>NW_026294637.1:5027500-15027500 GCF_026119805.1 Tympanuchus pallidicinctus
CAGTACAAGTCAGCTCTATTGTAATCAAATCAATTTAAAATACCTTCTTTGAAAAATACAGCAGTATTTGTTACCAGCTCATACCTTTTTGAGCTAGAGTATACATATGTATATATATATATATGCATATAAATTACCTTCTTTGAAAAATACAGCTGTATTTATTGTCAACATACCTTTTGGATCTGGAATGCATATGTATGTATGTATGCATATGTGCAATGGGTTTTTTACATACGTAAAAAGATGAGAGAAGGAAAACGCTTCATGTAATTTTGGTAGCACTTGGTAAGCCTTGAATCCAGTCAGAAATCCAAGATTACCCCACCAGACTTGCAACCATACCAGTGGACTTTGACCAATGCAGAGTGAATCCTTGGTACTGAAGGTGAGCTTAAGGAGAATTTCAGCTCTCTCCTCCCAGCTCAAGGTGAAGGAAATGGCATCCATGTGGCCATGCTCTTCAGGTGTATACATTTCTGTCGTTTTATCTTACCCCTCTCCCCTCATTTCTGAAACCTCTCTCTAATCCCAGCTGTATATGGCAGAGCATAGTGACCTCCACATAGCCACCACCAGTGTGATAAGACACCAGGCAGAGGGCAGTGTGACTGCTAATGGCGGAGAGGGCTGTCTTATGTGCACAACCTTTATTAGACATCAGTGAATCAGGGCAGAGGAATGCCCCTGAAGTGAGACTTTGTCAGGTCCTGCTGCTTGAGGAACGACCAGCTCTTCCATCCCACAAAGAGCCCTCTAGGCCAAAGGTTATGCCTCTCACAATGACAGTTACAAAAGGATGCATTTAATAACTAAAAATGATGCCGTATTTTGTGGAGAGCAAAGTCATTTCCAGCCACTGGGAATCATTCTGGGGGCTTCACCAGGCAGAGCAAACATCTGTGTGTCAGGGTGGAGCTGCACGGGAAACATCTTTCTCAGCCCAGGAAAATATTGGAGATTTCAGCCTTTTCCTGTTCTGGAATCATGAGTCCTTTAGAGGGTTTCAGTGAGTGAGCTGCCAGGGATTGGGACACCTGCAAAGCATGCACGCCCTTCACAGTCAGAGCAATCCACTATGATGCAGCAGGGAGACTCATCCCAACCTGCACTGAATATCCTGAATTGAGCTCTTCTCTTCTTGATCAGCATTTGGCACTCTCTTTTGAATAACTTTCTCTAAGCTGATTTCCAAAATAAATACTTTGGGAGAAATTCATTGAAACAATACGTTTAATGCATTAAAAGAGAAACAAACAAGCAAACAAGCAAAAAAAACCCTTTGAATATCTCTACACTGGACAGGAATGCTCACAACAGACACCTCCAGGCATACATTTACCGTGAATTGGCAGCCAGTGAGCTTTTTAGGCATCGACTAGGTGGATGCTGCTGGATTTTCTTTGCCACCACTGGGGGGAGGCTGAATGTTCTTCCCCGAATTGCCTGGCTGATGGGAAAAAAGCCCTATCGCATCACCGGAATGTTGAAGGCACTTCAAAAAGACTCAGATGTTTAACTATTGTGCTAGTGATCATACATTCACATTGGGCTGCAGGCCAAAAAAAAAAAAAAAAAAAAGAGAGAGAAAGAAAAAAAAAGCAAGAGTCTTGCAGCTGAAATGCTATAAAGTGCTGAATTTTACCTTAGAGCTAAACACTCTTCAGTGACAAATTTCAAAGGCCATATGTATGGTATTTTCATGAAAAGCAGAAGACCCTAAATTTCTTTGTTTAACTGGAAGCGATTTCCCTCCCTGAACACTAGGCTTCTGTAGTTCACCTCATTCATTGTGAAGCTACAAATTTTTCTTTTTTTTTTTTTTTTTCTTTTTCCTAGCACAGAGAGATCTCGAATATAGAAGGGAGGGCACTGAAACGAAAGAAAAATATATATACTTGCTGAAATGACAACAGGAAGGTTTGAAAAGATAAAACAAAAAATATGCTGTCATCTTTGTTTCTAGGGCTACTTCAGGCACACTGTGTGATGGAGAGCAATAGAAGAGAGAGAAAGGTGATAAAGGTCTTTTTTTTGCTGTTGTTTTTAGTGTACCCCCAGTACAATCAAAGTGGAGACATATTCCAGCAGCCTTTCTGCTGTCAAATTAAAGCCGTAGAATGAATAAAATGGCAGTATTTCCCTACAGAATCAGAATCGTAAAGATTGCAAAAGATTTCTGAGATCACCTAGTCCACCCATCTACCAACCACCAATATTGCTCACTGACCATATCCCTCAGTGCCACATCTACGTGTTTCTTGAACGCCTCTAGGAAGTGACTCCACCTCCTCCCATGATGCCACTTTCTGAGCAATGTTGTTAGACTTGAGTGGTAAAATTTTGAGTGTTACGTTATTTTTAAGAACCTGAAGGCAGCAAGATTCTTTTAATCTAAATCCTGTATTTGGACCCTAAGAAACCATGCTCCCATTTTTCCCCTGAACTTATAAAGTTTGTAGATGTACATTTGGTTTTGGTAAATGGAAGTTTATTTCCCATGTAATCACGTGCTTCCAGAAGCAGGGACTTTAGGAGCTATTTTAAGAATTGGCACCAGTAGGAATATTTAGATATTAAGTTTACTATGAAGAAGCTGGAAGAAATCTGTACGTAGGAAGGCTTGCTGAATATTCACACAAGTTACTCCAGTGAATCTCATTTTCTAGTGCTGTCTTCTCTTCCTGTCTCTTCTGAGCAGCAAAGTTTTGATCTCCCTGTTTATGTAAAGTTCACTCTTGTCCCAGTATTTGTGTTCCCACTCAGGAACAGCTTTTTGCATGAGAGTCTGTTCTCTGGGAAATTGTGTTATATCCTCCTGACAAAGCAGAACAGCTAAAGGTCAGTCATTTGGGAAATGGAAATGATACTGTGTCCGATGAACACGCACCGCGTGAATATTAGTGACTGAAAGTTCACGAGCTCCATCAGAGCCAATGTTTGCTTACTTACAGCATCTGTCCCAGCTCTGTGGATAACAGCAAAACCTGTGACAATGATGGGGATGCTGTCAGAGCAGAGACAACTCCTTTCCGCCATGCATGCTGCTGGTGCCCAACCTGAGCCATGAACCAAAAGCTTTCCTGCCCCTGGTGACCCAACCTCATCCCTGACCAAAGATTGCTCTGGGATTTCTTTAGAGCCACTTTGCAATGGGCATGATCGATTTTAACCTTTTTTGGAAAAAGCCTGATCAATGCTATTTATGTTCAGTGGTGGTTGAGACAACAGTCTTAATTCTCAAATTCTTGATATATCAGAGCATCTATAAATGCAGACAAAGTGCCAGGAACCTGTTGCCATTAGCTTTACCTGGCACTTGGGAGAGCAATATAATTAAACAGAGATGGATACAGAAACACACACACAAAATAATATCTTCCTTTCACCAGCAAGGCTGCTAGTTGATAGACATCAATATTTCCTATCAACTCTGACAACGCCAGAGAAATGCATGCCCCGCATTACTGTTACCCTTTTAAATATGGTTTGCTTAAGTCAGCTCATTCCAGGGCCCTGACAGCTGCCTGGGAGAAGGCTACCAACTTTCCCAAAGCGTGCAGCCATCCATCAGGCCGACGCCAGGGGTTGTGCATGAAATCCTCCTGAGATAAATTCACGCTCTCGCAGGGTGATTACCCGTGGAGACCTGCTGTACCACTTGTCTTAAACGAGGGACTCCATTGATCAATGATGGGCTGAGGTTGATTAACCAGTGAAGTTTCCATCCTCTGGGTCTTGTGAAGACGTAACTAAAATGGCGACGCCTTCCATCCCCCTGCTCTCCAAAGATGACAGGACAGGATGACATCCTAATCCTTCAGGCTTGTCTTAGTCACTGCAAGGCTCTTGCAGTGTCAACGCAACCAGCTGATTGCAATCTTCGTGCCAAACTCAACATCTTCATTCCAACGAGCAGCTCTCATATTAAATTTCTACGTTGTGCCCCCCACTGCCCTCACTACCTCCACTCCCGCTTTTCAAATAAATGAGCCTTCTCTGCTGGAAAACAAAGCAAAACAGAACTTAAAAAAATATATACAAAAAACCTTTCCAAACCCTTCAAGCAATAACTGCTGTACAAGGCCAGTTGGGACACAGTCAAATTAGAGAGTTATTATTACCTAGGGGACATTAGAAATCAAGTTTGTTACTGGCAGTTCCTGTTTCTGTAAAGACTTGTTAATAGCTGAAATTTTAAAGGGTGTTGTTCAATTGGCAAAGCGTTATTTTTCTAAGTAGCCACCATGTTCTCACCTGCTGCTGCTGCTCCTGAGAGCTGTGGGAGGTGGCTGAGCCCTGCATAGCTGCTTGAGGTGCCCTGGGATGGGCTGGATCTAGCTGAGCACACTCAAGGCATTTAGGGGAAGAAAAAGGGTCTTTGAGATCGAATGTGGAGTGGAAAGAGAAAGGGTTTGTACTCCCTTCCTCAATCACAATGACTCAGTAAATCAAATTTTCAGCCAGAGGCCAAATCCTGCCCTTCCAAATACCAGTGATGCTGGCGTAGGATCTCTGTGAATCTCTGCTTTCCATTTTGGAGCGTTGTGGTTTTACACGGTGGGGTGACAGAAGCAGACTTCATCTTGGCAGGACTCTGTGCCCACTGCAATTTATGCAACCTATGCGGTTTACATGCAGTTTGCATGTACTTTATGGCAGGGAAAGTTTTTCATTGTCTAAAATTGTTTAAAAAACAGAGGGGAAAAAAAAATAAAGAAATTCTAAAAAGAAAGCGGAAAGAAAGCAGAACATAAAAAATACTTGGATTTTGAACTTCTTATGTTCTCAGAGCTTTTATTATTGATTTTCTAATTAGGATTCTTGTAAGAATCACAATGTGGATGGGGAGGAGAACATATGTTTCCATCATGTATTTGCCTAGTCAGTGCACTGGAAAGTAAATGCTGTCTGGAAGTTCTTACACAAGTCCCAGCAGCTCCAGTACAAAAGATGAGAAAAACCTGCCCTGTCCATATTTTAGCTTTATACACAAGTATGTGCACACATGCATATTTACAGGTGTGCATGTATATATTTATATATATAATTATTGTTTACAATATGACTGGTTACGTCTGTCCAGCTGCCTATAAATTTATTATAGGCAATTATGTATGTAATTGAATTCTAAAATGCCCTATAAATTGTGACCATCTGATATGTATATAATAAATAAACCTTATGTAAGGGCTCATACACTTGAGCATATAACACATATATCCTTCCTCACACCCAGCCCAAAGGCCAGCGTTTAAAGAAAGCACAGAGCTGTGCCCCAAAGCTCCATTGGCTCAGGAATTCATCCTTACTCTCTATTTGGTTTTTATTTTGATTTTTTTGAAAGAAATAGCTGGGCAGCTGGCTGGAAGGAAGCTTTTTGTGTTGCACAAATGCAGCAGCTCTGGGCTGAGACCTTGACCATCTGATGTCTCTTAGTCCTCAGTTTCCCCGTCTCTAAAATGAGAACAGAGATCACATTCAGGCAACAGAAGGGTGGATGACTGGTGGGTCTGGGAGAGGGCAATGCCCCCGTTCACCATCCCTAGCTGGGAGGGTGCAGCGAGGAGGGTGGCTGCAGGCTGGACGCCCTCCCACACCTCACCACGGCCATCTCCAAGAGGAGCATCAACCACAACAATAAACATCAGCAGCTGCAGAGGCCACAGTGAAGGACGTCGCCAAAAACAGCAAGAATCCAACTTGCTCAGCCAACTCCTGTTTTCTCAGCAAAAAGGGAGGGGAAGGGGAAAGGCCTGGCTGGAGCTGGGGCTGCCGGTCTGTGGGCTCGGAGAAAGGGATGGGACAGGATGGAATGGGACAGGACAGGGGAGCTGGGGGAGATTTGCCTCTCGCCCACCGTGGCCCCCGGCTCCCGCAGCCCCCAGCTCTAGTCCCTCTCCCCTCCACCACTTTTGCTTTATTTACGAATATGTCGCTGGAATTCAAATGAGTTATCTATTCTGTGGCCGCCTCACTTTCCCACAGAGGGCCACTTCTTGCCTGACGCAGGGTCCGGCCGAAACAGTGCGAGAAGAAAAAGAAAGAGCGAAAGAATGCTTTTCAGCTCTTTTTTATTCCCCCCCCCTCCTCCCTCCTTATTTTATTTTGCGTGAGCGTCAGGCGCACTCTTCCCTGCCTGTCCCCCTCTCCTCCCCTCCTCCCCTTTCATCCCCTTGGCCCTGCTTTAGCCCCCTTTATGTTACACGATAGCTCAAATGGAAGCCCAGGAGGGTCCTATAGGGAATGCATAGGATCCCTGGGAGAAAGAAAGCCCCCAACAAGCTATACACCAGATGTATAACGTTATATGGTCAAACTGGCAAACACAAAAGCGGAAAAACAAAAGACGTGAATTAGGGAGAAGCATTCAAAGGCATGTTTTGAAAACAGCCCAGCCAAGAGGCTGGATTCCCCCTTCTGAGACGAAATGTTTGAAAGAAAAGGTGCTGGAGAAAGAAAGGGAACAGGGGGAGTTGGAGGGGGTGGGGGGAGAAACCCATTTTTTCTAATTAGCTGAAGTCTAACAAGCCCTGAATATTGCAACTAGTTTTGGACCGTTTTTTCTTTTTTTTTCTTTCTTTTTTTTTTGTTTTTGTTTTTGTTTTTGTTTTTGTTTTGTTTAAATTGGGCCACAGAGAAGAGGGGAATGCAGCTTGTAAAAAGTGAGGGAGGTGCTCAGAGTGTGTTAGGCTGAAACCTATGATCCCTTCTTGGTGCTGTAATTAGTCTTCAGCTTCTCCCTGCCCTGAGCCTTCCTTCATATCAGCATTCCTTTGCTAGCTTTGCCCCCACCCACCTACAGCCCTGAATCTAGGAAGGTTCTGGGTGGGGAAGATGCAAGCAAAGGCATCTGCCTTTTTCCCCCTGCTTCTAACAAGTCTCAATCAGCTCAACAGCCAGTGTGGCTGGCCTGGCTGAATTGCTCTAACCACTGGTCCCAGTCTGAGGTGGGGAAAAAAAAAAAAAAACAGAGGGAAAAATAATAATTACAGGGATTCCAATTTGCAGGGATTGCAATATGCAGCTGCAGAGATTGCAGGATGACAGCCGCAGGTTGGATGCTCTCCATTTGCACCACTCAATAACCACTCTGTACTGTACGGATGGGCTGCGAGCAGGCTGCAGCTCCATTGCTGGTGGCTTTGGGATTCCAGCAGCTGCATTTGTACTGTGGCAAAGCTGGCCTGGAAGTGCCTGGGGATATTCCTCTCAGAGCAGCACCTGAAAATCACTTGAGGGTGCAGACTTTGCCATCTTACTTCATGCATGAAATTAATGGGGCCACTATCTGGATATCTTGTAGGAATGGGATGGCAGTAGTTCTCACCCTCATTAATTTTCTCTAATCTTGTGCAGTGGAAGTGTTCCTCTCTACATGCGTGCAAACATACACACACAAAAATCTGCTGTCTTGGCTCTTTCCCCCTGATTCCCTCCCCAGTTTTGCAAAACTACAAGAAGGCCTTTAGGAAGAGGAGATGGAGGTGGGATGAGAGCAAAGGGAGAGGGCAAGCTGTGCTGGCAGCTGTATAGTAGGAACCCTCCATCAGCACACGGCACTGCTTGTTGGTGTGGCTGCTGGCTGCATGTTTGTAACAAAAGCATGGTCCAAGCAGCTGGACCTAATGCAAGACTCTCTTTACTCATCACACACAACTCTGAGTAGGTGTACTGCACAGACTTAGTGTTCTTCCAGCAATGACAGCTTCAAGACAGCACTCCATGCCTCTCTGTAAGCATCGTCTCTCTCCCCTCCTCTTCCAGCAGCACAGCAAACTATTAAGATATCCAATATATAACAAGGAGCTGGCAGAATTACCATGCTGGAAATGTATGTTCACAGTTGAACAATTCATATTTTAGCTCCTTCACCTGGTGGTACATTTTTTTGATATACTTGTGGCAATGGATAAAACGGATTCATTAGCTTTGATTAACCTTCTTTAACTAGAGTTAAAAACCTGCTGCAGACAGCTCTGCTACCAATGCAGGCTTTAAGATGCTTTATCATGTTTAAGACCCAATTACTGTTGTACCAAATAAGAATAAACCATCACAATAAAATGTGGTGCACACAGCCCTGTTAAAGCTCATGGCAAATAATCATTAATTTATAACAGCAACTTCCCCATTTCTATAGCTTTATTGATGGCTACAGTTAATTCAAGTTGAAAACAATGTAACTTGACACTGATCAGACCAACTAGTTTTCTGATTTTATTGACTTTTGCTTTTTCTTTCCTTTTTTTTTTCTTTTTTTCTTTTTTTCCCTTTTTTTTCCTTTTTTTTTTTTTTTCTTTTTTTTTTTCTTTTTTTTTTTTTCTTTGTGTTTGGAGTCTCAAATGGCTACTTCTTAATAAACCCTCATAAAAACCAGGCAGAGAACAGCAAGGCACAGATGAAAAGGCTTTGGGGGAGATTTTCAAAGGCACAAAAGGTGCCTAACTCCCATTGACTTTCAATTACTGATTCATTTTTATTATGAATTTTGGGGAATGAGGAGGGAGAGCTGAGGTTTATGCTGCTATTTTTTTGTGCCAGCCAGGGAGAGAGCGGCATTAAAGAAAAATGACACTTTCAGTCAGTAATTGCTTAGGAACTTTTCTCGTTCGTTCATCTGCAACCTATTTGCTTTTCTGCTTTGCAGAGACCTCTTTGATCTTAATAAAAGTCGAGAAGGAATACAGCACGTAAATACACTTGTTACTGTAGCTTTTCCATCTTCGCCCAGGACCTGATCCTGCACTCGCTTTAAACAGATGATTAACTTCATAAATGTTCAGTTAGGCTTACTCATCAGTGTAAAACTGCCTATCTATCTGCTTAATTTCTTTCGCAGGATCAAATTCTGTGCTAATTGAAAGAGCTTCCATGTGTTTGTTTTACGTTTCCTTGCATTTGGGCATAACTGGATCTGGAAAGCAGATGCAGAACGCAACGTGTTAATTTTGGACTGGGTTTGACTGAAGTGGGAATAATAAACAGTGAGATGCTGCAGCTTTCAGGCAAAGAAGAGTAACAACAATTAAAAAAGAGAGAGAGAGAGAGAGAGAGAGAAAGGAGAAGGAGATGCTAAGAGTGGAAAGAAGTCCCCCATGAGCAAACTAATGAGTATAGCTTAATGTTTGACTCAGTCACCAGCATTGCTAGATGCTATTTTCCATTCCCAAATGTCAGTGTTTGCAGTCTTGTCTTTCTTTTTTGACTTTCTTTTCTTTTTTTAAGTTATACAATTATACTTCTATAACTAGCTAAAGATTGGGCTCAGGTTGCACTGTAGATTTGCTCAGAAAATGAAGTGGAAAATACCATGGAAATAAATCAAATCCCCATGGTTAATAATTTGGAAAGTTTGGGTCAGAGGCATGATCTAAATGCAGTTACTCCTTTGCTGAAGTTGTGTACCTGGTGCTGGAGTTTTGGAGCTGATTTTAGTCTGATTTTAGGACATAATTCTCAGGGATTTTTTCCTCAGGTTGAGGTTGATGCCATGTCTTCTGTGCTGAGTTTATGTATCAACTCCTTCCTTTGTTGCCCCACAGCTCCGATAGGGAGCAGAGATGGCTGAACTTACTCAGACTTTATATGTTGATTCTTTCCACAGTATTGCAGTCACCACTTCTGTGACCTGAGCTGAATTAAACCGTACTATTTGTTCCTGATGTATACATTTGTTCCTGATGTATACTATTCTATCTTCAGGATCAGCCAATAATTTTAGCAGAATTCTTTGGGTTATACACAACACTTAGGCAAGGAATTCCAATATTTGCAATGGAGCAATCTCTGCAAGAGTTAAAAAGCCTTTGTGAATTTGCAGAATATAACTCACATCTTTTGAGAAAAACTTTGAGAAGCAGAAAGGGTAAATGGTGAACTTATTTCCCTGTAAGAACACAGTCCTGCTCCTGCTGAGTGGAAGAGAGCACTTCTACACTGTTTCCTGAAGCAAGACTAGAAATGAAGTAGCTACATGTTATACTTCAGATTTTTTTGCTTGCAAAGAATGCTGGATACTAGATTGCAGCTAAAATGTCTTCAAAAGAACCCAGATTTAATATTTCATCAGAAGAACAGAGAGGCAGATTTACTAAACATCAAACAAATATTAATACAAATGCCTCCTGAAAGTAAGTCAGTTATGAAAATCAGTGAATACAAATGTTCCAGTTGACATTACTGGTGCATGTTTGTGGGCTTTTTGTTTACACTGCCACATCATGAAAAATAAAATACACCCAAACTGTGCATATTGATAAGGGTACGCTTTCATCTCTGAGTCTGGTGACATGTGAAAACCATTTCAGCTTTATTCTTGTACCTGATATTTGCACTAAGAAACCCTGAAGAAAAATCCTGCTTCCATACCATTGGGCTGCACTTTTCTTTAGTCTAGTACATGCATGGAGAAAACAGCTCTAGGGAAAGGACTGTGTCTCATCATGCGTTAGACAGCACATTGTGGGAAGCAGGATACAGAATACGGGCCTGAAAAGAGAGAGAAAAGTGTTACCTTGAAACTTAATTCTTTACTTAACCCTTTGATTTTAACGCTGGTAAGTGTTAACACCTAAGCTCTAAGGAATCAATGGAGGTTGAGACAGTTACAGTCATAGAGATGGCTACATGGAGACAGTATTTTGAGGGCTGTCTGAAGGCTGTATTCGTGGATACATTTCTTTCTCTTTGGGCAGAAGATGTTGAAGTTGTTTGTAGAAGCAGCCCTGCAGAGGCAGTGGGTTCCTCATGTCTCAGGTCATGTCCACCTGTGGGGACATTCACAGGATCAGCTGTGGCTTAGCCTGTGTCTCGGTTGCTGCATTTGGAGATGAAGGTTTCAAAATCTCCCTTCTGCTTCTGCAAGCTTTGCTCTTGATTTTATAAGGGAAAAAAGGATCAAATGATTCTTACTGTCCATTTATCTTTATTATTATTACAGTTCTCTCTTCTTCTTAGAAGAAACAGCTGAAAAGGTGGAAAAGGGAGGAAAGGAAGCGAAATTTGAATACCTTTACTCCACTGGAAAGGTGGCTAATGGTTTCAGTGTGTTAAGGACTACACTCTTGGGTAACTTTGTTTCATGCAATTTGGTGACAAACTTCTGGAATGGGTATTTCTGTCCCCAGGGAGAGAAAACTTCGGTTTCCAGGAAGCTATCCAGTTCCTCTAACCCAAACAGTCAGTTTTCAGACAGCAGTCCCATCCCAGCCCACTGTAGCATAGGTGAATTCAAGTGCTGAGAGTGCAAAACCATCACAAAATGTTTATGTACTTCCACCTCAAAGCATGTCTGCTAAAACAAGAAGCTGCATCTTGTTAGGCAGAAGCCTGATCAAACCTCAGATGAGCTGTAAGTTGCCAAAAGGCTGCCTACAGACCAGGGAGAGGAAGAATTGGATCTTTGAGCTAGGCTCTCCAGCAGTGATTTGAGCAATGCTATCAGAAGCAAATCCTCAGTGTGTCACAGGGCACGAAGGACAAACTGACATTTGAGTCTACTAGTCATGGTCCCATCTGGCTCTCTTGATATAAATGTTATTACCACCGTGTAATAAACCCTGTGGTCCTAGTGTATGTCCTAATGCAGTGTCATTGGAAAGAGTCAAACTGCACATTTTTTGATCAAGCACAACTGAATGAGATGTTTGGGAGTTTGAATCTAAAACATAGATTTGTAATGTGTGGTGTCAGTGGGCAATCATTCTGTGGCACTCCTGCTGTAGAGAGCTGTGTCCTATACCTTAAGCTGGATTCCAAACAAATTATAAAGGACAAAATGGAAAAAAAGAAAAAATGACAGAAATGTAAGACAATGGTTCCCCAAGAAAAATAAAAAAGTAAAAGAGAGAAAAGAAAATGTAATTCTTTGGAGCTGTGAAAGAATAATAGGAAATTTATACTCAATTAAACTACTCAAGCAGAGCTGTTAATTAACCTTATCAGAAAGGACATTCCATTTTTATAGACCTGAGGCTATCAACAAGCACTGGACTTTTTAAGTGGATGAAAAGGTACAACACATTGATTTTGATGTACAAAAGCCTATTGAAAGAAAAACTTCACACAGATCAAACATTTAAGACAGTTCAATCTTAAACGAATAGAAAGCAAAATATGATGAGGAGAAGCTCTGTACTATTATGGATGCTATAGAAGCTCATGAATTAGGAAAGAAAACAACAAAATCAAACCATGATTCACAGCATGTTACAGCAACCTAAATAAAATCTGACTGCATTTAGAAGGTCAGGATCTGTTGGATGTTTACAAATGGTAAGTGTTGAAGCTATATATACCCAAGGAAAGATATCTATAGAGTCTAATGCATCCTGCTCCTTGAAATGGGAGGTGAAGTTTTGAAATACTGGAAAATTTACTAGAAGTCAATGTGGGAACCTGATCATCTTTAAAAGGCAACAAAAGTAGCACCCAGTAAACTAGAACAATGGAGACATAAACAGAAAAGACATCACAAAACATGTGGAATGCATCAAAATATTGAAGTATTAGGAGTGGATAATGACTTGATATAATACAAATTACGAAGGACCAGTGAAATCAGATTACATAAGAGAATGGAAAGCTCTGCTGTCCTGCAATTTGGCTGAGTTCTCCTGGATGTTAGCCTCTAGAAATGAGAGCACAATTTTGGTGTTTTGTGTTTATGGCGTGGGTTTTTTTCTGTTGTTTGTTTGTTTTTTTGAGGGGTTTAGGGGATCAGGTGTGATTTTTTTGTTGTTGTTTTATTATTATTGCATGCAGCAAAGCAGATTCACTCTATCTTACACTATCTTTTTTTATCATCTCTTATTTGCCCTTATTCTTGACTGTCTATACAGTTGCATACAAACACAAACACTTTTATCTGTAATAGAGCTTAAGAGCATTTTTTAACGAGAAAGTTATTTTAATGACACTTCTCTGATGTTTGAGGAACATAGCAAGTCTAGAAATATGAAGAATATTCTTAAGCTGAAGTGTTCAGATGTTTAGCCTAAGTGTCTAGTGATGGTTCTCCTGAAAATTTTATGCTCTTAAATTACACAATTCAGGAAGGCTTTCTTTCACAGTACTGGGCTAACTTCAACTCATTTTATTCAGGATAATATTTCCCAAATAGCACAGTAATGAAACAGTCTTCCTTTCAGAAAATTCTCTTTGAGATTGGAAAAAGGAGTTCTTAGTCTGTATCAGAATGAAACGGGGATTGCTGAAGACTCTCCTGGATGGAGAGGGGGTTTGGAACTGGACAGCCTTTGAGGTAACTTCCAAGCCAAGCTATTCTATGTTTCTGTGATTCTAAATAGAGTCACTACAGCTCTAGAGCATATGTAGATATAATAAACTATATAGCCTGGGGAAAAGTGAATTTCCTTTACATTAAAGTACAGTGGGTACTTTCAGAGTTTTATAGTATGTGTTTAAGTCACACCTTCACCTCAAGATCTTCTAAACTCTATGAGCTATTAGCAGCTGGAAATGAAAAATGCAGAACAAACTTGCAGAAAAAATATTGCAATTCCTATACAAGCTTGTAAATACTTGTATTGTAGACTGCAGGTGGGTGCATGTGTTTTATAATTCCAGAAAGAGACAGGTAGGGGGGCTCTTATAAATATATTATTGTGCAGTAAAGCACACCAAAAGTAAGAAAATATGTTTCATTTAGTGAAGAGAAAAGGAGAAAAAAAATAAATTAGAGCTTTTGTAGAAACTGGGTTGTAATTTGCCAATATATGTCAAATGAGGCAATCATTTTTCCGTGGGTAATATTTGCATGACTAATTAACATTCAGGGACACTGTATTCACAGAACCTGTACTCACATATGCAAATATTCTTCTACTTGGCTTCATGTTTCTTCGAACAGAACTGTAAGCCACACAGCTTTGGTGACAGAACAGAATCTTTGCATCTGCTTCTCTGTGGACAACTTTCTCCAGAAAGAGCCATACCACTTGCAGGGCATGAAAAGAATTAAGTGTTTTCTTGTTCCCTTCCACTCCTAAGAAGCACGTCTGGGTGTATCACAGCACACATACAAATTCTTCCTCAATACAGGCTAATGCAAAAAGCATCATAAACCTGGAAGTAGCACATCTGCCTTTAACTTGCTATGCCAGCCATTTTACCCCTCTGTGTTTCTGTTTCTTCTGCCTCCATCATATATGTAGCCTGAAAAAGCTATATGGCATGGACATCTCTTTCTGTCTTTGCACAGGGATGCAAAGATAGGGGCATCAGTCTGGATTAGAACTGCTAGTCCCTGCCATAATGCAAATGAATCCTATTAAAGGATGGAGGCCTGAAATAGCCTGTACTGAACCTTCTGTGAGTAATTTAGATAACTTTTTAAACAAACCCATTCTACATTCTTTTATGAACAAAACAGAACTACTGTGCTAACCTCATCCCATCATTCCTAAATCCCAGAAGCCCTACAAAAATGTGTCAGCAATTAGTTTTGAATTAAACAGAAAGTGATGGAACAAATGCAAAAGTATTCACCTTTGTAACACGGCCACATTGCAGAGATATAAGAACACAGCTGTTCTCGCCTAAAAAGGAGAATTCCAGAAAAAGAGAGGCTGGGAAAGAAGTCAACAATGGGCCCTGGAACTGAACATCATGCTCAGATTAATTTAGAAACCACTAAACAGTTTGCCAAAGAAGAAAAAATTGTAAAAGAAAAACAAAAAAAGTTGTCCCCCCACTTCCCCCTTTCTCTTCTTCTTTTTTTTTTAAATTTATTTTATTTTATTTTATTTTATTTAAATAAGGCAATAATAGGTATCATTTAAATCCATCATTTGAAGCAGAAGTTCAGGCTTCCACTCTTGACACATCTTAGATCAGACTGGTTGTGCAAGCAGAAATGGGGCTGGTATATTATTTAGTGGAAAAAGAAACTGATCCAGAAAAATCAATATTCCCAGTGTAGGTTTGGATTCCAGATTTACCTACTACACAATATCTAAAAATAATAGTAATCTAGGAGGTCTGAGGGGAGAGAACAAAGCTTATTAGAAAGGAAAATATCTAGAATGGAAGGAAGGAATTCATCTGGTTCATATTAATCTGAATTAATTTCCATTTAATAGTATAACCACCTGTATTAAAAGATTGAATGTGAAGTATTTTGACCAATTGTCCTGTGTAACTTGATATTTAAGGATACCTAGGGATATGGTATTGGACTTGGCAAGAGTATATTCACAATGCTGAGCCCCGAAAGCTTTCATTTAGATGTGTAAGTGGCCATGTGGAGAGCCCTCACCACCTTTTGGTGGGTAAAGTCCACTGACATTGGGCTGTGCAGCCAGCCTTGCCTTTGGTATTTCAGTTTGAACTCTGAGGTTGGCCAACTGTAAAAACAAACCACACATTGACGTTTGATTTGGACTCCAATAATAATTTGGCAATGCCAGCCTTTTCAGAGGTCTCCTAGTGTATATACTTGGCTGTTATTGTAAGAGGGGCTTTGGTTTTACTTGCTGAAAAATCCCCAGCTCCAATGCTGTTAAGATTTGTTGAGCTTTGTTCTGACACCTGCACCATGTGTGCTCAAATTAATGGCTCCGGAAGAGAGCCCTACATCTACTGCGGTGAGCCACCAGGTTGGGAAAGTTGCTGCGTGCCATCAGGCTTGGGTGGCCTTCTTTAACACATTCCTACTCTAGGAGCACCCTTCTGAAACGCAGGTTGTCTTTCCTTGAAGTGGTGGATAACTTTTGTAAGGAACTGAATAGTCTACCCAGACTAGACTTCTATCTAAGCTTCTGTCCAAGCCACATGGTCTTTGGTGAGCGCAGAACTAAAAGTGTTCTAAGCTTTCTCAGTTGCAACTAGTGAAGGAGCTCAAAGGTCAAAGCACCATCGTTGCAGTGCCCTCTGAAAATCCTAATTGCCCTGAAAATAAACTTTGTCTGTGTCGTGGGTCCATCCTTGTGATTTCACACATCGGAAGGAGAGAATTACCTTTTGGGTTGCATTATTAGCAGGTTCCCAACAGATGGTGCTAATGAGACTATTAAGTAGTGTAACCCAATATGCAAATGATGCTGCAAAAAGGGCTGCTGGGACCTGTCCTTTCTAGCTTGCATTAAAAGGGATCTTTATTAAACATTACTGCAAGCCATTTCCACAGGCTGAGGAATTCAGAAGGTTTTAGAGCCACAGCTGGACAGAGAACTTGTCTACTTATCTGAACTATAATCAGGCTGGCAGAGGAAGGGTCTGAAGGCTGAAAATTAATTAATAGAGGTAGACCTATCTGAAATCCTTGTTACTAGTATTTTAAAAAGCTGTGTCCAAAAGCCCTTTCAAAGACTGCAAGAAAGTCGTCTTTGTTTGTGTGGCTGATTGAACGTGGCTCAGTTACCTCCTTTCACACACCGCGGTGTTATGTAACGCACCAAACACAGTGTTTAAGTACAGTTACTGCTATGTAATACAGTCTAGCAAATAAAGGGATGTTTAAAGTTAAGGCTGACATTCCATCCTTAACTTTTTGTACCTTTGTGTTACATCACACCTCAAACATAACATTGATTTAGGGCCCCTGCCCTGACTGTATCAAGACACAGGGAGATTAATTACATTAAATACATTATTCTGACCTTTGCATTAACCAACCGTTCCTTTGTTGGTTTAATAATTTCAACCTTTCAGTAACGTTGGCTGATAGCACACTGTGTTAGTCTTTTCTTTCTTTAAGTAGAAATATTCATAACATTATAAATGGGATATTTTGGTGTACTCAAGGTCATATTTTGTATTTTCCTTTCTAAACTGGGCACTGCGGATCAGCTTTCCTGGACTAGGCACGCATACACTATTACACATTGCAAATATACAAACATAACTCCTGAATATAACTCTTGAATGAGTTTGTTCATACCATGTTTCTGGCATAATGTGGTATTGGTAGTTGTATGCATACAACCGGACATTCATTAATGCTTAGATGGAAATGTGTGGCCTTATTCTTTGAGAACTAGATAGCACTATTGAACATTTGATTTCTTTTTATTTTCATTATTGATTGAAGAACATTCATTTTAGCACTTGTAATCAATGTACAACGTGGAGATAAAATATGTTGTATTTTTCATTGGAGGGAGAATGATAAAGGGATTTTTTTTTTTTCATTGTGTTTGGTAACATGGATATTCCAGCAAATTTTCTATAGCTTGTGTTTGAGAGGTTGCACACAGGTTCTTGGTTTTATGCAGTCAGCTTCACTGATGCTCTTCTATCAGATTCAGAAGTTCTTGAATACTGTATTTAGGCCATATGCTGAAGTCTTGTCTCTCAACTTGCTGAATTGTTGGCCAGTGGGGGAGGTATGTTGTCCTGACAAGGAAACAGGTACTGTGGTTGCTCCACATGTTTCAGCAGTGGTCTTCTTATTGTTACAGAATGAGGTGGATTATTTCCCTGATACTCACAATTACTTTTATATATATACTTCCCAGTTTTCCTCTCTAAAAGCACAAGGGTGATTTCAATGACATGGGAGCCAAGCAGTTTGCTGTCATGGTTTCTTGTAGTCATCTTTGGTGAGGATGACCGTGAATCAGTTTTTGACTGTGTACAGTCACCTCTTTTGTCCCTTCTTTGAGGGATCTCACTTTCTGAAGGGAGATTGCTATCATCAGAATTCATTTCTGGTTGAACCATGTAATCTCAACTCAAGCTGAAGGCCAGATATTTCCAGCTCTTATTTTAGATCCTGATTCTCTGCTAGGGGAATCCAGTTAAGCTTATACCATAGCATGACTCTTAGGAATGGTTCTTGATACATAAAATAACAAGGGCGATACATAAATTATTTTGCATGTGACAAGATTCATTGGGTCTTGACACTGTGGAGGATAAAAGGTGTCAAATATGTTTGGATTGCATCAGTCTGCTTACCACAGACCATCATTTGCACTGCAAACGTACTGTGCTGCCATATACTGCAATGTTGAAAGAAGGATAAAAATAAGTGACAGAATAAAAGGGCACATGATTTCTACTGCTGGGTGATGTCTGCCATCCTGGCTGACACGGTGATGATTAAACTCCAGACTTTCAGAGCTGCTGCTGCTGTAGCTTGAACTGGAGTCAAACCTACATAGCTGGGCTGTAACCGTCATGGTCTTAATGTATTGGACATGCCTTGTGACCCCTAATGCACAGACACGCACACAGGGCTGGGATTGTCCCCAGATGCCTGTTAGAACTTTCCAATCCGGGATCATGAATGCTGAAAGATAGCTATTAAGTCCAAAGGCTGTAAAATAAATTTCAAATTAACGCATAGTTTGCCTACTGGCTTAAACGTCACAACTCTGTTTCCCTGAAAGCAACAGTATGAGAAAATGTCATGTACTAAATAGGACCAAAAGTTTCACATTTCCCAGTTTTTCTTGGGAGACAACAGAGCTATTCTTCCTTCCAGTAGGAAGCAAATGTTCTAATATACTTCCTTATGTATTTTGACATTTGCATTGGCTGTGGGTTGGGTCAGGGTGAGATTATATAAAAATGAATACTACTTGCAGAGGAAAATTGCCTTTTTCCAAGTCACTGCTGGTTCCAGCTATGCTGGGGAGAAAGATTTGAATTGTGTGTCCATTCTTGTTCTCTTCAGATAGAAAAAATTTACTTATCTTTCTTATTAACATAAATTTGCATTATTTTTACTTAACCCCCACCATGTACTTTCCAGGACCCTACTTCATCACGCACAAAACAAAACAAAAACAACAACAAAAAGTGTGCTTTTGCCCCAGAAAGCTTGCAAATTAAATAGGAGATGATATGTAGGAGAAAAGAGAGAACAGGACAGAGCAAGGAGACACCTGTGAGGCAGAAGCAGAGCTTATATTAGCGTTCAGCAGAGGCAGAAACCTACACTAAATCTGTTCATGCTGGATATGTCCATTAGAGGAAGTCCAAGGCCCACTAGTGCTATTAATTGGCCCATTTTTCACTATAAAAAAGAAGCTGGCATCAGAACTTTTGCTAGTTTTTGTTTGACTTGTTGCCACATCAGCTCTTTTCTACTGTGGGGGCAAAATGACAGAAAGCCACAGGAGAAACAAGGAAATCATACCTGCTAAAAAATTAAGTGCAAGGTACAAATGCAAGCCAGGTTTGCAGAATCCGGAACAGGACTTAGCTGTGGTTTCCTAACCTGAGCCCATCAATGAAATTCCTGACAGGAATCTAAACTTTAGATGAAAACTCCCTCCAGCGGGACTGCAGGGACAGGAAGGATCAGGGCTACAACGTTGGATCCCCCAGGGGATTTCTTCTGTGGATTGCACGGTATCTGTAAAAATCAACTGTGACTGTTACACTCGTGCTCACTTCTGGTTGCTTTATTCCACATGTGGCCTGACATGTTTTTCCACCGCTACGCAGATTTTAAGCTGTTTTGTTTGGACTTGCCAGTGAAGGGGCTTCAGTTGACACAAAGGGCTTATCAATAACACTGAGCCCTCTTTGACAGCTGGTTTTGCTTCCCGACACTCCTGTTAAGGAGGAAAAAGGGGTGGCTGCAGGGAAGGGAAGCTTGAACAGCATCCAGTGCTTTTCACGGGTAGCACGCTCCAGGCAGATCTAGAATTACCTCCCTCCCGGCTCCAATTCCCCAACAGTGATGAGGGCCCCTCGACTCGGCACCGAAAGAATAAGCCTTCGGTTGATTGCTTTGGTAAATCCATCATTTTCGCATCCTAATAATTAGCCCAGCAGCTGTTGCAAAGCTGGAAACACGCATGTTTCCTTTTTATCGGAGGGATCACTTCTCTGAACGAGCGATGTCCATTTTAACTCTCCCCTGATATGCATAAATACGCCCGCAGCCGGTGCGACTTTAGGCATGAAAACTCAGTAATGAGGATGTGATTCTCAAATCTAGTAGAACTGATAAAAATCAAGGTTGCCGTCAGCTGTGTAAATTGAGAGCTCGGAGTGAATTTGGTGCCTGCTCTGGGCAAAAGGGTTTTTTGTGCTGGTGAGTTGCTCCCTCTCGTGGAAAGCTGGCTCGTTGGGTGCAGTGAAGATTTCTGCTGCTTCTTGGATGTCTGTGTTCGAGGTGTGCAACCCCGAGACGCTCACACATGCACGCTCACAAGCCTAACCCTGCAAGCATGGAAAACATCCCCATTCACAGAGGCTAATGCCAGGAAACTGGGCTCACTGGGAGGAATCTCTAGGAGTGAGAAGAGGCTGCATCCCACCCAGAGCCTCGGTATTGCTGCCTTATGCAGCCTCCTTACTTTGACTGCTTGAAAATCCTTATACAGCACTGATCTGGTGATCTCAAAAAAGAAGCTAAGAAACAGAATCAAAGCTAAGAAACAGAATTGGCTCTTTTTCCTCCTTTTTTTTTCTTTCTCCCCCCTGCACCCTCTCTACCCTCCAAATCCTCCCTCCCCTCCCGCCCCCCTCCCAATTTTCTTGTTGTTAGTGTTATCCTTTGACTTTCTCCAGGACGAAATATGTAAAACCTCTTTTGGGGATGGCTGATTATTTTTGAATTATTACTATGCTATTAGCTGAATAGCCATTATTACTAGTCTGTTAACTGGATAGCAAAGGTTCTCCCTATTTCTGTGGTCCAGCTAATCCGAACCCTTATCCATTCTCTGAGCCACAAGAATGAGCCAACTTCCGTCATCCCATGGGTATGATTCTCCTCCAGGCTTCCCACCCCCCTAGGAAAATCACATGTTCTGGACTAGTATTTTTTTATTGCTTTTATCGGGAGATTTTATTACAAAGGAAAATATGTCCTGTATTTCTTAGGCTGGAAGGATATAGACTTGGCAGTTAGGAACTACCATAGCAATTTTTAGCACAGTGGTGTGGTTTACATGGATTAATCTGCAGTAACTCTTTGGAACGCTCTTCAACTGCTCAAAAGCTGCCTCAGTCCAAACAGTTTATAATCTAAATAACAAAAGTCTTGTAAATATTTATTTAACAAGACATATTTTGAATAACTGACATGTATAGAGCCTTCCTAGAGAGTGTGTTATCACCATCAATTTTCATGGTCTGATATAATAGCAACTACCAGTCTAAGCCGTGGCAGGGAAGATATTGACAGTGCAAGGCCTCTGCCAGAAGCAGTGCAATAATGGGGCAAAGGGACCGTACCGAGCTGCAGAAGCAGGATGTGAATTTGGGTTGCTTTCACTTGGGAGAAAAAGTCTGCAAGTTATCTGTTATCAGAGAGTGGCAGTAAATACGCTGTAGTTACCGCGCTATTGCAGTGTAATTATAACGAGGTTATGCCTTTTTAATAACTACCTACCGGGTGGAGAAAGAAACACAGTTTATTAAGCTTCATTTTCTTCTTTGGCCTCCTAAATTCTGAACGGTGTTTTCATGCCACAGTGATGGGCACTGTCGCACCACCTGTATAGAGTAAATTAATCCATGGAAACAGCAGGTTAATTGCCTGTGCATATTGCTTATATTTAACCCTATTGTTTCATATTTAATACATGTATTTTTAGAAAGCAGATAAAGTTATTTATGCTGCAAATGGCTTTCAGTTATGAGTTCACGAACTCTCTGATTAATATGAATTAGAAATGATAACACAGTAAATGTGTAGATGATCTTGAAAGAGAAACACTGTTTGCTAGCCCTATAATTGCTGCACACAGTCTCAAGCCTTTCATTCAGCTCTTTTGCACCAAGAAATGGCTTCTGAGCCACTTGTATCAAACCCAGATCAAATTCTGGGCATATTTCACAACCATTTTTTCCCCTCTGTGTGTCTATAGTGATGATGGATGGTGTGGACTGACTGTCCTTAGAAGTGAATGTATTTATTTGTCCACAGGATACGGATAGCACATGAAATTGCAGTGGTAGTGTAAACCTCCCCCACACATCACCCTCTGTCAGCGTGGCTCAGCTTTGACAAAAAGGGACACAGTGAGCCATGGGGAAATTGTGTTTAATTCCAAAGTCACGCGGAGAGTCTGTGGCAGGCTGACAATGAGGACTTCCAGCTCCTCATCGGCATTCCTCTGCCATCACCACGGGGCACAGACCCTCACTGTAACGATACAGACGTGCACTCGGTGCAGGGGATGCTCTGCAAAAAGCCCTGCCTTGCCTTCGGTTTCAGTGCTGCTAGCGGGTTGTGATTCATCTAACTTCAGCCTCTTGAATAGCTAGTATTAAACCCAGGGGAGGGTTTTATTGGAAACAAAAAATCTGCTTTAAGGGGTGGGGGATGGAAACAAGAACCACATGTTGGATTATTTTTTTTTTAAGTCTGATTTGTTACAAAAAAAAAAAAAAAAAAAAAAAAAAAAAAAGAAGCTGTGCACTGTTGTCAGTGTGGCATAAAGGAACCGTGGACGTGACAGGGTGGTGATCGGAGCCATGCAGATGTCAGCTGCTTACTGTCCTGCAGAGATACCTAAGATTAGAAACTTGTGATAAAAGCATTGGCTGGAGTTACCCTTTGGGTACCCTCTTGCAACATAATAGTGACATAGGATATGGTGATTTGCCACTTTCTAGGATCTCAGACCTGGATGTAAAACAAGTTATTGTTTTGAGACTAGAAACCCTGTGTTTTTTTACTGATGCATGTAAATATTATATTGATCAAGCTGTCAGAAGATGTGTATACTAAGATCTGATTTATCAGAGATAGCTTTTCCCAGCAAGATACAGGTGTTAGGTAAGTCAGCTTATTTCTCTTAAAACTGACATCAATATGACAATACAATTTCTCTGGTTCTGGTGTGATCAATACAATTGTTTCAGATTCCAGCGTTGCAATAAATCCCCTATAAACACTCTGCCTTTGAATACAGCTTGGTGGTATCACACGCCACCAGCCTGCAAGAAACTGAGAGATATAGGGGCAAAAAAAGAGCTCAAGATCACACTTCCAGGACAGCTCAGTTTTCATCAGATCCTTGTCTTCCTGTTTACTTAAAGGCCTTTGATCACATTCATTGCTGTGAGTTTGTACCTTTAGGTCTTTCTAGTGGCACCTTCACCTATTTCAGTATGGAAACTATGCTAATGTATATAATTCTAAGTTCTTCTGCAAAAAGTGTGATTTCTGTAGTCAGAATCTGGATGTACCCTACTGTAAACAAATAAAACAGCATCGCCCATATGATTATGCTGCAAGGCATCCCAGTGGAAGAGTAATGCTTGTTTGTTTGTTCTGTATGTGTGTGTTTTTGTATGTTATCTGTGATGAGGGAGTATAGCTTAACGCTGTGCAGTAGGATTCCCATAATTGTTGCCACAGTGTTCATGGCCTCATGGTGAGACTTTTAAAATCAGATCTCTGAACTGTCTACTGACTTAGTGTTTGCTGCCTTGGTGCACATTCAGCATCTCCTCTAATTGATTTCCCCCCTCACTGGTCAACTCCATACCACTCCCCCAGAAGTACAGTCTGATTGTGCTGGAGGGTCAGCCAGAGCCCCTACATTTTGCATTTATGATCATCTGCATATATGATCTATGATTTTATATTTGAACTGGCATTTACTGCTCAACTACAGAGCACTGCAGAATATTTCAGAAGGTGCATCTATTGATTTCTTGAAAATGATAATGTACAAAGTTAAGAAAATGTTGAGGAGATATGAGACAGATTCAGTGATTGGAAGTTATGTGGGAAGATGCACATTAAATGATTGCAGTATCCCTTCTCCTTCTCACCACATTGTCCCTTTTGCTCCAAGACTCTTGTGGAGAACACGGATAATGAGGCAAAATGGGGAAACATTTTGAAATAAGGCACATCTGAAAATTGCTCATTATTTCTAATCTAAAATTATGAGGTTCAGACATGGAGAACTGTAGCACAGACCAGTGCACATTTTACAGACATTACTGGGAACACTGTAGGTGCCGAGGGACTAGGTATCTCTCCCAGAGGTTCTGCATTAGATGAAAGTAATCTGGAAGTATCTTGAAATTAATTTAAGAATGTATAATGTGAGCAGGGATGAGTTACCCTATTGGAATGGCTGTAAAAGTCAGTCTCATGAAGAAGAATGGATCTGGTTGGTAAAGGCTATCATGTCCTTCTCCAGCTGTGCGAGCTGTTGGCAGAGCTATCCACTACCAAATTGGGAAGGATGCTCACTTTCTGCTCAGGCTCTTGCAAGAAGCAGGACAGGCCTCCCAGAGATGGTCCTCTTCTGCATCACAGCCTGGCACAAGTAATAAGGTGATAAATAAATGGGAATAAAAAGCCGTCTTCCACATCACAGGAAAAGCGACTGGCAAACTTTCCTGAAACGGTAACAAACCAGGGTTCAGGTTATCACTTGAAAAAGGAAGGAAAAGAAGCAAAGATGAACACTTGAAGCATCCCAGGAATCTAAACAGAGGCCGCTGCACCATCCAGACTCATTCCATTTTAGTGCGCTATTTCCCAAGTTGTTGCGTGAATGATCCCAGTGTCTTTGCCTTTACAACCTTGCCTGATAGGCCATTCCACACATTTATTATCCTCAATGTGAAAAAGTGCTTCCTAACGTCTGTTCTAAATCTGTTTTAATTTCCATTTATGCTCCATTGTCTTATAATCTGTTTGGAGCTGAAAATAGAACCAAGGTATGATCTTCTTACAACCCCTGGCAATAAATTTTATTAGTATTTTTTTCCAAACTTCACAACCTTGCAGTAAATAAGAAAGCTTTATGGGGAAAAATAACCTCTATCCTCCTCCACTCTCCTCCCCATCCACAAACCCCATGACCTTTATAAACTTTGACCAATACCGTTGTTGTTGTTTTTTGCCTTCATTCCTCTCTTTTTAACTTAATATCGTAGTGGTTACAGGAGTAAACCAATTATATGAGTATTAAAAATGGAAGCAGTTTGTGTGCAGGCAATGTGTATTTTTACCAATGGCTGATGGAAAAAAAAATTCTCCCAGCTGCTCTGTAAAGCTCTCGCTCTGCAGCTTGAAACATCTGGTTTGTTTTGTGCACAGTCTTTCACACAAGGCATTTGCAATTCTTTATTCAAATTGGATTTTTAGTTCACTTTCCGGTAGGGAGGCTGATATGTTTGTCACTAATAAGTATGGTAAAAGTAATATGTATGTAATTAGAATTCAACCATCAGAATCAGGGTGGCTGAGTCCCCTAAAAGACGAGGATGAAGTTTCCTCAGTGAGTTAATGCGGTTCGGTCCTGGTGGACTATAACATTGCTCCAGCAAGGCATATTTATTTGCATGATTGGCAATTAGAATTTATTGATTTCAAAAAAGGAAATCCTTCCCCGGGTACTAGTGTTTCACTCCCTTGGCTGACGTTGGACAGGAAAAGCTGTCAAGATATGGATACCACATCTGGGTTGGAGGAGGAGAACATAATTATTTTTATTTCTCAACAGTAATTTCTCAGGATCAAGGGCACTGATGGACTCTGGAGAGAGTTCACACCAATATTCCTTGGCAGGAAATGAGATGGTTGATGACAATAATAAGAAGATCTTTTTGATTATCTCAGTGGAGGGGGCAGTGTAGGCTCACACCCAAACTTGTCTGTGCTAGATATGGGCACTGGGTGAGGCTGGTTGAGCTCAGGTTTAGGCTTCAGCTGGAATTTGATACAAAGTCAAAAATAAACATGGAAGTGGATCCTAGAGAGGCTCTTAGAATACGCTTTAATCACCACAAACTGTTTTGAGGATGTTCTGTTGTCTTCCTCTGCATCTAAAACCACAGTCAGAAGAATGACCCCTCTCCAATAATGGCAAGGACTAGATGAATATCTTCTGTAGGGAATCCAAAGGGGGTAGCTTAGAAAGGATGGAATTAATAAGAAAAATAGAGTGCCTATAAATAAAGAGCAAAAAAGAAAAAGAGGGAAGGGACATCTTTCTAAATCTTCATTCCCCTTCTCTCTGGTTTACCTTGGATGCAGCACATTATAGATAATAGCTGCTTTGTATCGCTGTCAAGGAGAATAGACGCAAGCCCTTGTCTCATACTTGCATAGCAAATGACAGTATATAGCCCACAAAGAGTTGAAATACTCTTCATTCTCCACCCTCAACTTGACCAAGAGCCTGAAAGGACTTACAGCTTTCCCCTTTTGACCCATGCCCCTCATTTTCTCTCATCTATTGTTGCCAAATATGCAGCTGAAATTAATGGCACTGCTTCACCTGCCACATGTCAAACTTAATTTTACTTTAAATCAGTCTTAATTATTCTATTGAAGTTTATAGTTTTAATGGAAAGACATTGCTTGCTTAAACTATAACATTTATTACAAAAGGCCAAGAGAGATTTAAAGTCACGTTGTCTTTCCAAAGTGGACAGCTTTAACGAGATGATATCACAGACCACGTCTCCTAAAAAGGTGAGTTTTCTGAACCCAGCATGTCTGCTCCCACTGCCATTTGAACCCACAGCAGCTATGCAAAATAGGCCTCCCCAAAAAATAAAGTACAAACTAAACCTGGAGACAGAGTTCAATGCTGGTACTGATTTCTCCATTTGCACAGGGCATTCTAGCACTAACGTGTTGTATACTTATCCTTCCCATGAAGTGTTTTCAAGGAAAAGAGAGAATAAGGGCAATTCCAGGAATGTGGCTGCCATTTGATAGGCTGACAAATCAGGCTGATGACCAATACTGATCAGTATGAAATGCTTCAGTTCTGAGGACGATTTAATGGTGCTCGCTGCACTATAGCTGCCTCCGTCTCCCATTGGTGCCACTCATTTACTTGCAGGTGAAACATAAAACTAAGGGCTATTAAAGAGCCCACACTTTTTCCAGGAAGGAGGGTGTTAGGTCTGCATTAGATCCTGGCGCTAATCCAGAGCCTGTAATCACACCTTGCCAACTGTACCGAAAATTTCCCCTATGAGTTCCTTTGGCAACACCCCATTTTACAGAGCTAAGTCTGTGCAGACTGACAGCAGCCTTTCAGCCCAGCTGCATTTCAGTCATAGGAAAATAACCCCCCGGGCGCAATTTATTAAGCACTCCGGGACATCTCTGGCAGTTTTGATTAGTGGTTAGAACAAGGAAAGAGCATCAGGATTCAATATTTGGTTATTTGATAATTCAAGTGAAGTATTTATATATATATATTTTTGTGTGCACTGGTTTACCTGCCTGTGAAATAAGTAACATTTTGCTAAAAATACATACAGTCCATAGCTAATACTTATAACATACATCAATTATGCCAAACTGGAGTATAAAACTCCCCAAATTCACTCCACCACCCTAAAAGCCAGCTATCCCAAAGATAAGCATCAGCTGAAGGTTTATGCATGCATTGTTTCTTCTTTTTTCTTTCTTTCTTCCTTCTGTGGGCTTCCACTCAGAAAACAGATGGTCTCTCCTTACTGACATTTTCTTACAGTTTTTAAATGATGCTGCTGTAGGGGAGAGATGAAATTTTCAATCTAGAGCTGTTCAGTCTCAATCTAGGTTCATAATTAACAGTAGCTAAGTGAAGTTTAATAAGGGCAGTCAACCAACTTTATTTTTTCCCAGCGCAGTCACAGCAAGGCCATAACGAATGTGCAGCTCGTCATGTTTCCCCTGGCCACAACTCCCTGGAATATTTAGTGTTTACCTTTTGTGATAATTAAAGAAAGGGAAATGAAGCAGAAAGGAAGATGGAGTGACACCCAATATTCCTTAATATTCTCTTGTTTCTTTAAGTGATGGCTTTTGCCAAAGGAGGGCCTCTGTCTCTTATCATCAGCCAGGTCCTGACCTGAGGGCCAGAGATCTAGCTGTAACTTGACCCTGGGACCAGGTGTGTGCCCGCAGGTCATGGGGCTGACAAAAAAAAATATCAGTCCAGGCAGTGCAAACAAGCCCTCACTAAACAAGTTACTGCCTTTAACTCTTTCAAGACTTTCTCAGTTACAAGTGCTGGAGAAACCTCCTCTGTGGATAGGGCACTATGGGCACTCACAATCCAGCTTGGTGCCATCATACCAGTCACCACTTGCAGAGATAACCATAGGTGTGAGCATATATAGGTCTGGTCTTTTGCTTGGTCAAGTGAATTTACCATGTCTGGTGACAAACAGGGCCAAGAGAACTTGTGAGCTCCAGGCACAGAATCATAGAATCATTAAGATTGGAAAGACCTCTAAGACCAGCCTGTCCAACTGTCGACCTATCAGCACCATGCTTGCTAAATCATGTCCCTCAGTGCCACATCTACACATTTCCAGAACACTCCAGGGATGGTGACTCCACCACCTCCCTGGGCAGTCTGGACAATGCATCACCACTCTTTCTGAGAAGCAGTTTTTCCTAACACCCAACCCAGACCTCTCCTGGAACAATTTAAGGTCATTACCTCTTGCCCCATCTACTTCCTCCTTCTGCTTTCAAAAAGCTGTTGCTGAATTGCAGGGATGTTGCAGAGACTGACTGTAGGATGGGTGACATGCTACAGGCTCTGGAGACTTGGATGTACATCCAAGCTGCCAATTTGCCTCATGAAGAAATGTAGCTTTCAGCAAAGCTTCACATCCACTGCAAGTGTTGAGTTATTAGACACATGGTATAATTGGTCTGCAGGAAATTCCCAGCTATCCTTTGCAAAAAGGCAAGATTGCTATAAACCTGGGCTAAAAGACATGTGCGCACACAAGCTATAGTCTAAGCATATGGCTGCCCTCAATTCTCCAAGATTTTGAGTGTGGTTTACCCATAGCTACTCTTTTCTTTCCAACAAAAAAGCACAATATATGCAGTATATTCTTTTTACTTGCCCCCTTCTTTTTCTTTCTCTTCCCCCTCCCTCCCCCCCTTCCCCCCCAGCCTTGAGCATATTCTCAAGTCATACCTTCAAGGCACTGTCTTCAGCTGAAGCATCTACAGACTTTTATGAGGGCTCATGTCATCACAAGTGTCCCGGTGCACGGGCTTTTAGGCAGACTTCTCAAACTATGAATTAAAAAGCACAGAAACTGACAGCATTGTGAACTACCTGTGAAAAATCATACCTGGGTTTATGAAGCTATTATGTCTTCAAGGACATTCGGCAGCAGTTCTCGAGGAGATGGTGTTACAGGGGAAAAAAAAAGGCTTTTTCAACATCACTAGCTACTGTGTAGCCCTGGTACAAAATGAATGCCACTAAGTAATAAGTAGCTCACATTGTTACGAGCACAGAGAGTGATCCAAAATCCATTGAAAAGGAGAATTTTTTTGTGTTATCAGTGGTCTATAGTTGGGGTCTTCAGATAGAAAATCTCACTGGTGTCCCATTTGCATTGTAACAGTCTCATAACAATTTGTGCAATAAAATCATTACCAAAAGCCATTAATAACATGAATACATGAGAACTTCAGCTCTTTCCAAAGGGGCTAAGCCCCCCCTTCTCTTCTTGAATCATGCACAGTTAAAGAAATCAAAGCTTTTCCCTTTTCTTTTGCAGATCATAGAGATTAAAAAAAAAAAAACCGAACAACCATGGCCAGCATCAAATGCTTTCTTTCTCCCTTCCCCCTTTCTTTTCTTTCTTGCACTTGAAAAATAAAAATAAAAAATAGCCAAATCCATTTTAATGACACTTTATATAAACCATTTTTCCAGACTAAAATTATGGACATCACTATGTTCCACCCCCTCACAAACTTTTATGGCTGACTTATTAAGTCCCAAAGAAGGAGATGCATAAAATTCAAGCAGACCATGGATACCAGAAAACATATTTGGGAGCTTAGGCAGGGGTTCCCTTGAGACAGCTAGTAATTGAGCAGCTACCCTTCAGCATAGAGATATCAAAAAGAAGCAGATACCTGGTTGCTCAGGTAAAGCCCAAAGCAAATATTCACTTCAAAGAGATATTGGTGTTAAAGATTTTTTGCTGGGGAGTTGTAACTAGATGATCTTTGAGGTCCTTTCCAACCCAAGCCATTCTATGGTTCTCTCATTAGCACAACTAACAAAAGTCTTGTATGGGTACTCATATGGACACAGGACTTGAAGCCAGCTCTGCTTCCAGCTGCTTAGTGCGATCTTCCCTCAGACCAAAATTTTGCTCCATACAATTCTCATTTAGAGTATGTGACGCTAATTGTACCTTAATGCCTGCATGTGTCCTTCTGATGACTCAGACTGGATTAACAGGCTGTATATTCCAGCTTTAGATCTTAGCAAATGACTGAAAAAAAGCATGTAACAAAATGCATTCAAGCATTAAAATCAACACTTTTGCCAGCACATCCTACCTTTTGCACAAGACCCTCTGGAATGGTCTGGAAACATTGTATTATACTTTTCATCCCATCTATCTTGCAATCTTGCAAAGTGAATTTATTAATTCTTTCTATACGAGGAGAATTATTTTTTGCATGACTTTCTTTTTTTTTTAAACCACTATTGATTTCTTTCTGAAGGGTTAGGGATGGTAGACTAGAAACATTGAAGTCCAGAAAGCTTTCATCTGCTAGTAGGAGCAGTAGATAAATGGAATCTCCAAGTTTAGAGGGAAGATGATTGACTGGGAAATGATTTAATAATAACTGCTCCATGTGGAATTCTCTTTTAAAATGTATTATGTTGTGTGTATGCCTACAGGTGTGTGAATATATAAAAATAGTATAATACTTGGGTCTTGGCAGCAAGAGATATGCAAGGAGAACCCACCTAGGGACCCTCACAAATCACAGAGAGCAACACTAATGTACATGCAGAGGGTAGGAGGTTGTATGGGAACTATTGAGTCACATCCTGAACCACTCATTGAGCAGCTGGGAAAAGGATCCGGTCAGCCCTGGGAGCACAGGGGAAGGTGATTGAGCTGTGTGACCAGGAGTGGAGCCTGGCTGCACCTCTCTTAGACTTCATCTAAGGGCTAACTGCCACTGGAGAAGGATCTCTTTCTGGAGATTCTGCCTTGGTGAAGCTTTCCCCTGCAAACATAGAATCTTTTGATACAGGTGAGCAATCTTCTTCCTTTCCTTTATAGCACCTTTTTATCATGATGGTCCTTCTATCATCACACCTTTGTTGTTATGCCTTTTCCAGCGTATTGATCTGTCCAATTGTTACAGAGGTGATTACTAAAATGATAGCAGGCTAACAAGTGAAAAGCTCCTCAGCAGCCTTCCTAGGTCTTCTGTACCAAGAGAAATTTGGCAGTGTGAGAGTCTTTTTTTGTGCATTGTCATGTGTGATGCTTCCAATCAGCCTCAGAGCACTGAGAACCTCCTGGAGCAGCCAAGCCTCCACCCTCCCTGTTGGCAGGCATTTTCAGCTCCCAAAATCAATCAATAAATAAAACCACCCCTCACATGTGCTCATGTCTCCCTCTAGCCCTCCCTTTTTGGGAAAAAAAACAGAAAGGGAGGAGGAGGGAAAAAAAAAAAACCAAAAAAAAAAAAACCTGAGAAATAAAATGCAGCCTGAAAAGAAAAGTTTAAATGTTGCAGGTGGAGCAAGAAGAAAAGCAAAAGGAAAAAAAAAATCTGCTCAGACAGAGAGACAAAACAAGCAACTGCTTAAGGGATTTGGCAGTAAATGGAACTGCCCCCTTCCCCCTCTCTGCTTGAAGCCTGGTTCAGCATGTACTGGTGGTGGATCACAGTACAGCCACACTGAGATGCAGGCAGACACTTCTGTCTCACCAGCTGCTCTGACAATCCATTTTCATAAAGTAACGGGAGGGGAAGCAGATCTGCAAGATGGAGCTCTCGGTCACTGTGCGAAAGCTTCTCCGCACGCTGCCCTGTGCTTCAGGTGTCAGGGCTGTCAGGGAAGTTTGACAAGAGCTTTCCCTAAAGCATACAGCAGCCCCAGCCTTGATGCTTTGTCGTGTACCTGCACCCAGGCTTGAAGATACGCAGGGGCAGCTGATCTCAGGATGCAATTTTGGAGATTCCTACGGACAACCTGAAGTGCTGAGCTGTGATTGATGACTGGAATACACATTCTCCCCACTGGGCAGTTAATGAGACAATCTCTCCACGTTTGCTTAGAAAAACACCATCTTAAAAAAAAGAGCTCTGGCTACTTTGGGCATTGATAATGTGCTGTAAATTTTTTTCCCAAAGGAGAGGGTGTTAACCCTCATAGCCTGCCCAGGATAAGGAAAAATCTGGATGGTTATGTTCTGTCAACTTGTCTACCTACATATAGAAGAATCTATTGCATGATACTATGCATTTTTATGCAGTTGCAGTGATTCACTGAGCTAAGATATATTTCAATGGGGGGGGGGAAGGGAGGGGGGGGAGGAATAAAAGTGATTCTTTACATTTTGTTTCTACAAGCACCAAAGCTTGTAAAGCATTTTGGAGTCCATCTGGCTGAAATGTGCTATATATAAATGTAAGATTGTTATCACCAAAAACACATTCAGTATGGTGTTTCTCTCACATATTTTTTGTTAATTTCAGTGAACCAGTTATTTTTAATGAATAATTTCCATTGGAAAGCTTTGTTTTCCCTGTAACATAAAGCTTTTTTGGTTTCAGTCCCTTGTCTGGTTTTCATTAGTTTTGCAATGAATTAGCCAAGAGGGCTTTTCCTCTCAGTTAGGTTGGGAAAGTACCACTGGCATGCGTGTGATTTTGTGGGAAAGAGCCTTTTTTCCCCTTTATTATCTGATTATCAGTTCTGCTTGTATTCCATTGCAGATTCTTGACATCTCAACAATAAATTGGACTGTGCAGAAGCTCCAATCTGCACATGTGTGCATCCTGTGCATCACTTGTATGCTCATCACCATGTGGTTCCCATCTCTCAGAGTATGTTGCTTTATACCTTACAACTATATAGATGTCTTTGTGCTCGGAGCTGTGAGAAAGCAAGTAGTCATAAAGAGACTGTTTTTGAGGCTATATTGATATGTAATGGCTTGATTCCTAAATCCCAAGTAATCTTTTTGGACGGCAGCCCCAGATACACCAGACAAGTTTTGCAGATGCATGTCCAAGCAGTCATCAAACCCTTTACTTATTATAAAATAACCAAGATAGGATCCATCTCTTTACTTGCAGAATTTAAGAGCATGCTAAGCAAAAAGTTCCCCTCCTATAACAGACAAACCAGAGAAACTGTTGCATATCACTTGAGTTTGCCAGAGAAGTATTTATTTAAACAGCTCTTGACTCAGAGGGAAATCATTCTAATCAGAAGACATGGTAAAGAAATTAAAACAAATATACATAAATAATATTACATAATGGGTTGCCCCACATTTTACTTGCACATTAAATGTTTTTTATAAGCCCCTTTATGACCTCCTCATTTGTGACTTCTGGATCTTGTTATTATTAACTGAGTGGGGAGTATATCTTACTGTATCCCAGATGCACATCCTTACGAATTCCTTCTTTCACAAACTGTACAGTTTATGGATATGCTTGTATGTACTTTTTGTCCTAGTAGTTTTTGCAGTAGGCAGAAATCACTCACAGTGTAATAGAGTTACATCAGTCCTCTGTGCACCTTCATTTGCACAGCATTAGCTTCCACAGACCTCCCATACGGAGATGGCAAGTTGTCAGATGTGGGCAAAAATCATTTTGTCTGTGGAAAACACTGCTGTTGTAGAGCTGGAGCTAGAGTCTGGCTAGAATATGATCTGTGCTCCTGCTTCAAACACTCCTACAGCTCTTAAATGACCGGTGTCATAAAACCCAACATGAATTATTGCCTTCCAGCCAACTTAGTATTTTAATCTACAAACTTTTATTACATTGTTCAGCGCTGACGTGAAATACTGGAGAGATTGCCCGGCTGCACAATGTACCCTCTTGTCCCCATCTGCACCAAAGATGCCAGCTGCTCATACCCTGACTGAGAGCCCTAAGCGTTTTGCAACTCCAAAAACACAAGCATGCCAAGGTGCACAGGTGGTGCCTTGGTAAGGCAGCAATGAAGGACAGGTGCTTCCAGTGGGCTGTTGGAGATTAGTGTATCTTGACCTACCTCCACACTTATGTTCTCAAGGACCTTGAGCAAAAGCACATGTACTGGGACTAGTACCATGATGTAACTGGTGTTTCTGTGCCTGGTACAGAGATCTGTGCCTTTATTTAATAAGAAAAGAAATATTGATCATAATGTATTTTTTTAGTAATATAAGCTTGGTAATGCCTTCATAGATCCGAGTCCAAGTCAAAAGAGAAGGGCATCTGTTACAAAGCAAGAGCTTTTAGAAGTTATCTTAAAGATAGTTGTTTCTTATGTAGGAGGGACAACAATGAGGAACTGAAGGAAAACTATCAATAGCAATATTTGCAGTTGCAATAGAGTTGAACAGCATCTCAGCTGAAGCCTGAGTGGAATTCGATGCTATGAATTTAAGCTAAATTTAGACAAAGCCGATATGCAGGGTTCTCTCCCAATTCCATCCTGGAACTGTTTTGTAGGGTCTGTTCTAATTACTATTCTACATGAAGCTATAACTGGTTATTTGACTAAATGATGTATCTAAATCCCATTACACTAAGGACTTGGTTTCATTTTCATGGAAACCCATTGAACAGCTAAATCTTTTCTGATGCAGTCAGGAAGTGCTTGCTTTGACATCAGTGGAAATCAGGTCTGGTCCATGTGCTCTATTCTATTCAGACATTGAAAATGGCAAGAGGAAGTGATATTTCAGCCAAAATTTGTAATCTGTTTTTCAGACCTTCACAATATTTCAAGCATATCTAATGTTCACCCATATTTTCTGGCTCCTATTTCAACATTTCAATAAGAAGTGGATTAATGGATGAGATCTATTTTGCCATGTGTTCTAGTCCCTCTGGGTGACCATTTGTGTATTTGAATGTTAGTAAATGATGAAAAGTTCAGTATCCACGGGAAGGTCATTTAAAAGTCTCAGAAAACAATTTTATATGCAAGAAACAAAAACATGATCCATTTGCCATTTAAATGTGCATCTTTTCACTATGACAATGACCCACAAGCTTGGGGTTTGTAAAGCTTATTCTCTATCATACAAAGACCATTTTCAGTGCAGTTTCAAGGCTAGAGAAAGGGTTAACCTCTCGGTTGCCCTCCCACGCAGTGTTTTGATCAGTGCCCCAAGCTACAGGACAGATATCTCTTTGTTTTTTGTCTTTAATATCCAATTCCCCATTCACTCATGTAGATGATGGGTCTCTACAAAACTCTCTTTGTCTAAAGTAAGAGATGCAGCACTTACTCCACAACCAACTTTAAGTACTTGACTTTTTTTTCCTACTTCAGAAAGCACCTGCTTGACTATCTTGATGACTAACGAGCCTTTCAACTTCCCTGCCACCATTTTTAGATCTGGTCCACTTTATAAAAGACTGAACACCATTGTGGCTACTGCTAAGTTGCATATGTGAAAAGAAATTGATGGTGTTGATGCAATTGTTAGAGGATAAGTGGATGTCAGGAACTTCTGCAATAACTGGCACATCTATTGGGAAGTCTGAAACATGAGGCTGAGACCATGGGGCCTTATGGAAAGGCGACTGAAAGCATGATATTCACTCTCATCTCTAATATGCTGGCTATTGCATGCTGAAAGAACAGAAAGTTAGATTATCATGTCTCTACGATGTGGTTGTTGTTGATGATGTTTGATTATATATATATATATATTAAATTTTTCTCTTCTTGTCAGAGGCATGTAAAGATAGTATACAATAAGGCCAAGTGATCTGGAGACCAGTTTGCGTCAACCTTTCAAAGATGGAAGTTTTTTATAGCAATACCAAACTCAGCAAAGATCAGTACAGAGCATCAAATAAAAAAATGCGCTTGGGCAACAAAACCACAGGAGATTTTGCTTATCTGAGACTGAATCAAACCTTGGACACCCCTGGGATTTCACTGTTGTGACTTCCTATGACTTGTTTGCAGGAAAGACTCAAACGCTGTCAATTCTGGAGCACGGTTAAGAGATTTGATGGAGCAGAAAATAAGTATAGGGTAGCAAACTTCTATAAGTTCAGAAGCAGGACTCTGTTCTTCCTTGTCCTTAGCATCTAAAAAGCTTAAGAAATAAACACTTCTATAGCCAACTTTATAACATTACGGTGGGTTTTGTTTATTCAGTGGATATGTGGTTATAGCAAGAAGTAAAAAGAAAGAAAGAAATGATAGTTGATTACAGCCAGTGGTGATGTGACTGGGAAACAGTGGGTGCACTGTGAGAAAAATCTCACAGCAGCCTGGAAATACGCAGGAGAGAAAAAACAAAAAGAAGGGGAAAAAAAAGGGGCGGGGGGGGGGGGGGGGGGGAGGGAGAAAGAAAAAGAAGGGAAAAGACAGACAGTGAGAGGGAATTAGAGATTTCTTATGCAAACATTTTAACCACTTTGCCTCAAGTAACTGAGGAAAGAAATTTCTCTGAGTACAAAACTCTCTGTGGTCATTTAGGTTTTTTGCATTGGGTGGATGTTCTTTAGCAGGGAAATAAAATTTATAAAGCAGTTCTTCCAGTAATCTCTGACTCCTTCTTGCCATGCCTCTCTCTTGCTTTCACTCTTGTTCTGTTTTTATTTATTCCCTGCAAATACAATGGAGAATAAAAATGTGGTAGGACCTGCTGGCGGCAACTATGGCCTCCGGATCCAAGCTGACAAAAATGTCAAGAAAGTGACAGTAAAATATGCGAATAAAATCCCTGTGAATGAGAACAAAACTCAGGCTCACACTACTACTCTCTACACTGTGGCTTTCAAGAGTATTTCTATCAGTAGCTATGACTTTCTCATTTAAAAAAACACGCACGCATATACATTCATCGTATGCATTGTCTTCTAAAATCTTTCATCAAAATCTCACAGGGGGAAACTGCACACAGAAAGATAAGAAAGCAAGAGACATTTAGGGCAGGGAGATCAGGGAAGAGCCGACATTCGATGGAGACAGAGAATGGCATGCTGAGCGCCAGACATATGGATCCTGTATGAAGCTGCAAGGCAGACAGACTTCTGCTGCTCCCTTCTGTGATCATGAGATGAGGGAGATGCACAAGCAGTGCCTAGAGGAGAATGCTCCCAGGAGTACTCAACTATCTAATGTAGTATGCACTCTTTATCCTACTGGGTGCAGAACATCTCTTTGCTTTGAGAAGACCATCACTTTCTAGTGGATCTTGGAGTAAGACTTGTTGAAGGAACTGGGATGGTTTTTTTTTTTGGAAGAGACTTAACTATGGCCTGAATGTGCTCTTTCAATGTGTCAGAGTAGGTGTTGGGAGTTAAAGAATAAAAGGCTTCTGTGTTTTCACTATGGGTAGAATAACAAATAATGGACTTAGAACACTGTGAAAAAGATGTAGGTTGGAAGAAGTATGCTATCAAGATACTTTAATTACCCAAATTGTTTCTAACCATCTAACGTTTTCAGAAAAGCAAATAGGACAAGCTTCTTTTTGAAGAGTACGTCCACAGCCAATCCTATCTGGGACAGGTTTGCATAGCCTCCAAGGTTCTTCACAGTCTTATGCTCTGTGTTTCTTCTGTGGAGAATCAGCTAACCAGGCAGAAGGATTTTATTTTGCTAATCATGGATGAAAGCAAGCTCCTGCTGTGAAGACATAGAGCTTGAGAACAGGAAGAGCTAAATTCCCTTCTTAGCTCATACAAACTCTCCCCATGGCTTTGGATAAAGCTGGCTCATCTGCTCTGTGCACAAGGGTAGGGATTGGATCTTCTGTTTCAGGAGGAAGCTGAGGGTGGAAATATTCTCCCGTGCAGAGTAATAGCATAAAGCCTATATGCCACTTATGTTGCACTTAGAGCTGTTTTGAGACCTAAGTGAAACTGAAGTGGTGCAAATTCTTTAGCTGGATTTTTTTTTTTTCTTTTTCTTTTTTTCAAGAGGAAGTTTCACCCTGCTATCTGGGAGATGTGCAAATATTCACTGAGGGGGTGTCATTAAAAAGTCTATAAATAATCAAATATAAGGCCCCACATGAATTATGCATGGGATACTTACAGAAAACGTGAGTGTCTTGCACTAGAAGAAATCAGAGCAGTGCCACCGAAATCACATTGCTATTTCTATGAGGTATTAACTGAAAGTTATAAGACCTCATTTTTAAATCAGGCTACAACAGGTGCTTGCAGGTCTGTTCAGATAAAAATTATGGCTTTGTGGAGGCAAATATTAAGAAGTCTCCAAAATGTGTTAATTTATTATGAATAAAAAGCAGTTTGATGTTACTTTTTAAGAAAAACAGTCACAATACAACATTCATTAGCCCGTAAGTGAGACAGGGGCTTGTCAGTCAGTTAGATTTCTGACCCTTAAATCATGTGAACTCTACTGAAAATTCTGCTTTCTGCACCTGGAGGTGAGAGGTACAATATCAGTACAATGTTTTACTTATTACTTATTTTATCAAACTGCATTTCTATTAGCATTAATACTTTATATACTCTCACTAAGTTAAAACTAGAAACAGCAAGAAGGAAGAGCTTTTAATGGAACATATCACCAACAGACTTTTCTGATATCTGTAAAGAGCCCCATTGGTATAAAAACAGAAACAGTTATTTGCAGAAATGGAGTTGTACTTCATTTTTGGTCTGGTTTAATTTGCTAATGCAGGAATTTTCTAGAGGTCTTTCCAAGTGACCATTCCCTATCTTTCTCCAGTAATTATACATTGCATCTCATCTTAAAATGTTCCACTCCATATTCTATGTTGTTGCAACTGCAGAATTACACTTGCCCGTTCCCTGGTGGATGGCAGATGTCCTCTTTCATTGCTCAACAGGTAAATAGTCCAAAGGACAAACATTCTTATCAGTAAAATGAAGGACAATATTATTTCAATCTTCCAAGCCCTGAGCAGCATACCTGCCATCGATGGGACGTTAGTACTGACTTGCATTTTTGGATGAGTGCCTGGGGGTCAAGGCGGTTAAAAAAGTAGTGCCATGTTTACCATATTTCACATATCGACTAAGTAGGTCTAGTTATCACTCACTGACACCAGAGAAAATGAAGAATAATTTCACCAATGTCAATGCCATTGCAACATCATAAAATTGACATAAGTTAGGAAAAAACTGGGCCTACTGCACTGAGGTTCTTTCATCTCCTCTGCATGTTCCCTAATTTGTCATTACTAGAAGAGTTGCTATCACTATCCTGATGAAAATATAAAAGAGAGACTTGCATGGCCCATAAACTCAATGAACCATTAAATAGGTGACAATAATCTTGATAGAAGTTTGGAATATTTAATTAGCACAAAAATGCACTTAGTGAGTGAGTTCAATTGCTATCACGGGTACTCCTCAAAATAATAGCCGAAGATTTTATGTGTCCATGAAATGCCTTAGAAGACATTTAAGAAAAGAAACAGACAATATTTCATGGATTAATTGAGGATCAGACACACCTGTAAGTGCCCAGTAATAAACATTTCCAAGGAAATTTAACCTAGATCTCCTGGAATCCCAAAGGTGACTTCATTACACATGAAGTCAAATCATTCACTGGCAACTTTTCAGTAGCAGAAGCTCATAAAAATATAACTGAAGAGCAAATACTTTGTCTTTTCAACAAACCAGGGTCCCACCTAACAGTAGAAGACTTTGGAAAGAATAAAAGGAAAAAGAAATCACTGGAGATTATATAGTAATTTCATTTTAGGAACTTTTTTCTGACTTCAAATTGCCTAACAGAAGGGCTCTGTTCATATAGATTCATATAATTTTCAGTAGCAGGGAGCTGTTTATATACATTTTCTTCCCATGTGGCATTGCTTTCATTGGTTATGGTTATATAGACTCATGGTTATATGGTCATATATGTTTATATAGGTTCATGTACATCTAGATTAAGGAGTATAGAGGTGTGTTCATAGTAGTTCTGTCTTTGGCACTTGTGCTGCCACTCATGAGTATCACACACACTTTCTAGCATCCCCAGCTGAAGAAACTAGTTCAGAGCAATCAGAGAGGAGCTGTACAGGAAAACAATTAATGTGAAGCACCCAATGTTACTGTAGCATTTGGGGCTCCTTAGGGTTTGAGCATTGTTACTCGCTTGGTTTCATCCAGGAGTCCATTTTGGGCTCTCTGAGATAACTCACAATGTCAATCAAAGTAGCGTTAAGTAGGGTGATCAAGAGATTTGTTACAAAAGTACTTTGCTGATCTTCAAACAAACAAAGAAACAAACTAAAAACAGAATAGTTGCACCCTGAAGGTGCTGTAAGAAATGTGTGTGTTTGGAGGCAGGGGCAGGTTAGAGGATAGCTCAAGAATGAACAAAGGATTGCAAAACATTTCTGAGAAAGTCTCAAGGAGCTGTTGGAGACAAGATAAAGCTTTGACTTGATCTCAGTCAAAAATAAGTGGGTATAAGTACTTTGTCAAGTACCGAATACTGTTACTTTGGCTGGAGATTGAAGCTAGACAGATTTAGACTGGAAACACGATACGTGCATACATATATAGGCACGTATACGTATGCATATATATATAAATATATACATATAAACCCACATTTGCAGCAAAATTAAATTTTAAAGTGGAATAATGACTTTAATTCCAATTACACTTTCCACTGTCTATTACTTAAAAATGTGTTCTGAGTAATGTCTCTTCTGTTCCCTTCCATGATAACCCTGCGTCAACCTTGTTGAACCTGAAGCAAGAAAAGAATTCAAAGAAATCTTGTGATCTCTCATATGCAAGCAGAACAGAGAATTGCAATGGGCTCTTTACTATTAACTCCTATGGATCTGTCATTCACTGGCTGCAAGTTGAAAGCTGATACCCCATACACTGCAGTGACCGTTCTAGGACATCTCTACTAACAGATGTTTCTATTCTTGTCCAAACACCTTCCTTCAAAGTTCTGTTCTTGCTGTGACCTTCATACATGACTTGTTATCTTTATGGCAATGTTTCCAGAGTAGTTTCCTGGAGCAAAGCTGCTAAAATAATTTGTAGATAGGTCAGATAAATATTCATAACTGTTTGCCTGCTTGTCTGTACTAGAACACACTGTCGAGCTTCTTGATGATTTGTCACCTCTCCTGTTGCAATAGAGACAACATTTGGGCATAATCTTTTGTTTCTGCCTTCTCCTTAGAACTACACTGATCCTGCAAATCCAAGGTAATTTCTGTCACAAACTTTATTGTAATGAGAACTTCTTCACTGACCTTTTAACCTGACTGATTATTTTTGCCATAGACTAGACCTAGTGAGAGGTTTTTATCTCTTTTCGTCTCATACACTCGTCAGTGTGCTACAGTCAGTGAGGAGCTTTTGCCTGACATGTGGTGGTCCAGATGCTCACATCACTGCTTGACCTGTGGGTGTTCTTATCTTTAGAAATAAATTAGTTGCCACACTGATACTTATGCCACCTTCCTCAAAAAGTTAGCAAAATCTCATGTTGTCATACGGAGTAGGAGAGGACTGTTTCAGGGTGTCTCTTGTGTAACACAGCTAGGTCTCCAACAGGACTACTGCATGCTATGGTGGCTTTCAAAGCCTGGTGGTTTCCATTTATGCCTATTTAACTGTGTTGAAGGTTGAGCCACCAAGCTTTCACATCATTACCAGCACACTAGGGTTACACTGGGGTCTACTCAGATATTCATGGATCCTTGGATAAATGGGTAGAAGAGATAAAATAAACTTTTCTGTGATTTATACCAACAGAAATAGTGCTAGAGAAACAACAGTCTGTTTTAGTTAAACCAGTTATGCTTCCATTGATGATTTATTAATCTGAGTTTACTTTTGTTCAAGGAAGATGTCTGACAGCAAAGCTAAGAAAGCGCATAGCAGACCTAAGTGCAGCTTTTCTTCATGCCTGTTAACACTGTGGGGCTAGATTTAGTTTCTCAGAGTTATCCTCTTCCTGAGGCCTCCAGAAGACACTTACACACCATGGATAAGTCCTTTAGGAAAGTAGGGTTGAATGCCCAACACCTAAATGGTCTCGAATCTCTGCTAATGGCCATGAGATCTTGAGAAAGAAAAGGGCACACTTATTTTCTAGCCAGGAACTGCAGCTGTGGGAACAAACAGCATGTAATAAACACTTGAATCAAAGTTTGTGGGAGTTTTGTTATTGACTTTGAAGTAGGAAAGACTGAGGCCTTTACTATGGAAGCTGTGATTCTGTTTGTGGTTTTTTAATGGCTAAAATATCCCACGGTCAACTTGAGAGTAAGGATTTCATTTTTGGTCTTAAAAAGAAAGGCATGAAGGAGAATTCCATATTGTTGTGCAGTCTGGCTTTTATTTTGAAGGGCATTTAAAAAAATAAATAGTGTAACTTGTGTGAAGAGTGTTGTGTTTAGGAAAAAAGTTCAAAAAATACCATGCATGATTGATCTCAAGTCTGCTTGCTGGTCCAAAGACAACACAGCACGGCAGTCAAATATACATTTTATGGGCTTTTGTCTGTTTTGCAATAACAGTGGAAAGCATTCTTTAATTAAAATTTAAAACCGTAACTGATTAATTTTCTGTGTAAACAATCCCTGTAAACATGGAAAGTCAGCATTTTAAGGGCACAGCGGTATAAATTCTGCTTCCTCTCTCAGGCGCTCAAGGGAGAGATGGCAAGAAGGGAGGGGGAGTCCAGGAAGAGACCCGGGAGGGGGAAAAAGTTCAAGGCCTTGGTGTTTTGTACTTAGCGTACACCAGCTGCAGGATCTCGCCTGCTGCCCATTTCTCTGTGCAGGAATGTTGGCATAGGCTCCTCTCTCTTGCTGGGATATGATTTATTCTTTCTCAGATGCTGGAGGCTGACTTTTAGAGCACCCATTCCCCCATGAAGTGAGGCCATGGCAGCGAATCATGCAGAGGGATGTGTGGCTCTTGCAAGATGGGGAGAATGCTCTTAGTGTGTTCTCTGTGGCTATTTCAACTTCTAGTCGCAAGAGCGATAAAACAATTAATTGCAGCTCCTTTCTGACTTGTCTCAGCTTTCATTGACATTTTGTTATCTTCCATAGGACGTTCATGGAAAACTTGACAAACGTTAAAATATAGGTTCTCAGAAATACTTTTCAGAGGGGTTTAGGTACTCACAGCATAAGGACTTTGGTTAAGCCTGTGAAATCCTATGAGTAATGTCAACCTTGTCCCTCTCTGGGTGAGAAAAACAACACAGTAGCCACTGGTAGAACTGTGCAGATGAAGGCTGGAGTCTTCTATTGGTACTGCAGGATAATGGGGTTATCCTTTACAAAAAGATCTTGACACATGAATAAGTGGAAGAGCTTCCACCAACAAAAGAAGCATTAGATCTGACACTTAGGATCCACTTTCCTACCCTCACAAAGTAAGATAATACTTCATACAATCAGTTTTAGCCATATCTGTGACCAGTGGCTTCAGTGGAACTGCTTTTGGAGCAAGATATCATTCTGAGTAAGCATCGTAGCAATGAAACTATTCTGATATCTCAGAGGTTTTTTTCACTGTTTTTTTTTCAGTTATAGGACAAAAGCATTCATGAACATGTGAGTATTTTATCTGTTCCTTTGCTCAACTCTTGCTAAATGTGAACACATCCAATATAATGATTCAAAAGGGTCAAGTGAAAGTTCTGTGGGTGAGATGAGTTGCAGGCACTCTATCTTTTACATAAGTACCTGTCCACCTTATGTGTAAGCCTACAGAAATCAATAATGAGTTCTTAGAAATTCTTCTACTGCTTTGCCTGCAGATTTAGATGAATTTTAGCAACAATTTTAGATTGTATTGATCTCAAAATTCAAAGAAATAAAATATATAAAATAATGATAAAAACAAGATATGAGGTTTAAATATGTCTCTGATAAGACTGAGAGGCTTTGCTGCCTCACGTGAGTCATAGAATGTACAAGCATTTGCCACCTTAGCCATACTGGGTCCCTCGCCTTAGCTGAATATGAAACAGACTTCACTTTTTTTTTTTTTTTTTTTTTTTGCCATTTTGCAGAAACTAAAATGCAATTTTCCCCCTGATAACAGTCTTTCCTGCCTCCCTCCAGACAAGTGTTCCCAAGAGACAAATTCTTTCAGAGGTCCAGTGCTGTGAAACTTTCACAAGGATGTCTCCCACTGCTCTGGCCTTGGAGAAAATCCTGCCATCTCACACAGCCCCTGCAGTTTCTTGGTGAAACAAATCCAAATAAAGTCAATGGTAAAACATCTGTTGGAGTTTTACCCAGCAACTTTAATGGAGCCAGGATGTCAGCCACTGAATTTTGGCACTCTGCAGTAGACACATTTTGGGATCTGAGATTCTCAAGACAGCTGGCCTCCAACCTTCCTGTCTGCACACTAGGAATAATTTTGGAATTTATCAGTTCTGTATCATAATTAGTTCATCCAGCCATAAAGCCCATTGGCATCCTTGCTTAACCATTTTTCTACCTACTTACTCCTGACTATTAGCCTTCTTAGTCCACATGGTTGTATCCTCACCATTGTGAGGCTGGATTTAAGAGAAGGACATTTTGTGAATTAAAGATTTTCTACTGAATCATTTGCCCCTAGAGTTTCTAAATCTTCTTCTCTTTAGTACCATTGAAAAAAGATCAAAGTGAAACTCAGGAGACGCAGGCAGAATCCTTTCTGGTAATAGGGAATATAGATTATACTCAATGTGTGCTGGGGAGTAGTTTAAAGTGGTTCACAGGCAGTTTCTCATAGTCATGCTCCTGGCATTCCAACATAGTGGAAGAAGAACAAATGGGCCAGGGGAGGGTAGAAAACATTGGAAAATCCAAGGCAGAAGTGGTGTAACTCCTCAGGTTTGGCTCCTCCAGGCTGAAAGAGATTTACTGTAGCTGTTGCAAAGGCTGTTTGTTGAGGAAGAGAAGATTAAACAGGGGACTCTATTCAGAGCTAGTGGTCACTTAGAAGATCTTGGAAGAGCTCCTGAACAAGGACTCAGCCAACCGAAGCTCAAGCTGAGCCTCTAAAAGCCATCCCCACTGCACACAAAAGCACCAGGAGCTGTTCCCATCCCATATTCAATTCAGCATAAGTACTCTTTTAAATGCTAGTGAAAAGGAATATCAGCCAGGCACAAAAAAAGGACAATTACGTTATAGTTTTGAACTAAAAAGCCAATCTTTCTGCATTGAAATGAAACCTGAAAGGCACAAGCAAGGGGCTAAGAGGAGGAGGGATGGGGAAAAGGGGGTGGGGGCAGGAATGAGATGAGAAAAAGACTTCAGAAGCTCCGGCATTTGCTCAAGAGCCCTTATGTCTCTGAATGGTGCTATTTCTCTCCTGCCACAAAGTTGTTTCCACCCCCAGCCCCCCTTCCTCTGGCAACGCGAACAAGATCATAAACGTCAGATGCAGTCTTGTCGCTTTAATGGTCTCATGGCTATGAATAAAAATGGCGCGGTAACAGATTTGTTAATTGACTTTATGTGCAACTGGCATACATTAGGCAGCTCCGTTAACACCGCTCACAAAGCTGGATGTGTTGCTGTTCTCTCCCACCGCCATCGAATTAAACTTTTAACAGTTGAGAGACCAGAGGGTTAAGCCTAGGAGGCTGGAGTGATATTTTCACTGCCTTTGATGACACACTAAAATACAGAACGTCTCATTTTGCAGCAGAACACTGAGTCTGCGAAGCCGATGTACATGTGGTTACTATTTGCAGAATTTGGCATTTTCTATGAATAGCATAAAACAGGCAGTGGATCAGCTGTCATGTTTTGACAGGGTTGTCCTTTTTTTCCGAATGCCATTCTTTTTTTTTTTTCCTTTTTTTTTTTTTTTTCCTTTTTTTCCCCTCCCCTTTATGCCACAAAAACACTTTTTTTCTTTTTTTTTTTTTCTTTTTTTTTTTCCAAAGCAATCTATAAGATGATGAATATTATATTAAAGGTGCATTCTTTGACCAGAGGTCCAAAGGAATAAAAATACCTTCTATCATGCAAGACTGCAGACTCTAGGATAAGACGGAGAAGGGAATAATGTCTGTGCACATGGATCAGTATAATGGATTTGATCAAACATCAAGTTTTTAAAAGCAGATTGCACAAATGTCCATCAGAACTGATGTACACCTGAAAATCATCATGCCATGACAGGAGTTGTTTGAGATGTGCCCTTAGGATCTCTATTTGAATCCTACCATTCTTTGATCTCCTTAGGGCTAATGGAATTAACTTGTCCCTTTCTTGAAATCAAAACAGAAAGTCTGTTTTTGAGACACTGAAATCTGTGAGATCTTACCCCAAATATTTGAATATCTTCATTTTTATGCATTATTTGCAAAATGGTGAGATGTTTGATCCCACAGTTGTATAGCATCTGTGGAGATCTTAATCATGATGAAAGGGGGAAAAAAAAAAAAAGGACACGTCCTGAAAATAAATTTATATCAACACATATATCCAGTGCAAAAATCTCAGATGTGACCCTTCTAAGCCTCTCACTCCGTGAAGGCATAAATAGATGGTTGATTTCTTTGCTGATGTATTTTGGTAGAGTAGATCTGAAACATCCATTCCTTGGTAAGAAGCCAGCAGGGTACAGCTCCTTGCCCCTTGCAGGGTAAATGAGGCGCCTGGCTCCTGCCTTGCACACACTGTGGGCTTGGTAGGGTATCAGTGTTCACACCGCACTGCACACCCGTGGTAGAGTGGACAGGCTTTGCCGGCAGCCAGGACTTTTCATATGACAGGCTGGTTGGTACTAAAGCATGAGTGAGGGCTCTGCTCCAGGAGATCCAGGAGAGACTAAAGATGCAGATCTAAACAAGAGAGTTATTGCTTAAACTCTAAGCACTCTCTCTTCCATCTGTTCACCCTCACCTCCTAGGCATCTCCTTCACCTTCACGCACCGCAGAGGATGACTTGGCTCAATCTCTTTTGAACACGTTTGTATTTTAGGATGCCAGATTCAGCCATTTGTTACAGTTATTGGCACCCTACCCTACGTCCAAAGCTAAAGATTCCTTCCTCTCTGGATATTTTGCTTTTTCCTTACCCCATTTTCTAAGCAATACCAGATTTGATCAGACTAAGTCTCTCACTGTTCAGAGAAATTCCTTCCTCTGTTTTGACAATCAATTATCATGTCAGATTTTTTCATGGATTGGACAGTGATTATTTGACAATCAATGGATTGACCAAAATGTGCTGCCCTCAGTGATATTCCTCAGGTCCACAGATTGTCTCTTAAACTTCTGCTATCGGTCTCATACAGTGGTTTCAAGAAGCAAAATGATTTAATGAGGTGTATGGTAAGAGAAATGTAAAAGGAAATAAATAGTCTGATTTATAAAAGACTGTCTTTGTGGATATAACTCCATTGCAGGGCCAGAAGCATCTTCATGCTTGAAAACCATTACATGACATATCTGAAACCAGGAGGCATGTGTCTGTGTTTCATTCCGGCCCCTCCTTTTGCCCAACAATTTTTGATGCTTCCTTATCATCTTTGTCTCTCTTTTAAATTTTCTAGATAGCTTGTCTTGATAAAAGCACATTTCAGATCAGACACAGGCTGATCATGGAAGCTTTTAAACCCTCTTGCTGACCTGGAATTAGTAGATTCATGCAACTTTCCACCAAAACCAGTACACCATAAAATAAGTGTTTTACGCTACAGTGGTATTGCTGGCAATGCATAAAATAAACCTCCTGCATGTGCAACACCACAACTCCTATATAGAGATTTAATAGGTGAATAGATATTGCTTCAATTGCACAGTGCCTAACAACGTAAGTTGTTTCGTAGTTGTTCTGTAGCAGTTACATTAATGATGCATTGCTCAGAAAACTCAAAGTGCTGGATGGGATGCCACCCCTCCTATTTTTCTGAAAGGATGGAAGAAGAATATATGGGTATATGCTGTTTTATGGGATTTTAATGCTTTTGGAAGAGATGATGGTTTTGCCTGGTTTTGATTTGTGTAAGAGGTCTAACCATGTTGTAATATATTCTTCTAAAATTCTTTCAGCATGAAATATTTGGAAATTATGATTAGGTGTTGTTTTTTTTTTTTTTTTTCTGTTTTTTTTTTTTTGGTGGTTGTTTGTTTTCATTTTTTTTTCTTTTTTTTTTTCTTTCTTTTTAAATTGAAAGTGCAGTTCATTCTGAATTTTTCATTTCACACTTTATATCATATATTCAGTTGTGCAAATTTAAAATCAAAAAACAAAAACAAAAAAAAAACAACATAGAAAGTGTGGTTTTATTGACAATCCAATAGAAATAAATTTGACAAACTTTAACAATCTTTGATTTCCTTCTTCTGCAAACCTATTTGGGCCATGAATCAAATCCTAAGAAGTCTCCGTATTTTCATTCTTTAATCCTAGTGTACAGTTTAGAGAAAGGCCAAACCAAGAGGTTTTTCTTCTGCTGCATTGAGCCTGCTTTGTTAGATGGAACTATCTGCTGGCTTACTTCTTCAGCTGGGATTACCCTTCCATGTGTATATGGGTTATTAGAATTAAATAAAAAAAACTGAAAAATAACTGAGTGATGGGAAAAGGAGGTCCCCTATGTATCCTACATTCAGAAAAATAAAATCTGGATTTTTCCTTTTTTCTTGCAATGGGTAAAAGCTGTTTGTTGTGGTGTGAGAACTGGAAGAGATCATATTTCCACCCATGGACAGGTTCTCCAGCCCTGAGCTGAGTTTAAATGGATTTCACATCATTTCTTTCCTGCACATTCAAGTTCTGCTTTCTTGATTCTGTACAAAGATCAAGATTTTTCTTGTCCACAAAATGGACTCTTTGTTTTTCTTCTTTTATTTATTTTTTTCCCCTTCTCCTTCTTCACTCATGGGCTCAAGAGAAAGAAATGGGGTGGGAGGAGTGCGACGAAAAGGAGGGAGAAGAAAGGAGTGTGAGCACAAGGGGGGATGCTGTGTCCTCTTGGGAGGCAGTTCCTGTCATGGATATTACAATTGTTGTCACTTGAGCCATCAAAAAAGAGGGAAACACTGCAGAAAGGATGAGTTTCCACAGCTGTGAAGGGCTGCTAATGACACCACCACATGCACCCCCATCACCACACTCCTTCCTTCACTCGTGTCACTCTCCACGTGAGGAGCACAGCAGAAGCCCCTGTGCATATTGGCACAAGGGGCTGCACGGAGCACTGCAGGCATAGGGGGGGGTCAGAAGCAGGTGAAGGCCACCCTCACCCTAGCAGCAGGGACTTTTATCCTCCTTACTTTTTGCTTCTGCATGGTAATTATTGTTTTTAACAACAGGATATTTGGGAAAGGAACAAGTATTGCTGCAGAAAGAAAAAAAAAAAAAAAAAGTGTTTATGAATAATGGAACATTTCAAATCCATCTGGTTTCTGAGACATTTTTTAGTTTCTTGCTACAGCCAATTATATAGCATGCTTGAGTGATAACTGGTTTTATCCTCAGGCTCATTCTGCACACTAATTTCTACACTGATAGTTGCCACCAACCTCTGAGGTTAGTAGCCATATGGTAGTCCAATATGGCACTTAATACTACACTTGTTATACAGTAGGCAGTATTCCGGCAATCATAAATCCACATTGTAGTAGGCACTGTAAAAAAGCTGTGAGTCCTTTTCTGAGTTTTGGCATTGATGGCTATTTTTAATTTAATTTCAAGGACATTATAGAATCATTTGCAACTCTTTATTTTTTATTTTTTTTCTTCTCTGTTTTATTGCTGATGAAAGTCAAATTGCTGGCACCAATCCTTCCTGTAAATGGCAAAGACAGTGGAGAGCGATAGTTCTTTTCCTAGCAGAGGATCTCCTGATACCAATGCTTCTGTCAAATTGATCCCATCCAGTAGGAATTGGAAAGCCTCCTCTAAATTGTGCTCTGTGTTGCTAAACAAATGCCAGTCACTAGAAATAGCAAAGTGGCATTTTGTGGGCTACCCATCTTGCAAAATAATAACCACTCTTAGAATTAATTCAAGGATTTTATCGGAATATTCTCTTCTGATGAGCTCTAGTGCAGGCTGGCTAGGGCAAGGTGAGTATTTATTGTACCTATCACAAACATCAGAGGCACAGGAGGATAAACAGTCATCAATGTAAATGCAAATCCTTTCCAGACTGGGGAAGGAAAAGTAGATTTGCAAGCTCCCATACCTCTACAAGCATTAAGGCAAAGACTTTCACAGGGAAGAGGGTAAATACTCACATGCAAATGTACAGGAAATTGCACAGAAAACAAATCCATCCTTTCATCAAATCTATTCTCATTTCAGCACCATATTTCCTATGAGGTTGAAAAATCTGCTGCATGAGAGCATATGTTTCTTCAAAACTCATTTCAGATGAAACTTTTTTTAGGCTTCACCTCCTCTTCATGCTTTCCTTCCACAAATTGCTTTTCAGGGCTGTTGTTTTTCCTATTTATTTGCTCAGCAGTCACTGAGATCTGTCTGTTTCAAAGAGGGCTTTTTACAAAATGAATGGAATAAGACAACAGTAGACTGGTATAAGAAATAAATTAATTATTTTCACCTCTATTAAAATAAAAAAGAATTGCCCTGCATCTTCTCTTTTCCTTCCCAAATCTAGTTTTTTTGTTTTGTTTTGTTTTCCCTGGTTTTTCAAGCAATTAATCAGTAAGTGTAACTTTTAAGGAAGCTTTATGGTGCATGGACTGCTATCTACTACAGAGGAACAGCCAGCCTGCATGAAGCTCAGATGGAGGAGGTAGAATAAATAGATTCTAAATCTTGTGTGTGACAGGCAAGTTGACTGAGGGATTTAGGGAAATTGATATGATGGTTGGGGACAACTTGATCCAATGGCCTGAAAGGAGATGGAGAATTAGCTGTCTCTTATCCCAGATCAAGTCTGAAAACAGAGGAGAAGCACTCAGAAAAGCTACAAAGTAGATGTAATTTCTTGATATAATGACACCATGTTATCTTTACTGATAGCAAAACCATGGAGTCACTACAGAGCTAAAAAATATAGCTAACAAGTTAAGACTGTACTAACAGGATGAAAAGGGATGTTAAGGGATAAAGAGAATAAGTATGTCTTCATATGATTTGAGCTTGGCTTGAACCACTGATTGAACACCGGGGAAGGAGCCAGTCAGCTCTGGGAGCACAGGTGAAGGCAATTCACTGATGTGACCAGAGGGGGTGGAGCCTGGCTGCACCTCTTTTAGACCTCATTTAAGGGCTGACTGCAACTGGGGAAGGATCTCTGGTTGGAGATCCTCCCTTTGTGGAGTCTTCCTTGCAAGCATGGATCTTCAGAGATGGGTGAGTACCTTTCCTTAGTAATACTATTCCGTTTGTGCTGGTTTCTTTGCTGTTAAACTTCTATATTGCCTTCTACTACATTGGTCTTTCTGATTGTAAAAGAGGTCGAAGAGCTTGTTATTAGAAATCCTGAACTTCATTTTGCGTGAAATGTCTAGAGTCAAATTGGGAAGTAGTCAAAGACTGTTTTCACAATGACTAGAAAGTAATAGGAAAAAGAACTAAAACAGCCCTCGTTGACGTTTGCTTTGCTTTTATGAATATCACAGTTCCATTTGTATCTTTCTATATCTTTTTTCTTATCATGTGTGCTGGATACTCCACTAACAATTTACAACAGTCTGAATTTGTAATAGCCTACTTGGTCTTTATCCAAACGTAGAAGCCTGCAAGTTATCTAACAGCAAAAGTCCACAAATAGATATGTATTTTGGCTGTGAAAACAGTTCTTAACCTTGTGAATTCAAGCCGCTTGTTTCCAGAGTTACATGTACAGAAGCAGAAAAATGAGAAATATTTTTTCTCGTTACTGTTTCTCCAGTAAAATAAGTGATCTCAACAAAGATGTTGGGTAAATCATAGGACTCCTTCGGACAGAAGGGTTTGCTCTTCCTGTCTGAGAGTGTCCATGTTTGGAAAAACTGATTTATTTATTTTTTTTTATTATTATTTGGTCTTTACCCTCAGAGAACTTGTGCTGGTAGTCTGTCTGGGTTCCTGTGCCTATATCTAAGTAAGGTTGGAAAAGAGAGGCCAGACTTTATTATTATTAATGCATGTTTTCCTGCTTTGAAAAATCTCTGGGCCTGTCTATGTGGATGTTTACCAACAAGCCTTTCCCATAGTTAGCTTATTCCACCTACAAACTTAATTGGTAAAAAGCCATCCAGAAAAAGAGTATGTATACCAAGGTCTTTCATGCTAACAGATGCTGAATGCTCTAGAATCACTGTTGCAGCACATTCGCAAGTGTAAACAAGCATTTAGGATAAGCTTTTGCAAAGTTTAGGATTTGGCAACATTGTATATGCCTCGCCATTTCCTTTTCTTGCTAACTGAGAGGGTGAAAAATGCAGATATTTTTAAAGCAGTACTCTGTTTATATATATATATATATATATATACATACACACGTATACGTAAATATATCTCTCTCTCAAATAGTACTCTTTTCTTGGCCGTAAAGTGTCACAATGTTGTTTTCTTAAATGCAAATTCCCCCAGTAGTGACTTCTGTGATATGTTTGTTTAGTAAGTCACCAGTCAAGTAGCCCATATCTAAATATGAAGACAACTTGAATGGATGGGCAGCTGAAATATTCCCCCAGGAAGGCAGGACATGCAGCACCATCTTGCTAGGAAGAGCCTCAGCTCCAGCTGATGCAAAGAGGAAAGTCAAAAGAGGCACAAAGAATCTGAGTGAATGCATTTGAAAGCAAAATAAATAAATAAAAGGAGAGAGATGGGGGGGGGGGGGAAACAAAAAACCAAACAAGAGATATTGATAGAAAACAGTTTTCAGTATTCACCAGCTCTCCTCATCATGCCAGTCCAGGGCTTTGGAACAGACCCAGTGGAGGGCGGCCTCCTATCCACATTTCTGACAGACAGGGCATGATGCTCACCTTTCCTGCCATCTAGTTTGTGCTTTGACAATTCAGTATGGAAACTCCAGCAAATGTATGCAGAGCGTGAAGATCCCCGGCTCCTGTTCTCCTCTCGAGGAAGTTAGCCAGGCATTGCAGAAATGTGATGCGTGAATAACACAGAGTCTAAGCAGAAAATGAGTATGTTTTAAACAAGTCCACTGGAAAAGAATTAGCAGTGAAACTGAAAAGAGCCATATGCCAATAAGGGGGGAAAGTGACTCAAAGTGACACGTTGTAATAATATAATTGAGTTAGGATTAAATTGCAGAAGGATAAAAGCAAGGACAGAGCTAAAAAGGTAGAGACTGCGACATGTGCTGCCTTGTTAAGTGGGAGATGGTCAACAGGAGGGGATTCTCTTGCCGTTTTCCTTTCATTTATAATTAGGCAGTGAAAGTACCAGGGGCATGTCAAGCCATTTGAGGGTTTAAATAAAACAGCACTTTTCTGAACCATCATGGCTCAGTTTCAGCATCTCCCCATCCCCCATGACTCCTTGGAGGCAGTGGGAGTCTATAGCTATCTCCTCCTGTGGGAAACCCTCCCTGGCAGACAGCATCCGGACCTTCTCTGTCTCCCACCCTCAATCTTTATTGTTAAGGGAAAGGGGGAGGTGAGAAGGGTGTGAGGCACCCTGAAGAAATCCCCTGTTTATTTAAGAGTTTTTGTGGGCAGGGGTGTGGGGGAGGGTGCTTCTTTTCCTCCTCTGAATTCTCCTCTATTAATATATTCCATTTAAATTGCTCACGGCGCCATGTACTAATTAGGACTAGAATGACAGTTTGAGGAGAACAACTGAACCCACTTGAACTCTTGGAGTTCAGAGTTCATGCACATATGGGAAAAACATCTTCCCATTTATTTCTGCAAATACGCCGCACGTATCATGGAAAATATAGGTGATATGGACAGAGCTGATCCTAATGGCTCCTGGAGATGCTTCAGATTGCAGCCAAAGAGATTTAAAATACTCATTTAAAGAAAACTTGTGCTGAATTGGTTCCGCTGGTGATCACATACAGAATTGTACTGACATAAATGAAAGAGTTAATTTGATACCAATTTAGACATACTAGAACAAAAGCACGATGAATGTCCTAAGGAATGTAAAGGCAGGCATATTCCAGTCCAGCATGTCAATGAAAAATAGTTTCCAGCTAGACTAAAACAAGAAAATTGCACAGAACTACATGGAGCTGTGCACTAAATAAATGAAGCCAGAACATGTTTGACTGAAGGCAAGGCTCTGTGTTAGCTAATCTCAGACCTGGCGCCTCAGCGCTTACCTTCAGTCAAAAGTCATTGGTTTTTTTGCAATGTTCATGTAATAATAGCAACACTTAGTGATTGTAAGCATATATCTTATAGCATTTTAGTCAGGTGTGTAAATTGTACTAGGTGCACACATTGATTTAACTTCCCCCAATCAATTTTCTTATTTTGATGACTTTTATTTTGTCCATTTAAAACAACACTTTGGGTGCTGGCTTTGAGCCACTTCCATCCCCATTGTAGAGCATCCAAATATTGACTTGCACCAGCTTAATGAAATTGATTTTGACTTCTCACCTTTTATTATTTTGGCGGGAGGTTGTGTGCAGACCAACTCTATAATGAAACTGGATGATTTACTCAATACCACGCAGCAAATCATTGCCACAGCTGGAAACAAGAACAGGTTTCCATAGAGGCCCACCATACAAATTTGACTACAGGTTCTGAAAAGCAGCATGCTTGACTTGCCTGTGAACTCTGGTTTAGGTATTGGTTTCTTAGGAGAGGTTTCTGTAAGAGTGACTTGGCTGAAATATATGTTTCTCATGTGTTCTGTTGTACTCTCCACTACTCAACTACTGCATTCTATTTCTTGCAGTGGCCTTCTTGCTAAGGTGTCTGTGTATGACACTATAAGGAAATTAGTTGCTGTCTGTCATGTGGTTCTTTTGCTTTCTTTTACTCCTATGTTCTTTCCACCTGAGAGGAATTTAGGAATGGTTTGGTGGAAGTTTGTGGCAAGTCTTTGAAGACATAAGTGATTCAAAGCTGATCTATAAATCCTTGTGAGGCTCAGATTCTGGATACCTGGTTACTCTTTCATTATGTGCGTCCCAGCAAATGAGGCTGGGATATTCCTAAGACATTCATCATCTTTATTGTGCTGCACTCCGTGTAATTTTTCCATAGTATGCATGAATTAAAAATGGTATCGTCTAAACACTGATCTACTTTGTTTGGATGGCTTTACAAATGGACACTAGTATGTAGCACAAGTGTCTTAAACATATACTAGATAGCCAGGCATACAAGAATGTGGCCATAGAGAAGCCATCTATGCTGACCATTTTGAAAGTACTTCTCTCACCATTTCAGTCAGTTTTAACTGATTTTTATCTCTCAAAGGAGACTGCAGTGTAGCCTAAGTACTCTGTGGGCACAGAGTTGCACAAAGTCCTCCATGAAAAGCTACCGTTCTTTGGGTATTAATAGTTGAGGGCAACTGTTTTGCTTTCTGGAGGATGGAAGAAGTAAACTGTTAAGGACTTCAGGCAATATATATATAATGACTGACAGCCAAAATATAGAGACATAAAGAAATGGATGACAGGGCTAATGCAGTTCTGCACATCTCCATCACACAGTTCAGACACGGGCATTTTTCTTTTTCAGCCTCTGTGTTTTAAAACAAACTGGATTGGGCCATTGCTGCCTGTAGATTATGGCCCTCGAAGTGATAAACATGCTGTTCCATTGCTATTTGCCCCATGAGATAAACATTTCTGATGGATTTTTCTGACAAAACTGAGAAACCTAATAATCGCAACGTCAGAAAAAAAAGTGAAAACTGATTCAGCTTGATCCCCAAAGGACAGGAGAGGGAAAACAGCAATAGGAGATACAGTTCTGTAAGACTGAACTTGTCAAAGTTCTTTTACGCTGCTTTGAATAAGCACATTGGCTTGGTATTAGAAATAAAGGCATCAAACAGTAATTTGCATGGATTAGGATTGTTAACGTTTATCAATTGCTGGGTTTTAAAGAACTCCTAAATTCTTCATAGGAGTATCTCTTTGTAGTGGAAGATTCATAGTGGGAGTGAAAAAAAAATCTGAATTTAAAGTTACAGATGAGAGAAAGCAAAGCCATCCAGATCTAAACTGAGATACCATTAGTGGTTCCCATAAATCAAATCATGTTTATAGCAGGGATACAGTTGAATTACCATCTGGACTTTTTAACCTCGACATTTATTTCCGAACCCTCCTCCAATATTGAAAGTAAACTTAACCCTTCCTTTCATCTTCAGGGCTTTGACCTGGTGCCAGTTCTTATTTTGAAGGGATGATCTGATTTTTGACGGGGACAGAATGTCACACGTGGCTTGAGGTTGGAAGGACTAGGAGTTTCTTGCAGAAGACAAAGTCATAAAAGAAATAAAATACACCCATTCTTAAATGAGATCAGCTGAATAGAGGGTCAGTGGGAATGAAGTCAGAGGGAGGATAAAGAAAGGAGGGTTCATTTTAATTCAGGTAGAGGATGCAAATAGGGTCCAAGGACAAGGTGGTTAAACACATAACAGTCAAAGGGAGCTTGCATTCTCTCAGGATCGGTGCAGTTATCAGGAGGGTAGATAGGTGTTGAAGAGCTGGTTCCTGTTTTCATTGATGCCAATAACAAAACAGTCATTGCTTTTAATAGTGCGGACACCTACTACTGTGCAAATAAGAACTTTAACCCTTAACAAGTCAAGCTTCTATCACACAATTTTTAAAGTCTCAAAAAAATCCCATAAGATATTTGGATCTTGTTTTCTTTGTCTTTTTTCCTTTCACTCTGTGCCTGAACTTACTGATTCAGTCAAAGAGCTGCCAAAGTAGTTAGTAAGGGATATTGTCACTTTTATTTCCAGCTCAATCTGAAAGAATCACAGGAGAGGCCCCTTTGGCTGATCTTACTGCTGTGAGCAACTGGACAGACTGGGGTTTGTTCAGACAACCAAGAGATATTTCTGAGGGTTGTGCTTTCCCATGTCACTGTTCCAATGTTTTTCTTCCTTCTATTTCTGCTCATAGGCAGCATGGTACAGGGATTGCAGAACTGGCCAGTAGTGCTCTGGTTCTGCAGGCTTCTCGAATCAATATATACTACTTGTGCATCTCTGTAACACAGGGAGACAGCATTTCCACACATCAGAGTGTTTGAAGGATAAGTGCATCGACTTAGACATTATCCAGTAATAGCGCTTACATAAACATATATCCAGACAGCAAGAGGCATGATAGTAAAATGGCACTGTATGGGTATATGGCCATGATATGCTCTTCTGATTCTAAGCAAGATGAGGGTCTCTAAGTGACCAAGAGGATGAATATAGGTAGAGCAACTCATCCTGGCGTTTTGCCACTTAACGAGCTGAGCTCTCTGGGCATCCCACCTGGCCATCTTATCCTTCAATAAGAAACAAGAGGCAAGAGGCTTTTTTTTTTTTTTTTTTCTTTTGACAGCTAGCTTCCCTGAAAAAAAAAAAAAAATCATCTTCCACCTCCCTTCCAACATTGTTTCCGTAAATGTCTTTGGTGTCATGCATTTTGGTGTGAGCTGAAGGTTTTATTCTGTCCTTATTAGAGACAACCTCATATTTCACACCCAGCCTGGTGCCAGGATCTTCTTAGACTATTGGCGACACTACTGCCATTTCCTATCTCTCTCCTTCCTGAATTTACCTAACCCAGAGCTCCGGCCTTTTGTTGGAATGATTTTCTGCCTTCCGGCCCTCTGTGCTGTGTGTCACATTATGTGCAAAAGGTCGCAACCCACTTCCCCTGACTTTAGACACAGGATGAGGAAATGAAGAGGAGTGAAGTTACTGATTTCATTCTGGAGGTCAGGGTGGGTCTTCTTGGGGTAGGAGTGGAGTATGAAGAGCAAATGTTGCCATTTGTTATCCATATTTTATCAAACAAACAAAACCCCCCAGCAATTACTCATGTTGCTGAATCGGAAATATTTCTCAAAACAGCTGACAAATAGAACAGAAGGACAACGGGTGGACAGTCAGGAGGGATTATATATATAACCCATGTATATATAGCACAGACACAGGCGTCCAGTTTTTTAGAAACAAAGTGAAGACGTGTGGAGGAATTGTAGGATCAGCTCAGCGCCACCCAAAGGGCAGGCAGGCTGCCTTGCTTGCTTGGTAATTCTCTTTCAGTGTTGCATAGTCTAATTATGTGCTAACCCACATTCAAAAACTGTAACGTCAAAAGGGTAAGTGTCTGAAATAGTGCCAGGAGAATGTTTTCCAGCACTGGGGAATCCCAAACTTTGCCCAGTACAGGACTGCACTGGCTCCAAGCCAGCAGCCTGAGGGCACAATGAAAGCACATGCAGAGAAAACTTCTTTGCCACCCTCTTCTCCTATTAGAGTATGAATATATGTATCCCCATGTGTGCTGTTAGGACATAATCCAAGTGGCCTTCTTGTGTGTAGGGACTGGAGCCTCACCTGGTCTAGTGAGGGCATTTAAAGTATCAGGTGTTATCACCTGCAGAGTGCAATGGGAAATGTACATCTCCTGGTGATTTGGGGAGCAGCAGTGGTGGATTTTGCCTTCGTGGGTGGGTTGGAGTATCCTCTTCTGCTACTGTCCATCAGCCACCAGACCAGCAGCTTCATGCTCCTTGAAAAAGTCCAGTGGTGTTCAGGAGTGCTACTCCTGCTCCAAGCCTTCAGGATTCCTCCGCCTATCTGCTGAATTATTCGTGAACTGGAGGGGGAGCAAAACCAGAGGAAAAAAGCAAACAAACGGGAAGCCAAAAACCCCAAAGCACTTCCTTTCTGCAGACTGCTGGTTCTACCTAGAGCTGTGGCTGGTTTATGTATGCATTCAGAGTAAGTTCTCTGAGGAGTATCCTGCAGTCATTTCTCAGCGAGTGTGAACAAACTCATTAACAGCTCCTTTACTGGAATGATAAGTTGTTTCTTAATGAAGGGAAAAATAAATACCCTCACTAACCCAGGCACCATCGCTAGAAGTCACACATCATTCTTAAAGACTCCTTATTTTCCACCAGAGACGTTTGTGTACAGCCCTTAAACAAAATGAGAGCTTGCTTCTCCTTCTCAGGCACTCTTTCAGATGCTCAAATTGCACAGCATTTTTTAGATGTTTTTCAGAGTTTTACTCCAGATATGAGCAGCTTAGGTACAATAAAATAAAAAATAATGATCTGAATCCTTACCCATTTTGAGAAGGAAAGGTTTGTAGCACTTAAAGCAGGGGACCAGGACCCAAGAGACTGTGGATGTATTCCAAGAGCTGTGATTGACCTGCTATGTAGTTTCACTTGTAGGGAAGTCACTTAAGCTCTTTGTGTTTCAATGTGCCCATTTGTGAAATGGAGATAATAATGCCAAGCTCACAAGGGGGCTGTAAAGGTTAATTAAATAGAGTTTTTAGGTGATTTTCCTTCTTTGGATGAAAAGTGTGACAGAAGTATTGTTTATTAATGGAGCCTGTGCAAAATCAACAATTCTGAAGACTTTCAGTGCAGAAATGCATGGTGAATTTTGTGCGTAGAAAAACGAATGGTGAAACTTTATTTTGTAATTGCCACTTTTATCAAGGAAAATCAATTCTGTTTGACTCCCAAAAATATGGGTGTATTTTGCATTTGTTTCTCCCTTTTTCTTTTTTTTAACTATATGCTGATAAAGGTACAGGTAACAAGACTGACTAGCCATCAATGACAGTGGGGGAAAAAAAATCCATTTATATGGTATTTCAGATGCTTTACAAGCTCACATGTTCGAGGATGTAAAACCACTTCTAAATTTTGAATGTCAGGAGGAGGTACTGCAGGACATCACATCCAGCTGTTTGTTCATACCTACTCAAGGCTCATTGCTGGCCATTTTCAAATGCAGATGCTTGGTTACTTTCATCCAGTCTCATGTTTCTACCTCCAAGTTTCTCTACAAAAGGAAGTGATAATACACGCAGGAAAATCTAATCCCTTTTAGTCTTCACTGCAAACTGCCCTGACCCAGACATCAAGCAGCGTGACTGCACAGTTTGCTGCAGGTTGGCCCAGCAGCACCCTGCAGGGCTGAGGCAGACCCACACATCTGGGGAAGTGGGATGTGTGCTGCTCTCTTACCCCAACGCACGTGGATGTGGGAACCAGCATTACGCCTCTTTCCAACACAGAGCCATATGCTTTGCACAGACCAGCCCTGCTCCTGTCCCTCACTCAAGTCATTGGTGGGAGTTTTCACTTTCATCTTGAGTGTGTGTGAATGTCGTGGATTATTTTTATTTTCTTTACTGTTGGAGCCTTTGCATCACTTTTCTGTATAGGAATGCCCCAAGAAATTACAGGATAGTAAGAGAAGAATTATGGGTTCAGCTTCTCTGAAAGTTGCTTACACCGGAGCTTGAGTTTGGACTGAAGATTTACATGCTTTCCCTCTCTTGCTGAACAAGGTGACCTACCCTATAACCACAGAAATTTCAAATGAATAAGAGCTATTAAGTTATCTTGTCCACCTGCCCCCTCTGGCACAAGATTGAGAGGGTGACATGGTTTCTGGCAGTGGGCAGTGCACAGCCCATGATAGAGGCTGCACACAAATATGAATCATGCTGAAGTTGAAAAAGCCCATATGAGTTTACTCTGGGTTCTTCACCCTTCTTTGTAGCTGGTAGGAATGGAGCCCTGGAACTTAAAACAGGCTGACAAAACAGAGATTGAATCAAATCCTGAAAACAACAGATTTAACCCTGTGAACTCCTCAGATGCTCTATTGACTGTTAGTGCTTCTTGTGCTGGTTTTGCTACTGCAAGATTTCCCCCAGGATGCTGCTTTTAAGAAAAACATATATAAAAACTACTTGCTGTGTAAATCTAACATCAGTTAGTGGTTTCCCAAGTAAAACTTGCAGGATGGCTTCTGGAGCCTCAGATGAGAAAATTCTCTGCAGATTGGTGAGCCCTATAAACAAAAAAGAGAACCTGAAAAGACCAGGAAAAATCTTTTCAATAGCATTGAGGGAAATGGCTTTTTGGTTTTTTTTTGGTTTTTTTTTTGTTTTTTTCCAGCCACAGACTCCTTTTCACCCTCCCCCATCTCTTTCCAATCCTGATGTGCCTGCATATACCTGGAAATATTCACTTGATATTAAATGCAGAGATTTGTTTAAATTGCATTTAAAAAAACAACAACAACAACAACAACAAAAACACTTGTCATGAGCTATGGGCTATCTGACAAACTCTAAAAAAGCTAATTTGCATGCAATCAGTCTATGCTAGTCACTCACTATCATAGGGAACCCCCTTACCTCAGACATCTGATAGCACTTTGGAGGTCGTGGAGAAAAGAAGGTCCTCTACTAAACCTGGACCAAAGCAGGAACAGTTTTTCAAAGTCAAGGCTGTAGGATTTGTTGTAAGAGTTGTGATGACTTTATTGCATGGGTACCGCTGGATTGTAAAACTCCTTAGTATGCACTTTGAAGATCTGCATGTTCAGGGAGTGTTTTGAGGAAAAGATTCACAAACATCCCATCCCTTGGAACAGCATAAAGTGTCTCTCATTGCTTTCTCATAAACTTGCCAACAGCTTGACTTTATTTGAGATTATTGATATTGAAGCTGCCCATCTTCTCCTGAACTGTCACAGACAAGTATTCATGTGCAGTTTGGGAAAATGACCATCTTCACTCTATGTTTGTCCCCAGCAATATCTTCAGTCACGATTACTGGATAACGTGTCTGAAATCTTTGCCTGATACAAGTAAGGCAGGATCAGGATTGCACATGTGGTTCCTGAGCATTCATCTTTTATCTCTAATTCCTAAACACAATGGCTAATGAAAATTTTCACTGAATATTGCTGTCCTTTCTGTGTCAGTTTGGCTGTTGTCATGCTTCAGTTTTGTCAATGACACTCATGGGCTTCAGCTTAGTGTTCAACTGATTGTTTCTGGGGGAAAAAAATGACCCATTGGTGGAATGTTATGCCCCACCTGTGGAGGTATTATTCCCCATCCCTGGAGGCGTTCAAGGCCAGGAGGGATGGAGTTCTGGGAAGCTTGTTTTGGTGGGTGTCAAACAGCCTGCAGCAGGGGCTTTAATGTCCCTTCCAACCTGAGCCATTCTATAACTATGATTCTATGAAACAACAACAGCAACAGGAAAACCCATAACTAACAAACCTAGTTTATCTGCTTGACTTGTGGAGAGTGGCATCAACCTGAGCAGTTTGTGCAGGCGAGGTCAAAATTTTGGCTGCCTTGCACATGCATCAGGGCATGTGGGTGCACGTAGATATGTATTATGTATATGATCATCTTCTGTGTTTCTGAAGAGTAGTTTATAGAGTTGCTGACAAGATTTGCTCTTAGCCGTGATCTGCGGAGTGTCAGCTGGGAGACCATCTTCTTTCAGAAATGAAACAGAACAAAATAAATGCATTTGGTCATTTCACTACATTCTGGGATGTAAAACAGGTTTCCCTGGCAAGAGGGAGAAGCTGTGCTCATTTCAGCAGCAAAAGGCTTAAAGAAAACAGCCATCAGTCTTAGTGAGGTTTGAGCACAGTGCTTATTAATCTGAATTTATATTTCCTACATTGAAATGAGAGGTTTTCAAAGTGATATGAATTAACATGAGCTGACAGTCGCCGTGCTTACAGACCTTCAACAAGCTGTGTACAAGGGAAATAGTTTCCTTACCAGTCTTTGACATTCTCTGTTCAGAAGATTTTTTATTTTAACCCCAGTCCTAATTGCCCTTCAGTATCAAAATTAATTGTGTTTTCTGCTAAAAGGCCAGTGTAGTTTAAGGTTACTCCAGGGTCCCAGCAGCCGATGCATCTTCTGTAAATGGCTTGATTGCCGTCTGTGGAGAGGAGTGCTGGGAGAGATTTGCTTGACCGAGGCTATACATTACAGTCCAATTAGTGTGAAGATCACTACATGAGTCTTTAACTTTATCTAGTAACTGTCGGCATCTCTAATGCTGGGAGTTGGGTGAGGAAGAGGGATGCAGAGCCCACCTTTGCTAGCTTCCCTTCAGCTGCCTTGCAGGCAGCAGAGGGAGCAATCTGGAGATGGAAATATCTGGTCAGCTGCACAAATAAAAATATCCTTTTTTTTTTATCCTTCATTTCCTTCCATATTATTATATGATTATGTGGTTGTTGGTGCTTTCTGTTTGGTTTGGGTTTTGTATTCTTATTTTTTTTTTTTTTTTAAATTCTGATGATCTGAAGAATAGATTCATTTAATCTAACCTGAGGCAGTGGACTGAATTTCACAGGAGTCTGCTAGTCCTGGGTCCTCTGGGCTAATGGATAAGGATGAACACATTCAGAAAATGAATGAAATTCCCATTATGAAGTTCAGAGCTGATTTTCCCACTGGCACTATCTGTCTGTCCTACAGCCAGGGCTCCAGATTTAAGTACCTCAAAGTGAGCAAGAGTTAGACTTATAGTGCAAATAATCTCCTGTAAAACAGAAATTACTCCTTTCTTGATCTTTAAGGATGAGAACAGGCTGTGATTTACAAGTATAATAACAGAGAATGGTCATCAACTGAAAACATCTCTGTCTAGTGTCTAGGAGATAGTAGCATTCTAGTCCAAACCCTGAGCGAGCACCAATGCATGAATGCCTTCAGAAATGAGTTTAAATTGTTTCATCACTACAGTTATGCTCAGAAATTTAATCCATTATTTTACATTATCATGATCTCTGCATTGTCATCAAAGGATATCACAGAAATTTTGATGATACACCAGGCTCTGCCTTATCAGCCAAAGTACAGAAGCCTCAGGGATTTGGGACCGATTTTTAAGTGGTCTGTGCTCCAAGTCATTAGGCTTCGTGTCTGAAGTATCTGGCCCTCATGTCTTCCAAAGTGTCTTCTAAAAGTAGCTGGAACAAGTATTAAACAAGACTTTTAAGAAAAGTTGAACATGTTTGAAAGCTCATGAGAAATAGAATTCAAAGTCCCTGACATTATTCACATCTCCACCCTTTATTTTTCAGCTAATTTTAATGCTTAATGTCTTCAATTCTGAGTCAGTCTCCAAACCAGGAAATGAAGAGGCAGCTGTAAAAGTGGGAAAAACATGGGGAGAAAAACTTGTTATCTGACACCATCTCTCAGAAGTACCAAAATGATGAACTCTCCTTAACAACTCCATATCTCATTACAATCTCATTTGACACTGGAGTAATTATGATTAAAACAAAAAACAATCTACCTCAGTACTTCAGCATTTGGGAGATCACATGGCACCATGATGTGCTAGACAGCACACTCCTCCTTTAATCTATTTTTTGCTTTGTGACAGATATTACTGACATTAATGCAGTTATGGCACCCATCATACTAATTCTCTGCTGTTCTCATTTCTATGCACTACAGAAGCAGTTATCTCCTCCTTCACTATCTGAGACAGAGCCACAGACCTCAAATGTTATTTTGCGTCCTGTTTTACCTGCTGAATTCACGTACTTAGGATTCCACACCTTTTTTTTTCTATATGGTTCACCACAGATCTTGCATCAACATGCTGTGTTGCGTTCACACAACTCAGAGATAACAGAGTCTCTTTTAGATGTATTTTAGATTAAATAAGGCTGGTAATGGAATGAGAGCTGAGTCTCATTCTCTGCTCTTCTAAAGACTGTTTGGAACTGAAACTCTTCTTCAGCTGGCTCAAGCAGCAAAGACATACTGAAGAGCAGGTGTTTTGTGTCTTGTACTGGTTGTTAGCAAAATTATGGATGATTCAAAGTAGAAGCAGCTAACATTTACCTTACTAAAACTTATTAAATTAAATATTCAAGAAGAAATAATATAGCATCTTGTAGCTGTGAAATACAGTTCCCTACTAGAAAATATGGGATAAATTAAAAATATATATGTTTGGGTGAGAGGTAACAGAAAATAATAACTAAACAGAGAGAGTAATAATTACTACAGAAGATTGCAAAGAACCATGTTTAAAATAAATATTAAAAAGCATTCCAAAGGGCCAAGGTGAGCAGAAATGTAGGGTGGTGAAAAAAGCTTCCCTGTCTGTAAGGTCCTTGTGAATGGGACATAAATTTCCTTTTAGGAAAATCCTGACCAGCTACCCTCAGACACAGGACGCTGGTGCTTGAGGCCTTTAGTCTAATCTCCTATGTGATGAGAACACAATAATTAAAAATTGCTATAATAAAAAACTTACTTGCGTCTACAGCATTTCCAACCTCTCTGTCTTAATAGCTTGGAAGGAATACAAAGGAAAATCCTGCATGTCATAAAGTTATGAAACAAAGGCAAAGTGGAGAGGAGATGGAAATATAAAGTCAAAATGAAACCCTCCATCTTTCTGTCAAACTGAAACAATAAATAATAATGGCATCTTACACTTATATAGTGGCTTTCATTCAGAAAGCCTGGAAAGCAGTTTGGAAACTTTACAAACTACTGCAGAGGAATAGGAATGATTTCATACGCTGATATATTGAAGGCTCCTACTTCTGTAGACAGTTGCATTCTACAGAACATTATGGCTCAGTCTTGAACAGGTAGAGACTGATCCTGAGAGATATTGGAAGCAGTTAGGTTATTGGATCTGTACTTAGTCAGAGTACATCTTGAAAGTTCTGTGGGAATTTATGCTGCTGACAGTTATTGTTTCTCATGATCAAGCACTTGGTAAAGAAATAAAATTACAAATGGGTGGAATAGCTGCTGGTCCTAGTCAGTGAAGTGTGGCAATAGTAGCCACAGACTTAAAATTAAAATCCCTACTAATTCATCAATCTCAGGATGGTAAAAATACTCATTTGAAAAAATCAGATCTTTTGTTCAGACATTTGGCATTCTTATTACATGAGCGATGTCATTTCTTTCTTATCTTAACGTGTGTGGATACAGAAAAAGGGGTTTTGTGAGCAACTCAAAGCTCGGAGCTTTATGTCTCTGCAATCTTCAGTTGTCAGGCAAGGAAGGGAAGAAAAAAATAAAGAGCGAATAATTAGTAAGCTGAGGAAACTTCATTAAGCTTTCCATTTCTATCATATGTTTCAATTTAGAAAATCACACCAGATAGTTGAGAAGTCTGTTGGATATTAAGAGATGGCACAGACTTCCAGATCTTCAATGGAGGAAAATTCTTACTGATTTTCATGGTCTTTGTGTTCCAAGAAGGATCACATAATTTTGGCTCTTGAAAAATATTTCTAAAACTAACAGGCGGTTCAGGAATTCCCTGTGTGAATGTATTTCTGTATCAGTTGGCGTAATATGTGTCTGCCTGGAGAAAGCATCCATTCAGCACCTCCTAATGGTGGCAGGAGAAGGAAAATGAATGAAACTGAGGAAAAAAAAAGCAGCTTCAGAAATAAGATAACTAAGAAATTATCCTCAGATGTATGTTTCTTCATGTTACTGGCCGTTAGCAGAGTATTTCCATGAGCCCACATGTTACTGGAGTAAATGCTCCTCTGTCTTAGCATGGCACAGTAGGTTATAACTATGATACCCAGTGCCTGCCAGTGTTCAAGAAGCATTTGACAGTGCCCTCACTAGTACTCTTTAACTTCTGATTAGCCCTGAATAGATCAGGCAGTTGGAGTTATGATCTTTGAAGGTCCCTTCCAACCAGAACTTTTCAATTGGATGGGGATCAGAGGAGCTTTCCAGGAACTATTCTGGATGCTGAACTGGATTCTAATCCTCAGAACCTGCTTTGACTCTCTGGCTGCTGCTAGGTCACTTCACCTGTTTAGCATTTGAATAACTAGAAATCAGATCCCCCTTTCTGCTCCCTTTCTGTATGAATTTTCTTGCCTCCTGACACTGTCAGCATCACTCCTGTGCCTGACTGCAGCTCCTTACCAGATGAAATATCTCCACACAGTCCAGCAGGACCTGGGATGCAGTTGAAGTATGATATGGGCAGGTTTTTTGCTGCAGCAGCTGCTGGAATCTCCAGTTCAGCATCCAGAATAGTTCCTGGAAAGCTCCTCTGATCCCCATCTATGCTACTCCGTATGCTTTGAGATCAAACTTCATGGCCGCTGACCGAACTGGCATTTGTCAGCACTGCTATGGCTAACAAGTGCTTGCTTTCCAATCTTTTCCACTCATTTCTTTGGCCAATATGTTCAGGGGAGATGGGGAGAAGGAGAAGGCATGCGTACTGCTATCAGCAGTGATTGGAGCAAAGATCAAACATGCTCAGGTTTTACACATCAGTGTCTCCTTATCAACATTTGGCAAAGTTGCAGTATAAATACAGTGCAGCCCAAGAAAGAAATGCTTGCATCCTGCTGTTGAACCAAAGGCAGCTCTCCAGTCTACAGCTAAGAAATAGCTATCTCCTCCTTGGGGAGATTTGTCATCAAAAGAGGGTGAGACAGGGGCAGTGTCTCTGCACTTAAACTGTTTCCAGTGTTCTGTAAGAATAGGCAATCGTGGAAAGGAGTCCAGAGGCTTCTCAGTATCAGACTTCTTCTAGGCTTTTAGGGATGCATTTCTATGCCTTCTAAGGTTTTTTCAAGTCACAGTAGTCTCCTGGAAGACAGAAAATTTTACATCTGAGCTGTAAATTCAGTCTCTAGATGAGAAAATCCCATTTACATTATGAGGTGCTTCAGGAAAGCCTTACAGCTACATTTTGCTACAACCATGAGCTATTTAGCCATTCTGATTGGCATTCTAGATTCTGCACGTTAAATGATGGGATCTCCAGCTTCACAAAAATAATCATTCTCCATAAGCAGTAAAAGCAGTGTTGGATATTGAGATAAAAAAGTCCTTTGTTCAAATGAGTAGTTTAAGGTATTTCTCACTCGTGGTGACACTGGTCTTTCAGGTGGTTACAGTGAGAGCTCAGAGTTCATTATGCAAAAGTTAGTTTGCTGGTGGAATATAGGTCGATATGTTCAAAGGCACGCAGGGTAGTGATAGGACAAAATTTTGTTGAAAGTAAGTGAAAGTCAGATGCTTACTTCTTCACGCCTTCAAAAATCTCCTGCTGTTTTTACTTCTTGAACATGAGAAGGAGGCTGGCCAGAGCAGCTATTATGGGCTACTTATAACAAATGCTTCATATCGACGATGACTGGGAGCCCCCAAGAGTTCTTGTCCCACATTTTGCCTGGCAATTAAATAGGCTGAGATATAATTTGCGGCCCACATTCTCTGTGTTGAAGGCAGTAGGCTTCTTCATTTTTAGCCTAACTCTTCTGTCACCTTCACCATTTTTACATTATTTGTGTTAACTCCATGGCCTAGGGGTAGGAGGTAGAGGGGAATTATTCCTAATTTACTGAAAGTGAGAGAAGAATCAGTCACTTCTTTCTTTAAATTTTTGTGGAGGATTGTTCATCAAAGTTAAAACAAATCTGTGTTCCAACGCAGAGGTGGGCGAAGAAATGTGTGCCTAACACATATGCACTCAGGGGCTCCTGCAGAAGGAAACAGAGTTCTGGAAACTGTTGTGAGAAAAACATTCAAGGCACCAGACTGGATGCAATGCTGCTGACTGGAAATGAAGCCCCAGACAAGACCCAGCTATGTTTGAGCCTGTTGGAAGAGTTGCATTTTATTTTCTGTCCTGAGATGAACGACATAAATTATCTCCCTTTCTTATTTGCTTCACGTTGAGAAGAGCCTGGCTTGGAGTCGGACAATGACTTAAAGAAGGAGCTGGGCAGGGAATACATCAGGTATTCGACCTGCAGGCCTATGAAATGCAGTGTCATCATAACCCAAAGGGCGTATCATTAGTCACTGAAGGAAGGAAGTGCAAGCATGCCTGGAGAAATCAATAGAAGGTCCTTGTCTAGTAACACAAAGAGAACAGCACCAATGTTTATGTCTTTGCCCTTCACACACTTTGCTCTTCCTTCCTCTCCAGTCACCTTTTCACTTTATCCAGAATTTCATTTTCCTGATTCCTAAGTATAAACGGATAGACGTCGTAATCACGACTCAGGCTGCAATCCAGTCTTTTCTGAGAAATAAATATCCATCAAGCCCAGTGTTTCTGTATGGAGGTTATCTGATTTGGCTCCTGCTAAATAAAAACATATGCAACTGGTTATCTCCATCAACACAGTTTAATTCAGCTCTGGTCCGTATTAGTGTGCTTTCTTGCAATCATGTCTCTTGCTGCCATGGGTGAACTGTGACTGTTAAGATCATGTTTAAATACGAAGATAGAACAAATGGTCCAGAGGTTTCTAGCTTGAGTCTAAAGATTTGTTAAGAATACAAAAATGTTTTGCCATATTTTAGTTAAACATAGTAATTCCTCCTAAAATACCATGCTCTAGATAAATGGCTAACTACTTTAGTATAAGATTTCAGAGTTTTACTTGAATATGGGGTAGTCATTCAAAATTGTCAGAGCTCCCTGTATTTTCATAGTCCTGCACTTGACCTTTATTTCACTGTTTGTGCCTCTTTTTACTCATCCTTAAAATGAGCAAAACAGTAGTAATGTTCATCCAAGGGAAGCTACAAAGTATCACCATCACTGCTGTCAGGAAAATGCTCTAAAATTATTCAGCTGTATTCATAGCAAAAAAATAAGGAATTAACAAAATATGTTCATGCAGTGCACGTTTGTCAGCTTCCATGAGAAAACTGTGAAGTGTTATGAATAATATGGTTTGCAAGTGACTACTCTAACAATCCTGCTTTGCTCAGTATGTGAAGGAAAAAAAATATCTTTTTATGGTCAGTTTGACCCTTTCTCTTTCTGACCGTGATTTCTTTCCATCCTGGCCTTTGATAAGAATGCAAAATACACATTAAGGACAATAATAACTTTTTAGACTATGATAACATTTGTATTATTAGAAGAGGTTGGGTTGTGCCCGGGAAGGCAGGAGGTATATCTGCTAAACAGTCTAAAAGCTTTATTTATGGAAACATCCTTTTCTAACAACAGAGGAATGAAAGAATAATACTAATAAAATCACAAATATCCCCAAGATCCCAAATCACCAAACGGTACACGTGCATACAGATGCATCCATACTCAGAGTTAAGTTTATCTTTGTACATAAAGCTCAGACCCTGGATCAGCTTTCAGCTAGACCAAAGACTAAATTATATCCTAAATTAGTCTAAATTATAAAACTCATCAGAAAAATGTCAATTTCACCCAGCTGAGGACTGTGACAATGTCTCATTATTTCAACCAGGAAAATTAGAGGCTAATTCTATGGTTCTCAACACAGTTCCAATGGGAAGAAGGAAAGTGTCTTTTCTGACAAGCTTGAGAGGTTCTGACAGGTCTGTCTCTTTGGTCATTTACCTTAACGACCCACTTAACAGTGGAAAACCCTGAAATAACCCATCTCGGGGTCAGCTGAACTACCCAGCACTTCCTAAAGGAAACCAAGAGTCCTCTTGCTGATATTTAGATTTGTTTTATTATTTATTTATTTATTTATTTATTTATTTATTTATTTATTGTATGATTTAGGAACCACCATCTTTTTTGGTTGGGTTTTTTTCTTTTTTTTCTGTTCTTTTTTTACTTAGCTGATGACTTGGCCTTTTGTGAGGCTTTTTATAGTCAGAGAGACTAGTCCCTTTATAAAACTGAATCCAGACTGGTAGGTCATATTCCCTGAAGATTTCTGAGAATATTACTACTGCCCTATCAAGGCACAAATGGTATGAAACTGTAGAATTGGCTCCTGCTCTGTACTTGGAGCATAAGAGTGCACTGTAAAGGGGCAAAGGCCATGTTGAGAAAACAACGAAAAAAGCAAAACAAAACCTCCCACTGAAACACCTTTAGAAAAAGCTGCTTTCAAATGCTATTCACTGTATTCTTTAAACAGAATGCTTCCACTGCTAGCAGTTTGGTAGTTGCTGGTCCAGCACTTAAAAAAGGGCAAAGAACTGAAATTCTAAACACTGGGACATGGACCTGGCTTCTCACCTGAGATCTGTCCTCCCTATGAATTACGGATCAGGATGAATGTCTGTCAAATCTAAGGGAATCCAACTTCATCATTTTGCTCACAACTAATAAAGATAAATTAAGAAATAAATAATAATACATCATTCGGGAGATATATATATTTTTTCATAGTATTTTATAGTTGCATAAAAATAATACAGGAAAACACCTTTTTTAAAATATACAGTGCAAACACTGTGAGCTTTGCACATCTGGCTTTGCACAGTTGAAATATATTTTGTGTACTGTTATACTTCATCACATATATGCCACCGTGGCATAATTTTAACACAGTGATGTCACCACATCAGTGACATCACTTTACAGATTGCCCCAGTGAGGAACAGAGGTTAACTGGGATTGTAATAAATGGAAATAAAAACCCCACTAACTGCATCACCTGAAATCAAAACAGAGACATTATTTGACACCTGCCAGACAGTGACATTGCAGTTTTAGGAAAGGAAATACTCGTGCACATCACTTAGGACAAGAAATTCTTTATTTTAGCCAATTTGAAATTTATTCTGCATTTCTGGACTATGTTACATGTCCTTTCTGTAGATATTCAACCCTTTAAGGATAATTACGCCATAACTCTTCTCGTATTTGACCTTTTCATGCCACACTCCACAATATAAATGCTGGTTGGAAATACGGAGGAAGAGATTCCAGCAGCACAAGACATACTGCCCACATGCAATGCCTCTATTGCATTTACATGTCAATTTTATTAATAATTAGATTTTATTATGATGTTTTAGACACACTATAAAGAGATAAAGAAATGTGGTATTTGCCTCAAAGTATTTGCAGCTGGATAGACAAATAGTGAATGAACTGACCGTTAAATCAGGTTGATCTCTGTTTTATTCAGTTTATCAGCAGGTCCAAAAATTACAAATGTTTTGTGGAAATTAAAGCATCTTTTCAGGATGCATTTTCAGCATATTAGAAAGAAAAATAAACCCATTTGAAATAAAGTGAGAGGTCTCTCAAGACGCACAACAAACTGCATTCCAGTTGCGCTTTTACTGTATTTTAATGGTTTGAAGTGAAAAAGGGAAAAACAAACAAATATGCCACCTGTGAAATATGAATATTGGAATGATCTATTTCTACTTAAAGAATAAGTATTTGGGTTGGATTTTAGGCTTGAATGATTGAGTTTAACTGAGATAAATTCTTCAAATATGTTTTTAGGTCCCTTTTTCAAAAGTTACAGTTAACACTTCCCCAAACTCTTCCACCAGTGGAAAAAATGAGAGTCCTGGAGCCAAGTGATGAGATTGCTCTGAGATTCATAGTTCAGTGTATTTGTTTGGTTGGGGGGCTCTTTCTTTTTCTTTTAATACACTATCCCCCAAAGCCTATCTACCTAATGAGTATTATCTGCTTAATTTCCTGCAGGCTTCGATGCAGAAACAGGTCAGTTGGTTTAATTATCAGCTATGGAGACGTGAAGGAACTTGAAATTCAATTGAAATATACAGTGGCTTTTTCCACTGGTTTTTTTCACATTCACAAAAGTACCTGTTCAAAGAACAGATTGACTTAGCTGTGACTTAAACAAAGATAACATTCTGTGGCAGGAAAGTAATAATGCTATTATTGTCCACTGACAGAGTGTATTTGCATGGCGATTAGTGATGGTTAATGCAGTGAAATGCTATACGTAGAGAAATTTACAGGAATTTACCTTCTGACTATCAAATCTCTTTGTTTTTAAAATGTAGCTCTTCTCTCCCTACTTATACCATGCTGTTGATTGAGTGTCAGACAGATCCAGAATGCCTTATGAATTTCATAGCCTTGAATGCCTGCGGTACTATTCAGATGGCTGTCCTCTCCATTGCACTGACAGAAAGGCATACAGCACTTACCCCAGCAATTCGATCCCTCTCTGTTAGTTTTTTGGCACAGGAGGGAAAAACTTTTTCTTTTAAAATAGCCTTTTTCTGTGTCCTAGATACAGTGTGAGGAAGGCTAAATAAGCACTAGTAGGTTGCCATGCCTTCCAAGTTCACTTTTTTCTTTTTCTTTTTCTTTTTTTTTTTTTTTTTAATCTTTATAATTCTGGGAGTTATTATTGGCAAGTCTTTATTCAGAGATGGGCATGTAGAGAGAGCATTCATAAGGAAGGAAATCCAATTAATTTTGATAGGAATCCAATAGTCTCCTAGTGAACACAGACTTCCACCACAAATCTGCAAGTTTATAGAGCTGCTAAGGCACTTGGAGCATCTGCACAGCTGAAAGACAGGGCTTGGGCTCCGTGTGGCTAGAGTGATATCTGTAATATCCCATAGAAATCCATTGAGGACACTTAGGAAAGCGCAATATCCTTTAAATGTAACCTTGATAATGAAAGGAAAGGGCTCCTGTTCCTAAATAAAAAACAACAAGCCCCGACAGGTCGGAATTGATACCAGCCTTTGCTGCTGCTTGAAACTCCTGCCGAGCTCTGAATGCTGCACAAGTGTCTATTATTTTTAACTGTTGGGTTATTGTCCATCTTTAAGGGTGGAGGAATTTTAGGAGCGGCAATTAATAATGACAAAAAAAAAAGTTTAGTGTTATTGCAGCCCTCTAGACAAAATACCTAAGGGGCAGAGGGTGAGCGAACAAAGGAAGCTGAAGGGAAAAAAAGCATTCTTGTTTTAGAGAGAACAGCTTAGAAAACCCTGAATGGAGGGTTCTTTATATATAGCACTGCATTGAGTGACAAAATGGTAGCTGTCATAATGTGCCAGTTAACATGTCCAATATGAGCCGATCGTTTAGTGTCCCCTGGGATTAGAAGACAGAAACATGACAAAGAACAAAGAACTCGGATCAATAATGCTTGGGGAAATAAGACAGAGAAGGTTATTTACTCTGCATTGATCCGTTGCTGCAGTCGCGTAAACTTGGCCTGTTTTTCTTTTGTTAACCTTTAAGCTTGAGTATACTCACAAGCAACTAGGGAGCCAACTAACAGGTGTAGATTAAGGATCGAAGGAGGTCACCGTACCTCTGTCACCACTAGGCACCCATGTAACAACATCCCTGAAGAAATTTAAACATCAATAGCTATAATAAGGGCAAATTTATCAAGCTTGGCCTACTTTTGCTGGGAGCCTGGCTGTGTCCAGTCAGTTTGCCCTTGCTAAAGCTCAATTGATTTGGACATTCTTTTACTAGAGTTGATTATCAATTGTGACACAACAAATTTGTTAGCTTCCAAGCACTGGAGTTGTTGCCAATTGGAGCCTCTGAAGTGAAAACACCTGACTGTGTTCAAGTTTTACTCTTGTTAAGGCAAAGGAAATGAAAAAAAGAAAAAAAGAAAAAAGAAAGAAGATAAAGCAGAGACTCCTTTTGGTGATATCTCCATAGATGCTGGTTCTGTTGGAGATACCTACACTTTTCAGCTGGAACACCTGGATTGCCATTTTTAGAAAATCAGAACCATGAGGACACATAAACTCGAATGAAACTGTTTTCAGTAGTAAGTCCTGACAGCTGTTAACTATTCATTTTTTGTTTTATGATTGGTCACCTAAGTCGCACGGAACCATTCCCATTCCCTATGTGGATGGCAGACTTTAGAAACTGAGAAGTAATGGATATCATATGATGGGCAGCAATATTCCACAAGAATGACCAGTCAAAAGAAATAATAATTGTTGCTGAACTCCACATAACTTGTTAAACACTTGAAAATCCACTCATCAATGCTCAGGAGCTGTAGTTAATTAAACAAAGTGGATATTTTGAGTAGAATCATGATGGAATGGAATTTGTTTGTTTTAAATACTGACAGTGTTTATTTCACTCTAATTGTAATTGTTTCACGTTGTGTCAATAGTATTAGCAGTACATTAAAAATGTAATTCTGGAAATATTTATCTTGTTTAATTTATTTCAAAATCAAAAGGATTATTTATTATTTGGCATCACTGTAGACTATAGTAACTTTTCTATTGTTCTGAATCAAAGTATTTGATGCTTGTCATGCTATAAAACATTACAACTCAGGCATCACAGAATAAGGTAAAACAATCAAACAACAAAAATGAGATATCGAAAATTCAAAATCTGAAAATCACTTTTAAATACTCAGAAAATGAAAAGTTAAAGATGTATCATAGCCTCTCTAAAACAGACATTTGATGCAGTATTTTGGGACTGGAACTGAAACATTTGCCTTTAGTTTAATGTTCTGGGTTTTTTTAATCAATCCATTAAAATACCACTGCAGGCTGAATGCATAATTGTCTGAAATGCAGGGGCACAAAAGCAGTTCACCACAAATGCAGGCAGTTGCAAATCAGTTGCATTTGTTTCTTCCTTTAACCAGCATCCACTGCAACCTGATAGTGCAGGTGAATGAATTTATGATCATGGACTCCCTGCTCCTTCTGGTACTTCTGGTACTTGGGGAATGGCTCACAAAGGGCTCAGCTCAGTGTTTTGTGATGGATTCTAGACTATCTTGCATTACAGTTCTGTGTTTCTTGATTTCTCATGGCAAACAAGGATGCTTGTGCTGTGGTTGCTTAGACTATCCTTTATCCTGGCAATCAGAAAACCTTGAATTCAATTTAAGAAAGGTTTCATCTTTCTTTTTGCTTATCTGTAATAAGGAAGCACAAACAAGGAAACTACTGACAAAAGAAATCAGACTCTGCTTTCCTCTTAGGGATGGGAATCTGCTGTTTGCATCTCTTGGCATGCAAAGATTCAGCATGTGACCCTTGCCCCATCACCCGTAAAAGTGTCACCACACTTTTTAAGAGCATTTAAGGCATTTAAGAGCATGGGAGGGAGAAGGCAGTAGCTTTTAGGGCATCAGAAATGACAGTAATGTGCACTGGAACGGTCTGCACAAGCAAAGTGCGTTGAGGCAGTTGTATTAGATCAATCTGTGGCAGAAGAGAAGCCACTGACAGTTTATTTCTGTGTTGGAGGACAAACTGCAAAGTGCACAGTCCTCATTAGGATAAATGGAGAACAGCTCAGTTTGGATCTCACCAAAACTTTTTACCAGCTAATGGCTATTCAGAGCTCTATGGGAAATGAGTTAGGGCTCTCTTAGCCCTGCCAGTATGATAAAGAGCAGCACTCCTGTTAGCAATAATAAGCATCCTTGGCCGAGGGTCTATGGATTGAGTGAGCATGGAGAATGAATTACCCTCTTTCCACTAGATGTGGTCCCTCTAGGTCAGGGCTCAGGTGAGGGGAAAAAATGTTATGGAGCTGCTCTGATTTACAGCTGAGGATCTGGTCTTAATGGCTCAATGGGGCCTTGAAGGTACTTATCTGCTCTGGGAGCCTGGAAGCAAACCTGCCTTATGGAAGCAGAGGAAGTCTGCCTTATGGAAAGCCCAAGGGGGCTGAGGCCTGATCTTCACAATGCCCCCTGCTCCATGGGTGGGACCACAGTGCAAGACCTTGTTCCTCTCCCAAGCATGTTGCAACCACTTGCAGTCCTGAACATATGGCTCTGAAGTATCAAAACTCCATGTGATGCTGCAGAGTACTATGCAAGAAAAGGTTTGGGAAAGAGAATGTGAGGCCAAGCTGGTGCTGAACCACTGCCTGGGACTATGATAGGCTTAGGGTTACCCTAAGAGGTCTACCTTTGTGTTTGCCTCTGCAGTGCACTGCTCTAATATAATGGAAATACCATAAGCAGAACTGGAATGAATGTGTGATTGGGTCTTCCTCTAGCCAAAGTGAAATAAAAGGCTATAAAAACAACGTGAAAAGACACTGGAGGACTAAAAAGAGAAGAAAACAGAGAGAAGGAATGGCACACAAGCAGTGCTCTATTTGCTGAGAGGCACATGCAAAAAACTCCAGCACACCTTTCGAAACCCAAATGTAAACAATACAAACTTTTCAAACTGGGCTTCAGAGCCAAAAACCTGAAGCACATGACAGTGTATCAAGACAACACATTTCCTGGTTGCATGCTTATGCTAGCATGCCTTCCCCACCCAGAGGCCTTGTCCACGCTGACCTGTTCCGTTGTATCGGCCAGTTGGCCACTTGGCTCCTATCCCAGCAGCCAGTGCTCTCCAAGCGTGACATCGATCATTGCTGCCTGTAGTAAGGAAGATGGCACTTACCTGATGGGGTAGGCGGAAGCTCCCTCTCTTACCATATGCTGGGAATTGTCAGTGACTGCTTGAAGCCAAGGCTGGCTTTTCCTCCTGCCAGGAAACAGGCCTTTTCCAGAGCCTGCCAAAAAGACTTGGAAAAAAAAAGAAAAAAGAAGAGAAGAGAAGAGAAGAGAAGAGAAGAGAAGAGAAGAGAAGAGAAGAGAAGAGAAGAGAAGAGAAGAGAAGAGAAGAGAAGAGAAGAGAAGAGAAGAGAAGAGAAGAGAAGAGAAGAGAAGAGAAGAGAAGAGAAGAGAAGAGAAGAGAAGAGAAGAGAAGAGAAGAGAAGAGAAGAGAAGAGAAGAGAAAAAAAGGGAAGGGAAGGGAAAGAGAAGAAGAAAAAAGGGAAGGGAAGGGAAAGAGAAGAGAGAAAGAAGAGAGAGAAAAGGGAGAGAAAAGGGAGAGAAAAAAGAAAAAAAGCTTTTTGCGTATTACTTTTTACACTGAGCAAATTTGTTGCAGGCTGTGTAGCACCAGGCACCGGTAATTACGGATCACAGCTTCCTTAGGCGCTGGGGATAGACAGCAGACGGTGAAATAGGAGGCAGTACAATGGGTAAAGGGGAAAAAAATAAAGGAAAGACAGAAGAAAGTGTTTATATTGATTCTCTCCAGAAATGCAAGATCTGCCACAGCCAAGCAGACTACTGAGTCATTAAAGGCTGCATCCTGACTCCAGGGTGCTTCAGAGGAAGAGGAGGGAAAGAGGCAGGCTGCCAATAGTTCCATGCCCTTTGGAGAGAATCACCTTCCTCATCCCAGCCTGACCGTGTCCTGGCACACAGCACTTGACTTCTGAGTAACCTTTCTCGGTAGTGAAGACCTCATCCCATTTCCCTTTTCATCATTAGGCTGAAGAGAACCATGTGTACCACTGCTCCAGACAGACACTGAGACCAGCCTCCTGCTCCCCTGTGGCCCTACACTGAGTATCAGGAGACTGCAGTTTGCACAGCATAGTCCAGCAGCTTCAATAAGCTTCTCTTATGTTAGGCAAGCCTGAGTCCAAGAAAGGAAGATGAACATCTCTGTAAAGTATCTAGAAATTGAAACAAACAAACAAAACAAACAAACAAAGGAGTGAGGGGAAAAAGAGACTGGGAGAAGAAAACATGTTATGAATAATCTCTTCCCGTGTCTGGTGGCACAAACACTGATGCTGCATAAGAATAAGCCAGTTTTTGAAACTCCTCTTCATTAATATCACTTCATGCAATTTTTAACAGGAATGGGAGAAAAAGAAAGCAGGAAAAAGAAACAAAAATGCTATCCAGACAGCAATCTCCTTTGAATGACAAACCACAAAAACACCTTTTTTTTCTTTCAGCGAGGGGGTGGAGTTGAAGCATTTGAAATCCAGGCCAAGGGATTACTTCACGTTTCATTTAAGGAATGAAAAAAAAGAAGGTTCTATTTTGTATTACTCAGCAGATCTTTTTCCTTCTTATTCATCTATGGAAAATTCTTTCTTTTTTTTTTTTCCTTCCCTGTGTTTACTACACAGTCCTGCAGCACACTCACATACACACACACAAATGACAGAGCCCTTTATAAGGAAGAAATCAGGCTGGCGCTGCAAAAGTGCAGAGAAGATCTTTCGCTAAAATGATCTCAAGGTCAGTTTTGGGGGTCTTTAGGTTCCTATATTCAATCCAACCACGTTTCACGTCTCTGCTTTGCTTGCTTAACTTACAAGAAACTTGGGCACAATTTTGCTTGTGTTGGCAGTTTTTAGGTGTGGATTCATGCAGGCTATTTACAAGATGCCAAGGGATGTCAAATCCTGAACATGTGTTTTTGTCCTACAGTCATTCTCTGACAGCAGAAATAGTCTGCAGCTTATCAGATCCATTTGCTGATATTTAACATCTTTTTTTCCCGACAAAGGTTTGGGGTGAGATGAATTTTAATGTTTCTCTGCGCTGAAGCTGACAAAAAAAAAAAATAAAAAAAATCTTTATGCATCTAAGTTAGAAATTGGAGCTTTAAGCTGTAAGGAAAGAGAAAACCAACAACAGCAACAGCAACAACAACAAAAAAAGCAACTCCCTTATTTACAACATTTTTACTTTTCATAGTTAGATGTAACTCTGTTTATTTTCTTTAAAATGTTGAAGGTATTTGTTAAGCATTTTACTCAATCAAGAGATACTGCAATTTTGTCACAGACCAAGACATGCAGTTTTAGAGAATATATTTTTAATGTATATTCCTGATATAAGTGATGAAATATAAAAGTCTGTGATTTTTTTCTGGGGTCATAATGTAAAATTAAATTCCCTCCCCTCTTTTAATATAAACTTTATAAAAACCATACAACAAGCAAAATATTTTTTTAAATATAAAGATATTGGTAAAATTATCTAGTAAAACTAGCAGTCTCTAAGGTTATAATCCCACACAATTTGAGGAAACAGTGAGCCCCTAAAATCCAGGGTTTTGTACACATATGTGTTCTCAGAAACCAGAAGAGATAGGGATGGAAGAGAGCAGAAACTTAAATAACCATTAACATAGATATAGAAGGAGAGATAATATTTTGTAGGATATTTCCGTATTAAGTATAGACATCCAGAGAGTGAGTTTAATTTCGCAGGCAAAAAATGGCTAACAAAAAGGGGAACATTTTTCATGAGTCGGAGTCATAATAAATACTTGAACTATATGTGCTGTGTGAGACACCTCTTAAATTCACAATGCCATATACATATGTTTTCATACAGCAGCAGATTTGTCATCCCTGGTTTCTGCAGACACCGTTCTATTTAGAGCTATTTTTCTCCACTAACCACCTTCCTCAAGTTCTTTGTTTCAGCGCAGGCTATCTGTTAAAACATGCCCAGCACTGTAACTTTACACCTACAGGTATTCCACCGCAGAAACAAGTTCCTAATTTTTTTTTGGCAGCGAACTGAGAGAGCTCATCTGTGAATGTGGATGCTTGGGGTCTTCTCCAAAATTATCCTCACTGCTTTTGTTTGCAGAAGTTGGGTTGTGCAAGCTGTTGGTGTGTGGCTGGTCCTGCTGAGTTACGAAGAACAATCTACGTGAGAGGTTTCCAATTATTCTTACTTCTGGTCAGGTTAGATATGCAATTAGATCAGATCCCTGACAGGTTTTTGGCTCCTCTGATGTCAGGCCTTTATTAATCAGAGTGTATGCAGATGGAAATGATTTATTTTTTGTTAGCCATTACACAAATTTGATTGTCAACAAAATCTTTGTTAGCTTTCAGCAAACTTTGCAGTAGACCTCTGCATTGGAGGTGGGGTGCTCGCCCTGACCAGATGTGTATGGTTTGCTTTAGCAGAGGCAGCTCAGCTTTCCAAACTCATAGAATTCACAACCAAAGAGCTTGTATAGACCTCATCAACTAAACACTTTGAAGGAAAGGGATGTATGGGCAGAGGTGACTTCTGGGATCCTTCTTGGTTTCCTCCTCTGCCGCTGTGTCGCCAGCTCTTCTCAATATACTGCTGTTTCACCGGGCCTTGTCCTTTACTTTGTTGGCAAATAAGGTAAATGACCCCTATTCTGGCTGCCCATATGCTGCTAACATCGTTGGTTTTGTTTCAACAAACTGCATGAAGATGGTACAGACAGATGCCAAAAAAGAGGGCCCCCATCAGCCCAGTATGCCCTGCTGTGAACCACCAGCGTGCCAGGGTGAGTGGCAGCCGGCATCTCCTTAGTTATTGAGGAGAGCAGCTGTGTCACGTTCGGTTAGTTTACATCATAATCTAAATCAACCATGAAGGATGAAGATGCATAGAAGGAAGGGAGGAAAAAAAAAAAAAAAAAAAAAAGCAAACAATAAACTGAAGGGATGTGTTCAAACAAAGTCTTCTACAAACACTGCCTTTGGGTTTGAGCCTAACTAACCAGTGATTGCAGGGAAAGAGGTGGCTCAGTTGCCAAAGCCATACAAAGTGTCTGCATAACCTGAGAGAGAGCAGATTTGTCCTCTGAACACAGATGTTTGCATTTTTATTCCTTTCTCTCTGCCTCCACGTCCTTGTCTTCTTCCCGCAGCCCTGACAATTCATTAGTTCTCACCTCGGGCTGCAAGCAGGTCCGGGGAGAACACACAAGTTCGTTACACTTTGTCACATGGAGCGTGTTAATTGTGATACAGCTAAAGGCTGTTGCTGCAGATTTAAAAAGAATTGCAACACCTGTCCCCGAGTCAGGGGGTGGCTTCAGCACAGGCCTTGGCTCCAAGAACTTCTCTGGTCACGAAGAAGTCAGTTTTTCACAGAGCATCATTAATTATGAGACCACTTTATTTCCTGTATGCAAGGAGTTACTTTTTTTTTTTTTCTTTTTTTCTTCCAGGTGAAGCTCATAGAGAAAAAAAAATGGGCAGGGCAAAGGGCTGGGGGATTGGAGATTCATGATCCTTCAGGACCCTTCCAACCCTGGCCATTCTGTGATTCTGTAAAAAGATGACTGTGTGGTGTAGGAGCTATTTTGCTTAGGATCAGGGAGGCTGAAGTGTTATTATTACATTTTCCTTCTTTATTCTCACTTACATGTACTACTTTTTATCGTTCTCATTTATGTATCTTAGATGTAGATATTTAGGTTCTTTGGTGTGTGGTTTATAGGAAGCAATGTAAAATGGACTTAAAATATTGCAGTGTTGTTTCTCTTTTATATGCCCCTATGTTTTGAGAATTTGAACTTTTTTAGGTATGACATCTGGGAAGTTTAGAAGCAAAATTCTGATAGGAGCAGTAGGAAAAAAATCACTTAATGATCTTTAAAATAGGCCTTAAAGACTTAAGTAATGATATAACTTTAGAATTATTGGAGCATGATAAAGATACAGTGAGTGGGGTAGAATAGGTAAGTAGTTCTAGCTAAATTCTCTACGCTCTTTCCCACAAAAAGAGTGTAAAATTCTTGGAACTTGGAAGTACTGATATTCTTAAAACTACAGTACTTCCCAATTCATCACAACTTGTGTAGGCTCCATAAATGAAGGTGGAACAGGCTGTTGCAGGGCTGAGGTCCTGCTGTGTGGCCAGGTCACCAAGCCAGCTTTTAATGTATAGATAGCTTAATGGCTTTTTTTTGTCTGGGAGTTGAGCTGTGTTTCAGACTAACTCTATAACCTAGACATATAGTGGATCCTGAGGATAAAGAAGTAGCAGCAGAACGAGGTGTTAAGCAGGGCTGAAGCACTTCTCACTTGGTGAGAAGAGTAATAAAGAAGTGAGTGCTCACATCAGTTGTGTATTCTCTCACAGATGCTGCTGAAAAACAAATGGAAGCTGGCAGCAGCTGAAGGCCTGTGGTGGTTGACCAATCTGCTCTGAGCTGTTCCAGGAGCCTCCAGAGAACAAGAGGTTTGACAACTTTATTTCAAATATCTTGGGAGGATAGAAACTGGAACAGTGTATGTCCTCTGTGGTATGGCACAAAATAGAGAAGTGCTTAGTGGATGTTTCTTATAGTCCAGGTCTCTCCTAGGTGCAACGTGGTTTCATACCTAAGCTATCTCCTACACTTAGTCTCTTACTGAGTTTGGATAAGCTAAATATATACTTGTCCAGGCTTACAGCTTACAGAATTCTCAGTGTAAGCGGCCAGACAGAAAAAGAAATATTTTGATTTTGAGTCCTACGGGAGGAGCATGAGGTACAACTGCTCCCTGGGGATGGAGTAGTAAAAAGAAGTCTGTAGATTGAAGTTCAGCTTGTTTCAAGCTCTTAAATACACACACACACACACACACACACACACACACACACACACACATATATATATAGCTTTCTGTTTCAAGTGGTTCTTTCTGAAGAGATTGGAGGTCTTGTTGGTGCTCTAAGTGTGAACTCTAGTGCCAGGTTCCACCAACAGGTACTGTAAATAAGTGGGCTGCTTGCAGGAAAAGCTGTATTTCTAGAGTGCAGTGAAAAGTTGGTTTACTTCTCATCTCTTCTGAAAAGTTTTCAGATATGGAGACAAAGAATATTTAAGCCAGTTACCTCTCACTTTCCAAGCACAATACATACTTTCCCTTCTTTCTTCAAATGTAGTTCCTCTTGCAAAACTGTGTGGAGAACAATACAATAATCAGCTCTTAACATCTAATTATGCCTTTCCCTTTACAAAAGAAACTCATATTCTTAAATATAACACTTCCTGGCAGCAGAGAGCTCTGTGGCTCACTTTGAAAGAAAGGGGAAAACAATGCAACCCAGCCCAAATATCTTCAGATCATTAATGTACAGGGAATTGGGTGCAGAATCCCTTTCTTAGCTTCATCACCAGATGAAAATAATACTTACCCTTGAGCACTTGGCTGTGTTCTTGTACTGAATGCCAACAATAATCTAATCAGTTAACAATTCTCATTCTGATGATCATTTTCCTGTGAATTGTTTCAGTGATAGAAAAAAAAAATAAAAATTGTCGCTTGTGCTGGAAAGATGATGGCTGACTGAGGGTCCACTCTTTTGGCTCCTTATAACAGTTCAGATTCTTCTCCCTGCTGGATGAAACGTCAACCTGCAGGGCTGTAAGCAGGGGAAAAAAAAGAAGTCCCTTTACAATGAAATGTTATCCCTGTTTTGCCTAGAGGTGTTTCATAGCCCAAGCAAAGCACTTGAGTTCTGCAACTACTGGACTAGATGACAACTTCCTTTTGTCTGTGCTGCAGGAATAGGGTTGGGTTTGTTTTTTAATATAAATAATGTTTGGCTTTTTTTTTTTTTTTTTTTTTTTTCTTCTGGAGTAAATTTCAGCCCCAAAATGTATGATATGTGCTGCATTTGGTGCACTCTCCCTGAGGCAAACCAGGGGATCTGTAAGTGGTACTATTTTTCCTATCAGCCCTGGAGAGTAGTGTGGCAGCCCTGCGTGTTATTAATGGATAAAATCTGAGCAGCAGCCAACCCCAAGGTGAACCCTATGCATTTAAAACATTTCATCAGACAGCTAAGTATTTTTTTTTCCTTCACTACAGCGGATATCTCTACTGCCACCACTCAATAGATCCCGATAGAAGAGAGCAATAGCTAGACTCACTAATGTGAAAATTGATAGTATGAGCTCTCCAATGAAATATAAACAGCTCTGTGTTTCTTAAGTGTCAATATCACGGGGCTGGGCTGAGGAGGTGGTGCGGTGGATTAACCCTAGAATTATCCAGGAGGGGGGAGAAGCTGGTAAATAGGAAATATTTGTCCAATCAGCCAGGGCTCATTTCTGAAGTGGATAAGATGGGCTGCTGTTGACTCTCAGCCGCTGTCAGATAGAAACCCAGCTACAGTTTACAGCTCCTGTTATTGGAGTGTTTCTGGAGGTGGGAGGAAGGTCACACTGGACTCTTCTTTCCCCTGGAAGAACTGGGTAAAAGGGAAGACAAATGGCGTGAGAATTAGAACTGCAACTTTGAAGATGCCTTTGCAGATGCAGCTGCCCTACACTGGGAGCTGTTCCTGGCAAACTGCAGCACTGCTGTCGGAACAGCATTTATTAGAAGAGCAGCTTACTCTGGAGGGAAAGCCTGCAACACACAGAATACTCATCTTTGCTTAAGGAGACCTGGGACCTTGCCCACTCATTCCCTTTTACAGAAGCAACGTAACCGGATGGTCCCTGCATGGAGAGGGAGGCTGTCTGGCATTTGGATGTTTTCAGGGGGTCTGGTTAGCTAAACTGATTTACTGTTATTGTTTCCATTTATGGATAACGAAGGAATGTGACAGTGCTCCTTCTGTTCTGGCTGTGAGAAACTGAAAGCACTCAAGTCAGTTTGCTTGGTGAGCAGCAGTCAACCTCCTGGTCCTGATACGTGAGCTGGATGAGACCAGGTGTGAGTTACAAATAACCCAAAGCAATGTTGTTCTTTTGACAAAGAAACGGTTTCCATGGAAACTTTTAAATATACCCAAGATTATGTAAGTTTATATCCAATATACCTCCAGAACATTTATATTGATAGACTGCAGGAAAAAAAAAAAAAAAAAAAAAAAAAAGAATCCACTTAACTTTCTTTAATAAATATTTTTTTCTTTTAGACGAAAAATGAGCAATTCTGCATAGTGGATTCCATATTTAATTATGGGTTTGTAATAACCTGACTGAATTTTACTTAAACGCACCTTTGACTAGGAAGTGGTCTAAGATGGTAAGAGAATTTGAAAGATACAACATATACATAGTGTAAATCACTGCAAAGTCATTGAAAGCCTCCTTTTAAGTATATGTTTATAAAACGCATTTCATTCTGATATAGCTGGAAACTTGGACTTGCCGAGTTTCTCCTCTTGAGCTTGTTTACTGAGTTTTCAATCATTTGCTTGTTGAGGCTTAAGGACTCTTCTACTTATGAGTCAAGCCTGGAACCAGAGCACGTGGTGGAGGATCATACCTTAGTTGAGGGTACTTAACCCTGAGCAGACAGGCTGAAGATTTAGTAAACGAGCCAACAAAGACTTCATACAGGGTGGCAAAGCAGCTCTTTGTGAGCAGGGGGAAAGGGTAGTATCAGCAGGAGGGAATCTCAGCCGCACACCAATGAATATGCAAAGTGTCCCCTCCCTGTAAGCGCTCCTGAATCAGCAGGCATTTTACAACTTAGGCACCCACAGGTATGTGTTTATGCTTTTGAGAGAAAAAAAAAATAATAATTCGTGCTGGCATACATGGAAGCTTTCTCTGTACAAACCCATCCCCTTCCCACTTTTCTTGTCCAGGCTTTAAATTTCTCGATGCAGTAACTCAAGGCTTTGTTGCTGAGGTTTGGACACAGCTGTTGGAACCAAGAGCTTGCTCATTGCTTCTTCCAGCCCCCAGCTTTCCCCTGTCCGGTTTCAACACTGCTGTAAGTTCACCGGTGTGCGGAGTTTCCCCAGCCACAGCACTGGCAAACAGCAGGATTGAGCAGCTGAGAGTTCAGTGCATACACAGCTAAGAAAGCCATTAAGTGTCCTAATGAGCGAGAGCTTGAACCACCCAGATAATTAAGATTGGCCTACAAAGCAAAGGCTATCAACGTTTTTTTGAAGTCCGAAGACAATGTGACATCAGATTCAGTGGGATTGTTCAAGCCATTCCTTCTTTTGCCTTCAAAATATGACATTATTTAAAGACAAAACAATTAAAAGGAGCATGTCCTTGCTGGGTTCTTCCCATTAATTGGTAGATTTTATAATGCCAAATAAAAATCGTAAGAAATCTGTATTTGAAAAATTTTGTGTTGGATTTGGGAAAATGAAGTAATAATTCAAAAAGAAATACAGAATTCAGAGCTATATGATGGTATATATTGAAGTATATAAAACTCATAAAGGCATATATTCTGTCCAGAAGTGTAAGACAGGTTTTAGTATACTGAGGTTTATAATATCGAAATAATTACTGAAGAAAGATTTGAGTTTTTCCCCAACTTTTATATTTCAAGCTTCTCTTTTACAGGGTACAGACTAGAGATCTTTAATGCAGCCTGAGCATCTCATGTAATGTCAAGACCTTAAGAGTAGAGAAAAACACATCAGAGTATCATGACAGGAAAAAAAAAATGGATGAGAAGGATCTTAGAACTGTGCCTGTAGATCTGATCAATGGATCTCTGTGAAGTCCTTAGATTTTCTCTGTGTTTGGTCTGCTGGAACTCATTATAGGCATGGAACTTCTTTCTTTGGTCTCCCCCCTGCATGGGCAGGCTAGAATGCTTTATTTGATGTCATATTTAGGGTATATATGAAAATATTTCACTATTTATTTTTATACTTTATCAGCAATATGTTATGGAGTAAACATTTCCCATTTTCCAACAAACTCAGTTAGAGTTTAGTTATCTGTTTATTATTAGTGAGCATGTCCAAGAGTTTTGCTGATATGTTTGTTATCAGTGCATCAAAGCTTGATTGATAAAATAAACTAACGTGGTCACAAGTTGAGCTATTTGAACAAGTTTTGGAGCAGCAGATGCAAAGCTGAAACAGATATCTTACCCCAGCTTTCACCTTTAGGCTGGATGGAAGAGGCCATCAGACAGATAATTCTCTTTGCTCAAAGGTGATGTTCAGAAAACCTGGGCCTCCAAACAGGAGCAAAGCAAGGATCTGTCTGTGAGGAACAGTACACAGTTGAAACCAGAGCTGCTTTGTCCCTCCAGCAGCTCAGGTGTTGGCTAACATTGCTGCCTCTCTTGACTTTGCTTTCTCCTCATAACTTTTCCCTGAGCTGGAGTCTTAGGTAGCTGTATGGCTGTCAGCCACTAAACCAGCATTAGGTTGTAAAGAGAAAAAGAAAAAAAGCACTATAAAAGTAGTCATATATGAAGATGGAAGAACTTGGGCTGTTTGGGAGGATGACTTGCTTTCAGTGACCATACACTGTTGCCAGCATAATGTGTGCTTTGTCAGTTTAGCAACTGGCTAGCAGTGGCAATACAAACATAGCAGGAGTGAGTGTTGGAATGCCCTGAAGTTCATTAGTGTGTGATCTCATTAAATAACTGTCCGAAGAAAAGCTGACATTTACTGCCTGGCTTCTTTGAGCTGCAAGATGGGATTCTTAAATCTGGCAGGCTTTGTCCCAAATTTAACTTGCAGATACAGACAAAAGAAAGTAACAGTGATATTACCTACCAGTAAGTCTGATTAATTAACTGCACTCTCTATGCTGGGGAAGGAATGGTTTGGGTGGCAGTAAGTTGGTCAGATGTGAGCCTCTCTGCGAATCACATTAATAAGACCAGTAGTGGACTTCAACTAGTCTCCATTGGGACAGGCTGCCAAGAGAGGTTGTGGATCTCTGTGTGCCATGCCTGGAGGTATTCAAGGCCAGGCTGGATGTGGCTCTGGGCACCTTTGTCTAGTGCTCGGGTACCCTGCACATAGCAGGGGGGTTGAAACTTGGTGATCTTTGAGGTCTTCTCAATGCAGGCCATTCTATGATTCTGTAAGGAATCCTCATCTTCATGAGTTTCTTAAAATCCCAAGGCTGCTTTTGCCTTCTGTGTGTCAGTCTGAGCCAAGGACAGAGGAGGAATGACAAGCACGCTGTGGAAAGTTTTTGAAACATCTCTCTTCCAAGAAGCTGGTAAAAATGCTGAGCTGAAGGACTCAAAGCAACTCACTTGAGACTCATTTTCAGTATGGTTAAAGTTCTGAAACCCAGACTGTGAAATCTCAGGAAGCAGCTGGGTTCCTAATTAAAACAAATCATTAATAGATTTAGCAGGCCAAATTTATGCTTTTCAATTAAGAACACTATTGGAACTGGTATCTACTTGTGCACATGCACTCATATGGTGCCAGTGGATGTACACTGGTGGTGCAGTGCACCAAACAGTTGGGTCAAACTACTTAGCCATGGCACATGCTAATGGACATGGAGCACCCCAGAAGTAGAATACAATTTGAAATTCAGAGAATGCGAGTCAAGACCAACACAGACTCAAGGACGCTTCATGCACTCCTTTCCTGGCCACAGTTTATTCTTCTGCATGAGTCCAGTCAGGCATTTCGCTCACAGTAAGTTGTTCTCATATGGAAGCAACAAATGTTTTACAGCCCACGTGCTGGGCCTGAGCTATTTATTGACCAGTACTAACCAAGAAGAATTTGTCCTCCAATTAGCCCTGTTTTTTTTTTTTTTGTTGTTGTTTTGGTTCACTTCACTGTGATGGCTCTTACACAGACATTTCACTAGAACTGGGGCAAAAGCAATTTCATTGTTATTTAAATCAGTTTTATATCATGACAATAGTTCTCATTACACCAAATTTGATGAACTGATTTTATTTCCATCTTTATTTGTGGTAAGACAAAGAGTGCATCTGTATGTTTTTGTCCCAAAAAAGAAAGGAAAAAGCCATGTATCTCCTCAAAACATTAAGTTACTAAAGAGTACTTTTGTTACTTCCAAAATGAGGCTTGGATATTGTGTAGCTGCTTTTCAATAAGAACAAGCTAAAAACTGCTGTAATTTTGTAACAGCCAATTTCTCTTTACAAATTAAATGAAGGGCTACTTATATTGATAACTCCTGCTTTAAAAAAAATAAATAAATTCATTTTCAAAAAAAAAAACAAAAACAAAAACAAAAAAAACAACTTTGCACTGTAGTGAAATGTGAAGTAATTTAAAAATAAATTAAAACTCAAAAAGAAAGTAAAAAGGGACATGAAACCACCCATCTCCCATAGCCTGTCCTCAGCTGATCACGGGACTTTCACTCTACTTGACCCCTGCTTGCTGTTCAGATGAAAATAGAAGCTCCAGTACCACCTCCAGTCCTCTGAATATATAGATATTTATTCATTTGTGCTATAAATGGGGAACTTGGGGTTATGGGTTCACTGTAGCAGATTCCGAAGCAAAATTGGGCCCTCTCTATATACAAACATTTGTAACAGCAAAAGACTCTGTGGGCGCTGTGGCTAAATGCAGGCTGGCTGCTCCATCTGCCTAAGGATTTGCTGCAAAAGCAATGAACTAAATATGAGTATTGCAAAGTGTCTTCAGAGGTATCCTGATGGCAAGCAAACAAAAACTCTCCTGTATTGTACACTGATGTGCAGTGCTGACTTGCTTATCCTCACCGTGAAGTGGAGCATGGGGAATACACTGGATTTTTGGGTGTTTTTTTTTTTTTTTTTTTTTTTTTTTGCATTTTCTGGTAATGTAGCAATCTCTGAGATGCATTTGGGGCAGCCAGAGGCAAGGGGGAAAAGCCGTGTGAATTCCATGGTGCTGCACTGAAGCACTAGTAAGCTCGTTTAGTCAGAGATTAAGCTATGAAGCTAAATCTGAAAGTGAGAAAGGAGAGGAAAAGCTATTGAAAACCGAGATTCTGCTGCTGACTATGGAGGCCACATGACCCTGACACATAACTTTTACTGAGTTGACTATATCTCACTTCCTTTAAGTGCCTGTCCCTCCTGCTCACTCTCAAGGACTTGGCCAATCTCCTTTTGTAAATAGAACAATGCTTTATATTTCTCTATTACTCTGCAGCGACTATATCAATAATGCAGGAAAGGCATCTGTCCAGCACAATGAGATTATTTTTCTGATTTTGGTTGACAGTTATGGTAATAGTTTGGCAAACAATCTACCCCACCATCAATGACCACAGATTACAGCTGTTTTTAAAAATCTCCGCTGCTCCTGGAAACTTAGAAGATTGATTACATGGACAGGAAGAGACAGAAAGATGTGTCAAAAGCTTTTAGGACTGGAACTTTTAACTGTCTCACTCCCTTTTTTCCCCCCAGATTCTGAAAGTTGACATGCCATCTTGTAGTTGCCATACACAAGTGCAGAATGAAATGAGTGGAGCAAGTAAACAAATGATTGTGCCTCAGAGGGAATTGAGGAGCTGCTTGGCACTGAAGCATTCAGAAGCCACGGTGGGAGTTGTAAAATAATGATTTTATATCACTGAAGACACCAAGTTCTTAGTATTATTTCTGCGTTGGGCTCAGCAGGCTGGACAAGTCATTGGGACCCAGGCCAGCTCCAGGTGAGGTGGAGGTTCTGTTCAACCCAGGGCTGCTGAGGAGGGTGACAGGGTTTGACTTGCTCCACTTTTAACCAGAATTTGTTCCCATTGACTCATGGCTTTCTCAAGCTCTTATTGGGTAGCTAAGCTCCAAGTAGGAGGCACCTGCAGATTGATAAGAAAATCCCTGAAGAAAAGCCTTATTTCCGTCCCTTATACACGTTATTTATCTCACGCAAATCAGTACTGAGGTCTTAAATCAAATACACACCTTGCCGAGCTTAACGCTACATTAAAGGACTCCTAACTGCCAATAGTTAAGTGGAAAATGTACTGTTTCAAATATATGTTCCCTTTATGAAAAAAAAAAAAGGGAAATAACAACATGAGATCTGTGGGTTTGACGAGCACTGGAATTTCAGATACCAAATGTTCACAGCAAACTGCTCAGGGACAAGTTTGCAGAACAAGAATTATCCTCAGAAATTATTCAGCAGATATTTTCAATTTGAGCAACAATGGAAGGGAGAAAAATCAGAGGCTTCTTGTGGATAGGGCCACAGACAAGGGAAGGAAAAAAAAAAGTCAATTCATCAAATAAATTATTCCCTATGAATTATTCACACAGGGCTATCTCAACTGTTATTCCTATTTTCCCAGCCTCACTACAGGGGTTGACAATAATACAGCTATGTCAGTTTCTAGACTTTGATATTAGCGGGAATAAAATCTCAGAGTGCACTCAGGTCTACTGGAGCTAGTTGGGGGGTGAATTTTGCCCTCCAAGTTGGTTTTTCTCATTGGCCATGACATTGGTATGTTATCAGCCATCCTAAACCCAGAAGATGCAAACAAGAATGCTAGTCAGAAAAAAGCTGTCTATTACAGCTATCTCCTGGTAATCTCCTCCCTTTTATTTAAAGAGGAGAAACACTCAAAGCAGTACTGAATACAGGTTAAGAATCTGCCTGCTCAAACTCTCAGAATTCAGGTGGGTTCATCTGTTTTACAAACTCTTCCATCAGGTCCCTGTTAGTATTACATTAACCTCCTTAAATATCAGAATGCTGTGATCTTAGAATATTCCAGAATGGTCTCTTAGCTACCCCATTTCCTGGTTCTGACAGATGAAGACATCTACAGCAGGTCACCTGAATGCATTACTTAATTAACTCAGTGAGCTGCCGTGGGTACCCAGAATGTCTACCAATACAGGATTTAGAGAGCTTCCATTATACAACCTCACATTTTTACATGATGAGGGGAAGTAAACACGATCTGAGGACCCACACGCATGGATCTTACTGAAATTGATAAGAATTAGGTGCTTAAATCTCTTGTAAAAAATAGGGCAGCACTATTTTCAGCAGCCTGGGATCAAGTCCTGGGCAAATTAGATTACTAATTCTAAATGGTATGAACACCACAGTGAACCATCCTATGTTCTATGCATACTACAGCCTAGGAACAAGGAAAGCTGTATTACAAATTTTGAGTTCAAGAGTACACAAGGCTTCAGGAAAATTTTTACTTTGTTTTGTAAGCCTGGTAATCTCTTGCTGATAGTTACTCACATTGTTGTTTTTAAGAAGCCCTCTAAGTAATAGAAAATACAATTACAATAGCATGGTAGTAAAGTCTTTGACTGCAGCAAATGAGGAGTAGCCCAAATACAGCAGCTGTGCATACACATACAAAAACAAAAGAGAGAAAAAGAAAAAACTACTCACCTCCAAAAGACCTCAAGTAAACAGAAATCTCCAGAAAGACATCCCTACCTCCACTGCCAACCCTTATATGAGGTCTGGGAAGGGGTGGATCCTGGCTCCATTCCTTCCGGTTGCTCAGCTGCATTGCATTGCACTGCATTGTATTGCATGCACCTGAGCTCCACTGGGTTGGCCCTGCCTTCCCACCAGGTGCTCAATCACTGCTCAATCAGGACATGACTCAGCATTTCTGTTACACTAGCTGTATTTTGCAGAATCTGGCTTTGAAAATGGGAGTTAAACTCCCAAGTCAGCAAGGCGTTTTGAAAGCTTTATTTGAGGTTCCTGTTATATAATTCTATGGCACCATGTAAGACCTGCTGCTGTTTGTGGAGTTGTGTACTGCCTACTGAATCCTTTCTAAATCAATCCAAAGTGCCATTTCCCATCACCTATCCCAATCATGGCTCATTAAGCATCATATGGAATGTCATCTATTAGCAGTGATCTCCTTGGCTGGAGAAAGAATCAGTTGTGATTCCCCACCTTTTGTAAAACAAAAAAAATAAAATCAACTTAAGGCCTGCCACTATTAAAAGAGATTGAATGTGAGAGGTGTGTATTTATGCCATTGAGGCAACTTAAATGTTCATAAAGAGGATGAAACTTCAGTATCCTGAGTTGTTGATTTCAAGCTTCAGGTCAGAGACAGATGACTTCACGCTGAGATTTATTACTAAGAGGCGAAGCTTTGGAGTTTGTGTCAAGGTGGGCTCATCCATCACCGAAGAATTCTGCTATAATATTCTGCTGTCAGATTCCATCTACCCTTGATCAATCTATCAGTCAACCTACTTAAGAAATTGTACATAAACCCAATATAATCTCATTAGACATCCAAAACACCGTCAATGGTTAATCATGCAGGTAAATTGTGGTGTGCTAAATATGACTTCTTTCCTAATGCACACACACTATGTTAGACATGGCAGAGGACATCCCCAGCTAGCTGGCAGCCTGATGAATTTCTCAGTGCCCTGTGTTAGAGCAGTATCCCTGTTAAAAATTGAAATTCTCTGAACTCATGCTTTTTATCAGCAGATAGAGATGTTGGGCTGTTTCATGCAAGTATAGTAGTTAGCCCCATTTAGTGGTATCTGGTTGTGAACTCTGATTTAAATACCTGAACTCTGATACAGGAAGGTGGAGTTGGTAAATTTTCAGTTGAGTTTTTAAACAGGTGCTTTTCTAAACCTTAGGTAACTTTTGGCTGAATAAACCACTGCATTCCCCTTTATTCTCAATTAAATACTTGCATCACACAGTCAGAATGAGTCCTTGCTCTTGTTATACCAATTTGAGCATTTGGTGCTTTCAGGGCATGGCTGAGATTTGGAACTGCTGGGTTGCAATGCTGAGCTCCCACAGCTTAGCAAGTGATGCTGTGCTTCAGTGTGACTGAGACATTAAGAGAGATGAATTATCCAAAATGAGGCAGACCAGTGAACTGTGCTAGCAATGTAATTCCATTACTTTCAAAGGAGTTGAGTTTGTTATAGCCAATCAAGTGGAACAATGCTGTGTACCTTAGAAAAAAGGAGTTGATTTTTTTCTTATTTTTATTAAAGCTATTATCATTATTAATTCAAAGTAAGAACAGCAAATAAATGGAGAAGTCTGTAGGCTAGATGGCCAGTTAAATAACGAACAAAACTAAGAGGAAGAACATTGGTTGTTCTGGGGCGTAAAATAAGCCCAATCACAGTTGAAAAAGTGCTGCCAGTGTTTCCCAGATAAATTGCTCTGAAATGGAGTTAGGAAACACTTCATTCTCTGGTGCTTTGCCCGTATGGGTTGTCCTCAATGCCAAATGCAATCTCAGAAGTTTCCATTAACTAAGGGTTCAAGCCCAATAAATACAAAGAGAAGGTGGCTGAGGTTAAAGTGAGACTTGAAGAGCTACTGAAAGAACTCAAAGCTCACCCCAAAGTGTTTTGCCTTGAGTGTCTCGGAGTTGCCTGTCTGGATGAGGAAAACTATGCAGATTGTCTAGACATGCAGAGACTGCTGGCCACATCCATCAGCTTTGTCTGAATTTCCCCCTGAAAGGTAGCATAGGCTCAGGACATTGACAGTGCTGCGATGAGAGAGGGCATTTCTCATCCCTGCTTTCCATTCATTTCATACCCTGAATTTAGGATATGTGGAATGTCTCATCAAGGAAGACTCAAGGGGAATTAATCTGAGATGACACTGAAAAGCCTTTTCAGGTGCAGATGATGAATAAAATGGAGCTCAATAGAATTTATGGTAAAAAATATCAGGATGGAATCACGGTGTCTGCTCATGTACTGGTTCTTTATGAGGTTTACCTGCCTACATGCAAGATGACAAGACACCTTATGCTGGCCATCTTCAGCACTGGTCTCAGGCTTTTTACTTTCTTTTTCTTGCAAGTTGCTTCGTATCAGGATGATGTTGACTGTTGGCTTCAAGTCTGCTTGGACAATATGTCGGGCCACCCTCTGTCTGCATGCAAATGGCCTTCAAAAGATTAACTTTTATTGAGCACCATGTAGCCTGCTTCACAGAGAAAGCATTAGCACATGTAGTATTTAGGTAAGAACAAAGTAGAGGTCTGAGGCTGATGGGGAGAGATGTCCCAGTAGCCTTCTCTAACCCTTAGGCAATGTTCTATTCCTGTGGAGAGGTCTGTGTTTGGGGTTTGCTGGGATGTGAGATTGATTAACCTGGCTCTTTCCATCCTGGTACTCACAGTACATTGCACAGCCCTGAACAGCTCAGAGGAAAAAAAAGAAAAAAAGAAAAAAAGAAAAAAAAAAAGCGCCAATATTTATAATATCCTGAAGCCTGTAAAACACCAAGTTGTTTGAAAATCCAGCAGGAAGGTGCACTGAAGCTTAGCATCTATATTTCGAAATACAGGAGGGAAAGCACAGAGAGCCAGGGACATTTTCCCTCGAGCCCGGCTCTGAAGTGCCAAGCTTTAATGATTTGGAAAGAAACACATTTCTGCACTACTGTGGCACGGAGCTCAGCAGAGCTGTGGTCTGCAGCGTGAGGAGGTCTTTCTCCTAAATATCTAAAGGGAAATTTGTAGCCACTCTGACCCACTCCTGTGCCTCCCAAAGGCAAAGTGTTAACAGTGCTGTGGCCTTGTTGGGGTCAGGTGATGCCTTGTCTTACACCACCAAAATTGTATCACAGCAGCTACAGGGGATTAGCCAAAGGTATTTGACAGCTGCTGTTAGGTTGAACTTTTACCACTGTGGGTTGAAAATGAATACCACGTCAAGCAGTATTGTTATATGAAACCCTTACCTCAGTTCTGGGTTGCTGACCTGACAGGCCCTCCTTTGTTAGAGATCAGATTATTGGGATTTTTTTGCAATGGCTGCCTTATGCCAGAGTGTTGTGGTTGCTTTTTTAAAATATCTCCCTAATTGCTTGTTACCTTCAGGGCATTCTTTTAAAAAAACTTCCTTGTATGTCTTTATCCAAAATAAGTACAGCCCGTGATGAGTATCGCCTGGGCATGAAATCAATTGATTTTTGTTTTACTGTGACATTTGGTTGGGTGCCTTTGGACAGTTTAATGTAGTTTAAGAGCCATCAAATGAACATGGTAGTGGTTCTTGACCTCTGAGGACACTTGCAATGGCTGAACAAGGCATACCTCCGGGAATTTTTGTTTCCTTAGGTAGGGTCCGTGCCTTCCCAGGCCAACTGATCTCTTCCCAGACTTCTGCCCCACCCTTGCCAGCATCAGGAAAGAACATGAAAGCAGCTCCAAGACATGCCTTGCTTCATATACGTGTATCTTTTCTGCCACTCACTCTTGGCTATTCGTTTGCATGTTCCTCAAGAGAGCAGTTGCCTGGAAAATATGATGGATGAACAAATAAGCTGCTTTGTGTTTTTGTTTGTCTTTTTTTTTTTTTTTTTTTTTTTTCCCTACGTCTTTCTAACTTTTGCAGATGCTTTTCAAATCTTGGAAGAGCATTTGTACTCCTCAGCTTAATTCCCAGTGAGGAAAGAACAAAAGCCAAATGAATGGCCGGGTGGTGCATACATCTGTTTCTACCATCTTGCTGTACCATGTGAACCTTCCTTTTCATGTTACAATAGTCTAACAAGAGTAACTCTGCACAGCTGAAGTGCATGTCACTAAACTTGAGTGCACTATTCACCATCTATTATCTGTGATAATGCAAAGTCTGCACTTGATTTTTCAGTCTGTATTTCCAACACTGACTCATGGTGTGATTCTCTTTCTTGAGCCTTGCTTGGAAGATTTTCCATTTCTTAAAAAAGCATACAAAATTGTACATCTTCTCGTAACTTTGTTTTGGTGGTGTAGAACAAGCTTTTCCTTAATCACAAAAAAATGAAAATTGATCCGTGAAGTTATCATGAGCAATATTATCAAACTAAATATCCTGCAGATGTCAGTTGCAACTACAGGGCTTCATCGGTCCTGAAGTCTGACTTTAGGATACAATAGTACAGAATTAACTACAGATAAATAACTTCAGGCAAATTTAGTAGCGGAAGGTGAAAGGGCCTTTTGCTTTCTAATTAGTATCAGACATTGGATCCAGTCCTCACTATTAAATTTAATCTAAGGCTTGCTCAGGATCACAAAGGCAGTAAGAGAACATCACGGCAAGAATTGGCTTCCAGTTCTTGGCCCCAGCCATTTCCCCTTCCTCCACCCCAGCCTTCCTTTTTGTACTTGTATTACTTTTGTCTGTGTGAGTGAATATCTGGCATTGGTATTTGTGCATATCTGGAGATCACCGCGCCAGTTGGGTTTTGCATTAAAAGTAAACTAAACAAAACAGAACAGTTAACCTTTCCCTGCCCCAGTACCCCAATAACATGTTCGTTACTCTCTGCTGTGGTATGCTGAATTCATTTGTTTTTATTAACCAAACTCAAGATCAGTAGGACAGCTGAAGGGGAGGAGGCAGTTATCAATAGATAATCATGCTACTGTGGATTAGAGGCACTTAGCTACGTATTGTACCTTGGCTCTCTCAAGGGTACGATTATATCCCTTGGCTACGCTTTAGATGATGTTAAAAACATATCAAAGCTGCTGATATCCCTTCCAACCCCAAAACATGTTCTAAAAGCGGAGATTAATCTCCTTTGGCAGCGGATCACCTACCTGGTGGCAAGCCACTTTCATTAGAAGAGGAAGGGCAGGGCCGTGTTATATACACTTGCTGCTAACTATACAAGCACAGGAGGCATATGATTTCACTGGCTCTGTACTGTCCCTTACAGCCTTGCTCATGGGTAATTTTGCCTGTTTATTGAAAAAGACTTAGAGGCAGGAGAGAGAGAAGCACATGAGGGAAGTATGATATGGGATTGCTGGAAACCAGAGTGTCCCGGCCATCTCCCAAATTTCACTGCAGTCATAAAAATCCATCTTGTAGACACACTTACATGAGTGTGGCAAAAGGGCTTTGTCAGTACAATAGTTGCAGAAGAGAGATGCAGAACAATCTGATGTTTTCCCTGGGGGCAGGGTAGTCAGGAGCTCCTTGATCTCATCTCAGTTTCAACTCCTTCTGCGGCCTTTAGAAGGTCATTCCACCATTTTTTCTCCATCTGGAAAATGGAAATAAAAATAAATCACGTGCTTATCTAACTATCTCCAGGGGTTGGTGTGAAGTTATTCATAAAACACTTTAAACATTGAGCATGCTGCGTAGGGCTTGCCTTTCTTATGAACTTCGTAAGTGTGTCCCAGATGAACCACTGCTGATGGGAGGATATTACTCCCACAAATTTTTCTGCCTGTGGAATCTGGCAATGTAAGGGCAAACGATGAAAATACGGAAAAAAAAAAGGAATACATATGAATGTGTTCAGAATAATTCTAGATGATTTTCTTCACAGCCTTGCCTTACTCATTGGAATTGGTTTCCTCTCATGCTGTCATTAGATGCTGTGACCACAAGTTTCTTCTCCATCTGCTTCCTCTGCACATCCCCAGCGTCCCCAGACTGGTACAGTTACAGTGACATCATCTCCTCAGGCCATGCAGATGGCAGGGTGGCAGAAGTACCAACCATCTTCCATTCTGTCTACCAGTACCAATTGCCTTCTTCACCAGATAGTTGCTTCTCCAGCCATTTCTAATGCTCAAAATGGCAACAGAACAATTGGTGTCCTTTATCTGGCTTCTTCTGTGTACTTCTTATCTTCAGAGACTGTACTTTAACTATTTTTCCTTTTAATAGAAGATCATGGGTCCAAGAATACTATGCTATGAAGAAAATCAAAGAAAGGCTTTAAGGATTTTATTCTTTTTTTTTTTTTCACCTCACTGCCCACCCCTCCTTTTCACTTTCCTTAGAGAAAACCAAACCTTTTAATACCCAGAATCCTTCTGACCCATCACTAATTGTCCCTATTTTTTAGGGGCTCTTGGCAGGTCTGGTGACATTATAGAAAAAGTCCTCCCTAAAGAGCACTGCCAATTTCAGCTTTAATTCCATCAGTAAACAACTTTGACTGTGTTGGGAAAATTCCATTAATCATTCATGTTCTGTGAAGAATGATACACAAAGGAGCTGTCAAAATCAAGCAGCTACTCTCCATTTGTTTGGTAATTAAGAAACTCCAGGCCATTCTGATGGCACAGGGATGCAAATTCCAAGCCCAGCTAGAACCAAAATGAAATGATATAGAATCACCTGCACTTAAAAGCTAGAGGCCAGACTGTACTCTCAGGGAGTGTATTTAAGGTCACTAGTGTGTCCAAGTGCTCCATCAGGTATTTGGAAGTCAAGATGATGTCAGCTGCCCTTACATTTGTAATTATTGCATACACAATAATTTGTCACAGCACGAGGAAAGAATCCAGTGTATGATGGAGAAAAAAGAGCAATGCTATAAAGGACAAAAAATTAAGCAAGTAGGCAAAACTTCAGACTGTGGGATTTGGTCCTAATGTTTTGTTTTGTCAAATAGTTCAGTTTTCCTAGGGCAACCCTCTTCCTGCTCAGTTTTTTCACTGCCTTTCTCATTATGTGGCATCTGCTTCTTGAAGCTTTAAAGACTTCAGTACAATTTCTTCTGGGGCAATGGGCTGTGAAAAGGGAGGTAAAACAGTCTATCTCTCAGATGTTAAACACGCTTGGCTTTTGGTTAATGATGACTTCCTTCACACTGGTGCCAAACAAAGTGGTGTGAATCGCTTAATTCAGTTTTAAACAAGGTGGAGTTACACAGTAAAGGTATTTTAGGAACATGGCAGCCTGGTCTGGAGAAGTATCTCAGGTTAGTCTCCACACTGTTTGAAGTGAAAGGATGTGGAAAGAAGCTCAGACTCTACCAAGACACTCCTCCATTGCTGCTGGTGAGCATCTCATGGACATTCATGTGGCAGCCTTGCCCAGGGGGTAAGCAAAGCACCACAAGGAGCAAGACTTTAATTAGCTAGGTCTATCTTGCTGATGCCTGTGTAGCCAATCTTACTTTATACCGAAAGTAACAGCAGGGAATAGGGGGTGGCAGGGTAGTAATGTATGGCAACAGGCTGTAGGTTCACACACAGATATGCTTTCCACATAGACTAAAAAGGTAAACATGCAGTGCTGAATCCAGCCAGCAACGTTGAGAGAGGAATGAGCTGAACAAGAATCGATCAATTGATTGACTGCTTTAATCACAAACCTTCCCTTTTAATCAGACTGGAACTATAGGCTTATAAATGAAGACTTCATTAAACCTTCATATAACAGGAAATAACTTCTGATTTTGTTCTTCTAGAACGTACAATATTAGATTTTGTCCTACATAGCAAAATATATGGTAAAATATTTTCTGTGTAATATATTATTAGGTATAGAATTACAACAGATGTAAAAGTATTCTGTGCTATCTAATAGTCTAACTGCTATCTAGGTGGCTACCTGGAAACTGCAAATTAAATGCTGGGAAACCCATGCACTTTTAACTGTACAAGCTCAACTGAGGCCCTTCAAAAGAGATCTGTGCCTTCGGGGTTAGTAGTACTTCATGCTGCCAGCATGGCTGCTTGAAGCTGAACGTGATGTATTATTTATGAGATTATTATTAGATCAGCAATGATGATCAGTAATTCACTCATGGTGCTTGATTCTGGGTAGATGTTCTGGAATCAAAGATGTTTGGAGAGAGAAATGCAATGGCCTGATTCTTACACCGAGGTCAGTTTGCCTTGCAGGCTTTTCAGGCAGCCTTACCTGGCCAACCTGGTGATTGTGATGGGAATCCACTAGGAAGCATCCCAGGACCTTCAGCCTCCTGCCACACTGCTCCTGTCCCCACTGCCAGGTGCTCCAGCCAAGTCTCACCTGCAGCATTCCCTCACAGCTGGGGCTGAACTCTAGCAAAAGCCTGCAATTCTTTTTTTAAACAGATTTGAACATCCCATTCATTTGTTAAGAGCGTGGTAGCAGAAACAGGCCTCGTTTTGACATTTAAATGTGACCTTTTCTTAAAACCACAATATACTATACTCTTTTCTTACATGTTACTGCCTTTGACATTCCTAACCCACTTATATCAGTTTAAGAGAATCTGGTGATGTAACAAACAGCATTTTAAGAAGTGTTTTTTTTTTCTATCCAAAACCTGCATCTCACATCTGTTCTCTGAAGTCCTCATAAGCAATTTTTCAATCTGCCAAATTTCCACCATTTTGGAGCAGAACGTGGTCATTCAGACTTGTCAGCTAATGGAGCATTTCTTCTTTCTTGTCCTAACATTGATTTTCCAGAAGATCACTGTGAAACTATAAGCTGGATTTTAGGGGCAGGGAAAGAAGATAACTGGTGTCTGGTGACTTCTCAGTCTACATTCAAAAAACAAATCAATTAATCAATAAGCATGTATCTATTAATGGACCGTACTTATTTAGGATTAATTAGGATGGTGTTTCTTAATTGTACATCCTGTATGCAAACAGACTAGACATTTATGCTTTGTAATTGCCATCAGGGAACTGTAGCAAGTTACCATGAGTCGGCTGTGCTGCAGATTTCCTGCAAGTGCATTCTTCTGCCTAGGGCTTATGTAAAATAATTCACTTCACCTGCCCTCTTTCAAGACAGTCTGAGGCATGCAATATAAGCTAGCATTTTCCTTCAGATAAAAGCATACCCAGAGATGGTTACTGCAGCCCAGCTGACTCATTTTGACTTGCTGAACTGTTCTCATTTGACCATCTCTACTTTTTTCAGTGAAAGCTGTTTTTTTTTCTGTGCTTCTCACTCTCAGAAGCTGGTGTAGAAACATCATCCATCATGAAACTAGTGACATAGCCACAAGAGTGGACAAAACTGCTGTTCTGTATATTCTCTTTGCTTATGGAAGGCTTTTAGTAAATTCCCTAATATCACACAGCTTTAGACAACACAACTGGTAATTGAGATCACTACTTGGCATACATTCATCCTGCATCTCATCTCTCCTGTATCTGTCACATAACAACCTAATTAGAAAAGTGAGTGGGTCTAACTTGGAGTACACTAGGAACGTATCTCCGGTGGGGAAAAAAAGCACAGCCCTAAGTCCTGCTTTATGTTCCCTTTCTCTTGACCTCAAAGATGAGCAGTGATAGCATGTGCCATGTAGACTTTAATATTTCTGGTATATGACAGTGTTCATTAGAGAAAGGATTATCAGCTATTTAATACTTGACTGTCAACTTGTTGAAATTAATGAGGAGCTGAGGTTTTGTCATACACTAACAAGCCTAGACCAGTACTCAGAGGATGAGTCAGCCTAACTGTCCAGCATGGAGAATAAGATGAAATCAACTGCCCCAGACCTAAACCTTGAGAAATTACAGGCTCATGAAGGGATCTCAGCATATCAACATGGCAAAAAAATAAAAAATAAAAAAATTCCGAAGCAAATATAAAAACTCTGCCTCCTGATGAATAAATCTTGAGCATTTTTCCTTCCCAAGGGACATCTGAACTGTGCTGATTGCAGCCCTACAGACAGAAACAGGGTGGCTTACATTAAAAATGTACTACACTTTGATAGAACTTAGGACCTGATTTTCAGAAGGATCTTTAGCTTTTCATTTTTCAACCCTCAGGGCAAAATGAGTATAGCTGATGAGGCTCCAGACATTTACAAACACCCAAAGATAGGGAAACACAAAGTCTGAGTCAGTCTGGGACCTTGAGTGGCAGCCAGAACTTTGACAAGGGTAGAACTGAAGGAAAGCATTGCTCAGAGTGAGCAGCGGTTGCTGAATCTCTTCTTAAAGGACAGCTGTAACCTTAATAGCCATCCTCTAGGAGGGAAATGTGGGAGGAGAGTGATGGTCAGCTCTGGCTGTTGGGATTTTTCGGGATAGCACAAGCTGTCACAACCGGAATGGTCTCAGAGGAAGCAAGGGATTTCCAGGGATTGCTGGGCTGTCCTTTGCAGAAGGCCAACTTAAAGACTTCTGCACCGCTTAAGCTCTATTTGGATGGCTTACGTGGTTGTAAATAGCTGTATGCTGGCACTGCACACAGCAGTGGATTTCACTTAATGAAGGCAAAACCAGTCACTTAAAGCTGCATCGCTGCTGGAAGGGATGATAATCTCATTCAGAGCACTTCTCCCTTGGTCTCCTTTCCACCACTCCTGCCTTTTCATAGGCGCGCAGGAAAGCCTCTGATTTTTTATTTTATTTTATTTTATTTTAATGCCCTGCTTTCAGTAGGGCAACTTAAAGGTCAAGTAAGACATTTGATATATTTTAACACAGGCAGCTTTGGAGATGAACAGATTTGACATATTTAAATAAAACATCCTAATAGCATGTTCTGGCCTTGAAGGCCTCAGGCAGCATACATTGTATTTGTTAGACACTATGGCTTAATTACTCTCATAAATGAATTATACCCATTTCAATTTAAAACCATAAGTGTTGCATTTGAACTAGGGTCAAATTAAACTTTCTGTCAATTATGCAGATTACTTAAGCAATTATGTAAATTGTTAATAAATTCTTAAATGGAGGGAAAATTTTTTCTTGCAAAAATATATATTTTATGCATTACCAAGCTTAAACACTTTCAGAGAACAGAAGTATGGCAGGAAAAAAAGAGTGTGGCTTGAAATAGCTATCTTGGGATTTGATGCACGGACTATCTCCACCTTATACACTGGTAGGTAAGGCTCATCTGCTCTCAGGCTGAATAAGGAGAAGTGGGCCAATGAGTGAGATGATTTTTTTCCCTTTCTCTCATTGTATGAAAAGTGCCTTTGGCCTTAAGGCAGGGTGGTCTGGTGTTGGCAGGCAGAGCTGCCCCAGGCTGTCACACAGTCTAGATGCAGAGTAAATTCCTTACCTGTCCCATATCTTCTAATGCCTTTCTGTAGATAGGAAGATTTGGAAGTAGTGACCACGACTTCCTTTTGATTTGTATTTACTTATCATTTGAGATGTGTCTTCTCCAGAGTATTAGTAAGTAATAATCAGAGTAAATGCATCTACTTTTCTGGACTTGTATTTACTTTTATACTCCAACCACAGAAAGCAAAATCCTGATCTCACTTCCAGAAGGAAGAGGGTGGGATTACTCAGTTACAACCAATCCTGCAGAATTTAGGCCACTGCCTGCTGGATGTGTTTTGATGCAATTACACTGAATTTATTGCAGTGCAAAAGTGATTGGAATTTTCAGGGTCCAATTTTAGTCCTGTCATTAGGAGGTTCAACTCTCCCAAGACCTGCTAGTCCTCTCACATATACCAGTTTTATGCTAGTGTAATTCTATTGACTTAATTAGAAGTACTCCCTGCAATGAGGAGAGAATCGGGTCCATTAACTTCAATGGGAACTTTCATTAGGACTCAATTCAATCTCAAGGGACTTCTAAATGAATTAAAGCTACATCCTTTTTCCAATCCCACAGAATACCAGAAAGGTGCCAGTTACATTCCTGCATCACCTCCACTCATTTGACACTGACTAGGACATTGCCATTATTGAATCCTGCTGATTTGTGTTCTTCCTAGCCCGACTTTTGCCTTTCAAAAAACCAAAGAGGTTTCCAAATTTCTATAGAGAAATGTCTGACTTATCCGAGCCTGGCTCCTGACTCTCAGGCTGTCTTGTTTCTACTGTGGATGCAAGTTGTTCCAGTGCCGGGCGGGATGAGGACTGGAAATCCCGCCAGGAAAAACAGGAAAGTGAACCCACGGTTGGGTCTGTGAGTTCAGGAGCTTTTGCCTCTCAGCTTTGGCAGGGGCTGCGCTCAAACCCAGAACTTGGGCGTTCCCAACTTGGCCCGTGACTAATTGAAATCCTAATAAAGAAAAGGCCTCTGCCCTCAATCCTCCGGGCCACTTACCTTGTGCAAATTAACATTTTAACATCAGTTATAAAATGTACTACATCTCTGGGAGGTGGGTGGAGGGGGCAAGAGTAAGGGGGAAGCATCTAATGCAATGACATATGCATATCAAAGCCTAAAAAGAAATGGGAAAATTCAATGAATGCTAAATTATGGACCTACAGAGGGCCATCTATGTTAAAATCTACACGGCGGTATCTTTAAACTCCAGAGTATTAAACCAAAGGCACGGGGGCAAACATACCTGGCAACCCTTTACTTTTTATTCCTTGTGACACTAAGAAAATACTTTATAAAATATTAGATGAAAGGGCTCTTTCAAAGCCACTTTACTTTTATGGTGCCTTTCTCTGGAGCTGTTCTGCATACTTAAAAGTCAGAGCCACCTTGAGTGGATTACATTTTTTTTTATGTACATTATAGCTTGTTCGCAGCAGCCGACGTAACAGCCACCCGACCCGCGTTCCCAATGCCTTGTTGTCATCATGATAAGCATTTGCTGTGATAGGAAGGCAAAGAGAATCAACCTTTTTAAACACACACAAAACCCTCGCTGCTTTGTTGAAGCAAGCGGCAGCCCCAGCTCACAGGGCTACACAGGGGCTGTAGACAGAAAGCTATTTAGAGCATTGAAAACAGGCTTATTACCCTGCTATTTTTTTGTGCGCTGGGTTTTTTCTCCCTTCTCTCTCTCCCTCTCTCACTCTCTCCCCCTCTCTCTCCCTTTTTTTTCCCGTGACATTAGAGAGTCCGAAGTGACATACATTTTTTATAGCTTCATAAAGTCGTCTCCTGACCGGGTCACCCTTCTCATAACTAGGGAGCAGAACGCTTGAAAAAAGCCATTCATCAACGTGAAAGGAGCCGCTGTCTACTGGCTCCAATATGCACACAGTCTGGCAAGATTCAGCTCAGTGCAAATGCTAAGTTACTCCTTTGCTAATGCCAAATGACCCGCTCACTTCTATTAGCACACAGAAGGGGACAAGAAGGGCATGGCTGCTGTCCGTGTCTGCATAAATGCCTCTCAAGATGCAGAGCGGGATCAACACTTCTTGCTAAATGTACTGAACACATTAAAAAAAAAAAAAATTAATTTCATATTTATCCTAATTAAATATTCAATTAAACAAAGATAAAATTATGGGAAGAAAATTTGTTCTTGCCTAATGGGCTATGTCCCGTTTATTACTTTTCCTCACATATACCATTAAAATCCCCGCAAAGGGATGCAGGATTGTTACTCCCTGTGTATGTCTTCCTCTCTCTCTCCCCCGCAGCTCTTTGTTCTATGTGAGCCTGTAGGATTGGGTAGGCAAAGTCGGATGGATGGAGGGACAAGCAGCCTTTCTGCTATGGGAAAGCTGCCCAGATAAAGACTCTTCTGCAAAATGCAGATGTTTGCAAATGGCTTGCATAAGGGCACGGACTGGTACATGGAGGGAAAAGCAACGATTATCCTGGATGAGGCCTCTCCTCGCTATTAAGGATGACCAAATGACTTAAGGAACGCCCTGGAGACCCTCTAGTGGGCAATGTTGGGATGACCTGCCAAGAGAAGAAGTTTATTCCTGACCCCCTATAATTAGAGTTTACACTTCTGCCTGAGGGTTTATCCCACTCCTCGGTAAAAAAGTATCTTAGAGATGTTCAAAAGGAACAGGAGATTTTGTCATTATCAAAATAAATGTCGATTGGATTTTTCAATCTTGCAAAGCTCTTCATTCCAAAGAAATATTACAGCAATGCATCTTACAGGTTAAGAAGCCACTGAGTTGAAAAACACCAAGAAAACAGTCAACTTTTTACTTTGTCAAATTTAAATGCACTGCATTGTTCTTGTGGTATAGGACCTGCTATAAATCATTCCTTGATTTTGCTTCTCTCTGCTGTTCATTATTTTGTAAAACTCTTGTTCATCTTCTGACTCCATCTTCTCTCAATGCTAAAGGGTCCTCAGAGTTTTCTCTTGTAATTTGAAGGTAGTATTCCTCTACCCTTTTATGACATTTATTTAAAGTCCTGCATCTATTTTGTATATACCTTTTGCAGACAGAGTGACTACAAATTGCTTTTTCATACAGTGGAGTGTTACCACTTCCTTAATTTGTTAGTTCCAAGTATTTATTTATTTAGTGCTGTTGTACATTCAAGCATGAGTTTTCTTCACCTTTTCCTAATGCCCCAAGCAACTCTATCTTTTCTCTTTTTTCTTTTTTTTTTTTTTTTCCCTCACCCTGAAAGATTATAGATACAAGGGAATTTTTGGAAAATCTGGGTCTATGTAATCAGAGCTATGTGCTTATATGGGATTTCCCTTTTACAGAACCTGAAAGTTTACAACAGCTGCAGCTTTTTTTGACTTTTGGGAGCTGAATGCTTTAGTGGGATGAATGCAATGAAGGCCTTTACCTAGGGAAACTTGAGTACTCCATAAAATTTCATTTGTACAAATGTACAAAAGTTCATTGAGCACTTTTCTCATTATTAGACAGAACAAGTTTTCTTCGTCTCTCTCTCCTCAACAGGGCACTAACCTTTCAAATAATATTTATCAGAAAACAGTTTTCTCAGAAACAGACGTAGAGTGTATCAGCAGCAAGTCAGTCCAGAAGAAAATTAAAGTGCACTGTTAGCACTTCCTGGATAATATTCTTTCCAGAACCTGCCTAAGCAGATTTCAGATACTGAGTGGAGGACATAAGCTAGTCCAAAGAAATGCTAAGGGATTTTTTTAAAGGCAGTCATCATTTCACATGGGTCTTATGGGAACTGCCAGTCAGCAGTAGCTTCCCAAACCAAATGGATGCACGTCGTATTGCACCAATATGATCGCACCAATTTCTATGATACGAAATTCCAAGATCCAGCAGGAGAAAAACATCAAACTCTTTTCTCCTGAACTTCATGTCAGAAATCACAACAGAAAATTGTGAAGGCTTTATTAACCCTTCTTCTTTTGTTGTTGCTGGTTAGGAACCTTCTGTAATAAACAGCACTTCTTTCTTTCCTTCAAAAGCCATTTTCCAGTTAGATACATGAAGGTCAAAGGAAGGCAAACAGTTGGCCGAAGTTCAAGTACAGAGTTAATGGCTAACTCCAAAGTGATGGCCCCATTCTCTACATGCAGACACATAGGAAACAGAGAAAACAGAGAACAACACACATGGAGATGCTTTGGTGTCAAGGCAGTCAGTCTGTAATTGCCAATTATAAAAGGAGACGGTGAGACTGCAATATTGATTGAGTTTTTGGAAGAGAATCTAAAGTAAACATAGTACATTCTGCAAGCATCAAATCTTCATTGTGCCAAGATAGATAAAACAGGGCCAGAGGATTTGTGCTATAGAAGTTTGTCAAATGCTCCCCTTGACAACTGAAAGCCTTTCCCAAAATGGTATCTCTGGAGACTTTGCTTCTTTTCTGTACCATTTGCCGTAAAGCAACAAACTCATAAATGGAAAGAAAAAAAAAAAAAAAAGTCCTGATTGGTTTTGAAAGACTATCTGTAAAATCCCAAATGATTTCCAACTGTTTCAGTATCAGAGTATATGCAAGTTCATATGTGGAATTTAAATCATGGAAACGCCGGGGCACAAATGGGTGAAGCTCAAGCATCTCTCATTGCTTTTCCACCATCATCCTGGTGAATGCAGGATGACACTGAAACTATGAAGATGAACACTACCAGACTTGAGCAAAGGTCAAATGTCTGCTTAGATCAGCTAGGTTAAAATTCACCTGCAGGCTGCCTGTGCCATTCCTATGCTTCCCCATCCTATGGCAGTTACAGATGACTCCTTGTCCTTTTCTGAGCATATTAAAATTGCAGGAAAAATCAGCAGAAAACAGAGGCTCGCAAGCCCCTCAATTTAATCGTAAAATACAGAGAGCGATCTTTGAAGCAGAAGGGAATTTGGGGTTTCTTGTTCACTGTTGAGGATATCAGGAGTTTCCAAAAAATTTGTTTCCAAAAGCAGTGAAAATGCAGTGTTCTTTGCTTGTCTCCACACTTTCTGTGCTGGATTTGTATTTATTTATTTGAGAATGTGTTTTCTTGTAAGATTTGCTGAACAGTTACAGTCAGTTTCATATTCACAGTTTCCTTTGGTTTCACTGTGACTTATACATGAATTTGTGAGTAGAACTGGATGGTTGAGTAATTTATAAGACGGTCAATACTAGATTTGTGTGAATAATTGATTTTTCAGCTTGTTTGTGATTTTTTTTTTTAAACAGACTGTTTAGAATCCAACTGAAAAAGGGCCTTTGTTAATGTCCTGAATGCCTCAGTGAGATGGAGAAAAAAGCAATCCACACTGAAATATTTTATTCTTGAGAATCTTGAACTTTAATCAACTTAAAGCATACTGAGAACACAGTATTGCAAGCTGGATAAGAAAATTAGCAAAATATTTGAGCTCTTCTTAGAATTCTTGAAAAGAAACAATTTGGTACATTGGGATTTCTTTCTTTTTTTTTTTTTTTACTTTTTCTCTATTAAACCAAAATGGAATTCGAAGGAAGCTTTTACAACCTAAACATTTGTGTAGCTGTGACTATTGCTGAAAATGACTGCCACACATGAAGAAACCAAGTTTTGTCTTTTCCATGTTATGTTATTCTTTAAGTCCTTGTTTTTGTCTGTGAGAACTTGAGCTCTTAATTTCAGTGTCAAAATACACTGAAATTAAAGTGAGCCAAAAGAAAACACTGATTGGGTTCTGAAGAGCCTTGGATGCATCAAGGGAGACTTATTTTTGTTTGTTTTAATACAGTCCAAGTTTTCTGAGATTAACCGAAGCTCTGTTAACAAACAAGTAGAAAAACCCTCGCAAGTAGAAAACAAAGTAGCATTGCTTGCAAAGAACCCTCTTTTCTCCCAGTCTGAGCTCTATTCTCTAAGATTGAACTGAAATATTCCCAACGACTTTAGATTTCTCTTGCCCACATCACTATTAGGGCACCATATTGTTAATTTTTTCATTTCAGCTTGCAGTACAGTACCTACTTTTCAGCCATGTGCTCCCAACAAGTCTGATATCTCTCATAGAGCATTGCACTGTTCTGCTAGAACAGCCTTGCCCCAACATCTCATTTCCATTCCCCCGCAGCCTGCTGCACTTTTCTCTCTTTCCCTGTCACACTGTCCTATCTTTTCCCTCCCTATCACATCTTGCTGTTGGATCACTTCATGCTGCATGCCATTTGCATACTGAATACCAGAGGAGACAAGGTAACCAATGTCGTGGGACATGACCCGCAACATTTAGATTGAGATGCACATTTTTGGATCACTCACCCTAATCCCAATTGAGATGAAATGCATCTGAGCCACAACTTTGGCAGATGGCTCACAAATCAGGTGTTTGCAAAATATCCCCCAAAAGTGGGAGGCATTTGTGTACGCTTTGTAAACTCCTCTCCTTGAGCACCCAGGCGGGACTTGGTTTTCAGGGGATTTCCCAGAAAACAGCCAGGCTATTTTTTATCAGCTAAAAATTTTGGGGAAGGATTTACAGAGCCCTTTTGGAAGCAGATTTTTTTTCTTTTTTTTTCTTTTTTTTTTTTTTTCTTTTTTTCCTGTTTAATTTTTGGAGCTCACCTAAACCCCTTGCTCAGTCTCCTGTAGATAATTAGCTTAAATGCCGTTTCCATCCGTCGTGCTAATGTGAAATCAGACAGCACAATGTCAGGAACTGGTAGAATGGGTTTTGAAATGAGATTGCTTACTTTGTGGGTGTGCAGAGGGGATTTTTTTTTTTCTAGGAGTTGGGGAACCACTGGAGAGATTGCTTCAGCATATCTTTTATCTTGCTTTTATTAACCACGTTGCACAGAATTTGCATCAGGTCGAGAGCAATACACGAATGACTACAAGAGAGGGGGGAAAAAAAAGCGCTTGCTCCCTTCACTCAAAGCAAACATCAGTAGGAGGTTTACAAAGGGTAGTTACGAATCATTTGGAAACCCTTGTTTTGCAACCTTCTTTTAATAGTTGCCTGTCCCCCGACAGTTGCTGTTTGCCCTCTTCCTGGTGGTATATGTATCAGGTGGAGATGTGTTAATCAGCTTTATGAAGTTTGACCATAGCAAGCCTCCTGCTTGTATTCAGTCAGTCAGTGTTTGGCCTGATGGTGCAGTTCTCCTCAGTTCCACTGCTCGAGTTCATTGTTCCAGTATCCTTGGTGGAGTCTTCCGGGAAGAGATCTGCATGAGGTCAGGGTGCCTCTGCTTCATCCTTCTCGTAAAGTTTGAATGAAGCTCAGCTGAATTAGGCTTCTTAATAAAGTAGCCATTATTATTATTAATTTTTTTCTGATTTGCCTCCAGATTCTTGGGAACAAGGGGTTTAAGTTTTGCTCAGCCAGTGCAGGAAGCCGGGAAGAACAGCGGGAAAATAGCCTATAGTGTATAGTATATCTACACAGGCAGAGAAGGAGTGGAAGTGAAACCATAATCTCCTGTGCTTTCATACAGAACGCGATGCACTGTTGTCCTTCTTCCACCTTCCACTGAATAGAGAGATCCCTGCTCCCATCATTACACTGTTCCTGAGAAATGTGCTCAATATTTTGTAGGATGAAGCCTGCCCTTGAGCTGTGATGATGCAGTAGCATGTGTGGGCCCCTGCTCCATGCTTGTCTGAAGCCCAAAGTCCATGCTTCTCCATACCAAGGCTACAGACACCCAGCAAGCCTAAACCCATCTCCATGGGCGCACACAGTGATTTGTTGAATTTCTGCATATGACACCTCCTTCCCCCAGTCCCCCTCCCTGCTTCTCCTCTTGGCATAGTTGAACTTTAAAGGGCCCAGGAGAAAAAAGAAATAAGACTTTAAATAATTTATTTTGGAGAAACAGTCAGTGAAGAGGAACAAATAATGTTTCACTAAAAGAAGCGGGACCTTTGACACTCCCCTTTTCGCTCGGGTACCTGAAGGCCTAGCCGGATTGCATTAGTGAAATTTTCATTTGATGGCATTTTAATATTCTGCCTTGATGACTTTTTAGCAACATTTACTTTCAGAGGTCTTGAGTGCTCCCTCGGAGGAAATGAAACATGTCAAAGCCCATTACAAAAATCAAAATTTAAATACCTCGGCCACGTTGGGGCTCACACACAATCCCATCAGCGCTTAAACTGTGGCTCACAACTACTCATTCACTTGCTCAGTTGGTAATGAGTACATTTGATGAAGCATTCTGGGGTCACAGAACATACGTTAGTGATCTAAACTTAACCCATGGATTGCTTATACACAGAGGACTGAGGGAGGGGGCACTTTATTGAAATGTAACGTTAGAATAATTTCCGCTAGTGCTGAAATAACTTTTTTTTTTTTTTCTATTTTAACAATCACTTTGATGAATTGGAATGTTAATAAGCATGATGGGAGAGCTTTATTTAAAGGTGGGGAGGAAGGAACTGGGCCGAGAATACAGAGCAGTTAGCTGGGTTCCTCAGCCACTGAAAAGTAAGCTGAAGACAATACTGGTGCTCTCTCCTTATCAAACTCGCACTTGAGCTTCCCTGCAAATCTTTCCTATTCTATCATTTACTTTCTGGTTGCATTTTCACTGGACCATTCCTCTTTTCTCCACATTTTTTCAAGCTATCTGGCGCAAATAGTTAGGAGTGTTTGTTTTTCCCTTCTTTTTCCTCCTCCCCTTTTTCCCTCAAAAAGCACCAAGAAGCCTTTTTCTGCTGTAGGTTAATACAGCCCATGTGATAACCATGAGGTCGATATGCCAGTGTAAAATTTTTTTTCTACCATCATCTTGAACTTGAGAATATGATATGTTCACAGCAGTTAGCAGCAGTTCCGACAGCCTTCCTGGCCCATACTTTTCCGTGCCCAAAGCAGGCTGGCTCCAAACAGTGCTCTTTGGGAATGCAGTGCAATCAGCAGAGGTCTGCTTGGTTCTTCCAACACTTGCTGTCCTTTCAGTCAGGCAGCTTTTATCCATCCTTTGCATTTTAACTGCAGTGTTAAAAACAGCATTTAGAAAGCAGAAGTGATGCAGAACCCAAGAGTTCATAAGGATCCAGAATGAACTGTGATTAATGCCGGACAGGCCAGATATCACAAAGTGATTAGAGACAGCTTTGCATCATGAAAACCACTTTCTTCCAGACAAAGACTGGTGTTCTTGTACCGAAGCTCACATTTCAGCACTACATTTAGTTCTCTTTTGTTCTCGTTTTAAATATGCCTCTAGAGCAGTCGTGATAAGATGAGCTACCAATAAATTTAGAGAGAATCAGACAATGGCACTGGGGATTACAGGAGGAACGAAAACTGTCTTCATCAAGTAGTTTGTTAAAATAGTAAGTAAATATTATTGGAATAAAATAGCAAGCTACAAATTGCTCCAGAATCCAGCTGAAAACCTGAAATCTATGGAGCTTGGAAAATGCACTGAGCAAAATTTGGGTCCTTGCTGGAGTTCCCAGAGGACACTAACTCTTAAAGCTGATTTCACCTGTGAGCAATAAGATGCCAAACAGCCCTTGAAGATGAAGGGATGATCAAACTTTGGAAAACAACTCAGCTCTCACCTGAATATCAATGATCCTTTGGGCTGATGGGAGACTTTCTCCCTCACACACAATTAGATAGAGATTAGGCTGGGCTGGAAATTCCCAAAGGCAAAATACAATAAAAACATTGTACATGGGGAAGGTTGTAACCCTTTTCTTTTGTTGATGAAAGAGTAGCATAGCTCTAAGGATTCATAACATTAAACAGTTGTAGGTATTGTGAGGAGACCACTAGTAAATTGAATCGGGCCTACCACTATTTAGTTGTGGGCTTTTATTGTGAGGAGGAACACAGAATACAGGAAGCATCTTGAGTATAAAAGCAATTTCTGGGATTATGAAGGACAAGTGGTTCAGTGCAATTTATACACGCTATAAATGTTGTCAAAAGTCCAGTTGCAGCCTCTGACCAATTATTCTGCATTGCAATAACCACTAGATGAGGAGGGTAAAATGCTGGTTGTTATAAACAAACCCCAGGAGCTCCCATTATTCTGTCTTGGCTTTGCTTAGGATGTACCAGAATTCATTATGAATAATCTAACAGCAAACCATTTTGAACTTTTTTTTTTTTTCTGATGTCTTTTGGAAATGTGCTTGCAATCAAGTTTTACAAGTAAGAAGAGCTAGCAGGAGCCAGTTTTAACCACACATATTTAGATGAAGTCAAATAGCAAGACAGGCAGTTAGAAAACTGGGGGAATTCTTCAGTGAATCTGTGTAATGAATAATTTTGACATTCTATGAGGAGAAAAAGGCAAATTCACAGAACTTGTTACAGATTCTTTGCTCAGCTCTGCTAGTAACTAAGCAAAATCAATACAGCATGAATGAGGGATCATGGAATCAGGTAAACGAGACAAAAATAAGCAGGCTTCAGTGCGCAATTCTTATTCTTGGTGAGCAGCAGTGGACTTTTTGCCTTTGTAGATTTTGTCAGTATCTCCATTACAGAAACAGGGAGCAGAAATTGATCTGTGAGAGCTGTCCTCGTCACACAGCAGGAATGCAAAGTAAAGGACCTCAAGTGCACTCCAGACTTTGATGCCTTCGTGCTGAAGCCCACAGAAAACAGCAGCCAAGCAATTTGACTGTTATGTGATAGATAGTCACTCCAAGACAACATCACCACGGAGAAGCAGCCTGGCTGCATTTGCCCCGGTTCTGCCAATCTGACTCCAGACCTGTCTGAATTTGTTGACCCATTTCTCCCTCATTCTGGTGCCCGTCCTGCACACCACGTATGCTATAAATCCATCGCGCAGTATGCTGCACTGCTCTTCTGTAACATGAATTTATGCTAATGGCTGTCTGCATATGCTTATATCACATATCTATATTAAACTTAATAGTCTGTTACATTGCTTCTTAACCCTGTGTCCACACATGATTAACTTTTCTGATTTCTTTCAAAACCGTTATTAACACAGTGCAGCATTTCCCTCAACATGTCACTAACTTTCCCTGCCTGATGCAGGAGTTGGGGTAATTATGCAGCCCTATAGCTCTTCCAAGTAACACTGTACACAAGGAGTTATGAGTTTATTCAAAGCTTTAAGGATTTGTGTGGAAGTGTTAACTTGCTTTTGTTTAAAGATAACAACAGGTAAGGGATGATCCGAGAAAGACAGATTCTTAGTTAAAAGGTTCTTAGGTGAGTCTATTACTTTTGAGAGCATATATCAAATTCAGAGGAAAGACCATCAGCATGCTTGTGCACATGGAGATACACGATGGGTTGAGGACTGGACTGATCGACTGATGGTTGCACTAGTGGTCTCTGTGGTCTTTTCCAACCTTAATGAATCTGTGATTCTATGGAAGTCACTCGAAAGTCAGAGCTTGTATTTAAGGAACAGTTCAGATGATATGGAACTTGCTCTCAAAACTTTTCCGGAGACCTACAAAAATCCAGACTTGGACACTTCTGTGATATTAATGACTGTAATTATTTTTAGGTAAATATCACACTAATAACAGATCAGTTCTGTCTGGTTTAAAATGCTCTATTTGCTTACAGATATGCAGTTCATGGGTGCAAAAATCAGACTTCAGTTTTCTCCTTAATGGAGCTCTAGCATGTTTTTGTATCTTGGTCATGGCTCTGGCAGTGACTGCTAAAAGCAGTGATGTTTTAGCTTGGAGATTCTGTGCCATGTAGGATACTTTCTGAAATCTGGATAGCATAGCAAACAATTCAGGATGTCTTTTCATTTTCATGAAACAATTTAACATTAAAATGCTACTGTCATGAAGTTGTGGAGTCAGAAGGCCTCTGGAAAGCTCTACCTGTTGCAACTGTTGCAAACCTGTTGCACTTAAATATAAAGAAGAGTTCGTATCTCTTTGCCACTCCTTTTTTTAGTAGCTAGAAGATGAGACTGTAAAAAGACAAACAACAAACTTGCATGTTGATGGCAGTTCATTCCAACCTCTTACAACTTACTTGTTGCATTAAATAACGGCAGGAAGAGAGACACAGTCATTCATTCTGCTGAATGAAGGCGATTATTCCTAAGCATGATGAAATAGTAATCTTCAAATCAGCAAGTAAATTAGAAGCAATGGGAGGATCAGCAGCCAGGATTTTCTAGCTGGAGACCTGACCCCCTTGGCTTTCACTATTTCTAGACACAGAACTCCTACACGAGTTAGATTTTTCCCTGCACAGTTTTTAATAACAAAGTAAATGCTGAAGCAACTATAATATGATAACAGGTCATGATAGCGTACAGATGAATGGTGTATGAGCCAGATGCAGATCCAGCACTGGAAGTCTTTTGACTCATTTTCTCAGTCTGAAGGCCATGTGTTATTTGTCTTCACTCTGCATACCTTCACCACTTTCAACCTGCAGTGTATGCATCATGATGTCACACAAGACAAATGCTCTTGAAAGATTCCTCACACAACATTGCATGGACAGGGCCATAAGTTTTTACAGACTTAAATAGCTGCATGCTAATTTCAAAATGTTTTCCAAATTTCACGTTGTTTCTTGTTTAAAAGCCTTTTAATACCAGGGTGGAGCAATGCATAATATAACAACAACAACAAAAAAAAAGATAACTGTGTTGATAGTTTTAATTGCACATAATTAATTTCAGTATGTCCCTCTGTATGTTCAGATCCTGCCTGCTCTGCTCACTTCTTCAAAATCCATTGCTTATGAACATAAATTCACATTTACAAGCACTTGATGACCAGTTTTATAAGACAAATCAGTTTCAACACAACCCCCCCCCCATTCTTTAAGAAATCCGAAGAAGGAATCAGAAGTTTTCATCTGAATTGAAACAAAGACTCTCAGGTGCCCTTCCACAGAAATAAGGGTTCACCTTCAGCCTCAGAACCGGAATGTCAATCTATACCCACTGCTGTTGCCATTCCACAGTGCACATTTAAAGTAGACTTTAGCAACAGCATTGGAATCATCAAGGAATTTCAGTGTAACACTGACATTTCATGGCTTTCTCCAAGTTTGAACATGACATACAGTCGTCCTTACTTCATTTACTGTTATTCTGCAATATGCTGTCAAAAACTGTCATCGCGTCTTGTGTAAGGACACAGCTGAACCTGTGGAGCAAGTTAGTGTGTGCTGTTGATGAGCAAGTGGGAGAGACATCTGAGTGAACTGTATGCTTTAATTACAAATATACTCTGAGCCTTGATAGACCACGTGTGAAGAAAGAAGTTAAAAAATTGAAGAAATGGAAAAGTTGTGTAAATAAACAGTAACTAAAATACTATTTTTGATTTTCCTGTTTACTTTGTACAAAAGCTTTCTGGATGTTATTAATGGCAGTGGTATTTATTCAGCCCAATTTTAACTTCAGAAGACTGACTGTGTTCAAAAGGTCAAGCACAGGGAGACCTTGAAGAGAACTCTGCTTCAGTTTTGCTGAGCAGACTTGAGAGGCCAGCTGTAGTAACCCTCTCTAAATAGAGTTTGCAGGGTATGTTCAACTAAAGCTTTCAGATAGCATGGGAAGGAATGAAAGAAAATGGAGTTTTTTAGTTTCTTTAAAGGAAAAAGTAGTCATTGAGACACACTGTCTCTTTCTGAGTGGGCTTACGTTTTTATTACATTACCAAGTGGACAAATACATAATTTAGCAGCTTATGTGCAAATGCATTTCTAGCTTCTGCTGGATCAGTTCTGGCTCACAAACTACTACTCCAGTACTTGAACTTACTTTATCCTTTAATCTCTGGCCAATAATTATTATTTTTGCTGGACAACAGTTCAAATGATAGAACTATTTTTCTAGCATTAAGTATGGCTCAACTAGCAACCACAAAGCTATGGAATCATTGTAATCATGATGTGAAACCACTGTACACGTTGTTTTTAACACCAGTTTGCTAAATAGAGAAGCACACCGATGGTGTTAGAGATAACCTAGTTCTGATTGCTCGGATCGTGGGTCCAGGCCATCTCAAAGCAGGGAATGCGTCTGATCCAGCTTGGTATCACATTTAAACGTAAGCTAATAGCACCAAGACTACACGAGCTCTGAAAAATGTTGAGCTCTCTCTACTGTAATACACATAGCCATCATGAAACAGAATGGGCACTAGGAGGGCAAAACAGAGTGAAATACCAGAGTGCTCTTGTGACTGATTGTATCACTTAATTAAACAAGGAAAAGGAAAGAACTTCTGCTAGTGAAAAAAATAACTTGTTGCATAATCAATGAACATACAGATGTTATAATTAAGAAGCATGCAAGAAAGTTAGGCTAAACAGGTTATCACACTAAAGAAGAAGGAATGAAAAGCTTACCCTTATCCTGGGCTCCCTGAGAAGACTCCAAGAAGAGCAGTCTCCATAGAAGATCCTTCTACCGTGGCAATCAGCTCTTAAACGGGGTCTAGGAGAGGTGGAGCAAGGCTCCACCCCCTTCCAGTAGCTCAGGTGAATTACCTTCACCTGGGAGTCACCTCCCAGGCCTCTCTCATTACTCATCTCGGGTGGTCAATCAGAGGTTCAGGCTGTGATTCAGCAGTTCCCATATGCTTAGCAACTCACGGATGTGTTGTAACAAGAACTTCAATAAAATAAATATGGAGCATTTTCAGGCTGTGGGGGTTGAATGAGCACAATCTTCCCTTGGCTGTAACTGCATCACTCTCCCCCACAGCTCCCTCTGCTGAATTGAAATCTTATGGTAATTTAAGTTATAAACAACGAAGTCAAACTTGAACAAGGGACATTCAATGAAGACTCCATTATGTTTGTAACTGTACATGGCATTTATGTGTGCAGGGTTTTAGGGAGCTAAAGCCATGCCTTCTCTCTCTCCCAGTAGTACCAGCCCATGGAGCACATCGTTCTGGTGGTCAAGGAGTCCAGCAGTCTCTCCATTCAGACTAGGTCTACTTCCAGGCCTTGGCATGAGTATAAATTAGCCATTAGCTAATTATGTGCCATAATTTTCCACATCTTCTGATGGTTTGCCTTATTGTCAACTTCCTTTTTTTTGTCAGTCCTCTAATTTTTCCTTTATTTTGTATTAGTAGTTTTCTTGTCTCTCTTCAGATGCTTTTGGCTATCCTTCCTTACAGCAACCATGAAGGAATAACTAGAATTTTTGTAGCAGTGCCACTAAAGCTACCTTAGGTAGAGAAGGAGTTATATCACTTAATTTTAGAGAGTTGCTGCGTCCTGCTTTTTACATTAGCTAATGTCACATGGATCTTTGTTTTTTTAATTATTATTGTTGTTTTGGAAACATCTAATATGAGCAAAGTTCCTGTGAGACTCTTAAATAAAAGATTTCATTAAAAACCTTTGTCTGGCTATTTATTATTCTGTTGATCCCTAGAAGCATATGATGTCAGGTGCAGGAATCAGACTTTCAGCTCTGCCAAGTTTTTCCTAATTAAATGCTAAGTGTGTCTTTTATTAGGAAAACCATGAGAAATGCAGCAAGGGGAGGGAGGGAAGTGTCCATCTTGTTCTTTCTCTGCAGAGCACTCCAATCTCTGGATCTCAGAGAGAGGTTTTCTATCCCACTTCAACCAAGGAGAGAAAACTGGGATGGGCAAAGAGTCAAAGCCAGGGGCGTAATGTGGCCGGGAGCTCAGCTGAGGACTTTCAGGCAAAACTCTGAAGTTTTAGACACTCATTTCAGCCTCTCCTCCCCCAGCAGCCCCACACATCTGACATTTCTGTCAAAAGATACCCTAAGCCACCCCTCCTCCCCCTCTCCTTTCTCATCCCTCTGCCCTTTTTTATTTTCCCCTTCTTTCCCCTTATATGTGAATAGTGAGAAAATGACTGGAAACAATGTGCCAGTTTGCAGCACTTTACACTGAGGCCCTTTTCTCTTCGCCCCTGACTCGCGGATGACTGAGAGTTGTTTTATTGTACAAAGATTCGCAGATAAAAGAACTTTTATTTTACCCAATAACACAAGAATGGGCAACGGGCAAACAGTCAGTGCCTTGTTCCCAGCTGCCACTCAGACCGCGGCGGGGGAATCGCTAATGGGGTTTCTGTGCTGCTTGGGCTCTGTCTTTTTGCCTTGTTTGGCTTGCGCCTCCACCGGCTGCTTGTGAGCAGGGTGAAATGCTCCTGAGATAAGCTGCTTCGCTGCCTTTCATAACTTCACCTTACTTCTGCAGGCAAAAATATTCTGAATTTCTATTATCAAGTTTTTGAATGCAGACATGCAACAGGAGAAGGCCATGTTGATGCATTAGCACAACCTGCGGTTTGTCCCTTTGCACCTTGCAAAACTAGAATACAAGGGGGAGAAGAAAGAGCTGCAAACCCATGTTTAAAAAAAAAAAAAAAAAAAAAAATCATTTGCACTGATACTTTAGCTGTTGATTTGTAGTTGATATCTAAATGTCAGCCATTTACAGCTTAATCATGGCTTTATTAACCCATCTTTTTCCTAGCTGAAAGGAGGCTGAGTAGATGGAAGGAATAATAAAGACTGGAGGATGGGGAATCTGAAATGTGAAGAGTGAATTAGACTTGTTTAGAAAAGAAAAGACTAGACAAGAAAAGACAAGCTGGGAAAGAAGGGTGTGAAAAAAAACCTAACGGAAAACATCATGCCATTGGCTGTCCAAGTGTTTCATATTCTCAGCAGCAAAGTATGAAGCGTAGTTGTTGGAGACATTGAGAATTTGGGAAAAAAAACTCTCCTACTTAATTTCATCCGCAATTCTCAAAGCTCATCTGTCATTTAAAAGCCTTCTAACTTGTTATGTATAAAGTCTCTGATTATGGACAAAGTTTTCAAATTCTGATAAAATTAGGTGCTTAAGCGGAATGAGATATGAATCATCTCATTTTCTTTGAAAATTCTGCACTTTGGAGTCTGTTTTGATTCCTTTTTCAGAGCGTCATTAGATTCGTAATAATAACACTGGAGTCCAGAATCTTCATGATAGAGTAATATATGCATTTCCAAGAAGTCCCTGCCTTATACAACATAAGCAAAAACACTTAAAGGTGTGAGACGCTTTTCCACTGCAAAAATTTTACCTATTTGTGAACACTCGCTAAGCTTCCTGACCACCCCTCAGGTTGAGGTATTCTTTTGCATTATTTATATATTTCAACAAAAAAGAGTGTTCAATTATTTTGAGATAGGATGAAAGAAATGGTGTTGCTTGCTGAAGTTAAAGAACGTGCACTGTTCATCTCCACTTAGACACATGAGAAGTAATATCTGTAGAAGAGATATTATAGAAATTCTGGAACAATACCACTATATTTTAGATTTCTCAGACTGTGGGGGGGCTACATGACTCATTATGCATTTTTGCCACCTATCTGAGCTTCCTCCTTTGACAGGAAGGAAACCTGAAGGATTTCTCTAGTGGTCAAATACCTACACATGAGCTTCCGTATCTCCTGAGGATCCTCTGGCTTTAAAATAACCCATGTGGAGAGAGAGGAGAATTCCATGGCAATTTTACTGAAAATGATACATTTAAAATTATTTTAATTATTATATCTAACTAATAACTTCAACTTCCTTTGTATACTAAGGAAAAGTAATTGACATTAATTTACTGCAGAGAATTGCAAAGCGATATACAACTAGAAATCTTAAGACTTAGATCTGTCTGAATTTCTTTTCTAAATCCTGGAAAAGCTGAGATGTTATTACTAAGAAAATCTAAGTATATTGGAGGCCAGGTGAGACTCTTTTTCCTTATAGATGCAAGATTGTTTAAATATCTTAATCCATTTCTGAAATATAAAGTAGGCCTTCTCCAGTTTCACTAAAGCCTCTCACGAGCTGTGCTCCTGCAGGTTTATTTCCTTGGGTGCTATAGGTGCCAAGTATGAAATGTTGCATTTATCTTTCCTCCCACTTAATCTCTTCTCCCCACCTCAGTATGGATAGGAAATACTTATTTTTGAATTTGGAAAGATACAGGCTGATATCCTTGAATATAAACATAAGATTTTACTTCATAGATAACCTGTATCTAGCTTGCATTTATTATGCCTTGTTTTTATTGGAATTTCAAGAGACAGTATGAAATACATGCCATGTTATTCATGTCTGAGATTTCTGAGGAGGGGCTCCTGATCTCAGTGCAAGTTTTCCACAGAACGTATCTGGTGACAAGATTAAAACAATGTCAGCACTTCACCACAGTGTAAATATTTCAGGAGGCTCAGCGGTAGCGATTGGACTTTAGGTCAAGATATACACAGCTCCACTTCCAACATTTCTGCACTGTTGAATCCTGAGTAATAAGTTTGGTTGAACCCATACCCAATTGTTCTAGAGAAAGAAGAGTCTCACTTCTGCAAATACTGTTGATGTATGGTCAACTGCGTGTGTCTCGGAGTGGGAAAAAGACAGCATTTGGGTTCCAGGTGAATGGGGAGATTTGCCCGGAGCAGCCCAAGAGCCCAGTTAGGTAGAAAATTGGCAGCTTGACCAAAGGCACAATCAGCCAGTTCAGGCAGATGATTTGGTTTCTGCACATCGGCAAATATTTGATCCTAGCCTGAATGAAAAAACAAGGAGATTGGAAAGAGCTCTGTTTGCATAGAGATGCTAACGCCTGTAGAAACCCCAAATTCAAATTAAATTGCGATTCAATTTGCCTGTAAATTTATCCAGGTAAATACTGTCCATTGGCTTCATCTCTCTTTCCTTATCACACTTGTGATCATCTCCACAGTGAGTGAGGTCTTAGTTAACTGTTGCTGACGTTGTAACTCAGAGAAGCAATTCAGGCTGCAAAAGCAACATTTCAATTATACGAATAATCAAATTCAAAATGTTATTTGAATAATTTGAGTTCTTAAATTAAGCAAGCACTTTTTTGCAAGTGGTCTATAAATTACATTTTCCGCTACATTGGCAGTATACGGGTAATTAATATCTCAACTTTTCCTTCTTAATGTTGATTTAAGAAAAATAAAATAAGCTTAGAACATAAATGAGCTTTGCTTTCATAACTCAAATATTACTGTCCCTGCTCAGCTAGCTGTGTAGCTCTGTTACCCTTCTCATTCTCAGTGCTGGACAGATGTGTCAGTCTACAGTCTTTGTGTTTGACTTAAATATAGAAAATCCAAAACTAAGGGAGGTACAAATAAACTGTAATTTTTTTTTTCTTTCACTGATGTCAGAGAAAATAGGCCTTCATCTTCAAATTGATGCAATTTGATATAATCCTTCCGAACCAAGCATTTTAGCTCATTTCCCTAATATCAAAGGAAAGCGCATCTGATAGCTTTCCTAATAAGTCAAATGTGCCAAAGTCAAAGTGTTAAAACAATAAAAAATTGCAGTGCCTTAAGGGCAAAGAACGTATTAAACAAATAAACAAAACAAAACCCATCATCTAACTTCACAGAACGATTTCGTGCAAATGCTCTTTTTCTTTTGATAAACTGAAGGACAGTAATTCTAATGAGTACCGTGGGATGAACTGTTAGTATTTCTCAGATGAGGAGAAATTATTAAGTGGACCACTGGATGACAGAAGGAGGGATCTCTGGTGATTCTAGGTTTCCAGATAAATAAATTCACACATGCATAATTTAATCAGTTAAACCCCACTACATATACACTATACTGATAGATATATTTTTCAGAAATTTGTTTGCTCAGTATGAAGATTCAACAATTGGTGCTTTTTTCCCTTTGTAGGGTTAAATTTAACAGTGTTTCACCAGAGTGACAATAAGATGCATAAAAGACAGTGAGAAATACAAAGAGGGGGAAAAAAGAGACACTTTATGTTTCAAAACTGAATGTAGAACTGGTAGAAACGTGAAGAGAAGATGAAACTACTTCAAAATAATCAATATTTTTCATTCTTATTTAACCAATCGCTTTTCTTCCAAAATATATACCAAGAAGGCATTTGAAATGGCTTTTAAAACTAGTGTGTTTACTCTAAATTGTGAGGTTTTGAATCCATGCTTTTTTTCCTTGCTCTATCCCAGGGTGCTGGAGGTGAGAACTGCAGAGACCTAAGCCACAGTAAAATTCTGACTTCTTCTGCAGTTCTCTTCAAGGCCAGAGAGTGAAACACTCTATGTTTCCCAGTTGACAGTTATCATTCCTGTGTCTCATGGAATATTTAAGAGTATTTAATCAGTTTATTTTCTATCTGCTTCATCAGTGTAGAGAGATATTAGAAATGAACTCTTTTCTGTATTTGAAGAGATGAATACACGATCAGTAATGACAACTCCATCTTTTCCTACTGGTCAGAAGTGGTAGTCAATTAATTATTCAACAGGCTCTGGTGTTGCTGCCAAACCCATGCTTTCTTCTCAGGGTATGACAGGTGAGCTTGTTAAAGCAGCTTTCTTTGGACTGTCACTTGAGCTTTGATAGAGGGTTTATTTACATGCTAGCACTTTAATTTTATCTTATTATTTTATTTTCTTGCTTCTGTCATTAAAAATGTAGAACTTTCTCCGCACACTTGTGCCAGAAAGGAAACTACATTAATATTACCTTTGCTATGCCATGCCACAGTGTAGAAATTATTTGCATGGTTTAATGTCTTTGCAGATTTTTAGAATTAATCTGTATCTCTCTCCTGGTACCGTATGTTGCTGTTTTCCACTTGTATGGAAATGCAGGTAATCACATGCCCTCCGTGACATGGGCAAATGCTTTACAGAAAAGCTTCTTTGACGGTTATCTTTTATATTTTAACACAACCAAAGAGTTAGACTCTTAACCACTAGGCCTTGTACTACTCTGGGATTGGACAAAGGTAAAAGTCTTATGATAGTAGTATCCATTTATGAGCTTGCATTATCATTTCATAAGGCAAAACAGAAGGTGATATAAGCCCACTGCCATTCCTTAGTTTTTGACGGAACATATTCATCAAAAAAGCATGCAGTCCCCTGAGTTTGCAGCCATATGCTACAGGAAAATGTCACCAGTTAAAGATGTATTCATTTGCTGTTCTGAAAACTCTGTTTGATATTCATGCATTCCAAGTGTTTTGACCTAGATTTCTGTAGAGGCATTAGATCCAGTACTGAACAGGAAGCTAGACAGCTGTTGCTTGTGTAGTCAAAGGAAGAATTTAAAGTAAGGGGGAAAAAAAAGAATAAAAAAAAATGAAAACATTTATTAATGCATGCCAACATTTTGCACAGCCAATATGTTTAATACCAGATTAACTAATATAAGCATATGGGGATGCATTTGTTGCAAAGCTTTAAAGAAAAGAACAAAGAAAAAAGTTGGATGTAACTAAAGTTCACATAGAACAGAATTTGCACTTTCTCCTACAAATGAAAGCCTAGTGAAATGGCAACATACTTTAATTACAAGCTACTTGGTAATGTCACAACATTTAGGTTTTGGGGCTATATTGTAGTACAAACCTCTCAGCGTATGTCTTCCTAATCTAGAAACCCACAGGTAATAAAAATCCTTACTGAGTTCTACAGTCTTTGCAGTCTGTTTCACCCTGAAGTCTTATAAATGGTTTGTTTGTTGTAATTGTAGATTCCTTCCTAGTAAATCCAGGTACAAAATGGATGTAATGTAAATATTCTCATCTAATTATGAAATACTGGCAGTTGATTTACCGCTGTGGCAAGCATGCTGCATTTTGTTATTACCGGGTTTACACAGCCATAGTTCACCTGGTGTCTGTCAGTCTTTTGGTAGTTGAATTGCAACTGTAAATAACGTTAAATATGTTATTAAATAAACATTATGTTGATTTGGTTATGAAAGTACTCATCCAACACGGCTTCAGCCAGTCAAAGGCTAAATGTCAAAGCTGCTTGTCCCAGGTGGTTTTCCATAGCTCTTAGTACTACCTACTGACAAGTGTCCTTCTTGGGCTGGACTGTGCATCCCTTTGGAAGAATTTGTCTCTTTCCTTTCACTGTCAGGAGGGGGTTATAAATCCAGATCAAGCACCAAAATATAGAACAGCTACAGAGGATTCTCTTCAACAGCAACACGTTTTAGCAACCCCTTCTTTTTAGTGCTAGTGGAATAATGCTTATGTTTCAACAGTAATCTGTTAGCAATTCCAACATTTTCTGATATTAGATTTTATATTGAGTCAATTCAAAAAATAGAAGAAAAAGTGCAAACATTCCCCCTCCCCCAAAAATGGTTTTCAGTTTTACCGTGAAGAATATGAATACAAAGATGGATTTTTTTCCCCCCAATAGCTCCTTTTCCTAAGTGTTTATCAAATAGTTTATGCAAACATATTTCAGCTTATGGTTTATTTATGGATAGTTCAATTTCACTCTCCAAAAAGGTATGGAATTGGTTACCCAAGCCACGTACTGGTTATTTATTTATTTACTTACTTATTTATGACTGGGTGAATGAAACTTTTTAAACAAGGGAAAAATGAATGAAGAATAGCAAAGAAATGATGCTGCAGTTTAGAATGAATAAATCAACAGGTCTAAATGTCATGAAACTGAATTCTGCTATATCCTCATGAATAGTCAGGGTTTTCAGGAAGGCCTGTTGACAAAAGACTTGCATATGCAGTGATCTGCTCTGAACATATAAAAAAAAAAAAACAAACACACTTATGAATGTATGCATACAGTCTTGAATGATGTCCCATATAAGCATCCAGCTCTTCTGTTCACATGTACTGAATATTATCTGATCATACAACTATGTAGACATCTACATAAATAGCTATGTATGCTTCCTGAATCACACTGTTTGCACTTGAGATAGAAGAGCTTCAAATGTGATGTCAATTCTCAGAAATCTAATGGGCTTTATCTTTCTGAACCAATCTCCTATGGATCTGGGCATCTGCCACTAGACATGAGGCTCTGCAGCTGAAATGCATTTGCACTCCCACAGAGTTTGAGGTCAGAGGACAGTTAGGAGGACAAGGCTCTTTGGGACTGTATGTCCTCAAATACAATCCCACAAGAGTGGCAGAAATGTCACACTACAAATCCAGGAAATGGAGAAACACTTAATGAAGAGAGTTAAGAGGGAACATGGAAAGATTATGAGAGTGAGGGGAGGGATTAAGCAGAGATTAGAAAATAAGCAATAGATGGTTGGGTTTGTGGGAGTTCACAACCAGAAAGAACACATAAGGTCATAAACATTTTCTTCCTGTTTGATTTATGAAAGACAGCTAAAAGCATCTTCCTAGTTCCTAATTTATTTTATTTATTTTTTTACTCTCAAGTAAATGTATCAGGAAGAAACACTGGACTTTTTGTCAACTTTGTAACACAATTCTTCTCAGTAGTGAAGACTGTCAGTGCTGAAGTTTGAAATATTTAATACTTCCCTTTCCCAAAATGATCAACATCATCAGACATCTTTCTAAACTTAACGGATCCACTCCATTAAGTGGAAAAAGAAAAGCAAAGTTTTGATAAGCATGGCATCTGGTTAGCTTTGAATTCCTCTCAGGTGTCAGTGATTTCATTTTTGTCTGGATTATCTGGGCACAGGACCAGGAAGAAGCTTAAGCTCCGTTGTCTGGGAATAAAATGCTTCAATCCCTCCAACCTTCATTTTCTAGTCAGAAGACACTTTGCATCTTAAACTGACATATTTTCCATTTTTACAGTCTACATTTACAAGTTTCTTCCATATGGCTAAAGTTAAAATTCAGAGGCTATAGATAGCCAGGCCACTCTTCTTATTAATCTGAAATGCGCCAGCTAAATTAGAAAACTCTAACTTCGTAGAACAAAACATGAGCTAATAATTGTTTAGTTCTTCTCTAATAGCATACCTGAATCAAAATATCATGTAATCCAGTTTGAACCGCTTAGGAATTAGCAATAGCATACTGTTCTATCGCCAGTTTGAACAGATGGATTTAGAACCAGAGAGGCAAATATATCCCTTTTTGGAATTTTGTCTGCCTAATTTACTCGTGTTACTGTTACAGAGACACCAAGATAGCTGATGATGCTGCTCTGTGCTGTATTTACTCGACTGCATTGCCACACAGAAATGTGATTCATAGACTCTCAGGAATTGCAGATGGAAGAGCCATATTAGATCATTCAATCCATCTCCCTGCTGATGCAGAATTGCTTGCTACAGCTACAGTACATTTTCTAGTGTTTTGTCTGGTGTAGTTGTATAAGTCCTCTGACATGGGACTACTGCTACTTCCCTTGGGACACTACTCCACTGTTCATCCTTCAAAATTGGCACTGTCAGAGATAGGGTAGAGCATGAGCCAGACCACTGACCTGTGTGCACTTGGGAATTCCTCTCTTCCTACAAGGTAGGTGACTCTGCATGAAGATGCTGTGCCATCAACATTACATGGTGCTTGTGGACATGTCAGATTATACAGAAAACTGAAGTGGGACATTTTTTCCCTCTCATTTGCAAGATACATTTTGCTTTTTCAAACCTGCCAAATTCTCCCTCTGGTACATCTGCTAATCCCTAACATGGTCTATGTGAAGACACTAAAAAGGCATCCAAATTATCTCATCTCCTTGCTAGATTCTTGCACTTCTTGTGAGAATGAGGAACCTCAACTTGACATATCTTCAGATATTTGATCCACAATCAGTCATAGTCTTTTCACTCTTACTAATGACACTGACTTCTTGGAGGATTTTGGTTATTTGTTTATCACTAGGGTAGCCCTGGTTTTATTTCACAAGAATAGGACAAAATAGTTTCCCATTTTCTGGTTGTTAACAACAACAACAAAGCTGGCCATAACGTCAATCAACACCAACATTTTACAAAACCATCAGCAAACCAAGAAATGATAATATATATGTATGTGTTTGGCTAAACTGAAACACTACACTTCAAAATCTGAGTATCACAGAATCACAGAATCACCTGGGTTGGAAGGGACCTCAAGGATCATGTAGTTCCAACCCCCATGCCTAGCAGGGCTGCCAAACATACACATTCAGATCAGGTTGCCCAGGACCCCGTCCAACCTGGCCTTAAACACGTCCAAGGACGGGGCATCCACAACCTCCCTGGGCAGCCCGTTCCAAGGCCTAACCACTCTCCTTGTAAAGAGTACATTGCAAACATTTAAATAATCAAAGGAAATATTTATATATGGAATTGCAGTAGGTGTCTTTTGAACAGACTAGCTTGTAGCTTGTTTATCTGAAACTCTTTTCATATTAAAAAAAAAGAAAGTCAAAGTTCAGACAGAAAATTCCAGTTACGTCTACATACCCAGGCTTATTATTCTGTAGGTCTTCTAAATGGGACTGTACTGCCATCCGTCCTTCCTTCCTATCTGCTTTTTTTTTTAAACCATGGCTCTTACTAAAGAAGGCAGACGAATATCAAAAGATTTCTCTGGAATCAATCAGAATTCTATCTGCAGAAGACTTCATTCAAAGTGGGGTGGCTTCCCCCTTTGTCCTGGAGTAGAGTGGTGCAGCATGGAGACAGATCGATAAAATGGGAAAGGCGTTACAACAAAGGTGTGATGACAGAAGAACCAGCACAATAGAAAGGCGACGTAAAGAAAGGAAAGAAGATTACTCACCTGTATCAGGAAGTTCACAAGAGAAAGATTCACAAAAGAAACATCTCCAGAAAGAGATCCTTCTCCAGTGAGGGTCAGCCCTGCAATGAGGTCTAAGAGAGGTGCAGCCAGGCTCCGCTCCTTCTCGTCACACAGCTGAATTGCCTTCACCTGTGCTCCCAGGGCTGGCCGGGTCCTTTCCCCAGCTGCTCAATCAGTGGTTCAGGTCGTGACTCAGCAGTTCTCACACAAATGGTAACCTGACTGTTTTCAAGGGCTGTAGATCCATTTGTGCAATGGAGTCTCATTCAAGAGACGTCATAGAAAAAACAAGCATTTTAGGATGCAGTACGCACTGTGAGTTCCACATCCACCCAATCTCTTTTCCATTAGCTTCCTTGTCTGCTATGCCAGGTGTTCTAATTAGCCATATGTATAAATATTTGTCTAACTATTTTTTAATCATTCTGGTACTGTATATATAGGAAGAAGTGGAGCCAATCTGTGCATGAAAATCTATGTTTGAAGATATCCTTTTGGCTGCTGGTAAATAAGGCCTTCTTTAACAGCCCCTGCTGCAGTTGGCTGCTGTATCAGGGCCACTTTTCCAACTACTAGAAAGCAAACTAGGAAAAAAAAATATGGATGAGATATTGACCTTCTACACATCATACATTTTAACAGTAAGTATTAATGACAAAGACACTAAGGAATGTAATCTCCCATCAATGAATCAATACAAATCCCGTTAACACTCAATAAGGGGACAAGAAAGCCTTCAAGAGCTTCACACTTGGACTTTGCATAGGACTCCCTCTAAAGGCCTTAGAAGTCTTTCTTTTTTTTTTCCCCTTAGAGCCACCAATATATTGTGTTTTTAATGAAATGAAGGGTCAAGGAGTCTCAGTAGCTGAAGATCCTTTACAGATTCCATGTCCAGTTCATGCAAAGATTGAATGCTTATTTGAAGGGTGTCAATTCTTCTAGAATCTGAAAACTGAGAATTTCATAGCATCAGTCATTCTGAAAGAATATTGACAGCACTGGTAAAAACAAGGGAAAGTTAAAGTATGTTTCAAGCTTCCTTGAAATTACAGGATAGCAGCTTTTAGTTAGCTGTCTCTCTCCTTCCTCACTTCTCTGCTCTCGTCCCTTCAATTTCAGGAGTGATACCACACACCCAACCCTGACCCCTTTCTTTGTAGATCTGCAATCATTTGCAGTAGTGATTTACCTCAGTCCCTACACCGTGCAATTTCTGCTTCCTCTGAAACTAAAAACTGAAGCCGAACTTCATAGGAACTTAGAAGTAGGTTCAGAGCACATATTTAGCTCACTGAAGATTTAGCAAAGGATAAGTTAGTTAAAGAGAGCACTAATGTTACTGAGAATAATTGCTTCAGGTTTACCTTTCGAGCTATCAGCAACTTTATCAAGTTCTTGAAATGTTTTTGAATGCAACAGCGTGGTGGAAATAGGAGAAAAAATTGCATACACATATCCAACCAAACAATCCTAATTTAAGATAATAGAGCAAAAGAAAATCAATTTCTGAGTTGCGTGTTTGGAGGGGCTTTGTTTTTTATTTTGAAGCATTTTGTAGGGAAATGTGCAAAACCTCTGAGAGTAATTTGTACTGAATATTAATTTGGGGTGAGGGCTTAAAGCCTCTTTGCCTTTCTGGAAGTCTTTGCATAAATCTATAGGAAATTTAGGGCCCAAAATATCAGTGAATCGAATAAAATAGTTTTCCTTACATTTCCTATTTCCCTCTCTCCCTCCACTTTCCTGTATTCATGTCTCTTTGAATATTTGGGGAAGAAAAAAAAAAAAAAAAGCAAAAAAACCTGTCTGCAATTCCTCATTCTCTGTTTTTGCAATTAGATGTGCAGTCTATATTAACAGTACCATGGGAAGACAGTTGGGCTGTCTGACTCCTTCCTGGTTGCCTATGAATTGCTTCAGCCTGCAAAGAAAACATTGTGGGACTTTGTTCAGAGAAGTAAGAAGCTAAATATTTATCTTCTCTCTTATAATTTATGCAGCATGGGATTAATATAGAAAGAGCCAAGACTGAAAGGTCAAGTGAGCTTCCAAACAGTGTTGTACAATGATATATCATTGCACTTATACTATGGCCTGCTTTCTAGAAAATGAAGCACCAACACCAACTGTTCACCTAACAAAATAATCTTAACAGCGCCTGATTTTTTAATGCATTTATAAGTTTCATTTGTATCTCCTATAAAGAAAATTTCTGCTGGAAATTTTAAGTCATTCCAAGCACCAAAAGAGCATTTGTGGGTTGACATCTTCTTGTTCACAGGTACCTGCTACGTCTGAGTTTTGTCTTCCATCAAAATTTGAGTGAGAAAGGATGCAGAAATGTTCCCCATCTCTTTTAGATTGTGCCACAGGTCGAGTCCTGGACCCCAGATTGCTGCAGACCAGCTTCTGTTTGCACTGAAGCTGGAAAAGACCTGCCCACTATAGTACATATTGTGTCAGAACAGCACATCAGCAGAGAGAAATCTCCTCAGAAGATACTTTAAGTGCTCTGCTAAAGCTGAATGACCCACGCTACTAGCAGATGTGGTGGCTTCTCCACCTCTTGAAGTCTTCAGATCAAGAATGGATGCCTTTCTGAAAGATATTGTTTAGCTGAGCAGGATTTATTAGTCTCACTACAGTGGGAAAAGGGTAAAATACTGAGACTGGAATTACAGAGCAGCTTAGCATAGGTGACCTGATGACCCCTTCTGGCTTTAAAAATCTAAGAGCTTAGTCAAAGATCCACAGAGTGAATACAGCTTTTTTATAGGCATGATGTAAACAAGTTTATGTGAATGTGTGTGTGAACCAGGATCGCTGAGGTGCTGCTAGGTCAGATTTGCAGCAGTTTAGAGTTGTTCTTCATGAATACAACAGACATAAAAGAATAATTAAAAACAAAATCATAGGTAGGAGCTAAATAAAGCAGTGGCATTGTTTTCCCTTAAAACGTCATCTCCTTTAGAAGAAAAAGAAGAGTGGAAAATCATAGGTGTCTGGCCAAAAAAAGGGAGGGGACGCAAGGATCAAAATCTTCTGGTCTGCAGATAAGAGGGGAATGAAAGACTTCCTGAACACAGGGAACAGAGGCCTCGAGGGGCAGGGGGGCTGCAGCCGGCTGGGAAACGAGCAACGCTGTATATAGAAACCCTCACACACAAACAGCTCCCGCGTGGCACCGCGGCCAGGCAGCGTGTTGATTGGGGGCCAGCATGGTGACCCCTCTGCAGCCCGTCTGGCCCTTCTGAATTGAACGAGGCCGGCAAAACATCAAAAACACCCTCAGCCCTCGGATGAATGAGCTGTTTGTTTTTATTCCTGATGGCTTGATAAGAGGTCACAGGATGTGTTCAATTTCTTTTTTTTTTTTTTCTCTCTCTCTTTCTTTTTACTTTTTTTTTTTTTCATATATCATGAAACAATAGGTTAAGAGAGAAAAGCCCCAGCCCAGTCCCAATAGATCTCTCGTCCCCCGTGCTGCTTCATTTCCTGCCTTTTTGAAGCAGACATCCCGCTTTTGTTTTCCCCTGGCCCAGCCAGCGCGTGTCGGTGCGACGGCCACCAAACAAATGGGTTTTGGCCACCATCACCTCCTCGCCCCCGCCTGCCCGCCTGCCGCCGCTCACGGCTTCCTGAGGCCTGGAGGAAGAGATGGAGGGAAGCAACGGGAAATCCCTGCAGCTGCCAGATTGCAATCCTGCAGCCGGCGGGACGCAGCCCGGGCGTTTGGGCACGAGGCGAGAGAGCTTTCCTGTCGGCCCAGCCGCTGCTGGAAGTTTGTGGCATGCCGGCTCCCACACGCATGCCGGGGGAAGTGCTGGGAAGCCAAGATAAGGCCTCCCACTGCCACTGATGCAGTGAAAGTGGGAAACAAAGCCAAGGCAGCCAGCAGCAATCCCTACCTGGAAAGAGGACACGTGGTGTCTCCTGCCTCTGTTTGCGGGAAGAACAGGAGTTGGGCCTTTCATAGTCCATCTGTCTGTCCTAAAATCATGGTGCAAATGAGTTGCTCAAGTCTGCCATAAATGTATGAGATATGTATGAAATCCACAGATTTTCTACCGCTGAGACCTCCACAACTCCCTGAGAAGAAGTTGTAGCAAGGGGGAATTGGTGTGTGGGTGAGAATCTGCCTTGTACCTCAAGTAAGAGAGACAGGATAAGAAGCAATGGCATTAAGTTGCACCAGGGGAGGTTCAAGTTGGGTATTAGGAAAAATTTCTTCTCTGAAGGAGCAGTGATGCAGTGGCACAGCTGCCCAGGGAGGTGGTGGAGTCACTGTCCCTAGAGCTGTTCTGGAACCATGGGGATGTGGCAGTGTGGGACACGGATAGTGGGCATGAGCTGAGGGTTGGACTAGAGGACCTTAGTTGTCTCTTTCAACATTAATGATTCTGTGATTTTCACCAGGGCTCCTCCAAGGGCAGCCAGGCTCCCACAGAGCAGCAGGCCTTCTCAGAGGGAATAGCAGCCACAAACATGGTTGAAATTCAAAAAGCAGCCACTGACTTCTTTGTAAGTCCATACCCACAGTGTCTGTGCTCGACAGACAGGTTGAGTCACATGTTTCCCCCCCAGCTAGACTGTGAGTGTTTGCAGACTTGTAAGTCTGGCATAATGTCCATTTTAGGCTTAAAATTATCAACATTAAACAAAAATTTAAACCATTTAAACTAGTCGTTACGGTGCTCAATTTTCATCCTTGAATCTATGGAATACTCCTTAATTCCCTCATAAAGACATTCTTTCCATTGCAGAAACACTTTTCAGTGCAGAGACTGTGGTGCCCATTCACAAGGCAATGCAGGAGTTAAGAATATATTCATATAGGCAAATTTGAACACTAAAATAAAATCGTCTTCCTGAGGTCATTGTCTCTGTAGACAAAGTGAAGGAAGAAGTGCAAGAATGAGCCACTGATTAAGATACCCCATGCTGGGCAGGTATCTTTAGATTTTACCTGCTCAGCAGGGGAGACCTGAATCCACATTTGGTGATTAGGCCATATTCATATCTCAGTTCAGCAAGTCTCTGTATATTACCCTGATGAGCAGAGGGTATAAAACCTACTCATGCCTCCATATTCCCCTAAAGTGTAAAAAAAGGATCCATGAGTATCTGGATTTGTAAATACATGGGTGTCCATGGCCCATTTGCCCCGACTGCATTATGGGTATATCTCAACTCACCCACTCTGCCCACTTTCATATTTTCTGTGAGTCATACAGCAAGCTGAGCTGCATCAAATTAATACATGTTCCATGGCACAGGCAAACAAACTGATACTGTGGTGCCTGAAGAAGGGAGTTTCTTTCTAATACCCGGAAAACTCTGCATATACATACACAAATATATATGCATTTATCTACAAATTCTATTTACAATGAAATGAATTTTACGTTTTGCAACTTTCAGTACGTGAAAAGTTGCAAGTATGTAACTATGTTGTATCATACAGCATTTGAAGATCTCTTAAATTCTGATTAGCATTCCTGATGGGTTCTTTCAGCATGGTTTACTCATGGCTTATGCAATCACAGTCTGTGTATGTGTGTACACGTCTGTCACCATTAGAAATCAGATAATTTACACAGGAGAGAAGCATTATGAATGTCCCTAGACCAGGAAATGCTTCCTGGAGAAAAAGCTTCTCTCAGTATTTTCGCCTTATTAGACAACAGTGAATTCAACCACAAGAGACCTATCCATTAAAAATCTTCATTAGGCTTTGCTCTGTCCAATTGTGGAGCTACTTGGTTAAAGAATTCTAACGAATTATCATGGATTATAAACTATAAAGGTTGCAACCAGAGAAGGAAAATGCTTCTCTTAATTCACATTAATCTGCTACGTTTTTTCTGTAATATGTATATGTATTCTGTCTATCTACTTAAAGTGCTTTATTTTTGTTTACAAATTTCTCCCCTTAATTATATACAAGTAAGTTTGCAGCTCTAGGCAGAGCTCAGCTTTCAGGAGATTGCATTCCCACATGACCACTACCATCCCACACGACACATGAACTAATATTGCTACTTGGGGTTTAAAGTTTAGTTCCAGATGTCCCTTGATCCGCTGGCCATGCTCTCTTTAATGCACCCCAGGATAGCACTGGTTTTCTTGGCCAAATGGGTACATTGCTGACTCATGGCCAATCTGCAGATCATTAATGAAGATTTTCTCAACCCACTTCATTGTCCATTCATTTTTCTCACACTTCCTAAGCTTGCCTACAAAGATGTTACGGGAGCCTTGTTGAATTCAAGGTACACAGCATCCACTGTTCTCCATTCATCTACCTAGCTGGTCATGACATCACTCAGCCAGTCATGGCATCAATCTATCTCTCTGGTTTGGAGAGCTACTTCAGTGCTCAGATAGGCATCATTTACCCTGGCACAGGATATTGCACTCATCTCAGTGATACAGTGGGAGCACAGACCATTTACTGGAATTTTTTGGGGGAAGAATTATCCAGTAATATGGATGAGCCAGAAAGGAAAGGGAATTATTGTTTGAATTGCTGATATTTCTAAAGGAAAAAATACCAGTTACCATGACAATAAAAATGTAAAAAATTCAAACAGGTAGATATTTAACTCTTCTTGAAGAATGCATTCTCCCTCTGCAATGTGTAAACGTAGTTGCTGAGATTCAGATTTTAATTTGTTTTAATTTCTTATGGATTCAGTATGTTTTCTTGGAGCATCCCTCACTATTCAGTAGCCTGCAAATTGACCCCTGAACTAGAATCCATTTCTAAAAAAGAGTCCTTATGCCTTCTAGTCCTTCCTAGGAAATTACAAGAGGCCCATCTTTCCATCTGTGACTAAAAGGAAAAAGATAGGCCTGGAGAAATGGAGAATCCTCAGCTGGGAAAAGATGAGAGCGCTTGCTTCTGCAATATAAATATGTTGGCAAACAGAGATGCGTTGGGAAGGGCAGACTCACAATCAGTTCTTTGTGTCGCTTTCTTTTCCAGCTCTCTGGAGAGAGTTGTTTTGGTTTTGACTTCTGTTTTTACCTCCTTGTGGCACATTTCTGTTGCACTATATCCACCTTGGCATCTTCATCATCATTCTTTTAAAGTTGCTGTGAGATAGAATAGCCCTTACTGGAAGCTTATTTGAGTGTATATATTAAAAAACAACAACAACAACAACAACAAAAACACCAAAAAAACCCCACCTGTCTGAATGCTCCATATACAAAATTTTGCATCCAGTGCGGTCTTGAACCCTGAAGATATAAAGCCAGACTTTTTTCCTTCTTGCAGTAGTCTACCAAAATGAAAGAATAAGATTGCGATTAAAAAAGAAAATCCCCTGAAACTCCTCCTACCAGGCTGGGATTGATCTCTGTTTACCTTGGGGGCTGCAGACTGGCAGGAGAACCTGCCATCTGACCACAGCTTCTGCCATATCTCACAGATTTCTTCATGCAGCTGAGTCCTTATGCTGTGATTCACTTTCCATGGAACAGGGATGCATCCTGAAGGATTAGTGGGGTGTAAACCTCAAAATGTACAAAACCCCTTTTTGTTCTGACCTAATGTTGTTGCTTGTGCATGTGCTAGGTTGGAGATTTCCAAGGAGGAGCAGCCGAGCAGCCTATACTACTGTCTTTGGTTGCTGTTCAAGCCATAGGGGATGTCAATGTTTCTGGCCTCAGGGCCATTAGAAATGGGAACTTTAGGAATTCACAGAACTTAAAGACAGTAAAGTGGTTTGTGGAGAGAGAGGGGTCAACAGAGGCACTTAGAAGCCTTTCTAAGGTCTGGGTCCTGCTCAGTGTGGTGCAGGTAGAAAGGGGAAGGGTCAGCATTTTCTCAGAACCTCTCGATTTACTGAAATAGGTTGAAGAGATTGAACGACTTAAAATCAAGTTAGTTGCAGGAACTATTATTTTGCTGTGCTTGCTCAGGAAATGTTGGCAATGGACACCCTTAACCTGTACTACACTGTGAAGAGGCCAGATTCTGCTCTCTTCAGTGCTGCTGTAAATCTTGACTACATTAAATGCGCTGGATTCCCTTGATTCAGATCCTCAGCAAATTGTGCATGTATTTCTTCAAAAACACTGGCAAAAAAAACCAGTTGAATTAATATGTAATGACTTTCACGTCTCTGCTGTTTTTGCTGTAGTCATGTAGAAGGCTGGTTCCTCCCCATTCACCCTGCTCAGAATACAGAAGTACCCAAGGTATCCTGAGAGAATTGGTATCTTCATGGAAAAGGCTGATCTATGGCTTCACTGGGCTATAGGACAAGCCATAAAAGAAGAAATTTTATTAGGAAAATGACAGTTTACCATCAAAGATGTTTGAACCATACATTTAAATTCTTGAATTTGGGGCAAAACATTATTTGCACATCAGACTCAGCTCTCCTTATCTCCATTGCCTGAAGTATTCTTAGCGTTGCCAGCTGTACAGTGCATATCTCATTGCAGTACACAGTGCTCTGAAGTGTGCCAAGTAATAAGCTATAAAGAGAGAAGCAGGACTCAAGCAACACAAGGATGCAAAGCAATATTTTCCCCTGACACCCAAGGTCATGGCATAAAGAAATGTGGAACAAGGGAGCGTCAATTTTCATTGAAGATGCAGGGTACAGTGCTGCTGTACCAAACTAACAGAAATAAATTAATGTGAGGGCAAACTTAGAGTGTCCTCTTAAAATGTGTTTGTAAAAGTGTGTGAGCATGCATGAGGGGGGGATGATGCTACATTGCTCTTTGTATTTTTATGGCTAGCAGGAAGACACTGTAGACTTAAAAAGAAACACACTTTTTAAAGGATAATCTACTCAGGATATACTATAAATACTGGCACACAGTTTTACAAGGAGCTCTGGGTTAAAGAAATGAAGGAATAAGTAGAATTTGCTGCCCAGCAAATTACTCATCAGTACAGTCTTAGCTCATTACCAATTCCTAACCAAAACATGCACTTAAGATGACTTTTCAGGATCAGCTATGCTTACATTTGTGCTCCTATAAAGCTCCAATAACTACTTTTGTATTCTGCAATTCTCTTGCCTTCACATAGAGAGCTATACATACATACCAAAAAAACCTTGTTTATCTGCACTGCTTTTCCAGTGGTGTCACACAGTGTAAATGAGCACTAGTCACAGAAAAAAAGAGTTGGATTTCTTATTACTCTGTGCCCAGTTTGCAGTCCTATGAAGTCAATGGGAAATCCTCCACTGACTCAGATAGGGGTTGGATCAGTCCCTTAAACACTATCAAACCTGCAAGAAGGACTCAGAGCATTCACCACATGGCTCTGACTTCCTTTAATTCTTTACCTACCATTTCTGAAATGCAGACTGTAAGGGAGCATTCTTTCATAGTAAGGAAAGCACATAGTGCTTAATTTTAATGGAAAACTCTTTTTTAAACACAGACAGATCCTGCTGTGTTTGACAAATATGTTCCAGAAAGAAGCTCAATCTAGATGTTATGTGTAACTTTATCTTATTCCCTTTTGAGCACTACTGTTCTTGCAAAGTGATCCCTCAACTGCCCAAAGTCATTACACTTTTTCCCTTTCACATTGTACCTCTGTAAATGTCAGGCATAACTACATTTTTATTTGCAGAGATACCACTGCTATGAATGAGTAAAAATTTCCTGCTCCCCCGCCTCCTTCTCTTTACCCTGTGCGCTTTCTGCTAATATGATTTGTTGAACAAATTGTTCCATTAATCTGAGGCTGTTTGACAGAGTGAGAAAATAAGTGCCAAAGTGAGAAGATTCACAAGAATCGGAAATCTCAGTCCCTCTTTCTCAAGGTAAATAGTTATTATATCAGGGTGTCAGACTGGTGAAATGGATGTACTTTCATTCTCAGTTTGTAAATGTCACTTTTCCTCAGCCCATCAGGGTGACAAATGAGGTGTGGGTTACAGTAAGAGTTCATTCCTTGACAAAGTTCTTGCTGGCTTATTTCAACAGGAAGGTAACCTCCCCTTTCTGCCCCCCAGCCACAGGCAGGGGGAGGGGGAAGCATCTTTAGTCAAGAGAGAAACACAAAACAAGGCAACTGCAGTTATAATGCCCAAATGGTAAACAGCAATTTCCATTTCCTGTTAAAATCTGATAGAGGCCTCATCAGAAAACAAGTTGTGATGCACTTTGTTTGCTTTTCTCCTACTTTCTTCCTTGTTGTTTTTATCTGAGACCCATATGACATACTTTTACTGGTGCTTATGTCAATATTTATTGAATAAGTGGTCAAGAGAGGCCACTTTTTAAGCCCTGCACTATCTGGTTGTTAATTACCTCACTGCAATGTGTTAATGAAGAAGAACACCCTCTTCTTTTGACAGATAATTGATAAGAGATCAGGAGGCCTGATGCCTGACAAGGAACATGAAATGGCCTCTTTGATTGCCACACAGATCACTGAACTTCTGCAGTAATGGGACTTGCAAGGAGCCCACATGGCTCACAGGGAATATACATAGCCCCAGGGTGAAGACTGTGGTAAGAAAAAGAGCAAAGGATTTGCAAGCAGTTTGGGCAGATGTTCTTTGATTTCCCAGTCTATGGGAACCCTACATTCTCTCTCTACAGTGGCATTTACAGGAGCTCATGAATTGTCTTTGCTAAGTCTGGACGCTTGTCCATCAGACATAGACTTTCACCATGTTTGTTATCAGCCTATTACAAACAAAAGAAAGATGTTTCTCCCAATATTTGCTATAGTAGTAATTCATAAAGATACTTGTTTGATGGATTTCATCCTTCTTCTGCTTGTGGAAACTCCTAGTGATTGAAACAAGCTGATGAGTAAATTCAGATTCTCATGTTGCATGTCTCATCAGATCGGCTTGTGAAGCAGCTCTGTGAATGACACAGGAAGAAAATTTTTATGATTGAAACTGGTGAAAAGAAAAAAAAAAGTAATTCTGTTAGAAATTCTGGAGAAAAGGCAAGAAGAAAGTGTGGAATGATCTGGGAAGGGATATACTGTTTCATTTGTTTGCATTTATTTCTGGAATAAAGCAAAATTATGCACAAAGATTAAAAATAGGGGAAATAAGCAAATTTTCAGAATAAAATTGAACCTATAAGACAAGCTCCTAAAGGAAAGGCTTCCCTACTTGTTCTAGATCTGCAAGTACCTGAGTTTTGAATGAGGACTTTTGGTCCTTGTCTCTCCTGGGAGATGATAGGGTTTCCAGAGTAATGAGATCACAAGTTCCCAATGTTTGGAGTTTTCAGAACTTCAGGCAGGCCCTAGGAGCTTTCAGATAAGCTGGATGGGAAAAGAGAAAGAACACTTTGCAGAACCCAACTATATTTTATTAGAAGCTCATGAAAAGCAACCTGTTTCATTGGAATATTTTGCTTTTGGTGAATCAGCATTTTCTGATCAAAATATGTTTAAATGAAAGACATTTGGCTTATCAATGTATGATTCAGCACGTCATAAGAAAAGAGAAGGTTTGAGGCAATGGGGGACCTCCAGATCTGAATCTACTGCTTGAGCTGAAAAGGCTCTAAAATGAATAGCTATCACAGACTCCTACCTGTGCTCGAACACTCAGAGGGAGATATTAATTAAATGCATGCTACATGTTTCTTTTCCTGACTGGTAAAATGTCAGGCTTTGAATTAGCTTGACAATGGCAATGCTCACGATTCAGAAATGGGAATTTGCTTTTCATTATTAAGAAAACGACTGTTCTCCAACACTCACTTAAAAAGTATGAACTATCTCTACAAACATGTCTGTCATCAAATTCCCATGCTGGAATGTTTGTGAGAAATTAACTTGAAAAAGAAGACTACCCATAATCAAAACAAATCTATCTAATTTTCTTTCTCTGCGTGCATTTCCAGTGTATTTTTCACAGGCAGTAGATAATACTAAATTTTGTATGACATCACAGTAATTTCAAACAGATTGCAATCCCATAAACATAGGATTATGCTGTGCCTAACACAACAGGGACAAAAAGGCTTTACTGAAAAAGAAATGGCAAAAGTAGTAGTGCGATGAGCAGGAAAAAAAACAAAGCACATCACTACACCTATTGCTATTATTATTTTCTTTTGAAAAAAGACACACACACACAAAAAAAACTTCTGTTTTTCTCATTAAGCTTGCTCCTGCACGTAAATTGTTTTTTGAAGACCTATTTTCTCCTGTCCTGGCTAAAATAAGCAAAACAAGCAAAAAGTTACAGTCAACAATATTCTGCCCACTTTGCCAGAGCCTTCATAATTTATGTCTAACCTGGATAGGAAAAGCCCTTATAAATTTCAACAAATGTCTCATTAATTAACACCCCATCTCCCTAAGCCACAGAGCAGCTGGTGAAAAGAATTGTGTAGGTTGATTCTGTAGATATAAACTAGGTCAACAAGAGGGATCCATACTCACTATTGCAGGCTGATATTTCTCTGGAGGTTATTAATAGTTTCTGGGGGTCTTTCAGCTTAGATTCAGAACTATTCAAAGTCAACAGTATGAAACTGCTCAACCTATAGACTTAAGTTAAAAGAAAAAAAAGAGTATTTTTTTTTTGTGTAACACAATGAGTCAAATCTTGAAATCCTTTCTTACACCTCTATCTAAGACCATTCTATTGATTTAAGTGAACCTTCTGTTGTGACCTTTTTCTGGTTAGCACTTGATCATGCAAGCTCCTTACTTTACTGATTATACTATGTATTCATGGACAGTCTGAAGCCCTTAGTCAGGCAAACACTTTCTTCTTGCCTGCATGATAAATTATCTACAAAACATTATTCTCTGTTCATTTCTAAATATTCCTCAGCCTGTTCAACATGCTAATTTTAGGGTAATTTATTTTTCTATAACTGTGCATAACTTTAATAAAATGAAATTAAAAATACAAGGCGGGACTGTAAGGAATTAATATTACAGGTCTAATGAATGCAAATACTGAATCCAAGGTGGAAAATTGAGAGAGAGAAAATGCCTTGGAAGCGTTTTCCTTACTATGTGCATATGAAAACCTTGACTGAAATAATTTGAGGAGGCAGGCAGGCAATTTCCACCCATTCTTGTAGTTTTAGTATATCCTATACCATGATCAGATGTAGAAAAAAGAGAGAATGCCTGAGCAGTAGCTAGCAGTTAGTCATACAAAATTAAAGCAGGATCTGACAGCAGGAGGAGTGAGTCAGTGGACGGGCAGAACAGAGTACAGCTTTTCCTTGCTGGTAGACTCATTTCAAGAATTAGGAGTGCATGATGAGAATAAATGAGAGAGTGAGAGTGAGCCTTCATCAGCAAAGAGGAAGAGCAAGTAGGGGATGCAGTGGAATGTGAAAACTAAAAAATAGTCACAACTAAGGCCATAAAGCTCCTTGGAGCAGATAATCCTGGCTCCAGTTAAGTCAATGGGAGTTTTACCATTGACTTCATCAGGTCAGGATTTCACCCAGGGAGTGTTAATGTGATGTGGAAAGAGACAGGACAACAGTGGAGATCCTCAGAGAGGGAGCATCATGGTCATGGCATATAACATTAGCATATTAATGGGTATGGCTGTTTTATTTTACAGCTCTGTATGAAGCATACAGACTATAGGAACTTCAAGAATACTAATATGTCTCTCATTATTAACTAATGCGCTGGACAGAATCCTCAAAATAGAGATTTTTTTTCCCCCTGTATTTTCCTCTGCTATATCTCAAATAGAAGGTTGAGTCAGATTAATTTCCACATTAAAAAAAAAGTCAGAACAAAATCACCATGTCCAGTAAGCCTAATGTTTTGATAGAATCCAAGTTGGTCACAAAATTTAATTGCAGGTCCATAATTATTTGAGGTTAGGAAAAGTTACATTATATTGTCTGAGTTAAGCTAAACAGATCGGAGCTTTTTATCTTGAAAAAGAACAACCTAGGAGGGGGAGGAGGAGGTCAGATACAGGTCTTTAACATTCTGGCTAGCCTGGAAATGGCAAACAGATAATGAGTGCTCACTGTCTCTAGTAATCTATGACTTAAAAGTCATCAAATTAAACTAGCAAGGGGTATATTAAAAATGAACAAGACTTCTCTCTTTGCAGCACAAAGACAACTTGTAAAACTCCTTGCCACAAGACATAGGGGTGGTCATATACTTTCAAAAACAATCTATGGGGAAATTCATGGAAGAAAAACACACTGAGAGCCATTCAGTGCATAGAGCTCTTCTCTTGTTCAGGAAGTTTCTGAGTCACTGAAGAACAGCAAAGTATTTTAGAAAAAAAATCCTTACATTGTTCCCCAGATATCTGCTATTTGCTGAATTCACAGGGACTACACACTAGAGCAATATGGGCCTTAGATTCAGTGCAGTGCAGCAATTCCCTAACCTGAGACAATAGATGATTCCTTTTTAGATAAAGCCTACATTTCGATTTTCCATTTTTATCAAAATTTCTTTGGGGAAAATCCTGCAATATATTCCTTCAACCTTTTATCCAGAATTCTGGAGGATCCTGGTGAGGGAGTGAAAGTGTCTGTGGATAAAAGTTGTATTTGTCAGAATAATTTCACTAGGCAGCTCTGCAAGATTTGGCTGTGCCACTGCTCTCTAAAAGGAGACAAGTGTGCCAAGAAATCGACAGGTTTGTTGGCTGGGTTTTTGCCTTCTACTGGAAATTCACTTAGGAGCTAATCCAAAGCCAACTAAGTCAATGAAAAACTCCCATTAAGTTTAATGGGTTTGGGATCAGGACCTTAAATCATATATAGGCAGCTGAATCTGCCAGTTCTTTAAAGATGCATAAATTTACCTGCTATTCCCCAAAGTACAACTGCATCCCTCTAACACCTGTCTGACAGAACTATTGAATATAATAAGAAAATCTTACAGAATCACAAGTAAGCTGCGAACACCAGACCGCCACCAATCTCTTCCCATGCTGAGATAGTTAGTACCTGGGACTACTAAAAAACAATAATCAGGGATGGTGCTGAGATATGAAATGCAAGTATTCCATCTGTCTAAACTGAGCAACTCGCACAACATTAGCCAACTGCTAAGTTGCCTCTTTTGTACAAACTGAGTCATCCTCATCACACATTCCACTGGGTTTTAAATGATTGACAGGGAAAAAAGCTAGGAGAAGCAGCTATTTCTTTACATTTAGCTGGTTTGTCAGAGCACTTGAAAACTTCTGGATTAAGGTGAAAATGCTTAAGGATTAAGTGGGGAGTGAAAGGAAAGGGGATGACAGCATTTTAGTGCTGTGAATTTAGAAGTCAAACAGACATGCTCAGGAGAGCTAGCGAGACCTTTACCAATATGCTGCATCTAATCAACAACATCATTTAGAATTTTCCACTTTATGGAGGAGAAAAAGAAAAGTTTGAAGATTTCTCTCCCCAGTGCTCTATCACATCAGGACCTTAATACACCAGTGTGGTGTTTTGCAAAGGAGGCTTTTGCAAAAAGCAGAGTCACCCTTTGCACCCAAGCAGAAGATATTAAAAGATGTTCGTCTTTACAAAGAAGATTCTGAAATGACGGAAATAAATGTAACCTCCAGAACTTCTGGAAGAGTTAACAGGAGCTCAATTGTACCATATAGGTGTGAATCATAACAGGAGATGTACAGGAAAGCATTATCCAAAGGGTAGTACTGGTATTGATAATACTCACATTTAAATGATTGCTGTGAATTGCTGAAGCGTTGATAGTTACGTGAATAACAGACAAAAGGAAGATGTGTTTTTTTTTGGAAGATTACAGGGAAAAATGTAGCAAGTTCTTCAAATACTTGAAGTTAGAGACCTCATGGAGAAACAAGACAAGTAGGAGGAAGATTTCGTACTATCACTCGTAGGAAGATGTTTCTTTTCCAAAACCACTAGAGCTGAAAAAACAGAAATGGTGCATCACTGGTTCTCAGCTCAGTTGTTTTCTTTGATGTTTGCTATTCAGAGCAAGTAGTTTATGCCCATTCTGGGACTGGAAACGTGTTTATATCCAAAGTAGCATCATCACTGTAACTGAATAATTTATATTAAAAAAAAACCCACGACCCTTGAACACTTCATAAAGAAGTATACAGCCTTTTTATGCATTTCCTTTCATAAAAGCATAGCTACTCACTTCCTTAAATTCACTCCCTTGAAGACGTCTGCAGAAGTAATAAGTCTTCAGTGAAAATGCCAGTGCAGCAGGCCACAAACTCTGGGCAGCAATACAATATTATTGAGAAGGAATAAGTAAAGTTCATGAAATTAAAGCACATAAAATTTATTCTGAAGCATAGAGGAAAAAAATGCAGATTGCCAGAGGCAATTACAACCTGTGCACAAAAAAAAAAGAAAAAAAAAGAGAAATTTTCATCTGTTTCAGTAAAGATAAGTTCAGGTAACACCCAAATGAAGCATCTACAGTTTGGGCATCTCTGTGATCCCCTAGATTTTAAGAAGCCGCACTCATTTCTTTTCAGTGCTCCTTACAGCCTTGCATGGCTCTATCCCAGCTGCTTTACAAGTCTGATGCTAAGATCAGTTGTTCTGATGCACTGGAGGAGAGCAGTATGTAATTTAATCTATGAATATGGAGCGCTTTAAATCAGATGAAACCTATCATAACAAAATCTTGATGATGGTATCATCAGTTTGACATTTGTTTCCTACCAGACCTAAAAAGACCAAATTCTCTGGCTCTCTCTGACCTACACAAACCAATCTGTACCTTTCCAAGCCCTCTAAATCACATGTACATTCTTATATCTCATTTGAAATTATGTTGATGCTATTATGTGTGGCATGGTTTTTTATCAATATTTCTGTTCAGTCTGCATTTGGGGCCATAGAAATTTTGACTAAGTATAACTGATGTCACTTGCTGGTGTAGCTGCCTGGCTACACATCAGGTTCTCAGACATTTCCCCTCATTAGTAGTAAAGATATTTTATTCTTTTACTTTTTAATCCGCACATTGCACATTGCACTTAATTTTACATGAAATACTGCACGTGTAATTAGGCATAGCTGCAATGAAACATTTGCACTCAAAATCCTCCTGCCCAAACTCACACAGTAGGGCAGTTGCATGTTTGATACCAAGGCTTTATAACACAGATGATACATGATAGCCCATTCGCCGCTGGTTTTGAGTCTCCACCGTCAAATGCCCTGCTACAGTTAGAAACTGCACAGTAGGAAATTAAAACATGTTGATAGATTGGAAAGTTATTAAGCTTCCTTACAGTGTTAAACAAGAATTTACAAGAAATCGCTCTCCAGATTTATCAGGGATATATTTACAGTACTTGAGTAAGTGTGAATATTACTCACTGGAGATATTTAGTCACATACTGTGTCTCTCTGAAGGGAGACCATATTGCATTAAATGTCTCCACCATGTTCAGTAATCTGAAAGATAAATTCTTGAGTGCTGATTAGTCATACATTGATATAGAACATCTATTATTTTGGGTCTATACGAAGATTTTCATCTCTGTAATATTAATTTCTTGGCTATCATCATGGTTTTTCTTAGCAACCATCTTTCATTATAATAACTCAGGCCACCCAATATTGTTAAATTTCCTCATGTTCACTGCCAGAAATGACACTGCAGGTGGGGGAGGTAAATCTTACTTAAATTAAATAGCTTGGTGTGGGCTTAAAACAAGAGCAGACATTGCTAAGGTTCTGTGTGAAGTTTCTTCAGTGTCACATTTTTTAGAATTAGGGAAAGAACTGAGCTCTCATTTCCACACCTGAAAGACAGAGGTCACAATATATCTTCCCAGTGACATGGTGAGATGGTGTCTTCATTCCAGATTATTACATAATATATCAGATGGAACAAGATCCAGTAGTTAACATTAAATTAAAAAAAGAAAGAAAGAAAGAAAGAAAGAAAGAAAGAAAGAAAGAAAGAAAGAAAGAAAGAAAGAAAGAAAGAAAGAAAGAAAGAAAGAAAGAAAGAAAGAAAGAAAGAAAGAAAGAAAGAAAGAGAGAAAGAGAGAAAGAGAGAGAGAGAGAAAGAGAGAAAGAGAGAAAGAGAGAGAAGAGAGAGAGAAAGAAAGAAAGAAAGAAAGAGAGAAAGAGAGAGAGAAAGAGAGAGAGAAAGAGAGAGAGAAAGAAAGAAAGAGAGAGAGAAAGAGAGAGAGAAAGAGAGAGAGAAAGAGAGAAAGAGAGAGAGAGAGAGAGAGAGAAAGAGAGAGAGAGAGAGAGAGAGAAAGAAAGAGAGAAAGAGAGAGAAAGAGAGAGAAGAAGGAAAGAAGGAAAGAAGGAAAGAAGGAAAGAAGGAAAGAAGGAAAGAAGGAAAGAAGGAAAGAAGGAAAGAAGGAAAGAAAGAAAGAAAGAAAGAAAGAAAGAAAGAAAGAAAGAAAGAAAGAAAGAAAGAAAGAAAGAAAGAAAGAAAGAAAGAAAGAAAGAAAGAAAGAAAGAAAGAAAGAAAGAAGAGAAAGAGAGAGAAAGAGAGAAAGAGAGAAAGAGAGAGAAGAGAGAAAGAGAGAAAGAAAGAGTATTTGTCAGTTCAAATCTCCCTGAACTCACCTTTGGTATACACGACTCCTCTTTGGTATCCACGTATCTGACTTCTCTTTGGTATCCATGACAAAATGCTTAGGTCCTCTGCATTGGGTATGTATTCTCACAGATCTGGATATGAAATGCATGCAGCTGTGGTGATCACAAAGAAATCTCAATTTAATAAAAGAACAGGTAAAAGGGAATTTGATTTCTTTGAGAAATATCAGCTGAGCCTTACTTGATGCTCCAAGCCAAAATAACATGCTATAGCTGGAAGTGCTATAGGTAAGAGCAATGATTAAGCACTGATTTTTGACTGCCCATTGGTGTAGTCATAGATTTTTCTGTCTGTAAATCACAGTTGGGAATGGTATTCTCAAAACCCTGTGGTTGAGTAAGAAAGAAAGTTACTTCTTTTTACAAAGCAATATTGCTCCTGTACATTAGAAAAATATCAGTTTCCCCCTTCTGTCTGCAGCTTGCTTATCATTGAAATTGTCATATTTTCAGTTTTTCTTTATTTTTTTTCTTTTTCCATTAAAAGACAAACAAACAACAACCCATGAAATAGCTCTACCCCGTTACAACAAATTCCACTCAGGGACCCTAATTTACTTCTCTTCAGCTTAAAGGCAGTGTAATTGTTTAAGGATAAGGAAAATTTATTTTTTTCTGGAGAACAGACACAGGGAAAGCATCCACGGCCAGATGCTTCAGTACTGCCCTCCTAACATCTCTCAGCTATGAGGTAGGAGTCAGACCAAGGGATGACACTACCTCACTGCTCTGCCCTTTCAGTCCTTGTCTCTTAGGTGGCAGTGAGCACTGTGAAGTAGGCAGCTCAATGTATTTTGTGATCAGCTGTGTTAGAGAAACACAGCAATTAATTTCTCCTATTGGGCCATCAGGGGCTTCAAGCAGTTCATGAGCACAGTGAAATAAATGGCAAGACTCCCATTTTCTTCCATGAACTTTCTAGGGCAGAAATCAGGTTTTAAGGGCACAAGAGATCACATTGTCTGACTTGCTATATAATCCTGGAAAGAGGACTGTCCTAGGATGGCCAGGTTGTGAATTGAGGCCATGGTGCTTTTCTTTAGTATTTTCTGCAGATAGGCATTATTTTCTTTGAGCTGAAAGATACAAAGCTGAAAGAAAGAGGGGATAAGGGAGGCAGGGGGAGGAAAAGAAAAAAGAAGTAAAACAGGAAAAGGAAGAAAGAAAAAAAGAAGAAAAAGAGAAATGAAAGAAAAAAAGAAGAAAAAGAGAAATGAAAGAAAAAAAGAAGAAAAAGAGAAATAAAAGAAAAAAATGGAAAAGGGAAAAGGAAAAAGAAAATGAAAGGGAAAAAAAGGAAAAAAAATTAAAGAAAAAGAAAAAAGGGAAAAAAAGATAAAGATTACTTCTGCATTAAATTCAGCTGGATATAAACTTGCCATAATTTCACAGACAAAGCCCTTCCTCTTCTTGCTCAACCAAACTCCTGCTCCATTTTAGATCACAAAATGTTATCACCACTGAGTTGAGCTGGCTTCACACTGGCGACCCTCGGAGCACTCAGGCCTGTATGAGACAACCCAGCTGTGCCAAATCCTGAGCTGAAGCCTTTCCATGAGGTTCATCTGTTTTAGATCAAAGGGTTATAGGGCAGCTCTCATTGCAAAGCACTGGGAAAAAAGAATCCTTAAACCTTTTGATTCCCGCGGTCTTTCAACCACCAGATAAATTAAAATATTTAATCAAAATCTAATGGCAGTGATCTTGTTTGTACAAATGCTTTATTATCCTGTGCATTTTAACCACAATCTGCCTGGTTCCTAATGTGACCTAAAGAACCAGTCGGCATCTATTACAAATGCAAGGCAGTAAGCTTCTGGCTCAGCAATTAATCACTGACATGGAGGAATTTCTTCTCTCCAGGTGGGGAACCCATCCAAAAACTAAGAAAAATAATCGGGCTAATTAATTCTTATCTGCAAAGAGCAATTAGATAAATGACCTAAAAACAGGCCTGTCACCCCTAGTGAGGTGCTCAGCTTCTAAATAGAATAATATCTCTTTGCCAGGCCACCTCTGCGGTGAAATGGAGATCACAGAGAGGAAGGGGAAAAGACGGCATGTGGGGAGGGAATGGACTGATAGGGGAGTAGGTTAATTAGAGCTGAGACCAGGCACTGATATAAAAAAAATTAAAGCAAAGCTCCGCACTTGGGTAGGTTGATACGATCCCATCACCTTCACAGCTATGCCATTGTGCATCCAGAGGTACTGAAGAGAGTGAAGTCGTGTCTCCAAGCTACTTTGGAAGACAAAAACCACTCACCAGGCTTACCCACCATTGCTCTGCATTTCACCCTGGTGAGTGGTATCCCTGACACTGCAGTCTATTAACTTTGAACTGTGCAGCTCTAGAATGGAGCAATGGTGCTGAAGTGAGATGCAGAGTACCATGTTTCAATTAGTTTGCTTTGCTGGTCTATTTTTTTGTTTCAGTCAGGGAATGTGCAGTGCATTGAGTTCACGAATGAGCCAAATGCACAGGCAAAGAGGCAATAAAAGCATCTGCACATCAGACCTTTGGCCAACTACGTATCATCAGCAAGATCCTGCTGTCCTCTCAGACAACTCATAGTCTGTCAAAAGCCAGAAATGGTGATAGAAGGAGGGGAGAAAACCTCCTTCCTGTCCTTTGGAACAGTCTAATATTCAAAATAACATGGATTTTGCAGCCCCTTCCTAGTTAAAGACCGTGAAGCATCCCCATTTGTGTATAGGAAGCCTTGTCCCATGCTGGCATATGTCTTCCTTGGTCAGTGTGCAACAAGGTATCATTTCTTTTATCCTGCCCCTCCGCATGCTTAGATCATTTCTGATGGTAGGAGACAAAGGGAGACGCTGAAGTAATTGATTCAAGCTTATCTAAGTATTTACAGAAATAAGCCTGAATGACTAGATATAAAATACTAAGGCAGTCAGATTAAGACAATCCACTCCAGCTATAGTTAATCAGGGCTTTAGCCTCCAAGGAGCTGATTTGAGACTAATAAAGTATTTTCCAGCTTCCAACCCCCATGTCAATCTCATTCCTCTTTCCTTGGAGCCATTAGCACAATACCAAATACAAATGTAAATAACAAGGCTGCAGGTAGCTCATAGATTTGCTCTGTTTCCAAGCTCCAAAGCCTCTTACGGTGGAAAAAAAAATGCTGTCCCAGAAGCCACAGATGTTCGTAAGAGACCTTTATCTCTTTCTGAAAACTTGTGTGACCAAGTTTCCTATAGTTTATACAAAGCAGATGCCTGCTTAAATGCTTTACTCAGAGCTGCCACGGTTCCTACACTGAAGCAGTTAACAATAAATTATAAGGACTAATGGATTAGATCAAGATGCATGGAAACACTGTATTTATTCTTAAGAATGATATTTCGCCTCCAAAAAAAAAACCCTAAAACTTTGAGGGCTTGGAGAAAAGATATATATTCCAGATAAGTACTTTGCTGCTTATATTGGCCAAAATGCAGCAGCACTAAAGCAACAGGCTATGCTTAAACACAAAGGAAGAGGCATGCAAATCTGTGTCACTTTGGGTTTGCATTTCTTTCCCATGATGTCAACACGCGATTCAAGGAAAACCAACCATCTACAGGTTGCCTGAGGATCCCTTTGTAAAATGGATGCTTGTGCTGAAGATGGACGGCTCAAGCCCAGGTCTGAGCTTGTACAGGATTGGGGATGTTTGGTGGAGAATGTTTCGCTTTCTGCTTGCTGCAGAAGCAAGGTTCATTGCTGAGCTTCTGTCCACTTTGTAAACCACACCACAGTTCAAAGTGTGAGAATGAATAAGCTTAAGTTTGGGTCTTTTCCTGGATAAATCAAAATGAACTAGTCTCTAAGGATAGGCTGTTGAGGAATGCAGATCGGCAAACTGGCAGATTGCTCTAATACATTATCTTATTTTTTCCTTTTGGATAAGATACAGGAAAGTTCTCAAGAAATTTATACTCTGATAAGAATATACTTACATTATACTTATACTAGCAAGTACTTGCTAGTAATTCTGGCCCATAAAAATGCTGAGAACATTCATGGAAAGTCAAAAATGAACAGTAGAGTTTGTAGGCAGGTAAGCATTTGCAGATAGTGGGTAATGCCAATGGGACATTCTTCAGGGTTCCCAAGAGAAGGACTGAATGATGCAGATCAACAGTACAATGCCAAAAGCAATTTCAGTAATGATGTAATTGAATTTAATAAAGGAAAAAAAAAATAAAAGCAAAATAAAAGGGAGAAGCCTTTCCACCTGCATTTTTTCTGCCAAAGTCCTTCCCTTCTATTCCTGAGCCTCCTCTAACACTCACAAGGAAGGCCAAACTGAGGCTCATTCTTAACTTACCTAAAGCACGCTGCTGTCTGCAAAACATTGGTAATATCCATGCCTGCAGTAGATGTTTAGGGCTGCCTGGAACAGAAAATAGTAGGAGCAGCTGGAATGTAACTTAAGTCTCTAATTCTCTGCAAATGTCTGAAAGGGTGCAGTTTCCTCCAAGTGCTGTACAATGTTTTGAAGCCAAGAGAAATAACTTTTTTTTTCTTGCATCCGAGTCACTTATGTTTAATTTATACAGAAATAGGTACGGTCTCCTTCAGCACTAGAGCGTTGGGGTGTTTTTAATGAATAACTTATAAGAAACAGTCACCTGCTAACAGGTCAGCCTCCCTTTTGTGTTTCATTCCAGTTTCATTAGTAAAGAAAAAAGGCCTTTGATTGGATTAATGGAAATAAAACCACAGGGACTAAATTATAAAGTATCCAGTGGTTATTTCTAGTAGCTCCTACTTGCAACCATGTTTTCTATCTACTCAGGCTCAAAGCTTTGGTGTATAAATACATCTGTCTTAGACTGGAACATGGAAAAGGTTTTGTTTTAGCAGAAATAGCAGTTCATCTTTTTCTCTGCAGTGATTCAGCTGGGCAGACTCTGCTTTTGCGGGATTGCTGAGCTGCTGGGGATGCTCTCAGTAGAAACTTTGCTGTGGACTCTCTGAACCTGCTTTTTCTCCTCCTCATATCCTTTCACCACCACCACCACTGTCCAGTTATTTTTATTTATGTATTTATTTAATGTCATTGAAATAGCATTATCTGGAGATGGCTACAGGCAGGACGCAGAGCCATATGCTCAGCCTAACTTATATAAACAGTGTCCTGGATGACAGCCTTTCCTAGCCCATCTGCAGCTGCCAGGGAATCCATTATTTTTCTTGTCCCTGGGGAGAAAAAGTTCTTGAGCATCATTACTCCTAGGCAAATGTAACTGACTCTACCATGCACCCTAATTTGCTTGCCATAATTATAGGTCGCTCACCCCCTTTTGCAATTTATAAACCCTTTTTATTTATTTTTTGTACTTATCAATAATGAATGGAGGCTAGTGAATCATGGGGCTGTAATATCTGAATATTATGAAAATGCTAATAACAAGGTATCATAGGCAGCAGCACCCAGGTCTTATCAGCTGGTCAGATGCTCTATTAAGCAGCCAGTGAGGAGTTCAAGCAAATTGGTTATGTTAATGTCCTGTAGTACTTAGGGAAGATGAGGAGTTAGCAATTAATTTTTTTCTTCTTCTTCCCAGGCTGCAAACCGACAGGGCAAATTTATATTCCTCCTATTCTATGGGACCCCAGCTCAGAAGGGGGGCAAGGAGGAAATGCAAGAGCTTTCTGAGATCTAATTGAACGATGCAACTGCAGAGCTGGTGGGAGGCCAAGGGGGTGAGCAAGGAATAAATAAATAAATATATAAATAAGTAAGCAAGCCCCACAACAATGGGAATGCCACACTCTTCCCCATTCATTCAGCTGACAGTGCTTTTGCAACTTAAACCTGTTTTATTAATTATGTTTGACATTTCCTTAATTAGTTTCATTTACATCCCATCAGCCCCTACCAGACGATTGCCCCATACATCATTTCACCAGAGGACTGAGATGCCTACAGAATTACAAAAACACCCTCCCCCCCAATCCTCAATAACTCATCACTGTACACTTCATGGATTTTTGAGAATGAATCCTTTCACCTGCTATGTTTCTTAAAAAATACACAGCTTTTTTGTCATCTTTTTAAAAAGGATTATGACGTTTTCAAAGGCACACGATGCTGGACTAAATTTCTATTTTCATTCCATGCACACGGTTTGCTTTGTTTTACAGTTCCCATGTATCTTGACATTGACAAAGTATGGACTTTGCTGAAGAATCCCTTTATGTGGGCCCTGTCCTAGCTCCACTGAGCACTGCTACCCTGCCCCACTGCCTTTCTCAGATAGCTCTGTATGCTCACAATAGCTTCACAATTTATAGGCACGTTCCTGCTGTCCCCATAGTTGTTATCCAGTTTTCCACATATTGATTACTTTCCACAGGAGACCTAAGACAGATGTTTTTACAACTTTAGTAAACGTATAGTTTGGTTGTTTAATATCAATGCCTCAGCTTGTTCTCTTGCATCTTTGACCGTCCTCTCCATCCAACCATTCCATGAGCTGAAGTACGCAGATTTTAGGCTGCAAGTCATGCCTTAGCACAAGGATAACCAGGCGATTTGGATCTGGAAACTGCTCAACCACCATCATGTGGGTCTGTATGAAGGCCCTTGTGCCCCATTGAAGTAGCCAGCTCTATATCCCAATCTGAGAGCCACCCAGTATGAAGACAGACATGGTGCTGGCAGATGTCTGGTGTCCAGCCTGGCTTTTCTGACCCGCACTCGGCACAAGACTGACTGTTCCTAACTGGGGTACAATGACAACCTGTTTGTGCTAATCCTAGACATGCTACCAGGAGCTGTCATTCCGGAGTCATCACACTCTCTGTTGATATCAGTGAAATTAATCATGCAGAAGGAAAAAGCTTGTATGAAAGCAGATAATTATTCCCCTGTTCTGGAGTAATACATACAAGGGAAAGTGATTCTCATTGTCTTGGCAAACTATGACATTTCAGCACATTTTCTGCTTAGTATTGATGTTCAGGCATCCTTTCTCCGTTATGATTTGTAGGTCAGAGTTGGTGCACTGAGAACTGCATACAGAGAGAGAGGTTTCTTTCTTGTTGACTGTTGCCCCTCAGATACAAAGCCCTTACTTAATTTATAACATAAAAAAATGACACTGTGGGAACATACTGATATGATAGTAAGTAACTTGATAGCCTGCATTTCTTTTGAAAGTTCTAACTAAAAAGATAGCTGATGAATAGTTGTCTCTAACTTATCAACAACTGTTCTCAGGTTGGATGTTAGGAAAAACTTCTCAGAAAGAGTGGTGATGCATTGGCACAGGCCGCCCAGGCAGGTGGTGGAGTCACTGTCCCTGGAGGTGCTCAAGAACCATGGAGATGTGGCACATGGAGATGTGGTCTAGGGCAGTCACAGGCATGGGTTGATGGTTGGACTGGATGATCTTATTGGTCTTTCCAGCCTTAATGATTATGTGATTCTATGATTCCTGTAAGAGTAGTCCAAATCTCTGCAACGGAGCACAAAGCAGGGATCTGCCAGCTCAAGCCTTCCCAATACAAGTACCAGATGGACTTGCAATCCCCAATAAAAGAAATATTCATGCAACATATGGAAATATAGTAACTAGAAGAAAAACACTCAAAGAAATATTGATGTGCTTACTTTCTCAGTGGGACTTATTTGGTAGGGCAAAGCCGGCTTCACATTGTCTCTTCACTGCATTTTTCAGCCCTTTTGGCTCTGGGATCAGGTTGTGCAAAGCCAGGCAGATATTTCTCCATATGCAACAAGATCCAGATGTTACAGATGCTCCTGGTCCTCTGTCCTGCTCAACACCCCTGTGGCTGAACCTAGCCCAGGTTATAAGCAACTGTCTCCTCAACTTCAGTTTGCTCAGAAATTTAAGCCTTTGTTTTAATAAAATTCTCCAAACATTTGATCCTTGAAGGAGAGGCAGAGGGAAGAAAATGGAGAAATGGGGCTCACAGTTCACCTTAGAGGTTATTACATCTGCGCTTTGGAAACTAGCAGACGTCAGGGCTGGAGTTCCACAGTTGGACTAGACATAGAGAAAAATCTTGCAATTTGTTCTGAAACCGGAGAGATTTCATCCTATTTTGGAATCCTTCCAGGTAAAAGCCATGCCTGGGACCCTATCCAGATTTTCTGCAAAGCAATGGCTGTTTCATTTCCAGATCATTTCAATCCTCAAGATCAAAGGAAGCCTGATTTTAAAAGCAGGAATTAAGTACTGGCAAAGAAGAAGGCAGTTTTAACAGCGCTGTAATCATGCACACGATTTGCAGAGAAGTTTAGTCAAGAAGTTTTTTTTTGGGGGGGGAGGTGGTTTTGTTTTGTTGTTTGCCTCTTGCTTCATTCCTTTCCTTGTTCTCTCTTATCTTTGATCCGAGCATTTCCCCAAGACACTGCGAGAACAAGGGTGTGAGACGAATACGAAACAGATTGCGGGGAAAAGGTTGATAAGAGGCATTCAGTAGTTGCTGGTGCTTTTCTTTTTCGAGAATGCGTCTCAGAAGCAGTTCAGAGGAAATCTGGAGATATGAAGACAGGGGATGAAATACATATCCCAGTGGGATCACAAACAGCCCTGGGTGTTGTTCTGCAGGCTCTTGCTTCACAGAGTGGTTCTTTTTGAGCTGGGTTGGCTGCTTTTTAATAATGTCCTCTTCGGTTGTTGATGCTCTTTCATGGCACGTTAACCTCAAAGGGTTTAGATCATTTCCCAGCTTTCCTGTTTGGATTCCCCTACATGCACATGAACACAACCCCCCAAACCCTCCAGTTCAATTATGCACGTTTAAAAACCTCCACTAAAACAGTTCAGTAGATTTAGCAGATGCTGCCAGGGCTTCAGATATATCTGAAATAGCATCAAATGGTAAAAAAAAAAAAAAAAAAAAAAAAAAAAGAAAAAAATCAAAATATTTTTCTGTCACATGCTGTCATACATTGTCAGGGAACCTTGTGCTGTAGCTGCAGTGAAGTTGAATCTGATTAAAAGATCAGCAAACAAGGCAGGTTGAGGGGAATTTGATCTCATCATTGCTGTGCCTGGAAATACCTGTCATCTTCTAGGTTGTCCTGCAGTGTGACACTCTTTCTTATCCAGTTTGCCAATGGACAGTCATGGTGACATTCTGTGGAAGCAAAACAGGGAAGAAACAAACCAAAAAAAAGACCTGATCCATTCCAGTTGTATTTTCAAGTCCTGTATTATTATTCCTCTGAGATCAAGCCTAAACATAAATACTAATTATCAGAGCTACAGACAAATGAATAATTTGATGTAAAACAATCCTGCTTTATTCAAATGAGAGTGGAGGTGAAATTAGAGCTATGCAGGATATTATGTTAAAAAGCACACGCACATACACACAAAGAAAGAAAGCAAAATGTCTAATTTTAACGTAGTGTTGTTATCTGTGATTAATGATTTCCGTGGGTGTATGACTCTTATGCAAAAATGCCATGTAATCATGTACATATTTGATTAAATAGCTTAATTTGTGTTCATTTAAAAAAAAATAAAATAAAGCCAAATAAGCTAGATAATGAGTGGGCGTGTTGTAGGAAAAGCAGATGGGATTTGAGGCACTAGCTGTGTTCAAAGGAAGCCACCAATTTCACTTCAAGAATATTTGCGTATGAAAGCTGATATTTTCTAGAAACATTCATGAGTAGAACACAGAGGGATTTTTTTATTATTATTTTTATTTTTTTGCCAAATTCTGCTGTTTTTAATGAAGGCACATAGGAAAAAAAAAAGATCAGCTGAGACATTTCAATTCCCACTCCTTGGGAAGAGCATCTTTATTTATTTATATTTCTGTGTTCACTGGGAATGTTTTCTTTCCCTGAGTCAATTATACCTAAAGAAACTCACTGTTTACTTCTGAGTTTCTGACAACAACCTCCTCTTTCTTTGCCATCACCTGTGGCATTAAATATATAGATTTCATCACACAATGAAAATATTAAAAAAAAACAGCTCTCCAGAATGGAAATAATGGGATTTTTTTTGTGAGTAAATCTGTGTAAATCACAGTGTCAAATGAATGGACAAAGCTTTAACGTGGCTAATAAACACATCCCTCTGTTTTGTGCAAGGGGAATTTTTATGAAAATGATCAAATAAAGTAATAAAAGAGAAGGGACTTCCCCTCTGGGTTTATGAGCTCTCTCGTTACACATCATGTATGACACACTGACTGGCAGAATATATGATGGGCTGTCATACATTGCAGTATGACTTCAATTAGGATGATAAGATGACAAGTTCCCATAGTTCATATATGGGTTGGCTGTGTTGTATTTTTACAACAGGGTTCCTGCTTTGACCTCTTTTTCTAATGTTTGATACAAAATTTAAGGGGCTGGTTGAGGTCAGAGGAGACAAAATGTGACTTATGTTGGGGGTGGGAGAGGAGGGCCATTTGTTTCTTTGTTTGTTCTCCTATCCAAGGAAAAGATCCTATAATTCAGTGTCTGACTCACTATTAAAAATAATTAATGCCAACAGTTCAGCCCACACTCATAACTCCAGAGTAACAAACCAACAAGTGCAGCCTGCCACTCATGGCCAACTGTTAAAATCACACAACCTACAAGCAAATTAGGAGGCACAACAGGCAACACAAAACACATAAGCCAACATCCACAAGTGTCACCATTTATTGCTTTATAGCAAACCCATGAATCACAGAGCCAGAAATACTTTCATCTCCACAAGAAAGAAGCTGACATCAGGTCTATGAAGACACACTGGAGGAATTAGAACCACAACATTATTTGCAGGTAGTCCCATGATAGGCCCAAAACCCCTGGTTTGATACAAGTGGGAAACACTACTTGAAGGAGTGGCATCTGAGATGGGTTTCCAGGTGGTGGTGGTGGCATTTTTAATCATGGGGGGCGGGGGGGAGGGAAGAAAAATGCAGAAGTTAGAGTTGGTTACAACTTCACCGATGGCTTTGAGATTCTGGGAAAATTCCCATATGAAAAAAGAATATACATAGTTACATATATATATATATATATATACACACATATGTATAAGGTCTTCCTCTGGGGCTGTGTTGCAGTTCTTTAAATGAGTACATTCCAATGGTTATCATGATCAAACATTGCTCTTGTAGGACATACATGTAACAGTAGTGGGTCAGGATCAATCTCAGAGTGCTTCTGCGGCAGCTATAAAACAGATACAATGAAGATGGAAACCTATTCATTGTCTGCAGGGCAAAGCATGCTCCATGATAGCACTGATCCCCAAGACCATCATCTTCCTGACCCTAAGGATATTCTGGCCAGACAGCGGTGCCTCATCAACTCAAAATTTGACCCAGACATTTTACATTGTGGCATTATTTGAGACAGTCCACCAACCTGCAAAAGCAAAATGTTTTCCAGCGGAAGATCAAATATTTTCCAGGTGGTCTATTCTGCAGATTCAGCGTTATTGCAACAGATTTGCCTTCAAGTCAAAAAATTGCTTGTGTACAAGTCTCAAAAGCAAATCAGTAAGTGGAAAGAGCAGGATAATGGAGGCACTTATCAGTGAACAAAGGCAGAGGTTTGGTTTGCATACACTCAGGTGGGAATGACTCTGACTTTGAAGAATGACACATGTCATGAAATAGCTGTGCAGAAGAATATACCTCAAACACGCCGAAAAAGAAAAGCCTCGCTGGATAGAAACTGAATAGCAAAACTCACTGCACTTCTCATAAGCACAGATATCAGTAGTTACCGGGAAGAATTTTCTTGGCATCTACTTCTTGGGATAAATTGAGGTCTAAATCTAGGCTAATGTGCCCGGAAGCTCCTTGTGGAGGAGAAAAAGAAAAAGAGAAGAATAAGGGTGAAAAATTCAGCTGAGTTTAATCTGAACAGTGTATCCATCACCAAAAATGATACAAATCAGCTATTACTGGATCATGCAAAAGCAACTCCACTACCTGTGATCCTTCCTTTGCTTTCTAAACCGCTTTTCAGCCCAGCCTAATGAATTGTCAGAACTGTCAGACAGCTCCAAGGAATGACAAATGTCTATGATTTGCTGCTGCTGCTGCTACTTTGCTGAAAACACCTGATGTATATAGTCTTGAAATCCTGTGTTTTGTGTTAGAGGCAAGGGTAAGCTGAAGGAATTGGTGTACGTGTGGAGTTATTTTCTTTCATTTTCTGTATATGTAGTCTAGTGAAAGGAATCTGATAAAAGAAAGTTCAGATTGAATATTAAAGCACTCCCAAACCAAGAAATGACCAAAAGCAGGCAGAAGATACAACCCCAGCTGGTCCATTTTGAACATTTTACAATTCCATACTCAGCTACATTATTTCATATTATGTATTATAACTGTCTGTGACCCAGCATAAAACTTGCAATGATATATCCCCTATTCTTGTATGAGGCTTTCTTCATCAAAATTATAGATAGTAAAACACAAAGCATTCCAACTCCACGAAGAATTTTTTGACAGACAATAAGATCAATCAAATAATTAATTTGACAAATATCAGAGTCTGAGTTATACAGGCTCCAAACATTTATTAACTTGCAGCCAGATTCTGTGAACATTTGTCATTGACTTAAATGGGTCTAAGATTTCACTTCTTGACGAGTGACAGGCCCTGATGGGTATTTAGTCATTTCTGCTATACCAGATTGGCACTGTACTTAATACATTTGCTAATTCTGTCATAGAACTTACTCTCTATAATGTTCCTCTGCACCTTGCCTGAAGAAACTCTTGTGAATTTGTCCTCTGAATAACACACAGAGAAAAAAATACACTTTGGGGAAATGGTGGGATTCTTTTGCCTAATTATTCACTTGTCCAGCACATTTAGAAAAGGCTTCTACTGACTGGAGAAGAGTTTTTGCTGCTTTGGAACTAGTCAGAAGGTATTTTCAAAAACAGATCCCACATAATCAGGACAGTTGAATGAAGTTATGAGAAAATTTCATTATGCGAATACCTACTAGATGTTAGCTGCAAGCACGGTTCTATCCTTGAAGGAAGGGCACACTTGAACTTGATCTGAGTAAGATTTGGAGGGTTTCAAATTTTAAGACTGCAAGGGAAGAAACAAAGTCCTGGAAAGCTGAACCGAGTGCATCCACAAACAAGGAAATAAGTGGATCATTCCTCCTACTGTCACAAAGTGAGATTACTGAGCAATCTACATGGAGAGTAATCTACTTGGGGAGCTGATCCAGATTCAAAGGGCTACTAAAAGTTGGACTTTTAATGAAAACCATGAAGACATTTTGTTGTTTTTCTCATTTTCACCCGGGGGAAAAATAAGTGTTGTTTGTAGATCAAAGCACACTCTCAGCCACTGTTCTCCAAGTGTACGCAGTGATCTCCCTGGTTAGCGGATCCAGGACTGATGCTTCAAAGTTGAGAACCGAAGCTGAGCTAAATCTCAGTGTTTTATCAGTTTCTTTAAGATTTTGGGCTCTTTGCAAGCCAAGAGCACCAGCCAAACATATTTCACAAGGAGTCAGGCCTCGTCCAAACAGGGAATACTTGCCTAATCCTCATGAGTATGATTAGAGTGGTGCTTGGGAGGAGCAACAACAAAAAAATTGCAAATTAATTCATTTACATGAAAGACAGCAGGAAGACCTCTATGCTGTGTGTCTTGCAATAAAACACCACCAGAACACACTAGCACAATTGCTATATTGGTCCGGCATATCTGCAGATGGTACTACATAATCATCTCTCTCAGCATCACACCGATGAACACTTTCCTCCTCAAACCACTTGTTTGAGTCTCCTTGTTTTACAGACAACGAACTGCCACGCAGAGAAAATAGGTCAGGACCTCCTGCATATCGGTTTCCTTGCATCTATCGAAATCAAGAAAAATCAAGGCTTCAAATAAAGGTTAAATACAAAATAACCTGAAGAATTTGATCTAAAAGGCTTCGCCCTCAGAGGTCAGCAGCAATAAACAAGGCAGTGGAAAAGAGTTCCCCCATACAGTAAGTGATTGCCTAAGTACTGGGGTAATGCACCCTCTCCATCATGAAAAGATGCATTCTCAGGCCAAAGTGCCTGCCTCATTGAAGATACTGGGTTATCTTCACCCTCCATGTAATGGAAAAAGCGCATTGATGGGACTAACTGGATCTTACAGGACATCTGCTCTGGTGGACAGCCAGAGTATAGTACCCACCCAGCAATGAGAGCTGAGTTCCTGCAATCAGCCACAAGAAGGGGCAGGAGGAAGTTCTGAGATACACTGCAGGACATGTGAATGCACTGCAAATGAAGATGTGTATATCCAGACAGGAGAAATAATGAGAAATAAATGCCAAAGAAATTACTGGATTCCTCTATTAGATTAACTCTGGTTTGACAATAGTTGGGTTTGAGGAACTCCTCTGTGATTTAGGAATAAGCTTTCTTCTCTAAGTGGCCTAAAACTCATTGCTATATCATCACTTGATGTTGTCAAATAAATAATCATGCGAAATCAGCTGCAGAGAAAAGTCTCCTGTAGAACCGAGTTCATGCATGACATATGATATATCTCTTCAAAGGGACAGATACATCTTTCTTACAGCCAGCATGCAGCTTCCTTCACTGCACCTCTGCTTCCATCCAAATCACCTCAAATAAATGTGAGTTCTGCTGTGTTCACAGTAATTCCTTCATTTTTAAACACATAATGGAAATGTATAACTAGTCCTCATAAAAATTTATATCTCAATTCGTCCCTTTAATTTATAACAGGCCCTCCAGGCAGTTATTATTCAAACATTAATAAAATGCCTATGGATCACCAAAAGCATCAATTTTCACATTCACCTCCCCTTCTATTTGTACATATATAAAGCCAGATTAGACTTAATGCCACTTCTGTGTCTAACAACAATTATGCCTTTAATAAGATAGGAACAAATGATATATTATCTTAATCATGTAAGGAATTTGAGTTCTTTTTATGAAACAAAGTTGAATTTTTTATGCCCTTTGTGACAATTGTTACTTAACAGCCTATATGTTTGGATATTGCAGTTTATGCAAATGTTCGTGTTCTATAAATTTTAGATTTATCTCCATTTATCATTCCACATGTTCTAATACAGAGACATTATGGTTTTGCATGTGACTCTGCACACAGTCTAAAATATGATTAGGACACCTTTCATTTATTTATACCACGGAGAAAAGGATAGAGGGGGGAGAACGGCTTTTGCAAGGGCCAGATCCTCAGCCTCCACAAAGAGGAGCGTTGCAGAGCTCTATCTCACTGCACTGACATAAATCCATCTGATAACTTGGTCTTTCATTTGCTAAAGTTAAATTTTAAAGGATTAAAGTTTACGAGCGAACCCAGGCTTCATTCTGTACTCCAGAAGCAGTTGCCAACTCACTGTATATCACACTGTAGAAACGCTTACTCATGAGAGTAATTATTGCTAATATGAGCTCTCCTGCAGAGAGACAAAGAGATCCTTTGCACGCACAACAGTTTTGGTCTGAAACTCATTTAAGAAGAGCAATGATCATTTACGGCCATAAAAATACATAGGAAGGAATTCCCTGCGCTTTCTCATTTTTCTGTTGGGAAACTTAAAGCCTCTTGAATTTGGAGAGTGGGAAATGTAGATCGTAGGTCATAGTTTGATTCCATGTAAATCACTACTGGTGTGTTGACACCCAAGAAAGGACACTAGTGTACGCCATCTGAGAAGCTGGCCCTTTGCATGGCCAAAAAAAGAAAACAACAACTATAATAATACACTCAAAGCATCCAAGCTCTAGAGCAGGTTCAGTTCGGCTTCGGACCTCTCTCACATGAATTACCGGAGGTGTTTCAGATGGGTGCTAAACTAAGGAGAAATATTGGGAATGAGAATGTCCCCATGCTTTCTGTACACAGGTAAACCAGCATACATTGAGTTCCACTGCCTTCATTACGGAAACTGCATCTGTAACAACTTTGCAACCAGGCAGTACCTGCCCAGGAAAGCTGTCTCCTTCGGAGAGCTTGCAGCATTGATCTGGAAGATGCTATTATGGTGTCTCCCACCCATGCCCATAGGATGCTCTCACTCATTCAGGTAGGCACTCTCTCTGTTTTCCATGCACCGTAGAAAATGCTGATGAAGATCCAGGGAGGGGCCAATACCAAAGTGAACCCCATTAAGACCAGAGCTGCCTTCCTGTGTGTTTCATTATTAATACTGAGCTCAATTACTCTGATTTCTTCTGTTGATGAATAAGCAGCACCAGAACCAAGTCCCTGGCTGATATCCATTTGTCTTTGCTTATAAGTGTTAATGTGATCCTGTTCCTTTAAAATCAAACTCCTGCTTCAGTCACTTTACGTCTTTGCAACAATAACTGTCTTTTCACTAATTGGTTCTGTGTAAATGAAACAAGCTGAAAAACACTGTGGCACCAATAAATATTAATAAGTTATTGTTTGTTTTCTTTACCTTGCTTATGAATTCATACAAAGACAGTGCTAAGACATTAACTCCAGTCTATTAATTGCCACCTGATAATTGCCACCTGATACTTTTCTCCTGGATAATTAGGTACCCATTAGTTCTAATCAAGTAGTTACTTAATTATTGCAGTAATTAGTCTAATGGACTAGCAAATTGAAGCTTTATCACTTTTGGATACTTAATGTTCCTGACAGAGTACTTCACAAGTGTCAGGGTTCCTGATTCAGCAACCTGCTATCCACAAACCCCCTGTTGCCACCACCACCCCATCCACGCTGCTCCCCAGCCACTTCCTGAAACCACTCATGTCTGAAGCCAGAGGCAATATACATTGGAGTACTTCTTCCTTCTCGTTTCCCTTCCCACTCCATCTATGCCTCCCCTCCTGTGCTCTTACTGCTCATTCCACGCCAAAAGAACTTTGTTGGGAAATTAAATAATGTCTTGGCATGAAGATCACATGCATTAGGCTGTACGGCAGCACGATTCAAAGGAAGGAGCTAATGTTGGCAGGTGTGGGAAGAAAAAAGCAACTGTGAGGGGAGAAATAATAAAGTGCATTCATGAATACTCAGATGCAGCCAGGCTTGGGGAGAAATAGGGAGAGGAGCAAAACCGACTGGTGGTAAATGAAGGCATGGCTCCAAGGTCTGAAGCTGGTAATAGGTCTCTCTTTCATCTTTGAATCAGAGAATCTAACATATTTTTACAGAAATAAAAATAAAATGGAAACTATTTTCTGCCCATGGACTCTGTAGCACAGAGATTGGGTGGTAAAGTGATCACTAGCATTTCTCTCATCCATGTTTTTATGATTAACTTCATACTTAGACCTGAAGGGCTGTCAATCCTACATGTAATACTTCCATGACATTCATTTCAGAAAGGGCATGTGAAATGCCATCCTCACACCTCTGTCCATGTACCCGTCCATATGTTGTCTTTGTGGATTGTGCTTGCTTTTGGATCTCGGTTTGAGACAGGCATAGACATTTAGGAGCAGCACAGCATTAAATGTGGATTTCTGTCTCCCATTGATCATCTGATCCAGATTCTCTCAAGACTTTCATGTCAGATTTGTATCAGAATTGATCATCAAGCCCCTTGGCAAGTGTCATCTGCCCCAGGCGCTGCAATGTGTATCGTATAAAAGCTCACTGTACTGGGAAGGGGAGAAAAGGGGGGGAAAACAGAATAGATCCTGCACAGAAATAAAGAGTTTAACTCCATTCAATAACGCTTGACAACTTGCTAATGGTTAAACTACTTCACATATGTGGTAGGATTATGTATTCTGAAATAGATGTATTTATCTTTCTTGATCAGATATCTCATATTTCCATTACTGCTAGGTCTGTAGCACCGTCCAGGGTTTTGTACAGACAAGGGCTTCCGACTGTGCCTTGACTGAGCCCTGAAGGACGGACAGGGTTTCCAACCAGCCTCGGCTGGCCTCTTATGGATTGGAAAGAACAGTGAGAAGTAAAGGTTATTACTCCTCTGGGTTTTATAGAAGCATTTTAGCAGAAGGGACCCTTAATCGTCATCTAGTCGAATTTCCCTGCTCTGGACAGGGACGTCTACAGCTCGATCAGGTTGCTCAGAGCCCAGTCCAGCCTGGCCTTGAATATCTGTAAGGATGGGGCACAGAACAAGGCAAAGTTTTACATTGGATCAGAGCTCTATCATGCTTCTAAACTGCTCTAATCTCAATTATCACACACAGTACCCTAGTCAGCCATACAAGGCACTCGTAAACCAAAATATACCCTATACCCCAGTGTCCTGACAAACATCAGAATTTCATTTACCTAGAATTTTCCTCAGCACGTTCACATTATCAGAACTGAAAAGCCAACAGTTTTCATGGGAAGCATAAATAAATTCTCCCAATTCTTACTGTATGAAAAATAGAGTCCTGTTCCAGTTACATTATACTCTTACCCAAAACACAACAGACTGTGACAAAGAAGTCACCAGCTCGTGAGTTTTCTGCCATAGCCCCACATGCATCCATCACAATTGGCTGCATATGCTCATTTACTCTGAAGTTACTCTTTAGGTAACAGTCAATAAAACCTTATGCCACTATTGAAAAATCACACCACAGAACTGCTTAAACACCTGCGTGAGGCCACTGAGCAATAACAATCCCATGTACTCAAAGCAAAATTAGGTAAAGCATACTTGTCCCATTAAGAAAACATATTGCTTGAAACTACAGTGCCTCAGGATGCTTAGATTTTGCTCCATAGGATACAACTACCGTCCTACCCAACACAGGACCTGCACTGACATGAGTTCAAGTGGCTCAAACTGCTGTCTCTGTTGAAGGCTCCTGGCAGAAGAAATTTACCACTGAGTGCCTCATCTGACTTCCCAGCATTGCTCTGACTTCTCTGACCTGCTTAGAGTAAATTCGGTCCAAATCTGGACCAAAAAAGGGTGTGATGGCAGAAGGGCAGCAGGCTGGGGGGTCCATCCAAGGGTCTCCCTCATGCTGTGCCCCTGGTGGGGCTGAACAGAGACCATCTGTCTCCAGCGCTATTGATCCAACACAAGCACTAAATTCATTTTAAGGATGCTGAGAGAGCAAGAAAACTATATGTGACAGATGTTAGTCACGTTGCTTAATGTACTACTCGAAGGTGTTCAGATGCTCTGGTGATGAGGGTGCTAATAAAACCAATTCAGAATAGAATGAAACAGGCTAAGGGAGGATTTTTAGATTTATAAAGCTAAAAAGGGTTTTTAGCTTGAGGGGGGATTAAATGTCATACTGTCCACATCATCAATTTTCCCTCTGGATTTGACTTTGAATTACTTGTGCAGTTCTTCAGCAGTGACATGGCAACAGGCAAATTAGAAGACAAACTGAGAAAACCTTTTATGTTGGAAATACCAGGAGAAACAGTCCAATGATTATTGAGAGAGGGAGATGCAGAACTCATTAAGGCAAGATGACTTGGAAAGATAACGACGGTGTTGCATGCAAAGGAAAAGTAAGGGAAAAAAAAGAAGCATAAAGAAGCAAATTCCTTAGCACTCCTTCCCTATTTCTCTCTATGCACTTTCTAGCACTTCATTTCACAAGCTCAGTAGGCAATCAATTTTAGCTTGTATCAATTTGGCAGTTTAAGATCTCCATAATAGTTTAGACCACTCCTGTTCAATGGGTTGCACAGCTTTTGGGAAAGGCTGAGTGCTGTTCTGGGGAGGCAAGATGCTTCCAATTTCCAAGATAAAGGGAAGGAAGAATCAGGGAGGTGAGATGCTTCCAATTTGTCTGTCCAAATCTAAGATTCTTTCATAGAGTGGAGCTTATTATTGGTAAGATCTCAGTCTTCACTTCTTTGAGGAGTTCCTTGAGCACTGCTTTCATGCTTCACCATTTTCTTGTTTTTGTGCACATGGAACAAATGCCGGCTAGGAGGACACAGGAGACAAGAGAGACCAAAGATAATTGTTCAGCCTTATGCCACTAAACAAAGAAGGGTTGCTTATCTCTATGGGAAAGTTGTAGCCAAGTATCTACAGGGCAGCATACAGAACACCCCATGAGCACTTCTGGTAAGCACTAAGTGCAAGATACCTTCAGAAAGGCAATAGAAATTAGCCTTAAGAGAGATGCCAGAAGTGGGGGGTACTGATTCACAGGCAGTCTGGTTCTTGCTTCCATTCCCTGATTCACAACCAGCTGCAATATGATGACGATAAGAGCTTGGTGCCCAGTAAGTTCAGAAGAGCCCTAATGACCTCAGGGTTAAAACTGAGAAGGAAGGAAGGAAGATCAATCATTCTGAAGTCTGGACATAAGAATGGCTGAAGTCCTGGATCGAGGGATCTTTGCTTTTTGTGTAATTTTGGTTGTTTCTTTTTTGCAGGTTCTCAGCTGCCTGTCAGACTGGGCCATGATGAAACTCAACATCTTGCAGAGACATAAAATGGAAAATAGGCAACTCATCAGAAAAGTAGCAGCTGTTTTACACCATCACAAAACAAAATCATCATACACTAAAAACTAGATTTAGCAGTTTAAAAGAGCCGCTAACACAAAATTAGCTGGAGACAACAGCGTGATTTTGTAACTGACAGTGCTTCATTCAAACGCCCTAATTCATGTAAAAACTACTTAGCAAACATTAAACGCCTGATGCTTTTGGAAAGGAGGAGAGCATTCAGACTTTCAATGGCTGCTTAGGAAGAATGCATAGATTTATTACATCTATTTTTTTTTTCTTTTACAAATTTTAAATAAGCATCATATCAAAAGTACCACCTCTTAAATACCAGTGATGCTACAGTCCTCCTGACAGAGGGAGACACCATGCTTTATTGGTGAGCTATTGTGTTTACTGGGGGCTGACACCTGTAAAAAGGTTGTACGAGGCTTCTGTGATGAATGAGATGATATAAGAAGGCCGTGAGCACTTTGGATCATCAAATACTTCAATAACTGGATATGGCTGTTCATACAACCGTAAGTTCATACACATGGAGAGGATATAAAGAAGCAGCTGCCTTCTGAATGAGCTTTCTGTTGCCTTCTCATACGTGTACACAATCTGTTCTAAATGCCACACAATCTTTCCTTTGTCCCAGAGGTATTTCTCATTGAGGATGAAAATTTCCCTGTGCTATTGCTATGTCCTGCCCATAGCTAACACAGCTTCTGAAGGTTAGAAACTTGCCTGGCAAGAAATGTATCTAAGTCTATTGCTACCAGAGTGTATGTGGCTTGGCCAGAGACCTGTCATCTAGCAACCATGAAGGGATGGTTTTTGATTGTTTGGAACTAGATTTAAGTTGTCCATATGACTACTAGGAGAAGAACTGGGTTTATTTTTTCTTTTCTCCCAAATCAATCTAACAATAGCATCTAGTGCATTTTCCCTGCCTGTGGAACAGGCTCAACTCCATTGTCCTTAACAGTCCCTGTGGGTTTTGTAAAGTTAATAGCTTAGAAATAGCTTGGAAGATTAATAATAATACATACGTGTCAAGAAGGGAATATTACCACTGACAGTAATAGCAGTTATGCTTGTGTAGATGAAATCCACATGCTTTTCAAGAGAGGCAGGTCTCTGACAGCTCCTTTCTGACCTGAGTTAGTGGGAGCACATGCATCATTCAACAAAACAGTGCTGTCCTAGCTGAGGTGCTTCCATGTCTCTGCAGTGGTAAACCCCTTTGCACTTCTTGTCTTGGGTGATTCTCCCATCAAGTCTCATCCAACTGCTGCCTGACAAAGCAGTCCTGGTCTGGATACGGAATGAGGGAGGGATAAATATTAAGCTGAAGCCTGGCTATTTGTTCAGTGCAGACAAGTTGTGGCCCTGAAGAAGTCTTTTACCTTCCAATAAATTGAAGGGGTGGGGGTGTAAAATGTTCCACATCCTTCAAGGTTATTTTTATTTAGATCCCACTCTTCAAAAGACTATATATATGGATGCAAGAGTCAAGGTGCAATCCAAAGTCTGAGAAGTTATAGACTCCTTGAGACAGTCTCTGATGGATCTGAATTTTTCAGCTAAAGAACATCTATGCTCTTGACCTGAGACCTAGATTTCACATTTCAGGAATTAAATGAGCATCATTTTCTAAAAGACATTAGACCAAGGCTGGGCTACACAAAAGATAGCTTCAGAATTTAGATGAAGACACTGACATGACAAGGAGACTTAAAACCTGACATATTTTGCTTCTGTTGGAAAGCCATACTTGGTTTGTTACACCCCACTGTGTCTTCTTATGTACAAGAGGCAAAGTAAAAGTGGAAGTTGTTTTGGACTGAGCATCTCAGAAGGCAGAAGGCTCAGTGACCTAGATGATCTGGCCTTGTCTTAAATTACTCTCTTCCCAATTTATCCTTAGACTGTGCCAAAAACCTGCCAAAATATAATGGAAATGTTTGCGATCCCTGCCAAACTGTGAAGCCTCTGGCTCTGAGATATTTCAGATGTCTTGATTAGTCTGAAAGAGATGGGCCTGAAAATAAGGGAGTGTGAAAGGAAAAGTATTTCCTACCTGCAGCTGCAAAGCTGGGACTCATGTCCGAGCGTTTGTCTTGCTCCTTCCATACAGACAGATGGACTTTCTCAGGATAGAGTTCAACCTGCTTAAAAAAAAAAAAAAAAAAAAAAAGTTAAAATTAAAATTAAAAACAAAATCATGATGGGGCAAGGAGACAAGAGCCTCCTCCCACAAAAGGACTGTATTCAGCTACAAGCAGTGAACCCCTCACCTTTCCCTTGATGCAAACGCTGACATTTTTGCAGGCGTGTCCCAAAATAGGGTTTTTCCAGAAGGCAGCCAGCTGCCCAGATGTGCCACTGCTGCAGTCCTGAGGAGATGAACAGAGGACCTTGCAGCAAGCAAGGAGCAGAGCCTATGAAGAGACTGACTGCTCTTGTTTCAGATCAGATGGATGGCTCTAAATGACCTGGAAAGATGTTCCCAGAGCTCTGAGCCACAGCATTAAGAGCCAAGACACCACTAGCACTTCTGAAGTTGTTATTAGTGACTGAAGTAGCACTTGTCAACTGCGACTACAGTTTCAAGCAATAGTTTAACAGCATCAACTTGAAGTAAGGTTATATCTCTGTGTGCCTGGTGTGCTGCTGACACTTAAAGGAAATAATTGGTAGACTTAGAGCAAGGGCAGACGCCAGAGGTAGAACAGTGGTAGAGGTTGGATACTCAAAGCATAATTCAACAATTCTGCATGAAACAAGAGCTGAGAATCCATTGCATGCCCTGGCATAAAAGGCACAAGGAAGCTGTAACCCAGCCTGCAGAAAGTGCTCTGCTCTGCAGTCATCAGCTGTGCTGCTTGGATGTTTAAGGGCTCAGCTACAGCTGCAGTCTGCAGCCCTGTCCCAACGAGAGGACAAAAACATGTTGCCCCTTGCAGTTCTTGGCTGGCTTTTTTGGAAAGCACGTGTAATGCAATCTCCAGCTGATTTCTGGCTTCAGGACAGCAAAGCCAAGAGAAAATATATGGGTATATGTGCTTGTATGCTGTGGAAAAGAAGACAGGAAATTGTCTGGAATGAAGCGCTCAGTCTCATTTTACCTGTAGCTTGGCTGTGGGATGCTAAAATAGAGGAATTAGCATGCAAATCCAGCAGTCCCTTGGCTGTCATCACCTTCCAATTAGCTACATTTGATTTCGGTGGGCGCTGATGGATTGTGTCAGCAGGTGAGGCAGTATGAGGAGAGGTGCTCTGGCTGCCACAGGCAGTAGAGGGCTGTGTGTTTGCCTGCTTTTCCCCCTATGCTGTCTGCTAGAATGATGCTGGCTGCCAAAAGAGAAGCACCGGAGGAACTGATTCTGATTTGAATACGGCCAGCAGGGTTTCAGCAGACCATGCTATAGCTGTACAATGTATGTGAATTAGGAGGATGTCTTCAAAGCGAAGAGTAGCTTGTGTTTGGTGAAACAATTTGACGAAGCAGAACTGCCATGAGAAAAGGGCTGCCAGGGGAATGTAGCCAAGACAGATGTGACTTGGTCATACCAATAAGTTAGGGAAATTGCATTTACAGAGCAATTTTAAAGCACAGGAATATGATCCAATTTGTCCAGAAAATTGGATGTTTCCATGAATAAAAGCAAGCAATCCCAATCCTCTGCAAGAGTTTTAGTTTTGTGGAGGGCTGGAAAATTCAGTGTCTTTTCTGTTTGTTCATTATGAATAAAACTCTGAAGGAAACAGACACATTTTTGGATAAAAGAAAAAAAGCTCAGAATAGATTTATGAGTCATTGTCATAGCAATAATATTTGGGTTTGTACGCATAGGCAGGATTGCCAAGAGAAAAGTATGGGAGCAGAAGAGGCAAAGGATTATTATCTGCAAAGTCAACACAAAATTGGAGGGTGGGGATGGAGGTGAAGGGCCTCCTTCAGTCAACAAGAGCAGCATCAGTGAAGGACTGAGTCACAAATGCGCAGAATTCACAGAGCAAGCAAAGATGTCAAAAGTGGCTGATGGGTCAAAAGCCTGAGGCTGGCACTCTGCTCTTAGCTTTTGCCCAAGAAGAAATAGGGGAAGATTTTTTTTGAGAGTTATTTCAGTTGGAGGTATGATTGGCTACAGAGGACAAAGGAGGTGGAGAAAGAAAACTGTATAAGCCTAGAGAGGGAAGGGAGCTCCAGAGACGCATATTAGACAAGGAGAAAAACTTACAACTTGAAAAAATAAAGCACATTATTGAGAGTGCTGAAATAGAGAGAACACTGATAGGTTCAGGAGTATGAGAAAAAAATTGAGAGGGGAAACCGAAGATCAGGACTTGAAATTAGACTTCTAGGTTATAAGGATATAAAAAGAAAAATGCTTGACACTGAAATGGCAGAAGGAGGAAGAAGAGCAGAACAACTTGATTCAATTTTCACTTCAGAGAAGTCAGCAAGAGCATCCAGAGTTTATTTGTAGAAGCAGTCATGTAGTGGCAGTGGGATCTTCATATCTCATGTTGGATGATGGGGCACTGGGCAGCCTGCCCTGGTTGGTGACATCCAGCCCGTGGCCAGGGTTGGGGCTGGCTGGTTTTAAAGTCCCTTCCAACCCAAGAATCTGTGATTCTAAACAGTCACTAAAGCTCTAGAGAATATGCAGATATAATAAACTATATAGCCTTTACACTGAAGTACAGTGGGTACTTTCAGAGTTTTATAGTACGTGTTTAAGTCACACCTTCACCTCAGGATCTTCTAAACTCTATGAACTATTAGCAGCTGGAAATGAAAAATAAGAAAAAACTTGCAGGAAAAATATTGCAATTCCTGTACAAGCTTGTAAATACTGGTATTGTAGTGTGCAGGTGGGTGCATGTGTTTTATAATTCCAGAAAGTGACAGGTAGGGGAGCTCTTATAAATTTATTATTATGCAGTAAAGCACACCAAATATAAGAAAATATGCTTAGTTTAGTGTAGGGAAAAAGAGAACAAAAAATTATTTTAGAACCTGTCCTCTTTTGTAGAAATTGGGCTGGAATTTAACAATATATGTCAAGTGAGGCAATTGTTTAGTTCTAAAGTAAAATTCCAGGGAGTACTTTTTACATTTACACATGAATGGTGAGCCATCATCTTAAGCTGACCATGAATTTCTAATTTTCCCCCCACAAAATCTTTCTTTTCTTACTTCTGCAGTGACCTGGCGCACACACATACTAAGACTTCTAACGTAAACTATCTTCAACTTGTTCATCTTCCTCTAATTTATTACATATAGAGTGTGCCATAAATGAAGGCAAAAAGGAGAAAGTAGAGGAAGAAGTAAAAAAAATGCAATTGGAAGCAGGTGTTAGAAGCTGGGACCAGGGTTGGAGGAGGAGAGGACAATGTTAGGAGACAAAAATTGCTCATAAGTGGAGAAGTGGAGCTGGAGTGGACCAGACAACTTACCAGGATGGGAGCAGAGGATATTCCGACTCCAGCCTGAGCTGCCAAAATGGCGTCACATTTATTCTAAAAGCAAGGAACAGTGAGAGAAGAATTTAAGCTACTGTTAACAACGACATCCTGTTTACCTATAGCGATAGTAACGATGGGACTTTGAGCTCTGCGTCATCTCTTACTACTTCTTTTGATTACCTTAAAACAGAGGATGCCAAAGGAGCTTAGAAGAGCACCGTCGGCACCTGCCCCAAAACAGGACTGGAGATCTTTCCCGCGTCTCGCTGAGATTGAGAGCTTCTGTCCTTGAAATGTTAAACTCATTATCTGGAAGGTGTGGACAGTGTCGTGTCTCAGAAATCCAGCGCCCAGAAGAAATCTGACAGAAGTGTGTCACAGGGTGGGGTGTGAGGGGGGAACTCCTGAGAAATGTTGAGCGCACGTGCTTTTTTGGCAAAGGGTGCTGGCTGGACTCGTCATCTGATAGCATCCATAGATTTGGAAGACTGAAAATGAACTGCATTACAACAGAGATCTCACCACTGAAACAGCACACTGACATTTATATTAGCTCTGTTTGACATGACCTGACGGGCTCAGCTGGGTTGAAGCCATGCCCGTGCAGCATCCACCTGCTTCCCCCTTCCCCAGCCCTTTGCCATATGCCCTTCTCTCTGTCCTGGGAAGGAAGGAGATCCTACCCAGCCCACTGCTGTTAGCTGCAGGAAAGGCAGCTCCTTGGCCAACGACACAAAGCCAAAAGTGGAAAGGTGAAGAAGTAGAAAATGCTGTTGTATGCATAGACAGTGCTCTTATGTTTCCCTGACTGTGGGGAGACTGACAAGCTCAAGAAGAAACTTGGTGGGGTCAGGAGATTTTCCCCTCCTCCAGGCTATGCTGTGCTTTGATACTGAACTGAAGCGACCTCGGTGAAGTTACCTGATTTACCTGGAGGTGGTAGGGAGAGAATCCTCTCCAATAAATTGTATCAATTTAACGGGGATCATATATGAGAGAAAGGGAAGTCCAAGCCCTCGGTCCCCGGGGCTACTTTGGGGGCTGACTGTCAAGGTGTGTTTTTTATTGTGTGTACCGCTTGTCTGATGATAGGAACTAAATTGAGAAGAGGCTCATTTCTCACAGGCCACTGAGCAACCAGAATGTGCTAACTGTCATACGTAGGAAGCACTCAGGTGTCGGGATTGTCAAGAGAGAAAGTGCAGCGCTTTTTATTAACTGCAAGAGCAATCAGCTCTGTCTGGGTCTGCTCAGTCTTGTGGAAACACATAGTTCACACTGGGCAGTGCTCAGAGGCTTAACACAGGTATCAGCACTGAGACTCCAGTAATAACTTCACATTAGAGCTGATGCATTATGGACTGTTGCATAGTCACAATTACACTGATGGCACCTTGCAGCCTGATCTCTGACTTAAAGGCATTTCTTAAGTCTGAACAGGTTCAATACTGCACAATTCAGCTGTGTATTTAAACACTATTTTGTCTTGCATGGTTGATGGAAAGGCTGACAAGATCTTTGTTGCCTGCTCAGAGGGTGGGTATGCTGTATCAGGCTCAGAACTCAGCAAATGTCCAAATGTAGTGCTTGATCTAGCAGCCAGCATCTCTACCTGTGGCAGAAGGGTTGGAACTAGATTATCTTTGAGGTCCCTTCCAACCCAAGCAGGTCTATAATTCTTGGTTTCTACAACATGTGTCTACTTCAAGGTAATATCCTGGCCAGGCCTCATGGTGCATGGTAGAAAAACACTGAAAAGAAAGGCAGTGAGGAAGATGACATCAAAGCACTGGTGGCTGCTTCCTCAGCTCTGCTCAGTCCTTCCCTGAAAGCTGTAAAAATGACTCCAAATTTTTGGAGGGTTAAACGTGATTCTGGAATAAATTTGATGAGCTTAATTTGAATTAAATTTGGACTAAATTCAACCACAGCTGAAAAAAAACCCAAAAAACCAAAAACCAACACATTTCTGAAAACTAGTTCTCATAGTAGCAACCTGATACCTCATTCCTGATACCACATTCCTGATACCACAACACCATTGAGCTGTGCAGGAGAAGCTCTGGGGCTTTCTTTTCTCAGTGAGGAGAGACCCAAACCCCATGACGTAATCCATCATCACAGCTGGGTTCCATGCAGCATGTACAGGAAAGAGGCCAAATACCCCAGAATCAGTACACGGCCTCCTTATCACCTGGAGGTTATCAGAAACGGCATCAAGGACTCCATCTCTGTTAAGAAGTCAGCACTTAGCTGTGAGCTGCTACACCTCAGAGAGTCCCCTCCAGGACTCCATGATTCATGTGGGTCCTTTCCAAGTCAGGATATTCTGTGATTCAATGACTCTGTGAAACAGTACTGGAGGAATCTCTACCTGTTGCTTCATCTAGTAGTTTTCTGCCAGAAATAAGCAAATTATTATTTTTCACTAGCCTAAAATCAGTACACGATTAAGTACATATATGAATATAAGGTTCCAATCTGTTTATTTCACCTCTTTACCCAGAGAAAGCCCTAAGAAAAGCATTAAAGCCAGAGGCCAGCTGGGCCAACTGAAATGTTCACGGCTGACTGCAGCACAGCACTCACTTGCAGGCAAAGAAAATAACCTACTGCACCAGAAAGAGAAAAATGAAATATCCAAGGCCCACCAGCCACTGCTGAGCCTGAATCTCTCCCTTTTCACATTCTCTCATACTATCTCGTATCACAGAAAACACAAACCCTTGGAGCCCTGCACATGATTCCACAGCCAGGTGGCACACCTTGAAGACAAGAGAAGTTACACATGGGTCAGTCAGCTGTACAGTGGTTTGTGTCCTTAGCAGGTGCTTCAGTGTCAAAGATATTAAACTCAGTTATTTTCAGTTCTGTGCCAAGAACCGAAAAGGTCTTCCTTCTCTACCCCCATTCTAATTAAGTTTATAGGCAAGGACTATCAGCTAGGCTGAGGGTTGAGCTGTCAAGTTAAGAGAGAAACGCCAGCAAGGCAAAACCTGCCAGCTGGAAAGACAGAGTTTCTGATGGTGGCTGTACTTTCTGAAAATTATCTCTCCAGTCTCATTTTTCATATGTTTCTCAATATATCTCATCTTTCTCTCTGTCTCTCACATACCCAGGTGCACACAGGCACATGTGAGTTATGTGCTATAGCGTCTTGCTTTGGTGGATTGCCTCTGTCTATATCAAAATATATATAATATAGCTAAGGGCTCTATCCTTCTTCCAGCTACCTCAGTGTAATGCAGACTTCATCTCAGATGATTTGACTCTAGACACAGGCTGTTCTGATTTTCAGCAGGAACTGGCAAGACCATATCTGCAAATCATCCCTGCACACATCTATGTGCTTGTTCCTTAGTACAGCAATTATTGGGTTAATTGTAGTAGAATCTCTACAATTAGTCAACCTTCTCAACAACCCTAGAGTGAAGTAACTCGTACCTTTAGAAAGGGTGGCTGAGATGCAAGAATAACGAACCATTGATTAAGATCTTGAAAATATTTAGGAGCAGAGTTAGATTTCAGCCCCGAGAACGGCGGATCACTGCCCTCTCTGGAGCACCTCATGGAACCGGGCCCCCAGCAGGCATTGCTGGCTGCCACATGTGCTGCTTTCCTCCTGGCAGAAACAAAAAAAATCTTTTCTATTTTTTTGCGATGTCTTTGATTCAAATCCTTCTCAAGCCAATATAGTAAAGTCCAAATTCTCTTCTATTAGATCCTGATAAACAATGGGGGCATTTGAACTTATAAGTGTGAAATGTAAAAACCCATCAACCTTAAGGCAACAATTAGCAGAGGCAGAGAAACAATTCTTAGTGTAGTGCCTTACTACTGGACCTGGCTACATCACTTTGCATCCCATGCAATTCAGAGCTGGAAAATGCATCATAGTGATAATCATCACAATCCAGCTTAATCTAGAGCACTTAGCACATCTACTTTAGTATTTACCAAGGAAATTGGCAAATCTCCCTCTTGAGATGGAGAAGTAAGGACAGTGCTGGAAGTGCCATGGGCTATGAGAAGCACTGGCTTTCAGTCCTAGTGGGTTTGCAGCTCTCAGTTGATGTTGCTGCGACTCCATGGTGTAAAGTTGACTCAGATTCCGAACCTCATCTGTCATCAGATTTGTTGCACCTCCTACAGCTTTTTACTTTACATCCAGGGTTTTCTCAGGCCTCAGTCCCAAATGACCTCTGTGAGACTGGCTGACACTATAGCAATCCAGAGGCACCTGCACCGAAAGGCATAAGGCCCTAGCATCTGTGGTATATTCCCTTTCTCCTGTTGAATTGTCCTTCAGGACTTCACCTGGTCTGAACATGCAAGTTCAACAAACTGGAGGATGATGTGATCTGATTACTACATCTAGATCTGCCATTGCACTGCAAAGCCCAAAATGGAGTCCCAGACTTTTCATAAGGAAAACTCCTTCAACCAATCCTGCTAACACTGTGATGCTGAAGAGTTTCCCAAAATTACAAAAAAAAAATCAGACAAGGCTGAAGGGAAAGAAATACAAGAACTGAGTGGTAAAAAGCTTCTTAGGCAGATAGCAGAACAGGGAACCTGCAGAAGGAGTGTCTATACAAGATGTGGGGCAGAGGGAACATGGGGCCCTTTGGAAGTTGAGCAGCAGATCTTTCCTGCTACTACTCTGTTTTGCAAAAAATAAAAACAAAAATAAAAATAAAAATAAAAATAAAAATAAAAATAAAAATAAAAATAAAAATAAAAATAAAAATAAAAATAAAAATAAAAATAAAGGAGGGTTGGAATGGCATGGTTGCATGGATGGCATGGTTAGAAAGTCTTCGTTTAAGCATTACTGGTAGGCAAGACAATCAGGTCCATGTGATGCACTGATACCCTATTTAAGTAAAATCAAAAGGCTGAGGATCAGGGGGCAGTTTAGATCTCCTCATGAATGACTGAGGTTTAAGATGCTCTGTGATATAATCCGGACAATCTATCATCTCTTTCCCCCCCACAGAGAGGATAATTAACACGGCAAAATGCAGGAGGCTCAGTGCACCCCTTTCTGATGTCAGGGACCCATTTTAAGGTCAATGATTGAAATGCTCCAATGGTGTCAGCTGAGCTTTTGCATCCGTTGCTAGGATTTTACTCACCAAGGACTCTTAAGGTGATGTATGTTCATTAGTTTACAGGAAGACATAATTACCCATCCAAACTGCACCATGTTTCATTTGCTACTAACCTTCTGATTCACCTAGGTAGGTGGCAATGAGTGCATTTGCTAACTGGTGATTACCAAATTAGTTGCATGATAAACCTTTTTCAACATACATTTTAGGGGAAAAAAAAAAAGTAAAATGAGTAATGAGTTGATCTTTTCCTTCAGCATGCCATAATTTTTATTCATTTAACTTGAGCCAATTTATTAGGGGAGAGAGGGAGAGAGCTTGTGTTCCTTTGCACTTGCATTGCAGAAGAGACAAACAAAGGGAACATTTCTGAATGTGGTTATATTTAAAAACTCATATTAATTATAAACCCACATACTCTTCGTAAAGGCAGGGGCTACAGCCTGGCTGGGGGAGGGAATAGGGGGTCATGTATAAATTGTCTCCCAAGGACCCCACTGAAATTTCCATAGCGTTCACCATATGACACTGATGTGTGAAAATTGACATGAAGATTTGAAAATTGGGACCGAGGGAGACCAAGCATAAAATAACTTCAATTTTGCGCTTTCTCTGTCTCTCGGAGGAATAGTGCAGTGGACTGACCAACACAACACGAACAAGCCAAGAGGAGAGAAAAAAAATATTCAGGGAGAAGGATAGGAGTTATTAAAGAGAAAACACACTCCTCACTCACTGAGAGAAAGGATGATCAATGGATTTAGTCACAGAGAAATTCAAGCAGAAAATTGCTGCTGTTTTTTATCTGAGAGGCAGAAAGTTTAACCAAACCAGAATTCTCTCGACTCACTCCTAGGCAAACAGTGAAAAAAACAGAGCTTTGTGAAATGGTAGAAGTGAGTGTTTGTGCGCGTGTGTGTATATTTTTGAGTGTGATTTTACAGTTTTATGATGCCAAATGAATTGTTATACAGAGCCCTCACCTCCAGAAGTCTGCGACTGGGAAGATTTTATAAGGTGTTTATAATCTGCCATGAGATTGAAAATCCCAGCAAAATTAGAAAGCCAACCCCATCTAGTGTGAATAGCCATCAGATGGAGTCACTGCACTCAGCTGCTAACACACAAGTCCTATTCCTTCTTCAGAATGAGGGCAAACACGTAAAATCACCAATTATAGATCAGGATAAGTAACAAAACATTTGAAAACTAAAAGTTTTCGCTGTGCCTCCTGTACTAAAGGGTTAAACATTTTATTCTGGGAAAATTGGCACTGTTTTAAAATGCTATATATTTTCTCTCAGTTTCTTCTCCTTGGGATGCTCTGTGGTGCTGAGTGCAGCTTTTTTGAACTGAATTTTGGCATTCTGGAGGCTCTTGCTGGCACTTCTGCTTACACAAAATCAAGTAAGTCTTGGGACTTGCTGCTAGTGGTTCCCAAACCAGATCATTATGCAAAGGCAGGAGGTACCAAAGCATCACTGAACTGTGGAAATAACAGCATACTTCATCTCCTGGAGTTTAACTGCTATTCTGGGAATAGATGTCCATAATTTTCTTTTGCACTGGTTAGCTGTTCAATAGTTCACATCCTCAGATTATTGGTCAAAATGCCTACCAGACTTGGAAACACTCCTTAGGCTCTCAGCAGGACTATCCAACACTACAGCACTGTGATGTGGACAGACATACATCCTATATGTAAACCCATGAATATTTCTTAAAACCTAGACCTGTTATAAGCCGCATCTTAAGAAAACACATCTGTGCAATCTGTTCTAAGTAGATACCCAGCACTCACCATCACCACTATTGCAGAAGTTCTATCATGTTCCTTCTGCTGTCATTTTCCTTTGTGGATCACAAGTTGCTTGCTATTCTCTATTACCCCAAAGACCTCTGTAAAACAATGGAGATTTAAGTCAGTACATTTTTGTTGTGGAAGAAAGGCTGTGAATGTAGATAGATACAAATTGTAGACTGCTTTAGCTCTAAAACCTGTTGTTCTGTAGTTCTGTAGGTCTTAATATCATTCTCAGTCAGAGAGGTTGCACTGTACAGTTGAACACTGAACACTCTACTGCCTCACCAGACAATTTTTCTCAAGCTTACTTATTTTATTTAGCACATAAGGTTCTTTGTGCTTGCGGATATGATGAGCTACAGGACCACTGTTCACATGCTATGGATTTCATTTATTACAAAGTGTAGGATAAAATAATGAAAAATAGCTCCAGCCATTCCTTCTCTCTCCAGGGTATCTCAGCACCCCTATGGATGACCGCACACATAGTCAGCTCCATAGAAACAAATGGAGAGGAAATGGCACTGCACTGCTCAAAGCTGGAGGACTGCGCTGGACTGGAAGCATACTTCATCCATAGCTTCTATTGAAGGTTTATTACAGAGGCTACTGGAAAGAAAACAAAAAAACATTTATATTTTTGGGGGAAAAGATGGGCCTTATAGGTACTGGAGAGCAGGCAGAAAGAGAATTCTCTATTACAAAGGTCTTTAGGAAATATTTATCAATAAACACCTTGAGGTGTTTCCAATAGCTCCAAATAAAGAATACTCTACGACTCATAGACTGACTAACACAAGAGCTGCCCGTCATTGACTCTTAATGCTCTACGGAGCATGAAAACAATGGCAGGAAAACAATATGAAAAGGCCTTGCAGGTAATTTCACAGGGTAACAAGGAATGCCAGGCTCATTCTAATTACTGACACTCTGGACATTTAAATGAAACTTGTTCTTTATAACATGCCTGATATAGAAATGCAGCATTAGATGCCTTTTATGTGCCCTCATTCCATTTGTTAGTTGCACTCAGAATATGTTTTTGGGTTTATTTTTGTAACTAGGAAAATTGGAACACCACATAAAAACAAACAAACTTGAAATTCTTCCAATGATCCCTTCATTCCAGTAGCTGAGGCTTTAAGGAATGCCATGAGAAAACTGCAAGAATTAATAATAGTAACAATAAAGCAACAATAATAATTACTATTATAGTAATAATAATGTTTTCTTTTTAATATTACATGAACCAAAAATAAGATGCAAGGCCGCATTTCATTGTTTTCTTTTATGAGCTTGCTATAACACATTGGCTGTGAGACAGCGCTGCCTTGAAATACCATTTGGTACTGTGTGTCAAAGAACCTATCTTTTATTTATATACTTAAAGCTGTTTGCAACCTGCCTTGAACGTGGCAAGGTTGATGCCATCTCCCTTTTAATGAACTCACATTGCCGAGTTACTTTTAATTCACAAACTGTGAGAACAGAATTTGGCAAAATATTTTTACACCACCCAAGGAGACATTCTGAGGACAAATTTTCTGATATCAGGGTGTCCTCTGTCCTCTGTCTTGTGTTAATATTTGCATTTCAAATACTCTTCAAAGTACTTGAATTTCTCACCTTTAGATCCTTCTTGATCTGTGTATGACCTTTATGGTTTCTTTCCTCTAAAAGGCCTGCTTCTTCCAATAAAAAGGTGATTTTTAAAAGAATTTGTCTTTATTTGTATATAATCATTGTATAGATTGCATCAAATGCTTTAGAACATACATGAAAAACACTCTTAGCTTTTCACACGCAGTTAGGAGATAGTTGTCTCTCTGTGAAGTTTGAGATGAAATACTCAAATGCAAGAGGAAAAAAACTATATCACCTACCTTAAAGAGGTCTTCAGAAACCTGCTGGGAAGAGTCTGAAGAGGAAAGATAGGAATGATACACCACCATTTTTGAGAAAGGATGGGATAATCCCATTGGTTACTACTATGCAGTAGTGTTTTCAAGGTTACTTTCAACTCCAGAGCAAATAGTTTGCAAGCAGTCCTGAAGATTTAGCTAGAAAAGAGAGATTCTTAGAAGTGAAAAAAGAGAGTCATAGGCCACTGGGTGCTGTGTAATTGGCACTCAGCCCCAGTCACAGAGGTGGGAGCTACATCCAAGCTTTCTCCATGTTGGAAGTAGGGAATATATTGAAGTTGGAGGCAGTTTAGTGAAAGCTCATTTGGACTATGCAGTTCTGTAAAAATGAAACCACTTTACATACAGCTTCAAAAGTAAGGTTGGAAGCACCAAGTCCCCACAGCTCTGAAATGTTCTATTTAAACAGCATGGAAATTCAGTAGCTTGATTCTTGTGTTTTACTTCAGTTTTTATTTTTTGCAAAAGCATCTATATATCTACATTAATGTAGATCTTGCCATATCAGTGTAAAATTACTTTAAAAGCAAAAAAAATCAAAACAAAACAGTAGTCGAAGGAAAGGTAATCTTAACCTTCAGATATCTCAGAAGAAATTATTTTGCCAAGCGGGGATCTGCAGTGGGTTAATCAGCCTTTTGCAGAAAGTGAAGGAAGAAAAATCTCTGACTAATCTCAAAGTAGTTGTCATGGGTAAAATCATCAAAATGTATAGAAGAAACAACACTTTTTAGTTTGAATGCATCACATTTTTTACAGACAGAAAAGACTTCCTAAGGACATTCTTGCTATCTTAAATCCCTCAATCTTGCTCAGTGTCATTTCTGAATGAAACCATTGTTGAGGCAACACTGAGTTGAATAGCTCCATCAACCTTCCTTAATTTTCTTGAAGATTATGGGAAAACCTCTATAAATCACTTTTATGACCTCATGAAAAACTTGCAGTTGTATGGCAACACTTGCATGAATTATGAGATAGCCACAACAAGGACCAAAGATGTCAAGAATGCCAAAGCAAAGCTTTTTGTACCCTGGGACATGGCATTGCATTCCTCAAATCTGCTGTTGGCAGAAACACCAAAGGCAGACATGGAATCTACACTTCTCTCTGTCTCCTAAATGCAAGGCAGGGATTTGGAAAAGCTGGGAAGGCACCGTTAAAATAGCCTTGAGAAGGGTCATTAGTCTGAAGATGTAGCAATTTAATTCCTCATTAGCATTATAAATTAAGCAGAATATACACATGAAAAAAATACAACAAAAAAATTCCAACATCATATACTTTGTGAAAAAAAGAATGCAGGAAAAATGCTCTTTTTTTTTCCTTTAAAAAAAGAAAAAAAAACCTTTGAAGTTTACACAGTATCTTTTGCTGAGAGACTTCATGCAGTTCCAGTGATTTAGTATCAAGCAATAGACTTCCAGTTGGTCTTTCTTGGAATTCCTTCTCAATTACCATGATCTCACACAGTGTTTTTCTCCCATGTGTTGAAATCAAAAGTCCCAATTCAAGAATCACTTGGCTTTATGAAATTTCATGGTACTGGAAACCTAAAGCAAAGCCTAAATTTTGCAACTTTTAGATGATAAACTGAGAGACAAACACCTGGAGTGTGTTAGAGCTAGAGACAATTGTACACGTACTAACTAAAAGTTATGTGATTCCAACTGCACTGAAACACTTCATAGCAACAAATTGATTTTGTCAGCACTACTTTCTGGAGGAAAACTGCAAGAAAGGTTCTGGCTGTGCTAGAGAACCCAGGCCAACTTTTCGGAGAGGACACAACAATATTTGGCTTTGTGCTTTAATTTTCTACCATATACTAGATAATTAATAAAAAAAAAAAAAAAAAAAAAAAAAAAAGAAGAAGTGAAATATTCTAGTTTTGTCAAAATATTTTTTTTTTCTATTATTGACACTAAATGAATCTTGAGATATTTCCTGGCAAGCGTACTGAATGTTTCAATTGTCACCCGCATTCAGAGCAGAGTCAGACTCCCAAATCTCCCCCCACTGCTACTGAATAAAATGTTTATCCTCTATCAATGGCAGCAACGTTCTGTTTAGGCAACCCAAACATAACCCCTCGGTGAGTTCCCGGAATAGAAATGGCAGAAGGTCCTGGGTTCAGCCTGAGTGAGCTTTGGCCAGGCTGACATACTCTCACCTCCTTCTGTCCCCCACACCCCAGTGTGCAGAGGGAGGCCACAAATGTCACTCTGAGGCACCCCTGGGGATGGATATTATTGATGTTCTGCTGGCCATGCTACAGCAAAGTGTCCTGCAGCTGCGGTAAGATGTGGAAAGCAGATTTGCTCTCCCGTTTGATTTCCACTTTCTCTCCTTCCTCCTCTCACTTTGGATAACTCTGTGACTTCTCTTGCACCTTAGAAGTTTTAGTTTGGGATAGAAGCAGCCATTGGATATGAGGAACTGGGGCTCTGTGTTGTGATTCAGACAAGCCCATATTCCATTTTTTTAACTGATCTTGACACCTCTCTTTGGAACAGAGAGCTGAGATGATACGCTTTCTGCTTTCTCCATTCCTGAGGTCTGCTCACACTGCTATTTCCCCTAATCCTCTTGCCCAGGCCCTGCTGTTTGAGCCAATTCCCTGAGCTTCTTCTCTCTCTTTTTCCCCCTGCCATTATTCCAGGTGGTTACCCATCCCATTTCACTTACTTCAGAGTGTCACCAGGTTGCTGCCAAAATCTCTTCTGTTTTCTCTCCCGTTGTGTTCACTCTTTCTCTTTTTTTAACTTTTAATCTCAGCCCTGGGTGAGGTGCACTGAGCAGTCATGATGAAGCTTTCAGGATGTTAGAAAGTAAACTGCTGGAAGAGGTCAGCGAGAGCAAAAACCAATAAAGCACAAGAAAGAAGTTTGATACATACGAACAAAGCAATTGGTAATGATGTGAAATAGTTGGGTCAACCAAGGGCTGTGCACAAATGAAAAGATTCACCTCCAAACACCTGAAAAGTTTACCTAACCTGCTTTTCCTTGACAGGAGTTAGTCTGTTGCCATGAACCACCGCTAACAGCTTTACACCTTATGTTTATTTGCACATCTCCAGGCATAGATGAGCATCTGGCCATGAGCAGCAGGGTGGATTCTTCTTTCAAAAGAAGCTCCTTAAATCCTATAAGCCTCCTGGCTTCCTTTTCTCTTCCATTCATTGCTGCGTATTACCTGAAAAGTGTGATTTAAGGCCAGGTTTTCAATATTCTCTCTTAGCACCAGAAAAACTGTTGAATTCAAAGGGGTGGCCTCTGATGTATGGGATTGTTCAGTGTAGAGGTGGCCTCCTTGAGCACCTACTTCATCGGGCAGCCATCAGATAGCGTAGCTCTCATTAAGGAGGGCAAAATTCCCTATTTGCCAGGCAGGGAAGGTTTGCCTACAAAAGGACGGTGATTTTTGAGATACATTTCACTTCCGCATTTCACAGTTTTACTCATGGGGAAAAAAAATAAAAGAAAGAAAGAAAAAAAAAAAACAAGAAAGAGAGAAAGAGAGAGAATTGTCAGCTCAGATTTTCCAATTTTCATGCTTAGAAAAAGCAAAGTTTTTTTTAAACTATGCGATGAAAATCAATATCAAGAGTGGTAGCCACAGTATGTTAGAGACTATCTCCCTCCTTTTCTCCCTTTCTAAGCTACTGGCTTAGAAAGATGGGAAATATTTTCCTTCCTTTGGTGCTTGCAAGCTGAGACCCTCTGACTCTGCTCTCAGTATGACTCCAGAGGGTAATTAAATGAAATAATATCTTTTGTGGAATTATATTTTCATAAAATTCCTTAGAAAGTACAGAACTTTCTGTTGTTTCATCTGTCTCAGTGTCATTGCTAGCATACAAGGAAGCACACTGACACTTTCATGATAGCTGTGGTACAATGACCTGAAAGGAACAAAATCCTAGTGCCTTGCTCAGATGGCCAATTCAACATGATTTTTCCCTGCTCTGGGAAGTCAGCCAGACTGCCAGCTGCAGCCCATGCCACCCCTTGTTGGACCTGGAGGGCTCTTTCTTAGACCTCAATGAGAGCAGCCTTTATTAAAAGGAGAATTACAGTATTAATAGGAATTTTTTTTTTTCCTAATGACAAAGAACTCAATTTCTTCATACTTGGAAGTGGTTTTATACCCAACTATGCCAATCTCAATATTATCTCAGATGGATACTTGTTCCCTGGAGGCCCTTAGGGGAATGACCTTATGTCCCTTACCTTTGATAAAGCACTGCTTGCATGCATATAATTCAATTAACATCATCAGCTTATGCTAATTTTGAATTTAGATGGCATGCTGGAAATAAACAGGAGTGTTTATGTCTGTCTAGAAAGAAAACACAATGACAAGCTTCCCTCCTCCATGCCATACACACCGCTATACCCACACCAGTCTGCACGCACACTGCAATCCGGCCAGCCCCTGCCCTGCGAGAAGCCTTCATTTAGCTGCCTGTGCTCCCTCCATTTCCTAGGGGGATTTGGACAAGCAGAGCAGCCAAAATAACACAGAGTGACACATAAACATCCTTTGTCAACCATTTACTTCTTGCTCTACTCCTCTGCCTGCCGCATTCCTGATTTTGTTGGTTATTTTTCTGGCGTTGGTTTCTTTAATTTAGGGTGCTCTACAGACTGTGGGCTACAAGGATGGCAAGGAAAATACATTTAGAAGTGGAAAGGATTACCCAAACCAGAAAGAGTACTTCATTTAGCATAGCCTGGCTGTTCATAAGAAAAGGCATGTCCCAGCCTCCCCCAGCCCACTGCAGAGCACAACTTACATGAGGAGAGGTCGAGAGCCGTGTTGACGTATCAGGTCCCAACAACAGCAGGGAGTGTGGTTGTGAACACATCCAGGAAGGAGACCAAGCCTTAAATCACAGAAGATGAAAGAAGCAGCCTTTGTGATCAGATGGAGGGAAAGAATTCCTTCCTGACTTCATCCTTAGCAATCAGGTGAGCAGCTCCTACGCAGCCATAGCAAGCAGACACATGAGGAGCTGTAAGGTCTTACAGGTTCATCAGCAGGAGCTTCCCATGTTTCATCCGGGAGGATTTCCCTTGCCCAGGCTTTCTGTGTATCTGGGGATGAGCAGGGCAAAGTGTTGATTTTGAGGGTGCTGTTCAGAGAAAAAAAACACAGCAGTATATGACATGTCTTAGTGCGAGACATGCAGAACTCCGTGCTGGGAATTCATCAACTAGGGATAATTTTTATCTCTGATTAAAGCTGTGAGCAGGCACAACTCTTTCGCAGTTGACAGCTCTGGGCAAGGAATGGATATGGCAGAATTGTCTAAAATACAACTCAAGTTAATTTCCTTGGATCCTTCAGTTCTCATCAACATGGGCATTTTCTGACGATCTGATTTACTTACCAGCAGTGCCCAGTCATCTATGCCAAGGCAAAGAAAAACAGAGGACATATGCTGAAAAATTTGTAACATGGTCCCCTAATCAAGTGCTGGCTCCATCCTGTATCCTGTTATAAATTGTAATCTACATTGTGTCTACTGTACACACACCATTATTCTTTCCTCTGATGTTTCAAGCAGCTTTGTCTGATTGCATTTAAATACTTTTTTGAAGTCATTATTGGTTCTCCACTTATTTATACGTTGCAGGGCTTGGTGGTTATCTCTTTTTCTTATTAGGAGAGGGACTCAAGGTTACATTTATTCTTCATATCCGAGGAGCCAATTAACTTCCAGGCTCCCCCAATGCCATCTCAATAAATAGAGGCTGCTGTAGCCGTATTTCCTTCCAGAGGGAGACCAGGATGTTCAGCCAATTCTGAATCCACTCATAGCACTGTTTCATGGTTGAGATATTCAGAGGACAGTCTCCACTGGAGAACTAGGCCCTTCTCTGACTGCTGTGTGAGCCAATTTCTTCATCATGTTTCTATTATTCTCAGAGTATCTGCATAACCCTGCCCAAAGGAAACTAATTTCTGAGCAATATTATATTGAGTATCTTTTGTTGGAGGTGGGGGACATGAAGGGTTTTTTCTTAAGGTTTGACAATAAAATACGCTCTCATTTTTTCCTCCTGTAGCCTCCTTACTTCTCCCTACAAATCCACAAAACACCCTTAAGATTATTTACCTTACTTTTAGAAGAGCTATGGGTTAGACTGGACACTGTGCTTTCTGGAGCAAGGAATTAAAACACCAATAGCGGCTTTCATGGGAACAGCTGTCCTAGAAAGAGAGAGCACCTGGGGCACAACCCCTCCATAAATAGTGTGGCTCCAACCCTCTTAAATATCCTGAGTAAGCCTCACTAGGAGTTGTGGGGAGCCATTACATATGCTTAAGTCCATATATCCCACCAATATGAAGCTTTTTCTCTGCTTGGGGGCAGAGGAATGGTGCCAGCATCAGGCCCTTGTTGAAGTTGGCAAACTGATGGGGGCAGCAACATTTATGGTGATCTCTGCCTTGATGTGTGGCAGTGCACTGCGCCTCGTCTCACTTTCTGCAAGTCCTTTTTTTCTATCCTTGAAGGCGAGGCCGTGCAGGTGGCTGCGTTCCCTGGGACAGGGAGAGTTATGTGACTGAAAGTTGGCTGAGCCCTGCCGTGGCATTGTGCCGTCCCAGCTGGCAGCACTACATCATCCATGCAGTGCCAGCCGGGATCAACCAGGAGTCAAGGTCAGGAAGGCAATGTAAGGGGAGCCAGCGCCACGTGGAGCAGCTCAGAGAGGATGTTGCGAGTGTGGGACTACCCAGCTATGGCTGTGAAACTCTGTAAGGGGGAAAAAAAGAGCCAGCTTCACACAAAAAAGTGCCATTTTGGTTGAACTACAAATAAAACCCAGGCTGAACTGAAAGGCAAAGAGGGTCACAATGGGTGGCTGTGATGAACACACAGTGAAGGATGGAGTGCCAAATCTTGCCAACAAGGGGCAAAAAATAAAAGCTCCATTTGTGAACCTAATTGGCGCGTGACACAAATGTGGTAGCAGTAGTTGAGCCATCCCATCTGGCACTTCTTATTAATCAAAAGACTCTAAAGCCAAGGAAACCTCCAAAAATATCTATCAACAGGAGCTGAGAAAGGGAGAACGTAAGGCAACCCTAACTGTGTCTCCAGAGGCTGTGCTTGATGCTAACAGGTGGCAATGAACACTGCGTGATTTAGAGCTCAGAGGGGAATAGGAATCTGAAAGATCAAATATCATTCCAAAACACAGCCAAGCTTTATGACCTACATATTTGAGCTCTGAGTCTTCCAGGACAGACCTGAATTTGAAAATGGGGGAGAGGAAATGGTTATATCAGCTCCAGCTCAGCATTTCTTGCCTTAAAATCATGTTGGCTTTCAAATAGTTACAAAAGAAATGGCTAGCTCACCTGACATGCATACTTTCTGCAGAACACAAAAAAATACAAAGAAAACCTTCTTTTGTTCAGATGCTAGACTTACTGAAACCCACTTCTTTCTTCCAATAGCACCTAGCATCCCTGACCCATTAAGTTGCGATAACATCCACACTCATACCCTGTATGAGGGTTGATTGGATGGTGACTGGCAGAAGGTCTACAAGTGATTTATGAATACGATTCAGTAGTGCTCGTCAATATGCCTTATGAACAGCCTGCTTCCTTGAATTGCAGTAGGCATCTTTTCTACAAAGATGCACACGGGTCTCAAGTGCATTGCAGGCAGCAAGAGCTCTGCAAGACAGCAACAAAGTGAGGAGAAGGAGTTCAGAAAAGGAAGCAGAAGCTCTGGAGGAGAGAAAAATAATTTGCCCAACAAGTCATAAGACTGAAGCTCAGCAATGGAAGAAGCTTGCTGTTTTGGCAAAATCTTGCCTGGATTTTGCCTCTGGAAAATAATGGAGGACTCCCTTAACTCTGTATCTGTTATCTTTATCTCTTAGCAGCACTCTGGAGTAGAAAGGTAACTGGAAAAGAGTTTATGCACCCCATAGTCAGTATTAAGCAGCAATATTAGCTATCACGGGCTCTCCTGGTAAATGGGGTCTGAACTGGTCTGACAAAGATTAGAAGTGGAGGCTGCAGAGAGTGGAGAAGGATTTGTTTGCCTTCTCTATTGTGTCAGAACGAACCCTGTGAAAAGAGGACGGTGCAGCTTTAATAATAATAAAAAAAAAAAAAAAGAAAGAAGGAAAGAAAGAAAAAAAGAAAGAAAGGTGCCTCAGTTGTCTCGGCAGCTGATCAACAAAGGAGCAGTTGTGAGCTGTAACCTCTTGGAGCTGCAGTCTGGAACATGACACATGTCAGGCTATGATAAATGGTGCGGAGTGTGTGCAATTTCAAGCGCAATGCCCTTGAGATGCTCAGGACCCCGATCGCAAATGTTATTGTTAAATTAAACCTTAAAGGAAGGATTGGAAAGGGGAGGGGTGAGTTTGTGCGTGTATGTGCGTATGCGCGTGCGTGTGTGTATTTATTTCTGTATGTATGTATGGATATACGAAGCACAGAAGGGATGGGAAAAGTGGCAAGGTGAAAAGAGGAAAACTTTGTATTTCTTTTAATTGAATTGTGCATCTCCTAGTTCTGGCTGAGCCATGGGAGAACTTCAGGTAGGATTTTCTGTCCTACGGTCATTTTATTGCATTTGCTCCATCATAATTTAATACCTAGAGATCAGCTAAAGTAAGCAACGGTAAGAGTGAAAAACAAATAAATAAGCAGGTACAGTGCCACACATGCACAGCTCATCTAGCTCAAGCATTCTGCATCCATGTACCTTTTAATGCAGATAAGTGGCTTGTTTCTTAGGCTGATTTCTGGCACGTATTTGTGAGGCAAACACACTTAAAAGATGCTCTCAGAAAGAGGGGTGGTGTTCACAGCCATAACTCACCTTGGGGAGCGTAGGCCTGGAGGCAGATTTCATCCCCAGCCAGTAGGCACAGCCCGAAGTTTGGAGCACACTACTTCTGTGGTACCAGCATCCTACTTTCCTCCTGTGATCTAAGCATCAGAGCTGGAACAGAAGCAGTAAATAGATGTTTTAAACAAGAAATTGAAATAATGCAAGTAGTGGAATAGAGAAGAAAACAGAATGATTGAGAGACAAAAATAAGCACTTTCACAACCTGAATAACCTTTTACTAGGAGAGGTGGTAAGGAAGGCTCAGTGATCCTTGCCCTCTGGCTTTTGTTTTAGGCAGGTGGAGTGGGGAGGGGGGACCACATCTCCTGAGCTCCCATCTCCTCCCTCTTGCTCCTTCCAGGGAACAAGATCCAACATACCTCCATGCTGAGGGTGTCTCTTATCACTCAGGACCTGGACTTTAACTTGCTCCTCTCTTCTATTCCTCCTGTCACTTATTTTATCACTTCAGCCTTTGTCATGTTTCAGCTCATGCAGATTCCACAGAAGTCCTTCCTTTACCTTCTTGCCTTCCATATTCCCTCCCCCATAGCATCCGCGCTAAGTGCAACCACTGTAGGCAGTGCAGGAAGCACGGAACAGAATGGAGCTGAGTAAATGAGGAGGAGAACACGGAGGGGTGAGATATGGGGTGGGGGGTGCTGGAAAGTGTTCAAGGGGAAATGCTTGCATGACTCACATAACTGAAGAGAAAACAAGGCATATGAGCAACATAAACCCTCCACTGGAAACGAAGATGGGAAAAACCTTTAAATCATAATAAAAACTCAATTCAAACAAGCAGTAAAAAATAAGAAAGAACTAGCAATGACTCATCAGGTAAGATACATTGTTTGCTCTAATTTCTACCAGACACAAGATAAACCCACTGGCCAGGAATGACCAGCATAAGAGAGTTCCATGACCTATATAAAACACTTAAGACAAGGAGAAGAAGAAGAAGCCTGGCCTCTATCAGCTGTATCCATCTGCTTATTGCTCCTGGTTGCCTCTACAGTAGTTCCTTGGTTACTACAGCCTTTAGGGTGACATGACAACATTGTAATCGAGGCCCAGATTTGGGAAATATAATGAAGGCAAAAAAAAGTGCATTAGAAACCAAAGTTCTAAGTATTATTATTTTTAGAAATCATCTTACAAACATCCTATGGCTTGTTTTGTGCTTTTTGGCTACCGTTGCCTAGCGTCCAGGAAAAGTCAAGTCCTTTTTCGGTTCTTTGGAACATTTTCCCCACGTTTCTTTTTATTAAAGAAAATAAACATTAGACAAAAGCAGACTTTATTGTAACTATAAATAATTCAATGCAGATGGATTCATGGAAAATACCAGCAGGCAGATTTTCAGAGAGAAAAAAGAGGAATGCTCTAAGGTTAGATGGTGAAGAAAACAGAAAGGGTGAAGAGTCAAGAAACCACAAGTTGTCTTGAAAAGAATAGATACAAATAAGACAGTAACAAGTGATGGGTAAACAAAAATAAAGGTAACTTGGAAAGGCAACAGAATACGTTTGAAAAGTTCAGGTTTTTTAGTTATAAACATGGTTGTTTCCTAGTGCCACGGAAAAGAAGCCATTTACTGTTGGTCTAGGAAGAGATCCTTTTCATAATATCACACAGTGATTTGTTATCTCTCTCATCTTCCCTTCTTACTCTTTAGGAAACAATTGGCTGTTACTTATAACGTCAAGATGATTACTGAATATCTATGTTCATGATGATTCTCACATCTAATACTTGCTTCATGTGACAACCCAGACTCAGGTGTGTGGCCAACTTTCTTTAGCAGCACACAGGAGTGCATTGCTCTGTTACAACCTTCTTCACAAGATCCTGTGGGCTCAGAATCCCAAGTGGTTTAAACAGATGGGTGATGGTACACCGACAGGTACCTGGGAAATAAGCTCTGTCAGTTGATAAAACTGTTCAGTATTCTGCCTCATCCTGGAAAAATGCCCTTTGCATTGCTTTCTCTCGAACCAATGGACAGTGGCCATTATTTTTCTAAGCTGCTAGAGCTCTTTAAAATACAGATAAAATACTGAGGAATTAATGGGAAGCTTGGAAATCCAAAGTCTACTTTCCACCCCGGAATCAGCCCATTAAGCAGCATAAATCTAGTTGTGCTACAGTCCAGGTGGAAGAATCTAAAAACAATTCTGAAGGGTATCAAAATGCTTTGAGACACTAATGGAAGATAATGCCCAGATACAGTGCATCTGGTTCCATTCGTACACCTATCATCCAATACCTTTGTTCATATACGTGTTTATCCATACCCATCCAACACCTTCATCCAATACCTACTCATATATTTCACATAGAGTCCTCAAACCATTTAGTTTTTCTCTCTCCACCGCTTATTCATCTGAATAAACATCAGCACACAGCCATTGAAGTCAGAAGGTTCAGAAACACACTCAGGAACTCTGAAAACGTGGAGAAGTGAACTGATGGCAGAGAAAAACAAACAGAAAAGTCCTGTTTTTCTGTTCAATAGCTAGGAGGAGTTGGTGAGGAAACGGGTGGTAGAAAGGAAGAAGGACATTCATAGAAGTGGAACAGCTTTGCTTGATTGCTAGAAAACTTTTCAAAACCACTGATTTTGCTGATGTTGCTCAAGAGAAATGCAGTGGCTCCTTTAGGTATAAGTTCTAAAGGGCAAAGGTGAATAAAAACCTGTTAGGGACTAAGCTGGAATCACTGAAAACAGCACAATTCCAAAAAAACCCCAAACCAATGGATTATGGGAATACTTCTATGCACCATGTGAGACACACAGAGCTTGTTTGTGCAGACACTCTTTGGAAAGGGATTGTATTTTTGTGATGCATTTTGGCTTCTTCTGTGTTTGTTGTTTTGTGGTTTTTTTTTCAAAACCAAGTGGCAATGGATGCTGAAGCGGAAGGCAGAGGAGCTTTAGAACAGGTCTGTGAAGACAGCTGGGTCTGTCTCTTCTTCTCAAGGTTGCTTTTGGGAAAAGCGCTGCAGTAGCAAGCTATCTTCTGCAAACACAAGGCATCAGGAGAGACAGAAAGAAAGGTTTGCAGGAAAGAGAACCACCCAGCTAGGGTGAAGAAAAGGCTTACTCTGGGCCTGTAAACATTTGAGAAACAAAAGTAGAAGCACAGGGAGAAATCATCTTGTCATTCTCTGCTTTGCTACACGCTGAGGGAACAGCACATTGTTCTCCAGCTGAACAATGCCCCATTCCCACCAAGTGAGATTTTCTCTCAATGGGAAAAGAATGTGAGCTTTACTTTGCTTTATTATCAACTCTGTGCATGTGGAGATAACTGCACAGGCTGGTCGGTCTCTGAAAAGCAAAGATGCATTTTGATCAAAATTGGATTACTGGGCATTTCATTTCTCCTTAAGAATGGTTGTGAACTGATTTCTCATTTACTCAATATGCAAAAAAAATTAACAAAATAAGAACTGTCAAGACTGAATAATGATGTTGAAAAGAAAAATAAAGCCCCCAAAATTCCTGAAAAATAATTGGAATGAAGCAGCTCCAAGTCAGATTAGTCTTAAATCTTCTTATGATGAAGGTTCTTGCAACCAAAGGCAAGTTATTTCATTAGGCTGGTTCTGCATTTTTAATACCCAGTCTATCAATTTAATATAATATTTTTTGGTTATCAGGAGCAGCTTTTTATTGCTATATATTAACAATATTGCAATAGGTTTAGGAGCAAGAGTCCACAATCAAGGCAATCACAGAATTAAGTGCTTAGTCAAGTCCCAGTCAAACTGCGGTCAGATGGGTTAAAGGGAGATGGACAGAGCTGCCAATCCCAAAATACAATCCAGCCTTCAGTCCATCCTGCAGCCAAAGGAATAGCACTCTGTTGACTTTAGCAGACTCTGCAATGGAAAATATTTCTGTCCAAAACAAAATTGGCCTGTAATCCGGGTAAGCTATTCAGGGCAAACAGTGGCAAATTTAGCCCTTTCTCCTGTTTGTAAATCGTCCATGTACGGACTTTGTTTCTTTTAGTAGCTTTGCATGTATTCTTCTGACAAATACTATATATAGAAAAATTTCAGCAGACTAGCAACATTGATTATGCCTTGTACTATCTGTGATAGATCAAGGTGATCACTGGTCCTCTAGGTTATGATGCGATTTAGCCACAGAGTCAATATGCAAAAATATCAGTCTAAGACATACTGTATCAGATCTTCATGAATTTTAAAGCGCACGTCTGAAGCTCTTCCTCAATCTGTTTACCAAATCAGTATGGCTGCTCCCAAATTAAAGTGCTGTGCCCCATAAGCAAGAAGATCAAAGTTATGAGCCATCATAATCTTGCCTGTGCTAGTAAATAATAGCAGATTCAGCTGCAAAATAAAAGCAGCTTTGGGAGCTATATTATTAACATTTCCAAAAGTTTTCCTAATGATATCAACCTTTAGTTCAGGTTGCCCAGAGCAGTTGTGGGTGCCCCATCCTGTTCAAGGCCAGATTGGATGGGGCCCTGGGCAGTCTGGTCTGGTGGGGGACAACCAGCCCACGGCAGGGGTTGGAACTGAGGGAGCTTTAAGGTCCCTTCCAACCAAAGACATTCATGATTCTGATTCTCAAAGTAGCCCAGAATGCCTGGCTGTAGATCCTGAGCTGAGCAAAGTGGCCTAGACTAACATAGATGCAACAGAGATGTCCTCTTTATTTTGAAATGTTTTATATGCGTTTTGAAGGATTCTTAGTGATAATAAGGTTATAATAACTGAAAGAGAAATGTCTACACACATGCCAAACACCAGAGAGATCCTATATGTTTGCGTCAAATATGGAGGCAAATTCAATTCAAAGACTGGGAGGCTCAGCCTGATGTCACTGAAATCTTCAATGATATTTGCTAACCTGGGCTTTATTTATTTAAAAATTACAACTTAGTGACTTACAGGTTTCATTTCTCTAAGGGAAAACACCTGTGCAGATGACTGAAGGATATCCACATACTCATTAATACATTCAAGCAAAGGAAAAGTTGATCTATAATCACAAATAAACTATTACCTCTGAGATATCTGATTCTCAAGTATGTCAGGGAAAGGAAAGCCCTGCATGGGTCACATTGACTTCTCATCTCAACGTTTACTTACGTTTCTCCTCAGGAAGAAAACTTTTCTTGCTGATGTACCACTCTCTTGTAATAAAAAAAAAAGAAAACAATCCCCTTCTGCCGACATTCCCTTCTGAGTCTGAGAACCTCTATTGTCTTTTCTCTGGTAATAAATGATAATAATTAAAGGCAAATACACAATAATTAGTCACACTAGGTTTATCCATCTGGCATACCTGTATCTCATCACTGTGTCTTTGAAACAGATGACAAGCACCATATTGCACAACATCCTGCTAATGGGTCTAAGCAGGGGAAAAGAAGGTAAAAGGGTTACCACAAAAAGAGGAAAAAAAAGAGAGAAAGTGAAAGAAAAAAAAAAAAAAGGTCAGCAACAGGGAATGAGAACATTATAGACATTATACAGCAATGAAAAAATAGCCATGGCTGACTGTCAAGTTGCAAACCACTTACTGGCAGACGTGCTTTCAAGCGGGGTTAGGAAAACATGGAAGTATGTCTCACTCTGCTTAAACTACCTCCTGCTTAAAATACCTTTACCTGACGTACCTAGTGTTGAAATGAGGAACATTTCCTGGAATATTTTAGCTGGCTATGCAGATGTAATAAGGAAAATGAGATACTTTAAGATCTTTGCTGGGACACCTGAAAGGTCTGGGTTTCGTTCAGAGGATTGTGTTATGGACCAAGTAATCAGCTATTTTGGTCCCTCTTCACTGAAGGCTGATTGATGCACACCAGGAGTCCCTCCTCATCCCTATCAGGGCAGCAGAGCAAAATTAATATAGCAAAGAATTTTTCAACAAATATTTACTCCTTTAAAAAAATGATCAGACAAGGCTGGCATTTGATTTCTGGGAACTTCTGAGAAGCAGATTTACTTGTATAAATAATCACAGAGAGCCAATTTCAGTCACATGTATTCAGATTTCGATTAAACCTTCACAAGTGCTTCACCTCTCAAACAAGCACGAGAAACTTGCATGCACTGAGGGCTGATTGCTGGTAATGACTTTCTGGTTGCAGTGCAGCCATGCCCAAGACAACTGTCATGGAGTTGGCCAAGCTACGTTACCTAGCTACACACACAAAAAAAAACCCATAAAAGCAAACAAAGGCGGTTCCTGGCCTAAGCATTTACAATCTAGATATAAGACAAGCATCAAGTCATTTTGTGCTTCCCTAGATTTAGCCTGTCTGTCTGAGGCTTGCATAGCTGCAAGCTATCAGTTGGCAGAATAGCCAATCATATATCATGAGGTAAAACAAAAAATAAGTAGACCATTGGTAATTTATACCCATTACTCACCAAGGCTTCAAGGCAAAATCACGCTCTGGAAACATCAGGCTGCTCTGTTACCCTTGTTATGGGAGGGTTTACATCTGGCTAGGATTTAGGAAACATTTCAACAGATTCTGTAGGTGTTATTGAGCCCAAAGTCATCCCAAGCAATAACATATCTGATGGGACTGCTAGCTGCTAGCTGTCCTTCATTGGGCATTCTGGTCTCAGGAAGACAATACTGTGGCGAACAAAGGCTGAACCTTACCTGTGTTTGTCTGTGCTCAAGCTTTCAGGGTTTGGTAAAAATACTCAGGCAAATTTGTTTTCGTGCAGCAATTCCAGTACAATAGGAGCTCAGATCTAATGAAAGAAATTAGAAGAATTAAAGAAAGGAATGGAAAATGTGATGTACTCCTAGCACCCTACATCTGACCATACTGACAAGAGGAATGCATCGCAAACTCTTTAGAAGGATGGGTTTTTCTCCTCATATATCTAGCATTTACCTTACATGTGGTTTTCCAGCCCAGAAGCAACTCATCTCAACCTGGGTAAACTCATTGGTGTGCATCACACCCAGTATGCTGCAATGCTCTGGCATTACTCTGCAAATGAGTTGCATCTCCCCCGGCCTAGTAAGCACAATGAGACTTTGGGACAGGGAGTGAAAACAGAGCAAAAGGCTCGAGTTTGTTATTAATTCTTCCTAAGCAAATTAACTGGGAGCAGCTTTTCAACATACTTCCTGTGCATATTTTCTATACAAAGAGAGCTTCTCTTGTTTGTTTCTCTCTTCCTCTGGACAGTCCCTTGTGATGATTTTCACAGCTCTTATGGAAACAGCTCATTGTTCTGCAGCAACTTAATTAAAGTGTACTTCCATGCAAAATTAGGCTATTGTATTTATTTAAACTTCATGGTAATTGCTGTACAAGGGCTGTGTCTACATCCGACACCACACACCCACATCTCTCCCCCACCCCACCCCACCCCACCTCACCACTCCCAAAGGAAATGGCTCATCCTGCCCTGGTGGAACTCCTCATTGACTCAAGTGATGCATTTGAACTTTAACCTCTGGACAGCAATATTTGCTTGCCATGCCAGCACCTTTATGGATGAAGGGTATGCGTGAGTAGCTCTGAAGAAAGAAATGTGTTGCTTGTGGTTTTCTTCTCTGGAGCTTAAGCTAATTCCATTTTGAATATGGTATTTCACACTTTCTTTACTAGGTCCCTTGGCCTTTCCTAGGCTGGTTTTCTTTGTGACCAAGTACTCTAGTACCATAGGAAAGCTATTTTCTTAAAATCTTTCAAAGTTCATGAGCTCCACCTACATCATCTACAATGTTAAATGTACAATTTCAAAGAAAACACAGTTGTCACGTATCACTTTATGTTCAAACATTATCCAAGTAAAGGGTAAAATAAAGCTCTGTAATTTAGTTTCTCTCCTTTTCTTTGGGGGATGGAGGGGTGAGAAAAGGTGGAGATCACTGCAAGTTGTTTGCAGAACATTTCCACGCAGAAATATGCTGATTTTCAAAGAGCTGTTAGTAAATTCAAACCAGCATCAGATTTCACTGACTCCACTATGGCTGAATATGTCTAAGCAGAGTTGCGGTGAGGAATAAAAATAAAATAAATGTAATTAAAGCGTCCAAGTGATCTGGTGTCAAGGTGATTGGCATGCATTATTTTGTCCACAGAGAATGAGCTCCTCAAGAGAGTTTTGCTGGAGCTGCACCAGCAGACGGGAGCTCTGCCCCTCTCCAAGATCATAACGAATGCTCAAATTTGAGTGAAGAGAGCCCAGTCACACCACGGGAAGAGGAAAGCTGAGGTTTCTGGCTCATCATTGTCAGGATGAAATTGCACTTTCTGTCATGCTCTAACATCTTGTTTAAATCAGTGTTGTTGCAATGCACTTGCGTAGAGGGGTTTCATATTTAACCTAATTTTTCAGATTTGCTGATTAATATACCAGTGTCCAGCAGTTCATAAATCGGTTGTCTAAACACAGACAATAATCCAAGGCCTGTTCAGAAATTATCTCGTCTGTTTTCTGCCAGGCTTCTATTTATGCAGTTGATAACCTCCACTTTCTTTCCATCTAAACTGATTATTTTCTTTCATGCTGTCCCACAGGGCTGTATGCTTGTGAAACTCTGAACTGGCTCTCTCTTCTAAATCGTCATCAGGAGCGAATTACTATTGCAACATCATATCACTATCGCTCAGATTTGCTTTGATTTATCTGCAGGCTGATCCCAATAGCCCAGCTCTGCTTTCCTGCTGAGTGGGTATGTTAATGCAGCTATTGTCCCAAATCTTGTGGTAGGCTGACCATAGCCAAACTCTTTCTTTGCAGTTTGCCTGTTTGGTTGATGGACTCCATCCTGACAACGAGGGCTGTGTCCACCACTTGGAAGAAGATAGGAGAAACCCTTCAAAAAGCAGAAACACGGTAATTCATCGCCTCTGAGAAAGCTTGAGCGTAATCCTTTGGACACAGAGAACAGCTTCAGCTGGAGATTTTATATCCATTGACAACTTCTTTAGTGCTAACTCTGACTATTCCTCTTCTCTGCATAACTGACTGATCACTGTATAAATGTCACTGAAGTTTCATGACTCTGAGATAGATCTTCCAGCAAAATTAATATCCTTGACACTGGAATATCTGCTTTGGCATTCCTTGTCCTCTTTCATTTTTTGTTGCAACCACAACCAGAGTACTGATTGTACAACAAAAGGATGTTTCCAACCCCAGGAAGACTCCAAAGAAGTTTGGTGTTCAAAAGTGCATATAGAGGCTCTAGATGGGGTTTGAGAACAGCCTGCTGCAGGTGTTAGATATGCAACTCAAAGGAAGTGCATTCCTGTCTAGGACCTCTCACCTTGGGGTAACACAGGGTTTAGTAAATACGTAGAAAAAAAAAATTAGAAAAATGGGTAATCTGTTTTTGTTGTTGCTGTTTTGGTGTCCACCCTCTCATTGGACTAGGCTCAGTTTCTAGGTAGAAAGGAATTTGGAGGATTGTCTGTGTCGCTTCAGTTTCACTCATTTTCACTCAGGGCTGTAACCTCAACTGTCTGCAGTCTGCTCTTGCATGTTCCTTCTTGTGCTGGTCTAGGAAATTAGGAGATGAGCTCAGCATCTCAAATAAGCTCCCAGTTTCACCTGCAATCCTTCCTGAGCACAGTGCCTTGGGCCCCCACTCTATGTTGGACTGCTTCATTAGTGCAATCCCTTCTCTCCTCAATGAAGGGCTGTTTTACTGAGCTTATTTGTACACACCAAAGGTTCTGTGCGGAAAGGCAGAGACGACAGCTTCCTTTGATGCAAACCTAGTAATACGAGTGCACTTGCTGGCATAATACACCTGCACTACAGCAGGAAATGCAAGTGAGGTGATATTTGATCTTCTGCATTCTTACGATGCTCTTTTTCACATGGTTGATATGGCTAACACCAGGCAGTGCTGTATCAAGGCCTGACCCCAAAGGAAGCATTTGGCAGCTTTATAAACCAGCCAACGTCATCCTTTAACCCTTGCAAAATGCATGGGGGCCACACCTTACGAGGCCTAAGGAGAAGAAAGAAGAAAAGCAAAAATCTCAGCCACGACAGGAACAGGGAGAAACTTCAGCTCTGTTATCACTCCCCTTCATCTGCTCAAACTCCTCACTGCAGGGGTTGTCATGGTGATGCAGGTTTGACCTCTCACTTTTTACTCTTCCAGGAGCTAAAAAGGTAAAAATGAGCCATTCTGTCTCGAATGAAAATCAGCCTCCCTCTGTCAAAAGACGCTGAATCGCTTTTTTCCCCCTTTGTCAAACCTGAATGTTTCCATAGGTGACATGGAAATAAATAACTGGTGCTGAGCATCATTGGTGGATTCGGCAGGATGCAGCCATGGGAGAAGGCTGAAGAGCGGCAAGAGCGGTCCATACCCAAGTTTCCCATTAGTCACAAAGCTCCATTGTCCCAAATTTCTCCTCCATCTCTGTGGTCAGGTCCTCACTCAGCCAGCTAAGCGTGGGGTTTGTGTTTCTGACAGCTCTAGGGCAGAAAAATCAAACTATTGATTGAACTGTGTAGCGGCCTCATAAGGCATTATTAGCAGCCTGCTGTAAGTGAGACTAGAAAGGGTAAAATCGTTTCTTTTTATTAATATCCTTGAGTCAGGCTTCAGCAAAACCCAAGGTTTGGCCAGGTTGGTAGCTAAGTGATGGCACCATCTCCCTGTCTCTGCATGAAGCTGGTAATGCACACATAGGGGTTTATGTCTGTACGAGGGGGTGGCTTATTTACTGGGATAGAGCCCCAGTCTGAACTGTGAGCCAAAGTAATCTCCTTCTGTCGATTACTTTTGAATCTAAGTCCTCTGCTTTGATAACCAAATCCTTCCCTGCTTTCTCGTTCCCTCCTCCAGTCTCTCCTCTCACCAGTGCCAGGGTAGCATGACATGTGAAAGCAGCATGACTTCAAATCAAATATTCAGGTTAACGATGAGCTGGCCTTGAATGAAACCTTTGAAGAACTCTGATGCAGACTCCTCGATGCTTTGCATGGCTCCATCAAATCTCTCTCTACCAAAAAGACTCCCTCAGTTCTGGCTTAAGTGAAAGCTACTGAATTTATTTGACTGAAGAGAAAAAAAACTAAAGCATATACATAAAAAAATATATATACACACGTGAATATATATATTGACTGTGTGCATATTTATATATGCCTTATATATATAAAGCATCAGCCTTAAAAACCTGCTAAACTGCAATTGAATTCTGGAGTCATCTGAAGTTCAAACGTTTCTCACGGTTTTGGTATTAAAGTTCCTGATGACCAGCATTGCTGGACCATGTACTGCTGTATAGGTCCTCACAGCACCAAGCAGAAGTCCAGCTCATCTCCAAACACTGTTATCCTCAGATTATCTCTCTGGCAATTCTTTATCTACATTCTCATTTCTACCTTTGTCTCTCTCTCCAAATGAGCTTTTGTTCAGTGAAGTAGATTCCACATTTTAGTGAAACAACTCAATTCAGCCACGGTCTGGTGGCCCTTCTCCCAGCACCAACCCCACAGACACACACAGTAACCCGCAGTTACACTCCAGTGCATGAGACACGTCCCTCAAAGGATGGGGGCTTGAAGACCTCTGATGTTTCACAAGAGTGAGGATATAACTGCCTACCTTTTGCATCAGCCACCATCTCAATCAGTAACTTCTAATCTGTTTGAAAACTGAGGAATATGGGTAACACCACCATAACCTACCTTACTCCTTGGCATCACCTCTCACGTGTGTAGTTCTTCCCTTCCTTATCACATTCTTGTGATAGTTCTCAAGCTGCTCCCTCCTCCACTTCCTTCTTTCTGGTTTTGGGAACCAAAACTTCCTTTAACTCCAGCAGTGACCGTCGCTCCAAAAGTCACTGTGACCACACTGTTCATCCAGCAGAGTCATGGGACACTACAGATTGCTTCTGGCTCTCAGCTAGAAAGTTGCCGATGTCCTAAGTTATGAAGACAGATGGTATAAGTGCCAACACTTCAAGAGCATCTCACAGTAGGGCATTCCACAGGTTAATTATACCTGAGAAACTTCTTCTTTTACAACATTAGATCCCAGTGAGCCTGGTTTGCCTCTATAAAAGATGGTTTTCATATTACGTGCAATCCATTTCCCCAGCACAGATAGGCATTGTCTATGATTACGCTTTACAGGCAAAAAAAACCCCCATATTATCTCAGACATACCCTTTTGTCTTAATTTCAGCTATACCAGAAGCAAATCCAGCTCTATTTACACTTATTTCAGGGATCGGGAGTGAGAGGGATTGAAGAATACAGTGCCCTAATCCCATTGTTTTCATATCATAATGCTCTGAAAAAAAAAAAGAAAAAGATAGTTGAGGGATGTTAGGAAGGTTCCAACTTCTCTATATTTACAATCCTAGGTTCAGCCCTGAAATGCAAATTATGAAGAACTTCCCCTCTACCACCCCTTTCTCTCTCTCGCTCTCTTATCCTACATTTTCTGCAGCCTGAAAGATGTAAGTCATTAGATAAATGACTGCCAGTGGAGCGCTAGAGCTGTAATGTAAACTACAACGACTAAATTCATATGAAAAAAAATAATACATCCCCCAGAGAAAAGTTCTGCTTTTCACATTTAAATGTACTAGTTATCAGCTATTCCTGCTCACAGGGCATTAAAATACATTCTGCTTCCTAAGTCCTGATGCAGCTCTAACTGGACTCCAGCTCGGAGCTAAAATAGCACATATTTCACAAAGTGGCGTAATGTAAAACTGTCGTCTAAACATCTCTCTTCTCTCTAGGTCTCTCTCTAGGGCTTTCTCCACAGAATCCTGCTTCTTCTTTACAGTGCCGTCATTTATGTCTTTGTTTATTAGTGGAACGAACTTGTCAGTAATTGTCTTCCCACCAGCTCCCACCCCAGCTCCCTCTATGCTCCTCTGCCCAGCTGGGGTCAGCAACAATGGGAAACACTCCTGCCAAAGATGCTTCAACATTGGCCCTACAGCATGCTGTGGGGTGAGGAGGCCGCTCCCAGAGATTCCCGAGCCCAGAGGTCCCTGCTGGAGCCATAAACAGAAATAGCACTGATGGGAGTGAAGGGGACTTGGCAAGGAGGTCACCGTGCAGCCTAGATGCACACACATGGACCCAGCCCAAGGGCTGGAGGAGGTGTATGGTGGGGCTCGCAGGACAGATGGGACGACCTTCCCACCTCACCATTCTAACTCACTGCTTTAACCCACGTGCTCCCTGGACGCAGCCTGCAATCCCTCTGTCCTTCCTCTCCTCCCAGGGATTCGCCTCACGGACGGCTCGCTGCGGGTTCCAAAGGGGCTGACAGCATGGTAGCTGTCTGTCCGTGGCAAATGCGAGATAATTTAAAGGACTTTAATCCTTTTTCTTTGCCAGTCTGCCTGATGAGTTCGTGCAGGGTGGTTCGTACACAGTAAATTCACACCGTAATTTACTGTGTACTAATTTCTCCAAGCTTTTAATTTCACAGTGTCTCAGTTTCCTCATCTGTAAAAGAGAGATAATAAATACTTTCCTTTCTGGCAGGAGTGCTCAAGATCCTTCAGCAGTAAACATAAAAGCAACCATTTTAAAATAGTTACTTACAGAAACTTAATTTTCATTGTAAGCACTTATTTGTGCCTGATCTCTTACTACAGCAGCATGACGCCAGCAAGGAGAAGCAAATCAAATATAAGAAGTAAATAAGCCTGCTAATAATGCAGTGCTGACCATCACAGCTTTTACGTGCAACTGCTATTGCAAACATTTGAAAGCTTTCTGCTTCCACCCACCTGTGATTCCATTCAAAGCAAACGCCCCTAAAACGATGCATTTGCAATAAAGACACACGGGAGTGTTTTCTTTTCAAAAGAACAACGTGTCAGGAAGGCCTAAACCTTGTATTCCTTGGGTTTTGTTTTGAAGGAGTGCTGCATGATCAGACCCAGAAAACAGTGTGGTTTTTATTTCGGATTTTTCTAGACTGCTGTAGCCCAAGGGTCCGTGCTATAAACTGGAGGAGAGCAGATTTTAAGAGGAACATGGTAAGGGCTGTTTCTGATTGGAATGTTTGCTTAAAAGTTTTCCTGTACAGGAACTTTTCCAAACTGGTCCCAGTTTCAGCCCTGGCCAGATTTGCCTTATAGGCTCAGCTCCTGAGATCTGCCTTTATTCTTTCTGCTACAGCTGAGACAACAAGAAAAGAAAGTTTGCCTTTAAAAATTGTTCTTCACACTGAAATTATGAGTGCCAAATTAAAACCTAAATACTTCTGAGGTCAGAAAGCCAACAGAAAATCAGGAACTTCCCTCATTAATACCCACATACTGGAAATTCTGATTAACATATGAAACAGAACCCTCTGAAACATATATATACGAATTAAGACTTTTTCCTCGACTGCTGAACAAAACTTTTAGATCTCTCCTTCTCCATTAACAAAGCAGTTCAAACCGAGTTCCCTCCTTTTTAATTCTGCAGGTATTCCTAAGCGATCTGCACGCAGGCAGGCAGAGAACGGTTAATTTCCATCCTCCGTTGCCTCCTTGGGAGTTTCACCCCGCGGTGTAATTCCGCTTCGTTCTTTCCCGTGGAGCTCAACTGCCCTCCGCTGGATGCGAGAGGCAAACGCACGCCTTCGTTTTACCGACAAAAAGAAAGTACGAACCCGGGGCGTAATTCGGTTATCCGGTCGCTTCTCCTGCCTGTCCCCATCACAGAAAGTCCCCGGGGTTGGCATGGTTGGAGTGAATCGTTTTGAAAATATATGGCTGCCAGGAAAATCACTTTCACTCCATCCCCAAATGGCTGTTGAGATTCTTGTTCGGGCAATAACTTCTAAACAGAATATCTCCTTCTAGAACTGCAGAGTTCGACAGACAGGAGAAAAACTATTGGGAGGAGGCACAATTAGGGGGCTTGGTTTAATTCATCTTATTGCAAAGTTAGGGACTTGAGAGCACGGGCTCTTGCACTCAGGAGTCTCCTTTAATGTGCTTCTGTAAAGGCTAATTTCTGCAAAGCTCAGAAATAAATAAAATGAAACCTCTAAGTGTTGACTGCAATAGCACTAGCAGCAGCAGCAAGCTGGCTGGCTCCAGCAAAAGCTCTTGTCCATCTGCCCGACATTTCGATGCCTCAGCTGACTTGAATTAGGAGAGAATAACTTGGAAGGGTTTTCAATCCATCCAGCCCCAAGTTAAGGAGCCCTCTGGAGCAACGATTTCCATCACATAAGCTGCACAGGGGGCTCCTGGTTGTGCTCCTGATGGCTTCATTAGAAGCACAGTGGTGGATCAGTGCAATACCAAAAAACAGCCCGAAAAAGGGGAGAGTTGCCCCTGACCTCCTTTTGCAAGGCACAGAAATAGTCGGGTGCAAAGGGGGAAAAGAAAAAGAAAATCAGCTGAGAGCACTTCACCATTCCCTGTACCTAACATTATGGTGCCTTCTCCCCTCAAGCATGCACGCCTCCCATGCACCACATGTTGCAGTGAACTTTTGCTCCTCAGAAAATGGGACAACACATTTTCCCGTGCAGGCGGATGAGGACGTTTGCATCCATTTCCTGCAGCTTGGAGCTGAAGGCTGCCATTTTCTGATCAGGTTTAACATTGTTGGTGCCTTGAGATTTCTCTTTTTTGCTGCTGTTGAGGCCCTGTGCTGCATTGTCTGGTTGAGTCTGCCCATCACACATAAGGAAATTGAGTAGAACCCTGACCCTCTGCCTTCTTTGCTGTAGGAGTCTGCTTTGTGCTTTCCTGCATTTCTGCAAACCCTGCAGTCTATGCGTAGATGCAATCCTACCAAGGTGGAGATTTAGTTTGCCTAACTGCAGGATCTGACCTTCGGAAGAGCATTCTAAGTCCCTGCAGTTCTGATTTGGAGCTTAAGCTTTGGCCTGGAATAACAAGGACTGTGAAGGAAGCAATAGGTTACGAGCTGGGTGAAACCATACCTGCTTCTTGCCAGAAGAGCTAACAGGATTCAAGCAACTTCTATTTTCGTTTCCCTTTACAGAAAGAAATAAAGATATTCAAACTTCCCATACGAGCTGCAATAATGAAAATAATGTGCACATTAATTTGTACGGGGGTCAGTGAGTCTCCCCAGCTCAACGATTTTCAAACAGAGTGCGTAGTAAGCCCATAAAGCATTTATTTTTCATAATTTATGAAGCATTACATATTGTGAGTCCACAATGCCAGCTGACGTAATATGCAATAAATTTGAAATAACAAAACATTTCTCATGTTTTTTTCCTCCTGATGTGACAACGTGGGACATAAATTTTAAAGAAAGTTGCCGGAGAAGACAAAGGCAAGGCACAAGAAAAGTATGCTCTGAAATCAGTGAGTGCTTCTATTCCACCAATCAGTTAATGAGCCGTTCCCCCGCTCATGGCTGCAGCGTTCATCTTTTTGAAGCCAGAGCAATTGGATGCCAGGGAGAGATGCAGCCCTGATCTGAGAGCACAGCCAGAGCCATCCTGCCCTGCCCTGGGAAAACCCAACCCAGCACCTACAGCAAAGGGGTGAAAAAGGCAATGTTGTGCAAAGCTCCTTTTCTTCCATAGCAATTATCATCCCCTTATTTCTGTGGAGAGCAGCGGTGCTCTTTGCTCTTTTAAGGATAACTTTCCCGTGGTAATTTTCAGGAGTATATAATTGTGAGACCATAACAGAAAGCACTAAGCAAAACAACCAAACTCACCTATATGTGGCTATGAAAGCAAGCTGATCAAGTCTCATGTTAGAGAAGATGTACTGCAAGGCTGAACTCTGAAACTCTCAGTAAACTCAAGTTACTTCCACCATGCAGCAAGAGTGCAGCATTCAGCACTGTTGGGTTTTGTTTGCTCTTGTTTTGTTCAAAGCTGCACCAAACCAATGTCTGCTTGGAAAAATGCTGCAAAGCAAGAAAGAGGAAACTATGGAATCACACAGTCATTAAGGTTGGAAAAAACCTCGAAGATCATCCAGTCCAATCATCAACCTATTAACAGTATTGCCCTCTAAACCACAGAACTTACATGGATGCATGATGCAGAGCAGGAGTGAAGGGCAGAACAGAGTAACAGAAAAGCGTCTTTCCCTGGGGTCTGTACTCCAACTTTCCTTATAAACAAACATGGAAATACTTACAGATCACAGAAAGAATGCATTGCAATTAAAAAATGATCTGTCTTTTTAATTTCAGTGTCAGCCTTCAAAGGTTTTGATTAAACTTTACGCCAGAAACCTAAAAGGGAATGAAAAAAAACCACACCTCTATATGAACAGTTCTCATCAGAAAAGATGTGAAGCTTAGCATCTTGGAAGCCGGTTTCCTAGGGCAGACAGCAAGCTATGTGAGCAGGGACATCTACTGGCAGAAGAGCCAGAGCTGGCCCTGCCCTGAGCAGAGTGAGAGAACTTTGCATGAAAAATCATCTGTCTCAGTGACAGCAGTGGGTTTTGCCTAATCCAGTAAGAGGAACACACAGGGGAAAGGGAGCAAAGGAGACTGGCCTGTGCCCAGGGTGAAATTAAGTTTCCCATCCCAGGCTGAGGTAATGGAGGAGGATGCTGGGTGCAGTCCGAACCATCCCATTTCTAACCTGTTTCTGCTCTCCCACAGAATTCTCCCCATGCACAGAGGCAGTGAGCGTGGACACAGCCCTCCACCAGGGAGGTCTGGCCATTCCTCCCCTTCCCCAGCAGCAGATACTCCAGGCAAGCAGCCGAAATGTTGTCAGAAGTGAAAGGCTCCTTTGCCTCCTCTCTGCCCTCTAATAAAACCACAGGCGACAAGACATATTTAATCCCTACTGGAAAGATATGTACACTGAACTGATTAGACAGAGCAGGCACCAGCCTGACCCCAACATTTGAAACACTGTCTACCGTTCTCCAGACAGGACGAGGATCACAAGGAGGGCAGGCTGAGTGTGAGAAGCTACTTAGAAGTGTTTGTTTTTCTCATCTCCAAATCAAGACAAATTTCTCAACTCCTTGTAGGAGTCCTGGTTCTCTAACTCATAAATGGAAAGAAGTGAGTGTCTTTTTTTGTTTTGTTTTTTTTTCCCCTTCCTGTGTCTTCTCTCTCCCCATACTGCTTTCTGCCTTCAGGGTATCTGTTCTATACTTCCAAAAAAATCCATCTGGTTATTTTACTGTAACACACTTACCAGAACTGTAAAATCATAGGGGAAAAAAAAAAAAAAACAACCCCAAAACCATTTGAAAAGGACCTCTGGGGGTTTCTAGGCCAACCTCCGCTTGAGGCAGTATTAACATCAACACTAGATCAGTTTGGAGACGGTCTTGTGTAGATGATCCCTGAAAGTCACCAGGGAGAGAAATCCCACCCCTTCCCTGAATGACATGTCCTACTTCTGTGCTGCACTCTAGGTGAAGAAGTTTAGTTCTAGTTTTAAACATGAACCAGTAAAATACTTCTTAGTTGTGCATAGTACAGCACCAGCCTTGGAGGAATGGTCTGAGATTTTCTTTATTTTTCTGTACTCCTGTCTGACTGCACGTGCTGGACACGAAGGCTCAGGCAGGACAGGCATTGTCCCACAGATAAATCTTCAGTGCATTTTAATGAAGAGATCCTTCAAGGCTCCCTTCAGAAGCAGATTTGGTACTTGAATTTCTACACAAAAACATTAAAAAAAAAAAAAAAATCAGTACCTTCTTAAAGTCAGTTCTAACTTTACATGACATGTATGCTACCTAAGTTAAAAACAGCTGATCTAGTAAAGCAGGCTAGAAGCCTTCTCCCCTGAGTAGTGACTGGCAGGGCTTCCAAATAATTAATTTGAAAACAGAAAGGGAACAGAGCAGCAGTGCTCAAGTTCAGTTTGTAACTGGATTTCAAAATCGTGCATTGGATGACCTGCATTGGAGCTTCAGTTCAACCCATGTTTTTCTCCAGTACCTTCCCAAAGAAAGTCCAGAATTGGGCTTAATCTGGTCTAGCTATCACATCCCCACCAAGCAGTGGGGGAGTTAAAAGGCCGACAGGGTTGGACAGATCAAGCAGGAGTGCTAGGATGGAAGGGAACACAACGAAGTTTTGATGGATACATTGGCAATGAGATATAGTCCCAAGATGGGATTCGTATAAATACCTCAGATATATGATAAACCCAAGTCCTATTTCAGGGTCATCAGTCCCAAATATACTCACCCTCCCTTTGATTACACAGGGGTGTAAGCAGATGCGTTGTTCCAGGCTCTTCCCAAAGGCAGTTGCTGAAATCCAGGCAAGTGATTCTTCAGAAGTAAACCATTCTGAAGCCTTTCACCCAGCTGACATTATGGTGATCAGAAAATGATACATAAGAGTATATTTCTTCACAGTTCTGGGCTTCATTTAAAATATTTCACCTGCTTGCCTTTCTTCCTTCTTTTTTTTTTTTTTTTTTTTTTTTCCCCAGTCATTACACAAAATCTGAAAGATAAAAGAGGAAATTCATTTTGTTACTTTAAATACTTATCTCAAGCTCTCAGTTTGACTACGTCAAATGCATGCAGCATGCTAAAAATGCACAAGGGAAAGAGTCCCAAGTATATAGTTAAGGGATTGTAAGAAGAAAAAATAGAAAACAACAACAGCAGATCATAGAAGAAGCAGTGTCTGAAAAATGAGAAACAACAAAAAAAGCAGAGAGCTATAGCATGGTAGAAGAAAAAATAAATATACCACATAATTTATTGCAGGGAGAGTTCTGAAGAAAATGTCTTGTGAAATAAATACAATGCTCATGAGGACAAGAGATCTCATTCATATCCAATCTGTCTTGTGTAAAGAACTAGGCAATAATGTTCAAGTAAGTGAGTCACTGCAAGATCTCCCAGTTCGGCTGAAGATTGCTCAATAGAAATAATAACAAGCCACAGAAAAAAGACAGTGTAAGTACAGGTGGGAAAGGGATACAAACTCAGAGCAATAAGCACATACAAAATACCGAGAGATTGCAGTACAAAGTAAAGGCATGATATGTGTCCTTCTCTATCTTACAGACTGCTTTTCTTTCTGTGCTTCTTTGTGACGGTGAAGATCTGCTGCCATGCTCAGGCTGACAGCCCCCCCGTGCTTGTGCTCGAGACGGCACAAACATAGACAAGCTGGATAGAGGGTGACTTATTTTTGGATCTGAGGTCGGGGCCATCTCTGTGAAGGGACATTGGCTTCCCTCACAGTTAGCCATCAGGATTCAACATCCGATACCTTTTGGTGCCACCAGAAACCTGTTGGTGGAGGAGCAGAGTTGCTGATGCCAAGCTCTCTTCAGGTGGTGGTGGCTCAAGCGTTTAGCTAAAGGATATTTACTGTGCAGCATCTGCACCTAAATAACTCAGAGGATAGCATTTAGTGTGTGCCATGTGACATTTTGGTATGAAACAGGGCCACTATTACAGTCACAGAATCACTAAGGTTGGAAAAGACCCCTAAGATCCTGTAGTCCAACAGCCAACCCACCCCCACCATGCCCACTGACCACATCCCTCAGGGCCAAATCCCCACGGCTCTTCAACATCTCCAGGGACAGTGACTTCACCACCTCCCTGGGCAGCTGTGCCACTGCATCACTGCTCCTGAGAAAAAATTCTTCCTAATATCCAACCTGAACCACCCCTGGTGCAATTTAAGGCCATTAGCTCTTGTCTATCGTGTGCAGAGCGCTGTAGCCACGTTGGCAGAGCTCCCCACCCAGCAAGCAGATGGACCTGGGAGCTAGGGCCTGATTCAGCCTGCCTACACCCGCAGAATGTGTCTGGGCACCTTGTGCAGTCAGAGAACAAAGCATCCTCAAGTGAGTGATGCATCACCCTCTAAAATCTGAATCTTGTGAGAAACACTCAGGTTCGTTTCCTCGCAAAATTCAGCAAAGCCTGTTTTTTACTTTTTCATTAACTGCTTCTGGTCGGTACTTCAAAAATGTTTGAGGAATGAAAAATGAGGAGGAATTGAGTATCTTTGCTGCAAAGCAGCTCTGGCCATGGGCTCGGAGCTTTGGAAGGGGCAAGGTGGGAAAGGAGAGGGGATTAACAGGACAGCAGCAGGATCTGCTGATTGAATAGAGTTTTCCAGCCCAGGATTACAAGTCTACAGCATGAATCCCCTTCTGTATGCTGTTTTTAGCTGCTGCAAATGTTTTCATAGCCAGGCTGAAATGCAGTAGGAAGACTGTTTTGTCTGCTCTTGCTTCCTCCTCTTCCTCTGTTGCTGGAGCCGAGGCAGCAAGCAGCCAGCAACAGAAGTAATGCAAAAAGCAGCTGTGGGGAGAAGGCAGGAAGGATGCAGGGAATGGGATGGAGTGGACAGGGACAGGGCATTGTCCTCCAGCCATCCGACACCTGCAGTGAAACCATACCTTCCACCCCTGGCAAAAAGCTGAAGGACACATCCCAGCTTGGGCTGCTGGGTGGTCCAGCACTCCCAGGAGTGCTTCAAGAGAAAAAATGCTATCAGCTCACAATGGGAAAGCATCCTCTTATCCACACAGCTCACCATTTTCAATTTTAAGTTAGAGTTTTGACTAGTTTCATTTTAATTTTTTTTTTTCAGGGGACGAGGGTGGGGAGATAATTTTGTAGAGGATAATATGTATCTGAAATGAGACAGATCACTGCTAGAGCCAAGAGCATGTTATGATGTCAGAACTGCGAGGAGGACATTGCATGCATTTTAAAGAATGAGAAACAGAAAACAGCAACAGCACCTTGGTGTCTTGACCAAGGTTGGAGCATGAGTCAGCCATGGAGGCAGGCAGGGAGCAATGCTGGTGCCTGGAATACCACTAACTGCAAAAAATCCTGGAGTGAAAAACCACATTAGTGTTCCTTCTTGATGAACAACATTTGTTGAAGCTGTTCAAACTGCTACTATGGAAATTTTTGCCATGCACAGTGGATGATACATAACAGGCAATGGAAACATTGCCCGCAGGTGTGGCAGTGTCTGTTTTAATTGCAGGGATGCTCTTCATGGGGCTCCCACGGCCAGCTGAAGGAGTCAGCTTGCGGCTGTGATTGCTCAGTAGCACGGGATGCTGTGGCCAGAGTACAACAAATAAATGTGGGGATGGCAATTAAACAGACACACCAGTGTCCCTGAAACACTTGTAGGAAGGAAATGTGTTTGCAGCTGTGCATCAGCACACACCATACTACCTAAGTTTTGGATTTTGCAAATGCAGTTAACGTGACTTTTTCAATTCAAAGTGCTGTAAAGATCTTGTAGCCTGTTCTTCAATCATCGCATGTTTCCCTGCCAGAGGATACATCCACCACTAAGATCAACCAGTCCAATTGTCAACCCACCTCCACCATGCCCACTGACCACGTACCTCAGTGCCAAACCCCCATATTCCTTGAACACCTCCAGGGACAGTGACCCCACCACCTCTCTGTGCAGCCTGTGCCATTGCATCACCTCTCTTTCTGAGAAGTTTCTCCTAATAACCAACCTGAAAAATATATATAAATATATATTTAAAAAATTCAGAGGTAGAGTTTTATATGCTTGTATATTTAACACACTTCCTGATATGCCTCTGAAATAAATCCAGTAACAACAATCATTTCCATCTTGGCAGTGAGTAAACTGAGGCAGAGAGCCCTGGTGTGCCCTAGGGCAAGCACTGGAGCTGAGCATCATGACCCAGCTCCCTTCACACACTGTGCTATTTAAGGACATAACTACCACATCAGTAATGTCAAGAAGACTTTAAGTGACTGAGAGACTGCTTTAAGTGCCCAGCTTGCAGGTTACATCTCACCTGTGGGAATTTGAAGGCTATATGGACATTTGATTTCATGAAAAGCGATCTGAAATGCTGCTTTAAAGCCTTTTGCATTTGATGGTTGCACAGCAAGTGGAATTATCCTCAGCATGTCACAGTCCAGTGGGCAGAGATGGTTTGTAAAAGCTGATAAGCCTTGTTAGGGTTTACAACTTCGTATGAACTTCAGTGATAAATACTGCATTCATGAAATGCCAAATGCTGCTGAAACACTGGCATGGGCAAAACAGATTACAGTTAATGTGGGAGCACATAGGTACACCATGCAGCAAATTACAGTCATGATGCGCTTCCACTTGCTGTGAAAAATAGGGGGTTTTGAGCCAGTTGTATCCCAGTAAAGAGAGATCTAATAGAGCTAATGACTTGCTTGTAAATTAACGAAGCAAGAATGATGTGACCAAACTCCTGCATGAGTACAGAAGGAAATGATTATCAATATTTGTTCATGGCTCTCATTCATACTTTACCTGTTGTGGTGAGGAAATGTGTTTATGGGCACACACTGCCAAGAGCAAAACAGGGCCTTCTTTTCCTTCCATTTTAACAAAAAGATGACAACCCTATTTACTGTGAAACCATCAAATTGTCTTTACTATTTTTTTTCCATAATTGATTAAAAGAAATTTCAGAACAATGTAGATGAAAGCAAAGCTTGATGTTCTGAAGTGCTGAACTTCTCAGACCTGTTTTGACCTGTGTGATGGAGGTCAAAGAGAATTTCATCTTTAAGATCAGCCCTAACTGTGAATGGGAACTTGCTGGCAACAAGTGACAACATTGTCTTCTGCTTCAAGGTGAGATGCCTCAGACTGGCATCCTAGAGATTACCCTTTGCTTTGGTCTAGCTGTTAAGAGGCTGGGAACTCTCATCTCTCTCGCCTGATTCTGAATGCACCTTGATCCATCTTGTGAGATAGGGGGAAGAATGAAGAGTCCAGAAAAAGAATAATCCCTTTTGCCTACATTAAATATACTCCATGAGCACTGCATTTCATGCTGATGTTCTGCTATAGTCATTCTTAGTGCAGCACTCTGACTGTTGATGTTCATCTGTTATCAGTGACCCTATTACTTGTTGAGTGCATTGGTTGAGGACTCTTTTATTGTTCTTTGGTCTTTACAGCCTTCAAATGTAAGGGAACCTGTGGCTGGGATCCTGAGCACTCTGATACACCTAACAAATAATTATTAGCATTCCAAAACCCATTCTATGTTTTGCAGTAGCCTGGAGATTGCATAGCAAGAAAACAATTGATGTTAGGTAACATTGCTGCAAAAATTCAGCATCTTTTTCCTGCTATTCCCCTCCAGTCTCACTCACATTGCCCATCACATAATCTCTCACAAACCCCACCTGTCAGCACAGGATCTGTAGTTCATGAAATGTGCCTGGTCATGGTGTTGGGTTACCGAGGCTTTCTATAAACAGAAGTACTTTGAATGACTTGTCATCTCTTACAAATTGAACAGGGAAAATGAAGGCAATGAGTGACAGAAGTCTACAACAAAAATTGCAAAGGCACTTCCTTTCACTTACCATGACACTCTCCAACTAAGCTGGAGTTTCACTTGCAGTGCCAGGGCTGATCAACGCTGCCTTGCACAGGTTTTTTTTCTTGCTTATTTGCTAGGCATCCTTGATGCTAAGCAAATTTGCCTCAGGGTTGCTTAATGCTTCACAGTCCAAATATTCCTCCCTCCAATTGAAGATACTGATAGTGATATTTAGTGTGAAGCTTGATGGAAAACAAAATCTTCCTGCTATGTTTTGGGGTTTGCTTTTTTACATCTTCTCAGTTTAATGCCCTCCATGCATTTCTTTATCCCACCATTAAAAAAAAAAACACAGCAAAGCAAACTGTACCTTGGGGCTCACCAGCATGAAGACGTCAAGGAAAAATTTTGCCTCTGTCTTTCAGTTTGGTGATGTCCTCTTGAAGCAGCTCTTTTATAGTTCAGTCCTATCCCTAGGAAGCAAAAGGTCACAGTTAGACTGAGTTTCCAGATGTCAAAAAAATGGTACCACATTTGTTTAATGCCATTTGGTGTCCAGAGACACATCAATGGCACCTGCTGATGACTCTGGTGGGTAATGCATTCCATGCATTTGTTGTGTTTCCCATCTAAATACTTTCAAATCTACCATGCTAAGTAGATAGCTGTGTGTAACAAATAATAAAAGAAGGGAGGGCACAGTAACATTACCAAGAAAATGTGTTGGCTTCAGCTTCCCCATGCATAATTCTGTAACGACTCCATTTGCTAACAAGGAAAAGATATTAGACTTTTGTAAAGTAGAAGGCAGCACCACCAAGGGCTTAATTATATAATGAAACATTCTCAAAGCCCTCACATTAGCTCACTTATGCTTAGTGGAAAAGGCATTACCTAGCAACAGTCACTAACAAATCACAGGAAAAATAATAGAGATTACATGCTACATCACTCTACAGAGTTAAATCTGGTAGCGAGCTGTGCTCCTCCTTTCATTCTGTATGGAAATGCCCATGCTTTACAGGTGTGAGGTGGAACAGGTGCACTTTAGAGAAAGACAGGGCAGCTGATCTTTCTTTAAAAAGCGGTCTTTAAAAGATGCCCATGGTCTGGCCAGAGACAGTACACTACAGCACAGATCTGACATGAGAAAAATGACCACTTTCATGTTTTCATCAAAGACATTATTCCTCAATTACTCTTAGAAGGATGAGCCATTGCTTTGAGCACTGATCTGGCTCTAACTGTGCAATGCATATCCTGTGTGTGGCTTGGCAAGGCAAGATAATAGAAATTGAAAAAGACCTCTAAGACCACCACCTAGTCCAACTGTCCACCAATAGTGCCCACTGACCACGTCCCTCTGCACCACATCCCCAGGTTTTTGAACCCCTCCACGGATGGTGACTCCATCACCTCCCTGGGCAGCCTGGGCCAATGCCCGGCCACTCTTTTGGAGAAGTTTTTCCTAATGTCCAATTTGACACTCAATAAAGTCCAGCAGCACCATGAGCATTGGGCTTTACAGGACAGCACCTTTGTTTTCATTTCCATCCTACTGCTGTGCATTATAGTGGCAGAAACTCTTAGAAATTGCAGTGGAAAGGATCACATCAGTATTTAAGACAGTTATTAGAATCATCTCCATCTTGTAAATTGCAGCAAGGAAAGAGAGATTGGTTTTATTACGAATTATGCTTTGTTAACAAGTTGTTAGCTAAGTTCTCACTCCAGAATATTTAGAGCCAGCTAAATAATATGTGTCAAATCATTGATCTGACAAGTTTCACAACTTTTTTTTTCCACTTTAAATTTCAAATATCTATTCAAAAAATAGCATGTTTGGTTTTTCACTCAGCTTTAATTACCAGCGACAGCATGAGAGGGAGAAAGAACAAAGCTGAATGCACAGATCCCAGAGGGATTTTTCCATCTCTGACCATTAAGGAATAAAAGTAAAGAAGGAAAAAAAACCCCAACAAACCAGCATCTCCCAACTTGGAAACTGAGACTGCTTATGCAGAAAGATGCAATGCAGCCTTTCCGCTCTGCTAGCATCCCTTGAGCTTGCTTTGCTGATTACACCTGTAGCTGAATGCTATGGTAGAAAACCTTGTACAATAGGATTATTAGAGGCAGCAGTTCTGCAAGGGTGTGATGTTGGTTGTGCTGAGTATGATATGGCTGGTAATGGAGAGAAAGGGAAAAGCTGCAGCACAAAGCTCTGCCCTTCAGTCAGAAAACTGCTTCAGGTTGGGTGGCTTAAAGGTACAGGTCTGTGATTCTTGGGAAGAGATACCTCATCATTGTTTCAGTCTTCAGTCCCAGACTCCAATGGAGTGGTTAAAAGACACATCCCTGAGATTGCACCTGACGTTCTGCTCTCCTATTACAAAGCAGAAGGATGCCAACTTCGAAGCTTAGAAATAAAAGCGTACTTCCTAAGTTAGATACCTGAATCAAGCATTCTTAATTCAAGCTGAAAATCCCACTGCAGGCACAGACCTTGAGCAAGTCTGGTTACGGTGATGTTCAGGTAAGGCAGAGCTTGCTGTTAGGAAAGGCTTGTGCTCTGTGCCCTGCTTTTGGAGGTCTCAGACAGGACAGGGCTGCTATGACTATAGCATTACTCAGAGCACGTGGAAGTGGCACAACTAGATTCCAGCTCCCCGGTAATTATCAGGTATACACGAAAGAGCCAATCAGGCACCCAAAAGGACAGGCTGCCCTCTGCTCCCCCTGGGTGCAGCTGGCTCCTTATTTCAAGCGCAATCTTAAATGACAAGGAAAAGGATTTGCTACAGAAGCAATGTTGTTTGGTATCAAAAAAGATTCCTCCTTCTTCCTGCCCCCTCCCCCTGCCTGCTTTTCATGTTTTATACAAAACTCACCACTCTGAACACTCCTGGATTTTCTTCCCTTCTAATAGTAAAGAAGTGAATCTGATGTCTCCCACTGATGGCTTCCTAACCTCCAAAAGCATGTGTTTATCATGAGTTTCGGCTATCCAAAATAGTTTTGACCCAAGGTTACAATGCATGCTCAGATTGCTTCCAAGTGGGTTAAATGGATGATAAGCAAACATTTCATTACAGACTCTCCGTTATTGTAAGGATGTGCAAATCCCCAGAACAATTTTCAGCATATCCTTGGGAGCTGCACACAGCTTTGCACCTGGAGCTTTGCTGGGGTTGAGCCCTGCTGTCCCTTTGCTAATAGAATGGAGAGGTGGCTCAGAGCCACCTGCACATTGCAGTACAGAGCTCCAAGCCTCCTGCTAGCTCCACCCCAAAATTAGTTTTAACAGGACTGTGCTGAGTCCCTTGATTTTTTGGTGGTGCAAATGGTCCAGCGTAGACTATCAAGTTTGCAAGGTGAACAGGCACTGCTGTCAAAGTGATTCTCATTTTAAATGTTGCTTATTATAAAATAACAGAGATGATGGTCCCGAAATGCATACCCATCCCAGATCAGCACCACGTACCCACCTCTCTCCCAGCTCAGCATGCCTTTCTAATTTAAACTACTTCGAAGCCCTCCATTCACATTAACCCTGAGTGGGATGCCCGGACCCAGCCACATAGCCAAGGACCACGTCCCCATTTTTCCCATTCCCACTTCTACACCCACCCAGGGCAAGAGCCCAGACTAATTAATGGCAGAGAAAAAAGAAGCCTGAGAGTGCTCTGTGCACATCTGAGATGGGCACTCTGACGATTCCATTTACAGCAGCACAGGGGATGGATGAGGACAGAGCACACTTACCAAGTCAGGCAGTAACTGCACCCTATATCTAGTCAAGCAGGAAGGGAAGAGCTGATCCAATATAGCATTAATGTAGCTGTACAGGTTCAGCTGTGTGTGGCCTGCTCAAGCATCACAGGCACCACACCAGATTTTTTCTTCCCTTGTTATTGTTAAACTCACTGCCTAAAAATGTTTAAATCCATGCTAGAATAAAGAAAACAATATGAAGACTTACTTTTCTTCTCCAAAGCACTTGCTTCTCTAAGAACCCCTATATTTGATGCCCGGATTTGGTGCTTAGCCTACAGACAGCAGCAGGCACACGAAGGATACTTCGTTATTGCCAGCAAAGTGTTCTACATCCCTAGCTCCAGCCTAACCACAGCAAGGCTATCAGTAGCTCTGTTCTGCAGCCATCAGTGTCATGCTGATACAGCTGTGTCATATTGCTCAGTTTAATCTGTTCTCACCAATTTCCAGCCTCCGTAACTCTTCTTGAGCCCAAACCATCCCTGGTGCAGGGCTGTCCATAGCAGTGTCAGGTCCAGCCCTTTATTTTTGTGGTACTATGGGGATTAGCATGGATTTACCTATTCTTGAACAGAAAAGCGTTCAGGAATACGTCTGATCATGCTTTGCTAAGTATGAAATGTCCTTCTATTTAGCAGATGCTTGGGCCCTACTTTGACCTAACACTGAGTGTTTCGAGTAAACTGCCAGCAGCCCCGTCAAACTGTTGTGGGTAATTTGGAGTATGAAATGTGTTAAATTATTCAAAGAGCTGAATAAGCATAAACAGGCAGTACAACAAGAGAGATATGCATACCCAGCGATGCCGACGTGACATTTAATACATCATATTAGCACTCCTGTTAGTACAAAGAGCTGGATGCCTAGCACAGCAGCAAATTCACAGGCAGAACACAATGTAACTGCATTTTGCCCTGTGCAGCCTTCCTCCAACTATTTCCCTTTGCAAAGCTAGATGTGGTTTCCCTGTAACCAAAGGTGAAAGCTTGGAAGCAAAATTTGATTCCCCCTTGCAATGGTCAGTACAGGAGGCCAGGTCACCCACCTCTGCTTCTCACTGGCATCAATCACTGCACTGATAGCAACTCTCTGATTGAGAGCAGGGGTGTATATCACATCAGGATCAAGCCCCAAACTGTCTGCTAGTGGAAAGCAGGCTCCTAGGTGGGGAAACTCTGCTCAGTAACAAAGCTATTGTGGCACGGATCACATGCAGGCTCACAGTGCATGTCTACTTCAGAAATACATACAAATCCCCGTGTCCTAGTAAAAGCTGACACTAAATCAAGAAAAAACCTTACATTTTACCTACTGTGGAAGCACTCCATTATTTCTTATTCTTCAAAACAAAGAGTGTTTTCAGGTTACTGAGTATTTCTGAGATCTCAAGGGATTACACATCAGGGGAGGAATGAGATGCTTCTGCAGTTGAGTTTTCATGATGGCAAGCACCAAGGGGGAAGTGATACTCTATACTTTGAAAGCTTTAAGTTTGGGACTGGCAATCCAATCTTCATTGCTTGGTTTGTTAATGAAAATAGAAACAAAACTTACAAAAAAAGAAATGTTCCACAGAGCCAGCACGTAACAAATAAATGGAATGATCTCTCCTGAGAGCAAATGGACGCCCTATTGATGGAGTTAACATAGCCTGGACAAAGCACTCATGGATGTGAAAATACTGTCAGAAATACGCCTGTATCAACAAGGGATGGACTAACTGAACTAAAAGGCCTTTCCTTGACTTTTTATGATTTCCTTTTTTCTTTCCATTTTTTTTTCCTCCCTCTCTGCAGCTTTAAGTAAGGGGGGTAGGATTAACTTGCGCATGGGTGAAGTCTGAGTGTGAATGGTTCTGAAGTCAGTTTGCTATCATTTATACACCCTTATCATTGAGTCACCATTTTCTTTTCTTTTTGATCCCATTTGGTGTAGCTAAAAACTGTGATTTTTATCTAACGGTCTTACAAGGCTGGAAGAGACATTAGTACATTTTGCTCATTCCTTTGAGGCAAATACACTGCAGTGTGTTTCTTGGCTCTCCTTTTTCTTGCTTCTGAACCACATTTAGCGATAACATTGGGTTGCTGAGTCTAACTCCATGAAAAATGTTTACTAGCTTTGTTATCACAAGTGCTTTGTGGGAATATGCAGACAAAAAGTACATAGCATAGATTTTCAAATGGTGAATGGGAACTCGTCATATAGGCACTTGGAAAAACTCCATTTGAATTTACAGTCTAAACCAATTTCTGTTCCTTCTGAAGTGAACAGTAGAAAAATATTAAATGCCATCTTGCCAAAAACATAACCTCTGCCTATAAACACACACAAAAAAATGGGCAAACATTGTGAAGAGAAAACGTTGATTCAAATTTTTATCTTTAAAAATAATTGTTTGTTTTTCAAATGTTTTAAGACGTGCATTTTCCTGGGGAAATGGCCAACTTGTATCAATTATTTAGAAGCCTTTGTAGAAAGCCAGCTTAAATTCATAACAAGAGTATCAGTTCAAGAAATGTGAGTCTAAACATCAAGTATAGTTAGTTGGGGAACAAAAACAAACCACATGATCTCTCAATCCAAATTACACAAGATAGGCTGCAACCACAGCTGCCCATAGAAATGACATGATAACTACTTGGAATTATGAATTGATACTGTTTTTTGCCTTCTCGTAATTATCTTAAAAACAGATGGGAAAAAATATTCTAATCTCCACTTCTCCTGCTGCTTATACAATCATGGAATCATTAAAATTGAAAAAGACCACTAAGAACATGTCGTCTACCTGTTGACCCATGTCCACCAAGCCATTCCCTAGGTGTCACATCTACTCTTCTCTTCAAAACTTGCAGGTAAAACAATTCTACCACTTCCCTGGGCATTCTGTTCCAACTTGTAACCACTGATTCTGAGAAGAAATATTACCTTTAAACCAGTCTTTTGGATTTATGGAGGGTAACTTCTCTGAATCAGCTTGCACAACTAAACTCACAGCCAAACCGGTAACGAAAACATAGAAATCAAGTCTGCATCAACTACTTCCCTCTGTGGAGTAGCTCAAAAGGTGCTGCTCTGCTTGTTGGTATGGATGCCACCATGTTTGTAGGCAAAGAAGCCAAGAGAAAGGCTGGGAAAAGCAGTGAGACCATTGAGTACAAGATGACATAGCTTGGGAGCCAAAGCAAACTCAAAGGTTCATCCACTTCCCAGCACATCAGTGATAAAAATAAATCCTATTAACTTCCAGCACAATTGAATTCTTGCTCAGCTGTGCCACAGTAGCCAACTCTTATTAGAGAAAGGGCACATCAAGAGTGTTCTCTTTGTCTCTACTCCAAACTTCACATGGCACCAGACGACATGCTCAGGCAGCAATAGACCCAACAGTCTTGTGAGCTCCAGGAATTCATCAAAAAAAAAAAAAAGAGACTGTATTTATGAACCTACCTGGTCCAAACTGCAACTGAGTTCCTTCTACTTGCTGATTTTATATGCAACAAATGTATTGTACAAAATTCAGTGATATTAAAAAAAAATGCACATTGATTCCTCCTAAACATTTTCAACTACCAGCTAAACCAAGTCAATTCCTGACAATTAAAAATGAGAAACTTACAAATTTTTTCTTTTTCTTTTATTTTTTTTTTTTTAATAGAAATCAAACTATGTGTGTTATTCTTAGCCACGCTAAGTGAAATCAGCACAAACGAAAACATCAAAGCTAAAAAACTGATTAACTTACTATTTTCTTCCTGCTTTGCTAGTATGGAAGATTTTGCAGTTAGTTTCTCTTCAACAGCAAAGCTTACTGTTTTCCTTAAATTATCAAGAGCTGATCTCAGTGATGTCTGTATACACACTTCATCTTGACCAGAAGAGCCCAACAGCCAAACCTAGACAAAAAGTCACAGAAAATTGTCACAATAGCTTTTACTGAGCAAGTTTCAAAGAGGGCTCATACTGCACTTTTCCTGTGTTCAATGAAAACAAATTCAAAGTTGAATTGTCCTCAACAACTTTCAATTTTGCTTTCTGCCTCTCACTCTCCTTTCTTGTTTCCCATCAGTGAGTGGATGCAACAGTGGTAAGAAGCCCCAATACTCCACTTGTTGTACCCTTTCAATGGAGTGTAATGATGTTGAAGGCAACGTTCAGTATTAGGCAGTGCAGTGTATACAAACCTCTCTATTAATATAGTAATCTAGATTTCATGGGTCATCTCAGGGAAAATACTATGTGCGTCCTTGCAAGTTTTCTGTAAGACTGCAGAGAGTTCTCATTTGGCAGAACTTTCTCATTTGAGTCCTAGAACTGTCATTGTGAAACAAATCCTGCTTTTCTTGTTGACTGAGAGGTAGTATGGATCCATACTGAAAGCTCTCCAGGGGCTTTAAAAGGTTTTTGTGCCCATAACAGCACATCTATCTAATCTGCAATGGTCTGCTCACTTAAGAACACTAACTGGTAGAGATAAGCACAGGTTTGCAGTTTCTTACCTGGAGGGCAGTGGTTAGGTGGTTTATGGGCAGAATGACCTCATGTTGCTGCCAACATCATCCTCTTATTCTGGGTGCTTGCATAAACGTCCAAACCTGTACACATCATATTAGCAGTCAGTTGAAGTGCTGGCCATGCTATCCATTCACTTCCTTCATATGAATGTGGAGGAGAACACTGGTAATCAGCGCTTTCAGCAAGTGTTAAGGAGACTGAGGAAAGCAGGGTGAACAACACACAGTAACTTCATTAGGGTGCACAAATTCAGCTTGCTTTTGAATGTCAAGAACAGAAAATGCAAGTCCGTGAGAATTATATTTAAAAAGACAAGAGTCCAGCTCAATTGAAGATTTTCCTAGTCATTTTAAAGATATTTCATATAATCTATTTAGACTATTTAAGAGTTTGCATCAAAGCAAAACTATCATATCTGACGTGTAGGACCTCAAGATTCTTCAGCTTCCCTTTGCCCTTCAATCTCATCTACTGTGCTAGCGTGGCTATCTCAGATCACTTATCCATCCCATGGAAAATTGCTGGATGCAGACATAGAAAAAACAGATAACCAGAATAATCAGGGTAAACTTGGACCCTGAACTCAGCAGCTAAGCAGTCCGTACTCCGTTAGCAAATGCAACTTCACCTATATAAGAAAATGCTGCAAAATCTGCTTAATATACCAAGCCTGTGCCCTAACAATGAAAATAAATAGATAATGCACTTGTGGTTAGTTTGAAAAAGTGAGCAGCAGGGAAGTATGGTACACACCTGACATTTTTGCCATTCCTTCTCTTACACATGATGAAAACTATCTGTACTTGTAAAGGAAGGTATTACAAATTAAGTATTCAAGTTTTCCATGATGCCAGCAATTGTTTTAAGCCTGGTTCTCATCCTTTTTATCTCTCTTACAAATCTTGAAGGGAATAGGATTCATCAGTACACAAATGGCCTTTATTTCTGGCTGTTAAAAACCTGATGATGAGCAACATTTCCAAGGAAGAAAAAGAAGTCAATTTCCGAAGCATGTGCAGAGTTAATGTCTACAGTAATTGCGACTAAGTACGGTAGAGCAGAGATGCACTGCCAGCTGGAGCCAGGGATTAAAAAGGAAACATCTGTGCTGAGATTATAGGAACAGAGGAAGCTGTGGGAAGGAAGGAAGCGAGAATGCCCGTGTAGGTCCACCTACCTCATTTGAACTTCTCCTTTTCACCGTGATTTTTTTTGCTTTCCTCTAGCTGAATTCTACATATTTACCATCCTGTGTGTAAAGAAAAGACTGTCCTATTTCTCCGCTAATTGACCTTTCCCTTATATTAACCTAATGACCTCACATTATCAAGATGGATCCTAAGCATTGGGATTTAGGTACATATTCAAAATTGAGCGACCTTTCAGGTAATTTGCTGAACAAGGATGCCTTCAGGTGTAATGACTCGAGGTGAAACTTTTTGGCCTCAACCAACTCACAGCGAGTCTGGCTTCAGATCTAATGAAAATTGCATTTTCTTCAAGAATCAGAATCTGTAAATTTGTCCTTTCTTTACAAACCTTCTTATCTAAATTCCTACTAAAATAGAAGTACTAAGTCACAAGAGAGGCATTCCAGTAAAACAATAAAAACTTCAGAAGTTAGGCAATGTCATAAGGGAAAATGTTAAGTTTCTGAAAATACTTTATAAAACATAGCTAGCAAAATGTATATACACACACATATTTAGCTAGCCAGCTTACATTCTAATGAAACATGCTTTGCTTTTATCCCTCTCAGTCTCCCAAAACGAAAGATTTAGAAGTTTGTGTCAGATTTGCAGAAATTGCCTGTTGTACAGGACAGGTCAGGAAGAGATTAGAGAGCTCTTTGCATTTGCTGTATTTCTTTTTTTTTAGTTTTGTTTTTTTTTTTTTTCCCCTACTACTTCAATTGCCTTTGAACTCCTGTTCCTTAGGAGCCCTGGTGAGGTGAAAACATAAGGATGAAGGAATTGAAGGTGGGAAGAAGGAGGGAGAGAAAGCAAGGAGGGAATTACTTCTTTCAAAAATAAATAAATCGATAAAAAAAGCACAGAAGTATTACTTAAAAAAAAAAAAATAAAATTCCCAGAGCCAGCACACACACTCCATTTCTACTAATCGGATTGTGATGTGTTTGCCTTTAATATGTGCAGCCAGCCCCTATGCCCTGCCTTGTGCACATGTCATGTCCTTTTAACATCAGCAGCCACTGGCCTGATTCTCAGTCCTTGATAACATGTTCCAAGTAGTATCGTGTAATGGGGGGAGAGCAGCGAGAGTAGTGGGGGACAGGAACCAAGGCTGGCACCAGCAATCGGTGCCTTTGTTGAGATGCTACAGACAATTCTCTTCCAATCAACGAACCTTTCATTTGATTTCAATTCTTTCTTTCTTGTTGATATGTCAAAACAGAGGCTCCATCAGCCATAAAACAAAAGGATGGATTCGAAGCAGGGTTTTTCCTTAATCCTCTCTGTTCCTTGCTCGCTCACCCTGCTTTCGGCAGATTTTCAATATCATTAGTTTCTCTGATTGCATTCCCTTTTGGAGATGAAAGAGCTGTCGGGCTCCTCAAAAACTTTAATGGGTTCAAAACAGAGAATTTTGGAATGCTGTGATGGAATAAATCAGATCCTAAAAGAGAGCAACAAGGTTAGGAAGGCCAGCATCAGCAGAGAGGGGCTGCTTGCTTGCTCCATCCTCCCTAAGACCAAGTTCCCATTTGCCACTAGACTTCAAAAATAAGTATTTTCACTTATTTATTTTAAGCCATTTTTAAAATAACAAGAATTTTTTTTAGAATAATTACTTAAACAGTAGTGGCAATCTTGCTGGCATCTGGATAAAGACCAAAATAAGCTCTACAGACCATGCTCTCGTAGCATGCATTTGCTCTTATAGTCAATCAAAAAGATTCCAAATCCACAATTTCCAGCTCTGCGAATTGTGATACAGTCCTGACTGTCTCCAAAAAGTTCCACAGGTTTTGACCTTCTTGGACATGAGGTATAATGTGATGCCCCAGAAAAAGATACTTAAGGGTGTAGTAGTCTTCCTGTTCTCTTAAACTTATCTTTGAAAATCTCATTTCTTCCCATTCCAGGTCCCCTTGGATGACATCCACCTCATTTCTGAAGTATTTAGATACCTCTGCACAGGTTAAACCTCACATTAGAAATCAAACAAGATCTGCACACCTTGGCAAAGACTATACACCAATTCTGGAGCCACAGCAGATCATTTTGCCTCATTTTTTTCCATTTGAAAGAGAGCAGTGAAGTTTGGGATACATGAGCCTGCAAATTACATTAGACTTAGAGGTCTCACTAGTTGGCTCTCCAGGGTTTATGTGAACTAAGTGCACATTGAGTTTGCTCAATGGAACCTTCTCCTAAATGCAGTTTCTTACGGTGTTCCTGGTGTGTCCATATTGGTGTGAATAAGAGAAACCTTCTGGTTCAGTGAAGACACAAGTTTGTCTGCAAAGTTACTCGGTCAACATCTACTACGTTTCTGCTTAAAATTGAACAAAAAGACTTGCTGGATTTTGACACGTCAGAACCAATAAGATCACCCATGGTGGCTTTTCTCAATGTCTGAGCTCCTCAGCTTCCTTCTTGAACCATCTGAAAAAGAAAAAAGGGAATAAAAGTCCACAAGGACCCAATGCCAAGCACATACCTGCCTTTAGCTTTTCTCATTGTGTTACTGGTTAAAGACAACGCTGCAGAAGCAGCAGCTTTAGAAGTGCAAGAGCAGGCATCCTGTGGCTGACTCCATATATATCTGTATATATGGAGTCAGCATAGTTTTCACCATTTTATACATCTGCCTTTTCAACTGCTCTGACCACCTCTGCACGCAAAACAAGGTAACCCAAAGCTTACAACTAACCAGACAGACACTAAAGAAAAGAGAGATGAACCAGCATGGATCGTTTCATAGAAAACACGCAAATGTAAACTTACAAATGTCTTGGGAGTGGAGAAATAGGCTAGCACATGGGAGCTAAGCACTCAACTTGCTTTCCTTGAGAAAAATACTAATAGAGATACAAATGTCAAACCAATGCCAACTGCTGAAGAAAAAAAAAACCTCCTAAATCCTTAAAAGAGTGAAGATCTGTGCCGATGCAATATGAACCATCAATTAGATCTACCCTTGCCCTGTGTGTGATTGGCAGATATGCACATCCTGAGCTCCGAAACCTCTCTGGCAGCTGAATTGCGTAGTGCTCGCTGATACCCACAGGTTCTGGTGTGTGGGTTCATATGGCATCAGCTCCAGCCACTGATGCTCCCCAAACCAGGCAACAGAGCAGCTACCAGTGCGATCCTGCCAGCAAAGCCCTGCAATTCCCTCAGCAAGTGAATAGTTTTCCCTTTTATCTCTTATTAAAGGGGATCAGGTGTTTGCCCATGAGAAATGCACTCTGAGCTATAGGATTTTTTTTTCTTCCTCCTGAAATATGCCCATAAACTAGATATGTGTCTGTTTAAATAAGCATAAAATTATGAGAGTGTCCTGCAGCAAAAGAAGACATCCACGTTCAGAGTAGCACGGATGAAAGAGTCCATTCTTCTCTCCTGCCATGACTTTGTTGGTGAACTTTGGGCCTATGGAGACTTTTCAAGGGCATGAAGAAGGGGCCCTACAGTTGCCAGAGTCTTTTTAGAATAGCCTTTAGGATTCATTTAGTCAGAAAGCAGCTGTGTAAGGGGTGTGATTTGTATTTACATGCACATACAGCCTCTCCCTGTAGCTGGCAGCTACAATGGAAGGCACAGCATCTCTCCCCAGGTTGGAGAGTATGCCCTGCACTTATCCAGACAACAAGAAGACTGTTATTCTCCGATCTGAGGCTGAAGAGCATCATTAGTGGCACAGGCTGCAGGATCCTCCTGTTCTCCAGCCTTCTCATTTCAAAGCCTTTCATTTCCCAAGACAGCTGCAAGGTGTCCCTTCAAGGATTTTGCTGTTTTTTGATTTATACTTTTATACGCTTGAATCTCAATTGAGACATCCCAGCCTCATTCCATTTCTGACCTTACACTATGAAAGCGGACTGACCCTCCATCTCTCAGCACTGGGCTGGCTTCCAGCCTGGGTTATGGAAGAGCAGGGGCAGAGCAGAGTGACCCACATGAGGTGCTCAGAGCCCAGGCGGTCACTGCGAGCCGTTCTCTCCACCCTCTGAACTTCTGACACCACTCTTGTTTTTCCAAGGCGTGCTTTTGATTCACTTCATTCTTCTGAGAAATTTCTACCCCACTCTGAGTACAGCAACCCCACAGTTGGCATGGAAGCAGATGATACGGGATGGAGATCTGCAGACAATACTGAAAATTGACATCAATTATTATTTGCTTATCTGTTTTTTGGGTTTGTTTGGGGTTTTTTTTGTTTTTTTTTTGGGGGGGGGGGTGGGGGAGGGGGGAAGATAACAGCTACTTCAGCTAGAAGCAAACTTGCTGGCAGCCTGTCAGAGTTCCTGAGGGCCTGACACTTGTTTCTGGTCATTGTTCTGCCTCTACCACACCTGTAAGCATGTGAGCATGCAGTAAGGATATCCAGGTATTTGATTCTCTCCAAATGAAGCTACGAACATGCAGCCAGCAGCAAGGCAATGCCCATGGGTTGACACTTTTGTGTTGATGAATCTATGAGTGAAATACACCCCAGGGAAATAAAATAAATGGGAAGGGAAGGGAAGGGAAGGGAAGGGAAGGGAAGGGAAGGGAAGGGAAGGGAAGGGAAGGGAAGGGAAGGGAAGGGAAGGGAAGGGAAGGGAAGGGAAGGGAAGGGAAGGGAAGGGAAGGGAAGGGAAGGGAAGGGAAGGGAAGGGAAGGGAAGGGAAGGGAAGGGAAGGGAAGGGAAGGGAAGGGAAGGGAAGGGAAGGGAAGGGAAGGGAAGGGAAGGGAAGGGAAGGGAAGGGAAGGGAAGGGAAGGGAAGGGAAGGGAAGGGAAGGGCTTTAGAGGTAATGGAATATTTGCACTGATATAGACTGGAGAAAAAAAACGCAGCTGCCATATAAATTTCCTACCAAAATTCCTTTTGCTTTCCAAAAGCTCCTTCCCTGCTCTACCTAAGATGCTTTTCTCAAACAAACACCTCCAAAAATCAGCAGGAAGGAAAAGTAACTCTCATTCAGAGAAACCGAGGTAGTTTGCATGCAGGTAGGCTGCATTGCCTTCCAACACTGAAGCCAGTTAAATAAACCTCCAAACAGTCTTTAGTACTTGCTTAAATAATAAAGGCGAGTGGGGGAGAGAGTTGTGAGGCTGCAAGTCTATAACATCTCTATTCCTGTCCTATTCAAGAGCCACCCTTAGCTGCTGATGAGAGCAAAATTGGGAGCAAATAATAAAACCATCCTCCTTCCTCAATAATGCCTTTAAAACAGATAAGTGCCAGTTGAATTAGCCTATTTATAAGACTTCTTTTTTCCCCTGACTGTAAACTCCTAATGACTCTCCGTTACACAATGCGATTCAATATGACTCAAGCTTCCAGGGGTCTTGATCCCCTCTAGATAGTGTACCACAAAAGTGATTTATAAACTACAGTCTGAGAAAGTCAGAGACTGAAGTGATTTGAGAAAATAGTTCAGGCTTGTAAGTGAATACAAGTGCTATGAATTCCAGTGCCAGAATGATACCCCCCTCCCCCCCAAACCTTTTCCTATAGTCTCATTTCATACAATGGAGGGAAAAGTGGTGTTAAAGGAAAAGAGGGGTGGGGTAAGAAAGTCCAAAGGGGAAAAGAAAATGAAGAGCTGTATGGTGAGAGCTAACATGCTGTGAAAAAGAGTAAGAGGAGGCTGTTTGCATAGCAAATTGAGTCTATGAGGCTGGGCAGTTCTGAGAGGAGCACACTGGCTGAAGAAGTGCTGAAAGAGAGGCAGAGAAGAAGCATTAACAGCAGAGCACTGATAATCTGAACGTGGATATCAGGTGTATCACTATGGGGGGAAAAACTTGCATTTGTCATTCATCCCCCAACAAACAAGTGGCGAGTAAACCTATATTCTTTTCTTTCTCAAAAGTTATTTTGAATTGAGTGGAAAAAAAAGAAATAGCAATCCCTAAGCGTGCACTTGCTTCTTGCAAGACAGATTTTCCCATCCAAATTTCAGCATGGGGTTGTTATTTTGGAATCCATTCCCTTCCCCCTCTCCCCTTATCGCCTCTCCCTGTCTTTCACAGTGAGGCGTTTGGTCTAAAGACAGCCAGGGAGCTAAATATATATTAATTAGAACTCTTGAGGCTGCCATCAATGAGATACAATTATCCCAAACTGTTGCTATTACAGGCTCTGATAGCTTCATTTAAATTCCTGAATAAAACATGAAATATCTTTAATGAGAAATGAATATAGTTGTCAGGAGGGAGTAGTTGTGATATTGTTACTAGTTGAGATATAGAAGATGAAGACATAATATGAATACCTTCGATTTTATATAAAAATGATTGCTGTTAAGAAAAGACAGATCCCCCTTTAGAGACTTCATTTAAGCTGAACATCCGAAAACACATAAAACAGCAACAGCTCTCTTGTAAGGAAACTCTGCTATCCCAGAGGCAGCTAGCACTCCTGCCTCTATGCAAAGTGGATCTGCTACAAGGAGTAACGGGGAAGAAACACCACATCATTATGGAAAACAAATCATGTGCAGCTCAGTGAGCTCTTCCCGTCGTTACTCAATGGCTGATCAGGGGGTTCAGCATCCAGAACTCTCCCCCACGCTCAAGGCACACACTGCCTTGTCTTTCTTCTTTCATTTTTATTATTTTTAACTCAAATGCAGCTCCCTCTCCCTTTCAAGGCAAACTGAAAGACACAAGGCCAGGACAGCAATGAGCAGTTTTTTAAATCATGCTGCCAGGGAGATGGGAACTGCAGCACCTCCTCATTCCTCCACAGCACCTCTTAGTGATGGACTGCACCTCTCGTCTAAAAATTCACCCTTGATCTGCAGCGGAGCTCTCCTCACCTCCTGGTATTTGACTGAATCTGCAATTACTCCCCTTTGTTCATACATTAAGGTTGGAAAAGATCATCCAGTCCAACCATCAACCCATTCCCATCTTGCCCGCTAACTCATGTCCCTCAGTGCCATATCCACCCTTTTCTCCACAACCTCCAGAGATGAGCCTGTCCTTCCTTTGGGTAAAGCGAGCTCTTCCATGTGCTTTGAGTTTCTCATCCCAAAATAGCCCACGTGTGAGTCCCATTCCACCCCATGCTGATGGGCACCGAAGCATTGAGCTCCAGCATCCCCACTGAAACACAGCTGTGGGTGGGATGGAGCACAGCAGCAATGTAACAGCAAGCACCACCACTTGTACTTCAGTACAGGTCACAAAGTGGAGATGATTATCATACTAATTGAAAGGGCATGGGAAATACTAAGGAAGGCGAACATAATTATCCAAACTGGAAATTACCAGGTCGTTCCCATTCTTGTGGGATCCTCTAGTGACCATGGAGTATGGTCAGGACCTCAATTTAAAGTCTCAGTACAAGTTTGGATCAAGGATTTTTACATTAAATCAATTAATATGCATGTGCCAAATGTTATTTTTGAGGTAGTTGGAGTGTAGCAGCTCTGTTTCTCCTACAAGCTTTGGTTTGCGTTTATTCTCTAGGCGCAGAGATAGAAAATTATCTCAGGGATACAATTCAATTTCTCCTAATCAACACCTCTTTGCTTCATCGAGTAAAGCACATTTAAACCATTTAGAGTTAGTTGTCAAGGAACAGTCACTCCAATTAATATTTTCCCAAAGATGTTTGTACACGACAATATAATAAAACAAAGAAATAATAAGAGTGAAGAGTTTCTAAGTGCCTCTGCCAGACTGGACCAGAAGAGATATCTCTATGGATTCCGCATCTGTTCCACCTGATTATTACTCTTAAATGGAGTTTCAAGACCTTACTAGAGGTAAAGGGAATGCATAGATCTACAGCGTCTCCTGTTCCTGGCAACTTGCAGTGCTAAAGACACTACAGTCTTACCAGTGAATGGCAGGGTCTCATAAGCTGCCCTTCCAGAATATATGAATCAAAACTTGAAGGCCAGTATTTAAGATGAGAAAAGTGTTCTCTAATAGACCTTAAAGCTTATTCCACCCTTGTCTTTGCTCAAGCTGTGAAAACAAGTTACAATTCAACTCTCCAAAATCAGTCACAAAAGACCTTGGAAAGGTAGGAATGGACCAAGAGCACAGCACCACCAGTAGAGTATAAACACACACTGAGCAATACCTGAACCAGCCTGCTTCAGATTTATAAGAATTATAGTTTCTGGGATCAAAAGCCAACTTTAAGGCAAAAAATTGCATCTCAAAAGCAAAGAGGCTTTATTAACAAGCAAGTCCTTTTCTATCAATTTTGGGATCGAGGTAGTCAAATTGCTGAAGCAAACACTCACCACTCACTGCATAAGTCATCTTTAAGGAACACAACTAAAGACCTCAGAGCCTGACACTGCAAACATCGAGTGCAATTTACAGCCCTTGAATCAGCACAACTAGAGCAATATCCAATTATACACACTTTATTTATATAGTTCATTTTCCACAAAAAATTAGTTTTATGTTCCAAAAAAACCCAGCCCAATGAACTAGATTAAAAGCCCTAGTCACTGACCACATCTATCAGCAGAAATATACGCCGACACAAACAATGACTCCACACAATTTTTTCTTTACTGCTTATTTTCATATGGGACTAAGAAACAGCACGTCTGGAGAGTGACAAGATTCCCCAGAGCCCTGTGCATTATTTTTACCCTTTTCGGAGACGACGTCTTCAGCGTCAGCTGGCTTTGACCAGCTGCAGTGGGGATGCTCTGATGGCAGTGGGCATTTTTCCATGGGTAGTTGACAGCAGTGACTTTTTTGACAGCCCCTTCCAGCTGCTCAGATCTGAAGCTGCATTGAAAGGGCAGAAAAGGAAAAAAGATACACAACATTACCAGAAGATGGATGCTTACTTCCAGAATTATGAATTCTCTCCCTTTGCTAAGCCTGATCCAAGCTCTCCCCTGTGTGCCTGAGAACCCCCCCAGCACTTTTCACTCCCCACATCAATTCTCCCAAATTTGTCTCTAGCTCTGGTATGCTAGAATGAGAGGGACTGGACAGAGCAGCCAGTTTGTGCTCAGACGAGGCTCACACATACTCCTCATTGCCTTTATTCTCTTTTCCACTGCTTTCTTCATTAAAAAAAAAAAAAAAAAAAAAAAAAAAATCCCTTCTGACAGAACATACCTGTTCGCTCCTATGTCCTGGAAAAGCAAACAACAAAGCCCTTTGAATTACTTATTGTTACAGCTTGGGGACGAGATTGCATCTCTAAGTTTATAAAGCAGCTACTACATGTGCACCACTAAATACAAATGATTTTAATAATCAGCATTTTATTTGCTTCTTTCAGCAGGGTGCCTTGTCATTACTTGAACGATAATAACACCCGCTTTTCATTTGCTAAACATTATTATGATTATTATTCAGAAGCTTTACTATAATTAACTAACGGAGCCTCACAACACCCCTGTGAGTCAGGTAAAGGATGAATTACAACATCCCCATGTTTCAGGGGGAAACAGAGCAAAGGGGAAGCTAAGTATCACAAGACAGAGGAGGCTTGGATTAAAACCAACGCTTCTTGGATCCAAATCCCATGCACAATCCACATCTTGACCTGTTTGCCTTCAGCTCAGCACCTAGCACTGCTGTCAGGTCAAAGGCACTGAGGACATTTGGGAAATTCAAAAAATAACACAAAATAAGGGAAAGGGACAGGGGTGTAGAAAGGAGAAAAAAGAAAAGAGACGTGGCAATCCTGAACAATCCCTAGAAATCCCAAATCCCTAACAACCTTTGGCAGCTCCTGCTCCCAACTGGTGTTGGTGCCCGGATCCTGGATGCTCACGTTTGGCACCTGCATTGAGCACATCTGTATCTATACAGACGACAGCTTCTGCCTATAATAGCCACCTGTGAGACCAAGGGAAAGGCATTAAAAATTAAAGAACTGCAGAGTAGATTGGAAGCCAATCTTGGGTTTATAGACAGGGAAGTGTTTGACAGGTGGTCTCTGTGCAAGAAGTGGCCTTAGAGACACATTTCCCTTGATTTTATTTTTTAATTAACTTTTATTCTCAGTATTATCTTGTCCTTTTTCCCCTCTTTACTTGGCTCCTTGCTTCCAGCCTGGAATGCCATTTAGCACAGCGCTATAGGTTCCTTCAGTACAGCAGTCCAGCTTTATAGAACCTTCCATCTCTGCTCTGATGTCAACCATCCACCCAACAAGTTTTATCCACATAAAGACTTTGGCATAAACAACAGCTACACTGCAGACCTTATCACCTAGTTAAGTGGGTTATCCTATAACACAGTGACACGTCCAGCAAAGCCCATATTTACGGGGGCTGCTCAGTAAGCAGTAACCCAGGCCCTGGGTCAAGCATTTGCCTGTTAAGCTGTACCACATGTGCCATCAGGCCCTTCCTGTTTGGGTTTCACGTACCGATTTTTCGCCCCTCTCTTCCCATAAAAACAGATGACCTTAGAGAGACTGGGAGTACCATCTCCATCACTGTCTGGAGCCCAGACTGCACCTCCTGCCATAAAAATGCTTCCTCACCTTCCCTCCTGCTCAGCCCTTGCATTCCCACTTTCAAGTTAATTATAATAACACATCTGCAGCCAAACAACAGAAACTCGTGCATCCCCTCCAGGCCCCCCCTGGCTTTGCTTCATTGACTCCTCCAAACCCTCCATACTTGGACGAGAGCACTTAACCTTCTGCAGAATATCTTTATGCTCCATTTTCCTTTCCATTAGGAAGGAGATGAAAGCAAGCAGAGGATGCTTTTGTACAGCAGTTGCTGCTGCCAGCAGATGTGCTCTCCCAAGTTTGTGTGTGTTTTAAGCATAGATTTGAAGACTTCTGAGTGTGAGGGGTTTTGGTGTGGGAGAGATGATAGGTTAATGGTTGGACTTAATGATCTTAGAGATCTTTTCCAATCTAAATGATCCTACAATTCTACAGATAAAGCTTAAGTGATGAGGTGTGCAGCCTGATGCAACGGTTTGTGCCCAAGTCAGAGCAATTCATCCTTTTTCTGTCCTCCAGTTTCCTAATGAAGAAGGTGCTAACCCAACCTGCTCCACTTTGAGTGCCATTTTCCAATTTTTCTACAGGCATAACAAAGTAAGATTCCAAGCACTGGTGTTTTTCACTTGAGGAAAATTTCCTTGATCAACCTGTTAAGCTTTTTCATGGCACCAACTGCTTTTCTCCCTGTTTGAAAATCTTCTGTATTTTTTTTCCTAAGAAAATATCATAACAAAATACCATAACAGCAGGGGAAAAAAAAGTGTAAATCCACTAAAAACATAATGAAAATAAAATAATTAGAATAATAGTGGAGTGAAAACTAAAACTAGATGCTTCTAATTGGAGAGCAGAAGACCCAGTCCATGCAACTGATGAACATTAAGATTTTTTGTATGTTTCCAGACTAGGCTGTGTACCACTGACAGTGAGTGCTGAAGCAAAGCCTGGGAAGTTCTGAGTGCAGAAAAAAATGTCTCTAATAAAAGCTTTCTGTGTCCTCCCAGGAGGCTTTTCACACACCACAGAGATATGGGCACATCTGGAGTAGGCATCAGCTAAGCACAATGTAAAGGGAGCTGAGATGCCGGATGTACTTTGAGTAGAAAGGTCCCATTTGTAAGACATTCAGCCCCACGACTACTCTCACTAATAGGCTGTGCCTTAAGTGTAACTGGTTGTGACCTCTGTTTCTCATCTCTTGTTGGAGGAAGGAAAGAGGTGCTGGACTGGGCAAGGAGGTGATGATGGGGTGGCCAGGGGGTCAGTGCAGGACATGAACAACCCCAGATCATCTCTTGGCCCTGTGTTCACTTCTGGCATGACTCAAGGCAAGCCATTTAATCCGTTTCCCATCTGTAAGCTCAGAATGCAACTGAGAATGCAAATACTGTCAAGGCAGGAAAGTGCTCAGCCACCACAGCGGATGGCAAGGAGGAACCCTTGAGTTATTATGGATTGAGAAGAACAAGTGCTCTGTTCCCAGGCACTGAGCACTGTTCCGCTCAGAATGATGCTCACAGAGCTATAGGACATCAAGGCAAACACTTGCCCCTCTTTAGTGCCATCAGGATCGCATCAAAGCTGCATGCATCTCTTTCTTCCTCTCCCTTCTCTTATTGCACTAGAGGCTCAGAGTTGCTGGCTCTGGCTCACCAGTCTCATTGTATTAGCTTGATAAACCACCCGTTTACCTATAATGCAACAGACTGTAAAAACCCTTGTGGCTACTGCATAATAAGGAAAATAAATAATAATATGCTTTAACAAGCATCAGTTGAAATAGCTGGGATTTGGTGGACCCAGCAATAAACAGCACATTTGCTTTCCCAGGAACGTGGAAAAACTAATCAGATTTGGTTGGCAGCTATGAAAACACAGCTGATCAACAGCTCAGTGCCGGCTCACACAATTCCCCATCACACAGGGCATCAGGGAGGGATGTTGTGCACATCCCTGCACTAGATGCAGTGCCCTGGCGGGCTGGCAGCTTTCCATCCCTTCGACAGGGGCTGCGGGGCTTTGCAGCCCAGACAGCAGTTTAACCCGAGGGTCAAAGGGCAGTCAGGCGTTATCTACCGGCTGGGTGCATTTCCTCCACATCTGTGGCTCCAATATTCCCGAAAAGACACTGACGAGAGGGTGAGAGCTAATGGGAGCTCCTCCGGTATTTAGAAATGTAAAGGGCTGCATTCATTTTTAATGATGTTGGGAACTCACTTTAAAAATAAATACATAAATAAATAAATAAACAACAAAAGCAAAAGCAGTCAATGGCAATTTACATAGGGTGAAGGAAAAAAAGATAAATTTAATCTCTGCTTGCTGGACAACGGAATATTGCTGTGTGCTTTAAGCACAATGCAATTTTGAGCATACCATTACAACTGTGGGATAGCTTGTACAGTTGTGCCTTGGTTATGCTATATTACACATCTATTGCGTGGGACTAAAATAACTCCTACCTTATTAAGGTAAAATCCATCATCATCTGCCTCCTATTCCTCTGCACAGATGGTGCTTCACTGACCCTTATCATTTTGCATGAAATGTAGGGTTAGCTTTTGAGCTAAGTACTTGTTTGGTACATTCTTGAGAAGTCTTAAAGCAACTTTTGTTTTCAAGACTGAAGCAGCCCTATATCCAATTGCATTGATAGTATGTAATACATAACATAATGATATATAATATATTAATTGACAAAACCAACAAGGAGCTGCTGCAGCATTCCACAGCTATGCAGGCAGATAGGGTGCTGATCACCTCCCACATGTCAGGAGCAGAGGACAAAGAGGTCCCTATGGGGCTCCTTTGCCACCAGCAACCCTTTTCCAGTGAGTGAAGCCCCCACAGGATCAACTTTCCCACTAGGACCATTATTCTGCATCAACCAGATCTACCAAGCTGACATTGCTGCTGTAGAGCATAGGGCCAAGGTCTGTCATAAGGGAGAAATAAAGCCAGGTGCAATTACCCTTATGCTCCTTGTATTGATTATACTACAGCATTAATTCTAGGGTAATGCAGCTGTGGATGGAGCCAGGATGACTGTCTCCAGCATAGGATGCTCCAACCTTTTTAGGTGTGCTGCAATTCAATTTTTTTTTTTTCTCCTTAGCTATCTTCTGTTTAAGATGATGAAATCTAAACATTTAGAATTCAAATGCCAACTGACTGCGCACAGGCCAAAGAGTTCTTCACATATATTAAGCTAATGCAATCCTCACCAAAATGCAGTAACAAGAAGACACCTCCTAAGAACTCCTTCCTGGTTCTTATGGGTTTTGGTGGTTTTACCAATTCCTTCCCATCCACATCACAGAATCATCTCTATGATTCATCTACACCTTCACGAGCATCCTCCACAGTGGGACAGCCAATATCAACATCACCTCTTCATTTTAAGAGTGACAGAGAATTATGAGGTCATTTTCCACGTCCTGTGTCATTTCCCTCCCCAAATGCACGACCGGTCCTTCAGAGAATAGCCTCGTGGGTTCTTGTCTAGACTGCCCTTTAATTGACTCAAGCTACAGGACTTCCATCATTTCTCCAGGGAGATCATCCCACAGTCTGACAGACCTTGCTGCCAGGAAACACATCCCAGTGTTACCCCTACATTGTCCTTGCCCAGTGTCATGGCAAAACTACAATCAGCTAGCATCTTTTACTAGGAGACCTATGCGTTCCAAGTATCCCACCCTGCACATGTGCCACTCTTCCACTGATCTAGTTCATTGCCATTTGACAAGTGGCAAACGTTGTTTCTAGATCAATGTAATTATTTTCCTTTAGCACCTGATCAGCTTATGGAGAAATGTTTTGGTCACACTGGTGGAGGGAATACAATTTTCTGGGAAACCATGAAAAATAGCGAGTCACATATTTTTAATTTATTATAGGGACGAAATAACACATTTTGTCTTTAATAAAATCAAAGTTCAGAACCTAGAAAAAGAGCTTTGTAAAATGTTTCTCTTCTCTTTTCTTTTCTTTTCTTTTTTTTTTTTTCAAAAGAAATCAATTTAAATTCATTTACTTTTGGGGTAATCACATAAATAGTGAGCAACAGGTTAATAAGGTAGTAATAGATATATTAATAATGAGGAAATCAATTGTTAGAGGCTGTTCAATAGTGTACTTATTAGGTTTATATTCATCTGCACTACTAGAACTGATGTGCTTTTAATAATCTATAACATGTTATTCATGACTCGAGTATTCTTCCCTATTAATAATTTACTAATGCTTTATAAACTATTTATAATTGCATTCTTCATATAAAAATATGATCTTTGATCTAACAGCAAGTGATAACTTGGGACAGTCCCTACTGGACTCAACTGACGAGGCAAGGAAACCACAACGGAGCTGCTGGAGCACCATCTGTGCAATCCACAGTCCTCAGCATTTGCTTTAACTGGTTTTGCAGCTCTTCTGAAACCTGATAGCCAACATGAATCGAATTTTAATTCTGCATAACTCAGTAGCAAAATGTTCTTAGAGAACAACCAGTTCTCCTACTCAGTGTTTGAAAATCTCTATTTCATCTCCAAAACTGAGATAGTGTTAGGAACAGAGGCTAAGAGGGGATCATTGGAACTCTTGTTAAAGAATTATTACAGAATTGCAACTTGTTTTCATCTTACCAATCGCATCCAGGCATGAAATCAGTAGAAATCGTGATGAAAATTACTGGAAAGATGCAAAGAGGAGTAATGATATTTCTTCAACAGTGTAGGGTCCTTCATTGAACTGGAATTGCCACTTCCGTAAAGGCTGGAATACATTAGAAGAGTTATTCTTTCTGAAACAAAAAATAATGTTATTACTCAAATAAAAATGAAAATAAAAAAGAAAATACAGGGAAGGGTATCAATAGTTTACAGCAACACAGTGATTCACTTACGAAGAGAACAAGGGAATTCATCTTGTTTAACCAAATAAAGATTAAATGTGGTTTTGATTACTCTTCTAAAATACATTGAGGATTCAGGAGGGTGAGGTCAGTGGAACATGGAGAAAGATTATATACGTTAAAAGACTCTATTGGAACTAGTTCAGTTGCTTGTAGATTGGCCATGAAAACTGATGAAGAGCATTGATTGAGTATCAAAAGCATATGATAATTTTCTAAAATTAAGCAGTCAGAAAAAAATTTCAACTGGAAGCCTTGGCACTTTATTGCCAAGGAAACAAAAATCTTGTGTATTACAATGTCCCCAAGGGGTTGAAAAGGAGACTGAATCACTGTTTGTTCGTGTTGTTCTTATCTTATACATCAGGTTCCTGTAGTCATCGCTGGAAAGCAAGAAGGATTTGAACTGTTGGTTTCTGGAAGGCTTATAGGTTTTGTCTGGGTTCAGTATTGGCCTTTCTTTGAATTAATGCTATCAGGGTGTTGCTAGGAACAGGATGTAGAAAGATGCACAGATACACATCCGCACATCCCCAGTTTAGATGAAGGCTGTAACTGATGGATGAGCTCTTGGGAGAAGAATACAGTTTGCTCAACATACCTTGATAACATAAACACGCTTTATTTCTTTAGGTAACTCAATAGTACAATATATGAACGATGAGGCAAAATAGAAAACAGAAAGAAAAACCTTCAGAGTATTTGTACTACCTAGATTTGATTGATTTTGAACACAATCTTGTATGCCAGAGTGATGGTCTGTCTTAACTGGAGTCTGAATAACCCTTGAAGTCTTGAATACCCTGGATCCTTCTGTATGAAGTTTGGGGCTACAATTCTCCCTCTCCAGAGGAAAAATAACTTCAGAAAGAGCTAGAAGAGAAGAAGGATCTGTTATGTCTGGTAGATAGGGTGATTTATCCAGTTTGGAAACAGAGTGATAAAAACACAGTCTCCTATTCCCCCAGAATAAAGTTGAACAATGTAGAAAATTAGCCAACTTCTTTCAATATTTTTTTTCTTAATTGCTATCATTCCCAGTTCAGTTTTATCATTCAGCAACGCTTAGAAGATGAACTTCTCCCCCTCCCCCAAAAGTACTTTCTAACAACACTTATTAAGTGTGCTGGAGGAGCAGCCCTAGTATCTGGTGTGTTCTCCTGTTCTGTCCTCCCACGCACAACTCAATCTTCCTCCACGCTCACTCAAGAACAGCATCCTCCTCTTTCATGCATCTGTGCTAAAAGTGGAAAGAGCATTTGACTTAAAGGAGCACTAGCAACCAGTTTTAAATCTCAAGGTAATTTGTCGTCAAAGTAATTTTTTAGCATAAATGGGGGATTTCTTTCAAGTGGTGAGAGAGGAAGGGATCTGTTAAGTGAAGGAGAATTAATTATTCCCAGACATTACTGAAAAATACAAACACAACCAGGGTGTGACAGAGCACACCTGAGAATTGATTTTAAACAAAAGTGAACCTGACCGCTCACATTTCATCATCCCCCTCTGTGAGACTTCTCCAGGCTTCACCTCTTGTTCAACAGAATTAAGTATCAATATGGCCACTGTTAGAGAGAGCTGCAAGATAACCCTATTTGCTCACACCGTCTCAGCTGATTAAGTCTTGTTTCCCAGCTGATTGGGAAGATGTACGAGAGTGACAAGCTTTTGTCTTACAAGATCTTTGAGTCTGAAGTCTGTAAATTCTCATCTCTCTCTTTTACTCACTTCTTCTCCCTGTAAGTCAATACAAACACTGAATCACAATTTAGGGCTCGAAGAGAAAACTGAGACCTTCTTCTTCCAAAACACCATTCTGAAACATTCATGGCACCTGCCATTTGGCATTACACCTTTCCAGATAAAAGATGCAAGGACATAAGCTTTGTTGTTTGTTTTTTAATGAAAAACATATTATTGGATTGGTTTGCATAAAAACAAACAAACCAAAACAGTAAAAACAGGGCAAGGGGATGCTAAATGCTGATGAGAGCTCAGACATATTACCAGCTGTAATGTGCTGCTCCAATCTCCAGCTTTGAAATCCATGCTAAAAGGCTTCGAACCATTTCTCTCACAGCCTATAACATACACAGAGCAGAGCACAAGAATGCAATTAACTCCAGCACAGCTCTCCCCTGCCTTGCATAGCTGAGTTAGGAAGGATTGCATGAGAAAGATTTAGAGTTACACCATTAACTGCAAAAAAAGTGATGAACAGGAATGTCACCTGGTGTGCCTTCAGCCCCAGACCATCTCAGACAACACTAAGATGATTTCTTTCTCTTGGGGATCAGCTGAGGACCATGGTCAAGGTTACGATGTGATGAAACAGCTGGGAAACAGAGGCATGCGTGAGGTAAAAACCTCTGGATCAGTAGCCCTAACTGCACATCAAACACCATTCCCTACTTTCCTCCTGCCTGAAAATATTTGGGAGAAAAGACAGAACAGTCAAGAAAGATTATCCGTGGCCACAACAATGGAGCAATTTAGAAGAACTCTGGGGATGGTCTAATTAGGCCATTGCACATTAGCTCATGGCACATTGCTGGCACAACAACAAATGCAGTGGCTATTGCATCAAAACACCTTAATGACATCTTGGAGCCTACCCTCCGGCAGCACCGAGACCCTGTAGATGGAAAGGACAGCAAGACTACCTACGTGTGACACTACTCACGAGCAGAAACAATCAGCCTTGATGGAGTATTTTATGAAGAGGTTTCCATCAGGCGCCAGCAGCTTTTTAAATATTAACCAGTGAGATCTACTGGCTGCCACTCTGGGATTACTGTCTCTGACACTGGTGATCCCAGCGTGTCAGCTTAATTTAGCAGCCAAATCCTGGCTCCCAGCGAGTGGCTTGCAGATGTGGATTTTAATTAAAAATATTTAATTTTCAGCTCCGAGTTCCATTTGCTTTACCTGGCAGTATGGTTGTTGGTGCTCATCATACAAAGCACCCCAATGCTGCTCCAAGGAAACCTCAAACAGCTTCCTCCGCCTATGGCAGCTCCAAACAGCCCCACGGAGCCCCGTTCTGCATTCAGCCTCAACAACTGAAACAGAGAGCTAAAAGTAAATCATTTGTGGCTCAGAACCTACCTTACACCAGAGCAGCTCACTCAGAGATTGGCGACATGGAAAGTGCTCCTTTCCAGCTCCAACACGATGCATCCCATGAGAGTCTGTTTTTCACCCACAGGACGCTACAGACTCTAGGTGTTGCTCAAACCCGGAGGAAAGAAAGCTACGTTTAAATTGGCACCTCAGGGTTGTAAGAACATGTCGTTTGACAACTAGCAAGCTGGGACTTCACATAGCCCAGTGGGACTCACGAGGAGTTTTATACAAATATTTTTCACTAATAGCTTTCTACATCTGCAGACGTATACTTAGCAAGTCCCAAGTCAAATAGTTGCAAAAGCATTTAGTGCAGGTCCTAACTATAAGAGAAGGTTCTGCCTTTGTCTTCTGTTTGCACACTGCAAACAGCATCCGTGGCATTTGTCCACATACAGATACTTCTTTTGATTATAGCAGAAAATTCGAGCACCTTGGAAGATGTACATTATGGCTAATAATTATCCAATAAGATGTTTAGAGATTCTCATTTAAGTACTATATTTTAAGGGAGTATCTTGGAAAACCATTTTCTTTATGTGGGAAAGAAAAGCAGACATAGAGAAAAGGAGCCAGAAACAAGTAGGCTTCACTAGACTAATATCTAAATCATTCAACATTCAGCTAACAGATGTTAGTATTTATTATGAATAGCTGCAAATTTTAATTATAGAAAGTATTTCAAAATGGTATATTTTTTATTTTGTCCTATCTTATTTCCAAGGAAGTACCTATCTTTTCATTCCTTTTGAGAAGAGAAATAAGTAACTCTAGATGCTCTAGAGAAAGACTTATTAAAGGGCACGTACAATTCAGTGCCAGCAAGAACCTATCCACGGAGAAAGACTTTGTAACTATTTGGGGGAAGGACAGTACACGGTTGTATAGCACCTGATGCAATGGAGGCATGACATACGACCCTTATCACAAATGGAAAAACAAACATCAACAAGACAGATTGAAGAACACATCAGAAACAGTAAAAATAATGTTAAAAATAATCACTGCTAACATTTAGCCTGGAGTCCTTTTTGCTTTGTTATTTTATATTGACAAACCCACGTAAAAATGGGTCCCTAAGACTTTTTGACTTGTAGACAACCCATTTTGCTCTGCAGACCCCAGTGTATCTATTGTCACCCATGGGAGGGCCCCAGGGCCTCTGCTACGCTGAGTCTTTGGGGACGGATCAAATGGCTTCCAGACGAGAACAGAAGCAGACATTTTCCAACCAAATACATCTCAGGTCACTGAGCAATGCTCTGGTGGCTCTGCCTCTCCTGCAAATGCCCACGGAGGCATTTCAATATGGAGCTTTGCCTGAGGAACTCCTCAGGCAGGAGGAGACGTTTGCCCCTGCCTTGGCCAGTCCAGTGAACTGACCGAAACCATCAGAACAGCTGTGTGTACTGATGTCTCCAACTTCAAATTGGGGTGCTCTAGACATGCACATAGGCTTTGATCAAGCAGCACTGCTAGGGAGGAAGGTAGTGATGGCAGAGTCATAACTGGGGATGAGTAGAAGAGTAGAAGATCTTTCAGGCTGGGCTTTGAGAAGAACTGAATCACGACATCTGCTTGTTGATGCACTGAAGTCCCAGAGACTCTGTGCCAAGTGCTGTAACCCAAAGCAAGGCCTCACATCTGACTACAGCATATTAAAGCCTTAGGACATACAAATTATTCATTCAGATAGGGATTTATGTTCAGCTACTGCTTTACAAATCATCAAGTACTCCCACAGGTGATTGCCACAGCAAGGATATTTGGGGAATCTCTCAAGATTGGTGAGTATTGTATCTCTCAAGAAAGTGAATGTTAGTGTAGAGTCAAAAGCACTTTATCACTCCCTTCCTTACTACTTCCTTACTACTGTCACATCAGACAACAGGGAGATATCACACTCCGTGAAAATAAGCTGTATTAACCCTGCAAGGGGGCAAATCTCTTCTACAACTAAATCACACTCCATGAACACCTGCAGAGTGACTCTTAGATCTCTCCAGTAAAGAACAGACAGATTTACGGGGCACCAAACCCTTACTATGTCAGAATGTACAGTGAAAATTATGCTATGTCCATAGCTGTCCAGAGGACCCCAAACAGAGGCTCTAGAAACCACTGATGACTTTTCTCAAGTCCAGGAAAATCCACCAGCAGTTGCTTATGGATCGGAATTGTCTAGAATAACGTTACCTTTAACATTTATAGCTCTACCACAGCTATACAGATGTCAACATCTTCCCTTCTTTCCTGACCAGGGCATGAGCAGCAGACAACCCACATAGGAAAAGGACCGCTCCAATTTGCCCAAAGCCTGACAGTTTTTTCTTCCCCAGACAGAAAATGGGGCAACTTTAATATGGTAATGATGTTCCACATGAACTTGTTCTTCAAACAAGGACTAGTTTGTTGTCAGACAGAAATGGAAAAGGGTCAACCTTTTCTGCCCCTTCTGCATACAACAATTCCTTCTTTTGGGAGGAATGGCTTGAAAGCTCCAGTTATCTCAGTCTGTTTTCTACTAAGAGTGACACCTCCAAACAGACTCCTCCTGTCCCTTTTTTAGGCTATGAACGGGTCCTTGGTGTTCCAGCCAGGCCACTTCTCCAATGCAGCTTCTGTCATTAGGAAAAAAAAAAAAAAAAAAAAAACCCACCACATTTTCTTGGAAAGTTCTGCAAATATTTTATGCCCCCTCTTTTTCTCTTTTTTCCCTTCTTTTTACCCCCCTTCGTACATTCACACAAGCTAAACAACAAGAGGGTCCTCTGATGAATGTGGCGGATCGCCATGGTTACGGTTCAGAGATGCAGCAAAAAGCAATTATGGTGGGACATAGAGGAGAAAAAGGGAAAAAAAAAAAAAAAAAAAAAGAGAGAGAGAGAAATGCACCTCTTTGTCAGAATTTCAGAACAGCTGTAATAACACTTCTGCACCCCAACCAGCGCAAAGTAACTGAAATATTGTGGCATGTTAAATGCCAACGCATTAAATACTGGGATTTCAATGTCACATTATTTAAAAAGACAGGAAGCATTAATTTCCAGCTGCACTTTCAGCTTGTTAAGTCATCTAGGGGGAATAGGGAAAAAGGAACAAGTCCATGGCACAGGGGCTCACATTTTGAGGTGTGAAATAAAACACTGTTCAGCGAGGCAGCGGAATGCACTTGTAACAGATTTAATCTGACAGCAGCTGTGGTTTCCCATTTAAAGTTTGTGTGATTTATTTTTCCCCTTGGTGCTGGAGCTCCTGAAAGAGATGACGATGCTCTCCTGACCTTTCCCTAGGCTGAGGATCTCAAAGCACTTTACCCCATGCATTCATTTTCACAGCCTCCAATGGGCGAGGTAGGTGGTTGGCACTGTTCTCACACAGTAGGTGAAACTTGCTCCAGTCTGATCTTTTTAGACCAAGGCTCACAAAAGGGCTGTCTTTGACCTTGGTTTGGGACTGAGAAAAGCAGGAAATTCTCATTTTACAAGTTGTTATTCTAAAATCATACTTAAAATGAATGCTGCATATTGCAGCCTGGGATTATCTGTGAAGTGTGCGCCCATTACACATCTATTCCTCTGTGGCTAGCAAAAAAGATTTGTCTCTACTCTTTCCTGACTGTGTTTACTCTTGAGGATTTCTACAGATCTAGTTTTGGTGTCACCAGCAGCATAAAGCTTCTCCTTTCCTTCTCATACATGTTACATACTGCAGCCCCCAACTGCATTCCTGTCTTCCAGGCTATGAATCAAAATGGGAACTAGACCTTTGCTAGCCCAGGGAAGGAGGTGGGAAATAAGACATGATTGAAATGGTCTCTGATCCTGTTCACCAAGTGGTGCTGCAAATTGGAGTGCCAGAGGAGCAGAAGTGGCGAAGTGTGCAACCGGAGATGCCCATGGCACCTCACACTGAGATGGCTTACTCTTGTCAAGATGCAGTCTTGGATCTAAATCACAGAGGGTGGTGACACGCTGGAACAGGTTGCCCAAGGAGACCCCATACCAGAAGGCATTCAAGGCCAGGCTGGATGTAGCTCTGGGCAGCCTGGTCTGGTGACTGGAGACCCTGCACATAGCAGAGGGGTTGAAACTAGACGATTGCTGGGGTTCTTTTCAGTCCAGGCCATTCTATGGTTCTATCATCAGTGACCGGAAAACCATTATGCCATCTCAGACCTGACAATGAACTTGTAGACCAGAAAATCCTGACAAAGAGTATACAAATGGTCTACGCACTCCAAAATATACCTTCTTCCATAATGTTTTGAAGATTTCTAGCTTTACAACTTTCCTCATTTATTCACTTACTACACAATTATTCAGGGAAGACTGTCAAGAGGATGCACTGCTCCAAATGGGCATGAAAAGGAAACAACAGCCCAGGAGAAGGGGATGCAATGAATACTGGAAAAGCACAGACACGTTACTGAAATTCTGACCTTTTTGACAGCTTCTGGCTTCCCGCTGGCGTTGTGTCAGGACGATAACTATCATGTTTCAGGCTGCACATTGCCTGCAGCAGACTGTAGCAATTTCTCTATAATTGCTGAATATATATATGCATGTATATATACACACATATATATGTTCAATTGCATCATGGTTTCACCTGAGCAGAGATTTTTTAGAGGAGAGCAGAGGAAGAGGACCTTAACTGAGTGAACTGAGTTCGGGTTAAATGGAACTGGGCTTATCTACAATAGCCACTGTTAGGTCCAAAATCCACTAACTACTTTGCTCTTTGCTAATGCAAAAACTTAAACAGTTAAATTCTGCTTCCCTTCACATCAGTGATAAAACTTTCCTTGACAGTAGTGGGAGTAAAAATGCCATTAAACAATTCTAATATGGCTTCTAAGAAAAGGTTTGGGTGGGAAGGATAATTGTTGAGATTCTTTTTCTATGTTAACTGCGGTTCACTTATTAGTAGTACTATTGCACTGCTACAAAATATTTTCAGAATCCTCATAATGAAACATAATTGGAAATTTAAATAAAACATAGGAAATGCGATTAGAAATTTAAACTACCAGCTTGTCACTTCCTATTTTGGAAACGGAAAAAAAGGGCTTTGGGAGTTTCAAAGCAACGTTTAAATTTCTACCTGTAGCACAGCACTTACTATCAGGTTGTGAACGGATTTACTTCTCATACATAATGGACTGGATATCTGCAAAGTGAGCATGAAAAGAGAGAAAAGAAATAGAAGCATCACTGACAAAAGCTATGGGCCCAGCATCAAGTTGAGTCCTGTGACTAGAGACACAGAGACAACTTCCAGTGCCATGTACCTGTGTGTCACTGCTGCACTACTTAAAGCTCCCTCAAACAAACCACTTACCACATAGCAAGATATGAGATTTCTTGGTGATTGCTCTCCATTAAATTTCAAAAAGTATTAGATTACAGTAAGGGTTTAAAACAATTTTTTGCAGATATTTAAATTTAATTGCATTGCTTCACTGGTGCTGACGGTAACAATCTCAGTAAATGATCATTTTGAGCAAGACTAAACATTTTTCCCCAGATCTCATCTGCAAAGGAGGAAAGAGTAAGTTTACAATAAGTTTACAATAATGAAGTATTTCTATTTTAGTGGTGCTTTCATCACTTCTCCAAAACTCAACTCCTAACATAGGCACATGGCTACGGACTGCCAGGTGCATCCAAGTTTTACATCTAAAAGCCTGCATTAAACTTCAAAGCCATTCAGTTGGACAGCTTTCTCCATTTTTCAATTTAATCTTCTAACTCTAGAGCTGAGGATGCAAGCTTGCAAAAACTCAATCCCTAAATATTAGGATCCCAACAAATGCCCAGCTTTCAGAAAGGTGGAAACAAACATTCAGACTCATAATTCATAGACCCACTGACTTGCTCTAATGCTTCAAAAGCAGGAGAAACAGCCTCTTCACAGAGGTTCTCACCTGCATCAAAGAACAACTGAAGCAAGGGCTACGGTGCCCTGAAGTCTGCAGTCCTGCGTGTGGTGATAGCATCTCAATGAAACCAGCTGCAGCAGGTGGCAGTGGTGGTGGAGAGGAACCATTGTGGTAGGTGCATCATAGAATGGCAGAATCACTGAACGGCCAGGGTTGGAAGGGACCTCAAGGATCATGAATCTCCAGCCCCCCTGCCACATGCAGAGCCACCAACCTCCACGTTTAATGCTAAACCAGGCTGCCCAGGGCCCCATCCAACCTGGCCTTGAACACCTCCAAGGACGGGGCATCCACAACCTCTCTGGGCAGCCTGTTCCAGCACCTCACCACTCCCTGGGTAAAGAATTTCCCCCTGACATCCAACCTAAATTTTCCCTCCTCTAACTTAAAACCGTTTCCCCTTGTCCTGCTGTTATCTACCCTTTCAAAGAGTTGATTCCCCTCCCCTCTGTAGGCTCCCTTCAGGTATTGATAGGCTGCAATGAGGTCACCCCGCAGCCTTCTTTTCTCCAGGCTGAACAAGCCCAGCTCCCTCAGCCTGTCCTCATAGGGGAGGTGCTCCAGTCCCCAGATCATCCTAGTAGGTGGATAGTTGGACTAGATGATCTTAGAGGTCTTTGCCAACCTTCGTGATTCTATGATTCGTTGCAGCCTTTCCCAGCCATGCCCCCACTGCTCTAGAGTTCAAATCTTTTCATCTCCCAGCTCCAAACAAACTCATTTCTCAGTGGTATTGCTTGAGACAAAGTTTTGCCTCGTGAGGTCAGTCACTGGGCTTCCAGACAGCAGACTCGCACCAGGGGCTCAGCTGCTCTGAGCACTGGCACTTTACCTTCTGGAGAACGGAAAACACATTAACATAGAGTTTGTTTTGGCCCTACGATACAGGGCTAGGGGTGCTCAGCCCCCACCAGAAGACTGTTGTTCCAACAATGGAAAATGGAAGGGGGGAAGAGATGGACTCAAAGCACACAGCACTCCAAAGCCAAAACACACATTGCCGGTATTTCTCCTAGTGGGATACGCAGGGCAAGCCAAGTCAATGCTCTGCTATTCAGAAAACTCCAGCAAGCAGCAGTCCTCAATAGAACAGAGGCACAGCAGCCAGGGGAGGGGAAGATGAAGGTCTGTAACAGGTTGCTTCATGTAAGATGGAATATTAGTCTTTCTCTAGTGCACTCTCCTCCTATAGGCTACCCTTAGAGAATTAAAGCTGGTTTTTTTTTCATCTTTGCCTTCTAGGCAAAAGGTGAAAGCTTCATGCCAAACATTGAGGACAGGCCTATATGCATGTTTTAGCATCCACATAGCCCAGATTTTAGGCCATACACTCTGCTTTTCTTCTGCTCTCTCTTTCTCTCTACTTCTCTTTCCATTCTTCCCACTGGCACAGCCACAAGCAGATGCCATTCTGTCCTCTCTCAGCATCCTTTCTCTGGGCTGTGATCACTTCCTATTGCCTTTGCCCCTCATACTCTCCCCCCAAAGCCCATTGCAATATCCCACCTTCAGCCAAGTCCAACATAAAAGCATTCAACTACACCATTTTAGATTGAATGCAAACTTGAGCTTGGGAAATGTTGCACATCCTTCATGCATTCAGCTTGTACAAACAGCGGTACATATTCCTATCCCTACTATGCAAGTACACACATGCTCCTGCTGCTCCCACTCCTACAGGCATTTCCCTAAAGCTATCTTAAGATTATTGCAAATGCAACACCACATTATGCCTCCTAAAAAATAAACTAAAATAGTCAAACCTTGGCATATCTCCAGAGAGGAAAGCGTCAGATCTCAGCTGGTAAATAAGATGTTACTGTGAAGCTTGTAAAGCCAACGTTATTTCTCCTTTGTAAAGGCTCTACCTGCATAACATGAAGGGGGCTCAGTGACAGACACATTAAAACACCATTAAACTGTGAAATAGAACACAGTGTGAAAATAGATTTAACCTTCACAGCATATTGATCTCTACCCCGCGCCGTGCCTAAGTTCTTGGACAACTGTTTTATAATAGGTTTTACTTATTTTCCTGTTGCTATTCTGACTTCCTCAGAGGAGGGTGTTATTTCTAAAAGCTCCTGACAGCTAAGGGAAAAGTGGGCTTGTTTCTTAGTCATTGCTCAGCGCTCAAGTAGAGCTGCTGCCAGCTGCTCCATAAACAGAAATCAGTTCTGTGTGAGGGAAGGATGGGTCTGGGCAGCAGCGATTGTGGTGGGATGGGAGGAGGAGGAAGGGGAAGCGGAAAGGGAAGAGGAGACGGGCTGTTTGCAAGGACTCTGCTGAACAAAACCACGCAGGATGCAGGCAACCATGCTGAACCTGAAATGCCTTTTGAAAGGGACAGCTCCAAGATTTATTTCAGCGTGCAGGGACGTGGGCTGTGTTTGTGAAGATGATAGGTAAAATAATTGTACGCACATCTGCATATTCAGACGGAAATCCTTCTGGGGGGTGACTGCCATGTATCATGCTGCTGGGTACCTTCACTGCGCGACAGTGACTCCTCACAGCCATGACTTACACCACAGGACCTCTGAACCCCGTCACCTCCTCCCTGACCCTCCATCCATCTTCCAAAGCCTTATGCTAAGAGTTCAAACCCTTGTGAATGGCCAGGTATTTTTCTTTTTCACATCAATTCAACAACAACAACAAAATGTTCCATCACCTCCACACTGGGATTTCCTTTCTGACTGCCCCAAAATAAACCCGTCCTGAACATGGGACAGATAAAGGTCAGCCACGTCCTGTAGCCCTGAAAGAGGATTTTGTGACACCCATGCATGATTGAGATAAATTTTAGGGATTGGTGGTGCTCTTTTTATGTAAATATCTCCACCATAGTCATCTCACAGATCCTGAATGCGAAGGGAAGGCTGAGCCCATCCTTCAGATATCCCATACACACTGCATGGAAATCCAGTACCTGGATGCTGGCTACTGACCAGAGCACCTCTGAGCAGCATGCTGGACCCACACACCCAGACCTTGCCAGTAACGAACATCACACCATTCACATTTGTAAACGTGGTTCACACATACAGTTTGCACACTGCCTGCAAGGCAACCAAGCAGCTGCAGGTGACCTAAGCCACAGAGGTACTCTCAGAGCAATAGAAGAGTTGCACTGACACCAGCAACACTGGGATGGTGCTCACTGTAGTTAAAGTAATTACTTACTAATAAAGTGAGTGAGTTTTAACAAAAATGTACTTCCACTTTGGGCACGTAGTCCAGCTTTCCATAATGTTGTACATATTGACATACCATGAATATCATCTGTTCCCTCAACAAACTGCTGTCAACAAGAATAAATCACAGTCCAACAGCAGCAAGTTCGGCCACTATTTATCTAACTCATAAGAGTAGCCAGGCTGATTCAAAACCTTTGAGCTCAGCAAGGATTTTATATCAATGCACTTCAAGTACAGCTCACAAAGAACCACACAGCAATTGCAAAACACTCAACTGTTAATTTCTTTCTCACGTAGAGAAGTGGCTGTACATCCCTACAGGAATCCTTACACTGGTTTCTGTTCCCTAAAAGCAGTTTACCTTTTGCCTGAGTCTCCAGCAGAGCAAACACTCCCTCTGCAGCAGAGCTGAAAAATCTGTTTCTGTTATTGATGATGCTGGATGAGAAGGACATGGCATGGGTGAGGATGTTGACTTTCACCTTCCATGTGCCTCATTCACGGACACCAAGGCTCTGTTTAAGCAACTTCTGTCTCACCAGTGTCCTATGCAATAGGTCCACAGCCTCCATTCACACATCCAGTCAACAACACAGATTAACGACCCATGGAAGATGACAAAATCAGACTGGCGTGTAAAAGCAGGACAAAAACATAAGGAACAAGGCTAAGGAAAGTAGATATCCGAGAACAGCAAAGTACAAACCCAAGTAATACAACGTGCTTTGCTGGTACTCCCTTGGATGATGCTGCACACAGTTGAGGAGACAAAAATAGGGGTTTCGGGATTTTGATTTTTGTTTTGTAAGAAAACCATGCAGCACAAAGGAGGTTTTCTTGTTGTTTTTTTTTTTAAATTGCAGAAAGTAGACAGCATTGATTAAATTCCAAAAGCAAAATCCTCCAAGGTAAAGATGGTTTCAGATTTAGAATTCTCTCCATTTTCCATACACTCAGGATAAAAGAATAACACAACTTTATAGACCAATTGCAAACTAATCTAAAAAAAAAAAACACATTAGTGCTGACCTTCAGACAGTTCCAGCACCCTGGAAACCCATGGATTCAGATCTGATCTTTCCCCGCAGTTTTCACTGTGGGGTATACAACCAGTCCTTGACAGACATGCACATACAAAAAGAAAATCAAAATTCATTTTTCTCCCAGAAGCAGCTCCCAAACTCAGCACTGTTTATCTACCTTCTCCAAATAGATTTCTATAAGTTTGTACAAACTGAAAAGAAAAAAAACATATGAAGCAGCAGTCCTGCCCCAGAAATCAAGCTCTCAAACTGTCTGAAAATGCGAGACTTCCAAGATAGTCCCTTTTCTTTCCTGCAATTCTGTGACCTTGTGCAAACACTTCCTTGCTAAATGGCCTGATTCTCTCTGCTCACCCCCAGTATCGTCCAATCACAATGCCACATCTTCAGGAGAGAGCCTGAAGGTTATGGAATGTATTTGGTTAAATCCCACCACTTAACGGATCCATTTAATGGTAATCTCAGGTGTAAAACTTGAGATGCAAATATCACATTCAGAAATGTATTTTGAAGCAATAGCCACACAAGTCTATGAAAGGATGATGATAATAGCGAGTGCTTACAGCAAATGGTATTGTCCAAATTGATATCGTATCTTATACTCAAAAGGTCTGAACAGAAGCATCTGGGCATCGTGGCAGAGTTAAAAACAAGCCCATCGAAAATGGATAAACAATTAAAAATGTATTGAAAGAAGAAAGAAAAAGAGAAATCATTCCTAATTAATTCCAGTGCCCTGTACAACCCCAGACTATTTGTAATCCTACAGGGAACATCTTTATTGATCTGGGGGACGCTGCAGCAGACTTCTGATGCTTATCTCAGCATAAAAATAGGCTCTTGTGATGAGCAGTGATTTAATTACATGACAATCACTGCTAACAATGCATGGCGAATACCAAAAATATGCAGAGCAAGAGTGGCAGTGATAAATGCAAGGGAATGGCAATGACTTTCAGTAAAGTCGTCCATTGCCAGACATGGAGGGAGACTTTCCCCCATCCCTGCAAGGAGCAATACATGGTTTTGCTATGCACAGGCTTAGGCCCTCAGAAGCAGTTGCCCTACATGACAATGAGCACAAAGATATTCAGATTCCGTCTTTCAGATATAAATGTTAAAACAGAAGCAGTAAAAAGGGTTTGCTCAAGAAATAAAACAAAGCATTTAGGTTTGTTTGCAAGTACCGACTCTTTGGTTCTTATCACCTTCAGTTGGTAGGTGACAGGTTAACATAATTCAATATTCCTCCTGTTGACAGAAAAACTTACCAAAGCGCAGGGATAGAGAGCCAGAACGTTTCTTTGTTCCTCTGCTATAAATTTGATCAAAACATGAGAGTGTAAATGGGAAACACCTAGCTAAGCACTCCTTACACTCATCTACCCTTCATTTCATCAAAGCCCAGAGCACAATCCATCCTTCATGGACTGGAGGCCACTGTAAATGTCAGTTGAGCACACGGCTTCACAAAGCCATTGAACAGCAGCGTGAGGGGCAACCTGTTCACATCCAAACCTGAACATATTTGTGTCTAGAAGACCCAGATCCAAATGCATGTGTCCAACCTACAAGCAAGTCTCTTACCTCTGTCTGCAAAGAGGTCTGGAAGAGGTTGGAAGGATGGTTGTGCTAAGAAAGCAGCTCAGATGAAGTTTAAGCTGGCCGATCTTCTGGCTTTTACTTTCTTCCTCTCTCAGAGGCACATCATTTCATTCAGCCAAGAGGGAAATTGCAGGTGTTCAATCCGACACAGGAAAACTGATTGGCAATGTTCCCCCACGTAAAATTTAACAAGAATCACCAGCCCTCGGGTTAGAGCCATGCTGAGAACTTGAACTCCTGCCCGCCCAGGTGCTGCTGCTGCTGCAAACACCGAGCCCTGAATGCCACCTCCTGCTGCCCTGTGCTCAGCTCCATGATTCATGTCAGAGGAGCACATCACTTATTCAAAACAAAATGACCTTCTACATGCTGCACTGTTTTAAGCCAAAGCAATGCAGAGGAAAGTAGATTAGAAATGGTATCATCTGGAGAATGCTTGGTTTTTTCACTTTGTTATTTCTAAATGCTTTTGAATACTTACACTAAGCAAAACATACTGTTTACTCACGTATCCTTTGGAACTACATAACTGCTGCTGCTGCTGAGGGTCTTCTCCATTGATAAAATTGTTGGCAGACATTTTATCCAAAAATCTTGGAATTTCACCTGGTTTAACTTATCCTAAAGTGAGAACAATTAAAACACTCCATTTGCAATACAGCAGGTTAACAATATGTAGTACCTCAGCTCTCTTCCCAGTTGCTAACTTTCAGGATGCTGAAGAGCAGATATGCTTATCGTGTCTCTGTGTGATTTGAAGGGGTAGATGCACCAGGGCACTGACACATGTAGCTTTAAAGATAAAATACAAGTACAGTATTAAGTCAGAAGAGGATTCACTTCTAATACATACCAAAGTCTCCAGAGTCAAAGCTAACATTTCCCAAACAGTCTATCAGCTTAGTTTAAAGGACGGAGAATCTAAAGGTTAAGGCTTGATTAAAATGTATTTTGTTGATTTTTTTTCCTAACCCCTCAGAGCAGCCAAATTCCTTTCCAAGTGTGAACCTATGGAGCTGATGGGAAAACAACTCTAGTTGTCGCAATTCCTGCAGGATCAGGCCCTACAAATAAAAGCTCAACCAAACAAAGTAGCCCCATGTAGAGTACAGGAAATTAAATGGCAACTCTCCATTTTCCAGAGGGACTACCCAGTCCTGGGAGCTATTAGTACTCCAGGCAGTCAATTAGCAGGAGCCTAATTTCTAGGGATGAGCACTTCCCCACACAAATGAAGGTAGGTCTGCAGGGCAACAGCCATAGGTGTGAACCCTAGAGCAGCAAGGCTGAGCCCGAGTTTTCCATCGCTTTGTGTGGGAGAGGACTGAGGGGGAGCAGAGAGGAATGAAAGAGCTGAAGGTTAAAACTGCAGCTTTGCAAGTAGGAAAGAAAAGGCGCTTGTGACATTTCCACCGACTGCTTTATTCAGTTGTTTGCTTGCTTTCCACAGTGTGCGTTTCAGTGACCGAGTTCTCCTGACAGTGATCCATAAGGGAGCCGAGTCCTTGTCCTTATTTAAGATTAGTCCAGAAACCAACTTTTAGCAGCAGCTTATGTTTGGACAAACACAAGTACATATTTCATTTGCACACGTATGTCAAATCCAGACATCTACATATTTTGAAGACAGTAGACATGTTTGGTCATATGCTATCAACAAATCTCCGTGTTCCACAAGCTACAGCAGCCCAAGGACCCACAGATAGATTCACATTTGTGAATGCCTTCTGGTCTTAGAGAAATTAGAATGCAAATGTACATCTTGTGGGACTCAATTGACTGCCGTAAATTAAAAACATAAGTTTATAATTTCCATGCTATACAGTGTATAGATTAACAATGCAAAAAACAATAATTCCCATGGGCAGATGAACAGTCAGCTACATAACAACTGATATTCTGGCTTCAGGAATCAAATGAAAAGTCTGAATAAAGATTTTGATTACTTCAGTGGGCAGCAAATGCACCTAACACTCTTTTCCCCTTGACAGGGGCTAGGAAATCCCATCCAAAAGTTTAAAAGCAGGTGGAGTCTCTCTTTACCTTATCTCTTCAGCAGCACAGAGTCCGCTTCAGGTAACCTCAGGTGTTGGTACACTGCACTGTCAAGTGATGTACTTGCTCACATAGCCAGATACTGAATAATACAGATCAGCAAGCATTTTACAAGGAATGAGAAATATATGTCCTAACCCAGATAAATTAAAAACATCACCATAACCTCAAATGTTTATTGCATTTCAAACAGCATTTATCAAAACAAAGAGCTCATTACAAGATTTACACATACTGGGCCATCCAAACCCCTTCATTTGATATGCCTCCAGCATAACAATCTAATACAAATTATTCCAAAACACACATCTATCTATCTATCTATCTATATATATAAAGACATCACCCTGTCTCCTGAACAGAAATCAAATGTGAAGAAATCTATAGGGGGGAAAAAAAAAAAAATCACTATTACAATATCAGTCTCAACTTCTGAATAAATAAACATTTGCTGCAGCTGAGTATTTTCACTCAGATCAATGATCTGATTTCACAGGCCTGCTTAAATATGTGGGACTTTGGTCCATAAAGCGACAAGACTACAGTATGATAAACTGGATGATAATCTCAAGCGAGACAACAAGGCATTGTTTACACAGAAGACTGAGAAACCAGTTTAACAAAAGAGATCCGTGGACATCCATTGTATGTACGAGAAGGAGATTTACTGGAGATTTTATAATTTCTACAAGACTCTTTCCAACCGACTTCATTAACTTGAAGTAAATCAAATCATGCAGAGATCTGGCTCAGCCAGAGAGACATGCCGGGAACGGTACAAAATGAAGAAGAACAGACACAAGATAAGCTTTAGAATCTTTGGCATTTTTCATAAACATTTTCAAGGTTTTTAAATCTGTATGTTCAATCACTTTCCCACTCGTCCTCACCTATAAATACATTATACATGTACTCTTCTTTATACACAACTGTGTACATGCATGGGTACACAAGCACACATCACACAAAGAGGCATTTTTATACTACTTTAAAGTGAGATAATCTTTCTTCTGTCTCTTCATACGCACCTAAACAGAGCTTTACATGAGCAAAACACATTCTTTATCACAGAGACACTGATCTCCTCTCCCTGGTAGCCCACGATAGGACCCATGAGGACAGCACAGAGGAGACTGAGACTGGACATCAGGAAAAGAATTTTTTTTACCACGACGGTGGTCAAACACTGGAAAAGACTTCCTAACAAAGTGGTTGATGCCCCCGGGTGTGTCAGTGCTCTAGAGGCACTTGGATGATATCCTTAATGATATTCTTGAACTTTTGGTTAGCCCTGAAGTTGGGCAGTTAGACTTGATGTTCTTTGAGGGTCCTTTCCAACTGAACTATTCCATTTTAAATCAAGTCTATGAACATGTGTCCTCATAATCCAGTGGCATAGAGGGGATTGTTACTTTGGAAAAATAAACACAGAAAAATCATTGGATCCAGTTAACAACCTATTGAAAAACACTCTGATCTTAGTTTTTTGTGCCAAATTCACACATCTAGCCCTCAGGTTTGCATCATCAAATGGTGCAGCACCATTTGGACTGCCAATCCATAAGCAAAGCTTTACCTGTTTTACCTTTAATTAGATGACTTTCAAAGTATATTTTTAAAAAGCAACTTGTGCACCAGGATTCTCTTTGTTTGTAAGGTGAACCACCTGAGGTGATGCTGGTGGAAACACCTGCCTGGAAATGGCAAGAATCAAGCTCCAGCTCTCGTGCTAACAGTGACGCATGGGGGCAAGTCACAAGTCACTCCCACAAAGTCCTACAAAAGGTTGAGGAATGCACTCTCAAGAAAAACTGAGCAGGTTTACACGATTCTCCACCTCAGTTTCCCAAGGCAAACAACATGGATTATGCTGGTTATGTGAATTTTACAAAGCAGAACAATAGCTAAAAGATCAAAGCAAGAAACCACATTTCCCTCAGAAAATTGGGTCCTTTCTCATGTTTCTTCATTGCTCATTTCCCATATAACTTCATTTTCTGATCCTTTCTTTGTGGACTCCAAAGGAAATCAGCGGGAGACCAACACCTGCCCCCCCTATTGCACAGCCACACCTTTGGGCACCACATACTCTTTCTGCACCAGCACTTGTTTCTTTAAGGCAATAAAGTGTTTTTCTCCTGGATCTGTAGTGTTGACCCCTCTGGATTTAGACAGAAAAACAAGAGCTGTGCTGAAAATATCTGATGAGATGGAGTTATAAAAGGCAAGTCAACAGAGTCTTTTCAGGTCAGTGAGTTAGGCTTTTCTGCAGTCTCTTAATCCTTTGCAGCAGAAGGTTCTCATGCATCCATTGCCAGCAATGGATCTCTGATGAATCCAGTACCCAAATAGTTAACCACAGGGTGGGCATTTTTTTTTTTTTTTTTTTTTTTTTTTAAAGAAAAGGGAAAAAGGAAAAATCCACAAGTGCTGGATGAAATATTGAGATACTGCTGGAGCTCCTCACTCTGCTAATTATGATAAAAAACTTTTTAAAATGTACACTGCTTGAACAGAAGATGGGTATCAAAGACTCGTTAATTCAGAGCTTAAACCTTTCTAGGCACAGTGATTTAACTCAGAAAAGAATAGCTTTCATATCTTAATGTAAATCTGTTGGATATGTTAAAAACTGGTTCAGAGCATCTCCTCACATCAGCTCAGCTGATCTGCTATGCTAGGCAGAATTATTTCCTCCTACATAAAAAAAAAAAAAAAAATGGAGCGCTGCCACATCCAGCATAGCCTCTACAATGGAAGCAAAATAAAAAATAAAAAGAGGGAATGCAGTGGCACCATACCCCTCCACACTACTCCCCACCCTACAAACTAATTCACATGTTTCACTCCGCTCTTTAGGGGCTACATCTTGGTGCCAAGAGACAGCCCAAAAAGACAACTCAAAACAGGTATTTATCAAAAAGACCAGCTTAAATAAAATAAAAACAAATAACAAACAAACAAACAAAAAAACCCAACGAATTATTGTGTTGTTCTGAACTACGACGAGAAGGGGGAAGCACACGTGTATACATGAGGGGTACAGAGAGAGATACTGCATTCCAAAATTGCACTTCATCCTATAGCGCACTCCGTTTCTTCCTAATGGGGCTGGAGCTGCTGTATGGTTTCAATTCAGCATGCTGCACCTGTAAAAACAAATAGACATGACGTTTGCAGCTAGGTAACTCTAGCTCAGTACAGCGTGTGTTAATGGCTCCCCAAGGACAAACCAAGGGAAACTAAGGAAGGTTCAAAAGTAATGAATCATTTTCTAAACACAGGAACATGGGGGATTAATTGCAGGAAGGATTTGAGAAGTCATGCATCATTTCTTGAAACAAAATATTAAAAGCAGATTTTTCTAATGAGATACATGGGGTTCTACCTAATTTCTGCAGCAGAGGAGAGATCTTTCGGCTTGTTTGGGTTTGGGAGCTGTTTTTCTTCTTCTGGCGTTAACCAATAAATAAGTTTAATCAACTTCTCTGAGGAGTAACAGATCAAGTGGATCCCAATATGCAGCAAAATGACTGTTGTCAAAATTGCATGCAGATCTTGGGATGTTTTAATATTTAATCATATCAAATTGAAAAATATTTTCTCAAATTGAGCCTGGACAAAAGCTACCTTTACCTTTCAAAACAACTTAATTTGCAATTTAATAGGTGAAACACGTATAGATAAACTGTGGAGTATCATGCAACCCCAACAGCAAATTGCCTTGTTGTGCCACAGAAAAGTATTCCCATTGAGATCACAGAAACCTTTTGCTGAATGTGCCATCTTTTCTACTCTTGTCTTTTGCCTAGCACGTGTGGGTTAAAAGACAGAGGTGTTTTCCAACTCATTGCAGTACCGCAGTGAAATGATGATGCATCAATAGCACGTTAAAGGAAGCAGACAGAAAGGATTTGGAGTTGCCACAGATGACTCCTCACTGGAGGAGCGCATGGCTGACACACAGGGTTCACTATTTTTAGCACCAGTGGAAAACTGCTCTGAGAAGGTTTGTCCCACCGAAGGAACTTTTATTAGTCCTCCCTCATAGTAAATGGTTATCATTTTCCTCAGAGAGTTCAAAGGTTTCCAAAATGATAGAAACCACTCAAGGAAACGTTATAAATGTAAATGTTAAATAAAGCATAAATAGAAAAGCAGTTTATCTTTAAATATAAACATTAACAGGGCATATGCAAACCATCACTGCAAATCCAGTGTGCTCTATGAGAGCAATGGCAAAAGAAAAAAAAAAAAAACAACCAAAAATACACTCAAGCTTAACATCTGCATGATTATTCCTGTTTAGCTCTTTTGCTCCCACCAGTCTAAGAAGAGATTTCTCTCAAGTTATTAGCGCTGCCATCAGCCAATCTGGTGACCTCTTGAGATAAATGTCACCACAAGCCTTTCCAACCCTGTTTCTACCAGATGCTTCAACTCTGCATGAAGGCAATTATTTTTCAGTCTCCAGCAGAGTGAAATCACTACAGGCGAGATTGTGATCCCCTTATTCACAGTAAGCAGCACCTCACTGTGAAAGTACCACGATTCACAGAGGAAGGTACAATGTCAGTGGGCTCCAGAGCATCAGGATCAGGGCCTGAGGACAGAGATTCCAGTTGATTAAAACAAAAGAAAAAATCCTCTATGTCATGTGCCTTGTTACTCAGCAAGACTATTCTCTTTCCTTCAGGAGAAATAAACAGATCCTGACATTCTAAAGGACTTATTGTTCAAATAATTTCCAGGAAGATTGGCAGGATTACTGAAGACACTCTTGTTGTTTCAAAGAAATATGAAAAGAGACGAGACTTGACTGAAATTGAGGGCAGATAGATTCTGGCTAGATTAAAAGTTATAATTCTGTAATGGTAGAAGATTGAACTCATCAACCGCAGAGTATTTTATACACATCTCAAAGCTTTCTCTAATGAAAAAGATGAGCTGAGCGTTGTCCAAGGGCAGCCTGGAGTTCAAGGTGGGTGGGGAGGAAGAATTTTGAGGGATGGCTGATGTGAAAAAAACCACAGCGAGCACAAAGTCATGGAAATAATCCCCCCACGCTCGATTTTGAGAAAAGGGAGAATTCAGAAAGCTTTTGGATGGTTATCTCCATCAAAGAGACTATTTTTCTCTTTCCTCCGTACAAATATAGGAGCAGAAAGGTGACGGAAACCATGGTTCACTAACCACGCTGGATGATTTTCCAGATCATTTTTAAGTAAGCCTTTTCAGGATAATTTTTCTGCAATCACACTTCTGACAAAGGATTCTGGCTCCTCTCTCTTGTGACATTCCCTCCCCCACTCCCCCACCCTCCATGGATTTTCCCAATCCCTGATCTCAGTTATTCAAAAGTGCAGGGGCATTGTATTCCCTAACCCAGCCGCCCTCAGAGCTGCTCATTGCCTCTGTTGGTGCTGCCCATTTCATTACATACCTTTTGAACATCAGATGGTACCCTGGAGAGGAAATCTAGCAGCTCGTTATTATCGATGGCATAGGGATTTCTAAGTTTCTTAGTAAATTTATTTATGCCTGGAAAAACAAAAGCAAACAAAATAACTCATTTCTATTCCCCTCCCTACTCAACTGTTCAGATGAGGTGAAAAAGGGAAGAAGAATTCACAAGTAAAAATTAGTGTGAAAGCAGTGCCTCAAACTTCAAGCCATGCACACATTGCCAGTCATGTAGGATCATTCACAAGTGCCTCCTGAAAAAAGCAGGTTTATACAGCCATTTCCCTACTTTGGGAGAAATCTGTTATCAACAGGGGGGGCAAAGTAAGAGATTGTAGCATGCATTCATCCTGGAGGGTAACGTGGGGAGAATATAACCAATTTGCCACTGAGATGACTGTTAAATCCACAATCCACTATCCCTCATGAGCAAAGACAGCCAACACCGTGCTGCTTCCCCACTGTCATTGAGCAGAAGAGAACAGCCAGCTCACTTGAAAGAACAGCCAAAAAAAAAATTCATATGCTAGCAGCCTCCGACAATCGTAATAGAGCACTGAATCCTATTACACTCTTGTCCAAAATCCCATACTAGTCTCCTTGAAAGTAGTTTAAAATGAGATGGCTGCTCCAGCCTTCTCCCCTCAGTGAAATGCTCCTGCTTCACATCTGAGATGCAGCTCTTAAGCCATATACTTGTAGCAAAATGCCAACACAATTTTCTGTGTACCTGATTTTTAAAAAACAGAAAATACCATAAGGTCTTTTAAGGCCTTGCCACAGGGTAGTTGTTTAACACGTATCATATTTGAAGGCCCTGTCAGTCTAGATGATGTTGAATGGATGTATAGCTCTCGTGTATTCACCATGTCCTCCATACCAGAACAACAGTATTTTGCTACAGAACTTTTTACTCCCAGCATTTTCTCCCCTTTCCTTTTGCTCTTTCTTTTGTTTGATTTAATCCCTTATTTCTTTTTTCTCCTACAGCAGTGGCTTGGGCTTGACAGGGTGACAGGAGCTCCCTACATCCCAGCACTGCACCAGGGCAGAGCTTAGCAGTTCGGTGAGGTCTACCTTTAGATTGAGATAAAAGATAGCACGATAAAAAAGACAGAAGACCACTTGGAGTTAAGGACAGACTTTAGCAGTTGAAACATGCTTTTTTTGTTGTTGCTCTTAAAGACCACCTCCTCTTCAGAGCACTACTAGGCACTTTTTCATATTTAAAAAGCCCCTATTTTGCTTCATCCCAGTAAATCAATAGACTTTCACACAACCATTCATGCTCCAAAGATATTCTCACTGCTTCCCATTGGACCACAGGTTATTAAGCACAACGCTCCTGATTTTGCTAAGAATCAAACGGCTGCCAGAGCCCTGGCCTCCATGGTCCAGCTCTTCAAACACACCTTGCCCACTCCCTAGCATTTCCCAGCTGGGGGCTCCAGCACGAGGAAGCTAATTGCTTCCTAATAATAATAATAGCAATAAATGAAAACAGCTTATCTACACTTATGTGCCTCTTGAAACTGCTGAAAACTAGCAAAGAATCCTATGAAAAGAAGATCACTGGATGGCTCAGGGAGCACAAGAAAAAATATGAAGAGGTTCATAGCATATTCATTCATTTATAAGTAAAAGCAACTGAGTGTAGCAGGTAATGTAAAGACTGATTTAATTCTATGAATACATAATGCATTTATTGCAAGTGCATGAGAGACAGTGGAGTACTTACCCCAGATTAAAATAATGTACCTCAGTGGTATAAAGTACAAAATGACTGTTGCTGCTGCGAGGAACAAGCAGGCCAGAACTGAGAGAAAGGGCACCGTCCAGTTCAATGTGCTGTAAAGAACAACATTTCTCAGTATTTCTACACTGTGCTTTATGACAAATAACAATTTAATGACCTCTTTGCAAGGTTTTACACATTCAAATACACAAACACGCTTTGGAAAGTGGGTAAGCGGAGTCCTGCACCTGGATGCTGTAAGAGATTAAAGGTGATATCTGAGAGGCAGATATCAGGGCAAGGAGAGAGGATAGCCTCAGGGGGGCTTGGTGAAGTTGTTAGCCACGCAGTGAGTTGTTCTTGTTTCTTCTTATACATGTTGCACTCGTTATACATCTCTGCTCACCGGTCAGCTCTCCATTATTCATGGGAAGATTATCTGATTTGAGAGAAGACTACGCTGCAGGTGCAAGCCATCTGAGCTGGCTCTCCTGGACCACAGTGGAGATGACATGAAAAGGGTGTTGATGCATGACTTGAAAGTGGCAGGTAGCCAGAGTCCACTCTGCCAGTAACTTGGAATGGATTAATTGCAACTAACACTAAACCTTAGAAGAGTAGTTAGTCACTTCTCTGCATAGTACTGGGGAATAATATTCTACACAAATACATCTTAATAGGTACACACTTGCTTCTATTTTCTTACATTTTTATCAATTTTCTACTACACTGCACATAGGAGGCTGCCTCAGCTCAGCTATCGTATGTTATCAGCAGTCCAAGCCTTTGCACACTGACACTTTTGCACATGGGCTCTCAGTCACCACAGGAATTTAGACTTGTAGCACATACAGAAGACATTTCCTTTCACCCATATCATTTACATGTAAGCTTACTATGTACTTTGGGTTATCAGCTATTAGTAATACATCCTAGCAGGTACTCCATCAACACGTTCTGTATCGCCAAACACTGAGACACCTGGAGACAATATGAATGTTAATTAGTCTGTAAGTGGATTTACAGGTCTTTGCCCATAGAAGCTGTGGGTGCCCCATCTCTGGAGGTGCTCAATGTCAGGTTGGATGGGCTCTGGGCAGCCTGATCTAAGGCGTGGTAACCAGCACACAGCAAGAGGTTGGAGCTCAATGATTTTTCAAGTCCCTTCCAACCCAAGCCATTCTATGATCTTAGTATTCATTTCATGCCATCTACCTGCTAATTTCATCACATCATGATGACAGGGAGTAGGAAGAAGTGAATAAATGTGGACCAGTCATCAGGCTACAAAATGACATGAACTTCTCTTGACCAATAAAATTACTAGTACGGGAGAATAATTACTTTTAAACTTCCCCAGATGTAGTAAGTATTAAGTAAAAATAGGTGGGGGAGAAGCCATCAACATAGCTCAAGTTAAAAAAAAAAAACAAAACAACAAGTAGCAAAACAGCTCAATTTTGTTAAAGTAGTAAAATTCCCTATGATTGCATAACTAGAGTGACAGATGGAAACTGCAGCACGATTCAGTCTGTCACTTACAAAAAATTTTTGGTGGCAATTCTTTAATGGTGCATTTCTGTTGAGTTACAATGGAATTCTTCTGAAATTACATTGGGCCTCCACATTAATACCCAATGTGTTCTTTAAGACCATTGTCACCAAAATGAATACAAGAATTAATAGTGAGTCTTCCTGCCATGCAGCTGGGCAGAACACTGCCCCGTTCATAGACTGGAATACATCTCTGGGCCACTTCCACCCCAGCTGGGGTGCACGGCGTGGAACCACAACACATGGGTTTGCTGTATTTTTAGCCTGAACCCGGCTCCTCATTAAAGTGTGGCTCAATCACAAACCATCACTTTGTGCTCAAAACAGAAAACAATGTGGGTCAATGAAGTGCCAAGAAAGATTGGGTTATAAAAGTTTGTAAGAGTTTGTGTGGGGGACTTTCCTTTTTTTTTTTTTCTCTCTCTTTGGCTCTTCACCTCTTTCCCTTTCAGGGTCAGGAATACCCTATGTGCCTCCCATTGTGACAAGACCAGAAAACTGCCTTCAGGCTTCCTTATGGCATCAGCAGGAAGCAGAAAGCCCAAAATGGTAGAGAAGAACATCAGTGCACTGTAGATGGAAATAAATGACTGATAACTCCTGTAACCAGGGTAGGGAGGGCATGGGAAAGGCAATACCCCATTAGTCCCCTATGTATTTTCTATGGAGGAAATACAAAGAAAAACCTGATAGTTCTGAGTCCACAACTTCAAGTAGTATCTCCCATCACGACTCCATCACAGACAGACAAGATCAGAAATCTGAGCAGATGGACACTGTGAGAGCAATACCAGCAGAGCACACAATCTCTCTTCTTCTCTATGCTTTGGGAACATTTTCAGAATAGAAATTCCATGGCCAGGCTTCTCCTGCTTCACCTTGCAAGAAAATTCACCCCAGCTCTGCCTCATTGCAAATCACTGTTAAGCAAGAAAAATCCATCACTTACTTTTTAATTCTCTCTCCAAACGACGCAATTTCCTCTAGAACGCTTTGAACAGCTACGACAATCTCTTGGACCATGTGGATTCTGTCAATTAATCCCTTTTTCTCAGATTCCTACTCCCCCCCCCCAAAAAAAAGCAAAACATTAATCTCAGTATTTGCTAACGTGTTCACAGATGCATGAGAAAAGTTAGATTCCTAATACTACTTATGTATCCATGAACTTAAGCATATCACTGAAGGGAGGAGAGAAAACATTTATTTTATATAATGAATATGAAGGCAAATAACTCCTTACATTTTCATTCTTTCCCTCAGCACCTGGGCAGAGGTTTCTTTATCTTCTAACACAAAGTTCAGGATTTCAATCCAGGCTTTCACTGAAGAACCCAGCTACATGTCAACCCAAAAGAGGTGCTGAGCACCCCTCAGCCCATAGCTTCTGAATATCACTTTTCTGAGCTTTGCAAACTTCCAATAGTCATGCTGTTTTCTGTACATAAATTAGCAGCAAGATAATGAATGCAACCTTTTTTTTTTTTTTTTTAAATCATTCTGCATACTTATTCCCTTACTTGGGGGGGAAGAAAAAAGAATCAAAGGAAAAAACGACATTTTCTTTTTAAAGCAGTCATCTCACAACTTCATTTCTTACTGCTTATTTTAGGCAACAACATTACAGGACATTACTACACATGTGCAAGAATAAAAAGGAAGCACAGAATGAATTAAAAATCAAAATGACTTAAATCAGCCTTGGAAATCAGTATACAATTATCAGCATTCAGCATTTCTTTGCCAGCAATCTAACACACATACAGGCATGCAAATTGGCGTGGTTGCAGATATTCTAGCAAGAAATCAGCAAAACATTCACTTATTCCAAAAGGCAGAGCCCTGGACACTGATTTTACATCACATTTAGACTCTCCAAAACCAGCTCCATTTAGAAAAAAATTATTATTATTTTTTTTTTTTTTCAACCAGTCAGCATTCAGAGAGGGGAGATGGTGGTGGTTGACTGTGGTGGTACGCTGCAAGTCATGCCCATGTTCTCCTGGAGGTGCTCAAGGCCAGGCTGGATGGGGCCCTGGGCAGCCTGACTGAGCAGGGGCAGCCAGCCCATGGCAGGGGGTTGGAGCTCAGTGATCTTTAAAGTCCCTTCCAACCCAAGCCATTCTGTGATTCTATCCTTCTCTGCTGGCCAGAGTACGTGGGAGTAAGAAGAGACATTGAGAGCAACACTGCCTACAATTCTCCCCCTGCCATGAACCCACAATATTTTGCTGTGCAGGAGAGAGGGTCAGAGGCTACTTGCAGTCACAATGGGCCACAGAGGTGAAGTCTCACTTCTACAGGCTTTTGACACTATCATGCCATGAGAGGGTCTCTATGCATCTGAGAGGGCACTGCCCTACATCTGTGTGTGCTGAAATAACATATGAACCATCCTTGGATACTAGGAGCCAGACACGACAGCACGGCCCTCATAACCCTTAAAAGCCAAGGTTTGAATTACTTACTGCATATTTCTCTTCACAGTAATTTTTGAGTTGAAAAAGCCAGCCAAAACCACCATGGAGTTATCAAGCTCCAGATATTTGAATATTTGCCTTTAGGTTGCAAGGGAATGCACAGTAAATAGAAGCAGGATTTTTAAATAATCACACATTTGGGTGTGAAAATGAGTATTTTTACATTAATAAAACAACCAACAAGAAAAAAATGAAACCCCTGGGGTGTGAAATAACCCCAGAACTAAATAACTAAATAAATAAATAAATAGTCAGCTCGTGAAAATAGCACCAAAAAGTCATTTTCACACAGCTCCAGCTATGACCTTGCTAGGCTCAAATGTAAATGACACATTAGGATTATTTTTAACTATTCCTTCACTAGAATGGTGCAACGGTCGCTTAGTCATAGTTGGCTCTTACACACCAAACTCGCCAGTAGAAGTCGAGAGTAGTATAGCAGCCGGCAGGGATTTCATTCTACCCCAATGCAGACAGGTGCGTAAAGGAATCACTTCAGATGATATTCAGTGATATTCCAAGGCAAGCCTACTCTTGCTACCCACAGCTGAAAGGATATTGTCCAACAACTCTATCTGCATCATGCTGGCTTCATTTACACATTTTCCACTGAGCAGAGAAACACGGCAATAATGCACTTTAACCAACACCACCTAACTCCTGCTGCAGACGAGGAAAACAGAACAGGAACCACAGGCTCATGGGATAAAAGGACAATTGTATATTTATCCTTACTTAGCATGCACACTAAAATCAATCCTAGACAATATGCTTTTTTTCAATTTGTAATACAAAATCTACGCAACCAAGGAATGGGCAGAGGTAGTTAAGATTAGAAAGCATTTTAATTGAGCTCAGTTGTTGGAGGATAATCTGTGCTAGCTGCTACTCATGCTCTATGTGCATTGCACTGCCAGTGCCAAAATAATCTGAAAATCTGTCAATATCTTTCCTTTGTTATTATTTTGTTCTGGAAACCTGCAGTCCACACATTTACTGGATGATTAGGCAAACTGGTTAAGCAGGAGAGAAGCAGACAAATGAAGCACAACAAGTAGGATCTTCCAAATTATTTAAGCTGTGGAGCACTGTGTATGCATGCTTTCTGAAGTCGGAACCTCAAAGAACACTGTCAGAAGAGAGAATAGTCGTAGTCCATCAAGAACAGAGTCACTGCTCCATATTTATTTATAAATGAGCAACTGCCATACAGAACGTTATAAACCTAGCATTAAGATATTTGTTAAAGATGTAAAAATCAATCCTAAATTCATCGTCCGCTCTACTTTTCTATCTGTGCAAAGTCCCACCTCCAGCACAGGTAATTGTGCTCCCTCCTTTTCAGATATTGCTCCTCTCTGAATTGTTTTGGACTCAACGTATTATGCTGCTGAAAAACAGGATTTGGATACCCATGGTTCAAAACCAGAGCTCTGAAGCATTTTCTTGAATTTAAAATAAAATATCCTGCCTGTTTCTCACACTTTTTTTTTTTGTCCCTAAAATCATTTGTGAAACTTCCTTTCCTTCAAGGCCTTTTTCTTCTTTATTTCTTAGCTGATTACAGCACTGTAGGTGGACCAAAAACCAGTCTGCTGCCTCTGGGAAAGAATTAAGTCCATCAAAATGAACTTACAACTGAGAATTAATTATATAATCAGTGTGTTACTTCAAATCTTCCTTGCATATCCCGATTTAAGAAACTTTCATTTCTACATTAATTGCCTGAACAAAAACACAAAAGGGGTCTTACAAAAGATTAAGCATGTCAGCGGAAGAAGGTGGAGGGAAAAAAAAAAAGCAAGAACCCAGCAAATTCACAAATTAAGTCTTTTGTGTCCAGTTAATGCACATCAGCTTGAACTTCCACATGAAGACACCAAATCTCTCTCTGCCCCGCTGAATGAAAAGTACTTCTAGATTTTTCTTTTTGAAAAACACAACGGTTAACAATCTGAACATAAGGGGTTACTGCATCTCTCTGATCTTTTTTTCCTTTCCCAGCAATGCTATCCCACTCCCAGACACTCAGGGACAGTTGCAAAAGAAACTCACATGACAACAAAATTGATGCACTTCCAGTGACAGAGACTTTGAAAGCACATGAAATATGGGGCAGGCCAAGAGGAGTCATCTCCAGCATTAACACATCAATTCACCACCAGTGAGCTCCAGTTGTCAGAGCTGGGACTGCAAGGGAAATCATGAAACCTATGGAGGAAGAGACTGAGGACAAAAATTACCCATTGTTTGCTCTGCATCACAGCCCAAACAATGTTACTTACTGCTGCTTCTCCAGCAAAGTATTCAGTGCTGAATTGAAAACATGGATGGTAGAGATCTGCTATTTCTTGCAATCCTGATTTCCATGATTAATAACTGCCATCTTCACAAAGGCTAAAAGCTGCTCCCTATTTTTTAAATCTGTCCTTCAGAGTTTGCTCTGGATACATCCAAAAAAGTGAAACGCAAGGATGTTTTGCCATGCTGTTTTATAAGTGCATTTTTCTTTATGTATATCGCACGTATAGTATGCAGACAACTGAAAATTCAGGCATGTACTCACAATCAACTTCTAAATACTTCACATTTAATACAAAACACACAAAATGAAATCCTGCTTGCAACTTTCAGACAAGTGGTATTCATCAGCAAATTTCTGGCATGCCAAGGGAAACTCAATATATAAAGCTGAAGAACACTTGGGGGCAAGGATGAGGAATAAGAGGAGGAGAGAGAATAAATAGGAATTAATACAAAAGGAGGAAGAAAGCAAAACGCAGGCCACCAAGTCAGGACTGAAAATCTGGAATTAGAAGAGTCAGTCTGTCTCATTTGGGCTGACCTAACCATCAGGATTAGCTTTTTTTTACAGCTATTCTGTTACATTACCACTGCTACAAACACATTAGGGCAATATTTTGGCAGGATTCACCCCCATGCACCAGATATGAATTCCCCAGCACGTTGATAGCAAAACAAGATCGAGAAAAAAGGGAAAGAAAAAAGCTGAGCCACACATGACTTTTAGTCTGCTATTCTTCCAGGTTTTGAAAAAGATGCTGTAGTTATTCAGAGAAAAAGAGAAGTAACTGAAGTTGGATTTCACTTGCAACTTAGAGCCATGGAATCATTTGAGTTGAAAGGGACCTTTAAAGGTCATCTTGCCCAATTTCCCTGCGATGCACAGGGACACCACCTACAGCTTCAGCAGGTTGCTCAGAGCCTGGTCCAGCCTCACTTTGAACACGAAACTCCAAACTCACTGCTGTCTGCCAAGACTCCTATCACACATCTTAAAGCCAAAATACTCATAGATCACAGATGAAGAACTTCTGCAACTAGAAAGATTTTATTGGGCATAAATAGGAGACCACTGTTCTCTACTGTCTATAGGGAACTGTTAGCTAACAGCTTCAGTCCAGCAGCAGAATGAAGCTGTTGTGAGAGGTGGCAGTCATGGAAGTCCCTTGGTAGCTCAAATGAATTCCAAGCAGAGCTTTGAAAATAGACACCACAGCAACCTTGAACCTCCTGCTTTCCATAGGAGCTAAGGGTGGCTGTAACGATCCCAGCAATCTGCCTTGCTGAGTCATTGCCTTGCCCTGTGCTGTGATGTCTGCTGCGTGCTGAGGAGGGCTTCTGGGCTCTTACAGGAGGACGAGCACGCAGAGGGGATGGCTGCCAAACTCCGAGCGATTGCCTTGTGCAGTCCCAAAACTGTGCATCACAGGATCGTTTTGTTTATTAACACCATGCTGCAAATGTGCCTGCCTGGCTGTGGAAATGTAGCGAATCTGAGCGTACTTGAAATAATTATCAAATAGAGGAAATGCAACACATACAGGTCAATTTATGCTCTCAGTTAAAAAGGTGTGAAATCTGGAATAATTCCACCAGAGCCAATAGAATTACTTCAGGCTGATATGAAGGACAGCACCACCAGCCTTAATAGGACGCATTTTAAAAGCAGGGCACAGCATCCTACAGCTAAGTCTGGGGGGCAGAAAGGCCAAAGATGGCCATCTCATGCCTCATTAAGGAGCACTCATAGGAAAACACAGCACTTTCTTTGCTTACATTAGACAGATTTCATCCGTGCACAGCAGACTTTGATTTTTCTAAGCCAACCAGAATTTAAGATTGTGTGGAGAGGCTTAGGTCATAACTCTGTTGCTTTCCCTCTGGACAGATGTGAAATACAGAGGTTTAAAATGCATGCTCTGTACTTGTGTGCATTTGCATAGAGATGTAAAATAACCCAGAATCTGGTGATATTATTGCAAGTCTTAAAGCAATATTAATACTCACAACAGAATAAAACAACGTTCTGGTGAGAAACCTGTGCACAAAAACCAAAAAAGAAAGAAGTATCTTTTATCTTAAAAGAAAAACAACTCTGAGAAAAAAAAAAAAAAGAAAAAAAAAGTGCCTTCTCCTGGAAATACATGAGATCTAAGAACAATTGCACCGTGATTAGATTTAAACTACTCCACCATCATCTATAATCTAGCAATTTGGGGTACAGGAGGAAGATAGTCCTATTCATACGTCTGCCCAATTCAAAAGAAATTTTAACACCGTTTCACATAGCTGGAATTTTTAAGGGAAATTTTTAAACTCCCTGAGTTTTATGAGCTCAGCCCAGAGGTCTGCTCGCTGCTATTTAATATTCCTCCAGAGATTTAGAGGAGTTACAGCGTTGGTTCGCCTACCTGCAGGGCAAGAGGAAGAATGTTAGCTTGCCAAGGTTTTTAATGTGAGGAAAGCCACGCAACAGCACCTGATATACCTGAAAATCTTTGCCAAGTCTCTGCTATGAATTCCTCTCTTCCATAACTCCCAAACCTACGGATGTCCAGAATGCTGGTGGGCCATAATGATGGGCCAAGGACTGTGCCAAGTTATGGCTGCTTACGGATCACAGCATTCTTAAAACATGTCATGTCGTAGACTGAAAAAATAACACATCATCTCTCTTCCAGTTTCTGGTACGCAGAAGGCTTTGCAAAGAGGAAAACATAACCGGAGCAATCTCTGTACTCTGGATTAACCAGAAGTTGATTAGGTCGATAAGAAGCATGGAAGAAACTTACCTAAGTCATAACAGTGTCTTAAGTGATAACTGGAAACTTTCATTACTTTAGTCAAGATTGTAACCAGACCAGATGGATCCTGTGTGCTTAGAAGTGCCCCAACCTCTTTCTTTGCACTGATCATTCCTGGCACAAGCAGCAGAATCCATTCCTTAATACTAATATAGATGATGGAGGAGCTTAGTTTATTTGTGGTTTGTACACAAACTCATTAGGAAGAAATAAGGGAGGATCCATCATGCTTATTGAAGACAGTGCAGCAATGTAAGGAAGTCCAAATTTACGTAAACGCACACCTTAATTTGTTTTTTTATGACTCAATCTCATCCACAATTTTGTGGAGAAAGTATGTGACCCCTCTTTGTCTGATCATACCCTTTTTAATTATGAGGGATTTTCAAACCTTTACCATCATTTCTCTTCATCTATCTCAATGGGAGATGATGAAATATTATACTGCAATTGTTGTATGGAAGAAAAAAGTAAGAGTCTAATAAAATTATTTATACTTTTAGAGAATAAAACAATGAGACATTATTGTCGTCTATGACCTTTCCTAAGTATGGGGATACAGCATCTTACACAATAGACTCTTGGTTCATGTTTCAATTACTGACCTTTACTGTGGAGAAAATTAATGTAATTTTCATCTTAATTCACCCGTACAAATAAGATCCATACGGAAGGTTTTCCACATGCTGAATCGAACACAAATGGAAAATGTCAGCTGTTTGCTACCGGATGAATTTGACTGTAATTTGTTTGGCTAAGTTTTTTCAAATTGTTCTCATACAAGTTGGTACCTATTTCTGAAAGAATTTCTTATATTGGGAATGAGGAATTCTTCTTTGGGGATTTTTTCTGGCCATGAGATGCTAAACACTTCTTGGAAGTTGTCAACAAACTTGGCTTGAAGTCACAGCATCGTCTAATTCTTTCCTATTACATCCTGTTAGTCAAGCACAGCTATGTTGGCTCACCACTGGATGGAGATCCTCACAGAAAAAAACAGGAATCTCTGCTGACTTTTTGTGTCTGATTTTCTTCAGACTCAATTACCAAATCTGGAAATAGTACTAAGTTTTTATTTTGTTTTGGTGGAAATGCAAAGCTTTTTCCACAAAACTTAATACTATGAGCAAACTTAAAGACTCTTTCCAATCTGCTGCTAGCACACTCTTACTTAACAAAGTAGCTGTCTGCTCTTGAAGCTCCACAGTCGTTGTCAAGAGAAGAAAGAGGAAGAAAGTAAAATAAACAGAAACATTCAATGATCAGACAACTCACAATCTAAGCTGCATGCAACTTGTCTATACCACTCTACTGGTGGGCAAAAGATGTTTCAGCGACGTAATTTTAAAACAATCCTTCAGACAGTCTGACAGAGCCCAGAGCCGACAGGACAGAGCCTGAACTCCACATCTAAGATGGAGTGAATCCAAGAAGGCATTCATCCACCGAGCAGCTTGTGCCAAAGGGACACAGCTCTCTTATCTCTGTGACGGTATTTGGAAAGGGCAGAGGGAGAAACGATGGGGGATTCGGCAATTAAGCGCTGTCATTGAAGACAGATAGTTTAGGTGGAGGGAGTTAATCTGCTCACGGGTTTTTGAACTGAGCGTCTGTGTATTTATAATTTGTAAACAGTTCATCTCTTAGAGGGTGTGTTACAATTCCCAGAAGCATGGTCTGTTATGTCTAACTTGCAGCAGAACCCAGAAAGGCAATGTGTGCGACTGTTTTGATACAACATGATGATAGGAAACAGAAACAGTGGCCTCGTAGACTACGACTCAACTAGCAGATTTCAACTTTGGTTCTTGTATTAGGGAGGAAAAAAAAATACACAGACTTCTTTTCAAAGTATGGTTGTCTATTTAAACGTTGACATTGCTGTGAGATAATGTCATAAAATTACATATTTCTTACACTCCCTAGAGAGCATTGGCCACCCTCAAGCATGGAAAAGTCACTTAGAATAACCTAATGCACTTAAAGATGTGCACAACATGGTCTAACGCTGGGGCAAATAGACCCAGGATAACAGGAAGACAGTGAGGCAACGCTGCAAAGTGAGTGGCCTGGGACATGAGGAATGGATGGCAATTCTCTAGTAATTCTGTGTCTGAATCTCAGATATACAACACTAGTATACAAATTAATACAAGTTAGGAATTATTTTGCCATAATATTGAGATAAAAGCATTATCTTGATAAGAAAGCCGAATGGAGGCTTTCTTATGGAGAACAGAAATAGGATTGGCTACAGAGAATATGTTACACATTTAGGAACCACACAAAAATACAGAGTCAGCATATACAAGCACCTAACACTGGGTACTGACAAAACAATCAACATTCCAGAGATGCAATATTTCTTGGGAAACAATGCAACTTCCATTTAGCAACTTCTGCTAGATACTGGTTCACTTAGTTGACCAATTTAACAATGAGAAGAATGAAGTAAAAATGAGAAACTTATTGTGCATTAAAAGAATCTCTCAATTCATCTGGACTGTCTGGACTTCCAGTTACAACTTCAATGGATTTCAGTGATTGCTGTATTTTGATGAGCAAACAGAAGAGCAGGTTAAATTTAAACATCTACTCCTATCAACAAGTCTGCTGAGCTTCAATTCTAGTGTCTGTGACTGAGAAGGGTTAAGGTACACTTTTTAACTGTGGTATTGATTTTCTTCACAACGATTTCACTCTTAAACCACAGAATATTCACAAAGAGCTTCTTAACTTAGTACACAATTTGAAAGTTTTGCATTGCCCTGTGAACCCTTCCTTCCCAACAGCTCAAGTTTCTTTGCATGCTGTTGCTTGTTAAATAATTCCTCACCTTTGAGCTCTTAAGTATTTATAGATTATCAGATTCTCCTTCTCTTACTTACGTTTTTTTCAAGCTGTATACATTAAATTCTCTTAATCTTTCTTCACATGTCATGCCCTCTAATCCTTTTATCATTTGTCACTGTGGTTTGATAAACTTGAAAAAAAATCCAATGAATTTTTCATAGTGAGCAGAATGAAGAAGCATGCTCTAATAAAATAAGGCCTCACCAGTGCCAACTCTTTCTACATTTCTGCTGAAAAACTAAAAACTTTTTTTTTTAAAAGGTTCTAGAAGAAATGTTGAGAAAACCTTAACCAGCCCTTCACAAATCACAACAATTCTACAGAAATGGAAATGCTGTACGATTTGTTGTAAGCCATTAGCACAGAATGTTCATCCAACACTCCCAACGGAAGTGATGATGTTTTTATATACTCACCTTGTCCACCCATACACATACATGCTGGCACATGAACATATGTCTCACGAACTCAAGCATACCCTGGGCACCCCCACAGAATTCAAATGAAGTTCACAGGTCTCATGCAGGTAACGCCATTATTGAACATTGTACAAATCAACCAGCGTTCTCGAATTGTCAGTTTGCTGATTAGCAAACAGGTAACAACTGTTTTCCCAGTTAAAACAGGTAAGGAATGCAGATCTCATGGTGATAGGATGGTTAGTGAGCTACACCCACTTTCTTTCTGATTCTAGCTAAAGTACCATAAGATGTATTTACCTTATCTTCCTCATCGTCATCTTCATCCAAGCCCATAAGCTCCTGCAAAAGCATATGTCCATATTAGAAGAAATTACAGTTCTCATTGACAGGCAATGTTCAAAAAGCTCAGCATTTCATTACACAGTTTTCTATCAGTTCTATTGTGAGTCATTAACAAACCCACAACTTTCACCTTTCTGAAATCATGTTTAGCATTCAAGGACTTTGTTTTTTGTGATATCCTGAACAAAGCAGGCAATACCCTATACAAATTTTAAGTCTAAATAAAGCATTAGTGGTTGTGTCCTATCATTTGAAGGCAACTGGCTTTCAAATTCATTGCCAACTTTAACTAGCTGTAAATAGCTGTGTTCTTAGTCTGACAAACGAACCAGTCAGCATGTCAAGGCTGAGGACTCTACACTCAACTTGTTCCATCCTCACTGATACAATGACTGCTCTCTCCCTTTAGGGCCATTACCGAAGCATTAGACAGTAGAAAATACATTAGTATGAATATAATCAATCTCATGATTCATATTCAGATTTCTATGCAGCATTATTCCGTCCCTTTAACCTCTACACTGACAGGTAGGGAAGGGAAACAAAAGTTTTGCTTATGGCTTGAGATTAGGAATGATTGGGTTTTAAATCAGGTATTTTATAAACTGAGTCTTTAATAGGGTCCTCTAAGATTTTCTTGTTTATTTAATATTTCACTCACTATATTACAAGTTTTATTACAGTTAACAACAAAGACGTGAAGAATCAACAACAAGAAATGTTTGGGATTCGGTTTTCAGTTTTCCTTCCAAAATAGTTGCAACTAGTATTCAGTATTCATTTCCAGGTTTACTCGAGCTCTTTACCATACTCAGAGTACCTAAGTTAGCAGCGATCATGGTTTACGTTTCTATAGAAGCTCCCATCTGTAAATCATGAAGTGTTTTACCAATACTCATGCATTTAACATCCTGGCAATTGGTTCATGCCTACAAGGTTAACACTGTTATCTCCATTTTATAGACAGAAATAGGAGTGAGAACGTGAAGTCCTCCCTTCCAAAGACTCTTGCTCTCGTTCTTAACTATACCTGAAAAGTACTGCACATATAGCCAAGGTCTCAAGAAGCAAAAATAAATAAGCAACTGTGAAAAAAGCACTCGTATTTTGAAGAAAATAACTTCTGTCATCTGCACGACAGATGTGACCAGAGGTAGCACCTGACTGTCTATTTCTGACCTACAGATGGTTAGAATCATAGGCACACATAAAAAAGGAATCAGGTAATATTAAAGGCACTTTGATGACTTATTCCATATGATCCCAACCCTGCAAAGCACTCAGGCAGACGTGTAACTTTTCTTATGCAAAATACACCCCTGAATTGCACAGCATCACACTGCTCACAGGATGCGTGACAGAAAGGGCCAATTTTCTGTTCAACTTTTCTTCCCTACTGCTTAACTTGGAATTTCAAATATGAACCTCTTGTAGCATCCACCTGAATGATCTGCTATTCAATCCTGCTGACTTGTGTGAGTCTGTCCTCATCTGAACGTGCAATAAACTCACCACGGGATGAGTGATAGGTGTTGAATGGTAGTCTCTGTGCACTTTTCCTAGGCAACACAGCAAGACTGTGTATTGCCTTTAAAATAATACAATAAAAAGAAATGCTTGGCAGAGATCCTCCCACATGAATAGTCCTCATTTCTTGATGAAACAAAGTAGTCTCTGGAGATGTACAACACCTTTCTATGTTATTCTGGACTTGCAGAAAAGCATTTTTTCTTACCCTTCGTATTCAAATCAAACCTCCTTCCTTTTCATTATAGTATGACTTTCCACGTGTTCCAACAATCCTTCCATTTGAGAATGGATCAAAACCGAACTAGAAGCAACTTTTGTAGCTAAAACTAATACAATAGCAATTTTTTCAAATCCTCGGATACAATTTCTGTGTACATAATTCAAGCAATTCATTTGTGTAAAGGAAGCCCTTAGGGGTACAAATGTCAATCATCTTTTTATCAGAAGTTATAAGAGTTAATTCAGCCTGTATTTCATTATTGTACTTGAAATACATTTATAAATGGCACGTTATGAGAATCTCCAAATTTATCCTCTGCTTCCATTGCAATTATCGTAGTTACACAAGTAAAGACAGTGGTCAACATCAGAGTTTCATATCTCAACATGCACAACTGCAACATGCAATTATTTTTGTATTTTGGATTTCTTTACTTCATAAAACAAGTGAAAGAACTGAGGACTAACTTTCACAAAAAATATTTGTCATTTAAATGGGGGGGCGGGAAGGAGGAGTAAGGGTTTCTTCTTGAAGTTTCAGATAGCAGGACAAGGTTTAAAATACAGCTAACTGCTATTTCAGCTTGAATTGACTTTCCTCCTCTGTGAGTCATGAATCATCACAGCGATGCAAAGTGTAAGAGCAGTGGAGGCATGGGCTTTGGGGTCTTGTCACACTGCAAGTCCTTCTTAATTCAACATAGTTACAAAATAACTACAACTATTCTTAAGTGAAACTTCCCTCCTACGCATTCTCCTGTATACTACATTGAATGGTTTATTGCTTGCATTGAATCAAGAAAAGTGAGAGGGTGGAGGACTCTTCAGTAACTTTGAAATAAAAATGTTTAGCTGCACAACTAGATTAATATCATTAAAATGCATGACATTCTGCTGAAGGACAAATTCAAGCTGTGGCTGCCAGAAACATTACTGATATTTTACTTGCCTGGGCATCCTGGGTGTTGCTGGCCTTCCCTGTTCTGACAAGGCAGAAGTTGTATGCAAAGAGCACCAGCAAAGCCAGGGGCACCATGTACAGTTCAACGCTCCATACAGTGACCATGAATACCTGGGAGAAATAAAGCAACAGAAAAGACCACATACAGGTGTTTATAGAGAATGTGATGCAAGAAAACGTTCCAGCCATTATCCTGATGTACACACATCCTTGAATCTCTGCTAACCTCATTCATTTCTTGTTTTGGCAAAAAAAGAAGCCTGCTTGAAAAGCATTCTCATTCTATTCTGTTTGAATCCATTAGGCTACTATTTGTTTGCTTCTCCTTCCCTTTTTTTGGTGAAGTACAAATCCATGAACATAAGGTTGGTCCAAAGGCATTGTTCACTCCTTTCTGGGACTTGCTCAAGCCTGAAAGCTTTGTCATTAATGCTAGAGCATAATAGGCCCACTTAAACCTGTCCCACTTCATCAAACCCTAATTGCCAGCAAGTCTTTCACTGACTAGAGAAGAGTTTCTTCCTCTTGTGCAACAGGAGCCATCCACCTCTTCAGTCAATCCAGGAGGTATGCTTAGCAAATGGAACTTCACCATTAATCCACTCACTCTTCTTGGCACAGCAACGCAAAGACCTTTGAGAAGGCTCTTGGCTACATGTGATGCTTTATTTGGAGAAGGAATCCGTAATTCCATTCTCCATTTCCATATACCTGCCATTTTTCAGTAAAGCATATTCTGATTTCACTGGTTGCTTGGGGCCTCTTTATCCAGAAAAGGCATGAGTTTGTGCCTTTGAAGCAACATCTGATAAAACTCACTGACTGCAAAAGTAGAAGCCAACTTTTGAGGTTCGGTTCTGCAAACTGGATCCATTTAATCTGTTTAAGTGTAACCATTGCGATAGGGATTTAAAAAGCATTTAACCATTTTTCAAAAACACGATACCAAGCCAAACTGCAATCTTGATTTACAAATACCAATTATACGTGAACAGACTCCAAACTTTGTGGTTGGAAACGTAAGTTAACAAACTAAATCCAGAACTGTCATAAAATGCATGTTGTGATCCCATTTCCTCTTCTAAAGATACACTGCATTTTCAGAAGAACTGACTGACGCTGATAGAAACTTTAAGCTAAATCTTAAACAATCTCCTCCAGAGAGTAGGCACAAAAACATTTATCAGATTTTTCTTCCCCCACATGAGTCTCAGAAGTGATCAAAAACAAGAAGTCACATTTTTGGAAAAATACAGGCAGGTGAAAGCGAGTCAGATCCTCCAGTTAACACATCTCAAACTGTCGTGAGAGGGCAACTGACCTTCAGGTGATCAGAAAACTGAATCTCTAGCTCCACTAACCCTCAGCCTGAGACTCTGTATATGAAGGCAAGGCTGGCATTTGCAGAACAGGCTATTTATGGCAACATATATAGCATTATGGACCCTGGACTCTACCCACTCCACATCAAAACACTCCTTCCCACCGCATTCCATGGGGAGAATTCGCACCCCTTCAAAACAGCAGCTTCTGCAACTTTTAAACAAAAAGTCTTGCCTGATATCTGACAATTGGTCAGTTAGAATCTACCAGGGGCCGGCCACAAACCAAGAGATAATGACTGTATACGTAGCCCTGCCCAAACAAAGGTCACATTTTCTAAAGCCAACCTGATTTTATCTTAACTGTTACTATGCATGGACTTAGATTGTCATCCTGTTATTGGCATCTATAGGTCAGCAAAACAATATTTGAGATATACACATTTATAAAGTGGGTCGACATCCATGAAATATAAGCCCCATACTAATGATTTGCAGCATGAGAAAACAGAAAAGGATTAGATTGCAATTTCTTTTTTTATCATGCTCTTCAACACGTTTACAAATTAGACAATTATACTAACAGTCACATTTCATATGTAAGCAAGGTAACAGAAAAACACGAATGCTGGCCAAGAAGATATGATACTTGAACTCTCTTACAGGAGTCTCCAAAAAGTGTGATATCTCAAGATTAAAATACAATTATTCAGTTATTCCAGTTCCCCCGAATGTTTTGTAAGATCCAGTAAAGGATCTCAAAGGATATTTGAGCTCTTGACCCACCTCAAATATAATTCTGAAGTATAAGTATCTGTTACTGCACATATCCATCTACATATACCTTGCATTTAAACAGACAGCTAAAATAGATGAACACACATATACGTCTGATCCTTACGAAAGCACTTCTATAGAAATTCATATTGGTAGATAATTATTTAAAAAATTTGCTTTGGCATGTTGGAGGAGGTTGCATATACATCATCTCCTCAGGGTCTACATAAACTCACTCTTGTCTCAGCACAGCAAAGATTCCACCAGCAGTCAGCTACGCTGACTCCTACAGGAGTCAATGAAGCCCTTGAAGAACCTTTCTTCATTCATTCAACTGCAGGACTTTCACCCATTCTAGTGCATCTGTCACCATCCTATATGATCATCACTCTGCTCTGTTGCAAGTATAATACAACCTTGCAATCACAGGTCATTTAGGCAAGATGGAAAACCAAGACCTTGGTGATTTTAGATCCAACAGTGTATTTTGTGTATTATTAAGTTTCAGGCCCTAAATAAAACTTTAAATTTAATTACAAAATCTCAGCACAGGCTCAATTGATAGCAGAAGCATACTGTTGCTTCCTTTCTAACGCTGAGTGGTTATCAGCTGCTGAGCTGTAATTCAGATGGCAACACTTAGATTGTGCTCCTTCAGCTACTTAAGAAGAGTTGCTTTGCTGTTACCATTGTAATAGAGGCAACTTTCATTACTGTTACATAACACAGATACAAGACAAATTGAATTAGCTATTCAAAAATTACTTAGCCTCGGAGGTACGGGAAATGATTGCTGTGAACATACAGTACATAATAAAAGTTGAGAGGGTGTTTATACAGTAAATAGATATATTTCTGCATCCTAACAGCCTTTTCAGTAGTTGTACAGCATCAGCCAGTAAAGCAGTTCCAATATAAGAACTGCCCCCTATTTTATGATGTTGGCCCACGACACCATAGGTGGACGTTGGTATGGCAGTAGAGGTTGAACCTTCCCATCAATATCCTGTTACATTTTGTTGCCATGCAGTCTGACACAACGGCATCCGACGTGGAAGTGCACATAAAGCAAAGGCGTGTCATTGAATTTCTTCATGCAGAAACAAGTTCCACACATGGACATCCATTGATTCTTGCTGAACTTTAACGGAGACCAAACGGTGGATGTGAGCACAATGAGGTAGTGGGTGGTGCTGACAGTGATATGAAAGACAGCCATATTCTGGATAGCCATGCACAGCTGTAACATCACAAATATGGGGTATTGGCTTCAATGCATTGGAAATGATAGTGGCAATGGTGAATATTGCAAAGTTTGTGCCAGGTGAGTCCCAAAATGCTCACACAAAACAGAAAGAATACTACATGCAAGTTTGTATTTCCTCCTCAGTGGTATTGGGGAAAAAGAGCTTCCGCCACATCCCTCTTAAATTATTTTCTACCAAAGCCTTTTGTCAAAACTCAAGAATGGTTCGGCTGACATACACAATGGTTATTGCAAGGATTGGTATTTTCCCAACTTCTTTTAGGCCTTAGTCTATCTTCTTGCCAACACATAGGTTGGTAGGGGAAATCATTAACAGGTTCAGATCACCTGTTCACAGAAGTCAAGGACAACATTCAAGAGCCCCTGATCCAAATGATCTATCTGGTTTTAACAATCCATACTTTATTCCTTCTTGTTTCATATCATCGTTAGACCAAATTCTGTCAAATGTAACCCATGACATCACTGACACCTTTTGTTCTGGGCTTCATACTGTGCATGAGAAAAGTTAAAATGACAGCAGCTGATTTCTAAAATAAACATCAACAAGCAAAAAACTAGCTGTGTTACATCTTCTAATGCAATTTGAGAACATAAAAGCCTATTATCGAACTGAACAATTTAATTCACGACATTATAAAACAATTATCAAAATAGAAGCAGAAAAGAAATAGACATATCTGGAGGGGGAAAAAGAAGAGCTCTTGACACTAATATTTAGACTACAGTTCTACCTCGAAGAGAACATCACAGCCTTGGAGAAAAGACCACTCGATTTTAGCTGATTAATGTGTTGCTATTTCAAAGGGCCTAATAACTACAAGTTAAAGCTCTGGAGGTTTGGAAGCTGTTTCATCTGAAAATCATTGAAGAGGGGTCCAACTGTTCCTGTCAAGAAGCATGGAGTTTGAACAACCACGAGCGTGGCCCTTTTGACAGCAGTACAAAAGATGAGAGAAGGCAATCTCAACTGAAAGTAAAAACAAACCTTTAGAAACACATTTCAAATCTGGTTTTTCTGCCCCTCTGGTTCCAATTTAGGATCTGACTATTAAGAACAGATTTTAGACGGGTGTCTACTAAAGTATGCCCATAAAACATTTGTCACCAGCAAACCCACAGTCAAGGGATAGAATAGTTTTAAGAGGTTTAGAAACCCAGCATTAAATGGGATTTTCTGTGCATTTTTTCTACATTTTAATTACTTTTTTTTTTTTTTTTTAAGTTTAAAAAGGAAAAAAAAAAAAAAAGTATTTTCTTGGCCTAGTAAGTCTTTCTAGAGAAGTAGCAAATGTTACGTTGCTTAACGGAATAATTCCTGAAAAACAGCAACGATGGGAAAAGGAGAGGGATGCATTCCATCAGATGGAAAAAATAAAGTGAAAGGAGATTAAATGCATGCAAGAAGCCTATGGTAAGAGGTTATTTTCTCAGGCAGCGTAGGTTCCAATGCTAATGAAATGCCTCATCAGTGCAACTGTGAAAAATATTATTTGAAACTTCAGGTTTCAAAACCACACACAATTTGACTGAACTCTAAATGACTAACAGCTTTGACAAAAGTTTCCTCTCCATTTATAAATGTGGCCTATGCAATTCAGGAAAAGTCAAGAGAAACAAATGAGCTAATGGTACTTCAAGTTATCTGTTCTCAACCAAATCAAAACACTGATTTTGATTAGAGTCATAAAGACACGTTTTCCTTCATTTGCAGTGAAATTAGATATTTCTAACTTATCTCAGAGTCTTCACAAATGGACTCTAAACATTCTAGCATTTTTATTTTTTTTTTTTAAGCTTTCAGCCCCTCTGCCCCAAAACACAGGATATCAGCCAATAACATAAGACACCGGCTCCCCAAAAGGGCATTCAAATCCCTCCAAGGCAATAAGCTTGTCAACAATAAATTACTTCTGACAGATATTTATTCCTGCTCTTAGAAAGAGTAAAAGAGCTGAAGGGAGAGTGGACATACCTACTTACTGCAGGAAATCTATGTGTGTACATACCTGCATTTACTGAGGCATCGGCATCTCCTTGAGATACCAGGCATCGTAGGTGCACTGACAGAGTGCTGAGCCTGTGTAATGGAAATCAAAGCACAGCATGCAGGGCCATGTGAATGCAGTAACCATTTCTGTGATCATGGAACGGCGTGTGCATTTGATGGGGGAGAACACTGAAAAGGAACTTCCTAGCAATTAAGAAAACACATCTGAAACAGCTCCACATTGAGGCACAGTAAACAGGGGCTGACACGTAGAAAATATTTTCCAGTAAAGTACCCCTCCCAAAGATTTTGGTTTTGGAAGACTCCTCTGAAGTTGCACTTCACCATTCTTCCTATTACCCCCATTTCATGGAAACTACCTCGCCATACCACGCTCAGCTGAAAGCACCTACTGACCTGAGCAGAGCTCAAGCTGGTGATGAGCGCTTACTCCCTCATTGTGATGCAGTAACAAAGAACATGGCAGGGAGAGAAATTATACTTAAGTAAAGCAACACTGTCAGAAGAAACCTATTTACTTTAGATTCAATTTGCTTTTTGTATCCCTAGCAAAAGAACACAGAGCATCTCAACAGCAGTATGGTACATGTGCTGTACTGAGTGGGGATGACCAAAATAAAAAATGATGTGAAGGAATAGAGATCATTAAATATTTATGCCACGTTACAAATTGTCCCTCCCTGCATTGCTCCACACATCTCACGCTTTACAGTTTGCACAAAACTTGCTAGTTTTATGGCTATATCACAGAGTTTAGCCCTTCTCCATAGGTGTACTGTTGCAAGGACAAATTGTATTAGACTGCAAAAAAAAAAAAAAAAAAAAAAAAAAAAGGAAAGGATCCACCTAACCACCCCAAAACCACATCAGAACACCAGACTGCATGTATTAGATGCATGTCACAGCACAGAGCTGAAATAAAGAGTTTGCTTAAACAGCACCGTTTGCTACCACACTACTTGCTTTTTCCAGAAGACGCCTTAGGTAACAGAAACAACATGGCTGTGTTTGCTCACACCAGCAGTCTGTGTAGGCTGAGAGCTGCTGAGCCACGTCCTGCTGCCACAGCCACATGTTCTGCCCCTGCTTGTTTGAGGTGCAGCCCCCTAAGAAAGTGACTGTCAGTGGGGTTAGCAGGAGATGCCTGATTTCCATTCAGTGATTTATATTACATGTGACAATGCAAGAAGGAAAACGAGTGACAGAATAAAGCCTTCAAAGTGAGACACAAAGACTGGAACTGTACTCACAAGGATCAATATTTTAAGATCAGTTTGAATACCCAAAAAAACCCCAAATCAATATTCCCTACTTCCAACAATTTAAGATGTGAAACAACCAACAAAACAACCAAAAAACTCCCTTAAGAACATTCAAGAAATCTCATTCTACTCAAGTCAATGTACAACAGGGCCTTTTTCTTTTTTCTTTTTTTTTTTTTTTTTTTTTTTTATAACTGCCTAGTTTAGATTCTTTGGGAGGGTCGCATTTTCTTTGCTGCTGCTAGGAAGTAGAAACTCATTTGTGTTTTAAATGAAAACTGTGACTCACGCGCAATCACAGGATTCCAAGAAATGGAGCTTACAGAACAGCATGCTATTCTGCAAAAGTCGCATTGAACTCAGAAGAGTTGACAGTATAATGGTCTGTTCTCCACCATCATCTTGGAACACTGCTATTGCAGCTCAACCCGGGAAAGCTATGATGGTACATTTCAGAATACCTGACTGCAAACACTTACAAAATGTCCCTGCTTGGATGATGATTTATGTCACTAACAAATCCAGTGGATTTATTCTTCGTTCCTAACAATGTCTGGAATCAAAATGAGAACTAAACATGAAACAACCACGCTCTCCACCCAACATCACCTAAAAGCAAAGGAAAGAAAGAAAAAAAGTGGTTTCTTTTCCTTTTTTTTTTTTTTTTTTTTTTTTTTTTTTTTTACATTAATCAGATTAGCCTGCCTAGGAAATGAAAAACAAAATCCTTAGAGATCTTTCTTTAACAAGGGGTCAGGGAAGAACCACTTGGTTTGATTTTTTTTTCACCAAACTGTGGTGGTGACTCCACCGCTTCCAAGGGCAGCCTGTGCCAGAGCCCAACACACTTTCTGAGAATAAATTTCTCCCAATATCTAATCTGAACCACTCCTGGCACAATTTAGAGCCATTACCCCACGTATACAGTCATAGAATCAGTAAGGCAAAATCATTTATGTGTTTCATTGCAGATATCTGAAGATTATCTATCAAATGTCATCATGGACAACTATTCTCACAACATGAAAAGCAGTGTCTGAAGGAGGCACGCTGTTTTTTTCCTTTAAGACACGTACATTAAAACCCCAAAGCATACCAGTCCCCCACAAGTTCCATGGGATGCCTCCAAACAATTCTCTTGTGGCTGGGCTTCCTCTTTATCCCTAACCCTAAAAAGAGGTAATTAGAATATAAACAAGCACAACACTGCTTGTTTTGGGGTTCTATATACATGTATGTGCTACAGTTTTACAGCAAAAGACTTCATATCTTCTCAGGCTGCAGACACTGAAGAAATAGCTGTTTGCTAGCATGCTGACTGCTCTAATTTTTCCCTCATGTTTTATCTAACATATTTTACATTTCCCGAGCCAAGTAAAATACAGCTAGAGACCCTCAAGCAACAAAGCTTAAAAATTGACGGGGGAAAAAAAAGTAACAGGGAAAAAATATTACAACAGTTTTCTATCTTTTAGGGTAGTCCACTGGGAGTCAGGAGAATAAATCTGCATGTTGTTTCTTAAGGGATAACTATGACAGACAAAGGGAATGGAGGAAGATTTTAAAACAAAGGGGAGGGGAGGCATGCCAAACAAAAATGTGCTGTTTTGTATTGTAGCTAAATTAAACGGTCATTTTTATCTCTGATGATTTGGTTTGTTTATCAGTAGGACTACAGCTTAAGAATTAGTCTCATTCAGAAAGTTATGATCTATTTGCAGGGAAGGCAGGCATTATGAGAGTTAAAAGCCTGATCCTATAGTAAATAATTCTTCCAGCAAACGTCAGAAAAAATATCTGTGCTGTTTTAAAGGAAGAAAAAATGTAGGCTAATTTTATTTTATTCTGGATAGGGTGAACACCTTAAAAGGGTCATGAAAAAAATGATCATTAGCTAAGCTGATAAATGTCCACTTACCTTGGAGACGTATTTGTTAACACGGTGAGAAATACTAGCTGTAGGGGTCAGATGGTGACGTAACTGTACAGTAAGTGTAACAGGATTCAGTGGAAGCATTTTGTAACTTTGGACTATCAACACTGGGTTACGATTGGTAGCGAACGGCACACATAAGCAACATGTTTAAAAGACTTCTTTATGTTCACAGTGAATATTGCAACTAAACGAGGAAAGAAAAAAAGGACTCTCTAATAAAGCAAACATATTTAATCAGACTTAATTCAGAATAGAGCAGCAGGAGGATCACACATTGTGTTACTTCCTTGGCAGTTGCCAGCTATGGCATGGAAAAAAACCAAGGTGCACTAAACCCACATAGGGAAGTGCTTGCACTCAGAAATCAGAGAATCATTAAGGTTGGAAAAGACCACTAAGATCATCCAGTTCAATCACCAACACATCACCATCATGCCCACTAACCACATCCTTCGGTGCCACAAATGTTTCAGAACTGCCTAGCACCCTCTTCCCCATGCTCCCAGCCCCACTGCTGCTTCCAGACTAAAACAGAATAGAAGGACCAAAGCACTGCTTTTGCTTTCTTAGCTGTGGGTTTTGGTTTGTTTTGTTACGGGGAGAGGAGATGTTACTTAAGTAGGAGAGCAAAAACTGTAGCTGAATCCCAGCCCTCCCCACATCTCACACACACACTGGATGCTCAGAACAGAGAGAACCATCAAAACACACATAAAATTTTTGCAGGTTCACAATCTTCAGAGAGACAAAACTGCCACATTACACGACAAACACGTGGAGATGGCTGGGATACCCCCTGGAATTACATCCTAAATATGTCAAGATTGTAAATCAGCAACAACAGCAGAGATGCAAAAAAATATAAAAAAAAATCCTAAGCACTGACAATGTGATGGTCCAATAGATATTTATCCCTAACAGACCAAGAGAAACTTGCTTTCCAAAACACACAACAATATAGGGGGAAAAAAAAAAAGTCGCAAGACTCTTGCAACTTCAGGCAGCTGTTCAGGTAAAACTAAAGCCAGAAGACTGTTTATTTTAATAAAGCTATTACATGTGCAGCTCCAAATTAGGAATGGCAGGAGACTAGGGGATGCCGAAACCATCACCACCTGTTTGCCCTGAAAATCAATTAAAGTCACACTATCGCAGCAATCCCTTCTTAGCTAATAAAAGTTATACAGCTTCAATGTGCGACTTGAGGTGCTTTGTGGGAATGTGCCTGAAATCCAAAGCCTTGGTCTCGTGTTACTTTGATAGTAAACACAGCTATGAAGTAACCGCTGTAAAACTTGCCTTTTTGGGGTTACAGAAGGTGTTAGGGGAAAAAAGATCCTGAACTGCTGTTTTGATGCAGTGGATTGAACTAATATTCAGTAAATTCTAACAATCCAGCCAAGAACATTATATAGAGTTTTAAATAGGAGAAGACTGAAGTCCTTTATAACACATGCCTGTTCAACATATTCTGTGCTGCAGAACAGATCCAACTTTACAAGTTGAAAGCAAGGGCAGTTGAGACATCCCAAGTGTTTTAGTAATTAAACGAATATGCATAATGAACCATATGCCCAAAGGGCCTGTTCTTCATGTGGGCCAGATTTTTGTTTGAATTTTTAATTTTTATATACAGATGAAACATTTCATGTAATATAGCAACAGTGCAAAGGAACATGCTATGCAGGAAAGGAAGGAGGAACTACCCATGTGAGAACGACCAGAATACACTTGATGAATTCTGCTCCTCAATTTCCGATTCAGAGCCAAGAGGGTTTTTTCTTCAAAAAAAAAAAAAAAAAAAAAAAAAAAAAAAAAAAAACAGCTTTTCTCCTTTGAACAGCTGTATTAGTCATCTGCTCGGAGTCTAGAAAGGATGCTTTAAATTTATGTATTTACATAGGTCATATTTAGATATTTTTTATGCATGAAATGGATTATACATATCAACAAGACTAGCAAAACCACTGACACTATAGGATTTAAAAGCTTCCAATCCACAGGAAAAAAAAGCCTACAGGATGGTCCTGTTTGACAGGACCTGAGGTGTGAACTGTACCATAACAGCACATCTGTCTATCAAGCAGACCCGGAACATTTTTCTGAAAAATGGGTGCAATTCCCCTCTTGTTACAATAATGTTATTCTACTGTGAACATTATGATATCACGGCCTTCTTGCAGAAATATTACATGTTCCAGGTTTTTCTGGTGTTGAAAAATCTCTCTCCTTTCCTAGTCACATTCACCCTTTCTCATCCCTTACTCTTAAAGTGCAGGAGAAGCATCCTTGGCAAACAGAATCCATTGCAGTAGGTCGGTGCTTTAAACAAACAACAAAACCATTCGGTGCTTCCAGCTGATTTTCAAATATCTAGACAGCAGAAAGATATCCTCTTCCAAGTGGTTTTCATCCATTGGACAAATGTCTATTTTGTTTTGTAAAACCCTGTGCTGAGGCCACCAACTTGTCTCTGCCAATGCACTAGTTACGCAGCAGGAAAGCTTTTCTGCAGGAGCCTTCCTTAGTGAATTTTTGCATTCAAGATTTTTTGTATTTTGTACTTTTGGGCTCTGCAAACCAAGGGAAACCAAAATCCTTGTCACATTTGTTGAGCGAGAGGAAAAGTTTGGGATAAGCAGCAATGGCTAACTCAGACTGTGGCACTGCACAGCTCTATAACATGCAGACGTAACAGCAGCTATTCCCTGCACTGGCTTGGCTCCATAGAGTTGGGAAACCATCTCCATAGAGTTGGGCTCCATCAGTTGGGAAACATCAGCCACGCTATAAGAAATGCAAACAATCACCTGAATCGCTTTGGAATGAGAGACTGGCTTTCCATCAGACTCAATGAGTTCAAGTTTTCGTGGGACTTCAGGAGTTCCCCTTGGCCACGTTTAAACCATACGGCCCGTGAGATCAACCCTGCTCCCACTACCAGAAGTATTTAAAACCGGAATTAAAAAAACAAAGTTCTAAATAGAGGCATCCGTTGCTCTCAACCCTAACTCTGGGTTTTTACTTCTGACACCGCCTGGCTGACGTGATCGAGTGATCTCGGCGGAAAGACAGATAAACTTCAACGGCTGTCGGAAGACAAAAATTGACATGGAGCGTCACCTTTTCCGACTGTTCAAATCCTTTAAGGAAGTGTTGGAGCAATTAGAAAGGGAGTCTAATCTTTGCAGAGTGCATTAACACTCTCCGACCTCTCAGACAATAGATCAGACCTTAGACACATAATGCTTCCCTAAGGCTTTTTAAGCAGAGCATTTGATCTCATAGTCACTCCCTATGTGTTGCTATAGGTATCAGTGCGTAAGACAGTATTCACTGGGCACTGAAGGACCACTATCTGTACTGGTACTCTAATTTTAAAATAGCAGGAAAGCCATTGCAGTGCATGCACTCACAGCTACTACTTCCCACGAAAAGAAAAAAAAAGGAAAAAAAAAAATAAAGCAATCCAGAGTAGCCCTGCAAAATGTCTTCATTTTTAATAATCTCGTATTTCCTTTCTGTCACCACTGTTTACTTCCCAGCTTTGCAATATAAATCTATCTTAAAAGGCGTACATTAGTTCTTCATTTGTAGAAACAGTTATCTGATAATAATTTCAAAATACTCCATTTCTCTAGCCCCTGTGGAGGGACTTGAGGGAAAGGGAATTAGGAAGACAGCTCTAGTTTATTAAGGAAATTGAAATACATCATTGCAAATAATTTTCCCAAATGTGTGCAATAAAGTATCTGGGGATGTTTCCTTAACTGCTAGAACAAGTCACCATCTAATTCCTGACGGGCATTGCTCCTGACGGGCAAAAAAAACAAACAAAAAAAAAAACGTAATTGAGACAGTGATATTAGCATTTCTCATTTAATATTCTAAACATTTTAAGAAAATTTGCTCAGTGCATTTTTCTAATGGAATCAGAGCTCCTTGCCATCACTTTCTGACAGAGGCCACGTCTGAACACTCCTCACGAGGACAATGCAAAACGGGATTTTACAAAGAACTGAATTGCCACCCACTGCTAAATAACGGGTGCGGAGGTCTTTCTTCTCCCCATGCCGTGGATTTGATGTACAACGCTAGCTAAGAACGCTTTATATTTATTTACGAATAGTTTGCATTAGCTGCAGGACTTTGTTTCACTTTCCTAGAACTACAGAAAGTGCCTTTTGTGAAGTCCTTGCATTACAAATGCTTCTTGCTGCTGTTTAAACGTGTATCTCAAATTTGCCGAGCCAAGTGCATCAAAAATGACAAAAAGGTCACGTATAGCTAGTATATTTAAAAAGAAACAAGTCTTCAAAGTCAAAGTGTAATGCAGTTATTTCTAATCTGAACAAACAATAGGCTACATCTAATGAAAGTTGACAATTGGCTCTGATACAAAGCTGTGCAGCTCCTCTGTTCCATTAAAAGATGAAAGCTGAAGGAAAGTACAGAAGACAGCGACTTCTCTCAAAAAGCAAGCAGAAAGTTCTGCATCTCAACTAGCAGAGCAGATAAAGGCTGTTTTGTTGTTGTTTTTGTGGACACTTCTGCTCACATATGGCACTCATCTCTCATTAAGCATGCTGGTGCTCCGCGGGTAAAGTTAATGCTAAAATAAAATAGCATATTAGACTGGTACAAAACACCGTATGCCCTACATATTTATTAAAATCACAGCACAGCATTTGAAACAAAAAAAAAAAAGCACCTGCCACCAAGCTAAGCTTTACTACAATGTGGATGTCACCATTAAGACTTATACACTAAATTCTAATGAAGCAGGGAGAAAGGAAATCAAAACTCGGGGATGCTACTGGTGCCAGTCTAATTCTTTACTGCTGCAGTAGTCAAACTAATTAATAATCAATAGGACTAACTTTTAAAAATAGATTTCTGGGATTCTGCAGTTAAAAAAAAAAAAAAACAAAAACAAATAATATTCTGACATAGGATACTTTTATTATGATTTTTATCCTTCAACAACCTTATGTTCCACACCCTAGAAACGTCCCAGTTGCTTAAGACCATCCTCAGTCAGAGCAGTTCTTAGTTGCTAGTGAAAAGAAGTAAAACTAAAGAGAATAGGTTGAAAAAAATGTCTTTCCTCAATAGCGTCTGCACTAATCCTCTTTTATTCTCAGATCCTGTAAAGGACCCAACTCTTTCTCATTTAAAAAAAGTGGTAGAGTGCTTTCAGAGAAACCCCTCAAGGTGCATCTGTCTCCATCATAAAACCAAAACGTTGCGTTACCTTCAAACATGAAATTTCTTCCAGTTGTCAACATTTCTGCAACTAGTGTTAGATTAGCGCCGAGAGAACGAGCGAATTGAATTAAAAATAAAATAGTTCAAGCAAGAAGAAGGAAAACCTGACAGAAAAATCTGACAAAAGCAGGAGCGTCAGAGCCGGCTCATTCATGAGAGGCCATCGCCACCTACAGGATTTTCCTCCTCTTCGGAAATGCTGTTGCTCATATTGGAGCAGGACTTACTTTCTAACCCATGTTAAATAACAGAAGTCGACAGAGTTGGGGTGACTTCCCATCACATATGGGAATCCCCTACATACTTCTCTACTAATTCTCTTGTTACAGATGAGTAAAACTTGACTATTTCCAGGGAATGAGCTGTTTTAAGATTATATAATTAAGTTTTATGTGCTTTATCCAAATAAAGGATTTGCCTTTTTTTTAGAGAAAAAAGAAAAACCACAAAGTATTGACAAGGTTACTCCATCAACAACAAGGGAAGTAATAGTCAACATCTACATCCTTTCTGTAAAACTGAGTTCTTTAAAGTACTAAGAGATGCCGGGTCAAAGTAATGTGAATGAGACCAAACCAAGCAGACCCTCACTGAAAGAAAATCAATGCACCTGAATTCCGGTGGGGGGAAAGCACACAAAGAAAGTAGGACAATTCTTACCTTTAATGAAAATTTCACTTCCTAATAGACATCATGGACTTTTTTTCCCCTCTCAACTTCTCCACTATCTTACATCAAGAACAGCAGACGTTTGGCCTGAGCTGATATCTTTTCCCATACAGTTTGTATCGTGCACAGCCCTATGCAACTAAGGGAATTCTATGCATAAGCTTCTGAAATTCGGCTATTTCCAGTAGCAGTGAGCAAATAGTTTTTCTCCCACACTCCTGCTCAACACGAGTCTTTCTCAGACACAACCCTCTCTGAACTTCAAGTACAAACTTTTACCATTGTTTCAATAATTTCTAATCTGCTAATAAATTGAACTTCCAGAAAAAGCAAAGGCAGATTGGGAAAACAAGCGGCTGGTTCCTGATACGGCAAATCAACTCTTTAGGACAAAATAAACTGGCAAAAAGAAAAAAAATTTCTGCTTTCTTTTTTTTTGTTTTCCAATCTATTCATTGATTGATAGGAATTGCACATGACTGTTTTCTCATGAAATCAGAAGATGCTGGACACTTTATGTGAAGTTCCTCTAAGGAATTTGAAACAAGAAAAAGAACTGCAGAAAAGCCAACTTTCAGGCAATGTGCAGTTCAGTCTTTCCCAGATGTTTTGCACCAAGTTCCCAATGTTGGGATGGAGATTTGTATTCTGAGTTAATTTCAACTTTGAAAGTGAAGGAACTCATGCCATCTTTCTGGACAGCAAATTTCATCTTTATAAAACAATTAAAACCCAAGGACAAAAAAAAAAAAAAAAAAAGCAATTTAATGCTAATCTGTGTCTAGATTAATAAATGGAAGCACACAACAGATCTGTTAACGCGTGGTTGGAAACAGGAGCTCAGCAATGTTGGACAAACAAATAAAGCCAACAACAGGCTGGATTTTACCCTGCTGGAAAAAAAAGCAAAACAAACGCAATATATATGAAATAAATAGAAAACGTACAAAGCATTATAAGAGCAACAATCATCTCTAACAAAACTTCAGGACTTCAAAAAACACAAGACGTTATATATTAAAAAAGAAAGAGCTTCATAAATCAAACAGCTAAAGTACAATACAATATAGCAAACTCCAGCCAGACCACAGAGAGGGCTCTTTCTTCATAAACATCAGATCAGGCAGCTAAAATTATTACCAAAGCTCTCTTGTAACTGTCACCTGTGGTGGGTATAATTACAGGCTACTGCTGCAAGCACGCCCACGTCATATGGCAATAAAAGGACCTATAGCTTGCCAAGACCAAGCAGACAATGGAGAACATGCACCACCTGACGAGAGCCCAAAAAGAACAGCCAGGGAGACTAATAAAAATGACAGCTTAGAAACAAACGACAAAGCTTCAGCCACAAAAAAAAAGGCAATATCAAATTAGCTGGGAATGCAAGCACTGAGCAGAGTTCTCCAACAGGTCACAACTCGAGCAGAAAGCCGGTCGGAACTGTTGTCAGATGCATTTAGCCCAGGTTTTAGCTATAGAGAGCCCCTTTTCTCCTTCGTACTTTTTTTAATTAAACAAAACGTTGGCACATTTGGGGTTGGCTTTGTGGGCTGTCATTAGACAGCCAAACAGATGAAAACGACCTATTTCTAACTGCTTCGGAGGCAGATAGATAACATATGTTAATACGGACACCTTCTAAGGATACATCTACACATTGTAACAAAGCTGAAATCCTTCCACATTGCCTTTTAATCCCTTGCTGGATGCCCGCACAAACATTCCTACTGACCAGCTGTAGAGAAGCTTGGCTTATGGCAGAATTGGGCTTTTAACTTAACAGTCTGACCATAAAGTTTAAAGCGCACAAGCGATGTATTAAAAGGCTTTGTCATCGAGTAACAACAAAATGCAATTACAGGAAGAGGGGGAGGCAGAGATACAGGGGTCTGAGTGAGGACTGAGTGAGAATGCAATGCATACAAGTATGCTGTACGCAGCACAAGAAAGTGCAGCTATTGAAGCTCCCCAACCCCCAAAAAGCAAAGGACTCGCCATAGAGAGCAAGTGACTTGGTAAGCAGTCCCAGAAGAGATGACTAGTATTCCTCAGATTCCTTTTTTGTTGCTGTTTTTTTGTTTGTTTTGGTAAAAAGAAACTCCCTGAACTGCTGAGCTTGAGACTCAGACCACCTCGCCTCTGCAAAGTTAAATTAAGGATCTTTGTATCAGTCTCTGCTATGCCCCATCCTATTCCGACTCCAAAGCTTCAAACTTTGTTTTTTAAATCTTGTTTATAGTGCTGTCAAGCCTCTAAGTAGTTATTTCCCTATTAACTTTGTCCTTGTTTGTTCTTGCATTTTTGAAAGAGCTGGAAATAACATGTGTTTACTTTGCTGTGTGGCTCTCAGCATCACCAATACTGCTGTTGCTATTCCAGGAATTTTAACTGCTGCAGCAAAGCCTGGGATCTCAGGCTTCAACCGTATCCTCCTAAAGCACAGAAGGATAATACTGGAAATGTAAAAACTGCTGAGAGAAATGCAAAACCACCTCCTTTAATTGCATAGAGAAGCCCGTTTCTCATCCGAGCTGTTACTTGCATGTGTCAGGTAACGTGCTTGTAACAGCTTCGTGTGCACAAACACTGGATTTTCACAGGCACTGCCATGAGCAGCGTGGAGGAAGCAGGATGTAAACATTTCCTCTGTCATTAGAAAAATGCTTTTACAGGGATATATAATAGCCCGAAATAAAAATACATCTCTGATCCAACCCTTTCACGGGAATTCAAGACAATAATTTGAGAGGTGTACCTTTGCCAGGGATTCGCAGAGGGAAAGAGCAGAGGAAATACTAGGGGCTCTGAAAAATTAGTTGCTAGGTCAAATTCTTGAAACGTTGCCTCTGACTGCTCCTCCAGCACTATCTCTAGTCTTCAATATGAAAAAGGAATTCTATCAAAGCGATATTTCTCAGCCTCCCTATTTAAAAAAGGGACTGCGTCCATTCCTTTGCCGACTGATTCTTCAAAACAGCAAAACACAAGCTGTAAGTGGGCTGAGAAAAGCCCTCAGCAAAAACTCTACAGTAAAGCCCAAGTGAGGCCATCTCTTTTGCATTAATACTTTTATTTTTTTAAAGCAGCTTCTTTTCCAAGTTCCCTATTCAGTGTTTGAAGAATACTCATTCTTCTCTCTTTAGGATTACATCTATTCATTTTATTTTGCTTTTTAATGTGGAGACATTTTAATCTACCATTACTTTAATGCTGTTCCCAAATAGCTTAGGAACAATGATTTATATTTCATCTTCAGCTACAAGAATTAAAGAAAGAGAGAACAAAAAGACTACACCATTCTCATTGGTTACACATGTAGTAGTGGGACGGTTTGGCTTGTCCTTTGTATCAGAGAACTGCCTGCTCAAAATCAGTGGGCTGCTCAAGTAGCATATAAAAATTTGGGGAAGGTAATGTAAGAGCTGTATGTTCCTTCAACTCCCTGCAGGTTAATTGTTACCACCTATTGGTAATTCATGCATGAATTCATGGTGAAACTTATATTCTATCTTTCGCTTGGTTGGCCAAGGTCTGAGAGATGCTTGGCAACACTCTCTATCCTCAGTTGTTTGAATGTCATTGGTCTAATTTCTCCATAGATTTCTCGTGTTGCAAAGCAACACATGACTTAAACTGGATGTTCTACCAGTATTCTGTTGTCATGTCCAGTGCGGCATTATATTTAGCACAAACAGGATTAGAACATTTTTCTTGGAAAAGTCTCAGCATCACATTCAGAAGATGCTTGCCCATATGCAGAATAAAAGATCCACCTCAAGCTGATTTCAGAAGACTTAAATTTTGAGTTAACAAACATTGTTCCTGAGGGAAAAAGTACATTCCCCTCCTACTGATGCACAGTTAGTGATTTTAGAAGCCACTGTCAACAAGCTCTCAGCCTTTCGTCTTTAGGTCATCAGTATAAATATAGCCCAACTCAAAGGGAGATTAAAAATTATTCATGTCTACTAAGATGGCTGGTGTCTCCTCTACAAGATGAGTTTAACTGGGCTCAGATCCAGCTCCCATATCACAAACTTAAGTGGCTGCACATTAAAGGGCATGCTAAGCACTGCCCCAACGTACATGAGCTGCTGAGCTCATGGGTTGAACTTTCCATGTTATCCAAGGGTAGGACCAACACAATCCGGTAAAGTGCAGTCCCAGCCAGCGTCCCCCATGGCTCTCAAAGCCCCAACAGGCTAATGCCAGAAAGCTGGGCATCCTCCAGCTCCTTCTGATTTACAAAAGGTTTGAAGCTCTGAACTGGAGAGGGTGCCAACATCCCACCTCTCCAGAAAAGAGTACAAAAGCTTAAGTGTGGGTTTGCTATTTCATCTATAGCTCCCAGCAGCTCTCTGGACATCTCAAATCCCCAATGTTTCCCTACCCCTGAATCACTGGCTTTTGGGAAACCCAAACACTCCAAAATGGTCCCGTGCCTGTCATTTTCCCAGCTGTGCACCATTAAATAACTACAGACAGTTTGACCAGAAACTCCACATTTTAACCACAGTTACGCTGCATCACCATATATTCCTTCCCTGTGATGGTAGTATCCCATCATAAAATAATTACCCTGTAATGTCACCGCAAAATAAAATAAATACTGCCCATGCATGCTGTTCACTGGTTTGGCTACTAGCTAGGGCAGAGCTTGAAATACAGCTCCCACCTGTACTACCCTGGCAACAGCCCTGATTAGCAGAGGCCTGAACCTGATGCAGGAGGACACATCGCCAGTAAAAATGAAGTATTCTGGCAAGGGTTCGTGTGCAGGGACCCTGAAGCACACTGCCAGCAAGTGCTGCCAGTCACACCTGAGGTGCCACAGCGGCTGCTTCCCCATCGTTTGCCTGAACATGTTGATGTCTTGCAACTATCACATAAACTTCACCAAAATATATATATATGATCGTAAAAAATTCCAGTCAATATATCCTTTCAATCTGCTCTGGATTATAGTTGGTTGGGGGTTTTTTTTGTTGTTGTTTTTTCTTGGTTTTTTGTTTTTTTTTTTTTTTTTTTTTTTTTAAAGCAATTACTGTAATTTCATTAAATGACATAATTACCGTTAATTCAGAGGAAAACTGTCAATAAAAGGTGTAATTACGTTGTATAAAATCACAAGCACAACGTTCAACGATGCATAATTCCTCACGAAAATCATTCTTGTGACTAAAATTAAGTCTTAAAATATTTTTAAAATACATATTGTGCAGTAGAAATGATTAAGTTCTGATTATGGACTTCTACAACCAACTTGGTAAGAAGAGGGAGAAGAGCAAGCAGAGAGATCATGCAACTAGAAGGTAGAAGCAGGAATTCAGCTTGGAAGCATATTGGAAAGGTAACACAAGTTTTCATATCAACAAGTGGGAAAAACAACTTATTATCACACGGATATATGAGCTGACATGTAAGCAGACATTCCCACAGGCACATTTCACCATGCAGCTCCTGTCTTTTGGGCACCATTAACACAGTGCAGAAGTGATGCCTCAATGAAGAAAGGTGACAAAAAGAAGGAGCGAGGTGGACAAAACTAACACCACAATATTTGCTTGGGAAACCAGGAACAAATTGTTCAGGGTATGATATGGGGAGTGCTAGGTACACAAACAGAATCATAAAGGCATACACTACAGTATGTTTCGGAATATCTTCAAAAGAAAGCCCCTTTTGAGGAGTATGTTCCCTGGAGTACATGATGAAGAACACACAAAGACTTAAGATCTCTCCCAGTAGAAGAACACTGTTAACATTACGGCAACACTTTCTGCAAGTGCCAATTTAGCCAGTATATCAACATAATAGCTTGGGATGACACATAAATAGGTGAACATGACGATAGCATTTTTCTCATCCACTTGGGTCTTGCCTGCCATTTCCTCTCTCTTTTTCTTTTGTGTGCCCCAACGTAGCAGCAAACATCCTTGTTGTACTTGGAAGCTGTCAGTACTAACTGGCAAGGAGGTGCACTGTAATGAAGACTAAAACAGCAAGGTGAAAGATATATGTGAGCTCCTATGGCAATGCTTTTGATTAATTCTTACAAATATTTTCTCCCAGCTGAGTGAGGAGCTTTGTGCACCTTCCCCACTTCTGGTTTCTAGTGCCAGATACAAGCAGGATGTTACTAAGAACAGCATGGTTCAGGGCAAGCTGATTCTAAGAAAGTATTCAGAAGTTGCTTGGTGGAGGACAGTGATTTTAAAAATGACATATTTTAACATACATTTTTTTTTAACTGTTAAAGACTGGATTACAGGTACATGTCAGGGCAGTGGGGTATAGCACGGATCTTGCTGTGTATATATTTTCCCAACTATGAATGCACATACTGGAAACAGCAAAAGATAGGGTATTAACACTTCATTATAAATGCCTAAATGGAATCACTGCCATGTGGAAAAGATCAAATACACTTAACTTTTGGTTTGTAGGAGAAATCTGCTTGTATTATCCTTAGTAGTGCATTTTATTCCCTTCCCACTACCCACTTCCTGTAGGAAACCAGGAGCATTATGTTACCCAGTAAAGATGTTAACATCTGTAACTTGTAACGTACCACTTCTTTTGTTCATCTTCCTTTTCACCTTGAATGAATTCCTTTTTCTGTGGACCCACTTTCCCAGATTCTTATTTTTATACCTTTCTACCACTTACAAACTTTTCCTAAGTCCAGAAAAACAAACTTCACAGCCTTAATTCACAAGTAATTTATTTCCTAATCTCCTAAGCACATGGTTAGGTTCCTGTTTAACAGTGATGGAACAGTGTTGGCACTGGGATTTTACCTATGTCCCTACTATCTTTGCAGCCTGTGTGTACAACCATACAATTCCTTGCACAATCATGTAGATTTCTTTCACAACATGGAGAGAAGTTTCAGAGCTACCAAATATTGCAAACAAACACACATGCATAGCAGCTCCAATTCTTTCAAGAAAGCCACCATCTTAAAGCCCAAAGGGCAAGGCTAGGTTGATTTAAGTTTTCTTTCTCTGAGCACTTCCAATGTATCTGTGCACAACCTACAGTATATCAGTTAGCATCTCTGTCTTCAAAGAAGACAACATTTTAACATATTAGTAAGCAGCTCTTGAGCCACTAATGCTAGATATGATTTGAATAAGCAGAAAAAAAACACACAGAAAAGATCCTCTTGTCCTATCTTAAAGTGCATGTCATGTCTATAACTTGCAGGGTCTTTGCTCTGATTTTCTTTCCATCACTTTACTTATCTGTAAGAAATACACTGTGAAGTGTCTTCCTCTAAAGAGCCTTTAGGTGATTTAAAATGCACAGAGAGTATAAAAGGAGAAATCTTGAAGACGTGGCTGTCCTTTTACTTAATCAACACTCAAAAGCTTTCTTTTTGCATGCTGGACCACCACAAAATGATTTTGCAACCTTTAATGGCACGCCAAACATTTCAAGCACGAAGAAAATGTCACACCACAGAATCAAAACCATGCAAAACCTTTCTGTGCTTGCATGGATTATGAGAAAACTGCAAATGGGGTGCTTACTACCAAGAGGAAAATGGAAGGTAGAGAATTTGGCTTTTTGTTTGCAGAGAGAAGAACTCTTTGACCAGCCTTTCTCTGTCCTTTCATATATATAAATATTTAATTTATTAAAAAAAAAAAAAGGAAAGAAACGTATTGTGATGATTAAGGGGATAAATTTGCAACTGGCAAAGCTGTTCATGTGCCAGGGGGACATGCAGCATGCTGTGTGGTAGCAGCAGGCAGAGCAGACATTGGTAACCTGCAGCTAACTGCCTCCTCATGCATCATGACAACCAATGACATCTCACTGCAGATGGTGCCTACTCTCTCGGCCACCATCTCTCTTCTCTCCTACCATCCAATTTCCATGCTCTGGAAGGGCCAAAACAGCAATATAGAATAGCCATACGGTCACAGCCCTTACAGTCTATCACCGACCACACATGGGTGGCCCAGGTCAACAAGAGCCTCTGCTCATAGCGAAAAAAGGCTGCTTCTGAAGGTTCAATTTCCACGTCCAGCAGACCTAACGCTGACCTGGCTGCCTTTGAAAACTGCACACCCTGCAGCCATGTAGCTACAAAATACCAATAACTGCAAACGATAAATGGCTTTGGACTGGTGGAGAGGATGGCATGTTAACACTCAAGATCTTATATCACTTAGCCACATCCAATAAAAGAAGAAATCCACTTACCACAAATGCTATCATACTCTTTACCGTGGACTCCCAGAGAAAACAGCTCCGAAGGAATTGTATTGTATTCCATATTGCCATGGTGATTTTTTTCACACGATCAACATTCCTTGATAAGATCTGATAAATATTGAGTGGGAGGAGGGGAGGAGAAGAGGTTTAATCAAACACTCTAATATCCTACCATTGCTTCAGAAACAGGGATAATTTAAGCTACAAATGCATGCCAGGGCACATATTACAAATAAAGCTTCTATTTCAAAGGCACTCTCCTGCTCCTGTCTGCTTTCTGATTACACTCATACCTCCCAGATTTTCCTTATTCATCAGAAAATAAAGCAAAAAGAAAAAACAAAAACAATATCTTGCCAAAACTAAATAGAACAGTAACAGAAACCTACCTACATTCCCTTGCAATTTCCATAATATAGTAATGCCTCAGAACTAAGGACTAGACATAATTTAATCCAAACACAGAACCTCTTCTCTATGTTTTAGATTCATCCACAGAAATAAATATGAGAATTTTAGCTTTGTTTTTAAAAGGATAACAGTCATTGTTCTATAATCTGTAGAGTTTTTAAATAATGTAAATCTGGTTTCTTCCTTCTGAAGTAAAAGAACAGGGCTTGTGCTTGGCTTCAGGTGCTTTTAACCGTGCATTACCCACAACTATCATTTTCCCTGTTCTGCAGCACAAAGCCATACTACTGACGCAAACTAGATCAGAAAGCCTTTAAACACAACGAAATGCACAGAATTTACATGTGTTCAGTGTTTTACATGTAAATGGGTGTTGTCCTTGGCCACAGTAACTCAAATCTTTCCCAAGTAAGCATCAGAGCTGAGCCCAGAGATAACCTTTACCTTCTTAGAAAATTTGCGGTTCTCCTCAGTGAAGCGCTTTTCGCGGGGCTTGAATGTTCTAATAGTTGCCTTGATCTAAAATAAATAAGAAAGTCATGTACTTTTAAATTCATTATTCTTTATAGCACTAGGATTTTTCTCTCTTTTAAGGGATTTCTAGGAGAAGACTAAAAGAAATCAAGAGGGCTCCTTAAGGAGGAAATGAAATAAGTATTCATCATCCTGCACGTTCAATACGTATAGGTGGAAGAACCTGGACTGCTTCTGCCCTGTTCCCTGGAGTTTTGCTAACCACTCTCACTGTACCACAGGGCTGGCAAAGGCAGAGCTGCGGCACAGCCCACAAAGGCCTTAACAAATGGGATTCCATTCAGCAAAGCTGGAGGGCATAAACAATTGAGACTGACTCAGCCACCTAAAAACTAAGTGCACCACATACATGCCTCATTAATTTTCCTGTCAACACCCTGGGAAGAGAACATTGTGGGTCAGCTTTTTTGGGAGGAAGTAGGTGTTAAAAGTAATGCATAATAATCTAAACATTAAGCCCTTTTCTGGCTGCTGCAAACCAAGCCCTGGTGTATGGCAATTGACACCTCCTTCCTAAAGCTGCTGTGGTCACTGTAAGTCCTGAAGTGCCCCTGCATTGTTCCATCCACCCAGATGGGCTGTCGCGTTAGGATGTGCCAATGTCTCTTCACCCACAGTATGAAACATTGCAACCAGATGCAGTGAGGTCAGGACTTTTCCCGCTCGGTTCCTGCTTTCAAAGGATCGATTACCTCCCTCCCAGGTGCACATATTTCCACATCTCTTACACAAATGATAAGCAAAGAGACAATATTTTAACTTACGGGATTAAATAGGACATCCAGCTCTAAGTAAATGACTCCTTTTGAAGCACGTTCCAAGTCTTTATTCTTCAGCATGTAACAACTTTGTTTGCCATTTCTGATCTATAGATTGGGAAGAGAAAAAGCATCAATATTTTCCCAGCTGTAATTTACAATGTAATTTTAAAAGACACTACCAAAAAAAAAAAAAAAAAAACACCTCACAAGCACAAAAATCCTCCTCAAACCATGATAATATACTCAGAGCCTGAAATACAAAATGACCATTGGATTAGAGACCTATAAAATTGCAGATTAAATCTCTTATGGTCCAACTTTAATTTACAAACCTTGTACTTTATAGTAGAGCAGTGCATGCAATAACCAGTTTGAAAATTCTGCCCTGGAAGCCAGTGAGTTGATGGGAAGTAATCAGCCTCCGTTATTACAGGTTGAAAATGGAATTTTTCTTCCAAAGTTCAGAAAAAGAGCCACGACAACAACTTACCCACCTACTGCACACCCCAGTACACGAACTCACTTCAAATGCTTCGCTTACTGCAAGGTTGTCAAATTATTACCCAGGAAACGAACACAATCCAAAGAAATTAATCAGCTTAAGTGGAATGAATGTTAATGTAACAAATGTTCAAAATTAACTAATTCACGTAAGAGACTTCTCCCCCCACCTCTGAATTTCAATACCATTTCCATGCTCTAATCTGCCGGTTGGCCCTATCACATTAAACGCCTATAAAAAGAAAAACAACCTCCCTCCCTCACCATTTTGTAAACTATTTGGCTCAAATCAAAAGCATTCTCTCTTCTAAAAGTGATGGCAGAAATGTATTTATTATACACAGTAGGATATGTATTGATTAAACATTTGGCTTTTTAGGAAGCAGACCAGTTAATTCTAAACAGCAGTAATATAAAAAACTGCAGCTTACCAAAAAGCTACATTCAGGGACTGTAATGATCAAAGATTAAAGATAACGGAGGAAATTTGGGGGCATGAAATTGCAACCATATTTAAAACGGCTATTGCTGCTCTGGCATTTAGAAGAGGCACTCGTATAAACCATGGCAGAAATGAGTAAGGAGGAAAAAAAAAAAAAAAAAAGGCATAATAGGAACCAAGCGATTTCACGTTACAAGGGAAAGGTCACTTTCCTTCCCAATGCTGCTCCACCCTTTCTGTACCAAACAGCTCGTCGAAGGGTAGACGGCTTTCCTGGCTGACAGTTAAAAAGGAAGAAGGCTCTCATAAAGCCCAAGTTCGCATCCTCATCAGGGTCCAAACAGGAATTCCAGCTTTTACTATGCTTTCGTCCAAAGCTGAGCTTAACAGGATGCTGGGAGCCATGCAATCAATTGCAGAGTCTCTTTAATAATAACAGGCACCGATCACGAACCTGCCTTCAATGTAAGGACAAACACAAAGGGTTGGAGTTAAAGATAAAGGAAGTGGCCAACCCCGTTTGTAGGATCACTCATATCAGATGGCCCTCAGACCAACTGCCATATAAAGTACTGCTTACCCATCAGAAAGGATTCTGCTACTTCAATAGTTCCCTCATCACTACCTCCAAGCAAAGGCAGAAACAGTTTTAAAAGATACGGGATGAAAACAAAACCACTCCAAGTTATTCAGAAACTAAAGATGCTTCATTTTCCAAACTGAAAATTGCATTTCATCTTCGAAGAGATAAAAGGCCAAATGGACTTTGCTTGAGATTATTATTGCTTTGATCTAATGCAACGGCACCAGAAGAAGACATAGAAGAAGCAGCTTTGTTCCTAGCAGTGTGTCTGCAGAGATAGAGATATCCAGTGCATATCAACACTGCGTAACTATTGATTCTTATTTATGAATTTGGGGGCTGAATTTTCATGTATTTCAGTTACAAAAAGTTCTCACAACTTTTTATTCTTAGGATGAAATGCTTCCATAACTCAGCAGTAAGGACACGTGGAAATCTGTCTGGATATATTTCTTACCAACATATTTTAAGAGCACAGCCAGTAAGGAAGGACACTGCACACACTGCTAAATTCAGTGAAAAAAAATAAAAAGAAGGAGAAGGTCTGGTAATTAATACAGATTTCCTAGCTTTTGACCTTCTTCAAGGAGAGAGAAGTACAAGAGAAAAAAGCAATTGGCTATAAACTGGCATTTTCATTTGGATGAAGAGAAAAAACCTTGATTTAAAAAAAAGTCAAACAGAAGTCTCTCAAAAGTTTTGGCAACATGCTATGGTAGCGCAGCTCAGCAAAAGGTGTAAGGTAACTCTAACACCCATGACTGCATAGAGATTCAACTGGCAGCACGTCTCAAGTGTACTCAGAAGAGAGCATCCAGATCTATTCTGGTTTTGGTCCAGAGTTTAGATTCTGTTCAACATTTCCCTCTGTCTCAAGAGACAAGCAGTCATATTAATTTTATTTGGGATCTGTTTCTTCCTCCTCTCTGGGAGCTCTTCTCCTATCCCTGCTATTTGCAAAAACCACTCAAATGTTCTCTCCAGATGTGGACAATGTCGCACCCTGTGCTGAGGTCCTAGGAACCTCAATTCAGGAAGATCAAATTTCTCTGCTGCTCAAAACACCTTCCACTAGATACCTGAACTAATAGTCCTGATAGCCATGTCTAAAATTGTTTAACTTATGTAAAAGCATCAAGAGTGGAATGGAAAGGAATATGGGAATTAAAAGTGAAAACACCTACAGGTGAGGTCCTTCAAGAGATATTATCAATATTATCCCCTTATTAATTTCACACACGTGCATATATGCCTCCTTAAGTTATACTAATGCTTGCATTCTTTGAAAGCTTGTTAGCTGCATGGAACACACTGGAGTTCAATCAACAATCAAGACTGCCCATAAGCACAGAAGGATAGTAGTACCAATCCCACTGATAAAGCTTCATTAGACACAGTTACCATCAGAAAAAAAAGAAAAAAAAGAAAAAAAAAAATCAACATTCTCACCCCATGAAAATTTCTGATATTTGGGGGTATTTCTGTGTTCTGAATCAACTCAGAAAGACAAAATACCAGCAGTACTATTTCAACAGTACAATTCACCCCTTCTTCTGTATCAAAATTCCTCCTCTATACAGAAGTTACCAGCTGGAAGCAAAGCTAAAATTCTTCATGCACTCTGTATTTCTATCTACAGGAGCACTTCAAGCCGAGGTAACCTCTGGCAGTGCTTCAGCTTGCCCTCCCAGCTGGAAGGAGATGTTCAGGTGCATAAGACCACAGCACAGTCAAGGCCCAAAGTGCATCAAGTTCCTTTCAAATGAGTGAATATATTTGCTAAACTCTTCCCACAGATGTCCCCAGTAAAACAAATGTGACTAAACACAGTATTGATGTAGCCAGCCAATGCTAAATCTATTAAGCAACAACCTTCTGACCGCTTGGGAATTTTAATGAAATAGCGAAAGCCGAGATTGATATGACACAAAACACTGAGAAGACAGGACCCTTACGCAGCAAAGGGTGTTTTTTCATTGCTCTTGTCTCAAAGAAATATGGTTTAGTGGCTTTTTTTTTTTTGTACATTGATTTTAAGAAAACTTCACTCCGTATCCAGCTTTGATGCAGATTCAATATCATATATCGATGACCTGACAGAACAATGCTGGGTTAAACCTCTGTACATCAACACCCGTGACGTGCAGAAAGGGTAATGGCTACTCTCCAAAGGTAATTCATCTAAAGCATTTGGGACCTCTGATATTCCTGCTTGAGCTCATTGCTGATGCACAATGTCATACCATTTGCCCTGAATAACATAAAGCTGTCTTGTTATAGACACACACCTTCTCTTATCAAAGGACATATTTCCCCAGGAAAAGATGAAAGCAAGGCACATATTTGATCCACCTGGATATGAGTAAGGAGGTTTTTTTTGTTTCTCCTCAGCCTTGTAATATACGCTCATTAGATTTTATACAAAATGTCCATTCATTCATCCCAAACTCTTTCCCCCAAACATTTTGCTTTTAATAACCTTTTGTAGGACCCAAAGTACAATAGAAATGCACATTCTTGGCAGAGGGTTGATGTCCAAAGACTGAACGCGTATGGGGTCAATTGTCTGAAAGCAGGCAGCCAAGCTTCCAAGGCAGAGTGAGGAGATGCTGAAAGCCCCAGGAGCACTCTGAGGCCAAGACCTCGAGTAGCACTCAAGAAAAAAAATCAAGCAAAAAACATCCGCATCGTCCCATCAATACTATCTTCAATAAGCAGAGCATTGTCAAAGCAATATTTTATTTCAGAAAAAAGGTGTCCTTTTCTTTCTGGAAGCGATGCCTTTTACCTTCATTCCAACATTTCTGGTTTGTGAGAGAAGTGAAAATCGGAACAGATGATCTACTGCACAGCAGCCTCTGCGATATAATCTCAGCATTTCCACAGCTCTCTCAAACTCTAAACCTTCCTCCTGCAAAAGGCTGTATACTTATGGTCAAGTGATAAGTAATCACAACTGGCAGGTGTCTGTTCTCTGAATCCAGGCTGTGTTTCAGACAATTCAGCTTGCAAAAGTCATGCTAGTTGTTTCCACTGTATCTTTAGCTACCGACCTTGTGCCGCACTTGGAAACATTTCAGAGACCTCTTCCTGTTTGCTGAAAAAAGGGCGCAGCTGAAATCTACTCTGAGCTGATAACTCAGCAGATAAAAACATTCCAGCCTGCCATACAACTCTTCACTCAAAGGTCTTTCTACATGAGGATATTTGATATACCCTGCTTTAAGATTTACTAAAGCACACGATATGATCCCATGCCTCTTGCTTGCAGCCCTCCAGGAGACAGGAGCCTCTTGAAGCAAAGCAAAAAAGGCAGAGCCTTACAGACAGAAACCTGGCTGCTTTCAGTAAGACCGAGGGCACAAATGAACACAGATGGGAAGGACTACTTTCATAATTAGTTCAAGTCCCTAAAACCTACAAAAAGAAAAATTACTAAACCCATGAAACTCCTTTCTTGAAGCACTTAACTTTTTGCCTTACTTCTCCATTTCTTGTGTCTTCTTCAGTTTCTAACACAAAAACCTGCTATGTTCAGTGGTCTGGTTTTCCCTCTCTTTGCCCAATGTCTGAGAATCCAATCCCTCTCCTAGCCAGATTCTCCAGGTCACCGTTGGCACAACAGAGCTCCATTTTGTTCAATACTGGTAGCAGTAATTTGCATCTTTTTCAGTTTATCTGCCACTTCTGTGACTGCGGATATCTGGAGCTGTGAACACTATTTGAGATGAAGTCTCATTTACATGTTTTAGAGGTGGAGAATCGTTCACCATAAAGAAGGGCAGGAGAAAAAACGCCATAGGTTGATTAACACAGAAAAGCTAAAAGTAAAAAGCAAGCTCTGCATTTGGATTTCATTTTTGCGAAATGGCAAAAGGCAAATCACTACTTCACTCCTTCTGTCCACAACTATCTGCACGTAGAGAAAACACCAAACTTGGTACAATGCTATCAAAATCCATGTCTGCACTGCTCATTAATAGAGCTCCATGAGAAACAAAGCAATCATGCAGTCATCATGCCCACCAAAAGAATGTGAAGTTTTCAGCTTTATTCCTGTCACTTTAAAGCTCTTCTTCTGTTGCCAAATGTGCTTGCTTCTTAATTAATGAATTCCATAAACCTAGATCACAGTCAATGGTGACTGGCAAGCACGAACATAATATTAATACACAAAAAAAATCACAGAGACTTTGAGTTAATGGGATGATGAAGGTGTATTCATGTTTGCAAAATGCCACTGCAAGACTTCTGGACACATTCAAACCAAAGTTTTCTTTCAAATTAAACTTTTCCAAATCCTCCAACGTATACCCTATCCAAAGCATTTCTTCACTAAGAAAATCGAGCCATCCATGAACAGTTCCTGAAAGAAACTGATTTCACGTGCTGACAGCTCACAGCTCAGGCCAGCGCATTTTTAACTTACATGAGAGGAACAAAGAGGCAAATGCATTTCTATTTCAAAAAGGAACCTAATGCAAGCCAAATATTAGGCCTAAGAAATTAAACTTGTATGATTTGTGAGGTTTCCTTGAATCTTTAACTATTGTTCGCTTTCAACATATTTATCTAAATGGTTCAAAGGATAGATTCAAATTTATAGCTAAATTCACAACATACGTCGAAATACTCATTTCAAGAATAAGAGCTTAGAAAATTGCCATTCTCTGTCTGAACCAAGTTAATAGGTGCAAAATGTTTTTAATCAGAAGCAGAGATGAATATATTTATGCTAGATTTGACTGAAATAGGAGGCAGAGAAGTTTGGATGGGAAGGAAGAAAACCAGTTGGCAAGGGAAAGCATAAACAATTTTTATTTTATTTTTTGTCTCAAACTTTGGACAAAAAACCTACGCTGAATAGAATTTGGACATTACCACACACATGCACTCCCCTGCTCTGCCTTGTTACATGCTTCCTAAGGGATACTTGACAAATGCCTATAAAATCAACAGAAAATCCAACTCTAACATCTTCTCACTGTGAGCCCACACAGCCTGCTGCCGATCATGCAGACCATTTGGCAAGCACAGGGTCTGCAGGAGAGCAGCTGCTCCAGCCACTCTCTTCCAGGAACATCAGAGATATGAGGACTTGGGGAAAAATTAACCAAGTGATCAAAAATGGAATAAAAGATGTTAAGAGTTTTCCCTCCCTGTAAACATCAAATCATCCTTCGTGCCAAACTGACTTTAATATTGTTCTGAAAGTGGACATACTGAAGACTCAAGCCACTAAAAAATAGACAAATAATCTAAAGCATCCCCAGCCTCAAACAGAACTTGCAGTGTAAGTCATGGAGGCAGACAGAATACAAGGCAGCTTGAACACAAGGTACGAATATATAAAATGAACATATCTGTTCCACAAAGTCCCCAAATGGAAGTTTTATTATTTTTCTGCCTACAGTGACCCCAGTCAAGCAGTACCCAGGTCTCTGGCCCTAATGGATGGATAGAGCATCTCTGCCTAGCACTGCTGCTTGAATGCAGCATTGAGGCTCCTTAAGCCCGTTATTTACCCCACAGCCACTGCTCCAGTTTACACATGTCTTATCCACCTTACTTAAGGGCAGGCTGGATGGAGCCCCGGTCAGCCTGATCTGGTGGTTGGCAACCTTGCCCACGGCAGAGAGGCTGGGATTTAAGGTCATCTCCAGGCCATTCTGTGGTTCTGTATCCCAAGTATGCCCACAATCTGGACTCCAGAATAGCTCAGAAAAAGCACACAGTGGATGAAAATCAACATAAAAACACGTTCCTGAAGAAATTCAGAAGCCACATTGCTTTCGACTTGAATGCACGAGAAATATACATACACAAAATAGTAACAGAACTGGAGCATATTAGCCTGTTCCTTTACCACTATAAAGCATTCTTTAAGCTGCGATCGTATTCTCTAAAACGATTCAAGAGCTTTTCAGGCATTTCATTATTTATTTGGAAACATCAAATATTTGTAGTTCAACTTCCCCCTTCTTGATTGGTCCCTTACCTAACCTGCGTCCATATATTTCCCAGCTGACCCTGAGGGGCTGCTTTGATTTAATGGAATTTTTGCTTTCTCTCTAGAAACTTACCATCACTGCACTTTCAGCAAGGATGGAGCCCCACTAACTCATTCCCACAACAGAGCTTTCCCTGCAGTTGCCCACCTCTAAGAGTCAAAATCTTTTGCCTTGAATGTGAGAGATGCACACCAGCCTTTCTGCAGAGGTGAACATGCCTTCACAGGAATGTTTCAAAACAATACGGCAATCTTGTACTCTGTAATTTCAATCAAGAGTCACCGACTGCCTATTCAGGAGAGCTATAACCCACAGCATCACACTGTGCATTACCAAAAGGTTTGCACTACTGCAGGCATTGCTCACACTGTGTGATATGCCGTAAGCATGAATATTTGCATGGAGCACAAGGCAGTACCCATGCACAGCCTGCAATACCCTCTCTTCTCTGTACGGAATCGACTGCAAAATGTGATGCTTCAAAACTCAAGGGAAATCCCACGCTTGAAGTTAAGTGTGTGCTTACAGAACTGGAATGATATAAGAGTCCATGAGACTTGTCCTCAGCTACTGATTTAACAAAAGCAACAACCCAGAAAGTTATTTGCAAACTTTACTACAAAATTTACCAGAACCTTCCATGATACTGCAAACACACACATGGAGCTGTTTGCATCCTCTTGATCTGGTTTACTCTGTTATTACCAGCCTTGTTCCAAATTAAATCAGTCTCACCCTACACAAAACTGCTTTGACCCATTTCTCTATTAATGCTTTATAACAACCCTTTCATGTTCCCTTCTCTTTAGCTTGGCCTTTTTTTGGCCATTTCAGAAAAACCTTTAACACTCCTTCATCTCTAGAGCAACTCTTTTCCCCTGAGCTTGCTTTGTTTCCAGTTTTGATTTTATACTCCCGTGGTAGCATTCACTCTTCACATATTTGTTTACAGAACAAAAGCCACCCGTCTTTAAAAGCACTGTGGAGCAGAAAACACCCCTTTTAGGTAATTTTATTCAGCTGTGCCAATAACAACAGCTATCTCTAGTCAATCCTACTGTGATGTGCAATTACTTTCCTGGAGCAAAAAGAAGCAAGACAGAACAAAGACATGCATAAAATGTTACCTTCGGAAGATGATGTGGAAACACACAGAACAACTCAATTATGTTTTCAGACCTACATGGCATGTAGTGCTGATGAAGTACAGACACTTCTGCAATTTTCTTTCCAATCAACTAAATTTCTATTAAAATAGGCTGGCAATGCTTGTTACACTAAAGAGGACTACAAACACTGCCAGCTAAGGCACATACAGGTCACTAAAGCTGTTTGTCTCCAAATGATTGTTGCTTTGCACTAAGAAGAATGGAAACACAACTCCTTCCCAGTGAAACCACCAATGTTTGAAAGATGTATGAAGGTAACTTACAGACAGCAAAGGGATAGCAACTTTCCCAAGAAAATCAGGGGGTTTATCTCCATCTTCATCAAACACTGTCACTTCCAGAACGTCATGAATATCTTTAATAGGGCTGTAATGAAAAGGGCAGACACAAACAGTGATATTCGATACACATTCACGCAATCTTCCCCACAAAGATCTGAGAATGCTGTTTTACTAATTAAGTTTGTATTACCTTGGAGTATAAAACTAGCGTTTAATTAAATTCCAAAAAAATTGAATCAAATGATGGATATTCCCCAAGCTTTCCCCTCGTGTTGCAGTCACATAACTAGGTGAAGAATAAACAACTACCAGACGGTGGTATTTTTTGTGCATCTATGTTGATTGCAAGGGTGGATTAACTCTTCTCTCAAACAGAGAAAGCTGGTGGCCAGGAAGGGTCCAGGACTGAATTCAAAACCAGGCTCCAGGATATGTGCATATGTGAAAAATAATCCATGAAGCAAAACATGTAATTTCATTTGACTTGAGCTATTACGTTCCTTTTAAACTATTAGCAAAACCAATTACTTCAAAAATAATAAACCTAACAACCCTAATTAAAGGCCAAATGTACAATATTTTTATTCCATTCAATCCAAATTTTCAACTAGTGTGGCAGCAGGCACTCGATCCTGAGTATTTTATCAGATCATTAGTAGATCAGACTCATTTCAGAGAAGTTACGTGTGTGCTTGCAAAACCCGGGTAACCAGAGCTGATTTATGAGTTGCATTCATTATCTCCTCTTTTCCCTCTACCACATGCTAGAATTAAAGGAAGAGGCACATGGCATGGCACCTGCTTGTCATTTAAATCAGTGCAGCTATCCTCCCTGGAAGGCCATTTCAGGGCAGTCCCGCTCATGCAACCTCCCCCCTTGACACTGTGGATTTGCTCTTTGCAGAGCAGAGTCAGGAGCTCGAAGATACCTGCGTGTCCCTCCAGCTAGCAGCCATAGTGTGTTCTTAAGCATGACCCAGGAACGATCTGCATGACATATGCACTATTTACAAGACCTTATCTTTAAAATACATCAAAACCCCCTCACTTCAGCAACCAAATTTCCACATACCTCTAACAAACCATTACAGTTTTCCATACATCATAGCCACCAGTGGTATAAAATATTAAGAAACCCACAGTGTGACACAATAAGTGCGTTGCAGAATAACCAAGTATTACAGGAAAGGCTCTTTGGTGGTATTAAATGCTCCATCTGAACGGGATTCACTAAGAACAATCCACTCTGCTCTAAATCATCACCAATAGCTTTTAAGTAGTTTGATCTTGATTAAAGGGGAAAACAAAATAGAAAAAGAAATCTAAAGAGAGTTGTGGGAACCTGATGGGCTCTGCGAATTTGCTGCTCAGAGTGGCCGTGCACCAGCAATAAGAAAGTTAGTGATAGCCTGCAGCTGACATTTCTGAGACTCTCATGAAGTATAGAAACAAACTTCCTTTTAAAAAAAAAAAAAAAGATTTGGGATTCTTATTAAGGTTTATTTTATTGTCCGAACATCCAAAAAGACTCATCTGTTGGCACCATCACAGAATAAACAACGAGTGGGAACTTCCTGAAAACAGACAAAGCAAAGGAAAGGAAAGGACTCCAAGAGACATGCATTCAGCTGCATCCATGAATTAAACAGAAATCCAGCAAAGTACTTCTATCAAAGAGATCTGATGTTTTTTATTGTGTTCGCATCCAGCTAAGTGTTTTGGAATGTTGCTTTTGCAAGAAATCTGTAATTCTCAAACTGTTCTTCCATTCTTCTATAAATGCTACAAATGCTCAACTGCCAGCCCTCACCATTTCCTTCTTTGACACAGACTATTACAACCTTGGAGATTTTTATTTCAATCAGATATCACAAAACTTAAAGGAAGATAAAGAATTTGACTGCCAGTAACTGAACTATCACTTTTTCTTACTCATGAATTCACCCCCAAAACACACGCTTTTGTTTTCATAAAAATCTAAGCTTCTTATTTGTGTTAAGCAATCTTTGATTAGTTTAAATTCATAAGAAACAAGCAGAAAATTAAAGCTCACATTGTGCCTGTTGCTTATAAATTAAATGAGGTATTCTGCCATGAAACATTTTATTTTAAATTATGGAAAACGTAGGCATGAGTATCTGGTCATAACTTTCCATTATATTATCTCTTGGATCCAGATACAACTCCATTATGTCCAGTCATGATTCTTCCTATAAATATCACAGTAATTCTTCTTTTAATGACTTCTATTAATAAACTCCATGCAAGAACTACTAAAAGGCAAAAAGCTCCAATTGAGTTATATTTGATATTTCTCCAACATCCTCTTCTGACTATGAAAAAATGACATATCTTTAACTTGACCTTTGTATTTTTCCAAAGTCAATAGCTTTTATAGATAAGCTGCTAACTGTTTGGTGTTTCATCATGTTTTCAAAAGCAATTCACTTACAATGTGAAAACTTTGTTCCACTCTGGATTGAGGTTCTTATAAACGGTGTGTGTTTGAAGACTGTCATTTCCCAGCTCCAACACACAGAAAGGATCACTTTTACCTATGGAAAGAAAATCAGACTGGAATTAGAAAATAAGAAAGGTGGACCTGTCATTGTGGTTAGCATGCACTCTTTCGTTGTAGTACAGCCACCGAACTTGACTGGTGTCAAGGTAACTGGAAGTTGCCTCCCACCTGTGGAATGACTGGTGCTAAATAAACAATATCACCACTGCGTCTTCAGTTTTGAAATCAACACCACTTTATAATCCACTCAGGTGTCTTTGCTCTAATACCTGAAATCTGAGATTTACAGAGAGTAATCTCTAATCTCCTCAAGTTGACAACTACTCAGATGACATGAAAGCGGTACTGTCACTCTGACTCAGGAGAGTGCCAGAGCTTCAGTTACAGCTCTTTCACCCTCTTCTTAGAGTGTGTGGTCTTCTCCAGTTGATTACAGGATTAATTAGGCACACCACAAGAAGAGATGCATGGCACTGTGTCTGTATCAGTAGCACTTCATCAGCCAATTCCATGTGAGCAAATCCTTGAAGCTAAGGAGACCCTACACAGCGTTGCAGCTTCAGTAAAACCCAAATCAACTAAAAGATCCAACTGCAGAATCCAGGTGTGAAGCGGGCAGGGTATTTAAAACCAAAAACCAAATAGAGTAAACAAAACCTTCTAAAGAGAAGGATGCTGGTGTGGGACATATTACAGTGCAGATGTTTGCTAATGCATTAATATATGGTTTTGATAAAGCACACTGCATGAATTTGTAGCTTTCAGAGTATAATGCAGCTCAGCAGTTTGCACCACGAGCAGAGCTCCGTTTATCAGTGTGTCTGACTCAGTATCTGATTTAATCTCATTGTCAGTTTTCATGTACAATTCAGCCACAGACTACCCAGCCTAACTTCTACATATGCAAGGAAGTACGGCAGCAATTCAGGGATTTAGGAAGTAGGGTGAAGATATTAAAGCCAAAGCTTTCTTTTTTGTAATCTACTATTAATGAAAGGCTCTTAAGGTTCTTACTCTGAAAAGTATACGAAATAACGTGGAATCTTTTCAGTATGTAAACAGTGGGCATTGACTAGTTCAATATTGGTAAAATTTAAGAACTGTGTACACTACTAGAATCTGTCTTTTTTTCAGCTTACGTGTCCACTCCCTGAAAAGCAACACTTCAGAGAAACTGCTTGAAATGCAAACTGGTACGTGCCAAAAACAATCCCACTGTATAATCTGATATTCTAAATGCTATTTTTTGGTCAGTGAGCAAATGCAGCATTTGACAAGAACTCCCATGCATACGCCGAAAACATCCAATAAAGCAGAAAGTCATTTTCACATCAACAAACTATTATCTAGGAATATTCAAGTGTGGAAGGCTCAAACTGGGCTGGCTGTGTCTGAAGAACTTGTACATATTTGGTACATCTGTGCGGAAACTTGCCTAAAATTTGTATCAAATGGCAGAGTACAGATTTCCAAAATGCTGATCAAAGCAGGAGCTGTGTTGTTTCCATGGGATAGAAACCTGCACTTCAGATCTACAGCACTAACATAAGCAAACAGAATTCCCAATCACACCAAGTAAGGAACAAGGTGTAAGGTGACACAACGCTTCTCACCTCCAGAAGTTTGCACACCTGAGAATTGTTACTACTGCTGTGGGACAGCACAGGGAGGGAATGCCACCTGCTCAGACAGTTCCTTTATTAAGCCTTCAGAAATCTGCGTGCTTCTTATTGTCTCCACAATTATTCCTTTATCAGATTTTAGCCAGACTTTGAGTTTACTTTTATCAATAACAATAAATCTGAGCAGTCTCTCTGGTAATGCAGGAAATATGGCACTGCTCTAGGAGGGCTCTATTATGGAAGCCCATAATTGCTGCACTAATCATTTATGAATGGCTCAGAACAGATAATTAATCTTTATGTCTCTCATTACATGATCAGAAATTATGCTATTTTTACCTAAAATGGCTGCATCCTTTTGCAATTTGGTGGGTCTATTACAGCATAATACTAGGATATTTTCAGCCCTGCCATTGAAAAACAATTTGTCATTTGCTTCATGAATCAGGCTCAAAGCCTGGGTTATTTTGAATATAATGACAGACTGAGTAACCTTTTACTTAAGCAGAATTTCATTCTCCGCTATGCACAAGGAATGTGTGTCACAAACCCTGTATGAAAAGTCTTTCAATTGCAGAATCAAGAACCTGTGAGTCTCTTCCAATGTTCATAATCCACCCAAATGCTCCTGGTTAAGAACTGAGGGAAAGGGAGCCAAATCCATCACCGATGGAACTGCTTTAGCATCTGTGAAGTTTTCCAAAGAGCCCCAAAACCTCCTAAGCTCAGTTCTTTCCCTACACACCACGTACATATTTTGATACAGCACTAGCACTGTCATTTGACAAAAGTCGTGCTTCACCATTGCAAAGTTGCTGCACAAGCTACCTTTCCTTATTGGAAGGCTTTTTTCCTTTGTTTTCAAATTAAATTATTCAGTTATTTGAAGTACCAGTATCTGCAGAAATCTCTCCCGATGCAGGGAATTGAAACTGAAATAGAACCATGATTAATGCTGGGTTTTATCCTTTAGTCCTTATTTTAGGAGCAGCGTTCTATTATGTTATACTGTCTGCATGAATTCCAGAGAATGGGGCAAGAGTGTTTTCTCTCTAGCATCGTTCTTGCCTTTATCAACAAGTTATCCTTGACCAAAAAACAAAACCAAAAAAAAAAAAGCAGACTGTCAGCAAATATACAGCACACAATGCTGTGACTGTGAATTATGAGATGCTGCAAGATACAGAGGGGAATTAAAAGGTCTCCAGAATCCTGGAGAAGATGATAATAAAAATAATAACATCCTGGCAGTCAGTACAGAACAATATCAATTCTCTAGCCCTTCCCTGGAGAAACAATATGAAGTTGTATTTTTAAAAAGTGTTAGTCCCACACATTTTGGGAGTGCAAGTCAAAGATATTTTGCATCTCAGTTTCTTGGGGCAGGCTTCACACTGCAAAGAAGCAATGAGACTTGCTTTCCTTTGTTCAACAGTCAGTGTAAATAACATTCCAAATATATTATTGCATCAGATGCTGGAAAACATAAATGGAATACCTGCAAAATCTGCTGCCAGGAGGTCAACTGCCTTTAAAACTTTGACCTGTAAGAAACCAACATCCTTCATGTCTCTAAAGGAATTCTTTATACTCTGCAAAGAGAAAAACATTTTGTCAGGATACATTAAGTTGTAATTCAGTAAGAAACAAATTGATGAACTACAAAATGGTTTACTAATATTCATTCCCTGTTTCCACAGCATTTCAGTTTAGCAGCCAATATCTGTGTACATCCTTCCACTATCCGCTTCTCAACGCATAGCAAAACCTAAATTTCATGACATCTCCAACTAGCAGCTCTTAAGAGGATTCTTAGTTCACTTAAGTTACACCTTAATTTCATGATGGAGACTGAAGGAACTCTGCTCGCTTATGGAAATATCATCTGCCCATCAAAACAAAATACGAGACAGAGGTAGATCTGGAGAAGCAGCATGGGTCTAGGAAGATAGCACTCTAAATCAGGTGCTCTTCAAAGCGTTGTCAAGTTATTTGAATTCATCGTGCTTCAGAATCACACCCCATTTTACAGAGAGACAGGCTTATTCTTTCATGCTCAGCTTAAAAGGATTGAAGCATGGAAGCCATCAAATGAATCAGTCCACGCAAACATGAAAATTCAAAACATATTCCATATCATCCCAAAGGAGAAAAGAAAACTAAGTACTATTTTCTCTTTCCTTGATATTCAAAGTCTCTCATTCCTCATGATAAGGTCTTAACATAATTCAAGTTTTCAAAGGAAAGCATTAGCTTAAAACTCAACAAATACAAGCATCCAAATTGCTCTAGTCTATCCGCCCTGCCAATCTACTTGTCATTCTAAAGACAATAACTGTTTCCAAGTAATAGTTTTCTGTGGTAAGAGACATGCTATTATGACTGGACAAATCTTATTTCTTTTTTCCCTTCTCTTTTTGTCTTTGTTTTGGTCGCAGTTTTGGATAGTTTGCAAAAAGAAGCAGAAAAGGGGTTAAAAAAAAAAAAAAAGAAAAAAAAAAGAAATGCAAACTCACATAGCGCTGTGCAATCTGTTTTCTTTCACTGGGGTCTCCCAGAGGGCAGACACACAGATCAGAGATGGACACTCCCGTACAAGGGGTGACAGCAATCAGCATTATCAGGGACCCCGGATGTTTTTCCAGAGGCAGCTCTAAGTAATTTGTCTGCTTCATTGACAGGGCAGAAATGTCAACTTTACATCTAGAACAACAATGCCAAGGGTTAATGAATAAGAGGAAGTAAATAAAATAAAGCAATATTTAATATTGATTTCAGTAGCAAGCAGGCAACAAAAGCTTTGTGGAGGTATGCACGTGTGTATACCCATATGGAACTAAACATGGAAAACAAAGCAGCCAGTCTCCATTGTACCTAATGCTGTTTTTTGCTTTCTGGTTCACCTACTGGTAAAGCAAAGGTAAAAGGTTTGGGTTGTACAGTAGAAAACTCTGGCCTGCCTCACTTCTCCTCTCAAATCCCCTGGTGCTTTCTGATGGATTTGAAAGAATTTTACTTCGCCTTGGGGAAAAGGAAAGGGGCAAACACAAAATTTAAAACATTAGCCTAAAATAGATTCGTTTCTTTAAAGTCACATACTCGATTTTATGCTACATTATACTGTATGCCCCAATCTCTTTTACAAGCCTTACTAGAGTTACGTTTTCAGTGTACTGTTATATTTCCCAGGGGAAAGGGCTGCCTTGAAAGCTCCCCCCACCCTCAGCGCATTGTATGCATCATTAATCTGATGTAAAATAAAAATAAAAAAGAGAAACATTTATGAAGAGACAATAATAAAAGATAAGGATGGGCTAAAGGGGAGATTGCTAGACATCCATGTGAAGGGAGCAGCTCAATGCAACTGAAAGTCTAATAACCTTGCTCGGCTAAATGCCTTCTATTTAGAAGTCCAGTAAATAGAGTGGAACTTTTCTGAACCTCTGTGGGTCTTGGCTTTCAAGAACAAGCTAAACAAAAGCAGGAAGGAGAGGCTTTGTTGTCACAGTGCAAGGGGAGTCACATTCCTCCAAGGGACGGCAAGTGGATGATGGAGGGAGAGAGATTTCACTCCGCTTAATGCCTGCCGACAAGTTTTTATTTAAACTAAACTTGTTAAGGTGTTGTCTTAATAGGCTAAAATTCCACAGGGTTCCCCCAGGTGGGTTTCTTCTGGGTAAATGGTGCATGTAGTGTTCCTGATTGATCCCATTCCAGTAGTAGAGCTGGAGCAGTTTATACCCATCTGCTATAAATTGTGTGCTTTCCGCTTCTTAACAGCCTATTTTCTGTGAATGCTAAGGGAGGTGGGAAAAAAAAAAAAAAAAACAACCAACATTTCAGCCTGAAAACCCAACAAGCTATGTTACGAAGTGAAACTCATTGCTCTGATGAGTTTGTGAGTCATCCAGTAGCTCTGTGTATTCACACACAGCTCTGTGTGTAAGCTTCTGACCAGAGTCAATGGAGATGACTTCGCTCTGAGTGTGCTCTTTATCATTCACCATGCTGAGCACACAACAGGTTGCAAGTTTACTCTTATTAACTGCTTTCAAGTGACTTTGAAAGAGAAGGAAAATAAGCCAGGAAGAATTCCAACACAGTTCAGCAAGTAGGCTGTCTCTGCATAATTTCCAAATGCGAGAGGTTACACTTCAAGCTCATTGCTATACCTGGACTCTTCTCAAAGATACGACGAGAAAATGCATAGAAAACAAACCAAAAATAAAAGAAAAAGGCAAGCGTTTCAGAAAGACCTCATCACTTTCACCCCTCAGTTCAACATCACCTCAGCTGCACTAACAGCAGTGCTACCGATACCGTACGTATTCAGTGCAAAGGGGGACTGTACTTTTTTTTTTTATATATATTTTTATTTTTACAAATGAAGAGTCTGAATCCAGGAGAGAAGAGAAACTTCCAGCTGGCCACACAGGCCACATCTTCCACATCAGCATTTCATACACCCACTCAAACACAATGCAGAACTAGGAAAAGCTGCATTTGATTTTTAGGTTAAGAATTGTCCATGTGAAAAGAGAGAGAAAAGACAAAGCTTTCAAAGAATGGTGCAGCTCCCACCAGAAGATAACCTTAGAAACTTCTTGTATCTCAAAGACAAAGTTAAATACGATTCCAGTTTGTTTTGGCAAATTGGAATTGTTTCACTTTTTCAAAGAATTTCATAGCCAAAGGTCAAGGAAAAGATTGAGTATAAGGGTGTGGGGGTAGGAGGGATGCACATGTGGAGGGGAAAGCAGCAGGAGATGGAGTATAAGCATTTCTTCCTCAAATCATGTCTGATTTCCGTGCAAGCTAACTTCCTAAAAACATCTGTGTTCACTCAAGGTGATGGCATGCTGCTGCAGTTTCTTTTGAGGAACTGAAGAGAAAATCCACATTTGCACTTGGCAAATGGCAAAAGGCTTAAGAAAAAAAGACAATGTTTCATTTAGGTTATAGAAGGCAACTGATCAGACTATAATGGATGCGTCTTGACGAAGCAATTAGATGTTCAATTTACTATGTATACACTCAGAAATTTTCACACAAGCACTTCTACACTTCTAAACTGAGTCTAACTATTATCTCCCACCCTCCTGAAAGAGAAATCCTCCATTTTCCATCTCTCAGCTTCATATACGAATGACCTTATATAGATAATTATTTCACAGGAAAGCAATAAGAGACTATGGGGATGACCACGGCATAAAACTAATGGAGGCATTCCACAGGCTTTGCTGAAAATCAGCCAGATCTAAATGTAAAGAGCAAAATCCACAGATTGTTTGCACCTGAGGAGATGCAAATGATTTCCTGAGTTAAATTCACAATGCAGTAACCTTATTTCAGAACAGAATGGCTCTGTTTGTTGCCACCCTTCCATAAATCAAGGAATTAAACTCAGGCATAATATTTCACACATGGCCATACGCATGTTCTACAGAGGATAGAGGTCTGTTACCTCAATTAAACCATTTTCTTCCTTCTCTTGATCAGTATAGAAGCTTAAGCCTCTATACCGACCTCTAGTCCTGTAGAGAAATATGCCACAGCTTTAGTTTTCATTTAAGATTGCTCTTTTGACATTATGGCTTACAGCCCTTATATTTATCTGCCATATCTTTTATTCACTCTTTTCCAATTAATTTTGCAGAGAAACTTTACTTCAGAACAGTATATACTAAATTTGTTTTAATTTACCAAGGAATAAAATGTGAAGATTTCACTAGGAAGAGCTGGGCTTCAGCACTTCCAAGCAGTCCATCAAATAATGGTAAGTATCCTTACATACACTTAAGTATATATGACAATGCAAAGAGAAATGGTAGCCTTTTTTCCTCTAGAAGCCTTGGAAACCCTTCACAAAAGAGGTCAGAATCATCATTGGTATACAGCAAGATGTACCTAAGGTTAATATTTGGAAAGGGATTCCATATGCCACAGGTGCCAGAGAGATGGTTGACATGGTCCTATTCTGATGTATAGTAGACATAAATTCAGTGAAATTTAATTACAAGGTTTGGTTCCAGTCATCACAGATTTTAGCACTAAGTCCCAACTGTATGGCCTTTAGAACAAGTTGTTCCTGCCTGCAAAGGCACCGCTTCCCTGAGGCATTCCTCATATTGGATGCTTTCCCACCACGCTGCTCATGGCCTTAAGTCTTGAGATTTTTTGTAAATCCTTTTCCTTGATGCAAACTTGTGGTGAAAAGAACCAATTTTTTGGCAATATCACTTTTTCAAAACGTATTTCTTAATGCAGAAACGCTCGCTACCATCTTGGCATAAACAATTGAACACAGCCTGGACAAATTCTGCACACGTTAACACCTTTGTTTATTAATATACATTAACATCGTCTCCTGTTTATAGCATGCCTCCTATCCCAAAGGACACAAAAAGCACTCCATAAACGTTAGCAGCAGCTCCATGCAGACTAAATAGTGGGATTATTTCATCCAGCACCAAAGAACAGACACCCCTCAGTGTCATACTATGGCAGCTGAATCCCCCTCAGTGTTGCAGTATATTACGTGAGAAATTGGATCCCAGTGGAAATATAAGGACAATGTAGGTTGGCTGAATGTAATAATTTAGGTTGCAGCACACCCTGACAGTGAGGGTTCATTGCACAATAGGAGAAGGGTGACATGAAATCACAACTTCGCTAATTCAGAAGCAGATAAATGCCCCAGGTGTTAGCGTTTAGTACCGAAGGTCCAATGCATTTCTTATTCTATATGTTCTATAAGCTTCATGGGCACTTCAGGCTCTGTTTCAAGAATATTTTACCTTTAAACCAAATTATGCCTGGGAGAGACGTTCCAGGGGCTTAAAGCATTCAAACTACATGAAATTGTGCGCCTAATGGAACGAACAGAAGTCTTTATTCCACAGAAGTTCAGCAGCATGTGACAACTCATTATTTTAACATCAAACCAACAGTCCAACCTACACAGCCCTGAGAGAACATAATGAATTCCACAAGTTAACCACAGAATTATTAAGATCCAGCCAATTTTGCTTTTTCCTTAAAATTATGAAAATAGGTGAAAGCAGTTGGGACGTAATGCTGTAGGTAATGACTGCATACACCCACGGATATTTCACTTAGATTCTTTCCTTACAGCAAAGTCGTGAAATCCAGAGAATTCAAAACTCAACTTGGAAGTCACGGTGACAATAAACACGGCACTGATAATGCTTTCTTCCCTAGGAAAACCTTTTCCAGATTAGACTGCACTTGAACCACAGATTAAAAAAATATTTATGGGGTTTCAAAAGTTTCTACACTGTGCAAACAAGGCTGGTCATTACGCATTTGGTATTCACCTACACATGCCATTGCTAAATCTCGCATATTTTTTTCCCTGTTTTGGTGCTACAGTGAAATCACTGCGCTTAAGGCAACAGCAATATTTCCTTTCCACTGACAGCAAAAATAACTTTCAGGTAAATCTGACAGACACAAGCTTTCCCCTTGCTGAAATCCTTAATAACGCCACTGCTTATAGAATAAGCTGATCACTTTTTGCCATGCTGAACACCTGCCTGAAAAAGAAAAAAAAGAAGGGGAAGAATATAAGGAGAAATTCCTCCTGATCAAGGAGACTGACTGAACAGAGGCAGGCCACAAACACTGCTACATTTCTTAACTCTAAACAGAAAATATCAGAAGTAATAAAAGTAACTGTGAGAACTGAAGGAACAAATTCATCTCCAGCCATTTCTCCATGTGATGAACAACAGCATTCAGCCAGAAAGCATTTCCTGCTCTGCAAAACCACAAACATTTGTAGAGCCAAAGGGGATTGTTCTTCTCAGTGAATAGTTTCAAACTATTTTAATACTTAAAGCAAGAGGATGTTCTTATTAGTTACTGGTATTTAGTCAGCAAGTTGTGAAATAATCGACAGGTAAGAATGCAAACAACTGCAGATGGCACCCCTGACCCTGAGAATTTAGAGGCTGGAGCACTGATCCAGCTGTATGGATGCAGTCTGGGGAGGCAAAAGAAGAGATGAGGGCAATAGGAAGAAAGTTGAAGTTATCTCTAGGGAACTAAGACTGTGCTAGTACTGTACAGAAATGGATGGAATTAGACAGACAAAAAAAAAAGATTAGGACTTAACAGTAGGAGCCATATTCCATTTCTACTAAGAAATTAAAATGAAAGGTTCAACTAACCAGCCCACAAAATGTCTGCTGCTAGTGTGACTTGAGATTGGGAATTCGAAGTTATAACGTAATACTGCAGCAGGACAAAACCTGGTATCAGTAAGGAGAGAGACATTACCTGAGAGGTCACCCCTGCAAATGATGCAAGAGATTGTGCAATAAGTTGGGGTACCAATCTAAATATAAATGAATGTAATATAAATTACATCAGCTTTCGCATTTAACCCCCCTCCAAAAAAGAACTTACGTTCCCAAAAGCTCCTCGTGCTTTTTGTTATCCTTTCTCCAGACCTCAATGTCCAACATATCCTTCCTGTCAGAGAAGTAGTGAAAATCAAACTGTTCCCTCCACTGAGGATTTGCACTCTTACACAGTGTCTAGAAAACATGCAGTTATAATATTTACTTTTCTTAAATGGCACATATTTCCACAATCAAGCACATATATTTCTTCTACAACAAAGCCAGACAAATGCTAAGATCATTCAAAGTAAAGCTTCACAGTCCATCAAACAGAGCCTCATAGTTCTTCCTCATGCTAGCTATTCAAATGCAGTATAATGAATGGCTGAGGAATTGCAAGGTGGATCCCTCCAGTTCCACTCTCACTGAACCACAGTCATCAGTCAACATCACTCATGCCAGAAGAAATCAGGAATTTGCCTTATGAAGATGATCACCTTAAAGCAGGTTTGAATTAATTCAGAAATTCAAGCTACTATTCTTCACTCTTTAACATTAAGATATTAGCAATGAAGAAACAGCTTCGGTAATATTAACATGCCGCTCATTTGGTATCTATAAATTGTCCTTCTGGTTCGGGGCTATCTCTCACACTTTCAGGTTACTCTGAGAATGCAAGTATTCACCAAATTGAGACTTAAATCACTTGCAATTCATATCACACTACACTAACCACCATCAGCATGGCCACTGAGAGAACAGGAGATAGGATTAGCTGGACCATGACTGAGATTTCCTCCACCCTGGCTGCTTTTCTGGACCATGAGATTGTACTTCATAAGTTAAATAAACTCCAGGAAAGAACATGAAGTACAGACAATTTGAATTCCTTCTGCAGCGTTAAAGCTGCGGTCCCCAACTCTCGCTGGACTCCAGACAGAAGTACTAAGCAATTAATTCAGTGCAGGCAACATTGGCCTGAACTCCCGCTTTTAAACTTTTCAATTTTCTGTGACTGCAAACAATGGAGAGTCATTCAGATTCATAACACAAGCTATGGACCATAAAGAGAAACATAAAAAGGGATCTTAGCTAGAATACTGTGTATTTATTCTAGAATAACTAAACCATTTGTAACTTTTCAAAGCTGCTTTTCAAAATAAAATCATCATATCGTGGCCTTGGTTGAGGTCTTTTGTAGGGGACGAGAGTGCAGGTTTCAGTCTACATCTGAACGCTCTGTTCTGTGAACTTGCTCTGCTCATTTTGTACGGGAGGGATTTTGTTTGTTTCCTCCTCCCTCAACATTTCCAGCTCATGATGTGAGGAGCTTTTGCTTTCTCAAGAGAATAGTATTTTAATTACTGTTTATTTCCTTATTAGACCTTGGAGATGAAACATGCATCTTTGGGAACCCTACTCATTTCTGTGTTTTCTGTGAAATGGTACTTTATGCAGGTAAATACAGCCTAAAAGAACAAAATCGTAAAGCGAAACTCTGGAATGTTCCAGGTGTTCTATGGTTTGGTGGTGGGCTTTTTCCTTTCTTTTTTTTTCCCCCCCTTTCTGTAAAAGGTAACATTTCTCAAGAAAAGCACTTAAAAAAAACAAACCCAAAACATTCCCCTTCAGCAGGAACCATTTCAGGTCTGCTTTCCCAGCATACCTAACATTGCAAACCTGACTTCTGTATTGGCAGAAGAGAAGGAACATGTGCGATGCATGTAACCTTGTTTCATTTCACATTAACGCTGGGCATCCATCAATATGATGAGCGTGTTAAATGCACAAAAATAGATACAACGCTCCCAATTTCCTTATTTCTGCATTGCTGTATATAGTAAACATCAATAAACATCTTTGAACCGGTCTCCTGCTTTTGATCTCACTTATATAAAAAAAGAAAAATTCAAGGATAGTTCCAAACTGGAGGAAATTCTGAGTACTTACCTTACTCTTGTATCTTTGATCTCCCAGTTTCAGGAGAATAAAAGCCTCTGCCAAGCCCTCTAAGGGGATGTTCCTCCCTTCCAGGAGTGTGATGGTGACCTGTCCATTCCACAGCTGGTTCTTGCACAAAGAGTCAGAGAGCCGCACGCTCCGCATGAAACTTGACTGAAAAGCAAGTTGGAGACACAAAACAGTTATACACCCTAAGCCAGGTGCTTATGCACACGCTGACAGTGAAATCATCAGAAGTAAGAGAGGTACCAGCAGTTCCTCGCAGCAAGCAAGGAACTGAGGGCGCAAAAAAACTAAGGGTTTTCTGCCTACTCCATGCTACAGCTTTGTGTCCCCCTTTGTGAAGGGACCATAATCCACATCAAAACAGCATTTCAGCACATTTAGTTAAACTACCAGAGAGGTCAACACCAGCAAACCTGGCTGAGCTTCAAAAACAGTAGAGCAATCTGTTACCTCGTCTTAGGGAAAGACTCAGGAGAGTGATGTGAAGAAGGGACAGACACGAAGAGGGAAGAAATGAAAGCAAACGTCTCCAGCTACACCCATAAAATCCAGGTATGTGCCTTCCTGTGAGGCAGCCTACAGCCATACACAACCTATAGCCAGGTGAAGAACTGAAGCCACATCTTCCACCACTCATTGTGTGCCCTCCGTGTTAGCTCTTTACCTGCAGACCTTGGGAGCTACAGCTTCCAGAAACACAGCTCAGGAACCAAAAGCACTGACGCCTGCTGAAAAGCACTGACACGACTGGGCTCTTTATCAGGAGTTATGGTTACCTAGTAGGCACATTTGTTACCTTCACGATTTCCTCTTACATAGCACGGCTGCACTAACAGTTTGCTAACTGGCAGTATTTTATTGGACAGAGGATGATTAAATAGGCCTTTATTTGGAGGGAGTAAGAGTGAGAGCTGGAAACGTTAAAATTCAAGGCTATCCTCTTCTCGCAGTAAAAGCCCTACCATATTTTATTCTTGGGAAGCAACTTTTAACTCGCCACACTTTGGAGCTTCAATCATATCATATACAGGTGGGAGACGGACAGAGGAGATTTCACAAGTCACTTTAAAGCAGGACGTGTTGGCTTTAAAAGCAAGTAAGAAATGTTGTTGCTAAATAAAACGATTGAAAAAGCACCTGATGTCAGAAGATTACTTTTTATGGATCAATTACCCAGCTACAAAATTCTTAAATCACGGGTGGTGAACTCACAAATTTTTACTCGCTTCTTATTTTAAAATACCCAACTCTTTGGATCCCACAAGCATATTAATATACTCCTATTTAAATACCCTGTTTGGCTTTCCTGGCACACTGGAGAAAAATTCCTACCTTTGAAAAGAAAATGAGATTTTGATTCATAAATCCAGCTGCAATGTAATTTTTTTCTTTTTTTTTTTTCTTTTTTTTTTTTTTTTAAGTTTGTCTTTTAGGCCAAAAAACTAAAGCATGACTGTTCCCATGGACATACTTCAAAGACCCGGCAGATATATTCCTCCCTAAACACTGCAACTATTTCAAAATCCTTTTTATAAAAAAGGGAGTAATGTCCACAAGGGATCAAAGGGCATTCTGCAGTCTGGCAATCGCCTTAGAAAAATGGCAGTGCTTCCATGAAATATGCCCTAAAATAATTTTGCAGCTTGGTATGTCCTAATTTCGAATTGGATGTTTATCTTGGAAAAGCTTCTATCTAACTTGTCCATAAAACAGCTCCACTTAGCTCTATGAGCCCTGTGAAAATGGAATCCAAAGCTGGCTATTAAAGGGGCCTGGAGATTGCTTCCATATGGCGTAACAGCATGGGAGTGGAGGGCTAAGGCCTACAGCAGGCGCTGCTTGGCTTGAGCTCCCGATCTATCCATGGACACTCGTTGCATTACACCATAACATCTGGATTATTGCTTGTAATGTCCCTGGGAAATATCCACTTCCCATCAAAGCCTTTATCTATCTCAGTTGTACTTTGAACATTTTAGTATTTAACATAGTCATGTTTGATGTGATGTACTTGCTGCTTGCAGACCAAGGATTTTCCCTCCCCCCCCAACCCCCCCCCCCCCATCCTTCCTCGGAGGAGGAAGAGGTATTTGATGTTAGGCCACAAAAAAAAAAAAAAAAAAAAAAAAAAAAGACAAAGTTTATAATTCACATTACAATTTCTTTTAAAAACAAAGCATCCCATTCTCTTCAAAGCTTCCAGACCGAACACGGAAAGAGTTGTTATCACTGAGTTTGCAAATCAAATTTGGATTCTTTTCATTTTTTAGCTAGTCAGGTATTTTAGGGAGTCACTCAGTGCTGGGGGGTGGGGGTCCTCCTACCCAAATTCGGTCTAAAATATAATCCTGCCTTCTCAGCCCCTAGTTTGATAGATCAAAGGAGAGCTGGGAGGTACTCAAACCATTCCCAGGAAACATCAGCACCTGCAGCTCAGTACTATCAGAGCACATTGCAATGCTTCAACTCTGACCTCCCAAAACAACTGACCCTGAGCAAACAGCCTTGTGCAGCCCTACTGCATGGCTGGGCAGCTGCAAAGCATTCTGTGCTGGGGTGCTGAGTCCAGCTCAGGAGTGGAGTATGTTGGCCACAAGCTGTGCAAACAGGACCTGACTATTTTCTGGACAAGATCAAACATCACTTTAAAGCACCGCACTTTTAGAGGAGCCAAAACGTTTTCAGCTGGTTCAGAATACGGTGCTGATCTGCACCATCTCAGCAATGTTGTCTGCTTCCGCAGTACAGCAATTGTCCCTGTAATCCTCCTTCTAAATGGAGCACATGATGCCCCAGGAAGGCTGCTTCCCTCGGGGCCCAATCACATCAGCAATGCTTTGGGTTTCCTGCCCTTAACCATGGCTTAGCAGGTCTGAGAAGTCTCCCGTGCCCCATATTTCCTATGTGAACACCGAAGGCCTGAACTGTGCTTTCTCTGCAGCTCCCTCCTCAGCATTCCCACACAGTTGGCACGCTATTCCTCTGACCACCCTGATCTGATCGAAATCCTGGCCTAACAGGCAATGTCTCAGTTTCCTCTCCATTTTCTGGAAGAAAGCATGTTCAGGGAAAGCCAAACGTGGTACACCCAAGGACCTGAACCATCAATGAGTCAATTTTAATGTTGCCTGGGGAAAGCTGTACTACAGAAAATGTCTCCCAGGTGAAAAGAAATCCATACTGTATTATTTATTTCAAAAGTCCCAGCTCCTCTCTGATACCCCACGTATACTTATTTCAAACAGATTTACACAGAGTTAATTGATTAAACTTCACAGCCTCGCTCCGAGTTTGCAAAACTATTACAGAACAGAGCACAGAGCACTGCAGTCATTAGCCTCCATTAGTCCACCAAAGTTAAAGCAAAACAAGCAGTACAAAACCCACTTCAAATTCCCCTAACCATCACTACACTAATCTGCCTTCACACCAGGAAAATCAAAGCCCCTGCATGCCACCCAGCATAGGTGGCTTGCTCAGTGATAATTAGAAAACATTTTTAGCTATTCAGCTCTTTCCTTCCCTGCTGCCTCCAAAGCTGCAGACGCCTCTTCATATGGGTGCTCCAGCTCCTCCTGTCTCTGAACCCTGCTCTTTTCAGCTGCGCTCCCCAACCACTTGCCAGGCTTCAGGCTTCCTGCTGCATTTTCCCTCCAAATGCTGCAGTCAGCCAGTTCACACTCTGGCTACATCCCAAACCAAAATCAAGGTGCTTTGCCGAGGTACAGAAAAGTTGGCTGCAGCTAAGGTTTGACTAGAGAGCTGAAAATTAGGCAACACATGCTTTATGATGGCAGTTGGCAGGTGTCCCAAGCACAAGATATTGGACAAGTTCACTTCCCCCACCCCCCCCAATCCAGCATTCATCATTCAGAAATTAAGCTTCTGGCCCTGAGATCAGAATTTGTGGGGTCGTCTCAAGAGCTCTGACTTCACCTGAGCTCTCCACGCATTAAAAAAATATTCATACATGCATCTAATGTGGGTGTTGGCTTGCAAATAACCAGCGACACCATAAAAGTCATCTTTATGAGCAGCTCGATGCTGTAAAAATGGGTAAGAAGTGAAACAAAATGTTTCCCACACAAACATGACAAAGAAAATGAGCACAAGAACATCCAAGAAAGCTGTACTGTAAAAGAAAACAAGCCCAAAAACACGCAGAGGATTTCAAGTCTAAGCACTCATGTTTATTGCAGATTTAGGGACTGCAAAACATCAGGTAAGCAGTAATATTTTCTGAAGCCTTGTCATGGAGCAGGACCCTGTCAAATGAAGAACAAAGGTGGTTCTTTTCCATACACTTTCTTCCTGGAAAAAAACCACATCTCTGAACAGGAAAAAACCATCAGTGCTGACAGTACCATTTCCAAAATTTAGTTGCTGATTTAAAAAATGAGTAGAGAAGCTTCTCGCACCAGCTTCCAGTTTTCTGCTGCTTTCTGGTCTTGGTTTCAGGAAGAAAGCTGGATGAGAACAAGCAGGTGAGCCACACTGCCTTCACAGAGACTAACATTAGAGATGAGTGAGAGTGAGTTTTGGAGGAGAAAGAGAGGACTCATTGACCCACAGCTTCACAAAACCCTTTAGGAGCTTGAGTCTGCCTGTGAAAACCATTGGATATAATGTCCCTCTGTAGGCACCCAGTGAATCCCCTCTGGTGTATCGGGAGTTCTTTCAAATCTGTCTCTTTTCCTGACACACACACACGCCCAAAGTTCAAATTTGTTTTTGAAGCAATAAAGAGATGCAGAAAAATTGTACATTTAAATGACACGGCGAGGTGGCCAAGTGTGAAGTGAGCCCATCTCTCACATCTTTCATTTAAAAGGATGAGACAGGACAACAGAAAGCCTGCTGCAATCCCTGTGAAGAGGTCAACGTAGAAACTGGGCCACATAATTTGCCGTTTGAGAAAACAACAACACGCAAATAGAAGACTCTTTGGACCTCTCCTCATTAGGCAGGGAAACCATTTTGCAAAGGCAGTCTCCCCCTGGGATAGAGGAGAGGGCAGTGAGAATTGCAAGTGAAGCGACACGAGATTGCCGCCACGATGCGTGACCCCGTGGCAGCCGAGTCCCTGCGCTCCGCAGAACGCTCCGAGCACGCCGCTGCCCACGGGGTATTGTGGGAGAAAGGCAAATAGAATGAGGCAGGCCAAAATGAAACCTAACAGCCCACGCAGAAAAAGCAGAGCGAGGGATTTTCCCCTGCAATGAGACGCCGAGAAGCGCTTGGGTCCGGTCAGCCTTTCAACCAATTTATTCAATCAGCTTCGGCTATCAAGGTGGCAATTGCGTCGCTTTTGTTTCAGGACTGAACGGCTGCAGGTCAATCCACCCCAAGCAAACCTGCTTATTTGCTTCAGAGATGTTCAACACTTAAAGGTTACTCAGCTGTACAAATGCTGGAAATAGCACACGGGGCTCTTGGGGCAAGACTCAAACCACCCGGGACAAACAAGGCTACTGAGCATCACCACATCAGACTCTGGCAGAGACGGTTACCAACTCCTGCACCCCAGATAGCTCCAGAAAATAGAAATAAAATCATAAAAGACGGTAGAACTTGCCAATACTCAGACATGAGCTCATGTGTTAGTGCTACTTAACAGCATCCCCTTCCCTTTGCAACGCCACTCTCCATGAGAAAGAAGAAAGCTGCACTCTTGGAGACAGCTCCTGCAGAGGACAATGCAGTTCTCAGCTCCCATGAAAAATGAGGGCTCTGGATGTGCTGCCCATGTCTTGGGGTGCTGCCCAAATGTGCAATGATTCCCTCTAGCAGCAGTGAAGGATATATACTGTGTAATCAACAGATAGCTAAATCATCCAATTTAACAGCTCTTGCACCAAAATGATTTAAAAGACAATATTCAGTCGCTGAAATCCTTCCTGCATAATATTCGTAACGAATGTGAAACTACTGTAGCTAGACTGGATTAACTCATCCTGCTGCTGTTTCTATTGTTGTCTGAAATGCAGCTTTTTTTCCCTGGAAAAACAAGGGAATGTGGACAACAAACATGAAAAGTATGCAGCATCTACAACAGCCCAGGTGAGTCCCTTCACCTGTCTGACACAGTCACATTGGGCATTAATACTACCAACAGAGGTACTACACATCTGGGGTGAAGCCAGCAGGAACCCCACAGATAATGTAACAATTCATTTAAAATAATCATGTTCCAAATCTGCTAAGTGCACTGAGATAACACAAAACAGCCAAAACAGAATATAGCTCAATTTTTCTCATGTAAGGGAAGAAAAAAAATGAGATATATTCATTTTTGCCCATCCTCGCAGTAAGTCATTTTCCTTGCATTTTTTTTTTTTAGGAAAAGAAAAGCTAAATATTACAATATAGGTCAGCTATAGTTCACTTCTAATGAAGTCAAGAAAACCATTCCTAATAGAAAACTTCTATTTGCTTAAACCTGAAGAGATGAAATTTAGATCTGTCTCAGTTCAGCTGCTCAAATGGAAAGTATATGGCCTTCATTCCTGCGACAACCAACCGGAGTCAGCTCAGGAGCCAAAAAGGAGATGAGTTTGTGCATGCATTACAGAGCTCTTCCCATTTCCCCTGCCCCCCTTATTGCTGTATCTTTATCTCGTCCAGCAACATTGTTTTCTACCCCATCATACTCTCTGGCCATTCTTCCATAACCTCTTGTGCCTTCCCTAGACACCTATATTCCCCACGCACACCATTTTTCTTTCTTGCCTTTATGTTCTGCCACAAACTGCTAGTACTGCTTCCACAGCCCAGAGTTTCCTAACTAAAGATGGTTATTGATGTACAGTACTAGTGTTTTAGTGCAGTAGCAGAATCAATAAACTAGGAAATACTGCTTTGTCAGATTTTGCCACTGCATGTCGGGAAATATTTTTAGTGCCTTTGGATGGTCACAGAGCTTTTTCTTTAGAGATCACACTGGAGCATGAACTATGTCTTCGCTTGGAAGAACTGAAGCTCTCCTACCCTCTAGTGACTGTAAATGAATAGAGCACAAGGTTGCAGCTTTCCCCCCTCCTCGTTTAAACATCACTTGCATCTCTCGCAACTTGGTCCCATGCCTTAGCATCTCAATTTTATATAAAAAGATGCCTCGGCACAAGCTGGAGTCTTGAGAAGTGTCAGACCTGACAATATGGCTTATAGCTGAAGGTCTAAAAAAGTGTGTGTATAAAAAAGATTGTTCAAAATGCAATGAGATACAGCATACAGTAGAAAAAAAACACACGACAGTGACCAAGACAGAAGTTTGGCTATTCTGCACAAAAAGGAGCAGAGTTTAAAACCTGTCCAGGATGAATTTACTCCCATTTTCAGATAGTTCAGACTCCTTCTACATTACTTTGCCAAATGAGGCCTTACTCTCATTTGCTGATAGGTGCGACCATAGAACATACTGCAAGAAAACCAAAGTAATTTCTCATCACACTGAAAAATTAAAAAAGCAAAGGGAATGGCAACTACCACACTTAGGCTGCACCTAGACTTCCAAAGTTATGATGCTTTTCAATTTGTTACAGAGGAGAGCACAAAGATTTGGGGAATAGACCTTTTTGAAAAGAAAAAGTATGAATTACCTTGGATGAAGATCTCTTCTTCCGACTTGACCATCTCTACTCGGGAGTCCCCAGCATTGTACCAAAGAGAACCCAGAGAGGAGAAACAAAGGAGTAAAATGGGGAAAGTTGTTCAGTAAAGTAATTCAAACATCAGCTTATAAAACTTACTGGAAAAGCTCATTAACGAGAAGGGCTTGGATCTACTACTGCATTAATTTACCTTCCTCCTTCATGGCACCACCGAAAACTCAAAATACCTGCATTGCACCAAAAATAAGAGGACTTAAAAAAAAAAATCAGGAAAAATAATCTGAGGGACAGAGAGCCATTAGTAAGAAACATGGCTTATACTTTTGGTGCCATCTGGTTCTACAGTAAGCTAATTTAAAAAAGAAAAAAAAAAAAAAAGAATCATCTTGCTGTTAAGTGCTAATGTGGACAGAGCCATTTCACTATTCTGATTCCAGTGGAAATGGCTGAGCAATTTGCATTTGAAATACGAGGGCTTAAAACATCATCTTTAAAAAAAATTACAGTGTGCACCAACTCTTCTATCATCCGCACTCTGAATGTTAACTAAGCACCCTAGAGTACCAAAAGCCTCTACTTGAAACCAACGTATTTTCTGTCTCATTGGCTAAGTCCACTTTATTCCATGTCTTCCTAAAAATCCCAGAAGAATTCCAAAGGTTCTTGTGGCTAAATTACTTTTTTCCAAAAGATGCTATGTTTCTGCTTCACCCCTTCCTTTAACCCAGTGACACTTGCCAACAACACTGTCTTGTACAAGCTCACTGGGGAATTCACATCTCGGATTGAAGCCACTGTCTTATAACACAGGCATACAAATACAGCAGCAGCGCTTTGACGTCATTAAGTCTTTAAATAATCACATACCAAAGTAGAAGTAAATGTACAATTATCATAAAATTAACAGAGAATTTCATGTTTTTTAAAAAAGGCAACAATCTGAAAGATAATTACTGAAAAGCAGGCATCCCATGTCAACTTTTCCTCATTTTGCTTTCAAACGCTTTGAAACACTTACATTTCTGTAACTAATCCCGTTTAGACTGTAATTTCATACCTGTAATTCAGTGTGCTGTAAACAGCAACTTCCATACTAGACTATACAGAAGACTGTAGAAAGATTTTTGTATTTATATTTCTGTTTCATATTTAAAACTAGGCTAGCTTGAAAACCAGAGCTAAGAAAATACCAAAGTGTGTCTTATCCCCACCACTTGCAAAGCTGCTCTGTGGACAGGAGAAACATGAGTTCACCAATATAGCACACTGTATCCAACACTGGTAGTAATCTTAGAACTTTAAAACAACAACAAATTCAACATACGTACAACATGAAATTTCAAAACTATCATCAGCTTTGAGCTGTTCACAATATCTGCCCAGTTTTTTTGTTGTTTTGTTTTGTTTTGTTTTTTTTGTCTTTTTAACATCAAAGCTGCACCATATTTCAGCATCAGGAACCAAGTTCAAGTGAACTCGAGTCAAGAAACTCAGTAGCAGTAGCTATGAGATAGGGTTTAGTAGCTTGTGGTACTAATAGGAATGGGAGGGTGGTTGGACTAGATGATCTTGCAGGTAGTTTCCAACCTCGTGATTCTGTGATTCTGTGTAGCAAAATCAGTTGTTATGAGAAATCTCTTCCTCTCAGCCAGTGTGTTCTTCCTGCTGCATTGGAGCAGTTTAATCTTGATTTTAAATCTCTACTTTCAGATGTTTTTCTTTGCTTGGTTTTTGTTGTTGTTGTTTTTTTTTCCCCCCCCCATGAACTGTAGTGTAAGAGAAAAGAATTGCATTCAAAACATAGGGTTCTTTCTCGGTGTTAAAATCTAAGCTCTTTGATGGAAATCAGAGAACAGCATGCTCTGGAATAGCAATTGCAAGAGTGGAAGATAACATGCACATGATACATGGAGAGCATTGACACAGTGCACTTCACAACTACAAGACAAAAGTATTCAGCTACAGATGTCTAAGCATCTATTACTCAGTTAAGTATGGAGTTGTTTGTTGTCTTTTCTTTTGTTGTTTTTTTTTTTTCCCTAAAGCCATCATCGATATCGATTTCAATATAGAGTTCTCTGAAGATGAAAATAAAGGTGGCATTTCGAAGTAAATCAGATTAGGTCAGGTCCTTCCCCCCTCCCCCCCCCCCCACCTCAACACATTTCAGCTATAAATTTAATTTCCTAAGCCACTTACATTTCTCTTGAAGTCTCCTTGCTTGACTGCTAGACTCAAGTTTAATACAATCACTCCCATGTCATCTTCTAAACTGTTGGGATCCTCCAGTTTTAAAACCTGTTCAGTAGTTCTACAAGCAAAAGAATAAAAAGAAAAAAAAGAAAAAAGAAAATATGTGGATTTGTTGTCTTCGGTTAACTCGAGTTCATTCCTAAAGGTCACTCTGAGCTGTGCAAATTTCAGCCTCTTGTCTGAATTCCCAATATTGAGTTTAAATATGAAAGCAGGAAGTCCGAAGGGTTCGCTGACAGTCCCGACAAAACGCACAACCCTTTTAATAGCACGTCCTATCATGATGTTATTACGTTACCTGCATTTCTTCAGATGTGGGTACAAGCTGAAATAAGTTACTCCTGCCTCCATTTCTCAGGTAAGAAGAGTGACAAAAACTTATCCAAGTGAATTTTCTAATATTAATGGCTGAGATTTGACTCGGGATACGTATTCTACCTTACCTCCATGTGCATTTGATCTCCCTCTGTGACTCAGTTCCCTCTCTGAAAACGGTAATGCTGACATTTACTTGGTGGCACTATCTGACAGATAAATTCATTAATGTTTCTGGAAACACACAAACAACAGCCATGGGAGCTATAATACACCCGCACAGGGAGAACTCATTTTCTCAAAAAAAAAAAAAAAAAAAAAAAAAAAAAAAAAAAGGAAAAAAAGAAGTCACACAGTGAGCGAGTATAAAAGAGAGAAATAAAACTTGAATTCCTGGCTTCCAGCTTCACATTCAGACCAAGCAGCAGTAGACAAAAGCGAAGGGCTTTGCCTCTGCACTAAATCAGGGCCAGATGCGGATGCAGCAGGGCTGGGTGGCTGCAGGGGGAGGATGGAACTGGGGGAGCTTGCCGGCAGCAAGGCAAACCACTCCCCAGTCAAATAATCTGCAGAAAAATGCACCCTGCTCTACAGGGGGCTCATAAGGGGTTCTCAGCTTTCTACCCCCTTTCTTCTGCCATAAATCCACCTCCACAAATTATTCTGGCGCAGCTAGAAAAAGTAATCCCTGCATATAGAAACTCGTTCTTATTTCTAGGTACAAAAACAGCAGCTTCTTCTGTCCAGGGCTCCATCCAGGTAGAACTGCAATCCAGTACATGATGCCAGATAAAACCACACCTATTCAGGATTTAGCTGAAGCTAATTTCTCATTTTTGAAACATGTTCCTCACCCTTCAATCGGAAAATGTTTCCACAAACAGATAAATTCCAAGCTATAGCATTTCACTGTTTTATCACGTCCCTCTCAAGTGCAATAACAACATTAATTAAATAATCATGTTACCTATTGAGTTCAAGTTCAGTGAGCACTACAAATGCCGAACCCATGAAGTCAGAAGAGGTTAAGTCTCGATCGTACACCTGGTAACAAAACAAAATTGATGTTTAGAATGTTCACATCACAAGGCAGTCTTATCCAGCTGATAGAAGAACAGATATTTTAAGGCTTTTCAGATCAAAGCTGAAATATAATTCAGGGCTAATTTTACATTTCCCTGCTTTAATTTGTATTTTTAGCTAAATATTTAAACAGCGTTTTCAAAGTATCATCTTAATGTTATGTAAACAAAGATGTGTGCTGCTACAGACTGTGCCTGTTCCTTTATGCTCTATGATGAAACGCTGCACAACATCAGGTAGTTCTTGCTACAGATGTTTTAGCAATTAGTGCTCACAACTGGTAGCCTGCAGTTCTGGTAACTGTAATGGTACTCATAATGAGAAAAGGCTTTGCTACTTGTCACGGTTGCATCCCAGGCAATAACTCTGTTCAATCCAGCCAAATTGCACTCTTAAAATGAGCGTATGAAACCACTATTGATTTCACCGAGTTTGCCCAAGCAAGGTAAGTTACAGCAGAATTGAGCTCTGTAGTCTTAAATATATCCACTCAAGGAATTTCATTTCAACTTGAATTTTCAGTGAACGAAAGCAAAACGTTCAAGTGAAATCTGGAAAAGACATACGTGCATTTTAATTTGAAATTGCTGAAACCCTTAAACCAGATCATGTTTTACACAATGCTACTATGTGAATAAAATAATCACTAGGTTTTCACAGCAGAAAACAATTGGCTTAGAAGGATATTTGTGTATCTTACACAGAATTAAAAACCAAGACTTACCTTGACCCAGAGTTTTTGATCGAGGGTCTGTACAGGCAGCACGACAGTCTCATCCCAAACTGGGTTTAGGTTCTTGTAGACTACCTTACTTTTGTATAGAGTTTTCCCATTCAGCTTGAATTTCACATACGGGTCACTAGTACCTGTGATAATTATAAGGAAATAGATCAGCACTGCCCCTGTGTAAACCCACAATCTGAAAATATAATTTACTAAAACCATACCTAACAACAACAATAAATAGTCTTTTAATATGCATTCACACGCATATATAGAAATTTCTACTTTGTACAGGAAATCAATTGAACATCACCAGAAAGTTCTCTGAGAGCAGACAGCAACATCTTCACAGTTTATTTGATCTCTTCCTTATTATTCTTATGGAGTGTTAATTATTCTTCAGTATCTTTGTTAGTATTTTGAGTAAAGAGCAAACAAGAATGAAGAAATATTTACAGGCCAATTAGGAACACAGACAGTAAAAGAGAAAATGTGATCCTGAAACAATAAATAGCCAGACCAAAACTAAAAGGCATTATAACTCTGGATAGGAGTGCCAAGGACACCAGTAACAATAGCTAAAACACCCATCAGGATTTCATCACTGGTGTCATTCTCCCATTTGCTTAAATCCAAACTTGAAGTTCTGCTGAAAAAAATATTGACATTATTCACCAGCTCAGGATAGAATCACATGGAGAACAGATTCTGTAAAGAAAACCAACAATACTCAGGTAACACGTTTTTTAATCCAAGCAGCACATCCTGCCATGGCCACAATGTCCCATATTTTTATGGAGCAGATGTCCATAGACAGACCATGAGGCTCGTGCCACTCGGCAGCGATAGACAGACTTGCAGCTGTCAGAGAAAAAAAGAGAAGAGGGAAACTGTATTATTATTATTAAACCAATGGTTTCTGCACTAACACCAATCACTATGGAAAATATTTAACTAGATGATTGATTTAGTAAGGCACACAGACTACAAAAAATCACAATTGCCAATAAGCGAAAGAATAAAATTGAGGCGTAGCATCATTTACAATTAACCGATCCCAAGTGCTGCTTATCTGTAATGTTTTTTGCCTGCACTGTACTTCACATTTAGAATTCCATTCCCCTGCTAACAGTTCCATATCAGCTAACCCAACAGATGCATCTGCACCGGGCACTGCAAGCTGCCAGTGCAGCCACCACCACAAACACTTCATTTCAAAGCAATGCTACCAGCACAACTTCAGACTTCACAGCTTCAAAAATAATCTCAACGTGTCCTCCCAGGTCACCAAAGAGCTACCAGTGATGAATGAGAAGATATGATCAATGCTATGTGAAGAAAGATGCAGCCTTGAGAAAAAATAGCTAAGCAAGAGCATCTATTTTGGCACTCAGGGACGCAGTGGGCATGGTGGGAACGAGTGGATGGTTGAACCTGATGATTTTAGTGGGCTTTTCCAACCCTAATGATCCTACGATACTATCTGGAAACAAATAGTAAATACCAAGAAGAATGGTATGTCTGGGAATATACAGAGTTATTTTTAAGAATTATAGAAAGTTTTTATTTTGCTTTCACTTCAAAAGTGATAAATCACAGAGCCCTGTCCAGTTCTGCACGTAAGGGGTGTTTCATTCACAGAAAGAAAATACTGATTGGATTTCAAATACTACCCACAAACAATTCTTTTTTTAAATAGTAACTGCTGAAATCAACTTTTCTGTTGGGAAAAACATCACACACAAATACAAACTTCTTTTCCTTCTCCTCTGAGACAGGATAGCAGCAAAGGGCTGATCTAAAGGCCAGGGAAGTCAGAGGTCAGCTTCTCATTGGTTTTAGTGGGTTAGGAGTAGACCTTCCACTCGGATACCTATCAAAACTATGATTGAAGTTCCACATAAAGCACACGGCTTAGAAACAGCACGCTTTACACAATGAATGGAAATAGTAAGATAAAACACAGCTCCGCTATGTGGGTAATGGCCCTCAGAGGATTTACGGGTTGAGAAATGACATCACTGAGCTCTGGGGTGTTAGCTTCTCCCAGCTCCCAAGATCCCAACTCTGTTCTGCTTTAAAAGGAAAAGAAAAGATGGGTAGGAAGAAACTGCACGCTCAAAAACAATAACAGTAATAATGACGTCCGGAGCCTATCCTGTCCACAAAATAGTAACCAGCTTAGATAAGGAAAGCAGTTGATGAAATTAAAGCATGAACAGGATTGAAGGAGGTCTGTGGCTGTAACTCAACTGGTTTTGGCACAGAAAACCCATGAGAGAGGGCAAAGCCTAAAAAGACAAAAAGAGGAGCTGAAGAAAGCAAAGAGCCAGCAAGTTCTATATCTGCCAGCACGAAACTCCAAGCCCTTTCTCCAAGGATGGGAAGCAAGAGGACCATATCTAAGTAAGCATCCTAATTGCATTATTGCTCTGAAAGCTTTCCAGATCATTAATAAAGGGAAATAAAAAGAGGGGGAAGGGCTGTCTGGTGCTGTTCATGTGAATTAGGCTTTAGCAGTCTTTCTTTTTAAAAACACACATAAGAGGAAAAAGAATACATACAAATACATATATATATATATATATATATATATATATATATATAAATATATATAAAACAGTGGGGAAAAAAGCTGTAATAAAAAAAAGAGGCCTTTAATTAAATAAGATTGCCACACTGGGATCAGGCCTTCATGCTTGTCAGCTTACTCTCAAAATAAACATCTCAAACCTGGGCCTCAGTGGTGTCACTTACTCCGGCAAGGCACACTGGGTAATCCCTCGCTCTCTTGACAGCTACATAATGTTCAAACTGTTTCACGGGTGAATGGCGGCACTTGCGCAAAAGAAAATATTAATGCCTGGAATTAATAGAAAAAGGGATGATGGCTTACAAAAGCCAAACAAGGGAAAGGTGTCAAGTTAGTGCGGTGTTAATTGTTAGGGAAAATAATTGTGAGCGGGCATGGGTTTCGGCAACGCTTGGCTGTCGGGCTGTCAGAGGGGTAACGTCTCAACTAGGCAGGCAGGGGAGAGGGGCCAGCAGTGCGGGAGAGCGGCTCCGACATCCTACAAATGACAGAATGGCACCTCTGTGCCAGCAGGCAGATGGACCTCAACCTCTGACGTGGCAGCTGGACACATACCGGGGCTCGGTGGCATTTCTTTGGGCTGATCGAGTTAGGCAGGAAGGCTGGATGGAGTGGGTAAGGCACTGCAGCCCTCTTCGAGGCTTTCAGGGTTTCCCTCACATAGTGTTGGCAATGCTGCTGTATCTCCCTGGGTCACTGCGCTTACTTCTGGTGGTCTTTAATACGCCCCAGATTGCTTTCAGGGTGTTCAGCGCAGGGTAAAAACAGACAGGGGATGAAAAGCGGGGCAGGTGGGGTAGCCATACCTGATGGGATGAATAGCACAGGCTGCAAATTACTGTCAACTGCAGCTGAGCTCAAGGTTTGAACCCTTCTGGATTCAAGATCAGACAGATATTTGCATCTATTAAATGCTATTAATTAAGGACAATCTACAGTCTATCCAAACAGTAAAGCTTTTCAAATCAGTGCATGGTGATTTATGAGATGAACTGATCTAAACTGATCTAAAAGGAGGATGTTTTAGCTTTCTATTAGACAAAACAGGTGCTCAAGATACTCTGAAGAAGCCAGGCCATTAAAAAAAAAAACTTTTGAGAAGTGACCCCCCCAGCAAAGGCAACCAAGACAGTTAGCAGAAAAAAGAAAAAATAAAAGGATGACTTCCAAACAACAACCAGCTGATCATTCTACCAGCTAGACCTATTTTTGCACATGAACATATCAAAAGGGATGCTCACCTCCATTCTTTTGCCTCTCTTATCTCCCACTACAACTACAAAGACACAAGTGCAGGCACAGCAAGCCCCAGCTAAAACCTGGGCAAATTCTGTGAGCCAAAGTGGCTGAGACACAGCAGCAGGACAAGGTTCAGCGGCACAAGAAACTGTTAATGGCGTTTTTAAATGGATACTGCTGCCCTCTAGCAGCCAGCAAGAGATGTGCCACATCAGCCATATTAACAGTATACACCTTTGATCCATAATTAGAAAAAAAAAAAAATAACATCAGATCCCATATGATTTCAAACCACACTCCATTTTACAGCAGTAAACTTACTGGAAATATAGCATATGAAACAAGTTTTGTTACATAAATAAAGTTACCACTTAGTTGCATTAAAATCCTGAAAGCTCAAAGCAAAAACAGTGTGAAACATTATCCAGACCATTTCAAGTTCTGGTTAAAATCCTACATTTGCATCTTCAGAAGGAAATGAAGGATTTATTTTATATGCACATAAAGAATGGATTTCTTATAATCTTCCTAGAAATAGAATTACTGGAGTTATTTACAACAAGTAGTAAAAGATGTTTTATAATGGAACACACTCTTTAAATGGAGAACCACTGTCCTTGTAGTGAAATAGCTGAGATCAAGACTTAAAGGGGAAATCAGGAAGAAAAAAAAAAAAATGTAATCTGAAAACAGGAAATCCAGATAATTTTAGAAAGTTTCATGCACAGCAAATTTTAAGTGACCAGACGGAAACAAAACATTTCTCGAAAACAAGCACCACCAATACACTCCAGGGGAAATTAAACCAAAAAAACTTAACAACATATGAGAAGAATGCATGCAGATCTGTACGTGAAGAAAAAAAAAAAAAAAAAAAGGTAAAATTAAGGATATTTCCAAATGATAGTTAAAAAAATAATCCTTACAGAAACTGGATTCATCGCAGCAGCACAAAGCACTGCAGCACGAGCTGCTGTATGCAGAGCCATGCAGAACCCAGAAAACATCAAAAATGAGTACTGAAGCCATTCAAATCCACAGCGTTTGTAAATTAGTCATGATTAAGCCTTTCAAAAAGAAGTGTGAAAAGTTGCCTAATACATCTGAATAATTAATAAATCTGAAGAGCTAATGATCTAATTGCAGATACCCTGAAAACAGAGAGAATTTAAATTAATCAGTGTGTTTGCAGGGAGTGATTCAGCCTAATTGCTCTGAGCATTTGCTTTCCAAACAATGGATTTATTCTGTGCAAGCCGACAAACCCCTAAGTCTTGTGCAAAGCCATCCAGCACTGCCACCACCGCAGAGCTGGGCAGGAGACAGCCCAGAGCTATGGCTGGTGCAGGTGTACAGCAGGTGTGTTGGTGCTTAAAGAAGGAAATGTGTGCTATCCTGTCCCCTTTTCTCTCCATTTGCTTTCTTTCAGCCCCTTTAGGTTCTGTGAGGCAGCTCTCAGGTCTCTCTGGAGCCTTCTCTCCTCCAGGCTGCCCATCTCTCAGCTTGTCCTCATAGTGGATATGTTCCATCCCTTGGGTCATTTTTGTGGCCCTCCTCTGGATGAGCTCCAACAGGTCCACCTCCCTCCTGTACTGAGGTCTCACAGCAGAGTAGAGGGGCAGAATCACCTCCCTTCCCTGCTGGCCACAGCTTTGGATGAAGCCTAGGATACATTTGGCTTTGTGGGCTGTGAAGGCACAGTGCTGTCTCATGCCTGCCCTTTGAGCAGAGATGATGGGATTCAGACAGCAAGCAGACAGCCCCTTCTGCACTCCTGCAACCTGCACTGCTCCCTTTGTGCAGTCACTTCCCACACTCTACTGTCTGGATCACGAAAGAAAAGAAATGAGAACAAAACCACAGCGTAGCAGCAGGAAACAATCAAACCCGAGAGGAAGAAATGCAATAGGACTGCCAGGGTACAAAGAACTTGTAAAAATCTAGAAAATGCAAAACTGTGCAGTAAAGAGAGAAAAAAAATCTGTTAGAGCAATGCAACTGAGGAAAAACAATAAAGAGAACGACAGAGACTCACCAGCTGACATCACATCTGAGAAATGTATTTCTCATAACCACAGCGTGTAACAGAAGTAAACATACACTCCAAGCCTGAAAGTATGGAATTTAGAAGCATGAGGAGCTTCTCACCCTTAAATGCACTCCAAAATATCTGTGTTTTTTTTTCGCAGTAGTATAGTGGAGTTTGTCAACAGAAGGAAGGCAACACCTCCCTGCAGCTGTGACGCCATCTTGCTGCTCAGTGTCACAATGAAGCTGTCCTGTGGAGCTGGTTGGTCCTACAGATAATAACAGGCACAGCCAGAGCATCCCAGGACCAGAAGAGACTGTGACATTTCAGAATTTGTTAGATCAAATCACACAAACATCAGGCATCCCTCTGCCAAAGCGAAGTGGAGGAACAAGTAGAAATGGGCTCCACCTCCTCCCAGTTCAAAGCACACAGAGCTGGGAGTCGTGAGCTTCACAGAAATGCACTCAAGGAGGCCATAAAGCTACCAAACGCACCAACAAACTAACAATATTTGGAACTGGTGGCTTAGAGTGCTTAATATTTTGTCAAAGCCAAATAAAATGTACCGTAATTTTTGCTCCTGCACAACTGAGCAGCGTTGCCCAGATATGCACATTTCAAAAACGAAACGCATTTTGCTTTGTTACCATTTACAGTATTAAAACTACACAAGTCACAAACTCCTCACCATTACCATTATGTTCCTGGGTTATTAGTAACAAGAACACTACACAAAGTGCACAAAAAGCAAAATGTTGGCATTGGGTTGGTATCCACACACATTCACAGTGTTTGGTTCATTAGTTGCAGCTGTAAATAGGGGAGGACCCACGCAATCTGCCATGAGGCACGATGTACCCATTGCCACTCTCCAAGCACACCTTCCTGTCTCCTTAGGCAGTCTCTACTGTATGGCCATGGTGGCCTGTACCCCAAGAAGCATAATTGAGAAGCAAATAAACCAGATTCCAAGAAAGCTGATGGTCAGTGAGCCCCTAGGAGAGGACACTGCAACACTGATCAGGAGAGGGATATATTTGGAGCATCTCTCAGTTCTACCAAGTCAAGATCCTGCTCTACAGTTCTTTCCTCCCTTGGCTTGGATACATAAAGACACAGACAGCTGAAAAACAATGGGAGAGGCAAAAGGTGAAGAAAAAAACAGAAAGGAGTAGAAGTTAACAGATAATATTATGAAGGTAAATAAAGAGTGAGAAAAATCTGACTAAGTAGAACCAAAGGAAACACGTCCCTAAAAGAGTATGCAGTGAGTGAGAGTTCAGAAGAGTATCTGCAAGGTTTAGAAAAAAGTGAAGTCACACCAGTCTTAGAGCAGAACCATTCCTCACCTTCACACAGCCAAGTGCAATTACTGCCTTCATTACAAATGTGTAACAAGCCAACACAGGGAAAGACATGAACTTGCTAAGAAGAACCAGGACTATCCAGCAACAGCTGTTTTCAATGGCAGAAAGATATTTTCTCTGCCAAACATCTTAGATGAATACATACCTACACACATGTATTAAAGTGCCCAATGCAACTGAAGCCTCTGCCCTGAGGCTGGCAGAGGCTGCAGACAAGGCAGCAAACAGGCGGCAGAGGGCAGCAGGGACACACGGAGAGGCTTCTGCTGCTCCTGCAAGCCCCTGAGCCTCAGCAGGAGCTGTTCAGGGAGCTGCCAGGGAGTTTACATCGAGGGCAAAAGTGCAGGTGTGAGAACACGGTAGGGCACCACACAAGTGCAGTTTTCTTTGAGCAAACACAAAGCTTTCCTGAAATATACGTCAATGAATTTGATTCCTGCTCAAAGTCTCTTTTCCCCCCAAAGCAATTGCTGTTACTGCAATGACCAAAAGCAAAAATGCAGGCAATCTACAAAACTGATCTAAAGCTGAAGATGCTGGTAATACACTCTTCCTTCAGGCTGTTGTTTATATGACAACTTTTTGTCCTTTCGTTTCCATCACTTATCACTTACCACCAAGTATGACCACTGTATGTGAGCCAATGCTGCTGAACTCCTACTCACAAAGCCTGACATCCCTGCTACCTACCTGAGCATTTTTGCAGTTGTTCACACAGTGTCGACCAGAGGATGTTCAAACCCCCAATACCCACACTAAAATACATGACAGCAACACAGCATTTACCCACTGCAGAGTTCTAGAGAACCCTGCTGCACGTTAAAAGAATACGTGGTGAACAGGGTTTGAAACCATCACACAGCCGTGTCAGACAGCTTTCCTTGGTTAGATCTGGGGGTTTCCTGTTTCCAAAACATGAATGAGCACAGTTTGGCCTCCAGCCCCGGCTCCACAACCAGACTGAAGGATGCACTGGCTGCAGACAGCATGTTCCTATAGTCAAACTATTGGAGTGGGATATTACACCCCAGCTCAGCTGCCATATCTGGAGTCACAGTGAGGGAAAGAAGGGAAGTTACATTCTCCCAGTCCACAAGTTTTCTGAGGTTTCCTCATGTTGGCTTTGCTCATCTCTCCAACAACTTCCCACTTATAAGAACACACTGCAAAACCACCAGCAGCTAGAGCTCAGACCTACATATCTCACAAAGATCCTGAGTAACCAGTAGGACAGCACAGATCGATATGGATGTGCATCAGGCATCACCACTACGTTTTCCTGAAGAGGCCACCAACATGACTGTGCCTGAAGAATAAACTGAGTCACTATTTCCTCCACATCCCAATGTCCATTTAAAGAAAATAAAAAAGCAGGAATTTTACTGAATTATTTACCACCTCACAGTCTTCTAAATGAACAGTCACCTGCCACAAAAGTGACAGACCCAAATTGATTTTTCTCCCTGATTATGCTGTTTCACCATTGTACAAAGCTTTGTTAAAGCATTTGCACTCTTATGCAGGAAACCACAGCCAAGAGCAAACTGTTCTGTCTTCCACAGAAGTCCTCCTCTACTGGAATTGCTCATTTATAGTATCTTTTCTGTAGAAACAGCTGGATGTGTTCTGGCTTGTGAGGCTTGCTAGTAAACTGATGAACTGCTATGCTGTCAGGAAGTACGTGCTTCTGACTGAAGAGTGATGATCTTAATCTAAGTATTCATTTGCTCCCTCCAAAAGCTGGAAGCTAGGAGGGAAAATGTAGCATATGCTTGGCCGAGAGTTACTGCTTGGTGAAGACATGGAAAAAGTTAACTGAGATAACAGAAGATGGAAATCCCAAAAGCAAGCACCCATATGAGGTTAATTAACCCATGCAGATTCTTCCAGATGCAAACCCTCACAAGCCTATGGCTAGTTCAAGCTTATCTCCTTTAAACCTGTATGAATAAACCCTATTCCTTCATTTCAAATCGTAGTTGACGTTAGATAGGGGGTAGATTTGGTTTACACCCCTACTCTCACAGTTACCCTTTCACTAAAATCTTCACAAATAACCCAAAAAGCACTCCTAGAGCATGCTACTTCATTTATCGCATTCCAAAATTTTTACTTTAAGCTTAATTAGAACTCAAGATTAATGACTGCAGGTGCTAATTACAACAAGGGAGGGGTTTTGCAGCTGCACAATCAGGCAGCAAACACAGGGCAGCTCCCTCCCCTGTGTATATAAGGTGGACAAACCCAGGTGTTGAGTGCTCTGATCTGGACAGAAGTCAACAGCTTGTTGCATCAGAGATAAGAAAAGAAGCTGACGGTGCAAAGTGCAGCAGAACTCAAGTCAGGGAAAGCACAGTGGTGCAACTCTTAAAAGGAAGCAGACGAAAGGTGTTGCTCACCGCAGCGATCTCTGATAACCAGGTTTCGGCCTTCTTTCAGGTGGATGGTCAGCAGGTAAGCAAAGGGGCTGGGCAGGTGGCTCAAACCATCACTTCCTTCCTCTGCACCCTAAAATGAACAGAGAAATCAATCCCTGCTGCACGCCTCACCAGGCAGACACATGAACAGAGCAGGTCTTCTCACAGACCTTTCAACGGGGAAACCTTTACAGTGCACTTGTCAGAAGAAGAAATAAAGATGTTTTTCTGAGACTTTGCTTCATTATGTAAATAACGAAGTATCACTGTCAGGTAAACTCACAAAGCCAATGAGGATTACACCCGAAAATGGGTTGTGACAGTAAATACCATAAATGCATGAACAGGATTTCCAAATCCTAGAAACTTCGTGCATTTTATTTTTCTAGCTGCCTCTTCCTTGCACATTCACAATCAGGTAATGAACTCGTGAGGATGTACACACTTCATAAAGCTACTGAGCAGACTGTTTTTATACAGCTCTAGAAGATTCAGAAGCAGCAGTGGGCAATGCTAATTATGAAGTTTTGTCATAGCAAACTCAGTAATTCTTGTTCAGAGTTGCTGCCAGTGTTATATCCCATGTCCCACCACCATCCAACTGGCATGTTTGGTGAAAGCAGCCACTGGATAGCCCTGGGGAGGTTAACAGAGAACAAAAGCAAAGAAATTCTTTCAGAAACAGCAAACACATTTCACATCATGATGCACGTGTCACAGCTGTCAATGCCTCTTCACACTATCATAAAACTGTCATCTATTTCTTAAACCCTTTATCCATGTTAAGGCATTTGAAGTCTTCACTATGATGCAGTTTATTACTGGGACACTGGTTGAGTATTTAAGCCGACACTTTCATCAGTTATTCACCACAGAACATTTCACAAAATTACAGAACACTCTATTTAAAATATTTGTGTCTTGCACTGCCACTTCCATCTTGCCTGTTTTGTTGGATTTTTTTTGGTGGTTTTCTGTTTATTTTTCATCTGTAAGAAGCAAAGTAGCAAAGGACCTGAAGCTAAAAATATGTTTCCATTAAACAGTCTCATCAGGTTAAAGAACTTACCATCTGGTCATCAAACATTTGAGAAGATACTGACGACTCTAAATCCATTCCTCCACATTCCTATAAAAAAAAAAAAATACAAAGAATTAGACAACAGTAACATAAGGATCAAGGAAATTCTCCTAATATCCCTAAAGTCTTAATATTAGTGAAGAAAACCCTCGCAACCATTTAAATTATTTGCTAAAACATATTTATACTTCTGCACACAAGCTACCAAATAATTTGGATGGGAATTTTTTTTCCTTGTTTTACAGTGATTGCATACTTAATGTGACCTTCAGTGTGATCTAAGTGCTTGCTTCTAGTGATTGGAAGAAATTCTCCACAGTAGAAGACTGTGCTTCCAGTGCTGAAAGTCCTTAACAGAAACTCCTGATGCCTGCAGGTTACTGCATCTGGTGACCCACCAGTTGAAGTTGCAATGCTGACCCATATTCCTGGACAGAATTTAATTTCTTGAATCTTCAAGTTTCCCCTGTAAGATGAAATAGGAAAAATTCCAAAAGCCATGGCAGCAGCAAAGATATGCTGGAGCTGGACAGTGGGTGGTACTCTCATATCACTCCCATTTTTCTTTAATTGCCAGTAAGTTAGGGTCTAAGACATGTTTTCTACAAAATCCCCTTTGTGTGTTTTGATTTAGAGCCCTCTAAACATTTGGCTTATACTCAGTAACTCAGCTATACAGGTATACAACATGTTTAACTCCAAGGGATGGAAAGACCATAAAAATACTAATAGTAATAACAATAAATAGTCAAAGGGAAAGGGGGAAAAAGATGCTGGATGTGTACTTCCCCACATTCTGTAGTAACTGGAAGGTTCAAACGATTGTTATTAGAGCACGTTAGAGGAAGTCAAACATTTCCACCTAAAACTGACTCACACAAAAACTTGAAGCTATGGTGGGATGGTGTCTAGACTGCTCAGACACACGAAGGGTTCACTCCATAGTAAGGACACCACTGATGCTATTTTGTCTTCCAGAACAGTCTACCATGGTCACTTACACTGAAGAGGATCTACACGCAAAGAGGATCTACATGCAGGGGCAACTCTTTGGTTTAATACAAGGCAGTCACATTCAAATTCAAATGGCAGTCCATTCAAATGCAGGAATTTACTGTAAGAACAACCACTTCACTCTACAGAAATGCACACAAAGTGGAATTTGATCCCCATGTGAAAATGCTATTGCGTGCAGTGTGGTAGCATCTACGCCTCTCTGATGAGAGCTGCATTGAGTTGAGCAGCATAAAAAGAAAAACAGAAGCAGCTTCTGGATCACACATAAAACCAAGATATACTGACATGCTAAAATAAATACAAGCTTCTATGTAATTATTCTCTCCCTGTCCCCGAATACATACATTACATATCAGGAAGCACAATACTTCTGTACTGCAAGTAAAATTTTACTCGCATGACAGACGAAATTTAACATTATGGTTCCCATAGTAATCATAACTTGGCCACCTTGCAAAAACACATTAGAAGTAGAAAAATTATTATCATAAAGAGCAGCAGCAGAGTTTCCTTGCACAACAGAGCTGAGTTACAGCTGCTAGGGGAACCCTAACTTGAAATATCCTGACTAGTATGCATAAAATCTCACTTGTGTGCATTAAACCAAGTACTTCTATAGTAATCTTTGGCTTCACAGGAATCCCCTACAGGCACCATCATTGCTACTGATAATACTTTCACTTCACAGCTTGTTTTGCATTGCATAAACACAGAATCAAAACTACATTTTTTTTTTCATTTTATCTTCATATAGTGTAAAGTGCTATTATTCTAGGTAGCTGATTGCAACAACATCACCAAATAGAGATGAAAGTTCAGCTGAAAATTTATGCCTGAAATCTTGATTTTAATTAACCACAGAGACAATTCTGAACTTAAATATGAACAAATGAGGCCACATTCACCAAGCGGGTCATAGTCCCAAATGTGTCTGTGTACAAAAGTAAAACAACAGCACACGCAAGAATACATACAAAGCAACCAAACTTTTCTCCTGACTGGGCTACAATCTTTACCATCTCCTGTTTGGTGTGGAAGAATGATTCAAAGCACAAGTTCATCAAGTGCATCGGTGGGCGGACAGGGCTTGGGGTTGCTAATGACAGAAAGCAAGTGTTAGAAGATGAAGAAATGGTGTTAGTGCACTGCAGCAGTGATGCACGACCATAGGCAGAAAGCGTCCGTAGAAATGCCATTATCTCATCTGCAACCCGAGCAAATGAGGCAGGGGTTAAAGGCTACATCAGTAACTCCTTCACTCTTCCAATTTGTTTAACTTGCTGCAACAGAGGATAAAGTAAGTAAATCTCTTAGCAAATTCATATGTGGTGCGTGTAGGAGAACCTTTGCTGACGACGGAATACCCCATGCACTGTCAGCTCCATGCTGAGCATTTAGAAGACTGAAAACCACAACTCCACACTGAGCTCGTGCGTGAGGCTCAGGAAGTATCTCACGCTATTGGGTGACCAAAGGAAACCAGGAAATGAGTGGGTGGCATGTGACAAGCAATTCAGGGGGAAAAAAGCTCAACCTACATCTTTGCTTTTTTTAGTTTATTTTGTTCCAGGGATCTGCCTTCCTTTTGATTTACACCTCGCTGCTCAGTAAAGGCTGCTCACAAAAGAATGAGTTGATTGTTGTGCTCTCTACAGCAACCTCAACTAGTAGGTATGCAACATGCTGTTTCAACCTGAGGCACACTGAGCACAGATTTTGTGCCTGTTCAGTCACGTAGAAGAGCTAAACATGAAGAGATTGACATTAGTATTCCTTATTTGTTGCTACATTCACTTGCTTCATCTTCTTCTGCATTTAAAAGTTGCTACTGGAGGCAGATAACAGATAGAAAGGCAGAGTATTCACACAGAGCAATGGTTTGGTATGAAACTAAATATTAAAATGTTTATATGCATAAACACACACACGTACACTGGGATTGATGTTAATGCTACAGAGAATAAGACAGATTGCTCTGCATCTGGAGGAAACTCATCCTGAAGTTAATCTATCCCATCACTACACAATTGCCACCTTCTGCTGAAGCACTTAGCTCACCCAAAGTCAAGCAGGTTTCGGGATTACTTTTGGCTCTGCTGCAAATACACTCAATGAATATTAGCTCAGAATCTGTTGGTCTTTAACAGCAGGAAAGGATTGCTGATATCACTACAACAGCATGGAAACAAACTCCTAAAATGACACCACGTCCATAGTCTCCAGACAGCTGTATATGCTGATTAACCTGAGATGCCACTATATGAGGTACTGCAAAGAAATGTAGAATATCCTGAGTTAGAAAGGACCCACAGGGGTCACCGAGTCCAACTCCTAAAAATAAAGTTACATACTACTTTAGCTAGTTTCAATGCAGACAACAGAAAGCCAGCAAGCCAACAAGTTTATAATTTAGTAACTAGAAGCCACAGTTGCTGGCTACTTATGGGATATGTTGCATCACAGCAGGCTGGTGCTAGCGACAGGAATGCACAGACCTTCGAGATGCAGAACAAGTGGTTTTCTACCAGCAAAGATCAATTTCCCTTGATTTTGAATGCAGAGCTCAAAAGATAAATTTGCCTGTGAAATCACCAATCTCAAAGGAGAGCTTTACAACAAAATATGTCTTTCATTTTTGCATCTCAGATGACAAAATCTGCCATCCCAGTGACAGTCCAACTATGGGAAAATGGCCTAGAAACATAGCTCAAAATCTAACCTTTCTAGTGATAGCTCCATTGGAAGAGATACATTTCCACAACACAACCAAAACAAATTCTGGCTAAAATGTTTCAGACAACCATCATGCACCTGCAGATTCCCCACTTCAGGTCAGGCAGGATTTACTGTTTCAGGACAAATTAGATGAGGATCCTGGAGTTCCAGAGGCACTGCCACAGAAGCACTGACCACAAGGGTGGTGAGAAAAAGATGTTATTTTTTTTGCTGCTCCAGACTGACAGAATAGATAGCTGAATCTCATAATATCATGGTTGGTTTATGCTCTTTTTTTTTCCCCCCTTACTCATTCCTGGCACAGGGCGCCCTTCTCCATCCCTTTATAATCCACTCAAATAAGCCCCACAATGGCTGCTCAGTGTGGCTAATTCCAAGCCCCTTACCTCCATCATCTCATTTGCCAGCTCAGTACTCAGGTGGGCTCTCTGCAGCAGCTCCAAGAAGTCATCACTGGACGGTCGCTTCCCCTCGGACACAGGGCTGCCTGCCATAGGCACATCCAAGTGGGCCACAGCTGGCTCCGTGCACGCAGCTGAAGCCTGCAGCCACGGCCAGTCCTCTCCCTCTGGCCTCATCGATGAGCTCCTTCTTTTCAGAGACACCATAGGCCTGGGGGCACCACGGGGGTAGCCACTGGACAGCATCTGAGTGCTTGAATAGGTTGTTTCTTCTTCCATGAGAGTCTCCACCTCCAGCATGTCAGGCACCGACACGCTGAGGCGTCGGTCCAGGGAGCGGATCTTGCTCACCACCATCTTGCTCGACCTCTTCTTCGTCTTCCTCACGCTTAAGTTTTGCAGGAACGGCCTCGTCCTCTGCTTCAGGGACCCCCAGACAGATGGTTTCTCCAAGTCCATGGCTGCACATGGAACTTCAGCAATGCCTCTGGTACAAAGCAGCATCAGTGATTCCTGAGGGTGATTAAAAAGAATGTAGGAAGAAGGCAAGTCAATCACGAGAACAAACAGCAGTTGAAGATTATGATTCATGTTGCATCATCTTAAAAACTTTCAGTCATTTTTCTAAGCGGTAAAAAGAAAGCACGCCACAAAGTATCAGTAAGTGCTTCCCAGTGAAATCTGGTAGGTAGGTTTAATTGTTGAGGGGGAAAACAGAACAAGTAATTAATCCTACACTAAAATGCAACGTCTGTCCTCTGTTTTATGACTGCTACGAGGAGATACTGTATCAGTTATTCTGCCAAGTGCCAACTAGCAAAAAATTGGTGATTAATCCCATTTCAAAATGTTTCTGTACAAAACTTACTGATGGGAGTTGAATCAAAATAACGCTAGCACACAAAAAAAGGTGGCAAAGCTGACATTGCAGTTTCTGATGATGATTTTCCAGGCTATGCACATCTTTGCTACTTCATAAGCTATGAGAGTTCCTACGTGACTTACAGGTGGATAAGAGCAACACAAAAATCAGCTCCACAAAAAAAGGGAGTGAGGCAGAAGAGTCTCCTGATGTAACATCAGAAAATCCATGTAAGACCTAAAAATATTCTCTTTTGTTACAGCATTCTCAATGGAAGTCGCCTCTGCACAAGTAATATTCCTCATAAAGAAGGAGGTTGAGAGAAAACGAGGACAGAAACAAACAGAAGGAATTAAAGATTCTGAAAAACTGCTGGTGGACTCATCTCTCATCTATACCTGCAACACTGATGGGTGACGAGAAAAAGATTCAAACCAAAATCACTCACTGAATCTGCATTGTAATGCAAAGGTCAAACGGATGCCTCTGTGCACAGGAATATCCTCAAGGACAGGGTCTTCCGTGGCTGATAGATGAACAACCATCCTTATTCTGAAAAGCAGAAAGTCGAATCATCATCCAAACTCATTAAGAAAAATGCTAATGAAACCTTCAAGATCTGCTCTTTTACAGTCTCTGATGACACATGTAACACAGCTTACTTCACATACCTGCATCAATAGCAATGTATACTCATTAATTTCATGATTGCTGCTTACAAAGCCCACAGCACATTTAAATACACACAGTTGAACAAACCGCACAGTTTACCAAAATTAACTTAATCCACTATTATCCTGATTGCTAAGGAAAACATCAGAATGATCAGAAAGCAGAAATACAACTGTGCATAAATTTAGATAGAGAAACCACTGTCTGCTCTCTAAGACATCTACTCTTACATTTCATTAATTTGAAGGTTGCATTATTAACTAATTTAAGTTATGTTATGATTATCCTCACCATACTTGCAATGTTTGGGCATCCGCAAAAAATTATTTTCCTGCACTGTTATGCAACCAAAACTATACAATCATCATAGAATTATACAATCCCTCCTGCCTCCATCTGTGTTGCTATACTGATGCTCTCATCCATACTGCTTGCTACAGAATAGTTATATTCAATACAAAAAATAATAAGCTATTACAGCACTACATGCATGCAACTCATCAGTCTCAGAGTTTGTCCATACAAGAGTGTGTGCTGGAATACATACATTGGCTAAACACAGTAGTTACATCTCTAGCTCCTGCAGTCATGCCCAGCATCAAAGCACACATGAACAAACTGGAATTATTCTTTCCTCACAGCATCTCTGAGAAGCAAAACCAATGCTGAAGCACTCAGATCCCCATGCAAGTTCACCAGAGACATGGCTCAATTTGCTCACCTTCGCTGACAGCTTCCTCTTTCTTCCCTCTTTAGATAAAAAATTCATAAAGCAGTTACAGGCCTCCCTGGTAGCATTTTATCACATAAGAGAAATCATTAGGCCAAACATTTGCACAAAACATTATGAAACACTACTGCTGGGACTCATTTAAACAACTCCATTAATGCCAGCACTCCCTATGTTGTTTATCTACATGCACAAAACCTGCCAAAGTGAATTCAGCGTAAATAAAGGCAGGACCCAGCTCACAACACTCACCTCCCAAGGCTCTTGCTGCTTCCCATTCCCTTCCTGTTATTCTCCACCCTCCTCAATTTGACGACCCACTGCTATGGTTTTTACTCTGTTTGCTTAGAGATTTTGTTTCCTAGCAGCACTCCAGTTCCTGTAAGTTTTACGCAGTTCCATTCTTCTAGGTTTTTTTCATGCTACACAAGTCCACTCAGCAAGGATTGCACGCAGGGACCACACAGTATGAGTCCCACTTGCATTCAACCCACCATGAGCAAATTATTCCCCAGGGCAGAAAAACCATGGTGGAGGGAAAAGAAAAAGAAAAAGAAAAAAAGGAGAAAAAAAAACATAAAAAGTTTTTGGTTTTTTTTTTTTCCAGGACAGCAGCAAAGATGCTCCAGCATCTGCCACCAAGCAGTGCTGGCAGTACTTGCTGTGTAAGGAAAGCAGAGGGATGCCTGAAGTGAGGCCAGAGAAGCTGTTTAGCCAAACCCTGCACTGCCAAGAAGTTTGGCCATATTCCACCCCTGAATCCACACACCCACACTCCTGCTGTAACTGGCACTTTCATTTTATAAACGCTGTCATGACGAGCAAATTAATCCAAATGATTGTTGTAAAGCACAAACGAAAAAATTATTTTGCAACAGCAAGTGTCCTGGTTTTAGAGAAAACCAGCACAAATACAGTCTGAAGTGCAAATTCAGTCTGACATCTGCCAGATGCAGACTGGCAATTTTTTCACTTCCCCACTTCATACAGGAAAAAAAAAAAAAAAAAAAAAAAAAAACAAAACCAACAACAAACAAAATCACCCTCAAGAGCAGAAACTCATTCCCCAGAGAGAACAGGGCAAAGTGAGGGATGGGGACCACCACACAACCCAACCTGGTACTCGATCCAGAGGTACCCCATGCCCAAAAAGCACACGCTGACTTGCACAACTGTTGCTTCTATTGAACATGGGATTGCATTGCTAATAAATCCAGTCCATTCTCTCTTCCTCCATCAGTCATCCTCTATTTTTCTTTCCCACACTGAACAGCATCAATAAAAAATTTTGTAGAGAAAAATTGCCCATTTCTTGTAAAAGCACACTCTCCATGTCAACGTGTTGCTCACTCACATACTCCTTATCTGCCATAGGCCAGAAGCTTTTCCTTTTCCTTCCACCCTCTCAGAAGTTCAGTGCCAAGCTTATCTCCAAAATAGCCCCTAAGCACCCATGGGGAGGCTCTAAGTACAGCCTCTATTCCTTCCTTGTATCAACGGCACATTGTACCAAAAAGCTGCAAACAATGATCATTCAGGGAGAAACATTTCCTGTTATCAATGTTAACTTGGTTGTTTTTAATTGAATGGCTCCTTGCTCTTATGCAAGAAAAAATAAAAAAAAAAAAGAAACAAACATCTTTTTAGCCTATCTTCACTGTATTCTGTAATATGCTGCTAAATCTCAGAGGCTCAGAGTAATCCATATATTTTAATCCCTTCCTTCATAGAGACCACTCCAGACTGCACCTGTCATTTTTATTACATCTTGTTCTTTTGCTTCATCATCTCCTCTTTTGGGGCCAATGGGGACTAGGAAAAAAAAAAGATTAATGACATAACAACTGGTAATGGCACATTGTCTGACTGATATAATGAGTATTTCTAGCTGTTCATCTTCCCTTAAGTACCTTCTGATCACAGTCCTCTGGTTTACTTTTTCCTTTTTTTAAAATAATGCATTTTGCTCTCTCTCCCAGTAGCACACACTACTTACTCCCTTAAGTAGTTACAATATTCAGAGAGAAAGCATTCTTCAGACGTTCTAACAGGAGGCTTCAAGAGAGATTTCAAAAGTTATTGCAAATATAGAGAAATCATCTTGTATTTCAGCTTCACTTACAGTCCTGTCGGGAAGCCAGAACTGGGACACAAAACCAAACTGATTTACATACTGGAAATCACAACACATTCCTGCTCTTCTCCTTAAGTAACCACACTCTGCACGTCAAAAGTACACAACACTCATTGAAACACCCCTGAAACACTCCCTGCCAGAGAGATGCACCCTCAAAGCCAGCAGATAGATCTGAGCGCAGCCAAGCATGCCACCACCACAACCTCCACAAATCTGGGAGTCATTGTGCACAGCTGACTTCTCTGGTTGAAGTCAAGAAGTTGGGTCAGTCTGCATGCCGTTAATCATCACAACGCATGGATCAATCAGTGTGTTTTCAGCTGCAACTAAATGCTAGCCAACATTTAGACCCTCAATAGCTGAAACCAGCAAGACGTGCTAGAAGCTGCTAGGAAGATGTTCTTCAGTTGCCTACATCTTACCATACGTTCACACTGCATGATAATAATGGAACTCCCTTGCTATATAATCTGTGTCGATTCTGCCATAGGGTGCTCACCCCAATCTCTGCCTGCCTGGCAGGCACTGCCATGAAACGTAACATCACATGATTTACAAAGCTAATCACAGTTTTCCTACAAATACCAGTAACCAGAAATTAAACTATTTCTCCCTGAGGAAAAAAAAAAAAAAGAAAAGAAAAGAAAAGGATGAGGAAACAGCTCTCTGCTAGCTAAACAACAACTGAACGCTCCGGGCTGTTATTCCAGCAAAGTACCTGAGTCCTGTATGAACCATTACAACCAAGAGCAGAATCACTTCAGAAAAAGAAACCTATGCTTTCTTCTTTGCAGTGGCTCCTTTTGGTTGCTTCTTTGGAAATGCAGCACTTAACCATAAGCATCGACTGCCATAGAGATAAGAAAATATTTATCTGTACATCTAAACAAAGCCACAAAACATCTGCACATCTCTTGGGTTATCAAGAACTTCAAGCACTGGGGCTTCTTTTGCAGAGAAAAACAAGTCCAAAACAGAAATCTGATCGAGGTGGGCTTAAGGCCTTTCACCTGAGATGACTGCACAAGCTAGAGAGGGTCACTGTACTGGATACATACATGACAATATACAACAAGTGAGAGACATCTTTCCTCCTGCATCCATACCCTGCAGTGCAGGATAAATACCTGATTCTAAATTTGCGACAGCACCAGAAGTCTAATCTCAGTCTGATTCTGCACACAGGCCAATTACCCTGGGGAAATCAGTATCAGAATTATTTTTAGTACTAACAAGCATCAAAGGGAGCACACTGCTAAAGTGTAGCTAACATCTCCACTGCACACGCAGCTGCAAAAGCAGAGTCAGGTCTTGGCCAGCTCCCAAATCTTGCCACTGTGTTTGGATTCAGGTTTCCCTTTCAGGGCTTCGGATAACACAAGTCCATCCATGTCAATCTGTGCTACTGTTACAGATTCATTGGCAAAGCACACTAGGATGCAGAATTTTAAAAAATATGACCTGATGATGCCAAACTCATGCTCACAGAAGACAATTTTGTTAACTGAATGCTTGAATGGAAATAAGATAACCAAAGGAAACTTACTCTCTTGATACAAGGAAGAATCCTACGGTTTTTGCTGCAGAAGGACATAGAACTAAAGCAAAACACAAAGCTTAAGAAGAATGTTTGTTCTGTGCAATCAAGGCATCTTGAATAAAACTCTCCTTAATTATGGTTGTTGGTTTTTATGTTGTACCTCGATCCTCCTCAGATCCCACATGGTTTTCAGGCTCTGGGTATCTGGATCCCATGCCTGGCTTTTCATTTCTCAATTTGCTCAAACACTATGAACTCCATCTTAACAAAACCACGAAACGAGCACATATCTTCCTCCATTTTTGATATGAAATGAACAAGGATGTTCCAACTCCATGGCACAATCTGCAGAGCTTTCATCTGACCATTTACAAGCAGACAGTAAGTAGAAGTAACAGACCCACCAGCTGCTTCAAGCACCTTAAGATAGTACCTGATAGTGAAAGCTGCTGAAGAAAAAAAAAAGCCTGCACCTGACTACAGCTGTGTAAGTACTGCTTTCGGTTTGTTTCTGCCTATTCTGAAACGAAAGAAAAATGATGAGTGTGTATGCGGGGAAATGAAGGAGGAAGCGCTTGGCTGCATTTTTCTAAAAATATTTCACAATTTCCTTCCACTCTTTCAATTTCCTTCAAAATATTTTCACTTGCAATTGTACCTGTGCATGCCAGAAGGCCTCTTTCCATCTAATTCGCAGGACTGCACTAAGGTGCTACAACCAGATACATTCTTTATAATGTCATTCCCCACCAAGCATCACACCTCTCCAGGGACACCTGGGCACGAAGCTCTGCCTCCTGCAGCCATCCATCACAGGAGGGGCTGTGCACATCAAATCACACCCCAAGCAAAATCCTGGAATGCTGCTCCTCAAAGGCACTGTGCCATGTGCAGAGATCAGGCCAGCAAGTGGAATGTTTCCTTAAAACTGGATTCTCCAACTTGCCACATTGATTCCAATCACACCCCTGGAAATGTGGTACCTGGAGCAGAGCGCACCCAGGAGTATGAGAAGAGGGATGCAGCAAGGGGAAGGAGTGATGTGGGAAGTTCAGCAGGTACTGGCAGTGTGACATCTAGAATACATAGAAAAATGGAAGGCTTGCCATGGCTCACATGAAGAGCAGTACAAGAGAAGAAAGGCAGCACCACGTGTTCCAGCAGCTCCAGAGGGAATTCAGGCCTGCAGTCTCCTCTCTCACTCTCCCCTTCAAGCTGATCGCCTCCTTCATAACAAGAAGTATATTTTTGTAACAAGAGGTTCACAGAAATAGATCATCCCTTTCCATAACTCACAGGGAAAAACAAACCTAGGAAGGAAACTGGAGACTCGTTTCCAGAGGAGGCCCAGTAAGGCAGCGCCTTTTACAAGCACTGAAGTATTTTATTTTTTTTTTTAACCAAAAAGTTTGTGTTTATATGCAAATCACTTGTGTGTGCTCCCTAAATAACAACCATCACTGTCAAACCACTTATGAAGAGTCAGTGGCTACAGAGAAAAGATCTATTCAAAGCTCTGCACAATCCTGTAATGACAGTTTACCAAAGGGGCACAAACTGAACACCTTCTATCAGAAGAAAGGGCTTGATGCTAACTTGGTAAGAACCACCAGCCTTTGCACAGCAAATCCTTGCATCTGGGTATATTGCATCAGGCATTGCCACTGGGAAAGATGAGACTGGAAAAGCTGCAGAGAATGAATCCTCCAGGAAGCTTTTGGTGAAAGGAAATGGTTGAGGCTTTCAGTGCCATTTCTCACGCTGTCACACAACCCAGAACACGACGTGTGACCACATAACAGCACAGAGACGATGATGGATGGTCACCACACTACAAGTGAAATGGAGAACCTAGAATCACAAGGAAGTTTAAGTGAAGAATAAAACAAATGTCTCGCGTTCAGCAAAGCAGTCATCAGATCCTCCACGCAGGGGGAGCTCATTCACAGCCACAGTAAATATGTTTCTGATCTCCATATGATAAATACCTCAGACAAGTGTTTTTGGAGGGACACAAAACAACTCTCTCACTGATGTGTTTTTCTAGGGCAGTATTGCTGAAAGGCCCAATTCTCAGCTACCCAAGAAATTAAGCTTGAGCACTGAGAACTACTGCACACTTATGCCCATGTTACAGTCATGATCATTTAAGTGGAAAGTTAATACCTGAGCAGTCTATGGAGCTTCATAATTTGGCTCAGCTACTCCAAAATTCAACTCTGAAAGACACCGAGATAAGAAACTAAGGAAAATAATAAGACAGGAGAAGAAAATTATTTGGGAAAGATTCCTGGAAATACACACATTTGAAAGCCTTGTTTTGGCATTCCTTGGCCATAAGGCAGCAAGGATCAGTACACTTGCTGGTAAGTTTAGAAGAAAATCATATCAGCAATGCTATGCTTCTGAAAATGACAGGAACTTCGATAATAAGAGTAAGCCATAAGGTGCATTGCTAACTTCCTAAATACATGCTGCAATACATTTAACTTGGTTAAAATGTGGAAAAGAGCTATAATACAAACTAACTGTAAATGCCAAGAAAATTTCTCTCGCTTACACCAGCCTGGCTTCTGGGTAAGAAGCAGGACATGATAGAGAAGTGAGCATATGCATCAGGATGCCTTCATTCTGGAGTAAAGGAGCTTCATCCTACTTATTTATACCTGTGCTCTGGGGAATGGATTCATCCTAGACAGACAGTAATGTCTTACTTTAAATATTAAAAAGCAAAAGCATGCAACTAAAACCTGTCACACCATCCCTCCAAGTGATGTAGCAGTAAGATGATCAGCATGCAATTGGCAGGAAAAACCTAACGACTCCTTTCAACTTCTTTTTTCTTTATTGTACAGACTAAGCATAGGTGTCTCTCTAACCACTCGCCATTTCTCACAGAAGTGAAACCTTGAGGTTTATCTTTCCATACACCATTTGAGTTTTCAGCCTCCAGGAACAAGAAATACGCAACTTGTCTCTGGGTTCTGTTACAGCACAATTTTCCTATTGAGAAGACCAGACAAAGTTGGTAAATTTAACTCTCATCTGTTAGCAATCACATACTGACCCTATCCAAGTCTACACACCAGTTTTTCACTTTGCTAAAGCTGAAACCCCTACAGACTGACATCAATCTCAGGAAAACCACAAGCTACAGTTCCAGTAACTATCAGAAGATCAAATAAAAGGATAAAAAAAATAAAACATATGGGTTTGCTGCCACTTAATGCAAGGATGAAGTGAACCATTCAGGGTTTTAGCTGCGTAAGTTCAGAGAGCCTCAACACTACGGTGAAGTGATATGGTGTTAATTCTGGTGCATCCCAGTAATGACTTAAACAGAAAAGCTACCCAAAACACAAAGACTGTTTGTATCAGGTAACTTAAAAACTCGCTTTTAGATCTTTTGAGATAGTTCATTTATATGACAAAGCCCACTGAAGAGCTTCGATGTTGCACATCTTTGTCCTCCCTGCAGCTAGCTGCAGGCAGTGCATTCTGTCGGAATTAGGCTCACTGACATTACACTGTCATTCTGGTCATTCAATCTGATGTCACTGGCAATTTTCTTCACTGTTCTTTGTTTTAAACCCAAAACTTTCCAAAATATTCTGTCCTGTCTAGGACCGTCTGAAGAGCATCTTTATAAGCATCGTCCGTTCCCACTGAATGCCAACAGGGTGATTACCTCATCTGTTGGCCTGAGATACCTAAACTTCAGCAGAACAGTATTTTGAATACTTTTATTCAAGAGCCACAGTTTGCTGGATTTTAATCCATTTCAGTGATATCAGATTGACTGAAGAACACAAACCCCAGCTGGAGAGCTTCTCACATCCCCATGCTGTACCCAGGTGAAGGACCCACAGAGACAAAATTTATGTACAGACCAACTCATTCACGTGAAAAATTCCAAGCAATTTATACAGCTCTTAAAAACACCAAAGGACTTGACTCACCCAAGGTAAATTCACCAGGTGAGGTGGGGCAAATTTTGGTAAAGCTGAAATATTTTTCCTTCAGCATGCCTGCAGCACCTTTCTCTCGCTGCCCAATTGCACATTTGCTCACAGCATTACCACAGGGCGTTTCTAATTCTTCTTTCACATATTTTCAGCTTCAGACAGGAGATTTCAGAGCAGATCAAACCAACCAGCCCAGTGATCATCACCATGCCCCATTCACACGTTCCACTAAATTTTAATTGCCTAAATTAATATCACCTACCCTACAATTAACAAGCAAAAAGCAAAGTTGATGAATCAGTGCTATTTACTTCCGACAAATGCTAACCAAAAGTTGCTTTAATACAGCTAGCATCATTACAAAACACTCTATTCTTCTTTGTAGATTACAACCACTTAGAGCTCATAAACAAAGCTTTTGCAACAGCTGTCAATAAAAACCTTTTGAAGATGCAGTAATTCTTTTAAAGGATTTAAGAGCTATCCAGATCCCATTTACCTGTGCTAACAAATAGAGGCAAGAGGCGGTAATTTGACAAGCGTCCTGAAATGGGAACTGCCTGCAGTTACCTAAATAGATTAAGAGGTTTTCTGGTTCAAACAAATTCTGCACCTAAGTAGATGAATGCTTGATCTTTCATTTGATTACTATCAAAGACCAGATAGTTTTTTGTGGGGTTTTTTTTTGGCTAAATGTGACTGACATCCAGCATTGTTTAGTGGATGTTAAAAACAGGAATCCTTCTTGAATCAGAAGAAGCAGGCTCCAATCCAAAACTCACATGTCCTCACCTAGCATGTAATAAGCTTTGTGTACCAAATTATAGTTTTATCAAGTTAAACATAATGCAGCCACTTACACAGAATCACACCCCAACCACAACTGTATCATCACAATTACCGCTATTTGAGCAGGGAAAAGGGAGTTAGAATATAAACACACAATCAGTTCTGAGAAATCCACTAGCACAAGAGATCAAATACTTGTACTTAAAAAAAGAAAAAAGAAAACGGTGCAAAACAAAACTCTACAGTTAATTGTTTCCAAGTACAAGAAACCTGGAACAAAGCTGGCTATTGAATTAACATTAATGATTTGTCATTTGCTTCTGCAGATGTTTCCCATGAGGGAAGATGCCAGAAAGCATTCCACTTGAAAGCAGCGATAAAGAACTGAGTTGTGTTACTTCAATTTATGTGGATATTTTCATTTGAATTTGTCAAAAACATCAGATGCAACAGGGCTTGACGTTAAGGGGAACTGGTCTGCAATAAAATTTCAGTGCAGAAAGCACCATCACCCCTTCCCACTTAAAGCCAAATAAGCCAGGTTTAGAAAAGAAAAAAAATCACAGCCATGGTAATATGAGTTGAGAAATTCTGCCAGTCCTCGCCAACAGCTCCAAATCATTACCACTTCCACATCAGTGACATTACAACAAATGCCTGCTTAAGTTGTAACAGCCATCTCATTTTCACTCATCTCTGTAAAGAGATTACCAAAAAACCTAGATTACATGCCATATCCCAGCTAAAACTTAGTTCCTGAGCAGTTCTCCTATATTTAAGAGCAAAAAAGGAATAAAAGCAGTTGCTAGAAAATCCCACAGAGATTTTATCTTTTAATTTATCGCATTATACGGAGCTGGAACTCTCTCTAAATTAGATTTTATCTCTGATTTTAAGGCAGCAAAGCCACCCAATTCCAAGAATTTCTGAAACAATGAAGGCTGTATCAACCTAAAGACTTCGCTGAAGCAGAATTTACTTTGCAGTATACAAATGGAGCTCTTAGGAGTGGGTAACAGGAAGAATGGTCAAGGGTACAAGTATTTTCCAGAAAGGAAGGAGATGAATGCTTCCCCCCCCCCCTCGATCTAGAAGGTAAACAAAATAACAACAAAAAGATTTTAAAATCTATGTCACTATCTTACTGGTATTTTAGCAAATTGTTCTTGTCAGAACATGAAAACAAGCTATCAAGGAGCATCTGTGTAAATACATACAAAACAAGCACCAATGTGGCAAGCAGAAAAGTCGTCCTCTGCATCAATCTAACTCAACTCTCCACGCATTAACCAAGAAACCAAAAGAAACCATTTAATTACTCGCAGCTAAGGACTATCAGAAAGCATTAACACCAAGCAATGCTGTGAGACCAAAAGGTGGCTGCCCCATGCACCCCACCTACACAAGTGGGGTTCTCTCTGGTGACAGGGAGGCTGGAAACATGCACATCCAAGCTGGAAGTGTTCCAGCACAAATTCCACACGATGCCTTGAAGGCTCCCAGCTCAAGGGTCTGTTTTTCTTAGACAACAGCTGAGGTCAATGGAAAGCACAGGCACAATCTGCCACCGTCAGCCCTCGTGCAGTGCTTATCAGAAGGTGGCATCAGCAAAAATATAACATTCTTCTGATTTTCACAAAATAATTCAATTATTTCATTGACAAAACAAAACTTTGCAGCTGCAGGGCAACCTGGCAAAACGTCAGATTAATTTGCAGAAGGTTATAAACAGCTAACTGATCAAAATTTAAGGACACTGTATTATGCACGCCCCTGCAGATTTCACCTAAGCTTGAAAATCAAAGTTGCATCCAACATTCACCTGTTGGGATATATTTTGGGCAAAGTAATGGTGACCTGAAAATAATCTCTCCAAATTTTTGTCCCATGCAGCGTGTAAGTGGACTGCATTGCTCCAAATGCCACTTCAGCCCAATAAGCTGCCTCTAACTCTGACCAAAAGCAGATGCTCAGAGAAAAGAACACAAGATCAGCAAGTCATACAGACTCCACCTGCAAAATAATCTCCTGGTTTCCAGAAATCTGTCATTTAGGGGCTGCTTCAGCTAGAAATCGTATCTGCAGCTTAGAGATTAACATCTCTAGAACACTTTCCTGCACGGATTTGTCTTAATTAGAAAATCGTTTAGAATAAGCAAAAGGAATACTATACGCTCATGAGTTCCATGGGTAAGTTAGTGTGTAAACCAGTATCTCCTTTCACTGACAAGAAACTCAGGATTAAAAAAAAAAAAAAAAAAAGAAAATCACTGAACTTTTGCCATTTATTCTCACTTCGGATTCTGAGTTATATGAAATAATGAGCAATTTTAAAGTGGAAGAGACAGGTCAAATGGTTTTCAGCTTGTCTCCAACTGCCTGTGTGAGGTTTTGCCTTCTTTTAAGGACTGCATTTTTAACGAACAATAACAGAACTTGTAATTCCCAAATACTTTTAGCGGGAACTTGCTTCACATCAGCACAGCTACATGATGAGTCAGTACAAATGAAAATACACAGGCGAAGGTATTTGCCCTAGCACAGAAAGACAAGCTATAACGTGGGTGGCAACAGCACAGTTTGCTTTCAGAAGTGATGTCCTCCTCACCTTACGAGCAGGACAGGCACACAGTGCATCCATAGTGCCCTACTACTTGCACAGTACTGGAGACCCAGGGAAGATGGAGCACAGCTAACAAATGAAATGTTTTATTAACAACTTCCTTATAATTGCTGCCTAAGGTAGAGCAAAACCACCAACGCAGCAATCACCCCACTCTGTGGCAATGCTGATAAACCTGTAGTTACACCCAATCTAATTCCTTCAAGTGAGAAATTGCCAAGCATTTAATAAGATGATCAATCGTTGGGCCAATTGGACAGGAAATTTGGCCCAGTTTCTCTTAGCACATGATTCTACAGCCCTCATTCAGGATTCTCATTTACATGGGACATGGGATACCCCCCCTCAAAAAAAAGTGTAAATTTAGAGACCCAAACTGCCCGAAAACAAATAACTCCTTTTCTTCCATCACTTGATTGTTACAGCATCAGCAGGCACTCTCAGATGCAGCTGTTAGGCTGATACTCAATTTGAAAGCAAGTTGGAGGCACTTGTGTCTCTGACAACCTCATAATCCTGCAAAGAGCAATTTCATTTTGAGAAACAGTCCCCCAGGACCTGGGGAACATTTAACTGCTTAATGTGGATAGGAATAGACTGGGGAAAAGCGGTCCTGTCACTTAAAAGCAAGCTTCTATTGCATGTATGCTGTCTAATAAACACAACTTGAAGTAAAATGGGAACGTGGGAAGGATGCCAACATAAATCCTCTAGATGTGAGGAAATCAGGAGCAATTTTCCACTCAAGGGTAGAACCGGTACAGAGGAAATTAGGGCATATTTAGCATGCTTTGGCCTCCTCCGCCAAGGTGAAGCTTCCTTCTTCCCTCCAAAGTCAGCCAGAAGGCCCCACATCTCCACAGACCGCTCAGAGAGACCAAAATTCAAATCCCCCACTAAAATTAATTCAGAGTATAGGGATGAGTGACCGAAACTGACAGGTTCTCCAGTCATGGCAGCACCTCGAGCTGCTGCACACGTGCGTGAATTTCACTACAGCTAGCAGAGGTCTGATGGCAACCTTCAGTTAACAGCAAGAAACCCTCTTCAGAGACAAGGAGATGAGCAATTCACTCTGACTTAAACCAAACCAGCCAAACAGATGTACAATGTTGCCTGGAAAAATCTCTCCGGGGGTAACCACGGCATGCAGGCTGCATGCCAGCCCAAGCTGGTTTGCCATAGACAGCCCCAAAACCCAGAGGGCCTCAGCACCACAGACAGGAACATCCTTAGGAACAATTCTTGCCTGAGCACGTACTATAAACAATTATCTGTTCGAATAAGAGGAATTTCATCAACACAGTTACCTGGCAAACAGCTTAAACTCACGCAAAAGACGAAGGAAAAAAAAAGAAGTTGATCCAGTCTTGCAGCTGATGATCCTTGCAGTGAAGCTTATTCAATCTTGGTAGTAATTATCACAGCTGAGGGGACAAGCAACCTCCAACCCTGTGCTACCACCTTGTGCAGTGGGGTCAATTTTAGGGATCCCCATGCTATTCAGGTGCCTACCTGTGCCAAGTGTAGTTGCAGGTGCTCGTTACATCTCAGGTTTTAATAAACAGCTTCAATACACACAAATGTACACGCATATGTCAGGCTGAACCAGGCTCTGAGCAACCTGATTGATCTGCAGGTGTCCCTGTTCAGCGCAGGGGAGTTGGAACAGATGGCCTTTATGTGCTCCTTCCAACCCAAGTGATTCTATAACCTACATATTCAACCTATTTGATGGTTTCTTCAACGTCAACAAAGTTAAAGATGCTTCTAACACCTCCATCTCTATTGAAAATGAAGCATGTTTTAAAAAAATCTTAAATAAAATGAAATTTTCCTTTCTGCACTACATTCTTCAAACTCTTTCTGCAGTCATTGCAAAGCGGAGCTGCACATGCTGAATCCACCCTCAGCCTCCACCATCTGAAAGCATTTTTGCCTCGCTGACAGCAGCGAGCAGCAGCAAGAAATCAAACAAATAGGATTATTACTCAAATGCTCCCATTCACCCTGACAGCCAGAAGCAGCCATTCAATAGGATCATTGCTGAGGCAACCTAAATTACTTCAGCGTACCTGACAACTTCTATGGCTCAATCACCAAAAAATTAACACCAAAATACCCAGGTGAGAACTTCCACTTTCTTAAAGTCACGTCAAGGTAATTTAGCTTCCAGTGAATGTCGTAACATTAAGGGCATGAAGCATTTCCCTGCCAGTTACTACAGCTGTGCTATGCAAACACCGCTGAAAAAACGGATTATTTCTCATCGTCTTTATTTAAAGAGTTTTGGCTTACTTCTTAAGCCTCTCTTGAAGATACTCTTAACACAATTTTGCCACGTTGATGTATTGCTGTGAATGCTTTTTTCCCTTTTTATTATTTTAGGTTTGTTTGTTTGACCAACTGGTTTGATTAACTACAACCTAAACTTAACTAAACTCCTTTCCGGTTAGCAAATGGGACGAATCAAATCAGGGACGGCTAAAAGGCATTTGCATTTTTTTTCAGCGCAACTTTCTTATGCAGATAACAAACATTCACACGACCCAGACCGCTTTGCTCCGAGTGTCTTGCACCGCATCGCCAAAGCTGCACGTTGCAAAGCCAAAGCAAAGAGCGGAGTTAGCGCAGAGCCGCGAACACAAACTTACTCCCCCTGGATACTTCAGCGCTGTAAGAACAAAGTCCTGTAACAACCAGACCAGCCGCAAAACAGGCAAAATCCACCCATTCCCATAAAAGAAGCATAAAGCCCCGCTCCCACAAGCGGCTTAGATTTCTAAGAGAAGCCACTGTATTTACCCCACGCAGATAACAAGAAACAGCTGCAGCCTCACGTCGGGACCGAACGGGGTTACCTGCCAGCCGGGCACGGCCATCTCCAGCTGGACCTCTCGGCGCCAGCGCTGCTCGCCCAGCGTAGGGCACGTGTTGCTACCAACACCGCTTCCTCCTCCCTACTCCGCTCCCACCCCGGCCCGGGGCGGTGCCACCGCCGCCTCCCTGCGCGCTTCCCCCGCCTCCGCCGCGGTCCGGCGGGAGCCGTTCCCAGCACCTCCTGCGGTTATCGCAGCATCCCCCCCGGCAGCCGTCGGTTCCTTCACCGCAGCGTCCTATCACGCTGTTTGCCTCCTCTCAGAGCAGCCCCATCTCCAGGACCATTCCCCATACCTCTGTACCTCCATCACCACTCCCCACCTCCAAATCCCACTTCCCCCCCCCCAGTCACCTGCACTCTGTCTCCTGAGCGTACCCCAAGCCCAGCGAGTTTTGTCCCAGAGGCCCGTGGGCAGAGGAGAAGGTGATGGACAGCCCTTAGTAAGGGTGGAGCTGGAAAGGAAATTGCATGCGTGACTACAGGCAAGAGAAAAGAAAACCAACAGCAGCATGGCCACGTAGCACATTTTCTTGGCTGCATCTTCAGGTGCCTAGAGAGAGAGTGAAGTAGCACAGCTGTGTGTTTGAGGCAAGGCAATCAAGGCAGGGCTGGGTGAGGTAACTGAACAGGCATGCCTGCAGCTGAAGCAAGCTTGGATTTCCCCCCATCAGTATGGCACAGCACGGAAAGGCAAATGATACTTCAGCAGCAGTGTGTTTCTGGCAGCATTCTGTAGGTCTCATCCTCCACCACACTCCTGCCTGAAAGGTCTCACGCAAGACAAACATCACTGCTTTTTCCTGTGGTGTTCAGCCTCCATTGGACATAGTATCACTACATCAGGCACAGAACAGTGAGTAAAAATGAAAGCCTAGTAGTGGAATCTACTTAATTCTCCATCTTCTGCTCACAAGGATTACATGCTATCATGGAATAATTTGAGTTGGAAGGAACCCTTAACCTTAACCCTGTCAACTGGTCTGACACATCTACAGTGAATAGGAACACCTACAGCTGAGCAGATACTCAGAGCTCCTCCAGCCTGACCTTGAGTATCTCCATGGCCACCCACCACCTCTCTGAGTAACCTGTGCCAATGCCTCACCACCCTGATATGAAAAAACACCTTCCTTATATCTAATCTAAATCTCCTCTCTTTTAGCTTGAAACCACTTTCCCTTGTTCTACCACAAACAGACCCTGCTAAAAAGTCTGTTCCCCTTTCTTGCAGCCCCTTTAGATACTGAGGGAACCACTCTCAGTTCTTCCCAGAGGCCTCTCTCCTCCAGGCAGCCCCAGATCTCAGCCTGTCACCTTTTAGAGGTGTTCCATCCCTCTGGTCATTTTTGTGGCTTTACAGAGCATGTTTAAGAGCACAGCTGATGTAGTGACACCTCACATCACCCAGTAAAACCTGGTGATGCAATTACGTTATGCTATTGTGAAACAAATTGTCATGCACATGTGGTGAGGATCTGTCATAGTGCAATGAATAATTACACTAAGCACTGAAAGAAAACATGGGAAAAACTTTGCATATTATCACCCTCATCTCTACCAAATCTAGACAGGAAGAATTCACATTTGCCAGTCCCACACAAACCTACAGGATGAGGCACAAGGAGCTACATAGGCAACATTAAGGTTATTGCTCACATGTACGAGATATTTATAGGACCTGGGCAAAAGGCAGTATTGACAAAGCTGTATTTTGCTTCCTGATTTATTTGAGTGGCCAGCTCCTAATGTTCCAGCACTACTTCAATGAGAGTATCAGTTACCGCAGTCACTGTTATATCAAATATGCAGCTACTCCTAGAGTGCATACAGCTTTCCAAAATCCTGCTGAATGCTGAGCAGCCAGCTTTACTTAGCTTGTGCAACTAAAAATACGTGCTTTAAGGGGAACTTTGCTGAGAACAGAAAAACTGATCAACTACCTAAGCTGAAAGCAAAGAGAAGACTTGCACCACTAATATTTTTTGTCTTTTCATTTAAAACAAGAAAGCCATCAGGTTTAGATAATTAGGTGAGAGTTCTGGAACAAGAACAATGTAGTCCTTAAAAAACTTGTAATTCCCACAAAATGCATATCATAAAAAGAGTTCTATGCATGTTTTGTCAAAGACTGCAGCCAAAAGAGCAAAATGCTAAGCATGCTCAAGGGCCACCTAATAGAAAAGACTCTCCATTTTTGGAGAGGCAAAAAAATCAATAGTTGTTTGCCAGCATCTCTGCCACACCTGTGACAGTGTGCTTGTATGCACCAGGAGGAAAATGGAAATACAAAAATCACATTCTTGCATCCAGTATCCACCAAAATGAGAACTTTGTCCCAGATATGGGATGTGACAACTTGTCCCACAGAAGTGTTAGTTTTGCTTGTTTACTGAAGACGTCTCTGTCTCACTGTAAAGCAGATGCTGAGCGTGAAGCCATATCTGCTTTCTGGTTCCTGTGAGTGTTGGTGTGTGTGGTGAGTCATTACTGCTCTTCAGCTCCTACAGAGACTTTGATCTATTCATGGTCTTCTTTCCTCTATTTTACATATTCACAGCTATCTAAATAACTAACTATTACCAACAAGCAAGAAATCAGAACTGTTGAGAACGTTTCTTCTGCCTTTATCTTCTATCTGTAGCAGCACATCTATTTACTATCACTCATTTTTAACAAATTCAAGTGGAGAAAAGGAAGAAGGAAGACAACACTTTGGAAGGATCTGGGAGGCCTGGTTTGGTGGTTGGTAACGCTTCCTGCAGCAGGGGGGTTGAAATTAGATGATCTTTGAGGTCCTTTCCAACCCAGACCATTCTATGATGATTCTATAAAGGATCACCAAAACTCTGGTACAGACAGTGGTAAAACATAAGCAAAGCCAACCTGAAGATGTTTTATGAATGCATTCAATGCCCTTTGAAGCCATCAAGAGCTACCACATCAGTTGTTACTAACTCACTTAGTGTTGAACTTTGACACAAACATTAGTTAAATCCTGCTGTAAAAAAGCACATGAACAGATGAATGCACAGTCAAAAATGCAGTGATAATCATTTCAACTGGAAAAAAATTAAAACATATCTAAAAATTCCATATTACTTTTCCAGACAGCTCTGTGGATTACTTCCAATGAGCCACAGCACAACTTTCCCTTCACACGCACAAATGATTTTCTCTAGATGTTATTAAGGATGGCATTAACAATTCCTTTAGGAGAAGAGAAGAAAAATATATATAATTGAAACCTACAGTTGGCTTTATCAAATTCTACTTGTCTTTTGTAAAAATGTCTCATTTTTCCTCATGAAAGAAATAAAAGCTCTTTATTTCTTTATTTTATTTAAAAGTTCCACAAAGAAAAGAAACGCAACTTTACTCCCTCACTGTTTTTTTTCCTTGCAGTACAGCTACAGGAAAAATATAACTTAATTGGCTGCTAACAAAACTTGTCCAGAGTAATTCAACACAAAACCACCAATCCAGCTGCAATCTTTCAATCTTGAGGTGCAACAAGTAAAGCATTAACATCTAGGCCACCTCTCCGTGTAGACTGCTTCCAACAGCACATCTTCCAGGGCCACAAGGAAGGGAATTGGAAGCAGCATCAGACACAAGGAAAGCCAATCACAAGAAAAAGCAGTCCTTCCATCTGCATTAAAAAACCCTTTCCCCTCACCTTGCAGGTACTGTATGTAGTAATACAAGTTTTGGGGGTTCAAAACTTAGATTGGTTGTTACTCCTCTAAAAGTCTCCCGTCCCATCTACAAGTAGGTGTTCACTGCCATGACCACTGGTCACCACCAGAACCTCTACAGATCTCTTTAGCCTGTTTCTAAGCAACTGTCTGAACCCAGCTATTCAACACTGAGTTGTTTGCAGAAGTTTACTTAACAGATTGCTTTGACATTTGTTAGCCTAGGGCAAAAACCCTCAGGTACACAACCGATGCAGGCGTTTCAAAACCACATGGCAACACTCATCTGTTTTATTTCTTTTATTACAGAGTTGAACAATTAAAACCAAGAAGTCCTGGTGACCCCAGCACAGAATTACAGGTCTCTAAAGCGCAGCTGAGCACCTGGTTTACAGGCAGAACTTGGAGCAGGACCAAGGGCGTGCTTGCTCCCCATGTCCACGAACATTAAGCCATTCCCAGAATGCAAACCAAACAGGCTGCAAAGTGCAAGTCACTGTGTAACTACACAAACATACTCAAAACTTCAGGACACTTAGACTTGTTGGTAGTTTGGGATTAGAATATGAACAATGGTAATCAGTTGTGACTTGAATACTCACTTTCAACTTGAATAACCCTTCCTGAAAAACACATACCTTCCACTCACCGTGATTCACCTCAGAAGTGAAGCATTGTCCCTGGCTATTTTTCTGCCCAAACAGTGGAAATGCTGCATGCTGAAACCTGAGTTTAAACTTCCAAGAAATGAAACCACTAGAATCTCAAATTTCCTCTTCCCTCTTTTTCAGTCACGTGCCCGTATCTGAGGGCAACTCAACCAAGTCAAACCGTTCAGTGCTGACTACACCTCAATCAGCTGTCTCTGGTAAGAAAGAACAGAGACAGTTGTTCCAACTACTCCGGATTTATTAATAGTTTTGAAAACTATTCAAGCATGCTGCATTTTGTGACAGATAATTTATTATCTGTGTAGTAATTTTCCTGACAGCTCACTGAGCAGTGATGCAGAGGACTGTTTCTTGTGCAAACAGTGGACTTCAATAACATTTGAAAAGTCATGTTTTGATTCATCCCCAAAGTAATGCAGAGCTGTACACTGGATCCACGTGCTTCTGAGAGCAGCTGACAACTGCTACAACAGAAGCACCGGGGGCAGAATAAGGAGCTACATCCACGAATCTCCAAGCAATTTACCAATATCAGTTCATCCTCCTACATCTCAGAAGCAGTTATTAACGTAACTGATGAGCTAAGTCTTTGTTCTATTGTTGGCTTAAAGTTACATAGGAATATATATTTATAAAAAGCCAATAACAGTCAGGAATAGAATATAATATTGATTCTTTCAGTAACAAAGTATTTGGGAAGGAAGGAAAAGATAAGTGACATATTTTGGTTTGGCTGTTCTGTTGGTACTCCTTGTTCTAGGAAAATGGAGCCCATGAAGTTTTCAGCTCTCAGCTCAGTGTTATTTCCAGAGTTGCAATAAGTATTTGGTTCTAGAAGTCAGTGAAGATCAGCAACCCCACTGCTTCTTTCCCTTTTTTTAAGATTCAATAGGTGTTTCAAAAAGCACAGAGATCTTGCCATGAAAGGATGAAGGTGGTCTCAGCTCCTGCTGAGCTCTGAGTGCTTCTGACACAAGTTTGCATCTCTCATATTGAACCCACTTTTGCTTTGATGCCAACTAAACTGCCTTGTTCATACCTTATTATCAGCTTTAAACATTAAACCTAAGGGTAGCTACAGGTTAAAACTTACAACTGACACATCATCAATTGTGTTGTGGCAGCAACAGAACACCAAAGGCACTGGTCAGTAACATATAAAGATTGTTTTACCCCATAGCAATCTCTAGCCTAAAGTTTATTTAATCACCAAATTGACTTTGACTGCAACCTTCAGCACTGATAAACATGAACAGCAGATGGTTTGAACACATCTACTGAAGCCCGAAGATATTTGCTCTTTTCAGCCTTTTTTTTTTTTTTTTTTTAAACATATATTCATTTCCTTATGTTCTTATGTCTGAAGAAGTCCGCCAACACAAAGCACAAGCTATAGAGACTACAAGCAGTGCAAACAAGAAATACAGGGCTGGCAAATTGAAGAATATGGCTATTCAGAATTTTGTAGCATTTCTTCTGAAAAGCCTCTTCCTCTCCCCACATCTACAGAGCAGAAAAAAAAAAAGAGTATTAAAAGCAGATTCTTGATGTACATTATCTCCTCTGTCCAATTGATCCTTGTGGAAAGGACAAGGAAAAGTAAACCAGAAGAGTAATACACTGTGCTCGAGACAAGTTCTGGAACTAGGGAATGGGGAAGTGAATTTAAATGCTGTATTCTGCACCAGATTGTACCAAGTATTTTCCATTATGGTTACTTTCAGAGAAGTGCATGTTCAGTACAGCACATCCCTGCCTTGAACTGCCTCTGTGGGAATTGGCATTTGGTCATAAATTTTGAACTGCAGTAGGTGAAGGAAGGAAAACTTGCACACAGCCAAAGTTTTAACACGAGAGACTTCAGCTGTATTTATTTGTATTTAATAGCTAGAAAACAAGCTGTTCATCCTTCAAAACTGACATGAAGACATGAATGAATATCTCTTCTATTACAGCATTTATCACCACCTAATAAGGTGTCATGGTACTATGATGAAGGTATCTAAATCCAGACTCTAAAACTAGAAGCATAGCAGACTCTATCCATATTTATTAAACAATCTCCTGGAAATGACTGATCAGACTCACTAGAATTGTTGACTGAAGGATATTAGTCTTGCAGACACTTGTAGGTGTTGAACGCACTGCACAATTTTAAGGGTGCTGGATGAGAACAAGTATTTCAGTGCAGACATAAGCCCAAGCCCACTTAGGGTACTACCAAACAAGGCTCTCCAAGTGATTTCCCATGAGCAAACAGACTTTTGAATAACACCAACCCATGCACAGTTTAGTCTTTTCATTTCAGTCATTTCTCCATATCTAAAACCTAGGGATGACTAAAACTGAGCTCTTCTAAAATTAACGAGGTTTGATGATGGCGACCGGTTTTTAAAGGCCAACTGTCCAAGCCACCTAGTAGCACACAGATCCCAAAAGGTCTTTATGGTTGTACTAAAGGCCATCATGCCTCCTACACCAAGGACAGCTGTACATGCCAAAGGGGTAACCAACTCCATCTGCTCACCACCGCTACATGCTAGACATCACTGCTCTCAGATCCATCAGCAGGGTTGCAGTTTCAATCTCTCATTAATCCATTTTTGGAAAAAAAAAAAAGAAAAAAAAAAAACCACACACAACACTACCAGAATCCTGTTAAACTCATGCAACTTCCTCCATTGCTGAGCAGAGACATACCCAAACTAGCTGGTATATAGAGCTAGGAATGGCTTGCTGCTGTGGTCCCCGCGTCCCTGTTCTGAGCTGTTCCAAGCAGTCTGCAGATCACTACATCTATAGAAGGCACAGTAAAACTCTTCAAGCAAAGAACATCTCCTATGCTTCAGTGCAATACAACCACAAATGTTGAGAACAAGCACTACCCACCCTAGATACATGCCAAATGTGATCAAAGGCTGTTGACATCAGCTCAGCTTCTCACCCTGCTCCCAGTCACTGCTCTTCAACACAGCTATTTCTAAGAGAAGAGGTACATTGCTTTGCAGAGGGTATAACTGTCTTCAAAGCAGACCTGTCATCCAGGCAATCTTCAAGGCAGCTTGGTGGGAGGGCAGGAAATTGTATCAGAACAAGGAAATGATAAGAATAACTAGCTATTTTTACAGCTATAGATTTGCTGGAACTGGATCATTTCATCAATCCATCAATTTCTCTGTGCTGCCTCTGGCAGGAACTAGTGTTTATTAGAGCTGAGGAAAGTGGAAACCCCAGAGAAGGCGTCTGATTAATTGCACAGTGCTGGAAGTTTGGGGAAATTGTCCTCAGCAGCTTTAGGAATGGTTAACTTTGCATCCATGGGCACAATTCCCAGGAGCAGTTATTCCAGCTACATTCCTATTTCATCAGTCTACACACCTCAGAGCATAAACAGTAACGCTGAGTTACAATAACTGGTAAATGCCCATTTCCCAGCAAAGCCAGCAGGCTCTCATTCTCTCATTCCTGCTTATTTTATTATTCCTGCTTATATATTTCCTAGCCTAGGAAAACCTACCAGTGACGCAGAGCAGAGTTTTCTCTGGGAAGGTGAAGATCTGAGTTTATTGCAAAGCGGTGGTGCAAGAGGCACAGGGTGGAGGAGCATGAAGGTGCTGGGGCAGCCTCAGCTGCTATGATTTCAAACAGCCCCTGAAGCTGCTCCAATTTACTTTGGAGCCTTTCCTAGAACAAGGTTGAAATTTTGCAGACAGAAATACAGAAGTCTCCTGCATAGGCAGAAGTAAATGAAACAATTCCTCAGTGCAAAATGCTAATCCCACCTCTAAAGAAGTCCAGGTGTTTTGGCTGAGAGCTTAAAGCTTCACTTAAGCAAGGCCAGGTGAGAACCCCATCTCTGTGTGTTGTGCTACATTCCCTTTCCTCTGGGTTTGACAGAATCCACCCTGACTGTAGACAATTTTAAAAAAACAAGCCACCCCTCTGATGTAAGAATAAAAAATGGGCAAATTTGAGGTGTAAAAGAGAGAGGTGAGCACTTAGCTTTGAGAGTACTCATTAAAATTCATCTTCCAAATGTCTGCATTGTTTATAGAGGATCACCACAGCCACTCAGCCCCTATAAACCAAAGTGCCAGATGAGAAATTTATAGTACTGCAGCCTTAAAGAATGCCTGATTCTTGTGTCAAGCAGTTTGAGGCTGACATAAAATAAGCATACATTTTATTAATAAGTATTTCATGCTTGCTTCCGCTCCACCCATCCTGATAAACCCAGCAGATTACTGTTAAGGTTTTTAATGTAAACAGTTTACCTAAGGACTCAGTGGGTAAAAGGGGAGAGAGAGCACTGGAAATTGAGTGATGTTTCTAGGTAACAGCCAGAAATGACAGCCAGGTGCTTCATACATCCAACTCCAGCGCTTCTGATAAGAGATACGCGAGCATCAATAAGCTGGGAATGAAATCATGCTATTCTTTGAGCAGGGATACAAGTCAAATATTATAGGACAGAATTAATTACTGTAAGATATATATATATTTTTTTATGCCTGTACATTTACCATCCAGGATGTCTGAAGCAAAGAAAAATACATGGAGCAGAAGAAAACAGGAAGAGAAGCACAGGCTGCTGAGTGTGGGTGCTTGAAAGGGCTTTCTAATGCTTAGCATAATACATGCATTATTACAGCATTTCCATAAATCACATGGCAAGATGTTCCATGGCTGTGCATTATTTAGGCACCTCGTCATTCACTTCCTTGATGAATCTTAAGTTGATGGAAATGATTAATATCTGAAAGAGAACAAAGCCAAATTCACAATTTTTCTCACTGTAGGAAAACACTTGCTGCTTAACTCCTCTGAGCTTTTGTAGGTACCTCAACCTATTCAGATTTGATAAGAGACATTTGCAAGTAATACCCTCACAAAACCTGTGTTCCTTCTTCAGCAAGTTCACCATGCCCTCTGTGAATGTAGAAAGGACAGACTACACAAATTTCATCACAGTACTACAAGCATAAGATGGCACTGTTTGCTTTACAAATTTAATGAACTCCCTACAGTGCAACTCAGTAGAAGTCACACTCTTGGAGGATAAATCCTGGAGACAACTGAAGGGGACTCTGTTGCCTGTCCAGTTCAGTAGACATCAGGGACTCAGATCTTCACAGTTCTGGAGAAAAAAGTATTCACCCACACTAACTTTTAAAGCTTTCTTTCAGCACAGCCAGCGCTTCCATGTTGCAAATTGACCTAGTGGTTCATGAAGGAAGTTGTGACACAACCAAGCTAGAACAACAGGATGAGACCAAAGCTTTCTCTGAATCCTCGGCATACAATGTCTGAAGCTATTCGCTGGGTGACAGAGGGGAGAACAGAAGGGATAGATAAGAGACAGAAATGTCTACTAGTGGGAATCAAGAGCTGGCAGCAGGAAAGCAAGCCGTACATCTCAGTATTGGAATCACACTGTCACGGCATTTCTGGGAGCGAGCCTTCACTATGTGCTGTCTCTGCTTATGTTTTGTAAAAAGAGAACTATTTTGCAGAGTCCAGAAAGACAGGAACCAACTCAGACCATTTGCTAAGAGGAAACAAGAAGTTTATGTGGAGGGATCAAGAAAGATTTGAGAAACCAAGCTTCTTCATCAAGCTACACAAACATATATAAATATAAATATATATATATATATATATATATATTTATAAAAGGTCACATGCCAAGCAGCCACATAAATACCAAATACTATTCTCAGTATCCTTGAACTTCTAATAGTGCAATTCACCCCAGCATCAGCTGGTAAGTACTTTTGTTTGCTTTCCTGTGTATGTTCCTTTCCAAGAGATGAGACGCTCAATTCTGCTGAAAGCCAGGACTGAAATGGTAATTACAGTGGTGTTCAAATGAAGCAAACTGGGAATCCTTCCAGACTCTCATCTTTAAAACACACAAGTAACGTAGAAAGTCAGATAGGGACTATGAGAACAAGAGGGATATATATTGGGAAAAGGAAGCACATATTTGTTTTCTGCCTAAGTTCTTCTCCCCCTACCAGTAAACAACTTAAAATTTAATTTAGGAAAGTAAATAGATGGTGTTCCATCTTGGAGTTACAGGCAAACCTATGACAATTGATGAGTCCAGAGGGATATCTGCAAGTCTTACTAGCCCAGAAGCCACAAAAACTCTTCCAGTGCTTTAGGACCATTATAGTTCTATTTCACAAGAAACTACAAACTATAGAATACAGCACCTCAGAAAACTAACAGATTAAATTGGTGTTGATGATGGTATCTTTAACATCGGTGACAGCAGAAGGGAACTCTGCCTTCTCCCTGCCCTTTGCCTCTCCCCACACTCACCCAACATGGGAATGTCCCTACCAGGGCTTCTGAGGTGGCCACTTCCAGCAGGAAGATGTGACGTGGATAACCCGGGGAGCAGCAATGTTTTCCAGCAGCCATACACAGAGAACCCACTGATGACACTTCAAGTCCCATGGTACCATTATGGTTTCTCAAAATCACACCTCCACCGCAATTATTGCTCTTGCCCTAGCTCTTAAACAATAGGAAAGCAGCAGCTAGGTCAGATGTGGAATCTGACAGAGCAAGTCGCTTCCCACCTGAAGTCAAATTCCTTTCTGAAGTTTAGATATTGTTTTAATTTGTCTGAAGAGAAGTGTTTGTCTGAGAAGTGCAAGTATAAAATACTTCCCAATTTTGGTTCATAGCGTGTGGCAAAACAACAGACCAGCATGGAACACTCCATTTGCCCTTAGGAATATTTTGCACAGTATTATACATAGATTTCTTTAAAGAGTGGAATGCTGAGAACATCTGATACAGCATAAACATTCTTAATGCCAACAGAGTGATCTGTGGCCTATCCAAATAGCCACTTACTCCTTCTCCCTTCAATCCCCCTCTTTTTCACTTGTAAGAAAGGGAAAATTCAGATGTCAAATTGTGTAGTACAGTTTTTACAGAGAAATTAAACCTAGGAGTGCAGTTTTCCCATTAATAAGAAGGAATGGGAGTTGCAAGATTGCATTTCAATATTAATAGGTATTTCCTGGAACCTCAACAGCTAGGAAATGCCACGTACAAGGAATCAAGCAATTTAAAAGTGAAGCTGCACACACTGAATTTCACAAACAATGGGAAGGAAAATGCTGCTTCTTTTCCAATCCATCACATCTCCCAGCTGATGTAGCAGCATCACAGATTGACAATACTGTTTATAGCACAGGTAGTTCAACAGACAACATCTCTGGGAATCTGCCAAACGTCATTACACAGACCCAAAATTATCATTAAAATGACTAATTAAAACTGGGAAAGTTATTTTTATCCCTCCAGAAATGCTACAAACATCCTGTGCAGACTACAAAGTTCGCTTCCCCCGTAGCCATGAGTGAGTTGTGACTTCAAGGATAAACCTTACAAGGTGGGAAAACAGTCTGAGGAACAGTATGTGCACAGAGCTTAACTCTGCTTTCAGTAAGACAGATCACCCTTTGAGTCATTCTCTTCCTCCGTGCTTTTCTTTATTCAAAGCCTGATGTTCCTACGTGATTTAGTGAAGTTATAAAACAAAATCAAGAAATTTCTCCTCAGTGTTGGCAATATGAGACAGACTTAATGGGAGCACCTCCTTGTCCTCCCACTGAAATATTTCCCCCCACTCTTCCTTTGCATCTCACTGATGGGCAAACAGCACGTCATAGTCTTGCTACAGCACATTAATTTCTTTGGGCTGTAGGAGACCATGGATTACACTGCATGTAAAAGTGACAGCTGGATGTGTCCTATTTCCAGTGTGGATTAGTCTGCCCTTTAGGTGATCGTAGCATCTGAGCTCCACAGAAAGTCTGCTGTTATGGAAGGGAAAGCTCAGATTCTTCTCTTATCTCCAAAAGGAATTGCTTTATAACTAATTATGAACAGAGTATTTGTTACTGTATGCTAATTAGTGCTCCCTGCTTGTTTTTGCTGTCTTTACCACTAAACCTCCTGCCTTTCATAATCAAAAAAACACTCAAGAAAGATAAGTAGAAACCCATTTGGAGCATCACCTGCATGAGAGCCTAAAGCCATTGGCACAGGTCATTTTCTCAGTAGCTCTGCATTTTTGGCAGGTGTGCTTGGTTCACCATCCATGCTGGAACATGGCCATTTCTGTGGGAATCATATCTGCTTAAGTTCCACATGCAGCAATATTTGGGACCAGGAATAGAACAGAACAATTAAATCAGGTTGAAAACCCTGAGTGAGACTAGGAGCTAAACTCACCGGAGCAGCAGAACACACAAAGCACGAGTACAGCTCCAAGCACCAACTCACACCCGTTTAAGACTACAGCTAATAAACCCCAGGGCTGCACGCCAGTCAGGAAATATGCTTCTGGTTATGCAAACAACCAGGTTCAGAGAACATGTGCAAGCAGGAATGAGACCAAACAACAGGATCTGGGAACATTCGGGGAAAAAGCCACACTGAACAGGACCCTGGGAAAGAGAGGTGCATTGCCAGCTCACCTGGACCACTGGTACTACAGCACTGCCAAGCTGGCTGAGCACTGAGCAGGAGCTGAAAGCCTCATCTGCAAAGAGAGCAGGGAAATGCAAGGAAGCTTGGGGAGTTAGGAACAGTGTAAGGGGAATAAACTTTTATTATTCATAAGAATGTATTGAACATGGTCTAGTGTATTTGCACCACCTACAGTACATATTTGTATATCCCAAGAGCAGCAGGAGAAGAGCTGAGAGTGAGCTCACATGGGGAACAAGCCACTTGCCGTTATCCTCAAAGAAATAATCGCCAGAAAATCTGACTTCAGAATATAAGTTCAGCGTCTATTGATTTCAAATTCCTCAGCTCAGAGCAGGCTATGGGCAGCAGCCAGAAGGCTGTTAGAAAGCCCATGGAAGCAGAGGGACGGCAGCCATGAGACAGGAACTGGATACCCAGAACGTTCTCAGGAAGTAGTCTGATTTTCAGGTGGTCCTGGGTGGAGCCAGGACTTGGACTCAATGATCCTTATGGGTTCTTCCAACTTGAGATAGTTCATGATTCTATAGCTGAACATAAGCCTTTCAGAAGATATCTCCGATGTGTGACATTCTTTCAAATGCCTAAGGCTCTGGGATCACTGTCATGGTCAGTCCAGCCCTCCAACAGCTACATGCTGTGAAATGAACTTCATGCTAGGGTATGTAATTGCACATATGGAGTGGAAATTCAGAAGGATTATGACAAGGTCCTGTGTTCATCCTTGGACACAGGTGAATAATCTATGCCACCTTGCAAAGAAATCATGTTCCTCTAGACAAGGAGAGAAACAAAGATTTGTAGATCAGGAGATAAAAACCCATTTGGGGCTGTGCTGTTTCTCTTAAAATTAAATGATTAGTGAGAAAAGGAAAAGTTTAAAATTGGCAACGTGCTTTTTATTTCATCCAACTGCTGTTACCTTCAGGATAAATACATCTCAACTGCAATACTGTCATTTCTAATATAGAAATAGAAGAGCCACAGCCAGAAGCTGCAGCCCATACTGCAGGGGTACAGCACATCTGTACGACTGTAGCTCCTGATACCCTTTATTGCAGAATAAACACAGAACAGCGAGCTGAATCTGTCTTGTTCCACAAGAACTGTTTTATTAAGTTGTGCTATATTATTTCCTCTTTAAACCAATAAATTACCCCACATTAACCTACTTGCAAGGAATGCAGAAAAGTAGATGCTATAAAGTTCACATACCCCTTGATATCTTGCCCTGCTTTCCTATATGGCCACATTCCTTTGTGCAAATGTTCTGCCCGTGATGCTCTCCTTCCAGAGCCTCACTTCTCACTTGATTATTGCTTAGCAGTCTGCTCATGTAACTACCTTGTTCACTTTTTAGGCAAGAAACATTCAAATACTGAGAGTCCCATTTGATTTATGAATCCAAAGCTCTTCAAATAAAGAAACCCAGCTCCCTGTCTCTAGATAAATCCTCTGCTACAAGAAAACAATCCTTCACCTCCACGCTTTGGTTCCTTATCTGTATTTAAATTGTCCTTTTACTGCTTTTTCTTTAAGCTTCGGGGTTCAGAGGTTTGGTTATGGGATTGTTTCACTCTAGCATGCAGTCATACAGGAGCCTGAAGCCTTAAGTAAAATTATGACCGAACAGACTGAAAGAAAACTCTCAAAGCAGAGCGTCATCCTCTGCAGGAAAAGGATCGGGAACAGTCACAGGCTCACATCTCCTTCCACTGCTCCTGTGACCGGGGTAACCTAACTGGGTTTTGCTGCCACTACGTGGCCGTTGAGAGCAACGATTTGCGAGTAAAGCAGCAAAAGCATTAGAACTCCTTAGCTATGATCACATCCGCACCTCCACCAGCCCTACGGGACACTGTCATATATTTATTTTTATTGTAAAGCCTGGAAGAATTTACAGCATCCTTATAGTGCAGTGTAACACGCTGGATGCACACACATCCCTATAGCTAGGTAGATACAGATTGCCTTTAAAATGGAACAAGAAAAGCTTGATCCTAGAGGACTCTTGTCCCAAAAGATGGTAGCAGTTTGTCATTCTCCCTGAAAGGTAAAGCTTACTGTTAACAGGCAGCTCCAGCTAAACACTGCTTTGCATTAAAGCCAGTTTTAGAAAGAATTTGGAAGAATTAATGATCTGCAGAGAGCTCCTAAGTCTTCAATCAGCAGTACCGTGCACAGCCTCCTGCTGAGGCACAGCACCAAACCTTCAGAACTAACGTGCCTGAAATATTACAGAAACCCAAATTCTTCATTATTACTTTCAGAGTTAAATATTGGCTCAAACTCAAAAGACAACCAGTGCATCAATTACTGCGGTGTTTTTACACTGCATATTTTGGAGGAAAAAAGCACTGGGGGTTACTTTGCAGAAAGCCAACACCTGCAGTTCGGCTGTGAACTTGCTCAGATGCTTTCATCCTACAAGAAAGATGCCAGAATACTTCAGATTCCTGTTTCCAGTAAGAGCTCTCATGCTTTAAGCAAGGAGACACTCACATTCAATCAGGGGGTGGCAATATGTTCTGTGGGCAGACATCTGCTTCACATCAATAAAATATACATCCCATTCATTACGGGCTGTGATCTCTACTCTTTGCTGATAAACATTTTACATTCAGATGCACTCCTTTCACAAACATGAACGCAATTAACAATTTTCCCTGCCACAAAATCAAGTGTTGGAACACAGAAAAAAAACCAGGTTTGTTACACAGGGGCAAGATGGAAAATGCCTTTCAACTTCAGCCACTTATTGGCTAACAAGTGGAAAGTATCTTTTTCTTCCTCTCTACTCCAGCATTATGCTTCTACTTTGGAATTATCTATGCCAGTAATAGTCTGAAGATGGAGCATTTCTCTAAATTCTGATTTTAGTTACAAGCAAGAGCCATCAGGAAGATCCATCCAGCGGGATTGCTGGACTTGTTTGATAACACTAAATGACCTCATGGATGCCCATAGACATCTCCTTTCCTTTCAAGTCCACGTGACAAGGAAGGGATAAGGGCTGAAAAATTGGAGCCTGAATGTAGCAGGAAAACAGACTAGGAAGCTTGATTACATTTTCCATCGAGTTACCCTGCTTTATTGCATTGCAGCCCTCGAAAATTCGATTAGCAAGTTCTCCTCTTCATTCATCCTTCAGACAACTGGATTTCCAACCTCTGATCCACATCTGCAAACATGCTAATACAGATCCCAGCCAGGTCTTGCCACTACCCATTCCTGACATACTCAAATTTAGGTGTCAGGAACTCCAAACTTAATTTGTAGTTAACTGTTTCAAGTTCCCTAAAGGCAGAACTGAAGGGAGGCCAGGGCAAATCCAGACCCAAGTCAAAGTGCAGAGCGTGAATTGTAACAGATGACAAGTCTTTTTTATTTAGTAGTTATTTTGGTTTTTTTTTTTTGTTTATTTTTTGTTTTGTTGCTGTTGTTGTTTTTCAGGTGAAAGATTCTCTTAATTCTGGGAGATTAAAAGAAAAGATTTCAGTGAGCTTTTCCTTTGACAGAGACCCTGCTCATCAGAATGGTGCAATACACAACAAGCACAGCCATGACAAGAGCTTACAAGCAGTGAGTCTTGCCTGCTTGGACTCTGAGAAGCACCAGAGATCATTTCTCCTGCAGTATCCATCATTCCACAACAGATGCTGTGCTGGAGACAGCAGTCCTAGCATGGGATATACAGCAGCTCTATCAAGAGTGCCAATAGCAGCAAAGCCAACAAACGTGTACAGCTGATGCTGCTGTCCCAGGGCAGTTTTCCTTACCACAAGCTACTGCTGAGAGACAAGAACAGGAGGAGTTTCCCCATATCCTTCTGTCTCTTGAATATTCACTTGGTATTTCCGTCAGCCCATTTTCAGGGAACAAAGATTTCCTTTTTCTGCGACTGATTTTTCCCAAAGCTTTCTATCAGTATCCTTACAGCCTTACCCATACCCAGTTCTACTGATGCTACCATCACACCTGAAAAACCTGTGCCTTTGAAACCACATGGCTACGAAACCAACACAGCTGCAGCTCCTTTTGCATCCAGATCTGCTCCCATGGAGCATTACACCATGCAGAGAGGTGTGGAAAGCCCTCGGGCACTCGACTAAAGCCCAGCCCCGGCAGGGATCACAGAATGGTTTTACAGGTGCTTGGCCGCAGGGAACATTTGGTTTGCAAAGCTCAAGAAAGCAGCAAGGGAGGTCGGTTTGGGGTTACACCACCTGCAAAGACACGGGGAGGTGCACCTTACGGGAGAGGGAGGCTGAAGGGCTTAGGATGCATGTGTGAGGTGTGTGCCAGCAGATGGCATCGGGAAACCATAAATCCATCTGCAGGACGCAGGAACACGGCTAGTCCCTCTGCCTCCCTTCCCTCATCCTGACAGCACAGCCTCAGATGCAACACCCGGATAAGCACAATTAACGCATTAACCCGTGCACGACGTTTTCTGCTGCAGCTTGGAAACATTTCGGTTCCATTTATCAACATCCCAGCCCTGCGGTGGGAAGGATGCTCATGGCTTCCTGCAGACAGGGCAAAAAAGAAGTGGGATTGGATGCATCATCCATTGACACATAGGAAAAGTAGCATTTGTTCTTTCCATACAGCTCCTCAGTAAGCTCAGCACTCACACACGATGTGAATTCTGGCCGCCACATATCTGCACAGATGTGGAGGAACTGAGAAGTTTGTAAATGTTGTAGTTGAGCTCTTGTCCAAGTCCTTTTACTTGCACTGCATTTAGACACTGCTTTGTGACATTCCTCTCCAATTCACCTGAGTTTCAGCTCACAGTTCCATGAGCTCAGAAAAAAACAACACCGGTTACTGACAAAAGCTGGGAGGGAACCACTTTGCTAACTATGAGCAATATTTTGCTCCCAGCTGCTGTCCCACAGCATAGTTTGACCAGCAAAGTCCCAAAAAGCTGCTCTCAGCAGCTGCTTCAGGCTGGGGTATGGGAAAATACTGCCTTGGTGACAGCAAAGGGCAACACAGAACAGCTGCAATTGCAGGGCCAAGCCTCATCCAAATCAAGCTGTATTCACAATATCACTGGATTTCTCAGGGTCGTACTAATTCCACTGTTCCACAGTTTTCACCTCCAAATGTTATGAAATCTTTCCTTTACATTGCTATTTTCCTTCCATAGATTACTCTGAGAGCTTCCAGCTTTAAAGGACAGCAATATTTACATTTGCTGCTGCATACCTCCTTCCAGAGCCATGTCTTGGGGCTTTTAGGAGTATGCCTGAGCAAACAACACTCTTTTATATAGACTTAAAGAAGAGGTAACTCGAGTAAACACTGTGACTTAAAGCCTTGAAAGCTAATATTTAGCAAGCTCTCGCGTTCATAGCTTTGGAAAGGTTTGCCTCTGGAAATAAAGTAAAGAATATCTTCTTGGAAAAAAAAAAAAAAAAAAAAAGACAGTAGCAAATCCACACCCAGCGCTAACACTGGCATTCCTGACTCTGTGTTATGCTGGGAACAGCCATATCCAAATGCTGACTTTATAGAGCTGGGTTTACAGATGCAGGCCCCCAGGACAAGACATTCCAAGGGCTGACTTTTACCTCCTGAACTGTAGGGACACGTTGTCCCACGGCTGGCAGAAAAGCTGAGTCTCAGCACAGCAAATACAGGAGGGTTAAAGGCAGCCAGGGACTCAAAAGAAAACAGAGCACTCGATGTGACAGCAAAGTAACTGCAAATGTACCATGGGACATACAGGGAGCTCCCATCCCAGCTCTCTATCTCCCAGTGTCACACCAAAGGTCCCAAACTGCTTTAATAGACTCTCAATGAACAGCTGCACTTGTAAACTGACCCTGCACTTGTTGCACCATGAATTGCACTACGGATTCTTTATGTGACGGCCCACTATTGCAACAGAGCTTTCAATCCTGTACATTAGGAGGGAGAAATCACAGGAATTAAGTCCTGACACCTAAGCAATACTCAAACAGTGCCTTCTCTTCCAGTCATTCTTTACCAGTAGCTCACAAAGTAATTCAAGCAGCAGTAGCAACATCCCACTTCCCAAATGTGAAAACTAAGGCACAGGGAAAGGGCTGAGCTGCACCCAGCCTAGAGCAGATTTTCCCAGCTGTTGTTGGGTGCATCTTCTACTAAGGAACAAAACACAGCTGACCCTTCTGCTTTTGCTCCCAAGCTCCTCCACAGAGAAATAGAACAGAAAGACAGTTTTCCCACAAGGATACCAGAAGTAACACAGTAACCAATTCTCTCAGGACATCTAACTCAACCTACAAACCAAAGGGTCATCATTTGCAACTGAGCTGCACTCAGCCCTGTAGAGCTCTCCAGAATAAACCCACACCACTCAGGTGCTGGAGAGACATTTATCGGAACCTCCTTTGAAATTCAGTGGATTTTGGATTACTTTCCAGTTTTCCCAGCATCCATACAGGAATCACTTCTGTTTGGGCAAGTGGTCCAGATCCACAGCAAATGACCCTCCCACAGGGATGCTGCCTGCAGGTTACCATGGTCAAGAGCTTGGAGCACGCTCTTGAGGTCTACATCAGAGCAACACAAACAATTGCAATGCCCCATCTCCAGCAGGCTCTCCAGGGAACTTCACAGATGTTTTGGAAGCTATTTTGCAGCAATAGCTTCATTAGGAGAACTCTGCAGGAATTCTATACTCACATCTCCAGACAAATGATTCGTTCCACATTATAGCAATGATCATTATTAATTACTCATTGATTGTGTGACAGGAAGAGATGAAGAACTGATCATATTGAGGCATTGCTTTTAAAAAAAAAAAAAAAAACACAACTATGTGTAGACAACTTAACACTCACTTTCATTTTGGTATGCCGGTTGATCTGAGGAATGTGAAGAGTTGGCCAACACTACAAGCAGACCCACACCACCATTTCCATTCACATAATGGTAGAAAACTGTGTTCTCAAGCAAAGATTTACTTGACGTGGAACAAGTTCTAGCAGCAATGAGAAAAATCTCTGTGCATGCCGGTATTTGGATAAGCACAAAGAGCTGCTGGCACCTCTCCAACCCAAATTGCTCCCTCCTTTGATGTTGGATTCCATCTACCTTGTGTAACGGCCCACTGGTTTGGTTGTCAGCAAGAACCAGACCCGAGGCACATACCTGTGGAGGTAGATGAGTAATCCAATTAAATGGAAGTAAAAATAAAAAAATAAAAAAGAGATGCTTCTTGCATTTCTGGACATAAGAGGAGAAGAAGCATGATCAAATGAATATGTACTGAAAATGTTATTTCAATATTCTAGTTTGGGAAACTTGCCACAGATGATCATGGAAATTATTTTACTGGTGTAATTAATCTCTCTATCAGCTTATCTCCACATGGGTAACTGGTATCACTGCTTTGATTTCACAGAAAATCAAAGACACATGGAATATGTTCTCCAAATACCTTCTTCCTTCCAGGCCAGTAGCAGATTCTGGAACAAAGCACAGCTCCAGTAATATCTGTGTGTTTAGATCATACTGGGCTCACCTTCTGATCCACTTTGAAGCTTGTGTTCAGACAAGCTCTACAGAAGCTGCTAAATAAGCCTAGAAGAGTTTCTGAATTACTTCATTTATCCACACCTGCTTTGGCACAACTGCTATTTGCCACTCAGTATCTCTTTTTCTCCAGCACCCCTTCTATAAATATTGCAAAGCTGCCCACACAGCACCCGTTCCATGGTGAACAGGGTTCTCTTAGGTGGCCCCACTGCTTTGCTACAGGAGAACAGCCTCACAGCAAAGCTCCAACAAAATCCAGGCAACTCATTTGGCTCTTCACCTCCTCAAACAATTGGTATTCAGAGCACTACTAAAAGCCTCTTCTCAAGATGCCCTCCTCAAAAGGCTTTTTCTCTTTAGCACTGATCACTCATAAGGGTGGACAGACAAAAGCAGAGTCCTTGGGCTAGCTGCAAGGTTCCCTCCAGGAACACAGCACCTGGATATCAAAGATGAATGCACACTGTACAATATCATGGTGCAGAGGGACGAGCAACAGCCCATACACTCCTATCATGAGTTCAATAGATGCGAAGAACAGCAGCTGTTCAGCTCTTAAAGAACATACACAAGAACAATACAAAGACATCTTTCTCCTATTTTCCCCTTTAAGGGCAGGTTTTCATTGGTATACTTGCATTTTTGGGTGCCCAGCCCTCTAACAACTTGAAATCTGATTTCCTTCTCCTGGAACAGGAGTCTTAAACAGGGTTTAAGAAAACCTTGAACACCAGAACAAGATGCATTTCTTAGAAGGGGTCCAGACCAAGTGCTAATGCAAAATGCTAGTAGCACCAAAAATACCATAACAGCCCTTTACTTGCTATATTTTCCTGAAGAATTTGTAGGGCAGTGGGAAATGTGTGCCCTAATAGACCATACAACTTCCTTGCCCCTTTGAAGACAACAGAATTTCAATAAGTTGCTATTTCATCACTCATCTCAGTGATTTCCCTCTCAGCCTTCTCACCTACTCCCACATCAGCACTCACCTACACCACTGTTGAACAGATGGAATTTCTTCTACCTGCCATGAAGGACACTCCACCTTCCCAGAACCTGACAATTCATGCACTGAACAAGACAACAAAGCTGCTGTGTATCTGTAGGCTTGATGCTCCAGTAAGAATTATCATCTTGATTCCACCAGTGGAACCCATAACCATCACTGTAAATGGTAACCTTTACCCATTCACTCCAATGGATGTGAAGTTAAGCAGCAACCACAGCCACCTGCTAACAAATGGAGGTCATCCAAGCTCTGAGCTGCACCTGCAAGTCATGTTTTCACTTGGACATTGGGGCCCACACTGAGATATCTCCCAGAAACATACACTGGATTCTAACAGCATTTCTACCAAAAAAAGATTGTAACTGATTAATCAATCAGCCTGGGCAGCAATCCTGCTATTTCTATTCAGCACACAGTGAGCCCTATGGGCAGCTCTAAGCTCATGTGTCGGACAAAATATCTCTAGGACATCTATCACAGGTTCTTCAAACTGTCCCAAAAAACAGGTTTGAGTTTGTGCTTCCCAGCTAACCCCTAGGCCCTGAGAAGGAGTGAGTTTTGGTTTGGAATTCTTTGTCTGACCCAAATAGCTATTTTGTGCAACCTGTTCTGAGGATATTGCTTATTAAATAATTTGTTTAAAGAGATGAGGCACGATCTTCCTTTGTGTTTAAAGGGTTCAAGTGCACTCTAACCTCAAGTTCTTTCTGTGGCTACAACCAGCAAGTGCAAGTAGCTGAGATGTGCTGGAAGACAGCAGATTGCTGCTCAGTAAACACATTACTCACCTCTCAGCAACCACACACCCAGCTCTTCCCTTCAGCTTCCAAGCAGTAAGCAACAGCACGTAAAACAACTGAATAATCCTTCTATTAATTGTCCATGTCCCACATTTCAAATTTCCCATCACATTTCCTTCCTTTGCCACCAGAGTTCAAACACTCTCTAACTACCTACTGTCTTTCATAGCAAATGCCCACACGTGACAAAATCAGGAGCAAAGGAGCCAGAAGCCTCACAATGGAGAGAACTGCAATCATAAGACTCAGGACGTGGGAGACAGCTTTAGGAAATATCTGTTGATTTTTTCTTATTTTATTGTTATCAAATCCATTGGGGATGCTGTACAAAACTAAGAAAAGAATGAATTGGAAGCATGGTGATTCCTGAGGTCTCTTCCAACCCAAGCTGTTCTATGACTCTATTTTATGATTAACAGGGGAGACAGATCTTCCCCTTCCATCCTTCTGAAATCTTCCATATCAGAAGACAGAGAGATTAAATCTGCATGAGAGTTTCACACGACCAGGATAATAATGTAATACTCATCATATGGAAAAAAAAAAAAAAAAAAAAAAAAAAAAAAAAAAAAAAAAAATTGTTTCACTCAAAGTTCTTTTCTAGAAACTGGTCAGAATTTGACACAATCATTTATCTTTTGCTGATGCACATTTGTAGATGCTTGCCTGAATGCTGACATGGGTCTGCTAAGGGATGCTCTCACCTTCACGCATCAGGAGAAGGAGCAGCAGCTGCAAAGTATCTTTCTGGGAGCAGGTAAAGGCTGCTCCCTAAAGGGCTCACTGATGAACCTGGCCAGCACCACCACTGCCACCCTTGGGACTTCAGAGTCAGGCTCTGAGCCAAGAAATGTGATGAAGACAAGAGCAGCCAAGGCCAGGGATCCTCCTTCAGCTGAGGCCAATATGGTGCCTTCGTTCATTTTCCCTACACAGCCTGAAGAACGAACATCACTGCAAATCCATGTGGAAAGAGAAAGCAAAGCCAGAATTACCTTTCCCAACAGCTCTGCCAATGGACAGGAGCCTGGCCCAGTGCTTGTAGCACAACAGTTCAACTGCTCCTAGCCCAGAGAGCTCCATCTGAAGACACAGCAACGGGCTCCATCTCTGCTGGCAGAGCAGCTGATGTCTTTGTCATGAATAAGCAGACAGCCCTTTTTATCTGCAGGTGCCAGCCTTGCCCTCACATTCACCAAACTCAGATTTTTGTTCTAGTTTAATCAACACAACCCATTGCCAGCAGCACTTCCTTTCATCCCATTTTATGGCTCACATGTGCAGCACTGTCTTGTGCAAATTATGATGGCACAAACACCACCTGCCACTGGTTTGTGACTTTTTAATCTGCCTTCTGTGTGCTCAGGTAATCCCTGCTGCCATTTTCCAGGCATTTTATGGAAAACCCACAATTCTCAGCTCTTTTAATCAAAATCCCAGCAGTTTTGAGGAATCTAATTTTGATTTAAAGTGAGTAACACGAGTGACCCTGTGCCAAAGCCAAGAGCACCTGGAGAGAAACAAGAGGCCAAAGGAAGAGACAGGAAGAATGAATAGTGTTGCTAAGAGGATATATGACGCAGCCGAGTCATGGGGAAAAATAAAAAGCACAGAAATGCAGCTTCAACATAATCTCCATATCCCCAGTAAGCTTTCAAGCACTGAAGAGTGCACATTTGCTTCTTAAGAACACAGGAGACTAGTAACACAATTTATACAAGCACGGCTCCTCTACTGAGGTTGGAATAGCATCACATTGGTGAAGGCCTCAGGATCAGGCCTTACATTTACCCAAGAAAAAGAAATACTTGAAAATTCAGATGATTAAATGCAGACTGCTGCTCACTTTACCTCTGTGGTCTCCAATAAGTACCATAAATCCTGGTTTCACTTCGAGACCAATTGTCACATTATAACCCTGCTACATAGGCATACACACATTCCTTGCTATAAAGAGAAGGCAAGAAATCCATGCCAGATTAGAACATATGGAATCTCTGTTTATGGATAAGTCATTTTTAAACCCTCTCTCTCCATGAGTCATATGTGAATCACCGAAAGTGTCCTGTCAACAATAGTTTATTTACATACAGAACCAATTAGTATTATGATGGCAGCCTGGAGAAGCAGGATTATAGTGAGGAGACATAAACGCAGTGATGCCATTTTAGGAAAGCTGGGGGACAGAGGTTGGCAGACCTCCTGCCCAGAAGATATGAATTGGCCACCTCCCCAGATTGCCAAAATGAAACTCGTTTTGATTCATCTTCCACCACCAAGAGGATTACTCCTAAATTAAAAGCCTGAATCCTCATTTGTATCAGTTTAGTTTCTCAGTACTCCATACCCATTTGTGATTTCGAAAAGTTTTAAACGCCCCAAAACATTTGCATTCCTTATTTGAAGATTATTTCAAGTCAGCAACTAAATTTGAGACCAAATTAAATTTACACAGCCTCTTTAAACTACTCAGCTCAGTACATACAGCTTCTCTGGGACTCGCACGGACCTTTCATCATTAATAAGTGGAACAAGATAATTACATGCTCCAGTAGCTCATCGGGGTCTAGAAGTTATCACCACATAACCTGCTTCGTAATGGAAGAAATCATCTCTGCCAGAGCTGGGAGCATAATTCAAAGACATTTCCATAAATATATAAACACTGTGAAATGAATTTATGTGACGTGGAGGCATTTCATTTTCGGAGCTCCTAATGTGTTTGCTCATTAATGTGTCAGGAATATTCGCTTTGATTTGCTCCATTTAGCTCGGGAGGGTGTTCGACAGCAAAACAGTTAAAACCATTCCATCAGAGCTTGTGAAATAAGGGCATCTCAGATCAGCAGTACTAAGAGAACTCTGCCCAGCCCTTACACAGGACTAGACTCCGCTGTGGATGCTGCAGGGGATGCCCGGCACTGCGCATCCTCACAAGGACTCCGACCTCTTGCAATTTTAATAAACGCTTGCAGGCAGATAGATTTCTTGAAATTTTCTCCTGTCACAAGAGCTTCCTACAGCCCCGCTCTCAGTCCGAGGTTCCCCTTTAGAGGGCACTGCATTCACAGCATCGCCTCTCGGGGCGGGGCCGGAGAGCAGGCAGAGCATCGAACGGAAAGAACACGCCGAGCCCTTTCGGAGGGACAGAGTCCCATAGGGGACCCACGGGAACCCCCCACTCTGCAGGTGGCAGCGAGACAGCGAGTCCCAAACACCGCTCATAGACTCATTCACGTTGGAAAAGACCCTAAGATCACCCAGTCCAGCCACCAACCCATCCCACCATGTCCACTGACCACATCTATTCTTTTCTTGGACAGTAACTCCAACACTACCCATTGTCACCCACATCCCTGCACACCCAGCCGTGGGGTACCCTGGTTTTAGGAAAATACAGATATTTTTGCAATCTGAAAAACTTTCTGGCTTCTGTTCACTGCAGCTGTATGCGGTTTGGACTGTGTTTTCCAACAATTTCATGCTGCATTGGCACACTGCAACCACCACTCTTACATTCATGACAGGTCACTCAGGTCACTATGGGATACAAAAACCTCCCCCATCCTTCATCTCTGCCCCACCATCCTTCACTTATGATGAGCAGGGATGCAAGAGATCCCTCAGTGACTGGCTGCAGTCACGTAGAAGCAGACTGACTTGCTAATAGGCAGAATTTACTTCTCCCCATCTGACCTGAGCTACCCTGAACTTCAGCATGTTCCTAAAACTTCCCTTTGTCCAAGAGATTTCCAGCTTCTGACCAGTTTTTAACAGTCAACAGCAGCTGAGCAGTAAAAAGATTTGAAACTGGAGAGGTTACATAGCTCAGGAAGCAAAGAACAAAGTTCTACCCTTTTGAGAGAGCGAATTTGGCAGAAGTGAAGGGACACAACCACTAACAGGAGCCTGTCACCAGACACAGCAGAAACACATTGCTCTTTTCCCAGAGCACGTGTCCTAGGCTGGACGCATGAGGAGTCCTTTCAGGGAAAAGCAAACCCTGGCAGCCCTTGCTCACCAGCTTTGAAATTTGGAGAGCAATCCTGCCGCTAGTGGGGAAAAAAAAAAATAGAAACAAACCCTGGGAACCTCAAGAAGAGCTTTGTATTTCCTACACAAAGCCTGCCAGGTCAGATAAGCATTTCCACACCTGTAACAGAAGCAGTCAGAGGATGCTGAGGTCCTTCCTCCCCAGATCTGCATCATCACTGTCTGCCTCATTACCTCCCTGAAGAGCTATTTCAATCTCCAGCTTCCACTTCACCACATCTTCAGAGGGCAACTTTTTCTCCTTTTTGGCATTTCAATCTCTAAATATTCAATAAGCGCTGTTTTATTTTGTCATGATAGGGGCAGCTGGGATATTCCTCAATCACTACACCACATGCACTCAATACACAAGAGGCTCTCAGTGAGTCAAGTTTCACTCCCAGCCTTGGGTTTTCTGTGTGAACCATTCATTTTGCTGAGTTGGCGTTTATACACACTTCCAACTCTCCCCCCCCCCACACACACCCCTTTTCACCATGCGAAACCTGAGGCAAATAGGAGCTTGAAGTCATAACTTCTTTTTCTCTGCCCAGAAGGCTGAACTCACTGCTACTTCCACGTGGCCACCCAAATCCCACAGCACGCTGCACAAACCTCGCTTTGCTGATGCTGATTCCCACATTCCTCACTCCCAGCCCACTACTATTCTTTGGCATCTAACCTTACAGGGATGAACCCACACAAAGCAAAGCCCAAACAAGTGCACACTCATTTTTCTCCACAAATCCAAGCACAGTAGGGCCTCCCCTTCCTGCCTTCTTTCACTATCGTCCAGCTGTGCCCATAAACCACAGCCTGCTGAACCAATGCAGAGTGGAAGGCAGCTATTAAATCCGCTCCCTGGAGCTTTAACACTTGCAGCAATTTGTAGGGGAATTATTCTCCCTGCTCAGTTTGCAGCCTGCCTCCAGCCCTATGCAAAGGGGATGGTTCACGGAGCAGGGCTCAGCCTCCTCTCCAAGAGCAGAGTTGATGTTAGAAAATCTGCAGGGATTGCCAGCTGTCTGGCCAATGATTCCAGGCAGCACTGCTTGTTTACGGTATGGCTAGGCTATGCAAGCCCAAATTGGGCACTTATTTCATATATCCACCGCAGTCAGGAATGTTTGAAGGTGCACAGGGCTTTTAGAGACGAGGAAACAGCAAAATGTACCGCAAGCCTGGAGCTTTCTAAATATTTGCATTTTCCTTTATTTATTTTTCTTTTATTATTCCCTCACCTCTTTTTTAGAAGCCAGAAACCGAGTTGTATTTGTACACTGCATTCTCTTTGTCTCACAGGAGAAACACACTGATTTGTTTTTCAGCAATAGACTCCAAAAACTTCCTTCCTTCCTTCTTTCTTCCTATAAGTGCCCTCAAACACTTCCCTGGTGAGCGCTAGAAAAGAAAGATGAGGACCTTTGTGTGGTGCCCCAGCCCTCATCCATTGCCAGCACTGCACCAGAGGAAAAGCAGGCCATGAATTGCAATGGGGATGAACTACCAGGATTCTCAGCAGAGCATCCAGCTCTTCTGCAACTCTAGGCGCTCAAAACTGTTGCTCCTCAGCTTTCAGGTCTTTATACCAAGTATCCCAGCAGCACTCAGAAGATCACAAAAAGCCCAGTTAAAGAACAGCTACAAAGAAACCTGTATAGGGAATCTCAAATACACAAATAAATACAGACCAAGCCTCAACCCAAGGACTACAGAGCAGCTTCACCACAGCTACAGAGGACAGACACAAAGCTCAATGCTCTGAACTACTCACCCCAGAAGCTGAGCTGCCCTCAGCTCAGGAGTTCTGCAGTCTTCCCTCTAGGAAAACCCAAACTCTGGCTTGCCACAACCTTTATGGCCTAATCAGTCTGGCTAATTATGCCTCAGCTGCTTGATTGCAGATTGATTGGTGCTCTTTAACTCTTTCCACCCCAGTGACATGGGGGATATCTTCATACTTTTACCCACAAATGGGCAGATCTGAGCATTCTCACTCAATTGGGATCATGTGTCACTCTTTGTGCATTAGCAAAATGCTCTGATTGTTTCATGAATATCACTTCCATCTTGGCCAATCAAGCTGCAGCCTGTATGCATTCATATCATTCCTAATCGTGCACCAAGGCAGCAGAGACATCTCTGCAGGCTTCCTTCACAGTGCATAGGAATCACCGTGGCTCTACCTTCTCACTTAAACATATCCACAATCTAACAATGAACTCCATAAAGGGTAAAGGTGCAGAGGCTCCCACTATTTCTGCACTAGCCACTTCCAGACATTGCTGGCCAGCTACCTGGTGTTCCCATTTAACCTCCCTCAAGGAACTCAAAGGGAAGATGACTGACAGGGTGGAAAAAAAACCACAAAAACATGAAAATATGCCTTTCAAATTTTGTATATCATTGGTGAGATCTGTTATGGATCAGAGTTATCATTCCCTTTTTTTTAAACTCTGGATGCTGTGGCTCTTGTCCCACACAGCTGGGGGAAGGGCAGGGAATGGAGCCTCCTCAGGAGGAAAATTGTAGGAAATATTGAGAATGCAATATACTGTAAATAGCAGATACTTTAGAAGAATGAAGTGATGGTAAATAAAAATTCCAGGTTCTTGTCAGCAAGAACATTTCTAAAGAACCCATGTTCATGCTTTTCTCCTTGTTTTCTCTAGCCAACATGTTTTTTGTGTTTTTCCATTTCATTTCCTCCTCCATCTCTCTTTCTGCCATCTATTCCAGCTGCTCCATTTCTCTCTTCCCTCTTGCCTCCATTTCTTGCTTATAACAAATTGCCTCTGTAGTAGACTGTGAGACTTCTTTCAAACACTTGACCCTGATAGCTAATATCACATATCAGTGAAACAATTAGTATGCTTCATCCTGGAAGTTCTGCTCTGAAATGAAGGGGTTAACACATTGCTTGTCCTGCTTTTTAATAATGCATCCCCAGCTTTATTTTTCAGTGAGGAGCAATAGATTTCCACACGCCTGCTGGAGAAAGAAGAGCAGCTCTCTGGATTGAGTCAACGTTTGCACTGATATTCATTTCCCTTCCATTCACTGCACTGACCAATAGCTGCAAAATTCAGCCCTTCTGTCAAAAAGTAGCTGTGTTTCTTATGGATTTTTTGATGTGTGCTAATTATTCCCAACCCTTAGTCTCTCTGGTGGGTTTCTGTAGAGCTCCCAGTTTGTGTAACAGCCCATAAGGAATGGGTTTCCTCTCAGCTCAGCTTCCCGCCAGCATTTCCAGTGCCAGACCACCTCAACACCCCTACACCTGCTTCATCCCAGAGCCAGTGAGAGGGAAATCATGGCTGCGGCTTTGGGCGTGACAGAGAAAGACATGTCATGTACTAATAGGCTCAGCTCCTCAAGCTTTAGTTTTGACACAAACACCTCTTGCAACGAAAAACAGAAATAAATAAAACCAGGAAACACGCTGAGTCATCCAAAATGTTGCAGACAGCAGTTTGGCCCTTGCTGAAATGAGGTGCTCATTTCTCTGCGTCGTTTTCATTCTTTCCTACAGGTTGCCTTAACCTTGGCCGCAGATGGAAGAAATTTCTCTCCTTTGCTGCAGTTCCTCTTCTGTCAGAGAAGTGGCATAAAGCAGTGAGCACTCTGAGTTACAGCAATGACAATAAATGGAGAAGACATTTATAGCAGATCTGGTTGAATAGATGAGGCTACCTATTACAAGCTTTGCTCTACCCACAAAATACTGTTTCGTGCTGGCACTTTGATGTTTTCCTTTCTTGTCCCAAAGAAAGGGCTGAGACACCTACTGAAATGATGGAATATACAACTCCCAGCACAACTGCAGCAAGGACACATATTTCCAGAGTGGCTCTTTTCAAAAAAGCAATAAATTTATATATTGCAATAAATAACAACAATGCATATTTTGTTTTAAGAAAGATGCTATTTTCTTTGCAATGAAAACAACCACAAGCACCAGGATCCACTTTGTTTTCTCCCATTTTGAATCACAACAGTTGGAAAGACCTCTAAGCTCACCCAGTCCAGCCCCAACCCACCCCCACCATGCCCACTCACCATGTCCCTCAGTGCCACATCTCCACAGTACTTGAATGCCTCCTCAGCTTTTGTTTTCTCTTTTACTTTCTGTTGAGAAAACGAAGTGCACGCATGCAAGGGACCCTGGTGAAAAGCAAAAAGGAAAATATAGATTAAGGAAACTTTTAAAATTACAGCTGAGATAGTCGTTTTTCCAAAGATTGATTTTGATTTTCACTGGGCTTTTCAATGAAATACCAAAATATATAGGGAAAGAAAGTTAATAATATTTGGACTATAATAGAATATTGACCTATTTTTCCTCTGAGAGAGGAATAAATCTAGCACATGGTTCATCCTGCTACAGCCAGTTCCTTTCCCTGCACTTTTTATTAGGTGGGAATAAGTGGCCACCATTATTATCATCCTCCTCCACGTTATTACTGTACTTAGAAATGTTAATCATAGCTATATCACATGCCAGAGAGAGCTGTGAACTGCACTGTTTCTCACCAAATATACTGGAGGTGTAAATTAGACAAAGCTATGAATCAGATCTCTTTTGTCCGTGTACTTCCATGCTCTTTTTAGGCTTTTGTTGTTAATATTTAGAGAAAAATCAACAGTGAAAGTGAGAGACCCTTTCCAACCAAGAATAATCTCTGAAATGAAATATCTTATGGGAATATCTTTTGCATTCATCCTAAAGGATATTGGAGCTGCTGCAGGACTCTGGACCTGAGGTGTGCAGAGCGAGCTGCAGGCTGTGAGATACAAGCATCCAATTGAGATAAACTGATTCGTTTATCAACAAACACCTCTGTTAATTGTTTTCTGTGATATAAAGGTAATGGATGTATTAGCAAACTCCAGGTGGAACAAAGGAGGAGATAAGCCCCTCCTGTTGATAATGGTTTAATTTATCCACTCAGAGAATACAAAGAGTCGACATGTAATTTAAATACTTAGGACAAAAGACAAATTAGGAAAGTATGTAAATGAGGGAAAGAAAGAAACTACAGGGGTGAAAATGGAAGCAGACTGGTGGCAGGGAGTCATGTTATGCTGCTGCTTGTAAAGAGCTGGAATCAGAAATTATTCTCCTTAACCACCATATTAAATTAGGAGCTGCTTCTGTGCTGCAGATGGGTGCCTGACTACGAGGCGGCCACTGACAAACATCCAGAAAGGAAGATATCTGCCTTTCACTTGGGCAGAACAGCTCTTGTTGCCCGATGAATAGTGTTTAATGTAGTTATGGTTAAGGTATATGAGTGTCTGCAGCTGAAGGACATTGTGGATTGACCAGGGCTTGGATGAGCCCCTATGTACACAGCCTTGCAATCCTCGATACACGTTCTGGTCAACAGGGCTTCAAAGTTGCACCAAAAATGTTTCAGACTCTTGGACTGGACACCTTATGGACAGCCCTTGTGAGGCACCTTGCTGCCCTGTGTCCTGAGGCAGTGAAGACACAGGGCTACCAGCATCTGAAAGGAACCTGTTAGGGACGCTTATGGAGAAACCAGTGCCATTTCTTTAGTTGTGTCCTCCTCTCCCATCTCTCTTTCTGCTCAACTTTCCAGAATTGACATTAACATCCTATAACATAATGAGATCTTTTTACCAGGTTTACTTGGTATTACTTTACCTTTGCTGAAATTTAGAATTCAAACATGAGGAAGTTCACACCATGTCTTGTCTAGAACATTTAACCCGGCATCACCAAATTATTGGTTTTCTCATACACTGGTTGTAATAATTGAATGACCATAAACTCAGTCAGTTTTGATTTCACAGCAGCAAAAAGACGTGGCAGACCTTCATGATTCAGGCTTTCTTTTTCTTCCCCTCTACTTTTATCAAAGTCCTTTCTGACAAAACCAAGGACTCTTGGGCAATATTTCCTATTTATTTCACTGTCTGATGCTAATTTGAAGAGACACCCTGAGAATGACAGAAGTTAAGCTGCCTGAAAAATAGGTTTCCAGCCCTCGAGGCAAAAGTTAAAACTTTCTGTTGTTTTAACTATGTTTTTTCTTCTCAAAGCAGCCTGAGAAAACCCTACTGCTGAGCTAAGGGTTAATTGAGACACAGCTGCGTCCCCTCTTTTTAGTCTTTAACCAAGCTTGAAGTAAAAACTCCATGTCTCAGAAGCAACAAAACAACCAGGATAAGAAGTGATTATCCATCACGGTTGGATATCACAACTCAAACAAGAGGAAATCTTCTGTAAAACGCTTTTGTTTCCCAGAACTGACGTAGCTTGTAAGTTGTTTTATTCACTGCTGCTCAGTTCACGTGCAATGAGCTCTGATCCCTCTCATGTACTTTCCGGAAAGTTCACTCCCAAGTTCACTCTCCATCCAATCCTGATTTTGCATTTTTTTCTGTGTCCCAGATCTGTTTTGCTTCTATGGAGGAGTCGAGGAGTAGCGCTCCACCCCAGAGATAGTTGCATTTCAGCAAGGAGTTATTTTGTACCTATGAAAATCACCAGAACAAGAAATAAGTAAAGGTAAAATATCTTTCAACACTCAGTTCAAGATCAGAAGTGAGCTAAAGCATCACAATTCAGAAAATAGATTTATGTAAAGAATACTCATTCCTTCTCATTAAAGTAACACTAAGTCACAACGTTCCCTCACGTCTGTGTGACACTGCAGGCACGTAGCAGTTTGACCCCTAAAAAGTCCCAGAATTTTCACCTTGTGTTCTATGGTGCCTTCAGCTGTCAGTGTACAAATGTGTGCAGCTTATATAAAGGATGTGATTTACACAACAAGTGCTGACAGTCCTGCATGCAGCTAAGAACTGCTTTGCAACCAGTGTGTTGGAACGTGCTTATACAAACCACGTATCAAAAAAATTCAATGAATATAAACGTGAAAAAAAAAAACCAAAGATCATTTTCAGGATGCAGAGAAAAGTTGGAAAGGTCTCAAATCATGAAATCTTCTCAGTGATTGGTTCACTCAATTCTGTTCCCAATCACCAATAAATGTGTAGCAAGATTCCAGCAACCGCTCCGGTTGTTTTCCTTTGGCTGTTTTGTTTGGATTTCAATCTAATTAAGAACATCCAGAAAGGTTCAGGGGTTTATTGCCCTTCAGAATATAATTAGAGATCAGATCTAACAGTGTTATTCATTTGTGGAGATAAGGGAATAGCAGTATTAAAAAACCACAGCCATTTAGAGAATGCACCAATTAACTAACACATTGATATAATACACGTTATGTCTGCACACATGTGCACATATGTGAACACAGGAACACTTGAATGTTTGACATTCAAATGAATATTTCATATTTTGCTTTGTAAAGCTCTGTTTCAGTGCTCCTAGAGCTGAGCAAAGAAGTAGGTGGCCTCTCCCCGTGCCTACTGCCTGCAATCCCTGGAAGAGCTTAGTATCTCTGAAATCTCAGCTAGTAATGACCACAGCACATGGCTTATTTCATTGTCAGCAACTGACAAGTACTGATGGCACCACTGCAATTATCATAGAATCACAGAATCATTAAGATTGGAAAAGACCACTAAGCTCATTTAGTCCAATCATCAACCCATCCCCACCATGCCCACTAACCATGTCCCTCAGTGCCACATCTACGCTTTTCTTGAACATTCCACCAGTGATGATGATGCATGGCAGCTTGATTTGGCTGCAGATGAGATATTCAATCTTCCTCCTTTCACAGGGCTCTCTAATGACCTGATGGAGGAGATGTGGCAATGTCAGTCTACCGAGAAAAGCTTTGTTTTCCTTAGTTACCTTTTATGTTCCTAGTTTGAGTTAGCTCCTGGATTCTCAGCCATCAGCAATGTGAAAACCAGTGCTGCAGAAGCTCAGGTTAAGCTCTGTAAATCTTCCCTGGAGAGCGGGCACTGTGTCTCACTGCTGAATCAGCAACTGCAAACTCAACAGGTTGATTCGAGCTGACAGGAGATCCTGCATTACTTCCATCAGTAAATGCTAGAGACAAGCCCATCCAGCCTTCACACAATGTGCTCCAGTTGTTATTTTCTTCAGCCCTGACATGGTTCTTTTCTCAGTTTGTTCCTATTGTGGCTGCGCCCTTCTTTCACTATAAGTGAAAGAAACAAATGTTCAGCAGGAAAAGACCAGTTCTGCTATTAGATGCTCCCTGTGGTGGGACAGCTTCTTCTCAGAATGAGCGGTGATGCATGGGCACAGGCTGCTCAGGGAGGTGCTGGAGTCACTGTTCCTGGAGGTGTTCAGGAACTGTGTGGAAGTGGCACTGAGGGATGTGGTCAGTGGGCACAGTGGGGGTGGGTTGACAGTCAGACTTTTTTTTTTTTCAACCTTAAGGAACTCTATAGCTCTTTGATTTCCTCCTCATGCCTGTGTGAGTGATCCCATAGCTAAATATCTGACAGCAGCATCACAGGAGGAAGGCTGAGGGCACCAAGTGGGTCCTACAGCTTCAGCAAAAACTGTACCAAAGGCACATGGCTGGAGTTGGTGGAGTGCAATCTGGGGCCCCAGAACAAGTTCAAAAGCTCAACCTTATCTTAAAACAGCATGTCTAGTAGTCTTGACATCTGGGTAAATGCCTTTCAAGTCAAAGCAGCATAGCAAATTTGAGCACTTCACCTCTCTGATAGGAAATTGATGCATCCCTTTAGCATTCAGGTTCCAAACCAGATTTCTTCTTTCTCCACACCAAATTCCTATCCTGCCATCAGCTGCCTTCTGCTTTCCCAGAACAACTCAGAAAGGGACTGGAGCAGAGGGGAGATGGAACAGAAATGGTCATCAATGCTTTTGTCACAGCGAGCAGATGCCAGATGATGACAGATGGGTGACAGCCCTCACACCTGGGCTCCTGCCCACACTTGGCCATCTTGCCTTCGAAATCATCACTACACCATTGGTGCCAGGTGAAAAGGAAGCAAGGAATCTAACATGAAACGTCTGCAAGGCTCGTGACAGGAATGTCTGCGCCAAGGAAATCTGGCATGTCTGAACCCCTTGTCCTGACAAGGATTATTCTCCCCTTTCTCTCTCACTCTCTATCTTTTTTTTCTTCCCCATTTCCCACCACATCCTGAGGTTTGAGTCACTGTGGGTTGTGCTTTTATCAACAATAAAAACACACAGACACCCTTCACAGCTGCCGAGCTGGTTGCTTGCTTGGAATTTGGCTTTACAAAAGCTGGTTGTTTGCTTTTAGAGAGTTCACACGTGTATATGCAGCCTCAGACCTGCACACAAAGAATTCTCCATTTGCCTATGCTACAGCCAAAAAACACGGCCTTACACAGCTCAAGCTGTCAGCAGAGAGGAGCACTGCTGTGCTGTCACTCCAGAGCAATGAGGCAGGCAGGTAGCCCAGTGGTTAATTAGGACCCTCTAAAACAAAAACAAACTGAATTAAACAAAGAGCAATCAATGGACAGTGAGCTTTTCCAGGATGTCATGTACCTAGCAGAGTAACAACAGCATCAAGATTAATGTTACTGATTTGGAATCCTTACAAGGAAAATTCTTTGTACAGCTGAGAAGTGCAATACAGCTCCTCATTTCAATTACACTTCTCATCCTTTTGCATTTCTTACTGACAGTGGAATGCTATGCCTGCACTGGACCAATGGGAATCAGTGGGCGAGCCTCCATCCCACGACATTCCAACACAGCAGCCCCTTCCCAAACTGCCCTGTTCAATGGCATCGGCAACACGGCTCCCTTTCCTCCTGGTTTTTCATTTTCACACTGCCTCTGCACTTCCCGATTCCTGCTCACTCTGAACATGATGAACTACAGCAAGGAAGGCGCCTCTGATGGTATTTCCTGCCTGTCAAACAACAGAAAGCATCAGAAACTTTGGGAGAAATCCATTTCACCTGACACTGCTACGTTAACAGTCTGGGCCCAGATGACTGTGATGGGTTTGTACCGGGGAGTAAGGAGTTTTCCTAAACTCTGATCCTGTTGAGGCTTGGTTACCTCTTTCAGGTTCCATGTAAGTTTTCGTGCTGCCTATGATGCTTCCTTCAGGAGTTCCATGGTGAGGGTCATTTATGCTTCTTAATCAGCTCAATATTTGCAGTGCTCCAAGCTGCTCTCGTTTCATAAAGGTGCTCCGTAATGAATTCTTGCTGTTTGTCTGACTTGTGGGGTGTCAGCTCACACTCATTCCAACACAGGGATCCCTTTGCTAATGCATTTCACATGAGCAGCCTTTCATTCAAAACTCTTCCAAGCAAATAAATTGAATTTTTTTTTCCATCGGTGCATTTCAGTCATTGAAAACAAGGAAAGTATATTGTGTGATTTAGATCACCTGTCATGCAAAATAAATAGGTACCAGTTGGACTTGTTAACAAATAATGGAAGAGAACACTTGAAAAAAGCTGAATTCACTTCCCAAACGTTTGTGAGTCAGAGAAGCAGTCATATGCCTGCTTGGAAATGGACCTGGTTCCTCTTGAAATTAGCACCTACTCTTAACAACCACCACACACTTAAATCCACCAAAGATGAGTGAGACCAACAACTACTGAGCTAGGACACTACCCTGCAATGTTTTCAGCTGTTTTCAACACAGGAATTCTTCCCCAGCATCCTGCAGACACAGCCAGAAATCCTTGAGGCCATGGAGGGCATTTGGATATTCATTTCTGCGAATCAAAATTTCTCCCAGGCTTTGCAGAACTTGAACCAGCTCTGTTTTGTGTCCATCCATGACAACGTTAGCTACTGGTTTCTCTGGGAGAAAGGATAGTTTCAAAAACAAAAGCTTCCATTTTGTTGTAGGGGTAAATGAAAGTACAAGACAGGCAAACTACCAATTTCCTCCATAGAATGAAAGGAACTACTGAGCAATTAAAAAAAAAAAATGTTAGGGACTAAAACTCCATGATTCAGCAGAGCTTCTCAGGATATACCTGAAAGTGCCTCTTCCCTCTATTTTCCCCAGCTGTTCACGGGTCGACCAGACTTTCCTTACTGCGATGTGTTGGCAGCAAACAACATTTCATGAGACAGCTATAGTCTGCAACATCTTGTCTGCTGCTCTTATTAACAATTTTTCTCCTCATCTATGTCTGCTTCATCTGAAACAGACAGTCTACATGTCAGATGTTCATTATATTGATGATGTCCCAATGACAACCAATTTATTTTCCTGCCTGCACCACCAAGAATTGTATTACTAATGATGTCTATCTGCTCTAGAAATGCTTTGTAAAAACTGATGGTCTGCCATGGGGATACTTAATTATATCTTCTTAAAGGAATACAATTAAGTTTGTAGGTAAAAGATTGCTCTGGGGTTAAAAATGTATCTCCAAATTAGTTTTCCTGGTGGGTAAGATATTTAATTTTCATTTCAGTAACCAAACTGGAGAATTGATCTGGGAGATCTGGTAAGATGAATGCTCTCAAAAGCACACGACACCCATCTGAGCCAACATTCAGCCCTTCCCCAACATGATATCTGGTGGTGAAACCAGGAAAACACCACACACACACACACATGACAGTGCATCCAGCAATGAAGGACCTGTGAATACCAGATGCTGATGGGGTCAGGCCTTTCAGACAGTTACAAACAGCAGTGTGCAAAGTGCAGTTCTTTATTTGCATTTCCACCAAGGAAATCCCTGCTGAGATGACTATAAGGAAACTTACAGAGAACATCAGGCAAAGTGCTCAAATTGGAAGCCACAAAAACATGGTATTCCCAGTTGGCACAAATCTCCTCGGCACCCTTTAGCAAGTCTGCAGGGCTTGGGGCACTATTGACACTTGGATCCTCACCCAGAAATGGGCAGCGTGAGGACATATTGTACAGACAGCAGCTGGCTCCTTCACTCAAGCCAACAAAAGGTGTCTCAGCTCTCCTGAAGCCTACACACAAGCTGGGATCTTTCATCTGTGGTTTCCAAACTGTCCCGACTGGTAACAGTTGGATTTTCTGCAGCAGCTTCCTTTGACTCCTTAGGATCATTTATCCTTTCAGTTCAGTCTGCTCCGATGTTTTCCACATCACCTCTGACATTTTCAGTTTCCACATTAGCTATAACATATTTATTATTTTTAGCTGAGCGATTCCTTTCTGAAAGCAAATCACTTTTTCATAGCATTTTGGAAAGGAACCCAAGAAGATGCCTGAAAGGAATGTCATGAAATTACATGTAGCAATACTTCCCTGCGATGCAAAGCTCAACTCATTTAACATGCAGATCTCTTCAAATGCTGGAAACCACCTGCTCCCCACAGCACACAATTTTCAAGTCCAAAACTGAAAATAAACATGTGAAAGTGGCACGCACACACACACTCACACACACAAACCCTTATCTGAGTCTATTTTAGCACATCAGAAACTGCCGATGTGAAAAAGGACATAAAGAAGAAACTCCTTTGTGTACTACTACTTTAAAAATAGTCTATCATAGTTATTTCCAGAATATGTCAGCGGATAATTTAAAACAAATGTTTTGGATGAAGGCAGAAGTTTTCAAATTACTTGCGGCAAATAATATGTGTAATAATATTGATTTTATTTGTGGTCTTTCTCTCCTGTTTTCTGCTAAGACATTCATTGCTGGAACGTATTTACTAAACAGTTTGGAGAAGTGCTTGCCAAGCTGTTGTCTTTTTGCTAATTGTACAGTGTGATATTTTTGTTAGTTGATTTTAATAATAATGATTGTATTGGCAGGCTCAACCACATGATATTCATTTGGTTTCTTGACTGGAGAGACTGAAGAGCCGCAAATTAAAAAACTGCAAACAGTAAAATTGCTTTCATTCCTAGGTGCAACATTTGCTTGAAAACAAACGTTAGGGGAGCTCCTAGGGATCAGTTTTATGAAGTTCTATAGCTGCTCCACCTGACTGAGCAACCCAGAATCATAGAATCATAGAATCATTAAGGTGGAAAAGACCTCTAAGATCACCTAATCCAATTCTCCACCTACCACCAATAGTGCCCACTGAGCACATCCCTCATTACCACCTCTACATGTTCCTTGAAGACCTTCAGGAATGGTGACTCCACCACCTCCCTGGGCAGCCTGTTCCAGTACCCAACACTGCTTCTTTCAGATAATTTTTTCCTAATATCCAACATGAACCTCCCCTGGCACAAAATGAGGCCATTCCCTCTCATCCTATCAAAAGAGTAACTGTTCTGGAAAAAAGCTAAAGGAAACATTTGAGTTGTGCTGTGTGTGGGAGAGCTGGGAACATCCTTTGCCTCATTGGTTCCCATGGCTGGAAGCCCCTCCACTCCCCAGCTGAAGCTGCTTCAGCCACTCTCCCCCAAGCTTTCTGATCAAGCTGGTCATCCCAGATCCAACAGATCTTATCCACTGAGAAAAAAGCCTGACGCATTTTCCATGTGTGTACAAAAGATTAGAAACCAATCTTCCAGACACAAAAAACTCCTGTTCATTAGCAAAGCTTGGATCAGGACTGAGATCCCGACTCCATGGCTCGGGACGGCTGCCAATTCTGTCATGTCTTTCCATCCCTTTTCTGGACAAGATCGATAGCAGCCGTGCCAATAGAAATGAGAGTTCGAAGCTGTTTTTAGAACTCTGGTAATTTGTGTGAAAGCAAAAGGAACAAAAATATTCAAACTGAAGCCTAGCTCCATGAAATTTCCATCTCCATTCTGCAGAGCTGGGGTTTGGACCAGGTTCAGCTTGAAGGTGCTTAGCACACGCATCTTACCATATATTGCTGCCACAAGACCAAGACCTCGTTCTGCTCCCTTTCAGCACAGATTAACTTTGTCTCAGATATCAATGGGTGAGCTCAGGATTTTACTGTAGTTAAAGAATTTGCCCCTTTTGGTAAGTTTTGAACTCTTTAGTCCAACTTTCTTCTTTGACTGTATTGGCCCTAGCACTAACCTCTTGAAATCCAATGGATGGGCCACCTTTGAGGAGCTTTGCCCTCAGGTACAGAGAAAAGCATCAATCCTTCACATTACAAGAGGAATGGTAACGTATGGGAAGGTATGCTTCTAGAGAAATATTTAGAATTGTCCTTGTTCTCTTATTCATTTAAGGCATTAACTGCAGGATTCATTTGCTCTTTATAAGCAAACTATGAGACTTTCATATGCATGAGCCATAAATATTGCATTTAGTCAGGTCCCTGCCACATTATTAAAAGGTATTCTGTTTACAGCCAAGAAGATCTGATAGAAAACATTGCCTGCTCTGTCAGTAACACGCAAAAACTAGTTGGCACCCATGAAATAAATGCTGTTTGATGTAAATTGCTTCAGAGCGAGACTTGGAAAATGTTTATTCAAGGCCTTACAACAATCTGTTTGGATACACTGCAGCTAGGGAATGTGTCACCTATAATGCTGCTGAGCAGAGGTTCCAGTTAAATCATTTTAATGGTAATATAAGCCATGCTAGCAAAGAATCCCTTGCAGAGAGTGCAAGCTGTGCCTCTCTAAATTTATGAAATGTTGATTTATGGCTTTTGTTGGTGGTGTTGTTTGGTTTTTGGGTTTTTTGTTTTTGGGATATGCATCTTTGCCATCATATCTCTACCTACACTCAGCACATGACCACTTTGCCTACAAATTACATTTTAAAGTGCTTTTGACATTAAAAGAAAGAAAAAAAAAATACTATATGATACTAAGTTTTCTGTTTGCCAACCTTAGAATCTTAGAATCTTCTGAGTTGGAGAAGACCTTCAAGACAAGTCCAGCTATCAGTCTGACCTACCATCTCCCATCACTATGCCATGCCACCTTGTAGGAGACCAGGACTGAAAAAAAAATCATCTCTTTCTGTTAAACAGTGAGGGATTCTGCCACCTGAACACTGTACAGAGAACATCACAGCAGAGTGTTAATCCACAGGTAAGCTTGCTATTTGCCCACAGTAGGGACATCTAGAGGATAGCCCTATTATTGCCACTACTTTGCGTGGAGGCAGCCTCCCGAGGAGAGCAAACCCAACATCCCAGCACATCCTGTGGAGATCCTGACCCAAGGAACTTGCAGCCAAGTACTGCTCAGTAGACAAGCAGGTGACACAAAGCAGTGATGACAGGAGCTCGATGTCCCCATCAGACTGTGATGAGCAGTGTAATTGGGGCATGACTGGTATCATTGCACACCGGCTGTCAGTACGAGTGGAAAAAGCACTCCTCCGTAATGAGCCTGACTATGCTGCAAGAGAGTGCAATGCTTTTTCTTTTGTTTCCGAGCTTGACTCAGCAAGGAGCAGGTGCAGAGCTGGCAGCCAGCAGCAGCAAAGCCTAGGAAACAATGAGCTGAGCGAGGAGAAAATTACGGTGACCCACCATGTAATTGCTCTGTGGATAATCTTTTCTCCCCATATTCCCTACAGAGCAGTCTGCAGGCAAGCACTCTTTCCAGTCACTCAGAGTTCACAGGATTGGGGTGGCTCATGGAAAGCACTTGGGTCTCCCAGCTTCATATAACAGTGTTACCTACAAGAGAAGCCTATCCCATTCTGTCCATGAATCACGCATATGGCTGCTGCAGAGTCAGATGGAGCCATTTGTTCTGATCTCCTGACTTTTCTATTCCCCACTGCCTTCAACTCATTGTCTCTTATTAAGCTGATGGATAAGCTTGGCAACCGTGCCCTCTTTAGAAATGGGGTGGGAGGGAAATGTAAAAAAAAAAAGTACTGTCTTGCCAGGCAGATTTTCGAGACGATTCTCCATACATCTGGAATGTAGCAAACCGTGAAACGTCTCTGTCCCCTTAAAGCTCCACTTTAACCAGCCTGGGGGTATGCAAAAAATAGTGCTGCAAAGGATCGACACAATTGGCTGTAGGTAATGCACCAGTGTTGAAGGAAGAACATTTTTAAAAGGCTAGATCACTCTGCTCCTTAAACTCCCTTGTATTCTCCCTGTAAATCTGGCCACACTCACCATGACTGATCTAAAATATTCCATTTTTAATTAGTTCCAGGCTTGCAAATGTGATTGCTACATCTGCACGACACAGCAGTGCCAAATCAAAGTCTGAGGCAGATGAAGGAGTACCGAGCAGTTTAAAGACCTGTTGAAGGAGAAAGCAGGGCTACTCCACTCTTGGAAATTCCTTTTTGGAAAGTTTGGAGCAGCCAGGTCTCCACCTTGATCTTGCACTGCCATTAAAAATGAGCAACTGGGGGATATTCTTCATCTTAACCTGGGTTCAAAAACCCAGCTCTTCGATAAATCCATAAATTTGGGGCTGTTCGAGACATGTCTCTCTGAAGATGTACTACAGATTTACCATCTCTAGATTTATTTATTTATACCTTTAGCAATAACCCCCCTGCAGTGGTTGTAGCTGGAAGCTGGGAGCACCACGGTTCACTGAAGTCCTGTCCTGAAGCTGTCACTGTGTCAGGATCCGAGAGAGATTCTCACGGGAGATCCCATGACACAGAGGAGGAACAATCCTCCCGTTCAGTCTCAGGTGACATGCCAAATTTCCTTCTCTCATCTCTCTTTGGCACAGAGAATCTCTTCCTTCAGTGTCTTCTTTTGGTAGCGTCTGACCTGATGTTATTTCCTGTTCTTTGTCAGAGGTGCAAATTATTCTAAGGATGAGAACTAAATGCCAATGAATGGCACGTTGTCATGATACTCGGGTGTCTTTTCTCCAAAACTACAAGTTCCTTTGCCATGGAGCTGTGCTCAGCAGCCACTGAAATCGAAGGCACTTCAGGAGATAGTTTAAAAAAAAAAAAAAAACCTTGAGAAATTATCTTATAAGGAAGACAATACCACGAGAAGGAATGCATACTAATAACAAAGCATACAAGAACGACTGACAGACAGAAAGACAGATGGACTGAGAGATAGTCACAAGTACTGCTCTGGGGAATTTTATGCCAGCTGAACCTAACATTTTTTTATGGTTCACAGAAATCATTGCTCTCTCCGCTTAGATGTCACGACCAAAGCCATTGTAAGCCTGTGCATGTGTTATTCTTTTCTTTTTTACTTTTGTAAATATTCTATGTTTCTCTCTGTCTCCCATGACAGCCAGGCTGAAACTCTCTCAAAAGGACCAGGAGGTTACATCTAAACCATTACAAACTGTGGCTTACATAAATCTAACCATACATACTTTTGGAATGTCTCGGATTTTAAACTACAGGTCTGTATGTAGCTGTTCTTACTTTCAAGCCTCAAGTCCAAAAAAAAGGAAAAAAAAAAAAAAAAAAAAAGAGTAAATATGACTCTGACTGTCTCCCTTTTCCAATAAGCTTGCCCTGCACAGGCACCTGGCTTCCCCTCGCATCAGAGTGCTTCACAAACACATTTTGCTTGCAACTGCAAAGTGGCCCTAAGACAGAGTATGAACGTGGAGGATCCAGAGGCTGGATCCTAAGGGTGAATTATCTAGAAGCAAAGTGCCACTGTTTTCCCAAAAACTAGATTCTGGTGAGCTGAAAAGCAAGTCTGCTTCTGCCTTGCCTTGTCAGGATTAGCAGTACCTACCTGGGATCTGCAGTGTTGACCAGGGCTGTCAATTAAAACTAAACACATTTCAGTGTGGCTGCCAGCCAAAAACACAGAACCTGCCAAATATTAAACACAGAGGATCTGCCTAGTTTCAAAACAATTGTGCCACCGCTGCGAGCAGGGTGTGCTTATAATTTCAGTGTAATCCAAGCACTGCTTGTGCCAATTCCTAACTCACGGAGGAGGCCTTCCAAAGGAGCCATCCACAGCTCTGCCTGTCTATCAGATCTTTTTCTCTTTAGTTTTAAGACCTCCAGAATGTTACCTATTGGAGAACCTTTGTTCAGCGCTAAAATCATAGCATCATAGAATCATTAAGGTTGGAAAAGACCACCAAGATCACCAAAGTCCAACCATCAGCACACCACCACCATGTCCCTCAGCGCTGCATCTCCATGGCTCTTGAACACCTCCAGGAATGATGACTCCACCACTTCCCTGGGCAGCCTGTGCCAATGCATCACCTCTTTCTGAGAAGAAACTTTTCCTGTTATCCAAAAGACCACAAGCAAATTCAGGTTTCTTCTCTTGAAGAATAACAGAATCAATTAAGCTTGTGAAGTCAATGCATAATGAGATTTCTTATTACTAAAACTACCACTGAGGGCAAAACTTCCCCATAAATTATATATTGAAGTGTGTCATGCTGGCATCACGTGCTGATTCCAGATAACAGAAAGGGCACTGACTGTGCATATAACCTACATTTGCAATTTCTAAGCTGGAAATGGATGCTCACTGAAAGAAGTACATCTGAAATAAAAGGCAATTGAAAAAGATCTCAAAAGACAAAAATAGGTTGGTTTTCCTCCCTAAAATTTTGAGACATCTTGGCCCTCCAAATGGAACATCTCAAAGCTACTCTTGCTTGACAGGAAATCCTCTCAACATACATCCATGCATCTCCAATCCAAAACTCTGCTTTAATCCTTTATAACAGGGATGAAAATAATTCTGATTTCCTAAGCTATTCCCACACAATAGGAAATACAGAAGAAGAGATCACAGGTGCAGTGAGAAATGGTGATGACTGCACGAGGTGGTAGGCAAGCAGGCATGCACAAATAGCCACAGTGATGGTATTAAGGCGAGAAACATTTCCTGTCATCACAAGGGCCAGACCGTAGAGTCCTAGAGAGTTCTATTTTGGGTTTGTAAATCACACTTAAAACCTACAACAGAAGAACACATGCCTTTAACCTTATATTTAAAATGGAAACCAAACAAAGACGCCAGAGCACATTCTTCTGTGTTAAACTGAACACAGCAGTGCCTGTGACAGCCATGTTTCCCTTTGCCAGAGATATCCTCTTGTCTTCTCAATTAAGCTCAGATTCAGTCCAGAACTGACGTGATGCTGGGCCTGGATAGGGCTCACATGTTCTGGCTTTCACCATTATTGCCTCAAATCCAGACTGTGAAGATCTGGTAACACAGCAAGACAGATGAGGGAAAGAAAAACTGAGACACTAATAACTAAACACTCCATATCAGTCCATACTTTTCATTCTGAAAGCCCCTAAAGTAGATTACAAATTGAGTTCCTTATCTCCCCAAACCACCTCATTCACCCATGAAATAAGACCATCCTAGAGGGGTAGAAGGGGAGGGAGAGCAAAGCAAGAGGCAGATGTTTAACTTCAACCCAACAAAATAATTTTAAAACAGGAAAAATAAAAATAACCAACCCAAAGGCAGATTTCTTTAAATACCAGATACGAGGACGCTCATCTCTTTATTCAGCCTTTTCTGTGATGCAGGTAACCATTCCAAGGTTCATAACTCATATTTTCAGATTGCTTTGGCAGCCTGTTGGGAGTAAATTATCACCTCTGACTGGCAGGTCACTGAATGCTCCACTGCCCATCCAGGAAAGCTCAGGACTCTGCTTGCTGCAATGCCTTTTCTCCAGGGGATAGCTCTCATATAAACTCTCAACTTGGGCATCAACAAAGTACAGCAGAATGTCATAGTCTCTCTAGCTTACAGAACTACATCATTAAGGAAGAAATGACAGCAGAATGAGCACCGCAAGACATTTTTCTATCTGAACATGACCACATAGCAATGATCTATTTACTACGACGGTGCTTACCGCATTTCTCTCCATTTGAGCATGATAGGCAGCGCTGGCACGGTATGTTAGGCAACAAGCAGAAAAATAGCTTGGCTGTCTCTGGACTTGCCCACCTTTTCTCAACAGCAGCTCCAAATGCTGTTTTGTTTTGACACATGTTTCCAATAAAAACACAAGGTTCATATTGACAAGAGGAATGCTGGACCAGACCACTGGCATTTCAGAGCAGCCACAAATCCTGCTTTCTCCGAGCCCCTAAGGGTCAATTCCATGTGGCAAGACTCCCCACTCTCTAATTACTCATGTTCCTCCACAACCAGCCTTCTTATCTCATGAGCTACTGTCAGCTGAGGCTGATTTATTCAATTATTTAAAGAGGCACCGTCAACTCAACTATGCTATATTTACGTACATAAAATCAATAAAATCTTTCCAATTACTTCTGCTATCTCTGCTTTAAGCGCTGCTCTGAAATTTGGATGCAGGCAGATACCTACTCTTTACAGTAGGTATCTCAGAGAGATGCTCTGACGGTCCATATAAAGAGCGGGCTGCAGGCGTGTGTGAATGAAGAGTTGCTGCTGGGATACATTTCTGCAATGGTCTTAGTTTCATAACTCAGCAAAAAGATCAAACAATTTTCTTTTTGCATTAATGATTTGTGATTTACGCATCTCCTTGGGTGCTCAGAATGCCTCCTTCAAAACTCCCAGCGGAAACGATGATGCCAAGTGCTGGATTTTTTCCCCACACCTCTCCAGACCATCAAGGAGGGGATTAGGAGGAAATGCAGCTGGCTGAAGACCACCAAAAATCCCCCAAACTCCTAACACAACAACCAGGACAACGGCACTTGGTCCTACCCACCTCCTGGAGGGGTGAGAAAGAGGTTCATTTGTATCTCAGCTCCTTTATTTACTGATCCCAAAGAAACTCGATGATTCCACGTCTACTGGAATTGAGTCTACTGAAGGAATGAGGAGTATAGCAAAATGGCTGATACCATGGACCTTTGCCTTCCTCCTTCCAAAGAAGCAAAAAAGAAAGGAAAGAAAAATGTTGTGGAATTTATTCTTTAAAATAAAATAACAGTTAAAAAAAAAAAAAAAACAAACAAAACATTCCTGAGACACACACACGGATGTTACATGCCATAAGTTTCCACGTCATCACATTTCATCTCACGCCCATAGCGGAAGTCCGAACTAATTTTTTGAAGCGGCCAGCCGGGCTCTCCTGAGAACAATTCAGTTCATTTGTTGTCCTTTTGCTTTGATGTACTCCACGATCTCACATGAAAATCAGGCTGCAGTGGGAACGGCTGGGCTCAGTGGACAAAAGGCAGTAGGCTCCCTCCTAGGAGGCTAATCAAAACCATCCAACCCCAGCGGAGGGAAGGCACAAGCAAAGAGCCAGCGAATAACTAAATATTTGCTACCCCTTCAGTAACCTTGTCACTGAAACTCAGAAGTACAGAGATAACTCGATCCTCCTCCTGAGCAAACATACTGTGCGTATTTAACTTGACAGGTTTTTCAAGACTCATATTCCATAGCTTTCCATACTGTCCCCAGCAGGACACAGCCAAAAGTCTGGAAAATAATATCTTCTCTAACTTCACTATTCCCTCCTCCACTTTTTTTTTTTTTCCCCCTTGTAATCATCCATATTATTAATAGGAGGCAGCTGGTTCCCATTAATGTTGGGAAAACTGGTCTATCTCAGGAATTATGGTTTAAATTGGCTTGTAGTCTGGGGGAATTAGCCATCTGCACCTGGCCTAACATGGATATTTTCAGCCATGCTAATCATAAACAGGGCTTTGTTCTAGTTGTGTCCACTCAGGTCTCTCTGTCTTTTTATTTTCTCCTTAAAGAGTGGGAAGGAAAAAAAAAAAAAAACAACCAAACAAAAAAAAAAAAAAAAAAAAAAAAAAAAAAAAAAAAAAAAACAGGCAAAAAGAAAAGAAGAAGAATCCTATTAACCCTTTCACAGAGTTAATCAAAACCTAACTGTTCTGCATTTCATTTGGTGTTTTTAACTGAGAACATCGCCCAAGTTTGAATGGGGCCCAGAAGAAGTCGTATGGCTTTTTGGAGGCTGAGGAGAACTGGCGTGCAGAAGGGCCAGTTGTTTGGCAGGACAGCTGTGATTTAGCAATCGCTTTGTGACGTCCATGAGAAGCGTAACACCATGTGGGCAGGAAGGACTGTGCACCAGACTGGAGCTGGAAAGGGGGAGGGCTGCAGCGTTTAAAGCAAAAACATCAGAACACTGCAAATTGCTCTCAAGAACGTGCTATAACCTAAAGTGAATTTTGTTGTTGTTGTTGTTGTTTTTCCCCATTTAATATCCATTTTTGGCAAAATGACTGTGTTTGTGCAGTGCTTTTGGGCTGAGATAAGAAAGGGGCCTTCAAAGGTGGGGGAAAATAAATGACATCACCAGTTCAGAGCCTGCTCTCTTTGTCTTGGAGACTTGGGAGCACAGGTAAACGTTCCATCCCATCCCCAAACCCTGCAAGGAAGCCATCCACAACCACAGTTCTGTAGTTATAGGAATGAGTAGTTTCTACCTCAGAAGAGCCAACCTAAAGTTTTGTCCACGTATATATTTGTCATTAGATTTAAAGATTATTTTTAAGGATTCAGCTTCTCTCTCTATCAATCTTCCTGCCTTAGTAATTATGAATTGCCAGCATTAATATGTTTGCAGAAGATACAGAGAGGACGGGTTCATCAGTAGCTATCGAGTACAAAGAACCGGACACAAAATTTGGCTTGAAAGTTACTGAAGCACTGTATGCTGGAGCCTGGGAGGCTCTGTCAAGGGCCAGCTCAGCTGCTCACACCCCACTTTTCCTCCTGTGTCCACTGCTCGCTTTGGCTACAGACAGGATACTGTGTTAGCTATCATACTACAGATGTTAGTATACATAAGGTTTTAGGATGGGTTGCCTTGCAAGTAATAACATGGTTTAATCTGACGTTTGCAGCTTCATTCGTATTGTCTTTGGGGTTGGTATTTTTTCGTTTCTGAACAAAGCTCCACAGGCCACCTTTGTGCAGCATCCCTCCTCCATCTAGGCTTACCCCTGGACAAGTGCACTGAGATGCCAGAGCTGTTTGTGTGCCAAAAGATACTCTCTCCAGTCCTTTATCCAATGTCAATCTACAAACAGTGGCCATGCATGCCCGAGCCCTCTCACTCTCCCTCCCAGCCTAAGTCTAACCAGCCTGTTTGCTTGCTCACACGTTTTGCAGGATCCAGCTGAAACAAGAAGTAGAAATGCTGACCTCTACTGCAAGAGCCCATTGCCATGCTATTTGGATCAGGAAGTGCCAAAATCTCAGAAAGAAGCCTGGATCTTCCAAGCTAATTTAGAGTCTCAAGAGGATCGTATAGTTTGGATAATCCCCAGTCAAGCGTTACATTTTATGGGAGCTTATCCAAACTAAACTCTGACTCAGTTCGCTCGCCCATCAGCAAACGAAACACCTCGCGGAACAAGGTGTGCTGCCAAAGCCAAGGAACCAGCTCTGAGGTGGGGCTGGGCGACGTGGGGACAGGGAAGGAACAGCAGGGAGGGACTTCTGGAGCCAGGGTTTGGGGAACAGGAAAGCTGCAGTCACCCTCTGGGTCAAACGGACAGCAGGAGGAGAAACAGAACATAAGGGAGGCTGTTTTTAATAAGCGACTCTGCGAAACCAGTTAGAAAGAAGATATAAATCATTGGCTTTGGACAGCAGGGCAGAGTGCTGTAGCCCCCAAGGGGAAGGATGAACTTCGCATCCACGGTGCTTGGTGCTGCTCCCACGAGGATGCAGCTGAACGGCTGAGCCCCATTTTATGCCCAGTGGCTCTGTGGGAGCACCTTGTCTGATTGAGTGCTAGGTTTACTGACAGAGAATGAAAGGGTAGAGGTGGGGCATGCAGTCATCCTTAATCTCAGTGAGCTCTTAAGAATTTACTGAGACAGCCACAAATTCCTGGAAATGAGATTTCCCACCTCTTCAGGGACCGGGATTTAAGTATGAAAGCCAGAATAATGAATCTTGCATGAGAAAGGTATATTAAAAACAAAAGAACAGAAATGACACAACTTCAATAACTGAGGAAAGGCACCTGTAATCCCCAGCCGTGTCTGTAATGGGGCTGTGTGCAGTGCCTGCGATCCAGACACAGCATCTCAGTGCAAGTGTAACATGAAGCCAAGGGCTCCTTGGTGTGCACTGTGACACGCTCCTTTGCCGGACCCTCACCAACCAGCCTCGACCCCCACCTGCTCTGGGTTTGTCTCTCTGAGCTGAGCTCCTTAGTGCTAATCTTTGCTGTAATTAGTGCAGCACTCACTGCAAACCTGCTCTCCGTCTGCACGCTGGACGTGCCTCTTTGCAACAGTGTAGATTGCAGAGCTCAAAACAAAGTGTGAAAGCACAAGACAAAGCCTCACAGCTGAGGAGATCCAGCTGTGGAAGAAACCTGCAGCGGAAATGAGACAAATCCAGTCAGAGCACCTTTGGGAAACAGTGAAAACCCTTCCCCTTTTCCATCATGGGCAGGATGACATTCACAGCTTCACCGTCTCCCCACATCTGAAGGAGAGAGATCTCTTTAGCCATAAAAAAGACAAGAACCAGAGACATCCTAACCTTGCTTTTGTGGTTTATTTTTGTGTGTGTGAGGAACGCTAAGATATTATATCGCTGCGATAACAAGAAGGATAAACCATCAGGAAATTCACTATAAGAAAATACCGATGGGAAATGTTTGAGGAGTCTGCAGAGTTCCTTAAACCTTCATGGGAGATGAAGCGAGACTGGGGAGTGTGCAGACAAGGGACTCTTTGCGAAGATTGATTTCTGTATCATAGATGTGTAAAGAGCCCTTGGGTTTAGTGCGGTGCATGAGGATTTGCAGAAGGCAAAACAGTAACCTGCACTCCAGGCAGCACTAACAGACGGGATCTGGAGTGTATCACAGTGCCTTCTCACAAGCCCTTGGCTGGCGGCTGCTGATCTCAGAGCTGTGCTCCAGGTTTTTTTCCAGTACATCTCCTTTCGGGGCCCAAAAATTCAAACCTGGCCCCTTAGGCTTGTTATTCCCAAAACTAAAAAGTTAAAATCTCATGTTCATAACTCTTCTCTCCTTCACGATTCACACAATGCACATCTTTTAGACATCTCCAAAATCATCACTGCTTTAGCTATTATTTTCCCCAAGGCTTTACTGGCTCTCTTGGCATCGGTTGAGATTGCCTGTACAGCTGCACCCACACTTAGATTCTGCTGCCAGTGGCAATCCTGTCTATCTCCCTACATATCCATTCCATGGTCCTGACAGTGCTCTCCCCTGTAAAGTCACCAGCACAGGCTGCCCAGAGAAGCTGGGGATGCCCCTTCCCTGGAGGTGCTCAAGGCCAGTCTGGATGTGGCCCTGTGCAGCCTGAGCTGCTGGGGGGCCACCAGCCCATGGCAGTGGGGTTGGATCTCCATGATCTGTAAGTCCCCTTCCAACACAAGCCATTCTCTAATTCTACAATTCTAGAACATGCTCTCAGGAACACACCTTCCCATCACCAAACGAGGTTTCTAGTCTTGCAGGTACTAAAATCAGAGATGTCAGACCACGGGATGTAGAATTATTTCCATTCTTCATCCTGCATCCTTGCTCTCTTTATAGAGAGGCTGAGTTGATGAGTCTTCTCCAAGGTGCCATAGTTCACCAAAGAACTTGCTTTGCAAAAGTGGAAACAGAAAAGTCCAATTGAGAAGGAAGAGGAATTAAGAAGTCTATGAAATCTGTTTACTGCATTCACGTAGGCTCAGGACACTTGCGCAAAGCTTGCAAAAGGCATTCCTGGGGAGCTTAATAGAAGCAAACAGCAAACCCTTAAGTGTCAGACTGGTAAGAAGATGATCAAATGTGGCAGGGATTGACTAGGGCAAGTACTCCGAAGAAACAGGAAATAAATAACTGACCTTGAGAGCGAGTGAGTATGTGCTCAGATGATGAAGCAGAGATTTTAAATGAGTTTCTGTGGAGATGAAGAAGGGATGAAAGAAAGATGAAAGAAAGGACATTCACATACAGCTGGGCTATCAGGGTTTTTGCTTTTGTTTCGGTTAGGATTTTTCATTTTGCTACCTTTGCTGAGGTGAAGCTTGAAACAAATGGGCAATAAGTTGATGAATTCATGAAGCCTAACATTTATTCTCTGTTGTGACAAGAACATGCCATCTTCAAAGCAAAAGACAGAGGGCCACAGCTCAGCAGCAATGTGAGACTGCCAAAGAAATTAACCCACTGAAATTAATCTGGAAAAATGGAGAGACCAGAGGGCCAATCTCTCCGGAGATCATGGAAGACCCTATATGCTGCAGAACAAACACTTCTCTATACGGTCATGAACAAATAACATGGACAAAACTCTCACTTGCACATTTAATTAGGGAAGGGAAGACAAAGGCTAAGGGGATTTATAGCTTTTGGGTGCTACATCTTCTAGTTTTCCCTGCCTTTTGCTCTCAAGGAATTACTATCACTGGGCAGGTGCTTAATGATCTACCCATTAAAATGATCTACCCATTATTTGTCCTATTTCCGAATTGCTGTGCACATCCCCATCACAAATAGCCTTTACTTGTTTTTATCAAACCCAAATGTCCTTGAACACCCTGAAGCTTGGAGCTCACCTTCTGGTCACAGCCAACGCTGCAAGAAGTGGCCTTCCCATCACCAGCTTCATTACTCAAGGGCCTCTGAAGATCACAAGTTTTACATGCTGCTTGGTTCCAGTGGAAACATGATCTTGTAGCAAAATAAACAGAAGAAAAAGTTCCTAATAGCACAAATACCTAATTCAGAAAGTAGAATTCACTATGGGAATAGCACATCCCTCTCTTGCAGACCTTAAAGTATCTCACTGGCTTTGCTTATTTCAGAACCTGATTCCACAAAACAAAACATGGTAGGATAATCTCATTTATTTGTTTAGTTTTCCACTTTGCTCAGCTATCCCAGCTCAAATCTAAGCCAAATGTTACACTAAAAACCCCATGGATATACATGTTTTTTTTATTTACTAACAGAAGTAAGAAAATAGGTTACAACAGCCAAGACCAGAGGTCCTCATTTGTAACCATTTATCCTCATGTAATTAAAGGTCACCCACAAATTACATCTGTGGGCTCTAGCACCATTTCACATAGATATATACATATGTATATATGTATTTACAACTGCTACGTACTTATTTTCCACAGTGTGGTGCCCGATGTTTCTGCAATATCTCCCACACGGACAGCTGCCTGGTGTTATATTTAACACATTTTCCATTGGATGGAACTGGAACGGGAGGAGGAGAGGTGACATGGCAAAATCAGCAGTGCCAAAGGTAACTGTTGTTGTTTGTTGGCTGCTTCTGTCCCTGATGGAGTAGAGGAATAACCCTAGAAGCTGCTCCATTAAGGAATCACTCAGCAAAAGTGGAAAATCTTGCAATTGCTTGGATTAGATGATCTTAGTGGCCTTTTCCAACCTTAATGATTCTGTAATTCTATGACTTGTCATTCATCTACAAACAAGGGAGAAACTGGAGTGACAAGCTGAAGCACCAAGCACCATCAGAATGCCTAAATAACAATAGGATTTGTGGTGAATTCCAAATCTGAGGGGGAGTTATTTACATTCAAGGTTTATGATGCCTTTTTTTTCCTCATTGTTTCTCTGTAGCTCCTGCCATTTGAAAAGCCAAAAACTTGCACTCTCAGGAAAATACATAACTCCAAGAATCAACGCTATGTGAAAAGCTGCAAATGCTGTGAGACTAGCACTGGAACTGGGGAAACAGGCAACAAGCAAAGTGCAAAGTGATTACCCAGCAAGTTGATGTGGCTGATGAAATTACTACAGAGCAATTTGTAGCTACCTACAAATCAGAGATATCAGGTGAAGCAGATGGTGTGTTACCACATAGCAACCACTTATGCAAAGGAGATGTAGTCTCTAGATTATTTATAATGAGCCATTGAAATTACACTTCAAGACTGACTATCTTTGGGTGTGGGCTTGTCTAGGTGACCTCCACAAGTCTCATCCAACCTGAGTTATTCTGTGAGTTCCAGATTTTGCCTGAAAAAATATTTCAGCTGGGAAAAAAAAAAAAAAAAAAAAAAAAAGCCATGTTTTTCAAGTGGACAAAGTAGGCAATCCAATCTGGGAAGGGAGAGATGAGGGGGAAAAAGCGAGTTTCTATGTTTGGGGTTTAAATGGTATCTGGCCTGCAGAATGTTTTCTGAACTTTTGACATTTTCTAAGCTGTTCTTCACTGAAATTATACAGCTCCTTCAGTTGGATGCTGCTAAGTGAGGTTTATTGCAAGGTTGCTAGCTGCTATGGAGGACTGCATGTACTCTGCACAAGGTGCCCAATCAAAGCATGGCACTCGCAGGGCAAATGGAGAAGATATCAAGCCACACTTCCCCTCGCTTTCTGCTCCCTTGGAGAATCACACAAGTACAAAACCATGAAAACAATAACCCCAGCTGCAGAGGCAATGAAGCAATTTGTTAGGGAGATGACATTTTTAATGAGAAACACTTGCTGGAGGAGAACAAAAGGCCCTGTTTGGTCAGAGAGATGCTCTTGATACTCCTCTGAAGTGCATGAAAAAGTAATTTCATTTAAGCGTCATACACAGAGCAGCTGAATTTCCTGAGGCTCCAGATGTTGTCCTGTGCAGATGTTGAACAAATGGAACTCTGTCCTGTTGACATGAAAAGAAGAAAACAGGCCTTCCTAAAGCAAAGCCCAGGCGCAGAGGATTTCACATCTTAAAAGAAAAATAATAATATTTTTTTTTAAAAAAAGAGAGAAAACCCTGCAAACTGGGGAAAAAGGAAGTTCCTGACAATGATGTTTTCTTGGACATAGGGCTAGCTGTTCTTAATTGTCCAATAGATAATTGAAGGAGCTGAGAATCTGGATTTGCAAAATACCAAATTCTGGCTCTGTCTTCTCTTTTTCTTGGCTTTATATTCGTTCTTTGACAGTTATCTGGCTGTGATTCCACTGATTTTGTTCCCTAGAAAGGGACAGATCCTGAGAACCTTCATTAGGCCAGAAGTTACTGGAACTTTCCTGGGTGAGTGACGGGTTTAGAATCAACTGAAAAATCCTAGTTGATGCTTCACTGAATGGCTCTCATAATGGCACAGAACCACTTCTTGAGACTACACTAACAAACCGCCTGAATTTCGGGGAGGATAAGGAGTTTTGTGCCTCAAGTAGTATAAGCTTTTGAAATAAGAGAGCACACCAAGATCAGCTCTCATGTTAATGAAGACTAATGAAATATAATGACCTCAATACTCAAATACTTCATTTCAGAGCCTTGGGACTTGTGACAGAAGTAGATTCAGATGATTACCAGTCTTTGTCTGTACACAGGGCCTATAGAAATCCTAATGTAAATGAGCATAGCCTTAGGTCTGATGGCTTATGCTCTTTTTTCCTGCCCTTTTAGGCCTTGAAAAACGGAGACTATTCAGTCTTACTTCCAAAGCCCAAGTCTCCTTCCGACACAGCACTATCCTTCTGCTAAGTGGTAGCAGATGAGAGAGTTTTGATCACTGCACGAACATAAGAGCATTCCTGCCTCTAACACATGCCCCTTCCTAAGGACCGAGGCTGTCACAGACAAGTCAGCCTTTGACAAAGCAATAATAAAAGCCAGGTTTGTGATGATGGCCCATCAGCAGGTGGTACTGTGTAGTCAGTTTATAATGAATAAAGTGAGAACAATCTCATTTTGAAGGGGAATGTGGAAAAAGAGATTAGCATCACATCTAACACGAAGCCAACCAGCAAGGATAAACCCTGACACACCAGAATACAAACTGAAGGAGAAGGATTCTTAATGACCTAAGATAAGCATTAGCAAGCCAGCTCACAGCTACAATGCTGGTGGCTCATAAGAGCACCGTGCTTTGTAGAAACCTGCTTAAAGCAATTCTATAAAAGTGAACTGATCTTCCAATGCAAAAACAGTTTCTACAGAATTGCTGTACAAAATATTTACAAAAGAACCCCAATTCCAACAATAGATACCACTTTTAAGAATGTTACCAGATTTTAATTCATGCATATGCTGCCAAAATAATCCCTTCACATACATACAGTAGCCAGTGAAACTTCTGGTATGCACTTATAAAAGACTGCAGGCAAACGGTGCTTTATATTCTCTTCTAAAGATGTTTCCATTAAGTCCTGCCCCATCAGTGCTCATCATGAGTCTTGATTGCTTAATGAGGAAAACTTACTAACGTAGAGAGAAACTAAGCATGAATAAGGCTTTTTCATACTCACTTCCTCTGAGAACACACTGCAGCAGAGCATGCTGGATCCATGTGGCATACAGGAGGTTTCATCCCACATACCTTTTGCTACAACGGTTTTGGTAGCAAGAACATTCTGCATGTCCACACTAACAGCCAGTGCTGCTGCATGAGCCATCACAGAGGAGACAATCAGAGTGATGGTGGATGACTGAGGGCTTCAGGCAGCATGTAATTAAGGCTGAGTAATGATAACACGAATCTAGAGTGTTCATGAAGTCCTGTTCCTGGCACAAAGCAATGCAGAGCCTCGTTGCAGCCCCACGTTGTCTCCCATGCGTCATTTCCCTCAGCAATCCAAGGATCATCTGCACAGCAGATGCTGCATCTTCTTTATCCAGAAGAGATGAGCTGCACTGATGCACACCAGTAACCAAGAATGTTTGGTACTTATGCATTAGCTGTAAGGGGAAACTGGCACAGGGCTTAGAGGAGTCGGGAGCCCTCTCCTTGTGCATCATCACCAAGCAAGGTGGAGGCAAACAAACCTTTGCTATGATGGTGTAGCAATGGGGAATCATTAGAAACAACCTGGGCTCAAACTCCAAAGTGTCCATATCCTTCTTTTCTGGGACTTCTCAATCTGCTGATTGAAATACTTGATATTTCAAAACAATTTTTAAAAGTCTCCTGGGCATAAATATAAAACATTTCCTTAGAATTATCTGGAACACCTAGCTTCCTCATGGACTGCTCCATGAACACATTTAAACCCTTTAAAACACCAGGGAACGATGATTTCCTTGCTCAGGAATCATATGTGCACTTTCATGGGTCATTAGACATGGATAGCTCTGAAGGTAGTCTAAATCTTTAAGCTCCCGTCTTTTAGCAAACGGGAGAAAACCAGGAGGAAGACAAAGAGAAAAGAAATAACGAACGTTTTGCGTGGCCACTAATGAGCTATTGCAGGTCATTACTTTTATTTCCAGTAGGAATCTAAATTACAAACTGTTTGGGAATCAGTCGCATTAGGCATTTACTTTATAATGAGCGTGACTGCAATTTTAAAAAGCCAGCATACAGGATGGCAGAGAGGTTATAAAAACCTGAGTTACATATTGGATTGTGTGTACACACAATGACTGTATTATTTCTAGGGAATTAATTCCTCATTGCCCCCTCCCTCCCCCCAACCCTCCCAACTTTCCAGACTCTGAATCATTTTCTAATAGAATCTCAACAGGCAATAGTATTAAAAATGTGTTAGATGTTAGTGTCTGGGCCAGGAAAAGCACGACAATCTAATACAGAGAATCTAACTGGGGCATTCATCCAAGCCTGCCATCCATCTTTCCACTCTCTGTGGTCTCTCTCCCACTTCAGGATACAAAGATTGAGCAAGTCCTTGGAATAATGGCATTTAAATGAGGCAAGCTCTACCTGACAATATTTCTTTGCCAGGCAGGTTGCAGGTCCCAGGGAACAGATGCCCAAACTAAATCATCTTCCTCTTGGTTAAGGCAATTTGAATTGAGAGTCATTTCAGTACACGGAGGCAGACCGAAAACAGCCATCTTATTCCATTAAAGGGAAAAGAACCCCTAAGCCCCAGGCGTCATGATTTTGACACTTGATTTTCATTCCACAGTGGAACAAATACAAAACCTTTCAACAGTTCTCAAGAAAACTTTCAGGAGAGCAAGACAAGCCTGAGTTAATGAACTTGCTGGGTGGGTAAGACCAGCAAACTGGAACAGCAGCACTGGGAGAATTTGAAACAGTGCCTGACTCCATGTCTCCATATTCTATAAAGGATTCAGTGTCAAGATCCTCCTCTAAATTAAACAAATCCCATAGCTATAAGCAGTCTGAGCAGCAGAACTCAACCTCCTCCAGTTTTTGATAAAATGGCTTCTTTAATAGAAATGCTTTTTCTCCCCCTCCAATTCTAATCCTCGAGGCTGTGGAAAAAATAGAATAAAACCTTGTTTTGACCAGCATGAAATTCTCTGTCTAGATTTAAGTTGTCCATTTACACCCTTCCTATTAATCACAACAGAACAGATGAGTTCACATCGGAAAAACAGAAGCAGAAACCTAGATGAAAAATACCTGTGTATTTCCAGAATGCCTGCCTTTCACGAGATAGCCAGGGTGGTTAAAAATTAATCAGTCAGCAGCATAGGATATCATATTTGGATGCTGGTGTGCTCAGTTAAAGTCTTGCTTCAGTAGTGCAGGCTGCAGCTGTATCTGAAGGTTTGAAATCGCCAAAGGCGATATAAAGAGAAGTAAGGAGGAAAAGCCATTTTACAGAAACTATCCCATGCACTTGTTATAGCTTACCAAGGGAATCTTTGTCTGCAAAGAATGAAAGGAAACAAATTACACTACTGTAGTACACTTCCAGCGGGTTCAGTATACAACAGTTAGAAACAATCTCACTCCATCTGAGGGTGGCTTTGAATAAAGGAGCTGAACTTACACTGAAGAAACACGTATTGTGTTCTCCTGCTCAAATATGCAGAGTATGGAAGGAATGACAGATGGCATAGGATTTTTTTAGACACAGCCAGTCTCCTCAGACTGCAGGGCCCATATACTGTCAAAACTTCAGCTTAAAAAGAGGCTGTGTCCTTCAGTGAAGTGAGCAAACAGAAAACATATCTCCCTTCCACCTTTCCAGTCCAATCTCTGGACTTACTGTAATCCCTTCCAGAGAAAAGTCATTGCCCTGTTTCCTAACGAAGTCAAAGATGTTGGATAAGACTTGCCTGTCTTCACCAAATATTTACAGAGTCCTGTAGTTACTCTGTTGTCTAATCCTTTCTTCCACTAAGTAGAGAAATGAAAGCTGAAACTGAATGCCTCAGAAGGTGCAGCAGAGTAAATCTACCAAAAAATCCCACCTCTTTTCTGCTATGCAGAACTGTTTGTGTCAACCAAGTGTTCTACAGAAGCAGTTGTTTGGAAAGCCACTAAGTCGTGGATATAACACAGAGACATTGTGTCTCTTACCTAAGGTGGTAATGCTTCTAACAAAGTACAGTTCAATCTTCAATCTACCTCCATCTCTCACCATGAAATTCTAACCAGGACATCGGGATGAGGAAAGATGAAGTGTAAGATTAATAAAAATGTGAGCAGCCGAGTCTTTGTACAGTATTATCAAAAAGCAAAATAAACACTTGGAGGAGTACGAAGTCAGTCTTGTAAAAGGGCAAGGATACACAGCAGCATCCATTGACAACACTGGTACAGCATTTGCTTCCTCTAAACCGTGCAACCAAAGCCTAGATGGTCTTCAAACTACCCTGCTGACCTGACATGATTTGGAAATCTGATACAGAAGTGTAGTCGTCGTTTTATCACTGACTGAATTATGAATGTTGCTGTGAAGTCCTTTCCAGTGTCTGTGCTTCCAGCCAGGCTGCTCTGTAGACAACATGCATCTAGCTGTGAACATTCTGCACCTAGTGCAAGGGCACCTCTGTGCTTCTAGTAACTGCCGACAGAAAGTCACTGCTGTGTTTTGTTTGGTACTGAGTCAGGAAATGCCTAACTGAGACAGCATGTTTTATTCTCATTGCTTTGAGCAAGAGACAAAACAAAAGGAAACAAAAGTTGAAAGCTGCTGTGGCTGAATGTTGTTTATCTTACATCTAAAGAAAAAAACAATATTTTCTTCCATAGTTTGAGTGTTTTCAGTGTCCTTATTAGAGTGTATAAAAACACAAGTGGGAGGAAACAGCATCTGCTGTAGGTAGGTGGGGCTCCCCAGACATTACAGGTCTTTCACAAAACTTCTATCTGAATCTGATTGCAAAGGAGTCAGTCTGTAAGTACATTATGCTATTGCACATTTGATCCGTTAGTCTCTGCTTGTTTTCACTTGACTTTTGGCCATAAATGTGTACCCCAAACTAATTTGTGAAGAAGCTGCTATATACATTACTTGAACTACTGAGAATCACAGGAAACATCAAAGCCTGAAGATGACAACCACAGGGTCCTTTTTGCTGATTTTTTGACAATTATCCCCTTCACAGAGAGGTCCTTGCTCAGTAAGCATCTATACAAAGGTATGGATGAGCAACAGAAACCACTGCCACACCTCTGCTTCAGGAGAATGGCATGTCTTACTGGAATGGTCCCTTAAGAACTTGGATGACTAGCACAGAGTGAAATGAAGAGCTGTTACTTCCAGCTCAAATAAAGGAGCAGAGGATCAAAGTGGATAAGACTGGGATTAAAAGCATGAATTGAACAGGGCAAGGTATATTGGGCTTTAAAGGAAAAAAGTTCACTGTGACTGAGGACTGCTCAATAGGGAAGGACCAGAAGCATGGGCCAACACAAGAAGTCTGGTTAATTATTTTACCAGCAGAAATTTCAGCAGATTGAAGTTGCCAGACTGAGTCCTTCAGTAAGGAGAAATGGTTGGTGGGAGCAACCGGAGTAGTAGTTGCAGGTTTGTATGAAAAAGAGGTGTAAGAAAACAACAATCCCTTTCCTTCCATACCTGTCCTGCTAAGTGTGATTTTGGATGTTCCCAGCAATACCAGGCACATGTGGAGTGCAGCCAGAGGTGAAAAGGAGGAGGAGAGAGGGAGTGGGAAGTTGAACAACTGTCCTGTGAAAGGAAAGTCTGGTATAAAAATAGCATGAAAGCCTCATTTTACCAGCATGGAAACATATGTGACAATGCAGCACATCAATGCAGAAATAGTACACATCTCAGCTGGTGCTCGTGTGTCCATCTTTGTTTGCATTGATACTATACTGCCATTATTACCACATATGAATGCATTCACAGCATGTACAAATGGGATCTTTCTGAGATAAAATGCAAACCTGAGTAATTACATGAATTTATCACACACCTTTGGCTGCTTCGCCACCTTCACCCCCCTGAATGTTTTTTAGCTTTCAAAACAACCCTTTATGGAAGAAAATCTTGAAGTGTTTAAGAGGAAGGAAACCAGTAGGGTTCTATAAAAACTGGATAAGGTATTAATGAAAATATCCTGAAACTGTATTGGCTCCCTTCTTCTTTTCCAGTATAATTACACTGCTTATATATTAGAAGACAACACAGATCCCAGACCTATACAGTGAAATTGTCTTCAATGCTTATCAGGCTTACAATCTCCTGTAAAACTATTAACACTAATTAGGATCACTAGAGATCCTTGGCAGTGGTGTCTCATTAATTTATTGATCTATGTTTTAAAAAACAGTCCAGATGTTGTCACTACTACTTGTGTTTAGAGGTTACTGCACAACATCTCTGCTGGTAACTTCCTTATTTTTCCAGCCTAAAGGAACCATTGGTTGATCAGTTCCCCACAATGACACTAAGTAAAAAAGTAAAGTAACCCCCACACTTACAGAAAGATCCTACCCCAAACAGAGCAGCTGTTAGGCATGTCAGCTCTTAGGCATCTCAGTTCTTGATGCTCTCCATTCCCAACAAAGCCATTCTACCAGGCCTATGAAGGACCCGAAGAGCAGGCAGATGAAACTGAAGCTAGTTCCTCTGGTAATGAGCATTATAATAATCCTATTGTGCTTCATCCACTCATACAAATCCTTCTGTCTCAGAAGTCAGGAATATTCGCATTCATGACTCTGCTTGACAAAGCAAACCAACACTTTCTAAGAATTGCAGGGTTTTGGTACTATAAGCCAATATGCTGGAAACATTTATGGGAAGGAAAAACAACACACAGAGAGTAACAATAGATAGCAGTGCTACGCTCTTTCTTTGATGAGGTTTAGGCAGTGGGATCCACAAATAGTTACCACATTCCCCCAGGACAGACAGATGATGTTTGTCATTTTCAAGACTCTGCCCTCCCCACCCCCCTGCTAGCTCTTTTGTGTGGTTGCTGATACTCACAGCTTCTTCATGGGACGGGACCTTGAAATAAGTTCTGCTGTTGCTGTCACATCTGCACCACAGAGACTTCCTGGATATTCACGACAAAACTGCAGCACGTTTCTGGTTGGGTGTCATCTTCTACGGCTTCTTCTCCACCTCCATTGTGTGGATGACATTTGTAAATTGCTCTCCATCTCATCCAGACACAGACATACCTGCAATGAATAAAGAGTTATGCCCATTTATTACCTTCATAAATAACTGGTTGCTGTTGAAGGCTTCAGGTTGCTCACAGGATGATTCCATGCATAAATAGCATTGAGTGAGTACATCCATATAGGCACGCAGACTCAAATGCTGGGGGCAGGGATTGCTGTTAAGTTGATCTATTTCTTTGACCAAATGCACCATTATATACAGACCTGCAGATCTGCCTTAGGCAGACTGTACAGGTGCTTCATTACATTTGATTTTCCTCTAGATCAATGTAAACTCCCAAGAACCCATAACTCTGCCTATCCCATTCCATCACTGACCAACTTAATACTTTGCACTTCAAAAAACATCTAAGAAACATCTCAAGTTATCACTATCACTGCACCTTCCTCATACATCTCTTCTTTATCCCTTTTTGAAAGATTCCTTTTATCTGCTTTTAACAACATGAATACAAGCTCAGGAGCATGATTCAGCTCTCTGTATTTGTGCCAGTCTGACTCATGGCCATTCTAAAGAAGCTCAACTTTACCACTCACTCTTTGCTTCAAGGCTCCAGGACTGAAATCCTGTGGTCAGAACCAGCAGCTTACTCAGCAAAGCAAGCAAATAAAATGCTTGGATTCATGATGCTGAATTATTTTTGCTTTTCCTTTGCTTTGTATCTCAGCATATGGACATCTGTTTATTTCCACTGATTTAATTTACGAATTTATGCAGTGGCAGTAGCACAGCACTAAGATAAGCCCTCTGTTTTAATAAAAAGCAAATCTAACAGAGAATGTGATGAAGTATCTAGTGTTATGCCATACAGCTGGAAAGAAGATTGAAGGGTATGGAGTTTGCTTCTGAAATATAGTGGCAATTTAAAAGTCTTTGCAATTTGATGGCTCAAAGTTTTGTGCATCATTCCACTGTGTCTGGCAGTTTCAGTATCCTCTGGGCACCATGGAAATACAAATACAACATGAAAACAGGAGAGTGGTTTCAACAGTTGTGGAACAGAATGGCTCCGAGCACTAACCTTAATAAATCTTTTAAATCCCAAGTTTTGAATATCTGAAAATCCTGAATATTCAACAGTGAGGTTCAAAGCTGATCAAATAGAACCAAGAATTCGTTTGATGCTTCATACCTGGTGAAAATCAGTATACCCCCAATTTATCATTGGTTATTTAACATCTTTCTTCCAATTCCTGGCTCTGTTCAGATATTAAACATGAGAAATGCCCTTCAGTGATACCATCCTACAGCTAACTGATGCTGCTCACCTGCAATGTCATGTGAATGCGACCTGGTTTCAGAGGTTCTAACAAATCAGTTTTATACAGACGACTCCTGTCCTTCATACCTTTGATATGCAGAAGTTGTACACAGCAAAGGGGAAATCTGGCAGGGAATTTCTATTGCTCAAGATCTGATCTCAGTGCACAAAGCAAAATCCTGAGATTAGAAAAATGCATTTGCTTCTGGGAAATATTCTACATGCATGAACATGCTGGGAAGACAGCTTCTCTTGGCACTGGATTGTGATCTGTATCTGCAGCTCTTTGTTCAGAAGCAGAAAAAGAAGTGGAGTTAGGAGAGAGAGAGTAGAGATAGCATGGGTGAGAGACCCAGCACTTTCTTATTCAACTCCAAAGCAAAGATGACTGAACTCTGCCTATCTCCTCAGACTGAACAGCCGCATGTAACAAGCTGAACAGCTGAAGGCTGGAATTGGGTCAAATATTGGGCAAAGAGAAATCTGAGATAATAGATTCCCTTGCCCTAGGCTGACCACAGAGTGTTATGAGTGGTGATAACCTCGAGGTGCTCCTCTTCTCATCCAAGATTCCCAGCCCCTGCCAGCTCCAGCCTCTCCCCATCTCCAGCTTCTGTAACTTGCTCTCACTCCTGCAGAAGTAGGAGACCCACAGAAGCCATTCCCCAAATAAGCCCTCAGGAATCCCTTAATCATCTAATAAAATCTCTTACGACCCATTTAAGCAAAGAAGAGCAGATGATCGAGTGTTGCTGTTTGCTTTGATGCATAATCAAAACTGGAGCAGAAGACAGTTGAAATGAAGGCTTTCAAGGATTAGTTTGTGCCAGGATTCTACCTGATGATTCCTAAAGGTTGATTAATCAGAGCTGACAACCTTCTAGGGAGTCACACAACTCTTTTTAAGTGATGCAAAATAAAAAGGGGCAAATTTTTCACCATTACTTTGAAACTGAACCCATAGGCCTTACAAATATTGACACTTGCGCATGAGATTATCACACACGGGTGATCAAAATTTCTCACTGAGAGGCTCAATCTCCACCCATATTGATTTAAGAATGCATGTTTGCTATCAGACACACTACCTGCTGGACAGGCTTCTTGAGGATCTTCCTCAGCCATGTTGCATAACCTCTGGGTATCTCCAGCCTTAGGGTGAACTGGGAAACAAGAATCGGGAAGGGGACCTCTCGTAGCTGCCCCATGACAGCATCCCTCAAAGTGTCCCTGAAGGTCAGAGACATATTGGGCATCACAGAAGTGCAAACGCATCAGTCCCCAGCAGTTCAGCTCCTCCAGAGTAAGGGAATGGGAGCAAACAGGAGCTGCTGCATGCAGGAGTTTATATTCCCAAAGAGTGGCTGACTACCTCTCGTCCCTGTCAGGCTCCCAAATGCCAATGATTTGGCAGCAATTAAGTGACTCAACCCCTGCAGCCAGAAGTGGTAGTCGATTTCCTTATCCTGAAGACAATTAACAACCATCTTGAAATCACCATTTTTTTCTTAAATAGCTGATGATAACAGCTTCACTCCAGAGATGAACGCTTCAAGTCATTGCCCTGACTCTAAATATCTGCAAAGTCAGGTACTAACCAGGAAGGCACCTGTACCTATTCAGCTCCTTCTGAGCACAAACCACTTGTTCTTCTGGCATCTTGACCCTATGTTCTAAAAAGCCCAAGGAGGTACACACAGCACATCAGAGATCTCCCCATACCCAACAAGTCCCAAGCCCAAGCTGGAAGCGACCTGATGAAACGCACTGAAACTGGTCTTTCCAAAGGGTTTACAAGCACAGATGGTTTGATCAATATGTGCTGCAACTGGCAAAGTTGTTTCATCTGCTTTTGGCACCACTAGATCGGGAATTACTTCCATATTATTCTCTTAGTTGTTAAACCAAGATTTTAAGGGAGGAATAGAATGGGGGATGTGGGGGGAGCGTGAGTCTCTCGTGTTAAATCCACCTCATGTGCAAGCACACAAAGCCAGAGAAGTTTGCTGCCTCATGCTGTGAGTGTACGTCTTGGTTTTTGGCAGTGGAACAAAACCCTGGAAGCAGTCTGGAGGCTTTCACATGTTTTGCTGCTTGCTTTGGCTACCGTCGGAGCATCCCGAGCCCTGTGCTGGCTTTGCAGAGGTATGTTTTGCAAGGCATTTTTTAGAAAATGTTTGCAATGAAAATAATTTAGGTGGTTTCTCTCCCTCCTTTTAAAAAAAAATGTTATTTAACAAGCTGATTTTCAAATTGTTCAAATAAAGAAAACCTGCAACCTTATCTGTAATAAAATCAGAGCAAGCTGCTAAGATAAATCCTGTGAGCTATTCTCTGCATGCCTCATATGTTATTGATAACAGCACAGATTCTCCCCTGTGTGATTTTCTAGGATACAAAATGCGTTTGGGCTCTGGATCCTATGTAAGGAGATCTGGAAGCCTTCTTGAGCACTGCCTGATGGCACCCTGGGCACTGCATTCCCCTCTTATTCCAGAGCTTATGAAGCAGCAGACAATGATGGGGCCGCGACCCAATGCTCACTCTGCTTCTGAAGTTAATTTCACAGCCTGTATTGATTTCTCTGCTGCCTTGGCTAAGCTGCTTCCGGTGTATTTGCAATTTATGCAAACTGAAAAGTTTTACATTGCTTTCTGGTGCTGTATAGAATACATTTGCTTCCTGCTTTCTTAAGTGCTTGCAGAGTAAACGGAGCTGTTGACTCCAGCATTCGTTGGCTCAAGTGCTCTCCCAGAGCTGCACAAAGATGTAAAGAATGGCACAAAGATGCAAAGCATGGCACAGAGGGCAAAAAAAGGGCTGAATTTGATTGTTCAGGGCCCTTGCTCACGGTCTGATGGAAATATGGGGTATGATCTACTTTCCCTTACTTCAAAACAGCCTCAAACCACCAGCTCTCGGACGAGCCTCCTTTTAGACTCCCTGATAATGAACTTCAGTAAGTATTTTGCAATCAAAATGAGTCTTGGTATTTCTGAAAGACGCCAGATTCATGCCAGCACATCTGCTGAGGCTGAATGTCTGATTCATCTGGGCAAGTCACTGTGCCTCTGTTTCCCCCTCCTAATAAAATAAGGATAAAAATTAAACCTTCAGTAGACTGATGTGCTCATCCCAGCTCCAGATTTTTCTGTTTTCTACAGATATCCTTCAACACAGGAGAAAAAAAACACATATTTTTTTTCACTGCTGTCATTCTCATCTGTTGTTCATCACAGTGCGGACTGGAGGATTTTGTTTATATTGATAGATGTTTTATCTTTAGAAAAGAAATAATATTTCGGAACATGAAAAATATGGAAAGCAGAAGGAAAGAGTGAAAGGGAATAGGGGAGAAAAGCTAAACACAGTACACACTATTAAGAAGAGTGCTAAAAGAGCTTATTCCAACCCTAGATAATAGTATGCATGAAACAAAGTAAACCCCAGGAGCTTTTAGTATGTATCAGCTATATAAGAGAAGACCTGAAAGATATCACTGAATGAAGCAGGTAAGAGACATGTGACTGTCAGAGCTTTAATTTAATTAGATCTTGAGCTGATAAAGGACAGTTAGGCAGATAGTGTGCCAGCAAGGGAGAATGGATGGAGTCAATGGTCTCTAAAGTATGTAACAGAAAGTGACCAATGACATGTAAAAAATAGCACAAGGGCAACAACAGAAGGCTGACTTTGTTTCCCCCAAACCTGTTGAAGCTGTGGTATGTTTTATACATTAACCTCTCTGTATCATAAGCAGCACTGGGCCAGACAGTACGAAGGTGATAGGTCACTGAAGCAATAAAGCAATCCTTTATTAATGCCTATGCTCCAAAAAATGCAGCCCCAAATTTCTTCCAGATATTCAACTGGCTGATGGGAGTTTTATTTGTAGATTAAACCATAGAGCAAACTGCAGCCCTTACATCCTCTTAAATCATGCAGCCTCCTCGGAATGACTACAATTCTCTTCGAGTTGCGTTACCCAGAGTTTGTAAATGTCTGGAAGGCATAAACCACTAATGCATGTAATTTCTCTTTTCCCTCCTGCCATTTCTCTGGCTTTCCCACACAGATCGCTGCTTTCTCCCAGCCACTTCAAGAATGGGATATATTTCTGTCTCAGAAACCATGCACTATCTCTCCCGATCCAGGGAGTCAGATTACACTGAGATTTAAAACATATTTCCTTGCTGAACAAATCAGATATTCATTTCGCTTCCACAAGAAGACATCTGCGCCCAAACCAGGTGTGACTCAGAATGGTCGCCTCCAAATTTTCATTCAGGGAGAGTTCAAAGGCCTTGGACACAAGTTATTGATCATTGTGTAGCACCACCACACACACATGGCAAAGAGCTGGGAGGGTGATTGAGGTGAGTTATCACATCCCCTTGAATAACATCCTTGGATGAGTTCTGCAGGCCCCCAACTGCTCAGCATAGAATCATTTAAGCTGGAGAAAGCCTTCAACATCATCAAGTCCAACCATCAACCTGACCTACTGAGTCCTGTCACTAAACCATATATAACCCTTAATGATTTAGTGCTATTTTCTTATAATATTCCATATTGGTCCTAGTGGTATTTCTGGATCTTAGTGTAAAGATCAGATAGGAATACAGAAGGTTCCTCCTGCAGCAGAAGTGCTGAGCCATCCCAAACCTGCTCAGCACTTGTACTCTGCTCCGAATCACTGCTGCCAGATTCACTTTGCATGACATCCTAGCACCAGTTCCCAAGGAAGTATCTCGCAAAGAGCAAGCATCCTACTTTCAGATGCCTGTGAGTTATCAGAATATTCAGATAGCACTTCTTTTCGTAGCTTCTTTTAAAGCAAGGCACTCAAAAAGCCTGAACACCAAAGCCAAACCAATCGGGGCCAGTTCACCTTTAATTTTCTGGCTCTACAGCTCACTAATACAGTGGACACTGTATCAAAAGAGAGATTGCTTAGTTCTGGGTACTTGGATGAATTTTTTGCATAAGCTCTACCTGGAATTCTCAAAGCCATTTTCCAGTCACTCTGCTGAAGGGCTTAGCGTGAACTCAGGCAGCGCATCTTATCCTCACTTAATGCAAACACCCATCCTTCTCAGAGGTGAGTGCATCCAACACCTCCTTTTAGTCCCCAAAGCTGTGCTTCAATGCAAGAGGTTTTAACTGCCAAGCTGAAGTCACTCACATCTTTGAATAGCCCAATTAATAATTACAGTATGATAGACCGTATCAGATTGATGGCAATAATGAACTAACAGTTTTCTTATATATCTGTGTAAGACTACAGCTGTCTCAGAACTTACTGTTGCAGTTTTAAACAACAAGTATGCTCTGCTTCAGGCTTAACCTTCAGAAGTGTTGTAACAAGAAATAGACTTCTCTTATTTCCCATACTGTTAACCTGTGAAAAGCAGATAGCTCTGAGACTGTCTCTCCAAGAGTCACAAAGAAAGTAATTGCATGGCTCACATGGGCTGAAACCATGCAAGGATGCAAAATCTAGGTGCTTTCCAAAACTCATATTGACCATCCCTAACTTCTTCCTTCTCCAAAGGTGATTCAGAAATGTTATAGTAACAGGGCTGGGGCAGACATAAAACTTCAGAAATAAACAGAAATGATACTGAAGGTGAATGAGGAAGGAAAACAAATGTTACCCCAGGTTTCTGATTGATTAGGTTGGTGTAAATGTGCCCCTATGAAGCATGCAGTGTGTTATTAAGGTTGGCAAAGACCACTAAGATCATCTAATCCAACAGTTTCTTTGCTCCTGAATCTTTTTGCCCATCTTCCCTGGGCCAGTAACCTGCATCCACACATTACAGCTCTGGCTTTTGAACCCTTACAAATCCCTCTGTAGGATTTTGATGCTGCTCACAGTAAAGGAAGGCACTATGTGTAGCAGTGCACCTCCTGCCTGACATTTCACATGCCTGTGCAGCCTGATAACAAGTGAGTGCCCATGTGCCAGCAAGTTCCTCCGCCTGTTTGTTTTCTTACCTGGGTCTCCTGTGGTGGATAAACACTGAAGTGGCACGACTTGTTCTGCATGAAGCAATGAATTGGCCTGGACTGATGTTTGCTAACAAATCCCTACTCCATTCATTTCCTGCTTCCTCCTGTTACAAGGATTCTACTCTCCTAGGGCTCTGTATTACTTTCTTTCATTTTTAACTGTTTTGCCTAGATTTCAAGCAACATAGAATATTTCTCAATTCACCATGTTTCTTCAAACCTCTGCCCATCGCAACTAATCACTTAATTGTGGGGAGCTGGAGATACCAAGCATTCCAAATGAGCTTTTCCAGGTACCCAGCAACCTCGCCCTGCCAGGTTTCCCAACTGCACTCAGTTAGGTGGAATGAATCCAAGTGGGTTTGGCAAGCCAGCTGCTCCCACCACCTACACACGCACACCTACTGGTATTTCATTCGCTGAGCAGCCCTTTCTTCTCCCCATTGTCCTACCCACTACGGTTGCTTGGCCAGGAGGGAAATTTGTAGTTCAGGAGTTCAAAAGAAAGCTCATCCATCCTGCACTGAGAACTGCAGCTGGGGCACGTCTGCCCTGCCCCAACTTGTCTGGAGTGATTGCGATGCTCCCAGCTGAAGAGACACATGGAAGCCCTCCTTCAGTCCCACCAAGCACTCCTGGCATTATAAAATGAGAAGGGTTTTCTGCATACATCTGAATGAGATTTGGCTGCCAGGCAGCTGGGAGCCAGTAGAATCACAAGACCATTAACATTGGAAAATACCTCTCAGATCATCCAGCCCAACCCCAGCCCACCCCCACCATGATAACTGATCACGTCCCTCACTGCTTCATATCCACATTCCTTGAACATCTCCAGGGATGTTGACTCCACCACCTCCCTGGGCAGCCTGTGCCAGTCTCTTGGCTGTTTCAAAATGACACAATGATACCATGCAAGTTCTGTGGTGCTAAATAAAGCTCCAGTGAAGGGGATAAACAAAATAAAAGCAAAGGCTTTCTGCATCACAAATACCTCTAATACTTTAAGGACTTACTCTTCTTGGAAGGGACCTTAAAGCCCATCAAGTTCCAACCCCCTGCCACAGGCTGGTTGACCCCACCAGCTCAGGCTGCCCAGGGTCCCATTCAGCCTGGCCTTGAGCACCTCTACAGATGGAGCACCCACAGCTTCTCTGGGCAGTCTGTGCCAGGGCCTCACCATCCTCTGAGTAAAGAATTTCCTCCCCTAACATCTAACCTAAATATCCAACCTTTCACTTTAAAACCATTCCCCCTTTGTCCTAGGAATACTTTGTTTTCTTCCGCCTCAGAAGAAAATGGAATGCAAACACAAGTTAGCACTTCTGGAGAACCAACAAAAACACCTTTCTGCCTGCAGCATCTCAGCTGCCTTTCTGCAGAAACCGGCTATGGAAATGAGCTCCCTGGAGTCCTGCTGACACTATCTACTGTCACAGTGATGATCTGACCTGATAAAGGTGCTTTTCATTCTTTTTAACTGACAAGGCAGTGCTCATTTCAGCAGGAAAGTGGTGGTGTTAAAAAGAAAAAGGGCAAGAGTAAAAGGAAGAAATACTGATAAAGTTTTTCTTCATCAACAGTGGAAAATAAAAAGCATATACAGGTGGAAAAATCTATGCTTTCTTTTATCCCTCGGAAACCTTGGAAACATGTGAGGCAAACTCACCATTTCAGTTGGTAAGTAGCCAAAATGCTGCTGATGGAAAAGTTGTGTCCTGGTCCCAGCGTCCACTGTTCTTCCCAGAAGGTTCAGGTATTATCCTAAGATGAGACGTGGTGCAAGAAACAAGCACAAGAAAGTCAAAGCCCTGCATTCTGCCACTTCTCTCATTCTGGCTTTGAAATAAATGCAGCTGGAACAAGAGGAAGGAGCAAATAAAGTTTGCTATGTGGCTGTGATAGCTGTTCAGTTTCTGGTCTTACACCAAACCACTGATGCTCCCTGCAAAGGGCACTCACCCACAACTTCTATACAAGCCCACAGGATAAGAAAAAAAAAAAAAAAAGTGCCACAGACAGCAACAGAACTGACTGAAGCAAGGTTAGGTTTCTTACAACCTCATCTTACCTCCTGCCTTATCTGTAATTAGCTTCTGTGAAATGCTTTGAGCTTTATTTTTCCCTTATCTGAGCTGACACACTTGCAAAGCAGCCCTTGGATGCAAGGGGTAAGGGGAACCTCAACCTGCTCATCATTTGGTTTTGGCTGCATTAAACATGACTGCAGTCAAGCACTTCTTGAGAACTTTAAGATTAATGTCATTTATTTTGGTCAACAGGCTAAGTCTATTCAGCTTTGGTTCAGCTCAAGCTGTGATTTTCCAAAGAGAGTGACCAAGTTTCTCTCAACAGCTTGCTTCTGGAATGACCTGGGCGATAAATACATGTCTGTGTAACACGAGGAACTTCAGGGAGCTGTAAGGAAGGGTTTATGTACCAGACCAATCTGAGGCTGTGGGGTTTTTTTGTGGTGTGAAAATATGACTCGTTTGGTTAGGTTGGGTTCTTGGCATGGCAACAGATTTTCTTTCATAAAAAGTACCAAGGACAAAATGAGATTTTAATTTGTGACAAAGAGTTGCACAAAGCAATTTGCTAAGGAAAGATCCAAAACAATTCAGCACCAGCCCACTTCTTCCATTTTTTTTTTTATTACTGCTATCTCTAATTACAGGCATGAGACCCAGGTAATAAGTGGGTTACATTTTCTACTAAGAAAATGATGTGTATAATTATAGGCACATGTTCAACTGAGATACTGTGGCATCCAGTGCTTCCACAAAGATGATAATTGTCAACCTTTGCACTGTAATTAAGTCTAAATGAGAATCCTAATCGCTTTCCAAATGAGCAAACAGTAAGCCTATCTTGATTGGTTCTGTTGTGCCAATGAATGAAACTGATTTATTCTATGGGTTAATTAAGTTTTATAAAAGCACATATCCCCCCCCTTCCCTCAAAACCCACATAGTCAGCAAATATTTGAGCTAATTAGTCCTATATTGTTTTAGTGCTGTGTGATAGTATTACCTGTATTATCCTATTAGGAGCCCCGGTTTTCTGCAACTTTGATTTCACATTACCCCCCTGAAGCGACTACGTCACCTTTGATTCACCTGTTTTTTGGGGTCTGTGGCCTTATCTCCCCTTTGATGCTTGTGATTTCAGCAAGGGTCACGAACAGAAGAGGATGCTGTGCAGTATGACACTTAAAAATGTCATTAAAAATGTGCTTTATGCCTAACCATGCCATAACAGGCTCAGCGTAAGCGATCTCATCTCACTGACTTTCTTTTCACTGCTATTCATGTGGGATATTTTCCTATAAAGTGCCAGTCAGCCAGCCCAGCAGGACTCTGCTAAGCACAGACCACACAGGGAGATCCCGAGGATGGCTGATGCTATGTTTCATCCCGGGTAAACCTTCAAACTACACAAGATGACCAAAACCAGCATGACTCACTCTTACCTCCTGTTTCCACATTCAGCACAACGCAACCATCCAATAAAGCTAAAGAGATCATTTAGTGGGCATGGTGGTGATGACTTGATTGGTTGGATTAGATTATTTTAGTGGTCTTCTCCAACCTTAATGACTCTATGATTTGAACTCTACATGTGATTTGCTCAATTTCAACAAAGACAGCAATTGTATTTAAATAGGCAGTAGGAGAGTTGGGAAACTTCTGCAACACTTCAGTCAGGCCTCCCAGGGTAGGCATGCACATGTCCAGAAGACCCCAACATCACTTCTGCTAGAAGATGACACAGTGCAGGGATGAAAAAAGGAAGAATTTGGATACATTCATCACCAATCAGCACAGATACACAAAGTCAGTGCATACATAGCAACTTATGATAGGAGAAAAAGTGTTTTGTTTCCCTATTGTTTCTGTTCCCTCTCCTCTTTCCCAACTCAGTTGTTCGCCCTCAAGAACATATTTATTCTTCCCTTTAAGAAGGACTTGAGCTACAAAATAAATGCCGAGTAAAACGTTTCCAATGCACTTGCCCAAATAAAATGATTTGCGCAATTTAGTGGAAAAAATCACAGAGCTGAAAAAATATATGTGCTTCCTGTGGCGAGAGCACCTGAAAGGCAATGAAATTCCATTACCTGAAACAAGCCCATAAACAGCATTACAGAGCAGCCACTTGTCAGTGCTGGATGCTATTTGTGGGAAGCCACTAATTGCAGCTTTCATAAAACGGTTTGACTCCCTTCCAGGCTGATGCACAGTGCATTCCAAGTGGGTGATTTAGAAGCTGCAGAAAGCCAAATGCCCCAGCCACAGGGGAAGGCTGCCACACTGGCACTCCCTACGGAGAGCTCCTCAGTTGAGCAAGACACTGGCCACTTCATGTCAAATGCCTTCCTTGCTATGTCTCTTCCTCCATCACAACCACTACGAAAATCAGGAACCCGTGGCAGCAGGAATGGCAGAGGACATTGTAAGGGTTTCCTTCCTGGAAAGGGGACCTGGAGGCCTTCTAGAGCATCGCAAACAGTTTCTAATGTATACAGGTAGGCTACAGAATCATGGTACAAATGAGTTGCTCATGGCCATACAACGAGCACGCAGCAGAAGTAGATTTTTCCAGCGTAATGCTTTAGCAAAAGACCTTTCCTCCTATTTGCTTTTCTTCCAACATAGCATGGTCTTCCTTATACAAAAAAAGAAGAAAAAAAAAAGGAAAAAAAAAAAAAAACAATGAAATTTAAGTCACACTTCTCATCCGCATTCTGAATCCAAAACATACACGCTTTGTTTCTGACCCTATGGTTGCTTCATATTTTGCCTTGTGAATCTATTCAGATGACACAATAGGACAAGCCTGATTGGCAAGTGGGAAAATTGGCACTCAGAAGTGTGATTCATCAGGCCTTTCAGAGCACACAGAAAAGACAATCTGCTGATGTTTGGATAGTTTGCATGTTCTTATCTCAATGGAACTTGTTCACACAAGCCAGGTTTGATTTTATGTTATCCTAAGCCTTGCCCTATACTTGTCCTAGTAGCTGAAAACAAGTTATTTTAGCCAAAGGCTCCAAAACCCTCACTTCTTTTTTAAAATAAAAATAAACTGATCAGTGAATTTAAAAAAGAGAGAAAGAGAGGGAGAGAAAAAAAACACAGAACAGTATTTTCAGTGGCTCATGAGCTGGAAAATCAACAGTTTTTAATGAGGAAAAAAAAACGATTAAGGCCATGCAGCAGCTGAAAAAGCAAGCACTTATTAAAACAAAATATTTAATGATCACAACCATTCAATGGTTGGAAAAGCATGTTCTAATGACCACGTTTAATAATGTTTAGAGCCACCCAGGGCCTTGAAAAGCAACTTCTTACCTAACTTTGTAGAGCTGCTGATTTCAATAAATAACACGCAGTTTAACCCACATGTAGGGGATTAGATTCCATTCCACTTCTGGAGAGAAAAAGGTTAAAAATCCTCTGCTTTTAACTGAGGGAATTTTGAGACAGGTAAAAGGGAGAGAAGTGAAGAACCCAGTGCTGCAGGAGAAAGAGAGCTCAGCACTGTTCTTCCCAGCAGGGAATTTCTGGCATTCCAGTAACAGCAAAGGAGAACAACCACAGATTTTCTATTGCCAGGAAAAGAGGTGAGATTGTGCCACTGCAGGCATTTCCACCTCCATCTTCACCAACTGAATGCTCTGGAGATGGGAAAAGGGGCCAGGGGCAGACAAAGCATCTCCAAGCATACTGTAACATAAGGTTTTGTTCAGTGTGAAAATAATATCTTGCCCTGAGGTGGCACCAGACATTTATTCTGAAGTTCATATTGGCGTAGAAGATGATATTTGATGGAAAACTGTCCTATTTTAGCTGTTTTCTGCTCAGAGGAGGCCTGTCCATATTGAAAAAAATGCTCCCAGTTATAGGAGAGCCAAGGTGCTGCAACCCAGCCCTCTTCGGTAGTGTGACCACCTTCAGTTTGAAACACTACCACAATTTGTTGCCAATATTTCACACTTCTCTAGCTTTAATACACAGAAAATAAGTGCTTGGGGTTATCACACTTTGTTGACTGGGACTCAGAGAATCTTTCTGAATCCCTCTGTGCATTTGGAGCCTTTCCAGAAGCTCAGCATGGTACCTGCAAAGCAATTTGTCTTTGCAAAAATATTTTGCCGTTTAAAGCCACTACGTGACAGGGAAAAGCAAGTCCTGAAAATATATGTTGTGCTCAGGGCTGGTTTGTAGCTTTACATGCTGAGGATTTAATGCAGAAACCCCTCCAAGGGAAACCAGTTCTTAGGCTGCTGCTACGAGAACCCTTTCCACCAAGCAGAAACAGGAGAAATCAATGTGCATTAATCAAAGTATCAGATGTAAGAGAGATCTATCAACAAATAGAAATAGGGCCAGTCTGCCGGCATGGTGCCAGGCATCTGACCAAGGCTGCGTGCAAATAGAGACACAGCACACTGCAGCACAGGCTCCCAGCACAGCAACGAGATGACAGTGAACTGCAGTGCTCGGCTCATGCGTTCAGGAGTCCGTTGTGCTTATCTGACCCTACTCCAATGACCAGTGCAGAGCTCAGGCTGTAACTAAGATGACGACAGGAATTGCTCTGAACTTGTTGCCTCAGAAAGAATGACTGACATTTCTTAGGAACAACTAGGGGCTTCAGCTGTGAGAATAGTCATGTGCAATGCCCCGGTGGGTAGGCAGTGACGTCCAGCTAAAGCAAGGTCTCTGTTAAGGATGAACCAACCTGAAAGCTTGCGATCATAGAACCATAAAGGCTGGAAAAGACCACTTAGATCATCAAGCCCAACTGTCAACCCTTCACCACCACACGCACTGAACCACATCCCTCAAAATGGCAGTGGCACAACCTCACCTGCAGGAGAACAGTTTTCAGAGGGAAAGCATACTGGTAAGCTTCCCATGCTGGAGTGCTGGCTTTGTATTCCCAGATAAAAAGCATGCACAGCTTCGGTGGAAAGCACATCTGCCAAGACACATCAGGTGATTCATACCCATTGGCCACTTCAGTTGCTGCCCATGGTCAGTAATGGGGGTGCCTGCTGGCTGCCTTGTCTCCTCCATGTGCCCTCCAGTCCCACCAACAGGGTCTCACTGTTACAAGGGCAGAACACACAGAGCCCCACATCAGCAAACAACAGATTCCTTCATCAAATGTGCCACAAATCCCACACCCTGCCCTGTCCCATAGCAGGTGGGTGGTGTTCTTCCCTGTGGGCACCACCACTGCCCACCCTCCACCATATGACCCTCTGCCAAGGGTCCACGTTACTCTGTCTTGGTGGGCTCTGGCCTGTTTCCAGCTCAGCTCACTGAAATATTGAGATGGAAAAAATAGCCTTTCCATATCACCAGCCCAGGGCACCCAGCCACCAGATGGCAGGCAGCCAGCTGGTGCACTTGGGTTTCCATTTAACTCAGCAGAGACAATTACAGCCTTTGTGCTCTATACGCACCTTGCCCTGGACATGTTGCACCCTCCTTCCTTGGCATTCTGGCTCCTGCACCTGGGTTGCCCTCTCCTCTCCCAACATTTTGAAGTCATTTTAAAAATTCCAGTTGCTCAGGTGCAACTTTTCCAATTTTTCTGGATACTGTAGCATTAATAAACCACACCTTCTCCCCTTTCAAATTGTTTTTTCAACCAGAGCTAGAAGCTAGTTGATACTAATAGACTGCAAATGATAAACACAGGGAATCAGAATGGCTTCAATTGGAGGGGACCTTAGGGATTCTCTATTTCCAATCCCACTGTCATGGAGAGAGTTGCCAACTGCTAGATCAGGATGCCCAGGATCCCATCCAACTGGCCCTGAATGCCTCCATGAAGGTATTGGTGGAGATCAGTCCCCAAAATTACCTTGCAGTGGGGAAAAACAAGACAATGACATAGAACAAGAAGTAGCCATTCAGCAGGACACATCTGTTGCTGCTTCCAGCACCATTCAAGCACTCTGTAAGAAACTTGGGGTTGCTTCTCATGGGACTTTCTCCCACTCACTGCAAACATCCTGACAAAATCCTACAGCTTAGCATCCCCAGCAGCTCCTGCCACCTGCTCCTTCCAGCCTCCAGCCCTGCATTTGCCCAGGTTCTCACAGATACTCTGCAGATGAGAGCAGCCTACAAGAATCCTAGGGAGGAAGCACATGTCTTTCTGTATATCTAAATGAAAAATGCCCCGGATCCAGTTTCCTCCTCTAAAGATCGTACAAAACATTCACAACCGTATGTACTCTTTTCTCCTGAGGAGCTACAGGGAACCACCTTAAGCCCTGTGACAGGTTTGACAACAGCTGCAGCAAGATTAATGTTTTAACTGCATTAGTATCCTTATTGGTACTAAGTAGTTTTTCATATATTTGCTCTTCTACAGTGGTACTACAGGATATTTACCCACTGGGAATGCTGTACTTTAAACAGTAAAAGAATGTAATTCTGTTCTTCCTATGCTATTTTTTCCTTCATGATTCCTAATTTATTTATTGGGATTGCTTGTGGTTTCCAATAATGCAAATGAAGCAAAACAAAAACAAAACCCCAAACCTGAAGAGTAATGTTGTTAAACTTTAGCACTGGGGATGACAGGTAACAAGGATTGAGAAGTAAAAAAAACCACCAACACAGCCCAGCTACAGAAAGACACCCCATCACGTTCTGTATTTCTGCTGCAGGAAGTTTTATGGGGTGAGAGCTCATGAGTAAACACTATAAAACAAGTTGAGAAATGTATATCTGATGTCAAGAGAAGGCAAATAAAATAAAGTGAAACTTGCATGGAGAGATGTAGCTGTGGATGTGAAACCTGGTTGTGCCCTGCACTTGCCTTGAGCTCCAGCTAAAAAGGAGTAATGTGTTCTGGCTTTGGTGGGAGATGGTTGGAAACAAATAAGATTCATCTTGTTCCCAAAGAACAAGAAAATAACCAACACAAAGTCAGCAATGAAACCACCTGCTTCCCATCATGGGCTTGAATGCAATTTGTAGAATCATTAGCATTCATTTACCAGAGTCTCTCTTCAACAATTTCTCCAAGACAAAGAAAGAAACTCTATCTGGAGAGCTATGCTAAAATGTTGGCCTTCGCTAGCTGAGCTGAGAAACTTTTGCTGACAATGCTGTCACATTTCTTCTTTGCAAAAAAGATTAATAGAGGGAGTAGAACTTGTTAGGAGATACTCATGACAATGACTTTGTCCTCAAACCATCTCTAAAATATTTAGGGGCATTCACAATCTAAACTTTTTGGGGAGAGAGAAAGGGAAATGGGAGAGGGGAATCTTTCAGGACTTTGGCAACAGCTGATGCTCCAAATTTACTGCCTCACATCTGAAAAAGTCCATGTAAGGCAAGACAGAGCAATTACTCCTTAAACAATCCTCAACAAGCATTGCTTGCAGGGCAGCTGTTGAAGTGGACACATTTATAACCACCCCTCTATATTCCAGAAGGATTGTGATTACAACTTCTGCACTATCAGCCCAGTGTCTCACGTGACAGATGCAAACTGCTTGAAGGAGTTTTGTATCAGTGGCATTTGCTGTCGTTCTCCATCAAACTGGGCTAGCAGTGCAGAAGTCAACAAGCTGGAGTGCTATGGTGTTATCTTCTGGATGCAACTCCTTTAAGGCTTTGTGTTCTGAAAACAGTGGAAAACTATCCAGAAAAATAAATGAGGCTCTTTAGTAAAGGACTGCTATCAGACAGAGGCATCTAAGGACAATAATTCCTGATTTCAGAAAACTGCTGTTCTCTAAAAGGCAAAGAGACCATGTCATTCAAGTTAAGTTCAAACAGAAACTTAAAATCCTGCGTTTGGAAGGTGGCATGGGAAAACACTGACATATTACTTAAATGTCAAGTGAAAAGGTGGAAATTTCATGAAAATGTGGTGCCTTGCTTTGCTGACAAGCACTAAGCCACTGCAGTGAATGGACGAGGCTCAATGTTGGGCCATGGAGGCCCAGGCATCTGCAGGTATCATTGTAGTGCAACAGAGGTTCACAAGAACATGAGGAGTTAAATCATCCTTTCTGTTGACAGGACTATTTTTTCTCCTGCTCTGGGAAATAACCTAGTTGGACTCCTCGGAACAGCTGTTTTCTACCATCTTTGTCATCTGTTTTTCAAATTACCTAGCTATTAAGTGATTATTTCTGATGATTCCAGCCTGAGAGCATCTGGAATTCTTAAAAACCCCCATCACTTCAGGTTTCCTTTCCACCTCCTTTACATCCTGCCTTCCTCTCTTTGGTCTAAAAATGATTTTCCCCCCCCCCAAATTCTGAAGATCTTGGACTTAGGAGATCTCAGAGCAGAGGGTACAGGGGAGAAAAGATTACTCTTCCAGAGCCTTATTTTCAGTATCTCATTCTCCTAGTAGTATTTCCAAGGGAAAAGACCATCTGAGTTGCTCATGAAACGTCTGCTCTTATAAGGCAATTGCTCAGAAGTCTTCAGGGAACACAAACCATACGTGACCACTGAAACACGAAAATTGCTCTCCATCTTCTTGGATCTCTATCATAACAGTTAAATCCCATGACCTTGCCTTGCAAAGGTATTTCCACTGCTGCAGATAGCAAAGGTGAATCAAGAAAACGTAGAGCAGAAACCTGAAGAGCTCAGGGATGGAACATTAATGGATAAATGTGTGACACAAAAGATAACATCAAACAGCAAGATGGTGAGCATGACTGTGGCTAAAAACGTCTGGCAGGAGAGAATGACTGAAAACATGATAGAAAGAAAACTCGAGCCCTGGTTTACAGCATGGCACACTTTACAGGCCTGGGACAACATGGTATCTCAAGGCTTTGAATGCTGCAAATGTATTTTGCTGTGTTTTGGGTGTTGTTGTTTTTCATGGGTTTTTTGTTTCGGTTTGTTTTGAACAAGATACTGCATAGTCTTTAAACTGCCACCTACTGCCTGTATTATGCAGTGTGCATCTTAATTCAGGTATTGCTCACTATAATTGCACTTGGCTTCTCTCTCTCTTTCTCTCCAAATCATCAAACATGTCTTCTCTTCTTGCACCAACCTGCACTAATTCATCTGAGGTCAGAGCTGCATTTTCACCTGTAGCAAGGCATTGAAACAGCACTTGTGATTTCTCATCTGGCTTTCCCAAACAGATTCCTTGATAGAGTACAGCAGGGACTCAAAATGAGTTTTATTTGTCTGCCTTCGGGTCGTTTGTGGTGATTGCTTACTCTCTGTAAAGGTTACAGCTGTCAGCAGCACGCTGCTTTGATGTACAAAGGCTGCCACTAAGAACAGCCCACGTGGGCAGCACATAGACATTCAAGTCTCTCCTGCTGTCACAACATCCCATCCTCATGCTATCAACTAAGGCTTAAGAGGGAGCTCATATTACAAATCAGTCTTTCTCCCTGTGAATAAGCAGTGATGGATGCTGTGGCCTGGGTTGTCATCCGCCTGCTCGCGTCACACAACAGCCTCAGTGTTATGGAGTTGGGTCTCACCCACATGTGTGTGGATGATGATGAGTTGGGGCACGTTATTGCACTGTAGTTTGAAGTAAGTCCTCAATGAAAATATCCCTGTTTAACTGTCCTAGGATGATCTTTTACTTAGGAACACCTGGCCTATAGGTTCATAAGCAACTAAAATGAAATTGGAGCAGAGTTCAGCAAGAATCACAGACTGAAGAAAGTCTTCTAGAAGCATCCATCTACCTGATTGATCTAGATCAGACAGTGCTGAGCCTGTGAAATAAATCTAAGACTGCAGTTGTGCTGCTTTCAAAAGCTGCCTGACACCACTGCTGCTGAATCGGCATCACCATTGAATGATGGGCTGAATTTTTGTCCCACCTGGATTTTGAACACTCAGCAGCTCCTGGGCACCATCGCCCTTCTTCACAAGCACATCCATCATAGCTGGCATTGACTGATTAACCAAGGAGGGACTGGACATGAACTAATGAGCATCATTCGGCTAAGGCAGGCAAATGCTAAACGGGCAGCATAATGGGAACTTTCATACCACAGGACACATCTGTGAAGGAGACTTTGTTCGGACACAGCTTTGCAAACTCACAAGCCTCTGATCTCTTCAGGATGCAGAAAACTGAATGGCAATTAAAAGAGTGCAGACAACATCTTTACCATGCTGTGTGGTCTTCCCCATGGCCTAGGAAGCCAAACTAATGCAGCAGAAATGTCCAAACCAATTCACACCTGGATCAAGAGGATCAGTTTATACAGAGAATAAAATAGCTATCAGCATTGACATCAGAACCACAGGTGGGTAGACGCTGTGATAGGTAGAACCTTTCCTCAAATACAGTTTAAGATAAAGAGACAAGTATGTAGGGACAGCCCCCAAGGCTTATAGGAGAAAAAGAGACCCACAGGACATCCAACAGCCTCTCAAGACCAAAATCAGATTCCCCACCATATTAGAGCATATCTAGAAGGGCAGCTCCTTCTCAAGACCAATACGTGACAAACTTTCCTTGCCCTAGGACCGAGCTCAGAGTTACCACCCACAGCTTATTGCAGACTTGCCCACTCTTCCTTCTCTGTTTCTCCCTTCCAGGTCTTTGGACTTTCTTCCTGTCCTCTGCCCTAACTTTTGAGACCTCCACTTCTGAAAGTTTGTTCTGTTCCTGGCTTATGTTGGCTCTGATGCCTTCATCCCATCTCAAGTCTATATCCTAAGCTGGCTGTATCGGTATATCATGCTTCTCCTATATGAGATTCCAAAACCCAGAACTTCCTACTACTATTAAGCTAAATGCTCCTTAGCAGCTTCCACACCCTCTCCACAACCTTATGGTCATGGCTTAACAATCAGCATATGCTACAGTAGCAGTGTCCACATTGAAAAATTTCTCTGAACTTGAGTTACCTATAAAGTTTTATCTTTGAAAGGCAAAATGTCCTCTTTCCACAAGTTGCTCTCCAGAATATTTAATGCTCCAGAGTCTGCAGCAACTGTTTCCCATTTGTAGCACCTTCTTTTCCATATAACACAAGTGACCAAAATCCCGATACAAATACTGTGGAACTGCCTATCTTTGTGAGTACACACTGTCATACTCTCTTTTTGAAGATAACTGACAGCATACAAGATGCAAAGAACAACTGGGAGTGGGAAAGCAAGAGAAAAATCAGATGAAATTCTAAGTAAACACCATAGGGACTGTGTATGGGTATCAGCAGAGATATTCCTAGAAAACAACGCTAAACTAACAGCCACTTAGGCTTCAAAATTATCCACTTACTCATTTGGACTCCATTATCATTTGACAAAGAGTTGTTTGGACAAATAAGAAGATAACCAAGGCTGGTTTGCCTGTTGCTCTTTGTCAGAAAGGTGCATTTCACACCCATCAAATGCTCAATTAATGCTCTAGTGCCTGCAGGAATCCACCACAGGATTTCCCTTCCCAGGGTTTCAGCCTGGGAGAAGCAACCCCACAGAGTGCATTACAGCCCAGATCTTCCTCGGTGCAACATCTGGCAGCAGAATGCTAATTGATGTTACATAAAAAATAGATAATCTGTCTGCTATTTTCCACCCTCCTCAGGAGGGAACCTTTTAATTGGCTGATAATATCCCCCCCATTAGTCTGTCCTCTGAGAGGATTATATAAATCAAGCATCTAAAAGGTCAAGGGATTCCCAAGGGTGGCTCCATAAGGAACAGAAAGTTTATGCCACAGCCATCCTACAGCCTCCCCCCAGGATACGCAAAGGAACTGCAGAAGTGCCCAAATCCAAACCACCCCTTGACAGGCCAGGAAGTTCCCACTGAGCAAAAACTCCAACTTAGGAACCCTTAGTTCCATTTCCCCAGGAAAACATGTTGAGTAGCATCATCCAACCATCAGTTTCAGCCGTTGGTTTGCAGAGAAGGAGTACCTGGTGATGTCTCCCCTTACTGCAGCCCCTCTTATTTATGGGATCTGTGCTTGCTGTGTTTGGAGGGAGGCTGCCTGGACATCCCAGTTGTTGCTGGAGCAGCTGTGATTTGCCAGTCAATCCATGGCACAGGCATGCACATTACATGACAGTCAGGCAACTGTACACATCAGGTGGATGGGATTTAAAGGGGAGATGTGAAAGAGCGTTTGTATCTGCAGCAATGCAGTATAATTTCACCTTTCTGCACAGGGGCAGAAAGAAAACTCAAATCCTACCCCAGAGACTAGATTATTTCACTAATTCAAATTAACATACGGTGGGTTACAGAAAATGATTTACCAAACTAAACAAAACCAATGTTTGGACAGAATTGGTTTACAACCCTCTGCATCAGACCCTGTGGCTCGATCATAGTGGGTTAATGACAGAACCCAGAAGTCAGATCAATTCACGGTCTTTGGCTTCAAAGGGAAAATCAAACAAGAAAGAAAGAAAGAAAGAAAAAGAGCATTTATTTGCCTTCATTTCCTGCATTGATGAAGTTGCCTCCAATACTTGCAATTACTCTTTTCTTGAGAAAGGAATTAATTAGCATCATAATATATCTTCAAAGTTCCAAGAAGAATAAAGGGATCTGGTACAATGCGGGATTCCTGGCATGGAAATCAGGCCCTCATCTAAACAGCAGGGGTGATTGTACAGGCATATTAGTGTGAAACAGGGGGATGCACTTCTATTTGCTGCTGGAAGAATTTTGATGAATAAATCAAAAACCCTGTCATGTCTGGAGGCACTGGAAAGGCAGCTAGTGTTCAAGGAGGATGGGTAGTGCCATGTTAGAAGTCAGGTCCAGCCACATAGAGAGCAATGGGAGTGTTGTCACTGGGTTTGGAGGGGGATACAGATCAGCCACTGAGCCTGTGCTTCAGCTGTGGATAGCCACATTCTCCCAAGGGTTAAATCAATAGCCTCCATCCAAAAGGAACCTCACAGCAGAGGCCAACACACATTGAATGCACCTCCCTTCTGAGATGCTGAACAAAGCCCAGCACGTTTCAAGTTAGGCAGAGGCTATTCCTAGAACAGCCCCACTCCAACCCATCCCCACAATGCTCACTAACCACAACCCTCAGTGCTTCATCCCCACATTTCTTGAACACCTCCAGGGATGATGACTCCACCACCACCCTGGGCAGCCTGTACCAATGTCAGGCCACTCATACAATTTCAGCAATTCCAGCAATTAAAACAGTGTACTTCATGCCACATTTACTGAGACATCTTGGAAACATGTCTGCAGACATTCTGTAGACTCAGTGGAAAAGGCATCCCTGTGTCAGACAACATAGTCGGGAGAAATGAAAGACGATGCAATAAGAGATGAAGGCACTTCATCACAGATCTGCCGTTTGCAAAATTCAGAAGAGTAATAAAGTGACGGGCAGCAAAAGTCACAATCTGCCACACATCTAAATGCCACTGGAGCAGTAGGAGCATGTTCAGTAAATCACAGTAAAGATGGCTCAGAGGTGGGATCTGAAGGACAAATGGCCATTGCTTCATCAGCCACCGACAGGCAGGCAAAGCCATGGCTGTGGTGAGTTGTGTCAGAAAATGATGAGCTACATAATGTCAAACCTGAAATGCAAACCCCCAGTCCTCCTCGACACAAATGGGAAAGTGTAAAAGAAAACAGATGTTGGCAACAAAGAATGGTTTTATGCATTCCTTAAAAACAGTTACTGGCATCTGTCAGTGCATCTCACACTCTTCCTTGAAGGCTGCTGCTGACATTAAACAAGAGTGTCGAAGATTCTCATCTTGAACTTGATAGCAAAGAGGATGGAAACAAAAGAGGTGACTTGAAATGCAATTACATTTTGCATTTGAGGGTGAGTGGGCAAGTGCAAGCAGTTACTGAGCTTCAGACAGAGATGGCTGCACTTGTTATCTTCAATCTGTTTATAGAGGAGTAATTGAAAGTAGTGATGTCTATCAAGCCAAGCGTAACAGTTTGTTCTTACCTTCCTGCCCTTTCAGCATAGATGAAACAACAGCAGGAGCGATAACAGACGTGGGTCTGTAAGGTGTGAAACCTATCTGATCGACACCTGGACACCTTGCAGTGGGCACACTGCCAAGCTGGCCACCACGCTGCTGCTGCTCTTTCAACCGTGACTCAATTTGCTTTGTGTAACCCACACAAAGCTGCCCCTGGCCACGAGGGCACTCTCTTGAGAGTGGGATTTGGGCTGGGTTTTGTGCAGGGCATGTCTTAAAAACACAGCCATAGGACAGCTCCTTTTAAGACAGACAGCCTTGCTTACGTCTTTTACTCCATTTTCATTTCACACGTTTTCTTAGTGCGGTAACAGGAACACTCTATATTAGACACTTCCAAATAAAAACTGATGGTGAGTAAAGCACATAATTTTATCTCCCTTTTCAGAGCAAGACTCACTTCCTAAAGTGACTTCCTAAAGGATGCAGATTTTCAGGGTGAGACCTATGGCAATCATTTCTGCAAAAATGAGTGCTGACATAACAAATGTAATAGACACGAGCAAACATGCAGTGCAACAGATTACATTTCTGGGATGTGATTTTTTTCCCAAAGTCATAAACTATCCTCCCTAGAAGATCTCCTGCAGCCAGCATAGATAAAGCATAAACTGTAAGATGCACAGTAGAAAAAAGTGCACCACGAGTAAGCCCACCTCCAGCCACAGCAATAGCCTCTCAACATACAGCTCTACCAATACTTCTTGCTGCAGGAAAGAAAAAAAATATCCTATTCCTACTGTGTTTCTTTCTGCCCTAGGTGCAAAAACTACTCACAGCATAAGCTGAGGAAGAGTAAATAAAAAAAAAATTAGCATTCTCCTGGTTTAGCAGCTTTATGCTAGTCAAGGGCAATATTGTATGTGATGAAATTAGCTCGAAAGTCATGGCAAGGCTGTGCTAAGTCAGAGCTGTTGTGCATACATAGGAACAGTACCACGCTCACAGGGCAGCGACATCTGCAGCCAAGTAGAAAAACAAAATCATGACTTCTAACCTAATGCAAAGTGCCAGCCGTGTAATAGGGAAGCAAGTGAACATTTAGAAAGAGTCGGCAAAGAGGGTGAAATCATTGCTATAGGCTGCAGAATGCTAAATATCACAGCAGGCATTTGCTCAGCACAACCATTACTTGGGAGTATCACTCAGAAAGGAAAATCTAGAAAGTAGCTTTGAACATTGGAAGAAACAGGGAAAATGAAGTGACTCTATATACCCACCAGATTTAGAAGATCAAAGTCAGGCACAGGAAACTTCGGACCAGGTTGTCACTCACTGCACTCTTTAACCCACTGCTAAAAGGGTATTTCAAAGGTTGTTTACTGCTTGAAAGAAAATCAAACTGGCACAAGGGAAAAAGGGGAAGGGCTCACAGTGGTCCTGGTCCTAAAGGACTAAAACCAATAACAGATTATAAGAACAACAGGGATGTATGAAATTTGGACAAAGCACTAAAGATCCCCTGCTTTTTCAGATGACCTCATCACCGAATTCGACTCTGGGCTCTTTTGGTAAGAAAAAGATTTACAGTAAAAAAACGCACAGGGCAGAAAACACCACACTATGTCTCAAGCCTTGTAAGTGGAGTCTGTTATAGAGATTGCTTAATGCTTCATGCAGTCCCTGCTTGCACATATGAAAAACAAACCCCTGACAGCCACGCTCCCCTCAAATCCCATTTACTTGTTTTCATGCTCTTTTGTCCTTGGCACTCCAGCTGGCACCAGCAGCAGACAGGGAGTGCAGTGGGGAGAATTCCCCATGCCTCAGCAGCTCTGGAGCAAGGGCAATGAGAAATCTCAATAGGAAGCCTGCACAGCAAAGATTTCTTCATCCTTTTTTGAAGCAACAGTGTGACCAAAGAACTCAGATAAGGCTCCAAATACCCTTTGGGGTGAGTACTTACAGCCAGAGCTGTACACAGCAAGGCTGAAGATCCCCTCAGCCACAGATAGGAACTAGATTAGGCTTCATACATATGATTGTTCTCCTCTCCTTTCTGTGACCAAGACACAATTCCAGCTATTTGATTACATTCCCTCTTTAACTGTTGCCACAGATAATTGTACCGCACTGGATTGCCCCACAGTCTGGAGAAGAAGTAGTAATGAATTGAACCCCTGGAGTTCTTGCAGAATTCATTGAGTTGGAAGGGGCTATTAAAGACCATCTGGTCCCACTCCCTTCACCAAACAGGGACATCTACAGCTGATCAGCTGCTCATAGCCCTGTCCAACCTGACCTGGAGTGTCTCCAGGGCTGGGCATCCATCTCTCTGGCCAACCTGTGCCAGTGCCTCACCGCCCCGATGGTGCAAAACTTCTCCCTTATATCCAGGCCTGAAGGTATGAAACGTTCTCCTCTTAAGCTTGGTTTTCCCTTTGCTCTGACAACTAGGGAATGGTATAGCACAGAACAGAGAGCTGTTTGTCTTTTGCAACCTGTCTTCAGCTCCATAGATCAATCCGTGAAATTAAATTCAAGGCGTGAATGGCCCCGCAGCCCAACTCCTCCTCTATCGATTTAGGCCATGTTGTCTGTGCCCCTCTCAATATTTATGCCAAAGAGCATTTAAAAACAAATAAATAAATGAATAAATGAGGCTGCTCCTTCAATGTACGCTGACATTCAGCAGGAGAAGAAATAAAAGCAAGGAGGAGAGGGGAAGTACAGCCAGTTCCCAGAATGAAAAGCACTGACGTGCGTATCGAATGGTTTTGTCTGGAGCACTGGGACCAGGTGGTGGAAGACTGCTGCAGTTAGGAAAACCCTCAGCTTTCCATCCTGGCAGAAGTGCCTGCGTAATTGCAATGTGGTTGTGCCATGTCAGTCCCCTGCAAGCTTTGCTGAGACAAAACTGCTTCAGAGGTTAAATTGTTTAGCATGAAGAGCAGAAAATCTAGTTCAGAAATACCTGCTAGAGGTTATTTTGATGGAGAGGGGTCAATCAGCAGGGAAATCAGGATAATTCAAGCTCCTGCCCATATTTTTCTTGAGGTTTAGATGCTCACCTCCCATGGGAAAGATTATGTAGATAACCAGAGCAGACAGATCACCACGATACCAAACAGACCTCGAGGTTTTACATTGCTCACTCACCCACCCCACCACTCACCCACTGGATTTACCAGGAAGAAAAAATGTCAAAAATGAATCTTTCTCCCAGCCCCGGCAAGGTGCTGAGCAGCTTCGCTCATTAGCTTGGTGGCACTGTTATCTGCCTTTTCTCCCTCACCCTCCATTTGCTGTCTGGGATATTACAATTCGCTCTGCTCTTTCAGCCACTTCCCCTTTGTTCACCTCGCTTTTGTATTTCTCCTTCTGCAAATACTCTGGCAAATGAGCTCACAGGGAAGAACAAAGGCATTTAAGGCTAATGCTGCTACCCCTGCAGGAAAATCGTTTTCGGATTTATCATGGTGTATGGAGCTGGGGAATATTGCACAGAGCAGACTTGATACAGGTCATACAAAACATTTCAGAAGTTTGGAATGATTAACATGGAATCGTGGTAGAAAAACATGTAGTAGTGGTGGAGAATAGAGAATGAAAAGCTTTCAGTTTTCAACTGGTCTCAATTTTGTATTTATTCAGTTTTATACAGCGGTCCTTTAAAGCCTCAGAAATTAAACAAACATTAATTTGGTTAAAAATAAACTCTTTTTTTTTTTTTTTTTTTTTTTATCTGACTTTTATTTTTCTTGAACAATGCCAAAATTATTTCCAGTTGAAAGGAGTTATTCTTCTTATTCTCATATAACAGTTATGTGCCATTAATGGCTTATAACCACTACATTCAGCCAATGAGCTAATAGAAATAAACCATGTGATTGGCAAAGACAACTCTAATTAGAAAGACTTCCAACAAATTGACCACAGATGAGATAAAGGGCAGGATAAGTAAAAGTGCTATATAAATTACTTGCCATGAATTATCTGCCAGCTCAAGCAAACTGACAGTAATAGACTTAGGCAGCATATTCTGTCACCTTTCATTTCAGGTCCCGATTTTCCAGTGAAAACAGCAGAAAAAGCCTGCTCTGCTCACTGGGAGAAGGTAGAAAGAATTCAGCTTCTGGAAGAATATTCTGTACAGCAGAGACAGCTTTTGTTTCCACTGTGCAATTGCTGTCTCCTTGCCTTGTGCTGTGAAACCTGCGCTCCTGAGGATTTCAGCATGATCAGCAAGGCTGATGTGCAGAAAAAGACAGGAAAAGAATCTTCCAGACAGCTTCCAAGGCCTGGGTTTGGTGATGTCAAGAAGATTTTCTGTGCTGGACAGGGTGTGCACTGCATGTTAAACGAGGTCTCCTAACAGATATTTGCAGGGATTGTATCAGACGGCATGATAAATCATTTCAAATAAAGGTATGGGATGATATCCAGAGCCTTCAAGCTTCAATCTAATTAAGCGTCTGGGAGCAGTGCTGGGCTGCTGGGTGAGCAGAGGCTGCATCCAATACCCGCATGTGGGGCACATCCAGACCTGGGGGTAGGATGCTGTGGGGTGCCGCCATGGTGGGTAACAGAATTAATGATGGTGGTGGTCTCAGTGGAGAGGAGGAATGGGATGAGTACGCTGCCTACCACTGGGTCAGAGTGTAGGGAGAATAAAAAAAATCACCTTGTAATAAGGTTACAGCAGCAGGAAACTTGTATTTCAGCTGGTGACACCACCAGGCCCATGACATCATGCCTCAGTGTCATGGCCCCGCATCATTTTATCATGAGGTAATCAGGTCAGCCACAGAGTAAAAGGCCTTTAAATCACACTGCGAATGCCAGGGGCTGTTCCTGCTGGAATTGCAGCCCTGGGGAGAAGGTGCCACTCGCAACCTCCAGCATCGGGCTGTCGTGCAGCTGCACATCTCAGGAGGGGAATTAAAAACAAATCGACACCCAGGTGTTTGTAGTTTGTCCTTGCTCGGAGGCAGCCAGATGTGTTAGCATTGCAGAAAGAGAAGAGGGGGGTGGGGAAGGGGAAGAAAAAGAAATACCCTCTGGTTTTGACAAGGAGACGGACAGAAACTAGAGAGTCCATTAGACGTTAATAAATTACCCTGCAATATGCTGGGCCAACAAGGCCAGCTCCTTACTCCACAGTTGGCAGCTTTAGGCAGAGATGCTGCTTCATGCACATCTGACACACAAGCTGCAATATTTTGCAATAACACACCAAGCTCTCTCCCGCTGCACCAAACACTTCCTAAGAGTCCGCCACAGACATCACTGTGATTTAGGAGCAGGATGAGTATGTGACCTACATGGCTAGTTAAAGCCCCAAAGCAAATTGCCAGAGGAGACTATGGAACCAGAGTTATCAGTAATTTTTAATGGCAGGGTTGACACCCTGATACAACGAGAGGGATGGAGCAAATAGCCTTGCAAAGTCCTTTCCAATTCAGATTTTAGGATTTCATGGTTCAGAGAAGAAGCAATGAGAGCTCTGTGTCCCATTCCACCTATTTGCTGCTGCCTGATCAGGAAAAAATAGCAAAAATTTAAACAACAGAATATCCTTCAGTTTATTTCTCTTAACCTTGGTCTACGAACAGGCCTTCAAGTCTCATCCACAAGGCTCTTCTCTCAACACATGGTAGATCAAGGAAAAGGTTCTGCCTTCACCTAGGGAGATATTCCAATTGAAAAAGTGTGCAGTGTTAGATGAACCTCAAGGACTGAAGCCTTGTCTGCAGCAAATACCCTGGCAATAAGCTCAGCCACAAATATCTGCAAAAGCAGTTCAGACCTTTCCCGGGGGCTCGAGCCTGTCCTCTTCCAAATCAACCAGACAGAAATGAATCCAGGAAAGAGCTCTTGCTGCTTATCACAAAGTTTTATTGGTCACATCAAGGTCTTTATGTTGGAGGTGAGCAACTAGGAATCAAACCGAACTGGTGAATTAAAGATAGTTTTCCTTGTGATCAGAATACCCCTCCAAGCTTCAAAGCCAAAAGGAGAAGCGCAAGCCAAGCCATGCGTTATTTTTTAATCATCTCAGAACTCCTGAGCTCTGCAGGGTGAACACATGTGATCCGAAGGGTCTGGCAGAACTGAAATGGTGCCAACTCAGAGCCCAACAGCTGAGGCCCAAAGCAAATCCCAGGAGGGTGCTGAGCACCCTCACCTCGGTCTCTGCTATTCCACTGCAGGGGTTTGCTCCGTGCCGAGGTGCGCTCTGAGTCTCCTAGGATTGAGTTAGCAGTGCATCAGTTACACCATTTACCCAAATGAAGATAATGACATGACAAGCAAAATCAATTTTCATATGGTCTCTAAGCTGAGATTTGATTCCAGAGGTTAAAGACACAGGGCAATACTCTTCAATGAAGCTAAACAATTTATAGCAGCTGAGCACCTATCCTTCAGAGCTTAACTGCTAAGAGCAGGGAGAAATTAATTTCTGAATCCAGTGCATGTTCAGCCAGGCTTAAAGTAAATGGGGATTATTATTCTTTTCAGGTGAAAAGCAGATTATAACAATAAATATACAATGTAGGTTTGAAAGAATGGCTCCAGGGAGACAACTAGATTCAGAAAGAAATTAGTTAGAAAGCAACTTCTGAAAGCATTGAATATTCTTTGCCATTTCCCAATCGATTCTCAACTCAGAAAGCAGGAAAACAGCCGACACATCTAATAGCTGCCCAGCAACATGATTTGTTAGGCCTGCTCGAGTTCCTGGCAGCCGCTGCAGATGAATCAGTGGTTTCTTTTTTAACATCTTTTGTGATAATAGCAGCAAGAAGTGCTGCTCTCCTGAAATTCAGGATTTGGTCTTCTTTGGTAAAGCAGGCATTAAAATTCAAGATCTGAAAAGGTCTTAATGTAGAGAGTACGTTCTAAAAATATCTGCTTGGCAGATCAATTTTCCCCCTTGCCAATGCATTTAAACATCTTTTTCTTTTGTTTGTTCCTATTATCATTCTCAGCTGCTATCAGTGCCACATTTCCAAATATGTGGTTGAATGAATAATGCCATTTCTTTACTAAGGTCCCTGCAGTTTTAACTCTATGATTTCCCTTCTCCAAGCGCATGCAGCACAGCCAGGTAGGCTGACCCTGAAGCTGAGAGGCACTTAGGCTGGGAATTGCCCCCTTTTAGATCCATCAGGCTATTCTCAGTCCAAACTCTGTTTTTCCCCAACCTAAAATGAGTAAGCTGTGCCTTGCTATTCAAAAACATTATCGCTTCAGGAAAATAAGTAAATAATTAAAAGACTTTGTGTGAGATTAATTCTCACCAGCAGTCTTTCTATCAACGAGCATTTCTGGCACAACAACCTCACTGATTAACAGTTCAGTCTGCTAAGGCGAATCGCAGTACAGCACCCAAAATGTTGGCCTGGGCCCACTCCTTGTTAACGCTCCCACCCATCTCTTGGGCAGTGGCTGAGATAAATCCCCCAAATCAATCCTCGATGGCTCCTCCATGACTGATGAAATCTGGCAAAGAAAAATGAATGGAAAACAAACTAAAAGAAAGCCCTTGGCAGTGAACAGAGGCATTTTTCTCAGTCTCCACATTAGGAGACAAAAGGCTCTCACATGCCCAGCTCAGCTTGATGCTATTGACAGCCCAACCTTTGCAGCAGATTTCTCTCAGCATGAATTCCTGTCCCTGGAGTGTGCTTTATCCTTTCTCTAAACAGCAAACAACAACGCAAGTTGGTAGAGGAGCCACTTCAGTTCCTGAAAATACAGACATTGACTACAGGCTTTACCCTCAACCTCCACTTAAACACCAGCCAAGTCTTGCAGAACAAGCCATCTGACTGGAGAGAGAAACAAATAATAATAATAATAAACAAAGAGCAACACACTAAACACAGCCTTCTTTACACCTCTTCCAGCACTCCACCAGGCACAGTGAATGGATGTTCCCCTTGGGCAGGGTAAGGAGGATTAAATCAGTACCTTACAAACAGGTGAAGTACATAAGCACATATTCAAGCCTGTGGTTTCTCAGGTTGAGAGTATAAAAATTGTTAATCAATAGTATAAATCCCAAGTATTACTCATGGGGAAAGAAGACTGACTGAGCATGTGCACAAAAGCAGCAGATAAACTGCTCTTCTTTTAAAATGTTCCAGTGTTTAACATTTTCTGGAGGGCTTACTACAACAAAGAAACAATCACAATTTGTTTCTTTGATGCTTTATTTAGTATACTACTATCAGAAATTGCCCAGTGCAATTCAGACATTCAGAAGTATGGGCAGGTCTCTTATCCCTCCTTCAGACACTGAATCTGATACACTTTGAGGTCTCAAATGTTACAATGGACTTTCCTAGCTCTCATTGTGAAGACAACATGTAAGGCACTGCCGCTCTGGCCTTCATCAGTCCTTCAAGGAGACAAGGACTCATGCAATATGCGTTCTTATAAATTATTCCACCTTCAAAACTGAAAATAGAAACCATCAATGTTGTGGCATTCATTTCCCAAGATAACTGTACTTTCTGACTGGTGCTTCAGTCATTAGATGCCTTACAATTCAAGATGAAAGCCTCCGGCACCCTGAACCCAGCTTGATGTCACTGACAGCTAAACCTTTGATTATCCCCTAGTTTTATGAGACAAATTTTAGCCTCTCTATATATTACATTCCATATGGAATCTGGGATCTTGACATTATTTAGGGTTCTTGAGAAGAAAGACATATTTATTTGAAGCCCTTTCATAAAGCTTGGTGAAGAGGACAGGAGGTACAGAGATGTCCATATTGAAGTCAGTAAAATTCACTCAGACAAGACTAGCACTTTTGGAGTGGAGAATAAACCAACTGTCTAAGCTATGCATTTTCCTTGCCCTTCCCAACAGCAAAACAATGCAAGTGCCTTAATGATGTCTTCTCCTTCCAGCAATATCAGGTGTCTCAGCTGACACCTGGGGAGGATTCTTGCAGGCAAGACTCTTCCCTGTAAAGCAAGTATCAACTATAGGTTTGAGGGGAAAAAAAAAACTTTCCTGCACTTCTGGTACATCAAAATAAGTAAAGAGTGAGTCCCAGTCTCAGGAGACTCTGGCCTCTGCTGAAGAGGTTAGAAAACTGTTTTAAGTATTAGAAAAATCCAGGCCCCAGTGTGCCAGGTCAAGGATTTCCCCTTAGATAGACTAGACAGTAAAGATGAGAGCTTAAACAGAACTAGGAACAACTGCTGAGTCTGTCTGGATTTTTACAGTGCCTTATTAGGAGCTGATTGACAACGAAGAGAAATAAAGGAATAACAAATCCATACTTTGACTAGCTGAGAGATGGCAATAACACAACAATTTTACAGGAGTGAAATGGAACACAAACTTCACAACCACGACCTTTAAAAGCATCGCTTATACTGGGAGCACTGGCATGGAACGGTGCTTTTGATTTGTGCAGCAATCAGAAACACTCAGAAAATCCAATCTGCACTTTGTCATCGGTTGGAGCCAATCAACCATTGCCACAGTAATTTAGAAAAGCCCAGGATTTTCTCCGCCGCAAGGTAGGATTGAAAGCTATTCTCACTCTCCCTGTTGAGCGTTGGATCCACACCATGTAACACAGACAGACCTTTGTAGCCACTCCCCACTCCGGTCTCCCCAGCTGAGTGTATAGGGAAGGTTACTGCCAGCACTGCAGTCTTCTACCAAAGTGCTCCTTATCAAAGACCCCAAAGGAATATCCATTCATTTGACAGCCTTCCAACAGAAACAGTGCCATTTTCTCTGGACATCCTCCACTTGGCTATTCTGTGACAGGAAGACTCATCAGGCCAAGCATCAACCAGTCAACCAGCAAAGCTCACTAGCTCTGCCCAAGGTTTGATCAGGTTAAATGAGATCACTTCCCTCTAAAGCTCTCTCTTTCAAAGACAACCAGGGCTTGAATAGCCATGGGTGTAAATCCTTGCCCAGGAATGAAGCTCTGCTGCTAGCCTGTGTCCACAGTGTAAAGTCAGCACTCTCACAGGTCTGTCTTTCACACAGTGATGCATGGAATACAGAGAGTCCTTGAAGATCCTGTCATTCAGTGTCTAGCAAAAAAACCCCACTTCTTACATCACATTTCACACAGATTCAGCAAGTGAATAGACATTCCAGGAGTCACAAGACATCACAAGGTGAAAGTCTGACACAAAGTCATCTATTCCTGTACTTTATCCCAGCTATTGCCAACAAGAGACAGATCCTGTCAAAAAAGAACATTTAACCTGTTAGCTTATTCTAAAATACTGTGGCTGGTTTCAGCTAAAAATAGTTTATATTACTCCCCTGTGTAAGCTCAGAAGCACAGGCTGTATAATATAACAGGGAAAGCTAATATTTCTGACCACACAAACAATCAGCGTGCCTTGAAAACATGTAATGAGTGTGGATCTACAGCCTGACGTTGCCAACCCATGAATTCTGACTTTTTTATACAAGTCTTGAACCATTTGGGCAGTCTTTCCCAGGCTCAAGAGCAGATCCACACCTTTTGAAATCAAAGCACTGGTAGTGAAGAAATACACAACGGAATTGCCGATATCTCTGTGTTGATTGAGTAACATGATTGCACTGTATTCATATAATGTAGGAGAGAGGGGAGCAGAGAAGTACTGGCAAGAAGGAATACTAAGCTATAGACAAAACTGGTACAAGAAAATAGGAGACATAACTGGACAAAAACAGGAAAGCAGAAATTAGATTACATTTCTCATCTTTGGTGCACATGGATCTGGAAGGGCTGTTTCATCAGGTCACGTTGGACCTTTAGGCTCTGAATTCCCAATAAGACAAAGCATTTTGGTCAACTACAGCTCTACCACAGATAAACTTGACTCCATGGTGCGTAGCTATCAGCTGGGAAGGGCAAAAATATAACCCAGAACTTCAGGGATAGTGTTAGTCTAACATGTCAAAAATGCCTTGTTCCCTTCCTCCAGCCAACTTCGTCTCAGTCAGCATAAATCTTCCCCTCTAGTCTACACTGAGATATGGCCAGGATAATAAAGGATGAATTGCCTTCTCTGAGGACTTTTCACACTTATCGGTCTGGAAGATTAAGATTAATTCAACTCCAAATTAAGGCAAAGGAACTTGCGATGCCTGGAGAGCACTAGAAATGCATCTTTCAGAATCCTGCTTCAGTCCTTTATTGACTTCGTGAAGCTGTATATCATTTCAAAAGATCTGAAAGACTGGTGTGTTTCTTTTCCAGGTGCCAGACAGTGGTCTTTATCCCACAGATTTTGACTTCACTGAAAAATGAAATCCAAATTGTAGCTTGCATGGCTTCCAGACCTCGTCCTCCAAACCCCAGCAGTGAGTCCAGATGACATTGCCCACAGCACTACAAGCAGTTCCCTTCTCAATTAAAATGCAGGTATGATACAAATTTTCTCCCCCTTCCTAGAGTATGAATAACGAGAAAATTCCTGAACACAAGTAGATAACTCATGAATAATTCATCATCCCCCTGTTCTCCTCCAGATGTAGGGACCCATGTGCTCATTCCTGTGCCTTTGAGTCTCCTGGAGGGCTTGGATACGACTGAGACAGACTTGTGCTAAATCTTATTCCAGCTTTAAATCTTAAAGGCCGCAAGCAAATTCCCTGATGAATTCCCTTGTCTCCATCTCTTTGTTTGTTCCTCCTTTCATTTGCTTTGTTCGATACATTTACACACAATCACCCTCTGCTTCACATCTCCTGCAGAAAGGCATAAAAAAATGGAGAAATGTTTTACACTTCCCCACAGAAATATGTCTCTCTTATCACAGTTGTGTGTTGCCTGAGGTTTAGCTGTGGGGACACACATCTGATTGCCTAAAGGAGCATCACCAGGTTCTGCTTTGCATCAAGCAGGTCAGAAAGAGTCCAGAGCTCTTTCCTGGCTGATTTACTTTTTCATTTTAAGCAGAGATGTTGGTTTGCATTAAGGGAATGGCAGAACAATACTGACAAAGTATGTCTTCAGTTTTTAAGATCCCTAATATAATAGAGAATATTAATCAAAGCACAAAAGAAACTCATACGCTTCCCCACTCACAAATGTCATTAGTATTGCTTTCCAGTTCTAGAAATTGCCTTCCAAGTTGTATGTTGGGTGGTAGTTACTAAATTAGGCTGAAAGTTTTTCAGCCATTCTATTTTCTCCCCCGAAATGCAATATTTTAACTTTATCTTGGAATAAATCATTTGTTTTTTTGTTTTTGTTTTGTTGGGTTTTTTTTTGTTTTTTTTTTAAGTCTATTTTTAATATTGATAAGGAAAAGAAAGAAGAGGGTGGGTTTTTGTTTTGTTTTTCATACAGTGGGGTTCAGATTTGGGTCTTTTTTCACAGTGTTCAAACCCAGAGATTTTAGAGGGCTGTTTATTTAAAGAGAGATGTAATATTTCTGTAAGTTAGTCTTTCTACTGCCTCAAGGAAGAAAACATGCACTGAAGTACCAGACTCCAAAGTCCGGCTCACTCCTGGCTTCCAGCTTTTTCTGTGCTTCTGTCTTATTGACTTAAAAAGACGGTGCTGCCCTGAGTCACAAAATCACACAAAGACGTTTACTAGAGTGAGCACCTCACTGCTTGCTCTTCGTTAAGTCTTACTGATGTTTCTTATTCATGAACTTGCATTGAAAAAGAAAGCAACCCTCATGCAGCCATCTGAGAGAGGACTGTAGATACAGAATGCAGAACAACAGCCCATGCACAGGGCTGTCAACAGCAAAAAGAACTGGAAACAGACACAGAAAAATATTTCTCTTCGTATTCATGTGTAGTCTTCTTTGGACAGTACCAAAAAAGCTGGCATGAACGCACAAAGTCAGTTGCATGCAAGACTTTCCCAATGACTACATCTTGCTAATAACAGTGCTCACATCACACCAAATAGCTGGAAGGCTTCGCCACTCTCCTCATCGTGTGGAGGGCTTGTGAGGTCACTGGCTTTCATACATGAAAAAATGTCTGCATTCAGCATGAAGGAATTTTATGATTGACTTCATTTGGGAGTGCGCCCTTTAAGGGAAGGAAGGTGGATCTTGTTTTAAGATGTGTTTATTTGCAATTCTTACACCTACACACATTCAGTTACTGATGCAGGTATCATAAACAGGGCTCTGTCTGTGTTTGTTTTTGTAGGAAGAAGCTGAGCAGAAAGGAAATGACAAAACATTTTCTAAAGTCTCTACTGTGCTTATAAAATGACTGCTCCAACTGTGAAATAATCCTTCCACCACTCCTGAGCGCCACAGATAAAAATTGCGGGTGTAAATATACCAGCAGCATGTGTTTAAGTGTTAATTTCTGTACGACATTAACACCAACCAATTCCTTTCTATTCCAGCTTGAATCTGGCCCTCTGGCTCCCCATGGCCAACTCCACACTCGGTCCTTCACACAACCATCCCCGTTGCCCCATGAGCCAGGACTAACACTTGGCACCTGGGTATTAGCGTTTATTAGCAGAAATATTTTGCACTGCATGAGTCAGCCCGACTGCATGTATGGGTATATTTAGGTTTATTACAGCACAGCTAAGCACGCTTGATCAAGGCTGTACGGCTGCTTATCCAGCCTGCCTGTGGCAGCAGAGATAATTTGGGGCTGATGATAGGGGCTCTCTGGGTGACTCTTAGGAGCAATAGCTAGCAGTGTGCATGGCCAGGCTAACACATAACTCCTTCAGCACTCTGCAAGTTTTACACTGTGTAAGGAAAATTGTTATTGAAGCAACTCAGCAGGATACCAGCAGGTATTTGGGGATCTGACCTCCCTGTGCACTTCTGAAACACACAGGAGAGCCCCAGCTGCAATTTTAAGCACATTACTAATTACTGTAGGCACTCCTGGGTGACTGTGAGTACCGTATAAAGATACACGTAGGTCGCTCTGAAAGTAATGCCTACTATTTACTCCCATGGAAACTACGACAGATATGAAAAGCACAATAACTGTTCCACAGGGCAAATTCTCAGCTACAAAACACAGTTTTTCAACCCAGTCACCACTACTAGCTGTGTATTTTCGCCAGCAATGGACAAGAGCCTGCAAGGCCACGCTTTTAAATATCCACAACAGCAGAGTTGACCCACTGTGACTCTCACCACCAACAAAACATCATCCACTGCCTCACTGCACTCACACCCACTGGTTGGCCTCCACAAACGTTCAGCAAGCATCAGTGTCAATGGATGCCATTTCTTCCTGCATGGAGGAGTTCAGTGACACTTTTGCTTCATTCACACTTCCATGTGAGATGCCATTTTGTCAGACTGCCCAGCTGCTGCCATCTGTCACAGCTGAATCAGAAGAGAACAGTAACACAGAACTCTTTCCAACAGCCCATATTCGAACTCCTTACGCCTTTCACAACTCAAAAAGTACCCAGCGTCTTGCAGTTTTTCTACATTAACATTATACTTGGAAAATCAAATTATTAACACTTTGACCTGAGATTTAAGCAAGAATATGTGAACACAGAAAGAGAAAGGCTGGAAACAGCCAGTACTTCAGCAGGAATGACACCCCAGAGGAAGAATCTGAGATACCCATCTATATTTCATCATCAAGCTATCGATACATCATTTTGCAATTAATTCTGAGGGCTAAAAACACTAAGAATCGATTCCAGTTAGCACTGAGGTCTAATTAATTGTTTTCTTTTCTTAAAATCTCCAAGATAAAACTAGAAGGTGAAATAGCAGTTTCAGAAGGCTGTGTCATGGAAAAGAACAACAGCTGGTAAGAACAGAGCGGCTCTGAATGCTAAAGAACAACCCAGTGCATTTAGTCTGGTTGGGAATGCTTCTGTGCTTGCTACTTCATTATGCACAAAAAAAATTTGCATTTTACTTGATTTTTTTTTAGCATTATTATATCTAAGCTGTCAGAGAAGAGCAAAGCAATCCACATGAACAATTCTGAGTTTTCCGAAGAGCAAATGACACAGAAGAGCTGTGTTTGTATAACTGCATGCCCCGAAGCCTTGCCCAGCAGTTGGCAAAGCATTCACACAGACTTTCCCTTCGGAGGAGGGTAGGGAAGTAAAGCAGGTGAAGGAACCCAACAGGAGTTCCTACACCAGTCTCAGATGCTTTGCCTCCCGGTCACAGTTTTCCCAAGACTGTTGTTCTTATTATAAACAGTTGACTCAGAAACATTGCAAAAGATTTCAAATAAAGCATTCCCGCCCCATCCCCTGCTGCTCCCTTCCCAATGCACAGAGATGCCTAAAACAAACCAGATGTGCTGCACAACGCCGTTCTGTGATAAAATCCTCAGAAGGCTCTTGCTCTCCCTGCCAGTCCTAGAGCATTAAAAATGGCCAGTTCATTTCCGTAACTTATTATGCAAAATAGCCCGACAGGCCAAAGTGCTGGAGAGATGGTTTTCCTTCTCTGATGTGACTTTCACACTCTCCTGATGATATACAGCTTTAATAAAAAGCATAAGAAGAAAGTTCAGCTGAGTTCGGCACGCAGTACACAGCTCAATCCCATTCTCCCCTCGGGCACTAATTTAAAACATATCCCAGGATGTTGATAGTCATCCCTGTGCCGAGAGCCTGGTGAATACGCACACAAGTCCGTGTGCTGGAAGGACGCTGGTAGACAATGTCATTTTGCACAGGGATTCCCAGGTGAGCCTCGTCTCTAGTACGATGCATTTCATTCAGTAGGTAAAAAGGTACAAGGTAATAATAATTGTTTGATAGGTGCACTTTTAATCTCTCAATCTTTTAGGTCAGCATTTTTCCTGTTGCATTTTACAATTGGGGAACCACAGAACAGGGTGACACTATCTCAAGTGTCGCCAGGCACTTCCAGGTTCAACTCATCACTGCTAGCCCACCACAGGCTCTCCTGGGGCTCAAGCAACCTTCAGCAGACATTAAACTAGCACACATGATTTTTCACAGCCCTTTCAAATACACAGTCAATTACAATTACATTCTTACTATCCCCATCAGCCCAAGTACCTGAAGTACATTGGGTGAAGGTGGTTAATGAGAGAGAATTTGATAGAAAAGGAGAGAGAAAGGGGAGAAGGGACAAGAATAACTAAGTACGATGCCTTTCTGTAATTGCTCAAACTGCCTGAGTTGCCTTTCAAAGAAAGTCATCATTGCCTGCACTATTCCCCTCCTTCACGCCACTATCCAGTCTTAATATTGCATGATTTTTCATGTCTGTTCAGGTGCGAAGGCCTTCAGGACAAAACATGGGCCAGGCTTTCTCATTCCAGCTTTAATGTTCCTGTTCATTGCAGGGGAGTTGGAGTAGGTGACCTTTACGGGTCCCTTCCAACTCAAACAATGATATGATTCTACGATTCCCCCCTAAAAACAAGCCATGCAGAAGGCTCCCATTTGTCAGCTCGATTCAAACCCCTCATCAAAATTCAACCAAATGGTGTTTACAAAGTGACGACCCTCCTTTGGGTCATTATTATGTAAAGAGTAAATTGGAAAGAAAGAATGAAAAGAGCCAGGTGAATGGTCACACAATGGGAAAGCTGGGGAACGCTGCAGTGATCCCAAGGCTGTCCTGTGCATAATGTTTGTCTTGAATGGTCCAAGCAACTGCCTTCTTCCCCTCTCAAACCCACAATTCCCTTTAACAGAAGAAAAGCGTATGAGCTTCCCACAGAGAGAAAAGAAGGAAATTGTTTCATAAGAGGGAGATTAGTTTTCACTCTATCTTCAGTAGCACAGGGAATTAATTTCTATGATACCACCTAATGCAGGGGATATATTGAAACAGCTATGCTGGGGAAGGGCTACCATCTCAGATTTCAATTCTGATTGTTTTTTCTTTCTGGTTGGTTGTTTGGCTGGTTGATTGTTTGTATGTTTGTTGTTAGGGTTTTTTTTTATTCCATTTGTTGGTGTTTTGTTGGGGTTTTTTTTGTTGTTTGTTTGTTTGTTTTGCAGTCATATTGTGCTAGGCACTATATTTACATAGGTGGAAAAGAGGATGCTTGTCCCCAAGCCCAAAACAAGAGATATCAAGTGGGCACAGATGGATGAAACAAAAAGAAATGGTGAGACCAACATGCTGCTATCACGCCACAGGTATGAGGATGTTTTCTGGTTCTGAGGTAATAAAAGCAATCTCTGTTTTAATACATAGGCTCTACAATGGATTACAGCAGGGAAAGTCACAGACGTTCAAACTGAGGGGTGTAAAGAGTTGAGATCACTAAAGGAAACTCATGCTGTTTCTAGTGACAGCATTTGTCATTGCTTCACATGACAATAGACTGAACACTGAAATGGGGAACTAAAATAATTTCCAAAAAATTAATCATCATTTATTTTTCTAATTAAAAAAATATATTTGGTTTGGAATTAGAGTCTGGGGAAAGAAAAAAAAAAAAAAAAAAAAGGCAGCAAGTTCAGCTAGAGTTCACTTATCTTTCCCAAAAAAGAATTTGTTCTCCTGAGTCCCTTTGAAAGGGCATCTAGACATTTGTAAGGGAAGGTATTTAGGGGCATGAATACCAACGCTTGCTCTATCGAACAGTGAGAGCTCCCACTTGTGCAAAGTGGCAGAAGGTGCTGCATAAAGCACAGAACAGAAAGAAGGGGACAAATGAGAACCAGACAAAGAGACTAAGGATTAAAAAAAACAAGAGATGAGTAGTACAAACCATGGGCACACATGGCAGCTCACCAGCAGCTGCCAGCCCGTGCTTAAGACCTCAGGCCTGACAACTTGCATGACCCTATCTTTGGTATTTGAAAGAGCCAGGGAGCTAAATAAGGATGAAGAATCCACAAGAAGGAAAAGAACCGTGATGAGCCAAGTGACGTTAATTGTTCCATATATCTCTATATATCTAGGTTTTCCCAGAAGGGAACCAGCAGATCCAAGGACCTATTCTTCACACCTTGGGTTTGTTTCCAGAAAGGAAAGGAAAGGGAAGGAGAAAATGGGCTGTCAAGCAAAGCTTTCTTATTGCTTTCTCTTTTCTCATCACCCCTCTCTCTCTTTTCTCCACACACAAACCTAACCCCCCATGCCCTGAGGCTACATTTGTATCCAAAAATACACAGGCACATATTAAAAAAAAATAAGTCCGGAGGATCCAGTACCATTCTTCAAAAAGACAGCCCATGCTCGTCCTGATGACAATGGTGCTAATCTTATCCCCTGGCTGCTGCCCAAAAGTGACATAATGCTCAGAAATGTGTGTTTGCTTTAGAGGCTATTTACCACAGGAGGGGTTTGGGGGAGAGATGCGAAGCCAGGAAACAATAGAATTTGTGCACACCACAGACCGGATCTATCGCAGTCCATTTACACAGCCCTATGTCACCTGTAAGATCCATCAGAGCAGACAGAGCCAAGTAAAAGGACATACTGGATCCCAAGTACACGGGAGCTGAATATGCATGCCCAAACAAGAGAATCCATAAATGGAGAGCCGACTATCAGCTAGATATCATTCCCTCATCAGTATGCAGACTGAGGTGACCACATCCAGCTGAAAATATCACCTCCTTCTGTCACCTTTTATTTCAAGACTGATTTTCCTGCTTCAGCATGAGCTCTGGAATGGTTTAAAAGGAATCAAACCCATCCTTCCAGCATGGCTATAGTAAAAATAAGTGGTTAACTGGGGAGTCACTGATATGCGTGAACCTCAGTCTAAATTAAGAACACTCCCATCAGAAATCCCAAATGCAGACATGCTGTACTCATGCAAAGCAAAGCCACATTCCTAATAGGAAAATTACTTCAGCATCTTACCAGGTTAATCTACGCCACTTTAAAGTCTTTCTGCCACATGTAGGCCCCTCATCCAGATCTGCTAGAGACAATGTAGTCAAGCCAGCTGCTGAAATCACAGCCAGCTCCCAAACTGCTTGTCAGAGACCAATTTCAGAGTGCCCAGGTCCCAGCTGGTGCCAACATGTGTCTTTCCAAGCAGTCCATCCCAGAGGGGCTGTGGTGGAACTAGATCCGAGTGACTGATCGGTGGGAGCAGAGTGGACACCCAGCCCACCCACACAGTGCAACCACAGTCTGTCAACAGAGAATGAGAACATCCAGTCCATTAAAATGTTCTTATATATATATATACACATAACATTAGTTGCACTACTGTCAGACACAGCATGATGTGTAGTCAGTAGCTTCAGGGACCATCGAACAAGAAAGGAGGTTTTACACCATTCACCATTCTGAAACAGATATATGGAACTATATAGAAGGAGTCATCATGGCTCTGAACACAAATTTCATGTAGATTTTACTAATCATTACTCATTAGTATCATGACAAAACAGAGAACATTGTTCTGAAACCTAACATTATGATATGTTAAGCACCATTACACAATGATTCCAACTCAAGTATGTTTTCAACCAGTAAACATTCTGAAACCATCAGAGAATAGCCAGATTTACTTAATGGCAGATTACTCTTAAGTACACACACTTCTAAGAACGCCTAACTGATGGTTTTAAAGGTAATACCCCTCTTCCCTGTAACCCAGCCCACAGCAGCATATCCTGCTAGATGGCTCAAGGATTAGAACACAAGAAACCTACATTTTTCTTTCTGATATCATCTTAACTCTCTTCTTATCTTGAGAATCTAATACAGTGTCTTATCTTGAGGAAAAAGAAACACTGAGAGCCCATCGTTTCTCTGGGCTAATTTCTTCCCCTCTCCAGTTCTTACAGCCGTCCTTGCAGAACTCACCCTCGACTTTGGGGCTTCCTAACCTGCTCTTTTCTCCATATGTCCATCAGCATGCAACATCAAGATGCAGCTGAGCATAAAACATTTGCCTTGATAATTCCTGCCTTCTAATTCCAGATGAACCCTATGCTGAGGTTTATTGTTTATTTCTAAAGGAAAGGTGTTTTTAGAAGTGTTTTATACCATGAATTTCGTTGGAAAAGCAGAATGAAAGGAGGGAAATAAGTGAGCCAACTTCTTCAGTTAAGACCCTGGCAAGATTAATAGCTAAGCTCATTGTACTGGGCTCCACAAAGAGAAATGTGCTGGATAAACTCTGACTTATTGCCTTATCCTCTCAATGCCTTTCAGAACAGTTTTGCCTGGCTTTGTCCAAATAGATTGATATGACACCAAAAAAAATTTTTTTTTTCATGCTTTGTGTAAGAATCTTCAAATTTGGCTTACAGTAACGCAGAACAAAAAGAAAAAAATCCTTCCCTCAAAGAATACAAGTCAATCCCTCAATCCCATGTTGGGTAGAGAGGCTGTAGGAGGTTGCAGAAGGCCATTGCAACATACAGAATCGCCCTAGAACATTAATCTGTGCCTAGCAATTCAATGAGATAAAAATTTGACAACACATTGGCTGGCTGCAATTGCCCAGGGAAAAACATCTCCTTCACAATAATCTAACTATAGGCTAGTAGAGCTATTTTTGTGCCTATTCTTTGTGTGGAGCAATTTATTTTTATGGCTAGTAAAAGGAAATAAATTTCTCGGAAATGGCTCCTTAGTGAATTGGGGTCTGTGTAGCTCATTTTACGTTTATAGATAAGCAAAAGGTCAATTGAATGTTATGTCTTTTATTGCATGGCCTGCTAAGTCTTCACATAACAGGAAGAAATAATACAACCGTTCCACCGTTCCCCTCCAGGAGCCTTGGTTGAGGGGAGCCTTCTGCTTAGTGAGGTCGCTGCAAGGCACAGCAGATCAATCACTTGTCATGGGGCACTTGTCTCGCTTGTGAGATTTAATAGAGTGCGTGAGATTAGATATAGTAGATATTGCTGCAGTAGAAAACAGCTGGTAAGAAATGCACTGGGATCCTCTAGTTCTCATGCATAGATGCACTCAATAAAATTAACTTACTAGATAGTGCTCAGCATCCTTTGTGGATCTATCAGCATCAGACCAGATGGAAGAAGTTGCAGTACATGGGAACATTAGATGCAAAACTCAGATCCTACTACTTTGCTCTAGTTTCATCTGCTAAGAGGCCGCCAAATTACATCGCACTTTTTCCACCTTTCCTTGCACTGCATTGGACGTAACATAGCCATGATTTCAGCTGCCCCTCAAGAGAAAGGCTTACCATGAGAACAGTTAATGCAGCAAAACCTCAGAGCATGATGTTGACTGAAAAAAAAATATATACAAAGAACACTCTTGTGAAAAAATAGCTCATGAGACCAAGCATCACACTCTCAATGTCGTGAGTGCAATCAAGAGCCTAATACAGAGGGCAGTGAGTCCAGAGCCTTGTATTTCTGAGCTGTTCTGTGTTTTCTTTGTAGGCATAAAAAAAATTAAAGTACAAGCTGAACAGACCCAGATCACTGCTCACTCACTTTCATCCTTTTTTCTTATTTCAGGAATCCTCACTATGAGCCCTCTCCTCTGCTCTCAGGTTCTCTGCTGTTGCAAGTTGCCTCATCTTCTTCACACCAGCCCCCATGGCACGCAGGAGATGGGAAAAACCTGCTGGTGCTCACTGAACTCCCTGATCAGCATTTGTCCAAGCCCAGCTGGAGAAACAGCACAGACAAAAAAGGTCTGGGATTATTTCTAGAGAGCTAGCAAACCCATTGGTGCATGTGTATTTTCTTTATGACCCTGTGTCAGGGTTGAAAGAGCAAGACCCAACAGTTTCTTTCAGAATTCCTGCCAGTTTGATGAACACACTGGTTCTCTTCCTAATAAAACTGTTTGGGGAAAGCAAGCCTTGCACTTCCACCTTTGCTCCAATAGATTTGACCTGTGTGCTCTCAGGTCAACAGAGACATAGAGACAGCAAATAAGTATGATTGAGCCCCCATTTCTGAACAAATCACATCCTAACATCACTTTAATTTAGCTAAATAGCACTATTTAAAGCTAATGAGAACACTACTCAAATAGCTTCTTAGCACTAATTCTGCCCTTGGAACTTCTCCTGCATTTGTGTGTATTGTCCACGTGGCTCAGTATCTGCACCCTTCTTGCTTTCCTTTCTCATTTAGAATTTGATATCTGAATTATGCGCCAGTTATGCTGTTAAAATGAGCTCTTAGAAATAACCTTTCCTTCATCCACTGAAGCAGTTACAATTCCCTGACATAACTCATCTAATCACCACCTCAATGAGCAGGGCTTAATCTAAATGCATGTACTGAGCACCTGCCACATGTACTCTTCATTTATCTTACATGGCTTTACATTAAAAGCCAGCGTGGACTTTTGATACATTATAGATGACTGTATCAAACTATACATGGCTTAAATCCAGACCAGCCACTCAAAAGACTTACAATTATCTTCCTACCAATACGTAGCTTTAATTAAGTACTGCCACCTTGAGGGATTAACTATCAGAACCTGGGCCATATACAGCCAGAACACGAAATGCAAAGCCTCATTATTTTGGCACCCTTGAGCTCTAAAACTAAAATGTCACGGAAGGAAGAGCTCACTACAGCTGCAAGATTGTATTACCTGCCAATGCAACTGACTGTATATTCACTGCCACCACGAAACAAGTCTGAGACAGGCCTGAATTTTCCAGCAGGGGGAAAGCAGGCAGAGTTCATCGTTGACTTGGCGCAGTTGAGTGCATTTTGCACAAGAGGTAACTGGAAGTTCAGAGGTTTTTTCCCTCTTGTCTCTTTGTTTTAAAGATAGCCCGTGCGTGACAGAGTTTCGCTTGTCTAATCTCTTCAGGCTTTTTCTATACATACTATATTCTGTGTTGACTTACCAAGAAATACTCTTTTCCTTGGGAAACACAACTGGCTGAGTGTAATGGGCTTGTTTCTCCACTTCTCACCACGAGGGAAGCAGCCTGGCTGCAGTCCTGCTCTATCTGGAGCATGGCAGCAGAGTGCACTGCAATTTTCCAATTCTGCTCTTGGAATAATGATCATGACTTATTGTGACAGGCTTCTGCAGTACACATTTGGGCTTTTCTTGGACACCTGAATTCAAAAACCAAGCCTGGAAAAACCTCTGAGGGTTCTGAAGAAGGCCATGACCACTCACAAGCCCTTTCACCAGAGCCCTTGTTGCTGCTGCTACTAGGATGCAGCAAGAGCTCAGGGTGGTGTATAGGCAGCACATGGCCTGTTGAAGCAGCCACGCAGTTATACACCACAGTAAATCGCAGACTGTCTTGATTCTCCTTCCAACTCCAGAGCCCTAGCCTCTGTAGGTGGAAGAGTCTGCACTGTTCTGAAAAGGTATTACAATATAGGCCCCAAAATGCAACAGCCAAGAGGAATATCCAAGAACTCCAAGAACACCTTACAGCCCTGACCAACACACAGCAATTTGGAAAAGTCGTCGGTGATCTCAGAGTTGAACTCAGCCCTCAGCAACCAGAGGAACAGCCTGTGGTTTAGTCCAGATACGAGCATGCTCACTGCCAACTCAATCTGTAGCATATCTGTTTCTTCCTGGTCCTCGTAGATGCAACTGCAGCCATAGGATGCTATAAGGAATGCAGTGCAAATGCTATAACATCATTTATTAACCACGTGAACTTACTGCACGTACAAATCCATAAATGCTGTATCAGTGTAATAAACTAAGGAAACTCACAGATTTGGGAAATGAAGGATAGCCCAAACAATCAAAACAAGCTCTTCTGTAAAACTAAATGCAGTGAAATACTTCTTTGCACTCAGATCAGGACATTTCAAACATAAGAAACATGTTCACTCCCTCTTTTCTCCTGGAGTCATTCCAAGACTAAAATAATGTCATCTGGAACCATTAAAATAATAATAATTAATATTTTCATGTTTTCTTCCTTTTGTTTCTTGTTTTCTTTATTCTCCTAGATCAGCCCCTGCTCATGGTTGACTGCTGCTAAAGCTTCCTGGTTTCTTTAGTATAATACAAGAAAGACAAAGAAAGATTTTTTTAAAATCATATTTTATCGATAGGAGAAGGCTAACAGTAATTTAGAAGAGCAGGCAAAATTATAATCTCTTAGCCATGAATTTCCATAGCCACGGGGCTACGTAAATACCACTATTCTGGTGATCAGCTGGTCTCTATGGCTTTGCTGGAAATTAAAAATAGCTCTAGTGACACTAATGAATTTCTGTTAATTTACAGTAGCACCACAAGATTTAAAACCTCCTTGCTCACATCAGTGACTACATGCACCTCTCATCACTATGAAAACTGAGTATGGATTCCTCCCAAAATAAACGGAGCAGATAAAACCTGGGCTTCAGAAGGGTCAACTCTGCGCTTTCCAATACATACATGAATCCATAAAGGCATGATACTGGATATCTTTTTCTATTATTTTCATTCTATAAATGCTTTAAAATATATTTCTTGCCTTACGCCACATTTTCTAATTCCACTATTGAAAGAATATTAAGAAGGAGGGGAAACTGAAGACAAAGCCATTATATTTTAACAAAACCACAGATTGCCAGAATTGCAGTCAGCAAATATTGCACATAAACAAGCCAAACACAGTTCCACCTTCTCTAAACATACATCTGGACACGCATCACAGAGACATTAGCATCGCCACACGCACAGAATTTTGTAAACTTAGTGCAGTTGGGTTGTTAGAGTATTTTGTTTGCTTGGGGGTTGGTTTTTTGATTTTCTTTTTTTTTTTTTTTAAAGCACATTTGATTTTTTTAAAAAGTACACAAGAAGGTTCTGAAAGGTTTCTCAACTGAGTGGTTGTCAAATGCCTGGCATAAATCAAACCCGAGAGGGCAATGTGGAATGCTGATTTGACTCTCTCCTCTCACACCAGCTTCTCCTCAGATCAATGTGAGTTTCCACACGTTCAGAATAAATGCAAGTAAAATCATTCCAGTACCATAAACATTCTTTTCCTTGCTTTTTTTGTTGTTTTTTTTTTTCCCCCTCTTCTTTTCCCCAAGATGCCATTTGGAATTGGGCTGTGCAAACCCTCCTCCATCTGACACTTCACTTCCCCAAGCAGGCTGTCAGTATTTGATTAATGGTTCAGATCATGCACACCACATTTGCCAATGACATGAAATACTCTGTTCAGCTCTGACTTCGCAAGTCACATTCTCTCTGATAAGCTGCTTGCAATCGCACAGTATATTTTCATGCCTCACTTTCCACAAGACCTGTGAAATTTCTCCCCAGCAGTCAAGCCAGAAGCTGAGGTTTTTCATGGCAGGTGGCCCAACACTGTTGTTGCTTAAAGTGCACAAAGATGTGGATGGAACCACATCGGTCACGTATGCTACATGAGTGCTATATACATTAAAAAAGATAACATTCCCATGGTGAAGGAGTTCCTCCTGAAACTGAATATGGAAAAGGAGCATATGTCTAGAACCATGTATAAACACAGAAACACAGTTATTGTGGAAGAAATACCTTGGCTGAGTATTTATTTTTTCACTGCTCAGGCTCCAGGGATTTTCATCTAAGACTTTTTCTTTAGGCAGCAATCTAGTAAATGAGGTTAATGAGAGTTCCTGAAAACAATGGTTCAGAAGGCAAGTGGAGAGGGCTGTGCACGCCTGCTGAGCCTGAGCAGCACCCAGCGAGGTTTTACTCTCCCTTTTCAGTCAAGACCAGAAGTTTCCTGCATGGGAATGGATTATTTGTAGGAAACTACAAAGATTTTTACTTCTGACCATATGCACTTACATAAAGCATCTCCAGCTCCAGAAGCTGTGACAACTTAGACAAGTCAGTGCTAAGCACAGCTAGAAGAAGCTTTGGAGCTTGGGTAGGTACTGACTGCCTTGCTTACAAAAGGAACTGCACAATTAAAGTTGTGAACATTAATTACACTAAAACCATTTAGCTTGGCCCTTCGCGATTGCTACTTCTAGAGAAGACACAAAGGGAGGCAGGCCCCTAATTCCTCCAGGACCACTTTGCAGCTGCAGAGGAGATGATTACAGTAAAGAAAAGGGAGAAAAAAGTCATTGATTTACCCTTTTCTTCCTCACTGTTGTCTCTCATGGCTTTAATGGAAACCAAAAGATTAAAGGCCTAATTCTCTGTTCAGTGAAACCAATTCCAGTGTGAATACTTAAAGACAACAAAGTCACAAACCATAAAAACCGATATAACTGAGCAGAGCCCCATCCTCACATTGCCCAGAACAGCCTGGCTAAATCCTATCCCACACTCAGTTGTGAACGTTTTCAGTCTCTTCTGCTCTTCAATTTTCACTACTTCTTAAGTTTCCTGGGAGCCATGCAGTTTAGTGGGAGCAAGACGCTGCGTCTCCTAGTCAGAAAATCAAGAAATAGCCACAGAAAATGCGTGCACTCTTGTTGTTTACTTCTTTATCTGCAAAGAAGGCTCGTAAGTCACGAGCATGTTTTACTGACTGTTGTAGAAGCAAGCAAGATCCTAAATGCAGCTTTGAAAGCTGCTCTATTGGAAAGCAAAAAGGGTTATTCACCATTCCTCAAAGCACGACGGGTGAAGAATTTATCAAGAAATAGCATACAAAAATGGAGCAAGTTTCTACATGAATCTTTATCTTAAACTGTGGAACTCACTGCCAAAAGATATTTTACACGACAAAACAGACAGGATTGCAACTTGTGGTGCCTTGTGATGAAAAAATTCATACTATTTATTTTCCAAATCTACGGTGGTCTTCACTGACCCTTTAGTAGTCCAGCTCAGAATACAATGACAAGAATGCCATGACTTTCCAACTCTCCCTTACTGTCTTTCCCACCCTCCAGATCGAGAAGCTCACCTAGGCTAAACATTTACAGGACAGAAGGGCTGTCAGACACTTATCCCTTTGCCATCTGTTGGCAATTTGCACCCTCCAAAACACACACACATTTTTAGGAGTTCAAACATGAAGTTCAAAGGAAAATCCAAGGATAAACAACATGTTCCACCTGGTCTTGAAACCCCAAGAGAATTTCAGCATTACCTGATTTCATCTTGAAAACATAAATCTCTCCTGGTTTGCACCAAGGTTCAAGGTTTTCCTGGGACAAACTGAGACTTTTGATGGATTTTTCACACCAGCTTCACACAATCCTCATCAACAGCACTGATGAGTTTTTCAGAAGGAGAGAACAGATCTGAAAATCCCAGCTTTTGAGAAGGTGTATAGTTGAAATCTCAGTCTATGTCCCAACTGCTCCTGTTCACCTTCACATCCATGACAGGCTATGGCAAATCAGTACATGCTTGAGAGCACAGTGTGGTAGAAAATTGATTCAAATTCTGTGCATCTCAGAGTGGGAATGTAAGCATTACACAATAGATAACAAATTTTATACTTCAAGAAGAAATATTTTAAAGAATAAAGCTCTTACAAAATAACTCAAGCAACCCAAATCCTGAAATCCCAGCCCCAGAAAATCTTCCTGAATTTTAATATACGTTGGCACTGACGCTTCTGAAAGTCTTCTGAGTCCAAATTGTGTTTTGAGAAGTTTTTCCTCACTTATTGGATAGCTTGGAGCATGAGAGCCTTCTGAGATGCTTATTATAACGAGCTATTTCAGAAATTGAAATCTTGAGTTATATAGTTGCTTGTGTTGTTGGATCGTTTGGTGTTGTCTGTTCTTTTCTAAGCAAACTGCTGCTCTGTGGTCTGTGTACCACTCCCATGAGGGGCACACTGGCTCTTAGGGTCTGTGCATACCTTGATTCACAATCACAAAAAGGCGCTGTAAGGACAAAAAGACTCTTAAAGCCTTATTACTATTCAAGTTGCTTGACATTTGTGCAGAAATGTTGTCCTGTACTAATGGAACACAATCAAGCTTAACCTTGCGACTTGATGCTTTTAGCAAGAGAACAAGTTTAATACTTTTAAAACCTTATCAACTGCTCTTCAGTCCTTCCCTTTAGAGCATAATCTCCAACAAATGCTGCTGCAAGTGTCCTCCAAGCGACCTTGGAAGCAATTGGAATATGCAGAGAGGCCATTTTGAAGAGCACAACTTGCTTTTTAGACTCAAAAGAAAACAGATGTCAAAACCAAAGAAGATTATCTGAGGATGCCAGGGAGGGTGATGCCTCACTCCACTACTAACCAATTTATTTGAGAACTTGATATAGTTCAGATTTACCACTGAAATAAACGTCATGTCCTACATACTTTGAAAGGGAAAAAGCATTTAACTGTGTCATATGTATCAAATGAATAATCTGAAGGTGTTTTTCAGGAAATGGGAGCCTCAGGGGATTAGAAAAAGAAATGAAGTATTTCCCATATGGGTTCCCAACCTGCTTATTGAGCAGATTGGTATCAACAAAACCTGTTTTCCAAGCTCTGGCAATTTAAGTTGTATAAGCTTAGTTTCTAAATCCCCAATAATTAGGCATATAAACTCAACTGGTAGCTACTCATTGATATTCTTAGCAAAAGCAGCAGCAGCTGAATAATTTTGGACTACTTGTTGAAGTGCTGTCCCACTAGCTTCCCACTTCTTAGAATCACAGAATCATTGTGTTCAGAAAAGACCACTTAGATCTAGTCCAACCATGAACAGTTTCATATTGGAGGGAAGAAAAATAAGTTAAAGAACTTTTTAAAATGCAGTTGTCTGCTGCAGCAGAACCATCAAGAAATTAAAACATAGGCAGTGCTGGTCCTGGTAGATATGAAAAATGTTCCACTATCTAATGCTTTCTCTGCGCAATGAGATGTTCTTTCATTAATATTGTACCCAGTGTTCCCTCTTAAACATCACAGCCTAAAAACAGCATGCAAACATCCTAAGAACTTTTTTCCCCCCTCGCAGAGGTAGAAAGCATTAGGACAAAAGTGCACATATTTAGGACAATTCTCACCCTTTCATTTTAGAACATACACCAATATGGTGTTTGTTGTTCTTCAGGTGGTGAATATCACGATGTCGTGCACTCTCCCTCCTCTTTTATTACTGAAAATGTGAGATGTAGATAGGTGTGGGGTTTCTCTCATCCTTCTGATTTTTAGGGCAGCTCTGTTGTTCTCTCACAGAACAGGAGCCAGCAAACTACACCCAGTAATTTCTCTATTACTGAAATCACACCGCTTGTTCAAGTCAATGTATTTTAAGTGGAAGAGAGAAAATCCACGGCACATCTGGGTAAGTGAGTGGTCAGTTACCTTCTCTGTTAAAAACAGAATTGTCTGGGTTCAGCTTCTAACCACTGGATCTCATTACATGCTTTAACTTTCCACCTCTAGATTAATGGAGCTGTCTACTATCTATTAGTGGATCAAATCACCTCTTAACCTTCTCTTCAGTAAACTTAATAGATTGAAGGAACGGGACATTTAGCTTTATCAAAAGGGTGTGAAACAATACCACTCCTTCCACTTCCTCAGAACAGGGTTTCTGCAGGAGATGTGATCAGTCGTTGGCTTTGTACCAGTCCCCAGGGGCAAAGTATTTAATCCAAATTGGTACAGAAGCTGAAAAAAATACGGAGTTGGAAAGAAAATCTAAGGCAGCCTAACAAAGATTCCTTCCTTTCCTAGATATTCAGCTCCTGAAACAACACTGCTTTTGATATTTCCCAATGTTTGAATGGCTGTTCCAGCAAAGGAATATGCCTTTTAGGCACTCTCCAGCTGCTTTAAAAAGCAAAAGGAATGGCAACATACAAGCTCCATAAAAGTGAAGGAAGAAAGAAGTCTATCTGTTAGAGTAAGCTACAGAGCCACACCGAGCAAAATGCAATTACACCACGCATGCCATACTAGAGATGCACTGTTTCTCATCCAAAGAGCCTGGAGCAACAGCTTTGCTTCAGTCTTCAGGGGAACAACCTCTGCTTGCTCACTTGCTGAAATACCAAACAGCTGGCTGGACTAGAAGCCACCTGCAGCTCAGTTATGCAAAAATCTAGAAGCTGTCGCTGTATACTCACAAGATTTTGAATAGCCAGTATGAAATCCTCTTCCAAGTAAATAAAATAAGCAACTACAACATCATTACTATTTAGGAACCTACAGATTTCATGGTTCTTTTAAACACTGACAAATCCAAGAGAATAGGTTTCTTTCCAAGTTCTTCTTGTTTCAGTTATCTTCTACTATTGGCAAGAATCAAACCAATTGCCAACTTCAGAACTAACCTCACAACTTACTTATAAGATTTCACCATCATTGTGTAAACACAGCTGAGAACCAATTATCAGAATTAATAATCAAGTTCCTGGTATATGAATATGTATATCATTTTCATTGCTTTAATATTCCAGTTTTCTCTTATCATTCACCAAGCCCCTTAATAATTCTGCCAATAAACATGTTCGTTCAAGCACTTGCAGAAAGGCAGCATGCAAGAGGCATGAGAACTAGAGAAAAACAAATTCATTTCGGAAGAGGAACAAGGAGAAAGAAAGCCAGCCTACGTGCTGAGCGCTCATTTACTCTCCCTGTATTTATCACGTCCCTTGACTTTCAACAGAATTTCAAAAGTAGCATGGCAGGGGAAGAAGAAAAGCAGAAGGGGGGGAAAAAGCTCCAGCATCGTGTGATTTATTTCAAGATATGGCTGCTTCCGAGGATTAATGAGTATGTCTCGCTCAAAGATGAGACTCATCATGACTGTTACCTTTAATAACCCCTTTTCCTCAGAAGATCCCTCAGTGCTGAGGATGAGACTGCGAGCCGGCAGCTTGAATTATTCATGAGGGCTGGTGGAAAACAATCATCCGCTCTTGGCATTAATGGTCTGTAAAGAGTTGCTTTTGACAAAACCATTTAACACCAGCAATAAAATAAATAAATTAATAATGGGCAAGCATGGGGAGGGAAGCAAGCATAATAATGATGTACTGATGTAACACACCCTGAAAAATATTGCCTTAGATCGCTGATCATAGGTTCTTCTATCAAGGCCCTCTCACTACTAAAATAAATCAGCTGGGAAAAAAAAGAAACCCACGTGCAGCCTTCCAGCTCTGCATGGTGAAATACTGGGAGGCAATTCTGGCTTGGAGTTGGACAAACAGTGGATCTTGGGGAAGTAAACATATCATGTGGAGGTCAAAGGAAAGTATTCAAGGTAATTACACCTCTGTTCAGAGTGGCTCCCATGCTTGGCAGATCCTCTTCATGGCAACACACAGAAAACCAGCTTTGTAAGGGGAAGTGTTTTGCAGTGCTCTGTTTTATCCGACATGTTGCAACCCATTTGGAAAGTATATTTTCTGGGGGGGGGTGTGGGGAAGTACTTTGCAATGGTATTGCTGCCTCTGACTTTCTAAGTCAGCTCTTGCTAGGAAATAATGTCATATATAATTTCCATTCTGATCTGCATAAAACATTCTGCAGTTGGGAGGTAAGATTCCAAGAAGACAAAGCAAATATTAAAAATTCGGTTGGCTTAAAGACAAGACTCTGCTTAACATAGCGTGCATGTCACATTTCATTTACTTTTATAAAGACTTCTTTAATAAAAAGGAAAAAAAAGTAGAAATACTTGTGCTGCTTGTTTAATGATAAAACCACTGGCATGGGAAGCGTTCAGATATTTATCTGCGAAACTTCTCCTGTGTTCAGAGGATAGCCTTGCAGTAATCACCCTCAACCCCAGTCCAGACCAGGAATGGTCACAACAATCACCCAAAAGGATGCTGCCCGGCTCTTAGAGACCTTTAGTGACAAAGGTTCTAAGACTTCTTCAGTTTTCTCTTTTCTCAGATTTTTCACACATCTCCTCCATTCTCAACATTCTCTCCCTTTGGTCTTGTTTTCCACAGTACGACAACTCCGGACCTGTTAATTCAGCTGGAGCTGTGTCTGTACAGAAGGGAATTTGTTCAGTGTCCCAGGTTTATTCACTTCTGGGGACCTGCCTTTCTCTAAGTCATCCAAACTACAAGCATCAGAAACATAACAAAGAACTAACAAGAATAACTTTGCAGCACTTATAAGTCACAGGCCAAGTTATAAATACGTAGCGCCCAATCTTATTACAGCAGACCAGGATCCAATACAGGGTCCCATCATGCAGTGAATTTAGTAGGCTATTTTTCATCAACATTCAGGAAAAGCAATTAAACACATGCTTAATTTCATGCACACACCTAAACCCTACTGCTTATAGTGAGGCTCAAGTGTTTATTGTGTTTTGATGAACCAAGCTGTTACGCACAGGTTTAACCATAAGCATGTGGGCCAGCAAGATTATTCATGTTCTAAAGTCATACACCTGTTAAGTGCTTTGTTGGACTGAGGGCATAATTAGTGCAAAATATAGCTATGTATATGTAATTACAAGTAGGACTAATGACTAAAAATCATTTGTAAAACAGCACATTTCCAGAGGCCAATTGTGAAACTAGTCATACTCCCAGGATCTAATTCTGCATCCTCTTTAAATCTGAAGAGAGACAAAACAATCGCTGCGTTTTTCTCAGTCCTACAGAAATCATCCATGAATCAAATTATCTTTTGTATTTATCAGCTAAATAATTCTGTCAACTGTCCAACAACTGCAGCAGCCCCAGGAGCTTTTTTAAACTAGCTGATGAGTGATTGGTTAAATCAATCTGCTACAATTATTCTGGTACCGAGAAACAAAAACAGCAGCATGTCTTCTCCAACACAAGCTAAATCCTATTTGCTGCTTTTTGGTAATGGGAGATACTGTACTTCTTTAATAGTGAGGATTTACTTGTGAGGGTAATTGCAGAGTTCAAAATAGCTTTTTCTTTTTTTTTTCTTCCTGAGAACGTTAGCTTTTTCAGATCCTTTCATAGTGCTGGGTCTTATCATAATGTAACATTTCACTTAATGAAACACAAAAATGACTCAAGCATCCCTGAATTTATAGACTCTTTATATGTTAAGAAACAGACATGAGCTCAGACTTTGACCATAACGAATAGGAGAAAGAGCAGGAACAAACAGCTATTTATATGAGGGCAGCGTCTCCACAAAAGCTGCAAGGTCCTTGGGTCAAACTCTCAGCTGATGTAAATGCCTCCTTGCATTTTATTAGAAATAGCTTTTAATAAAAAAAAAAAAAAAAAACCACACCACAGCACAGTGTCAAAACAGAGCCATCAAACCCATCTCTTCCATCATCTCTGTGACCTCAGCCATGCGTGCTGAAGATACACAAAAACCGAGATGCCTTTATTCCTCCTACTGGAAGTTTTTTATAAGACCTAAGCATAACAGTTAGCTAGTGACCAGGCACAAGTTAAGCACTGCTATGCTTCAGTAATTCCAGCTTTGTAAGATCTGTGCTCAGTCAGCAAAGCTCAATCATCAAAGTTATCAAACCCGATCCAGACACCATAGTCTTTGCAGATCTCTGAATCCAGAAGGAAACAGGAAACATATCTGGGAATCCTTTAATGTTTCCTGATACTCATTTTGATTCAGCCCTCGTACCGTATGTCTGCGTGTTCTGCAAGTGTTTCCAACAAGCCAGGCAGTATTTAAACAAACAGTGGTAAAGATGGCCCTTGTTTAAAAATCAAAATCATTTTTTTTTAATCAAGAGAAGACTCTCCTGTAATTTGCAAACTTATGCACGGAGGACACAGAAATAAGACATAAGCAATGAATGACAATACCTGTTGACAGGATAAGGGAATTTCAAAGTTGCTATGTGAGGCAAACACAGCAAAATGTTCTCAAGCAGAACAGATTTTGCAAACAAAACAAAGTATTTGCCTGGCAATTTTGGATAGGCAGAAACCCATAAAACTCATGATCTGATCAAGGGCAATTTACGGAGTGAGAAACCCCTGGATGAATACCAGCTCTGTATCAGATGTAGCTAGATCATGAGAAAGCAACATTACGTGGTCAGTGAATTGTTTAGGAAGATTTTAATTGGCAAATCTCACAGTCCTTGAGGAATACATTTCTTTATTTGTTTTCATCAGTGGACAGATGCATTTACTTGCAACCATCACTGCGATACTGTGGACATCCCATATTTAAAAAAAGAAAAGAAACAAAACAAGGAAAAAAAACGTCTATCAAAGTCTGAATGATGCAGGCTGTTCTTCTAATACTTTGTTGGGTCCCTGGAAATACTACAATCATGGGTAAATTCTGAAACGCTGTTATTTTACCATCATCAGTAAAATCCTGGCCACATGAAAACAAACAAAAACTTACCCTAGACTTCTGCAGGGCTGGAACCAGAGACACAAAAACACCGAGGCACAGAGAAGAGCCAGCAGCGTTCAAAGCAGAGTTATAGGTGGGATGAGCTGAAGAATTTAAGCCTCAAATTTTATGTCACAGAGAAGCAAAGGTTCTGGCTAAAGCATAACACCAGCTATGATATGTGTTTACATTAAAATATGGAGACTTTTGTCTTTGAGTAATAAAAAGAAGCGCTTCAATTTGAATAAACATAGAATTATGAGGTTTGTGGTGATTTTTCTCGTTTTCTTTCTTTGTTCCAAAGATAATCAAGGTCAGTCTACAAAGCCCACAGAGCTAAAACGAATGCAAATTAAAATATGAGCACACAGAATAACATAATATTCGACAAGGCAACTTTGGAAACAGTGTAAGTGAAATAGAGGGTTGGAAACATAATTCATTTTCAACAGATAATGTAAAGCTATGTGGGAGGGAAACGTTGGTGCATTTGCAAAGCACAGAGTCAGCTCAGAATAAAAAATTAGATAGACAGATTTAGCATCTAGCACATAATGCATCCCTGAGGTGACTAAATTTCCCTGAGAAAAGAACTAATCCTTGCACCTGTGCAACAGGGTTATGAAACACCAGGGAATTAAGTACTCTGTCCAGGAGTTTACATTTGTTATTATATATGCGAGACCTAATGCATGCATATGCATGTAAAGAGAGTTGCAGTTTTATGCAAAATAGCTGAGTTTCAAGAATAGCATCCCAAAGAAATAGAGAACAAACACCATCAAGTCAGGGAGAATAACATCCCTTCTTATGGCCTCGTACTGACACAGCTGATACAAGAACAATAAAATCGAAGCACATCTGTCCTCACAGCAAGGAACAGGGCACGGTGAGAAGCAAAATGACAGTGCTGTTAGATGATGTCCAGAATGTTTCCCTGCATGGAATTTCCCCATTATTTGTATGCAAAGACATACAGCAAGGAGAAAACGGCTCGAAGTCTTGGAGCAGTAGCTGAGTGGTACCTCCTGGTAACATACAGAAAATTAAGATTTGTGTGCTCCTCCCCAGAATTGAGAAGGTTTAGTACCGATGTGATCCAACAGATCTGACTTCAGTCAGTTTCCAGCCTCAGTTCTTCCATTCACAACTTTCTTACACATAAAAACAGATATCCAGTTCCTTACCACCTCATCATAAGATCAGGAGAAGGGTAACATAGAAGAGACAACGCATACATGCTATCAATAATAATATGTAATATTAATGATACACATTTTTGAGCTTGTATCACCATGAATTTCTCAAAGAGTAAAGCTGAAGCCACAGCCACGTGCAGGTAGCTGCACACATGGCTGCACAGATGATGTTATTTGTGCTCACAGATTCAGCAAGGAAGACGAGCTGCCAAATTGGGCGGTGTCAAATACAGCCCCCAAAACCAAGCAAGATGCAGTTCAGTCCCTGGTGAAAGCAACCTGTAAGCCAGCCGCAGGCGCGTTGTAAATTTGGCTGAAATGGGCAATTACATAATCTCATGCTAATTCTTCAGTAATTCCCCTGCAAAACAGATTGCATATTTCTGGGTAATTAACAGAAAATGTAATCCGTTCCTAGAGACACATTGCTCTTCATGCCTTCCTTTTCTTTATTAATAAAGATTTTGCAATTAGAACTTCCCTGGCAAGCTGCCCAGCTCAGTGACCTTGCATCTTTTACCTGTAGGATAATAAACACCAGGAATGGAGCACACACAGCTATGAGCCCTATGGCTTACATTTAAGTATTTAGGGGATACTGGAGCTTTCTAGAGCAAGCTTGGCCTTCGTGAACATCTCCCCACAACCACCTCTAGTTACTTTACATCTACCATTAACAACAACAGTTCTCTGTGCCACTCAGCCACAATTGCCCACATCAGAGTGCATTAAGCACTACAAGTTTCCCTGATTTGCAAATAATCTCACTGCAGAATGTCAGCTATCCTAACAGACTTACACACTCTCCTGAACCCACTATCACCACCTCACCATTTCAATTTCTAATCTATATGTATGCACTACACACCCAGAAGTCATCTTGGGAGACTGCTGCAAGAATAGCTGACTGGGACCCAGCATAGAAGCAGTTTAACTCTCAGCTTATTATAGATAGAACTTTTCATCTAGAAGCGCTTCATAGATTTTAATCAACCTTTGCATCAGCCCCAAATGGTGGGTCAACACTGCCTCCCTATTTGGTTCTCAAAAACTGAGCTAAAGTAGGTGACCACTAAACTCCACATGGCATTTTGGTGTTGGAAAGGAATAAAACAAAGGCAGGAGAAAAAGGCAAAGCTAGATGCTGGATTGTCAATTCCCTTTTCCCACTCAGAATCTGCTTAGGCTTCACAAAGCTTTCTTTTTCCCTTTCTTTCATACAGAAGTGACCTCCAAATTTCCTGCTCCTTGGGCCAAGAGAAGATTTTTTGCTAATATCAAGGTAAGATGTCATGTATTAAATCAAGGTCCTGAACACACTCAGGCAAAGGATTTGAGAGTGTTCCCAAGATGAAGAGCTGACAGCAGGCTGGAATGGAATGAAAGTTAATTGTTGTTTGCAAAGCACTTTCAGGCCCCTTCAGATAAAAGATTTTTTGTCTCCATTAAAAAACTGAAGCAAATTATAACCAGTGAGTAATCAGTGTCCAGTATGTCAGACTGTTAGAAACAACCTGTTCCTAAATGCTGTCAGATCAGAAGTATTTTTAGAAATAACAAGATAATTGAATCTGTACCACAGCCAGCTAAGGATAGAAAAAAAGGGACCGAGACACCGTGCCAGCTGATCCTCAATCAGAAAACCTCACTATAGTTGAAAAAGTCATTTTAGGCTTTACCCATGCAAAAGTCCTCCAAAGAAGGCATACATCAGTCTAAATAGCACAGGAGTTCACCCCATATTCATCAGCATGAAGAGCAGTGACAGGGAACAGCAAACAGCATGAGGGTGGGAAAATGTTTTTGCAATGCTGACGGTTTCCTAAATCCCTTTTCTTCCTCCCCTTTGTAGAATTACTGTAATTAGTTCAGCAAAGAGGTGAATGCAGCTGATGACTTTATTCATTTAATTATTCAAAGAAGACCAATGAATTATTTTAAAAGTATTTAAGGCCCCAGCCATTTTAACTCAGGGAGGGATGAATAATGAAGAGCCAGACACTACATTCAACAGCTGTACGAATAGAACTTCTCTTTCCATTTGTATTTTGACTGCACTTCCAGACATCTTCCCATGCCCACCTCTCACGGGCACGTGGGACATGCCTGACTGGATACATTCAGCAAATCATCTTATCTCAGATATTTGTCACTTCTTGCAGCAAAGGAAAAAGGGCTTCAGATGAAAGCATAAGAAATGGGCAATTACCTAAGAAAAGCTTCTAATTAACATTCATCAATTATGTATCAGTTAGCGGCTGCTATAACATACCTTCTGACAGTTTTGTGTACTCCCTGCACGCAGAGCTTTCGAACTCTGCTAAGCTTTGCCAATGACCTCCAGTGATTTTCTTGAATTGATTCACTACTGGCAAAGGATAAGGTTTAGGACATACTAATGCATACCCAACCCAAAACATATCAGAGGAGATTCCCAATGCGAATGGCACTTTGAAAGGCGAAATTAAGGCATAAAACAGAGATGACTGGGGGTGATGCGAGTTAATACTTACAACAAAGATAGCCAGCTCACCCCAGCCATGGTCACTGCAATATGCTTTTCTGCATTACTACAATAAGATAAGGAATCTTGTGCTACAGATTTCCAGCAGAGTGATGACACCAAAGACAAAAAGCAAAGAAAATCATACAGTAGCCCTTCTTAAACCGTCCTCCAGGAAGGGAAGGGTTTTCTTTTGTTTGTTTGTATGAAATAGAGCAGTTGTAAGTGCAAGAGGAAAACAAAGAGAGACTTCTGCAACCACTTATTTATAAGATTATAAAATAATCCAGAGCATTCATGTAGATGTTCATACAGGGACAGTATAATCCTTATCTAGACAAATGTAAAATTCCAGGGCGAAGTCCCAAGAATTCTGTCTTGTAGTTATTCATCTTGAAGTACAATTTATTATACTGTCTTCTGAAGGAAATCTTGACATTAAGAAGTGCTGTTCTTTTTCAGCTACAGAAAACACATCTTTTTCTAATATAAACATTACATAATGCAGTCATGAGAACTCAGAGGAACTGCAGCCACTATTCCTTCTGTACTTACAGTCAGAGATTCTCCATCCCATGCAGATGGAACCCTGTGGTCTCCACAGCCATACCCATATGACTGCTCTGAGGTGGGTGGACGTGTTCTGCTTAGGCAGCAGGAAAGAAGAATGCTTAGCATAGCCATCTCTACCTGAACTCCTGTTAAATCCACTGTCAGTTCAGGTACGTTGCAAAAGGATGGTTACAGAGAGTGGCAGAGAAATCAGCCTGAAGCCTGGAAGATGGAGGTGACCAAAGGCAACAGCAAGAGAAATGAAACAACTGTTTGAAGCCAAACCACATTTTCCAAGGGCAGAACTGCTCCACAGCAAGAATTACATCAGGAACAGGGAAAACTATTCACTCTAGACCAGCATCAGTAATAAAATGAAAACTCCATTAGCTATAAGAGCTCATTGTGTGTACTGTTTGTGCATTCCAGGGAGAAGCAGCCACAGATCAAGATAATCCTCTTTGTTGCTTGTGTCTTCACTTTGTTCATTTTTCCAGTGTCAGCAAGCTCTGTACTGTTTGTCAGCCAAAGACTGACAGCAGTTTGATCTTGGGTTCACCCAGTGCGTGCTCGCGATGGGACATGTGGCATCCACACATGAACTCATTCCATCAAGGAGCAGAACCTGAGCCTGAGGCAGTTCTCAGAGCTCACCTCAAAAGGTTTGGGATTGTTAGCAAGCCCAAGAGGCATTAGAAAAAAAAATAATAATAAAAGAGCAGGGTTTATGGTAAGAACAAAATAAACTTGCTTAAGAGCATCTACACCAGTCTTCTTGAATTGGAGATTGGGAGTAAATCTCTATTGGTGTATGAGGGAAGCCAGATAAAATTAAATGCACACCCAGGGATGGGATTGTGAAAAGTCTGCATTCTCCCTAATATAATGAAAAACTGAGAAGTGTGACATGTTTGCAGATTATTTATTAACAGTAGGACAGAAGCTATTTTAGGCGCATGTCTTTAGACACCATTAACAGTAATTTACTCGCTAGAGTGCCCTTTCAGGAAACAGTAGGAACTAAGTAAACCCCATATATCATTCAGAGGCAGGAACAATTCTCATTGTTTCTTTCCTAAATCTATTTCCTTTCTCAGAACTTTGCCACCATATGGTCAACAAGGAAGCTGTGTAACAGGATCTGATAAGATTGAATTATATATTTTAGCAAGCTTCAGGAGCTGGGCCAAGGCATTTAAATACATCACTTACTGAATTAGGACAAACCGTTTGCCATCTTGTCAAATGGGAAAATGAAAAGGAAAGACTTCATGTCTGATCTAATGTCTGAAGGGCCTCATAGACATGAGACCAATGAAGAGGCAGAAGACAGGCACCTAGTTGCTCCTCATGCTTGTTTTTAAACAAAGGTCTCGCTCCTGGCAATCTTAGAAATGTCTTACTTTTGAATCTTAATTAAAAAAATATTTTTGTATTATTATTGTTATGGAAACCTGATGTAATTTACAAATCAGTTTGACAGAAGACAGGAGGCTTTACTGTAATCCATTACTGCACATTTTGGTTTCCCTCCGCTCAAACAGCTGCGTCCTCTCTGTCTACACATCTTGCGGTAGATTAAAGAAAAATCAATCTGAGAAAGAACAAAAATAAAATCTCCTTCCCCCTCTGAAATCACACATTGATGTGTGGGGTGCAGGCATGCAGAGCTGCAAGGAAGCACGCATGTTCTGCATGCCACAGATTTTGAACTGGAAAGAAAACAGCCTGCATCTCCAAGCAGACAAGCAACTGGAATAGCGAATGTGAAACCCAGAGAAAAGCAGAACAGCACTTTCCATTTTCCAGCAGGTTCTGCTAATGCTCAGCAGGGCTAATAACATACAAAGGCGGAGTTCACAATCTGCCCTCCTGCTCACAGGGGCCATATTCGATTTCTTAATGTAGGACTTCAGTAACATTTTGGTGGGCTTCTTGGCCTCCAGAGGCAAATTTCACCCAGGGAAAAATGATCCAAGCTGTACATAAAGCAGACAAGGAAATAATTATTTTTACTAGGGAATCACATCTCCTTTTTTCCCCCCCATCCCAGTTTCATTTTCACACCACGCCTAATGAGACTGGAGCCATATGCACATTTCTCCAATGTTATGGTCTAAAGATACAACAAAACACATTGAGAAGATTCAGGGTCATTTTGAAGCAGCAGAACATAAGGGAAGCCAATCCAACTGCTCTTTTGTATCGCCTACTACGTAGCTGCAAAATGATTTCTAATTTTGTCAGATTAAGAAAACACTACAGACAGAATTAATGTTTTATGATGGAGAATGCTCCTATCCTCCACAGAAGCACTCCAGAAGTTACTACAAACCTTCCTGGAGTTAGCAGAAAAAAAAAATATCACTGCAGAAGTATGAAGCCCCTAACACCCAGGAGAGCAAATCATTAAATTGAAGGATAACTAGATGATGTCAAACTGATGGCATTTGCCCAGGAATAGCAGCTCACACTGTTAGAAATTAATTCTGAAGCACTGTAAACCACCTAACTGCTGCTAATTGGTCTTGTCCTCACTTTCTCTCTCCCAAGCTGTGTTTTCATGTCCATTTATCTGATGCTGGTCTTCTGGATAGTTAACCTGCAAAAGCAAAGCATTCTGTTCCTGCTCTCAGATCACTGGAAGAATCTAAATGATAAAGGCAGATACCAACTTCTTCAGCAGTAGCACCGCATAGCTGCTTAATCAACCTGCTAAAAAATCAGAACCTGCAAACGGGTGCAGAAGCTGTTGGTGCTTCTTTTGGCTCCAAATTTGGGGCTCCTTTACACTTGTAGCCCATTTCTTCCCTTGCAGAAGGGCTTGGCTGGATACTCCATGCAGAAGGAAAACCCCAGCCGAACCAAGATGTAAGAACCATCCTGCACAGCTAGAGTTATGTGAGCTGTTCCTACAACCATCCCCAGTAATTTACAAGGCAATGAACATCTTGAAGATGTTCTCTTAATGTTAATGCACTTTGTATAAGCAACAAGTATTAATTTAGACAAGGGCTGTTCAGGAGCCACACTCCTACTACCAATAAATGCAGGTTAATTTACTTTCGTATCAGTTTTTAAGAAATTCAACTTCCTTTATTTAAAGTAAAAGGGGAAAATAAATAAAACCACAGTCCAGATGGAAACAAAGTCTGTTCCTTCTTCATTAGCCAAGCCACAGACAAGTTATAATTCACGTCTCCCTTGAGTCTCATCATTACCTACATTTGGGAAGCAAACATAAGGGTTAGGGGGTAATGGCGGTGTGGGGGATGCAGCCTGCCAACAAATTATATGCTAATTTTTTCTGTGTCTTTAATTCTATCTGAAATAAATGAAAAATGTCTTGTGGTCCAAGTCATGGGATTCCTTAATCAACAAGGCAGAGCTGGGCTTGCGAAACTGAAGTCCCTGGGGAGATGGCTTCACTACTGAAGGAAACAACTGACTCAGAGCCCCGCCGTCCTCAAACACAGATTTCCTCTTAAATGCTTTCATTGAAAGCAGTGCTTGCCTGTGCCCAGGAGCATCTCAGCCCGCTGGTCTCAAAGTCTCTTTTTATGCCATTCCAACAGCACCAGCTGGGAACTTCAGCCAAAGTCTTCCGGCTGGAATCTTGTGAAGCCTGGCGGTTTCTTTCTGGTCATGTTAAGGACTTCAGTTTACAAGTTCCTGATAGGGAAAAGCATCAATGCTTGAGGACAGCTTTATATTCTGATCTTATGAGTTGATCTGCACAGTAAAGCACAATCAAAGAATGGGTCCCCTTAACAACTGTGTGAGCCTTCTTAACAATTAGAACTGCTAAGGGTAGAATTGCATCTGATTTGCCTGATGAGTCTCATTTTTAATGCAATTAAGCAGCCAAGGTTTGACAGGCTAGACTGTCAGAGAGCCAAAGAGCCAAAGGAAATTTGCATGTATTATAAAATAATTGGAATGGCAGGGTAAAATAAGAACCAATCTGACCTAAGCCTTCACTCAAATAGAACTGTGTGAATAATGGGTTTTCCTTAATCTTGGTTAAACAGAAAAGGTTTAAAAAAGTTTAGTAAAATAAAACATGATCTTGTTGATCATAATCTATAACAAAAAAAAAAAAAAAAAAAAAAAAAAAAATTAAAGAGTAGAGACAATTCCAAACAAAATGTCAATTTAAAACGTCACACTTAAGCATTTCATTCAGAAGCTAAAAAACAAAACACACGCATCCAAAGAAAGACAGCAAAATAAACATTCTTAAGAAAGAATACTTTCAGCTGAGAAATTCCATGCATTTTTACTTTCAAGAAGAAAATAAAAGTCTTCAACTTTGTCAGTGTTTCTTCAGAAGAGGAAGAGTACCTCTGAAAACTGAAAACAATAGTTTTAATGACACTCTCGGCAAGGAAGCATTATCAAGCGCAAGATTTCTAATCAAACTCAGAGAGCTAGGAAACATTTGGGAACGCATTCCATACAGCTAATAGTGGATATTATAACCTTTATCTCTCAGCTTTCAGCCGCTCTTGGATGTGACATTCTCTCTTTCATTCAGGTACTCTGGAAGTTCCCAAATCCTTCTGGACTGGTAAGTGTTGCAGCCTTCAAATGCTAATTGTGCAGGGCAGAGAGGGGAGCTAACAAAAAAAACAAACTAAAATCTGTTTCCTCACTGCATTTATACACGTCTTTCTGCTAATCAAACTGCAACTTCGCTACTTATACCTACAATACAGGATCGATGTCAACCAAATTTACAGAAAGGAAGCACATGATCTTATCAGCAACACTTAGCTAGACCTGCAATTTTGTATTTCACCCGCTTGTTGTTCCAGGACAGAAACAAGTAGGTAAATCCAGCTCTGCCAGACTGTTTCCACCTTAACTCTTGACTGACTGCTGAAGCTAAACAGAATACTTTTTTCTGCCTATGCAATTTAACTCTTCAGAGAGGTCAGAATAGCTCATAGTATTAAATAATGCAGGCTAGACAATACTGACTTAATAAAACTTGTATGTCACTTTGTGTTGGAATTGATTTTCCTACTTGAGGGCCACTTTAGCTTGCAAATCAAAAGTGTATTGTGTTGCCTCTTACAAAAAGATGTTGCCATTGCCTGGGCTTCCTTCAGAAACAGAGATTGATGGAACCAGGCTTGCGTTGGGTCAGTGTCTAATGGTCTCCTCTTAGTGGCCTGAATTATTCATCAGTGCTACAGCACCTCATGTTTTTTGATTAATGTATACAATTCAGGAATGTCATAGCTGCAGTATCAAAATACTTCCTTGCCTTTTGTAGGCCAGTTTTTACTCTTTCTTCCTCTCCCCCAGCCCAGTTCCATCATGTGAACTTGTTCTCATGGTAGGTATAGCCTTTCTGAACGTTAAGTCATCCCGAGGACAAGGGGAACAATGACTTACTTCGTTTTGACTCCACTCACACTTGCATCTTCCCATTTTCTAATATATTTCATCCTAGACTCCTTAACTAATGGCTCACATTTATCTACCTGAACTATAAACTTGCAAAGATCACCACATCATTCAACAGCAAAGTTGAGATACAATTATCACTCTTATAAATAACCCATCTTTTACTCCATTCAGTTCACTTGTAGATTTTCAATAGCCTGGTTCTTTCCCAGAATTTCCAGAAAAGTAAGGCTGTTGAAAATGTAAAAGGATTGAAAGGATCTTGCAAGCTGATACCATTCTTGATTCTCCTCTTTTTTCCTCTCTCATCCCAGTTTGCCCATTGCTAACAGTGAAGCTCTAAATTTTACGTGTTGATTCATACACCAATTGTAGGCACTAATGTTTATAAAACCATTATATATTTCAAGAAAAATTAAAAAAAAAAAACAATACTTGTAACTAAATGAAATTAAACTTATTCTAGTATTAATTATTTTCTATTTTGTGCTTGTAAAACGTAAGAGAGCTCAACTCCAGCCTCACCCATAGACATCCAAACCAAACATCATGACAGATTCACTGGTGCTTTCTGCTTTGTAATGGCATTTTTCCCAATAATAAACCTGTGCAATTATAATATTAAAAAAAGAGAGGCAGGAAGAATGGCAATTACTAAAAAAGTTATTAAGAAAGTCAATATTTGTAGCAATTAATTATAACAATGGTAAGCTTTAATTGGAAAAAGCAAATTACAGAAGGCAGAGGGAGGACTTATGATGAGATACGATGATCAATGCTGAACTGCTGGATCAATTTTGCACATAGCTGCAGCCACTTAAATAAGTTCCTGCAAAGGTGAATATTCTCAGTGCAGTCCAAATTACCTATGAAAATTTGACCAATTAAAAGTAATAGATAATATGTACTATGAACCAGTAACAGTGAAAGAGGCTTTGTAGTTGCAGGTCCATTAACGATCTCTAAGCATTTTTGAAGACTAACGAGCTAAACAAAGCCCAGAAGGTTTGGATTACAGCTCAGTAGCCACCACTGTTCATGTGAAAAATACTGTTTTGGTCACTGAAGCTATCTCAGAAATTAGTGAGCTAAGAGCTAACCAAATAAAAAGGAACTAAAGTTTTAGTGTTAGACATCCTTGTAACTATATATAATAGATATAAAATGCCTTTATTTTACAAATCGGTTCCAGGCTTTTAACTTTAAAAAAATAACAGTGGTTCATTCTTTTTAAAATGACAAAGTATCTTCATAGGCAAAGTTCCACTCCTAATAAAGTGCCCACACTTAGTTAATAAAATAGTAATTGCTATTGCTTTAGGACAACAAATAGAACACTGAGATCAGAACTACAAGTAGCCCCTTATACTTCAGTTTTTCCCTATTTTCTTAACATCCATGTACTTTAACCGACTTTCTTTTTCACCATCTATTTTTTATCTTGCAGTTGAATACTAAGCTGGAATCACCGAGAGATCTGTCTTAAAGATATTTCACATCCCCAGGTAAGCTGACAAGTCCTCATCCACCTGAGAGAGGAATGTCTCAGTTCCTCTTCAGGCATTATCTCCATAGTATTCATAAGTCCAGAAAGAAAATGATGTCTCCAGGGCCGGGGCTGCCTCAGAGCCTGTTGATATTAAAGCCAGGTACACCGGTAAGCAGAATCATCCTTTGGAAGGATTCGGATTGGCTTATTCAGCAGGAGCAAAGATTAGGATATAATCAGAAAGAGAAAAAATTAAATGACACTTTTTTCATGTGCTGAAGTCTACCATCACTTGGAGTTACAAACAAACCCCAAGCCCATTTAGATCAATGCCAAGAGAAATCCTATGAAATGCCTTCCCCAACACTAAGGTTGGTGAAGCCAGGTAAGCGCAGAGGACAGCAGGAGTCCTAGGTTGCAGAACCTCATTAGCAATTCATATTTCAACATTTCTAAGTTTCTGTTTGTCATCCCCAGAGTTCACTCTCAATGCACTACGCTAGCCCCGTGAATTCATGAATAGATACAAAAGACTTAACAGCCATCTTAAGGATGCACTTCCCTCCACACAGACACTTTCTAAATGTCACTTAATCTTTCTATCGCAGCTTTGCTGCACAGGGCATCTAATTTCCTTTGGAAGTTCTGCAGGCCAATCAAAGATAGCATATTAAGTGTACATGCTTAAACAATATGAAATCCAAACATTTTTTTGCCTCATTTCTATTCCATTCCATCCCTGGGACCTTTGGGGCCAACAAAAGCTTACCCTAACCAAGAGGGTTGGAAAATACTGATGTGATCAACGTGCTCTTTTTTGTCCTCAAAAATTGAAAAGACAGAGAGGACAGAAGAAAGCTTTTTTTAAAAAGAAAAAACTGTTATTAAATAAAATTTTTAGATTGATCTATTCCATATCTCAGTTGTGGAGATGCTTCATCTTTGTGATGCATTTGCTTTAGTAATTTCCTCTAAATTCAATCATTTGTTTAGGAGTTTATATTTGAGGAACTCAGAATATCACCAAATTAAGTGCAGTGAGCTTCATTTAAAATGCAAAGTGATGGATATATAGATTCGGAATTTAAAAGGGTGTAATAAATTAATAATACAGAGGTGGACTGTAAGAAAAAGATGAAAGCATTGAGGAAATTTGATGTGGAAGGAACGTGAATAGTTTGCATAATGAAGCAAAGATGCCAAAATGACAAACACAGAAAGGTAGATGACCGGGTCACAAAAAAACCCTGAGGAAAAGAGGAACATGGAGGAAATAAATTTAGAAAAATAAAAATAAAAGATACAATGTGTCAGTGTGAAAAGAATGAGCCAGAAAGAAAAGGGGGGAAAAAAGAATGTCTTCAGGAAGATCAGAAGAAATTCTTATAGAATGAAGGAAGAGATCTCCCACCAGGCAAGGTGAGACCATTGTTATACTAAAGACTGAAAAAAAAAATAACATTCAGAGAGGGATTGAAATTAGCAGGCAGGTACCATAATAGTTAATGCAGTAAAATCTAGGAAATAGGAAGGGGAAACTGTCACAAACCTGTAAAGGAGAGGGCAAGTCTATCTCTGCTCAGCAAATAGATGACATAGGGTGAGGCTGGGACCAGCCTAAAAAACTGGAATTGTGTCCTCACAGTCCAAGCTATACACTGCCAACAGGCTTTCTAGGTGCTCCCAGGAAATAGTAAGGGAGCAGAAGTAGCACTGAGGATTCTGGTTTCTCTGCTGTACAGAAAGAATAAAGGAGGTCATCTTAAGAGCTGTTGTCAGAACCAAATATCATGTGTGACTGCCTCCAGCTAGAGGAGAGTGAGGTATGAGAGCTTATATTTCTTATTATTGGGCTTTTTTTTTTTTTTAATTGCAGATTACTGTTTGTATGCTTTCAGCACACAGACAGCGTCTTGGTGCAAGAGGAAAGCAGCACCACACTGCATTCTCTCTTCACTGGGCAGGGATTTTCACTGCATCTATTATTCACATCACAGCTTGCTGCAGCTATTCCAGGAAGGCCTCAAAAGAGCCCTGTCCTACTGCCATTAAAGGAAGCGAATACAATTTCCTTATATGAAAGGTCAGAAAACTGAGAAGTGAACGTCCTCCTTGTGCAACAAACTGTGTCTACGAGCAGCACTGCCTAAGCATCACTCAAGCAAGTGCCCCAGGCTGCAATAAGCACATCAAAATTTCAGCATGGCATTAGACAGGAAAAATCTCAATATTCAAGTATTAATCAACATACAATTTAAAAAAAAAAAAAAAAAAAAAAAAACAGGCTGTTTTCTTCCCTTCTGGACAGGAATTTGGGTATGCAAAGACTCCTGTAACCATCCCTCCATACAGATGACACATTACAACATTGTCAGCCTTGTCCTGAAGGAAACACATCTAATGCCACTCACTTATCAGTACTGCCAACAGATTGCTTTAATTGATGCAGCAATGTGATCACAGCTGCCCCTTCACCTCCCACTGCTGTTTGTTTCTGACCCTGTCTCCCCAGTTAGGGTATTTATCACACTTAACCTTGAAGAAAAAAAAAAATACACACTTGCACAGGCTGCAGTTCTGTTTTGGATACACTTGAAAGCTCCAAAGGAATCCAAACCCTGTGCTTCAAGGCGTAGGCAAATTCGAAGGAAAGAAGAAAATGCAGATTATTTGGGCTTAATTAGCTACATGTTTCAAGAGCTGCTATAGTTGTTGTACATTCAGATTCAGTAATTTATCCAGATTGAAAAAGGAAACAGAGACAGAAACTGAATCCAGGCAAGTCTTTGAGCTCTAATTTAGTTTTACCTTCCAGAGGTGATTTCATACTTCGGTCTCCCTAACTCTTCATGCGCCCACATTTTCTACTGCATTTGGATCAACTCCATTTCTACTGAAGCAAAATTCCCTTTGGCTTTGACAGAGACTGATTTTACACAGCTGTGAACCTCTGCTTCTCTCCCTGACTTCAGAGAGGTAAAGATTGCTTTAAATATTAGTTTTCCATTTTTAAAAGACAAATGTGCAAATACATGCAGAAAAGACAATAGCATCACAAAAGCACCATTCAAAAATACAGCTTGAAACAGACAAGAAGTGAAAGAGCATCCATTGTGGGGGAAGAAAAAAAAAAAAAAAAAGAAAAGAAAAAATAGAAATGCAGCATTGGGAAATAATAGCTCCAAACAGCCCAGCTCAGGGCTCCCACACCTGAGCTGCCACCAGCTGGGAAGCTCAGCCCTGGGCCATGCAGCTTCCCCAGGTGCAAGTAAATGTGATGCCTTAATTGCCACTGCCAGAATAACCCTTCTGTTCATTTGCAAGGCATGATCGACTGGGTTAACAAAAAAAAGCACCAATCTCCTGTTGCTCCTGCATGCTCACCTCCAGCTTTAAGAAATATTAATGAGGACACAGGGTTGCTCCTCATTTCCCTAATACAACTTTTATGAAGGTGCAGATTTCTTGAGGTCTCATTCATGGGAGACAGACACCTGCTCTCCACATAGGGTGACCCAGGGATGTCAGCAGGGCAGAGAGAGCAAAGTCCTCCAGGATGGGCCCTTAGCCTGGCCTGAAGGCAGAAGCAAGCTTTGCCTGAGGCAGGTTTGGAACAGACAGAGCTGATTAACGTGCTGCCAAGATACCAGAAAATGAGCCCTTTTCTTGAAGTAGAGAAGTGTCTCCAGGGTTGTACTATAAGATCTCTGGGGGGGGAGGGGGAAGAAAACAAAAAGAATCCAAGGGTTCTACAAAAGAGAGTACGAGCACCTCATTTCCTCACAAAACAAACTCTTCCTCCCACATGCATTTTCATTTTTCATTATCTCAGCAATGACTCACTGTCAGCAACAGGATTTGGTGGTATTTGAAATTATGAACACGACAAGGATGTATACTGGCTCATTAACACGATTACTAGTCATTCGATCTTGATTGCAGTAGCGGAGGCTTGTGATTAAGCCAGCGTGCCCTGCAATTTTCACAGATCTTCTTCTGTGCTTTGAATATCACGGGGCAAATATTCCCCAACTCAGCACTGCCACATTGCTCCTGTCCTGTTCTTTTGCATAGTGTGCAGCAGCCTCAGCAATCCCAATTAGCCCATCATTTGAAGAGGTTTTCTTTCATTCCCCCCACAAACAGCCCATTTATTAACACAGCTGGGTTAACTAGGTAAATCGTATCATTGATCAGTTCATAGCCAACCATACCTTCCCACCTTCATTTTTCATGTGACTTGCGGACATCAACATTGAGTTTAACGAACAAAGAAGAAATGCTGTTTTCAGTGAATTTTCCCTTTCCTTGCTTCCCTACCCATGGAGAAAGTGGCTTAAGGAATACATAAAAGAAAAGAACTTTCAATGCCACCAGACTTATAGTTTGCAGTTCTGCACTATGCGTATCTACACAGAATTAGGATAGAAAGAGAATAATCGATACTTACACGCTAGACATCAAACAGATAACAACGAACCACCTCTACTTCATACACTTCACACATGCCATTTCAGTCCCAGTGCAGTTCCCAATGCTTTCTACTTCCTGAAAATTTAATGCTGAACTCTACTCAAGAACACAGAAAACACAAAGATGTGAAAAAGTTCGGTGCTGAAATTCCAGGCTGAAATGGGGATGTGATGCCTCAAGAGAAACTGAAACTCCTTTTTGTTCCTGGCTTTTTGCTGGTTTTTCCCCCCCTTCAACCCCATGTTCTGGGTTCAGAGGCATCCTGGAGCCTCTGAACTTAGAGCAGCTCAAGACAAAGACAGAGATGTCCTGTCAGTGCCCTGGAGCATCCCTAACAAGAAGAGCAGCATTAGAACGGGCAGGCTGTGCTGAGCAGCACACAGAGGAAATGGGGCACTTGCTGATGTCCTTGAGAAGCCCATCTTGGCTGCACTCAAAAGGCTCCACGAGATTATTGCACGGTGCTTTAATGACATTTATTATGACAGCTGAGCAAAAGCGATGTTTTTATGAAGTAATTACTCATTGCCAGAGAAGTCAGCTTATTGAGCCTAACTGCAATTAAGTTCAGATGCACGTGACGAATGCTATAATTTCTTTCCATAGGGGACATTACTGGCACCAAAGCTGTGCTTCAGCTGAAAATCCAGAAAGCATCAAGAGGATGATGATCTCTTTAAAAGTACAAAATAAATACATTGCAAAACACCTAAACAAACTGAGTATCATCTTCTTGGCCATGTCTATTTGGTGCTTTAATCATATTCATAATGTCCCTGTGACAAGTCCTGTAGAAGCTAAGTAGTTTTATTGTGACCCAGAGGAAAATGAGGCTTTAAGTTTCAGATTTGGAGATGTTTCCTCTTCACTACATATAAGGAGGCTGTTCAGTTGGCTTTTTTTCAGTTCCCTGCTCTGCATTAGTGTGATGCCAAACCCTGTGGCTGGCCTCTCATCATCCTCTGAAATGCAGGTGTGTTCAGTTCCAAGGTCTTCACAGGCCAATTGTTTTACTTAGCACTAGTTTAAAAGAACAGAATGCCCTCAGGTGGACTAGCTTCTATCACCAGCCAAGGCAGCAGGTCCATCTATGTTATTCCTATTTGAAGGAAAAAGCTTGCAGGATTATTTTCCCCTATCAGCTTTTCCTTCTACTAGGTAAATCATGTAGCCTATCAAAGCCATTTCTGTGATCTCCCTTAACAATGCATGTGAAGGCGATATCAAAGAATTGCTGCTGGTGTTATACATATTACTGTAAGCCCCCGATAGAAGATGTTAATGCATTTTATGATTGGGAATGTTGTCTCAAGATAAAAACAGGCAGTCTGCAGGAATCAGCAAAAACCCACTTAATTTCACACATGTATAGCCACTGACGTGTGTGCAATGAGATTAGGCGATGCCCTTGTCGGCAAACTTATCACAACTTTCCCCAAATAGCAAATCCCTAATTAGTTTATACTGTGGCTTTGCAGAGGGTAAGCATGGCTGGGGAAGAGCAAACAGTAGCTGATTTCTCAGGAACATGCTTGCTTAGCACAGGCTTAGCCATTGTAAGAAAGTAAATACTGCACAAAAAAGCACTGAGTGGGAAAGACTTGTATGTTTTGTTTCAGCACCATTTGCAGATTTATCCAGAAACTTCTCAAACTCACAGCACCTTAACGAACCGGGGAAGGACTACATCATTATCAGAGATTGTCTCATTGAGATACCATCCTGCTTATAAATCCACTGAATTTGCCACTTACTGGTCAGCTTACACCAGTGTCATGTTTCCTCAAGCAAGCTCACATAGCTCAAAGCTGGAAGAGCAACAGAAATACAGCAGCAGCATCCCACACCTGATGAAACTAACAAATAGCAAAGGAAATTTGAAGAAAGAAAGTCTGGACTTACTTCTGCAGACAGCAAAACACTGTACAAATTAAAGAAGAAAAGCATCCTCTAGAACCTTCCAGATGCCATGGAGCCAGAGAAGTAAAATGGAAAACTGATGAGAAGTTATGACGCATCAAAGCAGTTAGACCAAGAACGCACCCTGGAGAGAAAGGATGAAGGGGATGGTGGCTCTGCTGTCCATCACAGGACTGAGGGATCAGAGCAAGGCCAAAATCCTCAGTAACCAGCAGGCAGATGACAAGAGCGAGGAGATAACTATTATAAATAAATGCATGAACTCCTACATGATGCTCACACCACAAGCTGTATTAGAAATAAAATATGTTTTGCCTACTATGCAGAAAGAAAGGAATGAAACTTCAGTTAGGTGTCATTCAAAAAAGTGAATGCAATATTACTCAAAATGGTATTAGAATGGCAAATGTGCCCTTCAGCATCATCAAATCAGTTCAAAAAAGCCAATAACATTCATTTCTCCACTTCCATTAGCTCTGCTTAAAATGCATCAGATAAGTAGCCTATAAATTCCTTATCGATTCTCTGGATTTTCACCCTGAATCTCATTTCCTATTGTCTTCCCTTCTGTAAAGAGGCACAGAGCACTGCTGACAACAGAGAGCCAAAGGAACGTGCAAGCTGTTGCTGGGCCTTTTGTTGTTTCACGTATAAAGTAACTCCTGCCATGTTCTGCCCAACCTGACCTCGCCACCTCCAGCAGCACCAAGAACCCTCCAGCCCCAGACCTTCACCTGCTTTTGCCACAGGCTTTTTTTAAGGCTGTTTATTTTTGGTAATGGAAAAAGTGTCATACCTATCTCTTAGAGAACCAAACGCTGTTTGAGCCAAAACTGCTGCTTAAGATCATGAGCAAAACCTCCAGCTGATTCCAATGAGAAGCTTGACTAAATACCAGTTGGGCTGGAGCTCACATGTTTGGTGTTGTTTGTTTGTTTTTTTTTTTAGCATTTCTGGAGATTACTTGTGTGACAGCTTTAGCATAGCACTTGAGAGGACTTGATAGTCATCCATTTTATCCTTTAAAAATAACCTTTTTTTAGCACAATAACATGTTCCTGCACATCCACAGAATTTAAACAACAAGCAAGGCTAGTTACAAAATAAAGTGGCATGCACACATACACTTTTAATTGTATTTTAAGTATTGTGGTAATAAACATAGCTCAGCTGTACTAGGATATTCTTATCATATCATCTATGCACATCTCTCATGTAATGAATCTCTGGAGTAACTTAACTTTTTTATTATTACTATTGAAAGCTATACCACTAAGCACCATAGGAAAGAATATGTAAATCAGAAACATAAACATGCCAGCTAAAAGCTGCCAGGCTGAGCTAATGAGTTTGATATAGTAACCATACAACTATATTTTGAGTTTTTTCCAACAAGCTAATTAAAGCTACCTAATTATCTCACAGAGTAAGAGTGTTATTACCCTCTTGGACTGTTAGGAGTAATTAACTTAAAGCAACTTGCAACCCTGCCCAAGGCTAGGGGGTAAAAGTGGATGATCTTTAAGGTCCCTTCCAACTCAAGACATCCTGTAACTCCATGGTCAAAATTGTAAGTTTCAGAGCATCTTTGAAAATCTGAGCAGTAGAGATGGACTGTGTGCATGAAGCTGCCTACCCGGCAAGTGCTTTAGGTCAAGGGAGCTACACAGGAAATATCATTCAGGAATAGTAATTGGAGTATTTCCATGTATATGAAGGATTCCTTTCAATTTTGGGGAGATAAAAAAATAAAATACGATAGTACAACTGGTAGCAGAAAAAGTCACAATAAATATCTGTGAAAACATCTGAAATGCAAAGGTATTCCATCCTAGGGAACTTCTGGAGTAAAAGGACACAAAGTCCAGCTCTCTTGAGAGACAGTGACAAAGGTTCCATAAATAACATCACATTTGATATCCAATCACTGCAGCTGAAGCATTCGAAACAGTCACAAAAAGCAGAAAATGCCACAAGATGTTTGAGTAAAGGTGCTGTGTAAAAGAACAGCCCTATGCTGGAGTTAATGTCTTTGTGAGCCTAATTTAAAGCAACCAGATCCAACCCTAGTCATCGGCAGGGAGAGAAGCACCACAAATTCACCACGTATCTTATCATAGTTTAAACACTCCATTACAATCCATAGCACATTCTTCCATGCAACGTTGGAAGGGTCTTTAAAGTCCATCAGGAAGACAAAAAGGTTTCAAATATATACCAAACATTTTAAATTAACAAGTCCTTAAAAAACATCTGAACTGACAACAGCAATGAGGAGTTGCACACTCTCAACCATTTGTGTTCATCACTTCTGCCCCTTCAGTACCAGCACATCTCCGTACCAGCAGAGGGGACCAATGCCACCACCTGCAGGCACACTGCTTAGCCTCTCCACTCTCAGAAACACACACCAAAAGGAGAACTAGGACAAGATACCCAAACCACAAAACCCACAGACTCACCTCAGATCACGCTGCAACTTCTGCACAGGGCTGAGCAAGGAATCCAGCATGCCAGGCCATTACTCTCACCATGAATCCACTTGAATCCATTCTTCCTCCCTCAGAGCTGCTTTTCCACTTCATTCTTAACCCTGCTAATAATCCAATCCCTGCTATTTGCACGGCACAGAGTAACACAAGCCACAAACCTCTCTACACTAAGAGAGGTTCTTGAAAGGAGGTGCTTCCTTCTGTAAAGCTCAGAGAACTTCACAGGTGAAAGTAAATAAAAGACCAGCTCCTGGCCTTAATGCCAGGAACAACCTGTTGCTGTTAATCTGTAATGCTCACTACTGCCGTAATCCCAGCTCTGCAAAGTCACCTGGCTGACGGGCCAGGTGTTTTGAGTTGGAAGGGGAGGTTCTGCTTAGTGAAGATCATTTTGAATGCTTCAGAGCACCTTTGCTGGGCAGCTTTCTTGCTAGCTTGCTTTGTGTCCAGCTTCAGGGCTGCCATAGGAGATTGTCACGCTGCTTTAACACAGAGTTTTTCTGGAGAAGGCAGTGAGGATTATAGTGAGGCCAGCAGCTAATTAATGGGTGTGTCAGGATAATTTGGTACAGGGCAAAGCTCTAGTAGTCAACTATAGCAGGAGGAAAGGGTAAGAATTGATGATGGATCTTTAGGGACACTCTAGAACAGGCATCCAACCTGCAGCCTGCAGGATCTGCGCAGCCTGGCACTGCAAGTAAGGCCAGCATGGCTGGCTGGTGACCTCTTCCCTACAGGGAGGTCAGGCACAGCCTCAGGTGCATACCCATCATTCAGCAACAACCAAAACATTGGCCCAAGACAATTTCCCTTTACTCAGTGCAGCCCACAGAGCCAAGAAGTTGGAAACTCATACTCTAGAACAATCTCTTAAATGCACAGATTCTTCTCCTGATCTTTCTTTATCACTATGGCTCTTGGACTATACCAGAAGGCTTCTATTTCACCTGCCTGCACAGACCTTGCACATTCCAAGCCAAGACCTTCTCCTTTTGGTGTGTTACCCCACTCCTCTGTCAAAATCTGACTGACAGCCGCCAGGGAAGTTCCATGCTGCTCTGTTGCAAGCCTCGTCACACCCGTCCCTCACACCGAAACCCAGCGCTGATCACACCGTTTCATACCCAGGTGTTAAGGCAGAGATTAACTGCAATTAACTGGGAGAAAACTCCCAGGACCTGCTGCAGAAAGAAAAAACATACGTGTGCTTGCTGTGTCAGCTGGCTGTCGATCCACAGCCAGCATTGCTTTTATTTTTGCAAGCTGGAGCAGAGTCCAGAAGCTCTGTTTTTAGGGCAAACCCAGGATATTAAAAATAAAAGGAATCAGCTGGCCAGAAGGAACCAAATCCAACAATATCCTCTTCTTATCATTTCCCTTTATCCACAACAAACAAATGAGTCAATGTGAGAGGAAAGGAACTCAATCAGCAGCCCTGCATCAGCGAGCAGGGCTTGCATGTGTTATCATTCCAGTCGTCTTATCAGCAAAGCCTGGGTGTCCAGTCAGTGCAATGCTCATAATTGTTTTCATCCCCTTGAAAAGAAGCTGGAGGCAGAATTAAATTGATTTGTGAACAATGTTTACCCTTTTTCTCCCAGCTAAGCAGACAACCAATTAATGACATTAAAGATTAATTAACACAGCTACCTGCCAGGCTGACAATTACATTTGGTGTTGTATGTTCCTTCCTCACCAAGGCAAGTTTCTACCGTGGTGCCTGAAGTTCCTGTTCTGAGTATCTAGAGTGCAGCAAAATCACAGAAAACAGTTTAAAAAGAAAGGTTGGGGGATTTTTTGCAGCTATTTTATGTTAGCGCCTCATTTGCAGGGGACAGTGCTCAGTGGCTTTGGGAGCATTTGGCCTAAAATGGAGTGGAAATGTAGTCAGAAGAGTTGGGTGTGTTTGTCTAAGTTGGAAGGAGGGAGAAAGTATATATTAGACATTTCTCACACACACATACCCCACACCTGCTCCTGACAGCTTGCTCCATGTTTTGTATCAAATGTATATCGAATGTATAAATAATGTATATACATTTTACATATAAACAGAGTAATGCACATCCTGCCAACACTCTATACTTAGACACAAAGGCACAAACAGAGCTAGAAATCCATGTGCACGTGGATGTGTAGGCACCTACTTTGCATTTAAATCCTTCCCATCCTGAAAAACAAACCCTTCTTCTCCCCTGAGGCAACAAGTCTGTTAATTATATTTCTTGCCTTGATTTTTCTTTTCAGAGTAACCATTTTTTTCTTCTTCTTTTTTTTTTTTCAGATGCCCACGAAGTGCTTTTATTTTTGTCATTCTTTGCAATTGAAAGATGTTAAGGACATCTTGCTCAATTTCTGGTAGAGAACCAAAAGGGATGAAAAAAGAATAAAATTTTGTATACGAGCCTTATTTATTCTTACAGGTTGCAGAGGGAATCTTCTTTCTCACTTCCTTTCTGCTTTAGCCCAGTCCACGCTTGCCCACAGCTGTTCCCCTGTGCACACAAAAGAAGCTTAAAGCATTTTGTTGTGTTGGGTTTTTTGTCTTGTTTTGTTGTTTTTTTTCTAAGAAGAGGGAGACCAGCCCTTGGCTCACAGTTGTGCTCACTGCAGCTGTTTGGCAGAGCGGAGTGGGCAGCAGAAGCAATGAGGAAACAAGGAGGGGCACAAAAAAATTGGGACAGGATATGAAAGAGCTGAGCAGCACAGCCAAGGGCTGATGACTCAGGACAAGTCAGCAGCAGGTGATCTGGAGGCTGGGAACTGACCGAGCCAGCTCCATGCACTGCCACAGAAGATGATCCCATTGTACAGACCATCTCCACTGCACGCCTCAGCCACGGCTTTCCTTCTCTGGCTGTAAAATAGAAGAGCCATGCAGACTTTCTATCCTCTCCTTGCATTCATGAGATTAAAGACTGCTGCTAATTGTTGTCAACTTTGTGTTCGTTTCTGAGGTCTCTCTCAGTTTTGATAAGAATCTCCCGCTGCTGAGCTGAACAGTGAGGGTCACTGGGGCCAGGGCAACCTTCATCACCTTCTCTTTCTTCTCCAAGGAGATAATAACAGCCAAGATTCTGGTTTAAGCTTATTAAAGTGCCCAGTTATCTGTTTCAGCATGGATAATTTAATCAGACAAGTTAAATATTTATGAGGCTGCATTTTATTGTTGACGAAAGAGAAAAATGTGCTTTAAGTGCTTTTCAGAGTAAGAATTCTAATGATGATTAAAAAATCCATCGGTAATGACACTTGATATTATTATTGTTAGCTCCTAGGATTACCGAACCGTCACAGAGGGCTGCAAATAGGAGTCCAGGAGTTGGAACTGAACCATGCTATCTCTGTGCACACAGAGCTGGTAAAGATCCAAGGCTCAGCCTATCATCTAGACCTCATCCCTGAAAATAGAAAGGATAACCAGCGTGCTTGCTACTATTTGCAAGTCCCTCGCACTGAAGTGCAAAGCTGAAATAGGATTCAGCCTTCTTGCAACACCCTGCACACCTTGCAAAGCAGCCAGCCAAAAAAAAAGGCCAGCTATGCATGCTTTTGAATAAGGAATCAGTTCATTTTCCCCCTGGATCAGCAGGAAGGTATATTTAGCACAGGGTTCTATATTACAGATGGAGCCTGCGCTTTTCCCAATGTGAACAGCTTTGCTCTTGGAGGTGTGGGGATAGGGAGTCCCTGCCAGGAAAGGCCTTAATTCAGCAAGGTGTTTACATATGTGGCTAACATTTAGCACATGGAGAATCCTCTTTGATTTAAAGTTAGGACAGTGCTAAAATACATTATTTATCCAAGGTCAGAACTTCTAAACTGAATATTCCTCTTACAGGAGACAAAAAAAAAAATCTGAGGAAAGTGTGCGTGGGGGTCACCCTGCTTTCTGCTTCATTGGATTTTCATTTTTCCTAATCTTCATGGGTGTTAAAGCTCAAATAATCTTAAGGCATATAAACTATACATGCGACAACAGGGAGGCTGTAAGACTTACTGTAAGCAATGCTGCATATCAATGACGTTTGTTCTGCCTCGGATAACATAAACATTTTAAAAATACATTCACTTCCCTGCCTCGTGTTCAAATTCTACTGTGTCAGTATATTTATGAGGGTCAGCTCTGTAGGTAGGCAGCAAAACACATATTTTATTTATTAAATACAAATAGGCAGCAAATCTAAATTAAGTAGTGGTAAAGCTTTCACTTTAGGAATTTTTGATATTTGAGCTCTCATTAATGTTACGTTGATGCCATTTATCTTCTTAGCAGATACTTTTATACGTTTGGAAGTGAAACATAAGAGGAAAACAGATATTAATATTGCTACCATTAGTTCTACTTTCCCTATTACTACTGATGACTACCACTCCCACTAGAATACAACAGACAAAAACATTTGAAAATATCCTCTTGTTTACTCACTTTTCATTATTTTTTATGGGAAGGAACAATACACATTGTCTAAAACTTTTAGTTGCATTTTGGGTGATTTTCCAGCTGGTTTTTAGCTTGGGATTTGGGAGCATGGGGAGTGTCAGCCACTAATTTGTTTGACAAAGGGCTTTCAGCAAACACTTTGCACAGAAAGTATTGCACCTTCTTTTTCTTTGCTCTCTCTCCCCCCAAAACAACCCAGGTACCTCACCTGCTTGTCACAGCCAGCACCAGGTGTCCTGTGAGTAATTGCACACTGTGTCTCAGACTGAGCCTGAAGGAACTTTCAATTTTTTGGAGGTGGAAAGGAAAATTCTGCTGTCTTAGTGATCACACGAGGAATCCACTTTCAAGAACAAGGAAGAAAAAAAAAATCATTTTTAAAGATTTAAAAGCTTTGACTCATTTTCCAATCAGTCATCCTCATTAACAAGTGTCTCTAAAATGCTGCCACTACAGGAAAAAAAAAACCTCAACCTGTCAAGGGCTTTCTTTTTTTCCTCCCTGCTGCATCCAATTAGGAATTCTCCTGCAGTTTTCCACTCTCTGAAGCACGCTGAACCTTCCTCAGAGATCTCCTCCCTGCAGAGAACTGCCATTTACTCACACCTCTAAGCCACTAAACCACAGCAGTTCCTATTTGAGAGCTATGAGAGTCCTTCTGGAGGCAGAACAGGGAGAACACAGCCTGTTAACCCCATTTTCCTCTTATGCTTTGCTAGAATAGAGTTATACCAAAAAAATTATCCAAATAACTTACTTGAAATTAACCAAACTGCATGTAACTGGTTGACCAAACCACCAGTAAATAGAGCATAACAGAAGAATGAGTTAATGAACTTTATCAGCTGGAATCGAGTCTCAACTAGTACTTCCATAAGGACAAGCCAAGGCAAATCAGAGGAGCCTTTTCAGTGTAAATTCATTTAAAACTGTCATCTGAGACTCCTGCTTTGCTTGCTTGCTTTCACTGTGGTTCCTGATTCCTTAGTGGATGCCACTACAGTGTTGGGGGGAGAGGGAAAAGAACCAGGAAAGCATTTCTGGGCAGTGAAATCTTCAAGAATTTTGTGAAACTGTTCCACCAGCTGTCACACATCTCCCTCTTTCCCAGTCTGTTTGGTCAAATGCTGAATTAATTAAGAGTTCATTATTTCAATTTCAGCATTCTCACAAATTCTCTAGAACCTGGCAAACCACTGCAATCCTGTCCAAAGCCTCATGAGCATTGCCTCGAGCACAACACGCCTCCCACAGCCTTCATCCAACTCATTACCAAACTCTACCCCATCCCGACTGCTTGGGATCACCTCCTCCATTTCAGAAAGGAGGAAAGTGATGCTGAGATACAGATCTTCCTTTTCATGGCTATCCTCAAGAGCAAAGCCAGCCCTGCCACAACACCCTTATATTTATCCTAGCTATAGTGGACTCACTGTCCATCCCAAGCCAGGATGTTCCATGGGCTCTCTTTGCACAACCGGTGTAATTTCCCCCACTAATTGAGGCTCTGCATAAAGCAGTGCTGATGCAAATCACTGGAGGATCTGACCTAATACTTTCCTTCCTGTCACAGAGATAATGACTTGCTCCTGGGTAGGGAAAGGAAGAGGGGAAGGCAAAGCTGAGATTGACTCTGTTACTTCTTTGTTGGCGTGTTTCAAAACTGTAGCAGTAAATGAACATTTCCTCTTATAGTGATCATCATTTATAAGGTACAGAGCACTGAGACCGCTGCCCTTATGCATAACGGAGATGAGATACAAATAAGAAAGAGCTGGTTTTGTTTTGTTGACAATCTCTTCCCCTCAGAGACAAGTCATCAGCTAGATAATTTATCAGAAAATATCACTGCAGCGTAATATGGTATGCACTGTCCTTTGGGGGTAGAAAATCAAATATTCACTTGTCACTGGAAGGGCTGATTTAATTGGTACATATAGTGCTCTACTCTATTGCTTTAAAATTGCTATGTAGGCTGTGTCTTCCATTGAAAAAACACGTACATTTTGATGCAGATCACTGTGAGCAACCTCTGGAGCTCACCTAGCCAAAATACAAGCTCTACAAGCAACAGACATGGCTCTCATGACTGCCAGCACCTGTTTTTTGGGATCCCCCTCTCAAATCAGTGGTTTTGACCATCTGAGGAGTGTCAGGGACTGAGAAATTCCTCCCTGGCAAGGGAAACTAGGGCAGCAGGCCACGATCCTGAAACCTGAGCTGTCAGTTAAAGCCAAGGAGGGATTTGGAGAGCCAGCAAGACCTCCCACAAGCACCATTTGCTCCATCCCAGCAGGGAATTTTGGTATTGATGGGGTGAGAAGCAAGTTTTTGTTTTTAATGAGTTATTTATTAATTTCCCAGAGTGCTATATGATCCAACAGTATATCGAAGGCAGAGGGATGTGGCCTGAAATAAACATTGTGCCTGAAGAGGTGACTGGACCTTGCCCCATAACTCAGCAGCACCCATCCATAGAAAGCAACAGGAGGGAACAGTTTCAGGGTTCCTATGTCCAGAGGTCTCCTCCTCACCCAGAGGCAAGGAGGATGGAGAGAGGAAAAGATGCTAAAAGAAAACTCAGGGAGTGCAGAACCTGGGCTCAGGTTTGATGTATTTAGCTACCCAATCTCATGGCTGTAATTCTGCATTTCAATTAATTAAAACTAATCTGCAACTTTCTGTCAAAGTACATTGTTTTGATTGTGGAAATATTTGTGTTATTTTAGAAAGCAAACACAAAAACCAGAACTATTTTGACAATGGTTTAGTATTTTTCAGATGAAAGTGACATTCATTTTATATTTTCTGCTTAAAAAACAAGACCCCAGATATTTCATTTTGCATTTACAAAGCTTACATTTGTTTCAAAACATTCTAAGGAATTTTCACTTGAGGGAAGAAAAGAAACCAAACAAATGCATTTCCCAGCAGCCCACAATTAAATGTGTTGCCAGTTTTCAATTTGGCCAACGACCTTGAAAATCATAACTCCAGTCTAGGAACTGTCTCTCTGTCTCTCTAAGTGACAGCTAATGAATGTGATATGCATCCTGGCATGGAGTTAGAAACTATGTCCTTTTGCTATTACAGCTTCTACAGACATTTCTTATACAAACTCACATTCTCAGGCTTCTCTAGGTAATAGTTTTTTCTAACAATGTTGTTCAAAGCTCATTCTGTAACAAAACTCCACTGTATGACCGGAGCAATGTGTTTAAGATGGGAATGCAGCTGCATTTTTTTTCAGTCACTTTCCAGGCTGTATCTGTCCTGCTAATGAATAGTGACATCAAACACACATAAATTAGACTGTAGGCTGAGGATAATTAAATTGAGCAAGTTGAAGAAAAAAAAAAAAAAGAACTGTATCAACTAAATCCCAATTTGCAAACTATTCTGCATAGTCTTTAAGGTTTCAGCAGAACAATGGATATGGGGGTGGATTATAGCAAGGTTTAAATTTCGTAGCGATGACTTGATATTCTATCTGTGCCCTGAGCAAGTCATGTTGCATCAGATCAAACCCCGATTTCATTCTATTGTGCAAAGAATCTATTGTTGCCACTCTCTCCCCCTACTTCTTCATTATGGGGATGTAATTTATCGAAGCGCCCCTGAGATTTTGCAGCAGTGAATGGCTGTGGCATTATATATTTCCAGCAGCTCCTTTGTTGCAGAGCACGAGTGGTTAATAGGAAGATAATGAAAATATGGAAATTAAATTAGGTTGGTGCCAGGATTGAAAGAATAGTTTCTTTAATGTGCAATACAGGAAGGTTAAAAGCTTTTTTTTTTTTTTTTTTTTTTTGTTAAAGATTTTTGCATTTTTGAATGGAAACTAGGAGAATGGGGATTTCTCCATTTTCCTAAGCTTGGAAAGAAATCAAGCATTTTTCATGTCGTTTAACTGGTGGTGGGGATCTAGATTTTGAAGAGCATGAGGGAAAAAAAGGTTAGTTAAACAGAATGATGTGAAAGGGAGAGATATTTATCAGTGACACTCCAAGGAGGGAAACCTAAGTTGGAGTGATTAAGAAAAGAATGGGCAGAGAATCTTAAAATCCCAAAAAGATTTATGATTGCTGTGAAATAACATTTCTAAATTACAACGCAGTCCTTTTTGACTGAGTTTGCCCAAGGAATTCAAATCTTACCATCAATGCAAGAAATTAAAAGGGCAGAACTGAGAAGAACTTTGCAGCAACATGCAGAGTCTTATTTCTGGGTAAGAGGAGCAGCAATCAAGAATGTAGATCCCATGGGAAGAAGTGGGTCATTGGTCATTGCTGTTGGGTGCTGTCCTACAACACAGTCCCCTCTGCTGGGACAGGGCAGAGCACCAAGATAATGCACAAGCAGCAGTCCCAGCAGATGGGCTAACACTTCAACAAGTGCCCCACTCCATGCCGATGTTGTGACATTCCTGGTTCATCACCAAGCTCTGCAAATAGAATCCAGCATGAGTCAAGCCAATGCAGAGCCTCATGACGTAGATCGAAAGAAATGAGAAAAAAATATATATATATCTACCAAAAAAAAAAAACCCACATCAGGGCATGGTTATTGCTTACTCAATATGAACATGTTGGCCGTTGAGTTACTTTGCACATCAAAGTTCCCCTCAACCTCCGCTTAAATAAAGATGATCCTAAAGAGCCTTGGAGAGGAGAAGGCTGTTAGACACCAGCTTGAATCCTTTATGAGCCTGGCGAGTGGTTCACAGAGTGCTAAATAAAGCACTAATTACCCCGGCAGAAAAAAATCCTTCTGTCATCCAAAATTGTGTTTTCCTCATTGTAGACATAAACCAGTTAAATTAAGCTGGTAAAAATGATAATGATGAAGATCAATGATAATGTGGCTTTGTGTCTGCTCCCAGCTGCAAGCAGGAGCCAGCTCCTGCCTATTGTCGGCACCCGGGGCTGGTCCCTTCCCCAGAGAATGCCATGGGCATCTCCAGTCGTCGACACCAGCTACCTGCTGACACCCTGCAGTGTGGGTGGCATAGCATTGCCCCGTGCTGTACTTATCTGTATTTGTAGTAATTGCATGCGCTTACTAACTCTGTATAGCCAGATGTTATAAATATGCCAAGGTTTCTAAAGCTGTAACAGAGACTGTTCAAACAAAACCCTTGCAAGGATTTCTTCCCCCTGAGTTTCAAAAAAAGGAAAAAGAAATGTACAATATTATGCTTGACAGCTCTTTCAGTACAATTTCTCTATCTCGTCTTCCCTGTACTCTTCCGAAAGCTGACACACAAGCATGAATAATCAAGAAATCTCTAAATTATGCCAATAGGATAAAAGAAATACGGTGATTATAAACCAACTTCACAACACTTCAGAAGAAAAGCCAATGACTGCTGGCCAAGTTTTCAACTGAGCAACAAACAGAGCAATTTGTTTTAGAGCTTCAAAGAGGACTTGTACTTGTCTGAAAAAGATGGGCTTCAGGTGAGTGAGAAATCCCTTCTTCCCATTATGGATGTTCTGTATCTTTCACTAATGTATCTGGGATTTCCTACGGCCAATGGCCTTAAGTTGCACTAGAGAAGGTTCAGGTTGGATATTAGGAAAAATTTATTTTTAGGAAGAGTGATAAAGCATTGGAACAAGTTGCTCAGAGTGAAGGTGGAGTCACTATTCCTCGTTTTCAAGAGAAGTGTGGACCGTTGAGTGGTCTGGAGCGGTCACAGGTATGGGTGATGCTTGGACTAGATGATCTTACTAGTCTTAATGAGTCTGTTAATCTATGAGTAGGGAGAAGGATGGATCCAATGATCAGATCTACTTGACTGGTTCTTTCCGGCAAAATGAACAAGGTGCAAAGTCAGGACACAGAGAAGCGCATGGCAAAGCTGACTGCTTGCATTACAGCCCCCAGGCAGCAGGGATCTGTCACCACTTTCAGACATGGTCCCAACCAGCAAACAGCACTTGATAGGATGAGAAGTTAAAAAGTAAAATCAAAGCAATTTGCAATTAGTCACTTTGCTAAACTTGGCCAGGCTTACAGAGTCCATTCCTTCCTGAGATAAGCCACAGAAACAGCAGGCCCTGTTGTGGTGAGCATTATTCTTAGCAAAAGAAACCACAAATGTCTATGAAAACTTTGCAGAAGTCTTTTTTTTTTTTTTTTTTTTCTTCCCCCCTCAGAGTTTTCACCCTCTTTTCCTCTTTTCTAAGAATCTTTTTCAGAATAGTTTCAATATTAAGCGGGCATTGCCAGGAGCTCCATTGTAGCTTTTCATGGTCTTGATGTAGTAGAACTGCTTGTACAAACTTCATTTCAAGCTGGTGGAAAAATCCTGGTGGCTTTTTTAATGTTTTTTGGGGTTTTTTGTTTTTGTTTTTTTTTGCTGTTATTGTTGGTTTTTTTTTTTGTGGAATAGAAAGACTCAGTGACATCTTGGCTCCATCAAAACCAATTGCAAAACTCTTGCTGCCTAAATAGGCCCAGGATTTATCCCAAAAATCAGAAAGAAAAAAATATGGCAGTAAACTGCAGGGCAGAAATCTAGAATCTGGGAATGTCCCCTATCAGGAGAAAAGTGATGCAGGGATTATATGTGCATTAACACGACTATCACAATCGCTAGAGAGGGAGAGCAAGAGTCTGATGCACTGAAATTGAGCAAAGATATGTATCTGCTTAGCATATTCGTGACTGCAGCACAATATATTTCATCATTGTGGTTGCAAAATAATCTTTCTTTTTTCCATGGGAGATTACTCAAACCACAATAACGTGTTTTCCCAAATGAAACAGATAACTTTAGAGACTGCTGGGTTATAAAATACGAATAAACACGAAAGACATACCTTATTAAAAAAAAATTAGCTTGTCATTTTTCAGACACTTCTTTTGATTTGCAAGTTAATAAAAACCTCAGCCGTTTGCCATAGAGAGGATAATTAATTAGCCATATATAAAATTAATGGGGGTGGGGGAAGAAGAAGAAGGGTTTCACTTGAAACATACATTGCACATAGCAGAAATATATTCCAGTACTAAGGTTAGACATCTGCCACATGCTCTGATGTCTTTAAATAACGCTAATTGTTTGCTGTTGTTGTTTGTTTGTTTGTTTTCCTAAAGGACCATTCTGGTGACAATAAGGGCTGGTCAAAGGAATGACTCAATCTCCCAACCCTCTTGCTAAATGAAGTTGCCTGCCTTCCTCCAGAGGGACACAAAGAATTGCACCGTTGGATGCAGACGATAGCTGTGCAAGCAGTATTCCTTTTCCTCCAACTCCTTTTTAAACAGAGCTAGAGCCAGCCCCAAGCCTCCCTGCAGAAACAACACGGAGTGCTGAGAACCACCTGAGTCACTCATGTGGGTCTGAAGCCAGAGCTGAGCTCAGCTGCATCACTGAGACCCAGGAGTGACTCCGGGCACAACCAAGCAAGCATAAGACTCCCAGAAATTTATCCAGGCACAAATTCATGCAAGTATCTCAGGCATATCCCAAGGATCAACTTGAGAGAGGTCAGCGAGAGAATTTAGTCCCAGCCCAGTGTTAAGTTTCCTATCCGGACAAACCAAGAAGCCAAGAGAAAATTAATAAAGAGAGATAGCAGTATTACCAAGAGCTTTGTGAGTTTTCTAAAATTAAGTACTTATTCCAAAGTGAATTAAGGCAATTTTGACTCTGCATGGAAGTTTCCACCCAGAAGGTTTGAATAATCCACTAATTCAGAGTTTTAATTAGCACATACAACTTTCGCTGTGTTCTTTTGCAAAGACATTGCCAGTCTTTAAATTTGTACTGATGCTGCTAGTGAGGAACTAAGTAATTGTAGAGCAGTTCTTTAGCTGAATGTACACCCATCTACTAAAGAAAGTGAGTAAAATGCAAATATCTAAGTTGTTATCCCACAGGACAGCAAAAAGCTGCTAAATAAGTACCTAATTGGTGAAGTCTCATTTGGACCAGATTTATTCTGAGTTAAGAGGATGAATACATTATTCAGCCTTCCAAGTTCTGCAGCTGTTAACATTGCTAATTTGCATCACCATTACACAACACACTGGCCCCAGAGAGGTCACCATCCAAAAGCAAGAAATCACAAGAACGCTCAGAGTAAAAATTACAGGGAAACCATAAAATCAAAATGACCACCACGGCATCCAGCCTCAGTACTCCTAACCTTTGTGATTAGGCAACAGGGCAGGGTACGAACTTCAAAGAGGATAATGGCATTGCTCTATGCAGGCTGATGGTGGATTTCTTCTAAGCGTGGGGGATCTCCCAGGAGAAAGGAACAGAAATGTGTGATTGAAAGGATAATTAGCAGGTGATGAAGGCCAGAGTTAAGGGCTGACTGAAGGCAGCGACTTGGATCTCATTTGATAAAGACCATAAGGTAAGTGGAATGGAGAAGAGTCTGCAAAAGCTCTGGAAAGCAAAGCGATTTGATGGAGGAAAGGATGGAAAATACATGTATAGTACAATCACAGTGATTTTCAGTTCCTGTAATTGAGCCACATGGCAACTGTCAAAGCTAAGGCAAAATGTTGCAGAAATAAAGGAGCAGCTAGTATCTGGACATGCATTCATATTATGCTTACGTGAGACTTAGAGAAAATGTAGAGACACAACTTGCAGAGCTACCAGAGTCTAAGCACTGCGTGGATAAGAGACATCTGTGATAAGATGATGACGACATCACGAAATAGTCATATGGAAATGTAAGTTAAGAAAATTTCAAGAGCTGATGTCCAGATATTCACAAGGAGGTTTTAGGGGCCCATATTTTAATTTGGTAGGAAGGAGGTCTGAAGGTAGTTGAACAAGCTGTCATGCAAAGAAGATATCATCATTACGTCCACTTTTTCATTTATGCAATTGCATTTTATTGCTATAGAATTGGCTGTGCTCAGACAGCATCAGCCGGTGATATTCTTCTCCTTATCACGTTCTGAGTTGTCAAGGCTTCACAGTGACATGTATTCCAGAGGGAACAGCATCACCATGCCTCACAGCAAGGGCACCTGCTATCATCTGCGAAACGCCTTAAACACAAAACTCAAAGCTTTGCTATGTTACTCAGTATCTTTCTGGAAAGATCACCTACTTGGCTAAGAGTATTATCAATTAAAGCCTTGTCATTTCACTCTGTTGTTATAAGTTAATAAATGAGGTTGCTATTCTGAGAAAAAGGCCACAATTGATTGCTATTTCTACGTCTTCATTTATTGTGAAATTTTCTGTTTCGTGTCCTCTCTCATTAAAAGTCAGATAGCAGTTAATTCTGTCAGGGATTCTTTTTGCTAAACTACTCTGTGCTAAGGGTAAATTTATTTTAAAACACAGCGAAATAATATATTGGCCTTTGTTGAAATGTTCTTCACTTAGTTTTCTTCAGTTGGAAGCAAGATGTAGGGGTTGGTATTTGCTAACCAGCAGAACAGGGAGCAGCGCACCACAGGTTTCACATCATCTGCAAAGACTCATATCACTGACCTGCCCAAGCAGCTCCTGATTAATGGGAAACAGGAGAAAGAAATCACTATTGTCCTGTCACTGATCCAATGGGTGACGGTACAAACTAGACAAACATGTTGCCGTAAGGAAATTTACTGTGACGTTCTCCATTTTTGCCTCTAAGGGATCTCTGTTCATTTGCAGAAGATACTTAAGGGTGATACCTCATCCTTACTGTTTACATAGCATTTACAAAATACTCAGTCTTGGATTAAAGGTTTCAAGGTGATAGCTTTACAGGCTGAAATCAGTTCTTCTTACCCTTAGGATTCACTTAATTTGGACAACAAAAATACAAAAAAAGATAAGGATTTGGAATTTCATTACATGATTTGCAAGCACAGTTAGGTATTTATATTCCAGAGTATTACTAAAATTTGCAAAGATGCGAAGATTGTTACAGAAAGAAAAGGCCCCGTGAAGACACAACAGACCCAAAAAGTTGTATTGCTATTTGACAGAACCATCATGATTCTCTGTCCAGTAGTTTGCACTCATGTTATCATTCAATTCTTCTACCTCAGAAATCTGTGTCCAGCTGCTTTTCTCAATGCCTTTTTTGTTCAGCTGGAGGTTGTTGAATCCAGGTCAGGAAGAAATTTGTCTTTAACTTATGGCTTTTCTCCCTGTTTGTAGCTATGTCTTATGCAACAGCTCTCCGCAGCTTCTTCCAGCAATGATGTGATTGGAACCGTACTGCCTGCAGGGGCCAGGTGTAATATGGACCTGCTCCCCTGAGAAATGAAACGGGTAAAAATAACCGAGTTCATGGTTAAATTGGTCTGTCAGGAGGGAAGAGCTTCCACACCTTGACATTCCCCTTGGCATCCTCATTTTCCATAGCGCAAACCCATTAGATATCCCTGTAAAAGTAATTTAAGGACTCTTGAGGAAGAAGCAGAGCATCTCCATTTCAGGTAAGCAGAATAAAAATTAAACAACGGTGTGGACACAGCATCATAAACCAGATTGCTCAGACATCTGCTGCTCCTCTCACTACTATAAAGAATTCTTCAGTGACACAGTGAAGGTTCATTAGCAAACACTGCATGAGTGGGGGAAAAAACAGAAGCCCATAGTTCATCAGCTTATATCATATCTACATAGGAGGCAAATAGAGGTCTTCATATATCTGCCTCAGCTACTCAGCAAAGGATTTACATAAAGAAAAAAAATTACAAGACACTGTCATACTCTTAAGCAAGTACGCTGTTCTATTCTATTGGATTAGAGGGTGCTGTTCTTGCTCACTCACCCCTCTCTCATAGCATTAGTCTTCAGCACAGCAGTAGCACGTTTACACGCCTCCTTGGCACGTACAAGACTCTACAACAGCTCACATTGAATATTAGTTAAAGAAGACTTGAAGAAATGGGAACATTGCATTGTGTTTTCTGGGTAAATTACAATTTCACTACTGGATCTTTGAAAAGCCAGAGCATCATTTACTCTATTCATTCTACTCTACAGCACGGCTAATGGATATAGATAACTGAACTGGTGCCTGAATAGCAAACCACAGTTCCCCTCAAATGGGATGGATGTTCAGCACTGCAGAGCTGGGGCAATTAATCTGTCACTGATAGGCAGGTAGTGTTAGCAGAATAGTGTTTCCTCCTCACCATCTTTTGCAAGAGGGGTAACGGGAGGCTTATGCTGATGTTGAATGGCTTGTTTTCTGACTGGAGGAACGTGGATTGAACAGAGCCACTGACTTCCAACAAATCCCTGTGGCATATACAAAAACAAAAAAAGAAGAAAAGAAAAAAAAAAAAAAAAGAGTACTTCCATCAGGTCATGTTGATGTGCTCCTTTCTAGAAACAAAGAAGAAACCAAGCATTGCCAGCCAGTTCTAGTTACATACGTTTTTTTTAACGGTTAAGTTCTTAATCCTAATGAAGCAGTGCTTGCTCTATGCTAGTTTTCTCTCCCTCAACCATTCTTCCTTTTGCATGGGATCTGTTTGTATGCTTATTATCTATCTAGTCTTCAGGAGAATATGATGAAAGATACAAGAGAAGTTGGAGCCAGCAGTTCCTCGAGCTACTCAGTTGAGAGAATATCTGATATTTACCTATCAGAAATCAAGCCCAAGGTAGGCAACAAACCAAAGCAGACAGGTTTATAACAGCAGATGTTATAGCAGATAGGAAACAAAAGCAGTTGAGGATAATAGTGATTTGTTTGGGTGTACCTGTAAATCTAAGTCCATAATTGAATACTTAAGCTGGCCAAGCAGCTGCTCATATCTATTCCTTTCACAATGCCAAAAATTGAAAATGTTGTGAAATCTAAAAACTGCATTTCCGTGCATCTCGTTTTATGCATCAAAGATACAGTTCTTTCTTCCTGTTCAAGAAAACAGAAATGGTCATGGAAAGAGTATGGTATGGTATACTCAGGCTAATGTTCAGTAACAGTACCACTGGTCTGAGGTAGTCTTTATGTTGAGTGAGTAGGTCCATGCCCACACAAGTCAGACAGCCTCAGAGTTTTAGCTCCAATTCGAGTTATTAGACAATAAATAGGAAACATCCTCCAAAGGATTTATCAATTCAGTCTTAAGTAATAACAGTCATAACAAATATACCCCTGCAACAGCTGAAGGATGGAGCCAAGAATACTAAAACCAATGGCATTGATCCTCACTGAAAATTCAGGAGCCTGAGAAGTTTAAAAAGGAAGCTTCTATTTATGTAACTATGCTAATTGCTCTAATGAGAGCTGAAGAAGCTGTCGGCCAAATTCTGACAATTCTTAGAATCCACCAACAAGGCTTCAGTATGGCTACAACCAATCCTCCCGAGAGCAAACATACACAGCATATTCATGAGTAGCCCATTAAAATCCTGAAGCTAAATTCACTTATTTTCATGGAGTTGAATCAGAGGACTAAATTCCAGCTCACTTAGCATCAAGATGGCATGACTTCTGGCAAACATTATAAACTGCATGAAAGAAAATTATACATCCTCCAAAGAGTAAATAGAAACACCATCATGGTCCCATAAGAACAGACTCCAAGAGATGGATACCTTGAATACAAACATACTGGGTCATTGTTTCTCCTTTAATACAGGACACACTGTTCATTACAAGTTGACCCAACTGAAGCATGCACTTATTGCTTTGATACACAGGAGTCACAACCATTTGTTAAACTGAGCTCCTTTCTACTCTGTATTCTGGATTTTTCATACAATATTCTGATGTCCCAAGCTATCACAGCTTGTTATACTGGAAGACAGGGCATCTTATTTAGAGCTGCAGATTCAAGCCCTGAGTGATGAAAGAAAGAAACAGGGCACTACATTGCTCTGAAGATGCAGACCTTCCACTTACCCACAGTTTTACCTTTCCACACAGAATTTGTGAATGTTTACAGACATTTATGAAGTCCTTCAAGATCTGTTATTATTTTTTGTAACTAGAACAAAAGACTCCAAGCAATAATTCCTAGGATCTAAACAAAGATGTTTATGACATTGGGTAACCATTAATACTGCTTGGCTTTCACAGACCCACCTAACACGATTTAAAGTTTACAAAGAGAGAGATGCAGAGGACAACCAGTAACCAACATATCTGTAAGATCTTCCTTAAAGTCTACAAGATATGAGGAGAACTAAATGGTTTGTGATCATGAGACATCTGGGAAAAATGTGAGATGATTCAAATAAACAGATGTATAGCCTAGATATAATTCCTGCCTGATACATACTTTGTTTCATCGCTGGAAAATTCCACAAGGAAAGAAAAGCCAGCACACATGGTGGAATGGATACACTCTAGTTTGCTTCAGAAAGCCAGTGTGAAATAGTTCACACAGACACGTTAATAGAAGCAAGCTTACATCAAGACTACATCTCTGAATATGTGATCTCACTGGCTATAAAAGCACATTGCAGTAGCAAGAGGAAGAAAGAGCAGAGAGGAAGGATGACTGCAGATTCTGCCATGAGGGTGCTCAGAAATAGTAATATAGCTCAGCTAAATCACATACTACCCTTGTTTGCTCATCAGTTTCCTCAGCACTCTAGAAAAACATATGAACCAGAAGAGAATTAAATCAGGAGAAATTTCATTACATCTTGAACAAAGAGAGGTAGAGGAACTCCAAGACAGTGTCCAGTCACAAGGCAGTCTATAAAACACATCGAGGGAGACATTTTGCAGTGGAACAAGGCAAGTGGAATGCGTCAAGATAGCTGAAGATAGGATCATGAAACCATCGGCAACTGTGTGCAGCTGCAGGATTATGAAAGCATCAGCAGTTGCACATAGCTGCAGGGAGAAGCTCTTTGTTTGTTAAATTACCTGTGGTACCTGTTATCTTTGGGATGAATCTGGCTAGTGGCCCAGGGAATTTAGAAGATGCCATCTCTGCTTTCATCAGCTAAACTAAGAGGTCCTGTCTATTTTCCAGTAGCCAGTATGTAAAACAACATGTTACTATTCCATGGACAAGTTCCCTAAAGTGTTTCTGGAAAGGAAAAATAAAAATTCAAGAAATATATACAATAAAAATAAAACTCTATGGGATAACAAATTTACCCTCTGGGTGCCTATACAGCCCAGTCCTATTTATTAGGCTACCAGCCTACCAGACAGCTGAGTTAAGGTTGGTCAATTGAAACACCTGTGGGTGCCTGGATGAGCACAAAGGGACTAGAGGGATTTCACATGGAGCTTTGCCCAAGTAGAAATGGGAATTTATCTTGCAGTTTTCTCTCTGAAGATGCTGTTTCTAGTCATTATTAAATGACTGAAAGACCAAGGGTGAAATTGGTGTTGTGAGCCCAGTGTATCAATCTTGCTTCCATATTTTGTTGTCACAAGATGAACATAACACAACGTAACAAAAGCAGCACAGCTATATTAACAAGCTAATGTGACTCTATTAGCATGTACCTAACTTCATTACAGCCTGAATCACTCTCAGCCCAATCAGATACTGCATAGTTTACAAGTGAGAGCAACGTGGAGGTTTCTGCAGAGACTTAGCCGAGCTGGCTATAGGACAGGCTTACAGGACTACCACAGGACAACTTTGAAGCAATAACCCTAAATGCTGGGGAGATGACTACGCACCCAAAACCCATGTGGAACACCACAAACTCCCTCCCCAGACGTTCCTCAAATCCACTTGTAACCTAAACTGGTAAACCAACTCTCACTTCAATACTAGTCATGCCCAGATTACCAAAAGATTTGATATCATAGGTTCTCTCTCCACCATTTTGGAATTTTGTCACTGATTTTATTTTTTCCAATCACTATGAATACATTTGCTATTGATATATATGTATGTATGTATGTATTTATTTATTTTAATCTTTTTGTGTCTGGAACCTGTTGTCCTAAGTTCCAGCTTAGTTACTGCCTGAAAGAACCATCTGAGCATGCAGTTCCCAAAGCTAATTCCTTGCTTATGGCTCACTCAGCCAAGTCATAGAATCACAGAATGGCTTGGGTTGGAAGGAACATCGAGGATCATCAGGTTCCAATTCCCCTGCCACAGGCAGAGTTGCCAACCACTAGATCAAGTACTAGATCAGATTGCCCAGGGCCCCATCCAAAGGAAGCCTGAGCCCCAACATTATTGGGTTGTTTTCCCTTTTTTCCATTCTCTTCTCAAAGTACTTCCCAGATGAGAAGAGCAGTTTATCCAGAAGATCTTTGCATTAGCTTTCTCCACCCAGCTCTCCCCTCCAGCTAGGGCATATTGCAGTCTGGTGCCAAATTTAGCAAGATGCAGCACGTTAAGAAGCACTGTTTATTTTCTAGAGAAATAGCTGCAACCTCTCTTTTCACTTCAACCCTAAAGGATGCAAATATCCTAAGCACACACTCATGAATTTGAACGTCTTTCAAGGTTACCAGCTCAGCCGAAGGAATCCACAAGTGGGTGCTGGGAATGCAAGAGCTGGGGTAAGCTGGGGCATATCTGCAGAGCTCTTAATATGTGCATATGCATTATTACATAGAGCTCTTTAGGAAATAACTATCTAACACTCAATCACAGCTGCCTCAGAAGGCACCTGGCCCACTCAAAAAGCTGCAGAACATTTTTTTTTTTTTTACCATAAAGCCTTGATTGTTTATTGTAGATGTTAATAAAGAGAAGATGGTGTTGATGAGATTGTTGCTTATGGGCAACACCACGCACTAGCCATTCTCAATACAAATGAATGGCATGATAGATAGATCAATTAGAAGTGTTTCCAAACAGCTTTTGAGATGCAGGACATCTTTAATGTGACTATTTTTTTCTATTATTTCCTATAGTCTATGAAAAATACCTAAATGCAGTCCCCAGCAGCCTCTGAATACAGCACATTAAAAAAGATTTGGAATCCATTGCTCTGGAGTCACTTTCCTAAGGCACAGCTCCTAATACAGCCTACTCATATTGCTTAGGCTCATGCAGAAGCCAAAAAATCCCCAACAGAGAAATTTTGCAGAATTTTTATTTGTTTCTTGCCACAGCAGTGAAAGGTTATTTCTGAATGCTCTCTGGGAAAAGTACAGCTGTGTAGAGAAACACTGCTCTCCAGTCCCCAGCTCAACTTTTTCTTAAGCCATCACAAAAGCATTTAATTCTTCAGACAGTTTACACAGCATGCGTGGCTATGCAGATATATACATGTTATGCTTGCTTACCTCTCACATAAATGTTTTTTTTCTTTTTGGTATGATAACGTGGAAGGATGCATCATAAAACACCTGAAAGAAGTTTTGTTTGTAGATATGTGATTTGTTCTCATGTGTCAGTATGCACAGAGAATGTAAAAATGGCAATAGTAGACCAGATGCAATCTACACTACGATATTAGAGGTTTGTAACAGGTTTTGGGTTGCTCTTAAATATGCAGAGAAAAGAAGAAAAAAAAAGATTTGTAGTTGGCTCTTGTATTTTTCCCCCTAAATCTTCATATTGTGGCTATATATCCTTGCCTACTGAAGTAGGGACTGGTGTCTGCAGGAGCCAAGACAAGAGACCTCTACTAGATCTACAAATAACAGCCATGTCTGAAGCCACATCATTTCCATCACCCCAAAGCCACAAGCTAAACTCACTAAGCAGGTGAAAGTAAGTCAGTGGACTGCAGGAGCTTACATTCTCATGTTAACAGTTGATTCTGCCTACTACTGAGAGACTATTGAAGATAAAACAAATTTAAAAGCAAAACAAAACCATCATTGAGAAAATCTAGGCTCTTCCCCATTTATGTCTTGGCTGACTTAAGTACTTTCTCTTGCACTTATTTCACAAGTAAAGCTTACTTCCAGATCTTACTTATGAAGAGCAAGGAGGAGTTGAATGTTTCTACTTTCAAACAGAATTCTTGATGAGCATCAACAGACACAAACAGTGCAGAAGTACAAAAGAAGGAACAAACAAACCAACTCCTTAATGACTTCCTGATCCTGTATTATCAGATTTGAAATGTCTTCAGGGAGGACTTGAATCCAATGGAAGAATCATCAAGGAGCGAGAAGCCTGTGCCTTGGAACTTGCCTTGGGTTCAGTCACTGCCTTTGAATCGTGCAGATCTTGGGGCTGTTCTGCTGTGGCTCAGTATGTCAGAGAGCCTCTCAGCAGAGTGTGCCTGCATTCATCTCAGTTCCCATGCTACCCTATTTATCTTTGCTGCTGTCAGTCTGTTAGATGTCAGCTTGTTCAGAATAAAATTGCCATAAACTTCAGAATTATCATTTTCTTAAGAGACACTTTCTTCAGCTATACTTCACTTTGGCATTACTTCAGAAGTCATCTCAAATGAGCTCTTCTCTGCACAGACTTAGAGATAATGTTACTTTTGGTCCCTCCACCACTCTTTGGAGATTTTCACCTGATTTTCAAGCAGAATTATAGCAAGTTACAGCAAAGAAATCTGCTTTGGGTATAGATTGTTTCCAGATCCTGTAAGGGGAGTTTTCCCATTCCATAAGGAACATCATTCAGACGAGCAGATACCAGTCTCCTTATAAATGGTATGGCATTTAAACACCTGGTCTCCACAATTCATGGATTAACCAGAGACACAAAAGAATGTCTGAGATCTGAGCAGAACATTGCCATTGCTTTTTACTGTGTTTAACCTAAACTCCCTAATCTAATAGTCCATTAACAGCAATAATAGTAACCAAGCTCATTATTTGGGAGAGCTCCAGAGACTATAGCTTTGTTGGCACTAGATGTTTTCTCAACAGCTGGAGTATCCTTTCAATGAGAAAACAGAGTATATAGAGAATATAAAACATTGCATTGGTTTTACACAGAGATTTCTCAAGGGGAAAAAGAAGAAAAAAAAAAGAAAGAAAAAAAAAGCTATTTCTGGACAGCACGAGGCTTTAGAGGTAGATTTTTTCCATTAACTTTTCTTCCCTCCCTTCTTCCTGGCTCTTCTCCTTAGATTTCTGGTTTTCTTTGCCCAAAGGTGTTGGCTCCTTCTCTCTGACTTGGCCCTGCAGGGTTTCAAGATTATTCCAAGTTATTTTTGTACAGCCTCCTGGATCATGTTAAGAAGAGGTACTTTAAAAACATGTTAAAATGTTGTTTTTAAGTGTAATTCAGGACTGATGAAAGGCACTAGGTTGACTGAAATCTCCAATTTGTTTCCATTAGGAGTACATTTCTGGTTGGCTAAAAGCATATAGACAATATTTATTGACTTTCCCGTGTAAATTGTCTTTCATTAGTTTTTCTTTAGTACAGTTGCACTCTAAAACCTTTGGACCTCCCATTTCCATTCACTCAGTTATTTATCCTTCATCATGGACACGCATGGAGGAGCACAGAGGCAGCAGTCAGGTAGGAGAGGACTGGCAAAACAGGCAGGTGGTACCTGACATGACAAGGCATTCCCACCTTCCTGCACCAAGGCAGGGAGCCAACTCTGGAGCCAGAGATCCCACACACAGGAGCACCTGTGCACATACATCTATCTACACTTTAACAAAACTGCGTTGGTGAAATCTGACTGGGAGAGCAGCTTAATCCATGTGGGAGGTAGTAGCATATAGGACAAACTTCTGCCCAGCGACATCACCTTGAGGGGACACTCCAGACTTCTGATTGTCTTGAAAGCTTCAGTCGAAAGACATAGCATTGCATTAATAAAACTTGGCACTGAGTCTTGGAATTTCATATGCCACATACTGGAAAATAAATGTTTTTGAAATAGAACTGTTTTTGGTGTTTTTTTTCTTCTTAGGGAAACAATTTATAAAAATTCTGCCACAGAAAGTAGCAGCTGAGTTGGATGCCTAAATACTGGCTTCTTTCTCGTCCTTATCCAAACTCTCCCAGGTTGCAGTAACAACCAAAGACTTATCCATCTCCCTCACCAACGGGAAGCCACTGTGAGGCTTCGCTCTAAAACAGAGCTTACAGCACATAGTGACAAAAAAGCCATCTTAAACCTACAGAGCACATTCTGAAACAGCACTTAAAACTGATTGGAGAGGAAATAAATTTCTGTACATTAGTTCTGCAATTCTGAACAGTCAGTAAAATCACAGAATCACAGAATGGCCAGGGTTGGAAGGGACCTCAAGGATCATGAATCTCCAGCCTCCCTGTCACATGCAAAGCCACCAATTTCCCCATTTAATACCAGACCAGGCTGCCCAGGGCCCCATCCAACCTGGCCTTGAACACCTCTAGGGATGGGGCATCCAAGCCTCTCTGGGCAGCTGTTCCAGCACCTCACCACTCTCAACTCAAGTAAACAACTTCCCCCAACATCCAACCTAAATCTTCCCTTTCTCAACTTTATATATATATATATATATATATATATGTATATATATATATATATATATATACATAGTAATGTCAGCGGGGTTGCTTTTTTTTGCTTAATACCCTCCAAATTGAAAGATCTTTGCTCAGTTTTAACTAAAAAGTTTTTTGTTTGTCCAGTGAATTGAAAAATACCTGTAGGATTGGAAATCTTGAGTATGAACCAAACCTGACAGCAAACACCATGAGTGCTCAACTTATTTTAGTGTTTATTCTTGTGTACATCAACTCCAGGCAATATAAAATCTGAGGTGCCGATCAGAGCTCCACAGCTGCATGTAGCTCCAATTATTGTCCATAAAAAGCATAAGACCATGCAGTACACTCAAGTTTTAGCCAGGTAACAAAACTTTTTAGGCTCAAATACAGATACACTGCCAGAATCTCATACAATACTTTGCAAGAAAATGTATTCCAGATAATCAGTGCATCTGACAAACAGGAAGAAGGTTACAGCCCTGAGAAATGGGTTCCCAGTGAATTCTGTTCACACACACAACCTTGTTCTCCCTAAACGAACAGCTGTGAGCCAGCTGAAATATAAGAATCTCTCTCCCCCAGACTACGCTCTCTATTCAGGGTTTAAGACAATTTCACAGTTATTTTGTGTAAGAAAAGTCAGTCAAGGGGGAGAGACAAATGGTCTTATTTCTCACCCAGCTCCATAACAGATTACTAGGAGCACTAACTCATCTGTCTTTCCACTATTTTACTTTCATTATAGGTTGGAAATGGGAAGTCATTTTTCACAAGACAGATCTTTAACTAGTTAGAAATTAAACTCCTCAAATCGGTGCATCCTGTAAAATGGAACATCCATTATCCAGGGCTCGTGGTTTTGTTTGTACCTTATTTATCATCATAGTAGGTCCTTCTCCAGACCTAACCTCACTAACCTAGAGTAAAGAAACAAAGACAAGCAAAAAGCATGTCATACTGAGCCAGAAATGGCTGAACCCAAAACCTAATTATAAAATCAAGCTATCGTGCTACAAAGAGACAGCACTGTCTATCTCACAGCAACCTTTCCCTCCCCAGCTGAGCAAGCAGAACTTCTTGTTTTTCCCAGCCTTTCCTCAGCATATCTTCAGCTCAATTGCTACTGCCAACATTCTGCCTAAAGTAAGTAAACAATATGTAGGCATCCCACATGGATGGTCCCAGGTAGACCAAAGCAATCAGCACCCCAATATATGAGCTGTTGCTTCTGCATGTTATGTTTCAGTGCCTGGACTGTCCCCAACACAAGTCAGTGTCCCAGAGTCCCATGATACGAGCTGCAGCAGTCTCTGTGGTGCACAGGGCTTAGCCTTTGTTCCCCTGCTTCTCTTTTAGGGTTGCTTGCAAGGGGCAGGATGCAACTATCTTCCGGGATGCGTGATTTTGCTTCATCCTTTTAAGTTACCTTTATTTACTTCATTTTGCACACTGCAATTTTAAAAGCACAACGTGTTTCGCTATGGCTTCACATCTAACAAGTGCTACATTGCATTGGCACTCAGCTCCCGACTGAAATAGAAAATCAGACTCTTGGAAGCACTGGTTATATCAAGCGTGTTTTCTACATTCATAAAATTCCACCGCACTCCTAGATACATTGTTCTATAGTAATAAACTGCTACAAGTTGATATTCTTGTGAGATTATAGGGTTAGTTATTTGCTATGCTCCTAAACAGATGTCTACGGACTACTGATCTGCTTTCAAAAGTGGATATTGATCATCTGGAATTTCTTGCTATGACCTGAGCTTTTATGACTTATTTCCATCACATCACTTCCCATTTTGATGCCTACAACTTTCTTTTAAGAAAGGGATAACACCTTGTCTTCATACTACAGCGGCAAGAAAATGATATATTCCCAGTATCTCTTTGCTCACACATCATGGAAGCACATAAATCCTCATACCCACATCAAAGACTCTTTTCAGTCTCAGCTGAACAACAGAAAAGCATCCCTAGATCCAGTACTGCTCAGCTGAGCCAATGGTACAGTAGCTGCCACTCACTATTTATGAGACCAAAGCATTAATTAATTATTTTGAAACACTATCATTGTGATCACCAGGAGTCCCTAGAAGTAATTATATGAATTTTATGATCTAATGCAAGAAAGGAAAAGAAGAGGTCAGACCTTCTGCATCGAGTTTTGTTTCTGTTTGTGCAGCCAAAAGGATTTTAAGAGATACAAGCTAAAATATTGTGACCTTTCCTTCTCCCAACATTTTAAGTAGCAGAATTGCACAGCTACACCTTAAAACACTGTCATACTGAGAATGCAGTGATTGGCTTTGGATTTACTATGATAGCTGTATTTAGTCCATAAATCGCAGGGCTGTGCACTAGCATTCAGCCAAGCATCGCACATCAGACTGCTTTATAAACATGTTATTTAAGTCTCACAGTATGCCAGCAAGCACACGCACACGTTAGAAGTTAAAAGCCTACTCTGCTATGATTGTTTCAATTGCTCTTTTCACCCTCTATTTCATACCAGCAAAACTGGGAAATAAACAGCAGAGCAGTGAAAGCTCAGGAGCAGAGCACAGGGCTGTGAGAACAAAACAAAAATCAAGATGATAAAAACCAGAATGTTTATTGCCAGGAAAAGCTATCTTAGAATAACAAGGAGAATTGTTTTCTCAGCCCAAAGGCTAACTGGTGAGATCAGATCTCCAACCAAACGAACTCACTGGTTTATACAAAGGTTCACGCCTTATACTCCACAAACCACGACAGCTCCCCTTTCAAAAGATGCAACAAACATGAGTCAAAGACGACATTCAGTAAAACAAGAGGCAGGCCTTGGCCCTGGTCTATGCTGATTCTTCTTAAAAAGCCTTTTCACATGTTAGCACTGCTCACAGATTGGTTGTGCTCAGTACAGAGAAGGAAATGCCCCAAGCATGGAGCTGAAAACAATCAAGTTTCTTCAATATTTCTCCCTCTTTTTTACTCCATTACCTCTTGGCCATTAATGTTAGGATATATACACAGACAAATCTGAACGGAACCCAAAGGTGAAAAAGGAAAATTCTACTCATCTTGAAGCCTCTCATTATCTTTTGCTTTCTGTAAAGCAATAGCAGATAATTTACGGTTACTGTGACACAGATTTTTAGAGCTTCTGCCACTGTTCAGCAGGTGCTAAATGGCACTGGTTGTGTGCCACCAGCTAGCAAGGAAAAGGCTTTTGGATTGCAAGCCACCTGGAATCCATCCTGTTCTGTGGTTGTAGCCATGATTCATGCATTAAGCCCAAAGAGATGCTGACAGCAGTGAAATGCAAAGGTCCTGATGGGTGCTGTTTTGGGACACATTGCCTAGGAAAGGCAAAATTCTCTCCATGTCCCAGTACTCGAGCTGAGTGAGTGAATCACTGCAAGCCAAGTGCTTGTATCACAAACATCACTGCTGATAGCTCTGAAGAAGTTTTTGTTTGAAAGCCTGCGCTGTCATTCAACTGCCCTTTAGTTCCACTGTTCAAGTCCCCTAACTTGCCATGGTACAGTGTTCTCCAGCTGCTGAATATTTCCATACAATGGAACAGAGCTCCCAAACATGTTTTGTTTTGTTATGTAACAGCCCTGAACAGGTGTACAGTTCCTCTGAAGCCTCCTGGCACGATTCACCGCAGGTTACTGCAGAGTGTTACAAGCACTGAGGTTGTGAAATTAATGAATTAGAATAGTTTCATTGGAAAAGACTGACAGCGATGCCGAGTCCAACTGCCTGACCACTTCAGAGCTAACTCATTATTAAGGGCATTATCCAAAAGCCTCTTGAACAGATAGGCATCAACCACCTTGCTAGGAAGCCTGTTCCAGTGTTTGACTACCTCCAGTGTAATTTTTCCTCATGTCTAGTCTGAAATGAATGAACATTCTTCAGTCAATTCTACCAGGCCCATTGAGACACTAATTAATAGCCATTTCTGAATGACACTACCTGGGGATATTGTCCTTGACAAATGACTTTGTTGGAATGAAAAAAGATAAGTCTCTCAGGGTCACTAGTACTTCTAGTACTCAAACTGGCTTTCTGTGAACTAGCTCAAATTTCTGCCAGCGCACCAATATTGTCTTGGCTGGGGTTACTTGTAAAATCTCTGCACAAGACCAGAACCTCAAAAGTTATATTAGAATTGTTTTTGTGAGGTCAAATCAGAGAAGTGTGTGCCAGTTTCCATCAGTTCAGAAGTGCTGGGGGTGTCTGGGGTGCCTGGCTCTGTTCTATCATAACAGAAACCCAGTATCTGATCTTCCTAAAGGAACTGAGTCATGGTTTCAAAAAACCCATCCAAGCTTTATTGCACACACCTGCACTAAACACTCAGAGGTGTGTTCTGCATATATACCTTTGCCATCTTCTCAGCATCTTACTCAACACACACTTCTCAAAAATACCCAGCTGGCACAAGCACACACGTTTGGAAGCCAAATCTTGGTGCAGGATGGCATCACTCCAGGGAAGTCAACTTACAGCGGCTGAGAATCCGACCTATATTCACCTGCTTGACTTAGGGCACCCTACAGCTCTGTGCAGAACTCTGAACAGCTATCTACATCACTGTGCTCAAACCTGCAAGGGAAACTTATTTTTAACTGCACTCCCATTGAGTGCATGGAGTCTTTGCCTCTACTGTGCATGCAAGGGGAAGTGGAAGAGGGAAAGAGGGGATGCATATTCTTTTATACTTTTTTAAGAGGTGCAATGTGATTTTTATTGTATGACTATTCACCTGCTCACTGTGACCTCCTAAGCAAATTTAAGAGGGAATCTGACACTGCAACCAAACGTGAGGTTGGGGGAGAACTCAGCTAACAGAAAACATGTGTGCTTAAGCATTTTGCTTTGCCTTGCTAATATTGAAGAGATTTGTTTTGCTCAGTAAAGCACTTGTATTTCAGCTCATTCCTGCAGGGAAAAGCTAATCCTCAAGTTATGGCAATAGAGCCCGTTGATATAGGGGAGGGAGGAGGGGGCCAGAGAACCAAGGGAAAGGGGAGAAAGATCCAGCATTTCAGCCTGACCTGATTCCAAGTTCACATGAGAAGAGGTGAAGCTGCAGCTGTCACACTGAAAGGAAATGCAGTCATTTATAAATGACTGAGAGATCTCCTGGGAAAGAGAAGCAGCAACAAAAAGCATTCCTTAGGACTGGAGTTAAGGGCAGGTCTTTCCCACTGCACAAGACACAGTGCAGTCAGACCCAACTGAAGCACACTGTTTTGCAGCTCCATGTGGAGTTGTTTCCTGTCCCTGCAGAGGCAGAAGTCACCAACATTTTCCTCATACTCTTTCCAGTGTCCCAGACATCATCTGGTACAAGAAGTTCTATGACCAAAGCACACAGATTCATTCCCTTGGATTGTCTCTGGCTTCTAATAGACCTCATGGAAACAGCTTCTGCCTGAAGTGGCAGAATACTGAGGCAAAAAAGCAATTCCAGCTTTTGTTTCCTTCTCTCCTCTGGTTCTGAACATGACTGTCACTAGACAGCGATCACTCATCTCTCTGCTATTCCCAGCCAAACTGGAAGAATTGCTGTGACTACATGAATTGGTACTGGGATCTCTGCAGATCATATCACGTCACAGAGGCAAGGGGAAAAGCAAAGCTGAGCATTCAGAAGACTGTTACCAACCATAACAAACAGCAAATCATTCAGAGAAGCACTTGATCAACACAGAGACAGAGAACTATACACCAGACTGGCCAATGCCAGGAGGGCAGAACCACTCAAATTGCAAGAGGGACTCATGGGGAAAGAATAACACAGCAGGTTTCCCAGACTGAAGTAAAAGCTTCAGCCTGTTTGTTCCCATTGAATAACTGAGGAGGGCTTTCTGATAATCTCTCAACCTCATTTCATGAGGAAAAATATAACTGGAAGTGCTGGGAGTGCTCCTCCCTCTGCTAAGTGCCCCAGCAGCATGTGCTTAGCCTGGCAGGGGAGCCCAGGGTTTCACCAAAAGGCATATTATATCCTGCTAATTGAACCAGCATCGTTTTAGCATCTCCCCGTGAGCCTGTCAGGTTTGTGCATGAGCAACCGAGAAGATCTTAATGGAGCTGGGAGGCTGAAGGAGCCAGCAGGACCAGGCAACAGCCAAGAAAATGGGCCACAGTGGGAGGGTATCAAATCCTTTTGGGTTAATAATACACCTTCCTGGATGCAAGGCAGAAGCAGAGGAATCTGTGTTAGGTAATTACTATAGGAGAGAAAAACTCAGCAAGGCTCTCCCCCAGCACACAAGGCTTTTACAGAAAGGAGGAGGGGGAAAAAAAAAGATAGGAAGAACCAACAGTGCAATTAACACATTTGCTGCAGCTTTCCATCACGTTCTACTGCCACTCCACTCCAGTTGTCAGCATGTCTGAAATGAACCGCCCTGTGAAGGCAGCAGCTTACATGGAAAGGCAAAGGATAAGATTTCAGGAAAGGCTGAAGCCTACTGTTAAGGGATTCAGCCCAGATAAATTGCCTGTCAGCTACAGCTGAAGTGCAACGTTGGCTGCCCTTCTCTGGATGAGTAATGGCTGGACTTTACCAAGTACAAGGTACCTGACTTCCATAGAAACCAAAGTGCAGTTCTCCTGTGATGTGTAAAATCCAGTCCACTAGTGGAGGGGAGTGCATACGATGAAAGAGAGAGAGAGATTCAAAGGAATAAAGCTGATTTTGGTTCTACATGTGCTCTGCTCTGCCAAGGCACAGGCTGAAATACAGCAACAATACCTAGGTTACTTACTGTTGGTAAAGTCCCACAGAATTATGGCCAAGTATGTGCATAGAGGGGCAAACCTCACTGCAGAGCATCAGGATCAAATTAGACAAAATACATAAAGTATTTTTTTAATCACTCCATAGAGAAGCTAAGTGACTTGTCCAAGATGAAACAAGGGGTTGGAGGTAGATCTACCACTTTTCTCCATCCGTTGAGTCTATTCAGTACTGTAACCATACCTGCTCCCATATGGTGACCCATAAATAGGTTTGGGTGTGTACCCACAATACCATTTATTACATGCATAGATCTTCTATAGCACATGCAGCCAAGCTCCTTGGGGGGTTTGCCTTCTGTGTTTAATTGGCAGGCTTGCTTGTGGAACTAACAGGTGCATTAGAAGTGAACAGAGAGCACATTCTCAGCTCACAAAATGTGTACTGCAAACAATGTTAGAAGATTTAACTCAAGAAAAAAAAATAAAACCAGCCAGAATCTCCCAGTGCCTACAGATCCCAGCGAGCCCAGTGAAGAGCATTGTGCCAACAGCCCACAGTGCTTGCAGTCCGCCCACAAATGTACACCATGTACCTAAAGAAGTCTTCATCTTCTAGTTACTTCCTCCAACTCATCTCAGTATCATTATTCCATCCAAAAAACCTGGACTGAAGGTGGCTTGCTCAAGACCCCTTTAAGTGAAGAGTCATGCTAAACCAGCTGAGAAATTTCCTTATCTGTACCTTCTGGAGAGATTTCTCTAAGATCATCAGTACTAACAAACAAAAAATAAACCATCTCACATTGATTCTGGACATTTTCCAAGGAAAAATTTGGGCCAAAAACAAAGTGACATCTCCAAATATTTCATATGACCAAAACTTTCTCTAACAAGTCCTTCCTTTTTCCCCTTTAAAATAAGCTACAGATCACTGGATAAGCAGTTTCCTACTTCCAGGATATAAGCCAATGTACTTGGAGATGCTCCAGTTCCTCTGCTGTGATAAACTCAGCTTAGATTAACCCCTCTGCACACACAATGAACAAAGAGGAGATGGATTTTTAAGAGATAAACACCAAATGTTGGAATGTTCCCCTGATGCTATTCAGGATTCCTTCCCACATCGCAGTGGGTTGTTGGATTTTTAGTACATGTTACATTCTTCTCTTCACCGCACCATTCAACCACCATTCATGGAGACCAATAACAAAAAGGAAGTCATGCCACAAGGACTTAGATAAATGCCAACAGAAACCTGTTCCTAAATATCCCAGACTAGTTACGTTTTCTCAAGACTATCTCCAAATGCTAAACAGATCATACAACAACTAATCCCCAGACTCTGAGGATAGAATCAACATCTAAACTTGTGCAGTTGCCAGGAGGCTTCTCACATTCAGCAATCTCTCCCCCTTGGGTAGAAGCCTCAATATTGTTCTTTATCCAGCATTGCACCCCAGGATTTTTTTCCGTTGGGGTTAGCATCATCAGTCCCCAGCAGTCATTCACACCAATATTTCACCCAGGGCAAGGATTTAACCAGGCCTGTCTTTTCTGACACTGATTTTTCACAAGGTGGCCCTAAGACAAGGGTAACATACAGCTGGGCTTGCAAAAACTAGATCCAACCATTGCCAGTCTCTCAGGCATTCAAACCCTGATTCAAGAAAAGCATTTCTCAACCTTTTATTATTTTTTTCCCTGCCTCAATTAGAAAGTTGCAATCATTTTTTCCCTGCCTTTAGCAACTCACTCTGACTTGTCCTTCCAAGGTAAGTTGCAGCATAAGTTGGCAATCCCCATTAACAGGAACAAAAGTATGCAGTGATCTGAGAGGGATTCAGGCTTGTAATTTCCTCTCAACACCACTACAGAGGAGGTCTCTCCAGGTGGGTTACGTGAGACAGATCTTATCTACCTAAGGAGGAAAGCAGGTATTTAAGATGCTTAAAGACATGAGATGGCACCAACCCATTGGTCAAACAACATCTGGGTAACCAAGGAGGGGTTTTTGTCAGAGATGGACGTCTCCTTTTGGAATTTCAGGAACAACTGCATGAACAGAGTTCCTCAAATACCTCCATTGGCACACGGAAGGAGTTATTTGCTTTCTGGCTTTCAAAGAGGAATGCAGTTGGTTTTGGCTCCTCTGTCCTGTCTGCTGGGTGAGGAACTGGTGAAGAGCAACACCGCGCCAGTCTGTGCAGCAGTGCCCCAGCAGCCAGGTGGGCAGCCCTGCAGCTACGTGACCCATGGAAAGAGCTCCTGCCAGGCTGCACCAAGGCAGCTTCCAAAGTTCATATAACACAGAGAGGCTTGTGGAAGGTATCCTGGGGTATCCAAGCTGTCCTCTATGCCATTATATTCTCTACAAAACTGAAAGGAATTCTCTGCAAATACACACGTTCTCCTCTTCTTCATGGTATTGGTAGCCCAAGGATTTCTTCAGCAAATGAGATCCTTTTATGGGAAAGTCTAGACTTCCTAATGACCTTGGAAAAGCAGCCAAGTCCTCCGGCAGCAGCCAACACCGCCTCTGGGCCGCTGCCTCTGTCCCACTGCCTGAGAAGCCCTTCTCCCACCTTCTGCAGCTGTCTCTGGCCCTCAGCACTCAGCAAACCATTTGCTTTATAGACCTTTCCTGACCTGTGTGGCTAACTAACCCTTCTCCATCTTCCCCACCAAACTGACACCCTTGGAAATACTACCATTTGCTCTGCTGATCAGATACCTTCATGTTCTTTTTGAAGAGCTTAAACACAGAAGATTGGTCCCTTTCCTGGCTATTTTTTTTGTACTTCCCATTGAACCTATTCCTTTCCCCAGTCTGTCTGGCTTTCACTGTTGCTTTCCTCTACACATAGGGCTCAGCCAGCCCCTCCCACCGCACCCTCCCAACACCCAGGCAATTTCCATTGCCATTTCCCACAACACGACACAGAGAAGATGAGGTGGGGTTCATCCCCTTTATACATTACTACATGACAGTATCAGCATGTAGACCCATCCACACCACATCATGCCTGCATTTAGAGATGGAGCTCCCCAGCATCTGTTTATAGGGCTGCCAACCACCACACTGATCATCTCCATCCCCACACCTGCTGAATGCCTCACTTCGAGCCAGGAATCCAGTATTCCACTTCAGCAATATTTAGTAAAAGTAGTGCAACTTTGGCTCCTCCAGCTCTGACATAGACTGCTCCCACATTATGTTCCCTAATGAAGGTCACCTGAAACCCAAAACGGTGCCAGGACACATAGTGCTCTCTTTTCATGATGGGCTAACAAAAAATAAGAATAGTACTTCAAGCATTTCTTGCTCGCAGATAAACCTGGCCTTCGTGCTAAAGAAATTAAAGCAAACAGAGCCAGTCTGTCAACTGGAATGCTCAGTCTGATGCTTGCTCTGGCTGTTACTTTACATGGGTCTTAAATTAAATGTCAAATAGCATTTGGCACAAGAGTCTCACAGCTGCCCTTAGAGAAAATCTGACACCTTCGCTGTTTCCCATTGCTCTCTACTGCTTGGCTAGGTGCAGGGGAAGTACAGGCTGTCTCATAGCTCTATTTTTTCCTCTGCTTTTTTTTTTTTTCCCACAAAAAAAGCACAAAAAAGGAATGTGTAGTTTATCCAAAGAGGTGCAACAGTCAGTAGCATCAGGCACAACTTGGGGGCAACTTGTTGATTTTGGTTTCTAAGCACTTCCATGCTCTTTCAGCTGACATTGCAGACACCCAGCAATTCCCTGTCATCTCTGCTCACTCCACCTCCAGTGCTCCTGTCTCTGGGCTTCTTTATCTTTTAACATAGCCCAGTTAGTTGCACTACCATTACAGCACAAGCTCATCTTGCCACCTTACAGCGCTGAGCTGCTGAGAGCTCTGCTCTACCTTCACCATCATCTGGCTGCTCTTATCCTCTGCATCTTCAAGAGATGCCCCGAACACAGCACACTAAGTTCTCCCTGGAGCTAGCATTCCCTGTTGACACCAGGATGGGAACAGGACTAATGGGCAAATCCCCACAAACTGAGCGTTAAGATAATGATCACGTTACCGTAGCTAAACAGCAACAGCAACTGAGCCACAGCAACTCTGAGCACACACTGAGCCAACAGAATTGGAAATGGCATTCCTCTTAGCCAAGACCACCCAGGCTGCCTGCACCATGTGGGTCTTCCTGCAGGGATGGGGTCTGTGCCCACCTCTGTCCTCCGCTCCTCCTCTTCTTCAGGCTGAAGCATCAATCCAAGCAAACCAATATTCCTTCTCTGCCAGCAGAAACCAATGAGGAACAGACAGCATTTGACAGGATTACATACAGGCACATCCAAGGCTGTTTTTGAGTAGAAGCAGCTGCCTGTGCACATAGGCTGTGGGGACCGCAGAACAGGCCCCATGAAAGAGGTGTTTTACACCAGAACTATATTTTTCTTTCACGTCTAAAGTAATCAGGTAGATACAGCATAGAAACAGCTAATTCCTGATGGCCAGATCCATATATGTGTTACTAAAAAGAAAAAAACTTACTATTCTTGAGTGACATGGTTTAGCAGGCATGGTGGCTTTGGTTTGGTGTTTGGACTGGGTAATCTTACTGATCTTTCCCAATCTTAATGATTCTATGACTCCTACACACCTTGAATCCCACTTGCTTTCATGCACACACGATTTCCACCCCATCACTCTACAGCCTGCCAGCAGTTCTCATCATCCTCAGTGAGGCTGCCCTAGGAAGCTCATATCAAGGTCTGGATGCTGCTGGAAGGGCTGTGAGAAGATGAGCCTTTCCCATGGACTTGCAACTATTCCACTCAGCTGGAGCCCAGAGCTGCAGAGAGGAAAAACAGGAACCAACATATTTATTGTTTTAACCCTTCACCTCTCAGGGAAAAAAATAAGCCAAGTTGCCTGTGGTTTGAGGTGACATTTGGGCAAAGGCTAACGGAATGCGAGGGAGGAGATCAATGAGTGGAAAATATGATTCTATGAAGATATGAGGGACCAGAAAAGGATATTCTGCAAGTACTCCAACAAAATTATACTGAATAACAATAAAACTGCCACTCAGTTCTGTACTGATCACGTTGCTGACTGGCTTCATACAGTAATGCTATTACTAGATATATCCTGAATTAGCCCTGCTACTGCCCACAGAATGGTCTCAGTTTGCCCTCACACTACAGGACTGTATCCTGATGTACCCACATGCCTTTTGGGCCAACCGAGCACTGGGTTTGAGGTGGTGGCTACTTCATTATGCTTCTATAGGAGAGAGTAGACTCATCAAGAGCAGGGTTAGAGACAGAGCCACAGTTATGCTACAAAGGGGTGGTGTACCTCCCCATTTCCCTACTTTAAACCTTTTCTTAGTGGACAGAAGTAACAGAAGTAATCTTAAGTGTAGGAGCCTTCCTCAAGCAATGATAGTGATATGTTTGATGTTTTCCCCCTAAAATCTGTTACAAACTCAGTGCAGAATCAAGGACCTGCTGAACGATGCAATGACTTTGTATTGAGCAAGGAGCAGTCCACAGACAGAAGGTTGTCACTGGAATGCGAGTGTGGGCAGAAGAAAGCTGGAGAAGGAAACGTTTCTTTCTCCAGCTACCAACACTATCTGATAGAAAAGGAAAACAGGAAGAAGGATGCCAGCTGTTTGGATAGCTGTTCTCAGTTTAATGTTTCTTCCAAGGTAAATATACTCTCCTAAAGGAACAAGATTATAATAGGCACTGTGAAAATTTGCCTCTCAAAGCACTACAAAACTCAAAGCACTGCACCCAGTAGCCAGGAGAAAAAGGCAAAGAGAAAATGCTGCTTGAGGGCTATAATGCACCGAGACCTGACAGGAGCAGAGACATCGCACGCAGCCAGGGAAGAGTCACTACAGGAAGAGCCAACAACAATTACTGAGGTGATGTCTCAGTCTGTAAGACAGAGGCCCAGAGAACAGCTTGGAGAGCCAGACCCTGTGTATTTCGCAGAGCTCTCGCCCCTGACTGTGTTTCAGTGCACTCCATGGGACAGTTGGCAACCCACAGCTGGACCAGGTTGGCCAAAACCCATTGGCCATGCCCATTGGCCAAGGATGCAGCCATGGGACCGAAGGCATTTACTGCTGCGTAGGGTCAGCCCTTTTACCACTACAACAACAGACAAGCTGAGAATCTACATTCTTTCCTGGCACCTGTAGGCAGCAAAGGATTTAATAGGAAAATGTTAATCCTTTTTAATAAGATGACTTTTTTGTCCTCACTTTACTAGTTTTAATGATCCTGCCTGCAAGGGCTGATTGATTTGCTCACCTCAAATTTATTATAATTAAGTTGTTAGTTCAAGAGGCTTGCCTCAGTCACCGTCACTGGGACTGCAGCTTGTTATTATTAGATGCTCACATGCCTTTCCCCATCATTTTGCATCTAGGAATTAATGAATGATTGGCAACGCCACTTTCTCCCCCTGCACATTACCCCTGCAGTGGTTACTTTGGCAGGAAAGGGGCATGAGCAAATGGAACAGCAGGACAGAGCAGGGGTTCTGGGCAAAAAGCAAAGGCTCTGTGCGTGACTCACCAACCCGCTTGGACTGCAGCGAGCACTGAGCCCAAGGGCAGCCTTCCAGATCTGTGCTGCCCGCTTCTGCTCAGGGGCAGAGAGCTGAGTGCACAGTGACGATGCACAGAGCCTGGGCAGATTGCTAAGTGCCAGAGAGTCGTGCTTTTATTTACTCAATTAGTAAAACAGCTGTTCTCCCCTCTTCCCTCGTCCGTAGAATAATGGGGCATTGTGCTTTTAGTGCAATAAAGGGAATGCATTCGCACTATTACATCATGGCGTCGTGCAGCCAGGGATGAGGAGTCAGCTCAAGAAGAGCCAACAACCACTGAGGTGATGTCTGTAAGGCACAGACCTGGAGAAGATGGTGGACAGATCACTCATCTTTTGGGAGTTCCATCAGAAGGACAATGTATTCGCATCTATGACATCCAAAATCCCTTGGGCATACACTGTACTTTCTGGTCTGTAAGCTGTGCCTACCCTACTGCAATCTTCATCTATGATTAGATTCCTTGGACATTACAGCAACCAACGAACAAGATTTTATTGTTACATAAATAACAATCTTATCTGCACAGATACAAGCTCTTAATGTGACTACACAGTTATTTCCTTTTTCACTTCCTTCATCCTTTGGAGATAGGGAGGAAGTAGAGTATCAGGTCTGAGCTCAGAAACAGATCAAAATAGAGCACCTCTTCACACGCATTTCAATCCCTCAATTATTCATTCTGTAAGGCCTTACTAACATAAAAACAAAAAACATACATTAAGTCTCTAAAGGACATTTGCTCATCTACCAGGCTGACCAGAACAAAGCTAGCTCCAAAACAGAAGCCAAAACTGGACAACGTGCTATCCTTTACAAGGTAATAAACTCTGCTTAAATGTGACTGCATGGCATTTAGTCAGTCAGTTTGGAGCATAGGTCAAGCAAGTGTTTGTTGGGGGAAACTAGTTGGATTAAACCTCTGAGCACACTTTGAAAGGAAATTAAGCCAAGCCGCAGAAGTTCATCCTACACGAGTCCATGGGGAAGGAGGAGTGAGAATGTTTGAAGTAGATACCGTCACCATGATGGGTCCAGACTGTACTGTACTACAAAGCAGCTGAAGACGTAAGAAGGGAACTTCCTACAGAGATGAGAAGCTCAAGAAAACAAGCACAGATTGAAGTCCCTGATCTGCCAGACTCTGCAGGTTTTTTGTTCAGACATCCTCCTCCAAACGAAGGCCGTGATTGTCCCTCTCTCTTACAATCTAGCTACAGGGCTACAAAATCATTTTTCTGATACTCACCAAAGTAACATTTTAATGAGACACTGTTGGCCCTAATTAAGTCTGCAGACGTGTTTATGCACCCTTGGTAAAGAGATGGGAATGAGTCATGACAGGTGATAGAATGATTCAGACATCCATCCGCTTGCTTTCCATGAACTGTATCACTTCTGACTGCAATAAATTGCCCATAGAAAAATAACAGGCTGTTAAATTCCAGGGCATCTCTCAAAGTCAGGGACCCCTATTTCTAAGACAATATTTTCAATCATCAGTTTAAACACATTCAAAGATCTGAACAAGTTCTCTTGCACACTTAAACACAATGTAGAAACTAAGTGTGCTGTTTAATTAGATTTTAGCTTGTTGGACTCAGTCCAGATCAGAGTCCGAATACAGAGACTCACAGGAAAACATTGCCAGATAATCTGGACAGGCAAAAATCATAATCAGACTTAACTACCACATGTGTTAATGGTTGAGAAAGCTATAATCATGAGTTCATTCCTGCACTTCATGAGACGTATTTGCTCGTTAATGACTATGACAAGTACAGGAATAAGTCTGGAAACAAAAACATTTTTTCTGTGAGGCAGTGAAGTATGTCTAGGCTGATAACATGCTAAGGACAACAAAGTCATCAGCAAAAAGGAAGAAGCTTTTTACAGTCAGCGATGTGATGAGTATTCTAGATTTCAGTGGCTTTAATTAATATACCTTTTGGGTCAAGAGGAGATTTTGTGGGCATACCATAAGAATAAAATACTGATAAGTAATCAAAATTCCCCTGATGGCAATAAAGGGACAGTAAAGGACCAAGTCTGGGGAGGGTGCTGGCCAAATCCTTCTCAGAGCCAAGAAGGACACACACACATTAGCGAGGGAGCAGGAAAACCTCCTTGGTGTTTCTGAATGGGAAAAGAAACTGAAAGCAATTTCATGAAAATTATGATGAGTGCCAGCTCCAAATCACCTCACATCACACCTAATGTATATTTTACGTGCTCTTTACAGTGGCATCCTGGATACACCGTGACTTTGCTGTGATAGCGCACAGACACTGCTTAGCTCCCCACCTTCCTTTCCTACCAGAAGCCAAACAGGGCCACCTCCCTCCTTTTAACATCACATTCTGATGAGAACGGTGCAGAAAAGATCACGGTTCATCTCCATGCCTCCAACTCTTGCCAAGCACAAAGTTTCACCTAGGATGTGTGCAATTCTTCTCAAAGCCCCTTAGAAACGTTCCAGCTCATCTCTGTGTGGGGCTCAACCTTTGCAGGTATTTCTTTGGTGAGAACTTCCAACTTCAGTGGTGCTTTTCACCTGGAGGCAGCACCTACACTTCCCCATTGCCACCATCAGTAGCTTTAGCTCTGTTTCGGCAGCAGCAATTTTCTGTCAACTTCACTAGAAGCAGAGGCAAACATTATCTGCAGCAAGCCTTTATTTCTATTCTGTAGCATGAGTCTCGCTTCAAGACTAAACCAACCTCACTTGTAAGGTATTTTCAAAGCACACTCGAAATCCCTTTAATCTACCCTGTTCAGAAATGAAGTCTGTGCTGTTTTTCTGTGTCACCAAGAGAGTTTGCATTACTCTCCCACAGCACATGTTACTGAATTATGCTTTCAGAAAGTTGCTGTATTGATCTCTCCACCGATAAAAGAAGGCATGCTTAAAGATATTTTTTGCTCTGACATGACTGCACAATAAGCAGGTTAGGAGAAAAAACATGTTCCTCCTCACTAGCAGACAAAGGAAATCCCTTGACTACTCCCACAGTGGAGAAAAGCAGAGCAGATACTAATGCAAAGCCAATGCATTAATTACATTTGATTAAATATACAGTGACTTTACTACTGTGGTGGGCACATGCCATTGATAATATAGACTCTCTGGTTCGGTTAATTGAGAACTAAATTGGGCTAAATGAGCAACATTGCTGTCTGTGGTAGATCTAATGAAAGGAAATAAGCGACTACCTCTAATAACGATCTTTATGATCTAGATAAAATATGTTTTTTGCATTTGCATTTACATGCATATGTGTGTATTAATGGCACGCTATACCGATGAAAATGTAGGGTTGAATTAATGAAAAAAAAAAAAAAAAAAAAAAAAAAAGTAAGTATACAAACACAGAATATCTCGTGTTGGAAGAGACCCATAAGGATGCAAGAAGAGTCTAACTTCTGGCAGTGACAGCACCACTCAAGGATGAAGAGAGAAGGATGAAATCAAACCCAGGAAAACCTTTGCCAGAATGTCATCTTCCTTGGGCAAAATAGAGACTGAGTCAACTCCTTGATCAAGTGCCTAACAACATAGCCTCCCTCCACACGTGCCCCCAAAGGAATGCTAAGTGCTCCAGTGGCAAATTGACTTCCCCTTGGAACTACCTTTCTCTGAATACCTCATATTTCAACATCATATTCAAGCTGAAGAGGTAAAACGCTACTGATCCAAATTGGGCAGCAATCTGTGCCCACTATATCCTGATGTAGGTGATTATAGAGTGAGCAAAGAATGATGAAACGAGAATGCAACCTTAATAGGCAAACAGATGAAGATATAGAAGAGCCTTCCTTCAGAACTTGGAAGGCTGTATTCACACATGCTGCATTTGATTACTTCCACAGTAAGGAAGGGAAGCCACAGTGCAAAAACTAAGAAAACACTTGGCCTTCAAAAGAGGTGGAGGGAAGAAAATCATCATGTTAATAAACCTAGTGGGAAAAGAAAAACCTAGCCCAGTCTTGACTCTGACAGAAACCCTCAGTCTCTATGATTTTCCATCCTAGATCATAGTTTTCAGTCATTTTTCCCCTTCTTCACGTACATTCAGTTTGAGATGCTTTAAGATAAATGGCAAGGCTTCTATCAAGCTTTCCTCAGCTCCCCCTCATCTCCCTGCCTCCTCACCCCTCCCACTTCCACCCTGCCAGCATCACCCTGGGAAAGGAGCTCTGGTATCAGGCTGAGAGAAAGTCAATAGCTGACAGCAAGGAAATAATCTGAGCCATTGATCGTCACTTCAGGCTTCAGATTCAATACAAACCAAAAGGGAGATGCATGCTTATACACACAAAAAAGAGAGTGAATATATTAACTCCTGGTGTGCTACAAAGAGTAGGAATTGCTAATGTGGGCACACACACACTCAAAAAAAAAAAAAAAAAAAAAAAAAAAAAAAAAAAAAAAAAAAAAAAAAACACTGAATAAGATGCACCCAGGGAATGAGCAACTCACATATTAAGCCACTGAAAACATATTTTAAAAAGCAGAATAAGAGAATGAGATAGTAGACTATAAGGATGAGATTTTCAAAGGCATTTAGGCTCCTAAATTCCCATGGCCATTTATAGGATCTAAGAATGAAGTGACTAAATACACAGAGCTGTCCCATTTCATGCCTCTACCTAAGAGCTCTCATTTTTTGATTGGAGGTGTTACCAGTTTACATTACATAAATTTCATTTTCTATCAGGTATTCATATAAAACTGCTAGAGACCATCAGAAGGTGAATGAATCTATCGACACTATTGACAAGGTGAACTGTTCTTCATAATTAATTCATAGAGCACCCTGAAAATAAAGAGCCTTAACGATATGTCATGGCCAAGCACTATCTTCCAACACTGAAGATGAGCAGGGTAGGATTTCTTTTGTGTGTTGGTGGTTTTGGGTTGTTTTCTTTCTAGAAGTTTAAGCCCCAATATCGATGAAGTAACACACCACAGATATGATCACTCACAGAGCAGCAAGAAAATATGATTACCAAAATGATACAAAGGATCTTGAAATCACATCCATCATTGTAACACACACTGCCCACTTATCACGCAGTAACTGGCCAATAAACTGACAAGCAGAGCACACGTTCTACACATTCTTTGAATGTTTCTGGATACAAGATGTCAGTCCAAACACAAGAGGGGACAACTTCAACATCAGCTATAATTTATTATTACTTGTATTTAATACAATAAAAAACATGTTTTAGCTAGCACACAGGGAGGATAATGATTCTTCTTATCAATGATTAATATTAATGGATTAATTTATAGAATACACCATGAAGACCCTCCTTAAGTCAAATCTTCTGTTAACTTCAACTGTGACAGCAAAGTGCACGGGAAATTAACCGGTGAGGGGCAGATCTGGAAAAGCTATGGGACATAACTCAGCCATTCCAATGCACTTCAACTCTTTGACAGAGATAAAAAAAAAAGTCTTCCCTGTGAGACTCGCTAATTCTTCCTATTTCAGACAACAGCAAAAACTCTAAGAATTAAGCATATCCTATTTATGCAGGAGCATTTACATAATAATCATCTGTGTTCGGACTGAAGTCAAGGAGAACTGCACGTCAGGTAAATATTTCGCCCTTGAAAGGGAGACTGCAGGCAGTGTTCAAGGAATTGTCCACAGCAAGCAGGGCGAGATCCTTCAGCTGGAGGACTCCACGCAGTCAAGGGAAGATCTCATGCTTGCTCAGCACTGAGTCAAAGCCACCACAGGTCCCTTCTTGGGGAGGAAGCCTCCAGTGCTCAGGATTGAGTCCTCTACTGAGCTTTTCAATCTGTTATACATGCCACTCTTCCCCCTCTCAGCCCCATTTGCCCCCCTACAGGACAGTCCCCAGCACATTCCCAAATAAACCTGGATGCAGGCCTAGCCCTCTCTCTTGGAACAGACGTTCAATTAAATCCCACTTTCCAAAATGATCTGTGCATGCATCTGTGTAACTGCCTCACCTGTGCTACAAATAACACCTGAAATTGAAAAAGATCATGAGTGATACTCTTGGCAGTGTTAATCACACTGCTTTATTGACATCAACTTGTATTATACTGATCTACACCATCTGTTCCCAAATCTAATTTGCTTTTCGCTGTCTACTACTTGCCAGCGGTTTACTTTCAATATTTTTCTGAGCTGGTGGAATGAGAAAAGGCTGCTCTGCTTCATTTTTAATTTGTAGTCCGTCCGCCTCCTGTCAGCTCCACTTCTGTGAGCGCTGCCTAGTATAAAGTTGTCGTATTTCTGATGCAATCAAGACTTATTTCCCCCAGTTAAAAGAAACAACATTTAAAAGTAGTAACTCTATATTTCATAGACCAGACCTGCATAATGTGTTTAAGAGAAAAGGATCAGGTCCAAAAGGTGCAGCACGAGCCATCATTTCCAACTCCACCCAACTTTGGCAGCTACAGGTGGTGTTTTATTTTGACCCAGGGTGCTGGCTCCCATGTGCAAGACACACGTTATCTGCCTGTTGAACCTGATGGGACTATTTGAGTATCCAGGCATGAGGGAGCCTCTAGATGACCCATAAATCCACCCCTGAAGTGGTCTCCAGCCTCAGCAGTCCACTCACACTTCCCACTCAGGTTGCCTGGGCATTTCCCAGAGTCGTTTCCAGTCTGAGTCCAGTGTTAGCACAGCATCCCAAATTAATGCCTGTGTCAGTTTGTCAGCCTGTCTGAAATTCTATCCCTTTTCTGTTGGATAAAACAGTTTAGGAAGCGGTTCATCAGATGTAAAGAACTTTAATGCCTCTCAAGTACTGCAATTAGGTCCTCTTAGACATACCTGAAGAGATTGCAGGCCAGACTAACAGGTATTGAAAAACTGGATTTGTTATACATGTCCCTAAAGAACTGTTGACTATTCTAGATTCAGCATTTTTAAGATCTATTTATAGAAAAAAAAAAACCTGTTTTCCAAGGTTAACTCGATCTCTTTCTTATGAGTCTCCATCTTCTTATTGCTACAGTTTTGTGAATTGACACAGTTATTATCCTCAGTGCATTCCAACTCTCCTTCTGTAGGACATTATTAACACCTTTGTTAGCTAAGTCTGTCCTGTCAAAGTGAGCTCATATTTTAAGAGTTTAAGCAAACTGGATCATCCTGATTCAAACAAGTTAAGGAACAAACACAAGAGCAGCCCTTCAAGGTACTCTGTGCAACAGCCTCTTCACCTTGGACTCCAACAGAAAACACAAATATCACCTTTTTCTTCACATAAGTTTTGTGGGAAGAAGCACAAAAAATTACCATCTCCTACAGTGGAAGGAGCTAATAAAAAGAATCACTGACTTCAGTTTCAACTCAATTTATTCGTGTGCCAGTTAAACTAATTCCTAATCTTTGGACCATCCGCTTAGAGCATGACCCAATAAGCTCTGACCCCATTACACAGCTCCTTCAGGGAAATCTAAAAACTTTTCACAATTATGTACTGCTTTTAGCCTCTAAATTTAGAAATAAAACCCTTCCAAGCTCGCATGATATGTGCTGTTGTGATTTGAGGTGAAATCTTCAGCTTTGTGGAGAAAAGTGGATCAAAATCTATATGAGAAACGGTGAGGAAAGCACCTGCCAAGAAATCGAAAACAACAAATAGCAATGAAGTGAAACTGCCTTATCAGCTTTTATTGGCCAAGCTGAATCAAGTGTGCCTTAAACAAATATACAGCAACTTTTGCATAAAGCAAATCTAATATTACTACTTGGCTCTTCTGAACAATTAGCAGCCTGCTTAATTCTGGCCTCCATTTAGCAGGCTACTCAAACACCTGAGCAATCCCATTAGCCTCTCCAAGAGCACAAAGATTGTCGTTTGGTCTTTTTTGTGTTGCTAGACCTTGTTGCAAAGGAAGGGCTTTGCAAGTAAGAAAAAGCTTGCTTGTTATCTATCCATCTTTCCAAGCTCTCCATCTCACAAATAGATGAGAACCCACATCTCTATGCTTGACAATTGCCTTTCTGGACAAGTAGAACAGATGTCCCTGTTTGTGCGAGGAAGGAAAGAAAAAGAGCCTGAATGAAGAATGTGCGGTTGAAAAGGTCTCAGCTACTCAAGGGGTTTCTCAAAGAGCAAAGATGATCTACAGTCTTTACATCCATCTCCTAGAGGCAAGGTTTCTTCCTGAGATTAAAAACTTCAACATGCACTCGCTCTGTGAGAACAGTGAGTTTCTCCTGTGCCTAGAATTGATAGGCCATATGCTATAAAAGGTTAACACCAGAGCTATTGTAATCCTTGGCCACAGCTTTCATTTTCTTAATTTGCTGACACAGAATAATGTAGGACTGTGCTGTATGAGAGAATACTAAGCAATGTAAGTTACAAATTTCCTCTGGATGTCTAAGATGACCTTTGAAACTTTCAATAAAAGCACGATTTAGAGAGGGGAAAAAATTGTTAACATAGAATTTCAGAAACAGAACGAAACTCATTCCTTTGACTTGGTATCTGGTCATCTGGGTTTGATGTAACCAGTATAATTATACATCGCACCTTGAGAGAAGTAAGTGTTTTGTTCTGTTTTAAAAGCAGGCCACATAAACGGCTCATTAACTGAAAAGCAGTTGACGTGTCAAGGGTAGGGACAACAATAGTGCTTCATTAATGACCTGAGCACCTACAGATTTTACTGTTTTACATTACTCTGAGATCACAAAGGGAACCTAGGGCCATTTTCACTGACTCACATGACAGCCTGGCCTCTATCTTCAAGAGGAATTGCCAGCACAAAAGAGAAGTGCTCCCTCCAGCCCCATGGTGAGCAAATGGCTGTGCAGTGCTGAGCCTCAACATGGAACAAAAAGGTTGACAGCTGTGATCCTCAGCCCTTCCTCTGAGACAGGAAGGGCTGAATTTAATCCAGTTTCACTGAAAGAAATTGGTTCTCCAATGGGAACCAAAGTAGAAAGGGAAAGAAACACACATTGGACGTTAAACAAGCAGTCATGGAAAGGACAGTATTCCTCATCCCAAAGCACCAGCTGATATTTGTCTTCAATCTCTTGTGCAGTAAGGATGCAACTACACAACAAGTAGTATCAGTATCTTTCAATCAAGCATCCCTCTCAGATCAGTGGTGATAACATACATCTCTTCTTGTGTTTGGAGCTATTTACTCCCACATCCTGCCTGCCAAAAAAAAAAAAAAAAAAAAGCAAGAAACATATCTGAGATGCTCAGAGACACGTTTAATATCCAAATATTAAACATAGCATTAAATTTTCTGTGCAGGTCCACATTTTGGGAACTTCCCCAGCACCTCACAAAGCACAAAACCACAACAGGTCAAGGTCCAACACAGACTCCCCACACTCAAATAGGATGCTGCACACCGACAGCTCCCCCAGATCCTCCCAGCCCTGCAGTGACATACAGCAAGAAGTGCAGCCATAATTGAACGTACCACAACTTGTTGTAGCAAGATGGGATTTCTATGCTCCAATGGTAGTTAATTTTCTAAAGGTCAAATTTTACATGTTTATTTTCACTGGTGCCCTGCCCAATATAAAGACACAGCTATATTAATAGCTTAAAAATTAAACACCCAGCTTTTTCTAGGAAACCATACACAGTTTCGCTCCGCTTCACCCAAAGAGTGACATTTCATCCCAGCAAAGGCCAGGGCAACATCCCAGCCCAGAACATCTGGTTGGCAGCACAATGGAGAACAGCACCTGCAAACACGTTCAGTATTTGCTTTGCAACTATTTGTCCCCCATCCATGTAAAAATATGTTCTTAGGCTGTTAAAGCTCATTCCCAGCCAGAGGAGTCTGGTGTGATAATGTAGCCTGTTTGTCTTGGAAAGTGCTCATTTCTGGGTCATGTGTACTTAAACCAAAATTTCTGGAAGGTCAAAGTGGGGAAAAAGGGGGAAGAAGAGGAAGGAGGAAGAAGGGAAAAAAAACCTCGTCCTCACAGCTTTTTAGACTTTCTGCTGAGACTCGAATGGGATCAGACTGAGCCAAACAGCACAGAGATTGCAGCAAGGTCTGTGGTTTAAAATGTATCATCCAGGGGCTAAGGAAGTACAAACAAACTAATAAAAGCAGAAAATTATGAAATCCTGGCTTAAATGCCAAGAAAAATTTCTTAATTTAGGGCTCTCCTAATGGCTGAAACCGCCACCAAGTTGGCTCCCAGGGACAAGCTCTCCTCCTGCCAGATCCTTCCTTTGGAAGAGAGAAAATTCAGGATCCCGGCCAGGCCAAGGTGTTAGTGGGAGAAGGAGGTTTCAGGAGGACTAAGGCTAGGCGAAAGAAAAAGTCTTGTAAAAAGCACTGCCAAAAGGGAGGTACAGGATTATAGCTGAAAGTTCAAGATATATTGGGTAGGCTTCAGCTCCTACTGGCCAAGAGCTCCACCAACACATACAGCCTGCAAAAATACAACAGCCCATAAAAAATTTGCCCAGAGGCTTGGAAAGGGCTTCCAGAGGCACAGACCTGGCTACAGAGCTGGGCTAGAAAATGGAACAGAGAGGGTGGGATGCTAAGGGAATGGATTGGAGAGCCTCTTTACCTGCAGCACTGCTGACACCTCCAGCCACATCTCTTCACCATCACAGCAAGGAAAAGCAAAGACAGAAACAGCCCTTCCTTGGTGTTTAAGTGGTCATTTCTCCTATCCTGCTTCTTTGATTAACCTTCAGGAGTTGCTGACACTTGGTACTGCTGACCACTTAAGGCAGTAGGGGCACAATTAGATTTTGCTATCAACGATGCTTACAGGCATAAAACACAAGTCAGGATTTTCCTCACTGCTCAGCCCCTCCCTTGTGGCCTTCAAGTCAGTTGACTCCTCCGTGTTATGTCAACCCAGCTGTCAAAATGGTAGAGAAATTGAAATCTCACTGGAAATCAAACGCTGTATGTTAGCTGAGATTCTTAATAAGCAGTTACCCATCTCTAGGACAGCAATTTAAGGTATGTGGGCCAGCTTCCTAGCAAAGCATGCTCGACATCACCTCTCATCAAGAAGAATCCAGCTTCTAAGGCAGTGCTACTGAACAAGAGCTCAGCATGTCCCATTGAGAACAGGGAGCACTAACCTCTCCCTTCTCACACGCGGAGAGCCTGGACACCCCTCTGGAAGGCCAAACTCTTGAGGCTGCCTGGAGGAAAAGGACTGTCTGGAGACCAGGACTTACACAAATGACCTTTAGTGCAGGAAAGAAAAATCACTAAGACACAGTATGTAGTAACCAAGCTTCAGGAGCACACAATTTCCCTTCTGACAGCCCCATTATAAAGTCATTCTCCCTGTTGGGGTAAGATTTCATCTGCCATTTTTACAGTACCAGGAGGACATTCCCTTCCATAGCATTCACCACGGCTCTGAAATGGCATACGGCTTTCTCCTTTTCTCTTTAGTCCAAGGAGACTCATTTCCACCACCTCCCTGACCTGACACAGCATCTGCAGATACATCTGAGTGGTGCTTCCCCATGGATACAGAGACATCAGCCAGTATGGAGGGTGGCTAGAGCTCCCAACAGCCAGCTGCAAAAGTCAGAGAACCCATCCCATCATTGCACTCTGTGGCATAGCATCATCTCTGCTTTGTGACTGGGGGGCAAGTTCTTCTGTGCATATGGAAGATGAAAGATTCCCAAGTGAATGCTTATTTGGTCTGCCAAACGTTACTTGAAATTAGATTCATGCTACAATTTGCAAAGACTACACATCTCACAAGTCTATTTTACGTACTTCTCTGAATAGTTGTAGATGAAACAAGACATGGTCAGAGCCAAGTGCCAAATGAGTTGTGACATCCTTTTTCTATTAAAATAATTGTAACTGAGATATGTTTAGCTACACAGAAACATTCCTGGTTAGCAGCCTTCAGGAGGGCAACAGAAGCTCTGCCAACTTCCTACCTCCTTTCTACCACACTTTAAGCCTGCCCAAACGGATCCCATTATCGAAAAGAACAAGAAGATCCACTTGACGCTCACAGACAGTCCCACACACTACTGGCCACATGAAAAGCGTCCATTAAAGAGGGCAAGGACAGGAGAATTGCCTTTTTAGTCTGCTTTGTAACCTCTCTTTGTCTTTCCTTTCATCTCCTATTCTTCCCATGCCATTCACCCCAGCTCCTTCCTGAGCAGTTCTGCTGTTTGTCAAGCACAGGCAATTAAAGTATAGCACTCTTTTGTCTGACTCTAGCGAGCATGGTTTGGAAGCCTTATATGAAAGTTAAGTTTATGGCGTGCACAATACAGTCATCTTTCATAGCAAGACAGACATAATTGAATAACATAAATCAGGTATCATTAATTATACCGACAGATTTCCCCAAACTACTTGCTGAAAAAAAGATGAAGGGGAAAAAATAGTCATACCTACAAGAGAAATGAGCTAATGTATATTTCCTCCTTGTAACATCAGAACTATTCACAGAATTGGCTTTGACCTGTAAATGAACCATCCTTAACTTCCCAGGAACAGAAAACCTAGTTAAGGGTCTCTCGCTGCCTTTTCCCTGCATCGTGAGAAAGCCAACAAGTCCTGCTCACCCCAGGGCTTTACACATTACAGTATGGATGCAAACCAAATGGACTTTTCCTGCTGCACATTTGTGATCCAAACAAATCAGAGTAAAGCAAGGCCATCCACACAAGGAAAAATCACCAGCTAAGTGGATAAAGAGAGATAAACTTCTATACAGCTCCCAGTGCTGTGCTTAATATTTAGATGGGTGACTACAGTGTTACAGCATTATAAAAGAACATATTTCATGACAGTGTAAATGAATACATCTCTTCAGTGCAGTACTACTACCTACAGATCCGTAAGCAGGCAAACTCTGTAGGTGTCTTTCACAATGTACCCAGGTGTGAGTTCTGGCAAAGAGTCAACACTGGCAGATTTGAGTTTTAAAATTCTCCCAACCTGTACGATTCCCGCTCGTGATTTTTAGTTTCCCCTTTCCCAGCCAGAATACGATCAGCCAAACATTGAAACGTAAACTCCTTGAGATGCCTCGCTTGTGTTTTTTCCCAGTGAGGTGTAGAAAATAATAAACTCCTGTTTCTGCTGGAGCCATACAGAGATAGAAAGCTTTCGTATCCCAGGCCTCAGGCAAAGCCACCAGACCAAATTGGAATTAAAACCCGTGGGCCAGGAGACGAGACGGAGTAAGAAGACCAGAGCCCTCAATGTTCACTTTGATTCACTCTGTCTAAGGTCAGAATTTATTTCTCCTGCTGTGCTGGGCTCCTAGCAGGCACTTGAGCACTGCTTGGACAAACAGCATTTTGAGTCTCCGCAGCTCCCGGAGCAAGAGTAATGGCCACAGTAGGCTATGATGGAGAGGGCAGATAGGAAGGAATTCACCGCCAGCAGGCATGGTGTTAGTGGATTTGTTAGAGAGATGCATTTAGTAGATTAAAGGGGGCTGGTGAATGACATACATGATTATTTCCATACGTGGTAATATGGGCTAGGAATGGAAGATGGAAAACAAATCCCTTATGCGTTACAGGTGCACTTGGTATTTCCTGATTCATTCACTTTATTCCTTAGGCCCACATTTCCCAGGTTACCACCAAGGCACACTGTGGGCTGCCTTCACATTGATCTACCCAAACTGATGTACTTAGAGGTGGTCCAAGTCTTGCACAGCCACCAAGGCATTTTCCTTTAGCCAGGAAAGGAACAACGTGCCCAATCCTGGCCTTCTTATCCTCCACTCCTGATTTTCTTACCTCCACCTCTTAGTGTGGATCTGGAAAATCCTGTGACGATGCACAAATCGCTGGGACAATTACTGCACTTCATGGGAAGAAAGAGATTTGGGCACAAAAGGAGCAGAGATGACCCTTCAAAGACACAAGGTGGAAGCAGGTGCATTCAGTTTGTTCTGCGATGGGCAAGACAGTACTGTTAATTCCTCCTGTGTTCTCCATTAATACAAAGCATTTATCTTCAAGTACAATAGTGAATACAAAATCCACTGGCTGTGGAAACAGAGTGACATCTGGATGGAAATAATATCCTCTTCCCTACACTTGCAAATACGCCAAATTTAAAACTAATGATAATAGGCCCTAAAAAGACATTTTTCTGATTCCCATCTGCACAAAGAGTAAAATACTGAGCAGGAAATTCACATTTCTCTATTTTACAACAGCACAGGAAAAAGATTAAATAGGCCAACCAGTGAAACACTGTCCATGCTATTCATCTGAACAGGAGGGAATGCTGATATTTGTGCTGATCCTTCAGATTTGAGCTTTTTAGCCCACTCATATCACAGCCTCCCCAAACCATCTGCCTTGTTCCCTCCTGCTAAAAGGGCAGTTGCTAATCAATTTATGCAGGGCTGACAATGAAGGCAACCAGATCATGCTCAGAGAGAAAACAGCAACAAGCTTCTGAGCTCAAAGCCCCCAATATGGCAAGTTGGATGCTGTTGGAAGGCATCTGCAGCACTGGCAGTATTTACAGAGCTGCTGAGTGTTGATGGCTGGCTTCCTCCTGAAAGCAAGCCAAGCATCGTGGGCATCTGCTATTAATGAGTGAGCAGAGGATCCTAACGGGGCTCTTGTCAGGCTGAACAGTACACACAGTTATTCTCACTGCAGCTTCAGAGCTGTTGCTCAACGCTGAAAGGCCCTACTGAGCTGAGAGTGCCCACAAAGGGGGGAAGAAGGAGAGCATGAGGCTCTATGCCCTGCGTACCGACTCTTCAGGAAGAGTAAGTAAGGTCAGGATTGTTCTGCACGTTTCAGAGAATTGCAAGGAAGCCACCACAACCTGCAAGCTTCACAGAAAGCACTTTTGGTTGCAGCTGTCTTGAAGCTCCTGCATGGCATGGCCACATACAGTACATTTACTCCTGCACCGTGGTATCTTAGCATGAAGGAGTGAAACCCTCAGCAGACGAGGGAAATACACTAATCAGTACCTTTGATTGCCCACAAAGCAGCTTAACTACAGCAGGCACCTTGAAAGCCCAAAAGGACTTCCACAGATGGGAGCATGAAAAGTCATTTCTACCCAAGGCAACCAGTCACAAGTGTCATTAGCACCAATGTCACTGCCACCAACCAACACAACACGTGCACACCTATCTGCTCAAAGCCATCTCCAAACAGAAACTACTGTATGCTGTACTGCAGGGATAGAAGGAGTAACAAACAATTCCTTCCAACTTCCCTTGAGGACAATAGAACAAGGTTAGCCAGTTGTATAAACATTTGCTTCCATGGGTGTTTTTCTCCTTAAAGGCTCCCATTTCACAAAAGCTGGGTTTGTGTAACTCAGTAGTGCAAGCACACAGAGCTCATGCAGTTATTGCACCAAGGCAGGGGAGCTGCATGCAAGCCAGTTCTGCAGCCAACCTCCACCCTGCAAACCCACATTCACACACCTCGTGCTCTTGGCACGAAGATGGAGTGTAAAACAGACTGTAACATTTCAAAGTCCCTTCGCAAAACTGGGAAAATAAGCAAGTTGGGGGAGGGGGGGGAAGAAAATGATGAACATGATTGTTTTTACAGGTGTGAAGAAAACACAGAAGAAACCCCTTAGTGATCAACTTAGTGAATCAACTCCAGGCTGATAGAGAGGGAAGCAGAAGGAAGCTAACTGCAGTGATGAAAGCTGTCCTGCAGCTCCAGGAAAGGGCTTCAAATCTCCAAAGAGGAAGTTCTCCCCTACTTTCTCAGATGCTCAGGTAGATCTGTTAAACGCTGTTTTAATGCTTCCAGGCACAACCTCAGCCAGAATTTGACAAAACAGGTGCTATGTGAGAAATTAGCAAAAGCAGAGCACCGACTGAGGTTTTCAGAGAACATAAGAACACCACTGGAAGTGAACAGAACAGCCCAGTTCCTACTCCCTGGAAGTTACTTACAGGAGAACTACAACCATTAGTAGTAAGGATTTAAACACAGAATACAGGACACTAAAATATCCCTGACATACTCCAGCCAATGATAACGCCCCCATCTCTGGAGATACCCAAGGACAGGCTGGATGGGGCTCTGAGCACCTACTAGGTGTCCCTGTTCATTGCAGGGGAGTTGGACTACATGGCCTTTAGTGGTCCCTTCCAATTCAAACAGTTCCATGATATGGAATATTCTGGAACTATTGGCCTGTGTATTGAAACACTAGGCAGGTTCACTGACCAAGGCCAGCAGTCAGCCTGATACTCAGAAAACTACAACATGTCATTGGAAGCCATTGGAATTTCTGTGGGCATGCACCTCAGCTGTTGTCTGGACTAGACTTCTTTATCAGCACCTCTTCAAAACTGAAATCTTTGGATGTTTTGCCAAACACCTGGGTAATACGTGGCTCTGGTTAAAGCCTGAGCCCCCTCATACTTAAGCCAGCATTGCAGCTAGGGATGAAGAAGAGGAGAGGGACTTTGCTGTCTTTTTGTCTGAATCCTTCCAGCCATTCCATTTGATAGAGAGGGTCTAGGGAGAAAAAAAACCAGCCTTTATGAAAGATGTTTGAGCATCCAGATTACATCTAAAGCCAGTCTCACTTGCACTTCCCATCGTGCATTACTGAAACATGCCCAAGCTTTATGAGGTATCGACATTTCAGCTCGTTAGTATTATTTACCACTGCAAAGTCAGCAAGGGCTTTAACACTGGCTCAGACCACAGAATATAGATGAGCAACTAGCAGATCGTCCTAAGGGCTGGCTGGAGTCCTTTTCACCCCCAGCACCTCCTCATATAGAGCTCTCAGAATGGGTTGCAGGCTGAATTTATGCAAGCAGCATCCACAGCAGGGAGCAATCCTACTAATCTCTCCCTTTGTCCTGCTGATCCTCAAAGAAAAGCACCAGGAATCAGAAGCTCCTCTGGATACAGGAAAAAAAAAAAAAAAAAAATCCCCCTTCTGTTGAGTCAATTCTTACTTGTCTCAACCATTATTATTTAATTTTTTTTTTAATTTTATTTCCTCATTGCAGCTTTTCTACAAACTCAACTTTGTGGCTAACCAGAACTAGTCAAGCAATTACACTTCAAATGTCTCTGGAAATCCACATCCCTGGTAACCCAATAGCTCCCACTACTGACCTTCTAGAAAGGGAATTGATGTACTTACGCTTACCCAAAAGAAATATACTACATAGAAGAAGCAATGGGACAGTTCATTCCACCTCTCATTCTCTTTCTTCCCCCTGAAGCTAATTTTCTACCATATAATACCAACAGATACTGGGACTGCCTTATTACCACTGTAACTGATCGTTATCATGACACTTAGGACATGGGCATTTTTCCTAATACTTTTTCCTCCTGAGTTCAGGATTTCACCCCACTGCCCTTCATAGGCATCTGCTGAAGAATTTTCTGCATAACATGTTGTTTATGGAACAATATACTAGCTCAAAAACTTGTCTGAGATCTATACCTAGGAAGGTAAACCATCTTCCAGTAACCAGAAATGCTCTGTATTTACACTGTAAAAATAAGAAGAATCAAAATGCTTGAAAGCCAAAGTACAGAAAATGACATCCACAGTTCACTGGCTGGGTCAGAGACACTTGCTGAAGAAGCCACCTTAGAAAACTGTCCATATCATGTCAGGAGTTTTTTTGTTGATGTTGTTCTTTTTTGTTTGTTTTATTAGAGGGCCAAAAAGTAATTAGAAGTGTTCTCAGTAGCCAAGGGGAACATTAGATTTTTCTCTTTAAGCTTCCAAAAAAAAAAAAAAAAAAAAAAAAAAAATCAATATTCTTCCATTGATCCTGGAGCCGTCCCACCATGACACGTACCACAGTGTCACCTCAACAAGTGCAACACAACACAAAATGATCTTCGCAGCTGTTATCTCTTCCTTCAAGAAATCTCAGCTTGTTTACCCATCTGCTTTAAAACCTTACTTAACACCTGCCACAAAAACACTCTAAATGTTGCTCATTTGCTGTCTTCCTAGATGAAGACCTGCCTGGAATCTGAACAAGATTCATTTTTATACTACTGCTCCACATTTAACCCTGCCACCAACTCTGGCCCAAGCACAGTGGATGTGCAATATTATGCAAAGTAGCTTTGAAGGTGGATAACAGAGAACACTGAGAAGGTCTTCCATCCTATTTCAGCTCAAGAGGACTTCTACAATAGCACCTTTAAAGCAGGGCACTGTTTCAGCTGGTGCAGGAGACAGGTCAGGTCTTGACACAGCTTTCTACATAAAATAGAATAATCCCATAACAACTCAGCCAGTCACAGCGGTGAGAAGGAAGACTTCATCTAGTTCAATTTTTACTGTACTTCCCTCAGCTATGCTTGTTTATTTGGGCTCCATTCAGGAATAAAGAGACAAGTTAAACATACTGTGTATAACTAGTGCAGGAGGCCAAGACATTTCCCTATGGTTCAGGCCAGTGATCAGTTCCTAGCATATCATATTCCTATCCATATCCTCCAGACATTTTACTGGCTAGTCCATTCCACATTATGTATTACAGGAAATGGAAGGGATTGAGGAATACAGTGTTAATGAAAGGTGCATGGCCCCAAGTGGTCACGGCATCAACTGGAAGCACTCTGAGTTCTCTGATGGGGCTGAATTACCACGCAGTACAGTGCTGTGCAATTCAGACTTGGAAAGGATCATCTCTGAAGAACCAGGATGAAGAGACAGGGGTTGCCTGCTCTGCAGGATCTTTTGTTTCATCAGCTTTTTTGTTTTATTAGAGAGGTGGGAAATTTGAAGTCTCGAGGCAGAAAGGCACACTCCTGTTCAACAGAAGAATAACATCAAGGATGCACCTGGCTTTTCAAAATGAAGCCAGCATTATTTCACTTTCCTTCTTCCACTCAACTCTAAAATTGAAGCACTGGATATACACGTGCATATGAGACAGGAGAATATTCTGTTGTAGATTAATGTTCAGATATCCCTTCCAAATGCCACAATAAAAGTGCTCCACATTTGCCAAACAGTCCCTGAAGACCCAACAAAACTGCGAACGGGAGCTGCATGTGAAAAAACGTTACCTTTTAACACTCTGCTTACCAACCGCCCCTAAACAAACCCAGAAGAAAAGCAAACAAAAGATGCTCTAAGCGCAGGTTACTGATTCAGCTTTAGAAGTTTAGCCATTCATCTCATTTCTTTCTAAACAAACACTTCTTAGATTCAGTTCCATTGACTGCCCTAACCTCCCTCCCAAAAATGAAGCCATAATTTTAGTCAGCTGCAGTAACCACTAAATCTCAGTTTTCTGTGCAGATAAGAAAATGGATTCAGAAAAGGTGCTCAGATTTCATCAGCCTCCATAGTTTTGATACAATTAAAGACATTGAGAAGCTGATTGCCCCTTTGTTTCCCCTCTTTTTCGCTTTGTAGACTCAGAGAAGCATAATCCCGAATTGATAGCTCCTCCAAACGCTCAGGCTATGATTTATCAGTCCAGGAGGCTGCAGTGGAGAAGTAATTGCATTAGCACCACCACTGATAAATAGTGCTTTCTTCAGACTTACGAGCCGCTGAGGGCTAATTACTCCTCAAATTCCAGATTCCGTTTGGCTTTAATCACAGGGTGAATCATCTCCTTCCAAGCATGGCAGATATTAATGGCAGCACATTTGTCCTAATTAATCTTCCATTGGGAAGGGCTTTTCTTTTAATTAAAGACATGAAAATGAGCAAAAGTGACAAAAGAGCACGTGGCTGAGAATGGATAATAGTCAGTGCACCTCAGAGGATGGTGAGGATTGCTTCCATGAGGAGAAAACGTGATGAGTTATATTCTTCCTTGGCATCTGAGTTTTGACCACATTAAGCTGACACATCAAGACGAATCCATCTTCACACGCTTCAGCTAAGGGAAAGTGGTGCTGATGAAGGAGTGAAGGACCCAGCTATGCTGTCTTTGACTTTGTGGCTCAGCATTTAGAACTCACCTTCCTGCAAAAAGCTGCAGCTAAATAGCAGTAGTTCAGAGAAGCTAGAAAATCAACAGGCTATTTGGCTAGGTTACGATACTTTGTAGATTCCTCTAAGTTAGAGGCAAACTTAACCAGCACAAAATCCTCTTTGGGTTGACAAAACGTTTCAGACTACCTCTCAGAGCCAGGCTATGGAACTGGGGGAGTGAAACGTGAAGTCGGGAACAGCAAGAACAACTCATCAGTCAGTCTTATTATCTTATTTGGAGTCAGCTGTCAGATGGCTTACCACCCCACATGGTCAGTTGATAAATACACTGCTCGAGTCTGAACAGTGGGGTCACAAAGAGGCAATTATTCTCATGATGTATACAGATAAGATGATGGGATAATATTTTCTTTGACATTTCTTGTAGTAAATTGAACTCAGGGGCTGTTTTGTTCCTAACATCTCCGACCAATGGCAAAGAGACCTTACACAGTGTTTTTCCTGCAGACTTTTCCCACTTTTGCACCTTACAGCTTTCTTAAGCGAAAGGACTCCCAATGCACGTACCGTTCTTTTAGTCAGAATCAGAAGTGGACTCTGGTCAAAGATCCTTTGAAAAGAGACCAATATGGAGAACAGCTCTTCCCCTGACCTAAGGTATTTTAGATATCAAAGCTTTCGTCCAACTTGATGGCCGCATGGTGTTCCCAGGCACTGAGGAATTGTACCTGGTACATTAAGTGAGACTGCAGTCGATACTTCTAAAGTGCCTGTTTATGCTGCAGCAGAGAGCTGATAAACAGCCTTGCCTCTAGTTTCTCTTAATTTAGAATTCATTACGTCTCTCTTTCCATGAAAGATAAACCAATAGCTGCCCTTGACAGCTGTTTTCTTTGGGGTCATTCTCTCTATCCACCCATCTACTCTTTCTTCAGGGGGTTTCGCTCGCTGTAATGCTAGCTCTATCAATTTCATTCAATTCTTGCAACACAATCTACAGGGACTGAGGAGGACAGCAATGCCAAATGCATTTAACCATTTGGGTACCAGGTGTCAGTGTGAATTATGAAAGTTATAAAACCTGTAGGCAACAGCAAGAACTCTATCACAATAAGGAGGATGAATAAATGAAAAGATTATGCCAAAAAGGTGAGACACAGAGCAGAATGCAAGCTGGATTGACTTGAGAGGCTCTCTTTCAGTTCAGCTAATATTGCATCTGGCTGCAAAGTCTGCCAGGGTCTCAGCTGGAGATGCAGTTGTATTGGGATACCAGATAGACACAGAGGGCACATCCAACCTTTTCAGAGCAATAATTACTTTCCAGGACTCTGATTTTATACTCTGGGAAGGACAGATGACTGCTTGAAAAGCACAAGACTCAGTGATTAGATCAGTGGTTCATTTAGCCCAATATCGTTTCTCCAACAGTGGCCGAAGGAGATGCTATTTATGGAGTATGCAAGCCTTTGTGATTGCTTCCTCAACATACTCCCCTGGCATCCATGGTTATTGCACAAAGGATGTTGGAGAGAACTCCCCTCCCTATTCCCTTCAGCATCCATCCAGAGACTAGTTCTTTGTGAAGTTCTCCTTTCCAAGCCTAGTGGTGTTATCCAAAAAGCTCCTCCAGATGTTCTCTGCTCTGAGGAAAGCATATGAAGGAGGGTAAAGATGAGCTGTACAGAGCATTCCCAGGGGCCTGCTGAGGATTTAGTGTCCTCATTCCTATGAAGGCACCACGCTGCTAAAACATTTAGACTAAAAACATCTCAAAGAGGAGGCAGAGGCAGAACTCCCATATTATCCCATTTAAAAAAATGCAGTGATGTCCTTGGTAGAGCATTTTATGGTACTGCAGTAACATTATGCCTCCCCTTTAGAAGGGATATGTACTATTCATAGACATAAGTTTATCACATCATTCAATCCTCAGGCACCTCTTCTGCGTCTCATAAAATGGGATATAGAAGAAACCACAAAATTATTTTTGTTCAACAGCTGAGCTCATTTTTGCTCATATGCAGCAATCAGCATTTGCTTACTGAAAACTCATGATTACCAAGAGCTAATCTGCACTAAACTAGTGCAGAATGGCAAGAAAAATATTGACAGACCATTGATGGTCAAAGCCTCAATATGCTGATAGCAGCAATAGACTTAATCAGGTTTTAATAGTAACCTGTGTTACTATGCAGTGAGCATGGAAAGGCTTCCAACTTAAGTGGGAAGTCTTGCAATCAGATTGAAACGTGTTGTTTTCCAGGCTGAAAAGACTTCCGTAAGAATCACTACAGTATTGTAGTGAACAAAACAAGTTGTTTTGTCAGGGACATCCCAGAACTCTCTCCTTGGAAGCTCTGACATCACCACGCTGTAAATGCTAGTCATAAAGATCCATGTTCCGTTCCTATCCTCACCAAAAAAAGGAACGTAGTGAGGGCAATGACACGAAACACCAGAACTAAGAACAGTTTGCCAAACTCACCTCTGTAAATAAAAGCACTGCTTCAAATAAATAAATAAATAAATAAATAAAAATAAAAGTCACATAAGAGAAAGCAACGAACAATTAACAAAGCCAAAACTGCCCATTCCCTCAATGAAAAGGAAATAACTGCTTTTCTGAGGTGCCATCTGCCTTTGCATGGCACCAGGAAGGAGGCCATGTTGCTCGGCAGCAAAGCCTTTCCCTTTATTCAACTGCAGTATTAAGCCACTTCTCTCCTTACCAACCTCTTAATAAAAGTTCACATAATCCCCAAACAGAAAAGTGTAATTAGGATCCAGCTCCTGAGAAATGGTATCAGTTTGCTCACATAGGCTGGTAAATGACTGAACATCTCCATCCGCCTGCCAGACCACGATAGGATTTCCAGCACATTTCTCCATCGTGCAGCACAGTTGCTCCCACAGCCTGGGAGAAATCCTGGCTACAACCTTTCAGCACCACCCAGGCTTCTGGTGTCCTGATAATACAAAGCACCAGCCAGCATTTTTAATTAGAAAAGCAGCCTTGATGCAGGAAAAGTAGAGATTAACCACCAAGTCGCCATTTCCCCACTAAGATATTATCTTGTTTAGAGACTCCTTTCAGAGACAAACTCCATCAAGTGTAAGCATTCAGATGGAAGAAGAAAGGAAAACTACTCACGCTACTGAAAAGTATTTGATCCCAATTGGCAACACACTGTATGACAAACTGTATGTATAACTGTATGACAAACAACCACCATAAAAATAACCACCATAAAACCCTCCTCTTTTAACCCTACCCTATCATCACCTGGACGTCTGTCCTCATCCAGAGACTCAGGAATGGCTCTAACAACCAAGATGTGCAGCCAAAGGTCCCCGCATGGTACAAAAACATCACAGAAGAAGCTGTCCAAATCCTTCCACTACCAAACAGTCCATTCAATTGCAAAAGCTCTTGTGTTGTTTGTCAAGGATCAAACCAATCTACTGCGTGATTCCCTTCTAACCTGTTTATCCTTTTATTTTTTCCTGCCTATAAGAAAATGTACCCAACTACGTCTCCAATGCAGCACCAGGTACCCTCCAGCTGTGACACTGTTCTCATGGCATGGACTTCATCCTCACGGTTCCCCTTCATCTTCAAATCTTTTGACACCTTTATTCCTCCTATTACTTCAGTAATTTACCCTGTTATTAATGTTGTGATCAGTTGCTTCACTGTGATCACCATAGCATGAAAAATAAATAAAATGCCATCATGCATCAAGCGTGCCCTGACTTTTTTCCTGGAATGTACATAAAGGGGAATTGACAGAACTAGGCACTGTCCTTTTCCAAGTTCAAAATATTTGCCAAAAACACTCAATATTTTTATTAAACGTCTAGGTTCTGATCAATATGTAACACGTTAATCTCAAGCAAAATAAAGGAATATGCTCTGCCATGGACACATTTCTGATATGGGGTAGAAGAAAGATCTACAACAGCTTCAAATATTTTCTTCAGGAATCATTTTCTTTCTTGATCATAGAATCACTAAGGTTGGAAAAGACCACTAAGATCCTCTAGTCCAACCCCAACCAACTGACCATATCCTTCAGTGCCACATCTCTACAGTTCTTGAGCATCTCTCAGCATGGTGACTCCACCACTCCCTGGGCAGCCTGTGCCAATGCCTCAACGCTCAGATTTTTTTCCTAACACCCAGTCTTCAGATCTCAAATGTGTCCCACAATGGGCAAGTAAATAAATGAGACTACGTGGACAAAATGCACGTGGAGAAGTCAGGGAGGACGAGGCCAGAGGTCAGGATGGGGATGCCTATTTGTCTTTGAAGCAGTAGAGTTCCCGTTGCTGTGAACATTAAATCAAACATCCACAAAGTACCACAGCAAGAAAGATTTTAAAAGAAATCATAGCTACACTCTTCTTCATCATTCTGAATAAAACTCATTCTGAATAAAACTCTAAAGGCTCCAGTTTATTTAACAAAACCAAAAGCTGCAGTTATCCTTGCTTGTTCTGCGTTCCAGCAGGTACGAAAGCACCATGTTCAAATTGGTAGCCAAGCTGTTCTCAGCTCTTTTGACCTATTTCTTTAATTTCAGCTGTGCACGGGTTCCAAGAAACATCACATTCCAGTCCACATTTTATATCTCCGCTCAAACATGGGCTCTGCATTAAGATGAGTAGATTCTTGCTCTGTGTTTTGCAGGTGTTCTTCAGGGCATCAAAGTTTCATTTGAACTGTTACCTTAGAGTCAAGAAATATATTGCTCATACATCTCCAGGGAAAATGACACAAGTGCAAGTTATTAAGTGCACAGCCTCAATATTTGTCCATCCCTTCCCAAAGAGGGACAAGAGAAGGCTACTCACTTCCTGGACAATAACCAGTCAATCATTTCTAAAGCCTGAGGCAGGTCAGAGCACTAACGTTGGTATTAAAGCAAAGCATCGGTAGCAGCACTGTGTTCACTGGAGCAACATAATGAAAAGGGAATATTTGTTGCCAATTTTGGGTTATACAGAGGGCACATCTGCCCTTATCCCATCTCTAAAACAACCCGACCTTACCAAACCTGAGGATCTGCATCAGCCACTAGACAGCTTTTAAGCGTCACATCCCAGAATAACCAAACAGAACTGTTTCACTGGTTGCACAAGACAGGCAGAAACCTCACACTACATCACTCCATTCAGGCAATGAACACAAGATTTGTTTTCATAGAATCACTAAAGGTGGAAAAGTTCTCTAGGATATTCTAGTCCTACCGTCCACCTACAACCAATGCTGCCCACTGAACCACATCCCCCAGTTCCACATCCCCACAGCTGTTGACCACCTCCAGGGACAGTGACTCTGCCACCTCCCAAGGCATCCTGTGCCAATGCAGCACCACTCTTTCTGAGAAGTTTCTCCTGATATCCAAAACTTGAAGCACCAGACTCAGTTCGTAAGACTGCACAGAGAGGCCAAAATCTGAACCTAGTGGTAGTTTGCAGTTTGTCAGCAAAAATACAGAAGCACCCTCTGAGTTATTTTCCAGCAGCGTTTTCTTGTAGCCTGGAGAAGACAAGCATGGCAATTAACAGCAATCCTGCTCAGAACAGATACCAGGAAATTAACTCTGCTGCTTTTTTTTTTTTTTTCCTGCTCCACATGCAGCGCATCCTAAAGTCTGTGGATGCAACCAGAGGATAAAGTAAATGCTGAAGGGGAAAAATGAAAGATCTTATTTACAATGCATCATGAGGACTGTGGTAAAAATGTTATTACAGGCTAACAGCAGCAGGGAAATGGCATGACCTATAGCAATGCTGCTACAAACAATGAAAACAGGACAGTCTGCTTTTTGTTCCGAGTTTTGGATTCTCAAGCTTTTGTGTTTAAATGCAGAGTCTAGTCAGTTATTCTGGCTGATCACAGTTATTCAAGTCATAGCTGATCTGTGTTACAGAAGAAAGCCTTCCTTTGGAATGGAGGGAGGTGGTGCAGGGGAACTGAATGGAGAGGGAATCGGGATCTGCTCTTTGCCACTGAGGCTCACAGAGGAACATCCCAGCACCAAAGCCCTGAATGTGTGAAGCCTTCAGGCATGCAGTGCTTGCACAAAAGCAAACCAATAGATATATGTTGGAGCCTAGGAAATGCTTTCCTGCTTATCTAGTAAGGTACCGTACTTTGATTTGCAGTTGACAGTCTTCCAAGCCTTTGCTCACTTCCCCAGAAAGTATTTTGGACCACTGCAGGTAATCCCTCTTTACCTAAGCTTACAGCCTCCTGTAAACTGCTACTCCTTATTTCCACCACTATCCATTCTTGGCACGTAGCACTTCTCTGCACCGTCTTTGGGAAAAAATTATGCATGATGAATCTTCTTGTGACCTTTAGGGTAAACTTCCCACAGCAAGAAGAATGCCTGAGCTCCCTTGGCCAGCACACGTGCACAGAACCGCTGAGCCACTGCCCTTTGGGCTTGCATCATTTATCAAGAGAAAAGGCTGTCAGGCTGTTGCCTGACATGCACTGGCCCAGGAAAGGAAAGCAGTGACAGTTTACCTGAGGAAAATAATAGCATGTGGCTGGGTATTTTGACAGGACAAAGAAATCTACATGACAACAATATTCCAGTAAAAAATTGGAAATACTCAAACAGAAGCAAACTGACTGAAGAGCAGAGATTGATACTTTAACCCAGCAGGGAAGTTGATCACTGTTAGCAGTTTGGTGGGTGACTGGAATGGCAAAGAGAACATCTAAGGCAACGCTTAACGCATTAAGAGATTTTAAACACACCAGCATCTCATACCTACACTTCACTCACTCTCTCTGAAGGAGTCACAGAATGACTGGGGCTGGAAGGGACCTTAAGGATCACCCAGCTCCAAGCTTCTGCCATGGGCTGGGTGCTCCCACCAGCTTAGGCTGTCCAGGGCCCCAACCATCCTGGCCATGAGCACCTCCAGCTCTCTGGGCAGTCGGTGCCAGTGCCTCACCACCATCTGAGTAAAGAATGTCACCCTAACGTCTAACCTAAGAGCCTAAATTCTATCAGGAACAGTAAAGAAGGATGAGGAGCATCACTGAAGGACACACAGGCAAAAACATTATTCTCCTCCGTGATCTTTTTTTACATCTACATAGCAAACCAAAAACTACTCCTAAGTTTTACCTAGAGAGCGAAGGCAGGAATCCCTCCCACAGCAGATACCACCTGCAGCACCTCACACTGCTCAGAAAGGCTGCACCATACCTTTCTTTAACTGACATTTGCAGTGCTTCACAACATGAATCCAAAACTACTTGGCTTAAGCCTTGTATTCAAAAAGTTAAATCATTTCCTTTAGGAAGATGTTTGAGGTGTGAAGAAAATAAATGGGTTTAATAAGTCAGCTCTCGCTCCATTGGTTGATGCATGTAACCTTACCTATTGCCTCATAGGAACTCCAGACTTATAACAGCTTTGGAGAGCAGAGGCAGACTTAAAGGAGACAGTGCAGAGAGAAGGGGAGAGGAAAGGAAGGAAAGATGAGTTTTCTGATGAGATCTGAATGCAGATGGAGAGCGGCTGGGGCACAGAGATTCACTGTTCTTCCAGAAATAGCTCAGAACAGATGATTAAAAGCAGCCCATCCTTGACTGCTGCATTGATACATGGAGGTTTTTCCTAGAAAATCATAGAATCACAGAATGGCCTGAGTTCAAGAAGACCACAATGATCATCTAGTTTCAATCCCCTGCTATGTGCAGGTCGCCAACCACCAGGCCAGGCTGTCCACAGCCACATCCAGCCTGGCCTCAAATGCCTCCAGGGATGGGGCATCCACAACCTCCTTGGGCATCCCGTTCCAGTGCCTCACCACCCTCTGTGTGAAAAACCTAGCAGCTTTCTTCCCCAGTCCAAACTCACAGCTGTGCTCACCAGTAAGACCACACAGACACTGCAGACAAAGACAAGCACCTTGCTTCGTGAATTCCTAAAGCCTAGGCTTTGCCCAGACACTTGATCAACCACTCTATCAATCAGATTCTGTCAGCCAGGATCTTGACACTCCTAAAAAGGAGGAAGTTATGGTCCAGGCAAGGAATTTGCTTGTTATACCTTCTGTCATCCTGAGAGGGGAACCCAGGCTGTGCTTACAGGTTACTGAACTGCTCATTCCCTGTGCCCTGTGCTGCGCAGAGCCACTGGAGCACAGGTATAAATTATACCCTTTGTGGAACGAGGCCACGTATGAGCATCACAATTTATTAATGGGGGGGGAATCTTAAACTGTTTTTCACATGCTGTAGTTTCATAGGCTACCAGGCTACCTTTCTGAAAAGATTTAAAGCTTTTCAGATAAGATTTTCCCCTAACACAAAGGAGCAAAGGAAAGGAGACATCTCCCCTTTCCCCCCCCCCAGACCACACTGATTATGATATATAGCAGGTGGTAAAAAGCAATTTCTAAGAGCATCAAATATGTTTGTGCTCGAGTCCTCATTTGATGAAAGCTGCACTGTTTGCCCACTGGCAATTGATTTGCCAGGTTCCAATTCAAGCAGCAAATTGCCAGTTAGCCAGGCATTTCACATGCCTCATATGGTCACTTATGTGAGAAATGCAACATCCTTCCTGGGTGTTCCAGAATACACTGACAAGGCACCTAACAAGCCTCAGCCACTTCAGGGCATCTTTGCTTGCCACATCTAAACCTCACCTTAGGTATTTTCTTAATATCACTTCTTAACAATTTCAGGAATGCTCAAAGCGATTGAATCTTAGAGCTCCCCGAGCAATTTTATCTTTTCAACTGGATAGGAAGGTCTACCAAAAATAAAGACTCAAGGTTTGATTTCACAGATGTTGCACTGCAGCACCTCTGGTACGTGGCTGTGTACTAATTCACGAGAAAAGGCACGGGACACAGAAGACCAGCCTTGGATTTTGCTCTCTAAAATAAAGAACTTAAATCCTATCAAGGCGTTGTCATCTGTCAAGAGTGGCCTATGGGATCACAAAGGAATTGCCTCAGAGGCAAAAATACCATCCATATTTCCATCCTCTCTTCATGCCACCGACCTCTCCCTTTACTGCATTTGTGACAGAAGGGATAAATGGAGCGACTGACACGTCCAGGCAGATGCTCAGATGACTAAATCTAAAATAGGAAACTTTCAAGGAGAATAGACACCACAGCAGACATACCCCTGGAGACAATATATCAAGACAGATATTTCAGGAGGCACCAGAGCCTCAGTTAACTTTTTTCCTTGGAGGTGTATCACTCCAGGCCATGTTCTTCCTGGAGCCTACCCATCCCAGCCATCTTTGTGACTGACAGCATCATACACCGGGCCAGAGAAGACTTAGAGATTGTTTCTCTTGCTTGAAAATACAACCTACCAACGGTTCTTTGCACTGTTCAACCGCAGCTGCCCTCCCATATCTTGCATTCATCTCTGCCTTGTGTCATGAACAGCTTTCAGAGCTGCAGATTTTCATATGGAAATGCTTTTGTAGCTTAGCATGACTGTTGTCGTTGCCAAAAGAGAGTCTCTGCAAAGAGCAGATAAGTCATTTGATGGACAAGTGGGAGGAGAGAAGCAGAGGGCATCTCTCCAGCATTGCTCTGGGAAAGGAGTCACAAAAAAATAAATAAATCCAACAGCTTGCAGCCACTTCCATGCCCTATGACACCCAGGGGCCATCCTAGCAAAGCTGCAACAGCATTTTATTGTCATACAAGGAGATCTTCTGGGACTCAACAACAGACTTTTCATTGAGACAGTCCGTAATGTGCAACAAGCAGAAAGGAAAACATTTCCACTCACAATGGCAAATATTCACCACACTTGGCTGCAGCAAGCCACCCCAGCTGTCACCTGTAGGCACAGAGAGAAAAAATAAAACACTAATAGCCAGCTCTTAAATCACCAACTAATGACTCGGCAATCTGTGCTTATGTTCCTGTTGTGCAGGAAAAGCAAGCACATGTACAGACTTAACCAGAAGTACAAAATACATTGCTCTTCATCAGACTATTCAGACCCTGACTTGGTGCTTTGCAGTGGGTGAGGCACGTATGATTAGAGAGGCAGAAGGATGGAACATGGAATGTGGAGAAGGGAAGAGCTAGAAGTCCTCTGTTATTTGTATCAGTAATTGATAGAGGAAATCCCCATCCCCACTGCAAGAAGTAAATTCCTTCCAAGAAGTCAACTTCTTGGACATGATCGAACCCTTCACTTATTTCACTTATTATTTCCTAAAACTCATTTTCTACTTTAAGTGCAGCAAACAAGGGCAAGTTAGTCACCAGGTCTTTCTTCCCCATCATTTTTACTTATTCTCAGAGAGCAACACTGTCTTCTCACAAAAGAAACCAAAGAATTCCTGTACATCATGGTGGCCAAACAAAAAAGCCATCAGGATGAAAAAGATCATTAAAGAAATCTACAGCTTTGCTGTGGGCAAAGCCTTTCATACAGTTTGCTGCAGACATGACTACTCCAAGGATCTTTCTTTATGTCACTAACCACTCCAAACACTCGCATGGACAACACATGTTGAACACAACAGTCCATGTGGCATCTCTTACAACCACATGGAGGTAGCTCTGCAGACATGTGTTCCAAGAAACAACCCAGCTGCTGGCCAGGTCCATTGCTGACCCCTGATGGTCAGAGATAGACCTACATGGCCAGTGTCCAGGACAAAAATGGAAGGATCCTCCACCTCTATCTGTCTACCACTTGAGAAAGAGCAGCTCTTGAGCTGGTTATTTAGGTTTGTCTAAATAACTTACTTGTCATCAGTGAGGAGTTCAAGGTGAATCAATCAGTGTGGAAGTCACTCTGCCTTAACACAGCTCTTCACAGAAACCAGTTTGAGCAGAACCTTGGATCACAAAGAGGTTGCAAGTAATTGGATGGCACCACCCATGAAAACAGAGTTGAGGGTCCCATCCTGTGCTCAGACATCACCCAATCACAGGAAATAGATTGACAAAACAACAGCACCACGAGGGGAGACCTTCCTGTCAAGTCCTCTACTCATCTACATCACTGAAGCCGTGAGAACCCTCAGTCTCAGCAGCCACAGCTGGCTCAAGGGCTCCAATCCAAGTAGAGCCCATCATGACTGAAAATTAGACACGCTCACAAGCAGTGCTTCCCCACTGAAGAACACCACACCTTCAAATGGGGGAGGAAGAGACAGTGCGATGTTTCAGCAAGCGAGATGCTTCAGACCAACTGCTCCCTCCCCACCCTGCTCCTCCCTCCCCAAAAAAGTCATGGGAGCTAAAATAACATTTCTTTCAGCAAATGTCAGATGGAGGAACTTTCATGACTCATCAGCTGTTGTTTTAGCCTGCAAGGGACTATAAATTACACTAATTAGAACATGGTATTTTTCTTGCAGTTATACAAAACACTGTCTCTTCCTGTGACATCTAAGAGCAGAGTCCTCAAGCAGGAGCGTGCTCGGTACATGTTTTAACTAGAATTCACAATTCACTTGCATGAAAACCCTCCTAGCAGCAAATTGGTGAGAGCTGGCAGGGCGCATTAAGAGAGCTGTACTGAATTATGAGAGGAGGGAGAGTAAATTAGCGACCAATCAAACTTGTCCAACCAGAAATGGAGCCATCTCTTACTGTCAAGGACTGCAGCACTCGTATCACTTTCACTCAGAGCTGAGAAAAGGTAATTTATGAGGTCTTTAGTCACTCACACCATCAGCCTGTGCAGATAGTAAGCTTAGCAGTTGGGACTGCATGTGTTTACTTGCATTTAGCCACATACACAATCTTAGACAAGCCAAACAGCCTGAATATTGGCCGTCACTTCAGTTTTCATGCCTGAGTTATCCCAGCAAAGTAAAAGCAAAGGTTTATTCAGACCTCAACATCCTAACTCTGGTCATTACAACAAGCTCCTGCAGTGCCATTGCCCTGACTCACCTTCCAGCAAGGCTCCTCCAAAACCAGATACAAAAAGGGCTTTTTCTACTGCACCCCTAGTGCATTATGGAGCCCCATCCTCACCCTGGGGGTTGTACTTGAGCAATGTGCCCACAGAATAACCACAGAGATGAGAGAATTGCTGCTTCCCAAAAATCTGAGCTGCTTCTCACAATGCCCCATTCGTCACAATAAAGTTTGGGGGCTTTGACTGGTTTCCCCATTCCAAGCAGAGGGAGAAAAGCTTTACTTATGAAGGCTGATGGCACTCACTTGTACCCTTTGGCTGTTGATGTCACAGATAATCCCAAAGAAGTGGATCTCAAGAAAGGAGAGACCGCTAACCTTGGCCAACAAGATAACAACTAGATCTGGTCACACATTTTTCCTCAGAAAACTGCTTCCTTCCTGCAGAGACAATTACTTTTCCCAGAACTTGTGATGGCTTCCAGTTGTTTAAAGAGATTAACAAGTTCAGCACTAGTTGCTTTATTGATTTGTGTGAAGATCTCATGTGCCATTGTCTAAACTGGACAATATTAGAAAATCCCCCATCATGTATTGCAACCAGGCTTTTAAACAACATGGAGAAAAATTGGAAACAGAACTTTAAAAAGTTTACCACCTTGGTAGCAAAACCACTGCACAACCCTTAGCTCAAGGCAGAGCTCTGCCTCCAAAACTCCCACTGCAGCAAGAAAAGCAGATGTTGTCTGCTTGTGCTTTGCATGGAGATTGCAGTCCAGAAACCAGAGGGGTACAGCAAGGGCCTCAAGATTACGGCTGCGTTCAGAAATGAAAGTCTTTGGCACCAGCAAAACCCCAAGGAGCATTTCCCCAGCTGTTCGGAGAGGGGGCCTGCAGGGGTCCCTCATACTGCTCCACAGCAGCCAAGAACAGCTGGATCCCAAGAGCCGGAGGGCAGCTGTTACAACAAGCCCCCCTTCTCCCCTTTAGTGGGGGGTATGGGGAGATGGACCCAGCTGCCTGCAGATGCCTCCCCTGGGGCAGGCCCCACAGGTGTTGGCTCCCTGCCCCGGTACCCACTGGGATGTGCGAGCTGCTCACCTGCCCGCCAGCTCTGCAGGGAAGAGTGGCCCCTTCCCCTGTTTGCTGGAGTTAGCAACTCGAGTGCAGCGGTATCTGGCGGACATCTGGCCACTTGGATTTCCAGACAATGACTCATGCACACATCCTGGGACAGCAGAACCTGTGGTATTGAGAAGGGATATGACCAAAGGTCCCACTTTCCCTTCATTGTGCAAGCTTTCATTTGCACCTGAGCCTCTTTCAGACCAAACCAGCAAAGGGCTGGACTACGCTCACCCTCTGAAGACAGCCCCTTCTAGCAAGGCAGCAATGTCGCAACAAGGAGATCAGTCAAGGGTCCATGGGGGAATTTGAATTCACAGCTCTGCAGCCCCTGGTACCACCAAGGGAGCCACAAAATACTTTAGAAGAGGAATTCCTTAAACAGAGAGCGTGCAGCAAGGGAATGAAATCAGAAAGTTTGTTTCTGCTGTTGCCATGAGGCACCCAGGTGCAACACAGGCACATCTCCTGAGCGGAAAAGGTCACCAGCACATTGGCTGAGGTTATCAGAGAGCATACCCTCAACCCTTACGTTGTAGTGAGGCAGCACAGTTGTCCATAAGCCATCAAAGTTTAAAGAGCCCTAACGTAGAGTAACGTCTCTCAGCCAGGGGATTGTGAACGATTAAATAGGACACTGCTAAACACTGCTAGGTGCTGGAAATATAATTTCTGTAAGTGCAGATGTTGCTATTCTGCTGCTAGCCAAGAGCTACATCATCTTTTTGAAGCATGTGCAAGTGTAAATGGGTCCAGCATTCTCTCACCAAGGCTTTTTAGCTCTTAATTTCACAGTAAACAAAGGAAAACTCTTCTGCTCCACTTAAGGTATCACAGCTGCAAGGAGGCAGAGGCACTCTGCTCCAGAAGGTCTCAGCATGCTCTGGGCACCTATGTGACCAAGCAGCCAGAGATGCAACCACATAGAATTACCCAAAACCTACAGCATGTTTGTTCCATCTACAGAGATTGTGCTCCCCAGACTTAGTGTTTTTCAGCAGTTAGCAGCACTGCCTCTCTGCTTCATGAGACTCATGCGGAGAGGCCATAGCCTGTATACCCCCAGTCCCACGCTGCTCTTGTAGAGGTCTCCTCTGCATGAGGCTCGCTCAGTGAAACAGGCAGCATACGGCATCACACAATCAGCCTTATGATCTCATCTTGTCTGACTGCTATTTTTACAGCTTGTTATTAATAAGCATAAACTATGAAGGCAAGGTACTGTCATGGTGGATATTCACACGCTCACAGCCCACATGTTGCTTTATTGAGATTGCCAGGCAAGAGGAATTCTGAAAGGGGCCACGCAGGGCTGTGTGCAGGACATACAATTTATCCCCAGCTACAAGCAACACATCAGCAAGCCAAGAACAAAACAACAGTCTCATACACAAGTTAAATAAAAAAGGCCTTTTAGGAAAACCATAGCATTAATCCTACCTTGCTGAAGACAAAGTCATCCTTCCAGCATCCACCAGACTTAGCAAAGGGCTTAGCCAACTGGGCTGGGTGGGTAAATCAAATGAGGCTGTCAGCACAACAGCTGAAGCCCATGTCTTTAATTATACCCACCCTGCTGTCTATCACCTCCTTACTGTTCTGAGAGAGGGGAGCTAAACTGGGGATACCTGTGGAAGGGCTCACCTTAGCTGTGCTCTCAGTCTCAGCAGACCCATGCCAAACCTTCACTGTCTTCAGGTTCTCTCCTCCAAAAAGCCCTAAAGCTGGGCTCAGGTTGTGATGAGTGTGAGCTTCAAGCTTTGCAGTGTGTCTGGGAGCAATCTTCTTTTGGCTCCTTAGAGCAGCTCTGGCCCATAGATTCATGGCCTATGTAGACACCACACATGAGTGTGAAAACATACAAATGCCCAACATTCATATCAGTGCGTTGTCCAGAAGTGTTCACTCAGTTTAAGAGAGCACTGAGGTCAGACTGTTAGATGAGTTCAAAGCCTGCTGTTCAGCCATCAAGTTCTTTTAGTTTGGATGGACACAGAAATCACAGGGGCATGGCAACCTGACCTTGGCTGTTTTTTTCCATTACATCTTTTCCTGCTGTGATCCACACTGAGCTCTTGCATGGACCCACGTGAGTGGGACTGTACATCCTCTATGGGTGCAGGAGCAGCTGTGGGGCTGGAAGGGGCCTCTGGTCCTGAATGCTTCCTTGTGACCTGGGAGCTGAATCTGTGTAAGGTGATGCCCTTGTCCTCAGCTTGCTCTGCTGCTGAACCGTGATGAGGTTTAGGGCTGGTTTCCTGAGGCAACCATGCACAGTACCTACAGTACCAAAAGACCCTTTAGCAGGCCGGTTGTGATAGGACAAGGGGAAGTGCTTTCAAACTAAAAGAGGGGAGGGTTAGATCAGATATAAGGAAGAGGTTTTTTGCAATAAGGGCGGTGAGGCACTGGCACAGGTTGCCCATAGTGTTGGAGGATGCTCCATCCCTGCAGACAGTCCAGGTCAGGCTGGACGGGGGCTCTGAGCACCTGATCAGCTGTAGGTGTCTCTATTCGTTGTAGGGGAAACTGAGGAGAGAACAGGATACTAGGAGTCTTCTCAAGAAGCTCCTGGATGGTTTTTGGCTATGGAGAGCAACTGGGGCAGCCGGCAGGTGTGGCGAGGCAGCAAAGAGGAAGAGGGATGACAAAGGGCTTGCCAAAACTGGGTCCGTGGGAAGACTTCTTTCAGTCGTGCGGTCCTGAAACGTAGAGGCAATCCTCAGAGATCCCACGGCACTTCCCTCCCTCCACCTCCCGCACCTGCCTGGCTGTCCTGGCCCCGCTGACTGCCTTCCCAGGAGGCCGTCCCCACGGCTCACCCAGCTGGAGAGATCCTGGTTTTGAAAACACAGTGCAGCTCCTTAATGCACCATTGTTCACTGGGTAATTGCTTCCTTTCTTTCTCTCGCTCCCGGTAAAGCCAGGGGCAATTCCTGCTGGCTGGAGGCAGCCTTCGCCCGGCTTTCACTTAAGTCCTTAAAGAGACACTTTCCAAAGAAATAATTGCTGCCTTTATACTTCACAGTCTTAACGAACATCTTTCGACCCCATTTCAACACTTAGCGGGTTTTATTTAGGTGATGAAGGGATTGTCTTTTTTTATTTCAGTTCCTGCGGTCTTTCTTTCTTCCTCCCTTTCTTCTTCCTCCTCTTTCAACCTCAGAAAGAACATATGCATTTGTAAAGCCAATTCAGAACTATTCTTAGGATTCACTGTAGTGCAAATTTAAAATTACTTCCAACAGTAATGTTTAACTATGAAAAATAAGGTGCTTTGGATCAAATTAAATAAGGCTTTTAAATAAGAAATATTAGTTCATCTCCAGTATATTTATGCTCAGTGCAGGCTAAAATTTAAATCCTGGCTCTTGAAGGGCCATCCAGTTCTTTACTAAAGCTTATAAATATCTCGGGAAGTGAGGAGGTCTCGATACAGCCAGCTTATGATGGGGAAACTTCAGAGAAAGATGGATTTAATAAAGAAAATATGGTTTGAGTGGATGGTGGATGGTCTCACGGTAGCAGCAATGACACAACCCTCTTTCTCATGCATGAAGAAAATGCACATTTGTATTCAGCGCAAAAGAGAAGATGGGGAAGATGTAGCACATAGGAATGTATGGCAGCTGTGGCAGAGCTGGAGGCAGTTCACCAAGGCCACAAGAGGAGGGCAAAAGCCCCTCGTGTCCTCAAGAAAGCCCCTACATTGTTAGCACATCATATCTGTAGCCTCCTAGTCAGAGTGCATGTGAAATGTGCGTATTTTTCATCAAGTTTCTTCTTCAGTTGCCAAGGGTAAGGGCTTTTTCATGGTTCAGACCACTGGATGATGCTCTTCATTGCAGTGCTGTAACCTGTGGGGTGCTCTGATGAGGAAGGCTGGCCAAGTGATCTATCCCATTTTCTTCCCAAAGCAGGTCTGAAGCCTCTGTGCTACATGCTGTCATCTTCAGGACCTGGGGAAGACCACTGTGGACTTCAGATCTCATGGGTTGGTTCGAGCCCATGTGAAAGGCAAGAGAATGGTAGGAAAGGGATACATGAAAAATCAGGATAACATCCCACAAACTTTAAGAGAACAGTCTGAGTGCCTAGCAGAGCTGCCTTACCAGTCAGTACACAAGTTCAGAGTCAAGCAAATATTTTCAGACACCTCTGTCTGTCACTTCAGTCTTCCATCCTTATCAGTTGTGGATTGGCCCTGTTGCATTCCTCCTCTTTCTAAAGGGCCAGGAATAAATCACATAGGAATGGTTTGAATGCCTGGGGCTTAAGCTCGTGCTTAAATTAAGCTTGTGGGTAAGTGATTTGGTGGTGAATTTAAGCTCTGGAGTGTTTGGCTGAATTAGGCCTAATGGGTTTGTCCCAGTGGAGCAGTCAGATTTGTAGGAGAGCTTAAGAAAATAGTTCCTAAATAAATCACATAATTTCAGAAGTTAGGGATTCTTTTTTTTTAATGCTTCAGGTACAGTTTTTCAGGGAGGGTGGTCTTATTTTATCAAGTGAACACATCTTCATCACTTATACATACAATTTATACCAGCAGATTGCCCCAGCTTTTTTTCTCCTCCCTCCCCAGCACACAAGCCCAGATAAGCATTCCTCTGAGCAAATGTGTTGGCATAACAAAAGGTTCTTCACAAACAGCACATTTGTTGTTGCTGTGCTAAAAGCTAACTATATTTTAAAAACATTAAAAGTAAGCCAAGGGACTGGGGAGGCGTAAGTGATGCAAAGAGGGAGTTCGTTTTCCGACTATAACACCTTCTTAAATGAACATTATTACTAAACAAAGACATCAGAAGACACTTTTAATTAAATTGATTTATGGGATTAGTCAATGGATTTCTGCCAGTTTACACCAGTAGACAATTTGACCCTGGGTGATTCTGCGTGTGGGAAGGATGTGTACTCAGTTAGGGGCTTCTGGAGGATATCTGTTTGAATTTTAGATAGTCAATCTCTGTGTGCTTATCGTGCAGCAAAACATTTAGGTACCTTTACAGCTGGATCATAGATTGTCCTGAATTGAAATGATTCTTTCTTTAAATAACAAAAACCTGAAAAAAGCCCATATATTCTTGCTTGCTATGTGTATTTCCTGGGGGCTGAGGGTGGAGAAGTGTCACCAGATTGAAAACATTTCTTATGGTGAACAACATGAGGAGAAAGCAGCCTGGAGGAGCACATGAAAACATTGCACTGCATTGAAAAATAGCTCTGCGCAGCTTCCCTTAGAAAGTCTGATTCACTCTTTGGATGTTTTCCTCTGGCTCAGCATCTCCTCACATCTGGCAGGTTCTCTCACCCAGCCTTCTCCCCAGGACCCTTCTGCCTTTGTAAAACGGGGCCATAAAAACCTCAGCAACCCCTCCACCCTCTTCATTTCAAGCCACTTCAGAATTGCCTGGTACCACACAACTGGCTCATGACAGACTGCACAGCTGAGACCGGATGTCCTCTCCTCTCTGTACATCTGGAAGCTCCTCTTCTTTGTGCCATTGTGAGACAGATATTCAGCTCTACCCAGACCCATGGGCTGAGAGGAATGAGATGGAAATGAAATCTGCCAGCACCAACAGGACTGACAGGTTAAGCCAACATAGAAATTTGAAGAGTGATGGCAGCAGTCACACCAAGTGGGCCAAAGCCAACGAATGTGTTGAGGAGTGAGTGTTCTCCAGAAGCTGCCTCCCTTCACGCAGGCCAGAAAATTGTTTGAATTACCTGCATCCTCCTCAGATAGCTAAAAAATGCTCTTACGTTTGCTGGTGATTTATCTACCTATTTATTACTACCATTTATACAAACCATTCTTCCATTAACAAGAGCCCATGCTTATTTCCAGGCCATTTTTCACCGTATTGAAATTGATGAGCTAACACCAATAGCAAGGATTACAGTGGGCTGCTTGTGTACAAATCGAGTAAAAAAGAGGGGCAGGCTTTCTCCTTCCTACTGGCAGTCTCCTTTTTTTCCTTGGGGAAAAAAAAAAAAACCTCTGACTGTGCATCCCCAGCATTGTTCCAGCAGAACATCCCTGGCTATTGCCTCTGGACTATTCTCTCTGCTGTAGGCAGAGTTAACTGGTGGAAAAGAAGACTTAAAAACATTGTCTTCTTGTTATGCATGATTTGTGCATCATGAAGGAATCTACAGTCTTCAGGGCCATCACAAAGTTCATCACAAATGTCTTCTGCACCTTCTCTTGGCCAGCAGAGGCATGCACTTGTCCAGGAGGAAGAAGACAACACTGAATAAGGTCCGCCTCTGCAAATGAAGGCCTTGCTGTCTATGATGGTGTTTTTTCACTCCATCGTCCAGTTAACATCTCATCCATACACAGAAGCAGCTTTACTTTTTTTTTTTTGGAGTGCTTCCCAGCACATTGGCTGCAATTCTCTGCTCTGTTTTCAGTCCCTTGTTTTGAACGATGCCCCCCGGTCTTCATCAGATATAACTTGTTGCCCTATCTGATGGTGGTCTAAACAACATGATGCTTTCCTTCAGTGGAGTTAAAAGACTTCAACTTGGATCAATTCCACTCACTATCCCATGACTGATACAAACAGGGAATGCATTTGCTTTCCTGATTTGTTAGGCTTCTGCTGTATGTCCAGCTCATTCAGCCTCCTGACATTTAATTGAATGTCAGGAGGAACACAAATGACAGAAGGAATACATCCAAAAATACATCCAAAAATAAATCTACTGATCCTGAGGTTTCAGTATGCACAAAAGCAAGGAGAAAGCTTTTCTCCTTCCCAACCTTCTGCTGTGTAAGCAGGTAAAGAAAGCACATGCACCACGATTCTGATATCCTCGATGCTGTCATGCTGGCAGGAAGCAGTGGATTAAAATTGTTCTTGTTTCTTTGTTTTCGGTTCTTTGTTTCCTCACCAGACTCTCACCTGCAGTTGGCAATGAGCTGAAAGCAGTCCTGCATGGGCAACCTCAGTGAGATTTGCCTTGCAAACAAGTCTCAAGACCAATTCCCACCTCTTTCACTAAGCTGTTCCTCTCTCTGCATGACTGGCTGTTACCTCTCAAAAGTGACTCACTACCTTTTGCATTTTGGGTGTAGATACACCTTTCCATTATGTCTGCATAAAGCACTCACACAATGGGCTGTGATCCCTGTGGGTTGGCTGTAGGCTCCAGTCCAAAGCAAACACATAACCCCACCATACATCCTTGCAGCTCGCGCTAGAATCTGTGAATTTTTTTGGAACCAGAAGGGACCATGTTGAAGTGTTAAGCTCCAGTGCTTTAAAATGCTCCTGAATTTGGCCACACATCTTTTCAAGGCCTCCAGACACACCTACTTAAATTTACCAGTTTGGTCAGAGTGGCACACAGTGAGGAAGAAAGAGAGACATCTCAGAGAGGAAAGCATACCTGGACTATGTACATGTATATATATATACATACATTCTTGGTGATAGATAAGGCACTGTGTGGAGCTCTGAGGAGACCCCCAGCCTGTTCTTCAGTGCTTCCCCATGCATGGTTCTTCCTAAATTACTGCGGAGCATACTCTGCTGCCTTGCGTTCCCCCTCAGGCCTTCAGGGAAATATGGTATTTTTCTTCATTTACAGCTTAAGAAATTTTCGAGCCGAACATTGTCTCATCCTCCACTCCAGACATGGCTCCATTTCCATATCTGTTGATGAAGGCTGATAAATAAAGAACATTCAGAGGTTATTTTTACTGAGGACGCTCAAAGAGAGCGAGACACTGCTTTTGAAGAACAGAGCCAGGTTTCAGTTATCCAATGGAAACTTATCAACACCACTCTTAACAAGTGCTGAAGGATCACTTCTCTCCTGAAAATGAGATTCTGCCTTGTAAACTATTTAGTATTTTTCCTTGCGCAGGCCCTTCATCTCTCAGAACCTGACAGTATTTCCCAGACAGTAAATAAAGAGATAAGCTGACCCTCTGTTGAAAGCAACCCCTTCTGCATCCCATTAAAGCCTGTCAGCACCGTGCAGCTCTCCCTCCTAGGGCGCTGGGATGAGGGCAAAGTGAAGATGGGACCGTGGAGAGCACTGGGGAGTAAGGGCACAGCACTCAGTACTGATGCGATGAAATGTCCAGGAAGGCAGAACCACCATGTGCAAAGCAGAATTAGCCAAGATCTTGGCTTAGAAAGCTGTAGGCTAAAAAAGAGTTAAAGAGTAAGAATTTTCCTTTGGAGAAAATGATGTTCTTGGAATATATGAAGCATCTATTACCAGACATCAATCTCTACCATATGGCATATGCATTACTTTCTTTTCTGAATACACCTTCAGCCACAGATTCATACTTTGCATTCTGTGATTACACTGTGAGAGAACAGCCCGCTCTGATGAAACACATCAGGTTGGCAAGTTGAAGGTGTTCAGATGGTAGTGTGGAGGTTCCCTGAGCCTCACTGTCCCTGTTCAGTCCCAGCACTACAACTCGCAGCCTGTACTTCATCTGAGAGGAGATTACTGATTCAATGATTCTATGCTTCTAAGCGTGGATATGCTGGTGGTGGGTTGGCAGTTAGACTTGATCTTAGAGGTCTTTCCAACCTTAGTGATTCCATGAGTGGGCATGGTGCTGATGGGTTGATGGTTGGATCTGGTGATCTTAGAGGTCTTTTCCAACTTCAGTGATTCTATGAGAGATCACCTTCAGCCAAATGAACGCTATGCTTACGCAAACGAATTCAACTCAGATAAGTTCTGCACATTTTTTCTAAAACTCCAAGCACGCTTTCAGTGAGGATTTATTTTGGCAGGTTTCAGTCTTTTATATCTCATGATCCCATGCTGCAATGGAAAAGAGAGACCTCTGGACTCTCTTTCCTGGCTGTTAAAACAGAGGGAGGCCACTAAAACTCATCTGCAACTCACAGGTTGGAAACATCTGATCTGAGTGGTTGTTTTACATTTCTGAGTCTCAGCAAGAAATGCATCAGGAAAAATGCCTTGCAATATTTCCAGTGCAGCAGGAAGCCAGGGCTGATGGATTCCGCTCCTTAAGATACTTCCAGCTTAACCTCTATGAATGGATAAAATTCAGAAGATTGGAAGAGAAGTAGTGCACAGGTCGTTGAAATTCTGGACAATGCAGATCCAGCTCTGAACAGGTGCTTTTTTAAATGTCATTCAAATGTGTCTCCTAGTGACTCAGTTTGGCCCAAGTCTACAGAAAAATCTATGCATTTTTCTCTGGACTGTGGTCCCGAACCTCTGTATATCTATCCCTTGCTATTACAATCAGTCCTGCCTGGGAATCACATTATATTGAGATCAGATTCAGAGTTTTGATGTGACCTTCTGAAGTTTCATCTCCCTCCTTTTTGACAGCAAGATCACAATTATTGAGATATTAGTGACATGCGCTGTCTGATTAAATCTAAAATAAATACCAATTGCTGCTGCACCATTAAAAAGCAGAGACAGTATCTGACTGTAGGTCAGGTGGAAGCAAAGGCAATTAAGATAAGCCCTGCCTTGGTGATGAGTATGATGGGGTTAAAACCTTGAAGGTTGTTTTTATGAACAGTGCAAGTCAGTAATGAAGGGGAGCCTGAAATCTCTGATGGTAGAAGTCTACAAGGCTCCTGTCTTTGTGGGACAGCTGGATGAACTCCTATGGCCAGAATGACATGAAACGAGCCTTCTGCCACCCCACCCCTGCTACTGATAACCAGTCCATAAGAACCAGATTTACCCCATAGGCTCTGCTCCTGCTCAGTTCTACCTGTACACCAGGGTGGGCACAGGACGAAAGCAACAAGCATCATCTTACGGCACTTTTTGGACCTGTTGGTTCATCTCAAGTCTTGCTGTATCTCTGTGACATTTTCCACGCAAATGTGAAAAGGGCTCAACCAGGAATGAAAAAAATCCCAGCAGCTCTAACAGTTTGCATCTGGGTTTGGCTCTTTGGTTTTTTTTTGGGTTGTTTTTTTTTTTCTCTGAAGCTTTTTCTTGTCTTTCAGTAAGGAGTTCAAGCCTGTATTCCCCTCGCCCTAAAACTGATCCAGCCACTTACGGGATTCTCAGTGAGATCATTCAGGAAATATTTCCAGTTGGAGGTCTTTACTTGGGGATTTTTTTATTTATTTTGTCCTGTGCTTGGCATCAGTTACAGGTGCTTTTCCTATTTTGGATGGAAAGGATATTAAGCAGTATTCCTAAACGTCCTTTTGGACCTTTTCTTAAATAAAAAAAAAAATAAGACTGCCAAAAGAGCTTTTGATGGAACATCCTCCCCTGGCCCCCAGTCTGACAGGATTCCCTGACCTGCATAATGCTGTCCAGATTGAAGCATGAGAAACATTTCGAAAATGAACTATGCTGAAGTCTGGGAGTTATTAACTGCCAAGAAATCCCAAAAGCTTTCAAACCTTGTTTGCAGCTGCAGTGTAGGAAACCTAGGTGCTATTCTTAGAGGAATTCAACAGGAACTGTAAATTCAAGGCAACTTGCTGCTAAAATACAAAGGTAAAGAATTAAAACAGACTTCAGAAAAGAAAGGCCCAAGCCATAATGGTGCCAAAGTGACTGATTGAAAAAGAAGTTCAAGAAATTTCAGTCTGCCTAACTGGGGCATAAAATCCAGAGTGAGGTGAATGAAGTCCTGTGTCCTTTGCAGATCCGGGCTGCAAGAGGCTGAAGAGCCTCCAGCATTCCCAAATGAGAGATTTGTGTTGTGACAGCTCAGACATGTACAACCAGTCCATAAACATCTATCAAGGAATCAAAGACTTCTCCAGGCCCACTGCAGCCTGGGAAAATTCAGGTCCCATTGAGCTGCCCTATGCTCAATCCCTTCAATGTGAGCATCTCAAGCGAACCTGTCACTTGTCACCTTCTTTTCCAAGGACCCCAGAAAGACAAGCGAGACTCTCAAAGCAGGAGAATACTTTTACACACCTGGATGTGCTACTTGAAGGAAAATTGCTTTCAGGAGCTAATTAAAATGCATTATTCCCCCCTCTAGCTCTATAGATTAATCTATTTCATTTTCAGAATCTCTTCTTTTCTTTTTTTTTCACATCACTTCAAGTATTGAGAAGAGATTACATTATTACAATCACAACTTGGCCTCAGTCCCAGAGTACAGAGATGAAGAGAGAAAAGGCTTTTGTTGAACACACACACGCACACTCACATGCACACAACGCACCAAGCAACGACTGTAAGAAGTCAGTGCCTTCAACAACATGAAAGTGCATTAATCAGCTCATAGAGAGAGGGAGATCTCAGCTCTTGGGTCAAAAGGCATGTAAGGAAAAGATTTCCAGACAGTACAAGAGGTGAGACATTGAGACAGGCTGCCAGGGAGGTGGTGGAGTCACCGTCCATAGAGGCATTCAAGGGACATGGGGATGTGGCACTGAGGGACGTGGTCAGTGGGCATGGTGGGGGTTGGACTGGGTGATCTTAGTGGTCTTCTCCAGTCTTAATGTGCCTATGATTCTACGAAAAAGAATGGGGAACCTGATGGAAAACTACGAGTAAATTTTACATAAACATCTATATATAGATAAATGTACCTCTATAGATCATCTACAGTGTATTACATACAAATAATAATCAAATGTTTCATACAAAAGAGTTCTGCTGCAATGAGAGGGATATGAGGGAAAAAAAAAAAAAAAAAAAAAAGAAAAAAGACAAACAACATCCTACATTAAGATGCTTTATTAGGGTGCAACTACTCAAACTTCCCCTGGAAGGAACAAATCCCTTGAGGTACAGGGACCAGATTTTCTGTCAGTTATGCCAAAGTACTTTCTTCAAAATGAATGCAAGTGCTGGGGAGCTCTCGCAGTTAAACGAGAGCAGAACGGCTGTCCCTACAGGATGCCTCCTCCCAGCAGCAGCCCCCTCAGCTGCAGATGTTTGGGGAGGAGAGGAGGCTGAGGCTGTGCCTCCACGTCTATTAATATCGCATCTGCACTCCCAGATTTCATGGCAGGACGAATTTGATCTGGATGGAGCACAAACACATTTTTGTTGAATTAACAAATGCACGTGACGCGATGTGCTCCAGTTGTAAGCTGGTTGCCCACATTATGTCCGCCTGAGGATGACGGACAAGACTGGCCTCTGCATAGGGACTGCCAGGATAAAGTTATGTCTCCAAAAGGATTGAATGCATTGGAACCAGCCTGTGAGTTTGTACCCGCACTGCAGGGACCATCTGCAGCCAGGCACCTTATATCCAGATGCAACACCTCATGGAACAGAGGCCACAAAAGTAGGCTCCAAATCCTAAATGCATTCATGCACAACAGTCACCATTCTCAAAACGTCAGCACTGAGAAGCAAACAAGCTGAGTTAGAGCTACTTTCTTGCCAAATCAGGGCTGGCACAGACGCAGGTACAGACCTCCTTGTGCCATGGCACACCCATAAACCTACAGCTAGGGGCAGCAGCTTCAAGCAACAGAATTAACTAAATCTCATTTGTATATTCCATCGGAAGGATTTGGGGTCTTAAATTATATATTTAGTGAAAACACAAATAATTCATGAGTGTTTTCAAATACATGAATAATTCAAGTTGGAACTGAAATAGCTAAATCATCGGAGCCATCATCTTCACAGAAGCATATAGGATAGGTTATTTCAAGTACATTTCACTGCAGGCTGGCACGTGCACCTATTCATTAATAAGCAGCTGCATCCGTGCCTTTCAGCCTCCACAAAACCCAGCGAGTTGCAATAGCCGGGACAGCAGCCCTACGGCTGAGATGCATTTGAGCCCTAATTGAGCTATGGGTTTAAGAGTAGGGACAGAACCAGTTTGAAATCCCATTTTATGGCTCCCCAAACCACATCAGAACCATGTGGTACATGTGTGGCATTTAAGAACAAATTATCTGAACACCCTACAAATGTTCACTAATAGCTGACTCCAAGCTCTAGCAACCAGCATTCCTGCATGCATATTTGTGGCTGACGTTGTGTAGACTCTCAGGCATGTGTATTTGTTAATTTGAAGTCTGTGTATTTTGTGGGCATTGAGGGTGTAACACTGAAACCATAACTTCATTGTGAAAAAGGTTGCACTTACATTATATATAATATAACAGCCTGGAATGAGCTGGGCAGTCAGATACGTTAGGAGGAATTCTCAGAACAAGAAAAGCTTATATTTTTAAGTAGCTTTTAAGGACAGATTCCATTATCTTGACATCAAGGGGCTTTTTTCCTCTCTCTTTTTTTCTTTTTTAATTATTTCTCTCGTTTTGTTGTCAAAGTTAACTTTTAATTTCTTCTTGTATTTCCCCTCCCAGGAAAACGGAGTTCAGAAAGATAAAATTTCAGAAGGACAACACATGCATGAAGTATTAAGAGGAAATCAAGGAGTTGCATTATGGCATTGACTTAAACAGCAATACCTGATGGCATTTTACATCCCAGCTGTGTCTCCGGTTTGGGAAAATCTTTGGGTTCAGAACCACCAATAGAAAAATGCCACATAGCAAATGGCTGACACTGAGCGTGTTGGAGCCACATCATCCCCCACCCTCTGATCTGGTAAAATATAATGGCTCATTCATTCTCTCCTTTTTTTTTTTTCTTTTTTTTTTTTCTCTCCAGTTTTGCAGGAATTCTCCCATTGTAACAAGCCTTTGACCTAACCTCCATTTCTTCTAATTCTGCCTGACATCTTCCCATCATATGTTAACAGTGTGTGTCTTCAGTGAAAGGCAAACCGACTCCGATGCTCTGGGCCTAAAGAAAAGCAATGTGGAGGAAGAAAGAGAGAGAAACCTCGACCTCGCTGGTCCTTCCCAGCAATCTGTTGCTCCAGCAACTGAAAAATCAAACAATGATGTCAAGAAGATGCAGCCAGCCACACTAAACCCAATGTCCAGTTGCTGGAGCAACTCATTGTTAAAGTAAGCGATGCAACTGTTTGTTTCTCGGCAGTTTGAAGGGAAAAAAAAAAAGAAAGGGAATAAATTAGGGCAGAGAACAAGTACCTGAGTGGGGGTTCCTGGTTTGGGGGCAATTTGGGGTCTGTGCTGCAGCACCAAGCCAAAGAGCTGGGACAGGACGCGGCTGCTGCCTTGTAGCTGAGCAAAGCAGCCTCCTGGGAGCAAATTGCTCTGCTCTTCCTTTCACCAGAGGAAATGCCAGAGAAGCGAGTACTGCTGCCAGATGCCACATGGACACCAAATGTTCCCCGGCAGAGAGGGGAGGGCTGCCCAGCTCGCTTTCATCCCTTCTGCCCTCTGCCCCCCCAGCTGTCGCTGCCCAGCAGCCCCATCTGTCCCCGTGCTGGGCAGCTTCCAGGCTTCAAACGACGAGGACAGGTGCTGAGGCCACCCTTGAGCAAAGCCCTCTTGCAGCCCCCGCTCCTCTCCGGGCTTCTCCTCTCTTTGGGACCTTCACTTTGTGGCTTGCAGAGAGCTGAAACCCAAGGCAAAAAGGCACCATTCTGGGATTTCATTCTGAAATATACCCACCATGCTCTGCTTTTGCTCCAACAAGGTGCAAGGTGACGGACAGCCTCCATCCATGCTCCCTGCTTGGAGTGACCTCAGCCACACTGCTGCCCCAAGGTGACACTTAGCCCACGTGCCTATACGGAGCCATGTGATTAACTCTTCCACTGAAGAGTTCACTCTTACCCATTTATCTAATAGAAGCCATTTCATACTCCATTAGGCCCTTGCCCTCACTGAGTAATCCCCAGTTGTATCATGCCTTGGAATTAGTCTGTAAGGTCCTCAGGGCAGGGATCATGCCTTGGAAGGTGCCTCACAGACTTTAGGCCATCACTAAATTAATAAGAACGTAATAAAAGTATTAGAGAGCACTACCGAGGGAGGTATTGTTATGCCCCAGAGGCAGCATATCTGGTTAACAACCCTGAAAAGAAATGCCAACAACATTAGCCTCTGCCCCTAACATCCCTCTGCCTAATGTAAAATTAAATAGCTACAAATTACCTATCTATTTTTCTATCTGCCTAGGCAATTAGCCCGTGCTCATTACTGGACGTATGGGGATACCTCCAAGTGCTCATCGAGACAGAGGCACAGCGCACAATGTGGCACAAATGGGTTCTCCTAGGTCTTGGGTTCCATTGTAAAACGTAGCATCGAGCCCTCACTACACTGGGCCATCAGCACGTCAGGTAGAACATGCCTCCATCCCAGGGAGGAGGGGGAACCTTACAAAATCTAGCAAGGAAAGCATCCAAGCAGCAAGCAAAGAGCCAACGGTGGCAAACAGGCTGTGAAAGCAGTAGCAGCATGCATGGAGGATGAGGACAAGCAGCCAAAGCCGTGTTTATTCATATGGGAAACTAAACGATAGGTAAATATGGCTCAGTGCATTTATTTGCAATTAAAGCACACGCATGCATCTCCATGAAGATGAGGTGCACCCTACTGATTAGCGAGCCTGTTGTCAGCAGTGCCTTGTCAAGAAGAAATCCACAGAATTGCAGCGAGGGAGCACTGGAGCATCAAGACAAATATTCCATAAGAAAATTCAGCAGGGGGCTGCCCAGCCAGCAGCAGAGAACAGGACCCCCTGGATGCTCCAGCAGGGATGCAGGATGCTCAGGCATGGCAGCCCCACACCATCGCTCCATTAAACAAAGAATGCTGTCTCAAATGCACTTTAATCCAGTTAAGTTCAAGCCCTCCGTTTTACAGTTTGACGGTAATGCTATATTTTTATTCAGCGCAGGATCAGAGGTCTGATGAAACCTCATGTTGCCAACATAAAAGTGGAAGGAGCTTTAGTTAATCCCAATGAAAACCAAGTCCACTTCTTTTTCCCCACACCCCTCCTGAAAAGAAATAAAATGAAACCCCCACATTTGACTCTCTTGGAAGGGAAAATTCCCTGCTGTCCTCAGATGGTTAAAACATGCAGCTTTAGCAGGCTGCAGAAGGAATAGCAATTACATACCCTTCACCTCTTGCCAGCTTGTTTTTTTTTTTTTTTTTATGGTGGTTTTTTTGTGTGTGGTTTTTTTTTTTTTTTTTTCTTTTTTTTTGGGGGGGGTGGTGGGGGGAGGAGGGGAGGGAGGTGTTCTAAATCTTTCAACTATTCTGATCTCCAGTGGTGGTTTTGGGGTGAGGATCTCACCCACCATGGGAAAAGGTGGGCTGGGGGGCAAGAGGAAAGAGAAGGGAGCTCACAGCCCGCATATGTGTCATTAAGGAGAGAGAAGGAAAGTGCAGGTCTGCAGCAGTTAGCCTATCATTAGCCTGGTCAATATTAAAGGAGCAGGTGTTGTTCTCAGTTAATTTGTCTGGGAGGAGACCAGAGCAAATCCCAGCAGCCCTGCAGAGAATAAAAGCTTTGCGTGCTGACACAAAAGCCCTCCCTGCCACAGCATCACTCTTGCTGTGACTTCCCTTCCCTCCTCCTAATTGCAGGGCTAACATCCTCTGACAGGTGCCTCAGATGGCTCCCATCACTATCCCCAGCCCTAATCATTAACATTTCCATAGCACCCATCGCTGCAAAGCCCACAGTGCTCTTGATTATTTCAACAGAGCCCTTTCAGCTGAGGAACTGCAAAATATTCCTCCCAATGGGTGCTGGGCCCTTTCAACCTTGATCTAGTGGTTGGCAACCCTGCCCATGGCAGGCAGGTTGAAACTAGATGATCTTTAAGGACCCCCTCCAACCTAAGCCATTCTATGATATATATTGCTGGGATGTCTGGCACAAGGAACAGTGCCAATGGGATTCCAAATATTCCTCTCTTGAGGAAACCCAGGAGCCACATCAAAGCCAGCAGCTTGTCTGATGTATGCTTTGAGTGATGGTAGCTGAGGGAGGGGGCCTGCCATGCCATGAATATGTGCATTATTGGCATTGCCTCGAGCTAAGCCACAAGCTGTGTGTCAATTAAGACTGTAGTCTGGAAAGCAGCAAGCCAAGGCAAGTAAAGATGGGAAGCAAGGTCACTTGTAAAGTTTTTAGAATAGGTAGATGGTCCTCAAATGGATGAAAGAGAAACAAACAGATTAAATCTTTCATTGACAATGAGAGGAGGTCCAGATGAGATGAAACAATCATAGAATGGCTTGGGTTGGAATGAATCTTAGAGAATGTCCAGTTCCAACACCCCTGCCACAGGGGCAGGGTTGCCAACCACTCCAATGGGCGCCAGATGAGATTGCTCAGGGCCCCATTCAACCAAACAAGCACAGTCCTATAGCATTTCTCACTCCCAAATCCAGACCAAAGAACCAGCATTTCCCCAGGAGTCAGGGATTTTGCACAAATTACTACTTCCAACTGAGCATTTATAGAGAGCACAAAACATGGAGCAAATGCCTCCAGCAGTTCTACTGCTAGCAGGACTTGGCTCTAGGAAAAAGCCAGCATGGCAGCAGAAGGGAAACCAGCCCAACCCATAGCAGATTTTCCCAGTGGCAAAAAAGTGCTAAGGCTTTTCTATTGCTCACACCATAGCAAGGTGGATTCATAGGGAGAGGGGGAGCAGACTCTTGTCTTCACTATCAGTAACAGCTGAAGTCTCTAATGTGATACACCCACCCACAAGAACTATTCAGACCAAAAATCTTTGCTAGGAGTGGCAGCTGCTAGGAAGAAGAGAATTACAGCCTCCAGCAAACAGCAATAGGGAATCCTGTTCAAAAAAAGTGCCCAGAGATTGTGTTGCACAGCAAAGTCAAAACAAAAGGCAACGCTTTAAGATGCAGTGAGAGGAAAAGAACACTGCAGAGGAGAGGGAGGAGCTGTGGGGATGGATGAGAGTAGCTGGAGAGGAATTCCAAGGGGACGCATAGACAGGCAGTCACAAAGTCTGTTAATTATTTAAAAAATAAACTAACATAGAAGAGGGCGTCCCGCAGAGGAGGGGGAGGCAGAACCTCGGAGGAACCATCAATTATATGCAAACCAGCATAGAGACAGAGCACATAATGGTTCTGTGGGCACCCTCGGGGCTCAGGTGATGTCACCAGAAGCTGGCCTGTCTTACACTGATACCTTTGTATCCTTTCCTTACCCCTTCTTTGTTATGCTTACATCTCCTATTCAAATCCACAAGAGGAAACCAAGCGCTTATATTTGCTGTTTTGTGGTTATGGCTAGTACTGCTAGTTACATTGAGTTACCTGGCACCTCTGGAGCATGCTGTGATCCAGGCAGTTTGGGAACCTCGCTGCTTCTTTTTGGAGCAGTGACCACATGGAATGGTTGGGCATCAGGTGGAAGCCAAATGCATCCAGGCTATTGCTTCTAAATCAAGGGAAGCAAACAATTACGACTAAGTGTCATTTTCTTCCCAAATTTAATATTTTCTTGTAACTTGAGGGTTTAATTGATATCTCAGTATCTTCAGTTCAGCGCTAGCCCAGAAAACCTGCATCTTAAGAGGGAAAGACCCACATAAAAGTCAGAAGAGGTATCTTGCATCCTACATCCACTTTTATTGCTTTTTGTTATGATCATAGAATCGTTACACGTGCCAACACAAAAATACAAACCAAGAGCCATTTTGGTGTACAAATGGGTGAGGCTGGAATTAAAACTCATCCTGAAAGCACGAAGACCCAAAGTCCAGCACAAAACCTACATCCATCCAGGCTTTCTTCTCAATGATGGCTGTCCCGATTCCTCCCGCTTCTCCACTCTTGATTTGCATGCAAACTCATCTTCTCTTCAAGCTGAGCTCCTCCTTAAAACAGAAACATGGCGCTTGCAAGCAAGAGGGATCATATGTGTTTGATAGAAACCACCCATATAACTGAAACCACAGTTTTTATGATAAATCGGCAAATGAGCAAACATGCAAAACTGTATCTGCCATAACGATTTATTTAAAATAAACAAATCCAGCTGTGGTAAAATAACGAGTTCTCTGCAAACATACACACACACACGCACAAATTCTTGCTATTTCATTACCAACATATTAAATCTAGTCCCTCAACCCCAGCTCTTGATGATAATTAAATACACACAAATGAGCTGCAGTGAATTTGTTCATGATAATTTGCATAGCAGAAAATAATTATTCCGGCAATTAGATATGGTGCAACACGCTTTGTCTTTACGTGCGCCGCAAATTTCTTGTGATGCTTTTGCGTCACCCTGTAAGAGTTTAATTAATTGAGGCCCCTCTTTGTATTAATAGCACGATGCAGTGGGTTCATGGTGGCTTGGCCTCCCATCGCTGGAGCTCGCTTCATTTACATGTTTGGGATAACTTTCAGTGCTGTTTCTAGGGCTGCTGCTGCAAAGCTCTCGTTGTCTTTAACGAGCCAGCTCCTTGTTGGAAGTAGAAAGTTTTCCATTTGTTTTCTGTTGCATGTTTGCCCTATTGAACGTGGGAATGATGCATCTCTGACCAAAAAAGATCCTCAGACCTGCATCCATTTGGGTGAGATTCCTCATCCCAGGCACACCTCTATAGTTCCCAGCCAGCAGCAGAAGCAAAGGGAAAGATCAAACCAAAACGGAGCATCAAAGGCAGTGAAGCTACTGAGCAGATTTGCAAGGCTGGGTCTTGTACAGCCAGAAAGCCCAGCCTTTTCTTCTCTAAATGCATTTCACTTTGAGCACTGGTTGTAAAAGCCTGAGAGAGAGAAAGCCTTCTCTCCCTCTGGAGGCTGCTTCTTTAGCTACAGCTGGCCCTGCTGGCAGCCCTCCCTACATTCAGCCTCAACCTGTGCCAAAGGACAGGAGAGCCCTGGGGTGCTGCCAGCACCCCAATCTCCGTGGGGTAGCACTGCTCCAGTGCTTAAAGATGGAAAGCACCTGAGAGAAACAAATATTATTCAAATTCAGAGTTTTGATACGTATTTTGAGAACTGATTGCCCACAAATCCACATATTATGATAAAGGAAGCAGTGAGACAAAGCCTTTCTAACAGGGCAGCCTCTCTTCGGGAGGCACATGGAAACAAAGGAAAAAGAAACAGCAAAAAAGACATTTGAGAGGTGAGATCATCACCAAAGGGAGAGCACCCTGCTCTTGCTTCACAGTCCCATTTTGTCATAGTCTCAGGGCCAATGCTGCAGTTCCACTGCCCATCCACTCCCCTTTGCCACAGGCTTCTCCTCAAACCTTGGGCAAGCTGTTTGGCATCTTTCTACCCACCACTGCCTTCTTCAAAGCATCAGACTGGAAAAAATGAACGGAGACTAAGGACTGAGTAGACCACATCAGCCACCAGCTCCCTCAAGAAGGCTTGCATGCTGTGGCTAGCTGCTTACCCATAGGTGAATCTATAGCTCTGGCAACACCCAGGCTCAGACCCACATCCTTCAGGGAGCCATGGGTGTCACCCTCCCTTCCATGGGTCACAAACGGCATTGCAGTCTGATCCCACACACACAGCTGTATAGAATTCCCAAACCACAGCCCCCACAACCCACAGGAGGGGTGGAACATGACTACTCAATGCTCCCCTGCACCCAGACCCACTGCTGGGGCATGAAAAGGAAGGGGGAAAATGCAACAAAAGATGAGAATAAAAAGACTTCCAGCTCAGAGCATGGCAAGGAAGAACCCACCCTTCTTTCTCAGGGTTGGTCTTTTTTTCTCTCCCTTTTTGGCCTGGCTTACAGCTGCCTGCATCTCCCTTTGCTGGTTGCCTAGCACGGCCAGCATTCATGGCAAGCTGGGCTACACCAAGGATAGCAGGCGGTTATTTCCTACCCAGATGTCCTTTATTTCGGTCAGTGTCACTGCTTGAAGAACGACAATAGCACTTCATTTCTGTGGCACTCATCTTGAGCTAATCTAGTGGCAGCTCTGCCTTACTTTCAGCTACGCTGCACCACAGACTAAGATGGTGTAGAGAATAATTCAAGATGAATCAAGGAGGCTAAACTTGTTAATCCTTCCATTCTGCAGGGATGAAGGGTTATTTTACAAAGTACAAACGCTTGGGCCGCACAGTTCTGCTCAAGTGCCCTGTAACAGTCAAGAACAGCTGAAGCAATTAGCAATGCCCCATCTCCTCCAAAAGGCATAAACTCCAGGAAAGGAATCAATAGGAAAACTACAATACAGAGTCCTTCTCTCAAGACACATTTTAGGGATAAAGCTTTCATAAGGCAGAGGATAAGATCCTGGATAGGACTTAGGAAAAGGCTGAACCCTGTCCTTATGTATTTGGCCATGCAGTAGAGCCTCAGGTTCCCATCTAAAACTCGAGACAGTGGTATTTGCTTCCTTCATGAGGTCACTTAGGGCCCATTGACAGAACTAAATAAAAACTATACCTCTGAGTTAGTTATATCATCCTATTACTTGCACAAATAACATCACTGGCTGCACCAGAACAAAGAAAAATGCTTCCTAACCACTAGCACCACACATGCAGCATTCCTTACTAGGCATGAGCCACCTCCTCCTCATTTGCTTTTGTCAAGGATGTGTGTTGTGCTCATTTCTCCAGGCAGGAGGTTCAGCTTGAGACTCCTCCAGTCCCACATCTCCAAAAATGGCGCTCCGTACAAACGGAGAAGTGAAATGCTGCGCACATGAAGGATGGATGAAGAGTCAGTTCAACATCTCCAACACGCCGAGCTCAGCTTTCCAAAATATTATCAAAAACAAAACCTACCAAAAGCTTTCAGATGTAGAAGTTTTGTTTTCACAGGTCTGCATTCCACCTGAGAAGATGCTCGTGATTTGTTTATGACCTCAGTCAGATAAAGGACAAAGACCAACACTCGCAAAGATATCCTGATCATAAAAGTGATTAATCTTTCACACTCACAGGCCCTACTTCTTACTTCCACTGAAGTAAATGGGAGTTCTGCCTTTGCCTTCAATAGGGTGGAGCAGAGCCAGTGACTTTTGTCTGTTAATTCTTTGCGGATTATTTACTGCCTTCCAAGCACCACTGTAAAAATAAACTTCAGATTTTTAAAAAACCACATGCACACACAACAAAAAACAACTGGAGTTAAAGTGTGTGTAAATACTCAGAGAGAAGCACTGGCATAATATCCCAGCAGTATTTTCAGAATGGTTCATTATTTACTCATTAAATCAGTAAATGACAAGTCCATTTTTCAGGCTCAGCATGTGCGTTTGTTTCATCAGGGTGGGATGAGACCAAACAATTCCTGATCCCAGGTGTTGTCATTTGCTCCTGAATATCCACCAAGCCTCAGTGTAATGAGCTCTGAGCAGAGACCTGGCCAAACACAGGCTGCACGAAGCCATCAGGAGCCTCTCTGCTGCTCTTCAGTTGACCAAGCCTAAATTCACAATGAAATGATAAAGAGCAGAGGGCACCTAGCAACACCAGGAAGGCAAAAACAGGAGAAAGGACAAAGCATGAAAACTCCCCAACCTCTATTTCACTGACTTGAAGTTTGCTTCTGCTATCTCAACTAGCAGAGTGACAAAAAAAGAAAACACCACAAAGATAGTTTGAGCATTTCTGCACCACACTGCCACACATTTTCGGGCAGGACTCTTCTGAAAGTAAATCTTTTTCCTGCAGAAAGCACATGAAATGTCACACACTCGGTAACTTGCACAAGTCAGCTGCTGAGAGAGTTGAAAACTTCAGCCCCGGACTAAAGCAGAGGCAGTGCTCCTGGCTGAACCTCCATCCTGCCATACAATTCTCATGTCAACTGCTTGGGAAAAGCGGGGCTAAGACAAAGGGGAGCTGAAAGCCCGCGGCTTGAATCCCAGCTATAAAAGGAACAAAAGTGGTAGAAACAAAACTCTAAGGGCTCCTTTGGCACCCAAGGAGGAAGCTTAAAATACAGCCAGTTTCTCTCTCCGCCTTTTTTTTTTTTTTCCTCCCTATCTCCTTCTTAAAAACAAAAAAAAAAAAAGGGGGGGAAGAAAAAAGGGAAGAAAGCATAAAAAAAGACAGCTCTTAGAAACAATCTCTTTCTGTGTAAGCTGTTGCCAGAGCCTGAGAGAATGAGCGCGTTTCTGTGCCAGCCCATTCACATGGCCAGGTGAAAAGAAACTCATTCCTTTACAGCCACACAACATCTGCTGAGAAAGTGGGAATGGGAAACACCAAAAAGGGAGAAGAGAAGAGCCGAGGCCTCCAGGTTAGAAGGGCAGCCCGTTCCCACCAGGGAACCCCTCTTTCACTCGCAGACAACTGCTGCATTTGACATTTCAATGGGAACTGAGGCAGAGCAGGAGGGAGGGAGGTGGAGGGGGTGGGAGAGCACACATAAAGGGAACCGGGCAAGAAAAGCGAGGGGACAAGTCTGCACCTCTTTCATTTCTGCTTTCACATCTTCCCCCACCATGTGACAGTCGGGAGAAAAAGGAGAATTTCTTTTAGGCTCGAGCAGAGGGTTGGCACCGTTAAAACCTTCGTCGGGATGAATCGATTTTATGGGGCTTACAGAACAAAATTCTCTATTTTTCGTCTTCCCCCTCTTCCTCCCCCCCTCTTTTTTTGTTTGTGCTTTCAATGACAAGGAAAAAAGGATTTACATAAAATAAACAAAAAAAGAATGAATAGCGGCCAACCCTGCCATGGGCACCAACAGTGGGTGCTTTTAGAAGAGTTACATGATGATTGTTTCAGTTCTCAGCACAGACACATTCATCCTGGGCAGGAATTCTGCATCCTGATCACTTCATACAAGCTCCTGAATGAAAGCTGCACTTCTTGTTTTGAATCTGCTTTACAAAAAAAAAAAAGAAAAAAGAAAAAAGAAAAAAACCCAACTTTCATCCAAACACACACTCGCTAACTTTGTAAAGGCTTCAAAGCAGCCCTGGGCCATAAACGGGTATTATCTCCATTCTACAGAACAGGAAACTGAGGCCCAGAGGGAATCGCTCAGGCAGCGTCCAGAAATGAATCACTGGCAAAGCCCAGTATACAACTGGCTCCCTGGAGCACCATGCTCATCTGCAATGAATGCTGAAATGGCCTTGACTAAATGAGAGGCTCTGCTGGCTTTTACGCCAAAGCCCAAACACGAAAACCAAAAATAATGCAAACAAGGCCAAAAGGGAAATAGTGCATTCGTACGTGTCACCACTATTGATACCAGTCATTGGGGTCTGCACACTGGGAAACATGGAGGAGCTTTTCAGCATCTGATGAGGAGGTCTCCTTAGAAGGGCAAGGTAAAAATCAGGTTTAGATTCCTCGTGTCACAGTGGGAAATGACATTTTACGTCTATAGTCGCTTCAGGTTTGCTTCTTTCCCAGTGAGGATTCCCATGAATTCCTCTCAGGGTCAGATAGGGAGGCAAACAAGCCAGGAGATCACAGGATGAGCACTTCTGCTCAGCACTCAGCATGCACCGAGCGATGGTCAGAGCTGCCCTACTATTTGTCTGGGACCAGGGTCACAAACGGGGGAGAAATTCCAAAAAGCCACACAACCTTGAATGTCTGAGCTATAATTCAGAAGTGAGGATTAAGAGGTTAAAATGCTTTGTGTTCAACTGGAATCGGTCTAAGGAGAGTTCAGCATCACTTACCCTTTTGTGAGACAAAAATTGTCAATCTTCCATCCTCCTTGACAGCTGTGAATGAACACCACTTGCTTTCTGTTCCCATTCTCCTCTATACAAGTCCACACAAACTGTCCCAGTAAGGGGACATTTAGCAGTGGGACAGACTTAAGGGTGATCACACAAAGCACTATGCCAAGCACTACATTGAACAAGCACAACCTTCTGCCTCCGATCCTACCAAACCAACCTGGTGGCATTAATAGCTCTTCAAGCTTTCTCACCTCCATGTCTTTGCAAGTTAAAGCAGGAACCCTACTTCAAAAAAAATTAATCTAAGAGCTTCTGTGCAGGCTGTGTTTTTTGCATTCATCACATTCCCAGCAGGCCCAGCAGCATGGAATAGGAGAGTCCTATGTGCAATCCTAAAACCTCTCTGTCATGCCTAGAGGAAATGACAGGTGCTTTCTCATGCCATCTTCTCCCATCACCCCACTGAAGCTTACCTCTGCTAGGAGTTCTGGGCATTCTGCAGAACTATAGAGAAAGCTCCTAGCCTATCTTCCAGAAACTTTCATTGTAATCCTGAAAGAACACGTCAAGAGCACGATCTTCGGTTCAATCCAGCACCAAAAGAGCAAATGCTTCCAAAAACAGGAACATCAGCTGCTTATGCAGACCCACAACTCTAACACATATGAGCACACAGTGGAGCAAACCCAGATGAGCGCAAGGCAAACTGGTCTGCAGTCCACTCTGCATCATGAATTTGCAACAAGGAGTTGGTGGCTTCTCTGTACTGAATGGCCCCATCTTAGCGCTGTTCTGCAGCTGTAAGAATTTCCCGTGCAGCCACTGAAACCCTGTGCAGAGCTTCAAAGTGGCAGTAAGAGGTTAAATACCTTCGTGGTGCCTCAGAGCCAGCTGTCAGGAAGAAGGAAGCAACAGGTTGAGAGCTGCTTTTTTTCTAACTATAAAGAAGTTCCCTCATTACTGCAGTTTTGGCAAGTTAGAGAACTTATCTGCAGAACAGCTTATAGCCTCCCCACACGTTAATTCCCAGAAGTGGCTAATTGAGTGCCAACAGAGCAGAGTCACCAAGGCTCGCAGCCTCCAGGGCAGGTGACGAGGACAAGAGCATCACAGCCCATAGGAGGTGGCTTCAGCCAGTGCTGAAGAGGCTTCCCGGCTTTGGCTGCCACTTCTTGTAACACGTAATCAGAAAACAGATAGCCATGGGGTAGTGGTGAGTAATGTGCTGGCTGCTATCTGCCTTGCTGAAAGGGTGATAACAGCGAGACAGTGATAGCCCCACTTCCCAAATTGGGCAGAGCTAAATAATCAGCCCTTTGGAAAAATAACACCGCAGCTCCTCCCCACCAGAACCTTTCCACTCAAGGATAAGCACCAAACATTGCTGTGACTCACACAAGAACATGAGATAGACTTAAGTGTGATTTTTTCCATTAGCAAGTTTGAATGAGCTATGAGTTTCTTCCTCATTTCTGGACTACAAGCAATCAAGAGACAACCTGGTGTTGCTACAGCAGGATTTCAGTGAAATCTTTCCATTCACTAGAGAGGTACAACTTCTTTTCCCAGCCAAGCCATGTGGCAGCAATGTGTCTGTCAAAAGCATTCCTCAGGCTAAATGAGGCATCTTCTACCTCTGCCCTTGGTTCAAGCCAAGATTTTGAGCTCTGGTTCATTCATATTCCACCAAAGATAACTGCCTGTGAGTCACACAAGTGTTTTAGCTCAAAGCAGTGCTTTGAGATGGGTTCCCAGCTGTTCTGCTGTGTATTCGCTTTGCCCACAGACATGGACCAATGACTTCTGGCAGAGCAGGTACCTTGATGAGTGACAGAACACCTGGACCCATCTCCGCTTCAGAGCAACAGAGCCAAGGTCCAGAGATGTTTCTTTAGAGTTGGCATTTCAGTGTTCTCTTGCTCTCCCTCATTGCTCTGGAGGAGATCCTATGAGATTGCTATGGTGCATATCCATATCTTCCAAAATCAGTGGAGGCAAAGAATCAGGGGCTCAGTACTGGTGTTTGCACACTCCTGGACAACTTGTGCACAGCTGCTGGCACCAGCTTGGCATTTGATCTTCACTCCAAAAACAGCGGTGATGGGTTGACAGTTGGACCAGGTGATCTTAGAGATCCTTCCAACCTTAACAATTCTATGAAAAGAAAGCTTCCACTTGCTGGCTTAACTCTGGACAGAATGATAGCAGTCTTCATCCAGCGTTGCATCTCAGCTGACCTAAATTAACCTGAGACCCATGAGCTGCATGCAGTGATTTTGAAGCCTCCTCCATCTACCACTCCTCAGTCACATTCTGAAAAACATGGAAAGAAGTAATAACCAGAGAACAAATTTTAAATACAAATGTAATGAAGTCATCCGTAAGACATATGTGGTAACCTACCTGCTCACACTCACAAATAACCATTAAAAAAAAAAAAAAAAAAAAAAACCACAACCTGAATTTAAAGCAGATGAAAGCCCTGAAGGCTAAAGTCTGCTACCTTCACCCCCCACCTCTGCACCAGTTCCACAAATAAATCTTGTGGGTTTGAAAATAGCTGCTTCCCCACCTCCAACCACAGCCTTGACAGACCCCACCGAGCCTCTCCATCTCATTACTTTCTGGCTATTTCATGCACATACAAATACACGTACATACGCACACACAAAAAGCTGCCCACTTACAAAGCTGACAGGTAAAATTATTCCCTCCTTCTGCAGCCCTCCTAATTGCCTCCCATGGGCTCTCGTGAAGTGCAGACGTCACTGGCTAAACACTAAGTTCACGCAGTGTCACTGCTATGCCTTTCATTAAGGCAATATCTGTCTCATAGCTCAGCATATACGTTACTTCTAATTTCACTGTTCGAACCCACAAGTGCTGTGCAGCTTTCCAGGCTGACTTTACATCATTATGCCAATTTCCCACAGTTAAAGAAAATTTTCTCAAGAGCCATTTGAAAGATGTTGATTTTTTTTTTTTAAAGCCCAAACTGTAATTTTTCTAGTGCATTTTGTCCCACATATATGGATGTTCTTCTTCTTCATGGCTTGCTTCATCCATCCATTATCATTACAAATGAGCTGTAAGAGTTATTACATGATTTTACACTATTTACCATCTTAAATCTCCACTGACGGAGGCCTGAGATCATCATCTCTGCTTGTTTTTTATTTTTCTTTCTTTCTAACAGAAGTGAGCTTCCAAGTTGACTTTAATTTTCTTGCCCATCACAACAGCAGAACCTCCTACACAAGGCACTGTCACTTACCTTTCCTGCTTCCTCATTTAGGTTTCATGCCACTCTAAGTAACAGTGGTGATTTTAATTGGCTCATGGCACCCATCAAGAGTTAAATAAGCAACAAAAATAATTAGTGTTGTGGTTCCTTGTTGGCAAATGGGGCCTGTAGCACTTGCTTCCAAGTTCAGGATGCAAACCTGTTCTTCCCAAAGACCTTTTGAACCCTGTTCCCAGAAGTGATAGGACCTTAATAACTCAATAACCAGAGAAAAGAAGCTGTGCAAGAACTGGATTTCAAAAAACCCTACAAACTAGGGAAAAAATTTATATGAATCAGACACAGAATTAACTTAATGACTGATTTACAACAAAAGAAACTACTCCAAAGAGCTTGGATTAATGAACAGCAGTGCTCAACACGATAGCTGCATTCTACTTCTTGCAGAAGGAGGTAGTAAAAACCAAACATGCAAACCCATGTCCTTAGTGCAGATCCTCACATTTGAGGTCCCTGTCCTAATCTTCAGCAAGTTATTAACAGCTCTGCAATTGGAAACACCAGACTGCAATGTTGGTATGGGATTTTCCAGAGCGTGAGTCCTAATAGAGCACGGTTAGAAATATTGGAAGCGTAGTGCTAAAATACCATGAAGCACCCACTGACTTCCCAATTGATTTCTTTCAGCTGTTGAACCTGCCAGTTACAGACTGAGCAGGGAGTCAATAATCCCCATTTCTATTTCCACCTCTGTCAATAAGAATATCTGGGAGCATTTCTTTCCAGAAAGATCTTCGTTTCCTTCCACACAGGATATCAGTTTGTCAGTGCTGACTGATGGCAGAAGTGCCAGGGCAAGCACCTTGCAGCTCCTTTACCTATGGGTAAGAGGCAGCTCCCGTGCTCCAGTTCCCATAGGCCAGATCTCAGCATCCACTTTCAGACTGACAAACACTCAGATTGCAACAGATCACCCAGTATACAAGCAGGTTTAACAAGATGACTGGTACAACTTTAATAGGCAGCTATGAAGCTAAATTCCTCCTTTGCATAAAATGCAAGACCCTCATCCAAGAACACCGAAGCGTTTTTGCCCCCTCAACAAATACCTAAACCTAACCAAAGCCATTGGTATGCATATATTTATTCCATCTGTGCAGCCTATCTCCAAATTAAATACCATTTTTCTGGGCTTGACAGGCAGAAATATGTGAAAGCGAAAACAGCCAGGCAATGGCTAGCAACTGAACACCACAGGTGTCTCATTTCCCCTGAGGGCCACTCTTGCTGTTTGCCCCCCACACCCCAGATGTTACAACCCAAAAACAGAGGGACAGTTAACACGCTGACAAAGCAAAGCATGCTCTCCATCCCCTCTCCACCTCCTCATGCTGATGGAGGCAGGCTACCACCCCAGCCTGCCCATTTCCACCATGAGGTTCACAAAGCCAGCTTCACGGCAGCCCCATCTGCATGATGTGAAACATTACTTTAAAACAGGACAATTTCACCCCATCTCCAGCTCTAAGGTAATGTTTTAAATGTCCCAGAGGATATTTTTCAGTGCTCATACTCACAAATGCTGGAGGTAATCTTCACTACAAAAAAAGACATTGAGGCACTGGGCCACATCCAGAGGACAACAAAGCTGTAAGGGGTCTGGACACAAGTTTGATGGGGAGCAATTTGATGGGGTTTGAGGGAACCGAGTCAGACTGGAGAAGAGGAGCTCAGGGGAGACCTGATCACTGCATGAAAAACTGCATGAAAAGAGGTTGTGGCAAGGTAGAGGCTGGTAACAACGATAGTACAAGAGGTAAAGGCACCAAGCTGTGCCAGGGGAAGTTCAGGTTTAATATTACAGCACATTTCTTCTTCAGAGAGCAGTGATGCAGTGGCACAGGCTGCCCAGGGAGGTGGTAGAATCACTGTCCCTGGAAGTGATCAAGAACCATGGGGATGTGGCACTGAGGAATGTGGCCAGTAGACATGGTGGGGGTTGGTGGATGGTTGGACTGGGTGACCTTAGTGGTCTTTTCCAACTTTAGTGGTTCTAAGATTCTAACTCCCCAGGGACAATGAATGAAGGCAATACTCAGCATGGTGTCCCTGCAGTAGTTCTAACTTTGTTTCTAGGGACCAACAAACGCCCCCTAGAAGAACCTGGGGCAGACCAGCAGGTCTCTCCCTAAGGGGTGGCAGGACCCAGTGCAATATCCCCAGCAGCACAGCAGCCTGCCAACACATCCAGCCCCTTGCTGCTCCCAGACATCCGGAGATGTTTGCAAGCACAGCACTACAGGAACAAGGGGGAGGCAGAGGCAAGAACAGGATTTTCAGCCTCAGGTGTTCAAGCACTTCAGGAGAAAAGAAAACAAACTCCTTGCTGCAAGCATCAGGAGGGTTGGAGGAACTGAGATCTGCACAGAGACAAAGGGAAAGACAGAGCTAGATCCAGCATGTCCCTGCTTGCTCCTATCTTGTAAGCACCAGGAGTCTTTCAGTGAGTTGGTCCCATCCCCCAGTGCAGGTTATTTTTCCTTACCACCACAGGTCACATTGTCCATGCTGTAACACCATGGCCAGCCTGCTGGGGTAAACTAACCTCCACCAAGAGGTTCCTTGTGAAAACAGACCTGATTTGCATCCTCCCAACTCCTGCAGCCCTTATAAAGGACAAGACAAAGCTGCACACTGATTTGGGAAAGCAGAGGGCCCCCAAAAAAGGCAGCTAACTGCTTTGAGTTAGTAATGTAAAAACAGGAGCCCGGCCAGCTCTTACAAAACACACTTTTGACACTGATCTTCCAAACAGGAACAGACTTGTTCGGGCTCTGTAATCATGTACACACCCACACGTGCAGATGTGAGAGGAGAACTCAGATCTGCTGGGCTCCTGCCATCAGCCCTAACCTCAGCCTCCATCCCATCACTGTGCAGGGACAAGCTGATTGTGCCAACGACTTCAGCAGGGCCTATCCCATAGGCTGCAAATGCTGAGAAGACCTGGATAAGTAGGGAGGAACAGATCAGAGCCCGCATCCATCAAAGGAGGCAGCTAAATGATTTGCCCTTTTCGAGAGCTGCGAGCGCAATGATTGCAAATCATACCGAGTTTGTGACAATAAATCCCACCTCCCATCCTATTAATAAAATATAATAGCAATTCTGAGAATAATGGCCTATTATCAAGTCTCAAAATGACAGCACAATCAAAAGGGAGGTGAAATATAGGGCTGGGAGAAGCAGTTCTGGGGAGTTTGCAACCTCCCCACATGGCACGCGAGCAGAGTGGCTTATTCTTAAAAAAAAAAAAAAAAAAAGCACAACACACACAAAACACACAAGAATTAAAACCTTTCAAATGCACATTTTCAAACAGTTCTCACTGCACATATGTCAATTGTTTGCACAGCTCAGAAGCATTGCCCGGATCTGCCGCCCGAGCTGCAGAAGATGCTGGGTTGAATGAAGCCAACCTCCTACGCTGCAGCTGTTGCAGGGCTTGCAGCTCTGCCACCAGAGCAACTGGATGGCAACGGGGACAACAAGGATGGCAAGGCACACGCCTGGCTGTCACTAGTAGAGCAGGTGGGGAGCAGCGTTTTTGTTTTGCCCCGGTGGAAATGCATAGAAAAATTCATTCTTCCTTTTTCCCTTGTCTGCATCCTCGTTATCCCTGGGTCTAATTCTCCAGAACAACATCCTGTTCGGTCATACAGCCGCTAACACCAAAACCACCCTTGATACCCCCCTTGCATCCAGCCACTAATGAAAAAGAAAAAAAAAAAAGAAAAACAACAACTGCTTGTGACTTAACTGTGTTCCTCCGTGCTTCATTAGTTTTCATCAGGATGGAAATCAAGACTCGTTTAGTCCTTCAGACTCGTCGTTTGAAATGGGCATAGGAAAATGGGATAACTTTCTGGCTTCCTCAGCATCATTGGGCTTGTTGCCATCGATCCTGGAGGTGTCAGAAATGTCACCCACAGAGATATTCAGTGATAGGCTGCTGATTCTGATCCAGCCCCAATTAGCAACTGCCTGATAATTGTTGACATTGGAGCGCTATGGAGTAAACAGGGGCCTTGATCCAGTGAACCATAAAAATAAATAATAACCATAAAACTACGTCTGCACTATAAAATCTCACGCAATGATTGCCAGTAACGATTCCTGCTATTTATATACACTACCTGGCTGGGAGGGCTCCACGCTTCGACACAACAGAATCTGCCCTAGCCATCTTTATGGGAAGGTGAAGTGTTGAGCAGGCAGTGAGCCTGCACCATTATCCTGTCTTGCCCTGAGTAAAAGCTAACTTGGGGCTGCAACACCGTGGGCTGATCAATTGCTGAACCTCTTCCCATGGGGTCTTTCAAAAAGGCAGGTTTCGAGCACTTGTACAAAGTCACAGGTCTCAGATTCAAGCCTTCCTCAAGCCCTGGGCGACCTATTAAATGTGGTGGCAAGTCCAAGGAACATGCTCAAAGCAAGCTTGAAGACATCTCAAATAAAACATGACCCCACTCAGACATTGGCTCGGATTAACCTTTCCTGACACCTCACCTTTAGTATTGCTTTAGCAAACGTAGGTATATTAAAAAGAACATATTTGCCAAAAGCCATTTTCAAATCCAAACCTATTGATTTACAATTGACTTTCTCCAGAAAGCATTATGTGACAACTCACTTGTGAAACAGCCTGGGCTTGAAAAAGCAATCTTTATCTTTGCCAACCCCCAGCTGTGACCAGTTCTTAATGAGCCACAAGCAGGGACACAACTTGGTACTCATTTAAGAGCTCCATTACTAAAAACCACAGGAACTGGATCTTCTCTCACCATCCTTTTGGTGCAGCTCAGTAGGACGAGGCACCAGAAAGGCTTTTAATAGTTTGTTATGAGGAACATGGTTAGCAGGCATGGCAGGGTGGGCTAATGGCTGGACTAGATGATCTTAATGGTCTTTTCCAACATTAACATTCCTGTGATTTAGGGACCAGCCCTACACATGGGAGTTTGTGCCAACTCCCTTCACCTTTGAACTGTAGAACAAACGCCTTAAAGCCTTCTTAGTGCTATTCTGTCTTGTATGAAAGGGAGATTTTAATACTTTGCTACCTTTACCAAGCTCAATATATCAATGTTTGCAAAAAGCTGTGAGATCCCTTAAAGGAAGATGACAGTATGAAGTTATCACTTGCAAACAGCCTATTGATGTGTTCTCCAGAGCAGCCAAATTAATACAGTACCAACTCCTTGCCCATGTTTTTCGTAATTAATTCAACACTCGGATGACATTTCATTTAATCAAGACGTATCATATCTTCTCTTTCAGTTGAAAGAATCACCAAAGTTATAATGAAAACAGGTCGATACATCAACTACCAGCAATTTTTCTCTGTATTTCTGCTGGGCTCCAAAAGCCAGAGAAAAAAAAGAGCGGATTCCTCCCATCCTTGATTTGCTCCCTCCTCACTCCATACTTCCAATGATACCTGAGTCACTCGTAGGCTGTGAACTTCTCAGAATAAGGACTACATTTTCATTACATTTGTTCGCAGCAGAATTGGTAACAATTATTTTCTTTCCCCCAAACAAAAGCATGTTTTCTTTTAAATTAAAAAATATATATAATTGTCAAACCAGACCTGACCATCTGGCCCTACATCCTGACTGCGATGGGGATTGGCTCCAGCTGTTCCAAGGGAGTTTTTTTCCCCCTCCTCTATAACAAGCCAATTTTATTCTGATACAACAAGGCTTCCATCCCCTCCAAGCTTTTCCAAGAGAATCTACGGCTTCCCCATTTCCGCCCCCCCAAACTGTGCTTTCAGAAAGGCAGTGAAGGAGTCAGCCAGTGAAAGAGCACCCCTTGTAATTCCAACCTTCCATGATGAGTCAAAACAAAGAAAAAGAGCTCCTTGCCATACCAGACAGTTCTCTACTTGCCCCATTTTAGCCAAGATTTCATGAATAAGTTCAGCTGCCTTCATGCTGTGCTCAGGGTATTGCAGCCCCTTCCCCGTGGGACTGCTGGAATGGCCATTCCAGGTTCCTAATGAGGGAAGGAACTGGAATGCTGTAAACTCACAACTTTGTCTGCTTCGTGTAAATCAAAGCACAGCTGCAAAATTTGGGAACAGAAAAAAGTGAAGGAAAAAAAAAAAAAAAGAAACTACTCTCCCACCACACACATCCAAAATATAAATACTCCTGGCTAGTAAATGTCACTTGACACTCTCACATCAAACCTGTCATCAGCTCCAGCATTTAAAGGAAAAGCACTGCTGGGGTTGAGTTCACAAATCTGTCCCTCGCTCTAATTTCCAAGTAACCCTTTCATATTAATTATTCCTAAGTATGCCATAACGACACATTAAATTTGCATGCAGAAGTCTAGTTAAATCCCAAACAAGCGGAGACTTCTGAGAAGGAACCGCACAGAAGAGAAATGTATTGTTTTAAATAACCACCTACTGCTGTGCTGGGGCACAGAACAGATTTGGTAGCAGTAAAACTACTGGAGAGAAGCAAGAATATTTTGAAAACAATACATTTGGGTCCTACTAACACAGGAACAAGTGAGCAAACATAGTAGGGTCGGAACAGGGCTCTGGGGTGGGTTGTGGGCCCTGCTGAGATTCACATGGACCTTCCCACAGTGCACCAGAACGTTTTTTTTATCTCACAACTGATACCATCAATGCTAAGCAAATTGCTTGCATAATTACACATATTTGCACAGTGCCGTCAGTTGCAGCTGATGTCACTTGCTATTTTCCCCTGTTTTTTCAGCCGATAAAAGCTTGCTTTATTTATTTGCAACTCTGTAGCACTTCTTACACACTGTGCCAGGTATACTTCTAATACCTGCTTTATTGCCACAGATGTGTTGTTACAGATGGGGAAGGAGAGGTATCCAGCCGAATTCACCCTTCCCACCCCATGGAACACTACTATTAATTATAGCTTACCTTCCATATTAATCACATTGTCTTTACAAGGCAATCAGTCATCCACATACCACAGCCAAAAAAGGATCATAACATATCATGTCCTCATCAATCAGCACTCAGTGTATTTTAACTTTCCCATATTCAGCTGGTAAAGGTTTTCTTTCAAGCAAGATGCCTTTTATTTTAGGTTAGTAATGATCATCAAGACCCCATAACAGAACAGAGAGCCACTTATCCCTAGGAAGTGGAGTGATCCTAGGGCAGGATGCCTGTCCCTAATGGGCTCAGTCACTCTAAGAAGCAGTGCTCACTACATCACAACGCCCATCCAAAAATGTGGCACAACATACAAGTTTGGCCTCACAGGCACATCATCACACGAAGTCCCAGGCTGATATATAAGAACATCAAACAGGTTGGCAGTGTGTAGAAAAGGTGGGTGTTGGGCATTCAGCAAGATGCAGTCCAAGAGGGGCTGCAGGAGATGGTGAGCTGAGCAGATCCACTATTGGGTAGAACACCTGCAACACACCAGTGGCGGTTTGGGAACAAGCTGAAGGACAAAGAAGCTGGCCTGCTGTAAGGTATATGGCTTGTCAGCTCCCACTTTTTTTTTTTTAACCTGAAGGAATGAAAAGAAGGTGTGAAAAGCCAAAATGCGACAGTGGGGTGACACCGAGGAGCTGCATATTTGGCTCCAAAAGCAAACAGTCACTGAAAGCCAGGCATCAGAGCAGCTGTACCTGAGCTGTGGCTAACAATAGGCTTTGTTCTCTGGGGGATGGAGCAGGGCAGGAAGCCTTTGACCTGCAGGTCAATGGTTCAAAACCCAGACTGATTTCATGAACACTAAGAAGGAGATCCCACCTGAGGGTTGTTTGCTTAAGTGAAATATCCAGGAAAGCCCCCACTGCAGCCCCCCAGCCTGACAGCTGCCTGTCAGCCCTCAGTAGCAAGATTGTCAGAACCCTGTGCCATACAGGGGAGCAGAACCTGCAGTCAGAGGAGCCTCGGGGTGACCAAACGCATCATACTGCAACCACAGTCACAAAATAATCTCCTCAAAGCAGCTCAATAACTACAGTAGAAGACTAAAGGGAAATGTTACAGTCCTAGGTGAAGAAAAACCCAGGGAAAGATTCCATCCTGGAACCTAGGAAAGAACCAACGCCAAGCCTTCGCCCTTAACATTATGGGGTTTACATAACATGCACACTTAATAAGAAGCCTGTTCAAAAGGCCCTGGTTACAGTGCACTCTTGCTCCGTGGAGCCACCAGGCTGAATCATTAATTATTAGAGGGAAAAGAAAATAAGGTCTAAATTAAAAGCAAACCCAGAGTTTATTAGGGATGTAGAAAACCAGACATGAAGACAGACAGCTCCATCTCATATCTGAGAGCAAGGGAACAGGGCTCATTTATGGTATTGCTTTCAATGGGCAACTGCCCCTTTCTGTTCCTTGCAAGTATTGAATGCTGACTGCACCCCAGAATTAGAGCCAGGGAGGACATGGCATTGCCTTTTAGGTGTAAAGTGAGCTGCAGGGGCAAAGGGACACAAGGGTGATGACAAAAGGGAAAGCAAAAAGAGAAGCTGCAAAAAGGAGATGTGAGAGGAGGCAAAAGGAGTATCCTCACAGCCCTCCTAGATACAGCCACGCAACCGCCTCGTGCCCTGGCTAGTAACAAGTAGCAGTAGAGACAAATTTGAACTGGAATTTAATGAATCCAGCTAATTCATTATTTGAAAGACTCTTATAATGGTTTTCAGTTTTATTTCATCTCAATTTTTTTTTTTTCCTTCCAAGCCAGGAGCACCAGATGGCCAATACCAGTCTCATTGCTAGGTACTAATCAGCCACTTCCATATGATATTTGCCATGAAGAATTAATACAATTAGGTCAGGATGTAAAGACATCATATTATTCATGGCAATAAGCCCAGATTTACTATTTATTCCTCCTGCAACTGCCTGCAGCCTGAGTGAGGTCAGCATCCAGGTCCCTCTTCATTGCAGAGAGCTGAGCTACTTCACCTCTCATTGCACAGCAATTCTCTTTGCAGCCCTGATTATTCTTACTCCCTTTCCAGGAAGAACACGGTCAAACTGAGTTTCAAAATGAAACACCAAATGCATGCTTAAAAATTATTAAATCAGTAATTATTATTAAATCACTGGGGTTTTGTCTTGCCATCCCCCGAGCTCATGCCTAAACCAGACTGCTGCCCCACACCACAGCCAACATTGCAGCAGGGCTGCCCACAAGGCAAACCCTCTTCTGCATCCCACATGATGGCTCTGCTCTCCTTCCTCTGGCTACTTGCAATTCAAGACATCTGTGTTTACTCCGTGACCCATAACAGAGGGTTGTTTTCCCTGGAAGGGCTCCATCACTGCCTCTCTCCCGGTGCCTACCATGTGTCCACTTATTTAACTTTTTTTTCCCCCAAGAAGGTCTGCATGCTGCTATTTTCAGCACCCTCCATGTGCTAGAGGCAATTCATACTTTGGGACACATGGCAAGGACTGCGGAAATATTTCCTGTTATTCCAAGAAGTTTCTCTCCCTAACAAAAAGCCATCAGAGTGCTTCAAAGACCCACGTTGCAGCGTGGCTGGATGTCCTCTTGCATGGAAGAAGAAATTATTCCTTCCTCTGACACCTGACCAACTAATATAAAAGTCTCCCTACTTGAACCTCATTATTATCCTGGTGGAGTAAAGTTTGTGTAGAAAATGAAATGCAGAGCAGAATCCACTTAAAATCCATCAGGAGGTGTGGGAATGCACAATGCAGTGCACTGGGCAGACTGTGGTCCTCTTGCAATGGAGCAGATTACCCAAAGTTCAGTGGGCACAGACCTACCCACCCCAACTCCATTTCCAAACAGACAACTCGGACACAGATTTCATAGACATTCCCCTCTCCTACTTTAGGAATCATAAAGATTGGAGAAGACCACGAAGATCACCCAGCCCAACCGCACCCCATCCCACCATGCCCACTGACCACATCCCTCAGTGCCACACAACCCCATAGTTCTTGATCACCTGCAGGGATGCTGACTTCACCACCTCTCTGACAGCCTTTTCTAATGCCTCACCCATCTGAGAATTATTTTTTCCTAATATCCAACTTGAACCTGCCATAACTTAATGCCAATACCTCTCATCCTATTATTATCACCCGGGAAAAGAGGCCAGCCCCCATCTATCATACAGTGTAGAAAAGACGTAGAGCCTCATAGGGCTACCAGCCCTCACTTTTGCAGCTGAGCACCTTCACTGTATTATTCCTGCATGACAGCAGAAAGACTGAGTTGCCATCTCATCTCCTCGTGGCAAGACACCAAGGGATGCTAACTCACAGACCAGGACCAACCTCACCAACTAACATCTTTCACACACGTAAACCCTTTCTCAGTCTTCCACTTCACTTTGTGACCTTTGGGGTGGATAAAAAAAATATGGTACAAAAGCTTCATTATTAATAATACCGTTACTGTACAGTAGGGTTGATTAAAAGGCATAGGTAGGAATGGGTGCTAATGGAGCAGCCCAGCTCTATTAGCCATCCTCCCAGCTGGGTCCTGACAACCTAGAGGGGAAGCTGGGTTCCTTCTAGCAGGACCAACCCTCTTCCCCTCCCTCCTGCCCCATGCTGACATTCTCTCACCATTCCAACAGCCGGGAGGTGGTTGGCTGGGGCTCTTCTCAGGGCCTGATCCCAAAAGCAGCACATGCAAGAGAGGAAGGGCTTTGAAGGCGGACAGCCTCAGGTGTGAGTGCTGACTGCAGACATTCCTGCAAAGCAGGGCCAGGAGATTTGTTACCTGGAGAGGGCTGATGCCTGATGAGTGATGTCTTCATCAAGCTGTCCAAATGGGGGTTATCCCGCCCGCAGGCAGCTTCTGCCTTGCCAGGGCCATGAGCCCACATGCAAAAGCCTTTGTAATGTCCTTAAGATGTCTGTGAGAAAAGGGGGAGAACTGGTTGGCTGGGGAAGGGCTGCCTCTCCTGCTCAGTGTCAGCTGGTGGGGAGATGTGGAAGGCTGTAGCAGCCTCCAGCGTGGAGCCTGCTGCAAAAAGCCCTCCTACTAACATGCTTGTGTCACCAGTCTGGCAGCCTGCCCAACAAAGGCAGAGTGGGACACGTGGGGTTTTCAGCATTTCTCTGATTTCTGGACCTGTTTGCAGAAGAGTTGGGAGAATGTTTGAGTATGCTGCAGCGAGGTGCAAAAGCCTGAAGGAAGGCCTGGAACTTTCCAGCTCTCATAGCCAAGGATGCAGCCCAAAACATGGCACCTTCACCACCAGTAGAAGAAAGCCCACACAGCAGTGCTGAGGAGTCGCCACCCATCCCAAAGCAGGTCTGGTCACTAGTAGGATAACAGCTATGCTACCTCACCAAGGTAGTGGTACAGCCAGGTGATGGGGACCCCAGGTGCATGGCTCACAAACAAGAAGGCAAGAAGACTGACATCCTCACTTCTTCTCTAGAAGATGTAAGATCAGAGGGGCTTTCCACAGGACATGACCCCCTCTCAGTGCCATGACCAGAGACTCAAGTAATCCAGAGGACCCTCAGGGATCACACAACTCTGCCACTGCCAGACTCACCACAGGCCATACAGAAGGGTTAAAAGGGTCCACATATGGCTCTCATTGCTCTTCCTTTTATCCTGGTCATGCCCAGCAGGCAAAGAAGAGCTGGAGGAGGTGGGAAGCAAGGGGGTGGGTGAGGGCTAAACTGGGGGGAAGGCAGGGAAAAAGCCTTTTCAGCGCAGCCAGCAAGGAGGCTGCCTTGCCTGCCTCAGGGGACTATTAAGGGACTACGGTGACTTTCATCTCCAGGTCACCAGTTCAAATGTGGTCGAAGGCAGGGACAACAAAGGTATTATGTGAAATTAATTGCTAGTCTCAAGTCCAAATCCTAGTACATGTGTGTCCATTTTGGACAAACTTGCACCAGTCAAAAACCACTCAGACAGCAGAGCAGCAATGAGAGATGAAGCTCCTGCTTCAACCCCAGATGGAAACCTGCCTTTGGCAGAGGTCAGCATGATCAAACAGCACTTGTCCCATTCTCTCAATTTCCAGAGGTACTGTTCTCACACCACACATGCTTCCATAGAAATAATTTCAAGATGCAGCTCAGATTCACATATCCTGAGACAATAATTCAGAGCAACGAGTAACCCCTGAAGCAAAGCTGGAATCCTTCTCCCCCAAAGAAAAATGAGATAACAGGATGGAGTTAGTCTGGGAGATGCATAGGGCAGAGGTCATCTTTTTGTTCTGATTTACACAGACATCAGCACAGCAGCTCCAAATCTATCAGTGCAGGCAGAAGTGCAGATGGAAGACCCCACTCACTGCTTTGAGCAGTAACAGCAGCACTGCTTCAGGCCCTTGGGGTGGAATTAGTGATCTCATTTGAGTTTCAAAGTGAATAAAAATATATGAAAGAAAACTACTCATTAAGGTGTTCAAAAACAGCTAAATAAAGTATTTTATTATATTTTGCATTCATGGAAGATTGAGCTTCTGTAACAGAACAGGGAACCACGGGACATAAAAGAGAAGGTCCACAGCAAATTGCCCACATGCCAGACCAGCAGCCTGCACTCTTTGTGTGCCTCCATATGTGGGACTGGAGAAAAGCACCAGGAACCTGCCTTTTGTTCTTGGGGTATCTCTGGGATGGCCAGAAAGCAGAAGGTGAATTTGAAGCCTTTCTAGGCAGCATGCTCCCACAAAAGAGCCAAGCAATAGCTTCAGGAACTCACAACACCACCTCCAAACTGGGCTACACAGGACTCTGCCCCACACCAGGGGCCATTCTCCAGCCACGAGGATGGACTCATCCTCACCACTCACCTGTGAAGAACACCAGCTCCCTCACACTAACCAGAAGCATCACCTTGCTTAACTCCTCAGTTGAAGATGACAGCAGATGCTCTCAGCTGAGAAACATTTATTGCCTGCAGAATTACAATTGCATCTCTCTTCTCCCAATTAGAAGCAGGTCTGCCTCCTGTCAGGCGGTGGTTCACTCTGCTCATACAACCCACCTCATATTGGTTTCCATGTAAAAATAAAAGATTGCCTTTCCTAAGCTGCTTATTGCTGCTTGTGCTGACAATAATTCTGGGGAAATTGGTCATTGCCACTGCTGATGACCATTAGCACGCTGACCCGCTTTGACTTTGCCATCAGCTTTGAATATCAAATCAGTGATTAACGACCTCCAGTAATGACCCTGCCAGAAGGATCCCAGTGTTTCTCCAAGTAGGGACCCCCTGAACTGGATCATTACAGGAACTTGTCATTTGTCAGCAATTTAAAAGCTGATAAGTCAGCAGGGCACACTCAGTGATGAGACTCTGCTGGACTCCTTGATATGCCTGCTGTAGTTTTCTTTCTTCACTGGCAGAGACACACAGAATTCATGTGATTATGGCAGTCTTGTTTGGTAGCTGCATCTGAGAGACCAGCACAAGGGTCGTCCCTTGCTTGCTCCCTCACCCCTTCCCCCAGAGCATCTGCTGTTGACCATCTAAGGTTGCGATTAAAAAAAGAAAAACAACACTTGTTACCAGTTATAGCTCAAAGACACAAACAAAAAATGCATCAGAGGCAAGATATCCACCCTAACAAAATACCCAGCCATCCCTTGGATACTTTTACAGGGGCTCTCTAAGGAGCTCCTTCGAGTTGCATCAAGCAGGTGAGCCATGCTCAGAAGCTGCTTTTACAGCTGTGAGTGCTTCATGGTTCTAGCAGGAAAAGGGAAAGGAAGACAGATGCTCAGTACCGAGGCTATTGTCAGTGCCTGGCATCACAGCAAGGCTGCATAATGTCTGCTGAACTCCCTCCTCCTGCAGGAAAGGAAATTAAGGGCGAGAAAGACTTGAAAGGCTCCAGCTGAGACACTGGAGGTATCGAGTCATCAGGCACTATGGGTCAGTTTGGCCAAAAAAGGAAAACATCCAGGATTTTCAGCAACACAGAAGCAAAATAAACAGCAGCCTCCACCATTTGCATCGTTCCAATCTAATTTCTGTCAGAGAACAGGATAAATTTAGGTTTGCTGGACCTCATTTGAAGCATGACCTCTCTGTAACTCAGCTTCCTTTTTACTTGCACAGGGTTAACTCTGGCAGACTCAGGAACAAGCAGAAGATTCCATTTCCTTCGGGCCCATCTATCCTAGCTGTAAGCAAGGGCTGCAACAAGCATGCTCCAGGAGGACAGAAGCTATCTCATCTATAAGCTGAAGACTGTCACTCATATCAGCACTGCCACACACCCTGAAGGAAGCTGCTCTCCTGCTGACCCCATTCCTCCATGCAGCACTAACACAGAGCTCTATACCACTGCTCACATAACAGGCAACTAGAGCTACCCAAGCTCAAGTAAGCATCCTCACCTTATGATATTGATGAGCCACACCTCAACTGGGAGGCTCCAGAGACTCTTCCTTCCAGCACAGGGCATTCCTGCAAGGCATGTGTGCAGCTCTACAGCTGCAAGCAAGGATGGAGCTGGGCAACAGCATTCCCACCTCCTGCAGCCTCCCCATCTCCCAGCTCACTCGTTGCCCAAGCAGCACAGCAGGAGCAGAACCACAGCTCTCATTTATCAGTAACTGCCAGCAACACCTGCCAAAGACCCTTCTCCTACCTGCACTGAACAACTTCCTTCCACGTTAAAATAATTTCTTCAAAGCAACTTCATTTGATCCACTATGCTCCCATTTTCAGCTGCACTGTGTGTGCGTTTTTTTTCTTTTAAAATCTTTCCACGTGCTTTGCAGCAGAAAATCCATAACTAAAACTTCTCCCTTTTAAGCAATGGGGATTTCCTTTTCCAGCTTCCCTTTAGTAAGTTCAGTGAGGAACCAGCACCGTCTAAGGACCCAATCAGGGCTTCTTATCAATTAGAGCAAATGGCACCCAGCTGAGCCTGTCTCCCGGTTGGGACCCATTAGCACTCAATTAAGACAACCTCGAGCACTGCCATTCTCTTTGTTAGAGTTCTGTCTCTCCATTGGTGCACACAGAACCCTCAGGAGACAGTGCAGAGTTGTTATGTAGTTGTCTGTCCGTTGTATGGCTGGAAAGCCACGGATAGCAATAATGTGTTACAAGCAGGCTGTGTTCTTAGGGAACTCTGTGCATAGCTGTTCTGGTGTTTGGGTTATGCCATCAGCTTTGCCTCATGTTCCTTCCTGTTTTCTGAGCTTTAGGAAGCGTGGGGTGCTGTCGTGTGGATCTCCTTTGGTCTTGGTGGCATCAGGCTGAGGATCGGTCCTGCAGCCTTCTGCTACCTGCCAAGTCCTGTATCTTACTGACTGGTTAGACCTGGATCAGCTTTTCAAGGGCATTTTTGGTTTGTTTGATGCAGTCGCATAGGTCAGAAAGCAAATAACAGTGACCCTACACGTGGGAAATAAAAGAGCTTGATCTATTTGTACTGAGGTTGTGAGGCAGGAGCTCTGCTCTGCTGTGCAGCCCCAAGCGAGCCAAGGCTGCCAGGGAGCAGCACACATTCCTTCCCTGCTCTCCTCTGCGATTTATTTCTATGCCACACATCTCCAAACAGCACACTAACTTTTGGTCTACTTTTAATACATACATTAAAATATCCATGTCTGCCTTTCCATGTGTATATAAAAGCAGGGGGACAGGGAAAGGGAAATTATTCAGACGACCTAGCAACTCAAAGCCAGCCAGAAGGCATTACTTCTCCTGTGTTTCTGAAAATAGCTGGTGCACATTTGACTTCAAAGTAATAAACAGTGCAGGCATTTTTCAGCCATATTTATATCCCTATAGGAGGACACAGCAGAAGACTGGGTTAGTGAATGAGTTTCTCTCTTTGCTGCTTGTGCTCTGGATGAAGCTGAAGTGATACTTCAAAAAAAACCATCCGTTTTCAGGCACAAATCACTTTTTCCTCTCTTCTCTGCTGCTCCAGGTGCTTCAGGGAATTTATCTACAGATGCACAAAGCACTGGACTTTCTGGCTCTGCCTGGTGTATGGATGCCATCTGTCTCCAGTGTCTGGCATAATTTATTTCCAATTTTCAAGGTGTTTGAACTGATGATACTAATTTATGTCCAGTGCCTTAGACACCTAGGGATTCTAGCAGGGACTGATGTGATCACTCTGCTATTTAAGCCTGAAAGTGTTCTGCCACATTATGCCTGAAGCCTCTAATGAGACCTTGTACCACTGCCTTTGTGAGCAGTCTCCTAATTAAGCGTTTACTCCGTGGTCCCGTGCCAGACATCCCACCAGCGTGAGCATTGCAGCTGCTGAAGAAGCAGCATCTTCAAAAAGCTGTGTCCTAGAAGTCAACCAGATTGTCATCCAGCCTGGCTGTAGGGAAACACAATCCGTACATAACCATTCCTTCCATCTGTATAGGTGGGAGAAGGAATAATTCTGCCCGTCTTGGGTGGAAGGCAGAACATTATTTATACTCTTTTCATTAAGGATTTCAAAAAGGAAATCTTCACCTATTCCTGAATAGCAACAATTCCTAGGAAGAATGTGGCCAAAGAGACAGATGAAAATGCATCGCACCATTCCTCCAAAGGGAAGAAACAGGTGAAGGGGCCATTGGTTGGTCAGCACATCAAAGCAGTGCTGGAACCTTTGTCGTGCCCATGAATAAAGGCTCATTTTGTCTTCCTAAAAGCAGATCCTGGGCTGCATCGATTCCCCACCACTGCTTTCAAGGGCTGCAGCAAAACCAATCAACCTGATGTCATCGACGGCTTTTGAGACATTGACTCAGGATCTCTGGAAGGCAAAGAGGACAATGCAACCTGGAAAGTCCTCCTTCCTTTCAGCCTGCCCTCGCTTCCCCTCTCCTTGTTCTCCCTCTCCTCTTTATTAAGCTGCTTTTGTGGGCTTTCACCCATTCTCTCCAATAGTGAAAAGTAGGAGCAAGAGAATCTCCTCCTCCTTTTTTTATCATCCTTTTTCACAGTGCAGCGTGCAATGGAGCTCAGAGCTTTCAGGGTCCACAACACACCGCTTTGTTGCTGCCCCAGCATTGTGCTTCCCAGGGCAGTGCAGGTGCAGTTTTGTCTGGGTGTTAAACATGGGATAATTAGCAGGAGGGAGGGGAACAGGATTGTGGCTGCTGCATTCCTTACACAGAGGCACTCAGGTTGCAAACCCATAGTCCAGGGACCGGGGCACAAACCACCATGTGTTGCTGGAAACAGAGCAAGAAGTGGGGGGAGCTGAGCATTGGGCAGCCGTGGGGGTCCTCCAACCTCACATTTCCAGAGCCAAAGAGTTTCTCCTTGTTCACATCCCCCGCTTGTGAGCCCAGCAAGCTCAGAGCAAATCTGTGCTGACTTTGCAGCATTTCACATTTACTTTGGACTCACTTTGCGCTGGTGTGAATGGCTGCACATGGAACAGGGGAGCAAAGATGTGCAAGTGAACCACAAAAGGCCGTACAAAATCTATGAAGGAGGCATTCCAGAAAATTAGTCAGGTAATTTTGCATCTACACTAAGTCTCGGATCAGGCAAAACTTGCTAGATAACCACAGTTCAGACAAAAAGCCCAAAATCCCATATTGTGTTTCCTGCATCAAATGAAGGGCAGTTTCGCAGAGACCGTGTTTGTGGGAGTTTTCCTCAATGGGTTTCAAGCAACATAAAACGTTCCTGGCAGTGTTTTCAGCTGTGTCCCAGAGACACTTAACTCTGTACTTAATTCAGGTTTAATAGGCTGTGATTATATTAAACAAATTCCAGCTGAACTGATTATTTAATACACAGTTACACCTCTTTAACAGCCACGCAATTGACTGTTACACCTCAATAAATGTATGTTTCTCATCCATCGCCTGGCATTTTATTTCAAATCCCATAATTTGCCTTTGCAAATCTCAGACCTCCAAAGCCCTGCTGGGGTTCAACTCTGCCAGAATCTGCAGTGGCAGTGGGATGGCACAGAACAACTGCTGGTGGCTTGTGGCAGATAAAAGCATTTCCCTTCCCCTCTCCTGTGTGGTTTTAGGGATGCAGGAGGGATTGGTTTGGTTTCAGGGATGCAGAAGGAGTCCTCACATCCCATTGAAGCGCTCAGCGCTGGCGGAGCAGCTGCATCCTTCCACCCCAGCGCTGGCCTCCTCTCAGGAAGTCAGAGATCATTCTGCTCTCAACAGGCTGTAAAGAGTTTAAAGCTTTGAGAAGTTCTAGAAATGGATAATCCAAATTTGATGCTTGAAAATTCAGAGTCCTGTGCCCGTTGTTGCTTTCGGTTCACCCTGGGATACTTTTGTTTTCCCTTCTTACAACCCTGCAGCTCCTCTGAAGCATCTTTATGGCAGCACTGTCGGGCAAGCAAGATGATCAGAAGACATATAAAAGAAGTCGCTTCCAAAAGCTGCATCCCTTCGCGACCCAGCAATCTGAGTAACAAGCTGTGATTAAAAGCACATTTGTTGCCATCTGACAACTGCACAACAGACACATGCAGATTGTGCTCCGCGTTAAGCTAACGAATCGCTTAGCATCTCAGAAGGCAGCGTCAAAATAAAAATAATACATACCAGCATTTAATTACTTTCTGGTGTTACTACAAACAAAATGGGTTTTTAGGAGATGCATTTCACAGAGGCTTTTATCCAAGAAGCCGCAGAAACCGTGAGCTAGGAGTACCCTATTTCTGTCCTTCGTCCCAAATTCCGGGGTGCACAGTAACTAATGGGTCTGATCTGTGTGTCAGTGTAAGAACAGAGAGCCTGAAAATATAGACGTCATTGGAAAAGAAGAAAAGGAGCAGAAAGGAAGAAAAGGAGCAAAACCGGTGCTTTTTTCTCTCTTTAGTGCTGCCTACCCTTTCAGAATGAAAGGCACACCCCTTCACACTGCTGGCTGTGGGAGCTGGGAGCTGCGCTTTCCCACTCACTGCAGCCTGCTGAAGCTGGTAGTTATAAATGCTCAAGAGCTAATAAACACTTCTCAGGGCTTAGCACTGTAGAGCCACACAGTAAGGAATAGACAATTCTTTGTTATCATCATACATAGCCCCTTCCTTAAAATGCTCTGATTCTCAGGCAATAAATCAGCCTTCTTTTGCCAACACACTACAGCCCATCTATTTGTAATAAAAGCTATTTTTTCCACATTCCATATCCTCATGATGGCTTTATTTGCAACGTGCACACGCAGAAAGAAAACGCAAATCTTGCATTTCTGAGGAACAGTTATTTCTGTGAGCAAATACTCCTCAGAGCAAACAGAGAAGTCTTATCCTCATCCAGCCAGCACAGTCTTTACTTGCTCTATATTTCCCTGACACTGTCACAGCTCTGCACCATTCCATCATATGGTAGAGGTATTAATTCACTATTTCCTGCATTATACAATCCCCACTTCCTTTCCAGTTTTCTCACTCTAATGATGCTGTAATAAAAAACAGAGGTAATAATGAAATTGGAAAATAGCGTAATTTCTAGCTGGCAAAGAGAGTTGCTGGAATGGAGTGCAGCTCTGGAAGCTGCTGTGCTTCTAGCTTATTAGATGAGGGTTTTGAACAGCGTTTGAATGACTGCTTGAGAACTGCCTCAACAACTTGCCAAAGCAGCACTACTGGATCCCAAAAATAACAGACGTGGGGCTGATGGTCAAAGCCAGGTAGAGGAAAGGACGCATGGGCCAAAGGCGGTTATACTCAATATTGACAGCGAATTCCCCTCAAATAGGGCTTCTAATGAGGTTAAGTGGAAACTGTTTTGTGCTCCAAACCAAAGAGGGCTTCAAGATGCAGGGTATTGCTGTTCTTCAGGGGAAATCACTCCTGACTGCACGTGAATAAACAGGATCTGAATCAGGACACTAAAATGAAGTCTTAATGAGCAATTTGGAGGTAACATTTCAGCACACCCAGAGAAGCACCTTCCCCATATGTTCTGCCCCTCAGCTGATTTTCAACACTTCATTCATGCACCTAGGACAACTTGTTATACAGATGCGTTTTCCCAAGAGGAGCCCTCATGATGTGGTTAGAGATACTGATCATCTGGCTGGCTTTAGCTTCCAGAATTCCTAATACCAGGGGAAATAGCAATTCAAAAGCTGTGTGCTCTTGGGAAACACAGGAATATCCTTCAAACCTTTTTTATGGGCTGAGTTTGCCAACAGAGAAGTTTTGTACGTAATCTGAAATGCAATGAGTTGGTTCAAGCTCTGGGCAGGGGGTATCTGAAAACTGCAGAGATTGGCACAGATATCAGGATATCACTGAGAGCACAGAATTTGCCAACTGAAAGAAAAACCTGGGCATTTCCCATCCCTCAGAACTCTTCAGCTACATGGAGGAGATGGCGATTCGGATGCTCTTCCCAATCAAGCTGAAGAAATACCCTTCTGCTCCTACCACACATTGTGAATGCAAGAAAGGAAACCACATAAGATGGCTACAGTATGAGTGTTCTGACCCTCCCAGCCAGCTCACATTGGCTTTTCCATAGGCTGCAAGTCAGGTGTGGAGGTGGTTTCCTTTGCTCAGGAAATGTGGGCAGAGACAGGCAGCTGTCAACTGATAGTATCAAGTTGCATAATTAGCTTTCAATTTGTATGCCCTCCCAGAGACTGTATAGTAGGGGAATCAAATAGATCTGAAGATAAAACAATGGCTGTAGGGTCATACAGAACATGCAGTCCTCTCCCTTATCTATAGCTCCTTCTGCTCTGCAAGCACAGGGGCAGCCTGCATTCATCTGTGCAGGACTGACCTCTGGAAGCAGCTGCTTCCTTCCTCTGCATTTACCCTTCACCCCCCATCTGCGTGGGGAAAGGGTCCTGCATCATTGTGTGTGTGGCCACCACTTTGCACGGATATGCTAGCAATATTAAATTCAATCAGAGCAGTAAATTATCTCCATGCCATTGTCCTTTCAGCATCCCCGCCTGCTCACCACAGCACTGGCTGCAAGCAGAAGGATCTGAATCTTCTCCATCCTGACATCCATTTGTTCCATTGCAGGAATGATCCGCTGGCTCTTTAGATGTTTTTTTAACAGCAGTGACCAACACAAAATTTATTACTGGAATTTAAGCAGGCTTTGTGCACAAGTCACACCTGGATTCCCCCTTTTGCGATGACAGGATTTCCTGAATTTAAGATTCGACTTTTAGCTGGTCAGAGCCTTCTGCTGTTTTGGGTGGCAGGAATGCACTCGATTCCCATTTACACACTGGATTAACTGGTCTGAAACTCAGCAAAAACAAGGCAGCCAGCATGGAAAAAGCTCAAAACAGAACCAACGTTCACCCAGACTGATTTCAGTGCAATGCTTGTTCATATCGAGGCTTAGTGGATAAAGAAGACACAAAATGGAGATGTGTTCCACAGAAGGATGAACAGCCCTAGGACAACACTCGGATGCAAAGACTTGGAATTTAACAGGGATAGCCAGGAGGTCAGCCTGGATCATAATAACCACAACCAATATTCAGCATTGCTGTTCAAATCTAGAAACTGTGAGAAACTCTTAGAAACTTCTCCCCAGGGTATCTCCATTAGTTACCTAGAAACCCAGACTGGGTTTTATGAGCACAAAGTATGTTGGGAGGCATGCTTGCCTCCTCTGCTTTCAAAAAAGGAGCTATTCTCCCCTTTTCCCCCACACCCAGCTATTTCATTAGCTCTGAACTATTTACAGGCTTTAACCCTCCATCCTCTCTTCTCTGCAGCCTGGACTTCCAAGCCTCAAGAACATCCCAGCTCTTTTCACTTCCAGCTTTACGGCTTCACTCAGAAGTAATCTGCACAAGCTTCTGGTATCTACAAGACTTTCTGTGCATAAGAAACCCCTTAGGAGCCTAATATCTCTGCAGGCTGTCCTGAGCCCTCGTAGAAGCCTGAGAGCTGGCCTTTCCCTGGGGCTGATTGGCTGCGGGGGTAGGGAAACCCCACCAAACTCACTGGAATTAAATTCCAGACCATAATTGAAGCCAGGGAGTCTTTCACTTGATTGTCCTTGCCTTTTGTCTGCAACCTTGCTGGGCTTTCTTTGCAGTGGGTTTGCAAGCAGGGCTTTCACAATGCATTCATTTATGGGTTGTAGGAGTGATTTCCCCAAATTCAGCATCTCCACAAAGCACAGGGACTCAGCAGCACAGGGGGTGGCAAGTGGATCAGCCTTTCACCTTTGAAGGCTTTGGCTCAACTCCTGGCTCAGAGCAAATCTGATGGGCTCTGAGCAGCACACCCAGGGGCTGCTTCCCCATCACACCGCATCACACCCAGTCCCAGCAAACCCCAGCACAGGGGTTCCACTTCCAAGAGATGGGGACAGGACTCATGGTTTCACATGGCCACATCTCTTGTGACATCACCCAGGCAAGTGGCACTCAAGGCAGCTTAGTGTGAAGATGAGGGCAGTGAAGGTAATGATTCCCCATTTATCTGCTTCTGCTTGGGTTGAATGGTCTTCTCTAGCTTAAAACTTACTGGTCTCTCTCTTTGTCATTTTGCTTCTCTCTGTGACAGATGATGCAGCTAGAACTGCAGGGAAAAAGAAAGAAAAAAAAAAAGACAGTTTAACAACACTGCAGAATAGACAGGATCATCACTTTAGTTCAGCAGGGGCTCTGCTCTGCATGGAGCTGAGCTGCTGGGGGGATTTATTTCTTCAATTACACCACAAGGAAGCACAAAGAATTGATTCTGGAGAGAACCCAGGACCCAAAAATCATCTTGAGCTCTTCAGACTGTTTCTGGAGATAAGGCAGAGCTTGGCACTCAGATATATGTTTTTAGAGAGGAGAAGTTTTGACTGCTCTTCCTTATGTTTAACCGTAACCACCAGCTGTGAGTTTCTGCAACATTCTTCCAGGAAGAGCATCACGGACAAAAACACAGCTTCAAAGATGAAGGCATAGCAGTTTGTGAAAGTTTAGGAAGTGTCTGCCAACAGGAGAGCGGAGTTTTTCAATTTATCTAAAGTGTGGTCTACTTAGGGCTCTGAAGTACATGTAAATGGTTTGTGTGTATAAAGCAGAAATATTCTGGTTTGGTTACAAGCAGAGATGGGATCTCTGGGAGCTCTCAAAGATAATGTCTCCTTCCAGGGACAGCAGACCCACCAGTACTTCCAAGATTCCATAGAATGGCATGGCCTCCCAGCCGCCATGGGATGGTTGCCTCACACCAGATCAGGCTGCACAGAGCCCCATCCAAGCTGGCTTTGAGGACTTCTAGGGATTGGGTTGTTGGATATAGACAACCCTGAGCAAACCAGCATCACCAGGAGGTCTGTGGTTTGGAGGCTCTTGAACAGACTTACCCTGACAATGAAGACATCCACTGGGGCTGAACAAGGAGCGAGTTGTCCCCACAGTGCTCATTGCTGGTATTTTCTGAGGAGACAGAGACCACCATGGCTGTCAAACAGACAGGATCTGCTATTTTCCCTTTAGGTATTTTTTTTCCCTCCCTTCACAAAGTTAAAAAACAAATAGAAGGCCCTTTGCACCTGGTGAGGAACGGCTGTTTGTTTAGACAGCCAAATGAAGTCATCGCTGAGAAACGATGCCCTCACACACCCCTTAATACTCACTTGCCAGAAACCATAATGGAGTGAAATGACCCATTGCCATCCACAGCTGTCTGATATGAGCAGGAATGCTTCTGCTGCAGCTCCATCCCTTCTAACCGTACAAAAGAAAACCATCCTTATTGCTGTCATTTCACACACACACACACACACACACACACACAAAAAAAAAAAGAACAGGGGGAATTTCTGCCTAATTTCCTTTGCAGTCTGTCCTGAAAACCTTGCAGTGAAGGCCACAGCACCAGGATGGCACTAATGCCCAGTGGATCTGCCCTAAAGGAGCTCCATGCTGCAGCACCACTCTGCTCCTCAAGAAAAAGGGAAAACAAAGCATTTTTAATTTGTTTTAAAACAATGGCTTCTAATACCCAGACCATTAACTTGGCTACGAGGCTCTCACAGCAAAACTTGTTACGCACTATGTGTTTTGAGTCATTAAAACATATTAAACACGATTAATTGTGATGCCTTGCTATTATACCATTTGGAGACTCGCCACAAGCCCACTTCCACCCAACCTGTATTACGTTGTGAACCTTAGAGGCCTTTTAAACATCTCGTGCAAAATTCATGAAGGTGACAAGGAACCTGCCTACATTTCCAACATCTGGAGGGACTGGCGAGCCTGCCCCAAACCCCGTTCAGCCCCACCAGCCAAGCCCCTCCTTGAGCCCAGGTGATTACCATGCTCTATATATGCCTTCCTCCTAATGAATATAGGCTTATGGATACCTCATGCATTATTTACTAAGGTGTGCTTATTATGATTGCAATGATTTAAGGCAGTTTGTTACAGGCACAGCTCTGAGTGATTGCAATCGATGGAAGAAACAAGAACAAGCCAATCTGCATGGAACAACAGTGCTGGCCCCTGGGGGCTGTGCTTCCCTTGTTAACCCTTCCCAAACTGGCAGTAAATGAGGAGAGCACTTCTTTGACTGATGCAGAGTACAAGATGGAGGTGTCCTCCCACTCCCGCCTGAGGATGAGAGGTCATGCAGTGGTTTTTGGGGCTAGAATCCCTCCTGCCGGCACAGCATTCCTTGTGGCATTTAATGAGTACATTGTATGTGCCTAGAGCCTGCTCATAAGCATGCATCATACTTTCAGGCCTCACAGAGAGCTTCTCTCTTCTCCCTGGTGTAGACACAGAATACCTTTAGCTGCTCACTGTGGAGGTCCCAGGTTCAGCAGAAGGATGATGAAGGAGGAATCATAGGATATCCTGAGTTGGAAGGGATCCATAAGGTAGCAGATATGAGGCAGCTGCTGCAGACAAGTAGCAGGACACCGATCCCTGTATGGGAACAAGAAGGAGGAAGGGAGAGGGATGCAGAGTAGCTTGTCAACTCCTAGGTTGAAAGGCAGAGAGGCCACAGCTCTTCCCACCTGCTGCCTCCTAACATATGGAATTACAGTTCAGTATTTGCTCCGCGTGCCCCGAGTGCCAGACCAGACCTCAGAAGCACTCAGCGTGACACGCCAACGTTGCTGTAGTGTCCAACCAGAATAGCGTGAGATCTCAAATGCCAGGAAGTGACAACTCCGACTCTTTGTCCTCACAGCACAAAGAGGGCAGTTTGAGGGCAACAGGTGAGCTCTAGATTTACCCCAGAACTCCTCACACAATGTGAACCCAGAGATGCACTGAGGACACAACTGACCTCAGCTCGGTACCTTTGCATGGGAGCTTCGGATGGGACCCGGCGCACAGGAAACATTCATTACTTCAAAGGGGAAGCAAACAGGATGTCTGGACAAAGCACCAAATAAAAGGCTAATGACACAAATGGATATTTAATACAATGACTTCCTCTGATTATCCTATAAGGAAACACTTCAAATGCTGTCCATTTTGTACATCCTGCATCACTGCACTATGCTTCAGAGGCTAGGAGGGAATTTTCCACGCTATGCAATAGCAAGGTAGGCTCTGCCCTTACCTGAAGAGAGAAGGCGTGCAGAGCAGGATGCTCTACTATGCAGCAGGACCCTTCCTCTCCATCACTGCTTTTTTCCCCTCCTGCCCTGTCCCCAAAGCAGCAGGAGCTGTGGATGGGATCAGCACCGGGATCCCAGCACACGGGTGAAATCCTTAGGCTCATTCCTGAAACCAGGACCACCCCCACAGGCTGAGCCATCCTCAGGACATTCTGCGCTGGGGGGTCACTGTGCAAACAGAATTTAGCCAAAGTCCCTGTTTAGATTAAGTGAGGAGAGGATTTCATTAGCACAGCATTTGTTCCACATGCTGCTGTTGATCTCTCTGGAGAAAATACAACTGAAGCCTTTTGCTTTACAGCAAGAAGGGAAGGACGAAAGGAGACAAGAGTAAAATAGCTATTAAAAAAAAATTGTTTCCAGAGTCACAGTGACCTGATGATTGCTTTGGGTTAAACTAAATCCAACCCAAAATAATCGGCAAGGAGGCCAAAGAGAGCAATACGTACAAGAACTAAGGTTAGATGCTTTGCTGCTGGAGAGAGAAGCTGAGAACTCTCAGCAAATGAGTTTTTATTTCTCTTTGATGCTGCAAAAAAAAATCAAGTGATAATTGAGATCTATATGGATACTGAATTGTAAAATCACAGTACCATCAGAACACAAAGCTGAACGATTGAGCAAGGTTCCTCTCTAGTTTAGACTTACAGGATTTGCTAGCAGATATTTTGCTCCAGTGCCTAGCCAGCACTTTGTTTAAAGAAGGTCTTTGTTAATATTTTGATTACGTTAATAAACATTATCAGGCAAACCTGCTTCTACCCTGCAAAGGAAGACCTTGCAAAAGTCAGAAGAGAAAGTTCAACAGTCCTAGAAAATCTCAGGCAAAGAAGTAAGTAGGAGAAAAATGATGCTAATTCTCTCAGCCTATGCAGCCTTCAACCACATCAATGAAATTAAATATATAAATAAAATAAAGAGTAATTAACAAATGCAATTGCAGGCTATTTTTAAGACACTGTCCTTCCCTTAAAGGAAAGCTATGGTCTGGGGATGAAGAGAAATATTTTCGAACGCCTTTTGAATCTGACTTGCAGCAACTTACGCGTTGCTTGTTGGGATTATTCCACCAAAACTAATATATAAATAAAATCCTCTTCTTCATTTCTTAGGAGCGTCCCTGGAGCAAAACTTGTTTTCCTAGTGTGATAAAGATGCTTCAACCAGTAAAGCCATCACTGATAGCAATTAAATGCAGGTATCTTCAGAAACAGTGAGAATTATTGTTATTATTGTATCAGAGATGCAATAGCAGTTTCCTACCCATCCACAAGTTGTGCTTAAGCTCAAGGGAAAGGACTCATTCAATCCCATCGTTGCTGTACAGCTGCTTTAGGAAAAAAGCCAGTGAGCGTTCCATTCCAGGCCAAGAAAAATCATTTTTAGGGATGAGATAAGACAGAATTTGATCCTATGTTTACAGCTCCCTTCGCAACCAAGGCCAAGCTAACAGACCTGTGGGAAAGCCCTGTTGTCCCACAGACAACATAGGTGTCACCAAGAAGACAGCCTGCCCCAAAAGGCTGCCATCTTTCTTCCCCAACACCTTCCCTAGAGCAACACCAGGAATTAACTGACCTCATTATTTGATAGCTCAGAGCTCCCTATTGATTCCCACGTACTAAGAAATTACAGTTAGCTGCAGTCAGCTTTACAGTGGGACAAAACTGCTGACAGCAAACTTAGCAGCCAAAAGGGAGACCCATAGTCCTGTTACCTTATCAAACAGATCGACAGCAATAGGAAAACCAAGCTGCACAACCAAAGACCACCTTCACTGAGATTGAGCATCATCTTCTCCCACAAAAGCTCCAGCTTCTATTGCCTTCTCCAGTCAAAGAAATCAACTCCCCTTCCTTCCCTGATGAGCCATTTCAGTAGGCTGATGCTCATTAGCATCCACTGCCAGCTGCAAGCAGCTCAGCAGCAGAGGAGGTTAAGTGTCACTGGAGCTGAGCAGCAAGATTGGACCTGCCCTTCTCCAGCTGCATCCGTTGTGCTCTTGGGGCTGGGCCAGGCTCAAGACAGAGGATCTGACGGGGTGGAAAAGGAAATTCTGTGCATTCCTCATCCGTAGCCTACATGCCAAGTGAAATGTAGTGATGAGCAGCCAGACCGGAGTGCTCATCTGAGCCTTCTTTTGAGCTGTACAAATTGCAATGAGCTTGAAGCAAAGTTATTGAGTTGGGTCCAGAGAAGCCAGGCTGCCAGGGCTGTGAAATCCTTTGCCCTCTAGTGCTTGTGCAACAGGTGAAATGTTAGGAGGGGCATAAATCCTGGGTATGCCCTCCCAAGCCTGAAATCTGGCTTAGGAAAAACACCTGCCCCAAAATGTTCTGAGCATGTGAATTTAATTTTCTTTGACCTTTTCATCTCTTCTCAGTCAGGCACAAAAAATATTCTCCTCAGAAGAATTCCTGCCTGGAAGTGATGGCCCTTTTTTTCCCCAAGGCCTTTGAAAAAGAACAAGTAGCTTGTCTTCTAGTGGTCTGTTGCTGTAAACAAGCAGCACTATCACTAATTTCTCCCCAAAACTTGTTAAATAACCCCTGTCTTTGTCAATCTGTTTCCTGAGAGGGCTTGTGGCCTTGCTATTTGCACCGTTCAGTGCGGGACCTGCTTCAAACCATATGGCAGGTGAGTGACCTGGCTGACTTGGTGGTCACTGCCAAAGTGTCCACCTGCTTCGGTGTCCATGTGCTTCATATATTCATGCAGCCTAAATGACTTTTGGTTTTTAAACTCACCTGCTCCAATACCTTATTTCAGCTGGATGCAATTTCCTCAGCATCCCCTCTTACTCATCCCTTAATGCAATCTACAGTGTTGGTCTCTGCTCAGTGCTGATTTCTGCCAAAACAACTTTCAAAACTCAAAGCCACATTCTCCAGACCTAACTAGCCAATGTAAAGCAATGGGATAAACCTCATTAACAGTTCTGTGTTCCTTGGGTAGAGTGGAAACTTGCCCAGAGAGGAGAATGCTCACAGGTGCAGGACATGGTGCTCCTGCGGCGTTGGTACAGGGGCTGGTCTTTGGCTAAGGGACAAGGGATCATGAAACCCACAGCTTTCCTTCCACGTTTCTTCCCAGAAAACACTGGTGATTCAGGAGGAGCCTTTGTAGCACATGTGCTGAGGGTAAACAAACACGCTACTTTTAGAACAGTTTTGCAAACAGGACTACAATGCGTGGACCGAACCCAATGTCCTAAAAGGGTTTATGCAGCTCCGTGTCCTGTGCTCCTGCTCCTTTGACCTTACATTCCTAACATGAACACATACCACACATTTTTCAAAAAGCAACCAGCAAAATGGGATATTTCACTGCATTTGATCCTCCCTGGGAGAGATGAGAAGAGAAACTCTTAATACACGCTAATCCCATCACCAGGGCACTGATGAAAGATGTTTGGGATCACAGCACCTGCGAGGGATAGGGAAACCTACGGACCCTTCATGGTTCCCACCCCAGCAGCGGCTGCCTGTCAGAGGTTGGTGAAGCAATTCTCAAATATAATTTTTCCACCATAAATAAATCCATAGCAAGGCTCAATCCCGGTGACAAAGCAAGGAGCTCTGTCATTCTGCACCATTGCATGTCTGTGTCCTGCAGGTCACATCAGGCAGGGCAGCAGCCCGGTGCTCCAGGTGACGGTCAGTAACTGCACATTGCTCTTCACGTGTTGGGTCAGATCCCCTCCTCAGCAGAATCCCTTGTGCCTCAGAAAACAGCTTGCAAAAATACAGAAGGAGATGATTTGCTTTCATGGGAGTTTGATAAGCCTCTTTTTTTGCGGGAGAATAAACCCTCTAAAAAAATGGAATTCATCTTTTTTTTTTTAGCCCAAATAGGCACAGTCTTGATGAAGGGAGATACTTTAATGGGAGGAAGAGAGTCAGGCAGCAATTTCCATCCCGGGGCTGGGGCAGGTGGCAGCCACAAGGCTATGTGCAGACTTGTCCTCATTTTTGTCCTTTGACCCACTCCCCTCCGCAGCCCAGCCTTGTTTACCGGCATCTCCTGTTTCCATTAACCCTCCGAGGAGGTGAGGGGAGATCAGTGTTGGGACTTTTTGCACGGGATGTGCGACAAACAGCATGGGGAGACTGGGGACAGTGTTTATCAATTGGGAAGAACGGAGAAATCCACTCAGTGTGGGCTTGCTGCAAAAGGATCTGCCACCACTTGAAGGCTTCACTGCCCATGGAAAACCACGTCTCAGAGCTTAAATCCAAGAACTCAAAAACAAAGGGAAAATACCCTCCTGCTGTCAGTCACTCCATGTGATCTGTGCCATTCCTGGCCAGATCTTGACTGCCCAGCCATGGGCCAAGCCAGTGCTGCACTAGGAATGGCCAAATAAATCATATACTTGTAAGATCCATAGAATGGCTTGGATTGGAAGGGACCTTAAAGCCTATCCAGCTCCAACCCCCTGCCATGGACTGCTTGCCCCCACCAGCTCAGGCTGCCCAGAGCCCCATCCAACCTGGCCTTGAGCACCTCCAGAGACGGGGCATCCACAACACTGAGCAAAAAATTTTCCCCTGACATCTAAAAAAACCTTGCTGCAGGAAGCTAAAGTCTAAGAAAAGCCCTCTTCATGTTTTTGGTTCATAATGAAAGATTAACTCCATTTACCTGCAAGATCATCGGATTTTAGTAGGAGGATATTTGTATTGTGGACTTCAAGTTCTATCTTTTTTTTTTTTTTCTTTTCATTTCTCTGTGTGAAATTTATCAATGGCAGCAAAAGAAATTTCACCTTTGCAGTGCAGCCAAGTGCGAGGCAACAAGCCTTGGCTTGGAAAAATCCCACTGCCCATTTTACAAGACAAATGCTGACAGTGAAACTCATTACAAGCTGCTGCACGGTTGTTCAGGATGGATGGACGGACAGACAGACTGTACCTCCCTCTGGTCCATGTGTGCTTCAGCCCAGCTGCACTCAGCCTGCCTTAGTAGAAGGTATATTTGTCATCAAAGGCACCTTAGCAATAGCAAGGCACACAGATTTATCATTATTCCTGCCAGGCTGGGTTCAGCCTCCCCACCCTGCGCCTGGGAATTACCAAGTGCCACAAAGAACAAATTGAGGATTAAAAGGACCCCGCAATGTCCAGCTTTGCTGCTGGCCCTGGGGACGGAGCCGTCCCCTTCTCTTTGTCTCTGATCTGGGTTTGGCAGGTGGTGAGCCCCTCCCTGCCTCCCCGCCTGCATCAGGCGGCTTGATGAATATCCATCTAATTGGAATTAGGGATTCTCCAGACCAGCCCTCCAACTGGAGAAATTAGCTAGTTTATTCCAATAAAGATGCTAATATGGGTGGCTTTGTGAAGGGCGAGAAATTCTCATTGTCATTCAGAGGCAATTTGTAGCGGATTTGAAACCTTTGAAAAGGTGATGTGCTGGTGGCTGGGTTTGTATAATACCCATCCCGAAATTCACAGCTGAGCATTCTTCCCCCTCCATATGCTCAGTGCTGCCCAATTTGTATTCCCCCCACATGAAGGCACCGGAGCGGAGCAGTGAGCGGCACTGAAGGTCCCATGAAGGGGCACCCCTTGGGCACCCCCAGCTTCTTGGAGCTCCTTTCTCTTTTCCGAGGGTTGGTCTATGGCTTGGCCATCACGTTACTCTACTTCAATGTTATCCCTACAATCTCTCTTCAGCTGTAGCCTTCTGAAATGAAGACTGCACACGCTGTAACCCAGTGGGACTGAACTATCCAGAGAGGGGTGGGTTCTCCAAACTGTGGGGCAGATGATGCTTGAGGGACCTTCTGGCCAGACCTGCCTTCAATGCAATGTTTGCTGCGGGAAGCCTAATCAGCATGGTTAGAATGAAACACTTCAGCAAAGTGCAACCTAAATTCACATCAAACCCAAATGCCTCCCCAGGCTGTCCTTCACAGATTGCTTTAGGGAACATCATGATAGCAAATGTTTCTCTAATCTCACAGCAGCCTGGAAATGGAGGCAGAGCTCTGTGTCGCAGCGAGGGACCACTTTTGCTGAGGGAGCATCCTCTTGCCATCCGCTGCTCTTCCATCTTGAGATGTAACACTGAGGAATGACAGCAGAAGCTGTCAGCAGCTGGGGCTGCTCCCAGAAGCCCACTTGACTCCTGTCCATTTCTGTATCTCTGTAACTTCAGTTCAGTGGGCATGGTGGTGATGTTGGACTTGATGATCATTTCCAACCTTAATGATTCTCTGATTTATCTGTGCACAGCCTGGCACTGAAATTAACAGTTCCTTCATTAAATCCATATAACCAACAGGGTTGCTCAACTTTAAACGTCACTCTCAGCCAGATATTTCACCTTGAGCCTAAATATGAGTGTGGGACAGCCACTCTGAACCCGAGGGATCATTCCTATGCCTGCCACAAGCACCTTGAGGTCAGATGGTTTGAAGCACAGGAGAAGGAGGAGGAATGCTTCTGCTCTCAGTCCTGTCTGTGGGACAGAGCCCCATTGAGGTCAGAGCCCACAGGTTGCTGGCAGGGACAGTGGCACACAAGCCATGTGCCCACATGCAGCTTTCAGCAGCAGTGGCAGGCAGAATTACAAATCTTGTCCTGGACCACATCCTAAATATTTTCTCTAGGAATACCTGGCAACAGCAATGACTCGTGATGTTTCTCAGTCACCACGCTGTGCACTCACTGCTCGGGCTGCAGTTGAACCGCTATCATTTTTCTCTGATGCTTAAAGCAAATGTCAGATTCAAAATAAGAGAAGAGTCTTAATACATGGCTGTAAGGGGGAAAAAAAAAAAAGAGGTTTGGCTTGGTCCCCATCCAGGGCAGTTGATACACCAGGGAGGTTTTGCTTGGCTGTGCAGCCTGTCCTGCCGCGGGTCTCTCGTGTGACCAGGGCGCAGATGAGGGTTGTATGGGAGAGCAGCATTGGCTGAGCTCAATGCTATGCTCTGAAACAAGCTAAATTGAACTCTTAAAACCCCCTGAGTAGGGATTACAGAATCTGGTTGTGATCACAAAGCGCTACAGAATTGTAACTGTACATTTCTTTTCTTATCTCACTTGTAATGTTGATCTGAATGTTAATGAAAATGGGGGAAAAATGTTTCTCAGACATTTTGGCCAGCACCGAAGCAATGCTTTGCATTATCTTCCCAGAAAGAATAGCTCTATTAGCACAATAGCTTTTTTTAACCTCTCGAAAATTGGAGTAAAAATGCTGTTTTATTTTCTTGTTTCCAGTTGGCTTCATTTCTTACACGGGGCTCAGAATCGGGCAGTTTTCCCTTTCCCCTGATCCTTCACTAGGATGGGGCCATGGTACGTTCCTCCTGAATGCAACAGGGAAAGGAGCTGAGAGACATCAGTTTCCCCAGAATGCCTCAAATAGGCAATCATATGGTGCTGCTGTCCCTGCCTCCAGAACCAAACAGGCATGGAAGTGCTTCCACCCAAGGGACACCAATCTGCACCGGTTACTTCTCTCCCTTTCTCCTTTCTCCCTTCCTTCCAGGGCCCCCATAGCTTTCCTTTGTGCCTCCTCCATGATGAAAGGAGGCAGTCATTGATTGGATTAATAATTCAGAGCCTAATCTCACGGGCCAGTGTTCACAGCCCGTCAGGTGGCAATCTTTCATCTCGAGATCAGGATCAGCCAGATCCTGGAGAGGTCAGGAAGAGAGCTGCAGCACGGAAATAACGTGTTGAGGTGACTTCTGTGAAAATGGAAAAGAAGATGGAAAACTTGTGCATCCCACACTCTCCATTGCCCCCACAGCTCAACCCAGCTCAACCCAGATACCTACAGCTCAACCCAGTGATACCAGTGAAGATGACTTCCACGAGTCTCACACTCCAACATGCCACCATTCCCAATATCACCTGCACCCTGCAGCTCCCAGGACACCACCTGCCTGCTGATCTCACACTGCCACTCTGCTTCTCCCAGGGCCAGGCTCCTCCTTTAACTGCCGACTCGGTCACGTTGCTTTAATGGTTTGTGGAAGGACAAAGTTTACCAGCACTGTTCGCTTGGTTTGGTTTGTGGCCAAGCAGGTCCTTATGCGGGGAGAAGGATAAATTCATGAGCAGTACAGCACTAAACTGGGCATTCCTGGGGCAGGCAGAGAAGCATCTGGCTGGAATTTACATACTGCGAGCTAATTCATACCAGTGATGTTGAAACCTATCAGTAAGACCAACAGTCCATTTCCACAGAGTCCTTCTCTTCTCCCACAGCATCTCCCCACCACACTGAGGGCAGAGCTACACCCTCAGAACCAGGGCCTTTACACCTCCGCCTGCACTCTGCACCACGCTGCTGCACAGAAAACAAGGTCAAAGACACGCACCTTGCACTTGGAACTGGAGGTGCCAACTGCTGTTGTGATGCCAAAGATTAACGGCGTGCTGATAAGAGCTGGGAGAAGTGGCCATGGGGATTGCTGAAAGACCTCCAAGGTTTTGTACCCATTCCCAGCCCTGGCAGCAGCAGCCCTGCCTCTGCTACAGCATCCAGACCCCACAGCATTCAGAGCTGCAAAGTAATTTGCAAGTAAGTATGACAGAAGAAAATGGTTCTTTCTACAGCTGATAACATATCTGGTATACATCGGCCTTTCTCCCAGCCTTTTCTCTGTTCTTGCTTTAACAATTCATCCTCAAATACATTGTTCCTTTGTCAGGACTGTACACCCATCATATCCACATTTAAGAAAAAGACCTCCTGGATGGCAGGGTTTCTGTGGCAGGGTTGTTTAGATTTGTTGTGATTAAATCACATCCATTTTCTAATTTGTACCTAGCACACATTCAGATCCTCCTTAAGCTGTGTAGGCACATTTTGTCTTCACTGCTGACTTAATCAAGCGGCGGAGCTGCTGTGTGCTCTCTGCAATTGTTGTCTCTTGAGCTGGGTAAAAAAAAAGAGAGAGAGAGAGAAAGGAGAGAAAGAAACGCTTTGCAAAGGGTTGCTATTATCCACGCGCTACACCGACAGCATATTTAGCACATTTGTGGCTCTGGGGCTGCAGTAATTAATTGTGTGTGTGACACTCCGGCTGGCACAGCCTTGCACCCACAGCTTTCCCATCAGAAATGCGGGCACCTGGTGCCCACGTGTGCCACAGCGTCCCCAAGTCTCCATGGGAGCTCGGTGCCCACCCTGGGCTCACCCCAGTGGGTGAGGGGGCTGAAGGGAGAGACTGAGATAGGGGTTACACAGGGGTGCCGCCCAGGGTCTGCATCTTTCCGCTATTGCCTGAAAGATCCATGCAGAGCATTCCTTTCCCTCCCCCGAAACCGGCTCTCCCCACAATACCCCACCAACACAATGATGCGCCTCAAGCCCCCATCCCCTCCACAGCTCTTGCTGCAGGTGGAGCATCCCCACCCCTCTCGTGTCGGGGTGACCCTGCAGCCTCGTCGTGCTGCCCAAGGAGGGCTGCAGCGCGGACCCCCCAGCTCCCATAGCAGGGGTTGCTCCTGCTCCCCCACCCCCCCTCTCCGCCGCATGCTAACGGCCCTGCTCAGCGTGCGCGGAGCGAAGGAGGGAGGAGGGAAGGAGGGAGGAGACCTCCCTATCTGGCTCCATCTCCTCCTCTGCCTCTCACATGCTCCGGGAGGGCGATGCGGCTCCCCGCGTCCCGCTGAGCGAGGCCGCGCTGCTCCCCGCCGGGGCTGCCCTGCGCAGGGCAGGGGGGGCCGCCTTCCTTCCCCCCCCCCCCCCCCCTCCCCGCCATCGCTACTTCTTTCTTTCTTTCTTTCTTTTTTATTTTTTTTTTTTTATTTCTTTCTTATTATTTTCTTACTGAGAAAAAAAAAAAAACGGGAAAAAAAACCCCAAAAAACCAACAACAACCAAAAACTCCCTGCACCCACCCCCCCGCGGAGGGCTGGAGAGGCTGATGCGGCCGCTAAGGTAAGCGGGAGCTGCGCGGGGCCCCCCCGGCCGCATGCTGCCCCCGGCCCCCCGCATGGCCCCGACTGCCTGCTCCCTCCCCGGCCTCTTCCATACGGAACCCCGGCTCTTCCCCTTCCCCTCCGGCCGGCTTGCTGCTAGCATGCGGTTATTAATTTATCCTCCTCCTGATGGTCGCCGCTAAAGCTGCACCTTCCTGGGCTAAGCCAGCCGAATAATTCTTTGCAGACCGCCGATGAGAACGGAAAAGATTCCCTTTTCTCATCGGTGGTCTGCTCAGAGCGGGGCCAGTCGCAGTGACCGAGCTGGTCTGCGGATGCGCTGCTGGGGTCTCAAAGCGCTGGGTGGGGATTGCGAGTCGGGAGGGTGACAGCTGGCCAGATGTGGGACGTGGGCAGGGTGGGCGATGCCTAACAGCTGGCCAGATGTGGGAGGTGGGCAGGGGCGGCTGCTGCTGTGTGCAGGGAGAGTACACACAGCTGGAGTGGCTGGCCTCGCTGCTGGGGAACTGGCTCTGCAAACAGCCCCCAGTCTCAGCCGGATGCAGAGGTGGGAGAAGTGTAAAGCGGCAGAAGCTCGCCCTGAGTCAGGACAGTACAGAGGCACCAGCCCTACAGCCCCTGTCCAGGCTTGCTTCCAGCCTGGGACCTGCACGTTGCTCTTCTTAAATATTATATACGTTGAAGGAAGCTGGGCTGTGTTTGCAAGACAGGTGCTTTTTGTTGTGGTGGTGGTTGTGAGGCAGGAGATGAAAGTTTGGTGTTGTTTTGATGTGATTCTTGATTGCTGCCTGTTGGAGTAATTGCATCGCAATTGCTCAGAGGTAGAATCAATTTCCCCAAATTGAGATTTTAATGGGAGCTCGCAAGCTGCTGTTATGTCATGTGGTTTAAGGCGGCGTTGGATTGCATTTATTTTATAAACTGGATCCTTGTGCAGGCGGTGCAGGGCTAACAGCACCACCCAGTGGGGCCACGGCCACCCCCAGCTGCTCCCCCCATGAAAGCTGCCACCGGCCCAGTTTCACCTCCTGAAATACATAGAAAAGTGCTGGATTTACAGTTTTTGCTTCCTTCCCTTCCCTCCCCCCCCCCTTCCATGAAAAGGAAAGCATCTTCTGCAGATATTCAGGAAAAAGTTTTGAATCAGCATCTCGGAACCTCAATAATTGCACAAAATGTGTGCTATGGGATTGCTGCATCTCTGTCCATCGCTGTCAGGAATTGAAACAAGGAGACACAAGCCGGGTTTCACAGAGCATTTTCCATAAGACCTCTCAATGACACCTTTCTCAACCAACTGAAGATGCACATTCACAAACACACACAGTGTCATGGCCCACCTTTAAATGTGGAGACCCAGGAGATGTCCTCAGCTGACCTGCCAGGTTGGGGTGGGATTAAGGAGCTCTGTTTGCACTTTCTCAAGACAGCAGTAGTTATTAAAGGCGGCAGGGAAAGCCAAGGTTGCCCCCTTGTCCTGTTGCACAGCCTGGTTTCTGTCTCTGCTGATAAACACCCAGCTCTGGGTGCGAATTCTTCTGTGCTGTTTATTTTTTGGCAGTTCAGGTTTACCCATCTTTTCTGCTGAGCTGACGTGTGGCCATTTGAACTTCGTCCTGGGCACCTCCCAGCCCACCTCTTTTTTTTAGAGAAGCCCAGATGTGCGGAAGATACACTACAGAGGTAGTGATTCTTACCCCAAAGAGGAGACTAGAAAGCACAGCACCCTGCAGAGAACGAAATACACAGAGAGCGAATGCCAGGCAGCCCTCCAAACCCTACAGAACAAGGGAGAGCTACAGTCTGCCCATGCAGCACTCTTACCCCACAAGGCTTTGCAATCAAGGGGAAGAGAGAGAAAGGAATACCACCAGTCAAAAAGTACGAGACAAAAAATCATAGAATCACAGAGTCATAGAATGGTTTGGGTTGGAAGAGACCTTTAAGATCATCTAGTTGCAATCCCTCTGTTATAGGCAGGGACGTGACGAACTGAATTTGATTGCAACTATCCCCACCTTTCACTTTCTGTGATGAGCAAGACAAAGTTTTCTACCTTCTGTTTGCCTTGTGCTGGTTTGGAGCACTCCAAGGTGACTTGTGGCTGCAAGTCTGGAGCAGGCTCTCGGAACAGAGAGCCTGAAGCATGGTAATCCACAGCAACTTCAATTAGGGCTGCTGTTAATTAGCCACTCTCGGCAGATGCAAAGTTGCAGGTCGACAACGCACCATTCCTACTTTACTTACTGGTGCTACGAAGCTATGCATATTCCACCTTCGCCCCACTGGCCTCTCTTTGCATAGCCAGGTCGGTGAGTCTAACGTTCACAGAGGCAGGTGGATGATCCCAGGCAGCCAACACTTTCCTGCACTTTGCCACGCAGCAGCCTTCAATTCCAGCACGCCTGCCCCATTCGCTCACAACAGACACTCGGTGCGTGGCTGAGACCTTGGAGGGACACTTTGCTACCAACAGTGTGAGGTGACAGGTTGGAGGGAAGAGGTTTCAGGCACTTGCTGGGCAGCCTCGAGGCACACAGTTCAGGGAGAGCAGAGTTTGCTTGTGCTGTCAGCTGGGGAAACTGCAAAAGTATAATAATAATTGAGAAAAAAAAAAACAGCAGAGGAAAGGAAATGAATTTCCCAGTATACCGCAAACACAAGAGGTGTGACTTACTGCAGAAAGATGTGAAAAATGTTGGCTTTTTTTTTTCTCATTATTTCTCTTCTCGTTCAGAGCTTTTTTCTCTAATAAGGGAATCTTTCAGAGCACAGGTGTTTGCTTTTACTTCCATAAGCATTTTGGAATCGGTTCGCAAACCTCCCCAGATAATAATTTGGGGGTTTCCACTACAAACTTCCCTTCCTCCTTTAGGGAATGATTAGCTTTTTTCTGCTTAACCCAAGCACGTCTCATTGCTGAACGGTGCAAGATGAACTTCCTGATCACAACTCACCCCAGCCAGGACACGAACAGGATGCCTTGTCCTGAGGCAGAGAAGGCAAAGGCATGTTGCAGTTGTGCAGGGATCACTGCATGAAAGGAAGTTCACAGGAGAGTCAGGAGCAGACCAGGACTCCTCTAACTACCAGTTACAGCCCTCAGAAATACTCATATTTACTATTTTAGTGATATAATTACAGGTGTTGAGTAATTCCATTAGGAAGGCTGTAAGGAAAGGAATCACCTTTAAACCTTAGGGTTCAAATTAGGCGCATTCCTTCAGCCCCATTGAAGCCCACAGATATGCATAGTGTGGCATAGGGCAGAGCGCACTGGGAAACACTCTGAAAAATAAATTCAGACCAGCAGGGCCGGCTGAGCATCAGCAGGATTCTATCGGCTGGCAGAGGCTGGGATTTCTCCCTGCCTGTCACCTGGGAGCTCCACTGTGCCTCGGAGGTGTTTGCACATAGCGGTGGGTGGTTTCCCACATATTGTTTGCAAAAAGTGCTGGGCTGCCTGAACAGGGAGCCTCATCCTGGCTTCACGAAGGAAAGGAGCAAGGGAAACTGCAGTCAGAGCTCTCCAACACATATTGCAGAGCCCCATTGGGCAAGGCAGAAATCCCAGCTTCATGCTGCTTCGGTCTTAGTGGTTGATTTTAAGTCCAGGTCTTTGATTCAGCTAATCAGAAAGGTGAAGGTGACCTGAAAAGCACAGAGCAGGGAGCAGGAGCTGAGACACACCTTATTTGGGGCTTTTTTATGCTCTGCCATTTCAGTTTGGACACATCTGTTGTTTTCTCCAGTGAAATCCGCTGCTTTGATCAGTGCCAAAAACAGCAATCCCATTTGCAATGCGTGATGCAACTGTGCAAAGTCAAGGAGAAATTTTTTCACAAACCAGAGCCAGGGGCAACAGCTCATTGCTTTACAGCTTTTCCTGTACCAAAGGCAGAAGCTCCAACGAGGATCTCATTTTTAAAATATCGCCTCAAACGGGATTTTTAGTGTATCATTTCCATGTGTCAGCTTGCCACAAAACAGCAACACCAAAGCGAGGAGGCTTTAGGTCAGACAATCCGACCAGCCTTGCAGCAGCTATTTAGCAGCTGGATTTTGAATGGTGGTCATTTGGCTGTTTTGCAAGTTAAAAACAAATAGATCACACTGTCTGTCATCAGTGATAGCAGGAGGGACATTTTTCATACCGGAGGAAAAGCAAAGGGTGGGCTGAAAGGAACTAGGGCTGAGAAGTGGAGGAGGTGAGAGGAAGGGGAGGGTATTTGCAGCCTGTGCGCCTGGCCCCGTCTCTCCAGGCCGAGGCTCCCCCAGCTCATAGCCTCCCACTGCCATCAGCACCTCTCCCTGGGTGGCAGCAGCAGCTGGAAGGGCCCTACTTGCCCCCATCTGACATCCCCCACAGAGAGGAGCCTGCTGTAAGCCTTCCTCCCCCACTGCCCCGGGTCTGGATGCAGCCTAGCAGCTCCCTCCTGGTGGAGCTCCCTCTGCCCTCAGCAGGCATCACCCAGCAGTTGTAACTGAATGATCTTTGGGGTCCTTTCCAATCCAACAACCATTCTGCGATTCTATGATCTGTGTGCAGCTGCGGGACCCAGACACATCTCCCATCAAGCAGGCAAAGCCCCAGGATCTTTGGATCCCATCTGGGTCCCATCTGGAAAAGCTCCAGCATTTTAATTCTGGCTGCAGCCTGGACAAAGCCCTCCTTCATCTGGAGGCCAAGGGGCTCAGGCCCCCGAGGAGAACCAGGCAGGCGCTGTTAGATCCCTCCATTCCAGGGATATCTTCTTGTCTCCTCTTCCACGTGCTTTCTGCAGGGATATTTGTAGGGAGGAAATCACTGACTCTTCTTGGAGACTTGAAGCTACCGTCAGGCTGAAAAGCATCCTTTGGAGTGCTGTGAGGCAGAAGGCGATTTCCAAGGACAACTGGAAGTGAAGTCAGTGAGCATCTGTAGGCTGTGCTGGGCCATGGCAGGAAGGGCCCCATGTTAGATGGCACTCAGAGCTGGGAGAAGGGCAGGAGAACAGCCAGCATCCTTCTTTGTAGAAAACTCCTGGGAGAGAGGAGAGGAAACATTCAGAGGGTGAGAGAGCAGTCCATCAAAGGAGGGCTGACGATCCAAAATGGGGAAGTTAAAGCACATTAGTTAGAGCACAGTGCGCCCATGGGCACTCTCATTCAGGAGTTGTCTTCAATTCACTGTGGCTAAAATATCCTTTGAGGGAAATTTTAAACAGATCCGAGAAGGCTGTTAAGGGGATGCTTTCCTCCTGGCTCTGCCTTTCCCTGGGTGGAGCGCAGCCCTGGGACCTGCAGGTCCGACCTGCTCGCCTCGTCCCGCTGCACACCCAGGGGTGGGAGGAAGAAGGGTTTTGGAGCCCGGCGGGCAAACCAACGTCTGCTGTGCTTGGAGCTGCTGCTGGGGAGCAGGAAGGAGCTCCAGGACTCACCGGGGCAACCGTATGTCACAAACAGTGGGATTTTTCCCTAGAAAAAAAGAAGGATACGTTGCAAATCCAGAACTAATTCAGCGGAGGTCTTGAGAAAGCACAAGTTACACAATGCACTGCATTGCAGGCTGCGTTGCAGGCTGCGTTTAGGGACCCCTCCCAAAGATAGACCTCCCCGGGGACCGCCGGTGCAGGGCTGAGGACCTCAGAGCCGCCCTTCTAACTGAGCCGGGTTCACATCACGGGTTGCGAAAGGCTCGCACCTCCCGCGCAGGTGGGCGAGCTCCCACAACCCCCGCTTCAGCTCCCCTCCCCTCGGCGCCTTTTAGCTCCAAACGCTGACATTTGAAGGGGGGGGGGGGGGGCACTGCACCGCTTCCCCCAAGCCGCACCCCCGGTGCCTGCCGCCTCCCCCCGCCGCTCCCTCCGCCTCCCATGGCCGCCGGCCCTGCCCCTTCCCCGCCGCCGCGCAGTGGAGGAGGCGCGGGGCGGGCGGCGGCCATTGGCGGGCGGCGGGTGACGGACGGCCGGGGCTGGGCGGGAGGAGAGGAGGAGGAGGAGGAAAACTGTGTAATCCTCCAGTGCAGAGGGCACCGGAGGAGCTGGGGCCGCCCGTCCCTGCATCGCTCCTCGGAGCCATGTGGGGCTTTTAGATTTTATTTTTTTCTTATTCTTTCTTTCGATTGATTTATTTTTCCTTTTTTTTTTTTCCTTTTTTTTTTTTCCCTCTTTTCCTCCCTTCCCTATTTATTTTTTTCTTCTTCCTTTTTTTTTTTTTTTCTTTTCTTTTTTTAAACTCTTCTTCCAGGGAGAGGATAGTGGTTAAAGCTCGAGCTGGATGGATGGGTATGGGGAGAGGGGCAGGATCCACAGCCCTGGGACTTTTCCAAATCCTCCCTGTCTTTCTCTGCATCTTCCCTCCAGGTAAGGACCAACCTCTTGTTCTGAAGACCATCCCCTGCATATCACCGCTCCCCTGCCCGTGGGCCTCCTCCGTGCTCTCCGCAGCACTTGGCCACATGTTTAAGAGGAGCGGGGAGGAGTGGAGTGGGGGGCTGAGATTTGCTGCCCCCGCCCCCCCCCGAGCGCTGCGGGGGTTTTGCCGTGCGCTCACCTCTTTGTCTCCCCGCTGCCTCGTCTCACGGGGAAAAGAGACGATCGGGAGGGTTTGGGAGGCGGGGGGGGCGGGGGGGGAGGGAGAAGGAATAATAATAATAATAATAATAATTCAAACAACCCAAAACAACAGGGCGATGCAGGAGGGGTTCGCTCTGACAGCAGCCGTCAGACCACGGTGTTCTCCGTCCCTGGGGGTGCCCTGAAATAGCGGTGGGGGCACCTGAGCGCGCCTGATGCCCACTGATGCGTTGATGGGTGCGAGTGCCGGGGGGGTCTGCTTCGATCGCCGCTGCTGTGCTGGCATGGGAACAAGACGGGGGGAATGCGGTTGGGAATGGGGAAGGCGGTGGGGGATGGCACAGCCCTGAGGTGCTCACCTGGGGCGGGATGTGCGGTCCAGCTGCCCCCCCTCCGCCGTCACCTTCCTGCCCTCCGCGGGTGCTGCAGCCTTTGCATCGTTGTTTCGGTCGCGGATGGTCGAGGTGGGGGGAGGTTGGGTTGAGGGGGGGCTCAGCAAATGGCTGCACGGCGACCAAATGGCCCGGCCCCGCACCGGCGCTGCCCCGTAACGCCGCTGCCCCCCCGGCCCCTACCCCCGGTTTGTTTGTATTGTGTCAGAAAAGGAGAGAATTTCAGAATTACAGCTGAAAACGCCATCTGTTTCCAATGAATCCCCCATAGTTTTTCACAATGTTTTTGGCAGATCTCTGCCTGCAAATTCCTTCAAGCCCTGAGTGCTTGTTTTTGTTGGGGGAGGGGAAACCGAGTCCACAGAGGCGGATTTGTTCCTTCCAAAACTCTCCAGTTTCTTTACCTCCTTTTTTTTTTTTTTTTTTTTTCTGCTTGCAAAAAAGTGGAGGGGGGAAGGAGAGAAAGCAGGAGGGAGAGCGAACAGCCTTTGCGCTCCGCTCTGCCAGGTTTGTTTATCTTGCATTTGAGCACAAGTTTTCCCCATTCCCAAATTTTATGCCTTTCTTTTGCATAACTGTAGGTGCAGCCGTCTTGCACACACATGCGGCAAATAAATAAAGCGCTGCTCTGCTCCCTCCTGTCTTACATGCAATGAGCCCATCTGTGCCGTGCTCACGCCGAGCCGTCCCCCCCCCCCAGCCCTGCACAAACGCCCAGTTTGGGGGTTTAAGCCATCGCAGCACCCACAATGCCCTGTTCTGAGCGGGTTGGGGCTGTGAGATTTACGGTGCAAGAAAGAACTTGATACGCGATCTGCCCGCCTGCTTTGTTTGATTCTCCCTTCAGCAGTCAAATAAGGTGCAAAGAACTGGCAAAACGGGGCGATCCGGAGCCGGCGGGAGCAGGGAGCAGACAGATGGTGCTGCCCGTGTGTGGTGCTGGGGGGCCCGCTGCCAGCTCTGGGGGTGGGAAGATGGGGATGGGGTACGGGGGGGAATTTCTTCCTCCTTTCCCCCTCTTGGTTTCCCATGAAGGATTTTGGCAGAGTCCCCAAAAAGGTGTCGCGGCCCCAGGAAGCCACGTAGTACTCCAAAACCTGGGGGGACGTGGGGCTTGGTGGGCTGGATCGCTGCCTCATCGAGTCCTGCCTTACTTATTTACTTGCGTAACCCCCCCCTACATGCAGCTTGAGCTGGATTCTCAAGTGTACTGCTTTCACACCAATGACTTCAACCTGGCTTCAACTCCATGGAGTTCCTGGGGGGGGGGGATCCTGGTGTACAAAAAGCTACCACTGGCAGAAGTCCTGCATGGGGAGCAGGATGGTGCTCACACCAACACTTGGGATGTTCATGGGTATTGTCCCACCCTTGTGTCTGGGGTGCCTCCACCTCCTAGCTGGGGCTGCGCTGAGTTTTCTTGCAAATCGTTTTGAAAATCAGTCCAGTTTTTGCTCTCCCACATGTCCTTTAGTTCACTTCGGCTTTCCCAGATGGTGGCTTGCTTTGGCTGCTTCTGCCTTCAAAACATTTTCTGCCCTTGGTCCACCTGGGCAAAGGGGTGGATTCCCATGAAGGATCCAGCCCAAATGTTTTTGTCACGCTGGCAAGGAGGGATGTGATAACAGCATTAAGCCAATATTGAGAAGAGGAGCTGAACCAAAACCACCTGAGCACCTTGAATAGGGCCAGGAACTGGGAAGACACTGTCAGTGCTGGGAAGTGGGGAGAGATTCAAACGTCAGCCTGGAAATACATGGGCTTCCCTGTTGTACTGCATGCTGAGCTGGCCTTGTACCTGGATATGGGGTGGGCACTTCGCTTGTTTTTCCCCCACAGATTGCCTTCCCACGATTCTAGGTCCTTGCTGACTGGAAATGGGGGAATATCGGGGGTGACTTTGGGTTTATATTGGCAGCAGCTGAGGTTTCCTTTTTTGTGGCCAATGCGGCTGTGTGTGTGAAAGCACTCGGTGCAGCCCAAAGAACTTCCTGACCTGGGGCTTTGGGGCTAAGCACCAACCTGCTGGTCCCAGAGAGCTGGGGCATGGTGACAGTGAGCTCTGTGCTCTCCCTCCAGCTCAGCCCTGGGTGAACATTAGAGGAGTGGCAAGAAAAAAAGCAGTGGCAATGGGGGTTTGGCACAGATAAATGGGTACTCCAGTAAATGTGGAATAAGGGGGCCTAAAGAGCAGTCGGTGTCCCAGATGGTTTAAATGGGGCTGGAGAGAGCTGAGGGCTGCTGCAGGCTTGGGATGGGGTGGGGATGTAGTAGATGGGGGATGCTCAGAAGCGGCTGTGCTCAGATGTGCAGATGGGACAGCTGAGGAGTCTTATCCTGGGGCACGGAGCACATTTCTAGCAGCAGAGCCCCTAAGTGCCTTTAAAAAGCCTTGCAACCTGCACTTGGCAACAGCCAGGATTAAAAGAAGAGCTCCCATCACTGGGATATTTATTCCCTCGTCTTGTCCGTCAGCTCTCAAAATAACAGAGCGTTCGATTGTAGCCTCGAGATTGCTTTGCACTCAAGTGCAGCCTGGCTGAGTAAATCACTGCTTCACCAGCTGAAATTCCTGCAGCGAGGGGGAGAATTGAATTATGTCCAACTGCAAAACCAGATGCCATCCCCTTGATGAAGTCATAGGGCTCTGACTGCGGAGAACAAGCTGGCTCCTACAACTGAGCAGTTCTGTGCAACGTCCCGGCCGTGGTGTGCGGGGCTGCAGTCCCTGCGGATACGAGAACAGCAAGATGTGCAGGGTGCTGAGTCCTGCTGTGCACTGCGTGAGCATCCTGAGCAGTTTGCATGCTGAGAGGTTCTGGCCCTGGGCTTTGCAGCCGTGGGCACGGCTGAGCACAAGGATGGGTGGGCAAAGCTGGGTGGTTTTCTGTTACTTTTTACCTCATGGGCTGTTTGGTCCCTGTGTTTCCCCAGCTGTGACCCCAGCATTTCTTGGGTGCCCACCTAGGTTTTGGGTTGGGTGCTGTGCCACCACCCCCCGCCCTGCGCTCAAACCAACGCCTCCGATGGAGATGCCGCAATTTTTTTGGCAGGCATTTAATTGTATAAATTTGCCTCATCCAGATTTATGTGCTCCGGGCTTTTCTCCATCTCCTCATTTTGTGTCTCATTTACCTCTGCGTTTGAAGGGTTGAAATTTCACAAGAGCACAGCGGGGATGATTATTCCTAGAGGGAATCCACACCTGTAAGCATTGAGTGCTTCCCTGCCAGCCCTGCTGCGGCCCGGGCAAGGAGGAGGAGGGTGAAGGACCCGCTGCCACACCTGGGGGGCCCGCGGGCGCTGGTGGGTGGCAGCTGTGCCTTCAAAGGCACCCTGGGAAAACAGCTCGGGTGCACGGAGCGCAATGGAAATCCAAAGCAGATGTCTGTGGGGCTGCCAGGCCTGGGGTGGCTGGGGCTGGTGGCTGGAGGAGGTGGCCGAGGGCACCCGTGTCGCTGCTTTAGGGACGGGTGCTGTTGGAGAAGCTGGGGGTGACGTTTCGTATAGGGGTTGAGGGAGGAAAACCGCCTTGTTTTCCACTAGGCTCACCTTGGGTGAATCCCTGCCTGGCCCTGTGTTCTTATCTGTAAAATGGAGCACGCCTCCAAGGTGGTTCACACGGATGTTGTTGGTGTTGGGAGAGCAGCCAGGAAAACCCGTGGTGTGACGTGGCGGGGAGCCGCTTTGTTAGTGCCCTTCTGCAGATGAAGAATCAAAGGAGCTTGCTTCCCTCGCTTGTCTTCCTCTGTCCACCAACTCTCCATCTGCATCTGTGAAGCAAAACTCAGCAACCCTCCAGCAGCAGCACAGCTCCAGGCTGCTGCTTTAACCCAAGCAGTAAAGGCACTGCTGAAGTTTGAGTCCCACAGTGAAGCCGAAGAGCAAAATGGGCCAACCTGCAACTTGCTGCTCCGGCCGTGAATCCTCATTCCTCCTTTCCGGTCCATCTTGAATGTCTCCAGATTTGCTGGGTCCCGTCGAAGCAGCATCACAACAAGCTCCAAAGCACGGGGCTGCTGCTTCTGTGCTGATGTCAGCTCTCCCATTTGGGCACTGGGAGGAGATGCGCTCAGCCCCGCTAAGTGTGCCGCAGTGCGGTGACCCGGAGCCAGAAGGGCCGATTGTGACAGGAACAGTCGTGGGCTTCTTCCACAGCATCTGGCAGTTCGTGGCCAGGGAAGGCACTGACGCTGCTGTTTTCCTGCCTGTGCTTGCCCCGTGCCTGTGATGCTGGGAGAAGAGGGATGGGGGCCATGAACTCGGTGCTGAGGACAACGGGGAGTTGGCTGTGGCAGGTCCTCCAGATGCTATAGTGCTTGAGAGGGGAAAACTTCTGTGTTCTTTTTAGCACAAACAAACCGAATGGAGCCCTTCCCCAGCATCCTTTTAAGCAACACAACCGCTGGGCTAAAAAATGCTGCAGACTCAACTCAGTTCTCAGCACATCCTTTGTTGCATCTGTGCGTTTAATGCTTTTAATGCATTTACTGCTGCCTTGGCCTCTGGAAGAGAGCACGAAATGCAGGCTGCAGCGCCGAAGGTGCCTCAGCTGAGCCAACCTCCCCATGCACGCCCTTGCAAAATATGAGCTGCAGCCGTTTTAAGAGCCAGGTTTATTTTTCTCCTGCAGTTCCCTCCTCCCGGTCCTCCTCCCCCCACTTCAGCGCAACTGAAACCTGATCTAATCCCTTTGCACATGGGTAATTTATTGGTCTATTGGGCTTTTCTTGATGGCAAATTGCATTGTCTTTCTTCCTGGGTTGAGGCTTTGGAGCAGTTTGCTGCATTCCTGCAGCTCTTTTCTCAGAGCTGATCTTTCACACCCCCTCTGAGCACAGTCAAATCAGTTTTATTGGGCCTCTTTGTTATGCAAACGAGGCAATAATAAGCAGGCTATTATTCGGCAAGATTGGCTCTGATTAGCAGTTCAAAGGAGGTCGCTGGCGGAGCTCGGGGTCGGAGCTGGGCCGAGGGTGATGCTGCCCATCCCCATCCCCATCCGGACCCCAAAACCTCACAGGAGGAGATCCGCAGGAGGAGATGCACTCCGTAGGTTGTTCAAGGAACGCTGTGGTTGTTGCAGCCCTTTCCCCGTCGTTCTCCTGCCTGCGATGTCCATGCAGGAGCTGCACGCTCCCCGAACTGAGCCGAGAGCCGTGCCTTTCCTATGGAGGTGTCGGCATAAATATGTTTATTTAGATTACTTAAATAAATATGTGTTTAGGAGCCCGAGTCTACGTGCTCAGATGTGAGGCCAAAGGTAATTACGTTTTACTGTGTTCTCCGAAAAGGCCTTTTACTGCATGTGTGAGGCTTGCACATCTACACTTCAATCCATGTATTTGGAAAGGAGCGGGGTGATGTATTTGCATCACATGTGGGTGATGAAATACTTTCCAGCCCGTTAGTAACCAAGAGGATATTAAACAACATCTCTTAGCAGTGAACGCTTTAAAATTAACAGGTCTGGTTAACATGCACCCAAGACTCTTAAAAGAACCGGCTTTTGCCCACAGAAGCTAATTTCCAGTAATTCTCATTGCTGGAGAAATTACAGGAGAAGGGATGAATTGTTGGGTTTGTGCTGGTTTTCTGCAGGAGAGTGATTTGGGTAAATGAATTTTGGGCAACCTGACACCCGACGAAGGGGCACTGATAATTAGAAGACGATTAAAGTTTGGCTCTTAAAGTTGGATGTGTGTGTGGAGGAAGCATGAAAACTTACCCCTGGATCGTGCAGCATAGCGGGGCATGGAGCTGTGCTGGAGGGGAGCACAGTGTGGTTCTGCCACAGTGATCTTCCTCAACCTTCATGATCCTCTGTGGGCACAGGGGTGATGGGTCCACGGTTGGACTGGATGATCTTAGTGGTCTTTTCCAGTCTGAACGTTTCTGTGATTCTCTGATGGCAGCTGATTTTGGGAAGCACTTGATGGAATATGGTGAATTCACCACTGCTGGGCACACTGGTGGTGGGTGGCCATGGCTCATGGATGGCCGTGGCTGGTGGATGAACTGATCCCTGTGTGCACAGGCAGAGGCGAGGTGAGCCTTGCAGAAAGCCTCCTGCCGTGGGGAAGGGAGGCAGCAGGCTGATTGCAGGGCTGGGCAAACACCTTGCAGTGGGAACTTAAAAGTGCAAACCGTTTAGCTTATCTGGAGGATTGACAAGTGAGTTGATTGCCGTGTGTAAATATCTTTGTGGGAAACACATGCTGGTTACTAACGGACTTTTTTTACTGCTTCGGAGAAAAGCTGGTTCTTTTTATGTCCTTACAATGAAGGCAGATAAAATCCACTTAGAAGCAGGACCCACATTTGTAAAGGTGATAAACTCCCACAGCAGGGGCATTGCTTTTTAGCCTGTGGTCACCTTGGGCTGCAGAAGTCCTCCTGGGAAGTGCACTTGAACAACCGCAGACACTGGGCTGGCAGAGTGGCTGTCATTGAATGTTTTGTCTAGCTTTAAACTTTCCCAGACTGCCAGCCTTGACAACTGAAGGAAATGTTGTCCCTTCGTTGAATGGCACCAAGCCCCTGGAAGGAGAAGGGAGGAGGCCAGGTGTCATTGGTATCACCTAGTCATCAGATTGAAGGTCCGTTTGCCACAGACCACAGTGACAGTGTCACCCAGAGATGAGGGTGTCATGCAGAGCCTGGAGAGCCTCCTTGGTTTCCTGCTCAGGAGGGATTTGTTCCTGTGCTAAGTCATCTGTGGTTCAAAAACAGATCCATTGTGAGGAGATGGAAAATAGATTATGTGAAATTGAATAAACATCGCTCCCTGGCCCGGGTACAAATGCACAGCCTGCGTGACTGTGCCAAAGCTGCTGCCAGGGGAAGGGCACGGCGTGGAACAGGACACGTTTGCTGCCCTCCGTGGTGGCTCTGTCCTGTGTCCCCAGCGTGGTAGTGGTGGCAGCCACGTGTCTAGCCCAGGGCTGACTCACACAGGTGCCTGCACAATCATTGTGTCCAACAGCAAGGCCGTGCTCGCCAAGCCCTGCTTGCAAACCCACAGCCATCCAGCCCCCCGTAGCCAGTCCACACCATAGCAAAAAGAGGAGGCAGCACCCCCAGGGCTTTGCCAAACCACCAGCCTGCTGAGAGGCACATCCATGGAGCAGCACGGCTGTGTGCAGCCCTGCTGTGCACCGCCCCATGTGCTGCTGCCACGGCACCTGGCTTGGAAATGTGGCCTTATATGGGGCCGCGTGCGAAACAGTGAGAAGGGGACGGGTGCCAAACCCAAGCGATAACATCTTAAAGAAGAATGCTCCCACTTTCGGGCTCAGGGAGGGAAGAGATGGGCTTCCTTGCCATTGTGGGTATTATTACTATTTTTTTTAACCCTGAACCTTATAAAGTGAGTGATCCTCAGTGGTGTGGCAGTGTGGGATGCGTTGGGCACATAGCGTTGGGGGCTGTTATGCAGCAGCAACTGCCCAGGAGCTGGACTTAATGGTCGTTGAGCAATGGGCTGTGACTTCACTCCTGCTGAAAATTCCGTACAGCGCATCCTGGTGTCTGGAACCAGGGCTGGGGGTCTTGAATGCCCAGGGATGTGTCCTGTTGTTCCCAGGGGCAGCAACATCTGTCTGTGTGCAGCCTCGGGGCACCCTTGAGCAAAGCATTAGGCATAATGGGAAAGCAGGGATGCTGTTGCCTAGTGCCACAGGCATCAGGGATAGTGGTACCAGTATAGTGGTACCAGTCAAATTTCTGTGTGCATTTTATTTCATACCTTCCACTGGGAATGCCACCTCCAGCACCGACCTTCCCTTCTCCCTCTGCATTCAGGCACTGTGCAGCTATAGTATGAGCTGTAACAACCACAGCAAAGTGTCAGCCCATGTCTCAGGTCCAAAGCTTGTTTTCAGGTCACCTCCAGCCGATGGCAAGTTACAGCGGGATACGAGGGTTTCCACAGTGCTTCTTGCAGGTTTAAATTGGACACTGCCAAGCTGAAACAGCTCCTGGGTTCTCAGAGCTGTTGCTAGCATCTGTGCTTATTAAAACAAGAATTTTAAAGCTGTGAGGAACCTGTCACCGTTTCCTATTTGCACTTCACTCTTCTTGGAAAGAGCACGCAGCCCAAGAGCCGGACTGCTGAGTGTTTTATAGCTTTGCTCTCTCTTTCTGATTTTCCAGCACTGACTGTGTTTAGGTTTCCAACACTGCAGTGTTTAAAACTAAAACACGCTGTTTTGCCTGCAACAATGCTGGGTTTTGTAACTTTCTTTTTAAACAAACGTGAAATGATTTTGGCACAGATGCATTGCCAGCCTCCTTCTAAACAAGCGCCAAGACAGGAATATATGCACATGCAAAAGCATCTGGAAATAGTGGGGCTTTTTCTCTTGTTGCTCTGCTGCCTTTTGTGCCTGATCCCGTCTCCGAGCCCTCTGAAGGGGTTTGATGAAGAAGAGAGGAAGGAAAGCACCATGAATGTTAAGTGGTGCGAGCCTGAGTTCACCCAGCAGAGCTCCGGATTGGCACAAGCAGTGTCTGCATGCTGTTCAGTGAACGCCATGTGCTTCTGCACAGCTGCGTTCAGCTCCGCTCCAGGGAAGCCACACAACCCTGGGGAATAGGCACTGGGAAGGGGAATTAAAAAATAACAAAAAGAGCAGGATCCAAATTTCCTTTCCCTTCCTCCAGCTTGCTGAGCCCGGCAGAGGCTTTGCTGCCTTCGGCTTCTCCGCGTGGGCAACAGCAAGCGGGGCGGCTGGCAGCCTGCACCCTGCTGTGCCGGTTTTTCTCCTCTGCGTCAGCCTCCCGCTCCCTCTCTGCATGGGTCATGGTGGGGAACGGGCCTCCTGCCTCCCGCCCCGGGCTCCCCAAGCACCCGGGGGTGCACTGCAGCATGGGGTGCTGCTGGATTGGTGCACAGCTTCTCAGCTGCAGCACCAAACCTGGCAGTGCGGTGCCTGAGCTCGGATCCCGCTCTGCCCGGTGCCGGTATCACTGCATGTCTGGGGCGCAGTGGCTGTGCTGGGGATGGGTTTTCACACCCGTGGATTTTTGCCGTGGTGAAGATGAGGCAGAACACGTGATAATTTGCCCCGCACCGTTTTCAATGTCAAGTGCTAAAAGGGCATAAAAGCCCCATTGCATCTCTCCCACCACATTAAGAACCCCACTGCTTCTCCCACCACATTAGTGATCCCGCCTTATGCTGTTAATGAATGAGTCCCATTCTTCAACACCCCATTTTCCCCCAGGAACATTCGTCTGAAGGCCGGGTGTTCTTTCCCTTCTCGGCTTAAATCGGGGCACATTCTGTTGGCTTCCTAGGCTTTGATGCATGAGAGCTGGGGTCATGTGAGAGGGTCACGTCTGGTGAGCGAGGCCACGTCACGCGGTGCAACCAATGTGATGGGGCTGGGCTGCGGGAACCCGGCTGGGGGGGGAGAGTTGGACCTCGACGACGTGCAAGGTGGGGACCACGCAAGCACTGACCCCGTTGTGTTTTCTCCCTGCCTCGCAGTGACGTCTCCATGCAAGATCCTCAAGTGCAACTCTGAGTTCTGGGCGGCCACGTCGGGTTCGCACCACCTGGGCGCAGAGGAAACCCCGGAATTCTGCACGGCGTTGCGCGCCTACGCGCACTGCACCCGTCGCACCGCCCGCACCTGCAGGGGGGACCTGGCCTACCATTCGGCCGTGCATGGCATAGACGATCTCATGGTGCAACACAACTGCTCCAAGGATGGACCCACGTCCCAGCCCCGCCTCCGGACATTGCCCCCCGGGGACAGCCAGGAGCGCTCTGACAGCCCCGAAATCTGCCACTATGAGAAGAGCTTTCACAAACATTCGGCAGCTCCCAACTATACCCACTGCGGGCTCTTCGGGGATCCCCACCTCAGGACTTTCACAGACACCTTCCAGACCTGCAAGGTGCAAGGAGCTTGGCCGCTTATTGATAATAACTACCTGAACGTCCAGGTCACCAACACTCCGGTGCTGCCTGGCTCCTCAGCGACCGCCACCAGCAAGGTGAGCCTTGGGCAAAGCTCGTGAGCAGGGTGCAGGTGCTTCCGAATGCCATTTCTTCCCAAAAGCTGTCTCTTCAACAAGTTGCCCGTCTCCTTGGGGAGGGTAAGAGTGGGAGTTCCTCTGCAAGCGGGTGTTTGGCTGTAAATATCAGCTGCTCATCCAGATTTTCCTCGTCTGTCTCTACAGTTAGAGAGATGGGATAGAATCATAGAATCATTAAGGTTGGGAAAGACCACAGAGATCATCCCATTAACCCATCCCCACCATGTTCACTAATCATGTCACTTAGTGCCACATCCCCACCGTTCTTGAACACCTCCAGGGACGGTGACTCCACCACTCTGTGGGCAGCCTGTGCCAGCACCCAACACTTCTTGAGAAGAAACTATTTCTCATATCCAGCCTGAACCTCTCCAGGTGCAATTTAGAGCCATGGCTGCTGTAACGTAGGGGGCAATACAGACAAAAGAATGGGGATGACAAATTTAAGTCCCCTCCTGAGGGACTCCAGATGTCTGTGCACAGGCAGACTGGGAAAGATGGCAGCACTTTTTCAGGGACACCTGAGGTCCAAACAAACCCGGGGCTGGCCCCAACAGCCACCACTTCTGGATGTGACTGTTTCAGTCTGAGCTGAAGCTGACATTTTGGTTTTGACATGTCCCTAATAAACATCCTGAGAGATAATTGCTGATGCTTGCAACTCCTTATTTACCAAAGAGTGTTAAAAACTTGCTGAAGCAGTGCAGTTAAGTCTGGCTGGAGGGAGGTGGTCCCTGAGGACACAGGGACCTTCAATTCTAGTTTGGATCCCAAGGTCACCATTTTAATTGAGCCTTTTCACCCATTATTTGCCTCACGGGCTTGTGGTGGCAAGAGATTAGTCATGAGATCTGCAGCACGAGCTACGGGAAGCATTCCTGGGCCACTGATAGTGGACCATGTGCTGTTGAAAGGAAAGCCTCTTCCTCCAAGGCGCTCTTTGTATTTCTGCTTGACAGTCTGTGACTTACCCTTATGCCTTCCAGCCAGAGACAGGGTAAGATCCAGAGAAGGCGGCAGGACATCTGTGGGAGGGGTGGTGCTGCAAGGTGGTGCCTAAGGACACGGCCGAGGAGAGGACAGCAGAGCTGCCACTGGGTTGGGAGCATCTGGGGCTCAGTGGAAGAGTGGTGGGAGACAGGGGCAGGGACAGTTCTGGGCTCATGCTGGGAGCAGAGCGGCTGGGAGCCACTCACGTGTTCAGCCCAGGCCTTTGAGTTGCCTCCATTTTCCCCTTTGTATCACGCTTGCTAGAAGATACTGAATGCATGCAGTTGAGATGGAGCACAACACGTTCAGGGGTCCAAAGGAAAAACTCCCGTTCGTCTACAAAGCCGGGGAAGGGAGGAGGCTGGGACTGTGGGATGTGAATACCATGGGAGCCAGAGAAGCTCTACCACCTATTGGAGCCAGGCCCTGGGGGCGAGACAGTGCTGCATGCATGGGCATGCCACCACAGGCCTGTGCCTGGTGATCCTGCAGCCAGCTCCAGCTGCATGGGAGCTCTGCGTGGGGCCTGGAGATAACAGCACAGCTCCAGGTGGCGCGTTCAGTCCAGGCTCTGGGTCTTGGCATCAGTGCGTGGTGCCTTTACCTCCATGCTGAAGCAGGATGACCATATTTGAGCGTGTTAAATTGGAGCACTATCTTGTCTGCGTGTCTAAAAGTTGGGGCAGCTTCTTAAAAGAAAGCGCCCACCCCTGAAGTGGGGGCCATAGTCGTAGCTAGGTCGAGCAGCAGCTTTTTCACCTCCCACCTTGATCCTGGCGGTGGCTGCGTGCTCTCAGGCGGTCTCTCAGCTTGTAACCCCGTTCCTTTTTATCCTTCTCTTCCCACAGCTCACCATCATCTTCAAGAGCTTCCAGGAATGCGTGGAGCAGAAAGTGTACCAGGCGGAGATGGACGAGCTCCCTGCCGCCTTTGCTGACGGCTCCAAGAACGGCGGCGACAAACACGGAGCCAACAGCCTGAAGATCACCGAGAAGGTGTCAGGTCAGCACATCGAGATCCAAGCCAAGTACATCGGCACCACCATTGTGGTGAGGCAGGTGGGCCGCTACCTCACCTTCGCCGTGCGTATGCCGGAGGAGGTGGTCAACGCCGTGGAGGACCGGGACAGTCAGGGCCTCTACCTGTGCCTCCGCGGTTGTCCGCTCAACCAACAGATTGACTTCCAGACCTTCCGCTTGGCTCAGGCCGCCGAGGGCCGTGCTCGCAGGAAGGGGCCCAGCTTGCCGGCCCCCCCTGAGGCCTTCACTTACGAATCCGCCACAGCCAAGTGCAGGGAAAAGCTGCCCGTAGAGGACCTCTACTTCCAGTCCTGCGTCTTTGATCTCCTGACTACGGGGGATGTCAACTTCATGCTGGCTGCTTACTATGCCTTTGAGGACGTGAAGATGCTTCACTCCAACAAAGATAAACTGCACCTCTATGAAAGGACACGGGCCCTAGCCCCGGGAAACGCGGCTCCCTCGGAGCATCCCTGGGCCCTCCCTGCCCTCTGGGTAGCACTGCTGAGTTTGAGTCAGTGTTGGTTGGGTTTGTTATAGAGTTTTGCTCCTTCACGCTGTGGGGAAAGGGGAGCAGGAGGGGACAAGGGACAAGATGACTGCACTGGACAAGGAGAGATTGGAAAAAGGATCCGACGGGGAGCACGTGGATCGTCCTCAGATCTCAGCTCCTTTCCAGCACCCAGTCTTTCATCGCCCCAGCTCTTGCCCTGGAGGAACACTATATGCCCTGAGGACGTTTGGGAGATTCTGTTGGACTACACCTCAGGTGGTCCTTCCCCACTTCCCCTCACCTTCATCCTCCTCCTCTCTGTAGCATGAGTGCTGGGGAACCCCCACCTCCTTGCACCGCTGCTCCACGGTCCCAAAATGCTCATGGTGACTGTGATGTTGGCGTGTGTGAACGTGGCTTTGTGTTAGGGAGCCACAGGCGTGATGTGGCTGGGCTCCACTTTTTGGGGTGTGCTTCTTTCTGCAGCCCCATCGCTGCAGGAAGCAATGCAAAGCAGCAGGCAGGGGCCAAAATGGTGGGGCTGACCGCAGAAAGAAAAAAGGTATCATGGTGGAAGGAGGCCGTGATCCTCAAGCTACAGCTTGTGTTTTCTGTGGTTCAAAGGGCATCTGCTATTTTAGCCACTTCACCTGATTCACTGATTCACTCCACAGTTTTATTCCTGGCTCCCTTGTCTCTACCCGGACCCGCTGAGGACTCTTGATTGCAACAGGAGAAACCTGGCCAGTATTCAAGCATTTTCTTTAACTTGTGCCCAGTGTCAGACGAGCTCCTTGTGCCGTTTGCTCCCCTAAAACTGGCACTGGGGAGGCTGCTCAGTGGGAGACCCCATCTGCACCCCCTCAGGCCCCGCATCCCCTTACCTGCCTGTGGATCAGCCAGGTCCTGAAGCAGGAGCATCCCTCTCTGTTTGCTGCTAGATCTCTGCTCCACTCCTTCTCCCAGGGTCATGACTTGCAACCCCATTGCAGACCCATTGCACCTTAAGCCCATCTGGGCTTGTCTCTGGAATGGGGCAATGTTAGAAATTCAGCCAGGAGACAGGATGCAGCAGAGGGTCCCCCCTCCCCATCTGCCCCCAGATGTCTGTTCCCTCCCTCGAGACCGTTGGTAATCTCCTTCCCCCACCACACAGTGCTTCCCTTCTCCTTCCCGTATTCCTCTGTGGTTCACCTCATTGCTCACTGAACAAAACGAGACCACCTTTGGTTTGCACCGTGGAGACCTCTTTGTGGATTTTCCCTCCTTTCCTCAGAGGGAATTTCCCATAAGTCATCCCCCAAACATGCATCACTCTTGGGGGAACGTCCTGCTCAAGGGAGGTCTCTGGGCATGACAAGTCAAGCTAGCACCAAAAGAGGTGGGAATAGGCGACCTTTGGCAGTCAGAACTGGTGCCAAGAGGCAGCCTGGTGTAAATACTCAGCGTGACTTTTCATTGTGTCCTAACAGCTCTAGAGCTCCATTTGTAAAGCAGCAGAGAAATGCAAAAATTTGTGTCAATGGATGTAATTTATATTGTCTCTTTAATATATAGAGCCCTGGCATTGATCTCGTGTGACTGTACAGATGAAGAGATGTAATTGGTTTTTAAACGTTTAAGGAAAGAAAAGAAACAAAAAGAAAAAAAAAAAAAAAAAAAAAAAAGATGTGTTTACTACTTTGCTCCTTGCTTTGTTTGCTGGTGCCCCAGGAATTCTGTTTAGGCAGGTTTTAAAATAAGGATATCGCAGTTTGACGGCACTGAGGAGACCAACTGCTGGGCTGCTGGGCTTCCCCACGTGCTGACTGCTCAGCAAGGCTGATGGGGACGTTTTTGCTATACTAAATAGCCAGACTTTTGTCTCCTGGAAACCCAAAACCCACATTTTGAAAGGCAGAGAGTTTTTCACTCAGAGGAAACATCCGTCTCTTGCTGCTACCCCATAGGTAACAGCCGTGGTGTGATGTGATCTTAACTGACCAACCCACAGCGTGCCAACAAGTACATCCATCCCATAAGGCCTCCCCTAATGACCCATCAAGGGTAATTTCCAGCCAAGGAAAGCCTGTTTAATTACCGCATGGCTCAGTCCCGCTGTTGGGGTGAGCAGCCCAGCTGGTGGTCGGCTGTTAGAAGGTGGTTGGGGTATCCCTATTTTAGAAGCAAACAGTGAAGCACTTTATTTTGGTTGTGTTCGACCCAGTTCTGCTTAGAGGTGAAGTGTGGCCAAGAAAGACCCAATGGATGGAAACAAAAAGGCGTAGGAAAGGGAGGGCTGTGACGGGATGGTCCCCGCCTCCCTGCGCTCAGACCCACGGAGTGTCACCGCCTGTACATACTGTAAATTATTTATTGAGAGAAATGCAAGTAAAGTTTGAGGGTTTTTTTGACAATAAATCAGTGGGTCTCGTTTTATTCCCGGTGTGTTCTATGGTGCTGCTCGCCGCTCGCTGCCCCATTTCTGCCCCTTCCCCGAAGCAGCTCGCTTCAACCCATAACCCGAGGAGCCTTTCACACCTCATCCCTGCGCTGGAATTGGCCCAACCGTGCGGATTTCGCCCCATCCCGGCTCCCCGCAGCTCCTGTCCGCCGGCAGGGCAGCACGAGGTCCGCGATCCCCCCGGGCGGCTTTTTGCCGGGAAGCGGGCGCCCCCTGCAGGGCCGGCTGTGCCACGGCACGGGGCGAACGCGCGGCCTGACGCGAGGCGGGGCTCGGCTCCAGGCACGGGGGGGTGGGCAGGGGAAATGCTGGGAGCCGAGGGCGCTGCGCTGCGCCCTGACACGGCCGAGGGCGGTTGTGGCCATCGGCCGAGTCCACGTGCTTCGGGCTTCCATCCCTTTGGGCTGGGGATGATCTGTGAGCGGATCAGCCTGACGTTACACCGCCGTGCCCAAATCCTTACCTGCGGCACCGTCCGCCCCGAGCTTCTCCACCTTCTCCCTGCGTACGAGACGAGGCAGCGCGGAACGAAGACCCGCAGGCTCGGCTGGGTGCACGGCGCTGTGCTCAGGGCAGGACGGCAGCCCGCCTCCCACGGCCCCGCTGCAGGGCCTCCAGCCCCTGGCCGTTCTGACAGCCCATCATTCTTTCCATTAGGAAACCCATTTTTCAGGGGCACGTAATTCAGCCATGAAATTTCACTCCCGGTCGAAACTTGGCTCGGTTCAGCAGAAGAGAGGCTGGAAAGGGGCGGACGCCGCGGCTGCAGGTGTGAAAAGCAAAAGCCCTTTTTACAATGAGCTCTTATAACTCGGGAGAAATGGTTTCAGTGCCTGCGCTGTGCCCCGCTGGGGACTCGGTGTGAACGGGTGGAGGGGAAAAAGCAAAGTGAAGCAGAGCCCATCGCATCGCAGCTGGGGAGAGGGGGAAGGAGCAGAGAATGCCACCAAAGAACAGGGAACATGGAAAGGGGAATTGTCCCAATAAAGGGTCAAAAAGAGGACTGTGTACCCACGGAGATCCCAAAGAGCAGGAGGTTGGATAAACATCACACCCATCCTGGATGGAAACCAGCGAGGAAATGGCACAGCTTCTCCTGATCAGGTGGAAATTCCCATCCAAAGGGGTTTCCGAGTCTGGATCAACCCCTCCTCTATCACCTGAGGCTGCAAAATTACATAAAAGAGCTGAGAAGAACAACTTGGACATGCTTATTGCTGCACGGTGAAAACACCCATCCTGGCATGCAGAGAAGGGTCCCACAATCCTGTGACAGCCCCAGTTTTCAGCACCCACCGCATTGCATCCAGTCTGGCACAGTTCTGAAAACCTCAGGAACACTTTTTAATATACAAGAATCAAAAGTACAGCAGTTTTACAATGTAGGAAAATTTAATACATACTATATAAACAACATATTTACATCAGAAATCACTAGGACAGTGGCATTTTTTTTTTTTTCCCACAAATATAAATTAATATTAATTACTGTTTTTTTAGTCAACAGGTTTAAAAGACTTTTACAGTAAGAGTCCTTCTCTCCCTGGAGGGAGGTGGAGGTGGGGAGGAAATGAGTGAAAGCAGAAAAATAGTTGTGTGGGGGTCACTTAAACTGTTCACGTGAGGGACCTCAAAGAGCCACCTCGGTTGGGCACCGCACAGCCTGTCTGCTCTGCAGGACTCCGTGGGCTGAACTCACAACATTTCCCAGGGCTCAGGCTGAAAAACGTTCTTCAGAAGACAAACGGATGAACAAACGAATGAACGAACCAACAAACACACAAATGAACAAACCCAACACATTGCTACTTTTTCCTGCAAAGAGGAGAGAGGAAACCCCACAGCTGGCTCAGAAGGAAGAGCTGCACCAGGTGCTGACACAGATACCGCAGTGACGTTTATGGCTGTGGATCTGTCCTCTCCAATGCCACTCACACCAAGCGACTACGTCTGGTCCCTATTTAGAGGGGATAAAATGTGTGCACGCACACCTGGGGAAGACTTTCCCTGCAGATTTCCAGCCGCATGAACGTGCAGTCCAGTGAGGAGCCATCCACTGTGAGTGAGCAAAACCAGGGGACTGTTCAGTGGCAGAACCATGTGACAGTGGGGACCACACTTTGCCAGCTACAGCAAAGCTTTTGCTGTTGCACTGGTTTCAAGAAAGAAAACCCAAACCACCTCATGCTTGGAATCTGGGACAAACAGAACCCTTCGTGCACGGGCACAGAAGTGCCTCTTGTTGGAAGCTTGAAGTTACCCTGCACCAACCATAACACTGGTCTGGCCAGTATTGCCTCTTGCTACGATTTGTATGGCACAAACTCTCCATCACGATAGCACCACTGTGTGAACATGAAAAGAGCTCCTTGCCTCTGTGAGGTTTCTTCCAATTTTACTTTAAAAGCTAATACCTCTGAAAAGAAAGGACCTCTTTGTAGAATACCACAGCAAGTGCAATCACAGCTTAGTGAGAAAGGCAGCAGCAACGCGTTGCCTCAACGCCTCTGGCACGGCGTGGACACGTGGGGGTTAGTGTTGATTTGTGTGCGCTTTCCAAAGCGCCTGGAGCAGGAAGGCCAGCCCTCAACACCCCTCAGACTATCAGGGAAAGGACATCACAGCTTATTAAGGTCATATACTGGCATCTTAACAGAGCCTCAACTTCTGCCCCCCACCAAGAAGAGCAGCCTGGAACGGCCTGATCTTTAATACTGAACTCTGGGAGACGAAGCATCCGCAGACACCACGCTTTGGGCAGCCTGGCTGTTGAGAGAGCCTTGTTCTTTGCAGGGATGCAGTTCTATTGACAAAGACCACACTGGCTTCTGATCAGCAACCCATGCAGAACTGCTCCCCACACTGCCGGCTGGACACTGTTCTGTATCATTTGCAATGACTCCAACACTTGGAGGAATGTTTGCTCTGCCCGCTGAGCTGGGCTTGCAAACCCCTCTTCTCCCTCTGCCACGCTGGGCCTCTAAAACACCTGCACCAGGAATTTTTAAGTACCAAGTCCTGAATTCCTCTTTTTTTTTTCTTTTCCTCCTCACTTAAGTGCTAAGCCCGCAGGCACATCTCCAACTTGGACTGCTGAACGGTGGCAGAAAGGTGACAGGTGACCATTCCCAGACAGAGATCAGCTCACAGCACTGCCATTCAACTCTGTGCTACCACCCCTTATCTGTTAGTTGTAGTATAGATTTGTGATCACCTTTTTGTGAAGCACAGAGAGAAATGACTTGCCCAGAATTAAGAGCTTCAGGGTCCCCAGATGCCAAGAGCCATCTCTTGTCCTGCTCCCAGCCAGCACCTGTGTTAATTCCTGGATATCCAAGCTGCCCATGTCAGGAGAGAAGAGGGGTCTTGTTCCGAATTCCTGTGCCCTGTCCATGAGGAAATACTGCTCTCACCCTAGTTTCTTTCCTACTTGTTGGAAGTGAAATAACCCTTTGCTACACAAGAAGTCTGCCTTTTTTCACATATCTCAGAGTCTCCCAGAGTCAAGATTTGCTGATTCCAGCCCTGGATCCCCCTCTGCTCTTCTGTGGCAGTGGACACAATGGCAGACAGAGCAGAGCCAGTTTCTTGAAATGGATAAAGACACGAGAAATGATAATGAGTCCAAAAAAATGATGGATTGTCACCAGCATGGATCCAACTCCTTTGGAGTCACTGTAGGGACACAGAGTTCCTCTTTCAACCAAGCCCTTGTGACAACAACAGCTTGGATGCTGAGGGAATCTCCTATCCCTCCTGGAAAATACCATCCATTGACCTATGCTGGTTACACACAAAGCCCAGCCCAACCAGTTTATCCCCAGTCCCAAAGCAGCATCTGTCACGTAACATCAAGACCACGCAGGCACACAGCCTTCTGGCACAATCCTAAGCAGCACTGATCCGCCTTCTCAGTTTTGAGGAAACACTGTGGCTGAGGAAAATTCACCATGTGTCCGTCGGATTGGGGAAAACAAACCAAAGAAAAAGAATGAGGCAAGTCTGTTTCCAACGTTCAATGAGAGAAAGGGGGGGGAACAAAATGGGAACCCAAATTAGAACTGAGTCTTCCTCCACCTGCTCCTCCAAAATCCTCCTTGACCCAGCAAGATGATAGCAGCATGTTCAGAGTTTCTGGTTGTTGCATCCAAGTCTTTCCAGATGTGTTTCCCCCCCTTCTCAGTCGCTTTACGTTTTCCTAATGTTCCAGTTATAGTCTGGATTGTTTTTCTGTTCTAGCGACCTATCCAGAGGCGACCTGTGATCGAGAGGCGACTTGGAATCATGAGGAGATTTCTGAGAGGGGGGCGAGCGAGGGTCCGACACGGAAGGGTGAGGTGGAGGAAGGGGCTGTTTGTAGTCTCCCGGTTTGTCTGTGTGGAAGGACCGGTAGTGGTCCGAAGGTCCTTGGCCATGGTACCCCATGGGCGGCCTGTGATCAGACATCCGTCGGAAATCCTGCTGGTGGTAATTCTGAGGCCTGAACTCGTCGGATCGTCGGCGCTTGGAGTCGTGGTGGTGCCTGCGGAGAGAAAACGGGTGGATGGAGGTCAGCTCCCCAAGGAAAATGGCACTGAGGGACGTGACTTAGTGGGCACGGTGCGATGGGGTGACGGTTGGACTGGATGTTCTTACAGGTCTTTTCCAACCTTAACGATTCTAAGAAAGCTTGTCCACGGTGGCTGCGTGCACTGCTGCAAACCCCTGCCAGCCTCCCTGAGAGGAACTACAATTACCTGTCGTAGTAATCCCGGTGGCCTCTGTGGTCTCGGTCACTGCTGTACTGTTCGTACGGCCTCTTGCGGGAGAGGTTATTTGGTCTGTAGTTCCCAGAGCTGCGGTGCGGCTCTCCACGAGATCGCCGGTCCCCATAGTGGTGGTCCTTGTACCAGTGCTGCTCGTATTGGTGATGCCGCTCCCCGCCCCACATCTGGTTGCTGTTGCCACTGTAGCTGAACTTTCGATCTCGTTGCCACTCTCCTCGGTCTGCAATGAGGAAAGCAGTGAGAAGTGCGTTTAATTTTAAGCCTAGTACTTCTTTGCTCAATCCTCAAACAACTGATAACCTTTTACTGTTGCTCCTTTCACTTTTTCTTCCCTGAATTATACGGATCTCATTTTATTTCTTGTATTTCCTCACCATTATTCTAGCTAATCTCATTCTCTCCTGTTTTTTATACTCTCTCCCCACACTGTTATCATGTTTTCTAGTCCAGCAGTAAGGACAGCATTCATGTACGTTCCATCCCATCACCTTCAAACCTGAGCAGCCACAGCCTGTGTCCAAGAGCAAACAGCCACTAGGTTAGGAGGAATGGTTGCTTCTGGTTTCCCAGCACTCACCTGTGTTGCTGAAGTGTCTCTTGGGGGGATGGCCGTAGCTTTCACGTGGGTGCCCGTGCATTTGCTGCTGGGCGTGGGAAGGGGGCATGTGGAGCTTCTGGGAATGAGGATTGTGAGGCACGTGAGACTGGGCCATGGCAGGATCGCGGCTGGAGCCCGAAGGCTCTGGGCGGAACGGCTTCTTCACGCTGGGCATGCTGGCCATGTCCTCCTTCTTTTTCTGCTCCTGGAAGGGGTAAGAGAGTTATAACTCAGCTGCTCTTCGACCACAACTCAGATCACGTGAGCGGCGGCTCAGTTTGTCAGGCCCTGGGCTGGAGATCCCCCGTTTTGTGGGCCACCCACCTCCTTGTGAAGCAGCTGTGCCCAAGTGTGGGCAAGTGCAACAAGTGGTAAAGAAAGCACCCAGAGGAAAGGCACTTCACATCTCACCTCCTCTTCCTGCGACCTTTTCTTATGAGCCATCTTGTAGAGTTTGTGCAGTTTTCTGGCATCAAATTCTGTGAACTTTGACACAAATATCCATAGGTTCCTGGAAGGACATGAACTTTTTCTGTTAATTGCTATGTGAGCTGTTCAACTGCCATCTGCTTTCAAACCAACACCAAATCAGTTCTGCCCTCTAAGGAAAACAGTCACATTCCAGCTCAGGACAGGATGTTTCAGGAGAGTTGGAACAAAGCCCTTCGAAGTAGAATAACTGTTTTGCACTGGTTTCTCTAAACTAGCTCTGAAATCAATTTAAATGAAACCAGCACAACTTGGAAACAAAACCCTCACCAGAGGCTGATCAAGGTCTGAATAGGCTACAGAACATGAGGTTTCTCTCACATTCAGTAAGAGGCAAATAGCACACTCATCCACACAAAACCCAGCAGCCAAAGTGCCCTTTTGAAATATCACAGATCAGCAAAGGAAAACAAAATGATCCCTCACCTTCTCCATAGCTTGATAAGATCCTGGTCGGTGTAGGCTTTAAGGCACTCAGAGATGCGGTCCCCAATTTTTAGGAGGCAGTTGCGTGTGTGCTCCAGCTGTTCCTGAACCGTCAGTCCCTTATCAGGCTTATCAAGTTGTTTCAGTGCTTTTTTCACTGGTCTCATCCTTTCCTTGCACTTGAGAAAGAAACAGTAGAAAGTGATTCACTTGGCAAAGGGCTCTGCACTGTTCCCTGGTTAATCAGAGCTGAAAGAAGTTCATTAGCATGAGGTATTAGCTTTATCTAACCGTTAGGCAAGGAGAAACCATCTCTGAAAGCAGCAATTCGTTAGACGTGCTGCAGAAAATAATCAGGAAATGATGAGTCTCTCCATCTGTGCCGTCCCCTCAGTCTTTTGGAGGTGAACAATTTGCTTTGCAAACAGTAAAGGCACACGGGCTGATCCCAGGACAGGCAGGGAAGTGGAACTGAGCATCGACACGCTGAACGAGCAGCCCCAGCTGAATTAGTGCTCTCAATGGCCTCCCTGTCCATCCCAGCCTGTGTTTGCTTTAATCTATTGCTTTTATTAAGACTGGGAGACACGAGATGGAAGCATCACCTTTTCCTATTGGAGCCATCAGCACTTTGCACAGGCAGTACATCAGACAGGTTTCCACTGCCTGACTGGACCTTTCACGCACCACAGAGGGAAAATAAAAGGGGAAAAAAAAAGCCATAAAGATAACATAGGGCCTACAGGGAATACACAGATTTGAAAATAGAGAGATTTCAAAGTACGGAACTGTTTTTAAAAACTGATACTTCAGCATTTCACTATGTAAGTCAGACAAAGAAGCATCTGTCACAACAGCTAGGCTATTTTTACAAGCCTTGCAGGCACGTTTGCTGCCAGAGCATTTACAGAGCTAGGGATGTGCTTACACAGCTCCAACAACTGCATACCAACTACAGCCATACAAGGTCACTCTTGAAGTCCCCCTGTATTCTGCCACCTAGAGCAGCCCCCAATGGCTCCCTGGCCCCTACAGCAGACAAGACTGCCACATCAGGCTGCTGTATCATCTGTGACTCAGGCTGCCAAGTGAGCAGTGGGAGTTTATTCTTCCAGTACTTGAAGGGAGCACATAAAAATGATGGGGAGTAACTGTTTACATGGGTTGATAGTGATAGGATAAGGGGGAATGCTTATAAAGTAAGAGAGGGGAGATTTAGGTTAGCTATTAGGAGGAAGCTTGTTATTCAGAGGGTGGTGGCGCATTAGAACAGGCTGCCCAAGGAGGTTGTGGATGCCCCATCCCTGGAGACATTCAAGGCCAGGCTGGATGTGGCTCTGGGCAGCCTGGTCTGGTGGTTGGTGATCCTACACATGGCAGGGGGTTGGAACTGGATGATCTTTGAAGTCCTTTTCAACCCAGGCCATTCTATGATTCTGTGATATGATCAGCTGAAGAAGACAGCTTTCTGAGCTTTGAAATTTCTTCCTGTTGAGGTGCCATGTACAGCAGCTGCTGGCGGGCACAGAGGACAACCCTTGCTGGGCAATCTCTTGGGCAGGGTTGTTCTGTCATGCTGCCAGGCCAACTAGAAGAAATTGGTGTGGGGCTCTATGAGGAGGGTCTCTCCTTGCTGAAGTGGATTTACAGATCAGTGCTGACACCCAAAACACACCCTCGGATAAAGTACAAGCACACACTGGCTTACTGGGAGGCTCTGCCATTATCATCCCATCTCCTGAAGAAATACTCACTATGCTGAATGTTTCTTGGTCCAGATCATCATCCTCATCCTCTCCAATAGGGACTGGTTCACTCCCCGCTGTAATGTGGACGGGACCTTGCGATCTCTTCCCTTTACTTCCAGATTTGGCTTCACCACCTTTAGGCTTTACGAGGACAAATTACATCACATGATGAACCAGTCTGCAGGACCCCAAGTGATCCAAGTAACAGCCTGCACACTATTGTTACTGGCAGTCGTTAAACCCTGGGCACAGCTCCTACAACTTTCCTCCCAAGATTTCAAACTGTTCTGCTATAAGGCCTCTGTTTAGCTTTATGTCATCCCTGAGGGAGCAGAGGGAACTAAAAGCCAATGTTTTGGACCTGAATATTATGGTTATACTCACAAAGAGAAAAAACAGCATTGGAGAGGTGAAGCTAAAGAATATATGCCCCTTGCAAACAGCCTAGACTAGTCTCACGCCTGTGAAGACTTGCAACTTCACATAGCATCACTAGCCCTCAAACTAGCTGTTCTGGAAAGCAAACTCACATTTAAATTAGGTGTAATTTTTTACTTATATAGTTTATCTGTAGTCAGAACCACACGAAGCATCACTGGAAAGCAAACTGTCTCCTGCATACACAGTGAAGCTCTCTGGTTTGTACTTGTGACCTCAGTGTCAAAACACAGTGAGCACACAGCACACACCTGCCCACTGGGCAGGCACATCAGGTAATCATTCCAGAACCTTTTACTTCTCTTCCAATCTGAATTCAGCCTAAAGGCAGTCGTACCCAAAATTCAAGGGACATTTTAGCCTATGACATACCATTGGTGTTGAAAGACTGATTCTGATGGGTCCTGAACAGTCACAAGGTTAATCCAGTCCTGGCAGAATGGTCTGCTAGGTTATTTGGGGCGAATTTAAATTAGAGAGGAATGCAGACAAGTAGCTGCCAATCCTGTGATAAATCACAGCTGAACATAACTTTGAACTGAGTGCTCTGTGCTCTGCACCCTTTCTTCCTTAACACCAGCTATTAAGCCACGCTGCTGTCACAGGACAGCTATACTTTACACACAGTCCAACAAAATCTTTTCTTCCTTTTTGCTCCTTTTTCACAAGGCTTAGGATTTGTTGCCTTTTCCACTCCTTAGTGCAATTCTACACACTAAGGAGCTCAGCAGGGCTGCAAAATGGATAAGGTCTCACCCCAGTATTTTATTAATGACTCTTCACTCTGGGCCTTTAATAGGACTCACAGCCTACCCCTCTGCTCAGGCTTCCCTGTCTCTTAAACTGCTCACGAGAGTATTGCATACCTTCTCTTTCTTTTCTTTTGTCTTCTTTTTCTCTTTATCACTTTCCTTTTCTTTCTTAGTGCTTGTCTGTTTTTCCTTGTTCTCTTTGTTCTCTTTCTTCTTCTGTTTCTTTTTCACTGGGCTCTTGTCCAAGCCATCATCCTAGAAAATCAGTCACGGCACAGTCAAAGCTGGAGTCCTTCACCTCACATACACATTCTTCCATAAAACATGCATCTTTGAAAAGCAAGCATTTGTTGAGATCCATCCAGATTTGTCCTCACACCTCTTTAACCCGACAGCAAGATCGGTGCTACAATCCACCCAAACAACCTTGAACAAGAAGGCATAAAAATTATACGAGCCCCTGGCAGACTTCAGATAAGCACCACTTTCCTATGCCAGTTGTGCTGGAGAACACTCAGTCCATAAGGCAGATACTGATCAGAACATGAACAAAAAGCCTTAGACTACAAGCCAAACCACTCAATGACAGAAGGTTTTCTAAGCAACAGTGTGACCTTGGTAAACTCCAGCTTCACCACTGACTGATATACTGAAAAGGAGAAGGAAACAATTCTTCTTTTTCTTCTTTATAAGGGCAACAGATTTTGTCCTGAGACCACCTTTCCTGCAGGTCAGCACGTGGACGTGTGGCCCTTCTAGCATCCTCCCCAAAGCACCACAAGTACCGACCTAAAAAAGCAGGTGGTAAAAGGCACTTCTTCCACCTCAACACCTGTGCTATTTTTTTTGTCAGCTTGCTAGTCTCTTGTGGGAATGCACTCTATAGCTCCTCTTGACTCCACAGGACATTTGCCAGGGGTGCTTCTCAACTTGAGTTTCCATAGTAACAGTACAGCTCAAGGAAACCTGCTATCCAAGCTGACTCACCTTGACTTCACCTTCTTCTGACTGGTTGTCTGAGTGCCGAGGAGGGGAGAGTTCGTTCCCATGCTCATCTTTGACTTTGGGAGCCTTGTTCTCTTTCTTTATTCGTGGTTTCCTCTTCTTTAGCTTGCCCTGGAGAGAAGACAGAACAAGTCAGAGCAAGCAAATACCTTCAGCTGCTTCCTAGAGGCATAGCCCATCTCCTGAACAGCTGCAGGTCCTGCAGGGTGCCAGGATGCCTGAGAAACCACAGGAAAGCTTGGCGGACCACATACAAAATTAGACAAACAAATATCAGCCAGAAAGAGGAATTGCTTGTGAAATTTAAGAGGCCAAGGGAATATCTCAAACATCTATAGACTGGTGTATATGGACCAGTGACAGTGAGGTAGCAAGGATGAACACTACCCAATTCCCACTGACACCAGGTATTCTGTGCATGTTTACCAGAGCATATCACGATGCAACTTCCATGTGGGAAAAAAGGAAAGCAAAAAAAATATATGTTGTTTTTTTTTTTCTAAGACAATTTACGTTCTGTTTGAATAGCCTGAAGTGCCCCTTGCTGAGAATCGAGGGAGTTTTCAGCACACAGACTTGTTTATTCCATCACCTCTCAGAAATAGCTTACTAAACAGGGCATGAGGCATCCTGCTCTCCCTCAGTGGTGTGCACTCAACTTGCAGAGTTTTGGGTTTTTTTTCCTAAGTGACAAAAGTTGAAAATCTAGCATTAGAGCATTAGGAGTTAGAGTGCCATACTGCAGTCCTTTGGTAATTGCAGTAACTAATTACTTGTCCCCCACCAATTATCACTTCAGCATCGCAAAGCAATCAGACAGCAGACAAGCCAATATGCTTTCATGTAGGACAGACTCAGTGACCTAGTCACACGAGCTTGACTCCTACTAGCAACCAACCCCTCGTCCTGAAAAGCCCTGAGCCAAGCAGCTGTGTCTCACCTCTTCCCCATCTTTCATGTTTTCTTTCTTCTCCAGATCCTTCTTCAGCAGTTTCAGTAGATAATCCACTCGGGTCTGGAGCTGTTTTCCCTGAGGTTTCTTATCTGTCTCAACAGGTAGGATCTTTGATAAAGAAGAAAAAATATCTACATTTACATGTACATATCAAACCTTGGCAAAAGAACTACACACTGGCACAACTCCTTTCAGGTGCAGCAAATGGCTGGAGATGCTGCACCTTCTAGGGGGAATGACAAAGCTCAAGCATTTCCACCAACCTCACACAGAACTTCACACAGACTCCCCCTGTCTATCCATAAGCAAAGCACCAAGCAAGAGCTGGGGCATTTTGCAGGAAAAAGGATCCCAAGGCAGCAATCTAGATTCTCTACAATCTTCGATGTGCAAAGAAAAAAAAAAAAAGCCCTGCAAAATGCAAGTACTTGCATTGCAGTACTGAGTCCACTCACTTTGATTCACTAGACTCTCTCGTGACAGCCTTGTCAGAGCAGCCTTGTCCCCTCTGATGGCCTCAGACACTGGTAAAGCAACTTTTATTGGAAAACAAGGCTGCAAGGCACTGCTTTGTGGAGGACGTATTTCAACTTACCAGCTAAGGTTACTACTGGATGGTGTGTCTCAGGAAACTGTAAAACTCCTTTTCTGAAACTTCACATAGGAAGGATCTCAACCACAGTCTGATCTTTGCTAAAAGCACTAGAGGGGATGTCGTGGTAATGAAGCATATTGGCAGCCAAGTGTCCCAGTGTTCCTCAGTCCAGTGCTGCAGTGCACACTCCTTCCACGGTGCTGACACAAGGGACGGCTGCTTAGTTGTAACCAGGTTCAACGTGGCCCTTAAAAAGAGCTCTTGTGGGAATGACTGAGGAACAGAGGAACTAGACAGAGGCTTTCCAGCTGGCTTTGCTGTTGCAGCCACTCATGGAACTACACCCTCGAAGCCAACACAGACCACTCCTGACATAAGCAGTGTAAAATCTGTGAAAAACAGCTTCCAAACAGAAATTCAAACTCAGCTCCTCGTGAGACACTCGAGGAAATATAAGTCACAATTATGCAAAGCACTCTCTATACTGTGCATGGAACCACATATGTCAGCATTACTATTTTCCTCCTGCATCATTTCAGTGTGGCGCATATGGGACTGTTCAAAGAAGATTTACTGCCAATCAAATCAGACAACTCTGCTTTCCATCAAGCATGCAGCATTCCACAGAGGTTGCCGTTTTCCTTGTTATTATTTATTGTTATTTTTGGACTGGCTACAAACAAACATCTGTTTCTGGACTAAATCAAATGTGTTCTCTACGAAGACTGTAATGGACCCAATATAAGCAACATGCAAAACCACCTACCTTATCAGATAACTTCAATTCCGGATCTGTTTTAATTAGTTCCCAGTTTCCATAACCATGCTCGTAAATTCCCACTAACAAGCGAGAATCTTCCTCCACTCCCCAGTCTACATCAAAATGGGCAGCTTTGACACGGCACGTCAGGCGGTACCTGAAGGCATTGCAAACATGAGCTGCTCTTAATGCTGCAGGGCTAAAGCAAATCCACATATCTAGGCTAGTTTCTTTCCACTACAAAATCCAAATTCCCCGAGCCTCTTTCTGTGTTGCCCATTTAGCCCTTCACACTCACTTCTTCCTTTCCTCTGGGTCTGCAGGGATGGATTTATGCAGCATTTCAAACTCCTCTTCATGCTGGATGATGGATTTCACATTCACTTGGACACCAGAGATCTTGATGGTAGGACCTCTTCTTTTCCCAGGTCCTTTCCCTGCTTAGTAACAAAACACAGCAACTAGGAATGGATGTTTTTGTGTGGAAAAAAACAATGCCTAGACAGACACAGAGATCAACACCTTACTCACAGTTTCTTTAAACAAAATCTGCTAACGTAGGTTCCCAGTATAAGTTATCATTATCAATTCACTTAGATCTGCAACTGAAGCATCCCTCACCTTAAAAATACATCTAAGTATGCTGGAGCGTTGCTTCAGAAGTTTTACACATCAGAAGCAGCAGAGACCTTGTGGGAAATCCAGCCCTGCATCCCCAAATCCCTGTGTATCTCCGTTGGCAACAGCTGCCTGGTGGAGATGGGATGATTTAAGAAGCTGCAATGTGGGATGGCCACCCCGTTCAGCACCAAGGGAATGGCTTCTCATCATCTTATCACCAAAAACATTCTAACTGCAGCAATGCTCTCACTTACTTTCACCTGGGTTTTCTTTCAGCTGCTCCTCATACTCCTGCATTGCTGACACACAGCTGTTGTGGATGAGTTCCCCTAAACGCTTCAGATCAGCCACAGACTTATCCACCAGCTCAGCATCCCTGGCAATGCACTCCAGCCTGGGGAAGGGGAAAAACAAATTGCAAGTTTTATATTTTATGTAGCATTTCTTATCCCAGTCGCTCCCTGAGCAATTTGATTGTCAATGAATGCTGTGTGTGTAGGAAGGTGTGAAACCTTCATGAGTGGGACTGGCACAGGTTTTAGTCCTTTTTTCAGTTCTGACAACTGCAATCCAGTGTAGATGTAGCGTAACAGAGCCAGTCCTTCATCTTCTTTAGTGTTAAAGCAAAGGTGAGAACTGTCCATCTGTGGCACAACCAGCACACTGACTGTCCAGTGTGCTTTTATGCCCCCCTCCTCAGTGCTGCCTTAGCTCCATTTGGTGGTCAAAAGCTGCCATCTGCTGTCTCTTTTGCCTGGCTGAATTTCACAACATCGAGGCCCATACAAACCTTGCATTTCACAACCAAAGAGTACAACCAGCTGAAAAAACAGTCATTTCTCAGACAACACACGCAAGGATTCCTGCTCTGGCTCCGAGACCTCAGTCAGGGTGCCAGCTTAGCAGACCCACCACATGCACACGTCTCCTTTTATTCATGCTGGGGCACAGCACTGGGCTGTGCAGACCCAGAGTTGGGGGCAATGTCTTTCCCCACATCCCTTCAAGAGGGAGAAAGATGCTCCACATTCAATCTGGAATTTACGCAGGTTGCTCTGAAAGTAATGCCTCCTATTTATTTCCATGGAAACAACAGATATAAAGAGCACAGCAACACCATTTGACATTGCAAATCCTCAGCTACAGAACACTGTTCTTCAGCACTGTCACAACCATTAGCTATGCATTTTTGCCAGCAAAGAAAAAGAGCTTGCATGTCATGCTTGTAAAAATCTGCACCAGTGGAGGTGCACAAAGTTTCACAGCTGTAATTGCTAGGAGAACATTGCCATGCAGTCCATCTTTCATCAGCCTGTACAGATGGAAGTCAGAAGGTGCCAAATCCAGACTATACAGTGGGTGTGGTAGGACAGTCTAGCCAAGATTGGCAATGTGCTCCAATACCACCAAACTGGCACAGGGCCTGGCGTTATCCCTGTCTTCTTCTCTGGCCTGACTCAGGAATTTTGAGCCTTCAGCTTTGTCAGCACTGCAAAGGAGCAGTCAGAGTTGATGGTTTGTCTGGGCTCCAGGAAATCCAGAAGGATCACGCCTTTCCTCTCCCAAAAGACACTGCACATCCCTTCATCCACTGAGGCCTTGTCTTGAAATTTTTATTGGATGGAGAATTTCCATGTCAACACACCGTGGCTGCTGTTTTAACTCCAACCCACAGTGGTGACACCAGTAACAATGTGATCCAGTAAACTGTCACCTTCAGCCTTGTATTGATCCAGTAGGTCCTGGCAAACTTGCATACAGTGTCCTTTCTCTGTGAGCATTCCAGTACCCACTCTGCACAAACTCTGTGATATTCCAACATTACCACCATCATTTCCACTGCAACGAAGCCAGTACTCAGCTCTGTACGTAGTTCCCTCATCATAATCTCCCAGTTCATAGGAAAGTTCAACCTCTACTGCCCTACCACCAAGACCTGCCTCTGACATCAGTGGCCAACATCATCAAATAGGAGAATTCCTTTTGCAGCAGCCCTTGTAACATGTATGGAGAAACTTGACAAGTGTTTGAGGTTACATTTGCTGTTCAGACAGCTGCTCCTGCTTCTTCCAAGGCAGGATGGAAATGCCCCGAGGGCCAGATTCTGCCAGCAGCACTAGTGCTCCAGCTGCTCTTTGGGCAGCATTCATCACTGCCCACCAACTGAGACATGAAAGACCATATGGCAGCATTTGGGTTACTGGAGCACATGACAGCAAACTTGCTGGTCTCTGTGCTGTCAGGTGAGGCTGACAAACACTTATGTGTATGGCAGAGCTCAGAAACACAACATTTCCCCCATGATAACCCTTTGGAGAAAGGTCAGGTTGAGACTCACCGCTCAAGAGGCAGTCCAAACTTCTTGTAAGCCTTGATAAACCTAAGAACAAAAAAAAAAAAAAAAGGGAACTAAAGCAACTGCCATAAAACATGTGTCCAATATCACAAATATGCTTGGATATATTAATTACAGCCTGTCGTATTATCAAGCTCGCATTCCACACTGATTAGCTAAGCATCACTCAGGACTGGGGAGCTTAATCCATTAACCCCCACAAAGAGTTCTGTGACCTCAGCTGGAGAAGAACAGAATGTTGTTATGAATGTCAGATGTTTGACAGATGACAAGAACGAGGAGAGACAACTGTAGTGTAAAAAAAAAAAATAGAAGAAAGCATTAGCTCTCACCGTATGGGTAATTATTAACTTCAATTTCCAAGGATTCAAGAGGCACTAAATCAATGTCATTAGTAATTTTAAAGCTCAGGCTGTAAGTGTAACAACCTCTTGCAGAACAGCCAAACGTGGTGCAATCCATCACACAGCCTTGCAGACAAGAATTGCTATTTATGTTTACTTCTTACTTTTTATTGTGGAAATCACTGCCATTGTTAACGGCACCTTCAAGGCAAGAGTCAGGCACTGTTGCTGCAACTGAACAGTGCTGTGTGCTGGAACTAGACTCAATGGCTTCAACTAACAGATTATTTTTAAATGAGCTACTTTTTCCCTTCTTTTTTTCCATCTTTTCCTCTTTCAGCTACAGCACTTTAACTAAAACAGCTGTTATAGGTCACGTTGCAACACCTCTTTCCTCTTCAATGGTTTCAGGGCTGCATATAGGGCATCTGCCACAATGCAAAAAGGTTTAATATCTGCCTTTTAAAAATACATTTATTGGAGACAGAAGCAACGAAAACTCACAAACCCTTTTCTGTTTCTGGCTAAACCTCTGGGCACAGCCATAAGACAAAGGGCCCGAGGGAAAGGCTTGAGAAGGAGAGGAAAATATGAGAAGAAAATAATACTTTGGAATTCAGCCCCCAGCTGACTCCTGGGACGCGGTGCAGCAGAGGATACACTGTTGCTCTGATTGACTGGACCACTGCTTCTCATGGGGTTCATTCTGCCAGGCAGAGCCTGCCTTTCACTCAGGCTTAACTCATCAGGACTACTGCCAGAACAACGTCAGTACGGCCAGAGTCCTTGGCTTCTCCAGCGCTATCTCATGGCACTTAAGACTCATATGTAACCCAGAATCCACACAGATCGGGTTGGACAGCTGCCTCAGGGATGGATTCTAGGAAGGTACCAGCTTGACTGCAGCCTAAACGAAGACGTTCCAGCCCATTTTGCTCAGATGTGAATATTAAAGTCATCAGCCAGCAGCAAACAGAACTGGACAACAGCGCGGAAGCTGTTCCAAAGAACTAGCTTCATATACATTACTGATATGCTTACATCTGAACTTCTCTTAGATTACCTGGGCAGTTTCAACACCTGTGTGGGGTTTCTATACTTGTTTACTGAACCATCCCTGTTGCTCAGCACTGACCTCCGGATTTCAGCATCAGTAAATCCTTCCACAGTATCCTTTCGAACGCTCCGAGGACGTCCACGGCGCTTTGGTCTCTTCTCATCATCGGTATCATCAGTCTCACTTTCTGACCCCGATGATCTCTGAAGCCTTCTCTTAGTCTCTGCATCTGATTCACTATCATTTGTTTGAGCCTGTATGCAGCAGAAGGATAGCAGGGCTGTTTAACTGCTAATCTGCCAATCTTTTCCATACCTGCCGTGCACTGGCACTATTTTATGTTGAATCAACTCAGCACCAATCCCTGAAGATGCAGACCACGTAATCACACCAGTAAGTTTGTGCATGCTTGCCATTTCTGGCTAGCTAAGACTCCCATGGTCATCCTTCCTTTACAGCCTAGTTTCTCAACTGCATTTTGATTTACTAAGGTATAAGACCTTAATTTTCCATAGTTCTGTGCTATAGTACCCTAGGCTCCTTGGTATCTGGAGTATTTTGAAAACCAAGACACCCGTAAAGTGAGGTGCAATTCCCTTACTGCAATCACACAAATACAAAGTATCCTTCTTTAGCTTCCACTTTAAACCTTTTCCTCATCTTATCCCCAAGAAGAGCTCACAACCTCTCCAAGTCCTGTATCTCAGCAGTTTCACAGACTGCTTCCTATTGGATTCGGGGAGATCACATCACCTAAAAACAAACTTAGGAAGATGGTATCTCTTTGCTCTCAAGAGAAACATTTAGGTAAGAACAGCTACAGAACCTGAGAGAAAGAAACGTACTGAAAACCACAAACTTCAGTAGGGTCTGCAGTGATTGAGTGTAGTTATTTTGCCCTGTGCTCACTACAGGTTTTCTGTGTCTAGCCCAGCATGAGTTGTACCAAATCCAGTGTGAGCTCCTACACTGCATGACGAACCACGGGTCTAATGCTTGATGCCAACAAGAGGCCAATGTGACTCTGCGGGTCACCCCTAACCAGCTTTGGAGAAGGGGCAGAAGCACAGGAAAGCTTCCCCATAAGCACTGCCTTTGCCAGCTTTGGCCTCCAGCCCCTCAGCTCTTGGAGATATGCTGTACCTTTTTCGTTGAGCTCCGGATGCGAGGCAGCATGTAGATTTCCTCCAGTTCTTTCTGCCTTTCTTCCTCCTCCACTTTTTTCCTCTGCTCCTCGGGAATGATATCGTCCCAGTCCTTCTGGGGCCTCTCATCCAGCTCTGTCTCTTCCTCCTCCATGGTTGCAAAGTTAGCCACCTTTTATAAGCAAAGAAACGCTTTCAGAAATTCCCTCCCCTGGCAGGAATACCCCAGAGCTGTCTGCTAAGCTTCAACTTCTTCTCCAGAGGAGTTTTGCCAACGTTTCCATAATTACTATATAACTGATCCTTATGTCACTACATTCCTGGTTCTTTGCCACGTCTTTGGGCTAACAACTCTCGAGAAAGTACGTGCAGTTTAAAAAGTACTGCTGAGCCTAAGTTATCGTTTTTGTTTCCAAATTTGGTAAATTCAGCATTTTATTCACAGCCTTCAAGACCACATAAAAGGAAATGAATACCTACACATCTGCCCAGCTACTAAGTCCAGGCAGCCCCTCAGAAAGCTGCTTTGTACAGAGCACCCCTCACTGGGCCTGATTTGTTCTGTTTGTTCCTGATCCCACCGTTATGGGAAGACATGGGGAGCCACGCTCCTGCACCCCACTACAATGGTGTCTACCTTGAACTGTGACAGCAGCTCATCAGTGGCACTGGTGGACACTTCATTCTCTCGTGTTTCAGCCAAGCGCAGAATTTCATCAATGTCCATCTCCTAGCAGTCAGAAAGGAAAGCGTGTCAAAGAGAACAGAGGAACAGAAGGCTTTGAGAATAGACTTACAGGGTGCAATAGCTAAATACTGATTGTGCTGATATGTCCTAAATGAAGCTCTAACACCTGCAGGGTGTCATCAGTGAGGGGCAGGAATGAACTATCTCAAGTGGTACAAAAGCATATAAAAACAGTGATAGAAGAAAAAGAACATCAAGGCTGAGCAGCAGGGAAAATTTTCCAGCAGTGAGATGTATAAACTCTTTCCCTCAGGGGTAGCTCTGCTACTTGAGACATGAAGAGAATTGGTCAAAGCACTGAATAATAAACTCCCTAGCACTGCTGTGATGAGAAAGGAGGGAGTGACCTATTTGACTTCATTGTGCTGGCTCTAGAGTCTCCATGAGAACAATCCAAAAAGAAAGAAGCTGGAGGTGCTCAGAGGAGACACGGAGTGAAGCTTTCCTCAAGCTGTGCTATAACTAACTCAGGAATCCTAGGGAGCCCTGGGACTCTCCTGGTGACCACTGTTATTTAACCCCCAACAACAGCCCCTGATCCCAGCACCAGAGCTCTCTTCCTTCAGCTTCCTAGGACTCCCATGCACGCTATTCACCAACTTGCTCTTGTGCATAGAGAAAATACAAAGAGTGAGCAGACATAAATACATCCCCAGTGCAGACCTGCAGAGGACTACCGACAGCGATGTTATTTCTATTTCAAACTACCTGAGGCTCTGACTCTTCTCCTTCAAGCTCCTTGAAGAGATCTTCAGCTCCAAACTTCAGAATAGCTGTCAGCTCTTCTTTGTTGAAAGGATTTGAACTGCAAACAGAAAGAGAATGAAGAAGGGTTTAGAGCTGTTAAGTCAGCTGTGTCACAGCACAAAGCCATTCTAAAGTTTTTCCCATTTAAAATGAGGAGCAAGATTTCTCCTCAGCGCTCATCTCTTTCCTGCTCTGGCTTGGAGAGCTACTGTAAGGGATACAAGCCCCATCTATGGAGAGGAAATGGGGAGAGTCTGAGGTCATTGACAAAACTCTGTTCCATGCTGCCACCACGAGCTTCTCTCAGACCAGGATGGTCTCTGGTGGGAAGAGGTAAAGAAAAACAAGCAATGCATTTCAATTTCTGATCATCTTTATCTTCGATGTCCAAATTAATGATTGTGTGAGGCAAAACAGTGGAAACTCCCACTACTTATTAGTGAAAGCTCTCTTCTGCCCCATACCCAATCAAATCAGCAGATATCAGAAGGTGAAGCTGGTTATGCCACGTGCTCTATCAGATGTGTCTGCCTCCTGACACAACCACCTACTTGGATCGCCCAGAGTTGTTGTCCAGAACAGTCCGTCCAGTGGTGTCCATACGCTGGATCACCAAATGATCCAGCACCATTTTCTTCTTGGCCCTTTCAATGATCTCCTCCTCAACTGTACCCTTTGTGACCAGGCGGTAAATATTCACCTGAAGGGCAAGAGAAGAACAGAGCTATTTTCCAGGACCTGAACACACTGTGCTGACACAGTGATGCATCCCTGAGTTTCAGAGGAGACTCGTCTGCTGACACACTACTTTCATGCACAGATTTGCCTCTTTAGAATAAAGACAAGCACATTCTTTTGTCTCAGGGGGACCACTTTAAATCAGGATGCTTAACACATATCTTGTAGTGTACAAAAGGCAAAGTACAAATCTACTGAAAAAAATCGCACTAAATCCTAATGAGCATCAAACTTTCCACATCTGAAATAAAACTCTAGGAAAAAATGGATATTCTATCTAGCAATTTTTATAGGGCAAGAAAAAGCAGGACTATGTGAGGCTAAGAAACGTGGTGCCACTGATGGGGTTCTTCATTCAGAACCATGCCAGGACTAAACATCAACAGAAACATCTAGCGGTGTTGGGCTGACTTTTCGTTTCCTGACCTTTAAGTGAGTTTCCCTTGGGATAACGTTGCTCTACAACCAGGACCTGGGGCAAAAAGACCATGCTTTCACAAGTTCTAGTGATGTAGATGCTCTCTTAAATGCACACACTGAAGCCACAGAGAAAATGACTCGAGGCAACTCTTCTGACCTGCTTCTTTTGTCCGATGCGGTGAGCCCGAGCCTGAGCCTGAAGGTCATTCTGGGGGTTCCAGTCCGAATCAAAGATAACAACAGTATCAGCAGAGGCCAAATTAATTCCCAGCCCTCCAGCTCGTGTTGACAGTAAGAAACAGAAATCCTGGGGGAAAAAGCAGCAACAACTAAGTTAGCCAGCCTATCACCATGGATATAAGGTAGAAATGGTGACTATGAAGTCACACAAGGACATCGAGGGAGGCTCTGGTGCGTCCGTACTTCATTCAAAGAGAAGGAAAAGGCTGAAAGCCAAGGCACAAAGTGAGGAAGGTCAGGTGAGGGCACCTTGGAGTCACTTCTGAAGGTCAGATCACACTGCACATCAGATCCCCACGAAGGCAGCAGACAGACACGTGCTTTTGTTGTCTGCAGTCTGTTGGGGGTGAGATCAGTTCCAAACACGGGATGTTTGAGTCGCTGCCCAAAGGTACAGGGTGCCAAGACAGAATCAGGATTATCTGAGAACCCCCAGGAGAGGAGAAAGAGCAGCTTCCATGGACAGTCCTCCTCCCTTCTCTCCCACCCGCACTTCTGTCTTCTCACTTTTATTTATTAATTCCCCACCGTCACACAGCACCCTCTTCATCTCCTGTGCCAAACAAGAGCGCAGGCTCCTGGAGTGAGGACAGACATTTCCCATGGCAGGGGGATGGCATACGAGTGCCTTGCACCAGTCACTGTGAGTCAGCAAGCCTAGACAAGAGGCTCAGCACGCCCTCTCCTATTGCAGCAGAGACTTTCACCTCCAATGCCAGACTTCACTGCCTACCTAGTCTTAAAATCTCCCTTCTGCCTCTGCCATTTCATATCCACAAACAACTGCAGACTGGAGGATTTATTTAGCAAGTGGCTCATACTTCAGACCATAAAGAGAGAATTGCTAGATTCTGGCTCTTCCCAGCCTCTTTGGCACTATCTGGAAATCTGCCTTGCAGCCCCTTTCTTTGGATGTGGGAGATTTGAAACAAGCGATATGGATGACTGCAAAATGTGTTGTGTCTGCATTGAAAAGGGCCAGGTGTTCTGTAAGAAGGAATGAACTGAGCTAATTCCCTCCTGCCACCCACCAGACCCCTCTGGAGGCAGGGAGGACCCATCTGCCATACCTCAGAGCCGTCGGCGTTGAAGTGGTCCAGCGCCTGCTTTCGGATCTCCCCTTTGATTGAGCCGTCTAAGCGCTGGAAGAAAAAAACAAACCAGCAATAATAATTAAAAATAAAGAAGGAAAAGAGCCCCGTAGAGCTGCTGCAATCAAGTTCTGGGAGCCTGATAGCCCCAGCCTGTAGTGTTTAATCATTAAAAATAGCCACCAATTAAAAATAGCTACACTGTGTTGCGAGGGCAGGAGGTGGTATGCTCAGGCAGCAGTCACACAGCAGTGACGCTCCAGCTCCTGTTACAGGCCCCCAGCCAGGATCTCTGCATTCTCTATCCTCTCCTCAGGGCTTATTACAGGATGAAGGCCAGAGAAGGAGCCCAGCAGAGGATGGGGCTTTATTTACTGAGATTGTATGCTGGAAACATGCCCCACGCAGCAACCTTCAAGCAGTGACAGAAGTCCAGAGAAACAGCAAGAAAGATGGCATGTCACTGTGAGTCAGCATCAATTGGATGGAAACAAGCTGCACAGGATGCAATAGCCACCTCAGATAAAAGAAATGCAGATAACAGCATCTCTAAATAGCTTCAGAGAGCCAGCAAGGGAAGCAAGCTTCAGTGTTGAGCTGTCTGTACAAAACAGTGTGCTGGTACATGCAGGGAGATCTGCATCCGAGGGCTTTTGACATAAGCACATCAGTTGACCTCAGCTACAGAGATAGATCATGGACACGAGTGTTTCTGTCAGGCAAGGTCCGAACCACAAGATGGTTGTTCAGTGATTAACACCCACCAATAAATGTTTGAATCCATTGTGCAGGTTTATGCCAATCTTTTTGATTCTCACTTTGTACATCACTACAGAGACTGTTGTAAGAGCAGCCTCCATCTGCAGCTCTCAAAGGACGTACCATTATCCTCATTACAGACAGCAAAACATCTACAAAGAGAGATGTGCCGTGCCCAAGAAGCATCAGACACAGTGAGGCATCCCACGCTCTCAGCTGGCTTCTGCCTCTCCATACGTTCCCTTCCTTGAGTGCCACACTGAAACGAAAGGACTTTCCAGTTCCATTCAGTGCATTTCAGTAAGAGCAATCTGTAATCCATCCACCCTTAGGGACGCAAGGGACAGCCTTAGAAGCCAAGTGTCTCTCACTGCTCAAGCTCCCTCCCTGTTTTCTTGAATTTTCAGGTGAAGCCCACATGCTATTCCTCACCTGGAAAGGATAGTGTTTGATAGTCAGGTACTCTGCCAAGATGTCCAGCATCCTCACCATCTGGGAGAAGATCAGGACTCTGTTGCCTCTGTCCCGCAGCCTGGTCAGCAGCTTGTCCAAGAGAATTAGCTTTCCACTGCTCCTGATCAGAGACTGAAAAAGTAACCGTCATTCCAGCTGGTGCTTTCCAACCATACTCCTACGTACACTAGAGAACTGGTTTTTTGGGGGCCATACTTCTCTTGTACCTCTCTAATCAAATCATCTGTGCTTAGACAGCAGAAGGCGCAGACACGATAAATCACCCAAGATAGTTCTCACACTGCATTCACCTGCTGCTCAAAATGGCCAAAATGTTCTGCTGTCAGTGTATGAAAAGGGCGGGAAATTCAGTGACTCAGTTGTGATGACAGATTCCCATGGTCAGAAGCAAAAGCTTCACCAGATCTTATGTTGGAGGGAGAATGGCAGGAAGTAGAAAACAAAGGAAAAATGAAGCTAAGCAATGTCTCTGCCCACCTGCAGGGTCTCAATGCCATTCTCTCTCTCATTTTCCTCAGGAGGCTTGATAAGGTAGCAGTGGTTGCAGCACTTCTTCAACTCCATCACGATGTTTAGGAAACCAGATGTGCTTCCTCTTGTTCCCTTTGAAAGAGCCTTGTAGTTTCTTGTCAAAATCCACCTGCAGACAGGAAAATAAACAGATCAGATCATTTCACAGCGCAAAGCAGGCCTGCTGGAGCCCGAGATACAAAACCTTCAGGGACACTTTAATTCAAGCATCTGTCTACACTCTTCCCCAGCACAATTCCGTGCTGAGCTTTACTCTGCCAAGATACAGTCCCTGCCCTACAAAGCTGGCCAGCTGAATTACTATGATGCTAGAAAAGCACATCCAGTAGTCCAGAGCTGGAGGGGGAGACACCACCCAACCCTACCTTGCACTCCTACTGGAAAGACCTTCCTGCCACAGGTGTTGGCTGCCACACTGGTGCCTTCTGAAGGACACAGCATGCTGTGTCCTATATATACTGTGCATATTCCCAAGTCACAAAGAAAGATGCGCCCACTTCTGCTGGTACTCCCAGTAACTTAATAAATGACTCACTTGTAATACTGCTTCTGCAAAGCAGACATTTCCACACGGAGGATCTGCTCCACTTTGGCTGGCAAAGATTTCTCCACATCCTTCTTCACTCTGCGTAAGAGAAACGGCTCCAGGACTTTGTGAAGGCTCTGGTAGCCATTCTCTCTACCTTTTCCATGATCTTCTTCAAAATCCTCCCAGAACTCAAACCTAGTGACAGAGATGAGTAATAGAAAGGAGTTAGAATATCTTGTCTTGTGGTACCAAGCAGCATGTATCAAATATGCTAACACTACACAATGAGATGGGAGACCATCGAGTTGATGTACGTACAGTGAAGGATAGAAAGTTCGCTTTTCTCTGGCTAATTGAGCAGATTGGTGGCAAAGCTAGCAGCTCTCCGGGTGTAAGTACCTCCAAGTATTTTATTTTTGAGCTTCACAGTTCCACATCAACCTTCCAGGACCCAAAATCCCAGGTTTCCCCAATATTTACTCTGATGTCACCTGCTAGGATTTACCTAGCAGCAGTTTCTGAACTTTCCACAGAGCCCATCCTTAGGCAGGGTTCTGTCAACTGGATTTTGTTTTACACTGCTCAGATTACTTTTTTGGACTGCTGATTTCTCTAACTCCTCTGAAATGTGGACATCTGTCCTTCTCCACCTGGGAGACCTCAGATCTTTCCTTCGCTTCTTCTGTGATCCAACAAAGAATATGGGGAACAGCTCCTTCTGTAGTCAAACATCATCTGGATGAGTTTGGGGACATGCCTGTCTTGGCAATGCACATTACCTGTTTTGTTTGTAAGAAAACATCTGTTATAATGTGGACAAGCTAACAATCAGCTAGGCAGTGCTGTCTTTGAGAAATACTCCCAGGGACTGCCATAAAACATTTAGTGAGAACAGCTGAAACACCATGTGCTGGGAAATTCAGAAATGGCTGAGATGATTGCTTAAAACAAGTTCAGCTTTTTAGAGATGGCACTGAAAACAGCAGACAGATTTGAAAGACGTGTTTTAAGTTTCTTCACTGAACTTGCTGCCAGAAATCCTCCTTGTGTTAGTCATTTAAACTCTGCTTTTCCTCACCAGTGTTTGCTCCCCTTAAGCTGGTCTAACTCCACTGAGCTTAATTCAGGGATTTCTGCCATTCTGCTCTCCTTCAAGTTTATTCAGTGGCCAAGACAAACATACAGAGGTATTTTATGAAGCACCAACAGGAGACTTACTTCTCAGGCATGATGAAATGCAGCAGGGACCAGAGCTCTTTGAGCGAATTTTGAAGCGGAGTGCCAGTGATCAGCAGCCTGTGGTTGGACTTGAAGTCAATCAATGTTTTGTACAGCAAAGAGTCATCATTTTTCAAACGATGGGCTTCATCCACGCCTAGAAAGGCCCAGCTAATACTTCCCAAAACAGCCTGGAGGAAAAGAAGTGTTCTCCATCACCACAGAAGAAAAAGAGGTGAAACCCACTAGTCAGTGGCTGGCTTCCCCATTTGCAAGAGAGGATCTAAATAGAACACCCCTGGAGCTTTACCCACCTTGTCTTTGAGGAGAATCTCATATGTGGTGATAAGTGCATTGAATTTCAACCTTTTAGACTGAGAGTGGATCCACTCATATTCACGTATCTGCGAGAAACGACAGATGTTACCATCAAGGAATATTATCAAAGAGTTAACAATCATTTTACTGTAGCTACAGCTAGGATCTCCAATCAAGTCCAAGCTCTATTGTTCAGTGTATCATTCGATGAGCAAAGGGCGTCCAAGGAGCAGCTTGTTTTAGGGCACACATGGTTTTTACACAAGTTTAGACAAGCAACAAAATTAAGTCAAGCAACTTGCTGTTGTGACATTACCCCATCATCTCACTGACGCCACCAGGCTCACAACACGTTTCGGTTGCCCTGTCTGAATATTTCAGAGGACACTCAGCAGCCCCCATCAGCTGCTCCAGCAGAGAGCACGTCACACACATTACACGCTGCACAGGATAGCGCCCAGTGCTCCCATCCAACCCCACAGGCTTTGCTGTCAGATTACACACCATGTTCCTGCTCATGAGGTCACCGATGTAAACCACCACGTTGATCTCAGGTGCCCACACTTCAAACTCTCTCTGCCACGAGGTGAGGGTCGACAGAGGAACCACCACCAGGAAAGGACCGTACAGCTGGTGCTGGTGGAAGAGGTACGACAGGAATGAGATTGTCTGAATCGTCTTCCCCAGGCCCATTTCATCAGCCAGGATCACACTGTTGTTCCTGAGAAGGAAGAGAACAAACCTAAGTCCTGATTTAATGCGTCTGCATCATTTCAAGGCCGGTCAAAAACCTCACTTGAGAACAAGAGAGTCAGATCCCACTGGGACAAAGCTTAGGAGACCCACAATGAACACAGCTCATTTGCACCATTCGGTGTATGTACTTACTTGCACCACGAGTGAGCAAGCCAGTTGAGGCCCTCCAGCTGATAATCTCGCAGCTCCAGGTTCTCACTGCCAATATAAGAAGGCTGCTTCTTCAAGGCAACAAATCTTGGTCTCTGCTTCAGTACCTGAGGAAAACAATGCACCGTAAGCCCCCTGAAGAAAAGACTAGGTAAGGTTGAAAATTCAGCAGTTAAATCTGCAGAATCAGCAATGAGTGTAGATTGGTTTGTCAGTTATTGTCCAGCCACATTTTCTTATCTGCTTCTGGTATCTACAGTTCTGATGCCCCTCAGCACCGTTATGTTTTGCCTGCTGACCTCCAGTCCTGATGATCAGGGCTGAGTCCCCACAAGAGTGCAATAAGTTGTATATAATGCCTATTAGATGGAGCAAACTCCATTTTCTGTTTTGGCCCCTTCTGGTTTTTCTTCCATGTACTCCATCTCTCTCCCACACTGTATCAGCATCTTGCAGACCTCCTCTTCTCCCTGGTGTGCTGTTTTTCCGTTCAAGTGATATTAAAAATCTGCATTGCAAGAGCAGCATCTCTTCAGGAAGAAGCACTTTGCAAGGATTAATTAAAGTTCCCAATCCCCCATGCTCACCATGCCTCGAGTAAATGAAACCAAAAGGGGTTCACATCTCTGCCTAAAGTACAAGAACAGCAAACAACCATTCAAATGCTGGAGGAAAGATTGGAAAACACTCTCTGACGTTTATTCTAACAAAACTTCATATTCACACAGTTTGCTTCATTACCCAGCCTGGAGAAACAAAGCAAGAAGAGAGAGGAGAAGCAAGCAAACCTTGCAGTCCCGGGTAGGAATTGTTTTGGAGTTGTTACGGTTGTTGAAGCTGTCAATGCAGTGCTGAAATTTCTTGCTTATCAGAGCTTCATCTTCCCAGCTGCACTCTGCATAGGGCAGTCCCATCCACTTGCACAGGTATTCGGGGTCATTCGAGGATGTTTTGCGACTGTTTGCTGCAAAATATGCAAAAAAGTCCAAACCTCAGTTCTGTGGCTGAACCGCAAGTATGGTTCACAAGGGCAGTCTAATTCATCCCTACAAACACAGCACAAGTCTTGGCTAGTAGGAAATGTTTAGAGAGGCTGAAAATGGTCCTTTACCTGGAAAGTCAGCATGCCCTGTCGCAGACTTGCTGGTCTTCACAGCTGTGGTAGGAGACACAAAGGAAACAAGGGTTTGCTGTGCTGAGAGCCAGCAGGGGGAGCAGCACAAACAGAGCATCATGTGCTTTGATAAGAATCGTATGGAAATAGGTTGTACAGCTCTCTAGGCCAATTCCCAAAGCAACTGGATGCCAGCATCTCTGACTGACGTTGCTAAAATATTAGTGCAAAGTCCCATTTTTTATTTTTAACAAATCATGAAAGTCTAAACCCTGAGCCACCTTGCAGCCTAACCACATCCTTAACCACAGCGTCACAGAAAGCAGACCTGGAAGCAGCCAGGCCTGTGCTTCTGCAAACACCTTGCCTGCAAAGAACTGAGGTCAAAGAACTACACCAGCAGCAGCAACTTCAACAACCACCTGGAGAGTGAAATACATTCAATGCCATTCTACAGGGATACTGGAGGGCAAAGAGAAAGAGGAAGTTCATTCTGTCTTACTTCATCCCTTTACAAAAGTGTTGGATTCACTTACCAATTACTCTCTCCACGATTTGATACTGTTTGTTCAGCTCTGAAGCCAGCTCCTGTTGGCAGTTGAAATATTCCACATCTTCAGGCGATACCTTGGCCAGCCTAGATACCAAAAGAAAAACAAATTAGGCATTATAATGCTTCTGTAGTGTTGATGTGCTTACTGAGACCATGTATAGAAAATCTACTTTATTTTATGATTGTGAAACTAAGTCACTGAAGCAAACCACTGCTTATATGACACATTTCTTAATGCTTCCTAAAGCATCTCCTATGATAAAGCTTTACTGGGAAGCAAATGTTATAGATACTCATTGTTTCCCTGCTAAATGACTCCTTATTCTGCTGCAAGAATTAGTCACAAAAATGAAAATCAGTCAGGGGATGGAAGCTGCTGCTCCAGCTTTATCACTTTGGAAACACACAGAAGCTCTCTTTATAGTCCTTGAGGAGGTCAGACAAAAACTCACGTACAGACAGGCTCATCATTAACAAGGGTTGACAAGGCTGCCTTGACAAAGCCTGCAAAGCAAAATTCAGCAGCGTGTCCTGAGACGAGCCCTATTTCCCAGCACAGCTGCTTAGTTTAGCATGCCAGGTTTCACTGCTAACTAGGAGCCCCTGTATCACCTCCAGGGCCAGATTCACTCGTGCACCATTTAGTTGTTCTCAGCTACCCAACTCCTGAGCCTGAGAACTGGCAGCATTGTGAAGCTCTGCCTCTTCTCCCTTTCAATACCACAGATATCATTTCTATAAAGGGGGATGGTTCTACAGCAGGCAGAGAGAGAGAAAAGTGTTGTGAACTGAAAACGTTTGCTTTGGTTGGAATATGCTTAGCAAGAAAAAAAATGAATGTGTTCAGTCCTGACTGTGCGTACCTATGGCTAAAGAAGATTCACCCAAAGCCAGATATCACTGGTTGAAATAGAGCATACCATTGCTTGATCTCCTCCTCCTTTTTCTTGAAGTTCTCTAGTTTTTTCAGGCCCTTCACTTTCTGCTGTTGCAGGGACTCCTCGCTCTCCCATGTGCTGTGGATGTACGACCAGCCTTTCCATTTGATCAGGTAATGAACCTCTCCCTCATCCTTTTCAGGGTCAAAGTCAGCACTAGGGTTGCCATTAGCTTCAGTTGCATACACTGTGGTGGAAGCACCAGTGGCTGCAAAAGAAATCAGGCTGCAGTTGGTACCTTTGTTAAAAACCACTGGCCACGAACTGCATTGAAGCAGGAAGTCGTTTTTCTAACACATCCTTTGTGACAGCACAAAGAATGTCCTACAGATTCTTGAACCCAATGAGACAGGCACACAAAAGTTCTCCACACAACAGGATCTTTTTAAATCTCTATCATAAATGCCTTTTTTTTCTTTAATATAATTCAAAGGTCTCTTGAAAATATTCAAGACCATTCAGTTTTACAAAAACACTTTTGTATGGCTGTGAGAACAAAGCATCAGCTTTATTTCCCATTATGGCTTTGTCAATGGAGCTACAAAAACTGTTGCTACTGGAAGAGCTATTTTATCTTTTAAAGGGGAGAAAAACAAGAATTGCAGAGCAATGACTGCATCTTTAAAATAGTGTATACACTAAAAGACAGCTGCCAAGCAGATAAACTTGACATTTTAGGTTTTTCAATAATAGATCGTTTAAAAACAAAAACAAATAAAAAAACCTTCCAGAAGGGAGAAATAAAGAGGCAGGCAGGAAAGGGTGAAGAGCACTGAAATAACCCTGGGCCTCACTGGAAGGCTTCAAAATTGCAAACACGTTGGAGCAGTTGAAGAGAAACAGAGAGTGCGTGACTGAATTCAGAAATAGCCGACACACCTCCTTTTTTTCCAAGCCTGATGTCCAAGACTTTTTCAATAGTTTCACTGTTGTCTTCGTGTTCATCAGCCCCTTCCCCAGTCATCTCTATCAGGTCATCAGAATCCGTCTCAAAATCGTCGTCTTCCTTGTAACTGAACAAGACCAAAACCAAACTGGTAAAAAGCCCTTGACTCTGCCCAGAAACACAAGAATGGCTTCTTACATAGAGCACAGCAAGACCAGTATTTACCCTGGGGCTCAGTGCTTGTTCAGCACATGCACTGCTTAAGCAAGCCACCTCACACTTTTTGATACCTGACATTTTTGGCTGCTCTTCGTCGAGTTTGTCTCTTAGGAGTTTCACCATCTTCATCATCGTCGTCATCTTCAGATGACACCTGTCTCTTTCTCTTCTTCCCACGCTGGAGTTTGGGAGGCTTTTTAACATTGGTTTTGGCCATTGTTCTAAAATAAGTATTAGGAGAAAGTGTTTTACTTCAACATACTTTTTTTTTTTGAAGTCTTTAAGAACAAACACATCTCAGATATCAGATTCCCAGACATTTAGCCTGCTGTAACTACCACAGAAATCACTACTCCACTCACTGGACAAAGCAACCAGGTCCACAGGCTTGTAATCAAAGGTAATGCTGAAGAAAACAAACATGCTTTAGGAGCAAATGGCAGCTGCCTCTCCACCCTCATAAAGGTAGGAAAGACACACAGAAAAAGATACAGACTGAACCAACCACTCCATACCTCCTTTGGACAGGTCTTTTTGCTTTAATTCTCTTCGGTTCAGGTTCGCTCTCTGCACTGGTGCCTTGATCCCCTCCATCTTCATCCTCTTCTTCACCAGAAATCTCTCTTTTCCACTTTTTTCTATGGTCAGAAAAGTAGCTGATCAAGGGCCACCATATTTCAACGCAAATACCTGACCAAGTAGGCACCCAACCCAACTGGGTTGATCCTAGCAGGCCATGATCACCACAGATCACCACTGCGCTCTCGCTAACAAGTTGTTGACTGTGATGTGTTGGGGATTTTAGGCTGTAATTCTCTCCTCTAGGAACAGGTCTGTCACCTGGATTTGGCTTAGCAGAGCAGCACGAGTGGCTCCTACCACGTGCTGTGGCAGGGCTGCACCCCGCACGGCCGGGCGTGCTTCAAGTTCTTCAGCTTTCCTTCCCACTCACGCATTTCTGAAATGAGGTGGGAAAAAAAAAATCTTCGGGGTGATTTTGAATAATCAGACATTTCTGAGAAGCGCTCGCTTCCGCTTACGGTTTACGACACGCACTGATGCACTTTCTCCTTGCTGCTCAAAACCAAGAGCACTGAGTCGCATGCCATTGAACTTCAGGCAATTAAAGCTTCCAGGGTGGAAGCCAAATCCCACTGTGCGTTCGTGGAAGGAAGCAGGTTCCACGTGGGTAGTTCAGAGCAAGACCTCAGCTCTGCAATGCCCCCTGTCTCCTAGGGGTACATTGGGAGTCCTTCCCTTGTTGCTGCCGCCCTCCCTGGCTTCTATTACCTCCCCTGTTGTGCTGCACTGCTGTACACAACACAATGAGAAATTAAAAGCAAGAAAGAGGAGAGAGGGAGCTGGATCACATAGCACTCTGCTGTGCTCGAGTTTTCTCCAGCAGGCAGCTCAGTAGGCCTCATCAGCACACTTCAGTGCTTAGGAAAACTGAAAGGTATTGATTGGATGGAAAAGGCAGTAAAAATAAGCGCATCTGGCCACTGTGATGAGATCCCCAAAATGTGTTAATGGGATGTTTTAACTTATCAGAGGGTTATGGGAGATTAACAAAACGAGTTGGCATTTTATTCTCCATTTCCTAAGGACGGGAAAGGAGTGAAGGTTAAACTATTTTAAGTGTCACTGAAGAATAAATAACATCATGAAGAAGCGAAAGACTGACAACAAAAAGTGAAGCTGGCTTCTTTAGATTTCCTGGACAGGCAAAATGGGAAAAAAAAAAACAGTGAAAATGTTGGAAAATTTCATCCATCCTAGGTTTACATTCATACTTGAATTTCTATCACCCAGAGTTTTATTACTGAAAATAGTAAATAATTCATTTTACAAGCCTTTCATGTTGACAATGTCTGTCAAACAAATAGCATTACTCTGAAAACCAATGAATAAATAATAATTCCACTATTCAAAACTCTTTTCCCTAGAAACTTACTTTCTTTTCACTTGCTTCTGGCCTCTTCTTTTTGGGCTCTCATTTTCAGATTCGCTACTTGCCTTTAATTGAAAAGAAAGAAAAATGAGGTTGTAGGCTTCACCCGGATCGTCTCCCCAAGGACACAGCTGGACACATGCAGGTGGGGTGGGGTGAGCTGAGGCACAGCTGCACCGCTCTCCCTGCAGCCAGAAGGATGCTCTGGGGAGCCATGAGGCTGCAGGAGTGCTGCCCACTGCCCCACACAGCTCCTGCAGCAGCTGAGCTCTTTTACAAGGCTGTAACTGAAAAGTGCAGTGGCAGAATGCAGAGCATCCATACTTGCCACGTCAGTATGAACCCAGTAATGGTCGGGGATGGATCAGACTGCGTTTCTGTGACTGCAGACCTACCTTTCACAATCACACAAATGCGTGACCAGCTCTACTCTCATTACAGAAGCTTTCTATACAGAAGGAAATTCTCCTAAAAGGACAACATTCTTATCACAAGGGTGTTCCCTGCTTTCCTGAATTTTTCTCCCACAGCCAAAGCAGCTGAGGAAGCAGATGGGTCAGACCCTGCCCTGCTGCTTTCCTTCCTGCAAGCAATACCAGCCTCCACCAGCAGACTCTCTAGCTAAATATATCGAGAGAGATGCTACGTCCTTGCTGAACTATTTTAAACGTGGGTGTCATCAACTCCCACTGGCTGAGAAATCTAGAAAAGCTTTGATGGGCACAACCCTATTTTTGTAAAAGCCAGTCCACCACAGAAACAGATCCCTGCACACGCAGCACCCCGAAACAAACAGATGACTTCGCCTTAGACACTTGCTACAGAAAGCACAAATCAGCAGGGAGCAAACTGCAGAAGAAAGCAGAAGATTTTTAAAGAGGATTTAAATGCTCTGAGAAGCCTCAGGACTGCTTGCTGTATGCATCTTGCTCATCTGAAACCTTCTCTTCAATGCTGTTTTTTGCTGCAACATCCAAGCTGTGTCAGAGAGGCCCTGCAGATGAAGCCTGTCTTTGTCTGTGCCTCCTGTACATCCACTACATTCAGCAAGGCTCACGCCAAGAGCTGTTCAGAGAACGACATGAAATGGCATGAGCTGCAAGATCAGAAGTCGAGGCAGGGTACAAAGACATGCCCCATATCTCTGCAGCCTTTATTTCCATCTTCCTTCTCCCCAACAGAAACTTCCTTTTTGCTCAAAATGGAGTATTGGATGCTGTGTCAGACCGAGGGCGCTGATGAATCTCTCGGGGGTTTCATGCCAGACTGATGTGTGGCACAGTGACACCCCTGCCCTGCAGCTCAGTGTGAACGTGCTCAATGCCTGTTCCACTGCCTGACATCCCTGTCTCACACACCAAGCATCCAAGAAACAAGGGACTGGCTGACAGCAGTGACTGCAGCACAGCTGACTCCAGCTGTGCGGGTGGGATATTTTTCAACAGCCATCTCTCAATGAGCAGTTACTTTTTGTTGTCTTTAGGCAAACCATGAGCAGAGAGCGGTGAGTTTTCCTTCTGCTCTGCATCAGAGAAGACAAGATTTGAATCACAGAATCATTTACGTTGGAAAAGATCTCTAAGTCCAACCATTAACCTAGAGCTGCCAAGTCTAACTTGGTGAAGTTTGTAGAAAACCAAATACATCCTTTATTGTTTTCTGAACTTCAATCCACTTGACAAAGTCCTACTTTTCAAGATCCTGCTGTCCACTCCCCAACTCCTCTGCTCTTCTCCTGCCGCTGCAGTTTCTACATAGCTGTTGCTCAACAACTCACCTTTTCCTCTTTTCTTTCTGCCTTGAAACAAATCTAACTTGTGACTCCAAGCTCAGCTGCCTCCAGCTGCATTGCTCAAAGCGCCGTTGTCTCTTTCGGGCAGCAAGCCCAGATCTTTCAGCTCTGACACAGCCAGTCCCAGCCTGAGTCACCACTGCCTGTTGCTGCTACAGCCACCCCACGCACCCAATGACTCAGCCTCTGCTCCCCAGTGCCCTCATCCACCCCAGCATCACTTGTCACCCACTCTTCCTGCCATCCTAGCACCAGGCTGCCCAGGTCCTGCCATGGCTGAAAGCTGCTTAATTCTGTTCTACGTGTAGTAATTACAAAATAATTAAAACAATTTTTTAAAGACCATACTATAGCAATCTCTCAGATTTCTTGACCCAGCTGTAGAACTTAGCACTGGCTTGCTCAAATTGGTCCAAGGCTGCCCACCAGCCACCTTCAGCAAGAAGGGAAAACTGCATTAAACTCATGTTTTAATAACGTCACCTCCCCAGGTGGCATGGGCAAAAGTGACAAATTCAGCCTTCAGTCCCCACCAGGATTTTATCAGTCCAGCAAGAGATGCCAGGTGTGTGTTTCTCTCTGTGAGCCTGCACACCAGTGCCGCCCAAATTGCCTTCCTTAATCCCCTTCTACTGAATGCTGCCAACGTGCCCCTCTTCCCATTGGACTAGGGACCTGCCTCTTACTGTTTGCACTGCCCACCTCAGATGAAGGGTCAGTCCTCCCTTTCCATGCCTCACCCAATCCTCCCATATAATTTCATACAATCATTTGAGCTGGAAGGGACCTCTAAAGGCAACGCCTCTGTAGCCAGATCAGGGTGCTCAGAGCCCCATCCATCCTGACCCTGGATTGCTCCAGAGATGGGATATCCACCATTCTTTCTTCTCTGCTAGCACTTAGTGCACACACTTTTCTAGATTAACTCTGCTGCAGCTTACCAAGGAGGAATGCTATGCAAGACATGACACCACAAACACTGCACTAAGCAGAGCAAAGCAGCAGCAGCTTTGCAATTCTGGTCCTACGGACTGCCCAAGGTTGTCCCCTTACCAGCCCACGGAGGGGGCTTCAGCCCCTTGGCATGGTCCAGGCAGTGCTCCGGAGCTCATGCTGCCTGCTAGGAGATGGGAAGGCCCAAAATCTCAGACAGAGCTCAGGGATTTGCTCATTTCAGGCTTAGCAGAGACCAAGCCTGGAGAAGCTGGAGACCGTCAGCTTGCCAGCTTAGTCTTCTTGTGTCTCTGATGTTTAAAATCTGAACTTTCAGCAAAGATGTGAGAAAGAGCATTAATCAAAATGCAGATGAGCAGAAATATGTTTTTTTTACAGTGGTGAAACCAAACATATTTTGGGAACAGCTGTGGCACACAACTTGTGGCCTCTTTCACAGAACAGATGCACTGTGACATTTATTACTAATGCAAATTACAAACCATCCTCTTTATAGCCTATGGATTGTGCCTGTTTTGGGCACGCTGTTTCCTGACTGCCCTGTTCTGCATGTTTCAGTTCCCCTTCATGAAACCTGAAGGTGATTTATAAGCTGCACCCAAAATGCACAAGCAATGACCGTTTGTACTGTAAGCTCACGTGTGCTCTCATTCCTGGAGCCAGCTTCAGTGCCCTGGGCAGCTCCTTCACCTTATGCAAAACAGCACTTCTGCTTCCTGCCCTTCACAGCCCACACTTCTGCCCCAACCAGAAGTTGCCAGTCTCTCTGCTTCCATTTCAGAGAGTTCCATGAGGTGCCCGATGCCCTCAGGGCACTTCCCAGAAGTGTTTCAGGCACTTAAGGGAAGGAGCTCTGCCCAAACTGGTGGTTTCGGCAGAGATTGCAGCTTCCAAAACCTGAAACAACTCTACCACCCTGACCAGGGGCAGTCAGAAGGCTGGAACTGCTGCAGCCTGGCACCGAGTCTGACCCGCTGCCCAGGCAGTGCTGCTTGCTAGTACTGCATAGAAGTGTTAGGGAAGAAAGCAATTCAAAGCTCCTAGACATGGTGCTGGAAGTCCCAAGCAGCAAACAACAAGAGCAGGTTACTGGTGACAGGCTTAGCCCTGAAAGGCAAGAAGCAATCTTAGATGATGTCAAGTGCCCTGTTTCGTTGCCAGCTCCAGCAGCGCTCAGCACCATGCAGGATCAGCTCTGCTGTGCCCTCCCCTTGCTGCTTTGGGTCTTCCAACAGCAAGACTTGCCACGTCCCATCTCTGCGAGGCCCCAGCACTGTGCCTGACACGTCACACCCGCCACTGGAGTTGCTCTATGGGAAGCAGGCAGTGCTGCTTCAGGAGGAGAAGGAGGAATGGACTGGTCCGATTTCATTAATTTCCATGAATGAAGGGCTCATTCAGATGATTTTGTTTTTGTTTTTTACAATATTCTGTGGTATAGCAAAGTTTGTACATCTCAGAATTATTATAATTTTTTTTTAACTTTATCGTACCTCAAATAGAAGGAAATAAAGATATTGAAAAAGAAAACAACATTTGCAAAACCACGTAATATTGTAAAACAAAAAATGACAGGACTTACCTGAACCCCCTACAGGGCACTGGGGCTGCAGGCGAGGTCTGTGGCGGGTGTGACAGTGCCAGCACAGCGCATAGTGCACGCTGGGGCATCACAGAGAGGCGGCCGGGGAGCCTGGGCTTTCCTGAACTTGAAAAGGAAAACAAAACCCAAGTCAATGATGTGCCACAGGGCCTTCCTAACTGCTGCTGCAGGGACATCCAGCGCAGGAGGTGGCAGAGACCTGTGTTATGCTTGCAGCTCTCAGGCATCCACCGGTGTATTTTGGCATCACAGCACAGCCTGACCTGCTGAGAGCACCACCAGGCTCCTGTCCTGCCCAAAATCTGGCTACTTCTCTGCAGATTCCCAACTGCTTTCACACTGAAGTATCCCACCCTGCAATTTCAGTCTAAGCCTGTTTTTTTTTCTCCTCTCTAACTACTTAACCTTCCTGAAGATCTGCAGACGTGCACAAGGTCTGATAGATGGAAACGGAGGCTGCATCTTCAAAGAAAAAGCAAGTCCTGAGATAGGAACAACAGCAAGTTTCGCCTGCCATCTTCAATTAAAGCACAAAATACTCCTGACATTCAACTGAAGTGATGGTTCATAACGCTGAACACACACACACACACACACAAATGCATTTGTGAGCACGATCCATTCCAGGATGGGCAACAACATCTGTTTGATCGTTGTGAGGTGTTTCTGGGCACTTTCTTTTATTCCTGCTTGGATTTTCATTGTGGTTTTGTGTTTTCCTTTTTAAGCATGCACCCGCTCCTCTCCAGCAGGTTTCTACAGCAGGGCAGACCCATGCTACGCCTCGCTCTAGTGGCTGGATGAGTGTGCAGAGACCTCAGCCCATGCAGCAGCCCTCTGAGATCGGAGCTTTTGGGCCACGTAGACTCAAGTGCAGCACCAGGACCTCAGTTCTGAACTCCACCATCCACAAACCAGGCTAGGACTCGGTGTTCACAAGGCAATGCAGATGAGACCAGCCTTTGTTCTCTGAGTTTAGTTGTTTTTATATGTTCAGTAATCCCTCATTCTTTTTTTTTTCCTTACCTCATCTTTTATATTAAATCGTGACGGTTCTTGTCTGCTTCGGTTTGACCTCCTAACCCCATAAACATCAGGATATTCTTCCCACATCTGCAAAATAAACAGACCATCAGCAGGCCTGCTTCGCTCCATTATTTCTGATTTCTAGAGAGGTTTGACTGTGAATATGAAAAAAATGAAAGAATCAACACAGCACCATTAGGGAATTTTGATAGCAGCAACTAGTAGACAGATGCTTAAAAATCTGAAACAGATCATGATTATTTTGGGCTATTTGGTAACGCTTTCAAGCATACAATTTAACTTAGCATTATCTTTATACTGGTCATCTCTCCCATAGGGCATAAAGCACTTTCTACCTTATTCAGGCTGAAGGACAGAGCTCTGAGGCAGCCACCCTCAGCAGCAACAAGAGGCAGCACTGTGCAGGTGGAATGAATGAACCTACCAACACAAAGGGTGATTCGGTCTCGCACACAGCCCTCACTACTGTTTTCCATAGAGAAATCCTATTAGCTGCCTGCCGAGCCCAGTGGCAAAAAGTCACCAGCAGCAACTTCACGTGCGAAGCCTGTGACCCATCCTGGATGGCAAGTGAGCCAGAACACCTTGTTCTTCTCCTGAATGCATGGACAGGATATGGTTCGGCAGTGCAGGACTTGTGGAAGTGCACAGCTGACTATTGGAAAGGGTTGTGTGCCGTAACACAGCTCTGTGTGCTGTAACCAGGCCCCACAGCAACTTCACACTGCGTACAAAAGCAAGCCTTTGTTCTCTCTGGATGGACAGGAGGAGAAGAGGAATTCAAGAACTGGTGTCCTGATGTATAGGAATGTGACCGTGTTGGTGACACGTAACAACAGAAGCTTTTCAGGGCAGATGCAAACCCATGACCCACCTCTCCAACACCTAAAACAATCCCTCTGCCTTGGCCCTCAGCAGTTTATCACTGTTCAGCTTTCTAAACCTATTCAGCATTTATCTGCTTCTCCCTCCCTCCAGTTCTCAAGTATCTCAGCAAGCAGCTGGCAGGAAAAAGAAATCAAAATGCACTGCCAGTCACTGCAGTGACTTGGGACCGCAGGCATGGTGAGTGCAAGGCTGCAGCCTGGCAGGTTTTTGGTTTTTTTGCTGCTGTTGGAAAAGCAAGAAGCTAATATGACAGCAGCCTAACTGCTGGCGTGTCTATCTGTCAGGAAAAAAGGCAGAGAGAAATTAAGAGATTGTTTATTGTCCCACATGAAAGAACAATTCAAAACGCTCTCCCAACTATTTGAGGAATTTGTCTTTTTATCTTTTAAGTGGCAGAGCTTTTGGAGGAAGAATTGCCTCCCATTACACATCAGAATAGAACCACACGCAAGTGAACCTCACCTTCATGGGTGTGTCTGGAGAGATAGAATATAAACAATAATATAATTAATTGACTCGGTTATTCAAGGGAAACAGGTATGTCCAGGTTAGAGGTAGCTAAGGAAAACGCCCATTAACAGCAGAATTAAGGGAGGGAGAAGCTTCCTTATTAAAGGGTGTCTTGACCTTTAGAAGTTTTATCCATGCTAATTATCCTCTTCTACAGGGATGCGTTCCCTCATGGTGTAATCCTAATGTTTATTGTTGGGAACATGCTTCTAGAAGGCCACAGAAGAGACAACTTCCAGTAGTCTCCACTTATCAACAATAAAACAAAAATCTGAACGCTGTTACCACAACTGCCTCACAAATGCATCCTTCCCTGGCATTCCCTAAATATGGGAGATTTACTGCAACCTGAGCAGGCAGGCCAGAGGTTGGTGAGAGGAAGAAATACGGATGCTGCATTTCCCACTTCTCCCCTCCAGGTATGTGGGGAACATGGGCTGCAAGCACTGCTCTTCTTATGCGTCACATACATAGCAATTTCTCCACAAAACTCCATCTTGTGAATGAGCTGTGCAAAGTACAAGCCACAGTTATGCATAAGAGGCGAGTCACACACCGCAAGGCAGAAAATCACTGACCTAACCTGACCTTCCTCCCTCCAAAAATCTCACTTCACCAAGTTCCTATCTCCAAATGGGCACTTGGGCACTTTTCCCCTCATCTTGCATCTGGTGTGTAACTCAGGTGCCTCCACCTCTTGGGTCAAGCAGAGAGCCAAGGCACAGTTGCTGCACTATGGAGATGCACCACCTGCGTGCCCTCCTCTACCTGTGCAGCAACAAGGTGAGGGCAAGCCTGCCTGTGTAGGTAGGACAGGGATTGCTAAGGGAGCTGTGGAAAAAAACCAAAAACAACAACCACACAACTGTGCTGAACATAACAAATAAAAAGGTTAAACCACTTTTTTCATGTTTTTTCCAAAGAGGCAGGTAGTGATGGAAACAAAACTAAGTGGCCCAAATAAAAGATAAGTACTTTCCCAAGTTGCAACCCGTGGGGAAGCTTTACTATTTCTAGATGGAGAGATCAGACGTCAGAGAGGAATGGAAGGATGGAGGGAGAGGATGAGATGACAGCGTCATTTACTGAAGACAGGCTCCTTCTCCTCCTCCATTACCTGCCTAGTGCCCAAAGGGCTGTCACATCGCACACACAAGCTCCTGCTCACACCAATGACACAGGGCCATACGTACACAAACCAAATGGCCAGTAAGGGGCTTGGGGACACCAGAAGAGGGAGCTTGCTTGGTTGATGTGCAATTCAGGCTGCCAAGCGGCAGGGAAGTGAAAGACAGCTAGGTTCATGCCCTGTGTTCTGCCCGTCCACGGTGGGTGCAGGGTAACAGCTCTGCAGAGCAGCAGGGGGCAATACCTTTTTAACATCTGCTATCCTTTCCTTCTTAGAGGCTGGTTTTTCTTTGGTTTCAGGAGGGGTCTGCTGGGATTTCGAACCCGTTGATTCACTTTCAGATTCAGACTGACTTTCAGAGGACTCGGAGCTGCTGTTAGACTCGCTGCCCTGCTCGCTGCCCTGCTCGCTCTCAGACTGGCTTGCAGAGTCAGAGCCAGAGGCTTCTTCGGATGCCGAGTGACTAATGGTAGAGAGAGAAGAGATTATATTTTAACTGAACTGTCAACAAGTAAAACTGAGCCGCAGCCAAGCTTCAAAGCTTGGGATAGCCTAAATGCAAGTGTGAGGCACGTGGCTTCTGACATATGCTCTGCTTTGTTGCACTGAAGCAGACTTCAGGGGACTCCACATTCACCTCTGCTGAATGCAGAGAGGACAGCACCAGCTCCTAATCACTGCTCATCAACCAGAGCAATGAGGGGTGCCGCATGAGGAGCAGCGCGAGCAACACCACCAGCACTGGTCCTCTCGCTCTTCTCTCCTCTACATCCTGGTACAATCCCATTTCTGAAAGCACCAAGCACTGTGCACGTTATATCATGTGTTGGAAAACATGACATTCTTTTCAAAAAGAGTAAATTCAGCAGCAGAGAGGAGCTTTATCCAGTACAAGGAGAGCAGACTATCTCCTCCTACGTTAACATGCTTTACATCAACATGTTAATACACCAAACATTCAGTTGAACACAGCTCCTCAATTAAACAAAGCGGTGAGAGGCTTTGTTACTCAAAATACTTTTTTGTCCAACCTCTCCCACAACATGTATTCTGTTCCTCTTTTCAAATCCAATTAAAACGGAAAACTCATCATAACGTATTTGCCAGTGAGGCAGTATTAGAAATCTCACCATCACAAGCTAAAAAGCAGTGTTGTAATGAGACTACAGATCCTTAGAACAAGGAGCTTCTCATTCCAAGTCAGCTCTTATCTGCTGCTAAATGCTTACATTATATTTAAGAGTATGTTGCAAATACAGCACCATGAATAAAGAGCCAGAAAAAACTTCACAGAGGGAAAGCAGATGTTTAATTTTTCCTCCATTTACACAAGATACATGGAAAACTCTGCTCATCGTGATTAAAAATATACCAAAGGAAAATAAAAGCATGTATGTAATTACATAACAATATGCAGAAATCAACACACACTTCAGAGGCACCCACCAGCTGCAGGCAGCTACTGCTGACATGCCCATCCACGTGCAGATGGGACCGGTCACGCCGGGGAGGTCGGATCTCCGCTCTCAGCCCCAGATGCTCAAAACTGCTGTTAAGTCCTGTGAGGCCTCCCTGCAGCAGGCCTGCAGCTGCCTTCTCCCAGGGTGCGGGCAGAGGGCAGCAGCTGAGCGCAGCGGGAGCCTCATCCCAAATCCCTCCAGCGCAGGGCACGCAGCCAAGCTCCCGGCCGCCATTTCACAGTCATCCCTCCTCCACCATCTTAGGAGTTCATTGCTGGGGTGGTTGGTGCTCTGGCTTTGTTTGCAAGGCCGAGAATGGAAGAAGTTACATTTGTGGTGGGGGCTAGGGGAGCACAGGAATAAAAAACAGCTGTGAGCTGAAACGTCAAAGGTAAGAGACACGGAGGCTTTTCCAGCAAAGGGGAGTGGACGCATCATCACTGATGATTGCTGCTTTCATTGTCCCAGTTGGTTTGGACAGGCATGAGGGTATTGCAGTGCTCCCTCCCAGAAGGACAGGAAAATCCAGCTCAACTACCACCGTGTCCTGCTTCTGCACACCAGCACAGCTCCTGCCCACCGGCTGCGGCACTCCCAGCTCCCACACCAGGCCCTGCCTTGCTGGCCATCAGGCACACCATCCCCCCCCCCACCCCCAAGATCCTCCTTGAATTCATCCATGAATGCGCTGACATCTGCTCAACCACACTTTTCCAACTCAGCGTCCTTCAAAGAAGCACTGAAACTTCTTTGCTGGAGATTTTTGGAAGATCTAGCATTTATTCAAGAAAACCAAGGGATTTTTATTAGAAACCATTGCAAAAGCATCCAAGAAAACGATTCACCAGCTGTTCCTGGGACAGCAGGACACATCCTGTGGAGCCACCCCTGGGGCCCTGACCTCAGAAGGCATCTGGAGGCATCCAAACCCCTGCTGCCACCACACCAATAGCAACATCAGGCTGGCACTGCATTAAGTTGGCAGTATTCCATGGGGGCACAGAAAAAAAAAACAAAAAAAACTTTTCCTCAATTGGACTTATTAGCAAGAGCTGGAAGAAATTAGAACAATGCTGGGGCCAGACAGCATTGCAGTATTGTGCAAAGACAGAGCAGCAATTGCTGGCCTCCTCCCACGCCAGAGCTCGTTGTTTCTCAAGGCCCTGAGCTTTATTACAAGGACAGAGGAACACAGCCTTCCTAGACACAAATAGCCATCACTCATGTACATTACCTACGTTATGCAGACTGTCATTTTCTTCCTTGATGTGAACAGTGTTTTCTGAAAAGGCCATTTCCCTAGTGACAGGCACAAATGCTGCATACGCCTGCCCTAGTAAGGAAAGGCCCCTTGTAGTAATTTAGGCAATTAAACACAAGTTGTGTTACTCTGATATCTACTGTATTTAAACTCTTGCATATCCTGTAGATGAGAAATGGTACGTCCTTCTCTAGGCTGCTGCAAATAATATAAAACAACAATGAAATCCAGTTAAGACAAAAGGATTTGTGCTCGCCGTCGTTTCTATATTAAAATGCTAAATAATAGTAATAAAAAGCCAATTCCATAAAGTGATCTCAATAAATACCACTGAGACAATCGGGGCAGTGCTTCCACCTGCAAACTGAATACAAGGGATTAGCAACGTGACACTTCAATTCAGGACCCACCACTGTACATAACCCAACACTGAAGGGCTCCTTCCCGAGGCTGGTTTGGGAATATGTCCTGCTTTAAGATACATGAGTTAACATCCAAAAAGGCCTATTTTCTACTGAAGTATAATTGAGGGCAAGCTATAAACACCCAACCAGTCCCACGCGCTTCCAATTCAGTACTGATAATCACCCATTAATGCCAAAACCACAGCTGGATCTTTGGAAACTGCATTAAAGTGAGAAAATTTTTAATAGGAATTACTAATCTGCTAATGCTCAGCAGATCATGTTCCTTTGTTTTCTAAGAACTACTCAGGCCGGAGTTCTGTTTTAATTAAGAATCTGCTGGATGGAAGGAAAAAAATACAGAAATAAAAAACAACTAAATCATCCCTTACCAAGAAGGACACGTTCCTTCCAAGAAATAAGTGGCTGAATGGCAATGATAAGACCTTTCACCATCAGGCATCTACGTTTACAAGGCAATTACAGCATGCCTGAAGCCTCCTGAGTTAGCATTTAGTATTTCACGCCTGAGCAAAGTGACTTCTTTCTATAGGAGATCATCTTTGCTAACAGCAACAAAACGTTTTAAATGCTCCCAACCAGTAAAAACAGCGGACGCTCTCAGAAGATAAAAGGCAAGCTGACAACTCTCAGCACTGACCCAACATGTTGCTGGAGTCAAGAGCTGCCCTGGAAATGGCTCTTACCAGCACCTTCCTGCCCACGCTTCAAAACTCAGCTTTCAATAGACAGAAGTTGAATGCAGCCAGTGGGAGAAGTGAGGATGAAAGGTCCAAGATCCTCCCATAAGCCAAATCCCTCCCAGAAATAAGATTTTTAAGTACTCAACACATCACTGTTTTGAATCTAAACAAGTTTAAATCCCAACAGCAACACTCTGCTAGGCTTTGCAAGCTGAACTGGCACTTGGTGCTGGCCAAGTAACCCAGGTGCTAGCCAAGTAATCCTAGTGCAGGCTCAAAACAGTCTTCAGCACAGGCTCCAGGAGTTGGATAATAGCAGAAACGAAACTTATTGATCCCTGCAGGCAAACACATGCTTCACCCCTGTGTATGGCTGAGCAAAGCTTCACATGGCATATAGATGACAGAGGCCCAGGTCCCCACTTTCATCTCAGCTTACTGTCACTGAACTGGGAACACGAAGCACTCGCTCCCACCCACCTTTACTCGCCAGCCCTTGTTCCCAAAACTCACCTTTTGCTTGAGCCAGCATGAACCGGGTCTTCAGAACTTTGGAAGTATATCATGCCTAGCAGTACAGTGGAGAAAGGGGCCAGCAGCATGACTCCAATTTTGGGATAGGAAGAAGCCAGTTTGGCTATACCTGAATCCACATCCTCCTCCTCTGGCAAAACCAATGATCCTGCCACAAGGGTCAGCTGCATTCCAGCCCCATGGTAATCCTGGTTGGGAACATAGCTGAAGGGGCTGGGACATGTTCCAGCCATACACTCAGCAGGCACATGAGACCGAGCAGCTGTGCATCTCCCCCAGGCCCTGGGGCATGCATCTTTTAGGTCCAGCTTTACCACTAGAAGGGGTTTCTCACTCCCTTTAGTTTTTCAGTGAGGGCTGCCAGCATCACCTGCCCACCAGCAGCACCGGTCATGGAAGCAACCCTGGATTTACTCCAAAGCACACAGTGGCAAAGACAATGCAAGCCACCAACTCACAACCATTTCAAACAGATATGCTTTCCTAATGTGACCTACACACAGGTGGTTCTACACACAAAGGGAATGCGACAAACCACGTAACATGCACTGATCCAGCCAGATCCCACGCTGCTTTCTTTTTTAACATTTCCCCGAATATAAATGTGATGTTCTCTATTATTATATACAAACATACACTGTGTTTATGTATACTAGGAACAAGCATTATCAGTTAATAGTGATGCATGGCCCAAGACACACAGTAGCTGTAAAAATAACAAATAAAAAAAAAAATCAAGCCATGTAAATCCACCTATAGCCATGGAAAGCAACATGAGTGGTTGTGGCTACAGGTCACTTGATAAAAAGGGATAATAAATGGATCACAAGAACTTGAAAGTTCTCAATAGGATCCATCCTTTGCCTAAGAAAACAAAAAAGTTCACAAGCCAATGCTATACGAAGTACAGCCGTACATAGAGCTTGTAGAAGAGCTAACTGAACAGCATCCGACCTGTGTCACTGAAAATAAATCCATTCATAACTTTATAGGCTTTATTTTCAAAAAAGTGATAGGCACCCACCCATCTCCTGAGGCAGTGGCTTTTTCTAGTGATAACGGTTGGGACAGTTTAGTCAACAAAGACTAAAGTTTCCCAGCCTGGGTTAGTCAATGAACTTATCTCCTACAGGCAACAAAGCAAATGGGGGAGGGAATGGAGAGGAAGAAAAGTACTGCCATTACTCTGTTATCAGTACTCACGCACTGCTTGTGTCTCTAGTTCTAAACTACAACACACTGAAGGCAGAGAGGCTCTTCAGCACCTTAAAATACTCACAACATACAGATCTGGGAAAATCTGGATAGACTGTCATGGGGCACAAGAACCCATGGCTTATGTACCTGCCAGATAACCAAGGTGCCCTTCAAAACACAGATGAAACGGAGGGATTTGGAGGTAGAAAAATATTTCCCCAATCTCACTTAATGACAGCCAACTTTTCTTCCTCGATAGGCACTTGTATATTCTCCATGGTAACTCTTCCTCCACACGTGACTGCAAACCCGGCTTGCAGAAAGTGGGTGTTAATTACATTTACACAGCAGCAGGCACAACAGGCCCACCGTGCAACCCAAAAACCAGGGGATTATGCACCCAGCAGGCATCCTATCTGAATAACCATCTGAATTGGCTTGTGCCACTTGCCAGCCTGGCTCAAAGAACAGGAAGGGGAGGAGGCAGAGGGAAATCTCCACAGACACCATTTACTTGCTCCAGCACAGGACTCCCAAATGCCAAAGGCAAAGCAGTCCTGAGCACAGAGCGAGCTAAATATATCCTTCACTGCTTTGCTGCAGCTCAAAGCAGATGGGGCTATCTTGAATGACAAGTATTTTCCAGAAAATTTCCTCCCCTCGTCCCCCCACTACAAAGGCCCCACATTATGCTTGCATAATAAAGCAAAACCAGCAGTTCATTCATGAGTGGGAGAGGGGGCTCTCCTGCTCTCTGATCTTTGGGCCAGAGGCTGAAAATGCCTGGGATGTTTAGCGGGGAGAAAAAAAAAGAAACAAAAAGATGGTGACAAAAGGAGTCACAACTTGTCTGCTTGATTAAGGAGTGCCATTGAGAACGTCCAAAGGCAGCACAGCATCCTTCCCTGCACCAATTGCAGTGTAGAAAGTACAATTGCAGCCCTCACGGATTTGAAAGGACAGCTCTCCCCACCCCCAGGAAGGCAGCAAAGCATTGCAACGCTCAACATCCATTACTGAGCCACTCCAAACCACACGCTGCACTGAGCAGCTCCATGCAATGCAGCCAACGGGTGCTTATGCTTTTCCAGGCGGCTGTAACAAGGCGTGGGGGGGGGAACTCACCGTACCCCACTGCCACTCCAGCTCCTGCTTCGGGCAGCACAATGGGAACAGCACACATTGCCAGATAGAAAGAATTCGAAGCTGCAAGACAGGGAGGCTGCAGAGCACACAGCATGCAAGTCAAGTCTAAACTACTGCAGCGGGCAGGTCATGTTTTTTTTCTCCCTTTAACATTTGCAAGTTTCCTTTGAGAAGTAATACGGTAAAGAAACAGAATATGAGAATTTGTGACTTAGAATCAGTTACAAAAAGTCAGAGGCACAGCTTCCTTCCTGGTGCCAGATGACCCGCAGTTCAGAAGAACGGAACTTGACCTAGCCTGAGAATCGCATTCCATGTGTCTGTTGAAAGCTTTTTCTAAGCAACAGATCTAAGGCTCGCCTTAAGCCTGCATTGTACAGACAGCACATGGCATGCAAAGCCCTCCAACCGACAGCCCTGCTGGCTTCAGAGCAGAGGCTCCTCCCCATGAAAGAGACATAAATGACTCCTCGAGTTAATATGTGAACAATTACACCACATCTGCACCCAGCAAGAAAACTCACAAGAAACAAACTATTACAACTTTTTTTTTTTTCTTTTCCTAGGGATCTGAGTGTTCTGAAGACAGGGAATTCTTCACATTGCAACACAGTCGTTTGGAGCTGGGAGCAGAGGTTTGTGAGCAGCAAACAGATGAGGAGCACAGCAAGCTGTGAGGCTCAGTACTTGGCAAAGGCTCCCCAGGAGCCCAGCCAAAGTGTGAGGCTGTGTGAGCAGTTACCAGCACCATACCAGGAGAGGATCCCAGACAGGATCCCATATAGACTGCTTCTAGATAGACGATCTCAAAACGTTAACATTAAGTAAACCCTATGTTGAAAAATTATAGTTTTGTAGCAGTGCTGCACAAGCAGCAGGGTCATAAATGCTACTGCATATTTGGAAAGACTAATCAAGATTTTGCTTATTATATTATAGCCAGAAAACATTCCCAGCTCCAAGAAAAGAAGGCATGAGCAGTGTGACACTTACAAAAAGCTTCATCACAAACCACCAGACACTAATTTTTCTTCTCACTGGTTTTGCTTTCATTCCAATGATCCTTTGCAGGATACGGGCAGTTTTTACCAGCACCCCACCACCTCTTGGAAGCAGCTCGTTTGGTGGTGTTTCAGCACACATCTTGTCATAGAAGTACACCAGCAAAATTTATGTAAGACACCATGTCAGTAGGGCAGTGCATCCTTTGCTAGAAGGCTGCTTAACTAATTACGATAATCCAGGCTACCCCCTCCCTCAGTGTTGTTCTGTTCATATTCACATCCCTTGAAGGAAAAAAAGAAAGAAAGTGCTGTTCTGCATTTTCTCCATCCATTAGAGCCTTCCAGAGCCACAGAAACATTTCTCATCTTCAGAACTCGGCCTAACTTAAAAGTGCAATTCCTACTGGGACTGCTGTCTGCAGCACAACAGGTGCTCATATACACCTCCATGTTGTTTATCAGGAGAAGCCACTTCAGCCCGAGCTGCCAAACCCACGCCTCACTGCAGCTGATCGGAGTTCAAAAGCTGCACAGCCACAGCATCAGAAGCGTCAGTTCAGGCACTGCTCACAGCCCCAGGTGTATACTTGAAGTTCACTTCAACTCTGAAAGAAATAGCTGTGCTCTTGACATCACTTCTCCCCCATCTGTGGGAGCGTTCCACATCAGCTCTCCTCAGAAACGGGGGAAGGTTCGCAGAGCGTAACTGTTGCCCTCAGTGCTGCAGGTGAAACATCGACCCAAGGAAGCAGAACAGGTGTTTCATTTCCGATCTCAGCACAGCAGCTCCTCATGGCAGCAGCACTGTGAAATGCAGGCAGGAGATGTTTGTGGCATGGCACGTGTGCCCCAGCTCAGCAGAGCTCTGGCTGAAACACGTGCCACGTGCTACAGGAGTGTTTGTGAACGGTTACTGAATTACCCAGGTGAGCTCTGGTTTTCCATTTTTATTCAGCAGAAGTCACGCATTTCAAGAAAATATAACATTTAATTATCTACCTTAGAAAGTTTAACTAAAGGACACAGTCCAAAAGAGATGAAATCTAGCTAAATGCAGCTCCCTGCAGTCGGTGAGCTTTATATATAGTATCCATTCCTGGCAGCAGTCATAAAACAGGAAACTGAGAAGTTTTAGCTCTCAGAATTGCGCGTTTGTAATTTGATGAGACATTTCCTTTGAGAGGATAATATGAAACAGAAGTCAGGAAAGAAGAACAATCTCCCTTGTGCCCCCCCACAGCTTACATCACTGCTTGTACGAATTCCTCACACATTACTCCTTTGGATTCCTACTCTGAGAAAGCATTTTCCCTTTCCCAAAAAAGGCCTTCGACAGCTTCATAAAGGGTTAAAGATCAAGTAGGAAGAAGAAAAATCTCATTTAAGAATGCACCAGCACAAGTGAAACCGAAAGAGACTGTGCGCGCAGGACGGCAGAGCAGTACACAGTAACCTGCCAGCGTGGACGGAAAGCTAGAACTCTTGGTTTAGTAAACACAGTCACTGCCTCCACTCAGTCTGGATAAAGCCAGTCGTACAAAATGTGCTGGGAGTAAATTTAATTTTCAATGATTTGGGAATGCTGCAAGCTGAAACGCTACGAAAGACATTCAGGTGCTTCAGGAATACTATATTCTGCAATTACTTCCAAAGTACAAAAAAAGCCACAGCAAAAATAGCTCTCCGCTCGTTTCCAAGTCACCCCCTCCTCGCTTCCAAAAACAGCCCGCGGTTCGTTTCGTAGAAGCACAAAGGAAACCCAGAAGGCAGAGGATGAGAGAAGGGTAGCGAAGGCGCTGGGCTCCCACCGAGGGCACCCAGCGCTCCCACAGCACCCGGCGCTCGGCACGCAGCCCGCTCCCAGCACCCAGCGCGCAGGCAGGCTGCGCACGCAGCCCCAGGCAGGGCCCAGCCTCCCGCAGCGCCTCCGTCCAGCCAGCTGTTACCAGGCGAGCGCGCAGCCAATCCCCGGCCCCGGCGAGCACAAGATGGCCTTTGAACTCCCCACCAGCAACTTCCTGCTGTTTTTAGAGTACACACAGTGCAATGCAGTATGTCTGTCAGCTATGCGGCACAAAGGAACAGCCATTTTGTGACTCGACCGGACCCGCACCAAAATGCCAGGCGGAGCGGCCTTCCCCTCGCCCTTCGCGGGGTATCGTGGCCTTCCTCGTGCCGCAAAAGAGGAAGAGCTGCCCCACGCTCCCCTTGACAGAGGTGCAGCCATTTCTGCTCACAGCCTCGTCCCCCCACCCCCCCGCACGAAGTGCTCTGTCTGGAACTACATCTTCATAAAATGGCTGCCGAGGAGCAGCGAGCCGTTCTGGGCCGAGGCGGCAGCGCAGCCTGCAGCACCCTGCCCACAGAGCCACCGCCGAGTCAGAGCCGCTGCTCCGAACAACACAGCCTCAGGCCCACCCTGCTTTAACTTTTTTTTTTTTTTTCTTTCTTTCTTTTTTTCCTCCAAAATGGTGAGAAGACCTAAATGCAATGGGCTGTTCAGCCCTGCAGCCTTCGTAACAAATTCCCTGCACGCAGGGATGTAAGAGCCACTGCAACAAAGGCAGGGAGCGAGCCAAGGGAAACCAAGATGGTGGCTGTGTGCTGTGAACTATCCCTGCACCACTCCAGGGGTCACAGGACCCCCACCTGCACTGCACTGCTGCAGCTCACATCAGGGTTGCACTGAACGTGTCCAGCACAAGCTCCCACCTTTCAAGAAGGGTAAAACGAAGGATGCTGGGAAGCATCAGGACTGTGTTTGGCTACATGCAATTCATGCCCCCAACACACAGGTGGTGGTTATTAGAACCTCACCCACGTGGAGGAGGTGGCCCAGAATTGATCACTTGATAGCAAGGCAGGCCCAGCACTGTGGGGAGAAGGGACATGAGGGCAGGTGTGGTTGGTCCCCTAGGGGCACCACCACAGCACTCCTTCAGCTCACAGACTGGGGGGTCAGCATCGTTTTGTCCCCAGCAATGATCACCCGCTCGAGGACAACCTTCAGATGGATTCTGGTTTGTTCACACAGCTTTTCACTTCCTTTGGACTGGCAATGCAGGTGTCAATTCCAAATACTCCCCAGGCTGCGCACTGAAGGAGCATTGAAGTATTACATTTTCTTCTCCTTTAACATCTTTTTTTCCTAGTCCTGTATTTTGGCATCTCCAGCTCAAGTGGCAGTGGTTGTATCCACCTTATCCACCCACTGCCACCATCCACACCTCCGATCCAGGACTACAGACCAGGACTTCACCAATGTACACATGGTCACAACTCAGGAAAGAAAAAAAAAAAAAAAAGGCCAGCAGCATTTGAGGTGCAGACATGAGCACAGCTCTGGGCTGCAGTAAAGCAAAGTGGTGGCTTTACTTCCTAGAAATCATTTCCCCTGCAACTTCAAGTCAACCTCAGGAAGTAAAGCCCATTTTACGACATTCAGCTGACTCACAGCTCAGAAGCCAGCTCGACAGGGCTCACTCACAAACAGCCCGTGTTCAATTGTTCCCACACCTCAGGTGAGGGGATGTTACCCACAGCAAGTTTATTTAGGGAAGAACAGTGGAAGAGGCAGGGTAACCTCACAACAGGTGTTGCGTATAAATCAATCGAGATAAACAACCTTTCAAAGAAATCAGCAAAATCACACATGTGAGACTATGCAAATATAATCACCCCGAGGACAAAAACACAAAGGTCTTCTTTCTGTGCAGCTACTGCTAGATGTCTCTGTTTTCACCTCCTATTCAGCACAGTATTTCTAGCAGATACGCTGCCTTAATTTTGATTTCCTGAGCAAATCACACCTACTATTGCTTTAGCTGTCAACCCGCACTTAAAACCACCAGAAAAACAAAGTGAATACTCTTTTTTCTTTTTTTAAATAAGACTTCTAAAGCAATATCAGCAGTATTTCTAATAACACTAATATTAAGGTTTGAAAATCTGACTTATTTTCAGATTGCATTACTATAACATCACTGTATAGGTGCTATATATAATGTTTCAACATCCCTAAAGCTAACGTTATTAATAATCATTTTCAACTTACCCCCATCCATTCTAGGATTAAAAATTTGACCGCAGTCTTAATACATCTCAAATACCATAAATGTATTTTAGAATGTCACAGCACTTGGATAATATTCCCATAGTATGTCAAGTGTGCATTTAAGGTTAAATAATGGACATCAAAAATACCAGTCAAACACCTGCAAACATCACATCAGAGCACATGTGATACCACAAACTGTTCACAATTTTTTTTTATTAGTGCGACTTAAAAATTACTTAACACCAAAGGAAAAATAATAAGCAGGCCAGAATTCCATCAAAATTAACAAAATGCAAAACTCGGCGTATTTACAAACCAGAAGACAAAATGCATGTAAATTAATTTTCAATTTTTTTTTTTTTTAAAGTCGACCCATTAAATATAAAAATGAGCAATAGGTAATTATACTCGTGCATTCTTAATGAACCAACATTGTCAGTATTCCATACTTTTCCTACATCAAGGTTCAGTTCACAAAAACCTGTAAAGAATCTAATTACTTCACAAAATAAATAAAAATACTCCCAGCAATAATACATTAAATAAACAGACAATGCATTTGCAGCCTCTTGTTAGCAGCCCCGGTTTGTATTTTATAATACAAAATGCTACGACCACTGGAGAAAAGTTGAGTATAAATTGTATGAAAATATTCTAAAATATCAAAACAGCATCAAAGTTCCACAAGCTCAAATAAAAAATGAAGTAAGGGCTACCGGACAGAAAGGCACTTTTCAGTTTATATTTTAAAATGAGCTTTTTTTCATTCATGCAACTTTTTCTTGTGCCTATTTACTATAATTTACTACTACACCAGGCTTCTGTATGGCCCTCAGTTAAAGTTTAGACTTCTGAGATTCTTCAAAGAAAAATTTGCCTTGTATGTAAAATGGTGCAATGCAGCAATGGCTAAACCGACAAGGTCATTTTTCACAGCACAAAAAACCTAAAAACTGAAATTCAAAAGCTGGAAAAACATCATACAGAGAAAAGGGCTCCCCTGAATGAAGGTACAGTACCTTTTGACTATGACATGGGCCCTTAAGTCACAACACAACTTTCAGAAATTGCTACCAAAAAAATTAGGGTGTGGCATGCTAACAATCTCAAGGTCATTCCTTAAAAAGGAAACAAAAATCAGTAAAATGTTTTGTATTCAGCACTGACAGTAACCCAAGGCTGTCAAAGTAAACAGGGTATTCACAGGTTTTACCAAAAAAAAAAAAGAAAGTTGATAGATCATACCTCGATGCATTGCTGTGGACTGAACCCTCCTCTCCTTGGCTTTTGTCCTTATTTCTCATCATCTTTTTATTCTTAAATAATAAGAGGGGGTCAGGGATGTCTGCTTGCTTTGAAGTCCTGTGCCCAGGTATTTACTGTCAAAAGTTGAAAGAAAGGTAAGGTCCCAGCTCGTTTCACTGGCTTTCATTATCAGGAACAAAGTCCTGACGCTGCAATGATATTGTTGTAACAATACACAAAACTGATCGACACAGCAAAACGGAGATTTAAAACAAATAATCATTTTTTAGAGAAAAAAATACGGGGGAATAAACATCGAAGAGGAGCATCCTGCAAACTTTCCCAAAGTAACACTGGATGCAAATAATCTCTATCTTATTGCGTCATCCGAATACAGCCCGAATCGGTCGAAAATCAAAGTACTCAAAACGGCAGAAATCTAAAAATTATTATTATTAATTGCTCACCTACCTGATCCATGCACCGCCGCCAGGACCAAGTCGATCTTAGTTTCGGGTCGTGGAAAAACATTAGATCCAAAATATTTAGAGTTCGGATGATAAAATACGAAATTCAGAAAAAGAAAAAATATATATATTCTAATCCCAAAAATATGCTGTCGGTAAAGCAAAAGGAACGATAATTAGTACAAAAATGTCCGGGGGAAAAAGCTCATTAGGAGAGCGCACAAAAATGGAGGTACGCCATGGCTTCTAAGCTGGAAAAACAACGACCTGGGCTCTCTCCACGGCTTCTTCTTTCCAGCAAGGCACGAAAAGGGAGCCCTCAAAAGCTGCTTTTCTGCCCGAAAAAGATCCGCTCGGCCCCCTATTAGTGCCTAGGAGAGGCAAGGGGCTGTGGGGGCCCCCTGAGGCTGCCCGAAAGTTAGGGAAAGTTGCGTAAAGTGTTGGGGAAGGCACGGAGCTGAGCGCGCTCTCTCTAAGGCACAGCCGCCATCTAGAGCTCCTTCCCAGCTCTGAGCTCTGCCTTTGATTGACACTCTCTACATTTACCCCACAACTCAGGTGATGTACCATAGACCCACCCCTTCATTTCTACCAAAAAAAGAGATAGCCTCCACCTAAAGGGTGCCTGCTACCCCCCACAGCCCTGGCTCCTTCCAACTACCCCAGCAGAAGGGGCACCTTAACCCCCTGTGGCTCAGCCACCCTTTTGAAACCAGAAAGAAACGTAATTTGTTCCTTTTGTTTTAAAGATTTGCTAAATATTTCAGTGCATGGGCTAAAATTACTTCCTCCCTGGACAGGAAGTGCTGCTGCTACAAGCCATTTTGAAAGAATGGCAGTGGAGCTCACAGCCATGCAGCCAGCAACAGCCCACCTTGGGGGTCGCCCCACCCGAGGGGCATTTATTTTTAAATTAAGCCATAGTACCCCCAGACAAAAGCCCTTCCTTTTGTCATCCAATGCTTGCACGTAGTGCTTGGGACAGAAGTGCCACGAGCTGCTGAAAAAGCCCCACAGTGCTTCCAACCCCTTCCAGCTCAACAGCGCCTCCCTAGTGGTCTGCCCCAGCAACACAAACCCAACTGCTACGGCAATCTCATCAGCGACATGAAGGCACTGCTGTAGAATAAGTCCCACACCATCAAATGAATTATTTCTCATTTCCATTCTTAACTCATTAATATTTGCCAAGAGATTTAAACAAAAGAATTCAAAGCCGCGAAACAGCCAAGATGAACATTCAGAAATCAAGCCACGTCTACAGTCCAACATCCGGGGTACTGAGAAGACATCACAGAGGAGATGGAGGAGAACCAAGCATCCCCAGCCTCTTGCTTCCTGACCGCCATTTGTTTCCCCACAAGCAACAGACAACTTAAATCACAAGGACTTCTTCCACATTTGTAGCCATCACAACCAGAGATGGAAATCAGCCACTGGGTAACTGATGGAGGGGAAGAAGGCACTGGGCAAGTTCCACTGTCTACAAGGACTGTCCACAGCACAGCATCCCAACAGCTTGGAAACAACTGGCTTCCACCAGCTGAACCAATAAATTTCCTTTGAACTCTACACACCTGCTGCCTATTTCTGCCAACAACCTATCGTATCTCCATACCAAGAGGTACATTAAGGTCCGCTCTGCTGTCAGCATCCACTTCACTGAACGTCAGTTTACCAACAATTTACAGAAGACCCCTTAACACCTGAACTGGAACCAAGGAGTAGAACAACAAAATTGCAAATGCTTTCGGTTAACAGTAAAGAAAATCCACTCATCTGAATGTGGATCTCTGAGCTGGTCCCAGCATCCAACACCACCTCATATAAAGCATGGCAAAAGCAAACTTCAACAGGCAAGCATTGACATCAGCATCATCGAAACAGCTGGATCCAACAAGCATGAACAACTCATTACGGTACCAGTGGATATTTCCAAAGAGGCCTAAAGGAGCAAAATCACTGAATAGCCCACTTTTTTTTTTTTTCTTTAAAAAAAAAAAAAACAAAAACAACAACAACTTCCATTGCTTAAGCTCTCAGAATGAGATCTGTCTTATGCATGAAGACCAACTGACACAGACAACCATGAATTTCAAGTGAAACGTAGTTGAAATATCGTTCAATTATTTCATTCACAAAAAATCTGGAATTTTTTTTTTTTTTTTTTAGTGTAAGAACCACCTTCAAATTCATTTGAAAAAGCAACCATCACCTGAAGCAGTGAGAAAATTAACACAACTTTCCTTATCAAATACATGGTACAGAATCAGGAAGCCATGTCCACATTAAATAGCAGTGAAACAGTTCAGGTACACATACAGAACAATTTTAGGAAAAAAGACTGTTTAGGAAGTATGTTGTCCAGGAAGTCTGGTAACAGTTTCTGTACACACACACACACACGACTGAACAAGCACATCTTACAAACCTACAGAAAACATTTAAGTACTCCTTTATTATAACACATTTGCCCAGCCTTCAGCATGATACTGATTCCACCTTAAAATAACTTCAGAAGGCTCAGCAGAAGCACCCTGACAACACACCAAGCTTAGAAAAAGTGCCCCACATTAAGCACCTAAATGAACAAACCAGAATAAATATTCATTAGAAGTCATAGCAAAGTGAAGATAATTTGTAAATGAAAACCACATTTTAAACATTAGGAACATAAAATTTTACCTTGCCTTTAGTGTTTGGCAGCTAAAGTATTTCTCACTTTCATAGCAACCAAAAATACAACACTTAAATATCAACACGACCAAGAAAAGATTCAGCCAGAAAGGACAAACACAAAGCATGAAAGAAACCAAAACCTTTTATTAAGTCACTTTAAAAAAAAATAAAAATACATTTTGTCCAATGGGATAGTAACAGATTTCTTACCAATTTAATTCCCTTCTTAAACATATATAATCTGAGAATAAAATTTTACCACCCAATCCTCAAACAGATCCATTACTGGACAACCACTGACCCAGTCCCCTGATCAATTCAAGTGCAAAGTCCATTTTGATCGGATGATCACAACCCAGATCTTCTCTGGTTTAAAAAACACAGGAGTCCACGTTTTAACGTCCTTCTCTTGGACAGAAATATCACAGCACTCATGCATTAGTCCACTTCCTCAACCTCTCAATCAAGAGTGGAACTGCCATCTTGTTCTCATTCGTAGACTCCTTTTGACATTCTTCATCTTACTGGATTCTTAATGGAAAATTAAAAGAAAAACGCTGTTGGAATACAGATCATCTTATCTTTAAACTAAGACATTCAACAACAGTACCTTAGAATATGCTTCATTCCATATCATGCACCCAAAAATAACTACTTTTTTCACCAACTAAGAAGGTCATCAGTTCAAAAGTCAAAAATGTGAACTTGAATCCAAACTGTAAAGAAGCAGAGGAGGAATGATTTCAACTTCAAGAACCTTTTCAGGCCCCATAAGCTCCATTTAATCTTTTTTTCCTATAGCGTTAAAACACTAGATAAATCAATAGTGGGAAAACATGAGATACTTGCCCTGGGAACCATCTTTATTGGTCTGACCCATCAACTAAAGCTGACACTGCTTAGAAAAGCCAATTTAATTATAATTAACCCAAAAATTTTTAACGGCTGTTCACTGTCCTTTCTTCTAACACAGTGACCCACCAAAACCAAAGTATGAAAACTGGCTTCCTATATGAAGACAGTGACAGGAAACAAGACATTCTTGAAATCACACCATCATAATACAGTTCTCTAGCTTATGGGAGACATACAGTTCAACAAAAAAACACTTAGAAACAAAAAGGATGGCTGATCTGGTTACTACTGAGAACAAACATGTCAGAAAGCAGATGAATAAGGTCACAAGTCAGTTTAGTTGCTTTAGCAAAGCCACCATACTACTCCTGAGCCATAGTCCAGCTTCATTTTCACGTAACAGCAATCCAGCTCACAGGTGAATTACAAAAACCAATTTCCCAGATGAACTCTATGTGGATGAACAAAAATCAAATGCCTCCACCTTTACGTTTTCTTCCAAGAGTAATAAGCTGGGGTACCTCAAGGAAACTACTAACACTCCTAACACTCAAACATCAAGAACAGGAAGTTACTCTATGGTCAAAATATCATTCCAAAATGAACGATGACCACAAGAGATTGAAACACAATAAAGATTTTATAATGGCTTCCTGATTTTGAGTATCTGCACTCTAACAATACATTTATGTATTTTGTTTTGAATGTGCACAGCTTTAATCAGATTTTAGTCTGAAAGCTAACTCCACCCCTATGCTGCTCCTGTGAGTCGTGGGCACATTCTCAGAAGGGATACAGAAATTACCCACAGCACAGCAAGAATCAGTGGAGCCATCTAGTGGGCCCCCATTATCCACGTTTCTCCATCCTCGTCTCAAAATTACCAGTAAGAGCAAAGTAAATAGTGATGGAACCAGTGCAGCAAGCCTCCACCTGACTTCCATAATGAAGTCCACCTATGGGCCTCATGCACCATTCCTCTATAGAAAAGTTTACTCCTTGTTTTAAACACAATGGAAAAGCAGCACAGCACAGAAGAGGAATGCAGGAGCTGGTCAGCCACTTTCCTTAATAAACACTGTGCATCACTTGCACTAATGGCACTCTTAGTCATGAGATCTTTGATTTCTGCTTCTGAAAATGTACGTATTTGCCCAAGTTCTTTGTTTCAAGCATTCAATTTATCCTCACTGAGAACAAATTAAATATATGGAAGGGTTTCTTTTCATTGCTAACCTAAAAAAAAAAAAAACAGTTTGTGGATTGGTTGGTTGATTGGTTTGAATGATTGCTTTATACACTAGCCTAATTTCAAACTCATTCAGCCAATTGAAAATAAAGTAATACTTTGGGTATTTTTAACAAAGATGTTCAAACATGTACCAAAACATGAGGAAAAAAATCACCAGCACTAATTTGTACACTACTGTTATCATCAAATATTCAGAAGCATTAACAGCAGTGCAATGGAAGCCCTACAAATAATATCTTTAAAATATTTTGTTTATTTCAAGAAATAAGTGAATTTAATTATTGATAATAGCTTTTCCCACTTCTCAAAAATGTAATTTAGTTATACATCACTCAACCTTGAAAGGCCCTTTTCAGTTGAGTTAGCTTTCTGCCTTAAACACTAACGAGATCTGCCAAGAAACATTTAAGGGCAAATTTCTTTACTAGGTTCACCTACACTTGGTTGTACAAAAAACTCTGCAAATAGCCCTGTCACATTCACTTCACACACTTCTTTTGACCTTGCAAAATAATTAGCAGTAAACAGAACTGTTAGCATAATTAAGAAAGTGCTGCAACAGCTACTGGTCTAGAAGTTGCTCATACATCAAGAAGTAATGGCTAACGTCGTAAGAGCAATCAATATGTCTCACGTGAAACTTCTTCATTAGATGATTTCACACCACTTGTGTACTTACAAGCTGTCCTTATGAAAAAGATGGCTAAGACATTTCAGCAGCATTGCTAAAATATACTCCTCCACTAAGACATGCAGTGACCTCGCATTTAGTGTAACCATGAACAGCCAAATTTCTGCCAGACAGCGTGCATACTCAGTTCCTTCTGTAACATCAGCTAGACAATATTCCCATTTTTCCAATTTCTATTACCTACTATTCGATATACTTGCTTCCATACCCAGTATAATAGCCAAGATAAACAAAACGACCTGGGTAGTCAATGTAATATTGTTTCCATCAAACTGGTAACCACTGGTAACATAATGACCAGTCTGGCAAACTGGTAACATTCCTGAAACCTTTGTGTTTACAAAGTTTTTGCTTCAGATAATTGCTTATGTGATACTGTATCTATTCAGAGACCAAAGCAGCAACATACATCCCTTACTGCCAAAACTGTGGTCTCATTTTTTTGTGTCAGCTGAAAGCCTTTATTTCTCAAGTATTGAGATTGAAGACCAATGACAAGATACAGAACAGCCACGTATCAGTGCAAGTGTGCAAGACACCAACACAGTTACAAGTTCTTTAGTCTGAAGTCTCTCATACTCCAAGGCTGCTATACAAGATTAGAAACTGCCTGCTGAAGAAATGGACTCCAACAGAGGGAGCTGAATGGACAGAACGAGGTTCTGGCAGATGAAACCTCAAGTTCCGTACTTCAAAGCTGATTAAAAATTTTACTTTCAAGAGTCATTAAAGATTCTGAAGATACCTCTGGTAGCTCCTGCACTAGAAGGAAAAGCAAATGTGCCCTCTGTTGACATTAAGAGCCTCCAAGTAAGTAACCAGGTGCTCTGGGCAGTCCAAAGTCCCCGTTCGCATTACTGCACTTTCAAGTAAGCACAGCAGTGAAAGAAAAACAACTCATGAGATCAGCAATTTCTAACTGAGAAAAGTAGTTTTCCAGGTATTCCAGATTTAAAGATTAATGTAAGATGTGACCAAGGACAGACTTCATGTACAGCTGCACTTTTCAGGAGTATTATTTTCAAAACCAACCATAAGTCACATTTAAATAAAAAGTATCTGGAATGAACATAAGCCACATAGATTTTACTGCACATAGCAAAGCACGTTAATTTCATTAAAGCTCCTAGTGCTTTCCTCTCCCATCTAATTAAGAAAGGAATTAAAAATCAGAAGTATTTAAAAAGTACATTAAAACATTTTTAAAGCAGGATCCATGCTAGCAGGTACCCACATACGGTACTAAAATACACTTTTCAAGACTCAAACATTCCCACGTTCTTTTGCAAATTCATTTTGAATTAACAGATCTTGAAGACAACTGCCTCCAATTGGCACTTTCACATTTACCCTCTCCTTGAGGTAAAGATTACAAAATAAGGACAGGAAAAATTACCCAGTGTGTAACCTGAAGCCTAATCCCTCCTCAATAGACCAGATCTGACACAGCTTATTTACATTTCAATGACAAAAAATGGGAAAACATACAACAAAATGAAAGAGGTAGATATTTCACGGACAAGTGCAACACATTAATAAATCATGCTCAGAGATCATAGCAGATGATCAGGGAAGAAAGGTAACAGTGGACAGCAGCTCAGCAAGAGTTTCAAGGAACAGCTAGAGAGAATAACATCTGCTTACAACACCTGAAGAAATAAGCTGTTTTGCATACACTTGCACAATGAAAGGTAGCTTAATACTTTTAGAAGAACATAATGAAATTTAGAGAACAGAAGAAGTGGTGAAACTAAGCCAAGATCACCAAAACATGCCACACACTAAATTGAATTCCCTAAGGTTGGTCTTTTCTACTCTTTTGCTTCACGACCCAATGCACTCACTGATAACATACTCCAAAATGAAGCGTAACAAAAGCAGCACAAGGCCACAACACATCCTGGAGTGAATAAGGACTCCCCCCCCCCCCCCCCCACTCCTTTTTGCTTTCCGAAGAGCTCTCTCTATCTTTGTCCTCACATCACAGGAACAGAACAGAAGAAAGTGAGCGACTTGGGAGCAGTTGCTTTTCTAGCACGTGAGGCAGCTTTGATGGCATTTCGTTCTCATTAAGGTTTGGTTGCTGGAGGTTGCTGCTAACATAGCCAGTTAAAAGTTAACAGCTACTGTGCATCACTGAAACTAGGGAAAATCTGCATCTTGGAGCAACATGTTTTCCAAGCTACCTGCAGCCTAAGGCAGGCTCTGCTCAATGAGACACCCCTTCAAACACGAAGAACTGCCTCCAAGAAATTGTCTCTTAAAGGAAGGTACGTTCTGAAGCACAGTTCCACAGGAATACAGAGCCTCCTACTAAAGTCACTTGATGCACACAAATCCAATGGATGGACTAAGTGAAAACGTAGAACCAAGGATGTGGAACTTTAAGCAGACAGGAAAACAAAAGGACTTGAGTATTTCCAGAGAGGGCTCCTGAAAGAGTCACAGAACGTGCCAGAGTCAGCAAACAAATCGAGACCCAACTGCTTTCAGTAAAGGAAGATGGAGACTATTCCATCCCCACCTTCATCCAGTGCAGAACTGAATAAACTCTTCTACTCAAGCCAAATGACTCAAGTCATTTTTACACGTTGACTATATGGGGAATGATTCTTAAATGAAGGTTTATCAGCTAGCCGTTTAATGCAGCAAGCTGTATCAACATTACAGCTTTCTGCAAAGCTGAAACACTCTGAAAGATGGAACAGAAACAGAATCATCATAGAAGAAAAAAGTCTACAGAGACAATTACTATCTGCTCAAAGCCACTCTCTTGAGGCTGACAGAAGCATAAAAGGACAACATGAAATGCTTGTAAGGCAAATTTATCCTGCTGTGACACTTTCCACACCATTTGTTACCTAAATTTTAAGTGCAGAGTGACAGGCATTTGTGTGTCAAGCCCTTCTAAACTAGCAAATTTATGATTCAATAATGCTCATAAATACGGAGTTCAGTGACAGAAGCAGCAGAATACCACAATTACATATGAAAGCTCTTCTCCAGAAAGATAGCTTTTGTTTCTTATAGCTCAGCAACAATGCTGCTGTGGTCCTCCTAAGTGAGCCTTGTAGAAACACACACATGCACAGCAATACATTTTTAAGGACTTCAGAATGTACTCAGCCAAAAACTTCAGCAAGTTCAACATTACAGTCATATGTTGGTTTTTTTCTTTCTTAGTTGTTTTTACAGCTAAAATGTAAAAATCATTATTAAGAATAACAACTTACCAGTGCTTCAACCAAGAGCAGTTATTTTGCTTACAGTAAATCATTTCCTCAATACATCTGCAGGAAAAACAGTATATTAAATGCTTAAATTAATAGTAAAAAAAAATAAAAACATAGACAAAGACATAGCAGACCAGAACACACAAGCCTAGGCTTATGACAGAAGTTAAGTTCCCCCCTTGAATAGAAACACTCTCAAGCACAACGTATGGAAGGCACTTTTATGAAGAATCTGAACCTGAGGGATGACTGGGCAATGTGCAGTAAGAATCTGTACAACTCTCCCCCAAAAAACTATTCATAAATCTCCTAAAGAGAAAATAAACCAAGTGGAAACATGCTGAAACCAATCTGCCTTCCACATAAAAGTAATTAAAATACTCATTTCACAAATAGGTGGTATCAGTTGGATGCAGTAGGATAGTTTGACAGACTCACATGGAACAAGTTATTTGATCTGTATCTTACAAAGCTGCTCGTTATGGTCGAGTCCCAGATATGAAAACTCCATCTGGAAAATGCTTATTGGGAATCCCTACTGACAAACTCCTACTGAGAATCATGTTATGCAGAGGTAAAAAGACTAAAACAGAACCTGAAATGTCAAGACCTCACCAATTCCTCTCCTTTTCTTGCTGAATTTCATCCATACCAATCAACCTACAGTCATGAGATACAGAAGTTGCCTTCTGATGTAGAAGGAAAATACTTCTCTCATGGTCTCTCAGACTCTATTTATACTAGAACACACCTTCCAACAAAGTAAAAATTAATGAACCTGTATGATGAACCATTATAATGAGGTTCATTTCCTACAGTATTATACATTCTCATCTTCAAACTGATAGCTACTCAGATGAGTAGAAAGAAAAACAGATGAACAGTTATTTCTCTGCTGTTACAATTCACTTGAAACAATTAACACGGGAAAAAATCCCTTTAGAAGGAAAAATTAATAAAGATCATGAGTGCATAAACATGAAGGATATCAAGATGAACATGAAATTTACATGTTTAAAACATGTACTTAAAATGATGATCCAACAGCTATTACTAAATGAAAGCACAACATGAAGGCAATCCTAAAATGGTGGATGAGTCTGTAGAACACAACATGGTTGCCAGCTTTTGACCATTCAAGAGGCACCTATCAGTCATTTACTCAGAACACACATGAAAAGCTTAAGATGTGTGAACTAGATAAAGAGGCTTAATTATGTCCTTCAAATCTCCTTCTCTCCCATATTTAACATTGCACTCAATAAAACACTCAAGAGTGCAATGTAATAGATGAAGACTAAGTAAAGCCAGCCATGGAAAGGTTTTCCAGTTACAGCACTCAATCATTTCTAACAACGAAAACACATTATCTACCTTCAAGCTACTTTGTTTTCTTTAAATCTAGAGATAGCATTCATTTAAGGTAATTTCTCAGAAACTTGAATGAGGATATAAAATATGGCTTTGTAACAGCACGAAGTAAAAGCCTCCTCTACCAAAACGCTCAAGTTCAGAGCTGACCAGACAGCACTCTTCCCAACTCAGCAAAACGTTGGAGAACAGATGCAGTATTTGTTGTGGTGGCACTGCTAAGAAGTAGTGAAACCTCTCTTCATTGAACAGATGAATCCATCGAACAGTGAGGTTCACAAAACACCACCAAGATACAAGTTAACGTACATAAACAGGTGATCCTTTTTTCACTATTTTCAGACACACCTGAACAATTCAGTTTACAATTGTCGATACCCTTGAGGTATTCACTCCCTATTAAATGCACCACAAAAGCTGAATGCTTACACCAAGAGCGGCAGACTGGGCAGACAGTAAACAAAAGCTTAAGACAATTAACACATCTATTTCCTATTTAGCGTTCTTTCATACGCGGCAAATTAAACAGCTCTTAATCCAACTGGTCACAGTAATTGCTGTAGATATCATGTGATTAGATTATTAAACTAATGTGGACTTCTTTGGTAGGCTTACAGTTGCATCTTATATTTCCAGAGTACAAAGAGATGTTGTAAGTCCCCCACAGAAAACATGCTTTGCAGCACAGATGCTACTCCTTCACCAAGAGATTAGCACTAGTGTGTCCACGAAGCAGGAAAACACGTCTCCTTTCATAATGAGGCGAGACGAGCTGCTCTTAAACCACTGACTTGACATCACATTCTTTATCAGGAGAAACTAAGGAAGTATTTTTGTGAAGATGATACAACCTATAGCCGTTCCACTGGTTTTCCACATAAGCTGTCAATCCTACAAACGTTATGCCCTATTAATATGCTGCAGTGTGGTCGTGAACTTAAACCTTTCCTTGAGTCCCAGTAAGGCATACCTAAATTAAGGAGCAAGCTGACACTTACTAGATGAAAACTCGTTCATACAAAAACAAGAGACTCCAAAGAGGTCACAAAATCAGCAAGGGACTTTTAAAACTGTTTGTATTGTAAGTATCCATTCAGCACAAACAGCATCACGATGGCATACAGAGCATATAAAACAATTAAGACCAAAGAGCTCAATTTCACATGCATTCTAAAATGCTCAGGTCAGTCAAGATGACTCAGCTCTAAGCACTTTTTAAAAGCAAGTCATTAAGAGTGGTAATTTTAGTAGCTTAAAGATATAGTATTAGGACACAAATCTTGAGTTTGACTTGCTCCATTATTACCACCAAGGTCCAAATATTCTTTTATGTGAATCACAGCTCAGTCTACATAATAGACTGTAATACGCCTGGCAATTCTGGCCCCTCATAACTGAAGATTCACATGGGATTTCAAGTATGCTGTGCTGCTCTTCTCCAGGTATCAGATCATTCCTACTAATTTCTACTTCTCAAACTTCTCCTCAGGCAGAGGCACAACGAAGGTCCAGAATGCACTGAACAACGTATTTCCTTTCTAATCTTTGCTGCAGCACATCCACACAGTACGGTGTATGTCTGTTACCTGAAAACACTGATTTCCATCTTGCCTATTGTCTGCAGCAAGTTACTGCCAGAAGTTCATTACAATACAAACAGATTTAAAATGCCTAAAGAAAATAGGTATTTAACTCCTCTTATACGAGCAGGCTGTTGCTTCATCCAAGCCAAGGAGAAAAGCTGCACTCAGGTAAGTCTGTAAGACTGGTCTTCTTAACTTACGAGGATAAATTCTGTGTATATTTAAAAGCAAATTGTCAGGAGTATTTTTGAGAGTTCTGCTACACATCTCCAAGTAAACGCCCTTAAGCTCTGAGGTCCCGAATTTACATTGAAGGACATTAGCATCGTAAGCTGCAAAAAGGAACCAGTTAAGACAGACAAACAAGATTCCCAACTTTTAATTATACAGTGGTAAAAGCATGGCACAAATGTAACATGTTACTCTGTCTCTAAACACAGAACCTCGAAATGTAAAAAATAATAATAATAATCAAACATTGGAACGCTGGTTAACTGACACTGCAAGGACAGCAAGATTTTTTTGTTCAGACTGAGTGTGGGTTTAGGCTCCTAAGAGTAAAAAAAATTAAAATGTTGAGAAGAGAATTTCTATCTTTCTTCTGTAAAAATAGTGCGTAAAAACTCACAAACATCACCTTTAACAAATCAATACCTTCAGTTCAACTATTTCTAAAGTTTGATTAAACTGGTCGTCGTTGACAAGAATGGCAACTCCCATAAGCACAGGCTTACTTCACAGTTCTGCTCATTTCAGATTCTTAAAAAATGTCTTACAAATAACATAAAAATCAGAAAATTAGTAAAGAGACTTGAGCATTATTTAGCATGTAATAGCAGTTCTCAAATGCACTGAGATTGGAAAGAAAATTCAACAAGGTCTGAGCTTAAACACGTCATGTTTATTTTGCTTAAAAAAATAACACATCTAGAATTAAAAACAGAAAACCAATGGTAGAACATACCTGGCACACACAGCATTCAATTCTGATCAAGGTCTTTTACTTGACCAGCCATCTGAATCCTCCGTATTCATTAATAGCCACTAAAGAAAAACAAAGCAAAAGAAACAAGTCTGTCAGAGAAGAAAGACACACATGGGTTTTTACCTATGGTCTTTATGTTCTTGACCGATAAAAACTTCTTGAAAACACATTGGGTGTCTTACGACTGATAAAAATTGTACCTAGAATACATGTTAATATCTGTATTTACCAAGCATTACCATTCAGGTCTCCAAAAACGAACAAGACCCCGCAGAACAGTCTTCTGCAGAAATACCTGAAGCCTAAAGTTATTCTGTCACACACAGATGTCACCATGCGCCCAAGCATTAATGCTACAAACTTTCTGAATACAAAAAACACAGTTTCTGAAGCTGAATGCCTGTTTTCACAGGTGAAACGGGACGCATGCAGTTATCTGGGTCTACACAAATACACTGTCACCTCCCTCAAATACAACACGTGTGTATATTCACACACATACAGTCCACTTTCATAAATAACCTTAGAAAAGCTAAAGTGAAAAGAGAGGGCATGTATTTCATTAATTGCTGGAAGTCTAACCGTGTCTGCAGAAAGAAGGCATCCAAGAAGTCCAGACCGTTTATAAAACGCATTCCTTCCAATTTAAGTTGAATTTTTTGCCTTTTTTTTCCCCACAGTAGTAAAAATGCACAACTCACAATCATATAATTACCAATAATTGTATGTACTAACATAAGTTATAACCACTCTTACCTAAGAAAATAAGGTACCAACGATTCTTCTGGAAGCCATTCAGGAAACAAGGTATTGTTCATGGAACTCTACCTGAAAGAAAAAAAAAAATACACTCAGCATTTTGCTTTAGAAAATTAGGACAAGATGCTTGAAATTTATTGACCTTTTGATGATTATTAAATTAAGAAAAACTTACAATAGCAGTAACTGCATCTTTATAACTCAACTCTAAAAATAAAAGTACGGGTGACTGTACATGCTTGGCTGAAGAAAAACACAGGAGATGCAGAGTGACTGACACACAACAAGCACGATCTCTATTTCTGCATGAAGAGCTGTAATCTGCTCTTCTGTCTCCTATTCCTTTGACCAAAAGATCAAATGCTTAACCAGTTTAGCTTTTCCTTAGGAGTCATTTCTGTATTGCAGAACGCTTCTCAGTCCCTGCACTCTTCCCACATTAAAGTCCCTACAAGTAGGCTATGCAACGCTATTTTAAATTACTTGCTATCGCTGCAAGTTCTGAAATGGTTTCTGTCATTGGCCTCTCTGAATGCTAAGTCAAGAGTTACCTCATTTCCCCAAATAAGGTTTCTTTCGTGCCCCTCCGAATAGAATTTAAAGCCTCCAGCTCTCCGACCTTCATGAGATCCCAAACCGTGCTCCTCCACACACCCAACCCATATCTGCATTACCTTCAGCCAACTTCCCTCGCTTTTTGTGCAAAGCCTCAACATTTAATCCTGCAGCACTCACATTTGCCATCGCTACTTCATACTCTGGAAGAAGTTTGAAATAATCCCATTCATATGTGGGTAAATTAAAAATCGTTTTCATGTTACGTTAAGGATTTAAATTATAAGACCAACATCCCACGTACACAAAAATGCACAGATATTAAACAAAATACGTTAAAAATTACAAGCAATTCATTGTGAGCGACGGCTGCTATTTTGGCTTCAGCAGCTGAAAGAAACAAACCAAAGCTATCTGAAAACATGTCCCCTTACATACTAAAAGAGCAAAAAACTACAGCTCCCCACCTAAAGCTAGAACTTTCTTTTCTGCAAAGTCTGCATGTCAGAACCTGTTCTACACTGCAGAACTGTTGCTGGAATTACAAAGCCAGAACCCAAACCTAAAACAAAGATATGAAGCACCCTGCATAAAGGTGATACAAGTCCAATGGCTGCTCAAACTTCTATCTCCATCTCTAAAAAAGGCCACTTTCATTGTTGCCACGATGGATTCGTGTTTGCAGAGGAAAAAAATGAAAATGTAGGTTTACCTCTAACTGCAGCATTTAAAACCTGCACGGAGTTTTATAATCTTGTACAACAGATGAATGCAATAAATATGGCTACACACAATATCCAATTAGAACTGAAGTTCTTAATATTTACCTCCTGCTTTACTGCAGTGACTTCTTACACATTTGGAATTACAGCTTTACCCCTAAATTGTTAATTGCTGAACGTAAGCCAGCACAAAACAAACATCAGATATTTAAACTTGCATTTTCCAAAAGTCTTGCAATAGCTGTCGGACAACTTCTAAATTATTAACAAGCAAAACAACGATAGAAATGCTATATAAACTGAAACGACTGCAAGCTCCCTGAAAAATGCACGGATTGAACACTAGGAATAAAACTGTCACCCAATAAATGCTTTTTAAAAGCTTCTACTGTCACACGGGAACCCATTCGCCTCCGTATCGCGTAATTCCTATTTAAATAAGTACCTTCTCTTCTCCTGCCATCGCCTAAATCACAACTGTAGTATTCTGCCAACTTCAAACTACAGACTTGGCACCACCGATCTTTGTTTTCCTCATGTTTGGAAGTTTTCATATTGCCATTTAAATAGTAAAATCGTATCATCCGTAATTGTTGGAGTTTTCTTTAAAGTTCAGCACCTGAACAACTGTTTTCCAAGTGCGGTATATTCCTATCCATTGTCTCAATAAAGTACCGAGCTGTCTCATCCGCAGCCTGTTTTTTTTTACTTGCTGGTTTAGAAAGAGTTAAAAGCCAACACCCCACCAAAAAAAACCACTAAGTTTTATTTTTGAGAGAAAAGGACATGGCGTCTTTGTTCTTATCAACTACGAAAACATACCCCCCATCCGAGAAGCGACGGGCAACAAACGCTCTTTAAACGGACGGGAGCTTCGGGGCTAAGCACGTAACCACTGCCGTGCCACGGTCCGCACCCCCCGAGTTCTCGCCGCTGCAGCGGAGTCGTAGGGCGGCTCGGCGCTGCACGGAGCGGTGCGGCCCCGCAGCCCCTCGTCCGCTTGCCGCAGCACCGGGGCCGCCGCCCGCCGTCGCCCCCATCCACGACTCCCCGGCCCGGGGCCGCCCTGCACGCGGGGGGCGGGGAGCGCTCCGCAGCCCCAGAGGCGGCGGGGAGGACGCGTCGTAGCGGGACTCCCTCCGCGGCACCCCGACCCCAAGGTTCCCTCTCGGCCCGGAGGGGCTCGGGGAGAAGAGCCGGGGTCCCCCGGGCCGCCCTCGGGGAGAGGGGCGGGGGTGGGGGGGGAGGACGGGACGGCGGGAGCGACGGCGGCCCCCTCCCCCTACCGGCTCCAAGGACGTTTTGTTTTTCCTCCCAAGGACAAAGGACAATGAGGAGCAGGGCGGCTCGGGCACTTACCGGCGACTGCAGCCCGCTGCCGGCCGACGAGGGCCCCGAGCAAGGGGCACTGCCGCCCTCCTCGCCCCGCCGGCGCCCGGGGGACGGCTCCGCGCCCGCCCGCCGAGGGCGAGGTTCGGGCAGGGCTCGGCAGCCCGGCGCCATTGCCCTTCGCCCGTCGCAGCCCTTCGGCGGCTCCCCCGGCCGCGCTCCGTCGCCCCCGGAGACCCCGCAGCACCGGGCCCGACGTGGCCGCCGAGCCCGGCACCCGGAGCGCCCGCCGGACCCCCCCGTTCCGGGCGGCGGGGAAAGCGCCCGGGAGCCGGGCGGCGGCGGCGGCTGCTTCCCCGGCCATCTTGTGCCGTGTGTGTGAGGGAGTCTCTCCCGTCTCCTCTCAACTCCTTCCTCCCCTCCCCCCCGCACAACATGGCCGCCCGCTCGCTACTCACTGCGGCGAGGAAGGGGCGGGGCCGCCCCTGCCCCCAACCTACGGCGCGCGGCGCTCCCCCCCGCCGCCGCCTCCGACTACGCGTGCGCGGCACGCCGCTCTCCATTGGCCGCGCCGCGCCCTCCCCGCCGGGACCGAGGGCGCGCACCGCTCCTATTGGCCGCGCCGCGCCCTCCTTCGACCTCCCCGCTCCGAGCTCGCGCGCACCCCAGCCGCCGTCTCCCGTTGGCTGCGCGCACCGCAGCTCCCCGCCTCGGAGGCCGCCGGCCGCCGCCCATTGGCTCCCGCCCGCCTCCTCGCGCCCGCCCCGCCCGCCGCGGGCTCGCGTCCCGTCCGCCCTGGCCTCCCCTCAGGGGGAAGGAGGCGGCGGGAGCCGGCCGTGAGCGCCCACCCTGCCGGCGGCGCCAACCCCACCTGGCCGGGGCATCCCCGGCTCCACCTAGCCTCGGCCCCGCTCGAGCTGAGCACCGCCTCCTTCCCAGACGGGGCTTCGACAACCCTCAGGCGCTCACAAAGTGCCTCAGCTCTCATTCGTCCTTGAGGCAGGACATCTCGCTTGGGCCCTTCCAGCAGCCGTGTCCGGACAGGGCCCACCTCACCACATACCGCAGAGATGTTTCTCCCTTCACCCTAGTGCCTTCTCTGAGGCCTCCACCTGCTCCACATGCCCATCCATGCAGACAAATGCACTGCAGGAACTTCTTACCTGCCTGCCTGCAGCATCACTGTCTGCATTAGAGCCTCTCAAAAACACCACAAGCGCCCAAACACAACACAGCACCCTGCTTTTTTTAGCCAACACCATAGAAACTGGCTCATATGGCAACCTCAGCGGGATGCTGTCTCCTATTTTGACTACTGCCATGGAAACCAGATACCAAGAGGATGGGAGCATCCCCACGTGCTGGCCAGCATCTGAGATGTCAGCCTGCAGCCAGTCAGTGAGGATACTGCTCTGCACCCAGCTAACGTGACAATGACATAATTAATATTTACATGCTTCAGCGATCGCAGTGAGCGATTAGCATGCCTTTCTCCTTCTGTTTGTACAGCTTACTCTGTTAAAAGCAAAAAGATGGCCCGTTCTTCCCCTATTTTTAAACAGTAATGCAAGTAGCTATGGCAGCAATTAAGTCAGCAATACCTGAAATGTTTGGGGAAGGCCTATAGAGAACTAGTCCGGCACTGGAAATCATGCAATTGGACTGCAGCAGCAGCCTCCTGAATTGCAGCCCTGGAAAAGCCAGTATCTGGTCAGCTGGAAAGAATCATTCACTAATGTCCCCAAGGATAATGATTCTGAGCTGGGAGATGCATTTCTTTGCAAAATACAGAGAAACGCAGACCTCTCTGCATAGGATAGGTGGAGACAATTTGTATGGCAGGACTGCACAAATCTGCTGCCTTACAGACTGCGGTGATACAGCATTAGCAGTCTCCTAAAAGCAGTGCTGGTGGCCCACATGGTGATAAAGGGAGCCTCCAGCCAAGGAAGTACTGGTGGGGCAAACACGCAGATATTGGATTCTCACTGGCAGAGCACAAAAGGCCTTTTGATTTTTCTCCACAAGCAGAATCGGAGATCTGGTTTGTTGAAAATATGGGGTACAGGGAACCTGTTCTGCAGCTTCATTTCCATTCAGATTCTTGCAAAGCAAAAGCTAATCCTCTTGCTCTCAGTGGAACTGTGCATGCATAACTGCATGCAAAGGTGCTGGCACGCACAGAACCCAGGTGCTGCCTGTGCTCCTTGGAAGATCACCAACAACGAAGAGAAGGGAAAGCCAACCACTATGAGGCACAAATCAGACAGAAGTACAGTACAGCAAAAGCACTGCTACTTACAAGGCATCGTCACTCAGTGTGGAAGGACCGTCTTCACAGCAAGGGTAAAGACATGAAGTTCAATATACGACTCCTAGCCTTTCTGCTGTTTCTTCCCAGAACACATTCCTAGAAAAGCATATCAAGTACGATCACTTGTGACAGCCACATGAAATGGAAAAGATCAAGTGTTTAAGACATAACTGCACTTCGTAAGAATAGTGTGGTTCTAGCCAGAATGGTTTAAGGTTATAACTGAACAAGACCTGACCTGCACGCTTATCTGATTTTCTCCAACACCCCAGGACTACCTAATGTAATACATTATTCATCTTTAAAAACATATTTATTCCTGTACCTTCTACAGATGTATGTTTTTAACAGTCGATTACTCTACTGCGTTTAAGTATAACCAGAAAGTTACTGGAAGTCTAATATCCTAATTAAATATAGTCAGTGCTGCTCATTTGCTTCCTGGCCACCAAGGCAAAAGCAGCTCCAAAAAGACTGACAGAAGGATCCATTTCTCCTCCTCTTTCTTGGCTTCTAGTGAGCTGTACGTAAGGGAATGTAAGTGCAGTCACTCCAACCAGTCACTACACTCATCAGACAAATTTCGTGTTCATATATCAATGACACACCATTTGCATTCTGTTTTCCTACTAAAACGGAAGAACAGTGCTAGTTTCCTTTCTCACACTTTCATCTCCCATGGTCAGCTCCGCATAAACACTAAATTCTTGTTCCTACCACCTCTATGGTTTCTAAATTTCTTATTTCTGATCAACTGCAATTTCCTCTATACACTGTATTCTATTCTAGACAGCACTTTCTTTTTCTGGCTTCCTGTATCGTTAAACCAAATACTTCACCCATGTTTTATGAACCACTTGTCAGAGAATAATGAGGCAACTTAGGGTTTCCATTACTAATTTGGGAAATGCTTTCTGAGACTGCATCTGTGGCTACAACTCCCAATTCAGGCACCCAATTTTATTCTATGAGCTTTTAACCTTCCTCCCCAGCTTCCATGAAGGTCATTATCAAACAGGACAACAGAAGCCCTTCAAAAACATAAGCTATTTTGTGGTAGGCATTTAAATTCCTCCAGTGTGTTCACAGAAATTGTCACTTCGTCCTAAACTAAGTCTACTCCTACATTCCATTCCTGTATATAATGTGTTAATAAAATAAACAGTGTTTTCTCTTGTGTTTCCTTCTTATTAATTCACCATTAAAAACACAGTAACACCCAGGCAAATATAAATTACCTTTGATCACACTTCTGAAAACCTGCAATTTTGGAGCAGCGTGCACCAAGGCTGAGTGAACAGAGCTGCAGCTGCACTGCTCTCATTTGTGGACTTTTCACAATGACTGATATTGATTTGACTAAACTTTGACACAGAATAATGTCAATAAACAGAAAGGTAAATAGAGACAAAGTTCTTCTAAGCACAGAACCAACTTCCCTCTGTGGCTGCAAAGATTATTATGGTATATTGATCCTAGCTGAAGTTTTTTGCTACTTTCACACAGCAAGCAGTGATAGCACCAACAGTTCTAGCAGTCAGTTCATGCTGTTCATTCTCCTCTGGGTCTGGAACTGGAATTCAAGCTCAGACCTTTGTTCCATCATGTAAGGAACAACTGCAAACACATCTACATGGAGAAATTTTGCATACGCCCTTTTTGCTGCTATGACTTAATGCTGAAAATGACAATTCTGTTAATATGGCACTTTTGCTAGCACTTTTATGGTGCTCCCATTTAGAACGATGAACCTTTTGAGCAGCAAGAGAAAGTTTTATTACCAAGAATAATTTGAAACAAATTTTTGTCGCTGTCACAAGCATATGGTAAAGAAAATAAATCTTTCAATCCGCTGCGCCATATTCCAGTACTTTTTGCAGCTTACTCAAAATTAAACTCTTTTAACCACAATTCAGCTCTTTTTATGTTTTCAAAGAAAAACAATTTATCAATACAAAAATAATATCATAAGGAAAATGAGACATTGAACTAATATCTTTTGTGGCATTTAGTCTCCTATCCTAAGCAATTTTTTTGACTTGTTGGTCAGAACACAAAGAATTGATACTGTTTCTGTACACATGAAGTTGTGGTCTGAGCTCAGATTTTAGATCTAAGACCACCCAAAAACCTGCCCAGCTCATTTCATTTGGTGTGAATTCCCACACACAGTAAGGCAAACAGAAAAAAGGTAACTACTGCCTGGTGCTTACTGCACTTTATATTGACTTGACCAAGGAATACACACTTGTTCTTCTGGAGAAATCTAGAGCTCTTTTCTTCAAGGAGCTCTGAAATTTGAAGTTTGATGCTTTTATATATTTAGCTGCTGGAGCTTATTACCACAGCTACTCGTATGGAATGCCCTGGTTTGTCAAGTTTGGTTCTTGGGTAACTATTAAACTATTCTTCTTGGCTTGGCAAACTTTTATGAAAGGAGTGGGACATTGTAGAAAAAAATACTGATCAACTCCTTCCACGCACCTACTTGAACACCTGAATCTGTACAAGTGCTAACAAGTATCTGGACACGAAGAAGAATGATGCAACTCTGCTTATAACTGACATCACTTCTGAAAGCAAACGAGATTAATGTGGACATTCCCAGGAACTTTAACACCAACAGCTACAGGATGTGAAGTCAGGCTGTATCACTTGAGTTACGCGCTTTAACTTCTCTGTACTGACACTCTTCACTGCTTTGGAAACTTAGGAGACTTGATAGTTATGCAAAGGTCAGACAAATCTGTAGGGTTTGAAATGAAGAACTGCAATCGGTATTCTTACCATTCTGGCTGTAAATACAGTCTGCAGAGTCATAGAAGTGTTCTGCTGTGATGGGGAATGGTCACCATTTCATCTTGAGTCAGAAAAGAAAAAAAAAAAAAGAAAGCATTGGCAAGGTTAGGAGAGCTGCGCCCAGCTTCATGTTTCAAAATAAAGACACCATACTCCTGTGTTCCAAGGTAACACACAGCTGATATGCAAAGAGTTAAAAATTTTATAGTTTTTAAACAAAACCTTCAGAATATTTGGATTTCAAATACAACTGAAAAAAAAAATTTAGAACTTCTAGAAAGTTAATGTAGTATTTTTCAAACTCCAATAATTTGACATCCTACCATGACTTGTGCCCTGCACAGATTTAAATTTTACTTCCTGAAATCATTCATCTATTCATCCTTCCAATTTGTTTTCTTCAAATGCGAGTCAGTAACGTTTGATTGCTTCAGCATTTAAGAAATAGTGTGAGAATAGGGAAAACAGCACAAACCTGCGTTTACAGATTAAAAAAAAATCAAGGGAAAAAACCTCTGTGAGATTTAATTCTTATTTTTTATCAAATCTCAATTTTTATTTTCGTCAAGGGAGACTTATGAAAGCTTTGATGACAAACATAACAAAAGGTGTTTCTTCTTGAAAAATCTCTGGAGTTCCAGGGCCACGAGGGCTCTGTGCTGCCCTTACAAACATGATGAATTTCACTCGGAGAGAGCAAGACGAATTACAGCTACTCTAGAATAAAGAAAGAAACACAACCCAGGCCTCGAAAAATACAATACAGAATGAGATTCTTGTTCCAAGCAAGTCAAACAACATAGTAACAGCCTGTTTCCATAACAATCTTCATTCCTTTCTCTTCTGCACAGGTAGCACCACAGGGCAATGTATTGATTACTATATAATAGTTGACAAAATGATGCATTATTCAGCAAATTGCCACATGCAGTAACAGGAACCACGCTTTTCTCCGAAATTATACAAGCCTACTTTTTAAATTTTATAGACAACCAGCATGACAACGCATGGTATATATAAAAGGAAAGGCTTCTTACACTCATAGCTCAAAACAAACTCCTCTATCTTTGTCAACACTAGTTAGATGAGGAGAAAGCCAATTTTTGATGTAGTGATACTGTATCAAGGACATGCTCGGATTAGAATGTCACCTTCCCAGAAACAGCTCCTGATGTTACCCATGAGGTTTTCTATTTCCTGCAGTTTATTTGCTACACGCTGGCTGCTGGCAGGGCCTCACCCAGCCTGAAACTCGAGCAGTTTTGTGCACGTCCAGCATGTTATCTATTGAGAATAAGCAGCTTTAATACTTGAAAGCAATAAATTTGCATGCTGAAACAAATGTTCTCTCTCTCTCCAACCAAGTCATCAATGGTGAAGATCTTGTCTCAATGAAATAATTCACTATGAATTTTTTTTTTATATTTACTCAAAGATTTGATATTAAAAGGGTATAAAAGGTAAAAAAAAACCAAACATATGCAGCCCAAAGAAGCACTGTCAGAACAGCACTGCCACAACATAAGGCCAGGAGCTTTTTGCAAAATTAGGGCACAAGACAAGATAGCTCAGGTCAGACATCCAATCACTATCGGACTGCAAACTTCACTGCAGATTTGCCCAGTGGAAGATCTACTTCAGGCTCTGTGTGCCCAAAAAGATCACTTATTTTCTTCAAGACTGAATACTGGGCGCAACTAAAAGTTATTTAACTTGCCCTAGAAATTGTCTCACTTCAAAACGCAGAAACATTTAACATTTTAACAAAAGCTGTGATTTTGATCTCTTCTTGCTACTCCAGATGTATAGGCCTTAACTTGCATATCTGTGCCTTTAATTCACTCTGAGTAATTACATTTAGGTCAGTGGAATCACTCCAGCTTTTTCTTGGTGTGTCTAAATGGAATGTTGTCCTAAGGATCTGAAATGAACTGCAAGAATTTTGAGTAAGAGCACACGTACACAAGACAAAAAAGATTCCAGAACACTTTGTGGAGGGAAACGTATGGGGAATACAAGTGTGTATGCACAGGAAATTAAGCGAAATGCTTGAATAATTCAGAATCATAACGAGCAAAATTGAAACACTGGGATTTTAATAACCGACTTTATTTTTTTTAATCCCAATTATTAAAACATTGCGCTGCTGGCTAGAAAATCAAATACTGATAATAAGTATTTGGAGAGAGCTTTTACTGCATGAACAAAACCTCACGTTTAAAAGATTAATAAAGGACTGTCTTTATATACACATACAGTCAAAAATGACCAAAACTGGAACAAAAAATGAAGCTGAAGATCAATTATTTAAATGCAGAAAGTCTACTCAAGTGATGCTAAAACGGAATTAAGCTTAGGAGAAAATAGAACCTAACTGAGAGGTTCAGAAAAGTGTATTAGTATATGCTGGGAAAGTAATTTTTATAAATTACAATTACTATATTCTTTATGATAATAATGCAGTCTTACAAAAGCAAACTAAAGATGTACATCAACTTTGTACCAGATCTCTATGCTGCACATGCTGCTGGCAATCGATGCACGCTGCTTTCAGGACACGCTGACCTATGGATTTAAGGTACCCCAAGTAGAATACAGATGGGTAATCAAGAAAATAATGATCCCGAGGTTGCAAAACGGCTTCTTTCCATTCTTTTTCTGTGATAAAGGAATCACTGCCTCAGGCAGTTCATAGTTGGAGACAAATTTGAAAGGAAACATTCCTTTAGAGGCAGAGACAGAGAATCGGGCACCTTGCAAAACTGAACTGCAGTTAACATGGAAGAAGCTGACTCTTGGCTTCATTTATGAGTAAAACTCTCTGAAATCCCAGTACTGTGTACAGGTTCTTTCCTCTACCCAACAATCTCAGCTCACTGCCCCCTGTCCTGAGCAGGGCTGGGTGCCACACAGCATGGGCTGGAGTACTTCTGTGCCAAGCATCGCTGACCAGAAGACGCTGATGGTCTGGGCAGCAAGGACAGCAGAGCAATGAGCCCTTATTCGCACTGTGAAGTTCTCTAGTGGAAGCACTGATTTGCCTCTGTAACCCAGAGCTTCCCACAAACTTCACTGAAATTTGCTGGAAACACACCATTGGATCAAACGCTAAAGGCCTCCAACAGCATGGTTTCTCAAGCTCTGCCTCATTAGGAAGCCAGGATAAAAATACAGCAGCATGAAAAATAGATGAGCAGCTTTTCCTGAGTCTGAAACCAGAAAACAATGACACAAAACCAAAAATCACATGCAGCAATCTCTCCTGTATTTCCCAAATGCCAGCATTAACGCTCCCTCTCCCAGAGGCTCATTAAACAAACCAGCTGTATAACGCGCTCTGAAAGGGAGAGATCCAGGAGCAAAGAAAGTAAACTCAGACACCAGAGGCCCATGCAGAAACGCTGCTTTTTGCTCTAAGGATGGTCTGCTGGAGGGCAGTCGGCCTGGCCATGCTGACAAAAACCTCCACGTTCTCCCCATCTAACAGGCAGTTCTGACAGCTGCAGCCAGCCTGAGATTTTTAAATCAAAGCTATCTGTCTCAACACCTGGAAGCCACATCAGAAAGCACCGCTGTTTTGTGTACAGCCATCTTCTCCTACCGGAGCCAAATACTGCACAAAAACACCTTTTTCCTCCTGCTGAAACACCTCATCTCCTTGCACCTCGGCCGCACAGTGAGAGCCACGTTACAGCTCCGCCATTTCTGCAGCCTCTGGAGAAGACTTTTGTTTCCCACTGCTCACTTATTCCCTGAGAAATCATTTTTTCCTTGCTTTCCCTTCTTGTCTTTAATTTATACGTATATAATTTATTCTTTTCTTTATCTTAAGCCTGAATCTAGAATCCTTCGCACTAAAGGAGGGCGACAGAAGGCGGTTGTCTCCTTCCAGGCGGAGCAGCTCCGGCTCCACAACATGGCTCCTCCCGCCCCGCTCCACAAAATGGCGGCGGCTCGACCCACCGCCGCCTGGAAAGGCGCAGGGCGTCCCGCAGGAGGCCGCGAACACCACTTTCTTTTGTGTTCGCTATTATTTTTCTCTCCCTGCTCTCAGGCCTAGAGGGGCGGTGCGGGCAGAACCTTCTGCACAGCCTCAGCCTGACCCGCGCAGCCGCTCCACCCCCGACTGCTGCGGGACGACGCCCCGCCGTGGGGCACAGCGGGCCGGGGCCGCGCGGTGTTGGGTTTCTCGGCGCAGCGGTTGCTCCTGCGATGGGGGAAGGGAGCAGCTCCCCCGCCCGCAGTCATCTGCTGCGAAGGGTTGGAGCTCTCGGAGCCAATTAGTCAGAGAGTTAACCGCTTCGCTGCGGGGAAACTCGAGCTTCAGGCACGGGCTCGGGGAGGTGAGGAGCTGAAAGCGCTGCAGGGACCAAACGGCCGCATCCAGAACTAAAGCGCGCCAGTTCTAATGAAGCTGTAAGCGTTTCCAGATCCGTGCCATCCTATGGGGAAGTGCTGCATTTCCTACGCGAACAACACCTCTGCATGGGAGAGCAGTGATAGAACCCATCTCCCTCTAAACATATGTGTCTTCATAATCCCCTGTGCCCAGACACAGTCCTCCATGCACTCATCTTTATTATTGTTTTTTTATCCCCTACTGCATTGGAACAAAGCAAACAAGGTTCAGTTCCCAGCCCTTTCCTCCAGCGCCATGCCTGGACACCTAAGGGCAACAGGCTCCCACTTGACTCGGCAGGTCAGCAGACCTATTTTTGTGCTCTCTGTATTCCATGACGTACAAGAGAATATTGGATCAGACTGTCAGGGAAGCCAGGAGTGTTTACATGGCAGCACAAAATGCACTAAGCTCCCCACCTGCTGCTGGGGAGAGGCCATCCTGGTGCTGCAAGGCTGCTTCCACTCCAGGCAGGAGCCACAGCATATGACACACCTATTCCTACAACACTAGTCTCTCCAACGGAGAAAACGAGGTCAAATCTCCCTCCTTACCCAGGAAAAAGTTCAGAGTCTGCAGAAGGAGCTAACAGGGTTGGCACTGTGACATCTCATTTCTAAGCTTCAAGAGCAGCTCTGGCTACACTGAAGTGCAAATCTACATTCAAATAAACACTGTAGAGAGGAAGAAATGTACTGCAAAGCAAACAGCAGATTTAGGCTTCCAAGCTCTGAGCCTTGGCAGTACAAGAGCTCTCTTGTTCCTGTTGCCTCCCACAGCTGCATTCACTAAATATATCCTGCACAGAGAACTGCATTTCTCCACCCCTTTTGCAGCCCAATCACATTTGTACAAACACCACCAGGCTCCCTTGGGATGTGCAGCCAGGCAGCAGCGTGCCCTAGTTACAGGCATCATGAAGAAAGGGGGAGACTAATAACAGCTCCAGCAGGATGAGACTGTTACGGCCACGGGTTATTTCAAGAGGAATGTGTGTGCAGCTGACTGATATTTAACCATTAAAAACACAGTGCTTTCTCCCTGTAAAGATACATCTCACTCATTTGGCAAAATGAGTTACTCTAAATCACTCCCATAGGGCTGGCCCATGGAGAGTAATCCAATTTTAACTTCCAGCAAACCAGGGCTTTGTGGCATGTTGCTTCAAGGTGTAACAGAAGGTAAGCAAGCACAAAGCCACATGATGCATTGCAAATCAACACCAAGCAAAAATCTACAAGCTAGAGGGATATCCAGTTTGGCACCTTTCAAAGGTACTTAGATGCAACAAATAAAAATACTTTCTCTAAGTTGATGAGCCCAGTGCTACCCTCTGCTGCACGGATCACAGGGAAACGTATTGACCAAACGTAGATAACAGCAAATTGAGGTAGAAAAGCACATGCTGCTGTTGTCCTTCCCCATACAGTTGTGGACTGTTGCATCTCTGCCTCCACGGGAGAAGACAGTGACTTAATTTTCTGTATGATCAAGGTGCTTTCCCTATTACCCCCCTATTCTGTTCTCCATATTTTCTCTGCTCTCGTATCTCTTACTTGGAAAGATGAGTATTCTGGCACAATGGAGCCTCAGTTCCAGCCCCAAAAACACTGCTGTGAGCACCATAATTCCACAGCAGATCAAGTTCCAATAAGGGAAAAAAGAAAAAGGAGGAGTCAGTGATTTCCTTCACTCTCAAGCTGCTAGCCAGCACGGATTTTGACCCTCTCTTGGTCCCTGCTTCTTTCTTTCCTGACAGTTTCCTATTTCTTCGACACCTCCAGCTCTTCTAGCAGCAGATTTGACAGAATCTGGTCAATTTTTCAAGCCATCTCATTTTAAGAAGTCAGTGGGAGCTGACTATGTCTTGCAATCAAACCTCACTGGAGGGAGAATTAGTAACTCGTGCATGACCTTAATCTGTAGGATTTTGTAGATAGCTTTTCTTGTGATCTCAATGCTCAGAGCTTATCATACATTCAGTCTCTATCTGCAGCCCTAGAATGTTTTGCAACAAAAAGAACCCAAATTCATTTTGATATAATTATGTGGTCACAGCAGTCCATGCTCACTACTGAATAAATATAGAGTACTTGGGAATAACTGGTAGAATTAAATCATAAATTGTAAAAAGCAAAACAGCAATAAATAGATAATGAAAATATCTATTACATAAATATGGTCAGGCTTAGATATCAAATATTCGTGAAGGAAAACAGTACGAGGAATATTTGAGCAATATTTTAGCATCATCTTTTTCCATTTTGCAAACATAATAGGAAGAACCTAAGCTCATGCTGAAGCATCCACATGAAAAGCCTTATTTTCAAAGGTAGCAATAGCTCCTGAGGTATCCAAACCCTTTGAAATCAGATGAACCATTCGCAAAATGGCCACAGGTCCCTAAGCTTAATTAAACAGTTGAAAGCTACAAAAGTTGGAAGACTGTGCTGTGTTCTGTTGTTTTCCCTGCCCGTTCTCTCCTCTGCTTTTCTCACCCTCCTTAAACAAATCAGCCTCAAAGACCATTCTAGTGTCATGTGGAAACTGAGACGGCTTTCATTAGTCACATTCTGTGGAAGAACCCTGAGCAGTTCCTGCTGCAGTGGTTGTACAGAACACGAGCCCTGACCGCTGGGGACAGAAGTCAGGATACTGTGGCAGAACCACAGTATCAAGGCTGTGCTTCAGAGAAGAATGGGCAGCGCCAGCTCGTTTTGCATGCTCTGACCTAGATAATTCTATGGGATCCTACGGACTTACGAGTGCATGCAAAAATGGGTATTCCCTCCTGCATGGTTCTACAAGATAGAGAAATGAAAAATACGAAAGCTGATGTTACGATTGAGAGGCAAAGGAGACCCAGGAGCGCGTGCTGCCTTCAAAACCACTGCAGTTCTGAAAGCAAACAAAGTTTTAAGAAACCAAGATCTAAGGTCGCATTCCTCAGACAAAGCAGTGACTCACCCACATTCCTGACTGCTCCAACAAGAGGCGAGTCCTGCTCCTGGCGGACCAGATCCTCTGCACTGCACTGTGCCAAGCAATGTCCAGCACTGGCAGCACATTGGAGCTGATGCAGAAGGGGCCAAACCAGTGTTAGTAAGGGGCCCCCTTTGCTGCTGGGTTAGCTGGAAAATTCTTGAGCCCAGACCTCCTGCTTTTCATGCCTGAAAATACAGTGAAAAGGAAAACAGCCATTACTAGTGATTACTTTTCAAAGGCCAAACTCATACCAAGATTGAGTAAGATTGCTCAGAGGCAGCAGCTGAAGTTTTTCACAATCCAGGGACAGATGAGACAAGTAAAAAAAAAATAACTGAGCAGAGGGAGCCAGGCAGCACACAGGTGGGTAAGCTGCTGTTTCTAACCTCAAAGTTACTCATGAGGGGAAGTGGGACCTTGGGATGTAGAAGCTCAGTCCTGAGCATCTGGGCACTTGGTCATTCCCAACACAGGAGGTAGACCTCACTGATGTAGGGAAAATCCTTAACAATACAGGCAGCTAACAGAAGCACACAGAAGCTGTGCTATCTGTGTGGAAAGATCCAGCCTCGCACAAATAAATGATCCCTGAGCCACCACGGCAATGCCTGTTGCACTCTCCTGGCATCAGCAGGCAGATAAAGCACGTAAAGGCAGTCCTCCCTGCTGCTACACAGCTTGTCAGCAGTGCTGCAAGCATTTCAGGCATTTCCCACAGCCCTCCACAGACTGCGGCAGGGACTCGCCCAGTGGCACCCCAGGGGCTGCCCAACAAATCTGTTTAGCAAGCTGCAGAGCAGCTAATATCCATCTCGTTTATTAAATGAGAACAACAGAAGCAGGGGGATTTAAGATATGCTGGTATGATTTCTGTGATGTGACACGCTGCTTTGCAGAAGCAACTGCTGCAGCGGCAAATAAGACCTCATTTTAATAAGGCAATTCCTTGCGCGAAGGCAGAGAAATCATCGCAGGCGATAACTCCCGATCTATTATTACCACAATTTGGGGAGGCTCTTGGTGTTTCCAACCCCAGGCTGCTTTGGAAGGGCAGTATTTGTCACCCACCCACAGCACGAGGACAGAATCCCAATTCCACCCAGGGAGGCGGGTGCCCAGGCAACGCAGCAGGATCGGTGCTTGCTGCGCTCCGGCCTCCGCAAACAATTCTTGCCACGTAGGCAGGAGAGAGCAGGGCAATGGAAAATTACTGCGGGCTTTTTCTTAAAGGGCGAGAATCCCCTTTAAGCGGGGAAGGTTGGTCTGCAGTGCGTCAGCGGCACGCTGGGGCGTTAATAAGGCAGGGAGCATTTGCATGGTATTTCAGCAGACTGCAGTGGTAGAAATGCAAAGCAGAGAGCTGAGCAGCGAAGAGGAGACATGGTAGATCTGCTTTCAGCACGGCCAGATGGCAACCCGTGCATGGTGCAGTTAACAGTAGCCATGAGCTGAAGTCACAATAATGCTCTGCCTCGGCTGCAGGAGTCCTTAAGAAAAAAACAATCTCACTTCCCCAGTCACAAAGCTTTTATCAGCTGCTATGAAAAATCGTGGCCATCTTTACCTCCAGTTTCAAGTGAAAAAGAGGCCAATTTCTTAAGGCAGCCCTGTGCCTGCCTACCTTAAAGCCAAACTAAAGAGCCATGCAAATAGCTCTTTAGCTAATAGCAAATGTAATAACACTACGACCCCATTTAAACTGCATGCTACTGCTGGGTGAAAATCAGACATTAGAGATTGCAGACTTACCAATGGGACAGGACTGCACTCCTCTACCAGGCAGAAAGCAGTGCTGCTACACAGCCAGTAGTCTTTCACATCTCAAAATGAGCTCCTGTATCCATAACGAGTTTCATTTTACCACCACAAGAAACAGCACACAGTATCTGCTTACTGGGGGCACCTATAGGGAACCAGGTGCAGGGAATTCCCACTTACCTACAGGTAAATGAGGCAAACCTGCTGCTCTTGCTTGCCTCTTGCTGCATGCAGCTGTTGCTTATGATGACCCCGAGTTGGTTCGGGGGTGCAGCTCTCAGTCATCTCTGCCAATTAAGGTTTTGCTTGCCAGACCTGCAGCAACTTGTCTTTTGGTATTCTTGTATTCTTAATTTGCATGTTTAGATTTTACTCTTCTGTTTTTCCTGGGTTTTTGCTGATTAAAATCTCAGCCCTAGTCTCTGTGTTTTGTTACAACCAGCACATGAAAAATGAAGCCGCTGCACTGGGTTAGGGGACTTCTTGAAACAGAAGCTTCCCCCTAAATGGAAACCTTTATTGTGAAGCTGCTTTCATCGCCAACTCCGCAGGCAAAGTCATTGCATTTAATAGAGGTTGACCTCATTTTCTTGATATTAATGATTACAAGGAGGGAACGTAATTAGAAGCAGTGACTTCTAAACAAGGATAAAGAGCACTTGTTGTTGCTGCCTCCTTCTCACCTCGGGATTCATTCAGTATGGCTACAAAGAGTAACTTGAAACAGCCTCTGGCAGACAAGCAAACTCAAGTCAAATGCAACGATCTCTGGTTTCCGAGAAACCTTTTACAGCTGTATAGAGAAATGAAATGAAACCCTCCAGCACTGCATAATGCTGCTACAGAGACCTCCTGGAAGAACCACAAATGTGCATTGTGGGTGAAAGCTCATCTTGGGCTCAGAAGAGATCTATGTGCAGGCATCCGAGGCTGGAGTAAGCTGTGGCCCCGTGCTTCTCTTCCTGTGGAGCTGCTGGTGTTTTCTGCTGCACTGCTGAGGCCGTGCTCTGACAGACAGCAAAAGAATTTAAGTTCAGTAACCGTGCATGAGGGAGCTGAACGCAGATGTGTCATGGCTTTGCTGGCTTTTCTATAACTTTGCTAATGCAATCTGGGTTTCCATACAGCGGATACTGTTGTCATAAGGGGAAGACCAAATGCAGCCAGTGACTGGATAACCGCATTTCCTGCAGCCAGGGTGGGCGCAGAAATCCACCTGAATATTCATTTTGAATTCATTTTTCCAGTTCTTGTGAAGCCCACAGTGCTCTGCCTTTTGGCTCCATCTTGCCCACAGAGACTCCTGAGCAATTCTCACGTTTCCTCTCACACTGCCCTGCTTGCATGGAGGAACTCACATTGTGTGAAAAGAGCAAATTCTTGTAAAAAGCCCCTGGCTCTCTTAAATTCCCCTTCAGTTGTTGCGGTTTGAGCAAGCATTTCTGCTTGAGCAAGCCTCAAGCTTCCTGATTTCTGCAGATTCCCCCTGCAAACAACGAGGTTCAGCTTTGCTCAAAGGTTTGGCCTGGGTTCTTTCAAAATCAAGGTAACGTTGTTGCCCCCAGCTTAAGACACTGTGTGTTGTTCAGTACAAGGCTGTTTCTCGCAGTGCCAGCCCTTCCGCATCCAGGCACCAAGCAGAACTGTCACGGCCTGCACCTGCAGTGGGTTCACCGTGTGGTTTGTGGCCCAACGAGCATCTCAGCAAGAGGTGAGGGAAGGGCAGTGCCCTTGCGGAGCACAGCTCCCAGGGACTAACATAGGGACAGAAGGACACAGCACAGATTGGCTGTGTTTGGTCTTTGCACTCTGATCAACCCCACCCTTGGCCACACAGGGCCATTCTAGCTCACAGCTAGGTTTTTCCTCTCCCTTTCATACACCTGGGATATCAGATATTCATAAATCAGGCCAGCAGTTCCCAGCACGCCTTGAGCCATTAACCCCATCTTGTGGTAGTGATTCTAGAGAAGCCCTAGGCAGTGTCCTGGGACTGTAGCACAGCTAGCAGCCATGCTGCACCCACTCAGTGCAAGCAGCTTGCTCTCCTCAGGCTTATTTTTAGAGCTGTTTCCCAAGAGCCCTGGGTAAGCTGCCAAGGCCAGCTCCATGCGTGTCTTTAGCAGCAGCACTGTGGGGGTGAAGCCATGTCAGCACCTCTACTCTATCCCCACCACTGTAAATAGGATGTAAAAAATCAGTCCTGGCAGAAATACAAAAGTAATTGTGGAAAATAATCTTAACTGAACCTGATCCATGCTCAAATTCGTCTGGCTTGGGAGAGAAAATGGGGATTTAAAACATGTTTTGCCCTTCTCAGGCCTAAATCTTGAATTTTAAAATCCAGCTGCACTGCACTCAAATTACTTGCAGGGAATTTTTGTAGTTGCTTTTTTAAGAGCGTATCCGTGGTAAATGGAAAAGTGAGCCGTTCCCTCCTCCACCTCTTCCACAAGCCAAGCGCACGATTAAAAGTTGTCGTTGTCAATCTTACTAATGAGAGCCATAGTTAATAGTCATTTTAATTGGGTACAGACCCACGAGAGAGAGCTGGCAGCAGTGCTTGTGTGGCCTTGCAGGCTGCTGGGCTGAGGAGCAGCTCTGGGTGACGGTGAAACAGAGGGTTTTCGGCCAGGCCAGGTGCTGACCCCCAGTATGTTAGGAGATATTTGTCAAGCTGCAGCTTCATGCCCTTCATAACAAACTGCTGAACCTTCCCTTGGTGCCTCTGCTTCTGCTGCAGCTTTGTACCTCTCTGCTGAGCTTGCAAAAACAGCAGTGGGGGAGAAAGAGCATGGCCACCACAGCGTGCTCTGCGTTTCCTTCATGCTGGGATAAGGTTTGACCACGTAAGGGGCCGGAAGACATAGAGGAAACATAGGAAGAGGAACTTCAGGAGAGACACTACCAGCTCTTTCACTCACCCAACTGCATTTCTGGTTTCTGTATTTATACATTTTCTGTATTTCTGTGTTAGCCCAGAAAAGGCCAAATGCAGAAACGGCTACAGCCTGCAGCCAACAGGAGCCCGTTTGATGTGCTGGTAGCTGCAGCTGCAGACCTGGGAAGGGTGTTTGGGAGATACAGAAAGTGGACATTTTGTGAAATCACATGAGACAGTAACCGGCTCAGCTTGGCTCAGTCCTGCTGTCTTACTTCCCCATGGAAACACTGTGCTGCACCATCTGCCACTGCCTCCCTGCAACACTTTGAGCTCCGACCTCAGCCCCGTCTGAAAGGTGCATGAACCCACCAGAAGTCTCCGCCTTTCTCTCCCAAATCCCATGCCCTTGAGCAGGGGGTAAGGAGGCTGTAAATGCACCCATCTGTCATCCCGCTGCCCCCCCAGCCCACACGTGTGCTTTAGCTGACAATTACTGCACAGTCAATCACAACATGTCCTGCCCGCCTAGTGTGGGTGGGCAGGCAGCTGGGATGCTTGTGGTGGAATCCAGTTATAAAGGACGCAGATTTGCAGGAAACTGGGATTTATTTTCTGCTCATGGAGAAACAGGTTCCAGTTGTCTGTTCTGGGAAAATATGCTAAAATATGCATGTTGCTCTCCAAAACACACATAATGCCCACCTAGCAGCCCTGAGAGCGCTTGGGAGATCCCACATCAGCACCCCAGCCTTAGCCCCATGTGCTGTTGGCACAGCTGTGCTGTTAATGCCTGCGGTGGTGGTGTCAGGGCTGCCCCTCTGCTTGGCACAGCCCTACCACACTGACACATTACACTGAATAAATGCAAAACCTTTAAGGGAGAAATGAATGTGAATGCCAAGGGTAGGCTAAAGACTAAAGCAGTGCTATGAGGAAAGGGTTTCTGGGGACCTTGACTTTAACCATGTCTCTTTGCCATCCCACACTGTATGTGAAGACAGATTTTTCACACCCACATCTGCAAACTGGGACTGAAGGGTTTGTACTGACCTCTCCTGAGATGGGGCTGCCAGAAACTGGAAAATATGCAGCTGGTCCCATTTCCTTCTCCACAGTGAGTGTGGGGCTGCTCTGTTTCAATCCAGCCCAGGGAGGTGCACTCAGGTGGGTCCACATCTCCATCCTGTTGTCAGCATGAAATGCTGAAGTCCTCTGAATCTTCCTGAAACTGTGAAATACACAGAGATAAAATGTCATTCATCTGCTAGGAATTTTGTAGTCAAAGCTCCATCTTGGCTTTTTTTTATGACAGAATGTCTTGTTTAAACACAGAAGCGTTCTATCATCAATGAGCAAAACTATTTCAGCAGGCAGTCATGCTATGACTCTGAAGGCTGTTGCAAGTATGAATCGTTTCGGTGATGTGTTAAAACAGCCATTGGGATCACACAATTTGTTAATGTCTGCAAGTATCTCAGAGAAGAAACAAATAATGGAAATGGAAAATGTTCTGGATGCTTCACCAGATGGATACCAGCAGACTTTAAATTCCTCCTGTTCTGAGACAAAGATCAGAACTGCAAAAAGGAAGTTCTGCTTGTCTGGCTGTGCTTTTTGCTTAACACCTATCACAACTTGTGCAAATCCTGTTACACACCTTTGTATACAGAGATTGAGGTCACAGCTGTAATCCAACCAAAACCAGCACAGTGTGTAAAAAGGAATCACATCTTTGCCACACACTTTGTCCACTGCAGTAAACTGGAAAGTAATTCCGCCTTATGAGCTAAGACAAAAAAGGAATTGGGAATTCAAGTGCAAGGGCTGCTAATCTGCCCTACTCGCTCAGCGCGTTAACAGCCAGGAGAATTAAACTACATCTGATATTCAAACAGACAGAGTGAAATGAAGCACAAAATTGGCGAGCAAATAGAACTCGGCTCCTCCAGCTCCGCTCACCGATCTCGGTGCCTGCGATCCCGCACCGGGAGCCGCTCCGGCCCCGCTGGAAACGAGCTGCTGCCACCTGCCGGCTGCACAGCCCCGGGCCTCTGCCCTGCTGCAAAACCTGGAATAGCTGGGGGAAAAAAAATAATTAAATTAACAAACAGAAACTAGGAATGCAGTAAAAACCCGCCGAGAAATAAATGATGCCTTTAGCTTCTGGATTGGTTCGCATCGCTGGGGCTTTTGGATGAGTAGGTGTGTTTGGATGTATGGTGTTTTGTCGTTGGACAAAAGGGTGTGATATAAACTGAAAAGTAAGCAGCAGTACTGCTGCAAGTGAGAAACAAAGGTGTTCCAGAACAGCCCAAACAAGTTATGGTGCACAGTGCTGAACAGCTGAACAAGGGAACTGCCCCGACGGAGTCCTCGTGATCAGAAAACTGGGATTATGTTTATTTGTAAACATGCAAATCTCAGTCAAAGAAATGAATCCTGCTGCAGCTTCTTTCCCTTCCTTTCCCTTCCCTTCCCTTCATGTTTAAGTCCTTGGTTTTTTCTTATTTATTTGAGTTTGAAGGGCAGCAATACTTTTATCTGATATGAAATCTGCTGCTGCTAATAAGAAATTTGGATACCGTGTGTTACTGCCTTGCATACTTTTAGCAACTCCTGACATTACAAGGGAGGTGCTCTCCCCTAGGGACGTGAGGGATGTGAGCAGTGCACCATCCCCTTCCCGTGCCAAAAGAACCAAGCTGTTGGATTTAAGCAGGCATGTTTCTTCTTGAACCACACCTTGCACAGAAGCTTGTATTACTGCTACGTTTATATAGCTTTGCTATAAATGTATAAACCTGAATCACTGAGGTAAGAACAGCAAAATTCCTGCAAACAGATGAGAAAACACACAAAGGAACAAAATGGTGAGCGTGGCTTTTTCCCTGCCCTTCCGCCTGAAGCAAGCAGTGTTTCCACAGCAGTTGGTGCAGAGAGAGCTCCCCCTCCTGTCAAAAATCACCTTGAGCCCCTATTCACCCCTGGGAGCCTTCCAGCACTGACAGGAATGGGGCCATTGGAAACGTCAGTTACCAGATGTGCTGAATTATCAGTGGCTACAGAAACAGAACACTGAGCGTTTTTTACACATCCCTTATTACTTTCAGTTGCTTAGCCAAACAAAGAACTTATTCCTGTCAATGGAAACCATCCAGCATGCAAACGTTCATCTCAGTGTCTGCAGCTTCGCTAAAGGAGCCCCCCAAAAGCCCCAGGATTACCTTATTGTCTGCTGCAAGGTAATCAGCATCTGACAGCTTTCACCTTGTGGAATCTCATCCAGCATTTGAGCAGTATAGAAGAGTCTCCTATAAATAGAGAAAAGGCTCATTATAGGTAAAGGCAGCAAACTCAGAATGGTCTGAGAAGTAATTGAGATGGTACTTAACATACATATTATAACACACACCAAGCAGCAATTGGCTGCACCTGACATTTCAACTGCTATTTATACCTTCTGAGGACTTTGCCATTTTCCACTTCTTTTTGTTTAACCTCATTTGTAAGGACTGTTAGGGGTTTTATAAAATCGAAGGTGTTATGGTAAGAAATATTTTTAAAACCTCTGCTTTCCAAGCATGAAAAATCTCTCTGGCTTGCAAAAACATAGCAATGTATGTAAACACTATGCTTCAATAGAAGCAAGAGAGAGGAGCTGACAGCAGCAACTGGGGAGCTGTATTGCAAGGTATGCACTCCATAGGGACTTCAAAAGGAGCTGGCAGCTGCAGAAGGCTGAAAGCAGAAATTCCTGGTGTTTTGTGTGAGGTGGAAACCCAAGAGGATGTGCCAGGGCAGGACTCTGTGGTGGATGCCCTCTGGCTCCAGGCTGGAGCTCAGTGCTCTGGTGTGCAACATGCAACAACGCCCAGAGATTGGGAGCCAGCCTTGGGCACACAGTGGCAGGCCTGGATGCTTGGGTTTTGCAAGCACTGAGTGTTGCCTTGCTGCAGTGCAGAGAGAGATGCAATCCTCCGGTTCCCACCAGGGCTGCTGCCCCTGCTCATCAGAACACCATCCAAAAAGCACAAAGCTCTCAGCTCACACAAAGCCTTTGCCTCACGCTCCGTGACCATGACCAGCTTCCCTCTGGGTAAATCCTGCCACAGCAAGTATTTTCCAGACATTTTACAGATGGGTGAACTGAGACGGGGGACAAAACCGGTTATTTGGGGCGGGGGTAGGAAGGGAGGCTTATCCTCTCACTTTTCCACCACCACCACCATCAGCTCCATCTGCCCGCCTGTCAGCTCACAATGCCAGGCTCCAGCATGCGAAGTGCTGCATGTTTTGGTTTGATACTTGGAGAGCTCTACAGAGATATTTAATTAGACAAAATGAATTCCTTTGAGAACAACCTTCTGGCAGCACTTTGGAAAGTGCTACGAAGCTTCAGTTATTCAGATGCTTAAAAATTGGCGTTAGCCACTTTCCAATTTATTTCTAAAAAGACAACCAAATCACAGCACCCCCCAAGCCAAACGATACCTGTGGCTCTCCTGTGGCCAGATACATTACCAGAAGGTGAGGTGCCAGACGTTCTTCTCAGAAGCCACTTCCCATAGCTGCCAAGCACCCCACTTGCTGCTGTCACCAAAGGCTTCCCTTTTGCTGACGTTGTCCTCTGGCTGCTTCGCTCTCTGTCCCTTTTTGCTGCAGCACATCCTGTGTGATGGTGCCGTGGCGCTGATGGGACATGACAAGCAAACGTGCAGAACAGCATCAGTTGGTCTGTGGCATTCAAATGTCAGAAATCCCTCTCTGTCTCATTCAAACATGGATGGAAAGGAAGGATACACATGAGTAAAAGCAGACAGGCACAGGAAATTGTGAGTGCAGACACTCTGGAGGCCACGTCTCACTGCAAACTTGTCACCTTCCTCGTGATGGAGGACTCCGGTGACAACCAACAAGGAATGGCATGGTGATGAGCATTAATGACCACTTATATACTCAGGCTGCTTGGGTTCATTTACACCTGGGATAAGATCAAGGGGGGGTCATGTGAAATTGTGCATCCTCTGGCTGTAACCATTACTCAAAGCAGGATCTAGTCGTATCAGAATCAGGGCTTGTGTTGGAAGAGACCTTAAGGACCACTGTGCTCCAACCCACTGCCATGGGCTGGGTGCCACCTGCCAGCTCAGACTGCCCAGAGCCCCAACCAACCTGGCTTTGAGCACCTCCAGGGATGGGGCATCTTCTTTTTCCTCTTTTTCTCCCTTTCCACACTAATTGCACAGAGGGCTCCGGGTCTCCATGCTGCCTTCTCAGCCCTGGCTTTTTGATGCCTGCATCATCGCCAGCCCCTGTGCCAGTGAAATGCTCCCTTTTGAGGCGATGGCCAGCACTTCTGTCCTTGGCACTATTTACACTTGGCTGTGGAAAGCGAAGGGGTGGGACAGCACCAAAAGCTGCAGTGCTCAGCCCCCTACTGGCACAGCCTGAGCATTGCAGCAGTAACAAAGGGATCCACGACCCGATGTCCGTCTCCTCAGTTCCTTTAAATTCTCCTCAAAGTAAATGAGGATTTACAGGGATCTTAAAAAATTCCACTCGTATCAAGCCGTGAAGGAAGAAGGAATCTATATTTAAGCACTTTCGTAGGGAATGTCCACAGAGCTCTCTGCAAATGGGATGGTGCTGGACATGTAAGGGGGTCAGTGCTAAATATAGCTGTATACATGCCCTCGGCCACCCGAGCTGCTGAAAACCTCCTAGCAGGTGATCACAAGCCTTTCTATAATTGAAATGAACTTAATCCTGACAAAAACGTAGCAGCAGCTGCTATGAGAGCTGTGGCTGCTGTCCAAGTATTTCCCACATTGTTCTGTTGTGGATATTGAAAGGGGGCCGATGGCTGTGTTGCAGGCTCCTGCCACCGAGTGTCTCTGACAAGAAAGCTGTTGTGGTTTAGATTTAAGGCCTTTGTTGCCTTTGTTGTATTTTTTATAGGAGCACTTTTCTCTTGTGTGGGGATTACCATGCAAGGATCTGAGCCGCTCATGTATTAATTACTTATGGCCTAACAAAAACACTCTAAATCAGAAGTAAAACATAGATATTCTCTCTCAAATATATATATATATGCTATAGTAACACACGTAGGCAGTTGTGTACATATATTAATACAATGAGGTATCAAGCTTGATACTGCAAAGATAAAGGCAACAGAGCTTGTAAGCATTGGGAACACACTGATGGGACCTACTGACTTCCCTGGAGTCCTCAGACTCCAAGTCTGGGTCTGCACACGGTCTCTTTCACTTTCTCCTTCTCCACTGTGCTGCCAGCACTGTGCCCACAGCTGCTCGAAGGAGCTCCCGCTGTGTGCCACAGCCCTGCTGTCCTCCTGCTCTGCAGACCTGCACCCACACCTCCCGTGTCAGCTCTATGGCTCACGCTCCCAGCGTGGAAAACATTAGCTCCATCTTTTTCAAACTCTCCTTTTGCCCTGAGCTGGCCAAGACAACGCTCACTCGCTTTGTGTGATGTCCAAGGCTGTTCAAAGGGCAGAACAGAAGATGGTGCTGCCGAGCCAACATGTTTTAACAAGAAAACTTCCTTGGAGTCATTCCTTGACAGCTCCTGTTCCAAAAAAACCTTGTTTAAAGTTGTCAAGGAGATATGTTTGAGAAGCACAAGAGCTAGAGAGAAACATCCCACAGCCACTTCTGTCGCAGGGCAGAAATGCAGTGAAATATTGATGGACCAACCTCCCTCATCTCCTACTGAGGGGCTAGCTTGAATTCCAGAATGCTCCTGCTCTGCACTGCTGGGATAAAGCTACATGGCAATTGGTTTGGGACGTATATGGCTAACGAACAGGCATCCGTTAGCGTTGTGGGAGCTAACGAAATGTTCTGTACAAAACACATCACCTCCAGGTATCACCAGGTGCTCACTCCTGGAGTTCAATCCTCTTCTCTGCAGCTGCCTGTGCAGCCTCACTTCTCCATGTAAAACAACAGGGGCAGCACAAAGAACAAAAGAACTTTTGACCATCGAACGGGGCAAAACGGTGTCAAGCTTTTGGGCTGTATTTTTTTTCTTATTAAGACTTATGTTATTCAAAACACAGCCATGCAAAAGTAAGGCAAATAATTTCCAGCCGCATGCTGGCAGCTACAAACTTGATAGAGAAATTTTAGCTCAAACTGAGAGCAGTAAAGGAAGCTTCTTTGGTTTTCAAATCCAGGATACTCTCCTGCCTCCATAGTTCACCTTCCCTCTTACCAGATTTCAGGTGAGAACAAGCAAAACTACTGAGGATCAGTAGAAAGGGTGCTTAGTAGACTCACCAGTTCTGGGAGGTTTGGTGGTTTGATGGAAAGAAACATCCTAAATTCAGATGCCTCTTCAAAATCCAATTTACGTGGCAGCTGTAAATGAAGTGGCTGTAAAAGAAGAGGCTGTCTCACACTATTTCATTTTCTAAATCTTGTGGCACCTGTAAATGCAGCTGAGCATCTAAAATAAAGTGATGCTGCAAACAGGGATCGGCTCTGCTTAGTCCCTTCTGGCAGCTCCAGACTTGGTGAAGTCCATGTGGATTGCAGAGCTAAAAATTAGAATTCATGCTACATCTCGCTTATCAGCACAATGACAAATGAGTTCTCTGCTGTTAATTCCTCTAGAAAAGGATGCCACACGTACACCTGCCTGTGGCAGCACAGACGGCGACTGCCATCAAACGTCAGAATTCTTCACTATTTCTGGCCTTAACAAAACTTTCCAGGTTAGCTTGATGGAGCTGCTGTATCTCCTTGTTTTCATTTCTCTGGCTACGGGGCAAGAATAATATTTATCTATTTTACAGGCCACATTAGAAAGATTAATTTGCTAATGCTTGTTGAGTACTCCGAAGACATAAAGCAACAAATGCATTTTAGGGACCTTGTTTAGCGTGCCTGAAATCAATAGATACTTGGCAAAGATACTAACGAAGGGACCCAGAGCACGTGGGAGCAAAGAGAAACCTGGATACTCACACTATCTATCCCAGTCCCAACCCACGGGGCATAGCACGTGTCCACACACATCCTGTGCAAACGTGCCCGCTGCTTCCCATGGCAAGGTGAAAGGCTGTGCTCCTATACTCTCCAGCAACACAAATGATGAATTCAAAACCAACAGCGTTTCTTGCTGAGGAGGAAAGAGACTCATCAGGCTGTTTGTGCCTTCCCTAAGGTCTGTTGGTAAGACATTAACATACTGCTGACTTCCCACAGACACTGTGTTGGGAGAGCTTCTCCCTGAGCAGAAGCAAGAGAGCGGCTGTGCCCTGCTGTTGCTCTGCAGCTTTGGAAGCTCAAAACAAGTCACCAGACTCAGTCCGAAACAGCTGCTTTTCAGGAATGTCATTCCACATTGGTGAAGTATCACAGATCAAAATTTGGTTCCTGTCTCACATCTTCCCAAGCAGAAATAATAAAGCAAAGGTTAGGAACAATGTTTTTGCTCCACTAATAAAGACTCAAAGCAGATTAAAAAGCTCACTAGGTTAGAAGTGTAAGGACCAGGAGTAATGAAGTTCTCATCATCTTCCTTCAAGAAATGCTTATCTGGGCTTAAATCCTTCATCTTCTAGCAATGAAGAGTCTGGAAGCCTGAATACAGAACTGTGAGAAATGCCAGCTCACTTCCTCCATTGCTCAGTCTCTATAGTTTGCTCATCATGTCACCATTACTGCATTAACGGAGATACTCACAGGCTTTCATCGTTTATTCTTGTCCCATTATTTATGAAAGGAATGGGAACAGTGACTATGGATCAAACACAGATAAACCGGCCTGAGAGGCAGAGCCTTGTGCCTGTAATCCAAACCCACTTACCCAGAGCCTAAATGAAACCATCAGTTATTCCTAGAAAGGCTGCAAGGACAGGAAGAAGCATGCATATTCTAAGACCATTACAGCTTGAAAGGCCCCTGTTCCTAAAGCTACGGCAGGTCTCTCACCATTTTCAGACAGCAGGTCACTATGAATTACTAATTATCAAAGCAGGCAAGTCATGTCCATTGCTGACCTACTGTGTGAGCTGGGCAGAAAACCAAATCTGTTCCCACTGCATTGACTCAGGCTGTAAAGTGATGCAAATATAAAATATGTGCACTGAAGAGGTTTGAAGCTTAATATAGATCTTGTTAAATGATCATAAAGAATACTGGAGCCTTTAGATTAAGAGGTACACCAGAGGAGAGTGATGGGGTTATAAAATCCATTTTTGCAAATAACTCATATTTATATAGCACCTTTCAGTCTACAGATCCCAAAGCCTTTTTCCAACATAACACCCTGATATACTGTGTTCACTTCACCTACCAGTTCAAGGCAACCTCCCCTCAAGTGAAATGTGGCAGCTGTGTAATAGCCCCGAATAGCAGTAACTTTAATAATAGCAAGGCATTTATATGGTCTTACAAACTTCAGAGAGTTAATTCCCTGCCCCTTCAGGAAGCAGACAAGGTTTATTATTCCCATTTCACAAAGGCAATATAACCAGAGTGGACAAGAGTGGAGAAAATCTGTGCTCACAGAGATTTATAAAGTGAAATTCCATGCATGAGCCTGAAGTACTTTTAATCCCACATAGAGAAAAATATATCAACATGTCTTATTAAAAAAGAAGTTCTTTACTAAAAATAATGATGTGGAGAGAGCTCTGATCTGGATTCTAACACCTGCCACTTCAGCTGAATAGACTGCCTCCTCAAGCACGTGTTGACATAGAAACATCATGGTCCACAAATGCTTCTGTGCCATGAAACAAATTGGGCGCTCAAAATATACTGCCAGGAATCAGACAATCTGTTTTAAGAGGACCCAAGAGTTAGTAAAAACCTCTTGAAATATAGCAGGAAAGAAAGCTGCAGCAACACCGATCCCCGAAGACTGGCATTGTTCTTGCAGCTTTAATACAGTTCTTTTCAGCCCACCTGCACTGCACTGCAACAGGGGAGAAAACTTCATTTTGTTACCACTAAAGGTTCTGCAAAATATTCCTGAACTTGGAGTCCCTCTTTTTATATATAGGAAAAGAAAAGTACCAAATCATCAGGATTTAACTTCTTTCCTGAGAACTGGAGTCCTGTCCCCAGGCCACATTACTGTTCCTGTATTTTTTACCCAGCAGCGGTGGAGAGGAAGAAAGGAGTTGTAAAAGGAGTACCTTGCCCCTGGAATCTCAAACATCTTTTAATGACAGCACTGAAAATCCTCCCAGCTTTAATTCTTCCCACTCTTACCTACCAAGGACTCGTCCTTTTGCAACTTGAGTTATCATTTACAGCTTGAACCAGGAAACACCCTTGTCTATACAACCTTTTGCTCCCTAGGACTTTGCATAAAGTCACTGTGATCTCCCTCCAGCCAGAGCAGCTTTTCAGTAGGGCTCCAACCACATATTTAGCCAGGCTGTGACAACTCCCAGCTGCCTGCAAAGGGATCTGCACCACTGCTTGTCCTTCCAGCACAGCCACACCCTGCAATCACTGCCACAGCCTGGGCTATGCCAGGGGCAGGTGGAGGCTGAGCTGTGACACCTGTGCCCTGCAGGACCTGGGGATGAGATGCAAGGAGGCAAAAGAAATGAACTGAGCCATGCCGAGCATCATCTACTCTCTGGCAAAGTGATTTCCATTCACAGTAGCACATTTGCTGGAGAGGAATCATTTCCCATTCATCACTGCAGCTACAGGAATGTAACTTTGCCAGCCAGGGCTCGGCCTCTCTTTCCAAAATACCCTCAATGTGCTATATAGCATCTTCACGATGTGCCACATGGATCAGTGCTCCTGCCTGATTCACTGACCTTCTTCACTTCACAGAAGCTGCTTCCTTTCATCTGTCTGGCTTCGTTTTCTCTGGTGAAACTTGTACTTCCATGGTCCTACTGCAGCCTCCAGAAGGAAAGGGTGTGTGTGGGGAAGACAGGACATCTTTAATGCTCTCCTCGCTACCCTTTAGGCAGGCCTGATGCCTTCCAGCACCCAAAAGCCAATAAATCAGCATCATGCATGGGAAGTCACGCAATCAGGGAAGTTTTATTAAAAGCTATTGCAGAACTACGTGAGCCGTGGCAAACACACCGCAGCCTGAACTCATAGCCTGACCCTCATTTAGGCAACTGGACAAGGACACGGTGCCTAGCTTTGGTGCTCAGAAATAAAACATGAGCCTTTCTGACACTGTCAAGCGCAAAACCGAGTGCAAAATCATTTCATGGCACTGAGCTCACAGCAAAGAGCTTTTAACCTTTTCTGCTTTTGGAATAATTTGTTTAACTTTCTGGCATCTCGCTACCACACAAGTCAAACATTCAATCGAGAGTCTAGATCAAGGCCCAGGGGAAAAACCTCCCTGGTGTACTTCATGCACTACAAAACAGCAGAGATGATGGTGGAGGAGAGCCTCTGACTTTGCTTCCTTAGCAACCTGGATGTTGGGAAACCAAACACATGGCATTGCAGGCAGCTGCTGGGCACGTGTTGCTGCTACAGTTCAGGAGAGGAGCGATCTCAGCTCCGCTGACTGACACAGCAGCAGCACAGAGCTGTGGGCTCTGTGGGTGCTGATTCTTCCCTGCTCTGTGTCTGCCTGCAGCGGGTCCAGCTCTGTGGGATGTGCTGAAGTTCAGTTTTGACCCTGAGTAATCAGTGTAATGAAGCGTGTCCTCATAGGACTGAGCTACCACATTAGGAGATTTGCAAGCTTAAGACAGCTTACAGATCCTTATTTATAGCTCTCAGACTTAAGGCCAGGCCTGGAGACCCATACATTTCAGCTCAGAGGTATGTTGAGAGAGTAAAGAAAGTGTGTATCTATCTCCGCCTCCTCTCAGTTCCTACCTGTGAGATTACCATCCATCATGAGCACAAGAATAAGGAGAGAGCTGCCTGTCTGTCCTCCATGGAGCTCAGCTACCCTGAACAATGCTGAACGATACCACCTGCAAAGCAGGCTTTTCCATTAAATAAATCTTCCAGCTCTTTCTTTCCCTTCTTTCCTCCCTCCCTCTTTAACCCTAGAAGAATTTCATTTAATACCTAGGGAGCAGAAAACCCGCCAGGTTTGACCGTGACCTTAGCAAATGGAAATATGATGTAGTGAGAACTGAGACCAGAGAGTCAGCTAGCTTCTTTGGCTTCACTGTGGAAACACCCCAGGTCATTCCATATTTCTATTATGCCTCAGATAATAGGGAAGAAAATTAGGTAATTCCATTTTTGGATTAGTTGGGTTTCTTGTCAGCTGGGAGATGGGATCTGAGGTATGTGGAGAATGACTGGAAGCACGGGATGAACAGCTGATTATAGATGTTGTTTGGGATGCTATTTCTGCATGGCCTGCTCCAGAGATACTGAAAGAGACTGTGTCCGTTTCCCCTGACATTTATAACTGTTTTCCATCACTGACTTCAAAGTCATTACTCTGCATTTGTCCATATTTGAGTGTGTAGAAAATCCAGGACCATTGTTTACATGTATCACTGTACTGAACCTTACCTAAGCTTTTAAATGATTAAAAATAGGTTATGTATGTAGAGAAGAATACTAAAACACAACAGGGAACCTACAAGCAGTAGTAAGATTTGTAGGAAAAGCAGCATTGCCAGAGCTGATGTATCTGTTTATGGGTAGAATTGTGAACTCTCGTTCAAAGCCTGCAAATTGCCTTATGAAAGCAGATATTCCTCTTCACAAAGACTGATTGATTTCTCCAGGTGTGTAAGGAAAGAAGAGTTTGCAGAATCAAGAGCAACGTCAGTGAGGAAAAGACAAAACTAAAAGATCACTGCATGAAACGTTGATAAACGCAGCTTGGAACGGTTGGACACCAGACAATCTTTAATCTAGAGAAAAAAGACACAAAACAATGGCTGGAAGGTAAAGCCTGATTAAATTTAACACTAAGTTTTTAAAACAAAAAAGCAATATGCGTGATTAATGAAGCAAAGTATTTGATTTTCTATCCCATGAGGTCTTCGACTCAAGTCATTCAAGAAGAGAAGCTTTAGTGATACACATTAGCATGCTCAACCAAGGGCTGAAAAGAGCAGATTTGATGCTCTCGTGGGTTTTTTTTTTTTTTTCCCTATCCTAAAATTTATCTGTGAGCAAGTTTGGACTTAGTAAAGCACCTGATACCACATCATAAAATCTAGTTCTGTGGATGATCTGAATGCAACAGTCCATGGATTGAATCACAGCTGAATGGCTGCAGACAAAGAAAAATGCTAAACAGGGAGTTACTGTGTTGCAGAATTATGTTTATTAGGGCATTAGATCAGGTCCTTGGTCTTTTTTGACATTGTTATTGATGACTCTAAAAAAGGACTGAACAAAAGGGTGACAGGCATTCACAAAAGTGACATGAAGTTGAAAGGGATCACAAATGCTAGGGAAATCAGAAAGAGAATGCAAAGGAATCTGGATAGACTGGAAACAGAGTGAAAACATCTCAGTGAATTTCAGAGCCAGACAGGTTGGAAGTCTCTGATCTCTTGATGCCTAAAGGCTTTAAAGGTGATGTTCATTAAGACGGTGCCATGATGAAAAGATATAAAAAGATGCAGTGTGTGGGGACACGCTCCAGCTGAAGCCCTACAGATACGTGTTACAGCAAGCCAGGAAGAAAATCACAGAGAAGTCCTTTAGTGCCTTTGGCAGGTAAGGCATTTAACAAACATGTCTGCCAAGAATCTTCTACAATCAAACTCGGTGCATCATTTCCGTTCACTGAGCGAGTGTCATGTCTGCAAACTGCACAAGGCTTTGTCTCCTCACTGCATTAATTTCCATCCAAATGCCCAGGCAAAGCCTCTATTAGCAACCTCTGTTGACATGAGTAGATTATTCACAGAAGCATAACTAAATCTCTCTTATTTCTCTGAAATCTACACTTGCTCCTCTGCTGGCGGATGAAAATTCACAAATGAAAATGTCTCCTGCCTTCCCTGTAAGTATTTGGGGCTGGATTTAAACATACAACCTCTACTGAAAGATGGATTCTAGACATCACCTTCTCACCATGACAGGCTCTAGGACTCAGAATGTGCTGTGGCCTACAGGCAGTTCGCACCAGACCGAGCACCTCCAGGCTGGAAAGCAGTGGACTAAGAGCAGGAGGCTCCTAAGGACACTGTCAAAGCACATGGATCAAGTATCATTATACCTAGGGATACAGGGAACATTTAGCTAGTCTAGAGCAACTCTTCTGGCTTCCCTGCCAGGCTGTGGCACCCCTTCCTTTGGGAGTCTATGTCAGTAACAAGGGAAGGGCATTCTGCAGGAACAGTAGGACATAGCATTGCAGCTGTGGAGCTGAGACAACACAACACAATGCCAGGTTGCTCTTCGTGGCCTGGGAACACCCAAAGCTAAAGAATTTGTATACGTGGGAGGAATGGTCTTTTCTGTAGGTCTGCCCTCACCCTGTCTGACATTAGCTCTCTAATGCCCTCTAGCCTGTTTGTCCCACAAGCAGGGAGCAACTGTCTGCATGACTTCATTTCCCTGTGACCTAGCAGTGCTTTCCAGTTTACCACTCACATCGCTCAACCAAAGCGGTGCACACGGACCTGCCTGCAGAGCACACTGCTCTGCCGTGCCTTACTCCATCAGCCTCTGCTGCTCCCTAGCATGGCTTTACCCCTCTGTAAAATAAAGGTCATCATGGTGTTATTCAGGTAGCAGAAGCTTTGAAGAAACGCTTTCAAATATGCTATAGAAGTAGACATTATTACCCACTGCCCAGGGGTTTGGAGAAGGTTTACTCCAATAAAAGGCTTTGCATTCTGCTGGCAGGAAGCACGACGCATAAAGTGGAAAATTTTCCAAGCTGAATTCAGATGAGCAGCTTTTTTATCAGATCTTCTAGAGAACGGGCACACCACTCCCTGGACTGTGTGAGGGCTTAATGCTCTAATAATATTCACCCTACCACTCCAGATTCACAGGGTAGAGCAACGTGCAAAGTTGAAGACTGTAATTTCAAGAGGCTGATTCTGAGATGAGATCCAACATTCACAGGCAGATCCGACTTCTGGCTCAGGATGTGTGCATGTAGGAGTCTTGGTGCTCAGCATTTAGAGGCACAGCAGATTTAGCATGGGGCAGGAGGTAGAGCATAGGTGAGATTAGCCAGTCCTCGCAGCTAGGACCATAGTGAATTAGCACCTCTAGGGAAGACTGTAGGTTACGCTTGGCTCCAAACGGTGCTCAGTCTCCTGCTTCATAAACACTACATCCCTTTTCAGGTATTTGAACTGGTGGAAGAAAATGGAGAGAAACAGGAAAGGCTTATGGACCGGACATCTTTCATCTTGACCGCAATAAACCTATTAGCATCGCACAGGTGAGGAAGGGTTTGTGGCACTGCGCTGATAACAGCACTGACAGCAGATGTGAGACACCAGGCAAATTCCTTAGAAACAACCTTATTTGAAGTGCTTACTCCCAAAAACTGTCAGCTGTATTTGGGTTGATGCGGAAAATATTTTAAATGGAGTTTCAGACAGCAAAAACAAGAGATGGGTAGAAATTACTGCTCACAAAAGCAAGGCTTAAGTGACAATTTCTGTGGTGAAAAGCTGCATTTATTTAGTTGATTTAAGGCTGCTTTGTAAAGGAAAAATTTTACACCTACTCTTCAGGTATAAAGAAGGCTTAAAAATTAGCTGAAAAAAAATGTGTTTGTTATTTGAGGATTATCCAGGCCTCTTCCCTTTCTTCTTTGCTCTTCGCATTTTAAACAGAGGAAAAAGTAGGTATAGGGTTGTTTTTTTAAAGTGGAGAGACACGTGAATCTTTCAAACATTTAGATTCTCACCCCACTTACTTTTCCAATATTTTAATTAAACAGATGAAGCAACAGTGAGTTTCTAGCAATTTATGAAATAATCTTTCCTTCCCTGATTGCTTATTTTTTATCTTTTGATCTAGCAAGGTCATAATCCTACTGCCTCCACTCATTCTTAGAGACCTTCCAGCCAAACAAAGGCAAGACTTCAGACTTCTAAAGTAAAAACAGAGTGATCCCTTCCTGTAAACTATAGCAATACCAAACAAAAACGGCACCAACAAGCCACATTCTTTTTCCCAAACAGGGTAAGAGGATGAAAAGTTCATAACATGTCCAAAGACATCAGTCACATTGAGATGCGTGCTGTGGGATCGGCAAGTCACACAGCAACTCCACGAGCACCAGCCTTGCTGAAGATCAACCACACACACCAGAGGATGTCTACATGAGAAACGGTGTGCAGATGTCCCTGGGTTGCCTTCACAGTGATAACTGATCGAGATGCATTATTGCAAAACCATACACGGGATTAGATGGATCCTCTGCTTCTTATGCCTATGCAGGACTTCTAAGACACATGTGATGTGACACAGGTGATGAAGCATGAGAAGTTCTGTTACAGCATGCATATATCCCCTCATAGAAATACCATTCTGACTTACCTCCTGCAATGATAAAACAAGTGCCACGTGAGATGGTGACAGTCATTCAGCCAGACCAAGAGACAGGAAAAGTAGGGCTTTTTTTGTCGTGTGTGCTTCACATCCTGGTCACTTGTAGCTCTGTACGGAGTCCTGCTACTTGGCAGTCACTGTAACACCATCAATAAACCTCCACAGTTATCTGAGGCTACAAGATTATTAGCTACCACCCCGATGAGTTTATTTAATGCAGCTGAGATAAAGCAGAACACTCTAAGAATGCAGTCTGCAAATTATCTAAAAAAACCGACTTAATTTACGTGTTGGTTTCCTTCAGGTTGCACTTCAGCAAGCCATCCGGGATTCACTGCATGAAAAGCCAGCCAGCCAGTGGGAGGCAAAGTCATCATCGGCTTTTGTGTTCTTTGATTACTGTTATTCAAACTAAACAAAGATTTGTGGTTTGCTGATGTTCTTCCTTTTTCTTTTTTTTTTTCTTTCTTTTTTCTTTCCCCAGATTAACTGCTACACTCTGACATTGTGTATATTATGGTTATTGTAGAAACCTGTTTAAGAGATAATCTCTGCGCACCAGTTTAATGATTGCGCCAGCCTTTATTTAAAAGAAATCCGTTGCTTATCCTAGACTTAAATTGCAAGCCTTTTACAGCAGTAACACTGGCTTTTAAGTGTCTGTAAAAAGCCATAAACGCTTTACAAGGTTATAGAAATAACAGTCTAATATAATGTGCTAAGTAGGAGGATCCAAAGGAGTCAGACTTGTCTGAGCATATGTAAAGATACCGCTTGCTCTAGATCACTGGTCTTTAATTAGCAGTAGGACCTGCCAGCAGCCCTCAGATCACTCTTGATAGATGAGGCACTGGGGTTTTACTGCACTGCTGGTCGAGCAGAAAAAGGATTTAACCTTTAAAGTTACATAAACTCTGGTGGCATGTGTCATTTTCTGACATACAAGCTCTAAGACTCCTCTGATGATACCTGACCTGGTCGCTCCTTGCATTTATATCTCAGCTAGTGGCCTGAGTTTTTAGTTTGGAGGCATGGGAAGCAGTGTGCTCGTACAGCACCGCTCCTTTACACATCACACTTCATTTCCCACCTGGTCTTTGTTCAGAAGATGCATTATTTCTGCAGAAGCTCCTTGGGAAGGTAGTTTGCCTCAAAGTGTGTACATTTCATTTCTTACCCAGAAGGTGTATTCATTCCCACAAATCCCAACTCGCCTAAATCCAGTGATGTAGCCAGATTCATCTCCTTTGCTTATTTATTTTCTGAACCATTTCTTGCAATTTCTCCCTTATTCTGAGTGCCTTATAATACATCTGGGTGCTGTGTGGAAGTCATCAGAAAGCCCAAAGCAATGGGCAACCTGAGTTTCACCTGCGTTTTTAAGCAATGCATAAAGAGCGTTCCCCGCAAATGGGGATCCTGTAATAGGCATCCATAAGCACAGAAATCTGCCATTCCCAGAAGCAGTAGCAGAGAGAAACACTTCCTAGTTCTATCTAGTCAGAAGCAGTCTCTTCTACCAAAAGTATTACTGCTATTGAGAGCTCAAGTCTGTAACGACACCGAGCAGGTGTAAACTGAAAGAACAGCTCAGTAAGGGGAACAGCTAAAACAACTCCCACCCCTGCTGTAAAGTCTCCTCCAGGCTCATGTTTTAACAGGATAGAAAAGCAAGCTCTCACCAGAAAGGAAACCAAACACTTCCTGCATTTTCCACTGACTGAATTTCTTCTCCTCAAAATCTTGTTCTTCTACCAAAGCTTACGGGAGCAATGCCTTTGCATTACACTGCTAAGGGGGAGGTGAAAGAAAGATAGAGGTTCCTTGTTATCCAGGTGGGACCCTCTGTCCTAATCACATGGAAAATGTGACATACTGTGCAAAATCTAAACGCTGTGAATTAGTTCAAATCTCAGACTAATGGCTGTTCCAGCAGAATGCTTATTGCACAAGGGCTGGCAAACTCCCCTTGCTTGTGTTTATTACTGCTCTGTTCAGAACAAGCCTCATGATGTCATTGAAGAACAGAGTTGCGAAATGTCACATTCCAGACCAGGAACCAGGAATGATTCCCAGTGGAGGCAAATGACATGAAAAAATATCAGTAAAGCATCCCTGAGGGGAAAAAAAAAAAGGCTGAAACAACAACAAAAAAAAACCTTGAAGCCATGTGAAACAAATTATGTGTTGCAAAGCTGACATACTAATGACGCTTTACTTCAAATACATTTACTGAAGAAGAGCTCTGTATCTTCAGAATATGGAGCTAGGATTGTGAAATTAATTTAAATTTCAGGAGGAACATTTACAGATTATTTACATGTAACAATCTGCAAATATTTCCTTTGGATATTGCCATTTGGAAGAGAATTTGGACGTCTTGCTCCCCTCTTTACTGGCATCTTTAGGGATGGGACTATAAAGAAGATTCCAAGCTCCCTCTGCTCTAACACTTTATTTGTTCCAAGGATAATCTGAAGAACAAGTATACTGTTATTATAAAAGTTGAGACTTTTTTATGGCTGCTATTTATTGAAAAGTTAAAAATCTCGAAGGTCCTTTTACATTACCTCTGCTAAGACGAAGGTTCTTTTCCCTCTGCATTACAGTTCTGTGATTCATTTCCAAAGCACTGATTCTTGCCACTGGTTTACTATTTTCAGTTTTGGGGTAAACTTTCCCTCTCCTGGCTCCAGGGAGAAATAAATCACCTGAGAAGTTACAACAGCAATGACAGCTGGATCAGCTGATGTTGTCTAAAATTAGCCAAGATGCTGGGAAGCCCTCAGAAGATATACTTCTTCCTGGGGCTTCATGCTTTGTTCTCAAGAAAGTCAAGCCATTTTCCATTGGTTCAGCCTTTTAACATCTGAAGAGGAAGTGACTACACTAAATGCCTTGTGCAGTTCATTAAAAAATGGATCAGAGCTGAGATATTACTTTCCTAAGAATCAGCCACTAGGGATTTCCACCGAACAGATGGGAACAAATCCCAATCTATCCTAATTAAAGACCAAAATGAAATTAAATCGTAATTGAACAGCACCTCAGCATCACACACAACGTGGTGGAATATAATGTTCTATTGCTTCGCAGAATGAAGATTCCAGGGAATAAATCCAGGGCTCATCTAAGTCAATAGATCTCATTCAGAGAACTTCAGACGTGGCTCAAACACTGCTGAAGTATAATCTCAAACCAGCTTCATGAAATGTTTTGCCTTTGGTCACAGCTGCATCTCTCTGACACTCCTTCACCTCTTCCAGTGAAAAAGACAGGCAAAACAGGCAAAATTCACGCAGGAGGTACACAGAGGTAACTTACCATGGGACTTCCACTCAGCAGGTCCCATTTCTAAACACAGTCACGCCTCTATTCCCACGTATGTCTAGACATTGCTGAGCAGAAATTACCTGGATGCAAGGAGTGCAATAAAAAGCACCCAAATCATTAATCACCATCACTGAGTGGCTGGTTAAAGCCAATTATGCTCAGAACCAGATTACTGAAGATAGAAATGGCCATCAAGAAGAACCTTAGAAGGCAGGGGACAGAGCAAAGGTACAAATGCACTCTGTACGTAGATAATGCCTTTTTTTTTACTTCTGCTGTGCTGCTTCTCATCTGAGCACCAAAAAAAAAATCCAACAGCACAAGTCTGCTTCTTAGGGGGATCAAAACAAGCCAGAAAAATCCTGAGCTTTATCATTTCTAAACTGTTTGGAATATCTTTGACACCACACATACTGGTACAATTGTACCTTGTCAAACAGAGCAACTCTGTAGCGTCAATAAATATTAATTCTCCATGCTGGCTTTCAGCATAAATCTTAGTAGATTGAAATATCTGCTGCAGGAACACTAAAAAAAAAGCAAAAGTAGCAATAAAAGTCCAACAAAAGTGCTAGATTTAGCATCCACCACTGCCTGCTTTATGCTAGTCAAGTAACAGATGTTTCAGGCTAAGCATTTTAGAGAAAATTAAACTGATGCATTCATCCAATACAGCAAATTCTGTCCCAGACCTGCAGAATGTTTTGGGAATAAGTCCGATTCTATTAAAAAATGGATGTGAAACAAACTGACATGGGTTACAAAGCTTGCAGTCCTGCACTACAACAGCAATGCTACGAGAAGATTAAGGATGATCATAGGAAAATCACAGATCCAGAAATGCTGATTTTTTGCACTCAAAAAGGATTTTGTGCTTCCCACTATCCTGCATCGCCCCACTGCAAAGATGGCAGCACAGTTCTGAGCAACCATAGAAGGAATCTTTATGGATCATCTGTCTTTGCACAAGGAACACAAAAGATGCTGTCCACACGGGACAGCATCTCTTTTTACCCCTCATTTTTGCATAACCTTTGGGCACTGAAGGCAGCAGTTACAGATATTAGTTTTTGAGGGTAAAGAGTGCCTTTGTCTAGATTCATGACCAGTACATGTCACTGCAAAGCTCTAATAACACTTACAAAAGCAATAGCAAATGACAGATGCATTTTTAGACCCGAAGCCTCGTGACAAGCCAGAATCAGTTCTCATTTTGGAAGCCCCTACACCTTTTACTTCATTGGATGGCAAAGCACTGAGCTTCAAGAGGAATGGCAGTGCACGACAGTGAAGTCTGACAGAGGCAAAGCAGCAGCTGGCAAACATCTCACAACAGGCAGGACCAACATCAGGGTCAGTGTTTACAATTAATAAATCAAGTGAACAGTGCTCACACCAATGTTTGGGAAAAAGTCTGCATCACCCATCTGATCTCCTCCCCAGCTGGATTCTTTTCTTTTGCTGAACAGAAATAAATTGGGGCCCCATGTCAGAAACTGGGAAACTACACAAAAACGAGCAATGAAATAAAGCTGGAACAATGACCAATTCAGACAGTTCAGATGCCCTTCTGCACATTGTACATGTCAAGATTTCCTCCTACCAAAGAACTTCCTGCAAAAAGCACAGGATGCCTTTATTATAGAGTGGGTGGTGTTTGATACAGTATCCCAATTGGCCAGGAAAGCCTATGAACCATACATTATTCACTGCTGTCTTTCCAACTGCACGCTGCCAGCAATGTAATCTTTTTCAAAGTTGATTGACACACACACACAGATTGTACCCTGCCATGATAAGCTCGAAGTATAGGCGGAGTTTAATAGGAAGGAAATCAGTTCCTTCTCTCCTCCCTTCTCTCACTTCATTTCAGTGGCAACGTGCCCTTTTCCCCAGACACAAGCAATTATTTTGCAGCAGTGAAACTTGTGCTAATCTGATACAACACACGGCAAGCAAAACTAAGTTATGTCCTAGCAGTACCCTAGCATAGGCTTCCCTATTTATTCTCGCTGTCTGGCTTAATGACACTACTCAAATACTCAGCACACCTGGATTAATTTCACAGCCATGACTCTGATTTCCATGAATCTTAAGAAAAGAACTGTCGTCATTTGACAGATGTCAAACTAGACCCAAAGTCGAGGCCATCAGTGTATTTTGTTGCTGAAGGCAAAAGAAGTAAAGCAGTTTTAGTAACTCTTTCAGCTTAACAGACACCAAATGCTGAATCAGCAACACGAGGTTTATTCCATGAGAATGCCCATGCAAATGCATAGCAGCTTGAACTCTGTGATCACTTCATTTTATATTTGGACAGATGTTGCATGTTGTAATTAAAAACAGTTGTTATTGGCAAGGAAATGTTATTGGAATAAGGAGCAGATGAGTTCTTCAGGAACCCACTGGGCCACATTCATCCCCAATGTTACCCCATTGACTTAATAGGCATACAAAAATAAAATTAGTCCAATCTGTTTCTTAGATAGATGTCTCTAGAGAAACACGAGAGTGAAACAAGATAATTGAACCCTTTCCCCAAGAGTCCGGTGGCATGTATGGAAAGCAGGCAACTTTTGAAGCAAAATGTTTTTCGATTTTACTCTCATTTTTGAGAAGGCTTCCAAAGTGCTGTGAATTTTTACACATTTGAAAGAGTAAAATCAGTCACAGGGACAAGTCCCACTCACACCCTTCCCAGACAGCAGCCCCATGCAGAAAGGGGATTGTGCAGAGTCATCATCACAGGTTTGAGTCTCAGGGAGAAGCCAGGCATGGATTCTTGAAACACTTCAGTGGGCACCAAGGGATGGTGAACATTTAATACCGTATCTGTTTGCTTAAGCCAACAACGGCAGCAATTGCTAAGGAAACACGAGCACCGTGAGCTCACCAGACAAGTAATAGGATCCAAGTCTGCATTTATAGAGCAGTCACTATGGATTAACACACCCTTTAACTGCGTAGATCCTCACCAGCTGGCAAGTGCCTCTGGCACCCTTTAAACACAGGAATGGTTGACTTACATAAAGCAGGCCAGCCTGGGAATGACATCTGTCCGTCGGTGCAGCGCTGCTCACCAAACTCAGCCTGTCTGCTTGGCTCCCAGCTGGCAGTGATAGCTTTATCCTTCCCAGTCCTGCCTCACCCTTTCCTCCACTGCTGATGGGAACAGGCCATCAGCCTTTCTTCTAAGCGTCCTTCCTCCTTGCTTCCCACTGGTAAGAAAGAAAGGCCTTTATGAGTCATTGCATCACTAAGGTTGGAAAAGACCTCTAAGATCCTCTCGTCCAACCATCCACCTGCCACCAGTGCTGCCCACTGACCACATCCCTCCGTGCCACATCTATACAGTTCTTGAACGCCTCCAGGGCCAGCGATCCCATCGCCTCCCTGGACAGCCTGTAGTAATGCATCACCACTTTTGGAGAATAATTTTTCCTAACGTCCAACCTGAACTTCCCCTGGCACAACTCGAAGCCGTTCCCTCTCATTCTTTCACCATTACCTGAGAAAGAAGGCCCAAACCTCACTTCACCACTACTTTCGGAGAGCGCAGAGAACAACGCGCTCTCCCCCTGACCTCCTCCCCGAACCACCCCATCTCCCTCAGCCACAGCCCACAGCACTTGCGCCCAAGCCGTGGGAGCGGGATCTCCACCCGCGGGGCCCTCAGGACCCCCGCAGCGGGCGCAACCCCATCCGGGAGCGCAGCCCCACCGGCACACAGCGCGCACCTCGGCCGCGGGCAGCGCCGCCGGAGCGCGGGGGGCGGCGAGCGGGGCCGGGCCTCCCCCGCTGGGGAGGCGGCGCCGCTCGGGAGGCGGGCCGGTCAGGGCCGCCGCCGCCTTCCGGGGCTCGGCGCGGCGGTGGCGGCCGTAGCCGGGCAGGATGCGCTCCCCGTGCCCGCTGCTGCTGCTGCTCGCGGCCTGCCTGCTGCTCTCGCTGCCGGAAGCCCGCGGTAGCCGGGAGCCGCCTGCGGTAGCGCTCAGCCCGGCGGTGAACGGCAGCCGCCTGCCCGCCGAACCGCACGGAGCGGCCGGCAACCGCAGCCGGGCCCAGCTGAGTCCCGTGCCCGCGCTGCTCCGAGACCTTTCCGCGCTGAAGGCCGCCGTCATCGGGGCCTGCGCTCTCACGGCCGCTCTCATCGCCTGCCTGCTGCTCCGCGTCTTCAGGTAGGGAGCGGCAGGTGCCGCCCGGCTCCCGCTTCCCCGGGAAGGGCCTCGGGCTGCCGGCACGGCGCGGTGCGGGACGGGGCGCTGCGTTGGGCGCTCGGCTTTCTCGTCGAGCCCGAGCTCGGGTAAAAGGGAAGAAGGGTGATCGGCGTCCCGTGGAAATTCTGGGTGGCCCCGCGGTCCTCGGAATTGGGTTGAAATGTAATGCGCTCTACTTTGATTTGGAAGAAAAAAAGTAAAAGGGGTTTCGAGGCACTTTTAGTGTGGCGTGGATAGGTCCTCCTTCTGTTCCACGTCACCGTGGCGGGTGAGACAGTGGGGCATCCTTACAGATTACCTGGTGTGAAGGAGATGGATCCAGGCTCTTAGCGCTGCCCGCAGACTGGGAAAGACAGAGTCGGCACCTTCCATCCAATGTAAGGAAACAGTTTGCTGTGTTACTGTGAAGGAGGCAGCCCTGCTAGGCTCTGGCCATGAAGAGATTCAGCCCGAGTGGACACGGTGAGCTTATATGGGACAGGGTGACCCGGAGAGGTGCCTTCCAGCCTCAGTGCTTTGCCTACAGCTGGGGCCATGCAGATATCCCTGGTGGAGAAGTTACACCAGGTCTGGAACACTTCTTTTTTCAGTTAACTTAAGCAAGTAGGCTTGTTTTGAGAAGGTCCAGCCCAAAGTCGATGGCAGTACGTGGGTTGGAACAACACTCCTTGGTGTTCTGTTGAGTAGATGCTGATGGATGCAAATTCCCACACCCATTGCAAAAGGGCAAAAAGCTTCTGATGGCTTGCAGAACTGCAAGAAGGGCTGGTGGAAGCAGGAAGCTTGGCAGTGGTTCTCATCTGCTTGGTGCTCATCTCTGGTCCACACATCGTGTGCAGCCAGAGGAGGCCCGCTCAGTCATGCTGCTGAAGCAGGTTGGTGCTGGCACGTGCTTGAGTTAGGCCAACAGTCCTTGAATCTTATCTAATGTCTCCTGCTTGGAGGAACAAGAACAATTTAAACTCAACTGCTTTAAAAAGCCAGTCCTCCGGTTGGCTTGTTGCTGAAGCAGAAATAGAAATGAATATTAATCTCTTTTTGGCACTGTTAGTGTTATTATTTATCTCAGAGTAGCAGTGAGAGTCCCCATGCAGTGCTAAAAGCTGTTCCTGTTTTGCAGATGACAAAGTTATTGCCTGTTCACTCCTAACTTTGCCATAGAAGATTACAAACTTTCAGTAGTTAGCGGTGATCTGACTTGTAGGTACAGGCTGCAGGAGGGTGCCTGGAAAGCAGAGCAGCTCGCTTCCAGGAAGAGGAGCTGGGAGGAGGTGAGCGCTGCGTCGAGGTCACAGAAGCGACTGAACAAGCAGAGTTTGCAGATTCTTCCTTGCTCTGTTTCCAAGCAGCTCCTTTGTATTTACACGATGGCTGCAGCTGAATTCTCCCTTTCTCCTGTTTCTGAATCAATTCTGCGTTAAGAACAGCAGCATTCACAACTGCAGTATTATTAAATGTGGACTTAGAGACTGAGAGGATCAGAACTGCCGCTTTTCTAAAGAAATTGACATTTAACTAAATTTCATTGCAGTAGCTGGCAAAGACAACACGAGGAAAGATCTGCTCATTAAAGCGAAGTGGGTCAGGAGAAGCAAGTAAAATATCAAAAATAATTATTTTAATCAACATCAACCACTTTTCAGCCTCATGCAGTTCTAATGGACAAACATGAGAATTAGCAAGTCTGTAAGTAAGTGCAGAATGAAAAGCCTAAGTTTGTAGCTCTCTTGCTTTCTGCCCTTGGAGGGCTTGTACCCTCTGCCTCAGTTTTTTCTGGATGTAAAGCAAGACCTTGTATCAAACAGATCTGGCGTAAGTCTGAGTATTTGTAGCTGAAGTGTGCAAACTGGTAGCCTATAAAGACCTTCCCCTATACCATAATCAGCAGAAATAGGCCCACATTAAAGTCACATTGGAATGGTGGATGAATTATCCCATGCCAAAGTCACTGTTATGCAACTTGTCAGAGTTAATGTTGCATTAAAGGTGCGTTAAGAAAGAAAAATCCCTCTGAGATCTCTCCTATGTTTTTAATCAACCCTGCAAGAAAAATGAGAAAGGAAGGTTTTAGCTTCAAAAAACATTTATCAGGCAGAGCACTTGTTTATAAATAATTATCTCAGCTGGGAAATGAGGCAAAAATACCAACAGGTATGTTTGTACCATGTCACACTTGTAGCTGACAAAACAGATTGGAGGAGATGCTGTTGCAAAAGAGATAAGAGATTTACCCTCAATAAACGTGCAACTTTCCTCTGCCAAAATAAGAGCTTTGTTCATGCTTAGTCAAAAACATTGCTTTTTTTTTTTTTTTTTGAAGTGTCATGGATTCCTATTAAAGAGATTTTGCTGGAATCCAATCTTTGATTAAACCTTCACTGTGAAATTGCTCTGGATTGCTGGAAGTAAATTATCCTTTCAGATATGAATAAAAGAGATGAAATAAACTGCCAAGTGGCCAGATATTTTTGTCACCAGCACTGAATTTATTTATTTTTTATTTACAATTTCATTTTAATGTATTTCTCTATATATTATTTGTAGTTGTTTAACTAGAGCGCGGACGGATGGATTTCTAGCTTTCCAGCTCTGTTGTTAAGACAACATTTCAGGGATTCCTGTTCATTCCTTTTAGTAGTGCTATCCTCTGAATCCATTTGATGGTGGTGTGATTCAGAATGTGAATTACCCAGAGTGATCTGAATTTTCTGTCTGTGGCTGCTGGGGACCAGAAAGGCCTGCTAACACATTGCTGCTTGTCTGTGTGAGGCAAGGCCTAATTGCCTACAGAAATTGAATATTATTATTATTATTATTTTTGCAAGTCCAGTTCTGAACTTTCTTCCTTTATATTCCTGGGCACTGCATGCTCTCAAACCAAGGTCCTTCCCCTAGCAGACCAAATTTCATGTTGTTCCCAATCAAATAATTGAGAAAGTTGTATTCCCTAAAAGCACAGTTTATTGAAACAGCTTATGAATGATCTCTGCAGTTCAGTTGGACTATTCCATCTGTGTTTTGGATTTTGCTTTTCTACCTTCATATTCTAATATTTTTTCTGCCCTGGTGCAGCTCGGTTCATTTCATTGCAATACAATCCTTGGGATCAGCTCTCAGGAAACACGATGCTTCAGACATGGTCTACCAGCACATACAGCCATATGCCTTCTGGGAAAACTGGAGAAGTTACGTGTGCTCACATGTGCCAGCTGAAAGCAACCCAAAGCTGTAGGTGCAGAGCACCATCTGTAACAGTGTTTGCTGTGTGTCTCGACGTGCCCTTCAATAAACAAAGTCTAGGCTAGAAACAGCTGCTGCTTACCTGTATTTTAGAGGAAAGCTACTGCAGATTTTATTACTTGTTGCTTTGCTACATTACATGTTCCATTACAATTCCTCCCTCAAATACCGTCTTAAGCTTGGTTTTCCAATAATTGCAAAACCAGGATGAATTACTTAGGTTTGAGGAGAAATGTTCAGGCATATGATCACAGGATACAAGGCCCATTGTTCTAAAAGCTGGCGGTGGCTCTGGGCCATCCAAGCCTTAACCCCAGAGAGTTGCACTGATTTAAAACTAATTATATTATAACCAGTCAGAGTAATCCAGCAAAGAAAAGACCTCTGCCAGGAACAGGAAAAAAATCCTCACTGTTAAAAGGACTTGAAATGGAGGAAGAAAGGATATGCTAAGCATAGATTTGTGATCCCAGATGGAAAGCTTCATTTAAGCTGTGTGCAGTTTAGTGAGAGCCACAGAGAGAAGAATGAAAACAGGACACTTGTCCTGGGTCTCGGAGGCCGTGTACCTGGTAAGACTTCATCTGAGCACGACAGCAAATTGGCAGAAGGAAGGAAGATGGGTTCCATGTAATGCTGTCTTGGGCTTTTTGCAGCTCTCTGAGCAGTCATGACAGCATAGATTGTTTCTTGTTTTGGGATTCACTGGCTTAAAGCATTCGGGTGGATCATAAACATTTCTATAGCTTTGTCCTATAAAAGAAGGATAGTTCCTGAGCACATCCAGTCAGACTGTACTGAAATGTTTGAAAGTACAGGCTAACACCACGACTGATGTATTTTAATTGCTTGTGGGTTTCATGACACCTCACCAATGTCTCATTTAGATGTTCCTGAAGTTATTCCTGATAGCTATCAGATCCCTCTTATTAGCCATGCCGTTAAGCAAGCTGGCACTTTGCTTTTGTGGCCACATATATTCCATCTCAAGGACTTTGCTATAAAAAACATCTTTGGTTTGCAACAGAGAACACATACCCTGAGAGCACACGAGGACTTAACTTCATGGTTTAACTTCAGTATGTACAGCACCACTCAGAGAGCAGAGATACCCAGACCGATCAACAGTAATGAAATACCACTGATCTAATTCATCAGCCACTAACAAGCCTGGAGTTTCCCCAGCTTAGTATTTCCATATTTTTTAACTGCTAAGGAAATTCACATACTGGAAATAAACTGGCCCCAATTCTGCTCCCACTACAGCACTGCTGCGTTTGTAGGGGGAGGTTTGTAGCTGGCTTAATCAGGCTTCAATAAACGTTCTACTATGAAAGGATAGCTGTGGCTTTTCTTTCCTTTTTTTTCCCCAGGGCATGGCCTTCTACCTTCGCAGCTGTTGGCAGGAAGTGTAAATGGTAGATTAGAAATGCAGAGACCTCTCTCTATGGGTCAAGAAAAGCATTATCTTTGAATATCAGGGCTGTTGACTAAAATAGATGAGAGGCGTAAATAATGTAATGAACCAGTGAGTTGGCTTGGGCATTTACTCCACCACATGATGCCTCAGAACGAAGGATGAAGTTCTGCATGTGACTGGTGCTTGATCTAAATAGCCCCGGGTCAGAATACAAAGACACAAAGTCAGCATTCTGCTCCAGCCCATCTTTGCGTGTCCTCCCTCCCCTTGCTGTGTGGTGAAGGGAATAAATCTGATTTCTTACGGGCCAGACACCAGCGTGGTATGCAGTGCCTGAGGCATTCCAGCCCAAGGGGAATGCAAATAAGCAAGAACGACGGAGGCTGAATAGCTCAGGAGCGCTTGGAAGCAGCCCTCCACGTCAGGTCCAATCAGTTCTTCTTCGTTCTGTCTCAGTTAAGTTTTGCACTCACTAAATCTGCCTTAACAGGCTAGCTGGTTTGGGTGGGAGCAATGCCGGGTCTCAAGTGGAAAGCTAATATTTCTGGCTACATCCAGCTTCTTTTTCCTACCCCATGCTGGTTGTATGACGGCTCCAGAGTTGGGGGTAAAGCCATCAGAAGCCGTCAGCATCAGCTGCTGGGACTTGCACAGTGCAGACACTGCAGTACCTCCTTCCATCCCAACCACCATCCTACCCTGCAGCCTCTGCACCCTCACTCCTACTTACAGGAGGTGGCTGGAGTTGGACAGCAGGAGCAACGTGCCTTTGAGATGGAAGACAGCTTTCAGCATTGAAACACGCACTACCACTCCTACCCAAATGAAATCACTCTGAGGGTTTCACCTTGTCGCTATGCCATGGATGTACTCTGGCCACAGCTTTCCACGCTTTCTTGTTTGCTTAAAACATAAAAAAAAACCACCACAAAATGAAAAAAGCGCATAGAAAATAGAGCCACGAGGCCTGACATGTCCTCATCCTACCTGAGAGGTCTCAAAAGTTCACGAAACATCGGCATGCTGTAGTTCCTCCCTGCACTACTCTGCTGACGCTGCTGTCTGCCTGCAGACAAAAGATAGCGTCTGGTCCCGCCCTCTGGATCGAGTGCTTTTCCTTTGGCACTGCCGGCACCGATGATTAAAAGGATCCTACCGAGGCTGAGCGGTTTTCATGTGCAGCAGTTTCCCAACAGACAAACTTGTTTTGCGTGCGTACAGGGAGAGTCCTGATGTTTTCCCCTCAAAGTAGCCCGGGTAATGATTCTGGTGCTGATGAAACCTAGGGCAGTTGCCCAAATGAGCCAATGTGAGAAAAGTGACCGCCGCAAAAATTCATGAGAAATTAGCTAGTTAAAATGGTGTTGAATTCATGGAGAAAATCGTTTGCCTTTTGGGCAAATGACTGTAGAGGCTGAGCCAAAAACCAGCAAAACCAACTTCTTCCCTTTTCTAAATGAATGCTACGGTTAAGTGAGGGTTACAGAGGATTAAGAGAGAACTGTGCAGTGAGTTCTGCTCCGGCTCCCCTTTAAAACGGAGCCCAAATAGACTAATTAATTGCTGGAGGCTAAAGGGTTCTAGCTTGCCATTTCTAAAGATAGCTATTCTGCAGTAATTGCTTCGGATGCTCCAGTGTTACTGTTCTAAGATGAACTCTGCAGAATAAGAAGGGAACGAGGAAGGCTGCTTCTTGTTAACGTGGGCAAGATATGCAAGTAGGCTCTTAAATTGGGAACCTATGGAAAGCTATTGCAATCTGTAGACATAAGGGAAGTGCTAAGACTGCGCTTCGTTGGTTCTGACAGGTAGACACAGGTCAGCTTTTGTGTGTGTTTATGCTTCACAGCGTGAGTAAATGATTCCTGTAACAGCAATGCATTACTTGTAAGTTGAGACCTCCCTGCATGGCTTCGCTGTTGGGTCTTAGCTGAGAAACAGAATAACACAGACAAGTGCTTTCAAAAAAAATTTTCAAGTGTTTGGGTTAAGATTCCTACTGTACTGGATATAAAATGGCTTGTTTCACCAACAGCAGTAATAGCAAAACCCACCCTGTACTCTGTGAGGTGCAGCAGCACAGATTGCTCTAAGGATTAGGTGACAGAAGAAGTCTGTCTCCATTTTTCTGTTGCAAGCGCACAGGGAGGAAATGCAAACACCTCCATCCCAAGGGATGGGACCTCTTTCTTCAGCCTCAGACTAACAGCCAAAAGCCATACTGGGCAGAGCCACTGAGGCTGGAGCTTTTAAGCTCTCACTGATTTAAACTCACTTTAAGCCCAGAAGGGACCACTGTAGTCTGCTCTGGTGGAGACACGACCAGATGCAAGCACAGCTCCAAGTCCCAGTCTCCTGGTAATGGCTACACCTTGAATCTCCCTGCTGTGTAACTCTTTACAAGACATTTTTTTCTTGATGCAAAAATGACAGTGTCAAATCCAACACACCTTGCACAACATGCCAGGGCAAGGCTTCTTGACAGTGAAAGCACAGTTCTGACCTGCTCTGAGCAGTAGCTGTGATTACCAGAAATTAGAGTTTTTTTGCTTGTGCCTGCATCAGCTCATGCTTGGCAGTTGCCAGTTCTGTTTTATTAAAGGTTAAAGGGAAAATTCTGCAAAGACGTTGTCTTTCCTCCCTGAAGGCAAGCTGTACGCATCAACACCTTCACTGTGTGATCATGAAACTGGATTAACAACACCTTCTTCACTGTCTGATCATGAAACTGGATTGATACATAAGCAGTGCAACCTTCCTAATTACACTAGAGAAGTAGGTGAAGTAAAAAGGACCCACCCAATTCAAACTAGAGGCAGGGAATTAGCTGAAAAGGCACGTGCCAATTGTTTGTTAATTGAAAGTAAGTATTTGAAAATAGATCTTACAAATCCTGGGGTGTGCAAGCACTTGAGTATCTCCATTTCAAAAGGAACATGAGGCTGTTGTGGGTGGAAAGGTGACAGGTACAGTTGGCTGCAAATCACAACTGATTATTTTGCATAGCACTCGCATAGCACTGAGCACAGATCTTCTCAGACATGGCTAAGGGGTTTTGCTGGAGGAGCCTTGAGCCAGGCTTGATTGCAAGAAAAGGAGAGCAGGCTGTTTGTACCCAAATATCGCCAACCCCTTCACTCCTTAGAATCCTATCCAGAATACCCTCATCTCAGTAGAGTTAACCTGAGCTTTCCCATTTAAACACATTCTCTAAACCACTTCTGCTGATTAAGCCTGTGCCTCGCTTACTGAGCATGGCTGCAGGAGGACGCAGTGGACTGCTGCTCAGTGCTAGCCCTGGATGCCAAATGATCTCTGGATTGTCAGCAGCTGAAAAAAACTGACATTGATCCAGATTGCAGTTGACAAGAAATGGTTCTGTACGCTGACAGGCACAAATGGGAGCCCTGGGAAGGCAGCAGGAGGATGGGATGCAGACTGGCTCCATGGCCTTTGTGTCTGGGGAGGTCTCTAACAGACCGGTGATTGATTGTTGGTGGGCTCGTGTCTACAGGAAACAGCTTTATCCTCCAAGGAATACTTTATAGACATGAACCTTAACCTCCCCACCTCTGTTGTTTCAGGTCAGGAAAGAGGATTAAGAAGACCAGGAAGTATGACATAATCACCACTCCAGCTGAGCGGGTAGAAATGGCTCCTCTGAATGAAGAAGACGATGAGGATGAAGACTCAACAGTGTTTGATGTGAAGTACAGGTAAGGCCAGAAGCCCATCCAGTCAGAATTGCTACTGAGCTCTTATTAGGAAGGGTTGTTCTTTCCTCTCCACTGGGCCTCCTTGACAGAGATGAGGCAATCACTGTCTCCCTTTCACTTTGTCTGAGCCTTATCACTCTCCATTACAGCTCCTGTGCCTAGTTTCTCAGCACACATCTGTTCCGTACTCTCCTTCTCTTGTAATAACCACTTTGCTACCCTGAGGCTCTCTCTGCCCTCCTCTTTCCTTTGCAGAGCAGCTCAGTAGGATACACATGCCCCACATAGCTAACAAGGTTTAACAGACTGAACTTCCCCTCTCCAGCAGTTGACAGCAATCATTCCTGCACACTCACAGTGCCTACACACATCCTAGGTAGAGGACTGTGTGTCAAGGGCTGCTTTTCCAGGCACTGTTACTGCAGTATGGTAGGGAAGGAAACAGTGGCAAATCTGCACTGACCTTTGGATTCAGATGTGCTCCAGTGTTGTTCTGTGTCAGAGAAAGGACTGTGGTCACTCCCTAATGTTGCAGCAGTTATCCCTTAGCAACAAACTTTCCCTAAATGTGTTTGTCTCTTGTGAGATAGAAGCAGTGTGACAATCCAAACCTTTTGGTGCCTATTCTGGACCTGAGATTTATTGCAGACACTCAGCATGTAATGATGTTGCAGACTGTTTTATGGCATGAGGGTATCTGCACCTCTTATTTTTATTTGCATCCAGCAATATGTAGCACTTGAGTTGCATTCTTAACCAAATATGGCCTACTCTAAAATCTGTCTGTCTTTGGCTGAAATAAGCTTTTCTAATTATAAAAATGCAGATCTTGACAACTCCTAACTGGAAAATAATCAGACCTCACTTAAGTTGCCCATCTCTTAACTTTAGAAAGGGGAACGACGTATTTGTTCTAAGCACTTGTATGCCAGCACCTAAAACACACAGCACCACATTCTGCTGTTCATTATCAAAATAACTGCATTATTTCTCTGTAAAAGTCAGGCTATAGTTGGAAGTTTCAAAACAATGAAGGGTGTGAGTCATGCTGCTACACACAAGTAATTGGTGCCTGAATTAGAAGGCTCTTTAAAGTCCTTGACATCCTACTGCCATTCCCTGTAGCTGTTCTGTGTTTACAGTAATAATTTCGGGTTGTATTGTTCCTCAAGCCAACAACAACTTGTTTGACCCAGGCTTTGTTAAACTTGAAGAAATTTATCTAACCACAGCCTCCTTCAACAGCCCTCCTTCTGCCATGCTTGCTCTTCACTAAGTAGAAATAACTGAGTACTTTGTCTGTGACCTTATGGTAGCAGCATCAGAGGGATTTTCCAAAGACAGAGAACAGAAGATTCACCATCATGGCAATGCTTCAGGGTAAGATGTCTAATAGTAAAATGTTAGATGAACAAAGAAAAGAGCGTGCTGAAAAGTTTCTGACTCAGGAGAGTCGTGTAATCTGACATTGCTCCCCTGGAGCACATGCTGTACTGATGCTTTCCCAAAAGCTATTTAGTGTTCGTGGGTTCCTTTGCAGTACAAACGGCTCATCTCACCTTGTGTGATGCTCTGTTCAGAGACAGTAGGGGGTTTTGATTCTTAGCCAACCTGTCCTCTCTTCATCTGTGGGAATTCCTCCTTTCTGCCACAGTACAACAGCTATTGAATTCCATATTTCCTGAAGTCCCTGCTGCTTTAAGCATACAGTTCGAGTTCAAACAGTGCTACCTCAGTCTAGAGGGGGATATCATCTTACAGACATCCCCTTAGCAGGACTGAGCATCAGAAAGCTTCTTTGAAGATACATTTGCTTCCTGATACCTTTGTGCCTCTCAGAGACCACGTCTTGAGTAATTCCTGTCTCCCGTTAACCAGTAAACGATCTTTGCAACCATGCAATACCAAGTTTGTCCACCAAAATCCCCCCTAAACTCCTCAACAAGTCCTTTGTAGCACTTGTGTCGAGATAAGTGAGCATCTCAGATGTGCCCTCAATGCTTGGTGAATTAACAGAACACCTGGTAAAAGCTGGAATTCCCCACCCCATCAAAGAATAGTAGTTAACTTTTGCCACCTAAGGCTTCTGTTTTGGCTTTTGTGTTTTTGTTTTTTGCAGCTGGAGGCAGATTCCAGCAAGATCCTGTAAAGAGAAGTATCTCTAATGCCTGCCCGTGGTTAAAAGGAGTTATAAATATATGTGGGTACCCACATAACTAGAGTGATAGGATTGTTTTAGGTGTTCAGCAAGTGCCTGCAGATTTAAAGGAACCTTTGTTCATTATTGCAGCAGGAAAGCTGCTTCCCCTCTCCTTTACATCAAAAAAGTGCAAACACATCAGGTGAACACCCACAGTTGTTACTGGGGCTGTTGCATAAGGAATGGCATGATGCTGCTGTCTCATCTCGTTAACTAAACTACAGCAGTGTGTAACAAACCACAGCAACCTGGAAGCAGTTGTGAAGGGGACAGAGGAGCAACAGGTGCCTCCTGACAAATACCCACAGGCAAGGATGTACTGTGCTCTTTTTTATGTGTTTATTTTTATATTCAAATGAAGGTGCCTCCTTGCCAGCAGTCACTATCAGTCGTTTGGATTTATTCAGTCAACCTCCTAGCAGCAGCACTCGCTTGGCTTATAGTACAACAGACTTCTGGCCCCTGTCTATGCTACCAGTTGCTGGCGTGGGGATTTTGGCAAGGCACTGCTTCACATAAAGCTCTTCTGTGACTGCACCATCCCAGGGATTGCTATCAGAGAGGCTGAACCTCATTCAGCCCGGTGCTATGGGAGGATCTGCTGGTGCAGTGCTATGGCTGACCAAAAGGTGTCATTCTGATGATTTTTTTTTAATTCTTTATTTCCTCATGACATGCTGGTAGGGAAAGATAAGCCTATTGGCTGGGCACATCGCTCAATATTGTAACATCCGCACCACCACATCTGCTGCAGAAACCAACTTTCTGTCACTGAAACCTAGAATTTTTGAAGCCTTCCTGGCTCCAGAAAGTCATATAAAATTAGCTGTATTCTTTGGAGCTGTTCATTGGTGATTTAAAAGCTGTAAAAGTACGAGGAAAAGAGTCCATTCTCTGGAAAGCTGTGATCGCTATGGCCTTTGCCCAATGCTTTCCACCAGGAAAGCACCATAAATACATTTAAAACATCGTGGAAATGGAATGAGGTTTCCAAAATGCAATGCAATAGGGCCACAATGCATTACGAGCATCATTCAGCTCAAATGTTACCTGTGGGCTCTAAGACTATTACGTGCTTTTAGATTCACGGGGCTGCTACCTGCATGGCAGTTATAGGACTCCTGAAGTGCTGACCTTGGATTACCATGATGTTAGGTGCCTCCTGTCCATAACACTACGTATATCACCTCAGTATTGACATATTTCTCAAGCCAATAAACAGCTCACAGAGAGTCTCATTGTGAGTTTGTAGCTTAAGTCTTTGCTAGGGATGATGGGGGTGGATCTAGGCTGGTTTGTTTGGGGTCCTCTTCAGGTTGTTGAGAGGTACACATTGACATGTCTGTGTTTGGGGGAGTAATTAAGATTCTCAGCCACATTCCCCATGCAATGCAAACAGCCCTAATTAAAAGGCAGTTGATGTCTGGCAGCAACAGGGGAGAAGCCACATATACCTCTCCAATTGTTCTCATGCAGCTAATTTTCTTTCCTTTCATGCTTTGTCCTTGCAAGTATTTGTTTGCAGCCTTACATGAGGCATCAAAGAACAGCAGGCAGTGTAAATTGGGCTGCTGGATGAAGGTGTTTACATTTTTTTTTTGAGGAGGCTATAAGATTTGGGGCTCCCAATAGATCCCCCATTCTCTGCTTCCACGGGGCCAAGGAATAGCTGCCTCTTTCCATAAAGCAACCTAATGAGACACTTCAGATCTCAACCAAATACAGTCCTTCCCATGGAGGCAAAAGCCACCCACTGGCTGTCTCTGTCACACACAGAAGCTCAAGGGTGCCGGATTAGATGCCCCTTTTGCAATCTTACTGCAGTCAGAGGAAATGGTTCTGTCAATGGCTTCTCTAATCCTGAGAGCACAATTTCTGTGACAAGAGGCTGAAAGTGTAAATCAGAGAATGTCACAGTGCAAAGATCCCTAATCACTTGGATATTAGCACCTCTTTGAAAAGCTTCATGGGAATGTTGCTTTAATGTGGAGGATAGCTTTTGGTGTATTTGCTCTGGTTTTGAATGAGACATCGGGATAAAAAGTTGAAGAATTATTCTGAATTTATTACAGAGCTACACAAAGAAAGCAAAGTGAACATAGAGAATGCTTATTTCTTGATCACCGATTCAATCTGTGCTGCAGAAGGCTGAAAGTTATCCATGTCCAATTGATTTTGGACAATATCAACATTACTGGTCACCATTTTCCACCTGTCAGGTATTTTTTTCATGTTTTATGATGGGATTACATCTTGGAAAATAAGTTAAATGGAAAGCTAAATCCCATCCTTTGCTGTGCTTTCTCATCCCATCTGTAGGTCTTGATTTTAAAATGTTCCTTTCTATTTGCTATATTAGCACTTTCCTTCGCCTTCTTGAAAGAAAGTCACATAGATCTTCTGATCTCCTACACGACAGCACTGCATGACACTCAAGAAGAGTAAAAGAAGGGAATAGGTGACAGGCAAACACTCCCAATAAACTTCATTCATCCCTCATCACAATGGGGGCAGAATGCTTTAAGAAATAAGAGAAAAAGAGAACAGTTGCGAAAAGAACCAGTTTCTGAAAACGTAATTAAAACTGTTAGGTTATTAAGCTTATTAACTCTAGCGTCATTCGTTGGGGGATTTCTTGTCAGCTTCAATAGAAAAAGCAAAACAAGCACTGAATAAATTCTGTGGTACCTTATACACGAACACTTTGAAAGCACAATCTGGGAGATCAGCATCTCCTTTCCCTGCTGAAATGCAGCTGCTTGAGGCAGTGCATTCTGCTCCTGCTGTGCTTGCTGGGCCCAGCTGCGTGAATTTCACAACTGTTCCTGCAGAGCCTTTGGAGTCCAGACTGAGATGCACCATGCGAGAGCCCGCAGTCAAGGAAGACCTCAGAATTTAAATACCAGAGCTGGAATTTTCCCCAACCCAGATGTCTGACTCCTAAATAAGAACAGAAAGAAAGCCACAAGTTTTTCTCGGGGCAGATTGAAGCTTCTGTCCCTCCTGTCAGCTAAGTGAAATGTCTCAGTTTGTTTTCCACGTGGATTGCCACCTCTCCCTCTACCAGCAGCAGTACCAGCAAAGCACAGAAGCATTTTAGGAATGCATCTTCCAAAGCACACTTGAAAGCGGAAAGATTTATGTGTGAGGAGTGGTGGCAGGCAGAGAGGTCAGTAACATTTATGCACTCATCATTGGACTAAAGGGCTTTGGAGAGCTTGTGGGATGTTTTAGAGGAAAGATGTGCTGTATCAAAGGGCTGGTGGAGCACATTATTTCTGGATTCACCCCTTTTCAGGTGCTGATGGCACTGAACTGTGTGAATACGTCTTCATCACCGTCGTGGGGCTCAGCTTTGATGTGCTCCAGTCTTCTGGGAGTCTCTCTGCAAAATATACGATTGCAATATTGGTGTCTTCTCTTTGAATACATCTTTTCCAGATCCTAACTGCATGTGCAGCCCTGAACAGAGCGGGGCATTGTCTGCTTGTTAAAGCAGCGTGTTTGCTCTCAAGGGAGCAGCTGTAATGGATTTTTGGCAAGTGAAAGCCTCGGGCCTTTATGGATGATGCTAGGTGAATTGCACTGGGGTTTGTAGCAGCTTAAATTTTTTTTCTAGCAGCAGTGACAGGCTGTGTATAAATGGAGGTGCATCATTTACCCTCATCTGAAGGGGGTGCAAATCACCGACTCAGTCAGCTGCTTACCATAAATACAGCAAGTTGCCAAAGCTTTGATGCTGCTGTTTATGATTTCCTGTGGATCTGCAGCAGGGGAGGAAATACATAGTTAGAAAGCACTTTTTGCTTGGGTTTTGAAGGACAGTTTCTCTTCCCTCACACTTGTTACAGAGCACACCACATTCTGCTGGTCAGTTCAGCTGACTATATGCAGGCAGTGCAGTCCTATGGGAAGGTGCTCACCTCATGCACGACAGTATAACAAGTTTCTATTAAGACTTTTTTCTCTTTTTTGTCTTTAGTCATTGAATCCTGAAGCAGTTAAAGCAATAGGGAGTCAGCAGGAGAATCCATTGCAAGGTGAATAATCCACACATGCTGGTTAGCGAGGGGCTGCACTGATGTGAAAAAAGCTGTTAGGTCCAAGATGTTATTCCATGTGCAGTGATATAGGAACCTCCTCCTGTGTGCACGCTCCCTGCTCTGGCCTGCACAGTGGCTGACCACACAATCTAGTGGTTGTCTGGTGTGCTGCTGTTTTCCTTTGCTTGGTCTGCCTTCTCCTGGCTTAACAGTAACCTCATATCAGTGTCCATTGTTAATGTGGAGATCAGCTGCTGGAGGGATCTGATAGCAATCAGTGAATAACACTGCCTTTGAGGTTTTTTTCCCCATACCATGCACATCAGTTCTCATCTCTGTGAGCTATTTAATTGCAAATCTACAAAAGCACTAATTTCTCCTGTTTCTTTCCAGGTAGAGCAGTTCTGTGGAGCACTGGTGCCCTGCCAGGTGGCATTCTGCTGTTGAGGGACCTGCTGAAGCCATAACTGTGAAAGGGGAGGCTTTCATCTCTGCAGCATTACAACCAAACCAAGCCTCACCTCCTCGAGGTGCTGTTTGTGTGGCAGGCTACAAATCTTCCGACCAAAATGTCACCATTCAGTTCCCTGGTTTCCAAACCACTATGTTGGAATGATGGAGATCCTCCTCGCCAACTCAGCTCCCTCTTGCTTTAAGAGGACTGCTATGTCACTAAAGCATGACAAGATTCAGCCCTGTGTACTAACTTGCAGCTCATTATGGTCTAAATAAGTTTTGCAGAAGAAGGAAGAAGAGGAAGATTCAATCAAGCTGCCTCAAGGACTTATTTTCCCAATTCAGTACTTTAATCACTGTTAAACTTTGCTCGCTGTAGAACAGTTCATACATTTAAATATTAAGAAGGGTATTTTCTTTCTGGCCTTACAGAAGTGACTTGTGACTTTAGGTGGTAAAAATGTAAGCCATGTTGAAATGCTGTGCTATGTTTAGTACAGGATTTTAAGGGGAATAAGGTGAGAGGTTGACTCATGCAGAAAATTTTCTTGACTTGCTACTGATTTTTTAAACATTATAGTTGCACTAAGCTTTCATAATGACATTTTCATTGTCCCTAGGAGCTTTGATCAGACCAACAATAAATGAGATCACAGGGAAATAGGAGGAATCAGACATGCCCTAAACTACAACAATCTTGGATTAAAAAAATATATATATTTTTGTAATTTTCTGCCCTTCCACAGGGAGTTAAAGTGTTTTGTACTGTTGTGTGTCCTACGCTTCCTGTAACTTGTGTACCAATCATCTTAGTACGTTTTTTCTAAGCAGAGTAAGTCCTCACATGGAATTATTTGACTGCAGAAAGACCACTACTTAGATTGCACGGAAGCTTTATATAAATGATCTTAATCTGTGAAAAACTGGAAGTTTTGCTTTACCACCTGCTTGGCAAATCCCATTAAACTCAAGGATGCATTTTGAACCATTACTCCCTGCTGTGCCTCACGCTGCAGAGGTCAGAGCTGTGGGAGGACACTAATAAAATGAGATAGCTGCATCTGGATGGATCAGGCTAAGGAAACCACAGGCATGTATACTTTCCAGGCAGTCATTAGGAAGGGCAAGCCTAACTGGTTTTGTTTCTTCACATTGTGGCTTTCCTCTAGAATAACCACAGATGCAGATTTCTCTTTGACACGTTTACTCTTCATTTGCTTCACCCTTGAAACCTTTGTACTTTGGGTTTTGAAGCTCGCTGGAGAACCTTGCTTTTCTTGGGAACCACACGTTTTCTGTTTCTTCGGATTGTCCCAGTGTTTGCTTGACTTATTCCTACAGTTACAGCCCTTCAAGGAGACTGCAGAGTATCTGGCAAAGAACCACCTTTGCAGTGAGTTGCCTTTTTTTTTTTTTTTTCTTAGTGGAATTGATGATTGCTGAGAACACTACACTGCTTTGTCATGATACCTTAACCTGTGCTGGTTCTGCATGGTTCCCTTGGGCCCTGCAGTCTGTAAGAGGAGGAGAAGGGAAATTTCTTTTCCCCAGCAGCCTTGTGCTTTCATCAGAGTAGCTCCCATAATGTAGCTTGCTTTCTGTAACGGTGACTTAGCAAAGGCTTTGCAAACATCCCACTCAACTGGCATGGAAAAATCCCATGGGAGACTGTCGTGTTACCATTAGTCATCAAGGCAATATAAAAATGCTTTGCTATTTTCATTCACAGAATGAATTTGAGTCATTCCACAGTACTGTTACTAAGCAATATTTCATGTCAGCTACTAAGTGAGAGTAGAGGAACTGATGATGGGGCCGAGCAGGTTGTTTCCAGGATGGTATAACATGTAAGTACTGGTGGGTTGAGCAGTGCTGCAGGTTGAGATGAAAGCCAGAGAATCTTTCCCCGCTTTGGTAAAGCAGATTTCAGATTCAGGCTGGATGATTCTGAAGGAAATAGCATGTCTCTTCAGGAGTACAGTGCTTCGAAAAGCAGGAGCTAAATTTAGATAGGTAGAATCCTTCTTAAGTCAAAGAAGTGGCGATGCTGAGAGGAAAGCTAGGTTAAAAGCTCATTTTGCATTTGCTGGAGGAGGTGATGAAGGGCAGGAGCTGTGCTTTCTGAGCAAACACCATGGCAACATGTTCATGTCCACACTTCTGCCAAATTCATTAAGCTGAGGCATTCTGGAAGTGGTGGGGATAGAGGGAATAAAGCCTCCTTGCACAAAAGAGGGCAAGACCAAGCGACAGAGGAGAAAGATGAGAGGAGCATGAAGGGTACTTCTTTCCAAGGGCAAGTCAGTTCTTGAAATGAATTATTTCCACCAACTTCAGGTTACTTGCAGAGTTCAGCTGGCAGAGGCCATCTGCTCCACTTGCTTGTGGCTAAAAACCCCACTGTTTTATAACATGGACAAATCTCAGCGGTGGATGGGGACCAAGCATTTCAGATGTAGAATACAGAGGTGCTCAGCTGGCTCCTCAGAGCAGTCCCAAATGATGTGCCATAAGCCGAGGAGTGCTGAGGGGGAGGAGGAGCTACTTGGTGAAAATAAAAGGCCAGCCTCACCCACTGCTCACAGTCATGAAAATAACCTGAATTCTTTGTTTGATGTTGCTCAGTTGCTGTTGCAAATGTGAGGCAATGTTTACCTCTATAGAAGTTGCTGTATGTGATTTAAATTGTCTAGTTAAATATTCTATAGCTATATTTAGTTAAGATTTTAAGAGCACTTGATGTGACTCATCTAATAGTATATATAAGAATATTTTTTTAATTGTAGGAATTAGTTTAAAACATAGTTTTAATAATTTGGACTGTTCAGTTCAGGTAGATCTATTTCATTGGAAAGGAATAACCATTAACCACTCCATGAATGTTTTGCTTTAACATTCTGTGCATCTTACAGTGCAGATTTAATCTGATTGCGATTGTCTCTTAGTATTTGCTGCTATTTTGTGTTGCGTAGTCGAGCTTGCTTTGTTCAAGAGCATTTTAAAGGCATTTTTCTGTTACAGAAAATGAAAAGAAACATTATTACAGATGTCTGCCTGCAGCTTGCTCACTGCTTACAAAATCCACTGACTGGTAACAGAGTCAAACAGAGCAAGCAAATTAGAGGCTTTCCTCCTTGTGCACGCTGTGCTGCGGAGGAAAACCCTGCACAGAATCACAGCTTCGTTACTCCAACTGCAGAAGTCAGCGTGCCATGTTTGCCTGCAGGATTAAGGCAGAAATGCACAGGTAGCATCTTCCCCTTGCCTGGAAGATGTGGAGATGACTGCAGACACTGCAGACACTTGTTCAGCTAACTCGTACACAGGTCAGTGCTTATCCTAAGCTCCAAACGACTTGTAGAAGTCTAATGAACACTTAATTGCTAATGCATTTGAACATTTTGTTCATTACTGCTCCCTCTAAAGCACTGTATGTGGCATAATCTCTGCAGGGTGGCACACTATGGTTTTCATTAAGGTTTTTTCCTTTTGTTAGATGAGTTTCTGCTGCTGCAGTCTTTGTGTGAGGAGTTATCAGGACCATGCATTTTGTTTTGTGCAATTGCTTGAACTTTGTTTAAAAGTGTTTTAAGAGAATTTGTTGTTGTGACCAAAAGTTGTATTTGTTTTTTTTTTTTAATATAAGAAAAATTGGTAAGACAAGTTTGAATGGACATCTCATGTTTCAGTGGAAACTGCCATCATTAAACATGTTCTTGAAACCTCTCCTTGTGCTGTTGTGCTTAGGGAGGGGGTGGGAAGGGGTTTGTCATTTGTTGAAGTGCACTGATCTTCAGAGTGCCTTGCACACTGCCTTGGTACAGAGAGCTGCACGTCCCTTTGTACAGTGAGCCTGAACCAGAGCGTGACAAGGAGAGAAACTGGTTGTGACAGCACAGAAGAGAAATACATTTAGTCACACAAACTCCCTGTCAATACGCTAGATTGACACCTGGATTCAAAAAGCAAACATCTCTGCAATAGTGAAGATATCAGTACTGCTGGTTCCCGCCTTGTTAAGTAGCATCAAGCCCACGAACTGCAGCCATGTTGTCCCAGGCTGTGAGGCAAGAGGAGTGAACCGAGCCGTGCCCCATCCCCGGGGTGGCCAGACTGCATGGCAGCAGTGGGCAGGCTTCCTCCAGCTGGGTCGGGTGTCCCTGTTCCCAATCTGAAACAATTCTGCCTTGTGGCTTTTAGGGCACACGAGGTGCTAGAGACAAGCAGTGAGGCACATGGGGACTTAATGCTCATTTTAGGACTGTGAGTGAGTCCTCTGAAGGCTTCTCCTCTTGCACTACGTTATATAAAGTGAGGAGGGGCTGCTAGTTATGGGACAGTCTGATCCAGTGCCCCTTGCATGAGTCAGTTCTGCCTCTTCCCACATTCCAGAATTGCTCCTGCCTTGATGTTTTCATGCCCTTTTTTTAATAGCCAGACTAATTCAGTGCTGTAGACAAAGGGCAGCTGCCAACCAGCCAGTGCCTTTTGAATGACGTCCTGCCAAAGTGAAGTTAAATCCAATTCAACGTGCTTATCAAAATGTAATTAGGCCTCAGCCACGAGCCAGCTGTTGTGCAAAGCTGGTGTTCATAGGCAGTTTGACCCACGGAGAGGAGCACCAGCCTAACCCAGCCATGCTCAAACAGGACTAACCCCTTCATTTGGTGCACACTGCAGAAGGGAAGATCAAATGAAAAGCAGCAGCTGCAATCTGTACACACTTGCTTTTCTGATGAGAACTCAAGTGGGAGATAAATGACCAAAAATCTGGTGTAATTTCTTAGCTAAGGGCTGAAAAGCTGGAGTTGGATAAAGATGATTGCAGCTGGGGCTCTGGGCAGAAAGGGGATGCTCATTTCAGCCTCTCTGAATTTTGACATGGAAGTAACTTGAAGCTACAAGACATGTCCTCACATATATATATATTTTAAATGGATCCTCTTAACAGGTTATTTTGATTTCTAGTAGAGTTCTGCACAGACCAAGGTAGAACACGACCTTTCCTTTACTGGACGTGGTGTTGCTACCTTCATACAAGGCACTGCTCTCACTGGCAGCCACTGTCTGTACCCAAAAGCGTGAGGTTAACTCAATACATATTTATAATGCTGGAGAAAGGAGGGGTGCCCCTCCTGTGTCTGTCAGTGATCTTTGGATGCTTTGATACTTAAAAGTACAAAATTGTCAGCGATGTTTGGCAAGTGCTATCAAAGAGACATTAGGTTAGCACTGAGATAATTTGAATTACGCCTGACAACGAGCTCTATTAGAGTATGAAGCAGAAACGGCTCTAATTGCTTAAGACCAAGTAGTCTGTAACCAGGCTGCACAGAAACATCATTGAAGACAGTTGATCTCCCCATCAGCTGGCAATTACCAATTTCTAAGAGACCAGAAACTCTCCTAGCCTTCGTCTCCAGCAGACACTTGCTCCTCTGAGCTCAACCAACCAGGTTCCCACTTGCTTTGCTTTTCTAACGATGGTTTGCTCAGGGCATGTTCAATGAGCTGAGTTTAATTCAAAGCAGCACTTCCATCTGATGGAAAAACAACAGTACGGAACGAGTGACCATTGCTGTTAAAGCTAAAAAGCAAACGGCCTTACCATTTCAGATACAGTTCTCCATGTCCTAATAGGCATAAAGCTAGCAGCAGGATAGGAAGGAAAAGCCTCAAAACTTTCTCTAAGCCAACAACCTGATGGGAAGATGGTGCCACATAGGTGCCCATGGACTTTGAATCAGGATTCCTCCTTCCAGCCCTGGGGGGTGAAACCACTGAAATCAAACAGCTGCAGTACAGAAAGATTGAACATGGCTGTATTTCATGCCAGGTAATGCATGTGTTTGTGCTGCCCTGTGTCTGTTAGAGGAGATAGAAAGCAGTCTGGGTTGATGTGGCTGTTCCTCATCAGCCCTGATGCCAACTCAGAGTGAGCACAGTGCTGCTGATAAGCAAAGATGAATAAAACGCTTCAAATCATCTTCAGCTCCTCAAGACATCACTTGTAAAGCCCTCACACCCCCAAGCTGTTCCCCCCTGCTGCCATCAGTTTCCAGACTGCCTCTGCCCTGGTACAAATATATTTAGCTGGAAAGCAGCTCTTCTTTACAGACATTTCTCTCATCTCCTGCCCTCAATTCGTGAAGGTTTTGCTCGGGTCAAGAACATTTGACATTTCCCCACTTCATTTCTGCCTGGCTGTCAGCAGCATTGTCTCAGCAGTGCCTTCTGGGCAGTGTCTGCCATCACCTGGCTCCATCCCATTCCTCGCTTAAGGACTCCTAAAGGCACGGAGCCCACCAGTGTTATTTCTCAGGTAAACAGGAAAAAGAGGCTTTCAAAGTACCTCTTGTTTTCTAAGGAGGTCAGACCACTTCAAGGTGTTGATGGTGAGCAAATGCTATCAGTGCCAGGAAGTGGATGAGGGGGTCCCTGCCCTTCTGCCCTCCTTGCCACCGGCGCTTGGCCACAAAAGCCCTGAATTCCTCCTTGCCATGCCCAACAGTTATGGGCTAGCAATGCCCTCATAAAGTCACAGCAAAAGAGAGTTCTTTTGGAGCAACTGCCAAACCATTGCTGTAACCACCAGCTGCCAGGGATGGGCCTCCATGGAACAGCAGACATGGCTCATCCTTTGCCTTGACAGCAACCAAATTAAATAGGACTTCACTCAAGCCTCCACTCTGAGCTCCTGTTGTTGAAGTGAGGTCTGTTTAAGCAGGATTAGCATTCCCAAAGCCTGCTAAGCTTGAAGAAAGCAATGGTACCTCTCGGGGTGCCCATGGACTGGGGGAGCCCCGTGCTGAAGAGCTGCTATTTAATGAGCTGTTCAAATGAACAACTTCCTTTATCCCTCCGTGTATGCACACCATTTTTAAAATCACATATTTACAACACATTGTTTGCAGCTGTTCAAGGAAACAAATGATTTGCTTTTAACATAATCACTATCAGAAGTAAATTATTCAGCACTTGCTGCTCGGAAGTTAGAAAGGGAGCCTGGATTTCTTTATAGTTTCTTCCTCTTTTTTATAATAGATATACAAGCTGCAGGGCACACTTTTATGCTCCTGTAGCCAAGATTTTGTAGAATTGACTAATAATCTATTTTGCATATTTATAAACACTTTATCATTTATTAATGGGACGTTTCAGGAGTAAATTCATAATCCTGCCATATGATCTCAGCCTTTCACAGAAAAATGGTTGCTCGTGTCAAAGAGCTCTAAATGAGAGCTGGCGTAACAAAGAAATGAGTGAGAATATCTCATTAGCAAGAAAGCAAACAAGCAGGAGCCTTTTGTGAGAGCAAATACCCACACGCACACAAGACAGCTCACAGCACCACATTAGATGTCAAATACAGAACACAACACTTCAGATGTATCAATTCCCCACCCTGCCTGCAATAAAGCCTACAATAGCATAGCACAGGCCTACAGCCACACAAAAACCCTGCTCTAACACACCCTGCACTCACTCTCCAAATTGCCATTGCCACACTCAGGCTCACAACCTCTGGGCATTGTATGTTTCAGATACTATTAGCAGCAGATGCAAACCAAAGACCAAATACAGATCTCCTACCCACCCTCACATCCCGCATTGCTGCTACAGGAAATCACAGACAGCTCAACCACTGCCGACATCAAAGTTCAGTTTTCAGACATCTCATCCCCTAAGTAAATAGGAAAAAAAAACCTCCAGACTTTTCCTACCTGTCTCTGGGAAATCCCTGGAGATCCACAAGCAAGCTCCTAACAAACAAGTGACTGCACCACCTGCACTGAGCCCTCTACTTGTGCCCTTTATAACTTTTGGGCCCTGAGCAGCATCCCATCAATGACCCAATGCCCTCCAGCTGCCTTCCTTGGTCAGGAGCCTCTCCCATCCTACTCCTCACCATTCAGACCCAGGTGGAGTAATAAGGCTGCAAATCAAAAACAGAGCTTGCAGAGGTGTAGGTGTGAGCTGTAAGGTTCTGAGTTTTGCAGACTGATTGAATTTCAGCTTTTTAATTTCAAGGCTGATACTGAGTTCTCAGCATCGTGGAGAGCTGTTGTGCAATTTGCCCCACACTGGAGGCACCAAGGGGCTGATGCTGTTAGGGGGTAAATTCCCCCAGGGGGTGATGCTGTCAGCACACGTTTTATTTTATTTTTCTGAAAGGAGCTCCAAATATTTGAAGTTTTCACTGAGTTTTGCTGGAAGCAGAGCCTCAGTGCTCTGCCTGCTGACGGGGAGCAGGTGGGGAAGAGCAGGAGCAGATAGGAGGTGAATCACGCTGCAGCCTGGTGGTGCACCCAAGCGTAGCAGCACGTCATTGATGCCATTTAATTGTTCCCTGCAACTCGGATAATGGGGAAGACATTAGTAATAATAGCGGCTTCATTATGTTCCTTTTTGATGTACCATCTAAAAAGCTGAAATCTGAACAAGGACATTAGGAACCCAGAGTCTGAGGCTTCCGTTGGCATTTTGTTTTTCTGCAGAACCTGAAAATACCTCAATGAAGCTTATTAAACTTTAATGTAAATGCGTGCAAACATAGAAAACGTGCATGCAGAATACAAATAACAAGGTGTCAGCCATGGAGGCCTTTGCAGCACTGAGTTTTTCACTCCACTTCTTTGACCACTCCCAAAAAAATGCATAGTGCGTGTAGTCAGAGAGCCCTTATGTGCAGCTGCTCCTATTCAGCACAGAGCAAAGCAGATCTTGTGGGAAGCCCTGCTGGGATGGAGCTAGGAAAGTGCAGAGGACAAATTAATTCAACCAGGATTTGGACTCCATGATCCTTATGGGTACCTTCCAGCTTGAGTTTTTCATGATTTCTGCAGCCTTTGCCAGCGTGAAGGTCAGCACAGACCCTGCTCCTTGCCGTGGGCAGTGCTTTACATCATCTCATCCTATGGACCCACCCAGCTCTTTGGCATGTTCTGATGGCCAGCTTTCATCCGTCGGTGTGGGACTGCAGGGTGCCCAGAGGACTTCCAGCCTCCATTAGGCTTCAGCTAAGCACTTCAGAAGGGCTCCTGCCCAAATCCAGCTGAGGTGTGCTGAAAGAGGGGGAGGTGGATTTAGCATGCAGCCAGTGCCTGGCTGATGAGCACCTGTTGTATTCTCACAATGTGGACACTTCATTTTGTTTCTTTTCTTTTGCCCTCCCTGCAGCAATGCAAGGATAGCATCACCACCAGTATATATGTGCACATTACTACACACACAGCCACAGTGCGGGCTGCAGCCACTGCTGCTATGAGTTTTCCCAGCACTGCTGGGAGCACTCATTGCAAGGAAAGAACTCAAAGCAACAGCAGCAGCCCGGAGCCACAGGAGGCGAGAAAACCGTCTGCACATCAGCTGAGATTTCACAGCAATGAGATGTGGTCTATGCAATGTCTTGCATTCATATATGGGACCCCAAAACGATGCTCAGTGCAGCCTTGCTGTGTCTCTAATGCCTGTCCTCATTTGGCTTGTTGAATTGACATGTGTTGTTTTAAACATCCTCCCTACCTTGCAGGCTTGTGAGGGCTTTTTCTTTTACCTTACCGACAAAATCCAGCTGCTATTATTCATATTTCTCATAGCTAAAGATACTCCGAGTATTGAAGTGATGTGATGGATGCAGTGAAGATGAAGTCTGAAGGGATCAGTGGAATTGGCACTTTGGTTAAAAAAGATGGATAAGGCATATGAAACACCCTGCGTATTCCTTTATTCGCAAAAAGAACTGCCAGGGTTTGGGTTTATTTTTGCTGACCCTGTTCTACATACTAGAAAGATAGCAGGAATGATAAAATTCCTTTTGTTACCTTCCTGTAAGGCAAAAATAGACAAAGCTGTGTCCGTAGATACCTTTACACTGAGACGTGACTCTGGCTAGATCAGACTGAAGATCAGTGGCCTACATTTTCCAGGCTTAAAACTGCACAACTGGATATTAGGGTATTATTCAGGTTGGATATTAGGAACAATTTCTTGTCAGAGAGAGCAGTGATGCAGCGGCATAGCTGCACAGGGAGGTGGTGCAGTCACTGTCCATGGAGGTGTGCAAGAACTGTGGGGATGTGGCACTGAGGGATGTGGGCAGTGGGCATGGTGGGGGTGGATCAGCAGTTGGACTGAGTGGTTTTATGGGCTTTTTCAACCTTTATCATTCTATGATTGGTGAGATCCAGAGGTTTGACACTGGATTTCAGGCTGTGTGCAGGTTATGAGCCAGGACACCAGCAGTCCGGTGCCAGCTCTGTGCAATTAGCAGCCCTCTCTAATTACAAACACAAAACGTGCAACCTTCCTTCTGTGCAACCTGCTCCTTCCCAGCATTTAGCACTGCTGAAGCTTTAACAAGGGATCAAGTGCAAGAAACCCTCTTCACTGCCTTGACATTAACTAAAGAAGTTATTAGTGCCATAAACATTCTACCTTGTTGTTTCAAGCCTCGCTGCAGAGCATTTTGTAGAACTTGAGTGCAAATAGAGACCCCGTGGCTTTTGTCAAAATACTGAATGCAGAGTTCTCTGTTTGCTTGCTTCCTGACATTAATGATAACAATCATCCCCCACTGCTCCTAATCCTCTTTGCAAAAGGCTGGGCCCAGTCTCCTCTGCAGTCATGTGTGTCCATTCCACATGGGAATCACCTGCAGGGACTTCAGCTCCATTTGGCCACGCTGGGAGGAGGCAGTGGGAGATCCCGTGCGTAGGGAGATGTCACAGGCAGAACACAATCCCCAGAGCAGGGTTGTCTCAGTACATCATACACTTGTATGCACAATCCCTGCCCACTTGCTGTGTTTTTACCCACCCATAGGAGCATACCCTGCAGGGATCAGCCTGCCCCGAAACAACAGTTCAGTTTGTGAACCTATCCGCACCCGATATGCAAGTGTTAAGTCTCAGCTCATTTCACATCTCTCTTTAAAACCACCTCTGAAGTGATGGGTCCCCTCGGACTAATACTGAAGGAATGATTGCGGCTTCCCTGGGACAGCCTGCACGATGGGCACCGATTAATCACGCCTCAGTTACAGAGCAAACCCAACCTCACAGAGACCCCAAATGCTTCCTGCTGAAGCTGTGAGGCTTTAGTTAAAGTTCTCCAGCAATTTCTCTCCAAGAGCTGTAACGAGGTGGGCTGCTGTTGTTCTCCTCCTTTGGAAAACAGAGAACTGCAGCAGAGATGCGAAATTATCTTCAAGTTCACACCAGTTTCAAGGCCTGCCCAGGAGAACCAGGAATATTTTCCCATTAAATCTACTTCTGATGAAATGTTCAGTTCCCATAGCAAAGCCATCTGCTTCATGGTGGGGCACGAAGGCACGGTACATCCAAACTGCAATTCCAGGGGAGCATTTCAGCAACACAGCAACCGTTGGCAGGGCTGAAAGCTTTTCGTCTTTCTAAATCCCACTGCATGTGTGTCTGTGCAGTTTCTCCTCTGTGAAAACTCTGTGAAAGCTTTCATCTCCATCCCCAAGGAAAGCAAAGACTGAGACATTGCCGTTCTCTGAAGGGCAGAGATGTTCTTTCCCTGTCTGGTGAGTGGGATGGGATTGGAAGTGTGGAGGCGTGGAACAGCACTGCTTGTCCTGCTCACAGCTCCTCTCCATCCTGCAGTGAACCACCGAGTGACGGGGCACTGGGGGACGTGGTGAGTGGGCAAGGTGGTGATGGTTGATGGTTGGACTGGTTGGGCTGACGGTTGGTTTTCAGTCCGTTCCCTAGGAAAAGAGTAAATATGCGTCCCACCTCCAAGTTCTGGTCAGCGTTATGACGTCTCTCAAGGTTTCCCAAAGGAAGAGCTTCTCCTCACAATCTCCTTGCTGGTAGGGGTCCCTTGGCACTGCCTTTCCCCATTCCTCCCTCCTGCTTTATTACAGCGAGCCCACGGCGAGGCTTCATTCCTTTTTTATGAAACGCCTTGCAGTCCATTTACCAGCACACTGTAAAATCGACACATTAATAATTAAAGCTACAGCTGTCAAAATAAATGGCCGAGGTCCATTTTGGCAACGCTATGAAATATTATCCCACCACGCTGAGGAGGGGCTGTTTTTCTGTTGCCGTCGCGTGCTTGCAGCCAGGAGGCAGGCAGTGCCCTGCCATCAGCAGCAGTGGGATTAGTTCAAATTAGAGCAGCCGTGGTGACAAATGGAACGGCGACTGCAGGCTGACCCAGCACGGCTCATTTTGTCCCCGTTTCTGAAAGAAGAGGCACAAAATGACCACACAGTACCGGATGGGAAGGGATCTGCAGGCGTTTCGTGCTGACCTGCAGGCCTTCTGCTCACCATCAGCTCCACTCTTTCCTCCCAGCAATAAATCAGCAAAACCACACTTCCCAAACCTCCCAACCCTCTGCTTTCTCTCCCATTCGGGCTGACTTCCATGTGGTTTTTCCCCCCAGTTCCTGAGCGTGAAGGTCCTGACCTAGAGCTGCAGACACGGTGCAGATAATAGTAAGTTCTGGGCTGGGAGCTGTTGGTGAGCATTGAGCGCTGCAGGGATGGGGAGAGCTGCTATGGAAGCTCACACCATATTTTTTCCCTGGTCATATGACATGTTGAGGTTTTGAAGCCACAGCTCTTGAACTCAAGATTATTTGAGATGCTCCGCTTTCATGCATACAACAAAGGCTGCGAGCTTCTGGCCCTCGTGGTTACAGGCAAAAGGCTTGGGAAAAATAAAAAGACCCTGAGAAGTGGTGAAAAATAACAAAATTAAAAATAGATGGCATATAGGAGGATTCCCGCAGGTATTACTCTGAGATAACTTTGTGATTTGGGGGGAAGGCTGAGCTGCAGGGCTACCAGCTCGTAGCCTGCTCTTCCTTCCCAGCAGAGATGCACCCCCACCAGTCCCATCCTTGTGATCTGAGCTCCAGGCACATTTGCAAAGGATTTTCCAGCTCCTCCCCAGCAGCACAGGGTGCCCAGTAGTGGATCTCCATGGTCTCACGGCTCTCTTTGCCTTTGCAGGAGTGACACTGCTGGGCCATGCCTTCTCCTTGGCGGGGAAGCATCCCGCATGAGTGCTGTGCTCTGAATTCTCCACCTTCCAGGATGTGTCCGAGCCCTTTGGGTGGCTTTGAGATGTCACCTCCTCCGGGTCTTGTTAAAGCGCTTCATCAGTGCCCATCTTCCCCTGTGGGGCTGACCTTTTGCTCATTGCTGCTGTTGCTACCTGACTGGGATCACCTCCGAAGAAAGGTTGCCATGGCGATTCCATATTCAGCTCAGCCAAAAAATCCAGCTTCTGTATCTTATTAAATGCTCCTTTTCAAAGACCTTACGTGTGGGGAGCCACGGCCGGGGGCTGCCTGTGCACATCACCACGAGGAGTTGGTCACCTTACCCCAGTGCCGTGCCCAGAAGGGTTTTTTGTCATGGTTGGCTGAAAGCTTGGGGTTTGTAAACTATTAGCGTTCCTATGAAAACACTTCTCTGCAAAACGTCAATCAGCCTTTTCAAGGGGATTTTTTCACAGCTCTCATCTAAACTCCACTGTCAAATGTCAGGAGCGGATGTTTAATGAGGATCGGTTGGAAGCCCTAATTGGATGGGTATTCAACAGGCTTTTTTCTTTCTTCTTTCTATTTTTTTAACAGTTGTTGTTTTATCCTTGGGCCTCTGTTTTCACAGAGATTCTCCTTAAGTTTTAGAAGCTAATCTCCATTTTAAGCTCAGCACGCGTGGGTCCTCGGGGGCTACTTGCAGTGGGCTTTCATTGAGTGCACCCGGAGGGCAGGGAGAACACCCACCCCAACTGTCTGCCCCAACAACAGGGAGCATTTTGGGGTGTTACTGGTCCATCTCCTGCAAAAGGATGGCTGAGTGTGCAGGCAAATGTCAGGTCTGAAGGCAGCAGAGTGGTGGGTTCTCCCACTCCCAAAGGTTCTCCCTCCTCTGTGCATATGCAACGGCATGAAGAAGGGGTATTAATGTTTGTCTCTAGATGGATCTTGGTATCATATGGTCTGATTTTTGAGCGCTCCTCTGTGGAGCCAGGAGTTGGTTGTGCAGTAGGTGACAAACCTTTCCATAGACACGTCCTGCCCCAGATTCATAATGCCTGCATGCCCCGCAGCATCCGCTCTGGGCATCATTACCTCCCATCCATCACACAGCAGCATTCATTTCCCACCCGCGGTTACATTGCCTTTGCAACAGGTGCTGCAGGAAGCATTTTGAGCCATCTGTCACCAAACACGCCGTGCTGCATCACCACAGATATTCCTGCTGATATCCTATGAGCCGTGCTGGGACCATCCCAGCCCAAACCCAACACCCCACACCCTGTGCTCCCATTCCTGACATCCCTGTGCCAGATGTGCCCGGTGCTGAGCAGCCGCTTGACTCAGAGCTCCCTGCACTTACTGCAGCTTCCCAACAGCAAAACCTTTCTGAAATGGTTTGTTTTTGCATCTGAACTCAGTGCTCTGACACCTCCATACAAACCATTGTTCTTTGATTTTTCTTCCCCCCCCCCGCCCCCTCCTACAAAAAAACACAAAATTTATAGCAGATGATTATAAAAACATCCCGGTTTCCTATAGCTGTGCTTTTATTGCTTTTTTAATTAAAACCTTGGGAGGACCATAAAAGACCCATCACAGATGTGAGTGTTTCCATCCACACTGAACACACAGAACAGAGCACCGCCGCAGCTCTGCCCCATCGCTCCCCATTTCCATCCCTTTGGCTGGGAAGCCGGCCGCTGTTCCACCACACACATGACACCTTCTCTCCACCCCTAATTGCATTCCATTTCACACGTGCAGTTACCAGAATGACTTCTTCCAAAAATAAACCATGGGATGTTCAGAGCTGCCTGGCTTCCCCAGCCAAGGAATTGCAGCCCTTCTGCTCTCTCCTGGACACTCTAAAAGCGGGCTGGCATGCACATAAACCTGCCCTTCTCATAAAAGCACCAGGAAAATGCCCTGAAGGCTGTACTCGAGGCAGCTGAGCCCCACAGGTTACACACCATAAATCCTGCCCCATCGTTTCAAGGCATTTGTGACGGTGTCTTAAGTCAGCAACCTCAACAACTCCCCTGGTCTCCAGCCAGGAATAAAAGCGCTGAAGGAAATCAGGCCACAGTAATTTCCCCAAACCACAGAGCTAACATGCATGGTAATTAATTCCTTTAGTGGAGAGAGGTTTTTCTAGCTGCTATGAACTCTCCCAGGGGCTGACACAATAGCACGTCTCCTTGGCGGTCAGACTGCCTGCCCACGGCTTTCATCGCGCATCCCACAGCATTCCATGGAATGTTCAGAAGTCCTCCAGCAAGGTGCCTGCAGCAGAGCTGCTGATCTCTGGCCTTGGGCACAGGGATGTGCCCTTAGAGGGGGCGAGTGAAGCAGCATTGCCAGGCTCTGGCCTTCAGGCTGTGTCCCAGCACACACTGCCTTCCCAATGCAAGGAACAGCACAGCATGCCAGCACCCAGCATCCTTGGGGGCATGCAATCCATTTTAAATAGAAAAAAAATCCAAGTCCAAAGCTCGTGGTTTGTATTGACAAGGTAATTTTTCTGACAATTGTCTTCGCTGTGGAAGAACTTCAAAAATCTTTTCTTCAGCTTCTTTATGTTTGCCATTGAAAGTTTCTTAAATTGTGCATGCAAATCTCTAAATCTGATCACAGATGGAGCGTAAATACCACGTTATGAAGTTGAAGGACACAGCCTCCCTTTTGGGGAATAATATATTGCAGTAATTTGATGATTTTTGTTTTGTTTTCTTTTAACCACGCTTCCTTCAAAGCTTCCATCCACAACACAACATTCACCCACCCCTCTAACTAACTTGTTATTTTACAGCAAGTAAAACGAAACTGGAGACAAATGGCTGTTGTTTAGTGCCATTAGTTTCAATGGCTTTACACAATATTTGAGTCATTGGCTCGCTTCTTGCTTTGGAGGAAGCCCAAATCTGGATGAATCTACGCGCTCTACAAACCATCCATGGGGCCAGGCCAGGCCTGCCTAACAGATGCAGGTCCATATGCTTTGGCTCTGCACCCATATGGAACACTGACGTGCAGTCCAGGAGCAGAGCGTGCCACTGCTCCTCTTTTCAAGCAACCTCCCATCCAAAGTCATTTGCAGACACGAGAGCAGCTAAGCAAGCTCACTGGAACCTGTACAGAAGACACTGCAAGACTGATGGTCCAAGAATAATATTTTCCTTGCTCTGTGGTTCCTGCCGAAACCTAAATTGCAACATTTTCTAGAAAGCCATTTGTTAGGCTTTCCCAAGTGCTCGTTACAAAGCCCATTGCACTCCTATAATGTGCTTTAACCTTTGCTGCACAGGCCGTGCAAGAACACGGAGTGCTTCATTGGCACTCGCTGGAGGGATCTCTCCAGGCAACCAAAGCAGCAAACAGCTGGGGCTGTGTCACAACGCCTGGAGGGGTTGGTTCACAAGAAGCACAGGATTGGCATCAGATGGCCTGCCACCATTTCAACATAGCCGGGCTTAGCTTGTGCCGCTGGCTGCGCTCCTCCAGCAGCACTAAATGGCTTCTTCTGGCCAGGAGCTTTGGGGAAGATCTGGATGGCTTTAGGTGTTTGGCAGTGCTGTTTTTCCCAGTACTTAATCCTTGCTCAATCTCTGTATTTTATTATTTTTTTTTGGTCATTGATGCAATGTAACAGATACAGCTCAGTCCTGTTTGGAGCACAAGAGTAGTAAACTCAGCACCTGCGTCCTAAAGGAGAGCTGGGTTCCCATCCCAAGATATACAACAGGTACATTGTTTATATTTCATTTTATTATTAGTTTTACTATTAACATCATTCATTTTATTTATAGGGCCACTCTTCTGCCTTGTGCTCCTTCTTAAAGAGCTGTTTAAAGAGATGAGTGCTAGGAATGCCCATGTCAAATGGGAGATATTTCCACCCGTGGTGCTCAGCTCATGCACTGAGTTGCGAGAGCACCAGTGTAGGAAGGGTTTAGTGGGAGCTGACTGCGATTCCCACAGAACTGCTCTTAAATTTGCTTGGAAATGCTGTTAAGCAACTAAATGCCTTTGCCTTCAGCTGGATTATGAGTGCAATTGGCATGTGACAGCTTTGCTCGTGCATCGAACGGAGCCGAATGGGAGCGATTCCCAGCTGGAAAAGGAGCTTATTGCCCAATGCCTTGATATTGCTAATACTGAGGGAGAAGTTCATCCTCCTGAGAGGATGATGATTTTTTGGTTATCATTCAGACCTCTGTTCAGAGCTTTTCTCAGTCATTTCTTTACAAAAATAGGCGATGAGTAATCATCTGGGCGGTGAAAAATAATGCATGGAGTCCATTACCCGGTTGTGGTGGGCTCTCCAGTCTGGAGCTGAAGCTGGAAGCATCATAATATCCACAGTGAGGTGACCTGACGTGGAGCTGGGATTTGAGCCATCCCAGGATGTCACACACAAGATTAGCCTGCTCATGGCATCTGCTCCTCTCAATGGTCCCACAGCTGGGCAGGTACTGCGTTCACAAAGCACTTGTGAAACGTGAGTAATTCAACAAGGAAAAGAATAGGGACACTGAATGGGTGGAACAGTGTGTGGTTAACAAAGCACCACACCGGAGATCACACACTTGGTTTTACCTCTTGATGCTGAAGGGCACCCTGGAACAAACCTCACACCTGCCATCCCATCTCAAAGCTTCAAGCTTTAATTTCCATAGTTTCAAGCTTCTCTGGCATGAAATTGGGTGGTTTTTTTTTGTTTTTTTTTTTAAAGAAGTGATGCTCAAAAAGACAGCATCTCTATTATGATCTGTATAGATGGTGCAAAGGACCACCAGAGCAATACCCTGTAACAGTGCAAGGTAATGAGCAAGACATCCCCTGAGAGAGCCATGCTCACGTCAATATATATGAGTACCTACCTTTGTTCCATCACAGCACGATGAGCCAAGCTAAACCTTCAGGAGGGTCCTCATTCAGCTTGCCCAAGCCCTGCTTCAGGGTCTGTAATGACAGGCTCATTCCTTGAGCTTTGGAAGAGCCTCGACAGGGCGTGAAGTTATCCAGCAAGCAGCAGCCCAGTCCCCAAACTCTCCTCACACGAAACAGGCTCTAAAGCGGTCCAGTGGCAGGGGCCAAGGTTGGTAAAGCTGAGTCCCAGCTATCTGCTGGAGACAGAAGGCACAACACACTCCCAACAGGGATTTGCATTGGCCACAAGTGTAGCACACAAATAGCCTTGTACCTGCCACAGGTCCCTTCTCTTCCCTTTTCTCCCTATTTAACTGGCGAGGGTGTTTTACAGTCTTATCCCATCAATACATCACAACTGCACATCTGTTTCATTTCTCGTATTTTTATTCAAAAAAGAAGGTTTGCTAACAGCGATCAGTGCAGTGGCCCAGGCCCCTCCATACAACAGCTGACTTCAGCAGTCCTGGGCCTTCATCTCCATCCCTGCCTCCTCCGTACCAAACCAGGGACTTCACAACCACTCCTGAATCACGGGATGCTCCTTGACACTTCAGATGGCTTCCACCTTGCAATGTCACTCTTTGCCTCCTCCTGTCTCAGGAAACCTCAGCAGCTTAAGCAGAGGCTCACAGCCAGATTTAGTTTATCCTGTCACTAAACTCAGTAAAAAGAAAGTTAAAAAAAAACAACAACAAAAACCCAACAACCTAAACAGGTTTAAAAAGCATACATAAAATCAATCATTTTCTGGAGCTGGAAAGAAACGTTCCCCAGTGGCAGATTAGCCTACATTTATCCACTATAAAGTTGCTTACACCTTAATCTTCAGCATCTTCATCTGACACTAATTAGCAGGCTGGAGGTTCCTATGGGCATCATACTGTCTACATCCCAAAACATGAAAGAGAGCTCTTCCTTTTACCACTTGAAGCACTTTGCTTTTAAAGAAACAATATCAAGTATACCAGACCCAGGAGGTACACTTCTTAAACTTCAAAACCACAGTGGTATTAGGAGGCATAAAGGTGCAGAAAACTTGCCAGGAAAGCACTGCAACACACACCCAGGGCTCGGCTGTGCAACATTATTTGCTCACACACAAATTAAACCCAAATTGCACTCACTGAACCCTGGGCCCACCTGCACTCTGGCACCCGTTGCTAATTAGGAGATGAATTGAGGAGGCTATAGAAGCAGAAAATTAAATGGGCTAATCAGACCAATGTAGTTGCTTCCCACAAAAAAAAAAAAAGGACCCCAAATTTACAGAAAAGCCAATGTGTAACTGTAAGAACTTTTTCATATTTAGGGACTCTCAGAAAAGCACGGGAAAAGATTAATTACTTCTTTGACGTTCATTACTGTGCAAGCATCCCATTGAGATCCATCTGACATCCTATTTAACTGTTCGCAGCAACAACTAATTGGAGCTTGAAAGAAAGGCAAGAGCAGGACTCCAGGAACACGGCACAGTGTGCTAGCTCCTTGCAGGGAAGTGAAAATAAATTATTTAGACTTGACAAAGTCCCTTGAAGTCCTGCAGTCTTTCTACTTGGCTGGGTCTCAGGCCCATCGCCGATTTATCAGCAGTTATTTTTGGATGGGGAGAGAAGGCAGGCTGCTTAGCAGGTAGCTTTTGGGAATTTAGAGCTCGTCATACTTATAGTTTTCACGAGCCCTGGCAGATGTTGAGTGTCTTATACTAGAGCACAGTAAGACACTTCATCCTAATGGTGTTGGTTCGCAGCATCAAACCTCCTTCCTGCCACATTCCAGCATCTCTGCTCCTTTCTGCATTGTTCTTTAGGAAAGGAAAACCCATCCTCAAAACTCACCCTCAGCATCCTCCTAACTGTTCGCCCAGCTCATCCAGCGAAGGCTGCATCCCCCCCAGGGCCACTCGCATGCCCACACCACTTGGAATGAGTCTGCGTGCCACTCTGCCGGGCACCGGGTCCTGCAGGGCAGGAGATGGCTCCTGCTTGGTGCTTCTGAGCTGTGAGAGCCGCCAACAAACCTTCCCTGCCCACCCCGCTCCCTGCCCCTTCCCTCCCCGAGCACGGAGCCAAGAACGTGCCGGCAGCGGCGCTCTTGGCCGAACAAACTAACTACCAACCTCGGACCAGTCACAACAAACGGCTGAACGTCTACCCATCACCTAACATACCCTCAAAAACCAAGGTCACCATCACACGTCATGGACGTAGATCGAACGCCTGGCCCAGCCCAGCAAACCCAATGCTGGGCCCTCCAGATGCTCACACATGTCTCCTACCCGTTCCTTGGTGAAACACCGAACAGTTATAATACTCAGGTCAATATATATAGGTACCACGTATATATATTTGTGCCGCTGCTCTGCGCATTAACAAAGACACCCAACCCCACTGGGCTCCTTTCTGCCCCCTCCCCGTCCTGCCCCGGTTGTGCAGCCTGCAGGATCGCAGCCGGGGCCGCCCTACGTGTCCCCCTCGCATTCCCCTACAGTCAGCTTCAAGGCTCCCTGCTGGTGCAGAGTCTTTAAGGCTTTGAACTCCAAGGGCATGGTGTGCGGGCTGGCCTGCGAGGTGTAGCCGTACTTCAGGCTGTCATAGTAGTGGTACTTGACTGGCTGCTGGTTCTGGTCCAGGGGGAATGGCCAAAATCCGTAGAGATGGATGCGGTTGCAGAAGCGAGTGGCCAAGGTGTACATGAGGAGGCCAGTGGTGGGTCGCTTGATGTGCACCTTGTTGGTCAGCCAGTACCTGCAAGGGAAGAGCAGAGAACCTGTCATCCCCCGGCAGCCAAAGCTCGTGTCTCTCACTTTTTTTCTGTGACTGAGATATATTGGTGATTCAAAGTGAGAGGTTTCTGACTAGCAGAAGAGTTCTCCATGCCAAGAAAACCTCTCTAGGGGTTGCTTCATGAATAAGCATCTCCTGCTCTCTGTCTGGCGGTTACATCACGCGTGTTGCTATGGCATTGAAGCATCTCACGTCTTGGCAATCCTTTATGAAAAACAAATTGCTTGCAACGCTGGCCTTCAGTACTTCAGCCTACAATTATCTTCCAATCAACCCAGGAGATCGATACCACAGAGCAAACCATCCTCACGTCAAGTAGACTCCAGCAGCCCCTTCCTTGAAGCAGACACTCACACACACACAGCTGACAGTTTTCATTGATGAACGAAGATTTACTGACAGTAAACACAACAGGGCTGCAAAAACGTTTGCCTTTGAAGAAAGGGTCAGCTGGCTGAGAGAGCTCAAGCATCCCACCGTGCTCCCGTTATACCCAGCCACTGCTCTGCAATCCTCTGTCAAAATACATCAGAACACTGCACAGAGTCAGTCCATGAAATATGCAATAGTGCACACTGCAATATATCTGCCTACTGTAATATACCACACCTACCATGATACACCACGCCTACCACAATATACCACATGCCATAGAGATCAGATGAACTCACTTGCAAACTGTGCTAGTTTTTATGAGGGATGGCCAAAAGAAAGGGGGAAGGAGGCATCCCATAGCGATGCATGAGCAGAAATAGCATCAGCAGAAGTATTTTGGAATGCCGATAAAAAGTTACTGCAGTATCAGCACCCCTGTACTACAAAGTTTCCAGTGCCAGTGCTTTACTGCATGGACAGCTTGTCCAGTTTGCTCAGCAGGAAAGCACTGTCAGATGAGGAAATACAGAATGGAGAAAGTTGGGGTAGTAGAAGAGGTCCCCAGGCATGTTCCTTTCTCCCAAAATATGTTTGATGCCACCACTGCCTGTCTGAGGCTTCACCACGGGGTCTGCCAGCAGATTACTTATGGTGGGTATTTCAAAGGGACCGGGTGCAGGAGATTGAGCACGAAATGCATCTCCTTCCTCATTCACACTTCCTGCTGGGCTCCCCAGGGTCTGGGGCTCAGAAAGCGGGAACCCACGGGAGAGCAGAGCCATAATCCTGCAAATTAGCTTTTCACAAAAGCCATTAAAATTTAGCAACCAAGGCACAAAATGTACTCGTTTGTTCTCAGCTAGATAAGAGGAAAATTGACTTTTCTGGTGAATCAAATTCCAGAGGCAAGGGCGGGGGGACAGCAGAGTTCATGGGGGTCTAACACCCCAGGGCTGGCCAATAATGAGTATGTTGTTTTAGGGTGGCAGTCCTCCTCACCTATCTCTCTCCTCAGCATCCAGCATGAAAGAGGAAAAAAATACTAGAGGGAACAAACACAATACCCAGCCCCAAGGACTGAGCTATGGGGCAGCCAAGGCTGCAGCGGTGCTGAGGTCATCTTAACCCACAGGTGGATGAGACAGATTCCTTGATTGCTTTCAAGGTAATCACACCAGACTCCTGATGTGAGCAGAGAAAGGGAGGATATCACAGCCACTTAGCAGTGAATTAGGATACAGCAGGCAGCAGGGAAGCCACCTGGGAAGAGCTGTCCTGTCAGTGGGCCTGCTTTAGGGAAAGACACAAACCACCACTGCACCTACACATGATGCCCATGGGACATCTCACTTCACCATCACCATCTGAAGCATATTAACAATGACAAAAAGGACTGGGGGCAACCTCAGAAGAGCCCCACTAACAAACATGCACAACTAGCATCAAAAGCAGCTCTCTAACACAACAACCCAAAGCACACGTGGCAGCTGAATGCTCCAAACTTTCCAACAACATCAGGGTAGGAACCAACTCAGATGCTTAGAACGAAAAGAATGGATGCCATACATAACACACGATGGCCAAACCAGACCACTGACCACATCACAGCATTTGCAATTTGTTTCTTAAACAATGAAGGTGGGAAATGGTTTGGGGAATACTTTTTAACAACCCATTTCCGATGGAGTACAAGAGCTATGCAGGAAGATCTCATCTTCCCACCATTAGCCAATGGAGACTGTGGTCACATTCCCAGTATAGCGGAGAACAGCTGGGGATGGAAATAAAACCTAATTAATTTTGTAAATCCAAATGAGGTTGTCTGGGCGCACATGGGATGCTGTGTCAACAGCGCACCTTTAATATGTGAGGTCCAGGATTTTAATTAGGAGGAAAGATAATCTTGAAGCAGGCAGTAATTATTTTTCAAACTGGCTACACCAATCACCATAACTATTAATTGCAACATTTTATGGGAAGAGACAGCAATTAAAAGGGAAGAGCAAAGAGCAGTCCTAAAACTCAATGCCTCCTTTCTCAGAGCCTTTGCCCACGTGCTGACCTCCTTCAGAACCAGTGTAAATAAACCCCAGGGGTGCAAGCAGCTCTGAAGGTGGTCGGGCACCCGAGTGGGATGCAGCCACGAGCAGGGAGCTGAGTGCTGCCAGGCAGAAATTGCCTGAGACAGCTCTTGTTTGGAGGATCACGATAATGACAGATGGGAAATGCCACCACAATCATCGAGGCCATCTTTTCTAAGGAAACAGGCCAGACATGGGCCTGAGTACCTGAACTAATACTTGATGGCAGCTAAGGATGGAGGCTTCAGAGTGAGCAGCTCAGAGTACTGTGCTAGTGGGTGGGTGCATCCCAATGCATCCAAGAAAACCCTTGGGTAATGTGCTCTCCACAGGCGAGGGTTAAATTGCAGGATAGAAGAATTGAAAATCCATCACACTGATAAAATGAGTAAAAGCAACCCAGGTCAATGAAGAAATCAAGTTTCAGCGGCCTCAGCTGCATTATTTCGTGATACAAATCAGAATAGCTGAAATAATGCAATTTCAGACCTTTTTCAAACGGCTTACTCGTAGAAGTGTGATACAAACACAAGCTGTTGTGGAGGTGCTAGCCCCTGCCTGTCTGAAGCACGTTATCAGTCTGCCACACACATCCTGCTCCCATTAATGCTCATGAAAAGCTGTCTGAAGGCAGCTGGAGACAGCACCCTGAGGGCACCCTGTGTTCCCACTGCTGCATGCTAGGACCCACTGGTACCAACAGGGAACAGCACAGGATGGAAATGATGCATGGAGCCAGAAGAGAGACCAATATCCCCCTGTTGGGCTGTGTGTCTAGTTTCCATCATTAATTCCACCAAAATAACCAAGAGCTGCATACAGGTCAGTGCTGGATGGGTAAAAAGAGCAGCTGACCCCCCTCACGTCTTGTCCAGGAGTGCAAAAGCTGGACGTGGAGTAGTGCACCGGCATTTGCAATGCCAGTTTTAACACACAGGGCACCCAACACCCATGAGTTAAACCATTTCCACACAGACTGAACATGAGGAATGCAGCCGAAAAAGGATCATTCTGTTTCTTTCCCCCTTCCCTCCTGCACTTTTCCACTTCTTTTTACAAAGAAAAGCCTAAATCTTCTTGATCAACTGGAACAAATCAAATGTCATGGGGACTGTGTGTAAACACACCACAGCTTGGATACAACGTGCCTTATTTCCTTGTGCAGAAGCAAGAACGATGGCTCACACAAGGGGTGGTAGTCCTCCATCCTGTTCCATTCATACACTTGTGAGTCATTATTTCCCCTCCCCGTGCACCCTGTAGCTGTCTGTGTCCCTCACTTGACACCTCTGCCCTTGGCTAGGCTACCAGGTAGGCATTGTCAGGATGCAGGCAAGGAGGGACCAGGGGAGGGTTTCCATCATGGCCAATGGATGGGAAAGGCAACCTCAGAGCACTACCGTGCTAAAAACTCAAAGGCTTAGATGTTGTTTGGGTGTGGGACCCAGGGAGACATCCGAAACAAAGATAAATCCACCTTACATCCCACCAAGCTGGGTTTCTGAGGACAGGTGGCAGAGCTGTGCTATGGGAGCTGTGGACTCCAAGCAGGGCAGTCGCTGTCACGGCGCACACATGCAAGCTGTCAGGGCTGTTTGGCTGGCAAAGCTAACGGGATAGCTGGAACACTTATCGATTTTCTTCTTTCAAGAAGCTCTTAATAAAATCTTACGGGATTAGAACTGGTTACTGCCAAGGGACCCCTGTGATGGACACGGTGAGAAATGCTAGACTAGATAATACAAAGCAAACAGAAACGCGTCCACAAATTCTCCGCAAGATGCAATAGTCAGACCTCCAGGTACAATTCTTCCCTCTGCCTCCTGCATTTCATGTTATTTCTCTAACAAATGCTGCCTGGCAATAGGGATTACAAGGCTTTTTGGAGACATTAGCAGATGACTCCTAACAGGCTCACCTGCTTCCCTGTCAGAAGACAAGTGCTGTACTTGCTGGGTGTGTTGCTCAGGAGACATTTTAGAGAACCTCTTAGAATTGAGTCACACACCCAAAATGCATGGCAACGACACTGGAAACAGGCACCTTAGCTAGTGACTCTGTTTCACTGCATTCATGGTTTGCTTCTGAGCTCCTCCATCAAAATGCTGATGGCTTTCCCCATTACTGGCAGGCAGAGAGCAGAGCTGGTGAGTTTAACAGTGTGAAAAATGCCTCGGTCCTACAGCACAGTTATCCAGAAGCATCAGCACAAAAGCTATCAGCAAACATTTAAGACACCAGCAGAGCTAGGAAGGTGATGTCTGAAATGGTGCTGTTAAAGAAAACAGAAAACAAATGCTTTCTATTTATCTCAGCAATACACTCTCTACAAGTGCCCCAAATGCACTGCAAATTATAGGAAGAAGTGTTTGATTGCCACTGGAACGCATCCTGGTTTGGGGGAGAGCAGAGCAGGACAATAAGCACTGCGGTTCAAGGAGGAGTCAAGAACTCACAAATATTATTTCACTGGAAGTGAAGGAAGAAGAGTAAAGGCAAAGCTTTTGTGCCCGAATTGAAGTTGGCTGAGATAAGGTTAGTCTTTGCACAAAGTGCTATTTCTACAAGAAATAATAAAATATCTAGAAGAGTCTCTTAGCTGAAAGACTTTGCCCATTTCTTTCTGACTTCCAAATCAACTTAGGGCAGATTATAAATCAAGGGCAGCTTTATCCAGCAAAGGAAAAGGGACAGCGCTGGCACAGCAGCACAGGAGGGACATTGTAGGAACTGGGCAGTACCACAGAAGACAAATAAGTGAATTCCTAGTGATGCTGATACTCCCACAGCCCAAACTACATCATAGGAACGATGCCAAATGGTCAAGACAACCCTACGGGTATCTGAAAAACTCCCCAAGATTATCAGCACCCACCCTCAACTGCGACCAGCTCACCTGAATCGCTCTTAAATCCATCCCAGAGCCCAAACCTGAAGACAGTGCACCAAAGATAACATCAATACTGATACTACACTCGACAGAGCCCTTTGCACCCCAGCCTTGGAGGGGTCCTTCTGCACGGCCCCTTAGCCAGGCTACAGCTCACAGAGTCAGCTTTGAAGTGATCCCATCACTTCTGGCTAGCGATGGGGCTACAATATTAATTATAATCGCCATTAACCAGTAACATCCTGCTTTCCTGCTGCTGGTCTGAGAGGCAGGAGGGGAGGGCAGGCAGCAGCTCCCTTGGCTTGGAGGGCCTGATGAGGATTAGCACTGCCCAGCACCATCTGCACACTCTGCCCTTGGCTGCTTCCCTCAGTGCAGCACAAGCCACCTTTCCCATTGCCCTGCTCCAATTAAGGGCTTTCAGGACTCCAACCAAGAGGGGTCTCCTGTGCCTTCCTTCCACACAACCCCAGGGCTTACCACCATCCATTCAGCCACCAGCAGAGGTCCAGCTGTCCTGTGGGACTACATGGGGACAACGTGATGCCAGCCAGGAGCACACCAGGACGGTGCCAGGGGATGAGCAGCTTTGGGGGTTCCTCTGCCTCCACAGGAAAGCAGTGCCCAGCCCCTGGCAGCCCTGCAGAGCTTCCTGCGGGACGTTCCTGGCACCAGGAGAGGTTGCCAGCACAGGATTAGCAGCCTGTTGATTTAAAGGACTTATTACAGGAGCTTAATTCTATTTTGACAGATAAAGTAAGTCAATTACAGCTAGAAATAGCTCTGAATTTGGGTTGTTTTCCCCCCTTTTCTGTGAGCACAACGTTGTTCCCCTTCTCTTTCTTTACCTCAAAACCAGAATCTTCTGCAAAAAGCCTCTGAGGAATCTCAAACAGAAGCACCTGAGGGCAGACCCAACTTTTCTCACCCCTTGTTGCTGCCTGGGATTGACCAGATCCTTTTGGCTGGCTCGTGCTGGGGACAACTCTAAGAGCACCCCCAGTGCCTTGCAAGTTCAAAGAACAGAATGGGTTGTAAGGGGCTTTGAAGATCGTCAGGATGCCTTGGAAGTTCATTTAAGATAAACAATGCAATTAGCACTATCACAGGTACCCATGGGCTACTCAGGAACTTCTGAGCTTCTTATTGACTCCCCCATTGTCTCTGTCCCCCTATGAGCTTCCTGGCACAAAGGAGCTAACTGAGATTTCCACACCTGCTTCAGGCTGACAAACCTTGTCACCAGCTCAGCTGGCCACCACACACATTTCTCCTAGCAGAGCCCTAGCTGTGGGATGGGGAGTTATTGAGACGATATCCAGGCTTACAGCCAGCAAAGCACAGGCAGATTCAGAATTACAGAATGATAAAGTTGGAAAAGACCTCTAAGATCATCTAGGCTAACTGCCAACCCACTCACACCGTGGCTGCTAACCACGTCCCTCACTGCCACATCCCCACGGTTCTTGAACACCTTCAGGGATGGTGACTCCACCACCTCCCTGGCCGGTCTGTGCCAGTCCCAACCATTCTTTATGAGAAAAAACTTTTCTTAGTACCCAACCTGGATATTTAGGCTCGCCCTGTTGCATAGCTAGAAGACATATTCATAGAGCAGAGCAAGGGGTCCAGCTTGCACCAGTCTCCAGCCCACATCGAGGGACCAGAGTCCACTTAAGGGAGCACAAATGCAGTGACTGCTCTCCTGCTGGGGAAGCTCACAAAATCCCAGCTCTGAGCACATCGACCACGTTCTCACCCCCGGACGGCGTGCAGCAGGCGCAGTGAGGGGTAGGCAGTCCTGACGTTGATGTGGTGTTTCAGGATGAGCTCGTTAACCCACTCCACGCGCTCCTTGCCCCCCTTGGCCATGAAGGCAGGGATCCAGAGGATGCTGCCGTTGAGGCTGTGTAGGCGCTGCAGCAGCTTCTCCCGCCACGTCTCGTTCACCAGGTCCTCGAAGGCTCGCTGGATGACTGATGGGTTCATGGTCACCAGGTCCGTTTTCGTGCCCACGTCCTGTGAGTACTCCTGAACAGGAGCCAGGTTGCACCTGCAAGTGGAAATACCCAACAGCTCTTAGTGACGGGCGTGACAGAGGGCACTGAAAAGCATCGCAATGGGTTGATGCTAAAAGCCAGAGCAGCGACAGATGTGTCTGTTTGCTCTCGCTTTTGGAAGGTGGCACAGGGAGAATGAGGTCTTGCAATGAATTAGAGAGGCTCTCACCTGGAAACACTGAGCCATCCCACCATCAGGTTATCATTCCTCAATGCACCAAGATGTGTGTGCACGTGTCACCGGGCAGCACTTATAATACATGAAGCTGGTGGGTGGGTTTAAATGGGTCTGTATCTCTCCTGGTGCCATTCGAAAATAAAACATAGCAACAAACCTTCCTGGTTTGCTGCCACAGCAGGTTTGAGATGAAATGCCTTTTCCCATGTGGCAGCAGCTTGGGGTCAGGTGGGACACACAGCACAGAGAGCTGATAGTGCCCCAAACACCAGCTGGAAACCATTACCTGCTCATGCACAGGAGATGGGCTTAATGCCTACAGCCTCCCTTCTCTCCAGGAATAGCAATGTGACACCCACAGCCCTCAGCCTGAGCCTTGCTAGAGTAACATTATCCCAAACCCCTTCTTCTCTGCAGCCAGCGAGTCTCTGCTCACAGCAGCCTCAGTGGCACCAGCAGTGACAATGACACCCGTGGGTGATGGTGCAAGGATGTGTGCTGATGGACGCTGTGACCTTCAAAACCCAATTGCATTCTGTCATTTTAATAGGTGTCCCTTTGGGGCTCTACAAGCCTGGGGGGCTACGAGGGATGAGGATGGAAGAGCAGTGGGATAAACCACTAGCAACCCCTCCTCCATCATGTGGGGTTTTGTGCAGCATGCTGTGCTCTCCAGTGGTGTTTTATAGTGAAGTTACAGTAGTTAACAAGCAGGAAATGCATCCTAACCATCTGTCTCCATAATCAGCCATTACTGCTCTTTTTCCCACTTTACAGTTGGGGAAACAGAAAGAAAACCAAGCAAGTGGCATGCTGGGCCTGGAGCCTATCTGACCCATTCACTGCAGGAGTCAAATGGCTGAAAATAAACAGAGCTGTGTGCTGGACTGAGCCCACCAGGCATTGCCCACCAGATTATATGGTGGAGGAGACATCACTCAACATCCTGATCCTATCCCAATACCCAGTACAACTTTTCTCATGCAGGTTTTCTGCCTGACACAAAACCCCCTCCCTGTACTTTGCCAGAGCTGAGTAAGTGATTTGCTCCCTTGCTCAGGTTCTATTTAAAGGTGCAGCTGACATGGCCCCATCCTCCTGTGGGCAGAAGGCAGCAGCTGGCTGTAAGCAGGGGCAGAGGGGACATTATCCTCACTTCTATGTCACACAGGGACTGACTCTGTGAGCTGCTGATGGATTGGGCTGTCCTCATAATAGACTTGCCAGAAAGCAAAAGTCTGCAAGCCCATAAATCATCCGTGGGCTCCCACAGCTGAGGGATGTGCATGGGTGCTGGGGATGAGAGAGCAAGCATACACCTCTTCTCTGCTTTGAGCATCTTCTGACGGAGATGGGGTGGGGATGGGGACCCACCACCGCAGGCCCATGGGGCACTGTGTCTGCAGGGACACCAGCACCAGGAGCAGAGGCACTGAAGCATGGTGTTGGCATTGCTAAGCTTTATACTTTCACCTCCCCAAGACCCCAAACCCCCACGCTCAGCATGCAGCACGAGGTGCCCTACCTGATGACAAAGCTGTGTGTGTCGATCTCAGGGCCACAGCCGCTGCCCAGCAGCACCCCTGAGTTGCCTACGATGGCACAGGAGGGGAACTGCTTGCCCTTGAGGGGAGAGGTGCGGGGCAGCAGCTCATACAGGTTCTGCGAGACGTTCATGGTGCTGTCCCTGTCAAAGACGTAGTGGATGATGTCCCCAGGCTTCAGTGTCCCCTTCAGCACGGAAATGTCCTTCTCTGCATCCAGGAACTTCAAGATCTGTTTCCTGAGGACAGGGAAGAGATGGCCCCATCAGGTGATGTACAGAGATCATGGAATCAGTCAGACTGCGAAAGACCACTAAGGTCACCCAGTCCAACCATCAACCCACCCCCACCATTCCCACTGACCACATCTCTCAGTATCACGTTCTTGAACACCTCCAGGGCCAGTGACTCCACCACCTCCCTGGGCAGCCTGTGCCACTGCATCACCACTCCTTCTGAGAATTTTTTCCTAATATCCAATCTGATAATTTGGGTAATACAGAAGATGGCCTCTTGCTTCCCGTTTGCCATCCAGGAACTGCATGCAAACAGCTAGCTCCAACTGGATGCCCTCTTCTGCCCAACCCAGCCCCTCCAGTGGATGTTCCCTCATTGCTGGGGTTTCTGCATCCACCCTGGGCAGAGCAGTAGCACCCCAGTAGCTCTGGTTGGGAACTGGAGCTTGAGCAAGGCTGCAAGGCCAGCTGCTTTAGCCAGAAACTCATTTCCAAGCGATAGCTTACAGATATGAAGTCTAGCTCAGCAGGAGATAAGCTTTTTATTTCTTCCTTGACTTCTTTAGATGATATACAGAGGCAATTTGCCAGCTTGCACTGGAGAGGACCAGATCTGTCTCTTGTCCTATAGGTAATTACCAGTACCTGATCTTCAAAGAGAGTGTCTGGTTGTGTCTCCATTTGGATGAGGCTGGTTTAATGTTGTGCTTAATGCTTTCATTACTTCTGTCAACAACAGCTGGAGATGAAGAGTCATTTATTACTACTTCAGCTCTAGAGAAAAGAGAGATGGAGCGAGAGAGACAGGATCCGTTAGCATCCCAATGGCATTTCTAATCACTGTCTGAGGCTGTGGCTGCTGGAATTCAAACTTCATCAGAAAAGCAAAATGGTAGTTATTACCCAAACAAGAACTGAAAGCCTGTTTGTATTCTGCTACACTCAAGCAGACACAAATCCTTAAATTCCTGCTTGCTCACACGAACACAGACCTACAAGTTTACATAAAACACAGTCACAGATGTCGGGCTGGAAGAACGCATGCACATGGAAGCAGGAGCTCTGCAGGCAGGCTGAGACGCAGAACCCCAGACTTCACCGAGAGATTGGTTGTGCCCCAAAGCTCAGCTCCAGGTTAAAAACCTCATGAGAGAAGCGCAACCTGCAGTTCACCCAAGGGAGAAATGAGTTTTAACTGAGCTGCTGGCTCTGCTTGTGAGATTGGATACGTGGAACCCAAATGGGGATGTTGGCTCGCAGATCACTTTTTTTTTCTTTTTTTTCTCCTGTTGAAGAAGAAAAAGATTTCAGCATCCGTACTGTTGCTCCATGGCCAGAAATGAGTACGGGGATGAGGAAAAGCCACATAAACTCCCACTGTGGTTTTGAGATGATCACTGGGAGACCCCAGCTTTTAATCCCTGCTCTAAGAGGCAAATGAGCCCCAGCACTTCAGTGCAATTTACATCAAATGGCATAAATTAAAGGAGCCTCTGCATATTTGATTCCAGCCAGCCCTCCAAAGAGAATTACCAAGCACCTCATCAAGAAGCTGCGTATGTGTCCGCAGCCCCAAAAAAGCCTTCACACTTCAGAGCACTCTGAAAAACACACAGCCAAAAGCACTCACTACCAGCTGAAGGGAATCTCCCTCTGTAGTGCAAAGGGCTTCTTCCAGCTGGGGAATGGTCTCTAAATAAATACACTGATAAAAGGCAGGTGAAGGCTAGGGAGTGAAAAGAGGGGGACGTGGAGCAGAGCTGGTGGCCTGGGCTCGTGGCAATTCGTGCTCCTGGGAGCACATCTCCAGCCCTCAGAAGGTGCTCCTGGGGGACACTATGGCTCCAAGTACATAACGTTGCAGAAGGGGAACAAAATGTGTTCCTCAAGGCTGTTTATAAAGGCTGGCTGCCAGAGTGTCGGTGTGTGCTTATATATACCAACGCTACAGGACCTTCTCCAGAGGTTGTTTCCCGCTCTTGCATTTTGCCACACCATCTCGTGCCTTGCAAAAAATTACTACGAGGTGTCAGTGTCAAAATCTTAAAGGAAACGAGTAAAGAAGCCTTGGGAATAACGATTTTTTGGGGTCTGTTTTCTGTGTTTTGATCACGCCTTGTGACATCACCATGGAACAGCACTGCCCTGTCTTTCTTGAGTGGTGGTGTTGAGCTTCGCAACCGCATCACTCGGTAAGGCTGGGATGACACAACACCATCATAACAATAACACAGACACGGAATGAAGCTGTGATGCCACGGAATGACTGCAATGGAGCAACGTTACCCAACTGCATTACGATAAAACCGAATGGAGTTCTGATGTCAAAGCAGCTCTCTCTCCCCTAATAGCACATAGTAAAACTACGCAAATGGCAACTCTATCACTGACTTATTTTCACAATAAGTAACTCTCTCATTCTCTCAATCACCACAACTTGCAGATCCTTGGTTATTTGCAAATGATTATTGCACTGAGCTGGGGGAGGAGGGGGGAGAAACGATTAAGAAAATGCAAAGCAGAAGTGAAAAGAAACAGATACATTTGCTAAATAAGACCAGCACTATCCGGCAAAGAGGAGAAGCAGATTAATAGCTGCCTTACAGCAAAAACAAATGAACACAAAATCTAATTTACAAACCTATTAGATTTGCTATGTAAGCTGTTCACAGCTGATCTGATTGTACCTCTGCCTCCAGAACTCCTGCAAGACAAAGGAAATGCATTATTTATAAACCCAGCTCCTCTTTGCCAAGCATTGTTCAACAGTCAAGAGAACCTGCTCCAAAGGGCTCTGAGCTGAGGCAGGGCTCACACCCCACCCTGTCAGAGCGGAGATGTCCTGATGCCTGCAAAGGCCTTTTCACACTCACTGTCACCACTGCCCTGCCGCAGCTGTAGAACTGTTACAGCAAAAGAGCTCCTACCCAACCGAATGAATAATACCTGCGCTCTCTAATCAGCCATCAAAGACATCTGCTTTCTGCTGTCACAGCAGCATGCAGCCCATAGGTTGCATTAGATACATTTCTTCTTGTTTCTGTTTTTATAGATCAGGCGGGAGCAGTGCCCAGAGTTCTCCTTCACCTCTGAGCTGACAAGGGATGTCCCTGTCCTATGGTGAGGACCAACTGACCAACCTGGATGGGATTCCAGGTCTTTCTCCTGGAGAATGGAAGCCATTGTCCTTCACTGAAGACCGCCCAGCATCTCCACCCTAACCAAAATGAGCCTCTAGCCTCCTGGGAGACTTGCAGAGACCCTGTCCTCACTGTGCACCTTCTCCTGGTGACAACATGCACACCCAAGGCCCTGCTCCTGCACCTTCTGATCCCACTGGTGCCCTAGAGCCCCCAGTCTCACATTTGGTGTAAGCAGGCTGGAGCTACGAGGCCAGCTCATTCACAAGCTGGGCTCGAGACCTTGAGTGCCACTGCCAAGGAACGGCACAAGGAGGGCATCAAACCTCCCTGAGCAAAACAGTGCCAGTGGAAAGCCCAAATTTCCAACACCAGGCACAGGACTGATGCTGTAACAAAGGATGGGTGGCACCAAGCCTCTTCAGAAACCTGAGTCACTCATTCAACCCACCAATCCTCAGTTCAAAGAATACAATCTCGTCCAGCATTTAGGTGGCTGCAGAGCCCCTTCCTGATTCAGCTCACTATTTTTTAACAGGTCACAAAGAACTCTTACCCTGCTTTCAGGTGATGCTCAGTGGCAGACACATTTCAACTGCCACGTACCCACTGCTCTGTTTTATTGTTTCCACTGTACAGATATCCACATGAACACGCTCATAAAGAGAACCAAATTGTTTTCCAGCAGAAATATTATTACCTGGAAATATATATCTTAATGAAAATGTATCTCAGGAGTATGTTATTTCTAGTAGAACTGAAAAGATCCCAAATGCATTAGACACAAATGAAATAGTGAGCATGACCATTTGGTAGCATTAAAAAGATTTTCAGACTTGTGGGATGCGACGTAAACCCTTTAGTTAAGCTGAGTGCAGCCCTCAGCACTGCATAATGTGAAACCTTTGGAAATGCCACAAAGGTTGTCCTTTCTCTCCCTCCTGCAGAGACAATCTGTGGCCAAAGCCATTGAGATTCTCCCTCTGACACTCTCCTTTTCCCTTTGACAAACCTGAGAGCCAGTGAGCTGTTTCAATTTTTTTTTTTTGGTGTATCAAGGGAACAGCAGGACTAGCTTATTCCTAGAGCCTACTGGCATTTAACAAGCCTCTGCTTTAATGGGGTTCACCGCAGGGTGTGGGAGCAGGCAGGATTAGCGTGCAAACCACGCAGCCTTTCAGAGACGTCTCCTCTGAAGGAGCCTTCCAAATGGGATTCACACTCCTTCACACTTGCTGTAAGAGAGATAGGGACTGGATTAAGGGCTTAGAAAAAGAAATGCTGCTCCCTGATAAGTTCTGGTTCACCATTTCTATGAAAGGGGGTGGGAGGGAATCACAGAAATCAGGAAGTGGAGAAGACTTCTTAGCTCCATCCCATCCATGCTCGGTCATCATCAGGATCTGAAGCATCACAACGTATTATTCAAATGAATTTATCCAGTCTAAGCCTCATGTGCCCTCAGTGACAGCCCCGTGCATGCTTCCTCCCAAAATTCGAGCAGGCTCTGGAGCTGCTGGATGCAGACAACCTGGGAGCCGTGGGATGAGGCACTGCTGTGGGTTCCCTGGTACCCAAAAGGGCAAGGAAACGCTGCCTTCCTCTATGGGTACTTACAGGCTCTATATCCTATTATGACATGAAACTGCTATCCTACATGAACACGGAAGGGATGGCTCATTGGTGCTGGAGTGAGCAGGACTCTGCTAGCCAATGCCTGGCTCAGCAACAGTGGGGCTGCTGTTGGCAGGTACATGAATGCTGGCAGTGGTGCTGCTCCCTGCACCAGGCTCGGCTCCTTTTTCCAAACCACAGAGATACAGAGAGGTTGGGATATGGTACTTCACCGAAGGTCCAGTCAATCCTAAAACTCTCCTATCCAAAACCAACTGCTTTTCTGCCTTTTGTTCCTTCCTGCCCTACACTGCAACTTTGGGACACCTCCCTTTGCACTGAGCCATGATTGAGCCATCCAAGTATTCAGCTCAGCCCTCCAGTGGCTCAAAATGCCTGCAGTTCAGCCAAACACAATATTTTCCAATGTCTGCCGTAGCCTCCAACAAAGGCAAACCACCTGTACCACCTCACCATCCCATCTGGGAAGAGGCAAACATTAAGAAATGGAAGGCAGTAATTAAAGAGGCCTGTGTAAAAGCAACCAACAAACAAACAAAGCCCATTTTATTACATCTCACTGACCTGGAGTTTCAAATCTCTCGGCATCAAAAGGCGTAGACCAACCTTGATTAAAATTGCACAGATAGGCATTGATTTTGAAAAGCTTTCTAGGGCTACACCGTGTTTAGACTGAATTACTTTATTAATCTAGTTGTTATCAGTTTGACTGTATAGCCAGTCCCACAAAATACCAACCTGCTCCCTAATCCTATTATTTACAAAACGCTCTCCTTTTGATTTCTGCTTGGATGTTTTCCAGCGATAAGTCACGTCTATACGTGCTAATGCCATATTACTGGCTTACACCATCCTTTCTCATTTTTGCCTCAAGATCCTTCAAGCTGAATTTTGACTATCTAAGATATTATATAGGTCAGGAATTTCTGTGCTCGGTTGCAAAGTGACACTGATTCATATATCAGAGGATAAGAAAGAAAAATTATCTTATGATTCAGGCCCAAATTTTCTTGGATAAAGAATTCTTGATCTACCAGGTATGCAAAGACTTTTCCATTTCCTGTCAACGAATGGGTTGTTTAAGGTTTTTGTTTCCCTTTTCATCACTGTCTTTTCTTAAATAATAATCTTAATTGTCGCTCAGCACAGTTTGGTCTTGCTTTGAGCCATTTTGATACATGAAACTAGAGCTCCTCTGACTGAACAAGTAGGTCACACAGCCTCTTTGGGTGACTGGGCCTCCAACAGCAGGCTTCACACACCCCTATGTTCAGGCATACAAATTTAAAAATGTGTTATCCATGGATATTTTATAAAGTCAACCCCTGGTTCCTCCTTCTTTCCAGAACAGAATACACACGGGAAGCAGGCACAACATGCATGAATGGTCCAAGGACACAAATTCTGAGCACATCATGAACTGCATTTGCACTTCTTGTAGAGCAAATGTTCTACTCTACTATGTTGGGTCGCCTTCCCAACCTTAGGCAAGACAGGTTACCCCAGCTCTCATCCATGGAAAACAGAGCTAGTAGCATCTACATGATCCACTGTGGGACTGTCAAACTAAATGTATTCATCCAAATTCCTCAGAAAGAGAGCTCAGAGCTCCTGCTTTCTCTGAGGAGTGTAAATGAGCGATACCCACTCATTGAGTCTTCACAGCCCTCACGTGTTAGGTGCATGTCATGATTTTGGGATGGTACTGAGGAAGTGGCTTGGCCAAAACCACATGGGTAACCCCATATGCATGCACAAAAGGCAGAGCCTGCAGCATGAGAACTGGCTGCCACCTGTGTGTCTCCCACCCTGGAAATCAGCTGCTTGCAGGCAGCACCACCTGCCCACCCCCACGTTCCCCTCACTCTAGAAACACAGTTCTCAGGTTTGCTTCTCACCCACCTCCCTGCATCACACATCCTAACACCAGGATGTTTGGTATTTGCAGATCATTCCTGGTGACATTTCAGCAGTTGCTGTTGGAGGTTTTCAAGCCAGGGTGTGAAGGGGACTGGGACCTGCCAACGTGTGCCCTCCCAGGGAGCAAATTTCCTCCCTGGGGATTAATTTGGAGAACATTTCTAAAGCATTCGCCTGCTAGGATGAAAGATCCCGCAATACATCTTGATGAGACATTTAAAATCTCACTTGGATGTGTTTAAAATCTCACTTGTTCATATTGTCACAGCTTGGCAGAGAGAGTGTCAAAAACTTCCTAAATATCAGGTGCTATTTTTGCAGCTCTAAGTTCCACTCTTTCTATCAAGTCATAAGAAGGCATTTCAGAGAATCTGCCCATGTCGGGGCATTCAGGAAAATCACAGAACCAGAGAATGCCTTGGGCTGGAAGGGACCTCCAAAATCATCAAGCTCCAACCCCCTGCCAAGGTCTGCTTGCTCCCACCAGCTCAGGCTGCCCAGGGCCCTATTCAACGTGGCCTTGAGTGCCTCCATGGAAGGGGCACCCACAGCTCTCTCGACGGCTGTGCCAGGGTCTCACCGTCCTCTCAGTGAAAAATTTCCTTGTAACATCTAATCTAAATCACCCCTCTTTCAAAGCCATCTATCTACCCGTATGGATGTCAGCCTCACCTGCATCACCTGCCCAACTCAGGACCAGAAGGGATAAGGAGTTGGAGGAGCACTGAAGCAGCCCCGCCTGCCGGCTCTGCACCAACTCCGGTGTAAATCAGAGCAGGGTTTGGCTCTCAGCTCTCTGCCTGGCTGCAAATCACTGTGTGCAATCACTGCCAGCATACGCCGAGGGCACAGGAATTGAGATGCATGAGTTTGCAAAACAGAGACACCTATTGCTTATTAGGGAATAAGCCAATTAGGCAGAAATGCTTACGTGACAAAACCAGCAAAGAGGCAGCAGGAAAGGCACAGCTTCAAAGGTGAAAGGACACAAGACGGAGAAAGGGGATCCCTTTAGGGTAACCAGACCATCAGCACTAAACCCCCATCACACAGGCTCTGTTCTCAGCCAGACACAGATCAGCCAGCACCAGCTCTCATGTCTGCACATGTCCATCATCATACAATGCTCTTGCTTTGTCACCACTGACACGCTCACAGAGGTCACACGTCACACACTCTACTTCTCCCCATCCTGCATTCTGGCAGACCTTACTCCTTCACAGAACCACACAATCGTTAAGGTTGGAAAAGCCCACTAAGATCCTCAAGTCCAACCATCAACCCATCCCACCGTGCCCACTAGCCATGTCCCTCAGTGCCACATACACCCTTTTCTTGAAAAGTTTCTCTGGCCACATTAATGAAATATCCAGCACAGGAAAAGCCACAGAAGCAGGCAGAAAGGATCCAAAGAGGCCTTGAGATGAGAGCGTTGTCTGCGGATTTCGATTTTCCCCTCCTGGAGAGGAGAAGAAAAATACCAGGAGTCCTCAAAAAGAGCTGAGAAAGACAAAAGTGTCACTGCTAAAATACCCATGTCTACACTGTGCGTTCTTCCTGAGATCATTTTTTAAGCCAGCAGAGCTATTGGAAGTCACAAGCAGTAGAGCATCAGTCTTGCAGCAGATCCTGTCAGCCTGTGCATTCATGCCCTACAAGACAGAAATTCCAGTGGCTCTTGTAGCATCTTCAGGGCAAAGTAAAAGGGAATGGTGCAATATGAAAAGAGCACACGGGGGGGCTGTAGTCTCCAGGCTCAATGGAATACTCAGCCCCTCATGTGGTTTCTTCCACTGTCAGCATCGGTGCTGAGGACTTTCCTGGGCAGCAACATCCTCCTGGTGCTGCTCTTTTGTCTGAGCACCCTCAGTGTGATGCTGGGTACCAGGAGTGCAACTCAACTCAGGACACCAGGATGCATTGAGATGCTCATCAACAGAGCACTCCAAAACCACATTGTGACAGTGACAATACCGAGCTTTTAAAAGCAACCCAGCCTGTGCTAGATGGGCAGAACCGTGTGCTCAGCATGCAGATTGGCCACACTTTTGCTTGTGCTTTTTTTTTTTTGGTGTCGTTTGCGATCCTCCCAGTGGATTTCTATATGCAGTAACATGGACCCTGTTTGCAGCAGCAGCAAGAAGAAAGATTCCAGTGCTTCATTTTGGAAAGATCCACTGAACCAGCAGCCAGCTCAATGAATCGAACGCCGTGCAAACAAGAAACCTGTGAGCACACAAGAGCAGGACCAGCAAAGTTACTGTGCCATCAGCACTGCTGAACACGCTTCTCTCAAGACCACCACCACCAGGGCTGTTCAGATATACAGCAGGATACAAAGAAAAAAGGCATTGTAAGGGTATATATTACATATTATAAGGTTATATATACAACATAAGGTTCTGCTTTCTCTTCTTTTTTACCCCCACTATTAAAATGCAAGGAGCAGAGCTGTTGACACCAGCCTGCTCTGCCACGGTGTCTGCTAAACGACACCTTAAATTCTGCTCCCACAGTGAATTTGCTGGCCTAGGGAACCCTCCTTGCAAAAAGAAGCCAGGGAAAAAGCGAAACAATTGCTGCCTAGTATTGTGGTTTGGGCTTATTTCTTGCTGCTGAGGGTGACCCAGGTCCAGAGAAAGCAAATGATGGAGGCAATTAGAGGAAGTCTTCGAAACAACTGGTTTTTATAGCCTGCAGATGTCTTTAAGTAGTTCTGGTCTTGGGGATGAGAAACCAAAACACTTGTTACCAGCAAGCCCAGGGAAAGGAGTGGGAGCTCCTGTGATATGCTCCTCTACAAGATCAAAAGCACATTTGGCATGCAGGTAGGCAAAGATGAACAGATGTCCGAGCAGAAAAACCACTGTTGCTGCAGGCATGTGAACACAGAATACAAGAAAAAAAAGAAAATAGAGCCTTTTATCAGTGTCCAATTCCTTCCGGATTTAACTCACGCATTTGCAGGTGTAGTGAAAGGAAACAGAAAGCCGACCTGGGCAAGAGGGAAACTTGCAGCACTTGTTGGAGTGTTCTCTTGGTTGCTGTGCTCGCTGGGGTGGTATTGAGCATGACTTGGAAGCTCTGCTGGGATGGAGCAAAGGAGCACTGATGGAGCGAGGGGAGCTGTGCAACCAACCTAGAACTGTCAGGAGGGCTGCCCTGATATTTTCTTATCAGTGCTCCAACATGGGTTTCACTTTCCAGCCTGAAAAAGCATGGAGCTTTTGTGAGAGTTCTGTCCTACCCAATGGACACAAAGGCCTCTCTGCTGACTCCTGCAGAGGCAATGCTCCTTTGGGCCCACTCAGATCATTGGTAGCTCAAATGTGTAAGCGTGCAAAAACCCAGAATAGGCAGAATAGGGTGCTTTTTTCACCAAAACTTTCTAGTGTAGAGCAAGTCTCAGAGTGATGGTTGGACCAGGTGATCTTAGTGCTCTTTTCCAACCTTAGTGATCTGTGACTTGTTACCAGGTGCAGTAAATCACAGCCTGAAGGACTTAAGCAGGACGGTTCCACTGCCAAAAGCGTTGTATGACTGCTGCATGCTACAGACACGTGGAGCAAATGCAGCACAGAGGGAGCAAAACCTCCGGAACAGGCGGGCGTCGGGACAGAGCACACGATGAAAAAGCGGCCCCCTGGGGACATGCTTTGGGGCAGGGCAGCAATATGCGATTCTCCGGCTCCTCGCTTCAAAGCGCTGACAGAATTCCTTCTGTAATCAGGACGGGAAGGCACGCGGTTTGGGCAGGTAAAGAAAAGGTTGGCTCGTTAAGTCCAACCCATTACCCAAGTGTCAAGTGCTCCCTAAGATGGCTCACCGCTAATTTGAGAAGTCACCTGGTGGCAGCGGGTCACCAGCTCCCTCTACAGACAATCAGGCCACAGCCGGACCCCCGCAGGACCGCGACGGCACACGCATAACAAAGAGTGCCTTTAAACTGCCATTGAGGAGCAGAATTTCGCGATAATTATCCCCATGGATGCCGAGCCCTTTGTCTCCGTCTGGCCCTCTCCTCCATCCCGGCTGCTTGGAGAACCGGCAGCGATCGCTTCGCGTTACCCAAAGCGTCTCTTTTGTTTCCTTCGGGAGAAACAAAGAGGCAGAAAAGCGCTAGAAAACCCATCAGCGGGCTGTAGGGAAAGTTCAGCAGCCGAACCGGGCGGCTTCTGGGGACCGAAGCTCCAACGACGCCGGCAACGTCTCGGCTTCACCGCATCCCTGCCAGCATCCCCCGCGAGTTGGGACGTGAGTGTGCGGATGGGACACGCAGGACTGGAGGGCAGCACGTCCCCGGCACCGCCACGCTGCTGAGTGGCCATCCTTGCCCTCACCTCGATGTTTCAGCGTCTCCGCCTGCAGGAAGGGCCGTGCGTAGCTGGAGGAGCAAAGCGGACTCTAACCACGTTCCTCAAACAGCTCTGCCAGGCAGAGCTTCGACTCCGAGCCCCCTTCACCTGCAATGCTGGGAACTTGTCTGGGCAAACAGCACGAGATATATATATATATTTGGTCCTTTTGCCAGTTAATATTACACTCTTACTTTGAACCTAATGAACACTTTGTTCTTTCTTTCTGAGATTTCTCAGTATTCGTAGGTGAGAGAAATACATTCCCCCTTCTCCTACCCGTATAAGGCATATCCTTCCAAAAACAATCCAACTCGCAGGCAGGGGGCAGGGCACGTGTAAAAGTGGGCAAGCTGTTCACTCCGCACAATAATTAGAGAGTGCTTCGATGCCAAGGAAAAGGAAAAAAAGAGTTGCACCTGCCTGCAGCCCCCAGCCCTGAGTGCCAGGGCCAGCTGCCTGCAATGGGGAATGCAGAGCAAGACAATGAACCATCACCCAAATAATCTCCATCTGGGGAAGGGCTGAGCAGAAAGCCGTTGGTAGTTTCCAAACATCTTTTGCACACTGAGAGCTCCTACAAAACTTTGAGGCTTCTCTGTGCCGTCATGCACGTTTTGTCACATGCACTTGTTGTCACACAGTTCCCTTTGCCTACAACTCCTGCTTGCAAGCAGTTCTGCTATCGTGCAAGCCCAGAAGCGGGCTTTCCTACATCCACAATCACAGCATCATTGAAAAAGACCTTTAAGATCACCCAGACCAATCACCAGCCCATCCCCACCATGCCCACTGACACGTCCCTCAGTGCCACATCTCCACGGTTCTTCAGCATCTCCACAGACTGCAGACTCCACCAAGCTCCCTGCCCAACCTGTTCCAAAAAACCACTGTTGAAGCCCAGGAATGAACCACAGACCTTTAGATCTTCCCAGCATCATGCTGACCATCCCTGCATAGGGATGAGCTGCATTTTGCACCAGGCTCCCCTGCTTAGAGCTTTGAGGTGTGCAATGATCAGTGAGCAGCCCCTTGTGTGAATGAAGGAGCTCAGACATGGAGCACATCTGGGATTTCTGATGTACAGTGGGGATAAAGAAATGCGTGAGAAAAGAGAAGTAAGGAGAAAATGTCATTTTGTCTTGCTTTATGATTATTTCTTATTACAGCCAGGTCTTACCTTTGCTCTGTGTCCCAGCCCACACTGTAGCTTGTCTACAAAAATCAGCATGGGACTGATGCCCGCTTATCAGAGGGCAGCAGATGTGGGGCAGCGCAGGGCTGTGCACAGGGCTGTGCACGTTGCCTCCTGCACTGGCAGAAGCGTGGTACTGAACGGGCTGCTCGTTATTCCTCTGCAACTCCTCTGACCCTGTTGCTGTCGCTGCCGCTGAACAGTTTGGCAGCACTTCCTCGGAGAAGTACAGCAACAAACTCAGATGCCAGGGCTGGGAGATAAGCAGCCAGCAAACATCCAATTTCCATACAATGTACAGAAAAGAGAGGAGGAAAAAAAAAAATAAAATAAAGAAAGCCACTCACTGGGAATCCCTAATGAACCAGGGGGAAAAGCAGGACGAGCAACTAACAAAACAGAATGGATTTTCAATAAGGGCACAGCAAGTTCTAGTGGACAGATCTAGCAGATAGGAGAGGAGAGAGAAGAAAGAGCCGAAGCAGGGAAAGGTGAGGGGAGGAAAGCAACGGGATCAGAGCAGCCTGTCCGATGGGGAGGATGCTTCCTAAGCATTTCATTTCCTTTATTATTATATAGATGGTGCCAGCTGATTGCAGAGCAATAATCCATCCCGCCTGGTAACCTACAGGCTGGATGCTTCTGGGCACTTCTTGCCTGTGGCACTCAGCACAACACAACAATGAAACAATGACAAACATCCCTGCCTTCCCTTTCTCTTTTCAGCCAAGTGCCAGGTATTTGTTTTGATACCGAACGGTGGAAATGCCACCCGCTCCTATGCAGAAAGAAGGACCCTGTGCCATTACAAGTGCCCCCCATGTTGTCGTGATTATTTGACTTGTTTTCTCACATTGCTGCAATGAGTTCCTCAGGTTAATGCAAATCCTCCTCTCCGTTCCTGTTCCTGTCACTCCCTAATTTCCTAACCAGCCTTCAGAGGTGGTACAGGGTGGGCAGGGCACTGCTCCTCTCCCTAGATTTTGGGGTTCCTTTAGTCTCTGCCGTACAGAGGCACCGGGAAGGGCAATCACCCCCATCCCACGTCGCACCTCCTCGTTCGCCGGGCGGGTCCCTTCACCCATCGCCCGGTGCTCCACCACGCCCATCCGCCCGCTCCCCAGGGCTGCCACTCGCCCCTCCATCAGCCCGTCCACACCTGAGCGCTGCCCGCACCCAAAGCCCTCTCTCCGAGCCGCTATCCGCTCCAATACCTCCGAGCAGCCTGCTACCTGCCCGGCATCCCTACCCGGACCTGCGAAGGATCGAGCAGCCCTACCCGGACCGCTATTCAACGCCCCTAAGAGAAGCGGTGCGGCTCCAGTCGGGCTGACATCCCATTGTCCCTAACGGGACCGCCGGGTCCCGCTTCCCACCAGGACCGCGCTGCCCCACGCCGCCCGAACCAACCCCGCTCCCCGCCCGCTATTTCCGCGCTCCTTCCCACTTCTACGAGCGAGAAACCGGGAGAGCCGGAGACAAAGAAACTGTCCGGGCGCACCCCCCTCCCTCACCGCTCCTCCTCCTCCGGCACCCCTTCCCTCCGTCAATTTACCCGTTCTCCTCCTCGATCTCTGAGATGTCGGCGAAGATGAGGAAGCCGACGAGAAGCGTGAGCAAAGCCAGCGTCCAGCCCCGGCACGGCAGCGGCATGGCTCCCGGGCTGGGCCGCTCCGCGGGGTGCGGAGCTCGGCTCCGCGTCCCGGTTCGGCCCCACAGCCGCCGCCGCCGCCGCCCGGCGGGGCCGCTCCGCCCCTCGGCGCCCGCCGAGCTCCCGTCCCGCCCCGCCCGGCGTGGGGAGGGGAGAGGAGGGCACGGGGTTGAGCCGCTTCCCCCCAGCGGACAAAGTTTGCTGCCGCCCCGCACCGGGGGGAGCCCTCCGAAGGGCCGCCCCCAGCCCCGCGGTGGGGTTTCGCCGCCCCTCCTCTGCGGGGTCGGAGGGGAACAATGCGAGGTGGGCGCCTTTGCGTTTTTCTGCCGATAACGAGCGGCTTGTGGGATGAGAACAGCGTTGTAAATAAAGGTGGTTGAGAACTAATCACACCTGTCTATGTTGCTATTGATTCACGTTTTGGTAACAACAGTTGTTGGCGCTCCATCAGTATTTAGCGCGCCGGGCTTGCCTTTACTCTGGAAATCTCAAGAGACTTCGGGCAGGCAGAAATCACCGAGCAGAAACGGCTTCACAGCATCAGGGTGCGTCCCTGGCAGCCCCAGCGAGCATCCTAACACTGGGCTTGGCACTGAGAGAAAGGGCTGTGGTGCCTCTCGCCTTCTGCACACAACACGTATGGAAATGGCCATTGGGAGGAAGGAGAACAGGTTTGGGCCAAAGAACGGCCAAAAGTGCACCGAAGGGTCTTTGCCCTGCAGGCCTGATGTCTGTTAGTGCTGCACCATCCACAAGGAGCAGAGGGTCAGGTAAGGGCAGCCTGGCACAGCATCCCCAGAGCCCGGCGCGATGCTTTGGACCAGAAAGTTGCTGAGGACCAGGAAGGAGTTGTTGAGGTCCACGCACCGGTGAGCTGGAGAGGGGCGCGGCGATTTTGTAATGCAGCAGATAGGAGAAGCACAGATGTGGTGTGAGAGAGAGAGAGAGAGAGATAGAGAGAGATACTAATTGCTTACATATTTAAAACAGCATCTTTCGCCTGAATGGGAGGCTCCATTAAGCAAAGCAGAGCTATTAACTGGGGCCACTTGGAAAGCTGCCATCCTCTGTGTTGTGCACGGCTTTTTGCATCGACACAAAAGTACACTGCTGAGGGCAGGAGGGGCTGCTGGCTGCATCCTGGGGTTCCTAGCAGGGATGCTGAGGTGCTCTGCGTGTCACAGCGATGTCTGATGGGGGTCTGTGCACGCACTCCATGGAGCACTTCTCCCTGTGTGGGGATTAAATGGTGGATGGAGCTCATCAGAGCCAATGTCCTGTCCTAGGGATTTCTGCAACTCCTGTTGTAGGAAGAGGAGATGACCAAATCAGCCTTACGGTTATAGGTTAAAAAATACAACACAGGTGAGTGTGGTACAATTACACTGTATTGTATGGAAAATTTACAGTCTAGTATACAGCTTTTGTAATAGAACATATTCAGACCCCTGGAGAGAAAGTGATTTTAGACAATTTAAGTAGCCCCATAATTTACCTTCTGCATACATCTGAGGAAACGCTCATTTTTCTTCTGCTTTATTCTTTCCGGGCTCCTTTTGCTCACCATATTTGGAGCCCCACAGCATGTTGAGCAGGGGTGACCTTGCAGGTGCCACTGGGGCCTCCTGAGATGTAGGATCCCTGCATCTCAGGGAGCACTGCAGCTGGTTCCCGCTGCTCACAAATCCTCGAGAATGCAGATGGAGATATCTGCTCCTGCATCTCTTTCAGCTTCGTCCCAGGTGGTGGCTCAGCTTCTTTTGTCTGATCTTTCTGTTTCGGTGGTGACGTGCAAGAACGGAAAGCTCAAAGGATGCTGAGCAAAAAGTGGGGATTGTTCATGGTGTGATGGGATGGAAGCTCTTTTAGGGGCAAGGATGCCTGGTTTGCTGAGATGCTGAGGAGTAAGTGGTGTTAAAAGACATGCTGGGATTTGACTCTGCTCCTGCATAAGGCAATGGCAACACTGCTATTAGCTATCTCCCTCACAGGGAGGGCTATGAGCTAAGCTCAGTGCCTTTCACTGGGGAGCTCCATTGCTAGGGGTTTTGCATAAAGAGCTGTGAGGTACTGCTTGGAGTCATCTGTTGCTTTATTCCTATGAAAGATGTAGGTCAGGGAGAAAGGTCATCTTTCAGCTGGTTGGGCTTTAAAGGCAAGGACCGGACCCTGGGCACACAGCTGGGCTTTGAGCAAGAAGGCTGCCAGCTCTGTAGGCAATGCAGGAACAGTGCAGCGTGCCGAACTGTTTTGTAATCAATTAATGAGGCTTTGTTAACATCCCCAAGTGCAGCTCTGTAGTGAAAACCTGGGGATTCTGTTGCATTGCTGAGGGCTAAATAGTGTACGATCAGGACTTGTACAATAGCAGTAGCAAGGAGTGAGCATAAAGGTACTGACCACAGGAGCACATTTTACTCTCCGTTTGCTCCAAGTCCATCCTTTACAGCATTCTGTCTAGAACTGTCTGATGAGCAGGCAGCGCATCCCAGTTTAATGCATTGCTCTTTAAGAACTGCAAACTGCTTTGGAGTAATTGCCATAGTTCAAGTATTCACCATTCCACACATTCAATCCACTATGAAAACCTCACATGATTCAACTTAAACAGGTGCGTAAATGCTGCAGGGTTGGGTCCATAAGCATCCAGAGCCACAATTTTACATCTCATTTGTAAGATGGGTTGCAGGAAGATGAGAGCAAAGTGTAGAAAATAGACTGTTGTGATAGAGAGGTATGTTCTGAAACAGAGTAAAAGGCTATTACAGCTTCTCGTTTCTAATAATTTGAGGAAATAATTTTGCATCCTGAACACTTGCAGTAAATACAATATAAGGTGTACTGAAAAAGAGTCTTTGCATAAGAGCAAAGGGAACTGCACAAGCACAGCATTGCATTTTGCGGCTTTGAAGGGAGAAAAGAAAAGAAATGGCACTTTTACATTTTCTTTTGACCTTTCAGAAATAGCAGGAATATGTAACAACCATATTCGCCAACAATAGCTGGGAGGATTGAGGGAATAAGAGTTAAACACCTGGGGACATTTACAAACAACTGACAGAGAGGGGATGAATTTAAGATGTGGATATGAAAGGCGCAGATATGCAGAGAGCGCAAAAATGATACATATTTAAAATGTTTTTAATCCATGCGAGAAGCATCATCGAGAAAGGCAGGTCGAGTGAGCAGAGGAGGGCCATGAAGGTGATCCATTGGGCCAGGCCTATGCTGTGATGAACGGTGGGACCTGGAGCGGGAAGAGGTGTCTCAAGGGACCTTTCTCCTTCCAATCCGTAAGGCTGTAAAACACACGCAAACTTCATCATAGCTGTCAGACAAAGTGAACAAAGTTTACAGCCCATTTTATGCAGCTAAACAGCACTTGGGTGTGATAAACAGTCATGATGGATGGGAGCCGGTAGAAAGCAGGGTCGCAACATTTCATTGCCTCATTATAGGCAACAAGCTGGCCTCTGGGTGTGCTCCCCAATGAAACCTCCATACCTGAAGGCAGGCAACTGCCATGAAGCATGGTGTGTCGTCTCTTCCCCAGTAGGGCCTTTAGCAGGAAGGGAGGAGCTGATGCTGTAGGCTCAACATCCTCCATCTTCCCCTTCCAGTAGAGCACCCTGGTGAAGTATTGGGCATTATCATTCTATCATAAAGAGCACACAGTCTCTTTTCATTGTCATGGAAAAACTCCAGGCTCTGTTTACCCTTGGATACATCTTTTCCAGCCAGATCCTGAGGCAGCTAGCTCCAACAATAAGCTCATTCACCTCCCTCCTGGAAGAAAAAGCAATCTTCTGAAAGGGCTCCCAAATGCCGGACACATTCATAAGTCTTAAGCATGAATATAGTTCATTATTAATGCACAGCACTGAGACACAGCCCTAGCTGAGAGGTGGCCTGATGGTGGTGGTCAGAAAGATCCAGGACTTATCACAGAATCATAGCATCCTTTGAGTTGGAAGGGAGCCTTCAAGACCATTTGGTCCAACTCCCCCGCACCGAACAGGGACATCTACAGCTGATCAGGTGCTCGGAGCCCCATCCAGCCTGACCTGGAGTGTCTGCAGGGATGGGGCATCCAACACCTCTCTGGGCAACCTATTGAAGACTTGTGTTGTCACTCCCTGCTGAACTGTTTCAACAAGCAGCCCAACTTCTCATCCTGTACGATGGAAGCTGGAGCCCTGACAGTCCTTGGGTGGACACCCAAAACCCTCAGTGATTTTCTCTTCCCAGGGATTTTTGCCATTGGAAGAAGTAATCCAAGCCTATCGTGGTCTTTATGACCAAAGTGGTGCAGCAGCAACAAAAAAAGCTTTGGTGGTTTGTAAGAAAGTGTGAGGAAAATTAAACTGTATTAATTTCAAGCTCTATTAGGATTTTAAGAAAGTAAAATCAATAGAAAAGGATGGACTCAATAGGGAACATGACCTTATTTTCCCACTGTCTGAAGGAGAAGTGCACACAATAGAGAGACAAAAATACGCATATCTATAAAATCAGATCGGTTTCTTCAGAGTAAAAGGAGAGAAGTTAAAATGCTTTTGTAAGCCGTCATTTTTGACTGACACTTAGGAGACATGTCCACAAGGAAAAAGAAAGGTAAATGCAAAAGCAAAAAAAAAAAACCCAGCAAAAAACCCCCCTCAAACTGAACACCATCAACAAAGAAACCCAACCCCATCCATTAGTCTGTTCCCTTTCTTTCTCTCCTGCAGTAAATGGTAAAATGGTGTGATCCGTGCAATATTTCATCAAATATGACTTACCATTGTCAGAGCAAAATGTTTGATATAAAACAAGAACGATCTTTCTTTCTTTTTGGTCAGATAAGCTGGTTTGGATTCATAAAAATGCCACCTCACAATGATATTGATAATTTGCATGTGAAAAGCCTTCTACCTGGTAATGAAAACAATTTTTCAGTTTTACCACCACTAGTCGCAGCAGATAAGGTCTGCCGTCCTCCCCCTCACAATTAACCACACTCACACACAAAAAAATGGGAAAGGTAGAAAATGTGTGACAACTGCAAACTGCCCGTTATCTGAACCCGATGCTAAGGCAGTGAGATCTGCAAATGGATGGAGCTGGCACGCTTCTCCTCTCTTGAAACCTGCGTGCCCACTCTTCACCCATGCTCTTCCCACCCCACAGAGGAAAAATGCTCTCTGCAAGGCCGTATTTTCAGTGACTCAGGATGTGTGACGTGTGCTCAGTTAAACATGAAGCATTCCCCTTTCTTGCATATAACTATCAATTATTTGAATTTAACTGCACACTCCTCTGAGATCATTCCAAATTGATAAGAATTTCTCACTTACAATGCTAGATGTAAAGCGTCTGATAAACAGATAGAAGTTTCAGATGCCAAATTCAGACCCCATCTGTTTTTTAGTTTTGTCTTTTATCTCAGTTCAAAGCTCCTAAAACGTGGCTTTTCTTTCTGCAGAACACCTTCATCAGCGCACTGCTCTCTGAATTCTCTGGCCCTTAAAGCACAGGTCAAATCTGAATCTCATTGTGGCCTGCTTCGAGTTGGCAGGTTTGATTAATTTTGTCCTGTACTTGACAGAAGCCCAATTACTTTCCACAGCAGCGACACATAGGTAAATCTACCCGGTTTGGATAAACAATTCTGCATGGGAAATGAAATAAAATGCATATGGGCACAGAGCAGATTTCCAGGGAAGTCTTGTAGGATTAATTAGGGATAACAGGCTCTGTTCTCACCCGTGAGATGTCCAAGTGAAGTCCTGCCCAGAGAGGCTGTGGATGCCCCGTCCTTGGAGGTGTTCAAGGCCAGGTTGGATGGGGCCCTGGGCAGCCTGGTTTAGCATTAAACGTGGAGTTTGGTGGCCCTGCATGTGGCAGGGGGGTTGGAGATTCATGATCCTTGAGGTCCCTTCCAACCCTGGCCATTCTGTGAAGACAAAGGCTGGAGAAGGTGACTCAAAAATAGGTGAAGAAGGAAGCAGATACATTGACAAACTTCTTTTGGGGCCATCCAAATGAAGGCAGCACTACTGACCTCTCAGAAGTGCATCACAGCAGTGAAGAGCAACCTGGGAAGAACTGGTTTAGTAACTTAGTGGTAATAATGGTAACAGGAAGGCAGCTGGACTCAGTGATCTTGTTGGTCCTTTCCAAACTCGTGATTCTATGATTCTGTGACAACTGCACACAGCTTTCTTGCTCTCCCCTGATCTTCTTGCAGTCTTTGGGAAAATTCTGATCTCGAGTCATTGTTGAAACATAAAGGTTTCAACAGCAATTAAAACATGCAGAAAAAGAAAAAAAATAAATTCTGTGTGCACACATGGCCCTTTGCAAATGAGAACTTTTCTGCAAGGAACACATGAGATTCAGCAATATGTTCCACTTAGCAAAATGACAAAATCTTTAGGGGTATGTAAAGAGCGTAACCTTTTATTCTCTTCACTTCTCTTTACCAAGTAAAAATTGCTGTGCAAAAGGCCTTTAATGTGAAACCTCATTTCAGCTCCAGAAAGGCACTTGATTTCTGTCTATAGAGATTGTCATTTTGCTCCCCCCATCAATAATGAATGCTTTTTTCTCCTCTTTTATACTAATATTTCTCATCCTTCATGTCCTTTGTACTGTGCTGAGCTGCTGACTGAATTGCCCAGGCTTCAGAATCAAGAAATTGCTCAAAGAGTAAAGCTAGGCAAAGGGGTTTTCCCAAAGATCTCCAGCTAGAAGACGCAGGGAGCACAGCCCTGGATCAGCCCCACCTGTGCCAGCAAGAACTGAAGTTCTCCACCCAGGACTCACGTAAGAACTTGCCTCTGCGTGAACACAGCCAGATAAAAATCACCTACACTTGATCCAAAAAGCTCTTTATGCATTGCAGTCACACTCCCATTCTGAATCCTACGTAACAGTTCTTGCATCCATGACCTTGGCTGTGCAGCACCATGCACATGGAAAGGCACCTCTTTGCAAACCCCATGCACGCCCCTCAGGAAGGGAAAACTTCAGTGCAGCTTGTGCCTAAATATGGTTTTTGTTTTAATCTTAGATCATCAGTTTCCTTCGTGATGAGGAATACAAGGGACTGATCCATTGCTGGATTCCACCTAGAGCAGCAAGACACCATCAGAAGGGAGACTGCACATAATGCTCTTGGCAGGTTTAAGCGCTCTGTACAAACGTAGAAGGAGAGAGAGAATGAGGGAGAGAGACCAGAGGCATGTAGCAGACTTCCTGACCTAGTGATTTATTTATGGCATTCCTAGAGGGGAGGAAGCCATGCAAAGATCACGAGCCTGCACGCTGCAGTAAGTGGCATGCTGGCGTATATTTAGCAAGCAACACAAGGCACTAAATCCACAGAGGATGGGAAATGTTTCCTTTCTTTGTGAATGACTGGAGTCAGGGAATGAGAGAGTTGTATTTAGAAGAGCAAGAAGGATTTCCCTTGCTTCTTTCAATAAATAAATTAATGCTTCTGCCAAGATTTGCCTTTCTTGCTTCCCTGAAAGCCAGAGTGTTTCCTCTCCCAGCACTTACCTCCCCACGCTGTCCGTCTGTCCAACCAGGTTGTTTGCAGGACTCAGCAGGGAGGTTTGGGAGGGCTGTGTGAGAAAAGCCTCTTCTCACACCGACATCTTCGGGAGATAAATTTTCCTGCAAGCTGCTGTCTCCATAGTAGGTGAACAGTGAAAGAAGTGTTGCAGAGAATAGGCCTCTGGTACAGCTCAGAAAGATGCAGAATCTGTGTCAGCTGAAACAGCAGCAGTGTTCATCAGCCTGATGAATCCCTGCATTGGCAGATGGGAGCATTTGTAAAGAACAGTATTGCACGTAAGGGAACTGCACGGAGATGAACCAAACTCCCCTAAAAGCCTGATTTTGTGAGGTGCTGCGTACCCACAGTTCCTGATAAAGAGCCCAATACTTGGCCATGGCTCAAACCACTGTAGGCAGATGTCCCCCACGTGGCTCACTTTTCTTCCAGCCCAGGACCAGTTGGCAGTGGGACCTGCAGCAGCACACTGGAGACTGCACCATGCCATGGGGACAGCGATGGGGGCGTGGGGTGTTCGGAGGTACTTGCCAGGCTGCTCACATCGTGAATCATTAAGCACTAAATGAACACAAAACTCTCATTTTAGAGCAGCATAATTGGACCACATCAGAAACAAGATGCTAAGCAATAGCCTGGGAAAACCCTTTTTGTTTCCAGATTTAGCTCTAGCTTTTAGAATTTCAGAAGTGGCAGAACCCATACGGCCTGTGGGCGACACGGGGCACCAAGTCTCCCAGCTGCCTCTCCAGCTGCTCAAAGATGAGGGTCTGATGGTTTAAAGAAGGCTTGAGTACATTAGCACTGATTTGACTTGAGGAGCTGGATTTAATAGGCTTAATGCTTGGACTTGCATCCCAATCAAACTTGTCTGTTGTTCATGGTGGCAGAAAAAAAATCCCATTTATAGATGGGAATATAATGATCAATCAAGCTTTATCGCTCCTGTTTCCATGCTAGCAGCTTATAACCACATAATAAAAGCACATAATGAAAACATCATAAAAAGGCACAGTAAAAATATATTCACCATGCAAGTACTGCCATCTTAGCACATCCCAGATAGAAAAGCTGAAGAATTGTTCTTGAGACTTCTGGCGTGTCCTATTAACCTCTGTAACACTACATCACACCCACCCTTTCCACTCAAGGAGTACAGTCAATTGAAATGACAGTGGTTGTGGAAGGTGCATGTAGCTGTTCGGATTCAACAAACTTAGAACACAAAAGGCCTCCAGACAAGTTTCGCCTTGGCAAATTTGGGTGAGGACAGCCTCTCCAACCTCCTTTGCTGTAGCAAGGCTCTTACTGGAAGAGCAGCATGAGATGGGTGCTTTGTCAACACTCTTCTTCCCTGTGGTTTAAGTGAAAGGTGCATATTCACAGCCACTGCTCTGGTTTACCATGAAGGACACACAACCAGCTTGCACTGTCTTCCTGCCCTGGCTTTATTTCTCCTTTACCAGCACCCTTACTCTGCTTTCTGCTGTTTTTATTCACTTCAGGTAGCTTTCATGGTGTTGTGTTGAGATATCTTGGAAATGGTAGCCACACTCTTGGATTTAGTTTTTCTCCTGCTTCACAATCTGGGGAAGTTGCTTGGATCAAAACCTAGTGTAGCTGGCCACCAAATGTGCCCTCTTGCCTCCTCGCATGTTCCTTATGCTCACACAGTCACTAAAGTGAGCAGATAAAACAGAAATCAATCATCAGTCCCTGTATGGACTTTGTTCCTTGATACAATGGTGACAAAAGAAGCATCTCTCACTTTAACAACCTGCACTCAAATCCTTCTTACTTTCGAAGATTTGTGTTTGTTTTTAAAGCCCTCATTGCAGTGACACTCTGAACTTAATGACTCAGCTACAGGTTGACTTGCCTTCTTTTTCTTTTTTTTAAACCACAGATGTTAGTAGTAACATCTAGGATGTCTGCACCTGGTTATCTTCGAGATTAAAGGCAATATTGTTCCCAGTTTTTTCCAACTGCTTATTTTGTGTCTCTGGAAGCACTCTGTACTCATGTGGCTTTGCTTTTTTTTTTTCTTCCATTACTTGTCTCTCCTTTGTTTGCTTGACACATTCACGCAGAGAAAGGGGAGAAACATAAACTAGGCAAATGTGATTTGATCACAGAGCTGGCGGGGGGCAGGCGCAGTCAATCATGCTGCCTTGAACTCTTGTGTGCAATCAGCTGGAGCTTGGCTGCACAGAGTCTCGTGAAATTACACAACACAACGATGCTGATCCAAAGCCTGCTATCAAGTGATGCCTTCATACGGACTTGGGAGCAGGCACAGTGTGTAAATAGCCCACCCCTTACATGCGGGAAAGCTGAAGGTTTGTTTACCAAAACTGTGGGCTGATTCAGATGCAAAACAAAACTTTCTGGCCACCTTTATCTCAGAAAACATCAAACCTGAACTCCCTAGGTTTCCTTTAGACTTATGAAAAAAACAGGTTGCAAAGCAAAACCCCTGTCAGCAAAACATTGCAGGCTGAGGCGAAGCTGACCCCCTCACACCAGCCCTGAATTAGGTCCCTGGGATTTTAAGCATTCCTTTATCTACTGAAAAGGAATGTTAAAAAGTTTAATTGGCATGTAATGAGATAACTGTAACAAGTTAATTAGTTCTCAATTAAATTGCGTTTACCATACGTTCTGAATGTGTTGTTAGCAATTAACGACACCTAATGAACTTGCAGTAGTGACTGAGTTTACAATGATAAGGAAAATAATAATAGTAAAGCTCACACGTGGCTTCATAGCACATTAGAAGCAACAAATGATTTAATAACTGTGCGGTTAAATCACCACATCTCCTGCAACCGCTAGAAGGGAAACAACCAATAAATTCATTCTGGCATTTCTAACAGAGTCTGGTAGGAAACAACTGGCTTTCATGACAGGCCTTCCCAGGAAAAAGAAATCCCAAAGGGCTGCAGAATTCCAAAGGAGAATGGGAAGCGAAGTTGCACGATGAAGTCAATTATGCAGTTTAGACTTAAGAAAGCAGAGTTCAGCTCATGACAAATGGTTGAGCCTGGTGGGATCAGATGGAGATCCTGAGGTGGAAACCCAGGTAGATGAGAGAAAAGGGTTAAATTCTTTCTCAAGATCCCTTAAGCAGTGAGTATATGGAGAGCAATTTGTCTCTGTGCTGCAAGTTAACCTCCTCTTAATGCTTTGCACCATTAGAGTGCCACACTGAATAGGCATTAGGCAGGAAAAAAACCCTACAAACTAATTTACATTTTAATGAATTTTTAATTGAACCAAAATCTGTTGTTTCTGTTTAAAGATGCAGTGTTGACTTTGTGGTCTGTGCTGCTGAGAGCCAAGTGGGATCTTAATGTGATAAAAACAATGATAACGCTAAGCTTAATTAGGTCTGAAAGCGTGCCTGGTAAAGTGGCATAGAATATGGGAATAAAAACGTCCCCTTCCCACCTCGAACCCAAGCAGCTGGACTGGCTACAGCAAGACCAAAGCCAAAACCATTACTTCTCCCTTGTACCAAAATCAGCCAATATGCCAAAGAAATAACTAGTCCCATGAGCAATAGGATCACCCACAGTCAGCCCTACAAGTTTAGTTCCATCTTCTCCTGCTATTAAGATCCAGCTGTAATGATGGGCAGGGCCAGCTGGGCTTTCTCTAATCACTTTTCTTATCGTAACAGGCTGTATAGAGATGCCAAAGCCTGGGAGCAGCTCTTTCCAATGGGCACTGGCTCTCACTGCTTTCTCTACTTACTGTTCAGGAAAACAAATGGATTGTCAGCTTATCTGAGCCTCCTGCAGATGAGAGACCAGAGAAATGCCCTTACATGGGGATTTCTGCACTTGGATTTAATAAAAAATGCCCCACAGTACCTAGGTGCACTCATTTGTTCCCTCTCTCTGGGGTACCTGTAATTCTGTTCTTAAGGCATTTCGTTGTGTTTTTAACATCTTGTACCAAGTGACTCACCAAGCTGACATACATATATATCTAACACCTCAACGAAGTAACAACAGAACAGCTATTTTAACACCAGTTTCTTGCAGGTCCTCCATCCTTCCTCTGGCTGCATTTGCCCCTGGGAGGGTTGCTCTGCTCACAATGGCTTCTGCGTAATTAAACTGTATTATTATTAATTATTATTATATGCAATATTCTGGACCTTTACCAATTTATTAGGTTAGTACGATGACTATAAACTGAATACACTCCTCAGCTCACAGAAGGCCTGACACTCTTGTGAACCCAAACAGAACCACCGTGTTCAAAAACAAGCTATGGCAGCAACTTTCAAAACCTGTTAAAATCACCCTGCGAGCTTCATCTTCAGTGCCCTACTGCTACCTACCATGCCCTGCATTTTGTAGCAATTTGGTTCACTATTGCTCTGTTAGAACACTTGAATTTATATTGTGTATGAGTCACTGGCCTTCAGCGCTCAACTTTGTCCTTTACATTACACGTGGCGTTATTTTTTACTTTTAAAAGCAAGAGTGCCCCTGACCAATCTATTGTATTCACTCAGCGTGGGTGGGCAGTGATTTAGCTTCCTGTTAACATGGGCTGGAAACACATTCCTCCCTAAAGAGAGCAAATTTGACCCTAAAAACATGGTTTGGTGCAGAACAGTTGAGGCACAGACCTTCCTGTTTTCTTTAGCTGGACGTGGAGAGCAACAGCTCTCCTCACCTCACTTTAACTTAGAGAGTTGTTCCTGCCTGTCCCTTCTTGCTATGCATATATACAGCAATTCCTACTGCTGTGCAAACTCTGGCTTCTGCAGATAAGCTCTAAGCATGCGTGGATGCCACCTCATTATGCTTTCTGTGTTCTTCAAAAAGGCCCTTTCACCTGTTTCCCTCTTCACCTGCCTTGTTTTTCTCTCTCCACTCTTCCTGCTGCTGCGGGAAGCTGAACGTCGCATCAATTGAGTGATGTTCTGTTTCACTCTGACAGTTGCTGAGATCTGTGGCCATCTGGAGGTCCTGTGGCACCAAGCAACGGACCAGACAGCCCATTCCCTCCTTGATGAACCCCAGCAGTGTGGCTATCAGGTCCTGATGAACAACACAGCTGGTAGAGGTCACCTCCCAGTTAGCTTAGGACATTCCTGAGAGCTTTTTGTAGATGTATAGGCTGTGGCTCTGAATTAAGCTTGATCTGGGTGATACAGGCTGTCAGGCTCATCTTTCACTCTGCTGCTTTCAAAGGTGTAGTGATACTCGGTAAATCCACCCAGATGTCAGACAAAATAAATGCCAAAGAGGCGAACCACCATTATTTACTGCTGAGAGTGTTCAAGGTGGGAAGGCCCAGCAGCACTGGCGCCTGCAAACCAGCCCTCATGGCAGAGCCAAGGGAGATGCACTGGGTGTGCAGCCACGTCTGAGATTTTCAGAGCTGACTTGGTGCTGGTGACTCTTGCGCACACCTGAGAATGGGAGAGGATGGGATGAGCTGAGCAGGCTTTCCCTCAGCTTTCACACAGACTGGGCCCAGGCAGTATTTCCAGAACAGCAAAAGCTGGATCTCCATTCTCAAGCTCTACCATTCACAATTTATTTGTAAAACACAAAAAAGTTGTTTGTTTTTTTTTTTTATGGGCTAAAAAAAAATCTGGTTAATTGGCTTTTTACCTATTTAGATAAATAGCTCACTACTGAAAAGGCGCTTCTGAAGGGAAGGGTCTCTTAGGATTTATTTCAATAGTTCCACATAAAATCTCTCTAGATCTACACCAGAGTTCAATCAAACTCACTGATATGACACTGCAAGCTTTGCCTATGCCTTTTCACCTGCTTTTGCCTCTGTTCCACCCAGTCTGATAACAACTTCAAGCTACGAGAGCTCCATGCCTCCTCATAATGAGTCCACTTGTATCACAAGTAGGATACCTGGATGAAAAATATTGTCAAGATCCCATTTGTTAAAAACATCTTTAGTTCTCAGACAGGGACGGTTTTGTGGTGCTATTTGGGGTAATGAGGACAGTCTGAGGAATGTAGAGCACCGGTTGCAAGACAGACGCATGCAGAAGAGGCTGCAATGCTAAGTTGAGGGAGGGCAGCTTTGGCCGATAACTAAACAGCTGGGGGATGCCATTTCTTTAGAAATTGAAGCCGGGGTTCACCTGCCAGGATTTTGTAGCCCAAAGATTCTATTGAGTACATGGCTACACTCCCATTTCCAAGCCTTAGGTCAAGTTAATTTTGTTCCCCTGCCCTGCAGTGAGGGCAGTCATAGAAAAGCAGCCTAAGTGGATTGATATAAATTGACTCCAGCAGGGATCAAAAACTCTTTGGAGATTAGGGCTGTGGTCTTCTTTGAATATAGATAGTTACTACTACAACAGAGCCCTGTCTTTGGTTAGACCTACTGCAAATTAATAAGTGTAATAAATTATATAATGGATGGAAGATCTTAAGCAAAACACTTCTGTCCAAAAAGGCAGAAGTGATTTTTCAATAGCATACTTTTCAGGTTTTCACCAGGTTTCAGCTGCTTTTTGAATAATGAAGTAGATGAACAAATGAAATACATATGCTTAAACCATGATCCTAATTGAAACACATTATGGTCGAACAGGCCACGTTCTACCCAGGCAGAGATTAGTGCGATAAAGGAAGGAACAAGATGGAATAGTGCTTCAGAAGCGTTTAAAAGCTCTTTCCATTTGGCAGGAGTGGCTCACATTTGCAAAACATTTATTCAAGTCTTAGTTGAAAATAAATCCTTGAATGTAGCTATGCTATTGAGAGGTTGCAAAGTGGCAGTGGCCTCTTTAATCATTGTCCCATTCAAGCTCTAATCAGCATAGCGTATGCAAGGATGAGTGGTAGGAGATGAGAATTCACCTCCTCAGCAGGGTAAGGTTGCATGTGTCTCTTCTTTCTAATTAGAAGCTCTATTCAAATGTTAATCAGCAACACCATGATTAAGGAAGATTAAAGAGAATACTTGGACATTGCTTCACTGATGTGGCTAAAGAGATTTTTTCTTTCTTCGTGTCCAATAAGAGTGTTCTGATGGAAGTCAGTTTGCTTTCCAAGTCTGGTTTAATTCCCACACCTTCCCCCCTCCATGATGCTGCAGTGATGGAGGGCAGTTATTTCTGTCCAAGACTTTCTGTCTGTTTTAAGCCTTCAGAGTCACCGGCCCATGGTTACATCACTGTTCTGCCAAGATCATGTTAAGCAACTCAGCCACAGCAGTCAAGATGAGCTTGGGAAATACTGAGGGATGACATCATTTCAGTACTTCAGCTATTCCCTTTTTATCACATCTCTTCTCTATGGGCTTCTGAACTGTCCTGCTTACATTTCCCTTTAGAGAAAGGAAGAAAGTTACTGGAAGAATGAGAAGAAATTAAGAGTCCAAGCTGCAGTCAAGGAAGAAACATTCTTATAACTCACAGACATATAACCTGGCAATCAGAAGGGGCAACACCACTGGTGATTGTGTTAGGATGGCTTCGGGATGTTAAGATGACAGACAGAACAAAGAGGGACTACAGAACTAAGGGGCACTTTTAGATCCATAATTTCTCTTCTCTCCCTTATTCAAAAGGAAAAGTTGCAACTTAACCAGAGACATCCTTCTCCAGTGTCCTCTCCAAGGTGCCTACATCACATGCTATGTCGTGCTCAGCATTGCCACGTCATTCCCAGTGCCTTCCCATGCCTCACAATTAGGGGAAACAAAAAGCTCTCTTGTCTTTCTTCTGAGAGATGAGCTCAGCTGGCATAAAACGAAACTATTTGTCTAATGGTCTCATATTTGGAAAAAATCTCTTCAAAAAGACAGTACTGGAACTGGCGAGAGCTCCAAATACACGAAGTGACTTAATTAAAGGTGACAATTTAAACAAAACATTTTAACGGATTGTGACCTCATTGAGAATTTGTATTCTACCATTACAAAAAGTTAGCAGCAGGTGAGACCGTTATACTCCAAATCTCAAATCAAATGCAACTGTATGCTCCACTCCCAAATCAAACACGACTATAACTGAAATCCTAGCATACAAATATTACTCTGTGAACTCTGGTTCCAGGGTGTACTCCCTTCATTTGCACTTTCAAAAAACAAAAATCAAAGCAATCAGTTCATTTCTGATGGAGAATTTGGATGCTACCTCCTGCATCAATGCATAATCCTCAGCACAGGGTTCATTAAGCTGTAATGATTCATGACTGGCTCTTCCAGCTGGGACTCAGGATGGATTCAGCCCTGAGTTGCCCTCGTTATCTAGAGGCATTTAGCTCTGGGGGGTGACAACACACAGATTGCTGTGGATAATTTTGAGGCTGACTCTGCACTGAGAAGTTAAGTGTTGACTTCAGCTGAGTTTCTGATGACACAAAATGAGTGCAGACAAGCAGGGATTTGACCCTGTGCTGTATTTTATATATTATTGGTAGGTTTTTTTTTTGTTTTTTTTTTTTTTTACCCCAAGCAATGTCTTAATTCTACTTGGTATTGTACAGAGGAAAAAAGTTGTGGCAATAATAGGCTGTGTGGTTCCAGTGTACTTCCAGAGCAGATTCGCTCCTAGAGTCAGCTAAAGGTTAGTGCAGAGTCATCAGGGACTTCTGAAAATTAGGGGTTTTCAAAGTGTACAATTCTCATCTTGAGATGCTGTTAGCAGTCAATACCCAGGTTGAATCTTCAAATATCAGTTGGGCCTTCAACATACCTTTATGTCACACTAATAGACATTCTCAGCTGCCATCACTCCAAACAGTGACTTTTTGAACTGGTGTCCTGTTCTATCTAATGGAGAGAGAATGCAATCTTGGGAGACATATCTGTGCTGGATTTGATGTACCCAGCGTGGATAGTAATGATAGCAGAGGTCTGATGGAATAGACAGTTGTGTGAGCTATACAAATTCATGGGCTGCCAACCCATGGCAACATGCACATCACTCGACTGGCATTACTGCTGGGACCCACACAAAGTAAACTGAGTGTGGCTAAATCAACCTACTTGTGTGACACTTACATGCTGGTATATCTGCACATGAAATCAGAGGAGAACTGGAATGGTAACCAGAGGAAGGAGAATTGAAGCAATTTAATTGCCATTCTCACAGCAGAAGAATGGAGGAATCATCAAATGGATGGAAAACTAAGTTAATTAAGCAAACAGGTAAACACTTTAACATATATTTAGCCAAAATAATAACAATAATTTAAAAAAATATATATACATTCAAAAGCCAATAAAAAAAGATGTAAACACTGGCCCCAAAGTGCATACAATACCATTACCTAAAGATGAAAAGGTCACACCAACAGAAATATCTCTATATGAGATGTGGGTGGGCAACCCCCATGTGAGCAATGCTACCTACTGCAAACTGTCAGGATAACACTGAGCACTTGTACTCTTGGTTCCCTCAGAGCGTGCCAGCAGACCGAAAGGAGCCACTCGGCCTCCCAGCTGCCCAGGTCACCAGTGTTTTATTGCTGTCACCACAGCTATGGCCACGTGGTGCAACTCAGGGCTCTGCAGAGCTACATGAGCAGCTCAGAGCTGGCTGCATCTGAAGCCCATATGTAGAGACATTTTGTCTGCAGCAGAGGTGAGTCATGTCTTAGGGCAGCCTTGGGTCTCTCCTTCCCACTCGCTGGGGCACTGACATTTTGAGAACTCAGCCTCCTAAGGTAAGGGTGAAACGTTCTTGCTAACAAGCCAGCTCATCTCCATCAGGCTGAGACCAAGTGGTGCCATTCAGCTAGGAGCATCCAGCAGAGACCACTGCATCAGCACTGTCCTCAGCAGCTTAGCAGAAAGACTAGGGAAATAGGAATTCCCTGCCTTCCATTTCTCCCACCTAACAAAGGTGGTGCTATGCATCAGACCCCTTCCACACACCTGATCATTGGGCACATTTCTCTGGCAAAAAAAAAAATTCCCTCAAAGCCTTCAATAAAACAAACAAATCAGAAAGCCACAAAACACTGAGGTTTTGATCAGAAAACATTACATTTCCCACGTACGTAGAAATATACACAAATCCTACTACTTACTAGTCCCTTTCTGCTAATAGGAGCTCCAGAAGACTTCTTCCAACCTCACTTCTCAGCCTGCAAAGAAATGAAGACCTTGATTGATGATCACAGGCAGATGTGGTGAAAGCATCCCAATCACAGGCACAACACTGCTGCCTGAGTAATGGATTTCCCACCCCCGTGGGAGGCAATGCTGAGCTTGCTGTTCTGGTGGGCAAAATCCTGCACCATCAAATGTACACAAACAGCTGAAAGCACACATTATGTGCCAAGAAAAAAAAACCGAACACATAAACTCAAAATCCCTCCCTAGCCTTGTCTGTCCTCCTGTTAACATCCCAGAGTCAGTGTTAGCCTGTTGCAGTCATTTGTTTTAAGGTTGTGCTTGGCTTGACAAGGAGTCTAGACAGAAGAGTGCTCCATTCATCTGACAAATGTCTATTGCTCTTCTCTGCACTGAGTGAATCTTAGAGGAGTCAGTGCCTTGAAGGCAGAGCTCAGCCCTGCAGAAAAGCCAGACGAGGACTGTAGGACAACCAAAGAAAGGTCCTGGTTGACTGTGACAGATATCTAGAAGCAGGGAGGAAGGTGCACATCTTCCTCTGGAGGAGAGCAGAGACCTTTCAGTGAGCCATGACTACAAATCCTGTTTCCTAATTGAGAGTAGAAGGAGCAGTGGATAAGCTGCCAAGGCCAGTGTAAATGAAGAAGGATTGCTTTTTCAGGCAATAGATCAGAAGTTAGGACATTGCTTTATGCAGATCTTTGCCCTTACACATACCTCTGAGTAAAGGGAGAACTGCCCGAGTCTGGACCCCAGTGGGACCCAAGCTGGGTCTCTGATGCTTGCACAAATCAGCAGCAACAGCTGAATTTTATGAACGTATATTCCAAGATGCTGTAATTGTCACCTCCCAGCTGTTCTTTGCCACCTAAAGGCACCTAGTGCATCCTCTTTGGCACATGCAGCCATAAAGCAGTCACTGGGTGCCTACTTTCTTATACTCACTGCAATAGCTTCAAACAGCTTCTGAGCCAACACAGACTCTTTCAGGGATCACCATGGATTCTGGACCCGTGTTTGTCATGCACATTGGAGAAACAGGAGCAGCCCACCAGATAGAATGGTCCCGCTTTGCTTCCAACCTCCTAACACTGATACAGCAGAGCTTAAAGCAGCAGTAATCAGCTATGGAGTCACAGAAAGACAGGCAGGCCCGGCTCATTTTAGATAAGGCAGCTGTGAAAAAATGACAGCATGATGGACAGCTGCACGAGAAGAACTCCCTGTGCTGTTAAGGTCTTACAAAATGAGGCAACTTCCCATCCAGTGCTCTTGGTGAACTCGAGAGCTTCAGCTGTGAGCTTTTCTCAGATGATGCCTTCCAGGTGGGCTCCTTCTCCCAGGGAACTGAAACAGCAGAAGGGGAATGAAAAGCAGTGAGGGATGTGACTGTTTTGGGATAGAGAGCTCTGGAAGCAAGGACAAACGTGCCAGTGAGTTTAGGTATTGTTGTAGCACCCATTCTCTGTCTACTCACCCCAGTACTCCATGTTATGAAGGAGGAAAGATTTAGGTTGGATGTTACAGGGAAGTTCTTTACAAGGAGAGTGGTTAGGCCCTGGAACGGGCTGCCCAGGGGGGTTGTGGATGCCCCATCCTTGGATGTGTTCAAGGCCAGGTTGGACGGGGTCCTGGGCAACCTGATCTGAATGTGTATGTTTGGTGGCCCTGCTAGGCAGGGGGGTTGGAACTACATGATCCTTGAGGTCCCTTCCAACCCGAGTGATTCTGTGATTCTGTGATTATGCATACATGTCCATGCAGTAGTCATCCAAAGGCCAAAAATCTGATTCTAAGGGCCAATGCTGCCAGTCCAAGGGTTCACCATGCAGGCTGGCTCCTCTTGCTGCAGAAGAAGGGCCGTTTGCCCATCCATTTTCTATGCGGGGAGATCAAAATTTTTGGCTGCAGCTCTGAAAGCTCCTCTGCCGATTAAATATTTATTATGACATGTTGCCTAGCAATGACCAGATTGCCCTGAACATGCAGGAGATAAAATATACTACAGGGTGCAGGAAGCAGGGAGAAACAGTGGAAAAATAACTCCAAACAGCCACTGATTCTGTTGGGTTTTGGGACTATTTACTAGCAAGAGATGAAAAATAGATTTTGCTCAGTAAAGTGTTGGATTGGTCCGACTAATTTCACCAGCTAGGTGAAAGGCTTACAGGGATAAAAGCAGACAGTCGGGAAAGCAGTTGGCTGTTATATAGCAAAAAGGGTTATTTTTGTCACTGCTTGGTGATGTGTGTCCGGACGGCACGGTGCTGTGGTGTTGTCTTCCCTCTTGTTGTCAATGTGCCAGAGCTAATTAAAGCGAGCTGGGCCTATCCGTGGAGTGGGATTTACTGAAACAAACTAATCAGGGAGGCAAAAATAGCCGTGAATTTCTGCCGTTCTGAGGGAATCTGTCGGCTTGGAAAGAGGACGGCAGGGAGAGCCGACATCAGATGTCTGTTCTGGCATCTGATGCTCCTCATCCACCCTGCTGCATATTCTGAGCACTTTCAGGATTAATTTTTTTTGTTATTGTTTTTCACCCCCAAGATTGAATCCCGTTTCCAATGAGCTGAACCAACAGGTGAGAGCTGTAGCGTTTCTGAAGGGCATCCGCTTTAGGAAAGCTGTCAGTATGTCTGCCTTGTGATGGTAGTCAGTATAAAAGAGAGGGAGAAAGGGGAAAGAGAGAAGTTCTTTTTCTGTGAAAAGAGATCATCTTGCGACTTCATTTGTGGTGTTTGTTTGCCGGAGCCTTTGCAGAGGCCAGCTGTTAATAGATGGGCTGCATGAGCCTTCTCATTCAATTTATCACCAGGCTTGCACAAAGCATTTCTGCTGCTTTCGTGGAGGCACAGTCAATCTAACTACCTCACATGTCTGGAGAAGCCCTGATTGCTTTAGCATCCATTGCTCAGTTTTATTCTTAGAATAAACCCGTGGGGAAGGGATTGTTGTTTGCTCCATTTTACAGCTTCATAGACCATTGTCCAGGTTGGAACATCTCATTGCTACTGCTGAAAGCAGCCCAGTTCTTTGTAAGTGGCCGCTGTGCCTGTGATGTCCCCAAGATGTCACCAGGACCTGGCCCTGTTGCAAAGAGCTGGAGACTTACATGAGCTTATTGCTTATGTTAACCTCTTGGGAAACTGTTTGCAAATTAACGCATGCCTAATTTCAGATCTGAGCTGGGTGGCTGAGGCAGAGGGGCTGAAGTCCTCAAAAGTAATGAGGTGCTTCCTTTCACCTAACATTTTTGAGGACCTAGGTGCTTTGTTCAGTGATCCTAAAGAACCAGAGCTCCTGGGTCAGAGATGCAGCACTGAGCTGCTCTTTTTCAAAGAGGAGCTCCTCAAGGATTTTGTCACAAAGCTTCTCACAATCCTGAGGGATTCCATCCACATAGGGGCCACCACAGCCTCAAGTTTTGTTTTTTTCAAGCCATTGGGAATATAATTTCAAAGTCTTCCCAGAGGCTACTGCAATGGGCCTTAGGACATGGTTAAAACCCAGTCCCAGGAAGATATTGATAAACAGGGGGGAGCTCACAGAAGGGGAATGAAAAATATCCCAGTCTGGAGGCTGTGAATTATGGTGATGCATGTGGTAGAGCTACCTATGTTGCTTAAATGATGACTGAACAGGTGCTAATGGCAAGTCTGTTTGAAAAAAGAAGAGTAAACCACCAGGGACTAAAAGTGGGTGCTTCAGGTGGGTGCATGGCAATGAGCTGAGGAATGGTCTGCAGATGAATCAATTGTGTGAGTTAACTAGAGTTTAAAGCCAGAATTTAACAACCAGACTGGGAAAAAACAGACAGGCTAAACACACACACAGAAACGCTCCAAAACCAAATGGAAAAAATAAAAAAAATATCAAAAGAAAATAACCTCCCCTAGCTGCATGGAAGGGCTGGTCGTGACCAGCCCAGGATCAGTGCTGTGGAATGAGGCCAGCGGTTTCTCCCCACACATCTCAGCACACCCATGGGCTCTGGTCCCAGCAGGCTGCTTCAAGCGTTTTGTCGACAGCTTGAATTTCTGCACCACTCTTGCTTTTTCAGCTTCGTCATTTTGACAGGCCAATTCTCTGACATTTTCTCCTCTGCTGGCTTTGCGAGGCAGAGGCGACCTGCATTAGCTGAGCTCCCAGCACTGTCCTTTCCCAGGCACCAGCCGTGGCTGCGGCAACGTTTGCCAACCTTGCAGCTTTTTCCCCCAGATTCTTTTTTTTCAGAGTAGTTTGGAAGGCCCTTGGGGATGTTCACTCAGCTATTTACATGCTGGATAGAAATCCATTTTTCTCCAAGGTGGGTGACTGCTGTGGGTCTGTATGAAGCCATCGTGCTCCTACTCTTGTAGGAGTTTCATGGACAAGGTTATCGTGTCCCCTCCCAACTCTCACTGACAGTCAGCATGAGGGAACTAATTGCCTGCCTTTAATAGATAAACCAAGGGTTGCTTAACCTCTGATGACTGAGTGGGTCTGGGAAATGAATCGACCAATCTTTAACACAAGGAATCAGATGGTCAGAAGAGGCAGGATGGGATGGCAGGTCTGTTCAACTGCTAAAATTAAAGGGTCCAGGATGTGGCTTTTAAGAGAGTCCAAATAAAAGGCTGTCCATCAGCACAGGAGTTCAGGGATGGGGTGATGACATACTTGTGTCAGGAGCTGGACACATCAACGGGGAGACCATGGCTGGGAAATGCCTCCCTCTGCACGGAACCAGATGATGCTGAGTCAAGTCCATGCCCTGCAGTCGATTTCAGCCCATACTGCTGCTGTTATCAGCAGTTGGAAGAGGGAGATGCAGGGAGTGGAGGAAGCACCTCTCCCCTGGGCTCAGTGCCTGGCGTTCCCAGTGATTTGCTGGATGCCCTTGGAAAAGCCAATTAAGGTTTTGTTGCCTCGGATTTCTCAGCTGTATAATCCAGACCTGTTCGCAGGCGTAATTAACCCATAGTCTGACCACAGTTTCAGGCATGTGGTTTGTAAGGGGATGGCATGATTATTTCAAAAACCGGGTATTGAGAGTATTAATAGATTTTTAAGGCTTAAAGCAATGACTGTGCTAATTTATTTATACAGCATTTGTTAACGAGATTGCAGAACCTCTTCCAGCAATATCTACACTGCAGGCATGCCTGCAAGTCCTCTCTGTGCAGTAGCATACCCTCCAGAAGATGTTAAGTCTTGATTTAAAGATCCCAGGCGACAGAGACTTCATCACATCTGCAGGTCAGCTGCTGAAAGCTTATTTTCTTGCGTTGCTGAAGTATGCCATATTGCTAGTCTGGGTGTATCCAGGATCAGTTCCCACTGCACGAAGATTAAAGAGCCATAAATGTGAGCAATCTCTAACCCAAGTAGGGAGCTGCAGACTGTGACTGAGAGAGCTTTTTGCATGCATGTGGATAAACTGGATAGATTAGGGCTTAAGCCTCTCGGAATAAAGCAGGTTTCAGAATCTTAGGTAATTCCTAGAACCCTCATCTGAAGCCTTCCAGATTTTTCCAACCTCTTTTTTAGATGCCTAAAGCAAAGAAAATATCAAAGACAAACTCAGTGACCTTGTATTTAGGTGTAGTACCTCCATACCACCACCTACTTCCTTCCTCGCTCATTCATGGTTCAATATCTGTGCTCGTAACTACAGCCTTGCGCTACAGTCTGTCTTTGGCAGTGCCCTATTTCTATTCCAACACAGTTTCTGGGCAATCTCAAAGTACCTGTTTATAATGTGATCAGTGTTTAGACACAAGTGTAGGGCGAGTAACTGATATTTTGATTTAAAATAAACTATAGAGTGCCCAGTAGTCTGCCTGTGTCTGCGAGGTGGAGGCCAATCCACAGCCGGAGTTTTTCAGGCTGAGACATTCAAGCACGCCCTGGATGGAGCCTGCTGGATCACACCAAACCTGGCATAAACTGACAGTGCAAACCTCCAAGGAGCATCCCTCTGCAGGGATGGAGAGCATCCCTCTGTAGGGAGGAAGACAGAAATTAGGATGAGAAATGCAAAGTAAATGCAGAACAAAGTAAACGAAGAATGTTTCCAGGAAAAAGGTCTGCGGGAAAGGAGTGGGACTCAACAGGCAGGAAAAGGGGATTTCCTCCCTAAACAGAAGGAAAGCTGCGCCAAGAAGCAAAAAAGCCAGGATCTGCTTTACTAAAAACAGAGAAATAAGATACAAGAGAGCAGTAAGGAAGAAAAGAAACCAGGAAATAGAAAATTCTGTTTGAATTAAAACTAACATTGGCTAATTTCAATTAATTAATTCAAGTTAAGAACTCATTTTTTCTTGTAACATGGAATTATTCTGCTAAGTGGAATGGACAGGTAGATGAAGAGAAAAACACCATAGCATGAACTGAGCAGATGTCAGAGGAATAGGTCAGAGGTTATACCAAAGAAATGCTAGAATGTTGAAAAGAATAAAGGGACAATTTGGGGAATGGGGAAGTAGACATGGGATGTACGCATCTGTATGGTGAGAAAACCAACACTCCTGCTTCGTCACAGCCACTGCAGCAACAGCAGCAGGGCTCTTACAAAATCCATCCTGCACAGCAAAGCTCTTGATTCAAATGGAGACAAACCTCTGTGAGACTCTTAATGGCAGCAGTTCTCCACTGGGACATGGAGGGGCCACTGAGCATCACTTCTCATTGCCATGGACAAGGGTCTGATGTTCAATTTTACCTCTCTTGTCATCTGCTGCTGAATGGGAAGAGAAAGCCTCCCTCCTTCCCTTCCGCATCAATATAGTGATGGAGAACAAAGCTTCCCCTAAGTGAAAGTGTAAGCTTAGCTATGTGATTGGTTACAAGGCATGTTTGCAGCCCGCGGGGACGCTCGGGAGCACACTGATTGGCTGTGCTTAATAGCAGCGACAAAAATCCTTACCCTGCCCAAAGCTGCATTAAAACCTTCCCAGCACAAAGGGCCGGCAGTGAGCGGGGCTGGCGGCTTCTCCCAGGGGCACGCAGATTGTGCTGGGCTGTGTTTACAATGCAAGCAGGTTTTATGCTACTTTGGGCTCAGCAGGATCTCGCCGAGATAATAAAACCTCCTTTCTTTTTTTCCTGGAAAGGGCAAAACTCTGAAGTCAAAAGATTAACGCCGATGCGGCTCTCAAGCTGCTCGCCAGGGCAGAGCAACCTTCCTGGAGAGCCCAGCCCTGAACGGAGCTGCTATGGCTTTATTTATTTATTTATTTCTGTTTTAGAAAACATCTTTATTTTGATATTCCCATGCATCAAATACAATGCTGGGGATATCAAGCAATACAACGCTGAGGAGACAAAGCAATCCCAGAGCAGGGCTTATTGCGATACCACACCCATTGAGTGCTTCATCCCAGTTCATCACCCTGAGCCATTCTCCTCACGCAAAGGCACCCAATTAGATTTCAGGATGAAAATCTATCCATTAAATAACTTTCCTACGGGGAAAATTGCTGTCTACATGACATGATGTGTCTTTCCAGGAGGAGATGTCCATTAGAGCTAATTGTGCTGGTGGCTTTGGTAATGCAGACAGTGGTTGGTTTGGTGTCGGACAGGCAGACTAATCCTATTTCCACTCATTCTACTGAATAGATAGTGGATGTTAATTACTTTAGTTACTAATTTTCCAGACCATGTTGTAACCCATTATCCAGGGGTGAAAAGATTTGTAGCCCATTATCACGTCCCTCACATCAACTAATGACTCCAAAAATAAACACGTTTAAAGGTGTTGAAATTAACAGTGATTTCTATGTGTTTTTGTGACAACTGTATTTTTGGCACATGCTCTCTAAAGCCTCAGTATTTTACTGCAGAACATGTGTAAGGCTGGGAAAGCTACTTATTAGATAGACTTGGGATATGAAAAATGCTTTTTTGGCATTGGTCCATTTTATGTCCACTTGGATTTTAAGTAAAGACTGAGCGACTCTGATGCGAGTAGAAGAGGGCAAGTAAATGGAAGAAAATGTAATTGGAGCAAAGGAACTTTCTGAGACACAATGTGGGCTGTAAGGAGAACTGACACATTTCCTCAGAATGACTTCTTCCAAGAAGAAGCCTGCAGTCAAGCAGCTGGGGGTGGCCAGTCTACCCAAAACTTCAATATCTCATGAGAAAGCTACAGATTTGACTATGGAAACCAATTTCTTCTCATAATTTGTGATTTGGGACTGGAAATGTTGGTTTGTTATCAAATAATGTAAAAAAATCACATTGTCATAGAATCATAGAATGGCTTAGATTGGCAGGGACCTCTAGCTCCAAGCCCCTGATGAGGGCAGGGTCACCAGCGACTAAATGAGGCACAAGATCAGTGCTCACCATTCCAGTCCAGTTTCCATTCATTTGTGCTCACCCATCTTAAAGTGTAATAGGAATTTTTTTGAGGTTTTTTCTTTTTTAAAAATTATATCTGAATCAACGTACTGAACCTTCAGAACATTTTTTTATGAGAAGCAGACAGGTGAGAGGGAGAAATCACAGGCATTTGAATAGATGTCTTATAAAAGACAAGAACTAACCTGAAAGTTCAGGAGATGCTGAAACAGATGGTTTCCTCAGAGGTAATCTATTTTCTGAAATTGGTGTTGCTGTATGTACATAAACATTTCCTATGGAGAACACTCCTTGTCTTTGGATAAAAGGCACCTGCCTTCCATGCAGCCGGTACCTGAACAAAGGAGAAAAGAGAGGGAAAAAAATAATAATAATCAGGTTGCATTTTTCAAGTCTTTGTTGCAAAAAGGATGTGGAGAGGGTGAATACTCCTAATTATTATCTGAGAAGCATTCACAGCTACTAGCTTTGGGGAAGCCTGTGGCAGGTTAAGAGAACACATCAGCAAGTGCACACGAATGAAGAGGTACCTGCTCAAAGAAAAACAATGCATAAAACATCCTGCTTATGCAAATGTATGATGATGACATTGCCAGGCGCTGATTAGGAAGTAAATCTGATTTTCTCAGGGCTCTTTTTACCAACAGTGTACTGGTTTTTAAGGCATCCAGTAGCTGTAATGGTGGCTCAATGCTCCTTATTTATCTATCCTCTGAGGTTAGGTAGAGCTCAGAGATAAGCAGGGGAGGGAAGGATCCTGCTTTGGGCTGCCCTACAGGGGCAGAGGCATTAGGGAATGGAAGGAACCCTCCACTGCTAGCAGCGGATGTGGTTGCTGATCCTAAGAAGCATCACAGTCCTCCTTCAACAGCTTTCATTGCTAGGAAGATTTTTCTGATAAACAGCAGCCATTAGCACATACAAGTGCCTATTGAAAGCCCATCTCATCTTGGCATTCATGACCTGCGGAGATGGGTTCCTAGTTCTACAAACTGGCAACAGATCACATTAGCAGATGGCCTTAAGTACATGCATGCCAGCCCTCATTATGTGCCTCTCTCTATTTTTTTTTCTTCCTTTAAGAGCCGTGTGGCAGCATCTCCCACGCCTGGGATGGCAGCGATACACCTTGGTTACACAAGAAAAGGGCCGTTTCCATTTGCAATGCATTCTGAAGTCCTCACCCTCAGAAGGCACAGAGCATCTGTCTGCTTTGAGGGAACAGCTGTGCATCCATTTTGGATAGCTTGGGGTGGGGCTACCGGCGGTCTGTACAAAACAAAGCTACCAGGATCTGTGTTTCTCAGCAGACTCTCAGCCTTGGAAGGTATTCCCTCAAACACTGCTGGGGATACATTGCTCCTGCTGCCTCCTGGGTCAGTCGTGGAAGCTCTTCCAGGTCTTACCCACAGGATGTTGGTATCAGAGCACCTCCCAGACCATGGCACGATGGTTTTGAGACTTCTAACTTGGTTTGCTTAACTTCAGGTCTGTGTCATTCACCCGACGCACAGAGCCTTGCCCTTTTGCCTTCCTGAGGATCACTGTGACTCTGCTGTCTCCCTGCTCGTGTCAACCTCAGTATTTTTCCTAAGATAAATGTAAGCCATGTACCTGTCTGTCAGTCACTTCTTCAGGGATACCGAATCTATGAAAAAGAAAAACCCGACCTTAAATGACATATCCTACTAAACTGTCTCATTACTTCCAAAGTGAGATGAAATGCCTTCTCTCTACGTATTATTTTTTACCCTATGTCTCGGTAATACTCTTCATTCGTGGAAATGGTTTTCAGACTGGAAGATTATAGACTGATCAGAACCAAAGAAAAGGAGAGAAAGATTTACTCCAATCATGTCAAAGGGACCTCAGTGAATATTAACTGATAAAGCACACACCGATCGCAGCACACCCTCATCGCTCGCCTGTGCGTTTATCCCACTTGATGAATGGGAGCAGTTTATAGAACAGGCAGAAATTGATATGGAAGAGGTTTCTATCTGGAATGCACTGTATAAATTACTGGATGCTTATCTGTGAGTAATTCGCCTGCATATGCTAACTGTCCAGACACTTGCAGCCTATGGCAAAGACATTAGATAACCTTCGATTCTCAGTTGCTGGGGGCAATCTCCATACTAAATAAATAGTTCATCTCTTTTGGACACAAATGATGTATCTGTTTGCAAGCATCACAAATTCTGGTCTAGAAATGGATACTTACACTATACATTTTTTTCTTTAAGCTGTCTTTCCTTCCTTTGTGCCTGCAATTGGTGGCTGCACTTGATGTAATTTAGCAGCCCGCTACTCATGCCTTGCCTGTTTTATCCAGTGGGTTTCTGATGCGCCTGTCTGGGTGCCTGTCAGGTGGATGGATAGTTGAAGACATGATTTTTTTATCTTGCTCCTTCTTGCTATATGCACCCTGCTGAGGGGACAAAATACTCTTGCTCATTTATTTGCCTGCAGTTAGGCAACTTTGCCTATAGCTCTTTGCTGCTGCAGACCTATGTGCTGCTCTGAAAAGGAAATTTTTTTTCTACTGAGCTCTGCAGGCTCAAGACTGGAATTCACCTGAGCAAGAAGTGAGGCTAGGATGAAAATTAAGCACAAGAGTGTAAAGAAAAGTGTTTCCCATTGCTCAGACAGGTGAATGACAAGTATCACTCTCTTTCCGAAATAACTCCCACTCCCCAGCTTAATGCAGACATTGCATAGTGTTTGTTTGGCACAAGCTGGGTTTATAGCTCTATTTTCTAGAAATAAAATCGCTGTCTGCCTGAAAGCCAAAGCAGCTTTTGCTTTCCAAAGGAATTACATTGGCGCTCACAACCCATCTCAGTCTGGTGCCAGCTGAGTGCAAATGAACCAGGACAAAATTGGGCGCATGGAGAGAAACCTCGGGGCTGCCTAAAGGCTCCAGGCAACTTGCAGATCAAAACCAGATGGTCTGGTGGTGCTGCTTCAAGCCCCCAGCCAGAGATGCCTGTCTTGTGACCACCCAGCTCCTGAGCCAGGGAAATTTCAGGAGCAAGCTCAGCAAAAGAGTCCACACCAGTCTCCTTGCCATGGAATGCACTGGAAAGTATTATTAAAACGTAGGTGTAAGACAATGGTCAGCCAGCAGTATTTTTTCTGCCTAGCAAGTGGTGCTGATAAGTGCAAATTCCCTTGGAAGTTATCAGAGGAGCCGGCTGTGTTTGTTCGCTGGATTTGTATTTCTCAGCTGAAAGAGGTGCTGATCCCATGTCTCATTCTTGGCACTGCCAACATCCCTGGCAGAAAGCTGTGCTCAAAGCTGCCTGCTGGGAAATACTCCATTAATCAAGTGCTGACAGACCTCCTCGCTACCTCTTCCCATGACGGTCACACGTGTCATTTTTGCTCTGGAAAGTCATTCCTTGCAATGCTGTGTGGCACAAGAGCATCACCACGTGAGCATCGCCAGCATGCCCACTGAACCATAGGGCAAAGGGACATCTCAGTGCCACATCTCCGCAGTTCTTGAACATCTCCAGGGATGGTGACTTCACCACCTCCCTGGGCAGCTGTGCCATTGCATCAGCACCCTTTCTGAGAAGAAATTTTTCCTAATATCCAATCTGAACTCATCTGTCAGCCGCCAGCTACTCACTCCACAGACCCAGTCAGTGCCACATCAACCCTTGCAGTATTGCATGACTGGGACCTGGGTTGGACAAGCCCTTCTTTGCATGCATCCATCGTGATTTGCACACATTTCTTAAGATGCGTGAGTCCAGGCAGCATCCAGTGCAGAAAGAAACTGAGAGCAAGTTTCCATCTCTGTCTCTGCAACACATCTGTCTCAAAGGAGAGATTGTCCAGATGCTATTTCTGCCTCCTCACAGCTTGTTGCAGCAAGGACTCCCCCACTACCTTTCCCAGAGGACAACAGAGTTGCCTTCACGGTTTTCTAAATTTGGCTTTAATGAGTGCAAAATAAATAAGGTAGCAGGGGAACATAATCTGGTTAACAGAGCAGCAGCAGAAAGCGCAAGCTGTTGGCATACGGCGATGGATTCTGATTTCCTGCAACGAATCCATAGGAGCATGACAAGGCCTCAAACAGAAACCTCAGTGGTTTGGTGGGGATATGGCTGGGCGTGAACCAGGCAGGTAGTCCTTAGTGATGACAGCAGAGCCGTGTTTGCCTTGGGCAAATACACATGCCTGCTGAGTTTGCTGTTCAGATGCTGTTTATGAAGAGAGAAATAGCACAGCCTGGAATACATAAAGGTCTGTACAAAATCACCCACTCGTTGGGACTTGCAGATGCACTTCAGTGCTAACATCCATCCTCTGGCTATTCCTGCTATTGCTGACTCTCACTCTGCCTGTGGATCTCCTTTCTCCTCCAGCCCTGGAGCACCAAGTTCTGCTCATCCATTCGAGTTTGAACCACTATCGTGCACTGCACCACCGAAGCACCCCAACCTTGGACCAGACCTGATTCTGAGTCTCATGGAATGTGAGCCCCAAATACTGGTGCTGTCAGATACTCAACAAACCTTGCAAACCCAAATTCCTTAGTCCAATGCTGTGAAGGAAATGCAGAGTGAATTTCCACAGGGGCTGTGTGCTCACAGCTTCCGCTGAAGGCAGTTGAGGATGCTACAATGCTCCAAATCCTTTCTTAATTAGACCAGAAATCTTATCATTTCCTGGGAGGGTTTGATATGTCCTTTACCTTTTAAAGGAATTCTGTATTTGAAAATGTATCTGATAAACAGGAGCTTCTCTGAATACAGAAATAAATGGAAGGACAATCAATTCCTTTTCCTTGCAGTTCTGAGCAATTTTAGCTAGAGAAACAATGCTTGTAAATAACCCGTGACCGTTTTTATCCAAAATGATCTTCCTAGCAAATTAATCCATTATAAGACACAGAGGGCATGAACAACATGCTCAGCCAGTTTTCTTGCTCCGATTCCAACTTTTTCAGGTCTGTGACCACCCATTCACCAAAGAAGAAATAAATAAAATTATCTCTAATTTCTCACTAATTTCTATCAGCTTATTTTTAGGGAATGAAGCAGAAAAGATATTTTTGTACATATTCCTATTTATAGAGGATGAACACAAACTGTCAGATTTTGGTGGGAACTGTTGGGGCAGGAAATCAGATGCATATGAGTGCATGGAGTGAAATGCAGGATGAAATATTCCCCTATACACAGTATGTCAGTAGGCTGAGCTCACGTTTCGATGTCCTCATGGCTGTCTCATCAATGCTGTGTGTTTATTTGGCTTTTTGTGAGGAGGGTTATTTGTGGGGTGGGCATAAAGGTGCAGCAAGAGGTTGTAGTTGTGGCTTGTAGTGTTTGTAGCGTTGGGTGAGCTGGTAGGACAGGTGAATAATGGAAAGAAGGCATTACTCTGCCCATTTTATGGATGAAGAGTGGAGGCCCAAGGAAACAATGGCAAGCAAAAGCCCATGAAGGACAAAGAAGTGAAACCTGTTTGTCAGTTCACTGTGGTTGTGTTGCAGGGCTCACTAAGCCTTCTCAAGAATGCTCAAACCTCCAAAATTCAGCAAGAGGCTGGAAAACAGCAACTTTGTTCTCTGCATCTGCAACAAAACACGTGGGATTTGAGGTGCTCAGAGCAAACTGGCAGGACAGTTTGGCACCGAGGAGCTGACCCCATGCACACCCAGACCCTGCTGTGGACATCAAAATGAGCAAACAGCAGTGAAGTATTTGTAAAGATTAAGATGAATGATGCTTGCATGTTTTGCTCAGTGATGTTTCCGACCTTTGCCATGAATGTTCATCTATTTGTTTGCAAGAGCAATTGTGCAAAGGGAAATTCTCAGAAATATGCATTAGAGTGAAGCTTCATCACAAAAGGGCTTACGTAGCCACGCAGAGATCTCTCTGCTGTGTATAGGAGTTTCTGTCCCTTGGGAAGAGAACAGGAGTAATACGATCGAGGTAATACATTCTGCAGAGCAGAAAACAGCAACGAAAGGATGGCAACCAGCCAGGTGAGACTGAAGAGAACTCGAGGGCTGAGATGCAACACAGACTGCACTGAGGAGGGAATGTAATCATAACAAACAAGCCCGTTCATTCATGAATAATACAGGACCAAGAGACAGATCTGACTTTGTCATTTAAATTATTTATGGTTGGCACGAAGTGGCCACCTGTTAGGGCTCATGGCAGTGCTTTAACCCAGGGCACTGAAGTTGAAAAGCAAAAGACAGTGCTGCTTAACCTGAAGTATATCATCTTTGCTGCAAGCATCTTTAGGCTGTGCTTTTGCTTCATTCCAGCGCTGAAATTAGCAGTAATTTCTCCATAGGCCACCAAAGAGAGCCAGGGTATCCCAGGCCATTGTTTTTCCTAAAAATCCCAGCAGCTCTGTAACACACCAGAGCCACTTCTGAAAGCCACCCTGCATTCATGTCTAAGTAACCCCTCTTGCTCTGCAAACGACTTGTTTTTCTCAGGGTTGTCATAGAGAGGAGGATATCGATGAGTCAGTCGGGTGCCAAGGAGCACAGCTGAGAAAGAGGCATTGCAGTGGAGTCTTCTGCTCTCTTCCTGAAAGCACACATTTTTAGCCTGTTTCTCCTGTGTTCGTCTCTTTGTTCCCTCGTGCCAATTTGGATGCCGGGAAGAGGAGCATCCATCACGTTCAGAGGATGCTGTGAAAGCAGACACTCTGTAGCAGGGAAGTCAATAGGTTGTTTAGTTACACCCTGCTTCCAGAAAGACAAAACTCACATCTACCTCTCTGAAAGAAGGAAAGGTCTCAGGTATCAGTGCATTAGATCTTGAGAATTGTCCCATCAAAACACAGAAAGCAGTACAGGTTGTTACCTTTTGAGAGAAATGCCCAGCTGAAATCTGCAAGGTCTTTGCTTTCTTCCTTGTAAGAGAACAGTGAAGAATGAAAGCTGTCAGTTGGTTCTGAGGCTGTTTTCACCAGATATAACCCACGGCCTTTTTTTTTTTTTTCCCTGATGTATTTTAGCTTTGTTTGCACTTAACTAGAAAGCCAAAAAAGAAGAGATACAAGATGAATGACACCAGGCCTGTCCAGTTCTGAGTTTTAACCATCAAAAGGCTCCTTCAGCAACAGTAGCACCAAGAGAAGCCCAGGTCAGTGGCTATCATGTGGATCGAGAGCTGCCTATATGCTCCATCTCTTCTAGAAGGTGCAAATGCAGCTTTAATCCCAATACCCAGAGCAACTTCATCCTTTTAGGCATCTCTAACAATCACTCCATTCACAAGGGAACAGTTTTGACTACAGCAATGTATTAACTAAATGAATTCTCTCACTGATGTGCCTTTTTATCATCTCAAGTTCCCACTATCCCATGACCTGCTGTACTCCAACCACTCTTCAAATCTCTGTTTTCTTCTTCCCTGGCTGCCAAGCACCTTCATATTCCCATTTGCAGTTTTGCATAAAGGATGCCAGTACAAAAAACAAATAAGCATGCGTTGTGCAGCCACCTTTTGCTGAACATAATCCCCACAAGGCTGCTGGTTGACTTGTTCCTAAAGCAATATCAGTGTGTAAATACCACTGTGGCAACACGTGGCTGGTAGCTAATCCTGGTGATGTTCAAGTGCCATTTCAGGCTGGAATGTGCTCTGACTCTGGCTTCATCCAGAAACCAAGGAGTCTTTCAAACAGCTCTGCTCCTTACCAGAGGCATGTAGGAGCTGTGTGGGTGTTAGCACTGGTTGAGCACTGATTTCACTGGGGAATTAGTACATGTTCTGAATGGAGAAAATATGCTTCATAGACCCAGAGTTAGCAAGAAAGCGCCATCCAGGATTCCAGGCAAATGAATTCCTCAGATTGAAATAAAGAGGAAGGGCTGCAGAGAAGCTGCCACCATCCCCATTGTCTGCTCAGCAGTCACTTCTCACACATACAGAGGGCTCCAGGGGCCACCCCAACCCCAGGGGCCACCCCAACCCCAGGGGGCCCACACACTCTGAACAGTCCCTGTTCTACCTGGGGCTGAATGTGCTGACACACTGCAATCCTTTGGTACACCTCAGGAGATAAAAGTCTGTGTCCCCTCCTCTCCCACTTCTCAGGAAAAGTTTTCCCATCCTGCTGTATAATGAGTCCATTTTTATTCCTTCTGGCCATCTCCCAAACATGAGACTGGTACCTCATCACAAAGGCTCAAGGCTTTTAATAAAAACCCTGAATTTCCTTCTATTTGAGGCCAGAAGGTGACTAATGAAAAAAAGAGCCTGCGAGGCAGAGGGATGCTCCGCAGCAACCAGAGTGGATGTGCTGAGTTCATACTGGTGGCAGCCAACAAGTCCCCATTGCATACAGTGGGGCCCTTGCAAAACCAGGGTACAGCAATGGAGCCCTTTGCAGCCTGGTCACATTGCTCCCACCCCTGCAGCAAGGCAGCAGGACATAAGCCCAGCTTGAGCACTGCACTGCAGGCTCCTTTCCAGCCCCTGCCAGAGATGAGCATTTGCAAAAAGAGCAGATACAAAGCCAATTTCAAATGAACATTGGCTTCAGACTAACAGGAAAACGAACCATTTGCTTTGATTTTTAAACATATTGGTTCTTCTTTCAGAGCCTGGATCAATCGAAGAGGGGAGCTGAGCAATGGATAAGTCCTCACTTGTTCAAGAATGGGATTTCTTAAAAATCAGCAAAAGTTGCAATTTTTTGCATTTCCCTCATAGGAGCTGTGTCTGCTCCCATTCCCCAGTGAGAAGCGGGCTCAGGGTGTGCCAGAGCAGCTACCAGAGTGGTGAGAAACTACCATGCAGGACATTCCAGACATCTGCAAGCAAGGGTATTTTGAAATTCAATATTTTGTTCTACTTCACAATTCCCACAGTGTAAAGCAGAAAAGACTGCTTGAAGGCAATCAAAACATTTCCTTTCAATTGAAGGCCAAAGACCTCAATTTTTTTTTTCCTGTCATGATAGAATCCAAACTGCTGTTTTCCAAAGAAAACTCAAAATGATCCAACAAGAGAACCTCTGAGCTCATCAAAAGATCGTACGAATGAAGTACTCCTGAAATGGAGATGCTCCAATGGAGGGTCCTCCTTTTGAAGGTGGGCAATATTTTGACCAGCTCTATTTAGCAGGTTGCCTTTGTGTATCACCTGCACAACTGCAAGGCACTGGTGTAGAAGGACAAGTGGGCATGGTGGTGATGGGTCAATGATTGGACTGGGTGATCTTAGCGGTCTTCCCCAACATTAATGATTCTAAGTGGCAGGTGGAAACACCTGCTGGGGACTTCAACCCTGTTGAAGGCTAACTCATGAAACCCATGGAGGTCTGAAGTGCAATCCCTCTGCCAAAGAGGCTGAGATCAGATGCTTCTCCCACTCCCCACATTAGTAGCTTCCACCTGGTTGGATTTGTGTAGATCACAGGTGCTGCTGTTGTCCATGTTTGCAAAGCCCTTGTCTCAGCTCTGACTCAAGCTGTGCATAATGGCTGCAACACAGCTCACGTAACAGCATCATTGGGAACGTGCCCAGCACTCACCTTCTGCCCCCTGCAAATGCAGCCATGTGCCAGGTGCATTGCTGAGCTCAAAGTGCGCCTGGAAGGTGCATGGCAAAAACTGCCCTCTGCCATAGAGAGAGCAGCCAGCCCATTTGGGAGCAGTGAACAGAGAAGATTTAGCTCAGTTATGGGAGCAGTGATGGCCTATGATGCAGTAATAACAAAACAGTAGGTAACGCTGTGGCATTTCAAAGGTCTCTAGGTTTTTGCAATGCATATGTGCCAAGTCCTTTGTCTCAAAAAATGATTCAGTGCACAGCTGCTAAGAACACTGCTTAAAAACAGGATTTGAAAGAAACCTTCACCTTTCTGACTACATTGCCTCATAGCAACCACGTGAACCCAAACCCATCCCTTCAGATCTGGGGAGCACACACCAGGAGGTCAGAAGGGAAAAGCCTGGGATCAGCAGGGATCCTCTTGCAGAGAAGCCTCTTACCCCATTGAAAAGACTTCTGTGGGTGCACAGCAATGGGACAACATGGCCCAGGAGACCCATACCCCTGCCTGGCTAGTGCTTGTCATGGTAGAGAACAGATTGATTTCACACTTTCACAAACAACATGGGAAATGTCTGTCCTCCCTGACTGGCTGAGCAGGGCTCTGCAAAAAGAGCTGCTGGTACAAAAAGCTCATGATTCCAATTATCTCTAGTTTTTTCCTGCCAGTAATCTCCGCTCCCGACCTTTTCACAGTCCCCACTCCAATCAGCACATACCCAAGGGCATCTCCTAGTAGAAAGCACAGGAACATCACACTCAAAGCCAACCCAAGCTCTTCTCAGACCTGACATGAATGCTTCTAACAACCACCCCACATCCTGGGAACCAAGTGAATGTGACACAGAACCAGGACTGTGCCCTCCAGCCCTGCATCCCAAGACTTACCCAGGAACAGCAGGAGGAGGAGGACCACCACAGAAGCTGAAGGAGGTGGTACACCTCCCTGTGCTGTTGATGTGACCCATGTGCAAGTCCTTTCTAATTAAAGCAGAGCTCGGAGCACAGCCACACATAGGGTGCTGCTGCTAATTAGGGAGGGCTGAGTGCTGACACATTAACCTCTTGGTCTGGAAACATTAACTTTACCAGGTGTAATATCATCTTGGTGACATAAAGATTAATAATCTGCATCCAAAACAGAACCCAGCTCAGTAAATACTGAATGAACGGGATGCTGGTAGAGGTGGCAGCAGATTGCTGGGTGTAGGGCTGCACCATGGGGACAGCCAATGGGGCAGGAGGGGAGATGCCCTTAGAGGGGACACCACGAGCAGAAGCCAGGCAACAAAATAATATTTTCTGCTGTAAACAAATCCTGTTTTCCAACCATCTTCCCTCACTCTGCCCCTCAGAAACCATTCTGCAAAGTTGTTTGAAAGGGAACTCAGAGCAGCAGTTGTGCTCAGGTTGTACGCAGTAATACTGGAGAGTTTTCTAACTCTTAATCTTTGTTGCTGCTTCCCCCCCCCCCCCCCACCCTGCCTTCCAGAAGAGTGGTGAGGATTAGGCAAGGACAAAGACTGAAACAAATACACAGTAAGTGAATATTCAACTCAGATCGAATGCAGATGCCTCATTTAGCATCATTTGCTAGAGACTGAGGAGAAAATGATTTCCTTTTCTTATAGAGTTAAAAATAATGGCTCGCATAAATGTCTGCTTTTATTCTGACCACAGCAGCAGACCAAACAAGTGGAAATGGATATCATCACACTCCCAGGAACGTGCCGCTCTACTGGCCTGACCCCGTGGCCCAGGCACTTTGATGGAGATGAAGGCAGAAACCTCTCCAGCTCTTGAAGCAAGAACAGCTGCAGGGGCACCGGATGCTTTGCAGGGCTCAGCCACCTCACTGAGCTGTTATTTTACTAAAAGAGGGTTGTTGTTTTTTTTTTTTGACACAGCTGCACTAGCACAGAAAGCATCAGACAACCAGAAGACTTCCAGCACATTTCCAGGCTGCTCAACTCAGAGCTACTCCTCACACTGCTTTCTTCCAGGTATTCAAATCCTCACCCGGTTCTCCCTCTCCTTTTCTACAACCCCTCATTAAACTTCAGCTGAGAATTCCCCTTTTCAAGACTCCGCCCTGCACTCTCCATCACAACCAGTTTTCACCAGGACTTCTCCTATACTAGTCCCCATCAATCTGCATCTCAATACCAAGCCTCCAACCCCAAATTTCAGTTCTGCCTTCACTGAAACAAACCTTTCTGTGAGAAGCAGGGTGCCAGCCCAGCCAGTCAGAGCACCAAGAGATCATCCAGTGAGACAGGAGAAGAATGAAAATAGTGCTTTTAATACAATTTACAGCAAACTTACAGTATGTTATTTCACATCACATATTTCTAAACTGCTCATCTGGAAAATATAAGCTGCAAAAAAAATAGAGAATGCAGTACTGAAAATATATCAAGTGTGCAGTTCCTCTTTTTCTTTAAAAATCATTGTACAGGAAAATTGTTCCTTTTTTCAGGTTTTGGTTTATTTTGGAAGGGCTACTGAACACCAGCAGTAAGACCAGCACACTGCAAACGCTCTCCCTTGGGCACCATAGAGAGGACTGACTGCCACATGGATGGATGAGCTCCAGGTGTGACATAGAGACCATCAGCATGGAAGCACCCTCCCCATGCTGATGGTGGATGGCACTGTGCACTGGTCACAAGCACTTGCCAGAGAAGTCCTCAGCTGCTGAGGACTGGAAGAAACAACAGCCCAGTGATGGGATGCATCAGGACTCGGAGGGAAAGGAGCAGACGTGCCTCACTGAAACACAGCATCGTGTTCTCCATTATTATGCCATGGAGAAACACAAGGATGGAGGGGGAGTGGGCTAATGAAGTTCCTAAAATTCTTACTGGTCAATAAAAAGGTTCCTCAATACCTGCCAGAGCCCCAGAAGGGCCAGCTGGCTCAGTTAACAGGACAGCTTTCCCAATCTGCTTTGGATTTGAAGCTCTCTAGTTTGCTCAGCTGTAGCTGCTGCTGGGGGATCTCAAGGGTGAGTAATGGGGTTTCACAGACAAGGCATATATGCTCTGATCAAGCTCTGCATCAGGAAAACAAGCAAAGAAATCAGAAACGTGGCAGAGAGGTGGCTGGGCAGTGCTGCTCCTGCTCACAAAACACTCCAAGTCAAGAGCTGCTCTCCTCACTGCATTTAACCTGCACTGCTCCCTCCACCCTGGCTTGCTTTCACACAGTGTTTGTGTCTTACCTGTGCAGGGCAAAAGGAAATTGAAAATATCCTTATTGTAAACATTTCCCCTCTAATGCCATTTATGTACTGTTAGCTCACAAGACCCCAACCATCCAACACCTCGAATGGGATGTAAGTACACACAGCAGGGAAAAAAAAAAACACAAACATTTTTGCAGACTGCATTTGACTTGTATCAAAATCCTAACAGACACCACATTTATTGTACTTTATTTACACGGTCGTCACGTATAATATAATACAATACAGCGTTCCATTCGCAGTGGTAGGCACTATGGGTTTTAAAAGGTCACAGCTCTTCCCCTGCTCCCATCCCACCCCCCTCCCCACTGAAGAGCACCCAGAGCTGCCTTCTGCTTGCAATGCTGCCCCGTCCCAGTGCTGGTTCTTTTTGCTTTGACCCCTGCTCTGAGATGGCACCTCCCCAAAAATGGACTGTGGGAGCTGCTGTCACATGCTGACATGGAGAGTCCCACACTTTGGGGTCACAGACCATTAGCAAACCATACTGTTTCTCAATGGCATTAAATGCATACCTTCAGGACCACGCTTATAGCTGAAAATGTCAAGAAGGCAACAGGGGCTCTGCAGGACAAGCTACAGGCCTCCAAGCACAGCTTGCAGCCACCTGCAACCAACAGAGCACAGTTTTGGTCCTGTGCAAAAGACTTTAGGAAAATGGCTGCGATTCTTCAAGAGGGATCACCACCTCCCATCTCACCAAAAGCATCACGAGCCAAGAACAGGGCTCACTCACAGAGTCACATAATTATTAAGGTTGGAAAAGATCACCGAGATCATCTAATTCAACCCATCTCTTCCTTTCAAGTTCATCCTGTTGTGAGGCACCAAAAACATAGCACTGAGATGCAGTTTACACTGAAGGGTATTTGTGCCATGTCAAAAGAAAAGGATTTTCAAGGGCAAAGTTACATATAAGTGGCAGGGAAAGACTCTCTCCTCTGTCCTACCAACTGCCAATTCCATTGGGAAGAACCAGGATATGTTGGGCTATACGCACCTCATTGATTCCCGAGGTTCTGCTTCAGATCTGTGCTAACACTGCAAATAAAATTTCCACCACCTCCTTCACCTGAACAGCAATTTGTTTTTGTCTGGGTTCGTACCCTTCTCATGTTTGCTCTCAGTAATTACTCAAATGAATGCATTAACTGGTAGGAATACCGGGAGAGGCAGAGAATTTCAAGCATCTGGGAGAGAATATTCCTGGAAAGTGAATGGTGAGCTGGAAGCCAGCACCTGCGTGTCCAGCAGCACTCTGCCCACTGGCAGAGAACGAGAACCCACTCTCTCACTCAATTCTTAAGCACATACTTTTGAACAAAGCATTTGTACTGAGGAGAAAATTCCATCCTAGGGAACCAGGGATTAGAAATGTCCCCCATGACTTCCATGTCCAGACAGAACAAATCTGTATGAATTATAAGAAAGCTTTTTCAACCCCCAACCCAACCACAGATTATACGCAGAAGTGGCCTTGCAAATACACTGGAGGCATTTTCTTGTTTTTCTCAGCAACTCACAAGGAGGAAATAAAAGGAAAAATTCATTTATGAAGTTGCTATAAATTATTTGCTGGGTTGGACTTGACAAGTTCCTTATTGCTTTTTGCCATGTGCAGACACTGACTTCGTGTAAAGCAAGTCCAGCGCTGGAAGTTGTCAGGGCACTGGTAATCTTTTCCTTTCTGGGGTGTGATACTCTGCTCTCCTGCAGTCAATCTCAAAAGGGAAAACACCACAAACTCATTGCATGCCAAAGACCATATGCCTAGAGTCACTCCATCCATCAAACAGAGACTGAAGCAAGGTTTTGACAACCAGAATGGTATGTAAGCACTACATACATCCATGCTGCTACTCTTGCAGCCATCTAAATGGATTCCTTCGTGGTTTCCCCTAAATATCCTCTCAGGACTAAGGGATACTCATAGCTCAGCTTATATCAGTGGCAATGCTGAAATTCAAGAGGTCCACACTGATACTCTGAAAAAAGAAAACCCTGGCATTGCTTCTGACTAGAGGGAGCCTCATCTGCTTCACTGGATTCAAGGAATAGACAATAGCCACAGATCATACTTGGCATCACTAGTTCATAAATAAGTACCTGAAGTCTAAGACCTGCTGAAATATCATTTTCACAGCAAAGTAATTTTATGAAGACTCAGATTGGCAAGAAATTTAAATGGAACAATGGAAAGCATGTTTTGCAGCCTAGAAGTAACGGAGTTAGTGCATCAAAGCAAAACAAGCTATCGTGCTTTGAAAGTATCCAAGACCTGCTCATACCCTAAGCAAATTTAAATGCCAGCAGTGACTCGGTAGAAGTGAGGAACTGCCACTAGAGGAATCATAAGGGCTGGAAAAGACCTCTAAAATCATCTAGTTTTGACCCATACTCACTATGTCCCTCAGTGCCATATCTCTGTGGTTCTCAGACACCTTCAAGCACGGTGACCCCCTCCCCCCATCCCCCCCCTCCCTGTGCCAATGCATTACCACTTCTATTGAAATTTCTCATGACATTCAGTCTGAAAGGAAGGAAGCACAGTGGCTGGAAGCTGATGGCTGGTTTGGAAGAAACGTCCACAAACTGTGGGTTTTGAGAAGGCAGGTCTGTCCAGCAGCACTGGAAGCTGGCTCATCACACTAGTCAGTCCTGGAAGCTCTATCTCAATTAATTGCTGCTTATGTTCACAGCAACTAATTATCTCCTGGGAGGCTAAGTGGACAGGAGGGCATTATGTTGAAGTGAAAGGAGAACGCTGGGAGCCTCCTGGAGCCACAAAAAAAAAAGATGAATCACAGCAGTAGCATACGATGGTGGGAATGGGGTAAGCTCAGCCTTCAGTAAGGAAGGAACAATCTCCTAATGGAAGCAGAAACAGGTGAATATTATTGCTTACATTCAGGGGTGCTCTGCCCAACATATAAGGGGTCTGCTTACTTCAAAGGAGTTAATCAGATCCACACAGAGAGCAACAACACATCTGCTTCTTCCTACAAAGATTACACACGTGAAATTAAGGAGACAAACATGCATGGCTGCGTCCAAAGGCAGAGTGGCCCTTGTGAACAGAGGACCAAAGCTGTTAAGACATCACTTGAGTAGAGTATTTGCATACTTCTTTACTGCTGATAATTCCCTGTGCCCCCTACCAAAAATAAAACAAATATCACTATCAGACTTGCTCAGATCTTCAGAAAACACTGTGCCCACAGGACACACAAAGGTAAACCCCAAGTATCTCACTTCTAACACTTCTGATGAGCAAAGACCAGCTAAGGATGTGACACCAAACTCTGATGAGGATTGGAAAGACTACAGATCTCATTCAGACCCTTTATTATTCTGTTTTAATTTAAGAAAAAACATCAGCGTACCTCAGTGTAACACCATAACGTGACAGAAGGTATAGCAATAACAGCAGAGCAGCACAACCCCAGGCTGCAGCAAATGAAAGCAAGCTCAAATGTAGCAGCCGTAGACACAGAAACAAAGGAAGAAAAACTACATACCTTCAAAAGACCTCAAGCAGGCAGGATCTCCAGCAAGATCTCACCTCCACTGCCAGACCTTAAATGAGGTCTGGGAAGGGATAGATCCTGGCTCCACCCCTTCATCACTTAGACGCATTGCATTGCATACACCTGAGCTCCCCTGGCTTGGCCCTGCCTTCCCACCAGGTGCTCAATCACTGCTTCAGGCCACGACTTAGCATTTCCAATCCTATCAGCCATTTGGAAACACTCCGATCGCTTTCCAAACGTCTGCAGCCCATCAGCTCAATTCTGAATCGTTACTACTGCAACTAACTGACGCTGACTCCTTTCTGCACCTTCCCCTTTTCATCTCTGCAGCAAGGTGAGACCCAGCTGGATGGATGATGGAAGCACTCAGTAGATCAGAGCACCTTGCAGAGTATGGCAGTGCGAGGCCCTTCTTCTTGTGAAACATTTCGAGTTCCTAAGGCAGGGAGGCTTTGTTTAGATAATTCAACTGATGATCTTTTTGATCCCGTTACACATCCAGGATGTTCTGAGCAAAGACAGAAAAATGAGTGGCTTCAATATGTATTGAAAAAAAGGTTCTGAAAATGCAGCCTGGTGCTGAATAAGGATGTAAAATCAAACAAAAAACGTCAATGGTAATCTGCACAAATTTTTGATTGGGGCTCCCTTCTGATTCTATTGGGACAACGGCAGGGTGGTATCCATTCAAGAGAAAGGAAACCCCAATCTGAAGTCATGCAAGGCAACTGGACAAACCTTCAAAGACTGCTGCCTCTCAAGTGGTTTACATCTCCAGCATCCCCTTCCTTAGCAGACAGTCATAAAGAGAACACCATGCTTGGAGATGGCAAAATAACATTTCTGCTGAGACCAATGGCTCAACAAAACCCTCAATTTTAATGCCCCTGAATATGGAGAAAAAATTCCATCAGTGAAACCCGAGTGCACTGCTTGGACCATGGCACCACTGATGCTCCCAGACACTTCTCTACCTCCACCTTTGCTCTCAAGTTTGCTGCACGGTTAAGGCAGTTGTGGGAAGTGAAGTGCTCACAGGCGAAGGCCCACGCTGCACACTGGGAAGCAGGAGGATGGTTGAGACTCTTCACCTGTCATCCTAGAAGAATGACAAACAGGCGAACCCTGTTTGTGATTTTGAGATCAGAAAAGCAAAGAGCCTGCTGGGATGGAGGAAGGTTTTGGTCTACATGTTTTCTTTAAAATAAAACCCTTGTTTTGAACCTGTACCAAAGCAATGACAGTAAAGCCCTTAATGATGCAGGCATCTGATAGATCACTAGAAAAAAAAAAAAGAAAGAAAGAGTGGGATGGGAAGAGAGCTTTGCAAAATACACATTAACAAAAGACATAAAACAACAATCGTGCAGATATTTTAAGTTAAGCTCAAAAATAATAGAAGTAACTTCATTCAATCACATCTCCCACACATACCCAGAGAAGAGATTACATTTAAAAAAGAATTAAAAAAGAATTCAAAAAGGAAAAAATAAAATTGAAAGCATTAAGTGCACTGGAATCCTGTTTCTATAACTCCAGTCAAAGGGAACTTTGGAGTAGACTGACGAACCACAGCTCTTGAATGCTGGGAGCTTGTTTTCCATCATGCCACCATGCCATTCTCCTTCACCTTGGGACTTCAGGGGAGAAAATCTGAATTACAAAAGGAGCTACAGAATTTCAAGCAGCCAGGCTTTGAGGAAGGTTCCATTCTCCAACATTTGTGTTCAAGTCTGAATGTGTGTGTACAGTACAGCATCACGAGCTAACATTTGAAAAGACAGCAGTCTAAGTAATAAATTTTGAGAATGAAGAGAACTGTACAGAATGATTCCAAAGGCTTATACTTGACAATTATACATATTTTATGAGACAGTTATGCACCCTGTGTCTTTTTTAAATTCATTGTTTTATGGATGCAGTATCTCTTATTCTAGCAGACAGGATATACTAAACAAATCTAATGGTCTAAAAGCATCATTTACCACTGCACCTAACAATGGCACTGCAGAGATTTGTAGCTTTTTTTCCCTTAAACTCCTCCATTACCCAAGTGATTCTTAGCACGGCTGCAAACCAAGAACCAAAGATCTGCAGATATAACATTTGTTTAGTATTTGGCACAGTGGAGTTTGTTTGATATACCTATTTCACCCTTTTTTCGCCCTTATTGATGCTGAACTTGTAATGCTGTGCATAAATTACAAACACGTTAGTGAAGCAAATCGTGTGGAGGCAGCCTGGCGCCCCACACCCGAGTGTAAATGCCCAGATAAGAGCAAGGTCTGCTAAAAATGAGTAGTGGGTTATCAGCCCCTGTAACTGCCAGCAGTGGGTGAGGAGCAGGGGCAGATCAGCCCATCAGCTGCATGGAAGTGATGCCCAGCATTCGGATCAAGGCGCCGGCTCACTTCTCTGAACAACCCGCACGTTCACAACAGCTTCAAAATACGAACAAAAAAGGAGGTTCCTGATTATGATGCTGACCCTTAAAACCCTTCTGATAGCGGAAACGGGTCTGGTTTCCATTTCTGGCCAGGGAAAACCCATCAAACACAGTCACTTAGTATTGCTTCCCAACAGGAATGTTTTGGAAAATAAAAATAATACATACAAAATAAGCCTGACCTGATGGCTTCCTGAAATCAGATGAAAGCTTCCCCTTGATTTCCGCAGCCTTGGATAAGACTGCATTGCAAAGGCAAAGGCAAATCTGTTCTGCATGGCCACCTCCTGAAGATGTGAACGAACATTTCAGAGGTGCTCAGTGCTGGCCAGCCTCTGCTCCTATAACCCAGCCTTCCAGAGGAACACACTTTGCACATCTCAGGGCAAAATGTGGCTTCCGGCAGATTATTCTACTTTCCTCACATGGCTTCCATGGAAATGAGTGGAATTTCTCAAGTGAGAAAAATATCTGTTGTGAAGATTAAGGTCAGTATTCCTTTCACCTGGTACATACACACACACATGTACTTTAAAGAAAACATCCACCACACGATTTCTAGATTGCAAATTATATATATATATATATATCTTTAAAAACAGGAGAGAACATAAACAGTTTCTCCCTTCATATATATGTATTCACTGAGTCACATAGAATATGAAAAAACTATATTATGTAAATCATCATATTATCTATAATTCTCCAACTGTTTTTATAGAGACACAGTGCGTTCGTTCTCTTTTTTAAAAACATATTATGTGTCTTCATTGGCTTGGTAGCATATTAGAATGAAGGCGTATGGATAAAAAATGCAGAGGATTAAACAAACCCCTTGAGTCACATTATTCAACGGGATCCTCCCCCAAACCAGCGTAAGCCCTCCCTATGGAAAAGTGTCAGCGATTTAAGGGTTAACATAGATTTGAAAATAATTTCAGAAATTAGAGGATTACACAGACAAATATTTGGAATTCATCCCTCTTTAAAAATGACAGCACATTTGGCAAGCGTGAGCAAACATCTCCAACTTTACTGGGTTTGAAAGATCCGAGCACAGCTATTCAGAGACAACCCAAAAGCTGCGATCTGCAAACACGCCTCGGCTGCAAGGACTCGGGAGCTGGGACAGCACTGCTCGCTACCTGGAAGCTTTCCAGCAGCTTTCAAGGTGTTTATCGTGGACTCATGGCTGGTGTCAGAGCAACATCACAGAGCACGTCGGGTTTGAGCAGCACCCAGGTTCAAAGGGCGGATCCTTCAGCCCATACTATGGGAATAGATGGCCCCTCGGGATGCAAATGCCTCTTCCAGCATTGCCATCATCATCTTGCTTCCTCAGCACCTCGTGCCCAAGGCTCTCTGTTGGCTGAGCTCTCCAATGAACCTCTGAGGATGCCCTCTGGCGATTCCCGTTTTGGAAGCCCATACTGTCACCAAAGGGGCTGGTAGCTCCCTGCTTTCTCCATCACCCTGCAGGATATCACAAGTGATCCCACTATAAGACGTCGTTCTCATGAATCCCGGCTGGGTTTGACTTTGAGAAAAAGACAAAAGTTTCCTGTGTTGCCATTGTTGTCTTGTAATTTTGTTTCTTCATTCTCTCTTCTCATTTTTATTAAAAAGGACCCTCGGGTTATTAATATAGTCCATCCTTCCACAGTCACTATAAAACAGACTCCATATTTTCACACCACTCATGATCTTCAAGGTTATAGATAAATTTTGTCCTATGTGGTTGGTTTTGGGGCACCGAGTCCCGCCCCAGATTGTCTAAGGTGAGAGTAGAGGCAAAAAACTCACTAGTGCTGAGACCACCTTCGTGGTTCTTGATGTACCTTTTATAGTTTTTCCTCAAGCACTGCCAGGTGGTTGTATAGAGGATGAATGCAAAAGACTTGAGGGCTATAGCAATGCTAACGTAAAGGTATCTATAGACCACGTTGTCGTACAGCGCGCAGGCTCCTTGCTCGCCGCAGAACGTGCTCCAGAACAGACATGTGGAGTCAATTCCAGCCCCAAAGATCAACGGAGGTGGAATAAAACCTGTCAAAATAAGAGAGACAAATCATGCTTTTATGATCTTTATGATGAAGAGAGAGGACGTGATTACACCGAACGGAAAGCGAGGGCACTTAGCGAGGTTAATGGTCCCAGATGGAGCCTGGGATTTGCTGGCTTTTTTAGCTCTAAATCAACCTAAACAAAGTGTGCGGATATGAGTTTTTAGCTTGGAGTCGATGTCTATGGAAGAGATTCCTGGTTATATCCCAAATGCAGGTAGGATTTTATTCAAGTTTAAGTGCCTTTCATTAAGCTTCTGGTTTATCTAGTGAGACTACATGGAGGGGTAAATGAAAAAGGAGGAGGATGGCTTTGTGGATTGCTCTCTGTTTAGATGCTTGTAATTTTGCATTCCAGGGCTTTCACTTGCAGGATGTCACAGAATCCAGTTCAGTCTGAAATCAGCTGTGGCACCAAGACCTGGTTTTGGACCTTTCCCTGACACAGGAGTAGGCTTTCTCCTGATCTAAGGAGAAGAAGCCATGGCCTGTAATGGATTCCATTGATTAAATACGAAAAAAAGGGAAAATTTCAGTGTGCCATTAAATGAAATATCACAGCAGGATTCTCCTACAGCCACTGCAGCTAACTGTGGATGAGCACGTCTCGTTCTGCAACAGAGCTGCAATCTAAAAACAGAGCAATCACTCCAACCCCTTTTAACCAATAAATGCGACATTTTTCTCTCTACTTTTTCCCATCCTATGGGATTGCTGCAGAATTTCCCCCATTTCAAATCGTTCCAACAGTGGGGCATCATCCACACCCAACTGCGCACTCCCCAGTCAGCACCAGGCACTGAGCATAGAATCATAGAATTATTAAGGCTGGAAAAGAACTCTAATATCATGTAGTCCAGGCACCACCGCATCCCCCATTCCCACCATGCAAATAAACCATGTCCCTCTTGCCACATCTCCATTGTTCTTGAACACCTCAAGGAAGGAATGGTGAATCCACGACCTCCCTGAGATGGAGCACTCAGAAGAAAACATAAATAAGTGTTCTACATAATGTAAACCATTTTTCCCTCTTCTGCTATATTTCTATGGGTAGGCTGGAAGTGGACAATCCCTAAGGACAAAGAAACAAGACCCAAAAAGCCCACTGTTGCATGCTAAGACAGCAAGCAAAGGAGAACACCATCTATATGAACTGAATAGCAGGTGGGCACAATGAGCTCTCTGAGATTGGGCACTGACAGCATCACTCCATCTGTAGGTGCTGTGACTATAAATACGCATGTAGGCACATAGACACAAGGACTGCACTTTTTAGACAGGAAGCATTTAATCTTGGATCCAATTTCATCATTAACCTGTATTTCCAGGTTTGAATATGATGCTTTCCTTCAGCTCGACATGAACAAAATAATGACATTCATGACATATATCCTAAGACTACAAATAAATTGGTTGTAGTCACTGTTCCCTGTGGTAACTGAGATCTTTTTCTTTTATTTTGTTGATGACTAGAGCTCTGCAGGTTATGTTTGATTTTCTTTATACGCTAATAACTACAGGAGTAAAGAAAGGCTATACAGGCTTCTGGTACACATTTGAACCATGACTGTGGTGAATAAGAATAGATGGTACAAAACAAGACAATGTGTTTGTTAGAAACATGACTTCCAGTCATCACATCTAAAACTCAGTTATGTTCTGCAAACAATGTCAGTGCCAGATCCATGTTTGTCACTGCAGTGACGGGAAAGTCTAGGCTGAGCTGGATTTGCTTCTAAGTTAAAAGATGCCTGTCTTTGAAGCCTGTGGACAACTGCAAACTCAATCCAGCACTCAAAAATCCAGCCAGACTCCTGCCACGAACAGGCAAAGAGATTGTGCTGCTGAGCGCAGTTCGTGTGCTTGGTGCTGTGCTGCCTCCAGATGCCACCTACCTATGGGCTAACATCCAGATGTGGCAGTGGGCAAGGAAACAGCAGCTGCATGATTTCTGGGCTAAGGGAGGGCTGCATTTGGACCATAATTTTGAGGTGTGAGTCCATACTTGTTAGTATGCTGAGAGACGCTGATGCAAAGCTTTGGAGATGTATAAGCTGGACTTCAGAAATGCCATCATTCCCATTCCAGCTTCAGCTGGTTCTCCATGTTTTCAATGCCTTAGAATCATAAAGATTGGAAAAGACCACTAAGATCACCCAGCCCAACCCCATCCCACCCCACCATGCCCACTGACCACATCCCTCAGCTCCACGTCCCCATGGTTCTTGAGCACCTCCAGGGATGATGACTCCACCACCTCCCTGGGCAGCTGTGCCACTGCACTTCCCAAGCAAGAGCCCCCTGTATAGCAGCTGCTGCTTTCAAAAACCTTTGGCTCCAACCACTTCGCTTTACACTCCAAGAGACCACTATTGCACATTTATATGAAGACACTGTTATGCTGCTCTCTCACAGCAGAATTCCTGTGGAATAAGATAATATGTCCGGGAGGATATCGGGAGAGTTCAGTTGTGTTTCATGTTATTACAGTGAATATTAAAGAGATTCAATCATGCTTTCCCTCTTATTGCAAAGTGTTGCAAAAAAAAATCTGCTATATATATTTCATTGCAGAAACTGCAGGGTTGTAGAAAAAAGCTGCTTCTGTCTTACTGAAATCTATTAGCTCCGATTGCACCTCTGGGTCTCATACCACGTATATTTAATACACTCCTTTGGTTCAAGAAGCAGCTATTACCATTCTCTTCTTAAGTCAAAGCTAAAGGTGAACTGAAATGCTTTTAAAATATATCAATAAAGCTAGTCAGATTGTTAAGGGCAAGATTTGGATACCCTGGCTTATCTTGAAAAGCACCTTTCTCTTCATTTTCTATGGGCTCCAGCTACATTGCTGATATTCTGTGGGATGTATTCTCTTATTTCAAGGGAATTCCTCAGTGACAGAGCAACACATAAAGATTTGAGTTTGAATTCTTACTATGGCTTCTTCACTGGAAGAAAAAGAAGATCAATTTATCTTCAGTATACATGTCTGAGCTCAGTTTTAGTGGAATTGAAGATGATGCTATCTCAGAAGATTTCTCTCTTTCAAAAAGAATAGGAAAGAGAGAAAATCTTTCCCCTTAAATACCTTTTTCTTCAAAAACAACAGTCTGCAATACCCTCCTTGCAGACTTGCCTGACGACACCCCACATTCAGCCAGCAAGAGCTGCAGAGACAGGCCAAAACCCGAGAGCAGCACTGACAGCAAAGGAAAATGCTGTCTTTGCAAGGCTTGAACCAGAGCCAACCCAATCCAGACGCAACCCTTTGACTTCTCTGAGCTCTTGGTGCATTTGCTTGATGGAGCTTTCTGTATGACTGCAGCTACTTTACCAAGAGCAATGAAAATCTAATTGGCTTTAATGTAAACTGATCTGGGACCACCATTTCCCTTCCAGCTCATGGGGAATGAGTTCTTACTAAAAACAAGAAAGTACTTACTCAAGGCAATGAGTGGTACTACGGGGATTTTTGGTCTCCTACTTCCTAGAACTTTACTACAGCCTAGAAGATGGCATTTAACTTTGTGACTGGGGATCAAGCAGAGAAGGCACTGCCGGTGCTCTGCTGCAGGAGCCTTAAAAAAAAAATAAATCCCACCTTCAAGACAGGCAGAAACCATGTGCACCCACACCGTGATGGGTCATGAAGATAATGAGATGAAATACAGGGGTTGTAAAATAGGAGCCATCTCTTTAAAAGGGAAAAAAAACCAACACCTAGAAATAAGAAGCAGGCAAACAATAGCCCAGTGTGCTCCTTTTAATTCACACATGAGAAATACATTCTGGTCCAGAGGAAGGAACAGCCATTTGCTTTTTAATGGGATATTAACCCACAGGAGAGTACAAGGACTTTGCCTGCCTCATTTTACTGTCTTCCTTTCTGAGACACCAGAAAGAAGGGACAAACACACCCTATGTAACACAGGTCCTGTCCCTCAAATGAGGATAAAAATACGTATTCCTCTACTTCAGCCATACGCAATACAAGCAGTAATTGTGCAAGCTGCTGACATGTTAATAGCTATAGGAGAGGGCTGGCTGCGTGGGAGCATGGCAGAAATGGTCATTTCTCATGCAACACCACATTTTCTTCCATTAGCACAATCGACATGGCAGGAAAAGTGCCTTTGGGAATCTGGATGCCATATTCTTCACAGGGAGGTCTTGGACCCCACCGCATCAGATCCCACCCATGACAACTGCAATTTCTGATGTCAAGTAAGTATGCACGAAGTAGAAATCAACTCTTGCATATTAAAAACAGTGTTTTCTGTGAGAGAGGAGAGGGATGGGGAGAAAGACGAGACATCTTTATACTTACCCAGCAAACGGAGAAGCAGGAAAAGCACCCCCAGAGCATAAGACTTGAGTTCGGGGCTCACGGTTCTGTAGGGAGGAGAGGGAGACAGTGAAATCGATTCTTATTGTTCTGCTTTCATTAACACACCCCATGGCAATTCCATGCTGTCAGCCAGGATGCCACCACCACCTCTTCAAAAAGTCATTAATGTGGCTTTTCTTCTTCCTTTGCCTGAACCGCCTACAGCCTCAAAAGTAATTGCAGTGGTGGCCATGTGATAGGTGCAGGAATTTAGCAAAGTCATTAACAACAGCAGCTCGTCTTGCTGTTGAATGGGGAAAAACGGAATTCTCATCTCAGCAAACTGGCATTTACCCCATCGTGTTTTTAAGGCTCCAGATGTTGAGAATTTGTATCATCTGGAATCGCGGAATCACAAGGGTTGGAAAAGATCACTAAGCTGATCCAGTTCAACCACCAACCCATCCCCACCATGCCCATAACCACGTCCCCCCTCAGTGCCACACCTACACAGTTCTTGAACACCTTCAGGGACGGTGACTCCACCACCTCCACGGGCAGCCTGTGCCCATGCCCGACCACTCTTTCTGACAAGAAAGTTTTCCTCACATCCAACCTGAGGAAAGAAAACTTCTTGTCTGGAGTCTTCTCAGACTACAAGGAATAGGGGTGGAAAGGAAGATGATGGACCAAAATGTTCAGCAGAACTGCTGGATCAAGCCTCCCAGTGGGGAAATGCTCAAGAAAACGAGTTCTCATGGAATTTGTTTTATACTGGGAAGACAACTGCTGCCCCACCTTTTGCTGTGGACAGAACCCAGTTTATCACATTAGTATTAGCCTTCATAGGTGCCTTAAAAAATAATTCATGGCTTTCTAATTCGCTTAGCTCAAGGATGCTACTGGCTAAAGGTATTCTCTGGAGGTAGGCTCAGAGAAGTCTTCGGCATTTCAGAAACCATTAATTTGGTTTTAACTCATATAATAGCATTTTATGTCCCAGAGGATACAAAGGCTTGGAAAGCAGACAGCGATCCCCATGTGACTGCATATATATTGGCATAAATATATCCCCACAATACCAATAAAATAGCCAGAAAGAGCAATTGGTTTTAAATTAGGAAAAGACCATTCTGATCACCTGCCTTCATCTCATGCATTACACAGACCATGTAACACGATATCCTGAGTCCTGCATGAAGCCCAAACCTCTGGCTGTGTTTCAGGAGAGTTACCCAGGCTCAACATAAGACTTAATGCCATGAAGAATCTACTCTTGGAAAAATATTCAAGTAGTTAATGGCTTGGCTTAAATAGGATTCTACAGTAGAGTGGGAAATAAAGGAAGTGAAAAGAGTATCAAGGTTTATTTTATGAAAAAATTGACAGTCATCTGAAAAATTCACAGTGGGTTTTTAATTAATAGTGGCGTTCATCCATCCACCTTTTTGTATTTAAGACCAAAGTCCATTCCCACACCATAGGGTGAAGTAACATTTGCCACCTGGAGATGCTATCTTTCTTTAGTGCCTACCACAGTGAACTAACGACTTTCCTAGACAAGACATCTAATTAGTAGACACTGAAGCAAACAAATCTCACACCAGATTCTTCAGGGTACGGACTTGCAGTGATTCCTGCCCTCATGGCACCTGCTTCCCTTTAGATGCTGGACAAGCAATATCAGAAGGCTTTGAGGAGTAAAAGACAAACCTATTCATATTTTTATTCCCCCCTGCAACCCATCATCCCAGACAGTCTCCAGACCCCAAAGTGTCTCTACTATCTTCAAGTGGTTACATCCGATGGAATTGTTTCCAGACCAAAACTTCAGTTCTCTTTAAGTGACCATCTCAGGCACATGCCAAAGCTACTGGTCCCAGTGCAACTCATGCTGGCTCCGAGAGGGGAGTTCATTCTTAAGTTAACCACAGGAAGCAGATGATGCCACTTGTCCCTGCCAGAGACACCATGAATACACGCCAGCACCTCCTTCCAGCAATGCTTTACCCAAAAGTACAGAGACCATGAGGTTGTATATGGTGAACAGCTCTTTCCCATACATTTTAGTAGCTAAAAACTAAAACTCTGATATAAGTGTAGCTGCTAGTTTGTATGGGTGAATTGTTTATTTCCCAGAAGTGAGAGATGAGTGTTTTTAATGTTCCCTTCCTTTTTTTCTTTGCTTGTATTCTCCTTCCTGGCGGCTGACTGGCTTATCTCATTTGGAGTCGACACGAAGACAACTCCATTCAGGATCCTACAGGTGCTGGTAGCTCCCCTGAACAAAGAACCCTTCAAACTTCAGATTGCTTTTGCCACAATATTTATCACGAGAAGTTTGATTTCCCTTTAGCTACCGTAGATGCAAAGAGAGAAAAGAAGCAGTAGGTGGAATATCTCATTTTGTATCCTGCAGGGAGACATGCCCTCACAGAGCCGTTCTGTCCAAGATCCACTGAAGAGTGCGCTTCTAATACAAACCTTATTGATTGGACTTTATTGGAATTTTCCAGGCTGCAGAATGGATCAGCTATTTATGCCTCTGGTTATTATTTGCAGTAAGTGACAGTCCTGACAGATAAGTAATTCTGGATAAACGTGGGCTTAGGTATAATGCTTATATCACAGGGGGAAGTGTTCCGTGTGTCTGGAAATAACACAAGGTCAGATATCTGAATAAGCTACTTCAGCTATTCATATTGGCTCTACCCAGAGACGTCCTTCACAATTTCAAGATCCTTTTGTTCTTGGACTTGGTCCAGGATGAGAGAAGTCAAACTCTAGCCAAGGCGGTACTGACCAACACTCACCTTTGCAACAGCCTTTCATTTTTCCGTGGTTTCTAACATCTCCAGGCCATTTCTACAGGTATCTCATTAAGCCCTTACCTGCTAAGAACACAGGGCTGCACTACTGCCACTTTGCTGATGCAACTGTAACGCCCACATTCTGCTGCACATCTGCACCTCCCTCCCCACGCTCCCTTTTTTCCGGCACTGTACACAGGCTATCCCTTTATTCTCAGTACTGAACACACCACTGGGGCCATAGCATGGATGCCACCATCCATGACCCCACTCTCCCTGAGAGCAGCCCCCAGGTGAGCCATGGGGTTACCTGATGAGGATGATGACCGATGGCGTCTGCGCCATGGCCCCGATCATGCTGCAGACACACATCACGCAGAGGAATGTCAAGAAGGCCTCTTCACAGCCAGGACTGGGGCATTTTCCAGGAACGACGGTGGCATTTTCGGCAGGGACCGAGCTGAGGCAGGAACAGCCACTGAGGTTCTGTGGAAGAGCACGGGGAATCAGGGAAAGCAAGAGTCACAGCCCCACTGCTCACCCTCTGTAATGCCACAGCCACAACGAGCCCTCCCACAGTTAATTAAGTCACTCCTAAGTGCTTATTTGAGGGGAGCTTGGGAAGGGTTTCAGGAGCGTGTCAGCTCTGATGCATGCAACCAGCAAGGAAACACCGTCCCTTGGCTTGTTTCTTTCGTCTGCTCCTTTCAAGTCTCTCCCATAAATGTCACTGTGACAAAATTATTACCAAGTTATACTCCTTCAGAGAAGAATAAAGAAACGATTTGTGTCCCCGAGACACAAAAGAACCCCAAATTATGGTTCTAATTACTTTCCACTTTACCTCTGTCTTCTCTTGCAATTAAACTGAAGTACATTAACATCGGGTAAGTCTGCAGCCCTGCTCCTGGCTGTAGGTTGAGTGCCTGATTCCAGCACTCTGAGCGCTGGGAAGGGGACAGCCATGGGAGGTGCAGCAGACCACCATGGGTTGACTATTTCAGCTGGGTGCCACAGACACCGCCGAACTCAGGAGCACTCCGGGGCCAACAAATGACATCAGGTTCACAGAGACTTTTTGTGGAGCTAAAAGCTGAAGTTGGGCACGGTAAATTTTATCAATATATGATCAGAAAGGGAGAAATGACTGAATTTTTCTTTGACGTCTTCAGCAAGTGCAGAGTGTGAAAAGAAGCTTTGTTTGCCAGTTGTAGATTTAGTTTTTTTCTTATTTTCCAGCTCACCCTCCTGAATTTCTGAGCAGGGGATGTCGATGCAATTAAGGAGCACAATACTACCAAGAAATCCCTTAATGAATAAGAATGAAACGATCATAAATGATTCATGGCTTGTCTTCATTGGGCTGCTGGGTTTGTGGGTCACATGTTTGTAAGAGAAATAATGCCATAAAGTAAAACATACGGAAAAACAGCTAAATCCCTCCCCTTCCCCTCCACCACATCAAAGTAGAAGTACCTTTGCTTTTCTATCAGGGTCCCCTTAGGACTTTACAGAAGCACACTTTCTGGTTCACTGCCTCTAAAGTAAAGGAGCCATGGGGACAGAGCTCTAGCCTTTCTGACACCGATCTCTTTCTTCTGTGCAGGAGTCAAATGATTTTCTTCCACACAAGTGCATAGCGGGCAAGAGAGACTGCAGTGCAGAACTCCAGGAAAGCTGGAGGAGACATGCAGGTGCCTTTCTTGCTGGCAAACACTCATTAAAATAACAAACTCCTGTGCTGTGAGTTAGAAGCTGCCACCTGAAGGCTTCGAGCTGGTAGCAATTAGCAGCACCGCAGAGGTGTTTGTGCAGTGACAGCAGTGCAGCACTGTAACTCCTGGTTCTTACTGTAGTGCACTGCTGGTAACCAAACAGCCAGGACACGGCCTTGCAGATTAAAACCCATCTAAATGCATAGCTGTACTGAAATATCCTGGGATTAAACTTCCATCAGAGCAAAGATGAAGAACTGGCTGCTTATTTCCAACAAGCTCTCACTGAGGGAAAGAAAGCACCTTTTTCTGGCAACGATGGGGCCCATTCTCCTCCCACTAACCTAACTTCATCCCTGCTATAACAAGCCATGTCACTGGACCCTACCTTTGTACCCTGACTCTTGGCACCTCCACCCATTTTTTCAACCACTTTGCACCCAAGTGGTGTCCCAAAGCAGTGCAAGTAGTTTGTACCAACTACATCTGCTTGCTTTGTGCTGTGCCTCATCCTTACTTGGGAGATCTTTGATCTTTTATTACTGACGTGCTACACAACTCACAGAGATCAAACAAGGCAACATCAAAGATGGACTTTTACCTTCACCCTGTGGAGAAGCAACTTTCTGTTACCCATGCCAAATTATTACAGATTCCCTTCTCTGCAACTCCCCCCTCACCATTCAATCACACATTTATCAGACTTCCACTGGCCAGCGGATTTTTCTGTGGGCATGTGAAGCTGCACAAACGCAGTTTGCTTCCTATGTTTGGATTAATTATCTACACAAATTTCCCGTGTTTTCAATCACCTAATTTCTAAACCTTGGCTCTGATGATAGGACAGGGACAAGCTGCTACTTCCCTGCAAAGCCCTGAAATGCCAGCATCGCAATGCCAGGCTGGAAAACATGCACCTCCAGCCGAAGGGGAGGTTAAGAAAAGCAGTACAAGAAGTACAGTAGAAGGCTTTGTATGCATGGGTCATTTGTGGGTATGGCCCAGAAGAGATTTTCTTGTGGGTGCCAGAGCTCTGGCTATCAGCACTGACACTTGTAAAGCTTTTTGGATAGGTGCACCCCTGGAACCAGCTCAATAAGAGAACACAAATGAAAAAGAAACAACTAACTGAGCTACAAACTGCTTTTAGAAATTGTTCACAGAGGAGAAATGGAGAGAGGCAGTCAGAAACGTCCAAGGCAGTAAAGTTAAATAAAGCATTCAGAGAATTTTATGTCTCAGTAAAAAGGAACCCTTGGCTCATCACGAGCATATAACATTCACAAGACCCTCTAGACAGGTCATTACCTGGATTATGGGTTTAAAACCTGGTTTGGAAATTTGGCTTTGCCTCAGGGCCACTGCATAGCCAAACTGGTCCATAACTCTTGGTAATACCCTTTCCAGACGATGCTATTGCTTCACTAATTTGTGTTTAAAATGCTACTGCAAAGAAATACACAAAGCAAAGCAACAAAAAGAACTCTGGGATGGAGACAAAAGGGCAAAATAAGAAAGAATGAGTGAATAAAAGTGGAGGAAGGGAGAGCGAGGTTCTTGCTTGGAGGTTTGCTCTTATGAAGCACGAGGTCAGGCAGCTGCATGCTGAACAGGCAGAGCTGAATTTTCATTACTGTGCTCCTTCCAGAGGAGTCAGAGTTCTGCCCTGAGTCACACAGCGAGGTGGTTCTTCCTGCACTCCAGACACAAACGACACTGGTTGTACTCTTGCTAAGGGCTCAGGGAACTGGTGAGACACTATTCTCTATTGTGTGCCCTGGACAAGCTGCCTTCTTGTTAAAATCATCACGTTGCTGCTCCAAGTGTTGTGTCTCTTGTTGAAAGGAGAGCAGAAGGTAACGCCTTTACATGTACTATGGCCTGGGTCACACTCTCACAGAGTCCCTTCTGGGGTTGCTGAAAGCGCCCTGAATCCATAGCGCTTCTCTCTTGTCAAAGGGATGCCTGCATCTTCAAGACTGGAGTGGGAATTCAGCGGAGGTGTGAGCTCCTGGGTCATCCGTACCAAGAGTTAGCAATGAGCTTGTGCCTCTGCTGCCTATTCAGAAAGGAAGGACACAGCCATGGAGAGATAATTGCATGTGGCAAGCACTGCAGCTGCAAGTGGTCGCTGTGACCAGGCTCACCTCCCACTCACTCACGGTGTAACTCAGGAGACGCTAGAATTTCAGCAGCACTAAATGGAAAACCAGACCTCTGAGATATTGCTAAGAATTCCACGTCTTTACACAGAGATGGTTTGGTCTTCAGGAGTTTTCTAAAGGAATAAATTCCTAAGAACTGAGAAATGCTGAATGCCTTTGGATGGAATCTCGGCTCTCTTGACAATTGCTCTTGCCATTGCCTCAGAGCAAAGGAGTGAAAGAGAGAAGCAAGAGAAGCGGAGGGAAATCTTCAATAAAACTGAATGCAATCAGGGTCTGGTCACATCTATCTAGGAATCAAACTTGGGAAAAGAGCAAAAGGAAAAAAGAGTAAAAAAGACTGAGCAGGGTGAACATAGTCAGATGGAGAACCGAGGAGATAGGGAGCAGCAGGAGAAGAGGGAAGCTTTTCCCACAGCTCAGGCCAGCAAGCTCATGCAAAAGATTTGGGTTCTGCCAAAGGACACACACGCACATTTCCCCTTGTGTTCCTGTGCTTCAGTACTGAGGGGAAAAACTGAAGGAGGAGCAGAAGGACGAAAAGAAAAGCCATCCTGTCTTGAGAGCGACCCTGGCATGCTGCTGCCAGAGCAGGAGGGCATTTTTGCAACAGAGCGAAAAACAGCTAAGGATAATCTGAGTTTTGGGGGTTTAACCACTACTGACTGCAAATGAGCCTCTCTACCAGATACGTGCTAACTTCTCACAGATTCATTCCTACAGACAAGAGATACTGAGGAAAGGCTGCTTACTGTGCTGCTGCAGCCAGCAAAGCAGGCAGACAGGTAGGTGACCCCATCTGCCCCACAGACTGGAGTGAAGGAATCAGTTTGGCATTCACAGTTGTTATTGCAGGGGGAATATGGGTCCAGAGATGAGGTTGGAGTTGAGCTGTAAGAGAAACAGAAAAACAAATCAACAGACTGATACCAGCTTTTCTGACCAGTGCCACATAAACATGGCTTTGAAGGGGGTCAGATAAGGCAAACAAAATTAGAAAAAGCAGACTGCAGGCTATCTGGGTCCCAGTTTGAAGAAAACCAGGCTACAGTCTCTCCTGGGGACAGAAATGCCTTGGCCACCATCTTTCCACAACAGGACATCTAATGTTAGACTTGGGCTGCCTCTCTAATGAGCAGCCCCAAAGCCTTGCTCAGGGAAGGGCTCTGTTTTTCTAGAACAGCGAGCAGTCGAGAGCCTGAAGGTTTCATCTTCGAAACAGTCACCACTATGTGCTGAGAAGCACCAGAAAATAAAATACAGATTAACTCTCTCCAAGTCCTGTGAAGTCCTCCAAGTCTCCAAGTCCAGTTCAGTACAGTGAACTGGGTACCTCATTCCTCCCATGAAAACGGGTTTGGAGCCATTAATATTCTCTCCACCACCTCTGAGTTTCCCTGTTTCCAAAACATGGTCTGCAAACTCCCCTCAGGTGCTTCAAAAACCAAATGAAGCAGCGTGTGTCCCTTGATGCCAGGAGAAACCAGATGGTGCAATGGACCCAACACTACAGAGGCGGTCACAGGTTCACAATCGGGTCTGGCACCTTTAGATTCAGTTTGTATGCTTTCAATAAAGCTCATTTGCCAGCTGTAGGCACTCAGCTCTCACAGAGATGTGTGGTACAAAAGCCCTCAGAGTGAGAGCACTGTTTGACATGGCCCTAATTAAGCTGCTTCCTTCATATGGTTGCTTGCGGGCCAGCACTGCCTGAAGGCTGCTCATGGAGGACAATAACATGGCATTTCTGTTGGCAAGGCTGAGTGAGATTTGCCTTTTGCTGGCTGGCTGGAGGGGAGACCCTGAAACTCCGGGGACTTACTTGTTTCCATAGGGAACAGTAACCCCTGCCACAGGTCCTGTGTCACATCCCAGGAACAGGAATGACACGTAGCAAGCTGTGGACACCAGGTTCACCAGCATGGCCATCCTGATAGCTCCCAGAGCAGAAAGGCTGAGCTTCTTCACCAAAAGACCACCCAGGAATATGCCCAGACATGCACATGGGATTGCTGTCATCCCTGCAAGAGGAAAAAATCAGCTTGAACAAGTGCAGGTAATGCTCAGTGAACAGCACTATTACATGGTGAAACATTCTTACCATCATCTACTGGAGTAGCACCAAGCTGGTATTTATTTGTTCTTGAAATATTCTTCTTGTTAAATCAATAAACCACAGAGGCTGTGGTACCTGGCAGTGTTAGATCCTGTCTGGACTGGCAGAGCAACTCACCCACCACTGCTTTACTCCCATCCGTGCCTCAAGCCCTGCACAATTAAATCTGTGCTGCTCTCTCCAGACTCATTTTAGGGTAAACTGGGGCTGCCCAGCAGAGAGGAATGCATGCAAACGGATATTCTGCCTTGCACAGAGGAACCAGGATCTTCTTTCAGTTTTCATCCATACTGTAGGGGGATGGCAAAATTGCTGAGATAGGCCCATCCTAATCCAACCAGCAGCATCTCTATTGCCCCCTGTGACAACTGGCAGCCAGAAAAGTCAAGAATATTCTGAAGTGCCTAGAGACTTTGGATGAACCCTGCTTGGTATACTTCAAAGTACTCTGATATTCAGAGATTAGGCAATAGTTGCATTAGGAAATATTAAACCTCCCTTATAGAATCTTCCCAAACCATAAGATGCAAAATCACTGCCAGAAGTGACTCACTTTTCAGGCACAGAAAAGCATTATCACACTAAACTTGTCTGGGTTCAATTTAATCCCTTTGCTGCCAGTTACGCTCCAAACCTTACCTACCCAAGCAGAGCACAGAAGCGCATCCAAATCCTGGCACTTATGGACTCCTACAAACACCACCTGGGAAATCTGGCAGCAATGCTGCTTAAATTAAACAAGTTGTTTTGAGGACAGTGGAAGTATCAAAGTCTCCCTTCCCCCTGCTGGGTCAGAGGCAGGACGTGCTCTGGCTCATGGCAATTCCCACTCTACAGACCAGCCAGCTGTACACATGCTGGCTGGCCAGGCATCCTCCATCAAACAGTGGTTTTCCTTCTACCACTGGGTCAACAGCGAAGCTGCTTTCCTTTGCTAAGCCCTTAATTTTCAAGAAGGACAGAAGAATCCAACATATCTGAGACCTCTATGTCACTGGTGAAGGCAACATTGATGGCAAGGGATTGTTTTTTGGAAAACTGGGCTGAAACCAAAAGATATCAACAGTCAATGGGAAAATAAGTAACTGTCAGGAGAGCAGCTTGCAAGTTTTTTATTTTGATAGTAAGACCCATCCATTTCATGACGTCCCAGTTTTCGAGAGGTCGCTGCCAGATGCCCATCTGGTGATCTGTATTTACAGATAACCCAAAACCAACTTGCAGATATTTTAAATGAGTGCTGCTGAGAGAACGGATGTCATAAACAAATCATTAGACTGCTTGGAAATGAGTAGCAGGAAAAAATAAATGAAGATCCTACGTACACATCAGTATCCTGACAGAGGGCAAATGAATGTAGAGGAAAACAGAGTACATGGAAAACAGCAGCAGCATAGTGTGCTCAGAGAGAAGGGGAATTTAAAAGACAACCAAAGTGCATGAGCTTGGCTATTTGAGCTGCTAACTATAATCCTGTCATTTCCAGTCCAAGGGGAAAGGAGGGACTAGCAGGAGAAACTTGGCTTCCTAAGCCAAATGGACATGAGCTGGAGAAATCTGGGATACCTGAACCAGGAAAGAAGTAGTTAGATGGGTGACCCTGTAGCTTGACAAGCAGTTGTGTTCTTAGGGAACCAAATGACCCAAGTGGGTTGGGATTTCTGCTGTACATCAAAGCTAATACATTTCTGGATACTTCAAAGACATCACGTCTCTGGGTGTTGGGCAAGTCACCTTTTGGGCAGCCTTATCAGAGAGCTTGGCTGCAGCCAGCAGCCATGCTGAATGCTTTTCCATGCCTCTGGATGCTGGAGCCTCAGCAGTGCCATGTTACTCACCCAGCAGCTGGTTGGCAGATGAGGTGGTGAGGTTGAACTGCTGCTCCAGGTACTTCCCCAGGAAGGCAGCAAAGCCTGCCACCACAGCTATCTCCATGCAGGCCGCCAGGATGATGCAAGTGAAGACGGGATTGGAGAGCAAGTGCTTTGTTACTTTGGGGATCACTGGAAGAGAGGGAAGAGGGAGACGTGTTACTGTGTGGGCTCTGCTCAAGTTGCTCTCCATAGAACAAACACATGGTACTAAAACTATATTTGCATTATGCTCAGACAAGCTGATTGAAAAGTGGCAACACCAGAATGAAGTACCAACGAAAGAGCCAGATAACAGGAGGTGCCAAGGAAGTCACCTGTCACTCTTCTTAAATGCTATACAGCTTATGTTGAAATTCTGAAGGATCAATGCTTTCCAGTTTGTTTCCTCCACAGAGATGTCCAGCAAAACCCAGCATTCTTTTCCCTTCTCCTCTCCCCATCTGCTACCAATGAACAACGCTGAGCCAGTTGATGAGCACCACACATTATTTCAAGCTTTCAGACACAAGCAGTCCAAGCTCACATTTGGCCCTTCCTTTTTCTTGCATCCAAATTCACTTCATTTTTTAATTCTCCCATAACACTGCCTTGCTTGCCGAGGGACGTCTTGCAGCACTTTTGGGTGCAAGCTGAAATTCTCCTTTTTAGCCTGGTGACATGGCCACGCATGAGCATAAGGGACATTGGGCACATTAGCCTGTGTGCTCCCATATACCTGACCTTGAGCAGATCAACAGCACCTCCTGCATGGACCCCACCAGCTTCAGCGGCTGCAGCCCTTTGCTGTGTAACACACAGCTGCTTTAGTTTCATGATCCCTTGCTCCTCCCTTCCGAATCATTAGTGTCCAGAGTCCTCTTCTCCAAGCCCGTCTCTATTTCCGATAAGCAAACACAAGTTACCTTACAAAGGGAAATCTGGCTAATGAATCAGATAGCACATTTTCTACTTCAGCGAACATTTTAATTATTGCAGAGATAACACAGCTTGAAGAGGAAAACATCCCAGTACAGGAGAAAGCCTTGCTTTGTCTCAATACCTGATGACTAATTTCTTCCTGAATTAAATGTGAAAATCATTAAGTTTGAAAATTACCCTGCTGAAGTGGAGTGAAGCCTCAATGGGCCCCTATTTGCATTTTGAAAATCCATTTCCCACCCCCCTCTGGCGTACCAGGGTCTAGCAGATGACAGATTTCTCTGGTGTGGCTTCTGTTTTCCCCTAGGGCTTTTTTTTTGGTGCAAAATCTAATTGCCTTGGCCTCAGCAAGCAAATGCCTGGCTCTTTGTCAAGGCTCTGCTTGGGTCCCCACGGTTCTTTCTTTGGGGGAAAAAAAAGGTTATAATTAGGTTTGATCTAACCTTTTTGGAAGGGGACACTCCACAGTTTCTACTCCCTTTATAGCATAAATGTTTTTTTCATGCTGTATAAAATTCTTGCTTCCTGAGGATTTGCTGAACATAATGAAGGTGCAGGAGGCATAGGATTTTTTAGTAGAACGGGACTATAAAAATAAAAATAAAAAGAGACAGAGAGGGAGAAGCCACGGTGATTCAGACATGGAGAGATCTCAGGAACCACCTGCTGCCTCCTTCAGTTCTTTGGTGGCCACCTACAGACCTTCCCATCTTGCCAGGAAAAGAAGGGGGAAAAAAAAGGCGAAGGTGGACTTGGCAGAGCTGAGATTGGAAAGCCATATTTAAGGCATTACTGCCTTTTGTGCCTCTGGAGTTCCATTTGTACAAGATTAATGGATTCCTTGAGATGCAGCTCTGTGCCAATTCAAATGTTAAGACGCAGAGGTGTATTTGTAACTTTATCCACCAAATCAGAACAATGACAGACTGACTGTTGCAGGAGGGAATTCAAGACGGTGGACGTTTATTGCTGACGGTGGCAAGGCTGGTACCAAATCACCATGCATTACAAAGTCCAAATCCAGCCTTACTACACGGTCTGGCCATCCTATACTGCAACAGGGCTCTGTTCCCACTGGAGGGTGTGATACAAAACCCAGCACAAAGAGTGCAAAGGCAAAGTAGGCAACGCCTGACAGCTTCCACCATCTCTCAGCATGGGCCAGCTCATTCCCTTTTATTTTCTAAGGAAAATGACAAGAGGCTCCCCAAAGAAATGAATATCCTTTCATCTTGCTACTGCCACCCGTTACGATGATTCATTTGACACCTGCTGCTGCCTTATCTGTCTCAGTTCTTGGGGTGAAATACCTCTGGGAACAAGATTAAAAGTCAGCAGTGAAGTTTAAAATTCTCTCAATAGACCGAAGCGACGTGCTTTCAGCTGCCTGGCATATGGTGCCTGGTGAGAAGAGGGAATGGAAAATGTCTGAAGGGGGTCAGGAAAGCCCCAGCACAACAGCTTCTCCCCTGGAGCCAAAGTCATGATAAATGTTACCCTGAGCCTTGCTGACTCAATCAGAACTTGGATGTGTGCTCTAGCCCAAAAGGTTAGCTGCCTGCTTTGCAGCTCCAAAATGTTGTTAATAAATCTGATGCTGAAGTCCACTCACCAAATGGGAAAAGCGAAAGGACTTTAGGATTTAAAATAGTCTCAAGAGGCCTCTTTGAGAATGCACAAGCTGCATCAAGACAAGGCACAGGAAGGCTCACCCTCCATACTTGGATATTAGGAAAAATTTCTTCTCATAAAGAGTAGTTGGGCAGTGGCACAGCTGCCCAGGGAGGTGGTGGAGTCACCGTCCCTGGAGGTGTTCCAGAACTGTGGGCATGTGGCACTGAAAGCTGTGGTCACTGGGCATGGTGGGGTCAGATGACAGTTGGATTAGATGACCCTAGATTGTAGGTTAGTCAGAAGGACCAGCTCATTTAACATAACGTCCTCATCCCAATGTACCCAACGTGCTATACAAAAGCGATTCCCATTGGAGAATACACCAAGAAGTAGAATCTCATCCTCTTTTCTCCACCGAAGCATTTATGCCCAACACTTCAAACTTTCCGCTTACGGGGTTTGATCATAGGATTAATTCCATTCCAGCCATTCAGGTTGGAAGGGATCAAGGAAGATGCCTCACAGCTCTCTGCCACCCCTGCTAATCTCTCCAGTTCCCACCCTCTAATACCCTAAGCAGCATCCGGGCCAAACGCTGGCTGTGGAGGCCTCAAGCATCCTCTCCTGCTGAGGATGCAAGACCATGGGCTCAACAAGCAAATGCACTTCTGTACACCAAGTAGCTTTGATTTGTCACTAAACATCGGGGAGTACAGGGAATAATTGGCAACCTCATTACATGAGGTTTAACTACTCTCCAGAAACGACAAACTATAATCATCATGTTGGTGCTTGAAATGAATTGTTTGGAGCATTACAATCACCAAGGCCCCTTTTTCCAGTTGGAGCACCCTACAGAGACATGTTTTCAATTTGCAGTAAAGATGAGGAACACAGAAAGCGAAGTAATAAATTAGTGGGAGGTTTAGAGCACAGTCCACCTAGGACAGTGTGATGAGGGGAAGGCAAAATTTAGCACTGATCCAAAATACTCCTTTCTAACAGCAATGCAGGCAGCATGCGTCAGATTTGAATAGGAAACAAAAGGCAAGATCTGCACCTTGCTTGAGGAATATGGGATGAAGAAAATAGTGCAGGCAACAAGAAGTAAATACCTGCTGGAAAGAGGCAGCTCCTATAATAGAGAAGATGGAAGAGAACAAGAGGCACTAAACTCAGGTGAGTTTAATATACCAAAGTCCATAAGGTCTGGGCAAAATTAATATCACAGATGGTATGAAGGAAAAGGATGACACTTGTGTCAAACATCTTCTTGAGAGACAGGCCTTGAAGCACCTGTGACATTCTCAGATTCATTAAAGCTGTGAATTTAGAGCTAATTTTGTTAGCTGCTGATCTCGTGCAATCCTATGAGCTCTCCCTGAGGAATACAGGCATTCCATGGCTTGGGACCCCCACACAGCTGGGAGCTCCTGGCCCACCACTACCAGGGGGCACTTCTGGGGAGAGAAACCCAGCATGCAGAGCAGCTCTCCCCCCGGGTAGTCAGCAGATTGGTGCACAGAGCAGGAAGGATCTGAACAGAAGACAAGACAGCTGTCAGCTGTACATCTCAGCCCTCCTACACTCTTGGAAATGAAGCTGGGTGGAAACCAAAATGTTTCCAAATCAAGGGAATTTGTAGTTTCAAAATTCATTTAATTCCACTGTAGGTTTTCCTTTAATTCCCTGTGAATGAATTTCTCGCTCCAAAGCTGAAGGATTCTGTATCAATTTCAACCTTTTTACATTTTTTCATCTCTCTAGACAGATGCAGTAAGTTTCTAGCTTAAATAATTTGAAAACAAAACGCATTTAGAGCTGAATGTTTCAAAAGGGTTAAAGAAAAAGCCAAGGAAGCAGTTTGAAAGCGAATTTCAGCAGAATTGACCATTCAGATTCAAAGAGATGGATATTTTCCTGCAAAAAACTGATTCTGACAGTGTATTTCCAAGCACGTCCTGGAGCAGGTGGTGCATTAGAAGCAGCGTGTTAGCACAAGGCAGAGGGCAGATGCTGGGCAGACACGAGCAGAGGGCACAGGTGCCCTGCCAGATCCGAGCATCATCTCCAGCCCCAACAGCACAGAGGTCCCTGGGGCAGCACAGAGGTATGAATGGAAAGCTGTGCCCTCAGGGCAGCAGGGACTGCTTTCACAGACTTAGAGTGCTGGGCTGGAACAACCCTGCCAGTCTGCCATATGAGTAAAGATCAATGGCAGCATTTATCCACCCTCTCCCTGTGTTAATCCTTCACTTCCCTGTGCTCCCAAATGGACTTGTGTTGCTTAACTGGAATAGAAGTCACCTAAAATGGTGCAGCACTCATTCTCTCATTTGGAGATGGTAATCACCTCCCAGTGCCGTCTCCAGGCTTTCTGGAGGACAGCCTGCTCCTTCCTTATGAAAAAGGGGAAGATGGTTGCTGTTATATTAGTCACAGCTTTTCCTTGTGCTAAAGCCAAGGAATCTCACCCAGCCCTCCATCTCAATGTCTCTCAGCAAACCTTGCGGTGTCTCGAGCATCCTCCCATGCTCCACATGTGCCCTGACACCAGCTGACAGTCACATCCCTGTTGGGAGCACATCTCCAGGTGACACTGCCCTACTTCCCTCCTGCCACGGCCACTCACTTGCAGCAGTCACTGCAAGGCTTGAAAAAAAAAAAAAAAAAAAAAAAAAATCAGAACCATTTAATAGCCAAAAAGGATTCTCAGCTCAGCCTCCAAGGGTGCACTGCTGCTACAGCCCATTCACACAAAGCCCAGAGTATAAACTCTCCCTTCCACACAATGCACAAGAGATGGACAACCACACACCTCCACGCAGCCATGGACTGATGCCCAGCACACACCTGTTCAGGATGGAGCTGCAGAGACAACACTTAGAGAACAGCTGCTGGAGTTACTGACCACACAAACCCTGATGAACGCTTCCACCCACAACCCCATGTACATCTTCTGTTCTTCAGCTTCTCAAACACATACAAATTCCAAGCCCACGACAGGCCAGCAGACACGACTATATGCACACATATATATTTTTAGCCTCCGTATGCAATTATCACTCCTTTTCATCCCAGGAAAAACAATAAACAGGTCTGACCTTCCCCAGAGGAAACTTTACACAATCAGCAAACGCATCAAGGATATGAGGCTCTGTCACAGAGGAATGCATATATATTTTTCAGCTGCTGGCAAAACAATATATGTTTATACACAACAAGATTGAAGCCTCCACCTTCAGCACTCCGCATCAGAGATGGTGAGGTTAGTCCTCCCTTGCCATCCATGCCTGCTCACCTCCAAAAGGGCACTTGGGCAAATGTGACTCCTGGCCACGTTCTGACTCAGACAAAAGTGCCAATGGACTTGAAAGAAGATGCCAGCTACCAACACCATGTCGGCTGTGACAGCCTCAAAGGCATAACTAAAAAGGTCATTCCCTGTCTTATTTGATGTGATGTAAATTGTACTTCAAAGTCCATCTACAAAGAGACTTCTGGAACTCACTGATCCGAATGGACTTTACCCGCAGTGACAAGAGTAACGTGGAAGAGTGTGGTGCCTCCTGATGTAACCAATACTTTGAAGCATATGGATGTGGAATTTTAATTTCCATACTTCAATGAGCAGTAGCTGCTGTGGCACCCATCTCTGCGGCCTCTCTGTGTGCAAGTCAGCTTGCTCTGCATCATCCACAGGCAGAACTGCCACCCCTCCATGCAGCAAGGACGTGCCACATTCTCTTATTCCTCTGTATGAAAACCTGCAAAAATTTCTAGCCCGTGCCAAAATGTAGCAGCCAGAAACAGATGCTCCAAAGAGTCCACAACAAAAGCCACAGAATCACCCAGCTGGATGTACCACGGAAAACACCCATTTCCCAAACCTGAGAAAATCCCTGCAGTGAGGACAGGAAGATAAAAGCAATCATTCCACTGACACATTTTCAAACAGTCTATCTTTTTACCTTTCCTTCTGTTTGAATTTTCTCATCAAGTCAATATTTCACATCTTTGACCTTCCCTTAATGAACAACCACATCAACTATTCAAGGCATTTTTTTTATATCTGAGCAAATATTTTTTTCCCAAAGCCTTTTTTTCTTTCCCACACGCACCTCATTCAACTCCCAATTATGGCAGCTGCGCAGGGAATAAGTGATTTTGTCCTCGGCTATCAAAATGTGATAGACAATAACAAGACCTGCTCTGCCACAGTGACAGAGAGTGGGAAGAAGCCACCAGTGCTACAGAACTGGTAGTTCTTCATCCTCTCAGATGAAGGATTTTCTGTTGTGTTATATTGAACAAGGATATGTGCCCACACTCCTGCACAATGCAGGATCTTTAGCTGACCTTAATTAGAACCAGCTTCATCGACATCACTAAAGGACGTGATATGGGATTTTCTATTCTCATCTGCTACAAGCCATTTTCTGCCTTGCTGCTTTGTTGCTATTCTAGGCTGGTATCTCTCTCTTCCCCATTCTTAACGGCTATGTTGTGTCCTGCTATACTGTGGGGCTGCAATGGCCCTGCTGTCTCCCCAGTGCTGGGAGTTCCCCATCTCTTCTGTCTGCCTTTGCTGGCTCTCTGTTTTGGGAGGCAGAAGGAAGCAGGACTGCAGACTGGAGAGAAGCTCACAAACTGCTGCAGTGACTGTGTTCCCCTTTGTTTTTATCAACTCCACAGGACTACCACGGATTTCTGAAGCTTTGTATTTTAAGAAAAATCTTTCAAGTGGAACAAAGTCTGTCTTTAAAATGAGGACAATACCAGAGATAATTAGAAGCTAGGGACTGACATCTCAGTATAAGAGGCTCGTATTTTTTTCCTCGGTAAAGGTAGATAGCCCAAATCAGAGCCCAATTATAAATCCAACCAGCTGGTAGCCTGCTGCTGCCTCTCACAGAAAACGTGAGCAGAGGCAGTGCATCACCTCGTAGCTGCTGGAAGCAGGTTGTGCTGCTCTCTGCGTCCAGCGCGTGCCGCAGGACCCCGTTGCTCGGCTTGGGCCTCTCGTAGTCCCTGTCAGGAAGCATGGCCTGCTCGCTCTCCCCAGCGTGCTCAGGCCTCGGGGGCAAGGACTGCGGGAAGCCAAACATGGGCAGGGACGAGAAGAAGAGTAAGGCACCACAGAGGAGGAAGCCTCCCCACCATGCACCGATCCAGCGAGGGTCATCTGGGGTGATGTCCAGCTTACCTGCAAGGGAAAACAGAAGTCAGTGGTCTGCTGGGATGAAGGAAACACAATGGAGTTAGGGATCCTATAGCCTGGGGGTCTGTTGGCCCCACGGAGCATCCTGCACCCACCCACCCCATGCAGATCTCCCCCTGCAAGAGGCCTTTAGTACAAGCAGCCTTGTCTACCTTGGTGGCACTTCCAGCTTCTGCAAAACTCCATAGTCAGAGCTTCTCTGCAGCTCTTTGACTCTGCCAACACTAGGATGCTGCTGTGTATCAAGTGTCCACTTTGATGGCACTGAGGTTTTGGGTCTCACTGGCCCAGAATGTTAAACAGATAAAAAACCCTCAGTGCCCTCCCTGAAAGCTGCTGGCTGGCTATGGAGATGGCTGATGGAGGAGCATACAAGAGATGCACCCTGCAACACAATGCATACTGACATGGGCTCCATGGTGTGAAACTTGTGCTCACTTATAACCTGCGACTGCATGAAGACTGGGAAATGCCAAAACGAAAAGTAAACACGTATATCTGACATGCAAAGACCTGCACGGAATTGAACCAGCACAGACAAGGATGCTGCATCTCCATCCTGGCTCATTCAGGTCAGCACTTGGCTTTGAATTCACTGGCCTGTGTCCTTTTGGACATTTGGGCAGTATGAGCAGCTGTAATAATGTGGAACATCCTAAATATTGGGAAACATTTACAAGATGTAAAAAATGTTGGAAAAGAGACCCATTCACTGTAGCAGCTGGGCCTGGAAATGTAGAGATAGCATCAGCAAAGGAAGAAAAGCAGAGTAAAAGGCAAGGGTATCATGTTGGCTGCCATTCAGCAAAGATAAGGAAAAGAGAGAGCATTGGTGTCAATTTATGGGAATTAAAATAAGCAACAGGAGAGCAGATGCTGTATTCCCAACAGCAACCCCACTGCCACGGCCACTAAGCACTGGTGGAGGGTGACCAGTGCTGGGAGCTGGCTCCCCAGGAGACCGGGCTCCATGTGGCTGCAATAACAAGCTGCTCTGTTCACCATGTCTGTCTGGGCACGGCTACTGACATATCTGTCTCAAGTGAGGCAATCAAGTTGTCTCTCGAGCAGAGACAGAAGGAAACTCTTTTTTTCCTTAGGGAAAATAACGTGCAGCACTCAAATATATATAAAGTTTGAAAAATAGTCTTTTGGAGGGATTGAATTTTTCTGCTGTTATTTCCTCCTGCCTGAAAGCACATCTTTTCAGGCTCCTGGGAACACAGCCACAAGAAGAGCCAACGTAAACAAAGGTCTTCCTCACATCCCCTTCCTGTACAGGTGCTATATGAAGGGTTGTGCCACAGGGTGTCTTGGTACCCCACACCTTCGGTCCGAAATGGGGAGCAGGACAGGCTGGCATTCTGGAGTTTGGTCTCCAGCTGTAATGTAGAGTCTCCTTGCCATTCAAAAACAAGCTGAGGCCACGTGTGCCCCAACCTTTGCATGATGATGATGGACCATGGCCAAAGCCAGCTGGACCTGCAGCTGGAAAGTGCTATCCCCTATCTACAACCTGCTGAGCCACAGCTCCTCCAGCATTAATGCCACCACCACCCTTCTGCACAGCTCCTGAATTATCTGGGGCTCTCTGAGCTCTAAACATGGAGCAATGATCCTATGTAAAAACAATCAGATTTAATTCATTTTTCACCTGTGCCAGCACCCTGCCTGGATAGAACCAACTACAGATACCCAAAAAGTGCATAAGAATAAAGCCAACATGTTCTTCTTTGTAATTCTTGCAATTTGTGGTTTGGGGACATTATAAACCAGGTATAGTATCTTTTTCATTTTTTCTTTCTATAACCTCATCCAGTTGTTTCTGAACTCATTTGTAAACTTTTCATGCCCTGCAGTGAGGAGTTCCACAGCTTAATCTAATGGAAGAAGGAGCACCTTCCTCTGCACATCCATATTTTGAACTGAATTATGCTCTAATGGCCAAATGTGGAACAACATTCAAGCAAGCACCTCTGCCTAGAGGATCATCTGAGTGTTTCGTATATCTTTACAAGGAATGGAAACAGGCCATGTGGTGCTTGACCAAAGCACAGCTAAAAGTCTTGGCTATCAAAAAAAGACTTCTTTCCTGCATGCGTGATATTACTTGGACTTCTCTAGCTGCCATACACAGACAAGACTATGAAAGGGGTTCTGACCCCTGCAAGGATGAACTCCATCCAACTGCATCCTGTGAAGATGTTTTAGCAACCTTATTAAAACTGGAGCACACCCTCAAAGGTGACAACGTGAAGCATTAGGTTTGCACTCCGCAGGGCTCAGGAAGCAGTGGAGAAAAGCCTGTAACACATTGCCCTCTAATGGCAGAGAGGCACAGTGCAGCTAGCTATAAAAATCTGCTGGCTCTTTCAAAATTTGCAAACGACTTGATTTAAGCCAACATGGAGTCAAGGTGAACAATAATTAACACTAATTTTGGCAGACATCTACAACGCTGTGGGACTGACCTGCCTACATGGTCATTTGCAGGTGGCACTGGACATGGTACGGGTGTGCTTCCATCAGAGAGCCCAGCTGATACTCCCAGGTCCAGGGGATGGAAGCTCTACAGATTTCATGCCATGCTTTGGACACAGCTGCCCTAACATTACTACATCCGTGCTACCCAGTGCTTGAACACAGTGATGTTTTCAGGCATGCTCTTAGAGCTGGAAACTCATCTCACAGTAGAAAGGAATAAATTTCAGCCGCTATGAACCTGTTGTTTATGGGGTCAGAGTTGAAAAGTTTGGGATCTTGGTCAAAAAAAAGCAAGAAGCCTCTAAAAGTGATATCCATGCATGCAAGGGACTCTCAAGAAGGAATGAGAAGCAGCTCATACTTGCAAGCATCAGTGTTTTTGACATGCTGATACATTAAAACATTTGATTTTAAACAAAATTCAGTTTTCCTTACTTGTGTCGATGAACACAGCATCCACATAGATTTTGGTACAGAAGGAGCCCAAGATAAATCCACAGGCTGGTCCAAATACCAGCATTGTAAACAGGATCCCTACAAGGAAAGAGAAAAAACAAAATTAGTACTTGGCTCACATTGTTCTGGTCTTCTGCAAGATGGGACAGTCTTACTGGGGTACCAAATAGACAGATATGTCTGTATCAAACGCTTCAGAGAAAAGGCACCCAAAATGCTTTTCACTTCTCCATAGACTTTCAGGAAAAAAAACAGAGGATCAGCTGTGACAATGCTGAAGGATTTCTATTAGCTGGAAAGACTGCATGGATTTATATTGTGTTGGTTGGATCTTATTGGCCAGCACGAGGTACCCACAGGGGAATCTTTACCTTTGCTACCTCCAGCTAAATTCCTTGTAGATATGGATATTCACAGAATTTAGGATCAGCAAACCTATGAAATGCTGAATTGTCACAGACTGCTGGGTGAAGTCCCTTTGGGCAGGTAGGAGCATTCACTCAAATCTGAGAAACCCTTCTCCCCATCATATATCGATATTTGCCACGTAACAAACACTCCCCAAGACATACAGCTATTCAGAGCTCTTGTGAAGGCTTACTGCTCCTGCAGAGCTTTTGTGAGCCAATTACTTGCTTCAATACAATATTTAGAGCATTTATTCTCATTCCCATTTTGGCCCTGGAACAGGAAGGCTACAGGCACATTGCCAACTCCCAATTATCCAGGGCAGAAAGGCAGGGGACACAAGGATAATCCAGAGAAAGAAGTAGAAGAGATAACACACAGCATCTGTAAATTAGACAACAGAAACATATTTAGCACCTTCGCATGGGATGCAGAAACAATACAAAGTCCCTAAGGGGCCTCGTAAGTGGATTTCTGAAGAAATCACAGCGAATTCTGAACAGTGTGGAGTGAAACCTGCTTGTTTGCTTTGGGTTGAGCTGTGAGGAGAGCGGCTCTGGGAGTGCAGGGATGTTCCATGAAGAAGCCTGATCACATCAGACTGCTTTACCTCTCCAGCAAGGATACAATCCACGCCTCCCTCCAACCTCCCTGTGGGTTCTGCCCAGCATCTTGGTGCGTGCATAAGGCACATAACACTGATAACTCAGCCCTCAAGTTCCTTAACGGGAAACCTTTAATTTAACTCTGTGCAGTTCTCAGAAGCTGGATAAATGAACAGAGCTACAAAACATTCCCAGGAGATCACCAATCCACCGCAGTGCAAACCACACCTGCTGCTGACAGCTCAGCCAAGCAGAATAAGACGGTGCGGTCAAAAAATAACTCCATTTTTACTATGCAGAGTGATGCTCCATCCCTGGAGACCTTCAAGGCCATATCGGATGGGGCTCTGGGCAGCCAGATTTACTGGCTGGCAACCTTGCCCACATTCTTTTTTGGTCACTAGGTGGCATTAGTGTCTATCATTGAATCAAGGGCTGGGTGATGGTATAGATCACCCCAGCTCCCCAGGCCACCCACTCTGTTACTGGGAGTCGAAGAATTTTGTTTTAACAGATATAATCTGGCAGAGAAATGGCCATATCTATTAGTCTGGCAAGCAAAGATTAGGTGTTTCTTCAATAACTGTGCATTAATTATGAATTTATGTGTAATTACTGTCAAGCACGTGTGGGCACGTTGGATGGAGTGTACACCATAGAGATGGGATCAGGCAGGCATGACTGGTTCTCCAAAGGCAGCAGATATACGTTTTCTCTTTTTTAAAACTTACTAATTGTGGCTGGATGGCTTTCTGTAAGTGTTTAACAGCTTCAGAGACCTGGGGGCACAGTGACATTGCTGTTTGGTGCAGGCAGAACAAGAGGGACCAATTCTAATACTTGTCAGAACCACCACTGCAGGTGGTGGTGGTGAAGCAGTGTCACATACAAGCAGAAACACAGAACCAAGTGCATGGAACCAAGGGCAAGATAAGGAACAGAGAAAAAAATCCTTCACCCCAGTGCTTTATACACTTTGAAATGTCCTCACTAGAGGGCAATGTGGGATAGAGCACGAACCGAACAGGGAAATTGCTAAGATCTTACAGTAAGATTATCAATTCTACATTTTTGTCTTAAAATCAAGAAGAAGAGACTTTCCTCGTGCTCCTTTTGCCACCCTCTTTCAAGACTCCACCAAAATCCTTTGGTTGCAGTAAAAGTGTTTTACAACTTATGCCACAAATTGAACAGTTCTTGAAAGAAACCAAAGCCTGGACTGTCACGATAGATAGAGCCTGGAGAGAGCTGGACCGTGCTCCAGGCTCAGCAGAGCACAGCACTGGCACAAGAGTTGGTCTGTTGGGCAGATATCAGATATCTGTTGGGCAGATATCAGTACTTAAACACGTACGTGGAGTTCTGTGCTCAGAAGGAAATGACACAAATTAGAATTTGCTGAAGACATCCTTCCACTTCTGAGAAATGCCGCATGACTGCTCATCACCACTATTAGGACAATACTTCCCACACCATCCACCTGGCCATGCAACCACAAAGACAACACTCAGTACAGAAGATCTAGTAAAGTCCTTTCTCCCAGTCCAGGATAAAGATGTGATAAAATCGTGGATGGCTTAACACCCCTTGCTGTGTTGTTTCCCATTTTTCCCTCTAACTTTTAGATCAGCCTGACTTGATACAGGTGTATGCCACAGAGCAAAAGGGCACCAATGCCAGGAACAAGCAGACCCAGGGTCTAAACCTGGCTCCATCACAGGCTGTTGCAAAACTTCTCATTAAAAGCAACAAAAGTGGCAATCAATATAGGGTACTCCAGCCTCTTCCCTTTCACTCTTAGCTTAAAACTAGCTTCTACCATTCACAGCCTTGCGTTTGGTAACTCCCATCCTCCCCAAGAGAAGGAAAGCAAAACCAAGCTGGAAATGTCAGTTCTAATTCTGCTCTGCAAACAAACACCTCCTGATCTGCAGGGCAGGCTGACCCTCTTCAGAAGGGCCTTTGCTTCGTCCTACACCCAGTGTTTCAAAGAGAAGTGGGGCATGTTCTCAAAACAGCAAGGCCTATGCAGACCAACAGGAAGTAGGATGAGAAAGGTTTCTCCTTCGTGCATTTTGATGTTTTTGTTTTTAATTATATATATATATTACACATATATATATCTCCATATATATAACATTCTTTCCAAATTATGGGAGTAATCATTTTCAGCTTTCCTGCTCTATCCCTCTTTCCCTTCGGGCTGGACTGAGAAATCTGAATTATTTTCCTCCCATCTTTTCAAATGGAACAATCTTCCAAACCCTACTTGGTTCTGTCAACTAACAGACATTTTCCAGGGGCTGGGGAAAGGATAGGAACAGAGGGGAGTATTTGATCTGACATTCTGTGACGGCATTTTATCACTAATAAGGCCCAGGACTACTAATGCAGTTTTCCATTAGAGCAAAGAGAGAGAACAGCAGCAGGTACCACGTATCAGTGGAGTGACTGTGTTCAGTCAGTCATGCAAAGCACACAGGAAAAGTTACCAAGAGAGGCATAAAGGATGTCAATATTACAGTATTAAAGAGCTGTCCCTTGGCTGATCATAGAATGGCTTAGGTTGGAGGAGAACCTTACAGACCACCTAGTTCCAGACCCCTGCTACGGACAGGGATGCCAACCACTAGGTCAGGCTGCCCACGGCCCCATCCAGCCTGGTCTTGAATGTAGTTTCTTATTGAGTCCAGGTTATTTTATTTTCTTATGTGAAATCCTGAAGCAAAAGTCAGGATTCTGGATATGGTTTTGCTTTATAAAGGAGCTCAGGTGCTTACAACGGGATTTAGTGCACCATAACAGAGACCTTGCTTAGTAAAAGACGATGTACTCATGTCCAGGAGCAGGATACATATTTCTGACTTAGTCCACACAACACTTAGATACCAGCTAAAGTTTGATTCAAGAACATATCCGAATCAAACTTGCTGGCTTCAAACAAACTGATGCAGACACAGAGGCAAGATGCTGAATGAAGGTTTCAATTCCTGTCCTTCTCTGTTTTGCCATCAGATTGGTCCAAACATCAAAGTGCCCAGCCAGCTGCCACTTCCAGGATACACATCAGCACTGGTTGATCCATAATTCCAGCAGAGCCTGGATGCCTGAAGCACCTTCACTGCTCTGGACCATCAGCAGTCAACTACACAGTACCTCAAGCCCTCCCTCTGGTACAGACAATCCCATTCCATTTAATCATGGAGGTGTGGCTCATCCCTGCTGGGCTTACATCACATTAAGCCAGGCAGCTCTTGCCTTGGCATCTCCGTGATACTAGGTTGCAGGAGGTTGTGCACTGTGCTATGGAGCAGCTCACTCTCAGGAAAGCTTATGGGCTCTGCCTGCTACCCCAAGGAATGAGGTTTTGAGGGAAGCCCATAAATAAAAACTTCAAAGCCGGGTATTTGACTCAAAAATCACATTGGTGCGAGGGTGTGCAAAACAAGATCCATGTGGAAGACGTGGGAACCTCCCTCCAAAGGTGGTATCACCATCGCATCACGTAACCGCATCCCTGTGGGGGAATAGGCAGCGAAATGTGATCTCTGTTGAGGGTGACAGTGACCAGATGGTTTGGTGACAGCCACAGAGTGCACATATGTGGTGCACAGAGGGCAGAACACACACGTGAGCTGTCATGACCCCACGGGGTGTCGCTGGGGACAAGGGACATGTCACGCTGCGGGTGGTGGCCCCAGCCAGATGCTGCTGCCTCCTGCCTGCTGTGGGAGCGAGCTCTTTCTAAAGCACCAAGGGAGTAGTTTTGCAGAGCAAGAGATAATCTCAAAACCCTGCTTGTCCCACATTTCCCGTTGCAGGGCAGGCCCCTGAGAAGGGATTACTGGAACACAGCTCGTGTGCCGGTCTTAAAGGGACACAGCAGCCCCGAGGACGGCAGGCAGCTGGACAAGCTGCAAATGCTGTATCCTCCTGAACCATCAGGGCTCCACAGGAAGACCTTTGCACTGTGGGCCGAGCTTAGCAATTTCAGAAGGCTTCCTTTGATTTTTATTAGCTGATGTAACCTCCAGATGCACGGCGTGGGGATGGGGATGGCCACATCCTACTCAGATGGCACCTTCCTATGGCAAAACCCTCTTGGAGTCAGCATGGTGTGCGGATGCAGAGTCCTGGAGAGCCCAGCAACACCATTAGCCCCCAGCCCACCCCTCCCAGGAGACACTTTTTCTCATTCACCCTGAAAATACATCATTTTCTCATCTACTGCCATCTCTCTCTTCCTTATCTCGCTTTTCCACTAGCACTGCTGTAGCTCTGATAGGAAACATGGCCAGGTGGTGCTGCACCAACGGTGTGTTCTGATTTGTTCTGCTGCCTCAGTGCAGCCACTGAAGCGAAGGGAACGTCAAAACAATCCTGGCAGATGTTTCAGAGTGCCTGCAGCTGTCGATTAATGAGGAACAACTTTGGATAATTCACTTTAATGTTTAGTCTCTGCTCTGATGGGGATCAAAGTGGCTCCAGCCTTGTACTGGTATTAGATAAGAACGAGAGGGGGAGGTTGAGTAACTGCAATCTGTACAGAGGCACACAAACTGTTTATTAGTTTTGCCCCCATCTCAACACTGGTAGCCCCCTGCCAGATGTGGGCTCTACTTCGAGGCTGCCCAGTGATGCCTGCAATGGGGATGGATGTAAACAGCAAGTTGTGGGTGCCCAATCCCTGGAGGTGCCCAAGGGAGGGTCGGATGGGGTGTGGGCAGCTTGAGTTGGTGGGGGACAACCAGCCCATGGCAGGGGGTTGGTGTTGGGTGGGCTTTAAAGTCCCTTCCAACCTGAGGCCCTCCATGATTCTACGAAGCAATTTGTTCTGGCCTGTGTATAGCACTCAGGTGTTAATCACTAAAGAGGTTGCTAGGATGGAAAGGACACTGGACTGAAGGTACATTACATGGCAGTTTCTCCCCATCCAACCAGTGTCCCCTTCAATATTGATTTCCATCATAAGTCAGGATTTCTCCAAGGAGATGCCTCCTGACTTTGAGATGAAATCTCATTCCTTAAACAGACCTTTTGCTCTACGTACTCCCTTGCATTTTCAATTATTGCCAAGCATTACGTTTGTTTTATCAGCAAATCCCTGTCCCCAGCACTATCAAGGCTATGTTTGAGAGGATCAATGCTTTACCAACCGCTGACAGCCCCGGGGGATCCCGAGGCACACACACAACATTTGCAGAACAGTACAAAGAGTGCCTGGACTTTTGCAATAAGAGCACAAGCTCAGCACCCAGCCCTGAATGCTCCATAACGACTTGGAGCACTTCTGGCAGCTCCAAACACACCCTTTTGCTGGCTTCTGCCCTTCATTCTGATAAGCACAGAAATAACGAAAAGCCAAGCAAACCAGCAAAAATCCAGCCCAGATCCCTATTTGTCCTGGCCTCTGGGTCACTGGTTTGCCCAGCTGTCGAAATAGGATCACGAACGAGACTGCAAAGGAGCAAATTGCACTGTGACAAAACCTCCCCAAACCTCAAATTTGCATTTGCTAACGCAATAGAAAGCAAAATAGTCACTCTGTGAGCTCTGAAAATAAAACTATAGGGACACTCCCACTACAAAGCCCTAGCATTGCTATGGTCCCTACCAGCTGGCACTGGGAGCTCACTATTCCCCACTTCTGAGCATCCCAACACCCTCCCAGGCAGTTGAGGGACTGCTTGCTGCATTTCCTTCCTCACTGATGGGAAGCCAAAGAAGAAATTTGCTTATGCTAATCAATCCCTGGCACGATGCATAGCAGACACTAATCCACTAGCCATCTCCATCAGTCTCTGCATATTTAACTAAAGCAGTGAACACTCATGGAGGATTATGTACGCAGTGATATTGTTGTAGCAGTGTTTTCCTACCTAAGCTGCAATCATTCAGACACCCTATCTCCTAATATTGACATACAGAGTGCACACAAGCAACCTGCAGAATTGCCTGGGTCCATGCAAGCATTCTGGACAGAACTGCCTCCAAAACTACATCTGCTGCATGGGATTTAATAGACGTGCCTGCTCCATACAATGCTGCCTTAATTACCCTCTGTCAAAACGCTTACGTTCACGGCAGTTATTTATAAATCACCATTTTTGAAGGAGTAAACACTGCCTGATGTTCATAGGTATGTACAACCAATTCACAGGTAGCTTGGACATGCAATTACAGGAGGGTTTGGTCCATTTTCCATCACTTTCTGCCGGAAACACAAGCCCTGTCCACTCAGGTGTATCCCTGGGTTAGTATTCCTGCTCTCGCAGAGCTAAAAAAAACCAACAGTGCTAAACTCTCTTCTGCATCTCTGAAATGCAAGGACGAGCCACTCGCTCCACCTACCCTGCTGGCTCACCTTCTTGTCCCTGAAATGTTCTTGTCACCACGTCTTCAGCAGGAGCCAGCTCAGTTTGAGAAGCAGGTGTATGACTGTGTCTAACTATAGCACGCAAACCCAACGCAGCACCCATCCCACCAGCTCTGGATCCCGCAAATCACACGTACTGTGCAAACACACCAGCTATAGCTCTGTGCTTGAACAAGAGTTTTCCACACTTCAAGTAAATTCCTCCGTGCTAATTACCTTGGGAAGCAGCCACCAAATAAGATTCCGAAAGAGAAGTCTGCTTAGATGCCAAGTACACTTCGCAGGGTTTCAGTCACATGCCTTCAAGCTCTGTTCGTCTCCTTCCAGCCGTTAAACACCAACACCTGTTTCACCAAATCTGCAGTGCTGCTTCAGCTAAAGAAGGGCAGACTTCCTTGTGTTAATTCACAGCAACGGTGCCAACAGTAGGTCAGAATGGAAACGCACTTCCAGGGCACATTTCCCTCCCTACAAGGCCGTAATCCTCTGAATCTGATGATCGATTTCTCATTTAACATCAAATGGGTTTGATCCAATGGAGAAGCATAAGAATACATCACACAATGGAATAACGGGAGGTGGTGGAGTCACCATCCCTGGAGGCGTCCAAGAACCATGGGGATGTGGCTCTGAGGGATGTGGTTAATGGGCATGGTGGGGTGGGTTTGGCTACATGATCTTAGTGGCCTTTTCCAACCATAATGACTTGGTGATTCCCATTTCAATCTGTCTAATCGACCTCTCAGCATGACACATTAAATGGGGACAAGGGCTCCTATGGCTCTTGGAGGTTTTATCTCCATCACTTGAATTCCATGGAAGTCTCTTTACTTCCTTATGCACTATAATATATTAGGAAAAAAACAACATCATATGACTGAGAATACAATGAGCTATTCACACACAGAGGGCAAATTTCTGAGGCTAGAAATTGTGGCATCTGTCATTTAGGAGGTTGGCACAACACCTTACTTTTTTCTTTATTTTTTGAAAGCTGCTCACAGAGTTCCTCACAGATAGAACATGCTGGTGTGAGGAGGAGGCTGCCAACACTGCCTCCCTCCCATTTTAACCTTAGTCTTTGGGGTATCCCTTCCCATCCCACATATCTTATATGAGGAAACAACACGTCACATCACTAACTGACGCTCTGTGTCAATAGAGACAGCTTACTGCTTTCACAAACAACCATGCAGTAAGGAAGAGAAGTTCAGCTCTGTTCTTCACTGTTGGAAAGGCTTTTCCTTGCAACATCCCCCACTCCTCCTGCTCAGATATGCTGCATGACCTATATGCAAGTGAGTATGCACATGCAAGCCCTAAATTATTGCAGCGAGAAACAGCCTGGGAATCACCTAAATGCAAAGCAAGTTGTTGGGAATGCAGGGCTGATAACACTTATCAGTACTGACCATTTAAGAAAGGGCCGTGCTTTTCACTGCAGAATAGATTTAATCTATTCTAGCAATGGTTGAGCCATCAAGAAGGGAAGGAAATTAAAAACAAAACTTCTGTTGTTCTGCTTCCTTGTACTGCAAACAACACCAGAAAAAGTATTTGCTCTTGACAATAGTCATTCTTTGCACTGACCTAAACCTTGCCGAAGCTTGTGGGAACACTTCCACTGACCTCAGCAGGCTTTGGGTCACCCATCTCCTTCACTTGAGGTGACCCATCTGCAGTGTGCAATGTACAGTCCTGGCTCCAGAGGCACTTGCTGCACATCAATCTTACTGCTCAACAAGCTTTGTGCACCCTTCTCAACAAGAAGAGTTTGGGAAGACTGAAACATGTACTATTTGTTATCATTAGGTGCATCATTTGGAAGTTTAATGGGCTGTGTCTGAAGCACAGGAAATGCAGCCCGAAGCCCAAAGCCAGGCATGGGCTCATGAGGGCATCTTACAGAGATGCTCAGAAATAAACAGGAGGAGGATGCTGGGACAGCAGTGTACCCACAGAGCATGGAAGAGCAGAAAATGGGATGCTCTGGTCAGACAGACTCCTTCAGATACCCCCATTACCCCATATGGCGAAGAACAAGGGATGCCAGATGCCAGTCTGTAATGGGGGATGGGGAGCTGGCTGCATGCGGGATAATCCCCCAGTCTAAGATTACTTTCAATATAATTTCTGGCACTCTCTAGCAGCTCAGTTGCACCACGAGCACAAACCCGAGTGGCTGGAGCCAGAGAACTGTGTTGCTGATGGAGTGCACAAGTCAGCACCTCATCCCCATCAGCACAGCAAATCCTTCTCTCCAGTTCCCAAAACTACAGGTCACACAGACATTTTGTTGAGGCTTCTTACAAAGACAGAACTTCAAAGCTCTCCTGTGCCTCTTTCATACAAATATTTTCCTTTGTGACACATAGGACCCTGTCCCTGATGACTGCCTTTCTCCCTAGGGCACAGAACAGCTGCTGCTATCATTGTGGGCTTGTCTCCCTTAATTAAGCATCCACAACAACAGCACAAAGATGAAAACAAAGCCCTTTGAATGAAGCCTAGGAGGAACAATTCCCTCCTACAGACAACCTTTTAAACTGGGAGGTGAATCAAAAGCACCTGAAATATCCCATTTAATGCACCAGAATGACTCTGTTCCAGGTGTTCAATGGGAAGGAGCCTTGGCCTGGGGAAGTTATTCTAGTGAAGGCTTCATGCTTTCAAGAAGGTGGAGGTGCAGTTTTTCTTTCTTTTTAAATTAATTGTAGAATCACAAAGGTTGGAAGAGACCACCAAGATCATCTGAAGCCCTCTAATTGCCTTTAAGCTGTCTTCTTTGCAAGCAATTCTTCTTCTTGGTAGACAACCAAGTCATTTTAAGTGTCTGAGCAGAAGTCATGCTTCCTGCCCAGCTCCAAGATGGCTTTGTGAAGTCTTGGCGTCTCTTCTTTTGCTGACTGCTTCCAGCACGTAGTTCCTGTAAGAAATTCATCCCTAGAGACTACTGCACAGGTAAGCACTCAGATGATGAAATTTTCAGACAACCAAACTGTTCTGACTGGACCTGAGCTGGTTAAGAGGATTACAACTCGTTACCACCCACCTGATGCAAGCCTTGCCAGCAAACTGCCACTGTTGGCACTTCCAAGCCCAGTCCCACAAAGCACTCCAAGAAACCCATACTGTTAATGAAATCCAGCTGAAAGAATTGCCATAGGGAAGGATCCTGCCGCCCTGTGCTGCTGCCATGCATCCCAGCTGCTGTGGCTTTGGATGGTAATCCACTTCTACTATTTTTGGCAGAGTTGGTGGTATTCTTAAGGGCAGTAATTACATTTTCCAGGGCAGGCTTTCTGCCAGGGCTCAAAATGATGACCAACAGGGCCCTTTTAACCACCTGCTATGATTCCAGCCTTGATTAGTTATTAGAGTCCTGCTGAAAACCACTGTAATGCAACCAGAAAGGGCGGTTCTTGCAAGACTGACTCCAGGGAGAGGTAGGTTTGAAAGGAGAATAGAAAGTGCTTTCAACAACAAAGCAATCAAAAATAAGAGGCTTTCTGTAGTGGTATTGCCTTCATGAATACCCAAGCAGCACCAATTTCTTCCCCACTGTTCCCACATCAACTGGCAATGTGCACCTTCCATATTACATGAGCAAACCCAAAGCCACCATATAGACAACAATAAAACTTGTAAAACGCTGTACTCTTGTAACCTGCCAAATATCAGCCCTCCCTTTCCTTTCTTAGCATGCACTAACTGGCTTTGGGCAATGAGGCAGTCTTGAATGCACTGAGTTTTTGCACACTGGCTAATACACTACTGATAGAGAGTAAGGATCTTAAAACATGAAGTCCTAGAGTCCTTGCTTATGACTCTGTGACCATGGAAAGCAGTGGTAGCTCTGTGGCCAAAGTCTTTGCAGCAGCAGGCTGGCCACAAGCCCTGCCTGTATTTATAGCTATTACAGATGCTCATTATGTAGCATCATGGAAAGATCTCAAAGCGCCGTCAGGAGTTCATCTGTGGATTGGTAGGATGCAGCAAGCTTGCCTTGGCAGGAGAACAGGTCTTTTAGTCCAGTGGAGACCTCTCATTTCCTCTACCTTTGAACTTCTACCCTCTAATTTCTACCATCTCCAGCTCCCAAAAAAGAAATGGCAGTTTGTGACACTGCTAACACCAGGCAGGGGCAAAGCCTTATACAAGGATAAATCAGGCTCTTTCTTGGTTCAGTAAGAGGCTCCCTGTTACTGCACATCACACACATCAAGTATTTTCTTCATTAAACAAGCTAGAAAAAAGAGAAAACATAGGACTGAAGCACCCAGGAATGTGACCAAGGGTATTCTCAAGGTTTTAGGGATGCTTGATCTCAATCCTACGCCATTTTACAGCACTGTTATTAGGAAATGCCCAGTCAATACACACACTGACTCTACATTAGGTCCTTTACAATCTTGGATAGATCCCTCCTCGTAGTTCTCACAGTCACCCACTGAACTATGTCCTTCTCCTTTTAATACTCATCACATCTTAATTTTATCTTCAGTCATCAAGCACAGGCAAGAGTCTTGGGCTTGGCACACATCACAAGCACAGAGGACACAACACCTGGCACCTTCACAGAGCTGCAAGGCCCTACGTGAGTAATCACAATTACACTCAACATGAATGTCCGTTCTCTACAGCCAACAAATTTTAAAGGAAATACGACCGACAACATTGCTGAGCTGCAGAGCAGCTAATCCCAGTACACATCCTGCTGAAGGACCATCCAAATGGCAGATTTCTCTGTGGATGTGGTCACCAGGAAGATTTGTCCACCTCCCTGCCCTCTCTTGCATTCCTTCACGATTGCACGATGGCTCACAGCTTCCTTTGGAATAGATCTCTGTAAAGCTACCCGCAGGATCCCGATCCAAATCAATGTGATATTCTGCCATATGTCACTGAATCCAGATACAACATATGAAAATCACAAGCTTAGTTTTGTGGTAAACCATTGCCAACGAAATGGCCATCTCAGGGGAACACTCTGCCTTTGCTTTCACTCTGTTCTTTTATCACATGCCAGAAGGTTTTTGTTATTAAACCTACCAGTATGTTTAGAAGGATCCAGAGCAGACAGTGCTCAGTATTTATGGCATATTTCTGCCTTGCAAAGCAGGCATGCGTCTGCCAGAAACTTCCATTCTGCCTTTCCCACCGTAACCTGAACCATGGGGAGGGGATGGGACATGGTTTTCACATTATCCTGTTTACATTCCTTTCCACAATGGAGCTGCAAGTCTAAAAGCATTTCCCTCCATATTAATTCCCCTCACTGCCATTTTTCCTTTACACGGTTAAATGTACAATTTAACCCGGTTTGGAGATTAACACTTATGAACAGATTCATAGAATAACTGAGGCTGGAAAGAGCACTGAGATCATTAAGTCTAAACATCAACTCCTGCCCATGACCACTGGTGTCCGGCCACGGGCTGTTAGGAAAAGAACCCTTGGCTTCAAAGAGCTGAGTTCCTCTATGGGAAATTTGGAAGAACAGCTCGATAAAAATAAGAGTTTTCCATTCCTGTGGAAACAGTTCCCTTAGTCCTACGTCGAGACAAGTCACCGAGCCTTGCGAATTCTTTGCCAAAAGTAACATTCCCCAAATGCTTCACTGATATTACTGGATCGTTATGCGCCGAGAGAAAAATAGCTACCGAGAGATTGTTTCATCTCTTCTGAGATTAAAAAGCTTCTTCTCTCATTCAAATGATATAATGTTGAAAATATTCTGTTGAAAAATATGGACCCGTTTGATGCAAACCTGCAGAACACCCACTTGAATGAATTGGCCTCATAGAAAACTGCCACAGTGAACAAGGTGCAGAAAAGCCCAAGAAGGTTTTCTGATCCAGGAGCGACCTTTATGATCATCCTCAAAGCTGCAGGCTGTAGGAAAAAGCTCTAATCCTTTCATCATTGCGTTTTGACAAGATTGTGCATGAGACTGTAGCCGGGCATGCGGCTGAAGGAAATTACCTGGGACTGAAATCATAGACTGTGTGCATCTGCAGCGCGCTAATTGAAGGCTTCAGGCAAATTATTATACCTTCCCACTCAGGAAAGGGAAAACTTTTCTCTCCCTGAAAATGACCGTTAACTGCATAGTAATAATAGGAGATGGCAACCATTCGGGATGATAACTGAAGTGTGTGCCACGAAGGATAGTTCAGCAATATATAATTTTCAGAGACCAAACGTATTAGCGTCCATACAGTTTGTCATTACAGGAAAGCATATAACTGCTCAGCAGCGTTATGGCAGAGCTGTGTTAGGTCACAGTACTTCATCACCATGCTCAGAGCAGGACTGCTTTTCCCAGCTTTAGTTTGGGACACTTATAATTTCACTATGCAAAACTGAGCATTTATAGGAGCAGTGAACCCGTAAACAAGTTGAGAAAAAAAGATAGGATGATATGATGTTGTATCTGAAAACTGGTATTGCTTTAAACGGCAGATGCATGCAGAAATGTGATGCTGACAAGAAATGTGCTGCGACTGTCCCACTGCAATGGCCAGCAGCAAACAAAGCCCCCGTCCCCAATCCATTGCTTTGTGCCACCTCCCCGGCATACTGTGCAGAGCAAAGCGCTTGTGGTCCTGTCACAGCGAGACAAGATGATGTGCAGAAAAATAGGTCACCTCTTAGTGCACAGAGGCAGACCTTTCCCCAAACCTTCCCAGCTCTTTCATTAATATGTGCATGTGAAATAATTCTGAGCTTGCACAGAAGTGCCAGTGAGAGAGAGGAAGGTCTGAAGGTGCTTGAAAAGGGGCGTGATGAGAGACACCCAGCACACAAAGGATGTTACACCTCCAGATCTCCTTCCCCCTCCCCTGACCCCGAAGTCGGGCAGCACACGGTGACAGCGTGTCCCCTTGTAGGGACAGGCATGCTTTCATCCTGCTGCTCTCATGACTTTCCTCCTGGGCAATGACAAGATCTAAAAAGCCCTTCAGACCAATCAACTCCACCTCCTCATCTTCTTAATGTTTTCATCCCAGAGCTTTCAGAAAAAAAAATTCCCAATAAGGGCTGTCACCAAGCTCTCAGAGGAAGGTGTTCTGCCAAGAAACTAATGGCTCTGGGCAGTTTGTAAGTAGAAAAACAGAAAAGATATATTTTGGGGCTGTAGGCCCTGATTCATCCCCCCCTTGAAGCTGCCACACAAGGTACAAGCCTTACGCTCCAATGTTCTCTCTCCTTACATTTTTAGTCAGAAGGGACCTTTAAAGGTCACCCAGTCCAACCTCCCCAAATCTCCTCCTTCCACATAGGAATGTGCTGTGGCAGCCTGGGTTGGCCAGCCAGCTCCCCAGAGGTGCATCACCATTATATATATATATATAATATATAAAGGAGCCAAATGAAAAGCTGCAGCAGCAGCAGTCAGAAAAGTGGCATTTGTTGCACACTAAAGACGAACCACTTTCACTAGCAAACGCTTCCTTCCCAACCCAGAGTTCTCAGGCACATCTACATAAGAGGCTTGAGGGAGCTTAGCTTTCCAGGATGTGTGTCATGCCAGAGCCAAATCACAGCACCGTGATGTCACAGCCACAGCAGCTCAACTCCAAGACTTGGGTTTTTTTGCACCAAAATAGCAGTTAAGCCTGAACAGAAAGTTCTGAAATATTCATAATGATAGCATTAGAGGTAACACTTAATCCTCATTACTCACTGCTGGTATTTAGGCAGCATGCTGTCTGGCTACTGAATAATCCCAAGGGAAAAGCGGGAGAATTAATGCACGTGAACAAGGGGCTGTCATCTCAGGGAAGTTACTCCATGCTCCGACTGCCCTGCACAATCTCTATGGGCTGAGAGAATACAAATTGCTCCTTCTGATTGTCATTGTCAGAAGAAGTAGAGATGGCACGAATAAAGCAGGGAAAAGGCAGTGTTGTATACAGTTTCCAGCCTCCTGGAGCTGTATTTAGTGGCTGTGCCTCGAGGAACACAACAAGCAGAGACCTATTTCTGCTGCTCACAGCCACCTGGCCCTTTTGGTTTAGGGGTGGTCAGATGAGCAGCTCTGCCTGTTGGGATCAGAGGTCAGCATCTCCTCAAGACCAGTGGGAGGAATGAACCACAGTTGGCACACAGGGGGCTGGAAAAGGTCACTTAGTTTAGCACCTTTCACGGTCCCTGATCTCAAAGGATTTAGCAAAAACTGCCTAACACTGCCTTCCTTCCTTTGAGAAGGAGCTTAGGTCAGTTGACCAGACCTGCTTTCTCACTGCTGGGGAACAGCAGAGGAGAGCATCTGCCTGTTGAGCAGCAGTGGGATTTGAGGGATAGCCTCGAGGTCCCACAAGGTTCTGCAAGTCACTTCCATTAGTGACAGTGGTACAAGCTGGGGCCATTGGCACCACAGGCAGGGCTGTGCCAATGCTTGGACAACAGCACATTCTGCATGCAGCCTGCGAAGAGCCACAACACCCACCTGAAAAGCCAAATACACTCTAGAAGTAAAACCTTACTTTTAGCTTGTGAGACTTGCATGCAAGCTGAAAAGCAGCTCCACTATCTGACACATCACAGAGTAATCTGTCTTAAAATGAGAGGTGTTGCAGGTCAGCACTCAGATATCCCCAGATGACTCTGCAATGCTTACAGATGTGGCAGAGCAGTGACAGCCCTCCACAAGGTAGCAGAGGCAAAAGAAAGGAGATTTGCTGATCAACATGCAAAGTGTCCCTGCTGCATCCTGCCCTGTGCGGGTGGAGGAGGGCAGGATTCCCACCTCTGACATCCAAAGGTGAGCACAGAGCCTAATGCATGCTCACAGCTCCTCTGTGCCTTGCCCAGCAAGTAGGCAGCAAAGCTGATTGCAGACAGCCAACAGCAGTCACCGCTGCCACCTTCAAAATTGTCATTTGCATCTGATTAATTAATGCTGCCTGGGTACAGGCTCTACTGGTAATTAGGCTAAGGGGGAATTTCAGAAAGCAACACTGACAAGTGCTACAAAGCACTGCAGAAGGGGCTGAACGTGGCTGTCTCTCCCCTCCAGAAACAGTGAAAACAAACAAACAAGTTAAGTATAGACCTGAACAAAACGGGCACTGGTACATTTTTAAACAGATCTCATTTGGTTAATTTCAAATAAATGCTATGCGGTTTAATTTCCAGGGCTATAGGCAAGAATAATACAGCCCTGCTGTGTTGTCTTCATCTGTCTTCTAATAAACTGATTAGAGCCCAACACATTAAAGCCCTGTGCACCATTATCTATTATTCAGGTTCCTAAAAGATGTTAATTAACCCGCGTGTTCTGAGAAGCTCCATTGTAGCACACACAATAAGGAACCACATGGCACAGTCGGAGCACGTGTTGCTTACTCGTTTTGACTTAATTACATGGGCACGACGCCAAAGTGGTTCTGGAGGAAAACTGTATTATTGCAGAGACAATGTCCAGATACTCACATCCAGGCTCATATTTCACGAGGGAAAAAAAGTCACCTTTCTCTGTTCTGACAAGATATAAATTGCTGGCATACTCCCAACTAGGTAAGGTCAGGGAAACAAACTATGTTTGGGTTCATAAAGCAGCACTCAGAGAGCTCATTCTGCCATCTTGCCACGGAGGATGCTCTGAAAAACAAATGTTCAGGCTGAACTGGAAACTATGAGCTGAAATAATTCTAGAAGCAGGTGAGTAAGTTTTTAGCACAGCTTGTAGTCCCTCAGCCATTGAGAAAGAAAAAACCTCCCTGGCATCTCCTGCAGCCACGGCTCATGCATGCCCAGGGCAGGTGAAGGCTTTACAGAGTGTATGTTGCACAGCTCTCCCCTAAGAGCCATGAAATAAAACCCACTGGTGGCTCACAGCTTGGACTAGGACAGCACACTTCTGGAGGCAACCTGCCACCCTGCTCCATCTCCAGAGCCCAGGTTTAAAACGTGAGGTCAAGCAGAGCAACATCTCCTAAAGCCTGAGCACTCAAATGGTCTCTTAAGCACGCAGCAAACACAGAGGTACATCAGTGCAGACTGAGGGTTTCTGAACGGTCAATGGGCGGCCTCTCAGCACAGGGGCTCTGGTTCACACGATGGGCACCTGCACTGTAGAACTGTGCTGAGCATCCTTGTACTGCATGGGTTAAACTAAGCGGGATCAGTTACCTGCCAAACTGAAATGATGAATATTAACTGGCATTAATTGCTTACAGGTGTGAACTCTGATTTGGGGCCAGACCAACTCTTACAGAGGATAAGCAACTATCACCCCTACAACAGATCTAACAGGATGAAAGCCAGCACTTGGCGCATTATCCTATCTCTCCTATTTTGCAGACCTCTCCATTTTTCTTTTTTTTTTTTTTTCAAGCAGATTTTCAAAAGTAAAGGAAAGAACAACAACAACAGCAACAACAAAGCATGCTTTTTCTCTAAGACCTTCAAGTTGATGCTGCAAGAGGAGCACAGCAGTCCCTGAAAGGATCTGCCACTCCAGCAGGGCTGCACACGAAGCCATGTGGCAGGGCTTTGCTGCAAGCACACCATGCTCTTTTTTAAAGGGGTCACAAAATGCTGCTGACAGCAAAAGAGCTCACACCATGCTGCTGAGCCCAGCACCTGCTTGGTGCTTGTTGCTAAGGGCAAGCATTTGCTCTGGGGCAGGGCCTGCCTCAGTCCCACAGTGCTCCCCACACATTCTGCTCCTCTGCCATAAATCTAAGCCAGCTCCATAAACCTGTTAACAAACTTTTGGTGGTGGGAGTTACACAGACACAACGTGTGCAACATGTGCTCTGGAGATGGATGACCTTCTTGTTCATCTCCTAGCATTTAAAGCAGTATGAGTACACCTAGATCTGCCAAGCACGCAGTTTGGTCAGCATAACCAACAGCTTTTGGGGCACAGTGCTTTGTGGGTTATGCTTTATAGCTGTACAAGACCTCTGTGATGGCTTTCAAATGTCGACGATGTCAGGTTTTGGCACTTAAACACAGCAGGACAATTTGTTCTGTTCTCAGAAAGAAGAAATTTGAAGACATGACAATATTTTTCTTAGAATTTAACGTTAAATAAGTAATTTGAAAGGGATACTTGACTCAAGCTCTTAAGCCTGCATCTACCGGGGGCACCCAGTACAGGGACAAATTACCCTATGTGTATGTATTGAAGTTCTCTCATCTCTTTCATCACAAAGATATTCTGAGGTTCCTTCCCATTTACAACTTCCTGAATCACAGTTTTCATTACTCTCCCAGCTCCTTCTTCCCCTAAAAGAGAGGGACTGTGGGTTTTGACCGCTGATCAGGTTAGATATTAGGAAAAATTTTTTCTCTGAAAGAGTGGTGCTGCAGTGGCACAGGCTGCACAGGGAGGTGGTGGAGTCACCATTCCTGGAGCTAAAGAACCGTGGGGATGTGGCACTGAGGGATGTGGTCAGTGGGCATGGTGGGGGGTGGGCTGGGGTTGGACTGCTACTACTTGGTGATACTTAGCGCTCTTCTCCAACCTTAATCATTCTGTGACTTTATGACCACCTCAGTCTGGTTTATTTGTTTCTTGCTGTTTGTTTCTAAAACAGAAAATAAAGGAAAAAAGACAGAGCAACTTGGTAGTTACTGAAACGTCCACTCAGCAACAAAGAACTCACCCAGGGAAGCTTCTGTAGAATTGCAAGTCTCCTGATGGGAAGGGAACCTCCAGCTGGGCACCAAGCAGCCCTGGGATTTCATTACACCTTAAGGTCAACCCTTCTGCACTTCCACCTGGCAAATCCTACTGCTGACAGCAGCAGCATTTTTTTTTATGATCTACCACTATCAATGCAGATGCCATTAATATGTCTGGGCGTATCAGCAGAAGTAATAGCGTGGTGTTAATTGAATGGCTCAGCGTTCATCTCATCACACATTAACACTGCTGAAAGTTACATAACGCTGTTCCCAGGGAATATTTTACCGGATACCATAAAGCATCTCCAGAAAAAAAAAAAAGAAAAAAGACAAAGCAAATCGGAAGATCGGGAGGCTGAAAGCTCCGAGCTGCTTCTCCTCTTTCAGGGGGCTGTTATTTAATCAGTTTTTATTTCCTTTATTTATCATGTGGAAGCAACTGTGTCGTTTCAGTTGCTGTAGCTTAAAATGTAATAAAATATGGCTGTGACACAACAATACCTGGATCCTCCAGCCAAAGCCTGCATTTCGGTGTCAGGATGAACAAATATTCATCATCTGATGCAGCCACTGCTGCCTTTGTGAACTGAGCATATATTTCAGTGCTCACTGCCACATCTCTCCTGAAGGCGTGTATTAAGAAGAGCCTGTGAGTTACTGAACTGTAAGGCTTGCAAGCCAGAAATTCAACCCCAGATGCAGGTTCATAATGCTTTTGGAGAGCATTTAAATCAATGAGCAGAGCCTTAAATCATAGGACAAGAACACCCAACACACACCATTATACAACAAATCTTTTTAAGAGGAGAAGGCTGATAGAGCTTCGCTCCTGGCATCATTATTTGCAGTGTTTTGTAACCAAGGAGGTCAGGTTCCTACTCACAGATTAGGTTAGCAGACATCAACAGAAAGCAGCTGGGACAGAAAAAGCCTTCCTTAAGTTTCATCTTTGGGTGTGAGCATCACAATGCTGTCATTAAGGAGAACAATAGCTGTGTGCAGTGACACAGAGGACCTCATCCTGTGCTGCTGTGGCTGAGCACCCACACTATCAGGCCAGAACCTGCCTCTTGCCTGGCACAGAGGTGGGAACTGAGCACAGGGCAGCTCCAGCTCCTTTGGTTCTCCAGTTTTCTGACGAAGATCTTCCATTCACCCCAAACTATAAGAAAAGGGAAAGAGCCGCAAAGGATAAGAACACTTCATCTGGCTGCAGTGTCAATCCTGATCGGAACTGGGTCATTAAAGAACAGCTATTTCAGCCATTATACCTAATTACAAAGCGGAGTCAGTCTCTAAAAATAAAGCTCCAAGTGCCTGAACTATATTAAAGGCAGATAATTAAAAATCAAATAGACGATGCCATCTTCCCCGTCACATTAAGCCCGGTCTCGTGCTGAGGCTCATCCTTTGAGCCCAATGCTAACACAGCAGCCTCAGGTAAAGGACAGCAGCCAGGGCTCCTGACTGATGACACCCATGTGCAGCAATCTCTTCCTCAGCACTCTGTGAAAGGAAAACCAAAACAGCACTTCTGTGGGTTTTGCTGCCAAAGGAAACTTGTCTGCATTGAGTTCACAGATACAATCAACTGAGCATGTTATCTCTCCCCAGCTCAGATGCATCCCATCTATTTAGACCCAAGAGAGGCACCTAGTCATAGGCACTTCATCCTCTCCAAGGACAGGAGGACAAGCCCAGAGACAATTCATCCCACCAGACACAAACCATCCCCTGGCTATGCCTGCTGCTTTCCAGAGGCTGCAATCAGCATTGCACACCTGAAGAAAACACCAGATGTTGGGAATGTCCTTTGAGTAAGATGTCTCAGGCCACCTTCATCTCAGTTTTATGGGGAACACCTTGGTGGGACCAGGAGCAAAACACCTTTGGGACAAGAAGTTGGGAAACAAGGCGGAATTGCATAGGCAGCAACAAGTAGAGCCTCGAGGCTTGTTCTGCATCCCTAAACATGCCAAAGATCAGACATCTTCGAAGCTCTCAGAACTGCAAAGCTGGAGCAGAGGCTCACAAAAATAATCCTGTTCGTGGTACATCGTGTTCTTCCTATTTCTGAATGCGATGGGAACACTGCGAGAACAGCGTCTGCCATCGCAGAGCAGCATATTGTATTCCCAGGCCGTGCAGCAACAGAAAAACAGAAGTGAATGGACCAAAAAAAGCCTATCGCTTCAGCATTATCAACGTTAAAAAGAACGTATTCAAAAAAAAGAAAAAAAAAAGTCCAAGTAGCCTAATGCACTGTTTGAAAGCTTTTTGTGCCCATTTTATCATCAGAGCGGTTCTCTGGGAGATAGTTTCACAGAGGACCTAAGAGATAGATCAGACTGGAGAAATTCAGCTGCTTTGGGTGTGTACCCTCCCCTCTGGTTCTTTAGAACAGCGTGAAGCCAATTGATCTTTACAAAGCCACAAGAATAGGCATGGAAGGAGGGAGGGAGGGAGAGAGGCAGCAGTGCTGGGGGACAGCAGACCTAGGTGCCATGCAACAACATCCAGCCACCGCCGGGCAGGACGATGCGGCAGCACAGATGTGTATACCTTCAGAACCAAGGAGCCAGGTGTGGAGGCAGCATTCCAAGCCCTCCCTGTCCTGTGCCATGTCACTGGGCAGGCAGTGTAGTCATCAGCTTCAATATGAGCTGTGCTCTGGCTGGACACAAGTTCCTTTATGGGGCTTAAGAAAACACTGCATAAAGTCAGTAAAGTAACTGTGGGAGACTTTGTGCTGCTGCTTTAGAGCTGTCTCAGTGCAGGGACTCAGTCATGACACACACAGCAACAGACACCACTCGCCCCCCTGCACACCTCAGCCCTCCCTGCCCCCTGTTCATCACATCTGTTCACTCAGCTCTCCAAACATGCTCCTTGCATCCCACCTGCAAAGACCCTGCTCAGTGTATCTTCAAGTGCTTACAAGTGGGATTAAATAGCATCTAGTAGACCTGGAGCTGCAGGAGTCAGCAAGTCTTTCACCCAGGGCCATTCAGGGTAATTACTAATCACTTACTCATTGCAAACTTTTTCTGACCCCATTCTCAAAAAGCAACATCTGCTGTGTGGCATTGTGCTACAACTCCCATGTGCATTAAAGGAAGCTACTATATACCAAAAGGCCCCTGACCCATTCTCTCAGAAGAAGGCATGGTGGTGATGGTTCGTTCGATGGTTAACCTATGAAATCTTGGCAGCTTTTTCCAAGCTTAATGATTCTAGGATTCTAAATCCACAAACTGGATGAGCTGTCAGTTTCTTGCACTACCTTCCTCTCCTTTGCCAACATTTGAGACATTCATATCTCTTGCCACTGCGCTCACAGTCACAGGAGTTAATCCTGTTCCATGCTCTGCTGTCTCTCTACAATTCTTTCTTAGCGTATGTGGAATGCCTTGTCTGGAACCTAAGAAACTGGAAGGCATTGTGGTTGGGAAGAAGCAGGGGAAGGTGACAGAGCATGCTGTCCTTTCCACCAAACATCACACAGAGCTGGCCAGGATTTGTCAGACTGCCTGCTAATCCATGCCTGCTCACTGCATGCAGCTTAACTGTCTTCTTGAGAGTGGTACTAATGGGTATGGAAAGAAAAAGGAAACAAAAATATAACCACTTTGTCACTGGTTAACCCAGTGCAATTATCACAGCGTTCATGTTCCATAATGGGCAACAAGCTCTCAGCACAGTGACATGGCACGGAAGCTCCTGGAGATCACAGCTGGGAGCGAGGAAGCGCTCCTGACTAAAAATAGGACAGAACATGGAAGAGGTAGGATTTGTAACTCCTAAATATAGGCTTCCCCAAAAGGATGCTTTTTACCCTGCTCACACGTCACACATGAGGCCTCTCGGCTCAAACCAGTAGCTGGCTGAAGATAGATTTTTTTGCATGGTCCTAACTTTTAGAAACAACTGATCTTAAATCACAAATCAAAAGAACAATTAGTATTTAGTGCAATGACTACAATCACAAATGCTCCCTTCCTCCCAGCAGGAGACACATTCCAGGACCACGTGAGCATGAAAACACAGCGGCAGGTTCCAAATAACACGGACTCAGCTTATTTAACAATTTTGGCAAGCTTCTGCTTCCTGATTCAGTGTTTCAGATTTGCAACAACACAAGTGAGAGATTGCAGAGCAGGTTCGTGTGGAGGCTGAAGTAAATGTAGGTTGACAAAACTGAATTTCTTACAAAGTGTAGGAGAGCTGTGTTGTCACACCATAATGCTCTCCAGCTGTTACACCACCGAAACACGCAGCCACGTTTACGCTGTGTGTGGGGAGTGCTTAAAAGCACATACAGAGCTGGTGCATCTGATCTCCAAAATCAGACCTCTGCTAAGATCTAAGACTTATGCATGTTATGGAGTCAGACAGAGGAGGGTCTCTGTGTTTTCTTTACTGTTAGCTACAAGCCAGTGTTTGTGCAAGCAGCTTCCAAGTGCCATAGAAAGTGGTGGCCTGCCTATATGTGCAACAGCACTGGAAGATGGATTTAAAGAACACAGTAACACAGAGCGCCTCAGTGCACCGAAAACTACAGCAGCTCTCTGAATCAAACCATGAAAGAAAAGAAGCTCTTCTGAAGTTTGTTTCTTCTTTAATTTACATCTTGTTTGCTTGCCCCTCTTTTACAGTTTGTGCTTTGGAAGCATGTTTCCCTGCTAACAGCAAAGCAGAGCCCAGAAAGTGAGAAATCTCACTCTCAGCACTGCAAGGATTCCTCGATCGCTACCTACGTGTCTTTGGTGCTGGGATGGTGCTGCCCACCTGTGGGAAGAGGGGAGCTCCAGCTAACAGAGACCTCCAGTCTCCATGTTGCACCCCAAAAATCTCCACAAGAACACATGCTCCTGAGCATTCCTCCACACAGGCAGAGTAAGCTACAAACACCAGTGAACTCCACTGACTGACCATAAAGGAGCTGTTTACAAGGGTGGAATAGTTTAAACTGAGAGCTTTAGGTTAGATATTAGGAAGAAGTTGTAAGCTCAGAGGACGGTGGCACATTAGAACAGGTTGCCCAAGGAGGTCAGATGCCCCATCCCTGGAGGCACTCAAGATCAGGCTGGATGTGGCTCTGGGCAGCCTGTTCTGGTGGTTGGTGACCCTGCACACAGCAGAGGATTGAAACTCAATGATCACTGTGGTCCTTTTCAACTCAGGCCATTCTATGATTCTATGGTCATAACCTTGAGGCAACAGTAATTATAAGGAGTAATAGGTGTGCACTTAATACTCAGGACACTTAGTGAATAACAGCTGCTCAGGGAAGAGGTTGTGCATTCGTCTAACAACTTTCACACAGCGTATTACAAATTCTAGCACATCTCTAAGCTTGAATTTGTTTTCACTTTTGCTCTTTCCAAGAGATCAATGTTGCAGCTCTGAGTACATTATAAACGTCCCACTCCACACCGTTCCCTGGCAGAGTTCTGTGACAGTGGCCATCTCAGAAGTGGTTTGGAAATCTATTGTTTTATGAAGGGGTTTTAAACACAACAGCATCTCATGCAGCCAAATCTCAAGTAAGTAATAAAAAAGAAGCCATGGATATGCATCAAATGCTCACATCTTCCCTGCTGCCAGCCTCTTTTCAACCCGGAATTCATTTTTAAAGGAAACCTATTTAAGCAACGAGAAGGCTGTGACAAAGACCCTTCAGCTGCTCATTCAGACCACTGCCTTCAGTATCAGTTCCGCCCTCCAGTTTAGCTGACCTTCACACTTATCCTTTAGAGGCCAAACACAGGTTGGACAGAACTGTGCCAACACCTCCAAGTGTTGCAGAGTAGCACCCAGATCTCACCAAAATGGATAGCTCAGAAATTATGCCTAGTTTGCACACAGGAAACACATTTATCAATTTCCTGGCATCCTAGCAACAGCTCTGTGGCTACAGCCTGTACAGCTAACCCTAAAGGCAGGGAAAAAAAAAAAAAAAAGTATTTCAAGGTCAAAACCTGGTGTTTAATTTTGCCATGAATAATGCAGTAGCAGCAATGTGAAATCTTGCCTTCTGCCCCAATCAGTTTCTCAGCCATCAGAATTCCAGTGGTGTCTTTCCATCTCTTGCCAATTCACATAGGTAGATACTTGACAATTCAGTAAGCTGAACTGAAATGAAGGCTCAACAGAGCACAAAATTCGAGGCTAGTTATGGCCTTTGAACCAGACTATTATGATATTTTGGGTCAGTGAGTAGGAAAACAAGTTGTGATAGAAAAAATGTCAAAGTGTAAAACTGCCAGAAAAAGAAAAAAAAAAAAAAAAGATGTCAGAAACAATAAACTTTTATTCCTCCCTGAAGATGATTCAGTTTGTAATACAGTCCCAAAATCATTTTACACACCAGGGATCCATAAAGTCCTTTCAGATGGAAGGGCCACAAATGGTATCTTGCTCTGGAGTACGCACAGTGAGCTGCATCTCTCCATCTTGTGTCTCAAGAGTTGACTTTGACCGTGAAATTTTATCAGCATAGCTTTGGGGATGGTTTTATGGTGCTGAGAACAGAAGGCACATTCATTTTGATCTTTTTATCTCCACAGAGCTTGAACTAAGAAATGTGAGAAAGGTATAAACCTCAAATCGAAGATCTTCACAGAATCATAGGATGGCCTGGGACGAAAAGGACCACAGTGATCATCTTGTTTCAATGCCCCTGCTGTGTGCAGGGTCACCAACCTTGTAGGTAAAAAGTTGAAAGTTACAGTATTACCTTGGCTAGTGATATGACAAGAGGCGGAAGACCTGAAGCCCTGCACGAGCAAATGAATCTTTGTTGGGTTGCACCCTGAAATAATTTGACTTCAGTTGGTCTAATTAGACCTTCTCAACTCACAGGGGAAAGCCAACAGGAACACACTTCATTGATCACAACTACCAAACTGCAGCCCAGGCTTCCCAAATGTCACTTGAGCACATAAGCCATTTAAAACTGGACTGGATTGGCCATCAGCATATGTACGTATTGGTGGAAATCAGCTTACGGTCAACCCTGAGAGGGCAGGGCTATAAAGAAATATCTCCACACTCTCATTTCTCTGGTCACACGAGATGAACTTTTGTTGAGGAGATAAAAGACGGAAGGCAGAGTTAAAACAGCCACAAGCTCAACTACATACCTCCAGGTCAGGGATCCTGGAATGTAAATACAATGCAAGAGAAACCTATAAAAGTATCACACTTGATTGTTCTCAAATGTGCCTCTCTCTCTCTAGAAGGACACCTTGAAGCCATGGTGCCTCCTCACATTCAGTGCCCCCCAGTTAGCAGAAGCAGTCTTTGAGTGAATCTGCTGAATTTAACCTAGGATCTAGAAACCTGTTCTTCCCTCACGCTTATTCCTTAATCAGTCATTCAGAAGGGGAGAACAGCAAACACTGTCAAGTGTTTTCATAACCTGAAACGCATCTCTGATGCCATGCAGATGACTGCTCACTCTGTCTCTTACCTCTCATTGAGATCACTGTGCCAACCCAAGCAACTTCTGGCCACAAAAGATAAAGCTAGATGTTATCTGGAAATGCTCTTTGGGCACCTAAACAACTAAGGGGAAGACCAAACAGAAAGCAGAGACAGTCAGTTACTACCTGCAGATAACTGAAGAAGGAACACTTTGGCTCATCCTGATACTGTACTAACACACCCCATGGAGCATCAACAAATCGATGAAAATATTATTTTTTTCCCCCAAAATTATTTTTCAGTTCTGGAACTCTCTAACATTCAGTGAGAGCCAAAAGCCTGGATGGATTATTCAGGAAGCATCTGGACAACATAAGAAGCTTCTCTCTCCTAAGTAGCACAGACAGCAGAAAGCAAAGCTTCACTTAACCTGCAATGGGATGTGACACTGGGCAATGCAATGAGGAGTTATCACCCAAAATCCAAGCCATGAGTCAGGATACAAATCTGAACAGACAGACACTCAATTTCTTTGACTCAAATGTATTTTGTGTTTGCGTGTTTTTTTAAGGTTTGCTCAACATTTACTCCATGTGTTTTCCATCATGGAGAGGTCTTTGTACAGCCCCAGGATCATGACAGCACAAGCAAGAGCTCCAATTCTCTTGGTGTCTGAGCAGTGATGGTTTTAACTCTTGGTTTTGTTGATATTGATTGTGCCTGGCACTACAGAGCATCAGGGACCCTTCCAACATCTTTTGGGAATAAAGACACATTACTAATTCTGCATAAATGTATACAGGATGAGACACAGACTTACAAAGACTCTGAACTACGTGGTCACAAACCAGAGGCAGCAGAACAGCAGTCCAAGCGCCTGCCAGTGCTCCTCCACCTGCTAACACAGCATAGCAGCACAAAGACTTGGAGCGGATTCTGGCTGCAGCTACTGTGATTAGAAGCTCTTTTCTTTGCCTTTCCCTTCAAATCAAATACTTTACTTTGAAGGGGGAAGTTACATGCCTTGCTTTTATTTACTCAGGGACTGCTGTGACCCAGCAATCAGCACCAACACTCTTCCCATCACGTCTAAAATGCTGATGGCTGAATAACATGAGAGAAAATTCTTTTCTGCACTTTAACTGGACCTTATAAATTTATCAGACTTGAATCTACCACACTACTTGCACTTGCCTGACTGCTTTTCACACACCAAGGAAAGGCTGGCTTATGGGTTTGTGATTCAGACAAAGCAGAATTCCTGTAGATGCCCCACACTGGCATATGTAGGCTTTCAGTTTTCATTGCACAAGGGAAGGTATGAAAGTCACTCAACAACAGGCAGCATCTCTATAAAATAGGGGAAGGCTTCTTCCAGGTGCAGCTGGACCCAAACATCTCTCATGCAAACACTTGCTTGGTATTGGAACAACCTTTTTGCTCCCAGTCATTCAATTGGGACCTGACACCACCAGCCACGTACAGCACAGGGGGCTGAAAACACTTCCCACAAGCTAGCCAAAATTTTCTCAAAACTTGTTTTATGTAAGAGTGATTTCTGTCAAAAGGCTGAAAAAAATAACTTCAAGATTTTTACCAATAACGATTTAAAAGACTGAGACACAAAGATATAGATAGATGCCTCTGTTCCACCTGCTCAATGTTCAAAGAAACCAGGGCAATTAATCAGTATATACTCAAAGCTAGGAAATATTTAACATTTCTTTGGAGACACAGACTACAGAGGAGCTTAAATCTCCATCCCATCATCAAACAACTGTAATGGTTAAGGAACTATTTCCAAAGGATGCAAGTCAGATCAGCAATGGCTCAGCACATCTTTTATAAAACTTCTGCAAGAGGAAAAAGCAGAGATAGTCCAGCACTAATTCCTTTTTCTAATAGAAGTCAGTGCAGACCATATGTGCTCCAACTCTCTGGACTCGAGACAGCCACCTGGCACCAAAGCACTGCACCCAATTAGCGTGATGGATTGATTTCTCTAAGAGGCCAAATTAATGCAAAGCATTAGTGTTATCCAGCTTGTATCAGCATCCCACAGTACGCAGGTCCAGGTGACACTGGCCCTGCACTCTGAAGCTGCAGGGAAAAGGGGTGTCCCCAGAACTGGCCCAGCACACAGCCAGGGTTTAGGGAAGCCTGCGGTAGCTGCTGGGAAACCTGTGCTCAGGTAGGAAACCACTTTGCCGTGGATGTCTGGAACTTGCTATTCATTCACCAGTTTCCTGGCCCAGCAAATCCCATGCCACGCATAGAGCATCTCAGCAGCTCGCCTTCTTGCACATCTCTTAGCTTCTCCCGTTTACAAGCAAACATCACTTTCCCTCCCAGCAGCATTACACACAGCCTTGAAGGTCCCATGTTTTTTTCCACATCAGGACTACTTTTAGCAAGCAAAGAACTAGCTCAGTTCATCAGCCAAGCTTCAACAGCAATAACCTGGATCACAAACCAAGGTCAAAAAGCTTTTTAGAGCACAAGCAGACGAGCCATGTTTTGGGAACCCTCATTATATGGCACAATAGCACTAGACACCTCCATAACAGACCGAGATTCAACTACAGCTTCAAAAACTAGTCAGTTTCAATTTACCCTCAGTGCAAGAGCAGATTTCTCCTTTAAAAGCCAAAAGCAGGAGCAAAGCACACAGAAAGGAGGTAATGCAGTAAAATGAGGCACTCTTCTCTGCTCGAGTTTGTAGGCATTGCTGCAATATGCTTCACTGTAGCAGAAAAATAGACTCTTCTCACAGCATTTTGGCTGCTGCAACCCCCAGCTGGACTACAGACATGCATCAAAAGCCAGAGAAACAAAGAATAATGAAAACAGATTATTATTTTTAAAAGGTTGAAAAAAATCAACAATTTGAATACAGCAAACGTGTTCATTTTAATTTAATACTGCTACAGGCGTATCAATAAGCTTATTACAGTCTCAGACACATGGGTTCAGGGCAACCCCAAATGCTTCTGCAGGCAGGTAAACGCACTCAGAGTTTAAGAATAAAGCCTTGCGAGCACACTTGTATCTATAATAGGGGAAATATGCTCGATTTCCAAAAACATTAACAAAAATACATTTGCTTGGTGTTGATGGGCACACCCTCAGCCAGAGCAGTGTGTGCTCTAATCTTGCCCATCTTACCATAACAGATGCCACCAGCCTGGTGGCACCAAAACACCTCTGTGTAAAACACTCAGGACAGTTGCCAGAGCATCAGAACAAGCAGAATGTAGGAACCAGCTTAGTCATTGCACTTCAGAGGAAATAATGGTTTATTATCTCATTCCAAAAGTCAATCCAAGGGAAAGGAAGGAAAGAATAAGGGTATCCAAAGCTTGGTTTACTGATGAAGTGACCATGCCCATTTTGCCCAGAGGAGCTATGGGTGCCCCATTCCTGCAGACATTCAAGGCCAGGATGGATGGGGACCCGGGCAGCCTAAGCTAGAGCCTGATTTACTGGTTGGCAGCCCTGCCTGTGACAGGGGCCTAAGTAGTTACAGGAAAGAAACACCTGGAAACTTATGCTTGGAGAAAAGCAGCCAGGGCTTATAACCTCTGTTCTCTCTCCTGAGCTGCTTGCTAAAAGGCATTCACAGTCCCCCTGTGTGGCTTGGCTGTAAGATGATTCCTTCTCTTCCTCCTCTGTAAGCTCTTTCTGACAGGTGTGCCCAGGGGCACGCTGAGCAGCACCTCAGACATCTGTTGCTCCCTCTCCCTTTTCATGCCTGCCAAGAGACATCAATGAGATTGCTTTAAATACAGACGGGAGGATGCGACCTACGGGTATAGGCTGAGCGGCATCCCTTCTGGAGGTAAAAATAACAACAACAAAAATAACCACAGCCTACGTGCAAACTCCAGTCCCTGCCCTTCTATATTGCGTTATGGTATCACCTAGCCACTTCTGCTAATGTCTTTCCTTTGGGGAAATGGAAAGCAGGAACTTATCTACAGGGATCATAAACCAGAAAGCTCTATCTCCTGGAAACGGCACACACCAAGAATAGCCTTTGATGGGAAAGTCACCCAAGAACTGTTTGGAGAGCAGTGATGGGAAAACACAAGTTCAACCTTCCCCACAGCATCATACGCAGAAGCATCCCTCAGCTGCCAGCCCTTCAGCTCACAGCTCTGCTTCCCACTAACCAGGCACCTGCTCTTGGGGAAATTCTCCCCAGAAGAGGCAGTTCCATCCTCAGGAGACAGAGGGGACCCACTGTCAACTGCAATAGTGTTTCCTGGTTCCTATAGATAGGAAGAGCTTGCCTGCATATATCAGCGAGCACACGTGTATGGGGTGAGCCACACTGCCTAAAATAACTGGCTAAGCTCAGAAGGCAGGCAGTCAGAGGCAGATGTCTCTGATAACCTTGATATCGAATGTTTGGAGGTCATGGGAAAACCCTTGTTTGAGTCTCTAGCAACTGTGACCCTCAGAAATGCTTGGGGAAATATTCTGCTCTCCAGCCGAACTTAAGCAGCTGTCCATACAGGTTAATCCATCACAGAACAGATGAAAGGCTAGTCACATTCCAGGATTTGGGGCACTGCAGTTATTGTGGCTATGTCCTGCCCTTGGAATGGGTGCTAATCCACCTCTGGGCTGGGCTCTATGCCCTCACCTTGCTGCAGACACGTGTTGGCTGCCACTTAAGCAAAACCATAGACTCAGCACTCAACAGGCTACAAGAATGCCCCACACAATGTGGGCTGGCCACCCACGGGGAATATACACGACAGCTTCTTACATGCGATTCTCATCCTGCAATCCTCCAGCAGAAAAAGTGAGCCAAAGCCTCCCTTCCTCTCCCAGGAGAGCAGCACATTGAAATGGGCTCTGATGGACAGAAATCCCAGGCAAAAACTGCATCTTCTATCTCCACATGCATGCACTAATGACACCACAGCCACCTGCTGTCCTGGTTGCCATAAAATTACAGCACCAGTAATGATATAAATAGCTGGTGATGGGACAGATGATGACAAAGATGAAGTGCTGAGGAGTTACTGTCCATCAGGGGGTTGTACTAGCAGAAGGTGCTCAAAAGAAGCAAAGCAGCCAGCAGCACTCTGGGTGGCTTTGCACTATTCCAATTGCAAGCTACCTTTGCCAGCTTGTGGTGGTTAAAGTGCACCCTGCTCAGCCTCATTGTGGGTGCACCAGTAAGGCATTTGTACAGCTTTTTGACTTTTGCAAGCAGAATTGTACCAACAAGACAGTCTTCCATTTACCTCTGTACTAAGAAAACCACAAGTACAAAAACCAAATCACATCTCTAACAACACATTTATTGCTTTGCATTTTCCAGAACAGGCAAGTATTTGAACACTTAAGGTGACAGGAGGGGAGCTAACAATTGAGATGAAATACTTCAATTTTCAATTTGCGTGGATTTACCAGTGCCTTAGCAGTGATGTTTCACAGCATGTCCTTCCTCCAGAAAAGAAAGAAACAGACAACGTCCCAGTACCTCTTCCATCCTATTTGGTATCGCCTCCAAATTGGCTCTACGTGGAGACCCACTCTCCCCTACAGCAAACAGAACTTCTCATAGAATATTGTTTTCCTCCTAATTCAAGTCTCTATCAATTTAAGCCCAAACTTGTTTGCTTTACACCAATGTCTTAATGCCGATTCATAACACCACTCTCATCCTAGGTCAGGTTGTGGCAAAGCCCCTGCTACCAGCTTACTGCAATTATTTCACATCAGAAAATGTGATTTCTCACAGGGTGTGGGGCACAGCCTGAGCAAACTGCTCTCTGTTCTCATTTCTGCCTTCCCCCATGGAGACCCAGCCGGCAGACAGCACAAACAGGACTTACGGCGCATCATCTCTCTTCTCTTTTCTCTTTTGTTGTTTAAACTTCTGTCAACTACTGGGATCCAGAACTCCCTCTCTATTAAATAACGTAATTACCTGCTTGGATCTAGAGCACTATCATTAGCCTGCAGCTTAATAACATAGGTTAGAAAACATGCAGCCTATATACAGAACTGCATGTGGGCTCAGAGCATGGCTTAGCTTCAGCTGTGCTCGTACCAAAAAGCACATGAGCTTCCTGAGCCCTTCTTGTTGCACAGAGGTGGACTTAGAATTCAAGAATCATTAAGGCTGGAAAAGACCACTAGGATCAAAGTCCAACCATCAACCCATCACCACCATGCCCACTACATCATGACCCACAGACAGATCCCTGGCCTACAGAGCAGAGAAAGGGCTGAATTATGATGAAAAATGAATCTCCTCATTTAAAATTGATGCCACTAGAGTTTTGTTGAAATTAGTTGAAGCTTCCTCTGCGGTTCCTCCTCCTTTCACTTCATCTGCTTTTGGAGAAGTGAGACTCTTCTTATCTAGGCATCCATTCCTACATGTGGTTTCATTAAGCTGTGGGATGAGGTTTTCTTATCCTCTGCAATCCACCAGAGTGGTGAACAGAACAGGCTCATGAATAACGGATGTTCAGAGGGGGGAGAAAGAGAAAACAGACTCACTTATCCTTGCTATTTGGTGTTATTGAAATAGGTTTTCATTAGCTGATAAACAGTGTCAGTGCAATTACTCCAAAAGAAATCATCCTGCAGAACAAATCAGCACATCCACAAAGGATGTCTCCACTCCCCAGCCTCCCAAGGCTTCCCCATCAATCAATGCAAAGGGGAAGGAGAGCTTATTCTTCCTAGAGGTGCTTTGCCTTTCATCAGAAATTTTCAAAGCACAATGCTGAGTATTTGTTTTGTTAATGCTTAGAAAGTCCAAGAGAAAGGAGAGCCTCAAATGCATTGGGAAATTCTGATCCAGCAATTTCAGTATCATCCCTGATGATGAGGACTGTGGTCTGACCAGACAGGACAGGTAAGGGGTGTCAGAGGAAACCAAAGCAAAGGACTTTGCATATAACTAACCATCAAGATAATCAGGAAGATAACCGTGTTACCCTATGTCTCACCACTCTTACACACTGGATCAAATCATGAACACTGCAGCCAACCTCCCTGCACCAGAAGCACAATATCCCCATGCTACAGGCAGGAGGAAAAGCTCAAGAGGCCCAAGAAACTTTGATTCATATGAAGTAGAGGGCAGGAAAGCTTCTGGCCCGTAAAACAAGACTCCCGGATGTCTCCTTGATAAGCTAAGGCTTAGGTACCTGCATAAAGAGATCTACCACCCATCCCAGGAAGAGATTTGGGTAAAATGGATATATGTGAACAGCCACTCCTCTTTTCAGTTCCAGTACTTTCTTCCAAAGCAGAAAGTATTCTATATTACACGGATCTATAAATAATCTGTAATTCAGACATTTAAAAGAAAGAAGACAAAGTCTTACATTGGTACCTTATGTCTACATACATGTATTCATGTACAGAAATGTGTGCACAGGACACCACTGCTCCGGTGCTGCTTCCTCCAAATGGTTTCTTTCTTCCCCCTCTCCTCTCCTCCTTTGCAGGTTCACAGTAATGAAGTTAGGTCTGGTAACATTAGCAAAGTATTTATTTAATCCACCCTTTCAAATTCAACTGATATCTGCCCAGATAATATGAAGAGAGCAGCTGAGGCCCCTTTGTCAGCAGCCCTGAAGGAGTCATAAGCAAGGAGATAAGAAATCTTATTACCAGCTTGGAGACGAGAGAAAGAAAATAGGGATTTGGAGAGACATATAAGTCAAAACCAACCTTAGGCAAATATGAGTGAATAGGGCTTTCAAATGCAGTACATTGGGAGAGGCCTATAATAGGGTTTTAGATGTGTACAACACAACTAGCCAATTAAAAAGGAATTTTATCAGACGTTGGGCAGCTCTATCTCTATTAGGACACAAAAGTAAATACTTACCCTCAGCAAAGAAGAAGATTACTTGCCTTACTTTTTCAAGTGTAGGACACAGCTTTTTTTCTGCTCTCTCCTCTTTCCTTGTAAAGTATCAATGAACAAAATCAGCATTCTTGGTTTACATAGAGGAAGTTTTGTATAACTGTCAGACACACAGAAACTCTCCACATATCTGGAGATGCCACCTAAATCTTAACACGCATTCCAGAAGATAATTTCAGATGCTTTTGGAAGTCACTATCTTGAAGAGTAATGGCCTGAAAAGTAAATGAAGTCACCTATTGCTTGGAATTCCTCATAAGCTAGAGACATGGCATGTTTTATGCATTAGTTACCTCCTATTTCTCACAGTTGGCTTTCTTGGTGGTGGTGATGGGTTTTCTGCCTTTTTTTCCCCCCCAATTTCAACCAATTGGCATTTTCATACTTGAAGCTGGATAACAATTAAGAAGATACTAAAGTTTTAGCCCAATGAAGAAGAAATAACCACACAGTGAAATTATAACGATAATATCACCAGAATGACCTACAAACACTGCTATGCAAACTACTGTGGCAGAATGGAGATTCCTTCACCTCTTTCTTCTTTCCTCAGAATAGGGCTGGCAGTCAGTTACCCATCTCCAAGAGCTCCAGTGCACCACTGTTTACATTTGCACAAGACTGAAGAGGAGATTTTGCTGGCAAGGACCCACCACTACTACACTTTTAAAGCCAGCTACGTTTTAAGAAAATATTTTCTCCACTGTCTCAAAAGAGGGCATCTTTCAATAGTGAAACTTCACCAGGGGAAGCCTGTATCGCTTTCCACTTTTGGGGCTTGGAAACCTGAGACACAACAGAGGTGGTTTGCCAAGGGGCACTTGCAGTGACTCTGCTCCTTCTGATTTATTAATAAACTCTACACACTGACTCAGCTGGAAAATATGATGGCCCCCACGCTACAGGATAGCTGGTTTGTGGCCCAGAAAGGTAAAGCTAGTTGACTAAAGACAAAGCTAGCAAGTGCTCATAAATTACATCCGCACTCACCCTACTGAAGTCTATACACTATAAACGCTACTCATGCACACGGCAGGAAGGCAGTGTGTCCCACTGGGGACACAAATAGTTCTCTCTAACAACTGCACGTACTGATGGTGTTTTCTAACTCAAAAACTGTAATAGCAACATTCAAAGTTGACTCAAATACTTGGCTTCCCATGGCCCATTCTCGGGGAGCAAAGCAGCCGTGCAGCACAGAGCCCATCCATAACACCTTGCTGCCATGCTCAGCCACTGAGAATATGAAGCCCCTTCATCATCACTGATTCTGGTGCAGAACAACCACTTATATTAATTCCATACCAAACATACAGTCAGGATACAGGGCCTGAAATCCCCTGACCTGCTGGCACAAGCAGCCTGGATTTGGGGATTCTTCATAAGAATGAGAAGCACTCAACTGAAGAATTTCAGCCTAGCTTATATCAGCTCTCCTTTCGGTCAAATCAAACATCGAATCTAACAGTGATAAAAGATAAAGGTGGGTAGCAGCCTCCTTTGCTGCCCTGCCAAAGGCAAATTTCAGCACTCGCAGGGAGCACAACTCACTCCTGCACACTGCCCTGCTTCTGACCGAGGAGAAGATGACAATGGATCTGCTCTGCATCAGGTTTGGGATTTATGCAACAAACGAATCAAGCTTGCAACACAACTAGGAACTTAGGGCTTATTAGGCAACACAAATACATTCTGTGCTATTATAGGGATTGCTATGCAGCCCCACATTGCTCCAGTCCCATGCCAGTCCTACCCATGTGGCTATGTCTCTGCCTGGGGGCTGTGCTGAGTTCAGCTCCGTATCTAAACAAAATTAAAAGCCTCTTATAAAGACTACAGTCTGCCAAGACTTCAAAAGAAAGGTTAAACACCACGACTACCTGCAGACACGGAGGAAACTTTTTCTTTCTGTCATAACCAATAGTCTACTGCTGCATACAGCTGCACGCCACGGCAGGGAGCCATGCAGAGCTCCTTTCTCTCTCTGTGTTTCACGCATCCCTGAAGTTATTCCTCCTGTGAAGTTATCCTTTCCCACAGCTGCTATGTCAATGAGGCATCTCCTCCAGGATCTGCTTCTCCTCTTCAGACTCTGCAGTTAGGCAGCACAAATGATGCTTAGAGTGATGGTGGGTGCCTACTGCCTTCACAGGTGGCTGCAGCCCTTGCTTTGCCAGGTCCTGCTGGCTTTCATGGACATTATTTCACTCAATGGGAAGATCCCACAGGGCAGACAACTTTGAGCACTGTACTAGATCTTGCAGGTCCACATTATTCCACTGCAGGCTTTGACAGCTGCTTAACTGGCATCTCCTGCCTTTGGCTCCCACAGAACTGAATCAAGATGCTCCTTTCTGTCCTAGCTGGAATCTTTCTGATCAATTTCAGTCTAACCATCACCTTACTGCCTAAACTTGAATAGTGTCTATGAGTGGCAGGAAACAGGAAATGTTCTCAAAATTGAGATCAACTTGATAAAAACTAGAGAATGAAGTGACAGCTGGTACAAAAAAAAATGTGTACATATATATATATATATCCTTATTTGGATGATAAAGCAAATCCCAGAAAATACAGACAAGACAAAAAGACAAGGCACAGATAAAGCAGAAGAGCTGCTAATGCACTGAAAGAGAGGTCCAACTGTGCCCTAGAGATAAAGGATGCTCCCTGGCACACACACCATTTTGAAGAGCCACAACTGGGATTACAAACCCATGCCAACACCACTGCAGCATCCAGGGAAGCCCCGTGAATCCCCAGATAGCTACATGCTCAGTCCTTCACAACAGGGACAACATCTGGCCATTGCTATGGCAGAAGGGGCAGCCACTGTGCCTCCATTGACAGGAGACACCCAGCTCATGCCATACATTCACACAGCCAACAGAGCTCAGAAAAAAGCAAGAAAAAAAGATTATTAGCTTTGCTGTTCTGGAACGTGATTGTGTGCATATTTTAGGGCGTACATACAAAATTTAATTCAGAGCTTCTTCAGGCTGAACTTTGGTAATTTGAGAACGTTTACATTGTGGTTGATCCCGTATTTTGAGGGTTACATTTGGGGTATGAAATACTTATTATCAGCTGCTGCTTCCAAGAGCGTGGATAAATATCTTGCTTCACCAGTGCAATTTACCACTAGAGCCCAAGGAAAAGCAAGCTTGCTTTGTTCAAGGTTTGTTCCATCAGGAACGAGGCACATGGTTGTGCTGAAGCCTTGCCATGACAGCAAGCAAGGCTGCTGCCAGAGCCATGCTGTCAATCTCCGCTGAAGCCAGAGTAAAGCGAGCAAGTAAGGACCATGTTTTCTGTGCAACAGCTGGGAAAGAAGGCTACAAGCTTCTTTTCAAGCCCAGCCCTCATTTAACTGACAAGATTAGACCAGAATCAAGCAGTAAGCTTTCTCAAAGCGACAGAGCAGGAATGTGACACGTGCATGCACAGATCAGACCATCGAGCAAGCAGCTGCTTTGGGTTCCTCCTGGAAGGCAGATGGGAAGTTCAACACAGCTTGGCTCTACAAAACTTTGGAGAATATCAACCCACATTTGATGAACGCTCCTTCCCACACCCTCTCCATATCAGACTTAATCAAGAACAGCTTTTAGAGCATCACTGTGATATTACGGGGAAGCAGCACAACAGGAAGACTGGAATATTCAGACTATCTCAAACCATAGCAGTAAAACAAAGAAATCAGAAAGGTGGAAATGGTAGCTGCTTTCAGATATCAACATTAGCGTCTCCTCTTTTTCACTGCCTTCTTATGATTTCAATTGGGAGGATTCTGGAACAGTGTCTGCTCTTTGATTTTTACTGTCTCGTAGGCTTGTAACCAGCACTACAGGGGCAGCAAGGCAAAAATAAACTGCTGTAGAGTTCAAAGAGGCCAGTAAAAAACAGCATTTTTGTTCTGGTTCCTGTATGAAAAAAGTGAAAGGTACAGCAAGCATCTGCGTGAGAACCTGAGTGCTCCTGAGAACACTTTTACAGCCCTCTCAAACCACACCAAGCAACCCAGCGCTGATTTCACTAAGTGCCACGTGTCACAGCACTTTAGTAGTTTTTCCTTGAATAGAAGTAGAAACACGTGGGTAAACTGAACACTACTGATTACCATCACCATTATAGCATTTGACAATATCCCAAATGAGAGCTTTTCACCACCACAAGAAAACCCTTCATTACAAACAGGAAACATCCAGCCACAGCCCACAAGGAACAAACGACAGCCCTATGTGGTCTGACAGACGTTTCTGTCTGTATCCTAGTAGCAGCAACTGCTTTTCCACCTCTGAAAACATTACTCAGTAAAGCCTACAATACTCTGTAAGGTTTGGTGAAGGGGGAAAGCACCACTGAAATCATTCATCCAAATTCTTGGAGGTAACAGTGTCTCAACAGGACTATAACTCAGGCAACTCCTCTCCAACCCCACTCCCCAAATGTGAGCTCGTATTTGCTTGCTGAGGACTCAGTAACTAATTTTTGCACCAAAAAAAAACACAAAACTTAGCTGTCTTTGCTGACAGAGCTCCCACCAATCTATATATTGTTGTTATAGGAACACAGAGTAAAATATCTGACAAAGAAAAATTAAACAGATTCCACTGAGTGCCTCAGCTCTGTACAAAGAACAGATGTTAAAACCTTCAAGTGGTGTCAAAATATCTCCCTCCGAGGTGGCAGGTTTTGAATGGTTTGGTAATTAAAAACTCTAAAGATTGCTGGCTTTAGTTCAGCACACTTCACATGCACAGAAAGGCTCTGCTCTTCCCTGCACAGTGCCAGCTATCAATGCAGGGCTGAGGTATTTAAAAAGCTAGAAACCAGGGGCAAAACTGTTCACTCATCAATCTGCTGGATGCTGGAGACAAAAGCCTGCAAAGACACACTGAATCACAACTAGTGCTTGCATCCAGCAGATGAGGGAAATGTTTATGTGATTACAAGGCCGCCTACCTGAGGCTATCAGGTAGTTCAGGTTGATTACAGGCAAACCAATGACTTGGGCTTGGAAGTTCTTACCTTGCCTTAAGCAGACAGCCCCATATGGAGTGGAAGGCTAAGGCCACAAAGTTAGCAGCATACAAAGCCACCCACAAGGAAGAGAAGCCACAGTGGTCCAACTCTCAGAGCAGCTCAAAAGGATGCCCATCCATCCCAGTGCTTAAAGCACAGGCACCTCCTCTCTAAACACGAGTCCCACAGAAGAACACGGAAGAAGCAGAAGCCCAAGCAGGATGTGGAAGAATTAAAACCCAATCACCTTAGGAGCTCAGTATTTCCCAGAAGGAGATCTGATTTGAATGTGCTAATAGGAGGTGCCAAAGCTGTTGTGTGTTGGCCAACCTCCATCACTATTTCAGGAGCAGGTCTGGGGACATTCCTTCCAGAATATACAGAGCACACTGCAAACTCCTCCATAAATATGTTATAGAGCATAAATATGCTATAACGCAAGTAGGAAACCAAGCCCTCTTACACAGAGAATACTTTCCACACAAAATCCATGTTAGCAATTGGATTTTTTTTCTGAAGTGGTGCACACCAAGGGTTAGTCATATACCTCCTATTAACTCTAATGAGAGCCTTATGGCTAGAACAGCAAACAGCTTTTTCCAGAACATGGTGGGTGGAAGTAATTTCTATTTTGAAAGGCCAGGAGTAGCAAAAAGACAGAAAAACTGAGAAAAAAATCCAGTTTGTGAAAGAGATATGGTGTATGTGTTCTCTGCCTAATGCCAGGGACTTGAGATGTGTCTTCAGATTAGTTCTTAAAACTTCAAAATGATAAGAGAAACTAGTTTTCAGCATAAATGTCATTTGCTTTACTTGCTCCTTCCTAGAGAGTGAAGAACTTCCACGTGGAATGGACAAGGCACTAAGATACAGGCACGAAAGCTGACAAAAACAACATGAGTTTGAGAAAGTTGTCCTGAAGAAAACGATAGAAGCTGACATAATTCAGGGCTGGCATATTTAGGTTACAGGAGCAGAAAAAGGGGGGGGGGGAAGGTCTTATCCAAAGAGCCATGACACATCAAGAAAATAATAATTCCAAAATGGAAACTCACCCCCAATGCACCTAGAGTTTGAAAAACAATCCCAACAAAATACAGTTCAAGAGTTCAGTTTGGAATACCGAAAACAAATCACGCATTGAGGATTTTTACAAAACACTTCTGAAGCTACTTGAAATGCCGAAAGCTCCGTTACTCGCAAACTGATGAGCCAGGCAGCAGACGTGAGAACTGGGTTGTGAAGGGCACTACAGGATGGAGGAGTCTTGCATGGTGCCCAGATCTGAGCAAAGAGGTGGGCAGCCCAACAATTCCCACCTCTGAGCACCTGATTTGGTACAAGCCTGGAAGCTCAGGGTGCTGTAAAGCATGGAGATAGTTCAGCCTTTGCTTATTTTATCTGATAATTCTGTTACTCCAACAGGCCTATTAACGATAACCTTAATATTTGTGCAAGGTTTCAAAACTCTATGCAAACATCAATTAATCCTCTCAATAAATTTGTGCAGTAAGCAAATGAGTACTTAATGGATGAGAAAGCTAAAATACATAGAAGTTAGAGCCAATGTTTTCAAATGAACAGATGAATGTAACAAACCTGCATTTCTACTTGAGTGAAAGCCAGGCTGGAAACATATACAGACACAAACATGCTTTTGTGGGCATGTGAGTGCATCCAGATCAGAGGCACAGCTCCTGGGCGCTTCCCTGGGCTCAGCTCCCTTGTGCACAACAACACACAGAAAGAAGGACACATGGGCAGAAGAATCCTGCCTCAAGGTCTGTCCAGTGTTCAAGCCTACACAGACTTCAGGCCAAATATAATAGAGGTGAGAGATCAAACACATAGAAGTTCATAGAACTGTTATGGTTGGAAAGACGAGAACATCCAATCCAGCCATCAACCCATGCCTGTGTCCACCCTACATTATGCTACTTAGTACATCTACCCTTTCCTTAAGACACCTTCCAGAGATGGTGACCCCACCACCTTGCAGGGCAGCCAGTTTCTATGCCTTACCAACCTTTATGAGAATAAATTTTTCCTGACATCCAACCTAATCCTCCCATTAGGCCACCACCCCTTGTCCTATGGCTGTTATTTGGGAGCAGAGGCCGACCTTCACCTCACTACAACCTCCTTTCAGGGGACTGTAGAGGGCAGTGAGGTCTCCCAAGAGCCCTTCTTTCTCCAGACTGAATCATCCTAGCTCCCCCAGCCACTTTCCTTCAGGCTTGTGCTCACAACTTTGATGCCCTTCTTTGGACACACAAGTTCCTACATTTTTCACAGAAAGACTCAAACTCTCTTCACAATATAGACAATTTTCAGTGGGAACCCATAAACTACCAAACACCAAGAAATCCACATTGGAAGGAACCTTACAAACGCATCCCAAAGGGAAAGGATTCAATAAGCTGTGTCAACCCTGCAGACAAAGTCAACGAATCCCTGTCCCAAATCCAGAGGAATGCAAGCTTCATTAGTTTTTGCACTCACAAAAACTCTTAGAAGATTTTTGAGTTCTTTATCAGTGACTACTGAGAGAAGGAAGCATCATGGTTATCAGGCCCATCCTAACGTGACACCAAATATTGTTTCAACAAGGATGGGAGCTTTGATGCTCTGCAGGAGGGATCCCAGGGCTGCTCTTCCCCATGCTGGGCAGCTCGCTCAGCTCCTGCTGCACACAGCAGAAGTTGCTGCTTTGTTCTGAATGTATTTGTCAAGGACACCTCAGTATTTGGGTTGGGCATTTTATCATCTTTCTTTTATAAATCCAAATGAAACAGCACATCTGTTAGAGAAATGGATTAGTTACAAAAAACCACAAATATGAGCAAGCAAAAGCAATTTTTATTTATTTTTTAAGGCCTCAAGGAAAGGATGCGGCCAAAAGACATTAATGCCTGGAAGGATAAGAACCTAAAATGAATGGTGCAGCAGGAGCAGCACAGGCTAATTTATATGAGCCAAAAACCTTTTGTACAAAGTATACTGAACTGTGAAACAGGTTTGAGCATGGGCCAAGTTGTGTTTCCTAGGCTGATGCATGATTATCCAGCATGACTTTGCACTATAACACAAGGGCACTGCCGCAATCTACAGGAGGGAGCTGCAGGAAAGTCTCAGGTGGGGACTCGGAGGTTTGGCATTTTCAGAACTGAAAGAAACCCACGTTTTTAATTTCAAGTACAAGAAGCTCCAGGTTAAGCCTGAGTTTTTCACTGTGGGGGTGGGGAGAAGAGTAGATGAATTCTTGTCTGATTTATACTATGCAGGAATACAGCCCCTTATATGCTTATACTGCTGGAACACAAACAGATGAGCTATACTCAACTGACAACAGTGATGCTTATCTTTACAGCCAAGATGAAAAAATAATAATAAAAAAAAACAAGCAAAACTCAAAACCAAGAAAAAAAAAAAAAAAAAAACACTAGGGATTTTGCTGTCAGAGCACATGGAGTAAGACCCAGATTTCCATAAAGCTCAGCTGTTGCTCTGGCAACAGTCCCTTTCAAAGAGCTAACATGCAGTGAGCACGTTCCCAAAGCTGCCCATGCCATCCCTGTGACTCAGTTTACTTGCTGCAAGCAGAGCTGAGAACCTCAGGTGAGAGCAGCACATGCTCCATGGTCTTTGCCTGAAGTAACCCTTCCTGAGGTCACTATGAAAGTCCAAGAAGAAAGCTTTGCAAGAAAGACTTGGATCTGTCCTGTTACCATCCCTGAGTGGATGCACGCTGTGCAAGGCTGCAAGGAGGTGTAGCTATAGATGCCCAAGACCTAGAAAGCAACTAGAAGGCATGGGAGGAGCACACTTTTCCCTTTACTGCAGGGTGGCATTTCTGTCCTCTAAACAGATTATCATTTAATTTCTCCTATCTCTATTGCTGGCTGCCCATAGAAAAGCAACTCGTTTCCCTACCAGCCTATTCCTATTCACCTGATCCTATTATTCCAGCTCATTCTGACTGCCTGCGTGGGAAGGAGAACTTAATAAATCAGTATTCAATGCATCGTTACCAGATTTTTCTTTGCATTTGCTAGCAAGGCAGTAGACGTTTGTCAGCACACTTCAGCTTGGGCTGAGCACTTTGGGTATAGCTCAGACCTGCATGGGAAGGAAATCTCATAGCAAAAGCAAATCTTCGTTACAGTTTTTGTGCACTCAGAGCAAAGAGCTGAATTACTTTGGGTTGAAGCATTCCATGATCACAGTAAAAGGCACCTTATAGCTCAGTGAAATACATGCAGCCTGCTTCATTCTGCATCCTCTAACAACAAAAGCCTGTCACTTTCTTATTTCTTTCCCCCAGCCAAATAACATCAGAGGTTTTTGGATTTGGACACAAACACGTTAATAGCTCAACAGCAGCAATAGGCCACTTGTGATTTGTAGGTGCTATTTCTCGTTGGTCTGCACTGAACAGAGAGGATGAGACTGGATACGGTGGAACCTCATCATCTCAGATCTGCCAGTTACCTGGGGTGACCCCACACAGCCCAGCAGCAAGCAGGGGAGGAGCAACGGCCGCACAGTCACAGAGATGCAGGGCGTTTTGTCAGGTTAAACAAAGAACAAGACAGCTCCCCCGCTGCACGGAGCCTCCCTGCTGACTTCACAGAGGTAAAAAGGCAGAAAGATGTGTGGGTTTAGCTGAAATTAAGCAGACAGAGGATTAGTGCATGATTTTTATCTCTGGCCTGGCTCGCTCTTGGGTGGACAGCTTACACTTACACACCTCTGCAGAAGAGAAAACAACAGATGAATGATGTAATTTTGCTTTGGCACAATCGAAGGAAGGAGAAGAGGAAATTATCCGTGCCGTTCTGTACACAAGGTAAGATTTGTTTCCTGCATTCATAGGAAAGTTTCCCACTCCTCCTATCTCAAAATAACCAGCAGCACTCAGCTATACCACATCCTTATAGTTAAGAGAGCGGTGGGTGCTCATCCCTGCAGACAGACACTCCAGGTCAGGCTGGATGGGGCTCTGAGCACCTGATCAGCTGTAGGTGTCTCCATTCAGTACAGGGGAGTTGGACCAGATGGCCTTTAAGGATCCCTTCCAACTCAAATGATTCCATGAGCTCAAGGCTATGTGGCAGTTGTGCAGAGCACTGAGCAGTCCTGCCTGCACCTCCAGCCATGAGAACTCCTCCTCCTACCAGTTCTACTAAGGCACTGAGAAAGAACATGGTTCAACCAACGCGTGACCTCAGTCTCAGGACCTTATGTTTTCTGAACAGGAAACACCTGCCTTCACTGGGAATGTGAAAATACAGAGGACTTCGCTACACAGTCACAAATCCTTATTCAGTATTTCAGTTTAGTGAGCTTAAATTGCTCAGGTATAGAATGCAACGAAGAAAAAAGCCCCCCTGAGCAGCTCCATTTGCTTGTTTTAAAACAGAATAATCCTGTGTAGGTGCTCAGGACAGATGAGTGGAAACAGTGCAATTCTGTGATGGTAACATCCTGACCCAAGGTGACATGTGTAATCCTCTGGCTTTAAAACAAAAGCAAACGGAAGCACACAAGGGACAGACACTTCAGCATTGCCATCATCTCTATGGTGAAGTGAAGCAGCAGATTACCATCCCACAGAAGCATCCCAGAATGACACCGAGGACAGAACATCACACACAGCTTCCATGAGGAAGGCAGGAGAGAAACAGAACTGCACAAGCACTCATCTGCAGGGCTGCCCCCGAAGCAACAGCATGGGATGAGCTCCTACTGAGCGCTGGAGCAGCTGAGCTTTCTGGGGTCAGAGAAGGGAATTTGAGTCCTTTGGCAGTCGTATATGGCTCAGATGCTCTTGCAGTCTGTGTAGACACATGTGTTTCTACATGCATCCCTTACCTACATACTGAATAGCAGCAGCATGTGCTGCCCTTTCTTCCATGCTTTAACACTGACACTACAGCTGCATTTAAGCTCAGTGGAAAGGAGGAACCTCTAACAAAGCAAGGGAAATCAATACATGACAACTGTAATTCTCTGCTCAGTAATTACACAGAATTTACACTGCTGAGTAAGCACCCTCCACTGATTTTTACAAAAATATTTACTGCAGCAGAAGTGTAGGTTTAGGGCTAACTTTTGAGGCTCTGCCTTTGTAGTACATTGATTTTAATATAATAGCCGATTTTACATAGCACAATGCTTTAATGCCTTCATTCAGGGACACCTCCACATAGGCAACAAAGGCACCTGTGCCTACAGTGTTCTTTTCCCTCATTTTCTATTCCCTTGTTCAAAAGCCTAAAGGGTCCCCAGTCCAATTGCTCAAAATTCCTGCTCTCAGCTACTTGCTGCAGACTTTCCAAACAAACTGCATTCCAGTTTAGCAATTCTTATGTACTTAGCACAGTCTAGGTAAGAAGTGAGTCACGTTAAAGAGAGCCCTCAATTCAATAAGAGACAAAAAAAGATCTCAAAAATCAGGTTAACCACCTTCACTCCATGGCAAAATTGCAGAGCTGTCAAAATGACTGGACAATCATAGTGCTTCAATATCTCAGCACCAGGCTACTGCAAAGCTAGACAATGCTCAGGCTGTACATTACAGTCATAGAAATAAGCCATGCTACCCTCACACCAAAAGAAACCATCCTGCAAACCTGGGAGAGGGATTGGAAACAGAAGGAAACACCCCCATGTTATTGTCCAACTCCAAAATAAGCCTTTATCTTACATCAAATGTGAATGTCTGATCATCCAACCTTCAAAACGATGGGGGGAAAAAAAACAGCAATAGGAAAGCAGACAAAGATCTGGAAATATGGGAGTATGGAACCTCGCTACAATGGTAACTTAAGATGAAAACAAGAGATGACCACATTTCACAGAGAGGCGAACATAAAACATTTACTCTCTTTCAATGTCAGAGCTTATAGGTACCCAAGTACAACATGTAAAAGCAATCTGAAAGGGAGAATTTAATTCCTTGAATTTGCAGCTGCAAAATGTAAATCGGTTTAAAAATCAAGTTAGACAAATGTGGAAAATAAAGGGTAATTCAACACAGCGATGCTCCAGATGCAGCCTCCAAACTGCACGACTGAATGCTCAGAAGTTGGCTGCAGATGGCCAGAAGTTCACACCTTAGGAGGCTTCTGCCCCACTTGGAGGCTCACTCATGGGAGATGGGGCAGGTAAAGGGACCCAGGCTACAACTGCTCTTGTGTTCAGTGCAAGACAGAAACCCCTAAGCTGTTGCTCACCAGTGAACGCAGCCTGAATGCACGTGTGAAAGGCAGGGTAACCACAAGAGGATGGATGCAAGCTTCTCTCCCTTTCAAAGGAAAACAAAAAAACCCCATCATTATTTAATTGCTTCCTTGATACTGACGCTATCCACTGGCAAAAAAAAAAAAAAAAAAAAAGGTGCACCATGAACCCAAGACTGCTTTTCCACAAAACACTGGTGCACAGCAGCTCCTATGGACTCTTGACAAAAGAAACAGTATTTTCTTTTGCAAAACAAGACAGAGAAGAGTAAGCCCTTGACTCAAGAGCAGAGACATCAATCCAAACTAAGAAATCACACCGGTAGGTACAGATAAGGGTAGCTATATATTTTCCACATTTTCCCCGATTGCCAGTTTCTAAATTCAGTTTCTTACATTCTTCATGATGGAAATTAATTTAGTTCAACTGCAGGAAAAACAAAGGCAGAAGGTCAACGCAGCATAAAAAGCCTGACTTCCCTTGGTTTTCCCCCCATGAGAACGCCGATGCCACTTATGTGCCAGGAATTTCATAAATGCCTCATTATCTAAGTCATAAAGTGCGATGCTTTTTCCCCTCCCTCCCCTCCAACCTCCTCCAAGAGCAGGGATTTTTGGGAGCACGATCAGGGCACCTTGCAGGGGGAGCAGGGGCTGCATCGCAGCGCACAGCACCACACAGCGCCGGCATTGTGGACATCTCTGCCAGGCACTTAACGCAGCTGTGCAATGCTGAGAGGCACATTAGGGACTGATGTGCTCGAGGAGAGCTTGCTATAATCACAAGCAAAATGGAAAGGCAAAGGGAAGGCTGCCAGGAGACGAGCATTAGAAAGGTTCGGTGAACACTATTCGGGGTGGCAGAGGGCCCCTTCACAACCTTCTCTGAGCCCTTCTGTATGTTCACCCTTTGCTGGGGACACAGTGAGGACACAAAAGCTTCCACAGATGCAGTGAAAGAATATTAAGAGGAATAAAATCTCTACCCAGGGCACGGAATAATAAATATTCATTGGCTTTCCTCTTTGCACGTTGTAGAAACGGATGCACAAAGAAGTTCGGTGACCTGTGGGAAGTGAGCCAAAGGCTCTTCTGCAAACAAAGAGCAGCTCCTATTTACCTCCTCAGTGGTGCTACACGTCTCTGCTCATCCAGGACAGATCCAGGATACTGTCCTCTTCTAACCCCTCTTAAGGCATTGCCTGACCTACTCCACGTGAACCAGTCCCACCCACGTGCCAAACCCCCCTCTGGGCTGGGAACAGCAGATCCATCACTGCCAGGCAAAACAATACTCCAAGAAGAGGTCCTCTGAAACACTGAGATGTGTACTGCTTAATCCCCAAGTACTGCCAACACGTAGTAGCTGTTGCTACTTCGCCAAGTTGCGGCTGTTCATTCTGTGCCCAAACACCAGCTCCTTCTTTTCTTGTGTAAGGAGAACCTGTTTTCATATCTCCACTCAGCCCCTGTCAAGCAAGCCTGCTGTATTCTCTCAGACCTCTTACGACATAACCACGCACTGATGAAACTGTTTGTTCTCTTGTCACGCTGCCAGAAGCATGCAAATGCTACAAAAAGCCACATAGAAGCAATGTAAGTGTAGTTAGTTTGTTGCCTTCTCTGTTCCTTCCCAGATTAAAGACAATCCCTACCCCTCAAAACAGTTTCAATGAGAAGAAAAAAAGCAGCTGTAAAACTAAGAAAGAGGCTTTAGAACCACAAACTCAAATACGGCCCCCCAAATCACACTTGGCAAACTTCAGGGGGAAACATGTGAAGGCTTTCGTTTCCATCCCTTCTCAGTGACTCTTCACTGCCTTATGCAGACCCTTCAGAATAACCTGTTCCACCTCATATCTCCAATGACACGTTCCCCCAGCTCACATCCCAGCATGATACAGACGCTCTGGACTTTCTCATCATTTAGCTGATGATGCTTCAGGCACAACACCATCCTGAGGAACTCTGCTCAGGTCATAAGAACTCATTCTTCAACAAGGCGGCCCAGTTCACACCCAGAAGACTGGTAAGGGATGGAAAGGATAACGGATGAGGCAACAGCTTTGCTCTGAGGACCCGAGAAGTGATGCTTTCTCAAAGCAAGAAGTTAAAGGTGGGTAGATGGAGAGCAGGCTATAACTAAGTTGTTCAAGATGCAGTTCTTTCCACAGAACAAATGGCTGAAGCACATCACACATTGCCAGGGGCTATCAGAGAAATATGTAATGTGAATCAGCCCAAGGAAAAGAGAGAAACCTGGAATGGGGGCTGGTGACACAGAACCCAGGCAGAGAGGAGACAGTTGAACGTACTGCCAAAGGACCAAGCCCACAAAGGTCCCCAGGTCCCACTGTGGACAAGTGGGGCAAGTAGTTGCAGCTCAAAGAAACCTCTGCAAACAGCAGCAACCTGCCAGACTGGGGTGCTCTGTTTCCATACAAACTCTGCCCATCATTTCCTAATGCAATTTGCTTTCCTCCTCAATGTCTTTAACATCTCCAGTAGATTTAAAAAGCCACTTTCTTTTTGAGGAAACACGAAAGTTCTCCATTATTCAGCACTTATTCCACATGGATGAAGGTCATCGTCCTCCTTAAAGAGCTCTCCCGCAGCATGTAACACTAATAGCTGTACCAAGATGAAATTTCATTTTTTAAGACCTCACTTCTGACACCAACCAGAGCAGCTGGGAAGGGATGGGATGGCAGCAGCAGCAGCAATTCCTCTTGCAGTGTTGGGGAACCACACATGGAGCATCAGGATCAAATCCCACCAAGCATCGCTGCCCCCCTCCTCTGGCACTCAAAGGGCTCTGGGATGAAGGGTGATAGAGGTTGGCACCAAATCCCAAACTCCTTCTCCAGTACGTGGTGTTTAATTCTTCTAAACAATCCAGAGTCACTGCTCTTCTCCCACTCTGGGGCTACATAAAGTGAACTGCTGTGCAAAAGGCACCTGAGTCATCAGAAGTAACCCAGAGGCTCAAATTATGTCCTTAATGGTGAAACAAACAAGAGAACAAACAACAGTGAATGGTATAAGCTCCCTCTCATCTCATGGTAAAGTTACACTTTCCATCTTACTTCCAGTGTCCAAGAGCTAAATCTCTGCATGAAAAAAAGCATCAACCATCATACATCCCACACATAACCCTCACAACAGTTAGAGTGTTCAGAGGCCTCTGTGAGCAGAGCAAGGAAAGAACACCAGTGCCCTGCTTTGCTGACCTACCCTTGTTCAGTTCACAGTATCAGATGGTATAAACAGCCCAAAGGAGATTTGCCATCATCACGCAGAAATCACATGCCAGTTAGAGGCCCCAGAATGGAATTAGGTTGACTTTGCAATTCAACAAGCATGGGAGGAAGATAAATAAAAAGTTGGTGGGTTAGAAGTCAGCCTGAGTGCTGGGAACACAGCTTGCATTTAGCTGTGCTGCACAGCTCAAAGACTAAAGCTGGAGATGTGATATTAAGTTCACACGGCTGAGAAGACATTGGCATTTGGGCAGACATCAGCAATTCTTTCAAGCGAATTACAGATACCAAGGGCTGGAAAGTCAGAAGCATTTCTCTTGTGTAAAATGTGATATGCCAAGATATTTATTCCGTTGCAAATGATGCTCTACATGAATCTTAAACACCAGGCTTCTTGCAGCTGAAAACACAGACATCCCATCCTATATATACACACAAACATTCTCCAGCTATTCTTGTTATATTCGATGTTTCTTCTACTTATCCCAACCTGTGGTCCCTCACAGGGCACCCAGCACTTGTACAGCAACCAAACCCTTAGCTCTAAGCTGCTCCAAGGCAAAAAAACAATAGGAAAAATGCCTCCACACTTGCTGTTACGAGGAGTACAAGAACGGACCGGGCGATGAGTGCACACTACAAGCACCGACTATGAATCAGAGACAACGTATGACCACCTACTGCCTGCAAAGTGATTGAGTTCACGTTCCCAGCAAAAGCTTTCATCACCCTGCATTCCCTGCAAGGGGTTTCTTGCTTCCTCCAAGGGCAGAGGGAGAAGTGGGACGAGGCCGAGCTGTCAGTGGGAGCACTGCCAGTTCCCACGCCAGCAATGCTGCACGGACCAGGCAGGCAAAGCTGCCCAGCTGAGGTTGCTTTTAACCTCGCTGCAAATAACAGGCTTTATTCTTTTATTTTTTTGCTGTCGGCCAAATATTAAATGTCACTTTCATGCTAATTTTCAAGCTTGGACACAAGCATTTGTTTTTCGGAGAACACTGGGGAAAACCTCTGCCTTCTGCACAGACGGATGCAGTCAAGATTGAGGAAGAATTCCACTGCAATTGATGAGGAGTGGTTTTACCCCATATGAAATTATTCCATTTGTGATTTTATTGAACAGAAAAAGGTTATAACTAAAGCTTGGAAATAATGACTGCTTTCGTCAAAACACACAGCCAGCACCTAGAACCACAGAATGGCTTAGGCTGGAAGAGACTTTAAAGATCACCCAATTCCAATGTAAAAGACATTTGACTATTTAGCAGAAGGAAGAGGGAGGCAGCATGCCCTGTTCGGTGTTAGATCACATCCAGCTGCTCAAGAAACACAAGGAAACAGGAGGGAAGAACTCAGCTACTGACTACAGGCCTGCAGGATGCCACAGAGCTGGGAATCACTTTCTCCCTCCTCACCACAATTCCAGATGTCACAAAGGGCAGAAGATACAGGCACAGCTCAGACTGGATGTGAAAGGGCACCATAATTAATGTATCCATTGCACACTGATCTCTACATCACCTCTGAAACGGGCCAGGACCATAAGGTACTGACAAACCTCTAGTTTATTAATCATGTTCTTTGCTCCCTGCAGAGATTACGTTAAAATAAAAATCCCATTTTAATTTCCCTTGAAGTCATCTGTGAAACATTCATTTTGGCTTAACCTCAGGCCTTCTTCTCTCTTCTTTTCCCTTCCAGGGAGCAGCAAATTACTTGTCTGTAAATGGAGATTTACCCAGTCTCCAGTTGCATGCAGGTGGGATTTAGATCATCATCAGTGTTTGGAGCATCATGGCTGTATGCAGAGCCCTGCACAATCCAAGAGCAGCAACAGATAAATCACAGGTCGCCCATCCAAAAGGGCTTACATTAATTACGTGAATCCAGCAGAGATAGGAGTGTGATTAAACTGTCACTACTGCCTGGGATTTGGATGTCATTCAGCAGTAATCCCATGCAATCTGCATCTGAAGTGCATGTAGGGGGATACCCCAACCACTTACCTTCCACAGAACCCAAGACTCCGGTAGAGAGCAGCATCCTTTCATGCAGAAACAGTTCCTGGAGAGCAGTGTCTGCAGAGGTGAGCTCTGAGCCTTCAGCTTTGCTCCTCCATCTCCCCGGACTATTGCAAACCAAAGAATACTGGGGACTTCCAGTTGGGTTGCAACTTCAATTAAATCCCAAAAGTCTCTTTAACAAATAGCACAACTAGACACAAGAACCATAGACTCACTGCTTAGCAAGTCTCCTCGCCAGAAAACTGAAGCAGAACTCAAACCTGTACATTCAGCAGAAGACAGGAAGATTACTACAAGCTACTTCTAGATTCTCACTCTCATTCGCCAACTGACAAGCTAGGTGGGGCAGCAAGTCATTTCTCTGCCTCATGATGGAAAATGGGATAGAAATCTGGTAGACAATGTAAAGAAACACCTGGGAAGTGCCTAGACAAGGCAAAGGGCAGATTGCTGCTGCAGAGTTTGATTTACAGTGCGTTATATAACAGTAAGGTGGCAAATCCCACTCGCCCAAGCAGGGTAAGGTGCAAAAGTATAGCCAAACTCAAACTAACTTTGCAGTGGATAGGCTCAACAAGTTAAGTTAAAAAACAACAACTTTGTTTTCGCTGTACCTGTTGCTCCCAGAACCTCAGCTCCGAGTTTTCGATGAGCTGCTGACAGCCAGTTCATGAAAGTTTGCAGTTTATCTCAAAACACAAACAGCTCCAGAATGAGAATTAACAGTGCTTTCCCCGGGACAGCAGAGGGCAGATGCCATCTTTATTTTGCACCCTAACCCTATATGGGAGAGGTAAGGCTCCCATTCAGAAGCACAAGCACTCCCAGCCACCTGGTTGGGAACAGGTTGTAGCTGTACAACACCATCTAATTCACAGTTGGAGGTTTTCCAGTTAATAAAGTGATCATACGGGGCATTAAAAAAAAAATAAAAACAATCCAAAAACAAAGCACTTCCTTCCTTTGCCACCTCCAGCCTCAAAAAAAAATCCCTTAAAAAAAAAAAAAAAAAAAAAAAAGCCAGCCAAAAAGTACAACAGCAGACAGCAGTGCTCCTGAAATTCAAAAGTGTCTTTTTTTCTTATAAGCTTTTTACATAGTGCAAATGTTATCAGTGCTTCTCATCAGTGTGCCATGGGAAGAGGACTAAGGATGGGCTGGAGGCAGTGATTAGCATCTCAGTAAACACCAGGATCTCATTGGGAACAGGCCTGCTGCTTCTCCTCCTGCCTCCACCCACACCCAGCATCAGAACATACTGCTCAGTCACATAACAAGCTTGCTTTGCAAGAAAACAGAGACCACATGCAACCCATGGCCCAGGAGGAAGCATGCAGCAATGCTCCTGGGAATCACCTAAGGATTATGCTCCAGAAAGGCAACATTTAGCCCAGATTCCATTTAGACACCTAATTCCCATGGTTACTGATTAAAATTAAGAGACTGAATTTCTATAGAAATTAAAGAATCTTTTGATGTGAAGATCCAGACATCTGTAGATGTAATGGAAGTGGCACATACCACAGGTTTTCCTATATCAGCTTAGCTCCTGTGTTAATTAACTCTATTTGCTCCAATACCCTCTTCTCCTATCTAAACACATCGCTGATCACCACTATGCTTCTCCTCCCCCATCCTTTCTCACTGTCTTTTCCTTGCCTTTGCTTATGCAGATTTCCCAAATCTTTGCCCCATCCAACAACGGCTCCCCTGTGCCCCATAGATTCAATTCCAAATTGCCTTTCTAGATCCCAGCAAGCAGCATGGGTTTCCTTGAGAGTATCCTTACCTTGCACTACCTTTCTTCTGCTGCCTCCTCCTGCTCCCAAGGATTTATGGCCCCTCAAAGGCTAATAAAGCCCAAACTTGCTGATTTGAAAGCACAGAGCAAGTCTCCTATGTTTACTCAGACCTGGAATACCAGAGGACAGCAGAACTAATTTATTCTCTGCATCAACAAAACCCATTTAGGGTGACATTTTTCACCTAGTCGGATGGTCTGCCCCAGTCTTTGCCAGCTGCACCTGCCTGTGCCTTATCCAGCATCCCCCAGGGCACTTCTGCAGCAGCCCAAGGGATTACCAGAGCACTCCTGCCTGAAGGCTTCTGGAAGCAGGGATGGAGCAGTGCACAGCCCAGCTGTACTAAGCCCACCTCCTTCTCTTCACTCTCCACTATGCAAAGACACCTTAGCTTTTGATCACACAACTCTTGGAAACAAAGAGGAGCTTGCAGAGGAGGAGCGGGACGGTGTTAACAGACAAGAAGCCAGACCTCTTAACCCCTCTGACACCAAGAAGGAAGGGCTGTCTGCACCCTACAGAGGCTGCAATCACAGAATTATAGAATCACCAAGGTTGGAAAAGACCTAAAAGATCATCCAGTCCAACTGTTCACCTATTACCAATAGCTCCCACTAAACCATGTCCCTCAACACAGCATCCAGTCTTTCTAGAATCTAGAATCGCTTCGGCTGGAAGGGACCTCCATTCTCACCCTTCCAATCACTTATTTTATAACTCTGGACACATTGCTGAAAGAGGAGTATTGGTTTAACCTATCCTTAGTTTGGGCTTTACGACTGCTTGTAAATCAAGTACCCTTATGACACTAAGCACCCAACAAGGTGGTGCATCCAGCTACAGAAGAGCTTCCATTTGATATGTACTTCTCACCAAGGCAGGAAGGTAAGCAAAGTTTGGAGAGATTAGAAGTGTATATTACCAGATCCAGTGACAGCTGGGACACAAAAAGCAAATCCTCAAGTACGAGCCAGCATCCCGGTCAGAGCAAGATCCACCAAGTGGGAACGTGCATCCTCCATCTGCCTCAGCTGATCAAATAGGCAGTGTTATTCCTCCACATAAAACCTCTCATCCCAGAACCTGTGGGAACCTCTTCTCTGCATACACAAGGCTCAAAGAGCACACAAAGCAGCTTGTGTGCAGTTACCAGAACACTATGCCGTTACAGAGCACATTGACAAAGACACAGAATCACGGAATGGATTGGGTTGGAAGGGACCTCAAAGATCTTCTAGTTCCAACACCCCTGCCATACATTGCCACAGAACAACAGCAAAACATCTTTACGCTGCAAGGATGTATCAAAATCAAGGGGTGGGGGGGGGGGGGTGGGGGGGCGGGGGAAATACTGCCTAAATGTCACTTTATGACATCTTGTCATAAAGAAAAAACTGCATCTACAGCACAAAGCCATCATGAATACAAAGCTGAGGGCAACCCCCAGCTGAGGACAGCAGGGCATTAATTGATGTTTGAGCAGTCACTGATGCCCAAGCCTCCTCCGCAGCAGCCGGGCTTGTTTGCAGCTCCTTTCCCACGTCTCCACCCCTTCAGTCTCCCTCTGCACAGATCCCAGCTACAGAGGGAACGCTCCCTCTAACAAGTATTACTCTTTTGATGATTGAATTAAGACATCCATATGGTGTTAGCTGATGGCTAACAAGATACAGGTGGTCTTTCATCACAAGGGTAATTGGTCTCTGCAGCGATGACTAACACACAAAAGTTGTCCCAGTTGTCATTTTTCCCCCTTAATATTATTTCTTTTCAACTCTAATAAGAAACATCAGTGTCTTGCACAAACAGTTACAGCAGGAACGTTTTGTCCAACATCAAGGCTAGCAAAGTGAAGAGAGCTGCAGGGAAAGAGAGAGGTAAGCAGAAACAGACAGGGAGGAGAGAAACTGGTGCTCAGTCCATATTGCCTCCTGTTCAAACTCATGAATTTCCCCAATTGCTTTGATCTGCTGCCTTTGGTGAGGTCCTGCCCCTTGCACTGGTCAGTACTGGCTCTGGCAATGGTCAGTGTTATCGAGGTTCATGCAACCAAGTGCTTAGAAGTATTAAAGCACAGCGTGACCTGCTGCTAACAGCCATCTGAGAAAATATTTAAATCCTCACATTTTAATTGGTTAATAAAGGGCCAGATTTGGAAGGACTACTCCAGACAAAAGAACCCTACTTTTGAAATCAAAAGGAGGCTTCATGAGAGCAGACTTCCTCTAAGGAACAGCCAAATATCTCATTAGCAGCACAATTAATGAAATGGCTGTACCTTGGCAAAAATTAATCTGCAAAGAGCTTCCAAGTGTTTCAAAATAGCAAAATTCAAAGGAGAAACGTAGAGATCAAACCCCAGTCTTTTAAAGCAAAACCAGGGTGACGTCTCTGAAGCCAAACTTCTACCTGAACAACCTGGATCAGCCAAGCAGTCCTTCTGCAGCCCCATGACCCCCTGCAGCACCTGCACTGTGCCATGCTCTGTGTGCATTCTGCTCCCATGGTGCTGACAGTGGACTGGAAGATACCTTCCCACAGTGCAAAGCACTCATCCTTTCCCTGAGCCCATAGTTCTGCAGATTTCCCTCGACATAAAAAAAAAAAAAAAGAAAAAGTCAGAAGAGTCTCAAGCTTACTCCCAAGGGGAACCAAACCCTATATGTGAATGAAGAACATCATTTTTACATCTGTACTGTACCACTGCCAGCCAGAGCTAGTGATCTGTCCCATATTCCTCAGGCCCAGGGCTGGTTTGGAAGATGTAGCTGTCAAGTGACAGGTTGGTCAGGAGGGAAACACCTTGGCAGCAACAGCAATGCAGCAACAGCCTCTGCCAGCAGAGCTAACAGCTCCCAAAAAGAGGAGGCAGATGTCTGGCAGGTTCAATCCCAGCAGCTGGGTGACAGTTCCACTGGATGGGAGGCTGGGGTTTGTCACTGCACACATTGCCTTCTTCCTTCTCTACACTGCACCAGAGATGGACTCCCCCTCAACAAGCTCTTTTCACTGGTTTCTAAGAAGCATTCTAAGGATTATTTTACTTCATTGTATTGCATAGTGCCCACCATTTGATTTCATGATCCAAGTCAGCCTACCCAAGGAGATCAGACACTGTAGTTAATTGGACTGCACTGATATCTCCACAGAACTAGGTCTCACAAAACATGATCTGTTGGGCCACCTCATGATTTTGATACACGTCACAGCTATTCCTCTGGTTAACTCTAGTTCACTTAGTTCTAGTCACCCAGGATCACAGCCCCAGCCTACCTGCAGCAACCTCTCCCCTTCAGAGTGCAAATCAAAGTAGTTCATCACATCACCCAGTGACAGAGACAGGTTTCATCCCAAAGGGCACCATCTACAACTACCACCAAAATGACATGCTGGCTTGTTAATTCTTGACATGGTCAGCTCAGCACCTTCCAATCTATTTAATTAATTTTATGAACTCAAGAGCTAATATAGACTGTCCTCTGCATGCCTGCTGTTTAAATGACAAGCAGCTCTCTCCCACAGCACTGTTTCCAAGAGGCTGCTGCAGAAATGCTGAACCCCACAAGGCTCTCAGCTGATGACCATTTTCAATACACGACAGAGAAACCAATATGCTCAAAAATGACATTTTACAAAGACATCAAAATCAGCAAATCCTTATCAACTAAAAAAAAAAAAAAAAAAACCAAAAAAACACCAGCTGTGAGGAACACAGGGCAGAGTAACATGGAAACAGCTCCCACCCTCAGTATGCTCTCACAGATTCATTTGTGTTGGACCCAAGCTTTATTTGCTCAGCTCATAACAAAAAAAAGCTATTAGCAGAAGGTTAAGGGAACTGGAACAATTGCTGGAAAATAATGGAGCTCATAGTACTTATGGGTGTGTGCATATATACATTTAATTGAACAAATACATCCATTCTGCTACCGCCTTTCACAACAGCCTGCCTGCAGTGGGAAGGCTATTCCTGTTAGCTGATTATTTTTACTGCTCTAATACTCTCTACACGCTTGTTTATGTTTCCATTTAATTTCCTAGGATGTTATGACAGGTGTGTTACAAGGGGACATGTCCACATGGAGGTGGACAGCATCACTGAGTGAAGATCCAATGTGAGCACAGCAGAAAAGCTGTAAGGAAAGCATTTGACTGCTGAGTTGTAGGTGGGTGAGTTCAGGGAAGCATCATCCAGCAAAAAGAGCTGGAAAGAATTGGCAAGTGCAAGCCTAAGCAAGACACACTCCTTGCACAAGAAAGTTGTCAGCAGTCAGACAAAATTAGCAGTTCCACTACACTGTCAACCATCATCCAGCTACTGAAAACCCAGGTGGATTTCCCAGCAGGAAAAAAACAGTTCTACAGAATGGGGAAGAGATGGGAACAATGCCCATCTCAGTGCATTTCTGTGGGTTCTCAGGGTGCTCGCTGTCATCCCATAGTATGTATTATGTAGAAATCAACATCTGTAAAGAACAAAACAGGTTCCAGCATGCAAGCCCGATCATCTGCAAAGTCTGCTTTTAGTTCCAACATATTCAACGCTTCTCAGAACCACATACCACGTCCTCCAGATAACAGGCTTCAGAATAAATGCAAAACGTTGCCATCAAAGGTGCTGTCACTGACTGCCCATCCTACAGCCCTTAAAATACAGTGAGTTTCATACTGACTATTAGTTAGACCACGATGGGAGCTGCCCTACAGAGGGTTGAGTTTTTCTGCTCTCAGCTTTTTCTGTAATGCCACAGATCAATATTTTCACTTTTGTTTTTAAAATCAGAAGTCCCAAATCCTTCTTTGCTTTGGAAATATTTACTGATGTACCCTAATGTATGTTACACCAGATACATAGATGATGAATGGTTCTGAGGTTCACAGCAACTGCTTAGCTTGCCAATGTGAGTTTCCCCAATAGATATTGAGTACTACTTCTTTGTGTTACCACACACATAATGTGGAATCAAACTCTGATGATTTCAGCATCTTATGCTGATAACATGTGATTAACACATGGCTATAGATACTAACACTCAGATCTCATTCTTGTCAGTAGACAAAAAGTTCTTGCATCACCAAAACACAATGCTTGCTGTCACTCTGACTGAAGTGAGCTACCATAAGTGAATTTTCAATTGGACAAATTCATCCCTGGAGACAGCAAAATTCCAACTAGGGCACATTTGTCTTCCTCTTCAGCAACTCAGCTCTCAGCTTGGTGCTTCAAGCAAGCAAGAAAGGCACGAAATGTGAGAGCGAGCATTTCTCTGCAATTGTCACGGCAAAAACAGAGATGTCTCCACTCATTCAACCCAAAATAACCCCACAGCACCGCAAAGCTCAGAGCCAACAGGGATCACTCACAGCCCCATCCCCTTTGTGGGACTGGTTAGTCCCATTTGAGTAGTTGTGGGCACAGAACAGAGTTTGCCTCTTACACCAATAACTCAGGAGCATTCACTCTCACCATTCAGTCCCCTTCCTGGGACTTCTTTGAGATCCATTCTCCTGTTAGTGCCGCCTCTGAGTCACCAGGTCTCCCAAACCAGCAAGTCATGGAATCGCAGAAAGGTTTGGGTTGGAAGGGACAACAAGTAACATCAGGTTTCAACTCCTCTGCCTCAGACAGGGTTGGCAACCAGTAAATCAGGCCCCAACTCAGTCTGCCCAGGGCCCCATCCATCCTGGCCTTGAACACCTCCAGGGATGGGGCACCCACAGCTTCTCTGGGCAGCCTGTGAAAGATAACACATGGGATGGGAGTCCATGAAGTGAAACACTGAGATCGCTTTGGCAAACTTGAAGGAAATCTCTGGCACATTAAAACCAACACAGCATTCTTCCAACGTGCCAAGCAACCCAGCAGTGCTCCCTTGCAACATCAATATCAATTTCCTCCATCAACAGGAGACAGAATAATAGCAACTTCCTCTCTATAATGCAGCCTTTAATTGTCTCAGATCTAATGCTGGCTTCCAGAAGCCATTCATTCTGCTCTGTAGGTAACCATGCTCTAGACAAGATGCAACAACTTCAGCAGCACATGTTAAATGCTGCAGGAAGCCCAGAAGGTGCATAAGGAGGCTGCTAATAACATTAATCTACCACTGCATTACCCTGGCTCTTGCCAAGCACGCAAGCCAGTGCTGAAAGCAACATGGGTGCTCCAGTGACCAGAAAACACTTGTAAGCTCTTACTCATCCAAGAGGCAGCAAATCCATACAACCAGTCAGATCAGATTTTTTTCTCCCCCGTATCAGCTCTGTAACATTTCTGATCCCCCTCTTAATGGCAAAGTCTTCATTGATTTCAACAGAACTCAGCAAGATCCAGCAGAAAAGGAACTAAGAAAAGTGGGAAATGTCAAGTGAGTCATTAGTGGGTAGAAAAAGGAACTGTGTAGTGAGTAGTTCTCAACACACTTCTCCTCCTCTACCCCCCCCCTTAAAACAAACGATGCTACAAATTGATGGAATCCTTTGACATTAGTGAAGTTGCAGTAATGATGAGCCCTGCACAGACTGCAGGAGCAAGGTGCTCCTCCCATCAGAGTGGTTACTTATGCCAAATGCCAATAAATACACAGGGAGAATCACCTTGTTTTGATATCTTTAAAAACGAGTTGAGACCTTAAATACAACAGACAGGAGAGAGGGAAGCAAACCAGCACCAAAGCAGACTTTCCCTTCTTCATAAAGCCACAAAAACTCCTATATTTTCTTATCTCTTGGCTGCTATTGCCAGCTTTACGAACTTTTGTGTCAAACATGTGTCACTCGGTGACATGGAAGGGAATATATCTCCCAGGGGTAGCAGGAACAGACACCACTATAGCACTAACGTTGTTTCCTCTGAACATCCTTTGGTGCATGCCCTCAGCTACCACAACACAGCCCTTCTTGGGTTGGTTACTACAGCAACAGGATCTGTTTGAGTTTGGTATCAACACATTGCAGGCTTCAAAAATAAAAAATATGTAACATACCCACAGTTAGCTCAAGAAACATGAAGCTACACGTCAGCAGCCCATGCCACAGAGATAACTCTCCGTAATCTTTCATCCTGTCTCTCTAATTACAAAACTCCACGAATCCCCACCTCCTTGGCTGAGCACAAGCCTGAGCAACCTCTGCCTCCCGAGGAAGCACAGCAGAGGTGCACTGCCCATCTCCTGCAGAGAAAACACAGCATGCAGAACTTGAGACTTCAGGGCCATAAACGTATTCTGTTCTATGGCTTTCATTACGAGTAAAGTAAAGCTCCAATTTAAAACTCATTCAGTATCGCAACTGCATACATGCATTTATCCTAATACAAAAGAAAAAGATGTTGGTTGGTGAACAGAGCAGTCTTCCTGCACTGTCACACACCTTTACATGAGGTTACTTGAAGTTATTCCACTGAACTCCAGTACAACTCAGAGGGAAGGAAAAAACTCTCAGTGCAAGGGGTTATTTGTGTCTAATTCACTGCCTGGGGACAAAAGAGGGATTTTATTGTAGGTGAGCAATAACTAGTACTTAGCTGTCAGGTAAGAGACTGCTTCTTCCCCCTGGCTACAGTACAGCCCATATGTACTTGACAACACACTGAAGACAACATGGACTGGTCAATCAGATCATTTCTTACCAGCAGCCAACCAGGATGGAAAGCTTGGCCAGACTATTACCACTGTCATTAATTAGTTTCTATCCTAAGGGAACAGCCTATGCCAGATTTGCTCTTAATTTAAACTGAGGGAACTTACCCAAAAAACATTTTACCCGGTCACACACAGAGCAGCCCCCACTGAGTGAGCATGCTATTATGAGAAATCAAACTGATATAAATATAACAGTGACAGTATACACTCTGCAGTTATTTCCTCTGTGAAACAAAGGAGAATGAAGTGGGTAAGCTGCTCAGCCAGCTTTCTACTAAGGCCACTGAAAATTGCGTTGACGACACCAACAAAAAATAATCAGTGTAACACAAGCCCGAGCAAATAATTCTCTAATAACACCTTAAATAAGAACTCTGACCACTTCTCAAGTATTCTCAAATCTAAAATGACATACATTTCCAACAGCTTCCTCTCCATTCATATACACTCACAGAGCAATATTTCTCCTGTTCATTTTTTCCTGTTAGCTTGTATTTTTAATAACCCAACTGAATGCAGTTTGATGTCAGAATTAATCATCCCCTATTCCAAAACCTACTTGTGATGGACAGGTTGGGAGAGGACAGACATTGAACTTCACTGCCGGCATGGCTGATAGGTTGGGTGTACACATGCTCTCTTCTGCACCCCACAGTTCACATGTACACACTCAGATGGGATTCCCATAAGCCAGTAAATTCAATTTTTATTTTTATTTTTTTTTGCAGTCTACCTGTAGAAAGGAACCCTACACAGTTAAATGCATATTTCTGAAGGAAGCACATAGTAAGCAGAAATCATTTTCTTCTGGCAGCGTTTTCCCAGCCACAGCTGATCTGCCAACTTTATTTAAATAAAGTTATTTCAGCATGCAAGATGAATGTATCTAAGGACCAAGAAGAATCACTCTTCCTAATCTTCCTCTTACGCACCCTCCTTAATCCTGTTCTCAGACATGAAGCATTGCTTAAAAACACCCATGGAACAGACAGAAAGTTGCTGCCTCTTCATATCGGTTTTCTTTTTTAACAGATAATCTTAGAATCACTGCAAATTCCAGCTCATCATTTACAATGCTGGCAAAGCTGACCCAGTGACTTTAGTCTCATCATTCACCTTTGGGCTGTACAGTATCATGTATTTTACATATCACCCTGCTCTGTCCAGTGGATCCCTCACAAGCCCTTATAGAACAAAGGCAAGGTTAATAGCAACAAAGGGACAGAAATATCAGGATTTTATGGCCAGTGACAGGAAAACATGGACACGCTTCGAATATGTAGAAGAAGCTCTAAGTCACGTAGGAACACATCCAGAAATGCCATGCTGTGCAGCTGTGCTATCCCAGGACACCTAAAGCCCTTCAGGTCAGTGGGACTGCCCAGCTTTGGCCACAGCTGTGTTCAGTTATGGCTGGGAGCTTGCTAAATGTCATAGCAAGGAGAGCACTGATGGCAATGTGCATTCAGTTGATGGCTGAAAGCCTGGAGAAGGATGAAAGCACAAGTGCATGGAGCTTTAGATCCTAGAAATAATACTAACAAACTAAAGAAGAAATGCATTTGCAGCAGCACATACTTCAACTTTATTGTGATTTATTGCATTGGAGCCATTTACCTAGTGACAAGCACTGCAGACTGAAGGGTGAGCCAAGCTAGTGAAGCTTTTGGTTTTGTTTTTTTCCCCTCCAGGTGAACAACTTCATCCAGACCACCCACTTTAAATCTGCTGCAGTGGGTTCTACTGCTGAAACCAGTGAGCACTTTACGACAACCAGAGATGCTTCACCAGGTAACTCGACACAAATTTCATATTTTAGGCATCTGGAATATGTTTGCAATGTGATCATCACAATAATGAGCTCAACTCTTGGTTCAGCAGATCTCAAAGTAGACATCACCACCTTCTTCATCCTGTTTTGTTAATTACATGGGTCACATTATTTGGCACCTGCTGGAGTATATCGGGTCACAGCACCTACTTTGTAACAGCCCTGCTAAAATGTGATGGTGGAAATGACCAAGACATGCACCTCCTTTTCAGTCAACCTTAAACAGCCAGTATCAGAATTTAAAGCAATCTGGGCAAACAGCAGCTTCCTAACTATTCACTCTCCATTACCATGGCTGTCCATCTTTACCATAGCTACAACAAAAGAAAATATCAAGGTACCTCCCTGCTGCTTACTATCACTCAAACACAGACCAATGCCACCTTACCTTCACCAGCACAGCACCACAGAGAGAAGAAACCTGAAGGCAGCCCTTCCACAGGAAACAAATCGGACAAAACCAACATGGAATAACTTCCAGTGAGAGGTTAACAGAGCCTTACCTATGTACAGAGAGGAATCTTTCCGCCTCACGTGGTCATCAATGTAGGAAACTCCCAGGGGCTGGACAGGGGTAGCACCAATGCCCAGGAGGACCTGCGCTCCAATGAGCAGCAAGTACATCATGTTGGTGGCAGTCCGATTCCTGCAGATAAGGTCCGGGTCTGGTCCCTCATCACTGGTGGACCCATTGGCAGCACACACATCCCTCCCTTCAGCTCCCCAGCGTATTTCCCCTGATTCGTATTCGTACTGGTGGGTCAGAAATTCAGGCAACGCGGAAAGGAGGGCACCCAAGGCCATGACAATCCCTCCACATCCTATCAAGCGTGGTCTGTGTCCTCGGGCTCCGAAGTAGCTCACAAAAAGGATGAGGGCCAGGTTGCCGATTTCAAAGCTGCTGGCAATGACACCCACGTCTGCACTCTGGAGGTTGAATCGCCGCTCCAAGGTGGTTAAAACACTCACCTGCAACAGAGAAATCCAGAGACAGTTACTGAAAGGGAATGCAAACTGCTTTCTGTCCTCCCTGTATGCCTTGCGAATCCTTGCACATACTTGGCTTGCATGCTAGCACAAGTTTAGGAAGTCAGTCAGAGACAGCGATGCACAAATAGGCAATTTGGCTGGCATAGAAGGCTTCCATTAAAGCATTTAAATAAAACGGTGATCAAATGGCTTAAACTGTTCGTGGATTAGTTAATGACTGAGATCTTCAATTACAGAATGGCTTTGAGAAGACAAGCAAATTAAGATTTACATAGAAGATTTAAACCTACTATAAAGAAGGAAAAATGTAACGTGGTGGCTATTTAACTTGAAAAAGAGACACAGGAATAGTCGTCAATCTCAAGACTGATGCAAAAAGGAATGACCTGTTCTTTGTATTCAAAAGGGGCAGGATAAGAAGCGACAAGCTGAAACAACAGCACAGCTGACTCAGATTAAACACAAGGTTGGAAGGGGGGGAACGGGGAAGTGGCCTTCTGATGGCAAGGGATGTCAGGTATGCAAATATACTGCCTGGAGAGGCTGCAGGGCTACTGGAAAAGAACACAGAGCAGCATCCCTCAGGAACACTACAGGTATGACTGATCTTGCCACAGGGCAGGAAGATGGATCTGGTGATCTCAAGGCATCTACCAGTCTTGATTACATAGGGCAATGAAACGCACCATGGGTTTTACACAGTGGTCAAAGCCCTGAGCAATGGGGAAGGGAAGAGGAAATACTGGGCACCTCACTTACTGCCACCCCTGTTCACCAGAGAAAACTCAGTGCATTCTTATGTCTGAAGCAGTGTCTGATCTACATAAGAAAATAAAGAAATATAATCTTGAACATGTCACAGAAACACCAAAAGTTTTTCCCTTAGATAAAAGACTACCTCGTTTTTCAAAATGCAAAAGATGACCACACTTAAGGTTGTCCTAAAACAGGCAAGTTTTGCTGTTAAAAAGAGCCACACCATGCTGTAAAGACCTCACAGCAGAAGGTGGCCCCTGGATAGAGTAAAAATAGCCTCCCGCTGGAGGCACTGAAAATCTTTGCTGATAAACCTCACGAAGAAGGAGCCAGTCTGACCGACTTTAAAGTATTCTGACAGCAGCTCTTCTCCAGGGGCAGCTGGCCTCTGCTAGGGTAGAGCAGGGCACAGCCTGGACAAAGACAGCCCCAGCAGCAGCATGAGGGAAAGACAGCAGGAGCAGCCCCTCCACTCTGCATAAGCAAAAGCCCTGAGACTTCAGCCAGAGAGGTCAGGTCTACAAGAATCATTTATTTGGGATTTTTGAGTATTCAGCCTTTGTCCTGTACAAGCAGTTGTTATTTTATGTCAGTGCTCAGATTCAGGAGCCAAGAACTGAGCAAGTAGAGAAAAAAAAAAAACAAAACAAAAAAAAAAAAACAACACAAAGAGAACCATAACCTAAAATCTCAGCCCTCTGACTGAAGACAACGCCACAGCAAAAGTCCTACCCCACAGCAAAGCCAAGTGAAGGTATGTGTGTGCCTGAGAGAGAGGAGACTGCTGTTCCATCTGGAACACAGGGTGCAGCTCCTGCTGGGTGAAACAGTGCTGGGATTCACTGGGAGAAAATGCTGACCTTGTGCATGATGGCACAGCACAGCCTGTCCCTGCTGCAGCGAGCTCAGCCGCTCTGTTTGGCAAACAGTGCCTGAGTGCACATCTAAGGGAGATTTCACTGTTCCCAACCCTCCGTGGGACCCGGCTGAGCATCCAGGGACAGACACAGTCACAGCAAAGCAGAGCTATGTGCACAGCATCCTGCTGCCCAAGGCTGGCCCTCCAGGCACTCCATTTATCACCCACAGCATGGATTGGTTTTACCACAAGACGTGAGCTAATAGGGTCAGTGTATCATACCAGCAGGGCTCCAACACTCAGCCTCATGCCACAAACATCAGCAAAGCCTGCAGGCAGCATAAAGCCAGGCTTTGGGGACCCCTTCATGCTTCTAGATTCCAAGCACAACTTCCAGCCGCTTAAAAGGAAGTTGATGGAGTTCAGCCGCTGACCTCAGAGGCAAAAAAATCACATCCACATTGCCCATTTCTGAACCATACCTACATAGGAAACTCCTAAGTACACATTTCAGCTGTGTAAACTGAGGCACGGAGAGCCAAATGTTAGCGAGGCAAGTACAGATGGAATTCGTGGTGGCATAACTCAGGATGGTTGATCTGAAGCTAAGAGAAGTGATTTCCCAAGGTGAGTAGGCATTACCTAGTTTTGGAAGTCTCTCCTGCATTTGAGCCTGCTTGCCAAACTGTCCGCTTTTACCATGCATACATAAGTAACTTAAAAGCAGGCTGGCATTTAGAAACACTTTGGTGCCATGGCAGAGTGCTCAAATTTTGGAGCGCTGGATTCCAAACTGCACCTTTCCTACACGAAACTCACAGTGACAGGGACAGTACACCACTGACAAACCTGGGAATTAGAACTAGCAGCCCCAGCTGTCATTCTGCTCTTACTTCACTTGGACTTGGGCTGTCCTTCCCCTTTTGTAATAAGACACAGTAGGGAGGGAGACTCAGTCTGCATCACTCCAGGGAGCTGCTTTACTTTTTGCTAACAGCTTTTTGCTTTGCTTCGGTGAAGAAACAAAAAGCAGAGGAGAAAGACCAAACTCCAACCATCCTGATAAAGCAGGCAGGAGTTTATTCCTTTATTATGCGATGTATCAGGCGTCAGCCTCAAGCACCCAGAAGAAAGCAGCATCTGAAAGCGAAGCGCTGACACCAGCATTAGCAGAGTGGGCTCCAAAACACTCACAGCGACTGGGGGGGAACAAAAAACAAAACCCAAAATAGGACTGGAAAATAAACACGAAAAATGTCAACATGCAGATTTTGCATCAGAGAGCACCAGCAACAACGGCATTACATCCAGAGTGGCAGCAGCTGAGAAAGCACAGTCCAAATCCTTGCTTTAACATTGGCCGTGACCTTAAATACACACTCTGCCTACAATGCTGGCATTAGCATAGCAGAGATGTTACTAACATTAATTCAAAGCCAACCTCTTAGCCCGTGGCTAAAATCATTCTTTCGCTTTCTCCTACACCCCACATTAACACTGCTCTCTGTATGCAAGCATCTCCCAGCTGTAACCTGACTGATAGCTGCAGTCTGCATGCAGGAAGCTGCTGCTGCCCTTGTAACTGCTGGAACAGAAGACAGCACTGCGCTGCCCATATTTCCCCAGCAGCAGCCATGGCAGCTCCCAGACACAAGCTCTATTTACCAAGAGTTATGTAAATGTTACAGAAGGCACTACAGGTCTCTGTGAAATACTGACATCACGTGAAAGGGCTGTGAGGATTAGAAAGAGTTGCCGTGTGCTGAGAGCAGGGTGAGTGCTCAAGAGCACCATTCCCACCACCTCCTGCAGCAGGAATTGCCTTTCCACCCCCCAACTACATCCTCTGCCTCCACAGTTTCCACTCAAGACATCTCCCACCCAGCACTAAGGTTTAGCTATGGCACTAGATACCAACAGCTGCTGCTGCTTTGCAAGTTCACACTCCTCCATGGTAAGCCTGCACAAGATACACTAACTGAACCACTGTAACCTGCATCACTTTGGGCACCTGCACATTGTCCTCAGAAGAAAGCCAGGCTGGGGATCTAGAGAAATCATGTAACCCAGCCTTCTGTCTTTGTGAGCACACAGCCTAACACACAATGACCACAAGTAATTAAAGCTCATTGCACGCTATCTGCGAGCTACAGACCTCATCTCCCTCCTCTTCTTACAGAGCCATGAAGGCTATGCTCCTGTCTGCCTCAGTCACATCCCAACACTCACAGGGATCTGGGCTGAAGGGTCCTCCCAAGTCTACTCTGAAACACTTCTCCATGATTGAAAAAGGAAAGCGATCTCACATTCTGTACACAGTGACAAATTTCCTACAGTAAAGGAGAGAAAAAAAAAAAAAAAAAAAAAAAAAAAAAGAAATCAATCCTCAGCTTACATTTTTTTTTTTTTTTTTTTCAGCCACAGCAACTTATATTGCCATCCCTGTAACCAAACCCAGGGAAGCTTTTGTGCCTTTCTGGCCTTACTTCAATACTATTTGCTCACATTCATCATTCTTGTCTGCCCCAAATCTATAGATCTTGGCGTTTCTGAATGATAGCACATTTGTTCTCTCCATAGGCTGTTTATTTTGCATTAATGCTCAGAAAAATGCAATCCGCAGACCTGCCTCACACTATTGCCCCACTTTATCACTAAGAAATGAATCGAAAGCTGGGGGCACAGTTACAGAGTCACATATATAGTGCACTGAAAATGGATATCATATTGTTCCTATCTCCAATGATCAAGTCATATTCACCCACAGAGTCTACAGATAAGTTCATTGTATTAATAATACAGGGTTATATATAGAAAACACATTGACTTTATGCCTGAAGGGCCTTTTTTAAAGGCTTCTTTTTAATGTAAAATGCATTTTCTCAGTTATGTGGTAAGAGATTGGACTTGAAGAGACATGTCTGCAGCGCTAAAGGGTGTAAAATAATTGCCTGGCAACTCAGTTCCCAAAGGAAAACAAACGCCAACCGTCTCCCACAGTCTCCCCTACAGAGCTGGGAAAGTCAGGTTTCCTCCAAGAGCCAAAGGAGCCATCCTGGAATGAGCACAGCCAGACCCACGTGCCTTCAACCTCCTTTCTTTGGTTGTCCCCTGGGCCACCCTTCCAGCACCCAAGCAAGATAGGGCTAAGGGAATGGTGAGGCTATGGGCACGGCCCACCTCAGGCTGCCAATCACTCCTTTCAACACCTCTTCAATTTCCACTGATGGGAACGATGTTCTCACTGCAGATGCTGACACCTGTGCTGGCTTTGGGCATGTGAACGCACGAGAAAGCAAAAAAGGGTGGTGAGACCAACACACCCAGGCTGGCTCCGCTCAGGGGCTGGAAATAGTCTCTGCATAGAAATTTGCATTCACGTGACAGGGATAATAGATGCTGCAGCTGAACCTCTGCTGGGAAGTAGGGTGTTATTAGCTTGACTGTTGCTGCTGGCCTAGAAACAGCATAGGCACATGCACCAGTAAATCTGCAAGTTCCTGTGCTGGTGCCAGTAGGAATTTGCAGCTTGAATCCATGCTCTGCTCCACTGCCTGGTGCGGGCAATTTATTCCAGATTCTAGGGACCAGCTCTGAGCTTATTGATAAGGTCCAAGGGAAGCACATGCTCAAGGTCAGGATTTTCAGTGGCCTGAGCAGAAAGGACACTACTCCATGCAGCAAGAAAAGCACAGCTTTTCTGCTTGAGAAGGATGCATGGCTCCTTCCTTCCTTGCTGCAACCACATAGAAATCTTTCTGCTACTTCTCATACCATACTGTGCCTCAGTAGCCCATATTTTGGTAGCTGTAGCACTTTCCACTATTTCAGCAAGCATGAGATCCACACAGATCAAATGTGCAACATAAAAATTAACCTCTGTGGAACAGGCAATCATTGCAGCAAACACTACTGAGGTGCTGCTACCTTAAGCAACTGCTTCTTAAGGATCTCTATGGGACAGCAGGGACTGGCCCCTTTTCCTGCCACCACTCAGGAAGAGCAAAGAGCGCTGCCCCACTTGAAGAGATACGAGCACAGAGGCTGCCAGGGGGTGTTAATTGCACTCTTCCCCCTCACGTCCATCATGAAACAACACTGAGTCACCAGCAGCTCAAAATAGACACAGGTACATAGCACCAGGAAGCACCAAACTACGTAGAGAAGCCTGAACAGCTTTTTCTGTTGCTCTGAAACAGACACATCACATTTTTTCCTCTCTAAAAAACCCTTCTGAAGTCCCAACCTAAGGGAATATTATCACAGCCACTGACTCAGTGTCCATGCAGCCCTTCTGCTCCCAAGCTTGCCAAAGATTCACCTCACTGTATGAACACAAGTGATATTTCAGTCTCTGACAAATTACCTGCATAAATATACCCAGTGCTGGAACCCATTTGTAGCCCACACTTCCCTTTAGCAGCACACATACAACAAAGCTAGCAGGTAAACAAACCCTTATTTTTAAACGTTGTGTCACTTTCATTGGCAGCAAAAGAACAGATTGTGAACATGCACAGAGCTCAGACCTCAATCCCAGCACAGAACAGCACTGCTGGCACATTTCACATTTCGGGAGGAGCATGAATTCCACGTGCAATAAGCACACAGCAGCAGGGGTTCACAGAAAGGGGCCAGTGCTCAGCTCAGTGAAAGCAAACAGCCACAGGAATGCATCAGAGCAGCTCTGATACATTCAGAAACATTTTTTTTTTTTTCTTGTGTCCAATGAGCAGCTGAATGGAGCCAGACAAAAAGTAACCTAAACTGTACATACCAACTTAAATGCAGGCTCCTACAGAGTGACAGCTACCCCTGGCACAAACAGGGCTGCAGTAAGATCCACCCACGGGCCCTGAACTGTGCAAACAGGGCACCTTCATCCTGGGTTCAGCTCCAGACCAGGGGCTCTGATCTGCACTGTGCTGATGGGTCAGCAGAAACACAGAGAAGAGATGGAGCTCACGTCTCCAGGGGCTCTTACTGCAAAGAAAACCTTCTTCTATGGGCCACCAAAGCACCAGAGAGGCAGGATTTTGACCTGCAACACTACAGGGCCATCATTTCACTCTGCCTCTTCCTCTCCCCTAAATCAACGCAGATCTGCAGTGAAGACTTCACACTATAAAAGCAGGGTTACTTACCACAACAGAAACCACAATGCAAGCCTGACAAGAAAACCTGTCATAAAAGGACTTCACGTTATCTTAATTTATGATGAAGAGCTGCATTCAGGACTAAGGATTGCACCTGAGTCATGTCACAGCGCAGGTGTGGGGCCCGCAGAGCTGACTGCAGCATCTCTCCCAGCACCAGGAGAGAAGCAGGGCAGAAGTGACACACACAGGGCACTCTGAAGCAGTGTTAATACGAGCTTTGATAGAAGCTGAATTCATTTTCAAAGGTAAAAGGACAGCGGTGATTACATAAAGGCTGTGTGCTGAGAGAGGAAGGCTTCTGACAGGTCCTGCTCCTTCTCCCCTACATCTGCTTTGGCTCTGATATGTTTTATGTTCCACTCCCTAGCGCGGATGCGTGGCTACAGCAAACGGGAACTCAGCTTAAAGAGAACTTAGAGCCGTTTCTCATCAACCAGTACAAAAATACTTCTGTTTAGTAAGTGATGGGAGGAAGGAAGCCACTTAGAAGGGAACTAACAAAACAGCCATGTTGCGTACAGAGCCACAGCATTTTGTGGTAACTCACAAAATAAAGTCATAGAACTTCAAGTCTCTGCAGGTGGTGTTAGGGGTCCCCAGCACCCAAATCCAACACCCCACGCTGGCCCCACAACCACATGAGCTGCTTCTCCCCACCTCACACTGCAGCCCACGCAAGAGCTGTCCGTGTCATCCTGCTCATTTGCTAACTAACACCCTCCTACAGAGCTGTTTGCAAAGCACTGTGCTCTCCTTCCACGCTGTCCAACAGTACAAAGGGAAGCTGTGTGCCTGCTGCTGAGCTCCCCAATGTAGAGCAGGGCAGGCGTGGAGGCGAGCGCAGAGTTTGTGGTGTAAACAGGCAAGGAAGCAGGGTGAGAAGGTGCTCTGACCTCTATTCCTGCCTGAGAACCTTGCTGTTATCTGAGTGCTTCAGGCGCAAAGAAGTGGGGTTCGAGTTGTGAAGGGCAGACCTGTGACGTGCACATCAAAGCTGGGCAGCTCAGAGCACAGCACAAACCATGCAACTTTATATCCCCTACCATGTTATCATCCCCACATTGCCACTTCACTCCTGAACAGAAGGTGATTTACACTTGCCTTTTAAAATAACACACACACACACACAAAAAAAAAAACCCATACAGGCAATAAAAACCATTTTGTAGTTAAAGAATAATTAACTTTGAGATCTAGCTATTGCTTGCAGACTTCTTGTAGTCTCACTTGGACTCAACATGTTCCCTGTAAAACAGATAGAAGCAATGAGATGCCTCACCACGTGACAGGAGCCCTGTTCCTTGGGGTTCACTACGAAGCAAGCTATCAAAAAGCTAATGAACAAATGTGTCTGCTGAGGCTGTACACACAGATGGCCAAATTTCACCCCAAGCCTGCAGTACTAACAACCACTCTTTTTAGAGACAGGCACTGAAGAGCAGCTTACAGGGTTTCCTCCCTCACTCTACAATCACCAGAGCCTGCAAAATTCAATGAGCACACTCAAGAAAAACAGAAGTCACCACCTCCTCCATTTAGCCACCAAAACCTGAGATGAGCAAAGCACAACACTACAGGGTTGGAATGGCTTTGCATTCCTTGTTTGACACCATGCCAAACCCCAGACCAAAAAATGAACACAAGCACGTAACCCAGCATAATTAAGCCCCTGCTATGCCAGCAAAGCAGTCCAGGCAGTTCCTAACACAGGTTTCCTATACCAGAGAATGATGCTGGAGATATTTGCTGATGCATCCAGTCCACCCCTCCATGAAGGAAGCTGGAAAACAGGGGCTGTAGGTTGCATTAATTCCAACTGTCTGATCGGTGTAGATGATTCTATATGCAATTTTATTAGCTGCTAGGCTCAGTGTTCTGTCTGCTTTAATGTAAGCCTATTAAAGCTTTCCGTGTAGCTTCATGCCTGTTTTCTTCCTATCAGTATACTCCCAGCACTCATTTCATATGTCATACTTCTATCTCTTTCCATATTTCTTCATTCATTCTTCAGACAGCTTTTACAGGAATGTCATTCCCTTTATATCAGCTCCCCCTGGTTCCTGCCTCCCAAATGCACTAATTACAAGGCAGTTTATTAGCCAGGCACATAATGTTTAGTTTTTAATTCCAGCCTGCTTCAAATGAAGCCAGGCACCACTGAAGCAATCCACTGCAATCAATAATAGGCAAAGAGATTTTTCAGAAGCACTTAAGTGGCTTTGGAACGAAAGTGCCATTTTCAAAGAGACACTCAGAGTAAGTCACTTCTGTCAATTTGACTGTGGCTCAGAAAGCATCTCTGAAAAATAATACCCTCAGGCTCTTCAATCCATCACTACCACAGAGCAAGTAAAGCAGCCCCAAGTAAGTCTTTTCCTGCAAAGGCTCAAAAAGCAAAGACTGAGTGTCCGCAATCTCAGCCCACAAGACGCCCACGAAGCCTGGCTACACCATAACTACCAAAGTAGTTGATGGAGAGAAAAAACCCAAAGAATGCCCGAGGAAGTCCATGACAAAGCCAGGAAATGAATTCCAATGTCACAAGGCCCCAGCCTGCATCTTCACCAAGAACTGCATAAAGTAGCTGTTGCATAGCCAACAAGCATTATTCCATGGCAAAGCTGTCTTCTTCCAGGTCTGCCACGTGCTCAAATGCAAATACAAACAGATTTCCTTGGGCACAGACATCAGTCTTGATTGATGAAGGCAGTCAGTTTGGACACAACAGCTCCAGACAGCCAACTGCAAAGCAAAACCCTGCCTTTAAAACATAACCCACGTGTGGCTGGAGTTTTCTTCTACCCCTGCCAAAATGCCACCAGGCTGCTTAGAGAGAAGTCGCTCTGAAGAAACAAATTGCTGCTTCCCTATCTATCACCTGGTTTTGGGAGCAGCTGGGGCAAGGGAGGGAGCAGGGGTGCTGAAAATCAAATTGAAAGTGTCCAAATCGTTGCATTATGTGGGAACAAATAAAGGTGAAAGCAAAAATCATTTTGGTTCCCAGTTACATTTTCACTGCTGCATGCAGACCTACTGGGGTCATTGCCTGGCCAACAGATTGCTCTCTGGACATCCACCCATCCATAGAATACCCAAGCTGTAAAGTATCAATATATAAGCACCTTGGAAAAAAAAAATAAAAAAAAAAAAATGAACTACATGGGGCCTTAGAAGACACGTACATCAGAAGAATGCAATCTGCACTCAAAAACAGCAAAGATCTCATTCTAGAGGCTGCAGCTACAGCTTAACATAGAAGCTGCACCCAAAGTTTCCCAGGAGTCATTACACACAACTACAGTGACTGATTAGGGATCTATTTAAATAACAAAGTAAAATAAAAATTCTGGCTAAAGACTTACCAAGCATTAAGCTGAATGATTCAAATCAGTAAGTTTGCCCTCAGCTTCAAGAGGCCAAATCTTAGGTCCCAAGCATACTGACAAGAGAAAGCAAGAAGAAATCTGAACCTTCTGCCTTGTCTGCTAGCACTGAGATTTAGAGCAGTATGGCAGCACTGATGGATCCTAATTCACAACAAACACTGGATGCCTGTAGAAGGCCTGCAAATGCAGGGAAAGCTTGTACCATTATGCCAAACAACACATCAAACTGCAAGCAGCAAGCCCGCAAAGCTGCGTCCGTGGCACATGATTTGTTAGGATGGCTTAACTTCAGTGCCCATCAAACAACCCCCAAACTGTTTTTCAAATCCATTCATTCACAGAAACATCTGTTAATACAGAAGTGGCATCAAATGAGCAAACAACCATTTAGAAGCGAGAAGTTTATTTAGCTATATGGGACATTTGAAATACCCTTTGCTCTTCAGTTCTTTCAAGTTGGTAGGTTTGAATCTCAAGGAATACAGGAAAGCATTTTGGTAACCTCATGCCAGCTTCTTTCACATTATCTTTTTAACATTATTATCGTGGCTTGCAGAAAGAAGAGCACAAACCCCAGTGCAGACCAGCACCGCCGCCCAAGAGCTCAAACAAACTATGAGGTTTTTGTTATCATCTTCTCACAACAGAAGCACAAACCTGGTGGCAAACCACCCCTCTGCACCAGAGCGGGGAAGACAACACGGCATGCACACCCCTGCAGAAGCACAGTCAAGGTCAGGAGGTGATCACAATGCTGAGCACCTCCAATGGAACCAACCACGGGACCACACAAACCAGAGGACAATTCCCAAGGAATACAGTTGCCCTTCACAAACAGGCACCCCCAGACAAGGCAGCCCTTCAGCAGCAGCTCCTGCCTCTCAGCCAGCAGCTGCGCTGACTTCAGACATAAGGACCTGCATTATAACTAGCAAAAGGCAGCAGGAAACAAAGTGTGCATCTCATGCAGAGGCTGAAAGGCCCATTGTAATTAACTGCTCTCGGCCCTGTACTCTGTGCAAGACAAAAACAAAAACACAGTTTTCTGTTACTGGTAAGCCCAAACAACTGGTGCCCTATTTCTCCTAAAGGACCTACATGCTCAAGGTTCTCTCTATGGTTAACACCTCATCAAGCCACATGGACACCCTTACACAGGAAAGGTAAAGCTTTCCAAACACTTCAGAGAGAAGAGCTTTACCAAACCGTGGCAAATCACAGCTCTTTCTGCACCTCAGAGAAACTACAAGAAGCAAACCTTTGGGCTGGAAAATGACAATTCCAAGTGTCAGCTTGTTCTTTTTTGAAGTCAAGACCTTGTTACACATTGTGATTTTCCTGCTGATTCCCAATTAGAGGGAAATAAAACAAACTACCCCTAGTTTGGCATTTCAGTATATCGTGCAACACTGCCAGCAGATGGAAGTCATCAGCATGGGCCAACAAGCAGCAGGATACCACCAGGGCATCTCTCCTTCACATTGGCACAGGATGCCCAAGAAGTGGTGGAGTCACATATTTAATAAATATGGAGATGTGGCACTGAGGAATGTGGTCGGTGGGCATGGTAAAGGTGAACTGAGTTTGGATCGAGCGATCTTAGAGGTCTTTTCCAACCTTCATGACTCCGTGATTCTTTCAAATCATTTTCTTTCACTCAGTATTTGCCCCTTCTCTTTGGGAAGCTTCTGATGCTGCTCCTCTTTTCCCTCAACGTTCCCCAGTACAGATTAGTATGGCTACATCCAGGTCTGGTGTTATTCAGAAGTGTGGGGGATTTGTGTGCTTTGTTCAGGAGCAGGACAACAGGCTTCCCTGCAGCCTCTCAGAGATTGCTTTCCAGCCACAGCGTTGTGGAAGAACTGCTCCCAGGCAATTCTCAGTTCTGTTGCTAAGTATGCACCTACCCCCATTCGCACAAAGCCAAGGAGTGGGAAGAAGTAGCAGCTATTTCATATCCTCCTTCTCAGAAATAAGAAGCAAAACCCCCAAAACAACCTTTTTCCAGCTCTCCCTGTTGCAACTCTACCAAAGAAAGCAAGTAACATTTGTAAGTAACGCAGACCTCAACTGCCAGGTATCACCTTGAAGAACACACGCACGATTCATACTTCAATGCTGATCCTTATATATTGACCCAAGAACAATGACCATTTCAATCCAGCCAGAAAATCTAACATTCAGTGGGAGAATATACCACTAGAAGTGACATCCACTGAAGTGTTTCTATTTTCTTCCACACCCACATCACAGATCCCTTCCCAAATAGCCATGCTTTCAGTTTCTTTGTGGGGGGGGAAAAAAATAGAGAGAAAACGTTGGATTCAGACACAAACATCAAAGCACCAAAAAACTTGAAAGGAAATCTGACATAGTTGCTTCAGAAACCATAATGCTGATGAGTCATGAAGACCTCAATACAACTGAATTATCCAAGTTCTTTCAAACACTTCTCTGTCATTTTATGGATCACCGTAACACTGAATTTTAAGTCCATCTCCAGTAAACTAAGGAGTAACGAATTACACAGACAAACAGCACACTAAGTGTTTAAAGAACATTTAAATATTAAAAATAAGAGAGCTCTAGCAATCTCCACCAAGAAAGCAGACCATTATGAACCATGAAAGAAAAACTTTGCTCCCACACCTGCCCTTGCAGCCACACATTTACAATTCATTGGGTCTGCAAGCATGCGGAAATCATCCATGGGATCATTGCAGAAACTGAAAAGATAAAGATGTCTAGAAATATGGGGAGACGAACCATCTGCTTGACAGGGAAAAAGGATAGATATTATGAGGAAGGGACAACAGAAAAACAAAAAATCAAACCACAGCAAATTGCTTTTCTCCTTCCTGAACCACGGAAAAATAGACCAATAAATATTCCAACAAACCTGAAAGACTTTGCTTTTATGCTTGCTGCAAGCAGTTGTATAAAATTATGGATTGCTTTCAGGCATTGCCACAGTGCGAGCTCCTGTCACTGATCTGAAACTTCAGTACGACGGGCACAGCGCAGTGGAAAGAGAGGGATTGTCTCCCTCCATTCAATAAGGAATGTTTCAGTATCAAAACGCAGAAGCGCATCACATCCAGAATAAGGCTGGAAGAGAAAGATGCTAACTGGAGAGCTTAAGGAGTCTAATTTCAGCTCTGGTATCTTCCCTATTTTTGCTCGGTGGGAAGGGGCAATTCTAGTCATGTTTGCTTGATCGGTTTTCATCTCTACGTGCATTCTCACTTGAAACCTGGCAAAAAGGGATCAAGGAATCATAGAATATCCTCAGCTGGAAGGGACCCACAAGGACCATCGATCCAACTCCTGGCTCCACGCAGGTCTACCCAAAACTCAATCCATATTTCCCAGAGCATTTCTCCATGCTTGTGCCTGTCTGCTCAAACTGAAATATCTCAGATGTAGGGACCATCTCTCTGAGCCTTTACAGAACGCTTCCCTGACTGGGCAGAGCCCTCCCTGCACCAACAGAAAGAAGTGCCAGATGCTGCAGGAACTCCATCAACAGTTTGCTATCACTATTCATTACAGTGATACTGTACAAAGTGTGAAATCTTTCTTGTAGAGCAGGCAATGCCATTTGCAAGAAATAGCATTGAAAGAATCAGATAGTCTAAAAGTTGCAACATGGTGACCCAGAGATGGGACTCTCAGGGTTCTAGTTGTGATTTCACTGCAGATAAAGTGAAACCTGGTAAATCAAAATCTGTGGCCCATTTTCGTACACAACAGGAAAAAATGATTTCTTCTGCACTTCACGGGAACACTTCTACACAAAGTATTATCGCCTGGTTATTTAAACTTCCTCAGACGATGCTTCAAATGCACCACTTTGCCGAATCATCTGGAGTTAATCAGAAGACAAAGCGAGCCTAATTCATCCAAGCTGCAACCTCACCTTGTAAGTAGTGTTATCCATCGCTACTGCGAAAGAACAGCCAGAGACCAAGGAGTGTACAAATAAAGAAACATTTTAGCTCATTATACACAGAGGACAAATTCTTCTTGATGAATTGCAGAATAACTCTTTGGAAGCAATAAACTTATACTGCTGTAGTGGTATAAACAGAAGCTGGGTCTTGAACTTTTACAGTAGCCTGAAAGTAAGGGAAAAGAAAGTTCATGCAACTTGAGAAATGCTCCTTTCTGAGGAACAAGGAATATCTGCTTACCTAGCAGAGAAGGATCACAGCTCAGCTGACCCTGAGATGGGTGCTATGCTACAATTTCAAGAGTCGCACTGCATAACGTTACTATGCACAAACAACCCAGACCTCCACATCACTGAGTTCTCTCACCTAATTCATGATCCCTTCAAACCTCAGCTGCATTAACACCAAAGGACATAAAAACTCACAGGCCTGTTCATCATACAGGCACACAGCCATTGCAAAACATTTCTAGGGGGCCAAGGATAGCTAAAAGAAATGAGACGTGGTTGTGTTTTTTGATTTTTTACAATGGATCATAACATTTCTAACAGACTGCTATTTATGTCAGGGCTCACAAGTGTTGCACAAGTGTTGCTCAGAAAAAAAAAATTATATATATATATAATTTTTTATATATATATATATATATATATATATATATATATATATATTTGGAAGAGTTGCCAAACTTTTCTGCTAAAAACCATTAAAAAAATTAAACATTAAAAGCAATTGGTCTGCACTCTCACTTGTCACGTGTTTTCCTTTTAAACACATTTAATCAAGAAGCCATTGGATTTTATGTTCGTATTTACACTGCAAATGGCACAGAGCGTATATCATGAGATAAACATGTAGCTATCCCCATTTCATCTATTAGCAGAAGGTAGATTAAAGCTTTAAACCAAAGTGTAAGTGTCAGCTACTCACAAACCTTCCTTGGTACTCAAAATCCAACCTGGAGAATGGAACACAATTTGTTTCTACTCATTTGCATGAAGTTTTCATGTTAATGAGCCAACAACGACCCGAAGTACAGAGGAGCCTGCAGGCACCAGAACCCAGAGCTGAGCACCCAGAGCTGAGCACCCAGAGCTGAGCACCCAGAGCTGAGCACCCAGAGCTGAGCACCCAGAGCTGAGCACCCAGAGCTGAGCACCCAGAGCTGAGCACCTTTCTCCTCTACCCTGCAGTCACAGACCCTACGAACACCAGCAGGCTTCCGAGACGACTATGAATGCACTCAGCAGAGCCGGTTCAGAATAACTTTCTGTGCAACTCAGCTGCAAAACAGACAATATTCCCTAATGGGAAACGCACACTAGAAACAACTTTCCAGAAATAACATAGCCAGCAAAGATGTATTAAGGAAAAATGAACTGTAAGCAATAACCAGCCAATGCTTGGCAATCTTCATCCCCGTTAAAACATTCATTTTCTCTCCGTGTTTTCCCCCCCCCTTAAATGCCCCAGTGACAAATAAATTATGAGCATTACAGCTAATTTATTACTCAGCACTGCTGAGAACAGAAAGGAAAAAAAAAAAGTACCGTGATATTTTAAAGCAGATTCTTATTCTAGGAAAATAAATACTTGAATAAAAAACAATAAATCAGTACGTACAGTGGGGAAAAAAAGCTCTTGCAGTTAAGCCACTGGGGTGAAGGACCCAAAACTAGAATTCCTTGCTGTGTCAGGGCTGAAGCCACTTGGACTCTGCTGCTCTCAACCGAGCAAAAGTTTGCTTGATACCTTCAGCAACAGAATACGGAATCACACTTAATCCCAGCTTCATCCCCCACACCTGCAGAACACCCTCACCCAGGCCATCCAGCCTGCAGGCACTCAGGGACAAAGGCATTCCCTGGGTACCATTGCACAGCAGCATGCACAAGAGGGAGCCTTCCAGCACCGCAGTGCTGCTGTGATAAGCAAGCCTTAATGGCATCCTCCACGTGGACACTGCCATTGACCTCAAAGCCAGTTGGACAGGGTCACTACAGCACTTGGACCTCAGAAGAGAACAGTGCTGTATTTGCCACATTTAACATGGGGAGGAGGAGCTGCACACCAAAATGACTTTAAAACCCCAGCTCCAAATAGCGCTCTTAGCTCCATCTCACAGGACATTATTTGTGTCTGTTCCAGCACGAGCCCTTCAATGATTGATGTCTGTTTTTATCTTTCATCCTACTTCTTCCTCAATTTGGTATTTCAAAGTCTTCATTAATAATAGTAATAAAGACCCAAAAGAAGGAGCACGTCCCTTAATGGTCTGATTTTTGCGCGGTCCTGTGCAGAGCCAGCAGTTGGGCTCCATGATCCATAGGGTCCCTTCCAACTCCAAATATTCCATGTTTCCATAGCGTGACACACCACATCAGTACCCACAATCTCACCTGGACTTACACAGTACTGCTTTTACTGCAGATACATTGGGATGGCTTTTGCAAGCTGTAGCCGAGCGCTGCAGCACAGGCAAAGCTCTTGCCACAAAGTTAAGCACAGCTCCAAAGTTTTCATTCAGGAAAACAAGAAACAATTTGGCATTCATTCTCACGCAAACACCAATGCACCCTCCTGAGGAAAGACTAATTATTTTCCTTTCCATCTCCTGTTCAGGCCAGTCATCCCCTACCACTCGATATAACACGTGAATAGCTACATTCAGAGCTGCAGCAAACAGAGACATCTCAGTAGAGCTCTGTAAGAACAGCCATATCCAGAGCACACCAAGGGACTGCTTCCCAATGCACTTCCCATATGCATGCCCTCCATCTAAAGAAGCCTGTGACTTTGGCAGATGTTGGGTGCTCGCATCTAGGTCAGTTCAAACCAGAGCGATCTGAGGCTAAAGGACAGAGGGAGAGAAAATTAAATTGCTCTCCTGCTCCACAAACTGTGGCTGGCAAACCGAGAGCCCTTCACCTTTTGCTACAGTGTGATTTCACCACTGGCCGGGGCAGAAGCCTTTGACAGGCAGGGCGACAAAACACCCCGACGACAAACCATCAGGAGCACGGGAAGCATCGGTACCAATTAAAATACTCCAAAATATAACACTTGCAGGAATTTAAGGAGTGGAGGGGGAGCTGCTGCCGAGGTATGCGAATCAGCATGATGAAAAGCCCCACGGCTGCACAGCCGGCACGCTGCTGCACTGCCTGAAAGGCACAGGGCTGCAGAATGCGCGTTCCCATCTCTCTCTCCTCGTGCCATCTGCACCAGCTAACACACAGTTCTTCCATCCGCAGACCTCAGCTCCCAGAGAGCAACCCAGGGGCTGGAAATCATCCAGGCTTTCAGAAGTTGCTGCTAAACCCTAAGTAACTTCTGCAGCAGGAATGCCTGCAGCCTACAAGCAACGCTTTGCCCAGCACCGCTGCAGCTGCTGGGAAATGCAAGTTTCCAAAAGCAAGCAGGAGTAATGAAATAAAGCCAAGCAAATGCACACTCAAAACCTTACAGGAATATGGAAATAACAGGGTATATTCAACAACCCTAGAAGTTAAGGCAGAAGCACAGGCGTGCATTTACATAAGCAGGGTACGGCACCCAGTCAGTTTGGAACACGTGCATTTTGCAGGCAGCAAGAGCAATACATTCTGGAACGTGATCTTGATCAAATATTCCCTAAAACTTCACAGGAAGAACCTCAGAGACACCACACTAATTAAACATAGGCCACCACTATTGGCATCCTGCGGTATTTTCACTGCAGAGTTCTGTGGGAAAAAGAATTGGACTGTATAGATTTTTATCAGCATTTATTATTTATAAAGCCCTGTTGGCAAGCACGATGTTTTATGAACAAATAAAAGTGAACGATCTCTGCTTCAAAACCACATAATGAATGTATACTTTGCACATACACTCAAGCAGGCACCGCTAGTTCACTGTGCAGGGAAAACAAGGGGAAAAAAAAAGTTTCTATATCTCCAAAAAGATTAAGAAGTAACAGCACTCCTTTTTACATCTACCGACACAAAAAGGCAAAGTCAAAACTGAGCTTTCCGACCACTCCTAACCAGCCAAGCCCATCTCATTTCCTTACCACACAGAGGTGTTGTCCCCATGGTCTCCCCATGCAAAGCCAGGCAGATAGAAGTGAGGAAATCCACTTGTCGCCATACAAGGCAAAAAGAGAAAGGTTTCTCTTCCTGAGTTGAATAACCAGGGAACACAATAACCAGGGAAAGCTACTCATGGGGCCAAGCACAATATGAACGTGGTGCTCAGTCACAACTGACAAGCTAAAATTAGTAGCTTATCCAACTGCCCAGAACTACACACCATAAGTGCCTCCCCAGCGTCTCCCTATTTGTCTTTCTGGTTGCTCTCCCGTTGGTCTCACCTGTTAATTTGTCCCTCGGGGAGCAGCCACGCCAAGCCCAGCAGTGAATTAATTTGCTCCTGAGCAACTCCACAGTGTTCAGCTGTGCTTGGTCCTGAGACAGCACCTGCGAGCAGCACCTGGCCTCATAGGTCTGCAGAAGTGATTAGGTCCCCCAAGCCTTCACTATGCATTGCTCCCATCCTGCTTCTGCTCCCCCAGTAAGTGCAGCACTCACCCCAATTCACCCTCCAAAGATAATTCCACATTTGCATCTGTTCACTGTACTGAGAACTGCGTGGTATTTGCAATGACGGATGATGAATTATACAGGGAACTGAGGAACACTTGCACAGTGCAGCTGGGCCGCTGCTTACGGATGCTAGGAACTGTTTGGAGCTCCTTTTTTATTTCTCCCACTGACCAGTTGCCTGGCTGGCATCAGGGCACAATGTCAGCTTGGTGAGGATGCACTTCACTGCCTGAGGACAGCAGCACCTGGGCAGTTAACCATCAGAGGAAGGAGCCGAGGCTCTGGCAGCATGTTTTCCAAAATGTTCCAACATGCAGCAAGTGCACAACTTCAGTGCAAAGCACAGCCTGAGAGATGGGAGAAACAGAACAAGAACTGCAGGGCTGCAAACAGAGTGCAATGCAAAGAAGTTTGGGGAAAACGCCGCGTTCAAGACTGATCTGCTGTTCCTGCACAGCAGGTATTCACACACCAGCACGGTGTGTCCATACACACATATACATATTTCCAGCATCCTGGTGCCCGCTGGGTGACATCACCTCCACGGGTCACTCCTTGGCCATCAGTTGGACTAAGGATTATCCCTGGTTCATTCAGGCTGACAGCTCACTTGGCAATGAGTCCAGTGGTAACAACATACTGGCACACTAAGGTCCTGCTCACATGAGAGAGAATTACTGAATTTATCTTAACACAATTCCTTTGGAATTACAGGTACATCCCAAACTAAACTGATGTGCTTTGTAATATAGAGATAACTGCAAATTTCCATGCCATGTTTATGAATAGCGAATATTAACCACATTCATTTTAGCCACATACCTTGAAAAATTACAGATCACACTGAGTACAAATTTACATAATTAGATGAGCCTGAGAGAAGCAGAGCTAAGTACCAAATGCAAGCACAGAATGCAGAGCTCTTACACTTTATAATATATTACGTGTATAGCCTCAAAAAGCCTTAAAGATTACGACTACATTTCTTTTCCATGGAAACTATAATTCTCAAATCCAGGACGCTATTTTGAGAAATTTCATCCAACTCTCCACTTGCATCTGCTGGAAGCACAGTCCTTTGCGTGCTCGGAGGCATGGGCTCAGCCTCACGGACACCTTCTCAACTCTTTCCTACGGTCCTGCTCTGACAGCAGACCGCAATAAGACTCAGCGCAAAGTCTTGCGTTTGTTTACCGAGCAGATGCGTGGGGCTGCTGCACCTGAAGAGGATGGGGGAAATTAGTAACATAGGGATTAAAGGAAGAGGGGGAGGGAGAGGAGGGAGAGGAGGGGAAGCTGAATGTTGAATGTCTCCTCCTCGCAGGTTTTCTCGGCGTCCACCCAGCACAAGGAGCAGGACCGCCGCACAGCGCATCCATCCCCGCGCCCCGGCTGCGGGCGCCCGGAGGAGCTCGAGGTGCGGCCGCACACGCGAGAGGGGCGGCGGGCGGGGAACCCCTCACAGTGCTGAGTCATTTAAGCCGGGAAAAGCCGGGCTGGAGTCAGACGCACACACACACACACATTCATACACATACAAATAAGCAGTCGGGCTTCCCCACGGCTCTGGCCGGCGAGCTGCCCCGCGCTCACGGCAACTTCCCCCGGTGCGCGGCTCGGCGGGTAGCGGAGCACTCACCAGGTAGGCTCCCACGGTACCCTGGGCCAGCATCAGCGCGCATTCGGACACCAGGAAGAGCTGGATGCTGGAGAAGCAGGACACCTTCCTCCGCCGCCTCCGCTGCCTCGCCGCGCCGGCCCCCGGCAGCTCTCCGCCGCCCGCCGAGCCCCGCTTCCCCGGCATCCTCCTCCGGGCACCGCCGCGGGATGGCGGCCCCGCGGCTGCTCCGCGCCTTCCTCCTCTTCCTCCTCTCTCCGGGTGCCGCTCACAGCGGCAGCCCGCGGCTGCTGCCTCTCCGCCCGCGGGCTGCTGCCATGGCCAGCTCGCCGCCTCCTCCTCCTCCTCCTCCCGCCGTCTCTCCTCCCCTCGCCGTGCCGCGCTCCCTCGCTCCGCCAGCCCCGCGCAGGCCGGATCCGCGAGCCCCGCCGCCGATAGGGGCGGGGGAAAGCACGGGGCTGGCGGAGGCTCCGCAGGAGGCGGGGCGGCCCCGTCCCGGGATACGCGCGGTCCGTTCCTCTGCAGCCAGAGCCTTCGCTCAGCCGCGGTCCCGCAGCCCCCCAGAGCCGCCCCAGCCCCAGGGTTCTGCTTTACTCTCAGTTCCCTCCTGGCTGCGTCAGTTGAGAAGCTCCTGCACGCGGACTAAAGGGCAAAGGGAGGACCTATAAATACTGCACGTTCGAAATAAATAAATAAACGAAAGGTAACAGAATCACAGAACATCGCGAACTGGAAGGGATTCACAAGGATCATCTCGAGGCCAGTTCTCGGCTCCACACAGCAACACCCACAGGCTCCATATGAGAGCAGTGTCCATGCACTCTTTGAACTCCCGGAGTTTTGAGCCGTGCTTGCTGCTCTGGGCTGCCTGTTCCACTCCTGCACAACCTCTCCCTAACTCCCACCTGACCCGGCCCCGACAGCCCCATGCCTTTCCCTAGAGCCCTATGGCTGTCACCAGAGAGGAGATCAGTGCTGCCGCTCTGCCCCTCTGTGAGGTGGCTGTATGAGGGGACCAAAGGACCTCGGCTGCTCCTCACACACCTTCCCCTGCAGATCTTTCACCATCTACATCCATTCTGTAGATTCTCCTTAATAACTTTTATGTCCTTTTTGTGGCGCACAGTGCTCAAGGTGAGGCCATATCAGCACAAAACAGGAGATGTCATCTGGAAGCACCACAAGCACACGAACAAGCTTTTGCCCTCAGGCCAGTGCTTCATGTCCCCAGCCATGTGCCTTTCTGATGATGGCCTTTGTTGTCACCCTCACCTCGAGTTCTAATTTCAAGAAGATATCTTCTTTTAAAAACTGCTAATCATCACTTCTACTATTACAGATTGCATTCCTTCTTGGCCTACCTGCAAAACCTGATCTGCTTTGCTCTTCAGGTGCACTTTTCCAGTTCATTTCTGGGTGTAGACTGGGGGCTGCGGCCACACATTTTCGTGCTGTTTCACTCTCAGCTAAGCAGCACTGAACCATATAGTACTGAGATGTTAGTGATCTTTGGAACAGTTTTCTGTGGAAACAGAGGCTAACTTTTTCAAAACACGATTTGGATCCTAAATTTCCTTTTCAAAGATGTTCTAGACTTCTGAACTCCTAAATACTGAGGAAGATGCCCGTGAAAATAGAAGTCAGGAGCATCCTAATTCCTCCCAGCAGAAGTTAATCATCACCTGTCACACTGGGAAATCAAAAGCACTGACATTATAAAGGAATTTTTGAGTGCCTCCTTCCAAAATGTTATCATTATCTAGAGATTTCCATTTTGCTCTTCCTTTATTGGGGTATTTACAATAACCACGATGGTGAAAATTAATGTTGAACCACCTCCACCTGAGCTGGTGAACCTTTACCCAAGCCCAGAACTGCAAACCAGTGCTTGATAGACACATGAGAGACCTGGCACAATCAGCTGCTGCCCTTTGCTCATCAGCTGCCAACATCTTCCTCCCATACTGAACTTTGCCTTGCTGCAACTTCTCAGGCACACCTGAGTCACATCAAAGTCTGGAAAGGTCTTGAGAGATTTGGATATTAATTCTATTAACGTAGTTATATTCTATGATTCTCTAAGATGTGCTTTGCTCCAAATGGCCTCTATAGTGTTATAAGCAGGATAGATAACCCAACAGACTTTTTAATAGGTGAAAATAGAATAGTGTCTTTTAAAACACTTAAGGATTTAGAATTACATCAGTGGAATTTGTACAGTTCCCTGCAAAAACAAAGGTTTGGAGTTTGCTGGTCTTGCCATTTAGCTTTTGGAGAAAGAGCCAGCCTATGCCAGGTTGAGTTCTAAAGGCAGCAAAGCTGTGGGAACACACACATAACCCACCAAGTGCGCACCTGGCAACCCAAGTGAGCTGCTGCACATGCTACTATGCTTACCATGATTCAAGCTGGATGGTTTAGCAAGTGCCATCACACATCACAGTCACGTCTTACACATCCTGTCGTAAGACTTTGCCCAGGAAGCAGATACATTGCTTGTCTGGCAGAAAGAAAACAGCTGCTATAAAAATCTAACTTTAATACTAATTATCTGAAACATCTGGTTGGTTTATTGCCGCAGAATACGATTATCACTTAAATCGCTGTCCAGAGGAGACAATGCTTGGATTCTTTTTTCTCTCTTCTTTATTTTGTACACTTGCACTAATTTTCTTCAGAAAATTTCCTCCTGTGTTGTTCTGCTGGAAGAAAGAATGAAGGTCTCATGTCTCCAGCCAGGTGAGCTCAGCAGACCTGAGCTTGTCTCCTGCAGGCTTACATTCCTGAGAGATTTCAGTAGAGCGCTTCAGGAATGGATGAGTGAACTATTTGGATTTAATAGTTAATTATTGTCATACCCAAACAGTTTTTCTGGCCTAAATTGACCCAGCTAATGTGCGGAATGCTAATGTTCATGGATTATCATTAGCATAGAAAGGACTTTGTAACTAAAATAGTCCCTTCTCCTTTGGGCTTAATAGTTTTGCCAACACAATTCTCAGCTATTTCCACGACCATCTTTTCCCCCCATGATGAGCTGTATTACATTTCTTGCAGTTACCCTGTCAGATTTTTATAAACACTTGAACATTTGTAGCTGGGAGGCAGAGTGTTGTCAGAGATAAGGTTGGACACCACAATCTTAATCGTGTCGGCTCCCCTGAGACAGTCTTATTACATCTTGTTTGCTGGATGTCTCTATGCTGAGTCCTTGTGGGCTTCTGTCAACTTTCACCTTTGGGTAACCTTAGCAGCTGGAGCTTTCTTGATCTGTCTAAAGCATTCTTTTGCTTTAGTTCATTGGGCCGATGATGAAACCATCAGCAGTGTTGGTATCAGGAGGAGGAACAGCACCTCAGTCCTGCTAATGAGGACCTCATCCAGCTCAGCCATCCTGGAGCAGAGATGGACACCCCTTGTGTCTGTCCTCACTGAGGATGCCACAGGGAAAAGGACAGGCAGGAGGAGAAGATGATGGTCTCATAGTAGATGTATCAGCTCTGTGGTTTGCATTAAAAAACTCCAACATGAAGCACTGCTGCAATCTTAAACAGGGTTTAAGGTTTGTGTACTGCCGAAGTGGATTACATGTAGCATAAATCGTGTCTCCTCAGCATCAGATTGGCACTGCTGGTCAGTTCTACTTCATTCATTTGTCTGAAGGAAGTCTTGCATGCAGAAGAAGTGAGGAATAATGTCAGATACAGTTAAAGAGAATGGAAGAACACATAAATAAACACAGAACACCAAGATGCCAGCCAAGATGTCTTGAAGTTCTGTTCTGTAATTTTCCAGTGTGAAATCTTGTGGGTCAGGTGGTGCAGGAGGGGGAGGGCAAGAAAAGATTTCAATGGTCTGTGGGGTTAGAATGGGGGTATGAATATGTGCGCCAGCCAAGTGTGTATAGCAGGAGGGAGGGATGAGGTTGGTACAGCATCTCGATAGGTCAGCAGTCTTCATTTCCAAGATCCCGCGATGCCAGCAGTTTTAATGCAGTTTCTTTCTATAAACACTTCTGACTTTACTGCCTTGCTATTTTGAGTCCTGCTGGAGATTTGGATTCATTAAAGAGGCATTTCCTTCAGAGAAGCTGATTAGATAGCTGTTTCTTCTCCTAGATGCTGGAGAGCTGGAGAACACCTCAGTGAGGCAAAAAAAGGGCAGGAAATTAAGACACATTACTTTAACAAGACGTGCTGGTTCACCCTCAAATCTCCCACTATTAAAACAGTTAACAGGAGATTTGTAAATGAGAATTGGATGGCTTGTTTGCAACCTACATTGCATAAACCTGGCTCCTAACCTCTAATTATGGTTTTCCTAAAGAAATGAGACTCAGCTCTGAAGGGAGCTGAGCAATCTCTTATGGCATTGACTCCATGAGACCCGAGGGCATGCGGCTCTTTTACAGGGAAGCTGAGCACCCTGAGATCGTGGTCTAAATGGGAATCAGAATGCCTTTTGGATTAAAGCAATGTGATTTAGCAAACACACTATAATTGTGGAGTACAAATATTGACATCAGCCTGATGCTGAAAGTTAATTTGCAGAATCAGAAACTGAAAAGCAAACTGGAGAATAGACTGCCACTTTGGTGACTGTTAATGAGCATCTCTCAAGGAAGTGATTGTCCAAACTAGGTGTCATTTAATTAAAAAAAACAAACCTGTCCAATGTCTTTTTTGTAAGGGTGAGATTTTGGATCTCTAATTCTAGAAGATTTTTCTATTTAGTCAATTAACTATAATTTAAAAACAGAGGAGTTCACAGCTACCAATGATACATGGCACTTCTGCTCAGCTCTGAGCATTAGTGTCAGCCCAAGGTTCATCCTCAGCATTTCATTTTGGCTGCTTATTTTTCTTTCTGTGTGTGTTTGCTTTGTTAACAGGGCACAATGTGGTTCTTTCCCTGTGCTGGATGTTGTCAAACAACAACCACTTTCCACCTCGTAAGTAACTTCCTTTAATGGCAAAATGCAGCAGAGCTTTCTGTGCAAATAAAGTGCTTTGAACCATGCAGGCTGCAAGTATTTTAAAGCAACTGGAGTTCCAAGCAGAAGCTAACCAGTTGTGCCTTTTACACTTTTTGCTAGATAATAATTTGAAGGATCCAATACTTGTAAATCACATTGGCTCTCTAATAAAGAAATTATTTATAGAGATACTCAATGCATCTTGAAATCTAGCCATGTGTGCACAGACTGGCTTCCTGTCGAGCCTCTTATTTACTGTCCTTGCTGATATCCTCTGTGGATCTTGCACTTTTGTGTGGATGCTTTCAATTTGCCATTCATGCTTCCTTCACTCAACATAGTCATATTTTTTTTCTCCTGGACGTTATGTGCAGCATGAAGCTGTGTCAAAATACCAGTCTCTGAGTTGTTGTTTTTTTTTTAAATTACAGCCAAATGTCCTTGCAGAATAGATTTTCTTAATATTTCTGACCTGCTAGCGCCCTGTCCCAGGGCTTTGCTGGATTAGCCTGAACATTGCCAGTGGAAGTGACATGCTCATGTGATTTTTGCAGTGAGCTGGAGGACCAGAATCTGTAACACACATTGCAGTTGCAGATGTCAGGCCTGCTGTACACCACTGTGCAGGACGTTCTGTAAGCTCAGGTAAGGATTTGCACGGGACAGTTTTAAGCTAGATAATGAACAGAAGACAGTGTTTAATATATCCTCTTCTATCCATGAGATGAAACAATTAACAAAGATAAAATAGGAACAGTACAGATAGAAAAAAGAGGTACTGCTTTGACAGTGCCTGTCATGACACTGCATGACAGCTTGTCTAAATGCTGGCAGCTCACACAGACCAACCTTTGCATTGCGTTCTTTTTTGGCCAGAACTGAGTTCTCTCACCCCACCAACTTCTCTGTGATGCCAGGTCAGTTCAACAGCAGCAGCTAGCAGTCTTCTTGGGTGTTACCTTATAAACGTACGTAATTTCAGTTGAGCTCCCTTGATGTAAAAGAACACCCTTCTGTCACCTTAGCTATGCCCATGCGTTCAGGTACCATAAGGTCAGTCACCATCTTTTTGACTGGAGCTGAATGGTCATTTTCCAGGTTCACATTAATAAGCAATTATGTGTCTTTGAAAACTGCCATCAACTCGAGAATATAATGAGTACTTTTGTCAAAATTACATATTTTTCTTCTATCTCACTTTCTACTATAAGAGCTTGTAGTAATTGGCTTGCAGCATCCTTGACAGCCTTTTATCCTCAGAAGGTTCACACACAGCCTAAGGGAAGCAAGTGGAAACCCCAGGAAAGGAGTTTGGTAATTTTTGTCATTTTACTTATTTTATTCTGGAGAACAGTGATTAGCCCTCACTGTGCTTTATTGGCTCAGCTTCTCGAGACAGAAGAATCCCTTTATTTCCCTGAGTCTGTGAAACCATGTGAAACTGAAATGTCTGCAACACCCTGTTGTAATAAATAATGTCTGAGTGTACTAAGTGGCATTTAAGGCAGCGTCCATCTGATATAAACATGTAAGTGCAAGAAGACCTTTACTGAAGGCACGACAGACTGGCTGCAGACTTCTTGTAGAACTGTAGGTATCCAAGCACCATCTTAATCTTGCTGCATCTCTTTTGTCTTTAGTGCCTGAGAGGAACTTCCTCTTCTGAAGGATCCTGACAGCATTTGCTATGGAGGAGTGTCATCACTCTGAAGCAATGATAAAAATGCAGGATAGAGGAATGTAGAGGAGACTGGGGTTGCTGACCTCACTGGAACTTGTATAAGTCAGTGGAATATAAAGAGATCTCACTTGCTCTTGCCATGGCCTCCAGTATAAAACATTGCAACCAAGGAAAGGTCAAAGAATTAAAGCAAGCCAATTGGTAGTGCTTCAGCAAAGCAGCTAAAAAGTTTCTCTACTTGACCTTGAAATAAGCAAAGCAGTCTGGGAAAAAATGCCCGATTCCTTAGCTTACAATAAAGTTAATGGAGCCCCTGTTTTGGTTGCTGTAACAGAACAGATGTTCCTTGAACCCCCTCACAGAAAGGCAGAATGTGGGTGAGAAGGGTATTGTTAAAGGAGATTTGTGAGCTTGTTAGATTGATGCTTCTCAAACACAGCCTCATCTGAATCTAGTTCTATACTCTAGAGCATTTAACGAGCATGGAGAAAATGGAGTAAAATGAAGAGTGGCAAAAGAGCGAGGGAAAGTCTGACAGGTTATTATCGGTTATATTCCTGCTCCACTTTTAATTGCTATTTTAAAAAGAAAATAATTGGGTTACAGAAAACAGCCTAAATGCTGCAGTATGCGTGTATTTGTTGCATTGAGAGAGAGCCACAGTTCCCATCTCCAATATTTGCAGAGTGCAAAGAATGGCATTTTGGTAATGCTGAGGATGCAGCAGGGAAAGTTTGTATGCTACCTGTAGTCTCATGACAGAGAATGGCATGGCTAGTTCAAATGAATTAACAGGTAATATTTAAAATATTATTTCAAATTTCCCACGTCCCATTGCCAGCCCTAACTCCCACGTTGTCCTGCAACCTGAACTACTAATTTCTTCTGGTCTGCACAGAAGATTTGTGAATAATGGCATCCACTTGTAAATATCATCCACTATCAACCGTCACAGCTCCATCTCAGCTTCCTTCCTGGCTTTCAAAGTCTGTTTTCTGAAAACTGTCAGTTACTGAGGGTATGTTTGATTATGGATGGAGGACAACTGTTCAGAAGGCAACTTATATATCCATGGTAATACAAAAATCTTATTGTAAATCAATCATAAATGTGTCTTCAGTGATTTATGGCCAATATGCAGAAACTGAGATGCAGATATGCAGAAATGAGAGATGGTTTTCATGTAGATTTTGTTATAAATTATTTCCTTCTATTTTTGTCTTAAATGCAATCATTTGCTGTTATTAACAGTCTGTGTGCATCACATTGAAGCAAAATGCAGTATAACATCTTTAGACAATAAAAAACATCATCAACCAGTATGTTTATACAAAACTTTCCGGTGCAACTTCCTCCATATGGATGTATATCATCAATCTTCTGACAAGCAGAAGGTCTTGATTCTTTTCTCTCTTAGCACCAAAGGAAAATCACAGTTCTGAAACAGAGCAGTGAAGCTGTACTCGTGCTCTTTAAAAAAATACATCTTTGATAATATTCAACCTTGTTTTCTTACATAAATTGTGGCAGTGCTGGACCGAACTGTGGGAGATTGAAGTTCTAGAGGTATCACCCTCCCAAACCAAAGTCTGAGTCTCCACTCTCCTCTTTGTGGATATTCATTTACCACCTGGACAACATGATGTGATAACGATCATTCCAGAGTGTGATTTTCACTGCACTCCTGCAGTTACCTCAGCACGCTTTTTCTTGATCAAGCTGAATAGGCCGTCAATGAACTAATGCTGCACTTTGCCAGAATAGCTCATTACCAGATCTGATCAAAGTATTTATATCATATTTTCCTCACTGTCTGTTTCAGTGACAAATGCTTTCTTCACAGTAAATATGCATATTTCTGTGAAATTCAGCTTTGTATGCATTTATTTTTTTTTTCACCAAAAGCAGTATATTTTGTTTACTTGATTTTATGTCAGAATTCTTTCAGTAAGGAAAAACCGTGATGATGGTTTTCATACCTTTTATCTATCTTTCCTTCTGTTTTTATCTGAGAAATTCAATGAATAATATAAAAATATGTCCATTTTAAGCTTCAAAATGAAAACTGAGACATCAACATTTGTGTCAAATTACTTTCCCCATCTCACCTAATTAGCCAGCTGTAAGGGCAGAAGGATCTTATAGCTCCTTGTGTATTATGAATTAGTCTAATACTGCTGACATCACCCAGGGAAACCATCATGTTTTTCACATCCTACTGAGCTTTTTGTGGTTCCGTTTTTCCTCATAGAAGCATTAGAGGAGCACATTTACATGTTTGCACTGATTTATGAGTACATTTTATTTGTGGGGAGATTAAATTCTGGTAGGTTGGATCTGTTTGGGCTTCCTCGATAGCCTCTGATTAGTTTTAGTAGAGGTAGTCCCCACAGTAAATCAAATGCCTGGGCTGATCTATCACAAAGTGAAGCTGTGACTCCTACCTATCCTTTCCTTGTATGATAACTCATTAAACTGAGGAGATTATTTACAATATTTGCAGCCATCCCAGCTGATGGTTGCATCGAGGGCACTCCATACAGAATGTGAAACATTTGGTAATCCATGGATAACTCATTAAGATCTAAACAACTTCAAAATGTGCTCTCCCGAAGACAGCTCATCTAGATGATGAATGTGACCATCGTGGAGATCCAGGAGTCATCTGGAAGCACAAAGAATATCCCCTGCCTTTGCCCAAGGTTAATATATGTAAGTTTTTCTTGGAAAATTTGTATCTCTGCAGTTCTTTAACCTGTACATTGAATGCTGCAAAGTGCAACAAAAAAAAAAAGTGCATCCCTTTGATGGTCAATTATCTCTGTTATTAAGCATCTGCAATATATTTCATTAAATGTCTGTCTTCCAACTGTGTCTCTGTCTTTATGCTAGTAAAGTCTTGGTGCTCAGACACCCTCCCTGAACACACACACTGTCATGCCATTCTTAAAGACTCACAGCCACACCATTGCATCTCCATTTCAGCAGCCAAACCAAATCAAGAATCCCACTGTGCCCACCAGGGCACTGGCCTGTCTCTCTTGGGCAGCCATGCCAAGAGTTCTTCAGCCCTTCTCTTTGTGGTGTTTGTTTTATTGTCACTTGGGTGCCTGGTCTGTCACTGGGATGCCAAGCAATCTGAGACAGCGCCTGCACTCATGTTTTCCATTAAGTGATGAGCACACAGCAGAGGCAGAGAGGGGTATTAAATAATAATGACAATAATCATACATCTGATAGAGTTCAGTTCCGCTTTGGCACTAAATGGAAAGCTGAAAGCCTCCCTATGGATCTTTTCCACATAGAGCATCGGTGATTGTAACAGATGCATCAGTTTTAAATTAATACCTTGCATGACAAATAATACCAATACGTGCGTTTAGGAAATCTGGGTCTAATCTGGCACATTTTGATTAGTTGCAACTGATGACATTGCCATGTCCATAATGTCATATGCCTATAAAATCTACAGATGTGAACCACTCTCCTAACTGGAGCAAAACACAGAGCTGTTGAAATGGCACATCCTTTACCTCCAAATTATGGGAGCCTTATGAAATAAAAACAGTGAATGACTTTCTTTTATGATTTCAAAAACACTTATGAACAGGAAAGGATTAGCAAAAAAAACAAAGAGGAATGAGGAAACAACTGACGATGAAAAGCACAGATCCATTTAAATACAGATGAAATGATTTGGCAATGTACTGGAAAGGAATATTAAACAGATGCAAGCTATTAATTTTCACTGAGGGTCAGCCTGGGAGCCTGAGTAGCAGGTTAACCCTTCGCAGAAGGAAAGACCTCCCCATAAATCACAGTTTCTACTGAGCAGACAGGTGTTGCTATTTGGGGTTGTTGTGAGGAGCGGTACCCATCTGCTAACAGCATTGCACTGCTGCATGCCAAGCTCTGCTGGGGGCTGTTGATGCAGCTCGTGTGATATCTGGGAAATGTTTTGAACGGTTGACAATGTTTGTAGAGAGGAGAGACAGTTTGGAAGACGGAAAGATGTCAAAAATTATCAGGAAAGACAGAAAATGGCAAAATCAGAATGAAGAAATATCGATCCTTTCTCTTATTTCTTACAAGGTAGGGAAAGAAGGCTGTGTGGTGGGACCAGCAACCATGAAAAATGCAGTTTGTGCAACTAGTGCTCCTCGTGGGAGCAGAGATCTTCCAGCTCATAGGTCAGCATTGTGTGCTGGAAACCCCCTGCAAACTGGGCTCTCCTGCTGGGTTTTAATGGCTTAATGCTGCTATTTGAGCATCTTCCATCTTGAGCTTAACAAACATGAAACCTGGGCAAGGCTTTGTGATGTCAGTGGCTCAACCCTAATTTGAGATGCTTTTTCTCTTCTGTAGGGAAAAGAGAATCTGGGAAAACCCTTAGTGTGAGGAATTTCATCCTTGATGCATACATTCTGAGCACTCCACCTTAAACAGAGCACTTACCATCTCTCAGCTACATACTCAGCCAATTTTTTTGTCCTTGTCTTTAAAAAAAAAATAAACTGTACAACAAATCACTGCATTTGTCCACAGGGGACAATAAATGCCACTCTGCTCATACCTCAGTTCTCCTTCAACTATTCCATTGCCTAGCGCTAAAAATAATGATGTGAATGCCTCTACATCAGTCTTTTCTATCATGATGAAGACTGTGCCAGTCATAAAGGTCACCATAAGACAGACTACAGACTGCGAGTCCCCACAAGGCAGTGTGACTAACACCTTAAATGCTGCTGGAGTGCAGCCTGGGCAAGTGACTAGTCTAGTGTGAGAAATGAAAGCAATACTCACTCTGGTGAGAAACGTTAGAAATGAGCATCCACCATCAGCTGCGTTCAGATGGCTGAGAGTCTGGAGAGCTCCATTTTCATGTTCTGAAGTGAAAGTTGCCTTAAAGAATCCCCCCCCTGAAGCTCAGCAGCAGTGGCAGCTCTGCACGCTGCTTCCTCCTGCAGACCTGGCCTTGATGTCAGCATGTTTCTGCCAGGAATCCTGCTCTGCCCAGCTGGGGAAGATTCAGTTTGCTTCTGCTTGGGAAAATTCCCCCAACAAAACCACTATAGCAGGTTGAAGGGGGTTGTATTTCTATCCCCCAGAAGAGCAATATTCCACCTATTGCTGGATGCATTTTTAATGACTCGCATGCACATAGTGTGGAACAAAGGTCCTTATGCCCCCCACTCTTTCCTCAGCCTTTACCTCTCTCTGTTGTGACTTATTCTCCAACACAAAAGGTTTAGAAGTGAAACAAATTCAGCACAAAACCTAACAGTAGATGCACTGAATAATGAGATCCCTTAAGTACATTTGCAATGTGTGCTCAGCACAAAGACAATCTATCAGTGGCGATTTCAATAACCTTTGCCACCATTACACCATGTTAAAGATTGTTGGGTCTGATTTAAACACAGATGTTTACAGAGGACAGCTTGATCGTTGTCTCCATATCTCGTTTTCAGTTGTATCATTTTCTGTTTGGTCTTCAAAGACTGCTCAGTTTTTCCCTTCTAGGTGTCATATTGGTTACAGAGTTGCCCCAGTCAAGCAGACAATAGGATTTCAGATTGATCTGATTATCTGTTTACAGCAGATTGATCCCAAGTTCAGAAGCATCACTATTTAGAAAAGCATTGAAGTTTTAGCTGTGAATACTGAAGTGTGTTTTATGTACAACCTTCTGGTCTTGAAAACAAAGAGAAGTGCTGAAGCATTTAGCAAATATGCCTCTTGAATATGCATTTTCCAGGTCAGCCTTAAGGCAGGCTTTTCTTTGCAAAAGCAAATTCAATACTGAAGCTGAAAGTCCAGACACTTAAAACTGTAGAAAATAATGAGTAAGAAAAAATAAAATTATGTTTGGGTAACCTTACTACAGAAGAATCCTCTAATTGGTGCAGATATCAGTGCAAAGAGGAACACTCAGACAGAGCCTTGATTGCAATTCACACTGGGGCACCCCTCATGAAAGGGCAATCACTTCTTTCATTAATTGCTTAAAAAATATGACCTAGAGAAAGCTGCTTATGAAAGAAATGTGGGATTCTTAATGATTCCTGTTGTAATCTGTGGCAATGTTTCCATTGACTCCAGTGGGAGAAAGTTGTGCCTTCTCTTTCAGCAGCAACAAACCAAGCCCCAGCTCAGATCAGCCCTTTTGCTTCACCTGGATTTGGGTCTTGGCTGCACTTGGCTGCTGCAGAGGTGAGCGCGGTAAGAAGTGCCAAAACCACAGCTCTGGTTACTGGCTGCTGAACTGAAAACACATTCCTTGCAACACCTCGAAACGTGCAAGAAAAAAAAGTAAGTCTGGATATGTTTCATCCCTCCAGGCAATTTTTCTTCCTAGGCTACAAGAATCCATCTTTTCAGCTGTTTAATAAAAATAAGTCAGAGAGTGTAATTGTTAAAATGAGTGGTGGGAAATGCAACAGCCTGACAAGAAATTACATGTCTTATTTATCTCCATCTAAGTTGCTCCTCCAGGAGCGTGCTGGTGGAATGCATTGCATTTGAACCTGCTTTTGCTGTGTTGGCCAGGAGTACTTCTCCATGGCTCTGCAGTAGCTTCCTCCCCTGCACAGGTCCTGAAGGGAAATGCCAACCCTGAGCTGCCTATTGGTCTTCATACATTCTTGTTCCACCCGTGCTTGCTATTCATGCTGAAGCAGGAATGAAGCAAGTGAGGCAGAGCTGGAGGTCTGTGGGTGGCCTCCTGACTGCAGGCAAAATTAAATCAAAGCTCAGGGAGCAGTTATCCCTGGGGAAGAGAGCTGGTGCTTACAAACATTCTCTGCAAATGCTTGAAAAACTGCCCAAGCACGATGCATAGTACGCAGTCCATGATCAACGAGCTCTGCCTGGCATATAGATCAGAATAGATATGACAAGGTGAAAATCATCTTTTGGGCACATTTGTTTTGTGGAAGGGGCAGTATAAAATCAGATCGTGATCAACCAGACTGGAATTCTTCTGTGCAACGACTTAACAGCATGCTTATGTGCTGATACCATTTGCACCCCGCTCAGTTAATGCTGGTACAGTGAGCCCCAGTCCTACAAAAATATTTTGGTTTTCACAGATAGTTTTCTGAGGGCACCAAGGATCTTTGTGGGATGCATGGCTTCTTCTCAAGAACCCAGCAACTATTTTGATCAGTGCAGTGTAAAAAACCTGGAGGGAATTTAAATTAGATTTAAGTTATTTCATCAGTTCTACTGTCCTTACGCATTTTGGGGGGAACGAGAGCAAGCAAATAATGAACAGTATTACAATTATGCCTTCAGAGCGTTTGGCTTATGTAGGGCAACTAGGCCAGCAGATGGTGAATGCAATTTGATGTACCAAAGTATGAAATAACTGATCTGGACAGAAGGATTAAAGTGGGGTGTGTGTATAAATTGAACAAGGATGGTGAGAAGTATATTGGGCTATTATGGGGAATCACTGAAGCCTGAGCACAGATGCTGCAAAAGACAGCAAATCAAACTGCAGTGGCACAGTAATAGAAACAAAGACAAAAGGTGAGAGCACGATTGTTTTAGTCTTTTGTGCACAGCACAGGCTTTGATCTGCTGCAAGGAGAAAGCTGCCTGGGGGCAAAGCACCACGGGATCTAGTGGTGAGCAGGAAGTTCACAGCACTGGGCTTATTTACACTGTAAACTACAGGAAGATGTGGTGATTACAGAAAAACACCTTAAAGGAAAGGCTCCATCGGAACACTGCATCTCTTATGCTAGCACTCTACAAGACAGAGCATCTTATCAGTGTTGGCAAAGTAGGCCTGGGTGAGAAAAAAGGCCAGACTGCCTCTTCCAAAGCGTAATGCAACTGCAGAATAAGTAAAACAAGGACATGCACTTGAGAGTACTTAATGGGAAGCACCAAGTTTATAGTTGGTAATAGCCACTTAATCAAACAGGCCTTATATAAAGTCTTTCTAATCCTAGCTCATCAGCTGCAGCTATGCATCGCCGGGGTATTCCCAGGACAGTACAGTTTAGCTGGCAATGAAGTCTAAATGATATCAGGAAATTTGGGCCATGCATCTAGTTGCATTGCTCACTCACTAAGGGTGTGCATGCACCAGGCAGCTTGTATGGGGGGGGTCATGGGGACATTCTGGCTGAGGGATTCCCAGAGGGGGCAGGGGCACACAAAACACCCATGTGGACTTTGGTGGTTTTGGTGGTTGCACCTGCGTGCCCCTGAGCTTCCCACCTCAACCCAATGTGTTCAACAGACTATGTGTTGAGTGTGCTACACCAGAAAGCCATGACCAACCCTTCAGTGCAAGCCCAGAAGGTCTCCTAGATTCACTGGTAATGCATTGGCACAGGCTGCCCAGGGAGGTGGCAGTGCTTGCTATCCCTGTAGGTGTTCAAGAGCCATGGAGATGTGGCACTGGATCAGTGGGCATGGGGGGTGGGTTGGTGGTTGGACTAGATGATCTTAGAGGTCTTTGCCAACCTTACTGATTCTGTGATGCTCATTTGAACTTCCGTCTTACTGCCTTCCTGTTCAAGGTAGGTAATAACGTATGGCTGGCACAGACCAGCAGGCCACTGCTGTTTTCCTGATTTCCTAGCAGGCTAAGTTGCTTTTGGCTGAACATTCGGTGGGTGGAGAATCACTTCAGTTCATTTCACACACATAGCCGAGCGAATCAGCTCATTTACGCAGAGCTCCGCATAGCAGAACTGATGAAGAGACACGAGGAAGTTCTTACTTGCTTTTCCTGCCCACTTACGGTCACACAGCCCACAACCAAATTAAACCTTCACCCTGGAAATGTGTCCTTTTGTGCCATATTCTTAAATCCTGCAAAGGCCCTAGGAGTGCTGAGGAGTCAGAACGGCGCAGCCTGAAGGGATGAAGTGCACTCACAATTTAACTTTGGGATTTAATGGCTGAAATAGAAAATAAGAGCATTGGAGAAAATCTGTTTAGGGCGAGTAAAAATGGATATTTCAGGAAAAAAATAGTTTTCTTCAGCTTTGGATTATTTACCTTTATAAACTTTTTCTCCTTCTAATAAGCCAGTTCTAGGTCAATTTTTTCAGTAAAAATTCCTTTCTCAGCATGAAGAAGCAAATCTTTTCAGCTTGAAAATGTACCCCAGCAATTGGCAAGCCAGAAGTGAGATATTTTGTTTTAAAAATGTGAACATGGAAGTTTTCCATGCTTTTTCCCCCCCCAGACTTTATTGTTATCCTCAGTCAACTCAGTTGCACAGTCTTAGTTCATCTGCAATGCTATTTGGGGGAAAATTCTCTTGCTGAAAAAGACTTCAGCTGGATCCTTTCCTACGGCCACCAAAGCCTTAGATTCCAGTTCTGTTTTGCCTTCATTTTTGCTCCTCTCTACAGAAACTTGGGGGGCTGAGAACCTGAATGGAGAAATTTGCTCTTTTGTTTCACTGTTTCTCCCTCGTTCTCTGCTGCCCAACACCTGTAGGTGATCTCCACTGCCCCAGATCCCAGAACCTTCCTACATCCAGAAAGAAGGTGTGAAGATGGAAGGCAGGCCAGTAATACATAAACCCAAGTACGGGTAAATTTATGGTAATTAATGTGGAGTCCTGAAGCGAAAACAGCCCTTTAGGGATAGGTTAGTGTTAGTTAGCTTTAAAATAAATTGCAAGAGTATGCTCAGACCTTATTAGTGGATATTCCCTGGGTAGAGAATACATAAGACATCGTAAGAGTTAAGCTGTGAAACAAAAGCTTCAGCAAGGGCTGTTCAGCTCTTACAAAGAACCAAGAAGGATTTCATTTAGATTTAATCTAGCAGGGATTTTCTGGTTAAGAGATTTTACCTTCTCTCTTTGAACCTTTGCCCTTGGAGCAGGATTCTAAGATACCAGCTACCCAACTGCCGGCAGGTACTACATACAGACCAGAACAAGCCAAGCAATGGTGTGCAGGGCAGAAATCCCACTGTTAGCATAAGGCTGCCTACACCAGCAAAGAAAACCCACAGCAAGGGTGCTAAAAAGGTACAGGAAAGAATTTGAATAGCATATACATGGCATGTGAAACAAGGCAGCAGGGACAGGTCAAGGTCTTCACCTCAACTCATGCTCTTCCAGCATTGCTTTCCTCTAACACACGACCCAACAGACACCCCCCCTCCTCCTCTCCCCCTCCCATCAGTATGGGCATGTTGTCGGCACCTGTTCCAAAAATCATTCAGAACAAACTGCACTTCTGAAGTGTTTCACGTTTTTTTTGCAGTATTTCTCAGATATTAACGAATGGTAACTCTTCAACCAAGCTGATGCTGTTTGACATAAATTTTGTTTGGTTTTGTTTTAGTGTAAAAGTTAGGAAGGAAAAGATGCTGGCACAGTGTTCTTACTGGCAAAAAGCCAAATCAAGTGTGGAAGATCCAAATTGGTTATAATTAGAGACATAGATCATCGTCTCTCGTGCTGGCAGTGCAAGAACTATGCTTAGTATTTAAGTGCATGAGCCACTGTTCCTTATGGCATTTTTCTTATCTCCGTAGATAGCATCTTGCAAAATGTCATGGTTAAACAGATGTAATCAAACAAATTTCTTTGGATCATTGGTCATTCTTTGTAACCTGTGCTATGTAAAACACTATTTTTGTAAGTATTTGTGTTCTTTGTTGTTGCATGAAAAAAAAATCACTTTTTGCCTGTATGCAGCATCAATAAAACAAAGTCTATGTAGTCTCACACCTAACCACGCTCCCTGACGTCAACTCGGATGAAGCATCACTTCATCCAGAAGAAGCAAATTGCTGTCAGGTTTGTCACCTTTGGGATACATTGCAGCCTTTTTTCTTTCTACTGCCTCATTTCTGAAATACCTCACATCTGAATGACTCTGGTTCTGATGATTAACCAACCTGTTTTCAGACACCTATAAAATGCCTTTCCCAAACAGGGAATGATCTGGATCTTGACTCCGGCAGCGCTGTGCTTGTATGCAGACCATTACTGCTGCTCATAAATCATCTTGGGAGACACTTCTGCAAGCCTAACTATGCCCGATTTTCGTCTGGGTTCATAGAAATGTTTACAGCTCCTTCTGTACCTTTAGTGAAATGCAAAATCAGTGCTCACTGATTCAGTATATCATCAGGTTTCATCTGCAAGTTTTCGGCTGAAGCATAGATAGATCCAATGCTTCACCATCATGCTGTGCCTGCTGTACAGCCACAAACTCATCTTCCCTGCCAGGCAGGATGGTCAGGGGCACAGACATTTGTGTATTCCACAGAGCCAGGCACTGGTGAAGCTTGGCTTCCTGCAGTTAGATTTTTTTGAGGAAGTTTTAACTCTGGTTGGATCCATCCATTCATGGTGTCTCCTTTTGAGCACATTGCCTACTGGTCTAATAACGATAAAGAATGTGATCCAGCCTTTCCTTCAGCTGAAAATTGGCTTCAGCTGAATGCTGGCAGAATTTGGCTGTAGGTTTTGTTAGTTTTGGGTAAGGTTGGTATCAGACAGGGAGATATAGGAAAAAAAGCAAAAAAATGCTAAATTCTGTGAGATCAGTACAAATGTTTCCATAGGTTTAATCCCAGGGAAATCCTACCCAACTGGATGGGTGTTCCTGTCCTTTTCCTTTCACCCTGGATGATTTTGCAGCCACCAGCAGCAACGATCCTCCCCCTGCCTTGGGCTGAATTCAATCTCCCACTATGTCAGCAGCTGACACCTCGCAGACATGGAGACATTTTGGGCACTGCCAAGACTGCTCTCAGTGCCAGAGGAAGGATTATTATCTGCTGAATCAATGAGACCTGGGACAAATTCCGATCCCCTTCCAATACTTTATTGCTGCGTGTGTCTGAGGAAAAGGAAGTATTCCTTGATAAATACTGGGGCATGATCTATATCCCATTGCTGCTGTTGTATGCTCCATGTTGGAGCCATGTACATGGAAACTCAAAATAGATGCAATAGGCATTTATACTACCTTGGGCATAAATTTTCAGCTATGAAAGTTCAGAAAAAAAGCCTCCCCCTATAGAAATGAGGTAGCAAAGGTTAAAAATGCTGGAGTGGCCAAGTTTGGCTGTAGTTATAAAACAACTGCAGTGCTAGAGCTGCGAGTGGAAATTTTTCAGGTGACCTCAGCAAAGAGGAGTTTGCATGAGCTCCCTTTCCAGTAATGCTTTACCCAAACACATAACTCACACATACACACAACTGCTGGCAGCCGTCCGCCCAAGCAGAGAGGGCTGGAAACATGGCAGGCACCAAATGTGTGCAGTATGCTTTGCCCCAGGCTGCTTGAAATCCCTAAGATTTCCAGAGAAGTGCAAATGCTATGCTGTAGGTTGGCCATTTCCACCCTACACAGTAATCTGAGTTCTTCCTCAAAATTCTGCCAGTATTTTTAAACAGGGCTGGGGCAGCCCCTCTCTATAAATACTCCTCTTCCACACCAATATTTGAGATTCCAGCCTATCAAGTTCTGTCTGCTGCACTACTCATTTATTAAGCACTAATGCTTTACAACACTCACTTCACTTCTCTCCCCTCTTGTCACCGTTGGGTGACTGCTGCTGGGGTGCGCTCAGATTTTGGAGATTTAAAGAAGAAATGTGAGTTTTTCCCAAACTGAGAGTCCTGTAGCTCTCAGCCCGCGGTGTTTCCAGGATGTGAAATAACACAGGCAGCAGGACAACATGTCAGTCACCAGCAAAGCCAAAAATAGCACATGTACGGCCAAACTCAAAGGGCTAAAAGGGTGCACTTAGAGCAGATGTTTTAAAGCTTGTGCACAAGCTATAGGCTTATTAGCTAGCCTAGATCAACTGAAAAAGGCCTTTGGGAAGTATTAAAACTCTTGGCTAGGACTCTCCTTTCTCTGTTGGAGGCACTGGAGATTACTCATTTTATTTAATAGTAAAAATAAAAGCACTAACCTGCGCTGAAGTCATGTTCAGAGGTTTCTGGACCTGGCGTCATTCTTGCTTTGTGACACAGCTCATTTAACGCACCAAGAGTTTGGTCTCAGGAAGAACCAACCACGGGGAGTTGTGGTTCAGGAGAACACTATCCTATGGGGGATGGGGTAGAAGCAACTACTTTAGAAATGGAGAAATTTGGTAATGACAGAAAGACAAGAAATGGGAAATTCTACAACAGAAAAGCACAATACACTAAAAGCTGAGGAATGCTGGCTCCCACCTACATTTTGCTTCTAGCCCAACATTTACTTGAAGCACATCATTGACAACAGGCAATATTCAAGATTCTGCCATTTTTCCCACCTAGGATCTCAGTAATGCTTGCTGATGAGCAAATCATTTTCTCTCCACCTTTATTGTGTCTGCTGCAATTTTACACTTCTCCTAGCTATAACTCTACCTCCTTGTCATGGCAAGAAGGTGCCCTTATGTGTCATACATCGTAAGGAACCACAATCCTAATCCTCTGCTTAGCAATTTTGCAGCTTAGCGTGTGAAAACATCAACTAACCAGGATGGAAAAAGCCAGATTTCACCTTGAGGTATGGATATTTGAAGCCAATTTCTTCAGTCACTAAGCTTTTGGCCAACTAACACCAGTTCTTTTTTATTTTTTTCTACATCACAAGGAAAAATACTACTGAAGCTTTTCCTAACTGCCAGATTCTACAAGTAAAAGGCTGGAAGCAATTACTTCATTAGTCTCTATGCCCTCCTTCCCACAACTATCAAGATCAGCATGTTATAAAAGAGGTTGGTTGGACTCAATAGTGAATAGCAAACAGCTATGTAAAAAAGAGTAGAGAGAAGAAATAGAAGGGAAGCGAAGTTGTGAATTCTTTAATTTCCCTCTTTCTTTTAGAAGAAGTGAGGCACTTTTTATATTTTCTCTGGCCTTGGTGAAAGCTACCTTGAGGGAGATACCTTAGTAGTGATGCTTGCTCATGGTCCTGTGAAGAGCAAAGAGTTTTTTTCTGATGAAATTAACCACTGTGTTATTAGGGATCTCACCCAAATACGTTTGGTTTTTTATTCTGACCTGCCTGGTGCAGCTATACGAAGGGCAGAGGCAGAAGTCACTGAAGGCAGCATAATGTAAAGCTATTTTCTTGCGGAATAAGAAAAGAACTGAGAAATGAGCAGTGGTTCAGCTGAAACACTCAGGTTAAGTGCTAGAACAAAAGCCCATTGAGGAATTAATTTGTAGGCTCTGCAAAGAGTGAGGGAATGAAATCTTGCTAAATGATTTATTCATATTTTTCCTTAAGAGTAGTAAGCATGAACTACTGAATCGTAACACAACAGTGCACTGATCTACCTGCAGTGGATTAACTGGCTCATTTATTCTGCAGCAAGGTTGTGGGTAACAAGGAGCCTCATTAAAGGCCGATCTCAAAAGCAAATGGCTTTAGTCTGCATTTGTTTTTCAGGCACTCTTGGGGATAGTGAAGGTTGCTTAAGCTGGGAGGGATGTCCTGGTGCTGCTCTGTCTCTTGGTGGTGCAGACTCCTGAAGCTGCCTGTGCATTTTACTGCTCCCAGAATGTTGGCTCCGGTTCCCTGTCATCAGCCGAGCTACCTACATTGTTCTGATTGGATTTGGCACCTGGAAAAAGCTTTCTTTCAAGAGTGAGGGAGCAGCAGTACTGAGTAGTGCAGCTGGCATCAACCTAGGAGTGAGAAAGAGGGCTGGCAGAAAACAAAAGTTTGACCTAAATAGAAAGATCCATCTGTCTGGGGGAATGTTCGTGTATTTCCTTGAGTTAGCTTCTTCACCCACTTTACCTGTTGGTATTGTTCTGATAGCTTAACAGAAATTGTCTGGCTTTGCCAGAAATTGACTTTTTTCCCTTTTTTTTTAAAATTTTTTTTACAGCTATCTACTGAAGCACGGTGCTGGGGAAGGCTGAGCCCTCAGCCCTATTGTCCTCGTCAGGTTTTGCAGCATCCCAAAAGTTCCCTTAAGGCTATTCTGCTCAGTCACTGCATTGCCTTCCTGGATGCTTTTATTTTTTGCTGTCAGCTGCCTGCAATTCACAGGAGCTGTTGTATTAATAAATAGACCTTTCCCTACACCAATCAGCCAAACATATGGAATATGGAGCAATAAATGACAAAGCAGCCCCGCATCTTTCATACCGTTATTGGCCTTCGTGTCTTGCAGGAGAGAATTTCCTCCAGCTGGTTTCATCATGGCTGAATGATCCTCAGTATTAGATGCAGGGCAAAAGTGAAAGATCATGACACCAGAATCTTCTGCACGTAACATTACAAATGACTTGCCTGCAAATGGAACGAAATGTCAGGAGATGATATCAAATAAATGAAGATATCACCACAACTACTCATGTGGAGCATAATGTCGCAGACCTTCTCTCTGTTATTTCAAAGGTACTCACATTTCAAAAGAGTGGGTTTTTTCTCCTCATCGTAGAGAAAACTGATGCTGTGGAATTGAAAACACAATTGTGGTGCATGCTGTACGAGAAGCAGCCACTTGCTGCCTTGGAAACCTTGAAAAGACTTTGTCTCTGATTCTAGTCTCTCTTTCTCTCACCCTCTAATTATGTAAGCTCCACTCATTTAGATTTGGATTCAGCTTGCTTTCCTTCCTAGTATCCATTACACTATTTGTCTGTTGCAGTGTCAGAATGACCTGGTGGGAGGATGAAAAACATCATGGGTTGAGTGAGGAAGCAGGATGTTATTCCTGGATGACTCTTGCTGCACATGGGACACAATGGAAGAGATTCCCTGTGTCATTTGTGGTGGCAGTGGGATGGCAGCAGCCACGCTGCCTGTTCAACCATCAGAGTAGCTGAACTGCTAATTTAGATATAATTGGGCACCATTGATTCTATTTAATGGGGCCCTGGATAAATTGCTCTCCTGCCTAATTGGCGCAGTTACCAGGGCAGGGACTGGCCCAGAGTGCGGAGCAGTGCAGGCACCTAACTCCCACTGAAATCAATTATGTTGAAATCAATGAGAGTTAAACAGCTGAACAGCTTTAAAAATCTGGCCCTGGGTGCACCCCAGAGCTATAATTTATCAAAACACCAAATAAATGGCATGCCTAGTTGATTTCAATGGGTGTGATAGGTTTATGGGAGTTATTACTGGAAAGCCCCCAGCTTTTAATAGATGTCTCCTGTTATTTTTCCAGGATTGGAGTTTGTTGATGTACAATGAAAATGTTTTTGCGTCTTCTGATTTTGGCCATGGTGAAGGTGGGGATACTGGATTAAACAGACCTCCACACTCATCTCATCTGTAGCCCTTGGCAGGACAATTGACTTGAAGCAAAATTCTGAAGTCTTTGCCCTACCAAAGCTCTCCAGAACATTTCTGGGCACAAAATCAGCAATGACACTGAAGATGTGGCTTTTCTCATGTACTGCAGTAAAACCATCTGCACACCAAAGCATGTCATCAAAGATTGCCATTGATGCTTTAATTTTCCAAAGAAAATATTATCTGGTTAAAGTGAACTGGTGCTCACTGGCAGGATCTTACTGCTCTGTCACGGCTGCTAAGCAGTGACTTATCTTTCATAACTGTTGTAAGGTGCTTCAATGCTTGGCATATTATTCTCTGTCTCAGTGGCATCAGATACCAAACCATACCTCAGTCCCTGAGAAACTGAGCCACATCAGGACTGTTGCTCTTCTGTTTTCTCATGCCCACTGGTCCTTTGACTTCAGAGTTGAGAAGAAATTAGAAATGTTGTTTCCTACCATGAAGGTTGAGGTGGCAGCATGTTCAGTGTCTTTGGAGGATGAATGGCCAAACTCAGCTTTCCTGCAGGTGTTCCTGGGGATCCCTGCACCTCCAGGATCACAGCGGGGTCTTTTGTAGGCTCTGGTGGATGTACCAAATTCCTTTGTTTGTGAAAGCATTTTTGTGATGCCCCTTAACCTGTCAAACCACATGTCAGGTATCAGCCTTTTAGAGAGTGTCAAATTGTTTCAATCCTGAGATGACTTTAAGTTGCTAATTAGGTTGCTGATGTGCCACCAAAGACATCAGGCCCTGGCACCCAGACTTGATGACAATATGTAAACTCTTCAGTGGTCTACATATTGGCTCAGTGACTGACTTTATTCTTTCCTGCTCAGAATAGCAGTATTTCCTCACCCCTCCAGCGAATGACATGTTTCTCACATTTCTGTGGCACAGCTTGGTCAAAAGGCTGGAAGGTGTGAAAGCAAAGCAGCAACAAAACCTTGCATCATTCCTTCCCAACATAACTCGTGCTGGCACTCTTTATCTTGTCCTTGTTAAACATGCCAGCGTGCACTTGGATTTGTCATGCCACATGGCAGAATCATAAAGAATCTAGCTGTTACCACAGTGTGGTTGTGTCTTAAAGTCCCCAAAATCCTGTATTGGACTAAAGGCAACTTAAAATGCAAGTAGGTTCCAGATGGATTTTTGGAAGTATCAGAACACAGTTCCACAATGGCAGAGATATGAGGCCTGGGGCAATACCTTGAGTTCCTCTTTGTCCTTCAGTATCATTGGAAACAGGGCCTCGAGTTCCTGAAACAGGCACATTTGAAATGACAGTTATGTATGTTCGGTCTTGCATGCTTTTCTGTCCCTTTCTCCACTATTACTTTCTTAATGCTTACCTGAGGCAGCAGGGTGCTCTTCAACATGATCTGATCTCCAATTCCATGAGCTAATCCAGGTCATGTTGTTCCAGTAACAGCAATGGAGATGTATCCATCAATATCTTGTCTATTAATGATACAATGCATTCACAAAATCCCTTTAAGTCCTCCCCACTGCTACTCACAACAGGCCCACGTATTGCTTTCTCTCACCTTTGTTTCTTTGCTTTTAAACCAATGTGTTTATGTCACTGGGAAACATATTTGTGAATTTCTGTATTGTTTAGAATGACCTTGGTGGCATTATGACCACAGTATGTGAGAGACCTGAAGTGCTTTCAACCTAGTAAATACGAATGCAATAAATATGTAAATTAATCTATGTATATTTATAGCCTGGCAGAACTCAAAGGACCAGATTGTAGCAAAAAAATACTGCACTATCAATTGTTTCTCCATTCCCCTCAGTGGCAGTTCTCTGGAGCTCCATTCAGGTGCCCACAGTGACTGCCAGGGCACCTTTATTAATAGTGCTGCCATAAAGGCCACTTTGTATTTAGTCATTATGAAGGGTTCTTGGAGTAGAGGACTGTGCTGAGAAGTAAAACTAAATCAGCTTTCATAAAGAGGAAAATAAGAAGTCACAAAATGAATGTAACACTGAGCTTTCAAACCCCTTTCTATTTACTTTTTGTTTGTGGGTGAAGTTTCCTTCATTGCTCATCAGTCATGCCAGCTATTGATATTTCTTCTGTCAGGCACAAATAGTATCTGACTGACTGACATTGTCTGTCCATTGACTGCCATGATTTTGAACCTTTTTGGATTTGTGGCCCCCCTAAGCGTTTCCCAGCTGAGGAATTTAAGCCAACTGACAAGAAACATTAGATGTAGTTACTCTTCATGGATCTCTCAGAAGTAAACTAGAAACCTCAGAAACACTATCTTGAAAACTTTGATTCTATAGGATAAATATTTACTTAATACCATTAATGTCTCAGGTGTCATCGATCTCTCACATGGACGCAGTACAGCCAGTGAGAAACTTGGCAGAAAACATAGAAAAACAATATTCTGGGCATTAGGAGGCCAGATCTGTAGCTGAATCTTTTCCTGCCTCTCTAGGCTGAGATGGAGTTTCCATTGGTAGGAAATTTCCATTGGTGTCCCTCATCCATGAGGACGGATGTGATCCAAACTCCATTTATACCTGAGGTGGGTGGCTGTGGAGAAGCGACGGCAGCCTCTGCAACCTCTCACAGTCAGGTGAAATAACACGTTCAAACATTCGTTCATGCTCAGATGTCAAAGTGAAGGGTTTTTTTTTTCCCAGTCAAAACCCCAAAGTTAAAAATCTGAAGGTCTGTCCAACAATTAGATATGGTTTTACACAGTCAAGAAGTTTAAGGGCATATCGGTGTATGTGTTTTTGTGTGAATTGTGTTGTTGCCATTTATGGCATATCATATTTTTATCTAAATATGGACTCTACAGTGGTTTCCATTTCCCATACTTCATTTAAGATTAAATTACTAGGGAACAGATTGAGGCTGGAACATGGCAAAACAATTTTGAAGTAGGGAAAGTGGCTTTACATGATAGAGAAGAGCACTTCATCTTACAGCTGGTGTAGTCACACAAGAATAATTTGACTGTAGACTAATCCTAGGAAGTTCAAAAGCCACTACTTTATGGATAGCATTTACCAGTGATGAAGGAAGAAAGTTGCCCTCCACTTATGTTCTGAATGCTCTTATAAGGTGTGAATGAAGCATTTCCCCTTCAGTGTGACCACTGGGATTATAGTCGTCTGTATTTTATTTTAATTGTTGTTCATTTTCTAGGGATCAATACCTAGTTCTTAGAAAAGATGCAAAAAATTCCAGTAACGCTAGGCAGAGAATTACTATGCACCTTAAAATTAATATGTAGGTAATGAAATCCACACTGCAGCATGAGCCAATTTAAGATTCTCTACAACTGATCTTCCTTTTCAAGATGCAGAGGGGAAAAAATCATGTTGTGTAACATAAACTGTCAAGATAGAACAGGGGCCAGGTAGCTTATCACATCAGCATGATGGACTCCATCAGTCATTTGACAACACAGCTTCAGCAGTGCTTTGGGAAGAGAGATAAAAAAGCCAGCACACGGGGCAGAGAGGCCACTGGTAATCTCAGAAACTGATGGCAGGGTTTCTTGCTGCCAACTCTGCTTGACTCTCTGTAGAAGAGACCCCATGTTTGACACGCACGGCAGGAGCTCTGAGCAGAAGAGCTTGGGCAAGACTGGTCACTGGAGACTTTTCCCCATACCAGGTGGGACAATGGCTCTGCATTAGAGCAGAAAATAAAAAGCACCAGGGGGGAAAGCCATTGTTTTTCCTGTGCCCAGATCAGGTTCATTGCTATCATTTGTGAACTGCAGAGATCTGCATGGAAAATGTTCTTTTCCCTTCTTACCTCAAATCAAGTGGAGGAGAAGGTGCTCATAGCTGCTGTGTAGAGTAGTACAAGGCTGGAAATTTTCAGATGGATTTTTTTTTTTCCCATTAGAAATTCCTAAATTCGGTGAAAAAGAAGTATCACAATCTGCTGGAATTCCTGTGCAAATCCACCAGACATCTAAAGCTACCATCCTTACCAGCCACACTTAAACCCTGCCTGGTTCTCTTCTGGGCAGGCACCCCAGAAGACTTCTTGGCAGCCCTGGTAATGCTTTGCTTGGCAGCAACTCCATTTCATAATTGTTTTTATTAAAAATTATGGCACATTCCCCAGAACGAGCTTTTCATCTTGTAAATCATGGAACTGCACTGATGCGATGGCTGTGTCTCCATAACTTCCACAGAGTGAGTCTTCTACATGTGGTTGGTAAAAGGCTTTGTAAAAATTCTCCCCAATTAACCAGGAGATCTTAGAATCACACGCATGATTTTCTTGCGTTAGCTTCTTTAACAGACGTAGTTTGATGACAGCTGAGTGCATGCTGGGTACTGCTCTGCATACAGAGGAGAGAAGCAGCTGTAATGCATGAAACGAAAGCACAGAAACACAGAATCATAAAATCATAAAGACTAGAAATGACCACTAAGATCAGGTGCAACCATCAATCCATCACCACCAGGTCAATCAAACTATGCTCGATGTTCATATCCAGCCTGCTGAAGCCTACCTGCCAGTTAGAAAGCTGTGCTAGCCATGCATATATATTTGTCTCCAACCAACTCACTTTTACCTTCCTCAAAAATAGAAACCAGCACCAAACAGAAAGAGCCACCCACCACTGAGATGATGGGCAAAGTTGTATTGAGAGGGCATGGAAATACAACAAAGAGGCTCCTAGAATTAGAAATAAGCAGGGTTTGGAGATCTGCAAAGAAATTGAACCCCAGTATTTCTGGATGACTGATAAAACAGAGGTGTATTTTGGAAAATATGCCTGGTTGGGAAAGATTCAAAGCTTTGTTCCTAACAGACTGAGCTTATGACAACCTATGATTCAGCAGGGAGGTCAGAGAGAGCCTGTCTTCTCCTGGGCCAAAGCACATGTTGAACAAAGTGAGTGGTAATCATGAAGGTGCACAGATTCGGTGGAGGCCTTGGGTGTGAAAACTAGAAGGGAGGAGGGTCAGTAAAATCCCAACCTCACCTTCTCCCAAAAAGCCAGGAGCCTCTCTGCCAGCCAATGCCTAGCACCACTCCTCCTTTCCACTGCTTCAACCAAATGAGCTCTGTTTCTGCTTCTCCACAGCTCTCTATGTGATACAGCATCTCTTGCAGGCCCGGAATGGTTTCTCATCGTTGCCTGTGCAAATCAGATGATTTGTGCTCCATTGTAATGAAAATCGATCCAATGGCCATCCAAGCCCAGGAGGAGAGCTGGCAGCTTCCCCTGATATTTCAAAAAAATTCACTGTATTTTCTCTGCTAAATGATGCTACGGACAGAAGCACTAAGACCGTTCTCCGTGTCAGTTCCAGAGACAGATATCTCAGGGAGAAGCAATTAACCACTACTGATTACTTTTTTCACCCAACAACTAATTGCAAGGCAATTAAGCTGGGGAGAGGAGGTGGCTGTGACAGAGGGGACTGTCAGCCCCAGTGCCTGGCAGAATCAAAGTGTTGCTGCATCACCTGTGAGGTACAGTTACCAAAGCACTCCATTTTGATACACAGTAATTATGCTCCCATCTCTCTTTTTGCCCCTTCTGTTTGCTGCTGCTACTGAATTTCAGGCACTGTGTGTCACGGTAGAGAAAGACTTGAGAAATCCCTTAAAAACCTCCACCAGGAGAGCAATTTTTCAGACCAACGTTTGAAGAAGGAACTGGGCCCCACTGATGATTAATCCCAGTAATTATTCATCAAGCCAGGTGGTAGGACAGCAGCATTAAGGGCTGTGATGAGTAAGGTTTTCTGGGCCTGAACTTAGAAACTGAGAACATCAGCAAACGTGCAGGCAGCAGCTAGCAGAAGTACAACATTAGTTTTACTCCCTTTGCTATTAAAATCTGTATTTCCACTGGCAGGCTGCAGTTACCAAACCATCATAAATCTCTCGTGGAGCCAGTTCCCCAAGCACCGCTGGTTTAGCTTTAATCCTTTGGGCTGTTGTAATCCTTTGCACTCCAAGAGGCTCGCGTCACCCAGCTCTGTGTGTGGCAGTCATTTGGAGGTGTTTTGGTCTTAAATCAACCAGAAGGATAACCAGGCTGTGGTGACATCCAGCTATAGTACTGGTGGACAATATTTAATCCTCAGGGTGATACGCAGTACAGAGGTCAGTTCGCTGTGGTCGCAGCACAGTTGGTCAGGCTGTGGGTTCCATGAGTTCCCAGCTTTGTATTTCACAGCAGCACGCTGACCTCCAGGACTCAAACACAAATCCCCTTCCTTGAAATGTCACTTCTTGTCTCCTTTTACTGAAAGTAATTTTGCATGGAGTAGAATGATGCCCCAGATTTCCAGGGCAGAGAGTTCCTTCTGTTAAGTTAGAGCTCTGCATATTTTATCATAGGAGCTGGATAACAGACTTCTTGGTTGGATGAATGATCTGTTCTAGGAAATGTTTCCAGTACATGGGGTTTTCCTACAGCCTCCTTACCCTGATCAGGGAACCAGGCAGCACTGGTCCCCAGCCCCCATCCCAAACCCACCCTGAAGTTACACTTGGGTAATTCCATTGAAATCAACACGATTGTGTTTGATTTCACAATGTGTGATCATGAAGAAAACTTTGCTTTTAGTTTTTGGCTTTTTTTTTTTTTTTAAAGGTACACTTCATTTTTCTTTTCCTGGAAATAGATGGACTGAGAGCATTCTCCTTCCTTCTTGCTCCCTTGTGGGTGTACACCTTGTTTCCATTGTTGAAAATGACTGTAGAAAAAAGGCAAAAAAGAGACAAGCTAGTTTTTTTTCCCCTCCTCCAAACTCTCCTCTGCAGAGGCACTTGCAAGAAGTGAAGAGAGAATATGAGAATTTGATGCTGCCTTTAGACATGTGCAAATCTGAAGTGAAGGTATGAGTGCCCTTAAAACGTCAGCCAAAAAGTGAATAGCACTTCTATCACAATACCAAAGGGAATGTTAATTGCTCCCTAGTGACAGAGACCTAAGCTACAGAGAAATGAAAGGATATGCCCCTTGTCACACACGCAGGATCACAGCATTTTGACCACTAATCTCATGGACCACTGGAAACTCCTTTTGGTTAATCTGCTGCTCTCTCCTGAGTGCCAAAATATGGATTTCCAACCAGAAGCCTCTGGGGAAGTAGTGTTAATCTTGTGTTAAACTGCTGCATCTGATCTGTCACTGCAAAGAAGCATTTTACCATCATGTTGATGCCAATATCTCACCAGCATCTGTCCTCATGAATGAGAGAATCCACCAAAGGAAGCTGCATCTTACCCCAGAGAGACAGACAACAATGCAGCTTCCAATTGCTCAGCAAAAGATGACTTGTGCAGAGAGATTGCCTGCATTACAGCCCAGCATAAACCAACACCCTCCAGTAGCTTCTGTTTAGTTGATTTAGACATCAGTAATATTGTAATGACAGCAGCAGGAAATTCAGCTAGCTCTCATCATCTAAATTATCATACAAGACTCTGCATGGGTTTGTTGAAGCCTGCAATGTGGCAATCAGTTTTATCAGATCCTTTGATAACTAAGCAAGGTAGAAAGAAAAGTAGTTACCAATAAAACAAAGCAGCAACAGCAGGAGAGTCCTACATCCTGCTACATTCTAATATTTGTTAGATAAGTTCTTTTTTTATTGTTAATTTTATTTCAGACTTTTACAGCTCTCTAAGTGCACAATATTGAACACGTAATGGTTCGTTTAATTTAGAACAAAATCTATAATCCACTGACATGTAACCAAGTCTCAGAACTATTATCCTACAGCAAAGTCAATCTTTCTTACTGTCTCTCCCTAAGAAAGCTCGAAGCTTCTTTCTTTTCTACATGGCTCTGGCTCCCTGTTCTCCTGCGAAAACAAATCTTTGTAATCCTCATTCTTGACTCATCAAATTGCCTCAAGAAAGCAGTAATAAGAGGACAGTAATAAGAAGATGCTGAAGAAGGTTCAACAGTTGAAAGCTCAATGTCTAAAACATCCCCTGAACTCAGTTTGTCTAATCAATCTTAATTTGTATACATGTTAATTTTTAATAAGCAAAAAAAAAACATTTTCCCCATAAAGGATCTGATCTGAAAGGGGTCTTATGAGGAAAAGCACATCTCTAATCCTGCCTGCAATGAGGATATCATTCTCCACATAAATGCTGTGGTATCTTTGTTAAGCGTTAGATATTAGCTATCTGGACTGTATAGACATACAGTGTCATTAGTGTATCAGAGCACATTTCTTGTTCTGTCTTCTGTAACCTCCTATCCAATGTTTTACTGGCTTTCCAGTCCCTTTTCAGGCTGAGATTCAGACTCCACACCAGTAGAGCAGAGCTAATTGGGAGATGACAAATGTTTGCTGTTAGACCTCTGAAGACTGCTGTGATCCTGGTTCCCAGCTGTCTTCTAGGATGACCAATTCATTTTGGCTGAATCACATAATTAAATGCATGAGTAAAATTCTCCTCAGTCAGCCTCTAATCTTTCCTCATGTGACTGCAGATCTCTGAACTTGTCTTGCACTGCGATGCTGAAGTTATTAGTTATTTTCTTCCATTAGGAAGAGTTAAGTCAATTGAAGGTTTTGATCTCTTCCAGAGATCATGGAGTTGTTTGAGTTGAAAAGGACCCTGAAAAGTCATTTAGTCCAACTCCCCTACAGTGAACAGACAGGAACATGCTTCCCACCAACCAGGTATGCACCAAGGATCTTCCTTGGGTAGTGTTGAGTGAACTCCAGGTACAAAAAGATGCGTGAGATGACTCTGTAAACAGCTTACAGGAGAACAAGTAAAAAAAGGGAGAACTTAGCAATTCAAATAAAATAGCCACACAAGGGAATAAAGTTATTCATTAATTTATTTCAGTTAAAACCTGTGTACAAGTTTATGCACTTATTTTGCCTCACAGAATCTTTTCAAGCATCATCAGTTCTCATCTAACAGGAGGTATTACTTCTACTGGTGCTCGGAATCCTCTCCTTCTGCACCAAAGCCTTCCCAAGCCACCAGTACCTAACCTAGCACTCCTTACCTGTGCCCAAACACTTCTGCTGATCATCAGCTCTGAACTCTTGTCCATTTTTCACAGAATCACAAGTTGGAAGGGACCTGGTCATCTAGTCTCAACTAAGCATTTTTGCTACCACTGTATTCACATTTCTTCTCTGCAGCACACCCATAGTGCTGCTCCAAGCTGGGACTCAGCAGATGCTGAAGGCTGTTGACAGTGGGAGGCACTGAGCATCTCAGTATGCCACCTGGAATTGCCCTGTGGCCACGCACCAAGGAGCTGCCTTCCTGGTGACAGCAGCAACTGACAGGAACAGTGCTTGGGTCCTCCAGCTGCAACCTTCCTTCCGCCTGTGAAAGTCATTGCCTAGTTCTTACCATCAGATGGACTTCCAGCATCCTGACACATCCCTTCTAGCAAAGAAAAATGCTTAACAAACAAAACCCTCACCCCAGCGTTTTGAGAACATTTTCCAATAAAATGAATCAAATAAAAATAAAGGGAAATTTCCAACAGATGAAACTGGCACAGCCTGTCAGCGCTGCTGCACTGAAACAATCAGTCATACCTGGAAGCTAAGCTCCCTTGAAAGGCAATTGCATCTTCGTGTTGGTAATGCTTTTTGTCATCACAGTGTGTCTTTAAGGTACCTCCAGCCCAAGCACGCCTAGTTTAACATAATCCCTTCTGATAGCAAATAGAATTTTAGCTGTATTCAAAAGGGCTTGACAGACTTGCTTTCATTTTTGTACCATCCATACTGAGGATATAAGCAGGAAAAAATAACAAGAACCACACATCAGCTTGCTTATATTTTAAAAAATACGAATTTAAGAAGCCACAAGCGCTTTTTGATGACTCCATAATTAATGCGCATGATTAGTGCACAGACAACATTTGGGATAACAAAGCGAACCAGCAGTAGCTACTCTTTGAGTGACTCCAAGTCACCCCTGATTATCTGTAGCACCATCAAGGAAGGAAATAAGCAAGGCCAAGTGATTTATGCTCCAGATGTAACATACTCCCCCACGTTAAGACTAGCACGGCTACGTTGTCCTCAGAACTGACTACAGTGGCTCCACATGAAGGAAGAGTTTGGATTAGCACGCATTGAAGAATGAGCATTTGCCAAAAGGAAACAAAGCAAGCAGTGGGAAAGGCATTAGTTGGATTCGTTTTGCAATGTGACTTTTTTAGGTTCCCTTGGAAACAGTTTGGAGTTTGACATCTGATGCTTTCTAAATACATTGCGGTGTTTGTAGCGTTTTGAGAGAGAACCTGTAATCATCACAGCCTCTTTAATGCACCACAATGAAATCTGACTGTAGCAATAAATCATAACTCATCCTATTCTATTCACATTGATTTTGGTGGAATAAGGACTTAGCCCAAAGGAATAAAACCATGTGAATGGTTTGTTAGCTTCCTATCACCTCTTTCTCTTCTCATTACTGTTTTTCTTTCTGCTCTGATGACTGATCATGAAAGGTAATTTAGTAAATAATTCTGGTGAAGGATTGGTGTTCTCATTATACATGAGAAAACAAATTGTTTTTCACCTACAAGGAGATTAGGAGGGGTTAAACCTTACCAAACACATAAGCAATGTGATGCTGGGTTTGTCTCCTGAGTGGCTGAGGAAAATACAAAAATTCTGACTTTCAGGAACAAGTATTTCCACCTGTGTCAAAACTCACTAGTTAGGAGGCTCTGTATATGCAGCATTCATGGGACAGAGACCAAGAAGTGACACAGCTCCTCCTTACACTGACTTTTCAGAGTAAAAGAACAGAATTTTCTTCCGAAATCACTTTTTACAGCAGTGAAGGGTGATGCAGCTGGCTGAGCTAGAAGTGATGGTTGCTACAATGAACTAACTTAAATTTCCCAAATCATTTCTTTTTTCAGTTTACCAGACTTAACATCTTGTGCTCAAAAAGACAGATTATTGCAGATCAGGCTCTGGTTACCAGTGAGGACACAGAATGCATTTGATTAGCTTAGGGTGGAATATCCTAGGAGAAATTGAGCCCAACTCCTAGTTAGAAACTGTGATGCAAGCTTAACAGCTGGGAGGGTTAGATAACATTTCCATTAATCAGCTGCCAGTGATACAATGACCCCTGCATTTCAGGGAACAATTGCCACTGCAGGGCTGCACCTCTTCTGCTCAGTCTGTGGCTCTTGAATCTCTTGGCCAAAGAGTCTGGAAGATTCAGACATAAGGGAAGAAAAATCCTCTGGATCATTTCTTTGTCTCTGTTGGCACTCTGCTCCGTCATCCTTCAGCTGCCAACAGTGCTCCATTAGGGCAAAACCCCTCTCAAGGAGCCTATGGTTTACTAAGGCACGACACAACACAAGCAATACTCTAAAAGCCTCTCATTTAGCTCAGGTGTTAAGCAGTAGGAGAGAGAGAGGTTAAAAGAAACATTTTCAAAGCAGAGCAGAAGATTTAGTGGTAGAACTTCCACTGACATTAAATCCCAGACATTGGTGTGAAAATTTACCACGTAAGTGCTACCTTAAATCTATAATGCGGTAATGGTATTAAAGAAGGCAGAGGCATTAAGCACGGAACTTAAATCTTGGATTGCCATAATGCTATTAAATGGACGATCGCACTTACTTTAGATTAATTATGTGAGAGGGATGTGCTGGACTGACCAGCGCTGTCATAGGCAAACTGCTTATTAAAAAGGTTATTCTCTTTTCTTTTCCTTCCTAAATATCTCTTAAACGCTCCATCAGCTCCATCTGAATGGGTAGAGGGGACATCACAGAGGTCACCTGCAGGTGAGTGTTCCCTGAGGTGCACTCACAGCCTGGGCAGCAGAACCAATTGCCCTTATGCCCACGAAGATTACAAAGCAGAAGGCAACCCCCTTTCCACCAAGCAATGTCTTATATTCTTACACTGCACTGTTTTGTACAGTGAACTGGATTTTGCAGGGGAGGATGAAGGGCCGGAGAAGCTTTGCTGAACACTCCCAAGCCTTGAGTCACAGAATCATTAAAACTGGAAAAGATCACGAAGACCATGCAGCCCAACCATTGACCCATCCTCACCATGCCCACTAAGCCATAAAAAATTGTCCTCCACAAACTTTCCAGCTGCTCTGCCCAAAGGCTGTAGCAGTGCCTGGGGTTGCTGAAACCAATGTGCAGGACCCAGCACTTCATCTTGTTGAACTTCAACCCAATGGCCTTGACCTATCAATCCAACCTATCCAAGTCCCTCTGTAGGACCCTCATACCCCGAGCAGATCAACACTTCCTGCCAACTTGGTGTCATATGCAAACTTATGAGGGTGCACTCTATCTCTTCACATACACCATCAGCAAAGATATTAAACAGGGCCAGCCCCAGTATTCACCCCTGGGGAACTGCACTGGTCACCAGCTGGATACAAGTCCACTCACCACCACTTTCTGAACCAGTGCAGCCTGCCTGCAGAGAAGATGCCAATCTTCCTAAGCACTGTTTTCACAAAACAGCGCAGAGCTGCTAAAAGGTTTCTCTCTTAAAAAGAAAAAGAAAAAACAACAGCAAAAAACCCACTACTTTTTTTTTTTCCTGAGAAATGCAGTTAAGATCTGTTTGAAGCTTCTGAGAAGCTTGATGAACCATGGCTATCCCTGTAGCTTTTTCACAATTGAAAACTTTTGTTTCTAATTAACTTCATTAATAGTAGTTAGAGGCACATTGGCCAATATTTACTGAGAGCTGACGTTACTGAAAGCACCAGTGGACTCAGTGCACAGCTAATGGATTCCCTAGAGAAAGCTCTACCAGAGTTGGACTCTCCTTGGCCAATTTGTTTCTTCTTCTACTTGCAAAAGTATGTAAAAAGTTTAAAAAAAAAAAAAAAAAAAAAAAAAAAAAAAAGCCTCATTGATGCTGTTATTTAAAAAGCCACATGGCTGTTAAATGAATAGAAGGACTTTCCCAACCCTGCTGAGGCTGTTACTGATAGCTCTATAGCTGTGTTCCCACAAGGAACTCACTGCAGGAACATACCTTCAGGCTGCTTCAGAACAGCCCTGACTGCACAGACGTGTTGGTGCTGGAAGAAAGGCTCTGCAAAAACATCTGTTCCCAAGGAGCCCACAGAATGCACTCTGCTTGATAGCACCAAGGGACATCGCTGAGTCCTGCTGCCTGAAATGCTTTGGATGACTTCAGTCAATTTAGCATGATCTGGGACATATCAGCAGCCAACGGGCAGCCAAGGAGCACACAGCAAGTGGTGGTTTATCATGAGACCTCCCAACCAAAAACTGCTTTCCTCATCAGAGTGGCATCAGACTCCTCCATCAGCTCTGGGTTTGCAGAGCAGCTCCATGGATGCGGTCCTCCTGCTGCCTGGACAGCACTGCCCCAACATACTGACCTCCTGTGAAACTGCACAACTCTGTCATCACTACAGGAAAAGGGGCTGGAACTCCGCACCATGACTTTCACAGATTCCTCTTTTTGCTTCATCTTCTACCTCTTTCTGAATCCCTTTTATTTGCAGTATATCCTTCAGGGGACACTGTTGAGCTATCCACCATATATCTAAAATACATACATCTGAGTTGGCTTGCATATGAAAACAGATGAGTCTCTTTGACTTACATTTGTGGTCAGCCTCTTCAGATTATAGTGTTCTACCCAGAGATTTCTAGCAAACAGAAAAATGTTTAAACTACATTCCCCTTTTAATGTCACAAGATTCTGCATGCTTCTCTGAAGTCCTTCTGGTTTTCACTCCTGTAGACAGGGTTTCAAGGTGTTCTGTCACACGCTGGAAGAAAAAAATATTTCAAGTTCCTTGTGATCAGAATCTTCTGGCTTTGCTGCAGTTTTTCCTCTCTTTTTTGACATGAGAATCCAAATCATGAGATGGCAAAGGGAATCTAGAAATGGGGAAAGAGCTCAGTGGCCAGTGGCCACAGAAGCAGGAAGGCTTGAATTAGAAGAGACCTCAAAGATCATCTAGTTCTAATCTGCTGTCTATATGAACTGGAGAGAGCTGAGGGTGGGGGCAGATATGGATCAGACTCCAAATTCAATTTTTGGCCACAATCTGTTCCTGTAAGTTTTATAACCACCTCACAGAAATCTGTTTCTCCAAGACAAAACAACAACAACAACAAAAAACAAAAAAACAAAAACACAAATAGCAGCACTAATTAAAAGAAAATTAGAAAGACAGAAGAAAGGCATCCCCACAAGGCTCAGTCTAACAGGAAACAGGGGAATAAGTGGCCAAGGGAGGATGAATGCCCTCCCACACTGGAGACAGGGAAGAATGTTGTGCTGAAACAGTTTTGGCAAAGCTGAAGTCCCTTAGCACACTGCTGCTGTCATTGCAGCTGGGAACATGTTTGTGCCTGTGCTGCTTTCCATGCAGACCTCAAATGGAAGGATAAATCTCTGGAGAGCAACAGTACCCTCACATTTATACTGGGAATAAACATCCCTTTTCATTTTTAATTCTGAGAAAATGGAAGGGCTTCTGATCCCCCCCCCAGCTTGTGGGGACCTCACAAGAGGATGGCAGTACCTTAATTAATAACTTAAAAGCCAAGATTCATGCTGATAATTCCTTAGATAAGAAGGGAAAGATCAGTATTAAATATGGCTTTTAAATAATCAAAGAGGTATATGGAAGACAGACAGGAACTTAGGAAATGACAGTGCTTTTATGTAATGTATCAGAATGAGTGAAGAAGTGTCCCCATGCAAAGACTAGAAGGAGGAACCCTTGAATTGTCATCTCGGCCCAGTTCTGCTCCTGCCTTGTTATTAACAGCTGAACTCCTATTCTGCAAGTATTTTGTGCTTAATTTCTCTTTGCATCCCTGACTTCAGAGTCCAGTGCTGCTGCTGAGTCTGCCATGAGCTGTCAATTGGAAGCAAAGAAGAGATGAGTTGCTGCAATTACAGAGGCTAGAAGAGGTACACGATGTACACAGCAGCACAGTGCTTCTAAAGCTCTTAAGGTGCTTCCTTCACTGGCCAACCTCTGTGGGCTGTAAACAGGAGTAAGGCTTTGGGATGGTTTAGCCATCCTAAGCTCACTAAGCTTCCAATACCAAATCCTGCTCTCTTGTAAGGCACCATCGAAACCACCAGTTTCATTGGGTGCAGGAGCAGGTCCCTGGAGCACTTTAAGTAATTTAAACCAGCCATAATCCCTGAAGCAGCTTAAGTGATAAGCTCCTTGTTCCAGAGTTCGCAGCCCACAGACCTTGCCTGTAACATGCTCAAGATGTATCCCTGGCTGCAAGCATCCCCATGCATCTGCTTCAAAACTTACCAACTCTAAGTGTTTTTGTTTCAGACACAGTGGGACTTCTTGCTGTTTTTCAGATGCAGAATATTCCCAGCAATACAGTCATGTTCCCTTAGCTCACATGGAGAAATGGGGCCAGAGACTCCAGGTCTACTTCCGCTCACTGCCCTGTTCCCAGCCAGCCCCAGTGGCACCAGCAGCCCTTTAGAGGCTGTTCAGCATCCATCTACTTTAGAATGATAATAAGAACATAAAATAGCTGGGAAATACTCCAGGAAACTCTGGAAAATGGGAAAACAGAGAAAACAACTGTTTGAATTTATTCTCAACAGAAACCAGGACCATCCACAGGCATGAGCCACTCTATTTCAAGGGAATCATTGCTCTTGAGATATCTCCTCCATCACGTAGGATGAGAGGGATATCTGAGCCCTGCAGGGACTCCTTATGGTTCCTGGGGACAGATGAGGTCTGATTCATGTTCATTTGGATGAAAACTTACTACTGAGTGAAGTTTGCCACCAAGTGCATGGTGGAAAGGGTGAGTATCTTGGTGGCTTGTGGGAGCCAAGAAGTAGTCCGTGGGCTGTGGTGGCACACATGGGCCAGTGCTCCTCACTTTGGGGGAAGAAGTGCTGCTTCCCCCAAACCCTGACCCAACATGGTGTGACCCCTCTTCTGATGGCACCTAGACATTCAGAGAAGGATGGAGAGGGCAGCCCATGCTTGTTAGAGACACCACTGCAAACCCTTCTGAAAGGTGATTAACTTCATTGCTGTCCTTCCCTCCAAACCCTGAGAGAAAGAGTCACACACTGCAGGGACAGAAACAAATGTCAATCTGCAGCTCAGCAGCTTCAGCAGCTTTCAGATCCCAGCAGATCACAAGCAGTGCCAGAGCAAGACTACTGCAAATAGATAAGTGTCCTTAAAGGGAAAAGAAGGGAGAGAAGGCAGACAACATCACCACTGCTTTCCCATCCTTTCCATTTTCTCGAGTACCTGTCTCACACTTGCCTTTTCATCTCTTTTTCACACATCTACACATCAATGCAATTATGGCCAGGTCTAGTCAAGGGGATTTTAGGAAACTTAAATGTTGCTCAAATCAGAATGGTTTGCTACTCAGAATGTAATGGCAGACAGAGATGATGCTGGAGGCCTTCATCAAGCTGTCTCCCTGGAGATGCCTGTTTCACGCTGCTGCAGGAGGTTCAACATTCTGCAGTAGTGTGGGAGGCTCTGTTGGAACCCAGCTCATCTTTGCAAACTCTGTGAGCAGAGATGGGATACTAACACCACAGCTCCCTGCTGCCCTGCCTAATATGAAATCTTTGCTATGTCTGCTTGGTCATGCCATCACTAAGAATTATCTCAGTATCTGTGCTCTGTCTTTTGTTAGCCTCTAACCTCCCTGTCAGCCCAAGCTCAACTCTTTCTTTGAGGACCCCAGAATTTTCCCTTCATATTATGCATACTCTTTTGCTACCTTTCCCCCTCCCCCTTCCCCTCCCATTGTGCTCATCAACCTGTGTTGTCTTACTTGCCATCTTGCTCTATCCTCTTCATCACTTCTTTCTTAACCTCCTGGTTGTCTCTAGATGCTCAATTACCTGCAGACCAAGACTCAGACCAGGCCAAATTCTGACCATGTTCAGAGTCTTTCATAACCTTTCACCTCTCCCTGGTTTTCCTTCCTCATCTACAAGCTGTAAAAATGGGCATTACTAGCCAGGCACCCATAGGGAGCCTGAAAAACGCCACTCCACAAGAATGCAAATTGGAAACATTTGATTTACCAAAATTCTTTCACGGACCCATACAGGAGCCACCACTGCCAGCAGCATGGGAGGAATAAGGCCTGAGGTTTAGTATATGTTTTCTACCCTAAAACAAGAACAAAACTGCTGCCATTCTGAGAAAAAAATGGATGCTGCAGGAGCAGGCTGCACAGACACTGATGGATGTTGGTAATATTTGCTGCCCTTTTCTCTGGAGCCTTCTGTACTGAACAGGCAGAGCCCTTCCTGCTCTCCTACCTTCTTTTCAGCTTCTGGCATGACTGGCCTCCCTGCCCATCCTCGCTTTCCCCTTCTTCCCTGCTTTCTCACCACCTTCCTGCACTCAAGTTAAGCCGTCCACATTGGCATCATGTTTGCATCTATCCACTCACTGTCCTCCAATTCTCATTAGTCCTTCACAACAAGGAACATCTACTTGACCTTCTTTGACCAATGTACCACCTTTATACCTACAGTGGTCGATTCTGTGCTGAAGCAGATACAGAGCATTGCACCTCCACTAGCTTTACACCAGCTGATACCCTCCACCAAAAATCTGCTCATCAAGAGGGGCCCCTTTAACCACCACTGCAGTTTCCATAGGCTGTTGTCAACTTTTCTCTAAAAAACAAAAACTCCACATAACTTTGCATTCAGACATTTGCTGCTCAGAAAAAAAAAAAATCATGGCTTTTGTTGTGTGCAGAGGGATAAGGAAACACTGCAGAAAAAAATGCCTAAGGTATATATTGGAATTCAATCCCCAGCTCTTATTAAAAGTCAGCAAAATAATTGCCAATGAGTGGTTTGTGCCTTGGAAAAAGCTCTTTTGATTGTGATTCTGAATGGCTCCTCCTGCACAGCATGTCTCAGGGCAGCCAGAAGACATACAGCTTCAACTTCGTGACTTAGGAACATTTGCCTGGCAAACTGAGAAACCAAATTCCATTTTAACATTCAGTCACACACCTATGGGTTTAGCCTGGACAAGTGCTCACAGACCTCTCATCCTGAATGGCTTCTTGGAATCAATCACTGGAAAGCAGTGATGCTCAGTGCTAGATGTAGTCACTGGATGCTCTCCTTTGTTCTGATTAATAATGGAAAAAATAAGCTTCTTTACAGAATTAAATATCTGGAAAACAGGTCCAAAATGCAGAGCAGGGGAGAGTTTGTGTGTAGAGAAGAATGGGAACAGGGGGGACAGAGATCCCTGCCACCACACCAGAGCTCACAGAGGAGGCCCAGGAGACCCACCAGTGCCAGAGATCTATTTAGTTTGCAGAGTAATGTACAAAGCAGTCTTTTATGAAGCTGCGTTAATTTAATTAATCTGGAAACAATTAAAAAAACTCACAGTAGTGTTGCTTTTAAATAATATCAAGTATTTCTATAGATTCAACAGGCCAAAGTCGAGCTTTCTTTGTAGCCCCATCTGCCTAAAGGCATCTATCTTATCTGATCATTTCCATGGCAACAGCTCTGGGATTAGAAAGGGATGAATGTTTAGGAATAGTTGTTGGAATTTCATGGAAGACATGAATTGAGGATTACTTCACTACCTCCATGTTACCATGGAAATGCACATTTACAAATTGCATAGGATTTAGAACACTGCTGTTACTAGGGTATATAATTGTGCTGCTTCTCTAAAGAGATCGAGGAGGAGAGGGCTCCTCTTCCAGTGCACACATCTCTGCCCCACTGAGCAGACACATGATGCAGAACCAGAGCAGTGCCAGCTGTGGAAATGGCAACGGATGGCAGCTTCTGGACTCTCACCACACTGAACCTCTTGAGCAAAGTCTGGGTAACGAGAAGGGCACAAAAAAAATGAGTGCACCTCACTCAAAAAAACACTAATCAAGCACACACTCTCAAAAATATATATTTTACTCAGCAAATGAAGGAGTTTATGAAATAACACATCAGATAATGACTGGAAGGATTTGGATCAGATAGTAGGAAAGATTTCTACTCTGAAAGAGTGGCGAGGTACTGGAACAGGCTGCCCATGGCAGTGGAGTCATCATCTCTGGTAGATGTGTCACGTAGGGACATGGCTTAATGGGCAGTACTGGTGGGGATGGGTCAGTGATAGGAGCAGATGATCTTAGAGATCTTTTCCAACCTTTATGACTCTGTGATCATTTCCCATCTTGCAGACTTAACGACACTAATGACATTTTTTTTTGTTATTGTAATTCTTAGTTCAAGTATGAAACAAGTCTACAAAAGTTGCTAAAGTCTTCATCAATTATTCCACGCTGCATTAACATCTTTTACCCTACACCCAGGGCTGAAGTTGATCTTAAAACTGAATCTTAGCAAAGCCAAAAATAGACACTCATCTTTGAAACAGTGCAAAGAAAGGTAGAGAAATAATCCCCAGCCATACATACAAACATGAAAATTCAGAGGGAGAGATAAACCACCACTGGAATTTTTATTTTTATTTTTATTTTTTTTTTTAAATCACAGATGCACCTACTCTTCAACGAGGCCCAAGTAAGCATTTTACTTTACAAGAAACTGCAAATATTACAAAATAAGATGACCTAACTCAAGGACATTGCATCTGAGCTGTGAATTTCATCTAAAATTCCCAGAGCACCTCTGAAATAAGAATGCAGATCTGCCAACAGCTTGAGATTGAAATATTAACATTACGTATTGGGAAACCAAGAAGAGGGAGACTACCCTGAGGATCAGCAGCCCAGCTAAGGACATGAGCCATTCTGGCATCAGGCAAAACAGACCAGCGTTTGGTGGTTATAAGTCTCAGAGAGGTGATGGGTTCAGGTGCAGGGGTAGCTGTGATTGTGACAGAGATGTAAGGAGCTCCTCAGGGTGGGGAAGCGAAAGTGGTTTAAGGAACCACATGGATGAGATGTCTCCAAAATGAACTCATCAGCACCAGCAACCCCATGAATGCCATGTTTGTATTTCGCTTACTTCCTCACTCCCTAGAACTGAGTGATCTAAGCCCCAGCAATACTTAGGAGAGGTTAGCTTTTGATATAATCCAGCTGTTACTTTACACTTTCATATTCTTTTAACCCTTCGTAGATTCTGAGCTTGCTGAATGCATTATGCTACTATGCCAATAGGCCATTGGCCTTTTCAGCAACCTGGAGGTGGGGTGGAAGGCAGAAGAAGCACACTGGCTCACACCCATACTGCAGTTCAGCTATTCAAAACCAGTCCAGCATCTTCCCCAAGTCAAAACCAAAGGCATGAGTGGCTCTCAGGACACACTGCTCACTTGTCCACCCCACAGTGAGCTGAAGCACCCAGGAGCAGCCTGGAAGACTCACTGACCATATACATTTCTGCATGTGTAGCATCAGGAACCAGCCTCTACCCTCACCCACGTGATAAGGCTACTAAATTAACACAGCTCATTAATTAGTCAAATTGCATTACACTTGGTGACATGATTTACAATGGCTTTTTTTTTTTTTTTTTTTTTTTTAAATCCTCTCCCTGCTTGCCTGCAGGCTTTTTCTTTAAGCCACCTTGATCTCCCCCCTTTTTTTTTTTTTAATAGCATAGAACTTCTGGGTCACATCTCCGCAAGAAAAATGAAGAGCAGATCCCCATGCCCTCCTGGACATCCTGCTGCCCCACTGCACACTTTCTCAGAAGCCATTAGGGAACATTAGGCAAGAAAGAGGATGCAAGGGTGGAGGGTGGGAAGGCATTTCCCCATCAGTGAGAAAAATCAGAAGTGATTCAGCTGTCTGAAAAACCTCCACCCCTTCCTCTGAGATAAGCCCCACGGCTGGATGTAGCCAGGGACAATGAAGGAAAGCAGCCTGCATGGGGTGTGAGGCTTCCGTCCGCCACCCTGACCTTTGGGAACAGCATTTCCAATGCAGCAATGCCCCCAGCACACACACAACACATTCTCCTTTAGCCCATCTGTCATTGCTTAGAGATCTTGCACAGACACCAAGGTGGTTCCTTCCCTGGACAAGGGGCACTGCCCAGAAAACTCACATCTGGAGGGAAATGGGAGTATTAGGAAGAGACATTCACATAGTTCTGTATTATCAGTTCTATTTTGGGCTGCTACCAGCAGGAATGTATGCCTTGAGAGAGGCTCATTAAAGACCAAGCAATGAGATTCTTCTGATTTTTTTTTTCCCCCTAGCCATTTGTTGCCAGTTTTTAACTGCTGGGTTTAAAATGTCTCAGGGCAATAAAAAGCCATTTTAGAGGATGGGGTGGACAGCCAACTGCCTGAACAGCCTTTTCCTCCAGCTCTGTGCAGAGACGATGCCTGTAACTTTCCATACAGGGAAGGAAAAAAAAAAAAAAAAAAAAGCATTTCAATTACTGAAATCATTAATATTGAAATCAAGGAAGCTGGAACTGAAGGTGGTCAGCTTTATATAGGTTGCCTGGGTCAACAACAGGGCTTTGGGACCAACCTGAATCTGAAGTCTCTCTTCTCCCTTTTGTGCAAAGCCCTTCATATCTATGTGCTGTACTGTGCAACTTGTGGGGCAGGGATGGTGCCATGCACACCATGGGACTGTCAGTTCTCCCTTAATATCATGAAGAAAAATATAAATCTTAAAACTACACGTTTCTCTATGCATAAAGGAGCAGGGATTTTTCCAGAAGGGGAGAAACTATTTTCACACAAAGAGAAAGTGATCAAAATACCTTTAAGATGTTCCATCTTGGGAAAGATAAAATATCTTACAGACACCTCTCATTGTTGCCTACGTCATTATCAGAGCAAGTGTGTGATTTTAGGATGTTGCTCCATTGCACCACAATTTTATGCTGTCTGATGTGACAAATGGGATTGCAGTTCTTGCCCCAATACACCTTCCCTGAATCTGCTGTAGAGGACAGTGACAAGTGTCTCAGCAAGGTGAAAAATGCTCTAGGTAATATATGAGAATGAACTGCTCCTCACAGGTTTCTCTGTATGTCCTTAGCAGTCAGCAAATTAGACAGGAGAGAAGCTACTCAGCTAAACAGGGAGAACTGGCTCCACTACCCCTGAACAGAGCACAGCTCTGTTTGTTCCCTCATAGCCCTTAGGACACAGCTGCAATGAGGTTCAGAATATCCTTTCCTTTTTTGAGGTTAGGGAAGCAAGAGTCCTTCTGCATCAGGCAGCTCCAGGAATGGATCCCACCAAATATTCCAAAGCTCAGCAGGCTAAAGATCAATAGAATGGCTTGGGTTGGAAGGGACCTCAAAGATTACCTGGTGCTAAAATGGTGCAGACATCCTCTTCTGGTAATCCCAGTCATACAGAAGGCATTCAGGGCCATCAGGGTTAGTTTTCAGAGGAAGATAGGGAAGCATTTGACATGAAAGAGCGACAGCCTTAACATTTACAACTGCAAGCTTGCCTCTTCATAGACCTCATACATCCCACTGCAGGTTTCCTATACTAGTAACACTCCTACAGATCTGAAATTACTACTGCAAAACAGTACACATATGACACTGTAGTATTTTGGGCTCCTTTACATCCCTTGGTCTTTTATATTAGCTAGGATGTGGATACTTTTTCCCTGCACATATGTAGGTGACCACATGAGATGGGGGATACAGCATGCGGGCTGCACAGGACTGTCCTATTCACTGATAAAGTAAAGGAGAGCTTATAGCCATTACCTAAGTGGAAAGCCCCTGTTCATTTCCCAGGAAGACCAGAAAGAGAATGCAGAGTTCAGCACACCTTCCAGTAAAGCTGAAAATTGCAATTTTCTTCTCAGTGCTACAGGCAGACAGAATAAACGAAATAACGATAAGGGCCTCCACTGAACTGAATGGCAAAGCTCCAAGTGACATTAGTTATTTTTTAAATCAGCATAGCTAAGTCTTGCTTCCCAGCCCCCATCATCCCTTTGGACATCCAAAATAGCTGTAGGAAATAGGAGAAACATGGCTCAAAGAAAGACTTTTCCTCTTAAGGCCCAGCTTCCTTCCTTGTACAGTTGGGAGAAGTTTCAGCTAAACATATATGTGAGTTAGGGGCTTTCTTTGAAGTTCTGCTATTGTTAGGAACAACTCCCCATATCCCCACGGCCTCAGCAGCAGACATCCTGGGTCAGGCAGGGCAGTCCTGGAGTACAGGATCTTCCTGCTTCAGAAAGCTATTTGCTCCAAGAAAGCAGGATGTGAGGTTACTCCATCATCTTACGTTACAAGAGAAACAGACACGAGGACTTAAGATGTCCTGGCACAAGAGTGAATTTTAGCCCTGTAACCCAGCACAGACAGCTGGGTTGATGAAGATATCTTCCACTCATCTGACCTGGGTCAACTACACAATCTGTATTGTCTGGCCTGCCACCCAGGATAAATTCCCATCCTCAAATATGTCTTGAAACTGGTCATTGCTGCTAAGTGGTTGTGCGTGGTCACCCAACAGAGAAACAAGGCCGGGAGAGCTGCACTGCTGAACCTCAGTGTCCTCTGAGGGTGCACAGCAGATTCAGACAGAGCCACAGAAGGAAAAGCCAGGAGTGAAGTTTTGCAACTGAATTTGAGTTTTCAAAGCTTCACCAGTTCAAATGTTCATAATGCATCTATTTATTGATAGAGCTTATTTGGGGAAAAGCCTGTTTTAATTATTTCTGAATCCTCACTGAATGTCTCCTGTTGCCAAAGATGGCATTTTTCTACTGGAAGCTTAGATTTGGATGAGCAAAGAATTCTGGGAGAGAAACTGAAAGCTTTAAAACTGTGGCTTCATAGATCTCAGAAGACAAATCACAACTCAGCATGCATATAGCAATCACAAGGGTCTCCATTCTTGCTTCCAGACAAGTCCTTTTGCTGTTTACACTGCTGCTAATCCACCCCCAACCAGGCCAGAAAGCACAGTGCATGGAGCCTGAGATACCTGGGAGGAGCAGGCTGCAGGGGCTGACTGTGTTTCTGTTTTGGGAATAGTCAGAAATCCAGGAAAGCCTCATATTGAGAAAATCGTAACTCAACAGACTGGAGCCATGGCTATGTGCTGCTCAAAATTCTGTGATTCTGTGATTCTGTGAAAATCACAGCCAAACAGAGGTGCTGTAAGCAAAATATCAAATTACTTGAGCTTAAAGAGCCTCTTGAGGCCATTGTGAGCCACAAATTGCCACGGTAAACCCAAGGAAAGCTGGGTCATAAGATGTGCCCAAGGGACAATCAGAGTTTCAGGTTCAAGGGTCAATCAGGAACTCCAAGTCTTCTGCTCTAAAGCTGACGAGTCTCTGGGGGGCAAGAACCCTAAATCCCTTGCTTAATTCTTTGGTGTCCAGAGAAGAGCATCAAAGCTGCAAAGAGTCTGGAGCACACTCTTATGAAGGACAGCTGAGAGAAAGGGGATTATCAACCTGAAGAGGAGGCTCAGGGAAGACCTTATCATGCCCTAACAAAGCCTGAAAGGAAGCTGTATTGAGGTGGGAGTCAGCTTCTTCTCCGAGCTAACAGTGGTAGGATGAGAGGTGATGGCCTTAGGTTGCACCAGGAGAGGTTCAGGTTGGATATTCAGTTCCATTCTCTCTAAACCAAGCTACCAGCCCTCAACCATGTTACTGAGAACTGATTTGGCTTCAGTTTTTATAAAATGTAATAAACTCTGCCTGGAGCTTTGGAAGATAACTATTTGAAAAATCATTTATACTCTTAATTTTTCAACTCACAGCAGTATTTTGCCACCCAGAAAAACCCTTCCTGACTCTTGCTGCTGTACTGAGGTATGGACAGTGATGGCAAAGAATTGCTGTCTGTACTTCCCCTGCCTGGGCAAAGCTAACATTAATTTAAAGTATTTTGTAATCAAAGAACAGTTCACTTGCATGAGATTGATGTGTAATATCTTCTTGTAACACTGGAAAGAGGGCTAATAAAACTCCTCCTCCGGGTGGATAGAGAAACTGAGTCATGTGAAATAATCACCATTTAATTCTGCATTCAGCAGACACTTAATGAGATGCTTAGGCTGTTCGCTGTCTCATAAAGCATTTAAGCACGTCCTGTATGGGATGAACCATCAATTTGACAGTTGAAGAATGTATTTTTCCCAAGCACAAAGCACTCAGTAGCTCTAGCTGAAATACAACATGGCTTTTACTTCTATCCTAGTGAATGGTTAAGTGCGTGATAAGCTTAGTGGATTTTCCTATCCCAAAGATGAGGGGCGCTGAAGAATACCACCACAACATCAGGCCAAGGAAATCTAAAAATTGAAATAATTAAGGCTGGAAAACACCACTGAGCCCACCCAGCTCAACCATCAACCCACCTGCACCTGCCTGCTGACCACATCCCTCAGTGCCACGTCCCCACGTTCCTTGGACACCTCCCTGGACAGCCTGTGCCAGCATCTCACCACTCATTCTGAGAAGATACTGTTTCTAATATCCAGCCTGAATCTCTCCTAGCACACCTTGAGGCCACGAAGCTGTACAAAGTGTGCTGCCCTTGTGAGCATGAAAGGCTTCCTGATCTGAAGGGCATTGGGAACAGGCAGATAAACAGGGAAGAAAAAGTCCCTTTTACAGGGCTTTAGAAATTCACTCCAGCCTTACCTCTGTATTGTGCAAGCAAGTCTGGTATGAACAATTTCCAGAAAGTACATCTTTCAGCAACTTACTCTTCCCTTAATGAACACATCACCAGGTGATGAACCTTTATGGAGTAATAATACTTCCCAAAAGATGATGGCTCTCCATCTATGTCCCATTCCCTCTTAAACACCACCAAGTGAGTAAAATACTCCCCACCTTATATTTGTCACTACCAAACAAGGAAGTATTTACACACTTAGGAAGAAAATAAAGACAATTAGCTTCTCATGTCGTTGAAGAGGATGTTCTACATCAGATTGTTTTATCTTTATTGTTTTCAGTTGCAGAATTATGTAAACACCAATTTAGAGAACCCAAAGGATGCTGAAGATTCAGTTTAATGATTTGTAATAGTTTAATTGGGCTGTAAACCAGCCCCTGCAGGGAGCTGAACACAGGTACAGACACATACTTCACGTCTCTACCAAAAATTGCTAATTGTTTTTTTGCACAAGCAACAGTTTCTAACCACCCCCAGCAGCACAGCACTTCCACATAGTTGAGTATTCAAATAGCATCACGTTCTGCATAGGGAGCACCTATAGCTTGAAGTGGACACAGGTGCTCAGAAGCATCAGAACCCAACCGCAGCACCTTCACAAGGAGCAGGCTGGAGGACAGCATGTGGGGGAAGTGCCACTGGCCATGAAGGAAAAGTTGCAGCTCACTCCCTCCATAACATCCCTCGTATAAAAGCTGAACACGACAATTTAGGAAAGTATGAGGTGCGCGAGCACATTACATCTGCTCATTTCTGCTGATGTACCCAGCACTTTGGGGATGGCAAATCCACCTCACGATATACACATCTCTTCAGCCACCACCTCTGTGCACCTGTAAGCCTCCAGGCAACAGGAAGCTCAGGCAGGACAGAGCTTGTCCTGAATAGAGGCTCCAGCCCCACACACACAGCTTCTGCTCTCCCTCCCAGGGAGAAAAGCAGGGCAAGGAGACAAATCCCTGCACAAAGGGCAGCAGGTGTCTGGAAGAAAAAGGCCAGAAAACCTGAGATTACTTCTGTAGCAAAACTAACTAGCTTGACAAATGAAACATAATAGAAAGTGCAGACTTCACTCCACTCTCCATCCACCTCTTCTCTGGTCATTTCGTTTGCCCTTCTTCCTCTCAAGAAACTAAAATGAAATGCATATTTTACTGTAAGCTTCTTTACAGTACAGCCTGCAAGAGGCTGGAGGGCTCCCCTCGGGGAAATGAGCTAACCAGCACTTGCTTCATCCTTTAATTCCAAAAACCAGGGACTTTCATTTTCAATTTCCTCTTATCCAGGGTTTTTCATTACTCTCCATACCTTTTTACTGATGACAAGTGCGAGCCAGGAGGAGACAGACATCATGTGTGGTACATGAAACACCTCCACAACTGCTGTGCACACATTTAGGAAAAGGCCTTTGCAAACAAAGCTCACCATGAGCTGTGGATTGCCCTGGTACTGAGCCACACAGCTGGCCATCTCACTGCCAGCTGGCATTAGAAATACCAGCCTAAAGCACCGAGGCTACCAAGAGATCACATTCCTGAGCACTGTAACCAAGTTTTACTGAGCAGAAAACACAACTGGAAGTTCCCTGTCTGCTGGCTTTTATGGGACAGTATTATGACCAGCTTTCAACACTTGTTTTATCCTGTTGTGTCTAACCATCTGGAACACAGGGTTGGGTCCTTAACTATCTGTCTATCCACAAAGTATTTTTTTTTTTCCTCCACTTCATCTCTGCTAAGTATACATTGTCACAGTGTGTGTATTTGCTCCCTGTCATTAAAGACAGACCTGAATGCCTTCAGGACCTTCAGAAGGAGCAATTACACCACACCCTTCCCAAGAAAGGCTTCCTTCCTTAAGTAGTAACCTTATAGCTTACAGTTTTTCAAAAAGGAAAAAGCACCGTAATGGTTCAGTACCAGTCAGGGTACCCATCCTTGATTCATTCATTCATTCCCAGGCACACCTGGCCTGGTAATTGCATGGTCAACTCAAAAATAAGTGAGAAAGTCTCAGCAATCTGTCACAGCAGTCTGAATGACTCTGAGCCCGAAGTGCTGACAGAAGACTAAAATCCATAGCAATGCCAGGAGATGTCACACCTTCCTCTGTCACTCCTGGCTGCCAACAGGAGTGCCAGTATCAAGTGATATTTGACTTTGGATATCAAGTGGGTTAACTATCAGTTAACCACATACTTACTGACTTTGCTCAGTATCAGACCTTCATTTATTTCACTTACAAGAAGGATTTGCAGGCATGTTGTCAAGTGGCACAACAGCATGAGAAACTCTCATCTGTCAGACAGTGCTCTGCTGAGCCACTTATCTAACAAGTGTGACCCCTAGAGAAGTATCCACTTCAACAGCACTGGAGGCAGTATTGGGATGGACCAGTCTGATTCTACACTGCAATTATACGTTGTATAAATAAACCTATATACAAACACTTGTATTTGTATGTACAAGCTCATACAGACACACAATTTTAGGTGTTATTACTGCATATCTCAATAGGTTTAAGTTAACCAGAGGTCAGCAACAAGTGCTATTTCTAAGAACTCCCAAACAGAGCATAAGGATGCAGAGGGCAATTTTTCATCCTCTACAGTCTTCAAAATGCTACATTGTATGATGGCCATGCAATTATTTGAGGGGAAAAAAGATGCAATCATTTCACATTTCCATAAACAGAAGATATATTACATTCATTATTTTACATTTAAACAATTCAATATGCACAGAGCTAATCACTGTGATATATTGGAAGCATCTATAACCCCAGACTTGCAAATTATTATTATTGTTATTTTAGTTAATTCAGAGAAAGACTTTCACCACAAGTGTTTTATCCCTTTTGTTTCCCACTTGAACCATAGAATGGCTTAGGTTGAAAGGGACCTTAAAGATGATTGGGCTCCAATACCACCCCTTAGCTTGTCCAAATAATACTGCAGATTCACACAGCACAGTATCTGCTCTACACTGCAGTGAGCCCAGGTCACCTCCAAAGCCCCCATCTCCTCAAAGGCCTCAGCATGCAGAGATCACAAGTAGAGACATTTTAAGTTAAATCATACTGTCTTTATTAGAAGAGGGGGGAAGCATTGGTGTTAAGTACAACAGGGACTGCAGTCACCGAGATCCTCACTTAACACAGAGCACTGAAGTGTGGCTGCTAATTCTTTAAGGTTTGGTGGTTGCACACTTGCCCTGATTTCTTCTAATAGAGGTCAACGTGCCTGCATTTCAGAGAGCAATTGACTGAGATTGAATGAGGGATAGCTCATTTTTCCATATCAAATCAAATCCTTGATCATTCTCACTTAAGAGCTGCTCACTGATGCAGACCCTTGATTTTTTGTCACTCCCACAATGCACCATTTTACAGCACTTACACTGAGGCAGGCCAGCATGGCAAAGCAGCTCCCTGAAGCATAAGATTTGATTAACCTTGTTAGCTTGCCTTGCAGAGTTGCAAATGTTGTTAGACATCATGAAATTATCCAGCCCTATTTAAAATCCAACTGAAGTATTTGGCCTGCTGACCTCCCCCAGCAACACATGCCACGAACAGAACTAGAGCAGCTCCCAGCCCTGATCCCAGCCAGCAGCAAATTCTTCACACTTCTCCTTTAAGAGTTCAGAGCTTTTCCTCTTTACCCTTTTCCCCATTCAATCCAAAGCGATCTCCACCTCAGGCCACAAAAACCCTGAGACATCCTAGATCAGCATTAATAATAGAGAAGCTACCTACAAATTCTTAGCACTTAAAAGAAGGAAACTGAAGAACCGAGAGCACAGAATGCTTTAGGTTGGAAAGGACCTTAAAGATCACCCAGCTCCAACCTTCTGCTGTGCTCTAGTTGCTCCTACCAGCTCAGGCTGCCCAGGGTCCCATCCAACCTGGTCTCAAATGCCTCCAGGGATGGGGCACCCACAGCTTCTCTGAGCAAAGACATTTCCCAGACTTGCACAGCACCATTACTGATGATGCTCAGCAAGCATAAGAATATATTTGCATGGACATTCAGGAAAATGCTTTATTAAACATCACTTAAATCAAAGTATAATAACATCCTTATTACCCAGTGTCCTGTCCACTACTTGTATTCAGTACTGACAGTCTCCTGGTCTCCCAGTCCAGATCAAGACCCAAGGAGGTGCTTCAGGAAGCAAGGCAGCAGACCTCATCCAATAGCTGAAATGTTTATAGCCTAAAGACTACAAGTAGAGAAAGCAGCATTATGGCTGCAGGGGCTGACAACACGCACAGTGGGATGGCTCCAAATGATGTGGAGGCGTTCCCTTCCCATCCTGCTGATTTTCACTCCATAAACCTTCCTGCTGGTTTGCAATGGATGCTCCTTTGGGCCCCTTTGGAGCCTGCCTGTTGCTTTCCCTGACTCACAACAACAATAAGCATTCAAAGTCCTTCTGTTGGAAGCACATACCAAATCAATTACAGCAACATCATCCTTCTTAATCAAGGTTAATTTCTGTGGGTAATGTTTTTCTCTGTTGGAATACTGTCGGATGTTTTTAGATCTCCAATTTTATATAAATTTAGCTTCTGAATTCTCAAGGAAAGAGTTGCTAAGGTAACCAGAGCCAGCCATATTGCTGTATGTTCTCCCCATGGAGCTTCATTAGGGCTAATCAGTCATTTCCAGGGTAATAGAATACGTCACTTCTAGAGATAAAGATACATCTTTCAATGGTGACAGAACATTTATTGAGTCTGTTAGCTCCTCACCTTTTTTTTTTTTTTTTAAAAAAAAAAAAAATCACTGACCCTCTCCTTAGAGCATTAATACCATTAATACCACCCACAACAGGACAAAGAGCAAACCAGAGAAGCCCACAGACCTGGAACATGTTGGCTTGCAACAGTAAAATAGGGTGGTTATGGGTGAGGATCCCTTCTGTTGATAAGGGAACCATATCAATGCTTGGACGCAATGCCTGTGTTCAAAACAAGTATGACCTGCATGAACTGGAAGTTTACAGTATTATTGGCTACTTTAGAAGTCTGTACAGAACAACCTACTGATATCAGTTTAATACCTAAAGAATTTCTCTTCCCTAGAGCGTAGAAACCTCCCTCATTTCAGATTGCTGGAACAGTCTCCTGAAAAATGTGCTGTCTTTGGTCAAAAAGACTCTGCTCTCTTGTCACTACACAGCTCATGAGCTGTGCTTTGAAGTTGTCTTTAACAAGTTTCACACTTGTGCTGTCTTCCCAACTCCAGTTTCTTTCAAGTTTCCCAGTTCTAAGAGACCCTCACCAATCTTCTGCCAGTGTCTGAAGAACTGACAAACAGCATTAAACAAACATATTTGCTGCAGATGCTGAGAAGCTTTTGCACAGATCCTTATGTACCTGTCTGCATGTCCAGCAGGGCTCTGAGGCCCAGGCTACCACCCAAAAGTTGTGGTCATCAAATACCAGGAACCCAGAGGAAAAGCTTTCCCCCTTCCTCCTCCATTCATCTTTGGAGGTTGCTGTGATGCAGAACAATGCAGTTACACCTCATTGCTCCAGCTCTCCTGAACATCATGTCTATCTTATTAAATAATGGATATAAAACTGCAGCCAGGAAGGACGGCATCTGTCAGCCGATCCCATATTTATTGTTTTCCCTTGAAAGAGCTTTATTGTAATCCTGCAGCAGGTTCACTTACAGATGAACAGAAGTTTTAAATAAAGAGGCAGCATCTTTTGTGCTGAAGAAGCAAAGGCAGTTGGGGACTTATGTATGTTTTGTCAAGACATCTTGTTCTTAGCTTGTCTTACCCCATTAGTAGATTTATAGTGACGTGAATTTGAATAAGATTCATGACATTATAATGGCAATATGGTTTTAAAAGTGCACCAAAAAAAAAGCAACATTTGCAGCACAGAGGTATTTAATGGCCATCCTGAGTAATAATTCAGCTTCTTTCAGCATAAATTCACATTACATGCAAGCACATGCATAAATTCACTGCCATCACCACACATTTACATTGAGCTTGAAGTCTGTTCTGTAAAATAGGTAAGGCACGAATGTGAATTTGAATGAGAACAGCAACTGTTTGACATCTGAACAAAAAGCAGGTGGGCAAGGGGTTTAATTTTGGTAGTTCTGAGGATATAATACTAAAGTTTTCTTCCCTCTCACAATACTGCCTCTTTTGCCTCTTAAAAATGGCATCTGGAATTGCTTTAAGATCTAGATATGTTATCTCACAGAAAAAGAAAACCCTGAGAAACATAACATTGCATTGCTCAGGATCCAGAATCCATTTGACTGTCTGGACTTCTTCCCCTCTTGGGGCAACAGCCACACTGCCCACAGCTGTGGTTGTTTCTGGGCAGTGCACTCACTTGAGATGATTGGTTTGAGCAAGCATCCTTCCTCACTAGGTAGGGACGAGGCACTGGCAGCTTCCCCCTCACTGTGGTGTAGGAGGGATGGACTATTCCCTCAAAATTTCACCACTGCCAGCCTTCTATCTGCTGCCACCTGCCCCAAACTGTGAGGTTGGGCTGGCAAGCTGTGGGCTCAAGCTCAGTAACATTCCTTCCTTCCAGTTCCCTGGAAGAGAAAACCATCAAAGAAAGCTGGAAGCATCTTCATCATCATTACCCATACTAATAAGAGTGCTTAGCATTTAGAGCTCAGCTGGTGTTGCAGCTGAAGTAGCACAGCTCAGCTCAAACAGAAAGGGCCCAGCAAGCTCACAGAGAGAAGCTCAGAGCCCAGGCTCCAGGGGAATACCTCTCTGTTAGCAATCATTAAGCACTGAAGGAGGAAATTAGAAACAGAACTTGTTCTGCTTTAGTCATCTTCATCAAATTCCCTGGTGCAGTACATTGGCTGCCCAGGTTCTCTTCAGCTTCTTTTCATCAGTCCTGCACTAATCTCCAGACAAGCATGCAGCCCTGCAGACATGAAAATCCTGGCACGCTCCTCGAAAAGCCATGGGGAACAGCTTCAAGACCTCCACTCTCCAGCAACATCCCCCTTCAAGAGCACACAGTGGTTTCTCTGCTTCACAAGTCAAAACACCTTTCCAACAAAGCAAACAAAAGCAATAGGGAAAATTAAGTCCCTGCAGAAAGTATCTTCCTGGGTCTGAACATTTGCCTTAGTGCTTTTTGAAGCAGGTAGTGTTACTGTGAGAATCATTAGACTCAAAAGCATTGCAGGGGGAAGCTGCTTGATTTGGAAGCTCCAGGGAGAGCCTGGGATCAGAGCTAACATTGGAACTGCCACCCTTTGGCACAGAAAGAGCTGTCTGCTTTTCCCACTTGCTTAAGGCTCATTCCCAGAAGCCACTCAACATCCATGCTCCCCCCAGGATCTCCCTCCTTAGCCTCCCTCGGACACCACACACTTCGGCTGCCTTCCATGCACCCAGCTTCCCTCCGCTGCTAACATCTCATCTTCATTTAACTACAGGCTGCCTGCTGCTAAGCAGCTTTTTCATCAGCCACAATGATTGCTGTTCTTCATAAGAACAGAACACGGGAAGACATGTACTAAAAGGACCAGTTCAATACTAAATACAACCCCTCCTCATTTCTACTCCCAGACCAACACTCACAAAGGCACTTGCAACAATAGAACATTCGTAATAGCTCAGTGCTACAGAACAAGCAAAGCCCATGATCATGATGAAGTTGACATCTATTATCTTCACACTTATCAAAAGTTTTCAGCAGTTGATTCAGTGAAAAGAAATTCTTCAATTGTTATGCTTATAACAGCTATGAGATATGGGGGAAAAAAACAGATGTTCATGCAGCCTAAAAGCCACAGTTACAGCCAAATAATCAATAAAAGCAACAGAAAGTGTTTGGGGGAATTTGCTTTCCCTTCACTGGAGAGGAAGGAACCAGCTTATTGGCTTCTCAGATATGGAAGCAGAAAAGCACTGCACTTTCTGCAGCTCTACAGATCACAAATAAAACATCTTAAGCACTGTCGCTCAGCTGGAGACTGTGAACAATTCACTGCTACGGCTTTTGAGCGTCCTTCATTCCTGCTGGAGTTAACAACATGCTGATAAGCACCCAGAAGTTTGAAAGCTTATGCAAAACTTGTCCAAATAAACCACCCAAAATCCTTGATCTGCAAACCACTGCAAGAAAACAACATCCAAAACAGCCTCTTAGATTTTCCAGCACTGCGATTCCAGCTGGAATTAGGAAATACAGTCACAGAAACCACTAGATAGATCTTTTTATGAAAGGTTGAGTATTCTGAGACTGGAGAAAGTACCACCTAAGGCCACCCTCTTGTGGCCTGGGATCATTTTGCAGTTACTCTGTCCTGCTGTCCTATCTCCGTCACATTCCAGAAGCCTGAGAGCTTCTGCTCCCTTACACTGGGAATTATTGAAAACATGATTGTGAACCCATACTGATCTTTTTGGATCCTTATGTGTTTTTATTTCTTTGCTGCTAGGGATTTGTGCTGCAAGGTGAATCTCTTGAGAAAACACATCGGTGCAGGAAAATAAAGTTATACAGCAATCAACACAGTGTTGACTGAAGAATCCTAGGGTGAAAGTCAAGCAGTAAAGAGCAAAGAATACCTGCTTCCCTCCAAGCACATACTATGCCCTGCACCCAGCCCTGCTGCACCAGCCCCATTCAGTTCAGAGAAGCCGACCTGCTCCCTGCCCAGGCTGGTGCCTGCTGATGAGCAGCCTTCTCAGCAACCTGTCACCTCGCAGAGCAGCAGCAGCCTGAGGAAAGGCTGAGCTATCTGCATTGTCAGAGCTCTTCAGCATTGCAGGGCACTGCTGAGCCTGGATGAGTCAGTTCAGTGACCTGATCTGACAGGATGGGGGAGGAAGAAAAAAAAAAAAAAAAGAAAAGAAAAAGCAATTTTCCAGTAGATCAGAGTCTCAACCTAATTTGCCCTGAGAGGGTGAAAGGGAAACAGGGGGACAGCACAGCTGGGAGGTGGTATGGGAAGGTGATGGGCAGAGCACAGCCCTTGCTGGATGGAGCACAAACTCAGACCCTAAACCTCTCTCCACATTTGTTTGTCTGGATGACAGAGCTCACACATGCCCACACCCACCCATTACAGCTGTGCCTTAAGTCAAAGGCCATTGTAAATTGGGATTCAGGGTCAGCTGCTTCTTATTCCTTTTATTTGTACTTGTTCATACACTTTTGCAGAGTACTAGCAACACCCCTCTGCACGATAGTGCAATGAAAAGGAGCAAACAAGGCACTAGGAGAAAGAGTATTCTACAGGCCTAACTCTCCTTTTGCATCATCCATATTTATATAGAACAGAACCTGATTTACTTTGCCAAGTGCAGCTGATCTATACACTGCAAACATTCAACAGACCCTTGCTCGGCTGGGTTTCTCAGTCTCACTGGAGTGCTTTTGTTTCATCTTTCTGCACCTTTGGAGAGAGAAAATATCACAGCTCAGGCTGGTGGGCAATTTTTAAAGGAAGAAAAAACTGAAATATGCAATGAGGGCAATCTAGGAAAGATGTGGACAGAAGGAATAAAAACGTCAGATTTGGATGCCAAGGACCAGGTAGTATACAGATGGCTGCAACTATTGTAATAAGGGGGAATGGATACCTGCTGTCTTGGAAAAAACCTTAAACTTTCACCCAAAATAAGTGAAAGGAGAAAACAAAGTGCTCTGTGCTGAATCGCATATTTCCCCCAGAGAACAGCCACAGTTACTCCTCATCCTGCACATCCCTTCATACCCAGCATGCATGTTACTTTCAAAATCTCCTTAGTCTTAGTCTAAACCTGAGCAACAAAGAAAGCAAAGCCTGTTGCACGATGACATGGGAAGTACATGAACCCAGAACTGTCCCTGCCTCTCTCCTTTTGCTGCCTGTTTGATTTAAGTTCCCTCAGACAACACAAAAATGTTGCTGCATGGTTCTTCATAGACAGACATAGATCTGCTTGTACAAGTCGCAGAGATGCTCAGATAAAAAACTTTGTCAGTGCTTTGTCAGACTCACATTGAGCATACAAATAAACACTCTCTTGCTGCCCTTTCACAATACTTAGTGTTAAGCACACATCGCTCTGTGCTTAAAGCTTATGAAACATGAGTTTGCACTGCTCAAACCTCCACGAGAGGAAAGGGCTAAGTCAGCAGAAGGGCCTGTGCCCTACACTTCCTTTAACGTGCCCCTGGTACAGCTGAGAGCCAGCTCAGGTGGAGCAGAACTCAGTTCACATAGCCAGGATCCCAGCAACCCCAAGTGACAACTGCTGAGGGCAACATCTCTGAAGAGCAGCAGATAGAGCCAAGATTTCCCTGCTCTAGGGGAAGCAGGGCCACTGCACAGCAGCCTCACAGTGTGTTCTGCAGAGCAGGAGCAGGTGTTATTTATTGCTCCGGATTCACTGGAAATTATTTGCTGAGCAGAGCTGTGCAGGTTATAATTAAATGCCCAGCTGAGTGATTGCAGCCAGCACATTTATAACAGCTGGTGGGATACAGCAGAAACTGTCCAGAGAGGAGCTATCAGGATAACACCATCTAACCTAAGCACCCTTCCAACCAGCTCCATGTGCAGTAGCAACAGAGGGGCTTCCTGGCACTGGTTGCAAGTATCTGAAGTGTGAGCTGGGATTAAGCCAGGTTGCCAGACCAAATCCTCAAACATCCTTTAAAGCCTCCCACTAACAATCAGGAGCCACACCATACATGAGCTGATCAAGCCCAGATTTTACATCAAGTGTAAAATTCAGGTGTATTTCTTTCTGCCTCCTCTACTGCATGAGGAATGTCCAGAGCTTCTGGGAAAGCAGACGACACATTATTGACTGCCCAATCCTAGGAGGATCACTTTTTCCTGCCTCTGTCCTCAGGGAAGTGCAGCCTCTGGACAGGAAAGAAATATCAATGCTCAAGAGCTACAGCATATAAATAACTTTAGCAAAAGGCCTTTGTTTTCCCCTCAAATTAGGTGTCTTCCATTGCACTGCTTTATTTCTTTGGTGAGGCTAGTTCTCATTTTTCATAGTTATTCCTGACACACTGTAAGAGTTATCAAGGTTCTCATCTAATAAGCTATTTCCCCCTGAAGAAAACAGTGGAACCTCAGCAGGCTTTGGTTCTATGGAAGGCAGAGGAAAGCAAAAACAATTGAAAGTGAGGCTTCTCTGTGCCTCATAGCCCTGGTACCCAATACGAACACAAGGACTGACCCTCAGTTTTCTAAAGCAGAATAACACAGAGTGAGCTTAGGAGAAGCACAGCCTTGATGCTGTGCCGTGGCTCACCATAACCAGCAGAGAGTGCAAACATGGTGGCACTCAGAACAGCTTAAGAAGACGCATGCCCTGATGGCATGACAGGCAGGAGAACACAGAATTGCTTCACCCATCCCAGGCTCTAGTTCTTTCAGACCAAAAACATCCCTTCATGGTTGCTACTTTGGTCTGATATCGAGTCAGGTACGCTGCAGGCAGCAAAGCAAGCACACCACCACATCTGCCAAGCCCTTGTTAATGTTCACAAACAGTGCTCCCAGATCAATAGCCCCTTCCAAGGGTTTATGCTTAACAGTAGGTCATCGTTTGATCTGTTAATGAAACTTCTATGGTTTCTTACTAGTAGCAACAGAGAGAAACACAAACTTCACCCCAGTTGTGACCAATGAGCTACCAAGAAAGAATAGCTAGAATAAGCGAATGAGTAATTTCATTAAAGCACACATTGAACACTGATTTTGCTCACTGCAGGAGAAAGGGTGCTTTCCAAAGAAAACATCAAAACATGGTGAAGTGAGCTTAAGGAATAAAGTAGCCTGAAAACATGGATAAACTGCTCCTAGGCTGACAGCTTTAAAACACTTCTTAGCATTCATCCTACCTACGGCCCACTGCTCCAACACCTTTGGAGAAATAAACTGCTCAAATTCTTACCTTAATGCTTTGGTAGGTACTCCTAGGCACACCAATTGCCATGCTGATGCTGCAAAACCTGCACCTTTGTTAAATTGCAACCAGAGTCACGCATTTTTTATTCTTAATAGTACTCAGAGCCTTTCTTCAGGTTTAATTCATCCCCTGAACAACACAAGCACACCTAATACACTAGGCTCAAAACTGCAAAGGAGCTCAGTACCAAGTATGAAGTAGTAAACCCATTTAAATCCAGAATAAGTAGGAACAACTCACCAGAGCATCTGTCATAACCCTCTCCTCTCCTGCTAATACTCCTTGGATCAAAGCTCTCAAGAGGCTACAAGTTTCCTTACTGCTCCTTAAAAGTACTGCCATGGGAACTGGTTTCCTCCTGCCTTAATTGAAGAAAGATGGGGACAGCACCTGAGATGCATTTGTAGCTACTGATCTGAGCATGTGGTTACATTGACCCTAATCAGTGCAATCAGGAGCACATAGCCTCCAGGGGGGAGGTGGTATTTATCACGAGGGAGATCTCAACAGGAGGTGAGGGAAAGGGATTATTTATTACAATTCAGATCCCTCAAAAACCTGCAGAAATTCAGTTTCTGGTTGGAGACAAAGAGTTGAAATCACTGTCTAGTGTTGCCTAAAGTACGTGACAATCTTTGATATCTTTGTGTCTCAGTAAATCATGCAGACTTGCTGAAGTGCCTTACTTCATCCTGTATGCATTTGGGAAATCTTGGATGCTGCAGAGTTAAGGGCAGAGCTGAAGAAGCTTTGGTCCAGTGATACCCAAATCAAATGATTTCTGTCATAGGCTTGCCTTACAATAGATGAATAAAATATAAGTAATAGTAAGAAATGGCATTTTTTCAGTGTTTGCTCTAACTTTCATGACATTCTTTTCATTTGTTAAGGTTTCTTGCCTGCATTTGTTAAGTTCTCACTCATGAGCTACGGCTCTCATGCAGCCCATCAGTCAGTACACCAGAACCACTCGCTGCAGCAGCACACGTACCCTCATGCAGATGCGTGGGGCTGTTGGGACAATGCAAACCACAGATGGGAATGCAAATGTCCCACTGCCCATCCCAACAGGTGGGGAGCATTTGCACAAGATGCTGAAGACCTGGAAAAACAACAGCATCTGATTGATGAATTCATTTTAATAACTGTAGAGGAGGTTTTCAACCAGAGGAGATTTAAAATGCTGTGCACAGCTGTATGCTAGAGATGATGAAAGAAAGCAAATCTTTGTACGTCTTACTGTCTCTAAGTGTTCACTTTTTACCTAGATCTTTAGGCAACTACATTTATAGTGGAAAAAATTTCACAACCATTTTTGGATAAGAAATATTTGGGCCAGACAGTATTTGAGCAAATAGTTCACCTTGGGAGGAGAGCTGATGGCTGATTTTCCGTGAATTCGCTCTGCTGATAAGAAATAAGATTTCACTGGCCTGTTCACCATCTTAAAACCATATCCAGTCCTGCAGTGCTGGTGTGGAGCTGTGGACCGAGGTGCAAAACAGGGTTGATGAGAAACCAGGCTGTAAAAGCAGTTCCAGCCCCTGCTTATCCCATCTGCTGAGCTCAAGTCTGCTCCCAAGATTTCCTAGCACAGATTGTGGCTGTATGTGCCCTCATATTAAAGCAGAGCTCTATTATCTTTCAACTGAATTTTTGTAGAACCGTTGGAAATAGTGATGCTCTGAGCACTGTTGAGATAAAGGCCTGGGGCTGGGCTTCTTGGAAATGTAGTCAGAGTGCTTCACCACATCTCATGTGCACAGAATGCCCCTCACCTGTGTTCCAAGGGAGGACATCAAGCAAAGAGCCTCCAGGTGGAATGGCCTTGATCTTCTGAAGAAAGTTTGATCCACGTGGTGGATGCCCTTTCCTTGGAGACACTACTGGTCAGGCTAGATGGGGCTGTAAGCACCTGATCAGCTGTAGGTGTCCCTGTTCAGTGCAGGGGGGTTGGACCAGGTGTGCTTTAAAGGTCCCTTCCAGCTCAAAAGATTCTATGGTTCTATGAAGAGGCTTATCTTCACTGTGATACACACTTTTTCATACAAGGCTCAAAACGTTTTTTCCCACCTTACTCCCATACTTTCTGATTTGTTTCTAGTCATGGCTAGAAATGATGGCTTTTCTTCTCCCAACTATTCCACTTAATCTAACAAGACATGGGTTGCATTTAATTGTTTATCTGAACTGAAGCTGTAAACAGTTGGAATGACTCATCCATTAATATTCAAGGTGAGTGCCACTTCCACATGTTTCCCTGTGTCGAAAAACAAGGGATGTTAATTACCACTCATAAAATGCTTTGAAGGTATAAAGCAGCACACCACTATTTAGCAAGCCATTATTTTCAGCTGTTTCATTCAGTCCAATGACACCAGAATTTACACATGGAAGGAAAGTGCTGCTCTGCAGTTTGGTTTTGCTGCCCTACACAGGCAGAGATGTGCTGGAGCTCTGTTAGAAGAGGCAGGCGGGCAGCACTCAGCAGTGACACACAGACCTGCTCCCATGGAGCATTTTGCCAACCCAACTGGCAAATAATGTCATTGAGGCCCCACAGTTTCTGCAAAAAGCCCACCTACGGTTCAGCATGGCAAGGAGTATCTGGGCAGCTGAGCACTGCCCTCCCTTGCCCGGCTTATTTGATGCCGGGGCCCCTGTGTGTCTTGAACAATTCTTTGTGTAAAAGTGCCAGAGTAATTGCTGGGAACATGTGGATTGAATGACTAAAGCCCCATTGAACTGACAGGAATTCTGACTTTCAGAGTGGCCAGGGTTTAACAGCAAGAAAAGAGGGGAAAGTTTCTAAGATTTCATTCAGTTTGGATAAGTACCAACAGTTTGTTTGGTTATCCCAGAGCCTTTTATCTGCAGTAAATACCCAAAGAAAAGGCCTTTGAGCAGACAGATCAAGAGTGAGTTAAATAAGTTGTTATCCTTTTGCTTATTCCAAGTGCAAGTAGCCAGTGTTCATTGATGGAGGCTTTACAGGGCTGCCTGCATTAGATCGAGAGGAGTAAATTGTATCTGAGACTTTAATGATGGAAATTTAACATGCTGCTTATGGCTTATCCTGGACAAGGCAGCAGATCGATGCACGAGGGTCATGCATTATTTCAGTTGAAGAACTGTTGACAAGTGTTGCTTTTGGGGCTGGATCCAAGAAACTCACCTACCTACATAGCTACAGGCAAGGAACGTTTTTCCTTTATCAGAACTTGCAAAAAAATCTGATACTGAGAATCCTCTGCTGCAGCAAAACGTCACCTCCTGACTCCTCACCTTCAAAAGTCTCTGGTTTTCACCCAGTCTTGTGCAATGCAAACAGCATTCTGGTTTCAGTATAATTCTTCTCAGTGCTCCTGCCAGAGAGGTTTAGTAGCAACCATGAGACTGAATCAATATTCGCAACAATTACATGGAACTTTACCTTCAGGCTTTCTGAGTTCAGCTTTTCAATTTGGCAGAAATAATTCTCCATCATTTCCTTGCTATTTTCAGCAGCAAACCTGAACAAACAGCCCAGGCATGTGGGCAGGTGATCCTGCCCCAGCAAAGCTGACTCAGGCTTTGCATGGAGACACATTGAGAAAAATAGTAAAAGTGTTCTGAGCAGCTGAAACACAAGCATTGTTTGTGTCTTGTACTCTGAACAGCAATAATGCAGCTCCCATGCAGCTAATTTATTGTCCTTAAAAAAACCTTATTGTTCATGAGTGTTTAAAGAGCCTCCTGTATGGCAATTCCTCCTTCATCTGACAGGTTATTGATCCAGCTGCTCTGCCAGTTCCTGTACCAGTATAGTTACTACCACAATTACTGTTAGAGCAATAAAACTCCCTGAGTGCACCTTTGAGCCATGCAAGGTGGAAACAAAGAGCTGTGACTGCTCACTCCAGCAAGCATATCATCATTCTTTTAGGAAACAAAGAGCTTTGAATGTTTATGGAGCTACAACCTGGATTTTCAAAACAGGATGCTAAGAAAAACAACAGAAAAGGAAAGATAAAGCAGGAAAGGAAAAGAGCTCATTTTTTCAGGCTCACATCTGAAGCTCTCCAAGCTACAGAAGTTGCATTCTGCTCCTGCAGAACTAGCTGTGAGCTCTGCACGTTTCTCCTCCCTCTCTGCTTTCTCTCGTCCTGCCCCTGGTGAGTACCCTCCAAGGCAGTTAGAGAAGCCCATTTGTATGCAGAGACTTCGGGTGAAAGGCCCACTTTACATCCCAGCACACAGTGCTGCCATCACCTACCTTGCCACGAAGTGCTGCTGTCACAGACAACAGAGAGGGGAAGGGAGCAAGAGGGGCTGCAGCTGTTGTGCCATTAGTTTTCCATAAACTGGCACGTAGAACATGTGATGCATTCCTATACCCCTCTTCCTGTCAAAGGTATTAAAATGCCCTGTGCCACCTGACTGGAAATGTGAAAGGCAGTGGTGGAAAGGCAAGTCACACTGAGCAACCAAGAAACAAAGAGGCCAGCTGGCATCTCATGGCGGTGTCATTTGTAAGGCACCATTGAGAGTAAATGAGCACAAGGGAGGCCATGACCCTGAGCACTGAAGTACTTTTTTTTAAGCAGTCAAGTAATTCTGCTAAATGTTTTGGTGAGTAGGTTTTTGACCAACTCTTTTCTGTGTCTAATATTCCCCAGGTAAAATATAGAAGAGATAACATCAGCTTGCCACTTGTTGCTTGCCAGCTTACAGGCTAAATGTTTGCAGAGTGTTTTGAGATAGGAACCAAGGAAGCAGGTCCAAAGGGGACTCCAAGGTTACCAAATCTCATAGGCACATCCACTGCTTAATATCTTTGATAAATTTAGCCAGCTCCATCCCGAAACCTGTTAAATTTCTCACTCGTATTCTTTTGGCTGGCAAACTATTCCCAAATGTTACCTTTCTGAGGATTAGGAACAGAGCTGTTAGTATGGGCAGCTGATGAAAGAAGAAAACCTAATTAAAAAATGATTATCGGTTACATTATGAGACAAAAGGAGCAAGAGTACTCCGAACAGTCCATTTGCTTCCTGCCTGACTCTGACACAGTCTCCCCATCCTCTCTCACCCTTAAGTCACTGTTTTCTCTCACTTTCTATTTCCAGGCATCATTCCACCATTGCCTCTTTCTGTTCTCTCTAAGCACTGCTGACCCCCATCTCCTCCCTAACAATTTTGAGAGACTCTCCTTCTCACCCCTCCCTATTCCCACCTGATTTGAGCATCAGAAATCCAGTCTCCTCCTGCATCAAAGAGGATGGGAGCTGAGCCAGCACTGGGAATCAAAGGCAGAAAGGAGCTAACACTGCAGTAACAAACCACATTTTTTTCTTCTCTTTTCAATCATTATTCCCTAGGATGAGAAATTGCTTCTGTTAAACATTTTAAAATTGAAGCCACTTCCTGTGCAGTGGTCCCAATCTGCTGTCATCCTCCTCCGATGGAGGGAGAAGAGCTGGGTTTGGACATCATCCATCAATGACAGATTCATACTGCCACATGACGAAGGGCAAGGCGGGGGGGAAGGAGGGGGGCTGAGAGGTGCAGAGGGCTGTAAGCAGCGTACAGAAATTTCATTTTCAGTTGCCTGCTCAAAAACAAACCCAGCTTGCCATGGCCCAAAGCCATTTCCTGTTGAGCACGATGGCTTTGGTTGCTCTGCACTTATTAAACAAGTGATCAAAAAAGCAACAGCAAAAAGCAGCCTTTGAAAATGAGGCACATGTTTGCTAACAGCAGCTATCCATCTTAGTCTGCATTTCCCCATGAAAACAGCTCCCAGTAATTAACGGGACTCACTCATCTCTCATGGAAGTAAATAAAAAAGTTAAATAAACTCCACACTTCCTTCCATCTCTGGGAACATCATCAAAAGGAGTGGAACCTGCATGACACACTGGTAGCCAAAGCAGCAACCAGCACCACAAAAAGCCAATTTGCTCCTCGGAAAAAAGTCATGAGCACCCAGTGGGAAGCAGAGCAGGGTGAGCCCAGAGCTGCCACCACACAGCCATCCCCTTCCATCCCGTCCCTGCACATCTGCTGTCCTGCACACAATGCCTTTACTCCTGTTCACACCTGATGAGCTCCAAGCTGGAGCCAAGAGTGACACTGACAGTGAAGTGAATCATTTCCTAGTCAAACAGCTGTGCTTGCAGTGCAGATTAATGTTTCAGGATAACTAACTGCCTCTTCAGCTGTGATTCCTCTGCACCTCTTAGCTTGCTCATGTGGAAATGGCTTAGCGCAGGATTTCAGCGGCCTTCTTCGCAGGGTATTTGTTCCTATTGTGGCATGTGTCCACGTGAAAGTAAAAGCATGTTTAGAGTAATGGAGCAGAAGGACAGAGGGTCATCATTACTTTTTAAGCTGCTTTGGGAATTCCAAAGACACTTGCAAGTGTCAGCTCTGCAGGGATGTTGTGTGGGCTGCCTCTCAGAGGGAAGCCTGCTGAGAGGGTGGCCCAACTGCATCTTCCAATCCTTTTGATCACCTCCACCCCAAATTGCAGTGCTCCAAGAGAGCTTCCAGCCTGGGAAAGACCCTACAAAACCCATGAAACTCATGGCATTTTCGATGTGGACACGATGATGTCATGGGTGGCCACTCTCCAGCAGCTCCCCCACAATGAGTGCAGAAGCTGTTGCTGTTAACAACAAGCCCACATCAGCCCTTAAAGTCCTCCTAGCTAAACAGGTGGTGAACAATACCAGGTCTCCAGCAGATTTTGTCCCCACCAAGGAGCAGCCAGTTGGCTATCTGGAAAGCACAGCCCACTATGTGGTGAGAATCTGGCTTCAGCTTTGACCTCTGTCATCCCAATAGAGTCCTGGTTTAGTTTAACATCCAAAAAGGAAGGACAAAATCACATGGCTTGGTGTTGTCCAACTCACATCGGTGGGATGCTTTTTACTACCTTGAATTGTGTAAATTCTAGCTCTCAGATAACTCACAAGTAACCTATGTGAATCCCAATAAATTCCTTTGCTTTCCTTTTATAAACTGACATGCTTTGGAATAGTAAAGCAAAACTCATATTGTGAAGGAAATCGGTGGAAATATTTTTTTCCTTCACTTCCAAATAGACTGAAAATCTCCAATTCTCACTGTATTTCATGTTTTTCTTAGCACTGAGGCTTCTGCAGATGTATGATTAGATAGAAATCTCAGCTGCTGGTAGAAAGAGGGAGTATGTTTTCAGCCTTCAGGATTCCACAGAAAAGCTTGAATTCGATGTTAGGGCTTATGAAGCAGACAGCATTAAAAATAAGGTGAAATATCATGCTTTTTTGGATTCTGACTCATGCTTTGGGGACTGCAAATTCTGGAAATGGTTAATTAGTAGAAACACAGGAGACATTCTCAGCTAGAGCATCTTCTGTGCCAGGATCACAAAGGGTTTGGATTTAATCTATGTGTACAACAGCAGTGGGAATTACGCACCCTGCTGTATTTTAATATCCAGCAAGAATTACTTTGGCATGTTTAGATACCTCCACAGCTCTGCATATAAACACCACAATGGAGTTTACTTTTCTTTAAACCAAGCTTGTTAGTACCTCCAGAAAGCACAAGAGATTTCAGAACAATTTGTTATTATATTATATATGTTGGACTAGATGATCTTCAAAGGTCCGTTCCAATCCAAGTCATTGTATGCTTCTATGGTATACTGTATTAACAAATCTCTCCTGCACCAGAATGATCTGTTCAGCAGAGAATTGTCCACCTCAAATTAAAATGTGATGGTTAAAGATGCAAAGATGTTAACAAGAACTTATATATATATATATATATATATATTTTTTTTTTAGGAGGTCACATATTCTCTATCAATAAATAAGGATCTGCAAATCCAAGGGTCTGAGACAAGAGGCTGAGTAAATACCAAAGATCAATCCCAGATTTAACTATAAACCGATAGGAAGGGGTAAAAGATATCTACTCCCCAGTGTCAGTTTCAACTTAACTGTATCAAAAGAAATGGGAAACACCATTCTGGACAGTTCATTCCAGAGCTACCCTTACAGAACATGTATCCTGTCATCTGTTTGCTTTGTCCTTGATAAGTGCTCACACAAAAAGGGGAGATTTTACAGCAGAATATATCAATAATATCTTGAAGGAGTCGGGCAAAATTGGTTTGTCTATTTACAAATCAATACATAAAATCCTCCATAAAGCTGGTACTTATTTGACTTTGATGCCTGAGCATTACTGTGGGGTGAGGAGTTGCTCTGCGTAACGTGTAATTGTGCAGAGCAATGAAGCTTGCATTCTGCATCAGCTTTCTGCTTTTCTCTCCATATGCCAGTGTCAGTGCTCTCCCACACTAGTTTGCTTCAGCAGTGACTCAGAGACCTCCTGAGACCTCCCTCCCTGTCCAAGTGCTGCTGGCACTTAGTGCCTCTGTTCTCGCAGACACATTGATTGGTTTTCTATCAGTAACTCTCAGGGGAGAGGAATTTGCCTCTGTATATTGTCATTGACATGTATGAAGGAGTAATTAGACATTACAGCCCCATGTCAGAGCCCAAGGATGAAGTCCCCTCATGGGCCCTCCACAGGTAAAATCCTTCCGGCCCTCTGATCTCTGCCTTGAGCGAAACAGAAAGCTTTGACTCTTCCAGCAATGGCTTTTCCTGAAATATCAGCATGTTTTTGGTCTGATGTTGCTCTCCCAACTTCTGGATGTATCCCCTTAGGTCTACAAGATGGGGGATTGGGAATAAGAGGAAAAGGCTCTGCAAATTCACCTGAGACACGAGAGGAGATTGTACGGCTCTTCCACTGAAACCTAGGCAAGATATTTTCTGTAAATTTCCTCCAGGGATGGCAGAGATCTGTCTGTGGCAAAAGGGAGGGTTCATATCTCAGCAAGACCAGATGATCTCAGCGGTCTTTCCAACCTTAATGATTCCATGATTCTGTGACTAAAAAACTTTAACTGGGGAAAAGTAGAACCTAGAAAGCTCAAGGACATTCATCGTGTAATTACTAGGAACCTAAAAGGTGGCCCAGAAAAAGAGAGAGGCAGGATGCAGGAGGACAAATGATATCTTTCATCAAATTTGCCAAGCAGACCGCTTGCAGTACAAGAGGGACAGAGAAAAGACAACCAGCTCCCAGCACATGAGCCTTCTGCAGCTCTGAGATGAGAATGACAAACCCCCAAACCATGGTAACAGCCTTCACCCAAAGCAAAACTTGCAGTCATCGGATGGACACTACAGTTATACAAAATTTTGCCCTCAGCATTTTGCAAACAGCAGTGGTAGGAAGAGGGACCAAGTGTAAGAATTCAGCAAGAGAAAAAACTGATTGGGTAGAAATTGCATAAAATGACGGTCATCACCTCTTCTATTTTCTCTATCAGGATTTAAAAAGAAATGAAGTCTGGAATATAAAGGCCAACAGCAAGAAAGAAGGTTTTATTTTGTCAGCCAGCAGTAAACAACAGACATCTTTCAGAAAATGAGACGTGTCCCAAGGAATTTGAGATGGATCATTGCCTTTTATGAAACATTAGATGTGTCTGGAAGTCAACATTGAAAATTAGAATGCAGAGAATAGACAGACCACAGAAAAACATCATTATGTGCAACGTATTGAGTTTCCTTTCACAGGGGTGAAAACAGCATTATTGTTTAGGCAATTAAATGGGAATTCAAATGGGAGACCAAATCCACCTTGCATGTTGTTTTTTGAACAAGATGAAATTTGCTGCAGTGTCCTGTATTATTGCATTATGCATTACTGCCTGGAGAAAAGTTTCTCCCCAAACAAGCAGATGAAAATATTTTGAGAGAGATCACAAAGGAGCTTAGAGCAATGAGCAAACACCAAATGGGCAGCGAGAACATGATTCATTTGTCTCTGCCTGCTCCCCCATTTAGTGAGGGATGAGCTGGGAGAATCACCGTTTATTTGCAGAAGAAATAGGTTCCTACCATGACAAGAACAGGGAGAAAACCGCTTTGAGCCTTTTGTGCAACAAATTCTCCAACACAAAGGCTTAAAGCTGCGTGCTAAGTGCTACCACATCACTATTTCCAGCAACAGCACTCTGTGTTTAGATGCCATTGTTCTTCATACCTCCCTTCCCTGCTTCATGTGATTTTTACAGTCCTCTCCCTCTTGTTAACACATGACTACATTACATGAAAAAGAAGACTGGCTCTCTGGGAAAGGACTTGTGCTGAGCAGAGCTGATCCAGGTGCTTTGTGCTAGGAGATACCTCGTAACCCATTTGCACTACCACATTTGCAACCCTAGCACAGCCCATGTGAACTTTGGCATTGCTGCCTTGCCCAGGGTGGTGGCTGGTGGCAAAAGATCAATGTCACCACCCTGGTGGCACGGCCTGCAGGTAAATGGCAATGAGATCAAGAGCTGATGGCCACAGCACCACTTTCAACTACTTCTTCAGCTGAACTGCAGACACACATCATCATGCCCCAAATTCAGGAGCGAGAGCATGGAAATTTCTGCCCACCTCTGTTATCGTGACCCTGCAGATAAGAAACTCTCATGTCAAAGCTGGACTCCACCATACAGCCCAATCATGCCGGAGCTGGCCTGAACCTGGTCCTTAGTGTCCTATCCTGACATCCCTACAGCACCCACCTCTCTCTGCCCTTTTCCAGAGACCTGACCACGGCACGTGTCCTTCCCACAGCCACCTCCCAGTCTCTCCCTGTATCCTTAGTGTTATCCACCCGGGGTATTTATCAGATAGTTTGTGGCAACTTGGCATTGGTACTGACAGCGTGCCCTGCATGTGTGCAAGATACCCACTCAGGTTTCATAAGGATTCAGTGTCATTTTGGCTTCTTTCAGGGCTTTGTTATTCTTTCTTTGTCCATGAGAATAGGTCCTGTTCGTGTCAGTGCTAAGTCCAGCAAGGGCAATTCCCAGATAAGTTGAAAAATATGCAAACAAGAAAGATTTGGGGGAAGGCAAGTAATTCCTTTCAAGGCTTGTGGGTTCTATTTCTGAAGGACTAAAGTCTACTAAAAACTTTTATTTAAGCTAACGTTGATGTGTGTAACATGAGATGAAAAGAGATTGAAGGCACCAGCCAAAAGACTTCAGGGTTGTCGGGGCTTTTCCTTTGAAATCACAATTTTAACACCGAATCTTCAGTGTAAACACGTTTGTGTCTGACTGTGGTCCACAAAGGGGAACGCCAATTTCAAACTCCTGCTGAAAACACCCTACAAATATAACCAGCCTTAGAGAAGGCAGAAAATCTGGAAGAAAAAAAACAAAACCAAACACCTTTCTGGGGACAAAGCGCACTGTGTACTGCTCAGCTGTGGTTTGGAGGTTTGCTCCCACCTATTTGCTATGTTCTGGCTTCCCTCTCGGTAGTTAGCAATAAACTAACACCTTTGAGATGAAGTGAGTGATTGAAAAACCACCGAGGCCTTTGGTGGAAAGCTGTGACTCGCCGCCAGCAAAATGCTTTCCGCTGCAATCGAATATCAACCTGCATTTAGATGTTTGATGGAATCTGGTTGGATTCGAATGAAACTGGAGCTGGGAGAGGCATAACGCTCAGGCAATCTGTAGTAATGATCCCAAGTAGTGCCATTTGCAGAACAGCACTGTTACTCACTGCGTATTGCTGCCGCATTGTTAATGAGACCTCTGAACACTCTGAGCCTATTAACGTTGGGGAAAAGCCTGCAAGGCACTGAGCAGAGGCCCTTGATGCACAGCAGTGTGCCAGCTGCAGGCATCTCCACACCGTCCCCAGCCCCAGGGGCTGCCATCCCCTCACATCTCCCCTATGTCTCGTGTGAGATCCTCCCTGTAGTGCTGCACTGGACAGGGACCAGGACTGCAAACAGCCTGATGCTCCAGCTACTGGGGCTGCTCTGATTTCACTAGGATGGGTCAGTGAGTGTTCACAAACCCTGTCCCACACCAGGGCTCTGCTGCAGCACGGCTGCAGCTTCAGAAAGATTCTTCCTCCTGTTTCCTCATGGTCATGCATCTGCCAAACCCCCAAAAGCAAAGAAAAGCTCTCCTGGCTCAGTGGAAAATGCAAAGACTAAACCTGGAGCTAAAGCTGACCCAAAGAACATCCCTTTGAAGACAAGCACAGTGCATTTATAAGCTGGGTGAGATGCTACAGAGGTTGCTGAGCCAGAAAGCACAAGAGGTGTAATGGGACGTGCTGCCAGAAAGCTCCTTGAAGCGAAGAGAAGCAGAAGGGTGATCATATTTCTCAAGCAGCTGGCTTCACGCCCAGTGGAAAAGCAATGCTGGGCTGTCACCACTTCCTCCAGCACTGCTGGAGGAGTATTGGCAGGGAGAAGAAAGCAGCACCTCCCCAGAAGCTCACCTTGATCTCCTAATTGTGTCCCCATTGCGGCGCTTCCTGCCGTTCCCCATCACTCAGGTGTTTGGTATCTGAGCATCAATCCTACCCCGATGGATTCCATTTTAGGTGATTAAATAAAACAGATGAAGGAAATCGGGCAGATTCTCCCCCAGTGCATATCCAATGGGTGTAAAGCTGCTTGCTGCAGGACACAGAGAAGCCCTTTGCTCTGGAGGGACAGAAGGAAGCACATCTGTGGAGCAGGTCACTGCTGGATCTACTGTGCACTACTGGGCTTCCGACTCTTCTGCAGGGCTAACTGCCCTTGCCTGGGACAGTGTCCAAAGAATGACATTTCTGCCAGCAGTGACCCTTTAAACCTAAAATTTGTGCTCACAGTCTTTATTAAGTTAAAGAAGAAATTGTTCTTGGACCAGATTCTGAGGAGTAACACTCACTCCAGACTTGTACCACAGCATACAGCGTTGTACTGCCCTATGGGGCATTTATTCAAGCTTGGTCCTCAAAATGGGTCACCAAGTCCCTCTTCTGAGGTATTTCTATTTGCTTTCAATTGCAAATGAACATTGTAAAAAGACTTAATCTCCAGTTTGCCTTGAAGGAATTGATTTATCACTTAATAACACCCTCGCTGTTGATGGGGCGAGAGGAGGCAGAGCCCTAGCAGTAGTTCCATTGTGCTGTCAGTATAAATTAGAGTTCAAAACACTACTGTTTAACCACAACCTTTGGGTTTGCAGGGCTGGTTTTTTGGTTTTGGGTTTTTCTGCTGGTTTGTTTTTTTCTTTTCAAGCACAATTTTCAGCTGACAAAAGGCATTTTGCACAACAGATTCTTTCCTGTTTAAGGTTTCATCCCACACAGTTTTCTCAGCCTTGCTGCCCTCTGAATCTCCTGCAGGCAACAGCATACAGGAGAAAAGGGGATCAAACTACAGGAAAGAGAGAGTCTGCTTTCTGCTCTGCAAATTGCCACATACAGCTATCAGTGATAATTATAGGGAAAAGGCTGATCGATTTACACTCTGCTTTCTGAAAAAAATGAGGTTTCAATAGAGCCAGGGAAAAAAAACCTGCTCTACTTTATCTGTTATTGCAGAGAAGAGAGGTGACTTCAGGCGTTTGTGAGAGTCAGATGAAGCTCCAAGACACAATCAAGTCTGAAGAAGGAATTTTACTTCTAAAGTACGCACTTATTTTTATTAGGATCTCACCCAAATCTGGGCAGATGGAACTTGAACTAGGAGTGAATGAGATCTGGAGAGAAGAAAAGTCTCCTGGTTGAGAGGCTTCTGACTTCTTCAGGGATGCTTCATGCAGAAGAAACTGACTGCAGGTTTTGGTACAATTTGGTCTTCCAAAGGAGCAAGGAGTGCCACGTTGGCAGTCTGCTGCTCTCATGCAGAGGAGCTGAATGAATAGGAGTAGTAGGCTGTAGGTAAAGGAGGTCATGCCCAGTTCAGGGATCTTCCACAGCTGGAGACTCCTGTCCCTTTTTATCTTGCAGCCTGTCATCAGCTTCTGTTGTCTCTTTTACATTCAGCTTCTGAGAAGCTCGCGTGAATTTAAGAGCTGGTAATCCCTGAGCTCACCCAGCCCAAGACTCAAAGGTAGCATGAAGCAGCCTGCAATTTCTTTGGACTGAACAGGAAAAAAAGAACCCAAACTCTACCAAGTAACACAACCCAGTGCTTATCATGTTAATTTGCTACAGCATAAAGAATCATAAAAGGGATAAAGATTTATTTATAAGTTAACATTTTTATACACACACGCAAAAACTCATTAAATTGCTGGGATGTATATTGGGAACATTTAATGCATTCTTGAACAGTAGAGAAATTTTTGTTTAGCTCATGAATTCATCACCAATGAGAGATAATGAGCCTTTTGCCGTAGGCTGCAGCTCCTGGTGAAGACAAAACAAGAAATGTACACTCTTCTTGATATTAAGGCTAGACTGAGAATGAGAAAATGGAGTTAACCCTTGTTATTTTTGCTAGGTATGCCTATAACACCCAGCACTAAAATGATTGTACAAAGGTAAAGGCATTTTAACTAGGAACCAAAGCACAGAGCTGACAAAGAAAACTTTTCCAACACTGTGTTCAAGCTTTTTTTTCGCAGTCTCTTTGAACTGAAAGAAGAGAGTGAGAAAATCTTGGGGAGTCTTTCCAAACATGGTTGGGTGGGCCTGGTGGTGATGGGTTGATGGCTGGGCTAGATGATCTCAGTGATCTTTTCCAGCATTAACGATTCCCTAACTCTACACATCTATGATAATGTTTAATTTACCTACCCCCTTACCACTACCGCACAGAATTTGGGGGCTTATTCTAATAATTAATACAAATTAATTGATTCCCATTAACATATATTTTTTCATTCAACTTACTAAAGTTGAATTAAACTGCACAACTGCAGTTGCAGAACTGCACAAACACATGCCCAGGCTTTTTTCTTTTTCCGACTGCTGAAGGACATCTTGCCTTTTCACAGCACCCTTCAACACAGCGGAACAATCTTAGCCCAGGAACTAGAAGCCACTTTATCAGCTCACGTCCAAGACATGCTTCTTACCCTCCACATTTTGCAAAAGTATGCAAAAAACCCTCCAAACCTGCAACATTTCCCCTCCCTTCCCCCAGTTTTTCAGCACAGCAGGCCTCCCTTTTCTCCCTTTTTCTCCAAATTAACACATCTTTGAGGACAGAGCCTTGAGCGCTAGTTGAAGACACTTGACTGGGCAGGACTTGCAAACAGAAGCCCTGGAAGGCGTGTGTGGGCAGCAAGGCGAGCGTCACTGCATCCGCACGTCGTGTTGGTAGGCAGCCCACACGCCAGTGGCATCTGTTCATCTCTTCATCTGAGTTTGTCTCTCCCTGCAGTCCCTGGGAGAATGATGCTTTAATGCAGGCAGACCCAGGAAATCAATATCAAGCGTGCCCCTTTCTATTTTATTTATTCCTTTGCTTTTATCTTTTTTAAGGGAAGAGAAAATAATCTCTCTTGCTTGTTCATCCCTTGTGAGGGATTTTAAGGTAATCTTTCATCAGCTTTCCTTACAGCCACAAGAAAAAAATCTCTCCCTCTCTCATTCTTGCTTCAGACAACCGAAGCATGAAATGGGAAATCTCATCCACAATGGAGATCAAATGTGTCACCTTATTTATTAATTTCATGATCAGTGAAAACTTTGATTCATTGGGTAACCTCAGCCAGAGTGGTTTGGATAAAACCTAAGAATGAGGACTAGTTCTGGACAGGTCGCTGAGGATCTCCTTTGGATTATTTACAGAGATGCAATGACAAAAGTTGTTTAAATTCAAGACAGAAAAGAAAAAGAATAAAACCAGAAGTCCTTAAGTTCTTTTCCCTCCTGTAGGAAGCTCAAAGCGTTTTTCCTTCCACTCTGCCAAGTCTCTCATCAGAGCTTTGGTCACATCACATACAATCGTGTGTCTTAACTTGCAGAGTGTGAAGAGGCATAACTTGGCTTTACCTGACCCTCAGTTCAGTGTAGCTAAGCTGGTATCATGGAATGGTGGCTTGAGACCCCAAATTCTTGTCTTCAAGGTACCACTGAAATAAACTGAGGAGAACGTAAATATTAGCAAAGTGCTCACAAAGTTCTTTGAGCTCTCAGGCACTGTGGAAACCTCTGGTATTTTCTTTGTAAAAGGGGTCTACATGTGTTTGAACACTAAAATCTTGCAAGAAAAGGAAAAATCACAGAAGCAGGGGATGGATAGAACAGAACTTTGTCAAAACTTAATGTCTCTGAAGGGAGCTATAGTAACATTCATAAGAAAGTCTTTAGTCTCACTGGGATCTGTAAACCTGTTTTTACACACTATCTACACATTGTGGCTAAAGAACAGTGATCTGCTAATATTAGTAAATAAACCTCAGTAAACTCCCCAATTTCCTGAGCATGGCTGGAGTAAGAATTTTTGGCATCTAGCTCTAGTATCTGTAGTTTGATACCACTCATACAACACCAAATTGTACCTGATGGCTCCAAAAAAGATCTCAGTGCTGTAACTGACAGTGGCAGTGTGGCGATGTCCTGGTGAAGCCATGGATACAAAATGAGGAGAATATTAAAAGTAGAGATGATGTATTGGGAACAGACATTGGCTCAAGTGGATAGCGTGTCCCAGTATGATGTTACGACTTCAAGGATGCTGAAAGCTTAAAGAGGGTTCAGAATCCACACGGAGATTGAGCAAAATGGTACCAGGTGGAAAAAAGAAAGAAAACGGCATCTAATCATGTAGTGTATTGCTGATGAGCCTAGGGGCCAACACATCATCTCTAATAGCTGCCAAAGGAAGAAAAACTCCAAAGTGAAAGTGAGAGCTCTTAGTGTTGTAGGCAAGAGTGGAAGAAAATCAAACAACTAAGAGCTGAATGTGAATCTATCTGCCTAAAAGATGGTTGTTAAAAAGCATGGCCACTGGCAACATTTCCCCAGGATCAGTAGAGGATTATCCAGAGATAGATATGTTTTAATTAAGAGTGGACATGTTTTCCAAACCTCTGATCTTCATCCAGATGTTAATTCATAGAAGCTTTCTGCCCTATCTGTACAGAGAAACAGGTGAAGATGCTCCCAGCAGTCCCCCTGGTACAGTAATCCGTGGGCCTCATCAATAATTTACACCATGGCTCCAGAGTTCTCCATGGAGTTACATAGACAAAGGCTGTGATGAAAAGGAACAAATCTAGCCCCATCTTTGTTGAAAGCTGCCCTTTTAAGTGGAATTGCATGTAATGGTTGGTTCACTGAGCCCCCCTCCTCAAGCTATCGTTTCATCACCTAGAGGGAAAACACAGGCTGACGTTAGAGATGTGCACACATACACAAACCAACCTGTTTTATGACCATGAGGCAATTAGGCTCAAAGGTACAAAACAATTATGCTTTTAAGTTTGTTTCTTTCCTCAAAGAGAAGCCTGCGGCATTGAAAAATGCAAGTTTATAACTGGAAAGCCTTTGGTTTTTTGTGACGCTTAATGGATGTGAGGCCAGCGGGTTAACTGAGCCGCTAGATGGATTTTCAGTAGGCATCAAAAAGAGCATGAATGAGTCCCAGTTTGACAGCTTGTAGAAAAACTGTAGATGGGAGACATAATTTATATGTATTTTAAAAATTCAACAACAACAGCAAATAATTCAGGGGACTCTAGCCAGCTGGTCTTCCTTCTAAAACTGGATATGGAAAGGAGCGAGTGTTTGCACAGTGACGATGACAGGCAGAAGCCTCCTATATGAATTTACACATTTATCAAGGCTTTGTGGAATAATAAGCTACAATCTAGCCAGCCTGGGGCAGCCTGCTGTAATTGTTATGATTTGTTTTCCAGATACAGTACAAATTCCTTGGTAATCTTTCCTGAATTTTAATGAGGGGAAGGGAAGACTTAATTAAAGAGTCCTTTGTGCTGTTCTACAGCGACTGCCATCTGCAAGTGCTTCAGTTCTGTGTCTTATCTCCATCGTGCAGCCTACAGTTTTGCCTTTGTAGACAGCGGCAGTAACTGAAGCTCGAGGAGCGAAATAACTGAGCAGACTGCTTTCGGGAGCGAGCACCACTCTGCCATCTTCAGTGGCTGCCTGGAGTGGTAAGGACAGAGCCCTTTGATCTGCTCTGCTGCATCACAGCCTGCTTAATAGCATAATTCCAAGATAAATTAGGGAATAGTCTGTTTACATATGAAAGAGGCATGAACCTTTCTTTTTTTCAAGGGGTATGTACAACATAATTGACTTCTATTAAGCGTAGGCTCTCACGTCAACAGGGCCTTTTGTACAATGAGCTAAACGTATTACAACAATGAAATAAGCAAATGTATCTTTCCAGGAACTCATCGGTGCATCCCAGAAGCCAGGAAGGAAGACGTGAGCCCCTCAGCTACAGCTCTTTACAGGAAAAGTTTAGGATTTATTTGTAAAGAGATCAGTTTCTCCCGTATTTCTGTGAATAAGCAACTTTTACAAATGAAGTGTGTAATTAGGAGCGGCTTCTGCAGTTTACAAGGCCTTGAAAATCCAGCTCAGATGACAGATTTGCTCACAAATGTGACCTGGAAGCTGGCTTGGGTTTCAGAGCAGATTATATCTGACAGCTGGTAACAGGAACTCCAGAAACTCTTTCCCTAGCTTGGTACAGTAACAGCAAGCTCCAGGGACAGCCCTTGCTCCCTCCCTTCTCTTAGAAGTTTTCTGAGCTCATGCAGGTAGGAGGCATTGAGCTACAATTGTGAAAATATCTATGTCCCATATACATCACAGACACTCAGCTTCTGTTGCAGCAGGGCAGTAGGTTAAGCAGCTTTGGCAGTGTGGTTTGGCAATTTATAAGGAGCCCTATAGCCAAGCATCGTAGAGCTCTGTCTCAGAACAGAGGGAAGCTGGGGTCCCAGCTTGATTCAGGCCAGGACTGCAAGAGCAGCCTGTCCTCTGCTGCTCACGAGGTCTGTTCTTGAAAACAGCCCCTGCCAAAGGGCATCCTTCAGTTTTTGATGTATTTCCCCATAAGAGATAAGTTTTGGTTAAAGACAAAATCATCCTTTTTCTACCTACACTTACATCCAGGGTACTTCAAATTTCAATGAATTCAAATCAGTTTTTTGAAGTACAGATGAGGTTGAATGAATAGCTGCAAATAACTCCTGAGCAGAACCCGCTGGTGAAGATTGCACCTTCGTTTCAATGAGATGCAGGACAGATTTTAAATTTTCTGAGAGAAAGAACTGCTCAAAGCTCAGTTAAAGGATTTGCTGATTTCAGCAGCCTAGCAAAAAAGGACATGCATCAGCCTATGGCCAAAACACAAACCAGGCAGGATTTTACAGTTAAAAATAAACAGCTGAAACTCCTCCTACTGACACACAGAAAACTGAAATGGCTCACTTTGATCAGCAACCTTGATGTGCATTACAGAACATATTAATATGCTTCCTCAAAATAATTGTACTGGGAAGAAGGCATGGTTGTATAACGCACATATTTTGCTATAAGGAATTAAAACTTTGGCCATATCTCCTCTTCTCTGTTCTGTTTGGAAAGCTTTGCTGTTCTGCCCCAATTTCTGTCCTACACCTCCCCCCCATTTGTACTCTACGTGCCAGGTGGGCTGAGGTGCTTCTATTGTCCCAGCCTTGGAGTGCCTGTAAGAATCCCCAGGAGCAGCCAGGACACCAATTATTAATCAGTTAATATGATGACTAGAGATCCAAAAATATAAGCTGTAGATAACATCCACCCCATTTAAGCCTGTTTTTAATACACGTGTGTGCTGAAGGAGTGTCTTGTGACATTCTGCCTTCTGCAGCACCTTGATATCAAAGCCCAGGCTTCCCCTGGGGGTAGAGAACAGCAGCAGCAGACTGGCAGCGGAGGTTTCCTCCTTTCCTTTCTGTATGTGATACCTCTACTTTAGCTGATGGATGGCTGAAAGCCTCAACTGTGGACAGAGGGACGGAAGGGAGGAAGGGAGGGAGGGTAGGAGGGAGGGTAGGAGGGAGGAAAAAAAAAAAGGATCTCCTTTCCTTCTCTTTTTTTTTTTTTTTTCATTCGCATCAAAACCCGTTCAAGCAAATAACATTTTTCTACATCTAAACTCCTTCAGTTTGTATTGTGTTGTTGCACTTTTGTGTCCTTCCAGCATTGTTAAGACAGATCAGAACAATATGGGAGCTTATGTTCCTGTCAGAATTAATGTGCCGACCTTCTTAAATCCCCCCAGAGCCTTTTCAGATGTAGAGCGACGTTTAAGTACGCAACAACCATCGCATAGTTCTTCCAATGCAAACACAATTTGTTTGCAATTTAAATACAATTCCAGCTCTTTTAAAGTTCTCTTTCCAAACCAAGGGTTGTGCATGTCTGATATCAGGCAGTACCTGTCAAAACACCAGAAGGCACTGGGGAGTCTCCAAGTGTCAGGAAGAATCTCCTGTTCTTTGTGCAGGTCAAGGACCAGGCAAATTCAGCCGTATGCATCTATCTGTACATGGTAACCACTGAACTAAAAACTCCCCCTGAAAAATCCTTTAAATGCAGTATCTCAGCTAAAAAAACACAAAGTGGAGGAGGGCATTTAATTAAACCCAGGACACTCTGAAATGGCAGACAAGAAGGTGTGCTTGGGGAGCAAAAGGACGTGGGAACAAAGCTGAAGCTCAAGAGCTTTTGTAAAGAGATGGAGCATCCAATTCAGCTGTCACACTGCAGACAGCACTGTTCCTACAGACCAGAGCTCTGCAAGAGCAGGGGAAATGCTCACCACAAGAGCTGGGGGTGAACCATATCTTTCTGCTGGAGAATTGCAGTACAGTGGCATCTCATGCTGTAAATCATCTTCACTGTGCAATGGATCACCTGCTCCCAACTCAACACAAGGCACCGGCGTCTGCGTACAGCAAGCTCCATAATTACACAGAGAAAAAAAATCAGAGGATTAGCACAGGGTTTGTTGTGTTGGTTTTTTGAAGGAGGACATATAATTCATCACTTATGGGCAATCACAAGAGGGATATTTAAATTACTCTGAGAGCACAGAGCATATAAATAATAATGAACAGAATAAAATGCAAATGGCCTGGAAGGAATCAATAGACATGAATGAAATCAGCCCTCAGATCCTAATTGAAATGAAAATGAGATGCATATTCAATATGTACTTAATAGAATGTACATCCCAAACTAATGAACAGGACCTTTCCATCACACAGATACATACAAGCAGGCGTCCTTCCTAGGGAGACAATACCAATAGCTACACCCATAACTGCGCATGTAGCTATGTACACATCCATGCAGTGTAATGGAAACAACGAACTTCTAATGGTGCTAGATGGCAACTGCAAGCCTTCATGAAAAGACCAGCTGTTGTTTTTGACTATCTGTGAAGCTGTGGCAGGTATTTTGCACATGGCTGCAATATTAATTGGAAGCGATTGTTTGTGTCGGAAATGGCGAGGTCCAGCTTTATTCTGCTGTGCAGTTTTGGGCCATTTTGCAGTAATTGATTGGGTACTCATGTGCTAATTGGTCTGGCCGGTTCTTCGGTTGCCCTTTATCGGAGCTCACTGACCTATGAGGAGGAATGGGAGCTGTTGCCCTTTGAATCTAATTACAGGGAATCGAATTATTTCCTGACACAGGCTGGAGCTGGGGATGTGCAGATGTGCACCGTTGTAAGAATATCTTGTCCCAATACATTAAACACTGCCATGCTCCCTTAGAATAAGAAACACACCATGCTGGCTGCAAACTTGCTCTATCGTTACCCAACAAAGCAGGATTAGACATCAGAGAATGCTAATTGCAATCCTGCCACTGCTCATCTTCAAGGCATCTCTCCTAACCTCCGTGCCTCAGCTTCCTCATCTCTACCCCACACATCTGCTAAGTGCTGTTTAACATCGTGATGGGGTTTTGAAAATGTTCTGTGCTCAAAATTGTCTTAAAGTACCAAACAGTTAAAATGATTAAGCCCAGTTTATTGCTTTGCAAAGCAAATATCATCTGTATTGAATTTCTTTTCTCATGTGCTAACAAAATGCTCCCATTTCTGTGGAAGCAGTGATGCCAAACGCAATAAGTTCAGGGGTAAAATTATTATTTTTTTTTTTTGCTTTGGTATCCAACAGTAACACTACTGCCCTGTCAATGCTGAGCCAGGGTTCTACCTGGATATCGGGCTGAGACCCACTATTCGAAGACACATTCTTTGGCACCCACTTTATGCCTGAATGGAGGTTCTCATTGAAGGGGAAAAACAAGTTTAATTGTCTCTTATGTTCTGTGCATAATGTGTGTAAGAGAAAGCTGAAGGAAAAGCATCCTCACCTCAACACAGCACAACAGTCCTGACACAGCTGAAGGCTCTGCTAAGGGTCGCTCAGAATTTAGCCCTCCAGAAGTCTCAGTGGACTGCCCTTGTAGGAAAAAATGCACCAACATCACCATTGGTGTAAACTACCTTGGTATTAGCTGCTGGCTTAAGGATCAGAGTAGCCAGGAATGTTCCAAATCAGTATGTCAGCCCTTTGCTGGCTGTTGAGCCAGGAACAACCACAACAGTCCTGGCTGTGCTGCCTGGGGGACACAATTCATTTGATATTATTTATTATAATTTATTCTTCATTTACTGCTTCCAAGCATTGAGAAACCAAGAAAACAGGAACAGCCAACAAAGAAGAATGAATTCAATTTAGGATTCATTTAGAATTCAGCTTCATTTTAGGCTTTTATAAATGAAAATTTATGTAGCCTCACTGAATCAACGTGCCCTTGGAATTTGTTTATTTGTATTTCTTTTTCTGAATTATACAATCCTTCCGTTGAAAAGGTCAGGAAAATTTGGACTAGGAGCTGAGAAAAAAAAATCTTTTCACTGCTCTCCCTGTGGAGCAGAACTGCAGGGCAGTGACTGAGCAGCTGAGATGACTCTTGGCACAGATGTTAGTACTGGTATGAGGCAGTGGAGAATTACAAGAATCAGTCTGGAGCACATGTTTTTGCTGCTGGCTCTGGTAGGAGCACGTGTAGGCACCTGCTGAACTCAGTGCTGGGAATTCAGAACATCACCAACAACTCTAAATGATCAGGAGAAGTAAAATACTCTAGATCCATCTCACTCCCTTCTCCATCAAGATATCCTCACCTTCTACTGCTAGACTTCAACAGTTATCATCTTCTTCCTTACATCTCTGAGGACCAATCCTACCCCTTCTCCCCTTTCTACCAAGATGTCCTCACTCTGTACTACTAGACTTTTTGCCTTTTGAGGAGGTTCATCCTCATCTTTTGGAAGACTTCGTTGCACTGGCTGCATCAATATCAGTTCAGCACTTGCAATGTTGGTTTCGGGCTTTTTTTTTCCTAAGCAGAATACATTTTATTTTTAAAAGAGAAATTACCAGATGGGAAGCAAATGTAATTCGCTGATAATATCTCTTCATTTTAATTAGAAGATGGCATATCAAATTGTCTGCTCAAAATACAAACCCAACACAACTGAAATATTACAGAATTGCAAGATCTGATGATTTTCCAAAGAGGAACTTGGGAGCACTTTAATTTCTTAAAAAATGCATTGGAGAAGATAATATTTGATCTACAAGGGCACACTTTAAAAAAGACTGACTCAGGCACTCAGAGACATGGAAAATGACACAGATAAAAAGAACTGAGCTGGCATACAGTGAGAACCAACAAATGAAAGAAGCATAAAATCTGCAAGGAAACAGTCCAGTTTTGCCACCTAAACCTTTGCTACCTTTAATAAGCCATGGGCAGAATGCTTCTGTGATTCACAACACCGAGCTTATTTTAGTATCTTGTTCCACATATATTCCATGGATGGGAGGACTCGGTTTTATATTGTCAAAGTGTTTCCATCATCAAAACAGCGTACAGAAAACAAACTGCCTGGAAGTAAATATGGAGTTCATGGAGTGAAGAAATGAATAAATGAAGATGTGTGACAGAGATCAAAACGTATCTGCAAGAGAGAAGGTTATGTAGACCCCCAAACATCAGAGGATGTTCTGCTTTTACATGCACCTACTTCCTAATTCTGTTTCCACCAGAGGAAATAATAACTTATTTTTAAAATTCCATTTTCATCTCTGGAGCAGCTTCAGCAACATTAATGGACAGGAAATGTTGGCTGATAGTAATGTGGTTAAGAAGCACGTTACTTTATAATCATTCTACTTAGATTCTGATTAAGACCTTAAGTCCCAGAAGAAATAATTTCTCATTCTTTTTTGTTTTTGTTACTGTTTGTTTGTCTGTGTTGTCAGAATCAAACCTTAGGGTTTATTCATTCTCTTTTATGTGACTGGTTAAATTGCTGCATGTGGTAATGTCACCTATATCTGTCAACACTTCAGCACTATCACTTTGGCTGAGAAAAAATCTTGCAGAAGAAAATGATCCTGGGAATAACTGCAGACCTAGGACCAAAAAGTCTGGTTGTCCTCCTTTTAAACAACACAGAAATATATTGGCAGACCTTTACAATTATGCTGTAAGATAAATGTCCATCCACTCGTGGTTAAATTTCAAATGAACATGATCTAACTAATCAATTGTTGTTTATTTAGCATGCTCTAACTACTCGAGTAAATCTAAATTAATGGCATGAGTAATTGGATTCATTTAAGACCTTGTATTTCCTCTCCTTGTGCTCTGCTGTTTATTGCTGCTTAAATGGAATCAGCCAAACCATTTTTTTTCTGTGGGCCACGCAGATGATCACCAGAATCTGGCTCCCCACTGCCTTTTCAGCATTATTTTTCCACAAGCTTAACGTCTCCTGTATGACATACCTCGTGACAAAACCTGCCAGATGACTGAGCTCCAGGACAATTCAGTGCTGAGATTTCTCTCTGGCAAGTCTGCTCCCTGCTCCTAACACACAGTCTTTCATCTTTGCCCTGTCCCACGAACCCACATGATGGGTCTAGATGTGCACAGCGCCTACTCAGCTGATTGACCAGAACACAAATTCTCCACTTTTTTCTGGGGACAATCTCCAACATCCTTGGCAAGATCCCACGCTCGTAGCTCCTTTCTCTGCTGCGCAGCAAGGAACACGCGCTGCTCCTCGTCTCAGGGGCTCAGAGCTTCATGCAGGTTTGCACTGCAGGAATTTAAAATGTTCTTTCAATCTCCTCATCTGATAAGTCAAGACTGGGGGAAAGCTTTCCACTGATGTTTACTAATGGCTGGTTTCAAGAAAGTGTCACTCCATTTTACCTTCTCTTGTTAAATGCTGTACTAGCTTCTTCCACCAGTGGACTCCACGCTTCATTCTGTGGTCCTCCACCTTCCTGCCAACTGACAGCTTCTCAGAAAAGTAACAATCTCCACAATCTGCCTCATGCAGCTGTTTTGTTCCCTCTCTAAGCCAAAATCACCCAGGCTGCAGGCATTCATCTCAACTCCAGTCCACAAAAATGGGGAACACACACCTTTGCTATTCTGCCAGCTGCTGCTCTAACCCAGTTTAACACATCTGGGCCAGCCACAGTGGCAGTTCTGGTCTTGTATAAGATAGGAGAAGATGATGTTAGCAACAGGAAAGTTTTAAGTGTTATTTTCAATATTATAAAGCATTATTTAAAGCTTCAAGTGTTCACAGAAAACCACAATCACCCAGAGGAAAACTGGCTATTGCACTGATCAGGCCAACATCCAGCTCAAAGCCTGAGTGCAACCACCACTGGGCTAAGCACGTGCTTTCCAGATACACAGCACTGCCTCCTCCAGAGCCTCAACTGCAAAAATTAATTCCTCTTTCCCCCAGCTCCTCCTCATGCTGATGGACATCAGCTGCTTGAAATTAGGCTCCTTTCTATTCTCCTGAAAGTGAGGGCAGCAAGGAAGAGACCTTCACAGCAAACACCTTGGCATTGTTTAACCCTCAGATGAGTCTGTAACATGGCTATTCATTTAGCAGGCCAGAATCACTGAGCTATTCATCCACCCTATTGCAAGGAAGAATGGTATCTGCAGCTCCCCTGCTCCCATATGTATAAGGAGGAATAGAAGAAAGCTGGTGCTGGGGGCTGCTGCATGCAAAAGTGTAGGTATTTAGGTAAGGTCTGTCGAGGTTTTGACACCACCACATTCACAGCGCTCCTGAGAGTATCTAGGGAGGCCATTTTCTCTCAACAAGGCTTTTTGAAAGAATGGGTCTTTTGATGGAAACCAAATAGCTTTCACCTAAAATCCTGAAGTTTTTGTAAGGCAAAGCTGGATCCAAAATGGAGGAAAAAAAATGTTATTGCTACTAAAATATTTCTGGGAGAGAACAACTGCCTTTTGGATGCTCTTTCAACAGGGCTGTACTCTCCATATTTTAGCTAAAACTGCTCCTGTGATAATACAGAATTCCTGAGGTCCTGGACCCTTGGCCCAGCTGGATAGGCGAGAGAGTAATGTGCGTGGATACAGGCAAACAGAACAAGGCATTCTGGGCCAAGAGCAAGCCATACTGTTAAAGAAGTTAGATTTTCTAACTCTGGCCATACAACAGCTGTCTCTGTTTCAGATTATTTTCTCTTATTTCTATAGGCTATAAATAAACACACAAAAACTTACTGCCAGGCAAGGCTAATGCATTTACTGGTGCTTAGGACTTTCTTCTGATGCCAGATAAAATCACTTGGTTGTCGGCTTGTAACTTGTAGTGTATCTTAAACATGAGCTTTGCTTGAACCAACTCCTGCTGCTCCTTCGTTAGTTTCATCAATGATCCCAGGGTGGGTTTGCAACAGGCTGAAGGAATTAGATGCCCACCATGACTTGTTTTGGCCACTTGGCTGCCTATGTTCACTTTGAAAATGCAAATCTTGGGAAAAGGACACCCAGTTTTCAACACAAAACCCATTGAACAGCATTCTAAACTAGTGGAATAGTTTCTCCTTGGGTTCTTGCATGAAATCTTCCTTTGGCTCTTCTTGCCTGCTGAATGGACCAGAAGGCAGTGTTGAGAACACCTGAAAACCAATTTTAAAGGCAGCAGCTGTTGAGAGTCTGTTCCTTTATTGCCCTTTCCTGAAAAGGTTCACAAAACACTATTTGCTTTCCCTGAGCTGCTTGGAAAAAAAAAAAGCTAGACAAATTAGGGTTCTGTGCAGAGGTATACGCCTGCCCTAACCTCCCACATCCTTGTGGTATCTGGAAATCTATTGACAAATTATTTCCTATCTGCCTTTCACAGTTGCTAGATTCGTGGGATGAGAGTCTTTATTTCATTTCTAATCAACTAGATTAGAAAACGTTACTTTCTGATGGATTCCTCCCTTTCGATGTCCAACAAAATGCTATATAGAGGTGCACTGAGAAAAAATAAATACATTTCAAACCAGAGATATGATTTTTCTATTAACCTTCTAACCTCAAACTTCTTCAGAGACATTTTTTTTCCTTTCTACAGAATTCTTCCATAAGAGCCAAAGGTTTTGAAGAAGTTTGGAGAAATAAGCTCTTCTTGTTGCTATTTCCTACTGCTCATAGAACGGTTTATTGCATTTAAAAACATTTTAAAATATTCAGACAAGTTGGCAGTTAGGTCTTTTGAGGCTCAGTGGATTGCATTGCAGAGTCATTCATTAGGAGGCTCTGGTTAAACTCTAGCCCTGTGCATCACTGGTATGAACTTCCAGCAAAAAAAGCTTTCCAGCAGCTGGTGTCACACACAGCCCTCAGAGGAAAGCTGTTGTTTAACAAGAACCGGGATGGCAAATGAAACTGTGCACTATGGACTGGACTTTCACTGACCCACGTGAAATAAATCTGCTGTACTTCACAGCTATATTGTCCAGCAGAAAAAACTGCTTTGTAAAACAGTCACTGGCGAGGGCAGGGGTATGGAGGCAGGCACTGGTAATCAAGCTTTCTAAAACATGAAAAATCTATTTCATATGCGGCAGGTGTTGAAGAAAGCCCTGAGGAGGAATATGCCTCCCTACTCCAAAGGGAGACTTCCCACATCTTGATTGCCTGAGTGCTAGAAAGAACAATACACAAAGCATCACCACCAGAATTGCATTTGCCATTTAAAGTCCAACATAGCCTAATGCAACCCGGCTCCTTGTTCTGTTTTTTCCTTTTTCTTTCTTTTCTTTTCTTTTTCTTTTTTTAATACGTGACATTCTCTCTCTCTCTCTCTCTCTCTTCCTCAGTTTACTCTGTCCTCTCAGGCATTAATTTCACCACTGCTGAATATGATTTCCTACTGACTGAGACAGAATGGCAGTCAGGCCAGGATTTACACTTCCAGTTTAATAAAACTAGTGAGAATGGTTTGTTAAATCAATGCAAGAAAATGCAGGCAGGGAATTTCAAGGATCCCTGGGTTCATGGGCATGATTACATGGGATGGAAGTAATAGCTTTCCCTTGCTTTAATACAAGTAGTCTTCTGATCATTTTCACACAACAGTGTCATATAGTGTTGCATGTCCTTTCTAACATCAGTACCTTTCACTACCAGCAGGAGCATATCTTACCAGGCCTGTCCTTCCTTTGCTACCCAGACAATTTCATTACATTTCCCTTTGCAGAAGTTTTTCTTCTAAAATTTGGAGCTGATTCCGAAAAAGCTATTATAGATATCGACAGGCAATTTTGCACAGTGCAGTATAAAATGATCCCATACAAATACAAATACATCAGGACTGAAACAAACAAACAAACAGTTAATTTTAATCCTATCTCCTCCCTGCTTTTGTCTCAGAAAACTTTAAGGACTACAGGTAGCTTCTTGTAGGATGCCACTAAAATTTGCTCCCGTTTTCAAGCAACCGATGTTTGCTGCCTAGGATTTGAAATTTTATCCTGAAATCTGTGGAACTGTTTAACTTCAGTACTGCTCGTACTGACGCCTAAATCTAGTGATTCAAGACAGCTTTCTGAAAAGGGTCAAGGTAGCACGAATGTGAGGAACCTGCCATTACTATTCAGAGGGCATCCAACAAAGTAATTAATTTAGCTGGGATAGTTTAGGTATTGATGATTTTATCTGTTTGGTATTATTAATTATTGTATTAAAAAGCCAGAGGAACTGAACTGTCTCCAGTTGTTGATGGCTGCTGCAGGGTAACGGGACTTTCTCACCACTTCGTCTATAGCACAATTTTACCAAAGCAGATATATTTGGCTTCACCCTGCTTTCCTCCTCCCTAGTGCACTGTTATTACTGGCATTCTGTTGCACTCATTCTTCAGGGCAGGAGGATTCACAAAAGAAAACAGTTTTCATTCCTGCCCACATACCACTGTGTTATAACAGTGTTATTTTTCTCTGCAATTTATCAGTTGTTTGCCTAGTGCACGTGGGGCTGTGGAGATGGGCACAGAAAAAAAAGGATGCTCCAAAGATTTTTCAGTCTTCCTTAGCTATAGGAAAGAGCTGCTCTGCATCCTGGGGAGATGTGCAAAAGGAATACTGATTTGGCAGATAGATGTCCTGTTGGGTTTTCTTATATCTGTGCTGTATTTAACATAGTCTATTTAAATATATGCCCCACCCAATTCCATGGCAACACATACATACACACACAGGTTGTTACCAAGGCATCAGCAACACAAACACACACACACACAGTCACTATAGTGACAGCAAGTGTTAGATGCTTTTTATATGCGGGTGTAGATGCATACATACATACTTGTTAACACACATCACATCTGGCTTTATGCCTCAATTCAACAAGGCAGTTTAAGCTCCATTGTCTTAACAAAGTGTGGTGAAAGTTAAGCACAAGCTTAAACTTGCTTTTTGGTGGGGGCCTCTTATTACCCATGTAAATTCAGGAGATTGAGGACAGTCAGGAAGCCTATAGCAGTCAGATAATCTAGGGTAAACTAGTGCTAATTGTCACCCTCCATCATAGCTTTTCACACATTCCCAAAGCCAAATGCATACAGGGCCAAATCCTGCAATCTTAGGTTGAGTAATTTTATTGTGTCCTTCTTTAAGAGTCTCGTAAGCCATGGGGTTTCCCTTGGCCATCTCTAAGTCACACATAGCACAAAGGGTAAATGCTTCAGAACTTCACCCACAATCCAGAAACCTTGTTGAATTATGTTTGCATGCAAAAAGATATAAATATTGCCCCTCATCATCTATAACCTCAGCTCTTTTTCTTCCCAAATAATTGAGACTGCTTGCTGTTGGCAGCCATCACAGTTGCCTGCACAAGGCTAAGATTTTCCAAGGTTATTAGACAAACATAAGAAATACCTTTCATTGCCAAAGGGGGTTAGCAGCCTTGCATCTATTTCCCACTTCATCTCCAGTTTGCTGCCCTTACCATATTCCCATGCAAGGTTACTCTCATGCTGACCCTATAGCAAGAACCTTTGGCAAATGCCTGTTCCTTCTGACCCTACAGAGATATAATGATGACTATAATACAGAGTGCAGCAATTACCCGTGCAAGTACCAAAAGTACTGTCCAAAGATTTATTTACTCTCTCTGCTTTTAATTTTGTCCTTGTTCTGCATCCTGTAAAGGTCTCTGTCATGCCGCCAAGCCTTTGGTGACTGTTATTTATTTTATTTACTGTAGAGAGATGCAAAGATGTGTAAATCCATAAATTGCTAATGTAAGAAATATTGCTTCTGAGACTTTCCACCTCTCGTGTCAAACGAGAAGTCAGACGGGCCAGGCAGCTCCATCCAAGTCCCCCAGGACTCAATGACATTTAAATAAAATTTAGCTTTCAGGGTTGAGAAGAAGGGAGCGGAAACTGAATGAGTTATGAAAATATAAATTAATCTACACTACAATTGACTTACAACATCCTGGGTCACACTAGACAGCTGATGTGTCTGTTCTGAGGCCCCATCTTGTTACTTTTACATTTATGTAAACTTATTTCTGTTGAAAAGAGAGCAAGAGAAGAAAAATCAATTGAAACAGAGGACAGAGATTTAATTTAGCTTGGGGGAAATCTGATCAAGGAAGGAAAATGATGGAGATAAAAGTAACCCCTGTCCCAATGCAGAGAGAGAGGAGCTGACCATCTGATGTTCATTGGAATTAATTAACAGTGTTCTACTCCTCTGCAGCCCAGGGGTGAGGAGGATGGGATTTACTGCTGTTTTAAGCATGAATTGGAAACACAGAACAAAGGAAAGTGGAAACAGAGACTCATTCTCTTTTCTTTTTAAAAAATGCAATGGGTTGAATGCAGAGCAGCAGAAGCGCAGTGGTTCAGTCACAGCACTTTCCTGCTGTTGTGGAAGTAGGCAGAGACTGATGAGGTTGGTAAGGTAATGGAAGATGTCCCCAAATGCAGTGAGTACAACACAGTCTTGACTGAAAGGGCTCTCTCACTCCAATGTGAATCAGCAGCCAAACAGAGGACAGTGACTGTTGGCTTGTTTACCTGAGAAAATGGCATTCCTGGGACCAACTGTATGCATACAACTGCCTGTCTCCATGCTTATGGTCCCTAAAAAGTCCACTGACTGATTTGAACCAGATATGTCAATACTGTAAAAGATATTAAATCCCCAGGAGGAAATAGTTCACCAAGTAGAAAAAAAATCTGTGTTTTTGTTTGGCTGATACTGGGGCTAAACTCATGTTCCTCATTAGATACCAGAGAACCAATGCAAGTCAGAACTATTATTAGTGTCCCAGCCATGGGAAAAATTGCAATCCACACCATTAGACCTCAGATAATCCAAACACCAGACACAAAATGGCAGGAAAGAGATTTCATAAATTCAGCTACTCATAGATCACCATGTGTTTCTAGCGTTTTTTCCATCTATCACAAAGAAGCCCACTCAGGAAGACTCTTCTTGCCAGCCCTAAAAAAAAATACCGTGCTGGAGGAGGCAAGGAAGCCAATCCGAGTGAGCAAGTTAACCAATAAACCTTCCAAAAACACAGTAGGCAATTGGGTGCAGAAACTATATTTGTTTGCTTTGGATTGAAAAGGGAGACTTATTTTAAACTTCATCAAAATTTTTCGGGATGAAAGAAATTAACTTCTACTAAAGTGGGCAAAAAGTGCATTTCCAAGACCTGGAAAGGATCAGATCTTGAATAAACAAGCAAAAAAAAATCACTGAAATTAAACCATGCAAATGTATTTGACAGATTCCCTGTTCAGAAAGCAGGCCCATGAACAAATAGTTCTTTGGCTGTTGAAATATTACAGGATATTAGCAGCCCAAAGAAATGAAAACAACTCCTTTATAAAGGCATTCTGTGTAGATGCTGCTCTGCAGCCCTGTAGTCAGGATGTGAGCATGCTATCAAGATGGTGATGGCTGACTGATTCACAAAGTCTCTTTTTCAAAGGACACTTTGATAGGTGAAGTTGTTCCTAGTCAGCTGTGGCATAAGTCACTGAAAACTCATCTTTATATAAAAGCAAAATGTGAGCCACGTACTGCTTCCCCACCAGCTTAGAAGGGTCAAATGCAAATAAGACAGGCACCTTTCAACTTGGCATTCAAGAAAAATGAAAAGCAGGTGAGGCAAGGGAAAGGGAACAAAGTGGAACAACACTTTATTGCTTCTGTCCCTGCCTAGGGCCATTTCTCCAAACCTGCAGCTGCCTCAAACCTTCCTTGTTTGGGAAGATACGATGTTACTGGGGAAAAAAAGGCTTGTTAGTAGGAGCAGTCGTCCAATGAAACAGTGTACACAATAAACAGCCCAGCTTGACTCATGCCCAGGAGGGAGAAGTAGCAAGAAGCCTCTTGAACTTCTCTCTGACAGTCTGAAAATTGGCCAGGCAATTCAACTACCAGGCTAACTCATAACACATAGACAGGCTAACTCATAACACATAGACAGAATGAAGCAACGTAGAACGAGATCTGAGTTAGATAGGTCAATCTCTCTTCAGCGATTCTATCACACTGAATTCAATCTTCAGTTCAGAGAGGAGGCACAGAGCTGAAAATTGAAGCTCAGCTATAGAAATTGAAAGGCATATAGTCTCAGAAAGGCAAGAAAGCAGCCAGGCACAGAGGAAAAAGAAAATTATTTCTTAAATATCTTCCCCTTTGATTTCTCTAGCTGAAGTCAGTATTTGCCAAGAGATAATCCATGCAAGGCTTTTACTCCTGTGCTTAGAACAGTAATCCACTGGGTGCCAGAATTTGAAACCCCAGCACCCAGCAGCCAAGATTGAACTATTTTGACAGGCAGTTTCTTTCATGACTAATCCTGCTGACTGGTAGAGAGGAAGGAGCCCATTCCTCTCTGGGAGAAAGGAAACACAGTCCGGGCCGTGGTTTGCACACACAAATGATCTTGCAGGCAACAGCTAGCACCTGGTCATTTGGTGGCACTGAGATATTCTGTTACTGGGATTAGATGCTCATTGTAGGAATGAAGAGGGAATGGACAGAAGCTAAGTGGCAGACCATAACCCACAGAAAGCCTAGCAAAGCTGTAGAGCTCTACAGAGGGCCCTGTGATTTCCGAGCTTGCAGCCCACCTTGGAGCTGCCATGGTTCTCCAGGAGCTGAGGCCATAGTTCTGTGTGATCCTTTCGAGCCAGGTCAGGTCTTGGTGTGAGGAGCTGTGCTTTGTCTCATACAGATATAAAAGTTCAGACACAGACTTTCCTGCACCAAAAAATATTCTAAGAGGAATTCTGACCTCCTGCAGGAGAATTCCTATTACCTCACTTTGCACCTAGGGAAAGCTCCTGCAGGCATGGCAGAGATTATCAACTGTAGTTATAAGAGTAACTATGCATTATGGCTTAACACATCTTGCTTTAAGCGTTCTGCAGAGAACCAATACAGCAACAACAAACAACAATTTAGAAGTGATCAACAAAGTGGAAAACCAACAGAGAAAAACTAAAAAGCCAAAGGGCATCATTAAAATGAAGGGAAGTCTTCCCTTTAGAAGGCACCTATGATGCAGAAAATGCCTATTCATAGACTTTCACCTGCTCCCTTTTCCCTTAGAGAAAAATGTGCATTAGAATTGAACGTTATAATTTATGTGTGTTAGAAATCAGAAAAGAAAGACAGCCATGAGCTTCCAGTTGTTTTGAGACCCTGTTTGCCTCCTCTTAGATAACAAATGTTTGACAGGTAGCAAAGGAAAACAAATCTTGACTGCACTGGGGTTCAAAAACAGTTTCTGCTCTTCTCAAGTGAAAAAAAAATTAGGATTCCAATGGATTTAGACCAATATTTACATTAACCCAGCCACAGTGTTTCTGGGTATGACTGCATGGCCCAGTAACAGCGACACATGGAAAAGAGGCAGAATAACTTTAAAGTATTATAGACACAATTAACCACACTTCTAAGGTTACTGTGACTGTACAGGTTCTTGCAGCAACCGAGGGTTTTCATTAAAACCTTTTTTTTTTTTTTTTTTAAGAGAACTTTCATTTTCTAGGAGAAATATCTACGGTTTCCTCTGAAGTCTGGGAATGGTCCTAGAAAATAGTTGAAAAACAGTTTTTATTCAGGTAAAAATTAAGCTAACTATTGGCTACCAAAATCACAGCTTAAAACAGAATAGGAAAAAGCAATCAAGACTTCTTCGCAAGAAAATCAGCATCCAACAATCAAAGAAATGTAATGCACAAAAAAATGCTGAACTCTTTTGACTTCCTTTGGTGGAGTCTTTTCCTGCTTCTCCAGGTTATATTTATCAGGTCACTGCTACAAGCTGTTCCTTTTCTCCTCTTTTTCATGAATGTTTAATATTTTCTTCCTTGCGGCCACCCCAGGGCATCCCTTCCCAATGCTTCTAGTTCCATCACCCCTCCAAATTTATCTCCCATGGTCAGGAACCAGAACCCTCCATGCAGCAGTCCTTGCAAAACCCTGGAGGCCAATGCTCTGTCATTCTCGTAGCAGACCAACCCTCCTATCGCTGCTGAAGGCTTTCTATGGCACTTACTGCATCAGTTTCAACGTGAAAAGCATCCCACACAATGTTATTCATGCTGGTCAAGGACAAAAGAAATCATAAAATGCTTTCATAGAACTTCTGATGTCAGACAACTCCAAACTTCATCCAGTTGAGCTGAAATGAGCTAATGCATAACATCTGGAATGGCATCCAGTCTTATTTTAAAGACCGTGGAAGACATGACATCTGTAACACTAAATTAGTCTGCTAGTTAATTACTCTCTCTATTGAAAAGTTTGCCTTGAGTTCTAATTGATGATGATGATTATTATTATTTTAACATTCTGACATATTTTTTTAAAATATTTTCTCCGGAACCACGCACAAGCAATTCTAAATTCACCTGCATTGCTAAATTTCCTTTTGAACCCAATATTCATAAAAATCCCCAAGTTCTGTCAGCTGAGGTTTTTTCCTGCTCTTGTTTCACTCTCACATCTTGATGTCATGATTGTCCAGACACTTAATTTTCCACGTGTAACATACTGTGTGCAAATATACTTGATATACATGCACATAGCATATACACATACACACAAATATATAGATGCATGTGTATTTTTTTTTTTAAGTTGCTAGCAGCTGGAGCTGAAGCAGGATGCTAGTTGAACCAAGATGTCTCTAGCCCAAGCTGTTGAACTGTGGCTCTGCCCTAATTTATTAAAGTCAGATGAAACTAAATATAACCTTCAATTTTAGGAGCTGCAAACCCTATTTGCATCTACTGCACTGTATTTGGTACTTCTGGGAATCACACTGCAGAAAATCTCAAGGCCATTGGAAAAATCTCTTCTGAAGGTAACCAGGATTAGTTCTTCATGACCTAGCAAAGGTGCTTCTAAGCACAGAGAGGACATTCTCTGTTCCCATCATCCCAGTGGCTGAGCACATTTCTGCTTTTAATGGCTCATTCTGGGAAGCAGACAAGCCAGCAGGCAGAGCCAAACCCATCACATCATCACATGGCTATGGAAAAGGCTGACCAACAAGCCACAGGTCCCCAGTGCTACATTGTCAAAAGCAATGTTCTCATTTAGTCACTTGCACTCAGTGTCTTTCAAGCCTCATTAAACTCCATCAGGAGTAAAATAGTCTTAGCAAAGAATGCTATCTTCATCTCCAGGACAGAGTTTTTAAAGGATGTCATTGCCATCACTCTGGCTTGGGATAACGCTGAAATGACTGCTGTCAGTCCCGTAATGAAAGCAGGACAGAGGAATGCTGCTCACAACAGGCAGCCATCAACACTTCCAAAGCTCTCCTCTGAAATAAGACCACTGGGTTGTCCCTAAATCTGGTGCCAGGTGTGTCTTGCTGTGCTCTGCAGTGCTCAGGGCTGTCCGGAGCAGCGAGCAGCATGGCAGCCAGCATGACCCCAGCCATGGGTGACAGCTGTGGAGGCATCATTACTTCCCACCTCCCACTGCTCCAAGAGAGCTGCTGCTCCTAGCTGCAACCAGCTTTATTTCAGTTTAGTTTATATGTGACATGATTTCCCCATAAAGGAGGGCTGATTGTAAATCCAGATGGAAATGGAACGGTTTGCGTGAAACGCACTTTAATTAATTAGCTAAATGTTCGCAAAGTGCTTTGAAGATGTAGAACACCATACAAGTGTTAAATGGTAATAATAATAAAATAACAATAATTAATTTCCCCAGGAAGTACACGTACAGCACGTGCCCAGAATATTCCTATCCAAGAGGAAAAAAAAAAATCCCACTTTACCTCTGACATTTAATGAGGGATGAGTACAGCAGTAAAATAAATTCATTCATTTATTCATCCATGGAGACAAGAGCTTGGATCTAGTTTAAAATGAAAATAATGGCCACAGTGCCCATTAGTCTGTGTGACAGAGCAGAAGTATAATTTAGGGCAGTTAAGCAAGGCAGAGCTGTTTAATGATGAGGCATCTGATAAGGGGACGTAATGACTGCCTAATCACCATTTGCTCTTCCCATAAAGCCGGCACAGCCCAGCAACATGAAGGCGTGCAACAGCTCAGGGTTTGGGTGGTGTTCTGTCTCCTCCTATGGAGGACAAAGGTGAAAACAAAGGCTGAGATTTATTCTTTCACAGTGCTCCTAGCTGCAGTCAGGGAGGAGGGTCCCCTCCTTTGGAAGAACTGTTTGTCCTGACAGCTGCATTCGCTTGCGTTTGTTTGCTGCAAACATTTAAACAGGTTTCTACACAAGAAGTTAGTGAAACGAAAAAGCCATCGCAAAGGCTAATGCAAATGTATGTTTGCCAGAGGATTTGCTCAGCAAGTATTTGAAGGTTGCCCTGAAGGTTCCGTGTATCTTCAGGGTAAACGTTCAGCTCAAGAGCCTGACTTATGCTGTATCACCAGGACTGCATTTGCTAAAGGAAACCAGGCTGGATCATCCTCACTTTGAAGGAGGGAGCTGACAGCACAGTGTTCCCTCAGCTTGGTGACAGACTTTCACTTGAGATCTCCCAGAGTTGTGAACTCACCCGTGACATCCCACAAAGCACATCTGCTTGTGCAGGTCACTGCAGAGACACAGGGATGGGGCAGGGAAGCTCTGAAGGTGCTTTGATTTTGTCTCGCATTATTCATGCTTTATACAAGTGCATAGAGGAACGGTAAAGTCTGTGTCATTAATCAGTAGTTTATACCCAGAGCATACCAAGGATTTTAAAGCCTAGGATATAATGTGATATAATGTGAAAACTGATCTTTTTCCTTTATTTTCTTCACTTCTGTGGCAAGAGTGCACTTCCTTGAGGAGGGTAATCAAATTCATTAAGAGATTCCGGTGGATATGGAGAGAGAGGAAAACACCATTTATCACTCAGCTTCACATGGCACAAAAATGGCCCCTTCACAGTAGCATAACTGCAGGGGATTTCATCTGCCATGGACCCCATGTAATGGCTCTCTGTCCTCAAACTGGGAGGATGTACAGATTACAAGCAAAACATTAAGCTTCTCTCCAGAGCCAGGGACCAGGAGTTTATTTTTAATCTATTTTAGAAGTAAAAGTGGAGAAGGAAAGCAGGACTTTCTGCAGGACATGGGCACCCAATTCAACCCACAAAGAGCATAAGTGGGAGTCACAAATTTAGCAGAATTTTTTGATTAAAATATTTTCCTTTTGCCCCAAATATAGCATGGCTCTAAAAGGAGAGACTTTAATCCTGCCAAAGCTGCACTTTATGGCTATATGGTTTATAGCTATCTGTCTATAAGTGGTTTACAACAAATGGTGAAAAAGACTTGAAAAGATAACTCAGAATCTAGTCCAACCATCAACACATCCCTACCAGACCCACTAAATGTATTTGCACCCTTGTAACCAACACAGAGAGATGTGCATTCCCCACCATAATAATTAAAAAGAAGCAGTTAAAAGGATTTTCTATTTTCTGAGACCAGACAGCAAGTCCCTAAAAGAAACCTCAGCTTTGCCCCCAGCTGGAATAATATCAGCAATCATCAACAAGAATTTTCTCAAACAGGATGCATGGAATGTGAATAAAAACGTGCAAAAACATAACTTTACCCTAATTCTGAATTCATCTCAATTTTACAGAGAGGCAACAGGGAATTTGAAATCTCCACACAACATCAACAGCACTGAATGTATGAAAAGATTGAGATGGACCTGCTGAATTTGACCATTATTTTAATGAAAGATTCCCACTCAAAGACTAAAGGATTTGGCCCTTGGAAATACAACTTGTACTTGCAGAGCTGTTTACTGACCTTTTCTGTAAGCCAATGTAGTCACGAGCAGAGAGATCAAAGGCCTGATGAACGTTGGATGTGAAGTGAAAAGAAAAGGCTTTGGGCTCTTTCCCTTAGAGACTGATGAACACTCATTTCCAGTTAATTAAATAAGATATATGCTGAAAAAAGGACTGCTATACACTGTGCTGAATGCAATTTCTTCTATTTTCTCTGCCTAAGTGGCCAGTCCATTCTAGTGAGTCTCTGTTTGAACAGATACCAAATATTGTTTGTCAGATGAACGTACCTCTTCAGGGGCTCAGCTTGCAAGGCACTGAATGTGCTGCACACACAACGTACTGCAGATTTGGGATGGGTATAGAAACTCAAAGGCATGGTTGGTTTGTAACAAATGGATGGGACAACCCAAGCCTCCAGTTGGACAGACCAGCAACACTTCCCTCCCTGATTTGCGTGGAACAGCAATGACTGCAGCTCCTTGTGGTCTGAGAGCTGGTTTGGATCAGTTGTCTGCAGAACAGTTAAACAGTGGCATTGAAAGAGGATCATACTCAAAAGTATCAGCATCAGACCTAAAGTTGACAAGTGATATTGAACAGTGCATTTCCTGACCAGTGAGCATTTTTACTTCTGAGCCCATTGCTAAGGACAATTTTTTTTTTATACGTAGAATCCCAGCCATTCACCTCATAGTAGCAAAGGTGAACCCATAGGGAAAGCAGCCCAGCTGCCCACAGTACCACTCAGTGGGAGCAGCTCTCCTCATGCACATTTCATTGGAAGAAGGGAACACACAAAACTCCCAGATCCACTGAACAGTGTCAGGACTACAAAGGAGTGACTGAAGACCAGCAAAGTTTTGCTTATCTTCAGCAATCTAGCTAGGGTAATTAGGGCTGTAAAATGGTTCAGTGCTCCTCAGCACTTTTAAAGCCTTCTACAGGTGACAGAGTAATGCTGGAAACACTGTGCATTTACCTCTGCAGAGGATCTAAAAGGAGACATGCTCCTAAAAAAAGCATTTTACATGGGGAAACTGCTTGAAAAGTTAGCATAGGAATCAAGATCTCCTTTCCTTAAGATTCAGCATCCTCACTTGCATATATCAAAGCAAGATGCCACCAAGTTGCTCCATGAATAGTGGAACTGCTCCAAGGGAATTGTGAACTACTTCTGTTTTAACACATCCTAGTTGCAAAAGGATGAACTGAAGAGTCACCCATGATAAAAGACTGCAAATCAGGACTGCAGAGACCTCTGCACATGTCCCTGCCTGTCATCATGTTCACTCTTTGTTTTCTTATCCCCCGTTCTGCTTTCCCTTCATTTAATCATCAGCCCTAAATACTCTGGCGTTTTGGTTGTCACTTACCCCAGTGAGATGTGGGTCTTTACACAGACTTTGGGAAAGCAACTGGTACAGAATCACCCTGAATGACAAAACCCCACTCAGCAAGGAACGGCTGTGATTTCAGCACCTCCCAAAAAGATGTAAACTAGAAACGAGAGGAAGAGTCAAGTTGCTACATGCAACAACTAACATAGACATGAATTTTCACAAAGGCTCCAGTTTTCAAGTCTATCAGCCTATCTGCTGTGCCTTACAGACACAGTTCACTTAAACCAACTGATAAAAACCTTGGCTTATCCAGGAAAAATGGAGACGACAGCAAGAAAATGAATCAATTCAGGAGCTTCAGCTCTTCCTGTGCCTAAATCCAACTGATAGTCCCAGTGGAAATAAATTAGCGTTTAAAACACTTTAACTTTTCATCATCCATTAGAGTAAACATCCGCTGCTCATTTATTTTCCTTTTACGGGATCATTGTCTTCACAAGTCTGAATGAATTGATTTCTTCAAATCGGGTTGGGTAGGATGAGAGCTAAATATTCCCAATAGATGGGAGCATGATCTGAGTGGTGTATGTGTGTGAAATAAACTCCCATCCAGACAAGGAGGAAGTGACAGATCAATGCAGAGCTAACATTACAAGTACTGGAATGGCAGAAAAAATACAAAAGCACACATTTGTGCAACATGGGGTTTATTGGATAAGAAGAAAAATTTTCCCATTTTAATATGTAAAATGGAATTCTGGGAAGGAAGTCAAATTATTTGAGAGAGACCCAAGAAAAATGACAAAATCTTTAAGAAAACCCAATAATTCTGGATGATACTCCTGCTCTTCCCATTCCCAACCATGCTGACATCTGCATTTGTAACAAACAAAATCTGGAATAAAACAACCCTGTAACAAAAATCACTGGCTGCTTTAGTTCCACATTTCTGAAATGAATAAAAAGGCAAAAATAAGGCAAGTTTCCTTCCAACCTTCCTTCCAACAAAACTCCATTACTGAGTCCAACAGCGACAGGTTTTGCAGATACAGGTGTGTGCACATGCACTCAACACTGCTCCATGATACCAGGTTTTCTGGCTGGATCTCAAAGCTGACATCAGAGAAAAATCCAGAAGCTTCTCCTCTACCGATTTATGGACTGTTAACAAGATGGCAGTTGTCCTGATTATCCTGTTTAGGCCATCATTTAGAACCATAACACAGAGGAAGAGGCAATTCCATACGAGGGAATCCATCAAAAGGAGTTGATGCATCACTTTGAATATACCCATGGCCCAAACAACATCAATTTCTCTCTTTATTCTTTAATTTAATCTACTTTTTTTTTTTTTTTTTTCCAGATTCCTTCTCCTTTTCACCTGCTCACCATAGAGAAATCACCCAGATAGGAAGGCAGAGATACCAGCTGCTCTCTGACTCCCTCCATTTATCTCTCTTAGGCACTTATGTAGGTGCTTAACAATGAGCACATGCTCGAATCAGTCCTTATTCAGTGGGACATTAGAACTCATTGTAAGCCTGAGTGATACCAAGCAGAGTTAAACAAAGTTAATGTCACTCTTTAAAGTCATCCCAGACAAGTAGTAGTTTTATTAAATCTTTATGCAGCATTAGATACCTTAACAATACAGGCCTAAACGACCTCCAAGAAGCAGCACTTCACAGCAGTTAAGGACAAATGCATTTGGAGACACTTCAGGAAATATACCTAACTTCACAGCCTTGCTACTCACAAAAAAAACTCAAGCAAGCTAAGAATAAAAAGCTCAACTAGACTCAAACAGAAAAAAAAAAAAAAAACTACAAAAAAACCACCATGAAAGTGGTGTAACACTATAATGTAATGGAAAACACAGTAATAATAGCAGGATGACAAAGTCCAAAGCTCCAGCAAAAAAGAACAAGTCCAAATGCATCAGCCGTAGATACAGAAATAAACAAAGAAAATTTACTTACCTTTAGAAGGCCTCAAGTAGACAGGTTCCACCAGCAAAACCCCCTCACCTCCACTGCCAACCCTTAAATGAGGGCTGAGAAGGGGTGGATCCTGGTTCCATCCCTTCTGGTCACTCAGCTGTGCTGTGCTGCACTGCACCTGAGCTCCACTGGGTTGGCCCTGCCTTCCCACCAGGTGCTCAATCACTGCTTCAGGCCAAGGCAATAAAAAAACTTTTAATATCTCTATTACTTTCCTAATTCATCATGACCAAAAGAAGTAGCTCATCACTGATGCAGACTGTTCACTTGCCTATCAGCAATGACAGAAACAGTCTCCTGGAATGTATGGCATAGGCTGTGAAAGATTTACACCAAAGCACATGAAGTGAAGACTTCAAAAATCATTCCTGTGGTCTAGATGGGTTTTGGTGGAAGAGACCCTAAAGATCACGTAGTTCTAACCCCCTGCCATGGGCAGGGTTGCCAGCTCATGGGATTGAGCTACCCAGGATCCCATCCAACCTCAAGAACATAAATAAAACTACTTCTGGACTGGTATTTGTAAAAGCCATCTGTTCTCCAGAAGTTGACCATTGCACAAATGGTGTGCCAGTGCCTAATGGCAGGTGAAGGGAGCAAGCTGAGCAACTCAGTCTCTCTCTAAGCATTAAAAACTGGTTCTAGTTGAAGCTGCCTGGCTGAACTGTCGATGGCTCTCCTGTTAGAGGTCTCAGGATGTTTATTTACAGATAGAGTTAAGGCTCTTTATCAATTTTCAGCACTTTGCAGTTCTTTCTAATCCTCTGTGAACTCCGTCTAATCTTGCATCTGACTTTAGCTTTGTGTGAACTTAAGTTAATGCACCCAGAGTGGAAGGTGTGCAAGAGCTGATAGAAAAGCAGTAGATTTCATGAGGGTAAGAATTTAAATCTATACTTTGTATTGTCTCCCACGAGCCACAAAACCTACACCACTGAAAACACCAGAAAACCCTTTCAAAGTGCCAAGAGCCTTTCAGGTACCCACCCAAAACCTGTTAATTTCTACCCACCACTCCTTTACTTGCACCAACCATAATTGCTCACATGTGCAAAGCTGATGCATGATTGCATGAAATAGAAACACATGGGCTAAAACTGAATCAAGTTCTGCTCCTTCTGCCAGCTAGAGAAGAAGGGTTGGAGTTTTCATTGCTTTCCTATTTTTCACCCACACCTGGGTGAAAGGACTTTAACACTGGAATACCCAGTAAGAACATGTATACAAAGACAGGATGGTATAAGAAAGAAAAGAAAAAAAAAATACCTGAAACAAACTCAGCCCCTTTGCCAGGGAAGAGCTGCTATTTCACTCTAATGCCTGCTGAAACTGTGGATTCCTCCCTTGGTCTCAGCAGTGATTTTCTTTCCTTAATTAATCAATTACACGTGTAAATGTGGTCCATTAGCAAGGCAGATGACTGTCTTCAGCCTCTTATTACTGGTTTTGGAAGGGCCCAAAATATTTCAGCCAGGATGAATAGATTTCCTCTATGAGGTTTTAAGAAGACCATTTAGCATGAAAAAAAAACACAACAAGAACTAATATGGGCATAATAAGCCAACTCCACCTGCATCGTGTGCTTGGGAAAAACAACAGGCCCCAGTTTTAGACCTTGTCTGTGCCTAATTGTACTTGGAAGAGTACATAATGGAAGGCTAATGGTACCTATGAGTTTAGTTCACTTAGCAGCACAGAGGGGATGATTTCCTTGCAGTATAGCACTTTGGTTGGCTGCTTTATAAGATAATGATCAGGACAAATACATTAGTAATATACTGCCAGGACCAGAGTGTCCTGGGTTATAAACTCCAGCTGGTCATGATCATAGTTATTAATAATAACAGTAATCTGCATTTCTAAATCACAACTGACCACAAAAGCTACCAGTCTGTTTATATAATATACGTATTACAGTAAGTCCAATTTTGGCTGTGTGTAAATATATTGCAGCTCAAAAGGCAAATGGTATCCTGGGCTTCATCAAAAGAGGGGTGGCCAGCAGGGACAGGGAGATGATTGTCATCCTCTGCTCTTGTGAGGCCCCATCTGGAGTACTGTGTCCAGGTCTGGAGCCCCCAGTGCAAGAAAGACAGGGAGCTGTTGGAGAGGGTCCAGAGGAGGGCCGTGAAGATGATCAGGGGACTGGAGCATCTCCCCTACGCAGACACGCTGAGGGAGCTGGGCTTGTTCAGCCTGGAGGAAAGAAGTCTGGGCGGTGACCTCATTGCAGCCTTTCAGTACCTAAAGGGAGCCTACAAACTCTTTGAAAGGGTAGATAACAGCAGGACAAGGGAAGATGGTTTGAAGTTGTGGGAGGGAAGATTTAGGTTGGATGTTAGGGGGAAATTCTTTACAGAGAGAGTGGTGAGCTGCTGGAATGGCTGCCCAGAGAGGCTGTGGATGCCCCGTCTTCTGGAGGTGTTCAAGGCCAGGTTGGATGGGATTCATGATCCTTGAGATCCCTGCCAACCCTGGCCATTCTGTGATTCTGTGATACAGGCATTTTTCAGTTTGCAGGCATGTTTTCAAAGAAGCAAAAGCTCGATTCCTAGCACAGCCTCATACACCATACTGCACACAAATCTCCAGCCAGGATTTCAGAACTCAATTTTCTGACATCTTCCCTTAACATACACAGTGTGTATATACTTCTCATTAATCTGTTACTGGCAAGAATTCACCATTTTGATTCTAAATCTAATCTGGAAGCCTGAGAGCCTCAGTTCTCTAGCTAGTGCTTGCCCCTGGGTCACTGCCACTATTAATAGCTGATTTGTATTTCCATACTTTGTTTTGCACTGTATTTGCTGCCTTCTGTCTGTTTTGCTTCCTGACTCTGAGGGTGAAAAAAACAATCAACGTGGGACTTCAGCAACTGCTCAAAGCTGTCTCCACTCCTGTTGCCTTCTCTCAGTCTTTCTGAATGTTTTACTGATTATTTTTTCAAACAGAGAGGCTGAAAGCCAAGAAATTCCTGAAAAATTAGTTCTGAACCCAAGTGCTAAAAATACCCATTTCGTAAAATGCTGAAAAGAATACAAAGTGTTCCCCTGTCTACATTTGCCAAAGCATCTCTGAAGTGCAAATAAACTTATTCAATCAGCACTGCCAAGCGGATGGGTATAACTAACCATCTTGCTCTCCAGCAGAAAAGTGCATTAACCATATCATAGAATGTATTTTGGTCATTGTTCTACCAGTAGTAGAAGGACCAGGACCTTCAAATTCTTGCTGGAGCAGAGTGTCCTACATTCCTGCTAACATCTCCAGAGCTTCTGGTGTTTCCCCAAGACAATGAAGCCAACTGGGCTCTCACTCCTGTTTTCTAAGAATATTCAGACACTATGGAGGAGTGAGATGTCAGGAATAAAAGGATAAAATGGCCCAAAAGTCAGGGTGAAGGCAGCTCACTGAGAAGCAATTTGCATTGTAAAGAAGTCTCATAAATATGCAGCCTATTAATAACTGCCTTCATTTGTGACAAGTGTCACCGAGCTGATTTGAGTTGCTTTGGAGGCAGAATGGATAACAATTATTGTCACCTCAGAAGACTTTCTCAACAGGTGGTTCACATTTGAGGGATCTTGTTTTCTTTTGTTGTGTTTTCCTTAGTGGTATTTTCAACACCAAACTCCTGCTTTTCAAAGGTTTAAGATTTAGGATCGCCTCTGCAGGCCATTTGCATCTCCCTGACCCATCTATCCTATTGCACTTTGCGCTGCACTGACTTGCAAGCCAAACCTGAGAAGGATCAGAAAGTAATGGAGACTTTTAAGTCTTCGGAGATTTCATGTACCCTCAGTGCTGTGATAGCTGAGGGAAAAGTCCTCATAGAAGATCTGCTGACCCTCCCTGCAGTTTGACAGTGCCAAGCCATTTGCCATAGAAGTGCTCTCGCAGAACCCAAGACATTCGGAGGAGGAAACAAACTCAGAGGTAAAAAAAATTCACCCAGTGGACTCTCAGCAAGAAGCCTTTGGAACACATTCCTTTGATCAGTGGGAGCTGTCAGTCCTTCAGACCCCGTGAATCCCCACCCAAACAGACCTTGACTGCAGGCTTAGGCTAGCTGAGTTGCTTTATTTCCCATTTACAGTGTTCCAGCTCTCCACTGCCATCCAGCCATCACCATGTCTCACAGGCAGTTTAAGAGACAGTAATGGCAAAGTTATCAACACCTTCACGTTTTCAGTTTTGTTACCTCCAGTACAAATATCAATTACACAGTCTGACAAGGAGAAAATGAAATTGCAAAGTGTTAGGCTGTAGGTATTTAGTTTAATGATTAGGGCTGTCTTTAAAACACTATAATGACACCATCCCGGCCAGATAACAGAGAGATGGGATATTATGAGCATTCCTACTCTGAATTTAAATTAAAATTTGCTGTGATTTAAGATGTTATCTCCTTTGAAGGTCTGTACTTTCCTTGGAGAAAATAATTATTCTCAGCTAATAATGTGAGTCGCCAGGCTGGCGATTAGTGTTCTTGCAACAGTGTAAATTTGCTTCCTATTGTCAAAGACTCATGTGCATTATTTACTGCATGATAATCTCAACCTGGAATGAGTCTTTGACTTGAAAGGACATCTATTCTTTAAAGTCCATCATCACCTTTCTCTGCTTTTGTTTTTGCCTCAGTCTAGAAGATATGTTGTTCTTTGTGATTTGCGGAAGTCATTGCCAAATGCTGGAAAGTCCAACACTGAGTTACCTTGATTATCTCTTTTATGAATAGTAATAACAGCAATGACAATAAATGAAGCCAAATTACATCCAGGGAGAAGCAAAGTAATCACTTGTGAGGTAGGACTGCAACGAGAGTAAGAAAGATGCCAGCTAGCATGTGAGTACAGGCAGCACCATCCCTCAAGTCTCATTTTGAGACTGAATAAATCAGGCCTCCATCCAAGGACTTTGCTCTAAGGTTTAATGTAAGGCAGTAGGTGCTTGTTACAGGTGGAAAGGGGAACACAAGAACGAATGTCCCCAGATTACGACAAAAAAAATCATGTTTTATTGTGCCTAAGGGCAGACACAAAACTAGGTTAGGATCCCTGTATGGCAAACATGTAGGTAGAGATTTTTCTTTGTGTTGTCTTTAATGCTTTGTGCAATTATACTCATGGGTGTATGTTAAAGTGATTGGAGGAAGTGCCTACTAAACCACAGCAGGGCCATTTCCCAGTATAACACAGCTGCAACACGATGCAAGTACCTTTAGATGAGCTTCTCAAAGCAAAGCGGGCTTATAGTTATCAGCTGTCTGGTTCTTCCCTAGCAGACAGCACTGTTATTTGGAGAATCCAAGAGAATGGATGCATGGAAACAAACACTGCTGTTAGAAAGTAGCCCAAGTCAAAGCAATGAGTACTTGTTCTTACCTTACATGTGTGCAGCCTGATAAATAGCAGAAAAAAATCTGCTTCAGAACATCTTTCTTCTTGAAGTGACAAAGAGCTGTAAGATGCAGCAGCCACAGCTCTGTCCTGATCCAGAACCTGCTGCCCAGCGCTGCCTGCAGGCTGGGGCGTGTGTGCATGGCAGACACTCAGGACATGGGCTTCTCCTGTTGGAAAGGTCCCTCATAACTCTTCATCCCAAACAGACCATGGTCAGAAAAGGATTTGAGTGCAAACTCCTTTTTTTTTTTTTTTTTTTTAAATTTCATTAAGGCAATTTTGGATTCTGAGTGGACACTGGAAAGTTGCAGTAATGTTGTAGGGATACACGTAACTTCAGCTTTGCTTTCCTCTGGAGCATGTTCACCAAAATTACTTCTCTTTTCTCTTTAATCACGATTACTTCCTCTCAAGTTTTCTACTGAACCCCAGCCTAAGAGAACAAGATCAACACAAAGGTGACACATCTTCCAGATGAGATGTGGAGGGGACCAGGCCAAGCCAGGGTTATGGGATCCCTGTGACCCACCTGGTTAAGCTCAAACAAGGGCTGCAAAAGAGGACTGCTGGAAGTTCTCAGGGCTCTTCTATCAGCGTGAATGAAGACGGATGAAAGCGCTGCATTGATCACTCAAAGATACATTTCAGAAGGCCACCTACAATATTCTCTTCCAAGTCTGAAGCAGATCTCAGGGCTCAGAAGGGACTCCCTCTGGAAAAACATTAGCTCCTTCTGAAGCCCCACAGCCTGCACAGAGCCTGCTGGAGTCGCCGTCCTGCCGGAGGCATTTCTGCACTCACTTAACTAGATCACAAGTCTCAGAATGTGTTTTCTATAGGCTGTAAGACAGGCAGCTGCAGCAGCTGTTGATGTTATCGGGTTTATTTTCAGCAGGCTCACTCCTCTGATCAGAATCATGCCCCACCCACAAAGGAAAGGCAGTGGGGTTTTGTGGCTGCAGGTCGTTTGAGACGATAAGCAAAGAACTAACAAATACATGTGATGCCTTTCGTGGTAGAGGGAGGCAGAAGCAGGTCACAAAAATGTTCTGAGAGGAAACTTCATTGCACAGAGCTCAGATCTTACCTTAAGGCTGTTCTGCTTGTACTGGAGGTTGGAGGAGGAGGCAGTGGATTTGCCTCTCTGCTGGCAAACTCTTAGGAGCTGCACACCAAGAAGGCAAAAGTGGTGAGGTGCTGGAACAAGCTGCTTGGACAGGTCATGGAATCCCTGTCCCTGGAGGTATTTAAGGCCAGGTTGGATGGAGCCCTGGGCAACCTGATCTAGTACTTGGTCTAGTGGTTGACACCCTGCCTATGGCAGGCGGGTTGGAATTTCATGTTCCTTGGGGTCCCTTCCAAAGCGAGCCGTTCTATGAAAGCTTGAAAACCAATGCATTGAAGCATGACTACTGAAGCAGGAACTCTTATTTTCTCCCGCAAATTACATTTGCTTTGCTTCAGGTTTGCACAACTCCCGCTTTAAAAGTTTTGGCACTGGGCAGAGTTCTGTCTTTTCAAGGTTTCTAAGGTCCCTTTAGCCCCGTTTCCCCGGCGGGTCAGATCCCTGTGCTCAGCTCCTGACGGCGGCAGCAGGGCTGCCAACAGCAGGGTATGCGCTGTGCAGCTGCTGCCATCTTCTGGTCTTACTTCTGCTCGTTTCTGGCCAGGAAAAGAGCCGACCGGGTCACTGACAGTCACCGAGTTTTAAGTATAGTATAAATGCATATACAATGTCAACAATGCAGCAAGATCCTCAGTTCTCACTGAAAACAGTAAAAAAAAAAAAAATCTGCTGCACCCTCTTTGGTTAGGTCTTTTGTTATGTTATCTTACAAGGAACTGGTCTTAGAAATACAGATTCACTCGACATGAGCCACAGAGCCATAGTGCTGTTTATGCATCAGCAGTGTGCTCATCCTTCAGCAGTTTCAGCCACGAGCTGCAAAAACAGGGCTTCATCTCCCAGCGCTGAGTGCCTGACCAAGTTATTGACTTTTGGATGTAGTCAAATTGCCGAGCAGGATCTCTACCTGAAAAGTCCCCCAAAAAGGGGAATTCTGACATCTGAGCACTGGCAAATTGATGGGCCAGTTTACCATAATCCAACGCAAATCATATTCCCAATATCACAGTTCACTGTTCATAAGCGTCACTCAGACCTATTGCTGGACTTAGTGGATACTGGAAATGCTGTCATTTCCAGCTTTCTTCCTCCCCAAGATAACCTCTGACAGCTTGGCTAACCCTGCACATCCAGAGAATCTGGGTCATTTCTTGGTAGTCATGAAATTCCACATAATGAGAAACATGAAATTGTCGAGATAGAATCATGAGTATGGAAAAGCAGGAACAGAGATGTGCAAATGTTTTCTTATCATCCAGTCTATCCCACGCCATCTCAGGTAGCTGTTCTCATAAACATCTTCATAAAGGAGAGGGCACTACTTTAAAATTAGTGGGGGTTTCTATCAGAAACTTTGCACATTCAAAAATGGGATTTTCCTTGTTACTGAGGTGTCAGCCTTACACAGAATGTCAGCTCGTCTGGAGTAAGGACAACTCAAAAGCATCTTCTAGTGTAAATCTCTGACCTTTATTTAAAAACCCATTTCGAAGAAAACGATTTTTGATGTACTTGCTAATACACATCCTCCCATGGAAAGGCAGAATACACACAAGAGGCTTATGAGCTGTAGACATTGTAGCCCTGTACTCTGCAGCCAGAGATGATTGGTATTGCAGAATTCACATCTGGCAGCTCCCACCTGAGAGCAGCCCTCACCAGGTGCCTGAGCCTGCTGCTGCCTTTGGTCTGCCTGGAAGGACCCCAGCCCATATGGGTCCACTGGGGCCTGGTTGTACCTAATCTGAGAAAAATTGCCTGATGTGGCCTTCTGATGATTTCTTTATTACGTTCCTCACCAAATGGGTTAAGAAATACGCAGTGTGATAAAGCAGTAATAGACGGGAGGTCTTAATTGCAGTGGGACTACATACACATTGCATACATCAGAGGCAGTCCCAACAATTTCAGAGAACAAGGCCAGCCACAGTAGCACTTGTGAAAAGACTCAAGGCGCACGTTAAACACAAACACTACAGGAGTTCTTTTTCTTCCAGCCTTTTAATGCAACAAGAGGAACAAAAACAAAGTCCATTGGAACAGCTGCAATTTCCAGTGACAACCAGACACAGATCGAATTAAAGAAAAAGAAAAAAGAAAAAAGAAAAAAAAAAAAAGAAAAAAGAGGGAGAGTAAAGGAAGAAAAGGAGAAGAGGAATTGGAGCTGGCTATTTCACACACACAGCAGACAGAACATCTAAATGAAGTATTTCATAACACGCACAACACGAGGTGTTATTTGCAGTGGAACTTGCAGTGTGTGAATGCGAGCACAAGCATTACATACAGCAAAGAAATTTCAATCGTTTTCTTCCTTCACAGTTCTCGGGCTCGATTCTTCCTAAAAGCAGCATTTGCTAACACAAGTGTGAGAAACCAAAGGAAGAAACTTCATGGCAATATGATGTACTGGGTTCAGATCTACATAGACCTAAACATATGTTCTTGAGATTTCTGTGTCCTTTGGAGGGTCAAAGGACATAAGCAGGAGACACAAATGGGCCTAAGACTTCCATATCAATATCTGAGTGTACTCTGTTGCTGGAAGTCTCAAAGCAGGACCCAGAAGAGACTTTCAGGTCTGTAGAAAGCTCAGCTCCATGCAGCTTAGCTCCATGCCCAGATGTGAACCTGACCCAGGAGCTGGATTGCTCCCAGGCTCAGGGGATATCACTTATTGCACAACTCCAGTGTCACCTAATGACATCAGCTGCCTGACCAGAGTGCAAAACAACAGGCTGGGGCTTGCATTTTTCCAAGAGACACTCTTTTCTTTGTCCAGAAGATCCATACACAACTGTTTATGAGTCATACAGCATTTTAAGGGGATTGAGGATTGTGGGCAAGCAGGGGGTTGCCCATCCAGTCCCAAGCACAGCCACTGCTGGCAAGGTGTGGCACCATGGAAGGTGAGAGCAGAAGCAGTGCTGCACAACCGAAGTAACGAAATAGGAGGACAACAATCAGTTTAATCTACAGGGAATACAAAGAGATAGAAATCTTACTGTAATTCCATTGGTCTTCTACAACAGTAATAACAGTGCTTTGTGTTCCTCTAAATGTCTGTTTCTGCATGCTTGGAAACCCAGTAATGAACTGCTCCTGTGGATCCCAGTACTCTGCACATGAAGACACAGTAGACCAGGTCATGTCCTTGCATCTTTTCCATGTCCCTGGCTGAGTGGCTGGGCTGGTGTGCCACATACACATGAAGAAGTCCAGCTGTCCTCAAGAAGAGGTCTTTGGGATTTAAGGCAAGTCCCCTGTCTCAGTCCTCAGTGCCCTTGTCGCTGAAAAGTTCATGAATCTGAGGAAATAGACCTCAGCACTGGGGTTGTGATCAGCTGGAATATTCCTCTTCTCTACGGATAGTCCAGAGACTCAAAACCCCGAGACGAGGAGACTGTTCACTGTGGCAAATGTAGGCAAAGAGAACCACCGGAGGGCATGCTGGCCCTTGCGCTGCAGTATAATGCTGATTTTACAGTAGAAAAGAAGCTGAGCCATTGGAGGAGGTGACTGATGGAAATTTTCCATGCACGGTGCTTGGTGCCTTGTGGCTTGGGCTCAGCACACAGCACATAACTTGAAATTCAGACCCATATGAAAACACAGACAATGCTGAGGGGGCTGCACCCAACAACCGCTTTGCTCCTGAGAGCAACAGTGTGAAGCCTACCATCATTTGGATCGTGGCAATGCCAATAAAGAAATGTTGAGAGTGTTCACTGTGTCTTGTCCATGCTGAAGTTGGCTGGGAGGTGTCAGAACAGGGCAACTTCACCTCTTAGACGTGGTGTCTAAGAGGGATCACATGTGTTCTCTATTTCTTACAACTGAGAGTGATTGGAGCCCTGGGTGATGAACTCACATTCAGACAGTTAAGCTGTAGGTGTCTAAGCTTACAAAGTTTCCCCCTGGACCTTCCTTCCTTCTTTATTCACCGTTGTCTTTTACCAGGCCCTGCTGTACTAGCTGCCATGTATGTTTGCCTTTCATTTCTGGTCATGAACTCCCTGGTCAAGCGTCAGGGATGGGAGCATCAAGACCCATAAGTGACATCCCCTAGCTCTGGAGTGACTGGCCACATGTTTTAGGGACACAGCCACGTGGGCAGCCAGGGTGATATTGACTGCAACAACCTATTACTCTTTACTTGTTCCAGATAATTTCTGGAACAAAAGGTTTACCAGGCAGATCATGTGGAACAGCCATTCTGTAAAGAAGATAGGTTTCAAAGATTGGATGACCTTTCCAATTACAATTTCTACCTCCTTAAGAACTCGATTTCTTCCTTCTCAGAAAACCAACAAGGAAACTTTGCAAAATAAGCCATGCCATTGGAGCCTCTGAGCAATGTCAGCTAAGAACACAAATAGTGAGGTTTGCTGTCAGAGCCCTGGATGTGTATATATCTAAGAGTGCTTCATAAAATAAATACAGAGAAGTTCTGGCTCCACAGAGCAGCAGAACAAAATAACCCTGACCATTAAATAAACTTCCCCCCACCCTGTCCCCGAACTCAATGCGGTCATCAACATGCAGAGCCAAAAAGAAAGGATGGAACATAAAGACCGTGGTGATGTTTTGTGTTGAAATACATATTTGACTGCTTCTCACCATGCAAAAGTACCAGGCGTTCTTAGAGGAAAAACACACGTTCTGGGTTGTGGTTCTCAACAGAATCTGTGATCTGCTGCCAAAGGACATAATTACATTCCCTCCTACCTTACAGAAGGAACCTTGCTGTTTTGAAGACAATCAAAAAGGCCCTAAGCTACCCATAAAATGAAGAAATGAGGCATAATAAGCCCGGCTATTACAGCGGTTTGTGATTTTATCAGTTTTGTAAACCTCAGAATAAATCTGTAAAAATCCCAAATAGCCCATTGGAACCTAGCTGCTCTTTAAGTGCTTATCCCCAATTGACACGAGGATGAAAGTGATGCTCTTTAGACGCTCATTAGGAAGGATTTGCTTCTTGTGATCTCACCCCATTTTCTGCCCTTCACCTGTCCTGTGCTGCAGGCCCATACTCAGTGTCACAGCTGTGGGGGGGTAGACATGGTGTGTGTGTGACCGCCTCTGTGCAGCTGAAGGCAGAGGTGTTAGACTGCAGTCTTGCTGGATTTCAGCATAGCACTGCTTATTTTTCTTAAAAATAAAAGGAGAAAAAAAGGGATCCAAAGAAAGATATAAGGAAGGTCACGAGCGAAAGTACAAAAGAACAATTTGTGTCAGAAAACATCCTGGTGAGATAAATACCCTGCATTATGCGACCATTTCTGATCAATTCTGGGCTATCACTGAGCTTGTCCAAAGGATGTAATTAGCACTACCTACGTATTTACGAGCATGAATGTGTTATTTAACAGTGTGTGTTTAAGTCTTGCTTCCCCCAAAAATATATCCAAAAATACACAGCTCACTTTTCTTCCAGGTGCAACAATAAAAGGGGCATGTGAAATTCAGAAATGGTCTTCACAGGATATCAAGTAGAACTGTCCCACCTGATGGAGAATATAATCTTATGTACAGTGCAAGCTTGCTGTGTGCATTGCCCGTGTAACAAGTTAAATGGCTATAAGTAACTGTGCTTACAGTATTTCAGTGAGACCCAAATATGTAAGAAAATGAAGCATCATATTCTTTAACTAGTATGGCTAAAATGCTGGTAAATTCTCAATTACCATGTTCTAGACATTAGAGAAAAAGTCTCCTATTTACACTGGATAATATGTACACATTTGGTTTGTGGAATGCTCCAACATCAAATCAATTTCTCCTCCATGAAAGTCTATAGGAAAAAAGAATATCATCATAGAAATATATAGTCCCAGTCATCAATACATTTAAATATTTGGTGTCTGGATATAAAGAACAATGCATCACCAAGTTGGTTGTAACTCCAGATAACCTTGAATTACTAGGATTAGATTTTAGTGCCTCTCTTAAGATATTTTAATAGTGCAGAAATCTAAAATCATGAATTTCAGTAGCTGATCACTTCAGTGTGTGCACATACATTTGCAAGTATGTGAAAATACATATATATATAATGACATATATACTTCTCTCCCAGACCAAGAAAGTGCCTAGCAATCTGTATGCTCAAGTGAAGATAGTGAAGGGCTTTGAAATCTTGGTTCTTCTGAGAGAGCTGAGCACCCACCCTCCAATCCTTCAGAACTCTCTCACTCTTTAAGGTGATGACCCCAAAATCAAGACAGATAAGGTCACCAGTCACATCTGCAGCTCTGGACCCTGCTGCTGGATGTGATCTAGAGCAGGTTTGTTACCTGCCTCCCATTCGGTTTCCTTTCACAGTTGAGCACAGTGGACTTGAGTTGCCAGGGAGTGCTTGGCAAGGCAGGCAGGGTCTCACAGCTCGGCAAAGGCAGGCAGGATCAAGGTTTGCTCTCCTGTCGGACACGCGTGCAGGCACACGCATGCAGAAAGCCACTGCTCCTGTCCTGTGTCACTACACTGGGATGGAGTGGAAAAGGACAGGATCCCAGTGTAGGCAAGATTAAACCCAAACAGCAAAGCTCTGCAGGGCATGTGTAGTAGCTGCATGCACCAATTGTGGCTGTAAAAGGGTCGGATACTAAAGGGCTTCATTTTTTATCCCTTTGGGCTCTTCTTGCCCTCTCTGCCTCCTCTCTTTGAGGTATCGACAAAACAGTAGATAGAAAAGGACATTTTGATTTTTCCAAACATGGCTCTTTTTAGTTCTCCTTCCATGTTCACCCCTGACCCCCCTGGCCTCAGTTGCTCACATCAGGACCTGGTCTCGAGTCTCTGGGAGGCGCAAAGCGAGCAGGCCACCTCCAACCAGAGCAGAGGAAGCCAGAAGGATGGGAACCACCTTGGTTATCCCTACAAAGGAGGCAAAGATTGAGTTCCCCAGGATGGCACCAAACTTGCAAAGCCCATTGAGAATGCCAAAGGCTGTTGCCCTGTGGGGAAGAGAAGCAGAAAGCAATGGTTAGGGATGTTCTTGGCATAACTACAGAAAGTCTGGAAAAATTATTTTGTGAGCTATAGATTGGCTTAGGTTGGAAGGGACCTCAAAGATCATCTAGTTCCAGCCCGCAGTGCTTATATGTTGCTTAGGCTACTCTCCTGGCAAGTAAAAAGAATAAATAGTAAATAGATGTAACTGTTCTGCATGTCTGTATGATTGAAGAAAATGTATGTGGGAATTCATTTCTCCTCTTATCTCAACTTCTTCCCAGCTCTTGAGTTGCCCCTTATGGCAGCCTTTGGCCTCCTCAAGGAAAGCAAGACACAACCTCTCTAGAATTTGTTGCAGTCCCTCTGGGCTGTCACCAGAGAAACAAACAGGGCTCTACTGCAAACCCTGATTCACCTAGCAGCTGAAATCATTCTGCCTTCAAAGTACAGTTCTCCTTCACTTCTGGCTCTTTCCTACAGCTTGAAAAGGCAAGAAGAGTCTCTTATAACATTTCTGGCAGGAAAGCACCATCTGCACCACATCCTCCCAAAGTTTTCTACTCCGTCTTGTCTCCCAGATTATTCCGTGCACGTGATTGTCTCCTTGTGGAGGAGAAGACTGTCATGGCAATGAGCTGAGATGGGAGGATACAGCCTGAAGGCCAGACCTCCATGCACACACATAGGAATGACAGATTTGCTGTATTTTATCTGCCTGTTATCTGTGCACACCCACCCAACTCCTGCATGCAAGCCACCATGCATGCAGCATTATGCTTACAAATGTCTGTGCTGATCCAGTCAAGCCACAGGACTGAGCCCTTAAGGTCTCATTAAAATACAAAAAGGAAAAATACAGCTTGCCTCATATTTCCATCAGAAACCAAGCAGCCAAAGCCACATTGTCAAGAGTGAACAGGAGAAAAGCTCTGAGCACCTTTTGTCCGTGGGGTAGAGCTCTACAGTGATCACGTCCAGGGCGTTCCAGGCAGCGATGCTGGCCCCGCAGAAGAGGCACTGCCAGCCGATCATCGCCGATTCGCTGTTGCCAAAGAAGAGAAAGAAGCAGCACACTGCAGAGATCAGCATTGAGCCACCTGCAGGGGAGCCAAGAGAAAGATGTTGGCACTGGTTTCTCTCCTCCATAGCCAAGCAACCATGCTGCTGATAAAGATGGTTTTCAAGTGGCAGCGCTTCACCCCAAAATGAATGAAATCTGTACAGATCTGTACGAATGCACAAGTACCTTGATGCTGCCTATCTGTCCCTGTCTGATGCTGGAAACCTGCCCGAAAATGTTCTCAATAACCATCTGATCTTGCTGATATTCCCGTTCTACAGAGGCTCTGAAGACAGGCTTTTCCAGGCAGGTTTCCAGCATCTCAGACTTCCAGATGGACCCAGGAATAGCAGAGGGAAGTAAACAAGTCGGCAAGGAGAAAGAATCATTGTGAAGGTTTTTCAACTTGAGTTTTGAGTGAAGAGCTAGAGCAATTCACATCAAATTGAAATCACTTGACACATTTCTAGACTCAATTAGGATAATTTACAGTCGATTGTAAGAAGCACTTGAGGTCTCTTTTAATTATAAGAACATCATTAGATTTCATGGCACATTTGCACAGGAGCCATAATTTTATGAACACCACTGAGGGAGAAAGTGAGAGCATTCATGCTCAGTTAGCCACAGTTCAGATTCAGGAATATTAATAACTACATCACTGCGTTCTTCCCCAGTTGGGAATTTTCACCTGGAAGAAGCAATTTTTGCAAAATCAAAACTATCTTTCACTTAACAGTTCTTTTGCTGCTGAAATATCTCCATTTATGGAGTTACCAGGAAACTAAATAACTTCTAGTTTGAGTTTTCAAAATTAATTTGACACCAACCGAAATAATTTGGATGCTGAACTGGAACTAAAATGTTTCATCTTGGATATTATGTTCTATTTTGCCAGTGCAGAGCCCTGCCTATGGAAAGCTTCCATGCAGGACCCCATGCCCACTTCTTTGGTACCTGCCCAAACTGCATCCCTCACTGCACAGTGTGGATATTTCCTCTGCTGAAGAAGTACAGGACTTCATTGGGGTCACTGTGTGTGTACCAGATCTGACATTTGGCACAGGAGAGAGTTTAGTGGAACACGATAAAACTGAACTGAAGTCCCAGTGAGGCACATAACGCAAAAGAGAAATTCAGTCTTCATGTTAAGCTGACCAGAAATAATATGTTCAACAGAGTGCTACGGGTGGGATGCCAGAAGGCTGTTTCAATTGAAAATTCCATAGTGAAACGTTTCAGCATGTCGTTCCCAATTTTTGTCCTGTACTTTTCATTCTGCAGCAGAAATAAGCATTTAGGTTTCCAGCTGTCATCTCAATTCCAGATGAAAATACTGAAACGCTGACATGTTTGTGGGGTGGGCAATTTGATTCTCATTCAGTTTAATTTATTTACTGCAAACCCTCTGGTTTGTTTTGGCCTTTTCCAAATTCACTACATGAAGGTTCATTTTGCCCTCCCAGTGTTAATTCCTGACACACTGATGGGGTCATCTTCTATAGTTTTACCTATCTGAGTGTGGGGCTAAACAAACTAAAATTCCCACTGTAATCAGAAGAGAGACAGGTGAACTCAAAAGAGTGACTCATGCTTTCCCCTTAAGTCACATCCCTGATTTTGCTAAGCTCACTTGTCTGTCCCTCGAGGTATTATTCCATAGTACCTGGGAGAGCCAGATTTGAGCCTTGCAGCAAGCAATCACAGAAATTTCCAATGGAATCATAAAGCTGATAACTTAGTCCCGTATGGCTAAAGAGTGATGTTTGCTTGGCTGTGACATGGTCAGTTAATCTACCATATGTTTCCTGAAGCTTCTGTAAAATCATTTGAAAATCAGAAGCCCCAAAGAGGGAACTCCTGGGCTGTCAAACAGCTACAGCAAATAATTTTTGTGAATATTCATTGCCACAAGCAAAGTGTCTTATTTATTTATACATAATGCTACGGACATAAGCATCAACTCAGCAGCACCAGATGGTCCTGCTTCAGCTCAGCCCCTGTGGTGCTCAGCACTGGATGAACACACAGGGTTTGACATTAAAGTCAAACGAAGAGAAAAGGCAGATGTCGCCAATCTACAGTAAAGATAGATGGGAAAGTGAGGAGCAGGTAACTTGCCCACTGCCACGGAGTAGATCACTGGCAGGAAGAGGAATAGAACTGAATTGTTGTGAGTCACTGTCTGGTGCCTCACCCTCCAGTCTTTTTACTCTTCTGCTCCATTTGACGTGGGCATGATTCATCTCCACCTGAGCCAGCTCAGCTTGCCTCCACGTGCAGCAGCACAAGGCCCTGGCCCCTTGCAGAGCCACGCTCCCATCTGACACCCACTACATCCATACTCACCGATCATCTTTATCCTCCCTATTTTGTCCATAAGCAGTGCAGAGATGATGTTTCCCGGCAGCACAGACAGGCTGCCAAGGAAGCTGACTAAGTAGATCAAGAAATCATTGTCCTCCTCAAAGTCCAGATGGCAGCCTTCCTTCTCCTTCATGAACGTGGTGTTTATCAGCCTGCAGTTGATGAATTTGTGTTCATAGAGATCTGTAAGAGAAATGGCCGAGGAGTTTATCTGTTAGTAGCACACTCCTTCCAGATGCTTCGGTGCAAATACAGAGTTAAGCAAGAAAAGGAACCAATGGGAGCATCCTCAGCCTCTGGGGCATTGTGAGTGATGACACATTTTAGTGACAGGCTTATGCTCATGTGGAAAGCTAACTCAGTTTATGAGAAAAGAAATATATCTAGTTAAAATATAAGGGGAAAACCCTCTTTTTTTCCTTTTCTTCTTCTTCTTTTTTTTTTTTTTCTTGTTTTTTTGTCTCCTGGGAATGAGCCAACCATAAAGATAAAAGCAGCTAGTCTCTCAGCCTGTCTTCACCCTCTTTTTCCATCATCACCCTCATTACACAGTGCACACACAGGCACACAGATCCCTATCGTCCTTTCTCCTAGAATCTGATGAAATAGTTCCTAATCACAGAGATGAGATCATGTCAGGAATCCCATTACCAGTGTTGTAAAAGACAGTAGAGATGATGGTGCAGTTTTCAAAGAAGGTTTCACTGGATGTCACGTCCTCAAAGTAGCATTCTTCAAATAGCGAATCCTCAAATCTCACCTCCTTGAATTTCATGCCAATAAATCTGTGGGGCAGAAGGTAGAGCTTCACTCAGTGCTTGGAGATACTCCCTACACTGGATAACAGGCCATCCTAGTTTAATAGACAGAGTACTAATGACAGTTTTTAGGGTCACTTACAGAAAAGGTCTTGCTTGAATGCACAGCTGTCCTTCCAACAAAGTCCTTCTGTATTTTGTATTTTATTAAGAAACGGGGCTTTGAGGAGTTTAAAAGATGGATCTGTTGGAATTTCTGGTTGTTTCTCTGTCTCTCAAAGTAGTCATAAGCAAGAAGATGTGTTTCTAAGGCTGAGTGGACATAAATCCTCTAACTTGCAGGGCTAGTCTATCTGAAGAAGACATAATTTCACCCTGTGTGTGGCATTTTCTTTGTGAGCTGACCTTGTTGCCTTCCTTATTCTGCCCCTTCCTCAGGCAGAAATAAAACCAGACATTATCAGGAGTCCATGTGGCCATTTGGTGAAAGGTTTCTGACGGTTGTTTAAACTCACAGTGATTTTTTAAGGAAAAATGCAGTAAGATTTCCTGGGGGAGGTGTACGGCCTGTAGCCATCTCTGTTCAAGGACCATCGCATATCATGTGAAGAAAACAGATTACACCAAAAATAATCAACAGTGTCAGGTGATGGATTTCTCCTCTGATGGGAAGCTTGGCACATCTGACCTGCCTGCCTGAAGGATGACACAGTATTGATTTACCTGTGAGCTTTTGCAGGGACACTGGGGAGATGTATCAGTTAATGCACAGGCATGTACAGGAAGATGTAAAGAGCTAGTAAGTGCAGGCATTATTGCTTTAGCTAAGGAGGACACAACTGTCACCAAATAAAAAGGCTTCTAACATATACCCAGAAGCTTAATTGAATTGAGCACTTACAAGACAGTCTAGCGTGATGGCTATTTACAGCATTAAGAGAACACTGCAGGGCTTATTAGCTGTGGCTACTAACAGATATTATTAATGCTCAGAATGTAACAAGAAGACTACTCAAGTCTTTTGCACTGTGCAGAAGGTCTCATAGGTTACAGCAACACTTAAGCTGTTCTGCATTTGCTCAATAATAGCCTGTGATGTATGTGCTCACAAAGGCCCTTAAAAGTCCTTTGCCTGCAGATTGCTTTCTTAACATCTGTCTTTAAAAGAGTCATGCAGCAACAGCCTGGTGTTTGATGGAGTTTTAACTCACAGGCAAGGGCTAGAGGGAAAACTGACCTATAAATTATAAGGAGATATGCTCTGGACATTGCTGGAATGCAGTTTGATCATGTTTTGAGTTATTAAATTGGGGAAGACAAAAGCAGCAGTACAATGATACACACCACAGTTTTATGAGTTCATCCTGGAAGGTGCTGAGCATCCTGAACTCCAAAGGAGGTTAGGGAAAGCTGAGGATCTCCTCTAGGATAAGACCAAAGTCCTCAAATCCTAAATTTGGCCTCCACCCACATCTCACCAGACTTTGGCTTCTCTGTAGGCAGGGGCATAGGAATTACGGGGCTAAGTTTGCACCATCAAGCACAGATCCTTACTGCAAGAAAGGTCACAGGGAGGGTGTAGGGGGTCAGGATGGGCTCCTCCATCAAAGTCCATAATCTGTACATCAAGGAAATTGAGATAAATTGAGACAGCTCCTGAGGGGAAAGATGTACCTGGATGGGCAATGAAGTGTGGCTTCAGTTATGAAGACTAGAATAATAAATTTTTTGTGTGACCTCCCACATGGTGCAAAGCAGCTGGAGTAGCAGCCTTTCTAGGCTCTCTGCAGCAATGAGATCACTATATGATAAGGGTATTTCCCCACTCATTACTTTGGAATTCAGAAAATAAAAACGACCTGCTACACATCACTAGGATTTACACTGCTGTGGGGTTTAGAATGACCAGGGTCAGGCTGGATTCAGGGAAGGTAAAAGGGAAGAAAATGATGATACTCTCCCAGAGTGCCTTCTCTGACTTCAGAGCACTAAAACAGAAGGTGGCACATGCCGTGGGGAGATGCTGCTCGGCACAGCAGAAGCGCACCAGTACAATCAGCCAACACACACTAATGGGCTGTGGGGTGGAGACCAGGGAGAAGTCGTTCCGAGGTCCGCAACGCAATTTGTTACCTACAAAATGCAGCAAAACAACAGTTTCCTTTGCGGTGGTTGGCTTTATTGCTCAAGACCAGTAGATGTCAGTGTGTGCTAAGGAAAGAGAAGTCACCACTGCATCCCCTCGTCCCTGGTGCACCCCCTCGGGTTGGAGATGTGAGTGTCTGAGGCAAGGTGTGTGGAAAGTGGGACACCAAAGACTAATAGTTCTGTGGAAAACTCCCTGTAGGATTTGCGGGAGGCAGATTGTGTATCCAGAAGAACAACAGATTTACAAGTTTGTGGGAAATGGAAAAAAATGAGCTTTCTAGAAATGAGGGTTACTTTTCCAAATGCCTTGTGTATGTTGGTGGATCTCATTCCCAGTTCCTCTCATGCCTTTGCCCCATCAGCATCAATCAAACCGATTTCTGTTCACTTACTTATCATTTCTGTATTCCCCGTTTCTATGGATCTGGTTTTCCAGGGTGAAATTAAAGGTGAAGTGTGACACTTCTTCCTCATCAAAGACCTTCACTCGGGACTCATAGGCCTCTTCTTGGAGATAGCGGATCATGTCAGGGAACCAGACAATAAGGCCATAGTAACTATAGCAGAGTGGGAGAAATATATTAGGGACCCTGGCACTGAAAATATCACAGTGCTTTTCCAAAAATCCACTTCATAATTTGTAAACCTGCTAAATTCCTATTGCAAATAAATTTCTGATGCAAATCCTTGCTTAGGTCTGACAGGACCAAGAAAAAGTCTCCTTTCTGTAACATGCTGCTCTCAGATGCACAATGATTCATTTTTGTTCACCTAAAACAATGCAACTCATTTAAACTTTAGGGACAGTGAATCCTTTGCTAGAAAATACAGCAATGTGCTATATCCTTGCTGCCCAAGAGACCAGCAGAACAGCAAAAAATTTGGAAGCTTTCCCTGAAAGACGGATTTCTGCAAGTGTGAGGCTGTAGTATTGAGACTCTAAAAGCCCTCTAGTTTCCCAAAAATGTTAAGCAAGTACCTTACCTTAAGGCCATAGTAAACCAAACCACAGCCAGCATCAGCGTGTTCATCCTGTACTGGGCTGTTAAACAATATAGCACGTTGTCCCAGACCTACAAATCCACAAAAAAGAATCATCTGCAAGGAAACCCTAGCAGAGACTTACAAGATGAATTTCTGTGTGCATCATAGATTTAATATTTTCAGTAAAAGGGCTCAATGGGGGAAGATCAGATGCTTGTCCAGGGTTAGTTCAAAATTATGTTTGTCTAGATCAGTGGTTCACAGAAATATCACATGTTCAACTGTGTGCAAAGGTCTTTAATCTGTATAGTGAGCTGGTGTGTATGATGAGGATTCCAGACCCTCTGACAGTTTTGTCTTTTCACCTGTAGGTGTGGCCTCAGGGTTGCTTTCAAACCGAGCTCTGAAGCTCATTGAAAAGCAAAAAATCTCAATGCAGATGGTGCTTTAGGAGGGGTAGGATAAACTCAGGTAGGGATGAAACCAAGAAGAGCAAGACAGAGAGCAAAGTCTTCTCTTGAGCTACAGCAGGAAATACTGCCAGGAGCATACAGGTAAATAATTCTTCGTGCTCTTTACTTGCCACATAAATAACAACAACATAGCACCTGCATTGCAATTAGTTCAGATGGACTCTCCTTTATTTGAGGCTCATCCTCTTAACAGGAATAATCTAGCAAGTTTGTCCACAAAGTTTTGCCTAGGTATAGGTAAGCATAGCAAGTATGAAGGGTTAAATTAGCTGAAGACATAATGTGAGGTTGTTATAAACTCAGTCTCAGCAGGAGCAAGTAGCAAGCACTTTTCTCAATCCACTGCAGGTGGTAAATTCACTTCGGCTTAGAGGAGAGGGAATCGATATCTATCTGCTCTGAAGGAGAGTCAAGTACTTGGGGCTGGGGCTGGAAGCTCTGTCATTAGCACAGCTTGACCGCCGTGCTGCTCACAGGGGCATCTCAGGGTAGTGTGGCATCTGCACATGCTCACATCTGATGGAAACTGCAATCAGCGTGCAAACAGAGCAGGCTTTTTGAGGGAGAGTTGGGCTTCCAAAGCCCAGTGACACTGAGCCCTGAGCTCAAAAGCCCCCATGGGATGGGTTTGCATCTCTTTACCTGTTTGAAGGTGGTTGTGATTCTGACCAGCCACCGCTGGTACCAAGTCCCTGTTGAGCTTTGAATTTCAATGAATTCATCAACTTGCTTTGGAGTTTTGATATAAGAAACCTAAAGAGGAAAAGAGATTGAGAGAGAAAAAGAACATTGACCCAAAGTCTCCATAGTCAATACTGGGTTTACACAGTCTTCTGAGCAGAGTTTCAGCCCGATATCCCTTACTATTTTTTTCTTGAATGTGACCAATAGACATTAGTTAATTAATTTATTTACAACAAGAGTTTTTATTACAGCAAGAAATCTTCCTGCCTGCCCTCCTTCCATCCTGCCTTCCTTCTCACCTTCCTGCCTTCCACCCCTATATCCTTTCATCATTTCTCTCTCTCCCTCCCTGAAGTAGTTGAAGTGAATTACATCCACTTCAGTCATTTGTACATTGGTTAATATGACTATACATTATGCTATTTCTGCATCCTTTAGATTCCTGCTTGAAATAAGGACTGAACAACAGTAAAAATCATCTTTGTGATCAGCCATTTGTATCTGCATCTCATTGTGCCCCAGGACCTCCTTCTTAAATCACAACTGGTATTTCTCATTTAACACCTTTTCAGAACTTCTGGCAGAATATCTGCATCAACTGAAGGCGTGGATGGGAATCTTTGCATCTGAAAATGCATCCAGTCGTGATTTGAGCCCACATCATGCCATCATTTCACTCCACCAAAATAGTCTGAATTTTCAACATTGAATGCTGACTAGAAACCTTAAAAACGAGTCCTGGAAAATATTTGCTCAGTAACTTTAAATGGATGATATGCTCCAGGAAGCCACAATCTGTTTGTAAATACAAGGGAGGTGAAAATTCACTGAATAAATTTCAGAGTGTGAACGAGTGCCTTGGCTCGGCTGTGGAGTCTCTGTGTTCCTCTTGTTGGCACCGCTTAAATGTCATCTCTGGGAACTGTCCTGGTGACAACTGACTCACCACAAGCTGCAACTTCTGGCCTATCAGAAAACCACACAATCTGACAGTTTGCTCCACACCAGCCCGACGTGCCATCCGCTCATGCCAGCAGATGCCACTCAACTTTGACTCAGCCTCGAGGTATAGCACTTGGCTCAGCTCAGCCCGCAGCACCATGACGCCATTGGATGGAGCAATGAGCATGTTTTAAGTACAAGTGCATCTCTTTTTCCTCTTTCTATCCATCCTTTAAGAGCATCTGTCTTCTTAAATTTAAAAGCATAAATCTAGATCTATTCCCCGGCTGGCTTATCGGGAGTCTACAACTGAATTATAGAAATCTGCAACTAACCCCAGCAAACACCTTTTCCCTCATTTTGCTTATAAATCAAGACCCCTGGTGAGGACTTTTTCACAAGCAGCAAACTAATGAGAAGTAACCACTCACTTCGCTTTCCCTGGGAGAGATTAAAGATTGGGTATGAGGCAGATGGAAGCTCATTAGAAGGTACATGAAGTTTAATCAGAGTTTGATTAGAAGATGGAAAGGAGAAAGAAGCGAGTCAGATCTCCCACATGGCTAATATCTCTCTTACTTGGTTCTAGTCTCTTAGAGCAAACCGATTAAGTGTACGTATAATTGGAAAATCACTGCTCGGAATGCTGGAGTGAAACACCAGGGATGAAGAGTATTCACAGCAATTCACAGGATTGACTAATGATTGAAATAGCAGGCTGGCATTCAACTTGAAATGCATTAAGTGCATCTCAGAGTGCTGATCGGTGGGGGTGATCACAGTGAAAGGGAGATTCCCAAGAAGGAATTAACAGGTGCTGTGCTTCACTGGGGGAGTTATGCCCATTTTTTCTTTTATGTGTCAATGGTTTTGTAAAACTCACCGTAAACACTCTCTCTGGCTCACCCTTGGCCCGCATGTTGGTGTCATGAACTTGCTTGAGGATCATCCAGGCTTCATCATGCTTACCCATCTGGAAGCACCAAGGGAAAGGAAAATAAGTGTAGAGAGGAATCAGTTCTACAGGTCAAATACACCAGAGAAGACCCATCAAGCATGGCTGTTTGAAGGGCAAAGATCTGCAGGGATGGTTTGTGTGCACAGTGCAGCACATCTGTGCTGAGGGAAGGAGTTGCCCAAAAACTGGCTGGAGCAGAAGGGGAACAGATCAGGGAAGAGGAGATGTGTGAGAAGACCTGGACTTTGTTCCCATCTCTGCTGAGGTCTTGCAGAGATGGTACTTCTATCAGGATTCACCTGTTACATGCCCATACTCAATATGTCTTTGTTGGATACAAAATTTCTGGAATTCTGTGCCTTCTTCTGGTGCCACATTCAGAGGTAACCACTCACCACCCCTGACTAATGTCACAGTCTGCAGCCTCTGGGGCTGCAGCAATCTATGCAGAGACTTTATGTGTGTAGGAGTGCCTTTGCCTCCGAGCTTGTACTGAGTGTTTGATGGGACAAACAAAGAGAGATGGTGACACACTAGGGACCAGCCATCCTCTGCTAATGGCAGGCTGTGATGTTCACATAAATCATCATCTTACCTCCAGCAAGAACCGCGGGCTTTCAGGCATGAACTTCAGTGCTACCAAGGAGGCGATACAGGGCAGGGAGCAGACCAGAACAAAGACTCTCCAGCTGTGGAAGTGGTACTTGGTTCCCATACTGAACCCCCAGCCTGGAAACAGCAAGAGCCAACAAGTGAAAATTCCAAGCAGGCAGATTGATTTTTCTCTTGTAAAGCAGCTCTGAACTTTACAGCTATGCGTGACACGGCAACAGGTTGAAAGTTTGCTATTCTTAGTAATGATGGCTTTTAGAGGCTCAGTACCATGTTCAGCAGATAATAGCAAGTGAGTTCATGTTCATTACAGAAAATGGAACATCCTTGCTCAGGCTCTGCGTTTTAAAAAGCTCCTTTTATCTCTGAGTATAAAAATCACCTAGCAGTAAGAATAGCTCCATGCAGCTGTAGGCAAGTCAGAGTGGGAAGGGGCAGAGGAATCAGGGCCAGAATTTATTGCTTCTCAGAAATGTCACCAAAAGTTTACAGAGGTTAAATTTCCTCTGATCTGAAAGGCACATTAGAAGCAGTTCCTTTCCATCTCATACCTTACACACATATTTCACTATTAATAACAGCAAGCTAGGAAGACAAGATTGTTTTTCCAAACTTGCAAAATCTGAGCTGAGACTCAAACTCAGAAGAATCAGAACCATCATCCAGCTTTTGGGATTCCCTCTCTCCTGCCTTTTCCTGATACCTAAGCAAGTCCTCTGATAAGGAGTAGAAAGTACAGCATCATTCTCATGTTGTTCCTGTAACAACATACACCAGTGTAGATTCTTAAAGCAAAAGATGATTAAAGTTAAAAAAAAAAAATTGAATAAAAGCCTTTTTTTCCTTTCCCTGGGCTCAAATCTGAAGGGATAACAGCAAAATCGTATCCAGAAAATAAATGTAATGTAAATACAGACTTTTTTTTTTTTTTAAAGAAGTGTATTGATAGATAATAATAATAAAAAGTCATTGCTATGCAGTAACTTTGTATATTTGTTCCAGCAGTCTCTGTGGTATTGATCAGAACCAAGAGCTTTATACTGACTGCATTTTAAACACAATAAAATGAATTGATAGGTAGATAAATGTTTTTTTTCTTCCTGGTCTTTGTCCCACTTTTCGTCAAACAGAATCTTTCAGACAGCTGCTGTTGCTGAATGCTGAGTGAATTAATCTTTTCCAGGAGATATTTGCTTCGGGTGTTTTCCAAATGTACGCATATGAGCTAGGAGGAGGACATGAAGTTTTTTGCTCTTTGGAGCACATTTCAGAGTCCACTTGGGTGCAGCTCTGCACAGGGGACCCAATTCACTCCTGAGCTCAGGTAGGTGGGGCCATGTCTGACATCAGGCCATGGCATGCTGGGGAGATGCCACCAGCTCCACAGCCCTAAGAGTGGTGGCACTTATCTAAGGAAAGGAATGTGTGCTGTTCTCACTGCTAGCATTCATAGCACCCAGTAATTCCCCCATTAAATTTCCTTACTATTGATAACTGGATCACTTCTTTTGCAGTGTGCTACTACTTAGCATCAGTCAATTAATCAATCAGCCCCCTTATTAGACCTTCTATGCACACTTCAGATATTTACTGTTTTCAATACTGTTCATGCTTGGATGTGTAAGGTCTGACAAATGTTAACTTGTGCTGGTTTTGGAGTAGTGTGGTGGTGCAGGAAAGTGGTGCTGTCAAAAGCCAAAAGCACAAAACCATTACCGTAATGTGGGATGATGCTCCACGCCATTGCTGAAGCAAAAATACCACCGATCATCCAGAACATGCACAGCCAGCTCAGGTGCTCACCCCTCTTCTCACGAGACAGGAATTCAGAGAAATAGGCAAACACGATGGGGAGGGATCCCCCAATACTGAGAGGAAAAAACAGCACATGGAAAAAATGAGTTTTCTTCAATATCACGTGGATAGGATTGTTCAGGTTAAAACACCCACAGATGTGGGTCTGCTGTGTCAGGACAAGGGCAAATGATTTCAAACTAAAAGGGGAGAGAATAAGACTGGATATAAAATAAAAGTTGTTTTGATAAGGATAATTCGCCAGTTACACACCCGAGGCCTGAGATAAGGCGGCAGAAAAGGAAGAATCCGTATCCCTGGACAAAAGAGGACAGGAAAGCGAAGGCAGCATTGATTGCAAGTGATATGATGAGGCATTTCTTTCTTCCCAGTTTATCAGCGAGGCCACCCAGCATGACAGCCCCCACCATCATTCCCAGGTAGACTATCAGGCCTAGAAGAGAGGAAGAGAAACACTGAGTTTGGTAACACCATCCTCCTGCTTGTCAGGTGGAAATGGTTTGCTGTCCCATACACAGACAACATCAGCTGCTGTTCCCTTACATTACAGCCAGCTACCACTTGAGAGAGAAATAAAGATGGAAATACCACTGACGGCCTCACAAATAACATAGCTATGTCAATGACAGGCCAGTTTTGTCAGGAACCAGCATTCATAACGCAGTGAAAGGTCTCACCTGGGCTCTGCACGCCAATTATGACTTCTTACTCTCAAAAAAAAAACCCAACTATGAAGACCAAGCTTTTCAAAAGCAGTGCATGCATTAAAAGAAAGCTACATACTCCCATTCTTCCCAAATGAGCCATCTCAGATACCAGAAGCTCTATCCATTTGTGGAATCTAATTCCTCCATTTTCCGCTCGTGAGCTTTCACCACTCCCTGCAGCATCACATGGTGCAATATAGACATACCCACATTTGATCAGACCCACATCTTTCTTTCCCGACCTCTCTGCTCACATATCTTCTGCACGTAAGCAATGGCCAGGCATAAGCAGCTTAGCATGCACGTGTCCCAGCTGTGTGCCACCAACGGTACAACAGAAGTCTGATGCCTTAACTCCGCTCACCCCCCTGAGTGCAGTGACACTGAAAAGCTGTGAGAGGAGAGAGAGGCTGCTGCAGCATGGATAAATCTCTTTGTGTGTTACCCATCCTGCCCATGCTTCCTCTGGAGCACATTGCCTCTCTCTCTCTGCTTTTCCTAGCAGCATTTGAAAGGATCAATCTATTGCCAATCTGACCTGTACAGTGCAGATGCTTCCTGTGTTATTGAGCCAACATCTTATGTCTAACTAAAGGACAACTTGCAGAAAAGAATAGAGCCTTGATCTGAGCATTTCAGGAGATGGAAGAACCTACAGTTTGCCTTGACGGTTTGCTCTGTAGAGTAATTATTCTAATGTTAAAAAAAATGAGTTCATTTTAACTTGACTTCATTAGATCTTCTACATGGGGTCCTCAAAAGACAGACAATTTCAGTGAGCATGTTTAGTGGAGACTGAATAAGAGAATAGGCTCTCTGTATCCAGTTCACTATATGATAGCAATTCTGGCCTAGAAGAACAAGCTCTTGTCTTTAGCTTTTCTACTGAGATTTTCCCCAGAAGGACCACCTGTTACATTGCCTTTTACTTTATGTGAGTAGCAGTGCAAGTAATGCTAATTATTAATGCTCACAGGTCCAGGGGTATCTTCTTTCACTTATTTTAACTACTTCCAAGATTTAGAGACTTCACTGAGCAAGAATATGCCCAGGAAGAACCACAAGGTACGGCCCTTTTGCTAGCAAAATGCCTGTTGAAGCCTGTGTGAGTTACGATAGGAAAAGACAACAGGATCAGATACACAGCCCAGTCCACATGGCCAGAAAACGATGAAGAATAAAAAATTGTCATATATATCTGTGTGTTTATATGTGTACATGTACATATATATATATATATGGAGAAAATCCCTGCATGGCAGATGTTCATCTAAAGCCTCTTAACAGAAAATGTCCCAGATTAGAAGGAGGTAGAGGAGGTTGTTACATTGATTTATTACAGCCAAATTCCCTGGCTGGTGCAAGGCAGGTGGTTCTGGCTGGGAACTGCCTCAGGTAAGAGGGAAGAGTTGGATGCTCCTCGCAGCCCAGAGGTGGGTTTGGCACCCTGCTGCCTTTCTCCTGCACTTCTCAGCTGTTTCAAGAGGTCAGTGCATGGCCACAGTTGTAGAGCCATCAGACTAGAAAATCTGTCCATTCTGCACTATGGAATGCACAATGGACTTCATTAATTTTGGGGTAAAAAACCATGTTGATAAAGTGATTTTTCACTCAGAGCCAATCTGAGCACTGCACACTAGGATCACTAATTATTGATTCATACAGCAATGCAACAAGTAGGTGCTAAATGGTTCAATACGGTGGCTGGGACCCAGAGAGGTATGGAGTGTGCAGTGTTTTTTTGAGTACCATTAGGAGAATGTGGTGATGGCTGTTACCTTTTGAAGAAATCCAGCTCCAGGGTTAAGGGTAAATCTGAATAAGCCATTATTTGCAGGCTATTCTGCAAGTAATGGAGAATAATGAATGCCTATGGGAAAGTCTGCAACAGCCTCCCATAAAACCTGTGGAAAACCAAAGAGCTGAAATTCTGAGATGAAATTTTGGGTTATGAGTCATGCAATGCTGAAATTATAAGGAAAATATGAGACCTTATTCCCACTGGAAAGGAGGTAGCATGTACAGAATTTTCACATTAAGAAAATTATTAGCCTTTATTGAAGCTATGTGCTCCAAACTAAAACAGGAATCTTGGTCATAAAGGCTGAGTTCTAGGACTGAAGAAGGTGGATGTGGGATGGCTATGTGTGTGCTAAGCTGTATTTTTACTATTTCAGCATAATTAGAAGCAAGCTCATAAGGGCTTTGGAAAGGAAAGGAGAAATTCAAGATTTACAAAGTGTCCATCACAAGCATGAATTACTTTTGTCTACCCTTAATGGAATTAAAGTTCTTAAAAATAAGTCACATCTGGAAAGTATCACTATCAAGATATGACAAGGGCTCAAGGGACAAATGGAAAATTCAAGCAGAAAACGTGATGAGTTGGTCCTGAATCCCTTCAGGCTGCCATGGAAGTGAGGAAGCTGATGGATCCCAGTGCAGCAGCATCTCACCTCTTCTCACAGCTCTGCACAGAGCCAGTGGCCACATGAACGTGGGAGTTCCTACCCACTTTCCAAGCAGAGGCCATTACCAGTACAGTAACAAGAAGGTTTTTGAAAGCATTTTGACAATCCTAAAGGATTAGGATCTTCTACATCTTGCAATTCAAACTGTGATAAAAACAAAATCCAAACACTTAACAGCAGAGCATCTGTTATACCAGGATGTATTTTATGGACACCGAAATTTTGTGATTCAGTTTTGAGCTATTTAGAAGATGGATGAGGCAAGGCACAGGCCTCAATACTGCTTGAGTGATTTGAAGAAGAAGAAATCCTGCTTGGCTTGTGCTCCAACAACAGCCAACATTTCCCAAAGGATTGGCTCTGGGCTGTATGACTTTTTCCCCTTCTTCCTGAAATTTCTTGTCTGCTCTTCCTTATAAGATTATTACTGCTTTATCCTTGAATCTCACTGATCTCCTAAATGGGAATCACATCAAAGTGTAGTCCCATTGCATGTGTTTTGTTGATTCAACACCAAGAGAGAGACTCTATCTGCACTAATGGCTCCTCTACCTCTGAGAAATGGATTGTGCATGTTAAAGGCTTTCCATTTGCTGAGCTGTGGGGGTAGATACAGAATGGATCTGGCTGCAGGCACTGGGGGGATTCTGTAAGCCAAAGCTGTATGTGCGAATCCACACACATTTGTCATGGAACTGGAAAGGCAGCGCATGCCAAGCAACTCAGCCCCTCCACTGGGATTGTCCATCACATTGATATCCATAGGGCCATCTGGTCCCCCCACCCAGCCAAACAAGGTGGGAAACAGCACGGAACCATGGCTGGGCTCCTAGTCTGTATTTATCCAGAAAAAGAAAAAGCACTGATCTCTGACAAACGGATTAGGATTTAATGTCATATCAGGTGAATTCAGGTCAACAAGAAGATGAGGCCAGTTTTATCTGCACTGATAATAAAGCATCCTCTTTGGACAACTAAAAGGGAGGTAGTGTTACACATTTGGTTTAATGGACTCACACAGACAAGCTTTAATATCTACGTAACTGCATGATCACAAACAGGATCTCTTTTTCTGTTTTTCGATCTAACTCTGCAAGGCTAAGAACCTGGAAGGTGATGGTCTCCTTAAAATATTATTATTATAACACCATCATAAGAAAGAGGAAATGTGAGCCTGAAAGATAGACTTTACTCTCAGCATGTAAGTGGATGTTTTGCAGTCATGGGCAAAGGGCTCACATTTTTCTTGTCTCAGAGTTTACTGAACTGCGAAATGATAACTGCAGCTCTGGAGCATGGGAAATCTGATGATACAACTGTGCCTTCAGTTTTTCATATGCAGGATGTGAAAAGGTTGAAAACGTTACTATGACACCATCTTTTCTACTGGCTGTGTACTTACTGCTCTGTGCTTGCAAATACAAGATTCTGTCTTCTAAGGGATGATTAACAGCACTTGAAGTTGTGCATTTATGTGATATTTCTCCAGAGAATGATGTTGTGTGTCCTTTGGTTCATCAGCAAATAGAAATGTATAACTCTCTGTGTGGTTGTCCGTAGCAAATACTCTGTTTCCAACAGGATGTATTATACTGAAAAGGAAAACTTTGTCGTAATAAATTTAATAAATGCATTGTTATTATGACTGTTGCTGGAGAAAGCTCAGCAAAAGTAGATCTGCAAGAGGAATATATGAAAGTTATGTTGTGAAAGGTTAGCAAGCCTACACTGAATGGCTAGTTTTAAAAATGATAGAAATCAAACATCTAAAGCATACAGAGCTGTTGATGTTTTTCTTCTTATTTTTTCCTTTTTTCTTTTATTAAATATTCCTAAAGTGTTCAAAATAACAATTCACATCACAGAAAAACTTAAAATACGTTTTGTCCCATGAGGGACAGTTAGGGCTAAAATAGCTGTTAATTTGCATCTGATGTAGATATGTTTATTTTCAGAACAAAATGTAAACGTTTTCTAAGAGGTGTCACATTCATTTCACACTTTCCATGAAACACTGTGGGCATCTGTTTATTTGTAATTTTTTGCATAATTTGGCCATAAATTGCTGGATATTTTTCCACTCTTGCTTTCTGAGGGAGGAAAAATATGCAATACACTGAGTATTTAACACAAAATGTCCTTTCAGCAAAAGCTGACCTTTGCTCAATTAGTTTTCAGCGGGTAACTACTCCAGCTCCCATTTGTTCCCTCCTATTTCTGTAAGTTCAATTAGCTACTTGATTTATTTCCCATATTTTCCTTCCTGGCCTCAGTTGAGGCCTTGAGGGTGTATATCTGTGCACAGCTGCCTGGAAGCAACCCTCAGTCTACCTGGGATAGTCTGATTACTTTTCCTTAGCAAACATGTGTTGAGACGAGCAGCCACCTGGGAGCAATCAGATCACTGTAGACATCTATGGCTGATGGTGATAAAGTAAGGGGCAAGTAGCATCTCTGTGGATAATGCCACTACGTCCCTAAAACCCAATGGCAAGGAAAGGAAGACTCGCACCCTCTCCAGTCAACGCTCTCTCCATTCTGTGCAGGTGCACTCTTGCAAGATCATCAGTACACGTTAGGCAGAAATTGAGGACAAGAGTTCTTTGATGGCCACTATTACTGTGATAAGTCAGCTGTAAGGATCATTGAAGCCTGGGCATTAGCAAGATTGATTTATGACAGCACGACACATAGACAGACAAGGGAATGGGAACCACGAGGGAAATGAGCATATGTTGGAGGCTCTGAGCTTTGTGGGCAGATATCTTTTTCTTGTCAGTGGTGGATGGGTGCTGAAGCTAATCCAGGAATGGTTTTGAGGAGGATTGTTCTCGTTTCCATCAATAGCACTTCCCCATCCTGCCACCTGCAGCCATGTGCCCGCTCTGCTCTCCTTACATCCTCACTTCTCCATGCCCTTGAGCATTCATTACTCGTGTCAGTGAACCACTCTGCAGTCTAACGCTTTCTAAGCTCTGTTTAATCCCTTTTCACAAGGGATCATTTGGTAAACCTCAGATCTAAGAGAAAACCTGCATCAGAGGAAGATCCCAGTGGTAGAAGCAATGTGTTTAACCAAAGCCACTGAATCAGAGACTTGCCTTCTGTGCAACACCAATCAGTAACAAGCAAGTGTTATTGTAAATATCTGCTTTCTGGACTTCTCAATCTTTCTCAAACCAAGATGAATCAGTTGATTTTGTTCTTAGGCAAATTCTTTCTTTTTGTTCATGTTTAAGTAAAAAATACAGTGTGCATACAAGCTTTGACAGGAGAACCTTCAGAATAAACAAGACAAGGACAAAAGAAATAGTTCTGCAAAACCAGGTTCTCAAAAGCACAAAAAGGCACAAGAAGAGTGCTGTTCCATCATTAGGAATTCCAGGCCAGCTGAGTCAATGTGCAGTGAGCTGGAGCTCAAGCTGGATACGGATCTAGATATCTCCTTGCTTATCCAGAGCTCATCAGAACACCCTGAACTTTCAGATGTGCAAATGCTGAGCTGGAAAAAGCATGCAAAAAAAAAGAGCTCCGTTGGGAGATCTCTTGTTCTCTCTTAACTGTGATTGGGCCAGAAATATTTCAAAGATAGATTTTCCTTGTGACATTTGAAGTTTTCTGTCTCTGACATCAACTACGGAGATGGATATTTATGGGGTTGGAGTTTCAAAAGATCTCAGCTTTTATATAGTCTCCAGAATAAATGACCTGCTTTTCAAAAAAGGTCTTGTCACTGAAAAGGCACCCACAGGGATCCTGGTGTTCCATCGGGAGCTGGTGAATTCAGAAGTCCCTTTGAAATCAGGATTCAATTGTAAGCAGTTCACTTTTATGTATCTGACCTGAGCTATTTTGAGCTAGAAGTGTGGTTTGTGAAACAAAAAATATTACCAAACCCTTGCAGGCACAAAACCAGGTACAAAATTGGCTCACTATGGAAAGAAGCATCCTGATCCTCAAGTTCAGAGAAGGAAAAAAGAAGGTGCAGGAAGGAAAACCAAATGAAGAAAAAAAGTCTCTAGGACCTTGGTGCACCAAGCTGAGAAGTCTATGTAAGGCTAATTGTCTATTGCCTTTGTTACATGAAAATAATGCAAATAGAATGGAGTCAAGGTCTAATCCAAAATCCACATTTCCCCTCTTCTGGGCAGAGCTTCTGGCCCAAATGTATGCTTAGCAGGCCCAATGGTTTCCCTGCGACCTTGGTGCACATTCCTCCAGACACACCATCCCCTCCTAGAGCAGTTCTATCAAAAGCTACTTTATTTTCCTTCCAGATGTGCTGTACTAAGCACAGCTGGCTCTCACTGCAGGACACACTGGACACTTTCCTGGTTCTTAGAGATCTGGGAGACTTCTATTCCTCCTATGGCTTATTATGTGCAAGGGGAAAAAAACGCTCATCCAACCTTTTCCACCCAAACTCACAATAACTATGCCTTTGTATTTTGACCACAGGGAGGTGTCAATAGTGATGCTGTTAGTAGCCTGACCCTTTAATCTCCATTCAGCACATTAATCTCATTCCACAGACCTAAGAAGAAACCTTCACAGGCAACTTCTGACCCAGTGCATATTAGCAGTGTGCTCTGGCCGAGAAGTCAGCGTGCAGGACCAGCTGCTCTGATCTGCCAGCTGGGACTTTTTGCTAAATGAAAAGTGAACCTGGATGCAGTGAAAAACCAGAGAGCGAGGAAGCACTGAGAGACACAGTGTAATAGCAGATTGATCCAGACCAAGAACATCTCTGTCTGTTACATCCATCACACTCAGAAAGTACTGCTTTGCAGACTTCTGATAACCATTTAATTTCTAAAAGCACTGAAAATTGCATCATTATATGCTTAAGCAGGAACAGTCACACACAAATTTTTGTGTATTTGATTCTGAATGTTCCTAGGAGTTTTGCCTTGTGTTCCCACTTGCTGTGAGCTGCCTGGCCCAAATCCAGCCTTTGGTGGCCTGTCCTGGAGCCCATCCTTAAGTTGGACTGAGATGTGGTATGGTTCTGTTACTGCTTTACAGCAGCTGCCTTCACAGCAGTAAGCAATCTTCTTTTGAATCAGACCCACCCAGACACAATTATGCATGAGATAAAACATTCTAAAAAGGGCCCCCAAAAGGTTCTGAAGCCAGTTGGTCATGAGAAAAATATATTGTAGGTACTGTCAGTTAGATTAGAAGAGCTGCTCAAGTGGCACTTACCTAGCATGCCTTTGTTTGAACTGGATAAGCACATATCCTTCTCAGCACTGGGCAGAACAAATCCAACCACAAACAGCTCCACCCCGTCTGCCATCAGCGCCAACCCTAAAACAAAGAAGAGGGTCCACTGGAAGCGTCCGTGGCCACACTCCTCAATGATGTTTTCATACTGGTGGGCAAGCTGCTCCTCATCCTCCATCCTCTCTGCCATAAGGTCAGCACGGTCTCTGTACTCATCATCCATGGCAGGAGCTCGCTTCTTCTGCTTGGCTTTAATGTCATCCGGGTGCGGGATTCCTTGGTATTCCCCCTCATAGACCTCATCATCTTCATCATGGCCTTCTGTAACATCACTCTGGGCATCTTCTTCATGAGTGGGTTCATCCCCACCACGGTAGTAGCCATCATTGGGTGCGTACCCCTCGTAGTTACCATCCTGGTACCTGTAATCATCTGAGACTTGGTTTGTCTCCCTTCCCCCTTGATAGAGGTTTGTGTTTCTGTATCCATCATCCATTGTGAATGCAGATTTCTGAACACTGTATGTAGTTATTCAAATGTATGTATTGATTTGTGCAATTTCAGGTCTCAGTTACTTGAGCATTTCTTCTCTTTTTCCCTTGTAACTAATGTGATGCACGGCTTCCCAGGCTCAGAAGGAGAATTACTATATAAAGTTTCTCTCTGACAGTCTCACACAGCTTTTGATAATGCTTCACTTTTCAGCTGTCATGTGTGGTTTGCTGGCTTCTTCCTTGCTTTGGGTAGGAAGAGCTGGGGCTGCTGTCTGGTGAACAGCAAGGGAACAGCAAATGGCACAGCCGGGGAGCTAGGAGGACTTGACAGGTTTGTCCTGATTCATCATGGAGGTGAAGGTCATGTCCTGAAAAAGGAAACAAGCAATGAGAGAAAGATAAGCTTACAAGAACACATGCATTGAATTTAACAGCCAACATTTTGAGCGCACATTTTCCATTGTGAAGAATGGCAACAGAATGTCTGGGGAATGCTTTTGCATCTGCAAAGCCCAAAGCTTCAGAAAAAAAAGGAAGAAAAAAAAAAAAAGCATTAAGGGTTGCCAAACTAATTGGAAATGTAGTGTAGAATATAGAGAAACCTAAAGTAGATTGCAAGGTCCAAAATTCTGCCATTCCCAGAAGTTCTGCTTCCCACACGTACTGTGCTGGTTTCTAAAGAGAACAGAAGGGTACCAAGCTTGGTTGCTTAAACAGAGATTTCTGTTTCTACATGTGTTCCTACCCAGAGCAAGCTCATCCTGAGTACCTATGATGGCTAATATCTTAATGCCACAAAATATGACCTTGCTTTTCTCTCTCATCCAGATCCCCAAATTAATTTTATTTGATGTCTTCTCTGTTTTTTCTCTGGTGTCTCCCCATCTGTGTGACAGATGTACAACTAATAGGCTGTGTCTGCCAAAATAAAGTCACCTAAAGTCATACTGAGCTCTGTTCTTTCATATCAAACTATCAGTGGAGAACAATTGTCATAGAGAGCAAAAGATAAAGCTAATATGGAATCACTGCTCTCTACAGGGAAAACCAAGGGAAGCCAAGTCACATCTAAACACATTCTCATTTTAGACACCTGATTTCCATTATTCTTCAAGCAGTTTTGAGCCAGCTGGCTCTCCAGTGTTCTCCTGCATTTGTTGCTGCACACAGCTGTGGAAAGGAGGTTTGGACAGAGATGCATGTGAGAATCACAGCACAGTCACGCTAGAGGAGACAGCACAGCGTAGGCTTGCACAAAATGTGGACTTTAAACTTTGAGCTTAAAGAGTAAATCAGCTAATAAATGACATGGTTATATATACATATCAAAGAATTACAGAATCATTTATGATGGATAATCAAATCCAGCCATGAACCTGACCTACTGAGTGTCATCACTACGTCATGTTCCTTAGTGCCACGTGTGTACATGTTGTTACCTAAAAAGCTATCCTATATCAGGATAGAGCCATCAGAAACACCTGGATGGGGTAGAGAGCTCTTGTTTCAATGCTGGAGTGTCACCACCACTAGTGAAAAAAATCCAAGAGCACTTTTGAGACTCAGAACCTCCCAGAATTGCAATAACTTTCCCAATTACACGGATTTGTGTTATGACCTAACAGCGTGCTCTCCCTGGTAGTAAAAATGTAGCGCCACGGAGACTTCTGTTTTTTGAAAAGTAGGGGAAAGGGTGTTTGAAAAAGAAAACTGGAAAAAAAAACAGAACTAAAAGGAAGAAAGAAAGAACAATATGTGCTAAGAATCATTAGTCCTTGCTGTGGAAGTATTTAAGCATAATTTATTTGCAAGCTATGCTTCCAAATGCCCTCAGAGCAGGAAGTTCAGTGACCTCACTGCTCTTGTCTTCTGGTTGCGACAGAAGTGTACTGAAAACTGGGCTTATCATGAAGTGATAATGTTAGGGATGGGCTCCTCTTTGGTCTGTAGGATAGACATCTTGCCCAGAAGAAGGAGCAGCGCCCAGAGGCAGTCTGTAACTTAGTGCTCTTCAGTACTTCACTTGGATACTCCAGACTGCTTTCTTCCTTTCATTGCCATTTGCACAGGCAGATTTAGACCCGATTCTTCAACATCCTTTCACTCAAGCTGAGCTGCACTCGCTCCTATTAGCAGCCCCATTTAGCATTTAGATGAGAAATCATGACTTCTTATAAAGATTGCAGGCTTGGATTACTTTAATTACACTTCACAGTGATGCATGAGAGTTTGAGACAAATGTACACATCACAACAAGCCTATTACAACTACAACCTTGGGCCCTTTTACACTGGCAGCTACTGATCCGAGACAGGATGGCAAGGTTTAAGCCTTGCCATCACACACAGCACATGTCCTCACTAACCTCAGTGCTGGACACAAAAACCCAAAGTTTCATCACTGTCTTGTTAACAAGAATGGCATCAGAAACTCTTCAGTTTATCCTTATGGATATAGTATTCCCTAAGGAGTATCGTTAAGAAGAGAAAGTAGAGAAATACAATATAGGAAAAGTAAGCATATGACTAAAAGTATCTGATCTCTGGTGTGAGGCAGAAAAAGACTTTTTTCCCACTGATTAATCAGTTTCAGGATTTGTTTGTTTGTTTTGTTATTATTCTGTTTGGGATTTTTTATTTTTTGGCTAACCTTAACACTGCTGCTCCAGCTATATGATTCAACATCCAGAACAGAGCTTAGCAGTATCATCATTTTCCTGGACAGATGGCAAGGCTGAGTTCTTGGCAAGAATCCTGCAGAGGGAAAAGTGGCAAGAAATGGAGAGATTCATACGTGAGGGCTGTCAGAAAAAAAGGAATGAGGGGACTTGGTTACAGAGAGGTAGAAAGCAAGTGAAATCCAGAGCCAGGGATTGAATATATGGATGAATGGTCCAAACTATGCTCAGAGTAGGTGGGAGATGGCCAGGGGAGGATGGAAGCCCTGGCACGTTATTGATGCTCCAGTGGTGGAAGAAATAGCACCTTTTGTTCAGTAATCACAGCAGCTCTCCTTTCATACCGAAGGATTATAAACCCATCTCTGTTAGAGCTCAGCCATAATCCTTAGTAATTCTTGCTTGACTTTTTGTAACAGTATTTTGCTGCCAAAATAATAATCAGATAAGGAGAAAAGTTTTGGAGGATATGATTGTGACTCTTTTGGATGCAGATGGTTATGGGGAACATCAATCAGGAAAAACATTCATTGACCTCTAACAGAGGTGACTGTATCAAAACTGGCATGACTTGCAGGTTTCCAGCAGTCACTTCTCTTTCCATCAAATATCCTAATCCCAAAGTGCTGATGAGAAAAGAGTCCCTGAGGAGCTCCCAGTGGGACACCTGAAGATCTGACCCCTGGTTGCTGAACACCAGTCAATAACTCAGGATGATTTCATTCACTGAAGATCCAGCCTTTTGAGAAATATAGATCAGCCTTTGGAAGATAAGTTTATATACAATTGCTGATGGATGAATGAGGGCTGTATACACCTATAAGAGAGAAAATTCCCTCTTAGTCCTCCCATCCCACAAAAATAGAAGCGATGTTTGTCCTAAAAAAGTATGTCCAAATGAAACTGTGGTCATCAAGTATTCTTGAGAGGACCAGAGCACAGCTCAAGGTCAGAAACCCCTTTGATCTCTAGGAATGTCAGCAGCTGTTTTTTCTGCTTCATCTCAAGAAATCAAGGCATATGAGTTCTCTAACAACTGACATTGTAGTTGAGAGCAAAACTGAGCTACTTTGCGATGAGCTACACAGTGTTTATGCATATGAGCATGCCAATATAGGGCTATATAGGGTTTTCATGTGTAAAGTTGTGTTTATTGCTACAACAATCAGCTGTACCTGAGAATACATACAGGAGGCTAACAAGGGCTGGACAACAGGAGATGTGAATGCAAAGCTTCCCCATTTGTCTGTAACAGGTGCCTTAAGCAGAGCTTGCTTTGAGCTTTGGATAAAGAGCTGTGTTTTGCTGGGGCCTCCCAGGAGAACACTGCACTAAGTGGAAACTAAGAATAAAAAGCATTTTCTCCTAAGACGTCTTTATTGAGGATTTGTTTGATAGGTCTGTAGCACAGGTCCAAAAACTCTCTGTGGAGCTTATTGAGCAAGCTATCTGTAACGAGTTTTGTATGAGTCTCAGTGAGTTAAAGAAAAGCAAGGTATTTGAGTCACTGACTTGAAATCACTCAGTTCACAGAGCTGGCTTTCAGCAGTGCAGGTGGCACCTGCTGATTGTTCCCCTGCAGCACAGATAGGACACATGGGGTAAAAGTTCTGCCATTACACTTTTTCCCACTGTCCCATCCAGAGTGTGCTGGGGGAAACTCCTGGTTTCCAGTGCTTCAGGCACTGAAATCCCATCACCTTATGTGTTGCTGACTTTCACAATAGAGTGACTGAGGGCTGAGCTTGTAATCCACTATGTTACATTATGAATGGAGGGACAGAAAGTCCCCCGGTTGTAAGGGGGAGATTATATTTTATAATATTTTATATTTTTGTGCAGATGCTTTAAAGGTCATATCTAAGACAGTATGTGCTGCAGCAAGCTGGCACAGTGAATATGGAGCAGATGAAACAAGGAACAAGCATCAGTCAAGCAGAATAAACAGCTTTTCTGAATTTAAGAACATAGAATAGTAAATTGGGTGTTCGTGAGACAGAGGAACACTAACAGTAGGAGTTGGAAGGTAATGGTGTAGCAGCACAAAGCTATATAAGGAGGGCCAGACTACACATTAGGGTGCCAGAAAAAGGCCATAAAAGGTCATTTTGACAAGCTGAATATGGATAATGAGTTGAGACAGATGGTGTAAGAGTACGGCAGCTAATAAATAATGAACAGACTTGCTTCAAGGAGCAAAAGGAGGGAGAAATCACAGCTGAAGTCTTAGTCAGAAAGAGGAGGTGAAGGGGAAAAGAACAAACCCAGGGATGATGGAAGAGAATCACAGCACGAGGACTGGTGGGAGGAGGGTATGGTCTCAAGCACCAGAATTTTGTGGAGATGGTATTTTACGCAAAGAAAACTTAGCAATGCATATGCCTGAACTGGAATTCAGCCACCTTGTTGACATTAACATCTTTCTGCAGAGGAAATACTCATGGCCTCTAAGCCTCTCCTAATCATCTATTCCCCCTACTGTGCCATTATCGCAGTGCCTAAGCAGCTTACAGTGCTTGTATTTCCACATAAATCAGGGAAAAGTACTTAGGTTTGTTTTTTACATCATAACCTGAGGCAAAGATACCTAAGCTTCACAGGGGCATTGAAATGTCCCATAGCCACAGGCCCTCTACAGATCAGCCAAGCTGAGATCTCCTTCTAACTTTTGCATCCATCTTTGACACCATGATCAAGATGACGGTGGGCACTGACGCCCCATATCTCTCTTCCTAATGTGGAGCTGAGGCACAAGACCTGACCTGGGTATCAAGCAATGCTTCCAGATATCCCATTATAGATGTAGGCCAAGAAGCTAACCCAAGATTATAGGGAAGCCACATCAGTGTCAAACACTGAATCCATGTCTCTGTTATGTCGTTGTCTTTTTCAATATCTTAGAGAGCTAGAGTCTCTTAGACTTTACTGCTAATTAATAAACCAATCTCTTCAGCAGCAACACACCTAACAGCATAAAACTGCAGGTAACTTGGTGTTGATTCAGAAATAACAGTGTCCTGGTACCCTCTAATGAGTTTGACACTTCCAGGTGTACTTGCCCTTGAACAGCTTACAAGGTCTAACCTTCTTGGGCCTGGAGTTCCTGACAAGGTCCCAGAGATGACTGTAAGAAATAACCTTGATTACAAACTGCCCACGATTCAGCAAATTCTCCCTGTGTCAGACAGCAAGCACGCCTGATTAAGTATGAACTGCTTAGCTCATTGGCAAAGAAGTGACTCTAGCTACAAAGGGGATTTCTATTTCATCACACTTGCAATCTGTGTTATTAAATAATGGGCCACTTAATTAACTCATTCATTAATACAGGGCTGTGATGAATAGATTTGCTCCAGTGGCAGAGTTGTGAAAGCAGTTGCAACCCTGAGTGAATTCTAAATGCTGCTTTCTTTCAGAAGAAGTTTGATTTGAGCAAGTATCTTTATTAAATACCTCATTCATTCTTCATTCATTAGCTTCCAGCTAGCACAGCGGTGTCAAAGGTCTGCTGTGTCTGTGCCCCTCCAGCACTCCCTGCTCTTGTCCTTCTCACCTTTCTGCCTTGCCAAAACCAGAAGATCCCCCTCACTTTGGCTCTACTCTCTTGATAGTCTTCAGGGCAGTTGTGCCACAGAATCATTCTTTGCCCAGATCCTTTCAGTACTTAAAGAGGACCTATGAGAAAGATGAGGAGAGACTCTTCATTAGGGAGCGTATTGATTGGGCAGGGGTAACAGCTTTTAACTAAGAGTAGATTTAGATTAGACATTCAGAAGAAATTCTTTACTCAGAGGGTGGTGAGGCACTGCCACAGCTGCCCAGAGAAGTTGTGGGTGCCACACATCCCTGGAGGTGCTCAAAGCCAGGCTGGATGTGCAGCCTGAGCTAGTGGGAGGTGTCCCTGCCCATGGTATGGGATTGGCATAGATTGGCATTAGTCTTTAAGGTCCCTTTCAGCCCAAACCATTTTATGATCATTTCCTATCTCACAAAGGAAATGACCACATTGTTCTCTTTCCCGGGTTCACCTGTGGGACTGACAAACTCCTCCACAAACCAGAGACAGAAGGACAAATTGTTGAATGCATCTCAAACAAAAACACTTGCAAGGTTTTCCTCTCTTGTTTTCTAAGAGTGTGTTACGGAAGGGCTCTAGCAGAGAATTCCACCAGCTGAGTGCTTTCCCTGCAGGGAACAGTTCCTTTTATTTGGAACTGCTCTTCTCCAGCCCAGGGTGCTCAGGCATCGGTCTCAGGAGACAGTTGCTTGCCAGCCCCAGTGAAGTGTACCAAGTCACTGCCCATGCCAGTGCAAAGACTCATTCCAAGAAATCCCCTGAGCTGCAGCCTGTCACAGCCAACCTTATGCTTCCACTGTGCTCCTTAACAGGGTTATTACTTGTCCATCCTTCTGGGGCTACAAGAAAATAGTCTCAGGAAATGTAGTTATTACAAAGCTAAGTGCTAGCTCAGATACGAGGGGTGATTCTCAAACCAAATCCAGCATCTCTCTCTCTTTTTGCATGACCCTCCAATGCAATTGTTGTGGGGCCACAAGAGCTTTTAAAATTGCAGATGCACTGCTCATTATGCACCTTACATGTGGAGAAATATAAGCACAAGCAGCAGCAGATTTAAAGAGATGCTCACTCTGAGACTCTTTTCAAGGTTATTTAGCAGAGAAAGTAAGGGAGTAATTGGCTTTGCTCCATCTATTTTCATTGCATTTTGATTGCTTTGACCATTCCTGTTATGAAATATTACTAAGGAGACCTGAAATTTGTAGTATCCAGGATCATCCAACAGATAGCATAATGTGGTTATTGTATTTGCTATATGCACACTATGAATGATGTTTTCTTCTTTAAGAAAGCAAGTTGCAAAGCTTGTCTTGGCTGCAAACTGCATGCTGAGTACCTCAGATGCCCAGATCTTTGAAGAACGTGGTTTTGAAACAGGCATCTCACAGCAAATCACAAAAATAGATAGATCTTATTTTCACTCACTAGCTGTGCAAACTCAAGTTGCACATAGGGTCTGGAATATATTGGCACTGATTTAACAGCAATACAAGACCTCATATATAGCAACACTGCATTTATCTTGTGTTTTATACCCATGAGGAGGCTTTCAACTCAAAAGAGTCTTAGCAGCTGCTGAGGAGTGTGAGATATAGCAAGGGAGGTAGGACAAGGCAGGGTGAAGGACAGAAAGAAAGGGAGAGGAAATGTACTGCTATCTGGAATAGCCAGCCTTGGAAATTGATGTTACCTTGAGTCAGTAAAAGGGCAGAATATATGCAGTTAGGCATAGCACTTTATAGTAGTAAGAAGGCTGTATGTTTGCCTCCCAAATAGCCTAATAAATTCCCATGTTCAGGATGGACATTAATGATGAAAAATCTTCATCTCCAAAAATTAATAGATTCAATATATTATCAGAATAGACCGTAACATAGCTCATCTGCACACAAGAGAGAAAATCCTCACAACCACCTGTTGAGGCAGGGAAAGGATTTAGCTATTATTTATTGCTCAGTGTGACTCATGCTTGTGGGTAGGGACGCGACAGTGCAGATGGGAGTTAAAGTCAAACTGCCGTCAGCGCAATTTATGCCAGGAGAGTTGAATTCAGGCTACTTCTGCTCCTGTATTACATATGGTTCTTCTGTGAAATATGGAAAGGGTAGGAAAACAGTTTGAAAAATGCATGTCTGGGCAGCCATTTGTTGGAGCTCAGGCTCGGTTAGAGGCAAGATGGCTCCAGGTCTTGGGCAGCATTCAGAGGTGCATGGCAGGAGGGAAGCACTGCCTGCAGGTTGGTGCAGCAAGGGGTTTTCCTGCAGCCTGGCATCATGCAGAGAGCTCCCTTGGCTCATGGACAGAGTTGATTTCTTCTGGTAGAGTAATCCTGGCTGCCAAGTGAAGGCAAAACTGCTGATCCTTCTGCACAGCACCCACAGATCAGAGCCTTCTCAGAGCAGTTTTGACACCAGCCTGACAAATCGCCAGCTGCTCTGATACAGATGGTTGGGGTGCTGCTGACTCTCTCTGCTGGGAGGTGCCAAGGCTTTCCTGCCCTTCCTGGCTCCTTTCTCACTCAGACATTCTGTCTGATTTTTTCTTAATGCACTTGCTATCATTTGCAGAAACTTTCCAGCCCCATCGGCTCATGCTGTCGGTCTATTTGTCCCTGAGCTCTGAGATGCTGATGAGCACTATCTGATAGACTTCAAAGGATGAGAAAAGCATCCGTGCTTTACTTCCAGCACAAGGCTGCATGAAGTGGGGGATGGAGAATCCAAAGCAGCCCCTGAGCTGATCAACACAGAGAAGGGGAATATTAGAGGATATTTAATTAGATTCCTAATTATGGAGCTTATTAGCAGTCATAAAATCACCAGGGTTTGGATCGCATAGTAATGGGAATGGCAGATCTCAGAGATACACATCATACAGATAAATGTGATTATTGCTTTGGCTTGATCTCAACTGGAAGGATAGCACACTGCATTATCAGTGACTGAAGATGTGCCCCTGATGAGTAATTTGTTCTTTCTACAATAAAGGGAAGAGAAAGAAATCACATAGGTACAATTGGGTTCAGGATATTTCAATCCTAAAGTAAATTCAATAGAAAGAAAGGGGAGCACCATAGGAAAGCCCACACCCTGCTGAAAGAAATATAGCCTTATCTTTATTTTCTGCATCCTTTCTAAAAATACAGCTCTGCAGACATTCCTTTCTTTCACATGATTCTAAGGATGCTCAGCAAACAAGGAGTCTGCTGGAAACCAGTGGAATAGGCTTGGCCATTACAAAATGAGTCTGAACTATTTTGTCCACCTTGCTTGTCTGTTTCTTTTATTCAGTCAGATAAATCTGGGAGAAAGGGCTAGAAGACTGTCCAGTTTTCTATGGGGAAAAAAAGGAAAAAAAGCCTTTTTCTTCATATCAGTCAATATTTTCTTCAAAATTTATCAGATTCTCCCCAGAGGTTCAGAATATTGCAGTTGGTTCAGTCTTTTTCAATGGAAAATGGGCAGAAGGGAACAGTTGCTTCTCAAACATTTCCAGTTTGTCCAGAATTGATCTTTTTTTTTTCCCCTTTGTGAATAAAATGTTTGGATGAAAGTTGAGCGGAACTCAACTTTCCAAGGATGAACTCTCCAAGGATGGGGAACTTCTCTTTTACATGAAGGAATTTGGCAACACTGGAAGGTACAAATGATCTGTCTTCCCTACCCAGCTGGACCAGGCTGCACAGTGAGCAGGGGGAGAGAAAATGAACAGAAAAAATGCTACTTCATCCAATGTGAGCTCAAGAACAAGGAGAGTGTGAACTGGTCAGGAAATAAGGAACTGGGAATAAGAAGAAAACTTCAAAGAAATCAGTGAGTCAAAAAACCCCATGTCAACTTCTCAAGCACAGCAAACCAGAGGACAAAGCTGGAGTGCTGAGTTCCTGCTGATCTGTCCCCAGTTGCACCAAATGAGAAATCAACTTGGCCATGTTTTGGGACATTTACAGCAGATGTGAAAGCCTGAAATTCAACCTGGGGCTGGAGGTCAGACAAAGCTTCCTGACTGCAATATTTGTGGGGCTGAAGGGCAAGATGCACACGGCGTGAAGAGCAGCTTGCTTTCTTCATCAGCCCAGTGGCAGGTTGGCCTGGCAGGCTCTGAAAGAGCATCCAAATGCCACCCAGCATTAAAAGGGATAAGGCCAGGCCACCAGGGGAGGTAAACACAGAGTTTCATCTGTTTGTGCATTTTGCTTGAGTCATTGTTGCTTTTGCAGTGCAGGAGCCCTTCACTGCAGGCAGAGCAGAGTGCGGCAAGCCTCGGGGAGAGCTGAGGCTCATGAAATATAGATACAAGCCAGGCAGGCTCATAGAACTGGGTAAATGCATGCACAATAATTGGCTCTATCTTTGAGCAAGAAACATTTTGCATAAGAGGATGCAGAAAAGGCTCTTTCAGTAAACTTCGATATGCACATTTGACTCAGCAACTGCTGGAGAAAAAAGAAAGAAAAGCCTTCCTTTGTGCTCTGTAACTGAACAAGCAACTCTGTTTTACCCCTTTTACCCCTTTTCACTCCCCCTTTCACCCTTCACCTGCTCAGAGGTTGTTATATCCAATATTCTTCAGAAAGAGCATGTGACAAAAGCGGGCAGTGATACCCTGATCCAACCACTTTACAGCCTTCAGAACACCACTGAAGAAAACATCTGTCTACCTGGAACAGGCAGGGAAAAAATGGTGCTGACCCTAACATGGAGCCAAGTCCATGGCTAAATGGTCACTACTGCTCTGAACATTTGTGTACAGCTCTTTTCCAGCTGCAGGGACATGCATATTCATTGGGATGCTCCAATTTGGTGCATGCCTGAGTGGTCTCTCCTGACAGAGTACTTAAGGCTTTGTGGGTCCTTTGCATGTGAGATCTTGAGAGATCTCTGCATTTATGTGCACATGTGGGTGGTCAGAGTGAGCCTCTACTTCTGCAGTGACATTGCTTATCTCCAGGCATCCCTCAGGAGCCTTACTCTGATCTCTCTTGCTTGGAGCAAGCAAGTTTCCCCTCCTTGATGAGTCTCACAATAGAAGCAGATGTGGCATCCCCTCCTCAGATGCTCATTTGGAAACAGATCTTGAAACTGATGTTCGTTAATGATGGGGGCAAAATTAATTCCACGCCATCCCAGCTCCAAGCAGTATTCATGCTCAAATTAGTAGTGTCTTTTTCCCAGCATCCTAGATTCGGCCACTAATTAACTCAGCAGCCAGAGGCAAGCAGGGAAGTAATTCCATTCTTCTCTGCACCCCATGGGCAGGCACCCACCAGCTGGCAGGGTGAGAAGCTCCTCGTTCTGTGCTGCTGACCTGCTGGAATTGGAGAGAGCATCAAAAAAGGAACCACTCTGATCCCAAGCAAGGCAGACACACAGGGGGATCAAGGCCCCCGTGAAACACCTGTCAAGAGATGAACTGTAACCTGGGGAGCTTTCCTGTGGCTTTTTGGGGTTGATGGAGCTTGTATTACTTCCCACTTGAGGGAAAACCTGTGTAGTACAGATGTAGGAGGCAGTGTTTTCTTTCCTGTGTGTCATACACTCTTCTGCTGAGCTGTCTGGTCTCAAGTGCTGTCAGCCTGCCAAAATCATGGCATTGTTTCATAGCAGGTATGAGAAAAAAAAATTAACAGTTAATTAAATAACTTCCTTAGGAAAGTGCTATCAGCTCCTGCATTTGACAGCACACTGTTTGGAAATGGAAAATCTGGATGGTTTTTAATTGAATGGTTGATCTCGGTTTTGTAGGAATAAAGATCAGTTTCAGGATTTTGATTTTCAAATGCTATAGAAAATATTTTGTTTTGGAAGTTTTCCAGCTGGAATATTTCTGAGTATGAAGACAATTGTTTTATTACAATTAGGAAAAAAGAACTGAATCTGAACAGGCGACACTAGACACTCAGAAAGAACAGAAAAGATGCCAAAACTGTATTAAATAACTTTCTCCATGAACACACATCCCACTTTAATAACACCAATCTGGATTTTTAATTTGGTTTCAGATATTTATGGATCAGAATCTCAGGGCTGTGCATGAATCCAGTTGTAACTGCTGAGAATTCATCCATCAGCCCTGTTATATGTGCTTCTAATCAAGTACAATTACCGATGATCACCTAACGCCATTAAAAACCACTTAGGGCCAGCACAAGCTGAACTGTTTAATGCAATTTTTGAAATCAAGTTTCAGAATTGCTTTCAATTAGTTCTAAAGAATAATGGAAATGTGTCATGAACAGCAAATTCTGCTGCAGACCTAAGTCTGAACAGGAAAGATAAAAGTGATCTGTCTTTTCTCCCTTTCCACTTAAAAAATTAGCTAATATGTTCCATGCTGGATTTTGCAAACCTTAAAGCAAATACTGTCCAATGTCACTTAGGCTGCAAAAAAGCAAAGCTTAGCTTATATGACTTCTCACAGGCATTTTTACTGAGGTCCTTACCATAGGATGCTACAACCAAATTATAGTAGTATTTAGTTGAGTTGTGGCAGACATGACTGATTGTACAGGTGCAGAAAACAAGGAACCAAACCTCAGAGCCCAGGAGGCTCCTGGCCATGCACAGCTGAGAGCTGGAAAATGCCCATGGCACCCCCTCTCCCCCCTGTGCTGCCCCACAGGTCAGAGTAGAAAGAGGATAACCCAAAGCAACGTTTTAACAACACCTTTATGCTAAAAACCACAAAGCTATTTTTGGCCTCTGTAAGGACAGCCCTATTTAAGCACAGACTAATTGCGCCAGCACTAACTTGTCCTCGTGTTAACTTCATTTCCATCCAGACAGAAGCTTTCAAGCAACAAGAAAACCCTTTCAATATTTAATCAGCAGCATGGCCTGAAACAGCGGGTACCAGCCCTGGCTGCCTCCCTCCTCCTTTGCAAGAAAGCCAAATAGGAGCCCTTGCCACAGCATCTCTTTGGGGCACCTTATATTTCATTCCTCTCTTTCAGCTTCTCCGTTGCCTTCCAGGTGTAAATCTTGCTTTATTTCCTGCTTATGGATTGGAAATTGCTGTGCTCAGCAGCCTGGACTCATGAGTCAGCAGGGCTTGAGCTCTCGCCCACTTCTCTCTTTATAAATCTTGTCTATGGACAAAACTTTGCAGAACTTGCAGCAGGCAGAGGGGCAAATGCAGGATTTTTCTAATCTGTGAGCATTTCCTATGAGACCATCAGGGTCCTGCACCCTCCCCAAGCTGCTGTGCTCCTTGCTGTCTCTCAGACTGCCCCTAAAGTCCCTGACATCTCAGTGCAGGGCTGGGGATGCCCGTGCTGCCTGGCACCTGCTGGCTCTGCAGCACAAATCCTTCTCTGATGATTTATGGCGCTTGAGCTCCTTACAGCAAAGATCATCTCCTGCTAGCATAATAAAAGAGAACCTAATAGCCAACCCTAACTATCCTTATCTAAGAGAAAAGGAAAAAAGAGCCCAAAGCAGATGTAATTAATGATAAATAATAAATGCCAGATTAATTACAAATTATCTGCTTTAATTCACCAGATCTAAGAACATACCTTCATTTTCCAGAGGATGGCACGACCTCAGAGCACTGCCACAGTCACCAGAAGGGCTCGTGGATGGCAGTGGTTATGGTGGGATCTGTCACATGTGCACTGGAAGTAGGCTCCATGCTCCTTCTGGGCCTCCATCAGAGTTTGCAATGTGGGGCTATCGCAAAAGGAAAGGCTCCTCAGCTCCTCCCAAATGCCAAAAACCTTGGCTAGCAGCCAGTAGCAGACGTTTCAGGAGAAGAAACCACTGGGATTTCTCAATCTGGGTCTGCTATAAATCATTTAACACCTCATCCACAAGTTCTCCTAACTAAAGCACATCAGGAGGTTTTTTTGTGAACCTCCAGGGGTGCTGAGTGGTGACACCGGGGCTGCCTTGTCCTGAGGACATCTACTCCTCTTGCTAACGGTCAGCTCAGGAGGACATGAAGCTAAGGAGGCAACAGCTGTGCTGGCATCACAGATGGAACCAAAGCCTGAACAAACACATCCATCACCCAGCTGAGAGTGGATGAACTTCACAAGAGCTGCTGTGAATCACAGCAAAACATCGAGTCTAACCAAAGCACTGAATCACAGAAGCAGCTGTCACACAGCCCTGCGGCATTTCCTGCAGGAGCTCATCCAGCATCAGGCCTGCTCTGCAGGTCTCTGTCTTCTGCAGGACATCCACAACCTCAAGGCAAGACACAGAGGAAGGCATTTCTCAAAAATGGATTTAAGCAATGGACACAGGGCAGTTCTGGTCTGTAAGCCATGTCAGCCTTAAGAGTTCTTGTTATTTGGAGATGGTATTTTAGGTTATGGGACAAGATTGCCTCACCTTTGAGAGGACAGGTAGAAGTATCTTGGACCTGTATCTGGCTTCTGTTGTCTTGATCTGATGTCTTCTGGGTCTTGGATGAGAAGAGACAGTATGCAGCTCTACTCTGTATCCATGTCTCTCACAGCTTTGTAGATCTATGCTATCCCTCCATACCTACAGCCATATCCCCAGTCTGTAATACCAAGAAGAGCAACAAAAAACTCTGAAAGCCAGTAACCCTTATGCTTCACTGTGGCAAATCCAAATACTCTAAAACACTTTCACATTTCATCCACCTCCAAAGAAGAAAAGCCTTGACTTCTTTTTTCTCTCTGGGATTAAGGCATTCCAGAACAAGCACAGGAGATCTGGGTCACCTTAGACGTGGTGGAATCTCTTAAGTCTGATCATAAGCATCTATAGGACAGTTCTAGGAAAAAAGCTATTTGTCCTTCAAGTGGCCTGAACTTCCAGGCTCCTTTACCCAGGCTCTAATCTCTTCTATAAGGGTTCTACACCCTCTTTTGACCCAGTCCTTCCTTCTAATTCATCTCAGACAAACGAATCCACAAGGCCACCTTGCTCCCCAGCTTTCTTCTACTGCCAAACAGCAGCATGCATCTACTGGCATAAACGTGATCTCAAAGTCGTGACTGCACAGGAAGAACAAACATGCCGAGCAGATGGGTTGTGCAGGAGGATGCCCTCATTTTAAACACAAATAACTGGCAATAACTTAACAGATGTGGTAAAAAAAATCTGGACAGACAAGCACGAGGTGACTGGAATCCAATGTCAATCAAGTACTGTGGAATTTTCCCTGGCAAAGAAAGGTTTCATCTTCCATTTCCTTGATTACCTTGTCCAGAAGAGATAATTACATTGATGTTAAGTGTCTTCACAAGAATGATACAGGTATTCTCCATTTAGGATCTCATGCGACTCGCTGCCTTTACAAGGTGGATTTTTCAATGGAGAAATCTAGCCTCTGCAGCCCAAAAGTCCATGAGAAAAGACTGAAATTCAAGCAGAAGTCCTCAGCCAAAGACTTCAGTGTCTGTCCTTCTCTTCCCCAATATCAAATCAGCATCCCTCAGGAAATATCTTTGAGATGATAAAGAAATCTATACATCTAGCGTACGGCAATATTAATTTGGCCCTGGACTCTCGGCAGATGTACCAACATTACCACAGATGAGTATGAGGATTTTCTCCTTATAATTGTTACAGAGCCATTAATCACGCAGGGGAAATTAACCCTGCCAGGCAGCACTGCAGCAGAGATCAGGAAAGCACAGTCACCACTGGCCAACGGCTCGGGCTGAATGTGGGGGAAATGTCAGGTGCACAGATGCACAACAGATAGCAAAGAAACTCTGTGATCTTCAGGGGAAACAAACCCTGCTTTATTCAAGATTTCCCTCCATATGCAGTCATCCAGCTCTCCAAAGACAACATGTTTGGCAGTTCCTGCACTCTCTCCTTACACAAGACAGGGATTCAGTCATGCAAAGCTCACTCCCCGTTCCTGCATGCACTTCACCCACTGTTCACAAGACACAGATCTTGCACATAAGATTGTCGCCCTGAAGCCCACGAGAAACAAAAATCAAAGCCAAAACTTGCTGCTTAGAAGACAAAGAGCTTTAAGTATAATGAAACTGGTGCTTGAAACGCCAAGGCTGCTCACAAGTGAGCACAAGGAGCAGAGTCCTCACCCCAAGTACCTGCCATCAGGGAGCACAACACGTGTGAGTTTACTGCAGGTGGAGGTTTCTCTATGAACACTCCAGGAGAGGAACATGTTTATAAACAAATCACCCCTGCTATTTTCTCCAGGAGTGTTTCAGGAATGTTATTTATTTGTTTATTTATTTATTTCACTCGTAAATAAATCAAGAAAGAATTTGCATTGCTGTCATGAAGCCAAAAGATTTCAAAAGCCTCCTCTCACTAAATAACCTTAGGAAGTGCTGGATCAAAGCTCCAGCATTTGGTTGGAACACAGGTCTGTCCAGAAGGTCATAGCTGTGTACTGTCAGCAAAATAGCCAAAGCTTTGTCACTCTATTAATTTTCCTTTCCTTTCCTCTTTTTTTTTTTTTTCTCAGCAGGGGAACATTATGTACAGCTCTGTGGATTCGATACCACCAGGTTACTAAGGCTGCTCTTAGGTTTTTTATTCCCTGATCCTCTTGAGGCAAGGTCCCTAAACTCATTCCTGGTGTCAGAGCTCTGCTATTAGGTGCAGAAAGTCCACTGGGGAAGTCATGAGAGTTAAACCGACTCACAGACCTTTCCTTCAGGATATCAGATAGCAGTATAGTCCAGCCAGACCCTTCCTTCCAAGCATCTTTATCTGTGCTCCCAAGATACCAGCTATTCTCAATGCCTAAGGGGCTGGTTTCAAGGAAAAACACAGACTTTGCAATGGAGAAAGTTTATCAGCTAGAAAATATGACAGGCTTTATGCATCAACTTAGGGGCACGAATTCATGACCTTCCAAAACTCCTGCAAAGGACAGAGAAGCAGCATTTGGGTAGCAGCTCATCCAGGATTATCACCCCATGGGAGCACCGCTGGTGTCAGACCATCAGCTCACAGTGTGACCCCGACCAAGCTGGAAATAGCACAGAAATGAAGATTCCAAGCGGGCAATGAAACGATATGTGAGTTAAAGCTGCTCCAACTGCCTGGGCACATGCATTGTCTGATCTGCTCGCCTCCCAGCCTCTCACTAATAGTCATTAAATTGCTTTGATGGGCACTGACCCCTGGAAAAGCTTCAGTACAAACACAACTGCCTTCACTGTTGATTTTTTTTTCTTCTTTTCTGTTGTTTTTTCGGCTCCTTTCCCTTTGTTTTTTTACCCCATTGAACCTTACTACTTCTAATTCCCGACCGACTGTCCAGAAAGGGACCAAGGAAAAAATCATCTCTTACCAGAACAACGAAATATCTCACTGCAGCCATTCACCAGCCATTTCTCCTCTTTCAAGCCCGCAGAGCTGCTCCTGAAAGGGTCTCCCCTTTCTGCCGGAGATTAGAAGTAAATGCTCTGCAAGCCAAGCCGATCATCCCACTGCGCCTGCATCCAGGTACCGGAGCAGAAGCAGTGGAAAAGTCCATCAGGCAACAGCAAACACAGGCGCATGCACGCACACCCCAGGCACAAAGCAATAGGAGCAGGGGGAGGCTGGAGGCAGAGCAGATGGGAGGGGGTGGCTCAGGGGAACCAGGCAGCGGGAGATGCTAACGTGACAGATGTGTTGACTTTAAGTTAAACAGGAAATTGAGGATGCTTGATGCAGGGAGGAAAGGCACTAGCTCGCGTTAAAGGCAGAGGTTTCCCATGGTCTTCCCCCTTTCTGCTCTTTCTCTCTTCTATCCAGGCTTTTCCTGATGATTTCTAGTTCTTACCTCATGCACAGTCAAAGGTATTTCCCTTCTGAAATGGGAGGTGGGAGCACAGTCATTTATGCCCTGTTCAAATGAAGCTGCTCTGAAGTTATTTAGATGACAGACTCTAGATGCTGGGAATGCAGAACATCAAGGTGAGGCTTCCCATTTGCCTCAGTTCTGGGAAGAGGAAAATACAATTGCGTCTAATCCCTGATTTGGGTCATGTAGGATGGACTGCAGGGAATGGAGTAAACTGATTTAAATGCAGGAAAGGACCATAGCACTGTTGAGATGGATTTCAGCTTCCAGAGACTGACGAAAAGCAATGGCCTCGTGACAAGTCCAGACTCAGATCATCACTTGTACCACCTACCTCAGCCTCCCAGACCAACTAGTGCCCAGCAGTGGATCCCGGTTTTGTTTTTGGTGCCATTCCGACTGCCACCCTCCTCACTTTCTATTCCTCCTACACACTGTCCCTGAGCTGTGTTATTGGCCTCCCTTCAACATTTTAATGGGGTACTGACAATGATTCATTCGCACTCCAAACAGATGAACCTGAATTTGTCCCCAGAACCACATTTCCAGAGCCAGACAGAGAAGGTAGGTTGGAAGCACCTCAGATGCATTGGCTGCAACCCAAAAAGCATTCATTTTTCTGATTAACAAAGACAGAACTTGGAAAAGTCTGGTGAGGCTCTTTCAGTTTGGGAAAGCGCAGCTTTGGATCTCCCGTCCTTCCTCCTACCTTCTGCCACACTCCCTCATCTCTGCAATTATTTATAAAGCTCTGTGTTCTCTCCTAATCGGGACACCACCACGTTCCCTTTCTCGCCACACGTCACTCGTGTGTCACTCTGCGTCTGGACCCCCGGTGACCTCCAGGAAGGCACAGCAGGGCTGCGGCAGCCGTGAGTCATCAGCAACCTGCCTGCACCCCCAACCCTGTCCCCTTCCAGCGGGGGAGGCCCAGGGGGTTTAACGCATTCTAATCCTCAGGATGGATAATTCGAGGGAAGAGGATTAGCCCTTCTGTGCAGATCCCACATCCAAATATAGAGCAGCCTTCCCTTCCCCTTGCAGCTCCTGTGCTCTGCCCCATCTCGCCCCAGCGATCTGTTGTTGGGGTCCTGGCTACTCTGCTTTACCATGTATTTGGGGACATGTGTCATGGTCCAAAACTACACAGTATGGTATCAATGCCTCAAGAAGAAAGAAGGGTAGTGCTAATCTTAGATGATCTCACAGCAGGATGCTGCAACCAGCAGAGCTGACCCAGGAATGGATATTTGTCGGAGAGCTGCAGAGTAGGAAAAGCACTGGATATTGTTGTGCCTTCCCTATTGCCCCCACAGAAGGAGGAATAAAGGGGGGAGCTTCAGCCATACTCCTCTTCCCACCTGCTGCAGACACGGAGTGAGGTCTGGCACAGCCACCGCAGTGTCTTTATTTGGCTGTCAAAACCCTAATGGGACTTTCAGTTGCTGTAACATTAATGCATTGATTAGCATGGGAGTAATTCCATAATCTTCTCAGACAAGAACAATTTCATGAGTTTCAGCTCATGATCTGAAAAATTAATTTGCCAGGCTGACAATGCAGAAAGAAGACCTTGGAGGTTGGCTCCAGCTTTCACAGCAAGACTGTTCCTCACCCCAGGATTTGGCCACCAGACCAGGAGTGGAGGAGAAGCCAGAGCTAGCACCAAGTGTAGGCAAAGATGACAGCCCCCAGCACTGATAGCACAGGGGCTTCTCTGTCTTTTTCACTTCCCATTTTGGTGCATTTCATTGCACCAAAGACAATGCTCCCAACTCAGAAATTGTTATCATAGAATCATAGAATAATTAAGTTTGGAAAATGCCATGAAGATCACCCAGTCCAATCACTCACCCACCCTCACCATGCCCACTAATCATGTTCCTTAGTGCCATATCTCCGTGGTTTTTGGACATCTCCAGGGACTGTGACTACACCTCCCTGGTCAGCCTGTCCCAAGAGCAAGATAGAACCACTTCTTCATCATCCTATATTTTTCTCTGCAGGGAATCAATCCCAGTTTTGAAATTAAACTCACATACTGCCTGTACCAAATACCATGGCACGTGTTTTTAGACTTACCATGACATTTCTCACATCCACTTGGAAAGTACTTCTAAAAGCAGATGCCCAAACCCTGCCTGTAGACAAGCAGCCAGGTTTACAGAGATCATCTGTATGGGCAAGGCTGCCTGGCTGCCTCTCAGATTGCACTCAGCTGTGCCTGGCAGAGGGATACATGAAATCTGGGCTTGTACCTTCAAATCAGCTCCCTCAAGAAACAGCAATCTGTTTCTTGATTTTCAGTGTCCCAGAACATAAGTGGTGCAAATCACATTGATACTCCAAGGGGTAAGATAACTGGAGAGGCTGTCTATTGGTGGATGTTTTCTACTTGGCTTTGATACCCTTGTATGGTTTTCCCATTACACTTTTGCAAAATCACATCAGGAAAACCAAATGTGACTCCATTTGACACAAGTGGGCATGGCTCTCCAGCAGGGCCCTGCAGACAGGAGGCACTGGGAGCCCACCAGGAGCTCGTGGATGTCCTCCCTTCTTTCTGTTGCAGAGTCAGACTTCTGGCTCAACACTGCACCCTAAGAGGACACAGAGGCTTTACTGTACATTCAGCATCTGGCTACTGGCAAAGCATTAACCCTTTTCCTCTCTCTAAAGCATTAACCTCTCTCTCTTCTCCCAAAGGATAATGCTGGAGAACCAGACATGAGGCAGCAGTTTTCAGGATGCGCTGCACTCGCTGTAATTTCTGCCCATGGAAAGAAAGCCCTTTAAGCTCTGGTGCTGTGTTTAAACGTGCCTGATCTCAACACAGCACAGGTTTCCCTGAGCACTGCAATCCTCCCCACCTATACATTACAATCATTGGGTTGTTACTCTTTTACTATTTTTTTTTTTTTTCTTGAGAGAAGGTGATCTATGACAGCTGAACTACTTCTGAATCCAGTTGCTACCCATGATTTTTAATAGGACTTCAGTGGGTTTTATTATTGCAGCTAGATACATGAGTAAAATTTCCCTTGAACCAACAGTTGTTCTATCAGAGCAAAAGAACATCAGTCCTTACAGCTCTGTAGGTCTGGATGTGCCATAGGGAAAGGACAGGTGCATACACACGTGCACAGGAACTCCCCACTGGAGAACCCACATCCCATGACAGCCCTGCTCAGAGTACAAATCCTGCCAGCTCTCCACGCTACATTCTCTCTTTACCTTCATTTCATCCTTCCTAACAGAACTGACAAACTGCAGGTTTCAGTTTTATCTGTGTTTAAGATCTCCTAGAAGGATGGGAAGGATAAAAAATGGGAGGACGAGCCAGAGGTGTGCTGGCAGCTGGGAGGGCAGCAGTGTGTGTGGGGTTGGTGTGTACAGGGTGCAGCACACTTGCACCCAGCCCAGGGTGCAGCATTCACACAGGCATGCAGACGGACATGTGAGCAGTTCTTTAAAAATCACCTCAACCCAAGATAAGAAGATAAAAGGCAGCAGCTCGTAGTGAGCACAGGGAGCTGGACAGAGTGACGGAGCAAGTTGGAATTGCTGCTTCCCCCCAGATCTCACTGCACTACGGTGCCCCCCAACGATTCCCATGGATTCATCACAGCTCAGACACCAACCGCCTCCTCGAGCATCCTCATTTTCAGCAGCACCTTTTGTATTATCTTTAGAGAGAGCTTTTCCCTGCCCCTTACGCTGCCTCCCCAGCACTCAGCACCAAGCCCCCAGGAGCTGTTGGCTTTCTGGCAGCCTCTTCTCACTCCTTTCCCTCCTCCCTCCCCCGAGAACTGAGAGAGAAGACTTTGCTCTTACCTTGGGCACCCCAAGTTGCAGCCGATCCTGTTTGCTGCGTAGCGCAGCGGGAGGCTCCGTGCCAGCATCTCTAGCAGTGATGCAGCCCTGCTGGGTGCTGCATGTCAATGATGCAGCCCAGGGGGGGATCCCGGGATCCTGGGAGCCCAGGGCAGAGAGGAAAGTGGAGGGCTGGCTGCCTACCCTACCTCACTGCACTGCCCGCCCCAGCTCTGCTGCAGAGCAAGAAGAGAGGGAGCAGAGGGATGAGGAGAGAGAGAGATGCTGCTCGGCAGGCACTGAGGGAGAGAGGAGAAGCTTGTGTAATTTCATCACGTTAATCAAATCCAGCCCCTTGCCTTACATTACAGCTCTCCAGCAGAGTTCTGCATTACATGGATTTTTTTAAAAATTATTCATTGTTATTGCTATTGCTGTCATGCAGGCATGCTTCTAGCTGGAAGTAGAAGGGAATCCCAGCATGACAGGATATCATTCTGGCACTCTCTCCACTTTTATTCACTCCACTGCTGTGTGCAAGACCCCATCCCTGGAGTGAGCAGAGCATGAGGCTTTAGAAGATGACGCTCTTTGTGCCACATTTCAGGGACAGCCCCACTGCAGGACAAATCTGTTCTGCTCACAGACCCCTCGTGCTTGTAATTGAGAGTCCATTGCCAGAACAACACCAAGAGCAGAAAAAATCCCAGTGCCTATGCAATTTTGTGCTTACAAGACACTACGTGCGGAACTTACTCCGCTGTAAAATCCAAACTACTTTCTGTTATTAAAAGAGATAAGTGGGAAATGCAAAAAGGTGTTTTACTGAGGAATGAAGCACACCAAGCTTAGCTGCACTGCAGGGCTGCTCCCCAGGTAGACAACTCTGCACTAGCTCCAGCTATGCGTGCTCCAGTCCCAGCAGCTCAGAGCTCAGACTGAGCTGATGCCCCAACTTTTCCCCACTGATTTTGTGCCATTTGCTCACTCCAATAGCAGTTATAATCCCAGCTTGCTTAGGTCAGGATGGGGACTGCTCAACAGCCTGCTCTCAGGCACCAGACTGCAGTGTGGCGTATTCTGCGTGGGCCCATTGAATTAATGATAATAAGAAAGCATTGCCAGTGCTGCTGGGAATGGGAGCACACCCTGCAACATCTCTGTGCACAGAGGTGCCCAAATTACTTCAACAGAATTGGAGTAATGGAAAATAGTAATAAAGACTCACTGGTAGATTATGACTGCAAGTCCAGCCCTCCTCCCAGCTCTGTCAGCAGGTGTCAGCCATAAAGCCATAGCTTTACCTGTGCCTCAGTTTACCCACCTGTCAGACACTAGGAGTCATCATTTGGATGCTCCCAAAGTCCCTTTGTCCTGTATTTTGTAGCCCGTTTACCCACCTCAGTTCACCTGATGTGAATCTCCAACTCAGATGTGTTTGCAATTGTTAACAGAGTTCTTCTATGGGCCTGAAAACCTCTCTTCATCACATTGTTTGCTGGTGCAACTCCTGTGACTGTGCTGGTGGCATCACTTCCATATGAAAACTTCAGTAGATGATTAATGTGGTTATTTTCACACCCACTCATTTAAAAAATAAAATCTGAGGCTCAGCTTTATTCTCCCTAGTGCGACACATTAGTTTAATTGCATTTTGCATTTGGTACAGTGCACTGATTGCTTTGATGTGGGAGCACTTCAGAAGTCAAATTATTATCATCTCTCCTGGATGCTGTAGGCCAAATATCAAGGCTATGGCAAAACTAAAAAGCAAGCCAATCTATCACAGTGTCACTGAGAATCACTTTGCATACATATCACTCTTCCTGCCAGACCTTCAGCTCATTAATTCTTTAAATTTTTCAAATCACAGCATTTTGTGTCAGACCCACTGCACCTCATGCTCCTTCCATGATTACATTTCACCAGAGGGAACTTCAGGGAAGCCCCAGAGGCATTCTCTAAAGCCCATTGCAGCTGCAATGGAGGAAGGCTGCTTTGCCTTATGCTGCTTTGCACTTACAGGTGACACCACAGGAGAGGGAGGAACACAGTAGGATGGCCAAACCATCATCCTGCTGGCTCTGCTGGGCTGTTCTGAACTCCTAGCAGAGCTCCTACATCCACATCTGCATTACTTACATCTGCATTACTTACATCTGCATTATGTTCTGTTTTCTATGCAGGATAGATCTAGCTTGAGTAAGATCATATTAAATGCCATTGCAGGACCAATAGGAAAGGGGACGATAAACCTGAGAGATGATTCTTACCTCTGTGACCATCAGTGCTTATAATTACCTCTGCACCTCTGTGCCTCCCTCCATTAACCATGGCTGTGCTGTGAAGACGTGAAATCAGAGTGCCACTCTTTAGCAGCTTCTCAAATGCCACTGAGAAGGCTTACGAGGGAAACTAAAGCAACGTCAGAAGGCTGTGTACCTGTTGAATGGGGTGCATTGTTTAGAGCTGGTCAGACAACAGAACAACACTGGTGACACCTGAAGTATGAGTCTTGCTGCCTCACAATGCCAGTCTGCTGATACTACTGTTAGAAGTGGAGATGAATGGCTGGGGATGAGGGAGAGAAGGAAAAATCTCAGTGCATTTTCTACTTTCCACTGAAATTCTGAACTTGTTTGAATAAGGCTCTGTTTTCACAAAACATAGACATACTTTTTTTTTCCCCTTAAATCAGCCTGTCACTTCCCTTTCGGCACAAGCACCTGGTTATGGATTAAGCACCTGGATGCTGCAGCCAGCAGCTTCAGAGGGGCAGAAGGTTCCAGCAGTGCTTCATTCTCTCCATGGATTGGTGAAACACAAGCACAAGCTGCAAAATGCCACCCTCTGTTTGTACCCTCTGACATATTTCAAAACTAAGGGGTTCCCTGCTATCTAAAACTGACACATCTCCAATGATGTTGGCATGGGAAAAAGCACAGCCATTGTGGCAATAGCAAATTAACTGATCCGGGAATACCAGCTGGAGAGGCTGAGCCATGCTACAAAAGTAACAAATGAGCACAATAGTAAGAGTTTAGCAGAAAACTACTTGTAATAGGAGACTTTGGTTTTCCATCACATTGTGTCCCTGCCACGTGCTGCGACAGGCCAGTGGGATGCAATGCCAGAAGGCTCCCACCTACAGCATCGTTGGCTGCAAATGGCTGAGCATGGAGGTGCGAGAGAGCCTGCATTACTCTGATCCAGCAGAAACCTCTCCATAAGACAGGCCTGAGTGGAAGATGTGGATGCAGTGGCAGGTGTTGGTGCAAAGGCTGAGCTAATGAGCATGGTAGGACCTGTGCTGACAGCGTCAGACCCACTGAAGTGTAGCACTGTCACTGTCACATATGAGGTTCTGCTCCACTGCATCCTTATCAGGACCACCTTAAACATTACCCCTTTTTCTTATTTTGGCTAATGGTTCTGTTAGTTGAGATTTAAAACCCCGAGTAAAACTGCAGCGAACCACCAAAAAGCAGTTCAAACTGCTTTTTCTTCCTTTGCTTTTATATCTTTTGAGGAAGGATGCATTATCTGGTCAGCAATGACTTTGCAGAGCACTAACGTGCTAGGCAGAGCTTATTTATGTGGAAAGGATGAATGGTTCCCTACATGTTAATAGCACAACCGGTGACAAAACCTTGGCATTAATATTTAACATCCTTTGTTATGTTCATGCCCAACTGCTATCCAGAGAGGGCTGAGTCAGGAGATTGGAAGCTGCTGGGAATTGAATTAACCATTATTGGTGAAAATTCACAGAGTGGAAACTGGAAAACAGAAGAGATGTTGTTGTGCTGTATGGCAGCCCAGCAGTCAAGAGATTGTGCTTTTATGGACTGCGTGTAATGTTAAGATAGGAATTATTACAGTGGTGCACTTTAGCTTTTATCAACACCTTAACATTACAGCCTGCTCTGTATGTGTTTGTAGGTATTAATTTGGTGAGAAATGAGGGAGAAAATTTAATAGCCTAAAACCTGCATGCATCCCCTGCAAATCCACGGCTATTCACATGGGAGCAGGGCAGAAATCAGAGACAGGGCATGCTTGAAAGCGCAGGTGAACACACACACACATCTCTGTTACATTAGACAAAAATTGTCCCCAGTCCACTCTCCCTGTCCCCATTGCCATAGAGCTGATGGTCAGAGGCAGTTCCATCCCGCACCCCCACCCCTGCAGCTGTGGCTATTAATCAGCTTTAATTGCCCATAACTCTACACTCCAAGGCCTGCCTGTGTTTCCACCGCACAGCACACTTTTCATCTGGGTGACTTTCAGGAGCGCTGTGTTTTATGTGGGCAGCTAGAGGCGTAAGAAAATGAGCTGTATTATATTACAAAGACATTTTATATGGAGCTGCAACGCTAGAAAGGGAGAGACAAAGGCGGGGGTTTGTGTTTCATATTCTTCTTTTTTTTAATTATTTTTATTATTTTTTTTCTTCCTGAAGGTACGCCTTCTGCGGAATGTCCTTGAGGGAAGCAGAGGGGCCTCCCTTGGTGAAAGGTGGAGAAAAAAAGGGGGAGAAGCTGCAGGCAGGGGGTGAGGGCAGCGGCACCGAGCGCCGCGAGCCAGCAGGGGGCAGCAGCAGCGCGGCCCGGCGGGCTCAGACGGCCTGCTGGCTGCAACACGGCGGCGGGGTCTGGCTGATCCCAAGAGCCCACAGCGGCTAGCTATTGCTGTATATTAACAAGCGTAATGAGGAGCCATCCATATTCCTGCCTGCCACCTGGGAGTCCCTCGGGCAGCCGCTCTGATATTTGCTTTTAAACCCCACAGCTGCTTGTTCCCCAACCCGTGTTCTTCCCTCTGGAGCCAGCTGGATGCCAGTTGCGTGTGCACATGTGCCTCGCAATGAGAATTGCATTAGCCGAGATGAGATAGACTCCTCCCTTTCACCCAGCCCCTTAGGGTGAGTTGCAAAGGAAACCCACAAACTTTTGGTTTTGTTCTTTATTGAAGCTAATGAAGAAAACAGTTTGCAAGTTCCGTGACTCATGTTTCTATCCTTCTGAGCTACAAGTGGAACTGCAGTGTCAGCCTGGCGGGTCAGAGTGTGACCACAAACAGCACTGCCAAGACACACGGGGTTTGATCCTCACAGTAGGGATGGGCACATAGGCTTGCTCAGTGCTAATAAAGATGCTTTTGTCTTGTCCAGCTGGAAGCAGGACTAGCTGAATACCCCACAAGAGGGCTGCCTCTCATGTGATTTCCAGACTGTGCCTTCTGTATCGCGCAATCTGAAATGTTAAGAGATAGGGCCCAGCCCTGCTCTGAGCTTCTGGGGCATCTGTTGGTTTGCTGCTCTCAGTGTAAGATCAGGGCATGGCCACCTGTAAGAGTCCTCAAGGAGACCAAGTAGATGCCCGACATCATGTACATGACTCTTCTAAACATAGCTGTGGAGCACCACCATAGAATAACAGCAAAGTTTTCATGCTGAATGGGAAAGACACTCCTTGTACTGTTAAGTGATGTGCAGAAGCCTAATACAGTAGCAGTCTCTCTGACCATGTCCTTTTCTTTGTAGGATATGTGATAACGTCACATATCCTGTGTGTCATATAAGCCTGTGTGTTTTTAGGGATCTACCCTTTCACCATGGGATGTGCAGCATACTGAGAAGTGCCACAAAACAACCAGCTGAACCAGAGTTACTCAGCACTGTAAATAAGATGCAGTTGATCACTGTGAAGGTTGAAGCTTCATTTGGTGAACGCATATATGATTCCCAGCTGATGCCTTCTCTTTCCTTTCTCCTGTGTAAAGACCATGAGCATATTAACCTAGATGCTACAGCTTTTATGAATGCAGTCTGAAGTCCTCCATGGCATGACCAAGCACATGTGGCATAAGCAGATTTCATCTGGAGACACTGTAATCCCTGATATCCTCCCTGATGATGGTATTATGCTGCCCACTTCATCTCCTGGTGGAGCATTGCTTCTCCATCTTCACACAGATAAGCTCATCCAGGTCTTTCTTCCATGAAGTGAGTTTTCTTTATTATGGTTCCAGAAGACATTCAAAGGAACATGATTTTCATGTGCATGCACGCACGCAACTGAGCCAGGGAGGGATCCAAGCCTCTTTTGTCCTTGCCAGACTTGAAAGCAGCCAGATATCCTAAAGTTTTGGAGACTGAATGGGGGAAATGGGTGTCGTGGGATTGCCAGGGCAATGCAGATTCAATTCCTGGCCTTCTTTCCAGCATTTTGCAGCCTCACCTCTGCCCAGTCTCTAACAGACTGGGATGCAGACCATGTGCAAAATGCACCCCACTCCCTTAATCATCTCCCTACACCATATGTGTGCATCTGCCCAGATGCTTGCTGCCTAGACATTTTACTCTCAGCTCACACTATTTCCCAGTGCTGCAAACAATCAGCTGCTGTATTCCTCTGCAAGCATAGCACTTCTATGCACAAAACAGGAAAGGGGAGGGGAAAGGACAGGATCCCCATTCACACTGCTTGAAATCACTGCCTTGCAGTGTGCTGGCAGTCCTTGCAATGTGTTGTGTCTACATGTAAAACTTCTTCCCGAGTTCTTTTCTCCCCATGCTCTGAATGCCCAAAAGTGACACAGAAGAGCTGGAAAAACCAATCAACCCTGACTAAATGGCAAACACAATCTCTTTGTTTTATTTTTTTTAAGAAGAGAAAGAGAGTTCTGACCCCATACTCCCTTGTGAGAGCCTGATGTGTGGTTATATCAACATATCAGGTCATTAATAGATCCCTGGTGCCTTCTGATAAATTCTCAGGTCAGGATACAGGCATCTCTAGCTGACATGGCAATGATAGGTTCATTGCATACCTCTGCACTGACCTGCAGGCTCCAGCATGATTCCTCCAGCAGCACAAGTAAACCCAACTTGTTCTCACCCAGCATCTCAGCACTGCTTACCTTTGGGATTGCTGGGCCTCTGGATCTGGAGATGCACACTCTCCTTGGAACTCCTGCCATGCAAACAGCTGAGATACTTCCATGTCTCCTATCCCCAGTTCTCATCAGAAGGAAATATCTCATCACCATCTCTAGCAGACATGTGGTTCCAGACAGCTAGCAGCCTCATCCACTTGTAGTCCAGCCTCATCTCTGCTTTGTTTGCCTCTTTTCATGGCAACAGACAAGCTGTGGAGCTTTTCACCCACACACTTTACCTGATAACAGCCTCGAACCAGCATCTGTTTGCCTACAGGCACAACTCCTTGCTACTAGTCAGGACCTATTTCTTAGGAATTGTTGCTAAATGATGTCACTTTGGAATGAGCTCCATCAGCTGTGTCTGCACTACCTCGCCTGCCACTCCAAAACCACCGAGCCTTGCTGCTGGCTGTGTCCAGCTATGCACAGGGATAACCACAGACATCGAGGCAGCTCCCTCTAGTGCAGCAGGAGGATGTGCTCAGCTCCTTCCTGAGCATTTAGACCCACAGAGCTTGAAGAGCTAAAGCTGTGCTCCCCATCCCACACGATACAGTGTTTGACTTAAAAACATGGCTATTTCACAGCTTTGCATGGAGCTATCTTGATTTCCAATTTGGACTTGGCTCTTGGCAGAACACTTAGAGCATCCTTTTAACCTTTGTCTGCTTGGTCTGATGGTCAGATATGAAAGGGTACCAAGGAGCAGCTCAAACACAACCTTTGGCTCAGTAGGCTTGGGCTGAGCCACAGGCCAGGGCTGCCTGTCCCTGGCAGGGGGATGTTTCCCCATGGAAATGTCACGCACATATTGCCAGGGATAGGCAAGAGCTGCACTCATCTAGCCTGATGTGGCTTTAGCCTTCTCTGATTTACAGCAGTGCACAACAATGTATTTAAACTCTTGGATGGACAGCTGGGCTGTTGCAGCATTCCCTCATGTTGCTGTTACTGTAGTGGAGGTACAGTGATCCAAGCTACAGTGTCACTTATATCTTTTGACCTGACCATGCTGGGTGTGGGACCCAAGACAGACGCAGTCACACACAGACTCTCACACATGCAGACACCCTTTGCAGCTTCATGGGTTTTGCTGGCTTATGAACAAGGGAACAAACAATCTGAGGGAATGCAACTTCTCACCAGGACCCGTCAGAGCGCAGAATCCCACCCAGCACCAAGGAGTCATGATTTATGATTCTGTTACTGCACTGACAGACAGAGGCAGGAAAAAAAAAAAAAAAGAGTTTTGCCAGATTTTTCATCCCCTTGATGAAGCAGAAGTCTCAGCTTTTCAATCTACTTGTGGTTTCACCCCTCAGTTTTAAGGAGAAAAGCTTACAAGTGGGACAGGTTCGACACCTGCAAAGAGAATAAAGAAGATGCTGCAAGGGGAAAATAGACTCCTAGGCAGACTGGATCAGAAAGACCAGCAAAGGGAGAACATCTGAGTTCAACAGCTGAGGCAGAGTGCTTTTTGTGTCATGTGAACATTGAAATTCTAAATGTGAAGACTGGGACTCCCCAGAAAAAGAATTAAGCTCGGCAGGTAGCTCTGCCTCTGTCCCAGGTTAGATCATACAGACAATCCTGGTTTATTAGGGTTTTGGAAAAAAGAGGTGGGGTCATGCACACAGAAGAGCATCTCTCATCTGGGAGCACTTGCTCCAAGAAGCCTTGTGTTGGAGTCCAGCCAAGCAGCCAGAAGGACAGACTGACATCCCTGTGCCCACAGCCCCAGCCCCGGGGCATGACCTGCTTTGCTTCCTGTATTGTTTGCATATCGGTCTAGAAAAGTTTCCGTTTTTGTCCTAGACGTTGCTAAAAGCAATTTCAGTTGAAAGCTAGTAATTAAGAACAATAATTAAGCAGATGCGATTTTTAAGCATTTAAGGTTGAAAAAGTTTGCATGATCCTTGAAAACGGGATTCTTTAAAGGACCGTGGTGATAAATTGTTCCCATAAATGATGAGAAATGTTTAAATCAATAGAACGTTTGTTTAGATGTCCATATGGAGGAAAGATACAGTCTGTTGCTCTTCATATTGGATTGATCCCACTGTGTTAAATTACAGCTGGCTACGGCCCTGCATCGTTTACTGCACAGCTTGACGAGCATGTAAAATATTCACACTGAGCACAAAAATTTTGTGTGTCTGATCTCTGCATTGTCCTTGTCACTTCCTCCCAGCCAGGGCCAAATTAAAGGCTGCTTAATATGGGGGGAATCTCGCCACAGCTCTCCCACAAGCCTTTAGCCACATTACCCGATATCCTCTCGGATGGCCCCGGGGAACGAGCAGCTGGGAAGCAGATGTAGGCAGCTTTCAGCACGTGACCTTGCATCTGCCTATAGCACTAGCTGTGTTTGGGATGTATCAGCTGCTCTGGCCTGGTGGCCATAAATACATAAATACAGCAGTAATGTGGGCAGGGTCTTAAAGGAGTCATGGCTGTTGGAAGGCTCCCAGAGGGTAGCAGCAGTTGTGGGTGGCAGGGAAGCAGCCAAGGAGCCTAAGTGGGAGTGGGAAGCTGGGTGATGCTCCCAGCCTCTCAGTGCTTTTCCTTGGTGATCCATACTGCAGAGCAGAGTGGGGTGTTCCTTGAGGATCCCATGGAGAGGACAGGGAAGAAGCTGAGCCAGTTAACAGGGGCCCTGGGTTGTTGGTGCTGCAAAATGCCAGGCTGTAGCCACAGTGTGCTCACTTTGTCAGGCTCACTTCATGAAGTTGGGCCAGATTTCATCACATTTCTCTACACCCACCTTTTGTACATGCCAAAATAGCCCCATTAGTTTAGGTATGCTACTTCCTGCTTCCTGCAGACACACTTCTACTCCACAGCTCTCTTTTCCCTTGGGAAAAGGAGCCTGCAAACCTGGGCATTGTTGCAAGAAGCAGCAGCGGCAGGGCAGGAAGAGAAGCAGCAAAAAGCAACCTGATGTCCTAATGAGGACCAGTAGAGGCCACTGCTGTATGCTTGAAAATAACTCCAGGGCTGATGTCCCTGGCGCGATCTTTGCTGTCAAGCACTCTTTCCTCCAATGTGGGTTTTCCTCTCTTCTCCTGGTGTCACATCTTGGCTCCAGCACCCCCAGGCGTGCTGCAGACAGGCTCGGATTGCAGCAGCCCTTTCTGTTCTCTGCACAGGGTGATTTGAGTGGCTGCACAACTTATTTCCTCACCTCCAAGCTCCAAACCCACTAACTGCCACCAGTAATGAGAGCTAACACATGCAGACCCCCGGGAGGCTTTGGTTCTCCAGCCCAGGTATCTTTAAGACAGTGTGGTATAGAGATTATATATATATATGTATATATTCTGGAGTCTTTCAGACATGGTAACCTCTCCTGTCTCTAGCACTTTGCCTTTGTCCCCTCTATAGACCCATGCCACCCATCCTTCCAGCTAGCTGATGGCAATTTGGGCTGACTCTTATCACAGCCTTGACAAAAAAAAAAAAAAAAAAAAAGATATAATATGGATTGCGTGTTGAAATCCGTAAAAATATTTCTTCAGGCCTGTTTGTACATAGCCAGCAGTGCAGCAAGATGTGGAGTGCCTTTGATGTTTTAAATGGCTTGGGTCTATGAAAGTCAAGCTGAACTGTTCCTCGACTTTAAGGAGGCAAACAGAGAGGTGACTATGAACGCCAGTTGCTGCTTTTCAAAAAGGTGCCATTGTGGAAAAATAAGCAGGGCACCAGAAATAAAGTCAACAGTTCTTTTAAAAATAACTAAATTTCTTTAAATAACTGTAAGCGTATTTTAGAATAGCTTGAAACGTTATTTTAAGAGACAGAGGGCCTTTTTCATTATATGATGAAAGAGGACGTTAATTTTTCAGAAATCTGGCATTTTGTCAATGTCTGCCTTTGAAATTTATGAAGACAAACTCACTCCCTGTGCCTGTGTTTTATCTGCTCATTACTCCCAGTACCAGGGGAACAGAGTGCTCTCACACTGTGCTCTGATGGAGATGTTGTGCCTCGCTCTGTCTCGGTCATGATGAAATGTGGCTGAGCACATTCAGCCTGTTCCAGCCGACGTTACGCCTCTTTTTGCTCTCCAAGTGGAAATGCAGTCATCAGAGGGTGTGTACGTGTGTGGGAGATGGCTTCTCACCGAGCAGCTGGGATCCAGGCACTGGTGGGGCAGCATTGCCACATGGAGAAGCTGCTGGACATGTATATGGCCATGGCTTCAGGCCAGCTGGCAGCACTCCGCTTTGCCATCAGCCCTGTGGGACATATGGGGCCAGAACCTGAGTTGAAGGTTACGTACTTTCTGTCCTCCCTGATGGGGAAAGAAGAAGACTTCAGGCTCCTTACGAGCAGGTGCAAGACCTGGTATGGAAATGTTAGGAGCCAGTGCTTCAGGCAGCAGCAAATCTGCTGGGGACTAGTAGTGCTTCCCTCTTCCCTATTTGTTTAATTCGCTGTATATCTGTTTCCACCATTAAGCAGCTGATGCTGAGTTACAATGGGAATTGCCCAGGGATGGCACGTGGTGTGCACATGCATGGAGGTAATGGCTTTACTGTGACCCAGTGGAGCTCAGAACCAAGTGAGAGCCTCAGCAAGGCTGCCAAGAAACTCAAGGGCTGCTCTTCACCTGGTAAGCATGGATTACATGCAAATGGCTGCTTGGCTTTTGGGGAGAAGTTGTTTGGACAGCAGAGCCAGACACAGCTCAGTGAGGTGTTAGAGCACAGAAATCTCCGTGGGAGAAAAAAAAATAAAAAATAATTTTAAAAATGGCTATTTCACTTCTTGAGACACTGCTTGAGAGACTGTTTGAGTCTAGCTGATGAAACGCTACAAATGGGCTCTGGGGAACTAACTTCTGCTAGCAGAAGTAGGTGAGGCTATGGGGAAGCCTGATACATGGTCTAATAGATGTTAGCTTCTGTGCTCCTACAAAGCTGTAGTAAAAAGATGCATCATGTGCATCCTCCCTGTGCCAAACACAATAGCTCCCTTCCTCACTCAGCCTTTCAGCACACACTTGAGGCTGCCATATTACACAAGCCATCACCCAGCAAAGTTCCGGATCCAGCCAGCACTCTGTATAGATGGGGGAAGGTGATTAGTCTACACCTTCGTTCTCACTTTCAGAATAATTATCACTGCTCTTTGCTACAGTGGACAGCAAAACTGTGTTGCAAAGACGTATAAACACTCCATGGCTCGTTAAGTTTCTGGTGCTGTCTCTTCTCCTCTCATTAAGACACACAATAAATTCTGTCCCACAGCCATGTCAGAGTGTATAGAGGGGGCTGCCAAGGCTCACTTGAAGGTAATGGGACATGACAAAAATTGCTGCCGTGCAAAGACTGTAGATATCAGCTATTAAGAAGTGTTTGAACTTCCATCAGCTGTCTGTACAATCAATGCGTATAGGCAAGCAAATAAGCAGGAAGGTTCTGTTTGTGGCTTCTTAGTTATGAAATCGGTTTTAAAATACAGATTCTTTCAAAATAGCCTTACATATGCCCAGTAAGATGTCTTGGTCTTTTATGTGTATGTTCTTTAAATGCACAGCTGTAAACTACTGGCCCCAAACAATTTTTTTTAACACGAGGTTTCTGCACAAATTGTAAAGTTTGCTTTATTCTTCTGGTGCCACAAAACTTGAGAGAATAACTCAGTTACTTTTCTCATTTTAAAAGTGCTCAAAAAAGGAATCTCCTGCCATTGCAGCAGTTACCTGACATGACTGAGTGCTGGCACAGAGAGCTGAGCCTCCGGGTTTCACTTTCAGAACAGGTCCTTAGTTGGCAGGAATGTCTGTGGTCTTAATAACTACAGATGTAAAGGAACTGCAAATGGTTTTATTGATATTTGGATCTGTGTGTAAATCAGCCAAACAATAGCGAAAGAGATCTTTTAGTCTGTGTACTTTCAAGGCTTTCAAGAGCTCTTCATAAGGCAATCAAATAAACAGTGTTCCCCATTTGTGAGAAGCGTCATTTCTCTATCTTCCATCAGAAACAGGGAAGGTAACACCGCACCAAGAGGCCCAATGCTTTGCAGGATGGTTTGTGATGTGCACCTTTCTTCCTATCACAGCAGAACAAAGAGTTAGGAGCATGTTGGCTTGATTCTCTCTCTGCGTAACACTAAATCCTCAGATGTGGTTTGGGGCTGAACACATACATGCATCAGTGCTCTTGCTGTGTGACAAACGAGAAAAACGAGTGCCAACATTTGGGAACGGACTATAAAAGAGAGAGACTCAAAATCAAATCAAAGGACTTTGCAGGGTATGTTACGCAAGAGAAACGTCACCCAGTGCTACGTTTATGTGTGCAGCATTGACTTTTTTATATAGTCAAGGCTTCTATGGTACGAGACATTTAATCTCCTATCAAGCAATCTTCCTCAGTGAGGAGACTCTCAACTTTCTGATCTCTTGCTGCAAGTACACGAGTTTCTTTCTGCTCTTGACCACCCCAGGCAGACAGTGGGGGAAGGGTAGAGGGAAAAAAGGGAAACAGCATTTGCTGAAAGTTGCAGGTGACAGGGTCACTTCATCAGCCACAAACAAATTCTCAGGGATGGCAGCTCACCCAAAAGAGCCACTGCCATGACCCTTTGCTCCCCAGGGCAGATACATCTTAAGGCACCATGAGAAAAGCAGGAGGAAGGAAGTGGGAAGGGGGTGATAGGTGGGAAAGTCATGGGAAGGGGGGAAATGTGTTTCTGGCAAAACTAATATGCATGTTGTGAAGACAAAGCCCTCATTAGTTGGAGAAATCTGCAGACTGTAATGCCATCCAGGACACCTGTCAGTGCAGGGACAGTGGGGGCTGTTTGATCCTAATCTATTTCTTGCCAGCATGGCTCAGCTCTGTCTCTGTTTGATCTACCAGAGGTTTCAATGGCTGATGCTGTGGCCCACTCTGCAGCCTGCAAGGCTGGAGATAAGTCTTCAGAAATACCCAGCTGACCTTGGAATGAGCTTTGCTTGGATTTGCTTACAGGTGGTGATCAAAAATACCGTGTGACGGCTGCTTAGTGTGAAATAGATCCCTTCCATACAAAAGCACATCAGTGTGTATTACAAAACACAACTTGCCCAGCCGGAGATGCCAGAGATGCCATACCCCATTCTTGACACCACCAATGTAATGGGCTTCTTCAGGCTGCTGAGAAGTGCTTGAGAAGCAGTCTAGCGTTACAGGAGTGCACCCAGTGAGTGCCCAAACCCCCACTGTCTCTCCTGCCATTAGGATTTGTGGCAATGCACCTCTGATTTTCTAGGCTCTATTTAAACATTCATTTACACGGCATGGTGAAGCAGCTTTGTTTTCCCCTCTTGATAACTGAAGTTATTTCGACCCGCTGCCACAAGAGATCTGCGCTTGACGACAGACCAAATGTTTGTGCTGCAGAGCAGAGAGATGTTCAATGGCCTTTTGTATTTCTTTGTGATTTGGAAGCATGTTTAGTCAAGGAAAAGCACAGTGGATTTTTTGCTGATTGCTGTGCACATCAGCATTGGTGGTGCAGAAGTGCTGGGACCATCTGGTGGGTGTACGTCATCTTGCAGAGCTGGGCTGGCTGGCAGTGGGCACAGAGCTGGTGTGCAAGCAAAAGGGGCTTCGTGCTATGGGGAGGGGAATTTCCTGGTTCCCCTGCACTGGGAATTTCACTGAAGAGAGTCTACTTTGTTCTTAGTGCATGAAGCCAACTACCACAAACTGCCACAGGTACGTGTTGTAATGCACTGCTGTTGACAAAACAGCTGGTGGGTGGCTCATGATGGAGATTCGCAGGGCAGTGTTTTAAGCAGTTCAGGTTCATGGGTTTTGTGAATATGCCTGAAGTTGATGATGCCTGGTGGTGTATAAGAATAGGCTGCCCAGGGAGGTGCTGGAGTCACCATCCCTGGAGGTTTTTTAAGAAAAGGGTGGATGTGGCTCTGAGAGACATGGCTGGTGGGCAAGGTGGGGTTGAGTTGATGGTTGGACTAGGTGATCTTAGTGGCCTTTACCACCATAATGATTCTACGATTCTATGTTCAGAGATTTGGGTTCTCTGGCTGATGTTCCTCTGATGAAACAGAGATCCAAGGAAAGGGATCCCCCTTAGAGGAAGGAAATCTGCTCCCCGTTTGCCTGCTGAGGAAGGAATCTCTTTTTGTACTTCTTTTTCATTCAACAATCGCAACTTCATGAAAATCAGTACGAGAAGTTTGATTTAGTACTTAATGCAAGGATATAAAGGTGGGATGTGTTCACGTGTTCAGATAAGCTGGAAATGTTTGCCACCACCAACATGGTATCGGTTCCCAACAGCTGGAGAACTCTCTCTCTCCCTCTGTGATTTGGGAAATCTTATCCAACCCACAGAGATAAAGAGAGATAATCTGAGCACTGGGAGCAAGAGAAGGAGCACTCAGGTCTTAGACAGAGAAGATACCATTCCACATCCATGTTATAGATTCAATTTTTGCCTTTATAATCTTTACAAGGTTCAAACAAATGTCTCCAAATGCCCTAAACTTTGAGGGTTTCTTTTACTGGCTTGTATGAAAAGCAAATAGACCCATCAGCTTTGGTGGTGGTTCAAGAGAAGCCAGGGATGCCATATGTGTTCACATCCTGGCCACACGTGGGGATGGTAATAAATAATGGGTTGCAAATGCATGTGTTGCTTTCTTGATTACTTGCTTTACTGTGGGATCTGCTGTATTGATTAATTTTAATCTACTTTGCATGTTATTTAGATCTGAAATTGAGCAGAGTGCAGGGGATGGGGAAACTGCTCTAATTTTTAGGGAGTATACTGCATTTGATTAATTTTATGGCCTGCATTGACTAAAAGCTTTTATCCTGGTCTGCTATCAATTTAAGTCTCTGTGTTTGTCATTTTTTACTCCTGGGGTCCCACATAATTCAGTTTTGTAAATTGATTTGATTGATGTTTTCTGATCCTTCAATAAAGGCTTTTGGCATAGACTGGTCTGTCTCTCGCTTTGCAAGTAACTGGACAACAACCATCGCTAGGGACAGAAATAGAATTGTATTAAATTAAAATGCATTCTGAAAAGAACAAAGTGCCCAGAGCAGGCGCCTCTAACGGTGTCCTCTGAAAAAGCACAAAGTGTAAAGCTGAAGTGCCAAAAAAAAACCTTCCTCGAGGCTCAGTGGTAACAGTTTACAGTCTGCAGGTCTCCTCTCCTCCCTGCCCTCCTGCTGCATCCCACACCTATCCTATGGGCTGTGGCATGGCTCGAGCCTTGCTGGGACACGCAGTGTCAGTTCCTGCCACAAACACAGGCAGGTGCACATTTCTGACCAGGAGAAAAAAGGCAGTGTTTACATCAGGGCTTCCGGCAACATATGTAAGAGCTGGGTGTTAGCTCAGCCCATCAGCAGGTGGAGGGGCAGATGGGGCAGTGATGAGCAGCTGAGGTCTGCATCAGGGGACAGCGAGGTGCAGAGCCCCACTTCCCACAGGAGAGCCATGGGAATTACAGACATTTCATGAATAATATACTGCAGGTCAACAATGTTTGCATTTTGCTTTGGGTGTTTTTACTGTAGTAACTCCAGGCTATCTGCTGTCCTAAGGGCAAATTCCAGAGTCTGCCTGCTGTGCCTTACTGAGGATTTTGTGTGTTGACCGAGATCTATTCTTATGGGGAAACTTCAGCAGAAGGCTGCCCTCAGTCACAGGCAATAATTTTGCAGCAGATTGTGCAGCTCATGGGGCTTTATGGATGCCATTGGCAGAGTGTGAAGAAGTAAAATGTTGGTCAACTTCTCCAGGTGTGGCTGCTGCTATCTCAGTGCCTCATTTCCTAGGCACTGGAACAAAGCCCAGCACACTGTTGTCAGCCACACTCACCCTCTCTGTGTATCTCAGTTTGTAGCTGCTTAAACATGATGAAAACAAATCTTTAATAGCTGCTGCTTCCATCGTTACATTGAACTCTGTTTTCTATTCAGTTGCAAGGACAGCTAATTTCCAGCAAATGGAAACAATGTGCTCATATTGCTAATTCATGCCACTACACACAAATGTTCAGATTATGTTGTGCAGATCCAAATTCCATTCTCATTCATGAGTGCAGCTCACACTTAAAACTCATTCCCTAGCAAGAAGTAGGAAGCCCTGCAGCAGTTTATGACAAATTAAAAAAGAAGAACGAAAGACAAATTGATCTTTGTAGTTTTCCAATTTCTTGCTAGCATTTGAAAAGCAGACGACTTACGGTGAAAGCTGGAGGAACCAGTGTCAAAGGCAATTTGCCCGCAAATGATCTGCCAGAAGGCTGGCATCCACACCACTGCTACACAAACACCCCTTCATCTCAGGTTGTGGTTTTGTGTGGGTCCAAGAAGAATATATAAGATAAAGGACTTGGGTCTGGACAACAGTTTAAAGACAGAACTAATGATTTGAAGATGGAAGTGGAGCACTGACCACATCCTGGTGAAGGCAGGGCACTGATGAGAGCACAGCCGGGCATCTGATGCAGTGGCTGGCTGAGCTTTTCCCCATGTTGGTCCCGGGCAGGGGATGTATGAGACTCCCACATAGGGATGGGGAGCTCTGGCCTGCCTAGAGCAGCTTGGGGAGCTTAGTCCCATCCTACAGCCTGTGGTAATTCCTCACCTAGGTCATGGCTAACAACTGGTTCTTTGGAGAAGCTCACTTGCAGGAATATTTCTGATAGGAAAAATCACGTCCTCTAAGAGCTACCAATAGAAATGGTGACAGAGGGCAGATTCCCCACTGCAGCACATCACGCCTCTTCTTTCCAGCAGACTCCTCCAGCCCAGCCACATGAAGAGATTGCCCAGAGAGGTGAGTGCCCCATCCCTGCAGACACTGCAGGTCAGGCTGGACGGGGCTCTGAGCACCTGATCAGCTGTAGGTGTCCCTGATCAGTGCAGAAGAGTTGGACCAGGTGGCCTTGAAGGGTCTCTTCCAACTCAAACGATTCTATGATTCTGTATTTGCTAACAGCAGAATTGCCATTTCCACCATTTTCCAGGGCAAGGTGCGGAAATAATTACAGAGATGTTCCTCGATCAAACTTCCACAGGCTGTGCAGTGGCAGAGGAGCAACGGGCCCTGAGGAAACACAGTGAGGGGCAGTACAGGGCGTTGGGGGTGCTTGGTTTTGTGCCAGGGACAGGAGGGCAATGTTTGGGTGCAGCTTAGTGTGATTTCGGCTGGGCAGTGTGTGCTGGGAGAGCTTTACAAGAGCTGGAGGTGGGAATGCAAGCAATGTACCTCCGAACAAAACAGGCCGAGCAAAACAGGCCGTGAGGCTGAAGTTTGGCGCGTGGGGAGGAAGTACCCCTTAAAACAAAAACAACCCGCTGCATCCAAAGCTGCTCGCGTCCCCAGAAGCACAACGCTACCACCAATCCCGCAGAGCAGCTGAGCGCACCGCCTCGGGCCAACCGAGCAGCACAGCCGCCAGGTGTTCCTCAGGTGCCGAACCCCTCGCTCCCAGCGTGCCTCCGAAGAAGAGGACCAACCGAGCAGCTCCACAAACTTGAGAGCGAGAACCGCAACCCACTCACAGCTGCCGCCTCTCCGCTCGGCCCCGGCCCCGGCCCCCCGCTCTCCGCCCGCTGCTCAGGGGCGGCCCCGCTCCGCGGCGGCTCCGGGTCCGGCGCATGCGGGCTGGCGGCGGGCGCGGCGGCGGTGCTCAGGTTGCAGCCGCAGCCCCCGGCCCTCCTTCCTGCCCGCCTCCCCGGGCGGAGAGCACCCGGCCCGGCCGCCTCTTTCCCCCCCCCTCCCCTCATCCCCTTCCCTCTCCCTTCCCTCCCGGCCCCGTTCCAGGGGCGAAGCCGCCCGCCGGGCCCCGCGGTGAGTGCTCGTCCCGTCGGAGTTTAGCGAAGGGCCGCTGTGGGGGGAAAGTTTTGGGGAGCGGCTGAAGCGGAAGGGGGGGGGGGAGCTTCCCGGGGTATCTCCGGCGGAAGGGGGCTGCGGAGGAACCCCCTGCCCCTCCGCGAGGCTTCCACCCTTCTTCCTCATCTTCATTAGAGCTTTTCTCCTCGCAACTTCGCGTCCCTCTGCTTCCTTTCATTTCTTCCTCGTTCTTTGCTTTTTCTTGCCTGAGTTTGGGTCGATTTCCTCGCGCGGCGCTGCTCTCTCCGCCGCTATTGTCTGCGGTTCTCCCCGCGGCGGTACCGCGCGGCCCCGAGCTCCGGGGGTACGGACGGGGCGAGCCCGGCCCGGGACATCGGCACCGTGCACACGTCCGTGCGTCCATACACACGGATACGCACGGCGTTCCTGAAGCCCCGGGCTGGCCCCCAGCCTCCCTCCGCTTCCCCTCTATTCAAACCATTGATATGCTGATGTAGGGGCGGGCGGGGGGAACCCTCGAGCTGCGCTGACGCAACTTTGTATTCGCATTTGTTTGTTTCCTCGTTTATTTGTAGTCGAGTTTATCGCTACCGAAGGCTCAGCTTCGTGCCGGGGTCTCCCGAGCGACGCTCGCTGTTGGTTTTTCCTACCTTTGGGGCTGAAGTGTTTTGGTGCTCTGAAGTTGTTCGAAGGGTCATTGCCACCGGGCCTGGTTTGTGCCTTCGCGCTGCTGCTCGCTGATGTCCCTCTCAAATGAATTTATACCGCTTTGGAAGTGAGTGTGGGAATTTCTGGCCGAGGATTGGCAAAGTTTGGACGTTTCTTAACGTGAAAATCATCAGAGTTTATTAATTATTAACTATTAATCCGCTGCCTGTGTCTGTGCTATGGAAGTCATGGAAAGGAGCTGGGGTTGGTGGGAGCAACGTTGCTGAGCTCTGAAGGGGCTCTGCCCGGTGAGCTTTGCTATCCTTGGAGCTCGGGCGTAGGAAATGTGATTTGTGAAGTTTGGAAGGGCACGCTGTGCTGGTTGTGGTTGCTCAAGGGATTGGGGTGCTGTGCTGGCAGCAGACAGCTGGGAGCCGTGCTGCTCCCTGTGGTCCGGGCAGCCATCAGCCTTGAGGTGTTCATGGAGATATGTGATGCGGGAGAACTATGTCAGGCACGTAGAGCTCCCGAGCAGCGCTCAGACAGTTGCTCTGAGCTCTGCTCTTGTGCTGCCAGTTCTGGCTCATGCAATCCCAGTTTGGTTTTAAGGGGCCAAAGGACATTATCTTGCTTTCTTGCTTTTTTTTTTTTCTTTTTTTCCCCAGGCCTCATAGCAGAGTATGGGCGCGTTAAGCAAGGTGATGATATCTGGCATGAGTTCAGACCTGTACACATCATGTGCATGTATGGCATGAGTGTAGCACTGCCTGTCCTCTCAGTGCTGGTCTGCCCTGGGGCTGCTGCTGGCAGGGCTCGGCTGAGGGGTTCTGCAGGGCAGACAGGTTCTGTAGGCAGCTCGATGACAGGGCTCTGTGGGGACACACCGTGCCATGGCCTGGTGTCCCAGCCTGTGGCTTGCTCTGGTGGCCAAGGGATGCTTGGCATGGCCCAAGCAATAAGGGTGAGATGTGTTCAGACAACAGAGCACGGCACAAGTACTTCTAATGTACGGAGTCCTGCCAGGTAAGTGGAGGCTTTGAATCATGGTGTGGTGGAACTGGGAGACCCAGGGTTACGCAGAACTCACCGCTAATCTCCCAGCAGGATCTGCTCCTTACTAAGCTGTGTTCTGGTCCAGGGTATGCCCCTGTGCTAAGAGGAGGATTAAGTGCAGCTGAAGGAATCTGGTTATGCTATCCAAAGCCTGAGGTAGGGCAGCGGCGATAAATTATACCAGAGGGGAAAAAATGCCAGTAGGCTTATTGTGGGGTGTGCTCTGCTGGTTACAAGGGCAGGGGCTGCTGTTTTGTACTTCTCTGCTGGCATAGCTTTAAACAGATCTGTTTAACAAAAGGCAATGTAAGTCACTGTGCCTGCTGCACCTATTTCTTTTCCACTCTGAATCCAGGACAGCAGCTATCAGTTTTCCTGCCCGGTGTTCGGTGGTGTTCCACTTGCCTATCAAACAATCCTAGAAGCAGTGCTGTAGCTGGTTATCTCTGCCATCTCCATGAGTGCTATTAATGCTGTTTCTATAGGGGTTCCCCCCACACGGGCAATAAATAGTCTGGAGTAAATTAAACCATGCAGCAGATAAGTATAAAGTGCCTACATGGGTTCAGTGTTGCTGTAGTGGGGAAGGAGGGTGAAGGAGTTAGGAACTGGGGGTGAAAGGCCCCTCCTTGCTCTCACTGAATGTTCAGGCACTGAAATTCTGGTGCCACAACCTGACAGCACCGCTCTTAGTGTACATGGTGATGATGGGCTGATGGTCTGTGTGGTCTTAGTGATCTTTTCCAGCCTTACTGTTTGTATGGAAAACAAAGCCATGGATGTGGCATGCTATTCTCTTTCTTTCTTTCTTTCTTTTTTTAAACCTGCCTTTCTCCCTTGCAAATGACCTTTATGCAGATGAAGAGGCAGAGCACAACCCTCAGAGCTGGCTGCTTAGTTCCCTTGGTTAGTGATAAGGAAATATGTTGGCAGCACTCCGGGGTAAGCTGCTGTGCTGGGAACTTGGTGCTGCAGTCAGGCTGTACAGCTCTCCCTAAAAAAACGTGCATCCATGTATTTCTGTTCTGTTCCCTTTGTCACACAAGTGAGGTGACTTGTCAGTGAATGCCTCTGGTGCTTTTTGTTGGTGCGGAAGGTGTCTGGCTGCAGTGCCTGTCCCTGTTTTACAGCATGGCTGATGATGATGATGAGAGATGTTACTGAGATAAGCCAGTGAGTTAGGGGTTAAGTTGTTCCCTTTTAAAATTCCTCAAGTCTGCAGTTGACTTCTGTGCATAGTGAGGATCGATGTCCTCTGCAAAAGTAAACCCTGACATTTATAGTCTTTATTTTTTTTTTAATAGCCATTTTAGGTACACTCACATTGTTGAGCAAAGGGGTGTAATCGCAAATACTTTTAAGTAGTCAACAGTCCTAAAAAAGAATGCAGTGTGATAACTTGCTGAAAATAAACTTTAATTCTGTTGGAGCTGTACTTGACCTGTGTTACGTTGTCATGTGCTCTAACAGGATTTTTGTACGTATGTTAAAGGAGAAACCTGAAAATCAGAAGCTGGAAAATTTCTCGTGTGATTTTTGTAGTGGGTGAGAAAAAGCTGAAATCCTTTCTGGAATGACCTTGTGCTTTCCACAGCCCAAGTGCAGAGCTGCACCAGGTTGAGACCTCTCAGATACTGGGTTGGAGGAAGTCTAAGAAGAAAATACCCCTAAAAGTATGGCATGCTACATAGCTGCTCCTCGGTGGTGCTGTTTAAGATGTCCGATCACAGCCCTTGCAACTGATCCTGTTTCCTCCTGTAGCTGTGACTTCAGGTATTTTGGTGGGAGGGGAAATAAAATGGGTGATGAATTCATTTAAATGAAGATGATGAATGCTGGTGAGACTTCTTGATGTGTATGATGTACAGTGATTATCCTGGAGAAGAGCAGGATATGTGGCATTTGACGATGATGCTCAGGACCCTGTGCTGAGAGCCTACCTGACATGCTGTGTTTCAATCCCAGCTGTGTCTCTGAGCTTTTTATCACCTGTGGCTAATGCAGATTGGAGCAGTAAGTTATGTTAAGACCTGTGACAGGCTCTGTAGCTTCATTTGAATTGTATCTGAAGTTCCTGGCAAAGTTACTTGGGAAAGTAAATCTCTTTCCCAATGTGTCTCTGCCCGCAGTGGTGTAGCTGCTGTGTAAGTCTGAGTGCAAAAGCTAATAAAACCATTGCAAACAAGTGCTTTGGCACGAAGGTCTGCCTTCAGACTCTTGCACTGACTCACTCCTGCTTTTTTCAGGAGCTAACACACCTGTTGTGCATCACGCAGATGCTGGCTCTTGCAGCTCTTCCTCCTAGCAGCAAAGGGGCTGTGAGCATCCAGCATGGGCTTTAGTAAGCAAGAGAAAATGGGGAATGGTAAGGTTTTGGTTTGCTGCAGTGAATGAGAAAGTCTCGTGTGGAAAACGGTTGTTTTATAGAGTCATTTTCCTCCTGAGCTTCCTTTGGGATGCTGGAGCTTTCGGTCCCATAATAGTGTTTGGACAATGGATGCTAGAATGGAGGAAGCAGGTGTTAAAGGAAGAGGGAAGTGAGCTTTTTGGGGGAAGGGATGCAGGATGGCACTGTTTGGTGGTTATACACAGTAAGGGATGGGCCATGCACAACACAGCATGCTTTCTAGCTGCTGGACCCCCAGTGAAATCATAGCAAAACCAGAGCTCTCCTTCCTCAGGTGGAATTGCTCGGTGAGTCAGGCTTAGGCCATTCAACTGAAGCTGTGTGTGATGAGTCTCGTTTTGTTCCATGCCATAAATCTGCACATCTGAAACTCCACATTTGGCACTCGAGGAGTGTTGTGCTTTGCTTTAAACACAAACCACCGATGAATGACTTTGGGTGACCTGGATGTAAACAGTGCCCGTAGCGCGATCTGAACTCCTCGAGTCGGTGCAGATATCGATCCTGGAGATGAAAGCAAAGTGCTGCAGTTCACATGGCTACGTAGCAAATGTTTTTGCATCCGTAGCTGAAAGACTTCCCACACGGGGAGCACCGACAGCGCTTTGCATGTCTCCGCGGGATTTGCAGCCCAGGCAGGAGCTTCCCTGGGTGAGGCCGTCAGTTTTTCCATTGCTGAGTGCTTTGCAGCCGCTCCACCCATTTTTATGATGAGTGATCATCGTCTGAGAGCACAGCCCTGCACGAGGTGGTGAGCAAACCTTCGGTTGCGTTGTTTATGTAAATGTTTGTGCTTTCTCTTCTCCTAGCAGCTGTGGTGAAGGTGGGTTGTCTTAGCTGAGAGCTGGGTAGAGAAATTAACGCTAAACCCCCTTTTTATGTACTGCTGCAGAGAGAAGTTTCATGCAACCAGCATCCATTTCACAGCTCCAGGTGACTCCTTTGCACTTCTGTGTTATGTGAGGCAAAACATTACTGTTAGCTGCAGGTTTTCCAGTATTAAGCAGTGCAGTCACCAACAGGAAAATAAATAGGCCTGTTGTGGGGTTGTGTTGTGCTGGCTTCAGTGCAAGGACCGGTGCCCCATACAGCCCTTGTTTGATGTGGGCTCAGCTCTGTGGCCACTTCTCCCTTCTGCTGATGAATTTTAGAATGAGTTTATTGGCTGCTGCTGCCTGATGGAGAGCTCAAAGGCTGAGGGTTTGAGTCCTGGCTGGGTTAACAGTGCCCTTTTGTGTGCTGGAGTGGGCGTCTTGCTCAGCTCGTCTGGAAAGTGTTGGGGGGAGTGGGGTGATGGGGAGACAGTGGGGTGTTGTGGAATGGGGTGATGGGAAATCGTCACTCGGTCAATGTTTTGTGATTAAAGCAGAGCTTTGGTCCCAGTTTTAATGGGTTAAGTTAGAAAATGAGCCAGCTCATTGCTGGAAGGGCTCACAAGCTGGAACTGGGGAGAATAAATGTGTTTGCATGGACGTTAAGAGGATTAATTGTTTGCAAAGTAGGAAAATTGAAGTAGTACTCAAGAGGTAACTGGCTGCATGTTGGGTACGTATCGTTGTTTCTCCCACCTTCCTGTTGGACTGTATGCAATATTTCTCCATCTGCAGAATCCATCCGAGTTCCACATTTTTCTTTATCTGGGTATTTTACTCTTCAACTCTTCAGCTTGCTTATGGGCAGTAGTAGCCTAAAGCAGGTAGATGTTCTCTCTTCAATTGGGCTATCTGCTGAAGAGGTGGGCTTCCTTCTGCAGCTGAAATGAGCTCTGTTTAAACTGCACAGTGCTTAAGACCTCCCTGGTTTTTGCTTGATCAGATTAACTAGGATTTTGGCAGGACTTTGTGCTGCTTTTTCTTAGCCAGTCGACTTGCATGTTGAGCCTCCAGTAACTTTCTTGCTTTGTAATCTCAAAGTTCAGAAGTCATCAGGCTGCTGGAGAACAAAGGGAGATCCTGTCCCAGAGGCATTGAACCTACAGAATGCCTCCACTTCAGGGTGCCAACAGCAAGTTCCAAAACGGTGGATAAATAGCAATCCCACAGTTACTGTATGACTGCGTTGTGCAAAACGAGGGAGTGTTTGAAAGGTGTGAAAATGAAGTGTTTTCAGTGAGTGTAACTTTATCAAGTGTTATGTGCTCCGTGTGCAAGGCTTTTTTTCTTCCCCATAATTTGTGATATCTTTGCTAACTTTTAGTAAAGATCCAGTCTCATCAGTGTTTCTGATATTAATTAAAATACTGTTTGCATAAATAAATACCTGCATGTATTTATCCCTTGGGCTTATGATAGTGCAGTGCCAAGAGAAAACTTAGGCCTTTTGGTGGAAGTGAGCTTAAACTCTGCTTAAATCTTGTCTTCAGGAAAGCTGCAGCACTTGGTGTTTGCTTTGAAAGGGTTTCCTTTGGACTGTCATAGCTGGTGCTGGCTGTGAGCTGCTGGATAACTGGGGAATGAAGGATGAGGTTTAGGTTTGTGTCCATCCCACCCCAGGCATTGGGGTTGGGTTGATGCTGGTACTGGGCAGACCACGGTCACTGGTTCTGTTCACCTCCTACTTTCTGTCAGCTCTCCGATTTCTGTTAGAGAGTAAACCTGCCATGCCCAGCTCGGAGAGGCTCTGATGCAGCCAGGAAATCGAATAACTCCTGATCTATTCTTAATTTCTTGTGTTTCCTGTGGTTATATTGTTTGTGTTACCAGCCCTAATATTTACATACCTTTCAGTGAGCTTTTCTTTTTTTTTCTTTTCATAAGATTCTGCTTTGTTCCTATGCCTTGCAGAACAGGTTCTTCCATTTTTTTTCTAATAACCAAACAACTTTCTCAAAGGAGTGTGGGGGGGAAGAACATTAGAGGAAACACCAAAGGGAGATATCTAAGAATAGAATTGTTTTTTGCTGATGATATGCTAAGACTCATTCTAAACTTGCATCTACCCTTCCAAATGTCCTTGGGCTTTTTGAGAGCTTTGTAAAAACTCCCTGCCTATCTGATGATGTATTTGTTGGTGCTGTGTCTGAATAGCAGATACATTGACAGTTGGCATTTTAAATGCAAAGGTACTTCTGTGAAAATGCTTGTGAGAATGAAGCTGTGCTTCCCCATGTAACAGGGATGTGCCAGCCATGTGCTTCCCAATGTAACAGGGATGTGCCAGCCAGTGGGCTTTGCAGTGCTGGTACTGAAAATCAGTGTTGGTGAATGCTGTCCTGCTGTATGGCTCTGGAAATTCTAATGCAGGTTTCCCCTATGAAGCGAGGAAGACTTCACAAAGTATTCTGTCCCCCAAAGAAACAGGCGTCAACCTTTTCTTGCAGCTATCGTTCTTTAGTGCCCATTAACCCGCTGCTCTTCCAGTATACATTTCCTTAAAAGAAATAAGGCTTAACTTGAGGATTTCTTTGCACGTCTTCCTGCCATGAAATAAAACCCATTAGCTCTAAGATGAATAGTGGCTGGACAACCTGTCTAGTTCTGCAGTGAGATCCATAAAGAGCATTAGTCTCAGATTTGCTTTGGTAGTGGAGCTCTTCTCCTCTCCATGAGGTTCCTGGTCTGTGCAGGGCTCACCAACACCACAGTTGACAGGGAACATGATGCAGGGTGTATTGCATCAATATTTTGAAGCATGGAAACCCTTAAAAGCTGAAGAAAATACCAGTTTTCTTTTTTTTTTTTTTTGCTCTTGGTGCTGGGGGTGGAGGCTGTTGTTGGATGCAGCCTGAGCACAAGGCTGCTGTGTTTGGGGTGAATGAGGCAGCGTGAGGAGGAGCAGCTGTTTCCAAACCTGTTAGGGCTCAGGATGGAGGGCTGGGCAAGTGCTGCAGGAGTGCAGTTATCTCTGGAAGACAAAACCTGTGACTTGTTAAGATAGAATGAAACAAGGGGAAGTTTAAGAATGGTAACATAAAAGGGTTTTGCTTTGCCTCTTCAGCAAAGGCCAGGGTGAGATGCTCTCCCGCTGCTCCGTGTTTTCCTTCATTCAGCTGCCGGTGGTATGGTTATTGCTGCATGTAAAGAAATGTAAATAACACCAAGGTAGTGAACCCGACGTTCCCAGATCCTTGGAAGCATCCTTGAATGGAAACATCTGTCCGTGAGCCCTCTGCGGTGCGCTCGCACAGCTGCACCGTTACGCTTTGCCCTGGGCAGAGCCTTACATGCAGCCCAGCCCTAGCGAGTCTCCTTGGCTTTTGCACTTGAAACCAAGCCCTGAGCAGGAGTGGGAGGGAAGGAAACTCCATGAAGCTGCAGCAGCAAGCACTGCAAGGCAGGTGGGAAACCACCCTGCTAACGCCTGGGGCTTTTTTTTGAGCCTGAACTGGGAGAACTCAGTAAATCTTTACTAAGTGGGCATTTAAAAAAAAAAAAAAAAAAAAGTCCAAGAAGTGAAGTAAATAATGCGGGAAATACATAATGAATGTTTCATGATTGGGAGAGATGGTAACTGGGGCTCAGCCCTGAGCCTGCTGGAGGATGTAAGTGGTGACACAGGTGGGTTCTGTGCAACGGGAGCATTGGCAGCTTTGACTTTGCATGCAGACTTTGTGCTCCCCTTGTTGCTGGTTTCCTGTAAGCTGTCAGCAGTGCTGTCAGAGCTTTTGGAGATTTTAAAACAGGTCAAAAATCTCCCTCTTATGTTGCTTTGGTGCAAAGCAGAATTGTGTGGCTGGATTCCCTTGGGGTTGGGGGTACAGGGGGTTGAATTCAAGCAACTTGCTGTGATGTGTCTATGAAAATGTTTCTGTGTGTTTTTTAAAACATCAGTGTCTTGTTTGTTGGATTTTTTCCTTGTTGTCAGTACGTGAAATACTGTTTCTCTAAGGGAGTTCTTAGCTCTGCTCGCCAGCAAGTAATTCAGCATGCAGTGTAGCCAGTTCTGAAAGAAAAAATAAGAAAGATGGGTTATTCATAACATAAATGACATACTTGGAGTTAATTAAGATTAAAAGTGCAGTGAAGACAGGCTAGCAAGGGTTTCACTCTGCTTTGACTTAAAGCCTGCATCGGAACCTGCAATCGAATTTGAGCTGCCAATTCAGCTGCAGTGTAAAATGCCTCCCTGTCTCAATTGGAGTCAGCTAATCCCAAATTTGAAGTGATTTAGGGTGGGGTGTTTTTTTTCTTCTTGTCATTGGGCATATTTACAAAGAATTATTCTGATTTTTGTTTTCCCCTCTGAGTCATTTCTAACTTCACCGCGATCATTTCATAACGCAGAGGGGATTGCTTCTAATGTCTCTTCAGGATTTCCAGCACTGTAAATAATTGCTCAAGGCAAAGGTACGCTAACGTTATGTGATGAACAGGAAGTCTACAAATAGCCGCGGTGTTTTGCTGTGATTACATCTGCAGTGATGCAGGTGCTTGGTTTTACCCTGCTTGGGGAAACCAGCTCTCCAAACAGTGCCATTTGGCAGAGCACGCGAGTGGGGCGGTGGGTGGGTGGGTGTCTGAGGGAAAGTACAGCAGCAGAACTGAATTCAAGGGTTAAAAAAAACCAAGCACCACCCCCTTCTAAAAAAGAAGTGATGTGAGTGATGCTGGATGCTGTGAGAGGATACCCTGTTTTGTTGGTTTGGTTTTTTTTTTTTTGAGTTTTATGACCTTGTGTCATTGGGCTGTGAGTTTGTTTGGGAACACGCTGATGCTGGAGAGGGGATGATATGCAAACAGGACTGTTCCCCTGGGTGGTGATTATAGCCAAAAAGGTCTTGGAGTAGTTTTGGGAGAATCTTGGCTCGTATTCGTTGAATTGAACTATCAAGAGGTCTGTGATGTAGAAGAAAAAGGAATGGGAAGGAAGGAAGCGGGCTGGGAGAGGTATGCACAAGATAAGTGGAGCAGCACTCAACCTATCTTTTCCAAGTCACTATTCCATGTGGGCTTGGAGGTTTGGAAGAAATTGCTCTGCATGCGAGGGGCAGAAAGTTGCAGAGCTGTGCAGAACTGTAGCGCAAAGGTTTGTAGCTGGGGAATGTGCTGATGTCTTCAGCTGACTTTGGCCTCGATGTCTTGGGAGACATAGTGGGGCATTCATGGTGTGGTATCATGTTCACTGTGTTAATGCTTAGCACTGATTCTGAGTGCTTCTCTCAGTTTGGGGCATTCATAGTACCACAGATTTGTTTCAGTTGGAAGAGACATTTAACGGTCGTTAGTCCAACCCCCATATGATGAGCAGGGACACCTACAGCTCAGGGTGCCCACAAGGAGCAAATCGTTCTTGAAGGAATGACTCTTATCAGGAGTATGACTTCTCCAGCTATTTATACAGAAATAGGGCTGCATGTTCAGAAAGGGAGAAGCATAAATATTCCAAGTGTCTTGTCAGTCCCACGGTTACCACTGTAATTATGAATGGCTCTCCCTGTGAGACACAGTGATGACTGCAGTGCTGCCCTGTTATAAATACAGCATCTTCTGTGCTGTTGTTCAAAGACTCCTTTGGAAGCCTGATTTAATAGTTGAGCTGAGTGAATAATTCAAAAACTTTTTATCAAGTACTTGTTTAAATTCTTAAATGAGCTCACCATAACCTTTTTATGCACCCCTCCTGCATGTGTCACACAAGTATTAGAATAATTGAGTTTTACTAGCGCAAATGTTTCTGTGAAGCAAATTTTCAGAGCTTGATGTACGACTGTTTATGGAAAGGGGAATGTTAAAATCTTGCACACCAGTGTCCGTGCCAGAAACTCTCACTTGCTTACTTAGGGAAAGGGGAGGGGATGCGGGACCCTCGACTTCATTTGAGCATTCCCAGCTAAGCCCTTCGGTTAGGCTGACTGGTATGCAACTAAAAATCTGAACATGTGGCTAAGGGAACTCCAGTTGTATCTTTTTTCCAGGCCTTTCTAGAACAGTAGCAGTACTGATGTTAAAATATTTGCTTTTTTTTTTTCTTTCTGGTAAGTACTGTTTCTGACTTTATTTTCTTCTCTCCCCTCTTTCTATGAGAGCAAGCAGCACATTTGAGCTGTGTCTGCTTAGCATCACTGAATAGCTGAAAATGCCCATGATCCTTTTTTGAGTTGGGTCTTCTCATGGCATGAAGTCCTGCTTTTAGAGGAGAGCCTTGCTGATGGGAGTTTGGGATTTTGGTTCTCTTTGACTTCTGTCTCTGATCTTTACTTAAAAACTCTTCAAGCAGGTGAAATGCGTGTTGAGAAGTGCGGGTGTTGTGCTGAGCATAGCTGCAGAACGTTGAACTTGCAGCTTTGTGTGGCAAAGCAGATTGTTGAAGTGACAAAGAAGCTTCTATTGAAATCCTCTGCTTCCTTCAGTTGCGATGTTCCAAGTGTTAAAGGTACAGAGGCTGGAAATCAGCTAGGCATTCATCTCTAGGCCTGTAAAATAGTAACAAAACATAGCTGTAGCATGATCTTCAGAAGTAGTAGCACTTGTTTTGGTTCTCAAAAAGTGCCCCCAAAAGCATGACAACAAATAGTCTTGGATGTGCAGGGGTCAGCCAGTGATGTGTCAGAGCCCAGAAAAGCTGTTCATCTTCGGGTTTCCTAAAGATGTCACTTGCACTAAGTCTTATTTTAACTGCAGCAAGGTGAGCTGCATCCAGATAAGTGCCAGTGAGCATTGGTCTGTTGTGACTTCTTTTTTCCTATTGTGAAAGCTGTTGACTGAAGAACGTTTACTCTGTGCCTTTTTGTTTCCTGGCAGTGCAGTGAGTAGCAAGGGTTCGTCAGCTGCAAATTGCTGGTGCTGGCTGCTCAGACTTGAAAACAAACACAAAGGTTTGGGAGCACTTTCTTTGCTTGTTTTTAATTAATTATTTGTACAACAGGGGTTGTTTCACGGCAGGAAAGACCCAACGATCTCACAAAACGTGCAGAACAAGCAGGCTCTGTCTCATCATCCTATTACGACACTCCCACCGTAGGCAACACCCTTGTATTGTGACAAACTTGCCATTATTAGTGGTGTAAAAGTGCACATTAAGTAATCTGAACGATTGCTTTTGTGCATTGTATATTTGTAACAGGATACTAGCCATTGCAATGCAAAGAATGAGTAAAGATAGGTAAGCAATATTGCTTCCATTTATTATGTGGGGAATACGAGACGTGGCTGCTTTTGATGAAATAAATCCCCTCTAAATCTGAGCGTTTGCCAACTAAGCTGTTGTAGTTTATGATGGAAGCTGTTGATTGCAAGAGGCAATATCTCCAGTGTGAGGAGGGTGAGTGCCAGCTCTTTGCCTTGAGTGATGCGTGCAGAGATACAGGCTGGTGGCAGAACTAAAAGCAGCTGCTGTCTCCTGGTTCCCTTCTCCTGTGCTTGGTTACCTTGTGCTTTATGTCTTTGCCCACATAGAAGCATAATAAACATTTCATTATTTTTGCCTGCCTTAATTTCATTTAGCATTGTCAGAGGGAAAGCTGTTAACAACTTGACATCTATGTGGAATGGATGGAGTCATGAAGAATAGCACAGTTGGTTTCTTCTAAAGCTGCATGCTGTTTTCTGCTGTGAGTGTTTTGATTCTTGTTTATTTTGCAGCTATTTTAGGGAAGAATAGTCTGGGAGAAGGGAAGGAAGGGGCAGGCTTTGCCCTTGCAACCATCATTGTTAGCCCTGACTTTTGGTAGAAGTTAGCTTCTTTAGCCTGACCTTTCAAGACTTGAGAAATGTGGTTTTGTTTGTATTTCCATCTTTTTACATTTTAAAACAATTGTAACTGTACCAGATTGTTTGAACGTTAATGGGGGGAATGGTTTTCAGTGTCCTGATGGAGTTTCCAGGCAGCTTTTCATCAGCCAAGTACTACACCAGGCTCTCAGTGGCGGGGTTTGCTTGGTTAGCTTGGAGAATCTGCAAAGCAACTGTTTAAAATTGCTGACACATGTTAAATAATGTGGAAATCGCCATCCCACTCCACTGAAGTCTGAGTGCTCATGTCTGGAACACGAACAGGATCTGACCCTGAAAATTATACGTGAACTGTCTTAATCTGGAGAGCATTTCCTAGACGGTGTCTTTCCTCTGACCCTGGGTGGTTTATCTGGTTGGCCTTGGGTATTGTTTGATTTTTCTTTTTTTGATTTAACTTTTTTTTTAAAAGAGTGATTGAGGGGAAAAATAATCTCCTGTTCTGCCTTGTTCGTGTATTTTTGAATTATTCAACCACGTTTGCGTATTTAGGAATGCTAACTTAAGAAAAGAAAACAAAGATCTTGATTCTGATTGAGTATCAAGAGGAGCCCAGTTGGCAGCACTGGGACCTACTGTGGGCCTGCTGTGTGCTGTGACGCTGGGGCTGATCCATATCATCACAGGAAATACGGAGCAACCTCAGGACTTGGAAAGTCCTGGGACTGAGTTCTGAGGTTGAGTGCACCCTCAGCGTGTTTGCGGACGATGCTAAGCTGGGTGGTGCCGTTGACATGGCAGGAGGAAGGGATGCCATCCAGAGGCACGTGGACAGTTTTGAACAATGAGCCCACATGAGCTTAATGAGGTTCGACAAGGCCAAGTGCAAGGTCCTGTGGGGGCAGTCCTTTCCAACCCAAGCTGTTCTGTGATAATTCTAGCAATAATGCTATTACTATAATGCTTACCATTTAAAAAAAAAAACAAACAACAACCATCATCTTCCATCTCTGTCCTGCAAACTTCTGTTGCTTTGCTTTGGAGCAACTGCAATCAGCCCGTTCAGCTTCCCTTCCTTCTGCTGTGAATAAATCTGACCACCTTATCTTCTCCATCGGAAAGTCTTCCCTGTTTAACAGCCTCTCTAGGAGCACATATAAAAGGGGCTTTCACTAGCAAACAGGAAGCAAAATGAATAGAGGAACTTTTGATAATGGCCTGTCTGTCTGAGCACAGGATCAGCCCAACAAAATTGTACCAGTCTGGTGAATGATAGTGCTTCAGCTGGGGCCAGAATTATGAGTTTTTAATCTTGAAACAAGCAAAGACTTCTTCCTCTTAAACAGTCATCAGCTCCCTCTTTGATTTGGGGCCTGCAGTCATCCATCCTCAGCCAGTTTGTTTTTGTTTTTTGCTCTTGCTGAAGTCTGGTTTCATGAGTTTTAACGAGCCTTGGGTGAATTTTTGTGCAGCAGTGGTTGTGCTCTCATGCTCCTGCTGATGCTGCCAGTTACTGTCCCGTGTTTTTGAGCAGTCTGCTTTTTATGCCCATGATAAGTTCTTGCATTTCAGCTTGGCTCATTGCTTTAGGCCTGGCTTGTCTGCTGCATAGCACTGGTTTTATTGCAGGCCGATACGATCGACGTTTGAGGAGTTGCACTGGTGTAATACTGGCAACACCAGTGGAAAATGTCCTGTTGTTTCTGATATGTTTGCTGCCTGAGGAGCATCTTTTTGTCACATGTTGCTGTCTGAAATGCAGTGTGATTCAGATTTCTTATACTAATTGAACCAGAGTTTTATCCTGCTAACTACAACGTTGCACTTTCCTGTGTCGTTTCAGACTCTTTTTCTTGGATTTTAGTAGTAAAAAACCCTCAAGTGGCAGCTTTGCTTAGGTAAAATGAAGCAAGACCTTTTTATGGGCCCTTTTTTAGAATCACTTCCCCAATCTAAATTCTTCTGCGTGTTGTGTTGTAATTGAGAGCTGCCCACCAGCTGCACTGCGTGTGCTGTGGTTGAGGCTAGAAGGATGTAGTAAGCAAAAGTAGGGTAATGCCTGTAGTACGACATGAGGACCTCATTTATTAATTTAATTACATGAAATGGACTTGATGTGCAGAATAATGAAATACAGCTTTCGTCTGCGTGTTACTGCATCATATTATCAATTTATAAAAGTTGGTTTTTCCAAGAATTTCTCTGCTTTTTTTTTTTTTTTAATTTTAATTTTAATTTTAATTTTTTTTTTTTTGCCTTTTTTTGGATATCTGTTTTGTTGGCATTGCTTACCATCATTTTGTTAGGAAACAAAAGCGTGTTACTTTTTCTCCATCCCTTTTTTTTCCCCTCTATTCCCTCAACAGTTCTTGGAAAGAATTTTTGACGTGGAGGACAAATCACAGAAGGCTCAAGATTTGTGTGTTTATTTATTTATTTTGTCCCTAACACTGTGAGAAATCAAATACACCCTTTCCCCCTGCACACATCCATTCTCAAACCTCTGAAATGATGTGGCCAAGCTGTCTGGTGACAAATGGGGTTTCTGAGGGCTGATTGCAAGCACACCTTCTTGTTTATTTCTGAATACACATGCAAACCTTGTTATTGTGCTTTTAAATACTGGAGAAAATGAGCTCTTCACCAGCCCAGCTGTGGTGTGCTTGAAGAGAGGGACCAACAGAGCACCGCTGTGTCAAAAGGCACTGTTTTCCTTTTTGTGATGGAGGGAAGACTCTGTTGAGCCCTGGTGCAAAGCAACAAGTGTGCCTGTAGATATGCAGCGTATCTGACATGTTAGCTGGAGTTGCTTGTGATCCTTTATGAGATCAAAAAGTGACTGTAGCCATCAGAGGCTAATAGAGCACCCTAGCATTTGTGCTTGCAGCTACAGATGATGTGCTGCTCTTTATGAAGTGTCTGTGTAAGGGTTTTATCTCCATTTTGTGCCGCAGGACCCAGGGCTGTACCCTTCCTGCCTCCCTCCCTTATGATCCTCTTCCAGGGCATGGCCAGCTTGGAAGCTGCAGGCCCCTGTCCCTTGAGATCACAGACCAAGCGGAGTGAAGTTAATGCAGTCTCAAGCCAGATCTTTGCTTCAGTCTGCTTCTCCATGGCATTTGTTCCTCTTCACACCGGTCCTGCAGGGCAGGAGAGCCGTTAGGCAGCAGCTTGAAATCCAGCGGATGAGCAGAGCCTTTTAACTTTCTGTATTAGACACATCTATGAATATGTGCAGAGCTAGCTAATAAATAACCCGGGGAAAGGTGGTTAAGAGGAAAGGACATAATTAATCCTGTCGTGCACTCGGCTTTAAAGTCGAGTCCAGAGTGGTAATGCATTATGCTAGAAAGGTAAACACTATCATTATTCAGCAACAAAATGCACATGAGGCTGACACTGTTTTCCTCCCTTTGATTTAATAATTTTTTCTTTGCACCAGTTTTAATATCTGAGATGTCCTTGGGTACAGTGGAAGCCCAGTGAGGCCCTACTCTTTCCAAAGGGTCATCACTCCTCTATTTTAATTCGGCGAGTGCTGCTCTGCTGACACAGACCGTGTGCTGTTCCAGAAGGCTCTGACTGTGTGTGCTGTGGTGCTCAGCTGTCATTCCTGCAGCGCAGGAGGGAATTGGTTTTATCAGGTGATCCCTTTTCAACTCCCTGCACTGCTGTGTTTGACCCAGGTCAAAGTCACGTATCATACAGAAGAAGAAAAAAAAAAACAACCCTTCCCCCAGTGGTGGAAGAATACCTGTTGCTTATAGAGGTCTTCTTATTGGAAGATCATAGAATCATTGAGGCTGGAAAAGAGCACTGAGATCACCTCATCCAACCATGAGCCCACCTCCACTGTGCCCACTTCCCATGTCCCTCAGTGCCACGTCCCCACCATTCCTGAACACCTCCAGAGATCTCTGTGTTCTGAGCTCTCTGTGTCTCCCTAACAAATTACAGCGCTCAGAACTTTTTCTTCTTCCCCTGTTCCTACCACTGTCAGTTTAAAAGGGCCTGGTAATAAAGCAGTGTTGTAAATTATATTTCTGTGCTCCGTCAGGGTTCTTCTGATTCCAGAAAGCTTGCAAAACTCTCAGGAATGTGGAGAGGAAGGGGACTCCTTCACTGATATGAATCCAAAAGATATTGCATGTTGTCAGCTCGCACAAGCTCTTTTTCTTCAAAGTATGACAGATCTTTTCTTCTTTTTATTTTTTTTAAATTTTTTTTTTTTTTAGTTGTTGAGATTTTGATCAAAAATTGATCACCTGTGGTGGATGGCATGAAGCACATTGAGTAGAGGGGCTGTTGTGTGGTTGATGTGCTGTTCATTTGGCATCCAGTAGTCTTTTTATTTTGCTGAGGCAGATACAGGGTTCCCCAGCTCCTCAAGCACAACCGTGGGAGAGATGTGTTGGTTTTAGGTTTCACCACTTGAGTGATGGGGTTAGCCCAAGACAGAGATACATCTCCGGGTATGGAAATGCTCTTGGCCCAGATCTTGTCTAGCGATGTAAAGCCTGAGAAAGGACCAGGAGGTCAACTTGAGCTTCTTAAAGAATGCAGTATATGTTCATTCTGTGGCATGTTGCTGTCTTTTTTTTTTTTTATTATTATTTATTATTATCCTAATTTCAAAAGGGAAAAATTTGGCTACAAGCTTGTGTTAATTAAAAAAAAAAAAAAAAAAAAAAAAAGCTTTAATTGTAGCCTAATTTGCAGCCACATAATTATTGGTATCAATAACATTAAAGCATTAATGATTAGGAACTTTAAGAACCTGCTGCTTAGCACCTCTCCTCCATCTCATCTGTCTTCTTACTGCCCAGCTGGGCAATCTTATCAATCTGCAGACACTAGAATTTTTTTTTTTTTTTTGCACAGATAGCAATAGCTATGTAACTAGTGTGCATTTCTCCTAGCATTTGTTCCAGAAGTAAGCTTTCTCTGTTCCTGTCAGTTAAGTGATTGACTTTTTTGATGGTGTGTAGAAAAGTGAACCTCTGGAACAAGCTAAAATGAACAGAAGCTTGTTTCCTCTTTGCTCACATAGGCATTTATTCACTTCCCCATCTGCTTTGATTTTGAAGATTGCTCAGATTCTTCCTCTGTCTGACCCACTTGGCATAAGCTACAGAAGATTATCTTTCTTCAATAGCCAAGTTTATAGGGCTCCAGCTTATTTGTAAGTAATCCTTTGAGTTTTGAGTGCTGCCTTTCTCTTCCTTCCCCTTCAAAAGCTGACTTACTGCCATTCATCTACAAATGGGGAAATGCTTTTGCAGCCTGTAGGTGGAGGGGAGAGTTGGCTCAGAGGCTTTGCAAGAGGACATGGAAAATGTCTGACAGAAATCAGTTTGCATTGAAGTGCTGGGCTCTACAGTTACTAAACCTTTGACTTGTACGTGTTTGTAGATATAAATGAGTAAGAAGAGTAACAGAATGAATATATTTGTTTTGGACTTCCCTAAATAAAGGAGTGGTAAAAAACCAAAAACATACGAAGGGCTCGAGGTGATCATCTTGCTGTCTTTAAAACCCTATTTCATCATTTCTTATTGCTCCAATAAGAAATGTAGTAGTCCTGCTGTAGTCCTTTGCTTCTGCTCTGAATGAAACAAAGGGTGATTTCACATCTGCTTTTTCCTGGTAGCCTGGTATTTACCACAAGCGTAATTCTGGCTTTTGGCTAGCTTTCCTCCTTCGTCCTTCCTTAATTCTCCTGTGCTTTCTAGCTTTTACACTGCTCCCAGCTATGGGGTGGTTTTTGTTTTTGTTTTGCTTTTCTTTGTTGGCCTTGGTGTAGATACAGCTTTTTTCAGTGGACTGTGATGTTGTGCAGAGCTGCTTCTCTCAGCTTGAGTTTCCAAGCCTTGTGACCCATGTGTGGCCCTTCTGGCCCCTGGATAGCCAGAGGCTGCAGCCCTTTGCAGTGAGAGTTGGTCTTGCTTTGAACATGTGGGATTCCAAGCATTTCCTATTAGACATACATGTAGTATAAACAAGCTGTTTTGTTTAGTATGAGCTTTTTATCCTGTTAGGACTAGAGATCTCTTATAAAGCAATTAATATAACTTTAAAACTAATATTTGTCATTATTTAAATAGGCATAAATCAGGATGTTGTAGCAGAAATGCTGAGCTGTGGCCTGAAGCATTGATTGAGCACCTGGTTGGAAGGCAGGGCCAACCCAGGAAGTTCAGGTGCATGCAATGCAATGTAATGCAGCTGAGTGACCAGAATCCACCCCTTTCCAGCTCTCATTTAAGGGCTGGCAGTGGCAGTGGGGAGATCTCTCTGGAGCTCCCTGTGTGCCTGAGGCCTTCTGAAGGTAAGCAGTTTTTCTTCCTTTGTTTCTGCATCCCTAGTTGCTATGTTTGGGCTTGTACTCATTTGCTGCAGCCTAGGATTGTGCCACTCTGCTGTTAGTGCTGTACTTTCCATCACATTGTAGCATTACAATGACATGCAAAGAACATTGATGTTCCCAGCATCACAAGGACCTGCTGACAGACTTCCTTGGATGTAGGTTGTGTACTTTTTTTGCTCACTTCTTTATTGAAGTTGTACACCAATTTCATAACCTTTTGAAACTTGTGTCAATGACGGAAGGGGTGTATGTATTGTGGTGGACACAGGTTTCAGTTTGAGTTGTAGAGTACACGTGGGAAATATAGGATGTTGGGGATGGTGGATACCATGTGGGTCTGTTGGTGCAGTACCTTTGCTGCTCTCTTTGGCTTGGAACAGGAGAGTCCAAATTGAAATATTTAACCTGAAAAGGGTTAAGCAGCAGATTGCTTGCTGCAATAAATCTTTTAGGGAGTTGGAGGTTGAGACTAGTTCCAGAACTGTCATGCTGTAGAGGGATTTCCATGCTAGGCTGTTAGGCGTGTTAGAAAGGGAAGCAAGAAGCTCCTTTGTTTTTAAGAAATTTTCTAACTATTCCTGTAGAGGGAACATCCAAGTGATTAAGTGCCTGTCTGAATGCCAGTGCATCCAGTGCCATTGTATTGCTGGGAATCAGTGTTAACTTCATGGAAAAATGAAGCTTAGGACTTGAAAAAGGTGGATGATAACGAACATGGGGAGGGAAGGGAGGAGAATAAAGGGTAATAGGGTGACCTCTGGCTGTCTAACTTTGTTTACGAAGTAGCTAATGTTCTTCTATTATAGAAAATGTAAAATCTTACCTCCAAGGAACTTGAGTTCAGTGGGCGGAGGAGTTCATAATGTTTTCAAGGCTTGCCTTCTGCCCATGATTCATGAGTGACTTCAGTATCTTCTAAAGTTCAGGTTTGAACTTTAGTTCATCAGGCTTTTCAAAAACTACAAACGTGCAGATGGTGAGGGGCTGGGAGGGAGGGAGGGATCCCTTGGCCTTTATGCAGTGGTAACACTTAAAACTCATATGGATACAGCTCGTATAGACATCCATTTCAACGTTCCCATGAAAAGCTTATGAGTTGGCAAGATTTCAAGGGCTGAAAAAACACTCTGTATACAACATGTTTTATTAATGTTGAAGGAGTAATGTTGCTCTATTTCAGCGTCTGCCACTGCATGGAATCAGTTCAACTTGTAGACTTTAGCTTTTCCCCCAAATAAAACTAACGTGTGCCTTCACATCTGCTTTCTCCTGGTAGCCTTGTGTTAATTGGGTAGACGCACCTCCAAGCTTTGGCTAGGTTTCCTCCTTCTCCTTCCTTAATTCTCTTGTACTATGTGGAGAATTCATGATTCTTGGCCCTCAGTGTGTGCTGTGAAACGCACTCAGTGTAAGCCTTGATGTTAAGCATCACATCCCACTTACTTTCCATGATGACTTTTTGCCTCCTTTTAAGCTGTACGTGAAGGTGAATGTGAAATTGGGCAGCTGAGAAAATGGTGTAGCCTCTTAAAACTTGGCAAGTCTGGTTGGCATAATGGGTGACTTTTTTTGAAAGAAAAAAATGTATTTTTAAGAGAAATTAGTGTTGTTAAGCACAAACTTTCAGGTGAAGTTTTTGAAGATGATTAATTTTTGCAGCAGCCGTGATGCTGGGCCGATAACTCCAGCACAAAATCCCAGTTTACAGTTCCCCAAATTGGTGTTGCTCTTGTAAGATGACCTCTGCATGGGGGCTGGCTGGTGAACAAGGCATGGCTGCGGGACAGCTGAAGTGGGAGCGCCTGCAGTGCACACGGCATCGGGTTGCACACTGAAAAAGGAGCCCGGATTCAAATCCTGAACACTGGCTTCTTTCAGGGCTGTGCAGTCTGCGTGCAGGGTACTGCAAGCGTTCTTGGGGTCTGGGAAAGAAGTGAGGGTATGTGACTACTTGCAAGTAGTTTTTGCTTCCTTAAGTGAGATTGTTGCATCTCCTCCTTATTCTTCTGTTTTGTGGGTATTGCATAATTAACGGAGCAGTTGGGGCACTCTGAAAGTGCTGCAGGATTATAAAATGTTATCACATTTATGTGTGTGTGTGCTCTTAAAAGTTGAGGCTTCCAACTCCCACTGTGCATCTGCTTGGATGGGCTGTGCAGGTTCTCCCTACCCTGGTTCTCTCATCTGCTCATTCCTCCCACTTGACCAAAGCCACCAGATCTTCCTGCCATGTGTTCAGCAGTCTGTCCTTTGGAAATCAGTTTTCTTGCCTGCTTTTCCATCCCAGCCCCTTTGAAGCTAATTAGTGCTGTCTTTTCCCATTACCCTGTTGGGTTGCTTCAGTAGTGCCATGGATGTGTTGGCCTTCTTGCCCAACTGAAAACTAGCTTATTTATTATCTATCTGTTTATAAAGAAATGTCTGTTTGTTGGGTCAGAGTAAGCTGTACTTTTAAATAGGCTTAATTGTAGAACTATTAGGGTTGGAGAAGACCTCTAGAATCATCTAATCCAACTGTCCACCTACCACCAGTGTTGCCTGATAAACCGTATCCCTGAAATATATCACCTGCAGATGAAAACTGGGGTCTAGCATTGGGCTCTCTAGCTAGAGATGCAGAAATAACACCTGCATCACCAAAAAATGAAATCCCTTCCTTTTGTAACAGAATGGAAGCTCCCTGGGTCTATCTGTTACCTATTGCCCCAGTATCAGTGCTCACAGCTGACGTGCTCTGAAAGAAGAAAAGCTCATGTAACTCAGTCTGCTTTCCCTTGCTGAGCCAAGGCCTTAATTCAAGCGTGGATAAAGCCAGGAATTTGATCAGGCCTCCTAATGTTGGTCACACTTTGAACGTAGTGAAATGGAGTAGAGCCGAGTTACAGAAGAAGAGGTTTTTCTCGTGAAATTTGAAGTGTTTGGCATGCCACTGAAAATGTGCAGGAATTGTCCCTACCGAGTTCCCCGTACTCAGCTCTTTGCTTGTATTCTGAGCAGTTAAAAGGGAATAATTGTTTTTTTTTCCCTGCAGTGAAATATGTGGCACTACTCAAATTGTGAAGTCCTGCAGGCCGAGTCCATTGGTTCATCTTAATCTGGAATATTTATGACTTAAAACAGACGGCGAGTTTCTCTTACTCCTAAATTAGGTCTTTATTCAGCTTAGTGAAGCAGGGAACATTCTGACACGCTGGGACCCTTCTGCGGGGCATTGTGTGGGTTTTCTTAAAATAAAAATGAGGGGAAGGGAAAGGAGAATAGGTCAGGTGGTGTAGTGGTTTCAGTCGCTATTAATGTTTGCCTACTGCAGCAGTAACTCATATTTCGTGGCTTTTCCCAGGGCTGGGAGAGGAAGGGAAGGAAGGAGGAAGCTGGCTGTACGGTTTTTGTTGAACTGGTGCCTGTTACAAAGCAAAATTTTTCTGCTTTGTTGCATCCAGCATCCCTGGGAATATAAAGGAAAAAATCCTATACATAGGAAAAATCTGCGCAGATTGCAGTCTGTTTGTTTGTTTCAAGGACCGTAGCCCAACTAACAAACTAGTTCTGCTTAATCTGTTTTCTAATTAAGCATCTTAAAGGAATGGATTACTAGCATTTATTCAAAGCGTTTGTGAATCCTGCCCGTTGCTTTTTGTACTGTGCAGGTTGAAAGACTTTGCCTATGCACAGGTTGCTATTTTAAATCAATTGCATGGAAAAAAAGGAAAAGGAAAGTGATGATATTTAAGAACGATAGAGGTAGCTTACTGGTAGCCTTTCTGGTTAGCTCTTGTGCTGCAGTAACCTTCTAAGAGTTGTGGTTTGGATGCTGCCAACAGCATACAGCAAATAAATTTGCTCAAGAAAGCGTATGGTCTTTGATGCACAATTGCTGCTCGGAGCCCTAGGCCTGGGAGAAGTAATAGTGTTGGAGATGGTGGTGAGGAGCACTTCCAGGTCTCTATACTTGCTGCTTTTAACATTCTAGCTATACTTTTGGATTACATGTATATATTTTTTTTAATTGTCAAGGGCATAAATCTTGTTGTTACATGCAAGGGAATGGGAAAAAAAACCCAACACTTTACTAAAATTTGTGATTGCACCTTTTGGAGCTGCATGGAGATGAATGTTCAGCATAGGAGCCAGAAGCAAGCTGCAGCAGAGCTTATGTGTGATCTTTGTGTGTGAAGAATTGAATTAATGCATGGTTTACATAATATGAAAGAGAAGACCCCACTTTCTCTGACTTATGGAAGCAACTCCACTAAAATCAGAGCTGCTATTCGCATAAAGGAGAGTTTGCAGGTTGCAGCCGAATTTAGATGTATTTATTTGTGTAAGTGCAGCTCCAGAATACAGATAATGCACAATTTATTATGTCTGTTAAGCTTTCAGGTTTCCATCCAGTTTAGGAAGAATTCACTGGACTTTATCATTCTGTAAACTGAGCCTGTCATTTCCTGAAGAGTAATGAACAGCACTGGCAGAGCTTGCAGTGCCTTTACACAGAAACACTGCTGTGTTTTGAGTGTTTGTGGCCTGCCTAGCACAGAGCACCCAAAGGACAGCTTCAGGTACCTTGGTGTCGAATATTTAACCGACCAGAGGTGTGGCTGGTTGAACATTGCCTGTGATTCTGACTTGGTACGTGACTTCCAATGCACAGGCATGACAAAGCACTGCTGTGTGAGCGCTGGGAGGTGTTGGATGTGGAATGAGCTTGCAGCTCTGTTTTGGGGAATTGTCTTTTTCAAGAGGAATTGGTTTGTGTTCCCAAAGGAGACCTCCTGTCAGCCCTTCCAGACCGGAGGGCTCAGCACCAAGCTGCACAACTATCCCTTGTAGTGCTGTTGAGGATGGTGAGGTGGAGGTGGGCAAAAATGGTCATCCCTTTCACTTGAGCTGTGATGTATCCAGTGATGTTTGTTGGAGAAAGGTTCGTCTTGCTGCCCCACGAGAAACATTAAATACAGCCCTGAGTACTTTCCTCCTGCAGCATTAGTTCAGAAGGGGCTGGAAAATTCTTCATCAGAAATTGGTAAGAGTTTTGTGTCTGCTTTATGGCACTTTCCTTACAATCTTTGCCACTGCTGCCTGCTGCTCTGCTTTGTGTTGCGTTGGAACAGCTTTCTTTGGGGTACACAGTGCACCTGAGAGGAAAGACACAAGGTTGTTGCACTAATTAATTGTCGAGGCTGCTGATGAGGAGTAAGCTCATGTGGCCAAAAAGAGCGATCACAGCTTGTCTTTAAGGGGAGAGAAGTTGGGTGTGAGTGCTAGCTCAGTGACAGAACCTTTCAGAAGGGAAGAAATGCAAGTTGCTGGCTCTTTGGCTTATGTGGGGGGAGAATAAAGGACTGAGGGATCTCTTTCCTGAGGTGCCATGCAGTAGGGTGAGGGATGTGATGGTCCCTCGCAGTGCAGCTGGAGAGTTCAGCTCTTCTTACTTGAGATATCATGGGTTCGCAGGGAGAAATTCTGCAGAGTAAAAACTGTTACCTCAAGTCCAGAAGAGGAATATTGCTCAGAGGCACGTCTTGGTGTTATGCTGTTGTGTGGCTCAGGTGCTCTGTGGTCAGAGGACACCTGGCTGTTATGTACATGCTTAGGTGAGTTTGGGGTGGATGGGAGCCTGTGTTACCTGATGGAAAGGACTTTTCCCCTCTCATAACGACTATTTGCTTCCTGTTTCACTGTGCAATAGAGACACACATGCTTACAATAAAAAGAAGAATGAATTTGCATTCTTCTCCGTTGCTTTTATGTGGGCCTTTTGGCTCATGACTCATTGCTTGTTAGAGTCTTCTGAGCCAAAAATGCAGCTGCATTTTTCTGTGTCACATGCTTTCTTGCCAGGTCCGGTAATAGCAACCGTTGGACAAGTGTAACATAACCTGCCTTACCACAACTGTGTGTGGAATCAGACTCGTGGGAAGCTCGAGATGACTTTCATAGCAAGGAAAAAGTGTTATCACACTTCCTCCTTCCCCTCATCCCTGGGCATGTGCTGCTTGTTAACACCCTGGATTCTTGTGGAAATGGTAATAATAGTGAAGGATATCTCTGATTTTTGAGATGGAAGATCTATTGGTGGTGACTGGATTGTGAGATTGTCTTGGGACAGCAAGGCTAGCAGTAAAAGAGAGGATGTGAATTACAGTTGGGAGGCATAGAGAAATGCTTAGTTCTGGCAAATGATGTGTTCAGCTGAGAGAGGAAATGCGAAGCAGGGACCCAACTGGATTCTCGGCATGGCTTGCGTTCCCTGCACGATGCAGATGTTTCCCAGAGCAGTTTACCAGCACGTTTTCCACATCTTCAGTTTCCCAAATGGTGCTGTTGTCTTCAGACTCTCAGCTCTTTAAGATCTTAAACTGCCATGAGAAGACTTGTCCTTCTAAAAGACGGCGAGAAGAAGAAATAGAGCATTCTCTTGAATTGTATTTGAAGTCATTTGGCGGGCTGGTAGTTTGGCACTTCTTGAAAACATTCTGGAGAAGGCCTATGGTAGCGATCAGCGGTGTCTGATCACAAGACAACTTTAGGCTTTGAGAAAGGACACAACTGCTGAATTGAAAATAAATATGCAGCATTGAGTTGCTCCTGTGGGGTACTGAGGATGAAAGATGCTTTCAGTGTTCCCTGAAGTTGTAACAGCACTTGGTATCTAGCCCATCCCTCCCCTCTCGTGCAATGTATGCATGCTCTCAATGTAAAGGTTTTGAAATTGCATTTCTGTACGAGTTTGTGAAAGCATTTAAAATGCTGAGAAATGACCCACACCTATTTTGGCTGTATTTGTTGTCCTGGCTCAAGAGCTGTGACATTATATCAGCATTATATCTCTGATTTTTGTATAGATACTTTGCAAAACAAACAAAAAACCCAACCTCTAGATTCTTCCCAGTTATTTTCAGTGGTTTCAGTATTTATAACAATAATAGCCTTCAAGATAGTAATGTTTATTTTTGCATATCCTCTTGCATTATATGTTTGCTTGTTGTTATTAAAATAACTTGCAAGCTTGGATTCATGGAGCTTCTGATCCTTCATGAGTATGATGCAACTGTTTGAACTTTTTGTAAGTATTTTGAATAAGCCTTTGCTGGCTTTCCTACCAGATTTCATCCTAAGGTCACTTAGGAAGCACTGAGATGCTTCTCTAAGGTGGCATAAGCACACCTGTGTGCACACAGATGCTTTGAGCCCCAAAAGAAAAAGCAAGCACATTTCCTATGCGTGTTAAAAGAGCAGATTGCACTACTGTTAGACTATTTCTTCACCTTTCCTTGTGAGATAATCTCGCAGGGGGCTGAGCACTGGCCCTTCTAATCCAGCTGTGAGCTCATTCGCCTATTTACTGCCAGCCAGGCAGCATTATTGCTGCTGACCTCAGTGACCCACTTATTTATAAAGCAGTGCACACTTTGCTGAGCAATGTGGAAGGCTCTGAGGCCTTGGCTCTCTGGTGGGCTCGAGTGCTCATTGCTAGCAACTGATTAACGAGTACTTGGGGACAATAAGATTATTTCATTTGATGTCAGCCAGCTAAAAATTGCAGCCAATTCTACTCCCATTGGTGCTGTTTGGCAGTGAATAGGTTTCACTCCAGGTCTCACATAGAGGGCAGGCTTTAAAACAGGTTCCTACCTGTAGAGGTATAAGTGGGGCTGGGACAGCAATGCTGGGCAAGTTGGTTTTGCTCTGTGCTTTTGGAGTTAATGCCATCTGTGTCACAAGTTGTTAGACGTGGATACCTTTGCAAGTTCTTAAACAAATTTCTCATGATTTTGCATCAAGACCTATTGATAGGAATGAATGTCATCTGTGCATAAACCATGCTGTTTGCTTTATCCTTTACTCTCAGGTGGTAGGAGAGTGGAAGAGTCTGTGTGCGGAGTGGTAGCTGAACATAACAAGGTGAATCAAGGGCAGAACAGGAGGCTTAACTTGCAATTTCCTTGTCTTTGTTGGTTTAAGTCTGACCCTCCCATTTGTTCAATGTTTTGTATTTCATTTCCTCAGTTGCTTAAGGAAAGATTGTGGCCAGGAGAGGAGCTTCAGAGGTGGGGCACACAGGATTCAAATCAAGAACCTGTGTTTTACTTCCAGCAGACGCACAAGTTATTAAAAAAGTAGGTCAGAGAAAGTAGATTCCAGTTGCAGAGGTGTGGAGGAAGCTTTTAGTCCTGGGTGGCTCCTAATTTGTTCCGTAGCCTTGAGGATGAAAAAGGAAAGTCGAACCTGAACGTTTTGGTGATGCTCAAAAGGAGCCAGATGGGTGCACTTCTGAGCAGCAAAATGGGATTTGATCTCATCCTGGAGCTCTGCATTAAGCTTTTATTTCCAGTCATAGCGCTGTGCTCCTTTCTGCTCCCAATGCTCTCATAGTTGAGAGATGGAACTTGCAGAGGAAAACAGTTGCAGTTCTAGCTGTGAAAAAATTGCCAAAGACAAATTCTTTGGGGTTGTTGGTCTTCAATTTGAACTTTCCTGCAAACAGTTACAGATGGACCCAATCCCGAACTTATGGCTTGAGTGGAAAATGTGGGTGAAATTTGTCAGCCTCTGAAAGAAGCAACTGAACTTACATGATCCTCATGCTTTCTTCTGACCCTTACATCATTTCGGAAAAGCCTGGAAACAAACAATCTCTTGGCCTGAAGTGCCAGGGGAAAAAGAAGAAGCAAAGTCAGTCAGTCAGTAGATGCTAATCTCATGTAGGAACACTGGAAAAACTGTTTTTTTTCTCTTTGTGTGCCACCACCCTTTCATTCTTTCTTAATCACCTGCATATCTGCCAGCCTTTTGGCACTCATGACGTTTTCATGCAGAGATCTCTGTTGCTTGGAAGCTAATCAGCTTCTGGTCGTCCTTCCTCTTACTCCCGTGTAGTCGGCAAGAATTTAGGTGTAAGCAAAGAGCCCTTTCCTGCCATTCTACTATCTTTGTTTTCTGTTATCTGTAGAAATACGATTACATTTTCAGGGAACACAAAAATTGAATTGGTGTCTGTATCACTGTTCTTTGTGGCATGAAGTTCTGGTTTCTAGTTCTAACAGTGCTAAGGAAAAAGTGCGTGTGTGCCCTTAGATGTCACGGTGAGCATTTTAATTGAGCATATCTTGGAGCACTTTGGAAGTATAGATCAGAAAAATGATGTTTAGCAATAGATGTTATCTGCGGAGTAACGTCTAGATTGAAGTCTGCTGTTGTTCAGGGCAGGGCACCTGGAGGGGGAAAAGAAGAAACAGAAGTGAAATCGTTATCATGGGAAAAGATAACTTGAGCATCAACAAATGAAAAGCACAGAGAGTAAGGTTATTTGACCAGAGGTAAGAACGACATTAAATACGATGCTGTGGTCCCTGCCTTAAAACATTTTCCTTCAGAATAAAATCACAAAATACTGAGCAAACCGGTGACTTAAAAATAGCCAAGTGTTGTGAATCTTGACTGAGTGCCAGTGTGTGTGGTCACCCGTAGGGACAGGTGTCTGTCTGAAGCAGTAATGGTTTGATGAATACTACTTTTGCTGCTGAGCTTAGTGGTGATATGGACTATCAGCCAGGTGGACTTTAGCAATGTGTTTGGCTCTCTGTGACCAGCATTGCTGTAGTCGGTTTTGTCTCTTTTGCCTTATTGATAGCAATGAAAAACATCCTGCGTCAGACAGTGGCCATGCATAGTGCTGTAAACTGGCTATGGCCAGCTGAAACAAAACAAGGAGCAAAATCTTTACAGGTCCTTATAACTGCGGTGTACTGAAAAGGCTGTATGTGCTATTGATGAGCTCCTCTCGGCTCAGGAAAACCAGTTAAGTATAGTTGGTGGTTTGTTTTGTTTTGCTCAAGCTAACCCTGTTTATTGTTGTGCAGGATTACGACAAGTCCTGGGGAAGGCAGGCAATGTGCGAACAGATTAGCATCAACAACAGGAATACAGGGGAGATCCAAACGATGTGGGGTTGTGCTTGCAGTGAGTGAATCACCACTTACACAGGTGCAGATGGGCAGATGGACACTGGAAACCCTGCGTGCACGTGGAATTGTGGGCTGTGCCTTTGTTGCGCTCGTGCTTGGGCAGCACCCACTGGGACTGCTGACACCCAGGGTATTGCACAAGCAGGCGGGTACAGGTGTACTGGCCAAAGGGTGTGTGCTGCAATTACAGTCAGCTGTAATGCTGACTTTTCCCTGCAATGCTCATTGCGTTGATCAGTGAGATCCTTTGCTGTGTAACTGCAAGAAGGAAGGGAAGTCTATTCAATGAAAACTGCTTTTATTGTTTTAACTGAAGAAGCTTTGCTGCAGGGAGTGGCTGGGGGGAGAAATGCAGCAGCAGATGCTCAGATGGCTTTAGGTAGATTTGTTGTCAATGATTTGGACGTGTGTTACATGGATGCTTGTTGACTTGTTTTGGAAGTCTTCTTTTGCTTCCTCCCCAGGAGCACAGGGCTGTTTCGTTGTTGAGCAAAGTGTGTCGAAGAGCTCATGCTGTTTATTGATGTCCCTTGCTTCTCTGCTCGCAGTATGCAGAGTAGCTGTGACTTTTAAAGATCTTCCTGCAAACCTCTGCCTCTCGAGGAGGAAGGCAAAAATACAAAAGCAGTTGAAGGAGAACAGTTTCCTTGTTAGAGGAGGAGAAGAAAGTTGCATGAAAGTAAAGCAGACAGCCCACTGAAAGACTCTCCATGGCTGCACATTGTTTGCTTTCAGCCACCCAATGATATGAGCTGCCTGATCCATCCTGGCTGGAAGAGGCTCAGAGCAGTGCCCTGCAATAAGATCTGCTGGGGCAAAAATGGGTCTGTACATGAAGGAAACAAAGGACAAATGCTGTGTAGTTTTCCCAGCTCTGCTGCTGTGTGCTCAGTGGTATTTTCAGCAATGAAATGCCTGCTTGCTCAAACTTCTTCCCAGGGGCTGGGATGGAACAGACCCAGCAACAACCTGCAGCACAGGATGCGGAGGTTTCACTGTGAGTCCTCAGTGATCTAAGAAGAAAAAACTCTGAGCTGTGCCTGCTTTTTGTGGCCTCACAGAGCCTTGTTCATCTCCAGCTGTACGGCCATAGCCCACGGAGCGGCTGCTGAGCCCCAAAGTGACAGCAGGGATGGCCTACGAGACAGGAAACACGTGGGAGTGAGCTCTGGAGTCTGTCAGCATTCAGTTCCTGTGCTGACTGTGGCACTTGGCTGATTTTGAAAGCCCAAACGACTCTTCTTGGCCCTGGCGCTGGCACGGTGTTTTTCATCTGACTGCTTAACAGAAATAACTAAAATGATGCTGCTGAGCTGCAGTTCGGTACCATGTTTATTGATGTAAGATGTCAATATAGCAGAAAATCATTTCAAGCCAAATGATTTCCCAGTTATGCTATGCTATGAATAGAGATCAGTATTATCTGGAACTATTTGAGCCTACTCAGGAAAAGAAAACCCACTCAGCTGTCTTGGGATACGTACAATCACTTCCGTGTAAACTGCTCATGCTGTGAGTGCTGATCAAATAACTAAATTGCCACATTTATTGTCACAGTTGATGGGTGATATCTCTGTTGATCTAGTGCTGATAATGCTTTTTTACATAGGCCTGCAACTGGGAGCGAGATCACCCAGCAGTGCAAAAGTCACTATGGTTATAAAGCAGCAGGTTGGAGCTGGGCGATACCACCTCTGTAATGTGACCCGGCCCTGGAAACAGCAGCACTTCTCTTGCTTGGACAGCCTTTGGATGCAAATATGGCACATGACTGAGGATACAGTGGGTGTCTCTGGGGATGGTGCTGCTGCTAGAGCAGAGTGCTTCCCATTCACCCTTCCCTTGCTGGTGCAGGGGAGGCGGGTGCATCTGGTTGACTCTGGGAAAGCATTATCCCCAGTACAACCCTGCAGCTAGCTGCCAGTGCCGAATTGCTTGAGCTGTTGTGCAACAGCCTGTAATCTGAGCACTGGGTTGCAGATTTTTGTTGCATCATTAGACCTTCTCTTTCATTATTGGTTTAGGAACATTATACAGATCTCCTTATTTATATAATTAAGCTCTACGTAGCTCTGGTGACAGGTTGTTTTGAGCAATGAAATAACGTAATCCCACAGCGCCTGGCACACCCGGGCAGCCTGGCACTCTGAGCAGCTGCTCCATGGGCAGGGGACTCTGATTCTCTGTGGGGACACTGATGCTGGGTGGCACTCTTTGTGGTTGTGTGGGTGGGGAGGTGATGGTTGCATCCTGGGCGGGTTGCTGCGTTTTCTCGCCCGTCTGTTCCTCTCCCAGCACTTAATCTGTTTGATATGCAAACAGCCTGGTGAAAAGACCCCAGCTGCTGCATTCATGGGCTGAGCATGGGGACCTTGTTCGTGGAGCCACAACTGCATGCAGCCTGGGCTTGCACTTGCTGCTTTGTACTAGCACAGCAGAAGAGCATTTCATTTGTGTTCGTTTGCCAACGCTTGTGTGCTATTGGAATCACAGAATCATAAAATGGCTTGAGTTGGAAGGGACCTTAAAGCCCACCCAGTTCCAACCCCTGCTGTGGGCTGGTTGCCCCCTACCAGCTCAGGCTGCCCAGAGCCCCATCCAACCTTGAGCTGCCTGGAGCACCTCTAGGGATGGGGCACCCATAGCTCTCTGAGTAGCTGTGCCAGGGGCTCACTGCTCTCTGAAGAGATTTCCTCCTCACACCTAACCTTAATCTTGCCTCTCTTAATTTAAAACCATTCCCCTCTGTGCTGTCACTATCAGACCATGTAAAAAGTCAGTCTCCATTTTTTTCATAACCTTCCTTTAAGAAGAGGAAGGAAGTTGGTTGCAATATGTGCATGTTTCCATCCTTATCAGAAGGTTTCTAAGTACAGTAATCACTGTTTACTGTCTTCACTTTTTTTTATTCTTCTCAAGTTGGAGTAACTCACAACTGCTAATGACTTTGACTTCATTCCAGTGGCCAAGCAGTTCTTTCTCACTCCATTTCTCAACTGAGAATTGAGACAGAAACCACAATTAAGTGACAATTTGGAACAGAGAGAGAACAAGGTTGATGTCATTGCCATGATGTCACAGCCATGCTTTGATCAGGGCATTGGACGGCTGACCTTCATGAGCCAACCTCATTTATCTCAGTGTCTCATTTGCAGCAGTTCTTCCTTTTCTTGAGGTCACGCAGTGCTCTGCAGGGTGACAGGTTGTCTGCCCTGGCTGCCTCAAGCCTGGCTGTTTCAGGGAAAAATAGAGGAGAAGCAGAAAGAACTGTACCAGAATTTGAAGACTTTGTTGGAAGTGGTTGAGTGGGCTTGGGGTGTTACTGCATCTGTTTGCTTTGGTTTTTAGCTCATCGCTCCAATACGATTCCCCAGCAGCATAGGGAATGGTGATCTTTGCTATGGTGATTTAATGAAGTGCTAAGGTCTAGCACACCTTAACACTTAATTCTAAACTCCTTGAGGTGGGTTTTGAAGTCTTCCATAGCCAGCTATGTCCTTACTCTACAAGACCATCTAGAAAACAGTAGTTGCTACTTGGGATGGATGCTGCGGCATACATCATTTTAAAGGAGATGAAATACCCATAGCGAGACCTAATTTTCCTTTTGGTCTATCAGTGAGAACTGTAATGAGGCACAAAAACACTATTATTCATTTCATTTTTTTCCTTATAGTTTCTGTCTACAGAATGGCAATCGTGGTGTGGCATATAGTTGTGTTTTATTTATTTACTATTATTTTAAAATTCCTAGCTTTTCTTCATGCAGGCGTCGAGTTTGATACAGCCCTCTAAACAAAATGTTGCTGTTTGGTTTTGGAGGAACCTGGTGTGTGTGGTAAATGTGATGGCTGCATTCAACCCTCTGCTGTTCTGGTAAACATTTACTGTGATGCTGTGGTTTGTAGACCCTCTTTGCCTTTACATCTGTCCAAAATAAAGCCAGATTCTAGATTTTAGGGAAAGGATCTTTTATTTTCACATCTATTTTGCCCATGTGTGTCCATAGCCATAGCAAATGGTTTTGTCACACTGAATTGCACTGCTGGGATGCTGCTGCTCCTGTCCAGCTTTGGTGGGACCTTTGGTTTTCCCTGTGGTCAGTGGGGAAGAAGTTGGTGCTGTGAAGGTGGCTTCATAGCATGTGGAATACCTTGTCCAGGCTCCCTTCCCTAAGGAATTAGGAAGCATAGCTCAGACCAGCTTCCAAAAAAGGTCTTGTGAGCCAGCTTCTCCTGGAAGCCCAGTAGAGGCAGGGAAAGGACTTCCTGTAGTGTGAATATCATGATGCTTAAGTATAGGCTATGTATTAAAAGCAATGAGGTAGCAGCACGCAGACATGGATCCAGTGACTGAGCTTTCCTTGATGTCATTTGATATGTAATTATAGGGAGATTTCGTAGCATGCAACAGCCAAAACCTGGAAATACTGCAGAGGTTTGTTTGGGTGTCTTGGCTATCAAAAGATCCCAGCCATATGAAATAATCCCAAATAATCAGCATTTCATCTCCCAGACCATTACTGCCCTATTCTTGATGCTGGTTTTTTTTGAGTTTGCTAAAGCTTTATTATGGCAATTACAAGCAGATGGCGAGATAACTCATTTTATGTGTCAAAACAATCAGTTTGCAGAGGGGGGAAAAAAACCAACAAACTGTGTAGTGCTTCTCAGAAGAAGAAATTGGATTTCTGTTCAGGGGAAAAATAAAATAAAAAACAACAACAAAAAACAAGTAGGAAGTGGTTTTTGTGTGATGGCCGTGTTTTGGGAGCTCTCTGATTGACTTGGCTCTGTAGGAGAAGCAGCTGAGCACTGGAGACCCTGGGGTCTGCATGCTTGGGTTCTGCTGAACCTTCAGGAGAGCCTTGCTGGTCCCTGCCCACCTTTCAGCTCTCCGTGCCCCAGCTGGCTGCTCCTAAACGTGTTTTAGATGCAGACAACTCTATCTTGCTGTGTTTACAGCCCCTGACATTGACTTCATTTATGAATGAGTAGTGAGTACTTGTGCCGCTTGGCTCCTCTGCCTGTAAAGATGTAGATCACCCTTAAGTTATTAGACTTATTATTTATTTTTCTTTAAGATAATTACGTATGTAACTATTCCATTCCTCAGCACTGTTTACCTTCTCTCTTTAAGAACGTAGATAGCCATAATGCTGTCCTTATCCACCAGCGCATTTCATCACTCGGCATTGATGGGCAACTTCTGCATTTGCCATCTCAGTGTGAAGGGAGAGGGACCACAGGAAATCAGCCCTCAGTTCTGTCCTGATGAATAAGATCTTTTTCCTCTTTTTCATTAAATTCAAGTGGAACACATTCTGTAAAGGCGAGTCTCAAAGGGACTTTTCTTTATATTCCCATTTATGTTAAGTGAGCACTGTGAGATGTTGTGCTACTTGCAGTATCACTGTGGGCCCTGTTGGGCAGAAATCACTCAGAGTTATGGGTCAGAATGGAGGGGTGCTGACAGAGGTGTAGGAGCCTTTTATAACTGATGATGTTTGCAAGTAAATATAGAAAGCAGCATATATTTGTACATGCTAGTTAAAACTTGAAAAGAGATTTTATCTCCAGCTATTTTCCGTCAATAAGCTTTTTTTCCCCCCTATTTAATATACTTTTAAACTTTTTCCTATTGTCCTAGCCTAGAGAATTTGCTGTAGAAAGAGATTTGCTTGAACTGAGATCTCTTCCTTGTGCTGTTGCTGCCTGGCAGGGTAGGCATTGGCAAACCCCTTTGCTAGCTGCATGTCATCATCTTCCTGTAATGATGTGGAAGAGATTTTGTGTTTTCTTCCTTGTTAAGCAGTATAAACACAGCTATAGGACGTAATTGTTTTTTCTATTCTTTAAGATGTTTAAGTCTATTCTTTAAGGTGCACATAAGAGAGGTGATGTCTGTGTTTGTAAGTGCTGGGAAATTATTTCACGGTAGAGGATGAGGAGAAACCCATATGGGGAAACCCTTCTAAAATGAGTCTACTTACACATGCAGGAGTTATCTCGATGCATTTCCATGGAAAGGAGAAACCTTTGGGCGGTTAATTCCTTGATTTGGACAGCTTTATAGAGTGTGCAGGCTTTTCACATACAGAACTAGAAATCTAAGGCTTGTTAATATTCTTTGCACCTGCTTGTGCTAAACTGAAAACTCCTCCAGAATGAACTTGAACAGAAAGCCCCAAAAGAGTAATGTCTTATTGTGAAGCTGGCTGATTTTCTCCACTTGCTAATACTTTCCAAGTCATAAACATCCCAGTGAGTTTTGCATGTGTGCCTCCATATACACACCCTCATTCCTTAATGGGTACAATGAAAAACCTGCAGTGATTCACTGCACACTCACTGTGTATTTACCAGTGTTATCTCTGCCCATAGTGCTTGCCAGCTTACAGGAGTAGCAGTAAAGCTTGCTGAAGCTCTGTGGTATTGAAAGCCAAGTTATCAGCCTCACAAACAAGTGAAACCACTGCACAGTTGTACTGTATGCCTTGCAGAGAGCTGCTGATCATCACACTCTCTGATCAACGTGGGATCACTACCAGGTGCCCTGGGTTAATGTTTCTTACTTAATGTAGTTAATCATCGCCTTATCAAACTGTGACCACGCTTTAACGTGCAGTCCTGAAAGCAGCTCTGCAGGAATGCTGGAGGGAAGTTCCAGTCTGTTTGCTTCGGACTGGGAGGGAGGTTTTTACTGGTTAATGAATCCAGAGGAGGTTTGCTTCCTTTGCCTGGTACTGGAGAGTTCAGGTAGTTCTTTCAGCTCAGTACTTTGCCATGGAAATGTAATTTAGAAATATGATACCAGAACAAGGAGTCATGGGCTCCTTATTTTCCCCCTCTTTTCCTTGCTGCTTTAAGAGCAACAAGAAGGTAAGTTTTTTTTTTTTTTCCTTTTTCCAGTTTGAAATAGTCTGTGCTGAAGTGTATATGGAAAAAACCCTTTTCTGCCTGCAGTGTCCTATGATGCCTTGCAAAGTGCTGTCCCAGTCCCTCAGCAGGAGCCCACCAGCAGAATTAAGGGAAATTTTAGTAACAGTGCTGATAAAAAACTTTGTGTATAACTGATGTGGCAGCATTCAGGTTCTGCTGTGCCTCTGTGAGTGAATGAAGGAGGCTTGTTTTGCAATGCTCCATCTGCCAGCTTTTACCTTCTCCAGTCAATTCATAGAGCACAATCGTTTTTCTAGCTGCTAGCAAGCTTTGCCACTTGCCATTATTCTTGAGGTGCTTGTAATTATGCTTTTGGGCTGTGCAGACAGTGTAGGGGCACTGTCTCTGGTAGAGCAGTGGCACGTTGTGCTTCGTTGGGTGCTGCGTGCCTACCCACAAACACTGCTGGTGTGGCAATGAAATGGTGGTCAGAGGGCCTCAGTGACTATCATTTAGGTAATCCAATCTCTCATACAACATTTAATACACAAAATCACAACCCCTACTCTTTCTTGACTTGCCATTCAGTCCTTTTAACTGCTCTTTCCAGATGTGCTCCATAGGGCAGGCTTAGCCCTGGGGCTGGGGCAGGAAATCTGCCTGTGGAGAAGTGCAGGTTGCCCATCAGGGTTTGGCAGAGGATTGCTGGTAGATTATGGGCTTCATCAGCCAATCACACTGGCCATCAATTTGTATTGGGTGCTTTTGTCTTCTCTAACTGCCTTGTGATAATGAGGGTACCCAACTACTTTGAAAGGATTAAGATAGGTGTAAGGGGATGAATTTGCAGGATTTCATGTTCGAGGTAAGGGTAACAGATACCAACCCATCTGTGCTGTGGAGGGGAACAGGGCAGGATCAAGCCCAGACCCACAGATGGGTTTCACGCTGCCCTCATATAAGCCTGGAAGCAGGCCTCTGCCCAGGGCTGCACTCAGAGGCTACTGTCTTCTGTCTGGCCACAAGGCACAGGTTGGTGGATGGCTTCCATACCCCAGGCATGGTGGGGCGGGTGTACATTCTCAGGACAGGCCTTGTTGCACCCTGGTGACTCCTCCTTCTTCTCTTGCAGGAGCTGAACCTCGAGTCCTGCTCTATGCTCACTGGGGGAAGGCCCGGAAGGACATCTCGGACTGTTGGTGCTGCTTCATGCAGTTCAAGTAAGTTTGCATGTTTTGACAGCTCTTGGGTACAAGCGAATGCTGAGGTGATGTGTTTTGGGGAATGGGTTTGCCTAGCTTATCTGCTGGATGGCAAGGGGGGATGAGGATATTATAGCATTATGACAAGCAAATTTGAGGGGGGAAAAAAAAAGAAGAAAAAAGTAGAATGGTATTGAATGGTACGAAGAGTGCTGAAGGTGCTGGTGAAGAATTACATTGGAGACTACATGTCTCACAAGTGAACTCACAACTTGATTCATACTGCAGTTGTACGTGTTCTCGCTGTTCCATTGAGCGTGTGCCACAGTGTGAAACAGTCCATAGCACTTAAGGCACCAGCTGCTCTTCCCTGTTGTTTTAAGGCACTGTGCACCTGTCCCTGGGGGTAGACAGGTGGTTCTGGTGTTCTCAGCCTGAGGGTTTCTCCAGAAGCTGCTGGGGATGGGAGTTGGGGCACACAGGGCTCCTGCCAGGGGAGCGTGGCTCATTGTGAGCCTCTTGTGAGCCCCATGTGCTTGCTGCTCCATCCTGCAGTGCTCCAGGTATGTGTTCAGTGCTGCTTTTTCAGTTCCCATAGCCTCTCAATGTGGTGAACCAGATCAGGGGATGGATCTGACTTGTGGATGACATGTAGCTTCTGTAGGACCGTCAGGAACTGTTGTGTCTCATGCAGTTATAGTCGTTTTCTCCAAAAATACTTAAGTTGGAAAAAAACTGTTAGCCTAAAGCAAAGAAACTGCGGGAGCCTTCTTTGGAAACGGGTGCTTGCAGTGCTTGGCCTCTGTCGAAGGGTTGTTTTCTCCTCTTGTGTGTGTAACCTGTTTACCTTCTGTGGAGTCTCACATTTTCCATGGCTGTGCCCAAGAAGACTGGTGCAAAGCAGTGTGGTTAACAATGCTGGGCCCAAATCATTTGGCAGTGTTATAGCAACAGCTGGGTGGATTAATCATAAGCTGCTGCTGTGCTAGGGAGACAAGCATTTATTGTGATTATTTTGGTTTCCTTTTTTTTAGATGGGGTTGGTAGGGGTGTTGTACCTGTTTGCTGATTTTGAGGGAAAAAAAATAATTGTCTTAGAATCATGGGTGAAATTATGAATGAAACCTCTATTGGGAAAGCATTCCTTTGAGGATGTGGCTGTCAGAGGGCTGGTCCCTGCATCCATCATGAGTTCAGATCATTAGCTGGATGTGCTGCACATGGCTAGTGGAGGAATGCAATACATGAGTTTCTGTTTAAGACAAGTGGTTTGCTGTTTGATTTGCTACCAGATCAGGCTGTCCAGGGCCTCGTCCAGCCATAGATGGGGCATCACAGCTCTGGGCAAGCTGTTCCAGTGCCTCATCACCCTTCTGAGTAGTTTCTTAACTTCCTGTTAATTTCTGGAGCACAGGAGCATGCATTGAGCAGTGCCTGCTGGAAAGGAAGGTGAAAAGGTTTCCAGTGCCAGGGCAGTGAGTGCTGTTTACCTGGCCCTCTGGGAACCAACATCTGCACCACAACTGCTTTCAGATGTGTGTTCTCTGATGGGTCTAGGAAAAAAACTAAACTTGAGTTTAGGAGCAGCTTTCCTTATTCCTCAAAGCCTTCCCTCATTTTGGCTGCTGGTCCAGCGTTTCCCTAACTGTGCTTGTAATGATGATCCCTTCATTTCATTCATGGTTACTGCCTAATGAACTTCATGTTAATGAATTCTGTAACATTTAAAATAGCTGCATAACTTGATGAAAAACAAACAAAAAACCCCAAGAAATATCAATAATAAAGGGATGCATTTCCACTCCCCAAATTTAATCCTGTGTTATAACATAATTGTGCAGAACTGCCTGGCTGGTGAACAGCTGCACAGCGTGGGCTCCTGGTTCTGCATAGCTGCTTGTCCCTGAGCTGGGGTAATAAATGATTTACTGGTGTGACTGCAACCTGTGGGCATTAACCCATTGGGCTCCTGAGGGGCCAGCCTGAAAGCTTGCTTTGTGAGGGCTGCTGGAAGCAATGATCTCAGGTGCAAAGCTGGATGTCTGTTTGCAAAACTTACTTTATTGCTTGTGGGCTAGTTGCCAAAGGGATTGGACTCAGGGGGTGAGGTGGTGATATTGTGTAGAATCTGTGCTCATTTGAATTTGTTTGATTTTGTTTTTAATTTAATTTTCAGATTTCTCTGTGTACTCTGTCATCTCTGCTTTAGATACTCTGTTATACTCTGTGATACTGTGTTGCTTTGGGTTTTGCTTTTTGTGATACTTTCCCTGCATGCTGTATACTTAATGTTGTGTCTTACAAACTGTAACTCTGCTTTTTTCTCTCTGGCAATGAGTACCAGAGGGCTCTGTTATTTGCTGGGAGTGGGTCAATGATGTCCATTTTTCAAGACTCCCATCACGTGTATTCTAGCTACGCAGTGTATTAAAGGCTATCAGCTGAATTTTGCTCATTTGAAGAGGCACCCAGAAGGTCTGCTAAAGATTTCTGGCAGTTAATACTTGAGCCTGAGATAAATGTTTTGTGCCTACGTGAAACAGCTGCCCCAGAACCTGTTGGAGGACTTAATTTGAGTATAAACATACGTGTGCTTTTGCGTACATGCTGCACTATAATTCAAGTCGACTGTTAGTTCTTAACTTTATTAGGATGTAGCTACTTGAGCTGAAGATAGAGCCTGTGCTTTTTATTTTATTACAGCTACATGGTAGCTACTTATAAAATGCTGCTTGGGTTTTAGGACTCGGTATCTTAATTACTGTTTGCCATTAGTAATATTTTCAAGTAGCAATTGACAAGTGAGGGCAGTTATATCTTGTTACAAGTGGATTGGTTGACAATATGTGTGTACTGTAAAACGTGAAATGAATCGCCCTGTGCTGATGACCCTTGTACATTTACAGGAGACTGGTCTTTATGATACACAAATAGATTCCGGACACAGGAAAGAGGCTTATGACAAGAGGATGAGATCAGTTTGTATAATTAGAGCTAGCTAATAATCCTTTTACTCTTTGTTGTTTCAACTTCTACAGAGTCTTTGTTTCTTGGAAGCCGGGCATGTGGAGCATATGGTGATAACCACAGCGATTTGAGTTTTGTGGGGATTTTGTATCTAATGATGGCAGTGGAGAAACCAGGTGTGTGTTTTGGGAGTGATTGCTGCCTTCCTCTGCTGGGCCTGGGGGATGTGGCTGCTTTGGTTTACCCTGCATGGCTTGATCCCCTTCCACAGTTTGGATGGTAAGGTGGGAGCCCCAAAAACCGCAGCCCTGTGCTGCAGGCTGGGCTCCAGCCCGTTAACAGCGTGGGTCCATTGCTGCCACCAGGAAGCCAAGCTACATTATGCAAAGCAAGTTAATCTATATCCAGAGCATTTTATTAAATCATCAGTCAATTAAATCAGTGACGCTCTGTTAGCTTTCGTTCCAGTGAGGCTCTGCATGCAGTTAAGCTGTTGCTGTAGCAACTCTTGGCCTTCTGTTGGTGGGGCCTGCTGCATGGGGAAGGTTGCAGTGCTGAGCTCTCCAACAGCATTTAACATTTAGGGCTGATTTTTCAGTTAAACTCATTCCTTCTCCATCCTTTACGGAGGAAGGAGAGTGTCATGAAGTTGCATCTCTTTCTGGTGCTGTTAAAGCTGTCTGCATGCACCTGGTTGCAGTGGGGACTCGAAGACCTGCCAGTGGTCCTTTGGAGGCGAGGACAGCAGGGCCAGGCCGATACAAAACGTATTTACATCTCCTCTCCATTGCTTGCAGCCAAATGAAACTCCTCTGTGTCTGTAATTGAATGGCAACATATGGTTTTGTTTGCAGACAGGACGCAGCTGGCAGGCAGCATCACCTGTGGAAATGGTGGAGGAGGGATTTTTATTTTTTTTTTGTAAGGAATCAATTTAGTTACAAAACCTAACCTTCAGCAAGTTACATGAATTCAGGTGGTTGTACACAAATGTCTGGGGTTTTGTGCTCAACACTTCCTCAGCTGCAATGGCACACGCTGTGCTGCCCTGCACTCATACCCTGATTGCTGCCACATGCTTGAGATGCAGCTCTTCATCTCCCCACCCCTCTCTACAGTCAGAGGCTTTTGCTAGTGGGATTGTGTACCTATGTGTTTGTGAGGTAACTTTTGAATGGGTGGGTTGCTTGCTTGATTCCTCCAGCCTCCTATTTCTGGCTAGCTAAAAAATCCTGCGTTAATGTAGCTACGGAGAAAGTCATTCTGCATTTAGTATTGTAATGCCTGGAAGCACGTATGTTCATCCTCTGTCACAGAATGTCAGGGTGAGGTTTGTTTTAGTTGCTGCAATTGCTGCTTCATTTATACGAATTTCTCCCTGCTTACAGCTGAAGAATTGGGTCACTGGTTTATTTCTCCTGCCTAAACAGAACGCTTGTTGGTTTTGCTCTCGGTTTTACTTTTTTATTCAGTCTGCTTGCACATTAGAGGGCGTTAATACATCAATTAGAAAGGTAGTTCATTTTGTGAATGGTGACTTCTGGCATCCATTCAGAATGAATGAAAACAGTGGGGCAAATTGTGTGAACAATTCATTCCTTCTTTCACTTAATACTGAAGAGTGAGAGCAAGTCATTGCTGATCTAAACTGTGCAGGAGGATACCCAGAAAAAATACACCAGGCAAGACAATGTGAGTAAAATTAACATTGCTTGTTTCTATTTTCAGACTTAACTGCTACAATTAAAGAATAAAATACATAAACCAAAACAAGAATGGCTTTGTTTCAAATTTGAATTATCTTAAAATAAAAATGCAAGGAGACAATTGATGAGTAATACAACTTGGTAATTTATATATCACTCCCAAGAAAAGAGGAATATTCTAGTGTAGGGATTCCCATGACGTTAGGGGAGAGCAGTTAACTTGGGAAAGATGTTGCTATTCTAGTTCTTTGCATGAAGTTCAGGGCTCCAGCAGGGATCTGTCTGCATGTGGCCAGCTTGTCCCGCGCTTGCTGTTTCCTACTGCCTTTGTTTATCTTGTCTAGTTTAGAACATGAGCGCTTTGGGGACTGAAACCCAATCCTCCTGATGTTTCTGAGCACTTCATAAACTAACATTTTGTGAAAACAGAGCGTGTGGGAGTGGTGAGGACGTGGTGCTTTGTTGGGTGAGGTTCAGTGGTTGGACTGCCTGTAGTGCCAGCAAGCGCTGAGCAGATCCAAACGGGTTCAGATAAATGTGCAGAGTAATCCCTGGATTTCTTTAAACTCTTTTACAGCTTATGGGTTGTTTGTTTAAAGGGGAAGGATCTGAGGATTGGTTGTAAGGCATCGTAATGAAGGTTACCCCATCACGTGTGTATCTATTGGTGGTAGTGTTGCAGTGCAAAGGGAAGTTTGCTGATGACTGGCTTTCTGAAAGATAGGGTTTCTCTAATTTCTATGGGATGCATGTAGCGTGAGCTACCCAGGGTGTTACCCTAAATACTTGAAGGCATGAAGTTCAGTCCTTACAAGGTCTAGAGTCCTTATGCTAAGAACAGCTTGCATGAAGCAAATTTTGTGACATTTTGACAAAAAAAAAAAAAATCCTCCTTTTGACTTTCAGCATGACAGTGCTGAGATGCAGAGCCCTTACAATTGGGAAGTCATCCTGCTTTCTCTGTATTTCTGCTTATCTATTCAAATGCTTTCCGTGAGATCTGTAACTTCATCAGTGTGTATTTTGGCTGTCCTCTCCCTCCCGTGACCACGAGTTCTTTATGGCTGAGGCTGTTTTTGTACCGTTGGGAGTGCGTGCTTCAGGCTCAGAAAGTACAGATCATTGTTTCCGACGTCAAAAATAAAATAAGTGTTGAGATGAAGATGGGATTCAGCAGAGCTTAAACTTGAGGAATATCTAAAATGAAAGCTTACAAAAAAAAAAAAAAAAAAGCTTAGCATGAAGCGTGAAAAGCTTGAGAACCTCAAAGACTTAAGATTGAAGTGTAAATTATCACGTGGTGTATAAGGGAGAGGAGATGGAAGAGGTAGGCTTGCATGGAGATACCAAATGGCTTCAGTGCCTCTCCTTCTTGTTCCTGCCCATCCTATTGCTTTCCTTTCTGATTGGGGGGGAAGAAAAAAGAACGAGTGTGAATGAGACACGATGGGAAAATCTCAAGGCTGTTTTGGTAGCTCTGAGCTGTGCTGTGTGCACAGGCTTGCAGTGTTATCTGTGCAGGGCCATAGGCACGGCTTTCAGGTTTGTCCTTAAGATACACTTTGTGATACCTGTAAGAAATAAGCCAACTAATTAAGATGAAATTAAATAGCAGCTGGAAAAAGTGGATGGAGAGGATTTATTATTTAGGTACGTGGTGTTCGTATCCCTTCCTGCTCCTTCTGCTTGTTTGTAAACTCTTCAGGGCAGAAACTTTGTTTGCATTGACATTTTCTACAGCGTGCGAGCTGATGGGGGCCCTGATCCTGGCTAAGGTTTCAGGAACCACAATAAAGCAAATAAATGCTCTTCTTTTCACCTCTTGTCAGATAATACAGTATCCAAAGAATTTGAATTTGTTCTCTTCCATGGCATATGTGGAATAACACAGAATTTCTCCACAAGAGGCTGTAATAACACTAACTGTATTTGTTCTTCAGTGCTTAGTGGAGCGGAAAGGTATCCTCCCCATTCTGGGAAGGCTTCAGTAGTTTTCAATTTTCCTGACTAATGCAGTTCTTTATAATGCCTGAAACCACTGTTGCTTTTAAGAGCTGGAACCTGGACTTTTATTTCACGTTCTGCTTTAAAACTTGCAAACACGAGGGGATTTCACTGTGGTATCCTAAGGGGAAAAACCTAATAGAATTCCAGAATCATTGCAAGATGGATGTCTGGATGGCCTTAAAGCATGGCATTAAAAAAAATCTGGAAGATGCAGGCATTTCCAAGAAGGAATATGAATGTTTTCAGTACAGGCAACCACTAATGGAAGAAAAGAACTGTACATCTGGGGACATCTGAGTGTACCCATAGGTAATTAATTGTACATGCAGGAAGACAGTATGAATTTGTGTCAGACTGATTTGTTTTGTTCACTTTCTGTAAATGCTTTGGTAAATGGGTTTGGAGGGGAGACTGTCCTTCCTTCTGTTAATAACAGGGATCTTTACTGAGTCCTACAGATAATACAGCAAATCTGTGTGATGGGCAGTTGTGGGGCTGCAAGATCCCTCAGTGGCTGTGTAGTAAGTAGTGAGGACCATCTTCTGTGTGACTGAGACATGGTAGAAATACTTCCCACCAGTTGCATTTTCGTAAGGCAATTATATGATACTTAGTTGGGCAGATGTCGAGTGGTGCCAGAGATGTATGTGGAGTGGTGCTGATGAAATGCTCTGATTGAGCAGTCTGAGAGGGAAATGAAGGTTTCTGCTGAAAAAGGCATTTGCAGTGGCTGCTGGATCTTGTGAAAGCGGTGCGCTCGCAGTGCATGTAGAATGAATTTGTGTTGTTTTTGCCCTGGTGAAAGCACACTTCTTGAGGAATGCAGCTGATGCTGCAATCTTTATCAGCACGTTTGCCCTCGTGGGGCCGAGCATGTTTGAGAAGTCCTGTGGTAAGCCAGTCTGTTTTGTGTGTCTTTCAGGATTTTCCTTTAATAAAAGCTCTGTTGCAGGGTGATGAGGAAACAAGTGCCAGGCTCTTGGCCAATATTTTGATTTAGAAAAGGAGAAGATAAGGTAAATATGCTGCTCTTTGAGGGATGGAGATGCTCTCGCCACTCCTGGTGCCGTGAGATGCATTTTAGTGGGTGCAGACTGCATTTTGGGTGCTGTGACCACCTGGTCTGTTGCAGACTTAGCAGAACCAGCCAGGTCCTCACACTCCTATTTCCACCCATGGTGACTGCTTGCTCATAAAGCAGTGTTGCTGGCTGCCATGACAGTACCCAAAGCACAGCCTCGGTCTGTGCAAAGGTTGCAGGGCTGCTTCCCCCAGCATCGGGGAGCGTGGTGCTGAAATTCCTTTTGCTCACTTGGAAAAGTTTGGCTCTGTGCATCACAGCTTGGGAAGCTGCCTCGAGTCAGCGTTCAGAGCAGTCGCATTGCCTGCTCCAGCACTGTGACAAGTAGCATCTGGGGACAGAGCTGAGCCCTTCCAGTAGGCAGTAACTGCGATGGTCATTTTCTTTTTGATTCTGTAGGCAGATCCTAGGTTGAGCGCGTGCAACAATTGTTTCTGACAGAATACATCAGCATGTTTCAGTGCAGGCTGTGTGAGCCCTGCCTGCAGAAAGCGAGCTGCTCTTCCTGTGAGGTTTTCTCTTGAATTTATGTCTGGGTCTCCTAAGTATACTCTTCATTTCTTTCTGGCTTGACTTGATGATGGAGAAGGTGCAATGGATGTGATTTTTCTATTTTAGCAACACGAACTGTAGCAGGTTGAAGGCCTTAAAACAAGGATGGAGGTGGGGTTGTTATTTGCCCTTTCTTGTTGGCTTGGCTCTCAAAGCAGTTCATTATTGCTGCAGACCAACTCCGTATCTCACAACAGGGCCAGGCTTTCTTTCTGCGCTTTGCATTGTCTGATAGGGGAGGTGTCCAAAAAATAGGAACTGCTTTCTGGGGAGCAGAGCAGGCATCAACTCAAAAGATGAGTTCCTCTAATCTGAGCAGTCCTCCTCTAACCTATGAGTCCTCCTCTAATCAATACAGAAGAAAATGTTTTATAGCTTTGTATTTCTCAACACCAAACAGCCTTGCTTCCTCCCCCCTCCCTTCCCCTCCCCTTTTTTTTAATTTTACATTTAAAGCAGTCCAAATTAAATCAGGATCCTTATGAATCTTGCTCTAATAATTACCATCACAGTCTTTTGTTTTCATTTTCTTTTCATTTTCCTAAGTTGTTTTTTTCGGAGGCTGCCTGCCTACCCACTGGCTGGAGAAGTTAACATCCAGAAACTGACTTTTAGTCCTCTGCTGATGCGAAACAGTCGTTCATACTTATCTGTCACTCTGGTTTTTTCATATGTGTTTGCCAGAGCACTTCCTAACAAGATAAAATATCTTCAGAACTTGCTTGTCTCCTTGCAAATGAAGTTTGTTTACTTTGAAAAATTGGACTGACATATATATTATGAAATATTAAATTGTTTCATTTAAGCCATTGATGTGAAGACTTCTAGGAAGATAAAAGGGGGAAAATCTTCCTGCAGGAAGTATTTCCAGATATTTTTCTTGTTTGTCAAGATCAAGCATCAAGACAGTCACACTGTCACCTTACCTCACTGCTGCTGCAATGAACTTCTCTTGCAAACAAACAAAAATCCCACACCAGCCCAGCCATTTGTTTGAACTCCTGGGCATCCCCTTTTCTTTCATGAGCAGTGTCAGTATTTTCACTTCCTTAGGTATGAAGCCTTCTTTTGGCCCCTGCAACTTGTGACCACAGTCTTTTCAACGATTCTCAACTCTCCCACAGCATAACCTCATCTTGTGGGAGTTTGGAACCAGCCCATCCTTCCTTTCCTGACCTGCATGTGTTCTTTTTCTATTTCTCTCTGCTCAGCTGCTGCCAGGCATCTGCCAGGAAGGGGATGAAGCAATGCAATATGCATTTCTGTAGGGTGGCAGAGGTCAGAGTACACAAGGCCACATGATTACTTGAATAGCAAAGATCCAAATGCTCTGTTGATAGGATACCCTTCTACTGTTGCTGTTTTGTACACATCTTTGACACCATCAGTGCAGTCAGACTTCTTATACTAGTTTCTACCAAAGATCTTGAAAGGGGAGTTCATAATATTGCTTGTTTTGTCTGCTTTGTTAAAGTGATCTGATTTAAAAACAAACAAACAACAAAAAAATGTAATGGAGCCTGAGTGCAGGGTTTGCACAATGGAACCTACAAGAAAAATGATTTGATGGTATAGGGCATGATGTACAGTGTAACAGCTTCTTAATTTGGGTAAATCTGACAGTAAGCATTGTGATGGAGCGCAGGAGCTGCAATTTCTGCTGCGTATGAAGGTGTGAGGAGCATTAGCAGTAGGTGTCAGGATGGCACCTTGCACAAAACTTGTGAAAGCAGGGGAGGGGGCTCATAGTGGCTCAGCGCTATGGCATGGCAGCCCAAACACCAAGCATGGTGACAAGGCCCCTCCATGGCTTAGCTGGAAGGGGGTAGGCTGAATCTGTCAGTAAAAAAAGGTGACTAAAGGTCTGGCTTCGTACCCAATCCCTTCTGTCAGCAGCTCTCCTGCTTCTCAAACCTGCACCAGGAGTGGGACAAATAAATCAGAATGAATCCTGCTGCTGTTTTAGCAGCACTCTGGGGTCAGGCGGATGCTTCCTGCCTGGTTGGTGAGGCTTTGGGTTGGGCTTTTTTGAAAGTGTTAACTTGATGGCTGGGTGTAGCCAACAGGAGCAGGATGGGGAGGTAGCAATGGCAGTCCTGTATCTGTAGGGCACGTTGGCCCCTGCCCCATAGCTTTGTCCCAGCAAAGCAAACGGCTGTGGTGAAGATGAGGTGCAAGCTCCCTGAGAGTATGTTTGCTTTTTTGGCATCGTGGGTAACTGCAGCTGTAACTTGATTGCAAATCACAGAAGTTATTTTGTGTGGTGACAGCGGTGACAATAACATACCTGTGAACCTTGATGTGGAAGAGGTAAAGCTGTTATTTAATGATGGGGAAAGGATGACTTCAAGTGTGTTAGAATGACTTCCTTTCGTCGGAGCTGACTTCTGAGAAGCTAAAATAACTGATGAGAGTTTAGTAAAACTAATTATTTGGGAATGGGGAGGAACTCGAGGAGTAGAATTTTGTATCTTGGGGAGATGCAGACCTGTCATGTTCTGTTCTCCTGAATGTTTCATATGACATTCTCTAACTTGTATCTTAGGCCAGTTGTAATGTAGCCAGTGTGGAGGTATGGCTGAATTTCAGGGATCAAGAGTGATCCTGAAAGTTTTTATAAATGCAAAAATGTAGGCACGTTGACTTTGAAGGTATATCACACAGCATCTTTTATGAGCAAAAAGAGAAGTAGTTCATATACTTGTCATGACTTGAAAAGAAATGGTGAGAAAGCAGTGCTTTGTCTTAACTCTCTTTAAACATTCTCATCTGAGACACAACTGTTTTGCTTCTCTGCAGCAATATATTTTTTAAAGTCACATCCAAGTGCTACCAGATTGCTGAGCCAGACTGCGGGACTTAATTTTGCTTCAGGAGGGAACTGCTCTGTTGCAGTGAGACTTTGTGAAAATTCAAATGCGGGATGGGCTTAAAGGGAGTTTGTCCAACTCTGGTTTAATCTCTGTAAGGTACAACAACAGCTCTCAGCTGGGTTTTGCTTCGGTTCCCCTGTTCAAGATGTCTATGTTCAGAATAGCAGAGACGTTCAGGTAGGTCATGAGGCAGATTGGCAAGGCTTGCATGGTTTGCACTTCTGTTGGTTTTGGTTTTTTTTAATTATCTTTTAGTCTTTTTTCCTTTTCCCCCCCCCCCCCCCCCCCCCCCCCCCCCCTTTTTCTGCTTTTCTTTGTGAGAGCTCAGTAGGATTGGCGTGACAGGAGCATATCATATGGAGGATTGCTTGCAGAGCTGCTTTTGGAGCTTACCAGCCCAAACGACAGCTTGTGTTCCTTGTCCCTTCTTTTCACCAGCAAGTAATTCTTTGTAAATCCAAAGAAGTAGGGAAAACTATCAAGTGTAACCATTTTGAGGCATCCTTGCTGTTGGAGGGAACTCTTGAGGCTGAAAATAACTATGAATTGAATAAATCTAGAAGTATTTCGGGGCGTTCATCTGTCTGTGGTGTGGGACCTTCTGCAGCAGGATGGTGTTGGGCTGAGCAGCTCAGCAGGTAGCTCAGCCACTGAGAATAACCAGTGCAAAAGCACTTTGCAGTATGAGGAGAGTGTGTGAGGGAGCACTAAAAGCTGGAATCAGCTATGAGAAGGTCAACTGTTTTTGGATTTCTGTCTCACTAAAGGCAAGCTGGGGGTTTTGGAAGGGAACAAAGAATGAAGAAGATCCTGTGTAGGTTGTTTCTTTGTAGAAAAGCAGAATGATGCTTCATCTCCTTCTGAAATGGGGTTAAAGTACTTGCTGTGCAGACTGCAGCGTTGCAGACATGAGCAATGACAGAGATTGAGTTTTTAATTATTTTCTCAGGAGCTTGGATTGCTTTATACATGCATTAAACAGAATCTTACAGCTTTTGCTTGTGCTGTTTGCTGCTGCAGTGGAGAAATGGGAAAGCTTATGGAAGTGAGGGAAATATATGGACAGATGTGTAATGAAGGACTGATCGTTGTCATAAGAAGCAAAGGTTGCTAGGAGGAGGGGTGGGTTTAGGGGTGTATGAATGGGAAGCCAGTTTCACTTTGGAATATCACAAGAGCCAACAGATGGGAAGCAAACGTTGATTTGCTCAGTAAATTGTTTTAGAATTGCCTTTGCTTAATAACTGCATAAATGAAAAAATAGCAGATCCTTGTTGACCTGAAAGAGGGAAAATACAGAAAATAGTTTTTTACATAACTTTCTATTAGAAGCAGTAATGTAAGAATGCTAGTACCACATTGGAAATGTAACATCATGCAGCTTATGGAGAAGTACTTAACATTTTATGGAAAACAGTCCTAAATTTGTCTTTTCTTTTTTGTTTCAGTGTTCTGAGGTCATGAAACTTAATCCACAGCAAGCTCCATTATATGTGAGTAAAAAGTTTCAGCAGCTCTTTCCTTTCCTCCTATTCCTGTAAAATGCTTCTCACCACCAGTGATGGAGATTCTGCTCATTTCCTCCCTGCTCCCTAAAGACATTGCTTGTATTCACTCAGTTGTACTGCCAATACACAGTGATAACCCTCAGGTGAGTTTACTGAGTCCTTCTGACTTCCAAGGACCCGGTTTGAAGGAGGTTCTGTGGCACGTGGTAATGCTGGTGTCACGTAGCCGCGCAGTGCAGGAGCCCCCTGCTTTTTGGTTCCTCACTTGGTGTGTCGAGAGGCTGTAAGAAAGAATTACTGGAGTGGAGAATGGAGCATCCAATGCACAGCTCACTCTGATGATGTTTTTCTGCTCAGGGTTTTAAATGTGGCAGGGAGCGTCTGGAAGCAGTTGGGGCTGGGCTGACAGCCTCCTGCAGCAGGACATGGACTGTGGCAAGCTCATAGCCTCCCTGGCTGTGTTAATAGGGAACAAGCTTCCTTTTGCTCTTGAATAGCAGCTTTGTTGCAGAATATGGGGACTGTCAAATTAGACCCAAATTTGTGGGCGTGGATGCATGTGTGTGACACTTGTGCCAAAGCTGCCAGCCAAGGCTGTAACCATTTACTTTCTACATTGCTGTGCACACAGCAGGGTGGGCTGCTAAGCTGTCCTGGGTTTGTGTGCTGCAAGAGTGGAAAGCTGGGAGGAAAAATTGCTTACTAATGTAGTTCTTTGCAGGAGGAATAGGAAACTCTCACATCAGGTAAATGAGCTGTAGCTTGGAAAGCATTGTTTGTGGTAAATAGTGAACTTACTGACCTTTTAATTTCATGGAATTTTTCAAGTTTTGTGTACGCTTCATTACCACCTGGAAGCTGTGTGCATTAGAATTCATTCTGTACTTACTGTGCTGTGTGTGCTGGGAGGAAGATGAACACCAAGTAGGATGATTTGACTTGAGCAAAACAGCCTTCCTGCAGTAGAATGCCATGTTGTGTTTTGTTATGGAGCTCAGATCAGACTGAAGTCTGTTCAAACACAAACGTGCTGAACAGAGTGACTTTGAATAAACTTTTATTTAAACGTTTAGGTTTGTTTAAAAAAAAAACAAAACAGACTTATGTATAAACATGTTCTGCAGATGCTACAGTAAAAATGTATGAATGGTAGAAAGCAGGATAAAATTATTCTTATGTCTGTTGGGCAGGGTATGCCTTAACAGATCAGGAGGCTTTGTTTTCCCAGTCTTATCTTCTGACTCAGTTTACTTTCCCACCATTTTGTGTAGCTTTGCATTCAATACGTATTTCAGTGGCTGATTTAGAAGTCCTCTTCCCCACGTGACTGTGAGGAGGACTTGGCTGAGGTCAAACTTTGCCCAGTGGGAAACAATGATTGTACAGCACTCAGTATTGTTTTTTTTTCTTTCAGATGGGAATAAGTTCATGGCAACATTATTTCTGCATCAGGGACTCCTTTTTCTCTCTCCTTTATGATCCCATGACCAGGTGTCTATGCAGATCAGATCCCTCTCAAAACAAACAAATCTTGGTGGCTTAAGGAAGAGGGGAAAACAAAAAGAAACTCATCAACCTTAAAAACTAGATATTTAATCTTCCTATTTCCTTTGAGTGTTGATGTTATGCAAATTTTAAAATTAGTTGCTGTGTTCCTGGAGGTGTGAATTGGTTCAGCTCATCTGAGAACTGTGTGAGGTGAGCAGAACATAAAGGAAAATACATTTTCCTGGTATTTTTCTTTTTTCAAAGGCTGGCCTGTTAGCAGGTGAATACCAAACCTTGTTCAGAGCAGTGATAACTCTGCTTTCCTTGCATGGATTCCTCCTCCAGCTTGTTTTCAGGAAGCTGAGATCAGTGTCCAATGAATTTCTCCATAATTAATTACAGCTCTGTGAAATAGATGACTGGAAATGGCAGGCAATACAAACACATCAGGGAATCTCTCTTCATTTGCCTACTTTCAGGAATGTTGCTTCCCCCAGGTTTTACCCTTTTGTGCTTGGGACCTTTGCAGTGCATCCTTCATACATTTTCTCTTTTAAATCAATAGGTTAGATTCAAAGTTATTTATTTAATTTGAATCTTTCATGAGTTTCATCCTGAAAGCTCCACGTAAAGTGCAGACTTGGGCTAATGCACAGAAATAATGCTAAAATGCCTTAGAAAAATCTGACTGCAGCAATTTCAGTGATCTACTTTTGAATGGAGAAGCTAAAAAAAAAAAAGATGATGTCCCCAGATCTATTCCTGGAAGTCTATCAGCTTGTAGCACGTTACTCCTTATCTGATGATCAACAGATTGCCTGGACTTGTATCTTCATAATTACAAAAGACAAACTGGGAACCTGAGGTGTTGAATCTACTGGAGACCAAAATTTTGCGAGTGATAGAAAACGCAGAACTTCCACATATGCTCTAATATAGGGATGAGCTCGGTGCTGCTCCTGGTTTGTCAGCAGCATGGTCACAAGGCAGAGGAGCTGGTGCCAGGAGAGATAGGACAGCTATGCATTCCTTGATATAGCGCAGTGCAAGTTCGGCGCAGCGCGAGACACTTAACGCCAGGCCAGCAGCTACCCGAGCTGCATGGCTGTCAGCACTCAGTTGTGTTTAAATACGGTGGCGCCTTTGGCCCAGGATTGTGTGAATTGGAAAGAAAGATATCCAAACCTTACCTCCTTTCTAAAGCTGCTTACTGGGGGACAAACCTTAGCTCTGCCTTGCTGCCAGCAGTTGGGTTCTGAAGAGCCAGGGCAGCAGAGCTGGGAAGTCCTTAATAAGGTCTGCTGTGTTCGTGCAGCTGTGATGAAGGATTCACGTCTCTTTGTAAAGCAGTGGTCCTACACCTTGTCGTGCAAACTTGGCTTCAATGCAGCGATAGTTTCTAGAGCTGTAATCTGCATCGCACGTAGGGCTGTAGCAAGGACCAGGATTTATTCATCTCCTGGCTTTTTCACTGGCATTGCTCAAGGTTGTGAAAAGGAGCTGCTGCTTGGCTGGGATGTCTGTTTTTTGTTGCTGGTATTCTTCTGTTCTTGTTGTTTTTTGATTTGTGTTTTTTGGGGGGTGTTTTTTTCCCTAATATGTTATTTGTATTGGTCAGACTTTATATGGAGGCTTTGGTGTGCCTGTGGATATTCTGTGGAAGAGTTGCTCTATGAACATTTTTAACATACGTGGGTTTCTTCAACTGTACTTTACTGCAGGATTTGCTAACAAGTCCATGTGGCTGAGCTGTCCTGGGACAGTATTGGGGAACATCTCTATTGGTGCTCAGGTATCATGTTAAATCTGAAAGTGGCCTCACCTGTATCCCTCTTGTACTTCAGAGCTGTCCCACTGGTATGGGAGCTCTATCAAGCATGAGGGAGGGATGTAGGACAATGTTTCAAATCTTGCTCCTGCTCTTTCTGGGCCTTTGTGCATCCAAAAACCCAAATGAAAGACTGAGATGCTCCATGTGCTGCCAGGGCTCAGGGTGGAGTGGGGAAGTTGCAGAACTCTGGCATTCATGGGATCCAGGAAGTCATGTTTTGTTTGCTTTCAGTGGATACCTGACATGACCTCTTTCATCTTCACCCTTTTGAATAAGCTGAATATCTCCAGTAACATGTCAGAATTTCAACTTGAGCATTGTAGGGTACTGCCTAGCTCTTGCTGGGGTATTATTGGAATATTTAATTCGTCAAGAGTATGTGGATAGGAAAAAAAGGATCAGCATTGCTCTAAGTAACAGAGGCTTACTTTTAAGTGTTTTTATTTTATTGTAATAAATTAGTGAAGTTCTCTGTTTGTAAATTAAGTAGCTGCGATCAATCACTTCACTGAAATGTGACTGAGGCTAAAATCGTAGTGAGAGAAAGGAAATAGGAAAGAGCTTAGTGGAAGCAAAGTGGTGATCTTTGTATAAATGCTGTCATTAATTGGGAGTCCAGTGGGGTATCCAGCAGGAGATTTAAGTACAAATGCATCAAGGATCACAGGCCACGTCTCGCTTTCTAACCAAACTGGTAAATACAGAGTGCACACAAGTAAATGACTGCGATCAAATCAGTTGCATAATGTCCCAGTAATCTTAATTCAGAAGAGCCTTCATGGCTTCTGATCTCAGCCTTGCTGGCTGCTAGCTCTAGGGTTATTGTAATGTTATTGACTTCTTCTTTTAAATCCATTCACATTTTCTGCCACTCTGAAGTCCATGTTGTTTTCTAGAAGTAAAACCTGAGAGTGGTACCAGGTATGAAAGTGTCAGACCAGACTGAGGTGATGTGCGGGGATGAGGTGTGAAGCAGTGTCATCTTCTGCCATCTTCTCTCTGTTACTACCAAGACTTTTACTACCAAGACTACAACTTTAGATCCACCTTTAAGACGGGTGTGTGGTTTTTTTTTGCAATGATAATGATCAGTGGGTGTGAAATGGAAAAGATTAGCAGCTGGGGAAGGATGATGCATCACTGCCTTTTTTTTTTTTTCCTTTTTGATTAAAAGGAATGAACTTGTTCTAAATCACAGCGCTCCTTCTATGCACAGTTTGTCTAAGGTGTGCCTACGTTATTTGAGATGACAAAGCTAAATGTGTCATACCTAGTGAATGTATGGGAGGGCAAGCACTTAATTGATAAAGGCGCTCCCGTTGACTTTGGTCTTTAATCAGTCTGTGGACTGAGTCTCTTGTATAAATTGCCACTTAGGAGCTGTGTAACCCTCAGAGTTTCTCTGAGAGAGTTTTGATAGAGACGAGAGCTCTCAATTCCACGCCAAAATGCCGTGTAACTTAATGAAGTATGAACTTCAAAAGCTTCAGCAAGAATGCACTGACCCTCTCTTAATATAACCTGAGCTTTGGGTACAGTAGATCTCTTCTGTTAATGAATGAACTACTGTAAGTCTTCCAGTGTGTTTTGTTTTAATGTAGGTGGGAAGAAAAAGATGGTGTTAATAATAGGAATATGGTTCTTTCACTTGCATATCTCACACAGATTGAGACAATTGGAGTGCACCTCGTACGCATGTTCCTGAGGGAAAACAAGTGTGGTAACCTCTGATGTTTGTGTTTTAAGAGGAACCCTCTTTGGAGTAAATAATAAGGGATTACATGAGAAAAGAAGCACAACACAGAGAGCTTGAGGCTTTAGCAGCAGCGTCTGTTGGGTTGTGATTATGTCTGAGACGGTCCCGAGTACGGCTTGTGCAATATTATCTGCTAAGTAATCAGTGGTCTTTGGATATCTCTACCAAAGACACAAAAGGAAGGAATGAAATACTATCATAGTTCTAACGCAGTAAACTGTTGCCACGAGATCACCAGCTGTGGTCTACTTTCCTACTAAAGCTGAATTTGCTTACTTAGTGTCCATCAACAGTGACAAAAGCCTCTGGGATATTAACATCTGAAATCAGTCCAGCAGAAAAAGTGGAATATGCCTTGCTTGTTTTTGATGTGGGAATTTCTCATGAAAATTACTAAGCAGAGTCTTGTCTTACTTTCTCCTGAGGTCCTTAGGCAAGAAGAGAATCGGCCTTGATGTTCAGCTCAGTTCTGCAGTGAGAGGATCTGATAAGCCTCTTGTCTTTTATTTGTTGAGTGCTTGATTTCTTCTTAATGACAAAGTAGTTTTCTGCCTCACCTTCAAAGTGTCTTTGATTTATGAATGGAAGGCCTCTGAGCGCCCTTTACAAATAAAATATTTGCTTGTGTTCCTTGTGGAAGAACCTGCTTCTTGTTTGGTTTTAAGAACTTTAGCTGGGGCGCCAGATCAAACTTTGTTTTGAGAGCAGTACTTTGTGACTTTCCTGGTTCTTTTTCATTTTGCAGACTAAATGATATCCTTCCCAGTCTGTGCTTATCATGTTTTGTTTGTTTTTGAGCTTTTGTTATATAGGTCCTTGATTTGAATTCTTTTCAAATTCTGGTGTATGTCATGAAACAAACGTCACCTCTTCTGCTGAAATGGGCACCCAGCAGTGCTTGGGCCACCTGAGTGCTGGTGGTTTGGCTCGGATGGATTATCACAAAATAATGTGATAATATCAGACAGCCTGAGTCTGGGGACTTGCTCCTCTTAGATGAAGCATTCTCTGGCTTATGGGATCTACTCAGTGTAGGATTGCTTGTAAAGCGGTCATCTTATGCATGTACTTGGGAAAGCTTTGGCTGGACGAGCCAGAAGGGCCATCAGCACTGCCTTCCTTTCTTCCAGGTGCACCGTGGATTAATTTGCAGCTCAGAGGTCTCTTCTCAGCACTTCATTCCTATTAGTCAAACTAAAAATGATGGTGATTTGGGTTCCGAGTCCTCCTGCTGTAATTCTCTATTTGATCTTTGCTTCTGTGATCTTTTTTAGTGTGTATAAATGTGCTGGCAAATAACAAGTGGACCAACTTAACATCTGGAGCATTTGCTGTCTGAAGTTCTGCCCTTAAGTCAGTGTTACTTTGCACCATTACATGCAATCTTCAAATAATAAGATTTCCAGAAGAAAGATGCCAGGCCTGGCACAGGGCAAGGGTGGGAAAGCAGATGAGATGATGATCACCTCTCTGGCAGAGTTATCAGATTGGTTCAACCTGTTCCCAAAAACTGAGCCCCACTGCAAACAGGCAGAAGCAGTCCTTACACTGTCACACTGAGTTTGAATTAGCAAACAAAACAAAAACCCTGGGTGAATTTATACCTCTGAGGGTCTAAATTTAGGTTTTTTTGGGTCTTGCACTAGCTGATGAGCTGGTTGGTATCTGGAATGAAGTTGAGATTGCATCCCAACCCCTGCGGTGCTTCCTGTCCTGATAGATGGAGTGCAGGACTTGGTGTTTAAGAGGATGAAAATGCTCTTCCTCTGTGGATTGTACTTATATAGAGAATTTATGAATTTACATTACCTTTAGGACAACCAAACAAATATCCCAGCATCAAAATCCTGACACTTGTTTTGAGAACTGTTAGGCTGAAACCAGTTCTGACAGCACAGCTATTGTCAGGGTGACTTCAGAGGCCTTCCATTCATAAATCAAAGACACTTTGAAGGTGAGGCAGAAAACTACTTTGTCATTAAGAAGAAATCAAGCACTCAACAAATAAAAGACAAGAGGCATGATGCTTTCAAACAAGCTCTCAAATCTGCAAAAAGCCTGTTGGCTCCTGTCCTTCAGAAGGCTGTGCTGCATGCAGTGTGCTTGCAAACACTCATCCCCTGCAATCCCACATTGTTCCTAAGTGGAAAATAAACTGAACTGTGATTAATGGCTGCGTGCCGAGATCAATGCAGTGTACTGCCATCAAGTGGCAGCTCTGTTGCGGCACGTTTGCAGAACAGCTGCCTGTAGAGCTTGCCTGCGTTTGCATCTTTATTTCAAAGGGGTTCTTTTCAGTGTTGTGAAAGTGTCATCTGCACATTGGTTGTGGATAGTGGCTGTAACTGGTTTTATTCCCCCCCCAAACAAAGGGATGCTACTTTAAAAAGTGCCTCTATCACCACAGCGTAGCTCCAAGAGCTGCCTGCAAAATGTTTACAGAGTGAAGCAGATGCTTTGCAGCTAGCAGGAAAATCAGCAGTCTGGTGTGCTCTGTGGGCTGTCTCTCTTCGAGGTGCTTGCAGCACTGTAGAGGATGCTGAAGTATAAGGAAAATGCTGTCCTCGTGCCTTTGAATGTTTGTGTTCAAATTGGATTATTAATACTTTTTTCCTATGAGACACATCAAGACTATTTGTGAAAATACTGCGGTGACAGGAGATTGTTTCAAATGATGTGTCATCACATGTACTTTATCTCCCAGGATCACACGTACTTTATCTTCCAGGAATTGTGACTCTGTTCAGCTCTTTGATGCCAGGAGAATCGCTGGATTTCTTTCTTAGTCACCAAGCACACTCAGGCTGTCTGCTATTTCTTCCAGACTCTGTGATTTTTTGTTGTTATTGCTATGTGAGTAGTTAGCAGGGAGCACTATCAGCCCAAGCAGCTGGTAATAAATCGTGTGCTTTGTTTTGCAGTGTAGTAAGGAATAGAATAGAATAGACTTCAGAAAGAGGACAGAACAAGACATTCCTATCAATTTGGATGTGTTTTTATAGGAAATGGGTGCAGTAGTTTCCAGAGGTTGGTTCTGAGAAAAGCTCTTAATAGTAAGATCAGCCCTTGGTGGGGAATATCAGTGATAACAGAGTGGACATCTTGCTCTGCAGAAGGTTCCCTGTTTTTTGTCTTGTCTTCATGTGATGGTGTTATGTGGAGACTTGCTTACAGGAGAGGTCAGTCCCCCAGTGTTAGTGCACGTGCTCCTCTATGCACGCCTCTTCCCAACACCAAAGCTGTCTGGGGCTTGCTGCAGGCAGGCTGCTCACACAGATGGTGCAGGCAACAGCAACAAGCACACAGTGTTTGAAATGAATGACCTGGCCAATGCTAACCCACTCAAATAAATGAAAATAAATCAATGTTTTCTCTACTACGCTGCCAATTTCAATCACACAATATAATTATGTTCCCAGCTACGCTACTCTTCCCAGTACGGATCCCCCTGAGATTTTATTCTCTAGCATTTCAGTGACACTTTTCTTATCCTTCCTGTATTTCTACTTAACCTTTTTCTTTTCTTTTTTGTTAATTTTATAATTTCAGAAATGCTTATGGCTGTTTAGTTGTCAGCACAGCTTCCTGCAGCTGCTGAACAAGAGCTGGGAATGGAAGTGCTCCAGAGCTTGTGGAGCTCTGTGATAAAGCAGTAATGCACCCAGACTGACTACTAACAGCCAGTTCTAGTAACTTCCCTGGCTCTGTGCACCTAAATAACGTGTCATAAAGATGCACCCATGAAGATAAATTATGTTGCCTTCAGCACTAACGAGATCCTCTTACTTTGATGGATTTTCTGTTGGCAGTCTGTAGAGATCTCCTTCAAGCTGCCTGTATTAATGTGTGTGTAATACCTATAATCGTCTCTTGACACTCAATAAAGATTCATCACAGAGCTGATTGATTTAGAGATGCAGACGTGCTCTGTCAAAGGACGTGGGTTGCTAATAATGGGCTTCTTTAAGTGTGTCCAGTTCTGTTGGCGTTTGTGTTGCTCGCACTGGCTCAGAGTAGGAAACCCTCTCCTTGCTGTCCCTGAGCCATTTATCTCTTTACAAACAAACCCTGCTGCAGGATTAGGCACCTGAACTGGTGTGGGATGTTGTGTGGCTGTGAAGCTGCCTTAATAAATCAGTGCTAATGGTGCTGGCTCTGCAGACAGTCAAGGTTTGTGCTGTGTTTTCAGCACAGGTTGCATTCAGTATTGATCCGCATGAGCCAGCTTGCACCTGGAAGCAGCAATTCCAATAACATCTGTATTTACTGATAGTTCTCAGCTCCCTCTATCCACTTAGCACTGCATAGCAGACTATTTCTTGGAGCTGTATTTATCACAGGTGTCCCTGTTTTCCTACTTATTCCTCTTACCCAAGGAGTCTTAATTAAATGGCCTTTTGACTCCGTATCCATTCTTTGTCCTGCATCAATCCATTAGCATGTTAATCTGAACTTATTTTGGGGCAAAATATTGTATAACAAAGTATTGATCTTCTTTCTCACCTTTGTGAGGAGAAAGTGCTGGGGAGAAGGAAGTTATTTTGCATATGCATGTCAGTGCTTCGGTCATGACTTTGTGGCTAATGCTGAAAGAGGAGCTGGGCTGGTTCTGTGTGGTGTTAATGAAATGTGGGAAGTGTCACCTGGAGTTCCTGTGTGGGCTGGCAGAAAAACCTGTACCATCATTGTGCTCTTTTGGTGGCCTGTGGGCAAGAAGTTGTGGGCTGCCATTGTATTTTCCTAAGGGCGAGAGACCGCATGGCAAAATCTGTCTTTCCCATTAAAGAAGGGCTCAGCCTCCACCGTAGTAACCTGAAACTTTTATCTGGCAAGCCGAATAGTGCTGCTGTTAATTCAAGAGCAAAGTAAAGTTAGGTAGGTTTGCAGGTTATGATTTCTTAATTTTTAGTTTTAAACCACTGGAGTTGTTCTTTGTGTCTTCCTTTGTGATCTGTTTCCTTGAAAAATAATAATAAAATCTGTCTCGTGCGCTTTTAAGATCAAGGAGTTGTAGTTGTTCACTGTGAAAAAGGACCCAACCCTCCCCTAAGCTTGGCTGTTTGCCATTCTGTTTATTTCTGAAGTCTTTCCCTGGAGGTCTTATCTGCAGGAGGTTGCAACACCCCGGCAGAACGACATCCATCTTCCCTTGCACTGCTGACCCAGGTCGCTGCTGTTATCGAGGGGGATATCTCCATGTGAGGAGGGCTTGCTGGAGCTGCTCATGTTGGGGCAGTTTGCACAGCACTACCTTTGTTTCTGAAGGCTGGGGCTCTGCAGAATGGTCTGTGCTGGACACGGATTTTCTCTCGAGTGCTCTCCTGACTTGGTGAGGATTGCTAAAATTGAGAGTGTCTGTAAGGACTGCTGTTATCTCATTGTAGCACACCTCTGACCTCTTCCATTCCTTTCTATATACAAGGAAATGTATATATTTCTCAGTATATACATTGAGGAGTGTATAGAGCTCAGAGGTTGTGGGATAAATGGCCTCGTGTTCCCAAGAGGGAAGATACCCTCAGAACAAAGCAAGATGCACTCATCACCACACAAAGATGATGCAGCGGGATGTTTCAAAGATAGAATTTACCCCAGATTCCACTTATCTGCAATGAGGTGGGGGAGTTCAGCATGTGTTTGCACCAAGCCAAGGCAGCTCAGCTGGGAGGGATGCTCCAAGTCACGCAGCCAGTATGGGGCACTTTGGGGTTGAAGTTTGACAGGGGCAGAAGTTTGTTGTGACTTAGTTTACTGGCAGAGGTAAGTGGTAATGGATTATAGAGCATCCATATAGTTGTGTTTTGTTGTTCTTTTTTTCTTGTGAGATGATTTCTCCTGTGTTTTTGAAAGTTATTGTGACGTTGCCTTTTCTGTCCTCCAGCTGATTTCAGAGCATTCTACAATTTCAGCTGAGGTGGAAGCATCTCACCTTTCCTTTTGACTTTGTCAGACTTATTTGTTCTCAGTCCTGAACAGTTTCCAAAGAATACATGATGTAATTGAAAAGTCAGCATTTCTTGTAAGAGCTGTTTGAATGAAGAGCACTTGGTGAGTTTGAGCCATTATTCCCATTTCGTTGATAGGGAACTCGGAGCACAGGGATGTGAAGGGACTTGTCCCCTACAATTGCAGCCTGATTCTGTGTGTTGTGTTGAGCTGCAACTGGGATAAAAGTGAGTTCATCTCCACCTGTGAATGAAAAGATAGAAGTACCAGTGAGTCTAAATTCCTTGGAGGAGAGGAAGAATCCATAGCTGTGGTTTTGCATCTGTCAACTGAGCAGCTCAGCTAGGAGCTGTTTGGAGCTTTCCAAAGGGGAAGGAAAAAAGTTCTGTTTCAAAAGCATGTTTCTCCATTTTTTTTTTTTGTCATAACATAATGCAATAAGCAATGACCCAACAAAAACCTGACTCATGTTATGAACAGTGGAAACAAAACAAAACTTGCTGCATTGGCAGGTTACGCTTATTCATCTAATCCAGAACCTACTCCAGCCTCTAGAATAGAGCATCACCTTGCTGACTTCTACAACAGCTCTGGAGAAGGGAATGTATTGGAGAGAGGCTTCTTTCCTCGCATATGAATCTCTCAACTTTCTGTTCCATACAACTGCGTAGGTTTTACCTGCAGGAGTAAAAAGCAGCCCGAGATGGCAGTGGTCATCAGCTGTAATTTGGTTTTTCTGTGTGGAACAAAAGTAGCTTTACTGGTTGGCAGTGTTTTCTCACTGAAAGCTAAATTAAAGCTGGAGTGCTTCAGCTTTGCTATCTAACACATGCTTTGCTTCCATAAGTATTTTTAGAATTTGTGTGGGGGAAGGTCAGAGTGGGTGGTTAATGGGTTAGATAATGTACTTCAAATTCCCAGTGTGATCCAGGAGGAAAAAAAGCTATTTAGAAATCACTTGTTTCACATGCAAAAGTAGACTGTGCCGTTTTTTTTGGTAGAAACTTTAAAATCTGTTAACCCAACACAGAGATGGACTGCAAAGGGGAAATAGGGAAACGTGCCTGGAGAGTGGGTGTCCCATGGCAGAACCTCTCCTTTGTCCGGCTGAGGGCTGTGTGCATGTGCTCACAAGGGCTGTCCCTCGTGGTGCTGCTGTTCAGGGCCCTCTGTGCCAGGTTCACTCAAAACAGACAGATTTCTAGAGACTGAAGTGGGAAAAAAAAAAGAAAAGATTTTAAAAGGTGCTTGTTACAAGGTAGATATTACTGCCTACCTAATAGCACAGGTGATCTTGATTCTTCTCAGTTATGGATTATCTGCTGTGCCATCGCTTGCAAATGTTGCTGTATAGCCTCCTTTGAAGGGAAATCATCCACTTTTATAGATGTGGAACCCAGGTGGTGTCAGAAGAAATGATTACTCAGAGTTGCTCATACACTGTGCACACAACCCATACGCCTTTATGGCTGTGAACTTGAAAAACAAATGCCTGGCATGGTGTGGCTGTCCCAGTGCTGCAAACAGGTGCCTTGCCGCATTCTGGTTTTGCTTCTAGGAGGTTCCACTTGTGCTGGGGCCTTTTTAGAGACAATTGCATTTCTACTGCCTTAAGGAAGGTGGCTGTTCAGAGACAAGCTGCACCAGCATCACTTTGGGCTGGGTTGTGGTGGATCGAAGCCCAGGGCCAGGTCTGGTTTTCCCAATGCGTGCATCCCCTGAGGAGGCAGCTCGTGCTCCTCCTCCCTTCCGCTTGAGAAAGGGAGTGTATTTTGAGTGCAGAGCAGCATTCATGCTCTTTGCATCATGTTACAGCTATCCAAAAAGCTTTTTCAGAGGCTTTCAGATCAAAATGAAGGCGAGGGTGACCTCTTTCATGAATGGACGAAAATGGAATGTTTTCATTTCCAATAGGCTTTAAGCCAAGTAAATATTAGTCAATCCAAACTAGTTTTGAAATTAAATTATTCTTATTTGTTGGAGCATTCCAGGGAATGGCTTTGATCTGTCTGTACTTTCACCAAAGGGATGTTGGCAGACTGGCCATCCAGTTCTAGCCATTGAGGATGAAAGAAGGGTTATAATAACCACCTTGTGCGGCAGTGATACTGAACAGATGACTTTTTTGGATAATATTAAATGAATAAAGGTAAACACACTTCAATTAAAATGTTTTTGGAGGCTGAATGCAATAGAGCTGTTGGAAACTCTTCTGTGAGGATCGAAGGAATTTTGGCTGCGTTTGTAACTGAGTTTCTTTAGCTCCACAAGTGTTTGAAAGAGGGAGGATTGTTCTGTGCACTGTTTCCTCTTCAAATAAATACGTTGTTTCAAAATGGCATTTGAAGATTAAATAAAAATTGGCAGCGGGTAGCGAAGTTGTTAATAACCGAGGAGAGAGATGTGTGTTGAAGGACGGCCTGCACTTCGTGTTTTGTTCCCGCTGGGATCTCTGGTCACGTAGAGCAAGTTGTCCCGTGCATAGCACAGCCAAGAGCTCGTTCAGGAGACAGCTGAGAGTAAACTGAAGCACGCAGCGTGTAGGTGGCACCTTATCCATCTTGCTGCAGACATTTGGAGACAACGTACGATTTGAGTTTAGAAAAATTATAATATTTAGCTGACATAATTAGGATATTGGGCTTCTCTAATCAGGCTTGGACCAGGTCCTCCAGAAAGACCAGGAGAATGGTGATGGTGAGCGTTCCTCCGTGAAGCACGGTGTAGGCACAGCTGAAAAGCTGACCGATAGCAGCTGAGGAGAATTTGTTTCCCCTAGGCTTAAATGTGCACTAAGGTAAACAGAGCTAAAATAAAACATACAAACTGCGGAATAACTGTGACTAGAAGGGATTGCTGGAGGTCACCAGGTCTATCCCTCCTGCCCCAAAGCAGGGCCACCCCTAAAACTGGGCCTGACTGCTTGGCAACTTCAGACTTCTATATGAATAGTTCACACATCTTGTTAAGCCTCAGCTTGGGCAGATTTCAGGTTTCTTACCTGTGTTTACACAATCAGTTGTAGTCACCATTTTATTTTGCTTCTTTTTGTCTATTTTTTTTTTTTTTTAAATCAAGTGTTGTGCTGGCAAGTGCCTTGTTCACATGTATAGCCAGGTGTCTTCTCACGTGCACTCTCTGCAGATTTGCTTTTCCTTTATGAGAGTTGGACTGGCTGTACTTGAATTGTGAGTTAAAGAAAAGAACAATTCCCCTCAAGAGCTATGGCTTAAACAATTGGCCCCATTGATGAGTATCCTTAAACATCACTTCATTTTTAAGTCTAAGTACCTTGTGTGTTCATGCCTTAAGGGGGGAACAGTTTGAACAAAGATGGATAGATAAAAAAAAGTCCGAGCACAAAGGATTTGCAGGCTGAAACTTTAGTGGTTTTTTTTTTTTTTTAAATTGAGCATTGCTCAAAACTGGATCCATTTGCTTGCAATGGGTTATTTTGCTTTCAGCTCAGCATGTGAACTTGTCATGCTTGAGTTTAATTTCTTTCTTTTTGCACCTGTTTTTGTTTTGACACTGAACATACAGAATCTATACTTTTGCTCCGTGCTTCCTTTATCCCCAGCTGGAAGCCTGGTATGATGTTATCATGCAATACTTTCCTGAATGTCCATTTGGAACTCTGCAGCCTGTGGAAATGCAATCTCCTTGCTGCTTCATTTATCTTTGCGAGTTCATGATTTTGTGCATTAAAAGACTGACCCATATCTTTTAAGGCTGAAGGCTGCACTGTGCTGAAAAACCTTGTTTGTGTCCAAAGCAGTCCATGCGGTCTGACCATGGCGAGAGCTACCAGCCAGGGCAGGGGAGAGAAGAATTTAAAGTTCACTGGATGTGGAGGAAGCTCTGCTGGGGCATGAAAAGAGTTGAAGTGATGATGAAAGATGGGGGAGACTGGAAGTGGAGTGTGGGAAGCGACACTAACATGGTATGGGTGCTCGTGAAGACTTGGAAGTCTTGGATTTTTCTTCAAGGATTGTATTTGACAAAGAAGAGATTAACTGAATGATTTTAAGGAGAAGGTTTGAAGTGAATGACATGTGTCTTCCATTGGCTATGCAAATCAGAATTACATAATAATAATAAAAACAATCTTTTCCAGATTTGCAGCCTTAAGCATATGCTCAGTGTTGTGGCAGAGGGCTGGCTAATGCAGCTGCTGTGTAAAACTGGGACAACCAACTGGTTTTGATCTTAGAGGGAACTGGGGCAGAAGGTCACTTCAGCCCGTCCTTGGTGTCTCAATGCTTTGTGTATTTCAGGCAGGTAAATGGTGGGCAGTCAGATCAAGTGAACGTGCTTCACTTATTGGTATGGTGACTGCAAGTCATCCCCCTTCCCTGCTTCCCCTTTTCCATGGAAAACTGAATTTGTTGGATATGTGGTCTGTAGGGGTGCATGAACTGCAGGTATATTTACTGTATCCTGTACCAGTTTAGCAGTGATGATGATATATGCCCTCCATCTCCAAGGGTTTTGCTCTCAGGTGCTAAAATGAAGTCTCCGTGAAGTTGAGCAGGAATCAGCTGTTTGTCTCATAAACCTCAGTGGCTGTGAAGCATTTGTGTCTATTGATGGAAGAATGTATTCAATGAGGGGGTTGGTCACGCTGGAACTATCATCAGCACAGTGGCTAGGGTGGCAAGGGAAAAGAATGAGGGAATTTAAACTAGTGAACACAGGTCATATTAGTTGCAACCCTGTTTTGTTTCTTAGCTAGGTATATGTGATATGTATGTGCGTGGAGTTATCTGTATGTGTGTGCATGCCCATAAAAGACCCTGTGTGGGGTATGTGTTTCTCAGACTTCAGTAAACGGCAAGATTTCCCCATGTTAAGTTGCTATTCTGAATATACTCTGGGGGTTTCTATGTGTTTCTTCCCAGAGCTGAGCTCAACATATTTTCTAGCTGGTTGGCTGGCTATAATGCTTGATAGTCTGGCTAAAAGGCATGCTAAGGATGACTTGCATATCTGAAAATCAGGATGGGCCCCAAGTCATTTGAAAGGAGTGCATGAACAGAAAGCAGCAGCCTGAGAGTGCAGTTTTATTTAATGCAGTTCTTGGATATGTAAACTTAATGACTTTTTTTTTTGTTCTTCTTTCCAGGGCGACTCTGTTATTACAGTGCAGCTGACTGAGGAAGATAAGGTTGAAGATGATGTAGTTTTCTACTTGATCTTCACTGGGTCAACTGTCCAGCACTGCACGAGCACTAGGAAGATTAATCCTGGGAGTCTGGAGACAATTTCTCCTGGTAAATAGTTGCTCTTCTTTGCATACCACTGTATCAGCCTATGAAATCTGCTTCTTTCAAGTGGATTTAAATGTAATTCTGTTTTGGTCAACTTTTTTCTCATTTTTACATTCATTGAGTGTAGAATATACGGTTTGGATGACCACTTTAGCATTTTAAAAATCTCTTGCTTGACTTTGCTAGAATGGTATGACTTTCAGTTTGTAAATATTTAATGTTTGATGAAATTCTATTGTGGAAAACATGAAGTTAGATTAATGCATAGTAAAAAGCTTTCAAATGTGAGCAGGATACTGGAGGATACGTTTGCAATGTTAAAGATGCTAGTGTCCAAATGGTGTATGGCCTGGTAAGTTCCAGTTCCTCTTAGGATCTGCTTAATTAGTGTGATGAGGTCCGTTGCTGTAGTCCTTGTGAAACACAGCCCTTCTCTCTGAAATCTTGTTGTGCAGTTCAGAACAAACACAGCGTTCTCTGAAACCCTTGCAGAAGGGAGGAAACGCGCGGTGCTCAGTGCCATCCCTCCAGCAGAGCTCAGACAGAGTGGCTTTTCACATTTAAAGCACACCACTCTCGTTTAGCCTTTGTGCAATTAAAACAAATCGGCACGGAGTTTTCTTTGGTGACTTCAGGCCTGTGGGAATGAGCACATTCTAGGCTGTGGTCCCTACAATTAACCTTCCCTTCTGACTTCTTGCTGTGCAACACATTGGTACTAGTGTGAGAAAAACGTCTGGTGTTTCCTCTATATACAGTACAGCTTATGGAACTGAGTGTATTGTTTTATTATTGTTATTTGTCTGTCTAGTGATTTGTTGTAAGAGATGTGCATGAAGTACGATTTGGACTAAGGACTTAGCTAATGAAATACACCATTCCCTCCTGGTGATTAGTGGCTGAGAGTTGGCCACCTCATTTGCTCATTTCCGCTCCTTTCTGTGCTGTTGGAGCTGTTTTCTACTCGGGATGAGAAGCCTTTTTACAGTGGCTGATTCCTGTGCAATCAATTAGCTCAGCGTCTGTTTTCTCACAGAAGGGGAGAGGCGGTGACTCGCAGCCCGCGTGTGCATGGGGCGCGCAGGGGCTGTGACTGCGTGGTGTGACCTCATCTCCCTCCTGGGACCCAGCGGCCAAATTGCCAAGAAAGGATCTGAAAGGATGCTGTGTTTGCCTTCAGGAACCGGAATACTTGATGGGATTTCCGGGCAGCAGTAATGCTTTCCTACAGCATTTGCCTGGGCATCCTCAGTGCCATGGCTTGGCTGGTGGCCATGGCTTGTCCCCAGCTCCGTGGCTCTGCTTCCCCTGTCCTGCTGGCCCCAAGACTCACTGAGTCACTGGGGAGGGCTCCCTGGGTTGCTCTTGCTGCCATTAGTTGTAACAAGTGGGAAATCTGACTCTGCTTCTGATTCAGAGGGAAAGGAGGTAATTGCTTTCGATTGTTCCTTTATTTATAATGGGAATTTATATTTTTTGGTTTAGTTGCGTGATGATTTTGTTTCTTGGTTATTCCATAAGGATGATTGTTATCCCGTGATGCAGCTTAGATCAGACCAACATTGAACAGGGGCCTCAGGGAGAGAGAGGCCCACATGTACTAGAAGAATGGCTGAGAGTGAGGGTGACTTCTTAAATGCAGCCATTTGTGTAACAGCCCCTCCTGTGTTTGTACCTCATTTTGGAGAAATTATCTGCGGGGGAAAAAAAGACTTCAGCGAAGAAGATGCTGGGGAGAAGCAAAGTGAGAGGAGGAAATCATGCTATCCTACTGACACAGACGGGCTTGTCCAGTGTTACTGCAGCACTGAGTTTAATACAAGCATGACTTATTTCAGCCCAGCTCTTCCTCCTCCTCCTTCTCCTTCCTGATCCCTGCAGTCAATCTGTAATCGTGTGTTTACATCGTATATTCGACCAGTTGCCTGGGAGATGCTGTGGTGACTCACGGCTGGCGTTGTTTGACCTCTGAGCAGGATTAGCCATGAACAGGAGGCGGTGTGTGGGAGACCAGCCCTGTTTAAACACCCCAGCCCAGGCAGGCAGCGAGTGCTGTGCCAGCAAGTTCTGCAGACAGCTTGCAGCCAGAACCTTGACCTTCTTTCATCTGGGAGCATCTTTCCTTTACCTTGGCACACTGTTGCACATCCCTAGGAGTGCAGCAGCTGCTGGAGGCTCTGGTGGATGCAGGGAGGGCTGATTTGTTATAAATACTCCAAGCCCTCCGCCAGCCTTGCCCTCCACCTCCTCTGCTTCCCTTCGTAGCCCATGGCTCTTTCTTCATCCTCTTCTTGTGTCCTCATGGCTTCATGCAGTTCAAAGTCTTCATCTGTGGTTGCAGGGGGGGGAGCTGTAATTCTGTTAGAGCTAATTTTAAAACAAAAGGCTGTTGTTTTTTTTTCTTTGTTAGTTGTTTTGGTGATGTGTAGGGGTGTAAAAAACAGAAAGGGAAATAATTACGTTTGCTGCCAAAATTGAGTATTTTTAGCAAAACTTTCAAATGAAATCACATTAAAAAAAAAAAAGTAAGGTCATTTCAGATGAGAAATTACAGAAAATGGAATGGAGATGTAAACTGTTTGGAATACCTTCTGGATTCCCATTTGTGAAAATTCTGCGTATCCTGAAACACTTTATCTAATTAAGCATACAACTGCAGTCGAATGACTGCTGTATTTTATATAGTTACCAGAACAGTCTGCCTCTTCCTTATCTCATCTTTATCATTAGCTTTGAACGGCACTGTTAGCTATATCTCTTCAATGTTGAAGTGGAAGCTTTTTATTTCATAATAAAAGAAGGGATAAAGGGGTATCTGACTGTAAATTTGTGGGAGCAGCTTTTTCTTAGAAAAGATTTGCAACTGCAACATTAGATTTTGCATTCTGTTTTGTCATGTACTCTCTATCAGTTGTAACTCCGCAGCTGCTGGTGTGTCCCTGGCACTGATGCTCACAGGATGGTGCTGTGCAACTTCCCACACTCAGTGTCTTGATAATTAATAAATTATACAAATTCCTTATATATTATACATTCCTTATAAAGGAAGGAGAATGGGCTTTCAGGTTCCCATGGCTTATGTCATGAATCTATGTAGTGGCTATGCCTTCTCTATACAGCATTCGTTAGAGCATAATAAAATGTTGGAATGTTGCATGCAGATTTGGTTGCCTTTAGGCAATTTTAACTTAGGTGTAAAGGTGTTTTTTTTTTCCTCCATGGTGGTGTAAAATACATTAGTTCCCTCTACAGATTCATCTCCCTAACATTTTAGATTAGAAACTTCTCTTCTGTGAGGAGCAGACATTTGAAGCTGTAAGCATATTTGATTTAAAGATGCAAGAGGATATGATGAGAGGAAAAGAAAACAACAGCCAGTGTTGAAGCACTGCCACTTTGTCCACCATGCCAAACAGCATCTGGCTGCCAGTCGTGCTGTACCTTCTTTTATGCAACTTGGCTAGCCAGAAACTTCTCTTGCTGGAATCACAGCCTGGTGCCCCATGCCTACGCAGAGAATAGGGCTTACAGCCTGATCTGAATGTCAGCCAGTGTCTTGAACCTTGTCTGTGTAGATTTCAAGTGAAATGAGGAGGCCCTGGGGGGAAAATACTGATGTCCATTATATTTTTAATGTAGAGAAAGATTCACAGCGGAGAATCTGTTGTTCCTGAATGAAATAAGAGTAACCACTCTGTTGTCAGTGCAAATGATGGGTCCTGGATGACCTGTAGGGAAGGATCTGTTATTTTACAGGAGGTTAAGCTTGCTTGCAGACTGACAGCTGCGTGTGCTATAGAGCTTGAGGTGAAAGCATCTTGAATTCTGGTAGCCAGGTGCATATGTACTAGGGAGTCTTTTGGACAGGAAAAGACTATGAAAGTGATACAAAGGAAAGGAAAAAAGTGCTCAGAATATATACGGTAAAATTGTGAATCACACTATAGGAAAAAGGGAGGCAGCAATGAGACCCCAGAGATTTCAGGGATGTAAGATGTATCCTGGTTTTCTGCCTTGTTTACATGATCAACAGCATTTACCAGCCCCTAGTAGGAAAGTTGGAAGTAGCCTAGGATTGTTAATCCTTTGCTAGGCCGCAGTGCTAGAAGTCTTCTGTTGGTTTAGGGAAAAAACTGTGCATCTAATGATCTTCTTAGCTTCAGTGCCTTGAGAAAGATACCTGAATATGTAGGTAAGTGTCGATTCAGAAATCATGCGAAGGATGAGTAATAACTGTGGATTTGTACTTGCTCTGAAGGATGGGATGGGTGATTATCCTGCCCCCACATTTGTCCATATTACAAATTTAGGAGAAATAATTTGCCCTTATAAGAAACAGATTCTCAACTGATCTGTTGTAACTGTCAGAATAAACTCCTGAGTTTCAAGAATTAGGCAGTGATTCTTTTGTAGGCTTCCAATACCTCTTGTGCTAGCCTAGGACAGATCAGGTTGCATCATCCCACTAAGCTTCTGTTTGCCTCGATGAAAAATAACAAAAAGATTTGTTTGCTACTACTTTATTAGTATTTATTAATTATTAAATATAATATAAGATATATAATGTTATATATTAATATAATATATTAATAAATATAAATATTAAATATTAATATATTTATTGTGATGATTGAGATGTTTCAATTTCCAGATGATCTAATCTAAATTTTCTATAATAAAAGAAATTTTCCTCTCCACCAGAGATACTTCATAGTTCTGTGGAACAATTTAAAACATTCCCTTGTCAGATAGTTCCAGTGTTAAGGTCCATCTGTGTGGCAGGCAGAGATCATAGAATCACTGAAGTTAAGGAAGAGCACTGAGATCATCCAGTCCAACCTTCAGCCCATGCTTGTGGCCTCCATAGAATAATAGAATCCCAAGGTTGGAAAAGACCTAAAAATCATCCAGTCAGTCCAACCATTCACCTATTCCCAATAGCTTCCACTAAACCATGTCCCTCAACACAACATCCAGCCTTTCCTTGAACACCCACTATCCTTTGCCACCACCTTCCTGAGCTGCCTGTTCCAATGCATTGCTACTCTTTCTGAGAATATTTTTTTTTTGTAATAACCAAGCAGAAAATTGTGTGTTGTTGTGTGTTTCTCTAGTTTGATTATCATTGGTGGTTAAAGCATAGCCACTGGCTTTGCAGAACTAAGAAAATACCAATGGTCTAAGTGGGGAAGGATGTAGAAAGTGATACCACCTCTGCTGCTGTGGCTAAGCAGTTTTTTTGCTTCTGAAATTACATAGTTTGAAGCTAGTTTGTGTCTGTTTATGTTAAGAGAAACTCGTCCTGCTTACTGTCAGTCATAAACTGAGCATTTCAATAAGTCCTTGTTAGCGTAGCAACTGAGCCTGTCGTAATCTTTAATGTATTTTTCTTCCCAACATCTCTGCAGGGTAGGGAGGGTAGAGTGGAGGCATTGACTGGCTGACCGGATGGCACGTGGTGGTACAGAAAGTTTGTCAAAACAGGGAAGTGAAACTTGAATACAAGGCAGCAGCCTCATCTCCTGCCTCTGCTTCTGAAGCAGTTTTTCCCCCACTGAAAACAAAAATAAATCAAGCCTGAAATTGTGATCTGGGAAACAAAACAATAAAAAAGGAACGACCTCGTCCCTGTTCACATGAGTCAAAAGCCCCAACTGCAGTGTGTAGCAGAGCTTGAGATCAGCAAGCTGTTGGGCAGATTTGGGGAGAACTTTGCCAGCTGTGTTTGGAGGAGCTCACAGTGCTGTGTGTTGTGTGTGGTGTGCATCATGCAATGGCTGCTCCATAGGGCACCACGCGGCTTTGTGCTTAAATAGCAGGTATCTGGGAAGGGAAGGAGAGCAACAGGAAGGACAGCAAAAACGGTTGGAAGGTCTAGAGGGTGAGATGTGCAAGGAGCTGCTGAAGTCCCTTGGTTTGTTCAGCCTGAAGCACAGCAGGCTGAGGGAAGGCCTCATGGCAGCCTGCAGCTCCTGGTGGCCGCCTATGGCTTCCTCACAGAGCTGATCTCCTGTCTCTGGTGACAGTGAGAGGACTTAAGGGAATGGCATGGAGCTGTGTCAGAGGATGGTCAGACTGGATATCAGGAAAAGGCTCTTCACTACAGGGCATGGCCCTGAGCTGCCAGAGCTCAAGGTGCGTTTGTTCCGAATTCCTGTAGTCCTTTGCTTTGTTTCATTCCTCCTTCCTTTCTCCTAGTTGAGAGGATAAAGTAAAATTAATTTCAGCTAGCTTGGAAATATCTTCATTTCAAAGTTCTGTTTTACTGTGAAATCCTTTACATGTGTTCCTGCTTTATTCTCTTCTTCCACAGACTGTTTTCCCTTAGGAAACAACTTTTCATAGAAAAAGCTATACTTCATGAATTGCAATCTTCATACTGGGAGACCAAAAGGGTAAACAAGTTGCATAACAAGTGATCTCTTGGCAATGCTAGTTGTGGATTTTAAAATACTCTTAATTATGGAACAAAACCCCCCTAAAATAGAACAGAACAGCATAGCCAAGAAGACTTTTTGCAGTCCATTCTCTTTGGTGTACTTAATTGCTCTAGGCAGTGCAATCAAAAGGAAGTGATGCTACTTCTAGATGACCTCAGTGACAGGAAAAAATGACTGAATTTGTATTGAAGATATTTATGAGGTAATGTGTGGGGTCTTGTGCTTCTACCGATTTATATATGACCTTTGCAGCGTAAAGGACCTAAAACAATCCTTCTACAATTGTACAGGATTTGTAATGAAAAACAAAGGCTTCTGTCCATCACTTTTACTGGCCTGTGTATTTCATAAGGTCTCTTATGTTGCAAGAGTAAATAGAGCAACTGTACATCAGACGTGTCGAGCATGGGCTCTGGTTTTCAGAGCCAGAATTTGGGATTTCTGAAGGAGAGAGCTTTTCACAAGTGGCCATAGGAGATCCCTTGACTTGCCTTTCTACAAGCCACCAGATGGCAACATCTGTTGGATGCAGACTGAAAACACTCCGGGAGATTCACAGCATTTGCTGTCTGGCTTTCCTGTCCTGTTTAGACCTCCATATGAGATCTCTTTATACAGCCCCACCAGGATAACTCAGAGGACGCAGTTAGCACAGGAGTCACCAACCAGGCAAACCTAAACATGTGCTTCCAGCAGTGCTTTAAATAGCTGCCCAGGCTGGGGGGCCATTGTCTGATATCTCAAATGTTAATTCTGAAAATAGGTGGTTTGGACAGGATTTCCACTTTCAGAGGAGTAGGAAATGAAATCATGTTTTGGTAAAAGCTCTGCTTCGGAGCAACGATGTTTTGTCTCCATGTGTGCCTTGTTTGATGATAAAAAGTCTGTTCAGAGTCCTGCTGCCACCCTTTTAAACACACCCCAGGTCAGTAAAATGGATACTACTTGGATGGCCAAGCCTAAGACCATACATTAACTTGTCTATAAAGTCCTTGCAGCTGAGCATCTCCACCTTTTGCAGTGTTATTTTGCAAATGTTGTTGTGTAGAAGAGGCAGTGCTATCATACCAGTGCATCTCATCTCATCAGGGTTGAGTACAGAGAGGCCAGAGCTTCGTGTTCCTTGTTTTTTGTTGTTGTGTATTGCCCAAAGCAAGTTCCAGTAAGTGGCCTAGTAAGGAATTCGGTAATTGAAGACTTGTTGTCTTGCTTTAAACAATTTTTAAAGCGTGGGTTTGTGAAACTGGGGAATTCACTTTATCGTGGCAGAAGCAACTGCTGCACCCATCTCTGTGCAGACTGGAAAGTTTTATAATTTCTGTATTTTTCCTGCAATATGTTGGCAGGTCCTAGAACAGCTCCGAAGTATTGAGTTGCTTCTAAATCTGAAATAATTGAGGACCAGGAGAAATGAGGTAAAATTCAATACAAGAAGAATTAAGGGGTGGATTATTTGACTTTTATAACAGTTAAGCTAGCATATAAATGATGAAATTTCATACTGTGGCAAAAAAAAATGTACGGAGAACAGTGTGGATGCCAGCAAACAGCCTGAGACGTTAGCAAACAGCAATGGTAGAAACACTGTTACGTTTGTTGGAGAAGTTAGAATTCAAGTTGGAATATTGCTGGATGGTAATAGTGTGGCAGTGTTCAGAATGTTACCATTTGCTTTGGATTGCTTGTTTGGCCAGATGTCCGGATTTCTGGAGGAGAGTGAAGGCAATCTGCAGAGATGTAACGCAGCATCGCAAACCCATTTGAGCTCTAAAATGCCTAGATTTCTCCTGCCCTCTGTGGGTGCAGCCATGTCTGTAATTTATTCGGTCCCCCATGTTTTGAACCTTCTGAAATACAAATGTTACAGGTAGGCTATAAGTAAGCTGATGGTTCCTTCTGATGCACCCGGGTTTTTTACGTTTTTAGTAAGTCTGCAGAGCTTTGTTCTGCTTCTGGAAGGAGCACAGCAGTTAATGGCCATGTGCTGTGGTGCTCATGGTTCTGTACATGCTGTTTGTAGGCTGGGTGATGGATGCTGCACACCAGCACCATGCACGGGTCCATCCTTCATCCTGCTAAGGGTAAACTCCGTTGTCTGCCTGCTGGAGCAGAAAGGAGACCATTCAGAGCAATAGCATGTGTTCCAACCTTGCCCTGAGTTCTTTGTGATCCTGGGCAAGTTCCTTAACCTCATGCAAACAGCTTTGGGCTCGCTCTGTGGATGATAACCATTTATCTCCCAAGGGTGCCAGAAAGCTGAGCGCACTTTTCCTAATACTGCTTAACGTGCTCTGGGAAAAGGGCTGCTGAAGTTCAACTGTTATCCCAGGGTAGGAAGCAGGTCTTTGATGTGGAGAGCAGCCTTGCTGCACTGGCTGTTCCTGCAGAAGGTCCTGTGTGTGCTGGGGTGTTTGAGCTCTTTGCTGGTGACGTCCCTGTGGCTCTTTCAAAGCAGGGGGCAGAGACCTCTTGAGCAATCTTTTACTATTTGCCACGCTTGTTACTTAATTGCTCGTCCCGTGTTTGAACTCTTTGCCAAAGTCAGAACCTGTCCCAGACTCTTAACCCCCAGTTTGACATCTCGTCAGATGTAGGGAAGGAGAACATCAAAGCCTTGTGAGGGGTTGCCCTTTGGAATAACATTCCCAAGGGTTTAGCAGGATGCTTGTTTGATCCTGTCAGATGTCCATGGATTGTCGGCTCGGGCACCTCTTTTTCAAGGCTGCTTTAGATGCTAGTGGGGCTTTCAGGAGAACCACGTCTGGCTGTGATTCAGGACTTGATCTGGTGGTCACCTCTGCTTGTGTTGCATCTGTGCTTCTGTGGCTTTACTTAAATGCACTGCAAGGCTGGAGTCCCACACGTGTTCAGTGCAAGCGGATCACAGCTCATCTAGTTTGATGTGCTGGTTGAAGGCAACTATGTTGCTCTACTGAAGTTTGTGTTGTTGTCATAATGGAGCAGCTTTCCTCATAAAGAAGTGACTGAAGTGACTGTCCTGCAGTGTTTCTCTGACTGCGAGCAGGCTGTGCTTGTCTGCAGCTTCACTCCTGAAACTCAGCTGCCTTTCTGGCAGAGTAGCTGTTTTCTAGGTTGCTTTGCAGATGGGATTCTTATGGGAATAGAGAGAAAATAGCTTAAAAAAAAGTAAAAATCAAAGGTTTAGCTTTTCTCATGTGATTAAGCAATCTTTCAATCTTTTATTATTTAAAAAAAAAAAAAAAACAAAACAACCAAAAAACAACAAAAAAAAACACAACTTTACATTTTAGTAAACTTCCACTTCTTTGCATGGGGAAGAGCCAAGTTCAGAGTTCTCGAGTCAGCTTTCGCAGGATGGCTCTGCACACTGTGTGCGGCTCAGGGCTTTGGTAGAGGTTTTAAACAATGTTAGTATGTCTTCTTAGCTCCTTGTTCTGATATCTTTAGAAGGAGCAAAGCAAGAAGTTATATGGGGAAGGTTGTAAAGGTCTACACTGAAGAGGAGTTCCCCCGAAATTGTGCCTTCTCCTTTGGATATTTGAGGCTGCCTCAGTGAAGATGGAGGTAATTTGTGATGTACTTCCTCAGGGCCGCTGCCAGTCCCATCAGATGGTGATGAATTAAACTCTGAATGCACGTGTGATTTTTCCAAGTCCTTGCTGCTTTAGAAAGAGCATCTTGTGCTTTCCTCCAAGTTAGACTTCTCCATAGCTTCCAAAGAGCCCCCAAAGGTCTTCCCGCCCTTATTCTTTGTTGTAATGTCAGTGTTAGTGTGTCTGTTCCTTCAACTTTCACATCATTTTCCTTTGATATGTTTCCAGCTGCGCTTGCTCTCCTTAGGAAGTCACACAGCCTCATCTCTGACAATTTTGGTGTTACCCACAGTGTCCGAATAGCAGTTTTGACCTCTCAATTAACTTCAGGATTGCCTCTTTCAGCAGACAAACCTGTACAGCTGCCAAAAGCCTCAGAACAGATCTGGAAGGTTGGCTGAATGGCTGCAGAGATTAGGGATGTATTTTCCTTTTGTGAGCGAAATCAACAGCAAAGAGCCTCGACACAAGAAGGAAACTTTCCCACTGACCACAAATAGGGGCTTAAAGAGAATTTTCGAGCCTTTAAAAATAAATCGTCATTTTGTATTTAATTAAGTAGGGTTCCATGAATGTGGTTAGATGCTGAGGTCATGTGCAAAAAGAAGCTTTTCCAGTAATTAGTGCAGGGTCCGTGCTGTTCTGGCAAAAACAGCACTGACGTCAGGCTGACACTGGAACAAGGAGCTGTGCTGCACAGTGAACTTGAAACACGAACCTTATTATTGAAGGGGCATGTCTGACAACTGCCAGCACTGGCTGCTTTGGGCCCTAATTAAATAAATGTATCAAAGTTCTACCATTTTTATTTGGTAAATATGGACAGAAGCCATTTTGGGTTTTTATTTAGCAGAAGCTTAGTTTTAGTTTTGTGTTTCAGGCTGTGCTCTACCAGCTCTTGCTGCTTTGTAGGTCTGTATGTTAGGTGAGGTTGCGGTGGTTGCTGTGTAAGCCAAGTGCTGTGCCAGCTTTTGGAGCAGGAACTTTTCCTCTCTCAGGTTCTACTTTCTGGTGAGTTCCCGAGTCTTTCTTTACAGTGAGGTGACGGAGCACTGGAACAGGCTGCCCAGGGAGGTGGTGGAGTCTCCTTCTCTGGAGATGTTCAAGACCTGCCTGGATGCCTACCTGTGCGACCTGCTGTAGGGAACCTGCTTTGGCAGGGGGGTTGGACTCGATGATCTCTGGAGGTCCCTTCCAACCCCTACGATTCTGTGATTCTGTGAGTGGAGATGGAAAGAAAAAGTTTGTCTGACCCTATAATCTGGCTGATTGGATCATAACTCCCATGGGTGCATTAGCAAAATCGTTACCAAGTGCTCTTGAATTTACTTGTAGCTGATCCAAAATAGGCTGGTCAGGGTAGAGCTGCTTAGATATTTCTGGCTCTATATTATACCAAACAGAAGGATTACACATCTTTAAAAATCTACAAAAAATACTTTTTTTCTCTTCAAACACATTGAGGTCCCAAGATAGCTCTTAATTTAGAGTTGTGACTCTTGATAACTTGTATTTATCTGATTTAATATAAGGAATGTGTGTGTCAAAAATGCTGCTCAGTTGTGGCTTTCTTCAGCACTCGACTATTCTCTTCTACAATTTCCCTTGGTTTTCTTTGCAGGCCATGACTGCTGTGAGACGGTGAAGGTGGCACTTTGTGCCTCTAAGGAAGGTCGCCCTGTTCTGGTGGTGGCAGAAGAGAGCTTCAAGTTCATCCAAGATGAAGCGTACGATGCAGCCCAGTTTCTGGCTACCTACGCAGGGAACCAGCAGGCACTAAACTTCACCCGTTTCTTGGACCAGTCGAGACCACCTGCTGCTGATGTGGACATTTTGGATGAGAAAGTGGCTTTGGCATTTCGACACCTGAAATTGCCTGCAGAATGGAACGTGCTGGGAACGGATCAGTCCCTCAACGGTGAGAAGCATGGGGATGTGTGTGAGGTGTGAGAGGGGTTAAAAGCCTTCTGCTCTGGGAGCCATCCGCTTGTCTTTCAAAATATTCATTGGTCTTAGTGCACAGAAATGGGACAGGCTGTATACCAATGTGTCATACTGTATCTGTGTCCTACACTTTGCATTTCAGCCACTTTGAAATACAGGTCACCCATGTTTTCTTTATTTTCTGTTATAAAATAGGACGCAGTGTGGTAAGTGGTCAGTGTTGCAGCACATGCAGATAGGGGTTTTTTGTCTTTGCAGTGTTATGCATGCATCAGCATCACATTTCTTTGATTTCCTGAAAAAGATGGGTCTGTGGAGGAAGCCTGATGCTTTGGCCTTGTGCCACAGCCTTGGTGTGTTTGCTAAACACTGGTTTTATAGCACAGGTGCAAAGGAACTGTAATGTGCGTAAAACGCATTTGATTTCTCTTGGAGAAGCTGGCAGGCTGCCTACAGGCAGCATGTTTGATGCCAAAGCACCCCGAGGATTAGCCCAGCATCCCTGCCTGTACAGCTGTCTGTGAACACAGACCTTCCCTAAAATGAGCCCAGATAATTTTGCAAATAAAACAGAATAAAAGTGGGAAAGCCTGGCTAACACGAGCCCTTAACCATAGCAGAGAGTGCTACTGAGAGCTTATAAATAGAGGTCAGTGCTGGCCTCTAGTAAAACCTCTAGTAAAAGCAGCAGAGCCAACACGTTCAAGATGCTGTGACATGGCTGTAGCCTTGGAGTTCTGTCACAGGGCAGTTTTAAGGAAGCATACTGGTGCACTCTGGGGCTAATTCCAGTGTTGCCATAAATTTCTAAGGTATTCTGGCAAATAGTTTCACATGAGGAATGTGGCTGTGAGGCATTCCCTATCTGTTATGGGATATACCAGCCTAAACACTGCAACAGGAATGAGTTGTTCAGCACAGAGGCTGCAGTTCTGCTTGCCCTGATGGGGTTTTCTGCAGGATTTTTTCCTGCTTTAATTGTCACTGCCTCAGTGACTGCTTTTGTAAACATGAATGCACGGGCAGGCAGTCAAAGCAGCATTAGCAGAGGTTCAATGATGTGATCGTATTTAGTGGTTTCTGGATAGAAATTCAGATGCTGTTGTCTGTTTACTGGGAGATAAACACTTGGTATCTTTTCCCTCTCCATGGAAGGCACTGATGTTTCTTTTCGCATTTTAGAAAGCTGTGATAATGCAGGAATTTCTGCTTTACTGAAGTGGTAAAAATATTGTAAAAGATTGGCACAGTGCTCTTTATTAATGAAAATTTCAATTGAAGCACTGGATTGTTACTGATTTTGCAGGAAGGCTCAGATCTAGTTTCTTTTTTTTTTTTTTTTTTTTTTGGTCTTTGGTTCCTCTTTGGAAAAATCAGATGTTAGGGAAGGGAAGGGATTTGCTTATGGATTTGCCATAGGATTTGCTCGGCATACACTTCTGTGCCTGAAAATCACTGTGGTATAGGCTGTGGCATTCAGCAGCAGTAAATGCAACCTTCATCTAAGCGTGCTGGTCTAATAAAATGTTCTCTCACAGTAAGTTTTTTCACATGTAACTGAATAAGGGCAATCTGTTGATGTCTTGGTCTGTTTTTCATCTCCTGGTTGGCTTTTGGTCTGGAGGCAGATATATCTGGTAGTTCTTTTTCAGTAAGCTGATTATACACAGGGACTTTTGGGGAATTTTTGTGATTGTGACAGGAAAGATTTGTATATATAAGCATCCTTCTGGTCACGTAACCCTGTTTTGGGAGAACAAGGTTGGAGAGATGTCTCTGATTCATGATGGAGAGCTACATTAGGAAAACAGCACCTCTGTAGTGGTGGTGCTTGTGCATTAATCTGGGTTGGGAAAGTGGGAAAATCATTGCACAGATTGAAACTGGGGGAGCATGAGAACAATTATGCACATGTTCTGGTCAGTGCCCCTCTAGTGGGACCGCCCACCCTTCATTGCATCACTACCTATGAACAGTTATCTCAGTTTATATTTCCCGTTTCACTAAATGTCACTGCCATATACTTCAAATAACCTTCTTGAAGGAGAAAATGCTATAGAAATGAGAACAAAAGAAAATGTCAGATCCTTTCTTGAAAGACTTTCACGCTGCTTCTAAGCTGACATTTCTCTTTGGGCTCTTGTGGGTTGGAAACAAAACACTGCTGTTTAGCAAAACCTCTGAAAGTCAGAGCGAGCGGAGAGCCTCAGCCAGCAATCTGGGCACAGAAGTGCTGTTATGAGGTGGGCATTGCTGTGAAGCATGTTTGAAAGAAGATATTTCTAAGGGCTCCAGTCTGGAGATAGGCGTGAAGTGGCTGCGGTTCTGCAGCAAGAGCTTGGATGGTGGCTCCAGGGTGCAGGCTTGTGAGGGGGGGCTGGCTCTGCACAGGCCTCTCCTTTCCTTTGCCCATTCCCAACTCTTCCTGCAGAAGACAAGGAGTTAATTGCTGTCACGCTCCAAAGGACAGGGAAGATGCTGCCATAACACTGAGTAAGTAAAAGTGCAGCATTGTTGTGGTGCAAAGCTATGTAAGAACTATGTGCTTGCTTATGTTTTGGTTGCCAAACCAGGGTCTTCATTCTTCAAGAGTTTGCCATTGCTCTAGATTAAAGGCGTGGTGCATTTATACATCCAAATTGTTAAGAATGCATTGCTTCAGCTGTGGGCTAGAAATACCTCTAACATTATTTAAAACAGCCAGAGGACATTTGTAAGCATTCCAGTGAAACACCTTTCTTTTTTTTTTCCCCCCATAACCTATTTAAGCTAGCTGTTGCCATTCAGCAAGAGAAGTTTCCTCAGGTTCAGTAATCCCAGTAGTATTTCACACTATACTTTCTTTGCATTTCTGTCTTTTTATCTCTTTAGACATCATTTTCATTTGAACAAATTGAAAATAAATTCCTGTATAGCTCTTCAGTGTATTTCCAATCCCAGTATGTTTGTGTACAGTATTCTCATTTGCTGGTCCAGAAGGCAAAAACTTCTTAGTGCTTAAAAAGAAACTGTCCCAAAATAAAATGCATTGAGCAGGATTGATTAATCTGATCCATATGGTAATATTATTGCAGCTGTTTGGTTAACATTGCTCAAAACCAGTATTTATTAATTGATGTTACTCTGGTACAGCAAAAAAGTCTGAAATAATCTGTGATCACAGGCTTTAGTTCTTCACCTAAAACCTGTTGAAAAAAGCGGATTCATTTGGATCTCATCAAGCTCTGTTTGAGCCTGCTGTGCCAAACTTAGAACCAAACTCTCTTTTTGTACAACTTGGGCTTTGATGACAAGCTTTGTGTTCAGCAGCCAATGGTGTGGAGTGTGGTACCCAGCCTGGGCCTGCCAGCGTCTGTAATGCTTGTGTGATGGGGGGCAGCGGCTGCATGTGGGGAGCCCCTGGCAAGAAAAGCTAGTTCAGAAAACAGAATCTTCTTCTCTGAAACTGTTGGTCAGTGGTCTCACCTCAGAGTTCTTGTTTGCTTTTCCATGGAAAGGTGAAATTCTTTACTCCTGTTTCTTTGCCCTTCTGGTGTGATCATCAAATCATTTGAGTCAGAAGGGACTCTTAGAGGTCGTCTGGTCCCACTCCCTGCAGTGAACAGGGACACCTACAGCTGATCATGACTAGGCTTTAATTAGATTTCTGAGTAACAGCTTCTTTATGGATAACTTTCCCCAATGAAATACATATATGTATAAAGCCTGTTCTCAAGCTTTCCTCACATCAGCTGCTGTCAGGGGGGTACTCAGATTCAGGGCATTTTCAGCAGCACTCTGTTCCCGTGCAGAGTGAGCTGACCCAAATTGCCTTCCCAGTCTCTACCACTTATTTTCCTCCTTCTCCGTGAACCCACCTGCTTGAGGTACAGCCTCCTATTTGCTATTTGAAGAAGCCCCCAGAGAAGCCTTTAATCCATATTTTAGAGTAAAGGGCTCCAGGAAGTCTTGCAGTAACTTTTCAGTAGATACATGTTTATCCACACACAAAAAATATTTCACAGGGAACATGAAGCTGTTGTGCCAGTTATGCAGGTCAGGTCATGGGACTTTGGGTGAGAGGGTACCACATCCCACCTGGTGCTTCATCTTGGTTGGAAAAGACCTTCAGGATCATCAAGTCCACCACGCACAATGCTGTACCTTTGGACAGAAGCATGTGCTTGTGTTGCAGGACTTTGCATGGACACGTGCAGGTTGAAGGCTTTGCATTCCAAGTCCAGAGTTCATCTAAACCACCTTGGGCATAGATGTCTTAGCCCTCTCCATGCATGCTGCTGCTGTCCCAGGGCAGCTGGGTGAGCTGTGCTGTGCTCTTACCTGCCATGTTCTGTCCTTCCTGGGCTTTGCCCTTAATTATCAACTCATGTGAATGAACTCAGATGGCATCCCAAGTTTATTTCAGACTATCTGTAATTAAGGATGACTTTTGTTACCATGGTGTTCCAAACACAGCATTACTTTCAGGTGCTGTGTTATCATGTCTGTCTTAATTACTGCAAGTGCACTGTAACTTTCTAAAGAACATAGTTGTTAGTGCTGTTAAGCGTAGGGTTATTTACTGTTCCCTGTGACATTCAGAGGGCTGTTGTTGAAATTGAACAGATGGGTTATACTTTATATCTAGAAATCAAAATTTAGTATGTATTCTGAGGATATATGCAACATAAATGCAGGACTGTAATTTTCTATTTTAAATGATCAAGCAGAAAATAAACTAACTAGAAAACCAGAGCAGAATATTTGGAGGTATGAGTAATAATTATGGCTTGTTTGTGCTGCAGTAGGGAGAAAAAGATGACAAAAAAAATAAGGGAGTACCTAAGGTATGGAAAGCTTAGAGAACTTAATCCTTGAGTTATCTACCAGTAGTGAACAGACTGCTTTCAAAACTTCTTTTGGGAAACAGTCTGTTCAATTTGCTCATCAAAATAAGTGGTGAAATCCAGACTGGTTCCGGTTTTGGTGGTGTGAGCTTTACAGGTTGGTGCTTTCAGAGTGCAGTGATGATCAGCCATGAGAGCAAGTGATTCCCCATGAGAACATTGGGAAAATCTGTCCCTTTGATGAGCTGCAAGATAGCATCGACTGCAGGCAGATAACCAGAATACCATCTTAGCAGATAAAACACTTAGCAGCTCCCAGGCCTTAGGAATGCAGTTACTGACGTCTTGAAGACGTCTTGAATATGTGCAGCTTCCCAGAAGCACTGAATAGCAAACATCCATATGCAATAATGCTTCTTGAGAAATAAAGCTCTGTGAGCTCAGTGGGGAGGAGGTGGTGGGGAAGAAGTTGCCTTGGCCCAGTCTGAAATAGTTGGGAGTTACGTTTAATAACGGTGCGTGGAACCCAGAGGGATTGCAGTGTTCAGTGCAATGGACCACATCAGTAGAGATCAGAAAGATCTCAAGAGGATACTGAAAACAGAAGCGGAATGTCTGAAGAGAGCAGTAGCAGCAACAAAAAAGCCTTACTAGGAAAAAAAAACAACAAACTTTCAGGACTGACTACAATGAAATTAGGAGCTACCTTTTTTTCTCCACTGGAGCACGTTAAAGGGAGGTGGCTGATGGTATTTTCCAGACATAAAGCTTTAATCTGTTCATCTCCTGCACTCCGTTTATAGTTTCTACTTAAATGCTTTCAGGATAATAGTTACCAGTTTTCTTTTCCCTGAGTCTGATGTTCTTTCCTATCTGCTTCTCACCTTTCTCTCTGCCCTCTGATAAAGGCTTGTACAGTATAAATGGGCATGATCTTCTCTGAGCAAGCAGCACAAAGTAGTCTGTTCAGCTACAGTACTTGATAAGATGAAAAAAAATATTTTCCTTCCCTGAATTTAATGCACTCTGCATTGCAAAATAGGAAGTAGAAAATGTTCAGCCAGTGTCTGTGGCTGAGAAACCATTGGCATTAAGGTGCTTCTGTTCCCTTAGGTGTTAGTGGGAGTAGGGACATGAAGATCCTTTAGTGTGCTTTGAAAAAGTCTTGTTTATAAGATTTAAAAAGAATTACCCACATTTTTTATTAACTGAACTCATAACTCCAACCTCTGTGTCTCCACCTTGCCCTTCCTTTAGTACCATTGCCTTCTCGAGTGCCAGGTGACAGCTTGTTTTGGGGATTTGCTCAAGGGTTGATCTGAGCACTGAGAACCCTTTCAGCCATAAACAAGATTTGGTGGTAGCCCTTAGAATTTGCTTACAATACGTGGTTTTGGGTGAGAAACAAGGGGAAGTCACTATCACAGGAAGAGTAGCAAGAGATACTTTGAGCTGTTCCAATCCATGGCTTTCTCTTCTTTACTGAGCTGTCTCAAGGTATGGAGGGTAAACTGAGCCATTCAGCATGGATTTCTCTAAATAAATAAGAAGCAAATTTTATAAAGAAATACAGAGGTTAGTTGATTTTTCTTTCTTTCTTTTTTTCTCTTTTATTTAATCAGGATTACAATGCAAGTTGTTACTTTTTGTGTGCTCTCAGATGTGTCATACCCAAACCTTTTTTTTTTTTTCCTTCTGTGCTTTTTTATTTAGTGCTAAAAGCACCTTAAGCCTTAATCATTTACAGTTAGCAAAGTACATTTGATATTCTTCTATGGAAATTTTGACCTTAGCTACTCAGATAAATTGTTCATGTGTCACAGCTGAAAAAAAAAAGAAAAAAAAATTAAAATAATACATCTAAAGTCTTCTGTTTTGCCAGCTGGATTAGAGTGCCCTGCCATTATGGGACAATAATCATATGTTTCAACTCTTGCCTATTACTAGGAAACAAGAAAGGAACAAAAACAACTTTGGTCTTTCCAGTATCGTGTGTCTTGTGTTTCCACAGTTTTCCTAATTACAAGAACCTTTTTTACAGGACAGCCATTTTAAGATGAGGAGCTCATGCGTGATGTGGTAGGAGAAGAAGCTCTGGCTACTGCTGGTTAAAGCTTCTGTTGTTCTTCCATAGCTGTGAAAGGAATTTTGCACCATGACAAGACGTTGTAATCATTGACTGAATTTCCAGCATCCCATGCTACAAGCCTCAGACCTTCAGAGCTGGGATGGCTGTAGGCATGCTGTCCATCCTCCTTCCATCTCCATCATGCAGCACTTCCATACTCAATGCACACCTGCTCTTGGCTTGTTCTGAGCAACACTGTGCACCAGCGGATGTATTTCTCCTTGTATATTAGTAGTTAATCCAGTCCACAGATGGCACACTCCTTTTCACCATAGCTGTGTGAGTTTTAAACACTCCAGAACCCTCTAAAGCCATTGCCCAGGGCTCTGCAGTGGTTGTGTGTGCAGCACTTTGTCTCTTTGCTGCCATCATCCATACCCATCTGTTAGGATGGCCTGGAGCCAGTCTGTATGTCAGGCAGATCCTTTCCAATGGACCTGGAGAATGAGTCTGTATTTAATATGCTCAGGATGGCAAGGCTCCATGTCTTGTATTCATCTTCTGTGCACTTTGTGGTTGTGCAGAGGCACAAGGGCAGTGCTGAGTTCAGGTCAGTTGCATGTGTAACCACCTCCATCCACCTGTATTCACTAATTTGACAGTAGTGAAGATTGTTTTTAAAAAGTGGAGAAGAAAAGACAGGATTTTCAAAAAGTGCATTCAAATGAGCAGATTAAATCACCTGAATGTTTGGGACAAGTAGGAGAAGCAATTCCTCTATGGAAATACATGTAGGGACGGGTACCCAGGTGGATCAGGGGATGCATGGTTGCAGGCACCTTTCCAAACTTGCAGTTGGTGTGTGTTTTTATTGGAGAACCAAGAGCTGGTAAGCAGAAGATGCTGCTCCCTAATTGTGCAGCTCTCAGCTAAAGGAGGAAGAGGTGTTTTGATCCAGGAATCCATGCTTATGCTTTTCAGGTCTGCCCTGGTGCAAGGCTGTTTGTTTCAGTTAGGAAGATGATGTTCCCTTTCAACAAGGCAGCTGGAGTGGGAGATGATCCTTGCTGCACCAGATGTGGTCAGACCAGTGCAACATGTTCTTTATTTGGACAGCAGTCATTTGCTCCAGCAGAAGTGTTGTGGTGCTTCCTACATCTGTGGCAGGAAGAGTTGTACTGTTTCAATTATGCTAGCTGATTATACTGCCAGTTTATTAGTGCAGTTATTGTAGGAGCTCTGTGCAAGTACGAGTTCACAGGGTAAAACTTGGGCCATATACTTTCGCTAAGTCCAGTCCTGTATCCACACTTTCTCCCTTCTGCAGCCTCGTCAGTAGTTTTTCCCTTTTGTTGTGTTATTTTTCATTATACCTTAGGCCTAAAGCTGACAGTCTTTGATTAACCACCTTGTTGGGTTGTTTATTTCTGAAGCATGGCACGCTGTTGCACTCCATACCAAAATCCTTGTTGTTACTCTCCCATAGGCTGAGAATTTGTCTGTGAGTAAGACCAGCTATTTCCTTTTTCTCTGATCAGCTGGAACCTCCATTCAGACATACTCCTGTGTTCAAGATAACATGATTTTGCTTGAGAGTAATAAGAGGATGTTAGGGAGGAAGGATTGGTTTGAAGCCCAGAGATCCTATGTGGAGTCATATGGAAGAGAGACAGTGCCAGGGAGCCGTAGTTCTTGAATACAGATCAGTTCTTCAGGGGCTGATCCAGAAAGTGGGAAAAGCTTGTGTGTCAGGCAGGGATAACTCCCTCTTTTTGCATTGTTTTTCACTAAAGGCCTTAATGATGTCCCTTGAGAAAGCAGGCAAGAAAACAGCACACTGCAGAAGCGATTTCTCTTGGGGTGTGCTTCTTGGGGAAAAAATAATTAAATCTTACAGTCATTATGCACTTGCATTTTTTAAATTTACTATGTAGATTTGGCTGGCAACCAAATTAATAACCCAATAAATCACCGCTACAATATTAAAGGTATTAAACTATTGGCATGGTTTACTCAGCTGGTGCGTTTCTGTTGTTTTTGCTGCTGCCAGTCAATACTGAAATCCTTTGTTAATTAAAAGAACAAATTTGTATTTCTTGCAGTTTTTTAACCCAAATGCTTTCTCCCTCCCTGCAGAAGCAGCACGCTTTGATCTGCAAATGCTGTATTTCAGCGGTGCATCTGGAGCCCATTTCTGGTGGAAGTTCTCGGGCTGCAGCTTTTAGAGTAGGGGGGATACTTTTCTGAGATGAAAGTTTAGGCTCAAGAGTGACTTTTACTGAATTAGAAAGTCATGGTTATTAAACATAAAAAGCAGCAGAGGAGATTACTAGTTTATAAATGTTGCTACTCTGAATTACAGTGCTACTGCAGAAAGCTGAGAAAAGCTGGGCTAAGGCACAGTCAAGCCAGGAAATCAAAAACCTCATTTTTATGTCCATATGAGAGGCTAAAACTGTTCTCTTTCATAACTGCTCTGCATTTGTTCTTCTGTTGTAATTGATTTTTTTCATGCCCTGGGACAAATCAGTGTTCCGTTAAATAACATAACTCTCAGATTCCTAAAGGCTGGTCCTGGCCGTGGGACTAAAAAAGGCTTGGATGTACAGAGAAATGTACACCCCTGAAGATGCCAGGAGCTGTAGGGAAGCCCTGCAGCTCAGTGGCTGTCATGGCTGTCCACAAAGCCCTTCTTTTCACTTTGACTTCTGTGCTCTTGCAGTCTGACCCCGAGATGTCCCGAGCACATTCAGTCCCACTGGAGCCAGTGCCTCGCTTTCATGCAGCGGTGTCTCCTGGATTTCGCAGCCAGCTTGTGCAGAGCGTGTTTTTCCAGGTGCTGCAGTGTTTAGGTTCCTTGGCTTTTTGGCTGTCAGCACCTCTAGTTCCATGCCAGCCATTGTGCTGCACTTGGCATGCATGTGGCTTGTCTCCAGTAACAAGGATGTGGGGGAATGGCATTCACCTAAGCGGCAGCCTACAAATTCATATTTCTTTTTCTTTCCTTATTCCCAGAGAACATCCCTCGGGAGACGCTGATGCACTTTGCAGTGAGGCAGGGCCTGCTGAGGCTGACGTGGTTTCTGCTCCAGCAGCCAGGAGGAAGAGGAGCTCTCAGCATCCACAATCGCGACGGCGCGACGCCCGTGAGCTTGGCCTTGGAGAGGGGCTACCAGAAGTTGCATCAGCTTCTGACCGAGTAAGGATGACTTCATGGTTCCTCTGCTTGTTTTTCCTTTATCGTGCTTCCCTTTACTTCATCCCTGAAGAGTGTCTAATTGGGGAGTATTGGTTGGAGGTGGATGGTTGGACTAGATGATCTTAGAGATGCCTTCCCCCGTAATGATTCCAAAAGCTAAACTCTACTCTTGAAGAAAATTTTTTTGTGGTTTTACTTTTACCTTTATTGCTAAAAACAATGGGAGAATGACCTTAGTATTCAAAATAAGTGCAGTAATACTGTTGGGTTCTCCTTTTCTGTTCTGTTCTCGTTGTTCTGTTTCCAGCTGTGCCTTGCAACCTAACGTGAGTCATAATATCAGCTAATTAAGCAAACCTTGTACAAACACAAGTGAAAAATCTTGTCTTCGAACAAGTACAGCTGTTGAAAGGAGTGCAGCTTGCAGGCTGGTGACTGTGACTGTGTCACATTTGTACTTCATTGATCTACAGGTTTTTTGGTTAGATGAAGTGGTAACAATTCTGTTGAACTAAAGCAGTGTCTTGTTGAGAACAGATATCTGCTGGTATAAGTCAGAATTTAAGTAAAAATTAAGGCAAGTATTTGCAGCAGAAACCGTTCTGTTCTACGAGGGTGATGAGAAGCAGCCAGATCTTGCCAACTGTAGCAAGTAACTTGTTGCATGAGCCCTCACTGCAGCGTTTGACAGAAGAACTACAGAAGATGGAAAGTTATGTTTGAATAGCAAACGTTTGGCTTGCTGGCTTTAAAAGCTGCAGCTAATAAAGACAAAGAGCTTTAAATAAGTTCTGGGGCGGGAGGGCTGTTTGTGAAAGTTTTGGTCTGCATGTCTGCTGTTCTGATGCCCAGTTCTCTTAAGCTTTGTTATTAACTTTGTTTTCCTGATGGGAATTTTCAAATACTTAGACTTTATATTCAGTGACCCAATGTCATGTTTAGGACTCTTCTGTGTTGTCCATGCTCTCACGCAACGTTTCTTTATGCTACAAATTGTAAATTATTCTGTTTTCTATAGTTGTTGGACAGGATGTTAGAGGCAGCAAAAAGTAAGTTTGGTTGCTCATGTGCTTGCATTTCAGTTTCATCTGAGGCAGTGAAGCCAACCACATAGCAGGTAGGGTGAAGGAAAAGGGGAGGGGTGAGACAGGAGCTGTACTCTGTCTGACCTTTTTTCACCACTGTTGGCTGGGATCAATACAGAGATGGGGTGGCAGTGTTTCTCTTTTTCCCACGTGAGTTCAACAGCAGTCATAATGTGAAAATACTCAACGGTCTCGCAGGCTGCTTTGTAAAACTGGAATAAGCAAATTCATCCTGAAACTGCAGCCAAGAGCTCCAAGGTGAGACTAATGATGTTGACAGAATTTGCATACTATCCCAAAGTCTGAATTGACCAAAACTTGATTATAAAGCTCACAGCAAATACTGTGATCTGAATGAGCGGAGTCGGTAATTTTAAAAGATGTGGCAAGTTAGCAGAGCTGTTACAACTGCTGTTCATGTATTTCACAAGCAATTCCAATGCAGTCCTTTCTTGGTGGGAAAATAAGCAAAAGCACTTGGTTATGTGGCATTGCCCTCTGCTAATCACTGGGACAGCTGCTGTTGGTGTCATCTAAGGAATTTCTTTGGTGACCTTTGCAGTACATCTTTGAACACGAGATGCTGTAGCACCCTTTTTAGTTCTTTTTAGTGCATCTTAAAACCATGTAGGTGAGTTCAGCAGAATTATGGCTAGTTTTCCTCTTGGGTGGAAATACCATGCCTAACCATCTGACAGGTGTGCTATGCATCTTGTTGCTCCAAAAAGCTTCCAGTGGATGGTGAATGCAATGAAGGTGGCCTGTTTCCATAGCAGAAGTTTCGTTATGCTTGGTGCTTTCTGCAGTTGCAGGGGATCAGTGCCTGAAAATCCATACTGGGAAGAGAAATAGTGAGTTTCAGAATAGGGAAAAGCAGCCAAACTCCATGACAAGAGTATATATTATTTATGTGCTGTCAAAACACAATGGATACTGTGCAACCTCTTTTCTGCACTCTGCTTATGCACAGGCTGTATAAACCATGCACACACATTTGGCACACAGTGTGTACCACTCAGCAAAATACGGAGCAGCAACGCATGTTAGTGAGAGCTTGTACAAAGGAGCCATTATTTTTACAAGTAATTAAGCTCCACTTTGCAAAATAAATGAATGCAGCATGTTTTGTGTTGCATTATCCTTGGGGGGATTTTATTGTTCGCTTTGGTTGCTAATTTGTAGGACCCTGCATTTCACAACTCTTCTCTTCGTCGGTGTGGGGAAGGGGTGAAGTTCTGCTGTAATTAAGGCAGAATCATTAAAAAACAGACAGAAAACCTCTGTTGATGCAGTTTTGTCTGGGTTCAGCTGCAGTGTAAATATTTTTCTCAAAAACTAATGACGCTGGTGACATTTGGAATTTCTGTTTGTCAGATGAGCTTTCTCTTTTCAGCTCTTAAGTTCGTTTTAAGGATGCAAGATGCCTTCCATTGCAGAGCTGCAAGTCTGGAAGCTTCTTTTACTGTAGGCTGGAGCTTGTGGTGTGCATCCTCTGGCAGAAGGGATGCACCCAGAGCTGCTGGAGGGGTTGGATGCACCTGATCTCCCATAGAAAAGCCTTGGGAAGCAGGCAGCATGAGCTCTCTCTGAGTTTCAACAGTTCCCCAGTGCGGGAGAAGTGAATTGAAAAATGAAGGCTCCTTTGTTGAAGCCTGCTGCTTCCTCATGTTTAAATTGGGCAATGCTGGCTGCAGGGCGTTGGCAGCTCTGCTGTGCTGTGCAAAGACTGGGCTCCAAGGAGGCAGCAGGGCTCTAACCAGGGCAGGGTGAGTAACTTGGCCTCTGCAACAGGACGGCTGCGTTTTGCAGTGGTTGATGTTTTTTAATATGGTTCAGTGTAGTAACATAATCTGCCTGCCAGCTCCATGTTCTTCAGTGTAAGTCAGGCAAGTAAAATGGCTCCAAGAAATAGCTTGTGTTCTGAATTTCGGAGTCGCAGTGCTGTTCTGTAAAACATACTCTCATTTTGTAACCTGATTTCATTTCTGCAGAGCAAAGTTCCGTCCAGCAGCCCAAAAGGATCTTTTGATCTCTTTTTTCTTTCAGTGAAGCCGAATGTGTGGTGTTCCTTTGCAGGCTGAGAGTGAGGGTAAGAGAAAAGTAATGTCTGTAAGAAAAACTCCTGCATTTTCCAGTCAGTGCATAGGAGAAGATACAGAGCACAAGTCTCTTGTGCTTCTTGCATTCACTTTGCTTTTCTGTTTTCTCTGCTGGCCTCTTATTACCATGAAGCACTTCTGTGTGTCTCTGTGAGTCAAACCTTCGGGTAGCAGCGTGGTGTCCCAGAATGTGATGCCATAAACCAGTATTAGTGCAGATTTCCAAAGTTAAACTGACCTAGATTTAATTAACACACATAAGGAACAGCTTGCTGGTAGCAGAAGTTTATTGTGAACATTTTGCAATGCTTGATAATCACTTGCTATTGTTCTGATTTTGTGTAAGTAATTGGTGATGTCTGTGCTGTAATCTCCGTGGTGCCTCTCAGATGAGGAAGGGTTTTCAGTCACTTTACTTTTGTAATTGAGTGTTCTTTGCTGCTTTTCTGGGCCAGGGCTGCAAGAGGATTTGTCTGGTGTCTCATTTCTTTACACACCAGTTCAGCAAGTCCATTAAGCGTGTTTGATTTCAGAAATCTCCAGTTTGTCTTCGGCTGTGTGTGGTGCAGGTGCATTCTGAAATCACAGGGTTTTTGGGCTGGGAACATCACCGACTGCAGTGAGTTTGGTGCCAGGCTGTGGCAGTGTGTTACAGTGTGCTGACCTGGTCCTCTCTGCATCCTTTCCCAAATTGTGAGCTGAGTGGCAGCACTCTGAGTCTCCTCTCTGTTATTTCTTTCTCTGTGGTTCCCTGTGCAAGAAGCAGGAGGCAGCTGGGGACACGCAGGTGTCCTGCAGGTTGTGCAGCATCGCCTGCCCATTGCTTTGCTCTACTTTGCATTTGTGCTAACCAGAATCGGCAGCTGAAGAATTTACTGAAGTAATGCTGATGCATCTCCTGTTTTTTCCTTCTGTTCTTCCATACAAAACCAAGCAATAAACCTTTTAATTGCCATTTAAAGGGATGTTCAGAGAAAATAAAAGGCAAAGATGGAGGATCTGATGAGAGATCTGTGTGTAGATGCTGCTGCTTGGGTACAGAAGCATGGGAGTAGTAGCGATCCACAAGGCATCTAGTTTCAGGTGCTTTATTGATGAACTTCCAGATGATTTTTTTGCAACAGAGTTGTTTAATTGCTAGTTCATCCTGGCAAAAAGGATGCTGAGATGCTGTGGCTTTTCTCTGGTCATGGCATTACAGCAGGGGAACAGACAGCAGCAGGGACAGCGTGATGGAGCAAGAGGCATTCTTGCTTTCTACCTTCCATTTACTCACTCATTGCACGCACCAGCTTTTACTCTTCCTGGAGTGCTCCAAAATCCATACTGAGATCTTCCTTTGTAGGTAAAGCTAGGAAGGTGAAACAAATGCAAAAATGGATGTAACAACAGGCAGCTATTCCTGTGGAATGTGCGCTGTAGAGTTTGGTAAATATATTTGATGAGGCCTGAGAAATGTTTGAGTTTTAGAGTTCAGACCCTCTGATGTAGAAAATATATTGCATTTGTTAAGATAACTGGACTTGTCCTGGGATTGCAAGTCTGTAAATAACTGTTGAGGGAACAAGCCAGCTTTCTACTCTGGTATGATTTCCTATTGTATAGTGTCTTGATTGTTGGGCTGAGAAGTTAGCGTTAAATATCTTGAATTCAGTTGTTGAATATTTAATTGATATTGGAGGGCTAGTCATGCAGTCCTGAACTCAGTTCAGCATGCAAACCCTCTGCTGTTCACATTTGTGTGGAGCACCGTAAGTGGTTACTCATCGTTTCTGCAGCGATGAACTGTTTCCTTCAACATCAAAAGCATTCCAGTTAGTGAGAAGATTTGCTTTGTGTGAGAAATATTTGGTTTTTTTTTTTCTTCTTTTCTCCTGTTTTCCAATAGCTTTTGGTACATTCACCTGAGGTATAAACACTGTCTTTAAATCATTTTCCTGTGTATGAGCAGTCCATTTGTGTTAACCCGTTCTACCATGTGTTAGTTGCATGTGTTTTTTGAGTCTTCCTGTATGATACATACTGATATTCCAAAAAATGGGGAGGGATATGGAAGTGCTGCTGTGCACTTGTGCTGTGTATGCCATTAAAGACAGTGGGGCTGTCGACAAAGAGCTGATCAGACCCATGCAAGGCCTGTGTTACCCAACATTCTGCAACAGCATTGATTTACTGTCTTATCTGTTTCCATTTACTTTGCAGTGGGACAAAACAAAACAAAACAAAAAACAACTGTTAAAAGGATACGAAGGGAACACACAGTCAAAAGGGACACACTGAGAGCTTTCAGGAGTAATAGCATTTCCACTAAGCATTAATTGTAATTAGTAACGAGCAGTTGTTGGCATTATCAGTAGCTGGTTGTTGCTGGCTGCCTGCAGTTTTGTTTGAAGAACAAGGAGATACTTTGGAGCCCCACACCCCTGTGTGTGATGAGCTTAGGAAACTGCCTTTTGTTTGTTATGGTTTTCTGGAGTCTTGCTCTGACATTCTGGTGACTGTGATAAATCTGGGTGTGGATTTTCATTGGAGGGGCTGTTGGCTTGATGTATGTAAGTTGTTAGTGTTAGGGACGTGTTGTGCAACAGCCACCAAAGCCCAGCTTCCTGTCCCAGTAGGCACCGTTCCTTGTTTATCCCGGACCACAGTCAGCCTATCTGTCTGATCTCGTATTTTCAGTGAGTTATTAAAATAACAGCCATAAATCAAAATTTGAATAGGAATGTAAGATATGTAACACTAAAATCCAGTGTTGGTTTTATTTGTCTTAGAGAAAAGAGCATCTAAATTCTAGCATTTCCTAGCTTTTTGCCATAACCATAGCCTTTTTTTTTTATTATTTTTTTAATTGTGATTTTCTTTATCACATGAATCTGATGCTTTCAGAACCACCCCGCAGCTGTGGCTAAGGTCACAGTAGGATCCCAAGAGCCAGCAGTGCTGCTGGGTTTGCTTTGTCCCAGCCAAGGTCTGGCTGAGAAATGTGAAGGGATTTCCCCAGGAAACAGCACCTTGACTTCCTGCACCGCCTTCCGCCTGTGGGATCCCCCTTCCTAGTGTGAGGCTCTGCTTAACCCACTGAGGTTGTTTGGATCATTTGTCCAATCTCTTCCTCAGCCTTCCTCTCCCCTTTGGGTAAATCCTATTCTCTATGTACGGGAAGGCTCTTCTTTTGGAGCCCTGACGGAGCCGAATTTCAAACCGCTCCAACTGATGACCGCTTCTGAAACTTTGAAGGGCTTTTCCTCCAGTCAGAGCGCATTTGTTATTCTCCCCCTGTCGCTTATCTTCCCTCTTTTTATAAATATCTTGCCTGTATCTGCAGGAAGCTGGGAGCTGCACTGGGTCGTTGCAGCCGTTCCTCTGCTGCTTTCCTCCCCTCCTTGGCTGGGGGCCATCCTATCAGCTTCACTACAAGACCAGAATAGATCTGCACACAAATACGGCGCTCTGCTCCTCCTTCACCGGGGATGGCACTTGCTTGTGGAAGTCTAAAAAATAGTATTGCTTGTAGTTTCTCATGTGTCGGATGTGCCGGTGATGCTGTGGTTTGAGTCATGGCCCGAGAGCATTTTGGAGGTGGTGAGGGGTTGAGTTTGCTCCTCCGCTCGCTGTGTTTGGGGTCAACATCCTTCCTTGAGCCCCGTTTCCATGGGTGAAAGGCCGCTGGTAAGTCTTTCTCCACGCAAGCACTGTTCTTTCATGAAGGCAGCCATTTCCTTTCTGTGCAACAGAAAATGGGCGTGAAGCAGTGGAGAGCGGGGCTGGAGATTCCCGCCAGGTTTTCTCAGTGGGACACGGCTCAGTGCCGCGGGCTGTGCTGGAGGTGAAGGCATTCATATGACCACTGTGGACTTCGTTGGTGAGTCCTTCACTTTTGTGCCAAGGGAGATGCTTCCATCAGTGAAAGTTTGGCTCAAAGTTGGTAGAAGGGAAACTTTCTATTCAGTGCTGTCTCCCAAGTATTTCTGTTGAAAGGGCAGAAAGAATTGACCCAGGATGGTCAGATCCTGTAAGCCTTGCTTCCCCTGTTGCAGGCAAACTGTGGGTTAAGACTTTTGCTGAGTGAAAGCAGATTTTCAGGCTACTTAAATGCTGGAGTTTCTATCTATGTCTGTTAATAAATCTTCAGTAAATATTTGCGTTTTTGTTTTTATCTCCTCGTAGTTCGCCTTGGGTATGTACTCCTGTACAATTACAACCACTGCAGAAATTGCTAATCTGTACAAAATGAATGCTTTTCATAATGAGGGAGCAGTAAAAGTAGGTCTAAATCCTATTTTCGGAAAGAATGTATGTTTTTGTAATTTCTCAATAGAAGGTAGGGCTTGCAGTGAGCCAGAAAAGAGACACACAAATGGTTAAGCTCAACACAGGGGCAAAGGAGCAGGATGGCATTCTCATGTGATCTACGTCCTCTTGAAAGTGATTGTCTGAGCAACAGAAATAGCAGTGTGCAAACAAGTTGACACTTGTGAGCACTCATTTGTCCTCTTTGCTGCAGTACGTCAGTGCCTGGATGTGTCTGTATGAGAGGGATGACTTGGACGAGTCGGTGGATTGAGCCATCTTAGTTATGTACAACATGGGTGATGCTCCTAAAAATGAGAGCTCTGTTATCTGGTTGGTTGCGATGTGAGAAAGATCTAGGCTATTCCAAAAGGCTTATAAGCCCCTTTGTAGACTGCAATGCAGATTTACAACTAATATGGAAAGGAAGTGCTGTCTTGAATTAGCAGCAATCACCGCTGCTCACAAATGATCTGCCTGACCTGCAGAAGATGGAGGTGGCAGATTGCAGCAGTGGTGGGATGCACTCATCACGTTGCAGGGCGCCGTGCTCTCCTGCAATCCCACTCCAGGTATTGAAGCCTTTGAGGGTTCTCTGAGGCTGCAGCTCTGCAGACTGCTCTGTGGGTGCCTGTTTGTAAGTATACTTGAAGCTGATGAGAAAGCGGAGAAGGCTGTTGTGTTCTGGAAGCCTGCTGGTGGCAGCTTCATGAATGGGTGAATATGGTTTTTTGTGATGACTGCTTCATCGTGCTTTGATAGTAGGCCCTGAGCACAGTGATTTCTTATACATGGCAGCTGAAAAGAAAAATAGTCCATACAGAAATGTCTGTGTTTCCTTGATAAAGGAAGGTCATTTCCGTAGCCTCTTTGTGCTTGTGATGTCTTGGTCGACTTCAGTGCCTCAATGATTGGATTTGTACTAACAGCCGCAAAAAACTGTACGCTTCCCTCCTGCTTCTCTATAGAAATATTGATTCTGTTTAAATCAAGAGTAATTCTGCAGAAGTCAATTGAGTTACATTGTGGAGAAGGGTGGAAGGCATAGTTTTGCTTTGTCTGAATTTGCTTTGTGTCCTGATTTTACCCGAAATGACTCACAGGGAGGGGTTGGATCACTGCGCTGGGGCACTGTGGAGGCAGCTGTTAGCCCTCCGTTGGCTGTGGCTCTCAGTTGGCCTCATGATCATTCAAACAGATCTTTGCTACCCTGAGCCAGTTCTGATTCAAAATGGAAGTTCTGGACCTGAAGCTTTAGGTGAGCACCTTGGTAAGGTGAATGCTTCCACACGCCCTTATTGTGCCCATGTTGTCTCTGTACAGCTTGGTGGCAGCAGCCACACGAGGTGGTATAGCATTGGATTGCAAACTTGTTCACAGTCAGGGTTTGAGATGACTAGGTAGAAATTTCTACTGACAAGAAGTAACTGCTGAGTTATTTTTTCAATCTGAAATCTATAACAGCACCCTTTTATCCTCTTTTCCTTTGATAAAAACAACATCTGTGTTATTACTGCAGAAGGTTGGCTGTCTCATAAAAGAGAGAATGACTTGCATAGAAGCGGTTTCACAGGGCAAGCAAAATTCATTTCAGGAGTGACAAAACTGCTACAAGCTGATGGCTGTTAGGTTTTTGTGCAGAGGTGTGCTGGTTTCAGTGTAGAAGTTGTAGTATCTGTATCACAGAATTGTCACTCCCTCTGACTTGTCCCACTGCGGTCTGTCTCTCGGGTATCTGTTGTTCCACAGCAGCTACTCTGGTGATCTACACCTGCAATAGGTTCTGTTTAAAAAGCAATTGTACCCCTTGTTGCTAATTGCTCATGCTCTTCCAGTCTAGGGGAAAACAGCAGGTCTCTCTACTTTAGAAAGGCTGTGAAATAGAGCTGGTGGCTGGAGTTAGCTGTAAGTCACCTTCATTTCCAGGATGGAGATGTGTGTGCGTGCGTGTTCGGCTGTCTGGCCCTGGAGCCTATGCTCTGCTTCACTTGGGCCATTGATTAGATGACTGTCCAGCGTGAAGAACAGCGTGCGTGTCCTGCAATGCAGCATTCCTTCTCACTCGCAGGTTAACCCGCACTGCTTTTATTTCAGAGAGGAAGCCACGGAGCCCGACTCGTGGAGCACCCTGTCTCACACTGTGCACACTGGGGACTACTGCGTCAAGCACCACCAGCAGCTCGATGTTTACACGCTAACAGCTGAAACCAAGGAAGGGACAAAAGCCAGCCTGGAGAGTGACATACGGCAGCTTCAGATGCACATGCAAAGCCACCAGCACATGGTAAGGAAACCCCTGTGGTGATTGAACAGAAGAGAAGCGTGTGTTTGCAGCAGCCTGGTACCTGGTAGGGATGTCCACACATAGGAACCGTTTGGGTGCATGTTTAGTAGTTAGTCTAGATAGAAACCTAGCTATTTTCTCTTTTGTTTCCTGCCTTTACCTTTGTTTGGGGCATCCTTAGCACAAGAACACATAAGAAGGGCAGAGAGGAGTGTCAAGTTGCATTAGATGTGCTCTGGAGGGTCTTGGGGTCAGTAGGGGTTAGCACAGTAGATATGTCTCTGTCCAGGCAAGAAGGGGTCAGAAAGAAGAGTGAAGGGAAAGCCTTTGGGATGCTGATGGAGAAAACAGTGGTTTTCTTCGTGCCTGTGGGACTTAGGGGACAAGCCAACCCCAGCCATGCAGTGTACATACCCACAGGCCTGCCCTTGCTGGGGCCCATGGTGGTTTGGTGACAGGAGCAGCGCTGACACGAGGCAGGGACTTTGGACATTTCCCCTCAGTGCCTGATAATCAGTGCCCAAGGGACTCATTCAGGAGAGGAAGATGAAGCAGCGAGACGCTTCTGTGCGATTTCTCAGAACCACTCTGCATGTAGCATGACTGCCACTGTTTAATCACCCACAGATCTGCTGCTGGGGGGGGGGTGTGGAGTTTAAATAACACTGCTCCTGGGGGTTTCTGTTCCCTTAACAAGCAAGGAGAGAACTGTTGTCTGCAGGAAAATGGGGTCCAAAGCTGTTGGCCACCCAAGCCGTCAGCAGCCTTCTCTGAGTGGGTGGTGTTAATTACTCCCGACCTGAGCAGGAACTGGTGGTACAGCAGAACTTACCACGAAGTCTCTTCCCTGTGCTTCTCCTTTCCATCAAATAACACTGTACACGGCCAGTACATCGAGCTTGTTTCATGTTTGCTGGAGCGAATGCCAGACGTGTACATGTCTGACAATGAAATCACAAAAGGCTATGTTTAGACTTTTTCTTTCCAGCGCTGTTTCACTTCACATCTAATCTGATTTGGATTTGGAATGCAGCCCTGTAATTATTTCATTTAGGTTCATTTAGGGTCAGTTAGAAGCCAGTTGGCTTCCTTTGGAGACGGCTGTATTTTTCAGTCTGTTGGCAGAGCGACTTTGCCATGATGGTGCTGGGGCTGCTTTGGACCCTCCTGTTGAAATCCGTGCTCGTTCCAGAGCAACTGTCCCGTTGTCTGCATCCATCCATCCATCCTGACCGGAGGCCAGCAGCACGGTGTTAGATGGAGATGGCAGCTTTGCAAGCCCGTGCTGCCTGCCTCCTGGACTCACCTGCCTTAGGCTGCCTCAGAAGACACGAGCTGTGCCATGGCTGGCAGCATCATCAGCTGTGTGGGAGCGAGGTGAAGGGCTTATTTTAAATAGGAGAGCCATCACAGACACCAGAATTAGGTTTAGTGGTCTGTGATTCAGTGAGTTGGTGGCAGTGGTCACAGTTGCAAACCTCAGATTGTGGAAAAAATAGCAAACACAATATCCTGAGGGCAGCGGAGATCGTCGCCACTGCCTGTATATGCAAAAAATAAAGAAGTTTGAAATAGATTCATTAGAGTGCTGAATTTCTAGAGAGCTGCAGGCAGTCCTATCCTGCTGACTGAGAAAGCAGTGTGCCCTCTGAAAGCATACAGTGAAAGCCCAGAGCTTGCCTTCAGAGCTGCTTCCTACAGAAAACCAAGGAAGCTCTGTGGGGTCTCCTCTGAAGGGCTGGGCTTGCTCATTATTTTAACAAATCATTTTTTTCTGGTTCCTGAACACTAGAATACAGCAGAGAGGAGAATAAAAAGATGATATTAAAGCAGAGATGGCTCTTTTTAAGTAAAGATTTGATTGTATCTAGCTATAAAGCATAGTGAATGCTGGACAAAGCGGACATGCTTGAAAGGAAATGCAGATTAGACAGGAACTGAGTACTTAGCTACTGTTCCACAATATTGCACATATTAATTTTAATAGGATGTTGTCATTTTCAAATTTTCATTTCCACTTAGGAAATATATTTCAGATATTTAATTATGCATGCATTTCTTAGGAGGGATTAGATGATTACTTTGGTCCTAGAAGTAGGAGACAAGTGGCTGTGAAAAGACATTGACAGCCGACTGCCTTGTCTGAAGTGGTGTTTCTACAGGAGAGGGAAACAGGGCAACACTGATCAGAACTGGGGAGGTGCCGTTGGGCAGGGATCTGAAGTTGTTCTCAAGCAATGTTTGCTCAGCCCTTTGGGACCATTATTTGGTAGATTGAATTCTGCTGTTTGCTGATCTTGGATTGAAGTGCACTGAAGAAATAAGTGTACAGCTACTTCAAAAGCAGTGACAAAAATGACAGAACCAAACTCTTTGCAGATGGTGTAGCAAGGAGTTAGAGGGACAAATTTCAGCTCTGGGTATTTTGGACATGCTGCTAGGAAGAAAGTCCTTCACAGGAAGGTGGGATGGCACTGAAGGAGGTTATTCAGGGAGATGCTTGTTCCTCCATCATTGGAGGCTTTTGGAATTTGGTATGCCAGAGTCGTGCCTGATCTGGTGGAGCACTGCTGATAGAGGCCAACTTCAGAGGGGAGGTTGCACAACCTCCAGATGCTTCTTCCAGCCAATGTTTCTGTTATTCTAATGATTTTAGTATTACTGCATAGCAAGTCAATATGTGATATATTTGTGGTTCTGCCCTAGAGGTCGCAAGCGTCATGCAGGTGTACAGCAGGAGCCACATAAAATAGGTGTTTGTATTGTTAAGATATAGGTCTTATACATTTTGAATACAGTGTAAGAGTGTGACAGAGCAAAATAATCAAAATTTTCTTTTTGCTTTTTAACAGAGTTCAAGGAAGCAGACTAAGACTGTACTGGGAGCCTCTGGAAATAGCTGTGGCAATGGAGCTGAGCCAGTTGGTCACTCAACTGCTTCATCTCAAAGCCTAGAAGGAATGCCAGAAGAAGGAAGGAAGGAAAGTCCATCTGATGTCCTTCACCTTGACAGTGGGCAGCTCTCAGACCAAGCCCACCAGAAGGACGAGTGCCCCAGTAGGTCACTGATAACTGGTGCTATTGATGCGCCAAACGGCTCACTGAGTCTGGGGGTGGTGGAGAGCCCAGAGTGCTCCTGTGAAAGCAAAAATACGGTGACGTTGTGTAAAAAGGAAGAGGAGGGGCCAGCCTCTGCTCAGAGCTCCGGGACTGTATCTGATGAGAACGGCTGCACAGTCAGCCCGTGTGCAGGCGTCAACGGTGCTGTAAATCTCCCATCCTGTGGAAATACAAATGAGGAAGCTGGAATGACATCTGCTGGAGTTGTTTTGGATCAAGCCGGCTTGTGCAGTAAAGATAGCACCCATCAGGAAGTGGGAGCTGCTGAGGAGTGTGCAGCTGAAAGTACTGTTGCTGTGGTTGAAACTGCCGGTGAAGCCCCAGCTTCCCGAGAGGGCGTGGATGTGGCCATGGGCCAGACCGAGTGCAGGAACTGTGCTGGGGCAGCTGACAGGGCGCCGGGCCAGCAGCAGGTAGAGGATGGGATGGCTGAGACCCCTGCAACGAGGACTGAGGATCCAGGAGAACCATTGCCAGCTGAGGAAGAACCCGCAAGTGTTGCTCAGCCCTTGCTTGATGGCTTTAATGGCACTGAGTGTGCAGGTGGGGAGGATGCAAATGTGGGAGTGGTACCGGAGTGTGACAGTACAAATGCAAATGTTGACATTGATGTCTCTGTTGGTCTTTGCAAGAGTGGTGATAATGATAAGACTGGAGTGTCAGGCACTGATCTGGTAAACAATGGAGTTTTGGAGAGCAAAGGTGGTGCCTGTGTCAAGGAAAGGCCGAGAGTCACTGCGAGCACCAGGGCACCGTTGCCTTCAGTGAATGGAGTGAAGGTACCTGTGTGTGTGCCAGTGTTTTCTGATGCGGAAAGCCAAGACAGCAGGGAGAGTGTGGAACCTGAAGGGCAGGTGAAAGTGGGTAGCACAAATGGCAAATCCAGCTCACCCTCCCTGGAAGACAGCGTGGAAACCGATGGCCTTGATGCTAGAGCTGAAAATGGCAATATTGGTGGAACTAAACAAAGCAGTGAAAAACCCACGCATTGCCAAGGGAGCAGTGACATTGCTGAGTGTATAGGCAAAGCTGTGGAGGGCAGTGGAGCCCACAGCAAGGAGCCAGTGGGAACTGATACCATCAGCAACAGAGAGGGAGGAAGCATAGATTCTGCAGACAGAGCTCAGGAAGTTGCTAGCTGCTGCCCTCCTGTTGATCAAACTACTGTTCATGATGAAACAGGGGACAAGTTAAAGCTGGATGGCACTCAAGGGAGTGTGCAGGAGCCCGGATTGCTCCCTCTGGAGGATGTGAGCACATTCTCAGCAGGGAAGGAGCCTTCGGAAGCTGAAGAGAGAACAGAAATTGCTTCAGGGCAAGGGATGCCCCATCCTGATGCAGGGGACCTGGCTTCAGGTCGGACAGGAGATGCTATAGTGGCACCTCCTGGACAGGAGACACCCCTGTGCAGTAGTGACCCTGTTTTACCTCCATGTTCCAAGGGCGCAGACTGTACAGAGGATAATTTTGTAGGCACACCCTTTGTAATTCGTAATGAAGAATCTAAACAAAAGCAGGAAGTGGCAGCAGGATCGGCTGAGCTGGCCCCGCCGCACAGCCAGGAGCGTGGCGGGGTGGCCGGTGTGCTGGAGGACTATGCGGGGGCCCCAGGCCCTCCCAAGCAAAGCCTACAGCCTCATGCTGAAGGAGAAGACACAGCCAAAGCTGAGAGGGAGACCTCAAACAGCAGCCAGGAGCAGGTTTTGTCAGAGAATCTGCTTGCCACAGTTGTGAAATCCTCTGTCGGCAGTGCAGAGAGGCCCGCAGCCAGCAGTGATGCGGGTGCTGGGCTGGAGGAGCTGGGCCCCAACCAGGCTGGGACAGCAGGAGCAGGAGATAGCATCATGCAAGGAACTGGGCCAGCAGCAGGGAGTAACCCTTGTCTGGATGCCGGGCTGCCCCAGGAGCGTGGTCCAAACCTGCAACATGTCTCCCCGCGCAGCAGCACCCCCGAATTGAAGGATGCTTTGGCAGTGGAAGCCCCGAGCCTTGCTTTTGAGGCTGAGGAAGCGTTGCAGATAGCAGCGGTAACCTCCATCACAGGGTATGAGGAAGAGCAGGGGGAGATGGAAAGTGTCCTTCCCAGAGCCACGCTGCAGCCCATTGCGGAGGAGCCCACGTGTGACAGTGACTCCAGCAGTGACACCATGGGTCCAGGCGGCGATGGCGATTCTGCTCCCACTTCGACAGCAGCACAGGGGTTGGTCACAGCACAGCCTGAGGGTAAGCAAAGCCAAGGCATATCGGAGCCAACCCCTTCACCCTGCTCCTCTGGCTTCAATGCTGTTGAGTCACCAGAGCATGTGGGAGTAAAGAGTTCAGTTTCGGCAGATGATGGCTCTTCTCTGGATAAAGTTCCTAAAATGGTAAAAAGTTTTGATGCCGTAGTTTTTGCAGCTGAGACCCCTTCATCTCCTGGCTTACCAGCTGAAGGAAAAGTGGGGCCTGAGCCCCAGCCTGCAGTGGATGTGGCAGCTGGCCTTAACGGAGAGGCAGATTTAAGATCCTCTGCCAGAAAGGACGTCAGCCAGGCCATTCGCGGAACCAAGCCTGCCACAGGTATGGAAAATCACTTCCTTTAATGCTGCGTAGCTTTCCTTTGTTGGTTTGCCTCTAGCATCACATCAGCAAAGGAAGGGAAGTGAGTGCAAGGGGCTGCTGTGCAGGGGAAGTGTAGGTGTCTGGAGTTTGCTTTTTTTTTTTTTTTTCCTCCTCCTCATCTGAGAGAGAAAACTGAAGTTACAGTTTAACTTGGGGTTGAACTTCAAACTTGGAGTTGAAAAGGATGGCACGTGGCTGGCACTTGAGGCCGGGAAAGGACATCATGTCATATGAAGCTGTGCAGAAAGGTTTCCAGCACATACATCCCTTCTGGGGAAGGGATGAATGGGAGAGATATTTAGACTCCCGTATTTTCATGCTGTGCTCTTGGGCCTTGAGGTTTGTTTGCTTAGTGCTAATTTGAGCTATTCCTTCACTTTTCCCCCTGTATTTTTACTAGCATGAAATCAGAAGATTGAGCAGTGCTGCCTTGCATTTTCTTTCCTTTACTGAAACAGCTGCTGGTGTCCTTCTGAACTGTGCAAAGCCACTTCCTAATTGGTGGCATTAGGTCATTTAAAGAGAGGGCCAGCCCTGCCCCCTCTGCCTTTTCCTGTCTGCGAGGCTTTTGTCGGGCTGAACAGCCGGGTGTTTCCCAGTGCACTTCAGCAGGGTGGGAATGCAGCGAGGAGTCAGCGCCTGACTGCTGGGATCTGCTGGGAGGGAGCGGTGTGATGGTGGGGAGCACAGCCTCTGTGGGCACAGCTCAGACCTGCTTTTGTGCTGCTTGAGCCGATAGAAAAACGCCTCAGGTAACGCCAAGAGATGGGGAACAAGTGGCTGAATTGCAGGAGGGAGAAAGGAGCTTGTCACTGCAGCCTGGAGTTAAATTGTAGGTGAATTCAGTGCAGCTGGGCTTCCCTTTGCATCCCACCTGTTCCAGCAGCTGTTGGATGCAAGTGGCTGAACTTTCTCAGTTGCTGTTTTTTTCTTTGCTATGAGATAATTATACAGTGCATTCTCTTTCCCAGCACTGAATAAGCAAGCAAGCAGACAATAAGATAGAAATGATTTAAAAGCAAATCAGCTATGATATAAATCATGCAGTTCTAAAGTTCTAAGGTATTTCACTGACGTGATGCTGGGAGCTTTTCCTTAGTCTGAATACAGGAGAGAAGGGTGGCATAGGCAGAATAACTGGGGGTGGGGGAAAGGTTTGGTTTATGGGGGGTCTCTGTTAGTAATGTTTTTTTCTTCGAGTTCTTTGAGCTTTAGGAAGTTGACTTGTCAAGAGAGAATCAGTAAACGTTACTCAGGAGTTCACTAGTAAATACTTAGGATGGCGTCAAGGTGCATTAGACAGCTGCTTGCAGAAGGAAATTTATTTTTGTGCTCTGGCAGTTTGAAGTTTCAATAGGATGGGAGTGGCTGTAAGGCAACACCTGGGAGTGTTAATGTGGGGAGCTGCTTGGATTGTGCCTCCTTACAGCTCAGATCTCTCTCTGGTTGGGTTCTTGGAGGCATGAGGCTGTGTAGAGGAGTTTTTAAAGGAGAAGGGACTCAAAAGCCCTATAAGACAGTAACTGAAGCAGAAAAAATAATAGTTGGAGACGTCAGAGGGGTGTTTGCTGGTGTTGCATGCATCACTCGTGTTGATGCCTGCTCTGTGTGTGTGTTTTGTGTCCTTGGTCTGTCAGGGCTCTGTGTGAATTCCTCTCTGCTGTGTCAGTGCTGCGGAGTTTTCCCCGCAGTCTGGGGCTGTGTGGAGCATTTTGTGAGTCGCTGGTGTGCTCAGAATGAATCAAATCTTGTCTCAATAGGCTACAATAGAGCCTTCTCATAGGAAGTGTAGGTCATGAGGCCATTTCTCAGAAACGCGTGTGGTCAGAGGCTTATTGTCATGCTAATTTATCAGAGACTCAATCAGCTGGTACTGCTGCTGCCATGACTCCAAATCAAAAATTGGATTTTTAATTTTTTTAGTTTGTATTTGTAATTATATAGGGCTGTGCTGACAAATGCCTCCAAGCTGATGCAGCTTCTTGACAGCAGGCGACTCCGGTGAAGTCAAGCTGTGTAGCTGGGATCTGGTGCCTTATAGCCATTAACAAATACTGTAATTGTTACTGCTGAGGCCTCTTCTGGGAGAGATTTCCTGGATGTTTTTGCTATGGATCTTGAAAACAAACATTCATTGCAAGGTAGAAGTGTATCACCTTATATTTCACCTTATGGTTCCATGAATGAGTGCTTGCTACAGGCTCCTTCCCCTTGCAGAGTAGCAGGATGAACTGGTAAGAAATGACACTGATTATGTGTGTGATAAGGTGCTCTGTGCTCCCAGAAGCCTCTTATAATATTATAATGCTAGGTTCTGCTTTGGGGTTCTAGCTGTTCAGGTGCAAGTGGAGGAGTGCAAAAGAATTGAGCTGAAATGCTAACTGATGGCCTCACAAGGAGCAGAATTCTTGCCACTACGTTCAGGACATCACAGTGCCACAAATACTGTTTGGGTTGTCCATTATCAGGGAGGGAAGTGTAATTAGTGTTTGTCCGGTGGGGAAGCGGAAACTCAGTAACTTGTTCAGTTGTATGGAGGACATGTTGTCAGGACATGCTTCTCCTCACCATGGCATTGCTGTGACCCCAAGCTGTTCTCCCCATGACTATGATTTCTGCTTCTCTAATACATAGGACTCTCAGAAACTTGTGTCATTTCTGAGTCTATCTGTAGCAGTACTCAAACTCACTGCGATGAAATTATGCCAACTTGAGTTTGTCAGTAGTGCCTTGCAAATATTCCTAAGACCCCGGAGTCAAAAGCAGATGGAAAGCCAATCGGCAGCAGCGGTCACAGCAGCTTTCCAGTGGCCGTGGATCAAACCTCTTGCAAAATTGCTTCCTCAAACGAGAAAAAGTCACTGGAAATGTGCATCTCCCTTAAGGTGTTGATGTTCATTGGTTGTTTTTCGTAGAAGTCAGAAAGGGAATGGGATTCGGGCAGGGTTTTAGCCCTAACGCATGGGTGGCTTTGCCAAATCATTGCGCTGCTCTTCAGCCTGGGCTGCATGGCCATGGCACTGCCACAGACATAAATGAGTCTGTTGGACACACTGCTTTGCAGACAGAAATCCTGTCATTGAAACATGTTTGGTTTTGTGTTCATTCTTTGTGTTCACGTGTGTTGTGAGAGGTGTTGGCTTGGGGGAAAGAGGTTTTTACTGCTTTGATGTTAATGCCAGGGAAAGGTACACAGAAGGGAAGGAACCCTCGGGGAGTGGTGACTGATGAAAGCTTTTGTAGTTTTGCTGGGCAAAGAAAGCAGTTGGGATGGTGTTTGTACCACAGTGGTGGTGAAGAGTGGGAATCAGCTGGGACTTGGTGAACCCCACCAGACAAGGCTTTGCCCTCCTGGTCCCCCATCCTAACCACCATCTTTAAGGCAGGGCTGAATTTCTGAAGCTTGCGATTTATCAGCACTGAAAATATCAATGGAGAAGGCAAGGCTCATTTCTTGCAATCTCTTCAGGCTATGGTAAGAGCAAAAACAGCAAAAAAAGCTTCAGTTCTTTTACTGGAGGGATGGGAGCCAAGTGAATACATGGAGAAAGACACGTGGATGTGCTCAGCCTCACCTAGAGCCTCCCAAGACTGCTCAGCGTGCTTCTCCCCATGCTTGTGCTCTTCTCAATGTTTCCTTCAGCTCAGACACGACAGTTGTTAAAACTAATAACAAACAAGCAGCAAAGTCAGGAATGAAACCAGATGTTGGGAGTGAGATGGACTTGTTGAAGGGGTTTGGGTTTTTTGTTGTTGGTTCTTTTTTTCTTTTTCTTTTTTTTTTTTTTTGTGAGGCTGGTTTGAATAAGCAGAAGAATCTCAGCAGTGCTGAAAGGAGTTTGTTTTAAATTGCCTGTGCAAACCCTCTGTTTTCACAGGGAAGTTGAAAATGAAAACTGAAGATGAGGTGGATTTTATGAAGGACCCCAGAGAGAGCGCAGCGCGCGAGGAAGCGGTGAGTGTCATTTGTGCATTTTCACCTTCTGTTTTTTATGTGCCTTTTAAAGAAATGCTGCAGGTGGTCAGCAAAGCTCTGGTTTCCTTCTGCAGCCTTTGCAGGGCTGAACATCGTCAGTCGTGGTCACGTTTTGTTTCAGCCTTTTAAAAATAGCATGGGCTTTTTTAGCTCTTGTGTACTTAGCACGCTTTGGGTGAAGCCACACGGAGAGGTTGTTCCAGTCTGAGGAGTGCAGATTGGCCCCAAAGGTTCCTCATGAGGCAGTGCTGGATGAACAGAGTTACATTCTGAATAGAAGATACACAAAGAGGAGGGAAAGCCCCGGATTCTTCAGATAGGGGAAATGACAGCAAAAGGTTGTGTTGGAGATCCAAAATGAGTTGTGTCCTTTTTGCCGTTTCCCCTGGCCCCTCTGCTTTGCAATAATAATATAAATACTGGGCTTGAAAGGAATGTGATTTTGGTTTAAAAAGCCCCTAATGTGCGTTCTGCTTTACTAAGAGCTGAGTTTTTGCTCTCACCTTTCTTAGCTGTGTGCGCATTTGTTCCTACGTTTTATACGTAGCTTCTTGTTCCTGAAGAAAAGTATTTTGTAAATGCTGAATTGCTCCAAGCCTGTGTTCATGCATGTTGCTGCTGAGCAGCTGTGTTTGTGTGTCAGCCTGCAATGATGAAGCTGTTAAAAAGAAAAAAAAGCACTGCGAAGATGAGTTAACACTGCAGGGTGGAGCACCAAAAACTTTGCTCATCCCACAGTAAAGCTCTTTAGGCAGCAGCACAGTCTTGCCAAAGCATGTAATAAAATCAGGTTTATTTTGTTTTTAACAAGTGAAGGCTTTATTTCTGTAGCTGTTTGCTCAACGACTTAGCCAGGGACTAGAACTAATGGCTTTTCGAGGTAACATTTGTGTGTCTGATATTCATTAATGGGATGCGTGAGGGTAAAGATGCAGATGTTGTTTTACTGACCCTTTATTAGAGATATCGTGACTAATACTCACGTACCTGGTAGTACTTTAAGGCATATTTAGAAAGTGCAAATTAGAACCCGGGAATGCTCCCCACATTTCATTTCAAGCCTCCGAAACAAGAAGGAAAAGGGAAGAAACACAGAGTCTGGCTTCCATTTTGCATGTTTGACAGGCACTGGGGATTTTTTGTGCGTTCTTTCTTCTCTTCTTCCCCCCCCCCCCACCTCCTCCACCCCTCCCGCCCCATCAAACACCTCTTTAGAAATCTGGCTTTTCTGGTGCAGGAATGGGAGTGTCAGGAGAATGGAAAGTTTGCTGCAGGACTGACAGGGTTTCCTGTTGCTAAGTTCGACAGAAACAAAATAACAACTGCACTATATTAAGGCTGCTTGGAAAAAAAAAAAAAAAGAAAGAAAAAAGAAAATGGGTGGAAGGCTTATAAATAGAGCTTAATTCACACATGTAGGTTGAGCAGGGAGTGGAGCAGTGAAAGCAGGCGTGAAAGGCGCTTCTCCTGCCCCGTCCTGCCTCTGCTTTATTTAGTGCTGACTCTTTTGTAGCCAGAAGTCTTTCAGGTGCTCATTGCCTTCTCATTACCGGGCCATTTTGTGGTTAGTAAAAGTGGTTTTCTGGACGTGTTGCAAATAGAAACGCTGCTTGCAGCTGCAGGTATTCAGCAGCCTTCCCCCTGCTTGCAGGAACTTGGGATAAGTTGCTGGGAAGTGTGTTAACCCTTGGATTGTGAGGGAGAGTTTTGCACCATGTTGTTTGCGAGGCGATGTGGACAGCTGTTTGTACACAGGGGCTGTTAAAAGCTATCGGCATCTAACAGGTGGAACTTTGCATATTGGAATCGGGCTGAATAACAAGAAGATAAAACATAATGGAAAAGAAGAGGGAAAATTCCTTCTTGTGTGTTGGTTTCTGGAAGCGTAGCATTGTCTGGGTTCTTGGTGCCAAGAAGCGTGCTCCAGTATTACAAGTATAAGATACACATACTTTCCCTGCAGTCTATTCAGAAGGCTTTGCTTGAGAGAGCTTCTTGTGCATGTCATGGAAAAGCTGCAGCTGAAAACTGTTTAGGAAAATAATGGTTTGTAGGGTTGTAAACATTGAAAAGGAAATAATGGAAAAATATTTTTTTTCCAATTAAAACGGGCTTTTAAAGTGTCTGTTTCTCCAGAATGTTTTCTCAGCGGCTGTATTTATTCAGCTATAGAAACTGTACCACGAATTTCCACGTTCCCTTTGTGCTGGATGGGAGGTGCAGTCAGACCCCAGCGCTGCTCACCGGGAGGCTCTGCTGGAGCTCAGGGGGGCTGGGAGCAGCTTGATGGGATCTATTAAAATCAGACTTTAGCATTTTGTACACTGAATGACTTCAGAACCTTAACTTTTAAGGGGAAAGCTGATTTGGCTTTTTGTATGCTGCGATATTACAAGTAATTGAGAATTGGATCCTGGTGGCTGCAGTGGTATGAAAGTAAAGCGAGGTGGGATGAGATTTACCCCACTGTCCTTTTCTTCTTGTGCTGCTCACTGAAATCAGTTTTAATTCATTCGTCACTGAATCTTTGTCTTCGTGCAGCTGCATGGATAATGTTGCACTTTGGGGTTCATCTGGGTTCCTTTTCCTTTGTCTGAGCCTGTGGCTGACAAACTGTAGCTGGAAGAGCACAAAAACACAATTAACTGGGGAATGGTTCTCTCTTGTATTGATTCCATTACACGGATCCTATTAACTTTAATGTTTCCTACCTTCACCACATGAGTTAGTTTTGAAATGAACATCTGTATTTTCAAAGGTTGCAGCTGACCAGATAAACACGTCCTTGCAAAATGTTTTTGTGTGGCACAAAGCTTGATCTGCACTCCCAGATCTCTGCTCATCCAAGTACTGCTGTAATAGAGCAGCTTTCTGGGGAGAGCTTGCAATATTTCAGTCATGGTTTGGAAGAGTGAAGTGTGTTTATAAAGCTTTCAGATGACATCAGGTTGGGAGGGGTTGCAAGCACTGGGGAGAGCAGGGTTAGAGTTCAAAGTGACCTTGAACAACCAGAGGGTAATCCAGATAAGAGATGAAGAAAGATACAAAGTGTGCAGAGAAGAAATCAAAGTACTCGCTTTACTAAGTCAGGATAGCTGGAGAGTGATGAATAGAAAATGACCAAGGATTTTTAGAGGGCTGCAAATGAAGTGTAGACTATCAGTGAGATGCTATTGCAAAAGAGACGGATCCTGTTTTGGGCTTCTGCAAAGAGTGTCATCCTAAGACACAGGAGGTGACTTACTCATGTGCGGCGCTTTGCAGGCCTCATCATTGTCATCCAATCCAGTTTTGTGTTTTGCTCCAGGGAAGACGCAGAGGTTCTGGAAAGTGTCCAGAAAGAAGATTGAGAAACGTGAGAAGAGTTTGAAAGAACTCACTTTGTTCGGTGTAACTAAAAGAAAACTGTTGTGCAATCTAACAGACTTCCAACGTGTAAGCTCCTTTCCATGGCAGCTTAATTTACTGATTTGCTAATTTGCCAAAATTATTGAGGCTAGATATTGGGAAAACTTCCTGTTATCATCGTGAAACTGTTGCAAGATCACCTAGGGAGGATAAAAACCTCTTTGGGAAGTGGTTATGGATAAGGCAGATGACCTTCATTGAGGCAGAGCCCAGGTCCGTTGTTGTCCCTTCATTTTGGTTTGTAGAACCTTAGGTTTTGTGGGCAATTTTATAATTTTTTCCCTTTCTTTCATGCAAGGCTCCTGTATGCTTCACCTGCACGCACTGGAGGTAGGAAGAGGGCAAGGGATGGACTGGGTGGCAAAGGACTTGTAGGTGACAGACTTGTGCAGTGGGGTAGGTATAAGGATGGACATTAAGCATGGTGGATCCCGAGGTCTGGCTTTCCCCTCGCTGTAGTCTTACTTGTCCCTCATCCCTGGTGTCAGCAGAGAAGTGAGGCCAAGGTGTTGTATGGGATCACCCCCTCTAGTAGCTGCTGCTCAAAGAGGAGGAGTGCTGGAGTCATGCAGTAGAGAGATGCTGAAAAATGGTGAAACGTGTCATTTAATTTCTGCAGATCTGCTTAGGATTTATTCACCAAAATTCAGGTTGCCTGTGCGCACTGAAGCCAGTTTGCTTTGTGTGCATTTGTACGTCTGCCTATATTGATGCATCTGTCCATACCATGTGATGGTTTGCAGCTGCATGATTGCAAGCTCCTGTGTCCCAAAGGCTTTGCAGAACAGCACAGGAAGGCTCCCAACAGCACAGGAAGGCTCCCAACAGCATGGGGGAACTGCAGACCGAGTGACTGGAGTGCTGGAAACAAATCAAAGCAGAGTGCCATGGTGGAAAGTGCAGCCCTAACAATAGGCTGCGGCCTAGCCTGCCTCTTCAACATCACTTGTGTAACTCTCTCTTTGTAAATATTGTACTGTAACTAGAGTAAACATGAGGAGAAAAAAAAACAACACAAAACAACAGCAAACCAGCCAAAAAGGAGCCTGCCCAGAGCCTGGCATTAGTGCTAGATGGTGACACAAATGCATCGGTCAGGGCTTTGGGCTGGCCATCTGCAGGGCCCTTTCTCACACCCACTGGCATCCTGTGCGTGTCCCTGAGGGCTCAAGAGGGCTGGGAGGAATTTCTGTCAGATGCTTACTCCTGTGTTTGTTCATTGCTTTGCAGAGTGGCCCACCTGGTGCTGTGGGCTGCTTCTAGTGGGACACTCTGTGCATTGCTGCATAAGCTGTTGACACTATAGCATGTGTTATGTAAAGTTAGGAAAAAAAAGCAGGGGAAAAAAAGCAATTTAAACAAGCCTGGGATTGCTGTTGGCCTTTACTATTGCTTGTGGTTTGAAATCTGCAGCGGGAAGGCTTTTGTGCAACTACAGTGGCTGTGATTTTGTCCTTTACTTAATTTCACTAAGAACTGCAGTTCTAATTCCTTTTTGTCCTGAGTTCTGCTAATCCTCAGCTCAGGGCAGCCCTTTCCAAGTTCAGGCACAGGATTCACGGATGGTAGTGAGAGAAGCAGGAAGGCAGACAAGTGAAATCTGCAACTGGATGCAAAGATGCTGCTTGCAGCCAGCAGGATGGGGCAGATGAATGGGGCTCCTTTGTGAGCCACATGGAGGTGGTGAGTTATTTCATATCCCCTACACCTTCCCCTTCAGTCACTGCAGTCTCCATTATTTCCCAGGTTTGAAAAACACAGAGCTAAATGATTTCTCCCATAGAAAATCCTGGTTCTGGAGTATTCATTTTTTTTAATGCAGCTATGAAAGTATGGGTACATATAATAATGGATGTATAAGAGTCTGTGGCAAAGCAGTGTTGGCAGTGAGTGTTGTACCTTGAGGAGGAAAATACCACTCTGTTTTCAAATGGTTCAATCTCCTGTATCACATGGATTCTTTTATTTGTGTTCGAAATCCCTTAAAGTTTTGTGGTGTAACTGTTGTATGGTAGACATGGTTACCACACACTAAATTCCTAGACTAAATATAGAGGAAATTAAGATGATAACATGGGAGACCAAACATGGACTGCATTATTATGACAAATGGGTGTTCTGGTGCATCGCATCACTGAGTTTTTCCCCTTCTCAGCACACCTACCCTGCTCCATGCTGCCGTTCTGGAAGTTTGAAGTTGGAGCCCTGTGACGTAGAGAAGCCTCCTTTGAGCTGGAACCATTTTCATGGAAAAGAGACTCCTTCCAACTCTTAGCTCTGATGGAAGAGCCACAAGTGTGATGCGGGGTTTAAAAGATGAGGCTGGTCAAATTGAGACTATAGGAATGACAGTTCTGGCTTTCAGGAATGAAAAAAGTTATTTTTTAAGTAACTACTTCAGGAAAGATGAGCTCTCTGTTGCTTGAGGTTTCCATCAGGAACTGGATATTCTATGGAGTGATAAGCTGCAGCTCTGAATAATCTACTGGAGAAATGCTGAGTTACACTGAGTTACCTGGGGATTTGGACGGGCTGCATGTTTGCATGCTGTCTCCTGTCTTAGAAGATGAACCCCAGCAGCATGATCAGAGAGCACTCAGGGGGACGCAGATGAAGGACTGCAGGCCCCAGTTTCCAGGCATGGCATTTTTGACATAGTCTTCCAGCAAAGATGAAAAGAATGGTGTGAAGAAGAAGAAAAGGGTAAAGAACAAATAAGAGAGGATTGTATTCAAAGCTAGAGCGCTGATCAGAAAGAATACTTCTTCTGTTTCAGTATTTCCACTCACGCACTGTGAATTGTTATGAAAACATATTTGGCATTTTACCCAGTGCTGTTAAGACTCTCTCCATGGAAACATGAAGCAGAAGGCATTTCGCCTTGCAGTAGATGCACAGATTCCCCTTTCTGTTATCGTTTTCGGTCCTTTTTTCCCCACCCTTTTTAGGTGGGTCGATCTTCCCTTATATTCTTTTCAAGCAGAGGTGGAAATCTCAGATTCTTTTCCTCCAGCGTCTCTACTGCTGCTGCTTGGGATCATGTGTATATCTTGTGAGGCCCCAGATGACTCGACTGTGTCACTGGCTGCTGTTAGAACACCAGATGAAATAAAAGCCTCAGTGATACAAAATGTTTGTCTTTCCATGCAGCGTCCTTCCTCATATTGAGCAGCTTCACTGCTTTCAGGGTTTGTCAGTTTTCCTGCTGATTTCTGCCTCATCTATGAGCGTGTACTCTGGTGCAGAGCAGCAGTGCAGTAAAATTTGGCCTTGTGTTAATGGTGGAGTTTTCAGCTTGGGACTGCAAGACGAGAATAGGTGACAAATGTTGCAGTAGATCAGAATATCTTAGGTCTATACAGAGGTGCTGGTAACAAAGCCTATGACACCTGCAATGAAAGGCCTTCACTGGCGTGGAAGGGATTGGGTTTGGACTTTGTCTTTGGGAAAAAAACCACAACGTGAAGGCTGTAACAGGCATGCAGCAGAGCTTGCAGTGGTTTAATAAAATAAGCTTTATCAGCTATATTGGAATTAGTGGGCAGGAGCAAATTTTAAACCAGGCTTTCTTTTCAACTTAGTCTCTTCCAGCCAACAAAGTTCTTGTCTTTCATCTTCCTGTTCTGCTTTGCTTATGGATTACATTTATACCTATATAAGCATGTATTTGATGCAACCAACTTTTTGATTTTCTCTTAAGCAGTAGTTAGCTTAGCTACTCCCTCCCTGCTTGCATACTGTGTTTTTAGTGCCAGCAATGTACTCGATAAAACTGAAGGCAGTAGCTGTGCCCAGGAGGATAGTCCAGAAGATAGGACCAATATTTCTGGGTTATCTTGTTTGCTTTCTCTTCTGTCTGTGCAGTTAAAGTTGGAGTGATTGTTACCAGCTTGTGTTTAACCTTAGTTAACACTGCTGTTATTTCGGATCTGGAAAGGACAGGTGATTGGTTTGTGATTGTGTCAGCCTACTTAAACAGTGCTTCTCCCAGGATTTATATCCTAATACCTCTGCAGTCACAACAATAAGTTTCACTTTATTTATGCACTTAGTTACGTGGAGGCACATTCTGTGAGCAGAAAGCACAGCACCTTTGTCAAATCAGCGTGCCTCCCTGTCCTGAAGCATTTGCATCTTCTGTGCTGCTATGGGAACAGCAACACTGTTTTGCAGGTACCGTGGCACTAAGTCTGCCCACCTCATTGACAACCAAGCACGTTCTTCCTTCCTGTACATGGGCTTTCCAGCTGGTGAGATAAGAGCAGGAACGTGAAGCCTTGCCCTCCCTAACTCATTAGTCTGAGCCCTGGTAATGAGTCTGCTTAGCATCAAGTGACATGTTTTTGTTCTGTCTGAGACTGTGCTTACCTCCATAAATCACGAGAAGATCATAATCCTGACTTACTTGACTCTGAACTTTTGCTTAGTTTCTTAACACAGCTGGATGCACTGAATGCCCAAAAGTGCTTAGGAGAGCTATTGTTTCCAAAGTACACATTTTCAAAGTCTGGAGGTGCACTTCTCATGTTGGTTTCAATCTGAGCTCTTGTTCTTGGGAATTTAGAAATCTTTTCTGCCCTTCCAAAATGTTACCTAGCAGAATGCAGTACTCTTACCAAAGACATGGACGAGACTGGGTTGATAAAGTCTCCTGAAATAACATATGTGTTTCTTGGTTTCACAATGTAGGTATTAAGGGGGGGAGGAGGAAGAGATAGGTATTAAACTCTTCTACTGTAACAGGGGGAGGAAGTGCATTCTTACCTGCTTGCCCAGAAGGAGGTGGCCGTGTATGTGAGGAGTGAGTAAAAAGCATCCAGGCATCTTTTTGAGCCTTTTAAGAGAATAAGAACTTGCACAGTTTTCAAATATTCTCACCTCTGGATACCAGAAAGGAGCTGTTGACTGTAAAGGCTGGGGTGCCATGGTATGAAAAAGGGAAGAGATAAGAGAATGACAGAGAACAAGAAACTGCAGCCTGTGTTTTGATTTGATGGGCAATGCTGTAGCCTACAGCTGAATAAAGTCTCAGCAGTAATATCCCAAGACCATACTCACATCACAGTGACTTTGGCTTTAGGGCATTTTGCAGCTTCTGATTTTAATCGCTTTTTGGAGAGACTGTTGAGAGAAACCTCTAAAAGTTCATTTGTTAATAGCAAGTAGATATTTGAGGGACTGTGTTTGATTTGCTTGTCAAGGCTTGTTTATGACTTGTTTGCTATCTCTGAGGAAGCTGAGGTTTACTTCTTGTGTTGTAAATGATGCAAAAGGCACCCAGAACAGTGTACATGAATCCTCTGTCTTTGTTATAAATCTAAGTATATAGACTAAATAAATAACTTCTTTCTGGGCTTGAAATCCTCACAGTGCACCAGACAACCAAAATTTGCGTTTTGGAGTAGATCCTAGGATTCTTTAAAGCTGAAAGATCTCCTCAGCTTGAGAACCTGGGGCTCTTCCTGCCTTAAATAAGCGATGGTTATTTAAACTGGCTTTTCTTCCGCCCGGCCTCTTGGGCAGGGGTTGGCACAATTCAGTCAATACCCACTGGGATGTTGGAGTGTATGGCAGCAGAATGTGACGTTTTAAAGGTAAGGTTAAACAAGTACTCTCTTTAAAAGAGCAAGGGGAAACATCTGTGCTCTCGGGATTGCCTTTCTCAGCTCTAGTAGGAAACTCTAGTAGGAAACTCGGTACACTAAGAAATGATTTTTAGAGCAACTCAAATGCTTTTTAAGTTATTTCCTTCTCTTTCCAGAAAACGGAATTTGATATAGAAGCGTACTGTTTTGAGTACCAGTTTAAAAATAGGATATTTTGGTTTAGATATTTTTTTTTAGGTAGGCATTAGTCTCCCAAGGAAAGTACATTCTGTTTCTCTGCATGTCTTCTTATGAGCATTGCGTGTTCCCTGACTGGTAAGTAATGCTGTCTGGCACACAGAATACGTTTTGGCAGGTTGGCTCTTAAAATATGTGTTATCCTTTTACGGAGGACATCGGCTGAGGTCTGGATCCCATACTGAAAGAGCAGGAGGGAGACAGGAAAGATCTGGGGTTAACTGTTAACGCTGCTAGAAATGGAGGAGCAGCCAAAGAGATGGGCAGCAGGGCATGCTGCAGTGAGGTTTGCTTGCTGGTACGGGACAGCAAGCATCCACAGCAGTGAAGGTGTCAGACTGGTGTTTAGGTGAGTGAGTGAGATTATGTGAGTCTGAGAGCTGTTTCCTTAATCTGAGGGTGGTGACCAGGGTCAGATCTGATCATCTTTCTAACTTGGAGGCATTCTGACTATTTTTCCCTGACCTCGCACAGAGGAGAGGGAGAACAGGACACTGATTGCAGCCATTGCGCAGACAAAATCAGGGAAGGAGCCCAAATAACATTTTCTTCCAGCCTTACCAAATCTCCTAGCCAAAGAAAGCATGAAATAACAACAGCTCTCAAGAAAGGCTAAATCGTTTGCCTGTACCAACAGATGTTTCTGTAAGCCACTGATTTTTAGGTTGTCTCAGCTTAAATACAGTACAGAGTGAAAAGCGTCTAAAAGGGTAAAATGGATTTAGAAGAGTTTTCTCTACTTAAGAGAACTTTGTAAGCTGTTGGTGAAGCTGTAAACAAAGCTACACTAAGATAGATAATGTATTCTAGTTTAGGTTGTGTCATTTTGCTTGTTACTGGCTGCCTGGGTTAACAAAAGAAAATATTTTTCTTTCAGTAGCGTTCAGATCTTTTTGCTGGGTATTTTTTCTTATGTGTCTGCATTAAATAAGCCCATTTAACAAAACATGATCCTCTTATAAACATGGAATAATGACAGTATCCCACATATGGCTTTCATTAATTTTTGCATGTTCTGAAGTTGCCTTTTTTTCTCCTGAAGGCTGACTTCAGAAACAGAGATTAATGCTACATAATGGCCAAAAGTACTAGCTGAGCAGTCAGCAATTCTAACTTGGGATAGGAGGAGCTTCTCGTTAAGGTTATTTAACCTTTTCATGTTAGAAAGGGTATTTTTTCTGTACAGAACCGTGCTGTATAATCCGCCCTCATCCCATTTGTGATTACTGGTTTGCATTGATTGGACAGGCATCAGCTGATTATTTGCAAGCTTTCTTGCTTCTGAGTCCTGTAAACATTTTGGATTTTAGCCTGCCGAGAATTGTGGGACATCTCTCCCTTTTCTTCCCAAGACAGCAAACCCAACCCCTTCCTTGCATTCAATGGGAGGAGTTTGAGGTGATCTTTTACCCTGGAGCAATCTTCCCTGTTATCTGCAGCTCCAAACCTTGGCAGCTCCTCAGATAGCCGGGCAGTAGACATCCAGATATGTGGAATGCTGTTGTTTGACATTTTTGGCCCCACTTATCATTGTCCATTGGGTTAGGTTTACGGATTAGGTTTTGGGTTTTAGATCCATTATTCCACTCAGGAATTATACCTGCAACAACAAACACTGCTGCAAAGGCATCTTTGCAAAGCAGATAGAAGAGATGCAGGGTATGTTAGTTTATAACCCAAGAAATAAATATTATAGCATTTTTTTGTGAATGTTGTCAGTAGTTGAGAAAATTCCGCTCTAATGGCTATGATTCAACATACCTAGCTGTTAATTAAACTTATGTTTAATTATGAGATTACAGAGGAACACATGCAGGGTGTAGCAGTGCTTATGGCAGTGTCTGAACAGAGCAGAGAAAGCTTTCGTTCATGAGCCTGGTGGATCCTTGTCCTTGCGTACCCATCTTTAGACCAGAGAGAGAAAGTGGTGCAAAAATTAGTAAAACAGGTTTATTTCACATGGTTAACATTCTTTCCTTGGCTCTCATGCTGTTAATACATGTTTGTTTAATATTCTTTACAGAGGATTACCAGGGAAACAGATGAAACAGTGAGCAAATTAGTACTCCTGTGGTCCTAAAGCAGACCTCCCAGGCAGGAGTTGGAACCCAAATGCCTCCTCTCGACCTTTGTGTTGGATTTTGTTTCAAGTTTCCAAACACATGGGGAGAGGGTATGGAAATATTGGTTGGACGTAAGTGTAGGTTGGAGGGTGTGCTGGTGTGCCTGTTACTGCTATGGGGAGAGGGTCCTGGCCATGAGCAGAGCATCTTGCTTACCAGTTGGGTTGGAGCTCCTCCTTCCCACAAAGCAAACGGCACCACTAGAGGGGCAAAACAAAATCCCACAGTGTCCTCTAGCCCCTGCCTGCAACAGCAGCCAAGTGAAAAACTGACCTGGAAATATGGTGGGTGCCTTTATATCGAGCACTGCTTTCCCTTCCAGATTGCAGATTGTCAAGTTACAAGACGGAAGAAAAGAGAACTTTTTCCTTTTTGACAGAGTGCCCGGCCGGGACAGTACAGGGTCGTGTGGGTTTCCTAGGGTGGCTGAATCCCAGCAACTTCAATTAAAAGGAAAAAAGAAAAAGGGAGGGAAGCTGAATCATTTTCTGGCACGATTTGTTCATTTGAATGACCTTCACTACTTCTCAATTGGAGTACAGTGGAGGCATGAAAGAATGGTAAAACTTGAATAATTTCCTCAGCTAAAGATGTGTCACTTTTATATTGTCTGTTAATTTTACTCCCTGGTGCTGTACGTCACTCATTTTGGGCTTTATCCGCCAATTCATCTATGCAGTCTGCTATCCTGTCCCTGTTTTTAGCTCTCTTTTGCTAGAAGCATCCCCAGACCTATCCTTGACCGGATCTCATTAGGGTGAGGCTCAGGCAGTGCTGCCTGCCCCTGTGCCATGCCTGCAGCACTGGGTATTGAGCTGTTATGTGGGAAGACAGTGTTTTCTGCACTCTGCAAATGCAAGGCTGTCTGCTTTCCCACACAAAACTCATCCTAACCTTCCACTGCAAGGCTTTACTCCTTCTGGAATGTGTAATTATGATATAAAGGAGCATAGGGTTTTTTGTGTGTCAGTCCATATCAAAGGTTTATCCCAGTGATGTCAAAATATGCTCTTTTTTTTGTTGTTATGCACGGTATACAATTGAAAAATTCCTTCTCAATTTGTCAGCTTTATAGGTAATGAAACATCCCCATCTTTTGTGCATTTGAGACAAATTAACTCCCCTACAGAATGAGTTACTGGCCATTGCTTGCTTGGGTACCATGTGGATTGCACAGCCCTTGTAGTATTTAGGGGATGTTATGTACCAATTTCAAGTGACTCTGTAATACTTACAATAGCTTGACAACCCCTATAAATACAATTCCCTACTTTAAATCTGTTTATTTACACCATTATCTTTCCAGATCCCAGAGGCTGGGATCACCAGAACCTGCATTGCTCCCAGAGCTACTAAAATGATCAATAATCACATGCCACGTGGGGATCAAATCCTGGTTTATCCCTGCCACACATTCTCATTTGGAGAGAGTTTGGCAATGGTGAGCCACGTGCTGGGCTACTAGGATGGCAGCAAAGATAATTTCTCATTGTGAGAATATACAATTTGCACATTGGAAACAAAAAACATGAAGTGAAATTGAAGTTAACACCATCTGACATTGTCCAAGCTCCTACAGCAGTTCAGCCAGCCAGCCACCTCCGTTTGCAGTTATTTTTGGTAAAGGCAGAACTGTATGTTGCAGACTGATGTAAGATCAGCTGAGAGGTTGCTAATCTCGTGTGTGGGATGTGTTTTTCCTGTAACCATTTGGGAGCAATAAGATGGGCAGTTTGCTTCCTCTGAAAGGATGTTCAGGCATGCTCCATGGCAGACAAAAGCCTCGGCATTTTTCTGAAGGTTATTTGCACAATGGAAATTCCTGAGAAATGTACAGCAAGCCTCTGAGAAATGCTAGAAAAGTGAAGGTCAGGAAATGGCTGAAGGTCTCTCAAGGTGTTTTTGTGTTTTCTCAAACCATGCGCTCCGTGTATGCATGTGTCTGACAGCTTTCCAAGTCCTCCTCGTTCCTTCTTCGTGGCTCTTCAGCTGTTTATTAGGCAGCTATGTCTCTGAGCTGGAACGCGGGCTGCAGCTGTACGAAGCTTTGTTTGGATGCAGGATTTGGCTCAGTTGTGTCTCCCAAAGTACAGGGTGGCTCTGCAAGGAGATGTCCTTCTCCAGACCTTGGAGTGAAGATCTGAATGATTTAAACGGGCATATAGGAGAGCTGGGGATGCCCAGGCTGGAAACTCATTTGTTTTGGTGCTGCAGAAGATTTGCTCCATGGATTAAATTGGGCTACGGCAGCACAGTGCTTGTCATGGACAGGATCCATGTGGCAGACTGTGGGGGACCATCCTCACCCCTCTCCCTGCCACCTCTTTCTTTTGGATTCATAGGGGAATCCAGCGTCACGGCCATCCTTTTGGGGCTGCCCACTTAAGAGGATGCTGCTCAGCTGGGCACAGGTGGGTCTTGCCACATCCATAGGGGTACACCCTAGCCCAAAATATGATGCAGGTGGACAGGCTGGGCTGGAAGGGGTCAATCTCAACCCTCTTCTGTGTCTTGCAATCCTCTTGCAAGAATGAGAAATGCTTTCTTTCACTTAATCTTTACTGAGGAGTGCAGCATGGGTGTCTGCTGGTGTTCAGCCCCTGCCTTTTCACCTCCAAACCCTGTGCTGGAGCATTTGCCTGGTCTGTGCTCTGCAGTGCTGACCTGCCTCCCAGACATGCAGGATGTGCCTTCCCATCCAGATTGGACGCACTCCTCTTACAGGCTTTACAGTATTAGAGTGCAGATTTCCTTTGCCTTATTTAGTTTTGGGGAATAAAAAGGAGGCTATTTTGTCTCTCCTGGCAAGGCCAGAAATGTAGACTTTTTAAATCACTTTCCAAAAAACTGATTTCTTTGAAGAAAAGAGCAGTTTGAATTGTAATTATTCTCTTTTGCTGTCTGACAAATTTATTACCTCCTGCATCTAGTGCCCAATAGTGGGTTTTGACTTGCTTAAGAGGGAGAATTCTTTCATGTGCGGCTCCGTTAGTTCCTATCAGAGCCACAGTTTAAAATGTTAATGCTCCTCAGTATTTCTGCAGATTGCATCATTTTCAGTGTTTCATAACTATATGGCAAACGTAATTTGAAACAGATAACAATAGTGCTGTCTGTTTTAGAATAACCATGATTTCCTTGTCATTAAGAGATCTGTTAGCGGGGAGAGGAGGAGAAGTTTTATCTGGATGAGTTACAGATCATATGGTGCAACTGAGCGCTTGCTTTTTCTTTTTCTTTTTTTTTTTTTTTCCTTCCCTTGAAATTCACAACACTGGACTTTGGTTTGGATATGAAACGATTGGATAGTTTCAAACTCCTGTCTGCACCGAGCAGCTCAGTGCTTCCAGATGGTTTCAATAAGCATCCCAGAAGTGTCGCATCAGCAGCCGATGGCCTGGGCTGCGCGCTTCTCCTCTCCATTTTGAGTCACTTGAAGGAAGGGAGAGCAAAAGACAGAATTGTTCACTTGATGGAGTTGTTTTCTTTTCATCCTTATCCTCTGATTGTCTTGTGCGTTTTGTTTCTGAGCTTAAATGTGGCGTTATGTTTAAACAAGCACGTGGCATTCAGAGACTTGCTTTAAACAGATGGGCAGAAGGGGCTGGAAGCCTTTGTTGTGCTCTGTCTGGGCTGAGCCTGCATTCTGCATCTCCTCTGCGTGCCTGTGTGTCCGTAGGGCTGCGTGCAGGGCAGGATTTCTACCCTGAAACAATGCAGCAAAAGCCCCACCTAACATGGGAAGGGAGTGATGGCCTCCCAAGTGGGAGTACGTCTGGCCCATTATCTGCTGTTTGTTTATGTTATGATGTGGGGGTTTTGTGTGCTTTTTCTTTGCCTCCCCCCAGCAGTCCAAGATGGGTGGAAATTAAAATGAGATGAACTTGGGGTGCTTGCAGTCGTCACTGGCCTCCTGATCTTGGCTGTGAGTCAGGAACATAACCACAGAAAAAAACTCTCGGAACAAATTAGGGATTTGGAAGCTTAAGGTTGAGAAGAGAGGAGAGAGGCAGGGATTTTTCTTACAGGTTTGTTTGTTTTCTGTTGATCATTTCACTTCTTGGCTGAAAGCATAGAGCATCCAAGTGGATCAGTTGGCATTAGCTTCCTGATCCTTGCTAGATCAAAGCATGGTACTTATGGAGGATGGCAGGTCTTCCTGAGTCACAGGCAGGGCACAGATCTCGCCAGCCCTTTCAACCTACCTGCAAGGTGCACCTGAAGTTTCTGCTCCTGCTGTCCCATGGCAACGTGCATTGGGTTACCTGTGGCTTTCAACCATACAAAGATGCTCCTAGCTTAGAAAAACTGTCCTCCTTTCTGCTGTGAAGGTTGCACATCTCCCAGTGCATCTCTCCACCTCCTTTGGCCAGAGACACTTCTCATTTCTCCTTACCTTTGGGAAGGGTGAGTGTGTGCAGCCACAAACGACGTGGAGGTGGTGCAGCTACAGGGCTGACCTATCTCACATCTCCTGAACTATGTGCTGTGCACTCAGTAGTAATGCTCAGTGGCAATCTCCCAGTTGTCAGAGAGGTCCTGTGGTTAAAGGTGATGTGCATTAAAGTGAAGCACAGAGCTGTGAAGTTGTCCCTTGGGTGAATCTTGACCAGTGGATGAGAAGCCTTACAAGCCAGCAGCTATCAACAGAATGATGTAAGAACAAAAACTGCTGTATTGGTTAAAAAAAATGAGTGCTACATAACAAAGAGTAGAGCATCATTAAGGCATGGTGACTGCTGCAGATTCCTTTACCTGACCTGAATTCACACGCTTTGTTTATAGGTTCCTATCCTGTAAATTTAGATTTGAGGAAATCTCAGCCTTTTATGGTAGCGTTTGAGGGGCTGGAATGCTGTCACAGCCATTTCTGATTCCTCATCTTGATGGGCACGTGATTGCTGGGATTCATTACATGTAGAGAAAACCAGTGACTCCAGAAAGTCCCCAGAGCACTACCACATTCTGTGTGTGTCCTAATACTGAAAGCAGAAGCTTTGTTTGTTACTGGGAAGAACAGAGTCATTGGCTGAGCTCTCGTGCTGGGGATGTTGGAGCAGGGGAGACCTAAAAGGAGATCCTTCCAGTTGGCTGTGGGCTGGGGAGATGAAGCTTTGGGTTGTGAGGGCGAGCCTGCAGCCTCGTGAGAGCAGGGTGGGATGCCTTGCAGTGACTAGGTAAGAGCCAAGTGCTGGGAGGAGGTGACACGCTGTGTCCCTGTGCTGCTTCAGCATGGAGGTCTTCCTCACATCTATGCCCAGTGCTGAGCCTGGTCACTGCACCGCCGAGCACTGAGGTAACGATGGCCCTCAGCTGGGACGTCATTATCATCCAGCATCATTTCCTGCTGGATCCAGAGGGCAAGTAGGCTTTTGCACGATCTGACTGTACAGAGTGGGGGTGTCACACCCAGCGTAGCCCAAAACAATGCCTAGCATTTCTGCAAACTCCCATTTTTCATTATTTTACCGAAGAGGTGTGTGTGTGAGTCAGTTCCTGTGCAACTCATGAGCAGGCTTCAGTTTGGATGGACAGCACTAGAAAGTGAGGAGCTCCAGCATGGTGGGATCTGTGGATTTAGGTCTCCTTTGGAAGAGTTTTCTTGCATTCGTGTGCTACAAACTCATTCTGACCTGCAGTGGAAGCATCCATCAGCTGTTGCTTAGGATGGCTTTTTGAGATCTGCAATTAAATATTGGTTTGGTAGCACTGGTTCCAACATCCGCGTCTCCTGCTTTGCACCAGAAGTTTAACAATCCCTCTGTTTCCAGCTTTCTCTCCAAACCAAAGCAGCAAGTTTCCTCAATGCAAACTCCTGCACTTGGATCCAATCCCCTCCTTTCCCTTTTTCTTCTCTTTTTCTCTCTCTCTCTCTCTATTTTTTTTAAACCTCCCCCGTTCCCTTTTGAATCTGTGAATGAGAGAATGTCTAAAGTCAGGGAAGGATGGAAACATTTTCTCCTTGGTGAGGTCAGGGTGGGGTGGAAAGTGGAGGGGGCTGCGAGGGGGCAGTTTGAAAACAGGAAACCATGTGGCAGCATGCATGCAGGGCCCAGCTGATGTGAATGAGCTATTGAGAGGGGAGAGATTTGCTGCCTAGCCCAGCGTTAGAAAAACTGAGAAACCCTGTGTTTGCCTTTTTTTTTTTTCCTCAAAGAAAAAAAGCTCTGCTTCTCAGTTAGAATAAACGAGATAAACTTGTATTTTTCTGAGTACGAGTTACTGAAATCTTTTGCTTCCTTTTTTTTCTTTTTTTTTTTTTTTTTTTTTTTCGGGTGCACTGATTACATCGTAAGTTTCCATCCCCATTTTGGAGAAGCGCTGCGCCTGAATTTGTCTGTCTGTCTGTCTGTCATCAACCTCTGCCCCAGGACAGAGGGAAACACAGCCGTCCTTCCTTTCCTCACCTCTCCCAAAATGCGTCCCTTCACTTCTCCATCTTTGTACCGGGCAAACAGGCTGAGAGCTTGAAGCAGGAGGTGCAAGGAGCTGCCGATGGAAAGCTGCTGCTTTTTCCTCCTCCACTCCCCTCTCTTTTTTTTTTCTTCTTTTTTCTTTTTTTTCCTTTCTTTCTGAGGAGATGAATCATGCTCCCACAACTGTAAAGACATTTTCAAAGCTGAGAACGCTGGTGGTGCAGTACTAAAAAGGCAAGTAGGGCCGTCCCAGCTCAGGCCAGGAGGGAGTGGCTTTATTTCATTATTTTCTTTCCTTTCGCCCTGTGCTGTCATTAGAAATTTAAACTTAACGCAAAACCGAGCCCTCCTGCCTGCTCGGCTGAACGGCAGAAAGACTCAAAAGGAAGAAAACACTTTTTTTTGTTGTTTCTTTCAAATCTTTGTGTGCTGAAAGAAAACTCACATTGGTGACAGTACTTACTTTGGATACAGTGATCGACTTTTTTTTTTTTCTCCTTTTTTTTTTTCCCTTCTGAATCAGACACGTCGTGGCTGAGCCTTCCTCTGCTTTTCTCCCTTGGAGCATCAGGGTTCCTATCGCATCTGTCTGGCTTTTGTTCTCTATCAGAATTTTTATTCTGGTGCTTTTTGGATATCAAAGTTGTCTGGAAAACTTCTTATTATTCGTATTCATATAACGGGAAGGCTGATACCATTCTTAGCAGCTACAAAAGAAGTAATAATCATATGTATAAAGCTCTCTCGATATACCTTCTGTTTTCTATAAGTTCCTGTGTTTGTATAAGCAAATCTGTTCCAAGAAGACTTTATCAACCGGTCGCAGCTCTGGGATTTTCTTTTTCCTGTTGAGAGGCTCGGAGCGGCGGGGACTTCTCTGAGCACGCGTGCGTGTGGCCAGGAGCGCAGCAGGCACGCTGGGGTTCATGGTGGGCTCTGCTCCCTACACTGTGCCTCTGCTCGCGGCCCTCGGGACAAAATGTACGAACGGCACAAGAGGCGGTACAGCCTGTGCGACATCTCCAAGGTGGACAGGACTGTAGATGTGGTGTTGTTAAAGGTATGGTGGTTGTTTACGTTGCTTATCCTGCTCCTTCTCTCGGGTGCTGCAGGTTGGGGTTCAGGAGGAGCTTGCGCCCTTCAGCATGCAGACGGGTTGCAGTCGTGAGCGTGAAGTGGTTTGCTGTTATCTCAGAATTATCCATCGTAGCATGCAAACACGCTTCCAGAGAACCATTCTGGCCATCTTCCCCCCGGTCTTTTCTCCCCATTAAACACTCCTGTTGTATTTTGCAAACCTCACAAGTCACAGGTGGTTTTTCTGTGCCTTTCTGTCAAGGATTTTCATTCCCAGTGTTCATTTTTGGAGTGAAATGTGGCCCCCCACCCCTTTCCCCAAAATATATCCTGCTGAAAAAGGCATGGTGGATCCTCCCTTGCCTCTGTTTTTTGTTTATATTTGAAAGGTGTCGTTCTTATTGTTTGGGTGTGAATTTTGTCAGAAGATTGGTCAGAGCAAGAGCCGGCAGCAGCTCTTGGCTACTTGTCCCAGCGTTCCTTCGCTAATCTAAAATTAGCAAGCGCTCCACCAAATGGCACAGTGGCAGTCTGGGAATGTCTTCTCCCTAACAGCTTTTTGGAGCTTCAGCAGTTTCCTGGCAAAGTGGATGGAAATCGGAAAGCAGCCAGAGAGGCTGCAAAACACAGCTTGCCTCTGATATCTTAACTCGTGAACGAGCGTTTCTTTCTGCCTCTCTTCTTCTCTGTGTCCTTTTCTTAGCAGAGGCAGTGGCTTTCTGCACCACCATGGAGCTTCTTTTGCACGGGTTTTGCTGCATGCCCGTTTTCAGGGCTGGTACAAAGTCTGAAGAGATAAATATTTTTATTTTCAGTGATCCTGGCTCTAATTCACATGCACTAGAATGGACCTAACACTTCTTAGGTTAATTAGCATCATTTAGGTATGAAAGTTGTTTTTCTTTTTCACTTCAATTGAATGAATCATTTGGTATTTTGGTTTTTTGTTTGTTTTTTTTTGTGTGTGACACCAAGCAGAAATAACTACAACTAGCTTTCTGTATCGACTCGATCCTGTTGAGTAATGTTTGAACCTTTATCTTAATGTCTGAATCCCGTGGGATTCAATCTCTAGATAAACCTTATGAGTCACTGAGAGCTGTAGACATACTGTGCACACACTACTTGTGTCAAATCACTGCTTAATGAGACTGGGATAAGGGGTACCCCTGACAACTTTGGTTGCAATATAAAAGACAGTCTTTTTCTTCATGAAGAGTATCTGGATGCCTTGGTTGAAATGTAATTCACTATAATTATCTGACTTCAGTATTTCTGATGTCATTAGTTCCCTAAATTAGTTTTTGTTCAGCAAAGCTTAGATTTTATAACAAAGTATGGCTCTTGTTAGTTCCCACTTGTATTTTCCTAATTGTGTTTCAAAACTGTGGGTTATGATGTCTGTTCCTGCAAATGACTCAGTGTCCATACATGTGTGCATGTGTGCACGCATTGCTGCTCTGAACATCGGCTGTAAATAGTGCAGATGTTTAAAATAGAGGGTGCTAGTGACAGCTATGTTACAAGCAGCTTAATCTTGTTATTTAGTCATTCTTATGTTTTAGCTGGTTTCTATAGCATAACCAGTAGATTAAATTAAATTTTGATGATCCAGGGATCTAAGCCAGCATTAGACTGCGTCAGTGGCAGATCATCTCTTGACGTTAATGGGAGCTGGATCAGACCCTTAACGAGAGAGCTATTTGGGATTTGGTTTTGTTTTTTTTTGGTTGGTTTTGTTTTAAATTAAAATACTTATCTAGGTCACCATATTTCAGTGTGTAGGCTTTTCTTAAGTGTCAAACATTGAATAGCAAATAAATGTCCTTATAGCAAAACCAAATAGAGTCTCCATTTACAGTGTTTGATTGGAATGAAATTGGGACAAGGTACCTGCTAAGTGCCTGACACCTTTCAGTTTGGCCTACTGATCAGCTTGTGCAAGCTGTCTTTTCTTTGGGTGGTAGGTGAATACGTCTTTTCTTCATTTGAAGATGAGGAACTCAGTCGTAATGACATAGGAAAGAAAAACAGCTGATGGGGAAGGCAACTGGAACAAGCTGTGAACAAAGAATGTCTTTTGTCATTTTGGCTGCTATGTGTTTATAGATGGTATTTTCGTAGAACCTCAGAATCATTTGAGTTGGAAGGGACCCTTGAAGGCCAGCTGGTCCGACTCCTCTGCAATAAGCAGGGACACCTACAGCTGATCAGGTGCTCAGGGCCCCATCCAGCCTGATACAGTTGCAAAAGAATTTTGGATCCTACCAACTATTTTGCAATGCATGTGCCTTCTTAAGGATTGCTATGTTGGGGCTAAAATTTTCCATGTTTAGATTGTGCCTGAAAAAGTGGTTTGTAAAGTTACAAAAAAAACCTCAGCAATTTTGAGGGCTGATGCACACAGTTATTTTTTGCTTTAAGATATGTTCCTCTTCCTCCCCACACATGAGCACAAGAGGCAGTGGGTAAATCCATGTCTTAGCTTGCTGTTGAGGGTAGAATTTCATCTTTACTGTAGCTCTTTTTGCTGCTCCAGCAATGCAAACATGATGTTCTTGGTTATTGACCACAGTGGTTTGCCACTGTACAGAAAGCCCTAGTTGATGCAGAAATGGCATAACAATTTGACATCATCTTTCCTTCTGAGATCGCATTGCAGCAGATGAAGAAGGTGTGCGTTGGGTGGGATATCTGCTTGCTGAATGGTTAATTGAGCCCAGTCAGCTCCAGGCAGGGTAAAGCAGTTTGCACTGCGTTATTCCTAGGCCCAAAATGGGAAGTCTCAATGGGCCCTTGTGTGAGTTGGCAGCTGTATCCCATGTGGTGCCTGCCACCACAAATAGAGCTGTCTGGGGACAGAATACAGATACCACCAGAGCTGGCACCTTGCAAGTACACGCAGTTAGAGAAGTGTCCAAGTCTGGATGACAAGACTGTTCTTTGCAGTTAGGGAATAAGAAATTGGCTTGTTTTGAGAATGGGAGACTGAGCAGTCACAACTGGAAATGTGTTGTTTTTTTCATTTTTTTTCGTTGATCCTGTCTACGTTAAAGCTCTGTAGATGAATGCTCAAGCTCTTACTGGTAAGCAGAATGTCTTAAATAGGGAAAAAAGTTTTCAGTTAGCTGCCCTTTGGATAAACAGATCTCACTGAGCTGCACCGTCTTCTTTCCTGCCTTGGGGTCTGGGGCTGAGGGAAGCACTGTCCTTTGTCATTGAGCTTTGTGGCCCTAAAGCAAATCTAAACTTTGATCCTGAAAACAGTATCTACTCACAGTGATTTTGTTCCTGAAGGGTTCAATAGTAAGAGGTGCATGTATTACGATGCGGAGAACTTGATTTGTTCATGCCTCGTGTAGAACTAGAACAAGGAGGATAGCTTAAATGAAATGGAAGGGTTGTCACGCAAACATTTATGTGCCCAAGGTTAATTGCTCCCATTTTCAGTCAGAACTTGTTATTTTTTATGTAAAGCCATTGTTCTTGTATTCAAAGCTCAATTAAAGGTTGTTATTAACAGGGCTCTAATTCTGCTACTGGCGGAAGATCCTCCAGTGCCAAGGGCGGAAAATGTTCTTGGGCAAGATGCTCACTTTCCCATTTGGGACATTGCCAGGAAGAAAAGTGTTCTCTAGGAATTCAGCATTGCTGTTACACCGCAAAGTGCTAATTTATTCAGCCATTTAATATGTGCTGTGGTTGTAGGAGCCTCTTCCTTTAGTGTGGTTCTTTTCAGCACTGTGTGCTTGTTGCTGTGAGCAAGGACCTCCATGAAAAATTGTTGTACCAGTACTGGCGTTCAATAGAGATAGAAGATTTGATGTAGTGTATTGACTATACTAGATGATAAGTAGATAATAGGAAAGTGTTGTCACTTTGTCCTTTTTGAGATACATTGGAGGATGGTCTCTGTGTCCTTCATGCACGCTGTAAAACCTTCCAGTAAGCTTAAGGCAAGAAAATACACAGGGAGGTACAATATCTATCTATGTAAAACTGTAAGTAAATTGATATGTCCCAATGCTATCTGGAAAGGTGATTATCAAAGCATTGCTTTGAATTTTTGCTCTTGAGCTTTGTGCAGGTGCAATTTGTTTGTATCAGTGGCTGCTGAAGGAGGATGGTGGAAATCCTTTTCCAGGTGCCCCATCTCTCACACTGCTCTTCCAAGAGTTTTGCAGGATCTTAAAAGGTGTTTGTTTGGTTTTTTTTTGGAAAGGGATGAATTAACTTTAATTCATAGTTCAGGAATTAAAAGGCAACAACCAGATTATTCTGTTACCAACGAGGCTGTAAAGTTAGAAGTTTGTTAGAAGAAACATTGAAAAGAGTATCCTACAGGAATTTTTTTGAGTTCCTAAAGAAAAGCTTAGATTTGCATTAAAACTTTTGAGACAGTTTTTATCATTTCTGATTATGACACAGATTAGTCATAATTGCAATTAAAGAAATAAGTTTAATTTTTGCTTTTCTAATTCTTCTATAGGTTATTCAAATCTTTCCTAATGTCCATTACTGCTCAGTATGGTGCACAAGTACTTAATGATGCACCAAGTAAGCTCAAATTACTCTATTAAATATTTTCCTTTATGCTAGATTGGAAGCTGGAAAAAAAAAAAAAGAAAAAAAAAAAGGAGAGAGAAATGGAAACTTATAAAATTAGGACAAAGTTAAAACAATGTGGAAAGAAGATGAATCTCTAGAGATTTGTTAGGAAACGAAAGCTAAAATTGTGTTCCCTCTGCTCAGGGATGTTTGGTGCTGATTTATACTGGTAACTGTGATGGTGACAAGTGCAAACTTTCAAAGCAGCAGAAGATTTCCTGAGAGGTCAGTGTGTTCCTGTTGTGAAATGGAAGCGCTGTCAGAAGAGTTTAGATGAAACCAGAGGGAGAAAGAAAAGGGCTTTGCTACGGTTATCACCCCATCTAAATCTTCTGAGTTACAGGAAGGCCTGGCAGGTTTGGGAAGCTCCAGTGCCTGCCTTGGAAGGGGAGCTCTCATATGGGGGCAGTCCCTTGTAGGAGGCTGTGAAGGGCATGACAGCTGGTCCCCAAAAGCCAGCGCAGCAGAAGTGAGGAGAGGCAACTTTGAAACGTCATCTGAGGAGGAGGAACAGATTCTGGTGGGCAGACCCTGAGAGGTCTGGAAAGGGTTAGAGAACTCCCCCGGACAGATGGGTGTGTGGGGGAAAGGAAGGAAGAGCCAAGGGAGATGCTGAATAGGAAGTAGAGGGAATAGAGGCTGGCGGCCACTAATAGCTCCCACATGATGGAGAACATCGCGGCCTGTTTGGCTCGCAGATTGTCTAGTGCTGTCCTTTTCTTATGCAGAGAGGCTTCTGTACTAAGTCACGTCGAGTTTCAAATTAAATGTCTGCAGGAAAATGTCTCTGAGATTCAGGAAATACAGGCGTGCGTGCCCAGAATGAGCAGCACAACTGTCTGCTGCCTGCAGCCCCAGCTGCTGTCCTGAAGCCCTCTTTGGACATTCGGTCTGCTAGCGTTTCACAGGCACACAGAAAATCCTCCGGGATTCACTTTTTGGTGCCTGGGGACATGCTCCCATGATTCATTCAGAGTCTGAGCTGCAGATAAACACAGTCAGGCTTCGGCATGGAAAAATAACTGGTTCTCTCCTGGCATGCTTTCAAATGCAGCATATTGAAGCTCTGTTCCCAGGGACTGTTTCTTATTGCCTTCTGCCATCTGATCAGCGCGTCCTCTCTGCTCGTACCGCGGTGATGTGGGATGCCCAGCAGCAATAGGCTATAATCAGTGTGGGCATAGTGGAAAGCAAGGGGTTTTTTTATTGTCTTCTGTGGCCGTCAGCCTGAGGTCCTGTTGTCAAGCTCCTCTTGTGGCTGAACAAGGGCTAAGGGAAATAGGGAGGAATAGTTTTGTTATGTATGAGATGCATGTGTCTGCAAAATTCCAAAGCAACCTCATTTCTGATTATCTCATGCTAATACATCCCCCTACCCTGCTGATCAGGTGCTTTTATGATGGCATTTTCCCTGCAGCCCATGCTGTCTGCACCCTCAGTTCAGCTGCTGAGGAGGGAAAGCAGCACTCAGTGTTCTGCAGTGTGTGATGGGTTTTATGTTTTCAGTTTCTGTGGACCACCCAGTTTCCTGAGAGCTGCAGTAAACCTCCTTCAAATCCTGTCTGGTCTCTTTTTGGCATAGGGAACGCTTATGTATAGTAGTGGTTTCCTTTGTTAGTGTTTTGGTGGTGATTACTATTATTCCTGAATTTGGGCTGCTGAGATAAATACTTCATAATGCTTCATTTTGTGCACAACCATGTACTTTTGAAAAAACACCTTAAACTTCAGTGTTACTTTCTCATTACTGCTTTTTCTAGAAAAAAAGAAAAAGCAGACATTTTCAATACTTGGCAAAGGATAGAGCTGGCTGGGTAATGGGAAAAATATTCAAATCTTTTTTGAAAAAATGCCAATGTCTATAATGCATTTTCAGGGAATGACTCAACTGGTTCTATTAAAGGAAAAAATATAACGTTAATTCAGCCTAATTTAATGTGTTCTACCGCAGTCAACTGGTTATAAACAGTCTTGAATCTTCTAATTCTTTGCTTGCTTTCTGATAATTACTGAATAGAGTGCTGCATTATCATTTTCCAGCAGTGCATGTTAATATAAACCAAGAGCAGTTTCCATTAATTTGATGGAGCAACATCGGTGTAAGAGTAAGAAGAATGAGACACAGTGTCTTCTGGAAAGAGTAATGTACAAACCATTCAGAAGGAGGCAGGATTTGATTTTATATCAAGATGAATCGTTCCTTCATTGTGTGGACTTGAGCAAATTTGCATTTGTCCTCCCATGTATGTTCAGACTCAGTGTCTAGATGTGCCTTTAATTATATGTACTCCAAAGTAGGCTGTGCTCTGGCTCAAGAGAAAAGAATATTAATCTGATGTTTATTGACTTTACAGCTCTTCTAAGACTGAAAAATTTGTATAGACTCTGTGGTGAAGTTTAATTGCTGAGGTTAGATACCTCTGAGCCTTGTGAACAGGCTGATTCTTCCACTGAAACAATCAGAAAGGTGACCCACTGTCTATGCAACATTTAAAGCTAAATGTCTTTGTCACTTTGGAAAATAAGAATCCTGCTTTTTGCTATTTGCTTTAAAAAAATCTTTTCTCGAGCTTCAGACTGCCTTTCCACTGCTTCTTTCACTCTGCACCCTTTGTTAACATGTCTGTGACTATCTGCTGATGAAGGTGCTGTACTGAAGCCCATGTGTGTGTGCAACTGGTGAAATGGTGTGGGGCAGCAGACAAGAGAGAAGATGGGTATGCATGTGTGTGCAAATGCATATGTTTGAGCAGCGGTGCAGGAAAGGACTTGAGATGTGTATGCATAGGAGAGTCTGATGGGGATCTTATATTAATGTATATATGAGGATTCAAGGAGCAGAGGCAGGGAGCAATTAATGGGAAGAAAACCAGGCTGTGGAATACCTGGAAGCAGGGAGGGATGCCCAGGGCTCTGCACCTTGAGCCCTCACTCACAGAGCATGAGGCCTTTGGCTCTCCTGGGAAGCTCATTTTTCTCCTCTCAGACCTTCCTGAGCGTGAGCTGCTGGTTGGGAAGATCATGGCATCCTCTCTGCTGGAGGATTTTACAGGCGTGTTGTATGAAGGCCTCTCAGATTGTAGCCAAGCTTGACTTGGAGCAGCACAAAGGGACTAAGTGATCTGTCAAGGGCCCTTCCAACCACATTTTGTCATCGCAGAAGTATGGAGGGGGACAAAACTTGATCAAGAAATATGTAGTGCAGAAAGCAGCTGACAGGTCTTGGGGGAGTGCTGGCTTTGCTGAGAGCTCAATGGAGGCCCTGGAGGGAGACTCTCCATTGCAGAGCAGTGGGTGCAGGCCAGGCTGGGACAGCAAATCTGTGCTCATCAGCTCATGAGAAGAGGAGGAGGAAGGTGGGTTCTTAGAGCAGTGAGCCCCATCAGGAGTAGAAGGGTCCTGGGATAAGGGATTAGTCTGGTGAAGAGGTGCAGGTTGACTAAGGAAATTTGGTGACAGGTTAGAGGCAAAAAAGCAAAAATTCTGTCTGTCAGAGAAGAGGGAAAGGAAAGCCAAAGAGAGGGTAGGAGAAACATTTGTCATGTGAAGTAAGACAAGTCATCCGTTTGAGCAACTATTTAGCTAGAACATGTGAGACCCTGTGTGTTGAAGCAAGTGAGGAGCAGCCAGGCGGGAGGGGAAACAACTTCTGGGTTTGATCTCAATGGGATTTGTGTTTGGAAAACGCGTTCATCTAGGAAGAGCAGCCAAACTTCTGAAGATGAGAGAGTGAAGGGGTTTGCAGACCAGTTATAGACAAAAGCAGTGAGAAACGTGTTGGGTGAGCCAAGGGCCATGGATAATCCAGCAGAGTTCAGGGTCGAGAAGTTGGACTAAAGAACCAAAGTGAGGAAGAGTAAAACACAGGAAGAAGGCTGAGCATAGATCAGTCATCCCTACTGAAAGACTGGAAGTTACAGACAGGATGAGGAGCAGTGTGAAATGATAAGGCTGATGTTGAAATAGAGCATGTGATGTTTCAGTGTTAAATGGGATTTTCTAACACAGTCATCGCTGCAGTTAACGCAAACATGTGAAGTCAGATGTACGAAGTGCTTCTGGTTCTTACCATGACTTGGACACTTCTGTAGCCCTCATTTCTACGTTATCAGAGTTCCCTGCCATCTTTAGGGTAATTACATTTGGCGCAGTACAGGTAGTAAGAAATTACTATTCTTTAGATAGTGAACTGAGAAAGTAGGGGAGTACCTTGCCTGCAGTCCCACTACAAATGGAAGTGAGAACTGGAGCCAGGTCTCTTGAGTTCTCCACTAGTAGCTTAAACTCTGGCTCATCCTTTCTCCGAACTCCTGCCTTGAGTGGGAGCCACTTCTCCCTCATACTTTCCACAGAGAAACACAGTTTTTGGCATATTGAAGTGCTTTGTTTAGCGATACTGAAGAAAATAATGGTAAATTACTTTTGCGATTATTATTATTATTATTATTATTATTATGGAATTAAGCCATAACTATATATCCACTGGTCGATGCAGAGTTAAGTTGCAGAAGAGGCTAATGGGGATGATAGCAAAAGCAGCCTTTTTTTTTTTTTAATTTGCTGTTGCATTTTCTTTCAGATAAACCGTGAAAGCTGGTGCTCACTGGAGCCATGTCCTGACTCTTCGCTGCTGGAGCGCAAGCGGACAGGAGAGTCTCCAGGTAAGCTGTGGGTTCTTGACCAGCATGCATTCAGTAGAGCCTCCCTCTTGTTCTCCTTGCTGCTTTCTTCAACTTTTCTTTCCTTATTTTATTTTATTTTTTTTTTTTGTCATCCTAATCTCAATGGAAAAAAATATATAAGCTAAAGAAAATGTGTAACGAGTCTATAATGAGTCATTGTTAGTACAGAGTGAGCTGAGTGGAGCGTCGCCTTCTTAACTGTGCACTTGAAATGTTTCAGTATTTCAGTTTTCCACCAGATTTTAGACGTGCGATGGAGAAAACAGACGTGTTCTCTAGTCAAAATGATAATATAAGAAAAGGAAAAAAACCCCAAAAATTCTCATAATCCATATTCAGATGAAGATTAGCGGCTTCATGGGGTTTTTTGCTTATTTATTTATTTTTTTCTTCAAAGTTCCCATGATTTCCAGACTTCAGGAAACAGAAAGGCAGTTCAGAGCCATCGTTCCCACACCCTGCCCACAGTCCTGCATGCTGGCGGGTGCTCTGTCTCTTCCACAGGGACAGAAAATCTCGTCTGGCAAGTTTCAAAGAGGGCTTCGTGTCCAAGATAGGAAAAAAAAGCGTTTCCTCTCATTGAATCATGCGCGTTCAAAACAAATACAGTAATTTACCAGAGCTCTGTGTAGAGACTTTGCTTGGACTTTTCATTGAGTACTTGTTTTACTGGCAATATGTGTAGAAATCTCACCTGAGTCTCCTTCAGTTCATCTGAGATGCTTGAAAGAAAAACGGGGATTGAATCACTATTGAATTGAAATTCAAACCTCATCTTTTCAGAGCATGGGCTAGGAAGTGACATTTTGGGTGACTGACCTGAAGGGCTTATTCTAGCTAGAAGTCCTAGCTCCCATTGAAGTGAAATAAGGCCTTCTTCTCTTTTATCTTTTTTCCCTCCTCCTCTCTAAATAATAATAATAATAATAAAAAAATGCTGTGACTTGCAGGTTAGGATAGTCATGATCAGTGAATAGCTATTTTGCTAGTGTTTTACAAGAGAGCCTGCAGTATTATCACACTGCTTCTTTACTAATTATTTCCCTGCATCCCTTGAGTCTGTGAGTGATGCTTTTATGCTTTGGACTTTTTGTGCTCCATTTGGCTGCAAAATTACATGTGCTCTTTTGACTTGATGAGTTTATAATCATGCAGAGATATGGGTCAATATTAGTTATATACTTGTTATCTGATACAATATTATGCTATAGAAATATATGTAGTATACAATCAGTTATATCTGCAGACATAAATTAATAATTACAGTAGTACATGTCTGTAACACATTGAGGCAAGTTTGAAGATGACAAGGGAAATGTGCTTTTGTCTGACTGCAGCAGCAGGAAGAGCTTAGGCTCTGCAAGTGCTGGCATTCCAGAAATAATGTAATGACTGCTCACATGTAATGTGAAAGTACACAACTTGAAAGGGAATTACAACTTTTTCACCTACTGAATAGTCCTGCAGTAATCAGTTGTAAGGAGACAGTCCTCAAATCTTGGAGGAAAACTTCAGGAATTGTAGCTTCTCGTTTTCTGCGCATGCTTTGGAGCTGCATTGCAGCTACTTAGCTATCAGTGTGGAATAAGAGGGCTCAGCCCCACGTTGGAGGCTGTGAGGCTTTGGAAAATGTACGTAAAGGAGTTATTTGGAAATTTTCATCCTAGAGCTTTCTACTGTGTAGCTTTTTTCTTCTGTATTATGTGGAGAAGTGTGTTGCCATCATGTCTGTGGAGTTGCATGCAGTAAGGATAAATGGATAAGTGCAGTAATGCAATAAATGAGGTGTGTGCAGTGTGATGGGGGCTGGTCCACATACCCCAGTGCTGTGACAGCGCTGCCAGCAGGGCTCGGAGGGTCATGGGTGGGAGCAACTGAGAGACAGAGGTCAGCATTGTGCAATGTGTGCATGGTTCAAAACAGCAGGGCGAGCCCAACAAACTGAGAAAAGGAGAGGGGGGAACTCATATATCCTCCTGAAACAGCCAAGGTGAGGTAAGAGTCAGGACTTGGAGATGAACACCTCAGCACAGATGAGGGGAGATGTGGGGTCCCCCCCATCTCCCTCTGCTCCTCCTTGCCTTCCCAGCCCTCTTCCACCCCTCTCTGTCACTCGCTGGCTCCTGCCGGGCCTCTCACTGCTGCTGTGATTTATCGGCTGGGCGAGGTATCCGTTCGGTGGTGCATCTGGACCGGCCCTGCTCATTTTCCACTGGAACGTGGCTCGAGCTCCTTTGTTTTTCAGTCTGGGCTTGGACAAGCTCTGCCATCTGCCAGCTGGCCAGCGGGCCGCATCCTGGCCCTCTCTCTTACAGCCACTCCGTCTCAACTTTGCTTTTCCCTTCTTTATTTCTTTTTTCTTTTTTCTTTTTTTTTTTTTTCCCCTTTCTCTCCCCTCTCCCCCTTGATTATGGAAAAGCAGTTCAGATTTTCCAGGTTTACTGAACAGGGAAAAGGCTGAGGGAACACTTGCTCCTTCTCCAACAAGTGCTTTTCCAGTTCTCCCTGACGTGGAAACTCCTCAGAAGGGTGATGGGGTTTCCAGCCAGCTTCACCATCCCCATGGCCCCGGGGCAGCACCTTTGCCTCCATCCCTTCCACAGGGAAGGGAAAAAAAAGTGGCTTCGAGCTACCCAACCCAAATCTGTATTCCCTGTGTTGATGTGTGAGCCTGCCACAGCCAAGGATGGAGTTTATTGGCTATTATTTAAGAGCCAACAAGTGTTTTATTGCCTGGCTCCTCTGAAGGAAGCTGAAGTGTTTTGGAGGCATCTTGTTTAGGTACAGTAGGTTGAAAAATAACACTTTTTTTTCCTCATAAATACTAATAATCAGCAAGTATTCTTAACTGGGAGAAAAGAATGTTCAGTTCATGCCAAAATTGTCATTGATACCTCTGCTTGCAGGCTGAAAAAAAGTGAAATGATATATTGGCATTATGGATGCAGGCACATAGCCCTTAAGGTTTTTGGAAGGAATGGGCCTTCTCAACGGCTGGGATGCATTTCTGTGCTGCTCATCACTCCACTACAAACAGCTGGAAGTATTTGAAATGGAAGGAAGAGATGTGATATGCTTAGATTTAAATGTCAGCAATTACGAAAGCTTGTGAAATTGAAATAAGTGCCCAATTTTTGAATCTTTAAAAAGTAAAACTTGTCATAGAAGACTTACTGTTACTTTTCCAGTGGGAAATATAGAAGAAGCAATCAAGTAATGGACTGATGAGCATTTCAAAAGCACCTTGGCATTTAAATGTTAGAGGAAATTAATTGTTTTTAATTGAGAAAGTTAATATTGTTGACTTAGATACTTACTGAATATAAATCTAATTTGGCAGTCACTGCAGTCAATAGGAAAAATAATACCCTGTTATGCTCAGTGTGAGGTACTGACATGTAAAGTATCACTTTATTTTTATGCTCATGTCTGTTTAATGCAGAGTTGTTTGTGCAATGTACTTCAGTGGTGCATTCCTAGCCTTCAAAAAAATGAGTTTTTAACTCTTGAATAAATTAATAAAAATTTGTCGTCCCGTTTTTAAGAGGTGAATTCAATTTATAAACCTGTGCTTGCTGTTGATTTAAACTCTTGAATTGACTGAGCGTATGTGAGTTGGAGGTTTGAATGCTACAGAAAGCATCAGACCATAACTTTTTCTGCTTTGCTCCCACAGAGTGTGAGAACTTCTTGGAGGATGGGCTGAGCAGCGTCTGTGCCTCATCACAGGGTGTCCTTAAAAGAGAGTCTGGCAGCGAGTCTGACTTCTTCTCCTTGCCTGGTGATGGGATGGAAGATCTTGTCTTTGGGAAGGTAGGAAAATCTGATTGGGATGCGAGTAAAAAAAAAGTTTCAAGACCTGATTCTATAAATTCATACTGCAACCTTCTTGTTTTGGTTTTGCTGGTGAGTTAGAGACCTGGAAGGGATGGACCTGCAATGGCGTAGATGGGAAGGAGCTGGTCCCCTCTTCAGATGCAGCAGTTCGAGGGGTGCATTTATGTACACTCTGCAACCCCCTGATGTTGAAGAGATGAAAGCAATTGTGACTGCACAAAAGTAAATCAGACATTAAATAGTTGAAAAAGCGGATTTTCTTGTAAGGTCATTAATGACTGCACAGATGATATGGAAGCCATCTTTAACTAACACAACAGAGAGCTTTCTCCAGCAAACATAACCTCTGTACTGACACATTCAGAATCATATACTGCAATTCTCAGAAGAGCTAGTGTTCTTCTTTAAATTCAGTGTGACTCCCTTAATAGGAAGGAAACACTCAGTCCAAATAGTTAAGGCCAATTCCAGGGAATAGCTTTGTTTCCAGGGCAACATACCTCTAATGCCTTTTTTGCGTGCAAGCCGAAGGAAAATGTTTTCAAGTTTGTTTAAAATCAACAACAGAAGTCATTACTAACCTTAGTCATCTCTGTGCCCTTTGTGTTGCTCATGGATGAGAAGAGGAGGGAGGAGTGGGTGAAACCTGAGATACAGAACCAATCTCCTGAGCAGAGCATGCCTCACTTCAGCACTGCCATTCTGCCATCTGCGTTGAGGCTGCCCAAAGATATTCAGGGGACAGTTGGCATTTGCCTTTTGAAAACCATCTTGCAATTGACACTTTTGTGCTTCTTGCCATAAGTAGATGGTGAGAAAGCACACAGGAGGTGGTGCAGAATGGACACAAGCCTCCATTGATCAGCCACCTTGTTGGTCGCAATCTGCTTTGGTTCTGCATGGCTTTAAGCAGCTCAAACCTACCTCCTCAAGTAGATGCTGTTCTTGCTCTGATAAGCTAAATTTTTAGAGCGGGTTTCACGCTTGCAGAGAAATATATTTCATGAAACAAAATTCTGTTTGGTTAAATCAAATCAGATGATGGTGAATATTTTCCAGCAGGACGGGAAACACCACAGTCTGGGCTAAGTGATCTCATGTGCTATAAATGAACAGTAAAGTCATTCTTAACGCATGTGGCAGGGCACACAGCTCACCAGCCTCACCCTTTCCCATCTTATTCTCAGAGCTGGGGGACCCTGGATTCTGAGAATGTAAAGCTGTTTGGCAGAGCAGAAGACTGTCTTCAATTTGCTTGTGTAGAACGAATTACAACAGCAGACTTTGTCATTTGAGCCTCATTTAATGGTTGTGTGGGGATGCGTGGGAGAATAGTGCTGTGAGAACACAGTACATTTTATAACGTACAGAGCTTTAGCTTTTTCCCTTCCTTTTATGTGGAAAGTTTGCTTCTCCAAATGTATGAAGTAAAAATTAAGGATAGGTAGGGCAAAGTAATGGCAGTGCCACAGGGAAAAGAAAGTTGGTGGGGAAGTGGGTCTTCAATTATCGATAAAGAGAGGGTAGGGTGAGGAAATTTTCTTTGTAGAAAAGGAAACCTCTTCTTAATTTGGCAGCCCGTGCCTTGTTCTCATCATTCGGTGGATTGCAGGCTTCGTCAGAAATAGATAAAGTTCAAAAGGTTTATAAGTTTAGTTTAGGAAGTCATTCAAAGCTAATCACAGCCCCAGTCAGTTGGTTTATTTGTCCCTGCTTTGCTGACTAACTCAATTCCCCATCTCTTTTCTCCAAATTTGTCTGAATACCTTTTCTAAAGTTACAGTTATTTACATAAGGACTCATTGGCTGTTGTGGGCTTGTTCCTTGGGTCAGCCTTTCTTCTAGGCTACTGAGTGGAAATGCCAGTGGAAATGCCAAGTTTGAAGTATTTTTTATAGCTATTACCATTATTATTGGATTCAATCTTTTTTTTCTGGAAGATACTGTAAGATATACTTATTGATTTTACTCAATTTGTTATAACTATATTAAGTACTGCAATTTGCTTATTTAATTGAGAAGTTCTATCTCAAACCTTTCAGTATCATTAGTGTTATTATTCTATGTATCAGTACTAGTTATCACTAGTGTTATTATTGGTGCTATTCTAGTTTTCCCTTTTTATGCTTTTTTTTAAGGGATTTTCCCTTTGCATGGAGCACCAGTTGATCTTTTATCTATAAGAGTTTTGTCTTTTTTTTTATTGTACAAGCCTCTCCTCTTAACTGCTCTCTTAACTGCTAAATACATTAAAGGAACGTTGAAGGAATGAGCTACTGTCTGTCCAGGGTCTTTGGGACGCTTCCATAAAGATAAGTTGAAATCCATGTATTTTTAAGCCCTGGTTCTGTCCCCAGACCATGAAAAATTAGGGTCTGTGGAGTCATGAAACCTGCAGGTGCTTTGGATGCAGCTGATGTGAGCTGTGGGCTCTCATTGCCGCCTCCTCACTGTCTCCTTTTCTCTCTCGGAGTGACGCATGCTGAGCTGCATAGCATCAATTCCAGGATTGAGACAGCTGTAGCATTACAACCCGACTTGTTGGTTTTTTTTCAGACCAAATAGGCCGTTGCAGAAATCCAAAAATCATGTCCAACATGAGGTCTCAGTTATTTATTTATTTGTTTGACGTCAGTGCTTCATTCCCACGTCCTCGTCATCTTCCTCTTCCTTCTCGATCTCTACCCAGCCGTCTGGGCAGACTTTGCAACACTCTCCTTCTTGGATGATTAATGCTGCATGAGGTCATTTCTCACAATCATCTGGCAACGTCCTGGGGTGCAGCCCATTCGCTTTGCTCATCTTAACTTTTAACCTGCCACTGAAATTCAGTGTTACTTGGAACTCTCTCAAGGCCCCCCTTGGGGAATGGTTCACCTGCAAGGGACTTGGGAAGTTGGGGACCTGCAGCTCATTGTCAGAGAAAGGAGTTGAAGCTTAATGTTTAGTTTCTGCCTCTGTTTTGAGTTGGTCAAGGAAGTACACAAATCCATAAATCTCTTTTTGCATTTATTTTCCTGGAGTTATTGTTTCTCTCTCTAAAGCAGAAAACAAGCCCTCAGAACTTAAAGCTTGAAGAAAAAGGCTTGCAGTGGGGGAAAGCTGCTCCCCTCCAAATTGTAAATGCAATGGTAAATAATTTCTAGGATGCCACTACCAAGGTTAACTTTGGGCATCCTAGAACCACTGGTAAATCTGAATTTAAAAATATTCTGCTCAACTATGTATCAAGCCAACCAAACAATTTGACTCCCTTCATATAGTGCTATGTCAAATAAAGCTCAGCGTGCCAAGGTCTTATTTGTTTTCTTTTTGTTGTTGTTTTTGTTAAAACACCGTCACAGCATCAATGCCTTTGTCACGTGGAAGATCAGAGAACAGACTGAGTTCATCTCTCAATGTTTTGCTTGTTGTCATCAAGAAAATAATAAGAAAGAACATTACCATTTCAATTCTTGGGACTTCTGATAGATTAAGGGTTTTAGTTGAAGTTCTCTTGCAGCCCTGTACCATCCGACTGATCTCTCTCATCCCTACCCAGGAAGGACATACGTTCACAAAAGAATGTGTCCAGTAGCATATCTGCAAACACATCAATTTTATTGTCATAATTACAGGTTGAATGCATTGAGGTGCAATGCAGCAAGCCTAACTTGAGGAAAGTTAATATTTCTTTAATGCTTTGTTATTCTTTTAGGAAAAGAATTAGAGAACCATTTCCATTCTGCAAACAGGGTGCTTTCTGACTCAAATAGGATTAAACAGCAATGCCTGTTTACTGACACATGGCCAGTTAGCTAATGTTTGGCAGAGCTGACTGCAATACAATGTTCCCTAGGTGCCTGCCACACTTGGCATTTTCCAGACAGAGTCCTGGTCCTTCATATTCACTATTTTCATTTGTTTCAAAAAACAGAACAGAAGACATTGTTTAAGTGAAGACAGAACAGGTTTTATAGTAACTGCTTGGGCTTACAGGTTCAAGGAAAGTGTTTATTGTGCTCTGTACTCTATTGAATGCTCAAGGTAAAACTCAAACTGGACAAATATATTGTGCAGTTTCAATCCTCTTTCTGAGCTGTGAGAGAAATCCTAAATCTTCCTTGCTAGAGAAGCAGTTTTTGTCCTGCATTTTCAAATGGAACAGTATTATTTTTCATCCAGGAAATAAAAAATCTTTTTACTCTGGGGCAAAGATATCCTTCTATGTTTTAATGTTCTGCAATATTTTCACCAAATTTGCATCCACGTTTAATGTTTCCAAACTGTCCCATCACTCCACTGCACAGCTGGCATCTTGTCATCCCTCCTGCTGTGCCGCCCTGATGTCTTAACAGTATTTTCTGTGTCTCAGGAAGGCAAAGCAGGCTGTTCTCTCTACTGCAGGAGTGTTATCCACACAATGACTGCTTAAATTTGTCTGGATTTAAGCTAAGCACTCATCCTGGATCAAACAAATATCAGATAATCTTGAACAATGCCAAACTGGATCAAAAACTTTGCAGGGTATGCCTTTCCATTTTCTCTTGCTTTAACCTATACTTCCTATTTAAATATGTGTCAAATCCAATAATTTAAATTTATGGTAAATTTACTATAATTTACATAAATTCGTGGCTAATGTTTGATGTTCTTTACCAATGTAATGTATGCCTCTGGGTGTGTTCTTAGTGGTCATTTAATGTTTAGTGGTGAAAGCAGGCATTGTGCTGTGCATGCTGTGTTCCTCTTTTTTTAATGGTAGAGAGGGGGAGAGTGGTGTGACAGCATTTACTGACACCACCTTAGGAACGTTATTGTCTACCTGTTAAACTGAGATAAGAATAAGAAATAGCCAAAAATGAAATAGGGCTTCCCTTTACACTGTGAAATGTTGGGTCAGCATGCTTTATGAACACTGCGCTGTGTTTTTATTCAGTTTAGCAGGAAATTTTTACCTTATGCTGTATGCCCATGAGAAAGCAGTGCCTGGAGCATCTAACCATGCTGGGCTTGGGAGATGAGGATGCTGCTCATCTTCTCCCACGTGGCTCGTGGTGCCCATTGCCCTTCACAGAACAGGATGTTGTGTTCTGCCAAATAGGCTGCAGCTCCTCGAATGCTCAGCTTCTGCTGACAGCCCAGCCTGCTATTTGAGGACAATTAGCTGCTGTGGCTTTGGTGAATAGTCCATTATATATGATCTGACAACTCATTTCTGCCTATTATTATTTCAAATGATACAGTGCAGGGCTCTGCAGGAGAATAAATTGAAACTTCCCACGTCAGTCTCTTGAGGCAAACACCATTTCAGACTGAAGGTGATGTCAGATACATGCTTGTGTTTTTGCCCTAGCCACGGGGAACACAGAATAATCATATGCTCTTTCTAGGCTGTATTGTCAGCATGTGGCCTTTTGCCAAAAAGAACCAGTTTGGGTTCCACTTACTGCTTTTGGAGCAAAGTAAACCAAAAATTGCAGTATGAATGGAGGCCTGTAATAAAGTGTGGCTGATCCCATAGAACAGTATTTTTCAATTACAGTTGGGTTTGAAGAAATACTGCAAACCCTGGCATTAACTTTTTGCTTAATGGAAAGTAGCGGGGGTTGAAGAATTAAGTTTTTATTTTTGTGTCTGTTTCCTACAACTGAATAATTGTTCCTTTTTCACCACACGATGCAGCACAACGATGTGTTGTTGCCTTCAAGCTCTCAAGGCTAAAAGCTGCAGACTGGCCCCTTGTCACCCAGGAGAGACTGGCATTGGTCATGGGGAGCCATGATGATCCAGTTTCATCTCTCTCCATCATTAACATCTGGGACATCTTTGGCAGTATATGAAGTATAGGTTTGTGTCCCTGTGGTTGATAATAGGTTCGGCGAGAGCAGGAGTTGCTGTGCGATAACACAGAGATAAAGACTCATCTTTCTTTTTCTTCCCTGCAGCAGCCTGAAGAGGAACAGTCTGCAGGAGATGTCACCAGCTCCAGCTCCTCTGCTGATGACACCGTGTCCTTGGAGAGGAACTCATCCCTGGGTAGCGACACGTCCCTGCCCTTCCCACCCGCGGTGAGCTTTGCACAGCCCAAGGACAGGCGCAGCCTGGATGGGAGCTGCACGAGCATGGTGGCTGTGGAGGGAGGAGAGGGTGAACTCGCTGGCTTGGGAGAGAAGGAAGAGGAGCTGGACAGTATCACAGACGTGCCTGCTCCTTCCTCCGTCGCAAGAAACTCCATGCGGCCGCTGTCACCTTTCCGACGCCACAGCTGGGGGCCAGGGAAGAATGCCACCAATGAAACAGAAATCAATCAGAGGAGGTGAGTAGAGAGCTGCCCTGATTTGCTTTGCATCCAGTCACACGGGCTTATCTGAGCTTTGGACTCAGTGTAATGAAACAGAAAATTGAGGACGCTCCTCGAAACGTTTTTACCTTTGAAGAGTGAAAACAGCCTCCTAACATACATATATCTTTTATTAACTTTCAGGTTGAAAATTCTTAATACCTATAGAACACTCTCGGTTTCCATAGGACAGAAGGAATACCTCAAAGTTTATTAGAGCAAATGCAAATCAAAGAATCATAGAATCTTTTGAGTTAAAAGGGTCTCATCATTTAGTCCAACTGCCCTGCAATGAACGGGGAAGCCTAAGCTGGTCAGGTGCTCAGAGCCCTGTTCAGCCTGACATTGAGTCTTTCCAAGGACAGGACAACCTCTGCCACTGCCTCAGCACGCTGACTGTAAAAAAAAAACAACTTCCTTAAATCCTGTCTAAATCTCCCCTCCTCTGGTTTGAAACCATTTTCCATTCTCCTATCACAACAGACCTTCAGTCTGTCCCTTTCCTTCTTATAGCCTCTCTCTAGATACCCTGGGACAGATCTTAAGTTTGAAACATCCCCACCTCTTTCTGTAAGAAGAGTTCTGTTAAAGGAGTAACTGGAGTGTTAAATCTCATTGACTATATGAAGAGATAGAATGGGCTCTAAGGTTTAAGAAGAGGTATGTAGTGGAGAGTTGTGTGGTCCCTTTTGGACTCCCGGTACATTCTCAAGGAATTGGTTCTACTTGATTCTCTCATGGATGGTAAGTCCCATCAAACACATCACCATGCCTCCAGGAAAGATAATTCCTTTTCCCTTTTGTTCTTCAATCCTGTATCTCAGTGGGGAAAAAGACGAAGGTGCAGACTAAGAACATAATTGTATTTCAGTCATCACCATGCCCTGTGCTGCTGGCACTGTTTGGGCTGCAGGGTGATCAAAACCATGCTGAAACTAGGGGAAGCATGGCCGTGGAGTTTTATGTATTTTAATGCAGAGCAGGAATCGTGGCACTGCACCCAGGCTGCCTGTCCCAGCTGAGCATTGCTGTCTAGGTGGGCAGCGGGCTTTTAAAATACACAAAGCAACACAGGATGAACAATTTTTTATTTTAATTATAATTTGCTTACTGCTACCACCTTTTTTTGGCTTCATTCTTCATTCCCAGGTAATATTTCAATGGATTGGGCAATACTGATACTTTAAAGCTACAGAAGAGTCAGTGTTAGGTATATATGCAGGGTTATGGCAGCATGAGTCCATAAGCTCACAAGCTCATTTAGAAAGATTTGTTTTTCAGTGCAGGACCTGTTATGTAAGGATTTGTGATGGTAATAAACTGCATAGCTGGCAGTTACTGCTAATGCTTAACAGATGGGGTTAAATTATTCTCCATCAGAGTTCAGAGGCGGTTTCTGATATGGGAAAATACACTCATTGTAAATGTAAGACAAATTCAGTAAAGGAGCAGTAATTATTCTCATATGTTCCTAGATGCAGCTGCCACTACGTAAGGATATCTGTCACATAGGTCAATTAGAAAAGAAAAACTGGAAGACCTTTGCTGATAACTTGATTCCCATTTGGTTTTATGTTTTCGTTTGGAAGGAATTTGAATTACTTGTTTTTATTTTGCTTTTTTTCTTTTATCTTTGGTTGTTTTTTTTTTTTCATACATGGCTGTAGCGATGCTGAGGTTCTGGTTGCTTGGTGAGCAAAAAGAAATACCAAGGAAGTAGAGCCCAAACAAGTGGCTTCCAGACAAGGCAGTTAAATTTGGAGCGTGTGCTTTCTTTCACGTATGGTGGATACTTTTCCGCTTAAAGAGTGGAAAGCCCTCACTGTAATTTGACTTCTGCAAACCTTTGAAATGAAACTATGTGAAGCATGAACATTCACTAAGGTTAAAACCTGTGCTGCCCCATCCCACCCCTTGTTTGAGCAGCTTGCACTCACTAGTATCAGATGAGCTAATAAAGGAGGGAGTTGCCACCAGACCCAGTCATGGAGCACAGCTGTTCTGCACAGAGAAACACTGGCAACCAAGCAGCAGGAGATGCCTTCTGGGTCCATCCCCCAGTCCCACCAAAAACAGTCCTGTTTCCAGCACAGAGCCTGTTAGGGTGAGATGCAAGGAGCCTACATACAAATAAATCCATCTTTTGTAGGATTTGGTCTTTTTCACTATTACGTTTTCTGTTTGCAAGTGAGATGAGTGTAGAAAATTATTCACAGAGAAGATTAGGAAAAAATTAATCATCTTAAGTAAACTATGAAAACATGCTTATTTCCCCTCTGCACCCCCTCTGTTTGTGGATAATCCCTGCGTCTACATTTTGCTATTGAAAACACAAAGGAAGCGAACAAGGCTTCCACAAAAGGATGTTCATCCTTCAGTAATTCCTGACATTCATAGCAGATTTGAAATGCCTGTCTTTCAACAATAATGCAGTGTTTTTCACTTTGGTGTCTGAGGAAAGAAATGCCTGCATTTTTTACTGATGGATGAAGTGCTGCAAAACTGGAGCTCTTGTTAACCATGGCTGTTAACAGCTTCTATCGAGTGGTTTGCCCTTACCTAAACTTAAACCTGACCCATCATGGGCAGCAGTTAAGTTGAACATGGTCAATACTTGCTAAACAGATTACCTGTAATTGAAAAATGAGATTCAAGAGGATTGAAAGAGTCTCATTGCTTCCTGCAGTACTTCTTTTTGTGTTTTCTCTGTACTTCCATTCCCTCTGTAGGTTGTCTGTCTGGTAGCATTCCTTCGGCTGTCATTTGTTCATTTTATTCCATCCAAGTGTCTGACCACTGTCCATGATTCATTTTCAGTTCAATGCGAGTTCTGGGGGATGGTATAAAGAAGCCTCCCATTCATAGAAGAAGGTACAAAGCCAGCTAACATGACTAACCATTTTGTGTTTAAATGTCTACTAACTCCATATGTCACCTTAATGAACCTGGAGTTCCCACCTCTCCAAGAGCTGTGCTAGAGTACCGTGTCCTGCTTGCCTGCTTTCCCTCTCCAACCTAACCCTGAGCACAAGCTCAAGCCACTTTCTCCAGAGCTTGGAGCAGTCTCAGACATAGGCTTTGGCGTGTGTCAGATTGGGATTTATGACAATAACCATTTACCTGCAAGCAGGGGCATAACTGGTTCCTAGAGCACGAGAGCTGTGCGCCAGGACTTGCAGGAGGGGCATTGCTGAGGAGATGCACCGAAACAACCTCAGAGTCATGGGTTGCTCTGCAGGTCTGCAGCTGGTTAAATTACATGCTGTTCTTTAAAACAACCTCCCGGACAAATAGAAAGTGGTTTTTTTCTTTGCTTCCATGGGTTTTCAAGTTTTCTTCTGCATAGCAAACTTTCAGTTCCGCATCCATACATACTTTCACTCACGCAACCTTTCAGCTGCCCATTAACATATGAAAGAGGCCGCTTTGTTTCTGACTCAGCACTTGTGTGGACTGTCCATATTTATACATCTTCAGGTTCCAGAAAAAGAGATGTTTCACCACTCCCCTTCAGCAGTTTGGCCTTTTCTGATCTCCCTCCCCACCCCCTGCAGCCATTCCTCCTGCAGCAGGTTAACCGAGGACCTCCCATGACACAGCTGTGGTTACCTGACGTGCGTGTGAGACGTGTGTTTAAACAGACTACCAAATTTCCACATGTGGGAGAAATGTGAGGAGGGCCTCACCGTGCATCAGCATAAATGAAGCCTCTTGAGCAGTGCTGTGCAGGTCAGGAGAGGGCTCTGACAGGAAAGGCACAAGAAAGAACGTGCTTTTTTACTTCTAAGAAGCCGCTTTATTTGCATGACGCTGCTCTGGAGGAAGCAAGCACTCATCTTCTCAGTTTATGCAAATGAACACCTCTTTAGCAGTCACTATTAATACTGTTACAGCTCCCACAGAGGAGACCTTGAGTCATAATATTCTGAAACTTTGAACTTAAAGAAAATGTCTCAAACAGGCAACCCAAAATGTTTAGTCAAATCTGATAATGTCCTGATGTTCTTTCATAAGCATTCTCTGTCCTTCTTTTCTGGCTTCCCAACCGTTTTGCTGTTATCCCCTCTAACACCAGTTGCAGAGCGGCAGCCTGAAATTTAATTTCAGCAGATCTCACACAAGGCTGCTTTCTATAATTGCACTCGTCTTCCCCAAGTCTTGTTCTGTGAAGGCTTTTTGCATGCTATGCAATGATCTGGTGCAGTTTGATGGTGTTGCCAGCAGATTGTGGGTGGTTCATCAGCAAGATTATAATTCTGGAAGACTCTGCTTTCCAGAACCCTTGCCAAAAGATCTGTATTCTTCTCTGAGACCTTGCACCACTTTCTGGCTTCCTCTCAGCTCACTAGTGTAACCACTTCTTACAGCTCCTGCCCCTCCTCTCTTCTGCCTTCCTTCCCTGCAGTTGTAGCATTAGAGATTGTCACTGTACCGCGACATCATTCAGAAATAGAGGCATCTTTTAAATCTGGTGTAAACGTACACATGTTTATGGAGTAAAGTTGTCTGTTCAATTTGTAAGCAACCACGAGCTTCTGACTTCTGCAAACAAGTCAGTGAGAGGAAGTCAACATGAGCACAGCTCCAAGGGTCCTCTTAGCCCAGCAGTCTTGTGGCCACAAACAGGTGGCTTGGGAGAGCAAGAAAAGGAAAAGCACTGATGATATTTTCCTTGAGACACTTGCTCAGCCTTCAGCTGGTTTCCTCTGGGTGGGTTTTACTGACCCAGCTCAGGGTTGAACATAGGTCTGAAAGTGCAGACTGAGGTTGATGGTGCAAAGGGGTTTGAGGGGTTTGCTGTGAACACGAGGATGTGTTTCTTTTAAGTATTTAGCCACATCCCTCATTTATACCTTCCTCTGCCACATGGTGTAGTTGAATAATGAAATATTGATGTATGATGGGAGGGTCTTCACAAGGAGTGCTTATGGTATTGAGCCGAGAGCTTCTTAGGTAAGCACCTAGAGCTTTGGGTTGCAAAGCACAGGTACTTCAGATGTATGTTTCCCAGTTAACATCCTTAATAAAGCAAGTAGCAATTATCTGAATTCCAACACTGAATATCAACCATAAATACTTCCGAAATGTTTCCAGTGTTGTACTGTGCGTGGGAGCAGTGCAAGAACTTGACATGCAACGGATGCAGTCAGTGACTTTAAACACTTCTTTGTGACATCTGAGGTTCCTGACGTTTCACAAACCGTGACCCAGGGACACTCAGACTTGTGCTGCTCATGCTGTAGGCTCCTGGCTTGGGTCAGAGCGTGCTCTGGCCACATCCTCTCCATGCATGGCCCACAGGGGAGGGCTGGGAGCAGGACTGGTGCAGCACTGCTTGGCAGATCTATGCTGATGCAAAATTTCCTTCAGACTTACGTTTCCTGGACAGCCTTTCTGGTATTTAGAGGTCTTTTATATGCTATAGCTGACAAGAAGATTGATTTCTCTGTATTTGCAAAACCTGCAATTGGCCCATGAGATCGCAGAGAAAAAACAACAAAAGCGGTATTTAAAATGACAACCAAAATATTTGCGTTCTGCATTTGCATTGCTTATGTCTTTCCTGGTGCAACTTGGGATTCTTTGGGGGTATGGGATTTGAAAGGCTTTCTAGTCAAAGCACTCCTTGAAGGACCCTTGTTTGAATGAATCCCAAGTTAGCAGCAAGACGAGCTTGTTTTTCCTTCCAGCCTCTTTCACTGACTTGCTGTGCAGCTTTTAAGAATGTAACTCCCCTTTCTTATTTTTCCCAAGTGTAGCCTGAAGTTATTAATTCTTGCGTGGAGGAGACCTTGCGTGATTAAATATTTGTAAGGGGCTCTTTTTCTGATTGTAGGAGACAGGTACCAGAAAATACTAATCATTACTAACACAATGGCTGTGTGATTACTTATGCAAAAATGACTTTGCTGTGTCTCAGCCCTGTGTTCCCAAAAGCATCTCTCCCCACCAGGAACAGTTTCTGTTGTGCGCTGGCAGGGTGGGATGGGTGTGAGGGAAGCACGGGCTGCCCCGCTACCTGTTTGGTGTGTTCTCACAGCCGGAATCATACGTTAGTGACTGTTATTTCTGAGGGCTTTTTTTGTGTGCGTGTCTGTTTGTTGTCATTTTATTCAGAAATGAGAGTATTTTAACACTCCCCTGTGCCGTAACAAGCCAATAATCACAGCCCTTTTCCTTTCTTTGCCTCTTTCAATGTTCCTAGTTTGAGCTGGTGTCCCTCTGGTGTGCAGTTCGCTGCCATGGGTCCTGACTTTAATTGTAGAAGGTATGGTATAAATAAATGTGCTGCAGCAGCAACCGAGTGCCGCAAACTGTGTTGTCAGCTTGTCGTACATTGCCTTCTCTGCTGCTATGGCTGAAGTGTGCACGTGTCTGTTTGCTTCGTCTGCTTTTTCAGCCATGAGCTGTGGTTATGGGTGTCCCAAACTGGGGTACTGGTGAAGGCAGTGGCTGCTTTTTGTTGGCTTTGGGTGTCCAAGAACTGCGCTTTTGGTCCGAACTGCTCTGCTCCACGATGATGTTAAGGTGTGTTTTTCTGCACGTTGGTAACTATGGCAACCAGAGAACACACACTGTGTTGTGGGCACATCCCTTGAGGAGTTCAGTTGACAGCTCGTTTGCTCCCTGTATGCTGAAAGCCTCCTTCGATGAGGCTGATCGCTTTCTGTGACAACAGTCCAGCAGTCACAGATGGACGTTTCCCAGGCGCTCAGAACTCGCTCCTTCAGGAGAAGTCTTCAAAGTTGGAACTAATGCTCGCAGGTCAGATCTCTACCTGATGCCATGCTTTCACATAACTGGAAGCCACCCTCACGGAGTTTACAGCCTGTTTTTCTCTGGCATTTCTTGCTGGGCGAGGGTAGCGCTATTGACACTCTCTTTCTAAAGGGTAGATGTTGGGAAAGAAGTTAATCTGGCCTTCAGGTTACAAAATTAATTCTGTTTCATCTACGTACTAACAATTACAGAATGGTATTACTAAATGATAGCTATTTTATGGCAGTTTTGAACAGAGTTCTTTGTGTTACAACAAACTGCATTTTTTCTGTACTCTGTAATATTGTTACTGTTATCTTGGGATAGAAGAAAAAATGTTCCTGGGCCCTAAATAATTGGTGAGAAAGGGACTCATTTCTCTTTGCAGGTGTTTTAGAATTAGCTTTACGGTGCCTGCTATTGATACGCGTTGTTGAATCAAAATCTTTCTAAAGCAGATTGAATTGTAAATGCCTCATCCAGCCTTCTTTCTCATTAATCAACATGAAAAAAATCTTAAAAAATTCAATAGATCTTCTTCCTCAAGGCTTGTAGCATTTTTGGCTTTGAAGTTGCGTATTTATCAATATGGCTCTAAATGAATGCAGAAAATGAATCATTGCTATGCAAGTCTACCTGAATTTTAAGCTCTTCTGGTTGTTCAACTAATCTGTGCAATCCATAGTGTGTTTTCCCTTTCATACATTGGTGCTGGTTGTTTGTTGCCTGCTTTGAAGTCAGTAAATTGTGTTTCTTGCGACTATCTTTTTGTGAGTAGACAGAAATTGCTTTAAAAATAATCAACCTTTATGTTACTTGCTCATTTGGTGTTATTCTGTATGCTAAGCTGGAGTACATACCTAGGGGTTGTCTTGCTTCTCACCAACAGGATTTGTGCACATGAGGTCGAGCATTAGTCATGGAGGTGTGAATCTGCAAAACGTGCATATTAACCCCATATGGCAGTGGGCTTTTCAGTTTCGGCATGAGGTGCACAAGGATTAGAGGCAGAATATGAGGGCTAAGAAAGATCGGATGGAAGTAGTCACATTTTAAAAGGGAATTGTTTTGTGCAGATGAAAAGAGAGTGTATTAGCTTTATTTTCTGTAGAGGTCACCTGTCTATCAGCAGGTGCTGTCTCTACAGAGGTTGGCCAGATCTTTTATAGCTACCACGTTCTGCACACCAAAGGTTGGTGTTTTGAATATCACTGAGTGATTGTGTCTAGCTCCATTGGTCAGAGCTAGCTTCATCAGCAAGTGATAAAGCAACACTGAGTGGCTGATGAGGAGAAAAATACAGGAATTAAAGGAAAAACAGCTTTGGCAGAAAGATGTTGTTGGTACCCAAGCTCTGTGCAGTGGCAAGTGCTTAGTGGGATTCAGAAGATATGTCTGCAAAGATGAACACTGCATGCAGCCCAGTGCTGATTCTGTGGGAGGGCAGTGGTCCAGGACAGGTAGTGTTGTGCTGTACGTCTTGTGTCACACAAGGTGCTGCTGTTTCTTCTGATTATAGCGTAAATGTAAATATCTCCCCTGATATCTGCACTTGTTTGTTGAGAGTAATGTGCTGAGGGATAGCATCAGCATAGCTCTGAGTGGTTCAGCTAGTGACTGCATTCTGATTTACACTTGAAAGTACTATGAGCTGTATGACACCCGTTGCTGAGAGCTCCTCAGGATCTAACCTGCGTGGTTTCTCTTCAGTTACAGCCTAGAAGGCCTTGCTGGAGACTCTGGTGAGAACAAGAAGCCCTCTGCAAACATGGAGGCTGCTTCTCTGAGCTCCAAAGACCTTCCACGGAGCACACTCACCAGCAACCAGTGCGGCTCCCTGGTCTTGCTCACTGAAGAACTTGAGCAAGGGGAAATCAGAGACTATGATCACCAGGTAAACCTGCCCAACCATTACTGCATTTCTTGGAAAGTCTGTGTCTACATTTTAAAATTTCCTTTTTCAAGGTGACAGTGAAGGCTTCTACCCTGTATGTGTGATGTAATTAGCCTTCTGTTTTAACACAGAGAAATTGCCACTGTGTTCAGATGTGCTGCTTGGATTCTTGAAGCAGTACAGTTGATAGATGATGTCCTAGTGGACAGAAATAAACCTTGTAGTAATTTGTCTGTTAACATTTTAAGGTTAGCCAAAGTTTGTGTGTTTCTTTTCTTTCGCAGACACAACTAGAATCAGAAGGCACATTATAAGCAACAGTTTAGCAAAATTTTAATTGCATGTTAATTGCATTTAGTGTGATCTCTGGAGCAGAAGTCTGTGATATTAAGGATAGATGGGCCAAAACATTGTGAGAGTCTCTGATTATTTTTATTAAATAAGCAATTATGCTCTTAAATACTTTAAATACCCTTTATTTCAGAGCTTGGTGTTTCAGCCATGGTTCATTCTGGGAACCTGCCAGAATCATTAGTCAGCCCACCTTTTCTACCTCGTGGAGTCACTGCTGTCTATCAAGGGCAGTAAATGAGTCTTGCAAGTTCTGACCAGTGAGAACTGGTGTGTGAAGGCTCTTATGCCTTCTCTTGTGTTCAGGAATGGCATTTTGGAGAAGTACAGCTAAGCGTCAGGTTTGTTACAGCGAGGAGCCAGAATCACAGCAGTAATTTCTGTGGCTTGAGAACATCCACCTTGCAATAGCTCACAAGAAAAGTTAGCAGCTGGTTTCTATTCCAGAAGTAGTTAGTTGCCTTCTACATAAAAGAAAATGTTGCATTTTAACAACTTGATGCTGCTTGCATTTTTGGTTCTTGCATTTTTCACCTGTGCCTTACACTGGGATTGTTTGAATTCCCACTGTTTGAAAGCATGAATTTCAGTAATTTGATAGTTTTTATTTTTTTCTGTTCTGCAGATCCATCAAGCACCACACCCACAAGGATTCAATTTCTGCACTTCCTCCGTTTCGTCTTCACTGACCAAATCTGTGTCTTTAATGTCAATTAGTAAACCATCTCTGGACAGTGAGTAACACGATTCCCATCATCTCCTTCTCTCTTTTCCCATGTGTTATATATACCTACCTTCCCAAGGCACAATTCACTAGCACTTGCTTTTCCATTTTATGTGAAATATGTATTTCACTGCAGAATGAAATTGGGGGTGGAAAGCCAGAACTCATTCAGTTTAGATCCTTATTTTGTTGTTCCCAATATATCCCTGCTGTTTCTAGTTATGTTGTTTTCATTTGCTTCTTTCATAATTACACTACTGCTATGAAAACTGTGATGTATTGAGTTTGTTATAAAAAAAAAAAAAAGTACGTTTGAATTTTGTACCATTTCAGAGTTGCTGCTTTTGGTGTTGAGGTAAATTCCTTTTGGGATGTTGTTTTCCTGCTTTTGATTTTTTTAAAAGTTGCTATGTGCCGTGGTCTCCTGGGGGGAGTTTGGTGCTATTTCTTTTGTTGAGACAATGACTTGGGGGCAGATGGGTGCCATTTATTAAATCTCAATCGTGAAGAAAATTGTAAATGTTGATTAGGGGAAGTTTTTCAATTTAGGTTAGCCTGATTGAAGCAATAGAAAGCACTTAATTTTGCAGCTTCACTGAATTGATTCTTTCAGCTGAAAAAGTCACTCGGAAGGCTCCAGCTGGATGTGCTTAGGAAGGGCCACGTTACACATGCTTTCATTTTATTAACTGCCAGCCAGAAAATGTATTGACTTTTTACATCACATCTTGTCAATCGGTGATGATTCCTGATCTTTTCCTCTTTATTAGCGTGCTTTTTCCTTGAAGCTGTGCCATACACATCTTGTTCCTGTTGCATGCAATTAGAAGTGCAGGGCAGCAGCCTGGCCCAGGGCTCATGTGCTGTGATTAGCACAACACTGCTTCCTCAACAAAACCAAACCACCACTTTTTTTTCTTTTTTTTTTTTTGTGGTCAGTTGGCCAAGCATCTTCCCATGCAGTCAGCAGATGGGCAAGGGGTTTACATGATGGCTGTATGCCCTCAGATGAGGCATTCAGATGCATTTTGGTGCTGTGCAGCTGGGGTTAATAAGTTATTAACTCGAATGGAAACATCAGGTGCAGATGGAGCTGTGTGGAGGAAGCACAAATTCTGCAAAGCTGGGCATGGAAAGGTGCTTCAAAGAAAGGCATTTTATTCATCTGTTGGAAGAAGCTCACAGAGATTGTGTTTGTAGGAGACATTTCTAACTTCTTTACAATCATTCTTCCATGATTAATAAGCATGTGGCTTAACAGATGTGGCCCCAGCAACAGTAACCAAAACACTGGCAAATCCATCCCATGAAAAGACCAGCTCCTGCTCCATGCTGTGGCTCGTCTTCTTTCCTTCTGGTGCTGGAAGCTTTCATGATTTTTTAAAAGCAACCGATTTATTGCTGTTGCACACAGTTGCTAACCAAACACTGTAAGTAACTTGACCAACTCCCAGGAAATGCACACTCGGAGGCTGAGAGGACCCAGCAGGCTGATGCTGTTCTCCCTCTTGCTTGACGCTTTCCTTCAAACTCAGAGAAGAGGGGTGTGATGACAGTGGAGGGTTCACAGAATGATTGAGGTTGGAGTGGAAACTCTGAATGCCACCTGGTCTGGACATCTAGGGAAGGTTGCCTAGGACTATGTCCAGAAAATGTGCCTGGACCATGCCCAGGATTTGTGCCACTGCCTTGGAATAGGAGAAATTGCCACCTTGCCCCTCTTTTCTGTCAAATCAGCCACATTAAAATTGTCATTGAGGCCTAAGTTGGTGATAGACAAGTTTGGTGGTCCCACATTCCCTCTTTATTGTCAGCCTAGCCATTATGGTCTCACTGAGGTAGAAGGAAAAGAAGATACGAGATGCCTAGAGGGACTGTAGAAGAAATAGCAGGGTTAGTCTTCTGCTTCAGGTTACACGTCTGTGAGTTTTGGAAGGTGGTATTAAAAATGACTGATGCTTGTGTGCTTCACTTTTTCAATAGTCAGCTTGCAGCACCTCAGGAGAGCCTCATTTTTATAGCAAGATGGTTTCTGAAAATTGCTGTTCTGAGGTGGCTGAAGTGAGCATCCAGAAGGATTACTCAACTTGACAAAGTCTGTTCCCAACTCTGATACTTTCCTAACTTGGGAAACTTCAGTAGATTACTTTTTCAGTCACTCTGAAAGAGGAATAAAGTTACTGAGAGCTGTGAGTGCATGTTTGGCAGATTAGTGTTTTTCATGAGAAGTTCTGGGAGTCTAAATTCTTGTCACCTTCCTTTGAAATTCATGTTATTGCACCAGAATGCCTTTGAACTATGCAGAATAAATCCTTCATTTCACGCAGGTGTATCTAGGAAAATGTAATTATCTACATTTCTACATTCCACTTGCATCATTTTATGGTAGATGCTTTTTAAAAAGGAATTCCCAACCCCTGTAAATATGTTTGAGCGATAAGGGCAGCAACATGTTTTTCAGAAGAGCTTCAAAAATTAAATCCAGTCAAGTAAACAGATGGAGGACTTTCTGTTACTGTTCCCATATACTGCTCAAAGTATTGAGGCAGAAGCAGTTTCCAACACTGAGTTTCTAACCCACGCTCCATCTGATGTCTCAGATGTTCCAAGAGTTGCTGTGGCCATTCACAACTGTTAGTTTTTTAGCATTTTATGGAGGGAGGTCACAAGAGCTGTTGGCTGGAGCGCTCGGAAGACTGCTTTCAGCTTTGGAATAGCAAATTTCCAGTATGGAGCATTGTTATAAAGCCAGGAACTGCTATAAATAAAAGCACTGAAATGGGAGTTGAATTGAACTGTGCTGGAGGAGGATGTTCTATTTGCGGTAAAGTATTATTGTTCATCTTGACTTTTAGTCTAAATAGACAGTAGACTGCAGAAGAAAGAAAGCATGGTGTTGCCTGGTCGTGTTCTTCAGATCTTGGATACCAGATGAACTCCTCTAAGAGGCAGCCTAAACAAAATAAATGTCTGAGTCTTTTCAGAAGTTCTTCACTTTAAATGCCTTTCACTGGGTTCCAGTTTAGAATTGCTCTGCTTCATTTGAAGAAGTGTGCACTTAAGTTGAAGAAGCACGTACGTAATTTGAGTCAAACCCTTTTGGTCAATGGCATTTATGACTAATGGCTGAAGGAAATTTTCAGGGGAGTTAGCTTTGCATTGATTGCATTGCATGGATATTCTTTGGATAATATTTTCATCTTCTGAATTCAGTTTTGGCGTATGATATCAGCAACGCAAAGAATTCTTACTGTTTTATTGTTTTAAATTCTTATTTTCATTGGCTGAATAATATTATTGGCTGAAAGGCCCTTCCCCTTCAAGGTGAATCACTTGCATGACCAGAGGACAGATGCCCTCATAGTGTTGAAGTGATGGATATTCAGCAGCCTGGTGCTCGTCAGATCACAGCGCAGAGGTTTCCACCTGTGATCATATGATGGGAAGTTTTAGGAAGTACAGCTCTGTTATCTCCATGAGAAGTGGTGTAGCAGTATCAGTGAAAAGAGGTGCCAGCTGGCTCCTACATCCCTTTTCAGAGAAACCTGTACTTACAAAGAATTTTTGTAAGGCTGATGCTGTGCTCTGCTCTTAATTTCTTTTTTTAACAGGAATTGCAGTAAACCATCCTAATTTACTAAGTTTTCAGGCATGGCCATAAACAAATAGCAGCAATTCCTTGAGAGTGTGCATAGAAATAGAAAAATGTAACTTCAGAAACTGAAATAAGCAGAAGGCAGAGAGTATTTGAAAAAATGCATTTGAACTCATTTGTGTTATCCTTCTGATGATGAGAGATCTGGTGTTGCAGATTGATTGCCTAGTTTAGCTCTGTATTTGGTAGACTCCTAGGCTAGGGCTGGGCAGGATGCAGAGGGGCTTATCTCGAGTTCAGGCATTTTCTTTTAAACAAGATAATGAGTTTTACAAGAAGACAGTAGAAGAGGTGGTTGTTTTTTCTGTTTTGTGATGGAGAAAAAGGTAATGGATACTTTGGGCTCTTAGTTTTAAAGCTGAAAGGTTTGAAGGACGTAACATTACCAGAATGTTGTGCTTTTTAAGAAATGGAAACAGAGAGTTCTCCAGGTAGATTAAGTTGACTTTTCAGATAAAGTGTCCTTGCTATATCTGACAGCTGCGGGGTGTCATTTAACTGCACAACGCATCATAAAACTGGTATCTTGTGTTGTTTTAGTTTGATTCCCTTACAATTATTTCAGAGAGGCAGATAACCTGTGTCCATTATGAGTTCCTGTAAATGTATGCCAGCAAAATGTAAGGAAAGCCTTGAACGTTGCCTTGTGCATGCAGTAAGACCTGCATCCCCTGAAACCTGCACCCTCTGCAATTCGCGCATTCTCAATTCTTTGTTTCTTGTGCCTCTTCTGAAGCCAGATGCTTTGCAGACATTTCCTTTGCTTTGTTTCTAGTTTGCTTTGGCTGCTTTCCTCTCCTTTTTATTATTAAATACATTTTCAAGCATGCTCTAATGTCTGCTGTTAACCCACTTCTCAGCCCAGGGCCGGACTCGACCATCGAGACGAATCTCCTTCTCCTTCAGCATCTCTCCACTCATTCCTAAGTCTAAAACTCTCTTTTCTATTGGCTCTTCTTCCAGTGATGAGGAGGAGGAGTTGGATAGTAAGTAATCGTTTTCTGTGCATTGCGGCCACTATGGGTCTAAACAAAGGGAAATCTGTTTTTCTGCTTCAGACTTTGAAGTTTCACTTTGCAAACATTAAACTAACCTTTCTGTCGCATGATATCTAACAGCATTATTTTAGTCCTGTATCTGAGTGCTAACTAATGGCAGAATAACAGGTTTATAATCCATAGAGTCTTGTACACCAGCAGTGCTGAATCTCGTCCAGTTAATTTTGGTCTGTATCCATTTGGTGAATGTTATCACCACTCACTTTAACTGGCAGTGTTGTCATTACCTTTTTATAAAAAACAAAGTACTTGTCTTGAGATTGTTGCAGCACGTGGAATTAAGAGGAGGAACAGAGCCTCTGTATGTGAGAAATGACTACATTGCTTGATGGGAACAGGAAAAGAGAGAAGCCCTGATACTAAATTCAGAAAATTTTGGTTACGGCTCCACGGTTGCCCTACTGAGTACAATGCAATCCAAACACCTAACATCAGCAAGGTGTTTGTGTTAGGTCCTGATTTTAAAACTGGAATAATTTTGTCAGGAAGCTGTGTAGTGCCATGTGTGGTAGTTTTTCTTCCTGCTGCAAAACTTCTTTGTTCAAAGTAAATCCAACTGAGGCAGAAGCTTAAATTAGTCATTTACCCTCCTCCTCCTTTTCCTCTTTTGTTTTTTCTTAAGTAGACATAACAAAAATATTGAAGGTGCTTCCTCTTTCTTAAACGTGTTTTGTATTATTAGACTACTGAAATAAACTAGAACGGATAACACTCTATCTATAGAGGTAATTCAGAACTGGCTTCATCAACTGGTTCTAATACGAGCTTCCATCCCTTGTATGCACAGTGGGAGAGGAGAAATTCCTTTCCAGTCCAACAGATTTTGGTCAGTTTTTGAACCTGAGACCACTCAGTTTTTTAACTCCATCCACTCCAAATACCTGCTGCATGTGTACAAGTTTTCCTCCTTTCCATTCCCAATCTTCACTGTGGATTTGTCCCTTGCTATAAGTTCTTCTTGGGTATCATACCACCCATGTCATTATTTAAGCTCTCTCCTCTCCTTTTGCTCTGTGCTGTCTTTAACAAAACTCACGATTCGTGGTCCTCACAAAGGCAGGGGTGCTATGGCAAAAAAAAATAATAATGAAAAATTTAAACTTTTTGATGTATTTCTTTTTGAGCATCCAAACACTGAAGTAATTCCTGGCAGTTGGGTGAGGGTACAGCAATTTTTGAGGGTATTTCTATTAGCCAGTATTTATCTTTGCTCCCTTACTTGTGCTCTGTTACTGGCAGCTATTTAAAGTAAGGTCATACATTTTCTCCCACAAAAATGTTGCTTCCTTCACATGTGTTATTCTGTCATATTTGAGAGTAGTGTTGTGACTTTATATAAAGGTTGGTTTAGCTACAGCTAACTCAACATCCCCTTGGCAAATGGACGTTTTTCATGTAAAAATCCCAGATATCTATTTCTTTTTTCACATCTTCAAGGTTCACAGAGGATGGATATGTTGATCTCATCACGTATATAAAACGTGGTTTTCAGATGGCTGGACAAGCCAGACTGCATTTGAGAAAATGTTCAATCGTTGTGATGAAGCCTTTGGATTTCTTGGCCCTGAGAAGTTGAATTGCTGCCTGCATTGAGGGTTCACAGTATGCTAGTCCTATTGCTGCTTTCTGCATAATGGACCTTGAGTGATTATTTCAGTTCCAGCCACCATGTGAAGTAATTTTGAATGGTGAAGTTGAAAGATGTTTAGATAAATACACCAAAGTTTGGCTGCTGACACCGCAATGGACATACGTAGCGATTCTGACCTTTAAAAAAGAAAAAGCACCTCTTCTGTGGGCCATGAAATCTGTTTTAGCATTTCAGTTTTGTACCTGGCCATGACAGGAAACGCTCGTGCTCAGTCTGGGAGCGTGTCCTTTTTTATGCTCATCTTCATGGGCTGTATAACCTGCAGCAGAATATTGATTTTATGATGCTAAACTGTAACCTAAAACTTGGACTGTGAAATCATAAACAGGCCATCACCTTGTTTTTTGTCTGGATACATTTTGCCTGTCAAGAGTCTCCCATTTGTAAGACAAAATACTACTGCAGTAAAAGATAAATAGAACGTAATTGAAGTTCCCAGGCAATGTACTTTCTCAAGGTGCTGAAAAACAGTCATGAATATCAAATCTTTATAGCTCTGGATTCAGTGTTCCTCTGCATTTGTTACGTTAACTGCAAAGGAACAGAAAGATTTGTGAAATAGTGAATCCAGTCCAATTGAGTAAGCTGTTATAAAAAGGAAAGAGTGGGGAGGCTTGACCCATGCAAAAGAAAAGCAGAGCTGGAACAAAACCCAGAGTCTCCGGGGGTCTCACCAAGGATGGAGGCTGGGAATTACTTCTGTGATCTTAGGAGACAATTAGGCAGTAGGTAGTATCAAAAAAAGCCTCTATAATCAGGAAATGGAAGTGGAGACTTCATTCAGTATGCGTTATGGTATTAATCAGATTTTTTTGGATAGCTCATTAGTTAAAGGGAAGATTTTGCAGGTGAGATCCCAGGAGATCTCCAAGCAGGGATTAGGTTATGCAGTGCTTTAGTTCACACAAATAAAGAAGCGACACTCCTGTCTCAACCAGTGCTGATACAATCAGCAATTAGGAAAACGTGTGGTTTAGACTCACAAGGCATAATGTTGTATGCACAGTTTTCCCTAATGCACTTTTGGATACAGGACGATCTTTGCCTCTTCAGTGAGGTGCCTTTTTGTGTGCATCAGTAGCATTAATGCGTTAACAGAATTTGAAGTCAAAAGGCAGGCTTTCTTACATGCGTATGCAGAAGCCCAGCAAGATGCAAGTGGTCCTTGCAGTGAGCTGGGGGCTTTTGGAGTCCTGACAACCAGAGGGTCTTTTCTCCCCTCTAGATCATTTCATCGCCATTTTTCAGTATTCTTCCACGTTTCTGGTAAATGGTATCAGCTACCTGACCTGCCCTGCAAGCGTTGTGCAAGCAGCTTTCTTGTGATGTACAGAGACGGCGTGTCAGTGGCAGAGCTTCAGCAGTGTGTCACACATCAGCCTTCATCCAGCACAGTGCTGTGGGGCTGAGCTCTGTCCTGGCAATGCACTGAGGAAAATGGAATAAGGCTTCCCTTGTTTCCTTTATTCTTTATGAAGCGTTTCAGGATTTTGTTGGGAAAATGAACTATAATTTTATCAGGGAGAAGAGTTTTGTACGTGAAAACCAGATGTGTTGCACGATGGATTCTTTGTAGTGATGTGTCAATGAAAGTATTGTGGCAGAATGATTTGCTTTCATACCTATTGTGATTACCCTGGCAGTTCTGTATCAGATACTCTGATTTACTAGCCAAGTCAACAGGTACACATCATTTGCTTAATAGCTGAAGAATGATAAAAAATACAAGCAATCTTTCACCTCAGCTTTTAATCTGAGATCATCTAAGGTTAAGGGGAACAGACTTGATCCTGAGCACATGAAATCTGTTCTGTCACTCACCTCTGATAAACGTTTCCCTCTCCTCTTTGACTGTCCAAACATGGAAACTGTTTTTAAATCAGTGAGCTAAGACTGCAGCCTAACACTGCCTTCACCTGCCATCTCTCCTCTCTTCCAGGTACTCAGGCATTTGGTGGCCCCGCGGGTTCCTTGGTTCAGAGGTACGGTGTTTTGGGATTCCCCAATTCTTTTGGCTCACCTGTGATGTGCTCCCATTTGGAATACCAGAAGTCTTCCTAGCAAAACGTCAAGTGTGTTAATCAGCCCCTTGGCATATTTTAGGCAATACAGTGTGAAAATTGGTTTAGGTCTTAGCTCTAACAAGGCTTTATTCGTAGATTAATCCATCAGACTGTTCTTTAACCCAATGAGTTTAACCTGAGTTGTATTTTATGCTAGAAGTAGTAGTTTTTCCTCCCTTTATCAAGTCTGTCTGTATTTCTTTAATGATCTTTGGTTTTTTTATGTTCCTTTGCATCCTTGCAAACTGTACAGAGGTGATCTCTGCAATGGATGTAATTCCTTAATCTTCCGTAGAAACTGAGGAGGTCATAAGCTGGTACATGTAAAGGCAGGCAGAAAAAAATATGACATCCACAATATGTGTAACTGAATCTAAATAACCATTGCACTTTATTTTCTGTTGGCATTCTCATCTCTCTGGGGTGGCTTTACAGACGGTGTGGTTTCTGTTACAGACAGCCTTTTCACAGGGTTCATTATGCACCGTGCTCTGGAAGGAGATCTCCCATTAAAAGATGTCCATCCCTTCTGCCTGCCCAAAGCCTGAAATAGGCTGCACGCTGACAATTAAATGCCAAGGCTGATGTTTCTGTGCACGAAGGGACAGACTTTTCCTCTAAGCAGGCAGATGCTGAGCAGGTTATTTGTTATTTGGCTGTTGAAGCAGCAGAGGGTGCTGTGGCACGCTTTGAGGATAGAGATTGCTTAAAAAAAGACTTCCTTGGAACGTGTGGCAAACTGCTTGATTGGCATTTTGCCTTTATGTGTGTAACACATTAATCCATGCCCCTGCAGAATAACAAATGCATTTGTCCTTTAAAAATGTACCACATTTGCCCTTTAAAAAGTACCTATCCTCTTCATATGTGCTTTGGGAGAAAAAATGGAAAATAAAACCCTGCTTCTTTCTTTTTTGATTTTAGCATATCTGAAGAGAGCAGCAGTGTCCCCTCTATTAAAAGTGGAACAAAAGTCAGTCGTACCTTCAGCTACCTCAGGAATAAAATGTCCAGCAGCAAGAAGAGCAAGGTAAGTGCTTTTTGTAATTTATATAGCCACGAGAGACCTATAGGCAGCAAAGATCAATTATGTATTTCAGTGTGTTTCCATAGTGTGGTATTTATGTCTTTACCCGACTTTATTTTTCCTTTTGCAAGGGGAGGATTTTCTGTATGGTCCTTGAGAAGAGCAGTGTGGGAAATTTTAGCAGCCCCAAATTAAAATGCATCCAAGGCAAAGGTTTCCTGTGCAATGTTTTGGCCTCTTTTTCCCTGCTGAATTGTTTTTCATTTTAGAGAATAGATTGCATTCTAGCATGAGTTATGGTTTTGCAGTGATTGATGGGTCTAATTTTTACAGGGCCTGAGAAGCATTTAGTAAAACGAAGACAGGAGCTGTAAAAAGCTGGCTACCAAAGGTTTATATCATGTTTCCCCTTTTTTCCTACCTTTGTCACAAAGTTTCTACACACTGCTCAGTTGCTCAGACCATGACCTTGAGAGATGGCTATTGCTTATATTTTCCTCCATTTCTGGAGGAAGTGGGTCGAGTTTGCTGAAGGTTAAACACTTTCTCAGCACAGTCAAATTTCCTGGGAACAGAACTGGTTATAGAAGTAATTACATTAATGCTGAGTGCTTCACAAAAACAGACTACTTTTCCTTTAGATTGTCCCCTGAAGATGAATATATGTTTGTTTTTTTTTGTTGTTTTCTGTTGCTTGGATTTTTTCTCTTTAATCTCATCCCTATTTACCATGTCTGACAGATAGAAGCTATCTTAGCTCCTTAGCTCACAGCATGCAGTCTATGTTGTGTGCTTAACTGATGCCTAACTACTGTGTTGATAAATCCTATTGGAAGGCCCCTGAAACACTTAACTACATCTTCAGATGGGAGTTGGAACAGCAAACAGGAAACATGTTGTGGCATGATGCACAGTGCCTATCATGTAGTTACGGGGGGGGATTGCAGCCTGTCTGATTCATTTAGCATTTCCCAGTGCAAGCACTTGGTCTGTCACCCTGTGCTCCTGTGATATAGGTGGGTTTGTGCTGTATAGTGGCATGGTGCACATTTAAATGCTCACTTTTGGAAGATTGCATCACCATTGCAATGAGGTATCAGCTATAATGACCTCAGCGTCCATAATGTGCAGTTCCTCTTTAAGGATCTGTCTTTGAAGATGCAAACTGCAGCTTCTGACAGCTCCAGGCTGCTGCTGAAGAGCTTTAAGACAATGCTGTTCTCTGCTGTGCAGTGCAGCATCCAAAAAAAATGCTCAGAAATGCCAGTGCAATACACCAGTGAGAAGCTGTGGCTCATGTTGCACAGACTGTGCACGAGACTGGAAATTCATTCACTGGTTCTTGCAGTTTGGGTCTACCATCTCCAAGTCAAGAACTAAATGTAAACAACAGGTTTTGTTGGGACAAGTAAGAATATATGACAGATATTTGCTGTGTCTTTCTGAGAATCATGGGATCACTAAGGACAAGAAAAGACCACAGAGATCATCTAGTCCAACCATCAACCTGTTCTTAAATAAGTGTAATCTATTTGAGTTCACTGAGTTCATGATTGTGTTCGAAACTATCAATAAAACCAGAATTACTCCAAACTGCCAACCATCACTCATACACTCAAAATTGCAGTCCATAGCAGTTCTGATGTTTTGGCTAACGAGAAAGCCATGATATCCACATTACAATTTCTCTTCTGCTTTTAGTGAGATGTTTGTGCTACGTGCATTTTAGGACTTCAGCAGGACATTTAAATAATTCAACGTAAGACTTCTTGGGAACACTGAATTCTCAAACCTTAGGGCTGATTAAAACCTGCAAGATTTAAAAAGAAAAACAACAAACCTTGAAAGAGGAAGTTGAACAGGAAGAGTTGGTTTCTGCTGCTGTCTGGGCTGTCAGCAGGGAGAGGGAGAATGCAAGTTCTTTCCAACTAGGTTTTGCTTTTCTCCAAACCTGGCTCCAGAAATGCATAGTTTTCTAAGACTAAGCGTAAAATAAAGCACTTTGGGGAATACTGGTGGCAGTGGCTCTTCTTGAAAATGAGTTTTGGGGAAGTTCTGTAAAAAAAAGGACGTTTGGAGTATTAACTGTGGTGAGGACACTGGTATACGTCTGTGTGTATTTACCCGTATGCTGAATGTTACATAGGGATTAGTCAGTGAATCTCTTGCAATCAGCAGCACGCACTGCTTCACGCTTTTAAAGTCTGCAATCCTCTGCGTCCCCGTCAGTTAGCAGAACTCATTCTTCTTCCTTTTTGGCAGAGAGTTTCTGGGAAATGACGACATAAAGGTTAGCATGAGTAATTTCTCCTTGACTTGTGTGGTTCGTGGGCAGCGTTGTACCAGCGCTTGGTGTTATAGCAGGGACTGTGAATGCTTGGAAGGACCCATGGGGCAGGAGGAGTGCAAATATAGGGAACCTTCAGCCGTACTTTGTGTACTGAAGTACAGCGTTGCAACACTGAGGTGTGTTCACTTTTACTTTTTATATATCCCAGACATCACAGAGGAGTTCTGTTGGACCAATTTATCTGCGTTTTAAAAGCAAGGCCCCCGACTGACTTGCAACCTCAATAATTAACCCCATCCTTTCCTGCCCGTAGTTAATTTTTTTTCAGCAGTGGGAGGTAGAGCAGAGCAGACTGAAAGCAAAGTAGCTCAGATCATCTTCGAGGAAGTCAGCAGAAGTCGGCCCGCCCTTCTCCCCTTTTTGCTCAACCCTTTGCTGGCTGCCACCATGGGCTAGCTCTGCTGGGAGCCCTGCTGCCCCGGGGGCAGAATGTCCATCAAAAGGCATCGGTTTTCGGAGGTGCCCCTCGTCACAGTGAAGCTGGTAGGACTTAAGAACTGGGAGGTAAGAATTTGGTGGTTATTTTGTAATGGGGCTGGCTGCTGCATTGCACCAGCCATTATTTGGGGCCATCAAACTCTAAGGGTCTTTGCCTGCAGTATCTGTTAGTGTGTGCTCGTATAGCATTTCAGTACCCACAGATGCACCCTCAGATTCACCGTAAAGTGGAGCTTTAAATTGCAGTGGCAGCACTGATGGAGCAGGACAGTGCTTTTATTAGTAAGTCCTGTTTGAAAACAAGTAACTGTCGGAGCAAAAACAAAAAATAATCTCATTTTGAGACACGATTTCAGTATTATCACTCCATCCGTGTGCAGAGCTTGCTGTTTGCTCCTTCAAGTCAGTGCACCATTTCCTGTTTCTCACCAAGTAGTTTAGCTTAAATTGAAATAATTCTTACAGTGATTTTATGAAGAATATTATTCCAGACTGCAGAATTGCTTGGCTTTCCAGTAAGCATTGGGCACATTTGAAGCATAGGATGGTGGATCTCTTTTCAGCATTGTGAGTGGAAACAAGGTGTGCCTGGAGCATTGTGTGATTCTCTGTCCTGGGGCTTCACAAATCCTGGCAGTAGTGCACGTCTCTGGCAGTCTTTTTGGTGCCATCACCAAGAGTTTAGCTGCAGTTTTAATTCTTGAGTGAGACTGGACTTGATGGCAGGTGGGCCGTTGGATAACGTGGGATGGTGGTGGGATGGTGATAGCTCAAGGAGGCAGAGATGTCTACAAAGCATATTCTTTCTTGCAGGTTTCCCCTTCAGGCAGTTATTTCATCCTTCAATGCAAAAAAAAAAAAAAAAAAAAAAAAAAAAGAAAGAAAGCTTTTTTGTAGTATAAAGTTTGGGGTCAGTAAATAGCATTTGTGTCCGTGAGGCTTTGCAGGAAGAAACTGGACTGTGCTGGGAGAGGGCAGCCTTTATGTTTGGTTACTGATTATTTAAGCATCAAAGGCACAAAAGTTTCCCTCCTGGTGGCTGCAGAGCTCGATATCTCTTTTAACTGCTTCTTGGCAGTTGCTCATACAGAGAGCTCTGCAGCTCTCCAATATTTAGGTTCCTCTTGTGAAATATTTACGTGTGGCATATAAGTAACAAAATGCAAAGTTAAGCTCACAGAAGCATTTGCCAGTTTCAGGTTGGCCTTCTCTTAGAGATGCCATAGAATGTTCAGTAGTAGTTGAAATACAGATTTGGAGATGAATAGCAAGAACAACATTTTACGTATAGAAATGTGAGGAGTCACTATAATTCAAATGTTGAGTTTTTCTATGGAGTTTCCTACAAAAATTAGATGACAGGCTGTGTTTGGGAGATCTCTGAATCCATGAAATGTCTCAGGGGACATTTCTCACACTTTTAGTAGTTAGTAAGCTTCTGTCTCAGGCAGAGATAGAAAGACAAAAAACTACTGAAAATCAGAGAAGCTGCCTGTGCTTAACATCTTTCCAGCGACAGTTGGGCAGAGGGTGGAACTTTGGCTTCCTGAAGGGATAATCTTTTTTCAGTGTTGCTGTTGCTCCTCAGTCTTTCTGTAATGCCGTATTTTGAGATGAAAGATCATTGGCTTTGTTTGTTTGGGGTTGCGTGAAGCTCTTGAAAAAAGCTGTCCCTGCTGGTAAGGAGGAAAAAGGAGGGATAATCTGGCAGTGGTGCTGTGCTGTTGTCATAGAAGGGGTTGCTTTCTCATGACACGTGCAGTGCAAAGCAAGCATCTTAGAACTAACCTTAAAAATTGTTTGTAAGTTGGACGTGCATTGTACATGGCATATGTACAATTGGTATTTAATAAAGTTTACTGAAAGTTCTGAAGGCCTCAGTTAGAGCCCAAATGGAGAAAAAAGGTAAGTCATTAACCCAAGCAAATGTAAGAAGGCAAAGGTGGGCAAACACAGCTGCCTTCAGAGCAGACTCAGTTTCATTTCCTTGAATGAGATTCCCGTCCAGAGGGCTCTACAAATCAGTAATATGTAAATCTATTTCTGTGGGGCCCTGGGTGTGTTTTCTTTCTGCTGGGGAGCTGTGTAGGCCCTTGTTACGGTGTGCACCGATCGATATCGCCATCGTGCTGAAGGCAAACACTGAAGAATTTGTAACTGGAGGATAGACCTCTGCAAAGTAACAAGGCTTTCATTCTTTTTCTTGTGGCAGGAAAAAGAGAAAGATAAAGAGAAGACTAAAGAGAAGGACAAAGATTCCAAGGAAAAGGAAAAAGATAAGAAGATGTTAAATGGACATCTCTTCACTGCAACCTCCGTTGTAGCCCAAGCAATCTGTTACCACTGTATGAAACCTTTCAATAAGGATTCGTACTACTGTGCAAGTAAGTTTTGTTTTCCTTTCTGTTTTTATTGTGCATTGAATCTGAATTGGGAAACATAAACCCAGTGCTGTACTGTTGCCATGTTTAAGCAATGGTGAGGTGGGGCAGGAAGGAGTCTTTGGGTGTGGGAATTCATGTGGTAATGACTTATGGAAGCTGTGCAGAAGTGAATGACGGCCGCATGGAGTTGTCCTGCAGCCTCCTGCCTAGCTCCTGCATGGCAGCATCCTCTGCTTTGCGAGATGTGTCAGTGGGCTGGAGAACTTGGGTTGCTTCAGCTGTGTGTTTTGGGTTAGGGCTGAGGTGCTCTGTTAAAACTGATGCTGTGCAGAGAAAGCTATGTTGGATCAGGGCTGCTGTTTCCAGTGGATGTCCCACCCATCAGTGTTATATTGCTGTGTGTACTTGAGTAATCTGAAACACTGCTACAGTGAGCCCTTAATGAAAGCATAATACAAAAAGGAAATGCTAGCATTTTTCTCCATTTTTATGTAATGCCAATCAATCACCAATCAAGTGACATGTGAAATACTTGTAAGATAGTGTAGGCAGTACAGCAACTGCATCTTTTGTTAGTACAGTCCTGTTTGAAAACAAGTAACTGTCGGAGCAAAAGCGAACGGAGCAAAAAAGAAATGGGGTTTCTGTGAGCTTGGTCATTTTTTCCTCATTTCTCATATGGTTTCTCAGGCCTATAACTGATCAGGTCAGTGGCATTTGTGTGGTCACAACCAGAATGTGACCGGTTTATTTGGTGACTCAGAACTGCAGAATATGTTCTCACTGCAGCTCAAGACTGTCACTTCTTCACTATTAGTAATATTACGTCTCTGTCTGCCTAGAGATGAGAGGCAAAGCCTGTACCAGCATTGCTGTCAGGCTGGGGCAGAAGGCTCTGCCTCTATTTGCTCGCACTGATCATGCATAAAACATTTTAAGTAGGAAGGGGAAGGAGCAGCTAGCTGAATCTCCAGAGGCAATTTGAAGCTTCCTGAAAGGGAAGAGATTTCATCAAACTTGTTTGCGTGAGCAATGCTCTGTGTCTACCTGATGAGAGATGGAAAACAGCATCAATTACAGGCTTTCAGATGCATCCTTCCCCTTTCCTCACTCTACATTTTTAACTCTACTTTAAGTCACTTAGAAGATGTATCACAATTTATCTTTTATATCCGAGTGAGTTAAAATAATCCAACAACACCGTGTTTTAGTAGAGACATCATTTCATCATTTTCCAAGTTTAAATAGAAAATTATTGCATTTTTTTCTGCATTGCCCAGAAGATGACTGTCACAAGGAAGGTTTGGTCAGAGCTGTTACTCTGTACATCTGAGTGTGGTGTGCTGTCACACCACATCCTAAAATAAACTCCTCAGTGCCTTGAAAATAGCAGATAACCAGCAGCAGAGGCTCCCTTGCTTGCATGCCGTTTTGTAGTACATTTCTTTTCAGCAGCAGTGACAGTGCTGCATTGCTATCACTGCTGTTGTCTCACCTGTAGGTGACTTAATGTTTTTCCAAGGATTGACTCATTGTAAGTCAACATCTGAACCTTTCAGTGGCACCCCCTCTTCACGAACAGCCAATGCTGAATGACTTAATGTGTTCTGCAATGAAAGGGAAATAATGTTTTTAATAGGTCTGTGTGTTGTTTTTTATTTTTTATAATTACTGATGCAGCAAAGAGGCTTTTGGGGTTTTAATTATTAATACCACTGATAGTAAAGAGCTGGAAGAACTTCCTGTCTGCTGAAAGGTTGAGTTAGCTGGAGGAGTAAAGTCCAGATTTTTCATCAGAAGCGTGCTGTGATAATTGCAAAATGCTTTGCTCCTAAATAGGATGCTGTAAGGTGTAGACTTCATGTTCTCAAGGCTTTTGAGTTTGAATTTAAGGGTTCTGAATTGTCTCCCTGCCTCTTTTTGTTTGATTTCGGTGTTAAATACCAGCAGTGAGTTCTGTTCCTCTTCTTTGTTTGATCTTAACAGTGATATTGCTTGTGGGTTTTTGCAAGAGCCATGTATGTTTCTGTCTGTCATATACACAGGAAGTTGTGGGACATTGACTAGAACAGCAACACCCTAAGCCTTACTCTTACCTTTCACAAAATATCAGAAGAATGACTGGCTTTTATGAAGTAGCCCTAAATTTAAGAAATTCTAGCAGTGTGAGAATATTTTATAAGTCCGCTCCTGGATATTTTTTCCTTTAATTTTATGTTTCTTTTAGAAATAATTCAGAGCTGTACACTTGCAATGTAATTTACACTTAAAACAGTCCATGGGCTGTGTTAGCATGTTTTCACAAATTTATAGAAACCACAGATTGAAAGTGTGGTGCTCAGGGCATTGAATGTCGTGGTCTCAGCTCAAAGCAGTGACTTCAGTGCAGTTTTCAGTCCCTGCCCTGCAGTTACTGTCACCTGGCTGAAGCTCCTGTTTCTTTTTCTGTTCATATTATCGTACAGAACTCAGATCCTGCACTGCAGATCTAGGCTTGCTATATCTGGATTTAGGAAAATTAATTTCCCTGATTTTCCCTGCCTTTTGCCATCCCACTGTCGTGGTCTTGATAAGAGCAGTCTTTGTATTTGCAGAGAACACGTTGGCACTACCATTGGTTTCTGTTTGTCTCCTGTTTTTGCTTTCCCCCTTACTTTTCTTTCAGAGGAATAACTCTTGTCTGTTTTCTTCTGACAGACTGCAATGCAATTGTTCACAAAGGCTGTAAGGAGAGCTTTGCTTCCTGTGCAAAGGTGAAAATGAAGGTTAGTGGTATCATCTACTTTACTGCATTATAAGAAGGAACTGTAAATGATTCAGTCTGCAGATATACACCATCTCAGGGTGGTCTGCAGTGAGGAGCAAAGACAGCAGCAGACATGGGGAGGAAGTGATGCATAAAGAAACTGTGAGAGTATCCAAAATCTGAAACCAGATATTCCCAGAGCAAACAGCATCCTTCCTGTGCACATGTAATATGATCAGTGCGTATGATTAAAGAAAGCTTCTCACTGACAAAACTTGAGGTTTACCCAACACCTGTAAATGCAGCATCTCTTCATTTTTGAATACTACATCATTTTATGCAGCATCACATGCATATACATAATGCATGATGAAATGTATTAAATATGTATGCTGTTTATATGAGGGATATGCAGAATCTGGGCAAATGTGAGAAGCCTCTTCTGCAGCATGACTCTCCAAGCCAGTTATTGCTGGTACCATTACAAGCTAAGAACGCCTCCTCTGTTGTTCCCTTCAGTAGCCAGCCCTTTTTCTTTCCATTTTACTGTTTACTTTACTGTTTATTTTGCCCATTTCATACATGGCAACAACAGTAGTTGCTGACCATTTTATACTATGCATATTGGAGAACTGCTCTGTTCTGAGAGGATTCATTGAAGACGTGCTTTTTAATTGTAGTTATGTGGCACAGCCCCATGGGAGAAAGGAGGAAAAATTAAAGTGAATCTCCTTTTTCTTTCAGCCACAGAGAGGAATGCTGCAGGCACATGATACCTCTTCATTACCCACAGTGACCATGAGAAACAAAGGTAAAGTTTCCTTTTTCTCCCTTTTGGTGATGGTCTCTGTGTGCTGTTCCTGTTGTGACTGATTAAGCAGATAGAGCAGGGATGAGTGCATCTTCTCTGCGTGGTAAGCACTATTTGAGACCTAAGAAGTTAAGCTAAAGCTGCACAGATGGTTTAGTGCTATGCTTTGAGGTAGTAAAAGTAAGAAGTTAAATTCTGAATAGGAGCAACACTGACAAAGTTTGTACAGCTGCCCTGAGGTGTATGCTGTGCTGCTGAGCTACCCAGAGGGACAGGTGACAAAGAACTGGAATGAAATAGCCCACATGAGTTTTGGAGCATCGTAATTAGATAAGCTCAGTTAGTGGTAGCTTGTTAGATCACTGTGCAGTATCATGCTGTATCATATAGTCACACCCTCTGTGGTTTTCATCATGAAATTCAGAGGAAAGGCTCTAGGAGCCATAAATACATCTGAAGAAAGGAAAATGTAGAGTTAAGATGAAAGGATTTGTCACGGATAGGTGATAGTATGAGAAAGGGTTTAGTGTTACTCTGTAATATATGTGGATGGAAGAACCTATCAAAAGATGCAACCAGAAGCAGGAGGATGGCTATAACCACAGGATCTCCTTGCCCAGAGAAATTAAAGCCAACACAGTAGATTGCTACATGTGATTGATTATTTATTGAATAACATTACGTTTGGTTTCCCAAGTGTATGTTTTTGGACTTGGAGATTCCAGCCAAATCTGTTAGGTATAGTGCAGTCATTTCAGCAAAAGGGTCAGTGTTCTTTCCTACCTGAAATACAGCAGTGCTTACTTTGTTGAGAAGATCTCAGTCACTGCTTTTCTGCTCTGGAACACTGCTGGACTTAAAGCAGTCGCAGTAAAGATCACAATTAACAAGCTGGTTGGCTTTCTTATTGCACAGTAGAAATAAATTAAGCATGTTAGGTCTAAGGACGATGAAGTCTCACAGGTAGATCTGATCACTGATGCTGTATATGCATGATGGCTAAATTTTGTTTAAAAGCATTTGAGCATCCAGAACTCAAGTTTACTATCTAGGACAAATTCTAGATTGTCTTGGGCAGAGCACGGGAGCTTTGCTTTGACCAGGTCCTGCTTCAATAGCACAGGAGTGCCAAGGGAGAGGCGGAAGGCTCAGGCTTCCCTATAGTGTCTAACAGCTGCAGATCTTCCAGTGGCAACTCTAGAGCAAAAAGGAAGGGAATTTTAGAACCTGCTGTCTTTAAGACTCCATCATTGCAGCTAAGAACACAGTTGCAGGAGCTGACTTTTGTCTGGTGCTTCCCTTCCAGGCTCACAGCCCAAGGAGCGCCCTCGCTCTGCGATACTCGCTCCCGATGAGAACACCGTCACCTCCATCTTCAACAACAGGAGATCACAGCAGCCTACGGCGCTGTCAAAGAGTGTCTCAATACAGAACATTGCAGGGTAAGGGTTGTGCCTGGGGTGCGTGGGGATTATCTGCTGTGAGCGTGGAGAAGTTCAGATCGCATTAAAAATAAGCTTCTGTCGTGTGATCTGTGTTAAAAATACAAAAGAGGATCGCAACGCCAGAAATGCCCATATTATATATGATACTACCAGCTGTCTTCTGCACAGTCAGACTGTCTGGGTTAGGGTTAGTCGTGGCATGAGTTGAGAAGTGTCTGAGCTGGCCTGGTGATATTAAGGACCACTTCACACAGATGCTCAGGGATCCAGGAAGCCAACTGGCCTTGGGGTTGGAACTGTGTGATCACGTATTTTTTGCAGCTCAAGCATAGTATTTATTTTTGTAGGATGGGTGCACAGAGCTGCAGTCTTCACAACGTTTTAGGAATGTGCTATGCATAATTAACTACGGAAAGTCACAGAAGAAAATAAAATATATGGTTCCTATCCTAGCTGCACACTGAGTAATTCTACAGACAGAGCGATAGCATAGATTGGGGCATTCTGAACAATTGGCATGCCCTGGTTATTCATGGTGAAACTTATTTCAGTCCATTTTTTGGATCTTGCTCAGAGCAAGTGGTGCAGACTCCTAGGTAGCCTTTTGTACTGCATTTTTTCATGGTTTGCTCCAATAACAATGAGGATGGGAAGTGACAGTGTAAAATGGAAAGCAATGAAAAACAGTTACCCAAGCCATAAAACCTGAGGTGTGATTCTGTAGAGAAGAAGCGCTGTCATTTAGAGCTGCAGGTCTGGTTGTAAACAATATCCTGTCTTCTGTTCTTTTTCAGGGTTGGGAATGATGACAGCTTAATACACACTTGGAAATTTCTGTCACAGTCCACAGACTCTTTACATAAAATTAGCCGGGTGAATGAATCCACTGAATCATTAGTTGATGAAGGTAAGACATCCCATGGCACTTACAGCAGGAGGAAGGTCTGTGCTGCTTTCCGAAAATAGAAAATCCAGTTTGACATTTCAATTTGAGTTTTTCTTTTTAATGGACAATTAAAGTGCATTTAATGTAAAGTTACTGTGATAACTTTAAAAAAAAAAAAAGGTACCACACAGTAATTTCTTATTGAATTGTGGGAAAACATTTAGAAGCTTTCAGTTACAGTTGAGTTACTTGGAATTGAGCTTGAAGGCAAACATTTCCACTTTTGTTTTGTTCCTCTGGCCTGTTCATACAGCCACATACAGAACATGCCTTTTTATACTGGTATGAGGCTTTTTGTTGTGGAGACAGAGAAGATTTGCCATTTGCAATGCCATGTTGCATTGATGGATGTAATGCCTGTAGTGTTCGGCAGCAGTACCTGCAGCAGTTCACATGTGTGTTGCTTTGTGAAGGTGCAGACATGAATGAAGGGCAGCTGATGGGAGACCTGGAACTAGATTCCAAGCAGCTGGAGGCAGAGTCCTGGAGCCAAGCAGTGGACAGCCTGTTCCTACAGCAGCAAAACAAGGATGTTGTCAAACGGCAAGACGTAATTTATGGTGAGACGTGCATGGATGTTCATTGTTCACTTGTTTTAGGTGGTTTCTTGATATATCCACGTGCATGTATGTAAGAAACCTTATGTCAGTGAATAGGAACTGGATTCCTCAGTAGCCAAAGTGTCATTCTTGAAATTCTTAGAAACAATGTGTACTTTGAAAGCTTTGTCTTTCTGCCTTTCACTTAACCTGGAAGCCATAAAAAATAAATAGAGAACACCTCTTCCTTTTTGTCTGCTGATGATGTTTAAATTCAGTTACAGCACAGCAGCTAGGTAGCAAGTCCTCTGCACCCTGATACAAAATCCATCCTGCATGACAGAAATTAATAATGATGAGTTTGACAGTGAAATGCAGGAAGAAGTAACAGTACTCAAGGTTCACACCTGCTTGTGGCTCTATATTTTGACTCCTCTGCCCCAAATTTCTGCCACAAGCAAAGACATTAGTTGATATTTTAAACACCTGATGTGGGATTTTCTGAAACCACTTAGAGAAGCCCAATTAGCTTGCTTGGAAGAGCTTCCTAATGACAGTTTTTCATCATACTGTGCACCCAAGTTCTCTACCATGACCTTGTCTTAATCCTATGCAGAGCTCATGCAGACAGAAATGCATCATGTCCGCACCCTGAAGATAATGAACGACGTATACAGTGCAGGGATGCTACAGGAGCTGCAGTACGATCAGCAAGTTGTGGACAAGATCTTTCCCTGCCTGGAGAACTTGCTGCACATACACAGTCAGTTCTTCCAGCGGATTCTGGAAAGGAAGAAGGAGTCATTGGCAGACAAAAGTGAAAAGAACTTTGTTATCAAGAGGATTGGTGACATCCTGGTGAATCAGGTAAGCTGTGGATAATAATTGCACTTCTGAAAGCGTAGCTGGAAGCCAAGTGCTCCTGAGTTCTCACTCCTCCCTGCCTCCTATTTATACGTGTTAGGCAGCTGTACCTGCTGGCACCTGTAGACGCAGACAAAAATCTCTACCTCTGTTTTTTAAGCACTTTTTGCTCTTTCGGAGGAAGGTGTAATGATGAAAATTCATTTTGTTTATACTGTGGGAGAGAGAAGCATTTGCTAACAGAGGCACCACATGGTTTGACCCATAGCCAGGAGGGAAGGCAGTAGCCTCAATGAAATGTGTGCAGCGTGTTTCTTGGCTGATGTACAGAGAAGATATTTAACTTAGGGTGGGTTCTTGTACTTTTCTTTATGTTTTCTCCCATTCTCCTTTTTTCTAACTTGCTCTCTTTTGCCTTGTAAACTCTGTTGAGGTGCAGTCCCAGATTTTGTGCTAAGTGTGAATGCAGTGAAGCCACAGACTCTGCTCGTTACTTTCTAGAGATTTAATTTCTTGGCTTAGGGAGCTTTGTACTAATTTGTTTTCATAAAACTCTTCTGAAAGACTGACAGGAGCTGTTGGGATGTTACACCAGGAGCTCAGTGGAGATTGGATCTTTAATCTCTTGTCTTGCAGTTCTCCGGAGAGAACGCTGAGAGAATGAAGAAGACATACGGCAAATTCTGCGGGCACCACAATGAGGCAGTAAATTACTTTAAAGATCTGCACTCAAAGGACAAACGTTTCCAGGCTTTTGTCAAGGTAGGACCTGGTGGAAGAGAAACAGTCAATGGGGAAAAAAAATATTTCCTTCCTGTGCTCCGTTGAGTTTTGTGTTACAAATTGAACTTTTCATCTTTGTTTCTTAGAAAAAAATGAGTTCCTCCCTGGTGAGACGTCTTGGGATTTCTGAATGTATCTTGTTGGTAACACAGAGAATCACAAAGTACCCAGTTCTTTTACAGAGGATACTGCAGTACACCGCAGGTAGGGGCCAGTTCTTTCCTAAGCATGCATTTGTTCATGCAGTGTGCGTTTCCAGGACCCTTTTTTTCATTGATTTTCTTAGAATTGCAGTCTAATCCAATCACTGTGTCACCCTGATATAATGGGGTAACCAGATTTCATCTCTCTGTTTAGTGTTAGTTGACCAGGTGCCTTGCTTTCACTGACATAGTCTATCTCTAGCTAATTACAGAGCCAGCACGCTCAGATTCCAGAGTCTTCCAGCTTAGTTTTTTTTTTATAACAGCTGAAATATGTGGTTAGTTTGCTTGTTTCATATCTACTGTCTTCAAGTATATTGGAACAGCTCCCAGCCTCAGCTGTATATGTGAAAGGTTTTGTGAAGCTCTCCTTAGGAGGGAAAGATGCAACCTGTTGTGAAAATATTAAACAGTTATAATACAGGAATCTGAGAGGGAGAAGGGGAAGGAAGTAAAGGGAAAACAGAGATGTCCACGAGGATAAAGTGAGATGGAAATCTTTCTCTTTCTGTTCAAAGAAAATGAAGTGGAACATGAAGACTTGACTCAGTCATTAAACCTTGTTAAAGATGTGATTGCTGCAGTCAATAGCAAAGTCAGTAACTATGAAAAGAAAATGCGCCTTGATGAGATTTACAACCGGACAGACAGCAAGTCCATCATGAGGATGAAAAGTGGTCAGATGTTTGCAAGAGAGGACTTGAGACACCGGAAGCTCATCCGAGACGGGCCTGTGTCACTGAAAAATGCAGCCGGACGGCTGAAAGGTAATGCTTCCCTCTCCAGGCACAGGATTGCTCCTCAGACTGGTATCTCCAGTACTTATTCTGCTCTGAGAGCCTTTGATAGCAATTTCAAATCGGGTATGATTGATTTTGACGTTTTGGAAACAGGAAGTTTATGTTTGTTTTCCAAGCTCCCAAATTCATTAATGACTTCATAAGGTGGATCAAACAAGTTATGCTGCTGTTGTGAAATACTGTGATAAGCACAGGCTGCATTTGTATTTGTAAGTCACAGAAATGCCTACTTCTATAGGGCAAGTTCCCAGCAAAAGCAGGTCCTATAGATCCCAGTAGGTGAGCAGGTGGTTCTGATCCTTTGGCTATTTTGTGGTACTTTAGATGGAACAGAGAGAAATCTGGGAAGAACTTTTTCTTGCTTTTTTTCAGCATTTCCCCTCTTGTAGAGTGCACAGAACATATGGTGATAGGAAAGAATGGAGTCTGATGCTGATTTCTGCAGACCTCCTAGGGCTTTGAGTTCATTTTGCAGCTTTGATTAAAATTTGGTGGTTCTTTTATCCAAAACAGATCCTGTCTGCCTAAAGCAGAATGGAAGGAATTACCGTGGGATGATTTCACTTTTTGGTTTGCTTCCTGTCTGTCACAAGATTTCCCAAGTACACAGTACAAAAACTCTTTGTACTGAGGGATATGGGTGGGGTATTATACTTGGTACTTACTGTGCAGCTTTATGCTATGTCATTAGGAGACTTGGAAGGCTGTACATGTACTTTGGGAAATGTCTGTATTCTGATTTAAATCCTCTCAATTGCTTGATGCTGTGCTTCCTTCTCCCAAGAAATAAAGGTCCTGCATTTCAAGCTGGGCTCTGTTAGCTCCCCTCAGAGTTAGCCAGGGTTTTATTTGCCTGTGAGCAGTGCTAGTGGTGCCTCCTGAAGTCACTGTTTCCTGGAAAGAAACTGCAGCTGACAAATGTTGCTGTTGCACAACAATTTGCACTCCCCAAACTACTCTTTGAAAAAGACATAAAGCCCCCAACTTCCTGTGCCGATATGTTGCTCGTGGGCTGGAATATTGACTGCTTGAGAAAACAATTCTGTTCTGTGTCTCCAGTTCTTGCTGCTATGCCATGTCCTATCTGTGGGCAATTTGTGGCTGGAAAGCAGCCCTCCCACCCAGGGGTGTTCCCAGGGCAGCTCTGCACTACATGGCCCTTCCAGCATCTAACCAGGAGTTGATCCCAGACCAGCCCTTGTGCTTCGCCAGTGTTATTAAAAGATAAAATTGCTTAGGAGTGTGCTGTGTGGTTATTCAGCACATATTTGTATATTTTTCCTTTTGCAGAAGTCCAGGCTATTCTCCTCTCTGACATGCTCGTATTCCTTCAGGAGAAGGACCAGAAATATGTCTTTGCCTCACTGGTAAGGTTTCAATCTTTTCTTCTCCTTTGCTTTTCTGTGTGAGGGTCCCTTGGCGTGTGTTATGCAGTAAAGCCAGCTGCTGCCTGCTAAACAACTTCATTTTCCTGCTTAGAACATTTCTGTTTGTTGGGCAAGCTCTGTTTTTTCAATTGGAAAACATGTCATTGTTCCACACCTCCCCCTGGTGATTTCTGCAGTGCCTTGGCACTGCTGATAATTGGCCTTTAAAATCCTCCCGCCACTCCACACACGTTCTCCTTTTCATTTTGTGCAAGCTGAAGCCATGAGCTGGGGGGAAGGGGAGTAATGGGATAAGGCAAACGTTGTAAAAACAAACCTTAGCAGAAGATGGTGTTCTCATATATTATGAAATGCTATGATGGGGTAGGGAACACCACTGCAGTAAATTCAGCAGAGCAGCGTACAGATAAATGTCAGAAGAATGCAGTTGTTATGCACCAAACCAAAACTGTCACTCTTGAATGCAGTCTCCTAAAGGTTAAGACACATTGATCTTTATAGAAAGAGGTAGTCTGGGAGCTAACTAGGTCTGTTAAGACTACCTTGCAGACACCGTTTAGAGTGGCTAAGCCTCGTGTCCTTTTGGCCCTTGAAATATTTTGGAAGTTGATAATCTGTTATTCCAGTTCCACTGGGGCTCTACACAGAGGGAGCTGATTTGCACAGAAGTGCTGCTAGTGATTCCTGCCAAGTCACCCAAGTGTAGCATCCTGGAAAGTGCACAAAGGCACCCACACAGCAGCAATGGGATATTTTAACCCAGGCAGGCTGTTTACACAGAGACTGTAGCACACAGTGAGCACCGTCTTATCTACAAGTCTTGTCCATCGCAGGAGTCCACTGTGAGCTTCTGAGAACAGGCAGGTTTTTGTGAGATGTGAAAATAAGGTGTTATTCTCTCCTAGGGTGAGACTGTGAAGGTAATATGTGTGAAGCAGCTGCTAGCAAGCTTCACTGCATTTAAGGGGCTGTAATATTAATGACAGATTCAAGAGTGTGGGCAGGAGGAGATGAGATCAAAGGTCTTCTGGGGATAGAGCAAAAATATGGTAGTTTTCAAAACCCCAAACTCCGTTTTAAATTACTTCCTTGTTGAAATGGACCGAAGTGAAATTGGTCTTCCTGCAGGAATAATGGAAGAAAGCAAACCCTTCTCTGTTTTGTGACCCCAGCAAAATGCTTATTTTAATTAGCCAACAGCTTCAAAAAATATTTATTTTTTAAATACTGCCCGAGTGTGTTGGTTGCACTGGCAGTGGGCCGTTTAGAATGCCAGTTCGTTGTGAGGTAATTTGGCCCCTCCTCGGCCGTTTCTTTCCAACTGAAGGACCAGAAATCCACGGTGATCTCTCTGAAGAAGCTCATCGTACGGGAGGTGGCTCATGAAGAGAAGGGTTTGTTCCTGATCAGCATGGGTGTGAAAGATCCCGAAATGGTGGAAGTGCATGCCAGCTCCAAAGAAGAGCGCAACGGCTGGATGCAGATCATTCAAGACACAATAAGTACCATGTAAGCTACCAAGCTGCTTTGGAAGGGTGAGTGATGCACATGATCACGTTCTGATGGTTACTGAGACGTGTCTCTTTCATGCAGGGATAAGGATGAGGATGAAGGAGTCCCTTGTGAGTCTGAATTTGAAAAGAAATTGTCAGACACAAGAATCAGAGCGCTGAAAGGTAAGGAACTGCCAAGGACAGAGCTTGAAAAAAGTTTTCAGAAGTTTACAGCAATTGTTGCAGTGGATTTTGTTGGCCCTTTCCCTTGTGCACAGTTGAAGTTTTTCAGGGGAATGAGGGTCCTGCATCCAGCAAATGGTTGCAGTCCTTGTTTGTACCTCACCTTGTTTACAGCTCAGTGCTTTGTGCCTGCTGCATGCAGTTGCTGTGCAAGATTGCAAGGGGCAGAGCTGTGTCACCGCGTTCCACTAGATGGGGCCAGTATCTCAGGAGTAGCTCTCCTTCCTTCCCAAAGCTTTTGTTTTCAATCTTCATTCCTGTTTTCTGCTCACCCCCACAGAACAACTTCAGCAGAAGGACAGACAGATCTTCCTCTTGCTGGAGGAAAAGGCCAAAATCTTCAGTGACCTGGCAGACTCCTCTATGCAAGAGGACATGCCGGGTTCCAGACTGCTCTTCAGAGCCAACACTGAAGAAGCACCAAAAGGAGAAGCCATTATGAAAACTGCAATAAATGAAGGTGAGCAAGTCAGCGTGGCACTAAACAGCGCTCTCACCTTCAGTGAATCCCTTGGTTCTCAAGCACAGTGTTTACAGGGGCAGCCTATTTGTTCCCAGTGAATGAATAACAGCATAGATAAACAGATACTGCTACTCATGGTGTGTCAGGGACAGATACTGAGGATCAGGAAAGGAAGCAGATATTGATGGCTGTTGAAAGAAGGCACAAAAGAAGTCTCAGCACAGAGAACAATCCTGTGTTGAATCTGAGGTCAGGGACAGCCCAAGATTTCATCCTTGTCTGAAATGCAGACCTTGCTGTCTTTCACCGTGCCTTGGACTCAGCAAGGTTTGGGGGGACTCCAATTCCTGCAGGTATTCAGGGTGTCTGCAAGGAGCAAGTGATCTGCTGGCAAATGCGAGGTTGAATGAAAACTCACACAACTTTTCAGTCTGTGTTTTGGAAAGAGTGAAAATTATTAAATGCTGTTGTGAGTTTTTGCAAGGGAGACACATATTGTTGTGTCACTGTAGAAACATTTCTTTTTTTAGTATAGAGAAACACATGAAGATAGAGGTGGAAATAGCTCAGAAGCCTGAGGTGGTCTGTAATAGACAGATTGCTGATTTTATCTTCCCAGTGGAACTGCTGCAAGAGCTGGTGAACAGGAATCTGGGCAGCACCCTTATGCAGCAACTCAGCAGTGCTGCCATTGACGAAGAGGGAGGAGTTGGCCCCATCTCTCTTCCTAAAAGGGCAGAAACTTTTGGAGGATTCGACAGTCACCAGATGAATGCCTCCAAGGGTAAGTAGTGACGTGCTCCCATAGCAGCATTTGTTAATGATATTTCATGTCATCCTGTCCTGTTCCTTCTAAAGGACTTGAGCAGATGGTCTGTTTAGATTACTCTTCTGCAATGCTAGTAGGTAGATTAAATATCAGATTAGGAAAAAAGGTACAGGTGAAATAGTAGCTGAGAACTTGTGGCTATGTGAGGATTGAACTTTTCGCTCCTGTCTCACTATTTTCTCTCTAAATCATCTTTCCTGCTTTACTTACGTGCTACACGCAAACATTTGGCTTCATTAAAAGTACCTTCTTCGTGTTCTTCTGCCCGCAGTTCTGTTCTTCATCCTTCAGTTGCCTTCCAGCAGGAGACCAGTGCTGTTGCCTTTACGAATGATGATGGCACTGCTGTGCCAAGCACCTTCCTCTGTCTGTGCTCCCTGTGCATTTGATTTCCACACACAACTGCGTGTGTTATTCCTGCAATTTAATCTCTCTCAAGCAAATGACTGAATATTCATTTCGGCTGCGGAGTTGGCATCTTCCCAATGCTCTCTTTCTTTCCCCTAGTCATCAGAAACTTCCCTGTCCTCAAATTCCTTTCTCTGTGGTCTCTCTCATGCTCCCAGTACAGCCAGTTTTGCTGCGCTAGTGTCTGTCTCAGCGTTGGGATGTTGGACCCCGTCTGACCTTCTGCATTAAAGGAGCAGTGTTAGCTGCAGACAGTCAGACATGAGAACTATGTAGAGATTTTCCCGGCTATTGGAAAGCTGCAAAGCTCTCAACAGGCCTTGTCATCATCATGACAAATATATTCATGCTGAGGGCTGGAGGGGGTTGGTTGTTCGGGGCTGGGCCTCTTTCTGTTGTAGTGATGAATGAATGGCACAACCTCAGGCTGTTCATTGCCCAGCACTCTCCCCCCTCCTTGCTTTCTTTTGCTTGTTTTTTGTTTGATGTGTGATTTTTTTTTTAATATTTTTTCCCCTAGAAACACCATCTTTTGAATTAGATTGTAGTTCAATAGTTAGAGGATCTTGGGAGATGTTAGGAAAATAAAGCATGGCCTGTTTATTCAGCTGTGGAAGGTCCCACGATGAGTTGCAGCAAAAAAAAAGGTCTGTTAGGAGAGTGAGGGTCAGTCTTAAGTAGCAAAGTCTGCCTCAGAAAGGTAGTGAGAAAATGGGTCTGTGATGGCTGCAGCCCTCCTGGCCCCATGAGTCAATTCAGTGCTTGGGAGCAGTGATAGGAGCCATGCAGGGAGAAGCTAGACAGAGATGTCCAGTATCCCTTTGAAGATAGAGGTTTCTGATGACTAAGACTACTGAGGAATTGTTAACATAAAATCACACAGCAGTATTGCACAGCAGTCTAACCCAGCTGTAAATTACATTTGGACAGAGAGGCACTGAAACTGTGCCTGCAATAATACACTCTGAGATGATATTGCTATTTTTCTCCATCTGCTTTTGTTCTGCCTCATGACTTGTTAGTAAATGTAAATGTGGGTGGGTTTTTTTGGTGGTTTTTTTTTTTTTGCAGAAAGCACTTTGGGGGCTAGACAGAGCACAAGGGAAAGGTGTATGTTGAATTTATCAGAACATTGTTTGAAACCAAAGTCAGCCTTTGTCTGAATTCACACAGTGAGTGCATAAAGGAAGCAAACACATCTGGTTGAAGTGCAGAGAGCTCTGTGGCCCTTCATGTGATACATCCCAGCTGTCTGTATGAAATCTCAGATACTGGCAAGTTCATCTGTGGCTTAAAACGTTGAATAACCAGTGTCAATGCTGGCTTCTTGCTTTAGGTGGAGCGAAGGATGAAGGCGACGATGCTCAGGACCTACGGAGAACAGAGTCAGATGGTGTTTTAAAGAAGGTATTGCACCATTTATCTATGGGGCTGCTCTGAGTTCAAGAAGATGACAATTCAGGTCTTGAAAAAGGCCTGAATTTGTTGGCAAGGAGCTGTATCCTAATAATATAAAATCAAATTGGAAGTATGGAGTCCAAAACACCACTGCAGTTAAAATCCTGACTTGAGAAGCATTTAAAATCAATGGTATTCCTTTATGGCAGAGGCTTTGCCTTCTGTCTGCAGAACAGCTGGAGTGTTATTTTGCATCATTATTAAAATGACAGGGTCACACGGAGCCTTGCACCTATTCTTCCTGGGGATCGATTCATCACATAACTCCAAATGATACCTAATTAATGTGTGATTTGATGTCATTCTAACTCACCTGAAAACATACATGAATCGTCCCAGAATCGAACGTGGAGAGGAGGGGGGTTAATGCATCTGTCGTTAGTTCAGCTTCACAACACGTTTGTTACGATTTCTCATTTGTCCTCATATTAAGTGTGATCTTTTCACAGGCTGGAAATGCTAACCTGATGTTCATACTGAAAAGGAACAGCGAGGTAAGAATCGATTCTGTTGCTGTTTTCTTCGTTTAAGTGATAAGTGAATTTGTCTCAATAGGTGATAATGTAAAAGAAAAGACATTACTTTAGCTGGAGCACACATGGGCTTTTAAGTACATTCAGCTGAACCCACTGTGTCGTTTATTTGTTTAACCTTGGATGTTCAGACAGGGAATTTGCTAATTGTCATCTGCTTGCCAGCGGGATGATATGTGCTGATTATAGGCATCAGGGGTTAATTACCACTAGGATGTGCAGGACTGTATTTATTGTGCATCTGCAGACAGAGGGAGTTTAATTTTATGTTGCAGGTGCAGTGATTTGGGGCAATTAGATTTCTATTCTCCCTTTGATACACATTCATAACTCCAATTAGCATTAAAGTCAGAATGAGAAGCTGTTCTCTTAACACTGGCTATAGCACCAATATTGCAAACACCACTGTGTTTTCCTCTTATTCTGTGTTTTTTTTCTTCTTCAATAGGTGGATAACTGAGATTCAGAGAATTTTTTAGCTGGGCTAAACATATGTTTTGGGCTAGAGCATTACTCCAAAGTGTCTTGCTCTTGGCTACATGGCAGTGCACCAAGTGTTTGCATGGGATCCTGTTTTCTGTTTTCTGGGATCCTTCCTTAGTGTACTTGCTATATTTCTGTGTCTGCTGTGCTACAGTTTTCCTGTAAAACGATTTGTGTGGGTCTGCCAGGGTGAAAGAGGGCTGTGTACCAGGGAATGATAGAACTGTTGCAGGTGATGAGTGAGAAAAACAGAAGGTACAGAGGGGCAGCCATGCGGGTTGGACTCACCAGAGGGTCACAGTGGAAAAGGAAGTTGCTTTATTACTTCCCTAGCACCACGTGATGTCTAATAACAGTGCTTTTGTTTTCTTGCAGCAGGTCCTTCAAAGTGTTACCAGCCTCTGTAAGCTGCTCAATGCTCTGCAGGTATGTTGCCCTCTCATTCTGGTTCCATACGCTGCTTGCCCACACCATGGAATGAGCTCACCCAGGAGCCTTCTCCTCTCTAGGCTGAACAAGACCAACTCCTTCAGTCTGCTCCAACCCTCTGAGCATCTTCATGGCTTCTTCTAAACCCGCTCTAGCAGCTCCACACCTTTCTTGTGTTGTGTGCCCTAGGCCTGGACACAGTCCAGAAGCCCTTCCTCTTCCCCACTCCTGCATGGCCCAATACCCTGCAGCAGATTTGTGTTCAGCCTCTCAGCACAGCAGCAGTAATCAGCTGCTGCCTGGCACGCTGCTTCCATTTGGGAAGCTGCAGGTGGATGTTTAGACCTCGACCGGCAGAGCTGCCACTACGGCATCCTCAGCTGAATGCTAAACATGGTAGAAAAAGGTGCAGTTTGGTGGTGCCCTGATTGCTCAGATGTGGAGCTGCTCCTCCTGGAGTGGGCCCTGCAGTGATGTCTCCCTCCTTCCCTCCCAGGGCGTTGTCCTACAGCAGGACACCTACATCGAGGGCCAGAAGCTGGCCTTGAGTGAGAGGGCCCTGTCCCGAGGCTTCTTCCGCCCAGCCTCGCTGCTGGAGCAGGAGAAGCAGCGCAACCTGGAGAAGCAGCGCCAGGAACTCGCCAACCTGAAGAAGCAACAGGCTCAGCACCAGGAGGAGAAGAAGAGGGCAGAGAAGGAGTGTGAAGCACGGGAGAAGAAGCTGGCGGAGCTGGAAATCCAACTGGCCAAGAGAGAGGAGGAGATCCAGAAAGGGTGGCAGGAGCTGGAGTGCAGGCGGGATGAGCTGCGACAGTTGAAAGCCTCCTACCAGCTTGAAATGGAGAAACTTCTCAGTAAGCAGAAGCAGCTGGATAAGGAGTGGGAGCAACTCAAGAAGGACATGGAGCGACAACCTCAAATGTGGTTGGAGCATGATGACAACCAGGTAAATGCTGGCAGCAGGCAGGCTCTCACAAGGAGCTGTGCTCTGCTGGGAGCTCCCAGTCGGCTGCCTGCCCTAAGGCACCAACTGCCTGGCTTTAGCCCAGCCCGGGGTATGCAGGGCCTGAGCTTAAAGCTGGCTCTTTCCTTACACCTCAAAAGACATTGAAGCATTGCTGCTGAGCTCTTCCTGCTTCCTTGTGCCTCTGTTTGGCAGAGGCATGTGGGGAGGATGTGCTGGAATGTCTGAAGTGTTGCCTTCTACATTGACTCCACATGGGTTTGGCTTTGTGGCGCATTGAGGCAGCTGAGGATTTGTTCTCAGGAACAGCCCAAATGTTGCTGCTTACTTTGACATAGAGTGGCCCTGTGAATGTCTTTCTGTTTGCAGACTGTGGGCTTAAGTCTGCCTCCACAAGCATTATCTAGCAGAGACAAGTGTTGTCCCTGTCCTAAAGGGGCCAGACATCTGCAGTCCAGACGTGGTCCAAAGGGCACTTGCACTGGTGTGAGAAGCTTCTGGTGTAGGACTGTCCAGAGCTAAAAAGCACAGATCTTGTTCTGTGCTGTGCATTTTTTAGCATGCTGGGGAGAGCATGCATCAGTTTGCAAAACATGGGCTGAGTTTGAACTTTAAGCCAGATGTTGAACGTTTGTTTGTTTATAACTCCCTGATTTTGAATGCAATTTGCTTAGAGCTGTAACAAAATTAGCTTGTAAATGCTGGATTGCGGAACTGAAATTATTTTGGGTGCCTGAATGGACTAATTGCGGAGCTCAGCAGTAAACTCTGTAAAGCAAATCACCCAGGGAGTGCTTACTCCTTCCCAGCCCAGCCCTGGTCAGGCCAGGAGCACACAGCGCAGCTTCCTCAGCATCCATGGCGCACGGGTGCTATGGGAGAGGCTGAGAGGTAAAGTAACTGAGGGCTCAGGATCAAGGGAAGGAAGCTCCTTCTCATGCAGGCATCTCACTGACAGTTCAGAGCTATTAATAGAGGGCTCGGCGAGGCTTTGTTGAGCTGTTGTTTTGATCTTCCCTTTGAATGCGAGGGCTCAATTATACCCTGAGACAGACGTTAAGAAAAATCAGGGAAATGTTTTGCTTTCATCTTTCTCTTGGGAAGGCTTCCTTTGCCACATGCCTGGCTGGTGCTGCATGCTGCCCGGAGAGGCACGCTCCTCTTGGCCTGCTGCCACTGTCTGTGTGCACTCACAGCTCTGGGTGAGTCGTGGTATCGAGATCTTAGAGAATGTTTGCCCTTGGTTTGTTGATTTTACATGTGGGAGTAAAAGATACTGGAGCGGTACTCTGTATGCGTCGCCTGTCTTACACAGAAAGGGCTTTGCCTGCATGGCTGTGCTTTGTAGCTGCTGAATGAGTGATGGTCTCTGTGAGTGGTCTTGGAAACATCTTTTCTCTCTCCACATTCTCCACTACCCTCTTCTGTGCACCAGTGAAACTTGTTTCTTTTCTTTTATAGGTGTCAAATCGACATGAGAAACTTGCCAGGGTTTGCTCCCAGTCCAGCCTCGAAGGCACCTCCGTGCAGAAGAGCCCCTCATTTCCTAAGCAAGGGCACTCTGATGCAGAACTGTCTGTCTCCCCCAAAAGGAACAATCTTTCAAGGACACACAAAGAGAAAAGCACTTCCCATTTGCTTAGCACAACAAACCTGACTAACAAGGCAGCTGAGGAACAGCCCCAGATGCCTACTCGCCTCTTCAGTTTATCCAAACCAAAGGAAAAGAAGGAAAAGAAGAAGAAGGGCAGGGGACATCGCTCCCAGGAATCTGGTGAGTGTCAGGAGGTCGCAGATGTGTTTTTAGGGTCAGTAAGCTGGAATTCCCTTTCAGCCAGTGAACCTGTGGAAGCTATTTGGCCTTGAACGGAGATGGTAACAGAGAAGGACAGAGAAGATCAGGTCTGACGAGTGAAATTCCCAGCTTCAACTGACCTCCTCTACAGCCGCTGGGGTTGTCAGAGGGACATGTTGCCTCTCTTCTCCTTCCCTTCCATGTCCTATTCTGAGCAGCTTCCACAAGCTGGCTTCTCTCTGTGTTTTTCAGCTTGCTCTGCCTCAGAAGGGATGCTTTCATGCTTTCAGAGCCTGCATGGAATCTTCCGGTCTGCCTCGAGACCCTCCGGCAGCACTGCTGACATTTATAGTTCTGATCTAGTTTGTAAGCAATCCCTCCAACCCTTCCCATGCACTCTCCCTTTCCCCAAGCTGGTCTGCCTTGTCTATTGATCTAAAAACTAAATGTGGCTTTTTTTTTACTCCCCCTCCCCCCCCCCCGCCCCAGTGTTTCATCCCCATAGCACTCTGTTCTGCACTTCAGACTCTTGCCTATACACAAGTTGATCTCAGGCTTTCAGGTGACCAGCTGATACATCTTAATTCATTCATGTTTTCCAGCTCATGTCCAGGAAATTCAGCAGTTTTCCCAATGGCTGTAATTTCCTGTAGCTCACTGGGAACTCAACATCTTTCAAGGTCCCCAGAGGATTGGGCAGAGAAACAGGGTTTCCACGTATCTGAAGGGAGTCCTGCTCTGCTTGCTGTATCGCTGTATCCCCATAGTGATTCCCACTTGTTTCTTTTCTCCTCAGATTCTCATTCATCAGAAGCACCTCCAGAGGGTGAGGAGATCTTCTGCTGAGTGGGGACGGCTCCGTCGGTCACTCTCAGCTTTCATACAGCGGACATCTCCCTGCCCGACCCACAGCACAGTGCTGGTGCCTGCACCTGACAAACATCTGGAGGTTTTCATTAAAACGTTCTGCAAGTTTATAAAGTGGTGGGAAAGAGCCTCTTTCCTTGGGTTTGCGTGAGTTGTCACCGCAGAGGCTTCCCACACAGCAAGTGGTACCATCTCCCTGTGCAAACCTGGATTCAGGTCGGTTGGGACGGATGTTTGCAGTCTGTGGTACTGCTAAGGGATGAGAGAACATAGCCTTAAGGGGTCTGTGCCTTCATGTTCCCCTTTTCTGGGGAAGGTAACCAAAACCAAGCATTCAGAAAAAGATTAGGACTCTACAAATGGTGCGTACACACTGGCATATATAGATATACTGTACATACCCATCTCTGTATCTATGTATCCTCTGGGATATGCTTAGGTCTGTACAGCCAAGCTTAGCTCGGCCCGTGGGGATAGGTGATGCCTTTCAGGGAGCATTTGGATATCAAATATCTTGTCCTACTGCCCCAGCTGTAACGCCACTGACCCGCACGCCCCTTGGTGCTCATGGTGTGGATGCTGGCTTTCAGCAAGGCACTGCACACCGGGGAAGAGTAATGGTGTTCAAAAGAAAAAAATACAGGAAACAAATAAAATTGAAGCTCTCCAAAGAGATTTATGGGGGGTGGAGGAGTTACATGTCAAACTGTTTCCAGAATCAAGCAGAACTTGGAGTATATTTAAAGTGATGCAGAAAATTGAAACTGGGAGGTTTGGAAGGCAACCCTAGGAAGCCAGGAGAGAAGGTCATCAAGTAGGAAGAACGCTAAGCAGCTTTTCTTTAAGCACTCTCTTGGAGCTACAGCTCACTCCTTCCCGTAAAGATTTGTATTGCCAGGATCTATTTCTCCAGTTGTTTGACATCCCTTCAGGCAAGCCTGATGGCTTATGGGAAAGGTGGCTGGAAATCTGCTTTGAGGGACATTGGTTCTGTTATTTGTGCTTTCTTTCCTCCACTCTATGTTACTGCTAGGTTTCTCTTCCTCTGGACTTTGTCAGCTTCTCCAGCTTGTTTCTAAGGCAGAAACACCAGCAGTTTCAGAGCACATCGGTGAGGTAGGTCAGAGCAGAGAGAACTCTGAGGAGGCAGCTCTTCAGACCCATGCCTCTGCAGCATTGTGCTCTTGTTTCTGGGCAGAAAAATGTATTCACGTGGACAGAACCACTGTGCAGCAGATCCAAAAGCTGGCATGCCAGGTGCACGTCCTATGCTGTGTGAGCACATCTGTGTCACCCTCAGCAGAAGGGGAAGGTTTGAGGACAGCTCTCAATGCAGTATCATAGTCATTTCAGCTGGAAAAGACCTCTAGCATCATCAAGCTCAATTGTTCACCTAGCACTGCCAAGTCTGCCTCTAAAGAAGCACGTGCCAACAGTGAGGTGTTTATACAGCTGTGGAGTATAGCAGGGAAGAGCAGTGCAGCAAGCCACTTCTGTTCCTTGCACGATTGTTCCAAACCCTCTGAGATCAATTGGCCGAGTGGATCTGTGATCTGTGAATAGTGATAGGACGTTATCAGCTCCAAAATAACTCAAGGGTTTGCTCCGAGTTGGAAGCTGCTGAGTGCATTTCCTTTCCTACCAGTTTTGCTTTAATGAAAAAAAAACAAAACCACACAACACCACAGTTCTTTAGTTGCACTGTTGTTTGATTTAGCTTCTCCCAAGCTAGGAACACACAGCAGTTTTCAGAGTTGGGTGCTGATGCAGATGGGCAGCGCTGCAGGTGAGAGGGATGCTCTGATGGTCTGTGCAGGAGCCCTAAGAGCCACCTGCTTGCTATTGAAGCTCTCTGAACTGCTGAGATAAAATTAAAAAAAAAAAAAAAAAAAAAAAGGAAGAAAGGAAAAGGGTTGAGATTTTATTTTTATTTTGCTTTTTTTTTAATGTTATTTGGTGCTCATTCTTAATTGCAAGCGGGGCTTGCAAAATTATTTATCTTTCTGTTTATTTGAAAGAGGTTTTTTTTTCTTAAAGAAGTTTACTTGGTTGTATTTTTTTATTTTGCTTTTGTTTGGGGATTTGGGGGTGGTTTGGTTTTTTTCTTCCCTTTTTTTTTTTTTTTTTGCTCCCCGTTTTGTTTTTATTTTCTTACCAAAAGATTGGTAAACCCAACGTTCTGATTCCCTGGTTCCTACCCAACTGGGGGGTGGGCAGTGCTGTGCCCAGAGCTGCGTGATTTCAATTGAGAGCTTTCTGTAAGGCAGAGCATCTTCAGGCCAGAAAAGTCTGGGAAGAGAATTGGTGACTTCAGACAAGAGTCCTGTCTGCTCTCTTCTTGGGTTAAATATTTTCCTTGGGTTTTCTCATGCTTCGTGGAGGCAAAGGGAGAGCAAAACACCACAGGGTCCTGCAGTGCTGTGAGGGCCTGGGTGGATCTGGGCAGCTCCTCTTGGCTGGAAGTGTTGGTGTTGTCTTCTCAACAAGAATAGCACCCACAGAGCAGGTTAGCTTCTGCTCCACTGTTTGCATGGCTGGGAAAACACATGTGCCAAGCTGAAGTTTTTGGAAACCAAACCAGTGCCTGGCTCATTTAGTGTTGTATAAACAGAGATCGGGTCCTCGATGTTTCTGAGCATTCCCTCGAGTCTGTAACGGCCTTTGCCAGTCTGAGCTTTTCTTCTCATCCCTGTGTCTTTTCCCCAGCAGTGCCTGAAGTCACAAAGCAGGGGAGTGTCCTGTAGCTCTGAGAAGGGCCTCAGTAGGGAGACCCGGAGCAGCAGGGCTGAGTCTGCCTGGTTTCAGTCCCTCTTCTGACCTGTGCAACCCAAAATGAGCACCCAGGGCCCTCGCAGAAAATAGTGTTTGCTTCATGATTTCTAAAGGCCCATTTGTCAAAGATGCTGTGGGTTTGAATCAGAACTATCCTGAAGGGAAATACTGCACATCAAAGCTGTTTGTGTCTGACATCGCAGCGGGCAGAGCTTTGTCACTGGAGGATGTACATTGCTACATGACTCACTTTATTTGGATTGAAGCCTTTACTCCCACACAGCTTCTTCCTTCTGTTACCTATCGGAAGGTGAGGACTTGTTTTTACCTCTTCAGCCTTTGGTTTTTTTCCCACTCAGGTTTTCTTTGGAAATGCCTGGCGTAGGTTCTCAGAGTCTGATTCCTGCTCTGATCCCTGCAGGTTGCTTAATGTTGTCTGCTAGACTACAGTCCCAGTTTTACAGCACCTTTTCCCAACCTTAAAATCATGTTTGCTTCAGATCCAGGCCTGGCACCCATCCTGCAGGTGCTGAGGTGTCTTTCCTCCAACCCAACCTGATGCCAGGTCTGGTTCCCAGAGCCTCGATCCCACTCAGAGAGCCAAACCTCCTCATCCCATGAGGCATTCCTGGGGCATAGAACAGTTCTGGCACTGTCTCAGATGAAGTACAAAGGTGGTCATTATCAGCTGGGAGCACCAGGAGACTCCGGGAGCAGGGAGCAGCTGTAGGCGTAGGACTTGGTGCAGGTGTGTGGGGTTTGCCTTAGTTTCTCTTAAATGATGTGATCATCTTAGCATGTGACTTTCTCTCAGTGTGATGCCTTAAAGCACTTTAAATGGAACTGGTCGTGTCACTTTTCAGTTTGGTTAAGTGGAGACAATCAGCTGTGTAATTGCTTTCCCCTCGGCATGCCCAGCACAGCCCAAGCTGCACAGCAGTGTTACCAGCACCGGCCTGCCTTGTTTTGGGGGGGGGGGGACAAAAGGCCAAGCGTTTTGTATCATTATTAGACCAAAGTGGATGTGAATGTGACTACGGTCCCACCACAGGCAGGGTGAGCCCTTTCCCCACAGGAGAGCCCAGCAGCCATTTGCTCATGGAGCCCCCTTGGCCTCACACCATGGCACTTAGGAGCAGGCATCAGGAGTGGAGCAGTTGGCTTCTGATGGCCTGGCTGTGTCACCCTGTATGACCTCATGCTACCACCATCCTCCTCCTCCTCCTCCTCCTCTTGGAGTTTGACTACTGCTGAGAAGCAATGCCATGAGCTTGAGCGGGTTTGTACACAGGAAGAGCATCTGTAGAGCCTAAAGTCTTTGCACCTTCCTTGCTGCATGAGGATATCTCAAAGCTGTTAGCAAAAGGCCCGAACCCAGCCCTTCCCATTGCCACCAGGTCAGGAGAGGTTCATCAGGTGCCAAACGCCAAGGAAGCTGTGTAGGGTGTCTGACACAAGGGAGGAATGGGCAGGGGGCACAGGAGAGAGCATCTGCTCAAATCCAACAAAACATTCCTTGTTAACCAGAACTCTGGAAGTTATTCTGCCTGCTGGTCAGGTTTGGGAATTCAACATAATTTAAGGCACCCTTTTAAAGAGAAAAAAAACCAACCCTCCCCTACTGCTCCTAACTCTTGCGTCGCTTGTCAGAAGGGGCAGCAATCAGCGATGAGTTCTTGATCCGACGATGCAGCTAAGTTTTAAAGATAGGTGAGCTGAACTGGACGCACCTCTGGCTCCTGGGCACGGGAAGCGCAGCGTCGGCTCCCGGCCCACCTGCATTTTGGGGCTCGATGCCTTTCCTTCCACACGCATTTCACTGACACTGATGCTTTGCCCAAATATATTCTGCTTCCTTCGCTTGGGGGGTTGGGGGGCAGGATGACGTTCACTGCTTGGCCTACAGCCGTGAGCTTTGTATGTATTTAAGCTGTCTATAGGTATCAATCATTTCCATGCTCTGAAGTATTTTATTGTTCTATCGATATTAAACGGTGAGTCAAAACAAAAATAATCTGACATCCAGTTCAGTTCGCCTATGGTTAAAGTTTAGCCTGGTGTTTGTCTTGTACTAATATGGAATGCACTTGAGTAATGCCCGGAGCGTTAGGGGGTGTATTACAGCAACCCCATATACCTCTGCCTTTGGTTTGTTTCTTTGAAAAAAAAAAAAAAGAGAGATAAAAAATATGCTTTGCATTTTCATGTTGAACCCATTAAAAAATTAATTAAAAAAAAAAAGTTTAAAAAAAAAGGAATTTTTTAAAAAAGAGGGTAAAACCTAATTGCTGTATGTTAATTTGTAATTATGTAAAAAGTGAGCAGGTTATTGACTGTGTAAAATTCTTCAGTTTTCCTGTAACTTGCCAGAAACCATTAGGTTTTGTAACGAGCTTTTATTTATCTTCCTTTTTAGTTATCAGCATCAACCTCTTGTAAAGTCATTTTTCCTCTAAATAAATTTGATTTTAAGTCTGAGTTTTCCTACCTGGTTTCTTCCCACCCCTTTGGTATTCCTGTTGTTGACTTTGTGGCATGGGGGGGCAAAGCAATAGCTGCAGCCCTACCTGTAATTGAATGTTTGCATGGCTTTTATCACCAGGGTTCCACCATGCATCCCTTGGACTCTTTATTGTTCTCCTCTTTGAAGATTTACAGTCTGCTTAAGGGTCGTAGTGATGTTCAGCTCTTTCACCCGCTCTTTTTCATCCTTTTACAAGAAGATGAATTGTCACAGCCATTATCTCAACCACTTCAGCTCCCAGGCAGGCTCCTGGCACCGAGATAACTGGCAGGTGGTGGCTGCAGGTGCTCTTATGCCCTGTATTTTATGTCACCCACTGAAATGACGGCTTATCTCAGTCAAAACCTGGGTAACTCTGGTCCCAGGGCGTTTTATCTCATTTGGCTGAGAACTGGAGATGCTGCCTCACACTGTGGAGGGAACGCTGTAGGCCAGAAGAGCTGGTTCTTACCAGGCACTGGGAAATGCCAGCCCCCCTCCAACACCCCATAGGCCAGCAGCGTGCTGCGTTTCCCCCCACATCACTTCTCTGTTGCTTGTGCTGTGTATAAAACCCGCCTGGTGTTTGTGCCCCAGAGTGTGCCTGCTGCCATGGAGCTCAGAGCCTGACAGCTCCCAGGGCGTGGGATGGGAGATGAAAGGGCTCTCCTGTACCTCCAAGCCTGATCACAGTCCTCCTTTTATTCGCATTCCCATTCATCCCCACTCACCTATTTACCGAAGCATTTTAAGAGTTCTTTCTCCTGTTTAAGAGTTCTCTCCTCCCCCTCATCCCCACACTTTGGGTGTCTCCAGAACCCCCACCTAAAGGTGACTCTGCCCTTAGGAGCAGGGGGTACTCTGGGGGCACGCACCCCTGCACCAGGCAGGAGTCACCCCGAGCCCTTGCACTGGTGCTCTGAATGCAGCAGCACTGATAGACCCGGCTGCTGCTATGCCATGAGCATCAGTCACAGGAGGAGGAAGAGCACATTTACTATGTGTGATTTATAATCGGGAAAAAACAACAGTTTTGCTGCAGAGCCTGCTGGGCAGTATGGGTGGAGTTGACTGCAAGCCACATGGGCAGCTTATTTTAGACAATTCTTGAGCATCACCTCTTCCTTTTGCTCTTTCCGTGCGTCCTCTTTGCTGCCCTTGCTGATTCAGTCCTGGCATGGGCTGCAAACTGGAGGGCTGGGAGGGCACAGGTGCGAGCTGGGCTGGAGCTTGCAGACAGGCTTCTCATTCATGGAAGCTTTATGAAGAGAAGGGAAGACAAACCCTCATTAATTCACTGACTGAACTGCCTTGTGATCAGATGCAAGGTGAACGGTAAAGGGATGAGTTAGCTTTGCCATTGAAGGCACCTGGGTTTTGTTAATTAGTTAGAGGGATGTTAAACGCTGCAAAGTGTTGATTTGTTTAGGGTTTGAATGTGTTTCAATTAAGGAGAAGATAATACTCGACATTAGCTGCTGGTACAAGAGATGTTGCTTTGACCTTTTTAATCTACGTGTGCAAGAATAACGCAGCACTGGAGCAGTACTGAGATCAGAGCACTCATGAAGCCTTTGCTGACCATAGCTGCTGGTGCCCATCCCTCTGCCTACCTTTCATCGAAGAATCAGTTCCTACCAGCTGCATCTTCCCATCCAGGCTGGTGAGCCTAATTAGGCAGGACTTCATTTAGAGCGGTGAGTCATTAGCGGAGCCCTGTGGGAAAGCTCAGTGAGCTCAGGAGTGCCCTGGCCTTGTAGGGAGCAGCGTGGGCAGAGGAGGGAGCTGGACCCACAAGGCTTGGGAATCATCTACCTGTCTGAGTGCATGTGTCTGATCAGCTGTTCCTCCAGTGACCCAGAAGAGAGTAACTGGTGTTTATGCAGCTCTCTGCATCTGCAGCAAGCCCAGCACCAGCCCCAGGCTGCCAGAAATTCCGTGGTACCGACTGCCCATGGCACTTCGAAGGCAGGAGGATCCTACAGTGTTTGCTCTAAACAAAGGATGTCAGGAGGGATGAAAGGACAAATGGGACCCGTCCTCTGGAACCAGTTCCCCACCAGCATCTGGAGGTGGGCGCAGACGTACACAGAAGGTTCCTTGTGTGGGATGCAGACACTGGCGGTGCAGCTCACGTCAGGGAGAGGGAAGTGAGATGTGCAGGCACTGACAGCGTGAAAGCCAGGCTTTCTTCCACTTAATTGGATTTGTTATTCAACTGAGATACAATGAATGGCTTGGGTGGGCTCCAAGCTCACGATTTCAGTTAGGAAGTCAGCAAAAAAATGATAAAGTAGGTCACACTGCCGCAAACAGCACTGATGGTTTTGCACAACAGTCGATGACATTAAATAAGGAGGTCATGAAATGGAAAGAACAAGGGAGACTGTAATGGGGTGGACAAATGGGCTCAGCCTCTGCTTTATACTCACCAGGAGCCTCTTGCAGACTCACCTACTGCATTTCAGCACTGGAACAAGAGGGATTGAGCCCAGTTTAAAATTCCCGCAGTTGGTCGCAGGGAGTTGGTGGCAATGGTTTCTGCTGCTCTTGGAAATATAACTACTGAACTACACTACTGAATGGTCCTTTTCAGAAACTGAAGTGCTTTGGGTTTATCTGAAGAGAGAAAGGAGCATGGGGAATGGAGAACAGCTTGCCCTGGGACATAATGAAGGGAGGATGTACAATGCTGGGCATTAATTAATGTGCAGGGGAAGAAGACAAGCCAAGGACACAGGACTTCAGTGCTCTGTAAAGACATGGGTGAAATTGAGAACATGTTGGGTGGCTGGAAAAAGCATCACTCCAAGAATATGTCTAAAAGGCAAGCAAAATGCCAGAGCCAGCCTCTGTGTGGATGCGGGGCCTCCTCAGACACCAGAGGTATTAAATCACCGACTACTCTGCTTTTAATTGACTCCAGTGAAAAAGAGCGAATGAGCTCAGATGATAATTCCCTGCAGGGATTCGTTGCACAACAGTATTATTTCAAGGGCAGCTGGGGTCATGATCGGAAAATGCGTATTTAAAAGCCAACAGGGCACTTTGAATTTCATTTAAATGATAGGAGCCTCAACTTGTTGTCCCCAGGGAGGTCCAGATGGTTTCTCACTGGGGAAGGAGGTCTGGGACCTGGAGCAGGGGCCTGGGAGAGGTCTGCACCCAGCTCCTGCTCCCTGCTCTTCCATCTGCTCTACTCCAAATGATAACTGAATCCCAGCTGGGGCTGACAGGCAGCTGGGTGGGCGCTGGATCCCTGCGTGCTGGGGCCATCTCTAGGCTGGGCTCCTGGCTGCTTTGAGGGTCGTGTCCAAGCTCCTGAACCATCCCCAGCAAGGGCTGACCATGGCACACGGGCACTTTTCACTTTTCTGAAGCAGTGGGAACGCAGGGCCCTTGAGAAGCCACCAAAGTGAGCCCTACCTACTGAGAAGGCAGAAAAACTCTTTTAAAAAAGAAAAAATTCTAAATTCATTCCTATCCTTCTCAGTTAAAAACCCAACCTGCTCTGGCTGCAGCACTGCATTGTTTCATCTGTGTTCCTTGCCCACTCCCTTTTTACTTTGTTGCTGCTAACTTAGAAACCTTTGTATTTTGCACTGCATGTAATTCCTTAGCAACAGGTCGCTGCTGTCACGGCTGCTTGTGATTGCTTTCAAATCGTCTTTCAGGCAGGCTCCAGAATAAATACAAAAGAGCACGTCTTTGCATGGCTCGTATCAAAGCTAGCCAGTTGGAGAGCCTCTGATCCGCTATTTAAAGTCCCAGCATTCTGTATAAAACCTCAATCAACAAAACTGAAAGGGATTTCATTCACACACTCTTGCTATTTTTCATTCTCCTGCTCATCCAACAGTAATTTCTGGGCTGTGAATTGGTTTCCAAAAGAGCTCATTAATGAGCTTTTTCTATGGAGCCTTGCGCTCAATTCTGTTCAGCTCAGGTCTGCTGACACCACTGACACTCTGCTTTAGGGTTAGGGGGCTGTATTCCTGGTCTCAGCTTTGATATTTAGGTTCTTAACCTCTCTGAGTCCCTGTGTGTGTTGCTCATAGGAAGCTTTGCTCCCCAATTGTTGCATCCACTTTTAGAAGAGTAGGAAATACAAATTTGCAAGGTCCTGCTGTGCCAGTAGCTGCCCAGCAACAATGCTGTCATGCTCCAGGTCTGGAGCCCGGATCCTCTCAGAGCAGCTCCTCTGAGACAGGGAGAGCAGCACATGGAGGAGCAGCGTGAGCAGGGGACACAGCTGGAAAGCCCATTTTGCCTGTCAATGGGCCTCTTTTTCAGGAGCTGCAGCAGCCAAGCGAAGGCAAATAAGGAAAACAGAAGTATAAAAGCTTCTCCTCTTCCTTATAAATTACCGGCTTGGTCTGCAGGAGCACGGCTCAGTCTGAGCCCGGCCCACTCAGATTATTTGGCAGGTTTTACAAGGCCATGGTCTGATCACAAGTTCTCCTGCTATCACTGCGCAGCTTAGGGATGACACGCGGGCTGTTCCCAGCAGGGTGTTCTGTGCCTTTCAGTGAACACAAGAAGCCCTGGATCTTATTCCCAGCTCTGTCACTCACTGTAACACTTAACGCTGTGCCTCAGTTTCCCAAGCTCTGAAGCAATAATAATTACAGTCAGGCTGGCTGCAAGAGTTGGTTGTTTGTGAACCACCCCATTGAGTGCCAAGCCTGTTATTATTCCTGTTATTATACCCAAATCCGACTTGCTTAGGAAAGAAGACTCCTGTGAAAAGCACACACATGGTTTCCCAGATCATCATTTTTATTAAAGTTTGCAGGCAGCTGAAGAGAAAAAACAGCAACAACAAAACCCTACAAAATGTGAATAAGTGTCATTGAGAGTGCTGCAGAAGGGCTGTGCACCAAGTGTTCTCCTCCCAGCACCAAAGGGCACTTGCTGCCCCTAAAAGGCCTTCGCTGTTGGAAGCAATGGTGAGGGCTTGCAGCACATTGCATCACCCAGCTGGCCCCACGCAGGGAGAAAGGCAGGCCAGGGTGCCTGCGGCGGGTCTGTGTGTGACCCTAAGTGCAGCCTGAGTGCAGAGATCACCCAAATGCGGGGCACTGAGGCCCAACCTCATGCCAGCCCTGTGCTGCCTCTTCCCTTTGGCCTCGCTTTGCGGGAAAGGAGGCAAGAGGCCTCGCTTGCTCTGCAGGCCCGACAAGGCCCCACCGCGCAGCAAGGCCTGTGTTCCTGCTCGTTTGCTAATTACACCCTCACCCACACACTGTTGAGAGAGCACACGGAGGGGAAGCAGAGGCCCAGCTCCGAGCAGGCAGCAGTTCTTATCTGGCGAAGCATCTCGCCACAGTGATGCCATTTTGGCAGCACGCGGCCTGGCAGCTGTGTGCCGGGAGCAGCCTGGCCTCAGGCCCAGCACCGGGAAGGAGGGAAAACACCAAAAAAGATCCACGGTGCAAAACCAAAGGCACCTGCCCCGTCCCACCGAGGCACTGGGTGCTGCTGGCAGCTGTGCACAGCTCCCACGCTCTGATATTTTGGCAGCTGCAGTCTCTGTGCTGCGGCCGGAGAGCCAGGTGCTGAGTTCTGGGTTCAGCCCTTCCCTTTCCCCCACTTCCCCAGCCCCTTTTCCCTATAAAAATGCTTCCACATCACCCAGACAGCAGGCATCGCCAACTGCAAGCTCACTGCTATAAAAAAAAATATTAAAAACTCTTATCCCGCCCTCCTGTCCCGTGAAGTAACTCTGGGGGACGCAGCCTGGGGTACATCCTCCATCTTCCTGCTCACACTGGGCCACCAGTATCCACCAGTATCCACCAGCCAGGAGGTCCTTTGTGCCCTCGTGGTGATGGAAGGGATGAGAGAGGCTCCTAGGCACCCTTTGTGGGAAACGGGAGGGAACTCAGTGGCTGTGTCAGCTCCAGCAGCAAGCAGGGGACATGGATGTGATGCCGGCATCTGAGAAGGGAAAGAAAAAAGGAGTTAATTTCTGTGTTGGGAGCAGAGCCGGTGTCATGCAGAGAACAGGTTTTGCATGTTGGCAGCTACTGGGTTCCCCTGACACTCAGCTTCTTGTGCTGATAAAAAATGCTTCCACAGGCATTGCCAACAGCAAGCTTACAGCTCCTCCAAAACCATCCATATGACTGTGATTTCCAAGGAGCTGATTTACCACAGTCTGAGGCCAAGCACACACTGCACATGTTTCCATCTGCCCAGGTTCGGAAAAGCCTGATTTTCATTGACTTTCCTCCCCGGGCCAGCCACTCCCTTCCAACACTGCCTGATAAACTGGCTCCAGAGACAAACAGCAGCAGAACTGCCCTCCCTGCTCAGCCTGCCTCGCTGTTACGTACATGCAAATGGCATTCCCTAGGAGCCACCAACAGAAACTGGCTGTGACTTTGTTTGGGCAATAACAGCAAGGTTCTAACAGGTTTCCAGCATCGAACTCAGTAGCAAGCAGGTTAGGAGCAGGGAGGTTATCTGCAGGTTTGGGGCTGTCCTGAATGCTACTGTGTGCATCCATGGCTTGTGCAAGGCAAGGTGGCTGGCTGCAAGCATGGCAGCAAAAACCTGTGGCTTCTTGCATGGCGTGAGCTGACCCAGCTCCACACAGAAGGGAAGCCAAGCTCATGCTCATAAAAGGCTTGTTATCTCCACTGTAATTAAATAATCAGGAAAAGAGTCATTGAACAGATCCGATGTTTATTGTGACCGCAGCCTGGCAGTACTAGAATGTAGTGCTGGGCCTGGCAGGTTGCCGCAATCCTCACGGTACTTTGGGATCAAAGTTCAGCTTTTCAATGCCAGAACAAAATAAGCGCCCACTTAGCAATGCCGCCTCACCCAGGGCAGGCAAGAGGTGTTGGGGACTGCAGTCACCGCATCACCTGTACAGGATCTACTAGTTTTAGGATGGGACTTGGGATTTAGCACCTGTGAGCCAGTCCCCAGCCCATCAGTGACCTCATCCCATGGAAATGAGGCTGTCGCACAGGACAGACAGTTTAGAGAAGCCAAATCTAATTTGGAGACACGTAGCTTGAAGAACTTGCTCCTGGTATTGCCCCAGATCACCTCCTGGGAGGTACAGAGCTGTCCCCATCATCTGTCACTGCTGTTCATTTCAGAACAACACTACATCATCCCAGCATCACACCCTAAGCTCCTGCATAGGCTTTGCTTGTGTTTATAAACACAGAGCCATTATTAGCAGAGTGCTCAGTACTGCATTTCCCATTTGCAATCATTTGTCTCATCATGCCATAATTCCTGCGGGAATGACAAAGCTGGCTCGGCCAGCTCTCCCCCTAGATCAGCCTGAATTTAACACCTCTTACTCAAACTTTCTGCCTCCAGCCAGGGCAGAGGCCAGGTGATGTTTGCAAAGAGCAAAGACACATCCAAGCAGATCCCATCAGGACAATCCAACAGCAGCAGTGCAGCTCCCCCATTTCACACCATCACCAGAGTCACTCTCATCAGTTCAGCAGTCACACGTAGGAGGAGGCCAGGCTTTCACGTTTTATACCATTAATCATGCTTGATCCCTGGAATTACAGCTGGCAGCAAGCACCATGTTGATGTCATACTGCATGCTTGGCAGGAGTGCTGGGAGTTCTGCCCAAAGGTGCGCTAGCACGAGGCTGCCCTTGGCTCCAGGAGGGCTGGAGGCTGAGCCTTTGGGGACACGCTTCCAGCTGAGCCGTTTTATGCCTTCCCCAGCTGAGGCACATTCCTTTCTGGATTAGCAATGGCTGCCTGCTCACAAAGTGCACCAGCACCTGGAGAAACCCATGAGGAAAGTGCCTACCTGGCTCCCAGGTGCCCCTTCCTGAAAGAGGATCCCATAGGGAACAAAGCAGGTATTGTAGCAGAGATCCCTCATCATAGGAGCTGCAAGCCAGCAACCCCTTTGGCCAGGCCTCTTTAGGATGATGGAGTAGCTACAGGATCCTATAGCCAGTTATCCCAGGTCTTGAGCTCAGTTTTGACTCAGGTGCAACAACAACCAGCTAAGACAAGAGTAGGAGATGTCACAGGTAAGGCATAGGCTGCGCTTGCATGTCAGGAACATTTGGACCTGGTCCTCATCAGCCAGCCCTGGTACTTTATTTAAGGAGATGTCAGTGGCTGAGACCAGAACATTAATTTAAACAACAAGCACATACAAACACACACACGCATACACACACACACACAACCCCTCCAGAAAAATAAAACGAAGAGATGTTCTCTCGGGCAAAATCCTATGTATACTTTAAATACTTCTTTTAACTGAAGACTAGAAATGAAGCCAAAAAAGCATATAAAACTCTTACACACTGACTTTTCACCAGCTTTTCTTGTAGATTGGTATATTGCAGTTCCTACTCCCCTTGTACTTGTGCCAGGCTCCAGCATTCAGTAAGAAATATTATCTATCCCCTACAAAGAGCTTCATAAAACCTGAACAATCCAAATAGAGCACAGAGTAAAAAGGCAGGAGAAGAAAGTACAAGTGTTTTGGGGAACTGTTCTTTATTCAGTGGCTGAAGAATCAACTCCCACCTCAAGCTGTTCCCTATTCTCACTCCAAGCAGTGGGGCTGGTGTTGAGCTTTAATATTCAGACACATCTGCTACCAGAGGAAATGAATTTTCAGCTCCAAGGCAGCTCTTAAAGGGGGGCCCCATTGGCCCACATAGAAAATGATGGAGTCCTCACACTCTTTGCTGCAATATTTAATAGCTGAGTGGCAGTTAATTAGATTACTGAGCCACTGTGTCAGATGCTAGGCAACGTCTGAGGAGGAGAATTTGGAAAGGCCATTATCTCCCAGTGCTGGGAAAGCTCTTGGAAATCTCATTTTAGCCCTTTCCACTCTTGTCATGCCCTCACTGTGGCCCATCGCATGCTGAAGCCAAGCATTTTGCAAATCAAAGGCCATTATAAATAACACCCCAGGTTCCTTTTCCACCGGAGACAAGCAGGTGGCCATGTTGAGCAAAAGCCCAGTAAGGGTGCTAGAAGCTCCCCTTGGCTTCCCAGCTGCCATCAAAGAGATCACTGGAAAACTTCAGAGCACTTCAGTGATTCTCGGGTGCACCAACCCCATAAAGTGAGAAGCAGGGAAGCAAGCAGGTGTCAGACGCTTTGGGCAGCATTCTTTTTCCCCTGTGTTAAGTGGAGTGGATTTTGATGAAGATATGTCAGAATTCCCCTCCCCACAATCTCACTTTCCAAGGAAAACCTTAATTGAGGCTTGCTGATCTCGCCCCATGGGTGAGGGTTTCCTGGCTCCTGTAGCTAACTGGGAAGACACCTGCAACCACTACAGCAAGGCTGCATGCACTGCTGGCAGCCAGAAACCTGTAAGCAGAACTAGCAGAGGTGTTACAAACTTACTGGGAAGTTAACTTTGCACTTGGATGGCACTTGTTTTCACAGAGCAAAGCAATTGTGCTACTGTGACCTATTCCTGGCCATCCACATCTTGGTGCAGATTGGTGAAAATGTACAAAGTTCAGTGAGACAAAACTGGTAACCAGAATAGCAACTAAACATCCCACTGGGGAGGAAAAGAGGAAGCTCTCTTCCATTTGGTGTTGAAGTAGTAGCTTTCCTGAGCACGCGAGAATCGGAGCATCGAAATTACACGGGACACCAATCTTATTCCCGTGCACCCCAAAACACCAATGAACACATTCTTCTTCTGATTACAAAGCCCCTTTTCCTCCCACTCAGGTCTCACACTGAAGTCTCAGAAGTACTGATATAACAAGCAACAGTTTGGATGTTAAATAAACACCAGAACCATCAAATGCACCATGGCTTCTCAGCTTCTGCTGCCCACTGAAATGAAAATAGACAGCACAATAAGAGATGCAAGATTCCCCAGCATCCTAGGGGTCACTTGCCTACGTATTCATCAAAGCGAACACCAAGATAATGAGCAAAAATATCAAACTACTGAGATGTTTTCCAAAGCACTTGTTGCTGTACTATCTCCCTGCTCTCAAATTTAAGTGCTTTTACTCATAGATACCACAACCTCTTACATAAAATGGGGACAGGATGTATTCCATTGTCCTATCCATGACAGCGGGTATGGGCTCTGCCCTCTGTCCCCACCCACTCTTAGATGGGTGATGCTGGCACAGCCAGCTAGTTCAGAATGAAGGCAAAGGGGCTGCAGCCTCCTCACAACCATTAATGTAGATGCATCTCATAAGATGCAGAGGGGACCATCTTGAACCAAGAGCTAGTAAGACTTCCAGCATCACCAGAGATGACTATTCTCTTCTGGTGCTATGTCCCTCTCACCTTTTAACGTAGCCTTCTCATAAAAAGAAAGCTCACTGCAGTCTGTGACCTCAGTGCAGTGTGTGGAGATGCATTTGAGGCCAAGCTGTACTTAAAATTTTAGAGAACACCCTCACCTTACTGAGCTTCTGAAAACAAGCCCTCGAGCCCCGCCTCTCATGATGGCAAGTGCTTCCAGGTGCTGACAAAAGCTGTGGGGATGAGTGAATAAGGCACCGTTGTGATACAGTTCCACGTGTCTGATGTAGGGTCGTAGCAGTCCAGCGTTTTGCACCTCTGAGTCCCAAAGTAACCACCCACTACATAGAGTTTATTTCCGGAGGCCAAGGCATGGCATGACATGCGCTTGGCTGTCATGTCTCCAATGCGTGTCCACTGATCCGTCTCACAGTCAAAGCGATAGGCAGATGCTGCCGTGAACTCTGTGTCTCCTCCCATGATGAAAATCTGGCTGCCCAGGACTGCGGCTGCAGTGTAGCGCCAGGGCTGTGGGCATTCCGCCTTGATTGTCCACCGATTCTCCACTGGATCGTAGCACTGCACTTTGGACACCATGTCTCGGTGGATGCTGGTTCCACCAAAGACAAAAAGTTTCAGCCTGGCGCTTACCACCGCAGCATTGCTCACACCATCTCTCAAAGGAGCCACCATCATCCATTTGTTGGATGCAGGATCATACTTCTCTACTTGCTTCAAGGAAACAGAAGGTGATGCAGGGAAGACGCCAGCCACAGCAGTGTGTCCACCAACCACATACAGGCAGTTTTCCAGCTCAGCTGAGCCATGCCCAAACCGTGCTATCAACATGGCGGCAGCTTTTGACCATTCCTCATGAACAGTATCATAAACCCATACATCTTTGGATACCCCGTTCTCTGAGCCCCTGCCACCGGTGATGTACACTTTGCAGCCAATGGCACAGGCACTGAACTCTTTCCGTGGGCTTGGCAGGTCTGCTTTGGGGATAATTTCCTTTGCCTTTTGATCCACTTGGTAGATCTTGTCACACATGAAGGTCTGTCCTCCCAGGATCAGCAAGGTGTGCCCAGCTTTGCGAGGCCTGGCACAGGGACTGGTGACAATCCCATCATTCTGGAGGATCTTCTTCTTGCACTGAATGGCTTCATCCAGGACAAGCTTGTTCCTTTCATCCACCATGATCAGGTCCTCACAAGCCAAGGCTTCCTTGAGGCATTCAGAAGGAAGCAGGGCCAAGCGGACATTCCTCAGAAGCTCCGGGAGATAGGCCTTCCGCTCATCCAAGTCATACTTCACCCACTGAAGGACGGCCTTAAAGACCTTGTCCTCATCCTCAATCTCCAACTCGTCACTGGAGATCAGGTCCAACAGAGTGTCCTTGGAAAGGTTGTTGAAGTCCTCGCTCTTGTGAACAGTCTCAAAGTTAACCAGGCACATCCTCCAGGAGAGCTCGTAGAGCCGCCGACACTGATGGGCGTCAGAGAGCAGCATCATGCCCAGGCAGTTCGAAGGGTAGAGGTTCTTCTCCAGAAACTCAGCTGCTGCATCTCGGACATCGTGGAACTGCAACATGTCTCCAGCCTCCAGGAGGGACTCCGCATTTTCCTCGTTGATGATGATCCGAGAGGAGTAAGCAAAGTCCAGCAGCAGCTCCAGCACCTCTGGATGGAGGCTGTCATGAAAATTCACCTCGTCATCCAAGCTCTCTCTGAGGCCATTACTAAACATGGCTTCAAAATACCTGCTGGAGGCAGCCAGCACTGCGCGGTGACATGGGAATGACCTGTTTCCTGCCCAAAGGGTGACGTCGGTGAACATGCAGTGCTTCCGGAGGGTGTTCAGGTGGGATAAGACGCAGTCTGGGTGGGAAGCTTTGTGGAAAAGCAGGATGTTCATGGAGCCCGTGCTCGTCCGGGATTTGCGGTTCTCGTGGACGCTGACTGACATGATGACTGATCTATTGCCTGCAGAGAAAGAAGCAGAAAATTATTCTCTTGCTTTTACTGATGCGAGGCACTGAGGCAGCACCAGAACATGTGCATTTGCTATCCAACCCTGATACGCTGTCAGTGGACCCCAAACCTGAAGCCCCAGCTCTACAGGTGCTCCTGTGCCCTGACTGGCAGCACCCACATCTCCAGCAGTGTCTGCACCCACACATCCTCTTGAAATGTAACCCAGCAGGGCGGAAAAGAGGGGAGGAAACTCTGCCCTTTGGTTTCAGCAATGAAGCAACAATGTGAAGCAATCAAAACCCAAACTTGGTGGTACATCTTCTCAGTGTCTCTAGAGGGTATTGGCAAACCGCAGAAGAGTTATTTTTCCTTAGGAAACAGCATTAAGAGAGCATTCCATCCAGGATAAAGGGTACTGGTCTGCTCCAGGCTCAGCAGAAATCAAATTTTTCATGAAGACTATTGCAGGTTTAGGAAATGCAATTGCTATTGGCTTTATTTATGACTGTCCCAAGATTTGAAAAATGAGCCTTGAAAAAAAAAAACAACCCTGAGATATGACTGAGGAGTTAGGTTTTTCACATCACCTTCCAACCTGATGTCGCTCCTTTAATTCCCTTTTGTGAGAAATGAACCCAGGCACCCAGTGGACGGCAGCTGGCAATGCGCAAGATAAGGGCAAAGCAGGACTGATCCTCAGCCCCACGCTGAGCTCTGGCTCACTGACCTCACCGAGACCTGGAGCAGCACAGCCCTCCCACGTTCTGCAGCCCCATGACCTCAAGCGGAGGCTGATGGCCAGATAAGCGGCCTGAATCATGCTCTGCTCACATGTTCCTACCCCCCTGGTCCTCCAGTGCCTCCAAAGAGCCCATACTGGGCAAATATTTGCAAACATGTCTCTCCTTCCCCCCAGCCACCGTGAATTATTGAGGTTGGTGCTCCCGAGACATCGCTCATTCCTCAGGGCTGTGTCACAGTGCGGGGAAAAGGTCTCTCCAGGCTTCTGCATGTTCCTCACCCGAACTCCCGCAGCCTGTGCTGAGGCCGCCAACCTCATTTCATTTGTGATGGGAGGCTGTGTGGGCTCAGGGCTCTAAAACAGGAAGGAAAATGGCACTGCTGATCCAAATGCGTTTCGAGGAATTGGTTTCCACCATCCACAACCAGCTCAGGGACAACACTAATTTAAGAGCTTATATGTATTCCAGTATTGAAGCTCTGTAATGCTGGACTGAGGAAAACAAATGAAACATTTATGAGGCTGCTAAAAGGTATCGATTTAGATTCCAACTCCTACAACCTCAGAAACCACCCTGCCATCTCTAGTGCTTCCTTTGCTCACAGCTCAGGTCACATTTCCAATGTTAACCTTTGATTTGCTTATCCACAAGAAGAAATCAAGCTATTTACATAGGACAGATATAGAAACAAACAAAAAGATTACAGGAGGGCAGCACCATTTATTCTGATGCTAAGATTAGAAGAGTAAGTACTCAGAATGGAAGGAACAGGTTGTTTAGAAATAAGAAATGTCTATATAAAAGCTGTGATCACGTACTTAAAACAAAAACAGAACACAACCTTCAAGCATCTAACATTTAACATCACACCCAGGAGAACCAAACAGTATTTCTCTGCCATGTGTAGTGAAGAGCACTTGGGATACAGCTGCTGGGTTGCAGACCTGCCCTTACTGGGACTGCTCTTCATACTGCCATGTCCCAGTGCAGGTGCCAACTGCTTCCCAGTACAGCCATGTCTGAAAGCTGGAGGCCTTTCCTGGCACTGTTGTGGCTAGACAGACCAACACACCAAAAGCTGACAGCCTCTGAACTTTGGTTTTCAGCCATCTCAACAGCAAGGATTGCTTCTCTTTTATTCAGCAACTTCCAAGCAGGTTGTTTTGAGGGCAAACAGAGCAATTCACCTACTTCTTGGATCCTATTGCAGCTGGGACAAGCAGAAAAGCGGCTGTCATTATTTCTTCCCTTTGCAAACACACCCCAGTGCTTCTCGCAGCCTACAGAGAATCTGGCATCATCCCACACCTATCAGATGAACTGAAACTGCAGGGAGCAGACATTTCACCTGATGGGTTTCTTCCAAAATCCAGCAGCCTTGTGAACCTCAGAAACCTGCAGCTACAGGGATCTTCTGTGTTTGTCATGTGCACAAATGTACGCTTCCATTTCATTAATGCTGAACTCCAGAGAGGAGCAGAATTCCTCCCCCCCTGCACTCCCCGCATCCCTCACCCGGCTACTGAGCTGAAGAGAAAAAGCAGAACTGCTCAGGAGGAGGAACAGTTCACACAAAGGAACCTGTCAGTGCCTCTTTCCATGCTCCCACCTGCTCTGTGAGCACTCAGGAGGTTATTGGAGCTCACAGCTGCATCCTCCATCACACAGGATGAGAGCACTACACCAGACGCGCCACTCGAACAGCAGAAGCCACGACCTGCACAAACTGCTTCTTGGCTTTCTCCAATTTTTTTTTTGTCCTTTGAAAGATGGTTATTAAAAAAAAGCGAATATCTGCTGCAAAGCGTTTTAGAGGGTCTTATTGCATGCACAGGCAGATGATAACCCTTCTCCCATATGGATGAGTGCAGAGAAGCAGCAGCTTTTTGACAGCTATCCAGGCAGTCTGCTGGCTATAATGTTCCCCTGGCTGTCTGCTGCTTTTCTACAGCAGATATAGGAAAGAGAATTTTTTTCCAGTGGAGCAAGATAAGGGTGCTTTGGAAATCCTTCCCGTGAAGCCAGAAATCCAAAAAGAGATCTGGAGTTGGGTCAGGGAGAAAACAGCCCCCTGATCCCAGCTCATGAAGAAAATGCCTGTGAACAGAACAAAGCTGGCAAAGAGAACAGGGCAAGAAAACAAAGCACATCTTGAAAAAGTCCAAGCAGCCCTTAGAAAATGAATACTTTGAAGCCACTTCAGCCCTAGGTTTCACATCACAAAAGATCTGTGTATGAGAGGACAACCCAGAAGTATACATAAACTATATTTAGCAAGGCTTGGGGTTCCCCTGTCCATCTTAAACCAGCAGAATATCCACAAATCTCCACTTTCATTCCCTATAGGCAGGGAATCCCCAGCTGGTTTGGGCACGCCATCTGCACCTTGTGAGCTGATCTGGGTTTCCCCATCCGACTGTACCTGTGTGCTGCTAACATGCAGGGTGCAGTCCCATTCCAGGTCATAGCTACAGTGCTTTCACCTTTTAAAAGGACAATATCTGGGGAGCAAACAAGATATTCCCCAGTGAGACTCTGGGTGTTCATTTCTTCTTGGAAAATGAAAGTCCCCAGACTGCAAAGGTTGGCTGCACACCAACAAAGAGCCCAAATCTCATGAACCGAAGCCGGCGCTTTTTGTTTGCCAGTCGGACTTTCTGAGAAGCAGCAAGCAGAACGCATTTCTTTCTACCCTGCTCAACTATGAGCTATTTAAAGTGGTAAATAAGTAAACAAACAAGCAGCCAGGCATCCCTGCTGGCTCTGTTCAGACCTGGAAGAAGGAGGCTGGGGAGCTGCCTCCCCTGTCCTGGGAGCGCTGTGATTTAGCATGGGCTGTGCAGTGCACACTAGGGGCTGTCAGAAGGATTTAACTGCTAACTGTGTGAGGGTAAGATCAAAGGCTTCAGGCCCAGCAGAGCTTTCATCATTTCCCTCCATGATTTACTCCTGGCTCATTTGGCTGCTTTCCTTTTTCCTGCCACACGGCTGCTGGTAGATAGCCTGACTTCCAAGCAACAGGGACAGAAGTCATTTACCTGTGTGCACCAGGCTGGGACACAACACAACAGAGCAGAGCAGTCTCAAGCAGCCAGCAGTGCTTGATTTTGCAAGGAGACAAGTGTAAGATTCATCTTTTCCTCCCTCATTTCACAATATCCACCCTTTGTGGTGAAATGCCATCTCGAATTCAGAAAAAGTTGTTTCTTCCTAGAATAAATGTTCTCTCCACTTACTAGTCCTGAAAATCTGTGCATTTCCAGTGCCTTCATGAACTGCAATGCCTGGTGCTTAGGCCAGCAACACCACCCCAGGACACAGTTACTGCTATAGGACAGCTGATTCCCCTTTTTTTTATTTCAGGAGTTGCAATGCAGAAACATTAAGTCAGTGTTCCATCTTCATGGGGAAGAGCTCCTTGCAGAAGCTGCTCAGGACAAAGAGAAGTGTGGCAATGCACTGATACAGATCCCAGATGCAGCCCTGTTTCCAAAGCACGCAAAGCAATTGCTGAGTGAAGTTTTGTCAAAAGGTTTGAGAAAAAGGGGACTGCAGCACACGAAGGCTTTCATCACCTACTCATGGGCACCGCTTGAGCTTCAAAAGCAGAAAAAAACCCTTACACAAAACAGGAAAAGATGGGGGGAAGGAGGCAGTCAGCAAGAAAGGGAAAGGAACAAATCTGAAGGGGTTTTTCAGATGTGTTTCATGTCCTTCCAGAACACAGTGGACTATCAGGTGCACAGCACAGAGCTGCTGGAAATGCTCAGTTCTAATAACATCCTTCTGCAAAGAGTGCTTATGATGAAAGAAATAAAAATAGCAGCTGGCATCACAGCATAACACTGCACTTGCTGGGCACAGAGCCTGGGCTGCAGCCAGGGGGCAACAGCCAGGGACCTGCATGGCACCTGCAGGACCCGACCTCTGCCCTGTCCTCAGCCAGCTCTGCACCCTGACAGGGGAGCTTCAACTCCAGCAACACCTCTGAGCTCAGCATCAGTCTCATTTGTTGTCTGCAGGATGACTAACACAGCAAAAATGCAACGGTGATTTTTCACCTTGGAATTTGGGCAATGTAACCCTGCTGTGAATCAGGGGTATTGCTGTGAGAAAGCTGCGCTCGGCCTTCCTGACCAACTCTCATCATTTCGTCATACCTGCGATACAAGGGAAGATGGTTAAGCCCAGCCCCCAAAAGCAGGATCTGGGGTTCAATCCCAGCCTTTGAGAATGGAAGGTCTCCTTATCATTTCTTCTCGTTTTCTCACTTTCTCGTCTGGCTATACATCCTGGACAGAAAACAGAGAGACCATGTGAAAGGCTCCTTCTGTTGGCTCAGACAGAAACTGGGAGGCTTTCCAAGGCCAGTTCTGTAGACTCCAGGAGATCAGATTGTCTGGAGAAGGTCCGGGCACGTATCTCAACATGCTCACTAAAGCACATCAGAACGCAGAAACTTGGGTTGTCCATCACTGCTCCCTATCCCCCACTTCCCAGTATCCCTCACTTTAAACCTGTATGTGGCCTGAATCTGTCACCTGAATGCCACTTACCATAGAAACCCAGTGCAGTATTTCCAAGCCAAACCAATCAGCTCTTCTTCTATCCTGCAAAAGCACTGCCCCAAATCTGTGACACAAATTAACCTGAGCCAAAGGGGACCATCTTCCAACCAACATAAAAATACCTATAGGAAACTTGCCCTGCATGCAAGAGACGCAGTTGTGTTTGCAAGTCAGGAGTTGGATTTGCTGCTCCGCAGCTGAGTTACTCCATACAGGTTCTGAAGGTACCTGTGAGGCAATCACACCAAGTTCACACTCACCACTAAGCTCGCTGGCTTTGCAGTCCCTGGGAATACCACACCCTCCTACAACCACTAACCAAATCAGGATAAATAATGCTTTTGGCCACGGTTCAGGCTCCAGACAATGGCTTTTCATTGCTACGCCTTAACCCCAGTGGATCTTTTCAGACCCCATGATTCATTTCAGAGGCTGCTGTGGGGTTTTGTCCTCCCCGCCTGCCCTCTAGCTCCGCTGGTGAATGAATTCCCTTCTGCTAGATCAATCACAGTCGCTTTGCAAAATGAATGCAGGGCTGCAGAAGAAGCAAGCAAGCTTTCAGCCCCGTCTCCCAAATTATACTCAAAAAGGCTCCGAAATGGAAACAATTGACTGGATCGTGGTATGCACCGCAGCCCCATCTGAGCGGGACAAAGTCCTTTTCAAGCAAGCCAACTTGCTAATGTGCTGCACAGGGAGCTTCAAATAGAGACAAGTGGAACCACATGCCACTTTGCAGGGAGGGTTTATAGGACGAGATGTGGTGTGTGTCAAATTAATGCCAGAACAACCGCTGGAGCTGCTGACTGCAGAGGGCATGCCCACATCCTCCCACCCTGCACGCTGTGCCCTGCTCCTGGCAGTGCTCCCATGCTTGGAGGGACCTCTCATCCTTCCCACCAGCTCTGTTCTCAGGGTTTGAACTTTGTGCCTGGCCGGTTCACTCTGTGTGTTGTTTGGTCTTCTTACTTCTGGTGCTTTTATTTCAGTGCTAGGACAGCATCAAACCTTATGCTCAGCTTGCACATCCCGGATCAGCATGCAGCAAGGCAGGCTGTCCTGGCATCTGTGCATACAACACAAGCAAAACACAGGGACCACAGCAATAAACTCACCGTGGTCTGGCAGGCTCTCCTACAAAACTCTCTGCAAAGTGTAACGCTCATCAAGCAGAGAGCAGTTACGGGACACACAGTGCTCCCAGGCACGAGTGATGGAGGCACACAGAGCCTTTGTGTGCACTGATGCTCACAGCAGGGATACGAAGCTGATAAGCAGAGGTTGATGTGATGGTGGTTAAAGGTCAGGCCAGGGCAGCGCGCTACAGCTCAGCGCTTCCTGCAGCCACTGCTGCCTGCATTGCCGGCTGTGTGTGCGCACTGCTATTCCCATCCTTACCTCTCTAAATGACCACATCCAGCACTGCAGGGACCACTGCAAACAGCAGCACTGCTCGCCTTACCAGAACTGTCCCGAACAGAGCCTTCACGTGCAGGACGGGGCAGGACTCCGGACAGCACTCCCACGGATAGGGAAAACGAACACAGGAGGGAACGGGAGCTTCGGTTCTGCGGTGCTGCTCCTCCACACCGATGTCACCGCTCCGCAATTGCAGCGAATTCCCCGTGCTTTCAGCCCCGCGCTCGCAACGCGCCGTTCCTCCGCCAACTTCCACCCGTGCTCCTTCCGCACCCGATCGGCTCAGGGAAAGCTGAGATCACTCACCGCCTCTCTCCGCAACCTCCCGGCGTCCCGAAAGCCTCCGCAGAGCTGCCGCAGCCTCCCCCGGCTTCGCGGGCGGAGCGCTGCCGTTGCCGGCCCACGCGCGCTGCGCTGCGTGGTGCTGCCCCCCCCCCCCCTCACAGCCCAGCCCGGCCCCGCGCGCCCTGGGCACAATGTAAGCGGCAGCTGGATCCTGCCTCGCGTGGGGCAGGGGGCGGGGCCGCCCGAGGAGAGGATGGCCAATCAGAGAGCGTATTTCTCGTGACGGAAGGAGTTGGCCGTCCCTCCCTGCACACCCCCTGCGGAGAGGCGCATGTTGGGGGCGGGACAAGAGGAGCGGCGAGGCCAATGGGAGGGCAGGGGGGCGGGGCTACGGAGGCCTTGGAGGTCCTAAAGCCGGCCCGGGGAGGGCGCGGGACGCTTCTCTGCCCGGCCGCGGCCTTTGCTCTCTGACTCAGGGCTTTGCTGGGCCTGTGTCCCTGAGGCGGCATTGGTGCTGGGTCAGGCGGGCTCCCCAACTTTCAGCCTCTGCGTGCTGCTCGGTCGTTTCCAGCCCAGCCCTGCAACCCCCAGGTCACTGCAGGATGGAAGGATGCAGCCTGGTGCCCACCTGCAGGCATGCGATATGGAGTTGCGTTTTACCTCATGGAAGTAAGCTTTTTCAGGCTCCTGCATTGCAGAAGTGTCAGCTGTGGGTTGTTTTTATTACACCAGCTGGACACGGGAGCAGGCAGTAGGGGGCTGATAGGGGCTGAAATCCCAATAAATAGAAAATACAGCCCTTTTTCCCAGCTACAGCTGGCAGAAGCTGCAGATGGTAAATAACAAAGTACACCAAAATGTGGATGTGTATCAATTTCCTGGCTTTTTGGTCTGCTGCAGGTCATTGCAGCTTAACTCTTAGCACTGCTCCTTTGCCAGTTCCCAACATCTGGGCTTCTCCCAGAGGGCCTACACGTTGTTGTGGGGCTTGTTAATACCTTTAATGAACTGCTGAGGAAGACAGCAGGGATTTGTGTACAAGGTAGGTGTGGCAGCATCCTGAGTGCAGCTGTTATGTAACAGCAACCCAAAAGGCAAAACTGATTTGTTCCCTTTTGCTGCTGAATTCCACCCAGCTGTATGAAAGAGCTGTGGAGCAATGTAAGGTCGTATGTCTTAATTCCAAAATGCTTTCAGGGAGCCGCTACAAAAGCCCACTCCTGGCTCAGTAAGCTGTGTGGGTGAATCCAGCCTTCCTTGTGGACCAGTTGGTCACAGAGCTCCCTGCAAAGCTCACAGAGCTCCCTGCAAAGCTGTGTGAGGAGATGTTCCCAAGACATAATGCCTAATGCTGATCTCCCGCCCACCAGCTTTCTAGCTATGCTAGAAATCAACATCTAGCTCTTGATCTCAGCGCAATCACTGCTGACTCCTGCCAGTGTAATCATCAGCCCTGGGTCTGTAATTCCAAATAGAGCAGCCTGGCCAAGTTCCACCTGCTTGCACATTGCAGACAAGTCATGCCCCTGCTGGGGAAGCAGAAAGGTGGTTGGCAGATCCTGGGGTTGTGGGCACACGGCAGGGCCAAGAGGGATAGGCTGAGCCATCTGAGAAGGCAGTGGGAGCGTAATGGGAATGCTTTATAGTGAAGGAAAAAAAATACACAAAACCCTAGGCAGATAGTTTAAAACGTTTTTAAACCTCTTGTTAAAGAGGATTTAAGATCTAAGCGTGTGTAGGGAAAAGAAGCTTAATTTAGAATGAATGTTAATACGAGCTCCTTACATACGATACTGGCCTCCAGCATCCCTCAGGGTATTTCAGGGACTGGTGCTGTGGTTGTGGTTTCAATGTATTGAGGAAATTCTTTTGCACTGTTAAACAAATCATGCCCTACGTTGACCTTTGGCTGGATGTACATAATGCATAAGTGGTGCTAGCCAGCTGGGGGACAGTGATCTGCAACTAGTCTGTGTTTTGAAAATAAACTGGAAAACTCATCATGGCCTGTCAAAGGCAATATGGGTTAAATATTTTAAAAATTGGGAAATAATAAAAAAAAGTTTTAAATAAGTAGCATTTACCCCATGGCTGTATTTGTTAACTGTAACATTAACCAATGATGGAACATTTAAACGTTTGCAAAATTAAGTATTTAATCTGACTTGTTATAGAAATCAGCCCTAATTGCTCTGTTCCCATTAAATCATCACTTTCCTGAAGGTAGACAGCCCAAAGGTTTACCCTACTCCTCATTCCCTAGCTGCTTTTATCCATTTATATCATAGATCTAGTCCCTGAGGGAGATGACTAAGTAGGTGATGTTCACAGAAGAAGCAGGAAGGGTAAAATCTGGCCAGCAAATCATGTTACACCATTTTCTGTTTTTCACTGAACTCTTCTATAACATCTAGCTGTTCAAGAGGTTAAACAATAACATTTATTTCTTCCCTCCCTAGGTCAGCGGTTGCAATCTACCACAGCCCGTGCTGCAACCAGCTAATGGCTGCTAAATGGTCCGTATGAAATCAGTTTAGTGGATTTCAAGCCAGACAGCAGTTGATAAATGCCTAAAAATCACTTCTCCAATTGACTTCCTTGTTGGCGGTCACAGCAAGTTAGTGAAGAGGCCATGTAAATTCAGCAATTCCTGGTGCTATGAGTGTGGACAAGATTGCTAGTGAATACTTTCACCCTGTTGTGAATGCTGGAAGTCTTCAGAGGAGATCACAACGCTATAGGTATGTAGTAGAAATGCTGTTATGGCCTGAAACAGTGATTGAGCACATGGTGAAAAGGCAGGGCCAACCCAGGGGAGCTCAGGTGTTTGCAATGCATCTGAGTGGTGAGAAGAGGTGGAGCCAGAATCCACCCTTTCCCAGACCTCATTTAAGGGTTGGCAGGGGGAGTAAAGGTATTTTGCTGGAGATCCCTGCCTACTGGGAGTTTTCTAACGGTAAGCAATTTTATTCCTTTATTTCTAAGTATACAGCTGTTGTATTTGGGCTTGTTCTTATTTGCTGCAGCCTAGGATTGTGCCACCCTGCTGTTATTGCGTACTTTCCATCACGTTATAGTTTTATAGCACTACAAGGTGCCAGAATCTGAAGACCATGCTGTCACCTGTAATTCAGACATTTAGGGAAGGGTAGTAGCTAAGGTAAGAAAACCCAATTGAAGAGACCCAGCAGAAGCAGCCTTGAGGTCAAGGAGGTGATGCAATGGAAGACTTGATGAAGGCTTTCACACCTGGTCTGGTCCTGCGCAGGAGAGCAGGCTGCAGATCTGTCAGTCACATTGTGCCAACTCAGTATTCCCTGCAGTAACAATAGAAATCCAATCTCCCTCCTTTCCTCTCTGCCTTTTCTGCCCAACGGCAAATTTAAACAACCTTACTTTTTTGGCAGTAGGATCCTTCACAATTAAATATAGAAGCAGAGCAGACTTTCAGATGGAAATTGCAGCAAGAGAACAACAGATGGCATTGTTTGCTGGGCTGGATAAGCTGCATCTGCTCCTAGAAGAAATGCTAATCGGAGCTTAATTAGGCATTCAGAGGGAACTATTCCCCAACCCCAGGACAATGGCCATGTGTACACGATCCTGAAAAACATGAGGAAGTAGATACAAAGACATCAGAAATCCTCCCTGGACCAAATCCAGATGAAGTGCATAATGCAATAGGGTAACCCAGAGAATTTCCTCATTCTGAAATCTATCCAAGCCACTCAAAATAAAAATGTAATTGGCAAAGACTTATTTCATTTGCAAGCGGTCAGTGATTTAGTTTTGGATTTCAAAGCAAACAATTCTAGCATTACGCTGCAATCAGATCCTGCCCTGACTGCTCTCTGAGGTGTGGTAAGATTAAAGGGTAGCCGAAATCTTTACAGCAGCTACCACAAGTGGGAATAATAGAGTCAGAAAGATCGATAATACGTGCCTTGCCTGGGATAATTGATCTCTCAATACACACAGCAAGGAAGAAAAGAAGCGTAAGGTGGAAAGCGTGGCCTGGTTCATCTCAATTAGGTGTTCAACCACAAAATGTGCCCTGTGGTGTGCAGCGTGTGAGGATGGCTTAAAGCAGAGCACTGGACACTGTTTCTCCTCTTCCCCAAGGCCACGAAGCTTACACCTAGACCCTAGCTGGCAAATTGGCCTGCACCACAGAGAACCCCATTGTGCTGAGGTTTTGCACTTAACTGCTGGAGTTCTAGCAACATGTGCTAATGTGGTACTTGGGGTTGTTCTGGGCATTTCTGGGCATTGCTAATGGGGACCCTGTTTCGTGCCCTACTTCCAGTAGTCCAGTATATGCCTGAGCATAGCTGAATCCCTGCCTCCATCCATGCCTCTTAGACCTAAAAAATGTTCAGAAACAGAAATTGTTGCTGTTTTCAAACAACGTTCTCCAGACGTTGCTAGAAAATCACCAGAGATCAAAGACATTTTGGAACAAGTGATTTAGTGCTGCAGTAAAGAAAAGAGTTTTTTTGGCACCAACACAACTTTCAGCAACTTGAAAGAATGGTGCAGAGAAATGTTACAGGATCCTAAAACGCTTCTTTCTTCATCACCATTCTGCATTAAAGAAGTATCACGTCCTGGCATACACCCATGATGGGTTGGGGAACAGGTACCAGGAGCAGATTCTTGGGGAAGGGTACCCACTGTGGGTCAGGGACAGCAGGGAAGCCAGGTGCAGCTTACCCATGGACAGGCAGCCCTGCCCTCAGAGGCTGCCCAAGCAAACAAAGCATTATTTTCATGTAGTGAAGACAGAAGCATCCAAAGCATCCGAGCTGCCATCCTCGTGCTGTTTGGTGCCTATGTGGTTGCGAGACCAAAGAGAGAGGTCCTTGTGCCATGAGGTTGTGCCAAATGAGGCCAGCCTGCCAGGGAGGCCTTGGATTTAGCTGCTTTGTGAGCGTGGAATCTCAAGGGTCTGGCAAATAGCGAAGAGCACAAGGTCTCAGCTTTCCAAGGACAGCTGGAGAGCTGGTCCCAGTGCATCCGCACGTAGCGGCACATGGGGCTCCCAGCAGGGCTGCCGCTGTGCGGTGTGAAGCTCCCAGCACTCGGGGTCTGAGAGCAGATGCAGGCCTTGGCTGGCTGCCTGCAGCTTTCATGTCTGTGTTTTAGATCCAGGCTTCCTTCTGAGTGGCTCCAGAGGGGAAAGAATAAACAAAAAGCATTCCCAATAACCTAATTCCTCTGTCAGTGGCCAATTTTCTGCCATCTCTTGAATGTGAGAGAGGCAGAGAGGAAGTGGAATGGGGAGCACAGCAGCCTTCTTGTCTGCCCTCTTTGGCTCCAAAGGGAGCCCAGGGATTCTCTATCAGCCCAGACCCTCTCTTCTGTGTTGGAACAAGTGCAGAAAGCACAGTGCTGAGTCCAGGAGCATCTCGGCATCCTCCTTCCTTGTAGTGTAGCATTTGAATTTTCGTCTGTCTTGAAAATGAGGTCACTTCTTCTCCACGTTGAACAGGGCAAGCTGTTCAACCACAGTCTGGCCTTGTCTGGGAGGCTGTTGCAAAAGCTGGCCAGGGCAAAGCACCTAGGGCTTCTGGAGCTGGCTTTATCTTTATCTGGGGAGAATGGGATCTATATTAAAAAAAAAAAAAAAAAAAAGTGGAGAGACAATTAACTATTGCTGTAGAGTCCTCTAGTGGTGAACATTTCACAAACCACCCAAGCCTGTTCCCAGATGAACTCAACCTCCCAATTCTATTTTTTTGCAAAGTAAAACCACAATAATGAAAAATATATTCCCATAAAAATGAAAGAAAAAAACCAACCCACCACAAAAAAAGCTAAACAACCGACCAAATAAACATTTAAACTCAATACAACTCTTTTAACCACTTACAAATGGTGTCAAAGGTAGGGATCCAAAATCAAACAAGCCAATCTTCCTTCCCACTATCCCTCAGTTACTCCCTTCCCATTTCTAGATGGTAGGGCTAGATGATGCTCTTCCAGATGTGGGCTGCAGCCCATGCATTAGAAAATTCACGTGATTGCCCATTCAGTTTCTCTTGTTACTGCTGCCCAAAGGAATGACTGAAGAGCCCATAGAGTTGAAACGTCACCACACCTTTGCCAAAACATTTTCTGTTTTAAAATCCAGACAAATCTGCCCACGTGGTTTAGCATTACAGGGCTGAGGAGCATGAGCCACCATTGGTCTCCAGCAGCTGTGGCGGTGGGTTTAGGTGAGCAGCTGAGTTTGGATAAGCTTTAAAACCAATTCATTTGCAGTTCGTGTCACCAGTCTTCTTTTTGTCTCCTTTCCCCTATGTTGCTCCCAAGCTTTATTTCTGTTCTTATGTCCACAGATGTGGCCTCATGCAAAATCCATACCCAGCTCTGAGCAGCAATTTTAGTATGCAACAGATGAAAAAAAAAGTTACCTGCTTTGAGCTCCCTCTGCTAAAGAGAAAAGCACTAATTTTAACAGGATATTTCTCTTCCTAATGAGACAGTTGTATCCATGTCCCACTCTTTCCCTTCAGGCCTGAGTCTTCTCAGCTGTCATTCAATTTCTTCATTAGAACCATGGAAAAAAAGAATCTTACAGAGGTTTAAGGCTTCATTACAAGATATGCTCTCAGATGCTGCAACCAAATAATTGAGCTCTGTTTCTTTCATAGCACACTTTTTTTTCCCTTCTCTTTCCCTCTAAATAATCACCTACAAAAAAATGCCCTTTGAGTTTCAGCTTCTGCACTGGGATAGCTGTATTAGCACCTGCTGAAGACAGCCTGCTTGTCATTGCCAGAAGAAGCACCAAAAAACTGAAGGAAACAGAAGAAAAATGGAACTTTAGCAGACTTGTGGTTGCTGCCTCTTGTGCAGCACACAAAAATGACATGTAATTGTAGACTTATGTAATATCCTATGGTGGCCGGGACCACAGGTCATCATTGTGTCCCATATGCTGCTCAACACAGCCCCAGCCAGAGCAGGTGCTCGGGTACAAGTAGATTCCTCCACCTCTCTTCCCTTTCAGTGCAACACAGCATTATGCATTCAAATCATTAATACAGTGTTTCATCTTTTCATGCAGTCGGACCTCTCTCACATTCTGAGCTCTTCCAGCTGAAAGCTGCACTATTTGGTATGTATTTGAATTTATAAAGTCCCTTCCCACTGATTTCCTTTAATTATTTTCCTCCAGTCTCTATGTCCCACCATAACCACTGACACATCCTTGAATATTTCTGCTGAGAAGGGAGGCTTTAAGCTTATATCTGCCAAATGCTTCACAGGGCCCAGGTGCTCATTGGTTTTGCTGTTAATTAGACTGATTTGGGGGGTGCTTACTGTAAACTTAAACAGAGTTGCCAGCTACATATCAGTCCTGCCTGCCTGCATTAATTTAGACATCCCCTCATGTCCAAATCAATAGTCATATGTACTGGTAAATAGTAATGCTTTTATAAAGCTGAAGTAATAGAGATTGAGAGTGTTGTTTCAGCTAAAGAACCGAGCCCCTGGGGTTTGTTGTTTGGCTCTTGTTTTTGCTGTGTCCCATAGGAGGATTTGAAAGTGCTTTCAGAGGGCCTTTTCACTGGGGATTAACAAACAGACCATTGCAGGGGCCCTGGGAGAGCAGATATTGTTGAGTTTGAGTGGGAAAGTTCCTTTTTTCTTCTTCCTCTGCCTTCTTCACACCAGGGGAAATTATGGAGTAAACAATGTACAGCGTTCGTGAAACCTTTCTTCTACTTGGCACTAAATTTCAGTGACTGATTCTAAATTCTGCTATTTAAAATTTTCTGCAGCTTGAATTTTTCCTTTTTTTTTTTTTTTTTCCTTCAGTAGAAGTTTCCTAACAAAAAGCATTGTGTGCATTTTAATTTATTTTCACTGCAAAAACTGCTCACTGTAAATTTCTCACTGGATGCCTTGCTTCCTTTTTACAGATGCAAAGATTAAGCTTCAGGAAAGGAAAATACTCAGATGCTGATAAGTGACATGGCAGAACAGGTAGGTTAAAGGAGAACCTCTGGGATAGCACATTTGTTTGATAAACAAGTTCATTTTTAAGGTCAGGATAAAATGCAGCTGCTGACACACAGAGCAGGTTCCTTCCACACTGTGCGGAGAAGCAGGATGAAACCTGGTTCTCCAAGTGCTGGATTTGTGGTGAATTGTAGTGGATGTCTCCAGCAGCTTCTGGCATTTCTTGTTTTCCCAAAAGAGACCAAAAAACCCCTGGGACGTGAATGCCATGGGAAAGCCATGCTTGCACACACAGAGTAGACAATGAACTCTGCCTTTTGATGGGTTTTCAGAGGCACCCAGCTGAGGCAGCCTTTAGAGCAGAGTCCAAGCATCATCTTTCAGAAGCACCCCTTGCTTCCTTCTAGGAATGACAGTTTCCAGAGTTTGTTATTTATTTGGGATTTTGCTGACACCTCGACCCAACTCACATACTCATGTACTTTCTGGGTGGTGTTCCATAATCAGAGTGGTCTGGGGACTCAGTGGGAGCATAATGACTTCTCTTTTTCTCCATATCATCTTGCCTGACTTCATGCCTTGGAAAATGTGCTGGGACAGTGTTCTGCCATAATAAGCAAAAACATAGAGGCTGTGTTATCTGTAGAAACCACACCAGTGGATGCTTGATCTATTTGCAACTCTGAATTTATTATCAGAAAAGTCTCCACACATCTCCAATTTATATACATGATAAGAATTGTTTGTTTCTAATGCCTCACTGTAACTGCAGCCCGTATGCATCCAGAAAGGGCTCCTGAAGGGGAGTGCAGCCAGGCAGGGAGGGGAGAGGGGATCTTCTGCTGGTGTGTAGAGTGTTAATCAGAAATATTTGGGGCCTAACACTGAAGTATTGAGGAAGGCATATGGCGAGCCTGTATCCTAATCTCCAAACACTGTGCATTCAGAGGGTGCTGCATCCCACACGTGTGTTCCCAGAAGCCAGCACTGTGCTGATGATCAGAGGGCTGGAAGCTCAGGCTTCTCCAGACTCTGCTTTGTATTAATTACTTGCTATGTACATCTCATGTAATTAAAAGCCAGAGCATTTCCTCCCATCCTCAGCGCAGAGGCGCCGTGCTGCTGTTGTAAACACACTTGAGATTGAAGCAAGGCATTTTGCTTCCTGAGCTCTTTGCTTTTATTTCATGTTAAATGTTGGCAGCAATACTACCTGCACTGGGCAGGGGCAGAGGGTTTGTATTAATTATATGTTGTTATGGAAACAGCACATCAAACTTAGATTGATTTCTAAGGGAGGGACATAAAGGAAAGGCTCATGGTTAACAAGAGTTTGCCAGTTTGGGTTTTTGTAAAATTGCTAGAGCCTAGAAACGTTTCCTGGGTTCGTCTGCCCTTTCCCTTCCTGTGGCTGGTGATTGCTGTCTGCATCAATCCACAACCCTGAGCCCTGTGAAAAGCCCCCATTTGTCGGCAGATCAAATAATAATGTTCCCCACTAAACGTTCTGCACATGCAACTTGAACAAGACAGAATTAACACTGATTGTGTAAAACATGGTGTTATGACTGAGTGCCGGATAAGGAAGAAGCTAAAGCTCTGTCCCTGGTGAAAAATGGGAGATCTGGTGCTTTTCAAGGTAACATATCAGAGTAATACTTACAGATATCCCTGATGCCCTGTCTCAGTTATGCAATGGCTTAAATCTGTGGTTTATCAAGCTGAAGCTATGAAACGTAGTCATCCAAAAGCAGTCAGTCATTCAAAATATGCTTAGATGAGACCTGCCTACTCTTTTCTGAATCGTCTTCCATGTATTTAAGCTGAGATGTTTCAGCGTCGGCAGATGATTGGATCATTTTCAGATCATTATTTCCATCTGCTTTGAGAATTTAATGGAGGAAGGAAAGGAATATATAGACACTTTGTCCATGTACCCTAGAAAAAGTGTATCCTTTGCACACATCAGGTTTGAATCTGCCCTGAGCTTATTCTCGGGGGCAAAATGGGGCTAGAGTGAGTCTGGGATTGTAGCCTGGCACCAAATTCTCTTTCATGCAGCCCAGAGTAAATGGTGGAGTAGATATTTTCTAAAGAGGCCCAAAAGACAAAAGGTAAGGAGAAAGAACATTGTTGTAGTAATTTTTCCCATTTCATGGATGAAACTACTCAGGAAATGACTGTAGCTGAGTTCTGTAAGATTTTGCAGTCTGTGTGATGGCTGTCTTCTGGCATTTCAGGACAGGAACCCATCCAGCTGGCTTTGGTTTTGCTTATTTTGTCAGGCTGAAGTCACAATTTGAAACACAGTCTGCACCCAAACTTATACCTCCCATTTTCACTCAGTATCGGTAGAGATCCATCCCTCAGAAGATCCCCAACCTGAGTAGCTGCTTCTCAGAGAGGTGGTAGCTGATTAATGTGCATTATCAAGAGATAAACACATCTTGTAATCAGATCATCCTTCCATCCTTCCATTTTTATCCTTACTTGCACAATTTCGACGAAGATCAGCCGTGCCGCTTGTCAGTTAAGGAAGAGCAGATTCATAGTCTAATAAATTTAGTGAGTGCCATGTAAACTCTAATTGGTGGACATGACCACTCGCATTGCATTAATAGCTCCAAAAAGATCTGCTGGTCTTGTCATATCATGCTCTTGTTTTAATCAGCCTAACCCTCATTGCATTCAAAATTTCCACTGTGATCAGCCCAGCATTGCAGCCAGCACCCCTCTGCTTTCACTAATGCTAAAAAAACTCTGACCTGTTAATAGTAAAAACGGACTTAGGGCTTTGTTTTCCAACCTTATTCAGTAATGCTGTAGGCATGAGTGGGCTATAAAAGCTCTTTTTCTTCAAGGTAAAAGACAGTTCCCTGCCAGAAGCAGCTCAAACATCCTTATGACGTGCCAGTGTAAAAAAACAATTGAAAAGGATTGTCATAAAGGGAAGCATGTCAGTTGTGAACTTTACTGGATTGAGCCTAATGTAAAATTCATGCTGAAGTGTCACAAATGAAAGGCAGTTTATTAATCCAACTTATCTGGAACTGGTAGGCAGCAGTCATGGTACATTAAGACTGTATGAATATTCCTCAGGCTGCTTTGGGGCTCTGTTCAGGACAGCTCTTGTGAGTGCAGTGGAGTCCATAGAAGTCTGCTGGACCAGGAGCAGCCTTTTCTTCCTCTATCTTCCATGTATTTTCTCTTACTTGGCACATAGTGGGTGAGCTGGGGCTAAGTGAAGACCCTGATAACTTAGCCATCTGACTGATGAGAGTGCAACATCAAGCTGTGTCATGCTACCATATTCCAGTCATGCATCAGAAAGCTTTTTATATTTCTCCATTACAGTTTGTATGTTCCCAGGCTAAACTTCCTACCAGTGGAGAAGCTGCAGGAGAGTAGGGTTCTAAGGCTCCTTTTTCATATGCTTTTGCCATTTTCCAATGCCTTATTTTCCCCACACACTACAGTAAAATGTCTTATAGCTGGTGTGCACAGAAGAATGATTCAAATGAGAAAGCCTCAATGTGCCTACAGAACATAATGGGTTTTTCAGCACAGCAGCCTTTTGGAAACAGCAACACCCTGAAGTAGCAGTGATATGGGACCAATGCCTTCTGAAGGGGTGAAGAGAAGGAGGAATTAAAATGGTTTGAACTGGAAGTGAATCCAGCTTGCCAGCTATCTCCATCATCTTCTGGTGCTGGTGGGTAGTACTCAAGGCAGGCTGTGATCAGACAGATAGATCTAGCCAGGAAGCATAGAATCATTAAGATTGGAAAAAACACAGTAAGATGATCTAGTCCAACCCCAACCCATCCCTACCATGCCCACTAACCATGTCCTTCAGTGCCGCATCTCCGTGGTTCTTGAACACCTCCAGGAATGGTGACAACATTCTTCCTGAGAAGAAATCTTTCCTACTATCCAACCTGAACCTCTCTTGGTGCAACTTGAGGCCATCACCTCTCATTTATGTTACCTGGGAGCAGAGACTGAGCCCACCTCACCACGACCTCCTCCCAGGGAGTATAGAGAGTGATAATGTCTCCCCTGAGCCTTCTCTTCTCCAGACTGAACCATCCCACAGCAGGAAATGGGATGTGAGTGAGGCTGTTATTTGCCTCCTATAAATTCTGGATAGCTAATAAAGTTGGAGAAAAACACGCTGTATGAAGATGGGAAATCTGGCAAGCAATGCTAGTTGGGCTGGATTGCAGCAGAAATATCTTATTTGATTGATTGATTGATTGATTGATTTGGTACCGTTTTGTTATAACTACAGAAAACTACGAGCGGGTTTAGGCAGGCCAAGAAAAAGCATGTCCACTGCTGAAAATCCTCTTTGCTGAGTTGTTTCTACCGGTAGGGCTGCTCACGCTGAATGCTCCATCTCTCTCTGGTTTGGTCGCCCACGAGGTGGCAGTCGCCACCAGCACATCACTCATGTGCTGTCAGGGCCACGGATGGCCCGGTTCCTCCGAGAGAAGCATGGAGGGGAGAGGATGGAAAAGACATGCCTGCTTTCCATTGCGAGCATCCCTGTGCCCGAGCCCAGCTTCTCTCAGCTCTTGTGGTTTCAGTGTAGGTCTACTATAAAGAGGTCCATCTTTCTTCCCTCAGACTGCAGCAATGAAACAGGATAGCAGAGCCCCTACAGGTAGAATGTCTTTCTCCTCTGCATCCACGTTTTTGCTATTGGGAAAATCCTCACACATCAAGTGTGGCTGATGGAAATGGAAGCGAGTATCTCTGCATAAATCAGCTATCAGCTTATTGCCTTCTGTGAGGGTGCCAAAGGAGCAGTGCAGCCAGCTGAAGCTGCAATGTCCATCGCTCCCTTGGAAGCCTCTGGTTTGCTCTAAATACATGAAAGCATCTCTGGGTTAGAGCATTTTAGACTTTGTAATATAGGAGTTGCAATTTCAGGATTTCTTTGTAGTCTGTGATTTGAGAACCGTTTTCTAGTGGGCAAATTGGCCACATAAATAAGAAAAACACACTATAATTTAGGTAGCAACATTAATTAGCTGATTAGTTCCACTCACATAAATGTGTGCAACTTACAGTGGAACATTCAATAAAGCTGTAGCTTGGGCGCTGACGAGATTTCTGTATCACTAAAAAATGTGCTAACAGTTCTTAAGGAAAGGTCTAGTAAATTGCCTCTAAAGTGCAGGAAATTGGCTTAACTCCTTCTGTGTAATATTTGTATTAAGAAGCACATCACAGGCAATAGGGCTGAGAAGAGTCACTGAGGTCTGAAATACGTGGACTCTTGCAGCAGCAATATTACTAGCACCTCTAGGAGAACCTATGGGGTTTAATTTTGCTACAGACTCTCAGGAGAACCATCAGAAATTGCTTTATGAGTTGAAATACCCAAGCTATTGTACTCATAATTTGATACTGCAACCCCAGTTACTTGTGTTTCTGCAAATCAGTCTCTCCTTTCTGTCTGCAGTGTTTCTCCACTCTCTGCAATACAATCCTCTAAAGAAGAGGCTAGGTTTTGATAGTGGAACAACATATTGGGATGACGTGTTTCAGGACACCACTTTTAGCATATAGATAGCAATAGCAGAAATAATCACTGTCTTAATTGTCTTGTAGTGATAATTGTGACTTTCCAAAAATTGCTGTAGTTGAATTGTTGGACTTTTCCCCTGCTCATCCATATTCACTGTATCAACAAACCAAGCTGAGAACCCTAAGCTGGCTCATGTGCAATAGCCAACATCATTTCTTAGTCCTTTAGCTGATAAATCTGTGCCATGATACCTTTAATCAGGGTGATGGGTTTAAGTGCTATGAGGGAAACGTGCTCTTACCACACAGATGTGGGATAAGCAGCATTATCCCATTGTTAGTTACCTCCAACTGCTTTCAGCATTTGCTGTACTCCCACAAAGACTTTTTTTGGAGAAGAGCATTGGAGTATGGGTTGGCACATCCCTCCCAGTTAATGTCTAAATATTAAGTACGTTGTATTGTTTTCCTCTCTCATTTGAGTTGCAGAACAGATGAGGTAGTGCCTGAGTGCTTCCTCTAGGGGATATTTAAAGTCAGAGAACTTTTCTCATTGTTCTTTTCCCCTGATTCCTTAATCTAACATCAAATTCTAGTTAATGTGCAGTTTCCAAGGCTAACTCAGTTTTGATCGAGTTGTGTTAACTTTGAAAAGCTGACTGAGTCCAGCTTAAAATGGATGCACTTAGAGGAGGATGAAAGGCCTTTTTTATCAGTGTTGAAGGAAGTAGTTCAAAAGCAGAAATGGTTTCTTTCTGAAGACAAAGAAGCTCTTTCTTACTCTCCTCCTGCCATGAAAGAGATCTTTTGCAGCTAACTGCCCCTCAGAGGAGAATTTGATGAACTAGAGATGAAGTGGTGGTATATTGGGAATTTTATTGCTGTTGCTGGAATAAAGGAAATGTAGCGTATGTCTGTGCCCCTTCTCACTCCCCAAATACTCCCTTACTTCAGTCTTTTTTTGAATTGTCTTTTTCTTCCCCTCTTTGGAAGCCAAACAGCAGTTTTCCTATCACGTTGGTCAGAAAGAACTACTGGCCTTCTTGTTACCATCTCATACTGTTAATAACCCTAGAAAGCATTGTGGAGAGAGAGAGAAACATAGAGATTCCTCATCCCAATTTCTACTACAGGATTACAGACTTAATTATGAGACAAAACCTATTTGCACAAGTGAGATAATTATTGGTGGAAAGCGCTTTTTAGAAGGGCTGTATCTCCACTGAATCGATTCCATCACTTCCTAAATGAATATTTAATTGTTACCTATTAAGATGCTCATTGTCTGTAAAGCAGTCCATACCATACCATACTGTTGCTGGGCTTCCAGCCGGTGAGGCTGGTGACATGTTAGATTATAGCAATAGATCATGCCTATGCTGGAGTGCCCAGCTATAAATATTATAGAAATTCAGCAGGAAAACAGTTTGGGTTTTGTTGATATTCATAAGATAAGGATGCTTAACAACGGTACTAGATAAGGCTGACTTAAATTCCTGCTTGTCCTGCTTGGGAAAAAGCTTCCTTAGAACTCCCTGGCTGTTTCAACATGGGGCTTAGAGTTCTCTTTCTGCATTGGAATTACGGAGGTCTTATATAAGATTTCTTTGCTTAAGTGGCTTCAAAACTGGGAAGAGACAGCACACACAAGCACACACAAGCACACACAAGCACGCACACACACGTACAGAGCAGCACATAAGCATATGAAGCATGTTCATATAAATTATTAAGAGCAATATCACAGCAAAGTTGGCAGAAATATATCGCACATAATTGGCACCAGCGGACTGCATGTGTCAGAGAAAAAATAACCAGGAATTAAATGGATATCAGAGCAAATCCAAAGTGGTTTCTTGGTTTGACAAGTGAAATTCAAAGCAGGAGGGTGTGAAAAACTCCTTTATTTCCCTTTTTAACAGCCACATACAAATACCCACACTCTGAGCACGTATCCCTTCTTTCCTACAGTTATCTGGCCTGCAATCAGAAATATGTCAGCCTGCTAATTAGCTGCATGGTTTTAGCAGCTGTGTGATTTGGCGTGTTGGTTTAAGCACGTGCATGTCAAGCATATATGTATTCTCCTCAACCTTTGGGAGTTCAGAACAGGGTGCTATATTTTCAACACATCTAGCATTCTTTGTTTTGAATTTGTGCTTCACAAAGACAGCTCCTGGCCTTCCTGGAGCTGCTGATGTTCATCAGCATTGTGAGATACCTCTGAACACATTGAGGTGGAGCTGCTAAAGATCTTGCAAGGCAGAGAAAGGACAGTGCATCACCAGTTTCAGCTGAACAAGGCTAATACTCAGCTACTCATTCTTAATCTGCACAGTGACTCACCCACTCTCAGCTCTGATGTTTGTTTTTTACCATATCTCCTCCCCAACCCTTTATGGCGATTCGCTTTTCTGCCTCTTTATCATCCTCTTTCATCACAGACATATGGCAGGAACACACCTGGAAACAAGACCTGCAGCATAGGTAGCTTCTCCAGGAAAGTAGGGCTGCAATGGGTTCTTGAGAGTCAACAGTTCACTGAATGTGAACACCCTGTGAAGCAGTGGCAAGTGGTCTAGGGAGAGCATTAAGTGTGTAAGCAGAGAGGTGCCTCTAAAGGCATACAGGCAACCAGTAAGAAATAATAGGTTAAATTCAGTTTACTGAATCTAGACCTAATTTTCCATGTTGGCAACCTGATGATGAAAAATCAGACAGAGTGCAGGCAGGACATCTAGAAGTGACTTGACTCACTGAGAAAACACCATGTAATTGGAATTCTTAGAAAGCTCTGTTTAGTTCATCAAACATCAGAGCAAAAGGTGACTTAACTTGGATGTATAAATACATTTATAAGCATAAGATAGTTAGTGTTAAAAGGCTCTTTAATCTAGTGCAGAAAGGCTCAGCAAGACTCAATGGCTGCAAGCTGAAGCCAGACAAATTCAAATGAGCGATTAGGAATACATTTGATAATGGGGAACAATTAACCACTGTAACAAACTACTAAGGGAATCTGTACTTTCTTCATCAGAAGATCCCTTCAGTTCCCAGACCAGATGCTTGGACAATCTAGCCAGGAACAAATTCATGTACTCAACAGAAATACCAGAGTTGAATTCAGTGGTCTGTGACTTACAGGAGCTTAGAGAGTTTGAGCTAATGGTGCTTTCTGTTTATAGTTAAGGACCTAGGGATCTTCCTCTCTCCTCGTTTTATATCTGATATGTGTTAAATGGCACCAAGGAACCTGTTTAGGATGAGCACACATGACCTTGAATGACAAAACTCAAGGTGCTGGGCTCAGACCAAAGAGCAAGTTCCCCCTCCATTTTGGCTGCCTGTTTGGGTGACAGATTTTGCAGTAGAGGTAATAAAGCCTAATAGCAAAGGCATGAAGGAATAGCACAGTTTCTCTCCACTGCTGTTTTCAGCCAGACGCAATACAGGCAGTCATCTCATCCTACTCGATCTGAATTTGCATGATAACAGATTGTATCCATTTATCATTTCAACATACTTAACTCTTCAGATACATTTATTTAATGTATTTAATTCCTTTTGATGTATGAACAGTGAAAAAGCATCCTGATATGGGCTGTGAGTGCTCTGTCAATTATTTAAAATTACACCCAGAGTGCATTGTAACCTGCTTATCTCACCTTTCCAGCAACTGCTTGTTTTTAAAGATAACATCCCTTTGCTTCTCTTCAGATCCTCTTCCTGATCTCAAAAGACCAGAAGTCCAAGTTCTGGGTAGAATGCCCAAGGCATTAGTAGCCCTGGCTGTTTTTTCCAAAGCTAGGAGGGAGGATTTCAGAGGGTTCAGATTTTCCTTGAAGAAGGCTCCTGAATACACCACCTTCATTGCAGGGTTATGCATCTGTGTCACAGCCAGCTCCAAGACAAGTTACCGTGGGAAGGTGGTTTTCCAAAGGATGTCAAAATTAGAAATCTTTGCCTCACAAATATTTTCCTAGACCCCAATGTCTGCTCTCAAGTACAGTCAGTGAGGGACTGAACCAGAATACAGAAAGCAACCAATGCTGTGAGGATACTTCTCCCATGCATAGCAGCCTTTGGGGTCCTTCTTTCTTCTTATGTATCATCCAGCTGAAACATCTCACCGTCCCCTTGAGATCCTGCTCATGCCACCCCTCCTACGTACACCCTTTGATTTCAGATGCAGGTGGGAACTGGAGAAGAAAAGGGCAAAACTATGGGAGTGAGGGGGTAGAGATCAGTGATATTTATGAAATGGAAGGTATGAGTGTGTCCTCTGCTCTGTAACACTGTACCTTGTTTTCCAAGTTTAAAAAAGGAGAATATGCTCTCACAGCCAGTGCTAGAGAGGAACTCTTGCCATTCCCTAACCCAATAGCAAAGTTAGTGGCAGCCTCTGCTACATTCATATACATCTACTTATTAATTAAAAATACATAGGCTCCAATTTAAAGTTAAACTGACATATTTAATAACATATTTCAGAGCTTGCTAACACTCAATGAGAACTTGATAGTCATAATAAGTTTGCATAATAAAAAATTTTGGTCCTAATGTTGAAGTACGACACATTATGCAACATGCATACAGATGAAGGAAAGAGGAAACCTCTGCATAATTTGTTCCTCTGCCTTCCTAGCTGCAGCAGAAGAGGCATTAGTCAGGTGCACTTCATTTCCAATTTGTGCCACTGGGTTATATGAGCATCCAAGTATCTGCATAACTTGATGGGAGAGAGTACAAAGGAAGAAAAGAGCCTGAATGTTCACCTATGCCTTTGAATGTGCTTTCCCATATGTTTCTGGCAAATCTTGTATTATATGCAAAAATATAGAGGTAGATTATCTGCACTGGATCTTAAGATTGGGCTCCCAGGGTTTGTGTGAATATGAAAGTCAATTCTAATTTAGGCAGGTTAGGAACTGCAATGAATTTTCTGTGGGCTAAAGTTAACAGCACTAAGGTCTCCTCTTATCCCCAAATCATAACATTTCTACACATGTACTGTTCATAGCCATTTGGAAATGAATAACTTGATGTGTAGACAGAAATATGCATCTTAAATAATCTTTTGTCAACGTTAAGGGAATCCTATTTTCACCCTATTTCAATATTTATGCCTTCATCTCAGCTCAAGTACTTGAGAGACTAGCATTAGTTTCTGCTTCATGACAGTTTTGGAGTCGGAGCCTCATTGTTTTGGGCAACTGGTTCCCCAAACCAGAGTGAAATATTTTTCTTGCATTGTTTGTTTGTGATTCCTGACATTAGAAGTTACTACAGCATTTGTAAAACAAGAGGCTTTTTATTTTTTTAAGATTTCACTAGCTATTAAACTTTCAGAAAATCTAGGGAGTTTTCAATCTTTGGTGGGTAATGATGTGTTCTAAAACACTTGGTGAAGAGTTCTCCCTTGACAAAGAGTAAATAACATTTTGTATTAACGGAAAATCCTCCAAAGCTTTTGTCTTTCCCATGTTTATTAAATCTTAAACAAAATATGAGCCTTATAGTATTTTTTATGGCTCAGTTTAACAATAACTACTGTTTTCTTTTAACTAAATGCTTTTGTTGCATTGCATGCTAATAAAAATAAAGACATAAAAAGCGACTGTGCTATACAGTATTTTCTGCTTTGTTCCCATATGCTGAGAGGTCTGCTGTCTGCAGTGAAGATGAATTCACCATGCTTGGAAAAAATAAGAGAGTTCATGCTTTAGAAGAAAAGATGTTTTTTGAAAAGGCGTGCGTTGACCTCTGCTATGAGGAGCAGGGCAGCTCTCTATCTGTTCTTCAGTCTGACACCACGTTTTTCCTCTCTGACTGCTGCAGATCTCAGTTTCTCGCTGTGGTTTCCTTCCTCGTGCATCTTCCTGGAGGAGTTCTGCTCGACTCCCATGCAGAGCAGACTTATGAGCTGTCTGCTGCTAGGCTCTGTAAAGTGGGACAGCTTAATCCTACTAATAGTGTTATTCCCTCATCTAACCCGGTCAAAGTCTTTTGTGAATATGATCCCCCGATCAAAACACACTCTGTGCACCTACAACGAAGACCCAACAGAAAAGAATATTATTCTGCATCATGTCTGAGCTGCACCATTTCTGCTGGGGGAGACTGAGGTTATTTCCATACTTGTTTCTCAGTAGCATACAAAAAGACCAAAACGTGGCTGGGTGATATTCATATACAATACATCTGTACAGCATCCATGTGCTTGTACACTGACCCAAGTTGACTTCTCTCTAAAGATGAGCTTTCAAGTGAACAGAGGCAGCACCATTCTCAGCAAAGTGATGCCTTGGAGAAGCGATACAAGTAGGTTGTTGAGCAGGCAGTGCTTCACTGTCATCTCAGTTGCTCTGCCAGCAAACCAGGTTTATCTTCTTGAGCTTTCCTGATGGAAAAGACTTGTTGGAGTATCCAGAGGAATAGTTGGACCATGCAGCATGCTCAGACATAGTCTCGGCATACCCTGGGAACTCTTTTGATGTTGGAAGTTTTGAATGTCTGAGTGACTGAGTGATGATGCCAAGATAAAATTGGGATTCATAAAATAATAGAATCATGGAATCATTGAGGTTGGAAAAGACCCCTAAGATCATCTAGTTTGTCAACCCATCCCCACCATGCCCATTAACCACGTCCCTCAGAACCACAGGTACTCTATGCTTGAAACCCTGCAGGAACAGTGACTCTACCACTTCCCTGGGCAGCCGGTTCCAATGCCTTAATCCAAAGCAGTTGAAAGTTACAGAAAGGAAGCTTTGGGGAAGATGGAGGTGTACCTCAGATCTCTGGACACCTGCAATGCATTTGGGGAATGCCACGTCAAAGAGCTGAGTTTTCCATTTATTCTTAAGTGACACAAGGCTTCGTAGCATCTTTATTTTTTATGCAGTCTACACATATGAAGGAACCAGATCCTCTCACCATGACATCACCACCCACCTGTAAATCAACCTATTTCACAGCCTCCAAGAGTGCTCTCTGTGAGTGAGAGAAAGAAGAATGGGGTGGATGGACCCAGCGATGAGAAAGCTGTATCTACCGAAGAGATAAGAAGCATCTTAATGGCAGAGCCACTGAGGTGAGTGAAGAGGAAAGAAGAAAACTGGTATTTGGATTTCTTCCTTCTGGGTCAATAACCTGAGACTAAATAGCCCCTTGCACCTTTTGCGCCAGGAGCTGTTCAGCGTGTCAAGATGGGAATTTAAGGATATTAAACTCAGCTCCTAGCGCAATTACTATGCAGATGGTGGAAAATAAGTGCTGGCAGATTTAGTGTGGGTGCTTGGTGAAGCTTGTATCTATAGAAGAGGCAATGGGCAAACACTGAAGAGGAAATTTCAATTTCTTCACAGCTCTGGAAGACCTGAGATAATCAAAAATATTCATAGAGGGGCTGTTTAGATTCTTCTTTTAGAGAAAAACTCTGTAAGCTGCTAGTCCCTCTCTATTTTGCTGTCATGTACAGGTTATCTGCAAAGGGCAGATAATCGTCTGGGGGTTTATTTGCTGATTCACAGAGTGTGCTGTTGGAAAGCATTCCTCACTGCCCTGAGCTGCCCTGGCTACTTCTTCCACAGCGTTCCATGTCCTGCTCTGAAGCCCTAGAGCTGCTGCTCCAGTCCCTTGGTCTGGCAGCATCTCGTGTAATTTGGGGACAGCCCTCAGTGCCAGCCTCTTTCTGACCAGCTCTGTTCTCCCAAACATGCTATTATTGGCTATTCATGTGGATCAGTCAGCAGGCACAATAACCTTTCAGAGTCTTGATTTGAATCTAGATCTAAGACATTATGCAAATTCCTGTCTTTCTCTTACCATCATATATTCATCTCAGCTGAAGTTGTTTCTTGTTTTGATTTCCCACTTCTCTGAAGAAAAGGTTGCAAACCTCCCATTTAGACAGAGTTTCACAAAGGATTGAATTTTTCTTCTCTATTTACTTCTAGTCCAAAGCAGCCTTGGTAGGCAGCCTGACAGCAGGAGCTAGTGCCTGCATGAGCACTGTGACTAATGAATAAATATTCTGTCTAAGATATAACATTTTTCAGTGCTGATTAACCTGAGCTGAAGCGATGGATACTGGCTCCTGGAAACCGTGCTATTGGAGAGAGCAACACAAACTGAATTTCGTGGTGATGTTTGGAACTAGGCCTTAGTAGCCAAGTGGTAACAGCACCATCTACCATTTAAGCTCTTTGTAACTGTACAGTGAAGTCACTCCAGAAGCACGTGGGAGTTGTTCAATGGCCACGCTGTGTAGAAAATCCATCAAAGCCCAGTCGCACTCAAGACTGAAAACCAGGCTTGGTGGCAGCGTAAAAACTTGAAGGGGAGAAATAAATACCTGCTTAATCTCTCAGAGAAAATAACAGTGGTGATTCAATGCTGGCATGATATAGTGCAGCAGTGGCTTCATCTGTCTGACAGTGCAGAGAGAGAGGAGTTTTAGAGCTCTGCAGAAATGACCCACATGAGTGAGAGTGCTGGAAAAGGCATGGCCAGAGACTGCACTGTCCATGGGATGGGTAGGGCTTGGACACAAGATCACCCCCATCCATGTCAAGAAGGGACAGCTTAGAAGCTAGAGATGGGTTGTGGCCCCCATCTGTCACTCAGCGATGGCTTTATAGAGCAGTCAGTGCAAAAGAGGGGTGTTTCACACATACAGAGCTGGCTCTTCTCCACTGACCTCTTTTTTGCCTTGCAGAGAATTTTTGGATTATTATATTGCTGCACTAGAACTAATGAGAGCAGCTTGATTAAGCTGCCAGAATGAATCAGGGTTATAATGCTGCACTGATATTCTAGCATACAGTCTATTTTCTTTTTTTTTTTTTTTTTAACTTTAAATTGGTTGAAATCTGATTTTGTGTCTCATTTTTGCACTCAGTGGGGGAATTTTCTGGCAGCGTTTCAGTTTGGAGAATTTGCTTCTTGAATATCCTACTTCTTCCAATCTTAAATCTGGAGGGAGGTCAAGCTGGGCAATATTTTCTTTGTGTGTGAAGAGAGATATAGACTGTTTATCATTAGAGAAAAGGCAGAGTTTGGAGCCTTAGATGTGCACACCTTGGGTTGCTGAAAATGAGCCTTTCCCCACAGTTCTGCTCCAAACCTAGACTGGACTGGCTCCATCTTGCTCTACTCTGTAAGTTTTCATATTTCATATGGCTTGGTTTTGAACTTTTACAGTCTTGTAGGAAAAAAAACCCAACCACCATCAACAGCAACAAAAAAAACCAAATAACCAAAAAAGCAAAAGCAAAAAGAAGGCACCCCAAGAAATATCTGTTTCATCAATATTCGTCCATATGTACCTGAAGAAAGTACCGTTTCAGCAAGTGGACTGACCACTAGGCACCTTCTCAACTGATTTACCAAAACAACTAAAGCTGTGCCTTGCTTACAAACGTGCAAACACTTTCCCCACGCTGCATTTACTCTCACCAGGATTGCCAATATTTCCAGTAATGAAGTAAACCAGAAGCAGTAAAGGTCCTCCTGGATGGCAACTTCTGACCCAACATAAGAATATCCCTTAACCACTTCAAGAAATGCTTAAATTCTGTTAAGGAAAAAAAAATCTAAGCTGCGTGAAGAAATCAGTGGGCAACATTCCCCAAGGATTAAAGATGACAGATTTCACCTCAGTCTAGAAAAACATGTAAGATTAACATTTATTTGGGGTTGGATCTTAAAAAAAAGATCTTTTTACTTCTAACATTTGTCTTCTCTTTAAAGTTTCGAAATAACCCGAAGGAATGCAAAAATGAAAGCTTAAATATACCAAGCTGACACAAGAAATATTTCACTTAATAAGTAAATTTAGCTTGTGTGTAGACTCTAGCTTTTTCTTCCAACAGGCAAAGAGAAAAAGCACAGGGTTAGTGTTTTTCCCCCTTATGCTATGTAGTTTGTATCAGGAGTTGCCTCTCATGAATATGTTGTAAGTCTTCTGTTTTTTTGGTAAGATGTTTGTTGCTGTTATGGATCAACTCTGAGTCGAGAGATTTCTCTCAAAAAAGGAAGACAGAAGTTGGGAAGCTTCTGGCATAGCTTTAACAACCAGAAAAAAACCTGTAATGTTAGCTCCACCGATACCCAACAGAGATAGACATCTATTTGCTGTCCAGAAATTGCCTCTATTTACCTTTGTCATTTATCCTAGCATACCAGAAATCCCTCTTTATAGGGCTATCTCTCTTTTTTTGACTAGATGGGGAAAGCTGTAGGTGTAGCCCTAAACCCTAACCTGTTCATTATGTCTATGTCAAGCAAGAAAATCAGTCTAATAGGAGTGGAAAAGTAGAAGCAGTGGATGCATAAAGCCTGGGGATTTTATTTCAGGCTAGATCTATCTGGTCCCATGCAACAAATGTCCCCGTTGTAAATATGATTCAGAGCTGTCTAAAGGACCAGACATCAGCTGGGTCATTATGTCTTATGACTGCCTTGAGGTCTGGAGCACATTTGCTGCACTTTTGGGGTGGAGATTCTAGTTTAATTTTCTCCAGAAGGAATCTAGTTCATGAGCAGCAAAACAGCTCTGCAAAACGGAGCCAATGTGTGCTGAACTGATGACTGGGAGATTTTCTGCAGAATCCCACTCCTGTTCTGAAGAAAAATGTAGAGGCAGCCTTAATGTGATGCGTGCAAACAATTCCTTTTGTCCTTCCAAGTATAACTTGATTCTTTTGTGTATGTGCGTGTGTGTGAAAATATTTCCCACAAATGAGATTTCTGTCTTCTGAATAGCTTAGTCAACCCACAAAGCCAAGAGCAGGAGCCAAGAGAGTTATTTCAGCATCCTGATGGGGAAGAGGAGAGCAGCCACAGTGGGTGAGATTTAGTAGCGCATTGTAATAAATGCATCATCCTTCTCTGAAGCTGCTGCTCCTGTCCTATTGCATTAGTGGCCATTTCTTTGACTTCTCTGCAGGCAAGACTCCCTGAGAAGCTGGGTCTGAAGAAGGCAGCTTGATTTTCTCCCTGTTCCTTCAGCTGGGTGTTGTACTGCTGCCGGCGGTTGTCTGTCATTGTAAGGCTATCCCAGTTGGTTTAAATCCTTACAAACTCTTTGACTCGTTGACCTGCTGCAACAGCTAATTCCACAGGGTGTCTGCAGTGTGCTAAAAAAATAACAGCTTTCTTCGCATCACTTCTAAATTATTTGCCTTTTAGCTTCATAAAAATGTCTCCCTCTACTCTGGAATGAGGGGAAAAGAGGAGCATTAGGTCAGGATTCACCACAGAGTTCATTTTATTCTTTAACTGCAAGCCACCCTTTAAAGTTTGAGCCTGCTTTCTTTAAAATTAGAGGCAAAACACCTACCGAACTGCAATGGGAAGAGTTGCAAGCTTTTACATTTCTCCTTTTTGTGTTAAAATCACTCCCAGCCTTTGTGATCTCTTTGCAAATAGAAACTTCTGCTCCCAAGGGAACTGCCACAAAAATCTGGCTGCAATCTGTTCACACGCTGACGACTCCATGTGTTTTGAGATGCACTCCCAGTGCGCAACGCAGCCAGAAAAATAGACTCCACTTCTTTGGTTCTCTTCTTCCCTCTGGACGCAGACATCTTCATTTGGTTACCATCAGAGACTCCTGGGTCTGTGCTGGCAGTGAGGCTTCAGGCAGGGACGAACAAAGGAGTTTTTGTCATCTCTCAGGATACAAAGAGGATTTATAGCTAATTCTGTAGAGCCAAACAGTGTCAAAATAAGTACAAGAAAAGCAAAGAAATCTGCTCAGTCTTGTGCAGGCCTAGGCAGTCAGCTACCTGCTGACATTACCAGCATTCAATCAGTGTGCTTTCTGCTCTTGTCTCCCTGTCCACTTAGCTGCTTCTCACTGTATTTTCTCCTCTCCTTCCATGCAGAATTCTCACTAAAGTTAATGCCAAGATCCTCACCTATTTATTTCACAGAGTAAAAGTGAGATGTGCATGTTCCACTGGGTTTTGTCCTGCATCACTCAGCCTTAGGGACAGGAAGCCAGCAACACTTGGCTGCTGAAACCAAGAGGGTGAAGAGATGCTCTTAATTTCATAAGAACAGAATATGCCCTTCTGTCTTCAAGGATCACGGCCATCTGGAGAGATGCAAACAGTGGAAAAATAACCTTTGCAGAGTTTATCTTTTGCAAAGAAGTGAGAATATTTATGGAAATGGTCACAGCCGCTTTGTTAGGATCACTGATGCAGGTATGCTGAAGCAGTGTACAGCAGTCAAGCTCTGAGATACAAGTCATGGAAACAGACAGGGACTTGGGTTTGTTACAGCATCAGAAGTTTTCAAAAGGATTTGTTGTTTTTTTTTCCCCTCAGTGTGGAACAGGAACAGCTTTGCCATTCTGGAAATTTGTCTGTGGGTTTGGAAAGACTTCCCATGCCTGTTGTTTGTGGTCTTACATCTCACAATGCAATTGTAACATTGCACTGATGCTGAGTTGCAGTCTGCTGTTTTGAGTAGCAAAACACAACAATATCAGTGTGGCTTTGTTCCCAGCAGGCTCTGAGCCTTGGGCCTGGCTTTCAGCACTGAAATAAGTAATGTGTGAACAAGAGGCTGATGGATCTGGGACATGCAGAGTGTGAGGGACTGTGCCTACATAAGACCTTGCTGGGTGAAATGGTGCTTGTAGTCAAAAGTTCTTGTGAGGAGAGGTGGTGATACATAAGATGCTTTCTGAATTTCTTCTTTCTAGAACCAGTGCATTTGAGCCTGGCCTATGTCACAAAGCAGCTTATAATAATGACCATGGGTGTTCTTGTTGCCCATTAGAAGTACAGACTAAACACTGCTAAAAATGAAGTCCCAGTTTTATTGAGGTTGCTCCAATTTTACCTCCAGAATGCCCATGATGAGGGCTGTATTTTGAGGAGCAGAAAGTGCACAGAGGGAGTGATGTATGCATGACCTGATTCCTCTGGAAAGGAAAGTCAGTGCCACTGTTTGAGGCAGTGGGGAGAATGTTCCTACTTGGTGTTGTATGAATACTGCAGCTTACAGGATGATGCCGAGCAGGGATCTGAATTATTAGATGGGATCATTTGCTCTTTCTTTTATCTGAAAAGTATCTCCATAACTCAAAGATCCATGGAGATGAAATGAAATGTAAGGAAGACTCCCTCACTGTTGTATCTGTTCTTAAACAGATTGGAGGTCAAACTTCTGGAGCCCTTCTTTGCTCAGCTCCAAGCTTGTGTGTTTTACAGCTAAATAGGAAGCAGGCTCACCGAAAAAATGAATTATACCATAAAACATGTACCAAATATTTACTAAACCTTCCTGTGTTTTAAGAAAGTGGGCAGAGGGGTAGGACCCTATGCTACCTTATGTGTGGAACATGGCCACACTTCATCTGATAACTTTGGTTTTTTTGTAGTCCAAGACATTTGACATATAAATAAGCTGTAATATCTTGAAAAGCAGAGTTTATGTTGCTGTGTGAACTTTCAGTTTTCCTCCACCTCCTTCCCTTTGTGGAGCCAACTGGGTGTTATTGTTATTCCACTCGTGACATAACTTGCCAGATGTGTTTGTGCCTCAAGCTGCTTCTAAAATTTGTTTGAGGTCTGTACACCAGTGTCTCAACAATGCACTGCACCAGGATGATAGTCTGTGTCATGGTATTTCAAGCTAAGCTGAAACATACTGGCTGCTTATATTTAGTAGCTGGATGATGTAATTGTCCCGTCTGCCCTAAAAATTGATCAGTCAGTGAAAGGCACATTTTGACCTGCAGACTGCTTATAAATGATTAGCCATGAACAGCGTTTGGGGTACTTGATATTCATAATTTATTACTTTGGTTGTTTGGAGTAGATGTTGAGGTCACATGGCACGTATCAGTTCCTACGCTGGTCGGATCCAGCTCCTTAAGACAGACCTCTGAACTGAATAATGGCAAACAGTGACATGATGACTAGTTTAATAGCCTCCTTGAGGGGAGAATTCAATATTTGTCTCTCTAACATTCCATTTATAATTGCTTGCTGGAATATTCATGTAAAAGTGGCACCACTGCAGTCAAAACAAATCCCCTTCAGGCTCTGACCTGATACTTACAGATGATTATTTTTTTTCAGTTTCTATCTTAAAAAGCACAAGGTGACACAGTAATTTCTGGTGCATATAAGCTATAGTACATCATGCAGTAATCAACAGGTTTCATATGGCACAATATAGACAAGAACTCAATTTAGCGTGATGAATGGATAGCCCAGAATCTGTGGAATTTTTGGAGGACCATCCTAGGCTGGAGAGATATTTTATACAACATTTGGAAACATTTGACCCTCCAAATGTTTGGGGTTTCTACGTGCCACATTCACACAAGGAGGAATCTTTGGAATGAAGAAGGTAATGGAGAGATGGTAATCGCATCATTTGGAGGTTATACCTCTGGGCTCAAGCCAGCTGGGCCAGGCTTTATCTATATTTGAAACATGCACTGGTTTTAAATGTCCTCCTATTAGTTTTAACCCCTTGACTTGGCATGCAACAAATCAATGAGGGCTGATAGACTATACAAGCTGATGGTGGCAAATATTTACAGCTGTGGCTCCTTCACTGGCTTGAAAGCTATAAAGTAGCAATGCACATTTTCAGAGTGGAAATGTTATCTTTCCATTTTCTGCCCTGACTCAAGCAGCATGAGCATAAAGAGGTACTGTCTTATGGGTGAGACAATAGTGTTCATCCTTAGGATAGTTATTCTCTCAGTGTCATGGACAATGGAGCAATCTCATCTGTGGCTCCGTAACTGTTGTGCAGCAGCTGATTTTAAGAAGCTGTCAAGATTTCTCCTTCCTGCAGAGCTGAAGGGGTATCAGCACTGTAGGATGAAGAAGCTTAAATGAAATATATATTATAAACATATGTGTATACATAACAGAAATGGGGCAGGGGAAGGAATGAACAAAGGAACAAGTGAGTATCAAAAGCACTTTGGATCCTTCAGAATGAATGGTGCTACAGAAATATAAGATATTATCACAATTACTTTTATCAATAGTACAATATTCTCAGCTTGCTTACTTCATTATAGTCCCATCGCAACACTGATGTTGTCACCCAGCCTATTTTAAAATGGATTGGAGTTTAGTTTTATCTTTTGCTAGACTAGAAACCACTCTGAGAAGTCCAGCTAATGTGCTTTGGAGTGACAAAACAAGTATGTTTTATGAAGCCAAATAAAAGTTTGCTTCATCAACAACTTCAGAGTATAAACAACTGCCAGCCATCTAAGGGAGTAGACATCCTTTTATTTAATCGCAAATTAAAAAACATAAACCATCTTAAACACAGAGCTACTGTCACATCAAATCAATACAATAACTGTGCTCCAGCAGTTGTAAGGCACGCGATGCTCAGCATCTTGCATACTAAAAATAAATCAATCACCAGAGCAATAAGCAAGTTTTATAATATATGAGTAGATTATGGTATATTAACACATTTTGTATTGTATGACTGCTTTTCCCCATTTGCTGAATGCATTTAATACAAAGGGGGAATTTTGTCATCAGCAAGTTGTTAGCAATTCTTTTCGTTCTAGTGAGTTCCTGTTAATAAGAAAATCACTGGAATGAGGCAAGAGATGCTCAGGTCACACTCATCCCACAGCCAGGTTTTGCTGCACAATCTGAGCTGTTCTTTACAGTTTGGTAGCCTGTTGGATGGGAGGATTTAAAATATTTTTATTAAATATAATAATGAGGAAATGTCTTGGAGACTGAAATCCTGGATCGTCCTGGATGGCTACCTGCTGGCTTACAGAAAAAAAAGATCTTAAAACAAATGTCTTCTGACTTCATCAATAGCCCAGGGTTTGGTCTTGTTTTCATTTGACCACTGCAAATGTCTCATGGGAATGGAGGGAGAGATGCTCTCCTGGTGAGGAACGGTAATTCCATGGATCACTTTGGGTGAGAACACTGATGTCTCAAACAGTGGATCTAGCTGGTAGCCTGAAATCATACTGAAGTGCTTAAAACATCCTTCCAGACCTCCTTTACCCTGCCCACCACTTTTCATTTGTGCCATTACCTGAAGGTAAGTCACAGAACTACCTCAGTGAAGTAAGACAAATGGAAGAACAAATTGCTTTCTCACTAGTGCACAGATGAGAGGACTCTTGGGGCAGAAATCGTCTGGTTGATTCATCAGATGCCTGAGAGGAGTCTTTGCTGTTCCCCAATGTACAACTCAATTAATGTAGCAGTCTGACTTATCTTGGACCTAACTTCTGGCAAAGTACCAACCGAACTGCTTTGCATAACTCTTCTAAAAGCTTTTGGTACCTGCTGTGTTGGGAACAGTAATACAGAATGATCAGGGAAGCAAAGGTGCCAAATGCTCCAGGGATCACAGCTCACCTTTTCTTCAAAAAGGAGACAATTTCTGCTTTCCCTTGGGACTGCTCCTTCTCCGTCCAGACACCTCTTAGCTCTGCTCTCTTACACAACTGTCTGTAAGCACCTTGCCAGCAAGACCAGTAAGAGGCTGAAAGCCTTTCCTTGATGCTGAGAGTCACCAGCTTTCACAGCAGTGCTGTTCTCATAGCTTCTGCAAATGCTGATGTTAATCCACAGCTTTTCTCATGCTCCTTGTAAACAAAGCTTTAGAAGTGCCCAGCATTAGCAGGATTCAGCTGCAGGTAGCTTTGCCTTTCTTCTTCCTTCTGTTCTTGCTGTTCCTGATATTATAGTCCCTCTTCAGCCCCTGAGTAGCCCTGCTGAGTGCATTTTGTTAACTCCAGATGTACTGGTGCATATTGCTGCTACAAAGAGGGATGCAGAGGTTGGGCCAGGCTTGCTGTTTGCTAACATTTCTCATCACCGCTTTTTCTCTGAGATCCATCTTAGAGTGGCCAGATTGGCAAAAGCAAAAGAGCTGTCTCAGAAGAGCAGCTCCACTTTGCTCTCTGCCAATCTCTACAGCCAGGGAACTTGAAACTCATATGAAGCGTAATTAAAGGGAGGTTATGGAGGTAGAGCTGGAGAAAAGCCTAAAGGAAGCTGCTGTACAATATGGAAGTCAGTTTTCTTCCTTCTGTTAACTGAGTCTACGCTTTTCTCTTTGTATCGGTATGTTAGTGCCATGAAGTGAGAGAGATGAAAAGGTCTAGTGTCTGCACTAGTGCACTCAGACACTAGGACACCACTGCTGCTAGGTGTTTGCCATCCACAGTGCCATTAAATATTTTACAAAGATGCCTGCAAGCTGCTCATGGGAAACAAGCATAACAATCAGAAATGTGTTCCTCTGTGTAGCAGAAATGTCGTGGCGTTAAGCACCTGGTGGGAGGGCAGGGCCAAGCCTGGGGAGCTCAGGTGCATGCAATGATGCAATGCAATGCAGTTGAGTGACCAGAAAGGGGGGAGGCAGAATTCACTCCTTCCCAGCCCTCATTTAAGGGTTGGTGTTAGAAGGCAAAGGTGTTTTGCTGGAGCACCCTGTGTACCTGAGGCCATCTAAAGGTAAGCAGCTTTTTTTTCCTTTGTTTCTGTGCCTGTGGTTGTTGCGCTTGAGCAAATCTCTATTTGCTGCAGCCTGGGACCTTGGTGCTCTGTTGCCATTGATGTGCTTTCCATTGCATTACACCCTGAAAACCAAAGGCAAAGCCAGGTGAAGAAGCTAGATGTCCTGAGGCTCCTGTAGGTATTGCTGCCTGTGCCACATGTTCTTGCTGATCCTGAGAGCCTTTCGCTTTCTGTTTGAAGGTTGTGCCAGGGGTTGCGGCTTGGGGAATTGCCACAGTGCTGTTCCAAAAAAAGCAAGCAGTACCAACCTGAGGCAAACAGAGATTTATGGGGGGGGATAAAAGTATTAGTGAGGAACTAAGGTGCCCTCAGAACAAGCCTAGGAAGCTTTTGGCAACCAGCCCTGGGTTCTCATCTTTAGCCCATTACCTTACTTACATTTTGGGAACTGTGGAGTGATAGAGTCGGCTTACCAGATGATACCAAGGAGGTGATAAAAAGGAGTCATTAATTAACTCGAGTTACAAGCGATATATAATTGGAAGCATACAGCCCTACAAGGTGCTGGTTCCTTGGGAATATATTGCATGAGGCGCTTTTGCAGCCCTAAGCAATGGCTATGTCAGCACTCTCCCCACGGCTTTAAGCCTCTCACTACAGTGTTATCTATGCTGTTAAATCCTGAAGGCAGGCTGAGGTGTCCTCACAGTGGTGGTCAGTGTCCTGTGTGGCCAAGGTCCTCTTTCCACTGGGATCAAGTTGCAGGTGGCAGTGGTTAGACTGGAACCTGAGCTGGGTTTGCCCTGCCTGGTTCATACAACTAGGCCACTTGTTGCTGTGGGCTGGAAGGGGGCCTGGGGAAGGTGAGAAGGACACATTTTGATCTGGGAGGGCTGGTCAGAACCCAGCTATGGATGCTGGGTGATTGAAGTTGCTTTCAGGTCAGCATCTTAATCTTCACTGAGCCAAAAAAACCGGGAAACAGCAAGGGGCAGTTTTCAGCCAGGTTGGTTTCAATTGGCATCTTTTTTATGAGTTGTACTTTGATGGCAGATGCCATTAGTGTTATTTATGCATTAAGAGACCTATAATTGGAGACCAACAAGTATCCTCATCAGAGTTGACCTTATTTATTGAGGAGCTGACATGTGAATGTCAGATTTGTATCCGTGACTTTTTTCCCCTTAATAACCACTTCAACCACTTTTTTCCACTTAATAACCACTGCAAATAGTGAGTGGCAAAATAATGAAAATAAATAAAACAGCTATTCTGGGTATCTCTGGAAAGATTTGTGTTTGCTGCAACTTTGGAGGCTGCACTGAGATTAGACTGTCACTTAATCAAGAAGTAAGTGAGAAAGAAAGGCATTTCAGATGCAGGGATATGTGAATTGTAAATAGCCTGCAGTGCAATCTAAAGGAAGAAGAAGTATAAAGCATATTACAGAGCCATTTGCAGTTCTTTGTTCAGGTATAACTGACGCTTACAGTTATTTCGTTAAATATTCTGTTTATGTGCTTTTCCATCCTGAATAAGGAGTTATCCTGGTCCCTGGAGTGAAGGAGATTCACAAAATAACTGCATTCGTGCTGAAAGCAAGGCATTAATGGAGCCATGTAACTGCAGGATATGAGGCATCAGCAGGGGGAAGATCAAGGGAACAAACTGTTCCCTATTGCAATGATAATTTTGCCAGATGATACTAAGCGAAGAGACAAAAAAGAGCCTCTGGTGCTAGGTGTGATCTGAGTAGGAGAGTTGGAATTTCATGACGGTAAAGGTTGTGATCAGTCAGAACTTGGGCTTTCATGTCTCAGAATGCTTTGGGAAGGCCTGCTCTGTGAGCAGAAGCTCCTCTGCCATCACAGGAACACGACTTACCATCTCTCTTTCCCGTGGTTCTTTCCACTGCTCTGCTGCAGGGTCCCAGGGATCAGGGGCATTCATTCCACTATCTGTGGCCGCCCCAGGCTCCCTGTAAAACTAATGGTGACAGATAAATGCTTCTGGATGGTAATTTGTATCCTCAGCAAGCTGAATTGGCCTTTCTCTTTTCCATGATTATCTGGACAGGTGATAAGACTCCTAATTTGGTGCCTGAGGTAGCTGCCTAACTTTGGTGGTATGAATCGCTCCCCTAGGGTTTGCAGTTACATCTCCAGGGACACACAATAATAAAACAAAACAAACAGCCCAGGATTTTCCAGGCGCTCTCAGCACAGTCCACTCTTTGTGAAGAGATCACAGAATACAAACCAACCTGACTCAGACAAACCCTGTCTGTTCTCCTGCTCTGATTTCCTTCTAATGTGTGCTTGGTCAGAGTCCTGCTGAATCCTGAGTGTCCAAACTCCAAATGGAAATACTCTAATAAGCCTCTGCTCTCCAGGGAGGATGGAGAAGAGGGCTGCCTCTGATACGCTGAGGGCTAAATATGTTCACTCCTTGTTTTATCTGAGCAACTGCCCTTTTTGGTGATGGACTGACAGATATTGCTTTCCTTTGCTGAGTACCACGACATTTTCCAGACAGTGGGGTATCTCTGCAGCACAGCAATAGGCTTTTGATACAACCAATTCACACTGAAAGTTTGTGCATAGAGAGATGACGCAAATTATTGTGTCACAAATCTCCCAATTAATATTTTCAGGATTAACATTGAAATTGCTGGAACACTTTTTTCCAAAACTTCCTGAGATTTTTTTTTTTTTTAGTTCAAAACAGAGTGGTGTTCTTTTCTTTCTTTTTTTTTTTTTTTTTTCCCCAAAGCTGTAATAAGTTTGCATTCAGAAGGTTAGTTGTATGAAACAGCAGACTGAAAAACATCTCATCATTGTTACACTTCAAAACCTGATGACCTGATGCTAATTCTTTCCACAATACTGTTTTTTGGAAAATTATCAGAAGTGAGACTTAAGAAAAAGATTCTACTTAAGGTGCTTCTCTGGCACCTTTAATTGTGTGCATAGGAAAACACACTGGCAGTGGTTGGCATGGCCAGAGTTTACATAATGGTGTGTCAGGTGCAGGTGTATTAATGCTGCTATAAGAGAAAAATTGGGTCCTCTCCAGTACAGAGATTTAATTCTCCTCCATCATGTTAAGATGGTCAGAGGACTGGAGCACCTCTCCTATGAAGAGAGGCTGAGGGAAGTAGGCTTGTTCAGCTTGGAGAAGAGAAGGCTCTGGGGAGACCTCAGTGTGGCCTTCCAATACTTGAAGGGAGCTTATAAACAGGAGGGGGACTGGCTGTTTACAAGGGTGGATGGTGATAGGACAAGGGGGAATGGTTTTAAACTAAGACAGGGAAGGTTTAGCTTTGATATTAGGAGGAAGATTTTCACTTAGAGGGTGGTAGCACGTTATAACAGGTTGCCCAAGGAGGTTGTGGATGCCCCATCCCTGGAGGCATTCAAGGCCAGGCTGGATGTGGCTCTGGGCAGCCTGGTCTGGTGGTTGGCGATCCTACACATAGCAAGGGATTGAAACTAGATGATCATTGTGGTCTTTTTCAACCAAAACCATTCTGTGATTCTATGTTACATCAATGAGAAAAGCATCTATCTTGCTGGATCAAAGAGCAGGGTGCTCATATGAACTAAGTTTATCCTCAAAGGGTCAAGGAGAGACTGTGGGATGAGCTGGCTGATACAATGAAGAAAACTAGGGGTTTCGCTGTGTTATTTGCAGAGACCTTATCTGCTCGATTTGCAGATGGCTGAGGGGAGATGCTTTCAGGGCCTCACTGGCAGATTCATCCATGGAACTGAAACCTGTCAGCATGTGATAATTTGTGTTATTCTATATTTAGAGCAGCAAGTCACAGTAGCAGTTGTTCGTGTCTGGTCTTTAAAGTGTCAAGGAGAAAGCAAGGCTTCCTCAGACAGGTCTGAATGTCCCTGAACAATTTCTGCAGAATAGATTTTGCTACTTCATTTCACCTCAGTCAATACCACTGTTTATTGTGATGATCAAACACAAAGTTAAATAAGGGTTGGCTGTAATTAACATCTGCGACTCACATATCCAGACCTATTTGTGACACATCTTATTCTCATCAGAATTGTGATTCCTTGATCCAAGTGGATGATCTTGGCCAGACAAAGGCTGTTTCACTCTATCTATGGGCCTGAGTGTTGTCAGGATGTGAACTCCATGGCTGGCTCCTTTCTGGACAGCCAAAACCAAAATTACAGAGGAGGTCTGTTTCCACTTGGACTTCTCTTTCTGCCAAATCTCTTTCATGACAAAATATGGCTGGGATCTTGGTGTTCTGCTTAAGAATAATTTTTAAGTCTAATTCCGCCATCTGTCTAAGATAGTGCTGAAAATACTGGAAATACTTGAACCCTCTCCACATCCCAACATCCCCATTAATCTTGGGTCAAAGTGTAACATCTCAACGGAATCGAAGCATTTAGTTCTGATGTCAGCTCTTTAAAATAATTTTTTTTTTAACAAAAGAGACATCCATTTTCTTCTCAAAAGCATGTTTTGAGTAACAGCATGACAGCTTTCAATTCAGAGACTGTTACAAGTGGGACATGCTGACATTATCTGTTTAATTTTCTGTAGAATTAAATCTCACGACCATCAGGAGATTGTTGTGATGAAAACAACTTTCTGAAAATCCTTCCCTGTCCCCCAGCAATCTGACAAAAATATTCTCCCTGTTACACCCCTCCCAACTGAGCTCTTTGCTTTTTTTTTTTTCGGCCTGTCAGTCAATGTGAGTTTATGCTTGATGGCCTGGCTAATCCTTGGCTTCTTTGCTTGGATCAGCTCGGTTGCAAACCTCTGTGCTATGTATACCTGTCCTCCAAATAGGGGCCTGAGGCAACCAAAGCATTTTCCATGAGTCATGGAATAGCCACCAGATAGCAGTACTATTCCATTTGGGACTGAAGCTGTACAGAGATCCAGCCTTATCTGGCACCTCTGCCGCAATTCTTACCGCTAATCCATCCATTTCTTCAGTTTCTCAAATCTTTTCAAACAGAACAAGTGCGTGAAAGTAGAAGAATAAATGGAAATGCTACCTCTATTGCTTCTGCCATAACAAGAGAATATCAAACTTTCCACAAAAGAGAAAGAAATAATCATGACAGGATTCAGTAAATGCTGAGAACGTTGAGTCACAACAAAGGACCCTAATTTGTCTGTTTTCTGTTTGTTTCAGTGGCAGGTGAAGGAGACTTGATTTAATTATTTTTTAAAGAGAGTGAGACAAGTGTTGATTTAGCAGTTTAGTCATCAAAGTAATTCCACTTACAGAGCTGCAGGACTCCAAAGAAACATATTCACAAGCTAGGATTAACATCCTGCATGTGGCAATGTAAGTGCTATGCCAACTTTCTCTGTAACATTCAATAAAAGGTTTTTTTTTTTTTTTTTTTTTTTTGTAAGGAGGCTTCTATAGAAACTAGATTACAAAATATTTCTTAGGATGGAATGAGGCCAGCCAGCAAGCAGAAAAAAAAAAATACAGAAAATAGTACTCATAACGACATTGCTTGGTGAATAAATTTCAGCATTCACAGGATCAATAGTAAAGTATGAGTCAAATTAAGAGGCAGATGCCAGGAGAACAGGAGAAATTAATTTCAAAATGAATTTTGAAGAGAAATGGAGGCCTGGTATGGAAGGGAAAGATGAGCCTGATCCTTCCAGGTGGCAGAATTTCCAGAGGAACATCACATCTCCTGCTTGGGAAGCAGGAGGGAGCCTAGCAGGGTGCACGGAGATGAAAGCAGCCCTTATTAAGCTGGCATAACAAATTCCTGTACACTAAAATATCATGCTTTTATGAGGTACAATGAAACATATTTTGTACTGCCTCACAGAGTCGCTAGACATGTATCTTGCCCTGGTGACTCCCATGGCAGCTTGTGCTTTGCAGCAGCGGAGAGCAAGGGAACGTGTTGTTAAATGCCAAGGGCTGTTTTCCAAAGTTGCTGGCACCTATTTTATGAATATGGAGTATGCACACCCAAGATCTCACTGATCCTTTGGCTGTCTGGGCTGACTGGCCTCATGGGCATGAAAGGCATGATTTTTATAGGTACAACATGCATCAAAAGTAGAAGTATGTGTGTATGACCATGCCTGTCTGTATCCCACTTAAAGATGATAAACAGCATAAAACATACATCCAAGAGAGCAGGTGTTGGGGCGGGCAGCAAGCCGGGCAGTATTTCTGCTCTTCGTTATGCAGTGCCTCATTCCTTTGCTCTGCTCTTCACCTTGTCCAGAGAGCTGAGAGAGCCTCATAGTCAAAAAGGGTGAAGTTATGTTGGCTGGAGATCAAGTTGGGGATCCATTTGATAGAGACTTAGTCCAAATCTTTGCACAGAAGCTGTTGGAAAGGGTGTGGCGACATCTTGCATCCTGATTTGTTGGTGAGCCCAAAAGCAAGTTCTGAAGAAAAACAATATGTTTCTTGTCACATCCTGCTTAATAAAACAACGTCACTTTATGATGTTTGATTTTCATTTTTGTTTTTCTACCGCCTCTTGTTTAGCATCGTATGAACACTGTGAGGAAAAACAGCCTGGCAAAAGAATTTAGAAAGGCGATCACTGTGCTTCATTCCTTCTCTTAAACCATTCACTCTTACCAAGTGATAAAACCAGAGATTGGTTATTAGGATGCAATCGAAGGAGCAGGTGGAGTTATATTCATGAGGAAAATAGTTGCCACTGCACTGGTTTTCATCCTCTAAATTTCTTCATAAAAGTTGAAAGTGAAATTCACTCTTCATTTTTGCTTCTTAGAACTTGAAGATTAATATCCCATCCTAGGTATGACAACCGCTATTCTGACTACCTCTCATTTCAGTCATGGCCTTTCACAGTTTAAGACCTATCCTTGTTCAGAAGCTGTAAAACTTATGATTAGGTTCATTTTCTTCTGAAAATGCAGTACTCCTGGTCCTTAAATAAACAAGAGGAAAGCTCTTTTGCTAATTTCTGGCTTCAGTGGGGAAGCAAGCTCCTAGCATTTAATATTTTTTGTCCATTAAAATAATTGCAGTAATTACACAGTAAAAAACTACTTAGATAAGCTCAACGGTGGCTGTAATGCATTTGTAGCTGATGAGGCTTACTGTGTTAATCCATTGCCTCCAACTCAGAAAGATGGCAGAAGTGGGATGGGATGTGGTTGTATCTAATTCTCAACATTTGACAGAATCTGGGTGAATGTGCATTGCTGCTGCAGCCAGTCTAGGGGTAGGAAACAGGGCAAAGTACAAGCTATCATTTATACTATGAAAAGGAGAAAGAGAGAAAACTTGCTGCACAGCCCAATTCCAGAAGCTCATGAAATGTCAAAGAGCAGGTGCCCATAAATAAGTGGAATATTTCTTTTTAGATCCTTCATGCAATTTTAAGCATCTGCTGAAGTAAAATGAAAGGTCTGCAAGCTGAAGACCTGTACATCCACTGGAAGCAGTACACTGTATTGTAAAATTCACCCTGAAATCTTGCTCTGATCCAGCCAGTTTTTTTAGTGGCAATGGAATTTGTTGGCAATTTTGAAGAGGTTCCTGAATTTTCACTAAAATCCATCCACGATTTTTCTGGATGCTGTGATATATTCAAGGAAATACAGTTCAGTTTGAGAATCAGAAGAACTGGACTCACAGATGGTGAAATGCCAAAATAATTTACTCTTGTATCACTTAACACGTATTTAATATGTGAGTCTCACTAAAAAAAGTCTGCTTTTAAGCAAATAGCAGCTTACCGTGATAAAAATGAAAATAGACTGTGATAGCTTCTAATAAAATTCCTAATTTGTTGGGTTTTGTTTAAAAGCAATCTTGAAATGAAACCTTCTTTCGTATCTGCAGTGGACCCATACTTTAGTTTGTGCTCTGGAACAAGAATAGGTCAGAAGCTCTTCAGAGATTCTAGTGAAATAGTATCTACATGTGTATCTCATTGGCATGAGCAGCCTCGGTTTTATGGTGCAATAAAGCCTATTACTCAGATTGCTTAGATACTGATGTCCTGTTGTCTTGACTCATTGCTTTGTTTTCTCTCCGAGTGTATTCCTTAGAATGTGGATGGTGTTAATCATCACCTGCTTCCCCCTTCCTCTCTGGGTTAAATTCCAATAGACTCTTATTAAAGACTGTAACTGTGCACAGTTTTTAGGCAGTCTCCTTTTCACAACTCGCTGCAATGTGCCTTCAGCAGGAGAACTACGTATGTCCAGATTGGTCTGTCTATGGATTCTCCCAAGAGGGGATAAGTGGCTATTGAATTTAATGGGATTCTTGGTGCCCATCAGAGTTAAACACCCTGTGTTTATTTGACAGGACAAGGGTTTTAGCTTCTTATGTTTATGGAACACTGAAAACATCTGTCAGTATTTGATCAATAATAAATAATGTCGATAATAAGGGCCAGGGTGCAATGAAACCTATCTTGTGTTTTCAGAGCCAATTAGGAAGACAGGTATATCTTCTGTGCACGTGTGGTGGGCTGGGACAGTAAATCAGCCACTGATCAATCCATGCTGTGTATATCTTAAGGAATTGCGTATCTATAATTTTTGACTCTTTTGTTGGGGAGAATCAGATTGGTCGTCATTATCCCTGCTGTTAAATGAGTAACAACTTTTAATGTTTCATGATGTTTTTATGGTAATCATTGCTTATGTAAATCATTGCTCAGTAGTTACTTAACTCCTCAGAAATGGGCAGGAATCTGTATCCCAATGGGGCAGGAGTGACAGCTTCTGACTGAACCTTTTCACGAAGCAGAGCTTTTGCCCAGAATCAGCTAAGCAAGTCCTCAGTGCTGAACTAGCAAGCATGTGAATTTCATTATCTACAATAAAGTGCATGAAATGAAATCAGGAAGCGCCTATTTGTCATAAACACCAAGAGCCATTAAATCAGTGAACTATGAGATGACACATTTGTTCCTATTAGGTCTTGAAATGTGAGACCAGTGCATGTTGCTGCCCTGTCTTTTCTGATCTTGCAGGCTCAGTCCCAGCATGGCGGGCAGCAGGCACTGTGATGGCAGAGAACACACCTAATGTGGGAAACTCTGCTGGGTGGCTCAAGCAAGGAAAACAGTGGTATAGAAGCAGTGCTGCTCTTAATCAAATCATTGTTTCTGCTTTTAAAGGTGTAAATCATGCACTTACAGGCAGGGTGGGAAACTGCAGCATCGGGATTGGGAGTTGTAAGATCAGAGCAGTCAAAAGCAAAAAAAAAGCTGAACCTGAAACTATTAAACAAGATAAGGTGAATTCAGCCTCCAGCTTAGCTCTTGCACATAGTTCAGTACAGACTTCTTCAGTATCTTTCTCCTAAGTGGGACTTTAATGTCTGTATCTGTACCCCAGTTTCGCAGACGTCAGCAGGATTGCTGAGGCACTGAATGTCAGAGGTAGAGGGGCTGGTGGCACAGGGATTGCTGCCAAACCAGCTGAGATGCACTCAGCCAACAAATGCTGATTCCATCTGTCCCAAGGTAATAATCCCAATGAGCTGGTATGGGAATCTAACTGGTCCAACCAGTGTATGCTAGAGAAGCAGTGCTGTAGGGATGCAAAACAGCCTCCTGGCCTCAGTAGCTGAGAGAGAATTCAGAACTGGGCATCCTCATGTAGCTTTTTGTGCCTTTGCATGCTCAGCTGCTTCTGGCGTGCAGAAACATCGCAAGTGAATTTTTTCCAGTAGCATCCTTCTAATGACAAGACGAACTAAAAGAGAAAAAGAGGAGAGTCTGGGCACTGCCATGGCTTAGAGAAACTCTCTTTGGAGGCAGCAAGTATTGTATCTGCGCCTAAAAGGATCCTAATGCTGCCCTGTCCTGGCAGAGGGACAGATGTTCAGGAAGCAAAAAGGGCATCTGGAGCATATATGCTGTTACTGACTCAGCATTCTTATTATTTTATTTTGCTACTCAGTGGCTACAATACAGCTAAGGAAGGCATGCACAGACAATGTCTCTGCCCCAGTCAGTTCTCATTTTTACTTTACAATGCCACTTCTTCAAGCCTCTGTCATGGATGATGTTGTAGGCTGGTATGTAGACTGAGAGATGGAGTCCATTTTTACTTGTGAAAAATTATTTTCTTTTGAGTTACTTTTTTTTTAATTGATCCAGTGTCTTTTGATGCTTTGTATCTGTTTTTTCCTGCTTTGTCGTGGAAACAAAAGACAGATTTATAGCTCCCTGTAAAACTTCAGCCTTGTTCATAAATTGCTTTTGATTGATTAAGTAATAAAGATGCTTTTAGGACAGGGAGGTAAATCTACTGGCGAATTGCTCAGAGCTTTGCATTATAACCTTGTTACAGCAACTGGGCTGGACAGGTCTGCTACTCCTATCTCCACTCCCAGTGGAAACATCACCCCCAGTACATTGCTGTGCCCTGACTGTCAGAAGCCACAGACCGATAATTAATGGGTCAGCAGGCAAAACAAGTGATGCAGCTGAAACACAAGAAGAAATCTTCCTTTTTCAAAGGTGATTTCCTAGGTGGGGGTGATAAAAGCAGGTGTAGTGGAGTAACTTGGAGACACTGATGTGATTCACGTGGAAAATGCTTTCTTAGCTTGACTGTGTGTTTTCCTTTTGATGCAAAGTGGGGATTCGGATCACATCGGACTTCAGGCACCAGGATGTATATTTCACAGGACTTCAGCAATCCTGGAGTTATGTTTGCCAAACCTAAACTGCAGGACAGAAAAAGAGGGCTGTGCCTTTATTGAATTCCTTGGCCAGCCTGCTGATGGGAGCTAGCACACACCTCTAGATGATCCTTATGAGTCCTCTCCAACTCTAGATATTGTACGATTCCATGATTCCACAGCCCTCCCTCACTGCAGATAGATGCTATTTTGTGAATTCAGCCTCGCTTCAAAGGCCTCAGCAAGATACCAACTTCTTTCTCAGGGCCGCAGACCCAGGGGTGTAAATGCACTTCCACTCTCTTATTTTTTTTAACAAGGTCTCTTGACTTTGTTGTTCATCAGCATTGGAGGCAGGAGGCTGATTGCTGGGGCTGATTGCAGCATTGATGCTGCTGATTACAGGGCCTTAATTGCGATGATGAGAAAAAGACTAAAAAGTCACCGAGCCTTAAAACCTGAGTGGGCATTACTTTTGTGCTTGGACCAGCACCTCTCGCTCCTTCTTGGATGCTCCACAAGATGTGTGGTGGTGAAGGTTAGTTCAGAAAGAGCCTCTATACCAAGGACTGTTTCTGGGAGGGAAATGGAAGTGGCTTTCTCACAGATCATCTAAACCCAACACCAGCAGACCTGTCCTGGGACTGCTGCACCTTTAGCAGATACCTCCTGTTCACCTGCCTGAACAGGTAAATGAAATTATCACTTGTTTGGGGTTTTTTTTGCGCACCTGCGTGGTAAAAGATGATCTAAAGGCAAATGAATCCTCTTTATCATTGAAATCAAAGTAACCCTCTGACACACAGTCTGCCAGCAGGCAGATCTGCCTTTCATGTGCTTACAAACCTTGGTGCAGCGTGGCACCCTGGTATGGAAGCTGGTGGCTTGGGGAAGAGAGCACGGCAGGCCTCTGGTCTTAAATATGCTCTTTTATACTCTAACTACTTTACATATTAATTTTCTTAATTATATACATTATTATACCCCATATTCAATTGTAATAGTGTTTACTCATTTATATTTGCACTGTATTTGCATTAATGTCCCTGTCACAGCTTCATTATTATTATAGCCAGTGCTTGCAGGTATCTTTATCAAAATGCACAGGACCAAAGCCAACTGGGATCTAGTTTACCTACATTCCAGTCTAATGAGCAATCATATCCTTATTGTCTGCTCCCCAGTTAATGCAGGGTCAGACTGCAGATTTCAATTAACACAGAGCTACATTACCCAATCTGGCTGAAAATCAAACAAAAGTCATTGTGCCCTTTACTTATTTACTTATGCTAGGTAACAAAACTCCTAATGAATGAGGCTTCTCTGGGGTCTAGGTTCTCTTCAGACTATAATGCTTCAAAACCTTCATATTACCAGTAAGACCCATTTCTTCTTGACATAAGAAAACACCTGGACATTGATTACAAAATGCACTCTTATCTTCTTTCTGCTCTTGGCCTTACACATCCCTTAGCTGCTTGCACACATCTCAAAAAGCTTTCACCATCCTTGCTGGACATTTTACACATTTCTGTTGAAATTTAATTACATAATAGCTGAGCTAATCATTCCCAGATGTAATAAGTCACAGGAGACTGTTTTGTTTCCTCAGTCCCCACCTAACACATGCTGGTTTATACAATTAAGCAGCTCTTCTGCATCCCAGTGGAGTGAATGACAATACCTTGGTCAGAAAGCTCAGGCAGTGATGCAGCCTCAGAATGAGAGCTGTCTTCTCACTTTCTCAAGCACTCATAGAAGATTAATGAGAATTCATACTGAGGGGAAAAAAACATATATTTTATTTTGCTGGCAGCATGCACATACAAGAAAAATTATCTTTTTTAATAAAAATCAATGATGACTTAAAACTCACAATAAATGTTGCAATATTAATAAGAGATGCTACACGTAAAATTAGACTTAAAGGTGTAGTTTTCCCAGCTATTTACAACCCACATTTTGGGTCTTATCATGCTTCCAGCAGAGAGCGAAATGGTCTAAAAGAGCTGTTAGATGGAATAAAATAAATATGCCTCAGTGCAAATGAAACAAAAAGAGCATACCAAAAGTTCCTGACTGATCTCCAGTGTCACCTCCTCCCAAACTGAAGAGGTCAGCATGTAGCTCTGAAGCACACGTGTTACTACCAAGCAGTTATGAAGGTAAACTGTGAGAAGCAGCAGTGGGTTAAACAACATGGCAAGGGATGCTGTCTGAATGCAGGGCTCTGAAGGAGCAGCACACCATATCTGCCTACTTCAAGGAAGGGTTGATTGTGTTATATGGTGCGTGATAGATGTCTGTGTAGCTAGTTCTTGAACACTTGTGTTGGATGCTGCAGTCTACTCACAGTTTATTCCAGTGCCTCAATAGCTTTCACATTACCTGGTTTACCCTGCTATCTGATCCTGGTGCAAGTCAATTTGTTCTGTTTTGTATTGTCTGCTCTGAACTCAAAGGGCATTCCCTTCTCTGCTGCAGCCTGTATGTACAACAAGCATAGGTTTTTGTTCCTCTTCAGACAGCCCCTCTTCCCTCACTGGTTCTCTGTAGGTCCCATTCTGCAAACCGTTTTTGCCATTCTGTATTTATTTTGTTGATCATCCTTACTCATCACTTTTATGTTGAATTTTAAGCTTGCCTTCTAGTATAATTTCAGTTTCTCTGAATAGAATGTTGTGTGCAAATTTTAGACATTTATTTTCTATTTTTTTTTCATTCTGGTTATTAATGAGCAGTGCCAGAACTAAGATGCACCACGTAAATTCTCTGTGAGGCATACCCTTCTCATCTAACAACAAACCATTTATTATTCTGGATATGGCTTTTCAAACATCTCTTCACAGAAAATATGGGTTGGTTTGCTCAGTTTATCATGTGAAACTATAGTTAAAATCTTAGAATGCAAAATGCAGAATAGCTACTGTGTCATCTTCAGGCACGTGGTGTAGAAAGATAGTAGAATAGTTTATCCTGATTTCCTTCACATAGACACATAATCCTCATCTGGTTGTACCCCAACAGTGGAAGGAAACTGAAGGATGGGTCTTGATGCAAGAGGGAAGGCTTTGCCACGCAGAAAATAATTCCAGGAGGGACTGGCAAGGGGGTAGGGAGAAATAAGTGAAGAGAGGACAAGCAAATCTCTCTCAGAGTCATATCTAGTGCTCATAGTAGCACTTTTTGTGCTGATGCCATGGTAACTCTTAGGACGCACACAGAAAAGGGTAACAACAAATACAGTTTTTATTCTGTTCAATGATATGTACCTGTCTTACTCAGTGAAGCAAGCACAGCATGAAAAGACCATGTGCCATGCATTGGGTCAGCTTAAACAATCACAGCGATCCCTCTGGGCTATAAAGCAAACCAGATGCAGTGAGCTTTTCTTCTGGAGAAAGAGGCTGAGGTCTGGCTCCTTCCAGATGCTGCCAGCTTGGAGGGGAGGCAGAGGATAGGGAAGAGAACCCCCAGTCTGGTGTCCTGCATTACAAGTGCATCTGAAGTCACTGTCTCTATCAGTAACTCTGAAGTAACTGTATATTATAGTTGCCACCACCTTATTGAAAGGGAGGGGGAATTTCCAACGACTGCAGATGACTCTATTTCAAGACCTATTTAAATAGTTCCATCATAGAGCCAGAGGAGCTGATGCCCTGTTTTGCATCCCTTATTTTCCTCATTTATTTAATGTAGCTCCTTCGTGCACTCTAAAGATTCAATTCCATTCTTGATTGTTTATACTCTTAAATACACAGCCACTTTTATCACATATCCTGCTAATCGTTAGTTACCCGAGAGGGTTATTTTTAGCAATGTTAATCTTTCCTCAGAAGTCACTGCCTTGAGTTCCCTATTCATCCCAGTTGCTCTTTTCTGAGCTCCCTCCAAGTTGTTGGCAGTGTACCATGCAACCTCTTATTTATTTTTGAAGATCCCCTTTGGGTTTTAATTCCAACAGACACAAAATAGCACGGTGATGCTGGCTGGAGTGAGTCACTGAAAATGCAGAAATAGGTCTGTGGGATGCAGTCCAACCCCAAGAAGCTCAGGGAGAAGCAAGGTGCTGGGGGATTGGGGATGCTGAGAAAACAGAGAGTTGTGCTATTTCAAGTGCATGAAACAAAATCTGAAGTTACAATAACTCAGCTATTTTGAGGCATTGTTAAGAACTGAAAACTACGAGTTGTGGCTCACATTGAACAAAGGGAGTTGCTGACTTCTTGGGACTTTATCATTACTTTTTGTCTGTGAGATGCAGTGTGCAGTTCCCAGCTGCGTGCAGCTGGGTAGGGTCTGAAGAAGAACTGCCGAGTCCATCTGCAAGCAGATACAGATTCACACTTGAACTTCAGAGCTTACTGCCCTGCACTTTTGATTCAAATACCAGATTGGACCTCGGAGGAACTGAATAAGTTTTACCACAAGATTTTTCAGCCTGATACTCAGATTGAGAACACCTTTCCCGTCTTGCATACACCAGGCAGAAAGCAGTGCCCCACACCCTTATTTCATTATATTCGCATTCATTTCACAAAGAAAATCTGTCATGTGCTTTCACGCTCCTTCTTTTTTCCAGAAACAGAGGTAGAAAACTGCCCTTCTTGTATTGTTACCATGGAGAGAATAAAGCCCATGAACGTTGTTATTCAGGCTTTTCATGTTATCCATCAGTCAGAAGCCTGGAAAAGCTATATGAACCTCCTGACCTGAAGCACAGAGCACATGCAGTACAGCAAAGCCAGGATATCCATCACCCTGTGCTGGTGCTCAGGGTCAACGCTCTCACTAAAGAATAACACCATTTGCAAGATTTAAATGCTCTTGCTTAGACCTCAGATGGGGTTGGAAGACAGAATCCAAATTTGAGCACTGAATAATCTGGTGCAGAAATGGGTCAAAGTGTTGCAATTTGCCCCATTTCTCAAAAGCATGCAGATAGAAAGTCAGTGTTTCCTTTTCCCTTGTGTAACTTCTTATGTTCCCATTGCTTTGTGTCCCAACACAGTTCCACTTCCAACTCAGAATAGGAACCGATGACATTGGTACCCAATATCTCAAATATTGACAAAGCCAGGATTTGATCTCCACTTGCATAATTTCACTGATTCCAATAGGATTTACAGCCCCCAGTCCCTAGACTGAGGATAATAAAGCCAGTGCAGTCTGGCTCTTCTTTATTATCCCTTTTAAAGTTTATGTCTTCAAATATGGTCTGGTTATGAGTTAACAATACTGAAAAGATCAATACCAGAGTCTGACTAGGGGAGCACAAAACATGTTCATAAAAGTTAAATTAGAATCATAAAATGATTATGGGCTCTGAGTTTTCTTTCTTTTTTTTTTTTCCTTCTTTTTTTTTCCCCTTTGACTCTGCTGCCTGCTATGGGTGACTGTTTGCTGGCCAGCGGGGAAGCAATTCACATCTGTGCTCCCCTTCTCTGCCCCCATTATATCTCAAGGCACAAAGGGTTGGAAAAGGACTGTGTGGAGACCCTTCCAGAGGATTCTGTGGGCTTCAGGTCATGTTTAAATGCCCTTTATTTTTTTATTGTTATTTCTCTAGCAGACTTCAGCAGATGCCTAATAGGAAGCTCTTCAGAAATGGCAGAGATGAGTGACAAATGCAAAACACATTCTCCATCTTCACTACAAGAACATGATGGGCGGTGCGTGTAATGCCCTCAGTACCTTTGCTGGATGATCCAGGCTGAACTGATTTCTGTCCTCTTACCCATTTGTGCAACAGTTACCTCCCAAAGAAACAATTCTGCTAAAAGGACAATTCTGTGCTTTTATTGATTTGCTCCTTTTGCTTCTTCCCATGAGCCATCTCAGCTTCCTTAGGGGAAGAATACATAACTAAGTAAAAACACACTGGACCATTTTCTTGTAGTGATGTTTCTGTGAATGGCACTGCAGCAAAAGGCAATCCCAGCTTATTGTTAGTAATATTATGGTCCAACATCTGTCCTGTATCTGCCTTAGATGTTTCTGTATTTCCTATTACTTGCTGTAATTCTAATATGCCCACTTTTCTCATGTCCAGTGAGTGCAGATTGGACGTTAAGCCAGGTTATCAGCAGGCAGAGGCACAGGACAACAAGGAGCTTATGCTCCTTCCCAGCTGGAAGCTATGGATGCAGCACAGAATGGACAAGCTCCTTAACTTTGCAGCACCTTCCCCAGCCTCTCTTTGCCCAGCACGTGTATGAACGTGAGCACCCTCCTGCACGTGGGTGTATCGTGTGAAATATCGAGTTGCTTGAGAACTACCTGAAGTAACCTTGCTCTTGCTCCTAACAAAAAACGCTGTTCGGTGATTTACATTCTTTTGTAATCCGATGCAGTGATTAGAAAATCTCTTCGTTGTATTCTTTTCCCTTTAATGCAGCAACCAACGACCCCTGCGCTGGATGTGAGAGAGAAATGTCAGCTCTTCATGTGGAAATGAGTCAGCCAACCATATGTAAACATCAGGGGGAGCAGCGAGCATGACAGAGATTTGAGCGAGGAGAACATGAAATGGGCTTTAATCTGATCACAAATCTTGCTTCCGGGGAGGAGAGCTGCATGCTGCCAAGTGCCCTAGACAGCAGAGACAAGTCCCCAATTATGGATGTGCAGACTCAGAAGGATTCAAAGAAAGAGCTGGCAGGTAATGATATTGTGCTATTTTGCCGTTGCTTTGTCTCTGATACCAGCCCTGGCGTCCTACATTAGCCCTGTCTCTCACCACTGTCAGCCCTCTGCTTTTGCATCACCCCTTCCTCTCCCAGCAACCGGAGAGGGGCAGCATCAAACTGCCCGTTTGGTTTATCTGCAGTGCCCTTGTAATTTGATGGAGATAACTTTGGTTAGCACATCTCGTACTACATCTGAGTACCCTACCAGTGGTACTCAGAAAGGACTGGCTGGTTCCCGTCCATCTGAGGGCAGATTTCCAAAGGGCCCAGGTACTGGGGAGGTGGTTTCCCTTCTAGATAGCTGCAATGCCTTCAAGATTGAGGGAGAGAAGGAGGTTAATATATGGCATAGCAAGAAGGCAGGGAATAACAAAGGTTATTTTCAACAGGTTCTAGGACAGGAGGACAAGGCGGGCAGTTGTGGGTCCACGGTGGTGGCTTATCAGGGGACTGAATTCCTGGGTTGCTCGCAGGAGGAAGGGCAGTGAAGCAGTGAAGTTGTCTTAAATCACTAATAAGAGAGGAGAAGGGAGGACCCTAGATCAGGTGGAGGGGCAGGATGGCCATCACTGCTCACAGAGAGGGGAATAACCAGAAACTGTCTGAGGAGAGATTTTCCAGTTTCTCTTAAAAGAGAATAATGGATCTGCCTTCAGGGAGGTAAGTATACTCAGGGGACAAAATGTGCAACACAGTACACTCAGGTACTGAGGACCAGAGTTTTAAACTTCTCTACTTCCAACAGTGTGTCCCCTGGGCAGACTCCATCTGTGTTATTTCTCTGTATCATACCTATTGTTCAGCCACTCTGCTGTTCCCAGATAAAATGAAATGAGGCAGGTTGAAGTTCAAAGGCAAACCTGTTAGGAGACATTCACCAAGCTCACTGCTGCTGCCATACCAGGGTATGGGAATGCTCTCTCACTTTGGAAAGTGCCTGGGCTGTGCTGGCATGGTGTCACTCCACAGTTTGTAGTTACCTGCAATCTGGCAGCCAGAGGAGACTAATGATGATTAGTCTTGTGACCAGACTGCTGCTGCAGACGCCTTTGGTCTTGGGTCATCTATCTGAGTGTTATTCCAGCAGTCAGGAAGGGATCAGCACTGAAGCTTTATGCAACCACAATTTCCCTGTCCAGAACTCTGTGCAGTAGCTCTCTAGCTCTGCTTTCCTGGGCACTAATGGCAAAAACTGCGTTTCTCTGCTCTAACCTTTGGTCATATTCTTTTCCCCATGCTGAGATTATTGCAGATCAATGATTTTTAAGTGCTGACATAGACACAAATTTTACAGCTAGTTGGTAATAGATACTGCTTATTTCAGCAGCATTCCTCCAGAATATAAAATTATGTTTACACTTACATGGCACCTTTCAGCTGAAGAGCTCAAAGTTGCAAAGCTTCAGAAATTCCTTGTGATGTGAATCTAATGTTATTGATGAAGACAAGAGGACACAAAGAGATTGAGTATAACAGCATAAGAACAGCTCTTACAGCTCCACAACTTCAGACTGAAAGTCTGTCTAATATTGTTTCTATGTGTGCATACAAGATAGAATGCCTACCTGATACCCTGGGAGCTCTTTGCTTCCAAATGTCTATGGCTCTAAGGTTTTCTAAATGATATCTGGTTTTTATGTCACTAATGATTCTGAATAGTAACTATGGAACTATTTGCAAATCCATTAAGATCCAATAGGATTCAAGGAGCTAGGAGATGTCTTATCATCAAGTTAATGACTCAAGCAAAGTGAAGAAGACAAAAATGCAGAAGTCCATCCATTTAACCATCACACCATACCTTTAAGAGAAAGATATAGAGGCACTAATATTGCCACCTGATTTTTCTCAAGTGCTGCCAGACTCACCAGGAACTCAGGGTAATGCTGAAAATTAGACCTGTACCTGCAGACTGATGTATGCTTTTTGTTATGAAAAGAGATCCATACTGCAACCTCCAGGCACATATAGGATGATATTTTAAATGAGAAATGATGAGAGTAAATTTCCAGCAAGTACAGAAGAAACGAAAAAAACCTTTTGAAAAAGCACACTTTGTTCCCAGCTTTGCACTTCACTTGCATTCTCAGTGTTGCAGGAGAGAGCTGTGTAAATGAAGGTCACTGCAGTTACTTGCAAAATTGTCTGGAGGGTTTCTTCTAAATGAAAGGCTACTTCTTTCTTTTCTTTCTGGATTATGGCTTAAGAGATCTGAATACTGCAAAACCCTGGGCAGGTAGCCCAGCATAGAACCATGAGCTGAAAATATTTGAAACTTTGGATATTCATCTTTTTCTTGTGATTATTTTGTAAACAGCATTTACAAATTGCTATGCAGCATTTTTGAAGCTCAATTCACTGGTGGAAAGAGGAGTCATTTAAAAACATCAAAGACCCAATTGTTTGGGAGTTTAAGAGACATTCCCATCCTTGTTGAGAGGGCAAAATCACTTTAACTACTTGAAAATCATTAGCAACTAATGGACTTGGTTCTGAAGGAAAGCATGACTGCACTTGGGGGTCTCATGCTAGTGGTGTTGTCTCTACCACTAGACATACCCCCACCTCCTGCAGGGCATTACTGTCTCTTCCCACCATTTCCATGCAATTTTTGTGTGTGTGTGTTATTACCTGCTTTATGTTGATTTCCCACTGTGTTTAAGGATGCCAGAGAAACCATTGTGAGAAGATACAAGAACCCCTGACTTTTTGTCTTTTTTAAAGAATAATTGGGAATCTTGCCTCGAAGTCTTGGTGAGGCTCCAGGTTGCCTGAAATTGGGCTACCCCTTAAAGTAGCAGTGTTAATGGAAAAAACAGAGGCTGAGAATGCTTTGAGGTTGGACTGTTGTCTCTTGGGTCACAGCATAGGCATCATCAGAAAAGCACTGTAGATGTTTTCCCTCTTCATGCTTTCTGAGGGAATAACAGAGCAATTGTTAGTCACCCCAGGCTTTTCAATCTGGTCCATTTCACCAAGACTAAATTTGTTTTGCAATGTGAATAAATTAAGACAGAACTGAAAAATGTCTGGATGAAGATTAGTTAATCATTTAGAGAGTCCCATCAGCTCTCAGGGCTCTACCATGGAGCTCCCACAGCATCACTAGTATGTTCTGAAAGGCAGCCAATGAGCAGGATCTGATTCACTGCCCGGATTAATCTATATGAATGGCTGTGGGATCCATTTGAAAGCAGCACTGAGAATTGGCCTATAAAAAGACAGCCTGATTTTTTGCGGAAGCTACTTTGGGAAATGAATGAGGACTTTACAATCTCCTTCAGCCATAAAAAAACATACACGTCTCATACTGCTGCTTGCCTATTTTAATTAAACCAATAATTAAATTTTAATGAAATGAAGGTTTTCCTGAAAAAGAGGCAGCAGTGACTGAGTAGTTTTCAGCTGAAGGAGGGAGCTGAAGTGGATCTATCAGGCCACTGGGCTTCCCTCCCCTAACAAGTGTTGGAGGAAATGCAAGGCAAAGCGGCTTCATGTAATGAACTGCACAAGAAACACTTATGATAATGAAGTCAAGAGGCAGCTCTCCTTGGCTGTGCATTTTTATCCATCTTCTCCCAGAATAATGCTCTACTCTCAAGGTCTTGGCTTATACCTTAGAGGCCACTGCTGCAAGAATTCCTTAGAGATGCCAATGCTGTCATAGCGGCTGCCCCAGGGACAAGTCCAGGAATAATCGGCGCTTGGCTCCATGTTACAGCGAGGAAGTTGTAGGCACAAACCTCTGTGGCCACTCTTAGTTGAAAAATGTTCTTTGAGATAACTTTTATTTAGAAATGAATAAATAAACCTCAGAATTTCACTGAGCTCATCTCCAGAGTAAGACAGGTTCCAGGTTCACATACAAGCTCATGAAATGCTACCCAAAGGCCGAAAAGGTGCAGATGTTTGGATGAACGCTCAGAAGCAGTGATAAGGTGCTTGAAATGCACACAAATGTGCGTGCAGCCACAGGCTCATTGACTTTAGATAGAAAAATGTAACTGAACAGATGATTCCTCTTTCCTCCCCAGATATGCCCACCTTGTGCTTTTCTGTGGTGACACTGTTACCTTTATTCTCCTTCTGCCACTGATGCTCTGTGTGTCCTTGAGAGACTCCGCTTTGACTTAACAAAGTGTAAGCTGGAGCAAAAATGATTGCCTGGCTCCCAGAGAGGGAGTTGTGAGAGCTGATGGATTAATATTTACTGCATTTTGTACATGTCAAGAGCTATTGATAGGCACACCAGGGAACTTTCTGGGCACATCCAGTGCTAAAAGGAGGAGCTGCCACAGCTTGAATGGAAGGGATGCATCTGGGGATTGTTAGCAATTATGCTGTGTTTGTAGAAACCAGCACTGACCTATGCAGAAGAGGCCTGCATTGCTAACGCCTCTGCACTGGAAGACATCACTGACGTACTCAGAGATCACATGAAAGTAGTTTTAGATTAACTCTTCCATAGTTAAATTTACTTTGGAAGAACGATGGGCACAATCCTGCCCTTTATGAGTTTGTGCACTCACCCTAAAAACTTACAAACTCATCGGTCTCTTTCAAAATGTGCTTTACAAGAAGCAGAAATTCCAAAGATAGTTTCTAGAGTTTTATTAAAAATATGTGGCTGAGTAGAAGTGTGACATCCACTACGTTCCTCTGATGAGAAAAGGCTTTTCCATTCAATTCAACACGGCGTAGCATGGTTATCTTTAGCTAATGTTCCCATCGCCTTCATGGATGTGGGAAACTGGACCAGTTCTTTTGAACTGTTTCTTTCCAGGAGAGTTTGCAGGAAGGTTGAGAGGTGGGATATATTTCTTAGTAGTGTAGAACAGACAGAAGTCAGAAGGACCTCTGTCCTTCTAAGAGACCGTTTTCAATTGCTCCCAGAGCCAGATCTCCCAGGAACCCTCTGTGCTTTTCCATCAGTCAAAGCAAAATGTAGACAAATGCTGTCCCTCAGTCTTACAGCTTCTCTGTCTCTGAGATGATTTCCCTCCCTGCAGTGCAAATTTCCCTGCACTTCAAGTTTCATTGTATTCCTCTTTACAGGAGAACCATTCATCATTCAGGATGGAGAGAATTTTAATGATGCAGGGTTGTAAATAACTGCCCATTCTCAGTTCCAGCTGTGCTTCTCATGTAGCCCTCAGCACTGACAGTCTGCTTCCAAGGCCTCTGTAGCACTGACACATTTATTATGTCACAAACCAGCACTCAGGGTCAGTCTTAGCAAAAACTTACTATGTATGCAGAGAGTTCAGCCTTGGAGAATTCAACTCCAGACTTAACGAAAGCCAGGGGCAGCAGGATAGGAGTTCTCTTGCTTGTCGATGGAAGAACTAGGCACAAGTGCAAATTCCAAAACAGACTAAACCCACAAAAAAATACCCACTTCAAAAAAAAACTCCAAACAAACAACACCTGTCATTTTCTTTAACATTTCTGCCTCATAATGCAGGGATAACGAAGGAGTTTCCCTGGGAGTTTTTCTGTTCACTCCCGATTACATTAGATTTAGAGAACAGTCACTCCTATGGCTTCTGATCAGTTTTCTGATCAGTTTCTGGATGTTTGGTAGAGAAAGTCATTCAGTATTGATCATTAAATACAATTAACAAAGTTCAGTAGCCTGCTGTTGCTGAAAACATTGATTGCGTGGGATAAAGTACTTGCAAACTTACAGGGGGTCACTGCTGTTACTGCTATGGTGAAGGTCAAGTGTAGACATCTAGTGATCAAAAACAGATTCTCATTTCATTAGGTGCTTCCTGTCTCTCTGCCTGTCTCTCTGACTCTCTTGAACGTGTCCTTCAGCTGTTCCCTCTGACAAACTGCTCTGTGTAGCACTAAATATGAGCTAACAGCATAGCATCACCAGTCCTCTGTTATCTGTGCAATCTCGTGTTCCTACACTTCGCTCTTTCTTTACATTTTGTTTCCTTATGGGCATTTTTCACCCAACCCAGCATTTAAATGGACTGGAAGGTGACTGTGATATTCATTCATTTTTGAAGCCTGTGCCGATCAGAGCAAAACAAGAGGAAGCAGGATGGGCTGAAAGGCTGAACGAGCTTCTACAAAAATTTAGATGGGGAATGTGTTTTGGAGTTAATTCTCTGTGTTCTGATATGGTATCACCTACAACAGCCCAGTTTCCATGTTTTTCTCCACTTGCTGGTCTTGTTAATGTGTAACCCACCAGATTGCTCATTTGGTTTGAGTTCTCTCCTTTTTCTTTGGTTGTTTTTGCTACTTTTTTTTTTTTCCCCTGGTGCCTTTGCATACTGAATACTGCTATGTTTGTCAGAGATGCTAAATGTGAGACAAACAGAAGAGACAGATATGCCACAGTTTGTTCTGCTAATGGGAACACTTTGTGTACTGCTGCGTCTAGCTGCCATAAAGTCCGTTTCCTTAAACATTCAACAAAACAGATTCTTCCCTGTCTTGCGCTTATGTCTGTACTCACACTTTTGCAGTGTGGGTGCCACATAAAACTAAATTAGCATAGAAACATTTTAAGGCAGGCAAAACTGATGACACAAGTGACAAAGTAGAGGAGAACTAGGTTGCCGGGGTTGGAAAAATCATTGTTTCCCTTTATGAGCAATTGAAAAGCTTGATACAGGTATGTCTGCAGGCAAATAGAGAGGGCATTTTGTCCAGTAGAAACATTCACTGAGCTGCAAGTGGCAGAACAGGCCTTGCACTGTTGCCTGGAGACTTAAAAAATGCAATTAAGGCATCAGTGCCGTTAACTATTGCTTTATTATTTCATCCTCTTCCCTTGCTTCTTCAATGCATCCCTGCTGTTGTCCTTCAAAATGATGCTGGCATGATAGGATACTTGATGGGAGGTAGGATAGTCAGCCCCCACTGTGCGTGCAGTGTGCAGCAAGAGGGTTCAAAGTGGGAACATCTGACAGCAGTCGAATGGTTAAATGCATCTTTCTGAAGATAAGCTGTGTATGCGTGTTTAATATATGGCTGGCTTTTCATGAACTAGATTTAAATAAGAGCCCAACAAAGTATATTTCAGAATATTTGACAATCTGTCAGGGTATGAGAAGCATACATTCTACCTGACAAATGAAAGCTTTTATTCTTAGATGAAGGAAAGGACAGCATGGCATAAAGCCAGCATGTTTCCACTCCTGGTTTATGAAACAATTCAAGACAAAATTGTTCAACTGCTCAGAGTTTGATTTGACAAAACATTGTCCATTGTTATTCCGAAGGAGACCCAAGGCATGCAGAGGTCATGTGAAATCTGTTTGAGCCTAGCCAGCAAATGCAGTGTGTTTTCAAGCCTGGGTTAACATATTATTATGGCAGATCTCTTTATTTGATTCTATTAATGCCTTTACAAATGGTGTAGGCTTTAGTGATCTGGAAATAAAGAAGTGAGAGCATGCCTTTCTATAGGACCATGCCTCTCAGCATCTGCCAGAAAGGACAGTGACACAAGAAAATATCCTGTATCGTGTACTGACACAGAAGATAGCATAGCCACTGTAGCCTCTGATACACCATCCTTATGTCCTGTACATCCTATATCCTTGGTCATCATGCTGCTGCAAAAATGAACTGCTGCATGGCCCCAGATGATGCTCCCAGACCCTGCCACTGTGCAGGAAAAAAATGAAAGGTGGGATGGCAGGGATGTCTCAGAGGAGCAAAACTCTGATTAAGCCTGCTGTCCCCTTGTCTGCTGCAGGCACCATGTACAGTACCAGCCTCATATTAAACCAGTGTAAGACCAGCAATTTCCAGTGGTCAGTTTCTGACCCAGAAGATATTAACTTGCCATCCAGTGGCTGCAGAAGGTTTGGGCAGCTTCCAAAAGCATCTGAAAATGAATTTTCACATCACAACTTGTGTTTTCATTCCCATTTTAACCATTTCAGTGCTGTAGAAGAGTGATTACTTCATGTGAGGGGGGGTTGTTATTCAGAGAGGCAAACCTCTGCGTAGGCATTTATAAACAGAATATCATCTCCGCATGTATATTGCTCTGGTGATCACTTATGATAAGCATTGTGCTTGAACAAAAGGCAGGGAAAATGAAGGGTTGTTAGAGAAAAGAGCATCCAAATAATACTGCTACTGAGAAAAACCCAACAATATCTCCTCATTAAGATACATACACATTTCTTGGCTGTGTAATTTTGACAGGAGAGCTCATTTCTATATTTAATGTAAATGAAGCATGGACAGTTAACTGGGTATTTTACACCATGATATTTCAATTGTGTTTCATAAAACTCATGCTGGCCTTGGAATGAACAATTTATCCAATTAGGGTTTCTTTTTTCCATTTTTAATGGAATCTGGCTACTCTCTAATCTGTCTCACTGGTTTAAAAATTGAAATAATCCTATTAGAAACCAGGTGTGCAATGTGAGTGCAAAATTGGCATCATTTTTATGAGAATCAGGGAAAAAATATCCTCAGGTTATTCACAGGTTTCCACGCTGATTTTTGTTATTTAGGCTTTATTTAACGCTCATATCTAAAAACTGAATGATGTCTGCATTTCTTTGGTGTAGACTGTAGGTCAGAAATGTGAAGTTTGGCTGTGGCTGCTCACCTTTTTCTGGAGGTATTGATACCGGTCCTACAGTTGCTGTATTTAAGTCTTCCCTGGGCTAATTTTTATTTATCCTGTGAATTACTTTCAAATGCAATTCAGTGTTACATGAGTATCAACAGGCTGAATTCTGGTTTGGAATCCAAAGAAATGTGAAAATAATGCTGGGAATTTATATTTTGTATGGGATTCCCACTTTTAATTTACGAATCAATAATATTACAGTTGCTAACTATCTGACAGAGGGCTTCTGTCTTCCTCTCATCACTTCATTCACAAGGAAAATGTCCAGATTCTCTCATGCAGGGAGAGTTTTAACCTTTTATCATTCTAATGCAGTGTCATAGTTTAAAACATTTTTAATTTTTGTATGATGCTTTTGAATGAGGGTTTGCATATTTTATAGCTTTACAACGCGCCAACAAGGAAAACTTCAAAATTGCCTTTTACAGGCAGGGGAAATGTAGGTTTAGGTATAGGAACAAGTTTCTGTGGTTAGAATTCTACTTAGCACCAGCTGATCCATGTTAATGACTTCTGCATATGCTCATAAAATGGAATAATTGGACGGAGTGCTCTTTTAATGCAGGTAAAACCATCCTGCATTATTTTACCTTTGCTGTGGGCTAAAATACTGAGCACATATTTGCTGGAGATCAGGCGACATCTTTAACTTGTTTCTGTGTCTTCGCCCTGGGCACAAGAAAAGAAAATTACAGGTCACAGTTTGTACAGCAACTGCAGAGAGCCCAGGGGTCCTGCCTTTGAGCTTCTAGTGCCCTCTGTCCTCCCCCTAAGAACATTAACTCTGGCACTGGTAGGAAGCTGCAGTCATGAGTTTAATTTCCATTTTGTTTAAGGATCACATAAACCTGAGGGCACAGGGGAAACAACAGTGGCATCTATATGAACTTTAACAAGCTAATCATCAAGCTGGATTGACAGCGTAATATGAATAGATGGGAGAATGTTGATGCTTTACTCCTGGCATTTATCTCTGTGTAGGCTTCCTAACTTATTCAGCCTTAGTGTATTGAGTTAGGGGACCTCCTGTTCTTAGAAACTAACAACAGATTTGGAAATTCAACAGAAATCTGGAAGGAATGGCTATGAATGATGGCAAATAATTAGAGACCTCTGAGCTTCTTTTGCTTTGAATTTGTTTTCAAAGGGTTTTTGAAGTTACAACTTATGTTGCTGTAAACATCACTGTCACTTTTGGGGTCTTTCATTAGCATTTCTATTTGTTAATCTCCCTGCAAATTCAAATGCAAGTTCCCGAGCTTTGTGTTGTATGATGCTTTCTTGTAGTCTCTGGGCACAAATAAGTTAACTATCCTCAAACTCTAAACAACAGAAGACATGTCTTTTCCCCAAGCTATGCTGTTGGTATTCTTTTTCTCTTGCATTGCCATATGTGTGGTGAAATGTTTGCAATTGTTTCTAAAGCTTCTTCACATGGTAAAATAGCCAAATCGTTGAGCTGTGGTTAGGGCTTATGGAAAATGTGATCTGATAACAGGGGACAGCATTGTATTCAAGGCAGGACAGAAAGCTAACTACTCATCTGGCATCTCATGATGCAGCAGGGAGAGGTGATCATCTTGTGTTAATTACTAATCCCTGCAAGAGGATGGGGGATCTGGAAGTATGATCTGTTAGGAAAGGGGATCCAAGACATCCAGACTATGGTTTGCTTACATCCACCAGCTTTCACTGCCTTCTCAACATTCACACAGCGGGAATTAATAGTTTTACACAGCTCTAGCAGCAGATACAATTGTCACAAGAAAGAGAATGAAGCAACAGTGTGGAAGAGCTCCTTTAAACAGCTTCTAATTGTCTCTGATATAATTTTCTGTCAGCGCATTAATTTGTGTAAGACATAGTGTGCTGGCTCTGCTCATAAAACCCATTACCTACTGTCCTCTTTCCGAGACCATTTGAGGACATTGTTCCTGTACTCCCTTGGTTCTCTATCCTCTTTACATAATGGTCTGTTATTAGATTTTATTGTGTCCTGCTGATGTGAAAGAAACCTAAAGCCTTGCTTCAATGTCACTTGTCAAATGTGCTAACTCATATAAAGACTTCAAGACTGGCATTGGATATTTCCCTTGCCTCTAGGATTAATCTTTTTACAAGGCACAAATGGATCTGGAAAGTATGGTACACAGCATGCTCTTACTCCCTGCACCTCTTTCTACCAAACTTAACACCCCTCTAATATTAGAACTTTTTCTCCATTAAGGCCATCTGTGTTTCACAGTTGCTATACTCAACTGTATGATTTCATCTCTCTGTGTATTACCTAAGCTCTCAACTTTTAGGACCCATAGAGCCCAGCCAAACTCTTTCAGTTTAACTTAAGGTAGGTTTTCAGTGTATTTCCAGAGACCAGGGGAGCCAATGAGATAAGATGGACTGACACACAAGAAAAGTATAATGCCACTCTGCATTTAACTCTTTGGTATGCTGAAAGCAATAAAGCAATATGCCTGCAAAGGCTGGTCAAAATTCAGTGTTTTTCAGATAGAATGCCACCTCTACCTAAAATATGGTATCTCATGGAGTGCAGCATCATTTGCTGTTGTTCTTGTTGATATTAGTCTTTTCATTTAGAAAACTGAAATCTCTGAACCTGAATATGCATGGCAAATGAGGCTATATAACTTCTCTTCTTATTGCCTAACCAGGCAATAAGATACCTGTAGAGCATCTTATCCATCAATCAATAGTCTTCATAACATTCTCCATGAATGGACTGCTGTGATTCCATAATTATGCACAGGTATTTCAATTTGGTTAATTTTATATCTTGGTAGTGATGTCCTAGGATCCTGCTGGCAGACACAGAAACCAAGGAATGTCATGCTTGTATCACTTGTTCACACATTGCTGGGCTGAGCTGGAAAGGATTTATCTTAGCATCTGCCTAGAACACTTGGTCAATAACGGTTCTGCAGAGTGTAAGCATAATCACATGAAAATAGTCCCTGGCCAAGAGTGGAGTGGTTTATTCTTCATTTTACTGCTCCTCAGAAGATTAAGGCTTAGCTCCAATCTGTGATTGCTTTGCATCAGCAAAGAATTGTGTGCACACATTGACCATCTACCATGTTGCTTTGCAATGCTGAATCTGTAAGCATTTGTCTTTTGCCTTGAGACCAAGGCTGATGTTACTTCGTCAGCAATCTCTAATTATTCATTTAAAGAGGAAAGGCTCTTACTAGAAGGACTAAAGAGACCCACGCCAGAATAAAGTGCTTATTTGAAATGTAAAAGACTGAAAATAATGCTCACAAACTGGAAAGACAAGACCCAACCTTCATATCCTGCGTATCAAATAATAATCTCTACTGTCAGTGTACCAATCTCCCTCAAGTGATACCATCCCTGCAGTAAGAAAGCTGAGCTGAAATTTTTGCATCCCTGGGGAAAAAAAAAAAAAAAAAAAAAAAAAAAAAAAGTTTGTATTATGATGTTTTCACACTGAAAAAATGTCCCTGGAAAAACTTCACCTAGCTCTCCACTCATCTTTCTTACGTGCTCCTCCTTGCTTACCAAGTCCTTTGATATCATCCAGCTGAAGCTACATGTGGACTCTGTGCCCTCCTAAGAATCCAAGCTTCAACTACAACTGTACTCCAGCATGGTTCATGCACCAGGGAACAAACTCTGCTCTGAGCTACAATCCTTACATACATGAAGAGGTACATGTGAATCATTGTAGCAGCCCTTGGAGCAAACTGTCTCCCAAAACTGCACTTTGCAGGGGAAGAGAGGCCGCACAGGATGGAAGCACTCTCCTTCCCTGGGCTTTGCCACGCTGCAACGCAGTGCCCTCTGCATGCATTCCCTGCCCTGTGATTGCTTTGGGGCACTGTCCATGGCCTTCAGGGTTGCAACTGGAGAGAAGCGTCGCAGTTGGAAGCTCAAAACTCTCTGTGAGCCTCAGTGATACCACTCCACCTGTCCCTCATGCTGGGTTATCTTCCGTTCGTTGTCAGCGCTCGTTAAGACTGAGGGCATCTCTCTCGCTCACTCTGCCTTCTCAACATCTCCGGTTTCACAGGAGCAGAGTCAAACAGAGCCAAATCCACGCAGGGTCTGGAACGGATCAGCTGGGAATGCCTGTCAGGCCTGTCAGGCAGCCAGTGAGCTCCCTCCCTTCTCGCTGGCTTTCTTTGAGGTTTGTAGCTCTTCTGCTTTCTTGTTGCTATTGCCACCCTCCCCACACTCCCCCTTGCCACACACCAAGCACCCAGACCTTTACTGAGCACTTTACTTAATCCCTAAGATTCTTTATATAGGGATTAATCTTCTCGTCACAGTGGGAGAGCTCGGCGGGAGGGGGTACATTTATCTCTCCTGCTGAGGTCTAGAGTTGCATTGCTGTGATTATTGGTGGTAGCAGTGTGCGTGTGTCTGGGGATCTGTGTTTAGCTTCTTCGTTTCTTAAACAGCACAGGGGCAGCAGCCAGGCACGCTTTCTGGCTGCATTGTTTGCTGCTAGCGAGAGAGATTGTGAGTGGGGAGCAGCATGGCAGAACAAGAAGCCAGTGGCTTGAAAGTCCTTCTTTCCACCCTCCAGGTAAGAACGGCTTGAACTAATGAGAGAGGTGCTTGGGCTTGTTTTCCTCTTTAGTTCACCAGCAGTGACTTGTTGAGCTTAGTTTGTTCTTAGGAGCTCCCTGCTGGCTTGTCTCTAAAAGCATCAGCACACAGGAGTCCTGACCTGCACCTCCCACCCTAAAGCACCTTTATGAAACGAAGTTTCACTATCCGAAGACAAACGCTAGCAGTTACTGCTATGCATCAATCACCAAGCCCTGTCTGCAGTGCCTCGGCTTCTGCAATCTTGCTGTGTGCAGCAGGGGAATGAGGGAGGTGTGAGGAATCGGCTGCTTTGCGATGAATGGGACCTGACAGCACTGTCAGTCTGTGAGCGAGGCGAGCTGCAGCAGCGTGCAGCACTGCTCCGAGCGCCGTGGAGAATGAGTAAACAGATCTGCCTGGAGGCTGCAAGTTCCTCCCTGTCAAACTTACTTCACCAAGACCCCAAAGCACTCTCAGGAAAGCAGCAAGACCTCCCTTGGGCTTGGTGAGATGTGGAGTGCTCAGCAAATGTCCCCGAGGAGCAGAGGGGAGGGAAATGTTCCACTCCAGGATCACACTTGGTGGACAGGAGAAGTATTTCTTCCTTTGTCTGTAGGGTATCCCCTTGGTTCTCTTTTCTCCCAGCATGTATGTGCTCCTTGTGGTCTCACAGGAGAGGAGGCATGACCCACTCTATGAAATGAGATGCGTGCTTTGGAAGGGAACCTATGCATTCATGAGATACTGTTATGTCATGAGTGGTGGGTGGGAATTGTTCTGCCAGGACAAGTTGCTTGTGCAGAAAACAGCTTTTAGACTAGTTTTCACTAGTTTATGGTGAAATTCCAATTGTCTGCATTTCTAAGGTGCCCTCATCTGGGTCAGAGCCCCACGGGGACAAGAGTTTGGGGCAGTGTGCGCTACAGGATCTTTACATCTGGGGCAGCAGCATCCTCTGACAGCTTTATGCATCACCAAAACCTTGCACTACTGCATGCACAGGAGCAGAAAATAAGGAGCACATTGTGTGAAACAGACTTACCTCCTGGATCAGCCCAAGAGCTCATGTCCCTCAGCCCTGTGTTTCTGAAGGTTTTTGTGACCCATCAGAAATGTGTATAGAAGGTCGTAAAACCCCATGGTACGTACTTGGCTCCAGAACCATAGCTGCACACAGTGATCAGCCTTGACATCTTTATCCAAGCTTGTGTAACTGTCAACAACTTTTATTTCTCATAACATTGCCAAACTCTGGTTTGCCTTCCATGGCACCCTGTGGCGATGAGTTCTGCAGAAGAATGGGCACACATGAAAGTTGTTTACTGTTCTTTTTTATGGCAGTGTAACTTGCCTGCCCCTGTTGCTCTTTCAGCATATGTAATGCATGTTTTGCATTAGATCGTGTTTTTGCCACATCCAGGTTACAGTTTGTTACTTTGGATAACTCAGAACTGAGTGTACATCTCCTGTTTCTTCTTATACTTTCTAACGCTAACAGTCCTGGTGCTCTGTGCATAATCTGGGGACAGAAAGGCACAGGAACAAATTGGGATCTGTGACTTAATATATGTGATTGATTAACAAAGCTGCATGGAAGAGGATGAACCTAGAACCAAGTGAAAGAGTTGGCAAAACTGCAAGGGTATTGGCAAAAATGCAAGGCTGCTGAGCGTTCAACCACAGCATTACAAAATCTAACCTTAGTACAGCAACCTTTTTTCCAAAAAATTCATATTCACTTAAAGAAGAGCGACGGGCTTTCTCTCATTTGTTGTGATTCCTCTCCTCCTCTCTTGCCTTCAGCCAAAACTTTATCAGTGAATCTCTCCAATGCCATCACCTGTCCCAGGTACACAAACTCAGAGATAAAAAGGACCTTTGCTAGTCACAGTCTAGAAGCGCTGTCCTGGGAAATAATGACTTTTGTTGACATTTGCATTTGCTGATATGATCTCTCCACACTTTTTATTTTCTCCAACAGCTGTCCAAAACACAGTGGCTTTGTTTTTGTGTCCTGCCAAATTGCCAGTGCTAGTTCATATTATTTTATTGGGCATGAAGAACATATCTGCTGAGTACAGCAGGATGTTCTGCAGGACAGTATTACTGTGTATTTTCCCTTTGTTTTATCACGTAAGTCTCGTTTGTTTACAGAAAGCTTTCAGCTGGAGCATGAGGGAACATTCACCCACCAAGCTGCTCTTTACAGACCTCAGAACAAAAACAGCCTTGTTCCTTCAGTCACACACTGACAACTAGTTTTCTATCTTACTTCCAAGCACTGGCATGGATCATTCTTCCCAATCTGAGGAATGTATCCACCTGAGAAATGCTCTATCACCTTCAGCTGAGAGAGCAATCCAGTTTGTGTCCTCCTGGCACAGACTCCTGGTCTCACAACCTGGCTTTGGTAAGGATGGTCTCACGCAGACCAAAACTCTTAGAACTGTTGACACTGTGCACTTTGTCACAGAATTCCTGCTCCAGTCAAAGAAAGAAACGCATTTGGTTTTTTGAGTTCTTCAGAACTGTTAACAGAGCAAAAAGGGAACATGATCCTCCAATGACAGCAGAAACTCATGGAGCATGACTCGTTACAGATGTTCTGAAAAGTGACAAGGTGAAAAGCAAAAAACTGCTTTTAAAGCGCGGCTGCATTTTGTCACTGAAAAGTCACTGCAGGGAAGACGTGACATTTCAGATCCCTAGGTAAGAAGTGCTTCACTGCTTACAAGGTACAGCTTTCAAATGTGAGTTTCAGGTTTAAGAAAAACCTCTCCCTTTTTCACAGGTTTTGTATCAGTATTGCAGTGCCAAACCATTAGGTACTTTCTGTTATTTCTTATTTTGCTTTTAACCCTGATACTTTCTTCTTTGGTCTCTCTTCTTGACTCTCCCTATCCCACCTGCTCCTACAGTTATCCCATTCGTCTCTCATAACCTACACCAAGCCTGGGCTGGTTACTGCTCTTCACTCTACTCTCCAGTCAGACCTTGCTAAAAATCAGCATCGTCTCCACGTACAGCTTATGTTCAGGGGAAAAACTCTGATGTTTTGCAGGCAGCCTCCTTAAAACTAAATCCCAGACAGATTTGGGTTTAGATCCCCTATTTATTGTAATGCCTAAAGGAGGTATGCGGGCATTGATTTAAAAAAAAAACGAACTATCAGTGGTTAAGTAGAACAATACAAAATGCAGCATCTTTTGTTGCATCCCAGATTATTGAATCATTTGTGATTTTAGAGCATCCGTGTTCATACTGCTGGTTATCCCAGCTTCATCTCACTCGTCCTCCAGATGCACGCTAAGTAAGCAACATTTTGATTCTTCCTCTGCTTTCTCCCTGCTCTTTTCCTTGCTTGCCAGGCCGAGATATGAGCCTGCCTTGGTTACTCCTGAGAACATCTCCTTATTGCATGGCAGTGTGCACTGTGTTGCCTGAGGAGTCCCAGATTTCCTGTTGGCTCTCAGCACAGTGTTCACATGTTTCCCAAAGCCACACTGTCTGCGTGCATATTCCACTAAGCTGGCAACCCTTGGGGCTGTTGGCAGATCTTTGGCTCATACTAAACCCTACTGTGCTGGACTGCAAAGGTTTCTGAATGTTATGGTTCAAAAGGAAAGAGGTGAAAATCTTATGTATCCACGAGGATGTGATCTGTGTAAAGGGATTCCTGTCTGAATGACTGTGGTGCCCAGCAGGGAAGAGATGCAGGATTCACTGTTTGCTAACTTGAATCTCTCTGTTCCATTCGCTGCTTCTTCCGAGCTGTTTTGCTGGCTGGCTGACAAGGCAGTTCTATTGTTATCCTAAAGTCAAGTGGGAAGATATCTGTGCTGCTCCAGTGACAATGAATATAAATGCATTTTGCAAAATGCTTTTGTCTCCTCTGCATCCTTGCACTTTTGCCATCAGCAGAGCAGCTGAGATTCCTGGGACTGAGCAAAATGGATGTAAAACACCAGGAACTTCTCAGCAAGCAGAACACCTGCTGGTTTGCACAGGAGGTGGGAGAGTTTGGAGATCTGTTCTGTATTTTTGGGAAGCAGCTTGGCATGCCAGGGGTTAGTTGAATACTCTTATAGGGAAGAAAAACTCAGCTCAAAACCAGATGGTCATTTTCATGTGGTTCATTAACTGTGTTTTATTGAGATTGTTATACCTAAAGTAAACAGCAGTGGATTTAGTGTTCTCCTATTCCTTACAAAAAATATTCTATCTTTGGAGCAGAAAAAGCAGTGCAGTTAGATCAATGAGGCACTTGGATATGGTGTTCCAAGGAAAATCCATCGTAGGGAAACACTGGATGTTCTGTCAGTACTCTCCCATCTCTAATGCCAAAGTAGCATTGTATGGGAATTGCTAAGTCATGGTCTGAGCCAATGATTGAGCACCTGGTGGAGGGACACAGCCAGCCCTGGAAACACAGGTGAAAGCAATTCCTGGTTCCACCCCTCCCTAAGCCTCATTTAAGGGCTGGCTGCCATAAAGGAAGGGTCTCTATCTGCAGGTCCTTCCTTTTGGAGTATTTGGTGAGTCCTCCTCTTTGGGATGGGTAAGCAAATCCTTTTTTTCTTTAACTGCATTGTGACCATCCCCCTTTTTTTCGGATAATTGAGAACTGATTATCTGCTATTGCTTTTGCATAAAGACATAGGTTGCATATGCTCATTTTTTAAAGAAGAAATACTCTTCTGCAGGCAATTCTACAGAGGTTCTCTAAACCAGTATCACAGCTTTCAGAGTCACTGCTTGTTCTTTTTGCCTCGGCTATCACATTGTCTCTGTCTAAGGAGAACCTAAAGGTAATTCAGAGCACTTCTTGGCTCACCACCGTGGGGCACTGCTGAGTAGGAGGAGACCTTGCACCATCAAGAGAGAAAGGAGGCAACATCTGGGCATCAACCCCAAATTCCTACAAGGCCATGGAAGACATATCAACATTTGGCATTCTTGTCAGTGCAGAACACTGAAAGCCCTCAGAGGCAGCTGAGGCACGTTTTGGGCTTTGCTGAAACCCTTCCACCAGCTGAGCTCAGACCAAGCTTTTGTTCTGTTCTCAGGCTGGCTGCAGCTGTTTCTCTGAGCATGCTGCCAGCTCCTCTGACAGTGCTTTCAGTTGGGCTCTTCAGAGTTCCCTGTGACTGCGTTAATGAAAATGTAGGACCTTGAGGTGTAAAATCTACCCAGAGGCTGATCAGAGCACCAATAGCTGCAGCTGGGATGAGCAGGAAAGCGCATTGTATTCTGGCCCCAGAAATCTGAACAGAACTTCCTCTGCCAAGGAAGAAAAGTCAGCTTCAGTCTGTCCTTTCCTGGAGACCCTCTGGCTCTCTTGCTGTAGAAATGCAAATGTGGTGGGATAGTTTTGTCACTCAATCACTTGAATGCAGGGCTGAAGAAGTGGGTTACATCCCAATGCATCTGGCTTAATCACGTGTTAAATTGCTAATAATCCCACTGTGCCTCCCATTGGTGTTAGAGAAGATCAGGCAATTAATAGTTGAAGAAAAAAAAAAAGTGAAGTTTTGCTGAAATAATGATTCAAACAGAAGTGAATCAATAATTCTGTTTCAGTATGGGGCTTGGGTTGAGCACAATAAATAATGTACAGAACCACATGTTAAATGTTGAGGACAAAGAGCAATGCAGGGTGATTGTAAGGGAAGCGTGCACTGCTCATGCAGGAGCAGGGATTTTGTGAAATAAAACAAGTTACTGTGTAATAATAAATAATATAAAAAATGCCAGGGGGCCAAGTGAGGTGACACAAGCAATTTAAAAGCCGTGCTTCTCAACCTGACTTTGCACCTATGGTCAACTGTTTATATGTAGTATAATGGTGTGCTATACAACAGTGAGCAGCTCTATATTGTATTTTGTATTTATATTTTATATTATTTGGACAGCTGCAGCATTATGGACACGCACATTAAACTACATTATGTAAGAAAGTAAATGCATTTGTTTAAGGCATACTTAGCTTTCACATATGATTTAAAAATATTCAAATAATTTGATTTCCTATTTGTAAGTCACAGATATTGTTGGTGGTTACTGTGCTTCCATGGCTGTTTTGTATGCCTAATATTAATACACTACATCAATATCTTTGTGTCAATGGAAAATTTCCACTTTCACCTTCTCTTGGGCTTCAATAGTTTCCCTCTGTGAAATACATGAAAAGAGTTGTTTTCATACAGAGAGATGTTTGTTTGAATAGATCTTGCTTATGTTTCTTTATATAGCATAATCTTATTTCCAGTGTATTATGCTACTTTGTGCTGTAATGATTTGGCAATCCTTTTCACGCACTTTTTCTCTCCTATGCATTGGAGTAGTCCTCTTGGCTTTATCTGTAATGGGAAAATATGTCTGTGGTAGAAAATGCATTCGTGGGCATCTCTGAATGACAGTTTATTACATTACACTTAGCAGAGAGTCCTAGAAGGTTGTATCGAAAAATGGATGGGCTGATATTGGTTAACTTTAGCAGCGTCTTGTAACACCAGCAGTTTCATGGGTGTGCATTAACAGGGAGAACAACACCTCCAGGAGTTTAAGAGAAGGGGGTGGATTTTGTGCTGCTCATCCTGAGATAGCAGGGCTGAAAACTGCCCCTGGAGATGTCCCTGTCATAGGGACGCTGGTTTTGTGAGATCGCTCCTGTTTGTGTCAGGATGGGTAACACAGCACATATCTTCACTATGCTCATGAGAAAATCAGAGGGAGAATTTGTACTTCTGAGGGAAGAGAAGGTGAAAGCCCCCTTTTTTTTTTTTTTCCTCTTTTTCCTGAAGAGCCCAGGGAAAGTACAGAACTGAGGTGATTCTTGCCACTTGCTCCTTATGAAATTAGCCATGCTCCTTGTTGGGGGGAAGGTGACCCTTTGCTGTGTTAGGGTTGTTGTATGGCTTTCCTGTCTTTGTGAATCCCCTATGTGCAAACACACTGATCACCCATATTTGCTGTTGTGCCATGCCAGACTTTAGCACCATGACTACATTCTTCTCACCAGACCTGGATGTAAAATAATTCCCTGTTGCTGTTAATAAATGCTTGTCTCATCGATAGTCTGTTTGCACCTGTTGGCCTACAGAGCCTGATGTGCTATAGGATACAAACCCTGTTCCACAAGCTGAAGCCATTTGGCGTGCTGAGCTCACTGCTCCTCTCCACAGGGGAAGGGACTTCAATTCTTGATCAGAACAGGCTGTTTTGGGCTGCTGAGGGAGATTAGGGCCAGAACAAGATTGGAAAGTGGTGGGATGCACTCCTTGATAGGGGCCTATGATCTTCTCCAGGGATACCCTGATGGTGTAAGGCAATCTCACCTGACTGTTCTTCTGCTCCCCACTGACAAAAATGAAGTTTGACACAGAAAGTGGGGAATGAGTGTTAGCAAGAAGCCATACAGTTTGCTCTTGTACAGCTCGAGGTGTGAATGTCCAGCACAGTTGACAGGAGTGAGTCCTCAGTGCCTACAGTCCTGTAAACTGTGTGCATCAGAAGGAATGCGTGCTTTTATTTCAGAAAAGGCAGTTAATTTAAAGCTCCTATTGAAGCAAGAATATGAATCAATGAAAGTGCAACAAATTCACATCCATGACTCGGTGTTTCCTGCTGATCCGTTGTACTGTTAGGGCTTTTGTTTTACTGGATGGAGACCTGCCATATTATTAAGAAATTAAGGTTTTTAGAAGTAAAAAATTTGTCATTTGTTTCATGTCTCCTGGAAAGGACAAAGGTAATAGAATAGAGACCCTTCTGCCCACAGGCAGTACTAAGCTACGCAGAAGAGAATGAATGTTTTGCGCTGGGTATTGATTGACAGAATAACATCTGCTCAACAAGAAATTCCCTGGGCAAAGTGATACCTCCTTCCCTTAGGGGATTTGGAGAGCAAGGCTGTCACTTTTTTTTTTGTGTGTGTGTGATTTCTTTTCTGGGAGGAACACAGCTTTTTCTTTAAAGGTGTTGTAGGTTCGAGTTGGAATTAATGAGTACAGCAACACTTTTATGGCGAGTCTTTTTTGAAACCTGAGTAATTCTGACACAGAAGAGTCCTGTGGAAGAAATAACTAATCTACCAAGGAGTTCTTGCCTTTTTTCCACCTTTCAACAAGGGATGCTTGAAGGCAGAACATTTGTTTTATTTTTCTGACACTAGAGGCATGGAAGCACTACTGCATTGCATTTTACTGCAGTCCACTACTGGGAAGTCTTTTATGTGCATTAATTGTTGGTGTAATTTACAAGCAGAGGTTTCCCAATGGGAATTTGATCCCTACAGTAAATGGAGATGAGTTCTTACCTTCTGGACTGATCTGCTCCTGCTCACTATTCTACCTATTTCTTCCCTTTCAACATACAGAATGGTGGAGTATTGATGGCCAAAACAAGACTCCTGGGCTTTATTCTCAGGACTGCTAAAAACTCTCTCTATCAAATTCATTTAATATCTGTGCCTCCTGATTTCTTCGTTTGATTGCTAAATAGTACCGAACTTCATCTGTCAAATCTGAGTGCTGAGAAGCAATCACATTGCTTCCCAAATTAAAGTGTAGAACAACTTACTCCATGAGCAGATGACAGTCGTGTAGTGGACTCAATGGCAGATAGTTCTCTACCACCCTCTTATTTTTGTGGGATTTCTTCTGGAAGGTCAAAGTGGGAGATTACAGGGAGGATGAAGCTGGCTCTATATTTCATTCAGGATTAACCTGACAAGCAGGAGTGTAACAGGCAGGGAAAACATGAACAGTTTGCTTGGCATAGGGAATGCCCACCTGTCTGTGCTGCAAAGGAGGGGAGGGCGAATGGTCCACCTGACCTTTCCCTATGATTAAAATACAAATCTGGTGAAGTCAGAGGAACAAACTGAACTCTTTCAACCCTCTGTTTTTCCAGTAGTAAACTAGCACCATCCTCATGGTTTCTGGAGAGGGTAGAGGACAGCAGAGGTACTGAATTTTTTTTTTTTTTTTTCTGGCCTCCTCTTTGGGAAGATCTCCTGCATTTGAATGGCCCCTTGCCCCATGTTAGTGTGCCATAACAAGGGGAAGGAGCTTGAGATGCCACATGAAGATTGTGTGCCTGGCTGTGGTTTTCTTCAAGTTTGTGTTCCAGTAGGACTTAGGTCACCTGATTTCCCCATAATGCACAAGGATTTCAAGGGGACAGCTGGAATTAGAGATGCACTGAAATGGTTCTCATCTAAAATGAAAACCATGCTTATGAGTGGTTTGTTTCAAAAGATCCCGTAGCTAAAGCTGTATCTCACAGGAAACTTTGAAGGGTTTTATCTATGAGGCGGTTATCTAGGTGTCTGGGAAACTTCCTAGCTGAGTTCTCCTTCTGTGTCCTGACAGAGCTTATGGTGATCTGTTCTACCAATGATCTCCTTGAAATCATGCTCAAACATAAGGACACAACTACATTGTGGTGGTCTCTACATGCTGGCGTTGGATAAAAGTATTGGATTAGGATTGGATTGCACCAAATCTCCTACTGGGGTATTCCCAACATAATTCACCTTACTCTCAGAAAGCAGATACTGTCTCAGACAGAACACTGAGCTGGTATTTTTAAATTTATTTCCTGTCACTTTTTCCTAGAGTACAAACACAGCAGTGAGCTCATTCACTGAGCTAACAAAATGCCTGTTAGCTTGACTGGCCAACACTTAATTTGCAAATGCTTCTCTGCTGTGGAACTGAAGTAACAAGAGCTGAAGGAAGTCCCAAACATGCCTGCCTTTAATATGGCAGCATTGGCTTGCCTTTTCTGGATGACTTAAATGGGATCTGGTTTGAAGATAAGAGTGTATTTAATTTCTGAATGGTGTACCCTGTCATACTTCTTAAAAAACTGGTAGAGCTGAAGGCTTTGCTTTTTAGAGGTTGCTGTGAAAATCTAGACAGATGGGTCTCAGCAATGCAGTTAGACAGATGTTCTGCTTTACATTACTTGTAATACTACTTTGAATCATTAAGGATTTGGAAGCAGACTTTGCTATTCATTACGGATGCCAAATTTCATTTGTTGTTTGATTTTTATTTTTCTTTCCACTTAGACTGGATGGAAAAAATAGGTTCTTCATTTTCACTTTCACATTCTACCCCCTAAGAAAATAAGCTGTGACTAACAGTAGTTATTAACAGTATACTTCCATTACCCTAGCCTCAATCATCATTATTAAGTGTTGATTGATTGAAGGCATATTAATTACTGCTCCAGAAAGCACTTTTGAAAGTGGAGTAGGCTGACACATAAGGACACTTATCTCAGCAAGAGAAGGGACTACTGTGAGTCTCAACCAGAATATACCTTATAGTGCTCCTTTTCATCACCCTGTACAGGTTGATGTCAGACTAAAGTGTATCAAATGGGATGTTAGCACTGGAACAGAGAGAGAAGCCCAAAGTGAATGCAGTATTATGGAAGGAAGTGCCAAGGCAGGCTAAGATTAGGTGGAAGGACTCCTGTGGCTTCACGGTGCCCTGCCTGATCAGCAGCATCAGAGATACGAAGACACTGCTGTCCTTGCGTATAGTTCTCTATTTTCTCCTGCACATGCTTATACTTCAAAATCTGTGGCTTTATTAAAAAGCAAGTACATCTGGAATTTTTCCAAGGATCGTATTCTGGGAAATGGCTTTGCTTGAGGGGGGAAAAAAGGTCTTTGTTAATTCATAAATCCACTCCTTTGAAAGACAGAGCATTCTCTGGAGTGACAGCTACAGAAGCTCGCAAAGAAAAGCTGTAGCATGTTTCATGATGCTCTTTCCTCCCTGCTAGAGGAAAACTACAGCTGAATAGGAAAAACAGATCCTTCCCTGTTAAGTTTGGGTATCAGTTGTGTAGCTGTAACAGAGCAACATTTGGATGAAATGTTAATATTTTAAAATAGTTCAGTGACAGGTAAAGTAATATGAAGTATAGGTATAAACCAAGGTTTGAATCCAAGAAATACCAAGAGGCAGTAGGTGCTAGCATGAGTATGGAAGATGTTGTGCAAGAATAGCTAATGCTAGGTAAAATATTAAGTGAATGAGAGACACATGCTAGGCTAATTTAAGGATTAGAATAAGAATAGATCTTACAAGGAAAAAAATGGATGATATGACATTAAATCCAGTGAAAATTTTTAGGTGTCACAGGCAACTTATGGTGAAATAGATGTCCTCTGAGAATTTACCTGCAGTGGAAATTACAGAAAAAACTCTAGAAGTGTTCAGAGGGATATCTGAAATTCTTCAGAATATCATGTGATTTGATTTTCCTCGAAGTTTCCTCCTTCTTTTAATGCTTCCAACTCAACAGAAGAATTATAAGGTTATAGAATAATGTGCTTTGCCATCAGTTCTGCATAATAAAGGAATTGCTCTATTACAGATGCATAAGTGAGAGGAGGAAATGACAAAAACAAACTATATGTGAAGAGGAACTTGTGTAGAAGGATAGCTCTGTATTTTTTTTTTTTAAACTCACAGAGAACTTTGGTATGAGAAAAAGCAAGCAAGAAAAAGCAATTTACTTTGCTAAAGGCATCCAAGAAATTGCAGCCCAACAGAGCATAATTCCTGCAAGCATCTGGGTGTGAAAGCTTTATTAGTGTGATACGTGAACAGTGTGGCACAGATGATGGAAAAACCTTGCTTTGAAGTTAAGTAATACAGGTCTGGAGACTTGGTGACACAGCAGGCAAAACTGAGGGCTCAGATCACAATCCTCTGTGGATTGTGAGTAAAGTGTAGCATCACCCCCATGCTTGGACACAAGCATGAGTATCACTGCACAAGGAGGGCTAGGACTCACTGATATTATTTCCCAGCTTGGCTTTCAGATTCCCTACAAGGGATTGGTCTCTTCTTCATCTTACTGGAATGGACATTTCAAGTCCCCATCTGATTTTGCCACTGACTTACTTAGATGGTGGGAAATTCACTTAGGCATCACTAGGTGATTTTTCCTTACAGCCAAACAAGGGACAATGAATCTGATACTCATGAGGAAGGATGTGGTGGGGCAGGTGTTAATTAATATTTGTGAAGAAATCTGTGATCCTGTGATGAAAGGTGTTATGTTAGTGCAATTTATTGCATTAAATATAGTAAGATTCCTTGGCACGGATGATTTCCACAGTGTTATTCACCAAGTTATTTTGGCTGGAGATCAGTTCAGTCAAAGCTGTTACATCTCAACACCTTTTAGTGTTTTGAAGGCATTCAGATGTAAGTGTGGACTTTGCCCATGTCTGCCTTGCAGCAGTTCAGTCCCAAGGTCTGTAGCATGTATCTTTTGAGAACAAGACCTAAATCTCAATGATCAGGAGCAAAGTCCAGTACAATAACATGGAGAAAGTTGCCTTTCAGGTGTTGTTTCTACACAGTCCTGGTTGTCTACCCTACCTGCTTGTCTTGTCTTGTCTTGTCCTTGATGTGATGTGAACATTACCTCATTACTGAACCCAGCTGTGAACTGGTGTGTTATAGAAGGTTGCAAGAGAAAGCAAGGATGACCAAAAACCTGACCTCAGGTCAATGGAGATGGGAAAAAGCCCTGCATCTAATTGCATCAAGTGAGAAAGGGAAGCTTTTTTTGAGTGTTTAACATTTCCTTTGGTATAAAATCCAGTAAATCACAGGGCCTGGCTTGGTATTGAGCATCAGTAGGAAGGAAAATGGCTGGTGCTTGGGTAAATGGGGTGTCAGGAATGCTGGACATAGGTGTGAAGGAGCAAGCACAGCTCACAAACAGGAGCAAGGATTCGCTGGACCACATGTCATGCTCTCAGAGGCCCTTTGGCTGCCCTGCATACAGTTTGAGGGCTACGTGATCCCACACAGCTGTGAATGCCTCTCTTGTAGGATTAAAGAGGTCACTTAGGACATTACCCTAGCAGCAAGGTCCTCCTTCCATTCTATAAATAGAGCCTTTCCCTTCCCCTCCTCCTTGGTGTTTCCTGACCTATCTGACTCCTGAGCAGAGGTAATCAAGGTTAGGTGAGACAAGTGCAGTTTACCACAGAGGATGGTGACAATGCTGAGGGTATATGGATGTTTTAGGAGCAGGAGAAACAAGATCGTAAGTTCTCAGCATTCCTCTAAGGCTGGATGATGACAGTAATGATGTGACAAAGTGCTTTAGTAATAACAAAACTTTAGCTGTAATCACTTTGCAATACTTTCTTATTCTGAGGTTCCCCAGTGAAATGCTGGAGATCCCCCCCAGTAACAAGAAAACACAGTTGGCTGAATTGTGAGGCTGAGGATGGGGGCACAGGGATTTTTTGCTCTCTTATTTTAGTGTGAATTTTTAGCTCCACTTAAATTAGAAAAAGCAGTCTGCTCCAGCAAGATGCGGAACGTAAGGCAGGGAGCCTGGTTTTATGGCTATTTGGAGACCAGGGAGTCAGGTGTGGGAAGATGTCCAGATGGCAAACCCATACCGCTAGTATTGTGGAATAGCTGAGTCTGTGCACACCTTCTCCTTGCTGGTGGTGGAGCATCAGGAGCAGAATCTAAGTGTGGATTCAGTTATTAGGAGCCCAGTAGTTTCTGGAGGTCTTTAGAGCAGGTGAGGAGAGATTTTGCTTGGCCCCCAAGGCTTGCATTGGTTTCATTAGGTGCAACTGCACACCAGGATTTCTTCTTCATAGACTCTGAGTACAGGGAATGAGAAATCTTCTTGCAGATGCAAGCATCATTACGTGGACAATTAGTCCAACTACTGCTATTTGTGTGAGCAAATTTATGAAGGGTAAGAGAAAAAAGAAGGGCATATTTTGAACGTGTCAAATTCTGCTTCCCTGTTTAGGAACAGGTTATTTTAAAACAAGCAAATGAACAAACAACCTGGAACTGGACATCCTACTCCTCAGCCTATCTTAAAAAAACAAAACAAAACTCTGGAAGTTGGTTAGCACGGACTCTTTTTTTTCCCCCCTAAGTGGTCATACACTATATCCAACAATTAATTTAATAGGAGTGCTGTCAGAAAACATGCTACCTGTTGCCCTGCAGGAGTGACTTCTTTAATTCTGCATTTATAATTTTTGTGGGTGAATAACAGCCTCATATTTCTTTCTCCCCCAATAAAATATTTATTAGCAAACATCGTGCTGCACAAATTAATGCTGTATGATTTCTTTCCAGGCATTCTTTTTTTTTTTTTTTTTTTTTTTTTTTTTTTTTTTTTTTTTTTGTAACAGTAATGCTTACACTCACAGTAAACACTCTGTAATTTGCTTGTTTTATTTGGAGGAGAACTTGCCTGTGGGCAAAAGCTATGAAAGCCCTAGAGACACAGAAGTGACTGAAGCTTTCATTTTAGGCCCTTGCTAACGTGGGTACAGAGCTGATAGCTGCTGTCTTTCGAGTGGGACAGGAGAAATGATCTCTGGTGGCTCTTCAAAGCCTGTAGGAAAAAAATCCCTGGAATCTTTCCCTGCTGAAATGAGATTTCCTGTTTCAGTGGCTTGGTTGTGATTGTTATAATCTTGTCTTAAGTGAGTAACAACTTGTCTTGGCGCATTCCTGACAGCAGGACCAGCACACAGGAATTCCTTCCCTGGGTATCATTCCCAGGTTGGCCAACTAACCTGAGCTGTTGGTCAGAAGGATCTTGGGATCAAGCTCCTCTTCAAACCCAACGTAACACTCTCTTGCTGCCTGTATGTATCAATGACCACATGCTGTGGTGGTACTTATTCCTAGCTTTCTACATCCTCCTGTTTATGCATGAGGAGCTTTAGCCAAGCTAACCAAAGCCCCGGTGTTTCAGTGATTAATTCCCAGAAAAAGCTCAGAGGAAAATGATCAGCTGGGAGCTGATTAAATACCTCTCAAGCCAGCCCCATGATACTCCCAGTTGGGTGAGAAAGACCGCAGGCTTTGCTGAAGTAAGGCTAGGATGAGAGGCTCTGGCCAAGAAGTACAGCCGTGCTTGATTTTTAAGTGATGCTTTTTGCTCCTTTGGCCCTTGTCCGGCTGCAAGCCGTGAAGGCAGCTACAGCCTGTTGTTAATAGGTAACAATTTGGCTCTAATTCTAAATCCTTTTACTGAAATCCTGCAGGAGGTTGGTGATTTTTGTAATCTAACTTGAGCCTCTGTTCACATTCCACCCGTATACCGTGAATGCATCTTCATTAGTCTGTGTGTGTATGGGTATTGTAGGTAACATCCACAAGTGCTGGCAGGAATGGAAAATATTTAGCAGGAGGAATTTCACTTTTCTCTTTGCTTAACATTTTTTTTTAAACATCAAGCATATCTTTCAATAAAAATAATTAATGTGTTTATTTTAACCAGAGCTGGGTAAGTAATTTGCATTAAAGAAATTACCCTATTCATCTTTTTTAGATCAGGCACAAGTTGTGACTTTCTCAATGTACTTCCTATTCAAAAAGATTTCCCGAAACCTTTTCATGAATGAATCTGTTGGGAATCCTTCCACAGACAGTTTGGTATAAGCATTAATTTCAGCAATTAATTCTAGTAGAACTCAGTGTCCAAATATCTTTAATTTTGAGCATCGCCAGCTAATTAGTCGAAATCTAAGTCGTTTCTATTCAAAAGGCAAATTGTCATCTTGTAAGACAACAGTAACTTTGGAGTTGTTTGAATTTTTTTGTAATTGTCTGGCTATTGTTAATTGGAGCTGTGCTCTTCTGTGGTCTTCTGTATTATTCAGTGTTTGAAATCTTTGCCACTGAAGTTTGCAGGAAATACATTTTTCTAATGGACCCCAGCGCTTTATCTACTGTTTCAGCAAACACAACCATCCAATTCCCTCACTAGCGCACTGGAGGAAGGGGAATGATGAGGCACCAATCCAATCAGAATTTTAATATTAAAATACCAAGAATAAATACTCAGATAAAATATTTGGCAATATAACCTAGCTCTAATTTGCACATTTTAAAAGCTGATCTTTCATGTCCCCTCGAGTTCTTTGTTCATCTGAGCCCCTGGATAAAGTGCATGGAAATTCAGAGGATATCTTATGTCATCACTATTTGTGTTAATGGCTTAGGAAACCCACAATCCAATCAGTTAAAATAAACAGCCCAGTGTAATAGGAGCATAAATCAATGAAGACTTCATTACTGAAACCTTAATGTGTAATCCATCCACCTACAGAGAAAAAGGATACTGAGAGGCAGCAAGACAAAACTAGAGGGCTGATATTTAAAAAAGGTGCTGAGAACTGTAACTCTTCCTGGAGTCTGTAAATTTGGTGGGTACTCATCACCCCTGACAGCCTGCTCCTGACTACTTAGTCCCCATGCTTAAAAAATGCCAAGAAATGCAGGAAGAGAGCTCTCATCACTGTTTACTTCCTCTGAATGTACTGGGGGACTTGAGACAGTTCAAGACTGGATAATGAGCAAAGACATCACTGAAACTATCCATTACCAAGAAGTAGCAGTATTCAGAGCTGCAATAACCCTGCTGCAGCTCTTCCCCTCTGTGCACTCCGTTGAGCTGGTTCCATGAATTTGAATGTCCTCTCTAAGATGAGAGTTGTAATGGTGGACCATGAGTTACTGTATTTCATTGAAGTCAAATAGCTTGTCTTGGCTGGGAAAGAACCAGCAGTGCCATCATAGTGACTCTTTTGGAAGCTTGGTTGGAGGGAGCTGCTGAGCATCCCATAGGAGTTCTGTGACACAAGTGGGAGCTCTGGCTGACAGTCTTAACTGTGAAAGCTGACCAGTTTCTCTGCTTCATTCCCATATCTGAGAGCACGCCTTCCTCCACTACAACAGCAAAAGGGTACAGTATAGAGCTGCCTAATTAGCTGCAGCATCCTCAGAGCAGTTTCGGATTGAGCTGTTGCTTTAGCTGAGAGCCACTGGAAATAAGTTGTCCATCTGCATTAGTGACAGCCATCCTTACAGATCTGACTTAGACATATTTTCTTTATGTTCTTTCTATAACTTCTTTTTCCTAGATGTTACTTCTTGATTTCTGCCTTTATATATTCAGTTACATAATGTTAAGTATGTCATAGAATGGTTAAGTCACTTTGGCTGGTAAGGTGACCACATATATCCAGAATGGGTACTGGTAGGTTTAATTTCTGAAGCGCTTCAACATTCAAGAGCCATATATGTGAAAAATGTTATTCTATTTTAATAACTTAGTGGGTGATAAAGTGATCCTGATCTAGTTTATGTGAAATAAGTAAGGTTATTAATAACCAAGGCTACCAAAAGGGAAGTTTGCTGTTATACTGGAAATTCTTATTGCGTTGTATTTGTACAGAAATTAAGAGATCTAGAACTTAACCCAACTCTCTCATATAACAGTACAGACTGATGAGACTTCAATCTTAGCAAAGAAATCTGGATACAGCAGGATTCAAGTAAGGGTTGCAATGTATGACACAGATGGATGGTAGATAGCCAGTGTTTCCTTCTCCACAAACATGCTGTATCTCATTTCCTCTAGAGAAAAATGTAGGGTCAATCTAAAGCAGAAAGCGTGATGTCAGGGTGTGCTGTTTGCTCAGTCTTAATTAAAAATAAGTTTAGGGTATCTTTCTGCTCACCAGCCTCCAGAGTTCCATGTGGTTGTAGCTGTAAAGCTGCAAAGACAGGGTGATTTTCTTGTGAAGGAGATTGATATGGCTTGTAGATATTCTTTTCCATCTGCTGTAATAACGGATGTTCTTATTGAAAATGACAACACATTACTGGGTTAATTTCCTCAGCTTTGAGGTAACCAGACTGATCCAAAGAAAGAGGTGTTCTTTAGAATTAAGATATAAACACTGCAGAAATGCTACTGTGTATTAAATATTGCGTGGTAGGATCACTGTGTCTGTCAGAGGCTTTTAGAAGGTGTTAGCAATATGGCTGCACGTATTCACTGGACAGATGGCACAGAGTACTCAGTACCCAAATAAGGATTTCGGTGTGTCTGCACTACATGGGGCACTGTAGCCTGATGTAGTATGAAATTCACTGTTCTGAATTCAACACTAAAATTGTTGTGTTTCCTTTTCAGAGCTCCTGTGACAAGGATGTCCTCCTGAATATCCTCAGTGTCCTCACTGACCTGCTCTCTTTAGGTAAGGAAGCATTGCTGGGGCAACGCTTGCACGCTAAGAACAGGATTTTCCTAATTCTTAGTAATCAGCCACTGGAAATATTCACCTGCGCAGTTTGGGGGGGGGAGGCTGTGAAACAAAGAGAGGAACCTGACTTCCCAAACCACAAATACTTTATAATAGAGGGAGTTCGGCACCTCCACTTCAGGGCTGCAAGGATGACATGTTGCTTGCTATGTGTGCCTGAGGCACATCAAAAAATAAGTGAATTGGAAAAAAAAAAAATAAAAAAAATTACATGTATTTTTCCTGGCACTTCACCTCAGAAATATTATTAATGTTATTTGTTCAGTAATTCTCAACCCAACTGAACTACTAGGCCACATCAGTAAGAACTGGAGGCTCCTGCATTCCCCAGTCCTCACAGCCCCATCACAGACATTGTGTGCCCAGCTAAGCTGCTCCTTGCAAGTCCTGTGGGATCATTCCTCATTAGATGGAAGGTTTGCATACTGGGAGAGCAGGAGAAGCATCTCCCCTCCAGGTGCTCTGTGGGCTGAACGTGCAGCTGATTCCAACCAAGGAGAGTTGGTTCAGCTGCCAAAGGTGACCATGGACTCCTGTTTGTTGACGTGGTAGGGCTCACAGGATTAGTTTCTGGTTTCTCTGAAGACCTAGATTTGTCTGAAAGCTTCCCCAGGATTCATTTTCATTTGGCAGATGCTTGTTGGAGATTTTTTTTTTTTTTTTTTTTTTGCTGGTCTAATTTCCAATATCTAAGAAAAGATCACTGAACCTTCTGTGCCTTTGAAATCTGTTGGTGCCTCTGTTTATTCCTCTGCACTGCATTTCAATGCACAATGAAAAACCTCTGCAGTGGTTTTGTGAAGGTAATGACTGCTGAAGTGAGATGAGAAGAGAGCATTGTTTTTTCGTATCACTATTAGCCACATCTCCAGTCTGGGGGCAATCAAGAGGTCAACTCTGCAAATGGTCTGGGGTTTATGGCGATAAAACAACTCGAGAAGGCCATGGGAACACTGTGTGCATTGTGCAGGTTGAAAGTTAACGATGCACATCTGTGGTGAGGATGGTCTGAGCAAAGCCTTTCTTGTCCCCTTTTCCCCAGGGACTGGACGAAGAATTCACTATGTGATCAGCAAAGGGGGTAGTGAGGCACTGCTGCAGGCCCTCATCTCTGCTGCCCGGACCGAGCCACCCGACCCCAGCATCCTCCTGCCTCTGCTTCGCCTCCTGGCCAGGGTTGGCCAACAAGGTACTGCTGCACAGTGGGATGCTCGGGGTTAGGGGAGTGGGCTTAAAACTAACAGACAGTCTCAGCAATAATCAGCACTGAGATGTTCCTGTTAGTGTTTTGAGTTTACTTTTGGGTTGCTCTACTTTGGAAATACTGGTCATCTGCAGTTTGGCCAGTTGGAAGTCTTGCAAAAAGACAGGGAGAGTGTACTCACGCACATTCTGCCTTGGGCTGAACTACTAGCTGAAAAGTTCCCCCCTAGCAGAAATTTATTTTTGATTCTCTTAACCGAAGTGAAATCATAAAATGGTTTTTCTTTGTATATGGTGACTGTAGGTAATTCTGATGCTCTCTTGTTTTCAGTGTAACCTGCAAATAACAGCAATCTAACTCACTGGTACACTTGAATGAATTTTTAATGAAATCCCCTCTCATGAGATTTGGTCCAAGTTTGTTTATCAAGAGTTCTGCAGATACTTAGTCTTTACAGCAATTTTGATTCTGCTTTGCATTTCACAGACCGGAAGTTTGGGATTAAAGTGCAGAAAGCAGAAGCAACTGATGTAATTCTGAGCTTGACGAGGCAAAACCTGGGTCACCACCTGAACCTCACCCACTGCCTCTGGGTCCTGCGGGTTTGTGCTTCTAATGGTGAGTACCTAGGTTTCCCTCCTTTTCTCACAATGGCAATTAGTAGAGTTCTTTTTAGTCATTTCAGTGCAAATAAGCATTTCTGTTTAGAATTGTCTGCGTGCACTGTTAATACATGGAATTGAACACAAAAATCCAGAATAACCCTAAAAAGAAATATTCCTAGAAGTGTCTATGCAGCCTTTACAAAGTATTTCACATGTGGACTATCAAATATAGGTGGAAAATATTCATGAATATGAAAGTATTTATGGCAATGGTCTCTGATTCCATAATACATACAGCCAACTCCTTTGCTGGGGCCTGGGTACCTTTAGTTGCTATGCAGTTTCTGTTATCATAATAGCCAAGTGTTTCACTGTTGTTGATTGTATTGATCCTCAGAGTAGCTGTACAGGGTAGGGTAATGCAGTTGGAGCAACAGAGGCAAGAGGCAGAGAGAAATCACTTATTCAGGGTCCTTCAGGAAGTACAGATTAGAGCTGGGAACTTAATGTCTGGTCTCCTCTCCTGTCTTAGTGTTCCTTCCCTTGTCTTGTTTGGCTATGCCTTCATATTAAGCAATTCAAGCAACAGGATTTCCAGTATTACCCCTAAGGATCCTTAGAGATTCATACAGGTTTTCCCTGCTGTGAAGCACTGAGTATGTCAGCACAAGTTTCCCTTTGCTCACTCTAACCATTTCTTTTTCCTCCCTCCCTTTCCTCACCCAGCAGATAATTCTTGACAGCCATCCTGCCTGCAGTCTGCTTCATGCATCTTAAGATTTAGCATTCCTGGCTCCCAGCCCCGCAGGTCCCTTCTAGCTGTACAGGAGCTAGTTTCATGCAATGGGCTTTCTCAGGCAAGCAGCCAAACCTCAACATTCAGCCCTTCTCCCTGCTATAAGCAGCATTTGAAAGACCAAGTCTGACTGAAAATGCAGCCAAGACCAGAAGCTGAAATGTGGCTTTATTTGAGTTTCACAGCTGTGTAATGACCCTGTGTTGCCTCCCACCCGAAATGATAATCTACACCAATCACTGCTCTGCTTCAGTGCACCTGCATCCCATTTCAGCTGCAGATGTTACAGAGGTTGCAGAATGCATGCTGCAGCCTGGCCTCCTTCCTGTTCATGCCAAGCCCCTCACCCTACCTCAAAATCCATCCTCTACTATTTTGCCGGAACAGCCCTGTTGCTCTTCAGGTGCCTCCAGCCCAGCTATGCTTCCATCTTGTCTGAGTATTTTTGACTCCGTGGTCTTTATAAATAAACAACTAGAGTCTTCAGTGGGCATTTTTAGAATTGGATTGCCAGAACTGTCTATAAATGCTCCCAGTGTGTGCTGTCAAGTGAAGGATTAAAGGTAGCTGAAATTAAGATGTACTCAGCAGCACCCCTCCCAAAAATACGCTTCCAAACTGCTGAGTAAAAGCACAAGTAGAAGTAAACTTGAGCCTCCGTCATGCCTCTATGAAGTAAGCCATCTTCATGCAGCTGCCTCTGGCAAATGTAGGAAGAATTTGAGCCCTGTTATTTTCCTGACTGTATTCAATTATGATTTGTTCTCTAGAGAGTACAATATTCACAGAGGAAGGAGCTTTGGGAAACTCAGGGAAGAAGCAAACTGAGAACTGGTTTTGGGATGACTCTGTGTAAAGGTGTGTCCATTGCCAGCTCTGTGCTGCTGTTCCTCTGTTTGTAGAATGATCTGTTTAGGACAATTGGGAGCCCATAGAAATCTCCTCATAACCTCAGGGGCAGCAAGTCTCTTCCCTGCACCAGCTCTAAACACTTAATTGCAGACTGCCTGCTTCAGACCTGACTGCTTTTCTCTTTTATTGGTTTAGTTGCTGCAGGAACCACGCTTGGCATCAATGGAGCCATGGAGCTGCTTTTCAAAGTCATCACTCCCTACAGCAAGCAGCACATCAGGACTGTAAGGTAGGCACTAGCCCAAGGGGAACTCATCTTTCCAGGCCAGCAAGAAATAAAATTTTGGTTCCACGTGAAAAGGCAAAGAAATCAGAAATCGATGCACAATTTCCATTCACTTTAAATCTGCAGATTTTTTTAAGAGGCAGAAATAGTTCCCTGAAGGACACGCTTATGCTGTGATTCATCATATGATTCATGCTGGTGGCTGTTTACTTGTAGTGACGGCAGTTTGATTACAAGGTATCATCCTTCAGTTTCCAGTCAGGACTGGAGTTTGAGAAGCGCATCCGAGCAGCAGACTGCTCCTGCCCACCCCTTAGCAAGAGCCTCCTGCCTGGGGCAGGTGCAGTGGAACTGTGGCAGATTGTCTTTTTCCTTGTGCAAAGACTTGTGATTAAATCATTCCAGTATTTTTGAAGAATAACAGTTCTAGCTAGTGTTAACCTAGGACTGTTCTGAAGTCCATTCTAAATATTTCAAATAGTATATTTGTACCTCTGTTTGAATATAGAATATTATTCCTCAAGCTTTCCGTTCTGGCAGTGCCTCAGATGCGTTTCAAGGTAGTACAGAAGATGAACATCCAAACCGTGTGGTTTGTTCATTGCAACCAGAAGGTAGAACTTACTGCTATGACCTCTGCCCACACATTTGCTTAAGCAACACAGAACCTGCTGGTTCTCTCCCGTAGACATGCTCTGCTTTCTGGAGCACGTTGTTCCTACTTGTTCATGAGAGCCTTAGCAATGATCAGTCAAGCCTAGCTTCTGTACTGACTCAACGTGGGTGCAGTTCGTGGATGGCGGTTACTGAAGAAGGAGCTTTAGGTTGGGTGTGATGTGTAGGTGACAGGTGGAAAGACAAATGTGGCACAATTTGATCATTTTATGCATAGCTGTCATAGGAGTGTGGGCCAGTCACCCTGGATGGGGGCACCAATAAATTGTGTCCTTTCAGTTGTTGTGACAGATTAATACCAGTTCTCCAAATACCAGCCACAACCAGTTACACAAAACACTAAAAAGGAAGGAATTTGAATTATTTTCCTAGCTCCAATTGATTAACTTGCAATCAACATTAGTTCTTTCGTTTGCTAATGCAGTCTTTTTCCAGTTTTTGTACCTATGTATCCGGGGTTATAAAAATTTGAGCACTTTGTCTTATCAAATAGGCCCAGCAGATGCACAACTTCCTACAGCTGCATTCTTAATGGAAGCCAGCTCATTTTTGTCTGCATTATTGGCTTTCTACTGTAATACTGAGTACCTGGAACTGCTTCACAGTGGTAGTTTTCTCTGCACCATCACTCCAAAAATATGATATGATCAGTGTGTTTCCAGCATGGGGATTTGGGTATCACTCAACTCCAAGGATATTATTGCTGTGGTGTTATTTCTAGGATATCTTAGTACCCTCGAAGTTTCTCTTCAGGCCTCCTGGTACAACTTTAAGACTCAGGAAGCCTAGAGAACTGTTTTATGACAGTAAGGTTCAAAATAAGTTAGTTCCAGAGTTGGACTTGTCTTCTGAGGCAACCAAAAGGGATTGATGAGTCCATTATCTTAACTAAGGAAATTCCACCCAATTCCCTGGTTTCCTTGTGTTTTCCTGAGGCACTGGCTGCAATTAGACTAACATTAGTACTACTTGTCTGTCTCATAGGTCAAGATCTGGGTGTAATGGGACTTGGGCCTCTATCATTTCTCTAATTCTTTGTTATGCAATGGGACTGGTTGCTTGAGAGCAGAAGAATTTTGTGCAAAGCTTCCATTTGTGGCTTTCTCTGAGGGAAGTGGAGAGGTTGGTTTGTTAAACATTCCTAGCCCAGGTTTTTTCTGAGATCCATTCAAAAGCACAGACTATAGACAACTAGCAGATTTTGGGTTTTGCTTCCTCTCAACTCCTGTAAGAATTCTCTTCTTAGATTTTTTTTTTTTTTTTTTTTTTAGAAGGGATATTATGGGAGAGAAGCAGAAAACAGTGTCAGAATTTCTGTTAATAAAACAGCAGTTTTGCTGACTAGCTAGGATTTATTTTCCATTGGACAAAAAGGTCTTGGTGTCTACCTCACTGCTCAGTTTCCTAATTTCCTTTTTCTGCTAATATATTTGGGCTCTTTGTGCAATGTATTTCCATGAGTATGAAGGTGGAAGATGAAATCTGTTCTACAACCTACCTGATCTAATATTTCATTTGGTGGCTGTCAATCCTGCCTGTGGCAGGGGGTTGAAACTTGAAGATCCTTGAGGTCCCACCCAACCCACGCTATTTTGTCATCCTATGATTCAGCTGGACTACTTCACATCAGAAGCATGAAAGCCTGTTTTGTTTTAAAAAGCAGTTGCAACCTATTTAAAGGCTCTAGTTTCTAATTCATTAGTGGGGATGGTGTTTGTTTGCTGTCTTTTTGGGTGTACTGTTCTTGAGACTGTTTTCCCCAACAAGCACTATTGCTGGCAAGAATGTAGGTCCTGAGACTGGAAGTCTAGACTGCAAATGGGTTGCAGATCTTTCCCAGTATTAACAAATACCTGGGATAACTATGGTTTGAAAACAGAAGGCAGTTTAAAGTTCATCAGAAAATGGAGGTATGTGTAAAATGCCAGTCTGTTTTTTAAGTAGATCTAATTAAAGAAAATTGTAGGGTTACTCTGGAAGGGACTTCATGGATGGACTTTTTGAGATGCTGAGAAAAAGAGTCACATGCTCTGTCTAGTTCTGCGTCTGTTGTTGGTCATCTGACTCAGACTGCACAGCTCGTCCCAAAGCCCCTGTGCTGAAATCTAGGGGAAGTTATTTTGGTGCAGTGAGTTGGTCACAAAAGCATATGCTTCTTTTTTGGCTGCTGGTATGGGACTTGAAGAGAATTCTAGCCTGTAACCTGCCTACAGAGGAAATCTTGCGATGTCCTCCTTGCAAGTCTCTGATCCTCCCTTTGTATTTGCCCTTGATAGCTTCTCTCCATAACCACATACCCCCATGATTTGCCTTGCTGCTGGGAAGGAACAGCTGGCAACTGTGGGGGCAGAGATAATCCATGTTCTTTGATCAGCTGCCAGGAATGCCACATTGAAAATGCACTTCTCTTGTGGCTGCACCCGTGTTCTCCTGTCCTGGGCAGCAGAACCAATGTCACTTTAAGAATCTACCCTGGAGAGTGTGCTATCAGAGCTATTTATTCAGCCAGCTAAGATGTGGAAACAAGATACATAGTTCTATTTATTTTTCTCAGTGGCAAAGCTCTGGGGTATTTAGAAATAGTCTCCAATGCTCCAATTGACCTTTTCTGGGTGCATGCCAAGTAGCTCTGATTCCCCTGAGACTGACTCATGGACTTTAATTGGTCTTAGTTAGGCATCTGAGGTCTTCAGATTGCTGGTGCCATAACTGTGGTTTTCTCTAAGACTGCCTGCATCTGAAGCAAAACCCACAGGGCAAAATGTGAAACTTACTGGGGTTTAGAGAACTCCTAACTTGAGTACTGTCAAATCTGAGTGAGATGGAGACTCTAGACTGTCTTGTCTGTCTTGTGTGGTGTTGTGTTGCAGTGAAAGCTTTCTAGTTCATTTCTGTAAGGACAGTTTTAAATAAAGCCAGATGTTCTGTTTATGTCAATAGTGAAGTGTGTGAGTGGGATGCTCCGATCTTTGCTGTCAGCACCTCCTCTAATGTAACACCACTGGTGCCCTGGTGCCTCACACAGTTCAATGACTCCTTTCACCTTCCGTTATTCCCTGTATCTTCTACTAGTCTCCCACTTTTCCCATGTCTCTTTCACCAGTCTTGCTCATCTTCCCAGTTCACTTGCTCTAGGAGACATTTGGATGTTTTGTGGACAGATGGATGTGGCTTTGGCAGATGTCTGTTCTCTGAAGCTGGATCTCTTCTTCTTGGATGTGTCTCCAGGTGGCCAAGCATCAGGTATCCTCCTCAGGCTGCTGGCACATCAAGCAAATAGCTTTGAGGGCTGCATGTGTTGTGCCAGTCTCTTCTTGGATACCTTGAGTTGAAGATGGATTATCAAAGTAAAAATCCAGAACTTGATTCTTTCACATAGGGAATATTCAGTCTTTAGAAAATGGCAGGTGAGTGTGAAATTGTAAGGAAGGGAACCTCTCAGACATTATCATTCTCTGTTGTTCTGAGAAGGTTGGTGGGCATTCTCACTCCTACTGTTTTAATCAAACCAATTTAGAGAATGTCTTTGTTCCTTAAAGCTTTACATCTATTTACCACACTGAACAATGAGTACATCTATTAAACACAGACTGTGAGAAGAATGAGTGCTCATCAGAATTAAAAAAAAATAATAAAAAAATAATCTTGCTTTCTGTGAATGTTCGCAAAACTTAGCTTTCTTCAGTGGGTTGTTCTTAGTGAAGTTTGACTACTTAATTAAAAGCAAAAAGTGAATTAACAAGTCTGGGAACGGTGCCAGATCAATTCAGTAGAAGATGTAACATGAAGAAATTCTGTCTTTGCTCGTGTCCAGGGTTGCCTGATTCTGACACTGAATCACAAATCTGATGTTTAGTGTTTGTTGGGTGGTTCCAGCTCCTCAGACACTTGCAGTGGATCTTAGTTTCCATGAAAGGCAGTAATTCCTCTCACATACCCACCACAGATAAAATAGTTACATGGACTCCTTGTATATTTAAGGAAAAAAGAAGTGGGGCTGTCTTTACCTTTATCAGGTGTTTGCCACTGGAAGTCTGAGGGGACTGTCTGACTCGAGAATAATGTGGAAACAGCGTGATGGGAATTCAGGGTTAAGTCGGGTGGATGGATACTGACTTAGAAAGTGTTCTTCTCCAGCTGGTCAGGACTCAAAACCCAGGAGGAGATGAGAACACCTCCTGTGTGTTTTCTTTGGTGATACTTGTTGAGGGCTGTCTTGAGTTGGGCAGTGACTCGTGAACCTGAAAAGCTCAGAAGTCAGGAAGTGATTCCACTGTCATCGTATTGTCATCACGTACTTCTATCATAATGGGACCTGAGAGATTTTTTTTTCACAGGACTCTTGAAAGTGGAATTCATTCAAGAAAAGAGAAATGTTAAGGTGATCTTAAGAGTACGCCTAAACGCAAAAGCCTGTATTTAATCAGACACTATCAGAATGACCAAGGAGACTATAAGGACCCTGCAAATACTGCAGCTGTAAGTTAAGGGGAGGATGTACGCTGCTTTAAGTGTGCTTTGAATATATATAATCTTTTCTATACGAAATGGTTTGCACGCAACTGATATTGTTTTCTGCCCTTATAAATGGTGCTTCTGAAGCAAGATAAAATGGAAGTGTTGAGCCTGTGGTGTTGAAAAGTGACTGAGTTGCCACATCAACAAATGATTGTCAAAATGATCTCCTGTGACCTTAGCGAGAGGAGAAGGGGTTGGAATGGCAGTTGGCTGTCTCCCTTAGAGGAGACATAGCAGAAATGGCCTGAATACTAGAATTATCTCTTCTGTTAAGAACAAGAGATAATGGAGAGACACATGAAAGAGATGCAATTGTAAATGCATCCCAGGCTCCATGCAGGGCAGCTCCTTTCCTCAGCCCTAATCCTGGATAATCCCTTCCTGGTTGACCACCATGGACATTTGCTGCAAATGCATCTCCTGAATTGTCCTAAGGTTTCAGCTGCCCTCTCCTTGAACAGAAGAACATGTTACATGGCTGTTGTCAGGCAGTATTTTGAGGATGAGTGAGGAAATTCAACACACCAACATGGTGATTAGTTCCTTGGTGACCTGATACAGTAGCTGCTGTGATTGGTTCTTTTTGAGGAGTAGTCCACAGAAAGCTTTATGCCTTTGTTTATTTGGCAACAGTTCCTGATAGGAGATCAAAAGCAAATCATCCTTAATTCCTCTTGTTAGTCTCTGTTTTGCTATTAATCACGTTGAGCAGTTTGGATATTTAGTTGGAAAGTAACACAATTCTATTGGAATGTGGTCAGAATTAATCAATGCTTACTGCCTGCTTATTCTCAAATTGCTATTAGGTTCACTTGATCCCTATAGAAAACTCACAGGAGGGAATGAGATTTCTTTTGAGCTATGTCACAACCAAATGACATGTTTCCCATCTGGGCTTGATCTACATGTGATTTAGCTAGAAATTCTTGCTAAATAAAACTAGTTAGTATTATTTTGAATGATATGATGCCAGCAACAAGAGAAAAAGAGATTGCCTTTAAAACTTTTGTTTACATCAAGTGTCTGTTCAGCCTGGCTAGTATTTCAGATAGCAGGGAGCAGAGAGATGCACATCACTGAGATAATTCAAGCATTAGGGTTTATTTACTTTAATGCAGTGAGCCATTGTAATAGAAGAAATGAGCTCTGAGCCAAAGGTGTCCTAGTTTTATGCAGTTTCCTCTCTGTTCTTTTTATGGTCTGTGTGGTTTTTCTACAAGAATGACCTGTTCTATATTAATAATAAGCTATAAAATCTCATTTCAGACTGATGGTACCTCAGAGCTGCTTTGCTGAGTAAATAGAGTTGGATTGCAGAATTATACTTCACTGGTCTTGTACCGTTGATAGCAGCAGAAGAGAGAAATTGAAAAATAAAGGGATAGAGGCAAGGGAGAAAAGAGATGCTTTCAGATGGGGCTTGAAAATAGATGAAGGCTTGACAAAGTGGAAAGAAATACCATGGTTGTTGCACATGGCCGAAGGTGTTACACGTAGAAACCCTGATGCCATCTCTTGGTAGCCTCTGGTATGGCAAGATTAAGCTTAGATAACCTGTTTTGGGGGTATTAAGGGTGGTGAGTGAGCACAATACAAAGAGAAATGCGCTTCTAGGCCTGTCTTGATACTCACTGACAGGATTATAAATGGACCTACTGTGAGACTGTTGCTTTAAGAAAAGGACTCCTTTATTTAGGCCTATTTTGTTTCTCTTATTTCATTTAAAAGGAACAGAGTTCAAGAAGAAGCAGTGCTTTCAACTGAAGACATTGCTTTGTTTTGCCATTATTTCTTCCCCTTTAGTGAGCTGGTGGATTATATTTGGGAAGATGGTATGGGAGCAAGTTCCTGCTGTTCTCAAGTTCTTGACTCTGTGCGCTTGGTTCATGGCTGACCATGCCTGTTGGCTTTGGGTATTTGTACTGCAGGCAATTCTCTGCTTTTCTTGGTGGGAAGGTCTCTCTGCCCTAGCTTTAATGTTCCTCATTCTGACAACAACTGTTAAGGCTTGCAGCAAGGCCTCTAGCGTGGGCTATGCAAGCTTCGTAGGACACAATATCCAGTCAGGGGTTATATTCCATGTTGCCATATCTGTTTCACTATTGGTCTTTGTAGTATTTAGATTAAAGCTGATACTTGGGTGCTTCAGGGCAGTTATGTTGTCTTTTAGATATGCCTCAGATTGAGCTTCTCTCACCTAACTGGTTGTCACTCCCATCCAACTGGGAGGTAGCACTTGATTTCACATCAGTTCTGCCCAAAGGTAAATGAACTGTTGTTGTCACTGAGAACACCTTGTGGCTGAATGTGGTAGTTCCATAGAAGGATGAGTAAAGACTGACGTGCACAAGTTGTGCTAAGGCATTTTGTAAATAGCCCGAATCGTGGAATAAACCAAAATAAAAAATGATAACAGAGGCAGAAAGATTGTAAAGTCGTTTGTAATACAGGAAGAAATCATAGAATGGTTTGGGTTGGAAGGGACCTTAAAGCCCACCCAGCTCCAACCCCTTGACATGGGCCGGGTGCCCCCACCAGTTCAGGCTGCCCAGGGCCCCATCCAACCTGACCTTGGGCACCTCCAGTGATGGGGCACCTACAGCTTCTCTGGGCAGTTGTGTCAATGCCTCTCCACTTTCTGAGTAAAAAATTTCAGCCTAACACCTAACCTAAATCTCTCTTTTAGTTTAAAGCCATCCCCCTTGCCCTATCACTCTGAGATCATATAAAAAGTCAGTCCCCTTCCTGCTTATAAGCTTAAGTACTGGAAGGCCACAAAGAGGTAACCCCAGATCCTTTTTCTTCTCCAAACTAAAGAAGCCCAACTGCCTCAACCTTTCTTTGTAAGAGGTTTTCCAGCCTCTGAATGAAGGGTTTGGGATGGCTCTTAGGTTATCTGTGAGAAAGATTGGGCAGGCTACGCCAAGTCTGCAGGTACAGGAAGAAGTATCTGTTGCAGGTGTTGGTAAGACTGTAAGAGTAAAGAAAGCAAAAAGTCTAAATCGAAGGCAGAAGATATGTCTGAAGGCCTTACAGAAACAGTATGTTACTGTGGGCAAGTCCCCTGGAATCAGGCTTTTGTATGTTCAGTGTTTGTACATCAGATTGCACTTTTTAATGTCTTCCTGAGGGTAATGAGTGTAAGGTGAGTTGTCTGAAATATTTGGTGAGGATAGAGAAGTGGAAAAATGAGGAAAGGGAGACAGATATTATGCTTGAGAGCAGGATGGGGCTGAAGTGGATTGTGGAGTGAATGAGGAGCTGCCAGAGTGAGGAGAAGGCTGAGCAATGCGACCTTGTAAACATGTTTGAGATAAATGTGAAGTGCCAGAGCTTTCGGAAGACATCAGTCAGACAGCTCTGGGGTGCTGGAGCTGAAGGGAGGGATATTTCTGAGTAAAGCCTGTCTGAATGACCTCACTGAGGTGACAAGCTTGCGCCCACCTGCCTGCTTTTTGGTCCTGGAGATGGAGTCCCTTGGAAAGCACTGAACTGGATAATGACATAAATCTGATAACAGCCAGAAAGTGACTAGGTAAAGCTGAAGACACTTGTGTGTCAGCCCATCTGAGAGCCCAGAAATCCTCTTTTCCTTGTCTTTCACCTGAGTTATTGTCCTCTTGGACCCAGAAGCATATTACTCCTGTAAAGAGGTAGATGGCAGCTGTGAAAGACCCTCCCAGCAAATGCTTCCAGACTGAAGGTAGGCATGGGAGATTTGAAAACAGTGGAAGAAAGTATCAGTGCAGACTTCCAATAGCAAGAATGGAGCACAGCGTTGTCTCTGTGCAAGTGCTGTCCACACAAAAACAACCTGAAGAATTTCCTAGGGCTGCTATGGCTGGCTTTGTTGGTTGTTTTTTTTTTTTTTTCCAGCTCCACCAGTGCTGGTAGGTGAGGTGTGAACCAGTCTCTAGAACTATCAGTGGCATTAAAAACATCACAGCGATTAGACCTGTCCTCATCAGAGTTAAATGACGTGGTGTCAAAGCTCTTAGCAACAGCCTTTCTACACTAGGATTCCCTATCCTGATAATGCTGTTGGAGCTGCCCCAGCATTAGCAGCAGCAGGGCAGCTGGTTTTAGCAATACAGAGAACAGGCAGTACAACTGACTGCCTTCCAGTGAGCGGGAGGGAGCGAACTCCAACGCTTTCAGGCTCTTTGGACAGTTAGATAATGCTGATTGTAGAAAACAAAATAGCAAGTTGAAAAACTACAGTATTTACTGAGTGCAGGTGGAATAGATTTCATTAGGAAAGCTCTTTTTGTAATAGCAGTGCTATTAGCAGCACAGGTCTGTCTTGGTAACGGTGGTAGGGCTCTTCCTGTTCTCTTTATCTGCAGGGCAACACTTGGAATGGCAGCAATGCCAGTAAAATCTGTAAATAAACCCAGAGCTGAGCAGCTCTGGGATGTGTTCAGAGACAAGGCTTGGAACACAGAGGGGAGAACCTGGAAGCCTGACGTGGCTGGTGAGGAAGAACAGGGCTACTGACTCCAAATAGAGCTGCAGTGCTGGGGTTGGGAGTGGAAATTCCCCCCGAAGCGTGAATCTTTGCAAGGTCATGGCTTTGAGACTGAGCTTTTACTGTCTGCCTGCAGCAACAGCAAGGCTATTATAGGAGATAAAGACAATTGTCCCATAGCTTTGGCTCATTTACTTTATCTTCTCTCTGTGTTAAATGGATATAGTTTGATCTTTGTGTGTACTATAGGACATATGTTGCAATGGCATGACAGCTCTCACTGTGTACCCAAAAGCTTAATTTTCCTTTTGATTTTTTTTTAAATTGCTCTTACACGTGTGACTATTCTGACTTTCACTGCCTTCCAGATTGTTCTGTGCAGAAAAATCAGTGGCACATAGAAGAACTGTCCCAATAGTGCTTGGTTGTTTTTTTTTTTTTTTTTTACTGTGCTTTTTATTTATCTCTGCTGCTTCGTTCCTCTATTTACAGCTGATGTTCTACCAGCCTTGGCTTTGATATGGCCTGTTTTCGTATCCTAAACAGAGCCTGGCTTGATTATATCAGATGAAAGTTTTCCAATGAAAAGAGGGAGAAACAAGTGCTAACAGTTAGGCTTCTGCAAATTAATACTTCAAAAAGCCCCTGCAGTAATGCTGGTATGACATTGCTGATTTTTTTTGTGGCCAATGGCATTACCCAGTATTTGCTATATTTTGGCTTGTTAGTGATTCCTGCCCCCAGACCCCCACCCCTAAGTGCTGTGAAGAACGAGCACCAGCACAAAGATGTGACTGGTTTGCTTAATAAGGAGTTGCATGCATGAAACAGGAAGAAAAAAAAGAAAAAATAATCACTGTGCTTGGCCAGCTCTGCCACCACAGTCAGATGCTTGCTGCTTGCAAGCTGCATATGATTTAGTGGCCAGTGCTGCACCTGGGGCTAGTGCATGCTGTCTGCTGACAAGTCTCCTTGGTCATAGATGTGGGGATGAAATCTAAGGCTGTGCATTGCCTGCCTCTGGGTGTATGATCTTCCTACTCATCGTCTCAAAGTCTTGATGTGACCCATGTGTTGAATCTGACTCAGAGCAGCCAGCTGGGCAGCGTGCCATGTGGGAGACAGCATGTGCTGACAATACTATCTCTCTGAATCTTGATGAAGCCTCTAAACTATATGTACTACTCTTTTTCAGGACAAGACCCTCACCAAAGCTGTTTCCATTGCATTCTTACATAGCCCAGTGACAGGCCTCTGAAATGCAAATATCTTTAGAGGTGCTGCAGAGAGCCTCATCTCTGACCTGCAGTCTGTAGGGTGCCCATATTGGAGCAAGATGTCCTACTTCTGTCCTACCTGAGCTGCAGAGTTGAGGTGAGGACAAGGGCATTGACAGCAGTGTTGGAGTAGTTGTGCCCACTGCTGTGAGTGTTTGCGGTGGTGGCTCAGCCTGCTTGCACAGATGGATTCTGCAGGGGATGTTTCCTCGTTTGCAACAGCTATCCTACTTAATCTGAAGTTGATCACTTTTTTGATGGCTCTCCTGATGACAGCTTGGAAATCTTATGTCCAGAAAGCTGCTGCAGTGCAGTGAAAGGTGTTCAGTTTCTATACCTTGACTTTTTCTGCAGAGGTATCTGTGTATTATCTGTGCATAATACACAGTACAGCAGCATCCCCATTGTCCTTCCTGCATTTCAAGCAAGGCAACCCTCAGAATAACAGAGGGAGGCAAATAGCAGGATGGCCTTCTTTCTGCTAAACCCTTATTGAAATTCCCAGACAAGTTAATAAGCTTTTCTCCCTGCTCTGCAATTGCAACATCTATTTTCCCTGAAGTCTTCATCATTACTTTACTTGCCTGTGGCAAATCTGAGTGCTGTATGTTTCTAGCAGTGTTCTACATGTGTTTTGCAGTCCAGTTTTCCAAAAAAAGTGTGCAAAATTGACATTTATTTTACATATAAGATAGACTAGAAATGTTTCTTATTGACTGGCTGTTTCTATTGAATTAAGAGGTTTGGGTTGGTTAAGGCTGAGTTTTCTGAGGAAGAGTCCAGATTTTTAGAGATTTAGATGTACAGAGGTACAGCTGGAGATCCAGTATTCTCATTGGAAAGCCTTTTGGAGGGGTTCAGGCTCAACTCTGCTCAGTTATAAAAGGTAGTTGTGATCTTAACATACAAAGGGGCTTCGAAAAATTCTGCTTGGTGCTAGCTGCGTGCTTAGACATGGAAATGCCTTTGAAACATAGGTCAAGATAGCTGATGTGAGTCTCTAGGACAACACTACTTTGTTCTCAAGCATGTCTGTGCAAGTTGATCTCAACTTGAGACTGGTTTAGTGGAATCAGTTAAGCTCCGCATTACACGTGTACACGCATAAGGGATTTATAAGCAGCCACAAGTCAATATTTCCAAGTGGGTTCATGTTCAGCAGCATTACTTAAAACCATGAAACTGTACAAGTGCCCAATCCATAGTAAGTTCTGTGTGAAAGGGTAGATGAAAATAACCTGCGTGTATATGGCAAGAGGATCTCATTGGAGGAGGTGAGAAGTGGGGTAGCTGGAAACTGGGAGAAAATTGGTGACTGCTCCTGAATATCTTGTCTATATTGGGTTGGAATTTCACTTGTATGTAAGCTTTTCAGAGTGCTCTCTGGCCACTATGTTATGGGATTTATGTATGAGCAATGTATGAAAAACTGCTTTACTTGTGTGAGTAACAGTGAAATGTTTCCTCATTTGGGAAACACATGGACTTAGATAATTGGAAAGCATTGCATTCAGGAGGATTAATTAGCTTCAGTGTTTTCCCATTGTTCCCTGCTGGAAATGTGGATGTAACTCTATGCTCTGTCAGTGTTGCAGTGAGCAGTTGCATTCAAAGCATGGTCTTTTACTGTAGGTGGGCTGTGCAACTGAACCCTCACAAACTGGCAGATCTGGATAAGACTATAGGGTTAATATGACATTATTGCCAGTTCACAGACATCCAGTTTGTACCTGGTTATGTAGCATAGGAAGAAATGATTCCAGAAACTGCTTCCTGTGCGTATTCAAGAGGCTCTACAAGGCAGCCCTTTTTCTGAAGAATGTTAAGCTTTAAGTTTTCCTTTGGCTTTTCTTTATGGATGTTCTTCATCTGAACAGAACCAGAGAGGGAGCTTGAAGTGCCATGTAAACTGATGGGTCTATTTCTAGAGCTTTGTAATAGAGAAACAGTGCCATTACATTAAAAATAACAAACACTTTTTTTTTTTTTAATCTTCAATACTGAACATTCTTTGTTTTATTTAGGGGAATCTGTCTTAGTGCTTGAAGAAAGGGCTGACACTGAAGTTACCCTTGTAACTTTCTTGGTGATGTTCAGGGAAGACTGAACTTTCTCAGGACTTCAGCTTCGCATTTTGTGATTTTTATTTTTTTTCCAGGTCTGTGAAGTTGTACAGATACTTACATTAGTTTAACTGACTCTGGGCACAAGCAATGGCATGTCAGATATCTTATTGCCTGGCCTGCTGACACTACAAGCTGCTCTAGGGTATCCTACTGCCAGCAACTGACTGTACATAAAGCTCTTCCAGTTGCTTGCAGACAAACACTGTGTGAATGTAGGCTTGTTATATGGCATCATAAGGCTCTGGGGGTATCCCCAAGCCTCAGCTTCTCTTTCAAAATTTGCTATTGGAGACTTCCCAATGGCAAGCCATCTATGATTCAACTTAGTTTCATGATGACAGAATTCCAGGTTGTCTATTGAGATTTGACTCTGGAATTTCTGGGTAGGTAACACTTGAATTTGTCAAGATTTCTCTGTAAGATTTCTCCCCTCAATAGAGTCAACAGCTGCTCCCAATTTCATGTTGTACATGAGCTTTATTGGTAAACTTTCAAGTCTGCATTCCAAATCATTTATGAAAACGTTCAAGGGAAGTAGCCCTAAAATGAATGCCTAAGGAATCCCAGTGGTGTCAGGCTGCCAGCCTGATGTAACCTCATCTACCATAACCCTCTGACCTGTCAGCCAGTTGTTCACCCGTTGCCTTGTTTTTGCCTAGATGAATGCTGGATGTTTTGTTCTGGAGGATACCGTGGAAACAGTATTGAAAGCTTTGCTGAAATCCTAAAAGATTACATTAGCTGGCTTTCCTTGGTCAACCCTTTGGTCTGTAGAGTGTGAACTGTCAGTTATTGTGAACCGATAAACGATGAATGAAGTGACAATAAAGGACTGAGCCAACAGACCACCAGGTTCTTTCCCACTGGTGAGTGAAACGGGGTTGGAAGGCAGCTCTCTGGGGATGAAGGGAGTTTTAACCTCGCTCACTGACATGATTTCAGTGCGTGTGTGAGATGTTCTGCAGGGCTGTGCTGTTATCCAGTGTGGCCTCTGAGTATCTTCCTCCCCATCCTGAATTGATCAGGGGTGGCATCAAGCCCTTCTCTGTTCCCTCTGCATGCCTCCCTTAGGTGGGAGAGCTGGGTTCTCACACTGTCATCTTAATATTGTCTGGGTGATTGATCTTTTAAGAAACCTGTGTTGACTGAATGACCCCCTTCACCTTGATGTGAATGACAAGCTGTCACAGCCTGCCTCAGCTCTATTGGTGACATCTGACCCCAGAGAGGGAGCTTGACAGGAATGGGAAGCCTTTTGAGCTTTAGCTTTTGCCTATGCAAGTGATGCCAGCTCTGTACCACGCAGCATGAGATACCTGGGTATTTATTTGGCAAGGATTTAAATGCACTTCCTGTGCTTTGTTCTTCTTTATTACTAATTTTAAGCTAATTTAAGTTGGAAGCTAAAAGAATAGGATGAATTTTTAGGATACAGCTGTCTCTCATTCTGTACTTCTATACTAGAAAGAGTAGGATACTTGTAAGAATGCCTGGAGGGTAGCCCTGGGGTGACTCTTCTTCCTGGGAGGCAGAAATAGAAGAGGCTGAAATGCTGTACCTTTCCATTGATGTAACATATCAGGCTCCAGGGAAGACAGAGATGCTTGGAAGATGCTTTGGTGAAGGCTTTGAGCTGAGCCTGGGAACTGAAATACATTCATTACATTGGCCACTTAGGGTAGAATAGAGAACTTCACACAGGGCAGGAGCTTCTGCATTACAACCATAACTTCTCAATAAGCACAGTGTGTGATTTGGAGCACACAAGTGTGTAAGACAGGAAAAAATTCAATTCTGGACTTCTTTTGGGCTTAAAGAGTAGGGAGTAATCTCTCCCTTCACTGTTGATCTTTTTTAATTGACTTAGTACATGCTCATTTACTGCTTTTGTTTTTTTTTTACCGCCTTACTCTGACATTTAATGCTCATAGAAGTCTTTGAAGGTGGGGAGAAAATACTTTTCAGCATGAATTTAATTTGTTCTCAGTTTGTTCTCAAATTCTATTCAGCAAAAAAGAATTGCATCAGAGAGAATAGCATCCATGGAAGATGCATAATTTGTTCGAAGGCAGTATGTGCTTTTCCAGGAAAACAAATCAGATCACTGGAATTGAAGTAATCATTAGAAAAGGAGCGTGTGACTTTTTTTTTTTAGTTCCCTTTTCTTTGGCACCACGTCAAAAGCACATCTGTGCAAAGCAGCTGGATCTCTGAACCACCTGTTGGTGATGGGTGGGACATTGCAAACTGTAAGCAGGCTATGCTTTTAGCATAAGTTCTAATACCTAGCTAGCAAGCTGGAACTAAAGCAGACGTGATGATGGGTGTGTTTTTGTCAGTCGCAGACCAGCAGTGCCATGAAAATGCTGGCAGCATAGGCAGCTTTTCCCCATGAATTTTCAAAACTTGCAAAGCTGCTGGCTTTAAAACTTTAAAACAAAGCAAATTACTGTGGAAGTACTTACATATTTAAGATCTGTATTTCTAGGCCACAATGGAAATGGCTGTTTGAGGCATCTGTCTCTGGTGAGATCTACCTTCTGATGGGATTTATAATGCACCTGTTGCTGTGGTTCCTATGTGTTATTTCCAAATGTCTCTCCGTTGTCAAATGTGAAGTTTTCTTTTTAGATTGGGTTACTCTGTGACTGTATGCTCCAGTAACTAAGTACAAATCCCAAGAGCTGGGGGTGAAAAGCAGCCAGGCAATATGTGCTCTTAGGTGCACTTAATTCCTTCGAGAGACAGGGGCAACTGGAGCTTATGGACTTTAAGCATGTAAGCTGTAGTACCTTGAGCCCTCAGTCAAGATTCCCATTGTGCTAGATGCTGTACAAACATATAACATGGTCCATGCCCCACACAGCATGAGACATAAAATGAACATGACAGCAACAAGTGAGTGCAGTGAGAAATAGCCAGACGAAGAGCAAAATGAGAGAGTAGGCTGAGGCAATGCGGGCTGCCAGGCAGGGGAGAATCTTTTATGTCTCTATTGATAGTATGTTCCATCTTCATTATCCAGGTGTGATTGCCTTTAGGAATTGCATCAGGTCTGAAGAGGTATTTAATGAAGCACCAAATCATTAGCTTTCGTTCAATAATAAGAGGATGTTTCATGTTTAAGCATGTATAAAGATAAAATCTCGCAGGAGAAGGAAGATGCTGGTTAAATTACTTGGGAGCTGATTTACAAAGCCCTGTTGGATCAGTTCTTTGTTCAGTCTTTAGCATCTCAGCTGTTCCCTGTCCATAGTAACAAGGAACAGATGGGCACCAAACTCCTCATGCCCTATGAGTTTTCAAATCCTTTCATGTAGTTCACCAGGCATCCCTTCTGTAACAACATTTTTCATTTCCAGGGGGTTTTCTCCAATGGTGTGTAGAACAGAAGTAAGCAATCAATTCAAGAAACAGAGACAGAGTTGTCCATAGCAATGCTAAGAGCTGCAGCCTTATGAGCCAAGATCAGAGTGGGGAAGAGGACTTAAGAGATGCTGCCTCCTGGTCTCCTCTGTCTGCAGCACTTCCAGCTGACACTGTCCCAGTAGCCCAGATCTGATGGGGTGACCCCCCCATCAGATAATAATAGAAGAATAGAAGAATAGAATAATAAAAGACTTTTCTTTGTCTATGCTGAACAGCCTGACTTTGGCTAATCCGATTCTTCTTTGGCTTGGGAAGCACATTTTTTTCTTTGTTGTTGCTCCTGGTTCCTAAGCACAAGATCTGGAAGCTGATTGTCTATCTGCCTGCAAGCTGCACTCCTGCCCTGATATTCAAGCTGCTGGTTTGGAAACACTTCAAAAGACTTCCATTCTTCAGAGCTGCTGTCTGCACTGCTGTTACAGGCAGTTTTTAATGTTTTCTGATTACAGTATGGCATTTATTATTATGCCTTTTAAGACAGCACAACTTTATTTATACATCTTTTTATTGAAATATATGAATGAGTCTCCTTTGAGATACCTGCTCTGTCAATCCCAGTGCAGGATTTGAGTAACGTAATGCCACAGAACAGAAAATCAGAGGAAGGCATCTGGGCAGGTTCACCAGTTTGTTTTTAATGAAACGTTTTATCCCTTATTGCTTCTTGAGACAAACGCAGAGTTCTGAACTGGGCATGCTGTCAAATCCTCAGGTCTGGCATATGGCTCATAGAGACATCTTTCTTCTGCTCTTAAACTTTCCCTCCTGTTCCCGTCTTTTATTTTTCTCTCTTGCTCTTATGCGCTATTTATCTCCTTTCTGTCTTCCCACCCCAGATTCACTCATCTCATTATCTCTTCTGATGTCAGAAAAGATGCTGTTGGTTTACCATATGCTGTTAAGAGGTGCTGGTATCACAAACACAAGTTGCCTTGGATTGCTGTAAGCCCATTGACACATCCATCAACTTGCTGCTGTTCTCAGTGAAAGCCCATTCTACCTTCTCTTTTCTGACTTGTTGTTTCCTGTAGGGTGTTTTGTATGTTTGAATTTGTTCTGTGCTAAAGGTAGATAATATTCTGGGGTTACTAGCTGACAACTGACTTGAAGTGTAAATTATAATGCTGGTGTTAACTCCAAGCTTAAAATATATATGCAAGGAGAGTTCATAGCTGCACTGTGTGATGCTCTTCTTTCCTGGGATACTGTATGTGTGAAGAGTTTGCACAGCTTCAAAAATACATGGAAGGGAAATAAATTTCACTTAACAAAAAAAACCAAAAAAAACTTCCATAGGCACCAGTGGTAGCTTACGAAATCTCTGGATGGCAAACAGCTGGAGTAAGAGAGGCTTTTTTGGAAGTTGTAGCACTGCATCTTTACTCTGGTTTTGTACTTGTAGAGCAGTGTTGGATGTAAGATCCAGACTACCTGGGCTTCCTGCTTACACTGGTGTTGCTGGTCTTTTCTAGCCTGGCTAGTTAACTTTGTGTTTGGAGAAACTGTTTATCGTTCAGTTCCATTTTATGCGTGATTAAAATTAAGGCATATAGAACTACTGTGTTTTCTGGGTCAGGTTTTTCAGAGCCTTTCCTTATTGGCACCTGAGCTCTCCTGCCACTGCCTGTTATAAGCAAATTCGGGCTCCCTTTTCAAATTCATTACATTGTTCATTCTCTTTCTGCCAAGAGGATGTTTCAGATCCTCATTTTCCAGTGCTTAAGAGCTTTCTTTTAATTTCCAGTTGAAACTTATTCATGGCCATTTTATATCTATTTGTCCTTGTGCCAGCTTTGTTCTTCAGTTTGAGTAGCTCTCTGTCTTATGCAGTGTTTACTTCTCCCCACCCCAGTGGGAGAGATTGGAGAACAATCAGGTCACCTTTCAGCCATTATTTTGCTAAAGTAACCAAACTGCAATCTTTAAGGCTCCTGAAACTTCTCTGCTACTCTGTTTTCTTAGCCCTTTTCTGTGTGGTTCCTTTCAAGCACTGCACACAGCTGTTTGAGTGAAACCTGAAGTTAAAACCTTCATGCTCTCCTTTTGCCATTGGCAGTGACAGTCTGAGACCCGATCTGTCCTTTTCACCCTGTTGGGTCACACTTGTCCTAATCTTCTAATGGGCTCATCTATCCAGGGTGCTTCCCAATTAGGAGCCCCAGCTCATAATTAACACTTATTAAGCCCTAAATGCATAACTTCGCACTTTGACCATTACACTTCATCCCATCTCTATTGCTTCAGAACTCAAAAACATCCTGTTACTCCTGAAAGATAATCCAAACTCCTGACTGTTGGTAATAGCTCCTGACTTCACACCATCAGCAGATGTTGTTGGTTTACTCTGACTTTTTGTGTTGAGGTTATTAATGAAAGTATAAAATAAGATCAGCCTCAAAATGCATCCTTGAGAACTTCCACGTGTGACCTCCCTCCAGTCCAATAATTTCTCTTGCTGTACATCTCCTGCCAGTGCCTCTTCAACCAGTTCCTCTCTCACCTTTGCAGTTCTTGTACTAATCCTCATCTTCTCCCAGTTCACTAATTTCCAGTGTGGCACCGTATCGAAAGCTTTATTGAACAACAGAGAAATGAGATCTACTGTGTTTCACTTGTCTAGAAAAATCAGTTATCCAAGAAATACATCGAGTTAGGCTGGCTTGCTCTACTTTTTAAGTCTGTTTTGTCCCTTAAACATGTTCGATCCATTTGGCAGTTTACACTTGTGTATTTAATTACTCTTTCTTTCAGTATGTACTCTAAAACAATGCTTACTATTGAGGTTAGCCTACTGGGTCTGAACCTGCTTATGAGTACCTGTAGAGCACGTTCTGCAGGTCACACAGAACACTGTCTATCACCTGTGTCAAATCATCTCTGAATTGCAGTGAATTAGGAGATGAAATGCACTAGTTTGGTTCCGCTTTATTTTACTGTAGCACTATGTGTGGCATGGACTGAGATAAGGCAGTGTCTAGGCTGCTAGTATGGCAAATGAGAAATCCAGCTAGCTACAGCTACAGGACTGTCGTGTTGCTCAAAAAAGTAGGTGGAAGTTGAGAAAATTCATACAATAAATGAGGTGCCTCTTCTGTATGGATCTAGAAATACTTGTGTTCTTCCTCCACTCCTTTGCTGTTCAGGTGTGTGATTGATGCATCACCTAAAGCCCACAGAGACTACTGTGAAATTAGGTACGTAATGTTTTCTTTTAAAACATGCATGTGAGCTTTGGGAGGAGCTCTGGACAAAATTGTAATTTGTTAAAGCTATTTACTTTGTCCCAAGCTGGGTACTTAAGAACAGGCTAAGTGATCACTGGATGTAGCACATCTCTATCCTGAGTGTGCAGAATGGCTGGTAGGAGACAGTATTCCTCCCACCAGCTGAATGGCTGCTGTTTGGGTGGAAATAAAATAATGAGAGCATGACTGTACTTCCCCTGGTGGGTGGGATTTTAGTTGTTTATTTTTTAGGTTTTTTTGTTGCTTTTTTTTCCCCCCTAAATCTTGTATTTTTTATGCAGATGGTGTGCATGTGTGCAGTTGGTGATTGCTTGTTTTTTTGTTTTTTTTTTTTTAATGCTGGTGTTGAACTTTGTCAGATTAGTTATGGAAGCATGACCTTAGACAAAGACACCAACCCAACATCAGCAAGAACCAGATCTTGAATCTTTCTCAGTCTCAGCCACTGCTACAACACGCAACAGACAGCAGCTTGATGACAAAAAAGAAAACAGTAATTTTTTGCTGCAGATGATAATTGGCTCAGTATGGAAGTTAATGTGATTTTATTTGGGGATTGGTTTCTAAAGAGATTACATTTTAAGGAATCCGCGGGCATGAAGGGTTTTGCAGCTGTATTTATTCAATAAGCTGTAGGCACTTGAAACTTTGCAGCAGTAAGCCAGGTTGGTACATGGCTCTTCTTGCTCCAGCAGAACATGGCTGGAAATGGAAACCTTCTGAGTGGCTGGTAGGATGGAGCTAATACCATGTGGGGAATAAGTATATCTCAGTGCAGATCTCTCTGGCTCCCATTTATATTGATGCTATGCTGAGTCAGGCAAGTTGAGTTGCTTACTTGTGCATTGAATTGATGTAAAGGTTAACAAAAAAGTCTCTGCTTATCTCTCTTCTACTAGTACTCTTTAGGACCTAGGGGCAAATCTCACATCACATTAACGTGTTTCTTACAAGCCCTGATCTGAGTGGGGAACCTTTACCTGCTGCTGCAGTAGGAAACGTAACTATAGGGAAATGAACTTTATTTTCAGTTTAAGCAGGTGGGAAGGGGGGTGGAGGGGAAGTTTGTTTTGGAAAAATGGAGGAGGGAGTGGAATCTATTGGAAAATGCTGACATCCCAATCCGATGCAGAATCTATCTGCTGATGTAGATGGAAGCATTGATGTCTGGAATGGGTGTATGCTGAGTGTGATACAAAGAAATGGTTCTAGGGCAGTAGTTTAAAGACTTGCTTCATTACTTTGGGTATGTGGCTGTTTCTTTACATTTAATGGTCACTACAAATCAGTGTAACGGTAAAGCTAGAGGGCTAATGGTCATTTAGAATAACTGAGTCAGCTGCAGAAACTGGATTCTCTGCTGGTGTAAGACACTGCAGCTCAAGCTGTCAGTTTAGACCAACTGCAAAGCCTGACCCAGAAGATCGTGAAGAAGAAGGTTAAAAAAATTATCAAAGAAACTGACATTTTTCCATCTTTCTTCTTTCCCCAGGGCAGCCATTGAGGCTCTGGCAGCTTTGCTGAAATCGAGTAAGTTTTTCTTCATATTATGACTTTTCTTTCTGTGCTGTGCTGCTGGACGGAATGATCCTGTTGAACCTCATTCTCTTTTAGTATCCACTTCCCCCTAAATCCCAAAAAGCACTGCTTAATAAAAAGAGGTAGTTGTTTATATGTCTTGCAGTGCTTTTCAGCACCTCGTGGCTCTGTAGGCATGCAGATCTATGGGAGATGCTTTAGATCCCAGGATCAAGTTGCTGAGGGAACCGAGTGAGATGCTTAGTTTGAATAATCAGAGAACAGTGGTTGTCCTGGTGCTTGGTACAGGGAAAAAAATTGGGGAAAGCTGTCCAGGCAGTGAATAATGCTCATTGCTCTGCTCTGACTTCTCTGTCCTGTGATGCTCCTGTATTGTGAGCTGACCTGGAAACACTATTGTTATTGGAAAAGGCTTGGAAGACTTCTGCACTGCAAAAAGCATGACCTTATTCTCCCTTGCGATTTCATGCAGACCTAAAAGACAGGGCTGCAGCCTATGCATTGCTGGGGCATACTTAAGGCAGGTTGTGCTTGGCATCTGCACCAGCTGGCTGTGGGTGCTGGAGACGTTAACAGGGATTCTCAGTCACGCGCTGTTGTGTGACTGTTCCTGAAATGGACATGCTACCCTTTCCTGCCTTTTTCCTATCCAAAAACACTTACCTTTTATTACTAGAACTTAATAAAGCTTTGATTAAGAAAGAGCACTCTACTATTGCAGACTATCTACTCTCCAATAAATCACAATGGTGTACTGTCCTCTCTCTCCATCCTTTTCTTCCCCTCCCTTTTTCCTTTTTACAGTATTAGGAATAATGCATTTGTGAAAATCTGTAGTCCTGAAAGCAGTGCTTAAATGAGCAGATTGCAATGGGTTTGTCTCCGAGTAGCAGTGAGGAATTCTGAAACGATGCTCCAGTATTAACCTTGCTGCATAGATTTAAAGGTCACGTTATTGCAACAAGGAAAGACCTTCTGCTTTGGGCACTAAATCTTAATAAGGGGGGTTGTGGGGCTATGCCACAGCTGCTTGCAATATAAAAAGCAAAATTAGCATTTAGAATAGAAAGGAGTGCGGAGAGAAACCTAGAAAAGTGGAACAAGAGCTGAAAGCTCATCAGGCAGCTTGAGCTTTTCTCCTGCACTCCTGCAGGCACCAGGAACGGGAAGTGAAATTCTGCTGGCCCAGGATGTTAAAAGTATTAGTTTCCTATTTCAAGGCTCGTTCTGGGTCTAGAGATGAGGATGATATGGAGAAGTGAAGAACTAATCACCAAAGGAAATTGTAAAATGAGTTCTAAACCCATGCTGTAAAAGTCAGTGCTGTGTGGGGGGAATCATTTTGTGAGCCGAGGATTTTCTAGGGAATCTGGAAGGGCTGGATTCAGCTCCAAATTCCCCTGGTGCTTTTTTTTTTTTTGCTTTTTTTTTTTTGCTTTTTTTTTTTTGCTTTTTTTTTTTGCTTTTTTTTTTTGCTTTTTTTTTTTTGCTTTTTTTTTTTTGCTTTTTTTTTTTGCTTTTTTTTTGCTTTTTTTTTTTTGCTTTTTTTTTTTTTCCCCCTGTTTTCCCAAAGTGAACTAAGTTTTAAGGATTCTTACTCTTAGAATAAATTTTTCTGTGGCTCTTCTCAGCCAATCTGGGTTCTAGAGACATCTGGGCTCTTTCTCTTATGCTTCTTGTATTTTAAGAAGGACAGAGAGCAAAGCAGCCTTACGTTGTCACTTGGGAGGTTCACTGTGATGCACAATAGAGCACCACAGCCTGCAGGGCAGCTTGTACTCTGTTTTCTGATGCTTTCTGCAGGCTGTTGCTCAGTGATCAGAATGTCTTTTGGTTTTTGTCTTGTCCTGAAGCTCTAGAAACTAGAAGCTCCAGGTTTCTGGTGTAGCTGCACACAGCTTAGCAGGCTGTACCTTTTGGAAGGTGTGGGTTAGGGAATGTAAGAAATATCTCTGGTTTTTCCATAGTCAACATGGCAGGAGAAGAACTGAATTGTTTTTCATGATTGTCAGCACAGCTTTGCTTATCACAGTTAACTTATCTATGCATATGAACTTAGAGTTCTTAGAAAGCTGAAAATCAAATCCGATGAATGTTAGAACAAGTGCACATCTATTCTTGCTGATCTCCCTGCAGGGCTGTTGGATTGTTAAAAGCTTCAACTCGAAGCAGGCACAAGGGTTATGGTTGTGCATGGAAGATATTGAGGTGAAACTGTCCCTCTTGCTTCTGGCAGCAAACAGCCATGGGAGAAAACCCCGCACTTTTAAAGGGAGCAGGCAGATGGCAGTGTGTCTCCCTGATGGATTCTGAAATATCCTTCTTCATCTCCTCAGGCTTCCTTAAGCTCTGCTTAAGACTTAGTCCTCCTGCAGAGCCAATGCCTGGCTGGAAACTCTCTGGCCTCTGTCTCTTTCCTAACAGAAGAAGATGCAAAATGCCCACTGTATCAGGTGCATAATGCTATGTGTAAGAAAATGGTTCAGAACAAGAATCATCAGTGGAGAGAGGATGAGGAAAAGGCACTGCAAATTTACCCTTTGTCCGCAACAAAGAAGAAATACTCACATACCCAGCACAAGACCAGAGGGATCTTGATTATCCTGTCCCCCTATGCATGAATGGATATCGGTGACAGTCATGGAGGTGCTGAATAATGTTTAGGTCACTTCCAACAAAGTGCTATATCTTTCTATCAGTAGAAGCTCAGATTACAGATAGGGAAAAGATGTTTCACGCCTGGCTATCCACTCTCACTCCTGCCTTCTTATCTCTTTCTAAGCAATCCAAAGTACTTTCCCTGCCCCATGTGTTGCCCTCCTGGTTGCTGTGTGTCACTTGCCATGCCCACGTACAGTCAGCAGGTAGCTTGTAGTGAGGCCTTCCTCTTCTGTCTCTTCACCATGCCGTTTTCTCACTGGCTGAGCTCATTATCATATTACAGTAGGCTGGATATTCTGCTTATTAAATAGATGTAATGGTGCTGTATAACATAGCATCAGGAGTGTTTTCTTTTGGATACGAGTCAAGTCTTCACTGGTGCTACCTCTGTCCATCCTTCCCTCAGTTTCTAGATATTTGTTACAGCATGTGAAGATACAGGTAATCATAGAGAAATAGGGATAGAGCAAAGTACACCGTACTTCCCAGAGTCTCTTCTCCATCCAAGGCACACCTGCCATTTTTCCTGCCTCCTTTGGCTTTGTCCTGCTTCTCTGCACATCTAAAAGCTGTTGCTTTGGGTGAACCCACCCATCCAAAAGAAAAAAGCCAAACTGTAGTTTTAGGAAGAAAAAGAGATGCCTGATGCAGAAGCGTGGACAGGCATGAAGTTGGTGTGATCCCTGCTGGACGTGGCACCTTGAGCCACACGATGGCGATGTGATTATAGGGAACCCTATCCCACCAGAGCTTAATCCAATATTTATTTTTTGGTGAGTAATTTGTTTATCAGCAGGTTATTTTAATCTCATTTTGCTTGTATTTGTTATTCCTGACTATCTGTACTTCCCAGAATTAGCAGTTTGCATGCCTTGAAGGAAATTAGCTAGAGCTGATCTCGGAGGCATTTGCTCAGCAGATATTGAAGGAAAGGGTTAGGGAAATGGGCAGAGCCCTTGTTGCAATGCTTGCCTAGTGAAATTGTAATGAGCAATTTAAAGAGACAGGTTGTGCTGACCTCCTGATCATGCCTCTTTTATCAAGACAATTCCATGTGCGAACAGCAGTTATTGCAGATGGCCTTTCCCCTCTTTTTCTGTATCTTTACCTTCCTCCTTTTGTTGTCTCGATCCTCTTTTCTTCCCTTATTCCCCCCCAGGCTTTCATCTCTCACTTTCTGCTCTTTCTGCCTCATTTTCTGTCAACTAACCTTTATTTAACCTTTCACCCACTTTTTTTTTTCTTTTCATCAAAGCATAAGGATTATGTCTTGTGGCTGGCAGGATAAAATAATCAGTGTCATACTTTTCCTTTTATGCTGGCATCAAGTAGGGGCGACTAACTGTGAGGAACAGAGAGCAGTGTTCTAGCACACATTGCAGTTTGAATGGCCTGCACCCTCTATGCCTGAATTCATAATGCTTTGCAACAGATCTACTGAATTATAGGTCTTTGGTCTTGTGTCAAAGTAGACCTATGGTTAAACCCAGCACAATATCAGTGATTTGTCAGGTATTTTGCAAGATGCTTGTTTCTCACAATCATTTTAAGACCTCATTTCCCACCTCTAGATTGAGACTCCATTATCAGTCTGGCCCCAAACCTATCATCAGTATTTGTGGGATAATGTGAAATAATGTGATCAGAGTTGAATTTTGCAAATAGCTTCATAATCATCTAAAACAAGTTCTGTGTCTGTGCTTCTTCCTGAGTTTCAGGATGCAAATAGTATTGATCCTGATTTAAAGCTTCTCTTTGAGAAGAGCTGTTTTATAAGAGGGGAAAAATGATTCAATCTCCTTTTTATACCCTTTCAAAGACTGATGTTCATCTATAGAGATGTCCCCGGCAAAATCACTAAGTTCTTTACAGAAGAAGGTTCATTCATCTCCTGGGGCATGGCAGCTTCTTGCTGTTTTGCTCCTGAGGGTGGGTATGAAGGAGTTAAGTGTCAAGAACTTGCACTGTTCTCTGCTGATATCCTTAACAGTGATTGCTTACTGTGTTTTGGCAGCGTCTTTGTGCCTCCAGTGATGATTGGGCTTCAGAAAATTCAGTGGCCAATTTTTGGGAAGTCTTCCAAATTCTAGCATCCTTGTCTGAACTTTCAAACCTCTTTGAGGGAGGAAAAAAAAAAAAAAAAAATCAACCTGGAAATTTCAAGCAGAAAATATATATTTTTTTAACTTTATTTTTGGTTTTCTATTGGGCTACAACCCGAAGATGCTTTGAAACTGGAAAATAAAGGAGGAAAAGGGATCTTTTTTGAAGATCACTTTTCTTCTGAGGTTAGTTCAAAAATTTCAGAAGGATTTGGCTTGCTTTCTTTTATATATATGAACAATGCAACAGAAGCCAATTAGTGAAGAATTGCCACCTCATGATATAGTTTATATGATTACTACTTTACAGTCCAAAACCTGGAACTTTCAGAGTAGAAAAAATGAGCTGTTCTTGTGCTGATGTTAAGCTCACAACATACAGTGTCTGTGCACCTAGACCAGGAACTTATATGTACTAGCAAGTCCTGCCTCTACTTTGTGCAAGTGTTAGACCTCTATCCTAAATGCTCAAATTAATGCTTTGGTTCTCAAGGATGCCCGTGAAGTTTATGGCACAGAATTAGTCTTCTACCTTCCAAAACAGTTGAGTCTAATACTGACTTCTTGCTGGAACTCTATAGCCTACCATGTATGGGTTTATCCCAGGGCTGGATGGGTGACAAGATTTCTCTGAGGACAACTCATTCTGTTTCTGCAGGGCACCCTCATGTTTATCTCCAGCAAAAAATGGTCTCACAATGGCAGAATAGAATAGATGTTTTCACTTCACTTGTGTCTTTTATTGCTAAGAGACAGTGACTGGAGAAGAGCAGGGAAGCTGAAGATTTTGTTCTTCCTTTTGTTCCCTTAGGGGCCATAGGGTTAATCTAGCAGAGCGTTCTTATCTCCAAACTGTAGCAATATATGCTTGTGGCATAATGAATCAGCTGAGTGGCATCAACAAAGAGATTTAAGTAGATAGATGGAAAGATAAGTCTCTTTGTTCTGCCTGGTAAGCAATGCATTGCTCATCATATTTCAGGTTGACCGTAATTCAGTTTTGTGATTAAAAATGCTGCATGTTTTCCAGTGCTCCCTGTGTTCTTGGCAAATGCTTCAAAAGGACTGGCATACAAGAGAGAGCCTCATAAATGCTCCCCCTTGTGCCAAAGCCCCACTAGCAGTCCTAAGTCTTATCTGCTAGACTCAAAACCTGGGTTTCATCTGTCTTTGACCCCCACTGCAAAATCAGAATTCTTTCTCAACTGTGGATTTCCTCGTGATGTGAGTCCCTTGCTAATTCAGATGCATCTCTCATTTGATAATGACACACATTGGCTGTGCATCCGTGTCACATTCTCCTAACTAACTGAACAGATTATTCTGCTGGATATTTTGTCACTATAGCAGAGAATATTTTCATTGGTCAACAGCACTGCCCTGGAAACCAGAAGTGGGTGTTAAGTTCTAAATGAGGGGGGAAATAAGAAAGATGTTGGGTATTCCCACATGCATGTCTAGACACTCCTGGAAGCTACCTAGGAGGAGAATTTCTGTTTCCACTGAAAACATTGGCTGCACTCAAGGAAAAGGAAAGGGACTTAACAAAATAATAACAAAAAGGGTCAAAAGGCATAGAATGTTTTGCTGCTTTACCAACACAGATCATGCATACTCGCTCCAGGAGGGATGGGTTCTTGCTGCCTACAAATCTGTGCAGTTCTGCTTATACCTGTATGATTCATTTCCACCATCTGTATTTGTGCCAACGTATAGGCAGATACACATGCAGGTGCACCCCTAGATGGAGACACCAGCAGACACAGACAGGTGGGGAGCCTTCTGGAGATATTGGCATGCTTCCTCCTTCGTTTATTTGATACTTTTTTTTTTTTTGACTGTACAACTGAAAAAATCTGGAAGAGAAAAACCAAAACACTGGAGAAAAAAAAAAACACACAAGAGCAGAAGTGAATCAGTGGAATGGGAGAAGGAAAATGAAAGCTTTCTTTCCCTTTCAGTTAATACTCATTGCTTTTGATGAAAGTGCTGGCAAAGTATAATCCTGCCTCTCCTATCTACTTGCAGAACTGACTATCTCAGCTGCTCTTCCCAAAGTGACCGTTCTGATCTTAAAGGAGATTAAGTGCAGGAGAGCACATGAGGGAAACAAATAACAAAACTGTCTTTCTCAGCTTTCTCAGTGCTTTTCATCAGTAATGAGACTGAGGCATTGGGACAGCTGTCTTCTGGTCCCATGGATTTGGGATCCAAACGTGGAAGTCTGTCTTGAAGGACATGACTCTCCTTAGGGAGTAGTGATGCATTGCAACAGGCTTCCCAGTCAAGTGGTAGAATCACCATCACTGGAGGCTTTTAAGGAGGGGGTAGATGTAGTACTTAGGGACATGGTTTAGTGAGCTGTGTTGGTGGAAGGTGGCAGTTGGACTAGATGATCCTTTCCAACTTTAATGTTTCTATGAAAACCTCATGAGCACATCTGATAAGAATTCTGTTTAATCAACTTCCCCAAGCAGCTCTTGTGAGGTATTTCCCTCACTCTGCTGACAATGACACAGAAAGCTTGGACTTCAAGGAGTGAGTGCTAGGGGCTGTAAATCCTTACTTCTAGTCCAATTTCATCTGCCTCTGAAGAGTTAAGGGAAGCTCTGAGCCTGATCCAAATTGTCCCTACCTTACACTGCCTGACTCTTCTTGTCATGTTTTATACACTTATTGACTTTTACAGAGTTCTCTGAGTAATTCTTCAAGGAAGATTGACTGATTTAAGGGGTAAGTCATCCTGCAGGTTAGTAAACATGACAGCTGGTTGAGGATTAGCAGGAAATCATGAATAAAGTAATTGATAAAGGATTCTCAAGCAATTAAAGTTTTCTAGCAGGGAGTCAAAAAAAGAAAGGGAAAAAAAAAAAAAGGAGAGAAAAACAGAGTGAAGGTCAAAGGAGAAGGTTAAGCTAAAAGTCTGACAACCATGAAGCCCCAGAATACAAGCTGTATTGGTAGAGAAAGTATGAGAAGGTTAAAAAGGGGAAAAAGGGCTGCACAGAAATGCAGGGCATAATCTGGGCACAGCTGTGCGTAAGGTATAAGAATGAAATGCCAGCGTGACGTGCAGACAGTGCAGAGGCATCAGCAGAGTTGTGTGAAGATGCAAATCAGGATTAAAATGAGGGATTTTTTTGCTGGGACACTGTCACCTGCCCTGTGATGGCAATGGTAGAGCAAGCTGCAGGGCAAGGCCAGGTAGCTGCAGATCTACCTTCCAATCCTTTCTCTGGGAAAGAGTTTGCTGATATACTGTAGAGAGCAACTAAGATGACTGCAGGTAACTTCCTTCCCCTTCCCAAAATCTTCATCTGTTACATCACTGGGATTCAGGTTAGCTGTACGCTAGCTGCTCTCTCTATGGCTTCCTTGCTCCCGATTTTCTTCATCCAGCATCTTTACCCCTTTTTATTCTCTCTTCTCCTGCCCTGTGAATCCTTGCTGATTAATGTTCCAGGTGTGAGAGGTTCTGGCACTCTATTTAATGGACTGGAAATGAATTGGAGCCTACTAGCTCTGGAGAATCCATACCAAGAGCCATCTGTTGTGAGCTGCAAACTCTGATCGGTATTCAAGGAGTTGAGCTCCAGTCTCACATATGCTACCTGGTCCCTTGGTTGGTTGGCGAGCTTCTAATGTGTTATCACTGTCAGAAATGTCAGGACCGGTTGGGAAAGTGTGTTTAGGCAGGGTTAGTTTGAAGGGAGGGAGCCTGGAATCTGGTATGGTTTTATGTTCATCCTGTGGGGCAGGGCATGGAGCACAGTTGGTGAAGGGCTGTGCTGCAGAATGGTCGTATGGAGGAAGTCACTTTTTATCACCAAGTTTTCTAATCTTCTTTGTTGAGTCCTGTATCCTAGAGCCATGTGATTAAGAGAGCGTCAACATCTTTCCCTTCATATATTTTTTTATAAAACTAGCTTTTATTTTTGAAAGTATCTTTTGAGCTTTGTAAATCCTTCAAAAATGATCTGAACGTTGCCTTTAATTTTTTTTCAAAACCAGAAAGCAGCAGAAGAGAGCCCAAAATGCTGTCCATGGTGGTATTTGGTTAATTTTGATATACTTGGGGTTTTATTTTGTCTCATGATGTTAGGAGACAGGCTATGATTTCTCAGAATAATTTGATTCATGGCTTTCATTATAGAGGTACAAGTGGGAATGTATTTAGAAGTTAGCAGTTGACAGGATTGTGCAGCTACAAGGTTTGTGTGTTTGTTGATCTCAGCGAGGTGTTCTGTCAGGACTAAAATACATGCACTATGTGAAGAGTGTGTGACCTGCTGTCAGCTAATCTTATTGTTTGGCTTTTCTCACTCCTCAGGAGTTTCTTTAGTTTCAGAGACACTTACAGTGCTGTGATCTGGATTAGGTTTATTAGCACTTGGAAGGAGATAAGGGCTCTGTGCCTACCCCAGCATTGGTTTGCCAAAAGAAAGCCTTCATTCTTTTAGTCTTCTGGCCGACTGTTTCTGCTTAGATGTGAGACTTCTTTTTGTAAATCTGAGAATCTAGCTCATATTTAACAAATAGCATCTTAATCTGCAACAGCAACAAAAGATTTAGCTTTGTCCATGAGATGAGGAAGAGGTGTTAAAGTCTGAGTTTATAAGCACTGCATAGCCATGTGGCTGTCAAATAGAATGAGCAGCTGAAAGAGTTTAATTCATCCTTTTCTCTTTCATTTCAGAATCTAACAGCCGACAAGCAGTGAACAGAGGTTATCTGGGTGGATTGCTGAGGCTCTATCAGGACTGGCATCACAACGATGTCTCCAACAACTACATTTATATTCGTAGAGGTCTCCTGCTCTGCCTAAAGCACATCACCAACATCCAGCTGGGCAGGGAGACTTTCCTTGGTTCTCGAGGTATGGAGATTCTCTTCACAAGCGTGCAGGTAAATGGTGCTTCGTGCTTTAGTGAAATGGTTTGGTAGTTAGCACTGCATCTTATCTCTCAGTGTAAAAGTGTCTTGAAATCTAGATGTTGCATTCTGCAAGAAGTTCTGTCGTGAGTGGAAAATGATAATGTCAAAATAAAAATTATTGACAATTTTCAGTCTGATGAAAATGTTCCCATTTAAAACTAATATTAATCCCCACTGTTCCTTATAGGAGTTGTAGCAGGATTTTTAATGGTTTTTTTTTTTTTTTTTTTTTTTTTTTCTTCTCATCATATCCCGCTCTCTGCTTGGACGTTCTCTCCCAAAGTGCAGTGTAGAGTTTCCACAGAAGAGTCAAGGTGTTTCATGACATGTTTTCTTTCAGGTATCCTAGGTTTCTATCAGATGGATAATTCCACTAAATCAGTTTTCTACCAAAAAGTGTTGATTTAGCCAAGCTTTTGTTAAGACAAACATCAATTAGTTGCTTTTCAGTAGGCCCAATTTTAACCTTGTGAAAAGTTAATGTAATTTTGTAAAAAAAAAGATGGGAACCCTGTAAGATGTAGAAAGGGCTCGTATAGAACAGTAATGTACCCCTCTCTGTCTCTTGCCAGCATGCTTCCTTTAGAGAAGCACTAGAGAATACTGGAGAAATACTGAAATACTGAGAAGCCTTCAGTTCTTGACATGTGCAATTCCACAAGGGATATTTCTACTGTAATTCTCAATGGTTGATGCATTAACCGATTCCAGAACCATCCTATACAGGATGAGCATCTATCTGCTTTTCCTCTATCAAATACACTGGACTGTAAGGCAGTATATCTGCTTCTTCGCTGTTTCTGTTGCTATCATGAATGATTCTCTTGTTACAAAGATATTTCTAACCAGCAGTAGGAGATAGAATGACAGAAGTTTGGTTTTGTTTTTTCCCTCCTCCCCCCCATGCCTTCCCTTCAGATGGGATGAGGTGGCCACAGCTAGCAGAGCTTTCAGGGAGTATCAGCTCTTTATTGCCAACACCCTGATATGCAGAAAATTGACTAGGGAGTGTGGTAACAGCTGCTTGGGGGTAGATGTCAACTTATTCTCTCTCAAGTGCCTTCTACAGCCCATGTTTTTTTCTGAGCTAACATCTCCTGATAGCTCAGCCTAGGAGCAACACTATGAAAAGTGCAAACCTGGGGTCACCTTGGGTGAATAAACAGGAAATGACACACTAAGTATGCAGTGAGCACTGAGAAGGCTAATCTGTCCAAAGGTTAGAAGTGGAGCGGAAATGACAGCTTCAGGGGCCTCTAGTTTATTCTCTTCTGCTCTATGCTATACTTAGGTTGATTTTGAAAGGGGAATTACCAGAGTTAATAGGCTCAAAGCTCCACATTTGCTCATTTCTTCTTTGTTGTAGTCAGTCTCTCCTCAAGATGGGGAGCAGTAGGTGTCTGGCAGCCCTGTAAGATCTCGCTCTTCTCGGATCTGACCGAATGTGGAGACTACTGCTGCCACTGGAAGTTCATCAACATCTTCATAGATGATGAAATAGAAGGAGATAGTAGAGAGAAAATGGGAAGTTCATCCTTCTAAGAAGAAATGTAGGCTTCGGAGGGGAAGAGAGCAAGGCAGTTCCCGATTGGGAAAGCAGTGGTTCTTTATGCAGACAACTTTGTAATGCTTTTAGGAATGTGCTGGCTGTGGTGTTTAGTTTTGAGCAAATTGGCCAACTAATGTGATTTTAAAGGTGTCACAGCCTGGCTAGAAAAGTTCTGCTGAGACTCTTTTTCCCCCTTTTTCTGTTGAAGTCAAAAGAGCTCTGCTGGGATGGATTTGACAAACCCCAGTGAAGCCCCCATTCACAGGGCAGGTTTTCAACTGAACCCCTCACCAACTGCTCACGGTATGGACTGTCAGACAGCTGAAGTGACTGGGCTTACATGGGTATCCAGAATACCTGAGCTTGTAGCTTTACAGACTTTAAGCTTATGACTTTTCAGAAAGAGCCTGTTGTTCTAAGACTATTTCCTTACACTGACTGGGACAAGGTGCAACTTGGTTTGTGGAGAGCTTGGAGAAAAAAATTGAGTTCCACTCCTACCTGGAATGAAAAATAATTTTAGATAATAAAATCATTTGTGAAAATGAAACACTTCCTACTTCCATTTCTTCTTCCAAGCCTTGCTTAGATTGCAGTGGCAGTTAAATAGTTTCTTCACATCAGCAACTGTCTGGCTTTGTGCATGCAGTGACTGACAGCTGCCTACTCTGAGACAAGAAGACTGCTTTGTGTCTGCTTTAGGAAAGACCATAGTATAGACCATTCTTTTGCTATTGTATCATCTGCCCATGTGATTTCTTAAGCTCATCTGGTATATAGAGTCTGTTCTAAGTTAATGTTAGTCTATATTCTCCTCTATGTTTTCTATTAGTGTAATTATCTGTTGATGTAATATCTAAGCCTTTCTATAATGTCTTGGTAAGACTACTACAGATTCTAAGGAGAAAAGCTTAACTACAGGAACTCAAAGCGGATCCCCTGAATTCAGGCTAGCTGTTCATGGGGTATCTGGGCTAAGGAATCATTCTGCTCCCTCATTCACTACAAAATAAATAGGATAGTTCACATGCAAACAAAGCAATCTCCTGTCTATGTCTCAGGTACCAGTAAAAAAAAAAAAAGCTTTCTTGTACAGTAATGCACCATTTTTCAGTCACCCGTAAACCATGCTATGTCGGAACCTCAAAGCAATTTATGAACAGTAATGAAAGTAGTCCAAAATATTCAATTTTCTATCTGAAGCTTTGTTAACATCTCTAAGTTAATTTTCTGTAAAGAAAAACACTACTTTCAAGCAATGTTCTTGAGTAATTCCTCTTGTGGAAATGGTCAGTATGAAAATGCCCTGCTCTTGACTAGCTCAATTCATGTTGAAATGAATTAAGATGGCTGTAGCCTAGCACTCACTGTGTTCTAGTAAAAACAGAACAGTTTTCCTTAGTAAATGATAGCATGTAAACTCTATAGGATAGTAAATCATAGCCAAGGCTGTTCTGTCCCCACATGCAAACTTTCCTTTATCTTTTCTTCAATAACAAGTGAACTTAAGGCACCCAAATACCATATGAACGGGTGAACTTGAAATAGAAATCAATTTCCTTGGCTTTTGCTCTAACTGCTTTAGAATTTCCTTGGAGATGCTTTCAAAATTGTTTTTTCTCACCCTTGTTTGTAGCAGCCAGAGATCCAGAAATACATATTAAGATTCTTGTAGCGAGTCCTGTAAGCATGTCAGCTTTAGATGATTTTTCTAGTCTCCCTACAGGAATCCTAGTTAATCCCACTGAATCTTATAATGCTGTTCAATCATACATGAGAAAACAGACTAAAATCCTGTACAGCAACAACAAAAAAATAAAGAAAAAAAAAAAATCAACCCAGCCATTTTTCTGTTCTTGCTTATTAAAAAGGACTTTATGTTCTTCTGACCTCTTACTGCATCTGCTGAATTCTTGTCCAGCCAGAGTCCTGACTATGGACTGTGAGACAGTTGCACTGAGCACCATTTTATCTGTACTGAAGTGAGACCAAAGTTTTTAGATGATATTAGAACTTATTTTAATATCCCTCTTCAGACATACAGCACATTTGTGCTGCTTGAATTGCATTCCTGTTCTGATGGGCTAAGCCTTAGTCCCAAATCACTGAATATATCAGCTTGCTGGTAAGCGTGGTACAACTTGTAACCTCAAGAAGGATGCTGCATAGATCAGTCAGCCTGGTGAAGGCTGTGGCATGGATACAATATATACATGGTATTTGGGGAAATGTGAAGATTTTGGAAAATAAGGTGGTTTGGTTTTGTGAACGTTGTGTGTGTTTAGGCAATGTGCCTTTGGGCAACAGCATTAATAAGTTATCTGAACTGCCTGACTGTTACATTAAAGGTGCACGTGTGCCCCTCTGGTAGGTTCTTGTTACAGTAAAAATAAGGAGTCCAGGTAGGAAACTCATGTATGATCCTGGTTCATAAGCAGTAAGGAAAGGCATAAAATGGAGACCAAGTAGTCACTTGTCTATAGTGAAGTAATAAATACAGATAAAAAAAAATATTCCAAAACTTTCAAGTCTATCTGGAGACTCATAGCTCCTTATGTTTCTGATTTCTACATTGGATTGTAGGAGTAGATTTAAGATTCTCAAGGAATTCAGTATTTTGTGACTAGGTGATACGTGGTGTTCTTTCAGGCTATTTGGTCCAGTGTTTAACCATATAGAAGAGAGAACAGCAAGTGTTCTCATTCAGAGAGTGTACTGAGAACAGTGATAAGATGGTGCAGCTGTCCTGGTTTACCTGTGTTAGTTCTGACGTAGTTCTGGAGACAGCAATAATAAAGATATGGAAATATAGATTTTGTTGTGAATTGACATTCAAAATTTAGGATCTTTGCAAGACTTCATATCTGTATAAAGGGATTTATCTCTTCAGTGCTACTGTTTATACTCTAATGGATGCAGCATGCTCTGACTCAAATGTTGAAGAACAGAGAGGGTCTTTTAAATGAGAGTAGAAATCCCCTGGGAACCATTATTTCTGTAGGAAATAGACTCCAGAACTTATTTTTTTTTTATTTATTTGTTATTTTTTTTAACTTTTTTTGTAAATGGGGGAAAGAGCCCTATGTGATAGTAATGGTTTGATGTTCCAATCAGAAGAACATTTCTAGGAGATCACATGCAGTAGGCTGGGCAATTGTAAGAGGCACCGGCTCTCTTAATACTGTTGTTCTTTTGTTCTTAGGACTGTTTATCTTGCAAGAATCTGGATCCAATTGTAACCACTGTGACTCAGATTCTACGGAAGTGCTACCCCAAGGAGCCTCTGCCTCTGGTGACAGTGAGAAGTTGCTATTCCTTCCCTCTTCCTGGGAACGTCAAGACTGAACGTCCATGTATGGGATCTGAAGGTAAATTGCTGAAGGGTGAGTTTGGTAGGAGGAAATGGAGCGTGATGTGAGAATTAAGTGTAGTGTCTGGGGAAAGGAGTTTTATCTGCCTTATCCTGAGGTTTGTAGTTAAAATTAGCCTGGATTACAGTGATACTCATTAGGGATAGAACCACCCCCACATCTTCTTGACACTTGGAGGTTCTGTTTGGAGAATAAATGAGAAAAGATTAAAATAAATGGTTGAAATAGTATAAGTAAATAAATCCATCTGTGATTCAAAAAGTAATGGAACAGAATGAGCGTGGCAGAGGCTGGGAGTGCCACAGTTCCATGACAGCAAGAGAGATGGAGGCAACTGCCTGTGCATGGCTCTGGGGATAGCACTGCCTTCTGGTTTTCTCAGTAAATAATTTTGGGATGTATTATCTTTTCTCCTTTCTAAAATAAAAGCAGATAGCAGGCAAATAACTTGAGTAAATGATATATCTCGGCACCTGCTGGAAGTAAGAACTGGAGCACAGGCAGAACAACCCCTCCACAGAAACAAAGAAACAGTAAACTCTGTGATATGCACAAGCATTTTTTCTGTTGCTTTCAGTTGCACATGGAAGATACTCAGATACCGTAATGATGATAGCAGTAAAATACCCTAATCTAGATAATATAGATTAAGAGCATCCTGTAATGTCATTGCAGCCAAGCAGAAAATCTCTGTGGCTTTGTAATAAGAGTTGGATCCATATCATGGTGATATTTCTCATGGTTTTGAAAGGCAGTGCTTGATTCCAAGCGAACAGAGCTTTAAAAACTGTGAGAATTAGTGCCAAATGCATTTATACCAGATTAAGAAATGGAATCTGCTTTAATCAGGATTGTGTTGGTTGGAAGGCATGTGTGCCTCACATGAGATGGCACGTATTGCTGTGGAGGGCCTGAGAGGGATATTAGATTGAATGCATTTGCCTGTATCTTTCTTCTGCAGATGATAATGAAAGTGATAGTGAGGAAGACATGGAGAAAGACCTGAATAAAGATGATGTGGAGGGTAAAGAGGAAGTAAGTATGTAAATGACAGTTTATTTATCATTCATACACTGGAGAATAAACTGTTGTCCATTTTGACATCCTGATAAATCATCTAAACAGAGAATGTAGATGTATGTGCTCCACATGGGTATGCTATATGAATAATAAAATAATACAATGATAATTGAAAGATGGAAAAAGAGAAAGGACTGTCTTTCAGTGGAGAGTCCCCTGCATTTGTCCTATTAATTACCAGGCTTATCACCTAGGCAAGTCTAACCCTCCTTTTCTTCCCATATCAGTGCACAGTTGGGCTATGCACCTATTGCAAGAGAAAGATTAATTCATTTAAGCTATAGGTGAGGCATTTGAACCTAGATACGTCCATCATCTGCTGCTGCACACAAGTAATAAGATGTAATATTCAATACCTCTGTTTTCTCCCTTTGCACACTCTCTCTGCCATGATCTAATTGGCAAACCAAATGAAAGAAGACTAGCCATGAGCTGAGTGTGCAAACTTCTGTTCTGAAGACACGTACAAGCTTATACGCAAGTGTGAAGTATTATGGTCCAGGGAAAGGGTTTTGGTTTGGGAAGAAACAAAGTTGCAAACATAGACTACTTAGGTATGATTGAGACCTCTATGGAAGGGCTGTTTCATTTGTTGCCTGTTTTTCTCCAAGTATTAATTTGATTTGTCACACGATGAAAAAAAGGAAGTATAAAAACTAACAAAACAAGAATGAAAACCCTATCAGTAGCTCAGCATCCTAACTTGGCTCTATCTGTATGTTTTGTCTGTATTTTAGGGCTCATCAAGATGCTCATTAGGAATAAGGCTCCCTGAGAATTTATCTCCTTCTTTAATTAGTTATTCATTCAGAAACATCCCATGTGCTTCTGTTCCATTTCATTATTCATATGTATTTACCAAGCAGAAGTGAGCATTTCTTTGGTCTTTTTTGCCTAAGAGTTTGCTCTGAATATGAGTTCTAACTACTATCTGTTTTGTATGTTGGTTGTATATCTCCCATGATGAAGCAGGGAATAAGTAATGAACTTTCAGTGTACCTTTCTCAATGAGATAACTTCTGAAGCAAAACTTCATTTTGGTTCTGAGATCTGATACAGAGCATTGCACATAGATGCATGGTTCAGCTTTTAAACATGAAAGATTCAGATATAATTCTTATCCCTACTTCAGTGATAACTATCTAAAAGTTGCTGGCTTTTTTTTGTTGTTGTTTTGTTGTGTTTGTTTTTTTTTGTTAGGGGTAAAGTGCAGAATATTGATTGGGCAAGTTTTAAAGCTGTGTATCAACAACGTTGAGGGAGAAATGTAAAATATGAGCAATTGATTCCTGCAAACTCTGATGCTGAGTTGGGCCATTCTGTTTAATTAGAGATGTCATTTGGTTGACTAAATCAAAGGTAGAACTGTCAAGCTTTCCAATTTTGCCAGTAGCTTGCGAGGCCATTTTTCTTTCGTGTATTATTGGGATTTTCTTGGTAAATACACTTTTTAAAAATGATATTGTTTCTTTGAATCAAAATATTACCAGCTGTGTCTGGAGAGCATATAACTATTGGTTTGCACAACATAAGGGAAATTGTTGATGTACCCTGAAACAACCAGTAGCTGTTGATGTTCCTTATTATGGATCCTCTCAAGCTGACATGCTTATTAAATATGTTCAAGTATAAGTAAGTGGGTCTAGATGCTTTTTTAACTGTGCTTTTTCACAGTTTTTCCAGGTATGTTCCTAGATAGCAAAACTCCAAATTTCCCTTTTTCACAGTCTAGTCTCTCTTTTTGTGCCTCCATTTTCCATGATGTTAATTGAGTTTACAGCCCACATGAGTTTGGGAGGAGCAGTTGTAGGATTCAGTGTGGTAATGGAAACAAAGAATGTTATGCAGATTATTACTTTTACAGTCATGTAGAAGTGAATATGGGTCATGTTAAATATGCACATATTTTTTTTTTATCTCTCTTTTTGTAGGATTATGATTTGGAGACAGATGTAAACAAATTGAGGTCAAGGCCAGGGCTTGACCGGCCAGAGGAAGAGCTTGGGCAATATGAAGCTATGTGTCCAGAACTTTCCCGTAATTTTCAGGTACAGTCATGGCATGACTTCCTTTATTTATAAGTATATATAATATACTTATTATATAGTATATAATATAAGTATTCATGAAGTTAAGAATTACTTGAAAAGAAATACTGACAGCAGATAACCAGGCAAGCCCATTGCGAAAGCAAACCCAGGTGTCTTATAGGGCTGGAAAAACAAAGATTAAGACCTTTTGCTGTAGTCTATTGGCCTGAATCAAGAATAATAGAAAGAGAACGATGATGTTTGATGCACATTTGGCTGGCTATGGATTAACTAAGTGCTACTGAATCAATTGCCCCATGAGAAATCTGTCAGATAATAATTTGTATCCTTGCTGGCAATTTCAACATCAATATCAAGATTGGAATGAGATGTTGAAAATAAATACTGTCAACTAGTGGTTTGAAAGAAGTGATGGAGAAGATTGCACTGCCACTGAAATGCACCATTCAAATTGCTCTGTTGCAATTTGGGGCAAGAAAATGAGGAGTATGGCACTCATTACAAGTCTCAGAGTGAATTTAGGAAAGCTGAAAGCTGAGGCTCAAATATGAACATGGAAAAAAGACCATTGGATGAATGTATCTCCTATATGTACAATGCTGTCAGGTTTATTGTGTCCATAAGTAATTAAATGGGATTAAAATATACTTTTGCATGAAAACAGGGGTGGAGTTTATAATGATAGATTGATCTCCTTTCATCTGCTGTAACATCAAATTAAAAAAAAAAAAAAAAAAAAGCCTTGTGAATTATCTTTATCAAATTTATGATGTTTAATGATATGATATTTATTTATCAAATTTATGATAACAGTGGGTTTTGATCAGATATTACTCAATCTGATCTTTTTTATTTTTGGAGGACTACCATTGAAACAACTTTGTGGATAAAGGAATTCTGGTAGGTAGTTCTACTTTGGCTGTCTTATTGGATAAATTATTTTATTATTTTGGAAGATCTATAAATATTTTCTCTTTATTTCTTGCAAGGTTTTCTCTGGAGGGAGGCATGTTGTGTCCTTAAGTTTCTTTTAATTTCTTCTGCTTTTTAAATTTAAAGGAGTTTGATTCAGAGTCCGAAGAAGAGAAGAAGTCAGAAGACAGGGCTGAGAATCTTCCCTCCACTTCATCTCATTTCATTCCAAGTGGTAATTCTGTGAAAGATCCAAACCATAGATGGAGGACCCAAAGTGACACAGAGGCAGAATCAGATCCACGGGAGAAGGATTTCAAAGCTTCACTGCAGAGTTCAATAAAGAAGGAGAAATGCTCAAGGAGTCTGCTCAGTGAAAAGAGAGAGATTGCTGAAACAGTCCAAAATGCAAATTCCTATGAAGAAGAGCCAGCCAAGAGTCATACATTTTCTCCATGTCCCCTCCCCAAAGAAGCTGCTTGGTACAAAAAAATATTTAACCCTGAGTGTGAGGCTTCAATTGATCCTACTTCTGGAGTCAGATCAGAGACCGCAGAAATAATGACAGACCTTCTGGAGGAACACCAAGGGAATATTCCATTCCACAGCCCTCACTTCTACATAGCCAGGGCCAAATGTACCAAGTCCATACCAGCCTACAGAGACTTGGCATTCCCTGATTTCTGGGGCCACCAGCCTCCTGTTTATGGCACGCCCATGCTGGATCGGCAATATGGAGTTCAAAGGTGACTGCTTTAATGTGATTAGGTTTTGACTGTCACATCTCTGAGTTGCCTAGGAAGTCATAGAACAAATGTTGGACTGTTTGCCACAGGAAGATAGGCTGCGCATCAGGATATTTTTATTTAGGTTTTACATCTGATTGGATTGGGAACAGGATTAGAAACCATCAGGCCTGTTTCTGATATTGACGTCCTGTGTGTCAGTGGAGGAATGGTGAATTTGCCCATGCAGAGGCCATGCTAGAGGGAGATTTTTATGGCTTCTGTGAGTCCATGAACACTCACCTATCTCATATTCTAAACTGGTATTAATTAACCTAGCTATTGATAAATATATCGGTATCAGTGTAGCTATGTATGCAATGAGGCCCAAATCTGGTCAGAGCACTGAGAAACATCTGTGAGTGCCTTTTCTTTAAAGTAGATAGACCGAGACCCAGAGTTATGGCATGCAACGCGATGAAAAGAATGAAAATGAGTCTTCCCTTTGGTGCATTGCTAGAGGTTTCTGTTCTCTTGTCATTTCAGGTGCACAGTGGAAGGAAAAGCTGTATTTGGGAGAGGAAATTCTCTTTGTAACCACTGTTGTTTCTGTTCCATCTGTGACTGTGTGCAATGAGTTTGCATTTTGTTTTAGTGACATAGGAGTTTATAACCAAACAACAAAGAGATTGAATGTACAGGACTCTGAGCTAAACTTTAAAGATGATGAACACTAACCAAATGGAGTTTGTGAAGAAGCACTATTTTCTGACATCTAGAGGGAGTTCTTTCTGTAGCAAATACAAAAGCTAAAAGTCTTGTTTAGAGGCAAATTCATGATCCCATCTTCTTGCACTGTTGCTCTAAGAGCTTTGCTTTTGTGATTGTAATAATGTGTAACTGTACAGCTAAAATGGGAATAATCATATTATGCTTCAGGGCATAACGTGATTGCTGCAAAGGTCAGGAAGTAAATCTGGCATTCCACATCTGATCTTCTTTTGGGATCAGAGAACCTCAGTTTAATAATGAGTAGAATTTAGACTGATTTGGAGTGGGAAGATTGGGAGACAGATGAGTGGGTCTGAAAGTTACGACAGATATTTTCCTATAGGGGCAAGACTGGCCAGTTGGAGGATTGAAATTGACTGGAAAGAAACCAGGGATAAAACAGACTAGATTGAATATTGCAAAGAGTAAAAACTGTGTAGAATAAGTTGTTTCATCCAAAAGGCAACTTGTAGTAATGGAAATATAGTATGAGTTTTCTCATGGTTAAGTAAATAGGTAAACACAGGTGAAGTTTATGTGAAATTATCTGAACTCTTCTTACCAGTCCTTCAGAAGAATTTTTTAAGCCTTTTCACATTTCTTCTAGGTTACCTTTACTGAGGCTTCTCACAGTGTCGTGACAATTTGTTGGTTTTTTTTTTTTCTCCTTTTTATTTTTGTTAGGGACAAAGTTCTTGATGATATTCGTCGCTTAATCCAGCCTTGTGATTTGATTGGAAGAACTGTTTTTGATTTAGATGAGCCCAGGTGAGTGAACTAAACACAGGGAATTGTAACTAGTGGCGCTGTCAGTGCTGCTAGTGAGCTCAGTTTTACTTGGTTAACCTCAGATAAAGATATGCAAGAAGTGATGTAGGAGGCAAGGCCCAACAGGAAATGTTTACTGCAGGAGTAGAGTACTGGCACATGGCCCTGGGGAAATGATTTGCTTTGAAACTGACTGCAGTTTTGTCTGATTTGTGGCCTTCTCATCTGCCCTGTACTATGTCTAATCACAGACAATGGAAAGCTTGTATAGAGCTGGCTTGTGTAATTAATGAACTGGTGGGAATAAGTCAGGGATGAAAGTAACTAGAATGAAGAGCAATAAGAATTGGGACAAAAGTGATTGCTGGGAAAGAAAAAGAAGATGAAATTTAGAATCATTAAGCAAGAGTCAAGAAGGATGCTGGAAGAAAGATTGTGGATTTGCTAATCTCTTGCTGCTTCTCAGGGTCTTGCTTGTGAGGAGCTTATAAAAAGCTGTATTAATATACAAAAGGTGCTGGGGTGGACTTGTCTTTGAAGCAACCTGCTTATTTGGTATCTTTGCTTTGAATTACTGCAGTCACTCAAGCCCAGGTGCTCCAAGCTGTCTGACATTCTTCTCCAAGTTTGAATCGGGTAACCTTCGCAAAGCCATCCAAGTGCGTGAGTAAGTATTCCTGCAGTGGCTGTGTCCCAGCCAGGCTTTCTACTCTGTTCACTACATGACGTGCTGGGGTTCTTCTGGGTTCTGAAAGCACCAGCCAGGGCAGCAAGTTTTATGATGCAGAGCTTACGATACCTGCCAATATTTAGATGTCCTGAAAGAATCAGGAGTGAGAAAGCAGAGCTCGTGAAGTTTTACATGACTAAAATGTTGTGAATATTTGAAGGTGTGTTTGGATGCCACTGGTTCGATGGAGCTCTTTGACAGAGTTAACGTTTGGTTGCATTCAGCAGATTCAGTAGTGGATTGGTAGGATGTTCATGGACACCATTTCTTTGTCTTCATTAACAGGTTTGAGTATGATTTAATTATGAATGCAGATGTGAACACCAGCCAGCATCACCAGTGGTTCTACTTTCAAGTCCGTGGCATGAAATCAGCAGTTCCCTATCGCTTCAATGTTATCAACTGTGAGAAGCTCAATAGCCAGTTTAATTACGGTATGAGTTCTTGGGAAACTGGGATAGCATTCTGTTCACATGGATGTACTTTGCATCCCATAAGGGTTTTGAAATTTCCACGTCTATAAAGAAGACAGTAAGCTTCATTTTATTTGCACTGAAATCCACCAAAAGAGTTATTTTAGGTCTGACAAATAACCTTTCCATATCCTCAAGACAACTGAGGAGCGAACTATGTATTGAGATAGGATTTGTGGAAAAAATGGTCATTGTTCTTTGATTAGAAACCAGAACTGAGGAAGAACGGCACTGGGGTTGGAAGAAGAAAGAAAGGGGATCTTCTGGGATTGAATGAGTAGCACAGGATTTGAAGAGCTCTAATAAGATTTAGATAAATAAAGATAATGCTCAAACAAATATTAATGATTTTTGGGTTTATTGAAAGACATTTCTCTGCCTTTAGATCTGATGAGACTTCTGTTGATACAAAAAATTCAGTAAAAAGCTGTCTTTGAGTTCCTGTCATAGTCTGTCAGGAGAAAGTCTGCATTGCTTGGAAATAGCCAGGGCAAATCCGAGCTTTCAGTGCTCATTTTAGCAGAAAAATTATTTAGTCTGCATGAAGATTGTGGGTTGAATTCTTAGCTGGCATAGAGAGTTTTTCATTTGTTTCCATGGAGCTGTGCTAATTTACACCAGTTCAAGACCAGATTCAGAATGTTTAATATGTCCTTAATATCAGACTTCACATTCTTCTGAAGCACTGTGGATACAACCTTCAACATCACAAGGGGAACACTCTCAGGATCAGTGTACCTAAAACAAATAATAGCACTAGGAGCTGGAATGACGTGTCTGTTGTATTTGTGAGACTAGCTGGATGAGTGGCATAATGAATTATAAGGCGTTTGCTCTTTAGCCCTAAGGCCTGAAGTTCAAGTACTCATATAGATCCCAAATGAAAGTGAATTTTGTGTTTGTCATCTTATTCTGCTTTTTGAATAAGCAAGCCATTAAAAATGGTGTGTCTGGTGGCAGCCTGAAAATGAAGTATATTGAGGTCCTTCTTATTGCAAACCCCACTGCTAGCTTTGATACAGCCACTGGTGTCTTCATAGCTTGAGATTCTGAGTATTTTTGGTGGAAGACTGCTTATAACTGCTATTTTGTCTGTTGTCAATGTTTTTCACCTCTTTTTGCAAACTGAAATTGGACATGACTTGCATGTTCAAGCATGCAATGAAAAATACATATCTGAAAGAAAAACATTTGAAAAAGCATTCATTGTAATGAGGGTAAATCATGACATGCTTTAGCATGGCTTATAGGAGGGACTGGTTGTTAAAACAGCTCTTCTGTGGGTTGCTTCTGCTGCACTGAGGCAGTACAAGTGCTCCAGCTTATTCAGCTTGGGTGAGTGAGGCTCAGCACCCCTGCCAGCACATGCTTGATATTCACAGACTGTGGGAAAGAGGTGTTGCCTACTTGCTGGATTTCCTTTGCGCTTCCCTGGGCTAATGCCCATGTCATAATACTAAGACTTCAGTGCCTTGAGTGGCAATAATTTACAGCTCTTGATTATTAGCCTGTTTTGAGTCTTCTCTTCCCTTTTGCTCCCAGCTGGATAGCACTGCCTAATTTTCACATCAGCAGAAAAGGCATTTTGTGAAACAGTTGTGATAAGGAGCAGGGCAGGCTGGGAAATGCAGCTTCCACCTCTCTCCTTCCTTTTTTCCACCTATGAATTCCAGCCTGGAAAATACTGAGATTTGTCTCATAAGCCTGATTTGTGTTTGTTTTCTAAATGGAATGTTTCTGTGGGGAAAATGGAAAGGAAAAGCGGATTTATTTATTTATTTTAAACTGAAATAAGATGTCAGACCAGTATCAATCATTACTGTTGAGGCAGTTTGGTTATGTGTGGAGCTTTGCACTCACAGGGAAAGGAAGGAGGTGGAATTTAGGATGCTGAAAGCAGTGTAGATCTTAAGCCCACACCTCTCTAGGGCCACCCAGTGCCTCTCTGCAAAGGCAGGATCCTTGCTGTACCGCTAACAGGGCAAGCAGGTGGCAGAGTGAAAGAATTTGCTAGAGAAATGGCCTGCAAATGGGCTTGCTTCATGGAGCTGTGAATAAACGTGTGCACAGTTCAGATGGAGCTGCACAGTTCAGATGGAGCTGCATAGCTCAGGGCTTGAAACAGTAATGTTTTGGAGGTCGGGAAGAAGTCATCTTCCAGCATAATGCAGTACAAAGACAGATGCTGCTGTTATCAGCATTTAGATCTTCAATGTAGTCAGTATCAATCATAATAATCGGTGTTATTTAGGTCTAATTGAAAGTTTAAAAACTTACTCTAGGACAGTTTTTCTTGCTTCTTTCTGAAAGTATAATTCCAGATGCACCACAAGGCCTCTAATGTTCTGGCAAGATTAAGGATTCAATAACAGTGCAGCCAAGCATGAAATACTGTACTAAACAAATCACTGATCTGTTTGATATGTTGATTCCTATTCTTCTCTTCTATCCCTTCCTCTATGTGTTTGTAAACAGGACAGCTGAAGTTTTCCTTTCCAAAGGCCAGCAGGATTATTTATTTTCTAACAAACCCTAATTCAGCTCTCTTCTGGCAGTGTTTTTCAGGACTGACATGATTACAGTAGAACCAAGCGTGGAAATATATTTACTTTGCATTAACTGTCTGCCAAGAGAGCACAGAGAAAATAATAATCCTTCTTGTTTTCCCTTTTCCTCTCCATCTCTGTCTTTTCCAGCCAGGGATGTCGCGTCACTTGAAACTCTTGTTTTCTGCAGGCATGCAGCTGGTTCTGTATTCAGTGAAGGAAGCTCTCCAGGGCAGGCCTCGCTGGCTTCGAGCAGGACATGATATCAGCTACTACAAGTAAGTAGTGGTGAACAGTCTGTAGCTCCTCAGTTCTCCTCCTGTTAGCTGTATAGATGTTGTTAACCTCCAACCACAGTGCCGTGTTTTAAATGCCCCTAAATTGATGCTAGTTCTGTGTTTTGTGTGCCCCCAACTTCAGGAGACAGCTAAAAGTGAGACATTGAAATCTGCTTTTAGGAGAACAGGGCACGTGCAGAATTCTCTCCCCTAGAAGGGAGAAACTTCCCTAAATGGAAAACCTAAACTAACCTTTATGCACATCACCTTTTCTGTTTCTGAAGCTGCTCTCTTGAGAGCTAGCATACTGTGGTGCAATGGATTCCTTTTGCATGCCTGCAACCTCTGGTTTCTTCCAGTAGGGGCTTCTGGATACAAGATAAAATGAGCAAGCCCGGCAGATGCAAGCTGGGCAAGCTTCGTGTGCTAATTACCATATAGCAATGGCTTATCCTGTCATTAACAAGATAGTTACTGTGAAGTGATTAAACAGCAGCTGACTTCCAAGATTAAACCATGATTGTACAATTAATCAAGTAATCTGATTCTTGTTTAGAATATGAAAGAATGGAGTTGTATTGATTTGGTGTTTTCTAATTTTGTATTGAATTATATGTATATGTCAACATGTTCATCTAGGATGACTACTCATTGTCTGTCTCATTCCCTGTTTGTACATGTTCTGTGTACACAAGAATTCTTACAGATACACATGAACTCTCACCTCTGCTGAACGTCAAATCCCTTCTGTTTCATTGATTATCAAGTTGATTCCTAGTAATGAGAAACTGTGCTAGGGTAGGGAGTATGGGCAAAGTACGTCTGTGGTTGCTCAGATGATGGCTTCAGAATAGGAGAAGATGGGATCACTGCAGTGATACCACGCTGCTTGTATTTCTGGGAGAGCATCTCATTTCATTTCTGTTCACTCTGGTCACATATCCTGGGGGACGGACTTGCAGATTTTGCAGGGGACCTCATCTATTTACTTTTACCAGGTAAAACTACCAAATTCATGAATTTGGAATGCCCTTAATTGTTTCTGCTGCACAGCTCTCACTGAGGGCAACCTCTGAGCTGAAGGACAGTGGGAGGAAAGGCATATTCACGAAATATCCAAGTGATGCTCATCTCTGCTGACATTCATCTTTGCTGAAGATGGGATACTTCACTCAAAAAAGATGAATGTTGTGGCACACCTCTGTCACTGCGTACCTTTCCCATATGTCTTACAAGAGAGCTTTTATTTTGCAGAGAATATTAGCAGAGTTCTTGTCAAAAGGAGGCTGAGTGACGCTTCTGCTCTATTTTATTGCCTCTCCAAGATGTGACAGGATACACCCATGATAAACAGAGTTGCAGTTACTATAAGATCATCTAACTCACTTGCTGTCTTGGCAGCTTTTATGCACTGGATAATATTACTTTCCAGCAAATTATTTGAGGAACAATGGCAGCATGCTGAATTGGTGACAACATGCTTGTGCCTTTTGGTTTCGTGGCTCATTCTAGGCATATTAGAAAACCCCTAGCTTTTCCAGACAATAGTTACTCCACAGATAATAATGAGGCACATGGAGTGTTTTGTTCTCACACCACCACTAAAGACTTTGCTATTTGGTGGCCATAGCAGTGTCAGAACTAGGTCTTTTTTTTTCTTCAGCATCTTTATAATCACATTATAAGGCATCGTCATTAGCAGGCTACATCTTGGTTCTGATGATATCCATGAGAGATGCTGTGACACTGCTGGCGCCTGATGTTCGTAGCATGAGTGTAAGCCTTAGTAGCAAGATGCTCATGGGAGCATTCTACTGCCTACATAGGATTCTGCCTACACCCAGGAGAACAAAAGTGCCTTAACTTGGATATGCCTTGAAGGGGAAGTGGTGTATTTTCCAATTTCTAGTGTGACAGGCCCCAAAGTAACAGCTGAATTTAGGTATGAGCTGTAAATTGTTAAATGCTACTACTTTGTTATAAACCAAAGTGCTACTAAAACACAGTGCATGTACCACATCAGGACACGTTGTAAAATGAGCATAACAAGCTCCAAGTGGTAGATGGACTTTGGACAAAGGGATGCAGGTGATAAACAGTTAATTTTCCAATTAGGCTTTTTTTCAAACACTCCAGTAATCCAAGCCAGATATTTTCTTCTGCCGTTTTAGTCTAAGCTGATACACTGCTGTGTATTCCATCACCTGCCAGTACTTTTGACTATATTAAGTTCTTCAGGCAGGAAGTTAGAAGATAAGATGAGCAAGACTTGTTGTATTTCCTGAGGTAGAATCTAGCTCCTTTACCAGCTTGTGTCTATCTTTGGCCAAGAGCTTCACTGTATATGTTTCACTTTCCTAGTCTATACGACACGGATAATTAGTCACTTACCTACTACCCAGATAAATGGGAGGCAAGTTTTAATTAGATAATGCTTGCAAAGGTTTAAGCTCAAAAAATTACTGCACAGTGTAAGTGATAAGTATTATTATAATTGTTATTAACTTGTCATCATAGCTGTATTAAAAATATATTACCTGTATGTTATTTCTGAAGGAGAGCAGCAAGCAAAATGATTTAATTATTATTAAGTGACTGAAAGGCATGGTAGATACAACTTGTAAGATGATTTTAAAAAGGAAGAAAGCATCCTTTGGTCTCTTTATTTCCCTTCTAATAACAATTGCATTATCTTCTAGAAAGCTCGTGAGACTTTAGGAGCACTTTTGGAAAGAGAACATAGATAAAGTAGTGAGGAACAGATGTTGCTATGGTTGTTTTTTAATTCCATGAAGGCCATACAGATGAAAGGTGAAAACACATTTGCACTCTCCAGACCAAAGATGAGATCTTGCTGAATGGTGTTTCAGTTCATTAGGAAAACTGTGTTATAACTGTCAGTAATACTGTAGAATTCTGGTCAGGATAGGGCCCTCATCATGCACAGTCCTGTAGAAATGCATGAGGAAAGATGATCTCAGCTCTCATATAAGTAGGCAAGGATAAGTTAGGGCATGTAAGTGGAGTATAACACCGATGCTCACCTACTGAGACAAATAAATCTCATGCCAGTGTTGCAACAAACACTGCAGCACCAGCAAAGCCCAGAATAGCCCAGAATAATGGCCTCTTCCCTGCTTGTTAATTTGGGTTTCCTGCTGGTAGGGTAGTGTTGAAGAAAAAGTATTAGCCTGGTGTGGTAACAAGGAAGCAGAAGAACCATCTCAGAGTGTCAGCAGCTGCAAGAAAGAGGGAGGGAAGAAAGAGAAATGCTGTTTTTAAAGTTTCCTTCAGAGTTACTGCATCATATGATGGATTGTGAGGTGAACAGATTATATGCTGTAGGAATACGTGACCGTTTACGTTGTGCACGCGCAGGTGGTTTTTCTGGCATATGAGTGAAGAACAGTGAAGCCTCACAAATTCAAAGTGTAGAAGCATCTGGGTAGTTTTATGGAATTGCAGAGAGGCTCAAAAGAAGAATGAAATAGACTGCAAAGCACTTTGAGAGCTGTGCATCTGTACTCTCAGGATCATCAGATCTGAGCACTACAGTGGCAAAGAAGTGTAGTCTGCTAGGGTACTGTCAAGGTCAGAGATGTTTGGTGGTGCAGAGCTTCTGGGCTAGGTGGCCATTTTAGACAGGAGAGGCTTTTTGGCTGCAGAATTACTGATGATAGAAGGATAAGATTTTACTAGATTTTACCCATGAGGGACAGGCAGGCAGACTTCACAAATGTGTATGGAAACCATATGGACAGTATCTTCCTGCAAAGTCCTGCTTCCTCCAGTGCCTTTGAGCACAAATACAAATTTGGATGGGAGAACTCAGATGATCTCAGCACTTTGTGAAAATTATCTTATGAGGTTATCTAGCCTTCCAAGTAATGCTGACTGTAGCTAGAGGCTAGGGAGATGAGTCCTTTCCTTCCCCACAATACAGGAATGGTTCTTAATCATTCTTCACCATTAAAACTAATGAGATCTAGATCAAATGGTACTGTCCTGACCTTTAAAAAAATTGCTAGGTAAATATTTCTATGTAGGGAAAATAGGGGTTCATCTGAGGATAAAACTGTAGGTTTTTGGTTTGCCTGTGGGACTCAGTGTTCCTGTACCGTCTATTGATCCGCTCAGTATCATTTACATGTTTCTAACTATTACATTCAGGTATTCCAAAAAAAAAAAAAAATCCACAAAAAAACCCTAACCCAACAGCATTGTATTGTGTCCTCTGTATGAAAAAGAGCTGATTGTTTTGGAGAGTTTGACAAGAATAATTACCTTTTCTCTCCACCCCTTTGAATAAGAATGAGCAGCAGCAAAATAAGCTAGTATTGTAAATTTCTGGAGCTGAAATTGCATCTTTTGGTTGCCTTCTCTATTTTGCATTTTAATGCAACGTTGATGATAACATTTGTCAAAGAAACCTCCCAGTCCTTCAGAATCAGGAGGTTCCACAACGGCGTAATTGGTGCTGTGTGGGAAAAATATTGTTTGAAATGTACTTGTGGATGCAATTTGCTGTGAAGCTTCTCCCTAAAGTGAATGAATTGTTTCTTCATCTGTGCTGAAAGAAAACTTTCTTACTCAGTCTCAAGTCATCTCTTTATCAGAGTACATCTCTTGCAGGAGACTACATTTGGAATAGATTTAGAAGCTCTTTTCAAAATTTTGCAGTTTTAATGCAGGGATCTCCAAGGGCTTGAGCACATTAATAGGCCTCGATGGTCCTGACCAACCTCCTTTGTGTATTCCACCCAACACCCTTTGCCCATGGATTGAGTAGCCCTAATTAAACTCTGTCCTGGCCACTTGGTCCTTGCCTGTCTATGCTGTAGAGAGGACTCATTACCACAAACTCATGAATCATGGTCGAACATGCCTGCCATCCCTGGGCATGCCCTGCTCAGGTACCGTGGGAGAGGACCCTGGCTGGTGAGGCTCATGACCTCCTAGCTTTGATGTCAAGCCCAGTCCCTTGTCTCCTAGGGAGAAATTGACCCTCATGTTCCCTTACAGGGAGAAATTGAAAAGGATTTGAAGAGGGGAGTTCCAAAAGAAGATTTTTGGTTAGCTTTTAACTTGCAAATATACGTGAAGTCAAGTCTCTGTAGGCAGTCTCCATAAAAACCCATTTCCCTCCTCTTCCTACTCAGGAGGGAGCCATTGATGACATTTGAAAGGTTTTTATAAATGGCCTGTGTTTTTCCTGGAATATCCTTTGTCTTCCTGAATGTCTGGTTTCATATTCTGGTGAGTTATTTGTCTTTTTGAAGTCTTCAAGCTTTCACAGAATATTTTCGTACAGAATTGTTCAGGCATGTCAATAAGAAGTTTTATCTTGAATCTTGGAAGCAATACAGCAATGTTAGCTGAATATGTTAGTTTAAATATCTAGACTGCACTATGTGAACTAGCATTAGTTGTTTTTTTATTTTCACCTTCACAAAATGAAATAACTTCTTACCTCCTATGAGAGTTCCCATCCTGGAGCAGCTGGGACTGGCTGTGTTCAGCACTGCTACATGCTGTTCTGTAATGTTCTCTTGCTTACCTGCCTGTGAGGACAGTGAATCCCAACAGAGCCCTGAAACTAGGTTTGCTCAGTGGTGCTTAAAATCATGATGTTTCTTACATTTTTATGTCTAGCAGGACCACAGTTTATCAGACCTTCCTACTTTTCGTACAGCTGATAGATGCATTGTTATACTACAGAATGTTGTTTAGCACTGTTCTATTTTTTGCCCTTCTTGTTACTGGGATTGGATTGATCGTATTTGCATGTGGCCTTCCCTGGCTTTGCACAACAGTGGGTTGAGTCTGGAAGTGATAACTCTCTACTTCTCCCTTTTTCTCTTCCTTCAGAAACCACTACCGCTGCAGTGCAGCTCCAGGAGGAGGCTCAAGAGGAAAATGCTATTACACTCTCACCTTCAGCATCAAGTTCCCTCACGAAGATGATGTCTGCTATCTGGCCTACCATTACCCCTACACCTACTCTGCAATGATGGTAATGCTGATATGTCCATCTAGATAAGACAGCAGGCCTGACAGATTGGAGCTGCTTGAGGATGAGGAAATGTTGTGATAGCATAGAGGTCTGCTCCCACAAGCAGTTTTTTAATTATCATGATGCTGTCATTGTCTTATTTGAAGCTGCAGGCTTTGTTAGCTTCAGAGCCCAGAATGTTGTGGGGAAAAATGACTTTACTATGGAATAAGCAGGAGTGCAAACATTACAGTTGTAAGACAGTGCAAACCAAAGATGCTTCCGTTTGCTTGGAGATGTGGTATCCCCCTGATAGGAGGAGGAGGATTCTAAGGGTAATGACAAATCAAAAGTGAAGGCTGCTCACTGCTGCTTCTGACAGAAGACAGCAGCTCGGCTTTCAGCGCTGCACCCAGAAGCAGAGTGATACCACAGTGCTGGGTTTCATTCAAATCCTCCTTGCCAGCTGTTTCATCTGTTCCAATTGGAATAGTAGGAGGTGTTTGTTTACTTTCTGGGGAAAGATTTATTTCCTATAGTCTTTTCTGGTCAAAAGTGGATGTTAAGGGAGTTTTCTGGTAAACACATCCAGTATATTTTCTCAGATTAATGTGGGAGAACCAAAGATATCAGTGGAAAGTAGAATAAAAGAAGGGAAATGAGGGGTTCTGGGATTTGCTTTGCTTCAGTGCTGAGGGTGGAAAAGGTATTACCGCAAATGAAGAATGATCCTGTAGGTCAATCTTTTACCCACCATTTCTGCTCTCTAGCAAAAAAAAAAAAAATATATATATATATATATATATTTATATATTTATGTATTTATATGTGTGTATATATCTGTATTTATATATTTTTATAGATTTTTATAGATTTTTATAGATTTTTATATATTTTTATATATTTTTATATATTTTTATATATAAAAATTTCTCCTGCTAGCCTTTTTATTTCTTAAACCAAACCAGTGTGGTTTGGTTAAAAAAAAAAAAAAAAAAAGCTTATTCTAATTTTTACATGGATATTAATTTGCCATTATTAGATATGAAAGTATACACAGATTTTTGAGGGAGACAGAGTACAAAGTGCTCTCTCACTTCGTAGCCTTGCAGCTCTGTATGCTGCCAGCATGGTTTAATTAGATTAATTCCCTCTTGAAAACCAGCTTCTTGTCAAGTGCTTTGCATCCCATTAGGGATGTTTAAAGAAACTGCTTGTCAGTATCTGGGAGAAAGCCACTCAGCCCTTCACGGTCCAAACTGTGCCTACCAGCACTCTTCTCATCAGGCTTATGGCTACCAACTATTCCTCTGCATCAGTGAGGAAAAGGCTCTGTCCCAGGAGTGGGTTTTGACCTTAAAGGCACATATATACTGCTGGGGAGAAGACAAATGTAATACTGAAGAAGTAAGTCACCATACTTTATTATGGAGATGCGATGCCTCATCATCATTTTACTGTTATTGATTTCTACCTTCCGCTGGCAAAAAAGCAGGAGAGTCTTGGAGAGTTTCTATGCTCTGGGAATCACTGAATATCTCACCTACTCCTGAATGAATAGAATAGAGATGAAAAAGAGATTATTCCTGGACTTGCAGGGCCAAGTCTTGAAGTATTTCACCACCTCTTCAAATAAAATGCTCATTGAAGTTGAAGGAAATTTTGCCTCTGGAAAAGTTCAAATAAACTCAGGCTCAGTTAGGACCATAAAAATTGGTAAATGAGAATTATGGATGGAAAAGATCAATAGATTATTCTGTCCAGCTATTTAGCCAAAGCAAAATTATTGCATCTAATAATTCTAAAAGGCTTGTTTGCTTGGAATGGTTTAGAATGTCCTGAGTGATGCAGTTTACACATTTCCATGTTACTTCAATTTCCGCAGTGAATAAACTAAAATCAGGTCTGTGCACCAGCAGATTTTAGTTTAAAGCATTTGACCACTGCTGGAATATGTTGATTTTACATATCAGTAATAAATTAAAAGTGATTAGGAACCCAAGGGCTCAATTAAATATATGGTGCTTTGGGGAAGAAGATAAACTCGTTTTTGGAGTTAGTCATTTGGAAATGTTTTAAAATATCATATATATTTAATAGTTACAGGCATATTTACTATGCTGTGGAATCCTATTTGATCTGGGTGCACTCTGCAGTTCATTACTTTTTGTCCATTAGTAATTATATTTATTTTATGAACAGTAATTTATCTGTTTTTATATTATAGTGTTAATTGTTTAGATATCTGGCTGAAATCTCTGTGGCTACTGTACCCAATTAAGTTTCACTGGGATTAGAAACATAAGTAAATCATGATATTGAGTTATCTGTATCTATGTAAGCTCTTTAAATGGGTCTAATAATTGAATTTACTTTATAGAGCAGTATGTTAATTGTTTTGCAGCATAGATGACTGTAAATTTCAGCTCTGTGTTTACATTCAAGTGGTCACTGAGAAAGCAGTTTGAAAGATGAAGTTTGAGGTTTTAGGAACATAAATGTCTTGTCCCTTAAACGTTGGCTAAGATTTAGCCCTGACTCATTAGCACAAATGCTTGGAATGTAAAGGTTGCTCTGTGTCCTCATGCACTGTAGTTAAGGTTCTGCTAGCATCATGCATACTGCAATATGTCTATTTCTACCTGTCTAGAGACAGCTGGTCAACTTGTATTCCACAGCAGTTAGCAGCACCCCGCAGTGGGGTTACTTGAAGTATCATTGCTACTTTCACTTACAGTGTGAAGACAGAGAGCCACTGAGATCTGCACGTCATCTGCTGTGTGGGTGGTGAAGGGCTGTGTGTCTGATGAGGCGACCAGAAATAGTTCCAAAAAGATCTTGTTTTTAGTTTGACTATTCATTTTCTCAAATTTCTCAAGAAGCTGTTGTATGTTAAGAATGATTTAAAACTGGCAACCATGAAATCTGGTGGGGGGAAAAAAATAAAACCTCTTATTTTTAAGTGCTTTCTTAGAAAGATGCACTTGCTCATGTTATCCATTAATGATGATACAAAATGTTTTCATGTAAACTTTTTGATTGCCTCTAATCTGGACTTGTTCTTGAGTCTCAACAATACATGCTTGACAGCTAAGCAGCCAGTTCTATGAATGCTAAAAAGGACAACTTTTCACACACACTACATGGTGCCTATACATAAAGAATATGTGATTTTCTTCTGGACTTCATGCATGCATAGAAATTCCTTTGCAGTGATAAAGGTACCTAGGAGCTGTGCTGGTAAAATGACATAGATAATAATATCATGTGCAGTCTTGGTGAACGAGGATGCATTCTGAATGGCTCATGGATATTGATGGCATGTACAAAGAGATTATAGGAAGGAGGGAGGAGCTGGTAAGTTAGCAAGAGATAAAATGAGTGCCAATAATGACATACAGATAGTGGAATAAAATGAGATTTTATCGACAGTGAGCTCATTGATGAATCTGCTTATTTTCTTCTTTCTCAGTCCCATCTTGATGTCCTGGAACAAAGCAGGAACCCCAAGAAGGTCTACTGGAGGCAACAAGCGCTTTGCCAGACACTAGGAGGAAATACATGCCCATTGCTCACAATCACTGCTATGCCAGAATCTAAAACAAGTGATGACTTGGAACAATTCTGTAAGTAGACAAATGAAGTATTGAAAAAAAAAAAAAATGCTAGTAACTTGATTTTTCTTGCCTTTCTTTGCCAAAAAAGTACGAGATCACTCCCAGGTATGTACAATAATTGAAATGGACTGTTCAAATTCCAGCATGCCCAGAAGCTCCATCTGGATGTAATATAGCGCCCTGCATTTTGCCCTAGTTCTGACTGAAGGTATGCTATCTACTGGTGATTATCATTTCTGCCACGCCAAGTCTAAAGATGATTATTTCTAACTGTGAAAGTAAAAAATTTAGACCTGCAATGGCTTTGACAAGTGATGCTGCTTTAGTTTGTGTAAACAAAAGCAAATGACAAGAAGATTCTGGTTAGCATCACATTTTGACTTTCAAGTTGAAATGTCAGTCTACCCAGACAACCCTCATGTAGGTTGAATTAAGAGAGCAACCTTTTTTTTTCCCCCCCTGAGTCTGAAATAAGGCACAAAGAGTTCTTTCCTCTGCTCTTACAAATAACTGTAACATAAGTGGAGAACTTCTAGATTTAGATCTACATTGCTTTAGGATCTTATGGCTTGATATGCAAATATTTAATGTTATCTCACTCAGATATTTGGCTAGCTGTTTCCAAAGAGATTCTGTGATATATTCTATGATGGAATTCTCCTTTCAGAAGTATGTGGTGATAATTGAGTTGAACATCTCATAATGTCCATGCCAAGTACATAAACTAAAAGGAACATCAAATGTTGGAGTTGGGGAAGTTATTGCTGTCTTTCCTGATTCGGGGTTAGAGTGACAGCTGTTATGCTGACATTAACATCATCATCTGAGCTCAGATCTCATTATAATAATCACAGAATCACAGAGTTGCAGGGGTTGGAAGGCATCTCTAGAGACTAAGTCCAACCCCACTGCTAAAGCAGGTTCTCTACAATAGATCAGACAGGTAGATGTCCAGATGAGTCTTGAACACCTCCATTGAGGAGACTGACTCAGCAACCTCTTTCAGCAACCTGTACCAGTGCATTTACTCTAGAATTAGCAAGTTTCTGAGCATAAATGTGCTTTTTGAGGCTGAAATTTTAAAGCAAACTTGAAAAAAATTGCCAACCAGAGCCTACATGGGAGTTCATCAGGTGCTTGCCTGCAGACAGCCTTAATGGTGGCAACTGGAGGCAGTGTCAGAGAGGCAACTGGAGGCTGTGTCAGGCATGAACAGCACCTGCCATGAAGAGAGAATTCCTGCCCTTAAGAACTTTTGTTCTGTAATAGATAATAATACAGAACAGAAAACCAGTGGGTGGGAGTTGTGGTGGGGGAAACTGGTTATGGAAAATCTTTGGCACTCTGCAGGTGGTCACCTGTTCAGATGTTAGATATGTACAACAATTTTCAAACCTCTTGGCACACGGTCTTAGTAGGGCAACTGAAATTGGAATTGCAGATTGGAATCACCCAGATGAGATATGCAGTGAACAAGGTTTTCTGCCTCAGTTAATATATGTTTCCAACAAGGGTACAAAATAAAAGGTGAGCTAATGGTTTGATTGAACAAAGCAAGAACTTGATGTGGGTCAGTCACATGATAAGTGAGTGTGCTAAACTTTGGATTAAGCACGTTTGGCTTTGAAAGGACTTTCTGCAGAGGCTTGCTTTTCAATTTCAAAATATCCATCTGTTGTCCCATACAAAAAGTGCCGATCTTGCTGACTGACCCAGCAACATGCTGCAGTCTGCAGACATGCAGGCACAGTGATCAGGACAAAGAAGAAGAAAATCATAGACTTATATCAATGGAAGTCAAGCAGGAGTAGTTAGGGATGTTTTTACCTTTGGTTCCTGTCACAAGAAGGAACTGTAATTGCATATGGTGATCATGTGCTAAACTGTGTCATCTACAGTCCTTAGAGACAGCAGTGAACTGAAACCTTGTGCCAGATGTGCTACAGCACAGAATAGATGACCTCTGTGTATGCAGAGCTTACAGCTGTACTTGAGACAACTGAGAAGCACAGATACTCAGAAATGAGGATCATGAGGAAATGAAAACAGTGCTGACCAGAGCAATCATAACCCAAGAGGCGTGCTGCTTTTAGGGAGTACCATGAAGTAAAAGTGACAGTATTAGAAGGCATTGCCTTTTTCTGAAGCACTCTGTCCTCTGAGAATGCATCTTGCAGCACTGAAGTCGAGTCTGACAGGCTTTCAAAGGTCATTAACCTGTCTGTGGCAAGGTTTTTTCCACACCTCCCAGTGTGCTGTGTGCTTGGGCTACGCATTAAGCACAGATTTGCTGAAAGGTTCATCAGTCTGTGAACATTTCAAACAGGTATTTATTTCAAATGCTTTGGATTGTTGTAATATCTGGGTTCAAATCTTAGTTATGTGTCTCAAATCCTCTTTATTTTCAAGATATGAATATCTCTTGTTTTGTGATCTTACAGGAATCCATTTGAAACTCTTAGTTCTGACCAAAATCCAAAATTGGTATGGTGTGCCAATAAATTCTTCTACTGAAGCTTTGCTAAGCAGTAATATTGACTTCTTAAATCTATCCATGAAACAATTGAAATCAATCAAGCCAGAATACATACAAAACCCAACTGCCTGAGCTAAAAGAGAAATTGGGTAGGGAGAGACAGTGTCAAGGCAAGGCAACAGAGTTTTTCTCATGTTTTCTCATGTCAAGACTACAAATGTAACCATCAATACTCTTAGGTGATGAAAATATTTGTTGTTTTATCAAGTGGAAGAAGAGCAAGCACACCATGTGTTTTGTGCTGTGAGGATGCCTCCAGGCAAATGTGAATAACCACGTATATGCTTATTTTGTTTGAGCTTGGATAATTATGGCTTTTGGAGACGCATTTAGTCTAATTTGTGCTGCTGCTTTCTGTGGCTGTGATCAACAGTTGCTTCTTAGTTTCCTCATCTTGTGTGAAGTGGGGTGGCTGGTGGAGGGGTCTGTTTGTCAATATTTTGCAGGCTAAAAACATAACTCAGAAGCAGTAACTATGAGGGAGCCAAAGAGGGGAGACTTTCCCAGTAGTAACTCTCATTCTTTTGAAGAGTATCCACGTGTATACATTTCAGCTTTAGAGTGATTCTGTAGCACTCGTGGACTTGCACATAGGTACTGAATAAAAATTAATGGCCCTTTTTCTTTCCTACTTTTTCTATAGTCTGTCTAATTTGTAGTTCTCAGGAGCTATAGCCATTTTACTTTTCTATCACATTTATTATTTCTGTTTTGTACATGGAGTGTACATGTACATCTGGAGATATTCTTTTCAGTAATACCAGTGGCTCAGGTAAAATACAAAACTCTTAGGGTTTCAGCTGTTGCACATGATTGTACTTTGATTGAAATGCTCCTGCAGTGCAGATGCACGAGGAGTGGGAAACATCACTGATGAAGAGACATTGGGTGAAGAGTGCTGGGAGGAGAGCATGATACTCCCAGTAGGAGTGCAGTGGGAAGGAATTATTGCAGTACTGGGGAAGCTGATACAGTGGGAGCAGCGCAGGGATGATGAAGGCATGGAATCTTCCATGTCAGCTGTGCTTTGTTTTCCTCACTCAGCTCTTTCAGTTTGGTCTTGTCAGGCTTTTGATTAATGTGGTCCTTGGATGGTTAAATTTGTCTGAGTTAAATTTATTAATGTGCACCTTGTTAATAGGAAGCACAAGCCATGCACGCTTGCAGGAACTGCACATTCACTGCATACTAAAGGGAAGAAAAATGGGCTGCTGTTTTTCTTCATTATGCCTAGTTTGTGTGAGGCTTGATGTTCACTTAGGCTCCTTTCTCCTTCCTCTCTTTCTGTCTTGTGTTTATGTGATGGCGGTGTACTGAATTATTTTTATTAAATTCTCAATTCTGAAACTGAAATGAGGAAAGAAAGAAATGAGCCAGGAACTCCTTGCATCCCTGCTTTTTGTGTTTCTGTCATTCAGCAGCTCAGTTGTGAACGACACAACATTTGCTCAAACTTTATCAAATTCTGTTGATCTGAGAGGGCTGGAAGTGAAACTGAGGAAAGACAACGGTGTGTGCTGAGCTTTACAGCTCCACAGATGTGTACAAAAAAAAAACAAACTGGGAGGCTCTACTTTGTTGTCTTGGTAGAATTTGCCCTTCCTGCAGTCCTGTGAAGACCAAGCATTGAGCAAGAAAGGGTGTCTTTGCTTCTCAGTCCAAGTAGTATCTCACATAGACTTGTGATGAAGATAAAGCTCTTATTTTCTCAATCTGACCATATGTAATAAGCACAAATGATGAGATGAAGGGATTGTGTTTCTTTCCTGTCATTTATCTTTTCTACATCCCTCTTTCCCTCCTTATTCTTTCTCATAGAGTCACACCATCTCCATGATGAGAGGGACTTTGCAAGAGGGATCAGTTCTCAACATCACATTTGAGATGTTCTTTAATCAGTGCAGAAGCAGTGAGAATGACAAAAGCAAATTTGGGTGCTTAGTGAATTTAATAGGAGCTTGCAGAGGGCTGTTGCATATATCACAATGAAGGCAGTGTTAACATTGTGTGTGTGCACTTAGTTTGCAAACTCTTAATTCACAGTGTTACGCATTCAAATATGCAATATGTGACTGCATTCTACTAAGCCTCTCTGACGCTGCAATTAACCTCTGCTCATTAGTATAATCTCTATCATTCCTGGTTGTTGACTTGCATGCTCCAGTTTTTAACAGATACAGACAATTGCAAATTTGCAGATAGTGCCTAATCTCATCAATATTTCCTGTTTATATTATTATATATATTTCTTCTGTAGGTGCCATTTTTTAGTAATGGGATGTGTATGACCCTAGAATGTAATAAAATAGTACTCATTGCTAAGACTAACTTCTAATGGTACAAAAATCTGTCACATCTAGTTGTTCTTTCATGTCAAAAGCTGAGTTTATCAGTTTGGTAGGAAGAATATATTATATATAAAATAAAAATATATATGTATGTGTGTATATATATATACACATGTATATTTTCTAGGAAGATTAAATGAACTCGATCTGTAATCTCCAGGAAATGATGGACATGGTAATGCACAGTGATCCCCTTTTAGACAAGAACTGAACTTTAATGAAAGATTTTCTTTAGCTGATCTGTACCTGTAGCATTGTGCTGCTGAGGCATTAAAATGTTTAAAACATGAAGACTTAACTTCCTGCCTACAAGATGCCCATAGGGATGATGGAATGACTCTTTGTCTCTTTCTGTTCACTCACGTGGAAAGCGATGTTTAATTATGATGGGAAGAGAACTAATAACTCGAAGCATTCACTATAAATATAAAAATAAATCAGAAATAAAGTGTGTACAGCAGCAGTTTCTCCAATCTATCATCCTGAGTTTCTGAACCAAAATAAATGACTGGGAAGGCAAAGGTGGAAACTGGTTCTTTGGGTGCACTGCAGTTAGCAGGAGCCAATAAGGCTGTGAAGGATAGCTGACTGGTCCGTGCAGGCTGTAGGTTACTGCTGTAAATGGCAGAGCAACTGGGCAGGTAACTCTTCAAAGGAGAGGTGTAAGTAACACATCTAACCAGTCATACATGGGTAATGATAAAATTCTATTCTAGTAAAGAAAGTACAGTGCATCAATACGTTCCTTTTTGTAAGAGTGACTGAATTGAAAACACTGAGTACGAAAGGAGTGTTCAGAGAAAGACTGTTTACTGTGTGCTACTGTTTTGAGTTTACTATATAAGCATTCCTCAGGTGTTTCCTTGGCTGCACACTGAGGTGGAGCGGGCTACCTGTCCAGTTAGAGATGGAAAAGAGAGGGCATTTCTGAAGTAATGTAGAGACGATGAACTGGAATGGCACCTACAACAAGAAGATAACTGAAACACAGACAAAGGAATTCACTAAGGATTAGAGATTCCTGTTATTCTATAGTTATACAGCTGCCTGCCACTGGCTGATGACCATCAGCATTACTGCATTCTCATCTCAAAGACAGGACTGATATTACCACGGGGGTCAGTCCTGCATCCACTGAGAATACATGGACATTGTTACTTCTGCAGAGTGGAAGGGGGCAGTCATCATTTATGGTATCACAAATGAAGTAACTGGAAAGCACTCTTCATGGCTGGTTGTACTGTGGTGACTCCTGTTAACAGTACTGGTTATGTGCTGTATTTCCCCCAGCCCATATACCTGATGAGTGCCCTTACAGCAGTTTCTACAGCTTTACAAAGATGAATGCTGGGGTTTAAAGTTAAACCTGAATGTCTTAGATAATTAGCAGTAGTGGAAAGAAAAATTAAGCAAAATATGGCGCTGGCAAATGGATTTACATCTGTAACAGCTGTCACTTGGAAATGAGGAAAGAAAGAAATGAGCCAGGCACTCCTTGCATCCATGCTTTTTGTGTTTCTGTCATTCAGCAGCTCAGTTGTGAACAACACAACATTTGCTCAAACTTTATCAAATTCTGTTGATCTGAGAGGGCTGGAAGTGAAACTGAGGAAAGACAACAGTGTGTGCTGAGCTTTACAGCTCCACAGATGTGTACAAAAAAAAAACAACTGGGAGGCTCTACTTTGTTGTCTTGGTAGAATTTGCCCTTCCTGCAGTCCTGTGAAGACCAAGCATCGAGCAAGAAAGGGTGTTAATAATTAAGCAAAATATGGCACTGGCAAATGGATTTACATCTGTAACAGCTGTCACTTGGAGTTAACTCTTTAGTCATTGCTTGTCCTCTATATGTAAAGCTGCAGAAGCCATTATGGAAATTATTATAGAGAGACAATGACATCTCCTGAAGTTAAATATAATTTTTTTGGGAGTTAAAATGCATTTTCTGCCTGAACGTGTTTCTAATGATGGAAAGAGTGATATTTTTGGAATAAGGAAGGGAAGGATGCTTGAGACCTTTGGATTTCTGATGCTCCTAGAACTGGAATGAGGGGTTAAGTGAGACTAATGAGGTGTACTTAACTTGGTCTCAGAATGCAGAATGAAAAAGACACTGTTGTTGGGGGAAACATTCTAACATTTCTCAATTTGCTTAAATTAGTTTGATGGTTGCTTTGCAGCTTTCATCTTAGAAAGAAGTGAGCCTCTTTGCTTTTAAATGCAATTTACAACAAAGAACAACTCCTCAGCAAAGAACAGCAGAGAATTGCAAAGGCCACTTGTGCAGGATACTGGGAAATAATGATCATGTGGAAAATGTACACAGTTTAATTAAGCACATTGATTACATCAATATGATTCAAACAGTTTAGTGCTCCAATCAGCGTAATCTCATTAAATGTAATTCAGGTCTCAATAATTGATTAATAATGCATTATAGTTTATGAATTATTGACTCGGAGTTGTTATAACTATGCCTGCTCCCCGTGTGGCAACTGGCGTTGCATATTAATTATGAAAGGTTCATGCTCTCTTCCCTTGAATAACTTTTTCAAGGCTGGAGATGACATATCTCCTAATGAAACAAGGATCAAATTGGATCAATGCCTTATTGGAGTTAGCCCACCCAAAAGGAAAATGCACTCTTTCAAGGAAGCTGTCATCTGATAGTATTGAAATAGGGAGGTAGAATGACCTGCTTTGATTAGTAATGATCTTTCCAGCAGCCAGAAGAACTGCCGTAGCAATTGAGCTGGAATGCTAACCTAGGATTGTGCTGGTTGCACACAGTTCACAGCAGCAAGCACATCTGTCGGTCTCTTACTGTTGTCTCATGCTGTATCTCTTCCAACACAGACACATATACCCACCCCCATAGCCATTGCTGCTGAACCCTTAAGTTTCACCCATATGCCAACTGTTCCTAGAGCAATACAGTTCTCCCTATTTCTGTCTGTGTGTCGAGTGGTTTCTGTGAAAAGGAGGGAAGCTTTTGTAATGGCATTTATACATCACAAGACTCATGCAAGAAGACACATCATTACTACCATTGATGAAAGTCTTGAGAAGAAACCAAGAACTTAAGAAAACATCCTCTCCTCAAATAGAAGCCCCTGGTCAGATGGTGTTTCCATGAATTTAAACAGAAGATGTTTCAGATTGCCCTTCTGCCCACCTAAGTTCTGAACGTGATCCAAATTGCATCTTATTCAGAGTCCTCCAGCACTGTATTTCCTTAATATTTACAGAATCTGTGCTGCCTTTTCTTTTTCTCCCTTCTTTTTTTTGTATCTGTCCCTTACATGTGATTGTATTTAGAAATGAACAGATTTCAGTGCGTATAGAAATTGAATGAGATGATGATTATAGCAAACTGAGGAGAAGAAAACACAAACAGTTTTTGCTTGATATGTCTGCAACAGTGAATTTATATACTCTGTTCAGCTGAAGACTTGTTCCTAATTTGCAGAGGTGCTGGTTTGTCTCTTGCTTCGTATACAAAACACTTTGTTTTGGGTGACAGCAAGTCAGCTGTTGTGAAAATTGTGATCTGTTTGAATGCAGTGGAGAAGAACAGCTGAATAGAATTGTCATGTAATCTGCAGTGCTAAACAGAGAGCTGAGGAGATGAACTTTTTCTGCTCAAATAGGCAGTTTGTCAAGCATCTGAAGCCAAAGGGAAGATCTCCAGACGTCTAATGCTCGCAATGCGTGCCCTACATTTCTCCAGATCATCTTTCAATTTGAAACACGTTTTCTCTCTTGTTTTGAAATCACAACAGGGTGGCAGCCCCTGTGTCCCAAACAGTGCTCCATTTCCAGACAAATTCCTGCAAAACCTCTTTGGGTATTTAGTCTGCTGCCATGAAGGTGGAAGCTAGCTGAGTTGAACAGGGAATATCTGAGATAAAATGGGACTGCCTTGCAGTCTTCTTTGGGGATTTTTTTCTGTGCAAATTTCTGCCTTTTCTTCAACATTTGCTATGTTGCCTTTGAGGCAGTCAGTCTTCTCTTTGTTCCAAGAGTTTCATAAACTTTCCATATCCTTATCATGCCCTTTCCAGAGAGGAAATATTTTTGATTATCAAAAGCATTTTCTGGAATGTAGCTGTGTCTTTTTGGGTAGTATGGACTTGGGCTAGAATAATGCTTAGCATTGGCTATACTCCTTTTTTTCCAGTATATCAGAGCCTTTTCTGAAACATTAATGAAGTAAACATCCTAAAAGTCTACATCAGCATGCAACTTGTCATTATTTTTTGAAACGATTGATGTTAAAGGTCTCAGAGGTGCCTTCTCACGCTGCACGGCGCTATCTTTGTTTTTGTTACAAAATTATGGATGGAACTGGACAAGGTTTGGGGGAATTCATGTGGATTTCATGTATTTCCAAACAATATAGAGACAGCTGCTTGGAACACACCTGTGTCATAAAACCCTGTGCTCTTTGCAAGCTTCTGTAGGAGTAATAAGCTGCCCAAATTCTCACCTTCGCAGAAGGGGGAAAAATAATTCATCTTCTCTCCCTTAAGGGGAAAGGCTTCAGGCAAAACCCACAGATGTTGTGCTTCCAATTGTCAGCCTGTGTATCTGGTAGAAGTATTGAAATACGACCCAGCAGAGCCCCTAGACAGCTTTTACTCCCTGAAATGGTGAATGAACATTGAACTTCCACCAGGCTTCTGTTATCCACTTCGAATCATGGCATGGAGAAAAAAATAATACCTGAACGTATTTCATGGAGCTGCACATCTCCGCTGCCTGGCCGTAAATTCCAGTCACACACAGTGCTGTGGGGCATACACTAAAAGGTCAACGTGCTACTGGATAAACTAGCCAGGGAGGCATTTGAATTGAGTTACATCTTGTCTCAATGTGACAGAGAGAGGTTCCGTGAGGGAGGGCATAATTTTAGGGTCAGGTTGACTGCACAGAATATTGTTATAAGCAATATGCTTGCAAAAAGGGTGAAGAGTTGAGGCTTGTGACTCGAGGTAACAGCAGAGGTCAGGAAGGGGTTTCTTCCAGCTGGTCACAATGTTGCCCAGTTAGTCATGTGACTAATCACAGGTGATTGCACTAATTAAGGCCTGCAGCACGTGCTGCAGAGTGCAGGGGGTTGGCCTGGAGTTTGCTGGCTTTGCTCCCACACACCTGCAACAAATCAGTTGCTTCTAGGCTTTAGATTCCAGCTGGAGGTGTGAGCGTGCTGGTAGGCCGTGGATCGCACTAATTTGTCCTTGAGAAGTCAGAAGGAAGTCCTGTTGGCTGCTGGCCTGGAGAATCACTGTAAGGTAAGAGGGTACAGTTTTGTAGTGGTAGATGTGCTGCTTGTCTGCAGTGCTCTTTTCCTTCTGATCTGCTGTCTGTAAGGTAATTAGGAAGTATTTTTCAAAGAAAAGGAGGTGAGCTGCTGGGCTGTCGCAGTGACCAATTGTTTTCCTTTGTTTGGTTGTGTCTCCTCATTGCTAACTACTAGGCAAGCTGTGCTCGGGGAGCAAGAGGTAGGAGAGCTGGGAGGTTGCCTTGTGAAACAGAATAATACGTGGCTGGAAAGCTCACCAACTGTATCATGCATATTAGCTGACGTCAGAGCCAAACAAATGTACTTGCTATCATAAAGAACAGCTTTTGTCTCCAGTTATGTGTTTTTTTTCTTCTCTGGACCAGATGCTGATCTTAATCCAGATTCACACTGCTTTTTGATGCCTTTTGGTCACATAAGAATAAACTGGTCTTTGGCCTTTGCTCTGAGTGCAAAAAGTGGGCTTTACTGCTACTGCTTTTGGTTTGGGAACTCAGGGATAGTTTAGGAGAAGATGATCAGGTCTTGTACAAGCTGTTATCTCGTGGTCCTGTGGATCTTGCATATTCTGCTCTGTAACAGTGGGCTTCTCCTGTGCAAAGGGGAAAGTGTTATCAGTACACTAAGCAAATAAACCATTGGGAAATGGTGTAGGGAGCACTTCCTAATGAAGGTTGACTAAACTAGTCACGAATTATAAGTTGTTGATGTTGCTTGGGTTGCATGGAGCAGCTTTACTGCCTGTTTGGCAGAGCTGCAGGTGGACTCTTCAGCTGCTCTGCCCACTTTCATGCAGGCAGCTCTACATTCATGTGAAACACAGCAAGTGGTATTTCTCTCAGCTAATCCTAATATTAATGTATCTGGGAACCCCAGTGGGTGAGGAGGCATTTTTGCAATATGTGGCATGCATTTGGTTTTCCCCTGGTTTTGTATCTGTAATATCAAACACCTGCTGTTGTTAGTAATTCCCACCTGTCAGTTGATTTTTCTGGGATATTTTCTGCAGATTTCTATCAGATCTGTTTAAGTGAGTTTCTTTTCTCTAATTCTAGAATAGGATCATTGCTATGTGAGCGATACAGCCAATCTTATCCCAGAAATAAGAACAGCAATATATTTAAACTAATAGTTTGCAGACACCACGATGATGATGCTTCTTGTTGCTTATGATTCCAGAAACAAGAATTTGCAATTAATGGGCTGCAATTATATATAAAATGAAATAAGACTGAAAATACCCTATAATGATTTTTAAAATGCTGTGCTGTTAATGAGAGGATTTGTCCATGTCTACATCAAAGAGAGACTTGTTAGTTCTCTGAGCTTGCCCACCTGTTTCTAATGCAGAAATAGAAATTGCCAATAAACAAGTGGAGACAGCTGCTATGTTCAGACTGTAAATGTGCTGATAAGATCAACTAGTTGACAAGTGACATGGCAGATACTGTAAAGAGCACCAGTTTTTGCAGAGAGCTAAACTTGGACTTCTGTATCTCTTCTGAATGCTTTTTATGTGGCTGATGGATGTCAGTTTCTAGGTGACAAAACTACACTCACTGGGACTTTTGCTTTCATTTTAGGCCACTTTTGTTTCTCTGTGATTTCTTCTACTTCATTTTGTTATTTTGCAGAATTAGGAAACAGAAGGAAAAAATACAATATTGTGTGTCTCTCCTGTTTTCCTCATCTATCCTAAAAGAGCGGAGGGGAAAAAGCCAACAACAACAAAAAAGAAGAAATGCACCCAGGAAAATGTTGGATTTTGAAGTCACCAGCTATCCATTGTATCTGTGATCAGGCCTCCCAAGTACTTGCTTTGCTGGTCTTGTCAGGACTGTTTTCCTTAAGGCATCTGAGAGATGTTCCATGCCTTTTCTCCCCACTCTACCGTACATTTATGTTAATGAACTTTGCATAATTGAATCAGGTCCCAGAACCAACAAGACTTGTTCTAGATTTTGACTGTTTCCCAAGGAAGCCGTTTTCTTTGTATCATTTATCAGAAAATGGTATCTATCGAATCATCGGTGCGTTTAGAATTTAATTTGCTCTCTCAATTGCAATTGTTGTGCTACTTAGTTGTGGGGAAAAAGATGCAATCTCCCTGCCACTTTGTCATTTTTTTTTTTATAGGCTTTTTCTTTTCTTTCTTCATTGAATTTGTTTAAGAAACTGGTGTGAAGATTTGCTCACTCAGCTTTGGTGCTGTTTTTGTCTCTTGGAAATAGGCTGTGCTTTGCGTTCAAATGCTTGTTGAGTCAATGTGACAGAATCAGGATGGGTTGGAGGTATGTGGTGACCCACAGCTAGGTAAAGTATTCTTAGTGACTCAGGTAGTACATGAAAATGCATTACAAAGTTTTCTTTTGATTTTTTTCTTTCTGAATTTCTAGACTTTTCTTTTTCTCCTTGAGTGAAGGCCTACTGCAACAGCCCATTTCCTCTCCTCATTCTTCCCTTGATCTGGATTTATTGATTTCATGTTACTTTTCTCCCATAGTCTGAATGCAAGACACAGTAGCAGTGGATGCAGAATTGTGGCACTCTATGAAGGTTTGCATGTGCTAATTTTAGGTGGAGCAGATGGGTTTTGGTGTGGAACTGACAGTCATGCTGTAGCATAGGGGTATAGGACAGGTAACACAACTGAGGGAGGACCACATAAATGATATTTAGGTGCCAGATTCAATTCATTTTAATGGCTAATGGAAATAATACCAAGTTAAAAAGTAGAGGGGCTGCTTTGAAGTTGTTGTTCATGGTTGAAATTCATTCCTTAAAGGAAAGTGGATAGTACAGAATAGTTCATGACTAGGGTTTTGGAAGCTGATGTTAAGCTTGAACTCAGTGACTGATGTGTATGCTATTCTTTGGCAACTTATTCAGTTGTTCTTCAAATCCCTGCTTTACTAACTTGGAATGTGCCTGAAACGTGTAATTATCAGTTTGTGAAGTGTTTCAGGAGATGAGTGAGATGGAGTTTATTATTGTTAGCATCAGTCTGACAGATTTCCCAGAGGGCCTTTTGGTACCATGGCAATCGCCTAACAGAAGACTGTAACTAGCGATTGAAGTGAAAATGAAGGGGAAAAAAAGGGCTTATGGATGGGATGCAGAAAGTCCTTAAATACACTGTTGGTCAGGCTGCACCTTCAGGAAATAAAAATGCAGAGAGACTTTTATTGTAAAAGTGAGGCTGTAGGGATAATGCAGCAGAAACTATCAGTGCCTTGATTTGTTTCCTTTGTGCTTGCTGCGCTGGAGTCATTTCTGAAAAAAATGATGTCTTCATTTTTAAGGCGTTCCCTGCCCTTGTAGCTTGGTTTAAAAGGTGCAGCCAAGGTCATCCTTTCCCCTTCCTGACCAGCAGGAGACGGGGTAGCCTGTAACAAGATTAGTGTCTCAGCTGCTCTGTCATTTTGTAACGTTGCAGGTCACCCCAATGGAGCCAGGGAATTTGTATTGCAACAGAGTAGGAGTGCATTCTGTAGAGCAGGCGTTGAAGGCCGTTGTTGAAACGCAGTCCTGTAAATCCTGGCCTCTGGCAGCCCAAGCTGTTTAGTTATGTTTTATGAATCAGGTCATATCGTGTCTGTCACAGCTTCCAGATGCCAAGCTCCTTCTGTGACAGCTTTGTCAAGTGTTTTGAAAGGGCAAAAAAACAGCTCGAGGGTCACCGTGGAGTGTAATGCAACGTGCAGGAATTGTTTTTCGCACAGAGTGACTGGCCAGGGGCAAAAGGAAAAGCATGAGAAATGTGAAGGATGTGGGGATCTCGGTGGCTGTGGTGCCCCCTATCCATCTTCCCCCTGCGTTTAGCACTTGCAAACTGTGAGTGAGCAATCAATGTAGTGACATAGTCTGTAGTAACATAGGTGGTGGGCCTGCAAGCTATGCAGAATGCGGATAGACTTGAAACAGCATCCCTGCTCTTAAGTGGTGGCTTGCTTCTTAATTTCCTTTACATCTTCCCCTTGTAATCAGAACACTCTGGGCCCACCTTCAAGCTTGTCAAGTGTCTTTCCTACCAGTTGGGATATTACTTGCAATGCAGATACTGTGACCTTATTTGTTAGCTTGTCAGGATGCGACTTGAAATTGGGCTCAGCTCAGATACAATAATTGCTGTTTGCACGCTGGATGATGCTGGTGAGATGCTCCCCATGAGGCCATCTGCTAACCTGTCTCAAATGTAATTTAATAGAAGTCAAATAAAATAAATCAAATTAAAGCATGCAGCTAATGCATGCAAGCTCTGAAATGAATTTGGATTACAAGTAGGCAGTAAGACTAAGGAGTTGGTTGCTTCATCCATGAAGAAAGCACGTTAAGACAAAATAAAAATAATTGAAGGAGACCCTTTGATTTTGGGGTTGATGGGATGTTAGACGACAGGGGAAGCTTATTGGTATAAGAAGGTGTTTGTTATTAGTGTATTCCTGTAGTTAGAAAACGTGAGTTAGTAGTCTTTGCAAACACATTGTTTGCAAAGAAGCTTTGTTAGATGTAGCAGGAAGATAAATAATCTTTGCAATGCTTGCTGTTAGCTTGTCATGACTATGATTTACAGGGATTTTCTTTTATTTAAATAAGTGTTTCCTTTAAAAGCATTCTGATAGTTTACAGAGCTGAAGATGAAGTGGCAGTGAATGCTCTGAAATAGAACTGTTTCATTGCAAGTGCTTCATTTCAGGTAAGGATTTGTTCAGACTGTAAAGAATGGCTGAGCTGCAGTGGAAGGATTCCTTGGCAACATAAATTGGAAAAACTCTGCTAGGGAAATGTTGGGTTGAATATGCAAGGAGGCACCAGAATTGGAGAAACATGTCAGGCAGTATCAGCTTCACAAACCTATAGCGTAGTCTGCGTAGTTTGTAGTAGACATCAGAAATTCAAGCTGATCAGCAGCCATCATTCATGCTGTTAAATTATTTGACAAAAAGAGCCTTCTGGAGATCATATTTGAAATAGAATATCACTTAAGAAGATATGAATCAAATAACAAATTGATCTCTTGTGTGAAAACTCCCACTTTAATGGTACATAGCATGGTATTAAGGAAAAGCAAGTGGATACTGGACATTGTGTTCACTTGTATTAGTTTTCCTTCTGGAACTGGTAAGACTATTTCACAGCCTGACTCCTTTATTCAGGAATACCTTTATTCTAAGCTTTGTAGCAACTTCTGGGGGGGAAAAAATCTTTTTTTTTCCTTTGTGCAACCTTCCTACCATCTTACACCTAAGAAGAAACAATTTTCCTCTGACTAGTAGTCTTTCTAGCTTGACATTCCACTCCATGTAGGGATTGATGTAGAAAGTCATGATTCATCAGAAATCACTTTGCTAACATCTGAATGGAAGAACTTCTTCCTGATCTTATGGTGACTGCACAGTGTCTTGGCATACACACACCAGTTAAAGTTTCCTCATGCTATTTATGTTACTGCAGTGGCAAATCTTGCTCTACCTATCTTTCTGTCAGGTATGCTGGAGTTCTGGTTATGCTGTGAAAATTGAAATAGGACTTGAATTGCCTGATCATCTTTAGGATATGCCAGTATTGCTTGGTTCTGAACTTGCTTGCGGGCTTCGCGGTTCGTCAGTGTTCTCTTCCTTGAAAAACTGATGTTCTGTTCATTACCTAAACAGCTACTGAGAGCCTTTGATTTGAGAGTTTGAACACAAACTGTTAAAAAAAATGCAGTATATAAAGGTGGCTCTTTGGCCAGGAGAATACAGATTAGGACCAGTCACTGACATTAAACTGATATGTGTTCTCCTAAATACTTTTTTTGGTGTGTGTGAGTGAATGATGAAGTTACATTAATCGTGTTTTAGATGCAACTATTAGCTCATCCCACTTAATTCTTTATGAAGACAATGTTATATATCCAGAAGTAGACTTGTCAAGGCTGAAAGATATGTGAATCTGCACCACTGGAGGGTGGACAGCAATAGGACAGTCTGCCTAAAGATATTTCTGCACCGCTGTAGTGTCAAACCTTCCCAGTTCACCACCCCAGCCAAACCCTTTTTGTATGTATACTGCACATATCCCATATCGTAGAAGATGAAAAATGGCACAGCTATGACATGACACAAGATCTTTGGGCTGTTACTAGTTGTGCTCTCATGGTGATCTCCCTGAAGGACCTTCTATGTTATTCCCCTACTTTCATTCTCTTACTCAGCTCTATGAGTTCATCCAAGCTCTTGCTATTGAGATAAGATTAATTGTTAAGAATTGGAAGACAGTTCTTGCTTATCAGTCTCTTCACGTGAAAAGTGAGAATTCCTTTTGGGATATTCTAAAATATGTGATGGACTTGGACAGGAGTGATTCCACAGATGAGATACCTTATTGAGAACCTGTTGACACAGTGTTATAAGGTGTATTTTCTAGGCTTTTTCTTTCTTTTTTCTCTTTTCCTATGAGGATTTTCAGGTGTAACAAGACATTCAGGTTAATACTCTCCTAGCTTGCTAACTGCAGGAGAAATGCAAGATAATATTTTAAGAAACATTCCCTGCCAGAATATTTCTAGAGCAGTGGCGTGATAAATATCAAATCAAGTGAAGACCAAGAATTTAATTTTTCCCATCAGAGCCAATCTACAATGCTTTTTATCTTGACAAAAACTGATATTTTATCCCTTTGATAATGGGAGGCTCTGATTGCACTTCCTTTTAATATATTTTATTTCTTAGAAGTCATTCCCCAAGGAAGACCTCAAGACAGAGGCAGAGATGGATCTGTACCTCTTAAAGACACAACCCATGTTTAAGAATGAGCGCTGCTTTATGCTTCTGGTGGTTTTAGGTGGGCTTTACATCTTTACTACAGGATGTGTCTCACGTAGAGCAGAAGAGCTTGAAGGACTACACAACACAACTTGTTTCCCTGTTAAATTTGGATGATAGTCCCAGTGGTGACAGAAATGCTGGCAAGTGCTCTGTTTTCCACACCCATCGTAGGGCCAACAGATATCATTGCAGGTCCCACACTGATCTTAGCTTCCTGTGGTAACAAAAACATTGGGCAAAACATTGAAGCATTCACACACCTTTCTTCTCCTGCCCAGATTCCCACAAGGAGCTTTTCCAGAAAAAAATGAGGGCTTCGGAGGTGGATCCATAGGAATGAGTAAGAAAACAAATGCTTATCGGGTTATCTCTGTCCCCAGCTACTGCAAGGTTGTTATGTACAGAATGGCTTCTAGTGCTCTGGGCAATGTATATTTAATGCTAACTTCTACTTCTCCACAGAGGAAGCTCTTCAGTATAATTCACTGATATTCAACTCCTGCAAACGTCCCATTAACCCTAGCTTCACCATAGTTTAGTACTCAAACAACTACTTTTGGTGCTGTGCCTATTCTCAGAGTGATGGCAAGGAAGGACGGGGGGATATTGCACCGGGGTGAAGGCTGTCTCTCATAAGGAGAAGAAATGGGTTGAGGTGTTAGTGTGAGAGACATTTACTCCTGGAGTGTGCCCTGGGGACATACCATTGTGAGTGATCTCTGCTGCAGACTGTCCATCTGCTGCCCTTGATTTCTACAGAGAATCTATTAATGACATCCACAGAGCTGGGAATGTGGCCCATGGGCAGCTTATGGCTCAGAATTCAAAGCTCTGATGCTCTGCCCTGTAGATGCAAAGTCAGCTTGATCGCTTTGGGGATCAGATATGCAGAGGTTTCTCTAGCTGGGAATGTCACCAGAAAATGCAGAATTGTTGTTCTCACAATATTGAAATGTGCCCTGCAAATGAGATAGATAGGCTATGAGCAAGTAGTGTATGTGTAGGATAAAATGCAAGAGTAAAGGGTGAAAATATTGCTGTTTTGAAGCCGAAACCTTATTAAAGTCCTGTCTGTCCGATTTGGGCAAATTCTTTCTAAAGTATCATGTGTCACCAAAATCCCATTAAACTGTCACATAAATTATCAGAGTTTCCTTTTCCCATCAGCATGGATTACCCAGGGAGATATTTTTATGACAATGGGAACTTTCTCAGCCTGCTCCTCCTGCCTGATTTCATTTCAGATGAAATCCTTCTCTCAGAAAATAGCCAGTGGATTTCTTTTCTCTGCCTGTGCAGCACTTATCGTGCAGGTCTCTGCTGCACTTATGTCCTGCCTATACCTTCTTTTACGTATGGGACAGTTTAGGGCAATGGTTCCACTGCTTTGCTCATGCTGAATGAGCATAGTGTTGTAGTCTGTTTTATGGATCTCTTCTCCAGCGTCTTCTGCATCTGCTGACTGCGTCTTCTCTCAGTGTTGTCATCCTATGAAAAACCCAGAAAGTGAAAGCCATAAATGCACCTAACTTGAAAATATTTCTTTGCTACTTGGCATGTCTCGAAGGTGTTTTGTTTCTGCAAGGCGATCTATGTTTTTCCCACGCTGGCTGAAAAATATATGCACTGATGGTTAGTAGCAGAAAATACATGCTAGTAGAAAATACTTGAGTACCTGCTGCTGTAGAAAAGATTAAGGTTGTAATGCATGTGTTATGGAAGCAGGAGATGATAGAGCCTTGCCTGCTTTTGACGGATAATCTAGAGCTCTCTGCATTGGCTCTCTAGATGGAAGGACTCTTAGAGCTGGTTACAATTTTTGCTTCTTGCTGTTTTCAAAGGGCAGGCTAGGGTATACACAGGAGCTGGAAACCTGTAGACTTGAGGATAATAGAGGGGCTTTGGGAGATAATTATTAGTAAAGGAAATCCCAGTAGTAGTATTACTCCTAGTAGTTGTGCTACTCCGTTCTTACAGTAGTAAGGCTGTTAGCAACAGAGCATCCAATCGAGAAGTTTCCATAACTATTTTTGATTTGTATTTGGAAGAAGCTCAGATGTCAAAATATCATGATGAAGTATTTCTGGGTAGTCACTAATTAATGCCTAATGCTTAACGTGCATTTTGAGTGGCTGACGTGAGGCAGTAAAGCAGTCACCTTGCACTGGAAAGATCAGAAGAGGTGGTTGAGGTTCAGTGTGAATTTGAATAGTGATTGCAGCCAATCTCAGGACACAAGAGTTGGTTTCAGAGGCATGGAGGGCATTCTTGGACCTGATTTCTAAATGTATAGCTAGGATCACCTATGGGATAATAGACCTAGCACTGATGCTATTTTGAGCTCTGTGGAGGAGTGTGTTGATACAGAACTTCCATAAACGAGGATTTAAAGGAAGGTAATGCAAATATGGAGGCACGTGTGTGAATGCAGTCAAGTTGCTACAGATTGGTTTAGCAAATAGACAATAATTTCTTTTTAATGCGACCTAGTCCTAGTGGACAGCGAGAGCAACGGATTTGCTTTTTTTATAGCATCCTTTTGCAATGTAAAGTTTGTTTGTTTCTTCTGTTTTCATCTTTCTTTTTCTAGTTGAAAATCCATTTTCTCCAATTTTCTTCAAAGTTGTGACTTCCAAATATTTTATCATTCTTTAACGGCTTTTTCTTCAGTTTCCATTTTTGAACTTTGGTGGCCAGCAGTAGACACTGTATCTCAGCAAATTGTTTTTGTTCACTGAGTTGAGCAAAGTGGGAATACAAAACAAAACAACAGCATTCCTTGTGTTAGCTGGGACACTGCCTGTTAGTGTGTCCCAGAAGGAGAGCTGTCATTTTTGGAACTTCTTTGCATCATCAACTCATCTGATATAATCCCCCAATTCTTTTTGGCAGTACTCCTTGCTAACCAGCTGTCCTCCATCTTAATTTTATTCCCTTGGAATCTGTCTCAATAGTCTTTCTCTGGATATTGCTGCCAGGCTAGACTGAGAATGTGCAGCATACAATCATGGATGGGAATGTTCTTACCCTACAATACATGCAAAGCAGTTTGTTTGTGATGAGTGCTTGTGAAGCTAATAGGGTAGCTGCACTTAATTTTGAAGCTCAGTAGTATCTAGATAGCTCAGAGGATTGTTAGAGTGTAGGATGTGCCAATGAATGTTGAGTTGGCATATCTGGCTCAAAATGCAGTGGTTGAAGTTTCTGCTAGACTAATGCAGATGCACCTGCTTTAGATGGAGATTTTAGTTAAAAACTTAAACAATTTTCAAAAGGTTATAGTAGGCTTTCCACAGGTACAAGAATTGAAAACAAGACTTGTTTCTCTGTCCTTTGCTAGAGGTAAGCTTTTGTTTGAACACAAATTAGTTCATGTGGGTCTCCTTTTGTTACATCATATGGAAGGTCAATCAAATGATAGTAGAATTTCCATCTATCTTCAGAATTTGGTATTTTGGAATCTGCCCCAAAATGGATTGTAGATCCTGGCATACTGATTTCCTGTAGTCAAGGGGGGGGAAAATAAAAACAACCCACAAAAACAAACAACAAGAATATCCAGCAGTAGCAGGATGTCAAACTGCACCAAGGCTGAATGCAGAGCATTCAGCACCTGTATTCATCTCTGCAGTCATCTCTCATCTCAATCTCCGGTTCTGATTCAGAGGTGAGCGAATTCATAAAACACATGCACAAAGGGAGGTTGCCAAGCAATTTGGGGCCTGGAACACCTCCACCAGGCTATGAAGGTAGAAAAACAGCTAGCCAAGGCAATTTGTAGCATTCACTTCTTTGCCATACATAACAGTGATAACACGTGTGATGTAAGTGCATTTAAGGGAGGGATGTTTCACTGATAATTCTGGAAAACAACAGTGGGCACTGCAGACTATGTAAGCTGCCTCTGCATTAAAAGCTGTCTGTTTCAGCAGTGTTCAGCCAAAAGCAGGGCCAGGAAGTAATGCTAAGATGGGGAAAATGGGGGAGGTATGAATTACATCTTGCAGTAACTGAAAGAGTGACAACTTGAGGGAAAGTTTTAGGAGAGGAAAGCAACTGACACAGATTCTGCCTCAGAGCCATCTCATGTTTTTGTGATCTCAGTATTTGAAGGTTTTTTTTTTTTTTTTGTTACCAATATACTTTAATATATTCATTGTACATCACACCATATCCTGTCTTTGTCTGACTTTGCATAACTAGCCTTGGGCAGATCAGATGCATCCAGGGCAGGATGCAGACGTGACACCCATGGCAGAGCTACGTTTGGTGCTCTTTTTTACACATCATTTGACTCTCAGAATATGCTGTAGTGGTCACAGATAATTAAGTTGTGAGGGAGCGTTGGCTTTCTTGGTTTATCTCTTATGTCCTGGGGGTAAACCTGAACCTTTGATCTGTGCAGGGCTCATGATAAAGTCACATTGTATTTTGGAACAGGGGAGAGGGGAGGGGAGCCTATGTTTTGTGGACCCTGGCTTGGAGGTAATAGGAAGATAGGTATGCAGAGGCACAGCCAGAACAATTCCAGTCAAGACCTGGATCTAGGTTGAATTTGTCACATGCTATGTATATGATTCCCTTTGACTCCTAATAAAATCCTAGCCTTGTATCACTTCAAAACCTTGTTCCCTTACAAATACCATGTTCCCTTACAGATGGCCCAGATATCAGCTTGATATTATTTAGCATTTTAACTCAGGTCAGGGCATCTGGAAGTGCGTTTCATTTCCCTTCTGTGCCCCTCTTTAGGGGGGACACTGATTTGTTAATGGGGTTTCATTCTTTTATTTCAGATTGATCCTTCCCCAACTGATGTCATGATTAGTAACTTCAAAGTCAGATAAAATAGAGATGCAGATCCCTGCAACAGACAAGAGATTAAGCAACAAGTTAGCAGTACTGGAAGAACAAAGCTCTTATTTTCATGTATATATCCACAGTTAAAATGAATAAAGAGAAGGGAAGGTGGAAAGTAGATGATATGTTGGATTTATTACTCAAAGGATTTTTGCTCAAAGTTTTGCAAGAGGCGTCAGTGATGCTTTAATCTCTCATCTCTGGGTTTGTTAGTGCCACGTTATATCCTGGCCATGTCAGAATGTAACACAGAGTAATGAGACAAGATCTGTTGGATGAGGCTTTATGTAGCATGAAAAGGTTCCTCTGCTCTCTTTTTATTATTTACATTCCCGGAGAAGGTTATGTGTCATGTGGGCTTTGCAGAGATAAATGGGTAACCTGAGCTTTCTGGCAGCTTCCCCAGAACTTGGGGAGGATTCTGCCTAAGAGTTGGCTTGGGGATTTTGAAGCATTGAGCTCAATCCTGGGTCCTGAAGGAAGTATATAAGAACATGTGTCTCAGTGTCCTGAGCAGGTGCAGTATGGCACAAGCTGGTATCAAAAGGCTCAGGACTGAAATGGCACGTCAGAACAGTAGCTGAGGCCCAGTGGAAATCAGCAGCACTGCAGTCATGGGGCATGGTGAATCGAGAATGACTGTAGCAGCTCAGCTAAGTGCACAAATCTTGACTGGCGCCTGCCAGTTCGTGTGCTGAGTGGGGCTGGCCTGCGCTGCTGCACGCTGCTTTCCTAAGTTCTAACGTTTATCATGGTTATTTAAAGCCACTTCATGGCAGATGAATTACAGGATATGCGTTAGAGTTATAGGATCGAGTGACTCCTGCCTGTTGAAGAGTCCCATTTCTGTTTCTCACGTGTGTGAAGAGTAACAAGTGTTACGACCGTATCACCATCTCTCTGCACTGTTAAGTGCTTGGTTAGTCTTCATGCTGCAGAGCACAGCGTTTGTCTGCGATGGCTTCTGTGGGGGGGAGTGGATGCATAACAAGAGCTGCAGTTTGCCTGCTGGTGTGTACCTTTGTTACATTTCTCCTTTGGATGAGGTGCTGGCATTGCAGATGTGTCCGTCAGGGAGGGGAACTTATAAAGGGGACTTTAAGTGGAATAGAGAGAGTTCCCCATCTGGACCCTATGGGTCCACCATTTCCTGGAGTTTAAGATCAGGAAACTTTAGAAGCTTTTATCATATTGAATTCATGTTGAATTAGCAGAATTATGGCAAGCCTTACATTTCTGAGATGAGAAAACCCTTTCCTACCGTTTCTTTTTCTCTTGCATTAACTGAAGAAAGAATCTCTCAGTTAACATGCTGCATGCTTTCCCGATGTACAGAAGAGACAAGAGTTGTTAAAGCTGTTTTTGTCAATTGTGAGAGAGCGTGTTTTATTTTGCTTTGTGCTATTTACAGCTGTTGTCCATTAGGAGTCCTCAAGAGCCTCATTCTCAACTACAACAACAAAGTCCCATAAGTTTAGCTCAGCAATGAGCCTGCAAAACAGCACTAAATCATGATGATGGGAGAAAGAAGAAAATGTTTGGACATAGCAAAATGCGACTGATACCTTTGTGAAAAATAGTTTTTGCTTGTTGCTGCTTTAAAGCATTACTAAGGTAGATTGTAATGCACACCATCTAGCTAGAGCAGAATAGAGATTTTTTTTTAATACATATATTAAATTAAAAAAAGCAGAACTAGTATTTCTCTGTTGACTGAAGGGATCTTTTACAGTCCATTGGGCTCTTATGTATACACATCGATGAAAATATACAAATCTCAGGGTAAGGTGCAAGAATGATTTAAAAATAAAAAAATAACAAATGGATATTGAGTAGCAGAAGTTCCAGTCGCTTTACTGGAACGCAGGATAATTGCTTTGTATGAATTTGAGTGGAGACTGGATATGCTCACCAAATGCTTAAGAATGGGGAGGGGTACAAGTGGGATTGCTTCCAGATCTGTCTACATCCCTGCAGGGAAGTTGGACCAGATGACCTTTAAGGGTCTCTTCCAACTCGAGAGATTCTATGATTCTACCTCTGTGTTTCACATTAATTGAGTAATGGTTTGTAAAGCAGTTAGAAAGCTGAAGGACAGTTTTGGGAGCTGAGGACGCAGGAGCGTAACTTGCTAAATCAGCATTGGTTTACAAGGATACTCAGATGATGCCTCTGATTGTTTTCTGTCCCTTTACTAGACAGCCTGTGCTCTGACAGAGCTGGAAAAAACATCATGGCATCGCTGTGATTCCCTGACAGATACTGGCTTCCACTACAGCAGATCTGTCAGGTTGACTTGTGACAGAGGCCTGAGACTGTGAACACTCAGAGCACTCACAGAAGGATAATTTTAAGACACATCATTGCTGTGTCCTTTTCTTTTATTCTCTGTGCCTGGCAGGTGTCTGCCTCTGTCTTCTTCCATTGCCTTGGCCTGTCTGTGGATTTTGCTCAACACAGATGGGATCTTCAAAGAATCTGCTGTCAAATTTGGTCCTTTCTAAGCATATGTATACAGAGAGTTTTTGGAGATGTATAACTAGGCCGAGTGTGGGTGCTTTTTCACAGGAATGGCAAATAACATATCTGATAACAAGGCAATTTTCTCTGCCAAATTGCAAGTCTACTTTGAAGTAGGGGTTCATTAGAATTTATGAACTGTTTAGTGAGATTTTGTCTTTAAAACAAGAAGACATCATCATATCTCTGCAGCTTCTGCACATACCATTCTCATGCCTTTGCTTTGTTTTACAGACAGTCGTCCTTATGTCTTTCTGATGGCCCGTGTTCACCCCGGTGAAAGCAACGCCAGCTGGGTAATGAAGGGGACCCTGGAGTTCCTGGTGAGCAGTGATCCCATTGCTGATCTCCTGAGGAAATGTTTCATTTTCAAGATTGTCCCCATGCTCAACCCTGATGGAGTCATCAATGGCAAGTGCGTTGTAGTAACATGTTCACTGTGAATTTTCACTGGGTTTGCCTGCAGGCTTTACTGCTGTCCACGTAGCAGGTCTTGTCTTCAGTGTTTTGGCCCAGAATTCCTGTTGTCTTGTGCTTTATTCATCCTCTGATCAGTCCCATAAGGAGAATGTAAATCTTGGATATAGCTCAGTGTGCTGTCTCGTACATGTCAGATGTTCATGGTTCTGTACCTGTGTGGGGCCCTATGGTATAATACTCCTCAGTGGAGTATTAGTGATAGCAGACAAATTGAATTTTACTTGCTGAATGGAAAGCTATCTATTTTGACAAAACAGCAGGGCAAAATTTATCTGCAAGCTGATATACCTGGGAATAACTGGCTTTAATTAATGCTTTATATAGCTTGAATGGGTGAAAGATATGTAAGGATCTATTAAATGCTCATATCTTTGTGGAAATGTTACTATATAATGAAACTCCCTCCTTCTCCTACCTCCTTTTTCCTCTTCCCTCCCATATGCTTCTGAAGAGATACGAAGTCTTCCTGGGCTTATGAATATACCATGAATACAACAATTCTGTTTTGCGTTCTGCAGAGCTGCCTTTACATTGCTCCTGCCCATCCATACTAACCTTCCTAGGGATGGAAAAAGTCTTGCTATGTTAAAATGAAGCAAAATAAAGATTGCTGTGCAGCTAGTGAAAGAGTAATTCCTCTGAGGTGTTGGCGAGTGCAGTAATATATGGTATGCATGCACTTTGCTGGAGAAAAAAAAAATCTACTGTCCTCAAGGACAGTGGAGTTTGCTCATTTCACTGGGTATTTGCATAGTGATTGTGAGTTGTGGGTTGTTTATAAGACTTAATTGTCTCTGATGTAGAGGCAGGATGTTATGATCACGTAACAAGGGGGAAATTTGCTTCTTGACCTGCTAACAAGGGCTCGTAGGTTTCAGTAAGAACTGTTGCAAAGCTTGTTGGAATGGATTCTGAAACCTGAAGGCTGGTTTTAGACAAGCACTGAAACACATTGCAGAATATAGAGTAACAATTTTTCTTCAACTACAGTCATTCATCTGCTTTCAGATCAGGTTGTGCTGATCAAGTGCTGAAGAAACAGGAAAAAGACCCTAAGCAAAAACTTGAATTTATTTGGTCCTAATCTAATCCCTTTTGGCCTTGGATGAGGACCTCAGCAGAGGGCAGCTTAGAGTGTTCTTAGCCTCTAGTCCGTGACTATGAACATAGGTTTTGTGTTGTTATGCTCCCCAGGACATGAGTGTGCTGTAGTTTGGGAGGGCTGTTTGGAGGAGCTGGATGCTGCCCCCGAGTATTGGAAGCTTCTGCTGGCACCAAATGCCTCCTTGATTCTTCCAGACAGCAGAAGCAAAAAATGAAAGATTGTGGCTTTCTGTTTTTCCTTTCACTCTGCTTAATTAAAGTTTCCAGCAGATGGAGGGCTGGAGGGAATGTCTGACCTTTTTTCTCCAGCTGTCAGGAGCGAGCGTAGTAGAGGAAGGGCCCTCAGGAAGGACACTGTGGCTTTTGGTGACACCTGGGTGGAGGGTACTGTCTCACATCACATGGGAAAGTGTGGAGCTTCAACTGTAGTTAAACCTGGTGATGAATGGAAAAATTTGGTGTGGGAAAGGAGCAGGGGAACAAGGGTTTGGCCATGTCTCTGTAGCTGGGCATGAAGCCTGGGGAAGGGAGAGAACCATTCCATTGTGCTCCAGTTTAAATACTGTGCTGTCAAGCTTCTCATGGCTCTGTTGCTCTTCTTCCTATGTGCTTTTTCAGTGGACTGAAGTGCTCCTGCTCTGAGGGAAAAGGTTTTTTTCTTGGCCTAGAGATATTAACAGCTTTTGGAGGTAACTTTCAGTCCCTTACTGTCTGCGAGTGCATATGCAGGTTTCTTTGTCCTTAAAAGTTCTACTTTGTCCAGGTTTAAGTGCTATATTAAATTCTGTTGTCTTTCAAATCACTGCCAATGTTATGAGGGAAACTGTTTCCTGGGGAAAAGGAGTCTGTAGGCCATTACTGACTAAGCAGTTGTAAGCAGGTCCACACTACTTATTTTTTACATCTCTACAACACATTTCATGAAGCCACTTATTTGCCTCAAGATTTACAATCTCAATGAATATGTCAAATCCACTATGAAGGCCAGCAAATATCTTGGCTCAGTACTGGACTCCAAAATACCTGTGTGTGGTAAGCAGTCGTTTTCATAAAATCATAGAATCAGTAAGGTTGGAAAAGACCTTTGAGAACATGTAGTCCAACTGTCCATCTGCCACTCACAGTGCCCAATAAACCATGTCCCTCAGTGCCACATCTCCACGTTTCTTGAGCACCTTCCAGGGACAGTGACTCCACCACCTCTCTGGGCAGCCTGGGCCACTGCATCACTGCTCTTTCAGGGAAGTTGTTCCTGGTGTCCGACCTGAACCTCCCCTAATGGCAACTTGAGGCCATTACCAGTCATTTTGTCCTGTTGTGTTTTATCTCTTATTTGGAATTATCACTGATCTCAAATCTTCGTGCTTTGGAAGTACATCTTCTCTACTATCCATCGTTCTGTCATCTGGAATTAATCCTGCTCTAGTCTCATTACCTCAGTATCTTTATTTAAGAAAGGATTGGGTTCTTTTCTGTTGGCAGTTCTTTTGAAGCTCCTCACTCTCTCACTCCTCCCCAGTCCTCTGTACTGGGCTATGCATAATGCTTCCCTGCCCGTCACAAAGATGAATGCCAGTGCACGGTTACAAAAGATTTCTTCCAGCAGCCCAGCTGTGCCCCTTCCCCAGCTGGCTCCCTGCTGCAGGCACAGCTCAGTGGAAGAGTGCTCATCCCAGCAGGATACGTGCAATCACACTTCGAGAGCCTTGTGCAGCAACAAGACGATCAGGGACTTGGTATTTGCTTTGGTTAATGTGATCTGAAAGTTGCATGCAGAGAATGTTCCTCTGTCACGGACATGACGGCAGTAATGCGATTATGCTCTGTGTGTGGCTGAGCTGGGAAACAGCCTTCCCTTGCACATCAGTCAGTGCTGTGAGGATCTATTCCTGTCTGTCAGCGATGAAGAGAGTTGAGTCCTGTTGCTGATGCTAAATGAAGGTTGTAGTGATGCAAGCATGTCTGTATGAGTAAGGTTGTCATCACATAAAAATATAAATCACTACCTCATATCACATCTAATTTGAGTTTGTTCAATCCAGAGAGAGCTGATGAGCAGTTGTGTTGCTGTGTGACTGTTCTCATAGAATCATTAAAGTTGGAAAAGAATTCTGTCATCTAATCCAACTGTCCACCTACCACCAGAATTGCCCACTAAACCATGTTCCCTAAGTACCACATCTCCATGTTTCTTGAACACCTCCATGGATGCTGACTCCACCGCCTTCCTGGGCAGCCTTTGCCCTATCCTGAGCAGCAGTCGGATGTAGGGTTTGTTAAATAATAATCAGCTGATCTGTTAATGGCTGTATATTTTAATATTAGACACTGCTTTTTATTAAGTGGATCTTGGGAGTTGTCACGCAGTGGCATTTGACCACTGCTGGATATGGGATGCTACCTCTGATAACCATATCAGGTCAGAACATGGGTCTATTTGTATATTTTTTCTTTTTTTTACAAGGAAAGTAGTCTTAATGTCGAAGAATGGTAGTATAAGATGGTCCAAAGTGACAGACATTAAACTACTAAAGAGAAGTGTCTTTGTAGGTTGATGATTTTGCAAAGGCTATTCTGTGAGACCCCAAGGTGAGTACTGTTTGGTGTTAGGCTGACTGCTCTCTCTCATTCCTCTATCACCCTTTTAAATTAAATCATGGTTAAACAGGCAAGCTATAGAAGGAACTCCATTCTACACAGCGGTGGAGAATCCGTGAAGAAGTATAGCACTTTGATTAGGAAACTGCTATAAAGTATACTGGGTGAGTGAGAGACCTGTGCTTTGTTCTTGGCTCTGCAGTATGTGACCTTGGGCATTTCCCCCTCCTTTTTTTTTTCCTGAGTTTTCTTCCTGGGAGAATAAAATAATGACACACCACAACCTTCGCACAGCTTGAAATGGAGTGAAATATGTGTACTTAGGAGCATTTTCTCTTCAATCTAGTTCTTCTGATTCATCCATTAAAACCAGGGGCAGAAAGGGAACTTGTAAAAGCTAAATTATGGCAGCACAAACAGTTTTTAACAAGGAAACACCAAACACTGTTGGCTGTCCACACTGTTCCACATAAGCTCATTACCACACAGTTGAGCAACAAGTTGCCTGTGCACCAACACTTGCCTATGCAATTGCATGCCATCTCATGATGTGCTCTTAGGCTGTCTTCTCTGTGCACCTGCTGCACACCCTCCTGTTAACAGCTTGTGCATGCAGCCATTCCTCTGTGTCTGCTCACACCTGCATACATTCTGCACACACACACCTGGTGCTCCCACGCGTACATTAACAGTCACAATGTGGTAGTCAGCATTTTGTGGGGATTTTTTTTGGCTGGACTTCTTCAGAGACTGCAGTTTCATATAAATATTGCTATTTATTACCCCCTAAATTTAGGGTTATTAATTATATCAGTATAGCCTAATTTATATCACCGTAAACAGCGATAATAAATAGTGCCAAATGCTAACGCGCAGTGCTTGCCAACTGTGCCGAGTGCTTCCCCCCCACTTCCCAGAAGTATTAAATTAAAAATGATTTAGCCTTGCAAGATGATTGATCAAACAAGACTTGGAAACTCCTAGATAAGTGCTTTTGATTTAAAAAATATTTTGCGCGCAGACTTCTCATGCACGATCTGTCTTTTGAGTATCCAAAAGTCCTGAACTGCTCAATATCTCAGTTCTGAGTTCATGTCTCTCTCCTACATTGCCACCTTCTTCTTCTTCCTTTACTCCCTTTCACGTTTCCTTTTCTCTTCTATCTACCCTTTTCTCACTCTTCTTTCTCTACTATTGAATCAAAGAAGCTTTTCAATGAGAGGAACTTGATGCGTTTTTATAAATGAATTAAGCCAATCAATAGAGATGGGAGCCAGTGAGACGATTTTGGTAAAGGAAGATTAATTTTTTCGGTGCTGCTGATTTCTTCAAAGGCACGAGGTAACCATAGTAGCAGTTAGGAAGAGGAAATCCTGATTTGCATTTTGGATTGTAGCCATGGCCTATTCTTTATCTGGTTTAAAAACACCCTGTTCTCTCCTGCACCTGCCCTCCCACAACGTAGGCTGAGTAAGCTTTGCTGCTGCTTAAAGGTAAGGCAGGTGAGCTGGGTTTTGTGTTTGTTTGTCTCTACTGATACCCACTCTCACTTTAGTAGGGCTGTTTGTTCCATTCTGTTTTACTTACAGGGTTTTGTTTATTGCCTCCTGGAATCCAGCAGAGAAAAGCTTTAACTCTGACATTTACTGAAATAGAGAGATAGAAATGTCCTCTGAAAACCCTTCCAGAACGCATTTCCTTTGCGTGCTCTCAGAAGTTACAAAACTATTAATGTTTCCCGTTTACTTTTTGCAACATGGGCCTTTTTTTTTTTTTCTTTTTGAAGGATACTCTTAGCAAGAACAGAAGCAAGCTTGTCCCTGTACTGAAAAGCATTATTTATGTATGTAACTTTTATTTCCTCTTTTAATTTATTTATTTTTATTTGTTATTGCACGCTCTCCTGCACTAAAGCATTTTGTTCTCCAGATAGTCAGAGGCAGAGCTGAATGTGGACAGCAAAAAAGCTAAGGGCTGCACTTGAGGAGTCACTTTATGACCCAGAACTGCATCCTTGAGGAGTAAATCTTGAGGTAGTGGCACAAAGCCATGCAGCTGTAGATATCCCTCCTATCCTCCCCTTGCTTCTCTTGTCTGCTTCTCTCTGGACGGAGGGTTGAAGAGGAGTTGAATTCTCAGAATCTAGTCTTGCGTAACTGAATGCATGCCATGCGCTTTGCAAGCACACTTTAAAGTCTCTTTCCAGACTACCTAGTCTGTAATGTGTGCATTTCTCTAAGGATAGTGCAGTGACGTGAGGAGGCTGGGAAAGGAATGTTTTCAAACTGTCATTAATGCATTGTGAGAGTGTATCTCTAGGAGTGAGGTGCTCCAGGATTAGTGTGCTGCTGTTCTTGAGCAGGCATGGACCATATTGTATTTAGAAGCCCCGCCTCTAAATTTGTACCACCATGCCAACAGTAGTTGTGTAGGTGCGTATGGAAAGCAAGGTGTTCTTGGATAAAAGAACGTTTTTGCAAAAGATTCAGTCCTTGCTCATTTAGAATGGCTGTGCTCTGAGCTGTACGCTATAAGATGGTATATTTGCAAGCACTGACTCAAGACCTCAGAACAGAGGAAGATGCCACGTCTGGGGAATGTTTGTACTGCCTCCGTAATGTGGCTCTGGGAAGTGCTGTGAACTGTGGGTGAACTTTCTTTGAGTGGAATAGATGGTTCTTATCTAAGTGCTGCTCTGTTGCTGCAGGCATTGCCTCAGCTGCCCCCATTAAAAGGGCAGTGATCCTGCATCAGTGGTGAGCCATAACTGGTGAAAATGCACTTCTTGTTGGGCAGCATGGTCTGCTCCGCAGGCTATCCTGAACATTTTGGGTGCTTGTCTGCCACCTTTAGTTCTTCTAGTGAAATAGGGCTGAGACCACTTACACTTCTTCAAGGCAAGCAGCCTAATTGTTCCTGACATGCTCAGCAGATTCCCTATAGCAGAGGCCCATGATTTGGGAGGTTAGGTCTATTGGCCATGACGTAATGGCTTCACGTTGCACAAGGAGAGGTTTAGGTTGGATATTAGGAAAAATTTATTTTTAGGAAGAGCAGTGATGCAGTGGCACAGGCTGCCCAGGGATGTGGTGAAGTCACTGCCCCTGGATGTGTGCAGGAAAAGTGAGGATGTGGCACTGAGGGATGTGGTCGGTGGGCATGGTGGGGATGCGTTGGTAGTTTGGCTAGGTGGTCTTTCCAACCTTCATGAGCCTACGATTCTATGAAATCTGGTTAGTACGTGAAGAACATAAGATAAAACATGGGTATATTATTCCTTACCTCTTTGCAAGCTCTCCCTTGGCAGACCCAGAACCGGAATCTGACCATCCACCAAACTCTTTTGAGTACATCAGTGTGCTGTGGGAGGTGACCCAATTTTCAGACAAAGCCCTTTGCCCTGTGCTAACGTGGCAGTCCATCCTTGGCTCAACTGTGGTAAACCTCCGTCGGCATCCAGCTACGCCCCAGGACTCCCTCTGACAGCACTTCTCATGCAGCGTTGTTTATTCCTTCCTTTATCAGCTGGAGCTGTTGGGCCCCCTGAGTTATTAGATCTATTCACTCATTGTCAGTGTTTGCTCCTTTGTAAATATGTCCCCATATGTCTCTGCTCCTGAGGAACATGCTTTCTCTTCTATTTACTGCTTTCCCCTGGCACCCACCTCCTCACTGCTCTATCCACCCAGTGGCCCAATAACAGCCATGGAGATAAATAAGCAACATAACTCTTCCTAGCTATTGTTATTGTTGTTGTTGCCCTGCATAGTAATATATATAATAACAAGGAAACAAATCTTATTACTAAAGTAATTACAATAAATAAAAAGCTGAGAAGGGAGATGAAGGAAGGGTCTGTCAGGGGAGTGATTGCAGTAGGGGTTTTTAAAATTTAATTTACTCGAGATGTTCTTTGCCACTTTATTGATACCCTGCTGAGGGGGCTGCGACTAATTAGCAACCAGCTGTTGTTCTAACACACCCTCACCTAATTTATTGTTTCCTTGAGTCTCTAAAATAGGAGCCTGTCTGCTATCATTGTTTGTGGGACTCAGCACCAGTCTCATGTCAGCAGTTGATTTTATTGCTTGGTGCTTCTGTTTTCTGAAAGCTGAGTAGCTGAAATTTTGGGTGCTTTGCTGCCCTTCCTTTTGTTTTCCAGCATATTCCATGTGCTTCCAGGAGGTCGGGAGGGAGAATAGACTCAATCTATCAGATAATAAGCGCCTGTCCCGGAGTCCAGCGTGATAACAGGCCAACACAATGCTAGTTTTTGGTAAATTGCCCAGAGAGCTGTGCCACTGTTTGTATGCTTTGGTAGAGACCAAAGAAAAGACCTCGCAGAGGAGGTCTGGCATAGACAGGGCCTAGGTTTCTTAGTATCTAAAGTCTGTGACCTTTGTTCTCTTGTTTGTGGATATCCTGTGAAAGCGCTGTACTACTGTTACCCTGTATCACCTGTCTTCTAAACATCCACAAAAACAAAGTAGTTAATGGTCATTTTAAGAACTGGAGGGACCAAATGCATTGTTTCTTGTTTCTTTAGTCTTCCAGTCGGAAAAGCACACAGTGTTTGCTCTGAAACAGTAAAGATACCCCCATGAGCTGCATGCAGCTCCCTTGATGCTTTCATACCCAATCTGTTCTGATTATTCAAGGTCACTTGGGAATTTCACTGCAAAGATCACTTGATATGGACTCAATGATATTGATGTCCTAGACTACTAAACAGTTCAGCTTTTAGCCTTAGAAATTATTCTATTTTAGATGGCTACTACCTTGTATTTTCAAGTTAGCATGAATATTAGATATGAACACGATGTTCCATGGGCTCAGAAAGGAATTATTTTTGTTCAGCATTCATGTCTAGACTCCTGACTGACAATGGGAGTTCATAATCAGATGTCTGCACTCCTTTGACAGTTCTAGGAGCCAGGAGGCTGGTGTACAAAGCTAGCTTTTAGTAAAGTTAATGAGTTGATTGAATTATGTTCTTATTTGCATTAGTTTGAGTGTGTATGATTCTCTTTTGTTTATTATTATGCTCATTTAGGTCCACTTTGTAATATATTATTCCCATAGCAATTGTGCCTGTGCTAGGCTCTGTGCAGACAGGCAAGGAGCAGCTGGGCTAATGGATCTGTTTTGGAGGCTAATCCATTTTCTAATGATGCAGTTTATGGAAGTTCTGTAGTTACTGCTTTTCTTCACTGTCGCTTCTTAGGATGGAGGAGGAATCTCACTGCTGTGACTTCCACAGCCACCTAATAAAGATTTGTGAGGTTCAGTATCGTCAGCGCTGGGACTGGAGAACTCTGTAAGACGAGGAATTCCTTTATGCTTTCTTGAAATTTTCAGGGTGCATCTGCAAACCCTGATCCAGTTGACCCCATAGGTAAATCTCCAATGAGATCTCGCACAGATACTGACAAACGTGGATTTGCATCTGACTCCTGGTTGTAGTAGGCACAGAGGACTGATAGAAATGGTGAACATGTTGGGCAGAAGCTCATGTCACGAGTAGATGGGCTAGTTTTGATCACTCACCTCAAGATCAACTTGTCTTACCCAAGTTAATGCCTCTTGGAAGCTACAGATTCGGAGTTGGAGTTGTTATTCATGGGATGGGAAAAAAGTCCACAAAATGAAATTGTAAAAACTTCACTTTTATAGATGCAGTGAAGAATGTCCAATATTTTACTGCAATATCCACACTACCTGGAAAGCTGAAATTGCCTGGGAATGAAGGTTATTGTCTCTCATAATATACCTTCATATATTACTGTGTAATAAATCGAGCAGTATTTCTTTCACCCTGCAAACTGGACATCCCTGGAGTTCCAAGTGACATTTCAAATTTTATATGACCATTCAGTCCCTTTTAAGTATTAAAACACATCATTTTTTGTGATATATGCACAGAAGTTCTTTCTAAAAGCATATGAATAAAAAAATCTAGAGCTTAGTTATGCAAGGGTAGAGTCGCCTCACTGTGTGATGGTTTTTAAATGTCTATGTTTAGTTAGCTGTGTATTTTAGCTACTATTGTTCTTCAACATCTCTGTTTCTGTGTTTCTTTTCTGCTCTTCCTTGCCCTCTGTTTCATTTGAATAACAGATTCGATTGAATAACAGCTGGCAAAGTACTGTGGTAGGAGAGCAGATATGAACTGCCTTGGGTTGGAGAAATGGACTGGCAATTGAAAAATGGTGTTTTTAAAAGTGGGACAAAGAGGCATATCAACAAAAATAAGCTTCATCTGGAAGCCTGTATTTTCAAAATTGCTTGTGCAAAAATGCACCTACGGAGGACAGGCTGAGGTTGAATAGTTCACCTGTGTACATGGTTCATATGATTGCATGTGCAATTACGGTAATTACACGGGCAAATTTTACCCCAGTAGTTTGAGCAAATTGCCACCTTAATTTATGAAACCAGCTGCGTGTTCCAGGGAAGCAGCAAGAAAATGAAAAACAGAAAATTAAGTTGATGCTGGAACGACATAGAGTGGGAAACCAAAAGTCTCCTGTACCTGAAAGGCAGCACTGCTGGGAGTCAGGGAAAAAAGTCAGCCACAGTTCTAATGCTGCAAAGCATTGGAGTCTTAAAGGAATAGAAAAATGAAGAGCTTTTGAAGTCATCTAGCCAGATTTGAGCTGGAGGAAATGATACAAAACAAAAAGGAGAGGGTGAGATGGGCAGGGAAGAGGGCTTCAGTAATGGTGCGCATTGGGTCGGTACATACTGTGGAACTATGAAGTTGGTGTTTGAACACACTCCAACTCGGTGATGTTGTAATCCTGATGGGAACCTTCAGATAAGCACGGTGATATTTCATTGCGTGGGAATAGTGATTATTCTTGCATTTAGATGCTGTAGAAACCATGCTGTGTTCTGAGCTCAGCCAGTTTTCCCTGGGCTGTTAGAACTGGCGTGTGAAATTCCACAAGTGGATGCATCTCTGTATAAGGTGGTTAAATATTCCATTACGTTCATTAGAGCTCTTCTACCTCCTTTGCTGAGTAAGTAGAAAACAGTGAGGAAGTGACAGTGGGCAAAACAGTCTAGATCCTAAACCATCTTTTGGATTGCTTTCATGTGTCTGCAGCAAATGGTAAGTACTTAAGGCATAGTTGTTGTGATAGTTGAAGGAGTCATGTTACTCCACTGCGTATGTATTATAGGCTGTAAGTAGGCAAAGTGTTTTATTTCTAAATACACACACGTAACAACCTGTTACAAGGTCAGTAGTTTAGCATAATGCCGTTTTTATTTTTTTCCCTATGAGCTTTCTTATAAAGCTTTCCTCCTACTAGTGTAAAGTTACTATGCAGTAACACCATTCTGGCTGAGTAAAGGGGCTCTTTCTATGGTGTGGCATCTCTGGTAGTAAAGTTTCTTTATCTCCCATATTCTCTAATTTTTCTCCCTCATATTTTCAGAAGCTCAGCTTTTGATGAGAAAGGAGTACCTTCTCCATCTGGGGGTACCTGCTCTCACTGAGAGCCATCTAAAGCAAAAACCTGCTTCCCAGTTCTATCTCTGGTCTGTGATGTTTGTATCAGCAGATAACAATGATAACAGTAATGCGAACTTGAGGATCCCATATTCATTGTCTGTTAGTTTAAATTTTTTCTTAAAATGTAATTAAAAAAAAAAAATTAAGAAAAGAAGTGACTATTTTTCTGTCATCCCCCAAATGGTTATGACATGTAAGAGGATGTAAAGTGCAGAGCGGCTGAACAATCATAAACTATTTTAATACCACTTAAAAATGAGAAGAAGCAGCAAAAGAGCCTTGGGTATTAATGAATTTTATTGCACTAGTCTGTCACTTCTACAGAGCACAACTGTGGTTTTAAATCCTTGCTCCAGTGACATGAAAAAAATGTGGTGGTCTTTCATCCAAGTCCCTAATAGCTGTTAGTCTGTCATGGAAATCTCTAGTACCACTTTTGAGCTAGTGGTGAATTCTATGCTCTGGTGGATGTAATGTTAAGCAAAGCAGTTCTGGATAGTATTTGTGATAGCAGAGCTGTAAAGCAGAGCCTGAAAGTGAAGTCAGAAAAGTTACAGAAGATTATGGCTGTTACATTTTATTTGAAATTTTTTAGATGATTCAAAGTAAACTCCTTGGATTTAGGCTGAGATATCTGGGTAGTCAAGGCTGGAAAGGCAGGCCATGTTCCATGGGTTAAGCCATTTGCAAGGAATACCCACACCTCTTTCTGGTTGATCTGTTTAGTGTCTCACTATAAACATGTATTAACATTCAGTGTAGAAAGCTCACTGCTGAAGGCAGTGGAGGGCTGACTGTTCCCCACCCCCTGCAAAACACACTTTGGGTGAAGAAAGCTTGCTCTGGAACGCCTTCATGCCTGGGGAACATGTTTTTGTGCATATGCTAGTTTTCAAGTGAAGAGCACCAAAGAGCTGTACCTTAAATTGCTGTGATCTCTGTCTCTTTCCCTGATGTGCAGGTGAGGGCACCCTTGAACTATTCTACTTCTCTGTCTATCTTTAGACTGATCTGAGCAGCATGGGATCTCATCAAGCACGTAGGCTGCTCAGAGGCAGTGGCTTTGAGCCTCCCAACTCATAATACTAATACAGCTGGGAATCTGAATAAAAAGGAAAATGTTAAGAAAAAGCCTCTGTTGCTGTAAGCAGAAGAAATAATCAGAATCAAGTCTGTCTTTCTATTACATGGTTTCTTAGGGAAACAAAAACCCGGCTCAGGGCTGTTACTTATAATGAACTGGTTTGACCAGTGTTCATGCCTTTCCCTTTTTTGCTGCCTTGTGTCAGTTCTGATTGTGTGCATAGTGATGACAGCAATTTATTTCTTGTATCTTTTGTCCCAAAGGGTGTCAAAGAGACATAACAAAACTATATGTACTTTAATGTCAGGCATTGCTTAGTGTGCTACCTTTAGGCTGGTACAAAGTAGTTCTTTATAACCTCTGAACCTGTTGCCTCTGAATGCTGGACATTGCTGGATTTAAGCCATTGGGCAAAAGTCACAGCAACTGGGTGTGCAGCAGATATTGTGAGCTGTAGAGTGGCTAAAAGAAATCCCTTAGATGCGATCAAACTGCTTCTGTATTCTATTTTTGTTTTCCCTCACTGTTTTATCCATCTTTGAAAAACACATGTGGCAGCTCTGAAACCACAATTTTACTTGCATGATCTCAAGTGGAATGGCTGGTCCCTAAACAGCACGTGTCCACCAAGCACTAGTTCTCCACAGACTAGCTGCAGGGCATGTGTTCTTGCTCAAGCCTGATGTAAGCCTAAATAAGGAGTTTGTTTTGAGGTCTGCCAAGAACAGTATTCTTTCTGTGTAAATGTGCATACTGTCATAGAGTGATAGAGACCATGTTGATACACACTGTAAGGATTCAAAGACTGCAGTTTTGCTTGAAAGTTGTGTATGTGTTTTTATGCCCCATTAATCAAGTTGGGGTTTAGGCATTAAGTGGCCATTTGTGCTCTCACTTTTCACTATTGTGCTCATCCTTTGGGAATGAGCTTGTGCAAGTTAGACACAAAAATAAGCAAGCATGTGTTTAGTTGTGTGCTGTGCTGAAGCTGTATTTGGAAATAAATTTGTATTGATTTATTAGTTTTTTTCCCTCCTTGATATTTCTGCTGTAATCTGAAGAATGTGAACCCGTGGCTACGAAGCAGTAGTTCAGCAGTGTGTTTTCCTTTTCCAGATGACTCTTTTAATTGCTTCTGTAGCATATGCTAATATTTCCATCTAACTGTTATTAAGATACTCTCATGGCGAGTTGGAATTCAACCCCAGTTTGCCTTGTGGTTGAGTGGTGACCAAGACTTGCCCCTAGCTGAATTATCCTTCTTTTATCTTTTTCTCCCTTTGTACACACAGAGAAGTCTGTACACCAAACTGTGAAATACACGGGAATGCAGAATTGATATTGTTGGTTCAGAGCTCCATCCTGGAAGCTTCAGAGAGAAAACTGCTTACAGAGGGGTGAAGGCCTTTGAAGGGCTTATTAGTGACTTGGCCCATAGGCTTCCTGGGGGCTCACTAGACTCTGTTCTATCATGTCTTTAATATTTTCACATAAAGTTATCTACTGTGAATACTTAATAGAGGGGATGAAAAGATAAGATCTGCTCTGTAATGAGGAGACAGTTTGAGCTGATGCTAAGTTGCTGCATTGAAACCTTGAGGATACTGAAATTTGCAATGAAATTTGGAACCTTTGAGTCAGCTGACCTATGATCCATATATACGTTATAATGTAGTAATATGTTGTTTAATATATCCTCCATGGTTCTGCTTTCCTTTAGAAAGAGTAGACATCAAGATAGGTGATCAGGGATATGAATGCCACAAAGGTATGAGTTTTGTCAGTAAAGTTTTGTTGAGGAAGAAATTAAATTTTTGTTCTTCCATGTTAATAATTCTATTAAGGGTTAGCTTAATGAGGTTTTACGGACTAATTTTCAAGCTGTAATTTGCCTGTGATTCTTTTGAAATTTTTTTAATGAAATGGAAATTTATATAGACTGCATAACAATAACCTAATGAAGTGGCAAATCATATTTTAAAATCACTTGTGATTCAAAATGGCATCTTAATTCTTGGAATTTAACACCATTCACACTGCGAGAATCTGAATCATTGAAACTAAGATGGAACTTTTTGTAACCCAGGAAATGCTAACAAGTACAAAATGAGTCTGTTGTAATGGGCCAGTTTTGTGCATTGCTGAAAGAAAATGAAATAGCAGAGATCTGAAAGCAAGCCCTCATCATCTTGAATGAATGCTGTGAGGAGTCTGTGCTCGGGTAGCCCAAACATGATACTATCAGTGGGTGCAGCCAGTACCATGATGGGGCTACGTGCCTGCAGACTAATGGCAAAAGAGCCTGGATGGATCGTGGTTTGATTGTCATCTCTAACACTTGAGAGACAGTGCAGAGAGTGATGAATTTGTGTGAGTATTACGCAGTGTTGCAGTATGCAACACAGAGCAGAGCTGAGGCCCCAGCAGTGGCTCCAGTCTCCTCTTATGTTTTCACGTGTCACTTGGGAACTGAGTTGGTAAAAATTCTTGCATTGAAGAGTGATTTCTGATTACGTTAGGTAGCCCAAAACAGAGTCTACTGGATAATCTCTAGAGGCTTTCCTGGATGTTTTAACTCCATTCTGTGCCCTTGAAAAGGTTGAAGAGCTGAGATATGCCTCCATTAAGCAGCCGAGTTCAGGAGCTTATCTGCATTGCTTTAAGCTTCCTATTTTCACATCAGCCCATTAGAGAACCTCTTTCCCAGGCTGGGAAGGAGATGGAACTCTTTAAAGCTGCCAGTATTTTTCTGATACCTAATGCTCATAGGCTGTCTCTTTCTGTGCTTCAAAATGTCACATTGGATTCCTGATGGAATTGGAGATTTTTATCTTCCTCTTTTCTGCCAGACCTGACATTTTTCTGGTTTTCTTCTATGCTGAAGGCTTAATTTCTCACATGTGTGAGACAGAGTGAAAATTAAACAAACAAGCTGGCAGATAGATAGAATGGTTCTTCATGTCTGGAAAGCTGCAATGAGCTGTGACTTAAGAATTACAGTGCTTCATATTCAAACTTTTCTTTTTGATGCATTGGGGTGGCACAAGAGCTGACAGTGACATATGCAGAAGGCCCTGTTAGGAGGATTGAGGCTGTTATGTGATAAATGACACAGTATGTCAAAGGACTTCTGTTATCCATCATGCTGGCTTCCTCTGAACACCATCTCGTTGAAAAGAGAAGAAGCTACACGTATGGCTGGGGGATGCTGTAAATAGGGTCAGTGGTATGCTCGGAGAAAATAAGGAAGCTGGAAAGTGCATGTTTGCATGGGAATTGATGACCCTGGAGTTCTGAGTTCAGAATTTTCAAGTCAAAGTTGATTTAAATATCTGAGGTATCCTGTTGTATATTTGTGTCAAGGATGAGCCCTACCTTCAAAAGAAGTTGTCTTGCAGCTTACTCATTCAGAAGGCTTCAAAAACCCATAGAGTTTTCAGTGTTGAAAAGCTAAGCTTTCATTTAAAAAAAAAACAAAAACAAAAACAAAAACAAACAAACAAAAAAAACCTATTTATTATCAAGTCCTGGACTGATGGCATCATTCTGTCTGCTAATAAATCCCTAGAGTTCCCTTATTCCTTTCTTTCACCTCTGTTGACTGCTTTGACTCTGAAATGCAGGGGAGTATAAGTCATGATCTGTGCTTTTCCACGTGCAGGAGACACGTAGGTACTGTTGCCCTTATAAATATGAAGGATAAAAAGTACTTTTGAGGGAACAAGACTTGGACTCTCATGACCTGGTACAGAAATATCCTCTGTAAGGCACTTTCCACCCTTGTTGACCATACAAGTTAAGAATCAGTGCAGACTTTCACAGCTCTGTGCTTCACACTGATGGAAAGTCTGTCAACATTCAGTCTTAGTTTTCTTCTCTCTCACCACCCTTAACCCAACAGTGCCTCCTTGTTTGTATAATCTGTTTCAGCATGACGCACAAACTGGGGGCTGTTCAAGAGAAGCGAGGAATGTATGGCACAGCTCAGACACACATCCCTTTCAACCTCCTTTAGATCATCTCTTTTTGCAGCACCCATAACAGCTATTTTTTCCACTACTTGATTAATGGACCCTCGATAGCTATGCAGTCTATAAACCCAGACAAGACAAGTAGCCTGTCTCTTTTGATCCCTGAACCCTAATAGCCTGATTCTGACTCCGCTTAAGTGGTGTTTATGTGCCCACATGCACGGTTGTAATTGGTGCAGAATATCAAATGTCACTATTTGACATTTCATTCGTAACACTAGTATTTAAAGTAAAGGCTTTAACTTGATGATTCATCAGTAGCCAGTGTCAAATAATCTGGGTTGGTTGGTATTTTAAAAGTGTCAATCAACAGATAGATTGCTCTGGAGATAATTTAATCAAAGCCCATCAGTGAACTGGCCTTAAATAATAAAAAAAAAATCCTTCAGGATTATTATTGCAGCCGTATTGTTTAGAAGATGAGCCTGGTGCTTGCTTGGGAGCAGGTTTGGTAGAAGAGTTGTTCCTTCTGTAGCTCCTCTAACAAGCTTGTTTCTTGGGTGAATGGAGTTGCAACTCCCTCAGTTGAATCTGTCCTGCAGTTAAATTCAGGACTTCAGGCTCTGTTACAGTTGAGCTGATAGCTCCTGTTCAGAACAAGATTTGCAAAACACAAACCAGCCTAAACATACAGATAACTTTTCCCCTTCCAACTCCTAGCACTGCTGTGCTCTGCTTCATTTGACAGTACAGCTTTTTCTTCACCAGCTCTTCATGTGATGAGACACTTATTTCAGCTGTTGACCCCTATCAGTGACCCCTCACTGGGAGATCAGGTGTAGAGAACCAGGCTATTATCTGCCTTCCACTCCCACGTTTCTAATCAAAGCGGCCAATTTTGCTAATGCATACAGCTGAAGTCACAGTGAGGAAGACCTGGCTGAGTACAGTGAAAACAAGTGCTTGGAGCGGTAGAGCAAGGGAAATCCTAAGAGTAAGGCTATAAAAAAGGAAAGTCAAGCTGGGAGAAAAGATGAACAAGCAGAGCAGGGAGAAATTACAAATTCAGTTTCATATTGAACATAAAGTCATGGCAATCAGTTAGCGGAGTGAGGCAGAGCATCCCTTCACCCTCTATGCACCTCTCCGTGTTCCTTTAGCTTTCTCATTCACTGAGATGTTGACAGCACGCTAGCATTGTATTAGGTTTTCAGCTTATGTATTTAAGGTAAAATAGGTTAAAAAAAAAATCAAATCCCGAGCAGTTCTGAGAGGGTGATATCTCTTCAGGTTTTTTTTTTTTAGAGGGTGATGTTTAGTCCAGATACAATGCTGAGCCTTTCCGACCTAGGCATTGAATTCTTTGACGTCTGAGATGTTCTGAGCCCCTGTGCTTTGGGTTCACAGAAGAAACGATGGCAGGATTGTCACGTGGCATCTTGTAGTTTGGTCTTCAAAAGTTATAGTCTGTGCTAAAACTGGCTATCACTGCTTATGGTTATTACCCGTAACCAGGTAAACCTTGTTAAAGAGGGCAATGATGCTTGATGATGTATCAAGTATTACTGCTGTTCTCTTCCTTGGAGCGTTAGCATTGCTGCTATCGCTTGAAACTCAATTCCTTTTCACCATGATGTGGAGCTGTTGCTGTTTGTCATGTTTGAATGTTTTAACTGCGCTTCAGTAATAGGCGAGTGATACCAGTATCTTATAACCTGGCAGAGCAGGTTGTCAATGGTTTACAGCCACAAATGATTGGTTAGCATCCCAGGCTGGAAACTGACACTGCCTTTATCTGCCACGGTCTTTGATTTTCATTTTTATTTTTTCCTGGTTTAAAGGTCCGTAGTCTGTAATTGCTTTTTTGGGCTGATAACATTGTATTGTTAGCCATGAATTTGAGACCAGCTGTTGTCTTCAGTTGCTGGATGTTTCACTGCCTGAGTTATAATTATAGTCCATAAATTGTGTTAGAATTCTTGGTAGCAAAGAGTATACTGAAAATGAGATTATTTTCAGTATTTGTGTCACTTTGCAGAAGGCAGTGAAGGAGAAGTATTGTCAGAGGACAAGTGTGTGCTGTTTTTCTTATCTTTCTGGGGCTTGGAGGTGAGTGAGAGTTTGTCTAGCATTTTGTCTTGGATTGTAATCAGATATTCACTCGGTGCTACTTGGATTTACAGCATGAACTTTAAGCCAGAACCACAATGCTGCAGAAGCTTCACAGCCATAGGAGAGCAATATGAGTATCTTTTCCATTGAAAGCCCTGATTCCTTGTTTGTAACTCTGCAGTGGAGCTGATGGAAGAAGCTCTAAGCAAAGTGCTGGGGCTCTTTGTGTAAACGAAACTGCACTGAGAAATCCCCTGAGGCCCAAGCTGTTGGTTTTTCTTATGATTTATACCTTTTCAGTTATATGAATAGAAATATAAATATTTACCCTATCTTTGATTGTTTTCTTCACTATCCCAGCATACAATGTTTTCTTTCCTTGCAGTGCCCCCAAAGGGAGTGAAATCCCAATTTCTTTTCAGTTTAGAGTCTCTTTTATTTTTGTCTTTCATTTCTTAGTGGAAGTCTTTCTGTTTGCATTTCAGCTTCTGCCCTTTGTGTGCTGCTTTCCCACTCTTTCTTTTTTATTCATTTTTTGTTTTGATAATCCGCTGAGATTAGGTAGAATTCCCACTTAACGTGACATGGACCAAGAAATATGGAAGTTCTGAAGCATCGCTTGTCGTTACTGGTAGATACTGTCCAGAACTCTTTCCAGCCCTTTTTTTTGCTCTGCCAAATATACCTCAATATTGGCCTACAGTCACAGTTTTATCTCTGTGGAATCCATCCACACTGTCAACCAGGGAAGCTCTGGCCTAGTGGTTCTCTTTTATTTGTAAAATAGTCCATCTTCATTCCTATTCAATACAATGGACTGTATCGTATTTCTTAAGTAGCTTTGCTCCCCATTGGCCTATTCTATTACAATATTTTCCCTATTACTTATGTAGAACTGTTTTATATTAAATAATAGACAGCATTAAATGGTCTTGTTATTAGCATTCAGAAATCTTTAGTGTAGCTTATGCTCTCCTCAGACCTGAGTTTAGAAGATATACTCTGTAGTTTCATTGCTATGGCAGTTTCCCTTCATCACCAAGAAAAAAACAAGTGGCACTTGTAAATTCTCTGTCTAATAATTCAGTGATTACAATATTAGTAACATGTTGTGCAAAACAGGTGGTGGTGGGAGGAAGAATTAGAAGAGAAGAGGAACTGTCAGTCTTGAAAGCGGTAGTAGATTTCTTTGTTTCTCCTCCTTGAAACTCATTTGGTTACGTGAAGTGGGATTGGGTTTGATCACTTGTTTGAACAGTCATGTTAGTAATAATCCATTTATCTGCTGGATGTGTGGAAAGGCCTCTGGATTCCATGGCTTACTGCAAACATCTGTGGGGTTTCACTCTCGGCAACTGCATTTGATGCCACTCATCCCAAATAGGTAAAATGTACCTCAGTGGGATAGAAAAATGTCTTGAAATCATTTAAAAGCCACACTGTGGGTTTTATTTAGATAAAATTAACCAGTATAGGCTTTTTTTTTAAAAAAAAAAAAATAAAAAAAGTTGTGTGATCTGAATAAAACACTTGTCTGTGTGGAGCTGATTGTAACACAGTGTTCCTGTTGCTTCCAGTGGGGATTTGAGAAGGAAGTTGCTTTTCATATGCACTCATATCTGATGGTTAAAAAGATAGACATCCAGTAGGGAAGACAGCAGTTGTTTTCATATATTTTTTGTTTTTATATTTTAATAGTCTGCCACAGGGCACGTTAAAGAAAGAGATGGTTGTATTTATGTAGAATGATGTGTGGCATATCCGTGGTACGTCCAGGTGTTCGGAGGTCATTGATGGATCAGCCCCCTAAATATAAGGCTTCTCTTCTTTGAGCAATATTTTTCACAATCCATAAGCATTTCTTTGCTGCAGCTCTGAAGTGTACTGAAGATGGTTTTGCTGTTGGAAAGGAGGCATCTTTTCTTTCATGCCATACAATGTAATAGAAGTTAAAAGGAAGGTAGAAAAGCACAACGAAGAATTGACAGACAGCTATCACATGGCAGTTCTACTCTAACAGGACAAAACTTGACATTTGCCACCGTCATCTTCAATAGGTGGCACTGAATGTCAATATTGAGCTCTGTGCAGTCATTATAATGGCTATGAGTGGTAAGGGAGGGTGACATTTTTGATCTGTGTACTGAGATCATCTTACATCCAGGAACTGAAGAAATATGAATTTCTATGATTTGGCTCTAAGTAATTTATTTTCATTTGCTCCTCTTAATAATACAAATTACTTCTTTTAATATAAACCATAATGCACTAAATGATGACAGTGGTATCTTTGGCAGATTCTGAGCCTACAAATGTACTGGAAATGCACATTCTGCTGGCTAATCAGTCAAAATAGGAAAGCACTGATTTGATGAACTTTCTTGCTTGCATTGTTACAGGAAGTGATTAAACCGAAAAATTGGTGGCCTTTTGAGTAGCATTATGTGAAGCATCTCCCGTGCCATCAGCTTGATGGGGAAATTGATCAACACAGGGACTGTGGCTTATGGTTGCATTCTGCTTTCCTGCATTCTGCTGTAGATCCACAATTGCTCTGCTGAAGTACGTGACATTAGTTTTCAGGCTGATAGTGTTACTGGAAGTGTAACCCAGTTGTGGTGTCTAAGTTCTCCTGGCCTTTGTTGGCTTTTTTTTTTTAAATCTTTCTACCCTAAGAAACTGTAAACTTTACATGTCAACCAGTCAGAATCTCTGTGAAACATCTGACTGAAACATCTGCTAGCAGATTAAAAAAATAAATAAAATTGCATCACTGCTAAAAACAAGTAGCAAACATTGTGTATGCAAGGATAGTGATGGTAAGGAACCATTTCCTTCGGGAACAACAAAAATGAGCTGTATACTGATGCTTTCTTGCCACTGCGACTTGTGCTAGGACCTAATGTGTACACAATTGTGCTCTGTTAAAGAATATTAGAGATATATATTTGCTGTGCAGGAAACCTTCTCTGATCATCTGGTTTAGCCTAAGCCTGGGATGAGTTTCCCTACTACAGATCTGCTCCATTCTTTGTTTGTGCTGATGTTCTTTTGACTCTGGGTAAATGGCAGAAGGGCTGACCCTTCCACTCTGTGCAATCCATCCTATGGGATGGATTGTGGCAGTCATGTACTGGTATTCAGCACTGGGTGGGATGTGACCTGAGTCCTTTCTTACAATGAACGTTAGCAGGTTTTTAGTCCAGGGTTAAGTATCCATTAGAATGTAACCCACGATCTCATGCATAAATGCAAGGCACAGCTTCTCCAAATGTAGCATGGATATTTTCTGTGTGGACGTTTTGAGATGAGTTTGAAACATAGATAAGTGATCAGTTTAATGGAGCAGCAAAGGCATATTTGCAGTTGCAAGCAGAGAGCAAAATAATAATAATAAATCAGTAAGTAAATAAAATTCAAACATCTCTCTTCTTTGAATGCCATTAAGGAATTGTGACCATTCAATCAGTGGAGACGCTTTGCATGTGATGAAATCCTGGAATGTGCATGTAAATAATACTTTGAAAATACAGTTGACTAAACTGTCTCTTTGCAATGATTGGAAACATTTTGGAATTAACTTCAATTTAGGTCATGGAATTAGGGTACACAGGGAAGCATTTCTTTCCTTTAAAGACTCTCAAGTCACATTGTACATATGGGAAAAATAAAATCCATCTGTCCTAAGCATTATTCCTGACACTACAGCTGCTTTAGGAGGATTTACTGACTTGCAAGACGCATGATTTGACTGTATTGATTTCTATTATTTCTTTGTTTAAATGGTATCTCCCATATTACTGCTCCAGCAAAACTCTCTTCCTCTTGAGAGGCCTTGTCAGTGACATGCTGGGATCTTTGCTGGAGCCACTGTTTTCAAATATTTACTGTCCCGGAGATTTCTCTGAGAAGAATGTATACTTTCTTTAGGAGAATTTGTGATGGATGCAAACTAATTTACCTTGGAACCTGCTCCAAAGCATTGCCGTTACTTCAAATAACATTCCTGTTGAGATGATAGTTGTGACTGAAAGTTGGCAAAGGGAAGAGCAAGAAGGAGAACACTTGAGGCACTCTGGTTAAACTAATGATGTAACCTGTTGTTGAATTTTGCAAGAAACCTACTATGGACCATGACAAATCATCCCTGGAGGATGAATAGAAGTAGCTGAGAAGGAATGCTGTGAAAGCTTAAAGTTGTCATTGTCTATGTGAGTGGCTTTATGCATGCATCTTACTGACCCCAGTGGGTAAGTAAGACCTCATGATTATTTGTCCTCCAAAGTAAGGAAATAGCACAAGGTTTTATTAGAGTAAACAGGGCCTTGGAATAAATGGTGACAGCAAATATGTCCCTAACTTCTGACTCATCCTGCTGTGTTTGTAGGCCAGCAGCAGAAGTCTTTAAGTTATTTCCTAGTTGAATTTTTAATCTTGCAAGGAGAAAATTTATAGTATATCTGGAGATCACCCAGCATGGAAACAATCATTATTTCTGTATCCATGTTGCCTGTTCCTTGTAACAGGCTGAAGCACAGGCTGAGGAGAGTGGGGCTGAACTTTTTCTTCTGTCACTTCAAGACAGTGAACTCTACCCAGCTGCTAGTGCCAGTACGTAAGTTAGGAGAGGTCCATGGCATCCTGTCTTCTCACTGCCAGGCCAAACACTGCTCTGGAAGTACTGGGCCAATGTTATCCCCTTCCAGCAATTCTTTGGCATCAATGGTAAACAGATTATTTATATTGACAAGGCTCAGCATTCTTTTTCCAACTGTTGCAGCAGTAGGCAAGGATCTTGTACTATGTATACACCAAAAGCATGTGAAGACTTCAAAACTCTTTCCAAGTGAAATTCAGTATTTTATTGACAGAGATGGGTAAACCAAGAGACCTAAAAAAGGCAAGAAGGGGGAAACTGTGCTTCCTCTTATAATCTTGGCTTTATCACAACGGGATAAAGCCCTTCTTGGCTTAGATAATGTCTTTAATTTACTTGGGCAGCAGCTTATCAGCAGAACAGGATGATCTTTTAACAATGCTTTATACTTGGAACGAGCTGAAAAAGTGAGTCAGAAGATGGTCACTTTTCTTCAATGTTGTGACAGCTTTCTATGTTGTGTTTTCTTTTTAAAGTTTGCGTGTTTCTTAGGGTAGTGGAGAGATGATCCTCTCTGCACAGATGGAATGAAATGCAAAATTCCTGAGCAGCACTGGAAGGCCAGAAGTAAGGAGTGCATTGAGATATTCTGCATGGGTTTGCAGTCCCTGTGAGATCCATTGCAGGAGTCAGTATGTTGTTCTTCTCTACAGTAGACTAGTTCTATAGTGTTTACAGTTTTGTCTGTAAAAAGCAAAAACAAAACAAAAAAAAGTGCAAAAATTGATCAAAGGTTTCGTGCTAATTCCTATTGGGTACAAAACAAGGTAAGAATCACAGAATCATAGAATTGCTGAGGTTGGAAAAGACATTAAAGATCATCAAGTCCAACCACAACCAAACCACACAACCTTAACAACCCTCTGCTAAGAAACAAGAGCTTGAACACTACAGACCATTTCCCTGAACTCATGATGGCAATTCATCTAAACAGCAAATGGACTTGATGAAGGGAAAGAATGGGAGAGTTGGGAAGGGCTCAGCCTGATGCCACAGTGAAGCAAAGCTGTCAAATATACGATCATTCAGAAGTATCTTAGCTTCTTCCACCTTTGCCATTGTCTTCATATGGAATTATCTTAGGCTTATGCTAGATGAAAGAGGTATGTGCTCTCTAAAGGGTATGTTCAGAAGTATTTCTCATCATATATGATGTATCTTTAATATTGAGAAGATATGAGTCTTTTTTGCTTTAGCGTGTAACTGTCGTGCTGTTAATTTGTCCCTAGTATCTGTGAACCATCCGATGCAGTTATTCTTGGAGACAGCAGTCAGTACTCAGTGCCACACAGACAAATGTGAGAAAAAGGCACCTACCTGTTTTCAATCACTGGATACTGTCTCACAACTGTAGTCATGAGGATTTCCTCTAAGATGTGTCTACTCTGAAATTCAGCTATTCTTTTTCTGTTTGAAACCATAATGCTTAGGAGGTCACCTCATCGTCTCTTCCTTTCCAGTGGTGTAAAACCACGTTCTGTGCTGTCTTCCAAGCAAGTCCTGTTCACCTGACTGAGCTGAGAAGTGCTGGGATGAAATAAAGCTGAGCTGTTTTGAACCATTCCAACACCCACAGAATTTATGTTTTCCTAACGCTTGCACACAATTGCAGTTACTGCCTTTCTGTGAGGCAGCAGCTGGGGGCCGAGAGCAGGCAGCTGCAGCCTGCTGTAGCCACCACTGGAGTGCCTGCACGTATAAAAATGATAGAACATCCAGCCCTGCAGTTCCTTAATTGCAGCTGGGATTTTGCAGCTGTGGAGTCGTACCATGAGAAATACATTCGGTGCAGCGATTCAGTGAGCATAATTTTGGGGCCAACAAATTTTGTCGTGTGAGCTGGAGAGAAATGAGCTCTATAAGACCTAATTCTTCCTCTTCCTTTTTTCCTTGTTGCTGTCCCTGTTTGCTTTCTGTTACTGGGAGTTTGCAGCACTCGGTGCTAGAGATGAGCATCTGTCACGCCATCCACCACTAAGGAACTGCTGTTCAGACTGTGAGGAGGTTAAAAAAATTGTCCAAGGGTATGATTATGTATGTTTTGTTCTCTTGAAACATCAGTTTTACCCACCTATGGGTAAAGTGATGGCAGTAATATCTTAAAGAAGTACTTTGGGCTTAGTTTAGTCATAGAATAGCTTGAGTTGGAAGGGACCTCAAAGATCATCAAGCTGCAATTCCCCTGCTGCAGGAAGGGCTGCCAACCTTCATATCTAATACTAGATCAGGCTAACCAGGGCCACATCCAACCTGGCATTGAACCAGGGCATCCACAACCTCTCAGGGCAGCCTGTTCGAGCTTCTCATCAATGATTTTATAATTTTTTGAAATAGCAAGACCATCTTTCTCCAGATAAATGCTGAAGTGGAGAGTTCACGTTAAAAGTGGCTTTGCCACACTCTGAGGGAGGGTGGGGTAATTCATTAAAAAGTAAGTCTAAATTTTTATTTCAGACACTCAGAAATGACAAAAAAATATTGCTTGTTTGGTTTGCTGTTTTATTTCCTAACTCACTGGAAAGTTTTGGCCATCAAGCTTGCCAATTGGACAGAAAATCAGAACAAAAACATCCATTTCTGGAAATCCTGTGCTCTTCTGTCTGGATTAGGTGCCCTATTTTCAGAGAGGGGCTGTAAGCATTGTTATACCTAAAAAATTAAAGATATTTAGCATTTTATGGCACTATACAACATTATTAATCACATATATATATATATAATTATTTATATAAGTTGTTCAAGAAAGATAGAAGACTCAAGTTTTTTTCTAGGTCTTCTGCTTTAGGCAATAGATGACTTTGCTTACAAATGTACTGAAAAGATAAGCTGAGAAAGAACTAATTTACCCAAATTCAAACAGTGACAGTTGAACTACGTTGTTTATGTATAGGAGAAAGATAACTTAGATCTTAAGGTCTTTCCTATGCCATTGTTTATTCCTCAGTGTTTTTACAGCCGTGGTCAAAATAATTTGCAACATTTATTCCAGTTGATCAGAATGGCCTACTTGAATTTGCACATTGATTTTTGTAGAGGATATTTCTGTGAGCTTATCTGTATTGATTAAATGTTATGCAGCTGAGTCTTTAATCTCTCCTGGGTCTGAGAGGGGCAGGATAGCTCAAAGAACAAGCAGTCCTGCAGAAATTCAAAACAGAAAAACACTATCAGATAGCATCAGAAATATTCCAGAGACTCGTTAGCCTTCCTGCCTCTTATGATTCTAAGCACAATGCGTGTTTCTGTTTCAAATCCATCTTCAAATGGAGAATTTTATTCCCCTGTACTTCTTTCCATGTCATTCTATGGATAGAAATGCTATTGGATGCCCCTCCTCTGAAAAATATGTCTGAGAGTTGCTTTGAAGCTTGTTTTTTAGCAGTGACAAAACATTGGTTTTCAGAAAGCAGTTTTGAAGCCCTTTTGGTCTAAAGTTGAAGCTTAGCACAATTTCTCCTTAGAGGCGTAAGTTCTATTGCCCTGTATGATGCACTTAGCAATAAATCAGTACTGTTATTCACCTGTTAGGTCTGGAATGTGCATGAAGAATTAAAACATAGAGTCACAGGCAAACCCTTCTTTACCCACGAGGAGCTGAAAACTGTTTCTCTAACTAGAGAGAGAAAAGCTGTAGTCCTCAGTTGTTGACTGAAGTAAAGGTAGGCAGTATGGTCCTATTCCTTGTTCAGTGACTGAGCATGCAGAGTTAGACCAGCCAGCAGATATGGATTGTGTTTCACTGGCACTGTATCAGCTTTTACCCATGGATCTTTGAAGTAGAAGAGTCATAACTGAATTAGCTGTCTACGTGGATTACAAGAGGTCCTATCAGTGTTCTTTTCTTGTACCTTTTTCTCCACATCTAAATAAGAGATTCTGTCATCCTACTGCGTCGTCTTTTGCTATGCCATGAAATATTTCATCTTTTGACCAGAACGCAATATTTTAACTCACTGACACAGGACAGTGCTTCTAATCTGAAAGTTTTTTAAGCACTTCGCTACCAGAATTGGATGCTGATCATCGATTTTCTTCATAAGTGTCTTCAAACCCCACTGATGCCCAGATATTCATGATTCATTACCCTTTACGAGATTTTTCCTCTACTTCATTACATTAAAAACAAGTTGGAGGGCAGGGAAGGGGGGGAAGAGCTGAGCAGAAACTCACCCAAATATTTATAAAAGTTCTGTATCCTCCATTCTGGAATATTGCTGATATCTTCTGATGTGTAAAGCTTCTGGATTCAATTGAAGAACAGAGACAAAAATGAATAGTAAGGATCATAAATTAGTTGCCCTGATCCGATATGTTTTAGGAAGCTAGTTAAGAATTTCCTGAGTTTGGAAGATGCTGAGTGCTTGCAATTCTATTGAACTTCAATAGGCAGCGATGAGTAGCTCCATATTTTGAAAAATCAGGTCATTTATTTCAGTATTCAAGTAACTTCACTTTACAGATCTGTTTCAAGAGGGATTTTTCTGATTGTACCAGCCCCCAATTAAAATTTGCCAATTGCTGTGGAAAAAAAAAAAGCAGCTTAGATTTCTGCACACATGAGTGGATAAGAACTGCTTACATTTGCTCCTATCTACTGTCCTAGTTTTAATTTGACTTTTGTTTTTTACTAGAAACTTCCAGCAAAACTGCTGCACTTAATGTGTTTGGCCTGGTTTCTAAGGCAAATCTTTTGGCTCCCCTCAAATTCAAATCCTGCCTCCTAGCAGTCTTCAGTTTCTCTATGCACCCTCAGTTTTCTGTGCCAGCTTTACTTACCACTTGCATGGACTCTCCGAAACATTTGGCCCAGTCTTGCTGATGTGTGAGTTTTCTTGGAGAATTGGGTCTGTTTTGTTTTGTTTTACAATGATTTTATCTGTTACTGGATTTTGTATGGATATTTTAATTTTTATTTTTTTTCTGAATGTTTTGGAGACCTCTACAAAGCCCGTCAGGTTTCTCCAGTGAATACTTTATTTTAATAAGTGTGTATTGAATGCTTCGTTTAACTTTACTATTGTGAAGTGCCCAGAGACACTGTGCTTGGATGAGCAGTTATGTAAGTGCAATTTGTTTTAGTGGTTGCTTTTTTCTGTATCAGAATTAGCATTCAGCTGAGGTTTGAAGTCATACAGTGCATATGCAGAGGGGGAAGTAAATAAAACAACTTAATGCATCTACATATATAACCCCAAACTGCTTTGCTTATCTGTGCCTGCTCATTCTACTCAATGGCCGATCAGTCCCTCAAATGCTTTTCTAGAGATGGTGGAACGGCTGTTGCCTGATCTCTGAGGGTGCATGGAATGTGTGTCTAGTTAAATAGAAAGCATGCATTTCCCTTCAAAGTCAGGTGTAACTCAAATGTAAGGCTTTTGTTGTTTTGTTTGTTTGTTTGTTTTGCTGTTCGTTTTTTTTCCATTTTGACATGGAAGCTGTATTGAAAACAGACCCGATCCGTAACTATTGTTTATCTCTACAGGAAGGAGCACTTATTACAAAGAAATCAAATTGTTTCAGAGGGACTCCTGACTATTTAGTGGACTTCACAGGCAGAGCTGGAAATTCTGTGTTGGGAAAGGAGAAAAGCTTGCATTCGTGTATATGACTGTTGAGTAACCTGTGAGGTATTGTTATTTTATTGCAGATATTGTATTTGCCAGGCAAGTAGCCTGTGAAGCTAGCAGGCATTGCCATATAACAGTGTGTGTAGCCTGTTACAGTGGGAATTTCCAATGTACTTGTAGGCAGCAGTAGCAAGATGATCAGTCATACTGGTTTTACAGTGTGACTGTAAAAAGAAGGGGGGGAAAGTAGAAAGAAGAAGAGAAAACTCCTCCAATGTGAGCAACTAGCAGAATCTAGCGTTAATTTCTTTAACTGTGCCTGCTGTGGAGAGGGGAATCGGCAAACTGGGTTCTTAGGTTTGTGCTTTTTTTGTAAGCTACCACTCAGCATATTTCAGATAATGGTGCTTTGTCAGAACTCTAATTTACTGATGGAGGAAGTATAGTATGTCTTTGTAGATGTCAACCTGTGGTCAATTCCACCGTAAATCCCATCACAGCCTCATGTACTGCGAGGTCTCTCCTTGTGCTGCTGTGCTGCTCTGAGCAACCTGGTGCCGAAATAAACCTGCTTTGTACCAGTCCTGTTTGGTGAAGAAAAACACCATCTATCCCAAGCAACAAGAACTCATATTGAAGGGTGAATGTGTGAGCATAAACAGCGTTACGGAGGGACAGCCTAATCTAGAGCAGCCATTTTATTTAAAAAAAAAATAAAATGAATTTATTATTAACCTCGCTTCAGAAAATGACAGAACATATTTGGCAGGACAGCCTTCCAGCCTCCCACAGGACTGAATAAAATGTGCTTATAGGCATTTTATTTGGGAATTCTGCAGCCTAACTCATCATACAGGTATGATTTGCAGAGTCTCATCCCCGCTGCCTGTTTTTAATTGAGAAATGATGGAGAATGGGAATGTAAAGCATCTCATCTTCACCTCCATCTCTGCCTCCTTCTTAGCCAGTTTTTCTTCTCCTTTTTTCCCATATTCAGTGCCAGCTGGCAAATCACTGTCTTGCTTTGCTGTGAGGTGTCAGTTTGCTGAAACAAGTCTGATACACACACAGCTTTGCAGGCCCCAAACTGGAAAGGCACTCCAGGTTTCCAAAAAGGCTTCTCTTGTGAGGTTGGTGCACAGTGCCCGAATCAATGCCTAGCCCGTGGAAGTGGGATGTTACAATCTGGGCGAAATCTCTTATATGATGTTGGTCATGGTTAGACCAGGATGACCTAGTGATGGTCCAGAAAGGAACTGTAACATAGTGTCTTGTACTGTGGTCCTTGTGCAGTGTCTGTTTCATTACTCTCGTTGTTGAAAAACAAGTACAAGGGTTCTTCACCACTCACTGGAAATGGTTTTGGATTAGTTCATTTATTCTGTAATTTGTTAGCAAAATATTTCTGATTCGTAGCATCAGCTCTGAGAGTTTTTTTTTCCTCCCGTTCTCATTAATGTCTTCAGTTCCCTCTTGCTTGGAGGAATGAGTGCTACCTACTGGACTATGGGACTGCATAAAGATCCTAGGAAAATCTAATGGATCTGAAGATCTCTGCACATTCTATCTTTTTTTTTTTTTAATTATTTTTTATTCTTGGCCTCTTCTCAACGGTCTGCTTGTAATTCTTATTTTTAATGTATGGGGCCACACTTTGCCCTTCTGTGTCATTTATTTTGGTTTAAGTTTTAGAACAATCTAGAGCATGCATTTCTCAGTGCTTATTTGTATACAGAAATTGCACTGATTTAACTACCAGATTTTTAAATCAACTCAATTAATGCAATCCGTATGTGAGCAACTAGCTTAAGTCAGTTAAGAACCCTTCTTCAAGTATATGATTGCAAACTACATTTAAATTAAGAAAATCAAGAACACAAGGCTTAGAAGCAGGCTAAAGGACATCACTTCAAAAGTAAAATGTTAGTTATTCAGTCTGTTATCATGAAACCTTAGATTCTGGTCTTAGTTTTTCACTGATATGCTGCCTTGTTGCAGGAGTGTCCTCACTTTTTCAATATTTATGCCTGCAAAATTAGGATTAGCTAAAATAGTTTGTAGGAGGATGAGGCTGTCTTTAAAAAATGTTTTCTCCTAGTGGAAAACTTAAACTTTTCAATGAACAGTAGTCAAAATTGGAGCCAAACCTTCCCATTTAGAAACAGCGCTTCCATTTGGAAGTGTCACTGCAGTGCTATTTGAGCTCTGTTTGACTGTCCCGTTGTCCTGGCTTCTCCTGCCTCCCATGCTGCACCATAATTGTGCATCTTACTGAATTACTGTTGTCAAGGCTATCAGTTGTGTTGCAGGATGTGTGGCCCAGACAACGAGACCCACAGGCAGACAGGAATGAGTACCTAAGAATCCTTAAATGCATGTTTTCTGCTGTATGCTGATGGCATCTCTTAAGCAGTTTAAAGTTCTGAATTGTCCAATTTGAAGTTTTGATGGAAAGTTTTGAAGAGAATAGAGTGTTGAGGAAAAGCTGTTATTTCCTGCAGAAAGCAGGTATTTGTTAAAAGAAAAATCTTGAGTTGAAGATTTACTTTTCTAGTCAAAACTTATGATTAAAAATTCTGTTTTAGGGCTGCATTATCAGTGACAAAGTATTCAGAGGCATTGCAAACAGAGCCTAGAGATGAGCCAATCTCATGGTAGATGTCAAGAAACTGAGAACTCAGTTTTTAGCAGCTCCCTGAATCCTTATTTACTCCTCCATAAAATAGTACAAATCATCATAACTTTCATTTTCCTCATAAATGACAGTGCAAAGTGTCACCAAGTGCAGGTGAATTTGTTCTCCTATTTGCTAGTTACTGTTGTTGCAGCTAAAAGAGTAGAAATCTGATGAGTGTCCTTTCATGTGGAACTGAGGAAGTAGTTTAGCTCATCTGTGATAATGCTGTTAACTCACCTTTCAGTAGGTCATGTGAACTTCTTGTCTCATTTGATTATGACATTGACAATGTTAGCTGGGGGTGATGCAGATCTCATTCTGTTTAACTGGTTTGTGACAAAATGCGTCTTAATGAAATGTGTCCACTGAGAGAAAAGGAACTCTCCTATCAGAGCTGAGCAAGGACAGAGGCACAGTTACACGCACCAAAAGGAGGAAGCACAGACTACGTCATTTATCTCGGGAAGTAAGAATTGTCCACTGTGAAAAAATCAGTCAAATGTAGAAGGTGAAACTCTGAAGGCTCATTGTGCTAATTAGCATCAGTGTTCTAATGCGGATAGGCAAGAAGAAGCTGGTGGAGTGATTCTTTAGAATACCATTAGCACAAGAGGAAGCACTGCACATCACGGGTTCATTAATCTGTGCTGAAATGGAAAAGTCATAAAGCAGCAGTGGTGTAAAGTGGTCAGGATTTTCCAGTGGCCTTGTTCAATTGGTTGGCAGCCAGATAGTGCAGGTGTCATCTAGAAGATAATATTGTGTGTGAAAAGTGCAATTAAGAAAAGGTAGTAGTAAGAAATTTCATCTTACAGGCCTGGAGGTAAGCTAGTATGGCAGCAAGGGGTCACAGTGCAATTGGTAAACTGCCATTGCTTGGTCCTTCATGGTATTTGCTTAGGAGGAGTTAACTTACAGACCTTGATTTTCATCAAGCCTGCATTAGCCACTATGGCCTTTACTTAAGATGAAAACAGTGTGAAAGTAAGGTGTGGTGCAAATGAAGCTTGAGGACTCAGCTCTGGGGGAGCGGAGAATAAATGCAATTTAGAAATGAGGTGAGTAAAACTTGAAGAGGAGATGTGGCATAGACGTGGCTCCTGAACCTTCTGTCTGCTTTGGTTGTATTGGAAAGGCAGATGGCTCTTATCCTGATTCTTCATAGGAATTTTAGCACTCCTACTGCTTGCAGTCAGAAGAAAGAATAGTATATGAACAGTAGTGAATTGTTAGCTGCAATAATGTAGATGGAAACTGCTTTGGTCACTGGTGTCTGTATATATGCCTTGGAGCTATTCACCTATATTTCACTGTGAAAAAAATGAAAATCTGATAACTTCAGACCCTGAACAAAGAAAGAACATTGCCCCCTTTGCTTCTTGCAGTAACTGGGGAAGGGATCACTTTTCTTCAATGAAACCTCGCAGCTTGCCAAAATGCAAAAGTGAGGTATCCCAGAGGGAACTTAAAGCAGCCCACTTTAATGATGGGAAAGAAATTTCACTCTGAAATTAGTGATGCAGCCCAGAGCACAGTAGGAAAATACCTTGCCCTCTAATTCCCCATTTTTGATTCCAGCTGTAGCGTGCTGTAGTGCTTATCTGTGTATTTATCTGCTATAAAATGAAATGGATTATATGAAGAGCTCTACAAAGTGGTCTTCAGCACTCCAAAATTTCCCTAATGCAATTAAGACTGAAATTTCAGAAAATGAAAGATTAGTTAGCTGCCATAGACTGGTGTTTCATTGGATTGCACGCATATGTGCAATATTTATGTTGTGGGGACTTTCTGTTTCTAGAATGACCATGGACAACATGCTACAATGCAGTGACTGGATGGCATTGGATGAGCTTCTCCATGGAGTAAATGCATGGTGACTGTAATCAGTTCCAGCACATGGACTTCAAGCTGTAAAAAAAATAATTACATTTCTGTCACATCTTCCTTTAAATTATGAAGGAGGGCTTTGCTGGTTCTGCTGCTTCCTAACGTCACTGGCTTGTTCTCTGAGAAGATTAACAATCAAGAAAATTGAGGATTCCACCTGCCCTCCCCACATGTACTCACACCTCAGGCTGATCTGAGCTTTCTTAATTGCAAGACCAAAACACTTTAATGCAAATATTCCTTTGCTTCCATCCTAGGTAGGCAGTAGTTATTTATAAGTCCAGCATGCTGTGTCTGTCTGAGGCTGCCACATGCTGTTCAACGACATCCTGATGTTTACTTGTGCCTACTTTCCTTTATAGATATTCTTATCCTGTGCTAGTACTGCTGTCTGCTTTTAAGATGCACAGCGAATGGTGATGTTGCTCTCTACATATCAAACACAATGCATCCCTTTAGATTTCATAGTTCACTGTGCCCCAGGTGCTGTTATTATCAGTCCTGACATCATTCATTTGATATGATGGGCCCTGTCTTTCCATTTATCTGTAATGGACAGGAGATTTTGAATCATTTTATCTTCCAAGCACAGCAACATCTTTTCTTTAAAAAGTGACTTTCCTCTCTCTCCATTTCTCGCTTTCTTCCTTGTCTAATATCTTGTGCATTGTATTTATCCTCCCCATGTCTTTATTTTGTATTTCCTTTTCCCTTTTTTTTTTTTTTTGGGGGGGGGGAAGGGGGTTCGGTTGTCTGTTTTCTTTTTCTCCTCTCCTCCCTCTGTATTCCCCCTTCTCTCTTTTTCCCCTCTCATTTTCCTTTCCATGCAGGGCATTGATCCAGTCTTACCACAGCCAACTGAAGAGTTCTGTTAACCATATCAGCCTTGGGTTAGTTTAGGTAGTGTCTCCCAGTCCAAACACATTTCAGAATTGAGTAAAGTTGGAAGCTGAGGTGCTTGGGATCTTTTGCTTTGCACTTAAGTCAAGCAGGCCTAAGGGTAAGACAACAAAGAAGACAAATGTTCAGTAAAACTTAACGTCAAACTTTGAGGTGCAAGATTAAAAGCAAGGTCTTTCAATTGCAAACAGACTTAAAATATTATTCTGTTTTTAACTGAAAAAGTCCATGCGTTAGCAACTTAACCTATTTCTCATTAACTCCCTCTGAGGTGTCCCTGCCTTCAGAGAAAGACCTAATGCTTTTCTTAGAAGTGCATTTACTGCCTGTGGATTCAGAAGAGAAAACTCAACCTCATCTTTATGACTGTGGTGTATATCAACTGGAGATGTTAAGGATCCAGTTTTCATAGAGTAGTTCTCCCATTTGCAGTTCTGAATGACTACCTGCCTTTATACATCTTCAGAGGTGAGGCTTGTAGAGGTGCAGGAGTATTATTGATGATGTGTAATGATATTTGCAACCAACAGGCAACAGATTCACCTGTGGTTGAATTTTCTGTGCTCACAGCCAGTCAAAGGAGAGTTGTATGTTTTCCATCAGATTTTTGCTCCAGGGTCTGGGCTTGAATACTTTGTTCATTTTCCAGGGACACATGGCACTAGTATATCTGAAGGACAGACTGCCCAAGCATTTCTTTCCTCAGACAATTGTGAGTGCTGAATGCTTTGCTGTGTATCACTGTGGCAGTGTTTTCTGGCTACATACATTTTTAGAACAGCTTAGTTATGCTTAGAGGATCCTATCTTCTACCAGCTCCATAGTTTTCTTGAGTTATTCTAGAGCTACTCACAGAAACGTTACAGCCCTAGAGTCTGCTTGTAGTAAGAAGGTCAAAAGTGTTTGGTCTTGCTTGGTGGGAGAGACATGATATTTGCAGAGACTGCTTCAAATTGTGGAACCGATCCTTTCTGCAGTGGCCCTAATGGATCATATCTCTCAAAGGTTGTGGCTGAAATGTTTAATGGAGCCACTTCAGTTCTTATGTAGAACAAAAGAGAAAATAGTTTCCTTTTGTTGTGCTTTGGTAGCCAAGCAGTATAGTCCAAGAGGCAGCTAACAGCTGTCCTGCATGCTGACCCTCATCAAAAAAACTGCTTAAACGTAGAAAAGAAAGTAGAGCTGTAAGAAAAGTTCAATCCAAAGCATCAGACTTGCGAGCAAGGGAAATACAATTTAATTACGGGTAATCTGTATAGAGATAGAGGTGGGGTTTTCTTTACTTTATTGGAATTCCTTGTGGCAAACCATTTTCATCACTTGGTTTGAGCTGCTCGTAGTCCCATCCGGGCTGTCACGTAGTCTCACTAATGCTGCAAAGGAGAGAAGACATAAAGCATTTAAAGCAAACATAATAGCATGGAACTACGTTGTGAGAAATGCCTTTTGATTTGAGAAGTGAATTTCATTAAATCCTGCCAAATGTAGAAAGCCAGTCTCAGCTTTCCAGTCCCTTCATTTGCTATCAGCAGTTGAGATCAGCTTAATATTTTACCTTCACCCTTGGCTGCAGAGCATAACGGACAAAACCATTATCCGTGAATGTCATCGCCATTAGGAGAGGAAGAGAAGAAGGAAAGGAACAAGGGAACAGAGCTGGTGGGGATCTCCAAAAATAAACAGCCTTTAACACTATGATCAGAGGGAGAGAGCGAGATTGGAAAAATCAGTGTCTCATAATTTAATTAAAGTTCTACATCTCCTTCAGAGCTGCGGCTACAAGCTGCCAGGCAGAGGACTAATGTTTAAAGGTCATTTAAATGAGCAGAGATGTTCATCATTGGAGGAACAAAACTGAACTTTGCCTCCCAGTTCTTGCCTGCTTGCTGAGAATTTACCTTCCTTCCCTGCTGTAAATAACAGCTTTGCCTGTGAATGGCATGGGGCAATTGAACCGTCATAGGGTCTCCACTAGGAAGAGCCTCCTTTTTTATCAGACTTATGGAATTTGTAAATTGCAACTTGGGCAGAGTGAAGACTGTCCAAAGAGTGAGGGTACTGTGAGCTATGGACATGTCAGCATCCTGTGTAGAAGCTGTGCTTATGACCCAGCACTGCATCCCAGAGCATAGGCCATAGCAGAACCAGACGCTGCAGTGAGAAGCACTGCAATGCTGCAGAGTTGATTAGGAGTTTTTTTCTTGCATCCTTTTCTAAAAGAACATGCGTTTGTTCTTGTGTTCTGAAAGAAAAATAATTTATATATTTTACAAAGTGTTTTTTTGTTAAGTGACTTTTAAAATGGAGTAATACCTGCTGGAAGGAAGTTGTGTACACACACAAGTTCTTAGCAGAAATACAATTGTAAATCTCAGCTGAACATCTGATGTCCTGCAGGTCAGGAGAGCTGAGCCTACAGGTAACTTTGCCTGAAGGGCTATGAAGAAACATAGCAGAGGTGGTCATGTTTTCATGTGGAATTTTTGGTAGAAGCATTCAGTGGCTTCTCGTGCTTTAGTTACTGGTAATATTTTCTAACTTTCAGAATGAGCAATGTAGCAGCTATGGGTTATGAAGAAAGAAGGGAATTCAGGTAACACTAGAACTAAAGTCAGAATGGGTCTTGTGATGTTGCCAGAAACCCCAAGATGGCATCAGAGACCTTGTTTTCCTCCATTAAAATCATATGACATTTTTAGTGAATTTTATTGTTTCTTTGTTTTCTTTTCTTAACCAGTTCTCCAGTGTATCTAGTATTTTTTTTTCAAGTATTCCAGTTTTAAGATCTTTTTTCTGCAAGCATCATTTGCAAGGCACTGATAATATCAGAACTGCTGGATGCAATGCACCCCAATTTTAATGCAAGATTCTGCCTGAAGAGCACCAGATTGTGTCCCCGGGAATACATCTGTACTTATTCTGTTGCTAGGCTGGAACAGCAAAGCTGGGTGTAACTCTGTAGTAGGAATTTGTCCAGTGCTTAAAATAGTTAGGCTCTGCAGTGCACACAGTCACTAATGAGGGAAATTAGTCAGATGTTGCAAAATTGCACGATGATGTACTGCTCCTTACAATCAAATATCCTGCAAAATTTTTCACTGATCACTGAGTCAGGAGCAGAATATTTTCAAGCCAACTAATGAAAACACTTTCTCACTGCAAATCTAAGATCCTTATTTAGCTTTTTATTCAGTCTTTGCAGTGAATCTAGGTAATTGTTCCACATAATGATGTAGCATGCATCAAGATCTTCTTGATGTGCTTCAGATAGCTACATTTCTCATGAGCGGAGGAGCTTAAATGAGATATCCAGCTCATCTCATTTAAGTGCATACATATTTCAGACTGGTCGAAGAGATTCAAGCACCTGTCTTCAATTAGAATGAGTAGGAGTTGGATGTACTTATTTGCTGTGGAGGTTTTGAGAAGCCTTTGCTGCATGTAAGCTGGGTGAGTTTTGTAGATAGCACAGAATTTAGAGCATTTCCGAAGATAATTTTGTTTGTAAGTAGTCCTGATTGTGTGTGTACTTAGGTAAAGGAAAATCTGCATTTATTTTCAGGGCTGTAACTGTGTGAATTCTGGAAGGAAAGGAAATGATCAAATCTGCATGCGGCACGCACCTCTGAAGCGTACTGGCTGTTGATTCATTCCAATGCAATGTTAAACATCTTTGATCTTTTATTTTAATTGACATTTCCCATCATTGTGCCAGGTCTTGCCAGAATCGGGAACTCTTTGGAATCAGCTTTTCTTTCAGGGGTTTGTGATGTGTTGCTTTGTGATTTCAGCCACCGTTGTTCCTTGAGTGGAGATGATCTGAACAGACAGTGGCTGACGCCCAGTTCTCAACTTCATCCAACAATTTACCACACCAAAGGTCTTCTGTATTATCTGCGCAGCATCGGCCGGGCCCCTCTGGTGAGTAACTCCCAGTATCTTCTGTTGCTTATTGCAGTTGTGTGAGCAGCCTTGCTTTATGGCTGGAGAGATTTGGAAAGCATCCTATGCTGTTACACTTTCATCCCTCGGGAATGTTTTTGAAAGTCTTGGATTATCTGCTGAATCTTCTAACCAACTCCAAACTTCAGAGTCTTTGCACACCTGCAATGTGAATATAAATTCTTTAAAGCTCCTTAGTATCCTCAAAGTACTTCAACTAAGCTAGATATTGGTAGTAGGTTATTGCTATCTTTCTGGCAATGACGGAAGAAATTCTGTAAAGGGTGAAGTCTGTAGTCTTCTGTGGTCTGCATGGATCATGCAAAAGCTGAGGCTGGAGCAATCTGTGCAATCACAGAAACACAGGAGATAGTCTTCAAAATGGTTGAACTTCCCTGCTGCTTTAGTGAGAAGAGAACGACTTTGACCAGAAGTTCATGAGGATGATGCTACTGGGATATATATGGGATCTATCCTCATCTGCTTTGTCTTGGTGCTCTGTAGACCGAATAGTTCTGAGACTTCAGGATAAAAAACGCTGAGAGTTTCAAATGTCGATGAACAGAATGGAAGCGGATGGACCGGCAGGCTGGCTTCTCATAGCCCCAGTTAGGCAGGAAATGTCCAAAGATGCACAGTTCCCTCTGGTCTCAATGAGAAAATCCTCAGACAAGGTGCAAATGTCTGTGAGTTTCTTTAAGTGAATTTTTGTGGAAATATGCCATTTTTGGCCTAAACAACAGTCCTGACGTTCAGCTCTGTAGTCCAAGGAATCTATTGGAAGTTCAACTTGCAGCTGAGAGTTTACTCACCTACATTTTATTTGGGTTTTGAGCTACATCTGATCAGTTTTGTCTTACCATGCTTATCCTATTAGGTCTTTTTAATTTAAATTTATCAGAACCATCCCTGTCATATCCAAATGCATGAAGTTGAACATGAGCCCAGTGGAAGTTTTCATCCTGCCGAGTGAAGTAAGACTATTGATCGTATCATCTCTCTCACTCACAGGCAGTGTGTCAGTCGTGGTAAACTGATTTTTCTTTGCCTTTGAAGAGTACATTGATTTTGGTTTTTACATGCTTACAAATGCCTTTTCCCCACTACAGAAGGGAGCTGGGTTTCTTCTGCCTTGCACTCACTGCCATGATGCCATGAAGCCAATTTCACTGATAGCCAAATGATTTCTGTGGAGTGGATTAGTTTCATTTATACTGGGGATGGGCAAGCAGTTTCTTCAAAGCAAAGAAAAGATGCTTGAAAGAGAAAAGGAAATAACTTCAAAGTTAACAGCATTTCAAGCCAAACTCATTTTGATTGGTAACTTCAGCCATAGAAAACAGCCTTCTAAGTGCTTTTTTTTTTTTTTTTTTTTGCTTCTCTTGTTGGTTCTGGAAACCCTAGTAAAAGAAGGGGCTGGATGTACTCTGTGGTATTGCAGCTCTCCACTGCAGGGGATTTCTTGCCAACTGAGAGCAGTGGGAGTATGAGAGATTGAGCTTGGGAGCAGCTGGGACTGAGGGGTAAAGAGATGCTGCTTTCCCCTTGAGCATTTGTGGTGAGGAAATGGTACAGTTTGCAAGTTGCACCTTGCAGTATGCAACAGAAAAGTGTAGCTCATACAGAGAGATCAAGCTGCAGCGAAGAGCAAGTTACTTTTGGAGGGGACAGAAAGAAGCTCCCAGGGACCAGGAAACATCAAGCAGTGTTTTCTTTCAAAGGTGTTCTGTGTTAAGCTTGGAAACAGATCTGACTGGAAGGATGTAGCTTTTTGTGAACAAACAATGCTAGATGTGTCTACCTTGAGACTCAGGTTGGGTGCTCTCACAATGCTACTGAGGAAAGATGGAGATTTTTGAAGAAAAAATAAAGAAACTTCAAAATGTTCTGTTTGCCAACAAAGTTTTTTTGCTTCCATTTTCTGTTTGCTTTTCATTTGTTTTAAAAGCTTCCTGATTCTGTGAGTCATTGAGTGAGTCTGTGAGGGGGATTGTTTTTGAGTTTGAAAACAGGTCCTTACCTTTATGATGCTCAGTGCTGGTATGTAACTTTAAATAGATCAAAATTTGCATGTGTATCTTGAGTCATACCCCAGTGAGCACAAGACTTGGAATCTGACTATGTGTTAGTATCCCAGCTGTACAAGATGCATAGAGTAGAGAAAAATAGGTAGGTAGGTCCCAAGCTTGCCTTGTGGTTGCTCAGACATAACCCCAGAAAAGTTCTTCATTGGGTGCTGCAACTACAAAATGCAATATTTTCTTGGCTAAATGTTGAGGCTTAAGCTGCTCTGTAGAATAAAAATAGAGCAGAAGAATGTATTATAAAAGAAAGCAGTTTGTCATAAACATTGAGAATAACTGCAATATTCAGGAAAATTAATTAAAATGAAGGTCTATGCAATGCACAAATGGAATGGAAATATTTCCAGTAGCGCTGACTTCTCTCCTGTGGAGGGGGGTGGCAATCAGTGATACATCCCAGGGCATGAAACAGTGGTGTTACAGAGCTTGGCTCTTATAATCCTTTACTAATATGGAACGCTTGTTCCTGACTTGTCACTTAGGGACTCACTGGCAGGTTTCTTGAGATGCAGAATTATAGACCTCCTACTTATCAGGCAGCAAAGCTATCTGAGCAGCTCATCATCCCTGTGTGGTTTCCAATAAGTAATCTTTTAGGTAATAATATATGCATCTTGCATGTTAGTAATTCTGTAAATTGGCAGGTAATTGATACCTGGTTGAGCTGGGATCTCTGCCTCGAAATAGAACCACAGCTATAAAATCTTCTTTGATATTCATAGGAGTAAATTCTAGGTGGTACCTGTGGTTAAACTAATCTATGTCTGTATTGCTGGAAGCATAGATGGAACGCTAACTGGAAAAATGCCCGTCATTAAAAGAACCAATAAATGCAGCTGTTTGGAAGGGGCCTTTATGGGATAATTCCCTGTGTTTCAGGCAGTTGCTTGCAGTGCAGGGCTGCATAAGCCCTGTGTGTGCACGCGGCCTGGCGGCTCAGCTCTGCTGTGGTCTCAGCTCCAGTGCTGCGTGCAGGCTTGGTGCCACAAGATATGAAGGTAAAACTGAGTCTGAAGGATGGCTGCAAAGATGATGAAGGGTCTGGAGGGTGTGAGGAGCTGCTGGAGTCCCTTGGTTTGTTTTGCCTAGGGCAGAGGAGCTGAGGGGAGGCTCGTGGCAGCCTGCAGAGCCTCACAGGTAGCTGGGGTTCAGCGCTGCTCTCCGGTGACTCCACAGGACCAGAGGGAACAGCACTGAGCTGCCTCAGGGGAGGGTCAAGAGGGGAAGGTTCAATACACAGTTTGAATTTTGGATGGCCTCTATGGAGCCAGAAGTTGGACTGGGTGATCCTTTTGCAGGTCCTGTCCAGCTCAGGGTGTTCTGTGGCTACAGCTGTGCGGTTAGTTAGGACTTGTGGGATGAATCTCTGTGTGTGTGTGTCTTAGCATCTCCAGTCAGTGTACAGCTTGTCCGAGCAGCTGCAAGTATTTAAATACTCAGTTCCTAGATTATTAAACTTCCTGACCAGCTGCAGCTAAACTCAGTTACAGTGTAACTAGTAAATAAGCATACTAGGCTAAAACTTGCCTTAACAGTTGGTGGAAGAAGTTGATCTACTCCATCTGTCTGTGCTTATACAAGAATACATGTTTTTCTCCCTCAGTTTTTTTTAATTGATCCATAGTTCTTCCCTACCTCTTGACACCTGTCCCTTTGTCTCTGATACATGCCTCAGAAAACTATTTAAATGAGATCATGAAGTTCCTTTCTAATCAGCACTAAATATTGTTTTAAAATGAACCGATGTCTTCTCTTCAGAAATCCTTGTCTTTTCGTTGACAGATTTCTGAATATTCCTGATAAAGGCACAGAGAATATATGTAACAGCAGTCTGTATTGACTTCATATTTCTGAGGGCAATGAGATTGATTATTATTTAACACTTGTGTCAATATTTACCTCTTGGGTCATTAAATCGTGATTTTCATTTTTGTTGGAGTTGATATCTGCCTATGAGGGCAATCAAAACTTCCATTAAAACCTGGAAAGTACCTTGTACCTAGTTTATATGACATGAGAGATGGATTAGACAGATAGATTATGGAATGTATGATAGAGTATGGAATCAGATTATTTGTCACAAAGATAGATAATGCTCTGTGCTTGATGTCCAGGAATTCATGTAAGGAACTGACCACTTATGATACATTTTTTACACAATTGCACAATTACATTTTCCTGAAAAATATGTAGCACAGTTTTTGAATTTAAAGAAGCCAAGGTGATTAATTACTGGGGAAAGGTGCAGTTTTTAAATCTCCTGAAGATAATGCTGGAGTTGAGAAGTCAGAGGAGCCTGACAAATTGCTGTGTTGTATCATAAGTTACCATGAACTCTCAGGTTCCTGAGTTGGCATAGAATCTTGCACAGGTGTCATGTTTATTTCTGCTGTAGACAGAAATGCACTGGTGTTGACACTGGATTCATGAGATCATGTCAGATCCAATAGATAAAGCAAGGTACAGCTGACTAACAGAGTTTGACACTGATTATAGGCTGGGCCCAGAGCACTGAGTTTTTCTGAAGAGAACTGAAAAGAATTCTTCACATATAGTGTTTATAGTGTCTGTTGTGAAGAACCAGGAAACTTACTTCAGTATTCAAGATTTTCCCTTTTTTTCCTCTCTAGGTATTCTGTGACTACCATGGCCACTCCCAGAAAAAGAATGTGTTCCTCTATGGTTGCAGCATCAAGGAGACTTTGTGGCAAGCAGGCTGCATGGTTGACACAGCAGTTATCACAGAAGATGTTGGCTACAGGGTAGGTCCACTTTGTTCCTTTCTGCAGTTGCTGGCATACATGTACACCTACATCTCTCCTTAAGATGAGGTCAGATCACAAGTTCTGTAGGTATGTGCAAACTTCTCTTTCTCCAGAGGAGTAGAGATGCAGAAAAATTCAAATAATTCCTGGTATCTTCATGCACCAGCTATCAGCAATAATATTGTCAATAGGTGGATCTCTATTTCATTTTATTAAGATGCTCTTTTACTGTCTTCAGCCACTGACTAATAGGAATGTTGTATTTTTGTGTTTTGTAAGTTCCAAGTATACATGTGCTTCTCTCATCCACAACTCATGAGAAGTCCTTGTGGAAACACTTGTTTCACAAGGAAAGCAGGAAGGGTGCTTACAATCAGAACATCGCTTGTTGTATTTGAATTCAGAGAGCTGGAAAAGGTGAGGATGGCTCACTGTTACACAAACAGAATTCAAATGCTGCTTTCAGCATCTGGTGCCTGTCTTGAATCTGCAATGAAGAAACCAAGAGCAAGTGTCCAAGGGTGTCCAAGAATCTGCAGTGGCATAGATGAAAGATTTTGTGATTAGAATTCTCCCTTTTGCACAATATGGGAAGTTTCTGTCTTTCCTCCCATGAGTAACTGGGGGTGATTCTGGCCTCCATGATGGATTTACTTCCCAAAAACATGAACGTAATACCTTGAGAAAATTGTGATTTTTGAATAGCCTTTGCTGTAGCCCTTGACCATTCATGAGAGAAAGAGTCATTGTTACCCTCTAATATTTGGCCTCAGATGACTGCATAGCATTGACATCACAAAACCCAGCTTCAGGATTTCTCCTTTTCATCACCATTCCAGGCCCTTGGACAGCAATCTCTGAAGGGGCATCAGTAAAGAATCACAGAATCACAGAATCAAAGAATCCTAATTCCATTCTGACCAAATGGGAATGGAGGTTTATGGACAGGGGTCCTGTATGAGGAGCAGCACCCCTGCTGTTGTGCATGCTAAATCTAGCTGCATGAGAGACAGGGTGTGCAGTTATACTAATGTATTGTCATAAAAGAATCCTTTGAAAAGATGTGTTTTCACCATCCCAAAAATACAATTGAAAGATAATTAATGAGAAAAGCAGAGAAGAAAGAACTATTAGTGTGAAATCCAGTGAAAGCTGGTGAAATGAAAAGAATATTAAATTCAAATTTGCTAATGCTTCTAAATGAGTCCTGACTACAGAGACATTACTGTTACCTGCCAGCGTTTCTATTTAATCAAATGTAAAAGATTGATTATGCATATAATTTCAATTGTTTTTAGACTAAACTGGATTAGGGATCTGATTATGGTATTTCATATTTACAAAAATCTGTGTGCTGCCTCAGATGAGGACAGAATGAAAACTATCTGGGCCTTCACGCACGGTTTAACTGGATCTAATGATTGTGCTCAGGATTATAATTGTTTGGGTGACTGTGCTGTATTTTTAACCCGGCTCCAGGAAAACCTGGAAGTGCTGCATGGAATTATAATATTTTGCAGCAAATTGTACTTTGGAGGCAATTCAGAAGCAGTGAATGTTTAGTCCAGAGCAAGTAATCAATTTTAAAGATTCCTCTGTTCAGTATTCTCACAAGAAAAGGAATGCTGTAGCTCTTAATAGCACAGTGCAGATCTTGACTTAAGAGTTAGGCTCATGCTGGTCTCAGACTTGAAATGTAACCTCTCACTTTGTTCCTATTCATCAGTTTTTTCATCTGATGAATGGATCTTATGGATCTATAGATCTGCACCTTACAGAACCTGTAGGGTCCGTTCACAGCTGTAGATAGGATATACTGGAAATAACATTTACTTTATTACAGAGGTATGTATGATTAAGATGTTTGCAGTGGATGTGGCAGAATAGTTTAGACCAAAGATTTATCATCTGCATCAGTCATGCTTTAAGAGAAGACCTGCTATTAAACATTACTTTTTCAGTTTTGATGAAACCATGTATTCCTGTACAGAGCGATGACGTAAAGCTCAACAGAGTGGAACTAGAATTGCTTAGAATCAATCAGTTTCACTGATTGTTATTGGAAAGTGAAATTAGCTGGTTGGCTTTCACCACCCAAACTGAATGAAATTCGAGGATAAATGCCATTAGCAATGAGCAGAAGCTCCTTCTGGATGATTCCATTCCATTCAGAAGTTTAAGAAAGCTGTCATCAAAGAAATAATGAAAGTTCTTATTTTGCTTGCTCTTCACTTGATGGACCAGATGGTCTTTGGGCAGCATGGAAGTACTACAATTTATATGCATGTATGTGCATATGTATGTAAAAGCCCAACTTCTACACAGCACACCTAGTGTTAATGTATCTAGAATATATTTTTAAAGGTAGTGTGAAGAAGTGTTGCATCCACGCTGATAGAAATATTTGATAGCACAGTGTATTAGCAGTGTTTATAGGCTGTTGTTGAGAAAAATGATGTCTAGAATAAGAAAATTACTCAGAGCTAAGAGATAATTTTACTGAATTTTCATATTTACTCTTTATTGTCATTTTCTATGTGGAGTGTATCCAATGTACCATGTGATCCCAGATGAGAATATTTTGGTTTATTTCACAATGCAAGATAGTTAAATGTTAAGCTCTATTTTCCTATAATTATCTGTGACCTTCAGTGGGATTACACATTCCCTTTCTCTGCTATGTGCTTTGTTCAAACAAAATTCTTCCTGTAGCTGAATCCCTTGTCAAATTGTGAATGCATAATGGGAGGAGCTGGAAAGGAGAGAATGGAAACATTGTGTGCAAAGCTATGACTGCAGCTCGCTAGGCAGAACAGGGAAATGTAGTTAATGTTGAAGCAGCTTGAAAGTAAAACTTTGTAAGTGACTTCAGCAGTCCAAAACTATTTGGTGTGCAGATACTTCATTTTGGATGGGATGTACCAAATGTACTTCTAGCATTTTTGCCTGTGACTGGGGGAAAAAAAAAACCCCAAACATTAGAATATGAAGATTTCACTTGGGATGAAGATGAGTCCAGTTTGGCACTAGTTGGAACGTCACAGTGACAGTTTCTACAGATAGATTTGGTGATACGCACTTTAGAAAGCATAGGTCTCTGTAGATGTGTGGGTGATACAAATGCACGTGCATCTGTTCAATTCATTTTCTAATTGCTAATACTTTCTCATAGACTCTTCCTAAAATCCTGGACAAAGTGGCCCCTGCGTTTGTCATGAACAGCTGCAGCTTCCTTGTGGAAAAGTCCCGCAAGTCGACGGCCCGGGTGGTGGTGTGGCAGGAAATGGGTGTGCTGAGGAGCTACACCATGGAGAGCACGTACTGCGGCTGCAGCCACGGCCTCTACAAAGTAAGAACATCTTTCAAAGAACTACATCCACCCTCCTTCTAATGCATGCCTCGTGAGCTTGGACGAATAACGAGAGAGTGCTGTTTTCTTGCTGTTTGATATTGCCAGCTTCCTTGTGTACGAGTGTAGCTGTGCCTTCTGGGTTTCTTCTCAGCTAAATCTTTCCATGATCCCTCTCTCCTTTAATCTTCCATAGCAAGGAAGGATTCCTTGCTATGAGGTTTCATTTGACACTGAAGTAAAAAGAAATTCCAGTCTAATGCCAAAAGCATTGAGCTGAAGGAAGGAATGTTTTTGAGATGATGCAGAGTATTTATGTCTAATGGTATTCACAGTCTAAGGTAAGTCTAAGGTAATTAACATGAATATTAGGAGTCATACACTTTCTGTTGCAGTCAATCTGAACATTTGCTTGGCTAAACTTAGGAGCCTGCACTGAGAATTTTGCACTTGGAATTTCCTGTTACTATCAGCCAAAAGTAGCTGATCTGTAAGCTCAGGCCATGGCTTTGACTATGAACTAGATGGACCTGAATTTGTTACCAAATGAGGTTCTAGATATTGTGGGAAGGACTGCACTTATGCTGAGTGCATCTGAGACAGGAGCCTCTTGGCACTTCTGAAGTACACAGTCTGAACTCTGGTAATTGTGTTTAGCTGTTCTTAATTCTCCACTTACTCAAATGGTGAATTCTTTTTTGTTCCTTTCCCAAACCTGTTGCTTTCTTGGAAGGGATTCCATGCTCCACCTTATTTCTCCCACAAGGGAGCAATCCTCATCTGTGGAGCATTAATATGTGGTTAAGGATCCGAAAAGACCCTTAAGGAAAGAGCCTTTATTACAAATAACAATAAGACATTCAAATTACTGTTCTTTTCAAGCTCTATACTATCCTTTTATATTCCATAGAATGTAGCCAGCAAGTTCTCGACTACTGTTTTAACAGTGCTCGACACATTATTTCCAAGATAGAAAAGGCAGAAGAAATATCTGAAGACAGTTTAAAGAAAGAGAGTATAACTGCCCTGAGCATTACACTTAGTGCTCCCTACTCTGAGAAGTGCTAATGGGTTTTTAATAGGCACCACAGGTTGTGGCAGGATTTTAAACCTATAGACAGTGGGGGAAAATTCTACCTTGACTAATATCAATGGTAAAACTCCTAGTGATCTCCATGGAGAATTTAACTCATTTCCTAGATAATCAGAGTAACATCTAAAAGCAGTTGGACATCAGTTTTTATCAATGTCTAATGATTTGCTCTCTACTTCCTTTAGTATCTTCAAACTAAATTTGCTTAAGTGTGTGCCAGCAGATTTAAAATGTTTTATGCAACAGTCTCCCAAGTCCACCACCACTTAGTAAGCTGGTGGTCAGACTTCTGATAGTGTTGATAGCAGTTCTGGATCCTGATCTTTCTTCCTGCTTGAAACTGGTGAAAGTAATGGTGAATGCGGCTGCTTTGCTGGCTGTAAACTGAGATACAAACTTCTTGTGCTTGGAGTTGCCCATATCTGATAGGGAGTTTGCAAAGAATTTAGGAAAAACAAGAAAGCTTTAAAAAGACTGCAAGAGGCTTAAGTATTAAATGCATAGAGCTTCAGGTGAGCCTCCTCTCACCACAGAGCAGTGTTGTAGGAGGGCTGAGTTAAACCAACAGGCAGCCTGTCTGATAGAAAGTCCAGAAAAGAAGTTCCTAAAGTTTTTTGAAGGCACAGTGTGTTCATATCTTGGATAGAAATGTGACTTTCATTTTGAAAGCATTTTAGTGAGTGAAAAATAAGGTATGAATTTGTTACTAGTGATATGTAAATGAGAAACAGTTGTGACCCCAGCCTCGATTAAAAGTCGTTTGATTTCCAATGGGTACGGGGGAGGGCAGAAATGAGAGCAAAAGAAAAGATGACTTGTCTCTGTTGAATCTCTCTGTCTGTGTGATCAATGGAAATGCAATAAGCCATCTACCCTTAAGGAAGAGAAACATAAAACTAAAGGAACTATTGATCTTATCTAAGGTTTTATTCAACATGAGGAAGAAGAAAAGAAGGGGAAAAAAAGTCCAGACTCTTTCATTTTGTCTGGATTGTCCAATTGAGTCTTAGAACAGCAGTGTCTCCATTTGAAAGCTGCTTAAAACAAAGCGGCCCATTTCAATGAGGAATTCTCCTTCCTACTTCTACCAGTTTACAATCACACAATCAAAACAAAAAATGTTCAGAAACTGCCTATCATTTGTCTCGCAGTGTGAAAGCAGTGTGTATTACTCCTTCAATGGAACTATTACCCTCCAGGTTTTTATTGCAGGATGTTGAGCCATCTTGTCTTATTTGGCTTGTAGAATACTGAATGTAAGGCTGTACCATGAGAGGTTCTACACGGTACAATCAGGAGCAATCATGGGCCCAAAATAATCAAATCTGCACTAACACATATGGATATTCTTTTAAGTTTCTTCCCTGTGATTCATTTTTAAACTTGTGTGTCTCTTTGTTGTTACCATATCCTATCATGATACACTTTATTCTTCTTGATTCTTTGTTACCTGGCCTACTAGTTAAGACCCCTCTAGTAACATACTACACTGGGCTGCTCAGCTTATTAACTGTGTTCATCATCCTACAAGTTGATACATTTTGTGCCATGTATACATTTGCATTCCAAAACAGGTATATTAGCAACACAGCAAATCTCGAAACTCAGCTTCATGCTCTTTTAGTACGTGCTATGTTGGAAAGGCATTTTCCTTGACATGTTGTGCCTGGTGGAGGAGATGAAGTACTAATGTAAATAGACTTCAACTTCTTGCTTCAAAGGGATATGCACGACAAGGAGTAACAAATGAGATTCTAAATTATTCCAGATATCTTGACAGGACCCTTTGAAGGAGATTTTACTGGTGACATGGATCCCTTTTTGAAGAAAGTCTTTGGGAGAATCAAGAAAAGAATTAATTCTGTCCAGTCTGATGCTTCTGAGTTAGAAGAGTAGAATACCCCAACTTTTATCACCAGACTTGATGAGAGGGGAAAGCCATTCATTTGCAGAAATGTTGGAATTAGGCAGAACAGCACCAAGCAGAGTGGCCATACGTTCATAAGAAATTGTTGATAGCTCAAAACACCTTTGTTGAAAGGAGGATTTTGGGAATTTCAGGAATGCTCTTCCACAGAACCCATGCTCACGCTGGAAGAGTTTTTCCTCTTTAGAGTCCAACTACTCAGCTCACTGAAGTGGTGAAGCAAGCCAGAGGTGCTGAATACCATAACTTAGCTGTTGTTGTTTTTTTTTATTTTTGTTGGTTGTTTTGATTTGGTTTTGCTTGCATCCTCTCCAGTCATTTACAGTAGGAGAAGGTAGAGGTAAAATTGTGCCTGATGATACAGCAGCAATTGGCAGATAGAACCTGGCTGGAGAAACTGGCAAAGTCATGGCCTGCCTAACTGTTAGAAGCCCTCATCTCTACCCCAAACAAGGAGAGGGTGAGGAGAACTCACCCCAAATAAATAGAGAGTAAATGTCCATGAAGGTTCTGTGAGCCATCTTCTTGTGAGTGAGTGTGTCATCAGTAATGTGCCGTGTGTTGTACAAATCATGTACCATCTTGCTGAAGTTTGCCTTGTTCTGTTTAGTAGATTAATGAATTGCATCTTTTTTTAATGCTCTATTGGCATAAAACCAGGATAACTTTCTTGGTAGATCAGAGCCAATAGTTTGTATTTCAGAGATGGAAGTACTTAAATACTGAGCTGCTGATAAACTGGTAGCAGAGCTGGATAAAAAGCTCTGCATCCCAGCCCCTTATACAGTTACTGCAGAGATGAGAGTCTAATAAAAGAGAAGAGCTGTCATTATGTATGCCCTGTAACCTGGCTAGTGTTTACTGAATTATTTTATACAAGTAATGAACCAGTGAATTGCCACGAAGGTGTGGCAGAAATAAAGCAGGATGACAAGGTGAAAGCCTTTCCTCTTGCTACTGTTTCAGGGTGGACTGCTCTGGTTTGACCCATTTCTGCCCAAAGTAACCATATTGTTACTAATGTATCATTCGTCCCTGAAATTGCAGCACTATTTCTTTGTACTTAACTGTAGGCAATGAAAGATTTTCTTTATCTTCCTTATTATTGCATATTGCATACTATATTTCTGAGGAATTTTTACGTATGCCTTACTCATAAGCACTTTATTACAGTCAATAGTCAGAAATTGAGTTGTTTTGAGGGAGCTTGCAGTCACATAACATTGCTTCTGTATGCCAGTAAGATGTAGATCATTCTCGTAATTGGACGCCTAGTGCACAGACTTGCAAATAATTTTAATTTGGACTTTTGCCAGCATTCAGGCACCAACAGAAATGGTTGCAGCAATGTTCTTGCCACAGAGCATATTTGACAACTATTTGCAGAAGGGAAAAGAAGAGAGATGGGGTTTATTCTGTGCTTTCTGATGCGCATTCCTGTAAACTGTTTACATCTTCTATGAAGTCTGAGACTTTTCCTATTTCTGCTTTCCATTATCTCCCAGGTTTTACACATTTCCTAAGTACGGGTAAGTTTCACAAGCATCCAGAAGTTTCTTTCCAAAAAAATGATCTCCAAAATGTGCGTTTAGCAAACCCTCTGAGGCCTGGGCATGTCTTTCAAAGGCAGATGCTGAGAAATACAGAAGAATGTTTTTTTTTCTTCATAGTTTTGCTTCCAGTTCTGGTCCAAAGTGACTCAAATTGGAAGCAGATGTAATAGTAAGAACACTATAAGAGAAAAAAAAAATAGTTATCTCGTAGTAATCTAAGGATTGAATAATTAAATTAAGGTTTCTGCTTATTTTGTTTTCTTTAGTTGTTACCCATTGCAAAAGTTTGCTTCCTGTTTTCTATATTTTCCTGCCCGTTTTGTGTCCACCAATTCTTTTTAGTAAACTGTGATTCACTTTTCAAGATATTCTAATTGTACCCTTTAGTCTTGGTGAATACGACAATATAAAGGTTAATGGCATTTAGAAAATGAGCAAAGGCACGTGGGAAGGAGCAAACCAACCAGAAGACAGTGAGCATTCATCTTCCTTGGATTGCCAGAGTAACATAACGATTAGTCTGCAAGCACAGCACCATGACTTGTGGCTTGCAGCCACAAACTTGTGTTTCCTGGTCCTCTTAGGCTGGGTTGAGTCAGATGAGCTGAGTCTTGGATGAGAACTCTCCACAGACTTGGCAGAAAAAATGAGTGCTATATCCTAACCCAGATTTTGTTGATATAAACATGTTACAAAAGGAGAAATATATATGGTCTTCAACTACAACGAAATGAAAAATCAGCTAACTTCTCTGCCTTTTGGAAGCAATTTCAAAGCTGATCGAATAAAATCTCTGCTTCCCCACTCCAAAAAAGCAGCCTAGTACAATCTGAGCCCTTTGGAAGTAAAAGTATCTTAAATTAGTTCCTTTGTCTCTGCTGGAGATAGATTATTGAGGGCTGTCTGTCAGTGTAACTGGAGATCAGGTCCCATCCCATATTGTGGTTTGTAATTGCTTTGTGTTTCTTTCATTTTTTCAACACAACAGAAAGTAATGATGGGATGAGATCATAGCAGATCTGACTCTGCACAGTTGGAAGCATCTAGTTCTGTAGAGGTACACTGGACGTGCATGTATTTAGAATAGCAAAGCAGAGCCATCATGTGCTCCCTTCTTGCTCTCAACTCTTTTCCACTATCATGCAATGGGAGTTGCCTTAGCTCTGCTGTTTACCACTTCTGTTTGGAATTTAGTCTTAAAGTGCTTGTTCCAGCAAATCCCTACAATCCTTTCTTTTTACTTGCAAATGATGTGAGCATCTCCTAGTTAGCAGCTGGTTTATTAAACCAAGGGATGCATCAGATTCTGTGGGGCTGAGGAAAGGAAGACAGATGTTACCTTGATTCTGTACCTTTCTGAATGCTGGTTTCTCTTTTTTTCCCCTTCCATTATACTGTAAATAACTGATATCTCTGCTTTTTTTTATTTGTTTGTTTGTTTTTTTAATGAGATCTTTCTCCCTCAACTACTTTTACACTTTCCTTGGTTGCAGCCCAGTGTTTCCATATTCTCGGGAAGAGAGGTGGTAGTAGGTACAGATTTAAAAGGGTTATCAAACTGCTTACCTAGAAGGGAAATTAAGAACAAGACTGTGTGGAACCAGAAATGCTGTCATACCCATTTTCTAGAAGTTGTGAATGGGATTAGATTGAAGATTCCTGGTGCTGACATTGCAAACGCAGACAGCTTAGAAGCAAAAAGTCCATTTGCAATTAATTGCATTTGTGTCCACATGGAAAAGATACCACACTCTGTGAAGGAACAAGGTATGGACTCATGCCTTGTCCCCATGTTTTCATTCAGCTGACAAGATACTGTTACTGGGGCACCATCTGAAAATGAACAAAACCAGTGTACTTATGTGAAGGCATAAAAGCAACCAGTGTGATCCCATTGTCAGCCAAGGGAGTGGGTTCTTGCAGGTGCTATCAGAAGCAGCAGGATCTCCTAGAATTAAATCATTGCTGCCATATTCAGAAATTAAACCGTATGTTGTATAGCCAGAAGGCTGAAAATGACTGTCAAGTTGTGGTCAGGCCCATTTATAAATCCTGTTTATTCAGTTTAAGGTTACAACTGAGTATCTGGCATGGCTTCAGATGTAGAATTGTTAGAGGCCTAACTGCTTTCACAATACAGATTATTAGAACAAACAGAAAACTACACAAGTGAAGCAAATTATATTCTTAAAGATTAATTTTAATTTTCTATTAATTAAATTAATGGTGACACAAATCAGACAATTGCAATCATACACACCTGTCTGTGTTTTTTTTCTGCATGAAATGTTACTCTTTCAACTGAAGCCCACTAAACAGTTCTGCATGGTGCAACCTTGAATATCAGTGGGATTTAAGTCTGTTAATGAAAAGAACTCTTGTGAAGGATGCGAGACAGAAAAGCCAAATTCTTAATGAAAGCTAGCTGTAGTATTCTAGCAGTGTCTCTTTAAAAGTCTAAATATCATTGCACATCATCCTTTCAAGTTTTCTATGGAATTACAGCAGCTAGGGTTTTGATTTCTGATGTCTCTCTTGCTTGTTAATCTGGTCCCATGTGGATTTATTGTACAAATCTATTTGGCAGCTGAAAATTGCCCTTTGATGAAGCTCATAGTCTAATCATGAACTCCTCAGGCATGGAAAATAAGAATGGGGAGGTGGCAAAAGCACAGGCTAAAGGAGCTGTGTTTGTCTTTTGCTCTGCATGGATTTTAGAAACATCACAATTTCAAAGTCTTTTACACACAGGATTTTATGCAAAGATTGATTTTGCATCTCTTATTATCATAACATTTGCTGAGCTGGATCAGACCATTGGTCCACATCATCAGGTATCCTGCCTCATACAGAGTTTGGTTCCTCGTGCTTCCTAAGAGAACAAAACCAGGCTGTGGTGCAACTGATTCAATTACACTAAGACATGGAAAAGAAGAAATAATCCTACCAGCCCGCACAACCTGCCTCCTGTCTACTTCATATGCTGCAGCATGAGGCCTGATTATTTCAAGGGTGTGGTAATGATAAAGAGCAACTCATGGCACTTTTCTAACCCCTTTCTTAATATTTTCCCATATGCTTCCAATATCAATTATAAACTGTATATTGAAATGTGATCTCACTTCTTTCTCCATTCTGTCCCTTTGCTGATTTCTGCATCATACTTCTCACAGCTGCTGTAGCTCCCAGGTTGTTTAATCTGTTGTTCTCTGCCACATTCGCTGCTATCTCTATTCTTCTGTGATCCAGTTCTAGGTCCCTTGATCTTGACAAAAAGCAATCAAACTAGATCTATTCATTCTCGCCAACTTTGAAATCTGTAGGTGCATCCTTTTTTTTTTTTTCTTTCTTTTTTTCATCCAGTTCTCATCTCTTTGGTCTCTTTCTTTTTTTGTGTTCCCAATCCAGATTTATTTTTTCTTATGTGCTAAGCTCTGTACTAACAGTGTTATCTTTCCTCTTTTTTTTCCTTCTTCCACAACACTTATTTCAGCTTATGGTCCCAGAGGGACCATCAGCTCTTCTGATTTTGACCTTCTATACAGCATAGGCCTTTGGGCTTCACCTAGGCAGCTTTGTACCAAACCCTATAACTTGTGTTTGTATAAGAAGATTTTTTGTAGAAGAAAGAATTCAGACTGGATTTGAGAGCATCACATGATTGGAAATCCATCTGGTCCCCTGGTATTTTGTTCCAGGGATCAGAAAGTGCTAAATATTATTTCCTTGTACAAATTTGAATTCGTCTGCCTGCTATTTTCAGATGTACTCTAGTTTTTCCTCTGCTAGTTTAAAGAGATCTTTAGTAATTCCCAGTTTCTTCTCTTAAAAATACTTACTATGCAACCAAGTCTCCTTTCACTTTTTTCTGACGATTAATTAAAACAGGCAGAATTGTATGATAGTTTGTGTGAGAACGTGCAGGTAAGTACCTCTGAATTAGCTAAAGGAGCAAGTGGAAAGTCCTGTGCTAAACCACATTAAGCCACGTGTCAACACTGTGAAGCGGAATTAAGGTGGCCTTAATTAAATTTGGCTTAACTCATTTCCAAAGTAAATTAAACCAAACTGAATTGCAAACACTTTAATTCTGTATAGCAGAGCAGAAATATGTGCTTCTGACTGTGATAAACTTAGCGATGAAGGGGTTGCTTGTGCTGGATAATCTATGAGGCAGAAAAGGCAGTATGTCTAGACATGATATTTCTGGAGCTCATGGCTTATCTTTACGTAAGAGTCTCTATTGTATACTGAATATGGATGACAAAGAGAAAACTTTGTTGTGATCTGTCTTGGGTATGCTATATTCTAATTTTTGTCCAGGGAAGAAATTTTTTATGCATGTGATGCCAGATGGTGGCTATCTACAAGTGAAGATGCATGATCAGAAAAGAGAAATTTCAGCACAGCACACAACCTGTGGAAATGCAGACATTAGAGACAATTCAAAAATGATTTCCATACATACCATAAGCGGGGACAGGCCAGACATGAATAAGCTGGAGACAGTAGAAATCAAAGAAGCTGTTGGTCACTCATAGCTGAGAGAAGGAGAATTTGGAGACATTCAATGCTGATGTTTTATAGTATTTTTCCCTCAGACACTCAAGACAGACAGCTTCTGGAGTATAGAAGATTAATCTTTGATTAATAGCTGCTGAAATGAGGCAAGGAATTGTTAAAATATTTTCAACCAAGTAATCATTGTGAGTTCCACTTAGGAAAAGTGGACGGACAAGTAAACAAGTGTGTGATAAGGCTGTGCACTTTGTTCTGAAGGCAAATAAGATACAAAGATGAGTTTAGACGATGCATGTGGAATTGTGTGTCATAGGCCGCTTAAGGTTCTTGGTGAAAAGGAAAGATGTATTGTTAATATTATCTGACAGCTTTTAGAGCTGAAATTGAGAGAAGGAAGAGAAAATGGAAGGGTAAGGATTGCATAAATGATGTGCAGCAGAAGACTTCTTGGTGGAGAAACTGAACTACTTTCCTGTGGTCATAGAGGATGTATGGCTGAGGGACTCTTGTGCTTCAGAGGAAGAGATCTGATCTTCCACAAAGTGAAAAATAATGCTGAAGCAGCAAAAAAGAGCTCTATTAAAATAAGTGCAGTTCAAACTTAAATAGTTTGTCTTAAAGAAATTGTTCAAATACAGGAAAAGCTGCAGAAAAAAATCCATTCCTCAAAAGTCTCCACACTGCTCTTAACTATTTGAATAGCGAACAAGATCAACTGAAAGGTCTTGTTGATGAAATTGAGTGTAATTGGTTGTACTGAAACCTGATAGGAAAAGTGCGGTTCTGGAATTTGAGAATCTGCAGATATAGATCAGTCCTGTTTGAGAGGGAAAGGATAATCAGTGCATGCAGCTTGGAGGAGGCGGAATGGCAGTGTCTTCGTGTTCTGATAATTCAGGTTTACATCTTTGCAGGTGTGCTGACAAAGTTTAGCTAAGGAGACTGCTTGTCCCACAGAATCAAACTGCAAAATGGGATGAGTTACCTTGTAAGTAAATGCATTGATCAGAAAAAGTAAATGTGTAGTTCTGGACTTCTGTTTGGGTGTTATATACCTGAGATTTCATGTAGGGAGCAGTAAATACTATTACAGACTCTGAACATTACAGATGATTATTTTCTAGCACAAAAGATGTTGTATCTAATCTATCTCTATTTTGGACCACATTATAATAGGAAAGGTGAATTAATCTTCAGTGTGGGAGTTGGTGGTTACCTAGACACCAGTGATCATGACCCAATTATGTTTAATATGGGCAAAGGACAGCATTTCTATTAACATGTGTTCATGTATGTTTTTCCCTTAATAATGGATAATATTCCAGAGCTGAGGAAGTATTAGAAATAAAGCAGAACACAAGAGGAAGAAAAAAATTACAGAGGCATTATAAATAAAAATTGATGTTTTAAAAATAGATTTTGTTACGTACTCAAAAAAAAGCTTAATTCTCTAATCTGGAATTGAGGACGCATTTAATTAAAACCCATCTTGGTATAACAGTAAAGAGAAGGTGATAATTAGAGCATAGGGGACAGCGACTCATAGCACTGATGAAGAATCTATACAATAGATGGATTGCAACGAGGTGGATTTCACTTATTTTAGTCTCTTTCTTTTTTGTTAGTACTGAGCGTATACTGGAGTTTCTGAATGATATGAGTGAACAACAGTAGAGGTCATTTACCTAACCATAACTGATCAAAGTTATTCTCTCTGAGCAAAATAAAAAGGGGAAAATGGATATCAGCCAAAGTAACATAGGAGTTAGATATGGGAAGCTAAGAATATAACTGAAAATTCATGGTAGTCACTACTAAGGGCAGTAAAAAAGAATTTAATGCGATGACTGGAAAATAAAAAGCTATCCTTCGTATGCGGTCTGATCAGAAATGTAACCTAAAACCCAAGGAGCTCTTTCTGAGAAAAGCCACCTCAAACCTGGGATACTTTACAAAGAAGTTTCACCTTAGGTTAAAAACTAAGTTTTTCCCAAAATGTTCCTAATCAAGTCTCTGACTGTGTTCCACCTCTTCTTAGCTTTTGCACAAAGTTTCCTTTGGGGGTGCTGGAAATAGAGTGAACTTCACAGGAAAACTGAATCTGAGATTCATACAGAAACACAACGAGAAAGGTTATTTTTCAATGAGTTTGAGGAAGATATTGCAAATGAGTTTGAGAGAGAAGTACCGCTACCTACAGCAGGAATAAAAAGCCCTGAAACACTGTCCATTTTGCAGTAGCTTATTCCTGGTAGAAATGACTTCTTTTACAAAAATAATTTTAAATATGTATATGTTTTTGCCACATGATCAGAAGGACAGTTAGCATCTCAGTGGGAAGTATTCCTTTAAAAGCTGATGGCCAGCAGGCTGCAAGTGGAGAGACTTGTTCTGACTTGGAGATAAATATAAAATGATGTTAGCTTGTGAGAGAACTGAGAATTGAATTAAGTAGTTTATTTGATTTGAAATGCTAATTCTGTGTGAAAACAATGGAGGACAAGCACTTGTGAAGATATTTCCTCTGCCACTTTCTTTTCCTGTTACATTATGCCTTCAGTTCCATTGTTTTATTGTTTGTCTTGTATTCTTTTTCCCAGCGTTGAAAAGTAATAGAGTTGGATCTGAGTGTCATCTGATTTGGGTAGAATGGGCTGTACAGCCATGCTGTGATGGCCCAGGGCATGCATGCATCGCCAGTTGGCAATGATGGGAAAAAGGGAGACAGCTCTGTAACACAGCGTAAACACGCTTGGGCAACACAGTACCTTGCTCACAACCTTCAGATGTCCTGCACCTGGGTGAACAGACACCTAAATTCAACACCGTGGCCAATACTGCCACTTTCCACCAAAGATGAAAGCACTGAGCGAGCTGTGGGTTTTATGTTCCCTGTGGTCTGATGGTGCATGGGGAGTTTGCAGTAGGCAGCTGGACACCATTTTCCCAGTGACCTTTTGAGAGCAGCCCTCTTGTCTTTTCTGGTGAGGGAGAATGAAGTAGATGGAATCTGAAAACAGCTCAGACTGGCTCTGAAATAGTGACTGAAAGGTCACTTTTCTGATCAAGCCAGTGTCTTTGGTGATTGGAATGTCTTCCAGAGGTCAAAGTGCTGAAGTTTTTCTAAATCAAGCACGCTTCCACCAGCCCTTGTGTGCACTGAAATGGCTGGAATTTCTGCTGGTTCATCAGTTGTAGATAACTGTATTACACAGGCTGAATATCTGCAGCAAACAACCAGTACTGCTTCTGTGGTTTCATGCATTTGATCATCCCTTGCTCATACCAAATCCTTTAATTTGTGGACCCTGATGTATGATTATACTGGGGAGTGATATTAAATGTCAGCTTTGAAAATGGGCCTTGTCACGACTAATACAAAATTCACTCCTGTTGTTAATTTAATGAGATAGAGTGACAGACATCATACATTTATTAAAAAACCATAATTATATTTATATTAATGCCAATCTCTGCCCAGGGGAGATTCAGGCCTGGCATAATAGGACGTGTTCATAATGCAGAAGATTTCTGAATATAGATACAGTGAGAAACTCAGGACTGTAAAAATGAGGCCATGTTGTAGGTTGAGACTGAGTAGCTCTGAGATGCTTGGATGGCAGTTGGGTGGATGAGGCTGTGAGCTTTGATGGAGATACACGATTAAAGCTCGTGCCAGGCCAACAGCTTTTTGGTTAGTCCACATGCTGCTGGATTGGTTGAAATTCACTGAGGTATTGACTGCTCTCAAATGCATTACATTTGTATGTTCATTCACTTTAAAAGGTCAACGAAGCAACTTGACAATTTTAAAGGTAGCCTGCTGTGTCTGAAGTATATTTAGTTTCATGCTGTCTTCTCTGCAGGATATGATATCGAGTTGTTCTGGTGTTATACTGAGCATGTTGTGCATCTTTATGTAGACAAGATCATTGCTCAGACCTAGGAAGCAGATATAAGAATTGCATTTTTTTCCTGAATCTTCTTTTGTACAATTATATTGTTTTAGGAAAATGGCCCCCAGTTATTACTCTGGTTTCTTCCATCTGGTTGCATGAATTTCTTGGGAATAAAGCAGATTTCTGGGACAGTGGCTGCTCTGCTTGTTTGGTTGCAGGAAGCAAGAGCAGCCCCTACTGAATTCAGTAGCTCCTGTCTGTTGCTTATGCTGATAGTGTCCACTTCTCCTACGCTGCATACTGATGTGTCCCCTATCCTTGGTTTGCTTGCCTGTCACTATAAACAGAGGAGAACAAAGTTGACAGTGTTGGATTGAAGGGCTGTAAGTGGTTATTGATTCCCTGGCTTCTTGCATGCATAGAGATGGGGTATGTGTTAGAATACAGACACGAGCACACAAGTGGCCATGGCATGTTACCACCAGTGAGTTATGGGGTGCACATAATTGGTTTTTTTCAAATAGATTTGTATATGCAGTAGCTAGGTGCACATTTGTATGCCCTTTAGAGGACGTGTTTGCGTGTTATACAGGAGGTTGTGCCCAAAGATGTTTTTATGTATGCATTTGTTTCTGGTTTTAGGGAGAACACAAAAGGTGTGCAATTGACATTGCTTTAAATACGTGCCTGTATTTTGTGCACCTATGTGTAGCACATGTGGCTCCTTGAAGATCTGTATTTGCTATGTACAACTAAAATTATGTTGAAGTGTGTAGCGTTCCTCTGTCATACGATGCTGTTTCATGGCTGTCAGTGTGAAGAGAAATGGAAGGGATGCATAAGTCTCACCCTCTCTGCCAAATCGTTCTTGCATAGCGCTTGTGGGAGCCTGGATTATCTTGTGAAGGGGAAAGGAAGTTCATTTCTAAATGAAAACTGAAAAGAAAATGTACACAGCAATGATGAAGCTCAGGTTTCATTAGCTTTTGAGATCTCTGTTCACAGGCAAAAATCACGTTTCCTGGGTGACCTTTTAATAAATGCAAAGCTAGGTGGGAAATCTGTCTTTCAGCTCCTTTGCATTTGTAACTAATTAGAGGTATGGAGTGTGGTGTACAGGATTGCAGTGAAGCCTGCTGACAGACAGCACACTCACAGCGCTGGCATTTGTGAACGTGTGCCTTGCTGTCCTGTGAGCTTCCACGTGCAGAGGAGATGGATGTCTTCTGAGGCCGTGTTGCATCTCCTCTTCTAGCTGAGATTGGAGCAGAAGGGTTGAGTGGCCTCCTCACACTGTGCAGCTCAGTTCAATGACAAGTATTGACAAAAGGGGGCTAAGGTGGTGGAAAGCAAAACAAAGCAGGCAACTGCTGTCAGTACTGGCTCTCTAAGCTGGCGTGACCTGCTGCGTTGTAGAGTAAGGGGAAGTGCCTTATTCCTTGTAAGGTTTTCTCATTACTGTTCATCCAGTGTTTATCAAGATGTTGAAAAGAACACAGCACGTGTTCCTTGACTCTTCTACAGCTTCTTAGTACAATCTTTCTCAGCATAGGGGTTGTGGAAATCAAACCAATCTGGTTACGTTTTGTGGCATAGGAAGACAGGATAAGCAAGATTTGCCACAGCAGTGGGTGTTAGAGAAGTTGCTGACAGAAAGCAGAAAAGACATCAGACAAAAGTAAAGTCAGATCCTATTTCAATACCTTCAACCTCTTGATTCAGAGATACAATGTATAAGTGATGAATTGTTTGTCATGTTTTTGATACTCACTGCTTCTGGGCAGACATTTGATCTCAGGGTATTCAGGTAACATTTTAGTGTCTGCTGTTAGCTGCTGTAACGTGAATGATGTCTTCTTGTGAACTCAGTTCTAGGAAGGAGGAAGAATATTAGCAAAATTTTCTGTGTCTCTTCGGAATAATCTTTTGTGATGCTCTCTGGAAGAGAAAAGCTCAGATTTCTGAATCTGTGTGAAAGCATTCACAGATGAGGGGCAGCCCAAAGAGAGGTTGGTTTTATAGTGATAAGATCTGGCATGTTATCTACTCACATGTATTGTAAGAATGAGAAGCACATGATGCTTCTAGGCTCGCTCCAAATAGGTAAGTACAGTCCATTTAAGGCCAGATTACCTTTGCTCGAGATTCTGATTGGTTGGAATAAATGAGGGTGAAATTTTGAAGAGAGATTTTGTTTCATGTACATTTAATAACACGTATTTCAATCCCCAAGGTGCTTCATCAAGTACCCTGCTCTTCTCAGTCAGCTCCACTGATTTCACGTGAGAGTGCACAGCTGTGATAAACTGAACTGGATGTGAGGTCTCATAAGTCCTTATCTAGAATTCAAACAGTAAGAAACTTGCAAAAAAGCCAGGTCAGTCACTGAAGACCTTCTCTTTAAGACAACCAGAGCACTCCCTAAACAAATCATGTTTTACCCACATTACTTCTGTGTCTGTGTTACAGAGTTGGCACAAAGCCCAAATACATCTCATTCATGTATATACACTTGACAGTAAGAGGAAGGGGGAGGTGGTGGAAGTGGAGAAAAAACTCAAAACCTTTAATTCTTGCATGGCACATTGGCACTTTTGTATGCCATAGCACAGCTACTTGTTGTATGGAGAGAACTCAGTCTATAGGACTGTGCAAGATTTGCATCCTGTTTGGAGAAAAACCAGCAGCAGAGTGCATGGAGAGGATACTTCCCTAACGTGCCTCTGCAGGCTTACTGCTTGCCTATGAATGAATGATATGCCCCTATGAATGGATGTACCTACTGCTCTTACAGACCTGGTGAAAGAACCTGTAGGGACAGAACTAAAACCTTGCCTGTAGTGACTGTGCATGATCCTCAGTGGATTTTGGATGCAGAAGAGAGGCCCCAGAGCTGGACAGAACAAACAGGGAAGTGGTTTTCAATCACAGCCATCTTTTACTGTTTCCAGTTGCTGAACCATTTTTTTTCTATTTCTTTGTTTAAGACTGACACCACACATTAGGGGCTTTGGAGTGGCTCTAGGGAAATTGTAGTGGGAAAATTCAGAAGTGGTAGAGCTGGGCCTGTTGAGGTTGGGAACTGGTGCATTGTCCAGTCCAAAACAGTAGTAACAGAGAATATAGAATGGACAGAGCTAACATCACTGAGTCACAAGAGACACAGCTGAGGTTTATGGCTATACATGACTACAGCATGCATAACCTATTGTGTGCTGACAAGTAGTATGCTAAATTCACGTACAGAAGAAGGAGTGGAAAAGAACAGGTATATTTTTCCCAAGTCATTTGACAGTCATTTTAGATTTTCATTAGGAGTCTAGGTAATTAGGAGTCTAGGTAAAGGGGCTTAATTTTTATGTTTCCATTTAGTCATATTTATTCTGTTATTTCCTAACTCATTGCTGAAAAATTCCATGTTACAGTGAAGCAAATGCATCAGAAGTAGAAGTACAATTCTGTGCCATCCCTTTATATTTATTGAGTGGTGACAGGTATTGCTGAGTGTAATGCATTCACTTATAAAGGCCTGAGATCTGTGTTCTTATGTTCTACTGTTTATAATGGTAACTGCTGAAGACGATTAGCATGCTGTTGACAAACGTGCAAAATTTATGAGAGAAACAGATAGGAATGTTCCCACTTAGCTGTCTGCCTATTCTTTTTGAATTACACATTAAATGAGTGTTTGTACTGCTGGGATGGGTTTATGCAGTTAGTATTTGTGGGTGCAAACAGGAGACTGTGCAAGACTATAATATTAACATGAATCTGGATACACATGGGTGTGGAAAACAGTCCAGTGTGTGCTCTCTCAGACTTTCAGGTGTTCAGTTGTGCACCAGTGTGTCTGATGAACGTGTAACTTTAATTGCATATTTATGGATGGGTTTCTGGTAACACTAGAGTCTTAGAAATGTGCCCCTGTGCATCTGTGATCATGTAAATGTGTGTATGCACAGATCTACGTACGTGCCTGATGAGAAGTGCACAGGGTTTCCAAGTAGGAGGTAACAGAGTGTACCAAAATCTGCTGGAAACCCCACTGCATTCGCATTCAGCCATCATTTTGTGCTAAGAAAATGGGGGTTTTCCTCTGTGAAAGAAGAGGCACAAGCGCAAAAGGGCTTTTGTGGCCCTGACTGTGCAGCTGATTGTCAATCTGAGACCGAGGACTTTCTGTATGTGCCTTTTTCTTTCACTTACCCTCGTAGATGTGACCTCTAGAAAGAGAAGCTAATAAAGCCTTTTTCCCCCTAGAGAAATGTGCATAAGAGCTTGGCAGAAACTGCCATTTCTTGAAAGTCATGTCTAACAATTTTTCCACCAGCACCAGCTCCTCCTTTTAGTCTCTGAAAAAAAAGGCTTGCCAATAAAAGTCCAGAAATAACTTCTCTCACTACAACCCGTGTTTGCCAACAATAGCTAAGGAAAGGGAATCTATTTTTGTAGCTGGATTGTAGTGCGAGATAGCTCTGTTTGCCTTAACAAAAATGAACTTGACACTTGAAGTTTAAAGATTTATTTATTCTGAAAAGCTTTTTTGACTAAATTCAAATACATTGGCCGAGAGGTGATAAGTGTTAGTTATTTCTGAACAGGAAGATGTCAGCCAAGTGAAAGTAAGGTAGTACAGTGAGGTTGGTCTTAATCTAGCTGTGGTTTAGGATGTTGTAACCTCTGCATTGAGGTGTATGGGAGAAAGATAGTATGTGTTCATCTTCTGAGAGAAGAATTAAGGTCAGTGCTAACAGTAGGAGAAATTGAGATAATACCAGATGGTATACCTATACCGTGTCTCGTGGCCTCCAAGCACAGTAAGCAGACCAGGCTTCTGAAGAGTAGTTGGGTTCAGCTATGAGCCCACGTCATTAGGCAAGTCCATGGGTCCAACGTCAAAGCAAAAACATGAGTCAGTAAGTCAGGATAAGGTCTGGTGATGTCAACGGGATCAGACAGCTCAGAAACTGCTTGGCAGGTCCACAGTGACAAGGTGAAGCTGGGAGGTCAGTTCTGTGAGTCAGAATCTAGGCTCGTAGGGTGTGTGGTCAGGTAAAAGCATGCAAGCATTGCAACTGCAGCTGGAGACCAGCACATTTACGACAGAGCCCTGAGCTGAAGTGGGGCTCTTAGGATAGGAGGAGGGTATGGGTGAAGGCCCACGTGGGCCTGGTTGAGGACCTTTATGGCCTGTTAGTGCTCTCAGAACTCTGAAAGAATGATTAATTTCACTATCGGAGTATCATGTCTCAGTTGTCTCTGTTCCATATCAGAACTGTGGAACAGCTGCTAAAAATAAACCCTAGAAAATCTATTTAAGACTTTATACCAGACCCTGTCTGTGTTGGGCAGGAGATCTGGGGTTCATTTAGCCAAGTATCTGAAAACCTCACAACCAGCTGGGTGTACTCAACACGTGTGTTAGCTGCTCATCTTGAGTTTTGTAACTTAAGCTATTAATTTAAGGCTTCTGTTCACTCTGACTAGCTAAGACCCTGACAGGGACTGTAATTCACAGGCATAAAGCTCTGACAGCCTCTGCTTGTAACTACCATAATGGACAAACTTGATGTGCAGATACGTTTCTTACTTTTCTTAGGAGACAAAAACATTCAGGTATTCAGTTGCTCTGATAATGGCTATTCTAATAGAAGCAGACATCTTCTTACATTGTTTCTGTCTCCTGCCAATCTTGAGCATCAACACTCTCTCCTGAATTTGTAGCTTTTTAGTCCTTCTATTTACTGAAAGTCTGGTGTTCTATGTTGTCTTTCTGAGAGAGCTCAGATTCCACGTGTCTGTCCCTGCTGTGCAGGATAGAAGGTACTCCTGTATGCTCAGGTGCCCAACTGCATCTGCAGAGCTTTGAGGTTCTTTGTCAGGAAGTAGTGCTCAGAGGCTTGCTGGTACTCCAGAAGCTGCAAGTGACCCAAAACACCGAGCAAGGGACTCCGCACTCTCTACAAGCGTGGGATAGGCAGCGCGTCTGCCTGAGAGAAGGACTTTATCTCACAAAAAAAAGAGAGAAGAGGGAAGTAACTGAAGTTTAACTGATGCCCTGATCTCTGCAGCTGTCTTTCATCTTGCCTGAGCGAGTCTGATGTGGTGCTGTTGCTTCTTTACAGAAAAAGACAAGTTATTTAAGACTTTCATTTTTTCTTTATTTAAAAAAAAATATTTTTTTTAATATGGCAAAATCTCAAATTATTAGCTTCAAACAAGTTTGCTTCCAGCAGTGAAGGGTAAAGTATAAGAGGTGAAGAGAATTGTGGGTTATCTTCCCAGGTCTGCAGATGTCCTTCACTAGGTGCCCTTCACTAGGTCACTCCTCCTCTGATTCAGCATCCCTGTTTGCAGCTTGCAGTACTGCTCTCCTATCTCCCAGAGGATATCCTGCGATTAATTGAGGGATGTATCTAAATCGCTTTAGCATGCAAGCCAAAAGTCATCAGGGACAAAGCTGTTACTAGGGCAGGAATAAAGGTCAGACCCTTGCTGACATGGTTGTCTTGATTAATTACTACACTAATCTCTATAACTCCTCTTCAGCAAATATAATTTGGCCTCATCCTTTGCTTGTTTGTTGATTTTTTTTTTTTTTTTTAATTTTTTTTCCCTCCATTTTCTGCAACTTAGTGGAGAGAAAACTAATGAAGAAACCCATGTGGAAAATACTACTTCTCTCTTTCCTTTCTCTTGACCAAATCTATGCCTCGTTCCCTCCTTAGTGTCTGTCACCCCTGCTAGTGTGAGAGCTTTGCCAGAAGAATGCCTCTGCCCAGTTAAACGTGCTCAAGGCCAGGTTGGATGGGGCCCTGGGCAGCCTGAGCTGGTGGGGACAGCCAGCCCATGGCAGGCAGTTGGAGCTCGGTGATCTTTAAGTTCCCTTCCAACCTAAGCTATTCTATAATTCTATGATTCTTAGGGATTTGAGGAGTGATAGGCAATTACTTGAATTACTAGGAATATGATGTGTAGAACTGTCAAAGTCAGTTCATTTGATACTATTTTCCTGCAGCTTTTCTTATGTAGGAAAGTACAAGGTCAATGCAAGAAAATCTTGGAGTCCCTGTTCCCTGGGTGAAGCCCATTGAAGGGCTGAGCAGCCAACCATGGCTGAGGGAAGGAGATGCTAGTAGTTTGGATTCCGTGACTGAAATAGCTTTGGGAACAAAACACAGAGGCTGTCCAGAGTCTATTAAGGATCACCAGCAACATCAGAAGATACAGCGGGCCTTGGAGAGGAGCAGAAGGCAGACTGAGTGAACGTGTGTGGTGAAGGGTAGTGAACCGAACCCTCTTTGGATGAACAAGAGGGACGGTTCCCTCCAGGTTACTGCCCAGTGGGAAATCAAAGAAATGAAGAAAATCACTCCTTGTTTCCTATTCAGCTCTTCGTTCGGGCTTGTTGTATTTTCCACTCCTCTGTGATTACATCCGTGTGTCAGTCAGGTATTGTTTTCTGCTTGAGTTGGGAATGTTCCCTAAAGCTGTTCCGAGCGCGCAATACTCTCGTTCTCTTTCCCAGGCCAATTTTGGAGTGAATTTTGGCAGATTACACAAGTGCAGAATGTTTACTGTCCTGTCTTACATCATCATTTTCCTGTATCATTTATTTTTCCTTTGACAGATTTTTAACACTGCCAGTCTAATATGCATCAGAGATTGTAGAGTATTACCATAATGCAGTGTATTGTGGGTAATCCCATGCAAATTGTTCTGTAGAAAGTCACGCTAAATTATCTTCTTGGGGGGAAAAAGAAAAAGGCTTTTGCTTTTATTTTTTTTAACTGTTTGTTCTTTGGATTTCAGAGCAACTGCCAGAGGCAATGATTTAGAACAGTTGTTGGACACTCAGCACCACGTGAGGCGATGCTCCTCCTCACAAGACGCGGTGCTGAATGCATGACATTGTGTGCTGTACTGGGTTTATTGTATATGTGTCTCCAGTGTTTACATTTAAAACATTGGTAGTTTGTCTGAGGAAAAATCTGAGTGTATGTTGGGTTGGCGCTGTGAAGGTAAACGTTGCCAATTTTTCCAGCTCCACTGTACAAACATATGTAGGAAATATCAGTTTTTATGAGCCTGAAGCATCAGATGTACTTGAAAGTGGTAGATCTGATCATATGCACTGTGGTTTTCTCTTCTTTTGTTCTTTATTACCAAGGTCATTTGCTTTCAAACTTGTTCTTTCTGAAGTCTGTATACTTCCCCAAACTGAGACAGTAATCCTCTTTCTGGGCACTACACTTGACTGCAGTGGAAATGATTGCAGTGTCACAAACAGAGGATTATCGTTTTTAGTGGAAATCATAAAAGCAGGTTGAAAAAGACTTCTAAGAAAGAGGCAGCTTGTTCTTATGCAAATTTTCTCAAGGTAGCACAGCTGCAAGATGAGAAGTCTTGAATGCCCATAATCTGGAGTCAGCATCTTCTCTGTTAATAAAGGTTTGCTTGCATCACACTGTGAATGGTCAGTAGGTCTCCAAAGACTCAGAGACATGTGTAGCTTATTCTTATGAGACCTAATGTCTTTTTTTTTTTTGTTGACCTGATGCTCTAGAGGTTGAGGCATTACTCAGCTGCTGTGCATTTGCTTCTGGCTAGTCTCTGAAAAGCCAAAGTGGAAATATTCATTGCGGAACAAGAGGAAACATAAGCTGCTTTTGTGTGAGTCACATCAGTTATCCCACTTGCTCCCCCTTACCCTACTTCTGTCTCTCTGATCTTGTTTCCCTTTCTTCAGTCTGTTTCTTACAGTCTTCAAACATCTGATTTCTTTCCAAAAGCACAGTAAGCGGAGATGTTGGTGGGATTATAGAGTGGAAAAGGCTTATAGGTGGTTTGCAAAAGTTTGTGTCTAATTGGTACTCATCCTTGGTAGATAAATCCAAATGTCTAAGCTCATGCTGCTGATCAGTTTCTTATGGGCAAGCACCATGGGTTCATATCTCCTGTAATAATGTAGAATCTTCAGCCTTTGGACTCTGCAGACCTACAAATCCTGATTAGCAGTTGATAGCAACTGTTTCACTTGGAGGAGCTTAACTTGATGTCTGGCATCTCATTGTGTGGTCTGTACTCCCAAGACCCTTCACAGGATGTCCCTTCTAACCAGCCTCCCAGTAAAATGATCAGTCTTGCTCCTTAGGCCTTTTGGTAAAATCTTTACTTTGAGATAACTTTCTCACATATTCTTTAACTCTTTCTGTGGCTTTATTGTATTATACATTTGCTGCATGAAATTATATTAAATCAAACAGGCAGCAAAGAGGATTCTGCAGCCTGAGTGCCACTCAATGTTAACCAGCTTGCCCTGGGTAGCTGGGACACAGTACTCAAAAGAAAAAGAGAAAAATGAAATGGTCAGATTTTCACTGTTGTTGCTCATTCTTCTAGTAAATGTAACAAGCAGCAAGAAGTGTCCTCTGTCAGAATAATTATGCTGACACCCATTAGTAAACAGCCAACGAGCCCCTTATTTGTACTCCCATCCTTCAGCTTCAAAGGGAACAGTTACCAAGCTGGATTCCACACCAAACAGTATCTCTTTCCTCTCTGATCTGAACTGGGCATAAATGCTCTTTGTGCTTTTCTGTGTATCTTTGGCTTGGAAAATCAATGGTTCCTGTGTTGTTTCAGAAGTGCTAATACAATACGTTCTGCAACTGTAGTTGCTTACCATCACTGATCTGAAGTTGGGGGGAGTGTTAGGTAGGGAGACCAGCTTTGACAGCTGAAGATGACCAAAGAGAACTCATGAAATTAAAAAAGATGAAAAATTGACATGAGGAAAAAGTCTCAGAGTAAGGGGATGGCCGTACATTGTATGTAAAATTTGAGAAATGAGAGAGGAAGGCTCAGAGCTGCAGATGGCTCTGTGCCCTTACCTCTCACTCATGGATGTTCTTGTGAGGACGTGTTTAAAGTGAATTTTTAGAGAGACCAATAAAGAGAAGGTCTTGTGCTGATCTGTGAATATGTGCACGGTAATTTAACTGTAGGAGCTGGCACGTGGTGTGGCCCAGGCAAGAAGACTGCCCTCGGGTAGAAGTTTTGCTTTGGTGCCAATGGAAGCAGGAGTTGGAGGAAATGAGGGGTTTAGTATAGGACAGACTTAGATCTGGAAAAAAGAGGCATGCTCCAAGGCATGATCAAAAGGCTCTGGAAGGAAACAGTGGACCCTCAGGACTGGAATAATAAGGAATTGTGAAGGCTGAGATTTGGATGCATTCTGGAGCTATTTATGGTGTCCTGGAGCCACAAGCACATTGGCAGAGCTGGTAGGCAGCCAGAACAGGAACAGAGCAGAATGCTGTGGGACTGCGTTGGCTGTTTTATGCAGGAAGACAATGCCTGCATGTTATCTGTTGGTGTTATTTTATATTCAGCCAAGGCTGCAACACACAGAATCAGGTAAAGCTCAGCTTTTATTCCTATAAGAGTTGTAAGGGAACAAAGGAATGGAAGATTTGAACTGCTGAAAACATTAATAATGACCAGTAGAGTAGATAGCAGACATGTAAAACGTGCTAAGCAACGCGCTGTGATTCCTTATGTTTTAAAATTTACTCCAGAGGCTGAGAACCACCAAAAAAAGAACCACAAGCACTGGAGAAACACAAGGACAGGGAAGCACAGTGACTGAGTTAATTACCTTGATGACGTGGTGGGTTGTTTGCTTTTTTTTTTTGAGTGAAAGAGTGAAGGAGAAATGATCTATAAAGTTTCTTATTTGTCAAGAGTCATATTTAAGTGAGCAGCATTGATGGACATCCTACATAAGTCAGAACTAAGAAGAAGAGAGTTTCCTTCCAAAAAAAAGAAAAAAAAAGTAAAAAAAATAGTTGGAGTTTTGGAGTAAGGCACAAAAGGGTCATTTGTATAGTGAAAACCTACTTAAAAGTCTGGAAAAATAGGTGGGATATATTAAGCATCATTGGGGTGGGAAGAAATGGATAGTAAGGTGACTCCAGCTACCGCTCTGAGTTGGTCTGTATTTCTTTAATGACTGAAAAATGAGGAGAACAGTAAAATACTAAGATTTACTGTTTGCAGCTGAGATGAATTATACAGTAGGAAGGAGGACAGCAAGATTGTGGTTATGGGAATGGAAGATAAAAAGCAGACGGTGGCAGGGTAAAGCGTGTTTGAAGGAGGAGTAGTTTAAAGCATTCAAACACATGGTTGGGCTCTGAATTAGCTCTTACTATTCAGAAAAACATAAGTAGCGATTAGAAAGACAGCTCAATAAAGATATCTGTGCTATGTGCAGCAGCAGCATTAAAGAAGAAAGTGAGTAAGATGCATGTGTATTTGAAAAAATGTAGACTTGGAAGATGTTATAATATCCCTGTAGATGTGAATGGTAGTACCTCCTTTGGACTACTGTGTGTGTTATGGGTTATTTTCTTTGTAAGAGAGAAAAATAATGAAAGGGGGGCTAGAGAAAGCACATGAAGGAGTTTAGTGGCCTGGAAGGCAGCTTCGATATGGGAGATATTAGTGATACTGGAACTATTGAGAGAGAAAGGGAAGGAGTGCAGAGAGGTCAGCAGTAACACTCAGCACTGCTGGGGAGAGGCTTCACAGCGATGTGGATATTTGGTGGCAGCATAGCAGGAAGCAGACTCGCCACCCCATTAAATTCCACTCCATGTAACATTGCTGCAAGGCCAACATGCAGCTTTGCTGGTCTGCTTGTGTCTGTAATGTGCTAGCATGGGAACAGAGCACCAGAGATCCTGTGGGGCAGACAGCTATCAGGCTGGAGCATGCTGTGATGTCTGGGTCATGCTGTGCTGGCTTCTTGCTAAATGCACTCTAGTGCCTTTGTCATTATGTTGGTGCAAAAGTGATACCGTCATCCATCCTGGGGTCTTATTTTGGATGGGGAAGAAAAGCACACTAGCCTTGCTGTATGGTTTTGGTCAGTACATATTTTCATCACCTCTGGGTTAGGCAGAATAGCATGTATTTTATCAGAAGGAGAGGGAAAGGCTTCAAAGCTTCCTGCATTGCAGATTATAGCATAGTGAATTTCAAAATAAAATCTACTGTGGAATTTCCCAGTATTGTTATTGTAAATACTTACTGTACTTTAAAGCCACACAGAAAAATAACAAGGTGTTGTGTAATGTAAAACAATATGGAGGGCGTTTCATGAAAAGATACAATTGCTTCTTTATATAACACATAATTAACCAGGAGAACCTGATAGTGAATGACGTTATGGAGACAAATGCTGTATTAAGAATGTTCAAAACAGGTTAGACACTTTCTGAATAGCATCTGTATTTACATTAGCCAGAATAAACATCATAAATCCTTTTGTTCCCAAGCGTGTAGTGATCACCAGCCAGGATTAGGAAATTATTTTACTCCCATGATGAAATATGGCCAAATGGGTTAAACTCGTAGCTGAAAATGCTTGGGTGGGCCTGGAGTCTGCTCACTTTTCTGTATGCTGAAGTCACTCATACAAGCAGAGAAGTGGAAGTAGAGAGGGAGGAAAAGTGATCCAGGGATTAAACTGCCAATTTAGGACTTGCAAAAATTCAACTTCTTGCTTTCCCAGACTGCTTTTATGAGCTAATTCATTTGACACAGACTCTCAGATGTACTTAGAGCTCCACCTCACATTTAATCTTCAGGCACCTCAGGCTATAACCTGTCTGTGACTTGTTCCAGGTTCCGCAGAGTTCACATAGCAGAAGGTATATGCGTGAGAGAAAGTCGTGGGTAGACTACAGATGAATGTTCAAGGCACAGTCAGATGGGGTAATACCAGTTAGCCTGTTGCCAATACTGGGACCTGCATTAAAGAAAGGAATTTTCTTGAACAAAGCACTTGGTTGTCACCAGTATCAAACAGCTTTCTTTTCTCGCACTGCCCAGAATCACTGTATGACCTTGAACGGTTTCCCCATTTCTATTTCTTGTCTGCCGAGTAGGAGAGTTGATTATCTGGAGCGGTATTTGTTTTCTTTCAGGAAATAGCACTTATTTTTTTATTTATTTTCTGGTTTTTTTTTTCTTCCCTAATTAACAAACAAGCAATGACAACAACAAAAGCATACTGACAATTCCCACTACCTTTGTTCTTTGCCCTCTGGACCTTCAGTACCATGTCTTCCTCCTGTTTCCTCCACGTGCATTATGGCTAGTTGGTAATGTGAGATATGCATGATGTACTGATAACCATTTGAACCGGATCATGCAGGTAGACTTCTTCCTACAAGAGTAATCCTTAGATCAGAACTTCAGAGGCTGCTGACTCAGTCTTTGCAAAACAGCGCAGGCTCCTCTGAAGTGCTCCGTTCTGCCTTCGCATATTGTTCGTTCAGCCTCTTAGGTTGTGTTTGAGAAGACATTGCGGGAAGTGGTGAAAGATTGCTCAGCCTCTGCAGTGAGGGATAATCTTTAATGCTAGGTCTGGGTCCATCTGGAGCCTAAAAATACTTCCCTAGGATGTCCCATGGTAATGGATGAGACAGAAGACCAATGTCTACTACTCAACTTTATTGGAAAACAAGAGCTCTGCAAGGAATAATGTTTACCTATATGGCTTGTCTACATGGGGAAGAATATTTTGGTTTTGCGTTCTATTTTTGTCCATCTTTTATTCCTGATTCTGCCACTTTTCACAGTTATGCCCGACATAAACGTATACATTTGTCCCAGTGATACCCAAAAAGTGATCTGGCAAAACTAGACATTCAGGTACCATGTACTACCTTTGGTCTCATGGAGCAGCACAGAAGAGGTGTACCAGCATACAACAAGCATAGAAGCATTCCTTACCCAACCACTATTGCTGTGTGAGAGTGTGCGGTCTCTGAGGGAGGGTGATGAGAATGTAGTCCCATCCTTGTGCTCACCTTGGATGGTTTTCTATGCTATCTAAATAAGTAGAACTTGACCACCAGTTTCAGTGTTTGCTAAATCCTCAGTTCTCTTATTAGCAGGCCTTTCAGGCCTCTTTCTCCTTTCTGATCTGCTTCCCTTCATCCCTTGAATAATCTTGCCTTGTTAGCATCTTTAGCCAGGGAAAGAGTCCGTTTGAATGACAAATCAATAACCCATTCTTGGGTACCAAAACAAGTTTGGGTACCAAAGCTTGCTCAGTCCCAGCTGAATCAGAACACCAGCCAAATTCAGCAGATTTTCAGAGTGGGTTGAAGGCAAGCTGGAAGGTGCCTTGTTTCCTCACCGAGTGGCCAAAGTACTAAGCATAGTGGGGACTGACGTTCACGGTGAGGCACACCTTTCCAACAGTGAGATGGGGATTGAGGGTTCCCTTAGTTTTCCTCTTGTTATCATTCCTCCATATCAGCATCCACTGACCTCAACCACCCCTCCCTCTTTCTCATCCTTTTATCTCTCCAGTCCTTTTATCTTCTGTCTTTAACTCCAACTCCTCTCATCTTTCTAGAAATTCCTGCTACCCGATTTTTTTCTTTCTCTTCAGCCTTTTCTGCTTGCCTAATCCCTTTGAAATCTTTTGGCCCAAATTTCCATCCCCTAAACTTTGTCTGTTCTGCTTGCCATACCTACTGCTTAGGGATCTTTGAGGCATGAGAAAAGCTGGCTCGTTCCCCACTGTCCTCATCTCAATAACTGGTTCCCCAATGTGTGTCAGCATGTTTTCTTTCACAGGGGTTTAAAGAACACTGTCTTTTGGGGCTGGCCCGGGCTAAAATTTTAGCTGCAGGCACCAGGCACCAAATGTTTCTTTCAGCTGTGTGGTTTGTCCTGTACAGCCTCAAAACAGTTTCCATTAGTATTCCGATGGAGAGCTCACTGATGGAATTAGTGGGAAACCAGACTGTCAATTTATTTATATTCAGCCTTAGGGCATAACCATTGTGCATGTGTGAAGCTATTGAGATGCAGAGAATACTCTGCATGTGTGTGTGTATGTGTTGACTGGAAGTAAGTTTGCAGGGAAAAAATATTGCCTCAAGGATTGAACAGTGCCCAAAAGTGACCATACTGCATGCCAAAGATCCCTTTTCTCTAAATGCAAGAGAAAAATGATGGCTCTGAAATCTGTTGTCTACTTGTGTTTATTAATATCTTTCAACTCCAGTTTAACTGCAGCTCTAGCTACCCTGCTGGAGAGAGAAATTTCTCATTTAACTTTTGGAGTCCTTCCACCTTCTTCAACAATATCTGTGTTATGAAGCTGTTGCTGCCTTTGGCTGTGGGATTGTTTAAAGTATATGAGTAATGAATAATGAAGTTTTCCTGTTACATTGTCTTTTATCCTGTGATGTGCTTTTGGGCAAATTGAGAGACATTGGAAGCATTTAGTTGTGAGTATATAGTTGATGCATCAGTGCTGAATGTGAATGAACTGTTTTTCCGGTATGATTTCATCAACTTTCATTAGGAGAGTTTTTATTGCCATTATCTTGGCCAAACTATAAATCACAGAATAGCTTTATTTTTTTTCCTCCTTCCATGTTTTCTATTACTGTGACACAGTGTCAATTAGGAGATGCAGGTGAACACCTCACTGCCCTAGCTGTTATAATAAAAACCGTTTTGGCAGAAAAGAGAAGAAATGTATTGGTCTAACTAGACCAAGAGCTAACAGACTGTGTCCATTTAATTCATCTGATTAGCCATGTTGAGTTCCTCTGGAATATTTCTTCCCACAAAATAATGTATTAAGACACATCCAAACATTAGAGAGTTACTGGGTGATGTCTCTTACTGTACTGCCTGCTGTGGTATGAAAAAATGAGAAGAGATTGGCAAAAAATGTTTAGCTCCATTATTCTTTATAATAGCCAGGAAATGATTAACCTGTTATCCTTTAACATTATGTCTTTAAAAGACTTGCATGAGGGGGCCCATGGGACCAGTGGGCATATTTGTATTGTGCAGCAGAGCGTGATGTATCAAGCTGATGCTGATCCAGACTGGTACTTTCACGTTGCGAAGAGCAAGAACTCTGCAAAGATATGAGCTGATCATCAAAATAGAATAGCTTTGTTAGCATATCTCTGAGCCTAAACTAATTAAGACTGATGATCTTGTCTGCAGCTTTCTGGTGCACTTTTTTGATTCAGACTTTGCTTAGGTTTTGCTGGCTTGGAAGACTGCACTGTGCTCCGCTTCTCATATAGATGCTTCCAAAGGAGGACAGAGCAATAAGGCATTGTGATAGAGAAGGATAGGGTCACTGAGGATTCAGGACATAGCAGAGAACCTGCTGACAGGTAGAACAGCTTCCTCCTGTACAGTAGTGGCAAATGGATTATATATTGTCACTATGAGTAGAAACGACGCAGCTTCACTGCCGTGGATGTGTGCTTCCCACCTGCTTCTTAATCAAAACCAAAGTTCACCACTTCTCTTTCTTTATCTCTTGTATAATTTTTTCACAACTCAAAGTTGTGAGCATGATCTGATCATTTTTTACAGCCATGTGTATTGCAGAGCTACGAGGGAAATCCCTTTCAAGCAATGCAAGAGGGGCTGGATCCTAACCAGAGCACCAGCTCGTGGCACTGCTGGCAGATATCATCAATGCCGTTAGTTTGATACGTCAGTTCTTTCGACGTCTTCACTTTAATGGTAGTCACCTATGCAGCTTCAGCCCCAACCTCTGCTGAGAGCTGAGGAAGAAGAGGGAGAGCATTTTCTGAGTTAGAAAATAAGTCTGCCTGTGTTCGAGGTGAATTAAATGTGTTAACTTGTAATGTTCTAGCTGAGGTTTCCTGCTATTATTCCCAAGCTGTCTGCTCTGAAAGCAATATGGATCCATCATACAACAGCTAACTTCAGAGCATGAGCAGTTACTGTCTGAGGCTTCTCAGGTGTATTATAGTTTTATTATTATTACTTCTCTGTTCATAGTTTCTTAAGGCCTCTTCATATCTGAATAAAACCCCAGGGAATCGTAAGCCCACAGGCTGAGTTTTAGCACTGTCACTATTCGCATCTCCTGGATCGATAGGTATTTAGTGTGCTGCCTAGGCCTTGGAAGCAGGACCCTGAGATACACCCCAGGGAAAGCCCCAAGATGTTCTTTGTATTTTTTAGCCCTGAGAGAATAACTCTTCTGCTGTGGATGTGACATTTTTTTGCTCAGAAATGTCACCACTTCTACCTGCTGACTCTAACTCTGGCACATTAAAATATCTTCTGAAGTAAAATAATGAAAGTTAGGAATCCATGTAGAGCTGTTTTGTATTAATGACCATTGGTTCCTCGAAGCCTCTTCATCTGTTTTCTTATCATTATTAATAATTACTATAGTTCGTTGTACCTGGCTCTTACTTAGCAAAGCTTGCAGTATAGGTGATTAGGATGGGAGAAGAAATGATGTTGGAGATTTGCTGACTGCTTTAAAGATATTTAAGAGACTTTCTGAGAGCAGAAGTCAGTTCTCCAGAGTCCTTCAGCCCTGCCTGGTAGTGAGGCTCAGTTTTCTCACATTGTTTGTGTGCTCTTTTAGGCATGTCCTCTGTTTATCTTGCTGTCCAACCACTCAGAGCTCAAAATAATGCATTATTTGTTCCTGTTCATCATTATAATTACCTATTCATATTTACTCATAGAGTTTCAGAAAAGAAATAGAATTTCAATGTATTACTACAGGAAAATGTATTTGTTATCAGATAGGGCTTCTGTAATGCTAGATTTTCTTTGTACATTCTGGACCTGTGGAGGCTTTCACCCTGTGAGGTACTTTGTGGCCTCTAACAAACATAAACCAAAAAAAAAAGCACTACAAGGGAGCTGTAGATGGTCACCTGAGAAGCATCTTTCTTCCATCCACCTGCATGCTGTTGGCTCCCATTTTCTCTCAGCTCTGCAGAAGATCCTAGGGAAGTGACAAATGCAACGTTAAACAGGAAGCATATAAAAATTTAAAAAGCAAAACAAACTACTAAGAAATATGAGATCAGAGCTCAGCCCCCTGTTATGGGTTACTGGAATATATTATATTGGCTCTGTTACCGGTAAGATGTCCACTAACAAACACTGAGTGGAGGGTCAAGTGCAGGCCACACTGGATGGAGCACACACCGTGCTTGTGGCTGCTGCCAGGGCTGTGAACGTGGACTTGTGGCAGTTGCTAAGGAAACAGTCTTGGAAATGGGACTGGAGTTCTTGTCAGAAGGTTGGCTGCAGAGGTGGTTTGTGCTTCAAAAGCACACAGGGCTGATACTGACAAAGGCAGCAATTGCTCAGCAATTGATTCAACCCCTGGTGTGATAGCATTAAGGAGTAACACATGATGTGATCACTAAATGTCAAAGATGAGGGATTTTGCAGTTTCTTAGGGTTATTTTTTTTTTCAGTGATTCTTTTGTGTTTTAGGGGTTTTTTGGTCTCTTGCCATCTCACTGCTTGTGAGAAACTACCAGTAATTATGCCGGATTACTCCTGTGTAGGCCCTTGATGTGTTACTTTTTTGTTAGATCTTTATTTTTTTTACTTAGTGTAAAAGCATGCATAGACTATCAAAGTCAGGGCTCTTCCAAGTGAGGATCCACAGCTTGAAGGAGTCCTCTTAGAAAGGTGATGTTGGTAATCCCAATCCTGTCTGTGCATTTCTTTGCCTGCACATCCTTACAAGAGACATAAGCTTTTAATACACCGAGAAATTCCTCAGAGCTGTTTGTTATTTTGCAATTACTTTGTAATTGATTTTCTTAAAAAACAATTCATAACTTGTTAAAGATCTTCCCTCCTTCCCCTCCTCACTGTTTTGCTTTAATCTCTGCCACTGCCCAGTATTTTCAGTTATAAAACCTATTTGTTTCCCATTGCTTAGGGAGATGACACTTCTGCAGAGAGAAAGAAAAAATAGGACATAATGATTTTTATTTAGTCAGATCCTCCTTAGGTATGAGTCTAATTTTTACAATGACAACTTTTATGCTACTTGCCTGTTTCCACAGTTGTAAAATAGAAACTATTTTAAACAGATCTTGTAGAACAAATGCTGTCATTGAATTAATGAATGACTGAAATTTCTGCATATATAGAAAGCAAACAAACACCTCGTTCAGTTGGGAGGAAGAAATCTAAGAACTGTCCTTCTGAAAAACAATCTCCCAACACCTGCAGTTCGTACACTCAGCAATGAAACTTCCTACTTTTTCCACCAGGGCTTGCAGCTGGGAACTCAAGAGCTGGAGGAGATGGGAAGCAAGTTTTGCCTTGCTCTGCTCATTCTGCACCTCAAATCCTTGCCCTGCAGCAAGAAGGTGATGGCTCAGGCAGCGCTACTCCTAGATCTGGAGGAAGAAATAACAATAACAGACCGGGCACAAAGGTCAGTGACAGTTTTCTTGTGATTTTCATTTTCCTCTCAAAATATTACTTGAGCATATGGATGGCACTGTCCCAGAGTAATTCATCAGCAGGAAACCAAAGTTTCAGGTGACATTCTGTCCAGCTCATATCTCTCTGTGAAGACAATCACCTACAGGGAAGATATTCTCCAAGTGCTATAGCACTGGGAACTAATACTGAAGATTAGTAAAGGGCTTTGATGGTATGATTTAGAAATTTATATGCCTGATTCTGCAAGGATTCACACAGTCATTCCTCTTTTCTTCACGGCACCAATCCTACAGACATATAAAGCATAGGTTTCTGACTTTTGGTGCCTGTGATGATGTCATTATCCAAACGATCACGTAGGAGGTTTTTTTATTTTATCAAATTGAAAAATTCATTTCTTAGTTTCCTATGTTCAGTGGGATGTATGCAAGTGAGGTTGCCTCAGTGTAAGTATATGGGGAATTTGCCCTGGATGTCAGCCTGTGGGATGCTTCAGCTGTAATGAAGCCGAAATGTATGTGGTCTTTCTAAACCATCCTCTTCTTAGTGCTACATGCAAGCACTTACACTTGCAGTAATGTTTTTTCAAGACAAATGGAGAAAGAAAAACTTAGCGATGTGATATGATTTGAATCTCCCAGTGGGTTTGTTATCAAAGAGTGCTTCCAGCTTCATCAATGAAAAGCCAATTTTTCTGTTGCAGAAATGCCCCCATAATTTACAGCAAGCTTCCAGTCTTCCCCCTGCAGGAATACTTAACTGACATTAGCACCACCTGTTCCTCATGCCTGAAACCATTCTTACAAGCTTGTTCATGGTTTTTAATGTTTATGGGGAACAATGAAAAAAAGAGAACTAAAATATAGAGACATTCCTTTGGTATAGCTGTGCTCGCTTGTACATAGGAACATATAAATGAAGCAATTAGCATGTATCCTAAATGGTTTCACTATTGTGGACAGCCATCCGACAAATTGTTGGTGTGTCATTAGAGAGAACTACTGAAGCCTGGCCAGGTAGATGGGTTTGAGATATAAATCAAAATTTCAGTTCTGAATTAGAGCTAGAAAAGCTTTTGCATGAAAATAACTTCTGGGAAGGAAAATATTGAACTTTGACTTGCCCCAAACACTGAAAATAAGCCATCTGGTCATACTGACTCCGTGAGCACTTTCTCTCATTTGTGTGGTTTCCCATTACCTTTTTCTTTGGTTGATTTCATGTTAGTTAGCATTCATTTCATTTTTCCTGATGTTGTGTAGGTAATGGACCTTTACCAATATAGCAATAAGACACTCTCCAATGACAAATACTTTTAAAGAAGTTAACAGTTAAAGAAAAATCCCTTGTCTTGTAAAGCTCCCATACCATTCCAGACATGTTTGTGGTGGTTGAAAGCAAAGCACTCTGTCCTTTCATGGTTTCCCAGCGTTAGTAACTCCATGTCATCTGGGGATGGAGTGCCACTGCTGAAAGGCAGTGTGATGGTGACCTGTTTGCTTTCACTTCACTGGGTAGAATTGCAGATTTATGGAGTTCTGATGGGTTAGGTGTGATTAGTTGGCATTTATAGTACAAGTAAACATTGCATTGTTTGCTCCTGTCTAGAGATCCGTCATATTGTAGGAGGTTTTTTGTGGGAGATCAGGAGAAGGGAAACACGGGGACCAAGGGGTTTGTAAGCATATTCTATTTTATGATAAATAATTCATTGAAAATGATTGTGCAGTGTATTGATTCTGATTCAGAAAATTAAAATTTTGCTTCTGGGTTTCTTTGAGTCTTGCCAAGAGAATTGCATAATTTGATTTTAGTGGGAATAGGAGACCTAGGAACCAAAGGAAGAATGCAGAATACAGAGAACACACTGCTATGGGCAGGAGAGCAGCTGTATCCAGGCCTCTCCCCCAGCTCAGACTTTGAAATAAAATAACTCATAGACTTTGAAATAAAAAAATTGATTATCCATCAAAACATTTCTCTGGAGGTTGCAGTTTGGGGTTCCACTCAGCCTAATCTTACTCTGTAAAGATGAAGTCCAGTCTTTCTCCTTCTAGGTAGCACAAGGAGTCACCAGAGTCTTTCTGCTTACTGGTGGTGTGTCACTACATCAATGGAAATTACAGTCTGCTTTTTCCAAGTCCAGGAGGTTTAAGAAGCAGGAAGTAGTTATCACAAAGATGCACAGCATCCTTGAGTACTTTCTATGCTTTTTTCTTGTGAGGATGGAAATACCCGAATTATTTTTGTACCTTTGCCAAAGCAGAGTTAAACTTGGGGCCTGCAGGTTCAACACAGAGTGCTCTACATGGTTATGGTGTGGGATGTCTTTCTTGTGTGCTTTACACTGTGAGCAGAAGTTGTTTAAACACCTTGCAGGCAATCCCTTTGCCAGAATTCTGTACTGTGTAATGAACAGTGGGTGTTTAAGTGGGAGCCAGTGGCACCGACTGCAGCTAATGTTTGTTTCTGTTGAAGTGTATTGCAGAAAACTGTCTTGCTGACACGTCTAGAGAAGGATACACATATGGATGTTTCCTATCAGAGCAGGATTAACAGTGTCAAAAGAAAATGATGACCATTGCTCGACCTTGATGAAAATACAATCGTTATTTAGTTGGTAGGATTTTGTTTTGCAGAAGGCAGGCTGAAATTGCACTGACCACTACAGCTGATCAGTGAGATTCATTGCACAGTGCTTATGTTAAATACGTCCATCTAATTTTCTCAGTGTGCATTTCTGAGTGCCTATCTCTATAGTACTTTGGGTGACAGGTCAAGCCATGGAAAGAGAAGTTAATCCAGTACTGGACAGACCTGACTTCCAGATGAAATGCCTCATGGCAAAGGTACACAGATCACAAGTCAGAGGTCTCTTCTGTTATAAAAACCCTACAGTTCATGTTCTGCATTTGTGTCTTTTTTGTCGTGGTGTCTGGTGTGCATGGCATTGACTTGGCATCTCAGCATCTCCCTACAACAGTGAACATTTTCACCTGTCAGCTTTTATAAGTGGATGTGTCTTTTAATTTTCCTCTTAGAGCTCTCTCTGCTCAGGGCGTCTTGCAGCCTTACTTTTCCACTACTGCTATGAGGAGGATGAAGGAGCAGGCTGGACCTGGCTACTACTTTAGAATATTTAGAATAAACTATTTGCTCTGTCAGAGTCACTGAGCAGTAAATTGAAGCAAGGTAATAACTGCTGGGGAAGTGACTGGTGTAGTGGAGGCATCCTGGTGTGAATGGGGGATTTCTCCCACCTGATCTCATAGTGTTCAGTGTACAGTTTCCAGTGAGCCAAAGAAAGGTGTACTAAACCATTAGTGATCCTAACTAAATACATTTTGGAACATAAGCCAGAATTTCTTCTTGACCTCAGTCTAGCATGAACAGTAAATGAAGTCATTCACAAGCATTAACTGTGGAATAAGTTCCCAGGAGAGGCACAGTAACAAAGTAGCTGCATTTGAAAATAAGTAAAAGGGGAGTTGAATTTTAATCTCTGGGGCTCACTAACAGAACAGCAGAGTATTTCCCCCAGAGCCTGGAAATCTTTGGGCAGCATGAAGTTCATGTAAAAGCTCTTTGTCACTGGTTCTGTCTATGTGGCAGCTGTCTCGTGATCATGCCAAAAGGTGAAGTATAAGGTAGATACATACATAAGATACATCAGAGCCTTAATGTGTGATGGCTGCAGGTACAGGGGCAGGGAAGAGCTGCTTTCTCCCTGTGTGTCACTGAAGCTCATGGGATGGATAGAAACTAAGCACATTCAGGACTTTTCCAAGCTCCACTTAGTTACCAGGATAGATATTTGTCCTTCTTAAGGCTGCCTTAAAAGCCAACAGGTGACACTGAGATTATTGCCATGAGATGCAGTGAGATCATAGGATTTCTGGATTACCTGGAAGTGCTTGACTGTTTGGAAATAGTTTAACTCTGAAATCTCTACAGTAAACTGCAAGTTCCTTACTCAGATACTCTCTCCACAGAAAACTACTTCCTACTCAATGCTGTACCTTTCTAAAACTGGGGAAAGTCCAGTAAAGGGACTGCCTGTCTAGTGGTTAAATCATTCAAGGTATTAGCCAGCTTTTAGTTAGCATCCAGTGCCCCTGGGACATTTCTCCTTAACTTTCACACTTGTTCAGGCATCATCACCCTCATGTTGCACAAGACCTACTAAAGAACTTAGCTTGTGGGTTTTTCTTTTCACGAACTTTTTATAGGTATTTTTTTGCATCAAATAACTACTTCTCCACCAGCATGCAACAAGGCCAGTTTTAAGGACCATTCTGCCAAGGTCAAAGGTCAAATATGTGGAGATTTTCCTGCCTTTTGCAGCCCTCTTCTAAAAAACAAGGTAATGTGTCAGTTGATCATAGAGGCATTTTACTCTCTGAACTCCTAAAGATACAGTGCTGTAGATGTTGGCTTCAGAAATGTGCTTTTGCTCAAGAACCACTAATTTTTGCATTTCCAGCCTCCCACCATGCCTTGCATTCAGTTCAGGCGTTCAGAAGCTCTCTTCTGGGAAAATGAAATGACAGCATGTACTTCAGACATCATGTTTTTTGATAATAAGTTTCATGCCTCATTTGCTATGAAACAATTGGGCTTTAAGTCAGTGCTGCCCAGGTAACTACACATTTTTCATGACCACAAAGAGGATGAGAAGTGGCTGCTCACTTAGAACAGGTTTGAGAAAGCAAGATCATTCCCTTGTTAAAGGTGTTTTCCCCTTCCTCCTCATGTTTTGAATGGATGGCACGTTCCTTCATTCTCTTTTTGCATTTATGCCTGGGAGTGTTTTGCAAATACTGCAGCAATTGTAGCCCTTTTTTTGGGAGATGTTTCTTACACATTGAGGCAGACCCTTGCAAAGTCATTAAGTGTTTTCTGCTGACTCAGATATTATTCATCTCTTGTGTTTCTTTGTAATTTCTTATGTTTCTTGAGCAGAGCCAAATTTCTCTCCGCCCCAGATGGTAAATATACTTAACTGTGATATTAATCAAAGGCAGAATGCTTAATCACTACCGTGGCCCTCTGTCCAGATGTAATCTTTTCATCTTCCATGCAATGAGCAGTTAAAATGGTCGGTGAGTGAATGGCAAATCCAATAATTGACAAGAAGGATTTGTAGATCGTTTGGAACTGTGTTTGCTCTTCTCCTATACTGCATTGATACACCATCACAATCCTGGATAGTATTGAACTGTTGGATTTCCCATCTCTTCTCTGTAATGCATCCTCCCCTGATTATGGCTGTGCAAGCAACCCCACTCATCTTTTAAGCTATTTGGCCAAAATGCCATTTGGATCAGAGTAGAGCGAAGCAGACCCAAAAGTGGGAAGTTCAAACAGCAGAAGAACAAAGAAGGAGCGTGGCATGTTGATTTCAGTTCAGGCATCTTTATCTTTGAACAGCAGAAATACGGCATGAGAATTCTGTACAGTGATGGCAAATGGCTCCTTTTCTTTCTGGTTTGCATCGTCTTGTGCTTACAGGTGAATGTGGGTTTCATTCATTGTTACAGTTTTTTTGTTTTGTTTTTGTTTTTTAATTATACGAACTGGAAGAAGTTTCAGCTGGAGTGTTTGAGTGCAAGGCAATGCTTCACCCTCCCAGATGCCCCCATCTCCTTGCAGTTCCAGCAGGCTCGGCATCTGGTCCACTGGGGCAGGCTGGATGGTTGGACTCTGGGGAGTCCTCTGACACATGCATGAAGATGAAAGCCCTCTTTCATCATTTTGTGAATCTAATTTCCTGGAAAATGTCAGCAGGAATTATCTAGCAGTTTTGATTCAGATTTCTGTTTGACTGAATGTTCGTTTTTCTTTAAGTAAAGATTTGGAACATTTTTAACCTTGATCATCTGTAGACATTAAATATCTTGTGGCAGCTTTCAGAAGAAGAAGTTGTTTATTGATTCCATTTTTTAGCTTAGTCACAGGTTGTACTGCTAGTAAAGGAATTTGAAGTTTCTGCTGCTTTTGGAACATCTATGAATATGACATTTCTGTAGTTGGATGCCTAAGCAAAAAGGGCATGGTGATGGTGATTGGATTTACCCAATAAGCCATATGTCACGTTTGCCACACCGTGTCACGTGTGGCATAGAACAAGGGGTAAAAGGAGCTGCTAATGTATTTCATGTAACTCTTCAAGGCACATCTAACTTCTAACAGTAACAGTGTGTGTCAGCTATGAGAACAGCTGAAGACAGGTTCCGGAGTGGACTCACATTACTGTAAGAAGTCAGAATCAGTTTATGACTACCAGGAGGTATTGCTCAAATACTCTATATGTATACTTTTCAGTGATCTTTCGTACAGATGCTGCAAAAGAGGAATATCTTCTTGCTGTCCAAGGTCTGACCTAAAACCTCGATGTGCTGCTACTGAGCGGAAACACCTCTGATTTTGGATTTAGATCTATTACAAGGTTCAGACTTTACTGTCAGTATATGTATTGATAATCGTGTTTTCTAAATAAGAACATGAACTTTCTTCCATCCCTCCCTCTCTTCATCCTTCTCATCCAGCACTCTTCAGCATCTCTCCTTTGTTAGTGGGAGAATACAAGCCCAATGAATTCTTTGGAGGTTCAGCCAAGCAATGCAGTCTATAATTAATGTATTTGGTATTCAGAAGGCTTTTATGTAGCTGTGCACAGGTGAGCCACTGTAATTCAGCAACTTTTCATTAACACTTTCTGGAGCTGTCCCTATTTTCCTCCTATTGATTTTTATTATTATTATGAAATAACCTTGGGAGCTGCACAGCTTTTGTTGATTGTTATCAAATACCAGCCCCAGCCTATCTCAGGCTTGGAACAATTATTCATGCTTATTTCAGAGGTAATTCATTTATCATTTAATAGCTAATAATTGCAATTTAAACAGCAGCAGGAAGGAATGAGTGAAAAAGAGCAAATGGCAGAAAAAGGAATCACAGAAGGACTACACGCTATCATATCTGAGGTTATTCAAATTACTGTACACGTACAGATCTGACTGGAGTACCAATAATGAACTTGTATATATCCAGCAGAACAAATGGGCTCTGCATTGCCCTTTCTGTGAGGCACATTGCTACTGTCTGGTATTAGACATTTTCGTATTGATTAGGAGCATCTGTATTTCTGTAGTGCAGCCCTTTTCCCTTAAAATCTAACTGGAAATATAAAAGTTATTGGGTCCCTTCACGTGCTGGGATAGAAATACAGCGCTGATTGCTTCAGAAGTAATTAATGAAGTTATGAAATATCCCCCAAAAGACTGGATTATGAGGGATGTGCACTTCCCTGAGATGACCTTTATAGACCAGGGTAGCAGTGACCATGGAACAGGATAGAATCTTTTCTAGAAGGCACAAAGGATAATGAAAGGATTGATCTTTTTAGACGTCTGGTCATTTTGAATGCTGCAAGATGTGACATTTTGGATTGACCATGGATTGGGTGTTTAAGAGGCAGTGTTGGGGAACTCCATGTAACATTATTGTGGAGCTAGGTGGATTGCTTTCCCACACATCACTAGCATCAAAGCCTTGCAGTCTTGCACGGTATTGATGGTGACAGTGTTACACGTGTTGCTGCTGTTTAAAATGAAGGTCTCCTGTCACGGGCAAAATATGATAGAAGGAGCTGAAGCCTCAGTAAAACCACCATGTTTTCCTCAGGTCAGAATATTATACGTATTTAAGTTTCTCAGACAATAAGAGCAAAGGAAAACATAGTGGTTCTGATGTAATGACACTCCTAGGCACGTTGTGTTCCTTTCTCTGCATTCTTTCTCTGCAGAGGGAACACACGAGATTTGTGCTTTCGAGGCAAACAGCTTATTGCAGGTTTTGGTCTGATGCCCAGCCTGCAAATGAGAGTCTGACCAGGCCACTTGTACCGCGGTGACAGTATACAACTTCTATCTAGGAGCATATCAAAAATCTATGCAAGACAAATGAAAGACTGAACAGTTATAGGGATAGAAAAGACAGATAAATTCATAATTAAAGCTGTCGAGTGCAGTAAAAGGAACATTTCACTTGGAAAGAAAGCGGGTGGGCGAACAAAGTGTCATATTTGGAGGTGAAAGTTGGCACTTGAACAGCATTTTTAAAGTACTCCAAAGCCACCTCCACTGACATCTCAGCTCTATTGTATATCCTGTCAGAGGCTCCGGCTGTGCAGTGTATTGTGGCTGTGACTCACGCGCAGCCCCTGCTGCTTGCTGCCATGCGAGATATTAGAGAGACAGGCATGGCAGGGCTGTTGTGTGAGACATGAGGTGAATATGTGCAGGTTGGTGTTTTCAGACCCAGCACACACGTGTACCGATGCACATGAGCACGTATGTGTAGAGCTATAAACATGTAAGCCAGTTGCTGTAGCCTCTGACGATTCATTATATTGCCTCAGAAATAGTGGGGATTCATTAAAATATATAGGTTTAACGTGATGTTAGCAGGAAGATTTGTAAGAATTAGGCCCGGCCTGTAGAGATGTGTTGATGAAGATCATATGAGGTTAATACTTCATATGGATCTTCATAGGGGGTTGGAACTTGATGATCCTTGAGGTCCCTTCCAACCCAAGCTATTCTGTGGTTCTGTGAATACTTAACATCTGCAAAACAGAAAAAAATTCAAGCCTAAAAGCTCAAATCCATTTCCCATGAATATTGGGAAAGTTCACTCACAAGATGACAGACCCGTGCCTTTTTGGCCATGGCCAGTCTGTAGATACCAGTAGTGCAGGCTGAGCAAAGACAGCATGCCAAGCACTGACCACCACCAGAGCAGAAAGAAGAAGCAGGCTCTGAACAGTGTAAGAGGAAAGAAGAAAAATAGCTGTTTACAGCTATTAGGGCATATTCTCTCCATATTTCCCCTTTGATGCAGTTAGAGTTCCTTGCTGAATACGTCTCTCAATCCTGCTTCTGTTTATTCTTGGTAAAACTTGTGTTTTTCAGATGGATGTAAAGCTAATTTCTGGAAGAATGGGTTTCATTTTTAAAGAAACAGAAGCAGGTTTTGTGGTTACACTTTCAACTACATCCTTAACCATTTAAAAGTACATTACCAGCAGCTTTATTTATGGCATATTATTCACCAGTTAAACTATAATGGCTTCCTGTTAGCATTAACAGCTAGTTACTACCTTAAATCCCTATTTTGGAAAGAGTTAGAGGATTTGGAGTTTGGAGGAAGAGTAAGCAGTGGAAGCAACTGAATTCAAGAAGAGCTATCAGGGCAGTATCATTAGAAATAAAGAATAAAAGGAGGAATAGAAAGCATCTATTCTCAATCTATTCCTGTCTAATCTGTTTGTTCTGTCTGGGCTGCTCAACAAGTTTTTACATCACACTCTGTACTCCAGAATTGTTTCTGAAGATGCCATTCTACAGTATCTTCCATAAAGCATCAGCATCTCATTAAAAGATAAAAAGTCCGATGCATTCAAATAGCAAGTAAGCTTCCAAATACCAAACTAATGTTTGATCTCCATTGAACTGCAGGGGGCAGCCAAGAATTTGGGTAAAGTACTGCTACCTGGATTCATCTTGTCAGGCTTTCCGTAGCATTAATACTTATTTTTCATTGTAGCACATAACCTGTATTTTCATCTTTAAATATGTGAATTGTGAGACAGGATCCATTGTAGTATGTCCAGCCAGTCAGGCATCCTTCATGACAGTGCTGAGCATTAGAGATTTCAGAGAGATGCAAGAAATTGCCATCATGGACAATTACAAACTATCCCTACCCGCAGGGAAATGCCTTTCTATCTTCAGACTGTTATTTATTTATACTCAGAAATGTGACAAATTATAGCCTTTCTCAGTAATTATAATAAGAATAATCCTTTCTAATGAAATGTTGCAATGTTCTCTGTACAAGTGATTAATGCTTTTTGAATCTTTCCCTGGTCCTGACTGCACCCTGCTATCTCTTGATTTTTATAGATCAGCTGTGTGTTGCTCAGAAAGTGTTTCCTTTCATCAGCTGGGCTGATGCAACTGCACCTTTGCAAATGCATTTTTGTCCTCTGCTATAAGAGAGAATAATTGGGAGTACCCAAATTGCCAGTTATTTTGTGAACAGTGATCGCCTCTCTTCTTGTGCATCTGGTCATGAAAGGTGTTCATATTATCTGGCCTTCCTATTGCTCTAATGACTTTTATCACCTTCTCTGGATCCCTCCCTATTGAAGTACTCAGGCACACGGTCTGATTTTTGTGTGGTCCTGCGTGGAGTCAGGAATTGGACTCAGTGAACTCTATGGGTCTCTTCCAAATCGTGTTGTTCTGTGATTGTATGTATTATCCTTTAATATGTAGGAAGACAGGAATTCAAGGTGGTTTCGATAGAGAAAGCATAGCAATTCTTAAAATCAGTTTTGTGATATTTTCCATGTTGTTGTCTGTGGGCCTTGCAGTTGAAGCTTATTGGAGAAACCATTTTATCTTTAAGTAATTATCTTGGAAGATTACTGGTCACAGAGAGGTATTGTGAAGGAAACCAGAGACTGTCGGGTGAAAGTGCATGCCCATAAGAAATTACATCACTTTTTAGATTTCAGTGTTATGTCTGACTTGACAGTTTTTACCTAATTAGTCCAGAATGGTCAAAATAGAAGAGAGAGAGATGAGTAGATGAGGAAGTCATGCTGGCAGCTTGTGGGCAGCACAAACAGGGAGCAAGACAGAGGGTCCCTGTAAGAAGCTGGGACCTAAGGTCCCTTCCTGCTTTCATGGAAGTGATTCTCAAAACTGCCTTAGTTTCAAGAATTTTATATATATATATATATTAATATTTTTTTAATGGATCTGCAAAGAATGAATTAGGCTGAAAAATTGGTTGGGTCCTTTGACAATGTCTCTGAGACTTCTTTGCCATTTTCAAGAAGGAGCAGATTGGAGACATGAGACTTAGAAGCAAAACTTCTGTTCACTTTTCTCTCTCTCTCTTGAAAATCACACCCAAGCTCTTTTTGTGTAAATGTACTGCTCAGGATCAAAGTCTGTGCTCCAAGTGGAGAAAGTGCCTGGGGAGTAAGGCCTGAAAGCTAAGCCTGTAATACTGCTGCTGCTGGCCATACACCAGTCTGCTTGGGAAATCTAGTCATGCATGGCCCAGCACCTGGAGATACAGAGAAACTGGGAGCAGAGTACTCAGCATCCCTGCATGACTTTTGATCTTTGTTCTTGTTGCTAGCTCATGTCCTTCTTTTGGTTGTGGTCCATCAGGAGTTTATTCCCACCAGTGTCAGATATCTGAAGGGCTGTTCTGTAATGCAGCATCGACTAATTCCTCAGGCTTCTCAGAAATGTAGTGCTCTGGGGTATGGGCTGGGGTTTATCAGAAAGGGGGTAATGGATAGGCTCACTACAGCTCTCTGCTTTTTTTGGAGTATTTTTCCTCATTTCTGGCATTTCCATCTCCTTACAGAGTGGCTCTGAGTAAACGGCTGTTGGGGAAGGATCAATAGAAAGATGCTCTCTGAAACATCTGAGATTATTTCCCCTGCAGGTGTGACAGGAACAGCCTTGCAAACAGGATACTTCTTTGCCTTGTGGTGCTTTTCTGCCTCTACTCCATCTCTTGTGAGGTGCTGGGTTTGCATGCTAAGAAAGCTACAGATAGCACAGCCTAAACAAGGTGACTCTCAAAGAGCAGTGTCCTTGATCCATCATTAAAAATGTCCTCGACGCGATGTGCCATCAGAAGGAAGGCTTGCGATGCTAATCACCGGCAGCATTTCTTCTTCTATGGATGTTACACAGCCTCAAAACATTTTTGTTTAATTCATGGGGGAAGGAAGCTCTTTTGGTTTTGCTTCTCTTTACTTTTCTTTTTCTTTTCTTTTTTTTTTTTTTTAAATGCTTCCCTGAAGGCTGCATGAGAGCTGTGGGGTAGGAATGCAATTGCGGGAAGGTAACCTTTCCCATCTCTCATCTCTCAAGAGATGCATGCAACAGCAAGATACATGTAAATCCATCAGAGCCGTTAGTGTGGCTTAATGCTAACAGATGTAAAGCATTAAAGGAAATAAACGGCCTAGCCCTGAATGGGATCCAGAGGTATAAAGCTGCAGCCGTGTGCTCACTCCCCATGTTATTCCAGGTAGTTATTAATCGTTTAGCTTTCCTAAGAAAATATCAGCCTTACTGCTGCTTTCTTTCATGTTTGTACACTACTAGCAGTAATGCAGGTTGGTTTTGGTTTGGTTTGTTGTTCTTTTATTAGCTTAAACATCAGATTATGTTTTTTTCAATGATGAGGACTTCATTCTAAGATTTAGATGCTGAAAGAGAAACTGTTACCTCAGCAGGCAGGTAAACAGGCCAAATTCCCTTTTTTTTCCCAAGAGTACTGAAGGTGGAGGTAGACAGAGAAGTCTGTGTATTCTCCAGTCAAGATCTTCTCTTCCACACCAGTAAAATATTTTTGGAAGTATATCAGGGAGCCTCAGAACTTCAGGAGTAACAAAACCCAGATCTCTGTTATGTTTCCCTCAACAGATTTTATCTTCTTGGAGCTTGGGCTTGGCTGTTTATCTGATCCTTTACATCCGAATGACATTCCTATAGAGTTTGCAGCCTTGCTGTTCTTTCCTCTCTGTCAGATGTATGGTTGATGTAACTGGGCAGAATTTTCAACTAATCTACAGCCTTTACTCCATCTTTTCTTACATAGTAGCATGATGTGCCTGCAGAATTTCCCTACCTCCTCCCACCTTACTGTTCTAGAAATCACTTGGCTTAGAAAATAAAAGCATGGAGCCATTTGCCCTTGTTTAGTGCCCTACTGATGGGTCAGAAGTGGAGATTAATAGGATAGGAAGTGTGTTTCTACTCTGCAGTCAGTAAAGGAAATTCACTGGAACTAAATTAATCATGAAACGGACACAAAGAGGAGAATAGATTAGCAGGGAATTAACTCATTAATTAGATTCATACCGAAGTTCAGAAGAGGCTTTCCTTCAAGATAACAACCGAGTTCAAAGATCAGCAAGGGCTGATCATGGGAGGCAGGCACACCGTTTTCTTCGTGAACTCTGTCAGGTTTTACTTTAGCCCCACATCTGGCTGGTTATTATAGGATATCAGACATGCTGCTGGCAGGAATTTGGCAGCTGGCAAAGCCTAACCACTTAGTGCCCAGCGATGGAGGCGATTATCAGCCCATTCAGATCCCTGGGCTCTGGATCCTGATGTTGGCATAAATGCAGGAGCCCTCTCTGTTGTGCCACTTGACTATTTTCAGAGCTCCATCACAAGTCCTAGAATGAACAGCAACAGCTTGTTGGAGAATGGGTTTATTTCCAGCGTTAGGGTGAGCAGAAACCACTGCAAGCTTAAGAAAGGTAAAGTGCTAAAGCACTGTCCTGTGTGCTGCACTTCTCAGGACTCCCAGCTCCCCATTTTTGCTCAAATTCACAACAGTAGGGTAGGCTAGGTATGTCACTGCATGTTTCTGAGGAGATGGGGGTTGTCTGCAGTCTTCTCATTGTTCTGTTAGGACATTTCTCTACTGGGAAACTTATAAGAGAAGTGAAGAATTGACTGCAGTTACCTCTGTGCTGCACAAAGCCTCTGCCAGCTCCCTTCAGGCTCTGCGTAGCCCTTGGGGCAAGGCTGCTGCTGCTCACATGCCAGAAGGCCCCATTACCGAGTTGTGCTGTAACAAATGGCACCCTGCTGCACTGTGGAGCTGGTGAGAAGCATGGAGAAACAGATTTCTAACGTGCTCTTAATGAACTAACAAACCAGTGCTAAACACGAGAGCAGATCCATGTGAGAAAGGCCCCCTGCCTTCTGACTTAAGCTTTCGCTCCCTTTGCTTTTGCTGCCTCACAGCATGAATGCAATCAAGCCATATTCAGGAACATCTGAGCTGTGTATTTGCCACTTAGGACTTTCTGGGTAGTGAAGTTTCCACATTGTTTATTTAGAGTTAAGTGTTCTGCTGGGTCTCTTATCACTTTCAGTAAATAACAACTGTCCTCTAAATTCTTCAGGCTGATTACCGAGACTGACAATCTGTGTGTTTTGAGTTGCTGAGCTGTATTAATCTCTAATATACCCTGGTCTGCGGATGGAAAGGGTAATGTATTGAGGATGTCACAAGAGGTAAAAGCCAAAGGACTTAGTCTTCTTGGGAATGTGAAGTGCTTTGGTTGTGACATGAATAAATCTCCCAGCAATAGCAGTGCTATTTCTGTTGGGAATAAAGATGTAAGAGGAGTCTGTCTTTTAATCCAACTTGTTAGAGATTTTATAGCACCAGAGCTAATTCATTTCTAGAAAAGAGGTGGCAGACTTTACTTTTACCTGCCTGTAGTTTGCCATGATAAAGTTTATTCTGCTTGCTTTATGGTGGAGTTGATAAGAATCTCATCCCCCGAAGAAAAATCATACTGCAATTATAAGTTAAATAGAGAAAGCTATCTTAAAGGGGGGTGGAGATGAGGCAGAAGAGAAGGGATAGTTTATGGCTGTCATCTGTTCTTTGTATTGTAAAGTCTAACCTTCTTCCTATCGGTATTAGAACTGAAAATGTATCTATTAAAACCCTACTGAATGACAACTACCTGCAGCCTTTCCTAAAATGCAGGTAGGAAAGTGAAGGGAGGGATCAGGTCCATGGACAATAGAAAATGCAATCCAGAATTTATACTGAGATAATTCAGTCCTCCGTAATCCATACCAGACTGATGAAATATTGACTTGTACTGTGAATGTGACCCAAGGCAACTGAAGACTTTGCTATGCTTAGGATCAGAACAGTTAAGAATGCAGAGTACACATTCAGTCAACAAAGCATTTCATCTTTGTGCTTTTAATACAGAAAAATGCTTTGCTGCTTCTTTTGTTTCCTTCCTTCAGTGACAACAAAGGAGTGCTATAAGTGGCCCCAGAGAAACAAAGCCTGGAATAGAAAAGGGATTTAGGGAGAAGAGATCAGATGAAATTGGTGAGAGAAAGAATTCCCAATACGGTGTTCCCAGCTCATCCTTCTGAAGGGAAGCCTTGTGCTCCTGATCCGTTATGATTCACTTGGCAGCTCTGCCCAGATGGTCTCTCCCCTTCATCTATACTTCTGTAAACTAAGACCCAGTGATAACAGCCCTGCCAAACCTAGTCGCTGCTGATAAAATGTACACAGCTTTCAGTAATCTATTTGTTCCTAACGGTTCGTCAATGAAGGCTTGTTCTAATTCCCTTCATTTGGATCATTTCCGGAGTTTTTGTGAGGAAGAGTGAGTTTGCAAGGACTGACCTGTAATCCTCCTAGGTTTAGCAGTACCATAGGCAAGTTTTATTCAAGCTTTCATTGTATACTGCCTAATTCAATTGGTGCATATTGATACAGGATTATACTTTCTCATCTTTTTGTTTTCTGACCTTACAGTGATTTTGTTTTAAATACTGCCGTCTCCAGTAGTGATTGATTTTCCAGTCTTGGGTATCTTACCAATGCATCTCATTCCCAATGAAAGTCATCCTGCGCTGTTCTAGCAGACACATCCTCTAACTGTCCAGTTGCTCCCTTGCCTCTGCTCTGCCACTTAATGTTGGAATTATTGCTCCTATATTTAAGTTGTGGTTGCATAAAATTAGGATGCTAATGGCTGGCAGCGATCTCCACAGGTCATCTTTTTTCTTCAACTTCAACTGCATCATTTCTGTTATGTTAGACTAAGTTTTCTGTTAAGATCTCTAATAATGGGATTACCAGACTCTGTAAGTAATCTGATCCAGCTCTTATAACTCTCATGTTTAGAGCATGTTTTCCAGCTGTCTGTCTTAAGTCCTATCTTGCCATAGGAAGTCCTTGCCAAGTATTTTTTTTCGCTCTACCCAGACTAGCCATAGGAAGAGGCTTATTTGCTTTTCAGTGATGTCCTCTGGACCTTTTTCAGTTGAGACAAGTCTCCCTGTGAATTGCTTCCTGAGACTGGAAACAGAATTCTAGCCGAGATTAACAGTGCAGAGAGAACAGATTAGTTTGTGTGTCTTGCCAGTTAACTTTTTTTTTTTTAATACCCAGCCAGAATTGTACCTGCACTTTTGTTACAAAAAAGAGTGGCAGGCTCAGATTCAACTTGCAGTCTTCAATAGTGCAGAATGTTGTTGTTGTTTTCCAGTAAAAATGCTACCTTGTCATTGCTCCTCATTCATGTGTTTGCAGCATTGATTATTTCCTGCCTAGTTGTAGTAACTTGTAGTTGACCCTATTGAATTGCAGCTGTTTACTTCAGGCTGCTTTTCCAGTTTGTCAAAACGATTTTGAATTCTAATGCAAACTTGTCTTACATTGGTTTCATCTGCAAATCAAATTAGCATACTTTCTATTTCATCTAAATCTTTAATGAAAATATTGAATTGTACCAATTCCATGACCAGCTCCTGCAGAAGATCATTTAGTACAGCTATGCATTTTGACAGCAAGACTTAGAACTACTTTCAGAGTACTTTTTCTAAGCAATTTTTACAAGAGCTGCTCTGAAAGTAAAGCCTCCTATTTTACTATGTTGGTTCAGGATGTCAGAGGCAGATATTGATGGTATGGCAGTAGAGTTTGAACTTTCCCACCAGGATTCCTTTCCATTTTGTTGCTGTGTGACAGATGGCAGCAGAGGGGAGATCTGGCAAAATGGCGGCTGTCATGGAAGCGCGTATGAAGCAAAGGGGCAGAAGTGAATTTCTCCGTGCAGAAAAAATGGCACCCATTGACATTCACTGATGTTTGCTGGACGTTTACAGTGACCAATCAGTGGATGTGAGGACAGTGAGGCACTGAGTGGTACGTTTCAGCACTGGCGACAGTGATGTGAAAGACAAACTGCGTTCCAGACGTGCAGCCTCTTGTTCAGTGCTGGTGAAAATGCATAGCTAATGATAGAGCCTAAGTTGAGAAATAGTGTTTAACAGCTTTTTACTGCATCGAACAGTGTTACTGTGCTCTTTGTATTTACAGTGGTGTCCATGGAAATAAATAGGACGCATTATTTTTGGAGCAATCTACAAATGTTCATCCTTTTATAGTCCATCTAGACCGTGCTGCTTGTCTGCCCTGAGAATTTAGTAAAGTTTTGGAAACTGTCTCTTGGCATCTTGTCCACTCTGTGTTTCCTTGACACCTTCTCACAGAGGTAAATTAGAATCATTAATAATAATAATTTGTTCCTGACAAAGGTGTGCTGAATGATACCCATCTCTTTTCTCCTAACTTCTAAACTGTTTCTTTCTTCTGAGGAACTGGAGTTAGCTGACAGGTGTCTCGTTTTTCGTCTCCTCCTTTTTTTCTGTCTTCAGAAGAAGTCTGTACATTGTATCTGTTATCTAGTTCATCACCAGCTTTCCTAAATTCTAAAAAAATAATCGTTAACAGCTTTGAGATTGATTGAGTCAGTTCCTTAGAAATGCAGTAGAAGTATAGCAGATTCAGCTCGTTTGGAGAGATCTAAGCTATGTAACTTCTCTACCTTATTCCTTTTATATTCTAGGCCTTTTTTTTTTACTTCTTTGTTAGTTCTTAACAACGTTAATTCATCACAGTTGACCTTTTTATGAAAACTGATGCAAAATCTCTCTTTGCAGCCTTATCAGTAGGATTTGCTTTTCTGATGAGGAGCAAACTAGCATTTACTATGCTGCTTTTTGCTACTAATAAATTTAAAGAATTGCATCCTTTTCGGTGTTATTTTTGCCAGTCATCTCACTTTGTGCCTTCATTTCTCCACCTTTACTCCTTGGTGTTCTTTCTGTACATTTGTACTCATTCATATTAAACAATCTATTTTAATCTTTTTCTGCATATTTTTGTCACACATTTACAGTCAACAAAGAGCTTGTGATGTGACCAGGTTGGTCTCCTAACCCTTGTTTATTTGTAGTAACATAATTAGTGTTTATATTCTTCATATATATTTTCCCCAGTAATTGACAGTTCTTCTTAGGACTCTTAGAAGAAGATTTTCAAGAATTCTCATTCATATACCCGTCCACACTCCCATCCCCACCTCCATTGAGTTCTGTGGAAGATTTTCATAAGGCCTTGTCCACTTGAACTCACTCTTCTGCTAAGTTTTGGTGAAGCTCTTCCATGGCATCACTCTTTGTAAGGCCAAAATGGTTCTGAAATGTGTTGTCTTTCTCTTCTGACACTGCTTACAAGGAAAAGATGAACTTGTTCTTTAATGCTAGAGAACTGCATGTCCTGTGCTGGGTCGACAAGGTCTTTAGAAGTGAGAAAAGCTGATTGGTATCAGGGTTTGTTTCTTCTGAAGGAAACAGAGTTTCTGCTAAAAGTCAGCCTTACCTGGAAATCATACTTGTAGTCAAGCAATTTACAGCCACGTTATTCTATCAAAATATAGCTCAAACACAAATTACAAATTTCATCACAGTTATGAAATGACAAGCAAAATCTTTTCTCGTTTTTATCTAAAGACTTTGGCTTTATCTCTCAATCTGCAAGTTCTATTTCCCAAAGCATCTTCTTTCTTTGAAGGTATTGGCAGTAGATTCTGATCAATCGAAGGTATTAAAAGTAGATTGGAGATAAATTCCAGTGTATTGACATTACTTTAGTCTGGCTACTGCTCTATAATAACCCAGAACTGGCCTAGTGAATCATCTGATTATACTAGCTGGATACCTGATGACTCTAAACTCAGGCTTTCAGATCTCTTGCTTGGGTACCTTTTGTTTACCTTGTGGAATCTGGGGAGATCCAAGAAGTTCAATAGCTTTGACACTGGTCAGTGTCAGCAAGTAACAAAGGTTGTGTTTTTCTTCTTTCTCACTGAGGGGGAGGTAATTATCTCATTTATTAATAATCAATCTCTAATTCATGCCGGAGTGAGGGTTGTCAGTTACCCTGCTATGTTTTTTTGTTGTAATATCTTACTTGTTCTACTTTTCAAGTATTTAAAATTTTCTTAGTGAGTTTCTGGTATTCTGTACACCCAGAGCCTAGCCATGGTACATTCAGATGCAAGCAGCTTTACTGAAAGACCTTCATGCCTGATCCCACTGGTGATATAGGAAGATATTGCTTTTGTCACAGCACTTATTTGCTTGCTTTCCTTAATCACCATGCAAGCACTGTCAGCAAATCTGTCTCCTACTCTAATTGGGATTTCAGAGAAACACTTTGACATACAAGGCAATGCTCTGTCTCTTATTCCCTAACCTGTCCATTCTGAGCAAGGAGAACACCTTCATATCCATATGCTACTCAGGAATTATCCTCTTGGCTGCCTCCAAAAAACAATTTATTTCCTATCCAACAGTCTGTCCTTTCCAGAGTTCTTTAACATAGGAACTGTTCATAAACACTGTGCTGAAAATGTAAGTACTGATGCCCTTCTATGCCTGCCTCCCTCACTTCTGGTGCCAATGAAACTTAAGTTTAGAGCAGAACATTGTGTTTCATTGCTTTCTGAGAGTAATTGTAGCAAGAAGACTTGACACCTGTGATGGGTCACGGAGCATCCTGTATCTACAAAGCCTGCTTGCTCTCTCCAATGAATACGTCTTACTGCCTGTAAAAATCCTGTTTTAGCATACTCTGTACAAACTCTTCTGATTGAAAGATCCAACCTCTTCTGTGTGTACATATGGATTGGGTATGTTTAGGTGTGAGAGTGTGCATGCTGCATGCCTCAGTGTTGTGTATTATCTGTTTTTCCTAGTGATTATTATCTGAACATTGAAATATCACAGAATCACAGAATTGTAGGGGTTGGAAGGGACCTCCAGAGATCATCGAGTCCAACCCCCAATATGTAACTGTATGCTGTTGGGTGTTTGTGTCCTCTAATTGCAGCAGCTTCTAGTTGATAGTGATTTCTATTTCTGTAGAAAACTGACCATGTCATAAGGTAGAAAGCATGTTGTGCAATTTTATGTGATAGGGCAGACACTAGTGAACACTAAGGACAGCTCTTATCTGGGATTTGGAAAAGCACAGAAGAATACAAAACGATGAATAAATATATAATAGGGAGAAATTGGGATGAAAAGTAAATATGGCAGTACACAGTGGCCATACCTGCATTTTACTTCGCTTCAGTCTTACATCTGAACAAGAAATGTTTATGAGACAACTTCAAGGACAAACTGTTTGATGCTAGTTTCCAAATTCCTTAATAAGAGCCCTTATGTAAAACCTCAAGTTCAATCTTCCAACTCTGAAATATTCAATGTGCTTCTGTATTTCTCAGTTCTCATTAAAGTTTTGGATGCTAAGGAACTCAGTAGCTCAAATCCTTGATGTTTAGTAGTTTCACCAACAATTTCATAGCTGCTGAGTGGCAGCTGTATCCTCAGAGATGCACAGCATCTGTTGTGCAGCTTTACTTCTCCCAGACTGACCATGCACAAAGTTGCATTGCTTTCATTCATATATGTACAGAATGACATATTTGGGGTATGGTTTTGCATACATCCATTGAATTCTTCAGTTAAAGCAGCAGTATTTAAAGCCATGCAGCTAATTTCTGACACAAACCCCAAATGTTTTGCCTTCCTTACTTCCAGATTAAAGAAGAACAAGTGTATTTAATTCATGCCACTTGTGGTGATGTTCATTTATGTGGAATTCTGTAGGCCAGGGCATGTTCTTTCCAGTTGTGCTTAGCTCAAATGCAGTGAAACTGCATTAGAAGAAGGAAAAACAGTAGGAGTGAATGCCATGAATTAATTCTGTACCTGAAGAACTGATAAGCTCTCCTGTGTTTACAGACTTAGAGGTGAAGATGAGGGAAAAGGGGCTTATTCAGAACTTGCTGAATATAATATGAGTCTTTCTATTGACTTCAGTGAGTTTTAGATCAGACTCCGAGTGCGCAGTACATGAGAGAATGCTATCCTAAGCAAGGAAATTTAAATCCTTTCATATTTTATTTTCACTGCTTTTGTATCTAATCCTGTCTAGTATCTATTTTCTTTTTTTTTTCTTTTTTTTTCTTTTTTTTCTTTTCTTTTTTTTTCTTTTTTTTTGAGCAAAAAGTGCTCTGATGTCTCGTGTGCAACCTGGAGAATAATAACTATTTCTAACATGCAGCTTTTTAGCTGAATGTTAGGAGGAAGGGGAAGATAACAGGAAAGACAGACAAGTAATTTTCATGGGATCTCATTCTTTAAACCTTCAAGGAAATAGTGGACACATTGTCTAAAAGCAAAGAATAACATTAGAAAATACAGAAAATAGAAAGGAGAAGACAAAAGAAAAGAAATACGAAAGAAGAGCGAGATTCTTTTCCATGGATTTCTCTTTTCTCTCCTCCATTCCTCCTCTACTCACAATAGGTTTCCTAAGATCTGATGACTCTCTATGGGATAAGGTTAGATATGAAGTACATCAATACTTTGGAAATAGACTTTTAAAATTGCAAGGTACACTGGATATTGTAGGAAGAAAGCTTGTTTAATTTCACAACTGATGAATGAGATTCTTCAGCCTTTGTGTACTCCAGACTAATTTAAAGGTTGAACTTTTACATAAATCAAAGAGGGCCACTCATGGGCTTGGCAATGAATGTGGAGATAAGAGAGAACTGCATCTGGGAAATGAGGAAGGATTTGAAAAAATGGGAGATAACGCATCTGAAGACTGACTGTGTTAGAAGAGTTATTTGACAACCCTAAACTAGAATTGCACTACATGCTCCAAATTCACACTGGCATGCATTGATTATGTTTAGGCATCATCCTGTCCCTGAAAGCACAAATGGGGACTCTGATTCATTCTGAATACTGTGCTGTTCTTAGGGCTGTATTCCTAGTGAGGGAACAAAAAGCTGAGAAACAAGGCATTGGTTGCTCTACTGAGTTGCTGCTGAGCATGTGAGAACCTGCCTTCTTTGCCCTGCATATATATGTTTGGAGGAAATGACTGCAACTCAGAAGAATAAATTTCCACCATTTTAATGTTGTTAACATCATTATTACTGGTATGATCTGCCCAGCTTTTTAGTGCTTTGGCTGGATGTGAGCTAGGATAAAGGCAACTGGTAGCCCAAGCTATTGGGCAGTCATGGGAGGAAAATGAAGAGCTTGTTATTGCCTGCATTCCTCCTTTTCATAGCCAGGTTTCTCCAACAATGAAACAGACATCCTCCATAAGTTACTGTATACGCAGGAAATAGAAAAAAAAAATCAGTCTTACATCCAGATTTTCAAATAGAAAGGTGTAAAGATTGAAGATCAAACCATTACTCATTATAGTTATTCTGAGCATAGGGGTCGTTTCAAAAGGAACAGTTTAAATGTGAAACAGTGATGGTGGGCAGCATTTGATAACAGCCTGTGTCCAAGGTCCTGAAAAACAGTAAATTAATGCGTTGCCCATGTTCTGGAGTCAGAAGTGAAACTATGACATTGTTCCTTTCCTGAGATTGTGAGGTTTAGAAAGGCCTATTTGGTGAATTAGACAATTTCCTCCTTCTCAACTGGTCATAATGTTTTGCTGTTTTATGGAAGTATGTCTATATGCTAACTCTGATAGAAGCTTGAAAGATATGGATTTTAGTCCATTTGGGGATTTTGGTACAATTCAGGTAGGACCACTCATTCTTGACTAACAGTTATCCAGATTAATGTAGATGAAATTGATCTCTTCCCTACCTTAGCTAAATCACCTAGCATTCTTGTTGGTAAGTGTCATAGAGAGATGATCGATGTCCTCCCAGATGCAGATGGGCTATGCAGAATGAAGATAAGAAAGATTTTCTTGCCTGATTTTCAAAGATGGAAGATTGGTGCAAATAGAAAAAGCAGACAAACAGGAAAGGATCTTTCTCAGTGTCCAGCTGCCATTATATTTTTATGTCTCGTCTTTTGTAAAGAAATGAAAATTGGAAGAAAGATTAAGAATATGCCTCTTTTTCCAGGAAAGGACTGTGTGAAGGGAATTTGTTAGAGATTCTCTGAATACTTCTCTATATATGAAGTGGCAAGCACTTGAAATCTCTTAGTGTCAGCCATGCTACAACTTTCTTGTTCTCAACAAATGGAACCTCCCTAAAGAATAATTGTAGTTAAGCAAAAAGCCTTTTTTTTTTTTTTTTCTTACTGCCATTCTTCTCCACTCAAGGCAGGGAAAATGCATTTGGCACCCTGAGATCACCAAACTATTAAAACAGAAGCAAAGACATAGAAATCGTCTGCTCTCATCCTGCCCAGAATGCTTCTTTAGCTTTGCACTTTGCTTACAGTCTGACCATACTGGTATTGAACTTCCAGTGAAATTAAGCTACTGCAACTTGGCTTCTAATTAGATTAAAGCTGCAATGCAAGATATCTTTAGAGTCCTCTTAGAATAGGTGGGCAACATGGAAAATGTGACAGCAATGTAAGTAAGAAATAGAGAGATAGACAAGTATGCCTGAAAAAAAATAGGGGTAAGCTCCTGCCCGTGGAGAAATATACTCTGCTTCATGCAGTGAGCCTCCAAGTCCTGACCCTTCTCAACTTATACTTAAGAAAGGACAACTATCAATTTTCAAGGACATACCAAAAGCAGCTGAATCCTGTATTTTATCACCTTTGTGGGCAATTTTCCAATCTTGCTGCTGTATTTACTCATGATGGCTGAATGCAGAGAACAGAAAAATAGTGCAGCACTCATTCACAATTTGAACCACACACAATTCAGTGCCTACGAACCCTGTTTTATGAAGGCAGTTGAGATCTATTGCTTCAGTGTAAAAGGTAATGAATTAGCCAAATATATAGGTAGAATATTGCCATTTGTGGAATTAGAATTTGTTCTGGTTTATATTGTATTCTGTGTGGGTATGTCTAAGCTTTAGCATCCTGGCAATATCCCAGTTCGGTGCTGGCATGTACCACCTGCTCCCATTTTTGTTTGCATAAATCCATGAGTAAGGGCTAGAAAGAAGCCACGTTCTGTATCTGAAGAGTGACAGATCTGGAAGTGTGGTGGACAACAAGAAATGCACCTGTCATCTGGTCTTTCTGCAGCATCTGTTGTTAAGAGCTAAGGGAGGGTTTCAATCAGCTGAAATTATTTTTATTTTTGCTTCTAGGATAGCTGTTTTATCATGTATGGCAAAGACTTGAATGAATATGGAAACTCATCCTTCTAAGTGCCAGGAAACTCTTTTATCACATTACCTGTAAAAACATGGTTTGACTAGCAAGAATCTGATTTATATAGGATTTAGGGAAGCAGAAAATTATCAGTAAATATATATATATTTCTTTTCTACTTGAAAGTAACATGGCTTTAGACTGCTTCTTTGACCCTTCTGTGATAAGAAACAAAACCAGCTAGCTGCAGAGCAAAGTTAAAATGCCCTATATATTTTTTTTTTAATTGACATAGAGCTTCTGATTAGAGTCATGAAGGTTCTTACTGTGGTTTTACACTATAGATGCCCCATCCTTGATCTTTTGCCTAAGAAAAACTGATGGAAAAATTCCACTTGTCAGAGGTAAGAAGTTGACACTCTTGTGACTTTTATTGCAGTTGCACTGAAGTAAGAGTAGGGATGGTGGAAACAGCCTTGACAAAGAAGAAGTATCAGGCAAAGTGCAGGTGACAGTGCAATTTATCACATGGCTGTGAAATGTATTAGCTGCCTATCACCCTCAGTTATGTAAAACAAAGAGAGAAAGAATTGATTAAACTATGACCTCTTCCATCTACCAGCTGTCATTTTAGTTGTTGTGACAGAGGCTAGTGTGTAGTCATTAAATGCACAGACTCAGTTTCAGGTTTGAGCACTATATTAATGTAGTCTGTTGTGTGATACCTTTTTCTATGAGGAAAGTTCTCTTATGTGTACATCACCACTCTGGAGTTAGGTGCCCATCCCTCACAGAGGTCTGGTGGATCCCTGTAAGGTAACTCACTCAACTTCCTCTTTTGGCCATAACCTTTGTACTCCTGTCATTGACACAAGATCTTTGCTTCTGGCAGCACAAAGTTCTGATTTCTTCTGAACGGCTGAACATCATAACCTACAGGGAGAAGAGACAGGTTGGTCTCTTCTAACTTCCCAGTACCAGGGGACAGTAGGAAACTATCTTCAGAAGTTTAGTTATACAAAGAATTATGGCTGCCTCTGTGACAAAAGAATTTGAAGTAGCAAGTCATTTAGCACCAATACTTTTGGGGAAGTTTTACAGGTTTCCTATATAGTCTGTGTTTCCATCTGGTTAGTCCAGATAAAGCTTTAAAAGAACCTCTTTTCCACAGAAGCTTGATATATCTACCTCCTATTTACAGTTCAGGAAGATGGATAGCTGTAGAGGTAAAACAAACTTTAAGAAGATAGCTGCTAATTATGAAAATTAATTAGTGAAGTTTCACGAGCTCTTTAATCAATATGGATAACTACCTGACCTGACTCAGTAACTGAGCTACAGGCAGGCCCTGTAGAGTAAGCACTGCAATATTAGTATATTGTTTCTGCAGCAAGGATTTATGAGAGATGTTATAAACCTTTACAGTGCAAGGGTCCATCAGACCTTTGAGAATCGTTCTAGTATTTCATCCACCCAAGCATATTCAGGATGAACACAGGAGTTATCCTTCTGGCATCTGCATATATCTTTGTTCATCCTTGTGCCAGATTATCTGAGCTTCTAATGTGGAAGAGTAAATCATCCATGGATTATTGGTATGGATTTCCTTGGGATTTCTGGATTATCAGAAGGCACTGGAATGACTATGTGAAAGGACAGGGTCAATTATGAAGGCTTGTCTTTGGTGGATTAGAACTGAACGTAATGTATGATCACTGGATAGTAGAAAAATTATTTTCTTTAGAGGTTCATCTTGTGATTCTGCAGTAAACAACCTGATCTGAAAGCATCTCTCCTGAGCAGTTGCTCTTAGCATCCTTTCCCACAGAAGAGCATTGGGACAGAATAGACTTCTTGTCTGTTTAGGGAATCAGATTACCTGGTGTCAACTGCGTCCTCCAGTCTTTTATAAACATGTCTGTGGTACACAGCTGGGAAAGGATGACTACCCACGGTCTGGCAGAAGGCCGGTGTTGAATGTATGGTAATCTGATCCCACTGTATAAAAACCCAATCTTGTACTGATTTATATTTGAGAAATGAAGCCAGTAAGGGAAGAGAGGAGTAAGTCCAGTGAAATACAAATAAAACACCAACAAAGTGATGAGTGGTTTCAGCAGGCCTCTGGAGCAAAGAAAATTATTGTCAAGCTGCTCATATTTGTGCCTGCTATCAGTAGTCTTACAGGACCTTCTTGGTAGCTAAGCAACATCCTAAATGTTCAAGCAATTCTTTTAGACTTCTTGCATTATGGGAAAGCTCTAAGAATGGGCAGCCAGATAGGAGAGAAGCCAGCAGTTGAGGTGGAGACTAGAATCTGGCCATGTGAATGTGAGCTAAAGGGGAAGGAAAGTGCTGAGAATTTAGATGAGTCCTGGGAAGCTTACAAAAGCCTGGTACAAAATTTGGAAAGTTCACAGAAGCCTTTTGTGCCTGGGAGTCCCCAGTCTCTACCTAATAAATACAGGTCTGCTTATGTTGATTATAGACTTTTGCCTGCTTTAGTTGCCTGAGTCTATTAGTCGCCAAATTAAATTTTGTGTAAGTAATAGAGAAGCACTTTCAGGTAGTTTTATTCAGCAAATAATGAAGAGCAGCCCTGAAAATCAACTTACCTATCCATTTATTCTGTGGATAAATGCCGGAGAAAGTCATAATAGCAATAACTGAGATTTATTTAGCTCCTTTCATTCAAAAGAATCCCGGAGGGTTTTTCTCACAGCATACAAAGAAATTGCTCGCTCCCTGTTGAAATCCAACACTTCTGGGGTGGAACATAGCAACTGTTCTACAGCAGCAAGAACTACATCAAATTTGTTAATGGGAAAAAAGATATGGTAGTATTTTATGCGGACATAAAGTAATCTTCTCCAGAATTTGGCTAGTATATTGGATTAAAAAAAAAAAAAAAAAAGCTTGAAAGAAAGGACAGGTTAATCATGACCTTGATTTCATGTCTTATCTGAAGGATAGCGACATGTTGGGTGCTGGTTCAGTAGAAATTATCAAGGAAGAGCACTCTACATTAATTACTAGTTCTTTACAACATCTGTGTTTTCCTTAGAGGCCTGTTTGTCTTCCAGATTCAAACTCTTCTGGTTCATAAGAAAACATGAGATCATACTCTTAATGACTTGCATATACTGGTTTACCAGTCTTAATCAAAACTGGATTTCCTTTAACTCTATTGACTTGCCAAAAACTGAATTAGGTGTATGGTTCTCCAAAAATATCTTTGGGAACTTGAGAAGAGGTTCTGTATTTTATTACTTGACACAAACACAACACAACTGACCACAATACATCTGCTGCTTCCTGATGACCACAGCATTGTTAGTGCAGGTGAGGTCATGTGAAAAAGGGAGAGTACTTTGCGTGTGCTTTGCAAGTGATAAGAATGCATGCATAGGCACAGTTGAGGAGGATGCTTCCCTGCAGACCTTTCCTGTTGTGTCAAAGTTCTCCATGTCTGTGCATTATCGTTCCTAGTGGTTTTTCATTGCCTTATTAGGCTGCTAAACTCTACTACAAAATAATAGCAAGAAAAAATACTCTTCTATACACATACATGCTCTACCTACTGATTATCAGAAACAAGTCACTGAAGTTTAAGCTAGTTTTCTCTCTAAGTGCTGGGAGAGCTCATATATATACAGCTGATGCACAGTGGAAGTTGGCAGAAATATTTGCTTTCTGAGTGACCTTCCTAACTAATGAGCAGTTGCGGGTTACAGTCACAGAACAGATAAATCAGGAGACAGTTTCAGAAAAACTTAGAAAATGATAGTAGAACATAGAGACATCAATCTTTCTGCTTTGACATTAATATCTCAAGCCTGCTGATCCAGGCTAGATATAGTCAAGCAATCCCTGGTGCCAGATCTAAAATGAATAAAGCCAGCACTTGGGACAGCTGGGTGATTGCAGGTAGAAAGCTCTAAACATCAAGTCCTTCTCATTCTACTGTTTCTAATGCATTCCTTGTTTCTAACGCATTCTTTTTATGACCTCTTTCTCCTGCCATATTTTAGCAGTTGGTCCTAGCTACATATATTGCAGTGATTTGGAGTTCTGTATGTTTATTTAAATCAAGAGAAGTGTTGATGAATCTCCTTTTGATGGTTGGTCAAACATTAATGAAGGTAGAAGTTGAAGATAGAACAGACTTTTGATACACGGGGGAGTTATATCAGAACAGCAAGTACTTTCTTTTGTCTTCAATCATGATTCTTACTAACCAGCTTCCGAAGGCAGAGTACAGCTGGTCCTTTGCTGTTCTCTGGCTGTTTGCCTTATCTAGCCAGCAGGACTGCTGGTGAATGTCAGCAGTACTGCAAATCACTTTATTTCCTTAAAAATATCTCAGTGATAATGCTGTTTGTCTTTCCCTGATAACGTTTGAATCCATTACCCAGTTGCAAACAAATGTGGGAGAGGGTATGTCTTATTAAGATTCTAAAAGTGTTTTCAAAACTGGTTTTAGAGTAGAGCAGAGAGACCCATAGAGCACATTGCCACTGGTGTAAGGAAGGCAGAGCTCAACTAGTATTTGTCCTGTGTGCAGCAGTGGACTCACTGGCCATTTGGCATACTAGTGTATGTGTATACCCACACATTGTTTTGGACTTGCGCCAATGCTTTGCTGTTCATGGAGGGCTTGACTGAAGGAACTGGGGCTGTTGCAGACCCATGAAGTGAGTTAGATAAATTTTAGGAACTCAGGCTTTGCTAGTCCTGCTTCCAGTGAAACTTTTTAAAAATCTTGTTCGTTTAGATAATTCTGCTAAAACTACTTGACAACAATCATTTATGAAACTAATGGGCTGTCTGAGGCTGAGCTCTCCCCCAGATCCAATGGCTGTGAGCCAGAAACTCTTGCATTTTTCATAAAGTGCCTACAGTACTGGCTCTTACATCTTTGTACTTTGGTTTTGCTGTCTGTAGAAATGGGAATAATAAATCATAACCTCTACAGTGAGGTGTTTTAAGATTGTTCTGTTTTCTCTTGTGTAAGTCAATATTATGAACTGATCAGTGTAATTTGTAATTATTTTTAGTTACTGCAAGCCCAACCTATATGAAGGCCAGATAACTTGAAGCAAGGAGCTATGTTTACCACTCCAGATTGTTCTTTCAGTACACGTGAAAGACTAGGAGAAATAACCCATTTAAAGACTTGGATGTGGTTTTGTGAAATCTGCTCTCGCAATGAATATGCTGCCATGCCATGCCAGTGTCGCCCTTCTTCCTCCAAAGATACCAGCAGAGAGCGTAGGACTCCTGTCAGCTGAGCTCCTGCCATCTCTCTTAGCTCCACGCTCCTTAAACTGACCCAGACTTTTCCCAGAGAAAAATGATTAAGGAATATTGAACTGAAATAAAAGAAGAGAAAGGAGGGAAGAGAGGTCTATTCCACAGGTAGCAATTACATGAACAAAAGAAGCAGACGTAGTGGTGTTTATGCTGAGGACCCAGCTCATCTGTCAGGGCATCTTGTGCCCGGCCAGCAGAAACTTGCTGACAGCCACAAAGACCTTTAATTAACGTCCTCGTAAGGCATGAATGGAAGGGCAGCAGTCACTTGTGAATGCAGTGTTTTCTGAAACCTCCTTAAGTTCTTAACATTATCATAATGCTGCATGGTGATTTTACCCAAGGAGTGCTCTGTAATCCAGTTTTTTTTACAGACTTCTCTCTGTATAACCCACGACTACAAGAATAGCTGATGTGCAGGGTCTTTGAGGACAGAAAACAACACTGCATCTTCTGATAACTGGCATAAATGTAAAAATTATGAAAGTAATGGCATAATATTACTTACTGAACAATACAAAGGATATCTAATGATCCAAATACTTTCCAAGGACATGCTGGAAATCTAGGCCAGGATTTACATAGAGCCTGTTGCACTGGGTTTTGATACAATTGGTATTTGTCATCTGTGTCACAGGAGGTTTTCTGTTTTACAGATTAGTGCTGCAGTTTTAATGATTACTGGCAACCCCGTGCAACACACGGGTCTGAGGAAGCCATGCAGCCAGGTGGTTAAAAAGCATCCTAAAAAGATGCTAGGTGTATGAACAGACTAGCTCCAATTTTTCATCTGTCAGCTGTCCAGACCCTGTTGAGCTGTATCTAAAGCATGAAGTCAAAATATTTCTCAGCATAATGGAGTAGCTATAAATGATGCCATAAATATCTGAGCAAACTTGGGAATCACCAGTGCTTAGCTGCAGCTTGCATATGGGGTATGACATATTGCCATTCAGGAAAATGTAATTGAGACCATTTTCCATGAGAAAACACAACTTTAGTAAAATGGATCTTTTTCGGGAAATCAAAGTTTTACAACAATCCACCTTCAAAATATATTGTATTGGCACAAATCCTTTTTGGGAGTCCTTTTTTTTTTTTTTTTTTAAGATATAAAAAGATTACATTTCATGTTACTTCTATTTCTTTTTCATCTTTTTTTTTTTTTTTTCTATATCACTTAAGGATTAGTAGTGCAGGATATGTTATCTGTTATGAAATACATGTTTTGAGGCGGAGAGTCATATGTAGTAGCTGTACATTCTAATTTGATGAAATTTGGAACTTTGATTAGCTCCTTTAAGCCTCTACACAATTGCAAATAAGAAAGTAAGGCTTTCTTACCCTTCTTCGTGTATGAAATTTTCTGGTGCAAATTGCTTCCCTGTCATTTGACTGGCTGCTGGTAAATAACCTGAATTGTGGGCTTGGGCCAGCCTGTGTCAGAACTGTTTCACCTGTCTTGTACAGACTGTAAATTCAAAAGCTGCCTTTCCTGGGCACCAGAGTAAAAGGTGTAGAAGAGAATACAAAGCTTTTATTTATGGCATTGCCTAAAGACTGTCAACAGGGAAATAATACTTCCTTCTTATAAACACCGTTATGCTGTAAGAGAAGTCAACATGAGTTCTGCTCTCAGCCTCAGTGGGAGCAGGACTGGATCCAGGAAAGTATATCATGTATTTCTTCGTTTTACTTTACACACACAGCCTGTTGATATCCAGCTGAGAAAGCTTTTGATTGTCTCACGCTGATGTATGTTATTTGCAGAAACTTAAATAGCTCCTATTATTATTATTATTATTATGGCAGGACCTCCAGACCCCAATTAAGATTTTGGGCCATCATGGTTTGACGTTGTATAACTATAAAAAGAAACATTGCTCTCTGAATTCATGACTCCCTAAAGCTGTGTGCATACAGTGCATGAAGAACAAGTCTTTTGTCATATAACAGTTTAGCACTTCTTACTTCAATGCGTAATTATTAATGGAATTAACGTCTCCATGCAAAGCAGTTTCTTTGTTGACTTCCTCTTAGAACTTTTCCATTTTCTTTCTATGCCAAGATGACCTTTTGGTCAACGTGAATTTTGGAACTCTAGGGAAATCTGACTGTGCCCTTTCTGTTGTTTAAATCATTCTTTCTCCTCCACACACTCTTGGACTTTGTTCTGCTGCAGCATATTCTCAATGCACAAGTCAGGAAGAATGAGAGGGAAAAATGCCTTTGCAATTTGAGATTTATCAAAAGCTTTTCATTCTGAGATGATGGCAGGGAAATTGCATCATCTGTATATCTGTCTGGGGAAGAGAAAGCAGACTGGGAAATGTTTCTGCAGAATGATGGATTCTGGTGTCAGTGTCTGTTCCAAAAAAACCCAAAAGTGTGTGTGGAGATTTAGAAGAATTAAAAAATATGCATGGATATATGTGACTACTTTTTGGCAACCGTAGCTGAGGAGATAGCTAGGCCAGCATTGTTTCTGTTGTCTTTGAAAATTCAAATAGATATATCCAATTGATCTCAAGAGGAAAATCAAAAGAAAAGTCTACCTTTGTTCTTGAATTGGTCTTCAATTACAGCTCAGTATTGATTTCATGAAATTATTAGGCCAGACTCATGTCTGGTTTAAAAAGCTTTCACGGAATTCCCTGATCTCTCCCCTTTTGAGGATCTGGCTTGCTGATGTTATCACTGGTTTTGTAGCCATGGCATCCAAACTCCTGGCCAAGCTGCGGTCCTCGTACTGAATGTAATGCAGATACAAAGGCTTTCTGTGAGAAACTGAAAAACTTTCAAAACGTTCTTGGTTGGCACAGTGGTTGCTGTTGGTCTTCTGGTCAAACCTAATGGAGATGCAGTCGGATCCTGGACATTGGCTTATGTGTGGATGTGATCCTTTTTCTTCAATTATTATTATTTATTATAGTCAAATGAAATAAAAAAATGCTGATTGGTTTCAGATGATCTTATGTTTTCCATATGCTATATACTCAAAATCCATCTCTTTAAACTGAAAGGTTCAGGAAATTGGAGGCCAGCTCTCACGATAGGCAGCCCAGCATTTACTTGGGGCAGGAGGTTGCTGGGAAAAGCTAGCCTGGCCTCCCTGCTCCTTTTCTTTGTGTCAGTGAAAACAGCCAGCCTGGCCTTTTAGCTGTGCCCTCACCAGCTCTGCCTCCTCTCTGCATTCTGTTACCCCTGCTTAGGCACCACAGTATGACTCTGCATGAGCTGGTAAGAAACTTTCCATCAGCTCTGGCCAAAAGTCCATCAAACTGGTAATGAAATGCACAGCTTGATTTCAACTAGCTTGACTCATATTTACTCATTTGCAATGGCTATACACTGACGTATGCAAGCTACATCTTTCACTTTGGTCCAGGAGGAGGTGGCTATTGCTGCAGTGTCTTTAAAACGTTCACAGGATGAGAATAGTATATTTTACCAATAGCTTTTATAATATATAAGAAATCTGTAGTGATTTAGGAGGGAACTTTTGACAGCTGGATTAGGTGATCTTGGTGGTCTTTTCCAGCCTTAATGATTCCAACTTCTTAGGGCACACGCAGACTGCCATTAATGAAATTAAAGAAAAAAAAGCATTAGCATGGCAGTTCAAATAATCTTTTACTATAGATGTCTTGCATTTTACTCTCAAATCCCTGGTAGATTGATGTCATAGATAAGATATGTATGGGCTTGATCTACTATGTCATTTCCTGCATTCTCGAGATGGATTATCACTCATCCTTGGATAGTTTCCTATCTGACTTCTTGCTACTCCAGACCACACATCTCTGCCTGTCCTCCTTCACTGTGTCTGGTTTTTGTCTTGCTCTTGAAGCCTCTGTGCCATGTCCAGCTGACAGAAAACCCACCCAACCAGAAGAAAGTGAATGGTTATCTGCCAACTGAGCGCATCGAAATGTCTGAGCACCAGTTCCACTGAGGTAGGTCAGCAGGAGGACCTGATGTGATGTGATCAGTCTTTCCCCTTAGGTTGCCTAACCGACCTAGATTAAGCATCTAACTTTAAGATGCCTAACAGTTGGCAGAGCAGATACCACCTGTGCTGCTGTAAGCCCATTAGACTTTACTAATGGGCTGCTAGTTCCTCCCAGAAGGTAGAAATCTGTACTTTCTCTTTTTCTGTTGAGTCCCACTACAGAACTCTTCACCAGCCTGGATTTGATACGAGAGCCCAAGTGGTGGTTGACTGCAGCGTTTTCCCAATAGCTCATGAAGTTACAGCCTTTGTTGCGCAGAGGATTCCCAGATGTGTCTCCTGCCCCTCATAGGCATGCAGTGAGCTGCAGCAGGCCTTTCTGGGGTTCAGTGTTCTGCCTTTATGCCTCTGTTTCTAGAACGGAGCCTACTCTTGAATAAGGCATATCGAAAATAAAAATAATAAAAAGAAATAAGGCACATTTCCCCTATCAGTCTTTCAAGAAATGTTGTAAATCCTTAACTGGAAAAGGCCTAGCAGCAGGCATTGCTGCATTAGGGAAAATGAGGTGCAGATCTATTTTTAAACATACTGAAATAGCACCAGACAGATTCCATTTATAGGAACTTGTACTTGTCTTCTGTGCCTTGAAAAGGATAATGATTTCTGTGAAGTAATGATCCTCTCATAAACAGAATCCCAAGTGCTGAACCTGGTGCCCTCCTTTATGTTTCTGTTCGCTTTTTTGGTCTGACTTCCCTCATTTCCTTTCCCCCCCCAATCCTTTAAGCAAAGACAGTGCAGTGACTTTTCTCCATACTCTTTTTTTTTTTTTTTTTTTTTTCTTCTTCTCTATAAGAAAATTAGAAGCTAGGGAAAAGCTGCTTGTGGTGCTAAATTGTGACAGGCTGGCTTGGCTTGCAAAGCTGCAAGAGCCATACGTGGTGGGTTTTTTTCCATAAATCAGCTGTGGAAGCTGAATTAGGTGGCAAGAGATGGAAGGGCAATGTTTAATCAGCTCCTGTAGGAAATCATTAGCTGCACACCGTCCTTCCATCGCTGGCTCATTTTTCATTCCCAATGGCCACTTGGTCACCAGACCATTAACATGTTCCAGTGACTTTCTAAATGCACTGAGAAAACATGGAAGTGGTGAAATATCTGCAGATGATCTGCAGGGGAAAAAAAATAAAAGACTGAAGGATTTGCTTGTCTTTTGATGGGGTTTTTTGTTTTGTTTTTGTTTTGTTTTCCTTCTTTATGCTCTCTCTCTCCAGATTAGAAATATACGTTGTTAAAAGACGAGTAACCTACTGTCTGAAAAGCCATCTCTCCCTTCTACCAAATAAAAAGAGACGGAAGATTTAGTAGTAACATGAGCAGGAATAAGATTTTTTATTAGATTTACTGTATGCTCCCATTTACGGGTTTGTCGATTTCATGGCCTTTTGCACAATCTACCATCGCAATCCAATTTCTGCAAAACTGATCAGAGATTAAGATTTTCATTTAAGTGGCACAAAAAAAAAAAAAAAAAAAAAAAAAAAAAAGGTACAATTTATTTGCAAAAAATTCAGGTCAAACCAAACTCGTGCTACTCAGCCAGTGTGTATCATAGCTCATCAGGGTCCCATAACTCAGCTCTGTGTCTCACTTGCTAAGGTTAAGACAGAACTTCATCTTCTACTGTCAGTTCTTTATTTGATCTGAATGAAACCAGCTCACAGATTCCAGTGAGATGAAAACCTGGCCCTTGGGAGCCAGTGTGACTTTTGTCAGAGACTGTATGCAGTGGAGATGGGATTTCTGCTCTGGGTTGTTAATCCTGTATTTTTACAAACCTCGTTTTGCATTAGCAGATACATTTAGTGTGATAGTTTCCTAAGTACTCATACACATAGCTGTGGAGAGTGTGTGTACCTGTGTATTTGGATGTCCTATCCATGTGATAACTTGCAGAACTCTGTGATGAACCTCCCTGCATTTCTCACCTCATCACCTGTCCCTTGCTTACCAATTCATTTCTCCCATGACTATTATGAATTGTAATCCAAGCCTTTGCAAATTCTTGCAGTTTCTGTGAATTGAAAAGCAAGAGGTAGAGGAACAAATGAGTTCCAGTGCATTTTCCAGATCTGTGTTTAATGCTTTTTAAATTACTTTTTTTTTTTCCTTTTTTTTTTTTTCTGTAGCTTCTTGGGTAACTCTAGAGCAAGTTAATGTTCAGTAGTATTTTGTTCATATTCAAATAAGATGATCTGCTCACAGATCAGCTGTAAGAAATGTTCCTATGCCAAACTACTCCTGTTGCTTTATAGGCAACATCTGCCAGTTTCTGCATGTGAAGTTAATTGCATTATCTCTAATTAGAGGACGATATGACTGCGTTTGGAATGGAATTTTGTAGCACAACCTGTAGCAGAGGAAGGAAGTGTGTGCAAAACCATGAGCCACATACTGGTCAAGTTAGATGTACCGTGAGTTTCTGTGAAATAATACAGATGTAGATGCAGAGAAAATCATGCGGTCTTGGATCGTCCCATAGACATCAGCTCCACAGTTCTGGACTATATGGAAATGTCCATGCTAAGCCTGACCCCAGGCAGAAGAGCCAGTTTAATACCTTTGAGAATCGGTGACATCAGTAATTCAAACTGATGGATAACTGGCAGAGTCCACGTTTAACAAGAAGAGTACATCCAGCTCTTTGTCTTGCATCCCTTTGTCATGCAGCAAAAAGGGATTTCCAGTAGATAACTGGAATCTCAAGTAGGATTAATTGCCTGCAAAAAGAATATTGATAACAAGGTAATACAGTGTGAATAGTCCCAGAAATATGTTTCCAGTATAGAGGGTGGGGAATTAATTCATGTTCTACTTAACAAATACTACGAAGGAAATTTATTACGCTTTGCAGAGTGACCTGCTTGGCACAAAGTACTCTAGTAAGAAGAATATCTGGAGAGCTGATTCAAAGTACCAAGTAGTCCAGATTTTTTCTGCTTCTCTATATATGACTGAAAACCTTTAGAGCAAAGCTGGAGTCACATCCCCTTCCTCTTGCAAGGAGCACGGATTGAAGATTCTTTCAAATGAATTCTGCTCCCAGAAGGAAGTACATCACTTTGAGGATAAAGTTTAACTTATCTGTACAAGACATATTTCTTTTTTTTTTTTTTTTCCATTTCATCTTTACAATTTGGAGACAGTTTATTTGAGCATTAACTGGCACTCCATCATACTCTGACTCCTTACAGTGTCTGCAAACCCAATGTGAAACAAGAAGCCAGTCTGATAAGTAGAGAATACACTTTAAGAAGTAACATCTCATTTGTCAGACAGTGAAAGAAATATAGAACAGAATGATCAGAATATGTCTGTGTGTTAGCCCCGATGCCATTTTGCTTTGGTGAACTGAAAAGGTTTCTTAAAGCAAAAGAAGGTAATGACAACCCACCTTACTTTTATCAGCTATTGCAAGAAGAGTGCTTCTGTCCTCAGGAAACTCTTGTGTAATTCTCTTTATCTTGGTCCTGTGCTAGAGGTGGAAGTGTGGAATTCTGGAGTACTGTCGCTCTTTTTGTTCTTCAACAGATACTGTCTGGTTTTAGATTTGCCTTGACTTTCTTTTTACTTCTCTTGAGCTGGGGAAGGTGAAGCAGCAGCTCTCGTGCATCACAGTCTGCACAAAACTCTTAGGATTCTCCCTCTCTCTCAGGATTCCTTTGTCAGGTATGTGAAGGTTTGTTTGTGGATCAGGTGATGGAGGCCATGCTAGGAGAATTAAAAGACTCTTCCTGAGAAATTCAGAATTGCTTAAGGACAGCTTAGGAGAAAGGTACCAGAAGCTGAAGGAGAGGCAGAAGGTGTCTTGAGAAAAAGTGCATGAATCTGTGTGCTCCACAGACATACATCTGACTTGTGGTTTGCAGAGAGATTTGACAGAGAGATTGTAAGGATGCTCTGTTGTAGAGAGAAGATGATACCTTCTTAGAATCATAGGGGTGAACAACAGCAATCTATTCACACTATAATTTGGAAGAGAAAACAGCATTTTGTCCCATTGTTTTTTATACGGAGGGAACTCTGTTTTGTTTGCCTGCCAATGGACAGCCTCCTTTTTGTATCAGTGTAGATTTACCTAGACAGATTGTCACCTGTACTGCTGTGGCTGGCCTGGCATCATCATATGCACAATGAGACAGGTGTAGATCTTTGACCTGAGTGACAAGATTTGTGCTGGGGAGGGGCTGCAGAAGCAGCTGTGCATTGACCTACAGAGAAACTGGCCAGCAGTGACACAGCAGATATTGCTTGTGACTGGTGGAAAGCTCAACTGCGAAACGCTCAGGGAAAAGGGGGAAAAAAGCCCTGGTGATCTCTGACACAGAACATTTTTCCCTATTTTCTTAAAATCTCTTTTCTAGTAATCTGAGAGTCTCAGCCTGTGAGCAGAACTGAGGACGGAAGAGGCATGTTGATTATTTCTTGCTTCAACCCAGGGACTCTAGCCAATCTTGTGAACAAAGGTTGATTCATATTTCAAAAGAACAGGAGGTAGCATTAATTTTAGGTATGGTACAAAAACAAACAAAACAGCATTTTACAGTGTTGTTTTCTTTTTCTTGCCCACGTTTCAGTAGTCATGCACTTCTAAACATGCTGGAGGAATAAAGAACTAAAAAAACACAGAAGGGCTGCTGTTTATGAAATTGTAGTAATAGTTTAATATATGGACAGGTGACAGGCACTTCTTGTAGTGCTTATCTTGGCGGAATGTGGGGTCACAGAGCACAGTTCTGTTGCAACTTGGAAATCCCAAGCAATGGGGAGATAAACCTCACACTGTAGATTTTAATTTTTGTGTGTTATGCAAAAGACAATGGATAAAAATGTTGATGCATCATGGGTTAGAAATTTGGTGGTAAAAAAGGGTCAGGGAGTTTGAGTCTATAGCACATACCTGAAATAAGAAAAAATGGGATAGTGAGAGACATTCTGAAATAAGAAAGGTTGAAATTGTTTTGTAAGGAGAAATACCTGCACCATCGGGAGTCTGGTAGGGCGAACAGATCTGCAAAGATCAAAATCGAGAGCCATTAATTAGGACAGAACATGATGTCCTACAAAGTTTTGCTTAGCAATGTATTCCAGACAATTTTTTTTAGGGAGTGAAAAGGAAGTTCAAGCAGCCATGATCTTAATAGCTAATGACAACTAAGTGGGGTTCCATACTCTGCATACGTTAAGTTTAAATGCAGATGTCAGGTCTCTGCTGCCACATTGAGAGACACAGTGCTGTGCATAGAAATATGGCTTGATAAAAAACAAGAGATACTAAGACAATTCTGAAGGCATGTGTTAGAACGATTTCCTCTTTTAGGCCATTGCTTTAAATTCAACCCCTGTCATCTATGACTAGAATGTGTTAGCCTTCAAATAGCTCTTTGACCTACTTGAGGTTAATTGGTGGTTCCAATCCATCCCTCCTTACGTGACTGTTCATATCCAGCTGTTGCTATTTCTGGTTTGTCCCAGACAATCTTTTTGTTTTTAAGCTGGTTTGTTTCAGTGCCCTTGTTTTACAGAGACATAAGAGCTGCCAATGGGCATCAGACCAGTGGCACATCTGGTCTAGGCTTCAGCTGATGAATAGCAGCCAGGGGGAAATGGGGAAGAAAAGAAAAACAAATTTTGCAGAGCAGAGACGAGTGCTGTCTCTAGGTTTACTGCAAAATGAGATTTGGACAAACAGGCTCTCAGTCCAGATGATAGTGGGCAAGCTGCTGTTGTTAGCAGTTGCTCCAGAAGATGAGAACTGGTTGTGAGCTGGGGTCCTGCTGTGTTAGGTAATGTGCAGACTTGTAACAGAAGGACTGATTCTTTCACAAGTAGCTCACAGATTACAGGTAAGGCAAGAGAGCACGGATGGGTGGATCCAAAATGAGGAGAGAGGAAGTGATGTGCCAGTACTAATCAGCAAAATATTCAGAAATTATAGCCTGTCATTTCCATATTTTTGAAAAAAATCAAAGCAAATCAGAGTGTTAATGAGCATTTTGAAGTATGTAGCATCATCCTTTTATATCTGAGGTGAATTTCAGAGATGCTTGCTTGAAAACCCAGCAAGCATGCAATGGAGCTGTTGTTGTGTGGTGTTCAGAGAAAATAATCGATCCCTTACCCCTATTTGAGAAGTGCTTGATAATAAAAAGGTAGGTGATGGAGTGCCCTGGTAGAAATGAAAATGAAGAGATTGTGTCTTTGCTATCTAAGGCACAATTACTCAGTCTAGCATAGATGTTTTATCCTGCACTGTTGTCTTGCAAGCATATAGCAGCATGTTGAGGGATGATAGCTAGGTACTGTTACCATTTCTTTTTGATTTCAAGCTGACTATTCTGATGACATATTTCTTCCCCTTCTGTGAGAACTTGCTGCAGGGCATCCCCTAAGTGGTCTAGGAGCATAATCAACGTTGATGCAGATGGTAGTCCTTTGCATGGCAGCTTATCATGTATGCTCCAGGATCCAGACTATTTGCCTGTTAATATTCAGATTCAGTTGAAAGGTTACCTCTCAGCTAAAGTCTCCAGTTGCTTGAAAAGTCCTACTTGAGAAAAGAGAGAAGCACTCTTCTTACACTTTATTACTATAGTTTTGCTCGGTGGAGGCATTTGAGCTTCTGTCAAATGCTTTTTTTAAGAAGGGTCCTTGGCAGAAAAAGAAATTCTAAGCTCTGGTCCAGAGTAGCTGGGATTATCCTTTGCTTTCAGAATGCAAAGCACACAGTGCATCTGCTTGTAGGGATGGGAGGGGATTGCTCCTATGATGACTTCTATGTTTTGCTTGGGAGGACCGACACCCTTTTGGCTCTTGGGGTATATTGCTGTTCTCTTTTTGTTTTGATAACTGGAGTCAAGGGCAACCAGGGTTTTTTGTGTTGGAAATATCCAAATAGAACTTAATAAATGAAGACCAGCTGTGGGCTGCATTCTAGAAGGTCTAAACAAGGGGAAGAGGCCATATAGAGGATGGAGATGGTTTCTGTGAACAAGGTACTTCACACAGAGCTGCGGATCAGAATACTTGAGATTTCTGTGGCAGAAATCTGATATTCAACCATTTGAAATTTCTGTAACAGAAAAGATTGTTCACCTTTGTCTCAGTGAGCCAAAAGTCTTTTTTAGCTCAAATTTGCCTGCTCTGGCCTTGTCGTGGAGAAGGTCATTGCAGCTTATAAGAGCAGTATACTTCTCCTGCCCTAAAAAAATAAAAGAATTTAGACAGACAAATCCCTTTTGTTCAGGCTCATGGAGCGATGGCCACGGAGCAGATTGTAATAAGTACTGAGATCTGTTGAAACTGCACTCGACAGCACTAAACGAAATGTTCTCCTCCCACTGGAGGTCAGCAGTGAAATGTTTTATCAGTTAAAGACAATGGGGACATCTCTGCTGAGTGTGACAAGCAGCAGGGCTTGCCATTTTCCTGTCAGCTTCTGATTAAAGTAAAATTAGTTCAAGCTTAGATTAACAAAATCATTTTGTCTTTCCTCTTTTTATCTCTTCTTCATTCCGAATTTTATTTTTTGTTTTATTCAAAGCCACATTATATCTCTTCACTGGCATGTATAATTAATTAGAAGTCTCAGGAAAACAACCAGCTCCCAGAGGAACTGCGGTGAAATTGCCTGGTGCTTCCAACTATGGCTCCCAGCCTTTTTGGTTGTTTTAAGGAAGATATTTCTTCATATGAAATTATTTCCATTTTCCTTTATTTTTCCCTCCTGTCCCCGATGTAGTCTCTTCAGATGAATGTTCCATTTGATCTCAGTAGGCCGTACGTGATTCAGGCCACAGCATCATTTTAGATTATTTTTTTAATGTCACCCCTTAAGTACCATCTAGTCCAACATCAAGTAGTTTGGGGTTAGAAGGTGGGGAATGGGGAAGCAATGTCACTCCCTCTGTAAGTAACGATCAGGTTCACAATCACCTGAACATTCATAAGTCTATGGGTCTCAGTGAGATACATCCCAGAGTCCTGAGGGAATTGGCTGATGTAGCTGCCAAGCCACTCCTGATGATATTTGAAAGTCATGGCAGTCAGGTGAAGTCCTGGTGATTGGATAGAAGGCAATGTCACACCCTGTTTTAATTTGGGTAGAAAGGATGATCCAGGAAACTACCAGCCCGTCAGCCTCACCTCTGCTGGGGAAGATCATGGAGCAGATCCTGCTGGAAGTTATGCTAAGGCATATGGAAGAGAGGAAGGTGATAAGCAATAACCAGCATGGCTACTGCATGCTCCTGACCACCTCCAAGAACCCACTGCAAAGTGAAATTCAAATGACTTGGCTCAGCAGTCAGGATATTGCTGTCCTGACTGCAAAACTGCCTTTCTTTTCTTGTGGAAAGGAAATGAATGTGACTGTACTGCGCTGGTTGAGGAGAAAGTGAATGCTTCCAGATTCCTGGGCTGGATTTTGAATCACAGAAAGACATTGTGAGTTGGGGCAGGATGCAAAGAGCTTTATCAGTGTCCTGTAGATACTAAATGCCCCAGAGAGTAGTTAAGTATGTACAGAATTTAAGAGTGGTTGCATTTTGGACTTTTTCTTTGCTCATGCAAATACAGATTCACAGTGCATTTTAATTTCTGGCTGTTGGACTGAAGATGGTTTTATTTAGAGCTGCAGTTTTGCTGGTGACCTGACAGTCTCTGGATATGTTTAAGGGCTGAGGTCTTTATAGCTTGAGGTGTTTGACAGTAGAGAAAATAAGGACTCGAGGATTAAAAAGAACAACATGGCAGAGGCTGGCAGGTAGATGTTGGCAGGAAAGAAAGAAAGAGATGCTGTCAAAGTGGGTGTTGTTTGGCACTGGCATGTGGAAGCTAGACAAAATTAAAAGCCGTCTCTCTCTGTAACAAGTGCTCTACCAGTAAAAACACAAAGCAAACACCTCAAAACCAACCCAAGCCCTTATCACAACCTGGTGAGGAATTGAATTTTCAAAGTGAAAACCAAATCTTTCTCTGCCTTCTGATGTATTGCTAAACTAAAGGGCCTGCTGGCCCACACGTGTGAAAACTCAGCCTAAATCAGCTGTTCAGCTCTCTATCTGGATCAGAATAGAGCCGGCATCTAAGTTAATAGGACAAACATGCTCTGCCAGTCCTAACTGCTGTGACTGAACGAGTTTGCTCCTAAGTAATGGAGTAGAGCTAGAAACAAGGGTCGTGATGGAAATAAAAAGCTTTCACTGCAACCTCTATCACACAGTGGTAGAAGGTGACATTCGTCTAACCCTAAAGCTAATCCAGTTCTTGGTTTATAGATATCCTGCATTGCACGACATGCAAGCAGCTTTTCAGGGAAAAATAATGGCAAAAGAAGGGGCATAGGAAAACACCTAGTTATCTTCAGGTAAGTGAGAGTAACAAAATGCAGGTTTTTGACTTCAGAGAAGTTTCAAAAAGCAAATAGCAGGGAATGTTTCATCAATTCCTGCTCTTTTTGCAGTTTGCTGGCTGATCGCTCTACAGCAATTCCGAATGAGCCGATCATTTTCATCACTTAGTAGTTTATGAGATTTTGTAGACAATTCTGTGGTAGAACACAAACAGGTGATTTCAAATGGGGCAGACTGCACAGCTTTTCCTTCTCACACAACGCTGGCTAGGAAGCAGGCAATGAGCCTTTAAATTACGCCTCTTCAGATGCACACTTACTCTATGCAAAACTGCAATCAGACCTGAGTCAGCCTTAATGGCTCTGGTGCCTGTGATGGCAGTTTCCCATGATCCATCAGCTCACAGTTGCCTCTCAAAAATGCATTTGAGGCATTCTCCAAATAACTTAACCGTCTCTGCTTAAGAGAAGGAAACTCGTGAGACGAGATAATCGCCACTCAGCATTGATGCTAAAACACTGAATTCTGCAGCATCTCTGGTGAACCTTTTGTAGTCCTTAGTTACAGATGTATCTACGGAGATGGCTGCCCAAGAGCTCATACTGAAGAAACAAACCATTCTCAAACTCGGTGGTACTTTGTCCCATTTAAGTTAAGTTTCTGACCAGCAAATCGCTGTGCTCTTTTAGCAGAGATTATCTGCTATCCTGAGAGTAATGAAGAACTGTGACACATTTGCAGTATCTTTTGATGCTGATGTTCTCAGACCTAGCAGATGCTGGAGAGAGCCCTCAAACCTGCATTTTGCCATTGAAAGTAATTTTGAATCTCAGTGTATACCAATACTGGATAAAGAGTTCTTATTGCTTCCACAAGTCTGGTTGATGGTGCAGTTGTGGAGAAAGCAAGGGAGCTATGGTTTGTCAATACCACCAGCTGCGTAGACAGAGAATGAGTGCTTTTCAGTTTTACTGCTGTTATTTTGAGTGTATTTCTTCTCGCTTTACATTTTTTGCCCAGTCCACGCTCATAGTGATCCCGTATTCTCCCTGCTCTCACATTCAGATTATGGGGAGATGAAAGGGGTGAGACAGTCAGTGCTTTTTCTATGGCTGAACTGTTCATTGGCCAGTCTATAAAGTGATATATGGAAGGCTTCACAGTATGAAGTGCTAGAGCTAAAGCTGAGGTCCTTGCACTTTAGGACAGTTGTCTCAGCTGCAGCACAGACACACATTAATGTGAAATTGTTGCTGTTGTTTAGCTCTTGGTTGGGCTTTGGGATGTGATCTGTCGCTTTTGTTTGCTTCAAGCAAGTCATTGTCTGCATTCACTACTAATTGATATTTGCACATATAGAATGGGCAAATGGTGTTGAGACCTAAGGGTTGATTCTCAGCTGTTCTAAACCTCTGCCTGCTGATGGCACTCAATCCTGGGGTGAGCTGTCGTCTGGCCAGAGATCCTCTCAGTCATCTGAAGCGCACCCTGAGGGAACGTTTAAGCATGCTAGAACTGCTGGAACATGTTCTTGCAAAGTCTCTGCTCCCTCTTCTGTGAGCAGAACCTTACTGCAAACCTTCCCTTTGGCAAGTATCAGGTGTTCTCTGACTCCAGGGAAAAGCTGTTCATAGGTAGGATGGATGCTCAGAGTAGGCAAAAGTGACAACTATAAGTGTCCTTCTCAAGCAGAGGAGAAAATTCAAGAGCTTTTTGCAAACAAGATTGGAAAAGGAAACCACAGAATCAATGAGAAATTTCAAACATTTGGCCCCGTGGGCTTTGAAAAAGAGATGAGCTCTTTGATTCTGTCAGTAAATAAAAAAAACCCTCTCATCTTGTTAATTCCTTAAAGCTTTATTTGTTTACTGTGTAAACACATAGAAAAGAGTTTCTGATTAGTGGACCACCTGTAGCAGAAGAAGGAGGAGAAGAAGATGCTGAAAGGTATGGACAGTTTGGCACTCCAAACAATTTCAATTGATTTCTACTGCTCCCTCTGGCTGAGGATGTTTCACACAGGGTCAGTGCCAAGGGCATATCTATTGGCAGCTGGAACATTTGCCTCTCCTCTGATTGTACCCAGGATCCGGTGCTGTCAGTTAAGTTGATATTGCACTTGCTAGGTCTGTAGATCTGTGTGTCATATTGTCAATGATCATTGACTTGCAGTGTCCAGTTGTAGGGCGTAAATAAGGGAGGTGGACGTGTGGGGGGGTTATTGGACTTAGCTGTGATTGACTTGAAATATCCTGCTGAAATTGCCTCGAGTCAGTACACAACAGACTCTTTATTAGCTATGGAAACAGCCAAAATTACCTTCAAGAACTCAAAAGTTATGTATTTGCACTAATGACAGCATCCTAAATGATTCTCTCTGGCCTCGTTATTGGGACTGAGAAGGCTCATCCTGAGCTTGCCTGAACTTGGGTTAATTCAGTCGGGGGGCAGCGATGCCAAACTTCTCCAGCTGGGTGAAGTAGCAGACAGGCAGAAAGCTGCAGCTGGGATACAGGATGCCTATTGCTTCCTTTCATGGTTGAGCTCTTACAGCTGTAGGAGAGGCACAGACTACAAATAATCTGCCCTTCAGCATGAGGACTGACTTGGATCGGTAGTGCCAGCAGGGAGATGTTCCTGTGAGAAAGAGTAGTAACCACCAGTGTAAAAATAATAATACTATCTGGCTCTTTTAAAAATTCATTCTGCCGTTCTCCAGTAGGATGATCTCCAAAGCTGAACTGAACATAATGCATTCCAAAACTGGAAGCAATCATGCCTCAAGAAACAGCTAATACCACAAGAGCAAAAGCAACTGGGATAAATCATACAGCTAAAACCGTATTTTAAAAATTAGCACTTACTATAAGGTGGCTTGTTTCATTATTAGAATGTTTGGTGTTTTTTTCTTGCTTATGAATGTGAAACAAAGCTGTGATATGGCTGGCCACAGGCCACAGCAATTTTCTACCTCGCAGCTCTGGATGGACTTGTTCTAGTCCCAGGTCTCCAAAGAGCTCTACTCAGTTGTTTTTCTCCTCAGTATGGACTTACATATTTCCAGCCATTCTCATAGCAGCCATTTCATGTAGCACTGCTAATGCATCCAAGTCTTTGATTTATATCTGTTTTTCCCAGTTCTGCCCCTCTAGCAATTCTCAGTTCTACTAAATCCTGCTCTCTGACATTGCCAGTTCTTTCAGTTGTGGAAACTCCTTTGGGTGAAGAAAGTGAACGTACAGGTCTTGAAGCAAACAAAAATCCACATAGGAATATCCCGAGATTGGCAAACTTATTCTGTCTACCACTGTGAAGGTGGAAGAGAGATGCATTAGCTTGCTGTGCCACCTGGCCTCCACTATGAATCAGATGATTCTGTAATGGTGTGTAATGCACACATGCTCACGTGCCTTGGAGCTGTACAGGGAGGGAAAAGGGGTAGTGTCCAAAAGGAACAACGCCTTTCCTTTTCTCCCTTCCTCCTTATGTCCTGATGTGCCAGAAACTGCTTATCCCCCAGGCATCTTGACTTGCCTGCTTCAATAAATAAAAAATGTGCCAGGCAGTTACAACGGAGCTAATTGCTGATAGCTCTCTATTGATCCATCCATTTGGCAGCTCTGATTACGAAGTGATACTTCCATCTAATCACAGCTGTGGCAGCCAGAAAAAAAAAGCCTGGACACAAAGCTTTGAAATGGTACAGCATTCTCAGGCTTTCCAGCCATTCTCCTGAATGAACGCTTTAATGAACAGAGGGAATTTTGTGCTGCGTGGCTCCAGGAAGGAACTGGGATGGTGAAACTGCTGTTCTGAGCAGTGTACAGTGGAGAAAGAGTGAGCACAGAGATACTGATGGCAGTCCCACCTGGTGAGGCTTTCCATCAGCTGGTTATCAAATGGCTATGGACTTTCACCCTAGATCTGAACTGCTTATACCTTTCTCGTGCAGTGAGTTGGCTGATCAACTAGAGATTGGCTTGCAAAAGACCAGGAAATCTTTGAAGGGCTGAATGGACCATGCACTGTATCTGCTACATAGCTGCATGTCGTGGATGATCCTCACCTTCCTACAGCAGAAGCTGTTGTAGTAGTTGAAATGGAAGGAAATGCACTGCATTATTAGAAGTTGTCATGAAGAACTGTAGATATTAAAATGTTCGTCCACTCTTCTCCTCCTGCCGTTTTTCTCCACAATGCTGATAGATCCCTTGGTTGCTGTTGGCCTAAGGTCTGAACAAAGATGTTCTCATTTCAAACACAGATTACGTTTTGCCCTAGGGGCCTGAAACATAACTAGAGCTGTTTGACGTTGGCTGAATGGGAAAAATTGTATCAGAAAGTGGCCTTTTTAGAAAATGAATGCTTTTGTTATGCTGGAAAAGGTTATTCTTTTTTTTTCCCTCACAACCTCCCCCTTTTTTTTTTCTCTTCAAAATGTTTATTTTTGTTTTGTAGAGATTTTAAACAATTCACCTCATTCATTTCTTCTCTTGTAATTTTTGGTTGGTTTCTGCATGTTGCCTTAGAAATCCATCTGCGCTTATGTTTATATCTTTGTCCATATGGTCTATCACTGGAAACGTCTTTTTGCCTCCCGTGTGCACGAGTCTACGTTGTCATTGTGCTTCTTCTTTCTCTTTTGCCCTTTCTTTTTCCTGCCATGAAAGCTCTCCCTTTTTTCTTTCTGATTATTCAACATCTCAACCTTTTGGTATTGTCTTGGTAGACAGCTCCCACCTTTGTGCTCAGTCATTGTACTTCACTTGGCTTTGTGTCACACCTTCAGCCATTTGCTTCACCTTTCCACTTCTGGTTCTCTGAGTTGCTTTTCTTTCTGAGTGTCTGATGAAGATCACTGTTCTTTTCTTCTTCAAACATTAAACTCCCTCAAGCATCAACTTTATTTTAAAATCTGTGAAGAAAAAGGCAATTAAGATCCTGTAGGAAACAAACAAACAGAAAAAGAAAGCAGTATCAAAATGACAATTATGACAATAATGACAATTCACAATTATGTTTTAAATGCTTGCGGCTGTTGAATGTAGACTGCCCTAGGGGACAGAATCCCAAAGCTGACTGAGAAGAATGAAAAGCAAAGACCGAATGAGCAGAATTGTTTAAAATCTGTACGGAAAACGGAGGAAAGAAAACAGTAATTTTGAAAATAAATTATCTTTTTTTCTCCTGTTGATTGATAAAGAATCTTCAAATGCTTAAAATGTATTTGACTTCATGAGACACATTCAGAAGTGACTGTAGCTGAATTTAATGAGTTCTGGTCTGTTCATTTCTCTGGCTTTTTGTGGGAAGTAATTGTGGAAATAATTCAGCGCCATGTTCTTGCTCCCCTCCCTGTAGCTCACACCTGCTTACTGGCTGCCATTACATTTTACCAGAGGAAAAGGCTTAAGTTAGTGCTGGTGGAGCAGTTCATGAGAGGTGAAACGCAGCTGGAGGCAGAAAGCTGCCCACTGGTACAGCTGGTTTGGGGAAAGCTTCTCCATCCTTACTCTTCTGCTTTAGGTTTGCTTCCAAATGTAGGGCCATGTATTTACAGGTAAAGGCACCTACAGATGTGGTTGGAAACGATATTCAAATTACTGACATGCCTAATTTGCAATGGCCAGGAACAGAAGGAAGAACAAAGGAGAAGGTAGAAAGTGCAGAGCAGAGAAACAAAGTGAGAGAGCCATAGGAATTCCACTTCTACCACTCTGTAAATTATTCACACATGCCAGCTGGTAATTACTTATAATGAACGTCTATAAAGCACTTTGATATGCTCAGATGAGCAGTGCTATAGAAAGTGTGTCCCCTGTTTAGATCCTAAGAATAAGACACTAGTAGAAAGGCAAGAACTACCCATATAATTATCCTCTTATAATATGTTGGCTCGCTGGTTCTGTGCTGAGATGTGTTATTAAAAAAGTCGATTACTTTTTCAGAGTGTGAACTTCAGAGGCAATAATATGATGATGATTCAGATTGAGGAATAACGTAGAGTACTGATAATTCCTAGCAGTCTTTCTGAACATGGAATTTGTGTCTTTTTATTTCTGAAAAAAGTGATGTCATCATTATCCCTGAATCTGTCTGTCCAGCTGCACGATTCAGCTGTGCATCCCTGTGACCACCAAGCCAATGATGCAATCTGCAGCTTGCATTCACCTGTGTTCTCCCTGCAAAGACAATCTTTGTGAGCACCCACTTCCCACATCCCATATCTAAGGTACTTTGTATTTCTGATGAAGCATCTCTCTCGCCTGGAGGATGCTGTTGGTGTCCCTTTGGGATCTACTAGCCTGTGTAGAAAAGCTGGCTATGACCCCGGTGAAGTAGAAGCACCTCTTACAAACCAAATTTGCTTAACAGTTTGTGCTGTATTAAGATAAAATTTGCTAATTAATAGGGGTTTGGCCAAATTTAGAGTAGTCTTATTCTATGGAACGTAGAGCTGCTCTTCTTGCCCTTTTTTTGTATTAGAAGTCAAGTGGCAGAAAAAGAAGAGAAGGAAGAGACTTGATTAAAAAATAGCTTTTCCTTTTGTAGTTACGTAAGTCGGATCTTGCAGCACCAGTTGAAAGCTGGTGACATTTGAGAGTTCAAGATAAGTGAAGCACCAGTTGGAGATCGGTATCAAGGAACATTTTTTAAACAAGCATTGCACAACGGGCCAAAGGTAGCAAAAAAAGCCTTCCCTTCATACATACTTATCACTGGAGAAGAAGAAACTTTCATGGTTCATGTCTCTTTATGTTTTATGCTCAAAATGACCCGTGTATTCATTGGATTGCAGCTTCAAAGTGGACTCTTTTCTCCAGCAAAGATCATGGTGGACCTTTTAAGTTTCCATCTTGGGCAAAACTGCTACAAGAAAAGGTTAAAACAAAAAAGGGAGTGAAAACATTAAAGGAGTGCTGTAGTTTTATTATCACTAGAGATAGACCTATAAATCTTCTCATTAGTTAAACGCATATAAACACATATAAAGAACAAAATGATTATATAGAAATGACACAAGGTATAGTACACATAGGACTGTTTAAAAAAGGGAGATGTGTGACCCAGCTCTGCATGGAGGAAAGTTACAGTTTCTGTACATCTGTCATTTTAAAAGATTGCCAGATTGTGCAACCCATGGGAGTAGTTTCATTGCACTCTCTGGGACTGCTTAGGTAAATAAAACATGCAGCAGCTGCATGGGCTTGTTCTAAGTGAGCTTATGTGTGCTAAAAATTATACAGATAAAGGCACAGCGGGAGGGAAGCATCACGTGCTAAGAGGCCTTATGTTATCCAGCACTACCAGTTGGAATTCAGCCCAAAGGACAGACCAAGTGCTGTGTAGTGCTGGGCATCAACACTGTCGAAGAGGGAGGTACCCCCTGAGAACTGAATTTCTGAAACACTGGTCACCAGAGGTTAATGGCTTGATTCTGCTAGGGATGCTCTTTAATTATTCTACCTGCTTAGCTCTGGGGCACTGAGGTTTGAAGGAGTCATGGGAGTGGAGCTACCCTGTCTACTTTAACAGCCAGCTATCTGAACTGGGTGGGGTGCAGTAGGGTCCAGTGGTCAGGAAGGATGCATCAAAAGGATGTTCTGTGCCATGCAGTGCTCTGCTTCCCTCTGCATCTCCAGCAAGTTGTGAAAGCTCTTTTTTTGTACTCTGTACAACAGGGAGAAAAGCTCTTCTGTACCTTCTAAGGCTATTGTGATGATGAATATGTTACTGATTGTAATGAACTCACATACTAGAACTGTGGGAGCCATATAAGCATCTGATATAAGTAAGTAGAAGCCAATAGGCAGGGCAGTGCATGAAAGCTTTCATTGGCAGTACTGTATCTTTCACATCCTGCTGAGCTTTACCTGCTGCTGATCACAATGAACAACTTAGGCCCTGAAGCAGCAAGATTGATATCCTTTGTATTTTATTTTTCATCCAAGCCAGTGGAACGCGAAATGCTATCCCTCTTCTTAGTAGTGCCTAATCCTCCCTGGGCTCTGTCTGAGCTCTTTATCCATGGAATACCATGTGGGACTAAGTTTCACAGGTTAATTACATGCTAAATAGTGATTCATTTTTGTCCATTTTCTTTGGGTAACCCTTAATTGCAAATTGCCCTCCAGGTCTTGTGTTACGTGAAAGTAAAGAGAGAGGAAACAGTAATTACCCTTCCAGACATTATCTTGCAGCCCTCTCCCATACAAATACTCTTTTACTTTCTACCGCTCGTAATCCCGAAGCTTTTCATTTTCCTTCTAATGGATTACCTTCGTTCCCATGTATAACAGTAGAAACTATTGCTGCTCTCCACTGAGTCATTTTCTGCTTGGCCTTTTTAGTGACTAAACCTGAGCAGAGGGCAAAACCTACATTTGCACAGAGGCATAAATTTACCACAATGGCAGAAAGCTACCTTGACTGCAGTCTGGTCTCTTTCCCGTATTTTTCTATTTGGAGTTTCGTTTGGAGTTGATGAGAAATGGGAGTGATTCCTCAGGAAAGGAGAGAGACATTCTGAGGTATACTAGGAAAAAGGTGCCTGGATCACTAGATGTTACGGGTCACTGGAGATGCTCTTGGTCTAGCTTTCAGGTGGCTACAAGGCTCCTGGAGCTCAGTGGTGATTCGTGTGTGCAGAGTCAGTCTCGGAAGAAAATGAATAAATTCAAAAATATGCCAACAGCTTATAGATGTTATTGAATTTAGGAAAGAATTAAACTTTATCTTCTTTGGAGATTAAACAGCTCTCTAGCTAGTAGAAATAAATCCTGAAAACATTTCTGATTAGAGGAGGGGATTGAAATTTGCTTTTTCCTTTTCTAAAGAAAAGTAAATACATCTAAGAATAACTGCACCAAACGGTGCTGGTGAAGTCTGGTATTCCATCCCTCCTGAACATCTGCCTGGTCTGGCCTCCTCCCAGCAGTCTATGCAGAAGAAGGGGTGGCATTTCATGCAGGGAAAATTCACACTAACAAACTCATGAGATAGTACTGTTTCCCATGGATTTTTCTTTCCACTTATACGGGAACCACCACATATATCTCAGTCATCATGCCAAAGAGTCTCAGCGTTAATTTGATGGCTTCACATCACTTCATAAAGTTTTGTGTTGACATAGACACTGTAATTCCATCATGTAGTATTTCATGTTATTGTATGAAAATGGAGACTCGAGCACACTGACTCCAGTATATTTCAAAGCAATTTTTTCTCAGGGAGGAAAGTCTGTATTAGATTTTCCTGTTCACTGTCTTTCCTCTCTACCATAATTTATAAATAAACCACTGTCATTCTTCATGAGTTCCTCTTCGTTATCAAAGTATATGCTGAAATTTTGTGAGAATATATAAAGATGTATTTACGATCAGATCTTGTGCAGATATATATCAGTACAGTATGTGTCGTGTTTGTAGGATTGTGCTCTTTTTATACCACTGGAATACCGTGCCTTTTTCAGACTATCCTAAGCATTGACACTGTTAACACTGTTAGCTTTTCTGCTTTGCTTTGTGGCACCTTTTAATAATGTGTGCAATTCTGACTCTCCGGAGTTCCTGACAGTTACAAGAAGCCTAGGAAAAAAAAAAGGCACATAAAGCCTTGCCCTGGAGGGATTAGAGAAATAGGAAGAGAGATGTGGTGAACCAAATCAAGTGTAGGAAAGAGAGAAGTTGGGGGTACATGACCACAATCTGTAAACAGCTTGCAGGGAATATGAATAGGCAAGGGAATTATTTTGTCTACAAATGTACGAGTTCTGCTCTGAAAGTAGTGCCTCCTATTTTATGGCTTTGGCCCATGACATCAGAGGCAGGTGAGGTGGTATGGCAGTAGAGATTGAATCCTCCCGACAATATTCCATTACATTTTGTTGCTATATGATGGCAGCAGAGGGGCAGCCTGACAAAATGGTGCCTGACGTGAAAGTGCACGTGGTGCTTCCTGAATGTTTATGCAGACAAACTAGTGGATGTGAGCACAGTGGGATGATAGGTGATGCATTTCAGCAGTGGCACCAGAGAATTAAATACAAGACATGTTCCAGATGGCCATGCAGATTTGTATGCAGTGTGCAGGCTCTTGTTCATTGTTGGTGACAGTATGTAGATAATGGTGGTGACTATGTTGAAAAATAGCATTTTGTAGCTGAGAATTTACTCTATCAGACAGCATTGTTGTGCTCTTTGTATCTGCTGTAGTTTCCACAGAAATGGATGGAAGGCATTACTTTTTGAGCTATCGACAGTGCAAGCAGAAATGGCTTGGGTGCATCAAAGAAACATTTCAGTTTGGAAATTGTTTTGCAGTAATGGGATTTAGGATGCTAACACTGTAGAGTGGGAGTACGTATGCCACATTGTAACAGCGTTGTTTGAGGTGTGTGGTTGCCTTCTGAATGGTACTACTGATAATTTTGGGCTTAGAATAATACATTTTGGTTCCTACATCAATTTCAAATACTAAACTTAAAAGTGGTGTGACTGGTGCTTAATACATTTTAAAATTAGCATCTTAATCATGAGTTCAAGTCTTAGTTGCAGAGTCTATCTGTGGAAACACTGTCTGTGAAATCTCAGTTCCCATCAAGCTCCATCAGTAGGTCGTAGATAACTGGAGGGCAAGAAACAGCACAATCATTTGATTCCTAAAGACAAAAGTTGATTTCTTCATCTGAAGAGAGGGAGTTCAATTTTGCAGTGCTAATTCTAAGGAAGATCTTTTCCCACCAGTTCATGCTTTTTCAAGACATATTTGTTTGATTACACTGGGAAAAAGGGCTGTAATTACAGCCGTAAGAAAGCCAGTTGGAGAAGCTGATGTGTTGACCTTTAAAACTCAAAGAACTTGACACAATCCCAGCTTCTCCTCGTCAAGGCAGTCAGTCTGTGCACATTTCCAAAGCTTGTTTGACATGTTATGAGCAGAACTCCTTGGTCAAAACATCCATTGGGCAGTTCAGAGTGATGTTTTACAGGAGCCAGGCAGGTATCAGAGCGTGACCTGCAAAGAGTAACACTCCAGTATGGGGAGATGTGGGGTCACCTTCAGCAGAAATGCAGTGCCGTGAAACAAAGCATAAATCAATAAATGTGGCGAAGGTCTTGAAAACAGAAGTGAAAGGCAGTATAAACATACCCTGGTATGATCTCTGGAGAACCAAGAGGGGTGTTAGAGATTTCAAAAAGACTGGTGAAGTCACCTGGAAAGCAGGAGCAGAGCATGGAGACTCTAGAAATGGATCTTGGTATTGGCTGTCTTTTAAGTTGTTTGGTTTTCAAGGACCCCGAAACAGAGAAGCTGGGAATATTCCAGGGAATATAAAAGACCTGGGAGCCTCGGAGGTCTGTCTCAGTGCTAAAGTTTTATCTTTAAGTCCCCAGCTACTTTAGTATGATCCTGATGCCTCTTTAACCTCACAGGACTCATTACAGTACCCCTTTTGGTCTGATTACAAAAACAAGTTTCTTCCAGGGAGCAGGATAGTGGATTTTCAGCACACAAGAAGTGTCAAGGTGCTGCTTGAGTGCATCCTTGATGAACATAAGGTAGCTTGTCCCCACCTACTCTTGTAAAGTCAGAAAAAAAGATGGCTTGAGATAAACTTCTGTGCCGGAAGTGAGAGCAGATGAATTTTGTGTGATTGGAGGCTGCTGAGAACCTTGTTGAGATTATTCAGTATAACAAGGCTAAGAATTCAGAAAGCGCCGTGAAAATATCACGCCTCAGGGCACCCTGGAGGCAGAGTTTTCCACTCAGTAAAATTCTAGGAAGACTATTTCCAGATGGGAGTGAGTGAACCTATTTTATTTTATTTTTTATATCCCATCTGGTCTTTCAGGAAAGCATTGTTGAGTCCAAGTATGGATTGCTTAGTGCAGCTCTTCATTTCCCCATAGCAAGGGAATACATTCACCCAAACTTCATGCTAAAAATCCTCATTCCTCAAACTGTCCCTGGAGCTAGTAGCCTACTTCTAAACCCCCATATTGTTCTAACAACTTGGAAGCTGCAGCCTTTACATCAGGTGGGGTCTGGGGGCCTTTTTCTTCCTTGGCATAGGTTGGATGGTGGGCACTGTGCTGATCATTGGTGCAAGGATAATATTAAATACTGGATGTATACATATTAAGAGCAAGACTTGGAAGTTGAAACTGGCTCCTAGAATTTATTTTGGTCAGAATAAGCCAACACATTAAAGCATCACATTAATTCAAATCTGTATTTATTCACTCTTAAGCAAGGGAGCTGGCAAAGTGGCCCGGTATGTCTCCAGTGAGTTCAAAAGCATGTAAGTTTTGCAAACAGCTCAGATTCTGCTTCTCTGTAATAAGCTACATTTCTGCTTGCCACAGTAATGTGTGAGAGACAGAAAGACTACCTGTCACCACTCTGCAGCTCACAGCTGTAGCAGAGAGCAGTTGTCTTATTGGAAAGATGTTTTTGGAGGGAAGAATGAATATGTGTTAGCCAAAGAGAAGGTGAAAATCCATTTTCTCTGTTCCTGTATTCCACCTTCTAGTTTTCTTACATGGTTTGCTTTATGCCTTAATCAAAATAACAGTACTTGAGAAGAGACTTACAAACCACGGGATCTGCAACTATGCCCTTTTGGATCCAAAGGTATCAGTGCTCTTCTGCTGTTCAACACACAACTGCTTCAGTGAGTCAGTATTTCCAGAAACCTCACCACTAGAGACACCGAACACTGTCGTGGAACAGTTCATTGGGAACTGAAGTGCAGCCCGAACGATGGAGCTCATGACTTAATAGGCTTTTTCTTTGCAGAGCTTCAATGCTGCTACAATTAATTAAGCTTTCTTTCTTCAGAGCCCTCTGGGAGAAGTCTGCTAGGCTACGAGAAGCTTTCACTCTCTCACCCTACTCCTTCACGTGCCTTCTTCCCAGCAGGACAATTCGCATGTCCTTGATTCGAACCTTTCTTGCTTGTAGAAGAGCCCCATAGTGGTGATGTTGTTAATTACAACACCTGCAGCATTCACGGGGATTTTAGGTTACAAGGAACATCCGTAGGAAAATACTACACCCTGACAAATCTGTTCTGAAAATGAAATAATTACCTTTTTTTTTCCTTTTCTGCCAAGCTTCTTTCTCATCTGACATAAGTGAAGCAATCCTATCCCATACTGCTTTGCATTTAATTTCCTGTTCAGTTCTCTATGCTGTGCTCTCTTGCAATATTGCTTTTCAGATCTCTTCTCCAATTTCCCTTTCTCCATCATACTCTTATTCCAACTTGACCTGAAAATCCACCATCTTGGTGGTAGCCCCAATCTAACCCTTCCCTTTATAATTATCTTTAGAGGCAGGATGTAAAGGAGCCAGCTAAGGGGAAAATGTAGATTAGCAAAAGTGAGAGTGACTTTGCAGGTATCATGGGCTTAATCTTGAAGGACCAGTAGGGTGCAAAGGAGTTGAGTGAAGTTTTGGAAGCAAAGAGCCAAGGTGTGAAGATCTAGCTGAGCACAGGTATCTCCAAAAATATAGACAAAAATATTGCCTTTGATTAAAATAGGATTGTCTTTTTTTTTAATTGAAGGCTCCCTTCATTGTTTCCCTCTGCAATGCACTGTGTGCCATGGCAGCATCTGTGGCAGCTGAGATATCAGTAGAGGGAACAGGATAGATACAGGTGGCATCATCAAAACATTTCTGGAGGAGTTACCAGTTAGCAAAGTGGATACCCACCTCGTTGTGGGCACAACTGCTTTGGGAACACCTCCAGTTTGTCACCATTGTGAAGGTGAGACCAATAGTTGTAGCAGAAGAGGAATAAATATCAGAAACATAAGAAGTGAAAGGTGGAATAAATGACTTTGAGTTTGGTTTGAGTGGGGTCCAATGCATCACTGACACTCAGGCTGTGAACTTTCCTGAGGTGCTGTGATAACCACTGAGAGGTGAGGAATAAAGAATAAGAAAAAAATGACAGTACACTTTTTAGCACTCTTATTTTCTAGAGAAGGTTTTTCTTTCCTGCCGATCCCTCATGGAAGCACATGTCTGTCTATCCAGGGTGTTTCTTTTCCATTTCTGATTAGTCTTTTATCCTTATGGTCCATTTTCTTGGCAGCTCATCCGAGCAGAGTCTGGAAATGAAAGAATGTTGCCATCTCCATGATTAATGGTTTCCTCCATTGAATTGCAATTACAGGTTTTAATCAGTTCATTATTCCACCTAGTTTTTGGGTCTTGACAGTTACACTGTGGGAACTAATTGAATTGGCTTCACCTCAAGCTCTCCTACAAAAAGATCTTGTCTCACTATTGGGGATTTTGGGTGCTAGCTGGCCAGCTCAGATTTAATTTCCTCTTTTTCCAACACGGAAAAAAAAGATGTTTTTATTTTCCAGTTCTTGCCAACCAAATGTTCCCCTTTTGTATTTCACTTCCAAGCTCCCATTTCCTTTGAAGTACAAGACGTGGGCACTGCTAAAAGTTTAACCTCAGATAACGGCTGGGAACTCATTGTTTTAGTCAAAATTATTATTACATTTTTCTCTTTCTCAGAAGCAGCAGCTATTTCTCCCCTGACTACCTAATCTTTGGTTGTACATGGTGTGTATGTGTGTGCATTTTAAAGTTCAGCTTTCAAGCTGGAACTCAGAGATAATCCTTTCAGTTTCTTATATGGAGGCCTGGATTCACCCCCATCAGGGTTTTCAGGGGAAGAAGTCCCAGGGCAGAGTCATCCAGTTCTTGGCTGGGATGCTCTGAAGGAAGTAATGGCAAATCCTGGAAAGCAGAACACGTTTTTCCAGCAGTTAAGTTTGGAGATGGAGATTTTTAAAGAGGCAGAAGCACTGGGGAACGAAAGTCCATAATCTAAGGATTCTTTTTTTTTTTTTTTTTTAAACATTTTTTTCTTTAATGAATCAAAGTGTTTCTGAGTCTGCTTTTTCATCCCAGCAAGATTCACCAGCCAATATAAGTATCAGAGATGAGGGCACAGTGGCATCCTAAGTTCCATTTTCCATTGGTGCTTCGCTGTAATTAGAAGGCTTTCTGCCTTGATAGGAAAGCCATGGGCTATAAGGTCAACACAGAAATGGGGCAGAACCATGCTATTCACCTCAAATTCAGGTTCTTTTATTAAATCATAAAACCATAAGTTTCCATTTCACAGCAAGAGTTTAAAGCTTCAGTCAGAAATGAAAAGGTGCGTAGTGCTGTAAAGCTGATTAAAAATACGTGCTGCATATTAACAGAGCACAGATGGAATCATTTCTTTCTTAATTCTGTCAGTTATTAAAGTATATCAAAGGTACCTGCTTTTTAAGTAATGAAAGAACATTGCCTCCTTTTAGTCAAGGTGATTAGTATCAATAATATCAATTAGTATCAGTTCCTTTTGGTTTCAGTAATGGGAGTAGTATTCACGGTGCACTATCCAGAAGGGAGCTTATTAAAACATGACTCCCTACCCCTTCCCCCACAAACTTTAGATGACTTAATCACGTCATTAATAATAATAATGTAGGATCCAAGAAGTAACTTCCTCCCAGGTTCTTCCAAGATGAATTGTGGAAGTATGGGCACCAGCAAGATTGAGAGATGTTTATGTGCTCTGACCTTACATAGGAAAGGGAAATATAAGGCTGAAGAGCCAAAGGAATGCAGCAGAGCCCAGGGAGTGCATCATGGTTTGTGATTGCAACCAATTCCAAGCACGCTTTGCAAGGAGAGAAACTATGTTGGGTGCATAAGAGAAACAATCACATTTCCTCTAATGTGCAAAAAATAAAGATCTGTTGTTTAAAGAGCACACAACTGTATCTACCACCTCCTGATACTTTTGACAGGAATCACAGAAGGAGCAGATTGGATCAGTGAAACTTCACTCAGCCCTGACAGTTTGATTGCACTACTGTGGAGGATATGACAGATGTTGGAACAGCACGAACAACTTAAACAAAATGCATCATGCACAAAGCTGGGGCTCAACCTATCCACCACTTAAAGTGATTTGCAAGCTAGGAGGGGTCAGAATGCAGCAGCGATGATTTTACACGGAAGGGGAGGAAAGGGGGGAAAGGAAAGATTGAGACTAGCGGGAAAAAATTGTCTCCAAATGATGGAGTGCCCAGCAATATCAGACAAGAGTGGGGAACTGGAAACCTGCTGTTTGTCTTACATGAAATTATTCAGAAATGAATCATAGCTAGGGCACAGGAGGCTTTGGAGACTCGTTGAGCAAGCAAAGAACAGATAAACAGGCTTTACAGCATGTGCATATGTAAAAATAAGAAAAAGCAAAATATTCTAAGGAGACAAGGGGTTGATATTCCTCAGATATTTACCTACCTGTGGCATTGTTTTCAAAATTTGCCGAGCGTTCCTTGCTCTTGCTGATTTTAGGTTCTCTGCTTGGCATTCCTGAGAAGGGAGACAAACAGGGAGGAAGGGAGGTATTCAAGTCACATACCAAGGGATCTGATATACACAGTAGGCATGTGCAGTGCTGATACTTGGGTGACAGCATTTCACAACCAGTGCCTAGCATGTCACTACCAGATTATGAATTTGGCCTGTGTGCTCAGTGTATTTTTGCAAACCATACTGGACTGCTTTCCACATCTAAAGATATTGATTTGCTTCCTATACTTCATGGAATTCTTCTCTCAGTTGTGGGTACATTTGTGAAGTCAGCAGTCATATTTCATGCTCACCATTTGTTGTTTATCATTACAGCAGTGCTTGTTTTAATATGGGTAAAACATGAATGGAAACTCGCAAAATGAAGTAGGCAGTAGCATCAGATAGAGAGAAGGCGCATGTGTACAATGAAAGCGTTAACTTCTTCCACAGCTCTGTGAATAAACCGCCTTAGTCAGCACACCTCTTACTTTCAGATTTCAAACGTGAACACAAAGTTCTGCCAGACCATGTCAGTCCTGCGTTACCGTATCTCTTACTGTCCATCACCCTTAGGCAGAGGCTGACAGTTCAAAGCCATTTGCTTGCTGAGCTTGTGATGGTGAAAGACAACTGTTAGGGGCTGGTTTGAGATGACCAAAGCTGCTTTCCTTTGTGATCAAGCCTGAATGCGAGTCCCACTCTTTGAAACTGAAAGGTTAGTTTTGTTACCGGCTCTGTTATGTGTTCATGAAGAGTGATACTGTTAGAGTTTAGCCCAATGATTTATCCAAAATGTCCTTTCTACTCCACATCTCGTTTTCAGTACGTTATCTCCACGTCTTCTTTTCATCCACTGAACCCAGTATTATCCTTATGTCTTCTCTCCAAAACCTTTTTCCCTCTTGATAACATCACCAGATGTAGCTGGTCACATCCAGAAGCCAGCATTTCCTCTCTGTTCAGATTAGTGAGGCCTCCAATGCCGTGATCACCTCTCTTTCCCTTGTCTTGGTACCTCAGGCTCCTTCGCTGTGAACAAAACAGAATTCCATCTGCTAGCTCTGTCTTTTCACCCACGTGGCAGACTGCGGTATCTTCAGAATTCTCCTTGTTGGCTTCCTTTTGTCTGCTGCTGCAGCCATGGTTAATTTTCCGCTCATTCCATTACGTGCACCTAAATTACCTTTGATAGGTTATGCACAGCCTGTGACCTGAAAAGCTGCAAGATTTGTCTAAAAACTATTTTAGCTGTTGAGTTCTGTTGAAAGCGATGGGACCCAAAGGCCTTCTGCCCTTTACAAAACTGCATTTTTCAGCTATTTACCTAAAATCCTCTCAACTCAGAGACAATAACATAGCCACAATCCTCATGTTTGTGTATGACATACCATCATGTACACCTATATAAAAACATGTATGGTATCTTTATCTGGAAAATCAGATGGGAAAAGATTAGTGCCCTAGTCTCTTAAAAAATGCACTGTTTCTTCTGTTGCTGTTTCCACTGACATCTTTTCCTGTTATTTGAGGTGTTCTCCTAGTCTTGGCAGAGCCTGCTAAAAATTTGCTTGAGTTTTTGCTTTAAAAAAGTAATGTTTTCCCAGGCTTTTACACCCCCACATTCTAACGGGCTTTCTTTTCTACCAGCAGTAGCCCAGATTCCCAACTCCACTGCTCTTTCCTTTCTCAGCTCCTTCCTGCAAATGTATTTCCTGTGGGATGCTTCCAAGGTGGGATTCAAACTCGACAACATGGCGCTGATAGTATCAGAACCCCTGTGATGTTTTTCTTTCTCTTTTCTTTCAAGTGCGTCCCAAGCAGGTGGCAAATTTCTTGGTTTATTTATTCACAAATTGAACTCAAAACAGAAATCCAGCCCACGCTTTCCACTTAAGCTGTGTTACTCCCAGGTCTTCTCCTCAAGGACAGCTCAACCTGGACTCTGGCTCCTCTCCTTCCATCCAGATGGGACAAAAAATATCCTGCAAGACTGAGCCAGCAAACCACACATCATTTTTCTTAACAAAACCATCATTTGCTAACAGGCTGAGATTTTCAGGATAACACTGTACAGCCACCTAATATATTATCATACTACTTGTACATTCCAGCTCACTCTTGTGCAAGCTCTTCGGGGGTAGGATTGCTCTCATTTTGCATCACATGTAATGCAAAACACATTCATTGTCTTTGCAGGGAAAAATAAGCAAATGCTTATGTTTTGTATGCTTTAGACCTTTCCTAGTTCAGCAATATATATCCTAACTTCAAGAGCAGAATATTCAGACAGCCCAGGTTCAAGATTGATACCAGTTCTAAACTTTGCAGGTCTGCAGATCTCTTGTTTTAGTCTTGTTTCTTTTTACACTGGCCATTGTAATACCCTTCATCTGTCTCTGCTCAAATGGGGTGTTCATTTTCAGCAGCATGATACTTTGCAAAATGTAACCCTTTCTATGTGAAGCTGGAGTGGCTAACCAGAACTGGTTAAATTGCCTCCTCTGTGATTTCTGAAGAGCTGAATGGACTACTAAAAGATGACTGCCCTATTAACTTTTATTACCTCTGACTAGAATATATCACTTACTCCCCATTCATTTGAAAGGTAGCCACAAAATTCAGTTTGGCCTAGGTGCCTAATTCTGGGTAGCTAAACCAGTTGAGACTGATCCTGCTCTTTCTTACAGTGGTTCAGTACTCCAGTGTCCTGGAATGGTGAGCCATTGTAGTTGGCAAATTGAAGGCCAAGAGACACATATTTAAAAATATAAATATGTTTTTGTATTTATATCATTTATATATATATCATATTATATATTTTATTTATTTACATTTCTATGTTTATATATTTAAAAATGAAAAAATTATAAAATTAACTAAACTTTTCCTAAATCTTAAATTCCTAAATAGGAAGAATACATTTTGATTGGAATGTGAACCCTACAGACAAGAGAAGTGGTTGGGAATTTCTGTTCTTTGTTCTCCCAAAAGATTTTGTCCATCCCTAAAACTTTCATGTAAATTAGAAATATTGTAAGCTTTCTGCTGTGACTGCTTCCTTGGCTAGATATGACTGGAGTAACAACCAGCATAACAAGTACATGATGACATATGGGAACAGCAGTACACAAATATAGTCTGTGCAAGAGAATCCAAATCACAATCTTGGGCATTCATTGATTCAGCTAGGCTTGGCAAGCAGAATAGAGATTGATAAAAATAAGGTTGTGCCTTCCAATGCTTTTCAGGTGATTTTATGCTAAAAGAAACCTGAGGATCAGAGCAGTGAGACACGAAATGCTAAAGTCTCTAAAATCCCTGCAGGCCTTATTATGTGTGTAAGGAGACAGACAGCACGTACTTCAGGGCTGGTGAAGCTATTGCACTTGATTTAGGGGTAATTAAAGTGTGTGAGTGACAGTAGAGATGACATGTGATACATTAGATACCTTTTCTCCATATTACTTCCTGCTTGGCAAATTCATCTGCATTTTGAATGAAGAATAATGTCGCAGAGTCTTCTGCCTCTGCCCTCCAAAGCTTTCTGTTCTGCTCTTCTGTTCCTTCCCACAGCTCTCACCTGCTGTGGGATTTCAGAGAGAATATCTGGGGCTCACTAGTAGCTGGGTCCTTAATCCTTCCATGGCTATGTCTTTGACAAAACTTGTATTCCTATCGGTAGTTCCTGATCATGCTCTAGAGCATAAATATAACCAGTCTAGTAGGCCGTTGCCTACTGCTTTTGTGCAAATGCATGCAGAGGGGAAGAGATGCTGTGCTCATTGTTATTTTGAATATGAGTTTGCAGTTGTGCACACAGTACTTGCAACGCACAGCCTGAATTTGGTGGCTGACAGATAGGTGACAAACAGGCACAGAAAGCATCACAGAAAGCTGCGCTTTCACCAGTAGTTCCATCCTTACCTGTTGCTGGACATTGATCCTAAGAGCTCAGGAGACTATTGTCTAAGCCTCATTACTGAAAGATCTGTAAGAGCTTTGAAGGCCATCCATGATTGCAAATAGATGTATTTATATTAAAGTAGAAAGACAGAAAATGCACACAGAGCTGATAATTGTTCACATTATTCCATCTGCCTAATAGAACAAAATTACTGGCAGACTTGTATTCAATGCAAGTGAAAACAAAGAGCCGAAGGCACTCACAGATACATTAGGAGGGAAGGGAAGGTTTGGGCTTTGACCTGTGACAGTCATTTGCCTCCTTTGATTGCACCTCTAAGTTGAGCTGAAGCAAACTGAAAGTAATCATGGAGTCAATGGTATGTCTCTGTGGGCAGCGGGTTGCCAAAGAGGGGGAGTGGTTCATGTGCTTACAAAGAAGGCATTTCTTTCACTGGTTCTTGATTAGAAAAGACACAGGCTATAGAGCCACGTGGGGGAACTTGGGGGCATTTGCAGCCTGTAGGGGTTTTCACTCCTATGATTTAGGAAGTGAGGATTCAAGCTGCGGAAATGATGCAGTTTGAATCAGATTGATTATGAGTGAGTGATATTGCTGAACTATCCAATAAATAAACAGTGATTCTGGAGTAGGAGTCTGCAGGGAAAGAAATGTCCAATCTTTCCTCTGATAAATGTCACCCCAGTAGTATTGCTTTTATCTCCTATTTCTGGAAGTAGAACTGAGCTTTGTAGGTTAAAGAAAGGTTTGAGAGGAAATTGAGAGTCATAGAGTTGGGATCTATATTCTTTGACATGACAAATCACACCCGATCAGGAGAGTACTGTCACATCACAAAATCAAGCTTAAGATGCTTGTTCTGTTCTTTCTTGCTAATACCTGCCATAACGACCTTCCTGAGACCAGCTGTTCGGGGACAAATAGCAAGTGCCTGAAGGAAGATAGAGCAGAGGAGGGAGTGAACACAGCAGACATGGTGAAATGATCTTTAACCACACAGATTTATGAAACTACTTTGGGATAATAAGAATTTATGACTACTGTGTTCCATCGTACCCATAGGTACTTCCAGGCACCCCACACATGTACACCTGGGTTCTCCTTTTTGCTGTGTCATTTGAAGCAACATATCTGGTATGCTTCTAGCATGTCTAGCATTCAGTCTGTCTTCCAACAGATGCAGTTATCCTCCTAGCAGTGATTTCCAACGACAAAAGCTTCATGGCTCACCTCCCTTGAGTAACAGAGCTACAGTGAGGTTCTCAGCTGAGGTATTTAACAGAGGGCTCAATACCTCTGGTGGAAGGAGGGGTGCTCATACAAACCTGTAATGACTAGCTGTCAGGGAGATGCATGGTGTCCTTTCAGCGACTGAACACAAACAGATGAGGGTGACAGTGGTATTTCTCCAGTCCCTAATTAGAGCTGTGTGATGGCAGAGGCACAAATGGAGATGTTTTCCATCATCACTCGTGAGGAGGGAGGTAAGGCAGAGAAGCTGCTCTGCTTTTATTAGCCCTGGGCATCCTTTGTATTGTGATATGTGTTCACCTCCTCATTTTTATCACTCTCCCTTTAGCTGTTTATCCCTTGTTTTGTTCAGTTCCGTTTCTCCTTTTGTTTATCTTCTTTCTTTACCACCTTCAAATTCTTGGCAGGAATCTGGTTTCCACTTCAGATGACTGGAGCCTCCTGTTTTTTTCACAGCAGCCTACCCATCCCAACTGTTCAAAACTGCAGTAAACTTTAAAGACCACCTGTAGGGCTGGTATGTGTAGGTAGCTCAGTGCTGCAAATAAAGGAAATGAAAAAATGTTGAATTGGTGAGCATTCTTAGAAAAGCTAGTAACAGCTGTATTCCCAGCTCTGGAGTCTCACCTGTAGGTTCAGTGTAGGCAAGTAATCTCTTTTGGTCCATGTCATGTACAGCACTGCTTAGGCACAAGCATATCTGGTGAGTTGATGGTTGGACTACATGATCATAGGGGTCTCTCCAACCGTAATGCTTCTATGTGATGCAAAGGAGAGGGCAGGCATAGCTTTATGTCTAGCCGAAATGTGAATAAATTGAAAAGTAATAATAATAATGAGAGGGGGAATATGTACTGTTTCAAGTTCCCATGAGAGCAGAAGAGACACTCACATCTCTTCATTCATATCTCTGCCCCTCCCAACCTTTCCTAAGATCCAGTTTAGCACCTCTCTTTAGCATCAGCTGCATCTCTTTCCTCCCACACAGCATGAAAACAGAAGCTCCTTATAGCTGATAGCACTGTGGAAACGGGGGAATCTCGGAACTTGTCCCCCACAACATCTCCTCCAGGAAGTCCAAGGAAACGTGAAGTCCCCCATGCTAAATTCAGAGGTTTTGGCAGATAGACAGCAGCAACAGGAGGTGGAAACAGACAGCTGTGCAGGGGAGGAAATGGCGATATAAATACAGGTTTAATTGTAGTTTAATTACAATTACTTACTAGGCAAAGTTTATTTAAATGCAGTGTAATTAGAGTGAGACCTTGATTTAATCACAGTCTTATCAGATACAGTTACTACTATTTTCCTTCGCTTCCTCCTCCTCCACCTCCTCTTACATTCTCACTCCTGAACTTGCCCGAGGAAATTAAAAGCCAAAACTTGAGGTAGGCAGAAGGCATCCATCTTAGAAAGCTTCTGGTTTCCTGAAAATTCACTTGCCAGGTGGCTACCAGCCCAGAATTTTCTCCCTGGAAATTGTGAAACTCCCACTCTGTCCTGGCAAGCCGTTATTCTTCCTTAGCAGCTAATGATAATGGATCCTCATTAGCTAGGAATGACTTATCAGGAATATAATTCATCACTGATGGCAGACCTCATAACCCATCTGCTCACAATGAGTAAATTATATAGCCCAGTCAGAAGAGATGGATTGTTCTTTCTGATCTACCTTTGGAGAGTGTCCACATCCTGTTCCAATCAGTACGTACTTTGTCTTCGCTCCATGATCTAGGTGAACATGAGGAGAGACATTTGGGCAAAACCTCTTGAGCAGCTGACCCTACTTCTCATCATTCACTGTTTTCCCTCCTCTGCTGCTGCTTCTTCCTACACTCCTTACTTTGACATGAGTCTGAGCAGAGCAATATTTTACCTGTTTAGGAAACAAGGACCAACATCAAACACCTTTCAAGCCTCAACAAAGACAGCTAGGATTAATTCTGAGGAGTAGAAGGCATTTCACCTTTAGTGCCAGCCTGGGGTGGGCAAGTCAGACTTCTGCCACTGCCTCAGCTGACAGCTACCACTGGCACTCAAATATCTGTGTCCATTTAGGGGTGCCCTGTTCCTACTTTTGGATAGTTCTGGAGAAAGCCTCCAGAGGTTCTTTACTTACCAGGTGAAATCTAGTTCCACTCTGAAGCTGTTGCCAAGTTTGCTGACTTCAATGAAAATATGATTTGCTCCTTCCATGCCAGTACCGGTCAATTCATGTTGACTTACTTTGCATCTCAGTCCTTTTTCCAGCAGCTCTAAACAAGGGATAGAGTGAAATGTACCATAAAGCAGTGAAGCTCTTAATTCATTAATGCATATTTTATTCTGCCATTGAACCACACTGGCCCTGTGTGAAGGAAAATTATGAAGTGTTTGGTCTTTGTTCAGGGAACCAAAACCAGAGACATGTGAGCTCTTCCTTCCTTCCTTTTTCTGTCGTAGTTTGCTCTGCTTTTTCTTTTTTATCCTCCTTTCTTCCAGATGCTCCTGACATTTTAACAGACTCTCTGATCACTTCCAGGTGACCTGACCATCTTTTGTATTATTTTATTCTTGTCACAATTCATCTGGATGATAAAAAAGGAGGGAGGAGAAAAAGCAAGAAGGGGTGTTAGTTTTTACTGTCCTCCTTCTTATGGTCCTGAGAGCACATCTCTCTCCTTGTCACCCAGACTGCTGCCCTGGATGGGCAGGAGCTCTCCCCAAATCGTATGCTTTAAGAGCAGAGGGTCACTGAGTCCTTCATAAGGTGTGAAGTGAGTGGCTGTGAAACCTGTTTAACCTCTCACTGCAGTGTTTTGCTGGGCCTAACGTTTCAGATCGCAGTAAATCTGTGCCAAATAGATTTTTCCTTTGGCTTTAATATTTATTCGGCATTGAAATTTTAATAGGAAGACACATTCACTTGTCATCCTGAGAATGCCAGGTGGGCAAAAGTAAAATAGGAACAAACATAGGGAAATAGATTCAAAGTGTTGGGGGAGAGAAGAGAGGAGAGACGGGAGGAGAGCAGGAAATGAGAAAGGGAGAGGGAAAGGGGAGTGGTAGTCACTGCAGCATCTCTGTTTGAAGATGAGTTTCTCAGATAACAGCAGCTCAGTACAGCTCCCGCCCTTGCAGCAATGAGCAGCTAGCACAAAGCAGGGAAGTAAATAAGCCTAGGAAAGACTCTTTGACCCTAAGGTACTTGTACCCTCTTAAAGTTCACATCTCACATCCACCTTCCCAGCAAAACAAATAAATTAATCAGTGATTTGTAGAGCACAACCCGGTAAAAAAAAGGAAGTGACAGTTGTGGTCCAAAATCCACAATTAGACCCTGGTGCTGTGGATGACTGAGAGAAAGGGATAGAGTCACGTCAAAGAGACAGATACCAGTGCCTAGATAAAGAGATGGTGTGCAGAGATACAGTAAGTGCTGCAGATAGATGACGAGCGTTAGATGGAGTGGATATACAGATATAATTAAAGAGATGGATACTATGAGTGTGCAGGGGGAGATACCTTGGACAGATGTACTGTGAATAGATGTTGCAGGAAGAGGGATATTGTCAGATAGAAAGACACTGCCTGGGAAAAAAATGGATGAGGCATCAAGTAATAATATATCTAGGCACATAAAGATTGATCCTCTTAATAAATAAATGCTATAAATAAATACTACAGAAAGATATTTCAGAAGCCTACCGTCTATGAATATTTGACACACACATCCAAGAAAGTGCATAGTACCTCATCCAAAATGAAGGTAACCAAGTAGCTACTAGGTGTGTGTACAAATCATGCTGTTTAAATATTTAAGGGATGTTAGCAGCTGCAGCAAAACCAGCAATTTATCACCTGATTCAAAGCTTGTTTCACCCTAATGGACACGTCATTGGTGGCCTGGCAAGAGTATGGCAGAAAAGGCCAGGCCAGCAGGTAGACAATTAGGTGCTGAAGAAATATCGAGTAAGTAAATAGGAAATACGTTGCTTGGATTTCTGAACTGGAAATAGTCCAAACTCTGGGTATGACTCTAATATTCACGTTTACAATTAGATGACATTTCAAATTCGTTTCCATTGCTAGGCACTGGCCTGGGCCAGGCTTTATGGGCTGGTCTGGCCCATGCTGCTACTATCATCCCACAAGCCCATTCAGGATGCTTCTTTCCCAGGTCTCCTGTTATCTCATTGAGAGGTACTGCAGAGAGCAATTTAAAGTCCCACTACTGAGTGTCACGGCAGCAACACGGAGCATTCTATTCTCCTGTAATTCATTTTGGACAGAAGTTTTTGTCTACCTGATCACCCGTTCCTGCTGAGACTGTCAGACCATGTGTCTGGTAACTGCTGCCTAACTTGAGAGTCATCCCAGGGAAGCTGGTCCTGTTGTGGTCCCTTGACCACCAGGGATGCTCATTTTGGGGCTATCAGTCTCTGCTTAGCATGTGTTATCACACTGCCACTGACACCGATGAGTTCCTTCTCATGGCCCTGGAAAGTACATTCCAGGCCACTGCTGTGCTGCTTGCTCAGCACCGTGTGTGCTCTGAGAGTTTATGATGTACCTCAAAGTCAATCTGGCACTTGTCAGAGTTGGTTTGCTCACCTCGTTTTCTCTGTGACCTGAACACCACCAGTATGCACAGAGGTAGAAAGACAAGCACGTTAACCTCAGGTCTTCTACTCTTACAGCACATCCTTACCACTACAATTAATGATTCAAAACAGTCCTAACCACAAGCAGTTTAATTCTTGTTCTTGCTATGACAAGCATTCTATTAGATATATGTTTTCTGAATCATTTGATCTAACGTGTGCTTGTAAAGCCTCACAGAAATAACTTCACCAGCTGTCTTTTATTTTGCTATGGATGCTGCCTTCAGGGCCCAAACCCTAGTTTGTGGGGAGAAGATTATATATATATATCTAATGGCTTCAAACACCAAATTAAATTTGAAATTAGCATTGAACTCTACCATCCATTTTCAGTAATGATGCTTAATATTATTGTCAGAATCGAGTGCTTTACATGGTAGGTGCCAATTGTGTCTTGTTCAGGAAGCCATCCAAGGGCTCTTGGGTACCACATGCTGGGAAAGTGATTAAAACTCTGCCAGGTTAAGTGAGAAGAGTATTTTTGGTTTTTCCCTCTTCCCTTCATTTTAGACTTTTTTTTATCATCCAGTTTCTATCTCCAAGGATATATCTTGTAATAATAATTGCTTGTTATCAGTGGATATTTTCCAGTACAGCAAAGATATCTAAATCCAAAGTTTCCAACAGAGGAAATTGATGGGCCTGAGTTTAAGGAGTACTAGGTTAATCCATCTCAAAGGAGATCCTTTGTAAGAAGTGAAATGTTAGGTATTTCCTGACCATAGGGAGCGGTGTGGGAGTAGGGCATGCCAAGCTGCTGAGAGGGGCAGACCTTGAAAGCATCGAGGGCATAGACAGCTCAGGAAATGTTCTTCTTCCTTCGTTGTCTCCCCATGGCCTTTTTTTACATCAGAAATGTCTGGAACTGCATGAAAAGGTGGAAGGAGGCAGTTTGGAGCAGCAGACAGGGAGCAGCAGATTTGGGTTTGTTGTACATGGCTCTGTTCCACTGTCATCGCAGAGCTCTGAGTGCATTATTTACTCCTTTGTTTAATGAATTCACCCTCATCAGCCTAGGTTAGTACGGCCCTAATTGTGGGAGTGTATTTAACTGCTGGCTTTGTAGGAAACAGTTACAGTAAAAACTGCACTGCAGTGATGTCTGCATCTCGCACCATGCCTTGTTGTATGGCCCATCCCCAAATAAAGTATGTAAGGCTGGCGTGAAAAGTGCCATAGGCTCTCAGTGGTGTGATTGCCATTTCACAGCACTTCTCAGTCACAAGCAAACCAAGAAATACTCTGAGTATTAAAAATCAAGGTGTTGAGCCTTGTATCTTCATCAAGCTTACACACAGGGCGTATTTCTTATATTGTACATCCCTAAAATCATTCCACTGGCTGTTCACTGAATCTGAAATTCTTCACTTTCATTTCTAAAAATGACAAGTTTTTCTCTGCTTCAGAAATAGCTGTGGAATTAGTAGTGAATGATACTGTTCAGGAGCTCAGCTGCTTGGTCAGACAGTGCAGCTGCAAGTGCATCAACAGACCTTTCCCCGTGTAAATCATCAGAATGCTTCCCTTGTTTCAGGGGTGTTTCAGGCTGGGAAGCCTGTATGTAAAGTAAATGCATTGTTATTTAAAGCAATTCGTATTGTTGGGAAGCCCAGAAAGGTAAGCTGATTGGTGGCTAAGCAATGGAGTGTAATAGCCCTGAAAAAACTGCTGTATAATAACAGCTTTGATTCCTTGCAGGATAAAGCCATATAATGTTGCCATCCTTCCTGTACCTTTCATGTGTACAGCACTTCATATACACTAAGTGTATTACTTTGTCATCCAAACTGATATCTAGTTTGATCCTCCTGGGCTTTGCTAGCTCGCCTGTGAGAAGTATGAAGTTTTCAAACAAAGTTTTAGGCTTAAGGTAACATCTAAATTATAGATTTCTGAAATCGCCTTGGCAGTGTTTCTTGATAGGCTGCTTTTGGAGCTAAGCTGATAACCCATCTTGCCTCTGAGATGCTTTTTTCTCCTTGATACTGAATTGCCTGTATCATGCACCATTAAATCTGACACAGTTTATCTGCAGGTTGGCTGTGCAGAAAAGAAGAAAGTCCAGTATAAGCTTGGCAATCTCACGGTAAAGCCAGCAGCAGTCTGTCTTTGCTGCACCTGCTCTACAGGCCTATTATCTCTGCCATTGGAGAGCATGGGTTCCTCAGCACCTTTCCCTTTCCCTTTCCCTTTCCCTTTCCCTTTCCCTTTCCCTTTCCCTTTCCCTTTCCCTTTCCCTTTCCCTTTCCCTTTCCCTTTCCCTTTCCCTTTCCCTTTCCCTTTCCCTTTCCCTTTCCCTTTCCCTTTCCCTTTCCCTTTCCCTTCCCCTTCCCCTTCCCCCTTCCCCTTCCCCTTCCCCTTCCCTTTCCCCTTCCCCTTCCCCTTCCCCTTTCCCTTTCCCTTTCCCTTTCCCTTTCCCTTTTCCTTTCCCAACTCCCTTTTCCTTTTCCTATTCCCTTTGCCTTCCTTTTCCTTTCTTTCCCTTCCTTTCCCTTCTTTTCCTTTTTCCCTTCTCTTTTTTCCCCCTTCATTATTGTGAGTTAATGACTGTAGAAGAATTATTGCAATACCCATGTAAAGCTGCTGCAGCAAAATTTGCTATTAAAAAAAATGATGTTACCTTGATGTGATGGAGAAAATTGAGAAGGAAAAAAGATTCTATATAGCATAGTAGTCAGGAACCCTGTATACATAAGTGAATATAGCCATCCCAAACGAATCCCCTTTGTAAATTGTATATGCATAGTCCAACATCTCATGGTCTGGTCTTTTTCTGATGTTCATGTTCCTGGAAGACAGAACCCACTGTGAGAAGAGCAGATGTCATTTTATGCTGGTACAGTGAGCAGCTTCCTGAAGCAAAGGTACAAAAAATGGAGCTAATAAAACATAAATACAAAGGCAAATGCCAGGAAATACAAGATTTACGTATTAATGAGGTTTTCAGCTCCAGTGAAACCAGCATAAGTCCTCAGCCTTTCTATCCTTGAGCTGGTTGGCTGTTTTTCTGTTGTTGTTGTTTGTTTGTTTTGTGCTAGACAGACTAGCTGGACAGCTTAAAATCAGAGGCCAGGCTGGGCACAGAAAATCTGGCAGCTCACATCAGTTTCTTTCTCATCTGAATAATCTCCCCCCCCCTTTTTTTTCTTTTTGCATTCACTTGTTTCCAGCACTGCAAGAATTATAACACTTCTGTTTGAAATACAACCTGGCAGCTAATCCTTGGTATTACTGCACTCTTCTCTCCTACTGATGTCAGCAGGAGTCCTACATCCTCATCATTCCCTCGGCTAAACTCCACATTCTTGTCTGGCAGAATTGTGAACGGTCACTTTTTTCCCCAGTGGATCTGGAAACTTGGTATTTTCTTTGCTGAAATCTTGGTTTGCAGAGAGGAGCTTTTGGACTGGATCCATCCAGGTTGTTAGTGGGTAATATTGATGATAGGTGGACTGGTTTGACTAGATGATCTCAGAAGCCTTTTCCAGCCTTAATGACTCTATTTTCATACTGTTTCTGGTAGAGAGAGAGGCATTTACATAGAAGAAGTAATTAAATAGCTTGGACCCTTGTTTACACTAGACAGATGGCAGAGGGCTTCAGCTGCACCTTGGCTCTACCCCCATACGATGAACTTGCTGCTCGGGTGGAATGATGGAGCCTGCTCTCTCCACATTGCTGAGGAGCTGGGGCAAAGAGAGAAGAGCAGTTTGCCCAAAGTGACAGTGAGCCTGCCGAGTGCAGAGCCTTTACCTTGCAAACACAAGTGTTTCAGCCTCGTGATTCAATTTTTCCTTGATGCACACTCTGACACATCTTTTCAGCCTCTTACTTCGCACACAAGAACTGACCTTTTATTGTTTTTGGTTGTAAATCAGAGGGTGACATTACATCCTTAGGGTGGTTCTCTGTGAAGTGATTGTTTCACTGCTCTGCAAGCTGTGTTCTAATTTGCTCCATCCATCCAAATACACATCCCATTTTGATTAAACAAATACTTTCATCGGTTTATGATGCTTCAGCTTTCACTCTGAATATGCTGGTTCCTGTGATGTGTTGCATTCTTTTAAGAACTGTAGTGGGAACTCATATATGCACACATAAATACATAAACACATAAATTCACATACAGAAACAGTAAGAAAATATAATTGCTTTTTATTTCTTTTTTTTTCAGGTAAAGCACATAGAACACTTTGGCATTTGAAAATTGATTTTTATAAAATATTCAGGAAATACTCATTTTAGTAGAGACTTCAAAAAACGTTCCCTGCTGAGAATTGATAGATGTTACAATCTACAAATTGATTCATTCCAAAGCACCATCTCAGTGTTATACAGGTGGCAGATTGTTAAAAAGCTACAACTGGAATAGAGGGAAGTGTTAGGAGATCAGCTGTACAACGAACAACAATGGCAGCTCTTCTGTGTTCTTTATGATGTTTGTTTTGCAGTGTGATGCCATCTACGTGGATGACAGCAAGTTGTTGCTTTTCCTCTTTGGTCTGTTTTCTGGGATTTCCGTACTCCTGACTGGTCGGTCCTTCTGGCACCGAAAATCCTTTAAACTCTGTTTGAGTTCTGCAGTAGGATGAAGGTTGTGTTTCGTGATTATGTTAGCACTCAGTGCCCAAAGTTCTTCTTGTGTGCTAAATCACCAAAATCCTTCACTGTGATTCCTGACAGGCAAATTTTGGAAGGCAAGGAGAGGATAATGAAATATTTGCTATTCTTCATGAAACATCTGGCAGGGCTTTGGCAAGATCAAGGAATTAGAAAGAGTTGCCACTGCTGTGCTGCCTCTGACATTTTTTGTAATCCTTAATGGAGTCCAAAGCATATGCAAATCAGCTGCATAATGAGTGAGGTTAAGTAAGGTTCTGGAGCTGGTGCCATATTGTGGTAAAAACATAATTGATCAGAATGTTTTGAAATATGCTGAACACGAGTGTTCAGATTTGTTTTATCTGAATCTCCTTATTTCTGAGGGAAGATTTAGGATGAGGGCAGAAGCTGAAGTTTTAACTGTATCTATTCTTGGTTATCTGTGATCACACATAGTTCATCAGATGTTTCTGCCATGAGCTCCACTTCAATTTCCAAGCAAAACCTTGCCTTCTTTGCTTTTTATTGTTATTGACATATACACACACACACACTTTTCTAATTATATTGGCTAAACACCTTTGTTTTCCCCAGGAAGGATGAGACATCAAAAGTTATGTATCAGTCTCATAACTTTTTAAGCTGCAGGAAATTGCACAGATCGGTCATGATGAACGTGCTTACATTGAAATGTATAACTTTTGGGGTGACAGTGATTTTACAGATGTGTGTTGGATTCATTTCAAGAAATCTGTGATAACGCAGGAACTTGTGGAGATTACTCCATGACATGGTTTTGATGACAGATATCCATCAGACTGGAACCTACTGGGCTTTGTCACCATGTTTGCCTGAAACTCTTTGTTTTCAGAATGCTCCAGAAATTTTTCAGCGACCCTTAAGCTGAGATTTGCTCGAAGGCTTTCTTTGTAGAGCAGCATCCAGTCATCAACCAGCTGTTGAACCCCTCCATGAGGCCAGACCCTCTCCCGTCTCTGGACACTCCAGCTCCTGAATCATCCTTTCTGCCAGAGTTCAGTGCTTTTAATCTTGGTCATCGTTTACCTCTTTGAAGACACCATTTCTAAAACAGTCATTCTTTACTTTAAAAGGTACAGGAATGAGCTGGCTTCATGTGGAACAGGAGTAAATCCATATTTCCCTACAGCGAATCAAAGATTTTATTTCACCTTTGCCACACAGTTTTGCTTTTAGCTTCTAGCTTAATCTCTCAAATAGCTGGTAATAACACTTTCTGTTGCAGACAACCATTCCTGCCTGCCAGTTGAATTTCCTGTCTGTATCAAATCCTACCCAGATGTTCTGAGTCTCCCTTCTGTTGACCTGCTGCTTTGCCAACGCTCACCTGAAGACTAGAGTCAAAGGACTGATTTGCCCTGGTCAGCACTTTCCCTGTGGTTACTTCCACTTGAATTCAATAGCATCAAGGTTCAGTGATCATCTACTGTTATCTCTCAGCTACCTGTAGGGGTATCTCTTGAGACCTCCTATATCTTGTAATGAAAACTGTGCTCTGAATAGAGAATAGGCAGTGTAATTGTGTGGCTGTGTAGGTGTGTTGGTGTCTGAGTGCGTGTATATACATGCCTGTGTATCTATTTATCATTCATTATAAAAGGTGGTAATCTACTTTGTGTGTTTTTTATACATATCTGTATTCACACACATACACTTAAATACATTTATGTATGTGTATACATATAGATTCTCTGAACCATACAGTGGTTGTCAGATAAAGAAATCACAAAGAAAAGCTAGTAAAACTGAGGTTGTTTTCTCCTTTAGGCGGTATAATGGTTGAAGTTTAATCATTTACAGCAGTTTTTAGTTCAATCAGGTAGTGCATCAATCCTCTCATATGCAAGAAAATATTTACATACGTGGTTATCTGTCCCAAAAATACCCTGTACATAACATACATATGTGACTAAGGCACAGACTGGAACTCTCTTGGCTATCTTAAAACATTCTGCTTTCAAAAATCCCAAATCCTTTAAGTCTCTCAGAGACAACTAAGGGATATATACATATGGAACTTGGACTTTTAAAATTAAATATATAGAGCCAGTTACAAACTTGGATGAAGTCAGTGGAATGATATGAATCTGCACCAAGGGAAACAAGAACCCAGGAGAAGCTGCATTCCTCTACATTATTTATTCTCAGCAGTGCAAACTTTCAGCATCTAAGCAGAAACCTTTCTGCATTTCTTTCTTTCCTGCAGTGTCAACATCTCAATTACTGGAAGCACCCAAAAGCAATTACGATTCCAATAATCTCTTTGTATTACAGTGGCTGGACTACTAAGTATCATCAATAACTTGATTATCATTTTGAGAAGAAATTGCTTGGGGTAGAGACTCTGTGAGCAAAGCTCCCAAACACTTTCCAAATCATATTTTCAGCATCTCTCACATTATTCAGTGTTTTAATGAGTTCCAGTAGTCCCATACGGGGGGACTTGACTGCTCACATTTCCACAGGAAGCGTAAGCTGTGCAAAGTCAAAATGTTATCGGTTTTAGAAGCATTTCTTTTGATTCTTAAAGTCAGAGTGAAACCCAAGCCACCGTCAGTGCTGTGTGGTGGATATTAACCCATCTATTTTATGTCACCCATCTTTTATTTCCTGCATCTACCTCCCATTTTTAATGAACGTAACAAGATTACAGCAGATCAGATTTTGAACTCTTTACTACAAGCTGCTTCATTGGAGCTGGCCATAAATTTCTCTTCGTGTAAGACTGCACAATCTATCCAATGATGGCAGAACATAGCAATGAGCAGTTTTACAGTTACTTGTCATGTAAGAACCTTTGATCGATTTCAACAGAAGATGTGGTTGGGCTGTCTGCAGGCTGATCCAGATTCTGTGTGGTATTTTTCTCTTAAATAAACAAGTTTTAGTGTAATATGGATCTGGAAAACAAGACCAGACTCAGTCTTTCACTAAACAGCTCAACTCAGGCTCAGTCACCCAACAGTGCCTGATTATATCAAGTGTCTTAGAGTCATAGAACCATAGAATCGTTTGAGTTGGAAGGGACCCTTCAAGGCCATCTGGTCCAACTGCCCTGCACTGAACAGGGACACCTACAGCTGATCAGGTGCTCAGAGCCCCATCCAGCCTGACCTGCAGTGTCTGCAGGGATGGAGCACCCACCTCCTCTCAGGTCAAGCCTTCTTATAAAGGTATTCAATCTGCTTAAACTTGAGTTCCAGGTCTTGAGCTCTGTTGTCTTAAGATTTGTCCTAATTCTCAGGAGCACAGTACTGTACAGATACAGACGGTCAAGTCTCAGATTTTCTTCAGGGATGTCTCACGTTGCCAGGGAGTTGCTAGAGAAAAAAAGTGCTGGATGGTATTCATAGATAAATAAATTGTTCCACAGTTGTTTGGGGTAGCTGAAATTTTTTTGATGTGACTTTAAATTCAGCAGATCACATGTGTAGTGTGTCTGGAGATTCAGCAGGCTTTGGCATGCTTACATCCATATTTAGGTTCAGATTTAATTGACTTCTCACCATTAAGCAGAAGTTTTGCTTCGTACCTTGATTTAGCTTTCCAGTGTTGCTGGAGTTGCAATTGTTTTATTCACATCTACCTTTTCAAGCAGCAGATTTATAAGATCTTTAGTGTCTTATTCAAGCCAGGTAATATACTACATAGAAGAGGATAGGGCATCCTAACAAAACAAAGTGAATATACAAGTTTACAAATCTCATCTAAACTGCATGCAAGATTTTTATTTTATTTTGATGCTTTTCTCTGCTGAAATGTAAAAGACAAAACCTAAGAAGTTGTGAAGGGAGAGAGAAAGAAAACTAGTTATCTTTGGGATCTGCAGCAACTGCCAGAGCTCCATTTCATGGCTGATTTGCATCTGTTCAAGTCAGTTGGTTTTATTAATGCTTACAAGCCTACAGCTACAGATGCATTGTTAGCACTGCAGTGATATATAGATTGGTTCTCCATTAAGAAGAAATTAATGATTTTTCATAAGACCAAATCCACAGCTTTTGGCTTCTCACCAGCTTTTCCATCCTGCAAGTCTGAAGATCAGCTCATGAGTATTTTATTAGGATTAGAAGCATACGTGGACTTGAATAGAGATATCTGGAATCTAGGCAGGCCATGTAATCAACAAATAGTAGAAACACACCCAGTTGTCCTCTACTCAAACTCACCTTTCACAGAAGGATTACAGCTGTACTAATAACACGCTGTAATTCAATTAAATGCAATTCCTCCTGTTCAGACAAGGCTTTTCAGTCTCCCAGACATATAATGAGAAGTGTGTGCCCAACTTTCCCTCTGTTCTTGACGCAGTTATCAACCATCTTCTCACCAATGGACAGAATGGAAGCAGACATTTCTTACAAGACTAACACAAATTCTGCTGGCTACAAGCAAAATGCTGTCCAGGGCTAAATTGTTGCAAGCCTGAATGAACATTAGGGGACAGCATTGGCCAGGAGTCAGCCCGTTTCTTGCTCTTCACACTCTTTTTTTGTTTGTTTGTTTTATTTTCAAGTTGTCTTCCTTTCTCTCCAAGTGATAAAGCCCCACTTGCTTCTTACATATCTAGCTGATGCGCCAGACATTCATTTTTAATCTGGCCAAATCAATTATAAATATTATAGCCTGCAATTACCCTGGGAACTCCTGAAAAGCTAATTAGTACAAATCTCAGCAATGAATTACACCTTTCTCTTGGCTGTTTGCAGCAGGAAGAAAAAAATAAATAAAAGGAAAAAAGTACACTCAAAGAGGCCAGACCTCTCTCAGCCATAGCAAACAGAATTTGAGGCAGTGTTTAATTATGTTCATATCGTTCATGAAAGGATGGGCCACAGTGGGCTGAAAGCCAGGGCACCTGGCATTGCCTAGGGCTTAGGTTGCATTTTCTCAGATGTTGTAAGATGTAGAAATCCTTGGCAAAGAGTCATTGGAAAAGCAGATCTCGTGGGAGCCTACGACGTTCACATCATTCGTGTTTACTGTGTAGCAACAAAGGAGGCAAATGCAATAGTTCTTTAAACTGGAGCCATCTTGCATCAGCTCATAGTTAATTTCCTCCCTTGGCGAGGTCAGGAACTAAACATGCCTTGTCTGGCTTTTCTCAGGCAGGACGTGAAGCCAGGCTGCTCCCTGAGGAGCTCCTGAACTACTGAGATGGAATTGGAAAGTCATAGCAAGATGTGCACCAGACCTTGTAGCAATTGGATCGAGACACAAAGGGCAGACCAAAGGCCTTCTTCATTGGCATCTTTTTGCTGTAGGGTTTTTCTTGCTCTAGGTGTAATTACCTAAAAGCATCATAGTTGTTTCACTTATCTCCTAGAATAATACTTTATGAAGCCATTAAAGATAGATTTGTGCTCTGGGATAGCTGTGGCTGCTTTAGATTCATTTTAGATTCATTACAAGATTTTGGAAGCAGTGCTCCTGTAAAATATGTTTAATAAAACATATGAATTCCTCAAAAGCAAGACCGTGCAACATCACACACTCTTAGATTCGGTGACATATGTGGAATTTTAATGAAAAATAAAGGAAGGGCAAAGCAATTCCAGTTCACTGCAGAGAGGTCATAAGAGCTGCAGGACACTTTCCTTACCAGTATGTATATAGCAGTCCATATAGTTGGTACAGCTTTGCTGGAAAATGAGAGATAATCTTTCCATAAGGTCAGGAAACTGGCTGGATTCTCAAATCCCTGTGTGAGTGGAGAAAAATGCCCTATACTTTCAGGTGAATGCTGTAATTGCTGGGAACTTGGCCTGTTTGTGCTGAAATAATTTTTTTTTTTTTTTTTTTTTCTGTTTTCTCATAGTAAAATGTCTGATATCTTGAAAATTTATAAGAAAGCCATTTTCTGTCTTATTTCAGTCTACGAACTGTACCATAGATATGCTTGGCTCCTTATGCACAGCTATATCCCTGTCTTGGAGAGCTTCCAAAGGATTAGGGCATATCATGATGGAAAGAAGGTTTAGAGGAAGAAGGGAATAGTGCTATGGATAGGATGATACAAAGCTACCAGGATGCTATTTTTCACTGCAGAGAAAAGATAAAGACATGATTATTTGTTGGTACATCTTCACAGGGAGGCTTTGATATCCACAGTCAGTGCTGGTCTCCAGACTTGGAACTTTCCTCCTTTTTGTCTGATGCATTTAAACATTCATTTTGTAGATTTGCATTGGCAAGACTGCAGCAAATTTCACAAGAATGAGCAGAGCCAGATATATGTACCAAAAAAAGTAAATGTTCCGTTTTCTTCTCTACGACACTGCAACTGCTAGGCAAGTCAAGTGAAGGTCAAGCAGCAATCCTGAACAATAGTCAAAGATTCCCTAAGAGGGACAGTTGTCAATGCCCATTCTTTCCAGAAGAAAAAAGATTCTATTTTGAGCCATCTGTAGAATAAACAGATAGCAAGTGACCTGCCGCACTGTGAGTGAAAAATCCCAAGGAATTACTTTACGAAATCTCTGTATTTTTCCCAATGTCCTGAAAATGTACGTGCATTTGAAGGAGAATTATGTATTGGAGAGAAATCATCAGTCATCCCCCATATACATCATGTAGCTGTATTTTATCAGCCAAAGCCATACTGTGTTTTCTTGAGAGGTTTATGGGAAACACCTGAACGAGTTGTTTTCTAGCCATACCAGAAAGCTCCAGTCCAACTGACTTATAAAGAAGTGCTGAAATTGTTCTTTAGGAGGAAGTTTTTCACACAGAGCGTGGTGAGGCACTGAAACAGGTTGCCCAGGAGGTTGTGGATGCCCCATTACTGGAGGCATTCAAGGCCAGGCTGGATGTGGCTCTGGGCAGCCTGCTCTGGTGGTTATCAACTCTGCACATAGCAGGGGGTTGGAACTGGATGATCAATGTCCTTTTCAACCCAGGTCATGCTATGATTCTCCCCATGTTAAGTCAGGAAAAAAAGAAATATATATGTATATGCATTTATTTGTTTATTTTACAGAGCACCAAAGCTTGCTTTCTTTCCAAACCCCAGCAAACAAACAATACGCCCACATACAAAAGCAGAGCTAATTAATATCAAGTCACATCTCAATGATTATGGAAATTAAAAGTAAAAACAAAGAAATTCTATTTATCACATAATAAAGTTGCAAATTGCTGTTGCTTCTCTCTCATCAGCTGCAATAGTCGGGGGGCTACGAGGCTGTAGGTTTTGAATCAGTAAATCAGTCAACACGTATACATGTTTTGTGATACTTGGGGATTGTTGGCTGTAGATATATTAACAGCCTTCACTGCCCCCCTTCTGCGCTGTGTTCACGTTCAGTGGTATTCACGGGCTATATTTGTCTTGGAGTTCTTTAATGTAGTGTCTTTGGTTTTCCTCATTGTTTACATTCTGTAAGAACAACATCATTATTCTTTGGTAAATCTGTTTCATGTCCCCTGGGTGTTTTGTTTGTTTGTTTGGTTTTTCTTTCTTCTTTTCTGAGGGAAGATTTTTTTATTTTTTTTAATTTTTTTGCAGTTTTTAAAAATCAGATTAAAGCAAAAATACCAAGAACCTGCTCCTAACAGAAAATCTCTTTTATTAAGACCCTCTTAAATTGTGTGCAGTTGTCTAGAAGTTGCCATTTCTGTTCATAACCATACTTCACTATTTGCACTGTCTCTTAAAGGAGCTGGTCTTAGTGACCAGCATCTAATGATTTTGGCAGCTTTGGTTAGTGGATATCTTACTGGCTTGCCAGGAGTGTTGTGTGCCACCACCTCTCCTCTTTCAGAAGCAACTCTAACCTGCTCTTTGAAATAACCCATTTGTACTGCTTTGTTATGTGTTTTAAATCTTCCTGCAGCAGAACGTGAGTCACTGTGATGGAAAGTTCCACGTGGTAGAGAAATGCATCCAGTTTGTATAGTTTGGTAGTGTGACAAAGAACTTCCAAGCCACCAGGGTTATTGCAGTGTCTCATTTGCAAGTCGGTGCCATCTATTTACTGTTTGGTAGCTCATTAGGTGATTTGTGGCAGTGACACTGGCACTGTTAGTGGTGGGTAGCAGACCAAATTGGAGAAGTCACCACTTAGGCCCTTGTTAATTGGCTTGCTCATTCACTGTCACAACAGATAAGCAACTTGCAGAGCAAGAAATCCTTCTTTCATGGCCTCTAAATTGTCTGGCCACATGCTCCCACATGGGGAACCTCTCTCTGCAGTGTACATGTGCAAGTACTGAACTGTCTGAGTTTTTTTTTGTGTCCCGTGTAGGTAATCAGCATGGCAGGAGGCATCTTGGAAGGGAGAGTTTTTGAAGTCTTTTGCAAAGGTTTTATGCATATGTACTTTCTAAGGACTGTCTGTTTAGTCTTCAGTGTAAGGCAATGCATGTTTGCCGTGGTTTTCTCTTTTATCTTCTGATTTTTGACTTCCCAATTTCCCTGTCAGAGTAAAGTGTGTTTGTGCTCTCTTCCTCTTTTAGACAGAAATCCACTCCCAAAATCATTTTACGCTATCAACTAAATTCCGAAGGTCCTCCGTTAATGGGGTTCCCAGATTTCAGTAATAATAGGGCTTTTTTTTAAACTGTTATCCTTTTAATGCAAATGTGTGACATTCAGTTCTTAGATTGAAAACTGAACTGTTGTTCCATCTGTACAATAGCACAGAGCTGGGCGGCAGCTACGCTCTGTCTCAGTGGCATTAGCAGCTCCTTCCAAACATACAAGCACAGTGCTGAAAGCAGATACGCTCAGGACCTTTTTGATTGCAAAGCATCAAAAGCTTAAAAATGAAAAATTGAGTTCCCCAGAGCTTTGAACATTATCATAGGTACTTTGTATTGTGGTAATTCATGCCATGCTTACATCTGAAAAAAATAAAAAGGGAAAAATCAAAACCACTGGTCAGACTCAGTATACTGAGACCACTGCTTGTTCCTGTTTGTGCTGAGAGGATTGTTGTCCTGGTTTGTTTTGTTTTGTTTCATGTTACATACTCAGTTTTAGTGTGAGTTCTTCCTGACCTAGATTTCTGGGCAGACTGAAGTGGAGCCAAAAACTGAAAAAGTGCATAATTATTCATTTATTTATTTTTAAGCTATACAGCTCTATTAAGCTTTCAGAGAATCCTTTATAGCCTGCCTTTGAAGTAAACTAAGCTAGAGATCAGCCAGAGAAGAATTGGGTTGACGCTGCATGGTTCTGATTGCAGATAGTCTGTGTACAGTTAAGATCTGGATACTCAGAGGTAGGAAGAGGTTATGCTTTTTTTGGACTGCAGAGAAGAGGGGGAAGAGATCAATACATCCAAGAGAAATACTTTACACCTTTGGTATGTTCTGAAACCTCAGATGCTGGCACTGCTGTGAAACAGCTGAGAGCTGGAAGATTATTCCAGTTACTGACATGTAAATGAGCAGACCACACATTAAATCTGTATATACTCCATCTGCCAAGCCATTCATTCTTCCCAACTTGGGACAAATTAGAAACTCTGGCCCAGTGGCGGAAGATTATTATTCCTTTCCCAGTCCCCCAAAGCAATACATTCTCTGCTTTGAGTCTGATTGAAAACACTGACCTGGAGGTGAAAAACACTGTATCTGTCCCCCTGATTCATCCAGACTCTGACCTAGGCAGCAGTGAAACCACAGGCTTCTTTCTGGTCTCAAAATATTACCCAGCTGCCCTCATGGACTGAGGGCCAAAACAGAACTAGACAAAAAGAGCTCATGCCCTAGAGCCACCTAGTCTAGTGGTTACAATTTTGTCATAAATATTGCATTAGACTAACTTAATAGAAAATGTATTGAAAGTGAATGTGTAAATAAAGCCTACAACCACTCCTGTAAGTAAATGGCAGGAGGCTGTGGCAATGTAACCTACCCTTCTGAGAGCCAAAGGACCCGTAGCATCAATTCAGAGTCTGCCCTCAGCTATTCTGACTTGCTTCTGATTTTGGCCCTTCTTCAGTAAGTTGTGCTAGCAGAGCTTTTTCATATTCCTTCCAAAACACATGGAGTCATAGAATGGCTTGGGTTGGGAGAGACCTTAAAGATCACTGAGTTCCACCCCCCTGCCATGGGCTGGGTCACCCCACCAGCTCAGGCTGCCCAGAGCCTCATCCAACCTGGCCTTGGGCACCTCCAGGGACGGGGCACCCACAGCTCTGGGCAGCTGTACCAGGGCCTCACCGCCCTCTGAATGAAGACTTTCTGCCTAAAATCTAATCTAAATCTTCACTCTCTTAGTTTAAAGCAATTCCTACTTGTGCTGTCATGGTCAAACCATAGGAGAGGTATTCCAGCCTGCTGATGTGTCCTCCTCTGGACCTGCTCCACCAGTTCCACATCTTTTTGTGTTGGGGGCCTTTACCCACTGATGCCATCGCTCCATCATAGAAGGTCACCACCAGGTTGGACAGGCACAATCTTGGTGCCCTTGGTGACACCATGCTGGCTGTAGCACAAGCACTTTTGGTGTTTCTGCCCAACTCTGGAAGTCCCTAGAAGTCTCCACTTTTCTGTTTGTGCTTCTTCTTGTTAGCAGTGCTCTGAGCTTGCACAGAACAGGAGGCAAAGATACCAAAGCATGTCAACCACCTCGATTAATTAGGTCATACACTACCAATGGATCTACAATGAAGTGGATGATTATTAAACCAGAAATCTTGTGGAAACTGGATACCTCCTCTATTACATTTCAGCTTCCTTAACCTTTTAAGTGCCTCAAGGCAAGAACAGTGTTGTGTGTGTATGAAGCACTTTACATTAACAATAGCAGGAATAATAACAATATTAATGTGTTTCTCCTTTGGGGTAGGTAAATATCACTCTTCATTTTACAGCTGATGAAACAGACACAAAGACATACAGGATCATGCTCAGTGCCAATTCATGCTTCATTAACAGACCCAAGACTGAGCCCAGGAAATGGATTTCCTTGTTCCTTGCTTTTACCATTAGATAACACACCCTCCTTTGATGACATCCAGTCTCTCTTGTGATTTTTTTTCTGCAGAAGGTACAGCAACAGCAGCCTGGAGATTGAAGATGAACCTCCTTGTGCGGAAGAAATCGATTATAACACTGACAGTTGCTCTGATGGCGAAGGGGACTTCTCAGAGCTAGACCAAGAGATCCAGGAGTGCCTCTCATGGGTGGAAGTAGAGGCAGAAGATGAGGGAGAGACAACAGGACAGACATGCAGCTCCAAAGCTCTTAGAGGGCTTTACATTTCCAACCAGCCAGCATCCAGCAACACGGCTCTTCCTCTGAGTTCTGCGCCTCTTGGAGCGTACAGTGGGTTTGAGAGCAGCCCTGCATGAGCAAGACTTTGACTTTCAGGCTACTGCTCATGTTTGTCTGTTTGCCAGCTTCAGCATCCCTCCCAGATGTCTTGCTCCAGTTCTGCATTGACAGTTGTCTTTATGTTTGTGTGATCTGTATACATGTATGTACTGAGAATGTCTCCTTGAGGCAGAGATGTCTTCTTCACGAGGCAGAGATGAGGAGCCACTGGCCCCAGTGGTACTGTAAGAGGACATCATCCTTTCCTAAACAGAATCCTCATCCCACGGCTGCCTCTAGTGTGTGGATTCATATAGATTGATATGAGGAATGGTTTTCTTACTTTTGAAGGAACATCCTTTTTCCTGACTTAGGCTTTTATTATGGACAGCAGCCTTTGCCCACAGATCTCAGAATTGTGGCAGTTTGTGAGGCCTTTGGCGATAGCTCTCTGTTACCATTCATTTCTCTTGAGCTGTGGAACATGCATCTGAGTTCTGTCTGATCAGGATTTTGACCATGTTTCCAGCAGTTTGGGTCAGGCTGTGCATGCTCCTGAACTGGTTGTATCTCAGCAACAGCATGTGAAACCCAATGTGCCAGAGTAAGGAAAGCACCACCATATAGAGCAGTCCTCTGGAAACCTGGGCTAAATTTACCTCTTTGCTTCACTGGAATGAACTAGTCCAGCATAATCTCATTTGAGCCACTTCATCCTTGAACTGATGGGCCCAAGTGGAAGAATTTGTTTCACGAACTGTGGAATGATACTTTCTCTATGATTCTCTGTGAGACATCCTTCCAGCAGGATGCACTAAGGGAATACAGATAATGTTTAAGGCTGCTATTGGGAGTGAGAGAGGCTGGAAGCATTTCAAGGAGAAAAACGTGTTCTCTTGAGGTAGCTAGGGTCCTCCAATATTATGTCAATTGGATTAGTGATGGTGGCAATATCCAAGGGTGAATTTAGCCCAAGAATCAGTCTAGTGACTGATTATTCTTTGTTAGTTTTAATATGATACCACTAAGGAAATCTAACTCATGGAACAGGACCCCATTGTGCCGGATAGCAATATAACAGAAGACATTAATGGTAGGTTATATATAGGATGCATTCTTCTGGCAATTCCCATAAGGGAACAACTTATTTTATCTCCAAATGGAAAAAAAAAAAAAAAAAAAAAAGAAAGAGATTTCTCGTAAAATTGCCTGCAAAAACAGATCTTGATTTTATAAAGTGCTCTCTTACAGAATAAGTAACATAGCAATGTCTTTGCAAGCCTAATTCCACCAGTGTTAGAATTCACTGTGCTTTCACACAGATGTCCAAAGCAATGGAGATGCAGCTTCTTGAGCTCCAACACAGACCAAGAACACAAATGCATGCCTGAGATCGGTAAAGCACAAAGCCTACATCACATCACCTCTCTCCTCATACTCCTGTATTTCTCACATGTCTGCTGCTGCACATGGGGAATTGCCTTGAACCCAGATGGAGGTTATTGCACTGTGCAAGAGGCTCCCAGCTCTGTCGCTGCTCTCTTTATAAGGCTCAAGGAGGACAAACATACAGTGTGTTGTAGTACTACAGACTGTAGACCCCCATTACTGGTGATTACTGTTATTATTGATGTGTGATTAAAAGCACCCTGTAATCCTCTCATCTTTATGCTGTTTGTGGATAGAGCTGTTGGTGCCAACTGAGTTTTTTCTTCTGATGCATTTCTGACCTCCTTCCCCATACTGCCTGAGCATACATTTCCATCAGGAGCCAGCTCCTTGGAGAAACTATTTCTTCCTGTGCTGCTGGAGTTTCAGTATGCAGGTTTCTAAAGCCTTCAACACTGCATAACAGTTCTCTGTGTTTCTAGCTCTCTCTTTATGGCAGTGGTCAAAAGACAGGCAGCTTGGGTCCTCAGAAGCTGAGCTTCATAGACTGAGCTCATTCATTAGCTATATTGTTCTCTGTGCAGATATCATGTTCTGCTTGCCTTAGCGTGCAGCTTGTTGCATACAATACTGAATTTTCATAAAAGGATGGCTCACAGGAATGGACACCAATGAGGTAAAACAGGTGTTCCCATTATAATAGTTTGTATAACATTGCTTAAAAGCTTATTATTAAAAAATGATATGTGTGCATAGCTAACTTCAAATTCCGACATTCACATGCATGACAAAACACTCACACTGTGCTGAATCCAGTCTGCAGTGTACACAGGCCGTGGTGTAAGATCTTCAGTATTCTATGTGGCCCCAGGACACTGGGCAAAAAGCACTACTGGGCATATACATCTGTAGATGTGCATATATATATGCGGGCTACTCCGAAAATAATACCTCCTGTTTCTACTAGTTTGATCCACAATGCCAGAGGCTGATACTGATGGTATGGCAGCATAGGTTGAACCTTTCCAGCAATATTCCATTACATTTTGTTGCTGTGACAGATGGCAGCAAAGGGGCAGTCTGACAGAAGGTGTCTGACATAGGAGTGCATATGAAGCAAAGGGGTGGAACTGAATTCCTGCATGGGGAAAAAATAGCACCCATTGACACTGACGCTTGCTGAATGTTTATGGAGACCAATGAGTGGATGTGAGCACAGTGAGGCAGTGGGATGTGTGTTTCAGCAGTGGTGGCAGTGACACTGGGTCATCTCCACTGAGAAAATGCATAGCCAATGGTGGTAGCTATGCTGAAAGTGGTGTTTTGTAGCTGCAAATGTGCAGATAGATGTTGTACTCTTTGCATCTGTTGTAGCTTCCATGGATATAAAAAGGCAGCATTACTTTTGGAGCAACCTATGTACATCTAGAGCTGCTCTTACCTCCCACACTACGTTCTGTACCAACACCCTTCCACAGCAATAGTGGAACAGTGCTCCCTGATGTTTGCCACTGGTGCATCTTACTGAAAAGAAAAATAAAACAGTGTTTCTCTTCCTGCGACACCGGTATTTTAGGTATTGTGCTGCTGTGTTATAGGAAACACCTGGCCCAGGCTTCCCCCTGACAAATTCCTTGTTGTGCCAAACAACTTCTCAGCAAGGGGTGAGGGCACTGCAGGAGGTGGTGGGCAGGTGAACCCCCAACCCATGGGTACCCACTCTGCTACTGAAGAATTGGAAGTCAAGAACATCCAGAGGGAGGAGGGTTGGGTGACCAACTGTCAGGGAATGGAACCTGGAAACTTCCAACAGAAACAGTTTGGTGGATGGTGTTGTCTCTTCCAAGAACCTCTATGGGAAGCAGATGCTCTTCTTCTTTTGATAGACCTCTAGAGGTCAGGAGAGAACCTCCACTGCATGCCACTCGCTCTGTTATTAAAATTCTCCCTGAGTTATGGTAATTAGGCAGAATTAGGCTCCGCACAGAGGAACGGAAGTGCATTGACTTTAATAAAACAGAGTGTAAAACAACTTTAGATTAACTCCAGCCTTGTTTATTCTTGCACACTTGTAATTCTGATTTGGTATTTCCCTAGTGAATGGAGCTGTTGTCCCCTATGCTAAGGCACGTCACCTCACTTCAGCCCTCTAAGTGCTGAGCAACGAGGCCACTGCCTTTTCTTGCCATCACTAGCTAATCCCAAAGTACTTGGAAACAGCGATGGAGAAGGGGAGGGAGGAGAGGGACGTCTCCCTGCTCCCTACCATTGACATTCCTTAAGAGTCAGCAAGGCTGTCAGGTTGAGACGCGAGCCAAATATTTCCGTAATGGCCAGCAGAGACAGCATTCAGATAGTCCGCACTGCAGAAGCCGTCCTGGGCTCCCGCCAGACACATTAACTTTTTTTACTGATGCCTTTTGTCTCACTGACTCTCTTAGCGGCTCTGAATAGCCGTGCTCTCCTTCCTCCCCTCGCCGTGGGTGACATGACATGGGTAAGAGATGCGGCCGGAGCCGTGCTCACACTGCTGCCTCTGTTTCAGCCTTGCGCCGTTTCCTATCTGAGGTGATGCGAAGGATGCCTTGCCAGAGCCTGGCAGAATACACGTGTGCGTAAGCCTCTGGGCTAAAAATAAATAATTAAACAATAAAAATAAAAAAGAATCAAGTCAGCAAAGTGAAGGAAGAACGAAATCTAATTAGTTTTATCTGCTGTTTGTTATGAGGCTGTCAGAGTGCTCTATTCCCTGGTTTTACAGCACTCTGGAAAATAACAGCGATGATAATATTACACAACTGTGCGCAGGGTTGTTCTTGAGGCAAGGAGGGAGCAGATTAGGGAGGGGAAAAAAAAAAAGCAGCCCCACTCCTCACCGTTTTTCTCCTCCTGCCAAAAAGCAGAGGTGCCGGCGATAGCGCTATCTCCTGCCTTATCTGTCCTCAGAGGTGATCCACTCCATCCATCACTGGGAGACAGAAAGCACAAGTGGGCGACTGCTTGGCATCCAACTAAGGACACTTAAAATGTATCCTTTGTTCTCCCACAGATCTCCTGTGTGTTGCTGACTGAGTCACTTAGCCTTGGCTCCCAGCCTCAGTTCTGATGCGAAACCAGAGCACGGTGTTGGTTCCTCATAGCAAATACAGCAAGGCACGAGTGACATGGTAGGTGTGTAGGGTGAGGGGCAAGAAATAGAGATGTAAAGCTGCCCACATGTTTATACTACAGGGATTTCAATATCAAGTTGCCAATTGATGAGGCAGCTGGAATTATTCTGTGCAGGAGTGCAGTGGTAGTTGCCATCACTGCTTTCCACTTTATCGACATATAGTGATGGTTCATTAGACTGTTCCTCTTCAAAAAGTACTGGGTAATTTTAAAAGTCTCTCTTTGCAGGTTGTTATCAACCTATCCTGTCCCATCACCTGGTCCTCACACCATGGAAGCTTTCACAGCTGTTTTAGAGAGAGTGGGATTTAACCCTGTGTGTTTGTGAAGTGTCCTGTGGTTTTTCAGGCTGAGGGCTGGCCACAAGTCTCCAGCTGGAGATAACATGCAAAAGATTGGAGTGCTAAAAAGTCTGTATTTGTAATCACATCAGGAAAAGATGAAAGAGAAGGGTAAAGAAGGAAGAAGATGTAAATTGGAGAGGAAGAAAGGGACTCAGTGAAGGGGGAGGGATGATGAGAACAGAGAGAGATGGGAGTAGGGGGCATTTGGGGGAACGACAGGCAGAGAAATGGGAGAATTGTTCCCATTTGTGTATCTTCTTCCGTCCCCAGATAATGTGTCAGTATTAACAGTACCAAGAAACAGCCCTCTCTACTGTAGAATAAATCTGCCACTGTATTCCCCACTCCATAAACGGCAGCCAAGTCTGTATCCTCAGCACTGCATTGTGTGTTCAGTGCTGTGTTTTGTGAGTGCTTTTCATGATGGTTAAGCCTGTATCATTTCTGGCCTTAGGTTTCCTCTCTAGGGACTCACATCCTGAGACATATTCTGGAAGATCCAACATGTTTTATTGTTGATGCAGCATTTTGTGGCTACTTTCCTTGCCTTTTCTTTGTTCTGCTTCTTTTATTGCACTTAAGGAAAAGTGAAAAGAAGGGAAATGAATGAGGTGAACAGGAGAGAGTAAGAAAGAAAAGAGAAGGTAGAGAAAAGGGCCTGGCCATCATTCTAGCAAGATCTGCATCAAGATGGTGAGGCAGCTGTTTTGGCATTGAGTTTTTTAGCCTTCGATTAGGCAGCTTGTAGCTCATTCAGGGTGAGCAAGAGGGAAAGACAAATCAATTACTGCAAACAATCATCCACTGGATACCCTGGCAATAATGCCAGTCCCAATAAACAAACACTACCTTTGGCTAATGGACCTCTGGACACCAGCTCCTAGCCAGCTGATGCAATTGCAATCAGAGCCCTATTTCTTGCCTCCCTTGCTCCTAAATGCCTGACTGATGGCTTTGTCTGGATGGTTTCCAGTGTATGCTTTCCATGTTTACAGTGCATGCTCATGCACAGATCTGCAAAGATTTCCTGGTTTTGCCACAACATTTTAATTTAAATAATAATAATAATTATATATATATATATATATATTTAGCTTTCTGTGCTTGTTTCCACATCCATGGAAGTATTAATATTTATTTGCAGGGAAAAGGTCAACAAGGAGGTTTAAATCACAAGTATTTACAGCACAATTTCAGATCCTTAAAGAAGGCAGATGGGAGGGAATAATTCTTGTTTCCATCATATATCTGCAGTCAGTGAAAGAGAGAAATGCTGCCCATTGCTGGGATCTTTGGTAATTCCTTTCTAGGGGCAACTAGCTTTCCTTTAGTCTTTGTGGAAGGTGGCACAGGCGGACCAGGCAAATCTCCATGATGAAGGCATGAACAGTGCTGACAGAAATCCTTTGTATTATTTGACTTAACAGTGGTCTTCCAAGAATCAATCAGAGTGCTATTTAGGGAGCTGATAAAATGGAAAATTTAATAGAGGCGAAAAAGAGAGGCTTGGAAGGATAATGGAACAGACTGGTAAACATCTGAAATGATCCCAAGTACTAGGAGTGTAAGGGCCGAACAGGAAGAATATGAAGCCTTAGTGCGTATTCCAAGATATGACTTGATCAGTTTCCCAGACACGTGGAAAAGAGAAGGTAGGAACAACAGAAGAAGGATTAATTGGCTGTGAAGCATCAGGGAATTGATAGCTTGGGTCAAGGAAAGAGGAATACAGGCCAGCAAGCACTGACTTAGAGATTAGAGCAAAGGTAGAATGACAGGATCTCCTAGGGCAAGGGGACGAATAGAAGAAAAGTGAAACACAAAGTGCGTGTGAGAAATTCATTATTGTTTTAAAAATGAAAAAAGAATTGTTTAAAAAATTGAAGCAATAGCATATGACTCGAAATGAGAACAGACTGGTACCAAAGCATGTAAGATGAAGGATGAAATCAGAAAGGTCCTCGCACAGAATGTGTTAGTGATGGTTAGAGATACACAAGAGAAGAAAAAGAAATCCTATAAATATGCTACGAGGAATGAAAGCATGCATTATGTAGCACAGGAGGAGAGCACATACAGAGAGTTGGAATAGTCATTGTATTTTTAACTCTGTTTATCACCAAAACATTGGTATTAGAATCATGGAATTGTAGAAACATAAAATATCTTAGGTTGGAAGGGACCTTAAAAGCCATCCAGCTCCAACCCCCTGCTGGTTGCCCACACTAGCTCAGGCTGCCCAGGACCCCATCCAACCTGGCCCTGAGTAAGTGAATTCAAACTGTTGGATCTGAGGGAATTCCCCTTCAGACTGCCCAAGGAGAGCAGTTTTTGAATGGTTAAGAATGGACTTCAGAAGCTTCTCTCATATTAAAAGGATTCTGCAGACTGGAGAAGGGCAAATAGGGTATTTGTTTGTGAAGATGGAAAAAGAAAGAGCCAGCTAAGTGGAGTGCCTGCAGAGAAATCTCAACAAATTATGAAACAATCAATTAATTAGCAGCTATAGGATAAGAAGGTGGCAAAAGACAATCAACATGGATTTGTCAAGCTGATCTAATTTTGTTCCTTTATTGGCTAATTGGCTTAGAGGATAAGGCAGGAGTAACATATGCCTTTGCTTCAGGAAAGCTTTCAATACTGTCTCACATAACATTTCCATAAGGAGCCAAGGAAGTATAGTTTATATGAAATATGTGTAAGATAAATGCATAGTACCTGATAAATAACTCATGAAGGCTAGGGCTCATCATCACTTTACTATTCTAGAAGTTAGGCCAAATTACTCTGTGAGTAGAGAAGATGTAGAGAGAGACACAGAAGGTCTACATGCCTGCTAAAACAGTTGTCTAAGGTATGTGAAAATAGTCTTTTGCTGAGATAGTTCTTTTCCTCATTAACTTCTTAGTGAAGCCACCCCAAGAAGATATCCCACAACAACATCTGCATGGTATTGTTTTGCTTAAGCAGCTGTGAGTGTACTGTGAACCAAAACGTCCCTGGAGGTCTTCAAGAAAAGGGTGGATGTGGCACTGAGGGACCTGGTCAGTGGGCATGGTCTTCCAGTCTTAATGATTCTGTGATTCTGTGATGAAATAACACATTATTTATATATTTTTAGAAAAGCCAAAAGCATTTTATTGAAGCTCAGTTCGCTGTTCACCACTGTTTATGTCAACACACCTCAATAAGTATCAGTCTCACCTCCACCTCTCCCATGTAGGAGTCCGCACCAAAGCTCCCCTCACCCAGCTCAGTTACCCCATCCTTTCCTCATCCAGTCCCTCTCCTCCACATCCAAAAACCCTAAATGCTGGTGATTTGAGGGGCACCATCCCAGACAGAGCTGTGGTCGGAGCATGCACTCACTGGCGGCTGGCACTCAGGTAGATGCCAAGAGCCTTAGAGCAGGGAGTGCAGGGTAGAGCTGCTGTGCCAGATGGCCTGCCTGCTCATGGTTGTAAGAGCTGCTCTGTACTTTTTAGCTTTACTGATGCAGAGAGAACATTTTGAACCGTCTAAGTCTTATAACCTTGTATCATTGGCACACGAACAGCAGCAGCACACTGCTGAACATAATAACAAGGGGAGAAAGAGCTGTGGAATTAAGTGAGAATTTAAATCTTAGGGTTCACAGCTCAGAATGAGAGGCTTTAGCTGCGATATTTCCAGGAATTGGTTGAGTCATGTTTGAGAATAATGGATAAGATGAATACTTTTGTGACTATAGCTGAATAAATTATTTGCCAATAATTTTGACTGTGATTTGACCAGTCCTAGCTGCTTTCTCTAATGCGTATGGTGCGGGAACATTCACTGTATTCTGGATGTGTGTGCCAGGTATGCAGCTCCAGTCCTTGGCATCTAGCAGTGAATTTATTCCCCAGAGACAATTTTGAACAAGATTTACCCCAGAGCGACCGAATCCAGGATTTGATCTGTCATATTCAGAATGATTCATTTTTCACCTCATCAAGTAAGAAGAGAGGAGAGAAGAAGAGAGTGGGAAAGTTATTTTGCACTTCACAACAAACCCTGTTCTTCAAAGTCAGAGCTGCCACGGCACGGTATGCGGTGGCCCATCGAGGGACACGACAAATGTTGCTTGGCAACTCCACACCATTGATGGGAAACTCTCAGCATCAGAAATGGACTGAGATGGAGAGTGAGACTGTGGCACGTCAGGATGCTTGCTCCCATCTGTCCCTGCTGGAATTGACACCGCTCATGCCCTAGTAATTGTCAGAGGCACCAGCCAACGCAGTCCTTTCTGGTGGGTGAGAAAGTAATTGGGGGTCAAAAATGTGGAAATGTCCTCTGCCTCCTCCCACAAAGAGACTTTGGATCTCTTAATGTCCCAAATTCTCCCCGTGCAGCTAGCTGTGAGCAAACCTTACATAGCTCAGAGGTGTGGCTTAGTTAAATGCTACTGTTAAAAAAAGAGGTTCACAAAGAGCTTCTTGTCCTTTGCAGCACTGCGCAGCCACCTTGGCACATTGTCCAAGGCATGCAGCCCTGATGTAGTGTGCTGTAGCTCTGATAGCCTGCGGATGTCAGAGAAGCCAAGTTTGCAACAAGAGGCCACTTGTTAGAGCTGGAAAGAATGGTTTTCGGGCACTGTATTCCTTCATCAAGTGTTGTCACTGTAGAAAGATGATGAGTTAAATGAAACAGGTTGATCTCAGAGAGCAAATTGCATGTGAGTTGTGTGCTGACGTGTTTTGCCAAACTCCTGGAGATTTGGCGACAGCAAACAACTGCAGAATGCACTGTCTGTGTGTGTGCCTGCACACAGCACACTTCTGGTATTTTCCAGCTCAGTGCTGATGTGGATCAAGGATTATAGAATCATGGAACCATAGAATGGCTTGGGTTGAAAGGGACTGAGCTCCAACCCCTGCCATGAGCTGGGTGCCCCCTACCAGCTGAAGCTGCCCAGGGCCCCATCCAAGCTGGCCCTGAGCACCTCCAGGGATGGGCCACACACAGCTCTGAGCAGCTGTGCCTCACCGCCCTAATAAACTTCACAGGCATTTAGAAAAATGAGATTTGGGGGTGCAAGTGAATAATCTATGGAAGCTGGTAGTTCTGCTTCCCTCACTATCAAGCTGGAGGAAATACAGCGCTCACCCCTCTCTGACTTCACGCTGTGTTAGAATGTCTCTTTCTTCTCAGTGGGAACTGAAATTTTGGAGCAAGAAGGGATGTTTTCAGGGAGCTGGCTTTTCCTTATCACATACAATAGCAATAATCTAAGAGTTTTGTTTATGGAAAGTGCTTGCACTGTAGTAATGCTGCAGGTTTTATCAAAAATCAGTATATATGCCTTTGAAAATCCCCAACAGTCTATGTAGACAATACATGCAAAATATCCCCTGTTGTTCTGTCTTAGGCTTGTTAGTGGCATACTGTCTTGGTTGTTTTTAAGTAAAATACCCTAAGAGTTTCTAATATGCATTAGAAATTGGATTTCTCCTTTTGCAAGCTGTTTTCTGCATCTTTCCACCCCAGGAACGCACCTCATTTTGGCAGGGCTTCTCAACTTTTTTTTTTCTCAACAATTTTTTTTTACCCCAGGTTACGACTCCACTGCCTAAATCTGATGACTCCTCATTGCCTTGCTCCCTGAACATAGGCTGATATGTTGAAAGACTGAATCCAGACGCAACTGTTTCTGGCTTTAATTTTTTTTTGTGTCCCTTTATGAAAATTTCACAGTCATAGGCTATTGCTGCATGTGGTGCTGTCTTGAAAAGCCCATGTAAACTTTCAGCTTCCAACTACAGCTAAATGCACTTACTTTTGCTTCCTTTTGGGTAAATAAGTCAGTGTTTTGTAAGTGTTCCTCCTATCTGTGTTTTTTTTTTTTTAATTATTATTATTATTTTAATTGAAAGTTTGACTTTGTAAACCCTCTTCACCTGCTGTGTCTTCATTACACTAATTGAAACAATTACATGACGTTTCCTGAGGATGGATTCTTCCCTGTGTGACCACCGAGCCCAGTTCTGATCTTCCACACACAGGTGTTGTGTTGCTCAGGTGGTGGTTTTTTTTTTAACCCTTTCCTTCACAAAGATGTCCTGAGGAACGAACAGTCCAACATATATGACATATCATAGCAGAAGCCTTGGTTTAGTCTCCTATCCATTTTCTTATGGAGATCCCTTGCCTCACTGACATTTGTGGGCATTTGTTCCTGCCTCACTGGTGGAGACGAGGAATTTTCATGGGAGGGAGGGAAGAAATTGAAGAAAAACATCTTTCTTAGGCTTTCGAGGAGGCCTCACTTACCCTCTCTAGCCTGTCACACCCATGTAAGTGGTTGTATACCCACATCACTCTACACAACTGCAATTTGGACTCCCCACTTGTATCCCACTTGCCCAGACAGGTGCCACTCTCATCTCTCTGCCCCAGGCCCTGTGATTGCCTGTGTGCTGCCTCCTCCCGGTGATCCACAGAATCATAGAATGGTTTGGGCTGAAAGAGACCCCAAATAATATCTTGTTCCAACCCTCTGCCATGGGCTGGTTGTCCCTGCCAGCTCAGGCTGCCCAGGGCCCCATCCAACCTGACCCTGAGCACCTCCAGGGGCACTCACAGCTTCTCTGGGTTTGTGTTTCAGGTTAACATCCTACATGCAATGTTTGTACAGAGACCAGCCAGGGAAGGCTGGGATTTAGATTTCAGTCATGTTTCTAATGCCTCTGGTTTCCTGTAGCTTTCAATCTTCTTTCCCAGAGGCATTTCTCCTGAAGCACCTGCTCACTCTTGCTTCTGCTGCTATTCTAGGGCAGTGCAGAAAGCAGGAGGCCAAGGAAACCCCCACTTTGGGTGCCAGCTGGCCATGCTGGCACTGCTGTGGGTAGGGGCTGCAGCACTGCACTGCAGAGCAATAACACCTTTTTGAAAAAATAATTGCTTTTGATTAAAATGTAAGGGTGCCATCCTCTTTTTGTTGTCATTAATGACGGCTGCAGGCTATGGACCTTTGAAGTATTTCCTTTTGGCTCTCCCTGTTCTTTCTTTCTTATTCTCCCTCTTTTTTTTTTTTTTTCTTTCTTAATTTTAATTCTCTCAATTATCTGCCCTTTCCAGCTCAGAGTGAGATTTGTTAATTTCCACATGCTTACAAAAACCTGCCTGGCACACTCCAGCTCCCTGGCAGCCTCTAAATGGGCAGCCAGGCAGGGGAGCGAGCAAGCAGGCAGCACATCTGGCTCATTAGCTGCCCTGACCCCCCCTCGGCCCCTCCAGAGGGGAAGAAGGAGGGATTGCACAGGTACTCACCTTGCCAGAACAGCTCATCTCCTCTGCAGAAATGCCACTCAGCAAGGCATGAATGAACACGCTGCTGTGTTTAATTAAGGCTGTCCAGAACTGTTTTATTTGTCATCCCAGCCCCTTACAGGCTAATGGACTTCTTTACATTGTGTAACCTTGAAAGCATTTTTTTCTGTTTCCCAACCTATGAGTGGAATAACAGGAGACCAGGCTGAACCCTAATGGCCCCTCAGGTACTTCCATCTGTATGCCACAGCTGATTGCTAGCTTAGATGAGTCCAGAAAGGAAATAGTAAGCTTTGAAACTCATTTCTCCTCTGTTCAGAGCTGTGGTGTGGGCAATGGAAACAACTGGGATGCTCATCTCTTTATTCCCAATAATTGATCACAAAAGTGGCTCAGTGACTTACAGAGTCATAGAATTGTTTGAGTAGGAAGGGGCCCAATAAAGGCCATCTGGTCTGACTCCCCTGCACTGAACAGGGACTCCTACAGCTGATCAGGTGCTCAGGGCCCCATCCAGCCTGATCTGCAGTGTCTGCAGGGATGGAGCAGCCACCTCCTCTCTGGAAAACCTGTGCCAGTGCCTCACTACCCTCACTGTAAAAGACTTCTTCCTTATCTCCAACCTAAATCTTCTCTTTTAGTTTGAAACCATGTCCTCTTGTCCTACCAGAGCAGACGCTGATAAAGTGTCTTTCTCCTTCCTTCTTACAGACCCCCTGTAGATAATGAAAGATACTTGAGCAGGATAATGCCACAGCTGGAGATCAGCTGGAGACATAGGAGAAAACTCATTCCCAGGAGAAAAATTGAGGTCTCAGTCCACTGGACAAAACTCAGCATACTCCCACTCTGCTGCCATGCAGAGGTCGGGCATGTCACTGCATCCTCAGAGCCTCCTAGTTTGACCTTCGTCATCCTTAATCCCCAGTTTCTTCTTCCACAAAATCACATGTGAGTGTATATAACCAGATTCTCTTTATCTCTCTCATTAAAGGCTGCCTGTGTGAGGTTTCTGTCGGGTCTTTGAGGAGGAAGAGATTGCTCGAGATCAGAGCAAGCTCTTAGCTAAAGTGCTTGCCCCAGATACAGGTATAAATCTGACTCAAACACTGCTCTGCTGGGCCAGCTAAACTGCTCGGGGAGGGAAAACTGAATCATATCGAAATAAAACTAAAGATTGAAACAGAGGATTAATAGCAACTTTACTAATGTTTTTCATTTTGAGATTCTTTAGACATCCTCTACCCCTAAGTGGTTTTCATATGTCAAGGAAGATATCCCTTTGAGCTGTGTGACTTCATGATAGCAGCTCACCTAAATATTGCACTGTGCTGGATCCATGCTTCAGTGTGAGGATGTAGGCACTGGGTTGTGCAAAAGCTATTTATTTCTGCCTTATCGAGGGACTCTGTATAATGCTGCCATTCCTCCCACACTTCTGTTCTCCTTTTGTTCTTAAGCTCAGGTGTGATCTCACTTTCCTGGCAGATGCTTCTCTCCTAGGCGCTATTCTAAAGATCCCCTTTCTCTGTTCCTCAGGCTGGAGGTTCCTCTTTCATTTCTTCCACAGTAAAAACAACTAATCATGGGAACTGATTCTAAAGAGATTGAAATGAATTCTCTGGCCTTAAATCTTCTGGTGCCTCCAGCAACAACACAGCAGAGAGCCCCAGAAGTGGCCAGCAACGCATCTCCAGAACCCCTTTTGTAGCATCTTTTGTCTCAGAGCTGAAAGGTGAGCTCCCCGTACTGACCTGCATGGAAATGCTTTGTCACTATTGAATCATAGAATCATTAGCATTGGAAAAGATCTCTAAGGTCACCTAGTCCAACTGTCCTCCTACCACCAGTTCTGCCCACTAAACCACACAGAAGTACTTAGAAAAGTACCACATCTACCCACTGGTGGAAGTGATGGAGCTCCAGATGGGTCTGGTTTCTGGTACACAGACGTCAGCAGAGAACAACATGGGGCAACAAGGGGATTTGATGCACACTAAGGTTTCCTCTGCCTTGCGCAAAACAACTCCAAATCCATCCATATTATTAAATTGCTGTGATTTAATAAGTCATCGTGTGCCACTGAGCAAAGATAACTGATAGCAGTCATTATCCCCAGGTCATGTCAGTAGGGTAGGTGACACTGAAACCTCTTCTACTATCATTTAGTAACTTCTATAGCTGTGGTAAGTTGATCGTATGTCCCCTGCTTCAAAATAAGACAAAACAGATGAGACGTGAACTGTATGTATCTGACTGAATGCATTTTAATCCCAGACAGCTAAAACCTCTGTGCCATCACTGAACAAAGTTCTGCTTTCCTCAGCAGCCCTGAGGTGAATGGTGCTAGCAATGAGGTTAAAAAATGATATTCATTCCATTGTGCTCTAAAGGGACTCTGCTTGAGCAAGGAGGTTGGACTAGATGATCTCCAGAGGTCCCTTCCAATGTCATTCTGTGATTCTGTGAAAAACCACCCAACCTCAGCAAAGCCCACTGGGACTCCTGGATTTTTTTCATTGGACCTGTGTTTTTTTTTATCATAAATGAGATGATGATGAACGTGACACTTGGGTTGCCATGGGAACACAGCATGAAGCTCGCGTTAGCAGTGCTCCTTCCTGCAAGGTAGCACTGCTGGCTCTGGAGATGGGCACAAGCAGCACCTGCCCAGGTCTCACCCACAAAATCTGGGGGGGGGAGCACCATTTATTTTACCAGAGGAAGACCTGAAGGGAGAAATCATTGCAAAGGTAGGAAGATGTATCTGATAGTTTGTATGGAAATTGCAAAGCCCTACTGGAAACTTGCCACAAAAATTCTGATGAAGATTGTAAGGGGGGTCCACAGGGACCTGCAGACCAGGAGAGTGCTTCCACCACCATGGGATATGCATGGAAGCTTTCAGCATGGGGAAACCTGGAGCCCTGAGCCGCCCTTGTAGCCACTACCTGGGCTGCTCCAGCATCAGCAGGAGAGTGGCAGAGGCCACAGCATTTCTACTTTCCTATCCAGCTTCCCCCCATCTCCTTCATTCAGGATTTACAAATCCCCCGTCATCCTTCAGAAATGCTCATGTTTACTTGGTGACACCCTCCCACCTGCCTACCCTTAGGATTTCCCTGAGCCTCAGCTCAGAAATAATCAGGAGACACTTTTGTGCTGGTAGGAAACCATTTGGAGCTTTCAGAAAGACAATTTCAGAGAGATTCTTCATTGTCATCACTATTTTTCTCTTTCATGGACCTCCCTTTAAATTCTCACCTAATAGCACTTCATCAAGGGAAGAAGTACACTTGTAAAGATCTAACAGAATTAGGTTTTGCTGAAGCAAAGAACGGAGGTGAGGCTGAAATTCTGCTTGGAAGACAGGTGTAAACCATCATCAATCTGTTTCAATAATGCGATTATTTGAATTTTAGGTAGCAGGTGGGACCTCCCCAGAAAGAAAAAGAAAAAAAAAAAAGAAACTCAGGGTAAGAAGAGCTGAAATTATAGGAGAAGGAAGAAAGGGGGTGATGAAGGCTGTGGCTTTGGCAGTACAGCTGCTTTTAGGGACTACAAGAAGGAGTGAAAAATACCACCAAGGGAATCCAGCCAGGTGGTTATAAAGTATGATAAAATAGGATTTAGGGGAACAGCTTGCAGCATGGTAAGTGTTAGTCTATAAGACCTGTCAGAAGTTTGGTAGAGAACAGCAAGAACAGCAGAAATAGATTAGGAATGTGAGGCTTGTTGCAAGAAAAGAAAATTTCTTTTCTGTCTGTCATAAATCTTTCCCTCTTCACCACTTTAGCTGCTTCCTGCACTCCCTAAGCAGGCTTAGTGCTCATGCATGGCCAGAGGGTTTCAATTTGAGCTCCAAATAATAATAATAAATTCTATAAAGTGATTCCATGTGGAGAGGGGATATAATTGTGCTTTATGTTTACACAGTAGGGCCCACAAGAGTTTGGGTCAGGCAGAACACAGAGCGGTTTCTCACCTGCAGCTCGTCCTGGGCCTGATGTGCTGCACCTGTTCTGCAGTAACAGCACAAAGAAGATGGCCAGGGGAAAGCTGCTCTGGCTGGAGTTGGTGGGTTAGGGCTAAGTGGCGAGAGGAGATGTGATTTTCTGTGCTGAGTTGTAGCTGGGATGCTGAAGTTAAACATCTGGTTAATTGATAAGAGGAGCTACAGCAGCCCTTACTTGTTACAGGGTCATGTTGGTCACTTGTTACAGCCATGCTGGGACGTGGGAGCTTGCATTGTTTTATGATCGTGAGCCTGGGTCTCCATTATGATTACACTGCAATGAGTGCCGAGACTGTGCCTGGAAATTGGATCATCTGAGCCTTGAACAATACCTGCTGCTTTTCCCAATGAGTCAGAAGCCAGCCTACTTCTGCAGAGCTTCACCACCATGTTTGGACCCAGGTATGTCGTGTTTCATCCAGTGTTAAGTGGAGCAGGAGCTGCATAATGGCTGTGCTGAGATATTTTATGATTTCTGTTAGTGCAAGAGTCACATTTTAGGAAGAGCAGAGAGAAGAGTGTATCTTTTACCTCTTATTTCCTTGTGTTTGCTTTGGGATGTCTCATGCTTGGCCACTGCAGCTGCTCTGTCCTGGGGCTGCCTTGTAAAGAAGCTGCTCTGGGACTTGGTTCTTACAGTTGATAAGAATCTGTTTGTTGGGCAGCCAGTTCTATGGTGGTGGGAGGACCCCGTGATGGATATCTGCTGTCATCTCTGAGGGGAATTGCGTTAAGGGCTTTTATTATTTAGAGGTTGTGGCTTATTGGAAGCGATGGCTGGCTTTAGGTTTGAATTGCAGTTTCTGCAACGTGGGAAACCCTGGCAAATCTTATGTTTCTACAACCTTTGTTTTTCTGTCTCTGCTTCCCTCAGCTGGAATGGGGATAGCACCTGTGCTGAGGCACTTGGTGCTGCTGTTCTAGTGAAGGATTGAGGGAATGTTTTTTTTCCCTTATGGTACTCCTTAGGCTGATCCACCACACTGACTGCTGTGACCTCCAGCTGCCCCATTTGTTCCTCTCATTCAGTAGGTGGTTAGAGGGCTGTATACTCAACAGCATGGATTCTCACTCTGATCAAATATCTTCTTTTTGCGAACTAGCTCTGCTTGTTAAATAGTTGAGCATTTCACAATTAGCAGAGTTTGTATGGGAGCTGCTGAGTCACGGCCTCAACCACTGATTGAGCACCTGGGGAAAGGACCCGGTCAGCCCTGGGAGCACAGGTGAAGGCAATTTAGCTTGGCTGCACCTCTCTTAGACCTCATTGAAGGGCTGACTGCCACTGTGGAAGGATCTCTTTCTGGAGATCCATGCTTGGTGAAGCTTTCCCCTGCAAACCTGGGATCTTCTGATATGGGTGAGCAATCGTCTTACCTTCCTTTATAGCATCTCCCTAGTGTGCTGGACCTTCCATAATTGCACCTCTGTTTTAGCACTTCTCCCATCGTATTGATCTGTCCAGTTGCTACAGAGTTCCCAGCCAAAAGCATGGGACTCTGGTAGGTACGTGGTGTGCCCTAGAAGCTCAAGCTGGGGCTGTGTCTTCTCTTCAAACTGAATTTGATGAGGACTTATGTGCTTCCTGTATTGAGACTTGTGGGGAATTTTTTTTTGTTGTCTTCACACAAGATTGTGCAAGGGAGAAGTTTAGCACTGGAGCTGTGTCTCTTTAAGGCAGGACCTAGAGCACTAATGTAATACGTCACATATGTTGTAGAAGGAAAGTTTCCTTCTGGTTTTTGTTTTTAGCCCTGAAGGATGAGTTGGCTGTGTTGTGGCATTGAGGGACATGATTTAGTGGGTGTGATGGGTGATCATAGTGGTCCTATGATTCTATGTGTTCAGTGTGTGTATTTCCAAGGAGCACTGTTGTGCTCTGTATCAGAAATTACATCAGGCCAAGAACAAACCCCTCCTGCTTGTTTCCTTTCACCCTGGTTAAGCTTTCTTGTCTGATGAGGGACTATGATGCTTTTACATACCCTCCTGATGTTTCAGACTTTCCACAGCCATACTTTAGAATACTTAACAGCTCCAAAGCTTTCTGCTTCCTTGAAGCATCTGGCTGGAGTACATCTGGTCAGATAAAGTCCTGTAGCTCTACCAAGTTCAGGGTCACTAAATTAGTCCAAACCAACCTTTCCCTCGAGACTTTCATTGGATGCAAAATCTACCTTTGTTTCCTGACCGAAGCTCTATAATTGCAGTGTCTGTGAGACACCTGCAGTCTCCTGAGGCTCCTGTTGGTCTCCCAACATCCAGGCCCAAGTCTTTCCATTAGTTCTGTGCACCAGAGCACTCATTCTGCCTTCCCATATGTCTTATATACTGAGTTCCCTGTCTCTGAGGAACATTTCACATCTCCAACATGGGGAATGTGGATATATTTAACTTTCCTGCAGAGTTTTGCTTGTCTATCCTTCAGCTGCATTTTTGCTTTGTGAGTTTGGGGTTTTTTTTTGGAGTTTTTTTCTTTTGTGATTCCATGCTTTTGCTCCTAATCCCACCACCTGGTATGCCTCTCACTGCAAAATCTCTGCCTCCTCAGTGTATACACCCTTCAAATATTTGTAGGCATTTATCACTTCCCCCCTGCTTAGTCATCTCTCTGCCAAGCTAGACATATTTAGTTCTTCTAATCTTTCCTTGTGAGTCTCTCCCGCACTCATAATTCATTTCTCGTTGCTCTTCTTTGTATGCTTTCCAGTTTGTCAGCACTTAAAATATCATTTTGGGTGCTTTAATATGTGCAGGCATGGAAAAAAGAAGAGAAACTTCCTCAAAAGAGGAGTCAGCCACAGGGAATATCTAAAGTGGGCAAACCTGGGACTTCCTGTTGCAGGTTCTAGGTGAGTCTCTGAGGCTAGCTTAGTTCTTATGGAGTACTGATAGATGTGCTGCTAATGGATCAATGGTGAGCACCTTGCTCATATTTTTTTATCTCAGGAAAACGTTTCCCTTTTGGTCATCTACTGTTCATGCTGCAACCAAGATGTGGGGGGAAAAAAAGGAATGCAATTCAGCTTTTCCTGTTTCTAGGATCCGACTTCTTTCCTTCAAGTAACTGAATGGCCGTTGTTTGGATGGTAACTTAGTACAGCCACACCCTGGAGGGATGGCATAGAGCTGCTATTCAGTCTCCACTCTGTGGAATTTGGAACAAGAAATGGTTTTTGAGGTGTTCCTGGTATTCCTGTAGACAGTAATCTGTACTCTGGTGATGTGATGTGAGCAGAATGATGGAGAGCAGCAAGTGCTCATTCATTAAATGCTTCAAGGTCTGTAGTTTTGCTGCACCGAGAGCTTTTCACATATTCCTCATCACCATGCAGTGACCTGCAAGGAAGCAGGAGTTTATCTTGCCAAGTAGCGCTGTCAAATTTACTAATCTAAGATGGGTATCAGTATCAAAATGTTTCCAAAACAAAGCTAACTTCTGTGTCTGGTTCACTTCTAAATTTCTGCTGCCAATACCAAACCAATGTGCTTTTTCAAATAGGAGTAAAAGGTTCTGCTTTGTTTCTTTCAATATTGTGTTCTTCCTTCCCATCCAGACTAGATGTTTATCAAACATCTGTCTTCTGGTTTGGTTGTGTCCAGGGGATGACATGAGCTTAATATGTATAATATGAAACTGGCTCAGCTGGTGGGACAGGAAATGTTCCTCTACTGTGGTATCAGTGCTGCTTGACTATATTAAGCCAAGCTATAAAAAGTGAAAGCAAAAGCAAATGATAGCAGAGTTTGTTGCATAAGGGTTTTTTTGTTTTTTTTTTTTTTTTTGCAGCCAGCCCATGCTGGTCTGTGTCATCAGTTGGTGCCCCTTTACATGACAAAAGATGGAAATGAAGAATGCCAAACTTGCTGAGTGAAGAGCTGCTATTGCTTTGACAGTGGATTGCCTTTCCTAGCTGTCTTGGAGAATCATGCTGAACAGTGTGTTACAAATCTATGCACTGAATATTAAAAAAGAGAGAGAATGCATTTACTGTCACTTGCAGGTTGACTTTCACCCTTCTAGTTGTCATAGCATTCAGAAGCATTAAACAATGGGTCTTTGTCTACAGGAAGAAAAATAGTGCTGCTATCACAGGCTCGGTTGGGAGTGACAAAATCATTCTGAAAAACTGTTAGAAACAAATGCTCTACGCATTTCCACCAGGCTCAGATGCTTGTATGGGGGCCTGATTCTTGAACCAGCACTGCAGCATCTACTTTCACACCTTCAGGCTGTTTGTTAACATCATCAACCCAGCAACAGGCAACTGCCCGCTGCCTTTGATGCTGTTGCAAACAGCCTTGTCTTTCCCAATGGAATCAGTGGTGTAGAATCAGCAGTCTGGCTCATCTTGTTTTGTCATGTTTGTCTGCTGTCACTCACATTCAGAAAGGAGGTGGGTTTTTCTGTTTGCTTTCACGTTAAGAGCAAGCTCTTGCTCAAGATCTGTTTGGTTGACAATGTTTTACAAACAAATCTTATATTGGAATCACTTTGTTCATTGCTGAAATGCAAAACAACACTTTTTACTGCAGAATCTCAGGAGACAGATGAGATATAATTCAGCTCAGCAAGACTTCTACTATGTGGTCCTATAGAATTGGGATTATTACTTTATTTAAAGCAAAGTGCATTGAACTGGGGTTTATTCTGTGTGTGTATGACAGGTGAGCTCTCTCTTAAGTACAGGTAAGTACTGAATCTTGCATCCTTTCTAGCTATTAGTACAAGAAAATTGTTTGTAAACAAGTATCCATGAAGTTTAATGGTTACTTCTCCCTGTCACAGGTTCCCCTTGTTACCTCATTGACTATTGTTTTACATTCCCATGGACTTTATTTACCTGATTCCAGTTTGAAAGTTCTCACCTTTAGTGATACATACTACTTGTATTTTTTGCTTTGAAATGAGCTCTGTATCAGTTGCTGCTCTTTGAGCCTAAACAACTAACACAAGGGCACATCAGGTTTCACCTGCTCCTGTTCCCAAGGTGTTGCTTAGCAGTGATGTTCAACCCCAGCCTCATTTCGATTCATTGTAATGGAGTGATAACAAAACGCATGGCCGACTTCCCTAATTAGTCTCGTGCTCCTCAAGGTCTTTTGCTATTGCCTGCTGTTCTCTCATACAGTTTAGCTTTGTGGGCTTTGATATTTCCCTAAACGCTTTTAATAGTTCTCTCCCTCTTCCAAATAATTCTTAGGGCAGGAGCTGATATATAGCAAACAAAAAGCAATGAAAGAGTGGTGATGCATTGGTACAGGCTGCACAGGGAGGTGGAAGAGTCATTGTTCCTGGAGGTGCTCGAGAATGTAGAGATGTGGCACTGAGGGGCATGGCTTAGTGGCAATGTTGGTGACAGCTGGACTAGATGATCCTAGGGGTCTTTCCCAACCTTAGTGGTTCTATGATTCCATAGGGGACAGAGGTTTTCTCTTTAAAATCAATGTATTGTTCTTTCTGTCTCCCATAAGCACTAATGAGAGGTGAAGAAGAAAAGAGCCCATTGTCTACAGACAGTGGGAGACTGAGGTTCTTCTCCTTGGACCATGGATAAGCCTCCTAGGAGGTGCTGTGTCAGAGCCGGTTTCTTTAAGGAAGGCTATTATGTAGAATCCTCAAATGGGGAGGAGTGGTGAAAGATATGATCAGAGTCCTTCAGCACTAATTAACTGGCCTCTATAGAAATGCCTAGCTCTGTTCAGATTCCTTTTTTAAAAGGAAATCTCAGAGGAGACAAATGAAGTCTAGTTCTGTGAGTGCCAATGGAGAGGCTGAGAACAGAAAAGCTGTGGATTAATGCAATCAATTTTCTGTGGCCTACCATAGTATTGGACTTGGTTTTTCCCGCCTTCTTTTTGCATTCATGCATTGAAACATAGCAAGAAGTCTGTGCATTTCTCTTGCCTCCTTTATTCAGAAATCCCTAGGCTCTTCACAAACATTATCTGATTTTAAATTTCCAGCTATCTATCCATCTATCTAATCTCAAAGCATTTACGGATTCACAATTCGGAGGGATGGCAGTGCACAGTATAAATCAAAGTTTTTAGCAAAAGGAAATCACTAAATCTATTAACAAATGATTGAAGGACTCCAAATTTAGCCCTGGCAGGAAGTCAGGACAACAGTTGTCAGAAAAAGTAATTGCTATTTTACCAATCCATGCCCAATGTCCCATGATGAGATACAGAATTAAGATTGTTAGCATTTTGCAAGCAGATATTGAAGGTTGCAAGCAATTTAAGACTGCAAATAGCCATATTCATAACATGTTATCACAATATTGGAGAAGAAGAGGAAATCTTGGGGGCAAAGTAATGAGATACTCTTTTCCAGAATATTCTTTTCTAGTAGATCTGAAGGATGTTTTCCTACTCAGCAGGAGGGAAAGGTTAAAAACCATTTGAATGTGTGTTAGTCTTCACATTAGGAATATCACTGGGTGCACATTTATGTTTGAGGACTCTGTGTCACTTCTGCTGAATATACTGCCCAGCTGTATTAGAGATACACATATAAAGTACTCAATTTGAGGAGTACAGATAAGAGGCAGGGCCAGCCACTGTGACTCATGCAAACAATTTTGACTGGAATTCTGAGCATACAGTACTACTTTGAATATGAATATAGCCCATATTCTGGTACTTAGGGAGAAGGCTTCATGTTCTGTAGAAAATCTCAGTGATCTGGATGCTTGCATAGAGCTTCTGTCATTTTGCTTTTGTGCAGTAATGTGGGAAGCAGAGCTAGAGATTAGCAGGCAGACTTGTCACGGGCTCAGTATCTTCCATTGGTGTGGGGAGAATTGAAGGAATTTCCTTGTGAAAGGATCTAGGAGGGCAACAGTCTATCCATTTTCAGTATTGATTATGTTCTGTGTAGTTGAGTCATATCACAAAACCTGACTTAGTCTGGCTTTACTGTGCTCTGCTCTGTATCTTGCTGATATTTTGAACTAAAGCAACTGAACTAACTGATGAACGCTAGCCAGTTATTTTGCCTGTCTGAATCGTCTTAACTAACTTTCAAAACTACATTGAGACATTTGACACTCCCGAGGGGGCCAAGCAGAACAGTGTTATGTTGACACATCCCATCACAAGGACTGATCCGTTAGCACTGAAGTAAGGCATTTCACTGCTGAACTTTGCTCCTCTTTGTTGTCCTTACGAAAGTACATTGTAACATGGAAGTACATTGTATTCAAATCTTCCAGCCAAAATCATCTTCATCAAGGCAAATTCAAGCATCTGACAGAGGTCATGAAGCAAATGAGGAATTGTCCCAACAATACCGAGACAAGACATTAAAAAGAATTGAGAGTTTGAGTAAATCCGCAAAATAATTTGCATTTCAAATCTCAGGCAAGCAGCTGTGTAATTTCTGCCTTAGATTCACCGCTGTGATGTTCATTATCTGATTATCACTACCTACAACCTTCCAAGCACTAATGCACATTGTCGTCTTGGCTCTTGAGTTACTGAGATGTGTCTGACACTGAATTTGTGAGTAATTGCTAAGGCTCCCCTCAATGAAGCATCTCTGAGGATGCTCTTGGAAATTAAATGTTCCTTCTCAAGCCACTATTTGCTTACTCAATCCCTATCTTATTAACTAATTATCAAGTAAAAATGTTAATTTGAAATATGCATGTCACATTTGGGGGATGAAAGAACTAGAGATGAAAAGATACTCAGTGGATTAATGCTGAAGTATTTCTTCCATCGTGCCATCTTCCAGGCTCCTGCTATGACCTGACCCTGATTGACTGGCTGCCTTGTGCATGATCCAACACAATGCTACTTTGAGATTGCTGTCTTGAGCTTATAGTGCTGCAAATACTGTGGGTCACATCCCTTTATTTAACAGCCATAAACTCAACCATAATATCCTTTCTTTCCAGTCTTTACTTCTTGAGCAGTGTCATGATGCTTTAACTTTCCCTGAAAGAACTAATGGAAGGAAAACACTAGGTTGTAACCAACTAAATTCTGCTTGTCTTGGGCTGATTTCTGGGATCGTTTTTTCAACAGCAAGAAACTGAGTTTGTAGTGCCCAAGTTTTCCCTTTTGTGACTTAAGAATTGTCAGTTTCCCCAGTGTAATATAACACAATCCTCTTAAAGTGTTCCATGCTGCCAAGGTGATCCACTGTACTTGTGCACTCAAAGCATATAATTAAAGGAGAAAAATAAAGACTGAAACCAGGCACCCATTTTTGCACTGCACCTTTATGTACCTTCCTCACTCCATTAAAGAAGAGAGCTTCTATCAAGTTTGTTTCTTCTCTGTAGAAGAAACGAGAGGCTAACCGGTCTTGCCTGAGGGAATTGGTTTGTACAGTACCTGGAAGTGTTGTTCACAGCAGTAAACTTAAGCTTTGTGGATAGCTTTTTTTCATAGTATAAAATACACATTTGTTATTTAAAATGCCTCTTGTATGCAATAGAACTTGATCTCACTTCAATTGTCAATGAACTATAAATATTTATAGCAGTGTGCCTATAGTGAATTTACTTGAAATTTACAAGGCCATAAGCAAGATCATAATCTGATCCATTGTCCCCTCAGCAAAGGATTTTACAAGGTGGGGATCGCATTTGTAGATCTTTATTCAGAGGTAACTGAAACAGACAAACAAACTAGAAATCCTCTTACTGCAGTCAGATCTTGGCTTGATATTTACGTGAAATATATTCATCTTCACCTTAATATAAATGTCCTTTTATTCACAGTGTGTAGTTTGCTATAGTTTCAGTTCATTTTCCTTTCTCAGAGCTCCGTGGCACTTCCACTGTTCACCCTTCATTTTCACAGTCGCAGCTTGAAGAAATTAAATATGACTGTGGAAGAAATGGAGGAAGCTCTGTTTCTTATGTGATCCATATTTGGGTAGAGCTGCAGTTAATATTAAGTATGTACCTTTCAGAGTGGGCCTTTTCTGTTCTCTGGCAAATCTGTTTTCTTCTGTCTCTAGGAGTAAGTGCTTAGTTGTATAAACCAAAACAAATCCTGTGTTTCTCTATCTTATCAGCATTTGTGAATGCTGGAGAAAACGCTTCCAGCTGTCACTTACATGTTTGCTTTATTTTTCTTTCTACCAAAGCAGCCTTTGTTTTGCTTGCTGGTGGATATGCTTGTTTCTAGGAAGGTTATTCTGTCTACCTGGATTCTGAAATATCTGAAGGTTTGGTCTATGTACAGAAGCATCTATGAAAGGGTGACGTTAATTGTGATGACATGAGATGGGAAATGTTCAAATATGTTCAACAACATATCATCTTCCATGTTTCAATTTTCTTCATTGGAGGAAAGAGGGTGCCATGAAAAGTGATAATGGAAAACTTGATTTTTAATTCCAGCCAGCATTATTTCCTTCAAAAGCAGAAAAAAAAAAAAGCTTTCTTATTACTGTTGTCTGTTTGTGACTTTCCTACTTTGCTTTTTTTCATGTACCGTGTGTATGACAGCAAATCTGTGCTAACCCAGGTGGGTTCCTGTGGTGCAAAAAGTTTAGTAAAATGGTGCCTCAAGGAAATGTTTGTGGGTGTTCCACATCACTTTGTAGGCTTCTGTTCTTTACTCTTTTGTCCATCAGGCAGTAGGTCTTAGTGATGAACCTGAAGATGGATGGTACAGAGCCATCTCAGTCACTTTCAGTGATGGATCAAGGCCAAGATGTAGCAGCATTGGTTAATATAGTGAGGGATGTGCATTGCTTTAGAGGATAGACAAGTTCCTTGTTTTCTGATGCCTTTATTTTGGTTATCTACAAAGTAAATATTAATAGGATTAAGTTTCTTAAGAGACCCTGTATGTGTTCACAGCTTCCTTCTTCACTGTGGCTGTTTTAGTTAAGAATTCTAGATCCTAGAAGAAAGGTTACATGTATGTGTGTGTGTGTATAAAGAAAACTTAATAAATTACCTATAAGCCTGATTTCTAAATCAAACTGTCATTTCCTCTAGGAGATAGTAAGTATATTCATTTTGTGGATTAGTTTGAAGTAGTCAGTGGGGGAATTGACTATGGAAAATGCTAATTTTCCTTAGTGTGAGGAGGGGAAATGGAAGGATTGAAGAAACTGGCTCAGAATTCACAGAGCTGGGAATGGCATCAGGCATCTGATTGCCATCCAGGTGTGATCTGGCCACTGCAGAACCTGATCTCTCTCAGTTCAGTAGCATGGCAGAAAACTAAGCACAAATGCTTCTTTATGATGGGAGCAGAATGTAGATCTTGTTCTTGTGATCTACTGTTTGTAAGCAAATCATAACTGAAGTGCTGTGAAACACAACTTCTGCATTGTGCTTCGCTTAATCATGGAACAGAACACACTCCAAGGCTCTGTGCAAATTTCAGGATCCATTAAATCTAAACAGTAAGCAAATATATGAACAGGTCCTCTCAGGAATTAAAAAGAAGCTCTTTCTTTTGTTTTTCATCCTCCTAAGAGGACTGGTTTCCAGCAAGAATAATGATGAATATATTTATGGCTCTATCTGAGGCAACTTGCTACCAGTTGCAATACCTGATTGGCTTGCAAATGCTGAAGCATTGTCCAGTCTGGAGCTGAACGAGCTCTAGAGATCTCACCACGAATCCCTCACCCTTGGTTCTCTTACTAGGAACATTAATCTCATTAGTGAGTCCCATAATGAAGGTGGAGCATGGGAAACCTTCCCCTCCCTTCTATACACTTGATATTGCTATGTACTTCAGAATATATATTGAACATCTGTGTGAAATGTATGTGGCAATATAAAAGCCTTCTTTTTAAAAATATTTCAAAACTGGCCATTTTCCACGTTACTTTAAATATACAGTGTGTACTTGTGTGTTTGACACAACATTCTGGATATGTTCTTCCATATTCAAAGTATAATGAGTAAGATTCATCACAAGAAAAGCCGCATTTTCCATGTTAGCAATGCTAATGAAGAAAATATATGACATTCCTGCGTTGCTTGCTATTATTACTTGCTTTTTGCAGTTTAACTAGCAGGCAGAATTATTTCTTACTGAATTCTTGTGTTAGCAGCAAAGGTTCCTGGGCTATTTAATAGCTGTTTGGAGACCAATGATGGGAGAGCTAGAATATTGCTCTGGCTCACAATGGGCATGTGTCTATGCTAACAACTCGGTAACAGTAGTGCAATCAGCCTGACTGGTTTGTATAGTACTGTTTTCACTTGTGTCAGCCTCAGGTGGAGGGTGTGAGATGGTGTATTACTCAGCATTAGCAAATAGTGTGAAACAAAGAGCACAAGTGTTGTTGCTGAGGATCCTGTGTATGTTTCAAGGGGGTTCACTTCGTTAGGTTTAGTTTGGCATTGCAGACTAAATGTGAATCAGCATTTACGTGCTTCTGGAGCAGGTCTTCAAGTGAAGTGTCACCCAAAAGGAATCCAGGCCAGATCACTCCATGGTGGGAGTTGAAACACAGTACATGGGAACAATCTGGTGATGCTCTTTAAATGCACAGTCCTGGTGCAGGAGTGCAGGTGAGTCAGGTGCCAGTAAGGTCATCAGCACTAAGTTATGGTTTCATCGTTTATTTAAAGAGGATAAAAAGCAGTCAACTGGGTTTGACTGGTGGACAGGGAAAAATGGAGTGTACTGAATGTACCCCTATCCTTTTTGTCTACTAAGAGCATTCATGTTTAAATGTCTGCAAAGTATTGTCTCTTTTTTTTTATCCTTTTTCTGTGTAGACAAAGATGTTTCCAAAAGCAGCCTGATGAATTAAAAGTGCTCAAGTCATAGTAAATGAAAACAGGTTCTTTATTTAATTATTGATGGTTCAAATTAAAGATTGTAAGCATTCTTTCAATTGAGTAGACTTAAGAGGAGGTTCTTTGCAACAATTGTCCTAATGAAGGATGATGAGTCTCATCTCATTCCAGGGGAGTGGAATTTGTTGTGTGCTTTGGGGTCTCTGCCAGTACATCCTATTACAGCATCAGGACCCTCGACAATAAATGATCCACATTCTTGGAATTAACGTCTGTAATGGGAATAGCAGAAGTGGAGATGATGATGATGATATATTACCTTGAGCACAGGAGTGCATTGAAGGATAATTGAATAAGAGACCAAATTCATTTCTGATGTAACTGCACCAGTTTGACCACACGGTCGTACCTCGTGTTAATAAAAACACATGAAAAAATAATCTTGGCAATTCTCATTTTGCTGTTATTAATGGTTGTCTTACAAGACCAGAGTGCAGTTCGGGAGTCTGGTTTGCTTCAGTTAAAAGTCTGAAGTCGTACATGGAAGCTTCCTCAGATTTGTCTAAAATACTGGCTAGCAGCCTCAGGGGAATGAGATTCCTTGCAATACTTCAATGCTGCTGCTTAGTTCTGGGCATGGCAAATAACAGACTTTCCTAAGAATTTTCCATATGCTTGATTTCAGCTAAAATGTAATGCAGGGAACTCAACAGTGGCGTGCTCTATACAACACCTGTATAAATATTTTTCAAGAATATATTAACATCTTTATTCCTATTGAGTTATGCCTGAATTCATAAGTCTTTAATTTATTTGATTACTTGAAGTACGCTGCCCTAAGTTTGTGCCTAGTACCGGGGAAACTGGCTGTAGGAATAAGCTAGTCATATAGTGGTGGGTTTACCACCTCTTTAACATGTGTCACTGCCAGGAGCAGCTGGCTGCTTTCTGACTTATCCCTTTCAGCTGGTCCCCTTGACACTGAAACTTTAGGGATTTAGAGGTGGATTTTGTCTGTTTGACTTCAAGAGTTCATTCTGGAACAGGGGAGAAAAAAAAAAAAAAAAAAAAAAAAAAAAAAAAAAAAAAAACATTTTTAAGCTTTATGATGTTACTGTTTTCAAGGATGCCTCTCTCACCTCTTTTCATCTTGGGTTGTTGTCATTTGAGCCTCACTGATGGATTTTAAATGCATGGGCCTGAGCTGTTAATGCACTGGATTCTTCCCATTGCCAGAAAGAGGACAATATAGCAGCAGCAGAGGATCGTTGCAGAGGATGCATGATGACTGCTGGGGACCACTGAAAGTTTTGCTTGGAAGACTTTGCAGCAGAGGCTGACAGGTGCTAGAAAAGTAAACACTGCTGGCAGCTTCTTCCTGTGTTGGTTTTTTTTGTAGCACAGGTGAAAGTAATGTGAGAATTGTTATCTGTTGCTTTAAACAACTTCTGAAACAGAAACAAGAGCTCATTTGCTCTGGATTCTTCACTGCCTGTTACCAGCTTTTGCTTTAATTGGATAGGAGAAAGGAAGTATGGCCAGAGCTCCTTATGTGAAGCTGGTGAGTTGGAGAAGCAGCCACGCAGTGAGTGTGTCTGATGGTGAGGACAGATGCTCCAGAGGTGACAACTTCAAGTATTTTAGTCCAATTTACTCAGAAACCATCTGCTAAAACAAGGCCAGCAAGGTCACATCTGTTCACATTGTCTCTATCTATGCCTGGTCTAGAGGTGACCCTCAAGTTTATAGGCAAAATGAGAGTGAGGAGGAGCTGGGACTCCGTTCTATGACTGACAACGGCCAACACTTGGTGACAGGAAAGGTAAATGCTGTGTGTTTCCTCAGCTATGTCTAATCATTAAAGATCTGTAATAGGAACTTTTCAACTGTAAGTTCAGAATTGTACTAAATAGTCTTGAAGTCTCCATAGTCTTTCAGGGAAAACAGGCAAGTAAGAGCAACCTTTCCTTTTCTTTAAGCCTTCCTAGGCACAAGGGGGGGGAGATGCAGCTAAATTCTTGCACTCGCTGCTCAGCAAATGAAGTCCCCAGGAAATAGTATGGAATCACGACTACACACTGGAAACATTCTTTATGTGAAGCAAGCTCCTCCCACATAGACTATTCAGTGTTGAATCCAGGTCATGCACAGTCCTACACATCTCAGTAACAGTTTCGTTTCCCACCCTGACTCTTTATATATGGGGATGTCTAAATTAGCCTCCATCAGAAAAAGCCTCTCTCCTCCAGGCGAATGCACAAAAATGTTGGCCTAAAAATTGGCATGCAGATATGTCACATCTCTGTGTTTGAGAAGGAGACTTGCACAAATTTACCTGACTGCTGAGAGTTTTCCATTGTTTTTTTTCTTCCCCTCCTGCTGGAAATGGTGACATATCTTAAAGCGCAGCATTATGGGCTGCTAGTCATGTTACATGGGCAAGGGTATTCAGGAGATCAGAAGGAACTGCCAGATTGTTTAAAAGCAAAATACAGCTCTGGGCTAACTGCAGGCAGGAGACATTATTATGAATAAGCTGCAAACCAATGGGTGGGATTGTCTAAACAAGCAAGTTCTAACTTTGAAGGCGTTGTCAAAGCTAGTGAATATGAGCCTTGGTTACACTGGCTCTGTTGAAACCATTTTCCATGAATTCTACCCCCAGTAACAAAGCTGGAATTGTTAAGATTGTAAATAGCTGACTCCCTCACATCTTCATTCCTCTTTAAGTTAAAACCAAGCTTACATTCATTTATGAATACTGGTGCAGGTGCAAATTCTACAACCCCAATGTTATTACACAGAATGGCAGACAGACTGCCGAATTTAGGCTTTTACATCAACTCTAGGCATACTAAGCAATTTTCTGTGCCCTTTCCCATTCCATACCTCCTCTGGCATGAGCAGGATGCCTGTGCGTATGTCTTCCACGTGTGACAGTGTTCTGTTTAACAGTAAAGCAAATAAGAGCAAGCAGAGATGACATGTACCAGCACCACATTAAAATGATTTAAGCCATTATGCGTGATCAGTAAACCCCCAGGCAAGTTGTCCTCATTTAAAACTTCTGCTTACCTATTACGAGAACTTCTGTAGAACACAAGTTCCTTGGGTTGTGTTTTGTCAATTTGATCAGTGTGTTCACAGACACTGCAGTTTGAAGTCTCTCTGAATACTGTGCTGCTCACCTCAGTGCCTAAGTTTGGTTGAACCAAGGCACTTCCTTAGTGTCTGCATGTATTTGTGTGGATTGGGCAAGTTGATTCAGAAGCCGTAGTCGTTTCAAACTTACCAGGTCAAGAAGCTGCCCTGAAAGACCAGATTTCTCTTAGGCATATATAGCTTGATTGCTGTACTTTACTTAACAGCTACTGCTGTTTAATGTTGCTCAAGGCTGAAAGCAGGCTGAGTGATGCAGGTCGTTGTCCTGGGCAGAAATTCCGTGATGCTCAGTGCCTGCTTTTACTGATGGGGTTGTGGTCACAGCAGGGTCTCGTGTAGTGAAAATCCAGCCTCAAAGCTGGAGAAGACAGACTTTGTCTGTGAGTGACTTTGATGTTGATCCTACAATACATAGTTGAAAGAAATCATGTTTTGATGTGTGTTAAAGGTGGAGTTAGTGACCCTGTTTTTTTGAAGGTTAAGATCTCGAAGAGGAGAGCATCACTATTTACCAAGCAGAGCGGATCTGAATTTTTTTCATTATTACTTCAGCATTATAATAGCAGCTCTAGCCAGAATTTTGCCATCTACTCAAATTCATTCTTCTCTGTTTCCTACCAATATGAGCAATGGGTGAATTATAAGCCAAGCATTTAATTGCCTTAGAAGGTGGGCTCTTATTCCAGTGTATGCTGCACATTTCCGCTGTGACCTCTGTCAAATCAGAGTTTCTCAAGCTTCTCTGTTTAGGCTGTGAAGTTCATTCAAGTTACAGTGTCTGTTTAATGTGAACATGTCTAGGTCTTAAAACTATGGGGAACTCATCTCAAAGAGGGCCTTCAGGCACCGCTGTTACGTGCATCAATAATATATATGTATTTTTACAAGCAATCTGGCCATTAAGGGTTTATTGCATGCCAACAACATATCAATGACTATAACTAACTGTTTATAAGGCAGTGAAAAGCCCCAGGGTATTTCGGATTTGGCTTTGAGCCCTAGTTTGCCTTCTATGGGGAAAAAGAAACAAAAGGCAGGGAAGAAAATCAGTCTGCAAGTATCTTCTGAGCGGGCTCAGCAAGATGAACCAGACAGTTCTGCTTTATCCATTGGAAGATGGCCGTGTTGCAGGAGAGCTACCACTACCTCTATGTTAGCAGTTGTTTATGGTATATAGCAGTGTTATTAATTCGTTGTTGCATTCACGAAGGCTTAACAGCACAGCAGTGCCAGTGTAGGATGCTATTAAAGATCTCCAGGGCCCTGTGAAAGATGAGGGGTAGGCAGCAGTGTTAGTGTTGTTTGGAAGGATAAAACAATTGTTCTTCCTTGGGTGTCCCAAGAGGTTTCCAGCAGGGACACAGCCAGCCAGTAACAAATTTTAAAAAGGCTTCTTTAAACGCTCCATATATTCATAAGTCCACGCACACGAAGGCAGTTAAGAAGTCTCAAATGATCAATGGGACGTGTGTACAGATGGTGACAGTTAAATGTACAGGAGAGCTGTGGAGAGAGATGAAATGAATATTATCAGTGTGATTCCAGTGGTGATAATGAGAAATGAAACAAACAAAGAAATGATTACAAAGAGAGTGATGTGAAATCATTTGGGGAGGGGAGTGATTACAATGGAAAGAGCGCTAAATTAGAGAACTAATTATCAAATAGGTTTCACACCATCCAAAAAGCAACCTGGAAACCATTAGCAGCACACCCTGTGGTTTTGCTCAAGAAGAGGGAATTAATGGCACTAGCTCTAGAAGGGCAACAGAGGTAATGAATCTCCAGTCCTTAAACAGTAATGATCTTCATGACAGATATTTCAGAGCACCGCATTATCAGCAGTCCTACGATTGCCTTTTGCTTCATTTATAACATTGCCTTGGGAAGAAAAAAATAAGAGACTTCTGCAATGCTTTTCTCTGTCTGTGGCTGAATGAGGAAATGCTTTGTGGATAGTTATGATGGGTCCAAGACCTCGTGTGCTGGAATGAAGTAATGCCGATTAAGAGTCATTCCAGTCTATGGAGCACAGACCAGCCTTTTCCTGACATGGATTGGGCACTAACGTTACATTCACATGGTGGAATATCTGGTTGATTGCAGGGTTCTTCCCCTTCTCGTGCTATTGTAAGAGATTTTGGAACAACCTGGTGTTAGCTGGTTCATTGATCGCAAGGCACTGGGTGACCTGCAGGCTGAGTGGGAGGCTATACCTGGTCAGGACTGGTGGCAGAGAAGAGCTATGGGATGCAGAGAGCCATCAGGGCTGTCAGTCTCACACCTTCACCAGGACTAAATTCACTTGAAAGAAAACATTGCTAAATATACTGTGTGTGGGTGCCATTCACGATAAACAGAGAATCTGATTTCATCTGCTTTGAATTGCATTTGCTTATGATTACCTGAACAGACCCCATTTATGCTGGCTTTCCCAGTCTATTATTGGCAGATGTCTGAATGCAAGTGTTTTCTTTCTAGCTTGATCTGTTAGAATTTCACAAATAAACTCTTCTGAGATCCAATTAGTTACTGCACTTGTTATTCTTGCTTTCAGAATTTCTCCCTTCTTAATCTTCCTCCCTCTTGGTACTTCAGGGTGAGTTTTTAAGGCAACCCTTTAAACCCAGGCTGACTTGTGTGGTTGGAAATGGACCCATGGGTGCAAAATGGGGTCAGTGAGCAACTTAAGGTTGCTCCTTCCGGCCACATCTTGGGGCTGGTGTTTGAGCTTGGGTGATCTTAGTGGTCTTTCCGACCTTGGTGTTTCAGTGACTTAGAGGAGGAACATTTTGGTTGACAATAGCTGTAACAGCCTAAGGATCTGGATTGGGCGCTTATTGTACAAACTGGTACAGCTGAAGAACCGCGACAGAAGTGTCAGGCCTGAGAGCTGAGTATGATTTGAGAAATCACCAGTTCTGTTGGAGAGATGAGTAATACTGTCTCTGTGGGAAAATCAGTTGGCAGAGCAGAGTGTTAGCAGAGGAAGGGAAAGGTGAAGAGGTAATTATCTCCTAGGAGAGTGGTGCAGAAAGGAGTGCTCAGCACAGGCAGGGAAAGGAGAGGAATGTCATGCACTGATGTGACAGTGGGTATTTGGGGTTCTGGAGGAGGTGCAGTCTCCAAGGAAAATGCAGAAGAAAAAAAAAATACGAGCTAAACAACAGCAACAAACAAAGCCGAAAAGGGTTTTACCTAACGTTTTACCTCTTCTTCTAGGAACAAGATTGAGCTTCTAAAAAGACACCAAAATGGGAGCAAAGTTGAGTTCCTGAAAGGACTCTAAAGTGCTGCGTAAAGAATGGCTGCACTGGTGAATGAAAGCCAAGCCTCTTGTGGCTATCATGTGCTGGGTAACTCTGCAACTTGTGTGGAATTTCCTTGAGCAATTGTAAACCATAGCGCAGGGATACCTTGACTTGGTTTAAAAAAAGCCATTCTTCTTGATTCCAAAACTAAATTGGTAAGAGTAAGGACAGAAAACTGTTTTTGTACACCCACGGACTGCCCTCGGCTCAGCAGTACTACATAATGACATTTTAAGCACTTGAAAGTCTATTATCCTATGCAGAAGAACAGCTCTGTGCCTCAAATCTCAGCCTAGGACTTGAGAGCTGAACTGAAGCCTCTCTCTTTCCAGGTTTCCTGTTGGCTTTCAGATGGGGTTCATTCTTCTCTCGTTTTACTGTCGGGTCTAAGCTCAGAGGTGGGTGGGATGGATCTCTCTCTGGAGATTCTGATCTTTGCCTGTTGACAACAGAAGGAGCTTCAAGAGGGGAAAAAAAACTCAGCCTGGATTTTGAGCTTTTATTTGGTTAGATAGATGAGAGCAATCCCAGCCTTCATCAGTTGTCTAAACTTATTTAACTTCTTTTTTTTTTTTTTTTTTTTTTTTTTTTTGTGCCTTGGAATGGAAGTGCGACACAACTTCCCTATGGGAAAGAAATGAACGTCTTGAAGTTTGCAGTGTAGGAAGATGCTGTGCTAAGCTGTGCACCATATGTACCTTGGGGAAGATGGATTTTTGTTTGTGCAGCTTCAGTTTCATGATGATTTCTCTTTTCAATACAATGCCTTAAATCCTTCTTGCTGCTGTTTCTGCTAGTCAGAAGCACAACGTCTTACATAGAAAATGATGTAAAAATCATCCCCCTTTCCCCCTTCTCCCTTAATTGTTATGTTCACACTTTAGTTGAAGTGTCTGAGTGGAGGGTTTAATTTAGATTTAATAGGATAATTATTGCATGACAAATTAATGCCAAACAATTATTAAGTGCATCTCTACTGAGGCTTTTGGAGTTTGTAATAGGATAGCTATCAGCTACCTGGTGGTTCAACTTCAAGAAGCCTGCTCCTAATAATCAGAGTATTTATTTAATGTGCAATTTAAACACTGATTTAGGTACAGTATTATCAGGAAATTAGTCAATTCCCATGATACCTGAAGGCCAGCAATGCCAGATTGTTAACATGGAGCTCTTGGGTGGCCCTGCAGGAGGGAGATGTTGGTATTGCTGGTGTCACTGTTGGCTGTACTGCAGCTTGGGAAACAATGATGAAAACCACAGGCCTTCACTTCTGCATGCCAGATCATCTGCAGTCAGTGCATGCCAGGTTGTCTGCAGTCATCAGTGTTACCCCAGGGTAAAATTGATTGCACAGACTGAGGAATTGCATTCTGGTCTGTTAATATGGGATTAGTTTGCCTAGGCGTGTGATTAACTGGGGGGGAGATGCTAGGTTATTTGTTGTTGTTTTTGTTGTTATGTTTTAAAGCAAAGTACTTGGAGCTGTGCAGAATTAATGCTGAGGGTCTACTTAGTCGGTTCCATTATTCAGACTACCTCCTGCAAGCCTTCCAATAGGGGCAGAACTGGCTGAGATGTCCTGGGATCCCAGCATCCTCTGGCAGCTTGTGTTGTATTACAGGTACCATAAGCAATAGCGGTGCCCTTCCCTTCTGACATATCTAATGGTTATAGGAGGTTAAGCATTTGCTGATAGTAACATCTTAGGAAAGCACAGCCAGAAGAGATATGGCTAATGGAGACTGCAGAAATAGCAAGTATCCATGGCTGGTCACAGTGTAGGTTCATTCGTGGATGTGGGCAATATTGGTGGTAGGTGGACGGTTGGATTAGATGATCTTATAGGTCTGTTCCAACCTTAATGATTCTGTAAGCCCCTGCTTAATCTAAATTACACCATAACTTCCTGACCTTTAAATCATACAGCAAAGTTCTTGTATGTAGTTTTGGTTGCTTGATTTGTTTTTTGTTGTTTTGCACTTTTTGCCATTTTCCCAGAGGCTTGGGACAGGGATGACTGACAGGAGGACAGTTTTCTTTACGGGCTTTATGTTAATTTTGTAGCTGGAAAGCTTAGCTGGTTATCAACAGCCTGGATAGCTGAGCTGGCTGCCAGCCTGTCATTACATTTCGATTAGTGTTTTTAAAGACAGCTCCAAAAAAAGTGCCCAGAGCTGCTATTTATTTATTTACAATGGGCTTACATTTGTAAAGGAATAAATAACATGCCTTCCTGTGAGCTGGGAAAGGGAGCTTCTTGCAAGGCACCCAGAGTGGGTACAAGTGCAAGATGTTTGGACCAAAATTATCTCCCAACAAAGTCATATGAGTACATCTCTCTGTATATCTCTGCATGTAGGAGATTTGTGAGGAACAGAAGCAAAGCCATGAGGACTTGCCCCTTTCCTTGCCTGCTGCCGCTAGCTGTTACCACGGCTTCCTATACAAATGGCAAAGCAGCATCTTCTCTCCCTTTCCCAACTTGGAAGGCAGCCAGCCTCAATTATGGCATTGCTGCTGATCAGGTATTTGAAATGAATACCCCTGTAGATGCTTCAGCTCTTCCTTTTGAGGTGGGGGAGTGTTTGCCCTTTCAAGGGCTGCTTGGAGTGCCCATAGGGTTTGAACTAGATTTGAACTCGGTCCTTTGTAGATTTATTCTGTCCCTATGAAGATTCTTTTCAGATATCATTATTTATGAGAGAAGATTACTCTTCTCCTCCTTCCTCCCCACCCCCACCCAGGCTTCAAATCTCATTGCTGTGCCATCTAGTTTAATTTAACCCACAGCAATTAATGTCCTTGACTGGCAGTGTTTAAACAGCAAACAATTTCATCCTGTAAATGGTAGCTTGCTGCCTGGAATACGAACAGATCTTTAACAATTACATCAGACTATATTTCCCTCATGGCCACTGTAAATAAAGCACATGCTGTATTTTGATGTTACAGGTAGCAAAAGTGACACATGATGTCAACATCTTTCACTTTTTTTAAGGAATTGCCAAAACTGGGTTCTTCAGTGACCAATGATTGTCTTTATGTTCCTGTTTTTGCTTCTTCAGTGCAGTGTAGCACGATAGAGTTTAACTCCTTGTTTCCAGGAAGGTGATAGTTGTGACTAGGAAAAAGTGAATTGAATTCTCTCTGTTTTCTTCTATTTCAGACATCCCCAGTGCATTGAAATTGTACAGTGGCTGCTATTTTGCGTGCTGCTTTGGCCTGGATGAGGAGAGAGAAATGTTTTGTTCTTTGTTTTCTCAGCAGAGAGGGCTGAGTGTTGCTGCTGTTTTGGGTTGTTGTTTTGGGCACCTGAAGCTTGCTTAGATCACATCAGTGACTACCAGATGTAATCAGCCAGAGACTGGCTTAAGTTGATGCTTCTATTTCTCTTTTTGCACCCATAGCTCCTAAGCCTCTTCCCTCCAGAAACCCCTTATAGCACCTTGTTTTTTCTCTTGCTTGTCTTCCAGCTAAGTACATGATGATGAAAAGGCTGACTCAAAAGAATGAGGCCCCAGCTGCTTCACCACCCTTATAGAAGAGGAGATTGTAGGGAAAAAGATGTCAGGAGAACCAGAAGTGTTTTCTGATGTGTCTCAAAGCGCAAGTCCTGAGATTGTAAATGCAGTTGAAGAATGTTAATTGTCAGCCCTGAGTGAGTTCATTTAGCATGGTGCTGTGCTTTCCTCTGAGAAAGCCCTTGAGAAATGCTGATGCCTTCAAAAACATGATTTCAGGGAAAAGTCAGGGCTATCAGAGCAAGGCTGCCTGAAGTTCATGGGCGGGGTGTTAAAGGCTGTGAAGTCTCCATTATCCACATTAAGTTAACATCTTCTGACATAAGATTAAAAAATATAGGCTCGTTTATTATTTATCTTCCACGTCTGGTAATTCCACCGGCTGCCACATGTGATAAGAACAGCATAGCTTCTCGGGGGGCTTTTAGCATACATGGAGATGATACCCAGGCTGCTATAGATAGATGGAAGGCAGATTAATAACCTTTCATAATCTGTCTTTCAGGATGGTGGAACTAAGGTTGAAATCTCCAGGTAGTCTCCTCAACAGAAAAAGGGGCATTTTCTGTTCTTTGATGCTTTTGATACTTGATAAAATGTTGAGCATACCTTTAAACTAACTAATCATCTGAAATCAGAAAATTGAGATTCTTTTTTCAAGAAATGCATAGATGAGGTTTGCGTTCTGAAGTCATATGGTGTTCATAGGATGTTTAAAACACAAAGCTATGTAGAATCGAAGGAAAATACCAATGTTTTATCAATAGAAGGTTGCTTTTAAAAGATATCTGGGATATTCTTTCTATGACCTGTAGTCAAACATTTTTATACTCCCTTTGTATGAATCTCTTTACAGGAATCCATGTTCACCCACACATAGCTATTAAAAAAATGTCTGGAAAGCTATTTCCAAGCATGCCAGTAAGTTGCAGGGTCTTATATACTGCCAGTTATTTGTTGACAAATTGTTATGTTAAAATTGCTGAGATTTTCTTAGGCTGTGCAGACCAACTTCTGTGCATTGCAGTCTTAGGAATTATCATAGAATCATAGAATGGCCTGAATTGAGAAGCACCACAATGATCATCTAGTTTCAATCCACTGCTATGTGCAGGGCCACCAACCACCAGACCAGGCTGCCCAGAGCCACATGCAGCCTGCCCTTCAATGCCTCCAGGGATGGGGCATCCACAACCTCTCTGGACAACTTGTCCCAGTGTGTCAGCACCCTCTGTGTGAAAATTGTTTAAAATTTGTACATTTGAAGCATCCAAGCATTTGCTGGGAGGATTGTATGACACTGTATTAAGAATGTGCTGGTGATAAATAGTCTAATGCAAATACTATGTGGGCTAAGGCTGGCAGGCTTGTGAAGCAGTTGTGCTTTACTTGGTTGACTACTCACAAAGGGAGAAGACTACATGGTAAAACTCCCCAGCACACACATTGGTATGGGAATAGAGATGGGGCTTTAGCAAACTAATCTTGAGTGCTCAGCCTCATTTTTTTTTTTTTTGTGGTGTGCATAATCAACACTGCAGAAGCTGCTGGGGCTGAGCACTTTGACCATGCTGCTTTGTTTTCCTCTGGCTCTTGACATGCCCGTTCCTTGGCTCTTTGTAGCACAGCCTGGCTCTGCAGAAATGCCCTGCACCTCCATGGCTGTGCCACAGCAGGAAGCTGTTGTTCAGGCAGTCCTAAAAGCTGCTGAACTTTGAAACCTGCCAAAACGATCATGGTGCCAGAAGCTCAACAGCTTAATGCCTCTCCACATCGCTAAGCACCATCATTCCTGTCTGAATGATGACCTGGTCATTGTAAAGGGAAAGAAAGCACAGTGAGACACGGTCCAGTTGTAATCTCTTAACTACAGCTCAAATGAGCTTTCCTTGCACTGCCTAGCCATACCAGAATACAGCAGGCAGGCAAAAAGCAGGGGAAATTATCAATCTCTTTGTACTGCAGAAGAGTACTACATGTTGTAATTTAGATCTCCCCGTGGGAGGGCTCAGCTCACTCAGCATGAGTCTTACCTGTCCTTTTTAGAAAGGGGACAGGCCAGTCTTGGTGTGCTTCTCTCCTGCTATAATTCTTTCCTGGTGTAACCCAGAGGTTTATAACCTTCAGCGATGTGTGTGAAAGGCGCAGGGATACACCTGAAGCTCATGCTGCTATTTGGAAAAATAACACGTAGTTACAGGGCTGTTAGGAAGAATCTGCCGCAGTGTTGGCTTGTCATCACCTGAGACTTGGTAGTAATCACCAAGGGATGACTTCAGTGGCGACCTCCCCAGCAGTGCTGATGCTGACAGGCTTTTACAGCCTGCTTGGAGCAAGTCGAAGTAAAAGCCTTTCTAAGAAAAGTAGAGCAGGGCATGGTTTTTATACCTGAGATCATCACATCGTATATTTTCCTTGTGAGCATGAACACTTCTACCCTCTATGAAGTTCTTTTTCCCTAGTGCCCTTGGCTCACGTGAGAGTTGGTAAATGGGTTAAGGATCCTAAATTTCTCTGGCAGTTAAAATACAAGAATTTGAATAATTGATGAGGCTCCACCCCAAGTCAGAAAGCAGCCCTCAAGCAGTGGGCAAAAGCCACTGAGTTTCTTGAAATGCTGCCTCAGTTGTGGGTTTCATTCCACAAACTTGGGTAGAGGAAAAGAGCAAGCAAACCTGACATCTCCCTTAATCGAAGCTGACATGAGCTGAAATAATCATGAGTTACAGTACCTGTGTTAGATGCATTAGTCCTGTGTGTGCCCAAGGTGTTCTGCACGCGCACCAACTCCTGCTACAGCACTTCAGTCCGTGTTCCTGGATGAGAAGAATCAAAACCTCCGTTGTACCTTGCAAATTACTCCCCCGTGTGATCTTAAATATTAATCTGCTTCAGGTTATTAATCATCTGGAAGGCACGAAATCTATTAAGGCCATGTGGTAGAAGCAAGACAGTCTTTTGTTATCTGTGACAGAGGTGGGATAACACATCTTGGGGAGGTGGCAGTGGGCCTAAGGCTATCATCTTGCACTGCATCTCCTTTGCACCTTTCTGCCTGCAGCAAGAGCACTTCCAAAGGTGCCGTGTGTGTGCCTGGAACTGAATAGCTAGGGGTAGAAATAGTCCCCTTCCTGCTAAATCTGGCCCTATTGCAGGGAGATTTTGCTTCTAGGGAAAAAAGCATGAGGCCTGCAGCAAGGTGAGCCTCACACCCCTGCCAGGGGTCTGCTTTCTCCTTCTCGTGCTGCAGTGGTTTACGAGCTACAGTCATGTCAGACACAGGGTGTGCTCACATCATGTTCTGTGTGCAGCATCCCTGGTACTCCTAAAGATTAAATATGTAGCAAACCATAAATATTTGAAATACCCTGGAGCTGGCATATGTACTGTCTTTAAGCAGACCTTTTTGATCAGGTTTCTGGTTGGTGTTTTATTTTTTTTTCTTCCTATAACAGCAACACACCTCTTGCAAGGTTCTTTTTTCTTTGTTTCCTGCTCTTTCCCCTTTCTGGCAGCAGAAAGTTTCACTTTGCTCAGGAAGAGCGTTGATGCATTGGCATAGGGAGGTGGTGGAGTCACTGTCCCTGGAGGTGTTCAAGGGAAGTGGAGATGTGGCACTGATGGTCAGTGGGCATAGGGGGGGTGAGCTGGGGTTGGACTGGGTGACCTTATTGCTCTTTTCCAGCCTTATGATTCTGTGATCTGTAGTGCAGTTTAAGGATCGGGTTCTGCCATGCTGACCTGTTCTAAGCTAGAGAGTAGGACACCAGGTCTGATTATTGTAGAGATGAGCAGTTCTCATTATGATGTTACTTAACGCACTGCTTGAGGTTAAGCTGCCCTTGAACTTGCCTGGGAAGACCATCACTGAAGGATGGACAGATGTTTACTTGAACTTTGCCTGACTAACACTGGGAATGTGATCAGGTTTTCCCTTATTTTTTTTCCTAATAAGCACTCCTGTCTGTTGAATAGAAGAGCCAGGAACAGCATTGAAAGAAATTCCCACTTGCATCTAAATGAGTGTTGCTTGGGGGAAGGAAGAATGTATTCCTTCCCTTGACTTTTAACAAGAGTGAAGAAGCAAATGGGAGATTTGCAGTGAAGTCATGCAATATTTATCAGCACAGGATTCCTTTAGTCACCCTATGTAACTACATTCAATGTAACCCCGGGGTGTCCCAGTGCAGTAGTTCTCCCTCAGGGACTGAACTCTGCACACTTTGCTCTGTGAGAGGCTGGAAATCTGCAGTTGTAGTAATCCTCGTTAGCAAACTCATTAGCCTCTGATATGGATCACCCTGTAGGGGGAGACAATGATTCTTCTTAGTAAAACATTTTATGTGATCAAAGGCTGGGAGGATCTCACCCTTTTTTCCTTACACTTAAGCTGAAATGCAATTATCAACTTCCAGAGGCCAAGGAATAGATAGATAACAGCAAGCATTGCCTTTCTCCTGATGAACTTCTTTTTCCAAGTTTTTCAGAAGGATTTCTCCATCCGCCTTAGCTTCAGAGATGCTGCAGACAGACCTCTGCAGGGCACAATTCAGGGAGTCTCACAGTTTGCTCATTTCTCAGTCTATTTCTATTTTTAGTCTGGTTTTCTAAGAAGCTAAGAATCTGTAGTCATGTGTGCTCTCATCTTCTGTCTGTCAGTTGCTCAGTATTCTTCTATTGGTTTCTGAATTTGTTGACCAGTTTCAGCCATTGTAGACAGAAGAAATTATGCTCCTTGGGAACATGCAATGTTTTGGAGGTTTGCAGTGATTATTACCTGCCCTGTGCTGGTTCAAAAGGCCAGCACATGCTGGCACACCAATCAGATGAATATTTTCTTGCCTTATACAGATGTTGTAGACAAAGAAATGGGGATTTCAGGGCCAACGTATGTTGTATGTGATGAGCAGCCATGAGTGAGAACTGGACTTAATACCAGCAGAGAGATAGGATGCTAACCCAGTGGAAAACAAATTTCATTTGTTTCCAACAACAGAGTGGTTTGGATTGGAAGAGACCTTTAAAGACCATCTAATTCCTACACCCCTGCTGTGGGCAGGATTTTTGAGCTCAGTTGTACTCCTGATGGTGTAGAAAGGAGTCCTGTTGTTAAAAGATGTTCTAAGGACAGTGTTCATTATCACTCTGGGTACCAAAGACCACCAGAGTTACCTCACTTGAACTCTCCCTTGGAAGATCCCAGCCTGGAGGGAAATATCCTATCATCAGATCTCAGATCTGAATTGTGTCTCCTACAATGACCAGATTTGCCTTACTGATACCTACTGGGAAAGAAGATCTGCGGCCAACTCTTGTTCAGCCACAAGCAGCTCTGCACTTCAATTGCATTGCTGACAGAGATGGCTCTCATCTGCAGACCAGCAAATTGTGTTGATCCACTCACTGATGAGAAATGAACTCCCTTTCTTTTCTTTCCTTAGAAACCTTAGAAACCTTTAACTATATCCTCTGTTCAGCTTGCACTTTTTTTTTTTAACCTTTTAATAGCTTTCTAATCAAGATCCAATTTTGGCTCAGGGCTTATTTGAAGTTGCAAACCTCTTTGAGAGTGTTGAGAAGTTGTGGTTCTTCAAGGGAACAAGTGTTGCTGTTTCTGTGGCCTTTTCAAGCACTGCTAATAGAAGAGCTATCTGAGTCTGTCACACACAGGGAGTTAATTGAAAACCTGTCTGTCTGCTATTGGCCTCTGTGACAGGTTGAATAGTGTCCTTCAGGCAGTGCATCCCAAGCTGCTTCTCTCCCCATGAGTTTGGATTTTCAAGATAGCAATGGGAGAGAAGACAACATTTTCACATTTTTGGACAACAAATACAATATTCATTTTGCATAGATTTATTGTGTGTCTGGAAAACGTCTCTCTCCTCCATTCAGTGTGTAACAAAGCTGGCTGATGCTGTCAGTGCTTCTCTGTACTGTGTGCTGGTGATAGTCACTGGGAGCAGTATTGCCAGACGCACTGGCAGAAGCCCAGCCACTCTCTGAAAGTGGCCAAGTGCTCCGACTTGCATGCTGCATTGCAGTGTGTTGATGCTGTTGAGTAACCACAAGAGGTTCCACTTTAACGGCCCAGGCAGCCGTTGGGTCTCAGGTGACCAGGAGCTGCTTAAATCAGGGCACTGAAATCCTGTATCATGGTTCATAACAATGAACTGTACTGATCCTGCCTACACTGAGGACCTGATCCAACAAAGCATCAAAGCATTGCTTAGAGGCACCAGGTGTTTTTGGAAATCTTGGTTATTTTGTAGAATGGAAATTGCATTCCTCTCGGAACACCAATTGTAGCAATGTTGCATCAGTGTGATACAACAACATATCCCAAGGGAGGAGACTTAAGCTGGGCAGACTGGATCTGCAGGGAACAATTGAGAGTGCTTTCACAATACCTTACAACAATTCTGTAAGAGAGAGGTAGGAGCGGGGAAGAAGCCAGCTTCCTGCTGGTACGTGGTGGTGTTCAGCTATGGGTGATCATTTCTGATTTGCACAGACATGCTGACTATGCCGGAGGCAGTTCTGTGACTGCCCTGCTTCAGTTACACGCTCGGTTGTATGCAGTAAATGTGAGGTTTTCAGGTTGTGGATTTTTTTTCGCCACGTGCTGAGAGTGGTAGAGTTGAAGATGGGTTGGCAGTGCCCTCAACCTATTCCTCACCTCCATGCACAGCAGTGTGGGTCACCAGAACCCCGTGTTAATTCATTCTCATTTGCAGCCCTGTGGGGTGTAGCTGTAGATCACTTTGGAACACATGACAAGCCAGGAACCTTTCCTGCAAGTGTGAGAAAGCACTCAATTTACAGCCGTGTGGGATCTTTTAAAAAGCCGCGTGCAGCTTTTGAACGTTACTTCAGCGGACGTTTTAATTAGGCTGAATGTGTCTGGGAACGTTGTGCTGTGACACTCCTGTCACTGCAGGTTAGGGTCTCTGCCATTATCTGCAGCTAGGAAAGGAAGGAGCACACTGTTCAATCTGTTCAGCTTAGGAGCAGAGTGTTTGACAACACCTGAGAGGTGAGGGGGTGGGCAGAGGCATTGAACTTGCCTGTATGTCTGGGGCTATGCTGGGCAAGCAGCTTTGTGCTGGCTGGAGCTAAAGAAGGGGCCATGCCTTGCTGAACTCTCATCTGAAGCATCATGGGGCTCGATGACATCCATCGTGTGCATTTTGCTCTGCTTTTATCCTAGGCTGCATTTTGAATTGCGATTATGTTTTACGGGATCCGTGCATTGTGTTGCAGCCGCTCCACGTGTCGGCTTTCCGGCTCTAATTTGAAGCTGTCGCTTTGCCTGGCTCCTATTCCACTCATTGTCGCACCTGCTTTGATGTATTGAGCCATCACTTGTTTTGTGCGTGCTTTTTAATCCTTTTAATTCCTTTGATTGCTGGATGTTGAAAGACAAAAGGAATAAATAACTGGAACAAAGACAGAAACGTGTGCTCGGAGCAAGTTTTCCTCCTCCTGAATTCGAGGTTGTTCTGCTGCTTCTCACAGAATTATTCTGGTTCCCTTTAATTGTCTTTTTCAAATGGGAGGTACACGGGAAGGTAGGATAGTCTTAAGTCAGGCAGGTTCAGCAGCTGAAGTGCTCAGGGACCTGACTGGACTCTCGTCTGCCTCTAAGCTTCTTAATTTACTTGGTAATTAAAAACATTTTCAAAGCACTCCCCACAATAATCAAACCGGGGTTTTTGTCTTTCTATCAAGGGAAAAGCTGTTTTTCCTTTGGTGAAGAAAACCAGTCAGGGCAGCTCTTGCTTTGAATACTTACTAAGAGACACTGCCTCATCCAAATGTCAGACACATTTGAGAGCCAGCATTATTTTAATCAGTCACCTCTGCTTCCTCTTCCCTCTCAATCACAGCCCCAGCAGGGCCCTGCAATTCCTTGCTGCCTTACCTTCCCTGGCTGCCTTCCTCCTCACTCCTTTGCCTTCTAAATCCTTCATCACCTGCCTCTGCAGGTCTCCTCTGTCAGACCCTTGCTGCCGATCTGTTTGCATCGTCCTGATTCTTTTTCCAGCTCATGCATACTGGTCCCCGAGGGGCACGATCAAAGCACAAGCCAATAAGACTCCTGGTGTAAGGACCACGCAGATAGCTGGGATGTTCATGCTGGGTTCATTAGGTTCATTGTCTTTCTACCCCTTTGAGCAAGGCTGTCAGTGATTTCCTGGTCCCTTTTTAGCAGCCTCCTGTCTGCAGCAACCAGTTTGTCCCCTAGCCCTCTGTTCCCCTCCACACCAATGACTCCAGCAGGAGGTGACCAAGCTCTGTTACGTGCACTCATAAGCATTTATGGAGACCTTCTGACTAGCCCAGGCTGGAAAAACATGGTATAATTGAAATGAATTGGTGATGTGCCATACAGACCGAGAGGTCTGGGACAGAATGGGACTGGAACTCAGAAAAATGGGTGACAAACAGCTTTCTCATGGTCCCTTCTCCCTTCTGCAGAGCCTCAAGTACCCTCAGTAGGGTGATATATACTGCTGCAGCTCCCTGCATTTGTCCTGAAAATGGAAGGAGATTATTTTTGTAGGCTTTCAAATATGTGAACGTTTCTAATTTTCTTGCCTGCTCCTGGGGCCTTAGCTTTGTTAACATTTTGGAAATGAAGCTGTGCCTTACGAAAAAGCTTTTCACAGAAAAGCATTCAAGCAATCAACACAGTGACCAAAGTCCTGTAACTTTGGAGTAACTATGTTGCCTTGTTCATTTTTCCATTTAACAGCACTGCCTCTCCTGCTCACCTCTTACTCTTATTTCAGTCAAATGGGAGCTCCACGTCTCAAATTATGTTGGATGTGTTCTTCTGCTCATTTGGGGGAGAGAGAAGGGCCAGGCCATGAAATTTTTAGTCTACATCTTGTACCAAGCAATGTGTGTGATATGTCATGACTTAATCTCTCTGTCGCTTTACTTAATACTCTCATGTAAAAAGAATCACATCACAGCAGTAGGATAGAAGGAGGAATCCCTCCCAAAAGGGCGAATGTTTGTATCTTCTGTTCCTTTCATAAAAATTCCAAGCAGGTGATTTGTAAGGAGACACACTACGACAGATACAGCCTTGCTGTGGAGCATTCTCTGATGTGATGTTGGCAGAAAGAGAGGCTTATTACTTCAGCTCATCAGCTTAAAGTTGCTTTGAGTCCTACCTTTTAACTGGGCTGTGCATAAATAATGACAATCATGAAATACTGTAACCTCTAGACCTTTAGAGAAATAGAACATCAGATCTTTCATTAAAGAGGCATGTTGTGTCTTGCTAGGAGAAGGAAGGAATTTATCAAGCAGGGAGGACAGACACAAACCCTTACTGGAATGCTGTATTAAGGACAGTAAAATGTGCCCGCATAAAGCAGAAGTTCCCTTAATAAAAAATCATTTATTTCTCAACAGTTGAGTCAGCAATGCTAAATACCTCCCATGAGCTGAAAAGATGACACTTTGCCTTGGGATGAGTCAGAAGGAATTTGCTGAAGGAATGATCTTTTTTCTTATTTCTCTGATAAAGTAATGCTACCTTTTCTTTTTTTAATGTAGAAACTTCTGTTGCCTTTGGTCTAAACTTTACATGTTTAGATGATGTACTGAGGGATTTGGTTTAGTGGGCACCGTTGGCGATGGGTGTGTGGCTGGACTAGATGATCTTGGAGGTCTTTTTCAACCTTAGAATTTCTTCCTATGAGGAAGAAAGGACTGTATTTTCTGTGAAGCAGCCAGGCAGTTTCTGTTTTTTACTAGAAAGGTGACAAATGCTTTTCTGAGCGCCAGGAGGCAAAATTGGTTCCATCCTTGTTGGTTCCATCTTTGTTGATTCCATCCCTAGAATTATTTTCATCAGTGACACATCAAAGTGCTTGCTAGATAAGTAGCCCTTCTCCCTATTCTTGTAGTGTTTGCCCTTCTCATTCTGGTATTTTTCTTCAAGCCCAAGCTATAGACTTCCCTCATCCCATACAGATAATGTGAGATTCCAGCCATGGTCCTACGCATAGATAAACAGCTGGGATGTTAGGCAATAACAGCTGCCCTCTGTATAGCTCTACAGGAGGAGTTTGGCGCTAGGGGTAAATATTTAATGTTTTGGGTTTGTTTAATGATAATTTAGTAGGCAAATGACAACACCAGGGAAGTAACATCTTTGATATTAGAAAGAGTTGTTGCATTCTGTTTAGTAAAGACATAAACATTTTTAATTAATAAAGTGTTCTTCAAAAATGCATTATTTACTGGATTGAATAGTAATGAGAAAACAATTTATCTCATTTAATGAACCATTTTAAAACATTCTTGACAGAGAGGGCAACAGACTGTTCCCTTTGGCGTTTTTTTCTCCTACTGTTGATACCCAATTGCATACAAAACAAAACGCGTTGGTATAACAAAATAATAGAAGACTAAGGCTACAGAGCTCTTTTTTTCCATAATTTGAGCCATGAATTCAAACCTGGCCTTCCTCAGTATCAACTGCTGCTAGCTACTGGTTCTTTTTATACAGAATAACTGGGGAATGCATCAGTACATCCCAGACCAAGCACTATTGCAATCTCAGAGAATTAAGAACAGTGCCATTGTTAAACTGCAGCCTCTTGGTAAGCTCAGTTTATTCAGAGAACAGAATGATCTCTAAGTACAAATCTGGCCTGATAGTCTCTGGAGAAATCCCTTCATAAGACTATTGAAAGGTTATCTGTAATTTGTCTGGAAAATAGAGTCAAAGCTGTTAACATGGCTGTCATTGTACGACCCAAGGAAGTTCAATGAGTCTTTGAGTTGTCAAGTACAGAGATTCTGGCCTGCTTAGAAGTATGGCAAACACTCCTGAGGATTCCTGCCAGAATTCAGAAATGTATTGATCAGGATGCGTCAGAGGAAAAGAATAAAAACACAATATGAAGCATCCTGAAATTGAAATGTAAAGATCAAGCACCAAAATATAATCAAAATTTATCAAAGAACCTGTTATGACACAAAGGATATACTAATTAGTGTATGCTAATTCTATCAAGTGTTTCTTAACAGTGGGGAGCAAAAGGTGGCAGTTCTTGATGCTTGCAGAGTAGTCATCAGCCAGTCAGTCCCATCTGAGAGGTCAAATGGGTATGGGGGATTCATGAAGGACTGTTTTTCCCATCTGGATGCCTATACTGCTGTTTTGTTCAGATCTATCTCATCTATTTTTCCTTCACATCTTCCATCTGGTAGGCTTCCTCAGCCCGGTCATGCTGGGATGTGTGAGATGGGTCATTTCAAGCAAAGCTTGAAGGCAAAAACTGCAAAAAATGTGAACAGGATGGAGGGGAGTGAAGAGCAAACACATATGTGTGAGGCTGGGAGATCCTTGTGTACCCATAGTGACTGGCTAGAGACCTTTGAAAGAGAGATTATACAGAAGATAGAGCCAAACTCAGTGCACGGTAGGAGGACAAGAGTCAGTGAGTACAGGTTGGAGCAAGGGAGCTTCTGACTGGATGTAAAGGGGAAAAAAACTGCTGGAAGTGTTTTGAAGTACTGAAACAGGCCCAGGGAGATGGGGATTTCCACCCTTGAAGCTTTTGAGATTTGGTTTGAAAAGGCTTTGAGTAGCCTGATCCAGCTTTGAAGTCAGCTCTGCAGGCAGTTGGACTAGGTGACCTCCAGAGGCCCCTTCCAGACTAAATTATTCTATAATTCTAAGAAAATGAATTTTATGCTTTATGAACAGGCACTCTGTGGCACACCAAACAAAGATAACAAAAGAATGAAAAAAAATATATATATATATTTTTTTTTTAATTAAGAATTTATCCTTGATAGATTTGGTAAAAGATTTCCTTAGCAACAGCAGAATGTGGGGTTTTTTTGGCAGGGAAGGGGTGGTGCAAACATACTGTTCCAGCACAGCGTAGGTGCTTGGACCATCAGCAGGTGCGGTGTGAAAAGACAGATCTCTGAACTCTAAACTTGGCTGACTTGCATTAAAAAAAGAAAAAATAGAAAGAAAAGAAAACCATCTGCACCTCAAGCTCTGCTGAAACTAAATTTGGAGTTGAGCATGGAAAGAAAATTATCTTTGTTTTTGAAATGGTCACCTGAAGTTTTCATTCAAATGTTGGCAAGGACTAAGAATAACGTCATGCCAAACATTCTTGTGAGGATGGAGAAAATAGCTACACTTGAGCACTGTAAAGCACCTGACCAGCATTTCAAATGTACCTTCTTTCCTTCCCTCCTTTGGTCAGCAGTCTCTAGGAAATGAGAAGCAATCACTTTCTTGTTGGTTCCCCCAGTGGGCGGCCTTGCCTGCAAGCAATTTGTCATTTAGCACCGTTAAATGAGAGATCATGTTTTGGGTTTTTTCTTCTCTGTTACCCAAGCTGTGTTCCTGCTGCTGTTGCAGTAGTGAATGTTCCCTCCCCTCCTTTAGCTGAGAAACACACACAGAAGTGCTCAGGGTGTCTGGCCATAAGTAAAAGCATGTTGTCCTGCTGGAGCTTGTAGCATGAAACTATCAGGTAAAAACTGATCCTCAGGAAGATCTCTAACCTCAGTTGAGCTAAAGAAAATAACAGGAGACAGGGAAATGGCATGATGCTAAATCCAGCCATAATGGTGCTCTCGAGTCCTGTACTGGATGTGGCCATGCCTCCTCTGATAGAATGGGAGAGAATCACACCAGACATTCTCCCTCTAGAGAAACACTGTGAGTCTGTTGCATGAGATTTGCAGTTGAATGATGGCTTCTTTGAGCCTCTCAAGAGAATTAACCAAGCCTAAGCTGACTTACGTCCTTAATTTGGGATAGTCCCTGTCAAGGTCCAGGAGATAACTGCCCAGCTCTCACTGGTGGAGTGAGAAGAGATGCTTACTGATGGCTGTTGTCCCTTGGTACGTGGCCCAGGAGAGGTTCTGCATTTGGGGGTTAATAGCATATTGGAGAGACAGGCCCAGGTAGCACAAGGGTCTGAATTAGACTTGTAAAATCTGTACACATGTCACCAAATCTGTGTGGTCCTATCCTGTACAAAAAGATTGTCACTGTGGAAGTCTGTTTGCAGGCAAATACTCCAGTTCTTTATCAGCTACTTGAGACAAATCATAAGCCTGTTCTATGTGTTTTCTCTTTCTGTCACCTTATGCCTGTAAACTTCCAATAAATAAACAAATAAAAAGAAAGTATATGGCTGTTAGTCAAAAGAAAACATCAAGGAGGTGAGAACATCTCTCTCCAGAATGACTAGTGCCTGCAAAATGAGCACTGGGGGAAAAAAAATGAAGGGAAGCCATGGAAATGAACAACAGGAGAATGCTACAAAACGTTGTTGCTTCTCAGTAGAATTTTACCCATCAGCTTTGACATAAGTACCATATTTCGGCTGTAAAACATAATTAGAGCAGTGAATCAGAAAGGAGCTGTCCATCGAATAGCACAGTGTGTTCTCAGCCAAGGAGAAGGATGTGAAACTCATGCAAATAAGGCTGAGTTCCCCTGCTTCCTCCTAAGGAAACTGAGTGTGACACAATCAGCAAAAAAGCGTCTGCAGCAAACTGCAAATTTCACATGCTCTTTGGAGCCGGAATTTGCCTTTGAGCTCTGCATTAAGTCGAGCAAGCTGCCTCCCTCCATCAGCTCCTGCTCTCAGAGCTCCTCTGCGAAGTGGAAGTGTTCCACAGTGCTGCTCCTCAGCTCTTTTGGGGGAGAGAACTGCAGACTTGGAAGTGAAATAGAAGCCTAGCTGGTGTTCTAGGAGGACATGGCAGAGCAGCTCTTCCAGCTCAGTGCTATGGGTTCTGCTGGTGTTTATCAGGCTTAATCCAATAATGCATCATTTTATCAACTACGCTGTCTCTGTGCGTGGAGGACTTGAAAGTTGGGTCATTTAAAGAGCCCTTTCAGAAAAAGCAGACTCTTTTCTTTTTCTGATGCATTTGTGATTTTTTTTTTTTATGTTTTCCTTTTGTAGTTTTCAAGCATATCAAAGTCACAAGTGGCTCCCTGGAGTTCCAGGGTACCTGCAGCTGGGGCACAGCACAGATTTAGTGGCTTTACTATATATTTTTGCCTGCGGTCTCTTCCTACAGCATGCCCTGTATGGTATGCTCAGTTGAGGTTTCTATTTTCCTACAAGTGCAAAATAAGAAAGAAGACCTATTACAAAGTAGGGCGAGGGAGCTATGTTTGCCAGGAGCAGGTTGCTCAGTTGCTCCCTGAGGGATCTAAGCAGCTATTTCGTAGTGGTTCAGAATCATCATCACTTTGATAGTACTCTTTGCTCCCTGTTAAGGCTGGGACTACAACTATGCTCCTTCCTCAGGAAACTTCTTGATCCAAGGGCCGTGCAGCCTTGGAACTGTAGCAGCAGGATATGTCACAATTCCTTTTCCATTGCTTTTTGTCTTCTGGAGTGATTTCTTCTTCAGTCATAACCTCTAGGGTACCATTTTTTTGACCCACAGTGCTGTGTGTTAGATGTTCCTCTGCTAGTCCAGGGCCTTGGAGACCACATCTATACTGTTACGGTGTAACTCAGTTTAGCTCTGTGTTCTTGATCCTTAATATTGCTTTTGTGTTGGGACAAACTTTACTTGTCTGGACCTACCTCATTTGTTCTCCAGCCTGTGAAGTCTAGGCACTGTGGGGCACACATGAAATACTGCTCCTCCAGCCAGTGTGCAAACAAATGGCTCAAGTAACACTCTTTTGCAAAGCCAAACTCATCCTTACTTTTACCTACTAAAAGTAAGGTTTGCCAGAGCAAACCTGGCCATAAGTCCAAGTTTATTATGCATTCACCTAGACAGACTGAACCTTATGACGGCCTGACTGCTTAACGTTACATGGATTTTAGAGGCATAGTAGCCATACAGGTAACAAACAATACTAAATGGGTGGAATTTCAATGATAAATGCGCATCCTGATTAACATCTGAAGTGAAAGATACCATCCCAGCCAGCTCCAGCCTGACCCAGAGTCTCTTAACAAACATCCTGCCCACTGGCCAAGCTCACAGAGCTTTTTGTCCCCAAGGAATTCAGTGTCTCTTTTTTTATTCCTGCAAAGGAAAAATAATTGTGTGTTAAATGCAAAATTCATCTTGGAGAAGCACAGCTGCTAGCGGCGGCCTTTTCAAATGCATTCTGCTTTCCAGAGATAGCTGATTCAGAGCTACACTTGTTGCTATCTTGTGCTAACTCCATCGCAGAGACCATTTTTGCCTTAGATACTTCCAGAATGTGTGGGCAGCACTTAGCTGTGGTGTATGGCAAGCATGTGTATCAGCTTCATGTCATCTTGGCAGCCCAGAAAGAATCACTGTTTGAGCTGGAACAGCCAAGACTTTTGCCGAATAGTGATATTGTTTCTGCGTTGGGTACTTGTGTACTTGTGCTTGTAGGCTTCCCCTGTATCTCATCACAGCCTTTGTATTCAAGTGTTTTGCCTCAGGGATTCACTTTTCCTCTTGAAGGTAAACGTCCTTCTTGCATAACTGATAGAAAGGCACTGACATTTTGAGACGTATCCAAGCATCTGAGTATAGGTGTGACATTTTAGGTGCTCAAGAGCAGCACAGGCTGGCAGATACATCCAGGACCCAGTGGAGATCTTTGACCTTTGAAAAACATTAGTTGAAGGCCATGGAGCACTCCCTTAAGGAGTCTGAAGGTATTTTGGACATGAGTTTTTGAAGCTGGATTTCTCCTTTCCAACCTTATGAGTCTTCCCAGAAGCAGCATCAGAGGGAGGTATTGGGTCCCTTTGAAATAACTTCTTGACTTCATCTTCAGGAGTTAGCTTTTCTTGAGAAGATAAAAGGATGACAGCAAAATGGTGGTATACAAGTAATAAATAACAATCAACTTCTTGTAAAGGACCTGAATCTTCAGTTGCTATTAGCATCAATATTAACAGAGATAGATAAGCACCAAAGAGAGGTAAAAAGCACTTTGCCAGCTTAGAAATACTACTGAAAGGAAATTAGTTGGGCTCCATGTGTTCAAAAGCCCCTCCCAGAGCTCCCTTTGTCTTTACCTTGAACTGAGTTTGTTGTAAAGAACACATTCCAAGAGGAAGCTTTCCTGTGCTTTGATCAGGCATCTATCTTCTATGCTTCTGGAGTTAGAGATCCCATGTTGTCCTGTTTCTCCCATGAAGTTTTGCTCTTTTCTCCTCCTCCATGGGACACTTTGGCCAGTTGCGAAGCTGGATGGTTGTTGTCTTGTCTCTCCAGACTGATTTCACCATGTCAGGCTCTTTCACTTCCATTAGCAGCAAGTTGTTAGTGTGTGCAATGATCAGTTGCTCTTCCAACCTTCTCTTTCCATCTGACAAAGACAGAAAGATTGTCCTATCCAAGTGGAACTTGAACAAGTCTTGCTGGGTGAATGAATTGAACAGATGAAAACATTTCTAGGCTTTAGCATCATTTGCAGTGTAATGGCATCCTTGCTATTAACTTAGCAAAAGAAGAGGGACCTGCTGGGAATCATTTTTCCATTTTCATTTTAATCAAGAAATCAGTAAATTAATATTAGTTATATGAAAGTAGCACAGACTTTTTGTTTCCCCTGGTGAATTCTTACTCAAGTTTTAAACAACTTCTCATCATTCACTTCTCATGTTTTCCATGAGTTTTACTGCCAGCTAGGTTCAATGAGAGCTTGTAGCAATGTCTCTTACGTTCCAGCTCATGGAAAACTGGTGCAGCAGTCTGAAATGTGCTGATCTGATTTATGGAACCAGCTGGAAAGTAAAGAAACCTCAACTGTCTGATCAAACCAGACAAAATTGAAATAAAGAGATGTAATAAAGCAAAATCCAGCCAAAAAGAAAGGTGGAATTCATTCTTTGATTAGTTTTTCAAAAGCAAAGCCTAACAAAAACAAAACCTTCCATCAGTAGGGATGTCAGGCACTTTCAAAAGATTCATTCTTCTTTTTTTCTTCTTGCTTCTTGCCACAATAATTGCAGAAAATCCCTCTCACACATGCAGCTGTGTGGGGCAGGAAGCTTTTTTCCATTCTATCACAAGGGAGAGTCAGCATTCAAGTACACCAAAGCTTTATGCAGGCAAAAGAGTAAAGATGCAAAGCAACTTTTCCAAAGTTGTGCCATAAATCTGAGAAAAATGTCTGCTGAGAGACCTTCCCCAGAAATCTCCCCTTCCTCTTTAAATCCAGCTGTATCTTTTCTGTGTTTCCAGGACCTTTAGTGTTTTTCTTTGCATCTGAAATGCTCTGGCTGTGTGATGATGTCCATGCTGCTTGCTACATACAGCCTCGATCAGCGTGCTTCTGGCTGCCTCTGCTCCCTCTGACACATCCTACAGCCCAGTTTCTGGGATTATTTTATCTTCATATGAGAGAGTTCAATAACAAAAATAGCAAACACAAATGCTTTGGCTGTGAAACCTGGGTCGTGCATCTTCCCTGCTCACCTGCAGAGAGGAAATAGAAGTGGAGGCAAAGGGGGAAAGAGTGCTTAATGCCTGCTTTTGTATTAATGAATCCATGTAGGACTCACTGCAATAGATCCAGTCGTTACTCTAATATATTGCCCACCTCCAGCCAGAAGTGCTAAGCTCTTGGCTTGGATGAGGCAGTTTGTGTAGGGAAGCAGCAGCTGCAGTCTGCTCTCCTGCAAGGCAATAAGGATTCAGTGCCATGTTACTGCTTCTTTATTTTCCTTTTTAATTATGATAGTGGAAGTTGACTGCCATGATTGAGCTTCAGCTGAAGTACAGATCCTCCCATCCCTGTGCCCTTCTCCCACTCCCTGACTACCCTGCCTCTGCCTTCCAAGACACATAACTAATAGCCAGTGACAGTTCCCAAGAGGCTATCTATAAAGTTGAGTCCTTGCTACTGTCTATGACACAATCTTCATAGGTGCCTGATGTCAGCCAACAAGTAGCTCGTGCATGACAAACACACAAGGTCTGATCTATCTGCTTCTTCAATACCTTAAAAACCACATGCTTGAAGATGTATAGAGCAGAATGCATGCAGAAAAATATAGTTATAAGAGGTAATAGTTTTAAGTTGCCCCAGGCGAAGTTCGAGTTGGATATTAGGAAAAAATTTCTTGTCCAGAAGAGTGGTGATACAATGGCACAGCTGCCCAGGGAGGTGGTGGAGTCACTGTCCCTGGAGGTGTTCAGGAACTGTAGGGATGTGGCACTGAGGGATGTGGTCAGTGGGCATGGCAGGGGTGGATCAACAGCTGGTGATCTTAGTGATTTTTTCCAATCTTTATGATTTGATAACTATAACTGGGGTCAATAAGACATTGCATTCATTTGGATTATAATGCAGTACTAAGTTATCTGAGTTATCTTTGCTGCTTTTTCTCCATCGCAGTATTCATCAGTGAAGGAGTATTGAGATCCATGGGGTCATCATGTCTACAGCAGCAATTTTTCCTCCCATAAAAGCAATATTTTTATTGCTTTCAGTGTGTATATTCAAGCATGTTTGGTTTGTTTTCTAATCAGTCTCAGCCTCTATCCTTATTATTCACAAATACAGTTGATGACTATAATGACTAAACTGAAGTTCACCAGTTAAGCTCCATCTTGCTGAAGGGAGTGGAGGAAAGGACGCTTGAGTGTGCAAGTGGGTTGTGCAAAGAGGCTCTCACTGTCTGAAAGACAGGCAGAGCTTTGAAAAGAGCAAGATAGTTCAGATATTTCGATGTTTGAACTAAGACTGGGGCCAAGGGAATGGAACCAGGCTCTCAGCACATGCTTCACGGTTTGCCAGCAAGCTCTGACTTTGCCTGTGATGTGAAAATATGGACAGCAAGTGAAGCTCGATGATTCCCAACTCATCTAATCAGATTATTTCATCACCTGAATCAGAAGTGACAAGTGGAAGGTAGAACAGGAACATGTGTTCAGCAGGCCTGAGCTCTCTTTGACGTGGCTCGTTTGCCTTTTTCAGAACTGTGAATATGGTGGTAGGGATATCCTGGAAGGCAGATTTTGCAGCATGTCCCAGTGGGCAGGGAGTTCATTTAGAAGACAGGAAACATCTGTTTTCTTCTGAGCTTCTCTTCGTTTGCTTGGGGAGTTTGTGTGATGAGAGGTTAGGCCATTCACCTCCATTCTTAAGGGACCCTTGTATGAAGAAAAAAGGAGTAGAGATGAAACAGGCTCTACCAGTGCAGATGCTGGGCCACCGGATCATCTGGAACTGTGATGATTCAGATTTTGTCATCTTGCTCTGGGAGAACAAATTCAACTCAATGAGCTCTTGCCTTTAAAACAAAGGGGAAAAAAAGTAACCAAAAAAAAAAAAGCAGACCAAGGCTGCATCTCTGTAATAGCACAGCAAAATGACAGTGCACAAAACGAGAGGTGAAAGCAGCATCTCAAACAGTCCAGCAGGTACATGATTTTGCTCAGTTTCTGAGAGGTTAAGGTGACCGAAAACTCACCTGCCCTTATCCAGCAGAGGGATCATTATTAGCTGTCCTTCTTGGTCCTCATGTTGAACTTGTTTTTAAGGAGGAATCCTTGGCTCTGAAAATAGGGCAAGAACACAAAGCTGCTGAGTATCCCAGTACTTTTTTCCTTTCCCCATAAAGAATAGTAAATATCATTCTTAATTCTACCCAAAAAATTGTCTGGAGGGGTCATCTTAAGCAATTGAAGTTGTTGCTAAAGAAAGAAGAAATGGGAGAACTTGTAAAATTAAAGCTTTACATAATATTATACACTACAAAGACTTTTAGCTGGCATTTCTCTCCTTTTTTTTTTTTTTTTTTTTTTTCACCTTTAGTAAAAGAATTAAACGATTTTTAATTGGAGTTACTTGCCACTGGAGCTTGTCATTGCTTGCTAAAATCTTTGTAACAGAAAAATAAAACAGAAAACTCTGAGGTTCATGTAGGAGTTTTTAGTGTTTTACTTGGCCAGGATATATTATCTTTGATCCTTTGTGTCCCATCAAAATTAGCATAACCATTTCCTACCAATAAAATAATCACTTTCCCTTTCCACTATATATATATTTTTGTCACTGTGGAAGTGAAATACGGAGCTCAGTTTTAATCTTTTACCTGCTAGGGATTTTATAATAGAAATAGAAAATTAGGTTTTGTCCCATGAAATTGTCCAAATCTTTCAAAAATATTTCTGTCTTGTATTTTTAGAAGAAAACTGATGTCTTAATATATTGGAGGTTTTTTGAGTGAAAATCTCAAGGAAATCTTTTATTTAGATGCTTTCTGAATTTTGGAAATATCTGTTATAATAACTGGAAATATCTTCTTGCTCACTCTTGTTAACCCACTATGTGGGCAAGGAAAATCAGGGGTTTCCATCAGAAAAGTGAAACTTGTAAAAAGATTCAAAACTTTTTGGACCAAGAAATTAAGACCTATGTATGTAGTGTGTTGGAAAAGAATGAATCTGCATGCCAACAACTCACACTAATTTCCCTCCATGAGTGTGTGGTTGCATTAGGGTGGTTGTACTCCCACTTCCTTTATCCCCATTTTTCCACCATCAGCTTCATCACTGCAACTTTTGGCTGACCTTTAGCTGTATTTTGCCAATTGGCCAAGTTTCCATTGCTTATTAGGCTATACTGAGCAATTTCCAAATCAATCTATGTAAAATCCGAGGAAAATGTATAAAAGAGCATTGTATATGAGCATGTATGAATGCTCAATGTATGAGTATGTATAAAAAAGCAAAAGATAAAAGTTGTCTACTGTGGCTCCAGTGCTTCTTGTGAAGCAGAATCAAGAGAAAAACAAGGCTGTTCACACACCAAGTGAAGCTGAAATTGAAACTCTTAGAACCGGTGCATGTTGATTCCTTTGCTAAAGTAATATATTGATCCTTAAACTAATATACTGATCCTTACTGCTAAACAAACCAGCCTATGTCACCTTTTATGCCAGGCTAATTTAAGAATAAAAAAAAAATAGTGAGAGATGGGGAAGCAGACCTGAAATCTGACCTAAATTCTTTGCTGACAGGGAGATAAACCAGGTGGCTTAATCGGTTTTTCCTGTTTTGACTGCATTTTGCAGTGCTCCCTTTGCGCTGACACGCTCTGGCAGGTGTTTTCTGCTCATCCAGGGTGAGAAGTTGCAAGGATTTAATCTGCCACATGACTGCAGCCAGCAGTGCTCAGAGGTGGACCTTGACCACAGCAACTGAAGGGGCAAATCTGCAGTGATGCACATTGTGTTGGTTATGTGATGCTGATGGCACATTTGTCTGTAATGCTGTTCTTGCAAAGCTCGGCTCCATGCAGCTGATGTCTGTGTGCCTGCTGTGCACGTGTGGCTTCTTTTATTGCAGGGGGCAAAGGGTGTGAGTGCATGCAGCAAACCCAATGGAATGGGCAGAGTGTCAGAGACCCCTCAGATATCTGTGCACTGAGCCTTGTGCTCTCTGCTTGTGTCCTGCAGTTTCCTGGTGTAGGCTGCTCCTTGCCATCCTAAGCTCTGGCAGCACGTCCCAGACTTCCAATCTGAGACTCTCAGAAACAGACCCATCTTCAAAATCTATAATGCAATTCACAGAGTCAATTTTTCATCCAGTGCTCCGCGTCTGGGGCGAGCAATGTTTTTTAAGAGGTGTAGTCTGTAGGTTTTTTCTTCCTTTTTCTTTTTTGCCTTTCTGTTTTGTTTGGTTCCCCCTCCCACCCCTTAATCTCTATGACAATTAATGTGAATCACTGACTCGCTTTTCTGCTTCTCTACTGTTTTGATTGGCTTTCTGTGAGTCCAAAATGAAGCCAGTCCCTTGTGGAAGCATTTGAAGGCCTCTGCTAATCAATTAACTCTAAACTAAATTCTTTGTGGAAGGAAGTTACTGAAAACTGTGAGGAAGGAATTGCTCTATCTTAAGCTTTGGTTTGCATTGCTACTGCACTGACCCGTTTCATTAACATCCCTGAGAATGTCTGAGAGATTCCTGAGACCAGTACAAAACTGCTCAGCTGTGTGAGACGTAGGACTGGGAAGGACCATTCTGGGTCACTGAGTTTGAGAAATATTTGCAGAACAGCTGCTCCACACAGCACCAGAAAACACGTCCCACTGTCCCGCATCCCAAATCAGGTGACCTGCTGAAAAAGATCAAAAAACGCAGCTGATCCTCCCAAGAGAAGACAGCAGGACAAAGTGATGATGTCTCCTATCCTTGTCCTTGCAGAGGTGTTCAAGAACTGTGGGGATGTGAGGGACGTGGTTAGTGGCCATGGTGGGATGGATTGATGATTGGACTGTGTGGTCTTTGTTGTCTTTTCCAACCTTAATGATTCCATGTGCTACATTTTTCAGCAGTACCAATGCTGAAAATGTTATTCATTTCAGCAGTGGACGAAGAAGCTCAACAGAGAGATCTGATTGTTGCTGTGTGATTTCCAAACTTTCCCTTTGGCTGAGGAAGGTTGAGGGTCTCGACAGCAGTACCAATCCAGGGCTGGGGCACTGCACGCTGTTTTCATGCTGTTTGCTGGAACAGGGGGAAATATGTGCTCAGACTAGCTGACCCATTTTACTTGAAGTGACACAATTTGTTTCATTTTTATCTTTGGCTTAACCTTTAAGAGAAAAATATGTCTGCTTCCAAAATAGGATCTCAAAAGGTTTTGTTTAAAAGAAAAGCAGAAATGCAGCACTGGGAATTCCTGGATTTCTTCATCCCACCTCTCCAGAGGGGAAAAAGAAAAAAAAAAAGAAAAAAAGCTGTTTGTTTGCTCCCCATAGATTCACAAAGAGTCTGACTGATGACACACTGCTCATGGAATCCTTGTTTTGCTCACACTTGAGCAATATTGTTCCGAGCATCAGATGCTGACGAGTCATTGCCTGGCAATGCAGGGAGCTCGTGTCCCTCCTCTCCAGCTGAACCTGTCACATCTACCAATGCAAGGAATTAAAAAAAAATCTCTTTGCTTTAAATCACTTCCTTTGAACTGATGTGACCTCTCCTATGTTACTGAAGTTCGTTGTCCGTTTACTTTCCACGTGGTTCTGCCATTCGTCATCCCAAAGTTTGAGCCTAAATCATTCATGAAGGGACAGTAAAAATGATGGTAGATTAAAAGATGGTGTGCTGGGGTTGTTAGTTTAAATCTGATTTCCTTACAAAGGGAAAATGTTTCCAGGAATGGATTCATAGTGTTAATGATGATCTGACGTCAGTGAAGAGGAGAGGAAGGTTCTGAAGAGATCTGGGCCGGGGGGGGGAATGACAGGGAAGTCAGTGACAAAATGAGAGTGCAGTGATTTGAGAAGAGACACTCAGCTGCTTTCTTCTCTCTTTGCTCTGCCTGTCCTCTGTGACAAACACATGGATGATGGAGTTGAAACTGATCTAGAGTAGAAATGCAAATGAGGTCTGCATGAGGCAGCATCTTGCCTGTTTTTGCTGGAGGAAGCTGGCTGTGTCCCAAGCTCCCCAGCAGCACTGTGCTAAGGTACGAGGGAGCTGCAGGTGCCTCCAGGCTTCATGTGCACCAACCATCCGCTCCTGCAGCAAAGGCTTTGCTGTGCCAGGTGGAGCAGATTAAGAGGTGGAAAAATGGGCCTGAGCCAAACCTGTGCTCGATGTGCTTTCAATCCTCAGTGGCCCCAGAAGGTATCTGGCTGCCCAAACACGCTCGGCATCTCACAGAAAAAGGCAAAAGTTGGCTAACAGTTTGACATGGCTCTGTTAGCCCTCACCTTGCCTTTACTTGGGCACACTGCAACACAAGCCAGGAATCCAAACAGTTTGTCGAGGAGGCTTCTTGCTGCTATGGTACTCCACACCTCAAGGCATTTATACACATTTCAGTACAACAGTTGTGGTGTCTGAGGATTTTTAATACATGTTCCTCAAATCTGTGTGCAAGAGTTGCACTCAGATTGCCCTGACTTAATGTTAAATGTCTAACTGGGGTAAGCAGTCCCAAGCGTATAAAAGAGGGCACCAGGCACTGTTTACCCTTCACTGGGTGATATGAGAGTGGGACCTACGTTGATACACAGCAGTAGATGACCAAAATTTCCTCCTGAGCTCTTGTAAATCATGGTAATGGCTCGGTGCAGTACTCAGTCAAGGAGCCTACCTGCTGTAGGCTAACTCACTAGGAGAAACCAGCACATCCAGGTGATTGACTTGGATAAAAAAAAAGTAAACTTCACTCACAGCATGTTCTTGGCAGCATCTCTTCTCTCCCGGGATGCTGTGCATCTTTCTCAGTCTTGCTATGTCATGCTCTCAAGTGATGGAGAGACCGAAAAATGGGTGCAGAAGAAATAAGACTGGACAATGCAAAGATTTTATTTTAGGGGCTTGAAAGCGATCTGGCTTTGTTCTTCTAGGCTGAAAATGCTGTGAGCGCTGTCAGCACAGTGCTCTCTTGTCAGTGACTAAATATCTCATTAGTTTGGGATGAGGGATGTGAAGGGGATGGCTGTTGTCAAAATGAAGCATTATGAAGCAGGTAGATCTCAGGATCAGCATTTGAATCTTCCATGTAATTTCTTGGCGTTTCTTCTTAATTCTCTGAAGGACTGTATTTAATGACACACTTTATCCACTGTGTGCTTGACCTCGTGTCTGGTCTCCCCAGGATAGCCCAAAAATCAATGGCAAGGTTTTAATCAGCTCTAATAAGTTCGTGGAAGAGAATCATTTACTGAGGCCTCTCTGCTGTATTTGTGCTATGGTTCCAATTGATTATTTGTGCCAATTATTAACTAAGGATCAGGACGGGAGGGAAAATAATCTGTGTTTGGTCAATGTTTTTATCTGAGATTTTTAGATGCTAACATCAGCAGCTTCCTTTGCCCCTAATCCTTCCACTGCACTGTGTAATTGCAACGTTTCCCTCCTAAATTATCCACAGCTATTTTTCCCCTTTATTTTTCCTAAAGCAAAGGGAAAGTGGTTGGAGGAAACAGGAGGTCCCTTATTAATTGCGACTCCAAACAGCTTTAACAAAGAATGGGGGGCTGGAAAGCACCTAGGACTATTTATGCATAGACTAGAAGCAGCGTTCATACACAACCATGCACTTCTGAAGTGACGAATTTGAAAATAAAACCTAAAAAATAAACAACTCTTGGAATTGTTATATATAAAAAAGAAGAAAAAAAAAAGCCTTTCTGGGCTCTGCTGAAAGCTAGCAATTAGGTTGCGCTGCAAAAAGTGGAAGGCAGACAACTAGTAACACCTCAGTGGTTGTCTTTGCTGTTTTGCTGCTATTGGCTCCATCAGAAAGATGTCATCTCCATGACACCAAAATATATCAAACATTCTGAGAAATACTGTGCTTAGCTCTTCAGCTGTGTGCTTAGTGGAAAGCAAGCTTAGGAGAAGTTCCCTGTTAATTAAATCTTGCTTTCTTTCTTTTATATGGTAATTACACCAATTATAAGTCAGATCCGAACATCTTTCAAGGTGGTGCTTCTGAGAGTTCTACTCTCAGAAGGCATTGCAAAGAAACCTCTTGTTGAGTTGCCACCATACAGAGTGAGCACTCAAGCAGAAAGGGAAATCAGAGGGTTGAGAGCGACCGTATCTGTTAATGGCCATGCAGCTCCAGGTTGTGGAAAGGCAAACCTTCTGCATGTGCGAATGTCTGGGACCTTGGGGCAGACCATCCTGTGCAGGTCTCCTAAAAAGCCATAGTTTAGGGAGGAGGTAATAGTAACAAATGATGCTAGTAACAACTCTTAGTTCCTCTGCTCCTGGGAGTATTTGGGAGGCAGCAAAGCATGCCCAGTGCATGGAGGAATTACTGACACTCCATGAGATAAAAGTCAGACAGTGATTCCTCCTTAGGAGGTTCTGGTGAAGTGAAAAAGAGAACAAGGAACTCCAACTTTTACTGAAATGAAGAATACTGCTTAAGCAAGGGATTAGCTCAATGCCTGTTTTCCTAAGCAAACAGCCATGTTGAAGTAGAAAATGTATCTGTGTTTTGCATTTCCCCCATCCCCAGTTTCCTGTGATCTTGCTTTGGAGTTTTCCCTAGCAGACCCACCACAGGCAAGGTCTCTCCTTCCCCAACACTCCCCTGGTCCCCTGGACAAGCATGCTCAGGGTTGGGTGAAGCAGAGGCTGAATGTTACAGCTGAATGCAAGCTGAGTGCTTCCCGTTAGCTCGGAAAGATGATGCTTAGAAACACAGGCTGTAATTCTGAGAGCTTCCAGAGACCAGCAGTGCTGTGACCACAGGAGCAGGGAGGGATGGTTATTCCAGACCAGCAGAGAGAGCTCTTGATATGCACTCACAGATGAGCACATTGTGGAAGCACATCACAACCATTTCCATGGCAACTGGCTTTGATGGACTTCAGGGCAGTAGGAAACCAAAGAATAAGTTGACTTAGGGCAGGGGAAGAAAAACTGTGGTTATAAATACTGTGGAAGTGCACGTGGCCCATTTCTCTGTAGTGAGTGCATGTGGGGAGGTACTCATACATATGAGGGTAATAAGGTAGAACTTGACCTAAGCTGCTGCCTGGGATATTTGTCTCAGTCAGAATCTGCTGCCAAACCTGAGGCTTTATTTCTATTGCTGGGTGCTGCTTCACCAATCAGAAGAATAAACAAACTCCACAAAAATGACAGTATGCTAGGAGTTGTCCACTTCTGCACAGCTTTGGAGTCTTCCGTGAGTATTTGCCCTTTGGAAGTCAATAGGACAGTTCTGGACAGTGATGAGTGATAAGGTTGCAAAAGTCCTCTAAGATCATCTAATCTAACCATCAGCCCACCCACACCGTGCCCAGTGACCACGTCCCTCAGTGCCACATGCCCACAGTTCTTGAGCACCTGGTTCTTGACTCCACCACATCTCTGGGCAGCCAGTGCCACTGCATGACCATTCTTTATGAGAGGAAATTTTTCCTAATATCCAACCTGAACCTCCTCTGGCAGAACTTGATGCCATTCCCTCTCATCCTATCATATTAATTTATTTTCAATCACACTCAAGAGGAAGAAGCAGGGCCACACAGCAAACAAGCCTGGATTAAGCACAGTGCTCAGCAGAGCTTCTATCCGGTTCCTAAAAACAGATCCGGATGCACTGATGGCTTAATGCTAATTGGAGAGAGCTTGTGGTGGCCCCACCAGAGGCAGAGGGATGATTCAGTTGGTCCTGAGGCTGCTTGGGTTGTGCTCCAGCAGACAGGATGCTTGGCCAGGATCGGTGGTTTTAGCAGGAACACCAGGGAGCAAAGACAAACAAGGAACCTCATTCCTCAAAGAAAGTGAGTTTTGCACATGCAACTTCTGAAACAATGGCTGTGCAGGGCAGAACCTAACCCAGAAAGGCACTGTTCTCACTTTGTCAGACGTGCTGAGCCCCTGTGGGTCTAAGCCGGGTCTGGATGCACACACTGACCAGCAGGCTTGGAGCCATCCCCTGGTGTGAAGAAAGGGGCTGCTTTTCTAGCTAATAATTCAGTAACGAAAAAGCAGGGCAGAGACACGGAGCCTGCAAACCCTCACACCTGTTTTCCATCAGACAGGACCCATGCTACCACCATGGGCTGCTTGGAGGCTCTTTCTGTCGGGGCTCGTTAGCACCACTAAATCACAGCCACGGCCTGCTGTTCTCAAGCGGTCATTTCTGACTGGGGATTTATCATTCCCATCCCCACCCCTCTCTGTTTGGCATTCTGGAGTTATTTATTTATATCAGGAGAGACAATTGCAGCGTTTCATGGGTGGGCGCAGTGGAATGCTAAGCAGGCAGGAGCGGGTCCCACAGGTACTGCAGGATGTGGAGTTGATTTGGCCGCATCTACGTGACTGATATTAAATATCACCATATGGAACTGAAGTCTTCCCCGGGAGTTTATCACTAATTCATCTAAGGGTGACTTTTGTTGTCAGTGTTAGAGTAGCACTGGCTGTTCTTCCCTTTTTTTCCCTGTGTTTCTACACTGTCTTGTATTTCTTTAATTTCTATGAACTACTCAAGGCAAACGGAAATATTAATTAATCTGTTTAAAAATAACCTCTACAGAAAAGCTGCTCTTGCACCTGGATGTGTGAATGGAAAGCATGTAATTTGGTCATGGGGGAAAACAGCTCACTTCCCACCCTACTCCTGTGAAATCAGTGGCTTAGCCCTGAACCTTCATTCTTAGCAGAGATGGAGAATTTATTCCATGTAAACAGGACAGTCTATCAACTGGACTTTTCTTGTGGGGTTGTGTTGTGCTGTTTTTTGGTCGTTTTTTGTTTTTGTAAATGCATTTCTTGACTTCATATTTGCCAGCTGGACTGTTTAGAGTTTAGATGGCAGTCTTATAGGAATTACCTCAAGACTTTAACATGGAATGTTTTTCACCTTGACCCTTTGCTTCTTGCAACCAATTATTGGATTTCCAGACTTGCATATACATGCTTCTGATCCTGACAGAGGGTGGGCATACCTGACCCACTGTAATTAAACAACCTCTTTTTCCGGCTAGGATTCCATGTCATTCATAGAAACAAAAGCGATTTCCCTGTCATTTATGGGAATGACACTCTCTCCCAATGAGCTCCTTCTCTTGCTCTCTCCCCAAACCAACCACATTCAGTGTTATTTCTAGAACTCACTGTGCTGGGTACGGTGAAAACCAGAGTTGTGAAACAGAAGTAGAATTGAACTCAGCCTAAGCATGTCTGTGATACAACTGATTATCTCGTTGTTGGATAAGGACCCTTAAAAGTCATCTAGTCCAACTCTTTTGCTCTCCCAGAGCCATTTTTATTTTTCACTGCCCAGCAGAGCATCTCTACTTCCCTCTTCTCTGGGTTTTTCTCTGCTGTGGAAGATGCTCTTTCAAAGCTCCCTTCCTTTCTGAGGAAATCTCCTCTTCAGACATCGGAGCAGCAGCTCAGATTTGGGAATTACAGCTGGAGCAAGCAGCTCCACTCAGTGTTTGTTCCTCTTTCTTGCTGCATGGCGTGAGAGTGATGAGGGGAAGATGGATGCAGTGGCGCGCACAGTTCAGGTTGCACACCGCTTGCTCCCTGAGAGCCCATTAAAGGGAAGATTTAGATGCAGCATTGGGATGACTGGAGAGTTAATTCCATGTGGAGGACAATTAGCAGTTCCTAGTGAAGCAGAACCGGCTCCATGGTGAACTCTGTCATGCAGTTTTCTTTCCCTGCCCTTTGCATACTTTTAATTCACCCAAACCAAATTGTCTCTTGCTGCCTTCTGCAAAAGAGGGTATCAGTCAGGGAGGTATCAGTTAGGGAGAGACATAGCATGTATCAGGGCCAAGTCTCTGCTACAGTCCTCAGTGCAGGATGCTAATGCTTTGCCCTGAATACAAGCAGGTTATCTAGGTGGTCACTACTTATCTACTGTCTGGCCAGACACAGAGAATCTGGTCAATGGACCAAGCCGAAAAACAGATGGAAAATCAGACATACAGCAGCCCAGCCCAGATCCCGTGTTCATCCTCGCCATCATGCACAAAGCTCTTTTGCTCCAGTGTTTGCATGAATCATGAAAAAATGCTGAGCCACCCAATCCTGGCCACTGGCATTGCCATAGAATAAAGAAGTTGTTATGCTCATGGGTATTGGGTATAGCCAGCTTGTAAGTGACAGTCTTTATAGACTCATTCAATTATGTTTCACGCGTTTTCACCCCAGTATCAGCAGTGCAAGTAGAGTTGAGATCACTTTTCCAACCTGAATGTGAAATGACTTTTCTTTTTTTCTTTTTTCTTTTTCCTTTTTCTTTTTTTTTTTTTTTTTTTTTTTTTTTCCAGTGGAATAACTCTGAACCACTGGGGTTTGTAAGATTTGCTTTAGGGGCTAATTGCAGTCTCTTTCAAAAAGTTTTCACCCATATGTTACACGCTCATGGTGTAATTTAAATTCCACTTTTTAGCTTGGTTTTTGTCTAGGAATGTTTTTCAATTTCTCTTCTGTTTTTCTTTAACTATCAGAAATTTCATACAAGAGTGGTAAAGAATCCCAATGAGACTGTTATTACAGAATTTTGCTACAGATTAGAAGTCGTACAGAACCTGCCTAAAATTGTATTTTTAATTAATTTTTAAAGACAGATTTTCATACTAGATTTGACTCATTGTAATTCTACAAATATACTACCAAAATTAAAGACCTTTTTTTTAATGTGTTTTATTGTAAGAACTTGGCTATGAGCAACTGCTCTGAGATACCAGCCAGAAGACACCAACAACTGGGACTTTCCCCCTGTTTCTGCATAGAGCTGCTAAAACATACCAGTCAGCTTGCCTCAGCTTTCACATTTATCTCTGTTTGTTTGACACTGGATTTTCCCTCAGCTATGGACTAGAGGAGAGTCAGTAACCTCAGGACAATTACACTGACTCAGATACAACAATCAGTCTAATTTATTTAAATATAACCACACTGTATGTTCTTGGTTCACATGAATTTGTATTTGCAGTCCTTTTAAAACAGGGAAGTTTCCTCAGATGCTACTTTTCTTTGGAGAGACTGTTTGTGATTACTTTTATTTCATAAAAACTCATTTATTTACTCATACACCTTCAAAAATTTCATTGTGTCCTTAAAGAGTTGTAATTTTAGGGATCAAAAGCTTGTGTTCTTCATAGGCCTTTAACAGACTGCTTCAGTGCAGAAAACAGTGGTGGACTTGCGATTTTTTGTCTGAGAAGATGGTGCTATGATTGAAAGTGATCATGTTTCCATTGTTTAATGGATTTCTTCCCCTTGATCAGTTTCTCTGTTATTCAGTTGTTGGCTATGATAGCCTGTTTTCAGTTACGTGATCCCCCTTTTTGCATTGAGCCATTTTTTTGACCTGTCAAGCTATGTACTCACCAGCCAAATAGCTACAGAATCCGTGTGTTGTTATTCTCATCTCTTAAAACCTCAAGATCCTGTCCCACTGCTTTTTCAACTTTCATCTTTTTTCTACCTGAAGATGCACTGTGGCTAATCTAATCATGGTTGGAAACTCTTAACAGTATATTTATACATAATTTAATGTCAAGATTTTCGCTTTTTTTTTCTATGACAATTAACCTGTATTACAATCATAATTATGATTCATACTAAATCAGCAAATTAACTGGAAAAAAGTCTGGAAATTAAACTGTCAACCACCAGTTTGTCCAACAAATAACCAAACCACAATTGCCTTAAGATGTCCAATAGCAGTTCTGCACAGAGGAGATGCTGTCTTAATTCACTGACATTTAGGTTATTCTTGAGACCATTTTTTTCTCTCCTTGTGACTAAGGTTAATATTCAACTGAAATGTTCTGTTGCTTAGAAACCATCTTATAATGCTGAATTCATTAATGCTTTTTTCCAATTTGCTCCCAGGAACCTTGTTAGATAGTGTTTCCCACTTTTATCCTAATTAACAGGTACTGAGAAAAAAAAAAAAAAAGAAAAAAGAAAAAAAGTAAGAAAATGTACTTCAGTAGAGAGCATCTCTGCTTATCCTTTGCCATCCTTTTTCCCTTGTTTGCTAGAGAAACAGCAATATCTCTGGCCTCAAGCTCCTAATTCTCTTTCAGTGAGTGACAATGTCCTTTGAGCAAAGCAAATGTAATTCTTAGAGTGGTCCTGACACAGCTGACAGTCAAGATGGCTCTTTCCATGTGTGGGGTGACTGGATTGCAAAGCAAATGGGTGAGCTCTTCTACCAGAAGCAGCTGATTTCAATCCAATCCAGGCTTTCATTGCATCTTAATGCTTTTTTGCTAGTGATGTGCTAGCAAGGCAGGGCAGCATGCACAGGACTAATTATAGAAGCCCAGCAGCAATCCATGGCTCACTTGGAGCTATGAAATCCATGGCTCAAAAAGGAGCATGCCTGAAAGTTGACCAAGTGGTTTCATCTTCTTCTCTTAATGGAGCTCTTCCTAAATAGCTCTGAAATTACCTCTAAAGGCCTCATCTCCTGCCATATAGGTATGTTGTAGGTGACTCACACTGCAGAGTGCTTGTTTCAGTTTTCTTCTGCTCGTAGGTGCCCTGAAAGCCAAAGAGGAACGTGGCCAAGCATTTGTGTTGAGAAATTGGGTGTGTTTGGACAAAGCTGTGATCCCAGTTGCATCAATAGGCCAAGCAGGATAAGCTGTATTGATGCCATTAAGCATCAATAAACATCAATACAGATTACTGCCTGGATGAGGAGCTACAAGATATGGTTTAGTAGCTTGTGGTACTAATAGGAATGGGAGGGTGGTTGGACTAGATGATCTTGCAGGACGTTTCCAACCTTGTGATTCTGTGAAGCTGCTACCATACTGTGAGCAAAGACAGAGAGTGCTGAGGTCTATGTGATGATGCTTAGGTTCTGTGTTCAGTTGGGCTTATTTATTTAAATTTAGCTGACAAATAGGTTGTTGTTGTTCTTTTTTATTTTTTCCTGTGCTGACCCTGCAGCAGTACTTGCCCCACTGGTATTCTAAAATGCAATGGCGAGTACCACAGAATCATTAAGGTTGGGAAGACCACTAAAATCAACCATCAACCCTTTACCACCATGCCCACTAACCATGTCCCTCAGTGCCACATCTACGCTAGGAAAGAAGATGCTATGGGTCTCCTTGGTAGATACTTTTTTGCCTTCAACTCTTTAAATTAACTTCAGAAGGAAGGATAATTTCTCATTCAAAAAGGGGAATGGGGGGTGGGGTACGTAACCTAAAATGCATGTGTTGGTGATTGCTGTTCCTCCCACTCCTGTTCAGCACGCAAAACATAGAAATGCCAAAGCAAAGGTGTTTCCATGGTGTTTTCCACTTAGACCTCTACAGTCAATATCCTGCCCTGATAATGGCACAGAGCATGTTAGATTTGCAGCCCAGATCTGCAAACTCAAAAGTGTTGACAATATTAGTCAAAGACACGAATAACGCACGCACTTTCTGAAGGTTTGTGCAAGGTTCCCATGCCCCCAAGTTACCAGTGATTCCACACTGATGATAAAGAGCCTTGCTTTTTCCATGCTGAGCATTCAGGCAGAACTGTTGATGTCACACACGTTTTATTTACTGCCAGCCCTGATTAGATTTACCAATATTTAGCAGCCAGACACAGTATTAAGAGATCTTAAGTGGTCAGGTCCTATTAACAATTTGTCTTTGAATTTGCCCTCTTAATTGCTTTGTTCTGTTTTGAGGGGCTGATTTAAACCCTTTTAAAATTCTGTTAAACAAGGAAGACAGTGTGCTTGCCTGTTCTGTAAAAGCTGACTGCAGCATTTAGGTAAAACAGACAAATTCACAGAGGTTATTTATGTCCAAAACTAAACTAGAGCAAGTTTCAGGAAATCATTCAACTTAGTTATTTTTTATGGCATTCTGAGTGAAACAATGAAACTGAAATGGCATCGTGGTTTTCTTTTTCTGGTTGGATTGAATTTCTTGAATAAAAGCAGTTTTGTTTTGTTTCTCGAACTGTAATACAGCTTGGTCAATTTAGTGCAGATATTTCATGAATGTAGGTCAACTTTTTCAGTTGTTTTAGCTTAAAAAAGAGAATGCTCTGAAATAAAAAAGTGATTATTAGGGGATACATGCAGTTTTATTGGGGGGAAAAAAAAGTTGAAAGAAACTTCATTTTCAGTTCAACAAAAATCTTTCTTCTGAATTGTGGCAATTTGCTTTTCGTTTATTGGAAACACTTCTTAAAATGTATGCTTTGGATTAGTCTGAAGGAAATCTCTTTTCCGATCTTCCAGAACTGCAAGCAAAGCAAAAAAATCACTTCTTCATGCACTTTTGCTCATGAGGGAGTGTATCTTTGAAACCTTCCCAGCAAATTTTCCCAGATGCCAGAACTTCAGAAGGCTCTGATAGGATTCAGAGTGATGTCCAGCCAGCTAAATCTTTACCCGTGTTTTCTCAGGTTCACTTACAGTATCTCTTTTCTCACTATTTATCTTTTTCACCATAGGAGTATGCTCAAAGCACTGATTAATAAGCACAAGGAAAAGCTTAGAGATGACATATGTCTAACATATTGCCTCGTGCCTCTTTCTATGTCCTCAAAGCATGGTTTGCAAATGAGAGAGACGGGAAAGACAGGAGCAAGTAGCAGCTGTGTGAATTTCAATCTGCCCAAAAGACCACTTATATCTCCGGTTTCAGAAAATGGTGTGGGGGTAAGATGATGGGTGATCCTGCCCTAAACTCACTTGGACTGCAGGAAACAGCTCAGATTTAAGACGACCTCAAGTGTCATTTGAACCACAAAGTAAAGGCTGCCCTACTCTTGCACTGCTTTTCTCATCTAAGGGAAATGGGAAGGTGGAAAAGAGTGTGATGGGAAAGATGGACAGAAAGAATGAGGCAAAACCTCTCCTTGGCACGAAGGAAGAGGATATGAGCAACCTGGCTAAGCTGTCTCTGGTGGATGGGGGCTAGGAAACACTGGCATGAAGGTACTGCCATGTGTGATTCTTATTAGAAGTTGTTGTTAAATAAAGTGTGGCTGATTTGTTTGGTTACTGTGGGAAGTCTCTGCTTAGGTGAAATGGAGGATGAAACTCAAGGGATAAAGGGGCAGTTTTTCAAGGGCTCCCCCTGACTCTTCAGCCTACCAAGAACATTTCCAAGTGAGCAGCACTGAGTCTCTCATAAGAGAGACTTGTCCTGAGGCACGGCCAGGTCCCTTTTGCAGAACTAGGCACTGATGGAGCATTTGTAAACGGAAGAAGAAAGCCAGTCTACAGGGAAGGATGATTTTATGGCGTAAGTGTTGCAGTAGGCCCCAGGATGTGTAGATTTAAGACCAATTTCTCTTGCAGACTCACTGAAGAGGAGTGAGTTAGTTGCTTGCCTAAGCTGCCTATGTGTAACACTGGAAGAATAATACCTCCTATTACTGCTGTCCTGTCTCATTGAGACCATATTCCCTTCTGAGGAGGAAACATATCTCAGTTGGTGGTGACATACTGCTGGGACTAAGGATCCCTGGTTGCAAGTGATTCCTGTATATGTTCATGTTACTACATTCCTCTGTGTCATCCTTCATTTCTTTCACATCACCATTACCACCATGAGGGGCCCATAGTTCCTGAGGCTGAGATAGCAAAGTCAAGAGAAAACCCCATTTGAATCCCATCTCTCCCTTGCCCTTCCAAGACTGCTATCTGCTTGGAGAGTTTCTGCCTACCTCTGGATCCTGATGGGAGCCTGTCCCTGGCAGTTTCTGCCTTTCTGATAACAGAAGTGAACAAAAGTAGTTATCACATTTCCACCTCTAATGTTCTCTTCCTTTCCATGAGATTGTAATAAACAAGTCTGAATTATTTGCAACAAGAATTACACAACAACAGGCTTCTTTTTAACAGAAGAAGGAAAATGAGGGATATCTTCTTTTTATTTTGATGAGATCAGTGTGCCATGACTCAGATGATTACTGAAAATCACTCATACTTCTTCCTGCTACAAAACTTCGCAAAGCCTCAGTGGCCAAGACGATGGCCACCACTCTGGAAGGTCTCTTTCTCTGCACAGATTGTGAGTAGGTTGTTCCCATTTATTTCAGAAGTAAAAGCACGAGCCCATTTAAAGTCTCCTTGAAAAACTGAGCAGAGCCTTGTTTAACATTGCCAGCGGCTATTTGGATTGCTGCAGCAGCATTGCTCCAGTGGAGAGAATATTGAGCAATTCATGCCTGTCCTTCTGCTTCATGGCACTGGGGAATCCACTGACCCAATAGCCCATTGTGGGCAAGAGCAAAAAGGCAGTGCAGGAGATTAGAAGTATCCCAGAGGAGGTACCATGTTTGGATGGGCCTCTCTTCAGCATTTCATTTTCCCCCTGTGCAATCCTTAAGCACTCTCTGTGCTTAAAAACTGCACTAAGGTGAAAGGAACAGCACAAAGTGGCAAAAGTGCCAGAACTGTGTTCCAGGGGATAGAAGAAAGTCACCTCCCTGCAGTGCAAATGTTCAGTGACTGATGACATTGCAGAGGGAACAGGGCTTATGGCCTCCTTATTCCATAGTAAGCAACACCTTCAGTGAATTCCCCATTCTGGGATCTTTAACACTGCTATTATTTGCTCACTCTCCTCCAGGCTGCCCAGATCAGTAGCTGATCACAAACAAATAGAAGGTGACTGGCAACTACTCCCTGGGCAGCAAATGAGAGGAACACAGTCAGCAAGTGTTTGCTACATAACGAGGGGACTGAACGCATGCAGCACATGCAATACTTCTCTGCAAGCTGCTGTACAAACCTATCTTGTCACCTGCAGGTGTGATAAGAAACAGATCATAAGGAAAGTAGCTTGCAGTAATTTCAGAACCCAAATTCTTGATCCCTGTGCTAAACTCATAGCCTGTTGCATTTTACTTGGATATGTTCTGAAGTCTAGCAGCAGATTTAAACAGCAAAATGGTTTTCCCATTTAAACCAGACATACAGGTCTTCACTACAGCTCCAGAAGAGAGGCATGTGTTTTCTATTCTTGACAAACCTCTGCTCTCCCATTGACTCTCTCTACAACTGGTACAGTTCAGGGACAGGGGGTGGTTGCACTGCTGGAGATTAAGGAGCCTAGCAGAATGACCCCAGGGAAACTGTTTGTTGCCTGGCAAGTTCTGACTGTTGTGCAGCTGTCGTTCCTAAGCCAGACCACGTGAATTGTCCCATTTCTGCACACCCTTCTTCTGGTCCATCTCTAATGATAATTGTTGTTGTGTGTCTGCTGTTTGTGGCCTGGTAGATACAGGTGAAATGAGATGAAGATTTAGTATGCATGCTGTGCCTTATGTACCCATGTGATTAATTTGGCCATCCACAACAGAGAACAATAATCCTGTCCCAAACAGAGCAATCAAAAATTGGTTTAGGCTACAGCAATTGCCTCGTGGTTGCAAATGCATCAATAGAGGCAGCCTTCAGACTCGGGGCTCCAACTGGCCCCGTGCCATAGTACAAACACTCATGGAAAAATCCCTTTTATACAAATAGGGTGAAGATTTTTTAATTACCGTTTGCTTCATTTTTCTTCTTCCATCAAAGTTAACTTTAAGGCACATCTGCATGCTGCCCTGCATCTCCCCCAGCAGTTTCTAGCCAGTCCCATCCTCAGCATTGCCACTTAAACAGCCCATTGCCTTGCCCAGACACATACTACAAGTCCTTGTGATTAAATATTCCCCAGGCTTTCTGTTTATACTTCATGCTATAGATCTGCTGGACATTAGTTCTTGTATATGTAGACATCTATTTTCGATTTATAGAAACTATAATAACCTTCAATGAGATAATCTCACCTGCTCCCAAAAAGTTAATCTTCATTTCCCACAGCCACTTCCTCTTAAATCTAATGAAGGGCTATTGGGGCTGGCAGGAGAACAATAGTGGCCTTCTCCTGCTCAGAGATAACACGAGTGGAGCCTAGAAAGCAAGAACGATGCCGACAAGCCAGAGAATCCTGTATGAATTACACAGCCGTCGTCAAGATTTCATGGAAACTAATCCCATTTGTGTTTTGCTCTCTGTTTCTCAGTAGCCAGGCTCCTGCTGTAATTACATCTGGAACTTTTCCTTTCATAAGCTGCTTTTTAGAGTTCAGGCCCAAGGTCATGCTGCAGAGCGCCAGTTAACCAAGCAGTGGTTTGAGATTTTAAGTGCAAAAGGTCTCATGTTTTGCTGTACATGAGTGCACCAGAATTATTATTTGAATGGATTTGCAAGCAATACAATATCATGGCTGAGTGTTCTGATAAGACTGAAACGAAATGTTTTCATAATATTTCAGTTTATGGGGGGAAAAAAAAAAAGAAGAAAAAGAAAGGTTTAATTTGTTGTCCTGGTTCATGATTAAACCAAACTTCTCCATCAAATGGGCATTCCATTTTCTGATGAGCCCCAGGGGACAATTTCTCATCTCCAGGGTGCTAGGTGGGTGTGAGAAACATCCTTGCCATACCTATTCTTGGCACATTCCAGGGAGGCACAGCCCCTCTGAGGTGGACTCCCATGCATTACATCACAAGTCAAAGCACTTGTTCCCAAATGTGCTTGGAATGTTGCTATTTAAGCATGTTAATGTATGCATACTTTATGTATGTTAAATAGGGGGTCAGTAAAAAGTAACCTCATTGATCCTGCAGATATTTTGTCATCATGAGTTACGGAAGCTGAGAATTTCTCAGTTTAGAACCTTTCACAAAATAAACAGCACTTTTTCTTGACTGCCATGGCTGTTCCCCAGTGCCTGAAGATACATTGCTTACCCTGCTCCAATCTCAGCACGAAGCCGGTCAGTCAGCAGTGTAAATCTTTCTTCTCCTCACAGAGAACTTCAGCTGCTTGTTTCTGTTTGTTTTTGATTTTTTTTTTCTTTTGCATTGTTTATAAACATGCCAACATCTGAAGAAGGGACTTGTGTTTTTCCCAGAGGTCAGGCATTACAGAACTCATTTATTGGCTCAGTACAGACACTGCAAGCTGCCTTGCCTTCAGTTTGCACAGTGGAACCATTTTCCTTTTGTAATTGAAACAAGCTCATCCCCACATGTGTGGTGAAAGGTTTTAGGCACTGTATCTTTATCTGATCATGCTGTGGCAGTATGGAACCAAACTGAGATATCTGAAAAAAGGGGTTGTGTCTTATTAGTCACAGAACCACAAAATTACTTGAGTAGGAAGGGACCCTTAAAGGCCATCTGGTCTAACTCCCTAGCACTGAACAGGGACACCTACAGCTGATCAGGCGCTCAGAGCCCCATCCAGCCTGACCTTGGAATGCCCAGCATTGCAGGGGTGATATTGAGTAGGAAAAAAAAAAAAAAAAGAAGAAGAAAAAAAAAGAAAAAAGGAGTAGGACAGCATCTTTGTCTTACAGAAAAACTGGTACGGAAAAAATGAGATAATGAACCATGCTGAATTCACTAAAAGATGAGTTTTGGGGAAAAAAAAAAAAAAAAAAAAAAAAAGAATATCTGAATCAGAGCAGGGCACACGGCCATGGAATTGTGCAGTCCTGGTTCGTGTCTTTAGCCTGATGTAAAGCAGTGCACGTGAGGATGATCACTATGAAACACTGGAGTGACTCACTAGTGTGTGCAGAAAAGGCCCAGAGTGGGTAAGGAGCTTAACACAAGCCTGGGAAGGGTTTCTGGCCTTTATGCTACCTCAGGGACAAGTGCTAAACCTAAAGAGGATGAAGAAAAGACGAGGGGGAAGAGAGAAGGTGTTGTACAATGGTTTCAGAGTGCAAGAAAAGATGAGACCAGCCCTCTCTCAAGAGCTTAGAAGCAAAACTGGCTTCCTGGAGAGAGAACATAAGAAATCTGGCAACCTAAATACACTTAAAGGGCTTACAACTCTCTACGGAAAATTTTAAGGTTATTGAAGTTGAAAAATATATTTATATATTAAGATTAAACGGGCTTTTTTTCCTAGAAAAAAAAATTGACAAAGCAGACATACGTTTGGCAGGAGACTCAGAAAGGAAAAAATACTGGCAACAACAACAACAACATGTGGAAATTTGGGTAGAGGAAAGGGTCAATCTGCCTCCTCTTGGTCTCCCATGAAGGCTGTATGAAGAAAGTGTGATACCTGTCCCTGCAGAGTTTCCTGCAGAGCCAAGGTTGCAGAAATAAAAACAGGTTCTTGAAAAGGCAAAACAGAGCCTTTCTGAGCAGAACTTTGGAAATGTAAGGTCTGTAAGAAACCTTGTAGAGTTAATGTTGACCTTCTCTTCATACCTGGTGCAGGGTAGAGGATGAGCACTGTTGCCTGACCATGGGCTGGAGCTTACCATTGGCAACAGGTTGGTCCCAGTGAGTGGCTCATGGGAGGAAACAGCGAGTGCCAAATGTTTTGGACTTCTCTCATTATGAAGAAATTGGCTGTGAAAATGTTGTGTGAAACAGTGCCCATGCAGGGCCTCTATCTCCCTGTCCTGGTATCAAGGCATGGGCTGTTGAGATGAATACATCCATTTGGGGTTCTCAGCATCCTTGTCCTTACACCCACAAAAAAGCTGCATGGCACAATCTGCTATCTCAGCTGTTAATGTGGCAGCAGGTCACACCTGGGATTTGAGCTTTGCCCCTGGGATGAGCAGGAGCAGGGAGGGAACAGAGTTCCTATTGAAACTCATACATGTCAGTGATATTTGTGAAGCAAAAGGTGGGTCACAGAGAACACCTATGTGCTTCCATTCAGGTAAAGATGAAAACCTTCCATTCGTGTCAGTGCAATTATACCACTGGGTGAAAAGGAATGATTAGGTTTATAGGAGAAATGCCCTTGCATTTCCATTGCTGGCTAGGTGTGAAGGGCCCTAACAGGAGGTCAGTATTAACTTACCTTGTTAATACTGTGAGCACAGATGTCAAGCTTATCAGCCCTTCCCTCCCGCCAGTATGCAAGATGGATGTAGATTCTAGGAGAGTATATTCCCCTCAGATCAGTGACCTGGTTAAGGCTAATTACCACACCACTCTCACTCTAAATTAAAAAGGACCTCAGTAACTGAGAGCCCTGTATGATTAAGTAGCTCCAAAGATTAACTGTGATAGGAGCGCTACGGTGTTTCCAGGTTCTTTGGTGCTACGTATTTGTCACTCTTTGGACCCGCCAACATACATTGGAGCTCGGTTTCGAAAGGTTTTCAGAGAGAATCAGCAGTCATCTCTCAGTTGGGAGTAGGTAGCACAACGAATGCTTTTGAGCACCAGCTCTGTCTAAGCAGCAAAATCAGCTGCTCTGACAATTTATCCACCCAGCGGGTGCAGAACGCAGCACCAATGGGACAACCCACTGCCCACCTTCATCCTTTGGTGTTGCCTTAAAGGGAAGGTTTCCTATAGAGGCCTCCCCTTACTGTTCGTCATGTGCAAGGGGCAAAAGGAAACTGCACCGAGAAGCAACGCTGGCAGCTATTGGAAGAGGTGCAGTTCTTACAGTGGGAAAGAACTCTGTCTGCAGAGCAAACATTCAGACATACCAGGATGTTCTGTCTGTCCGTGGCCATTATTGGGTGCTTAGAAATTAACATAAGAAAGAAGAATAACAGAGAAGGAAAATTCCCTGCCAACCGCCCTCCCCATTTTTCATTAATCTGCAGCTTATAGAGTCCCACATCGGAGCTTGGATCCACTTCACTGTGTTTAATAAGCCCTTGATGTCCTTTTCTTCCATGAATTTGTCTAATTGCTTTTTGAACTCGTTTATACTTTGGGCAATGAGCGCTACAGTTTGATTACTCTTTGTGCATGGAGAAGGACTTCCTTTTGTTTGTTTAAATCTATGGCCTGATCAGTTTATTTGGTGCCTCTGATTTCTGCCTGATGAGAAACAGCGAATAATTGCTTACCGTCACTTCCTCTGTGCTACTTATGTTTTTACCCATACACCCCTTACTTGTCTGTTTTCCAAGCTGGAGGTGTTTAAGGAAAGGCTAGATGTGATACTTGGGGACGTGGTTTAGTGGGCAGTACTGGTGGTAGGTGGATGGTTGATCTAGATGATCGTACAGCTCTTTTCCAACCTTAACGATTCTCTGATTCTCCGATTCTGTTCTGACGGTTCCTAACATGCTCTATATGCCTTTGACATCTGCTGAGCATTAAACAGAGTTTTTTGAAGAAAGTTGCAGTGATTCCCAGACGCCAGCTGATTTAGAACCTGTTGCTGTGTATTTACCGTTAAAATTGATTTTCCTCATGTGCCTCACCTCCCAGTTATCATCGCTCAGCGTGCTTTTGGCCTGGGAAGGTTGTTACCACGCACTTCATAAAAAACATCCTGAAAGCTGTTTGATGTACATTTCGAATTGGGAGCGCTTCAGATCCATTCCTCTCAAACTTCTGATCTCCTCCCTGGTGAACTCTGATAGAGGAATTTATCGAGGCTTTGCATTACAGCCTTCTCCTCTTTGAGCACCCATTGCACCCTGATCGTGAACTGCCAGCGTAAAGTATCTGACAAATTTCTTGTTTCTCATGTGGTTGAATTGTTAGTTCAAATGCTTTTCAGGAGACTTTTTTTGCCGTACCATGCGATAAATTTAACATGGGACTCGGCCAATTTTGATGGGTTTTTTATTCTTTTTTTTCTCTTGTTTGTCCCAATTTTCAGTGGATGTGGATTGGGTTTTTATTTTATTTTATTAGTATATATTTTTTTCCTTTTAATCTACATCTGAGCCAAAGATAGCCTTTTTGCCTGTATTTGTTCCTTTTGCTATTTTTGTTGTGATAAATTTTAGTGAGCATCAAATGTGATCTTGCCTATAATTTTCATGCCACGGGAAAAGTTTTTACACTCTTAGCTGTTGATTTTGTTCCTCGTTTTTTATGAAGTTTGCTCTCAAGGTAAATGCTAATCCCACTGTAGCGAAGAGGTTGTTTATTCGTTCATCCATCCTACAGGACTGTCAAATTGAACTGAATTGTTATTACAGACCGATTGTAAAGTAGCTGGGTCTTGAATCCAGTCCCATGTACTGGCTATGACTGAATCAGGAGTTGTTTTTCTTCCTGTGGTATCTTAAAACCGTTAATTCAGCATCTCAATATTCATCAGCCTCAATACATAGACATGAATTAATGGGAAAATTATGCCTGCCTGGGACTTGATTTCTTTTCAGGATGAAACAGATCGTACATTAAATAACTGGGTTAGAACACAAGCAGTCTCAGATCTCCTTCAGGCATTTTGTGGTGATGTACTTTCTTTGATGGGTTGGTTGATTGATTTCTATTTGTATTTGTTTATTTTATTTGCATTTTCCATTCACAAGACTGAGTTTCCAGAAGTGGAAATGCATACTCCATCTCCATACGCTGTGCACCTGCCACAGATAACATGGAAGAGGCACTCAGAAAACCACTGACCACTACAGAACACGTGCAGTTCCATTGCCCGTGTTTTTCTGTTCCACTTTCAAAGATTTCTCCCAACTCCACAACTCCATAAATGATATTTTAAGAAATCCCCAAATACCCCAGGGTTGTATCATCCTTACCAGCTCTTCCTCAAAGTTGGCTCCAGGATCTGTAGTGATAAATAATGCTTGGAACGTCCAAGAGTATAAATCGTGATGAGGATGGCCTGAACCCAGTAGCAAATGATGCAAAATTACAGATCTGTAGAGTCTTACATATTTTTTCTTGAGCTCGCATTCAGATGTTTAATATGTGGGCCCTTGTGTGGGGGACCAGCTGGAAAGCAGAACCTTTCTCTGTAATCCATCCCTTTATTTTTAGTGGAAGCTTTAACTGCTAACAGTTATCTGTCATGTCTGGCCTGTCTGGTCTTCTTCACTGTCATATCAAAGCTCTTATATTAAATAATATACTGGCATCATGTTTTTGCAAGAGGATTTTGATAAGCACTGAAGGGAGAGTCTGATAGCACTGCCATGAAACTCCTGGAAAGAGCACTGAATCTGCCCATTATGTATTGGAATCGCTTCTGCCAGCACGTTTCCAAGAACAGCTGCTCTTGATGGCTGTCCTACCCACACATTTCCATAGCATTCAGTGAAAACCCCTTCCTTCTGCGCTGCAGAACTACTGCTATTAGGTGATGAGTCCTCGTGCAGGCATCCTGCAGCACTGACTGCCATCCTATTTCTGCTATCTCCTTGTGCATACACATTGCCAAGCAGGAAAAATGGTGGGATGTTTCCTGTTATTGGCAAATTGGGACTGGATTCAGGGCCTGAGCTCATTTCCACCCTTGCCTTGAGCAGGTTTGAACCTCCATCTCTGGGGCTGAGTGTTAGCATATCATCTGCTACCTTGTGCTACCTGCCCCAAGCTCAGCCGTTCTACAAGGGTCTGTGTTAATGGTCATGAAGAAGAAGGAATTTCTTGGCAACAGTTGAGAAATGAAAAGATTGGAGAGTTCTCAGACTGCTTTAACCATCCCTGGGTGCTGAAAGACCAAGGGAATTGTGTTGTAGAGAACTGCACAAAAACATAATTGCTTTCAATTTTCTCTTTTCAAGTGAACTGTTATGATCAGGGTGCAGGGTGATCTGCAAGACAAGTTGGCAGAGGGTTTGGGCCAAAGATAATTTGGGATCGCTGCCACAGAAATACTGGAACCAAATAGAGACATAAAAATGCTCTGCATGCAGGTTGAAAACTAAGTACAATGTTTGTTATTCTGTCTGCCTTAGTCTGGCAAGTGCTGGGATAATAAGAGGTGGGTGAGCATTGTTTCTGCTATTGATACAGCATGATTACTTTTTTCTAAGAATGCTTCTCCTTAGAGAAGGTGTCTAAAATTGACGAAGGCAATCTATCCATTCCCAGCAAAGGGCTGCAAAATTACAGGCTGCCGTTGGAGGGGTGACATAGCAGGAATGCTGTGAGATCACCTCTGGCAGTGACTTATAATTTCCCACCAGCCAAATTCTCACAGCAGTGACTGAGCAGGACAGGAGGAGGGTTGCGATGCTCAGGAAAAGACGGCTGCTATTTATGCACAAATACATTAATAATCAACAATGATGAGAAATGAAACAGAAAGCTCACATGACAATTTAATAGGATTTGGGTAACATCTGATATACTTACCAAGTTTTGCATGAATCCGACAAGGACTCTGACAAATTCCTTTTCCCATTTTAATGGAGGTTAAACAGATTTAAGCAAATCTTAGGGCAGATTTATTAAATATTATGTAGATTTTTACAAACCCACTGGAGATTCAATAACAGTTATTTTTGAGTTAGCAAATCTTTCCTTGCGCTTGTTAGAGATCTTGGTAGATTAAACAAGGAGCCAGGTCTAGCAAATGTTGAAATTTAATATTTAGAGTCAGGCTGAATAAACCACGGGCGGATTTTGCAATGACGTGTTCAAGATTTAACAAATATTGTCTCATCTCAAGAAAATAAATGTTAAATAAGGATGAAGATAAGAAGACAAGAGACCCATTTACAAATCTTTTATGTATTTAATAAATATATTTATTAAATGATGTGCGGTGCTCATTGGAGGTTGTGTCGATGTAAGACATTCATCTCTGGTATGACACAGTCAGGCTAATTCCCCATTTATTCAATGCTCTTGAGATTAAGAGAGTCCACATCAAGCTTAATGTGTATCTGGGAGGCTCTGTGACCATTCGTAAGGAATGGTAAGCAGTGGCAGCCTTGGTGTTAGGATGTATCTTCATTTTCTTTGGTTATACTTTGCTCTGGGAAAGTGAAACTGAAGAAAGGAAGAGAAAGTCATTTTGAGTTGAAAATGTTTCTCATCCTAAAGTTGTGTGAGAGAGAAACTTCTGGAGATGGTCACAGAGGAGAGGGGAGCTCCTATCCAGAAAGTAGTAAGGCAGGTGACAATGATTGGGGTTGTGGCAGATGTAAGCTTGTACAGACTTACACACTGGAACAGAAATCAGCAAGTATCTAGTATACTGAATATTCAGCATTTTTAGTATCAAAGAAAAGTTAGACCCTGCAGACTGCAGTTGGCTGACCCCTCAGCCACAGCTCATGTGGAATATCAGGGCGCACATCAGCTAGCCATTTGTCTTTTTCTTACTCTACCTGTGATTTCTACTCCTGGCCAGCTCAGCTCTTGGTTTCAGTGCTGAGACTTACAGAGACGTGGTGAGTTCTTCTGGTCAGTTTTCAGGGCAGACACCCGTGCCCTGGGAGCTGGAAGAAGGCTTTCAGGTGGTCCCTGAGGCCCTTGGAGAGCTGCAGGATGGTCTCAGGACTCAGCTGTTACTGATCTGAGTTACAGCAGTGATGGACTGATGGTTGGATGAGATGACCTTAGTGGCCTCTTCCAACTTCTCTGTTGTGACAAGTGCTGCTACCTGAAGTGTGTTCCCTTTCTTGGGAAATCATAGGGAATGGCCTCATAGTATCATCCTTTTCACAAACAGCTTGAGTAGAGCAGTGCTGGGAGGCCATTTCACCTGGGTTCCCCTTACCTGTCCCTGTATCCAATCCTGCACAGCGTTGTCTCTGCAGTAGATTGCTGTTCCCAGGTATTTCACTAGAGGGTGCTTCTGACAGAGTGTCCAATCCTTGCTGCCCACAGCCCACAGCTCTGACCATCTCTTTCAAGGAAGGCAAAGCAATGGGACCTCAACAAGGCAGAGAGAGTCCAGGGGGAAAGCAAACCTAATAGAAATAGGCCTATTTACCATTGTCTGCTGCTGTTTCAGAGCAGATCAGCTGAAGAGATTTCCCAACAGCAGGAAAAACATCTCTCAGAGGAGATAATAATCTTAATTGAAATCAGGAAACCTTCAAGTATCTTTGTGCGTACAGTAATAGCATGACATTTAGAATCACAGAGGGATTAATAACAGGGAGCATGGTTCTTTAGTTCTGCTGCTTGGTTGGTTTTGTTCGGGGCGAGGTGGATGAGTTGAGGTGCTGCTGGGGTCAGCTCCTGCCAGGCTTCTCCCTCTGCACCCTCACTTTGGTCCAGCTTCTGGTTTGCTATTCAGGAGAGGAATGCCTGAAGATCACGCTGTAACCCCTGGCACGATGAAAATAAAGCTATTTAGCATTCTGCCATGCCACAGTGGAAGAAAAGAAAAAGCATAAGAGAGCTAAACAGAGATTCAGCTCACACCAACCTTTGCAGGAACAATTATAAAATGCAAATACTATGGACATTTCTTTAACAAAGCAAATCTATCCATTACCTGCCTCTGTTCTTTTATCAAGCACCTATTTAAAGAGAAAATTCTTCTCTATTTCATTTTTTTCCTCCCATGCTCCATGATGTTAATACAAGTTGTCCATCAGATTCCTCATTATGCCACCATGCCAAAGTAAGCCGACTCCCAAACGCTTATTGTGTCACATCAGATAACGATGATAACAGCGCCGGGCTTCTCCTTCTGCTGAGAAGCCTTTTACAGCATGAGGATTTATGGCAGGTGAAAACTCCACATTTTACAGAGGGAACAGAGAGAAAGCCATACTTTTTGCCAGAGCTACTCCTGTGTATTGGCAGGGAGCCAACAACCAAGTTAACCCATGCCCATTCAAAGACCAGGAAAGATGTGCTAAAGAAGCAACCGTTGCTTGAGACGGCCACTTTTCTTTCTAAACTAAAACTCCCTCCCCTGTATCAGCTCTCACTACAGCAGCACATCATAGTATCGTAGAATAACAGAGTAAGATGCCAAAAAATAGAAAATAAAATTGTAAAATCAAAATAGTGGGGTGGGGGAAACAAAACAAACAAACAAACAAAAAAAGGCAGCATGGAGTTGGAAAAAGCTTTTCCTACCCAAACAGCTGCTTTTCTTCTCACTGTTAAACCTGCTATATTTGTCACGGAGTGGACAAGCTTGACATTGCAACCCTGCTGCTGTCAAAGCAGGGACTCCCCTGACCGAGCTGCAGGAGCTGCTCCTTTGGCTGCTCTCAGGAAGCTGGCTGTGCCAGCCGGGGACGCAGCAGGTGTCAGCAGTGACGCGTCAAAGCAGACAAGTGTGTCTCAGTCCTCCCTGCCTGCCGGCCTCCCTTTCTCTGCCACTTACATGATGTGTGAATTATCAGAGTATTTTGCTGCTTTCAACAGGATTTTGAAAATAGATCATCCGAAATTAAGGTCACTTTCCTCCCCTTCCGATTAGCACGGAGCTGCTTCCATATCTCTGGGGTAGAAATAAAATTTAAATGAGGTTCAACGTTTATTAGGAAATTTTCTTCAAAATGCTGCAACATTCTTGCTCCTAAGATCTATTTCTTTGCAGCAATCAGTTTTAAGAGTCTCTATTTAAATCAGGTGACAGGTCCGGTGGAGTGAGACATGGGTAAATCTGAGACTTAAAGTTGGAATAAAAGAGAAATCGAATGGAATTGAGTTTTACACTCTGCCTTTCACACTGCACGCATTGTTATTCACATTTATCACCATCTATAAAAGATGCAAGAAGAAGGGGAAAAAAGCAGGAAATGAAATGCCAAAAAAATAACTGTCTTTTTAGGATGAGCAGCTGAAGGAAGATGGAGAATTCTGACTTGAAAGGGCACCCTGAGTTAAAGGGCCCTGAGTGCTGGTTTTCCTAAAGGAAGGTTGGGGGTGGGAGTTGGGGATGGAAGACACAAAGCCCAATGCAGGAATTTACAAAACTACAGTGAGCACCCAACCAACTCTTAACTCAGTCTGCAGACCCAATTATCTTCATCTCATCAAACTGTCCTCCCCAACAAGCAAAAAGAAAACAGAAAACAACCCACTGTGACATTCCCTCCCTGATTTTTGTGCTGCCATTTATTAGCAGTGTTCTGCTGAGATCTCACAGCATTAAGAATCCATTACTTTTAACTCAATGTGCCACAGTACTTTTATGAGTATGCTAACTAGCACTGTAAATAATTGAAAATAAGTGATACTTGTTAAAATAAATGAACAAAGTGTATTTTGTAATGCAGTATCTTTGATTTTTTTTATTGTCTTTGATTGCTAATTTGCAGAATTCTCTACTTCCAAATACATCTCTTAGTCATTAGTGGAACTTGTTCTGATCTGCTTCATGAATAGAAATAACTTCATGGTTTGATATCAATAAAACAGGGGAATGCATGGCTGTGGAATATGTCAGTTAAAGAAGAACAGACAGGAGTTGCTGTAGTTATATAGTTCAGGCATTTGTCCTGCTTGCCTCTCATCGTCCTATGACTGGGGAGCTTTGCAAGTGGGAGCAACAAGAGAGGGGTTTAGGAAAACTTCAAGTCTGAGATACTTCTTCTACATAGGGTACCCGTTCAGCTTCCGCTCACATCTCTCTGGTTTCATTTTTGGTGGTAGGATGTGATGGGTGAGTCATTCTGTGAGCGCAGTTTTTTCTGAAGGATCATAGAGGTTGGAAAAGGCCACTAAGATCATCCAGTCCAACCCCAACCCATCCCCACCATGCCCACTGCCCACGTCCCTCAGTGTGACAACTACCATCTTCCTGAGCACCTCCAACACCTCCCTGGGCAGCCTGTGCCAATGCATCACCACTCTCTTGGAGAAGAAATTGAAGGCAGCAACAGGATGAACAGCTCCTTCCCTCATGTGTGAAGACTAACATCACCCCTATACCTCAGGAGACACCAGGGTGTATTGCCACCAGGCCTGGTCTCGTGATCTAGCTGAAAGTTAACAAACAATATTAAGGGATTATTGTTTATATCAACTATATCAGAAGCCAACTTATGGTTGCATTAGCTGCCAACCCAGAAACCACTCAGCAGTTTCATCCTGCAAGCACCATGCTGCAATCAGCAGCTCCTGGTCAGGGTAAAGGATCTGTCTATGTGGACTCACTTTATTGAGCTACAGTGTTCTTTTGTGCCTGCATTTATATTCTGTGTCCATTGCTACTCCCTTTGAATGTATGTGCTCATGCCTTCCTTCTGTTTTAAAAGCTGCTTGTTATTTTTAGAGTTTTGTCTGGAATCAAACAGGGATGTTTCCTTTTCCCATGCAAATATGGACATCACATGCAGAAGGGACCTCAGCAGTGCTGCAGATCCATTTCTCTGCCCCAGGGCAGGACAAACTGTCCTCATGTCATCCCTGACAGATGTTTGTCCCATTTAAAGACCACCAGGGACAGGGACTCTACCGTATCCCTGGTGCTTTGTTCTCTTCTTCACTTGAAAGCTTTTCCTAATATGTATTCTGAGTCTTTCCTGCTGCAATTTATTCCTATTTCTAGATACTCTTCTAACTGTGAAAGCAGAGGGCAAATTATAGCCTTTCTAAGTGCCTTTTTTGTGTTATTCAAAACTTAAGTTCCCCACTGAATTTTCTCTTCTCTCGACTGAGGGATCCCAGGCTGTTCAGTCTTTGCTTGCAGGTCATGTTTCAGAGACGTTCAATCTTCCTGCTTTCCTTTGGTCTCCCTTCAATCTCTTTGCCTGGCCCTTGAAGTGTGCATTAAAACCTTATGCTGATTGCCTAGGAAAGCCTCCAATGCACCCGGTTTTGTTGCTGCTTAAAAGAGAGTGAAGTCATATCTCATGGTCTGAGATTTCTATTACAGGCTTCCACGTCTCAGGTAAGCAGGCACAATGAAACAGTCTCTACAGAAGTTAGCATGGACACCTTCAGCTGCTCACAGTTTAGTCAGAATAGGAGCTGGCTGCAGTCAGCCAAGCCAACTTCCCAACCAGCTTGAGCATAAGATGCTATTAAAGACTCCAAGATTTGACCCTGCATCCTAAATCACAAGAGTGACTTTGAAGTGTTGCTGAAAACAGTCTGTTAAACTAAACTGTCTCCTCTGCAGTTTTTAATAAAGGACTTTTTCAAAGTGAGAGAAGTCTAGTGGCATGTCAAATATTTTTCTTTATGCATGAATTTCTATGAGCCATATGGAAAGGAAGGGGGGTGAGGTACCACGTTTTCATATAAAACCTCTTCCTCATGACAATAAGGATTCAAAATTCTATTTGTAGGCAGGAACTAAAAGGTTAAGCGTGTCAGTGAAGCTGACAGTGTCACCCCCACTTTCCCCCAAAACAGCTCCATTTTTTCAACAAAGCCAATTATCTGAAAATGACAGGAAATGATTAGTCATGTTAATTAAAAATAATTTTCTTTCCTACTCCTAAAAAGGTCAGATCGTCAGCTGTATGGAAAATTGAGCCTTCATGCACTTTCATTTGATTTCCCATTCAAAGTCTAATTAGTTACAATTTGTTGTTAAAAGAGATCTTTTTCTTTCTTGATAAAGCCCACATTTTTTATCCTCTCCCTAGCCATTATCAGGTTGATATTATTGTTGCACTATACATGTATATATTCTCATTGAGGCTAGCTCAGAAAATAATGAAGAAAAGCTCACCCAGACAAGTGCATTTTGAGGCTGATGTGTCACCATGAGTAGATGCCTCTGTGCTGACCTCCAGTCTGAGTTGTTTCTGGAGAACAGAGCAGAGAGAAACTTCATGTAGTTCAGTGACTAGGAGAAATCAGGCCCGGCAGTGCTCTTCCTGCTGTCAACTTCTGGAAAAGTTCAAAGATGAAGGTGTTCATTATTGAAGACTGAGATGTTCATCCCCAGCGTTTTGGGGAGAAATACAATTTTTGTCCTAGTCCTTATTTTGTTTTCCATTTGTTGCCTTTGATGAAGAACGTCATTGTTGGGTAGAGTATTAGGTAGAGTATTGGGTAAAGTATTGGGGAGAATATTGAGTAAAGTATTAGGTAGAGTATTGGGTAGAATTCAGCCAGTTTTTGAGGCTACCTCCTAGCATCTGCCTTCTGCTATGATGCTTGCACTCCTAACCGTCCTGTAATTAACAGTGCCTCATCTTGGTGGCTCCATCCAACAGGCTTTCCTGGCACGTTGCTCGGTCGGCAGAGGTCTTAGTGCATCATCTGCAGCTGGCTTCCTCACCACTGCATTTTCTTATCCTCCAGTACTAACAATCTCACTGACCAACCCAGGGCTGGTTACTTTAACGGCCTCCCTTTAGGTGATGAAAAAAAGCAGACGCATCCCTGTCTGCTAGTGATTGTTACTGTGCTTGAGGACACTAGACCTGGACCCCAGTGGCCACAGCTGTGGAAAAGGCTCATTTCAATTTCGTGCACAAAGAATTATCTGGGCAGACTGACTCCCAGTTCTGTCCATAACCTTACTTACCTGCACTGGATGAACCAAATGATGGCTTTGGCTCCTGCATGCAAGACATAGAACCTTGCCATTCCCATGGTTTCTGTGATAGAGGGACAGGTAACAAGTCTGCTGGAGAACACATTTTTTCTTCCATGGAGACTTTTTCCCCCAGTTCTTTCTCACATTTTTCTTCCCCATTCCTTTCAAGGCTTGTATCTCATGCAACTGGCAACTTTTACATGGAAAAAAGCATGATGAAAAACGAGCACTCACAATTTGTTTATGTACAAGCTCTACACAAGAGAGGCAAGGCTTATAGGAGTGAACAGCTACAATGTTCAGCTGTAAAACACTGAGACGCTCTCTGTGCTTAGCATAAAAGTGCCCAACAGGCTGTGATAGTGATAAATACCATCTTGGGAAACTCTTGTATGGGAAGATTGATGGATGCAAAGATTTCCAGTCTGAGCCTGGCTCATACTGGAACCAGTGCTCTGTCCCTTTCCAGTTGCCTTGAGGTAGCTCAGTCCTAAACTGCTTTTTCTTTAAATGAGAATTTGTATGCCCACATCTCCTCCCACCTCCTGTGGGTGCGGCAAATGTGGGGAACAAATAGGAGTGTTATTACTGCAAATAACAGCTTAGAAGAGCTTCAGACTAACTCCCAGTGTCTTAATAGAGCCCGTCAACATGGAAAGACCATTGAGTAGCATCAGTCAAATGAGAAACCACTTAGCAGCACAGCAGTGTGGGAGATTAAAATGCCTCTTTGTAGAATATAAAGGTCAGTGAGGCAGTAAACTCCTTAAAGGGGAAGACAATGCATTTCACAAATGAAGTACCCAGCCTGGAAAGATATGTGTCAGCCATGCGGGTCAATAATCCCTTCGAAAGGAAGACACATTTATAAATGCCATTTGGAGACTTAATGTTATGTGAAGGTAATGGCAGCCACAGGTCCCCAGCTGGGATGAAAACCCTCAGAGACAGTTATATTCATCTTTCTGCTCTCTGCTGCATCTTCTGCTACTCAGGTGTGAGAGAGCAGCCATGGGGCGCCAACACACCCTGCCCCACTTTCATCTCCATGGCCATCCTCTATCCAGGCTTAACCATCTCTTGAAATCACACAACTGTGCATGTACACTTCTGGAGGCTTTTTAATTGCACTTGACAACCAGAGATTTTGAATGAGTCTCTGCAGCCAGCAAGTGGCAATGGCCTCATCACACTTCAGGAGTCCAGCTCACTCAGCTGATTGGAGTGTCATTGAACTCACCTGTCCAAAATCATCCCTCTCCTGCACATTGGATCTACCTTTCTATTCTACTCGGTTGGTTAAAAAAAAAAAAAATGGCTAAAAGCATAAAAGGCAATAGTAGTTTCGAAATTGTGCCAGACAGTTGTAGCATGTAGATGGAGGAAGGTGCATTTAAGTCACAAATAAACACATAGAAGCAGAGAAGTTGAGAGTATTTTGCAGAGGTGAAGTCTCATCTTCTTCGTGACACCAAATCCAAAACCATACTACTAGCAAACCAGTAAGTCGGAGCAGTTTAGCCTCCTGCCTGTTTTCCAGTTCCATTTGCTATGCATTTTGCTGCTGATAATAATAGTAATAGCCGGCTCTTCAAGCTTTTCCAGAAAAAACTGATGTCTCTCAGACTGCTGCCAGCAGGAGATCTGGAACAGCTCGCTATGAGAAAATGCTGATTCTGAGAAGTCTGAATGTTTCAGGGGACAGTATCAATATCATCTGACTTTTATTTAACATTCTGCTTGGGTAAGGTTGAAGCACTTTGTTTCAGCCTCATCACATTGACTTTCAAATGAATTACATTTTACAACAACAAGTGTTGCAATGAGGACATCTGTAAAAACCCCGACTTGTTTGGGAAAAAGGAATCTTCATTACATGAGAAATTCCAAAATGGTAAGGTCCTGCTTCAGAAATTGCTGAGTTCTTTCTGAAATTTCTTTGTGTTGGAAAGAATAGGAACCACAGCGTTCAGGGAGCACTTGCTGAAACCAACCAGCTCAAAAGTGACATCGACAGTGAACTTGCCTATTCATGGGGGGAAAAAAAAGAAGAGAGAGGCTGAAGCTCACGTGAGAAACGGGAATCAGCTGTCCTCAGGCCAGCTACATCTATAAGCATGCTGTTCACCAGGCATAGCAGGAGCCAATCGGCCTCCTAGAGCTGGCTGGAGGTTTCTCAGCAGCACTAAGTGCTGCCATCCCATGGATGTTTCCGCCCTCGGAAGCAGCAAAGGGAAGGCAGTGTGCTCAAGAATGATGCTCAGGCAGTCCTTCAGATCTCTCTGTTGAGGGAGATCCAGTCATACAAGCTTCCCAGAGCTGCGCTGTTGGAAAAACAAATCACAAGCACTTCGCTGCCCCAAAAATGCTGTGCCAGAACTCAGCATGACTTCTGAAGCCACTGTCACCACAATGCACACTGACTTGCTGCAGTACCACTAACCTGCTGTGCATGCCTTAATGAATCAGTTCCTCTCTGCCTTCTCCCATCTTCCACTGGTTTTGTCCAATTTTGCTCTTCCTGAGGGCAAGAACTCCAGGTGGCTCTTTAGTGTCTAACACGACCTTGTTTAGCTCTCCTAGGCAGGAATATATTACAGATAATAAACTTCAGCACTCGGATGATGAAAATAGCCTGGAGTCTTCATTTGACATTGCACTCGACATGAGCATATATGAGATCAGATCTTGCATTATCTTGATCTTTGCAATGGGTTTTGTTGCACGAGGAACTCAGTGAAACCCATAAAACCGAGACATGAAATGCAGCTGTCTGCCTCCATCACATCTTTGATTTGGATGTTAAACCATGTGGAGACTGCATGCTCATTGTAAATACATTAGGGAGGCAAAACAAAAGCATCTCAAGGAAATGGTAAATGGGTAAAAGGCTTCTGAATTTTTTAATAACGCATGCTCTGTGTGACGGGTGTGCTGAGGATCTTGTTTATAATCTTGCTGCAAATCCAGTACTCTGAACTAAAAGCTGTTTGGTCCTTTCAAGCTTACAGCCCTTTGTTTGCAACATATTAATGGAGCAATTTTTAAATAATGACTTTTTTTTTTCTTTTGGAAGGTGCTTTTTTTTTTGCAGTCAGAAGCTGGTTCTTTTTTTTCCCAGTCTGCACTCTGATTCATTAGTACTAGTTGCATACAACTTGTAGAGGTTTATTTGTTCAGTTAGAAATAGGACATTAACATTTTAAGAGAATGATGCATAGCTTTTAGCTGATGCTCTCTTAAAAAGTGCAGAATGCCACATTCTCTCCCTCCAAAATGATAGGTTTATTATAAACACTTCACTTGGACTGTGATTTTCTCTCTCTCTGTTGTTTTTGTATGTGTTTTTTTTCACTATTCTTTTTTTCTAAATGAAAACACTTAAATTTTTATGCATGCATTTGCATAAAATAGAGATCAGTGTTATGCGGAGTCAAGAAAAAAAGCCAGTGGGTCCCACCAGTAGAACCTTTCCTGTGCCTTACTAAATGCAAGCCAGGATCCTTCCACTCTGTGCATCACAGTCATGGCCTGGAGAAACATTTGGCTATGTCTAATATCCCATATCTGAGTGCCAGCAGTCACTGTAGCTCTTGTTGCTGGGTGTGCATGATATGCTCTGAACATGTGTATGTATTTATATATCCTGTTGCTCAGTGAACACCTCAAGATGCAAACTATCAGTTGTTCTCCTATTGACTTTCCAAAGCATTCTGGACACTTGAGTAGGAGTTTAGTATCTAACTCACTCTAAGATACTGTCCCTTTGAGAGAAGAATGAAGTTCTTCATTACATGCAAGATATTGCACTGAGCGGGTGTTAAGGCCATAAAATCAAGTGTTTGTAAATTAAACCACGCCACAATTACAATTTACCACTCTGTCTGAAGGTAGTTCACTGGAAATATAAGCACTGTGACACATCATGTGCTTTGTACTGTCTCTTCTGCTGCTTTTAGCTTGGCCAAATGTGGGTAGATGAGATACAGAGGAAACCTTGTTTCTGATACAGGATCACTTCCTCACCACATAACAGCATTTTCGCCCTTGCTGCAGCATATGTGGACTGTCGAATTTTTCCATGAAATTGCTTCTGGAATTTCTTAACATCAGTAAAGCAAAGGATTTCTAACATGAGATACTTGTAAATGACTGAATTGCATGGAAAATATCAGTGAAACAAAAAAAGCTGAAAAGGGCAAACTCATCTGGGGAGAAGTCAGGCATCTAAACATTCTGCTTTAAGCCGTGCATAACCCAACACCTTATGCAATTATTGCCCTACTAACCTATGCCTTCTTGGCCTCAGTATTTACCAGAATACAAGCATTTATAGCTTCCCTAGTCCTCTTTCAGATATACATTTTTATTTTGCCTCCAGGTGCAGCCCAGACAACACTGAAACCCTGGAAATCTGCTGGCAGTGACTAATGTTCCTCTCCTTCCCCCTCTGTGCTGTGGTCCTGTTTACCCAAGGTAAGCTATAGGGCCTTGGGCACCTGATCTAGAGATTGGCAGCCCTGCCAACAGCAGGGCTTGGAATTAGATGATCTTTAAGGTCTCTTCCAACCTAAGCCATTCTGTAGTTCTATAATTCCGTGAAGCTGCACAGTCCAAGATGCTCATTCCCATTTTCCAGGGCACAGGGTCTCTCTCTACGAGCTTCCTCATCTCAAATAGTTGGTTATATCTGCCAGGGTTAATTCTACAGCGTTTGGACAACCTGGTACCACGCATCCTAAGAGAGAGAGCTGGTAAGGCCGGGGGCAGTTTGAGTCTGAGAACTGAACGAGATGTTAGTTCCAATCCCAGAGCTGCCAGCATCAGGTTCATAGAATCATGGACTTATTAATGTTGGAAAAGACCCCTAAGATCATCTAGTCCAACCATCGAAATTTGCACCTTCTTAGGCAAACCACATTTAGATTTGCCTGTGACATCTTTCCCTTAGCACTTAGGTCAGGGACTAGCATCCACCTGGCTTTGTAGTCCACTGGAAAAAAACGTTGCTGTATGTGCCAACATGATGACCATGGACACATATTGACTGTTATGTGACTGCAGTTTGTGTCCAGAAAGCACAGCTGACAGCATTTTAAAATAAAAGGGTATGAGTGTTGTAGTCCAGGTTCGAGAGTGATCTGGAATAGGAAAAGGAGGAGCATGGCATCGTTTATGTGAGTAAATGTAGTATTCAAATGTGTATTTATGGTTTGACAATAAACTAAATTGAATCCACCAGCTACCTGGCAACAAAGGGATGTAGAAGGTACAGAGAAACGAGATTTATCAGGCTGGACAGATTCAGGCAAAGCAAGGAGAATGAAAATGAGGTTCCTATGAATTTCCTGGCTTTTGTCAGCTTGTGTCATGCACAGTCCTTAGTATTAACTGGCTCTACATTTGTATCTGTTATCATCTATTTGGGTGACCGAGACTAGCAATTAGTAATAATAGCAACAGGAATAATGCTGCTTTCTGAGCTGAGAAATATCTGACACTGATTAAACTGCAAATCTAAATAATTGATATTAATTACATGAAGTTTTTAGCAATAATCTGCACAAAAGAACTCTGAAATTAGAGGATTAGAAGCCACAGATAATGTTCAGCAGCTGGTCCAAAGACATTATGCAGGCGTGTAGGTGACGTGAACCTAAGGACTGTGGTTCATAGAGCTCTTCATCTTCTTTAACACATGTTGAACTGGCATTTTGCTGAGGTAAGGCATCCAGCCAGATGAAAAAAATGGATTACTTGGTCCATGGCACATTGGAAAAAATTGACCTAAACTTTCTGTTTTTGAACAAGGAAGCATTCCTTGAAGATGTCCAGTTTTATGGTTTTGGATCCTGCTTTCCAATCCCCATTTGCAAGCTCAGGACAATGTATACACAATCAAGTATCATCCCAATGAGATGCAACCCGACAAGGACAGCTTGGATGGACCTTAGGCAGCCTGATCTGGTGGGGGGCAGCCAGTCTATGGCAGGGGGTTGGAACTGGATGATCTTAAAAATTTCTTCCAACCAAAGCCATTCTATGATTCTAAATGATTCTATGAACGAGTCCAGATGTCATGGACATGGATTGGATCTCAAAACCACCACCAACAACAAAAATTTAATATTTATCTGCCCTGGAAAGACACTGACTTATGCTAAATCTGCAGCAGCAACAACATAGTAGATAGATGTCAGACAGTAGTTGAGCATCTGGCCCCTTATTGTATTTTAAATGATCCACATTTATAACTGTAAAGCAGACCGACAGGCGATACTGTCTAACATCACCATCACTAATAGCTCTAATAGCTCATGCATCCACAGCCTGCTCAACCTGTCCCATCTCAAAGCAATTTTGAGACAATGGGCTCAGCTCCTCTTAGATAGATATAAATGAGATATACAGAAAAGACACAATTTCCTCTGCCACAGCCAAGTGACACTGCTTCCCCCTCAAACCTGAACTACCACAGTGTAACAACTTTTATTTATTAATTCTAATTATTGTTTTGTGGTGCAGGTTTAAAAAAAAAAAAAAAAACAAAAAAAAAACAGTGAAAGGTGCAAATCATAATCATTAGGATTGGAAAAGAGCACTAAATCACCCAGTCCAGCCATCAGCCTACCCCCACATGCCCACTGACCATATCCGTCAGTGCCACATCCCCACAGTTCTTGAACACTTCCAGGGTTGGTGACCCCACCACCTCCCTGGGCAGCTGTGCCACTGCATCACCATGGGCAGGAGCTGGCCTATGCATACCCAACCTCTTCTAGCCCTTGCTAGTGAGAGTGCAGTTCCTCTCAAGGCCAGCATCAAGAGTTGCCTTTGCTGTGAATAATGTCCCACGGTGCACACAGTATTAGCACATCTTTACCAAAGGCTGTATTAATGCTGCTTTAGCACTGATGGGTTTGAAAGTCTCATAGCTTTTAAAAGGAGCTTTGTAGACTTTGGGCTTTCTGGCTGCTAAGAAGCCTGGATCTGCCATTATCCAGCCTACTACCTACAGGTGCTCCAAGAAGGAACATAATGGAGGATCCACTTAGTTTTCTCCTTGGGCTGTGAATGACAGGAAACTGGAATAGACCTCCTCTCAACAGAGCAGAGGCCTAGAAACACTGCTCTGGAAGTGAGAAGGAGGAACAAGGAATGGGGCTAAAGTAATAAGCACTGGGAACCCATGGTATGACATGTTTTGGCTCTTTCCAAACTTAATGGAGTTTTTATATATTGACATAAAAAACCACATTTTCTGTCTCCCCCCAAATAATTACCTGATAAACCCCCACTTTTGGAGTTGGCCCGAACCATCCATTATACCTCTGCCATGAACTTTATTTCATACCACACCGGGGAGAAGACAGAGCAGTTGGAGCACTCAGACATTAGATGTAATAACTAGCCATAAAAATCAATGTAAAATTTAATGCAAAAGGTCTGCGGGCACCCAACCATTGGAATCCAGTGATAAGGCAGATGGAGAGCAGCACTATGCTTTCCAGCAAGTAGTATATTTTCTTTAATGTTCCTGCATTATATGTAATGCTGTTGCTGTTTTGTCCATCTACATACTAGTTAAATGAGCTGCAGCCACAATATTTATGTCTCCGGGTGGTTTTTGGTTGCACTTTCCTCTTGGACACAGGGAGTGTTATGTATTCTGGATGGATCACATCACAGGACCTGGGAGGGAGAGAAGAAATGTCTTTCTGCCTTTTCCTTCGGTGTTCTCTGGTTGCTATGCAGGTGGCAGTCCTGCTGTGCCCTGTTCCTCACAGAGGGACTGAGAACAAAGTTGTTGTGAACCAAGGGTGCCTGACCCGGGCAGTTCCATGGGGCAAAGGTTGCATCTGCACACAGTCTGCGTGGGGTGGATATCACTCAGATGGTCCCCAAAGAAGTTCGGTTCTCACATGAGTCATTTCATGTTAAATAACAGCTCTTGTCAGCCACAGGATCCTTCCCAGCTTCACTGCCTGATTCACAGCACGTAGGGAAGAGGAGATGGAAACAGAAACCTTGGGCCCACCTGAAATATGTAAATAAATTAGAACAGACCAGAGGGTCACCCACCTTTCCTTTCAGCCTCACACAAACCGGCAACAGGATGCTTAAGTCCCAGCACAGGGACATGCTTCTTCAGTTCCTATCTGTCCTGGTCACTCAGCATTTTGCTTATCATACACATTCCCACAGGAGCAAGGAAAGGAAGGAGATGGTTTCATTCTCTCTCTGTTAGCACGCACAGGTGTGCAGATTTCAAGAGCTGAGAGTGATAGTTAATGGCTCCACGAAGGCAAAGAAGCAGGAGTCCTGCTTTTGTTGTAATGAAAAGCATTACACTGTTCTTTAGCATTTTAGCAACAGGTTTATTTCAAACATTGGTAACTCACAGAACCAGTCACTCTATTAGCTTCCTTTCAGATAGAGCCGTGGTGGCTATGCATGGAGTGTATTAAGTCTGGGGCATTTTCTTTCAGTTCTGGGAGCTATCATTGATTTTACCCTGACAGATACTTGGTTCCAACATATGATGAAAGGTCGTTTAAAAGAATTCTTAATTTCTCACATCTGTGATTCAAAACACCGCTATTTGGATGTCACAGCAAAACCCCACAGCAAAAAAAAAAGAAAAAAAAAAAAAAAGAAAAAAGTCTTGGCCAGAAGAATGGGGGTCATTGCAAAGAGACTGGAAGATGAAGAAACTGAAACAGGATTTTGTGAGGCCATTTTACAGTGCAGCTAAAGTACTCCAGAGTATTTATTAAAGCAAACTATTGTGCTATTCTGTACTGTTTAAGGTTATTATAGAACTTGTGTTAGAAGAGTAATTGCCTCTGGATGAGCATATGGCTTCATCTGCTGGTAGAAAAGAAAGCATTTCCATAAGCTAATGATTTCTGTATGAGAGCTGGACTGCAGTGATTCAGAGAATGCAATAGCTGAGTTTTCAGGCATAATCAGAAAGCACTTACTCTGGGATACAACACATCAGGGTGTGTTACATTTATTAGTGGAGATTACTATCTATCAGTGTCATCTGTGCACACCTTTCCTGCAGGTGCAGATGATTACCTGGTTTTACCTACAGTACTGAAGCGAAATGATTCTGCACTTTGGAAAGACACCTGGCTGCTCACCTCAGCACATCTGATGCTGCTGCTTATCAGGCAAAAAAAAAAACAGCTCAGTAAGTTCTCCTTGCTGTAATATTTTGGGTTGAGGCCTCTTTGAAGATACTCCTGAAATCATGAGATCACCTCAGCCCACCTTATCTGGAGTGGATAAAGGCAAGCATCTGGTGCAAGGGGTATTGAAACTCTCTTCCAAGGCATGATTGAAAAATTTCAGATGCCAAGCCTCAAGCTACAGCAGGAGGAGCAAATACCATCTCCATTTCACAGAAGAGCTGTTAGAGAAGCTGATGTGTTGCTGGTTATTACAGAGTTAGTAGCAGGGGTAGAGAAGTGAGTGGAGAGCAGCCTCTAATTTCATCTCAAGCTTCTGTAGAAGGATGACAGAGAGGGAGGAAGAGAAGAGGAGGGAAAAGACATGGAGAGGCAGTAAAGAAAGCAATGCACCATCTAAATTCCTAACTGATGTTTGGCACCTGAACACAGTGCTAAGCATCATGGCTATCTTGAGAACACCTTGTGTTACGTACATTGGGGTCATTGTTTTGGAAGAGGCTGAAGTGATGAAAACTCACTGGAGGGCTGCGAGTAGAGGGAAGTGCTGGGAAGGAAGCCAGCGCCTCCGGCACTGGAAGGCTGGAGGCTCTCCAAGTGACGTCTATGGTGAGCCAGTGACTGTCCTGCTCATGGGCCTATTTGTCACACTACACTAGATTATCACCCTCTATGCTTATAAATCCTTCCACATCCTCACTCCAGTATTACGGATGTGGCGTGCAGGCAACTGGCAAGGAGGTTTCTGACTCATGAAAACAGAGCTCCAACCATTCCCCTTCCAGAAGAGGTTCAGTATTTTGGGGTTGACACTACTTGTGGTTGACCTCTCCCTTACATATCCATTCCCCACTGTTCTCATCCATGCAGAGTTCAACTTGTTGGCTGCACTTTCACATAAGTCAACTGGCGGATGACCCATCTTTGGAGACATTCAAGGTCAGGCTGGACGGGGCTGTGAGCACCTGATCAAGCTGTGGGTGTCCCTGTTCACTGCAGGGGAATTGGACCAGATGGCCTTTAAGGGTCCCTTTCAACTCAAATGATTCTATGAACTGGGAGTCTGAGTTGTTCATATCTGCCATCCAGCCTTCCTCCCACTGCCGCCAACACAGACAAATCACTGTTATTATTATCAGATACTGCTAGTATTGAGAACAGTTAAACAGTCTTCACAGAATATAATCATCTCAATTGATGCTGAATTTGAAGTTTCCAGTATTAAATCAGCATTGAAACATGCAATTCTGATTTCAGTTCTATTTTTATTTGCATGGGGAAAATCTGAAGATGGTGTGAGGAAAAACCTGTTTGTTCTGGTGGTCTCATGCTCTGGAGTTACTTCTGTAGATCTGAAGATGTCCACCTGCCCAGGACGCTCAACTGAAGATGTTCCTCCTGCCAGAGGTCTCTGAGGAGAACTGTAAAGACACAATGCAGGGACAACCCCTGCAAAGCCAAGCCAGCTTCATCATTGTCCTTCTGCTCCTCAGACAAATCCAAGACCATAGGATGGGAAGTATTGGGAGAAAAAATAGAGGCATGGCGAGGAAACAGCAGAAAAATGTTCATAATCAGGTCAAAACACTGCTGCGCAGTGATTCTGCTCCTGTTCCTGTGTACCACCAAGCTCTTCTTGCACCCGCTAAAATCTAGTGGAAGCTGTTAAATTTTGCGTAACATCCAACTTAGTTCTGCCAGACCTCTGTGAAGAGGAAGCAGCAGGTTGAGTGTGAGCAGAGGGACTGCACATCTCGAGTAATGAAGTTGACTCATTACTCTGCGATACAGTCACCGGAGCCATGTGGGGATAGAAAACAAAGTGATGAATCAGGCCCAGCGTTTGCTTCAAGTTTAGACTGCTGTCTGGTTGGCAAATAGCTCTGAAACCAGTCCCAGTGCTGCGTAAGTAGCTTCATTACTCTTAAGTGCTATATTTACTGAATAATTTGGACCGATCGTTTTCAGGTTCGTTAGTCCCAATTGTTCAGTTTTCATATGGTTTGATTGGTTTCTCAAACCACGTGGTTTTGGTTTTTCTCCAAAACCGAGAATAATGGGTAGAAAAGTGCTAAAAACAACAACAAAAGAAGCACCTTCTGGAAAGTTGATTTGTTTGTGTTGTTTGGTGTTTTTTTTATCTGAATAATGACCTAGATGGAGCTCATTAAGCTCTTGGAGTTTGCAAACATTGTTTGGATGCACTGGAGCTCTCTGGGTATTTGGGGGAAAACAGTCGAAACCGGAGTTAATCTGAAGATAATTTAAGCCCCCATTCTCACCCACCATTTCTCCAGCTCGCTCCTTGGAGGATCAGTCACCCAGTGTGATTCTTCCTTTACTCTTTTTTTCTCTTCACCCCTCTGCCTCTCTCATTTTCTTCTCTCTGCTGGGACTGTTCTTCCATTCTATTTTTGTTTTAGGTCCAGCACCTAAATGATAAAAAATGACATGCAGCAAATAAGTGCTCTACCCAGAGGCTAGAGGATGGTTAAAGTCTAAATGAAAACAATTTATAATAAAAGCTCCAAATCTGCTGCCATTTAGCAAAAAGTTAAAACAAATGATCCCTATAAATCATGTTAAGATTTGTCAAGGATTTTCAAGCCACGCGTATTGCTTAATTACAGAACAATAATATGCAAGGAAAATGCTGATTATAACCTTTCAGGATATTTTCTTTAATGCTGCACCAGACTTCTTGGTGGCAGTTTCACTCACCTGTGTAGTGCTGTACCATGAAGAGGAGATGAAAATCAGCCATGTGGTTAAGGAAAATTATTCTCAGCACAAACTGCAGGTTAAGATAACATACTGAACCAATAACACAGCACCACAAGGATGCCAGTATCAGAACCATTAGCTACACTGACTAAGCATTGGCAAGTCAGAGATTTTGAAGCCAAGAGAGGGACTATAGACCTAATGGTCTGTGTGGCCCTGGCCCACATTACACCCTGCAGGAGGAGAGAGCTAAGGGACTCTGGAAAGGATGAGAATGTAAAGCAACAGTGGGACTCAGAGTGGGGTCCCAGAGAGGATACCAAAACACCTACTTTTGTGCAGAGCCCCATGGAGATAAGTCAAGCAGGATGCTCTCTCAAAGCTGTGCTATATGTCTGTTCTCAGTGCAAATGGAGCCATTTGGGAAGTTTTGGAGGTTTAGTGACAGGTGTCTTACTTGATTTAGGTTGGTTTTGGGTGATTTTCCTGAAGTTGCTTTTCTAACTGCCATACCTGGTTTTGGAGCATGCAAAAAGCTCATGGTAAAAGCAGGCTTATGTTTCTTTACGGTACCATCTCGAATGTATGACCCAGAATGGGTACTGTGCTGGACACAGAGTTGAAGATCTACGTTGTGAAGGGCTATGTTCTATGCTGGCAAAAGGACTGCCATTTTCAGGAATGCTAGACCAACATGAACTCCCCTCAACCCCAGCCCCTCCTGAAAGGAGGAAAGGAATAAACAAATTGGCTAATAAAATGATTTATCACATAGCATTTGGAATTTGCCCCCTTGAGCAAGCAAATTCATCAGCCAAATCCCTGCAGTGAATAGTGAGGCTTAAGGGTTGTTACAAACCCTGTGCTTCAGCATATGCAGAATGAACCTTCAGGCTTCCTACCTCTATGAATAATCCCAGAAAAGCCAGCTGACCTGTCAGAGGCTGTGCAGATAATGCCAGAATACATGATATTAATGAAGTAGTGGAGCTGTCACAAAGAGCAAGGATCACTGTAAAAATAAGGAGTGAAAAACTGATTGCATTACGGTTGTGAAAGTAAATGGGTTTCACTCCTATCCTTTAATTTCTTCATTTTTCATCAGATTCTGCCAAGGCTTCCATCGCAGACATGAAGAAATCTGGAAAGCCACCTCCACGCCCTGACGTAGCACTACAGCAGAGCCCTGAAGTGGCAGCTGTGAAATGCAGAACAGCCAGACAAAGCTGGTAACATGTTTGTACAGCCCAGGGTGTCAGGAGGAATCAGCTCCACGGAGCAGACAAGGAGACCGAGAAGTGAAGTTTTAGGTTCTCTCCTTGGTTTGCTACATTGCAAAGCAAGCTGTCCTCGAGTCCTCTGGGAAGTCTCTGCACAACAATTATCCCTCTCTTCGAGTCTGAAACGGAATTACTGCACAGGAATCTGGCGAGGTTCAGAGAAACACTGAAAGATTCTTGCATTAGAGACTTCAAAGTGTGACCCTGTGAATGCCAGAGGCCAGCTAGCACCTTCCTGCAGAAGCACGGTAAGCTAACTGCCCTCCGTGTTTTATTTCACTTCACATTGGGTGAATCTGCTCAGTCCAACCCCGCTCCTCTGTCCGTTTCCAGCTGCAGAAAACACGCTTCATGCTCCACACCAGCCCCAGGGACGTGATTGTGTTGCACTTTCATCTCAGTAGCTGGCTTAATTCAGGTTTATTTCATTGTCAGAGAGATATGCCAAGGCACTTAATTTCAGTTAGTCCTCAGCACAAACATGTTCTCATGGAAAATGTTGGCTTGTGGTGCTTGCTCTGCTCGAGGCTGCTGCCCTGGAGATGACCTCTCTTATATCCTCCTCTTATTTTAAAATGGCATCTGGCTGCTCAAAAAACACCATTTCTTTCCCACTCCCAGAACGCCATGAGTCCATGAGCGGCTAGGCACGTGTCCACTGCTCCTTGTGCAGAGGGCACGGGTCTTCTAGGCAGGAATGCCTGAGATGGCTCTGGTACCCCAGAGCAGTGTGCTCACAGCAAGGGCTGACGTGACTTTTGTCAGTGCTAGCACAGAAAAAATCTGTCCTTCCTACGTCTTGGGGTCATTTGGTTGACCTCTGAGCCTAGAGTGAAGTCAGCTTGTCTCATGACCCCTACAAAATACTGCAATCTCAGCACTGCTTTCCCGTGTTTTGTCTTATTATCCCCAACTCCTGGCTTGCAGCATCACTGATAGTTTGATAAGGGCACGTGTGGCCCAAGGTGGAGTGGTCCAAGGCCAGAGTGGTAAAATGGGTAGAAAATTATCAGAAAGAAGAAAAGATTTAAATGAAGCCTCCAATGATGCAGTTTCCATGGCAATACCCTTCCACCTACAGTTTTAATCCACTTTTTCAAGCAGCCATTCCAGGATGTGCAGGGAACCACACGACAGCTGCACATGTCCTATTTCTAACACATCTCCTGATTAAAATAATTATTCCATATATATTGTCCTGAATAGTAGAAGCTGAAGTTTCTGGGTAGCCTGGGGGAAGCTTATTCTCACAGTGCTAGATTCTTTCTGAAATAACACGTGTAGATGCAAATCCTAGCATTCACTGGGGCTAAAATGAAGGAAGCTCATCCCAAAGCTATTGCAGTGGGATACATCTCCTTGTTCCCATGAGATGTGTGTCACTGTGTTGTGTGTACAGTGCTCAGTCAGGGATGAAATCAAAGCTGGTCTTGCCTGTGCTGTAGGCTCCAAGCAGCAGGTTATTTTGTCAGAAGTTACAGGGATAAGGGTTAGAGCTACAGCACATGACTTGCCATCACACTCCGTGCTCAACCCTCTCAAAGATCCAGAATGGCCTCAAAGCCACCCCTCACTTCAAACTGTCATCTTAGGAGTGCTAACTGGGGAAGTATTTGGCAGATGAATCGTTGCTCTGTAATCCTGGTGGGACCACGTGATGATTACGACATTTTGATTCTGTGTGGGGATTGCATGGACTGAAATCAGAACGCAGGGAATCACCTTTGTAGTTCTGAGGATGCTATTTCTCGTTGTCGATGCTATTGTTATCTCAACTCCAGCTTCTAAAGTCTCCTGCAAAGACCCGTGTTCCTCCTGCTAAATAACATGACAGGATGAGATACAGGCTGCACCTAAGAGCTTGTAACGTGGTAGAGAAGGAGTGGAAGGGAAGTCAAATCCTTGACAGGTAGAGAACTAAAGAATGAGTAAACTAAGTGGTTTCCTTAAGGTTTCACACTGAGGCTGTGGCCATAGCTGAGTGCACATCCCTGGAGACCCAGACAGGGCTTTTATCACTAGGATGGCTCTTCCTTTGCTGCTCTCCCAGGCTGTCAGTCTCATTTGTCCCATAGAAATATTGAGATAGCGCTGGCAGATGCATTACCTAAAGAGGAAAACGTCTGAAATTATGCTTTCTTCACTCCAAGGAGTGCCAGGGGAAATCTACATTTCTACACAGCAACTATGTTAACCACTTGATTCCAAAGGAAGCAGATAGCAGGAAGATATTAGTGTGGGAATGAGCAAGTAAATAAAAGGGTAATTCTCCCCAATAAACTTCAATTCTCTGGGAATTATTTTTGAAGTCTAAAAAGTTAAATTACAAAGAAGTCTGCCAGAACAGGTAATGACTATACTTAAGGGAGAGGCAGTTGTCCTAGAAAATTTTATGTACTCTGGTTACAGTGCTGGAAGGGAGAATTTAACCAGTGCAGGGATCTTTGGGTAACAGCACCTCCTCCAAAGACTTCAGGAGGTACTTGGGCACTTCTTAGTGTTTAATATCTGAATAATTAAGGGCTAGATTATGAGCTCTTGACTTTTTAGCTTGACGCCTACTCTCTCACATAGGTACTTCCAGGGTCTTGAGAAGGAATAGAATGATGCTGGCCAGGAAGGGATGACAAATCTGACTTTAATGTGCAGCTATGCTGTTAATGTTAACATCTTAATTATGTTGTTAATACAGATGAAACATCTCCCTCTCTCCAAGATCACTCAGGCTGATGCCTACTGTTAAGCAATAGTGGAAACCAGAGCATCTGCATGTTTTTTGTTCATGAGCCCTCCTGGCTTTATGGGGATGGGAAGGGCTGTGTGAACAGTGTGTTGCTTGTATTACAGTTAACAATCAGGTGGAGGCTGGTGGGTAGGGTGCACCAGAGGTGGGATGCTGGTCACTGTAATGCCACAGATCCAGGAATTTGTGGGTGCATTTTTGTTTAGCAGCAGTTCAGTTTTATCCATGTGACAGAAGTGTGCAGAATGACTCTGCTGGGTGAACGTGACTCTGTGGAGTGTTATTTGCCAAGTACAATGCACAGAGAAGAAAATCTTATCTTGCACTTTCCAGTGTCCCCATTTCATAAATACGATGCATTAATATTCATTATGCCACGTGCATTATCATTTTGGAAGGAGATTACTGGGGATTCACTATTTTCTCTCCATCATATTTTCCAATTAGGATCCTCTCTTTTGCAAATAATAAGCTTTTTTTGTTGCCAGAGGCTTTGCAGCAAAGTTCCAGCCAGGACTTTGGAGCTCTGCTCAACATCCGTTTAAGAAAGAAGTGCAAATTGAAGAACAATTATATTTTTAATGACAAGTTAATCTTGCAGCACTACGTATGATTAGAGTGTAGTCTGGCAAGTGTGGAAGAACACAACAGCTTGTAGGAGATGTTCCCAAAAACCCTGCTGAGGGATGGGGAAGGATGATTAAATACACCACTGAGTTCACTGCAGGGGCAAAGAGACTTAGGGGTTCTTGGGGATGGACAAGAAGATAAGAAAAGAGTGAAGAAGTGAAGTTCTTCTTCCCACACCATGAATGAGTGTTTTAGCTCAGGATGCTCAGGACAAGAGAAAATCACTACTCACACTGCCCTATCCTCACTCCCCACTCTGCTCCGGAGAGTTACTTGGTGCCTACAGCCCTTCATGCCCACGTGGGCCTTGTGCAAAGTGCTCCAGTCTTGTTGAGGCTAATTAGTTGGCTCTGGATTTATCCTTCAGTTACCACGAAGTAGTAAAGGAATTAAAAAATCCAAAAAGAAAGAAAGAAATATAAATTTACAGCCAACCCTTTGACAGACTATCTATTCCCCACGCACACATAGGCATGCTAGTAAAACAGCCCTTTAAAGTTGTTGGTGTTGTCAGTTACAAGAGCAGCGTTTAACATTTAATGGTTGTTTTTGGTCAGAGCTGTTGCTTTTCATTGTTTGCTAGATTTGTTCCTTAAATTTGCTTGGCTCTGTGCCATGCAGTTCTTCTAGATTTGCTTTATGTTGTGCTTGGGATTGCAATATATGTTTTAATGATTTTTTTTTTTTTTCCTTTGAAGACATTTTATGAAATAATTTTCATTTTTCTTGCCCAGTCCGTTGTCTTGTCATATCTGATATTTAGCTTGAGGGCACAGGTGTCCCCTTACAAGCCTTCTAAACATGCTGACATGGTCTCATTCTCCTTGCAGTGCCAAGTCACCAATTATCACACTTGTGGGGATCCCTAAGAACATTTCAGGGTTAATCAGACTGGGCAGAAGGCTTCAGAAAATATGGTACAGTGCTGCCCTGTAACTCTAACAGAGGTCTATGGGAAAAGTGAAGTGCAGAGATGCTAAGGAGACAACTCTAGAAGTCCTCAGCCTTTACTTACGCTCTGTTATGAGAAGTTGGATTAGCTGCTCAATTAAAACAAATGCAAAGTGAGAAAGCTTTGCTGTGCATCGTGACCTTTTTATGTAAACAGACACTCGTTGCTGTGATTTGACCCATTATTTGCCAGGTTCATTTTAGCCAGCATTTCAGGCAGTGAGATGTTTGCATGAATGTTAGACTCTGAAGTTCAGAACTGTGACTCAGCATCAATGCCACGTGGTCCTGGTGTCTCCATGGTCCCTATTCCTTGTATGGATGATCAAAATATGGCGAGGTTTCAAAGATAGAGCAGGCCCATCTTGTTGTTAGGGTTCATTTCCAAGTTGAGAACGTGCACAATATATTTCCCCTAAGGGCCATGTCAGAGTGCAGGAGTACCCAACAAGCTGACCCTGCAAACAAGGGCACAAGCATCACCTTCCTTATATCAAATCTTCCCCCTCCACCTTGCCAGACCTTTCCTCAGCCAAACAATATTGACCTGTAGGTTTCTGAGTTCAATTTCTACTCCTGTTACATGTTTCCTGGCATGTTTATAGTGCTTCTAATTAATTATTTGTAATTGCTTCTGTTTTTCCCCTTTTTTTTGCCTTTATTTCTTGTTTCTCTCCCAGCCTTGGTAACAAGATGTTGCATCTCTCGAGGCTACCAGGGTAAAAGCCTATTAATAAATAATTAAGTTCTGAGGCTGCAGCAGTGTGGAGTCACGTCTTGCCATCACATGGTTGTAGTCTCCATGGTGACTCACCACTGTGAACTGAAATGCTCTCTTTGGGGAGAGGCGAGAGAAGGTTATATAGGGCAAAAATGTGCAAAGTTAAATTATATTTTAAAAAATTTAAGGCACCATCATGCTGACTAGTTCCCTAAATGATCTATAAAGATGGAAATCCCCTTATTAGCCCAGATCCACCAGCATCCCTCACTTCTGGCTGCCTCTCCTTCATGTTTGTGTTCTGCTCCGGAGCTGCCAGCTTGGAGACTTTTCCATCATGCATGTGCTCCCCTCTGCCAAGCAGCATTTTCCTTCACCCGGTGCTTTTCAGACCTTCCCAATCTCTAGCAGTCCTTCCACCAAACCGTGCACCCTCAGTCCCCGTGATGAGAGTGACTGATCGCTAAGAAGCGTGACCATGGAATAGTTTGTCATGTGTCACCAAATTAATTCTTAACGGCTGGAGTCCAGAGGTTCCCACTTCTCTGCTCCTCTGTGTTCTCGTTTCCTACTGCATTAATATGTTGCCTTTTCCCTGGAGCCATCCTGCAACCTACGTTTGAGCAAAATTCACACCTGCTCCTCATTAGAGCCAGATTTTGAGAAGTCTTAGCTGTGCATTTCTCCTTTTCTGGCAATACTCAGAGGCAGCTTCATGTGCTGGCACATGAAGTAGCCCTTCTATTATTTTTTTTCCATCTCTTAATCCACCTCTAAGTATAGCAAAGACATTTCTTGCCCATTCAAAGCAGTAGTTTTCAAATGAAAAGCAGTCAGCTCAGCAGTTCCAGCATCTGTAAAAGTGTGTCCTTGTGCGTGATCTGAAACCCCCTTAGCCTGTTATCAGCTTTCCATCTGTGTTAGCAGCTACGTTATTCACAAGCATCCTGATTGATGTATTTCAGCCAATATAACTTTCCCAAGCCCCACTTCTCCAATAACGTTTCATGGGAACACAAGAAATTTCAAGCTCCTTGTAATGCCAAGGATGTAAATCACACTAATTGTCTCCCAGATTTCAGAAACATCCTGGGCTTTCATTTCCTCTGCAAATTTCTGGAGCATTCACATTAACTTTTGGCCAGTAAATGTAGGGGGCCCAAACCGTCCATCACATAAAACTGCACTGAAAACACATCGTGTTGTGACAGGTAGATAGGTCTCTGCCCAAGGGAGCAAAGATTTTGATGTCACAGTTCCCTTCTCCTTGCAGGAGGACACTATGGAGCGCAGGAACATGGCTTTTTCCACCCAAGGATGTTTGCTGGCCCTGCTTGGAAACCAAGTCAAGACATCTCATCCATTGTATTGTCAGCTTTCCTTTAGCTGCTGGGATGGGATCAGGGCAAAGATCTGCTCAACTGAAGGGTGGTTCTGGTCTTGTGGAGTTGAAATCTGGTGCAAACTGGATCTTCACAACACACAGAGCCCCGCATTTATCCTGGGAATCGGTCCATTCCTCTTTGTTACCATCACATCTCTGAGTAAGTGTGTGAAAGATCTCTCCCAGCCCCCTTCATTGGCCTATTTTCTTCCTTTCCTTTTGTAGTGGAATCTAAAGAAGAGGTGAAAGACAGTTTGAGTGAGGTTATCAGAGGGATAAAATAATACTTCAAGGAGTTTCAGACCTGTTTTCATGCTGTTCACTTGTAGCCACTGCAGAGGTTTCCAGAAATTGTTTCCCTGCCCTTTTCACCTCCACACTTTTCCCAGCAGACTAAGGCCGAAGCAGAAGAGGAAAGCAGATTAATACTTTTTTCTCCAGCAATCTAGCATCCTGTTTTAGCTTGCACTCTTTTGATATCCACCAGCTCTAGCAGCAAGCAAGCAAGCAATCTGAAATTCAGGGCTTGTTAGGTAAAGCAAATAATAACTATATCAATTGTTCTGATTTCAGAGGAGAAATGTTTTCTTTATTTTTATTTTTATTTTTATTTTTATTTTTATTTTTATTTTTTTCCTAAGACTGCCTATGGATTCTAATGCTGAGGTGGGATTTGAAATAATTCACCTATTTTTAAGTGATGTTGGCAACCTAATTTTGACTCAACACTTCCACTGCACTGGAGGAAAAAAAAAAAAGGGAAAAAGAATAATTGCAAAACACAAAATAAGCAGAAATTGTTTCAGTGAGGTGTTTTGATCACCCCCGTGAGCTGTTTTCTTGCTGTGTTGTGCGTGACTGAAAATCAGAAAGGGAATCTGCCTATTAACAAATGGGAAGCTGACCAAACCAGTTTCATCAGACTGCAGTGAAAGTGCAGAGCAAGGGACAAATAAATGTAAGTGATTAGAATTATTTCCATTCTGTCAAAGAGACTGTGAATGAGACGGGAAAGGCATAGTTTAATGTCTTTGAATGGGGAAAAGTTGATCAGGTTCCCATGTGAGTGGTTGCAGTGAGGTGTCATGGACTGGCAGTGAATGGATGGGTTTGGGGCAGCCCCTGAGAAGGGACTCCATCTCCTCCCCCAACCTCAATCTGCTCTCTCCATATTCTGCTGCTCGCTTTGGGAGTAAATTGCAAACCTGCATGAGGCGTTGAGTAAACAAATTACTGCCTGCACATGTGTGTTCATTAGGCAAAAAAAAAAACCAACCACATTGATTACTTGGCAGTCTGGCATTTTGTAACATCACAAAGGGTTTTCAGAGATGAACAGCTACAGCAAGCCTGCCGTGGAAACCAATATCTCCACCTGTGGGAAATGCAAAGATAACAGGCAATTGTGACTAAAAATGCAATTACGACAAGAGAAAAGGATTCACTTTCTTCCATGCGCATACAAATCATGAAAAGATATTTTCATCCCAGGCCAAGGAGGCCTGAAGCTGGGTTTTATTCTATGCTTAGAACCAGTAATAATTTCTTTCACCTATTATGCATCTCCCAGACAAAAAATGTATTCTTCTCCATCTCACCTAGAAGGGTCTCTACTTCGAGGCAATTCTTTTATCAGATGCTGAGAAATAAGATAGAGAAAGCAAATATTTGCCTTTGAGCATTTAAAATTATATTCTTTTTTTTTTTCCCCCCATCCTTTAAGATCAGATTTCTTCTGCAACACGAATGTGGGCAAGGCTGTGCTTTTGAAAGAGAACATCCTACGTTTTAATCACAAGGAAAATATAAGAGAAGCACACAGGGGTCCTAAAGACAAGGAAGGCACATCCTATGCACTGTGGAGCTGGTAAAGCCCTACCGAAACCTTAGCAAAATGCTTGGCTGTCACACTCCATTTGCTGTTGCATCCCTCCAAGCAGCTGGCCTGGCAGCTGGTTGCTTTACTTCAGGTAGAGAAGTTCAGTCTCCTGCATCAGCCCTTCGTATGTGGGATATGCTGGAAGGAAGCAGAGCTTAAGGAGTGAGGCACAGTGATCGCTGCTCTGCTGCGTCCACTGCTGAGGGATGATAGGATACCTCTTAAGAAGTGACAATGAAATGTAGATCTGTTTGCGATCCACATGTCACTGAAGAGCCACAGTGTTTGTGTCTGGCTGTTGCCAGATTACCCAAACAGTTCTTCCACTACATGAGCCATTTTGCTGGTAGCTTCCAATTCATGGACTCTGTTTAGGCTCGTTTGCAGCAAAGTCGAATCATTTTCTGTTTCACCCAGCTTCTGTTTTCACTTGGAGTTTGGAATTGCAAAATGTCCTTTCAGAATGAGCCCAAATACAGACAGCTTGAAGAAGCAAGGTGAAGGGAAAGCAAAGCTCTGACTTGTTTTGTTTAGGTGACCACACACAAACATTTTTTGCAGGTTCCTATAGAAAGAATCTCTGCACTGTTTGGGTTTTCAGTGGATTAGAGGGAAATAGCACAGCAACAAGGAGCCATTTTTATGGTGCTAAGTCTAGCATGGAATCCTAAGGGCTCTCTGACATTATGTTTTTTTGCTACAGTTCCTCTGAATTCAACATACTGACCTCTGAACACAAGATTCTGGTCTTCTGTCTCCCAAGTCATTGCACGGTGTTGACCTGTGACTGTTCTGTGAGCAGAGTTACCTAAAGGATTAAGTTACCTCCTTAAGTTTAAGTTGATAGAGGTCCATGATTTGGCAGAGGGGACCAGGACTTAGTGCAGCACACGCATCCTTGTCACATCAAGTATTGCTCCTACGCAAGAGTAGCAGTGCTTCATTGTTCCTGAAAAGCCTTTTCATTAGAAGGGAAAAGGTTTAAGAGACAGAATTGTTGTCTCAGACTGTCACTGACTCAAATACAGAGAATGATATTATTGAAAAATGATTTATTTCTTCCACTTGAGCCTTTCTGGATGAGTCTTAGCTCCTTCACAGGTGAAGAGCATCCCTAGCGTGTCCTTTGCTCTGCAGATGGAATTAGCTGAACGAACTCTCCTTGGACTGCTGTCAGGGTTGGCGATGGCCACAGCGGAGAAGACAGTGAGAATGGGGCTTGGCAGGTGAATTAGAATCATAGAACCATAAAATCTTTAAGGTTGGAAAAGAACACTTAAGATCACCCAGCGCAACCCCAACCCACCCCCACCATGCCCACTAACCATGTCCCTCAGTGCCACATCCCCACGGTTCTTGAGCACCTCCAGGGATGGTGACTCCACCACCTCCCAGCGCAGCCTGTGCCACTGCATCACCACTCTTTCTGAAAAGATTTTTTCCCTAATATCCAATCTGAAGAAGAATCCTTTTCCCAGTGTATTTTAATATATCATATTCTCTTGGGTAGCAGGCACAGCTCAGCAAAGCCCCATGATCACACTTTTGGAGGGCTGTGAATAACAGATTATCATCATTTTACAACAGCTACAAATTGCTACAAATCATGGCCATTCCATTACATCTAGCAGGAAAACACAGCTGCTTTCTGAGCAAATATGGCACGTTGATAGGCAGCTTTCCGATTTAGGAGAGGTTTGACAGTGTACAAAAGCTTTCAGCAAAGATACTGCTCTAAATCTTGCCCAAGCTGAAGTATCTGAAGAGATGTTTATACCTCACTGATCACTCAGTCTTAGATTTCTGATAAGGCAGAAATCAGTGCTATCTGATACCTCTCTGCTAGCCTGTAAGATATGAATGAGAGAAGTCTGTGCCCTGTCCGGAGTTGACAAGACGTATCAACACGGCAGAAAACATAATCGGTCTGACACCTCCACTGGTAACCTTGGTCCTCCCCTGGCAAGGGAGGAAATCCATGCAAGTGACAACCAACTGAATCTGACAGTGCAAAAAAGAAAAAGGATTACCTACCTACCTGATTTTAGTACCATCGTCCCAAACATCAAAGTGCAAAATCAGGCACACTGCTTCCTTCTTCGGTACCATCAAACACAGCCGAGGGTTATAAAGTCTCAGCGAATCATAGAATCGTTAAAGTTAGAAAAGATCCTTAAGATCATCCAGTCCAACTCCAGCCCACCCCCACCATGCCCACTGGCCACATCCCTCAGTGTCACATCTCTGCTTTTCTTGAACACCTCCAGGAACATCGCCTCCCTGGGCAGCCTGTGCCACTGCATCACCACTTTTCTGAGAAGGAGTTTTCCCAGTATCCAACCTGAACTTCCCCTGCTGCAACTTGAGGTCATTCCCTCTCATCCTATCACTGCTACCTGGGAGCAGAGGCCGACACTTTCCTCACCACAATCTCCTTTCAGGCAGTTGTAGGGAGCGACCCCTGAGCTCCTCTTCTCCAAACTGAACCATCCCAGTTCCCTCAGCCACTGTCCATCAGACTTGTGCTCCAGACCCTTCACAGCTTCATTGTCCTTCTCTGGACACACTCCAGGGTCTCAATTCTTTCTTGTAGTGAGGGGCTCTACATTGAACGCAGCACTCGAGGTGCAGCCTCACCTTGCTAATACAGGGGTACAGTCACCTCCCTTAATCCCATCTGAAGAAACCCCGATTTCATCATCACAATAAAAACAACTGAACACCCTTCCCAGGATAAGACCTTTAAGCATACGGTAACTTTTCTCCTTACCTTTCTTCTCAAAACAGCACATGCAGCTATACAAAGCAAAGAGGGCCCTTTCTAGTGTGCTTTGGAATAAACTGACATCCACACTTAAACATATTGCACTGAACAACATTTCCTGGGGGCCCCTGATGTTGCTGCTACCCTGACAGACGCAGCCGCCTCCCAAATTGCACTTATCCTGACCTTATAGATACTGACACAGAAATGCCTCGAAGACAACGTTGTCTCTCAGAGGCGCTGCACATTCGCAGATGCACACTCACGTATACACACAAAATTATGTCAGCCATTTAAGTCATCCTTTTTTGGCCGTCTTTTAAAATGCATCTTTCGTCTTTCTGTAACCAAGGGCTTTAATATTCAAATGTTCATGAGCACCAGCTTTATTAAAATTAGGGCTTGGGGAAATGTCTCAGAAAAGGAGAAACGAATATTACCCAACCATTTAAAAGATGCTAATTAATGGAGTTCTAAAGCCCAGAGAGGCCATTTGACGGAGCAGAAATTCCTCTACTAGACAGATTTGTAACTTATCGTTTCAAGTGGCAGAGGTGGAAACAGGAGATGAGCAAAATAAAATGCAAGTAGGTTAAGAAGAACAATCCTCCAGGTGTTACGAGGACTCCAGAGTTTAGTTCTGTGCCAGCAAAATGAGTTTTCTGCCTACAAGCTCTGCGCGTGACGATTCTTCTGGCCGTCACACAAAACACAGTTTGTGTCTGTTCCCTGCTGGAAGTGCCCTGTGCTAGGAAGGAGCTGTAACCCATGTGCTGCTCAGCCACTGCTGAGTAGTGGCTGCCAGCTGCTGGTGTCACAGGGGGGTATTCTGAGATAAGTTTACTATCAAGGGTACGTGAGCATTTCCAGTGTGTGCACAAGGAACAGCTTTGTGCTGGGAGCAGCAGAAACATGCTGGTATGGCCAGAGCTCGCCAAGTAGACTTGTTTATGATTATTTCACCTACCTTTCCCTGATCAGCCTTGGCTAAAGAATCTCCTTTGGCTGATGTGGTGAAAGCTTGAGGCTGTTCAGGCAGGAACATCAACATTTATCGTTTGGATGAAACATCAGGTCATGGAGATTTAATATGTTATTGCATATCAGCTGGGTGAACGTACCTGTCCATGCATGTGATCCTTGCCTGGAGCTAATGCAAAATAACACGATGTACCTTCATCTTGTTTCACTGTCAGATGGGTAAAATTGCATTATTATATCTTTGCAACAAGCCAAGAATGTGTGCCCAAACTGCTGCCTCAACTCTTCTGATATTTGGTGGCTTGTTAAGCTGCTCTCACTCGATCTTGTGTCAGAACCTGGAGTCCTTCACAGCTGTCATGAAGTCCTTGAGAGACCTGGTTTTGTCACCCTGGGATGTATTCTTACATACAAGGACTTGTGGCTGCATGTAGCACAGGTGTACAGGAGCTGTGACAGACTGGATAATTTTATTGACCAGGAAAACCAGTGTACACATCCCAACAGTATTTTCATGCTCTTCCAGGTCTTTTTACAAAAATTAATAATAATAACTTTAAAAAAGGAAAGACTGAAAAGGGATTTCAAAGAATAAAAAGCTTCTGTCAAATCTCTGACATCTGCAAAGGTATAAATAGAGGAATACTCTTTAAGTTCATAGAACTTGATTGTCTTCAGAGAATTACTGGGAGGAAAAGCATGAAAAAAAATTGCATCTGTTTCTCTAGCAAAATGCAGATTGACCCCCCTAAATGAAGACAGTTGGCAGGAACTATATGATCTGAGACAGAAAAACAGCAAAAAATCAGAGTTAATGTAAATTTGTCTCTTTAACTTACGCCTCGACTTCAGCAGGTTGCCATAAAGAAAATGAAATGCAAACTGGAAACACGGGCTTGTTCTGATAAATGCAGGGGGAGGAATAAAAATAACAAATATATTTGTTTCCCTACTAATCCCTCTTCATTATAGGACATGGCTGTTTTGTCTAATGGTCACAAATGAATCCAATATAAACTCAAACAAGGGGAGGTATCTTTTCTGTTTGTAGATTAAATCATTTGTAAAAATATCTCAAGTGCAGTCAACATCAACAAAGTCAAATAAAATCTCTCTCTCACAAGCAAAAATTTACCATAGCAAGTAGCTTTCTATGACAGTTGGTAAGAGGTAATTTTTCCCTGGAGACAGTTTCCTTTGGATCAGTGATGCACCAGTGTATAGCAGAGAGAGTTTGCATTAGGATCTCTGTACCAGCACGCATAGTAATGAATCACACCCCACATTGATTTAGTAAACCAATAGGTTTTATTAACTCAACAATGAGATTAAAATGGATTAAAACAGGAGAAGGGCTCTATCATTGCTCTAGTAATTTACCCCTGATTCTACAGCAAGCGCAATTCACTTTGTTTTTAATACCTGATTAGACTCAGTATTGCTGTACCATTTTCTCCCGGGTGGAAAGTGTAGTGAATGTAAGTGAATCCTGTACCCACACAGCTACAGAAGCAGCTACAGAGCCAACTTTACATTACAAGTCTTATCCCAGACAAAGAAATTGTTGATTTTTCATGGCAGGGACTTTTGAAGTTTCCTGCTAAAACACACAGAAAAGGCCCTAAGGACTACAAGAAAAACATGGCTGGGATCTGTCTACATTTCCCTGCGTAGGAAGTTCCAGCAGTGCTGTGGTACCAAGCAGTGCAGAGCCCAGCACAGATCTGCTGGAGAAGAAAGGAATTTAGGTCACACCATGCTGTGTAGCTACCAGGACCCAAGCGGGCAGTTTTAAAGCTGTAACTGCTTCTTCACTGCATTATATCTAGTGGAGATTAGTTCTGTTCACTTCACCGTGTTCAGGATGCTACTCTGCCTCTCCTGCAGTGCTTCTCCAGGAGTCTTTCAGTGCAAATCAGTGATTTTCCACCCACCAACCCAAAGAAGTCAGATGGGTTATTCCTAAAGGGTCTGCAGAGGGCAGCTATAAATTTTGCAAAACTAAAAGCTCTTGGCTCAGAATTGTTCAGGTTTATGCTTAAAAAGTAAATAGGTTGTAATGGCCAACAAATTGTAAAAGCTTGAAATAAACTTGCATACAGCTTGTCCTTCAGTCTAGGGAGAGTCAAGGAGAGCCTCCTACTTTGCCTGGTTGAACAACCTCCCTAAACATTCTGTGGGTTCAAAAAGGGCCTTCATGGAAGTTTTTGTTACTTCTCAGTTCAATCTGAGCTCAGCTCATTAGAATCATTGAGTCATGGGATCATTAAGGCTGGAAAGACCTCTGAGATAATCGGCAACCAGCACAGCCCCACCGTGCCCACTGGCCACATCCCTCAGTGCCACATCCCCACAGTTCTTAAGCACCTCCAGGGATGGTGACCCTACACCTCCCTGTGCAGCTGTGCCACTCCATCACCACTCCTTCTGAAATTAAATTTTTCCTAATATCCAACCTGAGCCTCCCCTGGCACAACGTAAAGCCACTAAGGCCAATTTTGTAGAGGTTGAGCTATGGAATATGGGAGTGGAGAGTGCAGAGCTGGAGAAGACCACAAATTAGAATTTGGTCCTCTTCCCAAGCTGGGAACATTAACATAATAGGCATTTTATTGCTTTGCTGTATTCTTTTGTATAAATTGTGTGCAGTCATCGAGTTGTGCCGCACATATGCAATAAAATTAAGCAAATATTCAATGTCTTTTCACAGATAAAGCTAAAAGAAAATCTAATTCTCCATTCCTGAGTTAATCCACCATGAACAACTTGATCAATGAACATCCTTCTACACCGTCATCCACCCACTTCCTCCTGTTTTCTGGGAGAAGTTTGATTAAATTGCCAATAACCATACTCACCATCACTGTAATTATGACAATCGTTATTATTGCTATTTGTTAGTAGATCGGTGAAGAAAATGCTTTTTCTATCTATAAGAATTTATAAGACTTAGAAATGTTTTTCTCAGTCTGGATACCTCACTGCTTGTCAACCAATAATCTGAAAAAAGTACAGTTTAGATCCATGCACAGTTCATATATACATTTCAGAATGTTTCATTTAGATTGTGGTGAGCTTTCTGAAATGAAAACATAATTAACTCAGCTGTTGGAAATGAGGAAAGAGGACGTTTGGGCCACTTAAAAAAAATTGTTCTTTCCAAAAGGGGAAATTCTTTTAAACTGAACTCCTCTACTAACAGTTTATACTGACCTCCCAACATTCAACAAGAAGAAAACTTCTAGTACAAAAATTGTCACCTTGCCATTTACTATTAAAAGTTTATATATCACACCAAGAGTTGCATTAAAAAAAAAGTTATTACTTGCATCCTCAAAAGGAAAAGAATGGTCTGAAGGAGGTAGGGAGAAACAGAGATTCACAGTCTAAAACTTCTTAAGTATTTCTGATACCATCTCAGCCTCTGGGTCACATAGAAATGACCTCTAATTCTTCAGCTCTGAGAGCTTTCCATAGCTCTCAGGATTTTATTTCAGGATATATAAATATGTTTTTATACAATTATCATATCATCACCAAACCCTTATCCATCCTTTTCACATCTCAAATGGTCTCTGAAGGTGTTTGTTTGGAATGAATCTGATTTTATTACCTTTAGCCCAGTTTTGAGTTTTAGCCAAATGCTGTTAATCTCAGATATTTAAAATCCAACCTCTCAAGCATGGGCAGCTGATGCAGTCTTGACTTGTCTCAGAGTTCAATCTGTGAACTTGGCAATTGCACGAGCAAGTGACTCATACTTCGGTTTGTGTTTGTCTCTAAGCTCAGACACATTTGTCTTGAACAGAGCTGTGAAAAAGAATTGTTTCTGGGGGGGCTGGTGACAATTCTGATTGCATAAGAATACTATAAATCACATTCAAAACCTGATGCCAACTTTCTTTACCACCCTACTTTTAAAAGGTTGCATCTAAAAAGGTTTTCTGCTTATTTCTGGCATCTTGAACTTCTCTGACCCTTTTCTTTGTCTCTTCACCCTAAAAACCTTGGGGCATGGATGTTCTTCATGCCATTAGCTGTCATTCCCCCATGAGTGGCTGGTAGCTCTCCTTGGTTTAGCTCCAGCCAGATGCTGTTGTCTGTGTAAAGCGGTGGTGCTGAGGCTCAGTATGTCAATACTGTGAGCCACAGCAGCACAGAAGAAAAGCTGGTGGAGAACTGCACTTTTTAAACTGTCTGCTGAGGTACTTTGTGATGGCAGCAGCAACAGCTCCAAAAGAAGCAGCAAAAAGTCCACTGTCTTAGAAGAGCATTCGTAAGACCTGGAGATGCTTCAGGCAAACTGCTATATGACTTAGAGGAAGATAAAAAGAAGCTCATAAAATGTCTTCCCAAGGAAATGAAATAAGGTGAGGAAAGAAATTTGATGTGAAAATCCAACCTGAACCTTTGCCTATCTCTGCACTGTACTGCTATGTTAACACAGGTGTTCAATACAACACTGCGGGAGCATTTGCTTCAGGTGAAGAACTGCAATTAGAGTATTTCCAGTGTACCATCTATTTCTACTTAAGCTGTCTGAATTGTCCTCTGCTGAATTAAAAGGGATAATAATATAAAAAGGTCTTTAACCCTGCTGCGAGCAATAGGAGGAGAGGGGAATTTTTCTGAACATACCCACAAAGTTTGTGGGAACAGCCTGGGGAAAATCAGTCCAATAAATGTCTGGTTCAGAGCTAGGTTCTCCAGATGGCATCAATATATCATAAAGTGTCAAAGAGAGCCTTTCTGAATGCAAATCACTATTCACATTTTACCTAATTTATGCAAATTAGCTCATTCAGTCTTCCACTTAATCCTCTCTGGAGTTACTCCAAGGTTCGAAATGAAAGATATTCTTCTTGCAAAATATATATAATCCATATTAATTGCTTCTGATGGAGATGAGTGGGATGGACAGCTATTCCAGCAGTTAATACTTTAATCACTTCACCTCAGCAGCAGCTCTGTTTCAGGTGAGCATGCCCTGACTACCTGTCCCCATTGCTAATGCAAGCTGCAAACAGCTGCATGTTGGGATGCTCCAGGTGAGGGCTGTCAGGCCGGCAGGTTTCAGGAAGGAACCAAGAGACACTGAGTAGCATTGAGGAGAAAGCTGGCTTTGAGCAAGGGCAATAAACAGCAATCCAAGTCTTACTGCTCCAACCTGGGATAGAGGTGCTGCTCCATTCTGAAACGAGAGAACAGATTTTGTGGAAGGATGAATGGAGAAAGCAGGAGATGATTCAGTTAGGAAGTCTCTCAAAATTATTCCCGTGAAGCAACTGAAATATGCTTGGTTGTATTAACTTCAGTCTGTCCTTGCTTTGATGTTTGTGCGCTATCTTGAATAGCTCTTCTTTAGCCACATAGTGGTACTTATGGATTTCTTACCTGTCTTCTTTGTGTCTGGATGGTTGTGATTGGATTCAGATTTAAAAGACAGAGACTTTAATTTTGAAATCATTGAATTAGAGATTTAATATATTGATATTTCATAGCATATCTCTGTAGAGAGAAGAGATTAATCTGCAAGTGGTAAAATGTAGTGTGCTACTCTGTTGTACTTGACAGGCTAGGAATGATATCTCACTCACAGATCGGGTTTTGTCAGACTTTTGGAGAGGCCCCTAAACTTCAAGTCGGTTTTACAGGGGCAGTAGAAAGAAAGAGCGTGGAGGATCAAATTGCAGAGGGCTACAGGCTACTCAGCATGACTGGGATCAACTGAGTGCACAGGGCAAGCCATTGCACCTGTACCAAAAATACTTACATCTGTGTGGCTGGAGTATATGTTAAATGAAACAGGTGAGAACTGGGGCTGGTTTAAATGCAATTCCCTGACATCACCCAAATGTGTATTACATTTGGCCAGCAATGGACCTACACTATGTTCTGCAATTTGTCTTACCTGCCTCTCAGATCAAGGCAAAAGTATTGGCTGTTGTTTTTTAGGAGATACCTGTTCCCTATAGCACTGTCAGTAATGTGCCTCCTTTTGCTGATCAGGAAGACTTGTCCCTAAAACATTTTGACCTGCCATTTCAAAGGCATTTTTTCTCTGAGAATAGTATGTCTGCAGGAAAACTCTGAAACAGTTCATCAGTGACTTTCAGGAGAGATTTTTTTCTTCTTTGTAAAGGCGATATTATTATTATTACTATTTTGACAGCCCCAGGGGACAGGAATATCACTGCATTCTGAATGGCTGTATTTACATAACCTAACTAATGTCACCTGCTTCTTGTCAGAGGGATCCATAAGGTTACACAGTGCAAGAACGTAGGAAGAACAGTCTTTGCCCTCCAACTATGCATAATGCTTTTCTTTCTTTCTTTCTTTCTTTCTTTTTTTTTTTTCTTAAATGTAAGTACTACTGGAGCAGAGTACATTACAGTAATTTCCAGTTTATATCACCTCAAATGGAGCTTTGATCAAAATAGGCTGATCGCTTTGATGTAAAATAGCTATAAAGCATATAATTTGTACAAAACGTCAGAAAGTTAACTTTGCTCATTCAGCAAGGTGATTAGAGCAGGGTGTCCAGGAACAAGCACTGTGCATTTCAGCATCGTGTTGCTCTGAGTGGGCAACATGAGTGGTAGGTGGACGGGTGAAATAGATGATCTTTGAGGTCTTTCCCAGCCTTAATGATTCTATGAGTTGGTCTGTCTTCTCAGCAGAGCCCTGCAAGTGCTGAGAAAATCATTCATGAGCTTGGTCAGCCAGAGCCAACCCCACTCTTAAACTGCTTGGAGGACATTGATTAAAGCAACCTAACAAGGAATCTGGAAAAGAAGATGCTTAAGTGAATCTTCATCAATTTCAGAACTGAATTATTTGCATCATTTCAACTTCTGTCCACCATCAAGATGCATTTCCTAAAACACTGTGGACACACCTACAAAACAGATCTCAGCACCTCCCATTTAGGAGTTTAGGAGTCCATCCAACAAGTCACTTAGGCTTGGGCTTAGCTGTAAGTACATGCATATCTTATTAACAGCAGGGAGAGCATGTTAAGTAAGGAATATGTGTAAAGTGCTTTGCTGGATTGGGGCCGTAACTACTGCAGTCATTGTTGCTAGGTAAAGTGTAAGGCAGGCAAAGTGTTTCAGCAAGAGGGTAGGGTGATCTTGAGAATTACTCAACAACAGCAAACTGTGGGAGCAGGAAGATGATTGACTGATTATTCTTCCCATTCCTGGAGACCCACGGGAGCATCTAAATCAGCTCCTGAATGCTGCAGGGTGACTTCAGACCAGTGATTAGAGCAGAGAGAAATGTTGCGATTCAGAACAAATTAATTAAAAAGTGCTATTTTGGCTAGATGGAAATCTTTACCTGACCTATTTTGATTTCTTCTAATTTTCCATTTCCTAAGAAGAATCCCAAATGTAAATTTTCAAGCTTTCTGGATGTTTGCAGTCTAATACGTATTTCTTTTTGGTGGGAACAAGTCCTACTTAACAGAAAACACTGAGGCAACAAATCCAAACAGAAGTATGAATGCTTCATTTTTAACAATATCTCACCAAGAAAAAATGATCATATTTTTTGTGTGATTTTTAATTGAAATATTTGTGCTTTTTTCTTTTCTTTTTTTCCCTCTGGGGATGTACAATGACTTTTTTTTAAGACTTTTTAAAAAATGTGGCAATTTTTCCTCAAGAAAAAGGAGTTAAATGAAGGACGGACTCCGTCTGTTCTGCTTCTACATAAAATAAACTTTTTTGTTCCCAGCTTGCTGTGACAGTTACGTAAAGCTATTGAACTGGGAGCTCTCACCTTCAAAGAACTGCAAGGTGACAACAATTTGCAAATGAAGGGTTTGTTCCTGTCCCATATCAAGTGGTAGTTTTTTCATTGATTCAAATAGTTTTCAGATCAAACATTTTTTTTTTTTCCTCAAAATCACAGGATATCCAATTCCTGTTATCAAGGCATGAATATGCTTTATGCTACAAAGAAGCAGGAGAATCATGTAAAGGCTCTAATCACTGTGTGCGTATCTTAGGAAACTCTTTCAGTTCACACACTATTTCCTTACAGAGTCAATGAAGCAAAGAATGGCCTGATCCCATGTTTTAGGTGGACTGAAGCATATTTCCCATGGCGTTCATGTTCCTGTAAGAACTTGTTCTTGTTTGCTCTTGGGATGGTCCTCACCCATGGTGGCCTATGCTTAACTCCAAGAACCCCAACACTCTTCAGCCAACCAGAATTGTATCTTGGTGCTTGTTATTGGATCGTGTTGATTTTTAATGAGTTTAATTGATGGTGATTGTCTCAAGAGCTGCACAGACAGCTCTTTATCAGAGGCACGGTTGGGTTGTAGAGTCAGAGGGAGCATAAGGAGTTAACGAAAGGCTATGCAAGTTAATAGAGAACTGAAGAAAAAAAAACAACAAAGGGAAATCCAGAATAAACATCTATAGGAGAAGGCAGTGATGAATAAAGGCAAACAGTTTATTTGATTTGAAACATGTTATAAAGGACAATGATTGTGTTAAATAGAACACTGTGGAATTATAATTGGAAATAATTGAAACGCACCAAAATACTGAATAAAACATTAGATATTTTAAATGATGTTATCTCTACAATTATCTTTGGAAATAACTACAATGAAGCCCACAAACTGTTGTGAGTGGAAGAGAGTCACCCAGGGCCCATTTTCTTCAGTAGTCATTGTGTGTAGTGTTTAATGGGTAGGCACTTATGAGCAAGTGGCAGAGTTTGTTTCTGATGTTGCATTCGATGCATGAATGCCAGTCTTACTGAGGGTAAAATGGGGGGTAAGCAAGGAGCTAAAGGGAAGCCTTTGTCAGTTTCAAACCCACTGCTTTTGAAATTCATCTAGAAGATGCAACTCCTTAGAAATCTCCTGTTTTGTTTATTGGATATGAGGGTTTCAAGAGACACATTTTTACATCTGCACATTGTTATTCTGAAATGTTTTCCTGAATGTTTTTATGACAGCAAGTACACATTATCCTTTTTCAATAGCAATGCTGCTTGAAGACAAGGAATTTTTTTCAGAAAAAAAAAAAATAATTGTCATAATATTCAAAGGTTGTCACATCAACATTTATACCCAGGGAAGTGGTGGAATCCCCATCCCTGGAGGTGTTTGAGGAAAGGGCAGATGTAGTATTTAGGGAGATGGTTCAGCAGGCAGTATTGGCGGTAGGTGGACTGTTGGGCTAGATGATTGTAGAGCTCTTTTCCAATCTGAACAATTCTCTTAACTTGCTAGCTTCAAATGCAGCCTTTTTATAGTAGTGTTAATGGAAGATATTACACAACTTTTCAGCTCTGACCTAAACATGTCCCCGGGGCAAAGTGTGAATAGTGGTTTTGCAACAGGCCACGGCTTCGTGATGTGACATCCTGCCAGAACTTCAAGGTGATTGATGTAACAGTGGCGCAGGGTGTGGTTGGTAGTAGGTCCAGTACTGTTCAAAATCTTCATCAGTGACTTGGACGAAGGGTAGAATGTACCCTCAACAAGTTTGCTGATGGCACAGAGATGGGAGGAGTGGCTGATAGACCAGAAAACCGTGCTGTCATCCAGTGAGACCTGGACAGGCTGAGAGCTGGGTGAAGAGGAACCTCGTGAGATTCAGCAAAGGCAAGGGTAGAGTAGATTCAGCAAAGGCAAGGGTAGAGTTCTACACCTGGGGAGTAATAACCACACACATGAATACATGGGTTAGATTTTCCCAAGCGGACACAAAATAGGCAGATAATTGACTTGCAATTGTTTAATTTTATTTTTGGTACTGGGAAAAATAAACTGCCTTCCCTCCTCCAGGGGTAGAACTGATATGTTTGTCTATTAATGCTGAGGGAAGGGGCGTGATTGAGAGAATTAATTAGGAAGCTGCCTAAATGGAGTGGCAGGTGAAAAGGATCTAAAGAGACACTTACCTATCAGGGGAGAAAAAGAAGGTGGAATATGGGAGGGAAGAACAGCGGAAATTCAAGAAACTTACACAAGCCAGTGCAGTCTGCTAATATTGCTGAAGGGTTCATTAACACTGGGGTGCTTTCTTACCAAATAATTGTCTGTTCTGTGTTAGTCTAATATCTACCAAAATCATATGCTGGGCATCTGGCTTCTTTGTACTTCTTGAAGGACAAATTAGAGGATTTTTCTTTACAATGCTACTTAGAAAATGTTTCATGCTCTCCACAAGCAGAGGGAGGGGAGAGTCTGCTGAAGGGTATCCTGCACAGCTCGGGACCATACCCAGGCTATGGTGTAACAGGAACCAAGCAGACTGCCTGAGAAGATACAGGGGAGGATGGATATGGCTGCACAACTCCAGGTTCTCTTTTAGGGTGCAGGGACTTCTCAAGCAGAGCTAGCAGTTGGGAGCCTGAACTCTGTGCTTTGTGCAACACCTTAATGCTATTCCTCTTCGGAAGATGAGATGCTGGGATGAGGGCAAGCAGAATTCCTTTCTGACGCAGCTCTTCCACTGATGCCCCCATGACATTTTCACAGCTCTGCGTCTGTAAGTGTCTGTTCCCACAATCACACTTTGCATATTTGGTTTGGGCATTTGGCTGTCTCATTATTAGTAACAAACGTCTACATTCACATGATGTGATGGCTTCTTGGTAAGAAGTATTGTTTGCTCATTGCTGGAGCCCTTCTGTTGTGACAGAGAAATAACAGCAAGTAGGGAATGAGCTGATACCATTTATAGGAGTCTGCTGTGATTCTGTAGTGAAAGGTCTGTGATTTATCTTCCTTGGGAGGCTGAAGGCAAAGATTAGAATCTGATGCAAGGCACCCTTGTTGACGCAAGTGATGTCAACTGGTGCAAGGATCAGTCAGAAACAGGAGAAGCCAGGGCATCATGGCTTATCCTCATGGTGAAATTTCCAAATTCCTCGAAGCTTGTCTTCATTCTTTTTGAATATGAAGATCTGTACAGTGTATCTATTTCTGGAGATTGTGCAGGGTGAATGAGGTGGAACAAGCAAAAGTAAATATTAAGCACTGCTGGGAAAGGAAAGAAGCATTTGCTAAAGATGTCTAGACACCACAAAGTGCAATTAGCCAGGTTTAACATTCTTCCAGGCAGGACATGCAAACATACAGAGAGCAGAGCCACCAGGCTTCATCTGGCTCATGCCTCTTCATCAGCAATAATTAAGGTGTTCTCTGATTCCCTAAAGAGACTGATTATGAGCAAACAATGTACATGTATGAATGTACTATGGCCAGGCAAGCAAAGCAATGCTTTTAAGCCAGCTTATGCTTGTCTGTGGAGGTACTGAAGGTGGAGGCTGATTTTACAGGCACTTTCATTGCCCTGTCCATTTTCCATCATTCCTACAATGAAGTTGCCATATCTCCCAGCGCTTTGGGAGAAGGATCATAGAACACTGTAAGTTGTGATCATGTTGTGAAATATAACACACAAATGCAGGTGCATAAAGGAGGTAAATGAAGTCTGTGCAGGCAGTCCTATTCTTCCTGAAGTTTGAAATTCGCTGCCAAGACAGAGCAAGAATCTGCATTTGTATAATATACATACATCAAAACTAGCGTTACAGGTTGGGCCAAAACCAGGTTGGCAGCTTCACTTTAAACAGTTTTATGGATCATTAGGTACCACACAGGAGACTGAGCACACCAACTACATTTTTATTGATAGTCGAGGGTTTCTAGCCTGAAACAAAACAATTATTCACATCAACTAGAGGTTGGAATAAACTGTCCCAGGCCACTGTCCCCTCAGAACAGATGCAGAAACAAATCTGGACTCAGATTTATGTCTTGATGTATTTTTAACTCACCCAGGATTTTAATATCCTTATGGATGCTTTCTCTAAACAGGTTAGAACAACTGTTTTCCTGGGAAGATCTTTGGCAGGCAAATAGATAGGGTTTTCACATGTGCTCCAACAAAATGTCAGCATATTCATGTAAGTAATACATATACCTCTAACAAAATAACAGAAAATGAGCTTATCTTATCAGCAGAGTCAGCTTTCATAGTCCCTTGTATCACAGTTTCACGTGAACCTCTGCATTCAGGAGCAAGGTGAATGGTGCCTGGTATTTCTATTTACTGCCTTCTTCTCAGATAACTAATATGCCAGGGAGACTTTGGAGACTCAATGGTACAAATTCCTTAGGAGCCGTTGAAGTGTCTAAAATGCTTTCAGAGGGAATAATTGTGCTCCAGAATACATAAAAAGTGTTAACTCACTCAGTACTCAGCTCATCACTGAATGCCATCTCCCAGAAGACCCACTTCCCCTAGGCTGCTGGGCAAAACTATTCATCCCTGTCTCGTAGATGAGGTACAATGTGATGAAGGGCCAAAGATTTTCCAAGATCTTCGCATTCTCAATGGGCACAAGCTCTTCTGAAAATGACTGTCTTTTAGATGCTGAAAGAAACTAGAAAATCTGCTTTTACATGCTGCAGTGGGAGCTAAGCTGCTCTGAATGTGGTTCTTGTAGGCAGGACCTCTCACAGTCCTATGGGACTTGACCAGTACTGCACAGATAGCGGAGGAAGTTGAACCTGGGTCTGCCAAAATCAGCACTTGATCATGAGCCCAGCAGTTGACCAGGACACTTTAACACTCCCAGGAGCAGCATACTTTCAAGCTGTGATCTTGTCATTCACTCAGTGCTAATACACTGCCGCCAAAATGATACTCATCCAGATCTAAAAGCTCACATACTACACACGCTTTGTTATTCTAAAGAAATACGTGTGGGATTTATTGTGTCTCTCTCTAATCCTGGGGAAAATCATAGGTTCTGGACAGGTCAAATAAATGAACACAGAGCTCCCCTCGTCTCAGCCATATCTTCATATTTTTCTCTTGATGGAAGTCTTCATCCAAAGAAGCTAAATCTGGGAGGCTTCTAAAATGATAAATCAATTATGAAATGGGAACCTCCATTACTGTCTGTCTACTTAATGATTTGACAAGTTAATTAATCTCCTAAGTAACTGTAGAATGACTGTCTCCTCGTTAAATTATAGAAACAAACTTTGGCAGATTCCATAGGTCTTGGCACTACAGTATCAATAGATACTAGGAAGTTATAGATAATAGACACTAAGTGAGGTCAAACTGCTTCCATAGCAGTAACTTGAATTGTTTATTGCCTGAGGGTGTTTATACTGCTAATTATTTTGCTGCAGCTAATTATGGTTTGCCTGTTTACTTGTGGCTAAGTTTTCAAGAGATGCCTTTACTCCCTACAGAAAGATATCAGATCATGATAGGGAAGGACAGAACCTCCTGTCTCGTTAGAACAAAGGCACTGTCTGCCTCTGCTCAACAGACAACACAATTACAGCTGACACAATAATTGATGCTGAAGTTTTCCAGTAGAAAGATGGACACACATTATTACCCCATCAATCTTGTTCCACATGGTGTCTTGTATCTCTGTTTTATCCTACTGTGGTGGCAAATTGACTGCAGCACTCCTAACAGTCTGTTTCTTTTCCTGAGGGTGGGCTGTGACATGGAGAGGGCATCTTACAGGGCACAAGGAAAACGGTGAGCCAGCCCAGAGAAAAGACCAGTCACTGTGAATGGAAGTCAGGCTTTCTTCCACTACCTTCTTTGCATGCTTCCATTTTCGTTACACAGTGTTCATTTTTTCAAAGGAAAAAAGAGGATGTCCAACATCTACTTATTATACATGCACTGCACACATTGCTCCATTGCACTGAGAAAGCATCTGACTGTTAACAACAACTGTCCCTGATTCACATCCAGTCCTATCTGAGCCTAAACACAGACTCCTATGAGATTTCTGCCAGATCTGTGAGTATGTGGAAACCCCAGTGTGAATGAGATGTGTGTCTATTTGACAACTCTCCTGTCGCCTAATCTAAGCGTCAGTTTTGCCCAATTTAAAATAACATTTGGCATCTAGTTTTTGTCATTTTACTGCATTTCATATGCATTATAATCTATATATTAAACTCATGGTATGGAGCTTAGTCTGAAGCCTATATCTACTGCCCTGAAAAGAACTTCTGTCCATATCCTAAAAAGTCTGATTTCTACCTGTCTACTGTTTTCTCCAATAGCTGAGTAGAAAAGTATTTTCTTTGGTTAATAACAATAATACAGTTAGTCTACAAACACAATTGCATATTCATTTAAAAAACGAGCAAACAGAAAACAAGAATACAGCATAAAGCCACATAAAGTACAGTGTCTGGCACAGTTGTATTATTCCTGTAATGAATAATCACTAAAGATATTATTGTGGATGCAGTTACCATGCAGCAATGTGAACAAAATGCTTTAGATGGAAAATTGTACTTCAAGAAAATGTATGCAATAGTACAAATGTATTACTGCCCATTAATATGTATTAATTCAATGGAAAATGCCTGACTGAGCTGGTTTACATAGATTAGGATGGCAGGCAGAGAAAGGAAGCACTTGGACTTGGTTAAATGGGCTGTGAAGATAGGAGGAATCGAATCCAAAGCGCAGAGGCAAACCACAAGATAAGCTGTCCAGTTACGCAGGTATGGTTTGTTCCTCCTCTCATTCATATCAGTGTTTTTATTATGGCAGAGAATCAGCATTCCGCGCTCTTGATGCATTAGCTCTGCTCAGTCCTCTTGATTCTGCGTTTAAAAACTTTCCTTTTAATAATAATAATACAATTTGCCTCAAGTTAGCTACTTAGCAGGACTTGTCTCATTTGTTTTAGTGTATTCAGGATTCAGAGTCTGAGCTCCTGCCATTCTTGTCACTGTCAAGAGAAGCTTCTGCATGTCTAAAGTAATTCACTCACTACTCCACCTCTCTAACTTCTGTGCATGACAGGCAGAGTTGTTGCAGTTCTCTGAGCTGCACAGATGCAGTGAGGTATTCCCACAGCCTTGAGGAGGAGCTTTTGCTGAGACACATCAGTGTTTCAAATGATGCCAAATGTGCCCTTCTGTCCAGGCATGGTTAGTTACACATACAAAAAAAAAAAAAGCAGTAATTTCACTCTCCCTTCTGGCTAACAATCTTGTTATGAGACAGACTATTATGGCAGTCATATGCTCAACATAAGATATATCTTTCAGTGTGTGCATTTGAAAACAAACAGCGCAATTCATAAAATAATGCTTAGATTTGGTGGCTCTGTCAGCCACACATCCTACACAAAGTCCCACTTTTTGTATGGGAATGGGTGACAGATTCACTCTCCTCTGCCTATGAAAGAGGACACGCAAATTTGGAGAAGGTTTTGGTGAGGCAAATTAGAATAGATGCACCACAGGTAGGCATGGTTGGAGGAGATGGTAGCCCAGTATACAGATTTAGTCACCAGGAAGAGGGAATGAGCAAGGAAGAGAAACTGCCTCTGGATTGTGGATTACTGGAATATCAACAAATAGTGGATGCTCGAAGTAAAACATGCACTTGGTGGGTTTTGAGGGCATGGGCACATATCCTCCAGTGCACAGGAATTTCTCATGCTATTCAGTAATGGAATGAGTTACTACCATTACTGTCCCTTTTAGATCTTTACTAGTAAAGGAAAAATCATTCCCGCCCTAAAAAAACAAAAAGACAACAACAAAAACACCTCCACTGTGAAATGCCTTTGTGATAGCAATCAGAACAGTTTAATCTTTTGCATTCATGATAGCTACTAATTCTGTGCAGATGAGACTGCTGAAGTTAAAAAAAGAAAACAACAACAACAAAAAAAAGAACAGCTTTGCTTGGAAGAGCACCAGAGATAATTTTTACTTAACCCCATTTGTTTGTAGCATCTTCTATTTATGAGCAGGAAAAGACATGGTATTTCGACATGAATGAGCTTAATTTAGATACTTAGAACTTGTGCTTATAGCCCTTTCGTTCTGGGGCACCAGGGTTTAATCAGGCCTGAAGGAATGGAAGGGCAAAACAGAGGACCTTGTCTTTAGAAAAATATCTTTACGTGTGACCTTGCTAGGACACAAAGGTTATTCAAACCAGTGAAAAATGATATCATACATGACTACAAAAGATTTACTGCCTCCTTTGCCCAAGCAGCCTCATAAATTGACTGTGTAATCCACAGTCTTACCCACATCCTCTTCCAAATTCATCTGCCTTGCATAAAACCTAGTAATTTCCCAACAAACACAGCTGACCAACTTGAGAGCAAAGAGTGGGGTCCCTGTAGTGTGTTAAATCCCTTCCCACCAATAAAATCCTATGATATCTTTAATGGCCACTCTTTATCTAGGAATTTTTGAAATGATGGAGCTTGGATCGTTGTTTCTACCTAAGTTTATATTCACATGGCTCCCAGGGCTCTAGTGACATTCTAATAAGTGTATTGAATTTTGAGCTGTTCAAGGGTTTTGTATATTATTTATGAGAATGGATTGATTTCTCTCTCATGTGAAGGAATATATGTAAAATTGAGTTTTGTTGTGGTTGTTTCTTTGCTCAATGTCTCTGATATGATCATGGCTTCATAACGATTTCAGTGTATTATTGCCAGAGGTATTATAAAATAGGGAGACATTATCCTTCATGTCATAATTCTTTCCCTGCTGAACAAACTCAAAAGCTTTTTTGTTTGTTTGCTTATTGATTCTTATTTTAGAAAGTAGTAAATTAAGTGAATGCTGTTAAACAAGAGGCCAAATTCCCCTTAGTTTCAAGTCAGACTTCAATTAGCTATGCTTCCATGACTATGTTATGATACTATTCATAGGGAAATTATGACATTGTCAACAAATCGGCTCCTGTTATTATCATCATGAGCTCAAAAATATAGATTTCTTGTGCATAACCCTTGTTACCTTTATGAGGTTATCTTCAGCCATTGTGGTCAGAAATAGTGACAGGAAACACCTGCAAGTTGCATTGGCATTGTAGGATGGATCGGTCTCAAAATAAGTCTGGGAATTAGAGGGAGAAAAAAAAAAAAGAGAAAATATAGGGTCTTCAAGATGCTCTAGTTTCTGCCATTGAATTGTTCCAGCTGTGCAGCAGGTGTAATCTATAGTCCTCAAAGGTCTGAGTGGCCAAAACCTATGGGACGCAATAAGTTTGTCTCCTTCCACTGTTATTTCACTGTAGAAAATGTCAATAGGGAATTAAAATTCACTGACTTTCACAGTAAGAAAATGAGGAGTTATCAAATTAAGTTAGTTGAAGGTAAGTTGAGAGCATACGGGAAGAGGTGTCCTGTACACAAAACATTCTTCATTTCCTGGATGCTACATCCTTATAAGGGTTCAAAGACTAGACAATGTTTTGGCACTTTTCAAAGGCTATTATGTTTTCTTGTCTTTATTTTTATAATTTTCCCTTCAGTTAATTGTTAAGCAGCTGTTGCAGCATGCGACTTCAAAGCACCCCTGGTGTTGTTCTCAAAAACAAAACAGCCTGCACTTACACCAATTTGCTTGTAAACACCAGCTTACCAGTTTCCAGCCTGCTAAACTGTTCATGCCCATCGTGTCAATCTGTTCTTCCAGTGCAGAGATCACTCTATAAGTGCCATCTAACCCACTACAAACTGAGGCTGCAGGCTATGCCTAGAGAAGAAAAAATAATGTATCTGACCTCACCAGCTATAACTACATTTTATTGGAGCAACATAATTTAGATTGACCACTGTTGTCTGAATGAAGGGCAAGGTCATTTTAAAACGTAAATAATGTGTCTCTGTTGTTGGGGTGTAGGATTCACCTCTGAAATTCATATTAAAGGGAATCTCACAGCTATCAGGGAGTTGTGAATATTGTATTTCAGTCTGAGCAAAACATACCTAACTGCAGTGCAAAAATACGTGTTAGAAACTGAACTGGTAAGATATGGGACACTGAGAATGAACACAAATAATTCTAAGCCAAGGTACCAGCAGGGGATTGATAGAACATATAACCAGGAGATTGGCTGTTTGTTTCCTTATTCATACTGTTTTATGATTTCATTTCTGCGTGCTGATTAAAAAGTGGCTAAAAAACAGTGATGGAGGTGGAATATTCTGGGAATGTACTGTGCATGTATCCCTCAGACCAGCTATGATAGCCAAGCCTTTTCCATCTTCAACTTAGCAGGCTTTTTAAAAATCATTTCTCCAAACTGATGTTCGCTATTCTGGTGGAATGAGAACATTCTCTGAAATCTAAGCTGAATGTGTCTGTGAATACATTTTTACTTAACAGGTACCTTTTTTTTTTAGCAGCCTTGTCCTTTAGGTTAAAGTGGTTTTGTTCCCACCTGGTGTTTACAGCACTGATATATTCATGAATTGCAAACACAGCTATCTCAGTCTTCAACATCAGGCTATCTGGTAGGACTATGACTCCAGTCTCTCAATCATATCAGTTCCGTGGCAGCTCCTTTTTCTGACTTCACCTCTTCAGAGTCAGTCACCAGATCAAAGATCCAGCCTTGCACAATAGGTTCGGTACTATGAAGCAGAAACACACTAGCTGCTATACCCCAACCTCACACTGTCATTTTTAATTATGACATCACATTGATGAGTCATAGCTATCTACCTTGCCATCAGTCACAACATCCATATTTTTCTCCTTTTCTGCTACTTAAGTTCATGATATTACAATCTATACTAGTAGATCCCATCTTTTTCCTGTTATTCCAACTCTCAAAATCATGTAACCTTTCTTGTATGGCAGCTCAATCCTTCTTCCCATTTCGTAGAATCATACAATCACCAAGGCTGGAAAAGACCTCAAAGATCATCCAGTCCAACCATCCACCTATCACCAGTATTTCCCAATAAGCCATGTCCCAAACGCTTCTTGAACAAGAAGATTTTCCTAATATAATAAGCAGAACCTCCCCTGGTGCAACGTGAGGTCATTCCCTTTCAACCTACTGCTGTTACCTGCGAACAGAGGCCAACCCCCACCTCACCACAACCTCCCTTCAGGCAGTTGTAGAGAGCAATAAGGTCACCTGTGAGCCTCCTTTTCTCCAAACTAAATAATCCCAATTCCCTCAGCTGCCCCTCATAAAACTTGTGCTCCAGACCCCTCACCAGCTTCTCTAAAAATACTCAAGGGCTTTGAAGTCTTTCTTGTAGTGAGGAGCCCAAAGTTGAATGCAGTATTTGAAGTGCAGTCTAAGCTGTGCTGAGGTTTTCCAGGTTTGTACTCACAGAAAAGTATCTGCACTTTTTGTGTGTAGAGCATTTATGAAAGTTTAAACCAGATTAGCCTCCAGGAAGCCTCTTTAGGACACCCCATACTACCCCTCCTTTTAGCTGACACTTCATCCTTGGAACAAACCTGTTGTTGTTTTCCCTTCAGCTGTTTCCTTGTTTGTTTTACAGTGCCTGTGCTGTACCCCTTATTATCCAATGAAACAATTTCTCATGCAACACCGTATCGAATGCTTTACTGAAATCTAGATAGATTAGATCTACTGCATTTTCTTTGTCTAGAAAATCAATTATCTTATGAAAGAAGGATACTGAGATAGCCTGAAACTCTGTATCTCTCTATTTAACATTTAATCCTGTTTTGCATTTACTTCCATGCCTCTAATTATTCTGTCCTTAAGAATTACCCTGAAGACTTTGCATAGTCATGTCTACTAGTTAGCAAATGCCTTTGACCTTGGTTTGCAAAAACTGTATGCAGTGTGGCTCATAGTTAGATGTAAGATTCAGGTGCAAACATCAGTACTGTACCACGATATGCAACTAGAAGAATCTGTGCATGGGGACTGCAACAGGGGAACTAAAATAATGCAAGGCTAAAACCAGTAGAAATTCAGCAAGCTGTAAAGGAGGCATAAATATTTGCCCTATTCTCATACTGTTATTTATAACCCTATCAGAGACAGGATTTTGAGTTGAAGAACCTTTAATCTGTCGTTGCACAGCTATTTTAGTGGTTTTCTAATGAGGATGAGCTCACTTTGCTTCCTCCAAAGTGTACATTGCAGAAAAGGTTTTGGGGTGTGAAGGTTCTTGTGCAAAGAAGCATCTGCAGATCGACTGACTGAATTATGTCCTTTTACCTATTCTGCCTCTGGTGTCCTATCCACAATCTCCCAAAGAGAAATTCAGATGTGACAAAAGTATCTTCTGCACCAATGCTTGATATTTTGCTAACCGCTTCACATCCTCCAGAAGTACAGAACCAGTAATTGGTTTTCCAGGAGCAACACCTCAGAGAGAAATTATGTTATTTTCTTCTTCTCTTTTCTCTTGTTGCTCCTTCCAGCTCCATGAAATATACTATCCTCATCATACCGAAGCTGCCATAAATGAAAGTCTGTCAATGCTGCCATTATGAGCCCTATTTTTAAACAGTTTATCATTCAAAGGCAAAGATTCATTTTCTTTCCTCGCCGTGCTGGGTGAAAAAAGGTCAGGTTTGGGCTGCAGTCTAAAATATATTTCCTCTGAACTTTTTAGCATGAACCTAAGTATTGAGCAAAGATGGGCCAAGAAGGATCCAATATGAAGAGACACCACCGCTTCGTCCTGTGAAGCCAGGCACTTTGCTGAGGTAGAAACCTAAGTCTAAAATAATGAATAATCATGCTTTATCCTGCAAGGAGTCTGGACTGGATTCCCACAGTCAGGCTCCCTCAGACTTTGGGAGACACATGAATCAGATCTGTTTTTCTAATCTGTGCTCATAGAAAAAGAAATTATCTCAGCTCTTTTTAAAGCAGGCAAGAATAGCAGAATTTTCCAGGAACCTCAGGGAGACAAAGAGCAGAACACAGTGTCAATAACTCTACATAAATTTAAGCCTCTGAATAGGCTTTTGGATTCTACTGGGATGAACAGGGAAGTAATACTGAAGGGAGAGAGATCCAGGAATGAATGAGAAATTTGACCTGCATCGTAGACAGATGATCTGCTGGAAGAAGAGTAAATGTAGGGTAGCACAATGGCAGTTAACCTCCCTGCATCCAGATTTCTCATCCATAAAATGATAGTAATGATACTTGCCTTTGTGAAGCATTTTGAGATCTGCGGTGGAAAAGCAAAGTATAGAGCAGACATTGTTATTTCAAAGGGACACAGAATAGCAGGAGTTCATAGATCCAGAATTGCAAAATAGACAAATATTGTGGGAAGAACTGCGGAGGTCAGTTGTATCCTATAGTTTATTGTAGCTTTAATAATGTTGGTGGCTTTGCTATTCAAGTGCAATATTGCAGGTAATTACTCTGTTGCTCCATAACCATCAGGGTGGGGATAGAAGCAGTTTATTTCTCTGGAAGAACATAATTGGAACAGATAATCTGGTATGGAACAATTAACAAAGTCAATGACTTTTCTGCAGTTTTCCTAGAGATACTTCCACAGATTCTTGTTTGTTTTGATCATTCACCAGTTTCCTCAGCCAGCAGTGAGGTTGTGGAAACTACTTTCCTTCTCAAAGATACCTACATTTTTCTCTGTTGTGGATGTCAAATGTAATGTGATTCCTGAGCAGTTGTACCCAATTTTACTTCTTACACATCACTTCTCAGCCTGGCTCAGGGTATAGTTCTGGGGTAGGCGCAGACTCATCCCTGAACCCCTGCTGCTTCCAGGGGTCATGCTTGACTTTGCAGGATGCCTCCTTTCATCTTCCCATGCACTCCTTAGTAGTGTTTACTGAAGGAAATCAGAGTGAAATACAGCAGAGCAGATTAATATCCATCATGAAGGGATGTGGGGAATATGCAATCACATAGCCTGGATGCTTGGCAGCTCTTTGTGTTGCCAATGACAGGAGAGGAAAATCAAAGTGAAAGGTGCATGCATCAGAGGGGCATGGAGAAATCACAGGGGATTCTCATCTGAAGGGTGGCAATGAGGACAGACCACAGCTAAAGCCAAGCAGAGCATGCATGCCAGGTGACCAAAGCTCCTGAAAACTGCCAGGCTGATGGCCCCATGGTCGTATCCCAGACCTCATGGCTCAGAGAGCATTGTAGATGTTTAGATAGCTGTAATTGGGAAAATTTTCAACCGAATAAGCTCCTGAGTTCATCCACGACGAGATAAACTGTCTCCTCTATCACACGTGTTTGAAGACGGCCAGGCGAAAACGAGTTTAGTGAGCCTGCATTGCCATCTCCCATGCAGAAGGGATGAACTGAGAGGTTGAGAAGGGGGAGCACGCAGCCATCGCCTGCCCAAGGTCCGCTGCCACCTTTGCAGGTCGCCTGCTGTCCTGTCAACCTCAGTGCAGGGCCCTCGCCTGCAAATTGCCACCTACTGCCTGCACAATCACGGACATTTCCAGCAGCTTTGAATACCCCCATCTGGATAATAACAGAGCAGGAGCTTCAGGCCAGGCCATCCAGCTGAGCTAAGTACAGGCCTGAGGAGCTGTGCTGAGGAGAGCGGTTCTCTGGCAGCATGCAATCACCCTGCTCGATTCAGGCAGTGTCTCCTTCCCTCCACCTGCCTCAAATCCCACCCCAAACAATGCAATATGAGGTCTCTGTGACCATGCTTGAGTCAGAAGGCATCGAGAGATTGGCATTCTTCTGTATGTGTCCATAGGCTGGGTGAAATGTCTCACTCCAGGCTTTTCTCTCCCTGCCTACAAATATGTTACACACCCAGAGGAGGGCTGGCTGCTTCTTTTGTCCACTGAATGGAATATCAACCTCTGACCTGACTTCCTAACTTATCCCCAGTCCTCCTCTGCAAAACCCATGTGCCTCCTTCACTGCACAGACACAGAAATCAGATGAGGGAAGAGATGTGGAGTCCTCAGTACAGGAGAGATGTGTGCCTGTTGAAGTTTGTTCAGAGGGCCACAGAAATGACCCAAGGGATAGAATATCTCTAAAAGGACAGGCTGAGAGCTGGGGCTGTGCAGCCTCAGGGTCAGAAGGCTCCAGGGAAACCTGAGAGTGGGTTCTCAGTACCTAAAGGGGCTATAAGAAAGAAAGGGACAGACTCTTTAGCGGAGTCTGATGCGATAGAACAAGAGAAAACTGTTTCTAACTAAAAGAAAGGAGATTTAGATTGGATATCTAAAACTATTGGATATCTAACCCTCTGGCATAGGTTGCCCAGAGAGGTGGTGGGTGCCCCGTCCCTACAGACACCCAAGGTCAGGCAGGACGGAGCTCTGAGCACCTGATCAGCTGTAGGTGTTTCTGTTCAGTGTGGGGGAATTGGACCAGATGGCCTTTAAAAGTTCCTTTCAACTCTAATGCTTCTATGATTCCCCTCACTCCCTTTCTTCTCTCATGTTTTGCTTAAACAGCAAAGAAACCCCTGGGATGAAATGCAAACCATTCTCATAAAATTTGTATCGCTCTCTTCAGGGCCTTCTCCCCACATTAGAACTGAACATCACAAAAGCCAGTCTGCTGGCTGGAACAAATACAAATAACTGCAAGAAAGGTATGATAAATCAAGCCCACATTGCTGCTATACTGTGGTCTGAATGAGGGGAGCTATCTTCCATCCCTGATGGAGCTAGCAGGACGTTTTTATGTACCAAATTACAAGAGGTTCGTGATCACTGAGCAGAGACATTAACGTAAAGCCTAGGGGTGACTTGCTGAAACCGTAACTAAAGCAGTTCCACACTGTGTCCAAGAAACATCTGCCTGATCTCTTGCATTTGTGGAATCACTTTTTAGATCGGAAAGACATTTGGGGATTATTTTCTTTCATTGGTAATGCAGTTTTAGTAACACAGCAACTTTTTTGCAATTTTGTATTTGCTTCACTGAATCTTTCTCAGAGGCTGGAGGGGGAATTCAGAAACTTCATTTTGACATCAAACTTGTCACTTGCATCTCAGTGTTACATTTTGTGATTTTCCAACAAAATATTTTGTTCTTTCCATTGTATATTTAGTTTAATGTGAAATCACCTTACATTTAATGTTTAAAGTTGTGCTCAAAACCCAGCTATTACCTGTTACAAAGGGACAAAAAGTGTCTTGATCAAGACCATTTTTTTTCTTTAACTTTCAGCTTGAAAGCAACTAGTCAAAAACAATACAGAAAAGAAGTGTTACTGCTAGTGAACCGAAAATTCAATTACCTGAAAAGCTGTTATTCTCATTTCAGTATCGGGTCTTGACCACAGAGGGTGGTTAGTGTGCAGCACTGCAGTACGCACAACCCAACCTGCTGCAAAATTGCTCCCCGAGATGGATCCCCTCCATTGAGGACAATGTAAGTCAGACATTAGAAGGTAAGCTTTCCCAACCAAAGGCAGAATCAAATTCAGCCCACCTTCCTTAGCTCACCTAAGGTCTGAGCTGCCACCTGGCCCTACCTATTTCTCTTCACTGGTTCTCAAGAGTTCTGGGCCAGCACTGTACCAAATCAGAACCGTTCATTCTCCATGAGGGAGGCTGACCCAGGAAGGCTGTGGAAATGTAGGGTATGGTTTCACATAACTCCAATTCTTCCATAACTTGAGGAGTACAGAATGTATACCAACACTGCAGGGCCTTTTTCTGAGTTGGGCATGGACTTGCTCTGATGCAGCAGGCTGAGAATAGCCTATAGGGAAGATGTCCCTGACTCAAATGCTGCTGTCATTGCCAAGATCATTCTGTGAGCTCAAAGAAGGATCCTAGACTTGCTGCTGGGCTCTGAGTATCACCTTCTGCAGTAGGAGAAATGTAATACTGCACAAGGAGAAGATGAGGCTTTATAAATTTCTTAATCCATTTCTCTGGCCAAATAATTTCTACACATAGTTGAAACCTTCCTGCCTCTGACTCATCTCATTTTGTGCTCCACCTTGTCTCTGGGATGAAACCCATCAAATTCTGTCATCCAGAATGAGGTTTGACAGTAACTATAAAACCTCCCTGGGGAAAGTGTGAGTGCAAGCAGCTGCTGAAGCCACAACAATGGAACTGTGTGGCAGTTCACATATCTGCCCTGCGTGCTGTCAACATATCACCCTTCCAAATACACAAGCGATGCTCTTTTGTTGGCCTGGCTGATGTACCACCACTGCATCTCTCTAGCACAGCTCAGTGCTTAGGGGAATGCAGGGAGGCAGCTGCAGAGCTCCCTGTGCAGCATCCTATCCAGATTCTGTTCTCTCAACAGCAGCAGAGTCTGTGAGAAGCCAGAGTGGAGGTTATCTTCTGTGGCTGCTACATGGCTGCATCGTCCCCATCTGGCTCAGATGTCAGGCAGCCACTAGGGAGCAGCTCTTTTGCTACTGTGATAGGACTGTGATCTTTGCTTTTTCCAGTAGCTTGATCTGGTTTACCCAGGGAAATCACAGCAAGTGCATTGTGCCAAGTCTTGATCCCAGTGAAGTCAGTGACATGGCTCCAGTTGACCTCAGTGGGACCATGATTTAAGCAGCACCATGTAATTCCTATAGGCTTCCTGCACAGTTTATGAAGCATATGTGCTCTCTCTCTCTCTACATGCTTATTTGACTTTCACACTCTTGATGGAAATGTGTCTTTATAAATTTACAAATAGCACAGCAGCTGTGTGTTTATATAACCTCATTTGAGGGCCACAAGTATTCTCACCCTTGTGCTATTAATATTTATACTGTCACAACCACATACACACAAATACCTTGCACACATACACATGCATGCTGTGGAACAATATGGAAAATAGATTAAAAACACTTCTTAGTCAGTCATGCCCTTAAAAACAAAAACAAAAACAGACAGGCAGAAGTAGATTTTTGGAAGACATTATAAAGGAACTTTTTTATTAGATCCTGGTGATTTTGTGCAAATCTCTGTGCTGTTACACCCTTAGCTCCTGCACAGCAACACCTCTCTCTGATTTGAAGTCATCAAATTGCAAGTTTAACACAACAAAGTCAGATATTTCAGCCAGTCAGGAGATAGACAATTAATAGGGCACGCAGGACTTTGAGCACTGCAGGCTATTGATGACAGGGCAAGTGACTCCAGCTGCTGGTGGTGCTCCCCAGTCAGTGCAAGCATCATTGTTCAGAAGGCCACAATGAAGCTGGTGAAAAGCTCTTGGCGGAAATTATTCTCCAGCAAAAATGCAGAATCAGGCTGGTTTAGTGAATCTGCAAATTAGTCAACTTGCTTCAAATGCAATCAGGAAAAGAAAAACGGCCAAAAATACAGCCTGGAAGCTTTATTTTGATGATCTCAGATGAAACATTTTGATTTTCTCAGCCTGAAAAAAAACTTAGCATTTTTGATTTTACCTCCACTTAATTTTTGGTATGCCAAAAGACTAAAGCAATTTACCCCATATTAATTATTTCTTGCTTAGCTGGACAAAGAGATTAGAAAGTATCATTTAGGAGTGGCCAGGTGTATTTTTTTCTCTTTCCCACCCTCCACCCTGATTTTCCCATTCAGTCAAATGTAAGGAGACTGATCCAACCTTTATTTAAAGGCCCTAGGAGCAAAGAGCAAACACATGAAAGTGCAAGTAAGATGGTCTGTGTGCACTCATTTGCACAATGTGCACATGAAGTGAAGAGCAAGCAGCCTTGCTAAGTCCCCTCCTTTCTTTTTGCAAGGAAACTTTGCTATGAGACCACATGGCCACTCTGATGCCAGCAAGTTCCCTGCAGATGGAGAGAGCAAATAAAAATGTGCATATTTACATTATACATGCAGATTAGATAGTGTGCATTCCTCACAGCCTGTCCCTGAAACACCCTCCAAAATGAGTGTGGGGGAGAATGCAAAGTTGAGTCCAACTCTGTTCTCTCATTGTCTCCCACACTCATGCTCTTAACCATGTACCCTGGCTGATTAACCCTTTCCAGTACCCTGGGCCATGGATAAATCTGCCAGTGCCTGGCGTTCTCTGCCTTAGTGCAAAAATTGGAAATAGTTTTTCGTAAAGCACTGCTAAACTCAGCAGACAGCAGTAGTATCTGCAGGAGGGCAGTGGTAACAGTGTGGAAATTAATTACTGCATTTCTTAACCTTTGCATCTCATCCCTGAAGGTCACTCCAGGCACCCCTCCTCAGCAGCCACAGTCTGCTCCCTCTCAGATGTGGTTTCACCCTCTCTCTAGCGCCTGTTCTTCCCCCAGTCTCATCTTCCTTTGCCCTGGAGGGAATGACCTAGAGCTGTGTAATACCTGCTGAGTGTAAGTGGCTGCTTATGTCCCTTCCCATAGACATCCTACCATGAGTTCAGTGCAGGGAGAAGTGGGCTGTTTGCGGGAACAAGGAGCAAGCCAGCAATGGGCCACTCACTGTCTGCCCTGGGGAAGGTCAGCTGGAGCTTCTTTGAAAGTACATGTGCAGAAAGAAGAGTAGTATCATCCCTCCTTCCCCCCATACCATGCTGGATGATGTTTAAACTCTAAAGCTCTTGTTTTTTGCTAGGCTGTGCCCTGAATGCCTTTCCATTTGCAGTGGAACTACCAAGGAAAATCATCAGCTTGCTCTTTGTCTCCCTTTCTTAAAAAGCCTGGGGCTTCTCCTCCTCCACAGCTAGACATCTGCACCTACAAAAATCTACAAGGAAAGAGGTCTAGGATCATCTTTCATTGCCAGAACCAGGGTAGTAAGAACCTCTGGGCAATGAGGAATCACCCTTCTAGGTGCACACACTCCTGCTCTCATCTGTATCTCCGCTCTCATGCTGCAGCACTCATGTTTGCCCTTCCAAATGAGGTTCCTCAGGGCATTTGTTCTTCTTGCTCTTCACGCTCATTCACACATGCTTCCCTCGCCCTCCCACACAGCTCAGCATTGCAACTATTAGTAAGTTATGCCCCATTTCTCTCCAGGAAATCCTTGCCGGGCTCCTCCAGCTGCCACCTCGCTGACAGATGTTCCGCTCAGGCCCCACTCTATCATTTTTACATAGTGGCAGCCTGGTTAAATATTTCACGCCTCGCTTCAAATTTTTTGTGCTTCCAGTCACAGGGAATAGCATTGCCAACTCCAACATGGGTCATGCATGACCCTGGGGTGCTGATCCCTGAACTCTTTCTGGTCTTTCTCACAGGTGGGGCACAACGCTGTGCTTGGGAAGATGCTTTCCTTTGAAATAAGGCTGAGCTACAAGGAAAACTGCCTGCAGAAGAGCTTTGCTGAATTTAAGGTATGGAAGAACGAGAGATTCATGGCATCTCTTAGGCAGATGAATAAATTATAGTTTTTGATATATTTTCAAAGGTGTAGTTTGGCAATTTATATCCATGAAATGTAAATGCCTCTGACTTCTGCCATAGAAAGAAATCAACAGAAAAGCATGAGGTTATTAAGCACTGCAGAGAGTGATATGACAAAAAAAAGAAGAAAAAGAAAAAAAGGAAAAACCAGAGTGGTTGATTCTGGGATGGAGCCCTTCCTTTCAGGAAAGGCACAGAGGCCCTGGAGTGCATCCAGAGAAGGGCAGCAAAGCTTTAAAGGGTCTGGAGCACAGATCTTATGGGCAGCGGCTGAGGGAACAGGGGTGGTTGAGTCTGGAGAAGAGGAGGCTCAGGGAAGACCTTACTGCTCTCTGCAACTGCATGAAAGAAGGCTGTGACAAAGTGGGGGTTGGCTGCTGCTCCCATGTGACAGTGATAGGACAAGAGGTGAGGGCCTCAAGTTGCGCCAGGGGAGGTTCAGGTTGGATATTACAGAAAAATTATTCTCCTAAAGAGTGGTGATGCAGTGGCACAGCTGCTTGGGAGTTGGTGGTGTCACCATTGCTGGAGGTGTTCAAGAACCATGGGGATGTGGCGCTCAGAGACATGGTCAGTGGGCATTGGGGGGTGGGAGGGGGCTGGGATTGGATTCAGTGATCTTAGAGGTCTTTTCCAACATTAATGATCCTATAGTTTTAAAGGGATGTAAGATTTCTTGAGGACAGTGCAGGTTTTAGAGATTATGAAAAGTGAGTCTTGAGGTATGGTGCCATCTCAGCTCCTACTGACAGCCTTTATAATGTTCTTATTGCTGTGATAGCAATGGTAGCAGAGTAAATGAAATATGACTTAAAATCATAAGGAAGCTGAAACAATTTCCTTGTTTCATGTTGCACATTTACAGTCTCTTCTTCAAAGATCTTGCACATAGCTATTTTATTTTGTTCTAAATTGACTCTCACACCACTTTCACCAGCATAATAACTGGATGCTTCCAGTATTACACAAGGAACGTGACTAACATCTCTTACAGGTTGTTTGTGACAGTTCTTCCTTCTCAGGAAAGATATTATGGGCTGGACCAAAGCAGCTGTTTCTGACACTGATAGCTCATATGGCTGTGCAAGATTAAAATTGTAGTCGGGGGGGGGGGGGGAAAGAAGCAGCCTATTTAAGGTCCCAAATCAACCTCTAAACATCTGTGAAGACTTAAAATTTGCAAATCACATTTTTAAAGAGCATCCAGCTCTCATTCATGAGGCGTATACAATATAGCACATTCAGAGCTTTGCAGCCCCGTTTACATTAGAGCTTCATCAGGTATTTTTGAGCACTGTAACTCAGAAAGTCAATCCCAGTGCTGCTGAGCTCTTTGAAGATGCAGTGGACCAGCTCTCAGAATGGCTAGCACAAAGTAAAGCAATCAATCAGCCCACTGCTGTTCTGAGGTATATGAAAATGTGATGATGACCCCAGGTTTTACCGTAGAAAGGGAGCACCTGATGCACTGTGTGAGAGAGGTTGACAGATCACCCACCACGTTTACAGCATCTTAAATGCAGACCTGGAGTAATTTTTTTATTTTTTTTTTTTAAATTGGAGGAAAATAGTTAAGTCAATGTGGCACAAAGTAGCACGCAAGTGTTGCGAATAAAAGCTTCAAAGGGTACTAAAGTGCCATTGATTACCTTTGAGAGGATCTTAAAGATCTCAAGTCTCAATAAAGGACTTACACATACACTGTAATGTGAAACCATCATCTTTACATTTCCAATAATCACTTCTTCTCCAGTAGATGAATTCAGACATAAGCATGCTGTCAGGAGTTTCTAACTAAAAGTACACAAGGAAATCACAAGAAGTTACATTCCTGTTAAGTTCAACAGTATTATGCCCTTAGAAGAGCCTCCAGCGTTCACCTCTGCTTTGGCAGCCAAGATTTTAAGGGGGATTAACATGCTTAGTCTTTCTGATGGCTAAATATCTTGCCTACCTGGGAATCCAATCAGAATTCAGAGGTGGCAATAAGATGCCTCATCACCTTTCTCTATATTTTTATTGTACCTCATACCATGGCTTGTTTTATAGAAATAGAATCTAATAAACTAAGATCATATACTTTTGGGGAGAGGAGAGGAGGAGAAAATTACACGTTTGGTTGATAATGATAACAAGATTGCCATATGAAGCATTTGAATAGATACTGACTGTCATTTTGAGGAGGAATTTAGAACAAAGCAGGATAAGCGTGGTGTGGATGAAGCAGATTTAAACCTGACAGACTGCAAAATGGAGATGGGGAATGTAAAGGGAAATAATTCACTGTTTCCTCCAAGGACCTCTAGCTCTCCTGAAAAGCAGTGATCTCTAGAAGCAGGCATCCATGGGTGATTTTAGTCTAGAAGATAAACTCACTGTCCTCCAAGACAATGGCCTGAAGAGAAAGAGAAGGAAGAGGAACAAGAGTGAGCTGGTATTAATGACAGGCAGGTATCTGTGCTGGAATACTGTACCATGTGCTGGTCATCACAGTTCAAGAAAGCTGTTGATGCTTCGGAAAAAGGTGCTTCAGAAAAGCCACAGTAATCCCTCCAAAGATAGGAAATGTTGCCTTTGACTCCACGACCTTTATCCAGGTACCTTACCAAAGACAAGCTGATGGGCTGACATTGTCCTCAAGGAGAAAAACCCAAGGAGAAAATCACATTCATTTCGCAGGGGAGGATGGAGACAATAAAATCTAGAATACCTTCTCCAGTGGAGTTTATGGCAGGAGCAGAAGCTACAAGCCTAAAGAGTTTTGTGCATTTATCATAAAGCATTTTTCCACCATCACCTCACCTTTCTTCAGTACTACCTTTGTTGTTATTTCAACCTTTGCCTTGAGCCATTTCTCTCATTTGTTTTTGATGCTTTGGGCTTGTTTTAAGCCTGCTGAGTGATGATGATTCCCTGCATGGCTTTCCAGGGAAGTTGAGAGAGAAGAAATGACAATGAGGCATATTCTGGGAGCACAGCCTTCTACATGCACAGGGGCAGGCCACCTTGTGAGGGTAAAACTGGTGCCAGAGCCCCACTCTCTCCCTTTCTGTGCCAGTACCTGCATGCTGTTAACATGCAGCCTGCAGCACTCTGACAGGGAGCAGCTTGTGTTTGCAGAGACCTCCAAAAAGGGCAGTCTGGAAATGTCACAACTCCTTACCTTTGCAGCCAGCTCTTAGGAAGTGCAGGAAGAAGCTCGGTGAGGCTGTATAGAGATGCTGTCATGCAGGAAATCTTGGCAGAAGTCTTCCATTGCCAAATCCTCTCGTACAGCCACACAACCAACCCAGTCATGTGAGTGACAGCTACTAACAGGCCATCTCCCTGCCTGGCCCAGGTCCAAGTCACAGAGCCGATGCTTGCTAGCACTGTGCTGCACTACCTAGGCAGAGCTGGACAGGTGGTGTGGGCTAGAAGCCAAGGAAAAGCAGTTCATTCCTGGGGAGCGATCTTCCATCCGATGCAGCACATGGCTCACACTTTAAATTCAGAGGAATTTGGTTAACTTGTTCTTTTTTGTCTGAATAACACTTCTTTTTTCTTCCTTCCTTCCTTCCTTCCTTGCTCCCTCCCTCCCTCCCTCTGTTCCTTCCTTCCTTCCTTCCTCCCTTCCTCCCTTCCTCCCTTCCTCCCTTCCTCCCTTCCTCCCTTCCTCCCTTCCGGCTTCTTTTCCTGTTGTGAGCACTGAAACTCCATCACAAAAGCTTCATCATTTCTTAGTTTGTTATTGTAGCCTTTCAGCACTATATGTCTGCTAGTGCACCTCTAGCCATGCTGGAAATGGGAAGAAACAACCAACAGCTCCTTAGATAATGTAAAAAGATCTGCAATGCAAAAATGCCTTTCTGCCAGCAGCCATCCCCACCTGCATTTCTGCACTTCTCCAGCAACGTAGTGATGCTACCATGAGATTAGAGATTTAACCGAGGTCTTCTTTAGCTTCAGGAAGATTATTTACAATGGGAGGTATTTTTCAGAGTGCATGACAGCACTGTGGCAGGAGGGAGTTTCCTTGAGAGGTCCCTAATAGCCCTCCATGCATTTACCATTCCTTAGTAATCTCTCCTCTTCAGGCCTACCCAACCCTGCTTAGCTGGTTGCTGCTGAAGGAATCAAAACACAAGGTATGGCAGCTGCATGCACCCAGTGGGAAGAAAATCCCTACATGCACAAGCCTAAAAAAGAGAGAGAAGGGGAGAAGGCACATTAAAGAAAAGACATTTGCAGCAGGCTGATGCGTCCTTGACCGAAGGAGACATCAAAGACAGCTTCAGTGATTTACTCTTTGACAGGCCAGCATCTCCATGATTCACGGAGCTGATCAATTAGGTGATACATTCCCCTTCCCCACCACCCCTTTATTTTTAACAGCTTGTTGCCAAGAGTGGAAACGCTCCAGAACTGAATGGGCACCAGCATCCAGACCGTGTTGTGAGAGCTAAGCTGAGCATCCCTGCAGGTCTAAAGGGAGATCAGGGCACAGCCAAAAGGGATTTGTCACAGGGAACGTGGGCACCTAGCCCCCATTGGAGGTGAATGCCACATTTTCCTAGGTCTTACGGTAGAGATGATGTTGCCCTTCCATTTCACTGAACTTATGTCTATCTCTGCCTTCCAGATTCTGCGCCACGTGAAAGCTTTAAAAGCCTTCCAGCACTTGAGTCCTTAAGCCATATGCAAACAGAGCCTTGCCCCTTTAATACAGATGTCCTCCTGAACATATATATGTACTCCTGCAGGCAGTGAAAGAGACCCTTTCTTAGTCTTGGAGGTTAAACCCAAAGTGACCCTTAGCAATTCCATTCAGGAGTGCAGATTTATGCATATGCAAAAATAAAAGGTGAATACAAGAATGCACAGGCATCCTTTGTTCTTGTGCATATTGATGATGTTCAGGTGCCCTATTCACACTGCATTCATTTTACACATGCTTGCGTGTCAGCATATATATATACTCCAACCTAAATGTATGCACCCCCCTAATGCCAGTGGCTTCTCTGCTGATTGCTAATGGGGAAAATACCAGTAAAAGCAGCTCTCCCATTGTCTGCCTCCTCTCAGTCATTCCAGGTGGGATGCAGGGATGTAAAGCATGATTTTACATCACAAACCAACAGCATCTGCAGTAACAAAACCCTTCAGAGCCATTCCGTTTTGAATCTTTGACATCTAATGATCAAAAATAAAACAAGAATCCTGCATTTCCCAAACACCACCTCGAGGGAGAGTACAGAAAACACCAATGCTGGCTGTCCTATTGCAAATAGAGAGACACAGTCACAGCAGAGCAATTCTTGGTGAGGAGAAGGTGTTGGGAAGCACTGAGGCTGGGAAATGCATCACACAGGCTTCTGGGGCCATGAGCTGCAGCTGGCCAAGTACTGCAGAAAGCAGCTCGGGTTCAATGTTTGTGCTTCTTCCCTCCTGATGACAAGCTGCAGAAGTCTGGCTACAATCTCATCTAGACAGAGAGATGGGAGCAGTTGTTGGGGTTCAGAGAATAACTCCCCATTTACGGGATGTTCTAGAAGCCCACGGACAGAAACCATTTCAGGAACACACATGGGGATGAAAACACTTTGAGTCAGAGCCAGGGTGTGAACGAGGCAATCAGCACTGGGATGCTAAGCCAGCCATATCAGCAATTGCAGTGTTTAAAATTTCATTGAAGATAATATCACAAATCCGTATCCTTTGTGCCTGCAAGTCCTCTCTTCTGAACACGGCCGCTGTTGTGCTTCCCACGTGAATACACTTATGCACAGCTCAAAGCAGCAGGAATGAGTCTGAGCAGGCACAAAGCACCAGGAGAAAGAAATAGTGCTGCTTTGATATAAATCCAGGTTCAGGATAAAGGTCCATTTATTTCTGAAAGAACGGAGATTTCTTCCCTACTTTGCTCAGTAGCTGTGACCTGTCCTGGTGCTCGATGGTAACTGTTGCAGGGTAAGTCTAGGTGAATGTTTCACTACTGATCTTTCTAGAAGGATGATGGTAACAAAGAAGAGAGGACTGGAGATCACCATCAGATGGAAATTTGGTAGAGAATTTGGGAATTAACACAAATTTTACTCTTGTTTAAGGCCAGACTGGATGGGGCCCTGGGCAGCCTGATCTGGTGACTGGCAACCACCCACGGCAGGGGCTTTGATCTCGACGATCTTTAAGGTCCCTTCCAACCTAAGCCATTCTGAGATTCTGTGATTCTGTGACTCTAAGATCATGAGACATAGCATGGTTGCATGGCGAAGAACTCCTCCGTCTGGGTTCAGACTGGAGATCTCTCTCATATCACTCTGTCTCACAGGGATCAGAGAATGGAGGCATGAAGCTGACAGTCCCAGCATCCCCCCACGTAGCACTGAGGATGTTCAGCATTCCCAGCTGAGCCCTGGCTCTTTCCAAGAGTCTCCTGCAAAAACAGAGACATTGTTGAATATTCTCTGATTTGATCTGGATGAAATCTCTCATCAGATCCTGCTGCTCTTCATGGCGAAATACCCACAGGCAACAGAGTCCAATTTTTACCCGTTCAGCTTCAGGCATAAATTTGCTGTTTTCAAAGCGGAGACAGCATCAGATGGCAGAGCAAAGGGGAAAAAAAAAAAAAAGAAAAAAAAAAGTCTTTCACCAGCTGTGAAAACTGCCCTTTTAATTTTCATGAAACGATATGAGACGAGAACAAAAGAACTGTTCTGCTGGTTGCTTCATTCATTCCTCACTGGTATAATCGACAGCGAGTGTTTCCATTGAACTCTTAGGTGTCATTAGCTGCTGGATCTGATTTTGGCTTCCCTCCTTTTCTGCTGGTGAATTACTTCCTTCAAGAAATCACCTCCTAAATTCACATTCAATTTTGGGGGGCAAGTTCTGTTCTGTTTGTGACAGGAAGATGGTTTGTTCCTCTTGTCCTACCCAGGTTTCTCTGTTGTGGTAAATTCTCTACCTGTTTCTGTTACTCCACTTTGAGGCCTCCCTTCAGATGTTACTCTTTCTGTTTTACATCTACCCTGTATCTCATTAAAACCACACATCTGACCAGATTTCTGCTCATTACAACAGGCAGAAAGTTCTGCTTATAGGAATGTAGTTATAATGAGGGCAAAGAGTATGGCTCAAAAACAACTTCTAATAGCTCATTAGCAAAAAAAAAAAAAAAAAAAAGGCTAGTCAGACACCCCTGTAGCTTCCTCATTGTTCCTCAAGATCTGAGAACCATCCCCTTCCAAGCCTGTGGAAGTTAGCAATGTTTAGTCTTCAAAATCAAGGCAAAGCTATCTTCTTCTCTGAGGTCTGTCTCACAGCCCTAGAAGTACCCCGGACTCTTGTGTCTTGTGATAATGTCTGCAGATTTCATGAATCACTTAACATGGTTGCTTGGTGCTCATTTATCACCTCCTCTACATCTGGGAAGTAGTGAGGGGGGCCAGCACTGCACACTGACAACTGAATGATGCTCTCTGCTCCCTGCCTCAGTGTGGGTCTGGTCTGGTCCTACCTGATGTTGTCCTTCTGACATCACGATGCTGTTTGTTGGTTTGGAGTGTCAGCCTGGTGCAGACTGGGTCAAATTCTGGGTCTGCTGGAGCACATTCGGAGGAAGACCACAAAAATGACTGGAGGGATGGAACACGTCCCCTGTGAGCACAGGCTGAGAGCTGGGGCTGTGCAGCCTGGAGGAGAGAAGGCTCTGGGGAGACCTGAGATTGGTCCCTCAGGACCCAAAGGGGAACAGATTCTGTATCAGGGTCTGTTGTGATGGAACAAGGGGAAATGAACAGGGATACCTACAGATGATCAGGCATTCAGAGCCTCATCCAGCCTGAACTGTAGTATCTGCATAGACAAGGCATCCAGCAGCTCTCTAGGCAACCTATGCCAGTGCCTTACAACCCTTACTGCAAAAATTTGTTACTTAAATCCAATCTAAATCTCCCCTCTTTTAGTTTGATACCATTTCCCCTTGTTCCATCACAACAGACCTGAAGAGGACAGAATTTAGACTCTTGACAGGATGCCATCAGGTTTTCCTGGATTGTCTAGGCTTTACCCAACCCTTGCTCAATCAAAGTGAGTAAACACAAAGTAAAAACTGAGCATGGACCTTAGGATTTATGCACTCAAGTCATTGCAGGATCATCTCTGGGGATGAAGCAATTTACACTGTAGAATATCAGTGTACTAAGAGCTTAGGAGGAGCTTCATGGAATTGACAGCTCTGTACATGTTTTCTGATTAGCCACTCACAGCACCTATCGGAAAGAGAGACTTCATCATCACTGGTATTTAACGTTGAACTTCAGCTCCATTGAATGCAGGCTGAAAGCGTAACATTTTGACAGCCTCACAAGATGCTGTCTGAGCTGACACAGAAGAGGACTCTTCTAAACTGGTGATATCTGGCCTTCAAAGGACCGATGAATGATTACCCACAGCCAGACAGTGCCCAATCCCTAGGAACAGAGGTGTTGGCCACATCCAATGGGACTGAATCCCACTGCAGCTTCTGGACAATGAGGAGCTGTTTGCTTCAACACCTTTCTGCGGCCAGCAGTGCTGCACAGTTGGAGATAAGCAGGTATCAACCCCTTGGAGGAATATGCTCCTCAGTCAAACTATCTTTGAAAGCATTTTATTTTTAGCCTGTCATTCATAATTTCTCTTGTGCACGTCATGGTGACTCATGCTTTGTTCCTCCTTACCCATACGGATGCCTGCAGAGACAACGTGATTCCTTGTTTAATGCATGGTCTCTCTGTTTGAGGGCTTGTTGTTTCAGTGACGTCTAGAAGCAGCAAAGGTTGCTTCTCAGACAAGTACTTTTATGCTGTGAGATTTTGTAGAAGTGTCCTTTTGCATTGTTGTTTTTTTTTCCCCCTTAAGAAATATGGTTTAAGTAAAATGCAGACATAGTAAAAGCATATGCTGTGGTCACATCCATCTGAAACAGAAAAGGACGTCAAATGGAAAAGCAGCTGTTAATGCAGAAGAGACCATCTTGTGCATCACGTTGTGTTTCTCACACCCCTGCCAACCCCTTCACAGATGTTCAGCCCAGAAGATTCCCTGGAACATCTGTGCCACATCCCCTACCTGCTGCAAGCCACAAAACGCCTCCCTGCAAGACCTCCTCATAAACCTCAGACCCTGTGTAGAAAACTCAAAGCCTTCAAAATGGTACTTACAGAGAAAAAAAATGGAAGAGATCAAAGGCAAAGAAAGGAGCAAACAGTTCCTAATAGCTGCCTTGTGCTTTCTATGTGGACTGGTACTGGCTTTTCCATAGCTGTGGCACTGAGCTCACAACACTGTTTTTTGTTTCCCTGGAGCTCATGGCTCACCTCAGCTTTCTCTGATCCCTCCAGTGAGCTATTAGAGCACCAACTGTTGGGAGGTTGTTTTAGCAACAGTTTGAAAAGTGATTTTTTATGAGCTGTTTATTACCCTCTCAGATTTATGATGTTCCATTCAGACTGATTATGTGAAATAATAATAATAAAAAAATCTCTAACAAAACATGGACTAAGACCAAAAAAGGAGGTTTCTAAAGAAAATATGGACCAGAGTTATTCTTCCTTTCTTTATCTTTTTTTTCCCCTTTAAGAATCGTGGTGATGTGGCACTGAGGGACATGGTCAGTGGGCACTATTGCTGGTAGGTGGAGTACTGGACCAGATCTTAGAGGTCTTTTCCAACCATAATGGCTCTATGATGAGTGGTGCTGACCCATGCAGTGAGGAGGTGATGAGTTTTCAAGGGAGGAAATGTTCCCTGGCTGTGAGAGCACCAGAATGGCCCCAGCACATCGCTGCTGGGTGCTTTTCATGCTTTTTTGGGGGCTGTAAATGGACTGAAGTGGCTGCTGAGAACAAGCTCTCCTTCAGCCCTTAAATATGTTCCTCTCACATTGAGCTGCAGCATCAGGATAGAATTAAAGATCTTCAGTAATTAATACCCATTCATCAGCTTTAAAAATCACCTGTGTATAATAAATGCAAGAAGTTAAACATCTTGCTGCTGAGCCTCTGCTGGTTGTCACTGAGGCAGGACAATTTATGACACCTTTCTTGAGCATCTTGTCAAGGACTCATGCTTGTCGTTCCTCCAAAGGCCAGATGCAGCCTGGAGAAGATGAGAATTCAGTGATCTGCCCTGCTGCCTTGTTACCCTGCGTGATCATTTCCAATAAGTGTTCTTGTTTAATCATTTCCCTGCATCAAGCCCAGGGTTCTCTTATGTTTGTCTGTGTCATATTAATAAAGGTCCATTTGGGAGGACGCTGGGGGTGAAAATGATTTGACCAAGGTTAAGTAACAATTGTACAAAATTGTTTTGACATTATGTTAATGTCTGCTCGTGCATTATCCCCAATTTAAAGTTAATCACCAAAATTACCATTGCATTTCCCAAAATCTAATGAAATAAGATTTGTTGAGGTGTGAATAATGCAGAAATTGAGAAGCATGCTGTCACTATTAAAACAACAACAATAACAACAACAACACAGAAATAAACTGCTGGCTTTAACTCTCTGAGTGCCAATACAAGGTGAGATGTGTTCACAAATTAAATCAGACCTTTACCACCTCAAAATTGTGCAGAGTGGGGTGTGAGCAATGTGTGTGTGCACAGAGCACACATGTCTAAGCGCAGGGCCATGGCCAGACTTCCCATGTTAATAAATATAAATGGGTGCTTTAATGGTCAATGGGTTCAGTCATGGCTTGGCTGTGCTAGGATGAACATAGCTGATCTGGGAAGATAAAGATAGAACACTGCTATCGTGAAAAAGCATTAAAAAAAAAAGTCATTATCATAAATTCATATAAAACTGCTATGGGTAAACGGTAGCATGTGGAACCAAAAGAGATGGAGGAGTCTGTTTGCTTCTCATGTTACGCCTGAACGAATACAGGCAAAAAGAAGGACGAATAATGAGGAAGCATTGATGCTGCAGTGGCACGAGAGCCCGGTCCTCAGCCCACTCATCGCTGATTTTCAAAACTCAGCTAACTCCTTTCCCAGAAGCTTCGTACACAAAGAACTCAAAGTGAAGGATGTCACAGTCTGTGCAGCTGGGGAGAGGATTTTAACAGATGAAACTGGAAAATGGGGAATAACTGTGGAGTTGAACCAGTGCTTTAACCACACGGAGAAAAAAATTCAGTTGTTAGGTCTAGAAAAGTGTGTGCAAATAGCACACCTACAGGCTGACTGCTCTGAGATATGAGTGAGGTATAAGGGGAAGGGTGGGAGAGCCATTTGGGACTGGAGCAGGAGGGAAGAAATTGAAAATATATGGCTGTGGCAGTGGTGCACAAAGCTGCCCAAAAAGAGGAAGAGAAAGAGGAGTGAAAAGAGCCCAAGGAAGGATGGAGGAGAGAAATCAAGCTCAGACAATTGCTGCAGTTTTCCTTCAGAGCTGCCCCAGGCACCACTGGAAGTTAAAATGAATTACTGAGCTGGAAGCAGTTTCTTATGTCAAGAACTGAAGTAAAGGAAAGACAAAAATGACTCAATCAATTCTAAAAGCAGGTGTTTATCGCTTCATGCTCCGAACTGGCTAACTCACTGGGTGAGGCAGTGAGGATCACATTTTCGATATGGAAAATTCCAATTTTTGCATGCAAATACAAACAGTCTGCATTTGCATCTAGTTCTCCTGAGGTTGTGTGTACAAAGATATGGCCAGTGAAGACCCAAACTGTCCCAGCACAGTAATTGCAGCCAGTTTTGTGGATAACAAGTACAATTTCAAGTGCGGAAATAAGCTTGAGAAAGGCTAAAAACCTGATCCTCTGTATGCCTCGAAAAGCTACAGAATGGCTGCATTGTTGGCTTTAATAAATTCCTGGTGGATATTTCAGATCCTCCACAAAGTCCTTCCACAAAATCCAGTTTTCAACTTCTTCACCTACCAATCTCTCTGAAATGACCCTTGTCCTTCTAGCCACTTGGGTGTTGGGACTTTTCCTGTGGCATCCAAATGAGGACATTCTGATTCACAGAGATGAATCAAATGATGCTTTTCTCTTTCAATTTTTACTGGTTTTGCATAGTATGATGGAGCCAAATATCTATCAGGACAAAATTGATAGCAGCTCCCAGAAATATGAGAAAAGGCCCCAGGCATTCTGTACTTCATGTGTTGCCTGTGTAGCTTTATTTCAACATGAAAACTAATATACTGAATTATTCCATAAGTTATTGGAGTTCAAAATATACTCACTGCTACAATGACTGGAAAGGAGGTAAATTTTAGAAGTGCTAGCAAAACAGAAATCCTTCCTCCCTGAACTTTAAAAAACCTGTGGGTTTCTGAGACTTTGTCTGAAGTCTCTTGTCTCATGTGTGCTACGAGGAAAAAATACTGTGAGAAAGAGGATGTGTCTTCTTCCAGTTACAATGGTATTAATGCTGAGCTACGTGTGACAATGTCACCCTCTTGTAGCTAGGAAAATAACTGCAAGGATAAGCCCTTTGAGGCTTATACTTATGGGCACATCAGTCTATTTGCAGCCAGTCTGGATCTTGGAAGAAAAAGTCCCAGGCCCATAGTAGTTACTAGAGGTTTCATGTTAGCTAAAGGTCTAAAGAAGTAACCTCAGCAAAGTAGAAGTCGTAACTATCCAGGAGACCTTAATCCACATTTGGACCACAAACAGGAAGCAGGTGTAGTCCAGTAGATTTATTATTTGAACTCCTCTCGTTTTTCAGGGTCGCCCAAGAATGATCACAGAGCAACCAAATACATTTTGTGAGCTGATAGTTACCTCCTCTGGAGAAGAGGCAGGCTCTTCCAAAAACTTTCTAGTCTCGTTAAGTTTTTCTGTTGCGTGATATCATAGAATCATTGCATTATTAAGGTGGGAAAAGGCCACTGAAACTCTCTAGTCCAATCATTAGCCCATCCCCACCATGCCCACTGACCATGTCCCTCGGTGCCACATCTCCATGGTTCTTGAGCACCTCCAGGGACAGTGACACCACCATATCTCAGATTAACTTTGTTTTCACGAATAACTTTATTAATAGATTTCTATATTCACCCAAATCAAACTGCTCGCTGGTTCTTAACAATTGCTAATTAGACAAGATTTAATACCATGGGAATCCTTTGCCTTATCTTTGACATAACCATTTTGCTTTTAATTGGAGAAGGCTTTGTGGACAGCCTGGTGCTAGCTCAGCCATTATTTTTTGCCCTCCCCTCAGCACAGTCTCAGCACAATCTGCTTTAACAAGCACTCAAAGGTTGTTGGTACTTATGATTTCTTGCAGAAGCATTTGAAAGGTTACTAAGAAACTTAGCATGTCTGTAAGACTATGCTGTGATAGTGTCAAACCCAAGATTGTAAAATCAACATAATTTATATAACGTGCTTAGAAGTTACAAGCTCCACCTTCTATCTACAGTTGATCGCCTGTATGGCTGTCAGCAGCCAGGTCCAGCATCTGTCTGCACAACCCCGAGCTTGTCAGGCCTCCAGACACAGAGCCAGTTTCAGCCATGGCTTCCCTCTGGCAGGGCAGCCAGCCTTCGGGTTGCGTGGGTGACTTTGGCTCGCCTCTTCCCACAGAAAACAAATCAGCCGCAAACTGGAACTCAGGCCAGCCGTGCTGAATGGTTAGCAAAATGTTCACTTAGCCCGAAGCTGGGATTTGTGTTGTCTGAGCCAAATTTCAAGAGAGGCAGCAACAGTTTCTAGTGTTGGGTGGATGCCAGCCAGGTTATGGAAGTTATGAGCAAGTGTTGAGGCCTGTCTCAGACCTCAGTTTCAGGGATGCAGGCCTTGCAAAGTGGAAGCCAGGGAAATTTCACATGTAGACCACTGAGAGCTGAAACTGCAGCCCTCACTGCTTTTCCTCTGTTGGGTTCTGGCTGTCAGCTAAGGCTCATTTGCACATCACCTTAGGTTTGCTGAGAACTCCTGGACTTCTGAGACAGAAGTCATTCCATTTTAGCTTTGGATGATGGTGCTTTAGAAACCACAAGGTCACCTGAGAAGTGCGGCGCTCACAGGTCTCCTTAGTTGTTTCTCCAATTTTCTTTCCAAGTTCTCTCGCTTCTCCAGAGACACTGGTCTGCTTTACAAATTGTTTCCATCCGCATCAAGTCTCAGAGCTGCCTGAACCACCATCCTGTCCTCTACTCAGGGACTGAATAATGCTTCAAAGCTCTGGGCTCTGATGCTCTCTTCTACACCCTGTTCTGCCTAGGGCATCCTTGACATTAATAATTTTCTGTCTGGAGAATCATGTTCTGTCTGAGTACGGAATTATAAGACATTGAGCATCCTAAAACTATGGGAACATAAGATGCAGTGGAATTTACAGGTTCAGTTCTCGTATAATAAGCCAAAGGCATTATGGCCAAGACTGGCAAGTTGGATGGGAGAAGGGAGCTTGGAAGGCATTATTAGTCTTATGGTGAGTCCTGCTTTGTGATCAGTGTAGTCCTCTGCTCAGGGGAAAAAAAAAAACCAAAGAGATTGTTCCCAATATAAATCTAAGATCAGCAATAAGAACTCTTCATGTTGGATTTATTCATCCATTTTCCCTTGGTTCTCTTGCTCCAGACTTTCTAAAGCAGAGAGCTGTGCTGCTTGGCTGGCTGTGAGGGAAAGAGGTTAATACTGAAGATTACACAAGGTTCTGCAATTAGACAGTTTCTTTGTACCATAATGTAGGCGCCAAGATGACCTCAGAGGCCTTTTTTGCTGTTGCAGAAACATATTGGACAAGTTTTCTCAGCAGCTGTGCATTAGTGTTCCATATTTAATGGGCTGATTATAAATTACAACAGCTACCCTAAGATCTTCCCATCACTCTGGATTTCTTCACGGCAACTTTCTTGCTTTCCTTTTTTTCCCTTGCCTCCAAGGGCTGCTTTGCAAATATGTGCCATTCGGTGGGAAAGCAGATGGGAGGATAATAAAAGTTATGTTTTATGGATTCATACGAAGACTGCTCTTTTTTTTCTTCTCAAGGAGAAAAAAAAAAAAAAAAAAGGAAAAAAAAAAAACCCAAGAAAAAAACTTGCCTCACATTTCTTTTCAGGAAAAGAAGTTCCAAGCGAGCAATGCGGGACTGATAGAAATGGGAAAGATGGAGCTGGGCATATCCAGAGATAGAGGAAGATGACTTTTCAGAGCATACAGATGGGTTTTTATTAGTATTATTTTGCTTCACCTTGGGTCTTTCATCCCACTTGTACAATCTACCTCCACACAACAAGTTCAGTATATGGTATATTTCTACTTGCTGGAGTCAACAGCTCATGAAATAAATGAGGGGAGAAGAGAATAGGGAAGAATCCCAGCCCTCTCAGCTGCCTGGGAGAGGCACACATCTGCTTGGCTTAGCGTGGGGCCCAGCAAGGCGGCCCAGCTGGTGGGCATTGGTCAATCACTTGCCTCCATTTCTTCAGCACACTTTAAAGACCCAACCCATGCAAGTCTAAGTTTCAAATTAGGAAACAGGGCTTTTCTGTTTGTCTTTCTTCCATAGCTTTCCTTCTCCTGCCCCTAAACTCTAGTTGGCTTTGATTCCTCCTTAAGCTGTTTCTTATGTGTAGTTTGCAATGTTGTTGTTTGTTGGGTTTTTTTTTTCCTATTTTATTTTTAGGAACACTTAAGGGTGAAGATTGTTGGACTGGAGTGCGTGACTAATGAAAGCTACATTTTGATATATTTATTTTCCTATCCAGTTGTTTTCTAGGGGCAGCTGGAATTGTCCATATCTTCTTAATGGATGTGTGTTTCTGGTGTTGTTTGTTTGTTTTTCTTTAGTGAGAAACAAATGCCCTTTACTGTGGAGGAGAAGTGCAAACACCTTCTCAGCCGTGTTTTTGCATCTGTAATGTCCTGTAATCAAGGGTCTCAGCCCCACTCAGCGTTGGGCCCCCAAAGCTTTTGAGTGGCATAATGGATCTTCTAAGAATTCATGGCTCTGTTTGCTCTCTTAACCTGTTAAGAACTCCTAGAAATGATCTGTGGATCCTGGGAATCATTAAGCAGGGGATTGAAAACGTGACTTGCAATTGTTTGTATGCTAAGCTCAGAGGCTAAGTGTTTTGGCTGACATCAGAGCTTTGGCTCTTACTCTCTTCCTTTTTTTTTCCCAATGCACACCTCCATCCCAAGAGATCTGGAGACTCCCAGCCCAATTTTAGGCAGCAAAAACAAACTTTCTTTATTTTTTTTTTAATAATTGTGCTCTAGGTTTTCTGGAGCCTGAAACACAGCAGGGGGGCTAGGTTAATACAAACCAAAAGCACGCTTGCTAATCTGGTCTTTATGCTGAACGTGAACAAAATTCCTGCTAGGATGAGGTCAGCGGCACGCAGCACTTCAGAATTGGCTGAGGTGTAACTGTGACAGCAGCTGCCTGATCTTTGGGACAGCCATGAGCCTGGGGCTCTCCAAGCAGAACACTGAAAAGCCAAAGTCCACAGGCTGATGATGAATAAGTATATCTTAAAGCTGCTATCTGTTATGTGTATCCTGCTCTAAAACAGGTATAGCCCATAGATGGTAGGAATAGCTTGCTCTCAGTTCAGAAGAAAACACGTAATTCCTAATGTTAGGAGGGTCTTTAGACCAGTAGAGAAAAGGATGTAACAAGATCCAACATCTGTGTTTATTTAACATTGATTTCCAATTGGGAAACAAGGTGAATGTTTTTAACAATGGAATGATGAACCTCTGGAGCAGTTGCCTGAGGGATGCGGTAGGCTCTCTGCTACTGAAATCTGATATATCAAGTTCAGATCACTTTTCTGAAAGAGGTGTTCCAGCTCAACATGAAGTCCCGGAGTTCAGTGAAAGGCTACAGTGTGAATTTTTACATCGGTAGGTAAGTGGGAGGTCAGATTAAATGATCATAATAGTCTTTTTTTTTTTTTTCCTTTCAACCTTTTGAGTTGAAATCCTTGAGCATGCACTTCATAAAAGTCATATCAGAAAGATGAGAGAGGTCTTAAAGGCAAATATTGCCTGCCAAACCCAATTATCAGAGCGGCAGTTGAAAGTGATTTGTGCCCTTGCTCAGCCTGAAGCATTTGACCACTGATTATGGCAAAGGATGTATGTGGTGGTAGAAGTGAGAGGGCTGCAAGGAAAGGGCTTGCAGGTGCAGGAAACCTCCACTTTCTTCATATGAAGACTGGAGAACAGTGTGAATTGCCTTGGGCTAAAGAGGTGTCTGCTTTTTGGAGAGGTGCCCAGGGAAGAGAGAGTGTCACCATCCCTGGAGGTGTTCTAAAAACATGGGGTTGTGGCACTGAGGGATGTGGTTTATTTGGCAATACTGGATGTAGGTAGACAGTTGGACTTGATGTTCATAGAGGTCCCTTCCTGCCTAATGATCCTATGGTACTGTGCCTCAAAGCCTCTCCTATGTCTCATATTACAGTCAGTGCAGTGCAGATGCACATGTGAAGCAGGTCATCTCACCTCCAGGGCTTCACTGCAACCCTTTGTAAGGCTGTGAGAGAAGCCTTTGCTTCCTGATGTATAAAGGAGAGAGCTGGCAGCACCATGAAGCAGTGTTTGCAGCCAAGCCTGCCTTGTACCTGATGCGCCACATGCATACAGGTTATGAATAATTTCTTCCTTAAGAAATGAGCCTAGGTTAAAAATAGCCCCTGCCTTTAGCAGCTTGCTGCCTCCTTCCTGCTCGCCGAGGTCAGAGATCTGTCGAGGTGTTGGCAGTAAGTTTTAACGTGGAAATATTTAGAAGTTAAAGCTGTCTGGTATCTCTTTGCCAGTGCGCAGAGCTCTGGGGCAGATGATGGAGTGGTGTTCTCACCCTGGCCTGGAGATGAACCTGTCTGTGAAGAGAACTAGAGACAATTTCTCCATTACATAACCCGGCCTCAACTCCGCTGAAGCTGTTAACAAAGGGCTAACAGCACGGTTTTGTGATGTGATTCCTTTCCAATTGCGGCTGGATCCAGAGAAGGTGTTTTAAAGCTGCTGCACAGAGGTACTGATCTTGCTGTACATGGAGGAGTCCCCTGGTGTAACGCCATCTCTCTGTTACTGTCTGTGATGAACTCGTAAAACAAGGTGCATTTGGAGGGTACATGGTAACACACTTGTACATTCTTGTTTCTCTTCTGTGGGATTAGATCTGCTATGAGCACGCAGAGCTGGACAGGCTGCAAGCTTAGGGCCTTTCCTGCTCCAGCTGAATTACACTGATGATTTCTCATTAATTCTCAACTCAGGGCTTACAGATTTTGTCACCATACGAGAAGCAGGGTCACAGACACATGGTATCAAACACAGGCTCCTTCCTCACCTGCTGACCAGAAGGACTCAGCAATAGTTTAGAACTGTAAGTAATGATATGTTCCCGCAGCTGGCAATGAAATAATCAGGATTAAGCCCCAAAGGCACAGTTAAAACCATGCAGCTCACACTGCGGTAAAGGGGAAGAAAACAATCGGGTGTTTACTTACTGAGCTGTTAATGAAGTGGTTTTTACTCTGACTAATCAAAGCTCTTGAGGTGGGTGGTGTTTTGCCTGAAGAAGAGAGGGAGACTTCTGGTCTCTGTGCTTGGAAGGAGAGTAAGGAAGGAACTGCAGGAAGATAAAAAGATCTTCTGGCACTTGAAATATATAAAAATTCTGTGAGTGATGACCTCTTTAAGGTTCTGGCATGCAGATCTCCACACAGACAAGATCAACCATTGATGGATAGTGCTAGGAGGGTGAGGAGGTTGACGTATGCTGGCTCCAGAAGGATCTGAGCCAGGTGCTGAGCTTTGAGACAGCTGGAGCCTGAAGGGAACTAAGCAGCTGTAGATCTCCATCCGTACTATCAAGGACGTGGTCACACAACTAGGCAAGATTTGTGTCGCTGTCTCCAAGTAACCCTTTCCTTTAATCCCAGTAAAGGTCAGAAAAGATGCTGTATTGGTTTGGGAACTCATGAACATGAAGCTTGTTCCCCTCTCTCCACAGTGAAAAGCTGTATGGCCCCCTGCTTGTCAGACACATCTATGCCTTTTCTGTGGTGCTGTCCTGCAGCATTCTTCATGTGGGTGCTCTCAGGTGCTGCCATTTCCTCTCTTCTCCTGCACCAGAGCAATACGTGCCTTCCTTGCCTTGTGGCTATGCTTTGTCTGCTCTCAGCCTCAGTGACTCATTGTAAAAAATGATCCAGTTTTCAGAAAGCACAGGGTTCTGTGTCCTCCACTTAATTATTGTTTTATTTTAATAAGCAATTATGTTTCAGAGGCACCTCAGAGCTCCAGGCGTTAACCACTTATCACCTGCTGAGTGATTTAGAACTAGTGAAGCACATCCCATTTGCAGGTTGGAATAAGGCCTGAATCCTATCAGCAGACAAATGAGTTCAGAAAAGCTCAATGTTTGTAACTCCATTGCTTAGGGATTCATCCCCAGGTCCTCAGAGAGAGGCTGAGTGGGCTGGAGGAGCTGTAGGGATGTCTGTTCCCTTGTTGTTCTGATAACAAGCAAAGGGCTCATTAGAGGCTGTGAAAGGGAGAAGACTATCTGTTGGTTGTTCTATACAATTTGCTTTGCCACAGGTATTCCGTAAGTCTCTCTCAATTACAGACCACAAAACCCTAGTTGCTCAATCTACCTACAGCTTGGGGTTCAGTGTGCGAGGTGACAACCTCCACAGTGAGAGGGCAGGGCAGGAAGGCAGTGAGTTTCAGCTCTAGAACTGATGTCTCTCAGAGCTGAAATATTAAGTACAATTAATGGTTTCTTCTCAGGACTTATCTTCCACCACTAAGCCATTTGTTGAGCTTCCTCCAAGAGCCTGAAACAAACTGGCTACAGCAATTTGCAAGAATAAACCTTGAGCGTTTCCATGGACTGCATGGAATCTGAGCACAGGTATCTGATAGGGGTGGATGGGGCTCTTGAGCACCTGATCACATGTAGGTGTCCCTGTTCGTTTCAGGGGAGATGGACTAGATGGCCTTTAAAGGTTCCTTCCAATTCAAGTGATTCTATGATTCTACCTTGAAGATAAACCTGGGTTATCAAATACTGACTGGCTTTCTCCTGCAGCTTTTATGACCTAAAGGTTTCTTTATTGTCCTCCCACATCTCCATGACTTCCAGGTGGCACAGTTGGAAGCCCATTCAAAAATATAATCCCATTACATCTTCTCGTTTTTAATGTATGACATAAAAAAACTATGCAGCAGGTAGGCCTGCATTTAACTCCTCGGTTGGAAGGTTCAGCAGCTCAGCCCGTGCATGCTATAAAGAATTATTATTGGCATTATCTACTGTGTTTGTCAGCACATGTGCCATATGCTCCAAGGTGTATGTCCTCCACTGAGTCATTTTACATCTTCCATATGGGGTCTGTCCTCAAGGTTCCACACAGACTCTGAGGTATTGAGGCAATAATGAGAAGGGTAATAAATGCAATAAGGGAAAAATAGGGCTGAATCTTGCAGGGAGTCCCTGAGCAGCAGGAATAGGAGGCTTCTTAATTCATTTCCTCCTCTTATGTTTGGTGATACAGAGCAGAGGAGGGGTGGGAACAAGACAAGGATATTAGAAAAGGAGAATCCCATGTCCTTATTGAGGAGAACGTTTTCCTCCCACTTGCTGCATGAGGAATCCTTTGAGTGTAGTACATTTGAAAGAGTCTTACCTATGCTGCAGATGCTTATTCAAAATCATTGTTGCTCTGAATTAAGGTGAAGAGTACAATTATCACTAGCTGTGTCCCCTAAAGTAACTTAAGCTGTTCAGCTGTTGTTTCAAAGCTCCAAGCCTGTGGTCCTGCTCATTTTCTTCTCCATATTGACTTTTTTTTTTTTTTGCCAGAAATAAGGAGGCGAGCTTTCTTTTTGGGGAAACAGCCATTTCTAAGCAACAACCAGCCTGAATTACATCGTAGCACCCCTTATGTTCCCACCTATGCACCATCAGAATGAGCCCAACAAGAAGCCTCTGTTCTCTTTACTGTGATTTTTTGCCTCACCTGTCCATCTGACCTTCCGCTGTCTATTTCCTCCTGACCCTATCTACTCTGATTTAGAGACTGATGTTTCCAGTATATCTCTTGACAGAAAGAGCAGGATTCCCAGAAGAGACTCTGTCAGTGCCCAGAAATGTAGATTTTGCAGGAGGTGGTCCAGCAAGGTGCATTTAGGACTTGTTTATTGCTGGATCGTTCCTTTCCAGCCTCAGGCCCCCTGGAGCCAGGGAGCCTCAGCTTTTTTCTGCAGCCCTCCTGATACTCCAGTTTGGATTTGGGATGCAGCTCAGCAAAGTTTACCTGTCATATCCACAACAAGCTGGGGATGGCAATGCTAATATTGCAACATCTTTAGCAGAGCTCGATGATAGCATTTGACCCAAATTACAAAGGGAAAAGAAGCAGCTCTGTAAAAACTAAAATGTCTCTGGTCGACGAGTTCTATTGAAAACAAAAAAAAAAGCTAAGAATGAAAGGGGCACATTCTGATTTCTCTCTTGTCTTAGTGTGATGTTATGGGGCTCAGCTAAGCAATCATTGCATAGACCCCGAGGAATCAGACTATGTTTGCTGAGAAGGCAACCTTATGCTTTCATGGCAGCAGGAGAAAGAGCAGTGTGAATAGGATTGCCTAGAATCAGGTCCCCTTCTCTCTGCTGGAAGCTTAGGGAGATTGGAAATGTACTTTAAATCAAATAGATGTACCTGGGCTTTCGGGTTGTGTGGCATTTTAATTTTCGTACCCTTCCTTAGAGCTTAACTCAATGAAGAGAGCGATGAGAAATGCTCTGGGACTGACTTGTGAAGACCTGATGGGGTGTAAAGTAGTGAGTAGACTTGTCAAGGGAAGATTGTTCAGGGCTAAATTAAGGTGAGAAAATAGTGGATGTACTCACCTTAAGTTGAAAAGTACTCAAGAGTTCCTTGGGTGAAGATATTCAGCTGCTTGTTAACAATACTTACCTTATGATCTATCAACATTTGTGAATGCATCCCTTTACATACTTTATGTACAGTCTATGCATGTCCTCCAGGCTCACTATTGTGTTTTCCTGCAACTAGAAAGCATGGTTCTTTTGATACACAACATAATCTTTGGACAGCTGAAGGGACTCCCTTGCTCCCAGCGCTCAGGGCAATAGTGAAATATTTGCAGTTCAGTGGGAGATGCTTCTAGGCTGCATTAAGGAGCAGCAGCCACTATGTGTGGGAAAGTTATACAGGCATCAGTTTATGCTTGAAGATCCTGAAATTGCACATGTAAGCCAGATGGAGGTGCGTGGCTTGGCCTTGCAGACACGTAGAAGGTACATGTCTGAGTTGCACCTGAGAATGACCCAGAGGACTCTGAGTGATGTGATCCTTTAGAGAGAATAGTGAAATGCAAATATTAGAACTGGAAGTGAATCCTCATGAGGTCTTACGATAGTAAAAATGTTCTCCTCATCCTTGTCCTATAGTTGCAGTATGAACACATTTCCTTGAACGTTTCTTCACATGTTTTTGTTATTGCTGAAGTGAGCTGATGTTTTCATGGTATTGGTGGATGTACCTGGGACAGTGCTGAACTACAATCTCTGTAGCTCAACTTTCTTGTTCCCACTGTTTCTCAACAAGGCTTGGGCAGGGGAATGGGCCACAGGGGAATAGCTGGTGAAACAGGAGAGACACCTTGATACAAGAGCCATTTGAAGGAATATTAATTAGCAAGCAGCTAGTTCTGGACAATTGAATTTCGGCTCCAGATGTTCTCATTCTGACTAAGTGCTTTAGCAAAATGCTTAATTGATTACTATCTCATGAGCTCTGTGTGTGTGTGATAAAAACTGAGACTGCTGAGTTAGAGGGGTTGTCTGTTGATAGCAACACAGCACAGTATTTCCTCACCTTTTAAAACTTACTCGTTTTTTATCATAGGGAAACCGGGCAAGGTTTCAAAAACGTTCTTTAATTTGTAATCTTTATTGTAGTCACCGTGCTGGTTAAAGTCACTAAAGGCCCAAGTATACAAGGATGAAATCAAATAAAGACACATCTGTGTTTGGTGTGAAAGGCCTTTGAGCATTGTTAAAATGAGGGACTGTTAATTTAAGGCCTTCTTGATTTCTGTACATCTTTATAACAGGTACAAGGACAGGGGGACAAATTAAAAATGAAATAGACTGTTGGGATAAAATGAAATCAACCTGAGTTTTTGCCCTAGGCTGTAATTGAACCGGAGCTGAAGTTCAAATAAGAATTTTATTTATTTATTTTCAAGCTGGCCTTTGAGCCAATGAAGCTCAGAAATGTCAAGCAAGTAGAAAGGGTTGTTACAGCTCACACCTTGGGTGGGGGGGTAGAATCCAAGTGCTGCAAGGCAAGGGATGTTTTATAATGTGTAAAATGATATTTTGCAATGAGGTTAGATGGTGGCAGAGTTTTGACTTGGATTCTTGCAACTGGATGGGATGAGGGTTTGTTGTTTTGTTTTTTTTTTTTCCTACTTTTTTTTGGGGTGTGGGTTGTTTTTGTTTTTGGGTTTTGGTTTGTTTTTTTTTTGGCAGACTGTATACAACTTCTTGTGAAATCATTGAGATCTCTTCATTGAAGTTCAGTGGAAGCTGGCTTGACTCTAATGGAGATAATGGCCATTAAAAAAAAAAAAAGTTTTTTTCATGATAATTAGTAGATTTGTTATCAGTTGATCCAGTGTGGTTTTTCCCTTGGAAAATGCACTGATCTCTATGGAATAACCCCTGAGTTTTTGGTCTCATTCCTTTTGCATACTACAGAACTTCTACTGAGTGCCGTAGAATAAAATTTGTTCCTAAAGAAATGCGAGGGTTTTTTCCCAAAAGCACGGAACATAATTAATGGATGTGACTTCTGCACCAAAAAAAGTCATATTGGTAGGTAATATTAGTGTATTGTGCTGGGAGAGCAATTGTATATTTTATTTTGCCTTTCCAGAGTTGCTTGGCATGAATTTCTGCAGCATTATGAAGCTGTTATGAAGACCTCAGTGCTACTCGTGACCTTTGGAAAATGTGGGATTTAATAAGAGAAAGGGCTCTGAGGTTGATTTGCTGAAATACCCACTACTTATTCCTTGGCATTTGGTTATGCCGGATGCTTTTGTTCCAACTGGGGTTGCTCATCTGTGAGCAACAAACTAGTGGCACAAATCCCCATGCATGACCTTCACGATCTTCTGTGGCCTAAGAAGGTTCACACCCCACTTAATTTGCAGAGACTGTCTGGATCTTCCAGTCTGACATCACTGATGTATGTGGCAGCAGGTAAATGAAAATAAAAGGCCAATTTGAGGGCAGCTATTTCTGACATGAGAATTTAGGAGTAACGAATTGATTCTTTTGAAAAATAGCTATTTTTAGTGCTCATGGAGGGTTGTTTTCTAGGGACTAGTGACAGGCTGTGCTGCCAATGTGTGTAGGTTGATTTTGGAGAAGCAGCCAGCCAGTTTGTATGGGGGCTGATGTCTTGCAAACTCATGAGAGCATGCTGGCACAGGAGACTTTCTATTAGACTAGGACAACACAAACTGTAGCTGAACTGTGCCTTTTTACAGATGGTCCTAATCCTAAACCTATTCCATTTCAAGTTCAACTGATCCTCGTCCTTTTAGGCTATGAACTGACTGGCAAGACTTACACCATCTCATGGCTCACATGGGACTGGGATCCAAATATCTAGAATGTCATTAAGTCAGATTTGGGCATCAAATTTGAGCCTCTGGCAGCAGGATGTCAAATCCTGGGCTGAGCCTCTTCTGGCTTTGAGTTCCCGAGCTCAAAATGACAGACTGTTCCTACAGCAAGCAAACTGCTGCTCCAAAAGAAGAGATCAGTGGGAGCAGTTGGGCATTGACGAGCAAAGGCCGAGTGCCTGCTCCATGATGTTTAGGTCTTTGTGATAATAATTAGATCTTAAAATGTGTCAATTCTGTATAGGGCAAATCATCAGCATAGGCCAGCAGCCTGTTTCCATGGGAGTGAGTGTGTCTGCTGCTGTGTGACTTGCATAAGAGCTAGCTAATGCAGCTGTGACCCTGCATAGCTGTATCTCAGCTTGTAAGCTGTGGAAGCAGGATGGGAATGATGTGAAAATGAAGGACTCTTGCTACCTCCTGATTTCTGCTGTCTTCATCACTTCTGACTTTCATAAAACCTTCCCCTGCAGAGGTGCAGTCAGTGTTGCTGCTATAAAGGCAGTGAGGAACACTGCCAGTGTCCAGGGGTCCTCAGAGAACAGCTTTCTTTTCCCGTCAGAAAAACTGTGGCTATGAATTACCATTTGTATGTTGCTTTGAGAGAACAGAAATGTTACGTCTGTGTTCCTTTCTGTTTCTGCCACTCTCTTGCTACCTCAATGGTATTCATGCTATGAGGAAGGACGAGACCACTTTCCTTGGGAAAGAGGAGGTATTGAGGTAACCAGGGATGAATGCAGAACCAGGACAAGGAGAAATGGTCGTATGGACTGTAAAACTGAGCCATTGCACTATACTGAAGTCAAGCTTTCTCTGTGCATTGATGCATCCCTGTTATTTAGGGGAACCATGGCAAGCAAATTCATTTGTTGCATATACCTTCTCCAGACCAAGGAGGGGAAAATTCTCCTTCCCATGATCTCCACTTTATCAAAGACTGACTCAATCATCTCTGTTCAAGAGGATGAAGAGAAGAATTTGGTGATATATAGAAATGGCTGAGTCACGGCCTGAACTACTGATTGAACACCTGGGGAAAGGACCCGGTCAGCTCTGGAAGCACAGGTGAAGGCAATTCAGCTGTGTGATCAGAAGGGGTGGAGCCTGGTTGCACCTCACTTTGCACCTCATTGAAGTGCTGACCTCCACTGCAGAAGGATCTCTGGTTGGGGATCTCCTCCTTGTGCTTTTTTCCTGCGACCATAGAGGTGGGTGAGCACCTTTCTTTTTCCTCTGTAAGGTCGTTCTGTTTGTGCTAGCCTCTTTGTTATTATTCTCCTGTATTGCCCTTCTTTTGGATAATAATGGCTGACATATTTGGCTCTCCCCAGAATCCATGGTACAAAATGCAACTTGTATTCAAGGCTGCAGTGATTTTATCTTTTGTGCTCTTCTCTCTTTTCTTCTCCAGCCTTCTCACTATTGCCTACACAGAGAATTTACAGTTCTTTCAGCTGCTCCTTTTCCTTTCTTTGCGCTTGAGACATTTTCTGTCCCTGCAGGTTTAGATCCTGGGGGAGTATTGGCAGAACCCATGCATCCCATTTTCTTTTAGGATTTGGCATAGGAGCTTTCTGGAGATCTGGACACAAATATCTGCTCTCTTCCTCAGAATGTGACTGTTGCTATCTGATAAATGGGTGGGATCATGCAAGGTCAGTTGCTGTTGGTTGTGATCCCAGCATTGCCAGCACTCAGTCCTGTCTCACTTGAAGGGGTTGGCATGGCTACCAGTCTTCATTCCCCTTTTTTAAGCCCTTAGTTTCAGGATAACCTGTCAAAGGAAAGAGCAGTACAGTTGCACAGCCCCTGATCCACCAGCATGACCTCAATGAGAATTAGGTTAAAGCTAATGCAAAATAGGTGAAGCCTTGCAAAGCAAAGAATACCCAGGGGGGACTCCAGACTCAGAGAATGAACTGCTTTGTCACCATATTAAATCAAATGCACAACACAGATAGTTTCTGCTAGTATGCAGTCTGCAGAAGTTCTGGAGGTGAGAAGGGATCTGAGCAGCTATTAATTTTATCTGTGTGCAGTAAGTCTCTTCTACCCCCATGGAGAAAGATAAATGCATGAAGCTTCTGGAGCCTGAGTTTGCTGAATTCCTCATGGATTTGAATGGCCACATTATAACATTGGCTTGGGAGCTCATCAGGCCTGAAAATAGAAGCAAATCTGGTGATATGCAGTGCTGGGAAAGTCAACAGAGAAAATGAGCGTTCCATAGGAACAGTGGTTGTAATTTACCACTGCCACAGCAGTTCCATGGTCCCTGCTTCCACTTGGAAGCTGAGTCCATGACATGAAGGGGGAACATCAAAAGCCAATGAGGGACCCTGGATTGCAAAGCAGATAACCTTGCTCCACTGAGCAAAATGCTTTCTTTGTTCCTTTGATCTGGGAGGGGTACTATCTGTTGGCACCCAAACTGCTTTGGGGGATTTTGCTGAACTCCACTGCCCCACCAGCTCACAACATTGGAGGCAGTTGGATTTCAAGGATGAAATCAAATAATTCCTCTGTGAGCTTATTGTGAGATGTCTTTGGCTAAAAGCCTGGGAACCAATCTTCTCATGACCTAGTATTCAGTGATAGCAGGCTGCTTTATGCTGTATTAGTTTCCTCCACATGCTTTTTTTGAAGTGACAGAGTTCAGCTGAGGGTGGGGGAGAACAACGCAAAAATATTGCTGATCTCCACTACTGAGAAAAAGGCCAGAGCCCCATGTGGGGCCCTCAGGGGGGACAATAATCTATCTGTTGAGATTGAGCCTGATTTAATTTTTCTTATAAAGCACCTTAGCAGCTGCCTACATCTGATAGGCTGTTAGTAAGAATTTCCCTAATTGCAAAAGGGAAAGTAATTTACATTGGCTTTGCATCTCTGGCAAGCAGAAAAGATCCTGCCCCACCTGAGAGTGATTGGGGAGCAGACAGGTGCATGCAGCATGGGGGGCAGGGAGAAAGGCTGGCTCCGTACTAAACAACCACAAGAAAATGCCATTTGGAGTGTAGCAATGGGTGAGTGACCTGGGTAGAGAATCAGCTTTCTGTCCACAGCAATGCTTTGGAGCAGCTTCCCAGCCAGATCCTGCAAGATTGCTCTACAAGGAGCAACAGTGCTGCCTGACTGCAGGCTGCTCCATTTAGCCCAGTGCTTCTGCTGACACACTGCTTGCTCTCCCTTGTTAGAGGCATGGGAGTTCCAGCACCAAGCTGCCCTAGGACTTCTTTTTATTTTTCTCCTCATAATGAGCTGATAGCGTCTTAGGGAAGGACTGTGGCATTCATTGTGTTGTAAAGGCCTCTCCAAGAGGTGTAGGGGTGCAGTTACCCAACCTCATGTCTCCAGTGCAGGATTTGCACTTTGCAGCCCACCAGCTTTAAGTGCCCCTGCCTTTTCTGCCAGAAATGAGCTGTGAAATGCTGAGGAGGGGAGAACTAGAATTATGTCAAACAAAAAAGGGTGATGGAAGCGTTTTTTTTCTTGTTCCTTGACCACTGGGACCATGCAGAGGATTTGTTCTCTTAAAAGGCAGAGGCTGCTGGGTCCAGAGCTTTCTCCTGGACTGTCCTCATTTTCTGAAGCATTTTCAGAGGGGGTGGTGAGCAAAGAGAACTGATTGCTGAGTGCTTGCAGCTGGAGTGGGCTGGGAGACTCCTGAGAGCCTTTCAGTGCCCAGGCCAACCTTTCTGCAGGTAGGAAGAAGGGCACTTCAGGTTGTTTTCTTTTTCTGTGGTCCACAGAGATGTTGAAAGCTTCTGGATGACAGAGCAGGAGAGGCCCTTATGTTGCAAGGACTCGGTGACCACAAGGTAAGTTTGTTTTTTTTTGACTTGGTGTTTAAACTGTCTTTAAAAGAAAGCGATGTCAGAGATTGTGTTAGAGCTTTGGGTAGCAGGATGTGGTTGTTTTGCAGAAAGTTGTGGCTGATTTAGGGCGCTGGTAGGGGCAAGTAGGGAAGAAAGCCCAGGCTGCCCAGAAAAACTTGATACCTCATCCCTGGAGGTGCTCAAGGCCACGTTAGATGGGGACCTGAGCAGCCTGACCTGGTGGAGGGCAACCAGCCCATAGCAGGGGTTGGAGCTCCGTGGCCTTTAAGGTCTCTTCAATCTAAGCCATTCTGTGATCGCGTAGTGGATGGGGAAGGGTTTTGTTGCTGGACAACATGGTTGAACAGCTTGGAGTAGGTCATTGGAAGATCCTGTAGTAGGAGATTACTCAGGAGAAAGGTGAGTCCTTTTAGGGGAGCTTATCTGTAAAAATCAGGACTATGAGAACATAACCTGAATATTAATTAAAGATCAATGTATCTAGGTGTGAAATTTCATTCCTTTCTTGATTGAGCTGTGCTGGAGAGCAGTGTGCTTTGACAGTGGGCACATTGTACCCTTGTTCTATGGAGCTCTCAGGCACTCCTGTCATAGCTGCAGGCAAATAGGGGACCTTGCTAAAAAGGCTCAGCATTTACAGCAGCCTTTACAAATGAGGGATCTTGCCTGAAAGCAAGAAAGATGAAATTAAGACAAGTGCAAAGTGCTCCTTTTAGACAGGCAAAACAGAAGACAAACAAAACAGGGAGTACGTGATAAGGCAGCAGTACGGCAGGTGAGGTCCTGGGGTTTGTGCTGCTTCACAAGCAGAATATGAATCAACCCTGCACTGCTGCTGCAAAACAACTCGTTGTACCCAACACTGTATTAATGAGAGTGCTCTTTGCCAGATATGAGAGGCAATTATTGCAATCTGCTTGGGGCTGGCAGAGCTTCAGCCAAGTGTGGGTGTCTGGAACTGATGAGAAACTTTGTCTACACCCATTCAAAAACTGGGAGGGGTAGTCCAGTGAGGGGTGGGGGGGGAAGGTGACTGATGAGAGGTTAGGCAAACAAATACTGTGAACAATGCTTGAAGACAGTGCATTTATTTATTTTAGGAGGAAAAAAATATGGAAATGGGATGCAGTAAGTCTTTTTACACATAAATAGTACTTATAAAAAGGCTGGAGATGAGGTGTTTTCCATAGTCACTGGAGTGGAAAAAAGAAATTGCTTGAATTTATAGTGGAGATGATTTAAGGTGTTTATTAGGAAAGCCCATCTAATTCCTAGAGGGGTAAAACACTGAAGCAGGCTGCTTGGGGAGAATCACAGATTCATTAAGGTTGGAAAAAGCGTCTAAGGTCATCTACTTTAACAGTCCACGACCACCAGTGGTGCCCACGTCCCTCAGTGCCACATCTCTATGGCTCTTGAGCACCTCCAGGGTCGGTGAATCCATCACCTCCCTGGGCAGCCTGTGCCACTGCATCATTGCTCTTTTGGAGAAGAATTTTTTCCTAGTAAGATGATGCAGCATCCCCCTTCTCAGTGGATCTTAGAGCAGGTTAGACAAACAACAATCGGGACAAGTACTTAAGTATATTTGTTCCTGTCTCTGATGGTCCCATGGGATGCCTTTCTGCTGTACATTTCTATAATTAAGTACAATATAAAGACACAGACTCTTCCTTGAGGAGTTAAAAATCTGTCTATAATTAGAAAAAGTCATAATCTTTTAATGATAAAACTAGGTTAAACGTGCCTTATGTGACAGCTCCGTTAATGTATCATTATGGAACAAACATCAGGAGGGAAGGGAATTCTTTAAACTAAAGAACAGCGCTGGTGTAGCAACACGAGTATAAAACTGGCCAAGCATATATTAGGCAGGAAATTGAAAGAAAGTTTTGAACTGTCAGAACAGCAGTGTTCTAAAACAGCCTTTTATAATGGGAATGCTGCGGGCAAAAATCAGAACTTGTTTTTAAAACAGAGCTCGCAAAATTAATTCAAAGGATTATATAGAGCTACTGCCTGTTGTAGTGGAGTCCCGGGCGAGGAGATCCCTTTTGTTTTCTTATTTTAGGAGCTGAGGGAACAGAAGTGTTTTTGCCCCAGCGGGGCTGTTTTCTGCTGTTTATTGACACACGTGTGCCTCTTTCATCCCGGTGCTTTTTCTGCTGTGCAGCAGTTACTGCTGTCCCTTTTAAGACGTGAAGGTCACAGCTCTGTTTAAAATGGCATAATTGCAATAGATGTAACTCCATCTTTGGGAAGACCTTCTGAAAGGGGTCTGCAAATCCTCAGGTGCTGCGAATCATCCTGACTGTTCCAAGGTTGCAAACTGTGCTGACTGCAGAGAGCGTGGTTTGGGGTTAATGTGAGCAGCTGGGAGAGCTGCCTCAGGTGTTCCCATTTGGCAGCCCTGGTGGTGCAACGTGAGGGGTTGGGGTGGGACAAGAAGCTGCTGCAATGGGATGCTGTGTGCCAAATGCAGCTAACAGGACAGTTCAGGCTCTATGCCAGCAGAGGAACTGAATTCGGTGCTGACAAATGAAACAGAGATGTGATTGGAAATGCCACGCTTTGGAGTTATAAGCAATTTTCCTATAATCAATCATCCAAACCAAATTGTTTTCATTTCTTTACAATATTTAGCACCTCTTTGAAAGCAGACAATAGGAGCTGTGTTTTGATTTCTTCTTTTGACCTGTTGCTCAAACTGATGTGATTTGTGTGCTTTGGCAGTGGGATGCTGGTGGGAAGGAGCTGAACTGGGTTCACTGTTTTTTTTTTTTTTTTTTAAAAAAAAAAACCTTGGCAAAGACCACATCTGTGATTATCAGCCAATCATTCAGATAGAGACGTGGTTTGTCCGCTCGCATTAAGTCTGTAGAGTATCTGGCTGTGCAAAGCTGTCAATGAAACTTCTACATAAGAGGATGGTGGAGGGAATGAGGGAGGTGTTAAGGGAGAGCTGGGTTTGAGAGCCTCTGGCTCCCTGAGTGATAGCAACAAAGGTGAGATGTTGTTAGACCCATCAGCTCTTCTGGGTGTTCCTAATTACGTGAAGTTGCTGACCCAGTTGGAGATTGTGCAGGAGGGGATAAGTAGAGCAGGAGGGCTGGTTCTGATATCCTGGGCTGACCCATATCGAACAATCCCTTTTCTTAGGGTTAAGTGCATTTTTGAGATCTAGGGGGATACATCTGCTTTCCCTTGGCCAAAGTGTTTGAGAAGGGAGAGGAAGCTTGTGGGAAGCATAAGTTGAGGTGACTGGGCCATGCTGAAAAACTGCTCGGTGCAAATGTAACAGAGTGGGAATTTGTGGGCAGATACAGCAAGAGTAAAGCCAGTACCTGCTCTGGAGCGTGTGCTTTTCATCTCTTTTGAGTCTGATCACTTTGGCCACATTTCAAGTCATGACCTGTTTGCACCATGCTATAAATCAGCTCAAGATGGGTTTGTGGAAAGGTAGCCTGCAAATGCTACGTCCTTTGCTGAGGCAAGTCTTCTTCCCCAGGCAGGCAGTACAATGAGCAGGATCTTCTCATCTGCTGAATTCAGAGCTGCCATTGAGCTGATTTGTCTCAGGGTATGTCTCAGCAGGAACATTGCACTCTTTAGCCAAGATGCAGGCCTTGCTGCATGCATGTCAGGGCAGGTGTGCATGGCCTGCTATGCAGCAAACTGACAGAGACCTCACTAATGGAGCCTGTCCCACTGAGTGATGCTCCCTTAAGGGATGCTCAACCTGGCGCCTATTGGTCCCACGGCAGGCAGTTGGTATTTGGAACTGCTGGAAAATCTCAGCATGTCATAGGAGTTCCCAATGTTTTTGTTCATCAGGAAAGAGTACAAACATTCTTTTCTAAAGAGAGCTTTGAGACAAACAGAACTGGAGAGCAATTTAAGGATTAGTTTCAGCTTTGACTCAAGAGCTTGACTATATATATAATTTTAAATATCATTGTGCATTTCAGTTTACATTCAGGTGGCCTTCCTTGCCAGTGGTGTGGCATGTGTGGGAGTGCAGGGGCTGGGTTTTCTTCTTGTTGTCAAATCTGAACAAATACCGTGTTGGGAGCCTGCTCACTCAATGCTGGGAGTCACAGAGGCGCCGGAGCCTCCTGGCATGTCCAGGTGAACAAGAAAGGCACGTTGATTATATCACTGGCACAGCAGATCAGCTCTAAGTACACGCTGCTCTGTGGCTTGGCTTCTTTGCAATAAATGGAGATGGTGCTGCTTTTCTTCCTGCTGTTGTCCATCCTGACTGTTTAGCTGCTGCTGGTGGAACAAGGAGTGTTTCTTGGTTCACGTTATACAGTGCTATGTACACCAGGGCTCTGTTTGCAGCAGGGGGCTTTCAAGTGTTGCATTAGAGCAAGCACACAGCACCAAACCTGGTAGATGAGCAGCCTGGGTAGCTCTAACAAAGGTGATAGATGGGCATGTGCCTGTCAGACTGCAACAGCTGAAATTCACCTAGCAAATCCCATTTGTAACAAACTACCATTTACAGACATCCTAACAGGAAGACCTGTTATTTTTTTCCATTGCCAATTGGTTCTCCTTGATAGAGCAAATACTTACATGAGGTTGAATGGATGCGATGATCTTTATCTTCCTGCTCTCCCCATGGTATGCTGTATTCATGTCTTAATTTCCCTTTTATAATGCCACTTAAATACTGAGCAGTACAAAGCCTCAAAGCACTGAATATCTATGGACAGTTAAAAATGAGTGTTGCTCTGTATTTTGAGGTGGTGGATTGCCCTCTCCTTTTATGGTGACTATGGGGACCTTGACGGCCACTTTGAGCAACATGTAAGGCTTTTATCTCTACTTCAACTTCCTCTATCCTCCTCCTCCTGATCTTCAGAAAATAATAAATCCACTCCTGATCATGGTGGTTAAAGTTTCCAAGTTCTTTTAATTAAGGCATGCTTTCCCTCCATTCAGATAAATGGCTCAGAATTTATCTTCTATTGCTCTGTTTCTGCTGGAGAAGCCTGGGAAGCACGTGGTAGGGATGAGAAATATGTGGGGCTTTTTTTGCTATGTCTTGTCACTATCAGTGGCATGTGCCAGCTGCTTCACAAGGGTTATTAATCTCTAGAACAAAATTTTTGATGCTACAGTGACTATTGAACCTGAAGAAGAAAAATGGTAGAAAAATGCTCCATACTGTGTATTTTGCTTTTGCTGCTGCGGTATTTTCCTCTGTTTCAATGGCTCTTGGCTTGCAGAAGTAAAACAATACTTAATTATTGTACTTGAGTCACCCTGAAGTCCTCTTCCTTCACTTAAATAGGAGAAATGAACCACCAAGAAGTGACTCAGCATGTGCTATACACTTACCTTGGTATTTGCTTGTGCACAGGGAGTCTTGTTGGGCATGTAAGCAGACTAAAATTCCCAGCTTTTCCTTTTTCCATCACTTCTCCTTTTCCAGTGATCAAACCTGAGTAACCATCAGAGCCAACACACAGATACAGGTCACTGAGATTCATCCCTTTTGGATGAAACAGCAAAAAAGTCCCTCAGATCCTGATGGCAGTCATTAAATACTGCTTTATTGAGCTTTCGGCACCTAGAGGAACTCGACCTAAGAGGCTCTGAAAGTTTGGGTTACAATGGCCACCACAGCCTGAGCATCCTTACCTCCTGGTGTGAGCCCACGAACACACAGCAGTGATGGAAGCCTTAGTCATAGCAGCGGGTTTCCAGGAAACCTCATGTGAGAGAATGTTGCCTTGAGGCAGCAGACAGCGTTATCAAAAGCCTACCAGGGACACATGCAAAAAATGGGAGCTTAATTGCCATATTTCCTCTTTATCTCAGTATAATTAACAAGCTGGTGTCTCTGCAGCTTTAGTTGAAGGGAGCGCTCAGAAGTGTGTTACGGAGCATGGGAGCTGTGTGACTGTGGGAGTGTTTGTGAAGTCCTAGCGGCAGATATTTCAAGCGCTGTTAAAGAATGGTCTCTTCTTATAAAACAGAGCAACAAAACACAAGTCTTTCCATCATTCTTATCGTTGAGGTTGGAAAAGACCACTAAGATCATCTAGTCTAACCATCAACCCATCACCTCCCTTCGTGGATTAGCCCTTGGCATCTGCTGGTGGAGGGCAGTAGCACATCAGGTGAGAGGTGAGCCGACAGGAGTCGAGGCCAGGAGCTTTGTGCGTGGTGACTCAGTGCGATCAGATGCATCCACACAAGCAATGTCAGCGGGCAGGTCTGTGTGTGATGGTGGGATGACTCAGCCCTATCTGCAGTGCTGTCTTCAAACTGCCCAGGAGGTGACACCTGCCAGTGCCAACAGGCGCAGACGTGAGCGCTAATTGCCACTGTGACTCAGCTCAGTGTCTGACAACTTGTCTTGCATCTAGCATCTCTTGGTTTGTGACTAAAGTGGCTTTTTACTGGAAGAGCTGGTTTCTACCTGTTCATACATCCTTGCTTTGCAGACAAGATGACGTGTGCAGTCACAGCAATGAGAAGTGAAGCTCTGGAGTGTGAAAGTCGAGCTTGGGTGTGAGTCAGGTTTGAGTGCAACTTATCTCAGGAAGGGTATGGCAATGTTTTTGAAGGCAATACACTCCCAGCCCTTTTGAGGCCTTATCAGGGATCTGGCTGTTTTATCTATAATGGCTTTTCATATGGGATGCAAAAAGCTCCAGCATGTTACTCGTGCATCGAGCATGCAGAAATCATCCTGGTTGGTGGAACGACAGGTGAATTTGCAAAACTGTGCTTAATGACTGAGTGACAGTCATCTCCAGTACGTGCTTTCAATATGATATCATGAAGGATCATCTTTCTCCTGCCTATGAGGCTGAAAGAAGCCCAGGGGAGAGGATCTCTTGGGTTTATTTGCTTTGTTTTCAATTGATTTTGGAGATTAAAGCCCAAGTGAAAGTAGCAGCTTGAAAGCCTTGGATACAGAGAGCTACTGTTTTTCTCAGCATAGCAGCGCATTGTCAGCCTGTCTGGGTCCTGACCTGATGCTGTTGGGATGGTGTTGGTTCAATCAAGCAACATTCTTACACCTCCTGTCCTCTGCAAACACACACGTGCATAAACTGATTTTCTCCTATTTTAAAGCAGCAGATTTAACGTGAGTGTTTACCCTTTGCACATTGTTCTTACAACATTCCCCACACTGTAATAACTCTCTTCCTAATCCACCTGTTTGTTTTTTTTTTTTTACCAACCTCACTGAGCACTTAAAAGGTATTTCCACAAATTAAAGAACTTTTGAAGTGATTTCTCTTGCTTGGAACAGCAAGTATAAGTTTATAAATGAGATGAATTAGTCATGGGGTGCTTTTCTTGGGGACCCATGGCCCTGGCTCTGTTTTCAATTTGATTATGTTTCTCCTTGCATTTCAACTCCTTTCTGTGTCTTCCTCTAGCAAAGGTGAATGTCTTCATCTGTGCACCTTGAGCTCTCCCTGGGTGCTCAGAGTGGCTCAGATCAGGATGTGTCTCATAGTTGGGGAGTTTTCCTCAGGTCTGAGGAAAGCTAACAGCAGCCTGCTTTGGCTTTTCAGCAGTAGCAACCTGAGTTGGCTTGAAAACTCTCTGCTCTGTCTCCTGCATCATCATTGTAGCATCATGTTCCTGCTCCCAATTCAGAGCTGTGCTTCTCCAAGAAAGGTGAGGGTACAGCAGCAGGTTGTATCCTGTGAACAGATGTCAGAAATTCCCAAGCCATATGAAAGAGGGAATTGAACTGACGTCCTCTGGTCTTACTCAGCTGTGCTTGGTGACCTCGTAAGATGTAACAAGCTGCGTCAGCTTGAAAATTCCTTCTGTCTTTCTTTTCCTGTTCTCCACATCCTTGATCAGCATAGCCCACGTGGTTTTCTCGGCTCCCTGTTTTTCTACACGTGTGCCTGCAGGTTGCATAGGTGAGCAGCAGAGGCCACTGTGATGAGCAAGAACCACAGTTAACTCCAGGGTAAAAAATAATGGCCTTAACTGATGGCTGCTACTTGGAGCCTGCCACTGGGTTTGCTGCTGCCCTTCCTGGTATCTCAGACTGCATAATGCTTACCTTCAAGAATTTGCTTAGTCCAAGAGAGCAAAGAAAATGTTGTTTCACAGATGCACAGCTCTCACTCTGCAGGCAAGAAAACATGTTGCTTCTCTGGTGTGTGTTCCTGTCAAGCTGGGAATGGGCTCAGTATAAGATCCCTGTTCTGCATCCCCCATATGCCTGCACAGGGCTTTAAAACCAGTGAAGTCCCTTCCCTGAGCCACTGGCAGGTCAAGTGTTCAGTCTGATGGCTGTGCTGTTAATCTGAGATGTCAGTGGGGTATGGAAGCACAATCCTTTCTTGATATGTAACAGTTTCATTCTGGGTAGCTGTTGGGATTTTGGTTAGGCTAAAGGAGGGGTATGAGAAGGGATCTGTGTAATTCTTTTAGGAATCTGGGAAAATTTCTGGGTTCTTCTGTAATTTTCTGGAAGCCCTCTGGAGGTGAATTTTTATAATTAACAGAGATGCACACATGAATGCAAACAGAAATCTTGTGCTTGCGAGCATGCCGGTGCTCCAAATGCAGACCAGTGAAATATAGCTCTTGCCATATTGAATTCATTCTCAGCTTCTCTTTTATGTAATGCATTTCTCTCTTCTACATATCTCTCTGCTGTGACACTGCTGCTGTTTTGGTGGATTGCTTCTTGTAATCTTTCTTTTTTCAAACGGTAAACTTGTTCCTGATGTAATTACTGTGATAAAGCTCTGTGGCCTGACAGATCATCCTTAACAGCACTGCTGCTGTTAACTTCAGACATGAGGACGTTCTATTTCAATCCTTTGTGAGAAGTGTGGTAAACAGTAAACAGGTTTGTTTTCCTTAGCGTCATCTCCCTCTGCATTAAGTCTGTCTGGCAAAGGAGATGGTCCCCAGGTCTGTCTTCCGCAGCACTGAGGTTCCCTTGGGACTGCTCTGCAGCCCAGAATAGCACTGATGCACTGCTGCCAAGTGGACAGCATCTCCTGCAGGAGATGGATTCGATGTCAGCTAGGCACGTGCCCACCATGCTGATGCCATCTTCTGGCTGTCCCTTCTGCTGGTGCTCCTACCGAGGGGTAATATTATTACTTCCCCCCTATCTGTAAATAAAGAGATAACAAATATTAATTAAAACACACTTTCCAATCAGGATGCAGAAGAAAAGCCTCATATATACTTGCTGCCTGAATTCTGTTTGTCCAGCTATATGAATCAATACATTTCTGAGTAAGGGGAGAAAGCAGTTTGGGGTCCAGTTTGGCAGCTTTCCTTTTTTTTTTTTTTTTTTTTTTTGCCCTTAACAATCATCAGTGACATTTCTTCTCTTTTACTATTAAAAAAACTAAAAAAAAAATCTACTCACTCTGCGAAGCTCATTTTTACTATTTGCTTTCACAGTCTCAGTTGACAACTAAAAGCTGTAGCAATTGCAGCTTTCCAGGTTCTATTGTTCCACACGTTTTTGCCTTAGTGTCTCAGAACAATTTACAGTAAATAGAGGGATTCATGGGAAACAGGGATAAAAACAGATGAATTGTCAGCATGATATAGGAGCAGAGAGTTTGCTAGGGAGGAACGTCACTGCAACGTGTTGCTGGAGCAGAGGGGGAGGATGGAGAGAACAGCAAATGGTGACAACTCCGCAGGTGTTAGGGCAAATCCTGCTTGCAGGAGCATTTGGATGTTAGGTTCTTTGGGAAATGCATATGCATGAGGTCAGCAGGGGTTGTGCCACTTGGCATCTATGTGGTGTGGTATAAGAGGTTTGGGCATGTGTGAGAGTGATGGGACTGCCAGTCATTTTTGGTTGGCGTGGGTGAACTGGGCTCATATTGCCTCTATTTTTGAATGTGGTCGTAGAATCAGAAAATATCTGTAGTTGTAATGGACCCATAAGGATCATTGTGTTCAACTCCTGGCTCCACAAAGGACCACCCAAAAACCAGACCCTCTGTCTGAGAATGCTGTACAGATGCTTCTTGAGCTCTGGCAGCTCAGTGCCGCCACCACTGCCCTGGGGAGCCTGCTTTATGGCTGCCACCTGTTAGAGGCCGATTTCCCTCACCTTTGTCCTCTGTGACCCAATGGACCAACTCTGATATCACTCACAAACCCAGACGGAATCAGGAGAGCTGGAGTCAGTGGAGCCCTGTGGTTGTATTTCTCTGGTGACAAGGCTCTTCAGAGCTCAAGGACAGTAATTGAATGTAATGTCCAAAGCCCAAACCAGTCTACAAATCCCAATGCTGTGAATAGGAGACTTCAGAAGGGCTGCTTTCCTCATCTTATCTCTCACAGACAGTTACTGTGTTCTTGATGTAATTATAGTGATAAAACAATGTGACATAACTGCTTGCTTCTATCATGGTATCACTGCTGTTGACTTAAACGACAAGGTAATAATTTTATAAGAGACCTTTTATTTTTCTTTCCCTGGCAGCCACTAAGCATGGGAGCAGCTATCTCCGATAAAATGCATTATGCACATTTCACGAGTCCTAAAACTTTTTATCGGTTTTATTTATGCACTTCTCATCCAGGTGAAATTCTCATTTGTTTCTGCAGCATCTAGGCAGTGTCTCCAGCCAGCACAGGGACTGGTGTTTGCACAGTGGGACCTGAGCTGCAGACAGCAGCAGCAGCCGGTCACGCTTGATGCTTGGGAGAGGAGAGAGGGAACAAAGGCTCATTTCTGCACAATTCCCTCACTTTTCAGGCGTTGGTGCATTGCAGACATGCAGGTCCCCCCACGCAGCTAGAGGAGGTGTCCTTGGATGGCTCTTGCGAGAGAGAGCCTGGCTACAAATGAGCCACGTGAAGAGGATGAGAGATGGGATGCGGGCACCTCCCTTTTTTAATATATGGAAGGCTTGAAAGTGTGTATCAGTTGCTTTAAATTAGCTGGGAAGCTGCAGCCTAGAGGCAGTCTGTGCGAGCTAACTTTGAAGCCAATGGGAATCTAATCATATATATTTATGTCCCTGCTCTCCCGTGTCTCGTCTGTACATTTACTGATGTAGCTTTCACAGGCACGTAAAGCCCTGCTGATCTATGCTGTTGGCTGACACTGTCAGCCAAACCTCACTGTGAAGCACAGGGTGGGAAAGGATGCGGAGTACATCCCTGTCCCCAACTCCCTGTTGGGCTTGGACCAGCCCAGGTGTTGGAAAACAGCAAGCAGCTGCAATCCCTGGAAGTTGAAGGAGGAGATGCCCTCAAGCTCTGTCTTGCTGCATGCAATGTTGGTTGTGTAAAACAGTAAAAATACATTTTGTTTACCTGTGTGGAGTTGTCAAAGAGGATGATAAACTCGGGCAATATAGCTATAGATGGTCTTAATGCCTGTTCGTGGGTATTCAGATTATTTTCTGGCTTCCTTACTTTCATTACAGGGCATGAGAATATCTGGAAGAAACTTATATTTGCATTTGGTGACAATCAAATAGAGGAAGGAATCATCTGAAAATGCTATTGGTCAGCAAACATTACAGGGCTTATGGTTTGAGCTTGTCAGAATGGCTCTGTGAGGAGGTTTGACAGTGCAGTTTTTGAACACGAGGAATTGTTCATTGCTTTAAACCAACCCTGAGTCCTCTGCATGAGGAATGCAGGTTTTATCTTGAAGGCTCTGAGTTTTTTACTGTTTGCCTCTTTGCCCAAGTGGTAAAAGAGGAGAGAAAAAGCTCAGGCTTGCATACTGTAAAACCATTTTTTCTGCCTTTGGTTTCTCTTAAAGAACAGTACCAAGTTTGGGAACAGGCAGGATGGGATTTGCAAAGTTTTTTAATAGCTATTCTTGGAAGCAAGCCTGCAGAAGTTGAGGCCATTGTGATGTCTTTCCCAGTGTGCAGGCCTGAACAAAAAATGTGAGAGCAGACTTCCAGCAATGGCATTCCTCTTGCATGGAGAAAAAACAGCCTTACCTTTGCTTTATCATTGCTTTCAGGGGGAAAAGGGTGGTCTGCCCGGTGTTGGTAGTGAGCGCTGGTAGCTGCATGCCATTGCCCTGCTTTGCACTGGGCTGGGGGACCAGCATTGCTCTCTGCCTGTGCCTCTTCATGCTGCTCATCCACTGTGCTGTCCCCTGGGGCAGCCCCTAATGACAGGCTGAGAAGTTGAAACAGGCATCAGGGTTAAGAGGAAGATGTAACTGCTGTTTTAATGCCTCTTTTGTAGTCTTTTCCCTTTGTATTGAAGGTGTCTGTTTAATACCAAGTGATGACTGCCCTGACTGTCACTCTCTTGGAGATACTGTGTTTAGGTGCCCTCCTGGGTTTTTCAGACAATCAAACGGTGGCACATGGCCTCGATAAACAAATGCCTTTCAAAATTCCCCACATTGCTATTGAAGTACCGGTGCTGCCGGACGCGTGACCCGTCACATTGCTTTTCACCCAGCTCTGTCATTCTCTCAGCCAGTGGTTTTTGTGTGCCTGGGAGCTGTGGTTGAGACCCAGACAATGCAGAGAGACCTGTTTCACTAAGAACCCTTCCCACAATTGACTTGCTGCTGATGGGAGCTGCCAGGAGGAGCCCTGTGTTCTTGGTCTCGTGGGAAGCGATGCTGGGCTGGGAATGGAGAAAGTGAGGATTGAGGAAGAGGGGCAGATATGGGATTGGGATGAATTTTAGTGAATTCATCTGACACCTGATCTATTGGTTGGCAACAATGTCCACAGCAGGGGGATCAGACCTAGATGATTGCAGTGAAATCATGGCCCGAACCAATAGTTGAGCACCAGTGTGGCTAACCCAGGGAGCTCAGGTGCAAGCAGTGTACCCAACTGACTGGAAGGGGTGGACCCTGGGCCCGTCCCTCCTCACCCTCATTTAAGGGCCAGCAGCTGGACAGAGATTGATTGCACTCCTCTTGAGGCATCACCGGTCATTGGAAGGGGTGAGCTAAATTTTGTTCTTTGTCATCTTTTATTGCTCTGTAGCATTTGTATCCTGGTAGAAGGTACTGTCATTGCTTTCTTGTGCTGCACAATGAGCTTTGAGGTCCCTTCTAACCCATGCTGTTCTATGAATTAATGTTGATCATGTGGGTGAGAGGCTGCTTCCCAGTTGCTCAAATGGCCCGCAACGAAGTGAGGTGAGGATTTTGTTGTGCAGTTTCCTCCTTATTGCCAGTGAGAATGAGATGGGGTTGTTCCCCAGGTGGGGATGCTTGCTTGCCTGGTTGTTCAGAGGAAAGAGTCTGGACACAGACTTTAGGTCTGGAGATTCGATGATCTTTAAGGTCCCTTCCAACCTTAAGCCTTTCTGTGTTTTGTCTCTTGTTGCAAGGGAAGCACAATAGGTGAGACCAGCTGGAGAAAATATGGGTTTAATCCTGCACCAAGAGCACGTGGGAACTCTCCTGCTTTCATGAGTATTTTTTTCATTCAGTGCTTTCAGCCATGTGAATGTTTAATGGCTTTTTGTAGCATCTGGAAGGGGATCCCATGCCTGCTCCTTGTCTTCCCTTTTGAGATTAATTCTGACCATGTAGCCCTACTGCTGAGGGATGCGTGCAGCTCTGTGGGAGAGGAGTGCTAGGTTGTGTATTAGTTGCATGCTGTAGGTGTGCATATGGGGCTGTGCAGGGTGATTTTGGAGCTTGTGTGCCTTTTACATTTTTGTATTTTTCTCCCAGCTTCCTTCTCAGAAACCTCAAGGAAAAAAAGGGAGGAGAGAAGCGTGAATCCCCTCTTTCAGCTAGTCCAAAGTTATCCCTCATTTTTATAAATACTTCAGCAGTTCCCAGTCACTCTGTAAGCATTATGCTTTGGCCAGATAGTTCACGTTTATAAGGGATGTAAAGTAAATTAACTTTCAACCACAGTCATTTACATGATGTCACCTCCTCAATCACAAGCACAGGAGAGCTGCTGACCCAGGTTTCCAGCAGCTTCTTTCCGGGACGAGTAACAAACCATCCCTAAATCTTTCAAAAGCTTCTCCTGTTCCTTTGGGAAACAACTTCTCTGCTGAGCTGTGAGATGTCTTTGTGGTTCCAGGTGGGTGAAGTCCATGTGGCACAGACCAGGTGACCCTGCAGCAGAGTCCTGTCTGCAGAGCAGTGCCTGATGTATGGTGCTCTCTGACGTATTGCAGGGCATTGAGCATTGTTTGCTTTCTCCTGCATTGAGCAAAGGAGTATGTTTGGCTCAGTGACACCTTCCAGGGGTACCACCAGCTGTTTTGCAGTCTTTGATTTCAAGGCATAAGAGAACCTGTCCTTTCTTCTTTGTCCTCATAGTTGCAAACAAAGTGCTTGCTTTCCCACTTGGGTTCTCTGCTTTTATCTTCCAGCTGCTGTTGGTTCTTGCTCTGCTTTCCTGTGTGCAAGCAGAAACCTGTCTGGTATTTGAGATCTCTGCTGTTGGAGGTTGTTAAATTGCTGTTCCTCACAACTGTCTTTTTTTGATGCTCCTTTTAGTCCCTCACAGCAAAACATCTTCCCCACTTCCTCGGGTGGCTTTATAATTCTCTCCATCTCCAACTTTTCCACTCCTTTAAGATCTTTGCAAAATGCATTTGTGAAAGCTGCTGTTGGTGTGCTGGCGTCGGTCTGACCAGTGCGGTCTGAAGTTGCAAGCCAGCTCCCCATCCCTTTGCATTTAACTGAAGGCTGACTCCTTGATAGACTCTACTGACTACGTAATTCTCTGAGAGCTCATGCAGTTACTTCCCTATCAAAAAATAATGCTGTTTGGAGTGCTTTGCTTTTGCTTTTTTGTTGCACAGACGCTCCCTCCTACCTCCCACAGCTGGAAGGTAGCTCTGTCCTAATTTGTTTGTTCCTTGGTGCACACTTGTGTGTTTGCCTGAAAGTGTTTGATTTGCACAGGCCCGGCGTACCAGGAGGTCTGCAAAGCTCTGTGGGACCTCCTGCTGAATCACTGTGTCTGCTTTTGTGTCTCCTGCAAACCTTAGTGGCAGTCATTTTATTCTGCCTTCCTGAACAGTGCTGGAAGCACTGGAGGGCATCAGGTAATGCCTGACCTCTTGGAGCCCTGCAGAAATGGTCCTCTTTGGGTGCTAATTCCTTGCAATTCTATCTGTCCAGTTTTGATTTCAGCTCTTGGACTTCTTCCCCCCCTTCTCTCAGTCTCGGATTGATGACTGCTTTATAGCAATTGTGGAGAAAATGAGATGGGGTGAGAAGGTCTGAGTACTGAGAGGGGTGAATGGGGAAAATGTTATTTTTACAGGTGCTAGGCATGGTATCTGTGTGCACGTATACATATTACAATGCAGAGCATAAAAGCCTGAAGTCTCCTTTAGCACAGCCTGTAATCCTATTAGAAGGATTACTCTGTTGTCCTAGGCTATCAGATCGTGGTAAGAACTCATTTAGGTCAGTTGTTTAGGAAATTTACACACACAAGGAAAAAAAAAATAAGCCTCTTGCTGTATTTCATAGGGATCGACAAGCTCTTTTCAGACCTTTTCTGTGCTGCTGATTACATCCTTGCTCTTGTAGTTTCTCTGCATCCTTCTTAAACCCTCATGTAAATGATTTGCTTTCAGCTTTTCACTTCTAACGGCAGATGTTGTATAGGCGGTGCTGTAGCTGGACCCCAGGTATTTCCAGACCTTGAAAGGATTAGAATTTTAAATAGCAAAGTACTTTGGTTTTTGCTCTCCCTCTGTGCATTTGTGCACATGATAACTCTGAGAGTAAGGGTATGGGCAGGCCTGATTTGCGGGCAGAACTTAATGAAAGCTAAATCTGCGCTGGCAGGGCCCCAATCAGTTTAATCCTTGGTCTGGTGATTATCAGCAATGTTATAATTTAATTTGATGCCTCTGTATTCCGAAGGTCAGCTCGTGCTTTCCTTTACAGTGGCAGTCAGTTCTAGTGCATGCCTTCCTCATAATTCCAGCAGTGCCAGGTATTCAACAGGAGCATGCTTAAATGGGGTGGCCAAACATAGCAACTGGGCACGCTGCATCATTATGCAGCCAGGGAGAAAGCCCTTCATGTTAGGAAAAGCGTGGTGGGAACTTTCACCACCTGAACTGGAATAAAGCCACATCTGTCCAGAGCTTGATGTTGTATTTCGTGTCTCCACCCAAATGTTTATGACAGAGTAAGAAGGGAGATGTGTATGCAAATCTCATCTGTTGCTGCCAAAGCTCTGTGCACTCACAGGGAACTCCGTTCTGTTTTTTGGTTAAGTCTATGTTGGGCAGTTGAGCTGTTTCTTTCCATCCAGAAGGAATGTACTCTTGCAGGTGGGAATCCCTCCTCCTAAGGAATGTACAAGGTACAGATGGGAATGCCTCTTTGTAAGGATTTGGAACGTTAAGTCTTCCAGCATTCAAAGGATTCTGCCTGCAATCCTGTAGAGCTTTGAGGAGATCCATACTTGTGTGCTATCAGTGTGGCAGACCAGCGTGGGTTATGCACAGACCAGCAGCTGTGCACGTTGTAATGCAGGCACTTTTGCAGAAAGCAACTGAACGATGTGGTTGTGAGGTTGGACCCTTCCTGAAAGCACCAGACGTGATGGCAATTAGGATCTGCAGGGAAAAGAGTGGACTTCTCCAACCCACCATTCATTTTCTTTGCCACTTCTTAAGGCTTGTTGTCTCTTGAATGTCTGGGAGGTTCCTGCACCTTCTTTGGTCTTGCTTGTCCTTCCAAACTAGAATGGAAATTTGCTTTCACCCTTTCCTTCACCTCCTCAGTTGGATCTCCTTTGCTGGATTTATTCTGGCCAGGGTATAGTTAGATGATCCTCGCTAATTCATGCGTTGCCAACTCTTCTTCCTTTAGCTATCCAGACTTTTTGCTTTAAGAGTGGATGTTTTTACTGCCAGATACCTGCTCCCTCCTCTGTGTTTCCAGTGGAGTGCTGGTGACATCCAGTGTCTAGTTTGGCTTATCACTGGCACGCACGTGTGTCCTAAGCTGATATCCCCAGGGGATGCTATAGATCTAAAGACTTGTTTTCCCCCTCAGCTACTCTGCATTTGAATGAGCAACCATGCACCAAGTCAGAGGTGTTTGTGACATCTGTAATTCACACAAGGGGGGGGGAAGGGGAAGAACCTTTGAGGCCAAAGCTTCTAGTAAAAGCTGCCTTTAAAAGAGAGGCAACTGTGTGCAAAGAGAAATGAGAACTGAGAAACAAATCACAGCTTCCATTGGAGATAATGAGAATCTTAGATAGTAACACATGCAGTGTATTGAGGCCAGAGCAGTCCTGTCTCTCTGTTCCCCAAAGGAGGCTTAGAGCTCTGTAATGCTTATAAGGTCACTGCTTTTCACCCCTCTCTGGAAGCAACACTGGGCCTGCAGGAAGAGTGATGCGAAGTGGTGTAGGAGGAAAGCCAAGGGCCATCAGCCCAGACGGCTTTCTGCTTGCTGCTTTGTGCCTTCCTGGGCTTCAGGCAGACTCAGATTTCACAGCCTGGCGGGGAAGGACTATCTGCACAGCACTGATGCTGAGCTCTCAGCTGGGATCCACACTGACAAAAAGGGTTTCTTGGAGTACTGATGGTGGGAAGGCTGAGCTTGCCCCACATACTCCAGAGGCACAGAACAGGCTAAAGGTGCTATTTACCCTCATTCTTGCTTTCCACCCCATTTATTTAACTGGAGCAACCACAAAATTTCTTCCCCTGGAGTTTCCTGAAGCAGGAGAGTCATTCCCTGAGAGAGTAAACAGAAGCCCTGTTTGCTTGAGTCATTAAACACAGGACAAAGCACAGAGGAGTGATCTGTCACTGGTGGGCTAGGAGAGAGAGCAAATGGACCTTTCCATCCCTAAGCATGGTGATTTTTTTCACTCCTCATTTCCTTTATGACATCTAGCTCTGAATGTATCTGTAGGACGTGCTGCTGCTCTTGTTCCCAGCATCCATCTGCTCTCCCGTTTAGAATCATGTAACTGTAGGATCATTTGAGTTGGAAGGGACCTTTAAAGGTCATCTAGTTCAGCCCCTGCGTTGAACGGTCCTTTCTCAGCAGGACTCGAGAGGCCTGTCTTGGAGGGAGGAGGTGCAGGAGAAACTTCTGAAATTTAGCTTTAAGCTTTAGCTGTTTACATTTATCTGAACTGCACATCCTGGGCCTAGAGTTTGAAGAAATGTGAGTTCATTGCGTATCAATTAACTTGGGATGGACTGTGCTTCTCTTTGCTTTGAAAAACATGAGTTGAAGGCAAGTGATCTCGCTCCCTAGGGTGTGAAGAGGCCTGGGTGGTGCTGCCAACACCTCCTGCACCAGGACCTGCTCTGTAGCTTCACCTCCCAGGCATCCCTGTTCTTCCTGAGCCTTTCTGGTGCAAGAAGTGTAGAGGAGGAAAGTGTTCTCCTGCCCAAGGCCAGAAGCAGCTGACTCCCAGCAGGATGGCTTCCCCGTCTTTTAGCTCTGATGATCTTAGTTTATGTTGTTTGTTTTTCTTAATTGAATATTTTATAAATTAACATGATTTCTGCATAGTGTTTATCTTTCTCTCTGTGAGCCTTTATGGCCGAGATAGCCTAGAGTAGACTAATTAAAACACTGAACCATGACTGTGCCCCTAGCCAGAAAGAGGACCATATAATGTATGTGATGCTGATACAGATCTGGGAGCTGGCGAAGCAGAGCGCCAGAAGATCTGTCTGTGCCCATCAGTCTTACTTAAGAAGCCTTTTCTATTCATTGCTGTTGAGGACTGTCTCTTCTCTGCCTTAAGTGGATGCTCAGATTAGGAGCCTCTGGGTGAACATCATCCTTCCAGACACTGGTGCTGCTAATAGTGCACTTCTGCGGGCATCTGTGCAAAGTATGAGCAAAACTGTGTGCTGCTGCTGCCTAGAAGGGCTTTTCCCTACACTTTACTGCTGGCTCAAGTTGTACTCCTGCCCTATACGTGGCACATCCAGGCTTTTCTTACTAGCCAGAGACAAGACTGAACTGTGGCTTTTCTAACATCTAACATTCTAACAGGCTCACCAAGGAACCCAGGAGGATTGTCCCTGCAAGGGTTGGAGGCAGAGCAGTTACAACTGCTGTGCTTCTAGAATGACTTTTCAGAAGCCTGCCTCCTCCTTTTACAGGCCTTTCTTTCCTTTTGTTATTTCAAGATAAAGAACTTCGCTCCGTAAAGAAGTGAGCCAAGTGCTGGTTTATTGCTACCAGCTGAATAGTAAAAATAAATAAATAAAAAAAAGCCAAGCATAACCCTTTTGCTATTGTGCTGTGGTTAAAATCCAGCTCAGTGCTTTGCATTCCAAGACATCCAGCCTCATCCTTTTTCATAGATTGCCTTGCAAGCAGAAAAAAATATCTTGAAAACAGCTTGCACCCAACCACAGAAGCCCCCATGTAAATATGCCAGTGCTCAGTGGCAGAGGGGAAGCGACTGCACAGCAGCAGCTATAGGAATCTTTGTTTAATTTAAGTGAGGCAATCTTTTTCTGCATCTGTGAAGACTCTGAAATTAACCTCAGACTGTGGGCTGGTTACCTGCACAAACAGAATCATATCGTAGCGGTGCTGGTGCCTCAGGTCTTCACTAAACAAAATCTTCCTCTAGGCATGCTTATTTATTTTTTTTTCTTTCTTAAATTTTTGTGCTCGCTGTCTGTGTGTGCCTGGCTTCTCAGCAACATAATTAGATGTAGGTTTTTGAGTTGCTATGTATTGAAGGTCACTCACATGAGTGGTTCTTTCCCATCTGTTGTCATCTCTACTTCCGTAGCCCATGTCACTGTGCTTAGCCTTGTTCTGGCAAAACAAGAACGAGAGGGGCAGAACAAAGCTGTGATGGATGAGAGGTACCCACTGAATTAGCCCCCAGTGGGGGTTGTGGTGCTTAAGCTAATTCCTTCCCCTGTGGTAGTGCTTAAGGTCTATCCTGAAGACCTTTAACATGGGTTGATGGGTATGAAGCCTCTCTCCCACGTTATCCACTTCTTTTGGCTTAATTTCCAGTGCAGATGTGCTCCCCACTCCATTTTCCTTTTGCTGGGGCTGAGTGTAAGTGAATCTTGCTGTCAGATCAGTAAATCCAGACCACTTTCCTACCTGTCCTCTCAGTTGACCATCTCTGAATTGCTGTTTGAGCTGAACTTTTATTACTTCTGACAGCCAGGGTTGTAGTCCCTGCAGAATGGTTTCCCCAACGCTTGTAAACTCTGCCAAAATTAGAGTTGGCTGTTTTCAGATTTAACCTCCAGTTCCAGATAGCTTTTCGGTATCCCTGGTCTAATGCTCTCATTCCTACCATAGCTCACTTCATCAGCACCAGAACAACAGAACACTTATCATCTTGCTTCAGCCTGACTCTGAGTCAAAAAGCTTTTGACACACCACCAGTACTGCTGCTGGTAAGAAAATAGGATGACCAGGGTGGTTTTCCTTTTTTTTTTTTTTTTTTTTTTTTTCCCCTCCATATCAAAACTCAAAGTGTGTTTGTAGTTTTATGACTCACGTAACACAAAGTGGAAGAGCTGGAGATATGGCTTCAGGCAGAGAAACATCAGTTTGGCTCCTCAGAGTCAAAGCAATTCTATGATTCCAACCCAGTGAGATGCATTTCTGAGCGCTGCTGTTCTTCCAGGGACTCTGAGAGCCATTGGGGAAGGGACTGTAGGACTGGATCACTTCTTTGCTTGGAGCAGAGGATGTCTGCATGGGATGCATGGAGTTGACAACTGCTAAAGCTCTCAAAGCTTATTCCACCCCAACTCTTGGGCTGTAGTTGCAGCAAATAAGGGTTAAAGCCAGTGGTAAGATCCCAGGTTCTTTGGTGCTTGGTTCCTTATGCAGAAGGAGAAAGTTCTGGCAGGCTTGCTTTGGTGCTGTCATCAGCATGTATTTGTTTCAAATTAATTAAAAGCGAAGATGAGATTCCCATACTCATTTAACTTCCTAATCTTTGTTCTCCAGGGACTGACTGTGGGGGGAAAAAACAGCTGGGGACCCAACGTGTCCTTTAGAAGGAGATGAAATGCAGTTAATCCTAGTTATATCAAAGGGAGCGGAAATGAAAAGTAAATTCCTATTTGCAAAGATGTTGTTTTTATTTTTTTTTTCACTGCTCTGTTTTTCCATACAAGAATTTTCTTGTCTGGGCAGGTTGGAAGATATTTGTAGTCCTGATTGTTTAAATATTAATCTGTACTTTAAGATTCATTTGTATGCGTGAAAAGAGAGAGACAAGTGCAGTGGAAACCCCACAAATGTACTCTCTATCTGCTGGATGGAGCATGCAGTAATGTTAGGCAAACCCAGAGATGTTATATGCTGTGACAGGACCACTCTATTATGGGTTTCAGAAGTACTAACCTGCAGTATTAGATGGATGTGTGGGGCCTGAGTTTACCTAAAATCCATTCATTACTGTTCCTAACTGGGGAAAAAAAATCCCCTCTTGAGCTGAAAACCTTTGCAGTAGAGATATCTGTGTGTAAGGAATGGTGTTCTGTCCATAATGACAGAAAGCAGAGGTTGGGCTCCTGGGGTGCTGGCTCTGGGGAGGAAATATGCATTAGTTGACTTAACTGCAAGCAAAATGTGTGAGTTAGGCACTATGTAAATCTGAAGTAAAACACTGCTCTTTCCCTCTCCAAATAGCCTTCCACATAGCTGGGTATTTTTTTGAAGCAATTTTGCTCTCTGATGATTCAAGGAGGGAAGCTGCTGAAACAAAACAGAAGTGAATTGCAGAATAGTTAATATTGCAGAGCAGTAGAGGAGGCACGCATCGTCGCTAGATTTTGGGTCTCAATTCTTGCTCGAGGCAGTTAACCCTCATCTAGCTGGGAGGAGAGCTGCGGCATCTATGGACTAGCTGTTCACTCATGCTATGACATATGGAAGACATGTAACAAAACTGTAAATGATCTGGTGAGCGCATTTGAATAATGTATAAATGAGAGAGGACAAATTATGTAGAGGAAGAACGGGTGCAATTTTTCACTACCTATTTTTCATCTTCCCTTTATTGGTGTTTCTCAATGAGGCAAGAAAAAGCAAATCCTGGACCTCAGATTGGGGATGCTGTGGTAGCTGTTGTTTTGGGCACAGGGAACTGAACTAAGCTTTGGGACTGGTGCTGCAGGAGGCGATGGAGATGCTCTGAAGTGCTGAGCAAGGAAGTTTTCATAGCACCTGCCCACAGTCTGCTCAGCTCCATCCCCCAGAAACCTTGCACTTCTACATGCAGTGCTGTGCAGTCCTTCTGGGTAGACGTGAATGGTGGAGGGAATGAGAGTTTTGTCAAGAGAACAATGAGTTAATTAATGGCTCCAAAGCACATTACTGTATTAAATGATGACTGTATTAGAAATCACTTCTGAGCCATGACTGAAGGTTGTATGGGTGTGCTGTGGACCTTGTATGTGTGCGCAGTTCTCATCATCTCTGGTGAACATCCTCGGCTGAAATGGAAATTCAGACCTTTAAAAGGAGTGAGCGCAGAAACCACACTCCTGAAGTGTTTGAAATAAACCCTGCAGCTCCTGCGTATCTGATCTGTGCATCTAAATGGGTTCTGGTGAAGCCTGGGGAGCTCTGGAGAAATGGCTATGAGTCATATACCACTTAATCATTTAGATTCTGATGGTTGTTTGTTTGTGAGTTCTCCTTCTTTTCTGTTAATTAAGTTGGCTTTTTTGGGGGAAAGGCAAGAGTTGGCTTTGCTGTGAGATGTGACTGGTCTGCAGCTGCTTGTTAAAACCAAGCTGTTCCTCCTTATGTGCGTATCGCTGAGAACTCACTTCCTGAGATGGAAGATCCGTTTAAGACAAGATGTCAAGAGGTGGAGGAATTCTGCAAGGGGGAGAGGAAAGCGAAAAGCAGAGAGAAAGCATACCCTAATTTTGGCTGGGAGATGGGTTTATGCATCTGTTTGAATGAGAGCATGAATTTGCTGATCAGACTCGCTGCACTACTTCAGCTGCATCATTCTCTGCTCATCTGTTGCATGTTGCTGAGGGACCTGGGGAGGTGCACGTCTCCTTTCCAATGTTTGTGTTTTGTTCTGCCTCATTTATGATATTTTCTTTGGAAATAACTTTATTTCCACCATGTAGGCTTTTGCATTTGCCTGCTCTATTTAACAAACATTAATTTTACCCTCTGAGTCTTACGGAGAATCCCAGTCCACCTGAAATCTGGGGTAGCTTGAAAATTGTATTAATGAAGGAGGTTGCCTTGCTATTATCTATGCGGCTAGAACTTCCAGGCAATTTCTTGATACCAGAACATATCGAAGTGCCTGGAACTACTTTATTCAATTAAAGATCAATTCCTTTTGCAATGCAATAGGAGGTTTGAGAATACTCCCAAAATACAGGAAGGAATAGATGATAGGGTTGTTGAGATTGGAAAAGACCTGTAAGATCATCTAGCCTGACTACTGCTAATATTGCTCACTAAAACATGACCCCAAGTACTACATTTGCCCTCTCATTGAACACCCTCAAGGACAGAGTCCACCACCTCCCTGGGCAGCCTGTGCCAATGCCCCACCACTCTCTCTGAGAAGAAATTCATCCTAATATCCAATCTGACCCTCCCATGGTGCAAATTGAGGCCGTGAAGATCTTAGATCAAACTAAGGCCTAGTTTTCTGAGTGGGGTAAGCAGAACCGGGCATGTGCTGAAGAAAGGGAGGGCAAAGATATCTTTAAGGCTGGACAATTGGCTGGTGGTCTCCTTTAGGAAGCTGCTCCTGAAGGACTTGGGGGGGCATCAGACACATAGTAGCCATACTACAGTTAGAAGGAATCCTTGCACCTGCTTGGGGCTCTGTGGATGTCTTGCATCACGTCTCTTGATTTTCATCCCTTGTGACTGAGGTTTGCCACGTGAAGATTTTCATCTCTTGGGATGAAGCTGCCTGCGCTTCCTTCAGGACCTTCAGGGCTTTCTGTACCTTTTATCTTCTATTTGATTTCATCTCATTTTTCTAGCAGCCTTTGATTTCCCACGTGAATTAAAGTTCCAACTGTCATATTTCTGAGGGTTGGCATAAAAGGGGTTTAAAAGGGCTTATTCTGGAGCAGTGAGAAGCACACGCATCCAGCGTTGAACAGCTCCCAGATGTGGCAACTTCATTTAATTGCTGAAATCAGAGATGTTAGGAATGGATTTTATCTGAAAGTCTGATCTCCTAAAGTAAAAGGCATAGGACAACATTTGCTCATCCCCTGGAGATGCTGCCAGAAGTCTGCCTCTGATTAGCAATGTTAATGGAGTATTAACATAAGCCACGCCAGCAAGGGAAACTGTAGAACACATTATCATCAGGAGAGCCAGCTGTGTATGGGCCTGTAAAGATGATGATGAATGTAGTTTGTGGCTTGGGGAGCTGGCTGCTGAATTGCTTCGTCCTCTAATCCAGAAGCAGTGGCGTGGGGTTGGACATGCCAGCTTGCTGTTCTTCGTGCTATTGTACTGAAGAGAGATGGAGCAGGGAAGTTGTAGAACAGATGTTACCTTCATAGGAAAAGGGAGATGGAGGGGGCTTCCCAGCTGAGTCAAGACATTTGCTTTCACAAGTTGAATGTTAGTTTTTTGTTCTACTTCTATCCCCTAACTGTTCAGGATCTTTGGTAATCTTTGTGGAAGGTTGATTCATGGTCTAAATATTGTGATGGCTCTAAACATCGTAAGAGATGCATTGTACTGTTATGTACAGTAGCTTTCCTTGACTCAGAGCCTGTGAATGGTCCAGTTTGAGAGAAGAGGCTCAGAGATATTGTAAAACTACTAATTTACTTTTTGTAGCCAAATATTGGTGATACGTGTCCTGCAAATCTTCACACAGTGGCTTCACTACATCATAGAATCATCAGGTGGTTTCAGTTGAAAGGGGCCTTAAAGATGGATTTCCAGCCCCCTGCCATGGGCAGGAATAACTTCAATTAGACCAGGTTGCCAAAACCCCTTCTGACCTGACCTTGAACACTTTTAGGGATGGGGCCTTCTCTACTCCAGGCTGAACAAGCCCAGATCTCTTGTCCCCTGTTTAGAAGAGAGGTGCCTTCTATGAGGATGGTACATCCTCATGGATCATCTTTGTACATCTACAACCCTGGTTATCTCAGTGTTGCCAGATGACAGAATTTGTTTCTGTGAGTTTGTGCATGAAATCTGGAGCCTTCCAGCTGTTAAACTCAGTAACTCTGCTCCTTTGTTTATAAATGTGTTCTTTCTATTTTTGCCTTGCGAGCTGTAGATCAACAGTACACAGAGCTCTGGAGCAAGATGTTTGTGCTTCAGTATGGCAGGACCAATGGGCACTTTGCAATTGAGAAACATAGCACTAAACCGTATTGATACAAACTTGTTTTCATAGTTTCTTAATGGAGCTACACATTTCACCCATTGACCTTTTTGACATCTTCCTGGTTTCCCTGCTACAGGAGCACTTCAGCAGTAAAGTGCCACACTCTGCTGAACAAACTTGGCATCTCATCAAGCTGACTTATTTGGTATGTATTTACACTTGTAGACCTCAGTACTCTCCTGGCAATTGAGCTTCCTTCCTGTCTACATAAATATGAATGCATTATTAGCTTTGTTTAGCTGTTGTTCTGCATCTGCATGCTTTCCTTTCCAAAGCTGCTAAAGGGAATTGCAGGTGTTAATCTAGATCTGTGCCCAAAGCATCATGAACTCTCTCCCCCACCTGCCAGCTCTGATGATGAGCAGTACTCTTGACCTCCTGCCTAAAACAAGCAAAAAAACCTCACTGTGTGATGTTTTTTGCTTTTTTTTTTTTTCTTCTTCTTTTTCCTTTGAGGAGCCCGTGACTTCTGGTAGAATTGCAGCCTTTCTGTTTGTGTATTTGTTCATGGTTAGAATAAAACCTCTTTCCCACTGCAGGTAGTGCATTTCGATGTTGATCAGGCTTTGTTGGGTGTAGGCAATGGCTTCCAAAATGCCTCCTAGGAAAACGGTGGGTGGTGGTGTGGGTGATGGTAAATGGTAAAAGGGCAGTGGTTGGAGCCACTTCGTTTTGCTCTGGATGTTGTCTGTTACTGATCCAGGCACTGCCAAGCACTGACAGCAGCTGGCTTTGGTGCCTCAATTGAGGTAGACTCCAGAGAATCTGGAATCAAAAGAGAGCTGCAGGAAAGGTGGCTTTCACCACACACCCAGCCTGTCATGGGCAAAACTACTGTGGGTGGCTATCACTTGGATAGGCTATTCTAGATCTGCTTGCAAGCTTTTGCAGTTTTCCTGCAGAGGAAATATTTTCCTGCACATTCCTTGGAATTAATTTCTACTTTGAATCTTAGAACTGTGCTTGAACTAAAGCATTTCTGCTTGAAAATAAACACAGGCACAAATCTCGCTTTACCAAGCTGGGACTTGGCTCTATAGCAGATAGAGAAGCTGCTGGAATAAGGTTAGATTTGTTTCACTCCTGGGCGGGGGCTGACAGGAAAGGTTTCATGAAATGGAAGGGAGTCAAAGAAAGAAAGTGAAACCAAGCAGTCAATTTGCTAGCTGCAATCTTTGATCTGTGGCTGTCTGCAAACAGAATTGGAGCTCTGTGATTAGATGTACGTGCTCATTATGTGTTGTACTCTCCAAGCAGGCATTGTACATACAGCACAATGTATTCTGCTTCCTTCTGCCCAAATATCTTTTTTCATCTATATTGCATTAAGACCTTGAGGCCTATCATCGGGGAGAGAAAAAATACAATTTTCTTATTGTACAATGCATTTCATTCCCAGCTGCTGTATTAAATTTATTCCTATTTGAAGTGGTGTCTGCAAGTATAAATCATTTAAGTTTATATGTTTTTGTTGCTGTGGCAACTGTTTGACTAATTGAATTCCAAAGTGTCTCTCTCTATTTCAAAGCCATGATAAAGGGCACACGTATTCTTAGTAGGAGAAGTCTGAAGCCAGAGGCGAGGGACAGGCAGCCCTGTCAAAGTGACACGTCCTCAGCCTCCCGTGCATGGGGTTACCCATGGCACTGTTGGCAATTAGCTGGGGAGGAGGGGTTGGGGGGGAGTCATAGCAACCTGTAAGCTCCCCCTGTGACTGCAATATTCAGAAATGGCTGTTAAGGCATGGAGCAGGATGGAGGAGGCACGGAAAGCCAGTGATGGATGCACTAGGCAGGTCTGTTTTTCCCTCTCTGTTGCAATGTTTCCATTAATTCACTGCAGACCTGAAGTGTTGGAGTACTTCATGGTTGTAAACACGCTCAAGTTGTAATAAGCCCATCTTCTTTCCATGGGGGCCTTTTATGAGCTCCTGAGGCTCGTCTGCTAGCTGGGATCACACGCGTGTTTCCCAAGGTATTTCTTGCCCCATCAGTTTTTAGGAGGAAGACACTGCTGTGGCAGGGGACTGGGGAATACCGGGCTGCCCCAAATTTCCCCGGTGGGATCTGCAAGATAAATTCTACCCTGCTCTGTAAGAATGCGTTCTGGCTTGCATGCTAGAGGTAAGTGTAGACTGAGCCAGGAAGACTGGAACACTAAATCCTGACTCTAAGGGAATTTGTCATGGGAGGATGGAAGGAGCAATTCCTTTGCAGGCAGAAATTTCCAGGCAGGAACCAACCTGTCTCTGCTATTCCCAGCTTGTTCTGGCCTCCTGTCTTAGCCTAGAGAGAGCTCATTTTTTGTGTTAATTATGTAGGTGTTTATTACGGCCACAAAATGTTAATAGACAGCCTAATGGAAATCATGCTGGCTAATGAGAAGCTCCTGAATACCCGCTGCTTTTCTCTGGGAATAACGGCAGCCACAATTCAGCAGGAAATAATTTCCCCTGCTCCTGCCCTGTGCTTGTACCTTATGATTGCATCGTGCCGTTAACCTTTCATCTGGAGCTCTGCAACCCGGGGGAAGGCCAGGACCTCTCTCTTCCATCTGCCCGGAGGGGACAGAGGGGTCTGCTTCCCTCTCCTGCTTTCTAAAGGATAATCTGTGAAGGGTTTTATGGAGCTTGAAAAGGTTACTGTGTATGCCTGAGCCGATTGACAGTGGCTGTGGCAGGAATGAAGTGCAGGGAGCCTCGAGCAGAACCCGTCCTTTCTTTGCCTCCCTGCCCATAGGGGATGCTGTCTGATCCAGGGCATGTGCTGCTGTGACAGCCCAGTTGTAGGCAGCCTCAGCTGCTGTTTTACTTTGGTGTGGTTTTATTCCCAGCTCCATTAGATGCTCCGCCAGCTGCTGCACACTCATGTAACCACCTCATCCAGGATAGGCAAAGACAAATAGCAGGGACCTCTAATGTGCACTGAGAGGGGGCATTTTATGGGGGGATTCCTAGGGAACTTGGTCACATAGAAGAGGTTTTTTTGTTTTCTTTTACTGTATTTTTAATGAATTTCAAAGGGTCTGTATTGCATAAATGCCTTAAATCAATAGCAAAAGGGAACCTTGTCCATCAAGCTGCCAGGCCACAGCTAATGAGGTTAAAATGCAAACTGTCAGCCTCTGGTTTGTTATGCTGATGTAGAGAAGAGAAAGCTGTTTAATGAGGGGTGAGGTTGTGGGTCTTAGAAAGCAGCAGGAATAAATAGCTAGTGCAGCATTCATGGGGAGAGGAGAGAGCTAAATCTGGGCTCTTAATGAATGAGAGCAGGAGCAGGCAGAGGAGTGGTGGGCAGGAGTAGCAGGGTGTATGTGTGCTGGGTTTGTAGAAGGGTTGCACTGGGAGAAGGTATCTGTGTGGTGGATTGGGCATGAGACGTGTATTCGTGTAGAGAGAAGGTGTCTGTACTCAAAGGAAGGGTGCCTTGGGGACAGCAGAAGGGTGGATGAGAATCTGTGTGTCCTGAGCTGGTGATGTCCTTACTGGATTAGTAGGGATGTGTATGTATGTATGTGCACACCTGCAGGCTTGACATGGCTGCCAAGGGTCTTTGCACAGGTGTTGCAATGGCAGATTACAGAAGCTGAAGGGAAGGAAGATTTGGGTGCTGCCTTGTACAAAGGAGGGGTGGACAGGGAGGACAGGTGGTGTCAATGGAGGTATTCAAAAACAGTGGAGATGTGGCTCTGAGGGACATAGTGGGCATGGTGGGGATGGGTTGATGGTTGGAGCTGATGATCTTTGTGGTCTTTTCTAACCTTAGTGATTATATGATGCTGATGAATGGAAGGTGGGCTTAACTGTGACCAAGAGCACACGGGCAGATACACTTGTGTGCTTCCTTCCAGCATGCACTACTCTGATTTCTGCAGGGGACCAAAGATCTCTTCTAGCAAAAACAACAACAACAAAAAAGCCCAAATTCAGGAGGCAGAATCCACTGAAGATGCTGGAAAGCTGCATAGCTGAAACTGTGAATGAAAGAGAAGACTGTTTACCAGGCAATAGGGAAACTCCCAGGTGAGACCACGTTTCATAATTTTTCCCTTGTGGGCAGAAATTTTATGCTTCTGTCTTTTCCTGCCAAAATCAAAAGATACAGGGTGGTCTCACTGCTGTTGAAAAAGCCAAATCCTTCCCTCATAGGCTGTTTTAGTGAACAGTTGTGAAAATACCAGATTTCATTGTGAAGGTGGGATTTCTCAAGAGTGAGAAGCTGCAAATGAGGCAAGTTGCAGGGTCCATATGGAGTTGCTGGTAGATAAACCAATAGCAGGCTCTTGGAAATGTTTCAGAAGAGGCTTTGGGGGTATGGCAGAAAAGCAGCTCAAAAGGCTGGTTCTTGATTAATACATAAAGCCGTAAAAACACCATCTGAGCGTCTTCTGTTACCTGGACACAGGTACCCAAATCCTGTCAAATGATTTCTCTGGCATCCATTCTCCCTGCCTTGAATATAGCAGGTTGTGCAGATTATTTTATGATCAATAAATATCGAGGCAGACACTGTAAAATTCCAATCAGAAAAATTTACAACATTAATGCAGATATTGTATAGCAGGATATAAATAAATAGAAATTGTCAGTCAAATTCTTGGCAGCTGGAGTGTGGTGTCGTTTGCAGTAAATTAAACGTTACTTCACAAATCACCTTTATGGCTTTGCCCTGTAAGTGTAGCTGTGCAAAGGCTTTTTTTTCAGCTTGCAGTGGTGAAATATCCTCTGGTCTTGGTGCTTTCTCCATGAAACCAATGTCAAGAGTCATGGTGACAAGGGTGAATTTTGCTATGTTCTTTAATCTTGTTCCTTGCCCCAAGGTTTATGTGGGGTATTGAGTTCAGGTGCTGAGCTCTCCAGGCAACAACAAACCAACAACACAACAGGGCAGCTACTGACTCCTTTTTAAGTCACAGAGAAATTTCTGCACAGTGAGGAGTTGCTTAATCCAGGGCTGTGGACACCATTGCCAGGGGAAAAGCAGCACGGGCTCTGTCATCTCTACTGGGCTGGAAGTGAGCTGGGGTTGTTGAAGGCTGCGCCTGGGAGTTGGTGGGAAGAGTGAATAAGGTCATTTAAAGTACTTGAGGCAACATTTCACCTATAGATTACTATATTTTGTTATAGCTGTCATACTTGTTGACCAGGTCTAAAGTATGGTGTGGATGTGCCTCTGCTGTGGGGATGGTTGGAAAATGCAGCAGCGTAGGTTTTTATAAATTAAAGCAGAATATCCGACGTAGAACAGAAAGCAGGACCAGCTAGTAAGTAGTTTTGTACTTTATTTGAGAAGAGAGAGCTACATAAACTATGTCAGTAGGGTACAGGTCTACACACAGTTTCATCGATCAGTAAGTGGAGTTGTTAACGTAACACTGAGGAGATATGATACTTTGAAGAAGACATAGACGCGTGACCAAGGAATATTTACAGCTCTAACATACAATATATTCATATTTGAGAGAGAGAGATTCTTGTGCATCTGTATGCACAGATACCCCTGTGTACACATGGTGCACGCACACATGTAAATAGGTATAAAAGGCTTTAAAAAAAAATTACATAAGAAATGAGTCTGCTTTTCATTTGCAGCAACTGCCTATTTTGAACATGGAAATGGTTCCAGTTGGTGGGAAATCTGTTCTCCAGCGCTCATTGGGTGAACCTGATGCACATCTCTGGGTGTGAGGTGCTGTGGTGAATGGGGGGGAATGCTGACGGTGAATGAAAGGGAGGGCCAGTAGTACTAGAGGGAGAAGAAGGCATGTGGCTTCAGAAGCTGGGGTGGTAACGTAGAGATGAAAAAAATGACCTTTGGTGATGCCATAAAATCATTGTTTATACTAAACATAACATATTAACGCAGTTTTAAAAAAATAATTTTCTGTTTCATTTCAAGGCTGGGGAGAGGATTAGGGACAAGGAAGGGCAGGAAGGAAGGGAAGGTCTGGGAGAGAGTCAATACCTCAGCACTTCAAAAGGTCCCTTGACCTCATTGCAAATCTTGAATTTAAAAAGTCTTTAAGTTTGACTAGCGCTGTATCAGTCATCCCCTTCCATGGTGGCAGTGTGCTTAATGCATACAATGTGGCAGGTAGAGGAGAAGCAGGGACCCTACAGTGGCCAATACGCAGATCAGGCTACTTCTTTGCTTTGTGGAGGTGGATTGGGCAGGCAGAAATAGCAGCCATGATGCTCTTGCTGGGCTCTTTCTATAGGGATATCTTGAATTGTTCCCAGCTGGGGAGAAGAGTGAGGTTTTGGAAAAGGGGGAGAGTGCAGCATGGAAAAGGTTGAGAACCAGCAAATTCAGTTGCAAAACAGCAAATAGAAATTGAAAGGCGCAAAGGAAACCCCAAACTAAGCAAACGCATGGACTAGGGCATGGGGTTAAAACAAAAGTAATTCAGTATGCATCACCAGAGGATTTGTTTTCTGCTTATGCAGACTTTCACTAATATTAACAGAGATTAAAACAAGCTGGTTTAAATAATAGTAACAACACAATCTCTATCAAAATGTCTTTCCTCTGAGATCTAGCCTCATCCACCTCTCGTAGCTCCAATTCTGCCAGAGTGAAACGTAGATCAGCACCTTGTGGGGGGGCATGCCTGCCTGTGAGGCTGAAGCATTCAGCTGAGTATAGGAGCAGTGCCCTGATTGTAATGTTCTAAGGATGGTGTTTCTCCTTGTAAAGAGAGTGCCAGCATGGGTGACCACAGTGGCTTCTCTGCCTCAGTCATCATATAGACTCGCAAACCACTGCTGGATGACAACACTGCAACCAAACACAGCTGTCACACAGAAATCACAGGAGGCACATTGGAGACCCTGAAATCTATTTCAGAACATGGCTTGAAGACCCCGTACAATCTTTGCCCAGGAAGGTGGTGTGCATTCTTAACCTTGGGCAACTTCGCCTCCTTCCTGTCTGACACAGAAGGGACAGAGGGAGCTGTAGTCCTTGCTGAAGGCTGAATCAGTGTCAGTTGGCCTGTTCAAAAATTTCTATTGAAATAACACTTGTCAAGTAGCACTTTGTTAAGACAAGGTGGGCATGGGAGAGGTTATTCGGTGTATTTATTTATTTTTGTTCAGCTGTAAGCCTATCTAGACAGAGCTCTCATGCAAGAAATTGCCTTCCAGTTTAACTGAAAATTTAAAGGACACTTACTGTTGTTCTTTTTTTAAAGAAAGTAGAAGAAGAAAAGGCAATTTGCTTTCACCCAGGGAATTGGCAGAGTGTGGGAGCTGAGCAGAGGCTGTAAGGGGCGCAAAGACAAGGCAGCCTGTTTATGCTGGAAACAGAGCTGTCAGAGGAATAAACATAGTGAAAATGATAGTGCTTGCAGAGAAGAAGGCCCTGAGAGAAGCCTGGCAAGGTTTCTCCACGTCTTCAGGAACCGTGCAGGTGAACATGCATCACTTTGTAGTAACTGCTTCTTCACAGTCATCCCTGATCAGGATTGCCTTCTGCCTCACATCTGACTTGCACTACCCTCGTGATGTCTGACCTCTCACAGTTGAATCCCAGACCATTTCCTTCCTCTCCCTGCTTTCCAGCAGACTTCCTTGCTCCCTTCCTTCACCTCCATTAATTCTCTGAGCTCATTATTATGTCATCCTTTGCAGTCCACTGCAAGTGCACACCCTCTGACTTCTGGATGGACATAAGCATCAGAAATATGACCACAATTCCTTGTTCTCAATATTGTTACTCACAAGTTCTCAGGCCCTGTGTCTCAAGCATGTCTCAGGCTGGTCCTGTAGTGATGACTGCCAGTCACTGCCGGGGAGGATGTAGAGGAAGGAGTACAGAGAGAACTGCTTACAGAAAGATGTATATGTTAGGGAGTAATACCCCACCTTTCTTGATCAGTGTATGGACCTTCATGCCCCTTTAAAAGAGATTCTCATGAAGATGACAAAGTTTAGGAGATGTTCAGCCCTAAATTTAAGTCATATCCTCTACAATATCATCTGGAAAAAAACATGAAATTCTCAGAATGCCAACTGAGAAATCTGAATACTGAAGAAACTTTTTTTTTTTTTTTTTTTTTTTTTTTTTAAAATGCAAGATATAGCTGAATCTCCATCCGGAGCTTTGTCTGTTGATGCTTGCTCTTTTGGAGTTGGCTTTTCATTTTTGGCTGACTCTTTTCTGACAGTTCTACATTACATAGTAACGTGACTTTGTTATAGATTGATCTGGAAATGATTTCCAGGGTAAGCAGTATTTTTTTTATGCCCCTTGCTTTGAATTTTCCAATAAATTTGTCTCCTTGTGCTTTACAAACAGCAAATTTAGCTGATAGACAAAGAAAAAAAAATCACATGATTCACTCTTTAAAATAAATGCTCAATTTCTGAACTTGTAACAGAACAGTTATTCTCAGTATGCCAGGCTGTCCCCATAGCCTAGAAGATAACGTTTCACACTCTAAGTAAGAGACTTAAACGTGGTGGTGGAAAAATAATGTGGGGAAAAAAATGTGTTAGAGGGTTTAACTCTGGGAATGACTGTTGTCTTAAATTAATTGTTAGATATCAGCCAAGGATTTGGGGCCTGGCAATGAAAGTAAGCACAGCCGGTGGGGCTGCTGTCCGCGGTGCTGATCCGCAGGGAAGCTGCTCCAGCACTTGGTCAGACATGGAAAACCCCCCCAAATTAATAACGGTTGTTTTTGTTATTCTTGAGGATTGAAGTAGTTTGCTGTTGTTGTGAATCATACTTGAACCTCAAACAGGGGCTTAAAAAAAAAAAAAAAAAAAAATGCAACAAACATTTGTCACTGAAAAGACACTGGGCTACCCAGCTGTTAGATCATCCTATAGGGTTTGATCTCTCTTTCCCTCTCCCAGACATGACTTTTACATTAATTTCAGATTACTTGAAAGCTATAAGACAAGATTTGACTTATATTAGCAGAAAGAGACAAAGGACATTAAAAGTGAGGGGAAATTTGTAAGAAAGAGGTTTGCTCTGGTCTTGCTGGCCAATTTTCTTTGCTGACAGGATTCTGTTTATTTTTCTGATTATTATCATTATTATTATTTTTACAAGAGTGGATTTTTCATATTATAAACCATCTTACCTCTTTTTACATACAGTGTTGTGGGATTTCCCCTCCCCCCCCCCCCCATCCCCTTATAGAATTTTACTTCTCTCCTGCTGTTCTCTTCCTAACATCTCAGTGATCTTCAGTATCCACAGCTTTCACTGACTTCAGACAAAGTTATGGGTGCTCAAGTCCTTCAGAGTTCAGCTTGCTGTTGCACAAGAACATTTAGTTACACAGGAACAACAATTCAGTCCCTTGCCGATTATTTCTATTGTCTCAATCTAAGTGCATAAAAATGAGGCTAGAGTCAAACAGATCCCAGTTAGAATCAATCCTCACCATCTCTCCAGCAATCAGAACAACCTGCTGGGGGCTGAGTAACAGCTGAATTCTTGGTGAGAGAAATTACAGGCATAAAAACAAAATCAAATAGACTTCTTGTGCTCATTCAACATTTTAAGGCATATTTATAGGTACTGCTGTATGTCATCTTAAATATTTCAGTTTAAAAAGAAACTGCACTACTTTTCCTGTCTTGACACTTTCACCATCTTTATGCCTTTGAAAAAGGAGCAGAAGGATGCTGAATTAAATGCCCATTCAGACTAAACTGCCTCTTCTTTGGGCTGTTTGAATACCCCAGAGATAGATCTGTGGAGATAAGAAAATCTGGAGGCCTTCTGAAGGCCACCAAAACAGGAATATGAACATGAAAGCTGGACAGAAGCTGCTAATGGAAAGCTGAGAACTTTTTGTTTTACGAAGCAAGGGAGGGCTTAGCAGGTGATCAGATAACCTTGAAGTCCTGCTCCTAGTTGAGTGTCTTCCTTAAATTCCTTCATCGCATCCTTCTCAACTTCCTCCCAAATCTTGTCATCACTGCAAGGATGAAAGCTCAAGAGAAATCTTACCAATGATGAAAGTTACTGCAAAGGAGTGAGAATTCCACCCTATTCTGCTTTTACTTTCAAGACAGAGATGCTTTAATTCTCATGCTAGGTAAGCTGGTGGGAAACCACGCAAACCACATGTTTGAGCTCCCTGGTGAGTGCATCAAAGCAGAAACAAGTTAACAGGACAGACTGACAGACAAGTTTTCTCTCTGGCCTGTCAAAATTCTTTGAAAAGGTAAGGAACAAAAAACTAGTGCAGAAATTAGGAGGATGCTTTTTTCTCACTTTAAGAGAGAATATTCTTCCAAAAAGATCATAGAAATATTGAACAATAGATCAGCATTTGTTATAGACAGCTGACATAGAAGGTACATGGCTACTAAAGCCTGTGCTCTTTAATAATCTGGGAGAAAAAGCACTTAACAGATAATAGTGTTTGCCTTGGGAACAGCAGTTAGGGAGCCTCAAGTGAGGAGGACTTTAGGAACCAAACTAAATCAGCAAGCTCACCAATGTTCAAGGACACGGAGGAGCTAGAACTGCACTGTCACATGCCTGAGACTCAAGTACTGTGTAATCTGTGTGGTATAGACATCTAGGCACCGTTGTGGACAGCAGATGGCTGCTGAATGGTGACAGCAGATGACTATGATTCTGGGCAGAGCGAAACCATAAGGCCTCAAATCACAATCACTAAAGTCAATTCTTGAGATGAAATCAATCCAGCCACTGGAGCAAAAGGGTGTCACACAGCAATGCAGAAAAACAACTCAGTGCCAGGCATCTGAAGGCTCTTAAAAAGCTCCACCCTCCCATTTTCCCACACCCTTCCTCTCCCCACCCCCCCCAACCACACACATATTTCCACATAAAGAAAAAAAAAAAAAAAAAAATAAAAAATTGAGGTTATGCATTTCCTGAAATATGGTTGGCTGAATAAATACACTTACAGAGAACTCTTTGTAAAGCAATAGCAGAATGAATAAGAGTGCATCACTATCATGGGAAATAAAAGGAAAAGTAACCCAACTGCAATTCAACCAGAATCATTCCAAACCCCAAAGGTTGGCCTCTTTTTTTTTTTTTCTTTAATGTGTCTGACATTTTATGGCATCAATAATGCAAACAAAGAGGAAATCATATTTGCAGAACACTAATGCACGGATGTCTAAAGTGAAATACAATACTGATTACTTTTTAAATGAAGCCACCAGGTTTTGATGTGCTGCAGTGGTTAAATTGGTCCATCAAATTCCTTCCTCAGTCCAAAGCAACAGCTTGACCTTCTCTATAACCTTGGATAGCCTTTTCAGCTGTACTCTGATTGGGAACAGTAAATGTTAGTCTGAAGAAATCTTCCTGATGGGACTGATTTCAGAAATGCCAGGGGCACACAACTCCACTTGAAGATGAGGTGAACTACAGGCATGTCACCTCTTCATAGGTGACCCAAAGACTCTGACAAACACATAAAAGAAAACTACTGGTGAAAGGATGGGTGTGAGAACTAGTAGTTCTCTAGAACTAGAGATTGTGCCCTTAGGGTTAGTGACTAATCTATTCTGCACCTGATAGCCTGTGTCTTTCTGCATAAGACTGTAGAGCGATATCGGAGTTTGAAAATGAGGAGATGAAGGAGAAGGTCCAGCTATAACAAATAACTCCCTTCCCTTCCTCTTCCAGTTTTTTAGATGTTAGTGGTTTGTTTTTCCATGAAGAAGTAGATCTCAGAGGTGTATCTTGTCTACCACAGAAAGGATTGTCTCTACAAGTAAAAGTGCAAAGAAGCTGTGATGTTCCTGCCTGGGAACTCTTGCTGCTTGGCCTGATCTCATACTAAAGGACAACAGAGCTTGGTTCTGGCCTAAACTTCCATCTTAACAGCACGAGCACTGAGTTCAGGAGTCAGGAGATTTCTTTTGCCACATCCTCTGATTTGCACTGTTCACTTTTTAAATTCATACAGTTCTGGTTTGGTAGGCAGAGCCAATAGTGCACCTGTGGGCCAGTGAGTAGGGTTGGATGCCATGGTCTCTTGACAGCTGGGAGTTTATCTGCCATTCGGGTCTGATCGCTGCACTGCAGGGATTGCATGTTTTGGAGTTAATCAGTGCAAGCAGCTAATTGCCACTAGTTAACTAGCGCTTTTTAATTGGATCTGTGTTGTTGGGTGGATGTGTGAAGGGAGCTGTTTGTCACTGACAAAAAAAGAAGTCAGCTTTGTGATGTAAGCCTCTTTTGGGAATTAAAAAAAAAAAAAAAAAAAAGTACTGTCTGGAACTACTGTCACTGTGGCAGAGGAAATCAGTTTCAGCAGAAATGGCCTGGATGAGGTTAGAGTCACGCTCTGCTGGGGTCAGAAATGATAGTGGCTGCCCCCCAACCCTTTCTCTTGTGCAGAAGGGTGGGACACTGTGGGCTTCAGCTGGGATTTACAGGAGATACCCCCCATGCATTACAATGAGCTTTGCTGTAAAATTCACTGCACAGAGGTTAATCTAGATGTCAACATTGCCTGACAGCAGTGAAATTACTCCGGGGCAGTGCTCCTTCTGAAGTCTTAATATAACAGTCAATTCCATCCTGCCTGCAGGAAATGAAAGTTTTCTGCTTTGTGTGCGGAATCATTCGGCGCCAATTTTCTCACTGTTTGAAGTCCAGACTGTTTGTGGTCTCGGGATTCACCTCACATTAAGACTTTCGCTTCATTTAAAAACTGCTAGTCAAGTCCTGAGAACTGCAAGGACAGGAGCTGCACAGGGAGAAAGAGAAGAGGGCAGGGGAGAAGTCTTATCTTGCCTACCACTTCGAAATCAAACAGCTTCACCAGCCCTCTGTTCTCAAAAGGGAGTGAATGCAGCAACTCAGCTATCTAAATATCAAGCAATATAGATTGTTGAGGTTGGAAACCAGCCGAGAGAGAGAGAAAGCGTGCAAAAAACCATATATATCTGGACCTCCCGGAGCTATGATTTTCTTTAGAGGTATTTCAGTCCTCCCCTGCTGGGACCTTGTCCTAAGAAAGCAGTAGTTGTGCAGTTAAACACCCCGACTGAACAACTGCTCAAGTTTTTAGCTGTAGGATCAGTCACTTGTGCAGGGCAGGAGATCGGTTCCCACAGAGGATTCCCGATGATGTGAGGAAGTTAGAGATGTTGTGCCTCCTTTGTCCATGGAGATATGCTAATATTGTGGGGTTAGCAGAAGGAAGAGGAGACACTGCTCATTCCTTCCATGTGAAAAGACCTCTCAGATTAGGTTTGCGAGAAATTAAAGACATTGAGATGAAAGCAACTTATCAGCTCGGTTAGTTCAGCCCCTGAAAAAGGGGAAGGAAAAAAAAAAAATGAAATAAAGAAGCAGTAAGATTGTTTTCTTTTCTTCCTCTTTGGTCTCTTATCCCTTTTCTTGGTTCAGTTTTTCAGAGTTGCAAGCAATGGGATTCCTATCACTCCTCTCAGGGAGCTGTTTCACTGCTCAGTAGTGTACTGGGAGGAAATAAGAAACATACAGAAGAGACTGAATGCTCCTGCTTTCCTCTTGCAACAGCAACTGACAGCCTCTGTGTCACTCGTGACACTGCCAGTCTGAATGAATGTTTGAAGACTCCTAACGTTCACCAGGCTTGAGATTCCCACATGCAGTGTGAATGGCAAAGGCAATACAGGAGACATTCCCATTTTGGGGGACTTCACAGCTGCTTAAATAAGCCTTAAATGTTACTGATGCAAGAGTCTAGGAACCTGAAAGTTCATCAAGGTTGACCATTTGTGGAAAGCAGAGTCTGGAGTTCTCTATTTTTGATACTCCTTTGGAGACTAGCTGCATTATATGCTACAGTTCCAAGGCCATATACTTTTCCACCAGAAAGCCACTGCATTACAATAGGGAGCAACCCTTTCTGGGATTTGCTGAAGTATGCTTGTGCCTATCATAGAGGAGCCCTGTTGGTGTACTTAGCTTCTGGCTATCAAAGGAGCCATTGTAGCATAGTATCACAGCCAGCAGCCCATTTATGCTTCTTGTTTATGCTCACCACTGCTTTACAACAAGAGAACACACCTACAGCTGTTACAGAAGCACACTGTGTGCGCAATGGCTTTACTAGCTTAGCTGATTCCTGGCTGGATCATAGAATAGAATTGGGAAGAGACCCATGAAGGCCATCTGGTTCAGCTCCCCTGCACTGAACAGGGACACCTACAGCCTATCAGGTGCTCAGATCCCTGTCCAGCCTGACTTGCAGTGTCTCTGGGGATGGGACACCCACCACATCTCTGAGCAACCTCTGCCTCACCATCTTCATTGGAAAACAAACAAACAAAAAACCCACAAGCAAACAAACGAAAAAACCAAACCATTTTCCTTGTAGCCAACAGAAATCTCTTCTCTTGTAGTTTGAAACAGTTTCTCCTTGTCCTCTCAACAGATAGGCATAATTCACCAAATACTTAGCTATCTGCTTTGCCTTTTGTAAGGCAAAGCTATAACATGATGGAAAATACAGCATTAATAGCAAGACAGCACAATTTTAGGCTATAGCAAATGAGAACAAGCCCAAATGTAGCAGCTGTAGGCACAGAAACAAAAGAAAAAAATAAAAAATAAAAAATAAAAAATAACCCGCTTACCTTTGGAAGACTTCCAGTGGGCAGGGATCTCCAGTGAGATACCCCTACCCCCACTGCCAACCCTTAAATAAGGTTGGGGAAGGGGTGGATCCTGCCTTCACCCCTTCTGGTCTCTCAGCTGCATTGCATTGCATTGCATTGCATGCACCTGAGCTCTCTTGGGTTGGCCCTACCTTCCCACCAGGTGCTCAATCACTGCTTCAGGCCATGACTTAGCATTTCTGCTACACCTTTGTATCCCCAGGTTGAACACGCAGTGGGGCAAAGGATGTAGACATTCTATAGGGGAAAAATGGAGCCCAATTCAATAAAACTTTTTAAAATGATACTAATAAACAGATCACTGTTTCCATGCAGATTTGCACATGAATGTCTGATGATCAGGTGTTCAGAACTACTTATGGCTTTGTAGGCTTGCAGTGACCCAGGTCTGCATTCTTTGAGCCATAGCTGGAATTCAGGGAACCTCACGCACTTGATTTCTAGGAATAGCCTTTCACATGAAAGAAACCAGCTCATGTATTACCATGTTCCAGTCTATGGTCTCAAAAAATAACTTGTTAATGCTGTTTTACAGTTGTATTTAGGTACCGGAAAAAGAAAATAATCACAAACAAGCGTAAACCTTGGCTGTTTTGTTTTCTGCATGGATAAATGGTCCCTTGCTTTTATTGGTTTCTCTCTCCTTTTTTAACCAGGATTGCCCTGTGTTACAGCTAGCTTTTCGTGGTGCTCTAGCATGTTGCTGTTTTCCTTTGCTTTTCTCTGCTTGTAAACCACTGTGCTACTTAAAATTCTATGCCACACTCCCGAAACCAGTCTCAATTTCCCAGCCCAAGATACTCGCCTTCGACAACCAGCCCTTCCCTTCCCTTGGCTTTTTTATTTCCCCACGTATTTTCTCACCTTGTTCCACCCACTCCTGGGGACAAGCAGACAGCTCAAAGCTAATGATGTCTCTCAACAAGCAGCCTCTCTAAAGGCATTCCACATTTTTTGTGTTTGTCTTGCAGCACATGTTCTCAGAATCACCTGTCTGCAATTCAGCACCCCGTGGACACAGGCGCAGGCTTGAGATGAGGCAGTGCAGGCTCTTTTCTGACCCCACAATGTATGCATCAGGGGACATTTAGAGGACCAAATGGTAAGTTTTGAGAGAGACAGGATGGGCTTCTAGTCTGGCAGATCGTTGCATGTCTTCCCTTAGCTATGCTTTAGCTTTTGTCTCTCAACCTGATAGATTATGGTGGAAGGAAAACGGTTTGGAAGAAACGAGACAGGTCACAGATGAACCCCTAAGACTGGAGACAAGTTCACTGCCCACTGTTTGCAGCCCTGGCATGAGATTGCCATCTGTACCATATAGCACCTTAACCACCAAGAAGGCATTATGTCAGTGACACCCATAGATGACAGAGTTGGTGCTTGAAAGCAGGATGCTGCTGGGCTGGGGAAGACTCCGTGGCCCCTTCTTAGCAGTGCCCAAACAAACACTGCTCCCATCTCCTTTTCAACAACCCCCTCCAGAAAGTTGCTGGTAGTAAGGTCTGGTTTGCCCTAGACCTGCGTGAGACCTGTATGTGTTGCCAGCTCTCCCCTCGTGGCAGACAAGGTTGTAGGAAGTATGTCTCTTCAAAATGGAGACTGTGAACTCATTTCTCTTTGCCTCCACATACTTCCCACACTTAGATTTGTGGCATTCTGTGAGGGTTTCCCTCCAAACCTGCTCTTCTTCCTCCCTCCGCTTGCAGTGGAGCAGTGGCAGAGCCTCCACAGGAGCCCCTCTTCCTGCAGGAAAGGTACTGTCATCCATGCTGATCAGCAGCTCCACTTTTGCTCCAGGGAAAGTCCTTCTTGAAATGAGGTCTCAAGGTTCACCAGGAACTCAGCACGGACACTTTCCCTCTTCCCATCCAAAATTGTCAGACCAAAAAGGGATGCAGCAGTTTCAGTCATGTCTCCAAAACAAAAATGAGCCTTCCCTCCCTCCCCACCAATAAACCTTCATCCAGCAGCACCAGCCCACTGGGCATAACGCAGCAGCTGCTGGGAGCCAGCTCTGCAGCACTTCTTATTCTACTCTTCTAAGCAATTGTTCCCGATTAGCTCTGACAAAAAGACCTTCTGTCAAAGCAGTCATTGCACTTGGTGGGGCTAATGGTAAAGCAGTCAGACAGCCTGAACCTTGGTCTCAGCCATTTCACATCTTCTGGTGGCCCATCTCCTTGCCTCTCATTGACCATTTATTCCTAACCACGTTGCACCAAATCCAGGTGTGATGCTCAGCTCCTGAGCTCACCTCGATGTCAGGAGAGTACAAAGAGCTGGCAAAGGGACGTGTAATGGTGTTGGAGGACACAAGGAGGAAAGGAGGAGGGAAAGGAGAATATAGCTGTTGTGCAGAATAGTTATAAGGGAATAAGCATTGACTATGGAAACACAGTGACTCTAGGTAATCTGCCTGTGTAAAGGCCAGCGAAATTGGCTGAAAGAGAAATGAGAGCATAAGAGCAAGAGGGGAGTGTGGACAAAACAGTGGTTTTGCACAATCTGGCACTGTGCCTGAGAGCCACAAGAGCAAGAGACCATTTGGGGTTTGGGGCAGGCAGCCCCAGAGAAGAGTTTTCTTTTGGAGGCACTGGGCTAGTACCACCATCACGTATTTTTCCCTGGATAGTCTCCAGTCCTTTTAGCCAAAGCAGCCTACACACAAAAAGAGCCAGATCTGGCAACTTTTCGACTAATCTTTCTCACTTCAAGGATGAACCTAAGTTGTAGATGAGGAAAACTAGATATCCTCTCCCAACAGAGCGAGTAGCTGCTACGGAGGGGTGGCATGGCACCTTGCTTGTGTGTGTGGACTGCCATTTCACACCCTGACCCTGACCATACCACCTTTGGTGCCCATGCTGTGAGCTGCTGGTGTCTGTCCAGTGGCAGTCTGTCCAGCCTCTGCTGCATGAGACTGGCTCTCTGTGATTTAACAGAAAGGGGAAGGTTGCACGTTTTTACTGCCACCCATCCTCTCTCACTCTGAGCTTGAGGTGCTCTTTGCACAAGCACAGTCTAAACCCACAGCCTCCACAAACCCTGTAGCAGCGTCCCCTGCCCCACTTGAAACCTTAAGCGAGGTCATGCCAGAGCCAAGGGTAGGAGGTAGAGATAGGCAGGAGACAGAGAGGTTGAGGAGGGATGCAAAATCTTCTCTTTCAGTAGCCAGCTGTAATAAGGTCTCAGACTCATGCATCTTCCCTTGCATCCTGGCCCTGAACACTGCTCTGGCCATGGGGAAGGAGTCAAGATCCCATCTCCATCGCCTCCTCCCCTGTCTGCATTCCCTTTCAGATGAGAACCACATCGGAGCAGGTTATTTTTGTGCTGGCAATTGTCGCCTTCTCAATTGCCTTCACGGTGCCTGTGGCGCCTGCTCACTGCCTCCTGAGAGCATCTGCCAGGCTGAGGTTCCCCCTCAGCCTCCACTATTTAGAGGAAAAAAACAACCCAAGGAAGGTTTTGTTTTCTCAGCCCGGCCTGGATGGGCAAGATTCATTTCTGACTCAGTCTTTCCCCGGACAAGGATAATATCCTGCATGAGGAAGATGGGTTTTAGGGAGGATGCTTCAGCCTCTCCATGGCTGTCCCCAGCACCCCCTGTCGCTGCCTGTCAGGCCTTTATCCTCATTGAGATGCAAGGCTGGCTGCTGCAGCCATCCGCTGAGCTGTCTGCTCCTGGAGGCACCTTCCCCTCATTCCCCTCCTCCTCCCGGGGCTGCCTGTGGAGCTATTCTTCAGCCTCTGCATTTCACAACAGCTCAAAGGCAGATGCATCAATCCTTTCAGGGGATGGGGACGTGAGGAGAATTGCAAGGGGTCTGCAGGCAGGTGTTGGGAGGTTCCCAGCCATCTCGCTAGCCTTGTCCCCTTCCCTGGCCTCAGGCTGGCTTGTGCCTAAGGCTTGGACTAAGGCATGGGGCAGGGATGGGGAAGGGAAGAGGATGAGGAGGGAGGGCACTGGGATATGCTGACCCCAAAGGCGTGCCCAGCTGTGATGCGGGCACACTTCCAGCTACATGCTGCAGCCTTCCCTCAAACAGGGAACAGGGGATGCAACCCTATCTGCTGAGGGTTTGCACTAATTTGGCTGTGGCTTGGTACCAATCCCATGGCCCCACAAAAATGAAGGGTGGGGAGAAAAGGCAGGGATGGGGGGTTAAGGGGTTCCTCCCAGCTTCACCATCTCCACTGGGCACTGAGACGAATGGCACTCCTGTCTTGCATGCCGCAATGGGTTGGGATGAATCAGGAATGGGTCTCCAGGACCCCCCTCAGCAGGGGGGAGGGGTTCAGTTCCACTGTAGAGGGAGGAGGGAGGGCTGGGCCCATCCGATGCGCTGGCTGCGGGTGGGCAGCTGGTTCCCGGTGTGTTATACCCGTAGGTGCCACAATCCTTTGACTGTGTGTTTGAAAGCCTTGAGTCTATACAGTTAAGAATCAGCAAATTAGAAAAATTGTCCTGAAATGTCAAAGGGAAGAAAAAGGCAGAGAGGGACAGGGAAGGATGGAGAGGGAAGAAAAGTTTGGTAAAAGAGAATTTGTTCAGGGGCACTGCCCTGTCTTTGTGCCCATCACCTGTGGGCTGGGAAGAAGGAAGGGAGGCAAGGACAAGAAGGGAGGACTGATTTCACACATTCAGTGCATATCATATCATACAACCGGGGCAGGGCTTTCCTCCCAGAGCACCAACTCAGGCTAACACTGCTGCCATAGCCAGACTCGAGCCCTGCCCAGCAGCCCGAGCCATACTCACAGCAGGATGACAACTCACTGCTTCATTGCTCGGGGGAAAGATACCTTCTCCTTTCTTTCTTTCCTTTTTTTTTTTTTTAATTATATATATATATATATATATAAGTACTTTTTCTCCCTTGTTTCTTTTTTTTTTCTTTTTAAAGTCTTATAATTTTCTGTAACAGCAGCTTCTTTCTGTATTGGTGTGGAAGTTATATAGAGAGAGATATTTATAAATATATATAAGCCAAACTGCCTTACAGGTCTTTGTTTTCTGGGAATTTTGTTGGTTTGCTTTTTGTTTTGTTTTGTTTTCAGTGTTGTATGTGTAGCAGGCACTTGAGTTTATATGAAGATGTTTGTTTGGGAGCTGAGGGGCAAAGGACTTGGGAAGGGGAGAGGGAAGGAAGGACGGAAGGAAGGATCAGGGACTTTTGATAAGTGGCCACTGCTAGCCAAGGATGTCCAGGTAGATTGGTGTGGCCTTGCCCAGAGCATGGAGGATCTTGTAGATCTCCTTGATGTTGAGCCGTTGCTGAGGTTCTCTCTGCCAGCAGCCCAACATGATGTCGTAAACCTCCTTGGGGCAGACTCGAGGTCTTTCCAGAACTCGGCCTTGGGTAATGCACTCAATGACCTGAAAGAAAAAAAGAAAAAGAAACACTGAATAAAAAGCTGGGCAGTTCCTGGATGATATCCTGTCCTGGATCGTGTTCTGTCCCAGATGCTTCTTGACTAATGTCGTGCCATTCTGAATCATAAAACTGCTTAGGTTGGAAAGGACCTTAAAACCCATCCATTCCCAACCCCCTGCCATGGTCTGGTTGCCCTCACCAGCTCAGAGCCGCCCTGGGCCCCATCCAGCCTTGCCTTGGGCACCTCCAGGGATGGGACATACACAGCTCTATGGGGAACCTGTGCCAGGGCTTCATTTAGGGAATGGGAATGCTGAGGAGCCAAGAAGATCACGAATCCTCGTTGCTCACCTGTTTGTGAGTCATTAATGATGGTTTAACATTGAAAAGTTTGTTTCCTTCTGCAACCTTGCCTCTTGCTCTTTTGACACCTATCTATTTTAATGCACCCTCCAGACAGGAGGTCACAAGCAAATTACGTGAAGTTTTAATTGAAGTTGTCAGTACCTTCCTGATAATTGAAGAAAGAAAATAAAAAGCCTTTAAATTCACAAGCTAAATTAATATTTTCGTATTTTACAGAGCTGAAATGCAGTTTTATTTCCCTGAAAATTGAGAGCCCTTTCCATTGCAAAGCCCAGGAGAGTTCTACGAGAGAGTTCAGCACATCTCTTTCTACCTTCATCTCCAAGGGCAGCTTTGCCTCATTTTGCAATAGAAAAGCAGCTGGAAAAAAAAAAAAATTAATAATAGCATTTCATCTCATATCACATCTTTGCTAGAGAAAAAAAGACCTGCAGTGCTAACGCTCTGCTCTGGATCAGGTCAGTGCTGCTAATGAGAGAAATGTGAGCTCTTGGACAGCATGAAATGCTATTCACAAGTATGCCACTGGCATCCCCTAAGTGTCTGTGTTTTGCTTACTGGAGGAATGGATGCAGAGGAAACCATGGCATGATTTGTCAGGGAGCTGCTATTACCTCCTGCCCTCCTTGGTTGGAGCTGATAAGTCCCAGCGTCGCGGAGCACGAGTGACCTGCCACGCTCTGCAGACAAACGCAGAGCCCAAGCAGTGTGTTGAGGGAAGCCACCCAGCGAGGGGTGTTTGGAATTTATCATTTATGAATAGTAATGGACTTGCTGCACAGCTCAGCAGATACTTATCACCTTAGTGCTTGCAAATAAATGCGGAGGGGGGAGATTAGGAGCTGCTTAAAGCGGACCGAGGAGGATGCAGTGTGGAGAAGAGCCTGCATGGCTTTAAGGCTGTTGGCAGTGTTGACATATGGGAGAGGTTAAAGGTAACTTATGGTTTCTGGCAGGCATCCTAAATGTACACAGGAGCCCAGTAGCGGGTCCTGCCTCTCCAGGACAACAGAAGGGCATGGACAGAAGCTAATGCACTGTCTGAGGCTCTCAGATGAAGTGGCTCCTTGCCTCATCCCTCTGCGAGAAAGGATCTTTCTGCCAGCCTTGAACAAACTTGCTAAAAGTGTTCTGGAGACCATGCAGAACCTGCAGGAGGGATTATGCTCACCTTGCTAATGGCCTCACCCAAGGGACTGGTGCTTGGCCAGCTGCTCTGTAGGGCTGTGGAACCACTACTCTGATGCCTCAGTGTGCAAGAGCTGGTAGAGGCAGCAGCTCTGCACACTTCTCCAAAAGAGTGGTGCTGCACTGGCATGGGCTGCACAGGGAGATGGCAGAGTCACCATCCCTGGAGATGTTCAGGAAGTGTAAAGATCTGGCACTGAGGCACCTGGTCAGTGGTCAGGTGGGGATGAGCTGATGATTGGACTAGATGACCTTTGAGGTCTTTTCAACCAGAATGCTTTTGTGATTCTATGGTAGGAAAACCAATACAGCTGCATCTGTGCAGATCCTAACTAGCTCTTCTCCTGTAAGACATGGGGTACATTTCTGAGTCCTATTACCTGCAAAGGAAACTGAGGCATGGAGGCAGCTGAGCTCTCTTCCAGAATGCCTCTCACCTGGGTAGGAAGCTACATGTGCTCATTTGTGTTTGTATTTACTTTTCTAGGGAAATGCAAGAGCAGCTCATTAAGTAGCGTGACAAATAAGTTCTGTCGCTGTCTATTCCATTGTTTGTGTCTCTAAAATGTTTGCGTGTGCTACTTTGGGATATACAGTCAGGCCCCATTGAGCACACGAATGGGCAAGTATTAGAGATGTAAAGCAACACCTTGGATTTGCCATCTCTGCAACTCACTTAATTAAGGGATCTGTATCCAGAAAGCAGAAAATGTCTGTTTCTCATTACAAAAGGTGAAATTTCTGAAATCCATTAGATACACAGTAGGATGAAAATTTGCAAGGTTCCCACGCACTGCTCTGTCAATGCATCTTGCTCCTCTTCCATCATACCCCCTGCTATTCCGAGCAAAAATCTTCCAAAGCATTTCTGCTGATGTGCCTCAAACCTCAGCTCTGACACTGCTAATGCTAGCCATCCTTCCCTCAACTTTTTTTACAGCGCAGCCCTACACTGATGGATTGCAGCTTTTATTACTTAAAGAAATAACAAGGACAAACTATCCCCCCCCTTGGGTCCCATCCTCAGTGAACAGGGGCAAACCATAGAATAGGTATCCCTGTGACAAACAGACCCAAAGAAGTGTGCCATGTGCCATCTAACGTGCTTCAAACACTTTGTCAGAAAATGAAGAATGCAGTAAGAGCTTCAGGTATAAAATAAGGTGAAGGAGAGCAGAGGACATGCAGAGCATCACACATCCCAGCAATAATTTGTGTTTTGCGTCAGCACCCAAGATGGCTATTATGGAGGTATGTCAGGAATTTGGAAAGCAGAGACCAGGGATGACCCATGGCTTTGGTAGAGCTCTTTCATTCCTGCATGCCTCAATTTCTCCAGCTCTCAATGGAGATAATTTTCTCCTGTAAGAAGACAGGCTGAGGGAGCTGGGCTTGTTTAGCCTGGAGAAAAGAAGGCTGCAGGGTGACCTCCTCCTAAAGGGAGCCTACAAACAGGAGGGGAATCAACTCTTTGAAAGGGTAGATAACAGCAGGACAAGGGGAAATGGTTTTAAGTTGAGGGAGGGAAGATTTAGGTTGGATGTCAGGGGAAAGTTCTTTACTATGAGAGTGGTGAGGTGCTGGAACAGCTGCCCAGAGAGGTTGTGGATGCCCCATCCCTAGAGGTGATCAAGGCCAGATTGGATAGGGCCCTGGGCAACCTGGTCTAGCATTAAATGGGGAGGTCGGTGGCCCTGCCTGTGACAGGGGATTTGGAGATTCATGATCCTTGAGGTCCCTTCCAACCCTGGCCATTCTGTGATTCTATGATTTTTATCTCTATGCCTGAAAAACAACATAGTAAGGAACTCTCATGGGTGCCAAGGTGGGAACAATTAGTGCATGAGAAGTCTGGAAAGGAGAGATGGTAACAAACACAATTTCCAGCTGAGGTATCTCAGCACTGTTGTACCTCTGTGTTCGAGAGCTGAAACCAGGGCTGCTTCCCATAGGTGAAGATCTCCCAGAGGATCACCCCGAAGCTCCAGACGTCACTCTCCGTTGTGAACTTCCTGTACATGATGCTCTCCGGAGGCATCCAGCGGATAGGCAGCATGGTGTGTCCTCCAACCTGCATGAGGAAAAAGGCATGAGGAGATCTGAGGACCTGAAGAAGCACTCAGCTCTGATGGAATATGGACGGACTTGGGGCCTCCCCATGAGATACATCAACACGGAGCTGCTCAAAAGACCTGGGTTGGATACAGCCTCCCCGACCGCCCATGGGCTTAACCGCCAGTCCCACCTGGTTAGCACGATGGATAGGGAGTGAAATGTATCAAGACAAATGATGTCCCCTCCTCCCCAAATGGGCTTGTAAAGTAAAAAAACAACAAAATGCCAAGGGTGTCCTCAAACCCTACAGTGATGAACCAGGAGGTAAGGCAAGGAGCAGAGTGTTCTGCGGGGTGCTGCAGTGGGTTTTGCAGGGCCTCAGCACCCACCAGAAATACAGAGCAGGATTTGCTGCTCCTTGCTGAGGCTTGCTAAAAGCTGAATGCAAGCCTGTGCTCATCACCTAATTGTGTGAAAGATGTTGTGCTCGTAAAATTGTGCTACAGGCCTTTTTGAAGAGTGCTATGAATATGTAAATGACTGCAGGACCGCAATGCAAAAAGGAGGCCTGTTTGTAAAGAATAGGCTTGTGCATGCAGGGATATGCCCAGTGGTTAATGGAGGTAGGAAAGCCAGTTCTTTGGAGAGCTTGGAAATGGAGGAGGCCAAAGGTGAAGTCCCGTTGGAGTATTCAGAGAGAAAGGTCCTTTCTCCATCAGGGTCTGCAGCCTTTCAGTATCTAGTGGGGATATAAGAAAGAAGGGGGCAGACATTTTAGCAGAGCCTGTTGCGATAGGACAAGAGGAAATGGTTTCTAACTAAAAAAAGGAGAGATTTAGATTGGATATAAGGAAGAAGTTTATACAATAAGGGTGGTGAGGCACTGGCACAGGTTGCCCAGAGAGGTGGTGGGTGCCCCATCCCTGCAGACACTGCAGGTCAGGCTGGATCTGAGCACCTGATCAGCTGTGGGTGTCCCTGTTCAGTGCAGGGGAGTTGGACCAGACAGCCTTGAAGGGTCCCTTCCAACTCAAATGATCCTATGATTCAGTAGGCACGTGAATGCAGCAGGTGAACTCACGCAAACAGCTTGAAAGCAGATGGATATACCTTCAGATTCACTAGAGATTTCTAAACAAGTGTGTCTAAGCAGGGCAAATTTTTTTTCTCTCTTCTGTCCTACACAAGAAGCACCATCTGTGGGGAAGCAGCTAATTGAGAAGCCCAGCCGGCGCAGGGAGCCACACAGCCAGCAGTCCGGCACTTCTTTCTGCTGAGGATGAAGTGGCTGAGGGCTTAGCGGTGATGAGAGATGGGGCTTTTGTGGTGCTGCTGGGCAGCCTGCTCGCCTCATTATGGACACCAAAACAGCAATTGCTAATAACCTGGTAGCACTGTGGCTGATTCAGACAGGCAGAAATCTCTCTTTATCCTATGAAGGATTTTGGGGAGAAAATTTCTAGGATTTCTGCATATGTGTGGCTACTCAAAATAATGAGATTGTTGCATGCTTGTTTGAGTGAAAATCTCTCTCCTACAAACAGAACACTCTCCCAAGCTCCTGGTTTCTCCACATTCCCACAGGTTTCTTTGCCTGATTAAAACTGAACCAGCATGAGAAGGGGCGAGTACAAAGGCAAGCCCCATTTCTTGAAAGCAGGAGGGACAGTGCTGTGGGAGCAGTGCTGGAATAGGCTGTGAGATGGGTCTGATGCTTAGCAGTTCTCTGCATGGAGAATACCAGCCAGATTCCTCTGAGGTCTGCCAGCATTCAGACCTGGGCTCACAGCACTGCGCTCAGAGGTCTGTGGACCTGCTCCTACCTCACAAACAGCCTCCTGCTGCAAAAGAGAGAAGCAGTTCAAAAGGTCTCAGGAGCATCTTTCATTCCTAAGTGCAGAGATACTCAGAACTGCAATGCATGGAGATAAAACTCCTTGCAGCTCTACACTTCCCATGCAGAGTCGCCGTAGCTGGTGTGGTCAAAGCTTGCTGCTCTGAACTCCCTTAATGGAAGTGGAAATGTTCTTTTCTTTGTTCCTTTGAAACCCTGGTTGCAATTTTAGCTCCTTCCTTCATTTCTAGCTTTTACAAGTTGCTTTCTGTTCTAGTGAAGGGCTCCAAGGAAATGTTATCGATAGAACACGACATACATCAAACTTGATTGTTGCAGAAATTGTTTTGAGCTAATGCTTATTTTTTTCCCCTTAAGTAGCCCTAGCTCTCTTATTTTTCCAGCGGTCTCAAGATGATTACTTATTACAAAGCTCTCTACATTTGCAATATCCTGAATCTTGGAGAATCACCAGAGATTACAGCTAACACAATGCATTGAGCCCATCTCACACTCTTTTGAACCGATCTAGTGGCAATCACAATCTATGAACCAGATCCTCAGCCTACACAAGCAGCTCAAGCAGTACTGCCTGCATGGGAATGCCCTGAGTCACACCACTTGAGAGTGGCCCTGAAAGTAGCACAGAAGCCAGTAACCCCATCTTAGCTGTAATAAACTATAATGCAGTCGAGGTCTTTCATCTCCTCCACACACATCTGGGTGACAAATTGCCAGTAAAGCGACATGCACAGTCAATAGCTGTCCCAGGAACGTGACAACACAATCTTGGCTAAGCTCATGTGGTAGAGTCCAGCAACTGTCAAATATTCATCTTCACCCTCAGTGTCATGTGAGACTTGTCAAGTCTGGAGAGTGTCGTGTCTTACTAAAAATAAATCCAGTAGTAATGCGTACATTCATTTGGTTGGAAACATAAAATGAAGCAACGCCCTGCATTGCTTGGATAACAACATGTGGTTCAGATGTGTTCATCAGTGGGAACCTCAGAAGTATCCTCTGCATCTCCAATAGGGTGTCACATTTTTGAGAGCACATGCTGGGAGATCCCATCCACCACTCGGGTGCAATTCCCAAGGCTGCTACAGATGCAGTGCCCTCGGACAGCAGCACTGACACATCTCTCCCAGAGGCACTACACAGTGTGGAAGAGAGTTTTGCTTTCAAGTAAATACAAGTAAATCCTCTGCTGTTCCCCCTCTTAAGTCCTGATGCTGCCAAGCTCACCCTTTTTCCTTGTTATTTTAATGCTTCACAGACCTGCAGACTGGCCTCTTTATCCCATTGCCATGGCTGTCGAGCTTCACTTGACATTTTTAGCTCTCTAACTTTCTCTCCCTAGATCAACTCCCCATGCCCACATTGACATGTTTTCCCCACTGCTTCGCTCTTTCACTTTGCAGTACTATCCTAGTAATAAATAGAGCAATCAGCACGCATCCTCTCAGCTGCCAAAGTTGCCTTCGTCTGTCTCCATCTCCAAATTGCAATATCATCTCCATCGCTTCCTAACGGATACTCACAAGGGCATGACCTGGGCTACAACCACATGTTGGGTATGGCACATGTTTGGGATGCTCCAGGGCACCAGGGCTGTGCTCTGAAGCCTCATTACATGCTTGAGCCCACAGACTGCGAGATAAGCAGCCGCTCCCTCGGAGCAGCTCATTGCTGTGTTACAGCTGAACCTTGGAGAGCTGGGGGAGGTTGGGGAAAGGGCAGCGTTAATGGCCATTAGGGAGAGAGATAATTACTTAATGCTAGTACAGCAATTTGAAGATGTAAAGCTATATAAGTGCTACGTACACGTAGCATTGTAAGGCTCTAGGTTTGTCTGCTAGGAAGGAAAGTTGGTGTCTAGGGAAAGAGTTCTCCTTGTCCCAGCTTTCTGAATGACATCCGGCTGATTAGGAAGGGAAGATGAGACATCTTCCGCGATGAGCCTGGCAGTGCTGCTGCAGGTAGTGGAACAGCAGTGTTCAGCAAAGGCAGTGCAATATACAGAGAGAACACAGACAATCAAAACCAGAGCAGGGCTGAAAAACCCTCAGGAGAACTTTGGATGCGTGGGAATGCAGCTCTCAAAGCAGTAACAGGTGGGTGTTGGTAGGCAGTCTCACATTCTCCTTCCTGAACCCTACTAGCTCTGGGATCGCACCCCAAAGCAGCCCCTAAACCCTACCCACCATGAGAACCTTGTTGCTATTTCTCTCCAGGAGAATGCACTCAACACATCACCTCTTTCTAGACCTAGTGATAAGACACACATTCCCTGACTGCTGTAGATTTGCATGACCTGGGCTCTTCTTTAATTGAAGACCTGGCTGCCATCCCAGGCTGGGCTGCACAGGAACATATGTCCTAAGAGCTGTATGGTCCTGGGAAATGCTCTGCCCTGACTCCTTCCTTCCATCAGCTCTGGGTCCAGCAGAACTGAGGCAGTTCTGTGTCCTCTCGGCAGTTCACGTGCGTGAGTCCTGATAGATTCCTGGGCACCTTGTGCAAAGCAGAGGGATTAATTCTGACATGCAGACTGATCTGAGCTTTGCTGAACATTAGCTGTCCCATAGTTCATGGCCTCAACTGTCACCTTGCCAAGCTCGTAAGTCCCTAAGTAGTTTACATTAGAGATAGCTGCATTTAAGTGCACGTTGTGACTGGATGTGATTCCCCAGTACTTTGTAATTTCCTTTCTGTTTCATCGGAAAGAAATGCGTTAGCTATATCTTTGACAGCACCATTTCAAGAATTACCCTCCAAAATCCCAGAGCTCTTCTCCTGACTCTGAAAAGCCTGAAGCAGTACCAGCCCTGAGCTGAGGCTGAAGCCTTAGTTGCCCCCTCCTCTTCAAAGCTATTCTAAAGATGTTCCTGCAAACAGTCTCGGCACAGCTCCTGCCTTCAGGTCCTGTGCCTTTGCTGTTCCCATTGCGCTCAATATGGGCTTAAAAACAGTTAACAAGCAGCAAAAAGCTTCTGACAACTATTTCAGCTTAATTGTGTCCGCACTCTGCATGTGCCCTGTACACACCATGCATCACTCTGCACGCCTGCTCTGCTGTCCCAGAATGGCAGACCTGAACCCACCATCAGCCTGCAGCCAACCATTTCTCCCTGGCAGCCTGCTGTCTGCTTCACCAGTGAGCAAAGACACCTTACAGTACGTAGAAGGTTTCAGAAGGTTTACATGGTACAAAGCGACCTGTCACTGTGTCTCCTGCATGCCTACAGCTGCACTGGGTGTCCCACACAGCCCAAAGCAGGGAAGATGCAGGTCACCACTGCCTGAGGGTTGGACTTGTGCAGGGAAAGGAACCAAATGTCCCCGCTGTGAGGCGATGGGAAGAGCCAGATGGATTTGCTGAGGAGCAGGGAGAGCTCTGCAGGGTTAACACAACGCTGAGATGGGGGTGAAACCTTCCTGCTGTCAGTAGAACTGTTTGGCAAGGGAATGTTTCTTCCCCCCAGATGCATGTACTGTGTTTAAACACGAGTCTAAGAATAAAGCCTGCCATTGACATTGTTTTTCCTTCCTTCATTTAGCAATCTCGCTGCTTTATGACCTGTAATTCTGAATCGCCTTGAAATCAAGTGGTATAATTTGCAAGCAGGGACAGTGGCCTTTCTCCCCTTTCCCCTCATTTCTGCTCCACTGAGTGTGTTTTAATCCCACGGTTTCCAGCATTCCTAATGAGCCATTAACAAGCTGCCAATTACTTATGCAAATGACAGGGGGAGGGCAGAATTGGAGGGGTGGCTGTAGCTAGAGGTAAATTCTGCTACCTCAAAAAGGCCTGAGATAAATCACTGCTTCTCCAAGAGCTGCCGGTACCCAAGAGTCCTCTCAGTTATATTATCTGCCATCTAAAAATGCCAGAGGTAATGCAGAGGATGGTTAAGAAAAGGGAAACAGAGGAGTAATCGTGCATCTATTTTTAATTATGTTTGCCAATAATCTATTTGGTGTGTTCGTTACCATAGCTCATTCCTCCTCTCTCTTCCCATAACTCAGAGCATCGCTACCCGCTGCTAGGAGAGGGGTCTGCCAAAAATCATGATCTCCAACATGAACACAGCACATGGATTGTGAGGACCTTGGGCCACGCTCACCAGTTGGGAAGGGACAGGGGCAGAGTAACTGTAGCTTGCAAAGCAAATGGTGCTGGGCTGGTTCAGTGGGCTGCAATGCAGATGGTGACCTCAGTGGTCTTCTGCTCCACAGCCCTAATATGGGCACCTCACTTACAGCATTAAACCCTTTTGAACTCCTGTCACCATGTAGCCAGTTTGTCAGGCACCACATGGGCTGACCAATTTGTTTCCACCAGGTAGGAGACGCTGCACGTTTTTAGGGCAGACATGCTCAAGGATGTGCCAATACCCATGAAACAGCACAGCTATCAGCTGGTTCCAACTTCAAAGGGAATCCATACTCTGCAAAGACTGTGAGTAGCAACAGAAATCATCCATGACTGATCTGCATTATCATTTTGCAGTGAGCTGGTAATACTACAAGAAGTACTTAATAGCCTAAACACTAATCAGATAGAGGCTAAGTTAAACCATCACAATGTAAGAAACACATCCATCAGGATTCTACTCGTTTGGCGACACAGAGAATGCAAATCAGCTCAATTTCTGGCTCCAGAAAGTAGGAAGAAGATTTGACCAATAAATCCTAACCTGCTAATATAAAAATGAAGTTTCAAAGTGGCCTAAGAAACGTAGCCTAGGAAATAGTACCAATAAAGTGCTTGCATATGCTATCACTCTCTAATAAAATATTTTCAGATTGGTATCTCATAATCTCCCCTTCCATCGTCCCTTTCTCTGTCTTGACAGTGCCTCCCCTCTGGGTAACCAGTAATGCTCTTTCTCTGTAGCCAGAGCCATTCTAAATAACAACTCTACATGATTTAGATAAGGCTCCATTACTTAACTTCTGGATGTTAGATTACCAGTTCAACTGTCTTGGCATCAATCATAATAATATTCAAAATTCATTAGGCTTGATTGTTTGGAATCTATTTCTTGTTAAAAGTCAGTTTCAGTGAGCAAAGGCCTGGCAGCACAGAAACACAAATTCTATACAACCCAGGGCATGGGATCTCCCAGTAGGAACAGTCCTTTTCGGCATGGGATCTGACAGCCTGCTGCTGTTGTGTGTTGGGTGAGCTGCCTGTTTGCTTACCAGGGTGCCTACACACATATATAATGGCACATGAAGATGTTAAAGGGGTCAGATGCTCAGTTCTGCTCATACAAATCTTAACAGCACCTATTATAGCCAAAAACTGGGGAGAACATTTACGTGCAATCATAGTAGGCAGGCACAAAAGTTGGAAATCTATTTAAAATTGAAATCTGCTCTTATTTTTCTGAAAACATACAGTCAGATCAGAGGATGGAACCTTGGTGCTTTGCCATGACAAAAAAACTTTCAGCAATGAAGTAGCTGGATCATTCCTTCTAGCTGATTTCCTATAGGCCAGCCAAGAATGGTTTCCAGTCATGCAATCTCTAATGGCTTTTCTGGCCTGTTTAAGCTGTTGGGGTTATACTGCTTTTCTTTGGGTACAAGTTCTCACCCTTTTACTGAATGATGGGTTCTCAGCAGGGAAATATGACAGAAATACTGAACAACTCCAGAAGATGCTTATGCTTTTCTCCTAATGAACGCAGCGCAAGCACAGATGGCATCTCACACAAACACGTTGCAAGCCATGTTGAAATAAAGAGCTCATTATTGGAGGCTGCAGCAGCACACCTACTAACAAAGTGATTCAATTCATCAGTGCCAGTGGTAAGCTGTGCTGTACCAAAAAGACAAAGCCCCTACACACGATTTTGGCCACTGCCGAGACATGGCTATTAGATGATGCTAAGGGTTAAACTTTCTGAGACCTAAAGACTCATACGTGTTGTCCTGAATGTGTCTTTTCCATTCCTGCCTCAAACATCCCACCCCACTGGGCTCACTTCACAAACCCAGTAGGACACATCGGACTGTTTTTGCCATAAGACAATCCTTCCTTGCTGGTCAGCTTTCAGGCCTATGCAGGTTTTCCTAGCAGAGTCCTTAGTCATCAGCTCTCCATTAGTGTTAGCCACAAGAGGAAGGATGGAAGGGAGAACGAGTCTAAAGAAACCACTAATGTTCTGCAGTGTCTGGTAGGATGAATGACCCCTGCAGATGAATGCTGAGCAGATGGGACAGTCCTCAATTATGTAATTGCTGGAGCATCAACTCCAAGGGAAAACATGACTACAAATACTGGGCTTAAAACCTTGGCAGGTTTCACTGCCTCTGGATAAGCTGCTGGAGCCCAAAAGCATTGGGTATGTGTATGCAGCATGCACAGGCAATGACATTCAAGTCTGTGTATGAAACAGCTTTACAGCCCAAAGAGAAGAGCTGAAAAAAAATAAAAAGAAAAAATCTGTTAAATTCCATTCTGCCACCTCTCCTTTGTGAGGGACCTGAAGGATTTGCTAAGGTATTGGTGGACATCAATCCAAATATCCAAGTGGCAACCCACAGCCTCCCTCAGGAAGTCATAAGCAAATGTTGCTTACATGATGGAAATTTCCTGCTTGTCACATAGCCTCATCTTCAACACGTTCAACACATTATCTTTGTGCTAACTTACATATTTCTCTCAATGACATATTCTAATCTTCAGGCTCACAGCTCTGCAAATATTTGCCACCAGGCAGCATATCCCATCCTTGGAGACACTCAGCATCAGGCTGGATGGGGCTCTGAGCACCTGATCAGCTGTAGGTGTCCCTTTTCAGTGCTTGGGGTTGGACCAGAAGGCCTTTAAGGCTCCCTTCCACTCAAACAATTCTTTGATGCTATGATCTCCCCACTCTGACCATTCTTAGCCAAACTCTTTACATACAGCTCCTTCCATCTTGCCTCAAAAATCATTTCCTTCATCCCTTCTTTGCTTCTGCCTTCCTCTTCAGGGGCTTTTGAGGTTATGGCAGGGTGATCACAATCTCACCTCACAGCAACATGCTGCGCATCGATCTGGGCTGACTGGTGTTTGTCACCCAAGAGCTAAAATGAGCTGCTACTGGAATTTAGGGTGGATAATCAAAATGCTCCAGGTGTTTGATTTGGGTGCATGAAAAGACAGAGTTGCAGTCCAGAGCACTTGGTCTTGCTGTCTGCCTCTTGCTCTGACCCCTGGACATCCCTCAGGCACCATCCTACATACAGGGCACATCAGCAGATCCTCCATCACCAGCAGAGCTGTCTCTAATGAAACCTGGAAAGCAGCTGCAGCCATTGCTGCCATTCATCCCCAACCTCCTCCAAGCCCTGCTTTGAAACCTACAGCAGACGGCCCTGCATCAGAGGTCTCAATTACATGGTAACTGGTGACCCCATAAGTACAGGGTAATCTGCTGTGTAACACCACAGAAAATTATCCTGGTACTTCTCTTTTCCACCACAGTCTCCTGCAGAGATGGAAATACAACTGGTCAAAGGGTAATTAATTTCTGAGGTTCACCCAGGCCAATGAGGAGCAACCTGCAAGAGGTCATGGGCTCTGTGCAGGGCATGGGACCTCTCAGTAGCCACCCATCACAATATCACCTCACCCTGCAGTCACCCTGTCAATGGCACCAATGCTTTCCTCTGAATCCATCAGAATTAGCTATGCACAGTTCCAGGCATTCACATATCACAGCTCCAGAAGAATCAACACAGAGCTCTGCACTCCTGCTCCCCATCACAGGATGCTCCGCTCAGCTGCTGCTGCTGGAGGCTGGAAACTGCCTACTGACCCCTGGGATCTTTATGGCAATGGCATATATTTGCATACACTCTAGACCTGCTGACATCTTTCCCACTGAAGAGCTTCAGGCTTTTATAGCAGCCACGGCAATGATTTCCAGATTATAGGCTAATAAAATACATTAATTCGTTAGGAGCATCGAGGTGGGCAATGCACAATTCTTATGACATTTAAATATTGATTGGGGGGGGGGGGGGGGGAGGGAAGGCTTTGAGTGGATTTCTTTACCAAACAGGAGCACTGAAATAGAATGCCAAAATCCCGTGCTGGTACCCAGATCAGCTCTGACACCTCCCACCCATGCCTGTTTCACTTGAATACCTGCCAAGTTAAATAAGCAAATGTGGTTTTGTCAAGTGAGACCTCCTCCTGAGCAGCTCCAGCAGTTTATGCTCCATCCAAGCTTGGATGGCTCTTCGTGTGCCATTGCTCTCTGTTGTCTGGGTCAGAGCTAATGAGTGCTGATGCTTTGGAGTGAACAAGAGCGCACCGACTGAAGCAGGGGCATCTGAGAGGACAGACGCCTCTACTGCCTTTGCAGCTCCATGGGTGGAATTTTATTCTGGCTTTTGTCACGCTTTCTGTGTGCCCTTGGGCAGTGCAGCTGATAGCTCTGTGCTTCCCTTCCTAACCTGTAAAACAGGGCATTGCAGTTTGCTGGCTTCTCAAAGGTGCTGTGCAGGTAATGGCTTGTACAATAAAGCAATAAGTGGCATGAAGAAGCCTGCCAAGAAGGGGAAAAAAAGACAAATGTTTAGCTCAGGTTTAGTTATGCTTTGTAAAGGAGACAGAGGGTTACACAATGAATATTACAGAGAAGAACAGAAAGAAGTTCTTTCGTTCTACGAGCATTTCTGCCTTGTACCTTCACCAGATCGTACAAGATTAATGGCAGGTGATGATGTAAAGTGTGTCCTACACGGCAGAGACACAAAGTGTGAGCTAAGGCTCCGCTGTTGTCATTACCTGACCTTGCATGTTCCCTTTTGCAGCTTCAGCATTTCTTGTGGATAGTATTTCTGGGCAGTTATTTTAAGAAAACTGTGTTAAATTTCTTGCTCCTGTGCCAGGTACCTGCTGTTCAGTGAACAGGCCATGACTAAGCATAGGCTGGAAATTAGAAGGATCTACAAGTTAAAGCAATGAGATTCTGGGGCTGTTTTCCCTGCGGAGCGCATTTAATAGTGGCACTTGATTATGAAAAAGATAAATCTGAAGTGATTGATGCAACGGGGGATTGGATTTGATGATCCAGGGAATCCCTTCCAGTCCTCTCTGCTCTTAATGAATTTATTTTCTAAGGGTGGCAGAAAACAGCAGAACATACAGATGCCTGCTGATGGCAGGTGGGTCTCCAACCCCAAATGTGACCACTTCCCATCACCAAGAAGGGGAAAAAGAGCCCTCTCCAGGTTCTGACTACCCTGAATGAAACAAAAAGAGGTGGATGCCAGGATCCTATCGACTGAGGACTTCTAACATTAACTTGCTTCAAACCAGCACAGCAAACATCCCAGCGTTCAGGTTCCCTACGTATTACCACTGTACTTACCTGTCTCCCAACACCATAACAACTGTGTTCCTTAAAACCTTTGCCATCTTTTTTTTTTTTTTTTTTTTCTTAAGTACATATCTCCTGGGTGAAGATGAGATCACTTTTTTTAAGAGTAGGAAACAGACACGCCGAATTTTCTATGGTTACAGGATATTGATACAACCCACAGCCCAGACCAAGGCTGGAATGTCACTTCCTTCCCATGCACCTGAGGCCTCCCTTCTCAAACAGGAATAGAAGAGCAGAAAGTGTTTTTCAACAGAAGTTGTTCTGCAGCCTGGAATTTCCACCCTCTATCAAGCCAAAGGACTTGAGCCTGAAGCATCAGTGCAAGGCTGTTTCAGAAGGGATGCAGAAGACAAGTGGTTATGTTCCTTTTCCCCCTTGAACAGTTATAATTTTTAATTGCCGTTTGCTAATAAGTTAAAATGGTGTGATTTCTACAGGATCAAATGGTGCACAACAAGCTAAGGGAGTTTATTAATTAGCATGCATTCAAGGCTGGGAGAAAGTAATAAAAGCAACATAGCTGTAGATGATAGCTATAAATATGACATAAGCATGACCTGCTGTGACATTTTAGCCAAGGGGAAGCTGTCGTATTAATACTGGTCATGCAACTCTGATAGGGGGGAGAAATCTGCAAAACGTGGCTGTTTACAGGCTTGTGCTGCACAGCTCTAGGGCCTGATCCTGTAAGTAAAGGAGGTACAGCACTTCTGGGTGTCTTTGCCCCAGGTTCCCCTAGGCATCGCTCACACAATGAGTGCGAAGTCCAGTGGTAAGTGGCTGCAGGATCAGATTTGCAGTGTGCTAAGCATTTTGGATGAAAAGAGCTATAAAGAAGTCACATATTATTATGTCGCATTGCAAAGGTCAACTCTGATATTTGTTCTGTCATAAGAACATGATTGAAAGGCAAAAAAAAGAAAAAAAAAATAGTGTCAGGGCACAGAGGGAAATCATTTTTTAAAAACTGCCTTCCGGGCTGAGGATACAAAATTACATCAGAGCGTAGAACTAAATTCCCATCCACACCCTGCAATTCAATTTTGCTTTAGAAAGGGATAAATGTAACAAAAAAAATAAAATAAAATAAAAAAATCACCTTTTGGTGGCACATCTTCTTACCCACTGACATGTCCCCTGTAAAATCAGTGATAACTAAACTCGCACCCTGGCACCATTACAGCAGAGCCCTGCTCTGGCACAGGGAAGACATTGAGAAGTAACGTGGGGAACCATCTCATCACACTCTGCAGTGTCTTTGAGTGCATTAGCTCAATTCCAAACAGATTCAGCCACCACCTTGGCCAACCCAAGTTCCTCTGGCAGAACCCAACTCAGAACTCTGTACACCAGTTGAGGGAGGAGAGTGGTGGGACAGGGATGCTTTCAGTCCACTCAGTCACAGCTCCAAGCTGCAGATTGCTGTGTCTAGACTAGCAAATAAAAAGCACTCAGGCTGGTAATGAAACGGTCCAGCTGTTTAAATGGACAGGTTTTGGGTCATGTCAATTCAACAGCATCCAAGCTATTGATGAGGGAACATGTGAGCAGAGGTGACGGGTCAGCGTTGGACTAGATGATCTTAGTGGTCTTTTCCAACCTTATTGAGTCTATGAGTCAATAACTCCTACTGGGTGGAGCAAACACCATCCTGCTCAGAGCAGGAGAGGTTTAGCTGCACAGAGATAAAGAAGAGGACATCCCAAACTGTTCACTAGTGCAGACACAGCCTGAACACCCATGGAGGAGGGTTGCACTGAGGACTCTTGCATTCATCCCACATTCCCTCTCCATACAGCCAAGCTCTGGAGAGCTGCTGCAGGAGAGAAGCGTGAGCAGCTCCCCTTGCAAACGAGAGCCCCTGGGCTGCCAAACACACTGGACCCAACCTAGTCCCAAAGCCCCACATGTCATTCCATGCCCCAGTGGCACAGGCCCCCACAGGTCAGGATCCACTCACTGTTGCAGCTGCCGGCGGTGCCAGTCTGTGTCGCTGCCACGCTGCGCTGAGCTGGCCCTTCGGACGCGGCCCTTCCTGACAGTGAATGGGTGAAAACAAGGGAAGGAGACAAACAAAAAGAGAAGGGGAGGGTGAGAGAGGGAGGGAGGGATGGGGGTGATGAAGCGAGGGGACAAGAAGGGAAAGGGTATGTCTTTAACTGAACCATATGCCTTCCACTGGCTGCAACACCCCAATGCTCCGCAACGCTACGAGGGTGTGGGATGGGTGAGATCCCATGGCTGTGCCAGCTGCATCCCACACTGTCACCTGCATCAGTGCAGAGGGAGGGTAAGGGACGAGTGCTGAAGCTGAGCAAGAGCCAAGTGAGGCTCTGGCTTCCTCAGACATCTCCCCGCCAGCCAAGCCCCATTTCCTGGTGGTCCTGAGTATCTTTTCCACAGCCAGAAGAGCTGGAGAAGTTTTAGGAGGCATTAGTGGTTCCTGTGGAACTACTACTTCAGCATCTGGTTCCTTATCCATCACCAGTCATGGCGCAATGACCTGTCCAACTCAGCCTGCAGAAAAATCCCAAGCCTGATGTCTTAAGTAGCCAAGCAAGAGAGCATCTCTAGCCCAACATCCCAATGAAGCACCTGGTACATCATTCTACTCTTCTCCAAAAGTCTTTGTCCCATTGGTACTGCTGGAGATTGGGAGAAGAAGAAAGGGCCTCATCCCACATCTTCCAATCACCCACAAAACTGCCAGCTGAACCCTAGGAATGGATAAGGAAAGTGGAAAACACAGCTCTACATTTTCTGTGTATCAGTGCAGGAAGATCTGGGGAATGGGAGGGAAGAGAAGGGTTAGGGATCTCAGTGCACAAATTAAAAGTGAATGACTAGCAGAAGGTCTCCTGGTTTTTTAGTCAGATCTTTGTGTTCCCACCAGGACAAAAAGGAAACAAAATCCTAAGATGAAAGCACAGTGGTCTGAGGGGAGACTTCTGGCTGCAGTCCTTAGAAGCTCAGGCTGACGGCTGCCCAGGGAAAACCAAAAATACGGGCTTAGGGTGTGCCTGGCTAGTCATCACCCCGGGTGCCTTCCCACCCTTCTCCAGAGGTGAAAATTGAGCTGCTAAATGTAGCTGACAGCTCTTTATGCTTAGGGAATTGCCCCGTGACTGACTGATTCGCCTCCCTCCCCGAGAAGTTGAGGTAGGAAATGGGTGGGGGGAAAAGCCTAGCAAATTGTTTCATGATGGTTGTTTAAATTGCCTCTGCATTATGGCATTACAGTTGGGGGGGGGGGGGAAGAAAGATCTCTCGCATAAATCCACATCCTAAAGCCAGCTGTGGCAGAGGCATGGACACTGGGAGGAAGCAGAGCAGATGAAGTCATCAGCAGTGGGAAAAAAACATCAATATAATATAGTGCAGAACAAAGCAAATTCTACCTCAAACACAGAGCTGAAAGAGAAACATCTTCCCCTGTCAGGTCTATTACCACGCACTTATTCCAATAACAAATAACTAACCCAGAAGTAACCCAAACCTGATTTATTCCTCCGTCTAAATAAATATGAAGAGGCAGCCGAATCTGACTCTAAAAACCACTGATCTCATATGTTTTTCTTCTATGTATTGGAAAAATTAGGAGTGGAGTTTCTGCTTTGCTGCCAGGGGATGCTGGCAAAGCATTTGAGCTATAGATATTGTATCTTGTCACTAATGACTGCAGGGAACTAAAAGGGATTTGGATTTTTTTTTTTTTAAAGCTTCACATTAATTGATGATTTGGTCCCACAATCCACAGTGGAACACAGGATTTACTATATTGGATCAGTCTAGTGGCCCATCAAATCTGGCGTCTTGCCTCAGTGATGCTCAGAAAAATTATCATCTGTTGTCTTTGCTTGTAAGGTTGCTGGCTGTTTCTGTAAGGCCATATAACTGCAACAGATGAAAGGCCTTGCAGGTCGTTTTAAGGCCCTGAAACATGGGTTTGGCTGGGTTTGTAATAATTCCTGTGTCACATCTTTTCTCTTTTAAAGCAAGGAAGAAACTGATGGTAAACATTTCCAACAGACACGCTGCTGCTTTTCCTCTTGGTCACCACAGCTTGGAGAAGGTGAACTTGTGTTTTCATTTATTTGCCCTCTGAAAACACAACTGGGGCCAAGAGGAGGGTGAGATGCCTTGTACTGAGCAGAACAATATTGATTAGGCAATATAAAGATTTCACTCACTAATTCCTTTAGCAATCTTATCATGTGTTGCCTGCATAATTGAATGGGAAAGAGAGAGGTGGAATCACTTAAGCGTTCAAAGCTCAACACACACCAAGAAGAGATTCCTGTTTTGTGTGTGTGCAATTTTGTGCATCGTTGCCCCTTGATTGTACATTGAACATGCTCTCTTTGACAGCCTAGTTCTAAGCAGCCTGTTTATTAAAGACAGCTGCTTACAAACAGGGGCTTTCTCCATCCAGCTGGCAAGGAGAAGGAGCTCTCTGTGACTGAGAGGCTGGACTATGGAACAGGGAGGGAACAGGGGTAGAAGCCCATGGGAGTCCTGACCATGCAGGAATCAAGGAGAAAAAGAAATGTTTTCCTTCCATGTAAATAACTTAATTAAGGAGTCTTCAGTTTGCCTTGAAGTGCAGCCTGCCACACTGGGGAAAACCTTTACATCTTCCTTGCTTGAAAAGCCACTACTTCACATGATACATTGAGGAGAATAAATAAATAAAAAGCATGCCAAAACATAATTTATCCATACTCCCACTAAACTAGCCTATAACTTCTTTACCTCCAGTCCTCTCACTGATTGCACTGAGCATTGGGGCTGCTCCCCACCTCTCCCAACTAGTTTGTGATCTCATGGCCGCCCCAGTGCAAGGAGAGCTGGGCCGTAGTCCTGCAGGTGGGAAGGCAGGAGAAGGCCACTGAACAGCTGGGAAGCAACAGGGAAATGGGTCCAACAACATGAACAAGAGAAGATAAGTCTCCCTTAGATGGATACTTCTTCCAGAGTGCAAACTGTTCTTTTTAGTATGTCCAAAAATCATGGTTACTGGTGCACCTGGGGCTAGAATAATGCAGCTTGCTGGCATTTGGTTCTCCACCTTCTGCTCTCACTTACACCTTAGTAAAGCCCAGGAACAGTCACCTCTTGAGGACTGCCCCATACAAAACCTTCCCTTGTTTCTGGTGGCACCCCAGAGGAACATATTCTGGCTAGATTTCCATCAAGGGAGACTGTCTAGCTTTTTTCTGTTTATCACAGTTTTTCAGCCAATTTTCTGAACGTGAGTAGGAACAGCAAGAAGAATGGAAAACGTTACAAGCAAGAAATAGGTGGATATTTACTCTTGGATGGGTGTACTATATGGGTGGGTCTTTTTGGTAACTCTGCTGGGCCAGGCTCTGATCTGCCTGGAGACATCCCTGGTCATCGCAGAGAAGTTGGTCTAGACAGCTTTTAGAAGTCCCTTCCAACTCAATCATCTTATGATTCTACTACTCAAAAACAAACAAACAAAAAAACCTACTCAAGAATAGGTTAGTGTAATGCTATAACATGATGGAAGGTACAGCAATAATAGCAAGGTGACAAAGTCTTTGGCTACAGCAAACGAAGACAAGTCCAAATGCAGCAGCTACAGATGCAGAAACAAAAAAAATTTGCCTACCTTTAGAAGACCTCAGGTACACAAGGGATCTACTGCAAAATACCCTCATCTCCAATGCCAACCCTTAAATGAGGTCTGGGAAGGGGGTGGACCCTAATTCCAGCCCTTCTGGTCACTCAGGTGCACTTCGTTACATGCACCTGAGATCCCCTGGGTTGGCCCTGCCTTCCCACCAGGTGTTTAATCACTGGTTCAAGCTGTGACTTAGCATTTCTGCTACAGTCAGGTTGACGAGTTCTTTCTTTCACCTGTCTAGATCTGCTTGTTGTGTTTGATAGCCCCTAATACATTATTTTGCTTCCACAACTGTTCAATCCCTTTTTCAGTCCATCTCAACTGCTAGCACCTACCATGTCCTAGGACAAGGAGTTCCAGCGCTTTACTACCCACTGTAGTACCTCTGTTTGACACCATGAACACCAGCAGCTGTCTTAGATCAGGACATACAGAACAGTGAACCTCAGTTCAAAGCTCTGGAAGATGGACTGGGTTTGGATTGAAAGATCATACATTTGATTAGCTCTTAATGAGTGTGTGAAGGTTTAGGAGACACATGGAGAGGTTAAACATTTGGGTGAACACTAAGACTACATTAAATAAAATATCTGAGCCAAATGACTTGCAATGCAGCAGCAGTGTATCCCAGCCAGGAGAAGTGGTGAGGATGGAGGTCAAGTGCTGTGGCAGGGAGTTTTCCCAAAAACAAACTGCTCTTTTGTGTCTTTGCTTCAAAGAAGATGTCAGTAGATTCCAAGAGCTCTTTACCTGCCATATCCCTCTCATTACCGAAATGAGATAAATGGTAACAGCATGAAAACAGCCACTGAAGCAGGAGAAAGACAGGTTGACAGTGAGGAAAAGGGAGGGGGGGACAAGGTGCAGGCAGAGGGCTTGGCAGGGTGGAGAATGAGGGCAATTACCATTTCTGAGAAAATGCCAGAAATACAACACCACCTAATTTCCCCAATTAATTCCTCTGCACTTGAGCTGCTTTGTGTGAAGGGCTCTTCATGTTTCAAACAGGAAGAAGGGAGGGGTGGGGGAACAGAGACTCTTCAACATTTGTTTTTCCCTCAGCGTAGAAACGGGCAAGAGTTGAGGAAAAACGTCTGTCTAAAACACAAGATGATGTTGTTACATCTTCCTTCCAGGAGATAAGGAACTGTGCCACAAATTCAATTTGCAGAGGTTTTTATAGGAGCCACGGAGATGCCAGAGACCAGCACATTCAATACACACTGATTTTCCTGCACGCAGAGCAGACGACGATGAGCACAAAGACACTTTATCCCATGCCCCCACAGCAGAGCGGTTCCCTCACCTCCCCTCTTTCCAGTCTCACCGCTGCTTAAATGGAAATTGGCCCTTTTGCCCCCAAAATGTTAACTGGAGCAGCTGTAAGCCTCTGTGCTGCGAGCCACCCGGCTCATGGGACACACAGAAGGGATGACTGCCATGAGAACAAGGACAGAAATAATGAATCAGGGGTTGGGAGGAAGGGGACACATGAGTAAACAGATGCTATAATATTTTCAACATGTATATGCAGACTCCTGCACATAGTAGGAGTATGGCCCTGCCCAAGTGGCCCATCCGAACCATCACTAGGTGTCTCCAGGGGAGATCTCCAGGTCACTCCAGGATTTCCCTGTTCTTACTTAGATATGATCTAGAGACAGGACATGCCCTTCATAATCTCACCTAGTACAGGAGAAAACGATGCTCTTTCACCTCTAAGTCTCTCCTTAGTGTAACAAATATTTACAAATATGAACCTTCCCAAAACTCTGCGAGATAGGAGGGAGAGAGAGTAGCACACTGTATTCCATAGAACAACAGAATCACGGAATGGCCCGGGTTGAAAGGGACCACAATGATCGTCTAGTTTCAACCTCCTGCTATGTGCAGGGTTGCCAACCACCAGACCAGGCTGCCCAACCTTGCTTTGAACGCATCCAGGGACGGGACATCCACAACCTCCTTGAGCATTTTCCATGTGAGAAGAGGCAGAAGAGATAAAGGCAATGATTAACCACTTAGCATCAGCATAGCATTTGCCTGCTGGAAATTGACCTTTTGCTGGAAGCTGAAAGCAGTACATGCATTGTACCTTTTACACAAGACTCCTCTCCTCTGTCTGTGCAGCCAGGGACTGAGCTTGCCTTCTAAGAATCATAGAACCTCTTGGGTTGGAAGGGACCTCAAAGATCATCTAGTTCTTTAACCCACTGACATTGAAGCATCGAGTCTCTAAATCTGCTTTCACTGCAAGCCTCGCCTATTAGTCTTATCAACCATGCTGAATGAGTCTCCAAAGGAACATGAACCGGGCAGCTGTTAAACCTCACTGATCTATTACTTACACGGAAACTTCACCGGATAAATAGTTGACTGCAGCCCAGGAGAAAGAAAACAGTTTTGATGTCCAGGGAATAAGAAATAGAGAAAGAGTTGGTCTAGATGAGAGAGAGAATCTAACAGTGAGCACTGAAAATTATCAAAAATATGTTGTTGTTGTTGTTTCTTAAATCTGGCCATATTAAGAAAAGAGAAGAAAGAAAATGTTTGCAGAGCAAACCTTCACGCTTCAGAGGAGGAGGCATCTGCCAGAGGAATCCCTTTTTAAGGAACGCTGACCTAAGGCCAAAGTCATAGCAGAAATGTTGTTTTGGCACCAATGGTCTAAGGATGGGAGAGCCAAGGTTCATAGGAAGAGATATTAATCTTTTATTAAATCAACTGATAACACTGCAAAAAAAGGAAGAAAAAAAAAAAAAAAGCTTAGGGAGGACTTGTGTGTCTAAAATGTTCTTTTCTTCCCCCTCCAACAATATCAGATGTTTAATAAAAGATATTGCTTCTTCCTGTAAACCTCGTCTCTCCCAAATCCATAGAGCACTCCATAGCGTTGAAAATGCAGAATTCTTCAATGCATTTTTTTATTGTGTTTTTAGTTCTATGTTGTCAGAAACTTATTTTCAGAGCCATTTGCAAACCCAGCACGTGCACTTTTTTTGTTGGTTTTTTGTTTGTTTGTTTGTTTTTCCACAAGCAGGTGTCCTCCCCATGATGAACAGCAACCTGGAGCACGTTCAGGACAGACCTCTGCAAAAGGACAGTACTCAACTCCTGAGAGGTTTCAAGCCCTGCCTGGGCTTTGGGGCAGGATGCTAGAGGGGTAGGACATAGCAGAATTGGACAGAGGGATGTCTTCATGACATTCAGTGCCTGCATTAATCCTTCCTCTACTCAACCCATGTCTTCGCTGCTGATGTCCATCCCATGGCAGCATGTAACCTTGGAACTTATTAAGGACTGCTGACTAGGATTTAAGGCTGCTCTCTGAAGATAAAGAAATACTGCCCTTTCGTTGAGTGGCTGCCAAATGACTTTGTTTGGGAGCTGGATTACTCATTCTGGGGGAAGAAAGGCGACTGATCTTGGTCCTGCTCCATGGGCAGGCAGCAGATGTGCTCAGTGTGACTGCGGCACAACGTTCCTGACCCACAGCATCCCACCGCCTGGTGTCACAGTCCTGACACATCCCTAAGAAGTCACTTGCTCACATGTTTTCTAGAAGGAAAACAAGTGGGAAAAAACTCCTCCTGAACCTTTTATCTCCCTTACAGATCTATTTCACCCTGCATTCCTATACAGACCTAAATGAAAGATTGCATGGCACATTACACAACACACCCCAGAAATGCCCCTTCAGCATCCCTGACTTGTCACACAAGGGTGGGCTACTTCTCCCAGCCTCCCCTATACCTCCACCTTACTCTGCTTTCTGACCTGATGCCATTTCACTTCTCCCCTGCCTACACCTCCACAACCATCAGGGATCTGATGCACAAGGAAAAAGATGCACCTGTGCTCAGGCAGAGCATGGAGAACCTTGGAGAGAGAGGAAACAAACCTCTCTGCTGCTTTTGTTACACAAACGTTTGTTTCCCCTACCCAAATGTGTGACAGGAAACTAAGCAGTTCACCTTTGTAAAGCACTTCTGCATCCCACAAATGCAGGAGGCAGATGGTGTTTTTCCTTTGTTTTAAAAGAAAGAGATTAAATGCCTATGAGTTAATCATGAGCCTGGAACACACTCATATACCCACATGCCAATCTATCCATGCTCATATGGCCTGGGCAGCAGCAAATGCAGGGACCCATCAGAGTGAGATCCTCCAGACATGTCACTTGTGGTCAGCTTCGAGGTGTAACCCTCCACTGTGTACTGATGATATTGTATATGATACTGTACTGATGACATTTAGTGGAATTCTCCCTAGGCTGCAGCTTGGGCACGCTAAATCACCTGAAACAGAACTTTGCTCCAGGTTTTGCCTCTGGGAATGGCAGGTTGTGTCAACAGCAGAGATGTTGTGCACAAACATCGAGAAGCAGCCCTGGGAGTTTTACCATTTTGGTTGTGGGTGCGACCAGGGACTGCAGAAAGGAGTTTCAAAGCTTAACTCTACAGCCACATCTCCACCTTCCATGGGGGAGGACCAGGGGCAGTCTGGTTCTAATGCTTGAGGTCATTTGTTTTCTCTCTCCGTTCAAAAACCCTCACTTAGGGTATTTTGGTGGGTTTTGTGATGGGCCTGTGTACTTGAAAAGACTCTCTCAGGAGCCTGGAAGAGACAGCTTTCCTGCCAGAGATGCTGGGAATTAAAATGGTGAGGAATACAGAGCAGAAATGCACTATTGTTAATGAAACCAAACTGCTTATCTTACCCATGTCGCAGGAGAAAGTAAATGCTTCTTCATAACAAAGTAAATATGAGTAATCAAAAGCGTTATTACCTAGGATCCCTCTCTGGATAGCAACAGAGAAAAGGTCTCCGTGTATATAGAGGACTGAGTTGGTGATCTAGAGTTCTAAAAGTACCACAAGTCTGGTAAGCAGGATAAACCAGTTATTGCTTTGGTCACACACAGCAATTTGTGTGAACAGAGAGAAGTCCACTAACAGAGCCTTACGACGTGGCATGAGAGAGCACAGAGCAACCATGGCACAGCACTTAGCACAGACAGGACGAGGTCTACAGGACACCACAGAGAAGACAAATCCCACTACGGTGAGCTGGCCTATGAAGATCTCTGCAGTTCACATTTCTTGGGGGTTCTCCCATCCAATTCTCATTTGCTGAAGTACCCAAGCAAGAGCATGGGTGATCTCACAAGCTGCTTCTCATCTTCCCCTGGCCACTGCTCTTCCCCACTCACTATCTACTGATGTTTCTGCAGTGTTGGGATTGTAGCTACCTCATGCAGTCCACTGAGACCTTTTCCCAACATAGGCTTTTGTGCTGCACAGAGAAGACTGGTTCCCTTACTAGTAATTAAACTTAGTGATAAGGCAGTGCCCTGGACTTGGAGAGATGACATGTCTCATCAGAAACCTTATCATCTTTTTTTTCCTCCCCAGCTCCACTTTGCAACTTCCTATCACATAAAGAAAACCTCTGCCATCAGATCAAGACCACAGGTCAACCCTTTCTTAGGTAACTGATAGAAATCAGCCTCTGAGCCAAACATCTGCACTGTAACCAGAAATAAACCAGCCTTACACCAAGCACGAGGCAAAAATCTCTGCTCTTTCTGCTGAAAAGCCCTTCTCTCCTGGTGGGTGGCCCAACCACAAATCCCTACACTTGTGCTCCAAACGCTTTGTACATTCCATTTTCTCAAGCTGAGGAAGAGTAAGAAACATGCATTCCTCCCAGGGTTGCTGCCACCCCGGGCAGATAGGGCAGTGCAGCTGGACACACAGGCAAGGGGACATCATGAGCATAAATCACAGAAGATAAGGCTGGAAAGTCATTTCTGACTCACTGAGTCAGTCCCCAGAGACTTGTGCAGGATTAGCCTCTGCACTAAGCCCAGGCATTTTTATCTAGTTGCTTCCTGGACTTCTTCAATGACAGGCCCTCAGCAACCTACCTCTGGCAAATTATTCCATTGTCTAAATGATGTCCCTGCTGGAAAAAAAGTGTTTTTGAGGTTGAGCTTAAATTGCCTATTATTTCCTTTTCCATATTTTATGCACTTATCAGTCTTTCAGTTGCCTTTTCTCTAGGTCCCTGTATTAAGTTTCTTTAATCTAACACAAGAGGTCACAGCCTGTAGTCTTTTAATCATCTTTGTCACCCTCTTTGGATTACCTCCAATTTATCAAAGTCTGTGTAAAAAAGAGGAAGAAAAATAGGAAGGAAGGAAGATCAGGATGACATCAGAGTCATCCCAAAGTGTGTGACTGTGCTGGGGTATCACGGGGAGCTCTTATGTGTAGGCATCTGCATGGATGTCTGAACTACAGGCGTGTCCAGGACCAAAAGGAGTGAGGACAATGGTTTGGGGATCAGGCAAACACAAGTGTGCCTGATAGACATCTGTGTGCATGTTTCATTGAGGGAATAAGCAAATGAGTGAGCCCAAGAGCTCCAAAAACTGATTTACTGTCACATTTCCTAGTCTCCCTTCACTCTGAGCATTGGATGGCCACTGGAGCTGCCTTACCCTGTAGTAATCAGTGCTGTAGACATCTCTTGACATCCCAAAGTCTCCAATCTTCACCAGCAGGTTGGCTCCGACCAAGCAGTTCCTGGTGGCCAGGTCTCTATGGACAAAGTGCTGGGAGGCAAGGTACACCATTCCAGAGGCGATCTGGCTAGCGATGTGGAGCATCTGGGATAGCCCTAGCTCCCCTTTGGCTTGTCGAGGCTGCCCATCCACGAGGATCATAGCATCTGGGCCATGTGCCCTATAGGGAGGAAGAAGCAAAAAGCATAGAGTTGGGTCTCAAAAGTGACCAGGAGGTAGGAATCCCATATGATTGCTGCTCCTGCTGGGGTGGGGACTGGCCCCCAGCTCTGTACTGTGAGGATGCGCACACAGGAAAGAAAAAAGAAAATTTTACAGAACAAGAGGTTGGGTGAACATTTGGTGGGTGAGTAGGTGCCACACATCATTCTATCCTTACTCTTCTCCAAGAAACCTCTTATGGCCACAGTTGAAAGACAGATTGCTAGGGCAGAGCGACCAGTGGCTTGATGCACTGTGGCCATTCTACTCTTCGGCAGGACCTGTGTAAAATGAATTGGCTTCCAGATATCTACGTGTTTGCTGCAGTTAATTCTTCTACCTTGGAAACATTCCCAGGTGTGGAGCTATATATGTGGAGTTTTCTTCCCCAGCCATCATATTCTTGCTGCTTACTCTCTTTATTAATCCCATACAGCCTCTTCTATTCCATCCGCACACCTCATCACCAAACAACCTCCTCTCATTTGATATACCAACACAACCAGAGATCACAGGCAATGTTTCAGAAGAACACCAGCATTCCTGGAAAGTACCCTTTATACCCTAAGCTGTCCCAGAGGTAACACAGGTGCTGTAAACTCTGAAGACACAAGCAGAGGTGTAGGGGTAATGTCTGAATGTCAGCAGATGGAGAGAACATCCTGGACAACAAAAGGCAACATTTTGCTGAACAAAGTGTGTTGTAAAGGCAGGACTTGAGGTCAGGGTCATTCCTGTCCTGTCCCCCTTTAAATCCTCTCCCTAGCTGTGTACCAGGCCTGTCTTTGCTGTGCTCCCTCTGTGATGTCTCTTTCCCCAGTGGAGCTCACACTGCTGTGGCCTCTTTGAAGGTGGAATAACAAAAGCCCTCATATTTAGGGAAAAGCAAGAGGTTTTGCTGTGACTTTCCTCCTCGTGACTAAGATGCAGTGCAGCATCTCCGCTGAAGCTTTGAAACTGTTCTCATTGAAATAGTTTCTGGCATTTCACCCTGTTGTCAGCCCTGCAGAGAGCTTACAAATGAAAATGCACACACAGAGCTTTCCCTCCTTCTTGATATGGGACTGAACAACACACAAGACCCAATTTTTTTCTCTCCTTTGTTTCTTGATTACCCTGTTGGGCTTAAGGCAAATCAAAGAATCCAGACATTCGGGGTCCAACCCATAGTTTTTGCTGCTGTGTTCAGTTATCTCCTGCTGCCCTGCCACCAGAAGCACAGCCCCAAGGGTCCTCACCTGCCATCTCCTCCCAGAACAGCTGGAAGAGGAGAGGAAGCCCAGAAATGAGGGCTGAGGAGCCAGGAGTGTTTTGGGAAGTTGTGAATGGGCAATACTGCAGTGAGTGTGGGATGGACAGGACAAGCAGGGGCTTCTAAAACCATGCTGGACATTTTATACCAGACGTGCCTTGCAGTTACACCATATTTAACTGTGGATGATACCTGGTGTCAAGAGTAACTATGCCAAGATGAGAAGTGCAGGACATAATGCCATCTCATTACTGCCACCTTTTTCAAATACAATAATTACTTCCAAGGAACTGTCTGCATCTGATGGGAACAGGTCGTGTTTAAAACGTGATCAGCCAACATCCTTCCTTTCATTGAGTCTCTCTACATCTTACTGTACAGGATTTATCTATGTATGTCCTGCGTAATACATATTCCTTCCTCCCCTCCTCCATCCCACATGGGTATAGTCCTAAAGGAAGGAGCATCAGCCTACTCTCGAGATTAACTGGGGGGATATTAGTGCATCTAGTTGCATCAAGAAGATGTAGGGAATACGAAAAGAAGCTGCCCATCTCTTCTTGGAGCAAGGAGTTTGGTTCAGCTTTACACCAAGATCATAAGATTGGCTGGTCCCTGTCAAAGAAGCGTGGCTTTTGGTTTTGTTTTCTTGTTCCTTTTTCTTCTTTCTTAGGGAGTGGTGGAGGCTTTTATCAATATGAGGAAGAAAATAACCTATGCGTGTGTACTGAAGGAAAGGGAGGAAGTGATGGAGATATTTGGTGAGGTGAGAGGGAATGCAGTTGTTGCAGGCCTTCAGAATGGGATCTGAATGCTCAGAAGCCCCCAGTCCATGAATGCTGGCCCTAGAAATGCTGTGCTTCCAGCAGTGCTGTGTCTGTATTTCTCGAGAGCCCCAGTAAAACCTACTATTCACCAAGGGAAACCTGAATCCTGCATCACCCTCTTGACCCCCTTGCAGCTTCCATCCTGAGTCTGACCTGGCCAAAAATGTCATCCATGCAGAGCATGAAACAGAGGATGACCTATAAGTTCATATTCAGTCTGCCTCTACTATGCCAAATTGAGGGGGGAAATCAGTGCAGGTGTGTTCCCAGCTCCGCCATTGTCTTGTGAATGCTTCAAGATTGCTGCAGGCAGCTTGGCCCTGCTTGAAAGATTCAAAGAATGATCTGGGGTGGAAGGGATTATCTAGTTCCAACCTCCCTGTTGCCCACGGGCAGGGTCGCCCATGGGGTCCTTCCCCACAGCCCTTCTAGTGTAGGTGATTGCTTCAAAATGAAAACTTCAGGAAAAGATCTGTTTCCTTGTTTTCCTTGGGCAGAAATGGGTTGTGATGGTGGAAATATAAGCACAGAGTATATCCCGGCCCCAAACCTAGATGTGATGTGCTCGAGCTTCCTGTTCCCGCTGCAATCATGCTCACACTTAGCAGTCAAAGCAGGAAAATATCAAGGGTCCAATTTTGTAAATACTGGGAAATAAACCTACTAATTATTTCAAGAGGTAAGTACCACTCCACTTGCATGCAGGTTCCAGAGCATAATTTCTGTATCGTGAGAGAGCAGCACCACAAACATCCTCCCACCATTGCTCTCTGCCCCTCATCAGTGGCAGATTCAGGGCATGCAAATTATCTGCTAATGAATGGTGACTGGTGGGGGTCTAGCAATTTGAATCTCTCTAGAGGCATAGAAGGCAATTATGGCATTTCATCTGTCATTGCCCATCTTCTGGAGTAGTGAGGTGCCACTGGTTAGAAAATTTTGACTGCTGAGATCCAGGGCACAAGGACCAAGGATGGACTGCACAGACACTGCCTGAGGCCTCTCCTAAATTTCTCCTCTCCTTTCTGAATTTAGAAATGCGAACTGCAAATGCAAACTGCCCAGGATAGCATCAGATGAAGGACTCCAGGAAGATCCTCTCAGGAGTATTTTAGTTCTGGTGCTATCGAACCAGTATCTGGGTGGCATGAGGAGTCATGGCTGCTGACCTTCCAGCTTCAGACTTGCAGGGGTGGGAAAAGAAACATCTGGTTTCCACAGCTCACCTGGACAACCCTTGGGACTACCAGAGTGGAAATGTTGGGGTTGGACTTCAAGCATCAAATCTGCTGAGGACCATGCACACGTCTATGGCTCTCTGGGCACCACAGATCTGTGACAAGCCCCCCAGGGGTACAGCTGTGCTGCATCTGCCATGCCCTCCTTTGCACATACCTCAGGAACTTGTTCAGGTCCCCATGCTTCATGTACTCGAAGACCATGATGAGCGGGTCACCATCACCACACACACCGTAGAACTTGACGATGTGCTCATGCTGCAGGTTGGTAAGCAGCTCTGCCTCCCTCTGGAAATCCTTGCGGGCTGCCAAGGTGGGGTCTTTCAGTGCCTGAAAGAAGGGACACGTATGTACAGGCTGGGCAAAACCAGAGGAGGCCAAAACCAAAGGGGTGCTGGCATTGAGGAAGAGCTGATGAGGGCAGAGGAGGATAGGAACCACTGCCACCACCCAGTTGCATTGGGAGAGCTAGCAGCAGGTACTGCTGGCACCACCTCAGCATTTTGTTCGTATGTTTACCAGCCCAGTGGGGTCTCCAACTCATTTCCCAGGAAGCAGCAAACATGCCACAGAGGGTAATAGCTTCCAATTATTCCCAGCTTGGGCAGGATTTGTACTGGTGACCTAGGGGTGAATGGCTTCATATCTCATTATTATTAAATTCCTGAGCCAGCCAGTCCTCGCTATCTGTCTTTTATTTTGAAATAGCTGACTACACTGCCTTTATTCAGAAGATGGATTTGCCTGGCTGTGCAGTTATTGTGTGGATTTTTCAAACTGCCTCTGAAGAAGGACACTGTCAAGACTTTTCTCATAATTTTTAAAATCATGTTTTCACTCCCCGCTGTTTGTAACAGTCCCCCTGGCAGACTGATGCTGAAATCAGTATCCTAACTGAGAATATCTTGTCTTTCACGTGAGTGCACCAAGGTAGGTTGCAGCCTAGCATTGCATGGCTGCTTTGAAGATGCTGCTGTGGGTGCAGCTGCTGATGGAGGTGGGTTACCAGGCTTGAAGGCCAGTTTGTCCATGAGGAACTGGGCAGTTTCATAGGAGAGCAAAGTGTTGTCATCACAGGATATCAAGGGAGGTCACTTAGCAAAAAAAGTTGGGATGTCCAGAATATTGGACAAGATGGATGAGCTGTGAGGCTTGATGGCTGTGCTGAGTTCACATACAGAGAAGTACCGAGTCCTCCCCAGGAGCTGCTTTTCCCCATTCAGCAGATCTCCTCTAAGGTTTTACCCAAGCCTTAGGACACTTTCTCATTCCCTTTTTCTGCCCTCACCCTGCTAGGCACATGGCATAATATTATTGTAATTCTATGTCCTCTGGGATAGCTTGACTAGAGATATTTAGATGGATGATAGTTACGCTGTGCAGATGGCAAAGCATCCATCCTTATCTCAGGCACCCAATTACTTTTAGTCATTTAATATCTTCATAACTTTGATGCTTCCCATTATTTCTTTTCTCTCCAGGAAAACACTTCCCCTCCCCCATGACTCCTTTCTCCCCTTTCTCCTGTAGTTGCACATAATATTTCAGGTTGCAGCGAGTTTGGTTTCATCTCCTTCACACTCTGTCACTTCCCCGAGGTGTGAGGACTGTGACTTTGTAAATATCACACAAAATGGGATATTAAAAAAACATTGCTAAGGTTGCACAGCCTTTAGAAGTGAAGGAAACAAGATCTGGAAGTGGTAGAACCAGGAAAGAATTATAGAATCACTAAGGTAGAAAAAGACTGAGATCATCTAGTCCAACTGTCCACCTACCACCAATAAAAGAAGATGGAGGCTCAAGGAAGAGGCCAAATCCAGAGTAAAAATGCTTCTCCTAGGAAGGTTTGGGGAGGGTTGCATTTGTGTCTCCGTCACAGTATTGCTATGTGACATCAAGCCATTCACTCTGCCTGCAGGTTGCAGTCATTGTCACAAGCTGCCAGCTCTGCTGATGCTTCCTAGGAATTTCCTGGTCACGTGGTAAGAGTGCCAGGTCTCCACAAGCACCACATTTAACGTCAACGTAGGTCTGGTATCTGCAGTCTGGCTGCAAAGGCAGATTGGTCACTGTCCTCCAGCTAGGTGGATTCTGCCCCCTCAATTTCCCTGAGATTCTATCTGCCCTCTGCCAAATGGGGACCATGCAACCTCAGCACCCAGCTGGATGGCCATGAAAATAAGCACACTCGCTTCTAGAGAGCTCTCAGAAACAAGAGCCGTCATCACAAAGGAGAAAGCCACAGAGAAATGAAAAATATGTGTTCAGAGGACGTGCCCCGAATAGCAGCCCCTCCAGCATTGCTAACATTTGACTTTATAACCTCAATGCTTTTTGCTGACTATACTTTTTTAGTGCTTCTTAGAATGTTTTCAGAAGCAAGCTGAACAGAAGAGCAAACTTATCCACGCCATCACATCAAAAGCTGATCTGCAAGGCTGCAGTTTTTAAATCCACTGGAAATCTGAGTGCATTTAGCCACAGTCTTTCATTGCCTAGTCCTGGCCCTAGGAAGGAGCCCCCTGGAACGCAGCAGGGACAGACCCCACATCCTAAGCAGCATGTGCTGTTGCTGCTCAGAGCTGCGGTGACCATGGAAGTGGCTTCCACCCTCTGCTGGGAGCATGAGATCTTCAAGAAAAGCAGCCAAAGCTCAGCTCAATATGCGAAGCCTTTTTTCTCCCCTTTTCTTTACTCCTTTCCATTTTTTAAAAAACCTACAACATAAAACACGGCCCAAATTAGAAGAATGCTTCCCCCCCACACAGCTGGCAAAAAGCCTGATTTCAAGGCTCCGCTCCAGTTCTGGATCTGTATGATCTGTTGGGATGAAAGGCACTCTGGAGATGTAAGCTCATAGTAGCAATTAACGGAAACAAGTTTGGATGCTGTTTCTGCCTACATGCAAATGAAGATCAGTAGAGACCTGAGAGATGGGATCGCATCGGCTGACACCGATGGGCAGGTGCCAGCCACATAACTAGGTGATTAATGATGTGGGTAGCTGTGCTACCTTGGCTTTAACCAGTCCCAGAGGTGAAAAGTGCAATCTTGCAGTTCTTGCTGCCTTACTTCTTTCATCTTACAGCAAAGCTGTCCCAGCAAACTGCTCCCAGCAAACTGGTTGGCCGTGCTTAGCTTTCAAGTGCTTATTTTTGCTGAGGCCTCTTTTTGTTTCATCTTCAGCGAGTTAAGTCCCTTAAGAGAAGGTCCCAGTCCCTCGCAGAGGGAAGGCAGCCTCCCCACCACTGCTACGGCTGCGCAGATCCGAGCCCTTCCAGCCCCGTTCCTCCTCCACGTCTCCTGTCCGCGTCGGCAGGAAGAGAAGCTTTGGCATTGGCGAGAACAGGCGACCTTGAAGCAAAACGCTGGAACTCTGTGTGACTAAGTGGATTTACCACAATCTCCGGCATCAGATAAATCTCATCCCATAGCCCCCAGCCCTCCCCTGCCTCCCTTTCCCACGCAGCCCCTGCTGTATTCTCTGCCACTCGCCCTTGGGATTTACCTTCACTGCCACCAGCATTTTGTCATTGGTGGGGCTGAGGTTGTAACACTCGGCCAAGAACACCTTCCCAAAGGCACCTTCTCCCAGCTCCCTCTTCAAAACGATGTCTCTCCTCTTAATATGCTGGACATCTGTTGGAGGGAGGGGAGGGAGAGGGTTGAGGGAAGAACGAATCAGGGTTAATTCAGGGAATGGAAAACAATTAATTCAATTTTCTAGCAAGCCGAAATTGCTTCGCAAAAAATATCTACAGGGATCTTTTCACCCACCCACGGAATGCAGCCATCTCTGAGACGGAGCTAGGCTTATGCAAAACATCTGTGAGGAAAGTACTTGAGGTTTATCACGTTTTCACTACAACTTGAAGCAGGCGAGTCCTCAGGGAGAGGAACCTTTGGGGCAAAATCAGCTATGAAGACCTGAATCTTTCTGGAATGATCCAGGAAATAATTAATCTCCTGTGGAGCAAAGGCTCCTAAGGCAAAGGTCACATATTTCTGATGCCAGGCTGGGTGAGATTAGAAGGTTGAGTTTCCAGAAGCTGTTGAATTTTGCATTTCAGTGTGGATCAGTTTAAACCTAAACTCAGGCAGATTTCTGAGCTTAAACACTGGCAAGCCAAAGTGTTCCCAAGAGGAAGAGCACCAATGACCCCAGCACCTTAGGGCACTAGCAGGAGGTGGCTGGGAGCACCGAGCACTATCCTGCAGCAATGCTTCAACCTGTATCCATCTTCCACACAACCATTCCCTCCAGGTCACCCCAGGACAAATCCCTGGTACAAGGGGTGAACTCAAACCATTAGTTTCAATGATCCTTTTCACTGACATTTAGGATGTCAAGGGTTGACAGAGAACAGCAACTGAGGCTCCAGAAAGACTCAGAAGAGCCACAGCTATTAATTTAATGGAAATATAGAAGCCCATAAAGATTGGTCTGCACCAGCTGTTCACACATCACCTAACAGGGTCAATTCATAAGGGCTAGATGTACCCAAGTAGTAGGTATCTACAAGGGTAAACAAATGACCAGTGAGATCTCCACAAATGCAGGGTGTTGATTAAATGCCACTGATTGCAAGGAGAGGTTGAGGGTTTCCATGCTCATTTTTGGGGATAACACTAGGGCACAGCTACATTCTGCCAAAACATTAAGCATCTTTCTAGCATCACAGTGCCCATACAGCTGCCTTGGCAATATGAAGAGGCATCTTTTTCATGCCTGAAATGCACTATGAAGGCAGCTAGAGGCAGCTGGCTATCCCTCTGTATTTCCCTTCACTGGAGCTAACTGCCTGCCTCGGAATCTGCTGCAGAACAGATCACCTTCAGCTTGACGGTCACAGCAGGGCAGTGAGAGCTGTACGCTCTTGCCCAGCACTTGGTGAGCAAGCTGACACATCAGAGGTCTGCTCAGGCAGGAGCATTAGATGGGACACTGCCCTCTCCCACCCTGGGGAATTCATAACTTTGAATCTTTTCCACTCTTCCACATGCCACAGGAGCCAGTGTGAGTGGCCACCATCAGCTTGGATGCATTTTCCTTGGGACAACGTGGAAGCAAGAGTGACTGACAGCAGGTTTCACACTGGCTGCAGGGAAGCATCATGAACAGCAATCCCAGCCTACCACCAGCTCCTGCCACCCTTGATCCAGTAGGCATCAACAGTGGGCCATGAGTTCTGATGCCTCACAGCAGCCCAGGTACAACTCAACGCATCCAGAAGCCAGCAGAGTGAAAGAGCAACATCATAATGGCTTTCATACAATTAAGATTTCTCATTAGGAGCTAACAAGCAGGTTTAAGAAGCTGCAATCTCTGGCCCTTTTGCTTGTTAAGGAAGATGAATGTAGCAAGATTGCATAGGCAATGGGCCTTGTAATAAATGATGCTTCTATAGAGGAATCTCATTGACCTTTTCATTAATCGTTCAATAGACTGAAAACTGTTAGTAACCAATATTAATAATATTATCAACACTAAGGAACAGAATGGAAGGCACATCCAAAATGACTTTGGTTTTGAGTCTGCAATGACAACGAGTGAGAACACATCACATGTGGACTTTGCCTTCTCCATCTAGTTTAGCTGAGTGTTTAAGGAGTACCTTGAGAAATCCGAAATATTACATGCTGAAATGTTAAGCAATGCACTTGGGTGAGGAAAATCCTAATCTGAGAAAAGTTCAAATGCTACTATTTACTTAATAGAGGAAAAGTATTTTTTCTTCTTCCTCTTGGCATGTATTTCTATAGCACTCATCGCAGTAGTGTCCAGAATTTGTTGTACTGACAAGCCACATATTTGTATTCTTTGTCTCCTGATCAGCAACAGTCAAATAATCCTGTATTAAGAAGAATCCACGTATACTTAAAAAACTCACAATCCCAACAGAAATGCAGCACTGCAATACAACTGACCTATTTAATGAGAGATTTAAAAAAAAAAAAAAAAACTATCTCAGAATAATCAGTGATGGTATTTGAAATTATTAACACTTTTCATAATTGGTAACATCGTGAGAACTGAAGTAGACCTCTCTTCCCAAACTCCCTGAGGTCTTGCCCCAAATTTTCAGCTCCCAATTTCGCTTCTCAACAACGTCTTAATAAATGATGAGACATTTCTGAGAGCCAGCGTCCAGACTGTGTAATTATGTCTACATTATTAAAATAATATCCCATCTGTCTTCAAAACCCAGATTTCACAGCAAGTTGTTAGGGTCACCTGTGAAGCTTCAGGGAAAATGCATATGAAGAATTTAAGGAGATATTATGGCAGAAGGAGATGAACCAAGGGAGGAGTAACCCTTTTGAGATAGCAGACCCACGCAGCGCTGCTGGATTAAGAGTAAACTTGGATGGTTATGAAAAACATATATATAATAGGTCCGGGAAGTTGAGCAGTTAGACAGTAACTGGACAGTTTTAATGGACAGTCAGAAAAGCTCTTTTGCTGATCATAATTTCTCTCAACCTTGAAAGGACGTAAATTTTCCATCATAGTATTTTAGGCACAAATGGAATAATAAGCGAGTTATAATAAATTGCCTTTTCACATGCTATAGGCTTAAAATACTGAAGTTTACATCAAATTCTCCCATTCACAGTGAGATCAGCGCCGTGATTAATCCTGCATTATTATTAAATATGGGCTTTAAACACAAAGCACTGACAAAGCGTCCCGGCGCCGTACAAATGGCTGTTATTGCTCTAACCTTGCATCTATTCTCTGCTTGTCTGTCCTGGCCGTAATTCATAAGGAAGGCCAAATAGCCATGAAAGATGCTGTGCTGCAAGGGCACCTGGGAAGTTCATCTGCATAAATCTGTTTACGTCCTCCTGGAGGAAGCAGAGCCCTGTCTGATAAACAGCTGGTGTTTATTTGTTTTAGGCAGGCACTGGTGTGCTAATCCGTCTCAGCTGCCTTGTGGTCAGCCCTGCTGACAAGGTGTAGGCAGGCAAACTGCCTTCCCATAAGCACCGCTCTCTTATTTTCCTCTCCCCTTGTACCATTAACTTATAAAAACAAGCCAACCAGACAGTTCAAAGGAAGAATCTATGCAGGAAACACTGCAAGACCCGACAGGAAAATAACCAGACTTGACAACATGATGGGAACTCATTCAAGACTGTGCTGTATCTACAGGAAGGATGGGAACGCACAGCACTGAAGTAACTCTGGCTTAAAATGAAACATATTGCAGTCCTTGTTTGAGGATTACTATATCACTGTCTGATAGAGAAGGAGAGCCAGGCAGATCCTTCACCTTCTTTCTGGTCCATCAAGGCAAACACACGGAGACCACGTTTCAACCCTCACCTCCTCTGTTACTCTGCATAACACATGAAGCACACCAGGCAACAGCTGACCTGCAGGTTGGGAATGCCCCACAATCGTGTTGCCACGTGGGTAAGTAAGGCTGTTAGCAAGAGGGCAAATCGGAGAGGCTGCATTTCCTTCTACAAATTACTTTCAAAGCAGAAAGCTTTCCTCTTCTCTAGAAGATTCAAGGCAGAAGGGTTGTGGCCTTGGATCTGCAATGGGATCTTACCTAACCTCCACTGAACCTTCTGCAGAATGGATGGCTTGATCTGTGCTTCAAGTGCATTCAGTCAGAAAAGCAGCTGTCTAAAAACGGCAACTTCTTCCTCCCTGTATTTGTTCCCATGTGTCCCTTACTTGCATCTGCTTCTGTTCTTGACACAAACATATTCTAGTTTGCTAACCTTGCAGGCCCAGCGCAACCAGGGATATAAAGGAAGAGAAAGAGGGGACAAGATGAATTCTACATTTCTCATGCATCATGATAGTGTTTCTGCACCAGCCCCCGGGAAGGAGCCTGAAAAAACCAGAACTTTTTTGCTTACATGACTGATCCAGTGACTCTTCACCCATCTTTTACACTCGTATTACAGATTCTGTCTTATATGTGGCAAAGTCAAGGCAGAAAGACACCCCTTCAACTCAGAAATCCCAAGTAGAGCTTGTAGGGCCAGTAGCAGACAGCGTGCAGTGAAAACAATGTTTTTCCAATAGCAACTGCATTTCAATCACACGAGAACAAATCAGCAACTTGCATGGGCCTATTTCATGAATCTAATATACCAATTATCGTCTCATTTCCAATTCAGTCCTGGGGGTCAGGAAAGGAAGAGAAGGGTTCAACGATGCTGCAAATACTGCATTTGAGATTCCCATCACAGCCAGCATCCTTAAAACCACAGTTTGATAATACTCCTGACACCTGGCTGCGCATGATGCAGTGTTTCAACACAGATGACTACAGTGGGAGGTAAATGGACAAATCAAACTGCAAACAGAGTAAACCATGAACAGTGACAGTACCTATGTTGCAGCAAAATGCAAAACAACTTAAGTTGGATGATGTGTTCCAACTGGAACTGGATCTGAAATTAATTCCTCACACCTCCTCCTTTCCAACTCCCAAGCAGCAGCCTAGCTAGGTGCTGTATTTCCAGCAGATTTCTTGTCCTTGGACTCTCAATTCACAAATAACATGCAGCTTCCTAGGGAAACAGAAGAAACCCATGGAAACCTTCTCTTTTACTTTTGCTACCCTCTACCATCAGCAGCTTTCTCTTATAGCCTAGAAATGACCAGTATCAATTTTCTGTTGGTTTCACCCCCTTTACATACAGCTGTTTTCTCCAGAGAGAGCTGTTTTCCTGCTTCTGTCATCATCAGCTCCTCCCTCCCTTAGCTTTGTCACTTCGTGCCATTTCTTCTTGCTTGGCCTGGCCTCCTGTTTCTTACCTTTCTTCCTGCTCAATCCCTCTCGGAAAACAGACTTCTTTCAGGTGTGTTTGCAGGATATCCTGATTGGAGTGTGATCTATGACTCTTTGTGGTAATGGCCTCAATTTCATGAGCTTCTAAAGCCTCATTTGCATCAACAACACAGTGTAAATGATAACAATGATATTTTTTCAGCAGTGGCTGAGTCATTCGCTGTAACAACTAATTTATGCCAAAGAATTGTCTCTCCTTTTTTTTTTTCTTTACATACAAGTTGTCCACAAAAAAAGGTAGCGAAGTTCTGTTAGTCAATATGATTCATTCACTTCTTCTCTGACTCACTGCTAAAATAATTCTTATAAATAAATCCTGCATAACTTGCCTGCTCCACGACAATTAAAAACAAATAAACCAGGCTGACAATTTGTGCTGGAAATGGTGTCATTAAGACATGTAACTACCAAACGGAGCACCTTCCTTGCCAGGCAGTCAATTGTGATCTGGACAAGAGTGCAGATCAGGTAGGGCCAGATCAAAAAGCTTTGCACTGGAGGGCTGATAAGTCATTCTCTTACAGACCTGTCTCGTAGCGAGAGAAGATAATGCATAGGCTAGCTGCACAGAGTCTGAGTCTCCCTCTTGGCCTGCTGCAAATCCATCAAAGTCAATCGAGGATATTGATTTCAATTGCAGACTGCTCTGAAGTAGATGTAAACAAAGAGAGAATCAGTCTCACAAAATTATAAAAAACAAATGAAGAAGTAAGCGGGCCGTTTCTTAACTCCACACAGGCTCTGAGCACGTAGCCTTCCACTTCTGGTGGCTTTTCTCCCAGCTCTGATATGAGCAACCTTTGTGAAAAGGCCCAGGTACATGCTTATGGCTGCTCGGCTCTGTGCCCAGACACTGGTTCTTTGCCAAGCTCCTCTGTCAAGGCACCCTTTTAAGGACTCAGGTTCAAAGTAGTCATGACTATAAGCACCAAGCAGTACTGAGAGTCCTTTCAAAATGACCCCAAACCCACGGGGTTTGATGGAAAGCGTATCTGAATCTCCAGGACCTCCATGGAGCAGACATAATTCTTGGCTGAGCCATCTGGGTGCCCACCCTTGGGAGCAGCAGGATCCTTCCCTCCCACTGCTTTGCAGACCCTGCAAGACCACCTTGCTCAGAGCACTCTCTGCACCGCTGAGGCTGTATTTCAATCTTGCTAATCCTGGATGACAGCTCTAATAGGACCTGTAGCCTGGATCTCTGATCCTTTCAAAATACCTTCCATCCACCAACCGTACTGCTTACAATCAGGACATCATCAACTCCTTTGCTGTTGCAATACCATAGGGAGAGGAAGCACTGACTCAAAGAGCTGCCTCTTCCTCAACAGCTCACTCCAGCCAGCCTTGACATACTGAAGAGCTGCTATTCAGCCAACCAGCTCCCCAGCTGAGCAGAGTGCTTTGATTAGCAGCACAGAGTGACTGGATTAGCACCTGCTGCATCCCTAGCCCTGGTATCAGCCACACAGCAGCAGCAACAGCATGGCATGTGCAACATGCTCTGAGTTAAATGTGAGCACTGAGGGACATGGGCGTGTAGGAGCTGAGAGGAAGGCAAGATGCAACCACAACTTCAACCAAAAGATCGCCTAGATCCCATACTGCTCTAAAAACCATCACCTTGGTTAGGCAGCAGGCAACATGGGCTGTTGTAATACACCTGCCAAATTTAAACCCAAGCCCAAGCAATATTTCATTTTCTTCATTTAAAAAAAGAATCTGAAAAACATCAGTGATACTTAAATGCATTTGTTACTGCCCCACAAACACTTTCTAAGGGAAAAACTTGTCACAGCTTCAACTATCCAACACTCCTATAAAAACAGTACATCATTTCAAGCTTCTGTCATCCATTTCAGTCCTGTAAGTCAGAGTACAAAACAGTTGGTGATTATTTTTACAACAAGAATGAGATACATCATCCCATGGCTACTGGATGCAGAGCAATCTCAGCTGGGACACACAACAGTTTGCAGAGGCCTGTTGATGCACAGCTAACTTGGGAAGATGGCACATGTTGAGATGTCCTCGGGTGAGACAGACACCCCTTGTGCCTACCCATGTTCCTCCTCAGCTCCCATGGAAGCAATAACACCAGGACTAAAATCTTATTAATGTTCTAGATGCTTAAAAACAGAGCAATGCTTCCATTATCTCTTCCCTCCTCTCAAGGAATTTCTGGCTGACATGAGACAGCAAAGCCAATCTGCTTCTCCAGCTTCAGCAGCCCATCTCCTGAGACATCCAGCACCAACTCAACATTCTGAGGGGATATTTGGGCTCTGCCTTTTGAATAAGAGGGTTAAATATACAACTGGGCTCTTCTGAGGAGCAAAAGAAAGGTAGAATGACGAGAGTGGGCTGCTGAGGTCTTTGCATTGGGTAAATGCCCAAGAGCCCCATGACAACCATAAGTGGAAGTTTGCACAAAGCATCGTCTCATTGACTCAGTGGCTCATTCCAGCAGCTCTCCAAAGCAGGGACGAGGATTCCTGGCAGGGTGGGAGGAAAAGAGGTTGAGAGAAGGGAAGTGAGTTGTTCTGGCAAATGTGTTTTCTTTCCACCAGCCAGGCCCCTCAGTCCCCTGCTGCCAGAGCACTCAGAATAAAACATTAATTCAATACCACACATTTAATTACACATTATTTGAAAGTGAATTTATTTAACGGAGGAAAATAGTCTTCAGAGAGCATCTGCCTCCCTCAGACTCATGCGTCTGCAGGGAGGGGGCTTGGAGAGGAGATAGGAGGAATAATGGTTTGTTTTACATCAGCAGCTATTGCTGTTCAGCTCAGCCCTTCAGAAAGGGAGATTTTAAAGAGATAGAGTTGTGCTTTGCAGAAACTTACCAGATGATTTGATTTTCCAGCTACTTTTCACTTGATTGGAAAGCGCTGCTGCAGACAGATATCACTTGTCTTTCTTTTTTTATTATTTTTCCAAGGGAAGGGAGGGATTACTGGTGGAGGGATGGAGGAGGAGCGGCTGCCCCTCAAGAGCCCATGCAGTAGTCAGATTTCAGGCTTAGGGCTTTAACAACGCAGTAATCAGACATTTAGCAGCATCCTATTGCTGAGATGGATAATCACAATAAAGCTGGAAGCGACCAGCTCTCAGCAGCCTTAAGACTGTCTCCCACCGGGAATGCAGAGGCTTACCTTCTGCCCCCAAGCTCTCAGAGCCTCTTGGTTATTGGCTTCCCCAGCATGCAGATTCACCACCACAGCTCTGCTCATGATGCTCCAGCTAGGACCAAGCGATCTCTACTGCCTGGTACCAAGGCTTGCATTGCAGTCAGATCCCCACTGCAGAAAAATGGGGAAGCTCCAGTACCTGGCACAGGCATCCCTTCCACGGCTGCATACAAATCATGCTGAACTGTTTCAAAGCCAGACAAGAGCTGCTGGACTCATGTGAGTCTTTTTCCCCAAAGGATATTCCACCCACTCCTTGATTTGGGAGCAGCACCAAAACCTCCCTCCTCTTATTGACAGCTTTTGATGAGACAGCAATTCCCAGCCGGTGTGACTGAGAGCCCCACCTCTAGTAAACAGGCAGTGGGTCCTTCTGATGCTTACTCCTGCAACGGTGAATCTTTGAGCACTGGATGTCCCAAGGTGAACCCACTGCTCTTTTCAGTCCTAGCAGTCACTCAGCCACACTGCAGTATGCACGTGGACACAGGTAGACATTGCAGCGCTGGGTTTGGGGCTCAGCATTAAGATTTTCCTTGCAATTTTAAGGATGAAATTAGTTTGGATACTGCTGTTTCAATGTCGTCCATGGTTTGAGGTTCTAGAGACTGGCTCTGCTTCACCTGATTCTGCTGCCACTGTCTTCCATTATCAGCTCCTAACCTTACCCTGCCCCTACCACAAATGCTAAAAATCTCCTCACACAACAGTTTCAGATGTACTGAATACGTCCTGGGGAGGGAGCCTAGTTTTTTGTGTTTTCAAACCAGAGTAGCTCCAGGTAGGCTGGAAATCCTTCTGATCTCATCATAATCACAACGGAAAAGGACAAATTTGGATAAAATGTAGCATTTTCTGCTCTTGTTTTGTTTTCTCTTTTGCTTTCAGTCCTGGAAACTCTGGATCCCTCCATCTTTGCCTGCCCCACGCCCAGTCCTTCTCCCACCGAAGATTTCCTTTGGTGGTCGTTAACAAGTGGCTAATGCAGCCAAACTCATGGAACAAGAAAATTCCAGAAGCGAGGCCATACAGAGTGAAAACACGAAGTGCTGAAAGACAGAGCTCAGGCTCAAGTTATGACTTCATTAAAAGCCTTTCTCCAATTTGCCCAATTTCCATCTCTCTCCTTCCTCTCCCTTCCTTCTCGCCTCCTCCAACTCCCTTTCTCCTTGACACACGAGGTGTACTTCTGTCTACGGCTTGATGAGGTGTTCCCTCAGACTCATGTTTTCCTAACACCTCAAACAGACCCTTGCTTTGTCTTTGTTTCTGCCTGGGGTTTCCTTGGTTCTCTCACTACTCGTTCTGTTTGCACAACGCCATCCCTTTTTTCAACTTGCCAACTCCTCCCGCTGAAGGAAACCCCCGAAGGAGGAGTAATGCGAGACAACTCTGCCTGTTGGGCTCCAAAACTACAGTACAAAAGAATTAGCTAATCTGATAGGGACAGCAGCTGGTCCTCATTGAGACATCCAAGTCCAGGAGGTTTTGGGCTTCTTCTCCGTTTGCTGCTGTTTGAGTTAGTCACAGGTAGGACTTGATGAATGTTGGACTGGTGCTTCTGTAATGTTTAATGCAAAGAGAAATCCCCCAGTCCTTTTCAGAACTACTTAAGAAACCACATGCTCTCATTAGGACACTGCTCTTTGTTCCCTGATTTTATTGTATCTCCCCATGTCCTGCCTTTATTATAATTACAAAAGAGATTCTGCCGTGGTTTATTGTCTCCGACATTCCCAACACAGGGAGAAAACAGGGTAATAAAACACCATAAATTTGTCCATTTTCCGTCTGCCATTCTTCAGCAATGTCTCGCACCATTATGAGCCAGACAGTTGGGGTAAATTTTCACAGAAGAACATTAAAAATTGCACTGCGTGCAGAAGGAAAAAGAAATTTGTCGAGTTTTCTCTTCTGCCAAAACACCAGTGTCTGCACCAGGGGAAAAATAACTGGTTAATTCTTCTTACGGGCAGTGGTGAGACTCAAGAAAATATTCTGCAGTGCTGGTAGCCTCAGAAGACATGATTAATTGCAGATGGTGAAAAGGTGCATGTTCAGCTTTAACTGAACTATGTGTGAGGATCGGATGAATGCTAAGTTGGTATTCAAAACATATGGGGAAGGAACCTACAAGGCTCTTCAACTACAAAAGCAAGATTATGTATATATATATACACATTCATGTGTATATCATATATGGATTAACAGCTTAAGTTTAAAACCTGTGTATTGAAGTTTTATAGCAAGAATATACAGCTAGTGGAAGGGAGCAAAATAAGCAAGATTGCTGTGAAAGGAGGAAAAGGGAAATAACATTTTGCAGATAGCTGAGGAAGCAAAGGCATGAAAGGGATCTTCACTGCACCCTGCAAGGCTGGTAATAGTGATCTGTGGATGGATATATGTGGGTGGTGTTGCAGGGCACAGAGCAGGGAATAATGGTGGAATGATCTCTATAATCCATCTGTTTTTTTCCTTCTTACTTGCCTTGGACAGGAGTTGTTTAATCGGAAAATGGCTTGAACAAGAGTATTTATGTTGCTTTCCTGAATTGTCTTAATTAGAGGGCTACCAGCAGATACTGGGATGGTAATGTGGAAAAATCAGAGGCCTATTCCCATTCATTTACTCCACCAGGCTGCCTGCAAATCCTGTTTCATTATTGCAATCTGAGCTCGGACAGTGATCCAGCTTGTATTTTACAGGTCATTCTGATGCCTTTTCTTTATCAATCGAGTTTAAATCAAGCCCTTAACCTTTTCTCAGGGCAGAGATTGTTCAAGTGATGAGCAAAGCCACACACATTAGTATCTGAGAACAGATGAGCACCCAAAGTTCAAAACTTCACTTGCATCTGCACAGCCTGCAAACAGGGCTCATGTCCAGTCTCTGTTACAAGGTCTCCAGACTAGAAACTGGAATTGTAGAGAGAGAAGACAAAATTTTAAAACAGCAAAGGTAAAAAGAATTACTGAGCTGTTCAAAATGACATCTTCCTTCTCTTTGCTCCTTCCAGAAATGAAAAGATTCTTGTGCAGTCCAGTTTGCTTCATTTATCCTTTCTTCATATGCAAAACAGCTTCTCTGTTGCCTAACCTGCAGTCTCCCCATGTGCCATCTCCTCTGCTGTGGGAGTATTCCCTGCGCTGCTCATAGCATTGCAGGAGGGTCCACTTGTCTCTCTTGGGATTCCTCTCTTAAGCAAACCCCAAAGAGGAGATCATTGGGCATGTGTGCTACCTTGGCCATGCTTTCTGCTGATGGACTCCCATCCATGGTGTTGCAGTAGAGGTGACTCTGTCTCCTGCTTTCAGTGCTCCCTTGCAGGCCATTAGCAGGCATTACGAATAACACAAATGATTAAAACTGACCTCCAGGATACATCACTCTCAACCTCTTTCCAATTGGAAATGCTTCCAGCAATAACAATAGCTTCTTTCTGTCTTATGCTCTTCGGACAAGATTGCTTTGCAGACTTATTTTAAATGCCACACCAACCAATGTTTCTGCCTTCAGTCATTAATCTGTGGTGCCAGTCCTTGTCAAATACTTGCTGAAAGTCTCAGTGAATTATATCTGCTGAATTTCCCATACAGATATATGTATAGTGGCAGCTGGATCCTTGGGGAACCCCAGCAAATCAGGTCAGTGTGGTCTCCCAGTATTTCAAGCCACGCAAGTTTGGCCTTCACAGGGTGTTGTTTTCCCAGCCGTTCTTCCACAGCATCCCTTTAGGTTTAAGATTTCCAAGAACTTCCCAGAGCAGACATTAAACAAGACCACATCTTGTCCCCATTATGCCCACCACCTTCCAACTCTCATCAATCAGATCCATTTCAGACATGCAAATTAAAATGTTAAAGAAGCTCAGTGAGTTGTGTGCATGCTCACAGGTGTGGATATTACAGGATGTGCTCTCCATGCTCACCTTGTCTGGTGCCCTTCAGCAGTTGGCCACTGATATGAGGAGAGCTTCCTCTTCATCCTCATAAAGTTGGTTGCAATTCCAGAAGATGAAAAGCATTTAACAATCCTTTTCTCCTCTTATCACTGACATAAGCTGGCTTTTGTTCTCAGTGGCCAGTCTGAGATCTCCATACATCACTCCTGAGATAAGCACTCACTTCTCTTCTCCATACCCTCTGTATCAGCTCAATGTTCTCCAAGTCAACCCTTGCTGTGATAGTAATTTCACTGTCTCTCACAGATATTTGCGTGCAAAAATACCTCACTGTTTGATATATGCCCTCGGCATCTCATATGCCTTTTGCTTTCCATCCCTTTGTTTTCTCTCCACTTTCTTCTTCCTCCTTCTGTCGTCCATGTGATATTCCAGCAATGCCCCATCATGATCTCTCCATCTCTTCCATAACCAGCCCATGAATCTCATTCTTTCCATTCTTCTTTTACTTCCTTTCTTTTTTACTAGACTGAATGTTTAGAGCAGCCTTCCCAACTGGACCTTAAAGACCCGCATTAAAGCTCGGCCAGCTTTCTCAACTCATTTTGCATTCCCTGTGCACCTGCTCGCTGAAAGGCCAGTGGTTTCATACGGCTGCCCTTTCCACAGACCCTCCTCAGCACTTCAGCTCTGCAGGGAATATAATCACTGCATCCTAGATGCTCTTCAATTTCAAGTGTATTTATTACAGCTGCTCAATTTCCTTTAATCTGCTTTTTCTCTTTCTCCTCCCCCTACGATTGCCTTCTTTTCACTGCAGTAGAAGTACACTGCAGGAGGCTTTTCCCTCTGCCCCTCACTGCCTGCTCCAGACCTATCCCTGCACTGATTCACACTCTGCCCTATGCACTGATTATCACCCGTTACCCATGTGGCTTCATGAACATGCTGGGCCCTTTGGAAACAAATGCAAACACCACACAGAGCTGCTCCCACTGCTGAACCCATAGGACAGGAGGGAGAGAAGAAACACTTCCAAGCACAAATCACCTGTGTCATCTGCACTGAGGAACTCTCCTGCAACAGCAAAACCATAACGACAGAGATTGCCTGCGTCTGCCAGAGCCTTGTAAAACAGCATACTGCTAGGGGTTTGAACTGTGTTCTTATGTAGGGAATGCAGATCCCATAGGAAACAAAGTTGAGCATAAAACCACAAACACCCCTGCAGAGCTGGAGCAGCCAGAAGAGCTCCAGTCGACATGAAAGACAGCTACATGCTTTCTTATATGTTAAGCTATATGTTATAAGCTATAACACATGCACACGGTGGTTTAATTGGTGTATTAATGTATTACAACGCTGACACAAACAAACAAGGACTGCTTTCACAAGCTAGAAAATCCTTGAGTACACTGTAATTAGCTGGGCTTGTTAAAGCACTTAATAAGCAAGAGACGGCATGTGTCTGATGGCCCTGCACGTTGGCTCAGTGGGAAAGCCAGGCAAGAAGTGCTTAAATATGAAATGAGTTCAGTGCTGAGATGAACTCATAAGAAATATTACTCCATCTCTGTCACAAAGAGCTTCTGACCAGAACAGATGCATCAGATACCAGTGCCAGTGTCACAAGCTTCCCTGGTCACAGTCCCCATGCCTCCCTGGGGCCTCGTTCCTGCCTGGCTACACACTCCCATGTGCTCCTCCAGGCATCAGCTTGGAGATGGCAACATCTTGTGTCTCAGTTTCCCTTTCTGAGAATGGCCACCATACTGTAGCCTCAGCCATAGCAAGTCTTACTGACTGTTGATTACAAAGGTTCCTCAACATTCTTTTTCAGGCAGTTCATTGAGGACTATCAAGTATTTAGCAGTATGTTGGCCTCTAGCATGAGGTGGGATATGGCTATACAACACGGCGGTCTTGCCTCAACTGTCACCAGTGCACTAAGAGTCCCAAAGTAACAAGAGGTGGGAAATCACCCAAAATGCAGCCCAAAAGCTCTTTGTCCAACCAGCATTATCAGGACCCCTGCTGTGAGTACCCTTTTCTCACTCCCTGAGGAGCCTCAGGAGAGGTGAAAACGCAGCAAGGGTTACACAGCATCCCTGAATGCAGAACGGGCAGGCCATGCCTTTGTTTTATTCCACATTTCAGCATGCACACAGCCCAACCCATGCACTCCACAGCCCCACTGGCTCTGGGCAGCGCTGAGTTTGCTCCTTCCCTCTACATCCCCAAGCACAGCAGCAGCTTTGAGAGGGAGGGTGGAGAACAACCCTTAAACACACCCTCCATGCAGCCTATCACAGGCCTTAGCATCTCTGTGGCTATTCCTAGATCCCTATTGGATTCTTTTCATCTTTGTTCAGCCTCCTGTTCTACTGCTGAACCCCAGGCCTGCTGCCTCCGAGCTTCCTCCAAACGCTGCATTCATCCATTTTTAAAGGTGACCTTCCAACTTTAAAGGAAGTTTTCAAGCCTCACTGTCTTCATTTGCCCTCTCCTTTTCAACCGGCTTTTTATTATGAATTGAAAGAAGCTCGAAAGGTTTCTCTATTAAAAAATAAAATCTTTAGGAAGAGCACAACTTTCCCCACCACTTCTCTCCCAGTTTTTGCAACAGCCTACTTGCCTGTCTCAGTACTTGCTGCAAGCTGCCAGCTCTCATGCTGAAACCACCCCATCCCCACGGATGCCCGCGTCCGCACTCCCCTGCCTCGTGCTGTCACTGCAGTTTGGCAAAGTTGTGCCCTGAAATCCTCCAGGTAAAAAACAACCTTGGAGGAGGCAGAGGTGGAAGCGGGGTTATTTTTAACTTGGATCACACTAACAACCTGGGTTAGACTGCGGCCTCATAAGCTCTCGGGCTGCCACAAATGAAGGGCAGCAAATAAATGTCCTCTTTATCTCACCTTGCTGCCAAAGCTGCATCCTACCAGCCTTGGAGCCATGTAGTGATGGAAAAGGAAGGTGTCTCCATCCCTTAGCATTAATAATGTCACTCTTACCAATAAAGTGGTCGCAGTAATTAAATAGGCAGTAACAAAGCAATAAACAGCATCCTGTTGTTGTCATGCACCATTCAGCCATTTAATCAGGGCAGACAGGGCCTGAATTCTTACAGAAATATAACTGAGATAGGGAAACCAAAGTTTTATAAAATGAAATCTCAACTTCCAGCCCTTCTCTTAGATTACTATTTCAAACAGAAAACAAATACACAAACCAACCAACCAGTACCCTCTGCCATCCGAGCTTTCACTTTTTTGACTCTGAGTTCTAGTGCTGAGATGATATTGGTTATCTTCAATGTTTCTCTTTGCCAAAGGGTCAGGACATCACAAACCAGTGCTATGCAGCAACACTCTGGATTTAGTCATTGGCATCAGCCTCCATCCAAGAAACATAAATGCTTTCTATGCTACAACCACTTGACTGCCAGGAGCCACCAAGCTTCATTCGCCATCCAAGCCCATGTGCCTGGCAGCCCTGCTGTGCTCTCACTAGTACATATTCTTTACTTCTTTAAAGACCAATCAACAAGCAGTAAAACAAGTGGCAGAGCAGATCAGATTTGTCTACTAAAAATAGGGAAGTACTTTAAATACGCTGTCTTTAAGAGGAGGAAGGGTTTCCCAAAGCAAAATCAGAATCAGGAGGATAAGGTGCTAGCAGGTCAAAATTTAGTACAATAAATAATGGAAGGTTCCTTGCCTCAGACCCTCAGCATTTCCTCAGTTCTGATGCTGGATTTCATCCTTGGGATATGAATGGAATCTTAAAATATAAATATAATCCTTATTCCTAGAAGAAAAGTCTTTATTCAGGGATTGCGAGGGAGCAATGTGTCTGATGCCTGCACTTGGGCTGGGATCTCCCTTGGGAAAGGACCCTCATGGCTTCCTGCTCCTTTCTGGACCCAGAAGCTACTCCAAACTTGAAGCTGAACTGTGGAAGAGCTCAGCTCTGTCGCTGTGACACAGCGATGTGCTTGCTGCTGAGGGTCCCAAGAACTGCGCACTTGAATAATGACTCTGAGCCACGATCTCATCCATCCCCAGCAGCAAGTGTACAAATACCACCAGTGCACTACAAGGGATTTAAAGGATTTATGCAAGACTACAGAAGGGGAAGCTGCAGCAGAAACTTACCTTGATATCATATTAATCCGCGGAGGACTTCATCCTGACTTCCAGTTCTCTGCCTTGGGCAGATGATCTCATTTACCACTGGTGTCTCTTCTCTTGGAAACCCCATACAACATTTCTGCCAACAATATTTAATTCCTAATGTGCATGCAGACGCAGACATACACACAACTCTGCTCCAAGACCAGCAAACATTGACTCAGATCTCCAGACATTAACATTACTTCAGGAAATTCCAAGGATGTAGTGCCAAGGTACCCTCCTTTCCAACCAATGACTCCTCCCAATGCTGATGGATCTGACAGCTGGCAAGCCTGAGCTTCAGAGTGTCATAAGGTAATGCACAGACCAGTTCCAAAAGGTCATTAGAAGGACCATCCAAATAGTTTTTTAGTGGTTCTTTCGGGATCAAGGAGCCAGGTTTATGTTGCATCTACAGCTCACCAGTACTGCTCATTCTTGCTGTTTGGACTCTTAGATAATTCCTTCTTTATAAGAGATGTTGTCATTCCTTACTCATTCAGGGATTCCCAACAAATGCTCAGGAGTCTTCTTTATTTCCTAACGGTCTCTCTGCTATTTTGGTGGGAGATATTCTCCTTCCTTTGCAAAACTAAGTATCAATCTGCCCATGTTCTTTGAGGCTGAGGCCAGCACCACTGGTTCTGGGGAAGGACATTTGGCACAAGATTAGGTACTTCATGCTCTACAGTCACGTAAGAGTGCTTAAGGACATACACAGAACAGAACCCAACTCTCAGGAATCCCCTCTGTTATTATCAGGATTAAAAGGAACCTGCTGGTCACACAGCAATATTTTCATTCGAGATATACTGCAGGAAGTTTGCTGTCTTCTTCTGAAGGTTAATCCCAGCCTCCAACAGCACTTTTGCTCTTCTGGTTTTCAGCCATCCACCAATGCTAGATCTGCAGCATTTCCAGACAGAAGAACCCCATCCAGTCCCTGAGCAGGGACTGACAGTTTCTCACTGACACTGTCTCATGCAGGCAGTTATCCTTTATGCATTTAGACCAGATCCATCACAATAATTCCTTCTAGAGGTCTGAATTCAGTGTATCACACACAATAGCTCCCTGGGAGGAGAAAAATTGGCACTTACCTGTCTTTAAGTGAGTCCTTTCTCAGTCGCCTGTAACATCTGTGCACTGTGAGATGTGATGGTTTTGGGGGCTGTGTATCTCTGGAGTTGTTCTAGCAGCGCTGAGTACAGGATTGGAGCTTAAACACTCCTAAATTTGCAACCCCCTCTAGCATCAGTCAATGAGCAAATGTGTCTCAGGAAGCACAAATCAAACCTGCAGCCACTCTCACTACACTGAACCAGGCACTACCAAGATGTGCTGTGCACAGCAGCTCCTATGATCCCCCAAAATTGCTGGGAACTGATGCAGCAAAATGAAAAGCCCGATTCCACTTTAAATCCTGCCTATTGGCACCAAGAGCTGAATCCCTGCTGGACATAAGCAGAGCATCAGCTGGGAAGACCTTGAGTGCCTTCTCTGTTGTATCACCCGCTGCAATACTCTCGATTGCCTCCTCAAAACAGACTGTGTATATCCCTGCCCCCACCTCAATTATCTTAATAAACGGCCTGGACACACCTCTCACTCACTTAAGATAATGACGGGCCACGATTAGCTCCTTCAGACTTCCTGGCAGTTCACTGAGCCTAATGTGACTCCAGTCTGGCTGTTTCTGCCTTCTCAGGAAAAGGCTGACCTCTGGCAGCAGCTCTCTGCCATCTGCAGGTGGAGACCCATGCACAGATCAAAGGCTGCTCCCAAAAACCAGGCTAGAGCCGTGAAGGCTCCCCTGCTCTTAAAACAAGCTTGTGACTATTCCAATTGCCATAGGGAGCGATAAGTTTCTCTGCCAGCAAACAGACCTGGTGGGTTGGTACCCGTCCCAAGATATGAAATAGAAACACAGGGCTAAGGACAACCCCAAATACAGGATTACAGAAGAGCACCTCTGCACATTACCTTCCTGGCTGCCTCTCAAACATTCACTTACTCAACCTGTGAACAAAAGTGTCACCAGTCAGCCTGTCTCATAACATGAATATCTGAAGCAAAACCTTGGAGGAAAAAGGGCAAACAGTCTGAAATCATAAGCAAACCCTTACAAGAAGCCATCTTATCTGCAGAACTCAGGAACAGGGCACAAATGACTCAGTAGCAGCAGCGCAAATCATTTAACCAGTGCTTGGAACAAATCCCTATGCTTTGTAGAGAGCAACCCAAATTTATTCCTGCTGATTAGTCAGCAGTTACACTCACAAACTCAAAATTAATACTACAGTTCATGTGCACTTTGCTTCACTGCTGGAGACCATCATTTTCTCTTAGCTAAGAAATCATCTTGCATCTATTTACCAGCACAGGAAGTTGGTTTTGGGATTTATCCCAATTCTTAACTTGACAAACTCGAAGACGTTACTCCACCTCGAAACCCTGTTTTGAAAAACCCCAGTTAACATTGCTTTTTGTTTCTTTACTGATTTCAATAGGAGCAGGCACTTACCAATTCTCTGGAAGCCAGTTACTAAATCCCAACAAGGAAGATGGACAAACAACCCCCAAAACTGCTGTGGTCCATCCAAGGAGGTGAAAATCAGAACTGAAGACTGACATCAAGAACTGAAGCAACCAAACTGAGCTCCCAGCAGAAGCAGAAGCAGTATATTTGCAATCCTGTGCCCAAGATGTGTATTTCCCATTTGTCAGCATACAGGACTAAGGAGTAAGAGAGCACCAAAGAGGGTAACACACATCACTCAACTTCTTGGTGCTGCTTTGCAGGAATTGCACTTTTAGAAACACAAAAGAATCCACATTGGACAAATGAACTTTTTTTTTCAACCACTGGATTTCCTCTGTTGTTTTCTGGGGATCATGGGTTGAATTTACGCGATTCCCCACTGTATGGACATGGGGCAGGATTTCCTATGGCCTGCCATACATCCCTACAGTGCAAGAAGCTCAGGCTGCTGGAGACATGATGCTGGCAGCCAATGCTTTTGACTCTTTGATGCAGAGTCTGGCCACACCAGGCCAGAGGTTGACACCACCAAGGAGCCTGTTTGTCATGAGGACAGGGTGGAAGGACATCAGGGAAACCAAGGAAAAAACAAAAAGGCAAAGCAAAATGCACCGTGACAGGAGAGGAAGATACAATGCTGCACCAGATAAAACACCTTTTCCAGTTGTGTCTTCCATCACATTTTTCCCCCTTCAAAGTGGAGGTGTTTATTTTCCCACAGCTTCTTAACTTTTTCTGCCAAAAGATCAGGGCCTGGAGGCACTGGTAAATACACAGTTAATAAGGACTCTTCAGCTTATTGCCTAAACCCCACCAGAAGCTCTTCCAAATGTTAAACAAAAATAAAGTCACACAATATTGATTTCTTGCGTGCTCTCTTCCCACTGCTCATCCAGACCTGTTTTTTGGCTTTACTACTGTGTCTAGGCTTCCTTATCCTCTGCTAATGCCCAGGCTTAACCCTGAGGATCTGCAGCTTGCTCCAGGTGCAGATCAGAGCAGAACGGTGATGCACTGCTGAAATGGCAGAAGCGCTTTCTTCCAACTGTCCAACTGTCTCCTGGGACCTCTGTCCTGCTGTGCTCCCCTTCCATGGCACAGACAAATGCTGGGAAAGCTAAAGACCTCGTGCTGGTGAGGTAGACCACCTTTAAAGGGGGTTTCAGAGTCTTAGGAAGGAAGGGCTGGCTCCATAAACACACATTTAAGTAAATAAAAGAGCAGCAAAGAGCATCAAGAAACATCCTGTGCAGCTGGAATGAGGAGCTATGGAGACTCACAACGCACATCAGGACCAAAATACCTTGGTAAAAACCTTCATTATGACACATACCAAACACTTGTCTGCAGCAAATCCAAGCCCAAAGCACACTGCCTCCTTTGTGCAGAGTATTATTGTGCCAGAATTGTCCTGTGCCCACCACACTCAGTTCAGGTATAAAGTCATAATTCCATATCATTAGAGGAACACAAAGAAGCAACACATCACTTCTCTGCCTGATCACCTGCAGCTTCCACACTGTTCAAGGGCTGGGAAGGCAGGGCTGTCATTTACAGGAGGAGCTGATATACACCACTGCCTGCATCCTACCAAACCAGCACCCAAACTCATTCAGTAATAAGCACTGTAAATAGTTTAGGAGCCACAATGTAGAAAGGGAGAGCAGAACAGCAACATCAACTCATGGCCCTGCTACCTCAAAGAACATGAGTACATCAGGTAACAGAGATGACCAAGAAGCAAAAACGAAGAGAAAGAAGTGTCCAATCCCTCCATAATACATGTAGAGCCCTGGAGCATAGTTATGCTAGCTCCTTGGGAACTGGTAGCAATAAAAACACCATGGGAACTCATACACAAGGAATCAGTTACCCTGAAATACAAAGCAAGTTGGACTAAGGCTGACCACATCAGCAGGCCAACTAGTTAGCTAATCAAGCCTTTGTGCACAATGCTGCCGAGCTGCGAAACCAGATAATAGACCCTGGAGTGGTTGGGAGGATATTGCAGAGCTTTCATCACCTGTTTGCTTCCCATTGCTCAAAAAGGAGCAGGAAACAGGGATGACATCCGATGCAGCTCAGCTGGCCAGCCCAGGTTATTTGTCAGGAGACAACCTCTCATCCCAGGCATTGCAGACATCCCTGAAAAGATAAAGATCTCAGCCATCACCAATCCTGTGAACAGCAACGCCCAGTCGCTTCTAGAGACATTCTTTAGAAGGTGAAGGCAAGCAGAAATTCACTCACAGTGTCATTTTAAAACATTTGCTTGAAATTAATGCCAGGAAGTTACAGCAACAGAAAGATGCTGGAACACTTTAGCTTTCTCATCAAAATTCTCACCAGCTTTTCCATGAGTGTTCCAGCACCATCCAACCAACTCAGCTCAAACATGCCCCCAGCCTCGTGCCCACAGTTACTTGCAGGCTGGCGCAGATGCTTTAAATCACATAAATAACTTATCCTGTTAACAACACTAAGACACAGCCACTAAAACATATCCTTGAGCCAAGCCATGCAAGCTGCAGAACAGCTCCTCTCTATTGGAGCATCCAACCATCCTCATGTGAACTTCCAAGGAGGAACCACTCGTCTGCCCCTCACTGACTCTACATCACAAGCATCCTTCCTAGGGAGAAACAAGAGGGACACCTGCATAGCCAAGAAGCAACAGCACATCCTGAAATGCACACTGCAGTGACCTTTTAATGCCGAGATCCCTGAGAGATAAGGCTCCTAATAAAACACTTTCCACTGAGTGCAGAAATCTGCATTGGCAAACCCTAACACCATCTCCCAAAAGAACCACCTTCACCTTGAGGATATGACCGTTTTGAGCTACAAAAACCAACGTGTTGTCAACTGAGATCAGCAGCAGAGAGACAGGAGCAAGAGCTACATCTGAGCAACGTCCACATCAGAGCCACAAATCCCACCCCCACATCCCCACCCTGAAGATGCAAACAAACCAGACTCCCCACGCATGGGACATCTCACGAAGAAGTGGACTATGGGACGTGTCGTTCTGAATATTTATTTATTTTGTCTTCAAAGAAGAGGCCTGATGCAGCTGTTTCGTTAGAAAATAAAGTGTTTATTAAGAAACTAGACATTGAACACCCCTATAGTCTCTGTGAAAAGGGACCGTCCCATTTCCCATTAGCACAGGATGATAGTTATGGCAAGATAAGAATGCTCGAAGATGGAGGAGTCGCATTGACGGAAAATGAGGTAATGATGTACAATAATTAAAAATAAAATAAAATGTAAAAAAGAAAAAAGAAAAGAAAAGAAAAACAACAACAACAACAAAAAAAAGGAACAACATCCTTAGACTTGCTACTTAAAGCCACCAATCACAAACAGCCATGACTGGCTTCTGTTTTCAGCAGTGAGGAACCAGAGACTGTAACTGGTGTTAAACAAATTGAGACATTGATCACAGTGGGGAGAACTGCTTTAAATTATGCTGTACGGTCCGGAGGATTTCTTCTAAGCAGAGATGGACCTGAGCTGCAAAATTCAACCCTTCCTCTGCTAGGGTGTTCAGATATAGGCTTCTGGTTCAGGCCCACGGATGTGTCTCTACGGCTGATACACACAGTTGAGAGCAGAGTCCCCTGAACAGTGCTAGGGAGAGGAGAGAGCTCAGACGGACGAGGCATCCCCCAGTCAGATGGACGACTCCCAGCAGATGGGGAGTTCAGTTTGGACAAAGCACCCAGAGATCTGCTTTGGGAAGGTCCTCCTCACTCCGTGTGCAGAATCGCAATGTAAATAAATGGCCACAGGTCCTCTCTCAGTGCACCACTTGCGTTTCCGGCTTCGGTGCAGGCTGGAAACGTCGTTGGAGTTTGGTCATGGTTTGTGAAGTGGTCCAACCTGAACCGGGCCTCCTCGTCGTAACGCAGATGCCCCCATAAGGCATGTCCGTTAACTTAAAGCAATCTGCCACCGTTTCTCCTGTACTCTTCTATTGCACTTTACCTTTTTACGTGAGCGAACTGGGAAAAGAAGCAAGAGAATGGAATACTCCTAGGGAAAGCTGATAATGAAACCTCCTGGCCGTCCCCAGGGTGGTCCATGCACGTCGCCTGTAAAGGCAGGATGAGACAGAACATCCCATTCTGAGGCTTCTCCCCAGTTCTGGTGGACAAGGACTGTGATTCTTTCCAGTGGCAGCAACCCTTCTGGGCTGGTGATATGGTGACATCTCTGGTCATAAGGTCATCTTGGGCCATCGAGAAGGCAAGCAAAGCAGAGTAGCTGGTGAGCAAGCTCCTGGTTCGATACTTCTCTCAGGAAAAGATCTGGCCAAGCCTGTAGCTTTCAGGAGGTTTTGTTGTGGTTTTTTGTTTTTCTTTTTTCCTTTTGAGAAAATCTGCTTTGCTTATAGATTTTCACTGATACGTGTGAGCAAATCTGTATTTCCCCATACACGTGACATCCAGAGAGTTGAAGGAAAGCCCTGCAAGTTGCTACAAGGGCAGCTGGCTTCTCTTGAGAACAGGATCAAAGGGTTTATTTTTCCATCTGAGAGGCTTTGGATGAAGTAAGACAAAAGTGGGAAGGGAGAGGGGGAGAGAATACGAATATTGGCCAGAGAACAGGATTGATATTCCTGTTTATGCCACAGAAGAAGCAACAGAATACTTATTTTTCCTCCCCTTGAGTCAGTCTGTCTCAAGCTGATCGTTCTGGGAAATGTGACTGGGTTACAATCAATCTCTACATGGGTAGAAATACAGGATAGAGCTAAATGGGGCTGGAAAAGATCCAGCAACTGCGTGCGTCTGATACGGTTTTCCACTTTGCTTACTGCCCTAGTCCTGGCAAGGACGCGGACCCTCCTGCGCTATGGATTCTCCATCCACGCGGGAAGTCCAGGCACCTCCTCAGATAAAGCTCATCATTCAAGCAGCAGGGAGAGACCAGAGCACGACAACGAAATAGTCAGATCCAACGCGCTGCTCTAACACACACACACAGACAGACAGACAAAAAAAAGCCTCCTAGAATATGTGCACTTCAAAGATAACCACATTCTCTTCCTGTCAGAGAAGTAAGATTTTTCTTTCCGTTTATCATTCCTTCCGACATTAATTTCTGTGCAAGGACTGGGAGCGGGGCTGCCTTTGCTCTTACCAAAAGTCTTCGTTCTGCTTTAGGTTCTTCCAAGCTCCCGCCTCATCGCTTTGGGAGAGCTCCCATCGCGGTGCCACAGTAAGAGGTGATGGCGGCATTCACTGGGTGGTGCGAAGACACAAGCTTACAAGGAAAACTCCAAGCAGGGAGGACATGACTAAAGATGTCAGTTTGGTTGGCTCGGTTGGTTTTGTTTTGTGTTTTATTTTAAAGCAAAAAGTACAATTATTTACTGTGTTATTAGGATGACTCCTCTCAATTGAGTTTAATTTTCTTTATTTGCTCTCATTGCTGCTGTTGTGCCTTGCAGGAATATTTAACGAACACAGCGACCATTGGAGGAAAAGAACAACCCTGTTATCTGGTGACAGAAAACCACAGTTTCAGTTGGCTTTAACGTGTGTACAGGCAGGGCTGTAGAGTCCTATTAGGAGGAGACCTCAATCCATACAGACCACGCTTACTGCTTCCCACCATTTTGAGGGCACAGCCTATAAACTTGACATCAGAACAGGGACTTTTAAGGAGTTTTTAAAAGCCATGACGTCCTTTGCTGAAATAAACACTGACATCCTCAACATAAATGCCTTGGTTAAGAGGTTTGGAATGTCCAGGGAGGCTTATTGGATTCAACATAATTTCTCTGAAACCTAAAGGGGGAAAAAAAACAGAAAAAAGAAAAAAGCAAAATAAAGTAAACGAAAAAATAAAAAAGAGCAAAACTAGAAAAAAAGAGAGAGATATCGACACACATGTAATTATTAAAAAAGAACCAAACGAATAACCAGCAAATGGCTGCAGTTAAATTAAAGCCAAAACACCCTCTCCGGGCAGGGCTGTCTTGCTCTCTCTTTCCATCAAGACCAGGCATTCATTCCTCCTGCTGCATGCAGGCACAAGTGCTCTGAGGATAAGGAACATGCAAGCAGTCTGGATGGAGAATCGGGAACAAACCTCTTCCAGAGGTTTCCACTAATCATGGGTGGAAAAGTCCTGTTTCCTAACTAGTCCATCTTTCTGCTGGGCAGGGATTGAGGAACATGGAGGAGCCTTCCCAGATCTACCCTTCTTTAGTAATTTATTTAGTGTTGCTTAATATTCCTGAGACAAATGCGTCTGAGGAGACCTGGCTCTCATAACCCATAGAATTTCTTAGCCTCTTCTTCCTGGTGTGAACCTCTGCTTAATACCTCCTTTTTTTTTTTTTTTTTTTTTTTGTACAAAATCCTGGAAGTTTCCAGGAGAAAAGTCTCAAATTTGTCAGCTCAACAGTTTTACCATTACTTTCTCAGACACCTGTTGGTGGTAGAATTTCTACAGCTGAGACCATCCCAGGGGACTGGGATGAGACTGGGCAGGAATTGATGTAATGTCACTGAAGGTCATCCTCAATACAGAGCCACTGCGTTGCCAGGACCAAGACATGCAGGCAGGAGCCTTGGGACTGCTGTAATCTGTCCTAACTTCTTATGGTCCCAAACGACTTTTCCAAGAAAATGAATGGGATGTCTTGGTTACCGAATTGCTCTAGAGACTCTAAAAATGTTCCTGTTCCATCTTATGGTCACAGAACATTCAGCAAGTCAGGTCAGTTAACTGACTGGCACCACTAGAGCAGCATGAAGCTGCCTAGATGTGCTGTGAATTGATCTCAAAACTGCCTTCTAATAGGCCAGTAACAGAAAGCCAAACTAAACCAGCCAGCCTTTTTTTTTTTTCCTCCTATTTTTTCTATTATTTCTTTTCTGTACAGTCTTATTCCATCTGCTCATCAGACACATACATCTTGTGATGAACCTGAGGATGCAGACAGACAAGAGCTGTTTGTTTCATTTGGTACTGTTTAAAATTGTTTGGGGGAAACTATCTGTTATTCTTAGTGGCCCCGAGGGACTGATCCCCAGGGGAAAATAAGAAAGGCTCAACTTCGGTTCGTGTGTCATAAACAAAATTCATAGGCACATTCCAAGTGCTGAAATATCACTAGTGGTGAGAAAGAGCCTAGCTCAACTCTCAGAGCCAAAGCAGAGTTTAAAGTGCTGATGCTTGGAAAAGTGTATGTAAACTAGTCCATTTCTTATCAGACTCACTGGGAGACAAATAAACATGACATCCCTGAAATTCACTATTTATCCTGTTTTGGTTTTTTTCATCATATAAATATACTTTATGGTCACCAAAGGATAGCTGGGAAAGTCTATACTCAACAATACTGAGTATCTCAAAGGAGCATTCCTGTCTGCTTTATTTTCTTTGCATTTCTCAGCTCTGCTAAATTAAGGCAATTCCACTTCTGCTGGACCATGTGCAAAAGACCTAAAAGCCCATTGGGGACAGACAGCCTCTGCAAAGGGACATGTGAAAGATCAGCAAGACTTGAGGCTGGGAATGCCGAGGGCTTTCCTCTTTGTCAGCACTGTGCTGCGAATCCCAGCTGCAGGGACCTTCATTGACAGCAAGGTCTTTGTAGAATGGGACTGGAGTGGGGTTCACCCCATAAGTGACACGCAGCCGCTAGCGAGGGACAACAAGGGATGTGTCAGGAGGACAGCCTACATTTCTGAAGCTAGAGGGCTGGACATACATACTGCTGACTTGGGAAAACAATGCAGCATGGGTCATTGGGGTATTTTCTCCTTCTGATTTATTCAAATTCCCAAAGTATCTGAACAAAAACATGCTTCTTGTCTGACTAATTTTTTCCTCACTGCTTTCTCCCACACTGTACTGCTACCTTCAAACCCATTCTCTTGTATGGAGCAGAAACCAACAAGGCTCTTGCTACATTTATGTATTCACTGACAGATGTGAGATGAATGATGTTCACTAAGATGTCCAGGGTGAGAATGGGTGAATCTCAACAGGTTCAGAGTTTGGATTCTGCAATGACAGATGTCATCTTTCTACCATCAAAGCTATAAGTACATGTAATAGTAGCTTGAAAATTTCTTAGATAATATTTTTCTTTTCCTTTTTTTTTTCTTTTAATCTCCCCAAAGTGGAAAAAAAGGAAAAAAAAAAAGACTTCACCTTTTTGGAAGGTTGGAAAAATCTTAGAAACTATTTCTATTTTTCTATTTCTCGTGTGAAGTTTCACATTTGTCAGTGCTCAGTTCAAAACTGGGAGAAAAAAACATTATCTTTAATGTTGAGTGTAGATTTGGAGGGAAGCTCCAATATAAAAGCCTGGAAATAGCGAGGAGGTAAAAATAAACAAACAAACAAAAAACAACACAGTAGATTCAAAGCAAAAGTATCTCTAAAGATCTATAAAACTGGGGAGGGTTTGAGAGATTAAACTTTGTGCTTCTCCCTGCTTTAGTGAGACCACTTTTATATCAAAACTTGATGTTCTCTGTCTTTCCTAATAGCTGTGATATGATAGTGGAGTAAATGTATGGAGAGTGCTGGAGGATGGGGAAGGAGGAATGAGCTCAGTTTTGATGTGCAGCTCTAACAGCTTTGAGATGGAAGGGGCAGATGGGGCATTTCTCTAAGCAAGCTGGGAGATGTGGCAATGAAAGGACAAGAAGATTGAAGGCAACCGAACCATGCAATCCGTTTTTGTCTTCAACCCTGGCCATCCACTTAGTCCTCCAGAGCTGTCTTGAGTTTCCCAACCCTGGATAATGGGTCTCAGCCTCTCTGCCCCATGCACACATTCAGTGCAGCCTGTGGACAGTGCCTTGCTAGGAACACTCTGCCTTCACTGCGAGCAAAACTAAGGAAACAAGACAGATAATTTCACCTTGCCATCACTGCCTACTTTCCAGTAACACTGCAACCATTCAAATATACCATGCTTCTATGGCTTTTGAGATGCAAGATTGCCCCAGCCACACGTGAAGAGCACCAGGAATCACGACATGGGAAGGCAAGAGAATGACAAAGAAACAATGCATAATTCACGTCAGTGCCATCCACCAATGCAGAAGGAGCAGTGCAGCCCCGTTTTTAAACCCGTGGATGTACACTGTTACTAAAACAGCAGCATAAATTGCTGTGGGAACAGATGAGAAAAGCAACGGGATGTCATACAATGCCTGGCAAAAATGGGTTAAGTAAAAATAGCAAAGCAGTGGTAATAAGCTGGCCAAACATAACACTGCTGTCCAGACAGAGCGACAAAGCTTTGATCTCTCTTCTATGTAACAGCAGAATTTATGATTTAAAGAAAAAGCAATAGGAGAGTCCAACACCACTGCACATTTTATCTTTCTCTATGCACAGATATGAAGTATGAAAAGCATCAAAGGAGGCATGAAAACCATTAAGCCTGGCCCACATCCCGAGTGAAGGAAACAACTGTCCATCCAGCCAAAGCCAGGACCAATACATCTGTACTTAGGGGAAAGGCAACACAGCGATCCAGGTTTCCTGTCATGGATGGGTTCATCTGCAGGGCTAGGATACAAAATCCTCTTTCTTTCTCCAGTCCAATAAATAACAGGCCAAAATGCAACTCAGACTGAGGCGTGCCACAACAAACAGGTCACAGGCGTTCTCCCCAGTACCCTCAGTTGGAGATAAGCACATCATCTCCCCTGCAATCCAAGGTGAAGTCAAAGGACCTGGCCCTCCTCACATTTGCACCAGCCCAGCACTGCTGATTGCAGAGAAATGAAAGAAAACGCAGCCTACAGATGAGCTTCACACCAACACACAGATCTCAAGCAGGTCTTCAAGTAGACAACAACTCTCCTAGGATTCACAGAGAAGTGAGAGCTATGGAAATACTTCTGGTTGTTCATTTTCATGGAAACAGGATCCTCATCCCTATCCACAGCAGCTCACCTTGTATCATTTATTTTCTGGTTTAACCTCAAATGCAAGTCTCCCACTTTGATCAATGAAACCTCATAGCATTGGAGACCTCTTGGAACGCGCTCGATGGAGCTCTACCTACAGTTTGTAGTTCTTGTCTTCTTCACAAGCCAAAATCATGAGGATTGAGGCACTGCATTTGTTTTTGAGGTCAGGAAAGGGAAGAGAGGGGCTAAGAAGAAGAGCAAATGAATCCAGAAGATCCCACTCCCACATAAGTTTCTCTCACGCTTAATTGAAGGAGAGGAAGGAGTAGAAGAATATTGTGAGACATTCAGTGGCTGAACAATGTTTCCTGAGAAAAGTATACATGGATTTTCATGGGATGAACTCTGTAAGACTATGAAGGACTCATTAAACCTTTGGTTGGAGGAACTCCGGCGTCTGTAGCATTTCTGTTGCTGCCGATAATGTGAGCCGTTTCCATATTAGCTGGGATCACAAGTTTGTTTTCTCTGGAACTCTTTCATGAATGGAGTAGTTCCAAGATACTAAATGTTGTAGCTTGATAGCTCGGGAGGCAGAGCTCCAAGATTCCCCACCGATTTCCCATAGGAAAAGCCCCAAAGTGGGAAAGTGCTTATCAGGATATTTAAAAATAATAATAATTAAATATATATATACACACACATATATATATAAAAAGGAAAATAAAAAAAAATCTACTTAAGACCAATGGCAAAATAAAAAAAGGCTATTTTTATGCCTGCTGTACCATCTGAGATGCCCTGTGATTTGAACTGAAGCTTCCTTCCCTGTCCAGAGGTACAGCCAATGCTTTTTTTCCACTCTGCACAGGGGTGCAGCTATTTAAAGCCACTTGGAGGCCCACTGCATGATGGAAAGCAGCCAGATCAGTTGGGCCTCCTCAGTTTTGTTTTCATTAGATTGAAGCCAAAGTATGTGGAATTACTTGTAAGAGGACCAGGGAAGGGGGAAGGACTGGGCACCCACCAAGTTCACCCACAGCATACAGAGCTTCGCCTCACCTCATTTAAATTGTAAATGGTCATAGAAAGTTTCTCAGCAAAGAAGATGCCTTGCTCTGTTTGTCATGACATCCACAGCCATGCAAATATGAGTGGCAAAACTTTGAGGTTTATAGGTCAGCCATGAGAACAAGCTGCAGGCAAGTTCCCAGATGCTGGAGAGTTTGGGGGCAGCTGATATTCTGGGTGTTGTCAGGTCACCCTCCTGTCTCTATCCATCTGTGTGCCTGCATTGAGACATCCACAAGCCTCCTCCTCTATACGTCTCAGCATTTTGAGGAACAGCAATTCTCTTTAGCTCTGCCAGTCTCCATTTCTCACAACTATGCACTGCCTCTGTCTCTGCACTCCACAAAGCCCACAGGACACGGTATCAAAGATCCCAACAATACCTCATTTTCATCACTTTGGTTTTCAAATATACTCTTTTGCCAATTTCTTTTTATTTTTAAGTCAGCCCTCAGACTGCTGCCAATTTAAGAACTATGCACAGCTTTACAAGAGCTCCTCATTTCCACTTTGCCTGACAGGTATCTGCATTCCTCTGACACCGCCTCTGTTCCTCAGCCACTTCAGATAGCAATAGTTACCTTAAGCACTTTACATGGAGATACTGAAACTACCAACTAATCTGCTCAGAAATTAATATCCACTGAGAAAGAATCTAGCTGGGCTCATGTTCTGTAATAGCTGATTAATTCCAATTACAGTACAGCTGATCCACCAGTACCGCTGATCGCCACATCAAAGAGCCAAAAAGCAAAGGAAGCCCTAAGTTAGAACAGCAACAGCCTTGTTACAAACTTCTTTTCTGTCATTGAGCTCTTCATAAGCATTAATTTGTTATGCCTCGCTTGTTCCCTTGGGAGGCAGGAGCTGTTATATCCGTAATGCAGATGGCAAAACTGTGGCATGGAATGGGAACAAGGTTTGTCTGAGGTCTCCAAAGGATCGATGCTATGGGGTGAGCACTGGAGCAGGGAACAGCCCAGCTCCAGATCCTATCCTCTTCAAGAGACCTGAGGTCTAGAAGGGAACAGGAGAGCTTGGGGGAGCCAGATGTGAGCACAGACACCCAAGGAGCTGCATCACAGTGGATAGGGAAAAGCAGTTGTGATCTGTTGTGACTTTCCCTGCTCAGGCAATTCCAATGATGTTCTCCTGCTCTTCAGAGCACTAAAAGAGGCAGAGGAGCCAATTGAAGCCGAGAATAAATTCTTATTTGCTCAAGTCTCTTTATTCTGCCATATGCTGCAGCAAGACTCCAGCTGGAAAGGCCAGAGCTGCCCTCCAGGAAGCCCAGGAGTGGTAAAAGCCCAAGAGCCAGAAATTTCAGGAGGAACTTACACTGGGAAACGTGAATTTAATAGTTTGTAAACTGAGGATGGAAACTGAGGAGAACCATGGATCTCAGCAAGCAAGGAGGCACAGAGCACTACAGAGGAGATGTAAAAAAATAATCAAAACCAGCACGAAGCTTTGAGGAATGAGGATCTGCTAATTTTTTAAGCAGTCTGACATTGTTGTTCTTCATCTATGTTTCTCCAATGCTTGTTCTCTGATGATTGTTTTGGAAATGAGATCCACCATCACAGCTCTTCTTCTCTTCATAGTTGCCTCATTAGGGTGGCTCTCAAATCAAGCTGCACCAAAACATCATAGAACAGCATAATTATGCTTTTTAGAAGGGAGCTCTGATTCTACACTTTCTTTCAAGACCATATTTGGTACCTGCTAGCATGTGGTAAGCTCTTAAACACATCCCAGGACTGAGGACTCTGATTTCACCAGATTAAGAGAGGACAAACAGAGAACTGCAGTTTTACACAAATGAAGGGCAAATCCCCAAATACACAGCTGCTGTAAGCTAGGAGATTTCCTTCAGAGGAAGGAAGACCTTCGGTACCAAACTTTCCCAGCAGACAATCTGTTCTGAAGTTTTGCTCTGGCCATCAGTTCCAGGCTTACTAAACTACATGACTGCCAGACTCATCTTTGACTCAGTTTCATTTTGGTGCTACAAATAAGTCATCCTCCTGAAGTCATATAGACAAGCAAAGCATTGAAAGCACTTCAGCCCAACCTCACTTAATGCCATATAATTCTGCATAAGCCCTTGTGCTCATCTGCCCCACTTGTGCCATTGGCACATGTCAGCACAAATGAAGGACAGAGAAGAGTTTGAGCTCTCAGGACAAGGATGCATTTTAATATGGGAACACCCACGAATGCAACTGTCCAAAGCTCCGTTCTCCTTCCACTGAAGGATTTCATACTTGAGACAAAAGGAATCAGCTTTACTTAAAAAAAATTTCATATCCTATCAGATCATAGAATGGCTGAGGTTGGAAGGAACCTCAAAGCCCATCCAGTTCCAACCCATTGCCATGGGCTGGTTGTCTACCACCAGCTCAGACTGCCCAGGGCCCCATCCATGGCCTTGTGAACCTCCAGGTTTGGGTTACCCACAGCTCTCTGGGCAGCTGTGCCAGGGCTTCATCACTCTCAGTAAAAAATTAGTAAAAAATAAAGTCATTTTCTCTTTTCCATCACTCAGAAAGCAGAAGCCCTGCCTGTCACCCCAGCAGGACACATCCTCCACTTGCTACACATGGGATGTGGGCATGGAGCACGTGGCAGGAGCAGAGGAACAGGGCACAAAACGTGTGAGCACACACGTGTGGGGCTGAGAGCACGCACTGCTGAGCGATTACTCTCGTTTTACATTACGGGTTTAATGGCTTTTAACAGGAGACTTTGTAAGCGATCAGGAATTGGAACAAAAGGAGCTGGGGGAATAATTATTTTAACCAGGGGAGCTAAAGAACATGGCAAAATCGCGTACTGAGCAATCATGCTAATTAAAGGCACCCAGAAGAATCAGGATAGAAACGCCAAATGGTTTTCACTCTGCTTCCCTAATCTGCTAACTGCCTCCCCGCTCTGACTCCCACCAGCTGTGGGAAGGACGGTTCTGGGTGAGCTGGTTTGCAGCAATTAAGGAACGGAGCTAACTAAATAAGGTACCACTGGTCTAGGGGAGGAGATGTCTCCATAGCCTCTGGCCAAGCACCAAGGTTTCAAACACACTTTGCAGGAGCACAACAGCTCCTTGCAAGAAGCAGCACAAGGATAAACTAAACACAAGGCATAGTGACAGCTCCAGTCCTTTTGTGTCCTGCCTATCTGCAATGGCTGTGGCTTTCCAATGGATAAGGACGTCTTCTAAGCGGTGGATATCATCCTTATCTGCAGGTGCTTAAAATGTCCACCCATGTGCTGAGGTTCACACCATGTTAATATCAAAGGTGCAAGAACTAATGCCATAACACAGGAAAATTTTTACCCAGAAAAGGTGATCTTTCCAGGTGGCCAAATAACCACATCATAGGGAAAAGAAATGAACATACAATTGCTCCAGTAGACTGGAGGCTTTACAGAAACAAATATAAACTCTCATGCCTTTGATATGATGAAAAACTAAGCCTGGTCCCTCAAGGCACCAGGGAATGATGGAGAGATCTTCCTCAGACATTGCTAGAAGCCAGGAGGGCATCACATTTAAAGGAAGACATGTGCAGAGAACATTACAGTGACAAAATCACACACACAGTCCGAGAAAAGAATCAAGCTTTTCCAGATTCCTTGGAAATTTTCACCTCCAATAACTGTTCCTGTGATATGTGAATGCTTCTATTTCCAGTAGTTCAGATCTGGGCTTTGTTGTAGCAGTTCCCCGCGCTGGCACAGTGTAAATTAAGGGTAGGAGAGGTGGGGCAGTAGAATATCCAACATTAACCTTTTCTATCAAGTAGCAGTTTTCTATTTCAAAAGCAATGGCTTGTTTGTTAATCAACAGGTCCATTAACACAGAGCAAATGCCTCTCTAATGGACACCCACAGGACCACAGGCTGAACTATTTGTGTGCAGCATCTTTTGATTGATTCATCCTAAAGATCATCAAGTAAATGAGAGAGGATGTAATATTTCTGCAGGAAGCATTCCACAGCAGATACATTGATTGCAATGCTCATCCAGCTGCTCTGTGCCAGTCTCTTCTTAAAGAGACTTTGTACTGGATTCGCTGATTAAATATTTCAAAATGGAGATCAAATCAGGGACACTGACTCGCCTGTGCCAGACACTGATCTATGGAAAGCTGGTATCCTGCCAAGAAGGATCCCACAAGTGGCCAGTGCCCAATCCACTCCCCTCTTCCTGCTCCTTAGGTTCATGACCATGCCCTTTTGGTCCTGCTCTGGCCACACACATCACTGCTATGCTTCAAGCCCTCTGCTCCTTGACCTCTCCTCGCCACCACTAAAGTCCTTGGCCCAAGCCAAGGGAGCCTGGTTGGTGGCCGCAGCAGGAGCACGGAACCATTGACTCATGTACTTAACTCCTACCTGCATCTTAAGCTGAAAATCATAGTTCATTTTGCCTGCCAATGCCTCTCTGACTCCTGCTCTTTCACCACAATGAATCTATTCAATTTAATGCTCAACTGGACAGGAGGAGGCAGGGCTGTGTAAAAAGAATACCCTGAGAACCAAGGAAAAAATCCAGGGCCGATGGGAAAAATAGCAATGAAATGACCAGTTGAGTAATTTGCCACACCAGCAATCCCAGCTGCCGCAGATGGCCCACAAGCCCACAGCTCAGTACTCTCTGCACTTTTCATTTTGCAAAAGCAGGTTCTTCTCTTCCTAAAGACCCAACGCTGGGCTGGCACATCCTTTATAAGCTGCTACAAAACCAGTTTCTTCTGAAGAGCTCTGCTAAAACACCACAGCGCATCCAGTTTATGAGCAAGCCCTGCCGCTGCTCACCAGACCTCAGCCTCCGTGAAGCTGTCACAGCTGCCCCGAGGAGCCCAGCAGGGCCAGGAGTGCACACTTCTGAAAGTGCACACTCCTTTTCCATGCAAATGGGCCTCACAAATTGAGACCAGACCCTCCTTTGCCATTCTGAGCTATTCATAGATAAGGTTAAGGGGTTTTGAGGCAGGCGCGGTGCATGCAGGTGAAACAAGGAGATACAAAGGACCAAACATCTAATTGGAGACAAAATGAGAAAGCTAAACACTCACCCAGGTCCCACGGGGAGACACAGCTAACCCTCCCCTCCGGAGATAAGCTCCATCAAGAGGGCTCCAGCTTGCTGCAATGACTCCTTAAGGCAAATCAGAGGTGCCAGCAGCTACAAATGAGGGCCTTTCTTTGCTGTAGTTTCCATCCTTTCTCCCCTTCAGTACTGGCAGGAAGAAAAAAAGGAGCCTGCAGGTCCCATTCAGGCTGAACTACATGTGCCATCGCCGTCTTACAGCCAGGCAACAAGGTAAGAGCTGCAGGTACACGCTTGGTCAGGGATGCTCAGCTCCTGCCCCCACTTCCTTTCTTTTCAAAGAAAACAAAATTGAGTTTGTATCGACTACTGAGAAAATGAGACAACATTATACAGGACACGACCCTCTGCAATCAAATTAGGTCACTGAAACACCATAACCAGTGCAGAATATTTAGCCCTGATTGCGCATAGGTTCAAGGAAAATGTTTTATACAGCAAGTATTAAAAGACAAAAGGAAAATGAATTATAGCAGAACATTGAGCAAAAGCAGAAAGCAAGATAAGTTTGGAGAGGCAGAAACAGTTTCCAAAACAGTAAAGCCTCTATTCACACAGCAGCTTTCCAGCTGTGGCCCCACTGTGTCAACAAAATAGCCAGCAGCAGCATACTCAAGGTGCTGATTTCAGGAGTGCTAAGATCTGTTTTGATAGGGGACTTAGCATCCTACATTGGCTTTAAGCCTCCGGTTCTGTGTTTATATATATATATTGCACATGTCATCAGAAAATAAAAAAGGAATGCATGGTCCAGCTGCGCAGACTTTGCCATCGTGGCTTGACATCCAGCTCCCCTCCGATCTCCATCGCTCAGCTCCCATCTCTCAAACTGCCCTACCTATGCCCTATCCTGAGTGCTCGCCCTCCCATAGGAAAGTCTTCATCACCCAGTTCCTAAATGAACACCAGCAGAGGCAAATCCACAAAGCTGCTTCAATTCAAACACCCACCTAGGAGATGGAGGCTCTGCCTGTTGGTGTTCATCATGCTGGAACTGGGAAGATCTAGGCCACAGAATCGTAGAATCATTAGGGTTGGAAAAGACTACTAAGATCGCCCAGTCCAACTGCTGGCCCACCCCCACCATGCCCACGTCCCTCAGTGCCACATCCTCTCAGTTCTTAAACATCTTCAAGGATGATGACTCCACCACCTCCCTGTGCAGCCTGTGCCACTGCATCACCACTCTGGGAGAATAAATTTTTCCTAATACCCAACCTGAACCTCCCCTGGTGCAACTTGTAGGCCGTTACCTCTCATGCTATGATGTAGAGCTCGAGCTCCACATGATATGAGAGGTAATCACTGCTATCCAGGCAGGTCAAAGCCTAGCTCAGCACAACTCTCCCATTGCCTGTTCCACCCTAATAAGCCAAGGAATACGCACTCAATACAGTCATGCTGTTATGTGAAGGAGAGAGGACGCAGCCCTTCCTAAATCCTGAGTTTCACATATCAATCTGCAGCAGTGATTTCCCAACTACGTAACGAGTACATTAACTTTAGTCAGGTTGATTCTCCAGAGATGACGAAATGGAAAAGAGTAATCGAAGCAAACTGTGATAGAGTTTGTGATTAAGCAGCTGATGATCAATAGAAGTTATCTGCAGGGCACAGAGTGTTAATGAGCTACCATCCCTTTTGCAAAGAAACACCTGAGCCCACGTTCTCTTTTCAACACAGCCCAGAGAGGACAGCAAGACATTCCTGCCCTTATCCTCAATGCAAGAACACAGCCACAGGGTGGGCAGAGAGTCCTCATGTCTCCCTTGGCCATGTTCCTGTTAAAAGGGTAATGGTGCAAGAAGGAAACTTCAAAGATGAATGTGGCTAGAAAGAGAAGGATGAGAAAGGTTAACAGCCTGATTCAAGGCTTGAGATGCTGCGTTTGGGAGGAAAAAAATAAATTGAAAAAGCATTAATAACCTTCTCCGACAGCTCCGCTAATTTAGAGGCCTTCCAGCTCTGCAGCTCTAGTGCTGGCACCAAGCACAACTACAGGGAAGGGCAGCACAGAAAGCAGCCAGGTACTGCCCCTTGCAAACAGCTATGCACAAAATGAACTGCACTGCATCCTGCAATGGCTGTCACGCTACCCTGCCCCCTGCAGTGATGTAGCTGAAAAGTATTAAGTGTTAATACTTATTAATGTCTTACATTCGTTCCAAAAGATTCTGAGGCACTAACGAGTGGAGTTTAGAGAGGATTTCTTGTAATAATGCAACCACCTGTTTGACAGCACACAGCAGAAAGGCTGCACAAGGGTTTTGGAGAGCAGGTGGAGAAAAGAACTTCAAATTAAAGCTACTGAAAAGAAATCAGCCGCGCATCAGCAGAGACAGAGAATATCATTATGTCTGCTTGCATTTAGCCACATCGCTGTAACTAATCACTTTTCTCTTCCAGAAATGTCCAGAGAACTGTCAGTGACCACAGGGAGCTGCTAGGATCTTTGTACTACATTTTCTCCAGAAGTTGTCTCCTCTGATAGCCCAGCACCGCCTGCCCACGGAAGGGATTTGTTTTCCCAGAACTCACTCAGCCTTCATATCCTTGGAGGGTCTAGGGAAGACTGGGAAAAAAAAAGCCAGAGACAGGATACTCTTTCTGGAGCGTCCCAAAGGAAACAGAGGGGATGAACACATTAGGATTTCTCCCCCCAGGTTCTCAAATTCTCATGGAAATGGGGGTTGCAACTGTCCTCTGCAGAGACCATGTCAAAACAGATCATTAATACTACTTGCTGCCGAGGATCTTTTGTATTGAAAAGAGCACAGCTATTACTTAGTCCAAATCTCTATATTATTCATAACATCCATATCTATCATGGATATAGTATTTATGCTACCATGGGGAAATATAATAAGCAAGCCAATAAGCGCTTCCTTCCTCCAGGTCAAGATGAAAGTCTGTATCTTGGAAAGCAGTGCTTTCCTTGGGCAGCAAAGCTCCTATCCCAAGCTCCCCACTCAACTCCATCAGCAAGGAAATAAAGCCAAGGTAAAAAATAACTGCTTTCCCTCCCAGCTCTGCATCACTCCAACAAGCAGGGGAGGAGGCAATGCCCAGGCGCAGTGAGGCCAGCAAATATCCTAGGGAAATAACGGTCTCTTAATTGATTAACTAAAGAATTAGTTAACAGAATCATGTTAGGCTGTAGCATAGGTCCCATGAAAGTGAAAAGAAAGAATCTCACCAGAATGCTGGATTATTATATATAGATGACAGCTCCAAGAACTAGATTGACCATCCAACCTCCTGACTTCACTTTGCACAAGACTGGCTGTGAAAGAACTTCAGGTGGCAGCTCATCCATGCGATATGGTCCAGCAAGCTAAACATGGGCCAGACTGCTCACTGTCAGCAACCTGGTGTGACCTCGAGCAAATCAGTGTCTTCCCTCTCCTCAACCATAAAATGGAGGTGAAGATGCTTGGCAGCATCTTGTTGGGCTGGAAGCAAAGACGCATCTTTCTGGGAAATAGTGAAGGAGCAAGATGCCAGGTACATTTTCTCCTTTAATAATAGGGGAAAATAAACCCCATCCCTCAAATACTCAGCTGCCTGCTGTGCTCTCACTCTGGTTCCCCTCACATTTGGGCTCTGCTGGGATCTGGCATGAGAACAGTCTCACCCCATCTCTGGAATTTGCCCAGGATTTATTTTTAACACAGCCCTCGCTGTGAACATTTGTGGTGGGATTCGTATGATCTCACACTGATATCTGCCTCTGAGCTGTGCTGGTGTCCAGTACCACCAAGCTACCTCCCTCATCCTGAGCAAAGTTCCTCACCTATGGCAGACCAAAGCATCCCATCCTTCTACATGTACAAAAGGAGCCTTGGGCAGCCATCTCAGCTGGAACTTCTCTGGCTCGCCAGGGGTAAACCTGCCCTAAAGCATATGATCATAATTGTTGACTGGCTTGGGTTAGAAGGGACCTCAAAGTCCATCTAGTTTCAACCCCCTGCCATAGGCAGTGTTGCCAACTTGTAGATCAAGTACTAGATGAGTTTATGTCACGCCCGATCCATAAGATAAACTAAACACAGCCCTGAGCAAGGCTTAAAGCGACCGTTTCAAAGTCATGGAGATCTCTGCCAAGCTCTTTATGTCTTTTTAGCTTCGGATAGTGAGCAATGGGGTGGAGCAGAACCTGTGGTCCAAGAGAAGGCTTGGAGAGTGGGCTGAGACCTCAGGTATGTCTTAAAACATGAGTTCCTTTGCTTTGGCACACACATGGAGCCCATCGCCTCCCCTTGCTCAATGCTCCACATCAATTACAGTGCAGAGATGTAAAATGACTGATACTTTTAATACAAAAGGCCTACCATTTATTTATTAGCTGGCAACTGGCCCTGCAGCCCAGGATGGATGCATTATAAATCAACTGCATTTCTAACCATTAAAAATTCATCCAATTCATAATGTAGGACACCAGTAATTTCCTTATTAGTGTTGAGTGTGAAGGATTTTTCATTCCCTTCCCTTGGTTTTACTTTGCTGCTTTGCCTTCTCAAAGATCTTGCTCATCTGAGGATTAGCTCAGCTTAATCCTGCAAGAGAGAGGTAGAGGGCTGGGGGAAGGGAGACAAGGGCTGAAGTCATTCCATTCCAGTGTTTTCTTCTAATTGCAAATTTGCCATCGTACTTAGGAGACTTAGATGCCTTCTCTCCCAGTCACTCTTATAGGAGCCAGAGAGACTGCTCAGCCTGAATTTAAGAGATATTATTCAGGAGGAAAAAAACCCCCCTCTCACAATGGGGAAAAAGGAGGCGTCATGGCAGGGCAGGATAACGTAAAACTTGTTAAAATATATTAGCAAGATAAGAGCAGGTGTCTAACTGATATAAAATGGTACATTTGAAATAGACCAAATATATATATATACTTAAATACACATATACATATTTACATACAAAGGCACATATGTATTTATGTAGGTATGTTACCCTTCACACTCAGTGCTCCAAATCCAAATTCTTAAGAAATTCTTAAGAAAAATAGGTTAGTAGGGCTGAAAGAAAGGTGTGACATTTCCATAGACCCATGACTGCTTCAGAGAACCAGCAACAGCACAAATATGAACTTGGAACCAATGACAGGCAAAGCTGAGCCTACACCACACTGCAGGTCCCCAGTTGCAGTACTGCATGCCATGCTGACTACATTGGTACACAGAGATATTTTCATGCTCTCACTGAGTCTTGGTTTATTCCTGTCTCTAAAACAGATCTATTCATGTAGAGACAAGGAGAGAGGGCCTGCAAAGCAGATTTAAACAAGGTTCAGCATTAGGTAACTTGCTGTCTGGTTAGGAACAAGCGTGCAGGAATCTGAAAATGGATTATGCAATAACCCCCCACCTAATGGGAGACAAGCCTGGGCATCTAGAGCAATCTGTACGTGCCATGAAATCAATGTACTTTTCACCTCAAGACACTCACACTCAAGTTTTGCATCAGCTCCATGTGGAGATGGGTTTGCTGAGTTCTCAGAGTGCTCAGCTCACTTTGGAACATCACGCTGGGTTCAACAAGACTGAAGAAGAACATCTGTTTTGTGGGTCTTTCTGCACCTTTCAGAACCAAACAGGGCATTTTGGTCAGTTTAGCCAAAAATCAGCACCCAAATTAGTTATTTCATAGCCTCTCCTGATGCAGAGCTTCACTGCTGGATCCTGGATTGTGCTTCTTGTCCCACAGGGCAGCACCACCAATAACATTCCAGCTGTGAATGCTGTTATGCAAACCTATCCTGACTTCTAAACAACAGCGGATATTTTTAATCAGGAATTGCAATTTAACTGGACAGTGAACAGAGAATGAAAGCCTTCAGTCTTCTAAGCAGAAGACAGCTCATATTTGACCATGACAATACCTCAGAGTTAGATCTTAAACCTGAAAACCACCCCGGTTAGATGGAAGAGTCACAATGAATTCTCCTTGCAAATTCAGGGAGTTCCCAGTGCATTTAGGACTACCCCCCAGCAAACCACAGCCCCATCCTTCAGGCCCCAAAAGCACAGAGGTGCCCCAGCACCCAGGTACTGTCCCAATAGCCAACACTATTAAGCTGCAATAAATTCATTAAAAGCAAGATTAAAAAAAATCAGTACCACAACTCTACCCACACGCACAAGCTATTTTAATGCAACCCACGACATAATTCACGCAATCAATGAGCCATTAGGAGAATACTCTTGAAACCTCCTTCATTACCACTGGCACCAGCTCTGCATTATCTCAGATCACGTACCATGCAGCATCTCATGTACCATGCTTTTAGCTGTCATCTTGCTGGGACGAAGGCCCAGGCATGAGGAGCAGTGGCTTATGGACACTGCTCTTTCCTCTGGCCTGGACACTTCTTTTAGGTTTAAGAGCACCATGGAGTCACAGGTACTGTGAGTGCAACTAGGCAGAGAAAAGCAGAGATATCCGGGTACACAGCCACTAACGTAGGAAGTGGGAGGGTGTGTTGAAGCCCTGCATTAGGTAAGGGTGTAGGTAGCAGAGTGCTTGAGCAAGAACAGATGCAACACAGCATCAGTGGTGAAGGGATGCATTCTCCCTGAAATGATGCATCTCCTGGGCAGATGTGGTCTTTCCATGGACTTCCAGTGCATTCCCACTTGCCAACAGCTGAGCATTTCCAGAAAGCCAGGCTTCGGAAGTCCAAATTTCGTAGAACACACATAGATGAGTATAAAGGTCCTCATCAAATTCCACAAACATATCTCTGGCGTTGAAGGACAAGACCATAAGGCAGTGGGGAGTCCCAGTGCAGAAGTCTCAGCCTACCTCACTAAAGTAACGGGTGTTGGCTCACAATGGAGAAGAGCCTGAGGCTTTTCATTTAGAGGACATTAAAGAGAAGTTTAGAGAAAGTGTAGAGATGTGTAAGGAGGGACTGAGGTCTGTACAGCACGGCTCAGGCTGGGCATGGGTAGCAGAGTGCTGCTGTCACTTCACACTTGGCTCCGCATTTATATTTCACAAAATAATATCTGACAATTCCTCTTATTCCTGTGGGGGAGGGAGAAGGGAGGAACATATCTAAAATAAAATAAAATAAAATAAAATAAAATAAAACAAAACACATTCCCATTACCAGTAGTTGGTTTTGGTTTTGTTTTCAGGGGAGAAAAAAAAAGAATGCAGAAAACATTTGTGGCTTGGTTTTGTTGTTTTTGATGGAAATAGGAACATGAACTGACCAAAAACAGAAATGCTGCAGACTTTTCAGCTTCTCATGCCCAGGATGAATAAAACACGCTAAATGAAGAAAAAGAATTGACCATGGCAAGATAAACTGGGGTTGTAAGTGTCTTTCCCATTTTGTGTTCAAGTCCTATTAGAAGCAAAGGTAAGGAAATCAATTTGTTTGAAAAATATGACTTTTGAAATGACCACAATGTTCCCTTTAAACTGCATTGAAAACACAAGATAAAGACAGGGTACTGAGTGAAAGAGTGCTGATGGCACTTTTATTGTGTGATTTGCCTTGTTTTTTTTCTGAAGTACTTCTTTTTAGCCGATTACCATGTATTTACAGTTAGTGTAATTATATCTAATTACTTAATTAGCATGAATACATGTAATTACTAACTTCAAATATGTAATTATGTCAGGGCAGCCTGTAATAAATGAGGTTGGAAAAAAAAAACCCTCATTAGGACTCGATGGAAGGACGGCTGCTCCACCCGCGTGGGGAACGCATGGCATCCCCGAGCTGAGCCAGTCCTGGAAGAGGAAAGCACAGGCAGTGCTGTTCATCTGGCAACAAAAACCGACCCCAAAACCCCTATACCAACCCCTTGACCCCCAACAGCTGCGCTCCACAGCGCTGGTGGGAGCTGAGCATCATCCCTTGGAGGCAGAAAGGGACCTGGAAAGGATCTGCCACCCAGCTTTGTTTACTCCACTGAAATCTGGATTATTTTCACAGATCTGTGTCATTCTCAAGGAGACTTCGTTTATCTGACAAGAAATACCAGGGAATAGAAACACTGCAAAACTGCATTGTGACGTTAGGATAAACTTCAGAGCTCTGACCCAAGAGCAAATCTGCATGTGATGCACTGTGCTGATAATTAATTATTACTATTGAAGTAAAGCAAGCCTCCTAAGCGTTTCTTCAGAAATATTACCAGTCTCACCAAAAGTAATCTCCAGTAACTCACAATTACCCACTTTGCAAATCCAAATTCTGAATGTTGGAGATGGAGCTAAACTACAAACTTCCTATTTACTGCCAAGAAGCACTGATATGGTGATGCTGTCCTACCAGCAGCATGAAGACTGCCTCGTGGACTTAGCTGAAGTCAGTGCTTCTTTCTTTTTTTCCACCAGCCACGTGCTGTTTGCTGCAGTGAGCTGACATTGCTTGTCCACAAAGACCAGTGGCCATTTTCTGGGCACAAACGTGGGTATGTTGGGTCTTTATTTCCATTATCAACCCCCTAGACCTTGGGATAGCATGGAGAAAGGCATGGCTTCATCCTAAGATGTTCTGTCCACAGTGCTTGCTCTACAACAAGCCCTGTACTTCTCTCCTCTATTTCCAAACAGAGAGAGGTGCAAACTCCTCACAACCTGTCGCTTGTCCTGCTGACATCTGCCAAGAAGATTTGCCACTCTGTTGTTCCTCCACTTGCCAAAGAAGAGGAGGAACGGTCTATTTTAGGTTATGCCCCCGACATTGCTTTGTGGTTATTCTGTCCTCACTGTTAGGGAATGAGAATCAGGGAAGAGGTTCCCTAACCTTCCAGGTGGTGCTGAGGGTGGCTGAAATGAGACTGGCTGCAAACTCCAGCGCTGCCTTGGAGTTACAGTGTGAGGATGGGGACAGTATCTTCCCAAAGACTCAACATGTTGTCATGAGAAAGCAGGACAGCGCAGTTTCTTCTATGGCTCTTGAAAAAGCCTTTAAATAGGAAGGGGCGAGGATCTTGAGCCCAGCTCATCCCTGCTACTCCTCTAAATGAGGCAGTAGCAGCAAGAGGGTAAGAGAATCATAGAATCATTGAAGATGGAAAAGACTTCTAAGATTTTCTAGTCTAACTGTCCACCTACCACAAATATGCCCCCTGACCACGTCCTTCACTGCCACATCTCCACAGTCCTCAAGCACCTCCAGGGACAGTGACTCCATCACCTCCCCCAGCAGCCTGTGCCAGCTGGGAGTTGAATCCTGAGTCCTTCATCCCACTGACAGGAGGATACCAAATCCCCATGTAGGATGACATGTTAGCTGGAGAAGGGTCCACAGGACAGCATTAGGCACAGAATCACAGGCAGGGAGCTGCTTTCCATATTTCAGCTGCAATTCCATTATGCAGAGCTAAGTGGTTGGGAATAAACATCCGTCATCCCTGTGTGATAAGCAATGTTTGGTAGTATAGAGGGTGACAGAAATCTATATCACATCAATGTACTATTAATACTGCATTAAGCATATAGAGTTTGCTCTTCTCACTGCAGTGCAGTAATGGGTATCAGCATGTCCTCAACCCAGATGATGTCCAAGAGCACAGGGACAATTGCACGAGGAAGGAAGGAGAAAAGCTGAGTGTGGGAAGGAGAAATTATTTGCTGAGGATGTTGCTTTAGCAACACGTGTATACATAGTAGAAACCCAGGATGCCATGAAAAGCTTTTGTTTGAGAGTGCTAGTCATGCATATGGGCAAGGCTCTGGGAGGGGACACTTCCATCAATCTGGGCTCAGCTGAAGCATTTTTGGACCAAAAAAGTTTTTCTCTCTCCAAATGGCAGGCAATGAAGAAATGTTTGTGTCCAGGTTCTGCACAAATGGAAGTAAAAACCCTTCAGCAAGAAAACCATAGGGAGAACAGGAGCAACAAATATTCTCCAGCTCAGGTTTAAGTTGAGCAGAGCACATCAGATCAAACAAAGCCCTTACAGCAAAAGCTCCCCGAAGCATGCTTAATTTAAAAGGTGAATTATGAAACTTTCCAGCCTCAAGCAAAGCCACCAGTGAAGTCAGAAGTTTTGTCCAAGTCTCAGGGACTAAAATACGACACACTCCAAATCCAACTCTGCCCGAGGTCTCCAAGCCCTGGTTGCTGTTGTTGTTTTTGTCCTACGAATGGCAAGAAATTCCAAAAAAACCCACAAGTTTTCAGTCTGTCAGCATCCAGCTGTGATCTGACTCGTTAGCACTTAAATGTAGCACCTCACTTTGAGATCTGGTTTCATCACCCTCCGAGCCCCAGGACACCCAGTGCACAGAAGTGAGCCATTGGTTGTGGATTTCCAGGATGTGCACAGTCACTGCTAGCACTGCATTCCCCCTGTGGCTCCTTCCAGCTCCAGGTGTCCCTCATGGCATGTTGAGCTCTTCATCAAACAACTCTGTGAAACTCCAAGGCCATCTTCCCCTGCACCCCATTACAACGAGACCCACGGGGTAATTGCTCTGTGCAAAATTCAGTCTTTTGTGTTTTCAGCTTAGCTGCTGCACCCTTGCAAGAGTACCCACATGCCAAAATGGTCGACGCATAAAATGAAAGTGCAGAAAGAGAAAAAAATATATATACGCTCCTCCCCTCCTCCCCCCCCCAAGCCATCAGTTTGTAAATCATTTTTGAGATGAGGTGTTATAAGCAATGTAAAATACGTAATTAACGGCGCAGCAAAACCACGCTGCACTCAGCTTCTCTGCTCCTGCCTAATCACTGCACTCCTCCCCCTTCTCTGCAAACAGACCAAATTTAGTGCATTAAAATGAAAATCAAAGGGAAAGCTGGGTGCGTTAATTGGATACACCCCATCACTCTGGCACTTGATGAGCTGTGATAACAAATCAGGAGCTGGGGCCAGCTCACAGCACCTGGGGGGCTGCCCCAGCGACCCCCCCGATGGAGCAGAAGGTCCTTTTCCTTCAGCAGAAGGTTTAATGCAGGTGGGAGGTTGGCATCCTCCCAGAGCTGTGCTTCCAAGGGCTGAGTTATGTTTCCTGCACTCCTGAGTCAGCAAAGGGGAGAGCAGGAGGCGATTTCGGTGTGGCATTCCTTGCTTACAGCTGGACCATGGGAGATGTGGAATTATTGGGGTATTTTTGTTTTATTTTCTCTTTTTTTTTTTTTTTGTTATTAGATCTGGTTCTGCCTGGAACCAAGAAATGCCAAGTGGATGAGCAATAACAGTTGAGGAATGTTATCTGCACCTCCTGCATTGCATCTCAGAGCTGCTAAAAAGTACAGAAAAACTAAACTACTGACTATGAGCTACATGTCAAGGCGGCTGCACCCAGCCCACAGAGAGGGACTCCCAGAAAACCATCCTTTTACCAAGCACTTTCACACTCAGAATTTAGGAGCACAAAACAGAGGACCACTTTACCACCACCTGCTATCCTAATAAGCCAAGCTCACAACCCAGATTTATACAGAGAAACAGAAAAGCTTTACAGAAGCTGTGAAAACAAGTCCTTCAGCTTCTAAGCCTACCATTCTTCATCACCACACATCTGCCCATCTACGGACACGTGTCCTGAGCTTGTCCTTGTCCCAAGGAGGCAGCCCCACAGCTGGGAAACTGCTGGAGGAGAAAGGGGAGGCAGGTCCTTTCCCCGGCCAGGATGGGGTCATGTCTGACCCCACAGCTCCTGCTCATGCCTTGGACACAGCGAGGCAGAGCCCAGCTTCGAATGGCACTTTCAGGCAAGGGGGGAAGGTGACTGGTGGGTGGTGGAGAGAGGGTGAAGGGAGGTGAAGGTGAGGGTGGAAAGTCTCCTTTGAAGCACCTACATGTATGTTGTGATTTCTGAGACCTGAGATTCACTTTGGTTTCTGAGCCATACCAAGACCCACTCTCCTCAATAAAAAAGCTTCTCTCCTTCCTCGTCATCTTAGCCTCTTTCTCCTCACCCTCCTTCCCCCATCCCCCAGCCCATCCCCTGGTGCTCGCGGGGGCTCCAGCCGGCTCGGGCACTCACACGTGTCTGGCTTGTGGCAGTTGTGACCTTGTCGGAAGTACTGGGGGTTCTCGATGACGGGGATGCGGGTCATGCCGATCACCACCGTGTCTGGGCCAGCATCCAGGGACGAAGGCGTCGTGATGCCGTGGTTGATGTGGTGGAGCGGGCTGGCAGAATCCTCCTCTCCGCTGATCACTGCCACGGGACCTGCGAATACCAGGCACATCCGTCAGACACGAGATGGGAATGGTGACACAAAAGCCCCGCTGATCATGAATTGCTGTGGGTCCGCCATCCTACTGTCCCACCCCATGACGACGAAGGAAACATATCTCACATTTTCTCTGTTGGTGCCAAAGTACCAGACTGACAATTCCGCAGGGGTTAAGGTAAACTACAGGTGGCAACGCAGCAGAGGTGAACCCTGCACGAAGTCATCCCTGTGCTGTCACGTGGCAGAGCAGTCACTCTGGTGCCTGTACACTCTGCTGTTATGAGCTTGACAAAATACCAAGCTTACACAAGAGAAACATTACTCCCAAACTTATCTGTTCTGCTCCAAACCCACACTCCTACATTTGTTGCTCAGCACATCACCAACCTTGTCTCCACTCTTCCAGTCCCACCCTGCCCTGCACACAGAGCCCTTTGATCAGGATGATACCTACAGGGATCCATGATGTACTGCAGCAGATCCTGCTCAGTTCATGCCCTGCACGCACACAGGAGCCAGAGCCAGAACCCGGCATCACCCACCAGCTGCTCTCCCAGGTTGGTCCACCTGCCTCACAGCACCCACTTCCATCCCCCACAGAACACAAACATCTCCATCACAAGGCAAAACCTTTTAATCCCCGCTGCAGCCTTTGATGCTGCGTAAAAGTAAGATGCTGAGGAGCTGGGTGATAAAGAGACCACAATGCAACCTGCCTTACACTTTCACAAGGGGTTAAAAACACACTCAGCTAAAGATGTTCCTTATCTCCTGCCTGGAAGCTGCCAGGGACCTCCAGCAGGTCAAGCAATGATGAACAGAGGTGCTGCATTAAGGCTTCAAATCTATTCAGAGAGGCCTGTCTTTTACCTACATCACACTGGAAATACCTCTTTCCCATCAGCAATCTACTTCTAATTACACAATTACTTTATTATGTACCACTAGCAACAAAGAGGGGAGTCTTCAGGCCATTTTTTTGCTCTTTGGAGTCTCTGGGAGGACAGGGTGAATACAGGCTGCACACAATAACTCTGCCTGCATTAACCTCATCTAAAGGCTGCTCATTTTTGAGGCATCAAGTATTGTTTGTTCTTCCAAGTGGGATATAATAAAGCTATTGTGTAATAAGCAGAGTCCTGGCAGCCATGGCAGGTGTCTTAGTCACAAGGAAAAGATCTCTCTCTTTATTGTGAATTCTTTCTGGTAGGTTCTTGTTTTTATTTAAGTTAATCCTAGGACCCACATGGCTTACAGCTTCTGAGAAGCAAAGGCAAAACTCAACTCATGCCACAAGATGCCTCTGTTGGGACTACACACGCCATATTTCTCCAAACACAAAAAGTAAACAGATAATTTGTGCTTTGAAGGATTTCTGTTCACCCGCATTGGCAATTATTTACATGCAAACCCCAAGGACTGGGTTTTGTGTGGTGCATGTCTTCTCTGCTGGCTGGGCTGTGATGGGAAGGGGCCACCTCCGCACTTCAAGGAACACTTCATAACAACAAGTCATGAAAATATCATCTGAGTACCAATTTGTGTAAATGATTTGAGTAGAGACCATAAAGACACACTGGTGTCCCTTTGGTGCACGCACATTAGAAGGATGTGGCTCTGTTTGAAGGAGTAGGGCATGACCAAGGTGGCTGGGTACTTGTGAAACTGAGCACCACCAGCAACTACTGCCTGCTGTTCAGATGGCAATTTCCATGCCAATAACCAGGTTCCCAGTCTGATCTTTACATTTTCCATTGCTTTTTCTTTTTTTTTTTTTTCCTGCAGCTGAGCTTCTATCATGTCTAGTTGCACAGCTCAAACCTGTCCAACATCTCTAGGGCAAAAGCCACCATGTCCCAGTTGATCCATATTTGCACTCCCAGTCCCCAGCAGATACTGGGTACTGTGATTTGACTCCATCTTTCAGTCTTCCAGCTATAATCAAAGGTGGAAGGCATTTGCAAGATCTACGACAACCAGAAGTCAAACTCTGATGCTCCATGACCATCTCTGCCTCTTCCTATTTCTGCAAAAATGGGAAAATCCAAGCAATTGCAGTCAGGACACCACAAGGCTAACAATCCATATAGAGATATTCTGTTCTTGCAATGATCCATGGAGGTCTTGGGAAAAAAAAAAAATCATCAGAGTCCTGAAGAGAAAACCACATCAGTTGCAGTGTCTTAGCTTTCAAGATTTCATTAAGTACTTCTATCCACAGTTGGTAAGGACCTGACATGCACCATTCAGCAAATTCTTCCCCAGTATCCTCAACAGGGTATAACTGGATTAAAGACGCAACTTAGACCTGAGGGCATCTGCAAGCTTCCCCCATTTTTAATGATGTTGATGGTGGGAAGGGCATGGGAGTAAAAATCTGGGCAGCATTAACTCATACAACACAGTCACAGCTCCTCAGATGTTACATTTCCAACACTTCTTGGCACTCGCAGATGAGACCCAGCTCCCCCCAAGCACACGACTGCCCTCCTCCTCCACATCTCAGACAAGCACCAGTCTTGTTTCATGAGCCTGAGGCAGACTTCAAAAACATCACTGATACAAGCAGTCACTGATCACTTCTATAGGTTTGACTACTGCTCTGACACTCAAATATATACCATTATCTGCAACTTCTATCTGTAACCATAAGGCAGCTACTTGCACTTCAATGTGTTTTTTAATCTCTCTTGGCAATATCATATATTTTTTGCTGCTAAGTAGGTAAAGAGGTTGAGTTTTTGATGTATAATGCTGATGAATGGCTTTATTTGGAAGAATTCTCACTGATTTCAGCAGAGGATTTTCCAAGTAAGGTTAAAGGGGAAAAAAAAAAAAAAAAACTGGAGTAGGAAAAGAGTACAGTTTTTAAGATTTAGGTTTATCTTCCACTTGGCAGAAGAATGGGCGGAGGACACAGGAATCAAGCCAGTTTTGTACTGTAAAAATGTAGAATAATAGTCAAAGGTAGTCTGGGGCAAGTCCTTTTGTACAGACCTGAGATCTAAAAGCATTACATGAAATATTTCTGCAGCTGCTCTGAAACTTAACATCTAAAGAGCAGTGCAACAGATTCTTGTGTGGATAAATCAGGCTGTGCTACAAACACACTACAGATATTCCGAATCTATTTGCTAATATTTTAAACAGCTTCTGTGCGTTCCGAGCATCAAACATGTCATGTCTCTTATTTTCTACTCGCCACTCTTCCCTGTGGCTAAACTGGAGTTTGGCATGGTGGTTTGGTTCCTATCTGTCTGGAAGCACTATGAAATAAGTTATTTATTGTTTTAGTCTATGCCTATGAATCTTCTGGCTCGTTTACGGTGTTACATGGACAACTTGTTACTTAAGAAAAATAAAGCATGTAATAATAATAAATAGCTTAAGGAGCCCTTGTTTGCATGATCATATCATAATGGTAAATTATTTATCAAGGCTAAGAGCTACACTTTCTGATAAAATGCAGGCTCGGGAATATAGCAGATTTTATAAATAACCACAGATTAGAGAAGATAAGATAATGGTCACTTCATACAGATCTGTAACGTAATGAATGCTTCAAGGCAGACAGGTGAAGAACAACAAAAACTCCAGCTTGCTATCACAGTAACCTCTCCAAAGTAGCAAAAATGATGGAAGGTGTAGAAAACATGACCTCCAGGGGAAAACTGAAAGAATTATGCTTTGTGTTGAGAGAAGAAGGCTGCAGGGACACGTGATAACAGCCTTCAAATATGTAAAAGGTTGCAGCAAAGAGAAGTATAATAGCTGTTCTCCACGTCCACTGGGGATAAAACAAGAAATAATAGGTTTAAATTGCACTGAAGGAGATCCGGGTTTGAATGCCTCCCCTAATGCCTAGCAGCATGCATGGCTGAGCACTGGGACAGATAACCCTGGTTGCTGCAGGGGCTCTGCCAGCCCACGAAGGGAAGGATGGAGCAGCACAGGACCAGGACTACGCTCCCTCCATGTGGTTTCCACAAAGGACAAATCCATCGTACACCAGGCCATGCACACAGCACAGGACCAGAGCAATCCCCCTCCCTCCAGCCATGCATCCAGGAGCTATCGGTCAGAACGTCATTTCTGATCAAAAATGATCACTGCGAGAGATAATTGTGCCGTCCGCATTTGCCTGTGTGATATAAAGGAGCCATATAATTAACTTGCTTAATTAGGAACTGTATATGACCCATAACTAGGAAGAAAAAAAAAAAAGCTCTCCTGGTAAAGTGGGTCACCATGCGTTGTATAGCAGCATTGAAGCAGACCTCATTAAACTCCAATATATATTATATACAAAATCCCCTCCTCCTCTGATTTCAAGCCTCTGTTCGCCCTTCCATATTTCCCTGATCTTCATCTTAAATGCTCTTCTTCAAAGGGCCAGCACACAATCCCAAAACAGGACTCAGACCTATCCATCCACACACACACGTTTGTTTATGACACAGACACAAGACCCAAACTTCAGCTCCTCAGAAGCAAATAAACAAAATGTTTAAAAAATTCCAACCTTTTGCTGGAGCTGAAATCAAACAGTCCCCCAGGGCTGCTCTCTGCACCAGCAAGGAAGAGAACTGAAACTCATAAAACAATAAGTGAAAGCACAACAAATACAATTAAAACTCTGGCCATGCTCAGAGCGAGATCACATTTACTGTCTCATAAAAAGAGCCTTGTCCTGTCAAGGCAAACAAAAGGAAATCAATTCCTTAATATTTATTGGCAGATGCAGGCATGGGGCCAAGGCAGCACTTGCAGGGACCTGCTTGGAGCCAGGCTGCTGTGGGCTCCAGCCATTCCTTGCCCTCCTATAAGGGGAAAAAGCCACCACTTCTCATCCCTGGGGATGTCCTTCCAAGTGTTGGGTTGTCCATCACCAGATTCCTTTTCCTCTGAGTGACAGCTGATCTCCACCTTGAGAAAGGCTCAGCATCCCCTTGCCCATACCAGCTACCAGCATGGAGCATCATACCCAGCCCCAGTGGTGGAGGAGATCCCAAGCCTTTCCCCATCTTCCCATGCCTGTTTCTTTTTTTAGCCCTCCCCCCTTTTCCCGGGTTTGTTTATGGACCTTAGACACAAATCCTGTAATACTCACAGTCAGGAACGGAAACATTAAGATCAAATCGTACAAAATGTAAAGTCAGTGCACATGATGGCACAAATGCATAAATTCAGCAGATCAGGCAACAGGAAATGCTTGCAGTAAAAATGATGAGACAATCTGATAATTAAAAAGCAAGGTATCCCACAAGCGGGGCCCATGTGTGACAGCAAAGCCAACCAGCTCTGGCAGGAAGGCAGTGCAAGAATGTTTGCGTCTAGGTTAAAGCTCCCAGCCCAGGTGCACTGAGCACTTCTCCTCAGAGCTCACATAACCTGGCAAGAATTGGTTACACAAACAATATCCAGTCACCTTCCATCATTACCCCATCTGATCTCCCTCATTTACAGCTCAGAAAATGATTTCTGGAGTCCCTTGCATGTTCCCCGTGAGATACAAGGACCCAGCCAGGGTCTTGCACATCAACAGCTGCAGAGAAATCCCTCTCAGTGTTATAGAAGGAGCAACACACATTGGCCTGTGGAGGATTCTGGATGTACTCTGATGATGGCTGAGTGGCTGCTGGGTAGCAGACCTGCAGCCTTACCCTGGATTCTCAGCTTACCACGTTTACATTTCCCCCTCAGCCTTTCCTCCTGACTTTGCCTCTTGGTGTTTTCCTACCAAGCCTCCCAACTTCCACCTCAGGGGCACCTTGAGCTCCAGCATGGGCTTTACGAGGAGCAAGCCAGGCAGCTGGGTAGAGGCCACAGCAGCGCCCGTTAATCTCTTGGCTCACTCATCCCTATCACAGACACGCCGTAAAAATGATATAAGCATTTCATTCAAACACCACTGCAAAGGGAGTGGGGAAGAGCACAGGGCCGATTGATTTCCAGTATGTCTGCTCTTTACCTCCAGGTATAAATACAACAGCAAAATCAATCGGAATAACATCATATCAGCTCTCTAATCTCTTCTGTTTGCAAGATGCACTTTATATACTGCAGCATTTCCTACAGCTTGTCTACAGGAGGGCCGAGCCCTTTCCCACCCCAAAACCTTGCCTTCCTGGCTTGAAGGGAGATGTTCACTCTCCGGCATCCCTTACTGTTTGCTTAGGTTTGATGGGCATCTAGGAGTGCTCAGATGCACCGCAGGGACACTGATATGAGGACACAGGTGAGGAAGCAGCAGCATATACTATCCCTGTACTCTTAGCACCTCATGGCTGTGTTTATAGCCCCATAGCGTTCCTCTTTCTCATGGGCACCCAACAGCGAAGATACCCCACATAAGCACCCAGTGCTGCCTGCTCAGCACGCACATTTTCTATCCACATTTCCAATTTATAATCAACCCAAGGTTTTTATCCTTCCTCCTGGCCCCCAGCCACTGCACGGAGAGACTGTGACAAACTGATAAACATATTCCCCAAGCCCTTGCTTGGGTGAATGGTGAATGTGCAAATGCAGCATGAGGCTGGAGAAAGGGCTCCCGGCTAGGCATCAAGGGGTCAGCTTCTGTAAACTGCAGTTCAGCAGAGCTTCAGGACTCAGCACTGAGGCGATGCTCTCTCTCCCTCTCATCTCAAACCAGACATTGGCTGAAAACTGCAAGATGGAGCAGAAAGCAGAGGTGGTTTTTGAAGTTTTGAAGTGGAGAAGTTTGCTCCTCAATCTTATTCTGCAGTCGGACCAGTCAAAGAACATGCATGAGCTGTTAAGGCTGTGGCAACTGTGTCACCTTCGACACTGCAGCCAACACTGTGTGTAAGTTTTTGGGAAGCACTGCCTAACCGCTCAACGTGGATCCAGCTCCTTCCTTAGCAAAGGGGCCATCAGCAACGCCCTGCGGATGGGCTCACCACCAGTTCCACCACACCTGTTGCCCACTGACCAAGGGTACTACGTGCGCTGGGAAACACTAAAATATCGATCAAGAGCTACTGAAGGCCTCAGAGGCAACAGATGAAACTGCTCCTACCCAAAGGATTTTTCTGACCATTGCCTAGACCAGCTCTAGTTAGTAAGCATCATGTATGTCCTCATCAACCTCCTTGCCTGGATCCCCCTCTCACCGCTCCCCTTCCTGTTGCCAGATCAGTCTTGGGCTGTCTTGATCTACTTGGAAAGCTTAACCGCCATGAAAGCAAACCACTCGTCCTCTGGCTCCGATCTCTTACTGAGATTAGTGCCAATGGAAGTGTCGCTCTCAATTTCATAATGTTATTGGATGGACACACAACTGGGCCAAGTCCCATATTCCTGACTGGCCATCAAAGTGGCGGGGATTATGGGTAAGGAGACAGGCAGCCCTGACAGGAAAGGCAAAGGCTCAGGATCAATTACCCTGACAAGGCTATCTCAGAGCCACATCGCTTTGTGCTGACACCAGGGCCTTATCCCTGGAGCCCTGCAGAGGTTGATTTTGTCCGGCAGTAACCAGAGCCCCTGCAAACCCAGGGAGCTGCACATCCCCTCTCCAAATATCCGATTTATGAGATTCCCGAGGGATTGTGCTGTCATTACAGGACATTAATTTTCAGGCCTCCCTTATTTTGGTTTAATATTCTGTCAAGATAAAAAATCACACATTAAAAAATAAATAAACGCCCTGCTCTGCATTGCTCAGAGGTTGCAAACGGAGGGAGTGCTCAAAATGTAAAATACCTGGCACAATACACGCTTTGTCTTTGCTTTGCGTTACTGTTTTTCTTTTCCTGTTGGACCATGAAACTGGTCAGCACTGCCATCTGGTTCTCATGCAGCAATTAAAAGTGCTCTTAATTTTTCAGAAGAAATACAAAAACAAAAACAAAAACAAAAAAAAGGTTTTGATTGTTGGCTTTTGGTCAACTTCTGACCTTTTTACCTTTTTGTTTTTAAATGAAATTATTATGAAAACATCCAGTGCTTGATCCAGCAGTTGGCAACTGTGCCTGCGGCAGGGAGGCTGGGACCAGATGATCTTTGAGGTCCCTTCCAATCCAAGCCATTGTATGATTCTATGGTCAAGCAGTTGAGGCTGCACACAGCAATGGAATGGGTTCACCTCCCATGGACACAGTGATGCCTACTCCCTGCCAGCAAGAGAGCAACTGCATCTGCTCAAAGCACAGTTTTGTAGACCCAAGCTTAAAGTCAGGCCCATGATATTTACTTTCAGGCCAACACACAGGAATCCTTATATAGCCAACAACAATAATAAAAGCCAACCCCTGCGACCACACTTTACCTTAGTTCACATGTGAGAACAACGAGCATTTAAAAACTCTTCTCCTTTCAGAAAGCTCATCAATTCTTTTTTCCTTTCTTCCCCAGCCCCCCTCATGTTGATCCCCAGCAGTGACATCAGTCTCTCAGATTTATTCTATCCTAAGACAAATAGTGCGTCCCTTATAGAAGCAAAACGTGTTTAACTTGTATAGCAGTTTATATCCTGAATCTATTCCTGTGATATTATGAGACTCTTCTGGAATATAAAATCCGTGTCAGAAATATCCACAAACAAACTCACAAATCCTTTTCCCTGCTGCTGAGCAGTGGGAACAGACACGGGGCTGCAGTTTGGGCAGCCCAGGTGTTCCTCAGGCTCAGCAGCAACATTGGTGCTGCCAAGCTTCTTTGTAAGCCCAGGGAACAGCATTCACAGACAAGAAAAATCACATTAAAAAAATAATAATTAAAAATATAAAAGTAAAAATAGTGGTTTTGCAGGTTTGCCAGAGCTTACTATAAACTTATGTTGTAGGAGTCGAGCCCTGGCTTGCCTAAAATCAATCACAGCATCTATGAACTGGTGCTTCCCTTCCAGGTGCTACCCTAAAATTTATATTCCTTGGTCATAAAGGTGGTGGCTTGCTTGAAAGTCACAGAGGAGGCCCCTAGAGACAGGCTCTGAAGCTACAGCTTTCCAGGAGTTGGCAGCACATCTGCAGAGTATTGCCAGCTCAAGGTCTCCGCCTGCCTTTCTGGGACCACCATCGGGTTTGAGAGGGCTCCTATAGGCAGGAAGTGCAAACCAAGGAGTCGTAGAATCATTAAGGTTGGAAAACAGCACTAAGATCATCTAGTTCAACCAAGCAAGTAGGGGATGAAAGGCTTGGAGATGGGGAGAGGGGCACAGGGCAGCTCCCCATCTCAACAACTTGCCACGTTATTTATACACCAGCCCAAACAATCCCTTTAATATATTAGAGAAGTATTCATTGAAAATAGAGAACTATTCATCCATCCCCACGCTGCCAGTTAATCTGTAATTCAGATAGATCAGTCAGAAGGCAAGAGTCCAGCATATAAAATGATTAATTCCTCCAAGGCCTGAGGAAATTTCCCTTTATAAAAAGCGTTGCACGCTCACCTTCTCAATGCTAAGCTACAGACACAGACGTGGCTACCATCAGAGGTCAGAAAGGAGCATCGCTTGCATCTAAATACCAGCACTAGCAAATGCAGCACCTGTCAGAGCATCGCTAGGCGCTCTGCCCCAGACACTGCACCTCTCAGCACCTTCCTGCTCTGCCAATTCTCCAGTGCCCAACCAGAATCACTCTGCCTCTTACCATCCTCTTGTCTTTTCAAGACAAGAGATTTTTTTAATGCAGTAAGAATGTAAAACATCAACTCGAACAAGCAGCCTGCTCTGCAGTCATGAAACATTCACCGATTCCAGTAGGTGCCCAAGGAGGTTGGGAGTACCTCCCAGCTCCCATGCTGGAATCACCCCAGTTCCACCTCTGTCCTCTACACCTCCAAACCATGACACTGGCATAAAAGAAACTGCTATATACCAGCCTAGATATTTTGCAGGTACCAGCAGCATCCACCAAAGAAAGGGAGCTTTAAAGGGAGAAGAGCCCTGAAACTATCATGAGAATATAGCTCCTTGTGCCAGCAGTGGTCATGGCCTGGGGCAAAGCAAGAGAAACACTTGGAAGAAGCCTCTGGCTAGAAGATACCAGGGAGGAAGCCATGCAGATGGAACAGCTTCAGAAAAGGAACGAAGGTGGGAGTTAACCAGATGGACACGCTGCCGCGGGCAGCAAGAGAACAGGGACAAGTCATACATAGCTCCACGTGAGACCAGAGGCACCCGGACGTGCTGCCAGGCCTGGAGGCTGCAGAATTGAAACAAACAGCCAGAAGAGAGGCATGAGGAAGGGGAAAACTCTATTGAAAAGGACTCAGGAAAGGATGCAAGAGATTGGGCATCAAAACAGTTGCCCAGCGTGTGGCTGGCACCAGCAATAGCTTGACAATACGGAGGGATATTAAAGCAGGCTTTTCAGATTGTGGTTTTTACTCTGCTGATTTTTACAATCTCAGTTGCCAGTGTTTAAAGTGTAAGAGGAGAGCCATCACCAGCCAAATCGTCAACATAATTCACATCCTACCCCAGCTCCTTCCCCAGCATCCTGCAGGCAGGTGGGAGGGAAACTGCCTCGTGTTAGCCTGCAATCCACAAGGGCAGAGCATGGCATTTACTTACATGTCTAAGTGTTGTCCCCCTGCCCCACACCTTGTGTCCCAAAGCACATCCCTTGCTTGAGGGATTTGTAGCTCTGGATGAGAGAAATGACAAAGCATCCACACTGGGAAGCCAGACCTGGAGATGAGTGAAGCTCATGCAGCTCCTCCATCTGCACCGCTGAGGGTGTAGGAAGGAGCAAGTTGGATAAACAACATCCTCGCCCACAACGTGGTGAGCAGAGGAAAAAATAAAATAAAATAAGATAAAATAATAAAATAAAGGAAAAAGAGAGTTTGAACAGTGCTGGCAGCTTTCTAGAAGGGATCAGCTCATGTTCCATCAACACCAGCTCATTGTCCAGAGTAGCTCTGGGCGCCCCATGCCTGGAGGTGCCCAAGACCAGACTGGCTGGAGCTCTGGGCAGCCTGAGCTGGTGGGAGCAACCTGCCCATGGCAGGGGGTTGGACTTCAATGACCATTAAGGTCTCTTCCAATCCAAGCCATTCTATGATGTCTGTTGAGCTCCAGGCTGGGCACAGCTAGCACACAGCCCACCTCAGCCTGCCAGAGCATCCCAGAGTAGACCCTACCAAACCCACATTCAGCCACCCAGAGACCACCACTGGGTTAGCAGCAGCCTGCAGAGCATGGATGGAGAGTGCAAGTAGTGCAAGCATGCAGCTGGAGGGCAGCATGAGGTGTAGACAGCAGAGAAGGGAGGTGGTGGAAGCACCTGGACCTCAATCAAGTGGCTTTCTAGAAGCAACGATCAAGTCTGTGCAGAATTAGTGGAACAGAGCCACTTCTCATCCTACCTCTCTCAAAGAAATTGTCGCTACTGCTATGCAGACAAAATTATGTCTCCAAAGCCTTTTAGCTACAGCTCTTTAGGGCTGAGTGGGTTGATAGAAATCTATTCACAGGGCTGAAAGCACGTGGCTGGATAGGGACGCTGACACTGACTCAGTGGCTGAGAAGGATATCACAGAGTAAGACAGGCACAGGGGGAAACTACAGGCAATGCCCAAGCAGCATTTTCTGGGAGACCCCTTGACAGCACGCCCACAACTTCCTTTTAAAGAAAAACAAAATAATTATGAACGGGAACACTCTGTTTTCCTTTAATTTCATGCTCCCCACGTGAACGGATGGTTGAAAACGCAGGCAGGCAGCAGCAAGGCATTGCAGAGCAGCATAAGGCTGTCTCGTCCACAACACCCACACACTCCAGGTAGCCCTAAACAGTGCCAAGAACTGCACACCGGGCAAAGGAGAGCACAGAACACAGCTTGGCCATCACTCCCCCAGACACCTTGCCAAATCCACGGCTGGAGTAAAGGGATGCAGGAAGCTCTTACTGAGGGGCCCTTGAACTGCATCACAGAACCCTCCCCGAGCTTGGCACAGCCGGCCGGGGGCTGCTGTGTCATATCTGCCATCTGTTTGCTTGCTTTGCCATCCTCTGCTCTTCCTGGCTTTGCTCAGAGACTCCTACCTGCTTTCCGAGAGCTTTGCTGGGTCTCAGTAAACAAACCGCAGGCAGGGATGGGATGGGGAGGGTGAAGGCAGAGGAGGGAGAAAGAGGGGAGAGAATCAAAATTTAATTAAAGACACTTTTGCTTCAGGGCCTCAGAAAATTACAAACTCATAAATCTCTTAGTAAATGCCCTGAGCGGTTGCTATGCCAGGCCGCCTACCGGTCCCACCAGGAGGGCCATAAAGTGCGAGCACGCATCTCACCGGCTCCCTCCGTTTCTGCCCTGCAACATCAGGCAACCTTGAGCAGCCTGTCAAGCCCATAACAAGTGTTTTTGCAACCAGAAGCCATCAATCTGCAGCCCTGTTAGCAGCAGAGTGCAGAGAGAAGTTCCTTTCATTTGCAGCCATAGTGGAACAAGAGGTGAGAGAAAGGTGGGATGTGTGGCCAGGCTGCCCCAGGCTCTGAGCAACCTTGCAGGGGAATAATCCAATGACCTTTAAAGGTCACTCCAACTCAAACAATTCCGTGATTCTGTGATGGCAAGACAGACTAGAGGACCCCAAGTCCAAAAGTATACTTTCTAGTGAGGATGGCCAATGAGAAACCATAAATCAAGACATGGATTCAGAAGGATTTCTGCTAGCCAGAGCTGCTCTGAGGGCACTATATATAAAATCCCATCTTGCGATAGCACCCAAAGTAATCAGCCTGGTATTTTCATTTATGGCTGAGTCAGAACTTCACCAGAAGATCCGTGAGTGCTGTCCAGCCCTACGCACTTCTCACAAGGGCGATGCATAAAGATAGCGAGCATCTGCTGCCGAGCAGCAGCCAGAACAAACTGCTTCACCACGTTCTTCGTTGGGCACATTGGGAACAGCCGGAGTGTCCGGCACGCGGGGGTGCTGCATAGCTCTGCTATATTTAAACAGAGCTCTCAGTGCAGCCTCTGGTAGCCCCACAAACCAACGTAGCTTGGAAAGGGGTATTTTTTCACCTTTTACTCACATCTTCAGTCACAACTTTGAAGGTGGGAGTTTTTTCTTCGTAACATGGTCAGGTCATGGCCTTTCTCAGCTAACAAGCATTTGGGTTGTGAAGTGGTAAAGAATTTTTGCATTGGTGGGTGAGGATGGAAAGTTTCCTGCCTATGGAGAGACTGCTATATAGAATAAAATAACAGAAGGAGTGGTGATGAAGCAGCATGGGCTGCCCAGGGAGGTGGGGGGATTACTGCCCCTGGAAGTGCCCAAGAGCTGTGGAGATGTGGCACTGAGGGACATGGTCAGTGGACTTGGTGAGTCAGTTGGACTAGATGACCTCAGTGATCTTTTCCAACTTCAACCATTCTGTGATCATCTAGCAACAACTATTTCCTGTAACACTGAGTCAAGTGGGACAGACCAGCGTTGCCTGTATCACAAAGCCAAGGCAGATACAGTAGAAGTCATCTGTCAGAAAGAAGATAGAACTTCTGAAGAAGCATCGCCCACGCCAGCTTTTGCCATTTCTAAAACCAAGCTAAACGCCTGAGTCTTTCTAGGAATTGACAAAAATCCCACAACCCTCAGCCTCTCAGCAGTTTAGTTAACTACTGTGAATCTGTTTCAGGTCATGAATAGAAGCATAAGAGCTGAAAACTCAAGCAGGAGTATCTGTAACAGGAAAGCTTTGGGAGCCAGCCAGTTTTCCAGACTATCCCTGCCAAATTCTCCAAAGCATATTTTGAAACATTCAGGATGAATTTAGACTATTTGAATCAACTTCTGAACAACCTCAAGGGAGGGTGTCAACAGTCCACTCTGAGACTTTGTTTTGCATTTCTACACCATCTGCTAAAGCAAGAAACCCTGCAAGGCAGAGGCGGTGGCACAGAGGATGCTGCAGTTTCCAATAGGGACACAAGGAATGGAGTTGGTAGGAAGCCCCAGCCCAGCTCTCCTCATCCTGCTGGACAAGAAATGCACAGAAGCAGAGCTGGAGAGAGCTTCAATATTGTTTGGGTTGTTTTTCGTGTTTTTTAATAAGTGGGTGTGCATGGCTTTACTGAGTCCTCTCTTCCAAATTGGCAAAGCAATGCTTGGAAAGCTGCAGAGAATGGAGACCAGAAATCAGCCTTCCCAAGGAAAAATAGCAACTCACCATGCAAACGAGTGCTCTGTCAGAGGCACCGTGAAGGGGCAAACAGTTCAGAGAGGGAGCAGGGCAATGTAATGACTGTTTGTCTCTCCAAAAGCAACTGATGCCATCCACGCCTCTGTACCAGATTTCATCCACCAACCAACATAGGTATCAGTATTTAAGTACTTATCTACAGCATTTATTCACCCAAGCAGCACGTCTTCTTGTCCCACGTATCTTTATAAAGATGCCAATTTTTTCTCTGCTTTAAGGCAATGGTTCTTCTTTTTTTCCCCCAAATTCTCAAAGTAGAGCAGTTCCCAGGGCAGATGGGCCCCTTCCTCTCATGCCCTTGCTGTAATTCAGGGAGGATCTGGTAGAGGTGATGGGGTGGGATGGAGATGAGATGCGTGCCCAGAGTCAGCAGCAGCTGGCAAAGGTGGGCAGGAGGATACGTCCCTGTGTGCATGGGGACATTTGTGACAGCAGGCGTGCAGGGAGGGTGCGGGCTCAGAAGAGTAGAATATGCTGCCAGAGGGTATTTCTTTTCTGGTGTAAACCAGGATGGCAGCTGACCCAGCTTTCTCCTTCTACCTGCCTAGTCACATCTCTCTCCTTCCACAGCTCTCTGTGCACGCAGAAGTGCACAAACCCAGCACTGCTCTGCTCCCTCCACACACAGATAACTCTGCTGAGGTTGATGCCCCCCAGTGCCTCCAGGTTGCACCCCTGATTCCTCCAACAGGCACATCCACAACTTGTACCCTCACTCCTTATCCAGCTGCAAGGTCAGCAGGAAACCAATCCCCTTACTAATATGGGTGCTCAGACCCCATAGACAAGAGAGCTAGTTCTCAGCTCCACGTCCCACATACTCCTTCACTTCTGGCATTTGCCTCCCGCCTTATTCTTCTGTTTTCTTCCCTGGAGAATGAAAAATCCAAACCAACTTATAAATTATCAATCCTTCCTGACTGATTTTTTCTTTTTTTATTTTTCCTGAGAGAAGCACATAAAGCAATGACGTGACAGAGAAGAAGAATTTAGTGTTCCATACGATGCTGCTGAGACAGCTCTCTACGGGCAAAGCTCTGAGCTGCCCAGCAGGATCCTTCCACCCAGCCTCATGTTTCTGCCCTTCAGAAACACAAGGAGGGGTGGATCCAGGGCTGACCCTCAGCCTAGGAGCTTATGCTGCAGCAAATTCATACATAAGAGACTACAGTTCCCCTGGGAAGTTGCATCACAAGGTAAGCCATGCTGTTAGCAGCAGGTAGATGAACATCAGTCTACCACAACTTGCTGATGTGTGTGGTTCATACAGCTGCAGCTCTTCCATTCACGCCCAGCTGCCTACTAGCTGGCAGTTTTGAGCTATTCTCTATCCACAAACTCCTAAGAAAATAAGTTCTGCCAAGCATTAGCATTTCTACAGACATCAAAGAATGCCACAACACAAACTTTCAGAGCCTATGTTGGAACCAACAGCCTTTCTCCACAAAATTAGTTAAAATATCACACTACTGTGCCCTACGAGGCTGCACATCTCACAGCTCAACAGTTTGAGTCTACAGATGATGCCGTATAATGCTAAATTGCCACACATGCAGCTTTCAGTTTCTGTTATGGAATTAACATGACACTGTAGCTACAAAGGTCTCTACCTGAGCAAACACTGCCTCGTTTGGAAGCAATTATTTAGAAGGGATGAAGAAGAGGCAACCCTAAGATACCAACTAAAGTCTTTACATATAAAAAGCATAAATAAAGGAGCCCTATAGGAGCTCAAGGTCCCCAGTGCACATTCTGCTCATAAACCACCCCCTTTCACAAGCCTCTCTCAAGTATCTCAGCAATGTCTAAGGTACCACGGTTTTATTATTACTATTTTAGATACATGCACTTTTTCCCATCTTTCCTATTTTGCTGTCTCCAGCAACAAGAGCCCACTGTGCTAAGCAGACATCCGAGGCCAGTAGCTGGGCTCAGGATGAAGGAGGGCATTATTCAGTTTGCAGCAATGAAGCTCGTGCATGCGCCTGTCTCAGCATCGGATTTCAAGTCGCCTGAGGTTTTTGTTTGCTTGGGTTTAATCCTGAGGAAAAGAACATTTTCCACACTCTCTAAACCTGGCTGACTTCTCCTGCTGACTTTTACAGACTGGTCTGGCTTTGGACCATACAGCAAATACATATACATTCTTTAGAAGTAAATAGAGACATCGAAAAGGGTTGGTGGCTAGCACATTGCAAATGATATTGCCTCCATCTCCTTCATGCTCTAAGTCATCTTTACAGAGCTGAAGCATCCCAAGAGGGGGGGGAGTGGGAGGTTTCAATACAGCACAGTACATAAAGGATCATGTGTTCACCCCATGGTCACCTGACAAAATGAGAAATTCCCTTGGGCACCAAAGCATCTTTTCTAGGAGTTTGGCAGCAATACCTCTTTAAAACTACAGCTTCATCCAGCATAATTTATGTGCATATCTGGATCATGTGCAGGAGTTGGAAATCCATCTATCCTTTTCAGTCTATTTCCCCTCTCCCCCAGAATTAGCACCTTCCTTGCAAATCTGGCTTTCATCTCCCTCTTGCTCCTATTTCCAGGCTGCGTAGGAAACAACAAAGTGTGCCAGCGCTGCTCCACCAAACTGCGTTCCAACAGCTTCTGGCGAGATTTTCAGGATATAACCAGAATATCCAAATTTCTCCTTTCTCCCCTTTGCAAGAGTGGATCACCTGATCCAAATGATGCAGTCCAGACAAATCACTGGGGATCTCCCCCACCGTTAGAAGTCCTCCTGCAGGCTTTCAGCTTGCTGTAATTTAGTACAGGCTCCCCCCAAAGTGGCCTGAAGCTCAGCTAACAGGACAAGAGCGAATGGCCTTAAGTTGCACCAAGAGAGGCTCAGGTTGGATATTATGAGAAATTTCTTCTCAGAAAGCATGGTGATGCAGCAGCACAGCTACCCAGGGAGGTGATAGAGTCACCATCCCTGGAGGTGCACAAGAACCGTGGGGATGTGGCACTGAGGGACATGTGGGCATGCTGTGGGTTGGTAGGGTTTGGACTGGGAGATCTTACTGCTCTTCTAATGGATTCTAAGCTCTCAGGGCAGTACAACCCAAATGCATGTATCAGTACTGGGGTGAGCCACAGAAAGAGGTGAAGAAACGTGACACTATTACTCTGCAGGAATGTCAGAGGGATGGTGCATCAGGAGGGTCCCATGCCTTCTCCACCTGACCCCGCAATCACCTCACCATCTCAGAAGTAGCCAAAATTGACCATTAATCCCTTCCTGCAATTCAGGAACTCCAAGCTATTTTTTCAGAATTATTCATGCCCAAGCCAAAGCAGCAGAGCACAGCCCTGATTTGTCACACACCACGCAGAACGCAGCTCACGCAGCCAGAAGGCAATATCTTTTACAGGCAGTGACATCAGAGAAAAACAAACACTGGCCCAAGTGACTTCACAGCCAGAGCTTACCAGCTGCAGCCTGCCCAAGCCAGTGTGTGTTATACCTCAGTAATCCATCAGGGTTGTGCTGAATGCCATGTATACAAGAATAACATATTCACTGTGTACAGTTCAATCTCCTTTATCAGCCAGAGCAGCGTGTTTCCAGCAGGGACAATGCAAAGCAGCAGATCTAAGGGCTGATTTGGGTATCATGACCACAGGCAGGGCACAGGGGTAGAGCTGCACAAGGCTATTGCAGCAAAGCCTGCAGGCTGGGAATGATGCGTGACCTGAAAGCTCTGCTTGTGCTGTCAGTCAACACAGAAACAAAGTATTGCCCATGCCTATATCTGCATACTTTTTTTTTTCTTTTTAATTTAATTTCCTTGGCGCTTCAGCCAAACCCATTAGTTTAGGTCACATTTACAGACGAGACACTGTTCAGCCATGAAACAAAAAGAAAGTTTCCAGGGAATCATAGAATACCCCACGTTGGAAGGAACCCATCAGGCACATCGAGTTTTGCTTCTGGGTATAAAACACTCTTCCCATCCATTTCAGTTGAGGTCACAAAGTAAATAAATTCAAAGAAAGATAAAATGATTTGAGTTGAAAGGGATCTCAAAGATGATCCAGTTCCACCCCAATCACTAGGCTGGCAACGCCCTAGGTCTTCCCTTGAGCACACTACAGCCTTATATCCAACTACAAGACATTCCTCAAAAACAGTGGCCAAAACTTGCTGCTGCTCTTCAAACATTAAGTTTTTCCAGAAGCGTGCATTGCTTTATGGCATACAGGAAAGATAGGGGAAAGCCCTCATTCCTGCACAGCAATTCAGTTGTCTGCATTTCCCCTCTATATGTTTTCTTCACTTACACTTTTATAAAAGTATCCAGAGGCCTTTGGGAACAGATGCTCATGAATTTTAGTAAAAAAGGAAATTAAAAACCCCCTTGGGATCAGGACTGCTAACTGTCCCCACGCCTCTGGGACCTGGCCCACAGCACCAGACGCTGTGTGCCCATGCCTGGCCCAACCCACTGTGCTGCCAGCCAGCAATGGGCCCTTGCAGGCATCAAAAGCTGTATTATGAGCTCAGATGGTTGCTTTAATGAAGCCATGAAAAGAAAACACTCCTCTAATGCCACTGAAGGCAACTAAACACAGCTCCCTCCTCCTGCCTGCTTTGCAAAGTGCTGGGATATGGTCGCTAATTATCAGGCACAACAAGACTTCATGCCATTTGCTACAGAAGGGCTGGAAAAGCAGTGTAGGGAGGATGCCTGGGCAAAAGGAGCAGAGGGGAGTGTGCATCCCTGTGTGCAGGGTGCTGCAGTACAGTCCCATGGGTGCTGGTCCTGGTAGGGTGATGATGTGTTTGTGTTTCATCATGTTTGCTCCTCTTTTTTTTTTTTCCCCCTTCTTGATGTTTACTTCAAGCATCACATTCTGAGGGCTTATAAAGAGGATTAAGTGGTGAGGAGGTCTCACAGAGTTAGGAGGAATTAATCAGGCAGTAATCAGAAAGGAAATTAATCTGAAGAGTTAATTAATGAGCCAAGGCAGAGAGACTGCAGCCAGTCCCTACCATGCCTTCCAGGTTGCTATTGCATGCATGACAGCAGAGGTAGGGGGGAAACACAAACACCCCTTTACCAAGGAGAGAGCAGCTGCACAGTGAGTTAATTTCCATCCCATCCCTCCAACAGGGACCTCTGTGAGGACATTTCCATTCACCACCTTGGGATCCTCACCCCACCACAGCACAGTCCAAAACTTCCCAGGCTCCTTTTAGCTCTTGCCTTTAGAAGAAGGATGTCAATATGTAGCCCACAGGTGTTTGGTTGCTTGATTCCACACACCTCAAGTTGCCCTTCCGTCATCCTTGGTAATGTTTTTGCTTCCCCATTATTTGAGTTCTAAATATGCACCAATTGGGATCAATTCCCCTTCACTCTCATCTAGGTGGATTTTATATATTTAGCTTTTTCTTAATCTTTTCTCACAATGCATTCCCTACAGAACCTTAATCATTTGAGTTGCTTCTCTCTGAATTCCTTCCAAGAGGCAGCAGGCAGAATGTTTTGCAGATTTGCTCTTGCCCCTCCTGGGCTGTGTTTTGACTAATGCATATTTCCCTTGGGATGAGACATGCTCCACACAGCCTGCTCGATCAGGGATGCCCAAATCTCATTACAACCTGAAACACATGGGAGGGAAGAAGTGCTCCACGATTCATAGGGGCTGCAACTTTATTCACACAACACATCTTTGAACTTCAGAAACCTAGGCCAGTTTGTGAAGACATCCAAAATCTCATTAACTTCACTATTATTATTATTATCAGACTCTTTTTATGCACAGAGCAGACATTTTAATTGCTCAGATTGCTGAGAGCAGCTTCTATTGTGGGTTTTTTTTTTTTCAGCTTCAAGCCTTAAGTTGTGCCAGGGGAGGCTCAGGTTGGATATTAGGAAGAATTTCTGCTCAGAAAGAGTGCTGAGACATTGGAACAGGCTGCCTGTCCCCTGGGCGGGGACAAGCAGCAGCTCACAAGCAATGCTCTCCATCAGCTGAAGGCCCCATAAAGCACCCAGAAAGGTAACCATACCCACTCCAATACTTAGTCCACCTTTCCAGCTACAACAGCCACACAAGATGTCACATCCATTGTCAAACAGTTCCATGCTCACCATTACTACTTCCAAGGGAGTCAGGAAAGGCACCCTTCTCTCTCTGAGCATACATCATGCTCACACAGAAAGCTCCACCAATGGCCAAGGCTGCCTCTCTCCAAGCTATGAATTTGTCCTCTTCCTCTTGGTACAGAAAGGCTATTTTTTTTCTCTAGGGAATGTGTGAAAAACAGTAACCTAAGAACATACCAAAAATGAAGGAAAAAATGTAACTACTGCTCTTTGATGAAACAGAACTGAACTCTGCAGAGCCAGGAGGAAACGCTGAACACCACACTTATCTGGATATCCTGACCCAGAGAAACATTTCTCCATGCTCTTCTCCCACCATCTATTCCCTGCTTGACAGTAAACTGATAGATTAACTTTGCTCTATCTCACTTTTGTGACTGCCCTTTCTAAAAAGAACATGAGCAATTTATAACTCGCCCAGCACCACTGCAGTCTCACCACCAATAGGTACCAAAACATTGGTCCTGATCTGGGAAGCTCGCACCCAAGGCTGCGATGCCTCAGCAACTGATGCATCTCAGCATGGCACCCAACAGGTGACAAAAGAGATGGTGCTCTTCTCCATGCTAGTAATGCCACAAAGAGGGCACGTTAGCAGGCAGGAGTTCCTTGCTTTGAAATCTACCTCCAACAGAGACTAAGGAGCATGAATTTGGTCCCTGAGGGGCTCGCCACTGTGCTCTGCCTTTTACGGGTGCTGTGCTTCTTATTCAGGTGGCAGTTCAAAGGAAAAGAAACCTGGACCTCTTGCACTGCAACTCCACCTCCTGCACTGTAACCCCACGTGCTGCAGGAGGGTCTGATGGCAACACCTGCCAGGCTGCCCAGAGTCCCTGATAAGACACACCAGGATAAGCTGAAAGAACAAACACCATGCACATAAATGAGGGGTTGGGACATAAATATCCACAAACAAATGCACACCTCTCAGCTGATGCTATCAAATGCATTACTCCCCAAGTCCCTGTGGAGCAGCAGCTCATCTCCAAGGTCACATTAGTGTGGAAGAAATGCAATCCCATTACCTAAGCTCCCTTCTCTCTCTCTCAGTTTCTCTGTTGATGCTTGCTCTCTTAATTTTCAACGCCAGCCATGTATTTTGTGGCCCAGCCTGGGACCGCTTTGCTCAAGTGGCAGTAAACACGTAGCTTAATTCACTCATTCTCCAGCAAAGAAAAAAAACTTTTCCCACATGGAATAGAGCAGCTCAGCCGCATGATGATCGACACTGAGCACTGGAAGCTGCTGGAACTAACTCAAGTTTGGGGAACAAGCAGAGCACACAGAGCAGAGCACAGAGAGCTGGGAATGGAAAATCTGTACACAGTGCACATGTCAGGACTGCAATATTCCAGCGGCATGGAACAGAGAGAGCTGTGAACAGCACACCTTGCTGTGCCGGGGGCAGCTCAGCGTTTGTGCTGAAGGTGTTTGTTAATTCCCCAGCAGGGTGATAGGGTCGTGGAGAGGAACGCTGGGCTGTGAGCTCAGCACTGAGTGCTTAGGCAAAGGGAGGGCAGTGTGCCCAAGGGAGCTCTCAACAGATGAAGGGTGAGGACCGTACCACCACAGCCCTCTCCGTGTGTTGGGGCAGAGAAAACTGCAGAGCTGCCCCTGGGGTCACAGCATGAGGGATTCTTGGAACTGTGGCTCTCCTCTGGTCCAAGCAGAATCACTACCATACCCAATGCCATCTCCCACCTCTCTTCAACAACTCTAGCAACTCAAAATGTGCCTGAAGTTCAGGCCATTACTCTTGTCTGTTCAGCTGCTGCAAACATCTCTAATCTCTCTTGTGCTGCCTGCAGAAAGCTGTGATAATGTACCCTCCTTCACAGCTCATCTTTTCTAGCTGACATGATAATAAAAAGTTTAATATTAACAAGCTCCAACAAAGAGCACAGCGACAGAACATGGGAAGCACCTCTCATCAGCAGCTACCGGCGAGATCTGCCAGAAACGTATACCTCAAAAGATACTCAGCATACACTTAAACGTCTCCCAGAAGCTGTGTCTGCTGATTCTTGGCAAGCCAGAGCTGAACAAACAGCTCAAGGATGGCCAGCATGCACTCAGCATCCTGAGGAAGGCTCCTGGGAAAGCATTTCAGGATGATTTTACACTGTACACCACACCCTACATAAGCAGCTTTCACCTCTAAAAATATGGCCTTGGTATTGGAACAGCCCGTAAGTTGTCATGTAAGACTGAATGGACCCTGACCCATCTGCATGGCTTGGATGCTGGTCCCACGAGGGAGGCTTTGTCTGTCCTCAATCACAGAACGGCTTAGGTTGGAAGAGACCTTAAAGCACATCCAGCCCCGACCCCCTGCCATGGGCTGGGTAACCCCACCAGCTCAGGCTGCCCAGGGCCCCATCCAACCTGGCCTTGAGCACCTCCAGGGACGGAGCACCCACAGTTCTGGGCAGCTGTGCCAGGGCCTCACCACCCTCTGAGTAAGGAATTTTTTCTTAACATCTAACCTAAATCTCCCCCTCTTTAGATTTAAAGCCATCCTCCCTTTTTCTATCACTATTAGTGCAAGAAGTTGCTCCCCTTCCTGTTCACCAGCTCCCTTCAAGTACTGGAAGAAACCTCCAAGCTTTTCTCTGTCCTTTTCTCTTTGCATAGAGATCCTACAAAGTTGCTTACCCCAAGTTACTGTGAGCAGACCCCTTTTTCTATCATTAATATTTAGTTAATACCTTTTCTTATTCCCACCATGTATACTGCAGAAATTAAACCCAGGATTGTCAAAGGATGTTACAGGAATTTCAGTAGGATTTGTGTGTTAATTCCCCTTGCTACTTTTTTCTAGGCACAGGAGTTTAAAGCTCTGATGCCCTCCTCAACACGTAACCAATGATGAAATGATCCACCAACTGCTAACCCAGCAAAGCTCAGCCCATGGGGCAAGAGGAGCCCCAAGTGCACTGTGAGCTCTTGGAGCTGCTGTTCCACACTGATGAGCTGCATCACTGAAATCTTGCTCCTCCAGCAGCACTCATATGGCATCCACCCACCCCACATTTCTCACATCCATGGCATGAGAAACAGCACAACCTCAGCAAAAGCATCATCTGTGTGCATCATCTACCATGATACGCCTCCAAAACAGGGATAAGCTACGTAAGCCAGATGAGGGAATGCTCATTTTGTTATCCTCTAGGAGCCAATATTTACTAGCAGTGTTTCCCCCAGCCCACAGCTTCCAGAAGATTACATCTTAATATCCTGAAGACTTTCTGCTGCACTGACCCCCGTGCCTTAACAACTGCAGCACCAGGCACAAACAGGCAACAGCCTGCAGTATTGCTTCTCGCTCAGAGCAACAGAAAGCTGCATACCTGTGTTCCAAACTTCAGTCCTGCAGTGCTTCAGGATACCTCTGCTGAACCTGCTCTGAGTCCACCAGACACAGGAGGTTAATAACTCAAATCTGCTGCACAGTTCCCCTGCTGCAACACTACAACCATAGGGTGCCCTTTGGCTGGTGAGAGGTTTGTGTGTTTTGCTTTGGTTTCACTGCTACCTGATCATGTTGGTTGTAGCTTGTCAATAATTTAAGCTGACAGAGCTGAGCTGGACTCTGTGTCAACCAAAAATCTTCATCTAAGCACCATCCTTCAGAAGGAAGCATTTGACCTGCTAAGCTTGAGAGTCATAAGGACTGCAGCATGCGTTGGTGGAGCCACATCTATGGGACACAGCTGCCGCCCTTACGGGATGAATAAAAGAAATTAAGGTTAAAACACCAGCTCTCCATCTCCCACACTACCAGCCAAAATGAGAAAACAATACTACTCCTCTTCCATCTGATCTTCCCCACTCACATCCCCAGCACAGACCCAGTGCTGGCCTCCCTCTTTCTCCAACATTCAGGAAATGCCAGCACATTTCAGTAACAATTAGGGAAAATTCCAGCCAAGATGATTTAACTTTAATGAGCCTTCCCTATGGCAAATCTCACTCTGGTCATCCCCAGTTCAATGCAGACAAATGGGTGCACATCACTGGCTCTGCATAGTTATACCAGCATCGTCCTGCTGTTGTTCCCCAAGCACAAGGAGTTACAATGCATTGATGCCTTAAAAAATGCTTGAAAATGGCTCCTGAGTAATGGTTCTAGGTACTCAGCCACAACTAAAGACACTGCTACTGAGACAGGGTGTTAATAGAGTTGTAAATTATTATGCATTTGCACAGAATAGCTTTGAAAAATGGGTTAAAATCTTAGGGCAAAGCTTGATGCAGTGGAAAGGTACGGATTGTGACTGGTTGGAAAGCAGGATTGGTCCTCGAGGCAGTGTTAGGCAGCACATGGCCTCTGCCTGCCTTCAGCTAGGGATCAAAGCCCAGTATTAAAGCAGCTGCAGCTCCACAGGTCAGCAGAGAAAGGAGGACTTTGAACTATGGGACCCCCCTGCAAAACAGAGCTTACCCAGCTTTCTGAAAACTATGCAGGAGCAGGTAAATAAACATCAATTCCAGTCTCACCCAAGTACTACAGAATAATGAAAAAGAGCAGCAATAGACGCCATGGCACGTGTCAGTAAACACTCAACTGACAAACTCAATAGAGAAGAACATTCCCTCTTCTGCAGCATCTTGACACCAACATGGGCTCGAGCCTCCCTTCTGGGATGCACTTAAGAGGAAATCAGTTTTAAGGCATGATCTGATCGTAGCAACTTCAGCACAGGTTACATCGATGCCTCTACCTATACGTATTGAGAAGAAGGAAGATGCCCTCCCTTTACCCTTCCAACATCAGTTTAATATGCCAGGGTGGAACACTCTTGCTTGGCTGATGAGGGGTTTTGGCACATGCTGACATCCCATTAACTTCAATATCACGTTAACAGACAGCAGCAGCCAAGAAGCGTTACTTGAAATCTTTAAACAGAGAGAATAAACCCAAATCACTTCTAAACACACCAGTAGCTTAATAAACTTGGTTAGAAAAAGGAAAACATAGTGAAGACCATATGTTTTTCTATTTAAAACTAAATGACAGCATATAAAAAGGGAGGGGAAATCTAAAATCCAGCTGTCCTGCAGCAGGGAGAAAAGGATTTCTGCAGACATCCACATCTAATTTCAATTTCTATCGTGACACTTCAGACGAAAGGAGGCTGAGAGCAAACAGGAGATAGAAGAAGTAATGCTTTGAAAACACTGCAAGGGAAAATGAAATCGTGGTCAAAGCAAAGTCCTGCTGAAATAAGTCAGCAACGCTTCCTCTCCCAGTCCCACAGCCAGGGGGACAAACCTGCAGGGCTTGTAGCAGGATACTCAGCTAAAGCACTCAGCAGCCCAAAAGGCATAAAGCATTATTACCAGATGTCGCTACCAATTTAATTCTGAGCAGATAGACTCACGGAGAAGACAAGCGTACTGTAAATCAGTGAGGCTGTTTCCCTCTTTATACATGCATATGCACACAACTCGCCTTGGTTCTCATGGCTGCTGTGCAGAAGAAATTAATAAGCCCAACTTTGAAATTTATAGTAAAACATCTGAGGAAATATTAGGGGAAAAATTATTTAAGAGCTTGAATGATAGCGGAATTGAGAGGATGAAGCAGTTGGTCTATAAAAACAAATCACGCTGAACTACATCCGATGCCTTATTTTCTCCTGATTGAACTACAAAATTAGTCAATGAAGGCTGCAATATATCCAGACTTTGTAAAATATTTGATAGCGTCTCAGAAAAAAAAAAAAAAAAACTTACCTGAAAAATTAATTTAAATTGGCTTGGTTATGAGCTCTGTGTGCACTGCTGTTAATATTAATGGTAGATTTTATTTATGTCGCTTTCTCTGCTGGTGCCAGTCTGGGTGCTTCCAAAAACTTCCCATACAGAGTAGGATGGGTGGGCACAGGTGAGTGCAGAGTGAGGGGCTGCAAAGACAGTGCATGGATGCAACAAAACTTGTCCACCACCAGGATTGGTGTACATTAGGTTTTAGATCAGTAATTAGTTGTAAATGAAGGAAACTCCTTGTAAGGATGTTCAGGGGGGACCTTATTGCTCCCTACAGCTTCCTGAAAGTAGGTTGTGGTGAGGTGAAGGTCAGCCTCAACTCTCAGGTAACAGCAATAGGAGGAGAGGGAATGACATCAAGTTGTACCAGATGAAGAGGTAATGGGGTGACCATCCCTGGAGGTGCTCAGGAACTGTGAGGATGTGGCACTGAGGGACATGGTCAGTGAGCACGGTGATCTTTAAGATCCCTTCCAACCTAAGTCATTCTATGACCCCTGCTTTGGTTCTGGGGACCCCACTCTGAGGGCTTCCGTGTGCATCAGCATCATTACCACGAGGGCATCTCCCCACAAAACAGGATGCTCACACCAAGCCCCCCTCCTAGATCTTGTCCACAGCATCTTTGGTGAGGGGCACAGAGTGACCATACAGCAGCACCCACATCCCAAATGCCCTCCTTAGAGCCCCCATTACCCTGCCCTGCTGTAGCCTTCTGCTCATACAGGGATGAGAATCTACTGAAACTCCAAATGAAAAAAGCCAGAGAAATCAATTAAGGAAACTAAATATTGATCCTAGGCTATTGTTGCCTCAAAATGATGGGGTTATTTCTCTCAGTTTTTGTACTATCCAACGTTTCTCCTTCATGGAAAAATCATAGCTTAATAGGTAAGAGCACACTAATTATTACACTCCTCATCAATCAGAAAGACCACATTGCTATTAGGAACACTGGGGAAGAAGAAATGCCTTCCTTATTGGCACACAGAATGCAACCGATTGCAGGAAATTCCTTTGCCTTCCTCCTCCCAAATCAGGACTGCAACCCCTGGGCCAGATCCAGGAGCATCCATCCAAAAGCAAGGAGTGGGTGCCAAGGGGCTGCCAAGCAGGAGTGCAGTTGCAAGGAAAGAGGGCAGAAATCAGCCTGTAGGGACAGATCTCTACAGCACATCTCAGCCCAAGGACAGCAACAGCTTCACCTGCTTCCCAAGTGCCGGCTCCACTTAGCGTAATGATTATTAAGCTCTGTCAGCAGATATGAAACCAATGGATGCAGCTCCACAGGCGAGCGCTTAGAAAGCTGCCGAGACGTCCCTGCTTACAGGTTTTCGTTATCCATCTGGAAAATTGCAGATGTCACAAGAGCTTTTAGAGCATCAAGATGAAATCGTCTTGTCAGCAGCAAAAAGGGCCGGTTCCCTCACCCCGATCCCAGCAGCCGTCTCAGCGCCGCAGGCTTTTGCTGGTGCTACGGAAGAGCACAGATCCCACTGAGCTGCACACCCCACAAACCTCACGCCAAAGGGAAAATGGGGTGAAGGAAATCGACACTGTCCTCCTTGCATTAACACAAATCCTCTTTTCTCCCGGCTGTAAGGCTAGGAAAAATTTGCAGTTTCATAGAACCATGGAATCATTAAGGTTGGAAAGACCACTAAGATCATCCAGTCCAGCCATCAACCCCCTCTGACCATGTCTTAGTGCCATATCCACCTTTTTCCTGATTACCTCCAGGGACAGTGACTTCATCACCTCTCTGGGAGCCTATGCCAGTGCCTCACCAGTTTGCTGGGGATGAATCATGCTCTCGATCAGAAAAAGATGGGCATAGAGGTTTCTGGCTCCAGATCGTCTTGTGGGTGGTTCAGGTTAAATGAGAAGCAAGCCAAAGGGCTTTAAATCCAAAAATCCATGTAGATCTGCCCATTATCTCTGCCATAATTATATGGTCTTTTTTCATCCTCTGTGGTTTTGGAAGCTGCTGCACTGCTTTGGCTCAGGTGACTTCAAAGGCAAGATGTGGCAAAACCGCCTTGCCAAGGGCTGCTCCTCCCTGCAGTACTCTGGTCAAAAGTGGATTTTTCCCTTTCCACAGGAAAAGCTCTCACTGGTATCGAGGTGAGGTCTCTTTCAGCAGGACCAGAGAGCAGAGCACAAATCCATTCAGCACACATCAAATGCTGGGCTGCAGCCTGCAGACCTGATTAATCTGCTCCTTTCATGAGCCAGAATCCAGACTTAGAGGAAACACACAACATCCCATCCTCCATCCAGGGCCATGACATCAACAGATTTCCACTCTCCCACATGGAAATAAGCTTGCCCCTCCATCCCCAGCAAAATATTTGAATTCAAATACAATTTATTTCTCCTATGCACACAATACTACCAAAGCAGCTTTGTGTATAGGTATTATCTTCTGGTCCATTGACTTTTAATAGCATATTTGTAGCGTAGACAGCAATGAGATGCCTGAGTATCACACAGGGTTCTGCAGCACTTCCACTGTCACCAACAGACAACTGAACACTGATGCTGCTGATGGAGTTTCTTGGAATGGTCCGGGACACAGACAGGCTTACTACTGCATCATAAAAAAAAGAACTGAAATTGGAGATGGAAAAACCCTATCAGATCACTGGATGCTTCAGTGCCCTCTGCAATTTACTTCTTCAGTGCTTTCAGCCACCAAAGCTCAGCCATCCCAAATAACAGCTCCTATCCATTCCCTTGAGAGGTCATTCCACTGCCTCCAAATTTCTAGGCAGTCCTTCAAGCTTGCTCAGCCCAAGTTCAAAACCAAGAAGCACCATTCTCTGCCTTCTTATGAGCTGGACTCAATGATCCTTATGGGTCCCTTCCAACTCATATTCTCTGACTATGGCCAGTGTTCCATCCCTGGAGGTGTTCAAGGCTGGACATGGTTCTGAGTACCCGGATCTAACCACAAATGTCCCTGTTCATTGCAGAGACCTTTAAAGGTTCCCTTCAACCCAAATGATTCTACATAATTCTCTGTATTCCTCATCACAGCTCCCAAATATTTTTCTTGCCAATCCTGCCATTCTCATCCCAGTTATCTGCTCCTTGACCAGAGTTAAACTCTTCCAGGGTTTAAGGACAGTGCCCTTAGTTATTCTAAATAAGGCATAAATGACCAAGGATTTTACAACCAGTCACAAGAAAGAAGAAGGAATGAACTCATCTGGGGCACCCTCCCAAAGGACTATTTATCACCATTACCAGTAAGTAAATCTCTTTCAAAAAAGAATTAAACAACTGCAATACAAACAAATTACAATTGAGCTATTAATTAAAAGTCCTTTGCCTCTTCCCACAACCCCTTCCACCTTTTTAAAGCCACACAAACGTGACACTAAGTTGTCTGCATGCTGGCTGCCTTCAGAGAAGCACTGGAGAGCACACAGCATCTTCACAGGCCTTGCATCCTCTCTCTTCATCAGATTGGTCACATTGGTTCAAAAATAAATATATTACAAATCACAGAATGGCTTAGGTTGGAAAGGACCTCAAATATCACTAGCCATGGGCCAGTTACCTCCCATCAGATCAGGATGCCCCAAATCCAACCTGCCCTTGAGCACTTTCAGGGATGGAGCATCCAAGACTTCTCTATGCCTTCTCTTCTAGATAAGCAGTCTATTCCACTGCTGTGTGTGGTGCCCATTCTTGAGAAAGAGTTTTTCAGGCTCTCTGCTGTCAATCCAGTATCTTTCATTACAGAAAAGTTACATGATGACCCCCAGTGCCTGTCTTCATCTTCCACATGGCCCTTAGGGGAGGCTGCTCTGGGCTGTGGATGAGATGGGTGCAAGCAGCCAGACGAAAAGTTGGCAAGACTCAGCTGTTCATATACAGAGTAGATGAAGCAGCAAACAAGAGTGCCCACAAGCAAGGGGTCATGGGGGAAGCAGCCTGTGGGAACGCAGCACGAAGCAGGTTCAAGGCTTCCCAGGTCACAGGAAAACTATCAAGCTGACATTTTTTCTAGCTGCTTTTAGCAGCTGCCTAAAATAAACATTTTGGTTTTGTAAAAGCAATTGAAATAGGTGCTAGCTGATAGCCGGTCAGTGCACTTTTTATTTCATTTATAAATAGGTTATTAATGCTTCTGGGAAAGAGAAAATGTTTTATTTCTATATTTAAATCAGTGCTGATCTGCTAATTTCTCCTGCAGCTTTCTGGTGCATTTTCTCAGCACTGGCTCCCTGCTCGTGCACCAGGCCATCTTACAGTCATTAAGGTTGGAAAAGACCACTAAGATCATCTTAGTCTAATCAAACCACCAGATGATGCCCACTAACCACATTACTCAGTGCCACATCCATCCTTCCAGTGCAACATCCACATCTTCCAAACCCTCCACCAGAATAGCATAACCTGGAAACTGGAACATGAGCAGTAACTACTGTTGTAAGAGCCTTGAAGGAGAGGAGTCACAGGAGGGCATGGCTTTGTCACAACCCCTGGGTGGGCAGCATTGGGCAGCACTGAGGCAAGGCTCATCAAGAAGCACACAGCCACAGAGCTGCAGCCAACCTTGTTATGGTTGGCAGGCCAAGCAGAGGGCAAGGCACCTACCAGCTGCAGAAGCTTCGTGCTGCATCACCTTGAAGCCACCAGATAATAAATGGCACAGCTTGCATTTCAACAGAGAACAATCAGGCATTTATAGAAAGAAGCCCCAGTGAAACCACATGCCCTTTCAATCCACTTCCCAGGCAAATAAAACCGAGTAATATTGAACACAAGCAGTACATCAAGGAGCTTTTAAAATAAATAGGAAAGGTACCAACGAGGAAAGACCCCGACCTCAAAAAAGGCCAAGCAGTCACTCTGCCCGCATGTTTCTGAGCATCTAACCCTCAACGTCAAGCCTCTCCAAGACACAGAACTACTTTTTTCATTCCTATACAGTTGCAAGCAAATAATCAGGGAACAACAACCGGTGCATGATTACAACCAGACTCGACCAAGGTAACGGAGGTCAGAATTAAGCCTCAACTGAAAGGTAGGTCATGTATTTGTGTGTTACCCCAACATGCCTCAAAGCTGCAGCAATAATTGTACGATGAAAGAGGAAAGCAAAAAAAAAAAAAAAAGCCAGCAGAAACAATAAAACAATCCAGCAAAACCAAAAAGCCAGGCATCCAGTATATCTTTGCAGGAGCTGCTCCTCTTGAATCAGAACCCTGAAATTGTTCTGCAATCGACTCAGCGGACAGTTATCATCTGTTTATGGAAAAAAATGTTAATAACCCCCAATCATAATCAAATAGGCAACCACTTTACTTTAAGTACCTATTAACTAATGCTAAATTACAATGGAACAGCTCTGCAAGTGCTTCTGACATCCACATGCACATCAGCAGTGCCAGCACTTTGATCAGGGCTATTAAAACATACCGAATGAATTGATAGCAACGCCATTTCTAAAACATCATAGGAAGAGTGGGCAGCATTTATTTACCAGTCATTCTTCCCTCTCTCCCACTTCCCTTTTATTTCTTCTCCCTAATCAGAAAGGAGTTGCTGGTAGGCATTGCAACAGACGCTCGCATCACCCATAAAGCCCTTCCCAATTAAGTTTAGTTTTCTTATCCTAAGCTGAACATCCACATGGACACCCTGATACCCAGAAAGGCTTGAGATATTTCCATCAGTAGGGCATCACCCAAGTGGTTATTTAGCCACCTATTTCCCCAATGCCTGTTAAAACAACAGGATGCTGTGAAAACGATGCATCTCTAAGCCCTGCCACCCTTTCCTCTGGGTCAGCAGACCCAGAAACCTCAGCAGACAGACAGGAAACACCATGCAAGAGAGCTGTGCACACAAACACAGCGCTATCACACGCCTTATTTCTTCAGGAAATCAGATTAAAGCGCAGTGGATTTTCTGCTAGCTGCAAACAACTCTGAACCATCAGCTGGCACTGCCTCCACCCAAGGAAGAAACCTCATTTGGAAAACATAAGTAGATTTTAATCTCAGAGCCTGGAAAATAGTTCACCTCAGCAAAACGACAAGTGCTCTTGTCTCTGGATTTTCTCTAACATCTTTTTCTTCCATCTCTTTTTTTTTTTTAATGTTAAAGTTGTGCAGCACAAGGAATACATCACACAAATATGCATGAGCACACACTCTCTATCCCCAGGCACTTGCAAACGTAAGAGAAAATAGGCAAGAGGAGCATATATTTAGTCCATCAACCTAAGCATTTATATAGCCCCCATCACTGTGCCATCCAAACATTTTGTTAGTCCCAGGACTTTTCTGTACTGTTATTGTTTTATGAAATTTCATGTTTGTTAGTCCCAGGACTTGCTTGTGGCTTTTTTTTTTTATTATATTATGAAATTTCATTTCCTGTCATCTGCTGGGATTATATTTTGATGGGAAGACGCAGAGCTTTACGAGGCTCCCGGTTATGAGGCTGACCCCAAATGGTGAGGTGTGAAACCTTCCTCCTCCAATGGGTGCTCGGAAAGACTGAGACACAGATCCCAGAGCTGGAGCAAAGGACAGCTGAGTGCAGAGCACCAGACTTTTTGCTCTGCCCCCAGAGTCTGTTGGGCCCCCCTAGCAGCTAACACTTGGTAGCCCACTGTGATCTCCATCATTCCACATACATCCCCCTCTTTCACCAGGAGATAAACCCTCTGTTTAACTCTAGAGAAAAGATGTGCTTAGAGAGACTCAGGAGGTACTTAGGGTAACGTGTCCAATATGAGTACACAATGTTCTGCATCCGTGACAAAAACAACAGAAAAAAACTGCTCCTACAGGCTTGCCAAGCTGGGATTTCAACAAAAACAGCTCCTGATTCAGGGAGTGATGCACTTTCCTGAAAAGACTCAGGCTTTGTATTTTTGGGTTGGTTTTTTTCTTCCTCTCAATAAATGATAACAATTCAGTTGCCATACATGATGGTTACTGCCTAGGAATAAACAACAAGTGACCCAGCTAAAGGAGATTAGGAGAGGGTTGCAGGCTGTGCTATATCCAGCACAAGGCATTGGAATAGGGAAGAACATATACATGAGCCTTTAGGAGAAGAGCTCTGTGCCACTCAGTAAAGTGCTCTAATGGTCTGGACAAGAGCAGCACCCCGTTAACTCAGCCTTCAGGAAGAAGGAAAAGGAGCCCATAAAGAGGACACCAGTGAAGGAGGCACCCAGCAAATGCAGGACAAGCATAGGCTTGAAGGCATTATTGCCAGCTTTGGACCATCCAACAACAGCTTGGCTGAGACTCTAAAACAACCTAAGGAGACCAGGCTTATGGATCTACTGAGCAGATGGAGAGATTAGAAAATGCATTTTGGAAAGAGCAGAGGGGACCATGGCATTTCTTGGGGGGAAATAAGTCAATCAGCTGCCAGGGCATAACCAGGATACTGCCGAGCATCTCAGCTAATGCAAGCAATTGGAAGAGCAGCTTTTGTGTATGAAGACACCTAGAACACCTGCAACTCATCGCAGAGATGTCTCTCAAAGTAATGTAATCTATAAAATCTGGGAATTCTGCATAGCTGTGGTTGGACAAATTATGGTCTAATGAGGAGGAAAGCAGGCTCTTCTGGTTACATGTTTTTCTTCCCCAAAACTGCACTTGTAAGAGCCATCACTGCACACCTCTGGTTTCTGTGAATGCAGGATATCCACTAACATGCTTGCCCAAGCACCTCCAACATGTGCACACATCTGTTCCAAAACTGGTTACTCACATCATGTTCACTCCTCTTTGATTCTTCCATCAGGGTCAGAAGTTACTTTTCCTTTTTATATTTATATCTCTAAGCCTCATCAGTGGCAAATGCCCAAACACTTCAACAGAGTTCTGACAAATCCCACAGAAGGCGCATAACATCATCCCAGTTTTACAGATGGGGAATTAAAGCAGAGGCAGAGGTTAAGACAGCTAATTGACTACGGACATTGAGTCAGTAGAAGAGCTGGGAATTGATCCCAAGAACCACGTCTTCCATTCCTCCACTCCACCCACCAGTCAGTACACCACCCTACCAGATGGTTCCTATCATTAGACATATGGACTAAATATTGCTAAGTTGATGTAGAAGATTTTTTATTTAATTAAGAGTCCTGTCTTCCATCTCCATAGGATGCATAAGGGAAACTCCAGCCAGAATCCCATCTGGATCCACTGAGGAAACATGTAAAGCAAACAAAGCTCTAGACAAGCAGAAGAAACACTCCCAAACCTATCAACTGCCCTGCAAGGCAGACACCAGCACGGCCAGGAGCAGGCTGCGACTCAGGAGCCTTGGCCCAAGCCCTGCGTGACAAAGCCTGGCTTCAGAACAAGCGAATGCATGAGCCACCAACTGGGCTGGGAGCTCCTGTCACACCAAGGCATGAAGCTCTCACAGGGTACCACCAACACTCCCCAGCTGGAAACAACAGCAGAATCACAATAATCAGATGATACACTGTCATCTGCTCCATCAACACCACGACAAGCCAACATTGGTTCAGGTAGGAAAGAGACCAGTTCTGCACAGCAAACACTGGAAGCTTTCTCACAATCCAATCACTTCAAAAAGCTTTCAAGTTGCTACTCACAAAGCAGAGGAGAAAATTTTCCAACAGAGGCACACTTCCACATCACCAAAAAGCAGGTCAGCATTTGCTTTCCTGGCACACACCTTACAAACTTGCAGCACATCATGGTCCCAACTCATAAACAGGCAGAGAATTGAAGCACCTGCTTTTCCAACAGAAACCAGAACTACTTCACATCCCAGCAGAGGATATTGTTCTCTTCAGATAATATCTCTTGGATAATCTTCTCTTCAGAAGGCTTTGCATCAGTACTGACAACATATGAACAAATCCACAACACCTTTCCACGTGCTCTATAAGGACCTGGCAATCTTGGAAGGTGCCTCCTGCCAGAGGAAGGAGGCTGCACCTACCTTTCATCCCAAACTTGGACCGTCGGCCGTACTTGTTGATCATAATAAAGAGGACCACCAAGAGGACACAAGCAAAAGCTGCTAGTCCAACCGCTATGGAAACCTGGAAGAAAAAACTTAGAGTCAAGGCAGTGGAATTTGAGAGTTTAGATTGAAAATAAAGGCATTTCCCTTGCCAAATTATCCTTTCTCTAGTTTCACACCTCCTGCTGCAGACCCATTGATATCAGCTATGGAGGAAAATACAAGCAAAACCAGACTTCTGGTACAAACTGGAAGTATCATGGGTTGTTCCCAGTGTTGGAGCTTTGGGATCTCCTTGTCAGCAGTGTTGGCCTGGCAGCAGCTCTTCCAGGACTCTCAAACCAGGTATCAGCTGGCAAGGAGGACCTCTGCTCCAATGCATACATCACAAGCCTCCATTTGCAATATCACTACTGTGCTCTGATGTCACAACACTAAAGCTCTACTAACCTGAGCTGGGAATACGTAGGAGCAGCAGAATATTCTTTAGAAAGAGCAACTCTCTCCATTCAACCATCTCTCAGGATGGAGAATAGAGATAAGAACATAAGAGCAGAAAGAAGACAGAAGGAACCAGGTAGAATCCCTCTTTCCCAAAACATTTTGTTTTCATAATGCCTCCAGCAGTTCCCTATCTATTCTAATTTTAAGTGGTAAATATTTATACCAGAGAAGCATCCAAAGTCCTTCACTGGAACTGTGGCACAAACGTGTCAGTCCACAAGCAGAGGAGAGAAAACCTCCCTGTGCTAAAGGCTTTATACGAGCCCAGCCTTATTTTAACATTTTTGAATATTTATTACTACAGGTCTTTGCTCGAGATACTTCCACTACATTGATGTAAACAGCAATTTCCTTGGCATTTGACCAATTGCTCTCCTGTAGCAGGTCATGTTGCATTTAAACCTCACTTGATTTTTACAAAACTGTATGGTATAAATAGAAAACATATCATTAACCAAAAACAATTATTTTCTTTCGCAACATTCCCCCTGTGCTTGACATATCAGCTACAATATTTAGTTTCTTTTTTTATTTTATTTTACCACACACTATTTTCATCCCCCAGCTTTTTTTCCTATGCTTTGCATTTAATAATCACTGCACATTATTACCCTTTTCTCACTGTTCAAAGCTTTCACTTAAGCTATACAAGAGTTTCACTTGGATGGGAGCTAAAACCAAGGGGAATTGTGTTTTCTTCATTCTGTTAATACTTAGCAGGTTTCAAGATCTTAAATTTTTTTCACAGAATTAGAGCACTTGTATAACATGCTACTTTTTCCCAATGCTTGTACACATTTTTATTTTTCCCCTTGCCTGAATTCTGCAAAATAAAGACAATGGTGAGATCTGATAAGCCATAGGCTTTCTTTCATTTTTTATTTTTGGCATGCCCTGCAGGGTAGAAGAGAGGGCAAACTGGCATTGACAAAATTGAACCAAGCTAAATCTGAGTCTCTAACAGGGCTGAACTTAACAGTTCAATAATAGCATGAAACACAATCGACTGTTTGTTTGTTCTCTGGGTGCTACTTTTTCAGAGTGAGAATTTCTGACCTGCCAGCAACAACTTCACAGGATGTCTTATTTTCAAAGAGCTCCCTGGTTGCATACAGCAGACCCAAGAGGCTCACACAGTTCACATCAGTACTTTGCTTCCCCAGCACAAACCATAAAACCCTTCTTATTTTGTTGGCTGACTTGAACCACAAAGGAAGAGATTTTTTCCTTGCAAGCATCTCAAAACAGCGCTGGACTGTAAACACTGAGCCATTAATAAGAAATACATGCAGAACAGTTGTGCTGAGAAGAGGACAGGACTCACCCCAAACGTGTCCTCCTCTGGTTTGTGGGTCACAGTGATTGGTGGAGTGGGACTCACTTCATAGTCACCAACTGAAACCAAAACAATGAAGAAGATTCATTGTGGCTCTGATGATGCTCCTAAAGCACCAGCATGCCCCCAGTGCACGTCTGACCCAAGGAGAACCAGTTCATCCCTAACCAAGGCTGCAGTTTTATTTCAGACAGCACTAAAATCAAAGAGTGATGTGCACAGCCATAGAGAAAACACAGACTAAGACAATGCTAATGCTATTTCAACTCTGCAACTGAGAAACACTCAAGTCCCTGCTCTGCCAGGGTGAGCGAGCTCCACCCCTCAGCCATCCAATAGAAACTTCAGACGTCTACTGTAGGGATAAGGTATGAGATTAATTTCAGCATAATTTATCCAAAGAAGCAGTTACTTGGATGGGCTTTGGAGAGTGGGGAAATACAGTATGGTCTGTTGAGGAAACACCATGAAAGTTCAGTCCAATTCTCATCCCACTCCATAACACACAGCACGTTGTACATGGATGATTACACACCAGATCCTTTTTTAGGATCGCACTTAAGGGAAGTATCTCCAGGGCTTTGGAGAAATCCCAGAACTGATCAACACCTCCCCATCCATCTTGGTCGTGCATTGGGAAGCCAGAAACAACTCCCACAGTATGCAAAGGAGACACTTACTTGAGACAAAGTTGTCCGTACTCTCTGTGGAAAGGACAAAGAGAGAAGCAACACAATTAGCAACACAGCAAAGGCACAGTAATCTCATTCCCAGCCCACCTCAGGCACACTCTATCACCTCAAGAGCCCAAGAAACAAAAACATTTAATATTTTATCCTTTTGGGCATCTCTAACTGGTGATGTCCTGGATACACTTGGCCAGCAGGACATGCCAGAGGTCAGGACTGAGTGCACAGGAGCCTTGATCTGAAGTGAAATTGGAAGGATGCAACTGCAAAATTGAAATGGAAATTATGGACCTTTTGACTAGCTGTTAAATGATTGCTTTTAGCAAATGATCAAAGCTCAGCGGACACAGGTGTTCAGTAGGATGGAGGCAGAGAGGCAGGTTTTGCCTTGGCTGGTAGCCTTCACCCAGCAACAAAGGTCTACAGGGGCAGGGATCAGATCAAAAGGAGAACAGGCCAGAATGAGCCAGGGGGTCAGAGGAGGCCTCTTGGGTTCCCTCAAAAGCCTATTAAGTCCACTCATGAATGCTAATAGTGTCAGCATTGGACCCGATGCCATGGCTGACCTAGAGCTGCTTCCTCCCCAAGAGAGCTGCATGGCAGCCACTCGACTGCTCTGGTCTATTCAGCAAGGCCCCTTCAGCTTTGAAGACTTCCAAGGGCTCTAACAATGAGGCTTAAGGCTCTCCATGACATTCAGTTTACATAGCATAAGAACAGTGTCAGCTTTCAATTCACTTGCCCATGTAAGAAACTGAGCCTGATGTTAACTGGAGTTTACACAGCTTTGTTGGCAGAGGGCTCCTGGAAGGACACAGAAATGCTCACACTGAAGTACAGAGGAGGTTTGGAAGGGAAGTGTAAAACAATTCCCAAGTGACAAACAAGGCCTTCCAGACCAGGAGAAAAAGACTCTAAAAAAAATATTTTTGTTTCAAGTTAGGCAGAACCAATTTCCCTTGACTTCCTCTAGCAAGAGGGGAAAAAAAAAAAAGAGGAAAAAAATACTTTCTGTGGACAGTTCTACTTCTTTATCTATTAATACAGACTCTAGTCATAAAAATGTTATCTGTTTTTGCATTTTTCTTTCCTGAAGTAAATCGACACCCATCAGAGGTTTTTCCCACTAAACATTTTTATTTTTTGAAGGGTAAAACAAAACCAAGAAATTTTATTCAATTTGATGTCTGGGAGAAGTTTCCAAAGAACTAATGATCATTCAGGGGGAATTTGATAGACCGACTTAGCAGATTAGTTAAAAGGAAATAGGAATAGCCTATGGCAGAGGTGTCAGTGACAAAATGCAATGACATCTTCACTGGGAGATGAGAAATTTGTCCTGGGAGCCATGCTCCAGGCCCCTAGAACCATGACATGGCACAAAGTTATGGCATGCATCTCCCAGCTCCTACACAGTTTCTAGTAGCAATTTCTCCTCCAGGCTAGGCAACACAATCTGGCATCACACTAATGAGTGGTTACACACCACAGGTTCCTAAAAAAAAAAACCCACAGTCACAAGGTCCTTTACCATGCCAAAAGAAATTCTTCCAGGCTAAGGCTTGTATTAAGACTAATAATCCCATCATAGGTAGTTACAGCAATACCTGTGCACGAGTGAATAGCTATAGGCAATGAGCTTCCCAAACAAACCACCATGGGGAAGTTTCAATTTGTCACATTTTCCTGGAGGAGCCTACCTTCAAATGGGAAATTATAGACATCAGCTGCATTGAGTGTTAATGTCAGCTCCGGCAGTGGACAGAGCAACGAACTTGAGGGAAAATAAATTACAGTTTGGATTGTGCTGACAGGGTCTGCAAGGGTGAGGAACAGCTTGGGACTTTAGATCAAAAGAAATAAGAGAAATGGGTCATTTCTTGCTGGAAGTTGGCTCAGGGTATGTAAGCACTCACATCAATAACACACACAAGGCATTGGTGAAGATGCACAGACAAGGGCAACATTCTACATATATTTCACACAAACAGGTTCTCCCAGAGCCTCTGACAGAAGAGGTGCTTCAAACACTGATGTACCTTCCCACATCGTAGCATGGTTCAGATACACTTCCAAAATCAGCTCTCCAGAAGAGCAGACCTGCCCATTTTTCTGGAGATCCAGCACCTACTTAGAGGTGTCCTCATTTCACATATGGGGAAATGGGGTCACAAGGGTGGCACCTGACAGAGCTGATGCTGAGAACCTGTGCCTCACCTCACCCACCCACATTTTGTAAGCTGCTCTTTCCCCTCCCCCCGACAGCAGGAAGCATGAATAGGTAGGATACCCAAACAGCATCATCCTTGAGGCCTGAATATAAATTTTCCATTCCCATCCATATCAGCTCATTTGTTCAATTGTCAGATCTTCAAGGCAGAGATTTGGGTTTGCATTTACAATATTTGACCTGCGGGAAAAGTCTGTGTACATATATGGTGTGATATAAATAATAAGTGAGAGCACTGTTGGTATTTTTCTATATTTAGCAAATGCCCTATTTTGCTGGATTTTCTTGGGCTGCAGGGGCCAATTTAGAGCTGCCACTTTCTCACGGCATCATTCCTGAAGGCAGCAGCATGCACAGACCTTAACTCCATGATGGTCAGTGTGATGCTGCAATGCTAGAGAGAAGACCAAAGCCATCAGCGCTGCTATATAGTAGAAAGATCACCACCAAAGGTCTCTGCTGTATTCTCCAGAGCTGGATTTTCATGTCTTCAAACTTTTTTTTTTTTTGCAGTTAAGCCATAAATCACTAGAGAGTGCAGCAGGGAATTCCAAACAATCAGTAAAGAAATCCTAGCAAATTGATGCAAAGCAACTAATTGAGCTGTCGCCTTTTTTTTTGTAGACCTGTCATCCTGGAATTGCACATGTCATATTTAGAAAGAAAACAATCCTGACATTGCTTCATCCAGTTGCAATCATTTCTCAACTGCAAGTTGGAAGAAAAAAAATAAAAGAAGGAACAAAAGGCAGAGCCTGCCTCACTTTAAGAGGATTTCCTTTATTTAGCTTATAAGTAACAACTCCACAGAATAATACCATCTGTGTATTGCAGGATATATTGCAAACACAAACATCTAAACCATTTAGTCTCTCTCCTCTCAGTGCAATTTAGACTGACATCCACCAAAGTTCAAGATCAAATTCTTCCTCTTGATATGAACAAGAAAAGGGGGATTTCCTGCTGTTAAACTGCTTTGCGCATTTCCTTTTACACTGATTCACATCAGGAATCACTGATATGTGGCTGATGAGAACCAGCAGTCCCAACACAACATTACATTCACAGGTGAACCACGTACTTGGGGTCACAATCTTGCAGGGCTGCTTAAAACTTCACATCACTAGATTTATCATGATGCCTCTCTCATTGCTCTCACGTTCCAGTCAGACACCACCACAGATGACTACACTCCATAAGTCATAGAATGGCTTGGGATGGAAAGGACCTCAAAGATCATCTGATCCAATGGGGTCTGATTTCTCTTCATCACCTTTTGTAATTTCTATGCTGTGTTGATCACTGAATTAGACAGTTGTGACCACAAGTGTCCTTCGGTGTCCCCTTTTCCAACCCTCTTCTTAAAGGCCAACTTAGAATGAGTTGACAGCAGCTCCTCGAGCTGCCAGGATTACTGGTGCTACCATATTGAAACCATCAGACAATCCTAATGAGATTAACTGAACATCCTACCTGGAAAGGGCTTCTCAAGGAAGTGTCCTTTGATGGTCTGGTTGGCTGAGCCCAGCTGGTTGGTGGCCACGATCGTGTAGTTGCCATTGTTGTAGTGAGTGGGTTTGTTGAAGAGAAGGCAACCCTCAGACACTTCCCCTTGTTGGTAGAACTCCATGTGGATAATCTCTGTCTCCCGGAGGACCTGACCGTTGTGCAGCCAGTGAAGGGTAGGAGCTGGATTCCCATGCACTGCAAAGGCAATGCAGTGCTCCAGGTGCAACACCGGCTCCTCCAGAGTAAGGATGCGAGGGGGATCTAGCAGAGAGAAACACAGCAGGCTCACAGCAACCCAATAGCTGAATCATGCCTTGTGCATTAGGGAAATTAAGGTTATTGAAAGCGCAGCCTCCAAAATCCCTTGCTCCTTTTATTGTTCCCATGGATGCCTGCAAAAAAAGGAGCACTGAAGTCATGAGAACCACTCCATACTCCCCAGAAGGAGGACCTGAACCATAATACTGGGCTTGTAAAGGGGGTTATGTATTAACCCCAAGGTTGGCTCCTTCACCAGCCAAGAAATTATTAAGACAGAAGTTACTCAGTGTGCACAAGGTGGCTGTGATCTTCTCCTCCAGAGATCACAGGGAGGCAGTCGGCTCCCATAGAGGACACCAGGACATAGCACTGTCACAGTACCCACATGTGAGGTGCCCATGGGGGATCTCCAGTCACAAGGAGCAGTTTCAGATTTCATAAGTTGAAGGAGCGAGTATCCTCCTGTGGCTGCAGATCCATGGGAATTCTGACTGCTTGAACATCCCAAAGGAGTTCCCACTCATTGAGCACCCCCTCCAGGAGTGTTTTAATTTAAGGGAATAGAGTAGGACAGAGAAAGGAAAAGCAGGGACACAACCAGCAGTTTCTTGTGTGTGTATCTTCATCCTTTTGGGAAACCCCCCAGCAATTCAGATGCTCTGCTGCCATTGCTTCTGAAATCCCAAATACAACATCTACATATGAAGTCTTAAACCCTAAGGCTGGCAACATGTGGACCCAAAGAACAATTCTGTGCAAATACAAAGGACACAAAGAGACAGATCTTCTCTGAGGTTGCCATTTTCCTGAGAGTATCCAGCTGCAAAGACGATCCACAAGGAAAAATAATAAAAATTTTGGTAAAAAAAAAAATAATCACTGACTTCAGCCCATCTTTTTGGAAGAAGAAAAAAAAAAATGTGGTACTCAGCCACCCTGAACCACATAGCTGTGTCCCAGCCACCTCGTTTCACTCACAAGTCTAGATCTACATGTGGCTTATTCACATCTTCTTGGCAAGGATGCTTCAAATCAGGCAGCCACCTACACAGAGAAACCCAGATTTTTACTCTCTTTTGGTGTGAAATCACAGCCCGAGTGATGGGTCTGGGCAATGAGAGCAGGGGTAGCAGAAACTGTCAGCAGCTTAGAGGATTACACGGGTGAAAACAGGCATTGGCACCGTGCTTTTTAAGGTGTGGAGGAAAAACATGCTAAAACGCAGTGCAAAAAAAAAAAAAAACAACACACCCACCTGCTGACTGATCATCTCTGAGCTGATGTGAACTTTAAATACCTCCATTCTTCAGTCCATCAATACTACTTACTGGGAGGAAGATGAAAGAAGAAAGCATCTGCTCTCCTCTTTCCAATCCCCTGTGACTACCTTGTCTTTGTAAGACCCCGTGGCTCCTATGCTAGGCTTGCAGCACGTGGTCTCACCAAGACTAGCCAGAATCACACATGGTCCCTACTGTGCCTGGAAGGGTGCTGGGAGGTCAGATTTCTAAACTACAAATTACAAATGCTACAGACACAGCAACATATAGTAAATCTCAACTGCTCGAGAGTGCAAAGCTCTGTAAACTTCCCCTTAAGGTCAGGTTTGTGTTGAGATATACTGGAAAGCACACAAAAAGCCAAGCTCCAAGTAGTTAAAAGTGAATGGTTGAAATGCAACACGCATGTGCTCACATGGTGTGTGTGCTGTTTAACTTTGTAGGAGCACATCTGGAGGGAAGCACCCTAAAATCAGAGGCAAAGATCACACTGGCTTTAGCAAGGGTGACATTTAACCTCTCTCATGATACCAGGGTGAGCAACTCTTTGTGAACAAAGGCAATTTAGTCCTTCTGTGACTTTCCCCTCACTCTGTTGTACCTTACAAGAGATGAGCAGAGAGACATCCACCACTAGTGTGTTCCTGCGGCTCTTGTCTGCTCTAGTGCTCAACTCTGCAAGAAATTCTGCTCAGTACTGACCTTAAGAGTGCTGAACAAGGACCCACCACTGTGCTCAGCTCTTAATTCGCATCCAAAAAAATATCAGTGCATCACAGGCAGCAATCTGCAGTGCATCCATACAAGTCACTGCCCTCCCTCCAGTCTCTGCACCACCAAAGTCTCCCCACTGCTACTTACAGTAGACAGTGAGCAGAACGCTGGCATTGCTCATCCCCACCACATTCTCAGCAATACAGGTAAGCAGGAACCCATTGTCCTCACTGGTGACGTTCACCAAGGTCAGGTTGATGGCATGAACATTGGTCCAGTTGAGGTTGGTCTGTACATCACAGAGAAATACAGACAGAAATCAGCATCCACTGGCTTCTCTCCTTCCTGCTACTGCCCCCAGAAGAGTATCACAGTTTCTGCGTAAGAGGCAAGAAAGGCTTTAAAATTCAAGGACAAGTAGGACCGGGGGAGGGTATCTTATGTCCCGTCATTGGAGACATTCAAGGTCAGGCTGGACGGGGCTCTGAGCACCTGATCAGCTGTAGGTGTCCCTGTTCAGTGCAGGGGAGTTGGACCAGATGACCATTAAGACTCCCTTCCAAATCAAACAAATCTATGATTCTATGAGGAGCTATTGGGATGTGGAGAGCTGCAAGTGTTGTGGTATTGGTAAACATAGCTTGTCCCTAGACAAGCTTGCTTAGCTGCCTGTTTCAGCTACAGCTATTGCAGACACGTCTGTAAACAGGTAGTTTCATTAGAAGAGACATGAGTTAAGATTCAATTAGGGAGCACTGAGATATGAAGCTATCTCATCTTCACTTTCCTGTCACACAGAGGAAAGGCTTTGCTGCCTGCAACGTCCTTCAGGGTTCTCATATGGATAAGATACCTCTATTTTCCTTACAGTCATTTCACATTTCTCACTGCACTCCACAATACCTACAGATCCCCCCATTCATAGATGTGGAAAACCCAAGGTCCCCCCCACGACAGCACCCAGCAGCACTGCACCTCCTGGGCCCTACCTGGTGTGTGTTGATGGAATGCAGATCTGCCACCGTCCAGTCAACGTCAGGCAGTGGTGATCCTGAGCCATTGCAGGTGATGACAGCATTCTCCCCTTCCCTCACCGTCAGGTTCACATGGCTCACACTGATCTCAGGGAGGTCTGGGAGGGCAGACATAGAAATTCTTAGGTGCAGGGCAGCATTGGCCACAGGACACATGTGGATACAAATCCCACCAAGCTGTTTGTCAAATCAGCCTCCAGCACTCTGCAGTACGTAGCAGGAAGCAATGGCACGGCACTGTCCCACCAAGGAAAAGAGGGAGCATGGAGACGTGTTCCACATCCAGTAACGTGGATGCTGGAGATATGCCAGCTGACAAGATCCTCCAGAAGTTGTGTTCAGTCCTGGCTGCTCTTCCCCTCACATAACATCCTCCCAGTTTCTATCAGCCCCACAGATACTGCTTTTAAGAGCAGTCACCAGTGACAAGAAAGCTGATGCACTGAGAGAGGATCCAAAGTGTCCACACCTATAGGTATACAGCAGAGAATGCCCAGCACTCTGAGGAAGAACATCATCCCTCTAATTTGTAACAATCAATAGCAGATGACCAAGAATGCATCCTCATATCAACCACCACTCTCCTAACAAAAGGTGCCCTTGTTCTGCCTTGGTGGTAGCAGAACAATTCATTGATTTACGGCAGTCCTGATTCACATACCTTCCTTCCTTGGTGCTGCAGGCACCAAAAATCCTTGCAACATGAAACAAGGCCGTCTGGCTGCAATTAGAAGGGCAAAGAACATTCTGGGCTCTTCTGGGTAAGGCAGAACAGCGGTCCCCTTCCATCACAGAAAGGCAGCTTCCATCACACTGACCCAAAGCCAGGACATCTGTGCTCCCAAATCATCACCCTGATGCCCATCTAATACCACCACTGACGGAGTCATCTCTCCTCCCACCCCCAATTCCTACAGATCTTTTTCCCCTGAAATCCTTGCAGATTATTATTCCCCTATTTGTGGAGAAAGTGACAGTGCTCTTTCAGATCTTTTTAGTTCATCCACAAGCAGGCAGAGTCTGGCCAATTTCCAGGGATTAATAAAGGGACATCGTGAACTCGGAAGCAAAAAATTGATGCAAATGAAAACGCGTGCTCTCTGTGTTCTACTGCTACAAGAAATGAACTCAAATTCCTGGAACAGAGGTCAATTACCAAAGAAAGAAAACCTCTGTTTTTCTTTCTTTTTTCATCCTCTGCGTTTGACAGCTGCTCGTGTACAGACACTTTAATTGTTCTGCTGAAGGTACACGTCCTTCCCTTTATACTACAAGAAATGCTTTCCAGTAATGGTAACAACAGAGCAAAAACTGATACCAGACAGGCAGCTGACATGAGAACAAGGTGAAAGAAAAAGGGTAAGTATTGAACGTGCCTCATCTTGCTCCTGGGGCCACTGGACTCTGTTAAACACAAGCATAAAGCAGAGCGAGATACAGTCACTCTAACCTCTTGCTGACAGAGGCAAGCTTTCAATTGAAAAGTTAAAGCAAAGAAAACGGATAGAGACGTATTTCCTAAGGGTATTTTCTCTTATCAATATACCACTTCTAGAATTTGGTAGACAGACGAAGAGCTATATGAAGCTTCTCAGGCTATCACATGGATTGATCAAAGATTTAGGACAAGAGCCTTCAGTTGTGCAAGGTGAGGTTCAGATCAGATACCAGGGAAAATTTCTTCTCAGAAAGAATGATGCATTGGCACAGGCTGCCCAGAGAGGTGGTGGAGTCACCATACCTGGAGATGTTCAAGAAAAGATGCAGCACTGAGGGATGTGATCAGGAGGCACGGTGGGGACAGGCTGACAGTTGGACTAAGTGATCTTAGAGGTCTTTTCCAACTTGATTGATTCTAAGGTTTATGATTCAAGCAATAGCACTACAACAAAGAAAGCCTCCCAAACCCCACAGCACCTTCGGGCACACCAAAACAGCGGCCCAACATTTACCCAGATTCTATTTTTAATACACAAGACACCCTAATTATCTTCAATCATGTTATCCTTGACCACATGGCGAGGTAGTGCAGCATCAGGTTCCCTACAAAGGGGTTGGCTGGTTGTACCAGAGAGAGCAAGACAGGCCATCCTGCCAGCACCCTCCCAGGAGCCCTGAACAGGCTGCACCTTACCACACTGGGTGATGTTCATGTCCTGCAAAAGGATGATGGCCGTGTCCAAGTTCATACAGCGCAGTTCCTGGGATTGCAGGTTGGCCTCGCCCTTCTCCTGCCAGAGCTGGATCCAGCGGATGTCACAGCTGCAGTTAAAAGGGTTCCTCTCTAATCTCCTATGGGCAGAGAGAAAGAAACGACAGTGGGGTTGGGGAAGGATAACCGGGGAGAAGCTCCTCTGCAGGATCTTCCAGAACACATGGTTCACATCTCTTCCTACTCCAGAGAGGCAGGTTTTGTACATCCATATGTGTTTGTGAAGGAGTGTGTGTGAATAAGGTTTTAGATCTTCCAGGTCCATGCTTGCACATACCTTTCACCATGAGGACTGCACATACGAAAGCTTGGGTTGGAAGGAACCCCAAAGCCCCAGTTCCATCTCCCTGCTGTGGGACTCAGGCTGCCCAGGGCTCCATCCAACCAGGCCTGGAGCACTTCCAGGAATTGGGAATATCTACAGCTCAGTCTCACAGTGATGCCATCCCAACTGCTCCAACAAATCAAATTTATCCCTTAGAAAGGAGCAAGCAGCCTCACGCTACCCTAACACACCGACTCACTCCTAGCACCCCACACCTAGAGGGGTCCAAGAGCCTGCTGGTGAAAGCACACTTCCAACTCCACCGCCAATGCTCAGTGAAGCTAGCAGTGATTCTGCTGAGTACCTTATACAAACACAGCCTCCTGGTGCTCCAGGACATGAGCTAATGTGCAGGATATCATGCATTTTAATCAAATCAAACAGCACCGTGCTGAGACCCCACTGACCTGGCCAGGAGAAATGGAAAGAAGCACTGCCTTTAATGTACTTCGTTTAAGACACTGTTACACATTTTATATACAATGGATGTTTATTATTATTGATTTTCCAACCTATTAACCATTTCATTTACATTTTTAAAGCCCTACAGCTATCTACGCAATAAGTGCAGATCTCAGCAGGGAGGAAACCTCAGTGCTCAGCCAGCACAGGAGTTACCACCAACATGAGCTGGACTGATAACATGAGCAAAACAGAGGAGAGAGCTTGAACAAACAGAATCAGTCCTTGTGAAACAGTGAAGCAGAAAACAAAGCAGTCCGTACAGCAAAAGGTGAGCTTGATAACCCCAAAGCAGAAGGGCATCTCCAAAGGTCAAACTGCTGCTTCTTGCAGCATCCAGCTCCCTGCCTCACACAGGGGGAAGCTGCTTTTCTGCTCCATTCCACACATCACTGCAAAATTCATGCTTCCTTTTACAAATTAATTCCACCGACTAACAGGATTTGGAAACAAGTTCCAAACATGCAGCTGCCATTTGTCCATAGCGGTGCTGTGAAAACAGGAGAAGGCAGCTCCTGGTAGCACTCAGGGTTATTAAACCTGAACTCTAATGATGGCATATTGTTCTACAGGGAGATACAAACTGACACCTGCATAACAAACTCCAAAAGTGGAGTTAAGCTCCACTCAGTGGGTTTTTGTTATTGTGTTCCCCCCCATTCACAAGCACCCAAACCTTTGTTAAGACAGCTACAAGGCTCTGACAAGAGACCTGAAGGCCAAAACAATGAATTTAACAGGCCAGAGCAGATTAGCTCAGTGATTTGGTGGCATTCGATAAGGCATTCTCTGCTCAGGCTTCACAATCCTTTCATTGTGGCCACAGATCCAGAATCCAGGTTCTCCTGGAGACCCAACATCACTGCCACCAGCAGGGCTGGGTGCAGGACACAATACTAGTGCTGTACCTTAGGAGCAGTGTGGGCTAAGAGGCACTGCAAGAAGTGGAAATTCTGCTCCTTTGCAAATATCCTCATGAAACAAGGCTGCTGGGCAGAGCTGCTGTCGCAGCACTTGCGAGCAGCACTGTAAGTAATAGAAGGCAGCCTTCCCAGCCCATTGCTAATTCATGATGGGTCATGAATAATACAGGAGCAGCGTGCGTCAGGGCAGAACTTACCCACGACCTGCCCCAACATCAGTGATGTAACACACCCTAACCGAGACCCCCACAGGGGCTTTTGCACAAATTAACTCCCATCACTGGCCAGACACGCTGAGCGCCACCGGCAGCTGGCGTGGCACTGTGATGTGAACACACTGTGGGTTTCTGGATGTGTACATAGATCAGTTTTCTTCTTACACTACTGTAAAAGCACACTTGGTACATGTGAGATGCTTCTCCTCTTTGCTTGGAGCCTTCCATGCCACAATGAGGTTTGCAGAGATTTCAATGCCTATTTCCACTCAAAATCTGCTCAAAAAAACAAAACAAAACAAACCCTCACCTCTCTTCTCAGATCTCATCACTGTCCTAGAACTGTGGCTAGCATATATCACTAGGCACTAGATGCATCTTGAGGAGCAAAACCCCACTGGCTGGTAGGAAGCCAGCAACCTGGAGATACATCTCTGTAAAGCATGGTGCAGCAGCCAAGAGACCTCCTCTACTGCATGGTCTGATTTTCGGGTGGTTCTGCGTGGAACCAGGAATTGGACTCAATGATTCTTATGAGTACCTTCCAACAAGGGATATTCTCTAATTTTATGTGCTTACTGGATGTATCAGCATCTCAGAGACATCCAAAGCAAGAGACTCCTGTCCACGTGCATTCAGCACAGCCCACTGCTGAGAGGATAAGGATATTTCTATCACGTAGCCTTAGCCTGGAAACGCTGCCAAAGCATCTCTTGGTTACAGGCACTCAGGAGCTTTGCACACCCCCACATCTTCCTGATGGTCTCGTTAACGTAGAAAATGCCTGTGAGAAGCAGTGAGCTTCATGGCTACAGGCACACTGGTCTCCATACAGGAGCAGAGCTGCTTTCTGCACCAGAGGAACTGGCCTGAAAAGGGACAAAATCCATAACGCGTGCCAGCATCAGCCAGCAGGCAAAGCACCTGGGCAAGATCTGAGCACACAGGGCACCAGCACTGTGCTCAAGTTTGGGACAGAAGGAAATGCGGACAATCATGCCCAGCACCAGCATTCCAAGTAGAAGGACTTCATACCCAAAGCAGAGTGATTTTTACCTAGGCACACACCTTATCCCAGGTCTCATCAGCTAAACCAAAGCTGTCTGCAGCTACAGCCTCTCAGAGGGCAGCAGCTCAGATTGTTGCCACACTTCTGCTGCCTGTTTTCATTCACATAAAGCTGCTCTTGAGCTTTGGTATGCCTGCAATTAAAACACTCTCATCCTTCAAGACACAGCCCGTTTCCTTAAGCTCAAGAACCAAAATGCGCCCGGCGGGCAGAAAACAAAACCTATTTTCATTTCCCATTTCTGTTTCCCAGCACTAGTGCTTCTCTTGGGGGTGCAGGTGTTGTTTTCACCTCCTTCCAGAAAGGGATGGGACCCAAAGGGAAGAGCTCTGATAGGGAGCAACACACGGTGTCCAATATCCACATTGGCTAACGCATGGAGCAGGCAAGTATCATCATCTTGCTACAGCAGCATTAGTGCAACTGTTGGCAGCAGTAAGTTTTTAAGCTAAGGGCACAGACATTAAGCCAGGCTCATCACACCAGAGAGCTTGCCATGCCCCATTCCCAAAGCATCTTGTGTAGCATTGTAAAAATGTACTGCAGGCTAAGCTGGCAGGGACTACTTGTATTAGAAATGCTGACAGTCCAGGCAGAGAAACAAGATGTTCAGGACTACAGCATTTTATCCAACCAAGGAAGTAATTGGATCCAGAGTCTTAGGCCTTTCCGGGAAGGAATTTCTTGAAATGTCAGCCCTAAGCTCTCTGAGGACGTGACAAAGGAAGCCAAGGACATGACAGAGGAAACCAGCTGTGACTTCTGGATAAGAAAGGCTCTAAGTCCAATGTTTATGAGCTGTTGCAAGTGTCAGATGCTTCCTTGTGCACGCTCAGCTTGCTTCAGGCTTTGGAGAGCTGTGCACACATTAGCTCCAGCCCTGTCGGTCAAGGTCAGCCTCTGCCGTGGGAATTTAGGCTGGAGTTACAGGAAACCATTCCAAGTCTTGTTCTGGCCAGAAGGAGAAAGAGATAATACTCTTTGGAAGCATGCCTCATTTTTGCCATCCTTTCTTCAGTGAGTCATCACTGGAAAAGCTCCACTCTGTTCAACGCTTCTGCTTTAAAGTAATATTCCTAGCTTGAGACGGTTTGAATGCAGACTGGCAGCTCTTTCAAGCCCCAGGTTCCCATTCACCTGCCTGCTCTCACAGCACGGCGTGATTTTCATATTAGCATTCTGCTCATCTCAGTGCTCACCATGGCTTTGTCAGGTTTTATGTTCCCATATGGAGATCTCCATCACACACAGTAGCAGTTCCTCCATCCCAACACTTTTCCAGAGACAATCCTCCCATCTTCTCCAGCCTTGGGCTTCTGCTTCTGCACAGGCCCCAGCTCCTTGCCACCTCCTTCCTCTCCAGAAGGGTTTTGGCTTCACGTAAATCCTTCATGTAACTCCCTTTCTGGTTTTCACCAGTGCTTCACACTCACTTTATGTAGGCCATATATTCCATCTCCCTTCCAAATTCTGGGAGCCTGCTTAGTGCTCAGCATGCCAAAAAACTGTCTTCTACTCACCCATCCTCTGCATTTCTAAAAAAATTACAAATAAAAATTCCACTTTTGCACATCCTTTCCTAATTTCTCTGCAGCCTGGAGACTTACTTTTCTTTAAAAGCCCCAGTGCTCAGAACCACGACCACCCCACAGGAGAAATATTTCTTTACCTTAGTTTCCAACTTCTTTATGTGAATGATTATTGAGTCCATAGTTTAGGCTACATTCCCACGTGATCTTTTCTCTCAAACATATCAAAGTTCAGCAGTTTCCTGGCCACGGGAAGGACACAAGCACATCAACACTGGCTTCCCAGTGGATATCATCTGAAACGTTCCTCCTCTTTCATGCTTTGGGAAGCAGTAGCATCATGTTATTTGGGTGCATCCTACCCGTGCTGACATGGAAGAGGTTCCATAGTGATGAGAAACCCAGAGGGGACACATGACAAGAAATATCAGTGACAAAGCACTTCTCCAGAAGAAAATAAACTTGACCAGGCTCTCATTCCAGCTCCCAGACAGGGTTCTTGTTGATCACTCAAGCCCATGCCACAGGGCGATGCCAAGAAGCCTTTCAGAGCACAGTGGCAGAGATGACCAGCCAAGCTGGGCATTGCCAAGAAACTCCAATGAAAATGCTGACAACACAATTCATAACAGAACGGCTGTCCATCTCCCATCTCTTTCCTATTACCCAGCCCCATGATTTCCCACGTGCCTACCCACATTACTTCTTTCATTAATCAAGGCTCGTTATCTCTGAGTGCAGCTCTGAGCACATTTCCAACAGGAGCCAAACCATTCACTTTATTTCCCTTTGCCAGGCTGCAGAGCCCTGGCCTCAAGTGACTCTGCTGACACAGACTGCAGCCACCTCCAGCACACCAGCTTCCCTGCCAGCATCCGCTGTTCACTATGGATGTATTCAGCATCTGATGGGACATGCACCATTCAGTGCCCAAAAGGCAGCATCTCAATTCCCTCTTTGTCTGGCATTGGTCTTTTGAGCCCGATTTGTTCTAGCAGACCTGGGGCACACCCAAAGAAAAAAATATATATAAGCAGAGAAATGAAACAACAGAAATGAGCCACTTTGGAAGCATCGCCACTGATCTGCAGGATCACTGTGATCCCAGGCTCTGCTGATGCCTCTCACCCAGGACTGCGGCCCCTTTTGCACCTCCACGCTTGGGTCTTTCTAAGGCAGCAACCATCAATCTGAATTTTGCCAAACAGTGCAATGATAATAAGTAAAGGTCTAAGAATACAAATGACTCATGCTATTAAACTTGAAACCTGAGCCAGGCTTTAAAAATATTTAGAGCAATCAGCAAGGGGACAAATTCCAAGTTCAGCATTTTACGTTTGCAAGCCAGATTCCCCATCAGAAGGGCGTTCCTCTATTTCTAATATCACTATTAGTATTTTTCATTTAACAATTTGACAGAAATAAAATGCACTGCAGCAACACCTGTGATAACACACTTACTCCCACTTGAAAGACTGTCTTTATTCTTTCATAAGTCACTTCCAGCTTACAGCTCTATTGATCATCGGTGAGGATGAATGGAGCTTCCCAGTATCCTCTGGGAGAAATCCTACATATATATATACATATATATATATATATATATTTTTTTTTTTTTTTTTTATACCTACCAAACAACTATTTCTAAAATTCGACAAAACAGGTCATCAGGGCAACACTCCATTGATTTCATGTCCATTTATTCTTCAAGCACAGCACTGAATGCTCCATCAATAATTCAACAAGCTGAATGCCACTGATGCCCCAGGAGGGACACTATCTCATCGTGCACACGGGAGCTGGCAGGTACCTCAATTGCTAGAGATCAAGGGAGTCACCCACCCAAAAATCAGGATTGTTTCTAAAGCCTGACCAGAAGTGAAAAATATACGTATAACAGTTGGAGGCCAACCATGAGGACCAAGTCTTTGGGAAGATCCACTCCAAATCTTGCCCAATGAGCATATCTTACATGTTCCTAGCATTAGTCAACCATTTACTACCCCAAGAATGACTTGTTCATCATCCTGATGTTAATTAGCCAGCTGCTACAATGCTACAAGAAAAGCAGTTCTGCTCTGGTGCTCCCATAGCCAGGAAACCCTCCCAAAGAAGGCTCTGCCCAATAGAGTTCTAGATAATTATTCCCAGGCTTCAAACCAGCTCTATGTAAAGAACCTCCTCCTCTCAGCCTCCCCTTTTCTTTCAGGAAGAACCTCCAGGATAGAACTTACAGGTCAAAGAGCCGCAGCGTCTGGAAGAGTTGCCATGACAAGGTGGTGAGCCGGTTACCAGAGAGGTCTCTGAAAATTAACAAGAAAAAAGGAGTCATGGTAAATAATTCCTCCTGCATGCAGCCCTACTTCCACCACAGGGCCCATCATCTGCTACAGCGCTGTCAAACGGTTTAGGACCCAATTCAGGTTTCCTAATGAGAGATTTTAATGAAGCTGAACCTGAATGGAAGCTCCTCATTTTATTTTGCATGTAGAGGGTGGTGCCCGAGGAGGTTGGGGATGCTGCATCCCTGAAGGCATTCAAGGCCAGGCTGGATATGGGCTCTGGGCAGCCTGGTCTGGTGGTTGGCGACCCTGCACATAGTCGGGGGGGTTGAAACTGGATGGTCATTGTGATCCTTTTCAACCCAAGCCATTCTATGATTTTATTCCATCCTCCCACAGGGAAAAGTGGTTTATATCCTGCTGCAATACTAAAAGAAATAATAGTAATAATTCAGACAGTAAGATTTGCCTGATTCTTGCCTGTGAATCTGGAGCTCAACCAACCATGAGCAGAAAGAACAAGTCTAATTTTGTAAGCTGAACAAAAATTAAGTAAAACTGTCACGTTAAAAGTATTAACACCCGAGCTGTAACAACAGAACAATGATTACCCAAGGTATTATCATATGGTACCTAGTAGCCATGCATTACAGTATCCCGTTATGGCTGTTTGCTGCTTGCACCCAGGGGTATCACCACCACAGCAGCTAACAGCTCCCTATCCCTCTCTCCATCTGTCCAAACTTGCAGAAACATAAATCTCATCTACCTGGGAGAGCCTTGCAACCCAGCAGATATCGCCTCTTCAGCTGGAAGCCAGGGGGGATAAAAGAGTGCAAAATCAAACTAAGAATTACTAAAAGAGAAATGATGTTCTGGGGACAAGCTAGGCAGGGAGGAGGCAGCCACACAAAGAGAAGAGCCTTGGATTTCAGCACAACATGATGATAAGGAAACTGCTGTCTGCAGCCTTCCTGGGGATGCCTGGGGTGAGCAGAGGGGTGTTGGCAGAATCCCAGATCTGCCTGTATCTATCCTAGCATTCAGAGCTCCAGGAGACACAGGAGGTGACTCCTTACATCTCTCAGTGTATGCTTCCATTGCCATCATTTCTCATCCCGTTGGGAGCTCTGGATCCATTCCACACACTATAGGGCTCCCCCACAAAGCCCTGCTCTGAAATTCTACAGTTAGGAATGGGGAGGTCACTCACAGCTCTGACACCAAATCAGCATCCCAACATCCCATGAGTGTGGCAGGCACAGAATCCCAAACATCCCAACAGCTCAAAACAGCCCAAAAGTGCTGCATCATTAAATTCTGCTTGTGCCTCTCAGACTGCCCCACTGTGTAAACCACTGCAAACCACAGGCACTTTATTTTGCATGACTAAGATTCCACCCCCCCAGCCCTCAATTCTTAATGCTGTAGACAAATTGATTCCAGCCTCCACCAAAGTTTAGGGAGGTGGCAAAAAATAGCAGGTGATGTTAAACAAGGGAAAAGTTAAAATAAAAAAAAAATTGCCAAACTCTCCTTTATCCACCCTGGAGCACTCAGCACCTGGGAAGTTTGCAAAGACAGATGAAAAGTAGGAGGGGAAGGAGCAGATCACTGCTAGAAAGAAATAAGACAGTACACTCCCTCCCCCTACACAGAGAGGAGAGGGAAGCGTAACAGGGGATGCATGAGAGACAGCAAAATGTGGGAGAGAGGCAGAGATGCAGAGGAGGGAAGTGAGTCTTGCTAGAATGTCCTTTCTCAAAGGTCATGTTTTGCTACATTAGGCAGAAATGTCAAGAGAAAATTGGATTCTGAAAGAGAAGAGAAAAAACAACAGGCTTTTCACGCAAATAAGGGAATCAAAAATAGCATGATCATGTTATTACAATTTAGGGCACAGGGAGATGGAGGAAGGAAACGTCCTCACTAACGCAAGAATCTTCGCCATGCAGATGTGCTCAGCTCTTCTCCTTCAGTCCTTGGAAACCAGCTCCTACCACCCACATCCCAACCCCAGAAAGCTACAACCCACGCTGAGCATTGGGCAGGATGAGTCCTCACTTGCATGCATCTGACCTTGCCCCAGTCACATCAGACATCTGTGTCAGTAAGGTCCTTGTACAAGGCCTGGATATCAGCATGGACACAGAACAGGGCTGCATCCACAAATGCAACAGAAAATCATGTCATTTAGGTCACAGACCCAAACACCTGAAACCCTACAGGGTTTCAGTCCTGCTCTCTTACGCATGCGTTGAGTCCATCTGCCGACTTTTGTGGCAGAAGATGCAGAGCTGCTATAGGAAAACCTCTCTGCACAGCTTCAATCTCTCCCCAGAATAGATCCATCCCCTGTGCTGGATGGGGCAGGCTTCCTGGGGAAAATAGCATGTGATTATGTAATTAGAGATAGTATCACAGTACATGCACACGAGGAGATTAAATTATGGCTCCATGGGTGAATGGAGCAATGGCATTTTATAACCAATTCAGCATTTGTAAGGTCCCCTCTGTTCTGTGGCCACACACAGTGAGTTTCCCAGGCCAAAAGCCCCTTTTTGCTTCTATTGCTTCTATTGCTGGAGCCCACCTTCTACCTATCACTCTCCAAACTACTCCTGAACACTCCTCATGGGTTGATGGACTAGATGATCTTAGTGATCTTTCCAAACTTAATGATTCTATGATCTCTTTATCCACATCCTATGACCTTCCGAGCCCTTGCATCCCTGCATTCCCAGTGTCCCAACAAGAGCTGCTACCCTTCATCTCCTCCATCTGCTCCCAAATGTCCTCTGCAAAACTCCCTCCAACTGGATCAAGATTTGTTCTGCCTCTATAAAGTCCTAGAGAAAACCAGGTACTACCAAACATGAAGGCTCACATAACTCCTGAAACACCCAGACCATTTACCTGGGAAATCCACAGAAGTCATTAGTAATAATAGAGGATTTTTTGATTCATTTGAATATTGGCACACTCACATACAGAAGGCAAAAATAAGCCTTTTCTACATGACCTCCTCTTTGACAAGCAGAATTCCTCCCTCCACAAAAGGAGAGCGTAGGTACCTTGGGATGGAAGCATCACACCAGTATTTTCTGGCTTAAACCCAACAGCTCATTTTCCCTCTATCTGCTGCCTCAGCCATCAGAGCAGGTTTTGTTTGAAACCAGACAGAAAGCATCAGAAAAAAATGGATTGAGCCAGGAGCAGACACCCAACACAGAAAACTTCAACCTGAGCAATTAAAATCTGGCAGAGGTATAGGAAAGTGGAAACAATCCTGTAGCAGAGCATGCCAGACAATCTTTATAACAGCCTGTGCATCAGCTCCACCTGTAATAAAGTATGGCACATCACATGTCGAGGAGACACCTGAGAGAGAAGCAAGACACCTTATCTGTGTATTTCACACTGGCGAACAGAAGCCGGTTTCAGGACATAGCTGTGGCAATCTGGCTGAGGAATGAGGAGACAGAAGAAAGGACCAATCCTTTCGGTCCCTGGGCACGAGGAACACATGGGGATTAGGAAAGCATCACCTTCTGCACAGGACCCTCACTCCTGTGCTTAGAATCCTAGAATTATTTGAGTAGGAATGGGCCCATAAAGGCCATCTGGTCTGACTCCCCTGCACTGAACAGGGACACCTACAGCTGATCAGGTGCTCAGAGCCCCATCCAGCCTGACTGCAGTGTCTGCAGGGATGGAGCAGCCACCACCTCTCTGGGCAACCTGTGCCAGTGCCTCACTGCCTTGATCAGGAGAGGAGCCCAGTTCCAGGCAGCCCATAGTGAGTGGTCTTCCACGAAAAAGAAAACAGCGTGTTCTTCTTTTCCCTCTATTACCCTGCTGCCAAAAGAGTTCCCACTATTAAAGCCATTTTTATTCAGCTAAATTAAGCTGGATGCCTCATTAATGACAGCAACAAGCTAAAGCCCCTGTAATTAAACTGTAAGCTATATTATGTGGTTCAGTTCAACATGATGTCAGCAGCTCTGCTGGGGAGGGACTCTACTTGCCTGTCCCTCCTCCACTCAACCTCATTTCTACCATGAGGCATCCAATTCTGCATGAGGGAAGTTTTCCACGCATTTTAATAACGTGGTGCCACTCTGGATCACGGGAACAGAGCAGCCAGGGTTGGAGGAACTCAAACAAGGGCCAGACACAAATTAGAGATGAGGCATACATCATACATCTCCAGCTGCCTTCCCCACAGCTGAATGTCTTTCCTTAATGCATTAGATCTATCCCCAGCCAGTCCCAGGAACTGTGGAAATACAGACAGACCTCACCACAAAGCAGACTCTGCAAGTATTGGACTCAGCTGAAATCCCCCATAGCTCAGCACAAAGCCCCAGCAGGACACACCTGAACCAGAGCCTACAAAGCATCAGAGAGTGCCCAGCATACACAAGCTTCATATATGGAAAATACAGTCAGGTAAGTCAGCAGTGTCCAGGTCTTTACTGCCCTAGACACACCACATTAAAAAAAGCCATCAAGGTTTAAACTCCCTTTGTGATTTTGGACACCATAACTCGCTCCTTGCTTCCAAATGTATCCACAATATTGCGCAGTGCTTTACAAGGCATCCAAACTCGTATCACATCCCATCATATCACTCCCCCCAAATTATTTATTGTGCTAATAACCATAACTTGTGATAATCTCCCAAACTCAAGGTCCCTTGCATTGAAGGAGAGCATCAACAGTGGGAGCCCTGCCACCCAAAAGATGTGACACCGGAGAGGGGCAGCCCAGCATCCCTTCGTGCCTCCTAGTTCCAATATCATAATTTGTAAAACTCAAATGCCATTGAAACAGGATGGAAGGGGGTGGAGAGGGGTGCCTCCTCCACACTGTTCTTTAAATAACAGCATAGTAACGCAGAAGCTTCAGAGCACAGCAGGGCAGGGGCGTGTGGCACCACAGCTCCAGCACATCTATTCCACACCTCTCCTCCCACCGCCTCTGCCAACAGCCTGCAGCCCAGCCCTGAGCCCTCAAAGGCCATCTCCACAATGCCTCTGTGCCCTCCAGCTCATCTCATTCAAGGAACCTGCCAGCTTCCCAGCTGCACTAAGCTTTTTTGGAGACGTATCATCCCTCAGAGCTCATCGTTGCTCAAGGTTCTGGTTTGGCACGTGGTACAGATGGAAAGTGGACAGCAGATGTGGGCAATATCATCCTCTGTGTTTCAAGATGGATCAAAGGAGGGGGATCTGGCCCTCGTGTTGTTGTTGCATGCTGTTTACACAGCTCTTCTCTGAAGACATCTGGGCTCCCAGAGGACTCGAGAAAAGCGAGGTCAGCCCTGCAGTTGTTTTCCCTTTGCCTGGCAGCTTCCCTGCAGGGCAGAGTTCAGCAGCATCCACAAAGCATGCCAATCTCCCACTTAAGGAGGATAAAATTAATCTGCAACAGGCAAGAACCCTTCCCTACAGATGTCCTTTCACAGCTGAGATATCCTCAGAGATGCTTTGCATCAGTCTTTCTTCTTCTTGCCCAACCTGGAGTCACTTTAGGTCCATTACATCTGGAATAACCGCACACTGGGCTTTTCTCCTGCTTTGATACCCAGCAATGATACTGGAGAGTGGTGCTGTTTGAGAACAAGGGTTGCCAGCTGACAGCTCCAGCAAGAGGCTGGCTTTACCCTGCTTGTTTGCTTCAAATTGCATGTTTCTTCCAGATAGGAACAGAAAACAGCTGGGGAAATGCCTCCCACTCGCAGGTTTCCAGCAGGACCAAGCAAACCAGACAGCTGCATAAAAAAAAAATCACTCCTGCTGAACTGAGGCACAGTGCAAGACGACAGCATGGGATGGAAAGTACCTTAAGGGACATTTCCTAGCATCTCCATACACACAGGGGCACCAGACTGCAGATATACATCCTCCCAGAATTCCATTGCATCTCTCATGTTTTCTATGCTGAAACTCCAGGCAGGATGGCACCCCATGGATACAGGATCTGGGCAATGTGCACACAAGAGTCCCAACTTCATCACGTTAAATGCAGAGCCCTGGGATGGGGTCTTGTTCTCCCTCCCCCTCCCCAGTGAGGGCCGTACTTTCAGCTGTTGCAGGGCTCTTGCATTAAGTTTATATTAAAACTAGTTCTCCCACGCATGCATTTAATTGAATGCCCAGAAATCAATGAGCCCTGAATAATCTCACACACTGCTCTTGCAGGGGTTAGTAAAGGGAACAGTAACAGCTATGCCTGAGCACTGATTTGTCTGCCTTGGGGAGCTGCCAGAGGCAGAGAGAGTCTGGGACAGAGATGAGAAATCTGCAAGCAGAGGCTCTGAAGAAAAGAAGGGTACAAAGAAGTATACATATATATATATATATATATCTGTATGTATACACACACACACACACATACACGCCTGTATCTCCCAGCAACAGCAAAACAACAGGGCATTAGGCAGACTAAGCTCTCAGCAGACACTGCTAAATGGTTTCCAATTAATTAACTGATTACATGATAGAACAGAAGGGGATTCAAGTGAGTGCTGTTGACCTTTAAGAATAATTAATATCATCAGGATCGCAAAACTCGTCCAAGAAAAATAATTAGGAAGACTCTAATATTGCTTCCAAAGCCATGTCAAAGGATGAGAGGAAGGTTCTGGTTAATATAGCAGCACTGTTCCCAAGTTTTTTCTAGCAAACCCATATTTCCTTTCCACTTTCCACACAACTCACACACACGCTTCTTCCCTACCCCAATCAACCCTCCTTCTCCTCTTCAGACCCATTTTCCCCATGACATTTTGTACAGCTCACTCCCAGTTCCACATGGAAACTGTATGGGAAAAGGGCTGGAAAGCCTGTGAGCTTCCTAAGGAAGATTGCATGAATACACTTGCAAAGGAGGCTGCACAAGCAGCCATCATCCCTTGCAGAAGTGTGAAAAAGCCACAGCCCTGGAATGAAACCCACCTTTTCAGCAAATAAGTTTCCTCTACAGCTTATTACTGTTGCAACTTCTGTGGCTTGACACTTCACTAAATTATAGATAAAAGGAAAAACAGTCTTCCTAGGCTCAGAAAAGGAAGCTGCTGCCAAAGAGCTGTGTTTATACCAGCTAATGAAAAGAAAGCCTGCCATTAGCCCACAGCACCCAGCCCACACCCCTGCTGAGCCCAGCAGAGCTTGGGATCAAGCAGCTGGACAAACAGATGACCTTTAAGGTTCCTTCCAACCCAAGCTATTTTATGATTCTATGACACCCACCCCGAGGGACCAGATCTGTGGGGCACATGTGGGGAAGAGAAGGCAGAGCTGGGATCGCGCAGCACCTCCAGAGGGACCACGCTCCACCGAAGGGAACGCACTGTCAGCCAGTAGAGCTGGCAGCTGACACCTCCTGTGCATCACAGAGGCTCCTGGCCTCAGCAGGAGGTGATGCTGATATGTTCCAGCTATGCCTCATCAAATGGCAAGATAAACACTCAACCTGGGAGACAGACAACATCAAGCAGAGAGCCAGCTCACAGCTCTCCCCAGGGATCTGTGGGGATGGGGAGCAGAGAGGCAGCAGCACCTAGGGGCACACCTGAGCATGGGGTTTGGAGCAGACATGTGCCTGTTTGCAGCAGTTGAGCACACACAGGGGAGTGCTGTTCTGTGCACAGAGTTGCCTACAGCTACTAAAGGCAGCCAGGGTCCAGCAAATCCTGCTTACTGCAATCCTCACTCATAACCAGAAGCAGAAACATGTTTTGTCCCTAGCAATTAGTTCTGTCAAAAAATTCAGAGGAACATCTGAACAAAGGGGCTGTATATTTCCTGTTCTTCTCAAAACATAAAAAAAAGAGTTGTACATAAAAAAAAGAGAAGTTTATTTCTTCTACCTTTTATCTCCAAACCTTGGTCACTGTCAGGAATATTTTCCAAACGAAAAGCATAATCACCATGAAGTGCAGAGTGCTTCAAATTGTAGCAGGCATTCCTTCATTATTCCAAGATAGCAAATTACAATTACCAACAAGCACAAATGGATTCAACAAATGCTTAACCAAGCTTCATGAGCTGTTGTTTCAGTGAGGTCAGATGGCAGTCCTCCTAGTAAACTCCTCATGTGAGAAACCCACAGACAGCTGCCGGGTAGCAGTGCTGCAGGATGACTCCATTCCTGCTGCAGAACAAAGCCAGTGCCAGGAGCCACTGCAGTTCAGAAAGTTTATATTGCATCTGTCAGACAGACATCTCAGAAGATTTGCTTCATACACAGAGGGAAAGATGGAAGATTGAAAGCGCTGCTGGCAGTGAAACCAGACAGGTCATTCCTCAGGTGATGTCAAACCTTATGGCTAGACACAGCTTGCACCTGCAGCCAGGTGCGAGCAAGAGGCAGGAAAAACGCACGGCTTCAGCACAAGTAGGGAGGCATGCTGCAAGCAGGAAACGCCTGTGCTGCAGTCAGTGGCTGGGGCTGCTTGGAAGCTGGAAAGCCCAGCTGCAAGCAGAGAAAACAGGAGGGTTGGAGGCAGGGAGGCCTGAAAACCTGGAGGTTGGGAGACTGAGGAGCTCGGTGAGCGGGACAGAGGCCGGAGGGAGAAGCGCCGCAGGACGGCCGGGAGCGGCCCTGTCCGTGGTGCTGAACGGCGGCGCGTCGCTCACTGCGCGGCGGGGAGAAGGGGGCACCGGGCACCGCGATTCAGGCTGATGATCGGACCTGTCCTCTGCGATCACCACAGCACCTCGAAAACAAAGACTCAGGCCCCTATTCGCAGCCTTATAAACATCTCAGTGCCTTGCGTCTGATAATTCAGAATTCATCCTACTACAAATGGAGAGTTTTGGTGAGACGCTTTCCCCTCCTCCCCTACATTTTCCTAATAAAATTTTATAATTCTAATAAAACACACAACTGCTTAACTCATGACATTTAAATTATTGCCTAGTCACACACTATCGTGGATTAATATCTCATCATTCCTACCCTGACGTATCTTATTACTCAAATAACATATGATTTGAATGTTTCTATTTTTCTGCCCTGGTACTTACTGACTGTACTTAAAAAAAAAAAAAAAAAAAAAAAGGAAAATCATCCCTGGAACTGTACTGTTAGTAAACCAATATCAAGAAAAAAGTGAGATAATACATGTGGTCACTTAACTTTCACTCATCCCACCATGATTGCTCAATGACAATGAATGCACAATGACTTCCCCAGCAGCTTTCCATGAGGCTTCCATGCTCTCAGCTCCCATCTGGGAAGTTCCTTCTCCCTGTGCAGTAGCTCTTACACTGGCACAGGCAGACAAGACGCACCTTATACCACAACTAATCTACTGAGCCACAGGTTTTGGAGAGCAACTAAAAGGAACAGCCAGAGGACGTTTCTGGAATATCTCCAATATGAAGTGATCCCAAGAGCCTAGAAACAAAATCTGGTCATAGTCAGCCCCCTATCTCCTGGAATCAGCTCATCCTGTGCTGCTGGTGTTCTCTTCTGAGAGGCTGAAAGATATGGTGAGGTTTTAACCAGCTACACAACATCTTCAGGACAGCACCTGATATTAGGCCTCTCTTTGAAGGGCAGCTCACAAAATATCCATGAGGTCATTGTTGTTGCATCAAGGACTAAATATTACAGAGAATGAGCACCCCCCAAGCAGTTTTTGTTTATTAAGAAAAGGGAAAAATGGGACTGGAAAGGCAACTGTTGCTCTGGAAAAGAACAGCAATTTCCTCTTTCACATGTATTCCAAAAAACAATTGATCAATCTTCAGAAAGCAAAATAAATCCCCATAGTCACTCAGTACAGCTACAAACATCTCAACATTTCAAAGGAAGGAAGGAGAGAGAAAGCCATACTAGAATCCTAAGAATCCAGGTACCAGAGGAATAGGCACGACATAAGAATGTGATCAGGCTACAAATACTTGTGATAGCATTTGTATTATTACAGCTCGTCTTACATCGCAACCACATCCCACAATTCAATGCCAAATATCACTAGAAACCATACCAGGAGTTACAGTGCAAATAAATCAAATAAAAGGAGAGAAAACAAGTGTTGTTGTTCCAGGTTTTCAGGTGGGGAATCAAGGCAGAACAGGTCTTGCTCCAAGGTGCAAAGTGCTCAAGTTAGAAAGTTTCCGTCTCAAGCCCCATTGGAGTACACAGTGCATAAAATCACTGCTCTACCTCTTATTACAATACAAAAAAACCTTCTCCTGAGCTGCATGAAGCAGCCTGCAGTCAGAAATCCTACACCCAGCCCTCCATATACAAGTCAAATGATTTTGACCCAGCCTGAAGGAAAGCCACAGTCCTGTAGGAAACTGGAATCTCCTTTAGCCTTGCTCACGATGGCTGGTAAAACACAGAACCCACCTTTGCTGCTGAAGGAAAACAAACAGCTGCAGTTAGCTGCTTGTCTGTTATCTGAGGTAAGGAGTGGGAATAAACATCCCACCAAACCACTGCTGTCAGTTAGCATACCAGCAAGGACCTGCTCTGTGCTGGCATCCAGGGAACAGAACAGATAGAAAGTCCGAGCAGGAAAGTTTATGGAGAAAGAGACATTGCTGCTGTTTATTTTGGTGACTGCGCTCTAAGTGTGCCCATCATTTTACAGAACAACTAGAGAGACACAGGGGAAAATGCCTCCTAAGTAAATCACAGCACAGAGGCTCACTGTTAGAAGGTGGTGGGGTGGTAACTTCTATAGAGTACAAGTGTGAATCAAACTGTACCCAAACTGCCTGCTTGATTAGAAATAACGAAGAACATTCACCTAATGGAAGTGAAAGACTATTTAATTTTTCTCCTATTGTTATTTTTTTGTCCTGTAGTCACAGGAAAATTCAACTCCCATTTAGCTCTTTGCAAATGCAAAGTAAGACACATTGAACTACCAAGGAGGTGGTTTAGTTCAGCACATTACTTCATACTCAGTGAGCTAAGAGCTCTCATCTGCTGTGCCCCAGCTTATGCACAGGACTTGTCAGACTGCACTAGCCCAGGAGTACAGAAAGGAAAACGTAAGCAATTAACACATGACAGTTTGGATTAGGAGGAGGCTGCCAAGATGGCTATGAGAGCAGCACAGCGATGAAAGGACAAGACATGGAGAAATCATCAAGAAGAGAGAGAAAGGGTAATAGCACATCCAGGATGGAGCAAAGGGACTGCAGGCAGACACAGGGCGTGGAGCTGTTTACAGGAGGAGAGAGCAAGAGAGAACATTTAACTCTGCCTTATATACACAAGTGGCTCTTTTAGAGCAAGGCAATAGATCATTAAACACGAAGGACAGGAAAATGACCCTCAAGCCATGACTGAGAGACCGATGCCATACTTGCAGTAATTCAAAAGTCTGATATTTTGTTTACTTCTTTATTTATTATGAGATCTTGATCAATCTCCCAGATGCACAGAGCAAAGAAGGTGAACTCTGCCAGCCTTGCAAAGCTGTTGCCCTCAGCCCTTGTAATCATGCAAGCCTCAGCTGCTGGAGGGCTTCAAGTGCTGTCCCAGAACAGCACTGAAAAGAATCATAGAATCACAAGGCTGGAAATGACCTGCAAGATCCAGTCCAACTACTCTCCCATTACCGTTCCTACCACAAGCTACTAAACCATATCTCATAGCTCCTCATCCAGACAAGGGCACACAATCTCACCAACTCTGAGCTACTTGGCTATCTCAGTTTTCAGGTGACACAGCCAGTTTCCTCCTTGTCAAAGACTAAAGCCACAACGTGCCTCTGGGAACTCCCATGTCAAAGCTGCAGACTACTTCCAACACCAGAGTACCAGTTCTATGACACCACAGAGTCACTTGAGTTGGAAGGGACCTTTAAAGGTCACATAGTCCAAATCCCCTGCAATGAACAGTGATGCTACACAACTGTCAGGAGCCTAATAGGGCACCCAAGCCAACTGCATCCTCCAAGCTATACAACCAACAGTACAGATAGGTCCTAGGGTACCGCAGGTTAACCACTCTGTGGGTCTACCTATAGGAACAGTCCCATTTATCAGCTAGCTCACACTTCACCAGTCAGAGGAGGTCCATGCAGCACCCATCAGTTTATCCTCAAGCCTCAATTTTATAGCAAGAACACTGATAGGATCATACAGATATAAAAATCATATAGAACAGAAAGCAGTCTGCCCATACAGTACTCAAAAAACAGTTGCACTCAGCATAAAGCACTCCTTGAAGCCTATTGACTTTTCCCAAAGACTCCATCCTTAAGATGCTTGGGTGAAAAATAGAGGAAAAAAGCTTCATCTTCAGCCCCATCCCTGCTCTGGCAGGCAGTGCTGCTCTTTGACAGGAGCTGTGTCTCGGCCAGCCCACAAACCCATTTAGAGCACATATAAACATCCAGAAGACACTTTAAGAAGAGCCTCTAAACGCAGGCAGAAATGGCAATTATTAATTTTCTAAATAGAAATCTGACTACTTAAGCCTTATTTAAAAGTGTGCCTGTCTCTATAATTACACAGCCTTAATTTGTTTTCTTTCCTCCACAATAAATAAGGTGCGCACAATTACCCTCTGCAAACACAGTGCCTCCTGACTGGCTGGCCCAGTATGCAGCTGCTCAGGAAAACATTTAGAGGGAATTACAGTCTCTTAAGTACCTGTTTCCCAGTACAGGGAGACTCAGACACCGCAGAAGTCAATTTGTCTAGCCCTAGGCACAATCTGCTGGAACTCTCCTCTCCCACATCCATAGCTCTACCACCCCAGCTGTGAGCAGCAGGCTGGACACATTGCCTGGAAGCAATCAGGTCTTGTCCTCTCCTGCACACTGATTCCAGTGCTGGGTTTTCCTGGTGACTTCTCAGTACCTAAGTAAGGATTGTGATTGTGTTGCATTCCTTCCTACAGGGCACTACAACAACCTCTCTGCACTGTTTCTCTGGCTATTTTCATGACAGTTATATGAAAAAGATCCTCATAACTTGTAATTTCCTATCAAGCTGAATTAAATTGGCCAGAGCATTTCAGTATTACCAAGAGAAGAACAGGCATGGTAAGAGCACAAAAGGCATTTTCCTCAATAAGCTCAAAACACAGTGACATAAATATGTATTCAAATGGTTTATGTGTCTCAAGTTTAGGCACCATATCATCCTAAAGCCTTCTTGCCTACGTCAAGCCAAAGACTGAGGTTTTGTGTCATCACTAAACATTTCTACAGTCTTCTATCCCAATTTACCCAGATCTGAGCAGTCAGGACAAAGATTTTCTACAACCTACATGTGCAGCTTCTCACATGCTACACATGGTGCTCCCCACAACCATTTCCCTATTAGCCAAGGGACAGCGAAAGCTGCACAGAAATGGGAGCAGGAAGCTGCCAGTGCAACTTTGCACAGAAATAAAGAAGACTTCCAGAGTGAGCATGCAGAAAGACTCTGGATGACATTCAGTTTAGATCAGGCTTACATCCATCCTCTTCAACACGGAGTCAGTACTACTTTTAGAAGAAATCAGTGGCCCAAGATCCACAACGGGGAAGGGGATGGAATTTAAATGAACACACCAAACCTCATCCAGAACCATTCTTTTAAACCCCTACAAACCTGAACTCCTGCAATTAGAGCTAAGTGATCTGCTTATGATTGCACAGCTGGGGTCTGAAGACAAGCGCACGCAGTAAGGAGCAGCCAGAAATAGAAGCTGATAGGAGAAGGCAGAGCTATCTGGTCCATCCGAGATGAGGAAGCTTTGATGAAAGACACTGGGGAAAAAGTCGCTTCAGAGGGAGGCTGGGATCCAACCCAGAACAGGGAGGGGTGGGGGAAAAAAAAAAACAACTGAGTCCCTGTCATTTGTATACAAGCTTCATGTGGAAAAATGCCTGCTGCTTTTCAGATCCAACTTGCAGCACCCCACGAGGGTTACCCTTATTCAGGCTGTGAAGTCTCTATGTTTGTTAGAGATGTGCAGTCTGTATCTCAGCTCCACCTGCAATCATCCAAACCCAGCAAAGGAGGAGCAAAACCACACAGCTCACCCATCAGCCTTAAGTCCACTGTCCTGCAACACATTCAGCTGCTGCCAGCTCTACCATGAGGGGATTGAGATGGTATCCCTTGCTCTTGTCAGCTACTGTACCCACTTAAAGCAGTCCAAGACTCACAGCAGAGTGATATTTCCATTAATCCTTTTATCCCTGGCACCTATGTGTAGTGGCTTCAGAAAATGTCAGGCTCTCAGCAAGCTGAGCTCTCCAAGAAGCAGCAGCTATGAAGATGCTCTGATGTGCTGGCATAGCCCCATGAGCACACAGCGGAACCCAATTGGCACTGTGTGTCTCTAAGCCTGGGCAGCATCCATGCTCTTATGCCAGAATTGGACAGTCCCAGGAGAAAGAAGCCAGCACCATGACATAAGAGTTCAAGGAAGCAGATTTCCCTGCAAGACCCAGCTCTGCATCCCTATGGATGAGAATCTGCCACCAGGAGCAGCCACGTTGAAAGCATTCACACACCATGGACACACCACTGGAACACACTGCTGGGTGTGCTCAACAGCATCAAATCCCACCAGCAAACATCAACCAAATAATGCACTTCCTTGCCTCAAGCTTCAAACGGCAAGGAAAGAAAGACATTAAGAACATGATCAATCTTACATGGCCCGAGCAGTAAACAAACACATATTTCATCACAACATACCAACCTCAGCTTTTGACACAAGATGGATATGTCAGGGTTTCCCCCCCCCCCCCCCCCATCTCAAAAGTAATCTCAAAAGACAAAAAAAAACCTAAGTGCTTTCCAAGAAAGCAGTAACAATTGTATGTGTACATGTTAATGGCACACTCAGATTCAAAGTGAGCATATTTCCTCCTACACTCCTATGATAACCAAACTAATTTCATCAGGAACCAAATGCTATGTATGTAACAGATAAAAAATGAATAAACTGCAACAGCACAATTGACAAATTACATTAGAAAAAAGTCAGTTGGGAGAGGTATTTCAGAAAGAACATTTCCCAGTAACAAACAACTACACAAAATACAAAACAAATGCTACAAATCAAAATAATAAAGCATGAAAATCAGGGAAATCCCTGTGGTCAGTGCTAAGGAGGTTATATTATAACAAGATACACACTTTTAAAACTCAGAAAGGCCTCATGTTTGTTCATAATGCCCTTAACTATTCATGCCCTTTGGTACTGCACATCTCCTATTTAGGAAGTACTTCACCGTCACTTAGCAACTGTAACTGGTTTTCCAAAAAGGAAGCTTCTGGGGTTTTCAGTTCAAATAATCTCTGAGCATACATCAAAAGACAAATAGATACAACCTGCAGAACTGGATATATCTCCCCCCACCAGTAGCATTCCATCTCAATGGCCACCTGCACCCACAGAGTCAAATGGCTGTGCTCTACAGCCATCTTTCCCATAGAAAAAGCTACTGGCATTGGTTTCTAAAACACAGGGATGCTCTCCATCCAGCTCGCCAGTTCAAACCCAAAGCTGCACACTTCTCACCAACTTTTGTTTTTTCCCCTTCTTTTAACCTGTGCCAGAGCCAACAAGGCTTTATCTTGGACACAGTTGCTTTGACAAGACATTTCAAACCCATGAACACTTCCCATAACTTGCACAGTACTCCAGCTTTTGTTCAATGCCTTTGGAAGGCGAATAGATATCCAGTAAAGAAATTCCTTGACCTCAAGCATAGGCAAGCTCCTTGGGACACCATACCTGATGGCTAATGATGCCCAGGGAGCTGAGCTCTCAAACAATATCTCACAACACCACTACTCCAGCCCTACCCCATGCCCACCAATGGGCCAGCTCACAAAGCCCTTCATTAGGAGACCTGACAGCCACGTGCCTCAGGGTTTGCATAAAGAGATGGCCACCTCTCAACCCTTTCTCCTTCAGCATCCCCCTCCCTGGTGCCACGGTCTGTGACCAAAGCCTTGCTGGGGGAGCAGAGGGGCACAGGCAGCAGCTGGCTGCACTCACATGTAGCGCAGATGAGGGTTCTTCGCAAAGGCGCGAGGTTGGATATTTCGTAGTCCTGAGTTCCTGATTGTCCTGGAAAGAGAATGAAAGGGCAGCAATGAAGTCCATGTTGAAGACTGCTCTAAAGCCCTGTGCTGAGCACAGACACAGCACAGTAGCAGACAGTACACAGGAGCCCTCCAGTCCCTAAGGAGGGACATCTCACCCCAGACAATCCCCTCAAGTGCAGAGGAAATCAGGCTTTTCAGCTTCAGCTGACACCAGCAGCGCAGGCTCAGCACGCAGCAGCTGCTGGGCTGCAAACAACAGTATGCCCCTTTACTGTTTGCTTTGACAAGATGAGAACTGCATCAGCCTGCATGCAAGATGGGTGTTTAGCATGCAGTTTGTTGGGGTTCAGATACCCAGGTGGCACCCAGCCTTCCCAAGCACCAAGAAAACTACTTTCAGGCAAAGGGCCTCAGTTTCTCTGTGATGCACAAGGTCAAGCTCTTCTGAAACCAGGAGGGCTGCACAGGGAGATGTCATTTCCTAATTATGCAGCACTACCACGACAACAACCAAACTAAACGAGAACCAACAGCCCAGTATTGAAGGATTGGCAGAGACAGCTGGAAATCCACATTGTGGGACTGAAATGAGTCAGAACAATGCACAAGCCCAGCACCAGAACAGCGGGGGAGAGGAGAGGTCAGGGCTGATGTGTGTTGACAGAGCTGTCACGAGCTAGCAATCTTCCTTCTCCCAGATCCAGTAAAGACCAGAAAGCACTTCATCTCCATTTTGTGAAGTTTCATAACAAAACACTGCAGAGCCAGCAGCTTAAATAGGCTCCAAATGCCACAGCGCAGAGAAAGAGGGAACCATTTGCTTAGGAAACAAGGGACTGCCCAGTGCACTTCTCCTCCCCGACATGCAAGACATACTCACAGCCTCTGGAGTCCCGTGTACAGCTCCATGTCTACAGCATTCAGCGTCTGCAAGTTCTTCCAGTTCTCTATGTGTCTGTGAAAGAGAAGGGAAAGGCTCAGCTATAGCACATCCAGGTGGCTCTGCCCATTCAGCAGACATGTTCACCTTTGCTCTAGCTCAAACCTTCAACGTGCAGAAGGTCTGGAAATTGAATGTACTCTGGCTTCAGCAGACATATCCCCAGATACATGTGGTATGCATCATGCTGCCAAAACAAGCAGCTTCCCATGCTGCTTTTTATTCTGTGTTCCCTGCACTCCAGGGTAAAAAAACATCACCACCAACATGGTTTTACCCACAATTTTCAGTGTAGGAAATGCAACCGATCCATTGTACGCCATTGGTAAAGTCATTGCTTCTCTCCATGCACATCAGTGAAACAATGCCACTCAAAAGGAGTGAAAGTAAATAAAACTTCTCAACAAAAATATGGGGCCTGAAAAGGGGAGGAAAGGAAAAATGGCAATATATTTATCCATTCTCTTACTATAGTGGACAACAGGGTGCTGGTCCTTGCTAGCTGGAAGTGCTGCTGGCAGCAGAGTGCCAATCTCAGTTTGGAAGCCATGCCTTTATTATAAATTCCTCTGTCACCTGGGGCACTCTAGCAGGTATGTTACAGAGAACAGAAAACAGAAATAGATCTGTCACCATGGGATTGTTACTCAGTAAATATTAGAGCTGGGGGAAGGTGACAGATCGACAGCCCCAGAGGACGGGGTCCCCTGTTATCAGGAGCACAGGAGTGATGCTGGCAGCAGCATGGCCACAGGCCCCTAACAAGCTGCAATGCTGTGCAGTTGGGAAGAAGCTTGGTTTCCACCAGCCCGGTAGTCCTTGGTGAGTCAAGGCTTTCTCCCAGACCAAACTCATATTCCTTCCAACAGAAAGCACATTTCCAAGAGAACCTTGCTGCACAGCAAGTAAATGTGATCCTCTACCAGAGCGATCTCGGAGGACGTAAATCTGTCCAGTTCCCTTAGACAAGGAATAAAAGAAGTGCAGCCTTCAAATTCAGGAGCACATGCTCCCAAACTCACATTTGCCCTGATACCATCATTGGCTTCGTACTCAGCCATAGGCAGAGAAACACTTCCATGTTATGGAGGGTTGGGGTGATGGGCCAATGCTAAGAACCATCACCTCTGAGTATAGGACATCACATGGTGGAACAGAGGGGGATTAAGGGGAATAGGGACCCTTCAGCCACTCCTGGAGCAGTCACAGAGGTCATACATTCCTTCTCAGAACATAGTGAGTGCTAGAGAAGCATTTGCATAAGAATAGATGAACAAGCACAATAGAATCTGGACTTAAACTACATCCCAAATACCATCCACATGAAGAAGAAGAAATGTAAAAATCCAAATTCTGGATTAAACCCTGAACATGTTTCTCTGCTATCACCATCCAAATCCAATAAGACCAAAGACCCAAGAGTCATCTCTGTGGGTGTCCCATCCCTGGAGGTGCTCAAGGCCAAGTTGGATGGGGCCCTGGGTAGTCTGAGCTGGTGGGGAACAACCAGACCATGGCAGGGGGTTGGAGCTTAATGATCTTCAAAGCTTTCTTCCAACTCAAGCCATTCTATTCTAACCCATGAAAATTTCACATCCTAGGGCACAAGACTACAGGACTGTGTGCCTGGGTACTTGCCTTTTGCAGGGCTACAAACATGACTCCTACAACCCAAAGGAGAGGCTCCTCCAAGAAAAGAAGAGGCAGGAAGGGGATGACTTGGGTTTACCACTAGGGCACGCTGGAGCTGAGCACTGATAAAGGGCAGAGATGGAGCAGCCCTGAGCCAGGGCTGGGAAGGAGGTGGCAGCCAGATTGGCTCTTGTTTTATTGATTGTGGTTGCTAAAATAAAATAGTCAAGGTTATTTTTGACCTGACACTCAAAGCCACATGCAGCATATGAGAGGTAGGAAGAGACCTGGGCTTGTTCCCAATGACACACACAGGCTTGCTGGCGACTGGGGGTCTTGGTGGGAGCTGTAAATCTGACAGAACTACAAACATCTTGGCCTGCTCTGGACTCAAAATGAAAAGAGTCTCTCATTCTGTCCACAAAATGTTGCACTATAGCTATGGAAATGGATGAAGTACATAATGCCAGTACAGACCTGCGCTGGACAGAATGGCTACTGCCCTCTGAGCAGTTCAATCCCTCCACGAGTGATATTGTACCAAGCTGCAAAGAAGCCTTCAGAATCCATGCTCCAGCCTCCCAAAGGCAGCCCAGGATTTTCCAGAGTCAAATACACTTTGGTTTGTTATTTACATACACACACAACACCCATATAGGGAGTGACAAGGGAGGTGGAAATCAATACACACACATAGAATAATCCCATGACACAGCAGCTGTTTTACATAGAGTGCAACAGAGGGTGACAGCATCATCTTGAATTAGGTGCACAGTTCAGCAAGCAAATTTGAGTCCTTGTAGCTACACAGATGCTTCCCTTCACAAGGGGTCCCAGAAAGTTGTTTTCATATAGATCTATACACACACACTTTTCAACTTAGCAGGAGTCACTCGCTAGCTCCTCAAAGTGGTGAATCAGACTTTGTTGACAGGCACCCCAAAGATACACCCAGAAATCCATTTTCTTTTGTTCCCTATAGCTTTTGAAAGAGTAGCGTAACCTTTAAGAAGTGGATTCAGGCAAATCCAGCCAGCACAAAATAAACAGAAATGCATCTTACTCTGAAAGTTCAAGGAGTCAAGCTGTGACTGCAAAATTGGCAGCAGTTGCACAGGAAAGCAAACCAACCAAAGAAACTTTATTCCTAGAACTTCAGTCTCTCTTCATGTCCTTCAGCCTCTCAAGTTAGGTTCTCCTCTTTTTCTTCCATGGCTTTGCTTGCCCTTGAAAGACTGCATCTTTCCCATTTCTACCCAAATTGGAACCTTCCCCATCTGTCTCCGATTGTTAACCTGGCAGAACACATCTGCAGGGCCCACACCAAAAACAGATGGGACAACTCCCAGCCCTGCCCCATTCTCTGCAATCAGACCTTTTAGGTATGAGTTACAGCCCATAGGTTACTCCCTCCTCCCTACAAACTCCTCTAAATATATATTCCTGAGGCATCCCTCAGTTATTACTAAGGTAAGCCTCTCTTCTGCAAGATGCAATAGCTTCAATAACACTATACTCCACAAATCCTCAACTGTGCACCATATACACATCCACCTAGACTCATTTCCAGCTTTAATATCAGCGCCACATGAGATGAATCACTAACAAAGATGGAGGGGGAAGCAAAGGGGAAAAAGGGTTATTTGTTTTAAATACTCCCTTCCTTCTCTACCTCTTGTCTATTAGGCAAGTCCTGGTCAAGTCCAGGTCTCCCTGCAATGTAAAGCTGCCATTTACAGACCAAACTGTCCTGTTTAGGAGTAGCTGGGGCTTTTTCTTCCAAATTTGTACTGAAATGCTGCACTGGAACCCCGCTCTTCTCATTTCTTACAACACACGCACACTTCGTATTTGTCTTGAGTCAAAATTATCCTTGCTTAAACAGCTTTTTTCCTTTCCTGCTATTTACTCCTCCTTCCTTTACAAGGAAGTCAGACCCACCCAGCAATCATTTATAAATTACACAAGGTCAGTTCTCCTAAGGCAGCATGTCTGTACCGTGCAGTGAAGAGCAAGGCAAACTGAACCAAATGCCTTAAGAGATAGAAGCTCAAGACACAGAAGTGATGCAGATATGTTCTCAGACAGAGCCTTGGTGGTGAGGTTGTTTGACTTCTGGCTTCAGACCCAGTATACAACTGGATCTTCGGTGACCTTCGCAATAAGAACCACTATGATAGTCACTGTAATAGAAAACTGCTCCACTTTCTTCACTGACCTATTTAAGTCCTTCTTATCTTCAATAAGGGTGACCAGGAACATGCAGCAGACTCCAGGAGGACTCAGTTTACAGAGGCAGCTCCCCACTGGTACTCACAATGCCTTGGCTTTCAGCCCAAGATCATAGCATCCTTATCATAGCCGTATCAGCACTTGTCCTCACCTGCAATCCAGCACTGCACCAAGCATGTCTACCCACCAGGTCATTCACAACTGACGACTTCTTAGCTGACAGCAAAAGCCCATATAACTCCCATATGCACTACTAGGATTTGTTTTTTGGCCCTTCCTCTCTGTGCCCCCACAGCCCCTGCACTGAGCCAGCAGCAAAGCCCACAAGCCAGCTCCTGCCTTTTGAGCCAATGACTTCATGAAGGCAGGAGCCAACTTCACCTTCAGGCAACCTCTTCCAACATATTTCACCACTTTTTCCTCCTATAGCCAGCTCTTCACCTCCAACACTGCACTATTCCCAGTGTAACACAATCATATTAACCTCTCACCATAAAGCAGTCTCTTTGCCTAGGAAATTAGTTACAGGCATAAAGTTATCCAAACAAAAGCTATCTTTAGGAGGACAGTCCTGCATCGTATCTCAGCTTCCACTTACGACAGCACAAAGCCCTCTTTGCCAGCTCCACAGCTCCCAGGCACTATGTGAAACCAGTGGCTTTTCCCCTGTTTTGCTGATAGATCAGAGATCTCATTGGCTATATGGTCACCCATTGGCAGGCTTTAACTTTCAGCTCGTCTCCAGACATGCCAACAGCCAGACCCACTTGTTGGAAGCACAGCAGTGCCCACCATCCCACAGGAATCCCCATCATTCTGCCAGAGATGTCTGACAACACAGGTTGGTGTCACCTTCTTGACACCACACAGCAAGCCCACACAGCCCTATGCACTCCTCTTGCAGCCCAGGGCCAGCGCAGCAAGGGAGATGAAAACATCCACAAATATTTAAACACAACCAGGCTTATTTTATCCCACGTGAATGAGGCAGGGGTGAAAAGCAGCAGCTTATGCCAATTTACTGAGTGATTAGCTTGAGGCTACTTAATGTCTCTGACCTTCCTTCACCCTCCTTATATGACAAGGATAATATTTATCTAATCTCCCTCAGCTTTTCAAGTGCTGTGGTAAATAGCTAAAAAAAGGCACTTGATGAACACCAAGTACTACGCAGCATGCCTACACGTGTGCTACCCAAATCTACATCCAGCCCAGACTGAAGGAGGATAACTTTCCATCAGGATGCCATCGGCTCCAATCTGACAGAGCAGATGGCACATCTTCAGAGCCATGCTGCACAAGTGCCACGTTGGGCTGCTAGGGACATGGGAGAAGAAAATGTTTGGTCAACACTCTCAAAAATATGGTTTGAATTGTTAGTGGTCCTGGGTGGAGCCTGCAGTTGGGCTCAATGATCCCTGTGGGCCCCTACCAATTCAGGATATGCACACATTGGAAAAGCAAGCAAAGTATTAGACTCCTTGCTCTTATAGGGCAATGGGAAAATTGATTTGTCATCCAGGAACATTACACCTCGCCATGCAGATAGAAGCATTAGCTTTCAATTACCTGATATGTTTAGCATTATAAACAAACCACTTGGCACGCCAGCACTAGACCATGAAAATATGAATGTGACAGTAGGAAGAACAGAGAGAAGTCACCTATTGACTACTGAGCCCTGCCTCCTCCAGGCAGAGGTGGAGGAGCAGACAGCAAGCCCTGGAGGCTGGGAAAGCACTGTCCCCAATGTCACCCCACAGGGGCAAACCCTGCGCTCTGGGGCTGGCAGCCCCTTTTATTCACAGGGCTGGGGAAGCCATAAAGAAATCAGCCATTTTTCACAGTATTATAAGGCACTTATCACATACATTTAATAACCAGAGGCATGAAGGACTTGATTCCCTCAATATGGAAGTTATAAAATTGAATTGGTAACTGAGCATTAAAGGCAAGTGCAGCTGAATGAAGACTTATGAGGGCAATATTTTCCTTATTTGAAGCGTGGGCTTCCCCTTCCCAAGCACACATGGAAAAGTCACCCAGCAGCAGATAACTTTACATCATTAAGGATAATTTGAGGTCAGTGAGAGAAAGGGTGGGGACGCAAGCAAATCCAGCTTTATAGAATTAATTATTAGCGTAACCCCACAGTGTAATTGCAATTCGTCAAGGTAATGATCATGAAGCACACCACTGCAACACAGCTCCCTGTGTGCTAGCAGATCTGTTCCTCTTGCCAGGGCCAAATAGGGTACTTGTTGCTGGGGAAGATGCTCCCAGTCACCCTCCTGTGGGTCCAACCATCGTCAGCTTGGGCATCCAACCCAACAAATCAAACTGAGCTCTTCCAGAAGGGCTGGGCAAAAGAAAAAGCCCTCCATTCCTATCCCAAGTTGGACTCAATGATCCTGATGGGTCCCCTCCATCTTGGGATATTCCTTATCCCAAGGGAGCCTCCATATCCTTGCCCAGCTCTGGCTGGTGACTTAAGGAGCAGACAAAATCCCTAGCAGGGACAATGTTTCAGAGTTACTGAAGGACAGCAGGCTGCCCAGACCCAGAATGGACAGATTGCTGCAGAACGTGGGAAGCAGTATGTTCCCATTATCTCACACTACATCCAAGGCTTTTCAGTGCAGGAAGAGTTATGCCCAGTCACCTGCTTTTAGAAAGGAAGAAATAGGTGCAAATGGGACAGCAGAGCTGAAGGAGCACTGCAGGCAGCAGGGCAATTGCCTTCAACATTTGTTGAACATTGAAATAACGTTGAAACATCCTCCTTAATCTCTCATCACTGTTACATCTCAGCTAGTGCTCAAGAACTGAGATGTCCCAGATCCCCACGATGCTGAAGAACCTCATTAACCTCCTGTTAACAACTGCAACCACAAACAAGCATGCCCAATTGCAACACAGCCAACTGGGACAAGAGGGCAATCCAAGGGGAGAGTGACCATTCCTCCAGATATCTTACAGGGAGCATAAACCTTGAGATGAGAGAGCATCCTTTGCTTTATGGGGTGCAGGAGACCAAGCAGACTCCCCTTTGTGCAGCAGCTGATTCCCTGTGCACTCTCCAGGTCAAAGGAAAGGATGCTTTTACCCATGGGAACTCACATGCAGCAAGAGCTGGAAGCACAGAGTATTTTGTGGCCTTTAAAGATCAAACAGCATTCTATAAACCAGGGTGCTACTTCCTCAAAATCAGCTCCCATAATCACATTCTGCCTTATTAAACCCTCCTTGCAGCTTCAAACTAGAGGTGAGATTCCCTCACACTCCACAGGTCTGTGGCTGTTCAGAAATTAAAGACATACAAATAAAGTCATGAAGAGTTGCCAAACTCCACTCCAGCTTCATGCGTCTCTTAGAGAGCATGGTGCCCACACACATCAGCAAAGGAAGGGAATGGAGCCCAGGTGTGTGATCACCACATTCAACCTGACAGGAGTAATCCTTAGCACTGTGTCTCCAAGCATCCTCTCCTGCCCAGAGCTCTGTGCTTGTCCCCTTCCATCCAGACCCGCTGCCACTCCCGGCTCTGCTCTCTGTTGCACACCCCCACAAACCCACAGGCATGCTTCCCAAAAGCAAAAGCTCTACAGGAGTCTAAATTTGGCCAGCTTTTACATCCACACCAGCTTCATCCCAAACCCTGTTTAAATTTAGCCGCGCGCTCTGAGGCCATGCACACTTCTCTTCTGTTTGCATCCCAAAATGCAAAACTCAAAGCTCAGAGCTGTGAACCATGGGCACCCAGAAGTCTCTGTGCTCCTGCCACGGCTTTGGCTGCATCTATAACCCTCCATTCCCATCTCATCCTCCTCCACAACACCTCAGCCTCATTTATCAGGGCTTTCCCACAGCCCCAACACCAGGAAACCTGCCGATCCCGTGCAGCAAGGGCAGAGCCAATCTGTCCTGGGCTCACGTCCTGCTCCCACGAAGCACTCATTTTCCCAAGGAGCCTGAACTCCTCTCCCCCAGCAGTTTGGCTGCCCCGATGTTTACAAAGCAATGCCCAGCTGGGCTGGATGGGGGCCAGGCTCCCAGCCGCTCTGCTCGGGACAGGCACAGCAGCTCCCAAACCCTTCTGGATGCTGAGCTTCCAACCCCACAAGCTGGCAGCAAACTTCCACCAGGATAACATTTGGATTCCTGCAGCGTGCAATCAGCCCAGGCAAATAAAGTATCCCTTTTTATGTGTTTTCCTCCCCCCCCTTTCTCCTCTGCTTGCATTTTTCTTATCACAGAGATGGAAGAAAAAAAGCATCACTCAGAAGGAGGGGGATGCACACATTACAATAGGGTGGAAGGTCATGGAAGTAGCAGGTACATAATGGGGAGACAACTGGCTCTTAAAAGGAGATGTGAGCCAGCGTGCTTGTAAACATGACATAGGCAGGAGGAGGCAGGGCAGGAACAGACACTTTAAAAGCTCTTCTCCCAGTGTTCCACTTTGTTCACAAAAACATGAAGAAAAAAGAGCTTTGCAAACATATTACATGAGAAGGCACTGACAGCCACAGATGCTGCTAACAGGGCTGCTGTGTTTGAGCTGACCCAGCAAGGGAAACACAGAATATGGGGATCACTTCCATCTCAGATCTCCAGTTAAAGGCACAGACATTGGAACAACTTCCCCAAGGGGAAGCACATGGGTTCCTGCTACCCAAACATGACCTTTCACCACTGATGCTGATGATTTATTTAGTGGGACGCATTTCTTCTTGGTGCTGCTAAGGGTCACAGAGCAATTTCCCCCACATCCTTGAACCAAGACCTTGAGTAGATTTTACTTTCTTGTTGTTGTTTTGCTTGCACACAGTCACTCCAACTTCATTTCTGCTCCCCTGCAGGATCTGGAGGTCCCAGCCCAACCTTGGAGCAAAGCACACGAGCCCAGAGAGTCAGCAGCAAAGAGAAGATTGCCCTGCACAAAGAATACAGACATTGTGTGCTGCTGGCTCATTCACAGCCTGCAGCAGCTGGGGCCTGAGAGCCTGTGCTATGTGCCAGGCTGGGGCTCACTGGGGACAGCAGCTGGTGTGGGACAGCCCTCCTGCAGCACTCCTCCCTCTGTGGGCACCGCAGTGCGATGGGGAGAGGTTGATGTGTTTCGCTCTGCTCTGCAGGAGGAGGAATAAGGGTGGGTTTCACGGTGCATGATGCCATCAGGCCACCCCTCAGCACCACATTTTGGTTGCCTGGTGGCCAGCACACCTACCCACAGCCCCACTGCTGGCCACCAACTCCAGGCTGCCATCCAGACACAGCTATTCTCAACTGCAGAATCATCACAGAATGGCTTGGGTTGGAAAAGACCTCAAAAATCATCTAGTTTCAGCTCCCATGCTGCAAGCAGGGTTGCAACCCACCAGATCAGGCACAACATAAGGCTGCCCAGTGCAAGAAAGCAGCTGTGCTACATTACAGTAATTCACTCTGCAAGTTTCCTGCAGAGAAACACATCTGAGTTCAACCAGGAATTGGAGCTCCCATGAACTGGCTCAGCAGGGTAGTGGGAGGTGAGGGCAGGACCTCTCCCAGCATCCCCATCCCAAGAGCACACCACAGCCCTGCCCAGCAATCCTAATACAATCATCACCTCTAGTTTCCATATTCTAGGTTATGAGAGCATCATGATTTCCTGGCCACAAGGACCCAACACTGAGGCAAGGAAGCCACCCCAGCTAAGGGACAACCCACAGTCACCCGAACCTCCATGAATCACACCTGCTGACCAACAGCTTCTGCCCAAGGCAGTTTGCAGCTGGGTAGCTTTTGTTTTTTCAACATCTTTTCCCTATCTCCCTTTTGAAAAAATTCTGTAGTTGCTATGGAAATGGTCTCATCAGTATGGGTGGAACATAGCAGTGCCAGCCAGAACTCCCTGCAGTTCCCAGTTGACACCAGTGCCCAGGAACTGGCTGTGCTGGAAGTTATTCCAAGCTGCACAGGATCCGGACCTTAAAGCCATGATGGGCACTGTTGGCTGACTGAGACTCATCTGGGAATCAGGGTAGGGACCTGCAAATCACCCAGGGATAAGCCAGGATTAAAATAATAAATCAGGACACCCTCACACTGGCTAAGGGTTATAAACAGCAACAAGGTGCAGCCTCCCCAGCAGTACCTCTGCCAGATGTAGGCAGGGAGATAAGCACAGGCAGGGCAGCAGGAGAAGAGGCAAGCTTTGTCACAGGTGCTGTGCATCCCTCAAGGGAGGTTTCTGCTGCTCACCATGTGCTGCCACATCCCTGCCTCGAACACCACGCGTGAAGCTCATTTCACAGCACCTCTGCACGCTTGGCAATGAGCGGGATGCAGATGTTGAGCTGGGTGCTTCCCCAAGCATCCATCTCCTGCAGCAGGGTTTTTCCTACATTTACATTGATGCTGCCCATCTCTCATCTCCATCCTCCTGCATCAGCTGTATGAGCACCTTCAGAGTCTGTCATGCAGCACGCCCCCCTCTGCCTTGGCCCTGCAGCATGTGGGCAGTGCCATCATGGTACTGAGATGCACTATTGCACATCCATGGGGTGAATGCCATGCTGAGTTTAGCACAGAGCTGCCAGATCCTGCTTGTCCTTTGGGCACAAGTCCTGATTAAAGTCCTAAATCAACGCTTTGCATCCTCAAGCTTCAAGAAGCACATCAACATTGGGAGCTATGTGCACCTTCAGCCTTGCCTACATGTTCTCCCAGAAGAATGCACTGCACACAGGAGAGAAGAAAGGGCTGAGCTGTTACTGAGCCACATACCCTTGGTCACAGATGCTGCAAAGAGGAGCCAGTGCTCCAGTGATGCATGCTGTCATTTCTGGCCCAGATTTAATAGGCTCAAGACCTAAAGCACAAAGCAGCAGAAAAAAAAGTGCTTCCCACCCTGATCATCTTAGTGCATACCAGAACCTCTTTGTTCCCTGCTCCCAGAAACATCATTGCACCAGCCCAGAACATTTTGCTCCAGGGTTTTGGCAACAAGTGCCATGCAAACCTGCTTGCAAAGCAAAAGAAGCAATCTGCAAATCTGCAAAGGTCAGAAAAGACAACTGAGATCACCAGGTCCAACTCCAACCCACCCCACTGACCACATCCCTCAGTGCCACATCTCCACAGCTCTTGAATACCAGGAACAGTGACCTCACCACCTCCCTGGGCAGCCTGTGCCAATGCATCGCTGCTCTTTCTGAGATTTCTCCTGATATCCGGCCTGAAGCCCAGCTGCGTGTGGACCAGGAACAGCAAACACAGGAAACTGCAATCCTTTAATTGCATCACATCACTGCAACCGTGATCTCATGACACTATGCCTCATCACTGTCCTCACCCCAGTGCAGAGCCCCATATCCCCACACTAATCCTGCTCCCACAGGCCCTTTCCCACCACACCATCCCAACAATCCTCACCCCAGAAGTGGAGCATACACCACCCCATCATCCAAAAAAAACTGAAGCACACACAAACAACTTATCCATCATCCAGCAGTCCATCTTAAGATGCCACTTCTCCAACACTCACTCTTTCAGCACCCTTATCTTGCCCCACAAAAACCTCAGCAGTATCTCCCGTGATGAGGCTGGCTCAGCCCCAAAGCTGATATTACCTATCCATCGGAAGAGCAGTGTATCAGGGTTGGTTCCTTGGGCACCCAGAGTCCCCATTGTGCCCATCCCATCTGCACCCTGAGACACCAGCAGCACCCAGAACCTGCACACAGCACAGTGCTGCCTCGGCCCCAGTCGATATACAGCAAATAAGATTACAACAAATATAAACTAATGATACAGCTGTCAAGGCAGATTAGACTGCACAGTGTAAAAAATTGCAGGGCTGTTTAGTCACAACAATATAAGATTAATTTATCAATACAGCTTATGTGGCGCTGGAGAGATAGCAAATTGAGTAAGTGAATCTTTTCTACACCTTGTGGGGAGGGGGAGCTCCCAACCTGCTGGGTGCAAGGGTCCAGATACCCATAAGGACGCACGGGATAGGAACAGCTTGGGGCAGCCACGTGGCTCTCCCAGCTCAGGTGTGATGATGGGATGCCACACATTCATTTATTTACCTAATATTTTCAACTTTTGGAATTAACATATGCAAAAATACGCAAAGCCACCTTTCAGGGGTTCCAGCCCTGCCAGGCACAGTTGGACCATCTTTCAAGGGCGCCCACAAAGCGAGCACGCAGCCAGCAGCCCCTCAGAAGATGCTTCTGACTCATCCTCAGCCCAGAAGATACGACCCCAGTAAGCCCATATCATTCCCCATCCCCCCTGCTTTGCCACCCGTGGGTTAAAAATGTGCAAGTAAATAAATAGCTGCAGTGATAACGAGCCAAGGTTTCGATCTGTGAAGGTGAGAGCACAGCAGCAGCCGCCGATACGAAGGAAGCGCCCGTTTCTATAAATATTGAAATCCGGTAATTATCATCATTAGAACTAGTTGTGATTTATCCGCAGCTCAATCCCAACAAGTAAAAATGGCATTTATTTGCCACAATTAGAACAGCTAAAAATACCTCCTGAACCTTGCCTGGCTTCAAAAAACAAACAAAAAACACATCCCATGAGTGGTCTTAGCTTTGGGTTTTGGTGGGGAGCAATGCAAGAGGTGAACAAAGCCTGTGTTCCCCCCAAGGGGCACTGAATCAAAGTCCCGTCATCTTTCAGAAGAAACTCCCAGCTCCACAACTCCCTACACAACACAACATTCCCCCCAGTAAGCTGCAAACATAGAATCATTAAGGTTGGAAAAGACCTCTATGGTGATGATCTTAAACCAACAGTTGACCCATCACCCTCACGCCTGCTAAACCATGCCCCAGCATGGTGCATCCCTACAGTATCTTTACATCCACAGACAACTACCGAAGAGGCAGCACACTGATGCCTTTAGTCTGTATCACAACCCCAGGCAGGAGGTTCCCCCATCAGATGGCCCCAATCCCCCCAAGGCTTTCTCCTGCTGCTCCAAGACAGAAGGTTTCCCTGAGGAGACGTGCCTGACTCCACGGGTCAGAGATGTTCTTTCCAACAGCCCCACTGAATATTTTCCCCACTTCTTCAGCAATAGCCAGAAAAACAAGCTGTGAAATGGGCAGCTTGACAATTCCATGCTGCACAGGGGCAAAGGCGACAAGGTGCCAGACCCATGCTGCAGCCTGGGGACACCCCCGGCCACCATCCACTCATCCCTAGCAAAGATCCACCCCAGTCTCCTCCCACAGTAACCTGAACACCCCAAGGACTTTTTTTCCCCCCCCCTCCTTTTCTTTCTCTTTCCACCACTATTTGCTCAGGAACCTACAGCCTATTTCCCCTCCTTTCAGCAGCATCCTATCCAAGGCAAACCAAACTAATTTTAAGAGTAAGATTTGGCAAGACACTATATCAAATGCTTTACTAAATCCAAATATATTAGGATTTCCACGTTCTGCTCAGCCACTAATTTTGCGATTCTATCAAAAAGAAAAAGCAATCAGGTTTGTCTGGCAAGATTTATTCTTCCTAAATCCCCGCTGTTATTGCTCATGCTTTCCTTATCCTCTAGTGCTTCACTTTCTTAATACTGTGGGACTGGAAGTGTTTGCTGGAAATTTATTTTTTGCTATTTCTATGGATTTCTAAAAATCTGCCTCTGCTCTCCTCCGCTGCCCCCTGCTTTCCCCACCTCTATCAGCATCCCTGTGCTGCTGCCATGCATCTGCTCCAGCCTTTCACAAGGTACCACGTGCCAGTGTTAACACACAACCAGCCTCAGTCATAAGATGCTGGGAGTGGAAAAAAAAAAAAAACAATAGGGAAAAAAGCACAATTGGCAACAGGATAAAGGTCTGAAGGATACAGCGAGCTGGGTCAAACCCAGGTTCAGTGCAGAGCGTGGCCAAGAGGCTGAACAGTTTATTATGTCCAAAGCATCACCCTCCTACTTTACCCCATAGCATTGCCCTTTATCTTGAATCAGACTGGACTGAGCCACAAATGACTCCAGTGGATACATCCCCAGAAGGACAAATAAGGAAAGCAGAGGGTAATCAGCTCTCCCTACTGCTTTGCTCAGTGGGGAGCCCCAGGGAAGCCTCCAAACTCTGCATGGAGGCAGTTCTTTGCCAAGAGCACCATCCCCAGATGCACCAGCAGCCTCATCCTGCTGTAGCACCAGCCTCGAGCAGCTGGGAAAGAACTCAGGTGTCTGACTGCAAGGTGATTGCTGCTCCTGCTCATTAGGAGGAAGGCAGCTCTAAGGCAGCTCTGCTTGCACACACCCAGCTCCTGCTCTCCAAGCCCTTGCACACAGCAGTGCTAGGCATTCTCTTAACAGCAGCTGGCACACCGACCCCATGGCTCTGCATCAGCTGTGTGCACCCAGCAGAACACCTGTCCATGCTAAAGACCCTGCTTTGCCACCAGCTCCAACCACAGCAAAGACACGAACAACGGAGTCTGCAGCACTGAGCTGGCAGCACCACACTGGGTTCCTGCTCACCCCCAGGTTCAGGTCTGTGCCTCACACCTTGCCCCAGGTTTTCACAAGGGAAAAAAACCACAGCACAGCCATCCCTGCAGCTCATTGGGAGCTAGAGCTCAGCAATGGGGCAGCAGCAGCACCCCAGCAGATGGCCGTTTCTGTAAGGAAACTCCACTGCTTGCAACTCCTTCAGTGCTCACATGAAGAAAGAGAAAACAAAATGGGCATGGCAAAGCTGGGTCAGGAGATGACCCTGAGCACTTGAGGGATAATGGAGATTTTTCTCTTTGCTGCGGCTATTTTTACATCTCAAAAACTAACGCAGTCCTGGAGGAGCAGTGCTCTCCATGAGCCCATCCCTGCAGCCCCCCCAGGTCAGGGAGCTGCACAGGGGCTCAGGATTTACTGCTGATGGGACAGAGGATTTACAGGAAAGGGGCACTCCAAGAGGACTTGGAGCAAAGCACAGCTGATTTATGGGGTCAGCAGCAATTTACACAGAAGGTAACAGCACTGAGGAGGCAAGAATTTACAGGCGCAGGGGAGAAGTCCTTTTTATTGGTGCTTATTGGGAAAAGAGCATCTCCTTTGCTAATTACTGTGACCCAGAGAGGCACATGGGAGCAGCTGGATTTGCCACCAATCTCCCCCTTGCTCTGGAGGTTACAGGCAGGCCAGCACCAGGGATCCTCCCATTTCACAGCATCACATCTTGGCCACAGCACCCTCAGGGGCTCAGAGCTCAGTCCCAATGCTGCAGTGCTGCTGCTCAGCTCCCCAGTGCAAGAAGCAAGATGGGTGCAGAGATGCATGGATTACACCTGAGCAGAGGCTCAAATGACAGAATATAGAAAGGAGAACATAGCACTGAAAACATACAGAAAGATATGAGAAAAGTTTTCTCTGCTGCACCCCAATGTAAAATCCTCCCATCAGCACAAACTGCTGAGGCACCTGGGGACATGCAATGGGCCAGGAGCCTCCAGGACCAGATTTTCTACACATATTTGATTTTAAGTTCAGTAACAATTCAAGCCATCCTGCTTTGCTCCCAGCCCTTTCCTGCTCCTCTCGCTATCAGTTGCTCACACTGAACACAGCCTCTGCAAAAAATGCATTTGAAACACATTGTGGAGTCGGGACACAGAGAAGGGGTTCACTCAGGCATTGCATCTTGGGCTCTTTTTCCAGCCACCCTCCAGATTCTGTTTTTCTCCAGACTCGCTGACACAACTGCCTGACTACAAGCCTAACTTTTGCACAGAGCCCACTCCTGTTGCAGCACTGACTTGCTCAGCACAAGGGTTGCAGTTGGACAGGTTCCTCTAGCAGAGGGAGGAGAGCTCAGGACACAGGTGAGCACTGAGCCTTGCCCAAACGATGTCACAGCTGTGCCCCCAGCAGGCACATAACATCCCACACCAACTGCTGCCTCCACCCCTCTGCCCCAAAGTTTGACTAACACTCAGGAGTATCTTTGCTTTTATAAATCTCTGCCTTTTAATGATGGCTTCAAGGCTCAGAGAAAAAAGGCCCATTAAACTCACTGAATAAGTTAATGGGGCAGAGAGAATCCATTTCATAGCCACCCCAGGCTATTTTCCTCTGGAGCTAAAGCCTGAATAAGCAAAAAGGAAAAATTAAAACTGCACAGCGCTTTGCCAATAAATAACCCCCAGTGTAATCTGCTACAGGCAGGCCTCCATTTGCAGAGATAATGGCATGCAGATCAGCTGCAAAACACCTCCCCTTGCAGAGACCACCACCTTTTGGTTGCAATTTGTTGCTCGCAAGAAGACCCCACCTATCAGCACACCTCGTGCATTGCACGCCCTGCAGAGAACTTCCAAGCCTTGCACTACAATGCTCCAATACCCTGAGACACCTCCCAGCACGTTTGCATCCCTGCCTCCCTTTCCCCAGCCCTTCTGGCTGCTTGCTCCCTCCCCCCAGTAGTGCCTTAGGCTCATCCCTCCCAACCGCAGCTCACACACAGCTGCTCCTCCTTACAACACAAGTGCACGTCCCAGAGAGGGACGGAAAAAAAATTAAATAAAATAAAATCCCTGTTTGTAAATGTTGATCCCGCTAGACACGGCTTGTTTACTATTTAATATTTAAAGATGCTAATTAAGCCTCTGAATAAATAAATCTCTGCTCCCAGTGCTTCTTGGAGCCAGGGAGTATTCTCATGGGGCAGGGCAGCACAAAGCATAGCAGGACAAGCACAGCCCACCCAGGGGCTCCACGTGGGTTATGGGGTCTGTATACAGTATGAAGCAGCAACACCAAGCTCAGCTCAGGCCGGGAACATCAGGGAACACAGTTCAGTCATACCTACAGGGGAGCACAAGAACCAGGGCTTCCAAAGCAGCAAAGCTCAGACACACTGCAGGAGCTAAGAGAGCTGGAGCTTCAAGGAATCAGACTGAGCCCACAGAACCAAATAACAGGAAAAGAAAAAAATAAAGACAATAACAAGCAAGCACACAGCCTCCACTGAACACACAGCTCCTAGCACAAGTGCTGCCCAACCCAGAGACCAGACAACCACATAGCTCCATACCTGAGAGCTCCAGCAACTCCTCCACAAACCACAGCCTCTTCCCAGAAGCACTGCTACCACCACCACCTGCCCCAGCCTCCCCAGCTGATCCCTTTCTAGCCTCCTTAGGCTCTGCCCCCTCCAAATCAGCCCCAGCTGTGCCCTGCACAGCACCATTAACCCCAAATGAGCCAGCCCAATGGAGAACTCTCTTAGACAGGTCCCTCCCTGCCCAACCAGGGCACACATACACTTGCATCCCGTAAAAGCACTGCATATGCTTCCCAAGTTCAGGTTTTACTCCCAAGGACAGCCTCCATCACCTACCCCAACTCAAAGCAAGTTGCACGGTCCTTCCCAAGACAGCATCAGGCTGCTGTGTTCACACGGACTTGGCTCTGTGCTGCTCTGCTTTCCCCACCGCAAAGCCCATCCTGGGACGGCTACTGGAGATACAGAAATGTCTACAGCCCATGAGGCTCAAGCTGGGAACACATCCCCAGTGACACTGAGCCACACTGTGCTGGCACAGAGAATGTCCCAGGGGAGGGATGCTGGGGAGCCAGGAACACACAGCATCCCTGACTCCATATCTTGCTGAAATCTGCTAGTTTGTACATATGGTCTCCGGTAGCACCTGCATCTGCTCAAGCATTCCCACATTAACACTTGCTAGCAGGATCCATGTGGGTAGAGCTCCAGGAGGGCTACTTAAGGAACAGCCCTGAACAGCCCAGGTTAGGGCTCCTCTGCCCTGCCACACTCTTCTCAGCCCCCCAGGGACAGACAGGGCCCTCACAGAGGTCGAGGATGAGGTTGCTGGGAACTATTTCCATGCAGCAGTGAAGCACAGTAGGCTGGGGTGCGTCGTCCAGTGAAAGGCAGGAGGGTGAGGCAGAATGGCAAGGGGGATGAGGAGCTGGGATAGGACTGGGAATGTCACTTAGGAGGGACTTACACAGGCTGTGCCAAATCCAAAGCTTTGGTTAAGCAAGCTGTTTCCCTCACCATGTAGACAGCCTGAAGCTGGGAGAAGAAGAGAGTGGAGGAGATGGCAGGGATGGTCCCTAATGCTCCATTGTCTGCTACAGCACAGCACTGTGCAGCAGCTGGAGGAAAGCCTGCTGCATTTATAGTGCTGGCCTCTGCTTTGGATTCCCAAAGGCTACATCACATGGAAACAAGATAAAAACGCAGTGTATTTTCCTAGTGCTGCTCTTCCATGCAAGGAAGGTCCAGAGCTACTGCTGGGTGTCACACAGAGAGGACAGGACAGGGTCCCCAGCTTCACAAGAGTGGGACAGGGAATAGGGTGGTGTGGTGAGAATGAAAAAGCACGAGCACATAAATATAACCTGCACCATTCCTGATCTCCCTTTCTCCCCATCCCCATAGTGACACAAGCTGGTTGCTCAATAGCTATACGTAAGCAGAGCAATGACTGCTGTGCAGATCTTCCAAGTGGAGTTTAATCCCTGCTCCTTGAAGTGAAGTGAAGCTCTGAGCAAAATCACAGCTCTAAGCAGTGCCCACCACCCTTTTCCTATCACAGCATCCTTCCAGACCCACAAATCATCATCCCTATTCTGATGTTGGGGACCTGTTTGCTGTTGCATTTTGGGACCACTGGGTGTCACAGCCCTTCCACCATGCTGGCAGGACGTGCCCATTGCCAGCAGGGAAGCACTGGGCTCATCTTCGGCCAGCATGCCAGAGGGGTGGGTAGCACTCTTGGGAGCCACAAATGGAGGATGGCTGTTGGGTCATGATCAGTTTCCACCTCTGTGCACTCTTTCTCCATCTCACACCAGTATATCCTCAGCGTATGTCTATGGGGAGAGCCACACAACCTCTCCAGGCTTCCAGCCTCCACCTGACTCCTGCAGCAAAGAGCTAACTGAAAGAGCAAAGAGCATTGCACTCAGCCTGCAGGCAGCCAGAGACAGCTCTCAGCTGTGCTCTCTTCCCTCTGCATCCAGGCTTTCCCTGAGGACACCTCTCACGGCTGCCTGATGTCACAGGACTGGCAGCTTTATTTCCTCTGTGCCAAATCCAGAGATCGGCTGAAGGGTCTGTGTCACCAGCATGCTGCTTGGAGCACTGTTCCACACCTCAGGTTCCCCATCAGCGAAACGGACAGCAACGTGAACAAACATTTTGTGGCTCACTCCCAGCCAGAAGCTGTGACAACACCTGCACGCTGTCCCTATCGGGCATATCTCACCCAGCATTTCAAACAGATCATCTCCACGCGGGTCAACGTCTTCCAAAAAGCTGCAAATCGCCTCCATTCCTGGCACTGCTGCTGCCACTGCTCCATGGGAGATTCTCTGCTGCATCCTCTCACTGCACCCAGGGTCGGACCAGGAGGGACCACGGCACAGCAGGGTGCAGAGCCGGGACCTGCCCGGAGGGATGCAGGAGTGGAGGGATGCAGGGATGCTGCAGCCTCACCCGAGCCGTCTCACGCAGCCGCTTGCCCTCTAGCGGCTCAGCCGCCCTCGAAAAGTGGGAGGGGAAAGGCTGGTAAGAGCAGAGAGAAGGAGCACGGGGCAGAAACTCAGGTTGCAACACACTGCCATCGTGCACGACCCACAGCAAGGTCCGCCTCTGCCCTCCGCAGGCATGCAAAGGATTCGGTTGTGCACCCTTTGATGCAGGAGAGCATTTGTGGAAGCTGCTGTCAAACAGCTGCTTTGAAAGCATCCATGCAACCTACCGAAGCCCCCGCCACAGGAAGCCCAAAGCTCAAAATTACTGCTATTTCACTGCTATGCCCCATAAATAACATGCTGAACAGGTGAGCTGCAAGCATTATTAATGCTCACTGTTGAAAGCCTGGTGGGATCAGGAGTTGGTTCACACCCCACTTGATGGGATGCACCAAATCCAAGCAGAATGAATCAGCAGGCACCCCCTAGCAGTGGGTGCAGAAGGCGGAGTGCTGGGGAGCATCGCTGAGTGCAACCTCTGGGGATCCCAAAGGACACCCAGTAATGGTTTGCTGGGAAGGGGTGCATAGAAAAAGCCACATTTAAAACATCTCTAAGCCCCAAAGAACAGCGAACAGGTCAGCCCTCAGTCTCTTTCCCCCGATCTCTAGTTCTTCCCCAGTGAAATGCCTGTCCTAGCCCTGGAGCATCCTCCCAGTGCAGGGAGAGGAGCCAGCAGGCAGAGCTGGCACAGAGCTCCCCAAACCCCATGGGAGGTGAGGGCTGGGAAGATGTCCCATGCACCCTGAAACCTAGCTGTGTCACCTCAGGACCAGGCCCCAGGCTGAGCTCAGCAAGAAAGTCCTGGGGTGTCTGAGCAGCACAAAGCTGCCTCTACCCTGGAGAAACCCTCAGGTGGGTTGTGCAGGGCAGAGACCTACAGACTGGCAAGAACTGAGCCCAGCAGAAATCCTGTGCCCCAGGGTACAGACCAGGGGTACAGCTCTCGGTGCCTGATGTTCTCTGCTCTGACGTGGCTTGGCCATGATTAAGAAAGGCGAGCTGAGCACTGGCCCTAATGGCCAACTTCTCCCAACACCACATCTGCCCCAAATCCTTCTGCTCCGCCCCTGCACAGAGCCTGACAGGCTGCAAAAGTACAGCAGGTCCCAGACGTTGTCTGTGCCAGGGAAATGTATCCATCCAACACTGTTCCAGCAGAAAGGTCATCAGGGCAGGGCACAGACCCAACAAGCCCAAGCACCAACACAAGTTCAAATGCTCCAAAAAAAATAGAGCAACACCTGCCACAGACCTGATCCCACAGCACCCTGGCAGTCAGGATGACTGCTCTCAGCTTAAGGCACCTCCAGGACAACAGGACCATGCCAGCCCTCCTCCGCATCCCAAGCGTCTCTGAACCTTCTTCCATCCTCTGAGGCTGGTGCTGTGCTTCCCTCCCCCCCAGGGATTTTGCTTTGGGACAGCCATTCTGCATAAACAAGGGCTGTGCAAAACAAAGCTGCGTTGAATTAGGGCCCTTTTGAATAGATCCTGCAGCAGCCAAAACCTCAGGGACCAGGAGGTGGGAAGAACAATGGGACGGGATGCTTTGGGGACACAGAGCCTTTTGTCTCCAGAGAGCAGCATCACATGGAGCACAGCAGGACTGAAGCAGAGCAATCCCCAACTTGAGCCCTGTTTGGGTCACCAAAGCAAGTTGTGCTGCTCCCAGGGGGATGCGTGAATACGTGGGTACCACTGGTGCTGGCTCCCAGCTCTCACCCCACACAGCTCTGATGCAGTTCTCCCATTCCCAGCTGTGCCCATGGGATGCAGCAGACGCTGCCATGGGCTGTTCTTCTTGTCCCCAGAGGGAGAACCCTAAGTGAGGTGCTCGCCTTTGGGTGCGCGAGCAAACGGACCCCCAAATCCCACATCCATTGGTGCTCTGTGATGATCCATCTCCTCTTGGATGCACGGATATCCCAAATGGGTGGATTTGCAGGGTATATTTTACCCTAAGAAACTCCATCCTCACCAGAGAGGTTGCATCAGGGAGCGAGGCAGCCAGACCTGGGCACATCTCCCTGCCTAAAAAAGAGCCAGAGGTGACAAACGCAGGCCACCACCGCCACCTTCCTGGCAGCATCTCCGCAGTGCCATAGCAACAGCTGAGGAGTAGGGAGACCCAGATGGCAAACTCCTCCATCCACCCTTCCCCATGCACCGTGCCGGAGCGTGCAGGCGCTGCCCACACTGCCAGCATGGTAACTCCTGGCACAAGGCAGCACAGGCGAGCCCAGCATCCCCAAATCCTGACAGGTGGGGAGCCGAAGGGGGGAAGCACCCTGGCTGCACGCTGCGTGGCATAAGCACAGCCCCGCAGGTCTTGTTCTGCCTGGATCTGGAAGCAGCAGCGTGAGGCCGGATGGGAGGTCTGCAGCTGGGCTGTATGTCAAGCTCTCGGCTGGGTGGGACCCTCTGCATCCAGAGCCACATCACTGGGGACGAGGTCTAAAAATCAGACATTCCTGAGCTCGCTGGGAAAGGGCAGGGGACGGCAGCCAACCAGCCTCCTCCATCTTCATCTCATGCTTTGCTGTTAACCTGTCCCTGCCTGGATCTGCTTGAAGGCTGTGTGCCACCTGCTCTGCCCCATGGCCTTATGGATCCCAAAGCCATGAGATGTCTGCCAGGCCCCTACATTCTACCCAAAACTAAACCCACCCAGCCCAGAGACTGCTGCGCTCTCCCCAGAGGGAGGATAGGTGGGAAAACAGAAGCAGCAGCAGCAAAGTCAATACAGCACCAAGTGTGAGGTACCTTGCTGTGGGAATCCATGGGCTGGGTGCCTCCATCCTCCTTGCTTTGGTGGCACCCTTCTGTAAACCATCACAAACATGCAAAATAATCCAAAGCTCCCTGTGACCTGCCAGGGAGGGGTGGGGTGGCACAGAGGGGTCACTGCCCTGCACTGATGTGGATATGGAGGCACGTGCCAAGGCAGCTCATGGTGTTCATGGTCGAGGCTTTCCCTCTCCACACTCTCCCAACAGCCCCTTACCAAGCAGAGCCTCTCATCTGGACATCACTAAGGCCTCACTCAGCTCAGGGTGGTTTCACCACCCCGTGTTCCATCTTCCTGCTTGCCAAAAGAGGGTGGAGCAGAGACCACCACTCCTGAGCATGGAGGGTGCTGGACCCGATGTCACTCACACACACCCCACACGAACCTGAGTTCAACCCAGCTCTAAGGAGCTCTTCCTTTACTGGAAAGCAGCCCCATCACCCAACCCATCCCTCTGCTCCCACAGGCACCAGCCTCAAGCCACCTCCCCTGGAAGCACAGACCTCCTGGGTAAAGTTTGCACTCACGTTCTGTCTCAGCCTCTGGTGGCATTTTGGAAATCATGCCAGTCCTGCACCCACCTGGTCTCAACTCAGAGAGGAGGGTGTTGGGCTGGCAGCAGCTCAGGGGTGCATCCAGCCAAACCTGGCACCTTCTCCTCACCCCCAACACAGAGAGGCTTCTCTCTCAGCATCTCTAGTTGCGGAGCTGAGTCTTTTTCTTCTTTCCTCCTTCTCCTTTTTGCAGGCTGCTTATCAGCATTTTTCAAAGCAGCAAAGACATTTTCTGGGCACAAAGGACCCACGCAGTAACACTTCTTGCAGCAGTTCAGATGTCTGCCTGCCTCTGACAACCCACACCGACACCTTCCCAGAGCTGTCAGCTCCACAACGGGTTAAAACCAAACCACAACAAACAGGGAACACAGGGAAAAAAAAAACACCACAAGAGTTCCTCCGACTTCCCCATTCGGAGCAAAACACCCCAACCCCACGGCGCAGGATGGATTTGGGGCACCGGGAAGGGAGCCCTGCATGAGTTTTGCCCCATTGCTGCTTTGCCGGGGAGGCAGCGGCATGGCTGGGGGATATCGGGGCTGGAAATCTGCTTGGACAGGGAAAGCTGCTCCAGTCATTTGCACCCAGCAAAGGTGACAAGCGAAAGAAGCACCGCAATTACTCCATGGCTCTGCTGCAATCGCACTGTGACCAAACGCAACAGACCCGGCAAAGCAACCCTCCCTCCACGCAAAAGAATAAATAAATAAGCCTCCATTACTCATGCCAAACCTTGCTGCATTTAACTGCCAGCATAAAGGATTCCACCTCTTCTCCGCTCAACTCCCACTGGCAACTCGCTCTGGGGGCTGCGTTTCCCTAAATGCTCACATTTCAATTAGCATAAGAATAATGAAACGGCTCGGAGTTCATCTCGCCCAAAAAAAAAAAATGTACTGCAAAATACGGAGCTCAGATTGGAAGCGATGGGGATGGGTTTGCTGGTTTAGTTTTTTTTTGGTTGGCTTTTTTTTTTTTTTTTTATCCACGCACACAGGGAGGCACGGCGTGATGGATTCGGGAGGAGATCCGTTCCTTTCAGACGGGAATAACGTGGGCTTCGCTACTTGGAGTTGATTTTCCTGATAAACAACGCGCAAACAAACGCGAAGTGCCCAAGCGCTGCTCCCAGCGCTCCCCCCGCACGAAGCCCCTCGCAGCACCGCAGCTGCAGGGCGAAAGCGACGGGACTTCGGTACCCAGGGATGCGGTTCGGTACCCAGGGATGCTGTGCACCGTTCTGCTTCTCTTCCCCCCTCCTCCCCCCCTCTCCCCTCTCCAACCCCAAGCCTTAATAAGGCGAAAGCACAGATTCCACAGCCACGCGCAGCCTGGCCACGAAAGGCAGCGTTGCTGCGGTGGGTGAAGAAGTGACACGCTAATTAGATCCAAAGTCTGGGGGGAAAAAAAGAGCAAACGGCTCCGAACGCGCTTTCCTTGCCCGATTTGGGTATGTGTGGCGGTGTGTGGCTCTGCCGTGCCGCTCTCCCCCCTCCCTCCGCAGAAGCAAACAGTTAAAGGAAGCAGCAGCTTTAGCATCTTCGCCTGCTGTTCTCTCCCGCTAAGGAATCAAATCCCATTTACTTCATTCCTTTTAAGCCTTGGCCAAACTGTTGCTGGGCTTGGTTTTTGATATATTTTTTTTTGGTGGTTTTTTTTTTTTCCCCGATGGGATAAGGGGAAAAACCCGATCGTTGTCCTCCGCAGGGAGAGCGGGGCTGGCACGGGGCGAGCGATGGCACAGCGCTGAGGGCAGCGGAGCCCGGCACACGGGAGAGCAGCCCACTTACATGGAAGTGATGTTCCTTGAGATGTCCGTGATATTGATGCTCGTGTTGCCATTGCTGCTGCCTGAATCCTGCCCTTCCAAGAGAGGGAAGAGGTTCCCATCATCCGGTTTCTTGCAATTGATGTCTGTCTTGCTGCAAAGACAATTAGCAGGGCAAGCCAGCACCGAAAGCAGATAGTCTCCCCAAATGCTCCAGAGCAAAAATACCCTCCAGAAAGTGCACTTGGTAGGGCAAAGAGAGACATCCATCTCCGATTGCTGTTCTAAAAAAGAGGAGGAGGAGGAAAGGGGGGACGGAGGGAGGGGAAGGGGGGGTAAGGGGGGAAGGAAACAAAGACAGAGGGAGGAAAAAAAAAAAAAAAAAAAAAAAAGGAGGAAAAAAAAAACCACACACAACAAAACCTTCAAGCGATCAGACGCAAAAATCCTCCAGCAGATGAAATCATGCTGGCAGCTGGCTCGGTAATCCCGCTAGGGCAGCGGCAGCGGGCGGGGATGCATGCTGGCCCGGCCGCCCGCCGCTCCCCGCAGCCGCTCCGGAGGATCGCGACGGGGAAATAAATAAATAAGGAAAACCGGTGCGAAAGTCACCAAGTCCCACCTACTGGGCAGAATTAAAATTGACACACCTGCAAAAAAAACACAGCGAGGGAAACGGGGAGAGGAGGAGAAGGAGAAGGAGGAGGAGGGGGGGGGGATGAGATCCCCCTTCCCATCGCTTTCCCTCCCCCGGGCTGGGCAGCCCTGCTGCAGGGCACAAAAAGGAGGAGGAGGAAGAGGAGGAGGAAGGCTCGACAGAGCGAGCCGGGCTCTGTGCTCTCCGCTCTTCGCAATAAAAAGGATTCCCCACCCCCTCCCTCTCCGCCAAAATCAATCCGAGGGAAAGGAGGGGGAAGGGGGAAAAACCCACCCCAGCAACGCTGGAGCCAGAGGAGGAAAAGTTGCAGCGGGGGTTAAATTTGTGCCGGGGGAGACAGCTCCGGCTTTCTCCGACTCTTTGGAGGAGGACGATGCTGCTTTTTGCTTGGGTGTTTCCCACCTCTCCCCCCCCCCCACCCCGCCCCACCACTGCAATCCGGACAGAAAGGGTGGAGAGGAAAGAGAGATCGGATGGGACTGGTGTGGATTACAGCGATTTAAATATATATATATATATACATTCTATTTTCTTTAGATCAGACGGCTTTTTTTTTCTTTTTTTTTTTCGCCTGGAGAGCACCCAGGAAGGACTTTCTAGAAAAGACACAGATGCACACACACACACACACAGATACACACACACACCCCTGCGAGGCGCAGTGGGGGCACGGTGGGCTGCAGGAGGTGCGGGGTCAGCGCTCCTTCCTCCCCCCTCCTCCCCCCCCGCTCTTCCTCCCTTTCTCCTGCAGCAGATTCTGCAATCAGACATGCAAAAATAATAATAAAAAAAAATAAAAATAATAATTTAAAAAAATCCCCACCACAACCCGTTCCTGAAAGAGGAAGACTGAAGTGTTGAAAAGGCTGAGCTCAGAGCGCCGAAATGGCATCAGGAGAGCAGTGAGCGCGAGCTGAACAGCAGAGCGAATTAAGATGCATGGTGCATTTTTGGCAAGCACAAACCCAAGCAGATCACAGCACTGCTTAATTTGCTCGGCTTTTCTACAGTGCTTTTCTGCATGCCTTTTTTTCTTTTTTTCCTCCCCCCCCCCCCCCGTAGTTTCACATCTCTGCTCCTCTGCACGGAGGCATCAGTGCTAAGGGGACGATGCATGGGAGAAGGGAGGAATTACAGGTGTTGGGCTCTGAATATTTCAAGGGTCTGCTTCTGCCATTCTGAGTGAAAAGGCAGACAAATCTCTGCAGGGGCTGAACAGACACCTCTAGGGACTTGCAAGTGCAACATGCCCACCTGTAGCCCTGCTCATGGGAGCTGGTCCCAGCAGGGCTCACGTACCTGTAACTCCTCACCAGCTGCATGCTCCCATATCACAGGTCTGGAGATGCCAGAGTGGGGCACAAGAATTCAATCTTGCTCCTATGGGTACTTCTGGAGGGAAAAACAGATCCATAAACCTCCCCCAAAGAATCAAAGCACATAGTGAATAAATACCCAGGTTGGAGGGCAAGCTCCTCCTCCAGCCCCATTTCTGAAGAACACCTGGATCTCTGGTGAACCCCACACCACAGGTTAATGGGGGTTAACAGAACTAGAGGAGGAACTGCCTGATTGGTTTTTTTGCTCCCTGCCTCAGTTTCCCCATCCATGGTAGAGAGATGCCATTCTGTGTCATATCACAGATCGCTACAGAGAAGCACTGCCTTTCCATTCCCTCATACATCTCCCAGTCTATGGAACCTCTCTGTCCCCTCTACCCTCCTTCCTTGTTACACCCAAAAACCAGCATCCCATCCAGGTGCTGCACGGCACAGGAGGCCAGGACACTCCACAACCTGAAGAACCAGTGCTTGCTTGGGAGCAGGGCTCCCTTCATCCTGGAGGTCACAGCCTCGTGGCACTTGGCATCACACCTGCACGTGTGAAACCTTTTTAGGGTCCACTGCATCTGCCAGGCCGAGCATCCATGTCCTCCCCCAGGTGGAAGGGGATGCTCAGTGAGGCCACCGCTGCTTCAGGTCCCAAAGGAGATGGGATCATTGGCAGTGGGACTGTGCCATCCCTGCCTCCATCCTTCACTCCTGCTCCTGTTGGAAGAGGGAGGCTGGAGCGGGGTGTGAGTGATGGGGCTGTCAGCACGCAGAGATGGTATCTCGAGCGGAGGCCTTGCCGTTATTGCTCTGAGGGATGCTGGCAAATTGCTCTTTCAAGAAGCATCTCCATGAAGGATGAAATCAGCTCCTCCTGCAAGAGCTCTCTCCAGTGGGGCCAGGCTGCAGCTCCTTCCCCCTGGGTTTGGGGCCCTCCAGCAGACCGCTCTGCACTCCAAACCAGCTCCTTCACCTGCATTTCTGTGCTTCACAACTTCTTTTAGCACCGTGCTTCCAGGCTGCCTTTCCCTTGGGGACAACCTGCCAAGGATCCATGCCGGTAAATGCCACCACCCCTTATCATGGCCACAATGTGCCCCTCAGCTCCTGGAGCAAAAGGTCCTTCGGGGCAGGACCATACAGACCCCATAACCCCATATCTGCTCAGTCATCCCCAGCTCTGCTGTCTGATCTCTGTATTGATCCGTTCAGTCCTGCACCGCCCCGCTGCCTCTTACCAGCACAGCACTCGCTGGAAATGATGAGCTGATGTTTTTCTGGCCCCCTCTCACCCAGGGTGATGTGTAAGGCTGCGTGTAGCAGGACTGCTATGCAAGTCTTGGTTACTGAAGTATGGGAGAACCACCGCTTCCATGGGGCAGCCTGAAGGATAGCATAAGGACAGTCATAGACAGAGAATGGCTTAGCTTGGAGGGGACATTAAACACCATCTAGTTCCAACCCTCTGCCATGGACAGTTGATTGGGGATTGATCAGCTGCCCAGGGCCCCATCCAACCTGACCTCAAATGCTAGTGCCTAACCAAGTGCCTAACCAAGACCTAAAGGTACCTAGCAAAGTTTATTTGAGCAGAATTATCAAACATTTCTAAGAGAAAACATTCTCAGGTGAGGGCTAGAAAGACACTGCTGTCACAAAGATAATGAATATTGCTGTGCTAATATTCACGGCTATAACCTGAACCAGTTTCCCACCTGGGCAGGTTCTGAATTAATGACCAGGGGAAAGGTGTAGTCATGGATGCAGTATCCTGGGAGAACGGCTGCAGTGGCCAAAGAGGAAAAATGAAGAAGACAGAAATAAAGGTCTTAGAAAGATCGGGGAATAAGAAGGACAAGCCGACATCACGGCTCCTGTGAGCTCACACAGCATCTTTCCAGCACCACCAAAGCTCCCCAGCGCAGCCACACCAGAGGAGTCCCAGCGCAGACAGGAGCTGCGGGTGTGCTGCGAGCAGATAAAGAGAATGATGGCCCGGCATTGTTCTGCTAACGGCCTGCCATCAAAGTGTCTCCTGGGTGCCTTTCTGCTCAAAGCCAGGCCAGACTTTGGTGTTGAAAGGATGTATGGCCCCATCCAAGCATCTCCCGGGCAGGTGATGGCCTGCAAATCTGCAGGGGAAAGGGCTGCGGCCCCAAAAGGGCATCATTTGAGAAATCTCTGTTACCTCTCTCACCCCAAGCATGGGTTGAGCCATTGGCTGCTTGAAATGGTTTCCTGGTTCAGAGGGGGAATTGTGAAAGCCTGAATTTACCTAAGGCACAGAATCACAGAATCATAGCTTGGCTTTGGTTGGAGGAGGTCTTAAAGCCCACCCAACTCCACCCCCCTGCCACGGGCTGGGTGCCCCCACCAGCTCAGGCTGCCCAGAGCCCCATCCAACCTGGCCTTGAGCACCTTCAGGGATGGGGAACCAACAGCTCTGGCAGCCTGCATCTCCTCATCCTATGATGGCTGCAGGTGAGACAGCCTCTCTCCACCCACCACAGCCTCATAGAGGAAGAGCAGACCATGCCAAACCCAAAGGGGTCATGACCATGGCTCACCCAAAATACATTTAGTTTAGCAGGCACCACTCCTAAACACTTTTCTAGAGAAAATCAAGTGAATGCTTCCCCTCAGCAGCTGCTAGGGTTGGTGTTTTCTTGTATTGATGCTCTCCAACATCACACAAAAGCTGGAGCTCCTGGAGCATGAGGTGACAGGCTAATAGCTGGGCTGTCCTCACCGGGTGCTGCCACACTTGTTTCTCAACATCAGTTTTCCAGAGTCATTAACAATCACGCTAATGTGTAGCATCTAATCTCTCCCCACATGGGGATGACAGCAGCTGAGGCTCAGTGGCATAATTGTGTTTTGATCCCTCATGCCAGACTTCCTCTGCACATGCTGGGAGCTGACGGCACCCTGCAGGAGGGGGTCTGGCTGCTAGAAACCATCACCCACAGGTTCAGGGTGGGATTTGGGATGGGTTGGGGTTCTGAGGCATCTTGGCCGTTCCCACTGTGCTGGGTTTATGGGATCAACCTGTGAGCCTCCAGGATGCACAGTTGGGCTAGTTGGGATGGAGAGGCGCTGCCTTCAAGGCTGGGCAGATGGTTGAGGATTCGGTCCTCGGTCCCCTTGAGCTGTTGGGGAATCAAAGGCTGGAGCCTGGCATGTGAGCTGTGGCCCCTGTCCTGCCAAAGTGTCTGCAATCAACAAATCAATAATTAAGGGAGGATGTACATTATCCCTTGAACTGACTCCAGGTAGAGTTTCATTTAAACCTTTTGGAAGGGGCTGCAAGGGGTCTGGGACTGCAGGAGAATGGGGTGGGGTGAGAGAAGCATTCATCTCAGCCCCAGCTCCAACACCACATCAGCATCACCAGCATCACCAAAGTGAGGTGGTGCATCACGGCCCCGTCCTGTGTGATGGTGCATCATGGCCTTTGATGAGCCACAGATCTGCCTTTTGAGGTGAGCAAAGGCTCTTGTTGCCTGCACAGAAAACAATGGGGAGATTCTCTTCTCCCTGGCCATATGACAGTCTTGCTCTCTCACTTGCTGTCTTGTTCCTTCTCCTGTTGTGTCCCTTATTAAAGATCACTGCTCTCCTAAAAACAACCCTACTAACGTCACACTTGCCTGCCAAAGCTCACTATGTCAAAACAACATTCCCATCTCCTGTTCAGTTCCATTCCTACAGCCTAAGAGAACAAAGTCAGGTCATTTTTGTTGCAGTAACACACCAGAGCTCCCAGATCTGGTGCTCACCTGAGGCATGGCACTGCAGGGCTGTGGGACACACTCCCACAGTTGGAAGGCAGATGACAACAGCAAGCCTTGAAGATGCAGTGCCATTTTGCTCCCCATAGTGTTGTCTGCATCATCCCTGCCCCACCATTGTAATACCTACATGGAAAAGACAAAGCCCAAGATCTCCAAAAGCAAATTAATCTTTGTTTTATAGAAAGGACTAAATGCCCCACATCTTTTAGCCCATTGCCAAGCAATTCCCAGCACTGAGCACTTCCCACCATCGGGGAGGCTCTTCCCATCCTTACCAAAAAAGATCTGGCTACCCTGATTTATGCGTACTGCATATCCGAGCCGGTTTGCCACACACCTCTGTGCTGGGGTTGGTGCTGGAAGCCATACAGGAGCATCAGCTAATGTGAAACACAACCCACCTCTCAGCCAGGGCAGTCCCAGGAGCCCATCTTCCCATTCTCCCCTCCACTGGCTCAGCACCCGCTCCCACTGCCAGGCGAGGCTGCAGGCTGCGACAGCCAAACCCATCAGCAGCATCAGGCAGAGCGCTGCCAGCCCTGCTCTTCCCCCAGAGCTGGGGAGATTTGGGAAGCCCTGGGAGGGATGGAGGCAGCCCTCTGCCATCCACTGCGGCACTTCTCGAGCTCCACTCAGACCAAGAGCTCAAACAGCTGAATTTTCTTCCAGCAAAGAGTTTCCATTATGAGGAGGTGTCAATGGAACGCTTGTGATGCAGTTCAGCTGAGTAAAATAAATAAAAGTAACTAATGACTCCAATTAATTATTAAAGGATCGCTTTCTTTTTGCAAATACACAGAAGACTGCACCCAGCTGAAATCTAGAGATGGCCCCTAGAGCTGAAATGGGCATAAAATGGCACCGGGTAACAGCGATAGGATGAGAGATGATGGCTTTAAGTTGCATCAGGGGAGGTTCACGTTGGATATTAGGCAGAATTTCTCCCTGGAGGAGTGGTGAGGCACTGGCATAGGCTGCTCAGGGAGGTGGTAGAGTCCCTGGAGGTGTTCAAGAACTGGGGGAATGTGGCTTTTAGTAACATGGTTTAGTGGGCTGGGGAAGGAAAGGCCACAGAGATGGAAGGGGATGAGGCTCGGTGAGAATCCTGGATATTAGGAACTCCAAGGGAAAGGAACGAACAAGTGCCAAATGGTGAAGGATAAAATCAATATGGAGAGAGCTGTTATTTAAGCTTCTGAGCTCCGGGGTATTACAAACGTTGGAGAGCAATGAAATAAAAATGATACATAAAGTGACAACATCATCATGTCTCTGTAACTGACGCCCTTAGCAGCTGTTTGGTCGGAACAACAGAAGTAAATCCAAATCTGCGCCTGCTGCCCAGGGCTGTCTGGCACTCCTAGGGGGGCACTTTGTGATCAGAGAGAGAGGAAATTACTGGGTATTTTTGCCAACCAGATCATTTTTAACCTCCTTTGGTCACCGTGCCCTGAAGCCTGGAGGACCACCGTGGGAGCTGCCCACCCCAAAGGCAGCCTGCCGCTTTTGGGAGAGGATGGGCCTTTCTGGAATGGAGGAGATCCCATGAGGACACTCTGAACCCCTGGGCACAGGATGCTGCCATGGACAGCTTTTGCCCCTTGCAAAATGCCATTCACTGCACTGTACAGGTGATGCCAGGGACAGATCCAGTAAACCCTGAAATGTTAGGCTGGCTTGCAGGGTGTCCTTCCTCTTGTTGCCTTCAAGGCTTTCTGACACCCTCTTATCACCCTTCAAAGCGTCCCACACCAATACAAAGCAATAACATTTTCATTTCTCTCCTCATCAGTAGAGAACCAGGATTTTTTACAGCTCATTCTACCTCTTGATCATCTCCTACCCTATTGACCAGACCCTGAGCTTCTAGCCCCAGCCGTTCCCCAAGCAATTCTTTCTGCCAGACCCGGTGTGGGCCCTTCACAGCCCATGATGCACACCACTGAAGCATCCCTATTCCCTCAAAAGCTGAGAAGGTGCTGGGGGCTGCAGATGAGGAGCGAGTCCCAAAATTAACACCAAGCTTTTTAGGAGATGGAAGGACACTGTGGAGCTTAAAACCTGAACTGCAGGAGGACGCTGCTGCAAGGGGATTCGTACTGCCACCTTAGGGATAGCAAAAGAAATGCTAAACACAAGAGCAAGCGTGCTGGTTGCTTTTGAAAAGCATTTGGTGTTAAAAACCAGTTCCTGCAAGGCTGAGGCAGGAGTTTAACCTCCATGCAGTGAGGGATGCTCGGGAGGGCGAGTGTGTTAACCCCACTTACGGCTGCGCTCTGCAGCTGCTGCTGCATTAACCCAGCTCTGGGATTCCAGCACAGGCAGAAGCTTTTAGTGCAGCCACCACCACCACATGTTATGGGTTTGCTGGAGCAAAGAGGCAGCTTCCCACTCCCACCGCACCATTGATCCTCCTGAAGATGCTGCAGGATGCTCTGGCAGGCTCAGCAGGGAAAGAAGAGGTGCTGGGTCCAAACTGGTGGCACAGCCAGGGTGTCTGGCTGTGGGGCAATGGGGAAATGCCAGCTGTGGGCAGGGGAAGGGCCGACCAAACTGTATGGAGACAAGGAGTGGACAGATGCACTTTTCTCCTTGCTCATGCATGGAGATACCTGGCATGGTCTCCACCCCCTCTCTGCTCAAACTGCCTTCCCCAAGCTCATTCCTTGGGCTTTCTCCACCCTTTCTCACCATCATCCCATCCTGCAGCCCCAGCACAGCTTCTTGGGTCTACCCCATAGAGCTTTGTTCTCTTCCCACATTCATCCCTGCTCCCAGTTCCCAGCAGCAGTGGAAATGGGGAAGGAAAAGGGGTTGGGTCTTTTTTTGGAAAATTATATTCTCAGAAGGCAAAATGATGTGCTTGGAGAGAATACTGAGACAGCAAGGATGCAAGGATGAGGCACTGACAGATCTGGTTTAGTGGGCACGGTGATGACGGGTTTCATGGTTGGACTAGGTAATTTTGGAGGACTTTGACAAACCTTCATGATTCTGTGGTTCTGTGATTCTGTGAAGGGAGATACTGGCTGTGTGGGATGGGATGGGATGGGATGGGACAGGATGGGATGGGATGAGATGGGATGGGGTGGGATGGGATGGGGTGGGATGGGGTGGGATGGGGTGGGATGGGATGGGGTGGGATGGGGTGGGATGGGGTGGGATGGGATGGGGTGGGATGGGGTGGGGTGGGACAGACAGGATAGATGGATGGATGGGTTGAGATGGGATGGGGTGGATGTGATGTATTAGACAGATGGGATGGATGCAATGGATGGGATGGAGTGAATATGATGGACGGATGGATGGATGGGGTGGATACGACTGATGGATGGAATGAGGAGGATGCACTGGATAGATGGATGGGATGGGAAGCTCAGGTGCTGCAGGGCAGGGCAAAGAGTTGGCTCTGTCTGGATCCAGCATTTGGGAAGGATCAGGGCAGCACTTTACTAGGCACAGAGCTTCTGAAAGCCCCACCCAGACAGTGAATGTGCACCAGTAGTAGAGAAAGAGAGAATGCCTTCAAAAAATCAGTGTTTTTCTTCTCTCTGCTTCCCTGATGCTTTTCTGCTTTTGAGGAGAGTTGGAAGGGCTGTGCTGCAGCCACGACCACAGTCCAACCCACAGAGATCTCCCAGCCTCACCAGCATTCCTGGGTTCAAATCCTTCCCTACTCCTCTGAGCCCTCATCTCCTGCTGCTGCACAGCTCCTGCACACGACCCCAGCCAGAGATGCAGCACAGAACATCTCCAGGGTGGGCGGTTACACTGCGCTTCGCCCACTGGAGATGTTAGGAGTAGGGAAAAAGAAAGGGGAGAAAAAATAGAAGCAGAAAAATAGCTCCCAGGCTTTGCCTTGCAGAGCAACACAGGAAAAAGGAAGATTCAGGCGGATGGCAGGAGAGCTTGGGTAGCCCAGGAGGGGTCATCTTCCTGTTGGGTGCACAGGGAACTGCCAAGGAACTTGCCAAATTGAAGGCTCCCCATCAGCAGCAGGTTAAGGCAGGTTTCCTTGGATACAGGGAGCATTCCAGCTGTTCAGCAAATGGCCAACAGAAAACCCAAGCTTTGCTGTACAAAACAGGCAGGGATTTCTGCCACTTTCTCCTGGCTGCTGTGGAGAGAGCAGGGGATCCACGGGCTGGGTATCAATCGCTGACCGAGGGGCTCCCACTGCAGGGAGGATGCTGGGATGCACGTATGTGTATGTGCACACTTGTCTCACACTGATTTTAGGGCTGGTCCTCTGCTACGTTCTCATCTCTAATGAGTGGTTGACGGAGCTCTGGCCTGAGCTCGGTGGATCTGTGCTGATGACTAACATTCATTACCACTAATTTAGTGACAAGCGGAGGGGAGAGGGTGCATCTGGCCAACACAAGGGATGCTCTCACATCTGCATTTGCCCAGCTGTGAGGATGAGCATAGTCCTACAAGCAGGCACACAGCTGGGATGTGGCAGGCTGTGTGCTACAGCTGTCCAACCTGCAGCAATGGAAGGATTGCTCCAAATAATTAAGCAACAGGATCTGGGAGAAGCCTTGTGATGAGATGTGATGTGCAGATCTGTTTATCACTGAAAATGTGGGTTGCAAACAGCTCCTACAGGAAAAACATGATTGAAGAAAGAAACTCATGGCTAACAGAAGGGAGAGAAGGCTCTTTCACTGTCATCTGATCTTCATGCTCACCCTGCAAGCCTTGTCTCCAAACTCTGCAAGATGTCAAGCAACACCAAGACCCACAGGCGGGTGTGGAACCAGTGATAGCCCTGGGCAAGGTCCCCAAAACAAAGCCAATGTCACAATTTTTAAATTGGGGATGCTTCTATCTGGGTAGAGGGCAAAGGTGCACTGCTGTATGTGCCCCTGCCAGATGCGCAGTTCACACAGTGCAGCAATTCCTGGAGCAGTGACAGGGATCCCTGCTCTGGTTCTCCCAGGCATTTTTCAGTTTTGCTACATCTTCCCCTTCACTTCATCAAGCCATCATTAGGCAAAGGCTCAAAGATGACACCAGCAGCAACACAAGGGAAAGCAAAGCTTCCACGTCAATGCACATGACTTGACAATGCAAACAGCTTGAGATAGACGGTGCTGAAGTATATATTATTAAACAGCAGTAAATGAATGAGTTTCCCGTACTAGCCTGGTGGGTGAGGGCTGGAGGATTCAGGAAAGACCCAGGGAGCTGACAGCCTGAATTGCTCCCTTCTCAGTCTCTACTGAGCGGCTTGTTTGCCCTGACTGTTTGAAATTGATTCAATTAAGATTCCTAGCGCATTCAGGTATAATAAAATAGGGACAATTAGACCTAATAAAACTCAAGTAGCCGTGTTTGACCCTCCTTGTTCCTCTTGTTCCTTATGCAAGATCATGAGAGGCCAGGGCGTGCCTGAAGGATTCAGTGTGAGGGATCAGCCAAGATTTTCTAATCTGAACAGTCCCAGATGTCCAAAACCTACAAAGGATAAGAACCATAGAATCATCAAATCATAGAATCCCAAGGTTGAAAGGACCTACAGGATCATCTAGTCCAACCAGACAACAAGCTGCCATTCCTGCAATGATCCAGCAATCAGCCCAGATGCAGAGATGGCCAAAGTTGGGTGGGTTGGGAAAGCTGGAGAGCCATTAATAGGAAACATGCAGACAGTATTAAATAGGGTCTCCGTGGTTAAGGACAGATTCCAGCTGAAATACTGAAGTTAGACGTAAAGGAAGTACTTGGCTCCATTGAAAAAAACTGGGAGCTCACCATGCCTCTGAGCACCAAATAACTTACAGGGATTCCATAGTGTTCACCTCCTAAAGACTGGCCCTGGTGAGAGCTGGCAGCAAGGCACTGCCAGTGCTGACAGTCACTAAAAAAGAGGGAGATGGAAATAAAAGCAACAGGGAATGCCTTACAAAGGCCCCATAACAGTCTGGGTGCTGTGCCACGTCTGCATGTCCACACTTCCAGCAACTGCATCGCTGGAGGAAGGAGCAGACCACTGAGTGATCACCTCCCAGACACCACCTGGGATCACCTCTTTCAAACAGGGTCTCTTGTGCACACAGCAAGGGCAGCCAGGCTACACGCCATGTTTAAGGCAGGGCTTAGGACCTGGGAAGTTGGAAGGAGTGTTCTGCAGTTCTTCCCCAGCACTGCATGAAGAGCATGTGGTTATGAGCATGGCCATCAATGAACCACAAAGCCTTTTAGCATCCATTATTTGCAACTGCTGCTGAGCAAACAAATGAGACCACATCAGTCACTGGGCCCATCCCCTGATGAAAGCAGTTCATATCAGCCATGCCTCCCCCCTAGGTAGGAAGAATAACTGACCCTGAGAGAGCGTGATGTAAACCCATCCCCCTTTCCCTTCTGTCGGTTTGTTAAGAAGGGACAAAACTCCCTCCTGCTCTCACGTTCCCTTCAGGGTGTCACCATAGACCACATCTTCTTCCTTGTGTCAGCAGAGTGGCTCCCACTCGCAAGGTGGGTTTGATAGATGTGCACATCTCCCATCATGCTCCTATCTGAAGCAAAGAACAGCCCATGTGGAAGAATTGGAGCTCCCATCATGGGTACCAATGCTTAGAGACCAGATCCATCAGTCCCGAAGAATGAGCTGAAAAAGGAGCACTCCTTTCCACAAAATTGTAGAAGGCTGAACTATGCTGTATCCTGAAAAATATACACCCAAGAGCCACATGAAGCAGATGGGCTGTTCCCCTCCCAGCCTGCTTCTTTTGGATGTACCAACTGGGTGCATGCCCAGGACACCCTGTTCATGTCCCAGTGTCACACATGGTGACAGAAGGCCCATCCACCTGGAACAAGGACTCAGAAACCAGTGCCCTACTGTTCCCTGCCTGATGGGAGTTCTTCCCCATCCCCATTCACATCTGAGCAGCAGTGCCCCATCCACAGCCCCACACCTCACCACGACACTGCAAACCCTCCTGCAGCCCCACAGAACCCAACCCAGTGGGGAGGAGCTCCGAGACTGGATGTCAGCAGGGTGGGGATCACACGGAGGAGCTTCTCCTGGGCATCCAGGGCAATTTGGCTGCGATCCTAAGGGCTGGTTGCACCATGTAGGTATCTCTTCCTAATCAAAGCCCTGCCCCAGCTTTAGAGCAGAGATTCATGCTTTGCCAACAGTCTGGGACTTTGTGCCCCTATGCTTGTTTGCCTGTTTAACAGCTTGGTTTACTTATTTTATTGGTCTTTCTCTTCCTCCCTTCCTATTGCTTTCCCTTTTGTCTTTTTTGTCTTTTTTATTATTATTTTTTTTTATTACGAGTTGTGCCTCACTTCTTAGTAAAGCACTTTAATCCATTTTAATGCCCCAGTTCTGCTCCTCAGTGACAGCCCGGTGGTTAGTCTAATGCGTCCCGCTCACCTCGGGGTTACTAATGAGGTCACAGAGAAGGCAATCTCCAAACTGAATAATTCACTAATCAGATGCTGCAGACTCCAGTGGTAAAATTTATTTCTGACACCTATACAGCAAATGGGTTTGTGGACACATAGAGGGGCACGCCTGACTGCACACACACCTCTCCTCTTTTTCATTCTTCGGAGGTATTTTTGTTTAATTGGTGCTGTGCCATACGTTCAGTGGTGGATCTCATTATGAGTCCAGGGCATGGGAAAGCCACTGTGATGGGCTTCTCCGTGGGATGATGATGGAGTGCAATGAGACCAAGATCTGGGGACAAAGGCACAGCCATTGCCATGGTGCCAGCCTTTGACTTTGACTTTGAGGAGCCTTCTGGCCAGTCGGGGAGGTTCAGGCTGGATATCAGGAAAAGGTTCTTTGCCAAAGGGCAGTGGGCATGGAACAGGCTTCCCAGGGCAGTGGTCACAGCACTGAGCTGTGAGTTCAAGGGGCTCTCAGCCATATGGCCTGATTTTTGGGCGGTCCTGCATGGACAATGGAGTTGGACTTGATGATCATCACAGGTCCCTTCCAACTTGGGATATTCTATGATTCTGTATGGAAAAGCTCATCATTGGTTCAGACCCAGGGTGAACAAGCTAAGGTGTCTGGGACCAAGGACTGAGGACTACATTTATTGCTGGAAATTAGCAAAAAAGGCATTAAATCAAAGCAAGAAGTGTTTGGGGCTGGCACTGCTGATCTCATACTCCGTCTCCTCCCAAACACGTTTCCCAGATCTCTGCCCATCCCTGCTGCTTCGTGCTATTCAAATAGCATTGGGTTCCCTTTTGCTTCTTTTCCAAACTGAAAGCAATGTCTGTTGTCTGCACGTGCCACCCCTAAACATCTCCAAGAGATAGTAATAATCCAATTAATTAGTATTGGTAACAGTAAAAGACACAGGGAGCCATTAATAATAATTAACATTCCCTATTCCTGGAGGAGACAACGGTCTGAGAAATTCTACTTCTCTGCTGCAAAGCCTGGAAACAGGTGGCTGTTGTTATATGCCTGGTGGGACCTCAGCATGGGGTGCAAAATCCCCCCCTTGCCTTGGATGTGAACCAATATTGCTTCAGCAGACAGCCAGGGCTGGAAAGCCCTGAGAGACTCCATCGTGACCCACATCTGTCCTTTGTCATAGGAGTGTAGTGTTCCTCCTGGAATTGCCAGGTCCTGGGAGAAAGAGCAAACAAGCACCAAAGGCTGGGAGCAGTGATGAAGTCAGATTTCTTATCCTGCGGCCAGCTCCAGCGACTGCACAGTGCAGTGGTTGTGGGGTTCCCTGTCTGTACCCCACCAGTCATGGTCTGGACATTGCAGCCACGTGGACATGGAGCTCCCACCCCCTGCTTTGAAGCAAGGGTTGAGCAGGGGAGAATGAGCTCATCCTCACCAGAAATCGCCCTTTGATATCTGCCCGTTCCCCTGGGGCACGGATCACATATGGCCCAAACACAGAGCAAACTCGAAGATGCAACATGATCAGGGAGCGAAATTCCCTTGCTGCTTCCTTTTGGTAACACTTTAGTGCTGACCCCTTTTTGCAGCGGTGTTTCAGCAGTGCCTCTCTTTATGGCTGGATATGAGGAAGCAGTAAATCCCGGTTCCAGGCTTGTGCTAACACAGAGCGGAGCCAAAATCGCCTGGTGATGAAATGTCTCAGCACAAGAAATGACCTGATGAGATGCCATATTTTCTGAAAAAAACCCAAGCCTGATGTGAATCAGTGCAAGCCCATAGCAGGGATGGGCAAAGTCTGGCTCTGGAGAGGAGGGAAACGTTGCAATGGACAACAGGAAGCAAAAGGAGGAGGGCCTGACAAGCACAACAAGATGCAAAAGGGAAACCTCAAGCCTTGGAGAATCCAGGAGGAGCATCCCTCACCAACTGGAGCTGGGTACCGGGGGCCAAGAGAGCCTTCTTTGAGTGCCAGGCACTGCCAGGCTCCCCGCCCAACTGCTGAGCAAGATTATGTGATAAATGATTGCATTAGTCCGGACAGCTTCTCATTTTCCTCCAATCTGGCCTGTCTGCCCTCTTAGCACGGGGCTCCTGATAGCATTTCTCCCTTCACTGACTTCATTTTTCCTGTTAGGTTGTCAAGCTGTCAGCAGGAAGAAAGAAGAAGCATGGACAAGGCTGTTACTGTCTGTGCACCAAGTATGTCCCATGCCTCTCCAATCCCTGCCCAGCAGCAATGAAGAGGACTCCTAGTTTGACGAGGTCTGATTTTTCCAAGAGCAGAAATAGAACAGAATCATAGAATCATTAAGGCTGGAAAAACCACTATGATTGTGTAGTCCAACCATCAACCCATGCCACCATGCCCACTAATCATGCCCTCAGCACCACATCTGTCTCTTCCTTGAATGCCTACACGGATGCCCACGCCACCTCCCTGGGCAGCCCGTTCCAATGCCTCACCACTGTTCAAAGAAATTTTTCCTTACATGTCTGCTCATCTTCTTCAGAGACTTCCCTGGCCATCACAATAATCTCCATGTCAGCTCGGGATCCTCTGAGCATGCCGAGGGTTTGATGGAGTTATACAGAAAGTAAGTATGGAAGGGTTTTGTTGACACTATCTGGCTAAGATTTATATATTGGTAACAGTTTTGGAGGCAAAATCTGGTGCCTTCTGTGTTGAAGTACAGAGAGTATGCTGGTGAGCCCTGCTGAGAGGTGCAGATACTCCTGTCCTGGTTGGTTGTTGATGGAGGGAAGCAAACTGACAGTGGGAAGCAAGCCAAGCATGCTCTGGTATGGCTTTCTTTTCTTTACTGCCTGGTTTGTGTTTCTGCTCTGAAGACAAAATGGGGAGGTTTGGTGAGAATTAGTTTTCATTACAGCCTGCTGTGTAATGTTCAGCTTAGCTTCCAGGCAGACATCCCTCCTGGCACCAGCAGCTCCATGGAGGGCTGGAGGCTCCAGCAAGGCTGCAGCAGGGTCCTCTGCTCCACTCCAGGCTCATGGTCATCTCCATCACTCAAGACAGCTTCCGTCCCTCCTGAGGCTTAGGGGAGTGGAGAGGCAGGCTGGTGAGCTTGTGGCTTGCCTTCATTTTAGGAAAGGACACAAGAAGCTCAGCAGTACAGGGTATGACCAGTCCCTATAGACATGCGGCCCTGGATAGAACCTTGTGGATCAAGTAGCCTGGTTCTACTGCTGATACAAACTTCTCTCTCAATTCTGTTGGTGCAGTTGTTTTCCCCTGTTTTATCTCTTCCACTGGCTGAAGAGAGGGTTCTCCAACCGCTGGGTTGGAGGGAACAGCAGGTTTAGCAAGGTGGCAACTAGTTACCTGCCACAGTAACTTCTAACCCTGGGCTTTCTAGCACAGGAGGACATTCTCCTCAGGGATGCCAGCTTGTAAACTTTCCATATGTGCCCTGAGCCTGCCCCACTGCCCAGCCTGGACTCCAGATCCCACTGGATGAGGCAGCAACTCTGAGCCGGTGACTTGGATCACCTCCCTCCATCTGACCCTTGCCCAGCCCTGCACACCCATAGAATTCACAGCACAGGATTCACATTCCCATCTGAGCAACTTTGTGCCTCATGAGCCTGTCCCAAAGGCTTCCTAGTAGCAGGGAACTTCTCTCAGCCAGGTACATGGGGAATCCATTTTGTTTCCCATCACGAAGTCTCTCTTGGACCCGATGGAGTCTGAGCTTGAGGAGATGTTCTCATTAAAGGGAAAAAAAAAAGTTCCCAGCTATTTTCTTTTAGTGCTTCTCTGGAAGGAAAGTTCACCTTTCCCTTGGGAATAGCTGATCTGCATTTTGACAGCAATTCAGGGACGCAGGGCCCAGTGGACCATGTAAATATCAATTTTCCAGAGTGGGCAGATCATGTGTAATTATAGACTGTGCAAGGCTTTATGGCCATGGAGAGTCTCTCCAACTGACACTAAAATGCTTATGAAGTTGTTTTGAACTTTTTCCAGGGCAGAGGACGTAGCATGGATCATCCAGCCCTCCTAGAGTCTCTTTCCATCCTTTCCAGAGCACCATATTCTCTGGGTTAAGCCCTGGAGGAAGGATAAGCAAGTAGTAAGGGCCCATAAATTCCAGAAAAGCAGAGTAGGATTTCGCCACCCTCTAAAATAATGTGCAAGGAGCAAGAGTTTGGGGCCGAGACCCTCAGCAGCTCCTGGTAAGAGAACAGTGTAACAGAGAGTTTGCTTTGGTCTGGGTAATAGCTATCAAGTGTTGAAGGTAAGCAGGGTCCTGGAGAGGCTGGAGGTGGACTCTAAGATCATAGAATCACAGAACCATTAATGTTGGTAAAGACCACTGAGATCATCTAGTCCAACCATCAGTGCAACAGCACCATGCCCACTAAACCACATGTGTAAATCAGGTGTCCTCTGTTATTTCTCCATTCTTCTTAGCATCAATATTTTGCCAGGCCCAACTCAAAAACAACAAGGCAAGTGCCAATATATATCTGCTGCAGGGGAAATGGTGGGGAAGATGTTTTTGCACTGGTCACCACTGCGAGACTTTTCTTGGGACCCCTGGCATAAGCTGAGTCGGCCTCCATCCAACCTGGTGGAAGCAGCAAGAAGGTCAGCATCCATCTCCAGGAAACCAAAACTTGTCAAGGGCTTCGACGCCAAAGCTGGCAACGTGGCTGCATCTTCCTCCTCATCTTTCATAAACAGAACTTCCCTATGAATTACGAGGAACGAGCCATGTGAGACAGCAGGCAGTCCCTTGAGAAACGTTTAGACTAAATCTAGTCTCTCCAGTGAGTCAGTAGCAAAGTAGGTGAGAAAAAAAAAAATGCTTTTAGAAAAAAAGTGAGACGTTCTGAGAGAAAAATCAGCCCTTAGAGCAGACGTTTAATAACACGGCCATAAAGCTGTGGAATGAAAGAAAAAAAGAAAAAAAAAGGACGTGAAACAACAGGTTCGGTGTTATTTTTTTCCAATTTCTGAATCATCTCTCCTGGGATGCATAGGAAAGCATTGGAGGACTCCACAAGCCCACCTCACCTAGACAACCAGATAGGTACACCACAGTGCTATCTCCTTCCCCCAAACATCCTCCAAAGCACCTCACTGCAGGTGGGACCTCTCCAAGCCCAGGATGTGTCAACAAGGCAATGCTGGTCAACAGAGGAGCAATGGCTCATTCGTGCCATTCCCAAATAGCTACTACCTCTGTGTAGACACTCTTTGTGGGAGAAGAGAGATTTCCCTTCCAAAGTAATTACTCCGCTTGGAAGCACACTAATTAGCCTGGAACAAAGTGGCTCGAGTGTCCGCATGGGGAGCTATTGTGGAATGGCTTATTCTGTCAGAGCTATTCTGGGCAATTTCCTCTCACAAACAGGCCATGAGATTTAATTTTCCTTCTCTCTGCAAACAGATGAAAGGTCTGTGCTACCCAACCCCAAATCATCCCAGCCTTCCTCGCCAGCAGCGAGCAATGGGTGCAAAATGTCCTGAAATCTTCTCTCTTTGGGATTCACTACATTTTTATTTTTTTCTTTTCTTTTTAAAAATTTCTTCTCCCTCTCTTTCTCTCTCTCTCTCTTTTTTTTTTTTTTAAATCAAGAAGATTTACATCACCAGGACTTTGGATCTATTCCAACGGTGATGCCCAACGCAGCACAGATTAACCCAAACAGCGGCCATTGAGGACAATGCTCTGAGCATTCTGTAAAAGCATGGAGCACTCACACAACATGCATTTACAGAGACAAAGGGAAAGGCAGAGAGAGAAAAATAAAAAAAATAATGATTAAAAAAAATCACCACAAGAGGTTTAGAAAGGCAGCAGCATACCCTGTTCACTCAGACTGCAATTCTTCAAGAAATACATTACGCATTTCATTAGCCTAGAATTAAATTCACCTTTTCCCGGCATATGAGGCAGGAATGATGAAAGGAAGGAGAATAATGGGGAGGAAGAGAAGCAAAGCACACAGAGCACATGAGTTGGAAGAAGCCGGGAGGATGCAGGGTGAGAGGATGCTAAGGTTGTTTTGTGAAGCCTTTAACATCTGGGTGCCCCAGAGATGGGCAAAGTGAAGGATGTCAAGCTGGAATCATCTCAATAGGATAAGGGAAAATGGCTTTAAATGAAGAGGGGAGATTTATATTGCATGGAAGGAAAAGGCTTTTTACAACTAGGGTGGCGAGGCACTGGCACAGGTTGTCCAGGTTGGTGAGCGCCTTCTCCCTGCAGACACTGCAGACCAGGCATAGATGGGGCTCTGAGCACCTGATCAGCCCTAGGAGTCCCTATTCAGTGCAGGGGAGTTGGACCAGATGGCCTTGAAGGGCCCCTTCCAACTCAACTGGTTCTGTGGTTCTATGACTCTTGCAGTACCCCAGGCTCAAATGCCACCATCCATCTTCTGGCCATCTTCTTGGCATGATGCATTTTCTTCATCTCCTTCTGTACAGAACAGATCTTGTGGATATGTAGAGGGCGAGCAGACTGGAAGGAATGGTTTTATTCATACCTGATCTTCTCAACAGCTGTCCCACTTTATGACAGCTCCCTTATTTAAAAATAAATCCTCACCAAAAAAAAAAAAAACAAAAACCCAAAAAAACAAGTTTGCAATTTGTTCCTCCAAGCTGGACTGCTTTTCTGGCCCTGATTTTATCAGAGTGGAGACAGGCTGTCCTTGCAGAATGATTTTACCATCTTGAAAATGATTACAGAGCTGCACAATGCCTTCAGCTCACCAAGTAACGATATTTTTATACACTGCCTCGTTAGATCGTCGCCTGGGTTGAGGATGTTTTCAAACATTGCCTCTTCATGGTCGGCGCACCGCAGCATCAGGAATGGAGTGACAAATTGAAGGGGGTTCAGGGGGCAGCAGCAATAATCAGAAACCCGATTTACAAGGAAATGTTAAGAAAGCTGAGTCTATTTTGTTTGGCTAAACGGAGGACTGAGCATCCGCCCATGAGGATCTGGAAGGGCAGGAGGCAGTGCTGAGGGAGGTGGCACTGGGTGTGCAAGGAGAGGAAGGCTTAACAAATGAAAAGCCACAGGTGTTGTCTCAGGAATATGTTGTTCTCAGCAAATGTGGTGTAGATTTGTGGAAGGATCACTGCTAGAAGGCTAGATCACTGGGAGACAGTCCTACAGTGCAGGGGTGGAGATAGGAGGCACTGCTCCACCCCCAGCTGCCTACATCCCAAACCACCGCTGACAGCCAGCCATTTGCCACCCGGATGCAGCTAGTCAGCCTTGCAGCTGCCCCAGCACTCCACCCCCAGCCACAGCACGTGCCTGAATGCACTGACATTATCCCTGTAAAGAGAGGTCACGGCATGTGGAACATTTCATGTTTTTTTCCCTTTATAAATACATGTGCTGTAGCATGGTTGCACTCTGTGAACCGAGGGTGTGAGCAGCCTGTGATTAAAGGAGAACGCAACGCTGATTATGGGTTAATTAGGCAGGCTAATAAACTGCCTATAGCTTCATTTAGGAGAGGAACTGCATTTCATCACCCAGAAAACAGTGCAGAACATGGAGAAGAAGAGTGTTCTTATTAGAAAGACTGAAATTCAGCTTTTGACAAGAAAAGTTGATGCCAGGCATGGTCTTCAATCAGAGTAGGGTTGGGGACGGAAGGATTAAACAACCTGTGGTGCCTACACAAACCATTTTGCCCATCTCTGAGATGGAAGTTGAGAAGTTGAGAAGTTTATCAGAAGTGGTTCCATGCCTTGGTCCATAACTCAGCTGGGCCGTGTGTCCTCTTTCAATTCAGGAGGAGCATTTGGGCCACATCTGCCTCTCCGTACGGGTTTTGATGTTCTCAAATGTTCAGTGTCACTTTTTCCAAGTTTAAACCACACTATGTCATTTGTTCCAGCCCAAGAACATCCCAAGCAGGGACCAAATGGGAGGCAGAGGTCAATGAAACCATTCTGCTGAGCTCCAACAGTGGAGAAAAACCGCGCACCCACCACTGCTCCGATGGCCGAGGCACCAGCGTAAAAATAAATCCTTCCTTGTCACATTCCAGTATATTAGCAGTGACACTTAATAACTTCTACTTAATAGCCTCCATATTTGTGTGGGAATGTATGCCATGCTGAGGACTGGACATGCTTTCTGAGCACACGCAGTGCGGTTGTCCCATATGTCGCACAGCTTGGAGAAAAAGGAGAGAGACGAGAGAAACACATATCTGGGAGACATATAATGTAATTTTTAATTGAACTTCATGTTGTGGGTAAAAATAGGGCTGACAGCTTTGAAGATCAGGGCCTACTCTTTCTATAGCAGATATATGCACCAGATGCTCGTGAGTATGGCCCAATCTAATCCTGGTGGATTTTCTAAGGATTGGAGAGGACTCGTCTCAGTGTGCATCACATCTCTACGTTTCGTGGTGCCCAAGCAGTGATGAGAAATGAGGCTCCTGTGCAGATGAATGTGGTGTGCAGAAAGGTCCCCACGTGCCATAAGCGTTGGGCTTCGTCTACCCCGTTTGCAGCCCCGCTCAGAAGCATTTCCACTGCTGGTTGTATTTCTGGCTCTGCTCATCGAGTAATTAGAAACAGTCATTTGGAAAACAACAAAAACAAACAAAGTAGGAATCAGTCAAACCTCATCAGTCAAGACTGCTCTGAAGCAACCCGCAGCTACAACCACAGAAAGGCTTTGATTCCCAGCTTGTCACCCTAGGTTTGAGGTGAAGAGGAATCGTTATCCCCATGTAGAATTTATTTCCATTGTTTTTAGAGCCAGAAAAACCCCTTTTTCATAAATCTCAGTGTATTTTTCCTTGCAGCAAGGAAGCAGAATCAACCTAAGGCGTCTCACACATCTCCATGTCCCAGAGACCACCACACAAAACCATATTCATAGAATCATCAAATCACTGAACCACAGAATAGTTTAGATTGGAAAAGACCTCTGAAATCACCAAGTGTCCAGGTCCCACCTTACTGCCCACTGAGCCATTTCCCTGCATGTTGCCACTTTCCACCCGAATCTGATTTTCCCAAGGATAATTCTGCCACCTAAGCCCCACACATGCAGCTTCATCCTTTTAAATCTCCTTCCCGTATAACAAATAGATGAGGTTAGAAATACTGGAGATGGAAATGGTGTGGGGGGGACATGTTCAGACAAGGTCTTTCTTCAAAATCTTTCTAATTGGACATTTACCTAAGCTGCAAACTCTGCCACAGAAAGCCTTTGCTTAAAGCAGTGCATACAGCGAGACAATTGCCTTCTTATTTTGCTGCTTATTATTCCTCACTGGAAATAGGAAGGAAAAAAAAAAAAGAAAGCTATCACTCTGGATTTTTTTTTTTATCAGGTTTCAGCCACTCTGGATGATGTTCAATAAAAGAAAAGCTATCTCTGTTAGAGATGAGTAGCCCTCTACAGAACAGCCATTGCCTACCAAGTAACCTTTAAGCACCTGGCTCTCTCTTAAGTTAATGTAGGTAGAGGATGGAGAGGAAGTTACAGTCACTTCTGCGTCTTTGAAAAACGCAGCTGTTTCTCTTAAAATTCAGCAGCCAGCCACGCATGCACTGATTGGTTTTGTTGATGGTGTTGTTTTCAGTTTTCATGAAATCACTATCCATCACCTTCCTAACGCCCAGCTCAACCATCAGGTCTCCATGCATGCTGAAGGAGAAGCAGAGTGAGGCACGCTTCAGCGACCTGGCATAGTGACCTCTTCCCACCAGGAGAGCTCAGAAGGAGCCAGTAGGTCACAAGAGATGTTCTCAGAAGCAAAATGGGGCTGTCAATCAGGCTGCATGGACCTTCACTGAAGAACCATACTCTGGTGTAACACACATCTCCAGGCAGCCTTCTCCTGCCAGGGTGGGAATTGGGGTCTCCCCACCTTGGGGACAAAGCTCATAATTTTGCAAAGGAGACAAGCTACTACCAGGCTCAGAGAGGGCAGAACACAGGGTTAAGGGCTCAGGATAGCCAAGGAGGACATGCTGTCCCCCTCCATGTACCCCAGAGGAACTGAGTCACACCAGCAGGGAAGAAACACCCATGGCTTTGCTGGTATGGCTCTATGGAGAGCGGGGTGGTGTTCTGAAGGAAACTTCAGCACTTTAAATGTGACCTGATCCACGGCTGCATCCCATGTTGAGAGGTTCAGGATTTAAGGTCCCCCCGGCACCCACTGCACAAGTGACAAGCAGCTGTCAGCAGCTCACGGGGGTCTCCAGCTGCCTGCAAATTTCCACATTAAAGCTGTAAGCTCTCATGTTTCACTTGGGACCAATAAAACAGGATAGGGTAGAGGCTGCTGAGATAAATGGGGCATAAATCACACCTTACCTCTCTCCTTCCCCTTCCTTGTGGGGAGGTGGTACTGCCAGATCCTCCACAGACCCCACTTCAATATGCTCAGACAGGTCCTCTTCTGCCTGTGCAGTCAATTAGAACTTCATCAGAAATCAATTTGCGAGGCCCAGCTGAGATGTACCTATAGATCAGCCAATGCCAAGTGATTATTACACTAATGGAATATTCCATTGATTAATTGAATATTTAAGCCCTGAAATGTAAGCCCCACTGTCTTATCTGCGGCTTGTTACCGAGCTGAGCAGCAGAGATACTGCACTGGTGCATGGAGCTAACCTTAAATCTGGTGCTTTTGGGGTGAAATGCAGAGATTTTGGTTCTGGCCATACAGGAGACATTTTGGTAGCAAGAATCATGTTCAGCATGGAGGGCTCGGGCACTTTATAGAAGCGCAGAATCATAGAATATCCTAAATTGGAAGGGGCCCATAAAGATCATCAAGTCCCCAAAATCAGACCATATGGCTGAGAGCATTGCCTGCCCCTCTCTTTTGGGGAAGCTGTAGGTTGCCATGAGGGGACTGCAGGCCACGAGGGGGCTGTATGCTGCCACGGAGAGGATGCAGGCCATGAAGAAGCCATAGGTTGCCATGAGGGGGGATGTAGGCCACAAGGAAGGTGTGGGTCAGAAGGAAGCTGTAGGTCATGAGGGAACTGTGGATTGCCATGCAGCCTCCCCTCAGCCTCCTCTTCTCTGGGCTGAGCAAACCGAAGGACCTCAGCCTTCAGCAGCATTCGTCTTCCCTAAGTCCAGGCAGGAAATCCTCAGTGATTTATTCCCCTTGTCACACACGAGCAGGTGTCAGGACTGCAGAACACGGCGAGAAGATCAGCCAAGGGTCTTCCATCTGCTCTGCCCGTGGCCCCAGTGCTTTTCTACACCAAAAAAAAAAACCCCAGGTGTGCAGAGGGCAGAGGCGGCCAGATGCCTCCTGCGTGGGCTTCCGGATTCACCGCATGAAGAAGGCTGGGTTACTGCTCACAAACACCTGCTTAAGTGCTGCGTTGGACAAAGGCCATAACGGCCGAGAGAGAACTGAGGCGGGATGGGGAAAAGGAGGGCTGGTGTCAGCAGGTGGAGGCGTGCCGCAGCGCTGCGGTTAGCAATCTCACCCTGAACCGCACCGCATGGTTAAGTAGAAAGTCATTCGGCGCATGAGGGAGAGAGCGGAGCCGCGTCCGCCCTGCAGAGCTCCCGCTCTCTGGCCACGAGGCGGGGCCTCCTTCCCCTTGCCCGCGACCAGACCCTGCGAGCTGGCTGCTGGCAGAAGCCCTCAGTGCAGCTCCCCTGCAACGAACAGGGAGGCGCGCAGCCGATCGGTGCTGGGAGCCAGCTGGGTGCCGCGGCTGAAGGGAACGTGTGTGGACAAGAGCCTTGCTTGGCTTCTGACCGGAGATACCGGCTGTCCCCTCTGCGGCCAACTTCACAGCTGACTTTGTGTTGCCCTGATCATCACGAGGGTCTCCTCACCTCCTCTATTGCTCCCAAAGCCTGTTGGGGTCTTTGGGCTGAGCTCTTAGCCTAAGACTGAGCTTTGAACTTAGCTGCTGTCATGGGAAGCAGCTTATTTTATTTTTTTTTTTCTTTATGTATGTTTTCCTGAACAGGAAGGTAAAAATAAATGGAGAAGGAAAAAAAAAACACACACACACACACAAAAAAAAACAAGTATTGATGGAACAGCTAGGAGGGAGAAGAGAGCTTTTTGTCTCACTGAGAGATCTGACCTTTCAGAGGTAGCTTCAAGAAACCTCAAGGAAACGTGCTTTGCTGGCATTTGCTGCAGGTGATTCACTGGGAGTTTTCATCCCTTCTTTCAGAAGATAATGTTTAGACTTTTATTAACTTGCAAGCTCCGGGTGCCTTGGAAACTCCCAGTTGGTGAGATCAGGCTTTGCCTTTGCACAGAAATCCTGGCTCTCAGGCTTTTCGGAAGCCTGCTCAGCAAACCCACCTTCCTTTTCCTTCATGCATGGATCTACTACCAAGGCTGCAGCGCCCATCATATTTGTGCCCCGAAGCTCCTCTGACCTCTCCTTAGCCAGAGGGATGTGGGAATCCCCCAGCAAAGGCATTGCAGCAGCAGCATCCGGACACACGCTGAGGGAGGCATGAAGTCATCCAGACATGGCCTCCATCTCCTGCAGTGCAGGGAGCAGGAATTCCTTTGGTGAGCCCCAAAACGTGGCCCCAGGGGCAGGAGGTGGCACAGCACTCAGCAGTGCTGAATACCTGGTGCCCGGGGAACCTGAGCTTCAAAGCAAGCAGACGGGAAGAAAAATGGAAGTAGCAAAACCATGGCATGAATCGCAGAGAGAGTTCAGACTGATAAATATTTCAGGCTGACAGCTATTCCTGTCCTTGGAAGTTCATTCATCAGAATCTTAGCAAGGCCTCCACTACCCAGAACCATAAATACCGAGGCCTGTTTTAATGACAGCTTTTGGTGTGGCTAATACCAAAAGTATGGCAGCCTGTTACAGTTCAACCTCCATCCTTGACTGTTTCAGTGCGATTCATTGCACCTGTAAAGGTTATATTCAAACACACACCTGTTGTAATTACAGCCCCTGGCTGTGTGAAATCCACCTGTGAGTTGACTGTACTTTGTTTTGATAAGATGCTAGACAATAACAACAATTTAGAAACAATGGCAGCCATTAGTATCTCAGCGACACAGTCCTAATCTCACACAAAAGGAGAGTTTTGCTGTCCATAGGTGGAGGGAAATTTTGACCCAAATCAGGACGGTAGAAAAATTGGAAACTTGCAGCTCTGCCCCTCTCCTCTGTACTGATGGAGTTCCTGAAGTGATGCTCCGTCATCCCAGCATCACAGATTTCAGCAGGCAGGCAGCTCCTATTTCTCTCCAAGCCTCAGGTCCTTCTAGGACTTTACGGTTGGCTTTTGGAGAATATTCTTCTAGTCTTCTTAAATTAGCCCCAAATGGTTGGGTTGACCCAGATGCTTCAGTGGGAAAGAATTGGAGCCCTTCCCCAGAACTCATCCCTCCCTGTCAGTGATGGCCCATAACGACAGAGGAGAAATTTGCTCTGCTCCTTTCTGTGCCATGAACAAATTCAGCCTTCGAACTCTTAACACCAGCCCTGGTGCTAAGCAGCCTCTGCTCCCACCTCCAGGCACCATCTTGACCTCGAGCTCTCCAAGCACAGCCCTCTCCTACCAGGCACTCCCCAGCACATTTCATTCATGAATTAAGTCCCTGACAGCCCATATCTCTATGATCAATATGTTTGTTTATTAGCAGCAGCTGCTGTGTTTTAGCAAAACGGGAGGGCTCCAGCAGGAGCAGTGCGCTCTAACCGCAGAATAGGCTTGGGATGGGGAGAAGGACCTCCTGCTGGCAAATGGGAGCTGGGTGGGATAAGATTTCACGCTAATGACCCTTTAATTGAAATCACTGCTCAGGACAGATTGCTCATCTTGGGGATATCTGTGTTGATGGCTCCCGGTTTGGCTGCTCCTGAGACAAATCCATTAACTCAGTAGCGATGAACAAAAGCAAAGAGGGAGAGCAAGAGTCTGTCCATCACTAGCACAGCTGATCTGCACCCCAAGGCAGCCCCAGCCAGCAGCTGGTGTAAATGGAGCCCCTGCACAAAGGGTATCACAGGGGCTGTGATGGCCCAGTGGCTACCACTGGCACCTGGGCTTCTTAGAATTAGGCAGCTCTGCCGGGCCTGTTTGTGAAGTGAAGCCGATGTGTGTCTCTCACAATGCAAAGAGAAGCCTGAGTGCACAGAAAGGAAGGTTACGAACCTGCTTTGAATGCATTTATTATTCCCATTAATTACGATGCCTGCTAAAGAGGACCAGCTGTTCTAGGAGGCTGTGGTACCAATTTATCAGGAGAAGATTCCAACAGAAGTCGCAGAGTTTTCTTCTGAACTTGGGAGGATGGAAGATGGAGGTTTTTTAATTAGAACTTGTTATTAATGGGAACGTAGCAAATTAAAAATAGTCTCCCTCCCCCCTCCCTATTACATGAAGCTCTGATCTCAATTAGAAAGATCAGAGACTAACCATTGAATGGGAATTACTGAGATGAAAACTGATTGAAAGACAAAAACCAAAGACGGAGGCATCGTGGAGAGAGAACAGAGACAGAAAACAATGAGCAGAGGCTGTCAGAGGCTGTGTGCCACAGTCAGGTGGCAGAGGCTCAGCCAGGCAGGGTAGTTTTCTGCCTTAGCCCATAGTGAGAACACCTGGTCTCACCTGGTGCTGTGTTGTACGGTTCTTTTGGGGTTGGGGTTGGACATGTTGGTGAACATCGATTGTGCCTGAGGTTTGCAGGTTCAGAACAGTGGCATCATATAGCCTGGACTGTATGGGTATTTCTGTAGGAAGGACATGTCCTTGTTCCAGCTCAGCTTCCTGCTCACCCTGCTTCCCAAACCCAGAAGCACCAAGGATGCCCTGGCTTCCTTCCCCAGCAAGCAATGGTCAAGTTGGTCCTCAGCCCACTGTGCTCTGTGTAGACTCATAGCTTGGAGCAAGGGCTGATGGCAGGATCAGTCCCTGCAGGTAGGAAGGGACAAAGCAGCACAGCAGGTGTCGAGATGGAGCTTTGGGTTTCCTTCAGTTTTGTCAATTTGAGCCAAGTCAGGTTGGGAAAGGTGCAGTGGGGTCTGAGCAGACCCATCTCTTGTGTGACAATCTTGGCTAATGACTTCTTAATGAGAACCTCATCTGCTGCCCTTTGGTCACATGCATTCCAAGGCCCCTGTCTTCCTTTCAGCAGATAATCCATGCCATATTCCAAGGCAGACAGGGACCTTAGGCTGAAATTACAGCCTTGCTTACTAATTGCTGCATGTTCTCTCTCCGTAGGTATATCATTGCCAGCAATTAGCACAAAATCCTTTCCCACTCTTGTTAAGTTCCTGTGCTGCAGTTAAATACTCCCAGATCCCATTTAAATGATTTCAAATGCAATTCATTCTGGCTCGTTAAATAATTCCACAGCAGTGTTTGTCGTCTCCTCTCTCTGTTTTCCAACAGCCACTTTCTTCCGGAAAGAATATGATGACTAAAGAATGGGAAGGGGAAGTGAGATGAAAACTGAGAAATTTGAGGTCCATCCTCTGTGCCTATATTTTCACTTCTTTCTTCCTCCTCTTTGCCAGCTGCAACTTCTCCCAGTAGATGGGCTCTGTGGGGTCCATATGACACATTTCTGTTGGTTTCACCAACTCAGTGAGGTGGTGGCTTCAATGTGCAGTCCCTGAGGTATGGGGTCCACCATCTGTTTGCATGGAATCATCAAAAAGTTGCAAAGAAAAGCAATTTCCTTTCTGCCACTCAGCAGTCTACGACAGCATTCCCACTGGAAGATTTGTAGTTGCCCTTGGGTTGATGAAGCTGAAAGCCACTGTGCTGTATGCATTGATGCAAAAGGGGCGAGAACAAGTGAGCATCATCAACAGGAGGGCAGCTCCTGCAGGGAGAGAAGATGTGCATGTGGGCAGAGGCGTTCACGGGCTGCAGCCTGGCTGCGTGCTTTATTGGTTTGCTTGACCGTTTCAGAACGGCACGGATGAACTCCAGCCTCTTTGTTCCCAGGGTGGAAAGTGGGGCATAGAGTGTGATCCTCCTGGAAGGCTTGGATGAAAAATGTGAGCTTAGTTGGAAGGGAAGAAGATGAAAGCAAATTTCACAAATGTCACAAGAGCGTTCACACAGCAAAGTTAGCTGCTGAAAATTAACTACCATCGCCACAAACTGCAGGCTGGGATCCTATTCCCAGGCATTGGAAGGATCCTGAAAAACACCTCTGAAATAAGTGGGGCAGTGGAAAGGAAATCTCTGCCTGAAAAATGTGTGTCCCCATCTGTTAAACAATATTCAGGTGCTCCTGCATTTACGCTTCCTCCATACTTAAGCAGCGATGGCTTTTGAAGGCAGATTGCCTATGTGAAGAACAGATGGAGGGAGCAATCCTCCCATCCAAACTCTGCACCAGAACTGAAGAAGTTTGTAATCTGCTTCTTGTTCACAGAGCCAAGGCTTCAAACGCAGCCGCTCTGCTCCAACACGCTGCGTAGTTCAGGAGCCTGCACAGTCTTGCTTTTCCTTCTCTGCAGGTTTTTCTGCTGAGTTTATTTTGTGAATGGGGCAGTGGTGTCCAGAATGCATTCAGCATGGGCAAAGGTAACAGGGCATCCAAGCTCAAATTTCCTGCCTCCCCATAGCCATAGGAGAGAATTTTGTCCATGAGCTGGTGAGCAAAGCCTCCCGGCTGCTTGCACACTGGCCCAGCTTCTCATCAGCACTAAATTTGCAGCAAAATAGGAAAAGTCATTTCATGAAAGCAGAATAATACCCAGTTGTACCAACATCTCAGCTCTCAATCTCTGTTTTCTGTATCTCTGTTGATGTTCAAAGGAAAACAATGTGATTGTTAATTACAAACTGTTTTGAATGCATGCAAGGAAGCAGTTCAGTGCAGAGCCGCTCAGAAGCAGGAAAGCTGAGGATACAGCATGTGCTGAATTGCTTTAAAGGGCAGCAAGTTCCATTGTAATTAATGCTGATGCAATCGTTGTACCAGACACAAGGTGGAAGTGTTACCTTGTGCAGCTCTCCACTGTTCTCTACCTATCGGGTTTTGCTTTGGACCGGGTGGAAAATGCTGAAATATCAAGGGAGTGCTTTGCATTTCAAAGAAGTGAATGCATAAGTGATGTTGTGATTCATTAACTCTCCACCAGTGCATTGCTGTCCCAGGGTCCATGGGTACATTGGTAGCCCAATGGTTTTCACATTCCAGCCCACCACGGGGAAAGCAGTCTGCAACCTGATGATGCATGTGATGGAAGAGGGTCTGGATACAATAAAAAGTTAACATACATAAAGCATGGAGCACAGCATCCCTGTGTGTACTGGGCAAGTCAAGAACAGGCTTAGATGCAGACGCATGGACATGTGTGTCATTAAAAGACAGAGCAGGTCCTGGCAGCAGCTCATGGTGCAGGGATGCTCCCTGAGTCCCATCCGTTTGCATGGCACAGTCCTGACTGAGATGCAGTTGGAGGCTACAGCAGAATCTGCAGCTGAAAACGATGAATATGAGGAGGAGAGGGCTTTGCACTCCCACCAGCCCTGGAAATAGGGCAGCTGCTGCTTTGCTGCTGGCTGGACTGAGGCTTATTTGCAAGGAAGGAGATGGTGTTCTATGGTTGATCTCTCCTCCAGTCTGCTGCCCACACACTCTGCAGGACTTCGAAGCTGCAAGTAGGGAAGTGGCTGTTAAGCAGAGCTCACCTCAGGGCTGAGCTTCACGTTTCTCACCCAGGAACATGCAGTGGCCCTGGGCCAGGCAGAGAATGGCTTTGGGAACATCCCCAGGAGACACCTCTGCAGAGACCTCTCCACAGACCCCCAAGCCATCTCACTGTCCTGTGGGCAGCCCATCTCCTTCAGCCACTCTCTCCCCAACAGGCTCCATCTATTGAAGAAAGGATGCTGAAAAAATCCACAGCTCCATCCCAGGGGAAGTATTTCAGCAGCTCTGCTTGCTGCCTGTGCTCCCACACTGCTTCTCCCCCCTCTCTGGGTCATCCTAGCTGGATTCTCCCACCTGCCCAGCTCCAGGGCACTGCCTGAGCCCAATGCCATTATTTCAGCCCCAACCACATGTAGAGGGATGGTTGTTGGCTCCGCACTGTGGCTGCACTTCTCCTCCTCCTCTGCTCACAGCCTTCTTCCTACGGAACGGTGACTAATGCTGCTCCTCCGCGCGCTGCATCATCACTGGGGGTGTGCGAGGGTGAGGAGCGGGCGCGGGTGGAGGAAATGGGGAGCACAGGTGCCAAACGTGAGACAGCACCGGGGGACAGCAGCTGAGCTGGGCATGTGGCACTTGGCAGCAGGATGCCATCACCAGGGTCTTATGCATATGATTGACCTGGAGGAGCTGGGTACGTGGGGAGGGCTGCGCCGATGCGCTGCCCTGTTAGCATCACACAATAAGAAATGATGGGGCAGCGAGAAAAGAGACCTTTTGCCATCGTCCCCGCTTGTCACAGTGCCAAAAGAAAGCTGCAGTGCTTTTAAACAAGCCGGCTTAACATGGCTCTGCTCTCCAGGCACAGGGGGGTGGTTTCCTTTACCAGCCCACTTAAGAACGGAGGAAGACACGAAGGCTGGCTGCTGGGCCTGCATCCCTGCGGGGCCCGGCGCCCGCACTGCCAACCACAGCCCTGTGAGCCTGGAATAATGGCCTGAATGGGGGGAGAAAGCAGAGCGCATCGCTAATGGCAGCGGAGCTCCTCCTCCTCCTGCCTTCATCAGAGTCCTGCTCAAAGGGGATTGAAAGGGATAGGGGTAAGATGGGGTTATGGATAAGGATGGGAATGAGAACAGAGATGGGGAGATATAGGTAGAAATGGGGTTGGGGATAGGAATGGGGTTATGGGTGAGAACAGGGATGAGAAAGGAGATGAAGTTACGGATGGGAATAAAGCTGAGGATGGGGAGGGAGGTAAGGTTATAAATGGGGAAGGGGCTGGGGTTATAGATGGTGATGGAGGTAGGAGTAGGATGGGAATGGCAATATGAATGAGGATGGAGATGAGGAAGCACCTCCTCTTACCTCTCATCCTTCCAGGGAGGGTTCTCCAATGTGGTGCTTACGGGCAATCCCTGCCCTCACCCTGTCCAGCCTAGTCAAGATGCAGTGGTATGGAGGAAGCTGGATTCTGCTTCTACAGCCAGCTCTGAGGCTGGGAGCTGTCACTTTAAACGTTCATAGCCTTGGTACAGCGGCATGTCACCTTCAAAGAGGACAGGGATGGATGCAAAGCAGAAAGAACAGAGGTTCTTTGCCCAGATCTTGCCCAAATCTCACCAGAAACATGCTATGGGACAATAAGGATAGATTTAAATATGCTGACAGTATTCAAGGCTCTGTTTGCAAAGTTTCAAGACACAGCAGTTGGCAAATATTGAAGCAGCAGGTTAGCATCAGCCTTGACTTAGAGGATTTCTCACAACTGAGAATCCCAACCTCTGGCCCTACCACCAACCCAGTGACTGCAGGAGGCATGACCCCACTGTGCTGGAGATTCGTCTAACAAACCTTCTCCATTAGCAGCAGGATGGAGTCCCAGCAGCATAGGTTTCACAAATGGTCCTGAGCAGTTCTGGGCACCTGGTTGTCTCAGAAGTACAATTCACAAGGCACCACCAGCCACAGAAATGGATGGGAGAAGCAACAAATCCTCACTCCTTGGCATAAAAGCTTTATAAAGAAGGAACAGGAGCATCTTATCCCAAGTGGCAGCAGTCCCCAGGGCCCTGTCCCCATGTCACCCCACTCTCGGCTGGCCCATGCCTTCATGCATGACACGAGGATGAGGTTTCTCATCCATCCCTCATTGGGATGTCAGGGCTTTGGCAGCTAGTGCACCACAAGGTGCTCTCCCACCTCCAACACGAAGGTCTGTGCTCCATGAGAGCTCATCAGGATCAGGCAGAGGTTTGGCACTGAAACCTGCATCTCCTCAGAGGATTGGGCATCCCTGCTCACAGCAGCATGACTGCAGGGCTTTGTCAGCTGATGACACGAGGCTGAAATGAAGACAAATGAGAGCAGAAGGAAAAAATAAAAAAATAAAAAGAAATCCCTCTTTCCAAAACACATTTGAACTCAGGATTAAAACAAACAAACAAAAAACAACACGACTCAGCACTGAGGATTTCTTTTCTTTTCCCTAAACTTCAGAAACTCGAATGTGGGTGTGAATATCACTTTAAGGATTTATGAAATGACACATGGCCTCACCTGTCAGCATGCCAAAATCTGAATGTCGGTTTTAATTACACCGAATATTTTACTTTCTTATGCAGAGGCATAATCAATTATCTTATTTAAAGGCATTACGATAATGTGTGTGTAAAATGGAGCCATTCCCTGTATTGCATTAGATTCTCTAATTATAGAAGAATGTTTGGAGCTAAAATGTCAGCCTGTCATCTGGCGGGTGTGTAATTCATGATCTGCATTCGCCGGCGCGGATGGAGCTGACAAAAATTGCATCCATTCCCTTCCACTGCTTTGGCCTCCGATTTGCTGGTCTGGAGGTGACAAATCCCATCCTGAGTCCTGCCCTGTCCCATCCCTAGGAAGGGGAGCAGAGTTTGAGCGAATGCTCTCTGCCTGTGCGTGTTTCTTGTTAAAGCTGAGGGCACACTCATCTCCAGGCCAGCACAGCGCTTCTAGACACCCTCCTCTGAATTACTAACAACAAACCCCCTCCAACTCCTCAAAGCAGAGGGATTACATAAAAATAAAGCCTGTTCCTTGGGAACCCAGCCCTTTCTGCAAAAGCAGCCTGGAAACTTCCCTCCTGGATCCAGCCAGTTGTGTTTGCCAGGACAGTTCTCAGTCACATCCCCACTGTCATTTATGGGTTAGCAATCAGGATCAGAGCAACCCCTTTGGAATGGGGACAGACAGGCTTCACTTTTTGGTAATCATACAATCACTGAGGTTGGAAATGATCTCCAACATTGCCCACCAAACCACATCCCTAAGTGTTACAGCTGCCCTTTCCTTGAGCACCTCCAGCAACAGTGACTCCACTACCTCCCTGGGCAGGCTGTTGCAATGCCTCACCACTCTTTCTGAGAAGAATTTCTTCCTAATATCAAATCTGAACCTCCCTTGGAACAACTTGAAGCCATTCCTATCACTGCTACCTGGGAGAAGAGGTCCCCAACCTGGCCACAACCTCCTTTCAGGGAGTTGTAGAGAGCGATAAGGTCTCCCCTGATCCTCATCTTCTTCAGTCTGAGTCATCCCAGATGCAGCTTATCACGCACAGCAAAGCAGAAATACTGTGCAGAAATAGCAGCAGTCAGGCGGGCACTTGGACCCATCGCCTGTCCCATGGGGCTCAGCAGCATCATCCCCAAGGCATCCCTGTCCTGCAGCCAGGGACAGGGCTGAGCTCAGCCGGGCACTACTTCAAATCCTGCTCAGTCTCAAGCAGGAGAAAGGCAAAATCTGGAATTGCTCTGACAGCCCAAGAGCAGGGATGGTGATGCACACAGGAGGAGCATCACCCTTGATGTGACACCTCAACAGCACCATCACAAAGAGGATGGTCCCGATGATGAGGTTGGTCTGATGGAAGGGGCAGTCCTGACAATGACGGAGTTCACAGGGGAGCACAGGAGCTGGGTGCATCCCTTGGCTCTGTGCATCTCCAGCCTCCTGGTACCTGGCACCACCTCCGCCTTCCATCACTCACCCCAGCATGTGGGTACCGTAATGGAGGCAGCCCAGAGCTGCCAAGGAGCTGCATCATGCCATTAGGAGGCTTATTAAAAAGTGATGCTCCAATTTAACACCTATTAGCAAGCGTGGTGCCCTTTAGCTGCACAGGGGAGCCTGCAAATGGAAGCCCCAGTTCCCAGCAGAACCCTAAGTGGCTAGGTTTAACTTTATGGCTCCAATTAGAGGCATGCTAAAGCAGCTCTGGCGCTGAGGATTTATTCACACTCGCTCCAAACCCAGGCAGTAGCTGTGCCGTGGAGGGCGATGCTCTGTGCCATGCAATGCTGCAGCCCGGCTGAGGCACGCTGTGGGATTTAGGGGAGCAGCCGCCTTCCCGTGCAATCTGGAGTCACTTAAACAGTCTGCTTGTTCCAGGAGGTTCACAGGCTGTTTTCGCCTAATAAAGTCATTTCTTTTCAGCAGCTCACATCACCCAAACTATTTGTCACAGCAATGGGACTACACTAAGATGGATAGCAATGGGAGGACGCAAACTGATTTGTAGGGTGGGGACTTGGCATCGTGTTGGGAATTCCCCATACACCTGTGCTTTCCCATTTCCCTAGCACAGCTCCATAGAGGAGTAAGGAGCCCCACTCATACTGCAGGGATGGGAGGCAATGGGAATGCCCTCTGCCCCATTCTGAACCCCATAGGGCACTGCATGGGGTCAGAGTTTTCTCCCACCTCCAGCACCACTCACATCACCTGGAGTGCCCTCACCATCATTACCTCACAGTTAGCAACATCCAACAGCTCTTCTTCCCTCTTCATTTATCAAACAAATAACTCCAGGCCCTCACAACCAGAGGAAAATTAGTAACAGGTGAAATCAGATTGTAACAAGACCAAATTGTTCCTAGGCCAGACCAGGAATGTTTCCTTCCTTTCCCTTTTGCTGTTCTGTGGTTCGTATGGCCAAAAAGCAAAGAAGAGAATGAAGCATACCTCTAAAGGAAAGCTGGCCCTGGCACCTTATTCCCCTACTCTCTACATGGACCCAGCACGCACCAAATGCACACCCTACAAAGTTGGAATTTCACAGCTCAATGATGAACAGAGAAAACAATAAAACTTCATTCCAGCTCAACATCAACTATTTTGTTTCATGTATTACAGCAAATTTATAGGGTATTTATAGCTCAGTTGTGCTCACTAAATGCCTTCTTCTAGGAAAGCAGTTAAAGTGCCTACATACCTTTCCTTTAATCCCTCTCAGCCATCTATTACCACTGCTGGGAACCCGGAGAGGTTCAGCATCACCTATGTCAGGACAGGCACATGGTGGGGACATCAGCTCCGTGCCACTGCACAGCAGAACGCCTTTGGGTGCCATGGTGCACCTGCAGCTGGGCTGGGAGCAGTGCAGAGGTGTTCTTTCCCAGGCCTCCACCCCTCAGCACACCCTGCAGAGTGCTGCACAAGGCTGGCTCCTGCATGCTCCTGTCCCCCCCGTATCGGCACCTCAGCCAAACGCTGTGCTGCTCCCTCTTAATATAGAGGAGGGAAACATCTGAGATCACTGTGTTGTTTTTTTTTTTTATTGTCGGATTTGGCAGCCTTTGCTATTTGCTTGGACTGAGACATAAATTGAATTTGGTTTTCTCCCGCTGACTCAGTTATTTGTTATAGGAATAAGCATGCAGTAATGCATTAGACAGGGGAAAGATGTTCAGGCACGGACGAGGTGGGATTTGCTGTCCCTGCCCCACGTTCTCCAGTGTGGCTTTGCATGGCCAAGGACCTGACAAGATCCATCTCTTTTCCCTTCAGCCACAGCTGACAATGGGATCTTTTGGTGACATCCTTTCGCTGCTCTTTCCCCAACCTCTGCAAAGTCTCAGCACGTAGAGAATTTAACCAATGGTGAAATCATTTCCTAAATCCACTCCCCACCCATATCCATCCTCCTCCCTCAATCCCCGTCAGTCACTTCACTGAAAGCAGCACAGCAAAGCATTTCTGGGGTTCCCCAGGTGTGCCTGCAGCCATCTTTCTGCCCAAGGAGCCTTTGAGCTCCCTTTGCCCTCACGCCTCCTATCTGTGCAGACCAGGATAAATGCATGATGCTCTCTACACCCAAGGCTGCACCAGCTGTGCTGCGTTCTCCCAAGGACCCTTCCACCATGCCACCAGCTAGGGACTTTCCATGGGAAAACCACAAAGCCCTCCATTCCAGCTCCCAGCCACACAGCATCCCTGAAGCCACAGCACACTCTGCAGGCACTCTCACCACAGCACTCACCCCAAACCTTCTGCAAGCGTGGACCATTACAGCTCCAAACCCCTTCCAGCCCACAGACCCAGGGAGGGTCACACCTGCCTGCATTCAGGTCCATGTATGATGCCATGCTCAGAAGCAAGAGGGATGATGGAGCTGCAAGGAGGCCAGAAGAGGACATCCCTGGCATAGGGCAGGTTGCTGCTCAGCTCTGATTTTGCTAAAACAGCAGAAAACTTCACCAACTTCAAAGCAAACGTGTGCTTGTAGGCTGCAGTATTGAGCTCTGTGCCCACCCCAAGCTTAAAGGTCCATTAAGGAATCATAGAATCGAGGCTGAAAAGATCTCTAAGGTCATCCAGTCCAACTGTCGACCCATCCCCACCATGCCTACTAACCACATATCTCTCAGTGCCACATCTCTGTGGTTCTTCAACATCTGGAGGTTCAGGAAGCCTTTCTGGACACCGAAATTGCTCCCAGATGTGCAAACTAAACAAAAACAAGCAAGTTCCAGCCCTGATGGGTTTTGTTGTAGAGGTGTCAAGCTGCAGTGGTACAGCCCAGCTGGAGCCGTCCACCACGCGCCTCAGACACGTGTGCCTCTTGCAGGTATTTAAAAATAGAAAGAATAACAACCTCCTCTCGCCTTCCTGCCTGGTTGGAGAAATAGCTTAATTAGTTAATAAGGGGTTTAATTTGTCATGTCGCTGCGCAAAGAATTTGCAGAGGGCAAGTCAACAAGTCAAAGAAATGAGCTTTAGTGGGGCAGGGAGGGCTTGTTGGAAAAGATCCCTAAGATCGTCTAGTCCGACTGCTGACTCACCCCTGCCGTGCCCACTGACCACATCCCTCAGTGCCACATCCCCACGGTTCTGAACACCTCTGGGACAGTGACTCCACCACCTCCCTGGGCAGCTGTGCCAGTGCTCCGCCACTCTTTTGGAGCGGAAAAGCGAAATGGAGGAGATGGACTCTAACACTTCTTCGGGCCAAGGTCAGCTGGCAGCCCAGGAGAATCTGAAGGCTTCTCCCCAGCCCGCAGCAAGCCAACAACTCATCTGTTGTCCCTTCCATGTACCATCTGGGTGTCACTGGAGGTAATTCCCAGCTTGACGGCTCGCCAGAGGCAGTGAGGGAGGCCCCAGTTCAAGAAAAGACAAAAGGGTTCTTTCTTCATCAGCATTAACCTCAGGCAGCTCTCGAGAAAAATTCTGGGCAATTAGTGGAGCATAAGAAGATTTATAATTGAAATCTAGTTTGTAGCACTACAGGCGGCTCCCTCAAAAGACATTTCTCATCAACAACAAAAAAAAAAGGGAAGAAAAGAATGGGGGGGGGGGAAGAACTAGTTAAAGAGTTTCAAAATCTCGATGAAAACTCCATTTAGTTTAACATTGCATGATAGCTTTCATAATTCAGAACAAAGTGCAAAGCTCTTTAATGAGGCCATTAATGACCCTTTAATTTACTCCACCAGGGCTGAATTCATAAAACATTTATGTTCCATTTACACAGGATTTTCATGCGACTCTTCAGGGCAAGTCAGCACCGCAGCGCAGGTGGGATGAAACGAAGGCTTGGTGCTTCTGTTCCCTCTGCTCTGCTCTCTCCTCACCCTGCTGCTACAGCTCTGCATGTGCCTTTTAATTCTGCTAGAGAAACTGCAGGGACCCTGGGGGGGGAAAGAGCCTTTTTTGACCCTTCTGCATGGTAAACAGATGCAGAGCTTTCTCTTACATTTCTGCTTTAGGAACAGTGAAACCCTTTTTAAGATCCAGCTGGGGCATCACAAGCCAGATTCAGGTTGTTTTTTTTTTCACGATCATTACAGCCCAGCTCCAGTTCAATATTCACCTGTCCTCCCTGTAGCTCTATCAGGTTTGCTACCTGGGGGAAGGGTATCCCACCAGACTGGGGCAGAAATGGAGGATGGAAGGATGCAGGTGTGGGAAGCTCCCTGCAGCAGGAACAGGGGGCTCTTCACCCCATTCAGCACTGAGCAAAGGTGACATCTGAATCACAGGTCACGCTCCAGCCCAGCTGCCTTTGGATCCAAACCAAGCCCTTTCTCTCTCACCAGTTTTTCTTCTCCTAAGGGTTTCACACAGGGAGAGACGCACAGGGATATGGTAAATTCTTACATCGGTTGAAACATCTTTAAAAGAAGAAACATTCTTCCTCGTTTATCCCAAAGATCTCACTCTCATGGCTCTAGAAGATGTCAGTTTTTAAGCACCTTCAGATAAAAAGAGCCATTAATTATTGCAAGTGCATTCACATCATCTGAATTTTGCTCTTAGCAGCCTTCTGACATTCACCACTTCTGGTCTGCCTCTGGCCTTGATGAAAGGAGGGTTTCTTGCACCAGCAGCCCATGATTCGCTGCAAACTGAACTTCTTCAGGCACCTGTGCTGTTCTCAAAGAGAACCTTGCCACACCTGCCAGGGCAGGACCATCCCAACAGGTCCCCAGGGAGGGACTGCAGGGGAAAAGGGGCGGCACTGGAGGCTGAATGGGACTCTAGAGAGGGATTTGCAAAGAGAACAAACTCCCAGTCCAACTCAGGAGGACACAGGTCCCACAGTGCCTGGAGAACCAGGCGTGGAAAGCCTCTGCAGAGAGGCAGGGAAGATGCTTTCAGGCTGTTGGCAGAGAAAGAATTTGGAGCCCATTGGAGAATATGTCAAGAGTCAACATCTGTCATGTCTACAAGTGACAGGAACATTCTGCGCCTGAAGGTCTGAGAGCTGGCTCTCCCTGCAGGATGGGGCCGGTGAAGAGTGAGGACACTGGCTCAGCAGGAGTTTTATTTTCCATAGCACTTGCCCTCCTCTCCTCAAACTCAGTTTGGGTTGTCGCTCTCATTTCCCTCTTCACCTCTGGTTTTGCTGACGCAAGTTGGAAACCTGACGGACCATCAAGGTACTGACACTGTTTGCTTCGGGATGGTTCATGAGTCATCCTCCCTGCTTCACAGCTAAAAGGATTGCTGATGCTGATGTCCTCAGAAGGGACACATCAGCAGGAACATCACTACATTTGAAGCTATGTCAGTGCTCATCAGCACTGGGCTGTGCACACAGGTTGGCTGTGCACAGGTAGGGTCTCCAGCACACACCGGGTCCTGCACACCAGGTTTGTTGTTATGGGGTCATTCTTTTGTTTTTATCAACTTTGGGGAAGGAAGCAGAAAGGAAGATTGCTTGACCTACCTGGTTCATTCATGCAGAACTGCTGTGCAACATAGAGTCAGATTTGTCAGAACACTTACATCACAAAAAGAGACTACGGCCAAAAGAAATTTTAAGCATGGTTAAGGAAAAAACAAACAAACAACAAACTAGCCCACAGATATAAAGTCCTAAGGGGAGGAAAATAGGACAGCACTTACCCAAGCACTCTAAGTGATGTTGGAATTTCACATTCAACACTGATCTAAGCACTGGAAGTGGCAGGAGCCTGGCACAATACAGGATAAATAGAATTCCAAAGCACTCAAGTCTGAACAGGGGGCATCTAAGTTTCCTTGCTGAAATCACAAAGAGGCACGAGAGCAGCAGCACTGAGGAGACTCTGTAGAGAGGGACAGCTGTCCCCAGTGCTGGGATCACTCCTGGGACATTGCCCTGTACAGTGATGGTTGAGTGGCAGAGAGCAGGGAACAGAGCCAGGTCTGAGAGCTCAGAGACCTCCTTCCTGCTGGCAGCTGGGGGGTCGTGCTGCCCTTGGCTCCAGCAGCAAGGGGCCCTCACTTTATTGCCGTGCGACTCCCAGAGTCAGCAAAGCAGGAACCCCATTCAAACCAAACACTGGGTCGTCTACCAAGCAAAGGCTGCTATTTAGTTAGAAACACACAGCCTCTTATTATTACGTTTCCCTGGAAAAAAAAATTATGTTTGAATTAGAGAGAAAAATATTTAGTGAAAAATCAAACATCCACGTGCACATGGAGTCCTCGACATACCATAAAGACTCCATACCCTGTTCAGCACATCTCTGCATACAACAACCATCTCTAGGTAAGCCCACAGCCAGAGGTTAGGTTGTCCACACTGACACAGCGGGCAGCAGCTACAGGCTGGTAAAGCTGCCCAGGTCTGCACTGATTTCTTACCCTTTCCAGATGGCTCCAAGAGCTGAGACACACTTGAGGGCATGCAGTACGTGAAGCCAACAGACATACCACAGTTATGAGGATCTTTTCATATTTCAGCCATGCCTAGAAGCACAGTTTCAGCCACAGCTGAAAGACATTTGCTTATATACCCGAGTGATCTGAGCACCTCTTGACAGCCCAATGTCTCTACCTCCACATCTGAGCACAGAGACACCTGAGGATCCCCACGTATTCATTTTCCTTCTGCTGCTTTAAACCACCCAGGAGAGGGCAGCTGGGATATTGCAAGCCTCAATCTGATCACTTCAACAAGTGATCCAAAGGAGCAGGGGTGACACTCACAAGGTGCCTGTGCAGTGAAAATCATGGTGGTTTCACAGCTGAATCATGAGCTGGAATGGACCCTTCAAGGCCATCTGATCCGACTCCCCTGCACTGAACAGGGACTCCTACAGCTGATCAGGTGCTCAGAGCCCCGTCCAGCCTGACCTGCAGTGTCTGCAGGGATGGAGCAGCCACCACCTCTCTGGGCAACCTGTGCCAGTGCCTCACCGCCCTTATTGCAAAAAACTTCTTCATTATATCCAGCCTAAATCTACCCCCTTTTAGTTTGAAACCATTTCCCTTGTCCTATCACAACAGGTCCTACTAAAGAGTGTCCCCTTCTGTCTTACGGCCCCTTTAGATACTGAGAGGCTGCTCTCAGGTCTCCCCAGAGCCTTCTCTCCTCCAGGCTGCACAACCCCAGCTCTCAGCCTGTCCTTGTAGGGGAGGTGTTCATCCCTCCGGTCATATGTGTGGCCCTAAGCAGGATACAATCAGAACACCAGTGGGAAAGCCCTGCAGGGCTGTTTTTCTTAGCACAGCTGCTGGATCTTCTAATCAAGGCTATCAGATACACTGATATCATGCTTATAATGGTATAACTCTATATCAGTGTAGTGGCACAATGGATTTACAAAGGAGCAGTATATACAGAAATAGGCATTCATGCTTGCTAATCCCTCATAAGCCTGTAATCCTGATTCTTTTTTTTCCCCAAATAATAAGTGCAGATCTATTAAGACCCTATCACTCCCTGCATGCTAAATTCTTTTTTTCCTGCCTGGAATCTGCTATGTACCCTACATGTGCATGGCAGGGCACAGGGTAATGTGCCACCAGCAGAAGCACGTGGAAGCAGTCACAGCTTCACCAGTTGTTGTTTATGGAGAGCCTGAGGATGCTTTCTGGAAGGCATTTCTACATCAGAATGAAACACATTTATGTGCAAGCAGTAAGCAAGGGGACACCATCAAAGTTTGCCAGCCTCCCCCCATGCCAGCCTGGCAGAGGTTTTCCACATTCCTCTCACTGGCTGTGCAGCCAAATCCACACCTCCAGCAGCAACCCCAGCCACAGACAGCTATTTCCAGGGAGTCTCGGTACCAAACAGCTTTTTACAACCCTTTTGTAGCTAACCACATGTGTACAACCTGGAAACAACCCTTCCAGAAGTGACAAAGTAATAGTCACTAATTACACAATTAATTTATCCTTTGGCACTAATAAAAAAAAAAAAAAGGGATTTTCATTACAAAGGAGGGTAAAAACAATCTAAGGATTTGTTTAATTAAAACTACAATGTACTAAAAATACAAATAATCCTAATGATACAGACAACATTGTAATTGTGTAATTAGTAATCACCTACAGAAACCATGTTTCTCTGTCTCTAAAACCACTGACTTTTCATCTTGCTGTTTGTTTTTCCCTTTTTATTGCATGTAACCATCCTCAGGGCACGCAAATCACAACAGCAAATTGCTGCACACAAGCTGCTGGCTCCATGTGCCATCCCTTACCTGCAGGCAGAGGCACTGCATCCACACTGCTTGCATCCCAATCCCCATTGAGTTGCTCAGTGTCCCTCTGTCCGTGACGAACACTTCTGTACCAGGGCAGAATTGTGACTCCAGCCACGAATTGCTGTTGGGATGGAGCTGACAGGCAGAACAGGCACAGCCTTCTGAAAAGGGAGCCAAGGAGCAAACTGTTAGCCCAGTGCTATATATATATTATGCTTACGTGTCCAGGTGTTAACCAATGTTACATATATATTTTAAGTATTCATATATTCATAGCTATAAAGGCCCTTTTTCTACTTGAGCTAAATTGTATAACCGTGACCTATTGTCCCAGAAGGCTTTTTATTCTTGTTAAATGGGCACTGAGATTATAATGCTCCTTGCTAGTAGGTGCAGCAGTGTTCTGGAGCAGACAGGGAAGATGGATGGTCCTGCTGAAGCTCAGCAAAGAGGGCAAAGCAACTCATGACAGACACGAGAGCTGAGCAGTGCTGCAGTGTTCATGTTCCTCATCCCTCCCCAAAAAAGAAAACCAACCAAGATACAGCCAAGCAGCAGAAGGGGCTGGCTGTGCCCTGGGAGAAGGCAAGGCTGTCACCTAGCCTCACCCCCTCCCTATACATGGCTCCTGGGACTTGTCACCTGTATGCTGTCAGAACGGGGACAAGGCTGGCACCGGTGCCAGGGTGCATGGATATCGTGTCCCCTTGCTCTGACACAGGCAGGGTGGAAGTGGCAGCAAGCTGGCTGCTCCGCCGGTGCCAGATGGTGGATGAGATTAAAAGAATTTGATTTTCAAATAATCCATAAACCTGGCTGAGCTAATGTCGTTTCATATGCATTATCTTGTAATCCCAGGGAAGAGAGCATTTCAGAGCAAAGAGCCTTACTCTCCCTCCCTGCAAGGACTCTAACAAGCTATAGATAATCCCCTTTTTGTTGGAAGGTGCTTAGGGGAAGCGACAACACCCAGCGAGGGGCTGCGGCTGCACAGCTCCATGCCCGGGGGGACCAGCAGCTGCCTGGCACTGCAGGGGCCGTCTCACCCTTAGCACTGTAGGGTCAGGGGCAGCAGTTGGCAAAGCCAGAACCCCGGGCGATAAGGGAGAGTAAGGAGGGATTTTTGCAACTCCTGTCCCCTCATGACACGTGGAAGCCCAGCAGCCCCCAGCATTCTCCATCATCAAACCCAGCTGCCTGATCCCTGCCTCATTTCCCTGTCCTAGAGATTCCACTGAGCGCCTTGTTACCCACTGAGCCTCCGTGGAGCAAACGCGACCCACTGCTGGTCCTTGGGACCCTTTGGAGTTCAAGCCACCACGTTAAGAACTAGCGATCCCTACTCTAGGTTTAGGTTCCTCACTCTGGAGCGGGTGACTTTAAGGGGAAGGAATGGGAAGCTCCACGATGGGATTTCCCAGTCACTGTCTGCCATCTAGTGCCCAGCACGGAGCACAGGCAGCAAGCAGCGTGCAACCCCATCCTTGGAGGAATTTCTCTTACGCTGGAGCCACGATGCGATCACTGTGCTCCCAGTGCAGGGAGTTCCCCACCCTGCTCCTCCCTCTGCACCAGGGAAAGGGTTTGGAAATCAAACAGCCCAAATCCTGGAGGGATTTAATAAGGAAAAAGGCCCAAAGCAAAGGGAGGTGACTGCACAGTGCTGCCCAAGAGCACCCAGCACAAGCCTGATGTGCAGGGGCCTCAATAGCAGCTTGTAAGTGCAGTGCCCAGCTACAGCAAGTTAACTAAATGCAATACATGCTGCTTTGCAACGTGCTGCTATCCTCAAGGCCATAATGCTGTTGTCAGCAGCTCCAAGCAGAACGGTGCAAGCTCACATTGTGTGAGGAATGCCACAGACAGGCTAGGAATAGGGAGTGTGAGGGAAAGGGGTAAGGTGTGATGCTTGTCAGCAACGTGGAGATGGACAAACTACAGAAAAAAAGGCAGGGGACAAAAATTAAGAAACAAAACTAAGAGACACCGACCGTAATTCAGGTACTGTAGGTGTTGAAGACACCAGTAAAGTTTCCCGACCAGATCAATCCATGGGAAACCACTGCAGCAGGAACATGGCACCAGCAGCCACCCCATCACACCTCACTGCTCTCCTAAAGCTCAGCCAACATTCCCAGCCCGTGCCCTGGGTAATACCACAGCTCAGAGGCTGCTTTGTGGAGGCACACATTGGTGTTTGACATAAACAGGCTGCAGCAGTCATTTGGAAAAGCCAGCCAGGGCAGCAGCTCACAAACACGCAGAGCCAGAGTTACTGATGAGCACAGGGCTCCAATTTCCTTCAGTGCTTCCAAAAAAGCACTAGGCAACATTAACGAAAGGATTACACAGAATTCAAAAGCAAATGGGATTTGTGACCTGTTGTATTAACCGGGGACTGGAGAAAGCTCTACAGAGAGAGAACACTGGTGGCAGGTCACCAAACCAATTATTAAGAGCTCACAGATCACAAAGCTGGATACATACACACATCAAGACAAGTTTCTGTTTGCCTGCAGAAGCAGAATGCTGGCTGGACCACCCTCCCAGCCCAGCATGCTTTTTCAGTGTGCCTATTAAACCTGGATTATACCTGGTTACTTTCCCCAGTAACTCACTTCCCCCACAGGTTTAATGCAGAGGAATAACATTTGGGAGGGTGAAACCTGAAAGGAGAAACATAATGGGCATAATTACTTTGATAGATGAGAGAATGCAGAAAGCTGGCACGCAGCATGAGGAGGCAGCAGCCTGCCCCTGGGTGCAAACCTTTACCTGTGAAATCTTGCAAGCTTTGTCTCATGTAATTATAAGATAGGATGACCAGAGTGGCTGTGTAAGGGGCCGGCTCCTTCTAGCACTCTTCTTGCTGCTGGAGGGGGCTTTGATGAGGCCATGAGTCCTGAACCCACTGCAAAAAGGCTTTATTGCCTTGCCTGGTTTTTGAAGAAGTTTTACGTCAGCTCAAAGTCCCTTCATATTTCAATCAAGAAGTGTCCTTGTGTCTCCAAGCATTGCCTATGAAGTCCTGCCAAAGGACTGTATAACACCCCACAATCTGTAATGGAAGTGTAGTCTCGACAGTGAAGCTGTATCCAGAACAACCTGAAGGGCTTCCTGCTGCCAGCATTTTGTGCTTACCTCACAAATGCCCAGGTTTGCTTTTTGTGGGCTTGGTGTTGAGGTCTCAGCAAAGTTTCTGGAGCAATTTTACCAACTTCCAGTTTTCCAGTAGCTCTCCTCCTTTTATACCAGTCTTTATCTTTGCAAAGGAGTGCAGCACTCTGCCTGTGCCACTCGGTGTTCATCCAGAAATGGGAGGGAAAAAGCACAATTGAAACAGAAAGATGAGACATAACCCAACCACATCACTGGTGACCTATCTCAACCAGACCTCCCATGCCATTTTCTGCTGGACCTCCAAGATGCCCTGAGCAGAGCATCCCATGATGTTTTCCATGAAGGCTTATGCAGTGCTCACAGAAATCCTGGGAACTGATGAAAAACTCCTTCCCAAGAGACAGACCCATTCCAAGACACAGGAAGCTTAGGCAAAACAAGAGAGGTGGAGCCACAGAAGATCCCTCATCCTATGGGACAAAACATGGGGTGAACCCAGAAGCTGGGATGGCCTCATTCACCTAAGCCAGCCTATCCCTTGCCCCTGCAGGAAGGGCCAAACAGGGCAGCTTTCCCTGTTCTAACAAGCTCTGAGCTGTACTTGGGAGCAATAGTATCTCTCCTCATTCAGTGTTTTAGAGAGCAGGAAGCAGTGTAGCCTATGGCTCCGGAGGCCTCTCCTGGCTCTAAATGCATTTATCTTCCAAGTACTGAGGTATTTTAGTTGCTTGGAGCCAGACAGAAGGAGAAAAAAACTAAGTTTCCTTTTACACGAGAAAGCATCTGAACAGTTTGGTGTTACTGTATCACAAAACATGCAAAGGTGGTTCTGCTCAGAGGCCACCGATTCCCAAAACTCCTGCTGACAGGGCAGGATATCAGCTAAGGAAGTTATTTTGTAGGGGAAGCAGCAGAAATCTGTTCCTGCGAAGTTGAGAAGTGGTTTTAGTAGGACCTGTTATCTCTCCATTGCTGGAGAGGACAGCTAGCATCCAATTTGTCACAAAGAAAGCCTTCACCTCTCTCTTCCCACACTGTGACTGAAGCAGTAAGTTCAACGGAGGAGTTTCAGACTGCAGTTGATACTTGCATTCATTTCTGCTTCTGGAGGTTTTTGCAATGGCTGCTACACTGCACTGCACCAAGGAAAGGTCCTCCAGACAGATATGCATCTTTCTGTGTTGAGGGCAGAATGATCCGACTTTTGTGTACCGCCCTCACGAACAGGAGTGCTCTGTGCAGAAAATGGCTTTGAAGAGCAGAAAGTCTCTGCAGTCTGTCAGCACTCTGCAGCTTTCTCCCCAGGCTGTGCAGTGTGGAGAAGATAACACTCCAATAATGGCCTTGGCGGCTGCAGTACCAATCTCACATTGGACTTCTCAGCTGAGCTCCACACGGCTGCTCTCAAAGTGAGGAATCACAGGAGGCCCTTTCCAAAACACAGCTCTCTGACACACACTTCACAGGAGAGCTCTTCAATTGATCTGACAGTGCCTTGCACTAGAGAGCTACAGCAAACTTGGTGCCTTTCCAGCTATCCGCTGCTGCTGCTTCACATGCTGATGGAGAGAGCTCATGAGGAGGCAAAGCCAAAGTGAGAAAAACCTTGAGGCTCTGGGTGCAAACAAGCACCAAACTTCCTAAACAAACAGGCAAATACTTGCATAGTTCTCTGTCACAGTTGCAAGGTGAGCTTCATGTGTTTTGCTCAGCATAACTCATCTGCTTCCCCTACTCTTTGTGCTGGGCTGCATTCAAGGCAGCTCTCTCCTAGCCACAACTTGAGAGGTTTCTTCTGCTCCAGCAGGGAGAGGGGCTCTCTCAGAAAAGGCCCCAAGGTGCTGTGCTGGCTTTTCAATAGATAATAGTTAAAATAGATCAGCTACCTGACCAGACCTGCAGCTTCACAAGGAGTATGTGTAAGTTTGCACAGAGTGAAAAATTAACTTGTAGCCACAGATTTCTGAAACTTGATGAGGGGCCACATTTCTGAAACTGCCACTGTGATCTGCTACAGGACCTTTGGGAGTAGAGAGAATATGCAAAAAACATCTCCTCTCCCCTAGGAAATCTTCATGGTATGCTGCCTTCCCCCTCACAGAAGCCAACTGGAAGGGCAACACACAGAACAAGAAGTGAGCAAAAGCACCCAAACAAGGGGATCAGGGATTGTTTACAGCAACTAACTGAGGGTTTTTAAACAGAATAAACTGCAGGGGAAAAAATAAAAATAAAAGGCTATGTTCCTATGTAGATTGGGAGCAGCAATTCTTGTTTTAGGTGCTGAGGAAGCAACAGTTTCAACTTTGAGAGGAGACTCGGTTTCCTGTGCACCCGCTGCCTAGAAGAACAAAGACCTGATCCTGAGGAAGAAAGGAACAAAATTTAGAGCTGTTGATTCTGACCTGTCCATTGCTAGAGGGAGCTACTCCTCTCAGTACAGAGGGTGCTCAGAGACTTCACTGCTTGAGCAAGCCAGAAAAGAATTGTCCAGGTTCAAGATGAGCAAGCTTCCTGTACAGCCTTTTCTCTCTTTTGTGCACCTAGATTTGAGATTAAAAATGCACTGATTAAATACCATCTTATATACTTTGAAAGTCTCACACCACACCACAAAACCTGCCTTTGGCATGGGAAGTGAAGAAGAGAACTTGGCAAGGAGCTCAACCGAGCCTGCACCCACAAAGCTCTGCTCAGAAGCTGCATGCTACAGAGCTAGCAATAGCTTGAAATGGGGGCAGAGAACAGCAGAATCCAGAGCTGCCTGCATCCATTCCCCCAGGCTGCTAGGGATTCCAGGGGCACAGCCTGAGGGGAAGGACTCACCTCACCCCTCCACAGGAGCTTTAAGTCTCAGAGAAGGCAGTGCTGACCTCCAGACAGCGGCCAAAACATCTGCAGTTTTGCAGGCATGTATTCTACTCCACATTTACCTCCTCTTTGTAAATGCCCTCCACTGCAAACAGCCTCCTTTGACAGTTCTGTAAGGGTGTTTCAAGAAACCAAGTTTTGTTTATAGTTCATGACAAGCCTTCAGCTCTCAGCTGCCCAGCATTAGAAAATGAGGCTACTGAGCTACTCCCAACCCCAATGGCTCATGGAGTGATTAAGAACAGCTTTAATTTGAGGTCTGCAGCTCTCAAAGGATTGATGAAATATATATATCAATCTCCAGCTCCACCTCTGTAAGACAAACACTTTCCAGATGATTAACAACACCCATTTCCTCCCTCTCCCTGCCACCAAAGGCAGATTCCCTGCAAAGTCTAACCAGTGCTGGGCTCACATTCTGAGTGTAACACTGTAATGTGAAGGAAAACACAGCAATGACAGTGGAATAGCAAAGTCTTATGTTGCAGGAAGTGAGGATATGCTCAAATGCAGCAGCTGTGGACACAGAAACAAAGAAAAAAGAAATCTGCTTACCCTTGGAAAGCCTCAGGTACGCAGGAATCTCCATCAGGATCCCCTTGCCTTCACTGCCAACCCTCAAATGAGGTCTGGGAAGGGGTGGATTCTGGTTCTGATTCTACCCCTTCCAGTCACTCAGATGCATTGCATTGCATACATGTGAGTTCCCCTGGGTTGGTCCTGGTGGCCTTCCCACCAGGTGCTCAATCACTGTTTCAAGCTGTAACTTAGCATTTCCACTACACTAACAGTAACACAACCAGAAAAAGCACTTCAAGAAACACAACCAGACCAGAGAGATGAGACTGTGCCATATAAGCATAAGATAGCCCTTCTAATAAAGAAATTGGAGGAATAGGTTCAGGCTACCTGAGACAGACTCACCTGGCTGCATTAGCCGTGCTGCCCTAGTACACTGGGAACAGGAGCTGAGAATCAAAGCCACCTTTGAGGCTGCTCACAGGAAGTAGGAACACTAGAGCTGCCTTTCCTCTGCAAGCAAAAGTCAGCCTTTCAGCCCAGAAGGAACTGCTGATCAAATAGTTCTCCCCTTCAGAGTTTCAGACCCAAGGGGACAGTGGCGTAGGTGGAAAAGTAGCAGTCATCTAAAGAGATACTGCCTGTTTCTCATGCATCTTTCCACTCAAGGTCCTTCTGGGGCCAGACGCAGCTCCAACATGGACAAAATGTAACAAAGCATTGAACAACTGCAGCTTCCAGCTCCCCAGAAACATGCGCTGCCCAGCCCTGTTAGCCCTTACTTGCTGCCTGCGATCCAGTACTAGCAGTCTTGTTTCTGGCTAGAGGAACCTAAATCCATGGGTGACACTGTAAGGAAATCTCAGCAAGCAGGGACAACGAACTGCTTACCTTTGGAGAAGTTCCACAGGATCACACAAAGAGCTCAGCCAACGTGTCCAGAGAGATCAAAGTGTTGCTGGAAATGCTGGTGGAGCTGCCTCAGGCCTGCAAAGCTAATCCATGGATAAGCATCTGACTGCTGCTCTGCTGCACTGAGCAATGTGCATATCCTCCCCAGAGCAACATAACAACCCAGAAGAAAACTACAGTTTCAGAGGCTGGAATGATGCCAAAGAAAATCACCCCCCTGTCAGTTCTCCCATTATCTAGCTGGCTAACCCCCCTCTTACACCTAAGAACATCATCTGCCAGCTGGAAACAAATGTAACTATCCAGCACTGCTCTTAGTCACGAAAAAAGGCTTCATCTCAGTTAAGAGCAGTTGCCAGAGATGAGCATTGGCCATTGCTTAGAAGAAACCATTTGAGCTCCAGACCACAACACGAGTCTGGTGAGGAGCCTCCTGGGTACCACAGCCCCAGGGAACCACATGCTTGGAGAAGAACAGATCACAACACACATTTCCAGAAAAGGTGGAGGAGGATTCAACAAGAGCAAAGAACTCCCTGAGGAGAGCTTCACTTGGGAGTATAAAGTTTTAATATTTATTTAATACAGGCCTGGTGAAGAGAACTGGGAAATAAGGCAAAGGCAGTTTATCCTCCAGAGTCCTGCTTAACATCCCATTCACACAGACCACACGAAGCAGCAGCTGTGCTCCTCCCCAGAGTCACATTCCACATCTTCCCCATCTGCCTGAGCACAGCCTATCACTTATAAGTCCAGAAGGAATCGATTGATTTTTTTCAGGTATTCCGACTTCAAGTAATCTCCCAGCTCATCCTTTGTAACCCACAGATAATCTTTCTTCAGCTCTGCCTGGGACAAATCACTGCTTTGGAGGAAGGCTTTGTAGAAGAATACTTTGGCTCCCACGTTATCCTCAGTCCTGATGGCCCTGGGGAATTTATACTTGTAAATCCCATATGGTGCATTCCCCAGGATTTTGGCTTGAATGTGATCGCCTGCAAGGCCCCAGCAAAGAAAACAGAAAGCAAAACATAAGACACAGAGCAATAGTAATTGCACTTTCATAGTCACAGACACACAGCATATGACTTTATATCTGGTTCAGACTGTTCTCTCTTCTAGCAGAAATACTGCCAATTTTAAGTCTCTTCTCATGAAAAAGTGACTTGTCTGAAGCTCAGCAAGTCCTTGCAGAACAAGGGAGAGAGCATCACACTCTGCCAACACGCATCAAAAAGCAAGGAAATGCAGGTTTGCTATCACCCATCTGCCACAAAAGCTGATACAGGGCAACAAGACTGAAAGAGAAGCTGCACACTTAGAGCAACCATTCAGGGGACATCTAGTGAAACTCAAACATCAGACTGCAAGAGCTTCACACTGCAGCTGCTGGCAGTCAAAAATCCCAGCCCCTAGCCTGCTGGCTCCGTCAGCCCCTCACAATGCAGTGCTGCTGAGCACAGGATCACAGCTCTTGCCAGAAACCCTACCACACTGGGTATATCTCTATGCCACAAAATACCTCTTCTCAGCAGATGGGAGGCAATTTTGCTACAGATGGTGAATATCTCTTAGGTAGGGCAAGGGAAAAAAAACAACTTGGACAAAGAGGAGCAAGAGACAGGCACACAGCAGACTACATACCTAAAAACGTAGCCATGGCTCGCTCAACTGTGCTTCGCAGAGTCTCTCCAGGCTGCCATTCTGCTTGAGGCAGGAGCCACAGCTCTTGGTTACCAATTTTCTGTTTCACCAGCAACATCAGGTTACTGTCCAGCTTTCTGTTCAGTGATGTTCGATCGTTTTTTTTATCAGCCTCTGCCAAAAAACAACACATGCTGGAAATAAAGTCTCCTGGCCACACTGGAATCGCTATGATTCATCACCTCTCTTTATCTTACATCCTTCCAACAACACAGATGCACAGATATCTGAAACAAGACAAGAATCTAGCCAGAATTACTCTCAGACACTCTGAAGGCCAGTGCAGGATTCAGAAAAATACTACTGCCAAAGCACACTCTACCTAGTCCATTTTCAAGGGAATCTGTGGCAAGAAGCTTGGATCTCCAGCTTCTGAAAAAAAAGCCAGTAAGAGCAATGGGAAAGCATGGGAACCAAGGTTTCTCTTATGTGGAAACAATCACAATTTTACCTACTTTACTCTCATAAGGTTGTATGAACACATGCATCTTCATAACAGATTCCACTGTCAGATGATTAACTTCTCATGCGTTGACCACGCTGCCACAGCATCAAGATTAAAAACAAAAACAAAAAAAACAAAAAACAAAACAAAACAAAAAAACCTCAAAAAATGTCCTTCTTCATCAACCAGCCCTCAGCTGTGCCTGGCAGAGGACTGGGGCACAACACTTCCACAGGTACCTGTAATCCGCGGGGCTGGGCTGAACTGCAGCAGCTTCTGTTCCCACTTCTCCTCCAGATCCTGAGCCATAACAACCGTTCTGCCCAGCTCTTCATCTTCATCATCATGCAAGCCTTCCTTCCTCCTTCTGAGCTGCTCCTCCTCCTCCAGCTTGCGGATTTCGTGGTCGGAGTAGCGGCTTTTCTCCAGCTCTATCTGTAAGGGCATCATAAAGACCACTCGGCCACCAGCACAATCAGAGATCGTTAAGGTTGGAAAAGACCTCCAGGATCACCCAGACCACCCCCCACCGTGCCCGCTAACCACAGCCCTCAGTTGCACATCTCCATTCTCGAACACCTCCAGGATGCGGTCTGACTGCAGTGAGAGCCCAAAACCGACCGCAAGACCCGAGGTGCCTCCAGCGGACCCCCAGCCCCGGGGCAGCCATTTTCCTTCGGGTAGCACCCCGCTACCTGCTCCATGAGGGCCGCCATCTCCTCTTCCTCCTTCCGGAGGGGCTGCGTGATGCGGGGCAGCCTCAGCAGGCACAGAGCCCCGAAGAGCTTCCACGGCCGGGGAGCAGCAGCGGGAGGAGCGGTGCTCAAGCTCCGGCCGCAACCCGCAGCCCGCCACGCGCGCGCCGCCATCGCGCTCTGGCGGAAGCCGCACAGCCGCGAACTGGGCGCCGCCATCTTTCCTCCCAGCTCCCGTCGTGCCTCGCGCGGAGGGGGGGGGGGACGCCGCTGACGGGACGGGGTCGCCATGCACGCCGTGCTGACGATCGCCCGGCAACGGCTGCGCTGGGCGGCCTGCGGGTGAGCGGAGGGGGGGATGTCGGCGTCCGGGGCTCCTCGGTGCTCGGTGGGCTCGGGATGAGCTCCGGGCGCCGTTCGCGCCCTCGCTTCCCCACGCTTCCCGTTCTTCCCGCAGCGCCGGCCTAGGCCGCGGCGTGCACGCAGGCGTGCGGAGGCTGCAGGAGCTGGCGGAGAAAGGGGCCGAGAGCCTGAGCGGCACCGAGCTGAGGTGAGCCGGCCGGCGTCGGCCTCGCACGGGGATACGGGGCTCCTGGCGTCGCTGCGTCCCTTCTTTCCTTCCCAGATGGAAAGAGCCGGTGTCTGACAACTGTCGTCTTGCTCCTCAGCCCCTTAATCCTGCAGAGGAACTCCATGAGGTGGGATGGAAAGACGTATGAAGAGATCCCGATAGCTCACATCAAAGCCACCTACAACAAGTGAGCAGACAGCTTCTCCCGTTCTGTGCAATGCACTTCAAGCTTTGCATTTCAAATGAAAAAAAAAAAAACAAAACAGGGAAGTTCGTGACACAGAATGTAAACCTGAGCTGCCCAGAGAGCCGTGGGTGCCCCATTCCTGGAGGTGCTCAGGATCAGGGTGGGTGGGCCCTGGGCAGCCTGAGCTGGTGGGGGCACCCAGCCTCAGTAGGGGACTGGGGCAGTGTGGGCTTTTAGGTCCTTTCTAACCCAAACCATTCTGTGATTCTGTGAAATGGAAAAGGTAAAATGCTTACTGTGAGAAGTGTGTGTGAAAGGGTTGGCTGTATCTTTGGGACAGTCAGTAGGAACAGGCTGTCCACAAAGGTTCTGCCATCTTGGATTCTCCACCATAACCCCGAAGTTCACTGCTGGGAGGTCCATGTGAGTAGAGCTGATGTGCCTTGAAAGAGATCATATGGCTTTGAGAAGGGAGCCGAGTTCTGTGGTGGAGCCATGCATTATGACAGTAAAATCCTCTTTGAGCTTCTTTCTTTCTTTTGTCCCTCTCTTGCTGTAGTACCCACATCCAAGTGGTCAGCTTTGACAACAGGCCGTTTGCCCATACATCCTGTGGCACTGAAGGTTTCCAGAATGCCAAGAAGGCAACTGCCATTGCGGCACAGACAGCTGGCATTGCAGCAGCAACGGTGAGTTTGCACTGCCTGTTGTCACTCTCCTGCATCCCCATGCTACCTGGATCCATGGGGAACAAGTGCAGTAGCTTCATTCAGGAGAATAGAGCAGGGCAGAAGACAATTCGCTTCTTGTTCACGTTGCTGTCCCTTGCTCATGAGCAGCACTGCAGACCTTTGCTCATTAACACTCAAGCAGCACACTGCCGTTTGCTGACAGCAAGCATCTTCACACTGGCAAAGTCTGTTTGAAACATCAGATAAAAATGCTCAGAAAGTGAGCTTAGCTGTGCAAGCACTGACTGTAACTTGTAGCCTATCATTTCCTAGCTCATTTCATAGCTCTTTCATTGAAAGGGAACATACCTCAGTCATTTTGGAAATATAAGCCCCTGACTCAGCAGCAGTTTAAATTCGTGCTGTAGGGAACTTAGAAGTGGCTGTAATTACTGGCTGAATTTTTTGTATTTGTTCTCTGCCACAGGAGAAATGAGCTTCTGCCAGCACTTCTAGTCAGAGAAGGTGATGTCCACATAGATGTAATTTCCAGATGCATACAATTTAATGTAAAAAAAAACTATGTAGGTATCCAGGCAACAGGAAAAAATGAGGCTGGCTGTGTTACAGTTCTCATTACAGTAAAGTAAGCCAAGGTTAGACTGAAAATCCTCATCCTAAACTACGTGGAACCTTTCATGTCAGAGGTGTTCTGTGCCACTGCTGGCCAACAGCTTATTATGGTTGATTCAGGGGAATATAAGAACACTTCCACTATTAGGCCTTGCTCATTGGAGCCTCATAAAAGCTCCATAACAGTGGTTGGCCAGATTTGTTCCTATTCCTGTTGAAGTTTGTAGTAGATTAATTGCACCTGAACACAGAAACTGAGACCCAGAGGAGCTCCACTTGGTGGCAGCACTGCTCTGCTTTAAAGCAGGTGTTTTTCATTTTCAATTTGCAAGCCCCTAGCATTTTTACACTGTCACTGTGGACTCCTGCACAGTGAATATAAAGCTTGACTGCTTTCCTCATTTACCCTCTAGAAGGAATCCACTGATCACAAGATAAAAGTCACTGCATTAGATAAGGGAAAACAGCTTTGAGATGCTCCTTGTTAGTCAGGTATCCATGGATGTGTCATTTTCTGTCCTGTCTTTAGGTCATGGATAGTTTGATGTCAGACTTTCTCTGTATGCAGAGTTGACAGCTTCACACAAGTTTCCTTCAAACTGCCACTGTTTATCCAAGGCTCCTTTTCTGCTGGTGTCTCGTTCTGTGCGGCGATCCCCATCTATCTTCTCCATATCCATTACCACCTACTTTTTATTTTTACTTAAAGAATACTATGATAGTAGGTCAAAAGGGAATGAAGGAGCCCAGGGGAGGCAGAACAGCGGCAGATTTGTCAAAGAGAATACTGACCAGTTCTTCCTTTCTCATTCTCATAGAAAGCACGTGGAAAAGGTGTACTGCATGTACGAGTCATGGTGAAAGGACTGGGGCCAGGACGCAAAGTAGGTGTCAGTTTCCTTTCCTATTTTTTTCCTTCTCAGACATCATCCACGTTGTGTCTTTTTTCTTTTTTAAATTGCGGCTGGTCTCACGACAATACCGATTAACTTGATTTATTTTTCTGAAGGTGATACAAAGAATTCATCACTGAAATGCGTAGTGAAGAAAACATAGAATAATAAAAATTTCAGAATCACTTCCTTTGGAGACAGAATAAAAGCTGTATTTGTTTTCTTGCCACTTAAAACACCAAAGCTGATGGGAATTCTGATGAAAGGAGTGGAGAGAGAGGTTTAAATTGTTCCTTCTGATATTAATACTACAAGATAATTCCAAAGTAGAACTATTGAGCAAAGCTGATTTTCACAGGGGACCAATCTTTTTGCCCCTCAGCCTCTTCCCTTTTGTGCTCTGCAGTGTGTTGATAACAGTACATCATCTGCTGCCTTGCTCTGTTCCAGGCTGCCATCAAGGGGCTGACTATGGGAGGTTTGGAGGTCATCTCCATCACCGACAACACCCCGGTTCCACACAACGGCTGCCGCCCTCGGAAAGCCAGGCGGATGTGAGAAGGGAACGGAAGAGACACTGCGTTCAGTATTAGCTCTGTAACAGGGGCTGGGTTGGAAAGCCATCCTCCCTGCAATTTTTTGATGAGAGAAGGTTTAACAAGACCATCCTGGGCCTTAGAAGCCCAAGGGGTAGAAGAAGCTGGTGGTAAATGCAGGAATACGTGTAATTCCTTAGTGGGAAGCCTCTTGTGTGTAAAGTTTGTTGATTAAAATGTTGGTCTTTTGACAGTCATTCCTGCTGTGTTTCTAGAAGTATTTTGGGTTGTTATTGCTTCTCAGCTGCTCTCTTCCTCTTTCCCCAGTATGTGGCTCTTGTCTAGCCTTCAGTGCTATTACTGTTCTTGTTAGGTACAAGGGGGAACATTAGGTATGTACTAAATCCGATCTCCTTCAGTCTTCTGTAGTAAACAACTGCATGGGGTCACTTCATCTTCCTTCTGTCTTTCTCGTACTGCACACATTTGGAAACTAGGCATGGGGTAACACTTTTCCACCTGGCTTGCAGAGCTTATTGTGGTGTGCGTGAAGCGACTCTCACCATTCGCACAGCGTGGAGCGGCACAGTCAGATTCCATTACTGTCAAAGGTCTGCTGTGGTGCTTTGTTGCAGTCATATTGTAGCCAGCCTGTCGGTGCTGCTGGCAAATGGAAAATGCCAGTCCTTCGAAAGGGCTGGGATTGTGCCAGTTTTGCTGCTTGCAGTCCCCTTGGTTCTGCCTTGTGCACCACAAACTGGATTTGCTAGAGCTCCTGGGGTAAGCAAGCAGGGGGTTAGGCCTGAGAACAACAAACTGCTGCCAAGAAGATTTAAAACATTTTCATCTTGAACTGTGCTTCTGTATATCCACGGGCAGCATGGGCTTGTCATGAATTTGTGATGTATTATTGCTGCCCTACCTCCATCCAGAGAGAACTGCAGCCAAACAAATATGTCTGAGTCTCTTCGGAACGTTAACCAAAGAAAGTAACAGCAGTAACTGACTACAGGCTCGATCTCCTGGATGGCAAAAGCACACTGCCTAGCATAGGGCAGCTCCTTGAAATCCATGCTGCCAGAAAATCAATCCTTTGCTACATACAGCATACGCTGGGCAAACATTTCACTTGTAAACAGTGTATTCTGGTGCAGCCAGCAGTTTTATCACAAACCCAGAATCTTCCTTTCTATTATTTCTCTTTGTCGTTCCTCCTTCGTTTCTTAAATTGCATAATTAACTATTCTCTTTCTCTTTAGAGAAAGGGTACCATGGCAACAAGGCAGTGAACCTCCTTCATGGGGCTGAATGGCATACAGCAGGTTTTGAAAGAAATCAGTCTGCTTAGAAGAGCCTGTTGAGTTGCATTTGACAGAAGAGAATAAAATAAGATCCAGATGAATCCCTTACCTTACTCCAACTGTCTGAATTTGAATAGAGGAGAAGTTATCTTGAAGGGAAGTTCCTTGAGCTGTCTCAAATTTGACAGCAAGGAAGAGAGATTCTTCACAGATGTCTGACAGACTAGAAGAGCTTCCCCGTTGCTCCAGAAACATGGCTGAGCTTCTAGTGACTCCATATTACTCTTTTTAAGGAGAAGATACTATGAACCACAAAGATTAATTCTGACTCTCTGGGCAGCTAGCTGGCAAAGGCAGCCATGAGCACTGGAGTGCCTCGCAGCAGACTGCTTTCTGCACAGCACTGTGGTAGCCCTGACAAAGGAGGAGCACGAGTCAGTGCTGGCAGGCTTGTCAGTGATGCACTGCATCACACACACTGAGAAAACCAAACACTACCATTCTGTACCACAAGCTGCTTGTTGCATCAATGCAGCAGAAATGCCCATGTTAGACAAATACAGTGGAATGGATTGAACAAGCAAGAGTACAAAAAGATCCGTGGTCTTCTCGAAATTCAAGGAAGAGTAGGTGGATGCCTTGAGAATCAAAGAGAACTACAGTAAATCTTTCTCTCATCCAGACTTAGAATCAAGGCTGTGCCCTGTACAGAGGCTGCTCTGTAACATCCCTAGTTCCTGAGTATTTCTGAATATCTGATGACACAGCCACCAGTAGGACAGCGGGGTGTTGTATCTCCCTGTTCACTCTGCCTGGTTTGGGTACCTATTTCTACTCCTTCCTCCAATTGATGTTCATTTAGCTCTCTCCATCCTGAATAGAAGGGAAGGATGTTAGTTTCGCACTTCTGTGACCAGGTCCTTGCAATAGCAAGAAATATCTGTCTTCTGAACCTCCAGTTCCGTGTATCCTCCCTAAGCTTTCCAGCGCAGTGCTTCAGTTGTGCACCTTTTAACTGGTTACATTTCCAGCTGCTTTCACTCCAGCCCTGACAGAGCAGCCCCTAAGCTGTGTCCCAGCTAAATGCTCAGTCTGAGCTGTTTATTTCACAGCAAATCCAGGCTTCAGGGGCAGCTGTCAGTGATATGGGAGAGCACAACTACACAAAGCAAGATCTCCCCCTTCATGCAAGGGCTCAGTCGCACACACTGTACTGTGAAAGAACTCTTAAAACCCTCTATTGTGGTTCCTCTTGCAGGGAATTAATAGACACCAGTAGCACTTAATGATTTCCTTACCCTTCATATGAAACTATTAATTAAAGGCCTAGTTTTAGTCAACCACTGGTATTTACCAGTCTTAATTGCTTTTCTTGGTGCCTGGGTAGAATACTGTTTTCTACTGGCTCGCATTCCTCCTGAGCAGCAATTACTGGAGTAGTAAGACCACAGCATTAGCACCATCATTAGGGTCACATCCTCTCCCTTTAGGCTTTCCTGTTGCTTTGGGACATTTTTTCTCTCCACTTCCTCCTCTTCCTGCTCATCTCTGATTCCCTACTCTCAGAAAAAGCTTTTTCTTTTGTTTTTTTTCCCTCCTGAAAACAAGCTCAGAAGGTGCTACTGACTGCAAAGCCTCATCCCATTTCTACCATGGCCTTTCTTGAGTATTGCCCTTCATTTTAAAATACCACGTACCTCCATTATACGGGGGGTGAAATACAAAACAGTGTTCTGACTTAGAGATAAAGCGCTACCTCAGGTCTGTTTCCCCATTAATGAGTGCCTTGGGGAGATAGTCTAACCCAGTTACTCTTCCCTTGGCTAGGGATGACACCTGGTGGCTTGAAAAAAATAGCCCCAGACTTATCTCTAATAGCATATTACTGTGCAAAGAGGAATTATTCCCCTCGCCCCTACAACAGGGACTTTCTACCTAGAGCGCAGCTTTATTTGCTGAATTGGTGATTTACTATTTCCTACGCGAGCATCTCAGTGGCAGGAGTCAGGCAGCCAATTTCGATCCCTCTGTGAGATTCAATTAAACCATTAATTAAGTGATGTCAGTGTCCTTTAACAGCTGACTGTATACACAAGCAAGGAGAAGGGGACAGACCCCGCAGTGCTAATAAACTGTCGCAGCAGGGGTGGCTTACCGCAGCCCAGCTGCAGCTGTCAGGGACATCTGTGCAGGTTTTGCCTGCTTTCCCTACGGTGCAAGAATACCTGGCTCGAACTCGGCATGAAGCAGGGCTCTGACTAGGTGTTTATAACCCCAACGTGCCCCTCGGGAGGCTCTGAGAAGTTGCAGTTCAAGTCGGGTTATGTTTTGCACTCAGACTTTCAAGATAATCAGGGATGCGCAAAGCTGCTGCTTTCACGCCTCGCGTCCCTGCACAGCCTCTCCTCCCCACAGCTGCCCCTCAGCCCCAGCCCCAACCTCTCAGCCCAAAAAGAGATCAAGGGCCCTCAGATTTTGTGCTTTCACGTTGTTCTCCTCTCCCCTCAAGAGGCATTAATAGGTACTCAACAGCAGCGGGAACGGCTCAGAGGTTTTACTAATGAACTGCCTAATAGCATCCAAGTCCCTGGGCTCACGATGGAGCAGGGCTGCAGGGTCCTCTTGGGGAGATGCAGCCTCACTGTATTTCCTTTTTTTGAAACCACTCACGCCTCCTCTGCGATGCTCTGCCGTTCTGCTGCTGCCACTTTGCGGGGTCCTTTTGTTCCCTTGGAGCTCACAACTCGCTTCCTATGCCCCACAGCTAGGAGCAGGAATATGCATGGGTCTGGGACCTCTTCTCAGCTAGGGAGCCCCGAAAGCTACTGCTTGGGGAGCAGTTTACAGTTTGGTAGAGAAGCCGGGCAGGAGGAAAAAGAGTTGGGTGTGAGGGGCTGAGAGCTAAGCAAGGGTGTGTGGGCAGCAAAAAGGTGGGGCAAGAAAGAAGGAGTGAGGAGACAAAAATACAGGAAGAGAAAACACGGCATGAAAAACTTCCCCAAGATCTGCCAGCCCAGAAACCAGCAAAGATGGGGACCTTGGAGGTAGACAAGAAGGGCACTCCAAAATCTATTCTCTGTGCTACACCACTTCATGGCTCATTTTGCAAAAGTCGAACAAACATCCACTGTGCCTCACAGCCACATCACTACTGCCTCCAGCATTCAGCCCCTGTTCCCTCTGCTTGCTCCTGTGCAGAGTGGGCTTCCCACTGCACATCGGTAACAAAACGCAGGGCCAGGCAGGAGAAAGACATATGTTCACCTCCAGCCTCTCAGCAGCAGTCCCCAAGCTGAGGTGGTGAAATACAGCTCTCATCTCTCCATACAGCAACCCGCAGGCAAACAACTCACTCTCCTAATTGCCAGCAATGGCCCCCACACCGCCCCTTGCAGATACCTGGCTGCTGCCTTTCATTTTGCTCCTGCTGCATCCACAGCACAACTAAATTTTCTAATTTCCTCAGCTGTCAGAACCAACACCAGAAGAAAACGGGCAGAGCTGAGCAGCCTGCTGGGTTCCTTGTGAAGCACGCAGCAGGGAAGCAGCCTGCCTCAGCGGTGGGAGATGGTGCGAGACAATCTGCCTGTAGACATGTTGGACAAAGCTGCTCCTTTGGTGGAAATCCCTGCAAGAGGGTGGGCTCACACCCAGGGGCTGATGTAAAACTGGGACAAAGCCAGATGGGTGCAAGCAGCCTCGCAGCCGAGCTGCTCTCCCAGCCCTTATCAGAGCCCTCTGAGGATGGGGCTGGCGTGGGCAGGGCCATTGTCTGGGGGATAAGGAGTGAGAGGGAGGAAGGAAGAGATTAGCTCCAACCTTGCTGCCCAGAGCTGCACTGTACAGCCACGACATTGCTCTGCCCTATGTTACAGGAGACCTTGTTTGGCTGCCAGCTTCCCCTTCTGCTTACAGAGAGGGATTTTGCTGGCATTAAGGACTCTCAGCCAGGGCTGAAACAGTAACTAAGCTACACTGCCCGTGGTTATCAGCACAGCTCATCTGGGCCTCACCCTGACCTCAGGACTAGATACACACAAAAAAAATAGGGCAGCGGCAACAAAAGCCATCCTTATGGCGAGGGCAGTGCTGGGGCAGTTCCAGAGAGCTTAAGGAGAGATCTCCATTGCCGCACAGCACTGCGATCGGGGCCAGCACCACACAGCAGGGCCCCTCTCCCCTCCAAACTTGCCACTTGAACCACTTTCCCCCCGACTCGCTGCATGTTGCAGCAAGGCCGTTTCCATGCGGATGGCTGCTTCTCCCCGTTGCCATGGTGACGGCGCTGGTGCCAGAGGGCCGGAGGCGGAGGGCGAGCGCCATATCTCCCGGCTCAGGCTGAGGGTACATCTAATCCGGCCCCACGCCATTTTGCGCCTTTGAGGAGCTATCAAATGGCCAGCAGGAAGGCTCTGGGTGGACACACGGGCCCGCCGCTCTTCTTCACGCCCTAAATCACATCACAGTGCCCTTGACAGGGCTTCTCCCATGGAGCGCTCTCCCTTCACGCCTCACAGTTGCTGACACAGCCATAGTGCCACCGTCCCTAGGGCTGGGCTGTCCTACAGGCTCCGTGCTCAGTGCCATCACCACCAGTGCATCCTCAGCAGACCCGTATACAAGAAATGTGGAGGCAGGGTCCTGGGGCATCCAATGTGTCCTCATAGTGCTCTGCCTCCCTCCTCATGTTGCAGCACACTGGGATGGATGGAGGTCATGGCAGATGAGAACTGGCTCGCGAATAGTTTTCAGGGCGAGATGAAGCACTGCCTAGAGCTGGGGCTCAGGGAATCCTCTGGGCAGAGCCAGGACTGCTTTGGTCCGTGCCTGGCACAGAAAAAAAGAAAGCTAAGGACAGCTTTAAAAAGGCTAAATTCTGTCATCTACAGAAGGTGAACTCTTCCAAAGACATCAGTTTGTACTTGAACAAAGCAGAATGCAGAAAATGCATTTGCCGTGTCACCCTGAATTTCCACTGCAGTTCTTGTAGGATTTTCTTCCATGGCAGCCAAACGCTGTGCTGCTGCCCCTTTCAGAAAGTTTCCCCAGCAGGCTCCTCTCCCTGCATTTAGCCAGCATCTCCCTGCCACTCTGCTGTAAAGCAGTCCCATCTCCTCTAAAACTGCCCTCCAGCACACAGGTGCACATGGTATCTTTGCAAAACACAAACCAGATGTTGCACCCCAGCCTTAAATAGTTGGGACCAGGGACACTCTGCCCCTGTTCTAACATCTCCTGTTCAGTTCTCTCTGGTAGGAACACTGCAGTCACCCACAAGTTACTCATTTCCACAACGCTAGTCTAAAGCCGGTGTGGTATTTTTATGTTATAACATCAGGAAAAGAATATGCAATTCAGGGTTTTTCCACATCAGTATTTTTCTAAGAATTAATTTCCTTACACAATAAGGACAGCTCTTCCCTGGTTGCTACCCTGAAAGAAACACAGGCTAATCAGACCTCAGCCAGAACACAGCTCTAGCAGGGGCTGCTGCTGCCTGATGAGCAGTCAGCCTAGTTGGCAGGCAGTGCCAGGCTGTTACTGCTACAATGACTGACTGCACAGCTCAGCCCCCGCAGCCCAGGGGCTACAAAAAAAAAAAAAAGAAAAAAAGGTATATAAAAGCCCTTTCACCATTCCCTCCTGGTAAGGAAGTATTTGGCCAGCAAAGCTTTTACAACCACACTAACAAGACAGGAAAGTACAAGCTTTCAGGGACACTAACAACTATGAAAGCAACACAAAAGCAAACCCACAAAATCCTGTCCCATTGCTTGCCCACAGGACTGACTTTTCTAATAAAGGCTCCCACCAGGAGGAAAGCTGTTGGGAGGGCCACACGTCCCAGTACCTCCCAGACATCGTCTCCATTTCCAAAGTCCTGAGAGATCCTGCAGGAAGAACTGGCAGAAAAGCAATCAGAGGACAGAAACATGAAAAACAATAAAAAAAACATATGGAAGCACCAGAAATCTGAAATAAAGCTTCAGAAATCTGGTTCTTCCAGCTGGGTCAAAAGAGAACAAAGGAAGCATAACAGACACCAGCACGTGAGCAAAAGTAAGGTTCTGAGAAAACAAAAACACAGAGAAAATCAGGGTGCTGTATCAGGGACAGCCGCTCAGGGCTGGAGGGTTGACCAGAAGGAGTGTTTAAGCAGGAACACGCCATTAACGGGTACACAGATTTGATTCTATTGGGATTTCTGTGGCTTGCTGACTAATGCAGTTTATATAAGAAATATTACATAGTTTTTTTAAAAGCAAAGGCAGCACAAGAAGTAATAAAGATGGGATTCCACTACCTAACAAACATGGTATTAAAGTCAAGCATCTCAGCATCTCCTTGTCACTTAGTACCTTTCTGAAGAGCTGCAGGCTCAAGAGCTTTCTGACATGCTCAAGGTCTCCAAAGGAAAGCAACAGAAAACTGCACACACCAAAATAGAGGAAGGTTCAAAGAAGCTCTCAGGGCCAAGACTGCAGATGCATACAGGAACCAATTTACACAGGCACAATGCTGGGTGGTCACAAAGCAGCAGTGGGTTACAAGGGAGTCCCAGTCCAGAACCGTTTGCAAATTTTCAGCCATGATGTTGTACAAAAGATATTTCATGCCTGAAGCAGCACACAGCTGGAAAATGCAAGTGCCCTAACAAGCAATGGGTAGGGGATGACTTCTGCCAAGCAATGTGTACAGCTCAACCTTTATCTCTTGATCACGGAGCATGGCCACAAGGTTAGGCAAGTGCTATAAAATGGACTAAAGGAAGAGTCTGAGTGCAAGACGGACTAGCAATAAAATTAAAAGAGGAAAACATAACTGAAGGCCAAGTATTCCTCCCCCAGCATTCTCCTGGAGGGAAGAAGGAGAAATCTGCAGCAACTACAGAAATGCCCTTGGTAGGAAGCACACTGCTGCTCCAGACGTCAGGAAGAGGCAAGAAACTGGCGGGTAATAATCCTGCACAGCCCAGCACACATCCCTACCATCTCTTCCTAACAATGGGACTCCTGGCTGCACCACTAAGGTCCTGAGAAAACAAAAACAATAAATCGAGCTCTTACAGCAAATTCTGTTTATTCCATTTTTGTGTTGTGCTGCTAACAAATCTTCATCCTAGCCTAGGAAAAATATCAGGTAGAAAATATTTGCCCTTTCCTCCCCCCCTCCCCACGTTTTTTTTTGTTGTTTTAATGAATAAAGAATCAAAATTTCAAGTATGAGAGACTTTTTTCTTCCAATGCATTTCTGTAATAAAATTAACTCTGTTGTAGATATAAAATGCAGCAGCCACGACCAGAGGATCTGCAATGCTACTCAAAGGCAATTAGTACCCAGAATGAATCAATCAGTTTGTCTGCAAACATAATAAGAAAATACTTAGCACTCACCCAGCACTTTTTATCCATGAATCTCAAAGCGTTTTACAAAAGCTGAAAATATGTTTTTGGCCTCATTTACAGAGAAGAAAACACCGGATGGAACAGGAATAGATTTGCCCTCAGTGACAAAACAATTTAATAGCAGAATAAGAGCAGACCTCTGGTCTCTCAGCCCCGAGTCCAACAACCCACGCCATGCTCTCTGCATCACACAGGACAGCCTGAATCTGGCAAAAGCCCCTACTGCAGAAATGCTAATATAAAAATGCTTTATATTTTTGCCACCCAAAAAAAAAAAAACCAAACAAACAAACAACATTTAAACGGAGACCTGGGAGCTATTTTAATAAGCACTGACCTCCCAGGCTGACATCAAGGCATAAAGCCAGTCTTGAACGGAGCTGCTGAGAGCTTTGGAGAAAACAAAAATAGTCTCATACTGAAAGTATGAACAAATGTGAGAGTGGTGCAGGAAGAAGATAATTCCATGATCTACTATGTGCAAATGATTCTCCACTTGGAGCTTTAATTGAATATTTGAGGAACAGATCACAGGATAAAACCTAAAACCTTGACAAATAGTGTTATTAGATGGAGAGGAACCCAGACCTAAAGCACACATGGCCTGATGCTCCCTCTATTAGCAGTCTTCCAACCTTGAAGTCATTCCTGAAACACCTGAGAAACCCACAGTGCATAAACCAGAAAAAGAGCAGTGAAATACAGCATCTTGTCCTAGAATTAAGTTTAGCATGGCCAGGAAAGTAAATACCATAGAACAGAGACTAAAGGCTGACTTGAAGATCCTCAGCCTTCCCCTGCAAGGTCCCACATTCATGCTTTATGCAGGCACCATCAACACACAAAGTTATTTTCTTATGCTTTACTATGCAAAATGACTGTATGACATCAGTACTGTTTTTCACAGGCATGTGGCCACAACACATCACCCACAGCCCACTTTGGTCCAAAGACGACACCAACAGGGTCATTTAAAGCAGGTGTCTCCCGTGCACAAGCACCAATTTTCTGATGTCCCCTCTGTAGCTCACGTGGGATGGCTGCAATGCTTGACAGCACACAGTCACAAGTCTGTGTGCAGCAGAACACAAATGCTGCTCTGCAACCAAGAATTCCGTTTTTAACAGAGGAGGGCAGGCCACACCAATTAACAGGACAAACAGTATTACACCTAGGAGCTTAATTTCTAGGCAGCATAGACACTGCAGTGGTCCACTCAGCACCACGCCGAACATGACGCACCAGCCAGCTGTGCTTTGAAGCCTGGGAATACCCAAAAGGGTTCTCACAGAGAACAGCGTATCAAACAGGGATAGGTAAGCAACGTTAAGTCAACAAACTCATCTCTTAACTGCAAACCTGCAGCAATGCACAGTAATTCAGGTCTCCTCCCTCCTTCCTGGAAAAACCCAAATGCTATTAGTTCTCCACGGTCATTCTCCAGCACACAGAAGGGTGCCAGCAGCTGGGACTCCCTTCTGCTCAGCAGCAAGCCTGCAGATGCCCATAAGGATTCATCCACGCTGCAGAAAGAAACCCTTCAAGAAGAGCAAGGAGCTGCTGTTATTCTCCAAACTCCTCCCAGCCACCCTCCCTCCTTGTTGCCCACTTTTTCACGCACCAGAGACGCCATCAGCTGCACAGGTTTGTGGTACTAACTTACCACCTTCCACTTAGGGGCTTTATGGATACTAAGGCACAAAGATTAAATTACTTGCATAAAAGTCAGGAATACACCTCATCTCTCTCAGTTCCAACGATTTCTCACAGCTTTTTCCTAACCTCTTGCATATTAAAATCGTGTGAGTAGATGGTGTGGATGAGAACAGGATTTCATTTCCCTAGTAATACTGGTGATACAAATACGGGTAGATGTATTTCTAAGCTCTCCCCGTGGCTTCTATCCATTCCCTCTAGGACAGGCTGTTTGTCTTGACAGAGTAGGAAAGCATCAGTGCAGAAGGGAGCGCTCCACAAATATGTTGCAAAGCTCCATGGTTGCCATCCTAAGACACACAACAGGAGAGAAAACAGACATGCCTCTGGGAAATCGAGAAACAAACCTCAGCTACACTTTGTTCATCAACAGGAATAAGGAACAACAGCAGTGCTTAACGCAGCGGGAACCGCTGCGGTACGAAAAGAGCGAGAAGAAACATTTGCAGGCCTGACTTCAACAGATCACCTTTTCACAGCTGAGGGCACTGCGAGATGCCGGCAGGTGGGAGCTCCCAGGTCAGATCTCTCGACGCGATCGATGGTTTGGTTTCCTAGAAGGTGTGAGTGCCCGGCTTTGGTCTGCCTGTGGCAGAGGCCCAGACCCGAGGAGAAGAGCTGCCCAGCCCACGCGTTGCCCTACGTGCAGCTATGCCTCATGTGGAAGTTTACCACGTACTCTGCGTTCGTGCGCTGCACTGAGATGGCAAAGGGCTCGAAGGGGTGGAAGGTGAACGCAACCAGGCGTCGCACGGTGTGATTGATGGGCCGCCCCAGGAGTCCCGCCTGGATTTCAAACTTCAGGAGGCCAGAATCACGAGCGTAAAATCTGAAAGGAAGAGAAAGTCAATTATGGCTGTTCCTGACTATTGACTTTGCCATCTGGACTCTTCACAATCTGAGACAAGTGCCTTGTTCAGTTTCTGGTGCTCCCTCAGTGGCAGGAGATCCTCAGCTGGGTGTCTGGCTCTTGGCGACAGAGGAGAGTCCCTCCTGGGGCAGCTAGTTTTTCACTGTCTAGAAAAAGACTTCTTTTCCTCTCAGTCAGAAAACTCTGTCTTCTGTGCTGACTCTCTATACTCTCGTAATGCAAGCTGCTCTGCTTGATGCCTATGGCAGATACACTGTACAGGATGGAGCCTGCCTCCCTTAGCAATGGTCTTCATTCCAGCTGTAAGGCCAACCCTTCCCTCTCCTGCTGCTGTCAGTATGCTGCTGTGCTTGTGCTTAGTTACATCCCTGTTCAACAGAGGAAGGTGAACACCTGGATCCAGTTTGGCTCCACGGTGCCATATTCCACCTTACACTTCAAACTAGGATTTGCAAATCCTGATAGATTTCCAAACACAACAACAAAAACCACCAAGATGACAGTTTGAGCAGGAAGTGTCTGGTGGACAGCATTTAACAGACAATCACAGCAAGGGCAGAGGTAAAGGCAAATGGATGTGTTTTTCTGCTGGTGCCCATAAATCTGGCTGTCGGTCCGAGGAAGCACATTTGTGTCTCCAAATAGGCGAGCTCTGGAACACAGCTTCAGCACTGCCAAGGGGATGAGGCAATGCAGTGAAAAGCCAAAGTCTAGAAAGCCATTTGCTTCTTGAACCTTCTCTGCATACCAGAGGACTGGCTCGCTTTCTGTAGCAGATATAAGCCCACCTTACACATTATTCTGAGCTGCTGTGGGAACAGGGGACTCTCTGCAACGATCCCACTCTTCCCAAGAACACAGCGGAGGTTTGGGGGATTTGGTACCTTCACAAGGCAGCTGAGCTCCAGCTGACAGGACTCAAGTTCTCACCTGAAGAACTCATCCCCTTAGAGCATTTTCTCTGCCCTTTCAGTTTCGGGAACAGAATTGCCATTTTGTCTTCCAGCTTTTTCCTTTTCCACCATCGCTTTGCGGACGTGGACATTTTGCATTTTTCCTCTGGTTTTAACACAGAGAATGCTTTTAATACTAGAGCACATTTCCCCCCACTTCTGGCAAGCAATACAATGCACTCAGCTCTCAGCCTGGAAAGAACAGGTGATGACAGATACAGGCAATGCTGTTTCAGGAGCAGACATACTCCACATTTTAACAGCACAGCCTATTGAGATCCTCATGTTCTTCCTGGAGGGCCACTCTCCTCTCTCTTCCTCTGAATCAAAGCGCCAGCCAGCTCTGCCTGAAAATTGCACACAAGAACTCAGCAAGAGAGTCACAATCTTGGTATTTGGCTTTTTAAAAGCCCTCTCCCTCCTACACAAGGCTGGGTATGTGGAGGGTCATTCTTTAAATAAAGCATAGTCCCTGGTCTGCTCCTCTCTCTCCCCAATTCACAATAATTTACTACTCAAGATGAAGCTCCCTGTAATCTCAGAGATGTGTTCAGTTTGGTATTTTTAAATCTATTTTTAAAAGTGCTCTGCAATCAGAGGCCATTTCCATGGGCTCTTACTCTGGGGATAAATTAGGCACTGCAATATAAAATTGTATGTCAACAGAAACAGCAAGACCAGCCTTTTCAAACCATATGAAAATGGAAGATTTATCTGCAGACCAATTTTTTGGTTAAATGGCTCCTTATTAGCCATCTAGATGGATTTTAGAGACCCCCTGCTATAGGTAAAGCTGTGTTAGAGCCTCTTCCTCACAAGTCCCATCATTTCACCCACTGAATTTTTCTTCAAGCCTCCTGAAAAGATATTGGAAAATGGCAGTGATGGGGACCTGAAGTCCTTCCCGCCTGACAGCAAACCACGACTGGCCTCTCAAGTAGCCAGAGGGCTGAACCTGCAGAACACAGAAAAGCAGCACGGGTCAAAAGAGCACCAGGCACAGAGGTGCTGAAACTGGTGAGTAAAACAGAGGCCTTCATCTCACAGACGTCCTGCCAGGAAATACAAGCGGTCCATAACACCCGTCGCTGCCCAAGCTCTCTGCACTGCAGCCACTCAGAGGACTTACATTACAAATCCTGCCGCCCCTCATTTCCAAGCTTTCCAACCACAACGGGCAGCAGTATTATTTTATTAATCCCTTTGTTTCGTATGTGAGAAACACAGCAGTGCTACTTCAGCTACTGAATGGTTAAGGTTAGCGCCTGGTCTTCTGCTTACTTCCCAAAAACCAGGAGCCCCACTGCTCCCAGGCCCTATTCAAGTCCTAATTGACTGCACAGCTTTGAGCTTTCAAAGCTCTGGCTCTGAAATGCCGCGTTGCTCAAGGGAGGGAGGAAAGGTGGCACTTTGCTTTGTTTACTACAAAGACGGTAACCACAGCAAATGACTGAGGTTTTGCTCCCTTTTGTCTGCAGGAGCCCTGCGCAGGTCGCTGCTGGCAGACAACCATTGCCCTGCAAGTTTTCCCAACGTCAAGCATGACAAGGGGGAAAGGGCAGGCTTTTCTCTGCAGATAGCATGGGAGCTGGAGATTAAACCAAATCATACGGGCAGGGGAAAAAATATATATATATCAATTAAATATACATAATTTGGGAATTGAGAGCACAGGAATAATCAGAAGATCCCTAGCACCTGAGTCAGAGCCAGGGGAGACATGAAATCAGGTTTTGAGGATGCACTGATGAAAATAAATTTGGGAAGCCATCCAGAATGGACTCCTGAGGCTGTCGGAACCCCCAACACGCGTCCAGTTGCTAAACAAAGCACTTAGACATTGAAGGCTCTCTTTGTTTTTCCAGCGTACGTTCATTTCTCTTTTGCAACAGTGTAAGTGGAAAGCCTGTTCTGCCTGGAGAACTCAGCCCCTTTGATTTGAGCCTTTCAGGTAGGGGATGCTGAATTTTTAACCACTGCTGCTTGCCACCATAGCTGCAGCCAACAAAAAGAAGTAAATAGTCACGGTGTTTCTGAAAGAAGCACTGCAAACATCCTTATTCTAAGGCTTGGAGTTCTTCCTTCTGCCTGCAATGAAGACTCAGACATAAGAGGCACAGAATGGCTTTTACACCTGGCTAAACTTCTACTACAGAAACAAATTTCCTATAGATCACAGATAGAAGAGGGACATGAAGAGGAGTACGGCTCCCAGGGTGAGAAACGTAAATAGGGAAAAAAAGGCAGTCTGAAAATAGCAAAATCAATACCAGAAGCTTTATGAATAACACCTAAGCCAGACAATGTTTTAGTCACAGGACAAACCAGGTGATCCTTACCAGTTAACCCTACGTGCTCAGAAAGAATCCTTCCAGCACAGGAAGGATAGCAAGCACCCAGAAACATCTGCAGCCCACACAGGGGGGCTGAACTGCTCTAGAAGGAGGAACAAGAGCATTCATATGGAAAAGGCTCACTCTTTACCACCCATAAGGCAGCTCAGTGACAAAACCTGAAGGGCTCTCCCACACATATAAGGTGAGACTTATCACAAGGAGATTGGCCAAGCTTTGTGCAACTACTGAAATAAACCCCCTGGCCAAAAGATGTCGAGAGAGAAAGGCACCGATGTCTGTTCTTTCTGCAAATTTCACAGGTGATTTAGAGAGATTTCTCCTCACATACAGCTTCTTGACCTGTTTCGTACCTTATAGGGTGATCACCGCAGGTCTTGGGCCGCTCCATGACGGACACCCACTTGTCATCATAGCTGAAAAGGGAGAGGTCGAGGTACGGGCTGCCACTGTACGACTGGGCACTGATTGGGAGCTGGCCCAGCAGCCTCCGCACGGCCTCTGTGTGTCCCCCGTACTTGGCATTCACAATAGTGTCTTTGAACCTGAAGCAAACCAAGAAGCAGGTTTTACTCACAAAGGCCACAGGTGAACAGATTAAAAAAAAAAAAAAAAAAAGAAAAAAGGAGGAAAACTGATAGAGAAAGAAAAGCAGCAGCAGTGTAAGAACTAGAACAGCTCGCTTCCAAAGATGTATCAGAGTGATTCAACCATCAACCAGCTCTGGTGACCTTTTTATCCTCCCTCATCATTACTGTTTCTGCTCTGAAAGTCCAAACTGATAGAAGGACAAGACCGTGCCTATCCACAAGGTCTGGCCTCAGCTGCACCACAGTACAGGAAATGAACAGGATCAGAAACAGGGAGAGGTGGATTAGCAGCTTATCAGTCAATCCAAGTTTTGCCACAAAGCCTGTAAACAGCATAAGCAAAAGCCAGCGTGTTTCACAGCAACAGTTGAGCCCTTAAGGTTGACTCTAGAATCCCCCCCTCCCTCTCTAGCCATTGTGTTTTAAACACATAGAGGGAGAAACCTGAGATGAGGAAGAACCTTGAAGAGAAGCAGAACGCGCTTCAAAGCCACAGCGAGCTCAAAGCTCTTCCAGGTAAAGAGACAAACGCAGGTTGGATTTCTTGTTCCAAATAAAATTTGAGCTTTCCACAAGCAAGAACAGACAGATCAGCTGCACGAACGTCACACACCACAGTCAGTAAACTGTTTCCCTTTGAACACAAACACTCAGCCAAAAGCCAGCTTGCTGTGTATACAGCATTATTACACTTGGCTACTTAAGTTAAACATTCCTGTTACACGTTCTTACAGTCGAGTGGATGAACAGATTCTCCTCTACATTTCAGCACAATGCAGAAATTGTTCTTTAGGTGCCTGCACTGAGCTCCCTCGTTCTTTTTTTTTTCCCCTAAGCAATAGGGATTTTGTGACAGGGAGCTCCACGATGCTACAGTCAACTTCCTCTTACTTAGGGGATGTGAAACTAAAATCAGCCGAAGCTTCACTGCCATAAGTGACTGCCAAGTACTTTGGATGATGTCAAACAAGTCACTAGAAGAACAAAACACCCTGAGTCACATAAAAATACATTCCAACAGAAATAACACACTCTGCCTCATTAAAACCACATTTGACTGTTAAAGAACATTCTGGAAACCCTGGATATTTTGATATTTTGCTCAGTTTTCACAACAAGTCTAGGCGGATCCATTTCCTTTCTCCAAGCAGAGTTCAGTGAGAATCACAAGCTGTTTACTGCTGTTACAGAACACAGCTTGTTGCACACTAAATTTAAAGAAGGCCACTTGGCAAAATACATCCAATTAGACGATGTAGCATCTTGATAAATCTTATCTACGGGGCCCAAAGCTACTGGGCAGTACTGTTTTAATGAACTCCACAGGAGGTACCGCTCAAAGAGAGCCAGCAATACCTTGCCTTTAAAATTCCTTTCTCTTCTAAGCACTGAACTGCACCACTGCCTTCTTCCTTGCTGTACAAAGACAGATACTGTGGAATATGAGACCAGGTGCACGAGGCTGCGAGACGAAGCAGGTCCCAGGCAGCCCCTCGCATCACACAGCGACCACAGGAGCTGTTTTTCTCAGGGTGGCTGTTTGATACTAGCCTTCAGCTGACGGGGCTGAGCGTGTCTACATGGTACAAAGCATGCTCCGAATGGCTCACCGGCGCTGAATCTGCCTGGCAAAGTTGTTGCTGGAAGCAGAGCAGGGGAACTGAACCGCCTCGCTGTGCAAAGTGGCGTTCCTGAAGAGGTCACAGAAGTTCTCAAACAGCTCCAGCAGCTCATCGGAGGTGTTCTCAAACACGGCTATGACCTCCGTGCTCACCATGTTGTACACGACGAAGAATGAAGGCTGGGGAGAGAAGCAGATGTGAGGGTTAGCCAGAGAGCAGGCAGAGGGAAGCTGGCCCTTCCTCCTCCCCATGTGATGCCACAAATCCTACCCAAACGTCTTTGCAGAGCAGGAGAATCCCACATCTTCATACTAATCCCTTCTGCTACTCAAATACCTCAACAGGCACCAAATTATCCACCTGTTTACTGCCATGTCGTTATTTATGGGGAAAAAAAACACAACTGAATGGGCTTCCAATTTTTCTTCTCAAACTGGATGTCAATATTTCTGTTTTCTCTTCCTCTCTGCCCTCCACCAAATCCAAAATGCTTTCTGAAGTGCCAAATTTAATTTTCGTTCCTGCTGACAAAATGATTTTAAACCCAGTGCTAGCTGGCAACAAATCATCCTTTCCTTTATGCAGAGAAATTATTTGCTTTCTCTTCTTAGTATTTCCACCACACAGGGATGAGCCTATTCAGAGCGCTGTGCACCACACCACTGCCTACAAAAAGTTGGACCCTCCTGACACCCTGCTGACACAGGAATGAAAATCTGAAAGGCATTAACAACTTCTTTTTAATGCCATCATTCTCGTGCGAGGAGGCTCAGGCACCGTGCTGTACATTGGCAATCTCAGTGCTTCACAGCATCAACAAGGCAGAGGTGGGGAGAAACAACGCATTTGTACCAGCACAACTGCAACAAAGGGAAAGGACTTTCCCAGCTCACCAGGAAGGGGCAGTTCTTGGTCACCAAAGGTAGCTGCCATTAGGTAGGACAGGGCTAGATTCCCAGCACCACAAAGCCCGTCCCTGCTTCAAATGCAGCTAATTCACTGGGCACATGCACACATCTGGGTAAGTCTTCTGCTCATAAACACCATTTGTGAATGCTTCACATCCCGCTCCCAATCAATGCTCGGCGATGACGGCAGGCACTCTGCCCACCTCATCCATCTGTAAATATCACAAGGTTCACTTGTTTGACAGCCCCAAAATAAACTGTGATCGTACAACCCGACCCCCACACGTTAAAATGAAGCACGCTGAATGAGGTTACTCACTGAATGACTGCCTGAGGAAAGGAAAGCCCTTCTGAAATACAGCTTTGAAGCAGAGAGGAGACAGCAGAAGTAGAAACCATTTACATCTTTGAAAACTGCAGGGAATCTCCTCCAACCTTAAATAAAGAAGTTCCTTTTCCAGGTTAACACAGGATGCCCTCAACCACAGAAATCTTCCTTCCTACATTTCAGCAGCACCTGTGACCCAGGCAAAGCACGAGCGTGGCACAGGCAGCAGAAGCTGTTACAAAAAGCACACAGCAAAGCTGGCAAAGCTGGAACACAGGCCAAAAACAGCAACCCCCAAACTAGACATACACAGCAATGCACAGGCAACCTGCAAGCATAAACAGGAACTTCCTCAGCCTCCTTAACAGAAGAGCCTAAAGAAAGATCCTGAAATCAGACCAAACCCACGTCCTGCACTGATAGGTGAAAGAAAAAATGGGAGCTTTAGGTATTCTGTGACCAAAGTGTTCTTCACCCCAATACCAAGACTGAACTCAGGCAGGTCAGGCTGCTCCACAGCTGGAATTTTCTGCTGAAAGAAAGAAGAAATAAGATGCTTTCCTTCAGCAGAAAATACATCACCTGAGGAAGAGCGCAAACAAGCCACAATTTGCGTCTGAAAGTAACCTTCAGGTGAAGCAAGTCAAGAACAGGTTGGGGCAAAGCAGGCACAAAGACCTTGGTAACCACAGCAGGGAGCAGAGCTGACACTCCCACAGACACTCACATGGGGGTGGCCTGAGGCTTGGATCAGGAACACCACTCTGGATACAAGCAACAAGCTACACACTGCAAGCCACATCCACAAAGCTTTCATGTTCCTGAGACAGCCATTCCATTCTACACCAGTGGGTAAAACAGTTTTAGCCTCTTTTATTCTCTCCCAAAATAATTAGCCCAAAACAAATACAAAAGAGAAATCATGGTCACAAAGAATTATTGCTCGTTTCATTAAGGTCTAAGTATTGGAACCAGCAAGATGGGAAGGATGGGATAGGAAGGATAAACAAACATCTAGGGAACTACCTGACAAACTTCCGCAGTAGATTTATTAATTATTTTTCCCAAATACTGCCAAAAACAAACAAATAAAAACAAAGCACAGATTAAAAGACTGAAGTAGGTTAATGCGAAAAATGTCTTGCTCAGCTTCACATAGCTCAAAAACTGAGTAACAGCAACAGTGGTGAAAAGAGATGATCAACATGTGGGATGGTGAAAAGCCTGGAGGGACCCAGCACTGTCTGAGCTACATTTACTCTAATTTGACTTCTTTAGTACTAAACAGAAAGGAAAAGCAATTGGCACATTAGCTAGATTTAAGAGCTGCTACTTCAATTTGGAGAGATCATAAATACTAGATCTGACAGAAGCTTGAAAGAGTAAGTACGTAGGCAGAATAGAAAAGGTAATTCTACTGGTGAAAAATGGAGATATTATATTTGAAAAACATGCTTGAAGATGCTGAAGAAAAGGGAGAGACTACCTCTACAATGCAAGTGCATTACATGAAATAGCAGCTAAGAAAATCAGCTGGGGATTTAGGAGGGAAAGAGCACCGTGAAGCACTTGTGAGCACAGGGAACAATCCCTGGAGAAAGGGGACTCAATAACGCCTAAGATCTTTTCTGTCTCATTTTCAGTTGTGAACAGTGTGGTGAAGTCATGAGAGCAAAAGACACTGAAGTTATTCAATACCAAGGGTGTCCAATATTCACACAAGAATGAAGTAATGGGGTCCTAAACAGCACATCCAGTGAACAATCACAGGCTCAGCCAGGAAATGCTGCTCCGAACAGCACTGAACCTGCCTGAGAGCACTTGCCCCCAAGCGACAGGGAGCCCCGGGTGGCAGGCAGTACCTGTGAAGGATCTGTTACCCGCAGCGTGACCACATCTTCACTAGTGTATTTGATAAACAGATGGTTCTCATCCAAAAGCTGCATCTTCCACATGCGGAGCTGCCTCAGCTGATCAAAGTACTGGAAGAACCTCCTCTTTGCTATCGCGCTGCCGTCCTGCTCTGCCCTTCTCCACAGGTACACCAGCAGCCTGTGCTTCAAAGAGTTGATGAAGGGCTCTTTGTAGGGGTTTGCCATCCCCGTCTGAGAGTCCCGCTGCACCTCGGGATACACCGCAGACAGCGTCAGCAGATCGTCCTCGTAGCAGAAGCGGCCGATTGTCCGCACGTCGATGAAAGTCCCCTCGGGTGTCACCTGAAAGACGTGAATCGTCTGCTGCTGCACAGAGAGAATGGCCAAGATGTTCTTATAGAGGTACAGCCCCTGGTTATGAGAGAGGATGACTTTGTCACACTTGAAGGTCCTCGTGTCACAGAGCCTGCCCGTGTGGAGATCAATGATATGCAGGGAATAATCTTCCAGAGGGGAGCGAGGGTTGGGGGTCACCGACTCACTGTTGCGATAAACCTCAAAGAAGGGCGGGTGCGGCTCCTCGGGGAGGTAAGCAGCAGAGCCAACGATGACATACCTACAGTCATCAGTGAACAAGCTGCACTCACGGTTCAGGTGCTCCCCGTTAGAGGCCACATTGGTGATATGGAGCAGGACAAAAAAGCGCTCAAAGAGCCGCCCTCGGATGTTGACAGATCTTTGGTCATTGCCGTTAGCCAGGATCTCCCCCTCGTAGCCTTGCAGGAGGTCCTCTGCCGCCTGGCAGCCCTGATACTCGTAGATCTCCAGGGATGTCTGGTCGGAGGAGAAGGCGATGAAGTAGCGTCCGTCGGGGGAGAACTTGCGCAAGAAGCAGGGCGGCTTCTCCACGTTGACCACGGTGAAGTTGGGGAAGACGTTCTGGTGGAAGACTCGGACCTGGTGCCAGTGGGTGCCGGCCTTGCCAGAGCTGATCCGACGGCGCTCCAGGCGGTGGATGACATTCTGGTTCTGGATGCGGCGGGGCTTGATTGTGGGGGCATCATGGTCCATGGTCAGAGCACTACTTCATCTTCACCCTGCTGCAGACGGCACACACACTCACTGTGGGACCTCACCAAGGCTGCTTACAGAGAGGGAGTTCTGGGCAACCCCCTGAGGGAGGGGGCCAGCTGAAAACCTTCGGGAGAGAGACTGGGAGAGAGGGTTCAGTGGGGACGTAACAGGGACAGTGGGAGGTACCCAGAGGGAACCCAGCAAGGCGATGGGGTCTGCAGAGCTGCCTGCTGCAGAGCAGGGCACAGGAAAGGATCGAGCAGAGGAAGGCAGCACACGTACGTGGATGCCACAGGGACACTCAAACACCGGGAACCGGGTGAGAGCAGCCAGGGGCAGCCTGCAGCTGGGACAGAGGGAGCCCAGGGAGGGCATGAAGGCAGGGGGAACGCGGCTGCCTGTGGGCCACCGAGGGGACAGCAGCTCCAAGGAGAAGCCTGACTGGAGGCTGGGGACGGGGGGCCGCTCTCCCTCTGCCCCGCAGGAAACCGCGGCTCAGGACCATGCCCTGGGGGCACGGAGGAGCTCGGAACCCTCCGGGCGTGGAGGCCACGGCGTAGCGGTGCCTACAAAGGGCGCAGGCCGCGCTCACCACCGGGGCCCGGCGCTGGGCCCGCCGCCGCCGCTTACTCTATGGCCGCTGCCATCTTTCCGCCACCACACAACGACGCGCCGCGACAGCGGCGGCGAGAAGGCGTCACTCTCACCGTCCGCTTCCGCTTCCGGTGGGCGGAGCAGCGAGGCGGGGCGCACCAGAGTGTCCACGGAGCGAGTGAGAGAGCGCCCCCTGGCGGAGGGAGGAGCGCTGCGGGACGCGTCCGCGCACAGCGGGAACCGCCTGAAACGCGCCCTGCACCCCTACAGCCCCGCAAGGCCAAAATCCTGAACCCTCATAAATCTGTACCTCTGTGGTCCTCCACCCATCCTTAACCCCTATAATCTTGCTGCTCGTAAGCATGCATACCTATAAACCCGCACCCCTATAAATGTGCATCCATCCTGCGTCCCCATAACCCTGCACTGCTATAGCCCTGTAGCCCCTTACCACTAGAAGCCCGCACACATGCTGCATCCCTATAGCTCCGCACCCCATAATCTCTATAACCCTGAACACCTATAAATAAACATCACTATAGCCCTGCACCTAAACTGAAACCCATAATCATGAAGCCCCATAAACGTGCACTTATCCTCCACCCCTTCAGAACTGCATCCCTGTGGCCCTATCAGCCTATATCCATCCTGTGCTCCTATCAGCCTGCACTTCCATAAACCTGCACCTGCATAACATGCATTTCACCCCCGGGGATGCTCTGTATGTTTTTGGGGCATGCCTCTGTCTCATAAGCTCCCCAGGTGTGTAGGGCAGTCAGGACTATTCCTGCCCCCCAGAAACCCCTCTGACAGCCCAGGGATGGGGACAGCAGCATCCAGGTGGTGGCATTAGTGCCATGGAGCTGGGGACATGCTCATCCACACTGGTTATTGTGCTGCAGCCAGCCCTGGGTGAAGGGCCTCAGCTCCATAAAGCACTCCATGACATTGCTATTCCCACAAAGCTCTGGGGACATCACCCCATTGGGGTGGCAGATAGGTGCCAGGACAGTGGGGACCTTTATAGCCCTGGGGATCCCTATACAACCCCAGCATTCACCTTGTGCCCCTATACATGTATGTGGGAAGGAGGCACCCTGCTAAGCAGAGGAGCAGCATCCCCTATGGGAACATGAGGAAAGAACCCACTCCATGGGTCTGGGGGTCCGTGCCCATTTCCCAGTGTTTTTCACAGCAGGAGACACGATGACAAGCTGAAAAATGAATGGCCTCGGCTCTTCTCTTTGTTTCCCTCCCTTCTATGTAATTAATTGGGATCCACCTTAATAGGATAAAACTAAATACCAAAGAGCATCCAACCACACGGCAGCTGGCAGAAAAATAACCACCCAGCACACACACAGACAGGCAGTTCAACGGACAAAAGAGCCATTAACACAGCAGCAATCGGCGCTCCTGAGCTAATAACTCCATCCCTGTGGCCAGCCTGTGTTGGGGCTCAGGGCAGCAGACCTCTGTGGGAACAGTTCTGTTTTCATTCATCTGCAGGGGTTTGCTGATGGGATTTAAGAAATCTCAGCGAGGGAGGGCTGGGAGTAGGGAGCTTGGTGAGACACTCAGAGGGTTCAAATGGGATGGAATTGGCTGGAATTGGGCTGGTTGCTCTGCTTTTAGGAAGGGTTTTGTCCATTCTTCAGCTGCAGATGGCTTCAAGGTGGGCTGGGGGGAGGCTTTGGTGGAAAGCACCCAGAGAAAACAGGTGAGTGTTGCAGGCAGAACGGTCGGTACGCATGAGGCTTTGCTCTGAGCCATCCCATTTGCTGCTGGGGAAGGTGACAGTGCCATTCCCAGTGCAGCCCAATGGATCTCAGGCACAAACAATGCAGTTCTGCTCCCAGCTGCACATCGTCTGTCCTTTCTGATGGCTGTCAGCATCAGCTCCCCTATGCAAACCATCCTGTTCCACCCTAAACCTCAAACATGCCTGTGTCCTCATCACAGCTCCCCTGGGATGAGCCCCAGTGCTGCACAGGTATTTCCCATCCATCCCCACAGCTAGCATGGGGGCTTAAAAAAACAAGCAGAGCTCATTTGGAATGTTTTGGGGGGTTTGCTGAAGCAAGGTCCTTTCTGCTGCTGCGTACCAAGTGCTGCGGGATGAGTGAGGCTGGGGACTGAAGAAGGAAAGGAAGGATGCTCTGCTCCCACCCTGCCTCAGCCCACAGCCCCGGCCATCTCCTCACATGGACACTTGCAGGGAAAGAAAACCCTCTCCAGGTCCTGCATATTGCCGTCCCCTCTTGTGGCCCCATCCACGCTGTGCTGGTGGAGGAGAGAAAAACAAACATCCCCCAGGCTTTGCAGAGAGCAAAGTTGGTGCAGGTAGCCCTGCTCGAGGCTTTGCCCTCTCACAGGGTGCTCTTTCCAAATGTGCACGGCTGCTGGCACCCACGTGCAGTAGGAGAGGTGCTGGGTGCTTTGGGAACCATGGGGAAATCCCTTCTGGAGGTGTTTCTCTGCGGATTGGATATAAGGGGGAGGGGGGTTCTTCCAGGAGAAATCTCCAATGGTGTTTTCCTCGCCCTCAGAAAGGAGCAGCCTCTGTGGGGCTTTCGTTTGGGCAAAGTATCCTGTGTGCCCCAAGGAGCAGCAAGCTTCAGTTGGGAACACAGTTGGGGTCAGGATGCAGCCAAGAGAGCAGCCCTGAGATGACAATTCCAACTCCAATTTCTCTCATTTTTTCCAAGAAAAAAATAAGATCCAACTCAATATTTTATTCTACCCCGGGCCGGGGGAGAGAATTCATTCATGTTTACAGATTTGCATGGGCATTCGGGCATCCATTTTTATAAAATGGGACAGAGAAGTCTCCGTCAGAACCCCCCGGCTCCTGTTTCAACCCTTTCCAGAGCCACACAGGGCCAGGCTAGAAGGATGGTGCTGGGACCCCACCTGCCATCAGCCCTCTCCTGTCTGTCCCCGGCGCCTGATCGCTGCCCTCAGCACCTTCCCAAACTCTCCCGACCTTTACACAACGCGGAGCGCATGCAGGACCCCTGGCGAGTAGCGCCTTGTGCCACCCGTGGGTGACGGCCCCGTCCCCGCTGTGCCACCCGTGGGTGACGGCCCCGTCCCCGCTGTGCCACCCGTGGGTGACGGCCCCTCCCGCTGATGCGCAGTGACATTTGCAATCTGTTGCCATGGGCGCTCGGGGACTTTTGCTGTGGAGGGGGATCGCGCTTCTCCCCCCCCTTCCTCCTCCTCTCCATCCCTCCCTCCCGATGACGTCATGGATGACCACGGTGGTGACAGGGCCACCTGTGGGCTGGTGAGGGGTTTAAAGAGACAGTCTGCAGCTGCAACAGGAGCCCTGGCTATTGTCTGCGCACCTGGGAGTGAGGGAACCTGCAGCCCCCCGACCACCCACCCATCCATCCATCCATCCATCCATCCATCCATCCATCCACCCCATCCTACCGCATCCCATCCATCCACCCATCCCATCCCACTGCATCCCACCTGTCCCCATATCCCGTACAGCTCCCGCTGTGCCGGGGCTTTCCGAGCCGGTTCGTGCCCATTCCTGTGCCGACCTCCCACCACCGCAGTGGATCCCCCAAGGTAAGGCTGCGCTCCGTGGCCCCACGGTCCCTCCTGCCTCTCTGCATCCATTCCCTGCAGCCCCGGCTCTGACAAAGGGATCGCTCCGTGCCACCAAGGGGAGGTGGTGGGGACACCCAGCGCTGGGCACCTGCTGCGATCCAGTCCTGGGGATGTTCCTGCTGCCTCTGGGGAGGGCATGGGGATGATTCCAGAAGACACGGCAACCCCTGGCACAACGGGTTCCCGCTGTGGGGACAGAGCTCTGCTGGCACCGAGCACTGGGATGCTTCTGCTTTGGGGCAGCACTGGGCTCAACAGGATCCCAGCACCTCCACTCCGGCTTTCCCAGAGAACCACTGAATTCATTTCCCATTCCCTTGTCTGGGCACCCATTTTCCTTGTATGCCACCCCCATGTGGGAAGTGGGTGTCTCCAGCGTGGCATCCCCCAGTCCTCAGTACATCCTATTTGATGCCATGTACACAGAGGGGGTGCTGCTGGGTGGTGGTGGGTGCTGCAGGGATCACGGTGCGTGGCAAAGGAGCAGGGAGAGAGGTGCTGCCCAACCCCTGGGGGGCAAGGACCAGTCCCCAGTGTCTGTCCCTCAGTCCTCCCAGCCCCAACAGGGTGAGCAGCAGGTAAGTGCCATCGTTACGGCTGCAGATTTTGGTGTCACTCAGATGTGCAGGCAGGGAATGGGGTAGGAAAAGGGTCTGGGAGCAGCTCAGAATGGAGATGTGTGCATGGAGATCAGCGTGTCTACTCCCAGGGAGAGGAAGGGTTCATTTCCTCCCATGGGATGTAACCCATTGGGACCGTGTCCTGCTCCTCAGCAGCTCCTATCAAGGGTTTGTGCAGGTCCCCACATCCCAAGTCCATGGGGGCTGTGTTGGACCCCACCACCAAAGAGCCAGCAGCCTCCTAATGGGAGCGAGGGCACAGGACAAATTCTTCCGGGCAGGAAGGGATGGGAACTATGCAGGGTAGAAATGGAACCATGGGATTCTACAGTCCAGTCTTGAGAAATGGGGCCAAATCCAAGGATGAACCCCACAGAGAGAAGTTGGCTCCCTGCATCCTGGGATGCAGAGAAGCAATGGTAGAAGATGGTGAGAGCTTGGGCTGGGCCTGGGTTTGGTGCGGAAGAGACGATGCTAATTGTTGGGCAGAGAGAAACTGAGTGGCAACCTCAAGGCATGGCACCATGGTGTTTGCACATCTGTCCGCCCCACAGCAGGGTGCACAGCTGCACCGTGCAGGGAAGGGCGAGACCCCCATGCATAAGAGGAAGGAGGTGGCGTGATGGAGCAGACAATGCCTGCCCTCCAGTGTAGCGAGCAGCACAGAGGGGGCACTGACCTGCCTGGTTGACCACCCCATGGTGCTGGGGTGCCTGAGGGAGACTTGGGATCATGCATGAGGCGTGTGCTGTGTGGACATAATCTTAACTGTGCAGGGCGCCGGAGTTGAGCTGAAAATAACCGTGGTCTGCCTAGGTGGATACATGGAGCAAGTAGGGGAAACACAACAGGCGGGGAAAGCGGTGGAGTGCAGGCTGGCCAGAATTGCTGATATCTGCAAGAGCCCATTCCCAGTGCAACCCAAAGAGAATTTGTGTCTGTGTGTGAGCACACCCAAATACACATCCGTACACACGTGCTGTACCCAAATACGTGGCAGCTCTCAGCACATCCGCGCGTCAGCCAGCTCCATCCCACCACCTCCTGCAGACACCATTCCTGCAGAGGGACCCCGGAGTGTGGGTGGCCGATAGTGATGTCGTTGCGTGGTCTCATCTCTTAACCCACGTTTTTGTGGCACGCATTGGACCAGGTGATGCTAAACCTGCAGAGATGGCGATGGCAGTGATGACTGTCCCTCACATCTCAGCCCCCCACGGCATGTGTGTAGCCAATGAACCCACTAATTATATTGTTTTCTCTCATCAGGCCTCCCCACGCTCACTGGGAGAAGGTGGTATGGAGCTCGCTCATTGCTGGGCTGCTCTCCTTCTCCAGGGCTCTGGTTACTCTGTGCCCAAGGCAGGGGTTGGGGCTGCCCACCCAAAGAGCAGGACATGGTGTGGAACAGCAGCTGTGGCACAGAACATCCCCCATTGCATGGCCAGTGCCATCTCCAGACACCATATCTCATGTTGAGAGCAGCTCCTGCACCCGAACCACCAGGGATAGGGCTGACCCTGATGTTCAGATCCTTAGGACATCTCCCCAGTGGGATGCTCCAAAGGCAATCCAAATGCACCTAGCACCATCCCACCCAAAACACGCTTGTCTCTAACAGAGATGCTGATTCGGATGCACCAGGTCCCTGCTCTCCTCTCCTCCTCACCTAGCACAAGGGACTGGGCTAAACCTGGGGACTTTGAGGATGCCACGGAGCATCCCCCACCTCCTCCCCATCCCCAGGCCATCTGCCCACACTCATCCATGTTAAACAAACGCCGGAGTCTATTATCGAGCCCTGCCTTCCCCTTCCCCCCTGGCCAGATGGAGGCTGAGTGCACCCGGAGCCCCGGCCCGCAGCATTCATGTGTGTGAATGAGAAAATTGAATTATTTATGGCCATGCGAATAAGGCTGACGGCTGCGGAGGCCGAGCGGAAAGGACTCCATTACACGGCGAGTACCTGTTGCTATGGAGCTGGGGCTTCTCCTCCAGCACCGCCTGCATCCCTGCCTTCTCCCCATCCCTGCCTTCTCCCCATCCCTGCTCCTGTCCCGAGGGTTGTCCCCATGGATGATGGTTGGAGCGTGTGTGACCAGCTGTGTGCCCTGTGTCCACGGAGTCATCCCTCACCACCCCACGTTTCAGAGCACGATGCCCGGGGGGATGTGGGTGTGATGCTGGGGGCTGACACGATGCTGGCAGTGGTCCTCCAGGTGCCATGGGCTGCAGCACACGTTGAAACCACTGAGGAGGGTCGGGATGGACAAAAACATCTCATGGCTGTGTCTGGGCAGAGGGGTGACTCTCAGTGAGGACTGCGCAAAACTCCCCTTAAATCTCCCTTCCTGGGGGCAAAGACAGCTGTGAGCTGAGCTCTTCTGATTCCCCTCGTGCCCATTTCAGTGGGAATAAAAGCAGCTTTGCACGAGCACCCTCTGAAAGCCACCTGCATTGCAGCCACTCCTTGGGGATGCCGAATCCTGCAGCGATGCTGAGAGTTGTGCTGGGGTATCCCCGCTGCTGCTTTCTGCCCAAATCCTCCTTGACCAAACATCAGCATCCTATGGATCTCAGTGCCTTTCTGGGGCCAGGCCGGGCTCTGGGGATAGGATGGTGTTAAAACAGTGGTCCCCACTCCACGCAGAGACTCCCTCTCCCTCCCAGCTCTGTGAGGCTCTGCAGGGCTAAGAATAGACTCCAGCTCCACTCCTGGGGCTGAGTGGGCTCTGCCGGGCTCAGAGGAATAAAAAGCAGGGAAACGCTTATTTTAGTTGCTGCAGTCAGCAGCTGTGACTCTGCTATACACAGGGAGCAGCTTTGTACTGTGTTTATCCAACTGCTGCTGGGAAGTACCAAATTGGAGCATGCATCCTACCCTGGGCCAAATAGATGGCCAAAATCCTGGCCAGCTCCCAGCTTTCCCTTGCAATGCCCCTTCCCTTGGAGCCCCCTTCCGTCCTCCTCCCTCCTTCCTTCTCCCATGCTCGGGAGGTGCTTTTCCCCTTCTCCTAGCATTCAGCTCCTGCAGCGGTTGGTGGAACCCCAGGAGATGTTTAGAACTTACGTAGGACATGCCCATGGCACCCAAGACGGATGGATGTCCGTGTGTCCAAGCGAGGGACACAGCTAGGATGCTCCAATGTGGGGCTGGGGGGAGCTCTCACTGCAGGAGAGCAGCCACGGGTCTGCCTCGCACCCATCACCCGGGGGAAAAGCAAGAGAAAGCTAATTGTTACCATGGCTACACCAAGTGGCCTTTCTGCGGGAGCGCGTCATAGCTGCTGTCACAAGGTTAAGGCGGTGGGGAGCAGTGGCGGTGGGGAACGGGGAGGGGGGTGTGGGGGGAGATGTGTTTTCTTTGGAAAAACCATGGCAACAGCTATTTCTAAGGGAACAGCTGTGCACAGCGGGGCCATGGGGAAGGGGCTGGGGTGTCTCTGTGCCAGCCGTGCTCTGCAGGCAGCGGTGATGGGACCAGCGGTGCTGAGGCTGGAAGGCGGCTAGGGGCCATAGGGAGAGGGAAACCACTGCTTACCCAGAGCAAATACAGCAGGGAACCAGAGCAAATACAGCAGGGAAAAGCCCCGCTGCAGCCCGAGGGCTGTCAATGAATGGCGTGAAGTTTGCACAACCGCAGTGCAAATATTGGTGGAGATTGTAGGCATGAAGTCAACGCCAGAGCCGGTGTGGGTTGGGCTGCTACAGTGATCCTGTGCAGCTGGTGCAGCCTCTTGTGATGGGACCTGGTGATGGGAGGACAAACGGGTTCTTTAGGAGCCCTAATGCAGCCATAAGGGTCAGAGGGATGGACTGTAGAGCACTGGGCGAGGAAGGCGCTCAAGTTCATGGCATGCATGGAGTGCTGGGCACAAGATGAAGCTGTCAGAGAAACCTGCACCCAGATTTGCTCTCGCTGTGCAACAGCCAAGTGGATCCAGTGAAGATGGTATCAGCTGCAACCTTCATCCTGGCTCCTATCGTAACACAGAGCTGGAAATTCTCTCTCTTTGCAAGACAGGCTCTTAATTAAGACCATTTCCCTGAAGGAAGCCAAGATGGAGAGCTTCACTTCTCGATATTCCAGCGCTTTCTGGCATTCGTTTCCACACCAATTAGGGCGCAAATTAGTCTGCCGAAGTGCAACTCAGTTGCTGCACTCAGGGGAGGCTCTTCAGCACCCGTGCCATCTTCTTCAGGAGCTCAGTTCACAGGCACAGGCACTGTGCACACACTGGGGCAGAGTAGGGGCAGGCGTGGCCCCCAAGGTACCACGGTCTGCAGCTGATGAAAACAGCCCTATGGGATCGGGGTCTCCGTGGGGTCTCCTTGAGCTGCAGGCACCTCTCCTCGGTTGGAGGATTAGTGCCACCCTACAGATTGTGGGATCATGGCAACTGAGACCAAGCGTTGGGGCCAATTAAGCAGCTGGAGAATTGGCAATAGGCATCACAGTGGCAATGGAAAGAGAGGGAGGAAGAGCAGGGACCGTGCCACCTCAACCATTCTGCAGAGCTGTGCCCTCCAGTACCGCTCTCAGGGAGAGGTGTCTCCAGCTCCTTTCTCTTGTGTTGAGCACATCCAAGCCCCTGATGCTGTTGGAGAAGCAAGGCTCTCGGTACAACCACAGCTGCTCACTTTTTGAGTTGATTTGTGAGCATTCAGTACAGCCTCTTCCAGGTCTACGTCTGTGTCCCAGCCATTCAACAAAGCTCTTTGTGAGGAGGGCATTGAGGATGAGATGCTTTGCTTTGCACCCTGAGCTTCCTCCTATCCCACAGGCATGGTCAGCCCCCAGCAGATGGGTCTAGAAGCCCCCCTTGTCACTCCTGCTCTTCCCCTTCCCTCCTGCCCAACCAAGCAGCATAAGAAACCCTGTGAGGAGCTGCCTGCTCCAGGGGCATGCCCTCCTACCCCCCATTAGTCAGTGGTTGTCTTAAACACTGAAGCATTTGTAGCCTTATTCTTCCTAATCCTGCCTAATGTAGCTGTGGCTGTCCTCATTAGCCACATAATTGTCGAGCAAACACAAAACAGGCCCTGACACAGTCGAAGGAAATTGGTTTAAAAATACAAACCAGCATTCTCAGATGTTTTCATAGGGGGCTCCTTTATTTATTTGCATTCACACAGCGTTGTGTGGAATGATTAAAAAAAAAAAAGACTTTTCCTCCAGATGTTTTTTTTTTTTTTTTTTTTAAATATCGTATGACAAGGTGAGTTTGAAACACCAGAGGGGAAATCCTCCTTGGTCACTATGCTGGTGGAGGACAAATGCATCTCCTGCTGCTCTCCCCTGCCACACAAAGGGGTTTCCAAGCACAGAAGATGGCATTGCCCATCCATGCAAACACACATCACTCACAGGTGTGGTTGTTCAGGGAGAGGTTTTCCCATTTCCATCTCTCAACGATAGAGCCCATGAATTTCAAAGGGTCTCCATCCACCTCTGACAGCAGATGACAGGGCTAAGTTAATTGAGGCAGCAGTAAGAAATCTAATTAACCTGCAGTATGTTGTTTAATTTGTGCAAAGTTGTTGTGGTTACTCAGCTATAAACTCCATTCCTGGGTCTAATGACAGCGGCTCACATGGCAGCAGCAGAGCATCCCGGTGGTGGGCAGCCACCTCGTGCTCACCCTTGAAGGTGCCCTCAATTAAGCACAGAGCGTTCCAGTGGTTGCCTCCATCTGCTTCTTCCATGGCATTTGAGACCCTTTCCTAGCTCCAGCCTTTGGAACAGCCACCTGTGCTGCTTCTCCACCTGCTCTGGCATTCAGCACCATCGCACGACTTCCAGAAACCAGCCTTCACGAGCTGGTGGTGTCAATCTGTTGATTGCACTGAAGTCCAGGAGATGGGCTCAGGTCGCTGAGTTCCCATCGCAGCTCTTAGGCTGTAATTACGTTCAAGTCTCTCTGCTTCAGTTATTTCTTCCTGCTAATGCTAGGAGCTGCTGTACCGCTCTTTTCTTCAAGGCTGACCTCCATGCAGCTTCCCAGGAGAGAGCCAGGCCTGTTATTTCAACCAATTCACAAACCGTCTCACAGAGGTCGGTTGCCCATTATGTAACTTTTTGAACAGCAGGAATTCGCAGGGCTGCTGATGCCGGGCTCTTTGTGTTGGCTGGGGGAGAAGCAGAAGGAAAAGCATGGATGATGCATGCTAGCGTCGCTCCCCGGATTCACCTTCCCCAAACACCCTGGAGCAGCCAAGAGCTGACTGCAGCGCTGAGCCTCAGCACCTCCGTACCCCACAGGGCACCCTGCGCATCAAAGGATGGAGAAGCTTTGAGCCCGGTCCCAAAAGGCTGTCAGCTGAATGAAGAGATGAGATTCGCCACAAAAAGGGTTTAGAAGAAGGTGATCCACCTCCAGGATCCCCCAGCGCCGGAGCTCTGCAGTCAAGCGCACCAAGGTCCTCCACAGGGATGGCACTCCAAGCACACTGAGGATGTGAAACTCAAGTCAGGATGAAATTCCCAGTGAACAGCATTCCAAGCAAGCACATGGGTGCAGCACAGTCCCAACAGCCAGAGCTGCAGCAGCAGCACCCTGAGCAGCCCATTGCACGTGCAAACAGAGGGGATGCTTTTTTTCTTTTTCATTTGAGGAATCCCATTGCCTGGATCCTCCTGAAGTTTTTGCACTGACAACAATGCTGGTTGGTGACATCCAGCCCACATACGGCCAAACTCTGCTAAAGGAAACCCAGGCACCGCCGCTTTGGAGGATGCAGCAAAACCAGGTCAGGGTGTTCCAAAGGGTGGAGAAGAGGCTGCCAGGAGGAAAAGGAGCTCAGTTTGGGTTTTTCTTCCTATTTATTTATTTATTTCTAAAGTATTAAAAAGTGGCAGCGCTAGCGAAGGGTAATTATCCCTCTGTTCCAGCTGAAATACAATTAAGGCAGCTCTCAACGAGCCCCCGGGATATTGTGGTTTACTAATTAACAAGCGGATATGCTGTGGCCCCTGTCATGGCAATTACAGCATGAGACAGGCTTCAGGAGCTCTAATTACACGTCAGCCCACGATACACGCTGCAATACAAATTAACGAGGGCCGAGGCTGACGATGGAGGGAGTTCACCCAGCAAGGGGCTGGGAAGGGGCTGGGGACAGGGATGGGGACAGGGATGGGGTCTCTCAACCTGGGGGAGCAAATTGGGGCGACGCTGCTGCATGGCGGTGGCACACAGGGATGTGGGAGCTCTGAGAGCGCTCTGCTTTTCTTCTGCAGCCTGATGAGATGAGTGGCATTTTGGATGGCTGCAATGAATAGCAAGTATCGCGTTTTCCATCGTTAATTCCCAGACCAATAAAGCTGCTGTTAAGAAGAGAAGTCATATGGGAAACACCCAACAGGGCTTTGGCTGCTGACAAATAACTCGCAGGACTCCCTGAGCCAAGAGAAATTTTTCTGACAAATTGTTTATCAGGAAAAGTGGAGCGGCCCCAGGTCGAATTCAATGGGTATCTTTGGCCAGCTAGGAAAAAAATAACAGTAATCAGCATTTTTGTAAACTCAATTCGGTATATGTTCCGTTTTAAAGAAAAGTTTCCATTCAGAGCATACTAAAAAGATGTAATTAAACAGAGATGCTCACCTGGAGAGGACATTTTGTTTCTGACAGAGCAAAATGACATTTATCAGGTGCTGCATTTTAGGAGATGGGGGACGCAGTGGGGATGCTGGGGTACTCTGGTAGGACCAGTGGTGTAGCACAGGGGACATTGGGATTGCGAGTCACATCCCCTCTAGGAGCACCTCCTTGTTCACCCATGCACAAAGCATAGGATAAAATCATAAAGTATCGCAGATTAGAAGGGAACCATGAGAATCAGCAAATCCAATTCCTGACTACATAGAACAACTCAGTGCAAGTGCACAACAGGGGGTTCACAGCAGATGGGCGACTTGCCCAGAGCTGCGGGTGCCCCATCCCTGGAGGTGCTCAAGGCCAGGTTGGATGGGGCTCTGGGCAGCCCTAAGCCATTCTGTGGTTCTATAATTTCTAGTCAAGGGTTTGGGGCTGGGTGCATCGAGATGGTCAGGACCATTTTGGGGGAGGAAGGAGAAGGAGGAAGAGAAGAAAGGGTGAAAAGGGAGGAAGCTGACCCCATCCCCACACCCAGAGCACAAAGTCACTGGAGGCACCGCAGCCACAGAGCAATAGCAGGGGAGGGCAGCACCACCTCGTGCCTAAGTCCCAAAATAGATCTCATTAACCATCGCAATTAACACTAGACAGGCCCTCTCTCCTCCTTGCCACCCCAGCCAGGGCCATACATAAAAATAACAGTTTATTACACAGCAGGCACAGCCTGGCTTATCGCCACAGACAGGAAATTGCTGCGCAGAAACTGCACGTTTCACTTTTAATAAGTTTGGCAATAAAATGTCTCATCAAACGAGGCCATGACAGAGCTATAATGAAGCCTCCGCGCAGCCCCTAATTGCTTACCGCTCTCCTGGGAGCGAGCCAGCAAAGCAGGGTGGGCTGGGTTTGTTTTCCTGCTGTCCCACAGACCCACAGCAGCATCACCCCGAGCTCCCCACTTGCTGTCCCCATGGCCATAGGATGTCCCCAACCCCAGGGAGAGGGCAGGGAATAGGGACAGCCAGCAGCACGCAGGTGGTTAATAGGAGAAACGGAGACACGTTAAGGCTGGAATTGGGAAATGAGACATTTCAGAGTCACAGCAGGGATGTACTGGTGCTGGCAGGGGTCCTGGCTGGGCGAGCAGCTTTGTTCATCTCAGCACGACACTCAGGGACTTCACCTGGAATTGCTGATTCGCATTCATAAACATGATCACATTAATTGCCTGCCGCTGCCGCCTCCCAGCGCAGGGACTTGGTGTGCACTCAGCTCCCATCCCCAACACCCCATCCCTACGCCTGCAGCCACCACATGCGAGCAGGGACACGGCTGGGGACAGGGGAGGACAGCAGACAAATGTATCTGTCAGCCTGCAGCCACCCACGGGCACCCTCTGCAAAGCCCCAAGTTAGATACAAATCACTGAAATCCTCTCAAAGGGATCCCAGCAAAAAAACCTGCAGGCACGGGCAGGGACAGGCAGGGCAGAACACCTTGCCCAAAGAACCACCCAAAGGCTCTTCTTGCAGGGGCAGGAGGGGGACACAGCCACCCGGTGCTCAGCCTGAGCCCAGGCTTGGAGCAGGGCCAGCCTCGTAAATTATTCATCCCGCACATTCGCCCTGTTATTCACTCCGTGATCCGTCCCGAGTTTTACTGATTTTGTCATTATTTCCAATAGCACAAATGCTGCAGAAATATCCCTGGGCTCCGGCGTGCCCTGCAGCACTGCGACACCCAGAGCAGTGCCAGCAGCACTGTGCCCCGCACCACAACTCTCCAAGGGAGCTCCCCTCAGCATCTCCCTCCCACCTGGCTTCCCATATTCTCCCTTGTATTGGACAGTTCTTTTTGCTCCTTTGCGACTCTTCCTCCCTCTATGTTGTGGGGTGAGCACAGTCCATTGCAAACCCTGGGTCAGTGGGTTTGGAGGGACACTCGTGTGGATCAATATAAAGCAATTTTGACTTTTCTGGCTCTGATGGAGACAAAGGGTGCTGCTAATTCACCTGCGACCTGACCTGTAAAACCAGAAGAAAAATGCTTTTCTTTTCCTCTCCAAATGTCCTTAATGCTCTTACCAAGGTTTCAACACGAGCACAAGGGTTTTAGGGCAAAACATACACATCCTGCAAAGCACAGAGCCCGGGAAGGGGCTGACTGAGCAAGGGCTGCAGCAGTGGATGGTGATGTTGGAGGAAAACCAGGCTGAGTGGCCCCTATGTACAACACTGATGTCCTGAGGAGACGCCATCAGCCACCCCACTGACAGGCACAGGGGGATCCCAGTGCTCCAGCCTCACTCAGGCATCCAGCAGCAGAGTCCCTGGGGCTGCAGGGTGCCACAGGGTGAACACCGAGCTGAGAGACCCCAAAAGCACCAAGGAGCCAACCTCAAGAACTGCACTGGACTTCCATCAAAAATAACTGAGCTGAGCAGAAATCTCTGCAAAAACACCCGCCCAGGCTCCTTAACAAGTTGTGCTGGGACATTCCAGCTGCTCTCATTAGAGGGAATTAATTAGCTGAGCAGGTGGAACAGAAGAAAGGGAGGCAAAACACGAAGGGAGGGGTTTGAGGAAGAGGTTTGCTAGCCGGAATTAAAGTCATAAAAGTGCAAGGAAAAATTAAATGTCGATTTCAATCTTACCTTTCTGACCAGGCAGAACAGAGCAGAAAGGAGGCAGAGGGTGAGGACACTCATCCTACCTCCCTACGATGGCGGTTACGGGACAAGGATGGCCGCGGTGCCCTCTGGAAGACTAGTGATTTTGTTGTTGTATGGCTCATCCCACCACAACAAGTCACAGTCTGCCTTAGGGCGCACGGCCTCTCCGGCGCTGCAGGAGTCTCCCAGCCCCAAGGTGAGGACAGTGGCTGGGCTGCTCCTGGATCCTTCCCCACTTCTGATCACCTCGAACGTTGCTTTGGTGAAAACCCAGAGCAAAGCAACGAGAGGTCGGTCTGAAACACCTCTGCTGCTGCAGTTGGAGCTGCCCCGCTGCTGGGAAGGGCCCCCAAGGACGTGCACCCCACATCACTGCCCCTCAGCTCTGATACCATCCCCTACAGCAGCTCCCTGCGTTACAGGGCACGTATAGGGTAACCTGCAGCCAAGCAGAAGCACAGAACAGTTGAGTCGGAAGGGAACCTAAAGTCAAGTTCCAACCCGCTGCCACGCACCGCTTGGCACCCATCAGACCCGGCTGCCAGCTCAGCCCTGTGCACCTGCAGGGACGGGGCACCCACAGCTCGTACGCAGAGACCCGGTCCGGTGTCCGCGTTACCCTCAGAAGCAAGGACGCCAGTTTAAGCCGGAGCCGGCACACGCTGCAGCCAAAACACCTCGCAGCTGAAGCGCCCATGGCCCGGGCCACCCTACACTCAAAGCACGCGCAGCGCAGCGCAGCGCCATGTTACCGGGGAGTGGGAAGCCCCGCCCCCCGCGGTGACGCACCAATCCCGCCCCTCGTATGCAAATCACCTCTCATACGCAGCCAATGGAAAAACAGATGGGGCGGGGTCACGTCAGAACTTGCCCGGGCATGTGAACGCGGCGGCTTCCGGGCCGGACACGTGGGGGCTGTGCCGGCCTGAGGTGGGTGAGGGGTGCGGGCTGGGTATGGCGGGGGGCACGGTGGGGATGTGGGCCCTGCGATGGGAGACGGGGCAGAAAACCGTCTGGGATTGGGTAAAGGGGCGGGTAGGGGCTTGGTGCTGGGGAACTGGGGGGGTAGGGGCCCGGCAATAGGCAGACAGGAGCCTGGGGGGTGCGCGGTGGTAGGGAGGTGGGACAGAGGGGCTGGAAACGGGATAGGTATTCAGAGAGTGTATTTAGGGAGGAGGCCCCGTTCCGGGGCTTCGGGGCACTCACAGCCCTGTGCTCCCTGCAGGCCTGTCTCCAGGAAAAGGCCAAATGACCCCGCTGCTGCTTCCCAAAGCCTCTGTGCCTACTGCAAAACGCACCCATGCTCCCGCCGGGTCCCCCAGCCCTAGGATGATGCTGCAGGGTCCCGGGAGCAAGAAGAAGAGCCGCAGGCACCAGCGCTTCATGGAGCGGCGGGCTCTGCTGGAGCAGAAGGGGCTGCTGAGACCCCGCCGCCGGTTGGGCACTCAGGGACCCCCGGGCGGGCTCAGCAGTGTGACACCACGTGGCTGGAAGGTCTCCAAGCTGGGGCTGTCCGTGTCACCATCCACCTCCCCGGACAGCACTGTGGGCCGCTGCTCCGGGACGTCCGTGGGTAACACCAGCACAGGGCTCCAGCCGTGCCTCCCGCGTCCCAACAAGTACGTGGCCATTGACTGTGAGATGGTGGGCACGGGCCCCCGGGGCAAGCAGAGCGAGCTGGCACGCTGCTCCATCGTTAGCTACGATGGGGACGTCATCTATGACAAATATGTCCTGCCCCTGCTGCCCATCGTGGACTTTCGCACCCGCTGGAGCGGCATCACCAAGCGGCACATGGAGAACGCCATCCAATTTCGGGCTGCCCAGGAGGAGGTGAGGTCCTGGCACTGCGAGAGTTAAGGGCTGACGTTTGGGTTTGTGGCAGCCTTGCACAGTGAGTCTGGCGTGTGATTTCATGGAATTGTTAAGGTTGGAAGTGATCACTAGGATCACCCAGTCCAACCCACCCCCCATGCCCACTGAGCACATCCCTCAGTGCCACAGCTTCTCGTGTCTTGAACACCTCCAGGGATGGTGACTATCATCTCCCTGAGCAGCCTGTGCCACTGCATCAGTGCTCTTTCTGAGAAGAACGTGAGCTAAGTAATGGGTCTCACTTGTTGCTTCTCACTTCTTGGAAGCTGAAAAAAGTAGACGTGAAGAAACTGTATTGAATGCAAAGCGGTTTGTCCTATACTTAAAGTGCTTCATCTAACCCCCTCTGATGCTTCCAGATCCTGAAGATCCTGAAGGATAAGATCGTGGTTGGGCACGCCATCCACAATGACTTCCAGGCCCTGAAGTACTTCCACCCAAAGGAGAGGACGCGGGACACCAGCCGTATCCCACTGCTCAACCAGAGGGCCGGGCTGCCCCCTGGGACCAATGCCTCTCTTAAGAGCCTGGCCAGGCACCTGCTGCAGAAGAAGATCCAGGTGAGCCCCACGGTTTGTACAAGCTTATGGGGTCAGCCTGGTCCTGGGTCAGTGTGGGGAGGCAGAGACAGTTGCATGCAGTTGGTAAAGAGATACCCTCACCTCCTAGATGTGTCCGGTGTTGCATCCAAACCCTCAACTCTTGTTCTTAAGACAAGTCAAGAGTTAGACTTGATCCCTTATGATCCTTATGATCCCTTCTAACACGGGATATTCTATGATAATGTGTTATGATTCTAAGTGCTGTGGGTGATTTTTGCTAAAATCTTTTCCCTAACAACGCTTCTCCCCTTCATTCAGGTGGGCTGCAGAGGGCATTCATCAGTGGAGGATGCACGGACGGCCATGGAGCTGTACAGACTGGTGGAGGTGCCATGGGAGGCAGAGCTGGCTCGCAGCCAGCCCCCCCGGCCCCCCAGCCCCACAGACCCCATCACTGACAGCCATCAGTACATGGATGACCAGTACTGGCCCCAGGACCTGATGGTGGGCACCCTCTGACCAGGGACGGCATTCTGTCCGTAGTGTCGGGGACATCCCTGTGCCTTCACACCTGAGGTGTGGAGGGACACGTGGTGCCAGCCTGGAGGAGCACAGTGGTGGAGTGGGGCTCTTAGGGCACCTCCACTGCCCTCCAAGGGGATGCCCTCCCTGCTGTCATCTTGCTGCTAATGGTGGGAGAGCTGAGGCGAGTGGTTTCTCTGAAGGTTCTGTGCTCCATGCTGCACATCGTGGCCCTGTGACAGCAGTTCAGAGCTGCTGTGCTGCTGCCTGGTTGCTGCAGAGCATCCGAGGCTGGTGTTACACCACCATTTTTCCCCCTGTATTCTTTGCAGTGAAGCCTGGAAAGGAAGTTCAGGTCTAATCAGTTTCTACATCACATGAACAACAGCTTAGAATGCACTTTGTCATATTTGTCCAATTCTGGATTAAAAATTATTGTTGCAAAAGCCTCCTGTGTGTGTTGGTGTGATTGAGTGCTGTGTTCCAGCACTTCCAACATACCTGACATCAAAAAATGTCTCTTTGGTGGTCTGATGGTGGCTGGGATAAACAAATCCTGGTGCTGGGTGGCTTCATGGGGCTGTGGGATGGTCCCCTCTGCTCCAAGACTCCTGCTGGGACATCTGCAATGGCTGACATGGAGGGCAGGAGGTTGACTCAGTCTGGGCTGGGAAGTCCAGCCCGCCCAGCTGTCTCTAGGTCCTGTCTGGTGGCACCAGGGTGGAGAGCTGGGTGTTTATCAGCTGTGACTCATCCTGCACGGCAGTCGGGCACGGGGAAGAAACAGGAGCAGTTAAAAAAAAGAAAAGCACAGAACATTTCTGAAGTCTGAACCAATATTTGAAAGCAGCAGTGCAGTACCTGGGCAAGCGTTGCTTCTGCGCTGCAATTCCCAGCTCTTGGAGAAGGTGGGACACAAACTGGGGGTCGGGATGGATTTCCATTGGCTTAGAAGGGCTGCAAACGTCATGTGCTGGGAAGCCCACGAGTCCCCAAGGCACAACTGCAGTGATGTGGTGGAGGAGAATCCCTGCAGGTCCTTTGGGAAAGCTCCAGGAGGGAGATCTAGATGAGAAAGCAAGCCCTGGGGTAGATGATAGGATAGAGCTGCTGACATCGGGTTTGCTCAGTGTAATGGCAATATTCCCCCTTTTTTTCCACCCAGTGAACCGATCAGGACTTAATCAGGATTTTCACAGATGTTTGTGAATATTACCTAAATGTCAGGGAGCTGCTGGTGTGTGCTGTGCTGTACCAACACCGGTGGTGCTGAGCATCCTCGGGCAGGCAGAGCAGAGCAGAGCAAAGCAGGAGCCAACTCCAGGCAGCTCCTGGGTGATGTTACATTTCGTGACTATTCAAGACAGGGCAGAAAAGCCGTCTGTCGTCTCGACGACCCTGAATAATGATTAACAAGAGCCCACGAATCCAGCAATGGGAACTCGGGGCTTTTTTATCAGAGGAAAAACATTGTCAAATGAGTTCTCTCAGGCAGCTGCAGGAGCAGGTAACTGATAAGCTCGTCATTGGAGTGGGGCTGAGCCAATGGGAGCTGATGGCGACGGCTTTCTCTTCTGTCTAGCAACAGCTTCTCCCCGAGCAGCAGACAATTGGAGCTGCTGTTATCGAGCCTTCCCTTCCCCACCATCCGCCTGAATGGTGCTCATCGTAAGGGACCCTCCAAAACTGAGTCTAGGGTGGGTTGTCCCATTTCCTGCATGGTTTGGTTTTGGTTGGGGGCTTTGCAGCCCTCGAAGCTGGGGCACCTCTGCCTTGCGTTGGCCGTGTGGCTGGAGATGCTGGAGGCTGCTCTTGGGCTTTGCTCCTCCTGCATGGCCGTGGGATGCCCATAGGGTGAGTGTTTGGTACACAACAGCACTCTGAGCAGGAGAACCACAGGGATTCATCTCTCACTCCATACAGCAAGTCATAATCCCCAACGTGGTCACGGTCCCCAAGTGTGGTCGTGCACAGAGCGATACAGATACCAAAGAACAACCCCTGTCCAAGGGCAGTTCGCGCTGGGGCTGCTTTGCTGTGGGGACACAGAGATGATCTGCCCCCATTTGCGGCCATTCATTGGAAACTAAACCGGTTTGCAAAAAGGGGGAACCATCCTGCCTGCACCCTGAGCACAGCATCACCCTTCTCTCCACCCGCAGTGGGAATTACAGGGCAGAAAGCTCGCCGCCTGCTCTAAATTAACATCTCCAGAGCCCTATTAACCTACCTGGCCGGAAGAGGCAAATAGGTGCGATCCAGCAATGAATAGGCACATCTGCGGGTCGCTTAGCACTGAGCTGCGGGAGGGGTGCGCGGGTGCCGATTGGCTGCAAAATCCCTTCCCTGCCAATGCAGGGACAAGTGTGGCCTAGCAACAGCTGTTCCCTGATGAAAAACAAGCCACTTCAGCTCTGCGACTCGCTGCAGAGGAAAGGAGACGGCGCTGCTCCCCGTGCCCCATCTGAGCGGGCAGCCAGCGCCGATCCCGCAACCCCGATCCCACACACTGGAGCTGTGGGGTGCATGGGGTGGGCTAGGAAGAAACCCTCCCAGTGTCAGGGCTCCCAGCATTGCAGCAGGCTCCCAGCGAGGCCCCATTGGCGACAGGTCCAGCTCTGAATGAGGCGCAGTCATTTCTCCGCTGGTAGGAGATGATGGGAGCTTTAAGCTCTGCACCATCCTCGTGGTGTTCCAGCCTGCTGTTCCCCATCCCCGCTCACCTCGTGTGCAGATGCACTCTTGCTGAGGGTGTTTTTTTTTTCAATTTTCTGAGTCAAAAGTGGGGTTTGGAGCCGCCTGGAGGTCAGGGCCATTCTTATGGGAAGTGCAGAGAGCATCGGGAGCACTCCTCTCTGGGATCCCCTCGCAAAACAACTCATGCATGAGCCACCATATGTTTGTTTCTTTCTCCAAACTGGATAACAGCAATACGTTATCGTCTTCCCAAGGCCATCCAGCACAGGGCAGAGCAGCAAGTGTTAGTGTTTGGAAGGCAGCAAGACCCTGTTCTGAGCACGGGTTAACAGTAGTGTGCTGTGTGATGGATGGAACACAGCGAAGGTTTCTATAAAGTGCGTGATGGGGCCGGGCATCACAGAATCATTAAGGTTGGAAAAAACTGCTGAGATCAACCAGGCCAACCATCAACCCATCCCCACCGTGCCCTCATCGCCACGGAGTAAGCTGGAAAATAACCGGACTGGAGAGCGAGGAAAGCAAAAATGTGCTTCTGCCCTCTGGGCTGAGCCCCCCAACGACGCCGCCGGCTTTTCTGCACTCCTGCTCGTCGCGGATGTGCGCAGTGCCGGCGTTCACTAGGTGGTGCCCTCGGGCAGACGATGTTTGGAGCTGTGGGGATGGGTTTGGGGAAGGTCACAAGCTTAAAAACTCCCAACCTTAAAAACCCCAGGTCCTTCCATTGGGGATGCTGTTTGTGGTTAAATGATACCCGGCCTCGGAAGGACACGAGTCTGTCACACATCTGGTACAGGGTATGTCTTTTCCCATTACCTCTCACCCTCAGGAGCACCAACACTCCCTGACTGCAGCCAAACAAATAAAAGCCCGTGGTTATCCCTTAAGTACATTGTCAGGAAGAACCAGCCATCCTGTCATCTATCTTTGTGTCGACCTCACAGCATCCTCTTCAAAAGGATGATAAAGGGCTGTGTTTGCAGCATGAGCTGCCTTTGGCATGAATGTGCTCTCCATGTTGGGGCTGTAGCTCAGGAGACAAAACTCAGAGCAGAAAAACAAGCCTCTCTACCTGCCTGCTTCTGCAAGTGAGTTCTCACTGATGGGCTACAAAATATTGAAACCCACCTGGATTTGATGTGCTTGGACAGATTTCCCAAGTGCACGAGATGTTTAACGAGGCATGAATTCGGGAATTCATCAGTCAGAGGAACGTGAGGACATGAAGGGGTCAGTGGGGGTTTTATAATCAGATGTAAGTTTGGAAGGAAGCCTCCTCACTGCTGCTTCTCTTTGCCTCTCACCAACACCCCCAGTGTTTCAGTGTGAAGCAGAAGCCTTTCCCAGCAAGAAGCAAGCACTGAGCACCTGATCAGCTGTAGGTATCCCTGTTCAGTGCAGGGGAGTTGGACCAGATGGCCTTTACATGTCCCTCCCAGGAGCTGAGGCCCTGCACTCCCCATCTGATGCAGCGAGAGCCTCGCATGACAGCTTTGAGGTGGCAGATCTGAAGCACCTGAAGCAGATGTGGGATTAAGGCGCTGAACCGCAGCTTTGAGAGCACCCTCAGCCCCTACGGGATGAACAGCAGCTGTCCCCTTCGTGACACCCACCTCCCTTTCAGACTGTGGCTCCTATCCCCACTGCTTTAAAGAGAGAGACAGAGGAAGCATTGCACAGTGAGGAGCAGGTGAGCATCACGTCCTGCTGCTGTTCATTAAAAATAACTAATAATCTCATTTTTTTCGAGCTCAGAGAAAGCGCTGTGTGTAAGTAGATAAGAGGCTTACATACCCAGGAGGCTCAATTAACGTTCTTAGTTCACGTGGCCCCAGGTAGAGGCATTGCTGACCCTGGGCTGCTGCTGCCAACTGTTTAAGGAATAGTTTTCTTTTAAGTCTTCATAATCAGAGGACTTTTTTTGTTAAAGGTGTTTCTAGCACTCCTCACCTCTGCGGCGTTTCAGTGTGATCTTCCCTGGCTTTACAGATACTGCTCGTATGCCTGCAGCCTAATAAAAACTACTTCTCTTCCCTCCCCTATTACCCAAATCCTTAAACAAAAAGGATTTTTCCTCCTCGGAGACAGGTGGAAGCTTGAGTTGGGAATGTGTTTGCTAAGGGATGCTGATGTTCTTGAGATATTTGAGCTGTGCTATGGTGCTGTTGATGGTATGGGTACAGTGCTGGCACGGAGAGCTGTAAGCACTCAGACGTGCACCTGGGGCACAGCAGGATGCTCAGGGGAACTGACCCTATTCACAGATGTTCTGGAATATGTACAGAAGCACACAGATCTGATCTGAACACCGTGTGCCATCCCAGGGTGAGGTGCTGGCTGTCCCTGTGTGCAGGACGCGCTGTGCTCCCAGATTCATCCTGCATGTCTGCTGTGAACTGCTATGAACCCACAGCACATCCCTTCCCCTCCTGCCCCATTCCTCTCTGCCTGCTTTCCTCTGGGGTTGCACGGTGTCTGCAAAGGACAATGCGAGCCAAGCTCTGCTGGCTGTTAAGATGGGGAAGACTTCAACAGCATCTGCACTAAATGGATGAGAGAGGACGAAGTGCTCTCTCTGCTCCTGAAAGGGCCATTTAATTCACTTTCGCCCTCTCCCCCCTCCCCTGGACCTCCCTGGCATGCAGGACACAGGGACTTTTATTACACCACTGCAAACCTGGAAGGGGACTGATCAGTTCTTTGCCTGTTCCACCCCTTGCAGAGCGCTGTCTCCTCTGTTGAGCCATCAAGCTTACGTGCCTGCTGCCATGCACGCACTGCTGCGGCACCAGGGCAGCTCCAGTGGTCCCAGGAGCAAGATGTACAGCTTTGCTATGGGAAGGGGTGCTCTCGATATGTGTTTTAGAGGGGTCTTGCAGAAGCCCTGGACCAGGCTCTGAGCACCTGATCAACAGTCCCTGTTAATTGCAGGGGACTTGGACTAGGTGGCCTATAATGGTCTCTTCCAGCACAAAGGATTCTATGGTTCTGTGATTCTAAGCCCTGGTAGGGTGACAAGGTGACCGTTAGGTGTGCAGGATGCTGTAAAATAGAGCCAGGCTTGGTCTCCCCTCCCTGCTGTTCCCTCTCTGTTTCCACACTGGGCTCTCAGCCTACCTCCCTCCAGCTCTGTGCTCTGAGTGCCTTGCTGCAGGACACAGCTGCTCATCAACATAGCAGAAATTCCAGGAATAGTTGAAATTCATTTAGCTCACTTCTGCTGGGGATGCTGCAATCTGCTTCACAGTGGATTTGTCCCACAAGCCTTCTCACCTTGAGTTTTCCAAGGCAATGCAGCCCAGCTGGGCTGATACACGGAGTGCAGTGGTGGGAGTAAGTTTGCCTCAGCTGCAGCTCAATAGGGCTCTCCCTGGTGCAACAGCCCCAGAGGCAGCAGCAGCACAAGCAGCACTGCTATGGCACTCAGAGCACAGCAGCACTCAGCTCTACAGCTGTGATTTGCCAGCTGCAGATAGCTGTAAATCTCAGGGGCTGAATCTTCCCCTTCAGCTGCAGAACTTGCTGGTTTACAGGCAAACGGGAAGGGAAATGCTAAGCTGCTAGGGTGGGGCTGTCTCCAATTTGCTGACCTGTTGCCGTGCAAGTGCAACATCTGGACTTTCTTTTGTTGCTCTGACACTGCTTTTCCAACAGACAGATGCCCAGCGTTCTGCCTTCCTCCAAGGCCCCACCTTTCCCAGCACTAATTCCCTGGCAGCTGCACTTCCTTACTGTAAGCAGTGAGATGTCAGCTGTGCAGCCTGACTCTGGCCATTCACATTCTTTACCCCAAGAAGGTGAATCTGAGCACCATAACAAGAACAACAGGCATTTTAAAATTGGAAGTAATACCTGCTCTTGCTAGCTGGAGTGTGCTGCTGTGGGTCAGACCAGCCCAGTGAGGTCTACTGTATTCCACAAGCTCCATGCTGTGGGCTCACCCAAAGGGTCTGCCATGTGCACTGCAAAGAGGGCTTTTTCCAAACTCAACGAGCTCTTGGAGTAGATTCAGTCAATAAATAAGGGCAGAACTTCAGAGCTGAGCCTGGCTCATGTGCATATAAGGCATGTTGGTGAATATCTTCCCTTCACTCAGTAGGGATAGGGAGAAACCTGTCGGCCAAGAGGTTGCTGAAGGCTTCTGCCTCTTCCCCTTGTCCACTGGCTGAAAAGAAAACAGCCTTCTGTGAGGTGTGTTTATTTGAAGCGAGTTACTTGAACTCCTCTGCTCCCTAGGTGTGGGACTGGAGGACGTCTGTGGTGTCGGAGCAGCACTGTTTGCTCTGATGGGACACGAGTCAAATTTCTGGCTGAATCTCTCACTCCAAACACTCTCTCCAATATTTGCTTAAAAATCACTCTTTCCGTGTCCATTCTGCCAGTAATTTCTCTTACTGGAATCTCTTCTCGTTCAAGTGCTGTCAAAAGAAGAAAAATTGCCCAAATAATCCTATTCCCTGGTGTTATCACATACTGGCTGCTCCATCCAGGATGCGCCCGCAGTAAGGCAGAGACAGAGCTGCCAATAATAATCCCTATTATGGCACTGCGAGAAGCCTTAAAAGGCATGGTGGTTATGGGCTGGAAAACCTGTCGCTAGCAACCAGGTCCAGTTTATGCAAACATGACCTGACTCACAAAAGCCGTAGTCAGATGGGGAGAGAGAGCTCCTTCTGTCATCCCTGGGCTCTTTCCGGCTCACTGTGGGCTGGCTGCACCCTGGCACGAGCCATAGCCCATACCTGAGGCAGCCATGTGCCTCCATGCAGCATGAGCCCCTCGCTTCCCATCCCTGCAGGTCAACCTGACCTGTGCACAGGGCAGCACAGAGGACTGGAACCTGAGCAGCACTGCTCTTCTGGTACGTACTTAAGATCTGTAAGAGGACTGGCCTAATTCTTCTGCCTGCTCCTCCTCGGCTTTCCGTGGCCTCCACCCAATAGACATAGAGCAGTGATGTTCCTGAAGCTGACGTCCCATTCTCCAAGCTGTGGGCACACAGACCTCATAGCTACTTATCTCCAGCCCAGGCCCTCCGTGGCAGTGCTCACTGGCCAGGGATTGGTCTGATTTAGGGACACACAGCATGGGACACCCTGTGCCCTCCTGCCCCTGGTGTGCCCTGCAGTGAAGGCACCTCCAGCCAGTTGATGATTTTGGCTTTATGCTAACAGAAAGTTTTCCTCCACCAGGCAGTTTTTTTCCTCCTCTAAAATCCAGTCCTCAACTTAGCAAGGACAGAGCAAAGATCTCTGTATATGACTTGCGGGTTCTGGCTGGCAAATCCTAACAACATATATGGTTGTTGACTTTTCAAGTTTACAAATGTACAAGTCACACATTTTGTAGACCAGCTGGTGGGAGGTATTTTCTTTAAGCTCTTTGAAAGCCTCAGCGAAGAACAGTGAACGTTTCTTGTCCCCAGGCTACATACTTATTTTGTCCTTAAATGTTCTTAGTAACTATTCACAGATTAAGTCCCTAATTTTCTTTTGGAATAAAGGCCAAGTTAGATTATAGATAGCAAGGGCTATTGGTAGAGAGGAGAGAACAGCTCAGATCCTTTTTGATCACTGCAGGGTGTTGCAGAGAATTTAACAAGCCACACGCTGCAAGGTGGAAATTACACAGACCAACATTTTGATGAATTATGTAAAGATTTATGTGTACATGTTATACATCTATAAAAATATGTATACAAACACAGGGAGAAAATGAGCTCAGTTAATGGCTGTGCCTGGCACTTGCCTTCGTCACACAAGAAACTCAGCGGGGTTTATCAAGCTGTATGATGCCACGGATAAATGGGGGTGGCTGATTTAATGTTTCATAGCAACAACTTGAAAGGGAAAGTGCCCTGATCCAGTGAAGCTGCTGGGAAGCAGGTTTACTAGAGGCTGGCTAGCATGGCAGAGTTGATGCACTCCTTGAACCAGGTGCCAGGGGGACTTTGTGGTGACCAAGGACTACCAGAAGCAGCCTCTTCTGGTGTGCTTGTAGGTCTTTCCAGAAGAACTGGTTTGTGCTGACAGCTTCTTATGGAACTTGCAGAGGTCTGCAGCTTTTGTCATTGAATCGTAGAATGGCTTGGGTCAGAAGGGACTGTAAATATCACACAGTTTCAACCCCTCTGCCATAGTCAGGATTGCCAGCCGCTAGAACAAGGCCTGATCCAACTTGGCCTTGTCCATCCTAGCAGATGATTCTCAGTTCCAAATTGTGCCCTTCCTAATGAAGCATGCTGGTTTGCAGAGTTCTGGGGGCCTGGATGTTCAGTCTGTGCTGTTTTCCATTTGGTGTGCCACTAACATCCCTGGAGGTGTTCAAGAACCATGGAGATCTGGCACTGAGGGACATGGACAGTGGGCATGGTGGGGGTGGGTTGGTGGTTGGACCAGAGGATCTTAGTGGTCTTCTCAGTTCTAACAGTTGTTCTTTTTCTCCTGGTTCCCTTTTTCCCTCCCACCCTGTCTGTTCTCCCCGTGCCTGCTCCAAGCCATCTCTTTTTGATTGACTGCATGTATTTTTTTAAATGAAAGGGCTATACAAACAGAGCCCTGAGAGTGCCAGGCTAAATTCCTAAAACAAGCTTTCTCTTCCGGGAGGAGACCCGAACACATTCACTCATTGATTGGGCCGCTAGCTGATACTCAGCTCACCACCCTCCTCCTGTATTTCAGATAGGTTTTCTTTTTTATTAAACGTCTCTAAAAAGACCAACAGATTGCCCATGAATGACCACACAGTAGAATCCTACAAAGCTCCCATTCATGGCCAAGAAACTCGTACAATCCCAGTGGTGCAACAGAAAGACAGCTCTTTATAAACCAACCTGAGTTAAAAGGTCAATGGCCATAAACTCCCCCTCCCTGCTTTCCTGCAGGGTTTCGGTTTTTAATAGTAATCAGTACTCTTTACTATCATGAGGAATAGGACTTTTCAAGGGTAGGGGGAAGAGTTTTTTCTTTTGGCTTGAGGACTGTGGGGAAAGGGCTGTGGTATGCTGGAGATGTGCCCCAGGGCCTTTTGAAGGCTGCATTGCAATTCCCTGTACCCAGGCTCTTGGTTGGATGGATTAACCCTGATTTGGTTTGGTTTATGCTACTGGCCTTGGAAAACAGGAGGATGCTTTGGCTTAAGTATGGTCTGAAGCTAGAAGAACCTCCAAGGGAAGATGCCTGTGGATGTGGTCTTTGAGAAAAGGTGGGCAATGAAGCTATGTGGTCAAGAATCCTAAAATCAAATCATCTGATTACGACCAAGGACAGGAATGTTTCCACAATGGCAAAAGTTTCAGGACTTCATACATCAGTCTCTTCATTTGGTCACTGGACTTTTCCACCATGAAAAAGTTGCTCCAGCTGCCTGAGGCATTAAAGTAGCTTATCAGTAAAGTGTGGCCAACACATAGGTCTCTTCAAGGATCTACCATTTGCAGTAACAAGAGGCCATATAAGATCACACAGAAAAGGAAGAACAAAAATAGATCAGATTATCATGGACAAAAGAACCAAGCAGTCTGCTCTTGCCTGGTCAGTTAATGTCTATACGCCCGTTCACAATGGTAGAGCTGTGGTAGCTCCTAGGTGTTCAGACCCTAGAGACACAAGTGGGGGGAACACAAACACTGCCTCTTCTGAGTAGGTTCCTCTGCCAGATGATTATGAAGGAGAGCCTACAGACATCACTGAAGCATGTGGAGGATTCCCAAGGAAGGAAGCGTATGTGCTAAGTCAGAGCCAGTGAGCCCTGTTAGCAGACATCCCTCAATGGCCTGTCTGAGAAGAAACAACTTTTGCACCATCTTTGGCTTTTAGGAGTTGAGTTTGGTACCTTTGTATCTGTGAGTGAGGGCTATAAAGTGAAAGTAACCCATTCTGGAAATGTTGAGCAGTGTTCATAGGACAAAGTCCTCCATTGCAGTAAATGACTCATGGGACTGTAAATAGGATGTCTTGCAGCTGAAGTATTTATGAATTGAGAACGTATTGACTGTTTCAGAGAACATCTCATCATTCGGGAATTAGAGGGGAAGGACTTTGGTTCCCCAAGTCAGTGGGGATGGATGGACGAGAGGGTCTGGATAAAGGCAAGTGTGTGCCTGCTCAGGTATACATTCAGTTTCAAAGGCCTAAGCACAGAAACTGACATGCTCAGTGTAATGGGAACGAGAGTTTATTTAAGTTCTTCCATCAAAAATATCATTCTTCAACAATTTTGGCATATTTAAGCCCTCATTATCATCCTTTAAATCTCCCTTTCACATGTTGCAAAGCTTTTCAATGAAGGACTCATTTTAATGGACTTAGAGATGATCTTGTTTTTTAGCAAATAAAATAAAGGTTTCACTAATTAAAATTGTTACAACATTTAGACTGGTCTTTTATTTCCACAGCTTTAATTAAACGGCATCTTGGGAAAAAGCTTCAAGAGTTAGATCCAAGTTTCATTTAATAATCCTAATATTGAGTCCAAAAAGGAACAAGCTGTTCTTGAAAGATTTTCATCTGGGAGATGGAGAGTGTGGGAAATGCTCAGCTTAGCTACGAGCCACTAGTTCAGGTGGTGGGTTCTGAAAAACCCTTCCTGAGAACAGCAAGGGCTTGGTGAAGCAGAGACAGCTGGGATGAATGGCTTGGTGGCCAAACACATATGGACAATGAAGTGCTCAAGGTTCATAAGAAAACTTTGCTTTATTTTCGAGTGCTCTTTTAAAACTCTGACCCAGTTAGCCTGAGCTGGCACAGCGGAGCAGAGTGGCCTGCTGCCTCACAGCAGAGAGGAACGAGGAGCTGGACGCTGGCAGGACGTGAACTCCAACTGGCTTGGCCACTAGGAAAACTGCAGTGCAGCTCCACACCCTGCACCTCCTCTCCCTTCTTTCCCTTTGAAAAGAACTTGAAAAAAAGATTGATCCCAGTCTGCCTTACAGCAGATACCCTATTGGTCCAATCCCATTTCTTCACCCTGGGATGGCTGGGAGACATTCCGTCTGTGCTCAGCAGTGGGCATGCAGAGAGCACCTGGTGTTCAAGGTGTGTAAAGTGCCAAGCGACGTTGATCTAAGGGCCTCTGCTACTTTCCCTGTCTGGAAATGGGGATGGGGAAAAGGCTTGTTTATCCCTGTGTAGGGAGGACATTGCCAAAGCCAGCTTCCTTTGCCTCATTTGGGAATACAGGTTGCCCAGAGGAGCTGTGGGTGCCCCATCCCTGGATACGGCCCTGGGCAGCCTGGTCTGGGGGGTGGCAACCAGCCCATGGCAGGGGGTTGGAGCTGGGTGATCTTTAAGGTCCCTTCCAAGCTAAGCTATTCCATGATTCTATGATTCTGTGACTCGATTACTGATTCTGCGATACTTACATTTCAGGCTCCCACCTTGCTCCAGTGACCAGGAATAGGAGTAGCCAGGAGGTGAAGATGAAGTTGGCCCCAACCTACATGGATATTCACAGCTCCAATCAGGAGACAGCCTGCTGTCCCACCACTCACTGCAAGCTCCATCCACCCTTTGCTGGAGGAGCTCAGAAGGACTATTCGATGTCAGGAGCGTTTATGGCCATCACCAAAGCTGTGAAGTCATAAGGGACAAAGAGGTTGGAGCCTGAACATCGCATTCAGCACTAACCAGCACAGAGGGTCTCTCGGTTCACTCACATCTTTTCTACATTATAAAAGCTATTTTCAAAGCATGGCCTTGTGTTTCTTTATTGGTGTTGAGCAATGACACCACTTCCTCGCTCTCAGTCACTTACATCCCTCCCACACGTCTGTTAAAGGACCAACTGTTAAAGGGTGCGTGAGCCATCAGCCACTTCTGGAAAATGTTAACGTTTTCCTGCCTGATACGCTCAGCGAGCCTGGAATGATTTAAATAAAAAAAGAAAGGACTTTTCCACAAGGTTTCTGGGAGGAGTCTCCAAAGAGGAACTTGTTGTCAGCCACAGCTCATGACTAATGTAATATAAAAAGCGTCTGTTTGGCAGGGCTTTGGGCAAGTGACTGTTTCAGGAATGAGGGTATTATTTAATGTGCAACGTTATATTTAGGATTTGCAGACTGCAGAGTCGCAAGAAAATAATTGCATCAAGGAAATCTGGTGGAGTCGTAAACCATGAGAATGCAAAGCCTGAATCATCAGAGCCCGCAGGAGCCTGGGATTTATTCCACCAGCAGTCACCGCAGCTCATCCATTTGTTGGTGTTTGGGGTATTGCCTTGGCGTTGTAGGAGTTTATGCTTTCAGTGTTGGTTTGTTTACTGAGGCAGTAACTGCAGCATGTGAGAATGACTGAAGCTGTGAAATGGTCCTTAGTACCTTAGAAGACGGGTTTCAAAGTGTATCATTTTGAACTGCACTTCCTCCTTCTGGCACGGGTGCTGCTGCAAGCTCCAACGATATGAACGCTCGGGAATTTGACTATTGTTCAGATGTGGCTTTCCACACGATGATTCACACCATTCTCATCTTGTACATCCTGGCATTCAGGAGATTATGCATCCCTTGCTCCTAAGTACCACTCTAGAGTACAAAATGCCCCAAGACAAGGTGGCAAAGCTGTGACACTCCCAGACACAGCAAGCTCCTCCAGTGGCAGCTGAAAGCCTCCCAAAGGACTGCCAAGGTTTATGGCTCCAAGATACGGTGTTGTTTCTGTCTACCAGCAAGGATGAGCGATCTCACCTTTTCTAACATTAAGACACGTTTTTATCCCGAGGCAGGTAGGACATGCAATGTCAGAGGTATCAATGGTGTCAAGAGTTGGCTCAGGTAATTTTGCCTTCCAGTGAAACAAAAATGTCGTGTCTTCATTTTGTATTTGAGCTGGAGAGAAACCATAATGGGTTTCAGTTACTTGTGTTTGGGCTGAGAAGACAAGATTCTTGTCATGGCATCTCAAGGGACAGCAGAGCACACACGGTCCGTGTCTCCAGGCTCCCTCGAACAGAAGGGCACGTATACTGTTCAAGAAGAGCCACTTTCTTCACAACTCAACACAGTGCCATAGTGTCCTCAGCGAACAGGAAGGAGGGATGGGGCAAAAGAGTGTTTCAGAGAAAGAGATGAGAGCAGTGGTGACATTTATTTCAAGACCTTCACGATTAAAGGTTCCTCGTGCTCTGAGGACTCATTCATGCCATTTCAGAGCTGGCATTCAACCAGGGTTTAACCCAGTGCAGAATGAAATCAGGCATTATGAAGAGATGGATGGTTGTAATTGAAATAATAACATAAATATAATTGAAATATAAATATATGTGCACACACACACGCACAGTGTATAAAACCTCCGTGGAAGCAACAATAACCTTTCAGCTCCACGAGCCAACTGGCCTATTCCTGTAACCGCCTCTAATCTGTCTATTTGCACCTGGGGTTCTTTAAGGAAACGCAGAGTTGTAATTAACTGCGGGTGTGGAGGAGTCATATGAGTGGGATATTCACACTGCAAGACCAGAGCGTGCATTTGCACCGGGTCACGAGCATAGAGAGAGCAGGCGCGCCAGCTCCGTCCCCAGAGGACGATTTACGTGCTCTGCGTCATCAAATGGCCACACAGCACAGCTCACAGATTTCCTCCAGTGACCGTAAAGTTTCTCAGAAAAGCCTTCCTTCTGAGCTAGCCATTCAAAAAGTTACTTTGTGCCATTAAAAAGATCCTTGGATTTCGCTAGGCTCTTCCACAGCTCCAGCAGCCATGCAGTTGGTACCAAACTGCCATGAGACGTTACAGTGCCTACATTGTTGGTGGGAACCTTGGGGAGAGAGGTTTCTGGACATGCCCTAGCATCCACTTTCAGGTGATAACTTCTTGGCTAATAAACACATTTGAAACACAAAATATGAATTTCCCTTATTGCTTGTGACGGAGTGGCTGCCAAGCGTTGGCAATTAGGGTTCTGCCTTCAGAGGGAAGGGGTTTAGGCAGTGCCTTGGGATGCAGCAGGAGTTCAGACCAGGAGCCTCCCTCGCTGCTGGCACTGCTGCTGTGCCTTTTTGAGATATTTAGGAGAAGCTTTCAGTTGTGCCTGCCCTCATCAAGGTGTGATCTGTCCCATATCTTCTGTTACAGCATCCCCTAGGTAAATGGTAGTTTTTGCACATCTGCCTTCTTGACTGTTGTGTGATCCACAGGAAATTTACCACAGGATTGTTTGAGTTGGAAGGGACCCTTCAAGGCCATCTGGTCCAACTCCCTGCACTGAACACGTACACCTACAGCTGATCACGTGTTCAGAGCCCTATCCAGCCTGACCTGCAGTGTTTGCAAGAATGGGGCACCCATCACCTTTCTGGGCAGTCTGTGCCAGTGCCTCACCACCCTCATTATAAAAAAACTATTCTTTATATCCAATCTACATCTCCCCTCTTTTCATTTGAAAACATTTCCCCCTGTGCTATCACAACAGACCCTACTAAAGAGCTCTGCTTTATCTTTTGACCCAATAGGTCTATTACCCTTTTTAAGTAATTTCTTCTCCAGTGCAGCTGGGTCCAGTTGAATTGAGTTCATGGACAGTCTTGATCAGACTGAAAATAGGATTAACAGTTCCATGCACTGAAAAAGGCAAATCTCAGTGTATCCTCAATGAATTCACAGCACCACTGCTCTTTGTACAGCTCACCCCAAGTTCCCAGCCCTGTGGCAAATGGTTCTTTCATTTTTGTAGATGGCAGTGCTTTTTTTTGCCCATCTTGACTGTTGGAGCCAGGAGTTTGACTCTGATCCTTATGGTTCCTTCCAACTTTGGATATTCTATAATTCTATGATTCTTCTTGAGACTGGATATCATGTTCAAAATCTACACAACCAAACCAGCAGGGTCAACTTGGGAAATCAAGGGTTTTATAAATCCGTATTTCTAATCAGTCTAACATGGCCACAAATTACCTGCTGTAAGGAACCTGCTTTGGCAGGGGGGTTGGACTCGATGATCTCTGGAGATCCCTTCCAACCCCTACAATTCTGTGATTCTGTGAAATTGGTTCTCACCCATTCCTCTTGTTGATACTGTGGACAACAAAGTGTTCTTTGAAAGGAGAGGATATTTGTATTGTTTGTTAAAAAGGTAAACAATTGGGATGCATCCATTGCTGCCTTAAAATGACATCACGGTGTGGCTGGCGGGGTAAAGGCAGAGCTTGACAAGATGAGTGATGGCACTGAGAGCAATGTGGAAGCTTTGCTTTGTCAAGGCGGATATTGGGTGGAGGTGTTTGGTGTGTGTTCTTGTCAGTGACAACTCTGAATATGCCAGAAAATTGTCATCAGTGATTAAGCTCCCTCACACAGGGAGGCTTTGGGAATAGGAGTCAATGGCTTCATAATTAGCAAAACTGACTGAGAAAAGCCTCTTGGATGCTTTTTTTTTTCTTTTTTTTTTTCTCCTCATCAAAGCCCTTCTGTCTCTAGATCCCCTTCTGAGCTGGTTTGTCTCCAGGCTCAGCCTTCTTGTGATGAGAAGAGGCAACAGCCCACCCCAGCTCACACTAGGCAGGATGGAATCACACTTGCCAAAGTGTGATTCATACAGTGACTGAAGAAACTCCGTGGGTGCCTTCTCCTTGGAATGCCATCCAGTGTGTCCACCTCATGCTGGCTGGGTGGGGAAGCCCCAATGGTGTTCCCTGCTGGGGCTCACCCAAGCCATCTGAAGGAACACCTTCACCAATAGACTTGATCTGGCCAGCAGACCTCCACACTAGGAACACTCTTTATCCTGTTGATCCAATGTCCATCTGAATGCACGCAAATGATGAAAACATAGCTTAATGGGCACAGAAACCATATTCAGTTCAGCAGAGCCTGCCTGACCACAGAATCATAGAATGAATCTTAGAACCCTAGAATGGCTTGGGTTGCAACCTTAAAGCCCATCTACTCTGAACCCCCCGCTGCGGGCTGGTTGTCCCCCATCAGCTCAGGCTGCCCAAGGGCCCACTGAGCCTGGCCATGAGCACCTTCATGGATGGGGCACTCACAGCTCTAAAGGCAACCTGTGCCAGTGCCTTACCACCCTCTGAATAAAGAATTTCCTCCTAACACCTAAACTAAGTCTTGCGATTTCTGACTAGCTGCCACGAGACTTCCATGTCTCCTATAACTTCATGAAGACCTGTTCTTTACTGGAGGAATTGGGATATACAGATTTCCTCTGCTTCCCCCCTCCCAAAAACAAATCACCATCAAGCTGCCTGTTTGCTTCTTGCAGGTGACACTGGGGAGAAGTCCCTATGGGTGTGAGGATGGCCCTGCTCCCCTGAACATCGCAGACCCCAACAAGTCCTGAGCAGCATCCTGCAGTCTGGGTTTGTGACAGACAGGAGCTTCCAGAGGCTAAAGAGTGTGAGTGTTGTTCCAGGCATAAGGAAGCAGTGTTTTAGGCAGTCTCCAGGGCTTCCTCCCACAGCTTGCTGGTTATGTCATGTCTCCAGCAAGGTCAGCACTCTGTTATCAAGATGGGGTTTCAGTCGCTCCCTGGCTGCACAGGCAATCTGGTGGGACATTGCTCCAGGAGGGCACAATGCGATGCCTCTCACCCACCACCCCTTCTTTGCACCACGTCTGTTGCAGTGCTGGAAAGAAAGGGCTGCTTGTTCCTTGCCTGTCATTAACAGAAAGCGCTGGGAGTGTAACCAGAAATGACAACTTGACTGAAACACGACGCCGCCGGAGGGGCCCAGCAGCAGAGCGGTGCCGTCCAGCCAGGCGCAGACCCTGGCTCTCCCTCCTTGAAGAAGCAGCTTGAGAAATGCTGTTTTCACAAAGGTATATTTTTCCTTCTGAAAACAATAAATGATGTTATTGAGGGGCAAAGCTGAGGTTCGATGTGGCCACACACTGTGAGGTTTGGCTGCTTTCCTCCACTGTCTCTACACTCCTCATTTCCCAAGGAGAATTTGGATGCTTCCTCCTGCTGCTGGGGCCACACATATAGGAAGAAAAACCCCTAGGAGGAGCCCTGTTACCCCAGCCAGCCCTGACCCTAATCCAGACCTCCACCTCCCTCCATCACTGCTGACCTGCAGGATTGGAGACCGAAACCTCAAATATCAGTGCCAAGGGTCGGTTCACCAAGCTGGAAAATCACGTGCAGACAGAAATGGCCATCCTCAGCTGGAGAAACCAACCGGAGCAAGGGCTGCTCTTTCAGCCCTACGTCCTCTGTGATTTGTGCTGATTTAGGGCTGTTTTTATCTCTGAGGTACAAGTGATATGGGAGTTTTATTGAGAAAAATTGCTCTGGCATTGATCCAGTCTACAGTCACAGGCATGGGTTGATGCTTGGACTAGATGATCTTGTTGGTCTTTCCAACCTTAATGATTCGATGATTCAGTGATTCAATCTCATCTGGACAGGGATTAGGCAAGAAAGGAAAAGTAGCTTTGTGTCTGGCTTGGGCCACACTTCATTCTCAAGAGCTGTCCTATCAATTTTTTCCAACACTGTCTCTAACTAGTAGTTGGAAAGAAAAAAGTTCAGCCCTAGACAGATATTAGAGATGAAAAATTAGAGCAAATAAATAGTATCTGGCTTCATATCAGGAATCCAAACTATGAACAAAAACCCCACAGCCGGTCACCATTAAAGCAAACACGGGAGAAGAAAGCAGAAGCTGGCCAAGCCCTTGATCTCCCCAGCACATGTGTAGCCCCACACTGATTTCCATCTCCTCGCATCTCCTCCAGCTTTCTCCATATGTGCGCAGACCCACTCACACACACTCACCCTGTATCCCCATACCCCACACGGCTCGGCTCAGCCCAGCCATTCCCATGCCATGGGGTGATGCTGATTCACATCTCGTCACCGGCCCTTGGATCTGCTGCTCTGCACGTCGTTGGCACACAGCAGGGCCAAGAGCCTTTCCTGGCTCAAAGTAGGGCACTGGGGCAAATGCTTGCTGAATGTCGATGAGCGCCAGGCGGCACAGGAGTGAGCTTCCCTATTCTTTTTCCTTGGCTGCCAGCACATGTGGGGCAGGGGGATGTGGGAGAGGAGCGGCGTGAGCCAGAGCCAGCAGCAGGAGCTCGGTCACACGCGGGGATGAATGCTAAGCAGACCCCACTGGGCGGGAGCGCCCCGATGAATGGGATCCTTTCACATCAGGCTGACAGAGGAGGGATTTCATAGTTCTCTGAGCAGCACAGAGCTGCCTTAATCCAGCAGATACAATGCCCTGCTCATACGGCTCAGGAAACAAAATAAATATGTTCTTGCAAAGGCACCACAATGAACCTTTCAAGGACTCAGCACAGGAAGGCTCTACCTGGTTTTCGGGTCCTCTCACGTGTGTGGGAGCTGGGCTCTTTATTTCCTCCCTCTCTTTGCTTTTTTTCAGTGCTTTCCTCCACTGAACCAGGCCCTGGGGGGAGGAGAAGAGCATTTCCATCCATGACCTCAACACAGCAAGACCAAAGCCAGCTCTATATAAAAAGCAGCCATGGAGCTGTAGAAGAGCAGTTTGCCCTGTGCCTTGGTCCTTCAGTAGATCAACTGGACACCAGGACTGCTGCAGTTTGCCAAAATTGAGTATGGAGCAAGCTCTGAATGGCTCCAAGACAGTCTCCACTTGTGTCCAGCCACAGATGGAGAGCAGTGTTTAGCATCAGCAGCTAATGCAGCTGCTTGCACTAGCCACACACCTGGCTTTTGATATTCTGCTTTGGTTCTGTAGTGCTACTGCAGCTGCATTAAAGTTTAAATCCACTGCACAGGCACAATACTATGGGAGGTCTGTGCCACATTGCATGGGGTTATGGTACTGCAGCCAGCCTGAGCCCATCCCTTCCTCCCAAAACTGTTTGCTCTTTCCCTGGTTGCGTGCAGCCTGGAGAACAGGTTGGATAATGCCAATCCCCTTAAGGCACATATGGTTCCTATCTTATTACTGCAATGGATTCCCCACTGGAGGATTCCCTCATTCTGCAGGAAAGGGACGCACCAATGTCACTGCTCTGAAGGAATGGAGGCCCTTCCATGTGTCACAGCTGACATCTCCTCAGGAACATGTCCAGTGAGATGGGCTCATGATATCCAGAGGCTGTGACAGAATCACAGGATGAGAAGCCATGCTCTGTGGGGTCCCATGCTCGATGCCTGTCTCCATGCAGAGGAAAGCGCCCGTTATCTGCCAGCCCTGAGATGTGGCTCCATTTGGCCTGGATAATGGGAGCTCTGTGTGTGATTCCAGGCCGACGAGCTACCCAAGTGCCAGACTGTGTCAAGCAGGGCGTGAGTCACTGCTCACAGCTTCTGCTCGGCGGTGGAGCAGAAATCTGCAGTTCTGGCAAAATTTCGGCCCTTTTATAATCCTCCCTAGCAGCTTTGCCAAGCTGGTATTTTTAGCGTCCCAACCCCAAGCTGAATAGAGCTGCCAAAGGCTGTCATCCCAACTTTCTGCTTCTAATTTCCTTGCAGTGGAGATGCTGAGACGGCTGAGAATATTTCATTTTACCACCTGGCCGCCAAAAAGCTGGGTCTGCATTTTGGGTGATGTCACATTTCCTGAGCTTTGGAGAACGATTGTCTCTCTTTTCTCCTTTGGCACAAAACAAACTCAATCATTCAAAAAAGAAAAAAAAAAAAAAAAAAGAAACCCCTCATGAGCTGCCAAGAAAATACCAATGAAAGAGACACGAATAAAAGGCCAACTGTAAATTCAGAAGAGACAAAAGGATTCAATAAATCTGATTATTTCTTTTCCCACCCAGACCGTAGCATCTGTGTCCACCGATGACAAGAATAATTCGGTGACGTCGGAAGAAGTTGGAACAAACCTGCTCTTCCTTCAGAGGCCTGTGCCTACGCCATCCATCCCAGGGCTTGTGGTCAGTCTGGCAGAGCTCTCTGCCCTCTTTGACACAAACTGCAGCTCCCATGCAGCCCTTCCTTGCAGGATTCATCACAAAGATGTCAAGAAACCTACTAATAACAGCATGTGCTCCAAGCTCTGTGACTGTATTCATTTGTGTGGCCAAGGACACTGTTAATAGCCTGACACATAGTAAATATAGCTTTTTCTTTTTTAAATATAGAGCCATTGTCCAGAGTTATTTCCATCAGCCCTGTTTGCTCCCAAACCACTTGGGCCCAGACGTCTTGACGTCCTAAACCTAAATGTGGATAGAGAGTGAGGCAGTTCTCCAAAGGGAGAGACAGAAGGGAAATCACTGCACCAAGCAGCCTTAATGGAAAAAAACATTCCAAGTTGCTCAGTATTCCTTCTTATTAAAACCCAAATAATCCAAAAAGCACAGTGACTGGGTTCTGTCAGAGCTGAAGGCTGGATGCTTGTGGAGAAGGAAAAGTCATCAGTCATGACAGAAACATCAGATTTGCTTATTGAAGCATCTCACTGTAGGAAAAAACTGGAGGCTGATAGGCTGGGAGCTCCCACAGGAGCAGCTGTCTCCTCCTTGAGCAGCTATTTGTTAGGGCACGGCACTTTCAGCTTGCTACCAGAGTGACCCCAACTTCTTTGAGACTATTTGCTGCTCCAGAGCACCCAGCAATGAGCCTCTCTTCAATGATTTGTTAGAATAAGAGCTATTTGATGGTAATTTTGTTCTCTGTGCTGTGCCATTCAGAACTGTGCTCAGTTTTGACTTGGGTTTGGGCTTGGTTTTGTTTGTGGGTTGAATTTTTTCCTTACTGAGTGGAGAACAGGAAATCAGTCTAAAAGAGTAACAACAAAAAATAGCACCTGTACGACACAGATGTGTGAACAGATGATGGCTAAGGCTTAAATATGACAGGGTTTTGCAAATATTTTCACCCAACAGACAACGCTCCACCACCCGTAAATAGCAGCAATTCAAACTGAGGGCTCACAAACACATGCATGAATCACTGTTTTTATTCTTCAGTCACACTAGCTACTAAATACTTGGGAAATCCAGTTCTTCCACTCTCCTAGCTGGGATGGGAAGAGGAAAAGCAAAAAGCCAAATGCTGACTCAGAGCAGCAGAGAAAGGTATCTATCGGACAGGAGGCCTTGAGGGCAGCTCTGCTCTCCATCTGCCTGTTGCAGAGGCGGTGGGATGGTGACCGGTTCCCACTCCTGCACCAAGCAGGATCTGGGCGGCTGCTGGAGCATCTCCCCTCGTGCCAAGGATGGCAGCCACTACACAAGCTTTGCTTCCCACATTCAGCCCTGTTGGTGGTTTTGGCAGCACTGTAAGCACGTCAAAGAAGAAAGACTTCTGGGGAGAGGAAATGGGGAGAAATGAAAGGGAAGAGGCTTGAGAACAGATCTTTGTCACTGAATGGACAAAGAGGAATAGGCAGTGCTAATTAATGGGTGTTTTCAACATTATGTAAAGTAATCTAAGCGGTCCCATGAGAAGAAGATCTGCCCTGATGCACTGGGGATGCTTGAATCCTTTCAGGTCCCAGCTGACCCCGTGCTGCTCCCCAGCAGTGGGGAATTCATCCTGCTGGCCCTCAGTGAGGTCCCCCACTATAACACCAGGCACTCCATGGGACTCACACTGAGATGAAATGGTCTCTTTGACTGCCAGGAGGACCTTCCCTTCCATCCCAGGGATGTTCTCTTTGGGGAAGGTCTTTCTGGATTGAGGGGATTGAGTGCACCCTCAGTAAGTTTGTCAATGACACCAAGCTGGGAGGAATTGCTGACCTGCCTGAGGGTAGGAAGGCTCTACAGAGGGGTCTGGATAGGCTGGATGGATGGGCTGAGGGCCATGCAACTCTATACAGTGCTACAGGCTCGGGGCAGAGTGGCCAGGAGGCTGCACGATGGAAAAGGATCTGGAAGTATTAGTCAACAGCCGGCTCATCACAGAGTTCTCCAGGCTAGGCACACAGGGTTAATGTGTTTCCTAAGCACTCTGTTGATAAATTTTACAGAAGGCTGGGAAAGTAATGAACATAGTCTGCCTTGTATGTTTATTTGAAAAATGCTATAAAGCTCCCTGAATAATTTTCACACTGAGGTGATCTGACCAGCCCTACGTGGAGCAATTAAGTGGGTAACAGCCGTGGATCCCAGCGGGACATGATGCTTGCACTCCAGCCATTAGCTGCCAGCTTCCAGCTGCTCCCACTAACTTCCAGCCCCAGGACCCCCATGCAGAAGGAATTTAGGGCTCACAGAAGGAACCTAAGCAAGGGATGCTCACTGGGAGGTTCTCAGGTGGTGGCTGCAGAGGTGTGCAGTTCCTTGGTTGCTGGCATTGCCAGCAGAATGCATCAGTCCAGTGCAGGAGGATGGGAAGAGGACATGGTACAAACTTCCCAAGCAGACCTGTCCATCCTTCCTGCACTCCTGTCCATCCTTGCTGCTTGCACAGCAAGGGGAATCAAACAGCTTCTGTTCATTTCTCCTTTCATCAGCCAGTGCATGATACAAGACCGCTCTGCAGCTGTTTCATGTCTTTACCCCTGAGTTGAGGGGAAAGGATTTTTTTATCTTTCCCCTCCGTTTTCATCCCAGAAAGGGAAGCAGTGAACTGGAGTCAAGTCCCTGACACAACCACGCTGCAGACACCCTCCTGCCATCAGGTAGCCCTTCCTCTACATGACAAAATTCAGAAACAAGCACAATCTTTTCCTTGCTTTCACCAGCTTTAGACATTTGTCATAGGAAGACAAGCCCAAAATAATGATTTTACGTTGAATTCTCTGTAACTTTCTGTGTACAGAAAGATTTTTTAAGCTCGATTTTTGTACTCAGAGTACAAAATATGTTAGTCAGAATCTTCTATAATTAAGCACTCTGGTTTTAATTATTCAGGGGAGAAATGGCTAGAGAACAGCTGGAGATGCAGTGGAGGCTGAAGGTCCCCTCTGCCTGTCCAAGGCACTCCGTGTGACACCTGATGAAGCTGTCCCCTCGCTGCTCCTGGCAGGACAGCATGGCACCATGGCAGGCTTTGGCTGGGTGCTCACACTGCCCTGCACGTGGGTCCCACCCTGGTCTAATAACCAAAATCTAAAATTCACTTTTGGGCACTGGATGGAGATGGGAAGATTTGTCTCACCCCGAGCACGAGTTATCCAAGGTGAGTCTCAAACACACAGGGCTGACTCCCACTAAAAAACACGGCTGCTTGCACTCTGTATTTATGCATCCCTCTGCCCAGGCCTGGGCTCCATCCTGCTTTTCCTTCCAGGCACAGTGAAAGGGCCATTCAGGCGCTCAGCTCGCTGTGGCTCCAGCCTGCAAGCCCTCTGCCAGCACAAGAGAGAGCACAACAGGCTGCCAGCAGGAGAAAATCTCTTTTGGCCTCGCTAGCCTTTACACTTCTTATGCTTAGAATACATCCCTCAGGCTTTTCTTTTTCTCCTTTTCATGCTAATTGCTGCAATGGAGCCCATAGCAGCACACAGGGCAGCAGCAGTGTGAGCTCTGCACAGCACGGATGTGGTGCTCCATTCCCATGGCCCCACTCCCGACACAACACTGCATGTACACAGGCAGTCTCATTTTGTGTCCTTGAGATGTATTTTTTATCTGGTTTACCATCAAGAAAGACAGAATGGAAAACGATCGTGGACATGCTGCAGCCTGCTCCAGCTCCACATTGCCTTGAGCTCTGCCAGCTGCCCCACAGCCATCCCGAAGCTGGTTGTTGTGCTTGTCAAACCTTAACCAAAACCAGCATTCTGCCTGCTTCATCTCATCCTCTCTTTTTCTGATTAGATCTGTTTCCTCTGCCTATACAATTCCTCTGCCTCTGCAGATAACAGAACCAGAAAAGCCAGGGGTACTGTAAGAGAGAGAAGGTGACACAAGGAAAGGAATAATATCTTCAAGCTGAACAAAAAGTAATGTATTTACCCTGATTTAGATTTACCCTTTATCTTTGAGCATAAGGATTTCCAACTGCTAAAGGAATTCCCCAGGAGGGCCAGCATGCTTTCTTTCTCAGAGAAGCATGAATCCCATGCTGGTCGTTTATTCTAACAATTTCATTCCTTCTCAAGTGATGCTAGAGCCCACATTATTTTACCTGATGGATATTTACACAAGAGATGCTAGTTTTTGTGCTTTTAAGAGCATAATGGAGACATCTTCTTTGGTGGTTCCCTAAAACTCAAGCCAGCTTCTTCAACTCACTGCTACAGAATGGACACAGATGTAAGCATACAATTTTCCTTTATGGTTTTTTCCTTGCTGGAAACTCAAAGCTAAGCTGGATAGATGTGCAGGAAATGCTCTGGAGCATGCAGGGTGACCTTGATCCTATTGCCATATCTCTACCAGAGTAGCCAAGCTATGGCAAAACTGGGATTCCCCAACTCACATACCCAAAAATTTGACCAGATCATAATGGTTTTTGGATATGGCCAATGTGAAAGTAGAGGAGGATCACTGCTGCTTCCCCTCTCAGTAGTTGTGTTGACTGTGTGGTGAACGACTGTTCTCCCAGAAAGGCACTGAGCCCCATTTGCTGTGATTTAGGGTCCTGTTTGTTGTGCACAGACACTTTTGCAGCCACTGGGAGTTTGCACAAATATTTGCAAGTCTGATGACTGTACACACAGCTCCAAAAAGTCCTATCTATGGTGGAAATGTAAGCAGAAGCACTTTGTTACTGTACTATTTTTTGAAAACGTATCTCATGCAACGAGGGGCCAGACACTGACCTTCAATGCCAAGAGCATAAAGGGCTGGTAAAGAAAGGTCAGAGCACACAGATAACACCTGTGCTGGCGAGATGACATGGGCTCTCCCTGCAACGACAGCTCCTGAAGGAGAAGCTCAGTTTGGTATGGCTTGGAGAGACATTCACTCTATTCTCCCATATTGGCCAAACTGCTCATCCCAGACAGGTTTCAGTTGTCCACTCCAAAGAACATCATGTTTTTTGGAAGCACAACTGCCAGCCTGAATACACAATGCCATGTTGTTCACAGTGGGGTTTTCCATCCAGAGCTGGTTCGGATTATTTTTTTTCCTGCAAGCAAACAAAACTCACTGTTGTTCCTTTCCACTTGCAGCGCGTGCATAAACTGGTGCTGGCACAGTGGTAAATGGAGCATTGGTGGTTGGGTTTGTTTGCCCTCTCCAGGAAATGCGGCTCGCTTGGGGCAGCCTGGCCCTGGCTCACTCCCTGCCTCATCATGTAAATGCAGAGGTTGTGATATGTCTGTGCTAAAAGCTCTTTCAGAGCTGGGCATAAGGGATTGCCCAAGGACAAAAAATACCTCAGTGCCATGCCAGGCAGAAAGGAAACCTGAAGGAGTTAAGCCCCAAAGCAGTGGCTGTCGTCACAGTGTGCTCTGCATCTCAGTTGGGCTGTGAATCACAGAATTGTTATTACAGAATCATCAAAGTTGGAAAAGACCACTAAGATCATCCAGTCCAACCACCAACCCACTGCCACCATGCCTGCTAGACCATGTCACAGCTCAGTCCAGCCCTTTGCAATTAACAAGGATCTGGCGGCGGAGGAGTTAAACTCCAGCAGCAGGCCTGGAATCCACAAAGGTGTGCAAATTGCAGCCAGGCCTTCAGATGTGCTGGGTTTGCCCAGGGGCTGCTAAATTCCTGCCTCTCCCCATGCAGTTGACATCTCCATCCCCACCAGCTTGCTGGCTGCTTGCCCTGCCCTGCCTTGCTGGGTGAGAAAAACGAAAATAAGGATGACTATGAGAGCAGAGAAAATGCTGCTGCAGCAGAGGTGGTTTCTGGCAAAGGAGGGCTGGCCACGTCATGGGCATTTCTTGGCTTCAGCCCTACAAGCAGCTCCCACCTCAGCAGGCAGCAGCCTGCAGGGGAAGATGGAAAAGTACCGGTGTGTGCAGCCAGGAGAGAGGCTCTGCAGGCTCTGTGCACTCACATGCACTGTGCACACATGCACCATGCACACACACATGTGAACTGTGCTGTTGTCTTTGGCACTAGGCTGCCTTAATCTGGACACTCCTTCCTGCATGCTCCAACTGGGGGGGGTCATTGGACCATGCCATTCACCAGGAGCTGCTGCTAATGGCACAGCACTATCAGCTGGATCTGATAGCACACTAAAGCAGCATTATAAAGCTCCAAGGTGGAAAAGAACTGGAGACAAGACCGAGTGGCCCCATCCTTTCGAAGATGGTATGAAAAGTGGATCTTAGGCTGACTCTATACCCAGCATTGACCCAACACCCCAGCACCCAAAGAGGAGGGGTTGCTTAGACGGCACTGAGTTTTCCAAGCCTGTTCAGCCTGTGTACAAGGTGAGAAGTTGGGGCCGCTGGCAATTTTTACCAAACTGCATGCCCAAGCACCAGCAGATGCCCTGGAGGTGACAGAGTTCTGAGAGCTCTCTATTTTTTGCAGTCATGCCTTCAAAACAGGAGGGGAGTGATTTATAATGGAGCAGTGTCACCAGCTGGCATTTGAAAAGCATTTCCTCCCTGTCAACAGGCAGGAGAGGAACCGGAGGAAGCTATGTAAAACAAGATTTCTTTTGCCTTGATTCATAAAATGCTTCCCTGGATCAGGAGATGAGCAGCTTTGAGCCCTGTTTGCAGCATGGCATGGATCAGTCCCTACATTAAGGCTCATCCCAGTGCCACAAGCATGCCAAGCAGTGCATGCCAATGACTATCAGCCCATATTTTCTTAAGCTGATGCTATATAGGGAATGAGAAAATTCAGATCCAATGTCTGTGGGCTTCATGCAGCGATGCAGAGGAAGAGGAGAGGCTTCCCCCCACCTCTGGTGATTTGCCCATTAGCTCCCAGCTCCTTCCCACCAGCTCAAGAAGTAATGGGGACTAGAGATCTCTTTATAATTCTCCTCCACAAGCACATGAGTCAGAGCTGCTGCCTTCATTTGTCGGTAATCAGAAGAGTGAATGCATCCACGCTACCTCCTTGCCTTTTAACACCCTTAGAGGGGCTCCCAGTTTTAATGCTTCAGATCTAGAACAGCTCTTGGCTCATTACGCATGGCCATTTGTCCCAAAGTGCAGAGGGGTCCACAAACGCTTTGGTAAGTGGGATGAGAAACCACCTTATTCCAAAGGAGTGTGGAAGTTCCCGTGTTCTCTACTCAAAACAGCATTGCCTGAAACATCTACCTCTGTGATTTTCCTGTGAGTTGTTGCCATTAGCACCCCTTCTGTGCTCTGCATTGCCATCCTCAGACACCTCAGTCTCTCTCTCTAGGAAAGAGCAGGGAAAGGCAAAGAGCTGCATTGCTGCATGAGTGATAATTTATTATACCAGTGGATGTTTTGACTTTGCTAGGTGGTAGGCAGTCAGAACTTCACTCATTCCTTAGTTTTCAAGACTTCTGTGGCTACCACCATCAGGCAACCTGAGTACTCCGGTCTGCAAGGGCATGGCCATATGCAGTAGTATGTGTAGGTAGTGCAGCTCTGCCACTTGATGTTATGGTCGGAAATCCAATTGCTGAGAGGACATGACTTGCCAAAAAAGTCATAACATACCCTCAGCAGCAAGACAGGGAGCTGAAGAAAACAGTCACAGGTTGTCATAGTATTAAACAGAGCATACTGCCTCCTGCCAAGATGTAGGTAACCCATGTAAGGTCAGCACTTTAGTAGATATCTTGCACCATATACCATAATACAGCTTGTCCTCTGACCTTAGCATCATTGACGGTTGATTTTCCATTTGCTGTCAGTCAAGTTCCTTGTGCAGTTCTGCTTCTCCAGCATGGAAATTCTTGCTGAGAGGGTGCAGCCACCAACAGGGAGGGTAATGGCAATGATCAGAAGTCACCCTGGCCCCTCGTGCTTTCTGCAATTAAAGGATTCAGCAACAGATACCTGCTGCGTTCTGCAGGGAAAAACACAACATCAGCTGGCACAGGAGCCTGTTGACTTAGGGAGGTGGCAGGGAGAGAACAGCTGTCCAGCCAAGCTGTGCAGCGAGGTGCGGGGCCATACCTGAGCCCTGTGAACAAGGACGCTCTGTGCATGGACACAGCAGCACTCCCAGTCCTGCAGAGCCCAGCTCCCTGCCAGACGCCTGCGGTCGTCAGCCCTGGAGCACCAGGACAAGGTGACCAGAGCTGCCTCCTCTCTCCTCAAATCACAGAGCTGCACAAATTGCTCTCTGGTGTACAGAATGACTTTAAATGAGACTGCTCTGCTTTTTACGTGAAGGCTGTGATGCGATCTATACTGCCACTAAGACTGACCTGGCTTTAGATTCTCTTTGGTACCTTCAAATCCTAAGCAGGAATGCTGTGTTGGGGTCACTGCTGTATCCCTCTATCACCCCCACCATGCAGACACTATGGAAACTGTCCCAGGAACTCCTGTTCAGAGCACCAGAAGCTCTGGCTAGGTTCATGCAAGTCCCTCAAAGCGTACCCTACTGCTTCAACTCTTATCCCCGCTCCTCAGAGCTGTGTGTGAGATCAGCCTACCCTGAGCTGTGTGGAGGACTCAGCTCTAACAAACCAGTTCCTCTTCAATCCTCCTCAGCCCATGACCATGCCCCAAAGGAAACTTCATTCCTCATCTCCAGCACCCCAGAGAGATCCCAGCAGGTGCTTGCCACAGTGCAGACCTCAGGAGAGTTGGGTCCAAACTGGGGAGGCAAATGTTCTGTTGCCTGGGAAGCTAGAAGCAGTCCTCTCCTTCATCTCCTTTCATAAATCCCCCATCCCATCTCTCACATCATCTCTATATTGCCATGTTGAGAAATGGCCATTTGTTCTCATTCTCACATCTCTCTCAGATTTCCTAATCCTTGTTGCCCTGTTTTTGGGACACCTCATCTTCCCAACCTTCCCACCACTTGTGCCTCCTGCTCTGTTATTCACTCCCATTGCTTGTGGTCTGCCACACAGCAATGGCAAAAGCACTGCATCATTGGCATTTGTAGAGCAAAAACATGCCAGCAGCACACTCATCCACCTCAGCAAGGAAAGAACCAATGTCGCAAACCAGCCTCAGCACTAAGGGACGTGGAAAACTTGCTGGGAAGAGAGCTGCAAAATTCCAACAGCCAAGGGAGTACACATCAAAGGAACATCGCTGCAGCCCTGGCCGGCTGTCCACAACCCCATTTCCCTCTTCACCTTTTGTCTGCTGCCCTGGGGTGCTGCATGCCTGCCAGCCCTCCAGCTCAGCACCCAGACGTGGAGGTAAATAGTGTGGGAAGCGTGGCGAGGAAGAGGCGGCCACCCCTAAGTGTCCCAAGGGCTCCTGGGATGCTGCAGTCCTCCCTCCACCACAGCCTCCTCCCCACAGGCCCAGCAGCACTGAATAGAGAAGCTTGTTTAGGTATAACCAGGCTGGCTTGCGCCAGGGGACAGAGATGAGAGCCACACACAGGACAAGTGGAAAAATCCAACGAGCTCACCCTGCTGACAGTGTGAGTAGAGGTTATTCTTGGCCACCCTTACACTATACTGAAGACGAGGGCTGTAAACACTGTCCCAAAGCCTTCCTTGCCTCCTGGTACTGCTTTTCAATTAACCTGCATCCTTAGTTTCAGGCAATAGTTCTATATCAGGCAGCAGTACTCACCTACCTACCTAATCCCCAGTGCCCAGGTGTCCTTGGCCAGCAGAGGCCAGAGGCATGCCCTCCTCCTCAGTTCCAATTCACACCCAGAGGTACCAGTGTAGCCTCACACTTGTCTCAGTTTAAGCACCTTTCCACTTGCTTTCCTCCTTGTCACAACTGAGATTTTATCTGGGTTTTGCTTCTCTGCTTTCTTTCCTTTCTGTTCTCTTCCTTGTCTCCAGAAACTGGTTGGGACGCAGCTTCCCAACAGCTTCCTGGGGCTCCACTGTAGTGCATGGAGGACATCTGGCTGCCCTTGGCCACATGGAGCTATGGGGTGCAAGGCAGAGGGGAGCAAAGAAATGGCCTTCTGGAGAGGAGATGGGGCAGAGACCAGCAGGGACATTCCAGCAAGGAGTATTGGGCAAAGAAAGGGTCAGAGTCCAAGAGGAAAAGAGGAAAGGAGACCAGATCTGAGAAAAGAGATGGGCACAGCTATAAACGTAGTGCTAAAGAACTTGTGTGCTTTGCTTCTCTCCATAGTCCCCCATGGGCTGTAAGTGCTTAACACTTCTAACTTTAATATCCAGGTCAGGTTGGGTATTAGGATAAATTTCTTCTCTGAAAGAGTGTTGAGGCTGCCCAGGGAGGTGTTGGGGTCACCATCTGTGGAGGTGTTCAAGAACTGCGGGGCTGTGGCACGAGGGACGTGGTGGGGATGAGTTGGTGCTTGGATTAGATGCTCCTACTGGTCTTTTCCAACCTTAATGATTCTGTGATTCTCTGTATGTCCTCTAGCCAAGCACCATATAGCCAGAGCTGCATGCTGTGGCCACTGAGCCAGGCAAGGCATAAAGAAAGCAGCACATACTGATTACTGAATTATCTGCACCACTCCTGGAGTAGTTAAATACACTGAATACTAATATGCTAAATATACCAGTGCCTCCTGCATGAGGAGACAAGGTCATGTCACCTGGCCTTCAAAGCCAGTGGCATTGCAGTGAATATAGCCCAGGACTCCTGCCTGTCGGTCCCTATGCTAACCACCAGGCAATGCTCCTCCCTAATGTCTAATAGCAGCTACCACAAATATGCTTCCCTCATCTCCTAAATACAGGAGGAAATAAATGGCCACAGTATATTCACTGTGTCTGTAGAGCTGCTGTTCAGCCCTCGCACTGCCCTCAGGTAACCCGGGAAAGAGTGGCTCTTGTGAGACGCACGGACACTGCTGCCCACAGGATGATGTAAGGTTGGAAAACAAAGTGAGCAGCAACAAAAAAGGGACAAACCAACAGGCAGCAAGTACTTCATTTTCATAGGAGAGAGCAGGATCTGCAAGTGAGTCTAAGTGTTGCTTGCCTTGCCTGGTAACAAGTGCGCAGGGCTACTGTGATGTTATTTGTAGGCAGCTAAATATATTTAAATCAAAAACTTCGGCATGGCCCTTGGCAAGACCATGTGTTCCACTGCTTTACTTTTAAAGCAGAAATGATGGTACTGCTGAATGTCACCAATGTGTGTGGAGAGCTCAGATGGTTCAACAGCAGTTGCCATGCCATACAGAAGCAACACAGGTCTCAAGGGCACGTCAGTCTGTTTCCTTGAAACTAGAGTAAATCTGAAACCTGAGATCTTCATTTCCAGGATTCTCACTTGAGCCTAAATAATCCCCAAATCCCAGCAACAGTGAAAAGCTTCACCTAAGTAAGGTCACATCCCACACATGTAGCTTTCTCTTCAGAGAGTGTATGAAAGGAAAGAAAAGAGATGTAGCAAGGCTACAAAAACTCCAAGTTGCAGAGGCTGCAGAGCCTGCAGTGATGAGTTTCATGGAGATGTCCTGAGAGAGATAGATCTATGGTGGGCTTGGGACTAGAACACGGGCAAGGCTGAACAACTTAAGCATTAAAAGATTGGAGAAGCATCACTGGGTGGAAGAAGCAAGCAAGAGTTCTTGCACCATGTCAGAGAGGTCTTCAGGCAGAAGGCCGCGCTGGTTGTCCCCTCTGTCACAGGGCAGAAGTTGGGTGGCTGCAGCAGTAGAAAGCACCAAGGCTCTTGGAGCCCTCCTCCCTCCCAGCACAGTGTGGTACCACTCCCACACCTGGCCACCCAGGCTGCCCAGCCACCGGGCTCAGGGGAGGTGAGCAGGGAGCATCACAGCCCGCAGCAGCTTAGTTTAATCCCAGTCCCGATGCACATGCTGCCCTCCTGAACAGTTTCTTTCTTGCAGCTTGAACACTCTGCATTGTCCTTCCCCACCATTTTGCAAGCAAGGTCCTTCTCCTGGTTGCTAGTGTTAACACAGGTTTCCCTTGTTCTGTCCCTTGAAATTTCCAGTAAAGCGCCTTTAATACAATCTCTCTGTGGCTGCTCTAATTATGTGTGAAATATTTTTTCCCCCCATAAACCAAAGAAAACAAATCAACACAGTAAGATCCTTTCTCTCAGGCTGTTTGGCAGGTCTTACGGTCTTCAGAAAAGTTACCAAGGTCCACACAGTCTCTGCTGTCTTTTCACAACAGCACTTTTGGGTTCCTGTAAAAGGACCCAACAAAGGAAAGGGTCAAGCAAATCACAAAGCCCTGAATGCCTATTTTCCCACCTGAATGTTCATAGGCCAAAGGGAATGCTGTCTGCTGAGCAAAAGAACAAAGGCCAAGATACATTTATTGGACCCAAGGTGAGAAGGAGAGTTTAATTTGTTTTCAGAACACATGAAGCTGTTTGATCCCCTCCATATTAATGGCCTTCATCCCCCATGGCTCTACTCCTGGAAAATCCAGGGGTATATACAGCACTGACAGCCTGTGGACACTGGAATCACAGAATCATGCAGTCAAATACTTGAATCAAACAATCACGGAACCAAAGAAACATAGAATTATGGCGTCATGAAATCATGCAATCTTGGAATCAAAGAATCATAGAATCTTGAAATCACAGAATTGTGGAAACAGACTCATGGAATCACCTAGGTTGGAAAAGACCTGCAAGACCCACCAAGTCCAGCTATATGCCTCAACTCGGCCTCAAACTTCAGCCTAGAAGCTCAGGCTCTGGACTCAGCAGAAGACTCAGCTAAACGGAGCAGAGATCTGTAGGTCCTTATTCTAAAGCAGCAGTACACAGAGAAGCAGAGACACGTGGCCAAAGGCTCAGCTGCAAGGAGCTAAAAAAAAGAAGGATGTCCAGAGGTGTGGTTGGTTTTGGAGAAACATATGAGTACCTCTGTAACCTTCAATGCCCCTCTGAGATCCACTTGCACTGGGGGAAGGACATGAGAGCCCCAACCTGCCTCATAATCATGGGTTTTAAATGGCAGGTTTTGATCTGGTGCTCTGAAATCTGAGAGCTGAAAGGTGAGGCAGGTTAGATCTTCCACTGAGAGAAAAAGATGATGTATGCTATTTGTAGTGACCCTGAGGCTATTTCTGGGCTTCTGAATTAGGGCTCCAGCTCCATCCACCCACCCTACAACCCAGACAGAGAATGGATCACTCTTCTGCGTCGAACAAAAAGGTGCATTTACTGAAGACTGAAAAACAAGGAGTGAAACACGGAAACTGAAGGATGAGGTTTCACAACTGAGATTAATAATAAATAAATAAGGGGGTTAGAAAGAACAAACTACCCACTCACTCTCAAGCCTGTGGATGGAGAATTCTGCATGTGTTAGGTCTGGAGAAACCCCTTGTACATTCCTCCTTCCATCTAAGTCTGAGCTTTGATCACCCCAGAAGAAGGTCTGGTGGCAGCCAGCTGCTCTAGCAGTGATCCCACATCCACATTTGCTACATGTGGGTCCATACTGTTGGACTGTGGGGCTTTCAGTGGGGTTTTGGTTTTCAGATTGATTTTTTTACACCTTTTTCTTACTCACCAGCAAAAAAAAAACAGAGATATAAATGGGGAAGAGGAAATGAGTACTCCAGGACAGGTCTGAGGGGGTTAAAAGGCTCAGGGGGAGCGTGGCCTTAATGGGATGACAAAAGATTGACCTCCAAAGACAAGTATCTGCCTCTGTTGCTGAAAGAGCAAAATCGGATGTAACTGCAGCAAGAAAAGCCCACTGCCTGCTGTGAGTATTTGTGGGCTTTCTACTGAAAAAATTACCTCTGGGTTGTTGCATGCCAACCAGGCCATCCGTCCATGATCCCTTTGTTTATTGGCTGAAACTGCTTAGTTTGGGGGATTCCTGGAAAGTGAAAACAAGTGCCTTGGCCTCATCCTCTGCAGGGGGATGGCAAGCTGGAAACTCTGCCTAAGGCAGTCCTTGGCTTTTTCCTAAGTATCTTCCTTTTTGTGCCTGCTTTTCTTAATTCTTATTTACCAGAGTGGCCACCTGAGGCTTCCCAAGAGATGCTCTGTGGCACCTACCCATCTCAAGTCAATGGGGATAGGGAAAAAAAGGTCAGTCCATGTGCCCTGATTTCTCCACAGCCCCCTGGTACCTCAAAGGCAGAAGAGGGATTGTGATAGTGCTCCTCACTGGGGTGCTGGCTGGCCCTTGAGAAAAACAGAAACCTCCTATTTCCCTTCCCCTGGGTTTGCATGGGACTGACACCTCCTGGTGGAGGAACCCTGATGGGTCTGCCAGTAATGTCATGATGAAAGCAAAGGGAGAAGGCCCGTGCACATAGCCCTCGAAGCCCCCAGCCCCCTTTTCAGCAGCTGAGCCCACGTGCATGGGCTGCATAACCTACACAGGTAAGGCCAAGGGGATGGAGAGCAAAGCATCCAGCCCAGCCAGCCTGCGTCGCTTGACGTAATCCCTCCACCAGCTTCCAAGGTCAACAGCAAGCTGTTTGTATGGTGCTGGGTCAGGGGAGGCATTCTGGAAGGAAAGCAAACAGAGGAGATGTCCTCTGCCAGCACAAAAGGTGCTGTATTCCCATGTTGCTCTATCCCAGGCTGGAAGGAACATAAAAATAGCACTGTTTTCATTCATTCATTGTATAAATATTGTGCGTATCGCCCACTCCCACATTTCCTTACAGCTCTCCATTAGGGATGGGGTCAAAGCTAGGTTCAGCCCAAGCAGCTGTTTAACAAGGTGAGGTGAGGGCATGCACATATGCCAAAGGGAAAAAAAAAGCAGAGGTGCTTTTAGGAGAGGAGTTTTCATGGGTGGGAGATGCACACAGCATCACTCAGCCAAGGGAATGATCCTCTGGGACAAAACCTATGTCACTGTCATCCAGAGATGACCAGAAAGGGTCACACAGATGGCACACTTGGAGCATGGATCTGAGTGGATTGAGGAACAACATGTCCCTTGTGCAAGGAATTATAGAATTAATAAGTTTGGAAAAATTGTCAAGTCCAACCATCACCATCATGCTCACTAGCCATGTTCCCAGTGTGGATGCCATGCACGAAGCCGGACCCCACAGCATCCCAGTTAACAACCCCATATCAGGCTGTGGTCCTGGGATGCTGCTCCTGCCTCTTGCAGGGAAAATGACCATTATCCTGTACCCTAAAAGCCCAACACATAGGGGGGACATTCTCAGGGTCACTGTTCCATGCTGCTGTGCAGCCCCTTGGTGGGTGGGGAGCAAACACACTGAAGGCACAGACACTTTTGGAGCCCATTCCTCCCATTTCACCCTCCTGTACACCCCAGTTGCACCTATCCAAGCACAGAAACGAGGAGCTAGGACACAGACAAGACGCCCCATCCACGTGATCTCAACACTGAATACATGACCAGAGATATCCTCACCCCTTCACACAACACCACTGAGCAATCGGAAAGACGAAAAGAGGACGGGAGAAGCAAAAAAGAAGAAAATATTTCGTAAAAAATACTCCCTGCCAAACAGAGCCCCCTCTGTGCTCCCCATCCCACCCACGGGCCGGGGCTACTATTTTTATCGGGTGAGGAATAAACCACACTATCGGGGTGGGGGTGCAGGGGGAGCCCAGCTGTTTACGTCTGCCGGCACGGGGCAGCAGAAGGCGGCCCATTGAGAACGTCCCACTCACTGAGGCTGAATGGGTGCCTTGTGCAGCTGGAGGCGCAGGAAGGGCAGCGATCCCAAGCTGGGATGCAAACAGGGTTGGGAGAAGCAGTGTATGAGCGTGGGGTTTGCTTTTTAAAGATGGGGTGAATTTTCCACCCACGCCGACAAGGGAGGATATTCACTTTGGAAGAGAGGCACAGGTGCTGTGTTTGGGGGAGGCTCTTCTGTGCCCTTTTTACCCCCAGTGTTGACTTTTCAGCCCCCTCCCATGCTCTCAGTGGGCAAAGCGTCTCCTTGGAGCCCTCAGGCTCCTCCTATTTTTTACCTAACAGGATTTTGGCTCTGCCTTTCCATCCCTCTGGCTGCTCATCCTGCCACGCAACCCCAGGGTAGGACCATATGTTCCACCCATGAGGCAGTGACATGGGCTATGCAGACCCTTATACATCACACCATGCTCTCCCCAGCCTAAGACCATGTTCTGAATAAGCGCAGGACCCAAACGTGCCATTCCAAACTGATGGTGAGGCACCTGGTCAAGAGACATTCAGGTTTTGCCCCATGCAATCATAGAATGACAGAATCATCTGAGTTGGAAGGGACCCTTAAAGGCCATCTGGTTCCACTCCCTGCACTGAACAGGGATGCATACAACTGATCAAGTGCTCAGAGCCCCATCCAACCTGTTCCCCTCCAGGGACAGGGCACCCACCACTTCTCTGGGCAACTTGTGCCTCATCACTCTTACCATAAAAACCCTTTTCCTTATATCCATTTTTAACCCCTCCTCTTTTAGTTTGAAACCATTTCCCCATGTCCTATCACAACAGAGCCTCCTAAAGAGTCTGTTCCCTTCAAAGCAGTCCTTGCTGTGCCCCAGCAGCAGCTCCAGAGAGATTTCCTCCTCCTAGTGCTGGGCACTGAATCCTCCACTCCATGCTTCCCCACTGTGAGGAAAGGAGAGCTCAGAGCTTCTATCCACCTGAACCAAAACACAGCTGAGCATTCAAAGTGACTTCCAGCTTCATCCCAAGCATCACTGCCCACCATACCTTCAGAAAAGACAATTGCAACAAATACTACTACAGATAAGGAATTCACAACAGCTGATCTAGGAGCCCTTCAGATGCCCTCTGTAAAAGCATGGGCAGTACTTTTCAGGCAAAAGCTCAGAGCTCCCAGGTTACCCTCAGATTTCCAGTGCCTTTTCCTGAGGTCTTGGCACAGATGTTTAAATTGTGCACTGCCCCATTCAGCTGCCTTCTCAAGGATCAGTCGGGATCCTGAACCCTCTTCTCACGCCCCTGCTAGTTCCTAAGTGCCTGGTTAGCATTAAATAGGATTAAATAATTCTAGAAGTAACGTTTCTAGGACACCAAGCCCTCCTTTTCACTCCGAGGGGCACACGAAGATTTGAGCTATGGGCTGTGAGATGGTTTGAGTTGGTGGTTGTGAAGAAGGGGCAACTTCATCACACTGAGTGGGTAGGTCTCACCATTTTTAAATGCACTTTGAGGGTTTTATTCTTTATCCCTCTGACTGTTCTTTGTTCTCCTGTTTATTCTCCTTATTTTTTGGTTCTTGGGGTTATTTTTTGGCTGGAAAGCCACCAAGCCTGCCTTTCATTGCTCTTGGAAAACTGCAAATAGCAATCAGCCATACCGATTCAATCTTTTTCTGTCTGGTGTTATTTCCTTTCCTGCCTGTTTTCATCCAGAACTGCTTCTACCATGCAAATTCTGGATATTCAAGAGGCAAATCTATTATTCACCCTTCCTTGGGCACAGGGTTTGTTCTCTGATCAAATATTTGCTCTCCCTGAAGGCTGAGCCTCACTGGGAACAGACACAAGTCTCCTCTGATTTTCATAATGACACGTAACAGCTTTATTTCACTGTAAGCACTTCTCTGGTTTGTCACCTGTATTCCAAAGACCTCTGAATTGTCACTCCCCTGCTTTAAACAAAAACTAAAAGCCACTTATATGACTTTTTGGACGCAGCCTCTGCTCAGTCTAAAAACAAACAAACACCACCCGTTCCAATCGCAGGTTATGAATCACAATTTCTCTGCACGTCTCGAGCTGTTTTTCCAATCGCTCCTGATGCAGACGCACAACAGGGACAGCCAGCAGGTACTGAGCCATGCCTGTCCCTTTCCCGAAGTTGCTAAGGAACCACTTTGTGTGGAGCATCACATTTTCCTAGCTGGTCAGCCCCGAAGGGAATTTTCTCTGTTCCCTGGCTTCAGCTCACTAAAGGTTCACATGGGGTTTTCTTTGCCAAACCACAGTGGAAGCTGAGGGTACACGGGGCTCCCAGTCCATCCCCAGCAAAACAGCTCAATGTATACATTTCCCAACAGAACTTTATGTTACTCGGAGAAAGGGCTGCGGTAAGGCGCGAGATATTTCAGAGTCCTTTGCACACATGAGTCAGAACAAAATCACTCCGGGTACATTTTATAGCTCCTGTCTACGTGCCTTTTTTTCACCCCAGTTGGAAATACCGAGCCCTGCCTAAAGCACAAGCCATCATGCTCTGTCTGAAGCACGCCTCGCCTGTCCTTATGCTGCCCAGGCAGCCGATGCTTCAGCACAGCCTGAGATGGCAGCAGCCCCTGAGACAGTCCCAATGCCCTTTAAGTCAGTGGTGAGCCCTCGTTTGACCTTAAAGGATGGAATATTAAATCTGATGTTGATAGGTAGTGTTCTTCTACACCAGAAGGCATGCAAGGCAGGAGGAAATAAAGCACAGGAATTTGGGACAGGGATGCAAACGCCCTGCCCTGTTTCGCGGTCACAAAGAATTTACCCTCGCTGCCCTTCTACCACTGAAGCACTGGAAAAGATTTAATACTGAGTTTTCACATCCGAAGAAAGGGGCAATCCAAAGGGAAGATTCACAACCAAAATTTGTTAGTGAATTCCTAAGGTGGAATAAGGTCAGACTTGGAAAAGATCACTGACATCACCAATCTTAATGATTCTAACGTCCTCCTGGGAAGAAGTGGGTCCCTACACTGCTTTGTGGGAGCACTGCTGTCAGGACAATGGATGCCCTGCTTTCATGAGAGGGCATAAGTGCAGCAAGAGGCTCACGAACCTCAGGTTTAGGCATGAAACAGCCAAGGAAGCAGGCTATGAAATGAGACATGGTATCAAAATAATTCATGGAGGGTGGGAAATCTAGCATATCATAAACCAGTGTCAAGTGAAAACAGGCCAGGTCAGCCCATAGGCACTGGGAAAAGAGATGGAAGCGCAGATATTAAAGATCATACTGAAAGAGAGAAGAAGGGAAAGAGGCAGAGGACAGGTGTGAGGCTCGGTGCATGGAGCAGGGCCAACAGAAGTATGCCTGCTGTTCCAGGCAGGTTCAGGGCCCTGAAACCACCTTGTGGCTTTGGAGCACAATACACTCAGAAGAAGCATCCCTACTGTGTCAGGGAGAGAAAGGCCAGGATGGGGGTTTTCCCCCACGTAGCACCATGCAAGTTTTACTTTTGCTCACAGGTTCAGTCCCATATCCTCTGCCCATGCTCAGCTTTCACAAAGGAGACATGCAGTGTTCCTCAATCAGAGTAGGCTTTCCCAACTGTATGGTCTCAGCTGTTCCTCACCTCCTCCCAGCTCCCCCAGTTCCTTCACAAGCCAAGAAGCAGGCCTGTAACATCAGATACACTGCGTTCTCCTCCAACACAGCTTCTTCTACTCAAAGAAGTCAGCAGCACCCTCCACAAAAGAAAAAAAAATCAGAACAGTCTCTTCAGCAGCTCCCCACAGCACCAGAACTGCTGAGAATTCCATTACAGGATTCTCCTTGAGGTTTTGGGGTGGTTGCTTCAGTCTCCACCAGCTCTTAAGTCCTTCTACAATTCTACCCGCACAGCCTACAAACAGCCCTATCTCTTAGCCTCCTTCCTCTGCCTTTCTATCACATATCAGTTGTCCATAAGCACCAGGTGTCCTACATTTCCTAACACTGAGCATCCTCTCCCTGTTCCCACATCAGGACTGCTTCCACCACCTGTTCTCTCCTCTGCACCCCACAGCCAGCAGAGCCCAGAGGAGAGGTTCTTAAGTTCTCTGCTCTCTTTGTGCTCCCCGGTACATGTGCTCATTTCTACTCAGACTGCAGTGATATTGACTGCATTGCAGACATGCATAATTTGCCCAGGTTCCTTAATTAGCTTCATCTTATTTTAGTTTTCATAAACCGTGCTCTCTTTTTATTGCATAAACTATTTCTTCTCTCTCAACCACTTGTGGTGCTCTGTGTAGTTTGCTTCCAAACCAGAGGGCTAAATTTAATCCCCCACTCCCCATTCAGCTTTCTCCATTTACAGTACATTTTTTTTTCTTTTGGCAATGCCTTTTTTTTCCTCCCTTTTTTTTTCCTCCCTTTCTTTTCTTTTCTGTTTTTTTTTTTTTTTTTTTTTTTTTTCCCCTCTTTCCAAGAGGCTGGGCTTCCTTTTCTGTCCTTAAGCCCTCCTATTTCCCCCTGCCCCCTGGATGCCTGCCTACCTTTACTCTAAAATCCAGAGGAGGATCCAATACACTTAGTGTGCCAGCTCTTCAAGAGGTATCTAAGGAGGCTGACAGGAGTTTGATGGTCTCTCTTGCAGCCAGTGGCAGTTAATGTGGTCTGAAACCCTCTCTCTCTTTTCTGCCATTCAAACACAGCACTTACTCTTCAAGCCTGCTGCTGCTGCCACTGCCTGAAAGGACCTGAAATACCATACAGGGAATTGTGATTTCTTCTGGGGAACTGGAGAAAAAAAAAAAAAAAAAAGGCAGGAAAAGTCCTCTGGAGATAGCAAAGAAGACATACAGCAACAGCAAGAAGTGGCAAAGCTCTTTCCATCTTGAGCACCGAAAAACACCTACTTTCTCTGCCAGGTGTATGGGACTTAGATTCTCCAAGCACTGCACTGAACTGTTAAAGGTAAGGTGTGCTTTCCTCTCTCTTCAGTATTTTTTGCCTAACTTTCCCACTTCTTTCCTCGCTGCTTTAGGGGTGCAGGCTCTGAGTGCTTTGGTTCTTGCCCTGAGCAGAGAAACATGCCAAAAGTTGTGCAGTGGCTGATGGCAAGTTTTCTGCAGAGCTGCTCTCCTGCAAAGAGAGCTTCTGCCCGAGGAGCCAGCCCGGGTGATGGGGCTGTGCTGCCAGCAGCACTGCGGGGTGCTCCCCAGCCCTGCTGTGAGGCTGCAGAATGCAAACCCACCACTGAGGACCAGGGCTATGCATGGAGCTTTCACTTTTCTGTGGGAAGGGAGGGAAAGCAAGCCACGCGACTTGAGAGTGTGCATCCCGTGCTACAAGTGGGGAGAACAGAGCGGGGATTGCCCCTCTTCTTGTCCTCCAACCCCCGCTCTGAGCTCTCGGTGCATCGGGGTGATGGGTTGCTGCTGCCCGTGGCATTTCTCATCTTGCTGCTGAACTGAACTGTTGCAAACGTCCTAAAGCATTGTGATGCTTCTCCCGGTTATTGCTCTGATCACGGTAATTGCATCGTTATTGAGAACACACAGAGGGTGGCTCAGAGGGAGGAGGAAAAGAAGGGATGTGATCCGGGAGATCTGACAGCGGAGCACGTGTGTGTGGATGGCTGTGAGCAGCGCTCGGCATTGGCAGACCTGCCGGGTGGCATCAGGAGCCCAGCACCGGCTGTTGCCTGCCCTCCTCCTCCGTGCTTTTAGCAGTGGTTTGCATATAGCTGAGCTTTTCTGCAAGAGCAGGCAGAGCAAAAAGTTTTGTCCTTTGGAATCTGCATCAGAAATATCTCCTTTTAGGTCGTTCACCATTTCTTAAGACTTTTCACTTGAACCTTGTGCCAAGTAGCAGCTTACCCTCTGCACGTAGCAGAAAGTGTGCGTTTTAACCCAAACTTTTGAGCCAAAAAATGCACTTTTGAAAAGTTCTCCTACTTTTCTAAAATAACTTTGCCAGATGTGGAAAGGGAGGGAATATCCCATGACGAAACATTTGGGAGAGAGGAATTTCTTAGCATTCCTCACCACTTTGCTTTTTTGCTTCTACAACCTCCAGAAAGAGGATATGGGTTGAGCAGAGGGGACTGGGGATTGAGGTGGGCATTAGGTGGGTTTTCAGACCTCACCAAGAAGAGCTGTTGGAAATTTTGAAAGCTGAACTGTTTGTTTCTTTGCTTTGGTTCTTTGGGGTTTTATTTTCCTGCTCATGTGGTGAGCTAGAGGGAGATATTTCCACTCCCTGATACATTTGGAGATGCTGTCAGAGCATGGAGAGGCATCCCTCCTGCCCTTGCTGGACCAGAGATGTTCCCATGATGTGCTCTCAGCAGCTCTAGTGGTCTCTGGGGAAAAACTCCATCTCTTCTGCTTGAACTCCTGTTTAATGTTTCCTCTAATTGTGGACAAAAGTGGGGTTTGACAGCAGCATGAGGGTTGGAAGGCAGGTGGGCAAAGAGCTCCCAGGAGATAGGAAATTGAGGGAGTGAAGGAGGCAGAGGGAAATGAGACAAGGACGTTAATATAAAGGCTGTAGACCTAGCACCAGTGGAGAAAATGGCAGCTCAGCACTGTAAAACATGACCTGCATGGAGAGGAATGTTAAGGGGTTCTAGAGAAGAGGTTGGATGGTATCCCATAAAAGACAAATGAATGATTGTAAATGTTCAATGCTATGGTGTCGTCCATGTGTGACCAGAAGCCCCAGGGACTCCAAAACTCACTCCACTGCAGGTCTTTTCTCTCCTCTGCTCTCTGCATTCACAAATGGCCCAGGTCTGGTGACCTCACTGCCTCCCCACGCTGCCTTACACACAGCAAGGACGTGAACTGGTGGAGGTCCAGCTGCTCCCAGTTCAAAAATCAACAGGACCTTTCTTAGCTGCCTGAGACATCTTTTCCACCACCATCCTCTGCCATCTCCCTGTTTCTCCCTTTTCCTTGCTGGCAGTGGGACGGCTGCTCCACCGCAAGCCCAGCCTTCCCCATACTGCGTCCTCCTCCTCCTCCCACTCCCCCCGGAGCCTCCACGTGTGAACAAGCCGGGCTGTGTGTGCTGCTCACAGGCAGCTTCCCAGCAGCAGCAACAAAAGCTGTCTTCATCCCAGCTCTGGACCACATACGGAGCCAGAGTGCGACGGCTGCGGAGCGGCCCGCTGCATTCAGGGCTGTTTAAAGAGTGAAAGAGACAGCAAAGAGAGGGAGCTGTTATATATATATATATTTAAAAAAAAAAAAAAAAAAAATCTTGAGCCCAGTGCAACAACGGAAACCTTAGAGTTTACTTTTAAAAACTCAGTGTTTCCTTGTGCGAGGGCTGAACAGCCCAGGCTGTGTGCGCGGCGGGACTGCGGGCGCTGCTGTGTGCACAAGGCAGGGTGTGTGCCATGCCCCGCGCTGCTCTCAATGGGCTCACAGTGCTGAGCTCAAGAAGCTTTTTGTTGGCCTCATGAATAGGTGGGGGATTTGTAATGTTCACCGTGCTGATTTTTTTTATTTTTTTTATTTTATTTTTTTTTTTTGAGATGCTTCCCGGTGAGATTTTTCCTCCGAGTTCTTTACGATGGGCTTTCCCATTTTTTAATAGAAATTTCCACTTCTCACTTGAGTGATATTCTCCTTTCCCAGTGTTTGCTCAGTACAGATCAGGGAGCAAGAGGGTGGGTGGGATGATGAGAGAGGCCAGGATCTGTGTGGGGTACCCCAAAATCATAGAATCGGTGGAGTTGGAAGGGACCCTTCAAGGCCATCTGGTCCAACTGCCCTGCACTGAACAGGGACTCCTACAGCTGATCAGGTGCTCAGAGCCCCATCCAGCCTGACTGCAGTGTCTGCAGGGATGGGGAACCCACCACCTTTCTGGGCAACCTGTGCCAGTGCCTCGCTGCCCTCACTGTAAAGAACTTTTTCCTTATCTCCAAGCTACATTTCTCTTCTTTTATTTTAAAACTATTTCTCTACTGCCACTGAGACCCTGCTAAGGAGTCTGTCCTCTTTCTTACAGCCCCTTTAGATACTGAGAGGCCACCGTAAGATCTCCCCAGATCTTTCTTTTCTCCAGGCTTAACATCTCCAGCTCTTTCAGCCTCCATATGGTTTAGCTGCTGAAATACCCTCAGCAGCCAAGCAGCAGAGAAGCAGACCGCTTTTCTCAGCTTCTCAGCCCTGCTTTAAAAACCCAATCATCTGGGTGAGCTTAGACACATCACGGTTTCAGATGGAGCCACGTTATGGGGACGCGGTCCCATCACCAGAGAAGGAGAAGGAAAGGCAGGGACTTGGGTTGTGCAGTGAAGTCCCAAAGCCACCACTTCTCTGTTCCCGCCATGCAAGCTGTGGTGAAGCAGACCATGAGCCTTACCTTGGTGCGGAGCTCTGTGACAGACGCAAGTCGTGTGGAATTGGGGTTACGTTTTGGGGAAGGAAGGTCTGTGCTGCTTGTCCTGGGCCTGTTGTCAGGGGGGTCCGTGCCGCAGGGAAGCAGTCAGGCAGGGCAGCGTTCTGGCCAGGCGGAGCAGGCCGCGCTCACAAGCTGGGCCCGACTGAAGGCAGACATGCCCAATAAACCCCGCTTACATTAGTGGGAGGGTATGGAATGTAAATATTCATGCTTCAAGGCATAAGGCGACCACTAAATGCCGAGTGTTAAAAAGAAACTTCCTCCTCAGCACTTTCTTCCCTATTTTTCGATGATGAGAACTTTGCTCTGATGTTAGTGATACAGATCTTGTCCAAGACAGGATGCTGGCCTGGACACAACGCTGTTTTCAGCTGGGCTGGCAGTTTCCATGGGCTGTTGGCTTCTAAAATGCCCTTGTGCCGGGCAGAGGACTTGGATGTGTAATTAGCAGTAGTGACAATTACCGAAGGACAAAAGAAATTGTCTGTGATGGCCACAGGTTTGATTTGACAGAAATTTAAATAGGAATAATGTGACCAGAAATTGTAGATATTCTTCAGGGGGAACTAAGAGTAAATAACCAGTGAGCATCTCCCGGCTCATGGACTGAGGGGAAAGAGTTGTGCAAAGAAAACAGGCCAGCAGCTGATAAAGAGGTACAAATGGTGGTATGTATCCCTTCCAGCTGGAGCTCATTCACAGCTCCACTGGGAGAGCAGGGCTCGGCACTGAACAGCTTTAATGCACAGCAAAACCTGCTGCTCCTGCTGAGATCCTAACAGGTCACAGGTAAACCCCCAGCACAGCCCTGGAAATCCCCAATCACTGCAGCCTTCACATGGGGCAGGGCAGATTCATCCCAGCTGGCACAAACTAATTGTATTCAGAGGACTACTCTGGATTAGCAGTGCTGTGATACAGCAGCCATAGACCCAAGTGTAATTAACATGACATCATCTGTGCCACAGATTCAAGGTTGAAATAATCACGTAGTTCACATATTGGAAATTACAGGATGGCTTTTGTGTAAACGATTAACTGTCACTGTTACTTACCCCAGAAAAGTAGTTTCTCTGGTGTTTGGTGTATAAATAATACCCTGTGCCTCTATGGTGCTCCGCTTCAAAGTAATACTTCAGTGCTGCACCATAATGAATACCCTCCCATTCTGTAATGACTGGTCTGCAAATGATGTCTTTTCCCCTCTTGGAAATTATACCATGCAGTTACTGCTGCTATTGCATCCCGTCTGGTTAGTAAATAATACTCTCTCCATACTATTGTATCTGGGGTTTAAATAATACCCTGTCCTCCCGCAATACTTGGCATCTTAGTGTCACCCTGATTCTGCATGGTACTTTGGAGAACAGAGAACATCCTTTTGCTGCTGAACAAATTGCACCCTTCCTCTTCATTGTATTTGCCCTCTCAATATTACCCTGCTGTTTTCTATAGCACTTATTGTATAAATAATACCTTGCTGCCTTGTAGTAATTGATACGCAAGCGATACCCTCAGATAGCAGGGTGCTTGGGCTGCTAATGCTGCTGAACACACCAGCAGGAGGGTGCAGTGTCTGAGACTACTGTGCATGCAGCATGTACTCATTTCTTCTCCATAATTATTCCCATATCAGGCAACGATAGGCATGCTTACATTCCTTCACACTTTTCTGTTTGTGTGACTTTTAGGCGTGAAGATCTCAGTGGCTGAGAAGTAAATCATAGAATCATTCGGGTTGGAAGGGACCCTTATATGTCACATAGTCCAATTCCTCTGCACTGAACAGGGGCACCTACAGCTCAATCAGGTGCTCAAGCTTGGTCCTATCTGACCTTGAATGCCTTCGAGGATGGGGGCATCCACCACTCATCTTTCACTTAGTTCATCTTCAGGGCTGTGCTTCTAGTTCCCACTGTCATACCCAAAGTGATTTACAATACACTTACCACTCCAACCAAGACAGCACTTAGTTCAGTGTGGGTTGCAAAACCTTCCTGAGAAGCAAGATAGGTTCTTGAGTGAGATGGGCTCTGCAGACACCACACTGCCAAGGCAGGTGACAGGCAGCACAGCATTACCTGCAGAAACTTTTTGAAGAAATAAGGGCTGATAACCCTCAGTTGTCACCCACAATCTCTATTGGAAAAGTTATATCTTTCTGTAGAGACTCCATTTCAAAGAATTAGTACTCTTCTGTCCTTCCTTCTGCTAGAGCTACCACATGTTCTCCTTTAGCCAACATAAGGCATGTGACTGAGATGGTAAGCAGGGATTCTTTGGCTAATACAAACCCTCCTTCCACCATTCCATCTACAGAGTAAACCAATGTACTTCATGGATAAAACGTTCAGCCTGTTCTTTCTTGGGTGCCCAGGCCTGTTTGTGTGCTGCTGTGCAGCAAGTGTTTGATAGCTTCAGAATCACAGTTTAGCATCTAAGACAAAAAGTGGAGGCCTACTTGTGCTCAAAATGCAGGCATCTTTCTCATGGTAATGCTGAAGCTCTTCTCATGCCTCCATCCTCTGAATTGGGGAAATAGAAGATAATGAGATACAGTGGTTGGCATCTTCTCTTCAATTCTGGCATAGTGTGTTGCCAATTTCTCCTGTTCTCCAACTCTGCTGCAAGTGCACATGCAGCTGACTTTTTCTGTTAGATCTGTGGTGCCCCATACTTCAGTGATATCTCTCTTATGTGTGCTGTTAATGTAGTTAAACAATAATATTTTGAAACTGATTGGGAATGGTGTCACTGATTGGATTTATTTCCCTTATAAAATTATGTCCTTTTCCAGAAGTAGCTTTAGGGACTCGAGGCCACATTTTGCAGAAGCAGCAAAGTGCCCAGAGACAAAGAGAAGCTCTTCTGCAAATCCCATTAAGCTCCTCACTCATCCATTTGCATCTTTAAATTCTGAGATACGGTGGATGATTTGGCAGGTAATCAGACTTTTACTCAACAATTTGGACATTCCCAGAAATCTTGCGGCAACTATTGGAGAACACACTGTAAGAATCTCATCTGTTGCTGTTTTGTCAAAACTTACAATCAAGATCTTCCAAAGCTCAGCTATTTGCTAATTTTGTTTATGGCCAGCAGTGCATGTTTCTTTCACTCTCTGGAATACTTACATTTTTCACTGCCTTTTGCCACATCCTTATGGTAGGAAATACGTTGATATGAGAGAGCAAGAATGGAGCATCCAACCCAAGGGGAGCAATCCAACATGGCTTTGAACATCCTCAGTGCTGCATAGCACATAGAGCTATGGAGGCCCCAGATGTTGGCTGGACAAGGCTGGGGTCTGCAAGGACTGATATTTTGGGATCAGAACTTATATCAGCCATTGCCCCTCACCTTCCCATTACACTTCCTTTTAGTCATAACTTGAAGCAGGATTGTGTTTGCCAGAATGCTCATCTTCAGTGCTAGAGAATATTTTCGTTATGAAGCTCAACAGCTAGTCTTACTCAACATCGCCTCCTTTATGCAAATGGTATGGATTGATGAGCATTAATGCCACAACGCCTTTCTGTCACAGCCATGGAACTGCCACAATCTGCAGACTGCTTGGTGACAGTGCCAAATATTATGCATGATTAGATCCAGTTCTCATACTGTGTAAGTGTGTAAGAGCCAAGCAGGATTTTCCTTGATGTGTTGTCTTATGGAATTAATTCTTCTGTCTGAAAGCTGAGTGCTCTGTGCAAAGTCGTGGGGATTGGGACTTCCTCTCAAGTGTTCTCCCTGTTGTCTATTTGTTTCAAGCAGTTACATGTCTAGACTAGGCTTTAAAACCAGAACCCCAGTTTGATGTCACAAACCTCAGGATTAAATGGCAACATTTCTCTTGAGTCCAGTGGAAACTGAATCCATCCACCAGATAATTTATCTACCCATCTTACTGGAAAAATTGGAAGATAGCTTGTTTAAGATAGATCATAATCATTACTTGTCTCTGAATGAGTCTTTTACACCGAAAGTGTAAAACAAGCTTTACTTTTTTGCCATTTCTCTTGCTAGTGTACTGTGTTTGAGACAAAATATGGTGCAGCATGCTGTTCCGTCAGTGTCTGAGCGTGTTTGCTGGTTTGAAACACTTTGCTAGGCAGTTATTTCCCCCACAAGGGCATCTGTGTTGGTGCCTTTTGGTTCCCCCAACATGTGGGTACCGTTGGTTTCAAACTGTTCCACATACCTCTGGAAAAACAACATTTTCTGTTGCCTTTACAGAATGCTTCACCAAATGGTGGGCAACGTTTTGGCTCTCCTCTCAACCACGTCTCATACACAGGAATTTATTTGCCTCTCAGAAAACTTTGTATTCCCATTTAATTGCTGTTCTGGTTTCCTCCATTCCTCACTTTCTTTTTTTGAAGGGATGATGTATGGACTTTGCATAGCAAACTAGATTTGGACTTAACAGCATTGTCTCTCCGGATGTCTGTGACTTGTGTTAAGGTTAAATTTCTTTCTACAGCTTGCACCTCACGGAATGATTCTATATTTCGTGTAAGAACCTTGTTTTGATTCAGGATTCTCATGGTCTTCCCAGATTCACATTTGTGCTCTGTAGATTTGGTCAGCAGCATGTTTTATAGGTTGCAAGATTATTGGGCAGGATCTGCTGTCTCTCGGTGAAGGGCCAATTCAGTGGAGCCTTGAGGTCTGAGTTATAATGAAAAGATTATTGATATGCATTCACTGACCCCAGCCTGCAACTAATTTTGGAGAGACCGGTTGTCTCCATTTTCCTCTCTCTTTCAGTGCCATGTCATCATGGTTGCTTCCGAGGTATCACCATCCCACTGCCCATTAAGACGTTGTCCATGTGTTGAGAGAGAGTGTTTTCTATTTGCACAACATACATTCAAGTCACAGAGTCAGGCTGTTATTAAAGGGCAATGTTTCTATTCTTCAGGCTAATTTCACCATGTGTTGAAAGAGAATAGGCCATTCGTTGTGGCCAGTTTTCTGAAAGATGCTGAAATCTCCCTCAGCAAAAGAACAAAACAGTTTGATCTGTTTCTAGACTGAACATTAAGTTCCATATGACTAAAACTTAATCTTTTTATCTTTGCTGCTAATTTCAGAAACTTCTTTTTGAAGGGCTTTCTTGGAGTGGTTTTCAACTGCCCCAAAATAGGAATCTCAGACAGGGGACTGAAGCCCACTGCTCGTTATTCCTCCCTTTCACTGAGGGTCCTCTTTTCTGCTGGGTGGATGAATGCATCACCCAGAGGTTCACATGCGCCTTTCTTAAGAGTCAGGACAATTTCACTTTTTGTCACCTTGCACCTTCCCTTCCAACTCCCCATCAGCTTCATGAGGAAGGACTGAAGCCTTTTGAGGTCTCTGATACATGGACCAGGCAACACTGCTCAGCTGGGAACTACTTTCCTGTTATCCTTGTTTCAGTTCTTTTGTTTTCTGCCGTGCAGTTTGGCTTGGCTCAAAAGCATCACTGACGTAGAAACAAACAAAAACCAAGAGAAAGATTTATTTTCTGCCTGGATCCCCAGTTTCTTTCTGTCCCAAAAGCACAGACCAGGCTGAACCAAAGGCAGGAGTTATCGTTTGGATTAAGTGACCTGACAAGCAAATGCTGTTCAGCAGGACTGCTCCTAGAAAAGAGAGCTGAGCATCCCTCGGTGTCCCCAGTGTGGTGAAATCCCCTTGTTATGATGGGACAGGGCAGATAGCTCCATTCCCCAAAAGGAATAGAGCTATAAACAGAGCCCTTATTGACTGAGCCAGGTGAATTGAGTTAAACACACACTGTATGTCTTGGCTGGGAGGGAAGAGGACACTGCATGCCAGAACAGCCTCCTGGTATGTGAAAGGTTTGAGCATACAGAGAAGGAAGGAACTGTACAGGGACGAAGGGCAACTAGGAGCTGTGAGATGGTGTCAGCTGGATATTGGGTCAATATAAAGGAAAAAGAACCTGGGTGAAGAGACAGCACAAGGAGATTTGAACAGATTTTCAACATCCATTCAGGAAACCCCATATAGTGCCTGGGAGAGATTATCTATCTAACATTGCAGGCATTTTGGTTTGGTGATGCAGCTCTTGTCAAAAGACCTCTTAGATGGCTGCTGTGCTACAGGAATAAGAGACCTGATATAAAAGGTGACATTTCTAGCATGGAGAGATGTGTGAGTAGTTAAGAGCCAGCGTTAGCAGAAGCACCAAACTCTTCCTGACCTCTCAGCCCATCTTTACAGTCTGAATGTGAGGTCTGTGGTCTCAGTACCATTTGTCAGCTGGAAGGCAAAGCAGGCCCAGCGCCTCCAGATCTGACGCTCATAGTGAAAACCTGCTCCAACATGTTGGTAAAGCCTCTGAGCATAGGAAGAGGTGTGTAAAATCCTTCATCAGCAGCAGCAAAATCCATGGTTGCACTGTGGTTGGGGGCTCGTGTTGCTGTTGAAAAGGGTATCTGAAGTCTTTGGTGTAAGCTGGTGATTAGAGGCTTGTGAATAAAAGAGGAAGGGCTCCTTCTCTCCCGGGAGACTCTCTGCTTGCCTGCACAAGGAATACACACTCTAAAGAGTCACAAAGAGTTGGAGCATCTGGAAGCAGGAGCAAATAATAATCTTTTCTCCCTCCCTTGGAAATGAGACCAATCTGCTGAGGAAGAAGAGAGTGTTTTGTGTCAAAAAAATTAAATAAATCTGGAGTTCTGGGGAAAGAAAATTGCCAAGAAACTGTTAGATTTCAAAAGTTGCAGATTGTTTATGGCAAGTAGTAATGTTTTCTTGCACCACTCGTAGGAGGACTCTCCCCTTCCCAGCCAGTAAGCAGAAAGTGCCTGGCCCTCTCCCATGCCATTTGCCCTTTTGTCTCCTAGATCACCTCCAAGAGAGGAACAAGTCGAGATTCCACCTTCCTAGCAAAACTAAACTGTGCATGTCTTGAATTTATGAGACAGGAAATCTATTTGGGAAGAAGGCTAGATCTGAAACAGCCTCATTTAAGTAAATCTAAGCACAGTGTTTACACAATGTCTGGAATTAATGCAGAGAAAACTTTCAGGTGCCAACTTTGGAAAGAGAAAATGAGGAGCAAAAAGAGGCCAAAACTGAACCCGTCATGAAGCTAGAAGCTCTTCCTCCAGGTTGGATAGGAGGTTGTTTTTTTCCACAGTCAAGCACCAAGGGTATGCAATGCATTGTAAAGCAAAGACTAGATAGGAAGTGATTGCCCACTTGTCACCTCTGTGTCCGTGGGATGGTGGTGTGAGGGTGGTTGGTGTTACCAGCTGTGTGCGTGTACAGCATGGACGGTTTCAGCAAAAGTCATGACGTTCTGCAGAACAGCAAAAGGAGGTATCTTAGATAGGAGGTAATGGCAGCCTTTATGTCCTACATGTGGTGCATATTCACATGTGAATGCAAGCCAAAGCTATGCACAGTATTACAATGATACCAACCAGGAACGTGATCACACTCCTTGTCGTTAGCATGACTCAAAATGCAGTTATTGCAGAGGCCCTAAAACCATGCATGCCACATGAAATCTAGCTCTCCCCTCAAATCTCTTAGGTTTGTTCTGTGATTTTCCATGCTAGTTTGATGTTTTTTCTACCTGGAGTAAAAGGAAAAATCTTCATAAGTTGTGAAGCTGATATGCCAGGGACCAGCTTCAGGATGTCTGTTCTGGCCCTGCCCAGTGCCTCATTAAGAGAATTTTCACACCGCATTTCCAGGGCAATTTGGGGTAGCAGAGTATTAACAGATACCAGACTTGGACAGTAACTAGTAAAGCCAGCAAAGAGCTTTAGGCTTATGTCTCTGTGCCTATGGCTTCTGTACTGAAACAAAAAATCCCACAGGCACAAGCGAAGTTTCAGTCTACTCATAAAACAAGTACAAAGTCAAATTCTGTACAAGTAAATGTTTCCTGCATAGCATGTGCACCATTCATGCTCTCCAGCAAAGCAATGAGCCATCCCCTAGATGGAGCAAATAGCTGCTGTCCACCAGCTGAGCTTTACTTCTTTTCTATCTCACAGCAACTGCAGAGAACGAGCGTGCCTCTTTAGCACTCACGTCAGAAAATGTCACTTGGAGAGCCTGTTCTCAGATTCCTTGGAACATGGCAACTTTCACGTGTGACGTGCTGGAAGCTTCTGGTGTCCTGGGTGCCGCCTTCTGTGTTTTGGTGGTTTTGTTCCATGTGTCTCAGAGAGAATTGCTCAAGGCTGATGGCAGGTCCACCAAGCACCTGCAGATTGTTACGTACGTTCTCTAGGTTATAATGGCTTACATGCCTCCTGCTTCCAAAAAACAAATAAATAAATGACTGGGTGACAGTCATTCCCACAGATGACATATCTAGGAGGAAAGAGATTTCCAAGTTCCATTTCTTCTTTGTGGGTTACATTCCACCTTGCATGCTGAGGGATAAGGACCGATTACCACTGCAGTGCAAGAAGAACCAGGTCCTAAGGAGGCTTTATGAAGAGCATAATCATCCTCTCTTCTCTAAAAGCTGGACTTCAAGTTGGAATGGTGCTCCAGGCTCTGCTACTTGAAATGACTGAGCCACACTATGAAGGTTCTCAGCCAAGACATCTGTTTCACCTGGACTAGTGAGAGTTTTGAGTAGGAGCTTCAGTGAGCCTCAAAGGCTCATTGTTCCCTTGAATTTAGAGGCTCTGTGTGCTGTTTAATGCAGCTCTTGTTCCACACTGAGCAGACAGAGCATGGCAGCTCTACCTTAGTGCCGATGCTGTACCTTGCGTGAGAGACTCCAGCTGTTGTCTCACCACAACAGACATGTCTGCCCTTTCAGGGTCAGGAAAATTGCCAGTGTGTGTTGCAAGTAACAGCCAGCTCTGGTTTTTCTGTGAGATCAGGTTGTTTTTGGGTAGCCGATGGCATGGGCTTCTGCTATTCTGGAGCAGAAGGCCCATATGTTCGGCTTACTTCTGATGGAGAGGTGCTGCTGAAATTAATGGTGATGTAGTGTAAAACCAGTATAAATTAGGGGAGAATGACAGCCATTCTGTGGTAGTTACCAGGAGAGAGAGAAATGCTTCTAAAGCTTTTTGTGTTCAGCTGAAGGTTAGTTGCAGACTGTATGTCTGAGCTTGGGTCGATAACTAGATCTAGCATTCAACTGTTCAGGTGTTTCTAAGATTTCCTTTGGATTTTACTTGCTGAAGGCTTGTCCACATATCCTTGGGTATTTTGGCTCTTGCTGTAGTATAAGTGCAATGCAATTAAATAAACAGCCAAATTATAACAGGCTGGAGATTTTACTGAAGGAAAGGCCGTAGTGACACTGAGAAGGGATAACTCAGAACCAAAATCTGTTTTCTGCCTTGTGCACGAAGCACACCTCTCTGCTGTCAGTTTGTCATCTCCTGTGGCAATCCAAGGAGCCAATGCTGCAGAACCGTTGGCGTGAAGGATTCCATCCCTTGATGACACAGTATCAGAGCAGTTATGCCCTGTGTCTTTCTGACTGGGGGAAAAAGGAGGTTATTGTTCTAGGGACGATTTCAGAAACAGAACAGGCAGGAGCAGCATCCAGGCTGCTCTGTGCATAAAGACCTTACTCTCAGAATGGTTTGGAAGCCAGACAAAATGGAATATTTCTCCTATTTTCTTTACAGCTGAAAAAACATGAAAAATCACAGGAGTGCATTTATTACCATATTTCGGTTCCAAAGTTTGCCTTGTTTAAAAAAAGAAGAAGAAATAAAGCGAGTTTTGCCCACCCCCCCTCATTTTTTTTTTTCCCCCCTTCCTTCCCTCCCTTTTCCTGGACCAGGCTGAGGTATATTTAACAGAAAAGCTCTCAGTGCTGCACAGAGGCTGGGAACACGCAGAAGGGACAATAAGGTGTTTGTTCACGGAGATCATAGAGCAACGGTCTGTAGTTTTACGTGGGAGAGGAGAAACCACTCTTGGGCAGACATTGGGCACGCTGTCCCAGTAGAGCTGAGAGCCCTCCTGGTGCCTGCTGGGTGATGGTGCCTCCTCAAACCTCACCATCCCCACAGCTGGGGCCTGAAAATAATCATGCTAGATGAAGGTATCCTAGGGAAACTGTTTTCCCTAATGGGGAACAAACAGGGGATGGAAAACCAGTTGAGAAGAGAGAACACAAGGCTAAATAAGAAGTGCTGGTTTTGAGTCTTGTTCAGGAGCTTCTTTATATCCACGGTTTTGAAGGAAATGTTGTCTTTGGAAACGCTCTTATGCCCAGGCATATCTTCTAGTTAATGAGTGGCATTTTATTAGCTGCCAGAAACAATACGTAAGTGTATTAAAGGTCTTCCAAATCTGAGAAACAAGGAAGCTTGAAGTGATTCTTCCAGAAAAAAAAAAAAAAAAGGACAACAGCAGGATTAAGGGTGATGAAAATAAATTTAATTGCAACAAGAGTGATTAACATGGTATGGAACAAGCAAAGGCCACGGGAGAAACTGCAGATGGGGCTCAATTAAAATAAACTAGAAGAGAAAATGCTTTCCAGCAAGCAAACAAGTTAGACTGCTGCAAATGGGCCATCTGGCTATTTTCCACTGTACAGACTTACTGTGTAGGCACTTTGTTGGACTTTGACTGCTGTGACTTCTCTTTTTCTTGCTCTCTCCAGATTCTTCATTGCTTTGAAAAGCTGGGGACAGGGTTGGAAGAGTGAGGGATTAAACCTGTCTGCACATATGTGCACACTTTGCTCCACACACACTTAGGTTCTCAAATAAACATATTTATATGCCAGTTTAGGATAGTCTGCACACAACCTGATACAGAAGCATGGCCTTAAGGAGTAAAATAAAGTGGCAAGAAACTTCAGTAAAAGAGATGGTTGTTCTCTGGGGCAGAGACATACAGAGCCTCCCAGCATTTCCTGACTCTGTCATTTTTGGAAAGGCAAGAGCTTTTCCCGAATTCTTACTGGCCTGGGCTGAGCTGGTCGCTGGTTAGGGCAGGTAGGATAGCTGGGATTTTTGTGGCAGTTTGGTTGGATTATTGCTCTGCTGCTTGGTGCCCTGTGCTGGGATGGTTTTCCTGCTGCAAAGGGATACCTGTGATGTTGTATCACTTGTCCCACCTCCTCCCGTCCTCCTGCCACAAAAGCTGCTTGCTGTAGCTGTTCTCCCAGCAAAAGCAATTAGAGCTTTGCAATAAAGTCATTTGCAGGACTAGAAGGTGCTCTGTACCACGGACCTTGTAGAAAGCATAACATGATCACAGTTCCTTGTGTGTCAGGCTGTGAAATGATTCTCCATTAGCCTTAGGGCTGTCCAGTCTTAGTGCACACCCTAGAGAGAGCTCCACCAAAGGGTCTGCAGAACTTTTCCTCCAAGTGATGTTTTCTACTAGAAGATAAGGAACTTGGAACAGAGTTGAGTTTGTCAGCAATTACCTGTTAGCTTCTATGGGCTTAGCAGCCCACCTTTCGGTAGAAGACAGGTTCATTTGTTAAAGCAGCCAGATGAATTATTGCCAGAAACCTGTGTTATTCATGACACACAGGGGAGAGGCACTGGCTGTATCCCCAGTGTGTTGCTCAGATCCACTTCTCTTCTTATCCCTTCAGCTGGGGCCATCAGGAGGATCCTGAGCAGGATCGAATAGGCAGTGGAGCTCTCAGTCATCAGCTCTGAGGCACATGTTGCATGGTCTGGTTTAGATGTTGAGGAGTGTGACCCATTTTCGTGAGCTGTGCAGACCACGTCTCCATCATTTGCACTACTGGTGTTGTGTCAGCAGGTTGTTGTCTTTACTTATTCTAATCCAGAACCGCCCCTTGAAGCAGCACTTTGCTCATTATCGTGCACTTGGCCATCCCACTGGAGACATGCAAACGTTACAGCATGGAATCTCTGCCATACAAATGGAACAAGAATCAGAGGCACTCCCAGTGCTGCAAATCCCAACCAGTGCTGTGTGCAGGCTCAGGGCCAGATCTCTTTGGCATGCTTACAGGGAGTGTGAAATGGAGATCAGCATTGGAAACAGCACCCTGATGAGTAGGCTGGGTTTCTTACTGGCAGGGAGTCAATGTATTGGAAGAATACACTCAAAATATTATTACTGTGATTTGTTTAACCGCTGCTCGCAGGGAAAAGCATTGCTTCTGGGCTTCTATTGGATAAAGGGAGGTTGGATTTTTTTCCCTGCAGCTAAGCAAGCTGTGAAGATATTGTTTGTCTCAGCTGTTAACTTACGAGGCTATTTTTCCATGTGAAAGATCAGCATAGAGTTTGAGAGAGTCCAGGAGTGCATGGGCTTGTCCCAAAAGTTTAAAGGTATGCAAAAATGCTGAGGCTGTTCAAGCTCTTTGCAATGCCTCATGTGTTAGCAGTGACTCATCTGTAACCTGGAGATGTTCTCTAAAATACAGATTAAGCCCTTATCCATCTCCTCCGCTGGCAGCTTACCCCTAAATCTCTTTCTCTGTCCTGATGCCTCTCCTGGGCAGACCTGAGGGATGGCTGGCTTAGGTTGAACAGGAAAAGCAGTTAACTTTACACTATGAGTTTGCCTTCGATTCTATAAGGCTGTTAAAAAGTTTGCATGATATTCATGGTTCTTTGTACTGCCTAGAGCCAGGCAAGATGAATAATACAAGAGCAGAGATTGGAACACTGATATATTTGTATTCATGAATTTTTATGTCAGAAGGAATCATTCTGGGCTGATCTCCTGGGCATCTAGACTCTTCAAACTTCACCCAGCTATCTCTGTATCAAACCCAGTAACTTACTTTGCCTAAGCCATATCTTGCAAAAAGGTCTCCAAGTATGGATTTGAAACTACCGAGGGATAGAAACTCCTTTGCTTCCCTTGGCACCAGTTCCAGTGATCCATCAGCCCATGTTTAAAATGTGGGCTTTGTTTCCCATTTGAATTTGATTGGCATATGGTTCCCAGCTATTAGTTCTTGTTATGCCTTTCTGTTAGATCAAAGAGCCTTTGCTGAGGTTGATGCTTGGACTAGTTGATCTTTTCCAACTTCGTGTTTCTATGATTATCAATATTATGCATCCTCATAGCACAGAACCCCATGAAAGACAAACCTTATCAAAATCTAATTACATTATGTTACAACCATGAAGGCAGATTTATCAGGCAGACTTAGAATTATACCAACCAACAATATTAAGCATGAAATCTTGATCTGTTTTCTCTGCAAGTTACTCAGCTAAAATAGATATGGTACGTATTCTTCAGTGCTTAGTGAATTGAAGGCAGTATCAGATTTTCCATTATTTTTGCCTGCAACTGATGCCAGTCAAACCAGAGGTTCTTCTTTGTGTGTCACTGCTGACTGTTGGCACGGTGCTCTAGTGTTCAGGACCTGCTCAAGTGCTCCAGCACACATTAAAAATGAACATCAGCGGGCCAGCAGTTTATGCAGCCAGCTCTTCAAGGACTCCTGAGTGTGGCTGATTTCATTCTGTTTGGCCATAGCAGATGGTGTTTCCAAATCTTGCTTCTGAGGAGCAGAAGGCACTTCTCTGCCCCCAGACCATCCCGTGCTCTGTCTCTGCTATTGTCCAGCTTCTGGGTGCCAAATCCCTTGGCCTCTTCTGCATCACTACAGCATGACAACTGTCTTTGTTTCCCCCTACTGATGGCCAGTACCATGGCTGTGGTTTGTTTTGTTCCTAGTAAATTGATTATACATGTATAAGTCATTCCTAGCTAAAAGGGCACACAAACACACACACACAACTCCTCAGTTTGTCCTTGAGGTTGGCACTTACTGGCATTTTTGTTCCCAGGCCCAACAGAAATTGAGATATGTCTGGTTACATAGTACTACAAGAGCTTCTCTGCCAATGTGGTCCAGAGCCCCAGTCTGTCCTGTTTTTCTCCAGTATAGCTGTCTCTATCAACTAGAGACTTCACAGAGATGCCATTCTGTGATGTATCATGTTGAAATGAATGTGTGCATGGAGGTCAATTTTTCAGCATCAAAAGGCTAATGCTGGACTGTTCAGGAAGAGGGGGTTTTTTGGCCACACATTATGCCAGTGATTCTATTTGGAGGCCCTTTCTTCTAGACTGATAGGTTCTATACTCAGGACATTCCCTGCCAGCTGGGATCTTTCTAGATCACGGAAGAGAAGTGGCCAATATTTGGACAGGTGACCTCAAAGGAAACTCCAGTGATTCAGAAGGTGTGGTCCATCCTGAGTCACAGGGGAAATGTGGTGCCAAGCAGCGTCGTTTTGCTGGAGGACACAGTTTTCATTGGAAATATTAAAACCAACTTCAGCACTTGCAGCTGTTTTATATCTAATGATATGGTACAGAAGAACTATTATGAATGATAATCCGTTTAGGATTAATTTAGTTGGTCTAGCCTATATTGCTTCTGTCATTCATTGTCTGTAGGATGCTCTTTTCTTTTCATAAGCTTTCTGAAGTATCAGGTTGCTCTGACTAGCTGATGGATCCTGACAAGATATTTATTGTATGGGGCTGCAAGGCCTGGAATTACATCGTATGGATTCCCCATATCCATTCAGGATCCATTTGCATGTAAGTCTGTGTATGCTGTCATTGCAGTGAGTGGAACTAAAGCATTGCAACCTTTGCTTTTTCCATTTTATGGGGACAGTTTTCCCTTTAAGGTGTACAAAATGCATCCAGACATCTGGTCCCAGAGCCATGTTGGCTTGGATGGAAGATGCTGGTCATGGGCAGCTCCTGCTGTGAGCTGGTGCTGAAAGCATTGCCCTGTCCCACTGCATCACCCACAGCTCCCCTCTACACAAACATACAGCTGTTACAAATCCTTTTTCCCTGTGTTGTTCCCAGCAGGTAAACTATGACCACTCTACTACTAGTGTTTGTGTGTTTGCAAGCCATCACCACAGCTGCCTCCGCAGAGCTCTCAGGTACGTGCTGCAGGGTGCTAGGAGCCAGCACTGAGCAACGTGCTGCACACTGGCCCCACCACCAAACGGGGACATCTCTAGGTGTGCCCAAGACTTGCTGTGTGTATGCATGGGGCCCTTCTTTAGATGGGTGCGATGCCACCATCTGTCGTTGTTATTGTGCTTGAGAGGATGGGGAGACAGTTCAGTCGAACATGGGTTTGTGGGGAAGTCAAGGGAATTTCAGCATTCTCCCTTTCTTCTGCCCTATCAGTTGTGATCTCATGTTGTGGACAGCAGCCACACTGCGGGAGGCCCCTTCACTCCATTCATCCCCACATTTGGCGCTGCTCCCAACTCCCAAGAGCAACCATGGAGCAAGGGAAATTGTTGTAGCCTCCGTTTCTGCAAGGCTTTTTCAGCAGACTAGACAAAAAGGGTACACTTGAATATGTGGGTGTAAGAGGCTCTCAAAGCAGATAGAGGCACTGCAGCATACGGAAGCCCTGGATATTTAGGATGAAGTGCATTACTGATGTAACCCTTGCTTTGTTTGGGAACCGGCAGACAGTAGCGATGGCCTGGAAGTGAAGATACCTGAGCAGTCTCCCCTGCGTGTTGTCCTGGGAAGCTCCCTGAACATCCCCTGCTATTTCAACATCCCAGAGGAAGAGGACACCAGTGCTCTGCTAACCCCGCGGATCAAATGGAGCAAGCTTTCCAACCAAACAGAGATCGTCTTACTAGTGGCCACCGGAGGGAAGATCCGGCTCAATGCAGAGTACAAGGAGGTGATCTCCTTGCCCAATTACCCCGCCATCCCTACTGACGCCACCTTGGAAATCAAGGCGCTGAGATCCAACCACACGGGGATTTATCGCTGTGAAGTGATGTACGGGATTGAGGACAGACAAGACACAATAGAAGTCCTGGTGAAAGGTGAGACCCTGCCTTTGCTGCTTCCTCCCACGATCTGGCCTGGGCAGAAAGGAGAGAAGGTGCTGCTCTCTTCATAAGCACCAGCCCTTCTGGTCAGGTCACACAAGGCCAAGTGCAGGTGAGCACAAGCCCTGGGCCAAGTATTTATTCCAGCAGAGCAAACAAAACAGTAGAATGACTCATGGCAGAATATGATGCCAATAAACTGACTCCTCTGACAAGGTGAGTTACAGAGACGGCAAGATGATGTCTTGGCAGGAGGTGGAGCTGGATATTCTGGGCCATTGCTCAGAGGAGTGAATCAGGAGCAGGGCTAGTGCAAAGCCTTTTAATTCTTCCAAATATTGCAGGAGAAGGGATGCCCTCAGCTGGACAATTAGTCTGTTCTGGATTTTTTTTCCCCACAGCTCATTCTATTAACAAGTGAATAAAATAAGTAAAGTTAAGGTTCCTACAATCCTGACCTTTATCAAGGGTTTTGCTTTCAATGCAGGCCAGGAGGATAGCTTCCACCACAACGGGAAAAACCAGCAGGCTTCTGCTGGTTTCATGCACTCGAGTATCCTCATCACAGTCCCCTCGTTGCCTCCTGGTGAATTTTCCACTGAACTGGTGCCAGACCAGAGCATACAGACAGCCATCCTTTGTATAGAGTCCTGTTTATTAAAACAACAACCACAAAAAAAAACCCAAAACTTAGATACCTTCAGAAAATCTACAGACCTTAAGTGGTATACCTTGGTATAAAATGTCATGTGCTCTGCAAGGTCCACCAAGTCACCCTTTATCTTAAACTTACCTTTATCTACCCTTTATCTCAAACTTACACCACCAGTACACATAATTCATTGTTTTTCTCCCCTTTCTTTCAATCCCTAACTCCTTTGGAGTTAAAGGGGTTGGTTGCCCTCCAGCAGACGTGTCCATGATGGCCATTATGTTTTCCAGGTGTCGTGTTCCACTACAGAGCAATATCCACAAGGTACACCTTGAACTTCGAGAAGGCAAAGCAGGCCTGTATCCAGAACAGTGCTGTCATTGCCACCCCTGAGCAGCTGCAGGCTGCCTATGAGGATGGGTACGAGCAGTGTGATGCCGGCTGGCTGGCTGACCAGACTGTCAGGTAAGGGGAGATAAAAGCCACTTTAGGGAAGGTATTTGTAACAAAGCCACTGATGGAGTATGGTTGAGAAGCAGTTGGGAAATGCCAAGAAGATCCACAAGTGTGGCTCAGCCATGCTGAGTCCTGTGTCCCCATTTGTGGGCACCTTGGTCTCTGATGTGTTTGGCTTGTTCTCAAGACTGTCACAGGGAAAGCAGGATGCTACTTCCTCCAGCCCTGTGCTGCTGCCCCATCCTGCTTCTATGCACCTTGTCCCCCAGGTACCCCATCCATCTGCCTCGGGAGCGTTGCTACGGTGACAAGGATGAGTTTCCAGGAGTGAGGACCTACGGTGTCCGTGAGACAGATGAAACCTATGATGTTTACTGCTATGCAGAGCAAATGCAAGGTGACTGGGGGGTTCTCACTAGATGCAGAAGCAGCCAATGCTCTGCTTGTGCCTAGTCTAGACAGCAGGGCACAAATGACCTGGAAGATGACAATTTACAGTTGGAAATCACATCCCCCAGCAAGGCCAAATGTTCTCTACATTCTATTTGGAAGACCTTGGATAATTTTACTGTTAAATGATTAATGCAGCATAGAGGGTGCAGTTGGTCTAGCCTCCCACAGAGCCATGGCATCCCACGTGTCTCTGACCATCCATTCCAGGATGTGATTTCCAGAAGTGCCCACCATGCACACAACAGGGATCCACTGAATTATTCAGCACATCGGAATTGAAATTGGCCCTTTGACTCCAGATAGTTAAGGAAGTCTTCTTCCAACTAATTTACTCCCTAAGACCCCCTTTATTCTGGTCTTTAGAGATAATCACCAACATGAGGCTGCAGTTAAGCTGTAGGACACAGGACTTTCATTTTATCCAGACTCAGGAGTGGGAAGAAGATGGGAATTGGGATTGGGAATTGGGGTTGGGAATTGGGATTAAACTCAACAGCTAACCCCTGTGCTAATGGATCTTGTGATTGCAGGCAAAGTCTTCTACGCCACCTCCCCCGAGAAGTTCACCTTCCAGGAAGCTTTTGACAAATGCCACAGCTTGGGAGCTCGCCTGGCCACCACGGGCGAGCTGTACTTGGCCTGGAAGGATGGCATGGACGTGTGCAGTGCAGGCTGGCTGGCTGACCGCAGCGTTCGCTACCCCATCTCCAGAGCACGGCCCAATTGCGGAGGGAACCTGGTGGGCGTGCGGACCGTTTACCTGAACCCTGCCAACCAGACGGGGTACCCTCACCCCAGCTCCCGCTACGATGCCATCTGCTACAGTGGTGAGTGCTCTGAGTGATGTCTCCTTGCCCACGTAATGAGAAGGAGCTCCTTGTCTGCAGCTCACTTAACCTGGACATATCCCTAGTGCGTTTCCATCACGGTCTTCACCGACGTTTGTCTGCTGGTTTGAATGGGGACGAGATGGGACTACCCCAATTTTTCTTTCAAAACCATTCACTAATGCAGCCTAGGAGCATGAATTAAAATAATTATAGTCATTCACACAGGCAGATGGGGGAGGAAAGTATTCCACTGCTGGTCATTTTTCATCTCAGGCACTCCCAGGTAGTGGTGTAGTGGTTCAGTGTTTCTGGTCACTGCAGAGCAGCACAGAAGGCACACCAATAAAAAAGACAGATCACAGCTCACCGTTTCACCTGCCCTCGTTAGCCAGTGCCTCCAAACACTTGCATTCTAGTCTCTCCATATGATACTTACCTTTATGATAGACCCTCTCTGAACTAAGGCAGAGAAGCTTCTTGCTTCTTTGATTTTTGTTTATTTCTTTATTTATTTTTGCAAAGGCACCTGATCTTAGGCTCTTCATGTATTCATGTTCAGGTAGGAAATAAAGAGTCCCAGAAGTGTATGGATGTCTGTCCGAGTAGCAGTTCAGGAGATGTGGAACAGACCTCAGGTGCTCCATGTAGAGGACTTTGAGTGCAGGAGATGGAAGCAAAGGAAAAAGAAAATAGACCTGACCCTGTGTAGGGCTGTGATGCAGTGCAGGCACACATCCCAGTGTCCATGCTGGGATAAATCAGAGTGCAGCAGCCTCTGGCAAAATCGTGCCTGGGAAGTGCAGAGCGTCCCCGCTACGCCCTCTTTCTCCTGCCTGCACTCTCCTTGCAGCAAGGAGAGGACAAACGCAGCTGCGCACGATCAGCTTAGGCAGCCAGAGGGGACAGCATTCACGTAGAAGTCCTTCTTTACAAAAATAGTATGTTCTGAAAGCCCTTTCATTCAAACCAATTGTGGCCAGATATAAGTATGATCTGTGCATCAGGAGGCTCAAGTATCTGTCCCTGTAAAAGCTCTCAGGCTTCTTGGTATCTATCTATGTGACCTGTGTTCCCACAGCACAGCCTTCCAGTTATCTCAGGGCATTCATTCAAAATTGCTGAGTACAGCCAGTCCTTGCTTGAGCATCTCTGGCTAATTTATTGAATCCTTTAAGATCTAAGAGGTACTGGCTTAAATGAAATTGCAGGAAAATGGAATTGGAAATAAATAGAGTGGGAACAACAGTATTATGGGCAAAGCCTTATGGTATCTTGTTAGTTCTCCTTCCCCAGCTGAGACCTGCCTCGCTGTATTGCCATCCTTCCCTGACCTGCTCGGTTCGGTGCTGCTCTTTCAGTCCCCATCTGCAGGCTGACCTGCTCAGTGGGATGTCAACAAGCATATTGTCCCAAAGGACGTGACTCATGCAGAAAAGTGATTTGGGAGGAGGAAGGTGGGAGTAAAGCATTTGTTTAAGTTTGCTGCATTGAGTGACCTCAGCTGTCTCGGTGGTGGAGGTAGCATGCATTTATGTGATGAGTTCCTAGGTCCCCAGCTGAGCTGAGCAGAGCAGGAAGGTAGTGATCTAGGCGTGACTTCATGCAGTTAGTTTAAGGATCTCTGTGCCTTCCTCAGGCTCAAAGTTGCTGTAGAGGCTTTCCTTGCTCCCATGCCACCTTGAGTTCCTTGCGGCAGGCACTAGAGGTCAGTGCAGACTCGGATTTGTGCAGGGAGCTCCCGGGAACGGGAGCTGGGGGAACGGGGAAAGCCGTCTGCTTTTCCAGCTGGGGAGCCGGGGTGAGTCATTGCCTCCAACTCATGACTATCCAAGAGCAGGCTGCATGGGGCTTTGCACCTTCATCTAGTGGAAGATGCCCACGGCAGAGGGTCAGAACTAAACGGTATTTTAAGGTTCCTTCCAACCCAAACCATGCCATGATTCTGTGATTCCGTGCCCTGCTGCCACTGGAGCCAGCAAACTCTCATCTCCCCCTCCACGACAGCACCAGCGCTGTACACCTTGCTGGACTGACCATGTCCTGCAATCCTTGCTTTGTCTCTCAATGTAGGTGATGATTTCGAGGCTCTGATCCCAGGACAGTTCACCGATGAGGTTGGGACCGAGCTGGGCAGTGCTTTCACCATACAGACCGTCACACAGACTGAGGTGGAGCTGCCCCTGCCACGCAATGCCACGGAGGAGGAGGCCCGTGGCAGCATCGCTACCCTGGAGCCCATGGAGATCACAGCCACTGCCACTGAGCTGTATGAAGCCTTCACCGTTCTGCCTGACCTCTTCACCACCGGCGTCACAGTAGAGACAGCTTCCCCAGGGGAAGTGAACGTGACCACAGAGGAGGTCACAGGGGTATGGGCTGTGCCTGAAGAGGTCACGACATCAGTCTCAGACACCGCTTTCACCACTGGAATGGCAGAGGTGACCTCGGTGGAGGTGGCCATAGGAGTGACTGCCACGCCAGAATTGGAGTCTGCCTCACCATTCACTGTAGAAGATCATCTTGTGCAAGTGACAGCAGCCCCTGATGTTGCCCTCCTCCCCAGGCAGCCCATTTCCCCCACTGGTAAGTCACCAGCACTCCAAGAAGCCTAAAAATGGTCTGAAAATAGTCTGATCTTCTGCCAGTACAAAGGATGTCCAGATCTCTAGAGGTGTGCAGGCCTGTTTGGGTGCTTGGAGTTGCAGGCTGAATGCTTCCACCATGGGTGGGATGGAAGGGCCTTGGAGGGGAGCTGTGGGTTCTTCATCATATGCAGGATGGGGATCAGATGTCTGATGGCAGCAGTGGTGGTACTCTGCATTCCCTTGTGCATCTGGGGAGGGGAAAGTCAAGGGAACTAGATCCCAGGAAGGCTATAGAGATGCCCAGAACATCACTCTATAATGTAGCAGAGCTCAATGAACAAGGGATCTCCATCCAAGTGTGTTTGCAGGAGTGATCCTTTCATAGCTGTTGGGAAGATCCTATCTGGTGACACGTCTCAGTCTGGGGGTTCCTAGTGCCCTGTTTCACCATGGTTCCTCTTTCCTCAGGCGTGGTGTTTCACTACCGTGCTGCCACCAGCAGATACGCCCTCTCCTTCGTCCAAGCCCAACAGGCCTGCCTGGAGAACAACGCCGTTATTGCCACTCCTGAGCAGCTCCAGGCTGCCTACGAGGCTGGCTTTGATCAGTGTGATGCTGGCTGGCTGCGGGACCAGACGGTCAGGTAAAGCCGTATCGATGAAGGGAATACATCTCTGTGAAATGATCATTCAGCCATGAATGATGGATGCTCCGTCCTTGGAGACATCCCAGGTCAGGCTGGACGGTGCTCTGAGCACCTGATCAGCTGTAGGTGTTCCTGTTCAGTGCAGGGGAGTTGGACTAAATGACCTTTAAGGGTCCCTTCAGCTCAAACCATTCTATGAACTTGAGGCTTCCTTCTGGTCTGTGCTGCTGCTTTATTTATCTGCAGTTAAAGCTGTCCTAGCCTGAAGCTGTCTCATCATATAGTGGCCAATAGACTCGTTCTTCTCAGTCTGTTCCTAATCTGTGTGATTAGTGATGAATTTCACAGCGAGCTGACATGTATGAAAAAATGGAGGAAAGTTTCACTGCCCCAAGCTGTAAGTGCAGGTTTCCAAGTCACGCTGGGGTTACCGAGCACCTCTAAATGTGAAGATATGATGTGCTGTTCCCAAGTATGCTGAGATCCTTCAGCCCAGAGTCCATAAAGCTGACTGTGGGTCACCTCCTCTCTTCTTTTGTCAGGTATCCCATTGTGAATCCCCGCAGCAACTGTGCAGGAGACAAAGAGAGCTCCCCGGGTGTGCGCTCATACGGCATGCGCCCGGCCTCAGAGACCTACGATGTGTACTGTTACATCGACAGGCTGAAGGGTATGCTGCCCCCATTCCTCCATGTGTGGGTAACAGCAGTGCTGGGCAGGCACACCGTGAGATGCCGGAGGTGGTGAGGTTCAGGCTCATGCTTGTCTTCTCTATCGGCCCACAGGTGAGGTGTTTTTTGCGACCCAGCCAGAGCAGTTCACCTTCCAAGAAGCCCAGCTGTACTGTGCAAGCCAAAATGCCACGCTGGCCTCTGCTGGGCAACTCCACGCTGCCTGGAAGCAGGGCCTGGATAGATGCTACCCTGGGTGGCTGGCTGACGGCAGCCTGCGATACCCCATCGTGAGCCCCCGTCCTGGCTGCGGGGGGGATGCACCTGGTGTGAGGACCATCTACCAGCATTACAACCAGACAGGCTTTCCTGACCCTCTGTCACGGCATCATGCTTTCTGCTTCAGAGGTACTGTCCCATCCCTACTAGGTCCTTCCTCCTTGGGGAATGGGGTTTTGCAATGGGAGCATGGGTGCATCAGAGTCATACTTAAGGCTAAGTGGGATTCACCAAAGCCTTGCTTATTTTTGGACCTCAGAAGCACATCCTCATAACTGTGTATTTACTTTATTAACTTGGTCATAGTATGGCTTGGGTTGGAAGGGACCTCAGCAATCATCCACTTCCAACCGCCCGGCCACAGGCCAGATTGCCACCCACTAACTCAAGCACTGGATCAGATTGCCTGGGGTCCCATCCAACCTGGCCTTCATAATGCCTCAGAGGGAAAATCTCACCCTGTTCCCTCTGCCTCCGCTTCTCTGCTCAGCTTGTCTCCCAGTATCAGGAGCCCAGCATACTTTTTCACCATGGCTTATTATTTTGGTATCTGGATCACTTATGGAGCTGCTTCATCTGGGACTATGAACTCTTGGACACTCTGTCCTGTGTCTTTCTATTCCAGCTCTGCCATCCATGGAGGAGGAGGGGGTGACCTCACCCTTTGAAGAAGAGGTGATGGTAACCCAAGTTATCCCTGGAGTGGAGGATATACCTTCTGGGGAGGAGACAACTGTGGAGACAGAGCTGTCTGCTGAGCCTGAGAATCAGACAGCCTGGGGAACAGAGGTCTTCCCAACCGACGTATCGCTGCTCTCAGGTGGGCCAGGCACCATCTCTTTGAGTCGTGATTGGTATTGTTGAACCAGAGCACTTCTGAAATAAACTGACTGTGTCCTTACTGAAGGAAGGGCCTTCCAAATGCAGCTGAGGAGGAAGGTGGAATTAGAGGGCTCTCTTCATTGGAGTTAGCTTTTCATGTAACAGCTTCAGGTGCATTTCAGAGGAGTGTGCTGGCAAGTGTGAAGGCACTCGAGACACACAGTGCTCCTTGGGGACACGTCATCCTCCACAGGCTACCTTAAAGTGGAGGCAACGGGACGGGAAGGGCATGCTGAGTCTCAGAGAAAGTGTGGGACCAAGGAACTTCAGTTATTTAAACTGAAGGAAGGACTTCTTGCTCCGCTGGTTTTGTGCATTACTGTGGAACAGGCTGTGAACTGATAGGCAGTCCCATATTCTTTTGTGTTTGTTTTGTGTTTTTCACCTTATTAGCAAATTAGTTGTGTACATAGGTACAACAGGAGGAGCTCCACAGGAGGAGCTACACAGGTATATAGAATTTTTTGCTGTGTGACCAGCTGTGCTACCGGAATGGCATTGGCCAGCATAGCTGTTGCAGACCAACATTTACATTGCCAGGCATCTCACAAAATATCTTGTGTGTCCAGGAGGCAGCCTAGAAACTGACCCCACGCCCAGAGGACAGAGCCAAGATGTGCTCAGGGCAGCACCAAACTTCTCTTCCACATGCTATGTCAAAGGAAACTGTAGTTTTATTTTGGCTTCTGGGAATTACTGTCACAGCTGCCATTGTCCCATGCCAGAAGTTGATGTATTCTGTCAGTTTCCCAGCAATTTGTGTGTAACAGTTATTTAAGACATTATCCTCATTAGCAGATTTGAGGGTATCAAAGGATTTCTGACAGAGCCCTTTATCCCAAATGTGATGTTATTAGATGTCAGTTTGGAGGTAAATTAGGAAATTGTTAATATTAACTAGTTGTCCTATTTCCCTCTCTCTCTTCCCTCCTTCTCCAGCGAGACCATCTGCTTTTCCTCCAGCTACTGTAACACCAGAGGAAACAAGTACCAGTGCTTCCATCCCCGAAGTGTCTGGAGAGTTCCCTGAGTCTGGAGAGCACCCAGCCAGTGGTGAACCTTCAGCATCTGGAGCCCCAGACACGAGTGGAGAACCAACTTCTGGAGGTTTTGAACTGAGTGGAGAGCACTCCGGGATTGGAGAAAGTGGATTACCATCTGTAGACCTGCAGAGCAGTGGCTTTGTACCTGGAGAAAGTGGCCTTCCCTCAGGGGACGTGAGCGGGTTGCCTTCTGGCACTGTTGATACCAGTGGCTTACCTTCTGCAGAGGAAGAGGTATCGGTGTCTGTTTCGAGGATACCAGAAGTTAGCGGGATGCCATCTGGAGCTGAAAGCAGTGGTCTGCATTCTGGATTTAGTGGAGAAATCTCTGGCACTGAGCTCATCAGCGGCCTGCCATCTGGAGAGGAAAGTGGGCTCGCTTCTGGTTTTCCCACTGTCTCCCTTGTGGATTCCACTTTGGTGGAAGTTGTAACAGCAGCACCAGGACGGCAAGAGGAGGGAAAAGGATCAATTGGAGTCAGTGGTGAAGGAGAGCTGTCGGGGTTTCCATCTGCAGAGTGGGACAGCAGTGGGGTTAGAGGGCTGCCTTCGGGTGCTGAAGCCAGCGGGGAGCATTCAGGAGTGCCTGAGCTCAGTGGGGAACATTCCGGGGTGCCCGGGCTCAGCGGAGAGCCTTTTGGGATGCCTGAGCTCAGTGGGGAGCATTCCGGGGTGCCTGAGCTCAGTGGGGAACATTCTGGGCTGCCTGAGCTCAGTGGAGAGCCTTTTGGGGTGCCTGAGCTCAGCGGGTTTCCCTCAGGACTGGACATCAGTGGGGAACCATCTGGCATACCCGAGGTGAGCGGCCCGGTGGACGTGAGCGGCCTTACCTCTGGTGTTGATGGAAGTGGTGAGATCTCAGGCGTTACCTTTATAAGCACCAGCCTGCAAGAAGTGACAACCCCGTCAACTGCAGAAGCAGAAGCAAAAGAGATCTTGGAGATCAGCGGACTGCCTTCAGGAGAGACATCAGGCATGGTGTCTGGGAGCGTAGAGGTCAGCGGTCAGCCTTCGGGACACATTGACTTCGGTGGGAGCGCGTCTGGAGTGCTTGAGATGAGTGGATTTCCAAGCGGAGAAGTTGAGGGCAGTGGAGAAACCTCTGGGGTTGAAGTCAGCAGTGGCCTTGCATCTGGAGAGGAAAGTGGGCTCGCCTCAGGCTTTCCTACCGTGTCTCTCGTGGATACCACGTTGGTAGAAGTTGTAACGCAGACATCAGTTGCGCAAGAGGTGGGAGAAGGACCTTCTGGGATGATAGAAATCAGTGGATTTCTTTCTGGAGACAGAGGACTATCTGGAGAAGGGTCTGGAGCTGTGCAGTCTAGTGGGCTTCCTTCAGGAACAGGAGACTTCAGCGGAGAGCCATCCGGGATCCCATATTTCAGTGGAGACGTTTCTGGAGCCACAGATCTAAGTGGACAACCTTCAGCAGTGACTGATATTAGTGGAGAGGTCTCGGGACTTCCAGAAGTCACTTTAGTCACATCCGATTTAGTAGAAGTTGTGACAAGGCCAACGGTTTCACAGGAGCTGGGTGGGGAAACAGCTGTCACGTTTCCCTATATCTTCGGGCCAAGTGGTGAGGGCTCTGCGTCTGGAGACCTGAGTGGGGGAACGTCTGCAGAAGGTGGTATAGAAACATCAACAGCTTATGAAATCAGTGGTGAGACATCTGCCTTCCCTGAAACGGGTATAGAAACATCCACAGGTCAAGAAATCAGTGGGGAAGCGTCTGCATACCCTGAGATTAGTGTAGAAACATCCACGAATCTAGAAACCAGTGGGGAAACATCTGCATACCCTGAGATTAGCACAGAGACATCCACAATTCAGGAAGTTAGTGGGGAAACGTCTGCCTTTCCTGAAATTAGCACAGAAACATCCACAATACAAGAGAGCAGTGGGGAAACATCCGCATTTCCTGAAATTAGAATAGAAACATCCACCTTTCAAGAAATTAGTGGGGAAACGTCTGCATTTCCTGAAATTAGAATAGAAACATCCACCAGTCAAGAGGCCAGGGGTGAAACATCTGCATTTCCTGAGATTACCATAGAAGCCTCCACAGTCCATGAAACCAGTGGAGAAACGTCTGCCTTTCCCGAAATTAGCATAGAAACATCCACAGTCCATGAAATTAGTGGGGAAAGTTCTGCCTTTCCCGAAATTAGAATAGAAACATCCACCAGTCAAGAAGCCCGGGGTGAAACATCTGCGTTTCCTGAGATTACCATAGAAGCCTCCACAATTCAAGAGATCAGTGGAGAAACATCTGCATTTCCTGAAATTAGCATAGAAACTTCAACTGTCCATGAAATCAGCGGTGAAACGTCTGCCTTTCCCGAAATTAGAATAGAAACATCCACGAGTCAAGAAGCCCGGGGTGAAACATCTGCATTTCCTGAGATTACCATAGAGACATCCACTGTCCATGAAACCAGTGGGGAAACATCTGCATTTCCTGAAATTAGCATAGAGACTTCCACACAAGAAGCCAGGGGTGAAGAATCTGCCTATCCTGAGGTTAGCATAGAGGCATCCACAACTCAAGAAGTAAGTGGGGAAAGTTCCGCCTTCCCTGAAATTCGTGTAGAAACGTCCACAAGTCAGGAAGCCCGTGGTGAAACATCTGCGTTTCCTGAGATTGGCATAGAGACATCCACAGCCCACGAAAGCAGTGGGGAAACTCCTGGGCTGCCTGCTGTTAGCACCGACACTGCTGCCACGTCTCTGGACAGTGGTGAGCCCTCCAGTGCTCCTGAGAAGGAAATTCCTGACGCAACATCACACTTGATCACAGGCATTTCAGGGGAAACCTCTGTCCCAGACGCTGTAATCAGTACCAGCGCTCCAGATGTTGAACTAACACAGGGACCCAGAAACACTGAAGAGGCTCAGCTTGAAATAGAGCCCTCCGCTCCCGCGGCGTCAGGACAAGAGGCAGAAACAGCTGCTGTCCTCGACAATCCCCATCTGCCAGCCACTGCTACTGCCGCCCTGCATCCAGCCTCCCAAGAAGCAATAGATGCACTGGGACCCACGACAGAAGGTACTGTGCCTTCTCCCAACCCTAACAGGAAGGGAAAGGAGGGAGGGGGTACATCTCCTCCCGCCTGCCCATTGCAGAGCTGAGGGCCAGCCCAGGGAAAGCACCTGGAGGTGCACGGGGACCTTTCCCTGCGGCATTATGGCAGCAGGCGTTGACTGCTCCTTCCAGCTGCTGCTCCTGGTGGAGCTGGCACCTGCTGGGAGCATGACTGGGCTACCTACGTGTGCCCTTGGTTATATGGGTGATGGTTGGGATGTAGGTGACCTCTCCCCTCCGTGCTGCTGGAACAGGGGCTGGAAAAAGTGTACTCTGTGAATGACCAGTGAGAGCCGCTGGGTGTGATACATCAGTGGAAGGCACCAGGGCATTCACACCCCGTCTGAAATTGCTCTTAGCCATTGCTCTCATCTCAAGAAAACAACATTTTTTTTGTCATCATGTGAAAAGCAGAGCAAAGACGGCTCCACCCGCCTGAGACTTCCACTCTGGCTGGGAGATGTGGCTGGGAAGTTGGATCAGGCAGGCTGCAAGCCTCTGCCCTGCTTTGTTTCTCTCTCCATGATGTGCTGACTCGCTGCCCTGGGTGTTTCCAAGCTCTTGTCCACAGCAGCCATCCATCAGCTGCCTTGCTGTGCCGAAGGGCTGAGAGGCACAAGCCAGCTAGGAACAAAGATCTCTGCTCTCAGCTTTGTCACTGCTGAGTGCAGCATTTGCATTGAGCACGCTGCTCGCTGGAGCACAAACGGGCAAAATGTGTGAGGAGATGCTCACAGCTTCTGGCAGCTGAGCTGATACATGTGCTCCCTTCACCCTGCCCCTTTTTGGTGCTTTAGCAGGGCTGGTAGTTGCCAAGTATAAACATATACAGTATTTAAATCTGAGTAACCTTGTATGGTGAAAATGCTTCACCAGCTTTCTGACAGCACTTCACCAAGTAGTGCTTACATGCCATGCAAACACTAGGATGCTACAATGAGAAGACAAGCAGGAACATTTTCATGCTTGCCAGCCACTTCTTGGCCAGGAAGGAGCCCTGTAATGTCCCACAGCATCCCTGGCAATGGCTTGGTTTCACTTTGCTACAGCCAGGAGCAGGCTCTGGAGCACAGGCTCCACTGCAAAAATCATCTTGTCACATAAACACGTTGGTGCTTTTAGATATCTTGTGGTTCTGTTCATTTGGCCATGCTGCAGAAATATAGCAAAAAATGCATTTGCAAAGTGATCTGCTTCTAGCAAAAGCAGTATTCACTCCACTCCCTTCCCACGCAGCCTCCTGGTCGGCTGCTTCCTGGTGAACCCACACCACTAAGCACAGGCAGATCTGGATTTGGTACGGGTCTGTAATGCAGGGCTCTGTGCTGCTCAGCCTTGTTTCAAGCTTCGTTCCCATCCTCAAAAAGCTTTGGACAAGTCACTGCATTTCACTCTGCATCATTTCCCTCTGGGAAAACAGGTGACCACAGCTCAGCCCTGCTCCCCACACATCCCATCTGTCTTTGTAGAAAGCCTCCAAAACCTCCCTTGCATCCCTCATGGGCTCTGCCCTTGGGCCCTGCTTGCTGCCACGTCCTAGTCTGGAGACAAAAACAAGTCAGAAGAACAAGGGGAAGGAAGGGAATCAGCCAACAAGGCTCAGCAAAAAGAGAAAAAATTGGCCCCAAAGTGTTGTTTTATTTCACTGCTCATTCTTTTTATAAATTACCCACAAGGCTACTGCCAGATTCTTCAGAGCAGTTGTTAGCCAACATTCTTGTGAAGCACTTTGAAAGAAAACCATGTGTTAGGCAGCTCATGTGTGAAGAGGTTTGAAAAAGGTTCCAAGATTGGAATATGTTGTGTATTTGTGAGTCACGGGAATGGCAAAATAGCAGCTGGGGCTTCTTAACAGGTGACAGAGGTAAGTGATAACTGCACGAAGCTTCACTGTGGATTCCTTGTGCACTAGAGATGGGCTTCAGAACACGTGCTTGGTTTTTGCTTCTCTAGAACATAATGCAGGGTATAAGAATTCTTTTGTTGATAAGCTTCTTTGCTGTAGTATTTCTTCAGGGTGAAATGCAGTCCAGGTCAGGGTCTGAACAAGGCTCATCCAGGCAGCAAGAAAGTGCTGCTGACCATGAATGTGCAGCACCTCTGCACAGGGGTGAGATTCCTCTAGAAAAGTAGAGCACAGCACTGATGAAGAAGAATAAAGAAGAAAAAACATTCTCAGGTATCCCCTTCTGAACTCATCGCTCTTCAGAATGACTGTGAATGCAAAAAGCCTACAAGGAAGAGCTACGGGTTGGAGCCACGGTTTGGAACCTCGTGCTGTGCTCAGAGTTGTGGGGTGCTGTGGATGCTCATTAAGTGCAATGTGTTTCGGCTACCTTTGAGGCATGACCAAAGCTGGTTCAGCTCACAGAAGGAGCTCGGAGCTCAGGCATGAAGCTGCTGGGCTCCGTCCTGCCATTTAAGCGTTCCAATTAGATTCAGCAGTCTTTTTAGTGGGATGACTTCAGAAGAATTACATTTTTTCTATAGGCTGTGCTTCTCTCTCAAAGACAAAGCCACAAGGACAAGAAGACTGGAGGTTAACACTTGGTATGCCAACTTTTTTTAGTTGTTAACAAAAATGAAGGCTTTGCCTGCATGTGTCTTTGTCAGCAGTTGGATTCGTCCTTGATGACAGGAAGCCTACAGGCCTACAGCATGAAGAAATGGCCATAGACTTGGCTTCTCCACCCAGAGCTTTGCCAGCTCAGTGGCCTTTTTGCTTCGGGTAACATTTGAAGACAAATAATTATTAACTGAGAAGAGCATGCTGGCACTTCAGTGAAAGGCTGTGGTTTGGAGCACTCTGACCAGCCAATGCTCTAAAAACTTCACTCAAGTCAAGGGAAAAATAGAAATGTGCTGAAATGGCAGCAATTTGTGTTAAGTTTTGTTTGCCTCTGGTGCAAAGAACTCATGGAGTCTTCCACCAATGGCCCCAAAGTAGCTAAGGTTAGAATCCAAGTGAGAAAAGGTATTGATGGTGTTTCCTCCTTCACACTACAGAAATCCAAGGCATAGCCTTTTTTTTTTTTTTTTGCTTTTCTTCTTTTTCTTCAAAAAGATCATTCCAGAAGCAGCTTTGGTTTGATTAATACAGTTCATTCTTTTAGTAACTTAATTGCTCATAAGTCACTAGCTGGCTACCTGATTTTTGATGCTGGTACATGGAGGAATTGCTCTCCTCAGCTCCTCCTCTTCTCTCCTTGTAGGAGTCCATCAGTCAGATGTTTTTCTTCTCTATTTGAGTGATCAATTCAAACTTCCCTGGGACTCAGAAAGGCAAATTTAACTTGTACCTGGAATTTTACTTTAGTCTCTAGAAGATAATGATGCAGCTGGTCTCTGAATCCCTGTTTGGATAATCACACTGAGAGGAAGGTCTATAAAGAAGGGCTGAGGAGCACATCAGGGACTGCTGGACATGCAGAAAATGCCTTGTGTTCCAGCCTTACATTTTCTCCCATGCAGAACAAAAGCAAGAGTACAAATCATAGAGTATTTTTCTGAACTGGTTCCTCACAACGTAAGACTAGAATTGGCTCAGGGATGGGTGGCAGCACCACCTGTCTGCAGTCTGCTTCTCCTCCATAAGTGTTCTAAGCACAAAGCTAACTTCATTTCAGGAGTGCTTTTGCTCTCGTGGATGCGGGCTGTCACTGAGAGAAATGCACAGGCTGTGTTGTTTTAAGGAACATTAGCAGTGTTTCTAGGATGGTCTGCTTAGCTTGGGATGAGGGATTTTGAAAGTCTTCCCTTCTCTCTCGCTGTGTGCCCACTTTTGCATGCCGTTTGCCTTCTGAGCAAAGCCAGGACTGATTTCTTTTTCATTTCTGAAGGATTTCTCTTTCCAATTGCTGTGATCCAGTACAGCACATTGTCTTCAAAGGCGCTGGGAGAATACTTGTGCTGTGTTTAGCTGCATCAAAAGAAAATAGTGCTGCCTAAATATAGTAAGTATATGGCAGTGTAAGAGAAAGCTGAGGAAGTGAACGGTGTGAGGCAAATTCAAAGATTGCTCTGTAACTCTGTAACTCCCCTTGCTTTTGCCAGCCAGCAGTTTACAAGTTCCAGATGCAAGCCCCTATTTACATTAGAGGTTTTTTTGAATTTTAATTTTTGGTTTCATTAATAAGAAATAATCCAAAAGTTATCCCTTAGGTCCTGTTAGTAGTAAAAAATAGGACCTATTGTCGCAATAGATTTGAATAATCCTTTGTAACTTCTGGGTGATATGAAGTATGGTGCAAAGCATCTCCCAGAGAGCTCTTGATTTTGCATTATCCTTGAGAAGTGAGTTAATAATAAGTGGGCTTCCTATTCTTGGCACAGAAAAGCATTTTCTTCCCTGTCTCTGTTTCAGAACTGAAGCTCTTGAAAGCCAGGGCTGCCTCTGTTCTGCATCCCATGCCACATCAGTTGTTCTTTGTGAGCACTGGGTAATAATAGCAGTGGTCTCTTCTCCTTGTTAGCTGATAAGCTCTTGAGCTGCACCTTAAAGCAGAGCTGACTTTTGAATGGCTGCTCACCCAAGCAAACAAACAGCTCACTTACATGGAAGAATGTCAAACTCCCCCCTGCTGCAGGCTTTCCTGCTGCTGGGGATGGGCACAGTGATTTACTGACCTCACCAGCCATAAACCCTGTGGAAGGGGATACGTGTATGGTATGTAAAAGGTTAAGAACCAAGCACTGAGTGATAGATGGGATTTTTTTACTGGAGTTCTCACCTCCCCTAAATCCAATGGCTTTGATGTGATATCCTAGAAATACCCACAAACCAGCCACGTTTTCCAGAGGCAACGTGCTGCTAATTTAAAACTAACAGTTCTAAAAGACCAGATTTTCCAGGGGACCAAAATCAGCAACTTTTCCTCCAGGCTGGCCAACGTGTTTGAGTTTCCTGATATCAGCCTGGTGACTTGATCAAGCTGTAAGTGCCCCTGTTCATAGCGGGGAGCTGGACCAGATGACTTTCCAACTCAAACAATGCTATGATTCAGCATCCAGATGGAGATCCAGTCGCTGTCCCAACAGCATGTGGGCTGAAGGAGGAGTTTGGTATTTATCATCATGTGCTTAGAATGTCTTCTTTCCAGCCATTTGCACCATGCTCATGAAAAAAAATACTGTCTCATCTGTATTTGTCTGTTTCCCTAAAGCTACTGACGACTGCACTTTTTGTGTGATATATACAAGTGTATGTGTGTATGTATATGACATACATGTTGTATGCAGAGCTTTGTTTTTACAGCATATATAATATGAGCAGTCATATTATATACCTTATCTGTAAAAGGAAATTCTTTTCCAGTGTTATTTCCCACCTGGAGACTTGTGGCAACGAATTTGCATGTGTCTGCTCCTTCTTCCTTCACTGCCAGGGATGGCAGCTCCCAGTGAGTCCCATGCATCTCGGAACAGACCTTGGACGTACCAAAACTCTGCTCCACGTTGCTGAGGATGACCAAAGGCTCCTTCTTCCCCACTCAATGTTCTGATTTGTACGTGCTTTGTTTCCACTTCCGCAGTGTGCTTTCCTCTTGATGGAGCTTGATGGACAAAGAAGAGCCTTTCCTTCCTTGTTCAGCTGGAGCCCACTGGGATCAATGAAACATCTGCTGCCACTGCTGTTGGGAAGACCAGGGATCCTCTAGAGCTGTCATCATCCCTGAGGACATTTCATTTTCCCCTATGTTTTCTGTCTCCTAAGAACTCCCAAGAGTCACTGCAGACAAGAGCCAACCAGGCTCTTAGCAGGCACACAGCCCCTCATACATTCTGGAAACTCTCAAAGTATTTCATAATGTCGTGGAAATGAGATCTCAAATTTTCTTTGCACTGTGTTGAATATAGAAGTCTTTCATGAGTATTTAGAAGAGCAATCCAGAGGAAGAAATTCCTTCTCTCAGTGAAGGGCTAGCTGCAAAACTGGCATTAAGTGGTTCATCAACCTTCTGAGGAACAAAGATGTTGCTTATATTGATCTGATCTAGAATAAAGAAGACAATTCTCATGCTCCACAGCACAAACCAATTTGCCATCCAAGGTCAGGAAGAGTTTTTCACATCATTCAGGCACATTACAGAGCATGTCAGCTTTTAGTTGACCTATCAGATATTGGCTGCTGGGCAGCAAGATATTCACATCACTACTGTGCTCTGGTATTCCTATAGCCAGCATGTTCATCATCTTTGATGGTTTCCTCACTAACCCCTCTCATCCAGAAGAGCATGGAGTGTGTTAGTCAGCACTTTCACAGCATTCTGTTTCTTCTGAGTGTAAAAGAATGAAATGTTGTCTTGCATGAAGATCTAATCAATCTTTTAACATAATCTGCATGGTTGTCCACCCACTTTTTATTAGTCCTCTTTCTTGAGTTGAACATCTCTGAGATCTTTTCATTCTGAATGATTTTCCTTCTGATTCTTAAGTTCAGTAAGTAGGACTAAGGCTCAATCTGGAGATATACTAGAAGAAGACCTTTAATTCCAGCAAAAACTAGATTTTCTAGTATATAGATCAAGCTGCCTACCTGTGACCTGCTTCCGTGCTTCCTTCATTCTTCCCCAAGAAGACAGAGGATGGAAGTGCTACCAGATGACGGCATTTAGTACCCAGGCTTGTGCTAATTAGCAGGTTGAGAAACACTGAAGAGTTGGAAGTCCAATTCCTCCCATACCAACTTCTCTTTTCACCTCTGAGAAAGCAGAAAGCGCCTTCAGGGATGCTCTAGATGGGAAAGTAGGAATAGTTTCCACCATGAGGGGATCAGCAGCTGAGAAAGATGCACATCTTCTTCCAGTCCCATCACAAGCGAAAAAAACAAGTAGTGTGGAGAGGTGCACTGCACTCCGGAGTTCTTCACCAAGGAAGAGGCTTTGCTGTGATCCTGAAAAGCAAAAGGCTGAACCACCTTTGAACCCACTTCTTTTCTTTCCTGCACTGAGCTTCACTGAGATGAGATTTCTTACCCCAGGACTTCATCTGAATTAGAATTAAGAAAAAAACTATCTCCAGCAATGCTAGTTGTGTGTCAGGGATCTATTTCACAGCGTTCTTCTGGTTGTGACCCAGCAGAAGTCGGTGTGTTCTGCCCATCAGGTAGCTGGTGGGCAAAGAAGTTTCCACAGCTGTCAGAGTCACTGAGTGCTGTGTATTGGAAATGTCTTGCTGGGGTTGCTCTGACATCTCCAGAGCGGCCTTCAACCATCAGGCGACGTCACAAGAATGCCTTCCTCATAGGGTGGGTTGGGTCTCTTGGCTTCGCTCCTCCAGCAGCAGCAGTGGCAGTATGTTATCAAATAAGACCTGAGCAAGTTCTCCCAAAACAACCGATACTCCCTCCTAACAAGCAAGGAAACAAGTTCTCCTCTTGGTGGAATTCTCTGCCCAGAGCCCTAATGGAAGCCCTTGATTTCTTGCAGACACTGATGAGTGCCACTCAAGCCCCTGTCTGAATGGAGCTACCTGCGTTGATGGCATCGACTCTTTCAAATGCTTATGCCTTCCCAGCTACGGAGGGGACCTGTGTGAGATCGGTACGGCCTACTCGGCTTCAGCTAATCTTACTAACAGCCTCATTACCTCCTTCCAGCCCTATCCCCAGAAAGCTGAGCCCAGCTGCTCCCATCACATTAGCTAACCTCTAACAGCCAGCTTGGAACACAATAGGGAAAAGCTTTGAGCCTTCTGCTTTCATGTTCTGATTCATTTCTTCATCACAGCATCGTGTTCTCTAAGATTCCCAAGCAGGGACCTCTGGCGTCCTCTTCAGCTTTCTTGTTTGTGTTCAGCTTCTCCGGAGAAGCTGCATGCAGACTGTGATGGTGTTGATGGCTGCATCTTTGGGTCAAGGGTCTTTCTGTTCGTCTGTGACAGTGGGGGAACATCTGAGTACATCTCCACCCCAGGCAAACTTTCTCTGCTAGACTGGAATTTCATGGAAGGATGCTTCAACTGAGCCATGTAAAAATGATTGTGTTTCACTCTGTGAAGAAGCCTCCTTCACTCCAGGAGTCTCCACCGATGTGACACAGCATGACATTTCTGTCATCTCTTCAACGTGGCTTCCTGTGGTAAAGCCAGCAGGGAATGTATATCTGAGAAAACATAAAGTGACCTATTTTTACTTCAAAATGAGGCGCACTCTGACCTGCACTGTTACTTCTTTTTGTTTCTGCAAGAAGGAAAAAAAAGCATTTTTTTGTTCTTAAAACTGATGAAAGGCCGAACTTCTGTCAGCTGAACTGAGAGGAAGGTCCCCTGCCTTGCTCAAGCAAGAGGAATAAGTTGCATTTCTTACTCACCTTGAGATGAATTCACGCTAACATGCATTGGGTTTTTCTTCATCTTTCTCTGTGTCTCTCCTTCTGCTTTCAACATGAGCATACAGAGTAAACTGTAAAAAAAGTCTCAGGATTTTTGGACCATTTGGGCACGAATGGTGCTGTCTTTATGTCTCTTTGTCAATGCAACCTAATCAGCCTCTGATTTACCCATCCCTGCTGCCTTCTGTTCTGCCAGAAGACTCCTACCCTGCAGCTGCTCATGACCTTGTTTGCTCCAAGCAAGACTTAATTTCCTCTTTCCTCTTTTCTATGATTTATGGGTTCATAATGCCTGCATCCCATTTTCTGGGTGATACAAGAAGAAAGAAAGGACTCAAATTCAGTGGTGAATGTAATTCTTTATTATTGCCATGAGGCAGACCTTCCTTTCCCTAAAATCTTTCAGTCTCCAGGACTCTCAGGAGCCAGTCCTTCCTGTCACGATGTCAGTGTCCCTTCCATGAGTTTTTGCTGGTGTTTTCCAGTGTGATTGCCTAGAGCTACAACTACTTCCAGATATTCCATTTGATCAGTTAGAAAGCACAGAAAACATCGAAATGCTTCACCTTGCTGCCAGCCCTCCAGCACCTGTGGAGCAGCTCTGCAGTGTTCAGTTGGAAGAAGACCAGAAGGGCGGATCAGCAGGAATTTCTGTTATTGAAGGCAACAGTGCTTTGACCTACCAAGCTAACAACAGTAGAAAGAAACTGAGCACAGAAAGGGATGCAAAGGGATGGAGGCATCAGGACTGATGGAATCCCACCCCAAGAGCAGCAAGTTCCTGCTCATGTCTCTTTATTCCCATCTTGGTTGGGTTGCTTTTCTTCTAAAACCCAGAACCACAGCAAGGAATGTGACTGCCTCATCCTGGGCTCTCACCACTCAGTTCTTTTTGATGTACAAATGTTGATTCTGTCATGGAGATTCTGGTTTCAAAGACGCTTTCCAAAGCAGCAAAACTCTGCAGGAGGAAAAAAGAGGGTCATTGCTTTGATCAGGTCGTAAAAAATAGTCGAGGAAGACAAATGGGGATGGAATTGCTCCGAAATAATCTGTGTCACTTGAGTTTTCCAATAGCACCCATAACTTTGTGACAAACACGGGATCTTCAGCATAGGCTTCCCTCTCTTTTGCATTTGTCTTGGGTGCCTTCTGATCATTTTCCCTGGGATGCCATGCAGACAACACTGTCAGGTTTTGTGTTTTGGAGGAGGTGACCATGTGTTGGCCTGTGCCACAAGTGTGTGAGCTGCCAAGAGGTGAGTTGGAAAGCTGTCAGACATGCACCAACTCCTTTTCAACCCTCCTTTGTGTGTTTCAGACCTGGCAAACTGTGAGGAAGGCTGGATCAAGTTCCAGGGCCATTGCTACAGGCACTTTGAAGAGAGGGAGACGTGGATGGACGCAGAGTCCAGGTGCCGAGAACATCAAGCCCACCTGAGCAGCATCATTACTCCAGAGGAACAAGAATTTGTGAACAGTGAGTGTTGGGGCTGCCTGGGGGACACGAGAACAGAGAGGGGTCCATCCACTGAACTCCATGTTTATGGTGGAGAGGTTTGTGCAAAATGATGTGAAAAGCAAGTGCTAGATGACCCCGGGGCCCCAGGTCCAGAAGAGGTGAGCTGGAAAAGGGGTGCCTGCACACAGCGTGGTGAGCCAGCACCTAACCTTCTATCCCTGTTCTGCTTTCCCAGGCCATGCACAGGACTATCAGTGGATCGGCCTCAGTGACAGGGCTGTGGAGAACGATTTCCGCTGGTCTGATGGGCACTCGCTGGTGAGCAACTGGGACAGACCTAGTCCTCAGCCTGGGGCAGGGGAATTGGTGTTCTTGGTGGGAGGAATGGTGCTGGGGGCAGAGCCCTCGAGTGACACGCTGAGTGCTTGGATAAGGTGTGAAGGCAGCCCTCAGCTGAATGGTTTTTCCTGGTTTTAACCAGCTCTGGTGAAACCACGCCTGACCAGAGGCTGAGCTCCGTGGCACCATGGCCATAGGCGTGTGGCTGCAGTAGCAGTGCAGGTAGCTGTGGTCTCTAGCAGGTGGAGGCAGGAGGAGGCACAAAGGAGGGAAGGAGAGAGGGGACTCAGGCTCGAGTGTTTTCCTCTCCCCCCAGCAATTTGAGAACTGGCGGCCCAACCAACCTGACAACTTCTTCTCCGCGGGCGAGGACTGCGTGGTGATGATCTGGCATGAGCAAGGCGAATGGAACGACGTCCCCTGCAACTATCACCTGCCTTTCACGTGCAAGAAGGGAACAGGTGAACTCCTGCTGTGCACCAGCAAGATGGGGGTGATTCAATCAATGGCTGTGGGGTTGGGGCACGAGGGGAATGAGCTCTCGTGCTGCCACTGAGCTCTTTGAGAGCAACAGCCCCATGTTCAGCCAGGAACGTTCATGCTGTAAGCCTGCCTCCCACTGAAGTTTGTATGAACTTAGATTTCTTTGAACTTCTTTAGCAATAGTGCCGTTTTTGTAGTATCTCCATCTATTCCCCTCCTAAGGAAACAATCTCCCCTTTCTCAGCTTATTCTCTAGCCCTGGGTCTGGCTGATGGATGTTATAAAAGCTTGAGGGATAGCACCTGCCCACCTGGGTCCCAGAAACTATCTGGATCAGAAATGCCATTCCAGCAGGGGAATAACGAGGGAGGGCATCACTCCCACCACATCTTAGAGATGGGCAAGGTGGTTGCATCTTTCCACCCCATCAGTGCCTCACTCTAAGATCAGAAGGAGCGGCCATCACCCACTTACAGACACCACAGAATCACCATGTTTGGAAAAGACCACTAATATCACCTAATCCAGCCATCAACCATCCCCACTGTGCCCTCAGTGCCACATCCCCACAGCTCTTGAGCACCTCCAGGGCGGTGACCCCAGCACCTCGCTGGGCAGCTGTGCCACCGCATCACCTCTTTCTGAGAAGCTTCTCCTCATATCCAACCTGAACCTCCCCCGGTGCAACTTGAGGCCGTTCCCTCTTGTCCCCAGGGGACAGCACAGGAGAAGCAGCGATGGGGCTGACGGGCTGAGAGCCGCCTGCCAGGGGTTCTCCGTCTCTTACTGTCTTTCCCCATTTCCTGCAGTTGCCTGTGGGGACCCACCTGTAGTGGAGAACGCCCGGACCTTCGGCCGGAAGAAGGACCGCTATGAGATCAACTCCCTGGTGCGGTACCAGTGCGACCACGGCTACATCCAGCGCCACGTGCCCACCATCCGCTGCCAGCCCAACGGGCGCTGGGAGGAGCCGCGGATATCCTGCACAAACCGTACGTCTCAGCCATCCCAGTCATCTGCACCCGGGGGGGTGGTGCACAGAGATGCCCTTGGATAATTCCCCCCCCCCACCCCCTCTCTCCCCCTGGGAATGTGGATATTCGAGGTGCTGCATGCACGCAGCTGGGAGGAATGGGAATCGAATTAATCATAGAATCACAGAATGGCTTGAGTTGGAAGGGACCTTATGGATCACCCAGCTCCAACCTCCTGCTGTGGGCTGGTTGCCCCCCATCAGGCTGCTCAGGGCCCGTCCAAAAAAAAACCTGGCCTTGAGCACCTCCAGGTGCATTGGGTGGCACTGGGTGTAGGGCAGTGCTGAGCCATGGGAAGATGCCGTGCTGGAAGCTTTCCCGAGGTAGAGCTGAGGGATGGAGCAAAAAGCTTAATAAGAGCCAAGGCTACTTAAAGAAAAGGAAAAAAAAGGAGCAGCTCCTGCAGCTGGTGAGTAGCAGAGGACGGGAGTGGGGAGCCCTGCCAAGGAGACAGGGCTGGCCCCAGGGATGGGGCCGGGTTTCTGGCCCTTCTCGAGGCGTCCCGGCCCATCCCCAGGCTGCCTACACCCCGCTCCCATCCCTGCTCGGAGCTTCCCAACAATGACATCGAGCTCAGCCAAATCACATCCCTCAAATGCCGGCCGGCTCCTGGCCAGCTCCGCTCCAGCCCAGTCCCAGAGCTGGGGAAAGCAGGCGGGAGGGACGGAGGAGAGCGCAGTGCTGCGCTCCTGGTGCTGCGTTTTCCCTGCTTTCCTTCCTCCCCTGTTTCTCCTCATCCCAGTAACGATGCCATTTCTCCCCGCAGCCTCCAGCTACCAGCGCCGGCTATACAAGAGGAGCCCCCGGAGCCGGTCGAGACCCGGTGTCATGCACAGACCCACCCATTAAAGCGGGGCGAGGGGTGAGCAGAGAGAGAAAAGAGAGATTTTTACGGAACACTTATATTAACAGAGGCGATTTCTTCTTCTTGTTGTTGCTTTTTTGTCATATAAGGAAAAAAAAAAATTATATTACAGACAAACCCACCTTTGTGTATATATATATAAAAAAAGAAAAAAAAAAAAATTAATGTTTTCCAAGCACCAAAGCAAAGCAAATTAGAAGTCAGCATTCTTACTAACGGTCCGGTTCCAATTATCGTCGTGCCTTCGGGGATGGGGAGGGGGGTGGGATCGCAGAGGGCAGGGGGTTAAGTTAAATAATAAAGATGATTATTTTTTTCCTGATTTTATCCACGAACAATGTAATTATTTCTGTTATTTAATCTCCGGGGTGAACGGCACCTTTTGGGGTTAATTTTATTTTATGTTTTTTTTCCAGAATCCTACTGCTGCGGCGCGTCGGGGCGGGTGGGCAGAGGGGCAGTGAATGTACCGGGAGGGCCGGGGGCCACGGTGGGGGGAAGCGGGGGGAGGCTGAGAGCCCCCCACCACCGCCCCACGGCGCTGCGCCCATCCCGGGACGACGTGCTCTTTCCAGGGGACCGTGCGGGGCACCAGCGTTCCCTGCACCTATTTATATTTTTTGAACATATCCTATTTTGAAAGAGTGATAAATAATAAAGAGAGCGAAATCGGAAAGGGTCGCTGTGGTTCCTTTTTTTTAATGTGGGGGGCAGAGGGAGGTGGCTGAGTGGGGTAGGGTAGCAGGGAAGGAAGGGAACCCAAAGGGGGGTTGTGTGGACAGAAGGGCGGGGGGACCCCTGGCACTGAATGCAGATGGGAACGGCGTGGAGCAGGAGGTGCTCAGGAGGGGGTAGACCCAGGAACACACTCCAACTAAAACCCAACAGCAGGAAAACCCACCACCAGCAGACGCTTCACCCTCTGCCTTCCAGATCAGGGTTTAATTCGCACTCATTATGAGGTGGCTCAGCCAAGGATGAGGCGTGCATGGCACATTCCTCTCTGCTCCATGCACGTCCCTGGGTGTCTTGGTGGGGGACTCCAACTTCTCTCCATTTCTCGCACTGAGACAGAAGTGGGGACACTGCCACATTGCTCCAGGGCTTTCTCCACTGATTTATTTAGAAGAGGTCCAGGAAAATACATCATCGTTTTCATAACAAAACACTTGAAAGAAGAAGGCACCAGAGTTCAAATGGGGTCCGGGTGTGGGGTGCATGGATATAAGGCACGAGCACCACCACGGGGACAGGCACAGCAGCATCCTTCAGTGGGATGGGACGAGACTGCAGCAGGGATGGGATGCAGCGGGGCTGGTCTGTAGGGGAGATGCCCTGGTCCCATGCAGTCAGGGACAGGGAACTAGGATGGAGGGAGAGGGGCCATCGTCCTTGCATGTAGCCCATATGGAGCCAGTCCCCTGCTCAAGAGTAGCCCATATGGAGCCAGTCCCCTGCTCTAGAGCAGGATGCTCCAGCCCAGCCTCCTGCTGCATTCAGAAAGTGTAAAACATAAAGGAAGAAGAATTCAAACCAAAGAAGTTTCCCCCTACCCAGTCACTCCCAAAACAGCCCTGGGTACACCCAAGGCCAGGCACCGTTGGGATGGGAACATCCTCAGGCCGGGTAGGAACCCTCCTTGTTCTTTATCTCTCCTTGTAGCAGAAGACTCCAAACCTGCCCTTGCTGGGGAAGCCAAAGCTGCGCACGCCGGGCTCCGCGGGGCCGCAGTTGGCACGGGGCTTGGCGATGGGGTAGCGGACACTGCCATCCGCCAGCCAGCCAGCATCGCAGCGGTCCAAGCCGTGGAACTTCCATGCAGAGTAGAGGTGTCCCACTTTGGCAATCTCTGCACCAGCGTCCAGGCACGCCTGCTTGGCTTCCTCCAGCGTCATTCTGGTTGGGTGTTCCAGGTAGAAAACCTCACCTGAGAAGGAGAGCGGCATCAGGAGGGAAGTGCATGGGGCTGAGCATCACCCGCAGCATCGCCGCGCGCCACATCCTTAGGGACAACAAGGACATGGGACGCCACCACGTGGCACAACCCCGTGGGGACCCACCTCGGAGTGTGGAGGAGAAGCAGAAGACATCAAAGCGGTGCAGGTGCCGGTGGCGGGGGCCGTAGCTGCGGATGCCCGGGGCGAGGTGCACCCCGCCGCAGGGTTTGCGGGGCAGGCGGATGGGGTAATGCACGGTGCCATCGGCCAGCCAGCCCGCGTTGCACCAGTCCAGCCCCTCGCTCCAGGCCTGGAAGAGCTGGTGGAAGGTGGCGATGAGGGCACCCTGCTCCTGGCACACTCTCTCGGCTTCGTGGAAGTTGAGGCTGTACTGCCCGCGGGGTGGTTGGTAGGGGAACACGATGCCTGGGGGCACACGGGGTGCTCAGAGGGCAGCACGCCCACCCACCCCAAAGTCAAACTCTATCACCCCAGGGTGCAGAGCCGCCAGCAGCACGGAGACGCTCTGGGCAAGCAGCCACCAGCAACAAGATGCCAGCGACATCTGGTGGCACAGGGACAGAGGGGCTCAGTGCTGGGGATACGTGCAATCACGCATGGGGACAGCACTGGTGCGCATGAGGATGGGGATGCTTAGGGTAACAGGGACATATGGATCACAGTCCTAGCACACACACGGTGTCTCAGGGGGTGGAATATCGCCATGGGAATACACGGTCTGCAGGTACAGGGACACAGAGGACAGGGGGGCACAGGTTGCACAGAGCTGGGTGCCCCGTCCATGCAGGTGCTCAAGGCCAGGTTGGAAGGGGCCCTGGGCAACCTGAGCTGGTGGGGATAACCAGCCCACGGCAGGGGGTTGGAGCTGGGTGATCTTAGATGTCCTTTCCAACCCAAGCCTTTCTGTGATGAATACCATCAAGGACGCCAACAGGGAGGTGGCCAAACCCTTGTCGTGGGGATGGCTGGCCCGTAGGAACACACAAGCCTACAGCTCCCCACTAAGCCCCAAAGCATCACTCTGAGTATCCCAACCTCTTTCCACCTATAGCCTCTCCCAACCCACCCGCCCTGCTGCCACCCAAGGGCCATGCTGGCCAGCCCCCACCTCGCAGCCGAAGCTCCACCACATCACTGGCATCCTCCAGCCCCTCGATGACTTCACAGCGGTATTTGCCATCATCCTGCAGGCGCACATCGCTGATGAGCAGCGAGGCTTCGCGCTGTCCGGTCCGGTGGAGGTGAGCGCGGCCTCGGAAGTCCCCAAAAGCCATGTAGGTTTTGCCAATGGCCACCAGCACGTCCTGCTCCTTGGTGTAGTCATCTCGCAGCTTGGACCACTTGATGCGGATCTTGTGCTTGGCCTCGGATTCGGGCTCGTGGTGGTAGTGGCAAGGCAGGGTGACATTAGCACCGCTGAAGCTATAGATGGGGTCTTTGGAGGTCTCCACCACCAGCCTGACCCCATTGAAATCAATCACTGGGGACAAGGAGGGAAGATGTGAGGGAATGGTCCTCACCTCTCCCTGCAGCTGTTCCACTCCCTCCCTCCAGCCACCTCCTCAGCTGCCTGAGCATCCCGTGAGCACTCCATGTGCTCCTCTAGGCTCCCAACATGTGGGTCCCATCCCCTTCCTCGAGGTGGAGGGAGCATCTCAGCCTCTTGCCATGACTCTCCAGTCCCCTCAGCCCGTGGTACCTTTCTCGTGCCCGTTATCATCGTCATTCATGACGTGGTTGTAATAGAAGCCGTTGTAGAAGGGGTGGTAGGAGTTGATCAGCCGCAGCAGGGCAGCCTTGAGGAGCAGTGAGAGCAGCAGCATGGCTGGGGAATGAGGCTGGACCCTGGGCCTTCACAGAATCATAGGATCGTTAAGGTTGGATAAGACAACTGAGTTCACCTAGTATGACCATCAGCCCATCCCCACCACGTCCCTCAGTGCCACATCCCCGCAGTTCTTAACATCTCCAGGGACGGTGACTCCACCACCTTCCTGGGCAGCTGTGCCACTGCATCACCACAGTTTCAGATAATACATTTTCCCTGGCATCTGTCCTGACACTCCCCCTGATACAGTGGCAACTTGAAGCCATTACCCCTCATCCTACCAATGCCTAGAAAAGTACCAGTGTTCCCTCCACAGCCGGTTAACCACCCAAATTTCTTCAACACAGCCCCACACCAGCCACTCTTCGTGCTGTAGGGCGACCCCAAAACGGCCAGCGTTCCCTGGCACACAAGGACACAAGCAGAGGGGTGTCCCCATGCAACACACCAACCACATTCCACAGGAGAATCCCGGTGCCCCACGTCCCCGCAGCCCTTCTCCTGCTGGCACCCAAGGGTGGCACTCAGGGCGGGCAGCGGGGCTTGCAGGCTTCCCCGGAGCCGGCAGAGGGGGCCCGGCACCCACGGAGCCTCCCTCAGCCCCTGCAAGGAGGGGTTTGACATCCGCACCCCGCGTTGAGATGAGGTTTAGGAGCGCTGCAAGAGAGTGCCGGAGTCCGCAGCGGGGACAGTGCAGGGGACAGAGGTGACCTCCGGCCATGCCACCAGAGCGGGGGAGCGCAGCTGGATGCTCCCAGCATGGGATGGGATGGTACCCCATCAGCCCGGTGCCACCTCTGTGCGCTACATGCACACACACAGCCACGTGCTGCGGGCACAGGGCGCTGGGACGGGCACGAAGCACCCGCGGCCGCACACGTTGGGCTGGGGACACCTGAACCTCACCCCGCTGCATCCCCAACCTCATGGCGTGGTGATGTGCCAGCGTGCCAGCATCCTCCACCGCTACGCTGGGCAGCGTGGTGCTCACCGTGCTCACAGCGCTCGCGGCGTGGAGCACGGCGACGTCCAGCAGCGATGCCCAGCACCCATGCGGTGATGCTGTCCCTGCCGTCCCTCCTCATCCCACACAGTGCCTCACCCTATGTGCCACCCGTCCCCGTCCCCAGCCCCATCCCCTGCCCCACTCACGGCGGGCAGCAGCAGCAGGCAGCGGGCAGGCTGCAGGCAGATGCAGTGTGTTTAGGACTCTCAGGGTTGAGAGGAAGCAGCTCCAGGGCCTGCCTCTTAAAGGGAAACACACGCTATTCCCAACCCCCTGCTCTCAGGATGGAGTAGGGGTGGGTGCCCCGAGCCCCCTGCCTGCCTGTCACACCCAACCAGAGCCGTGTGCCCTCACTGCATGCCTCTGCATGATGCGTTGCTCACCAGCATTGCCCAGTGCAAGGGAGAAGATGAGGGGAAAGGCGTGCTCCATTGGGGATGCTGAAATGTTGGGGTGAGCCCCGTGATGCCGTACTCACAGCCGCACACACTGCCACAGAGCACCTTGCATCCCACCACAGAACCAACTTTTGGCAATGGCAGTGCCATGCAAGCACTTTGCAGGAGTGCCACGAGCACAAGCAGCTCCAGGATGGTGGGTTTGGGAGGTCTGTACCAAAACCTTTAGACTATCCGGCTGCACCCCTCTGTCAGGGCATCACCCATGTAATTCCAGAGCCACTGCCAGGCTGGACGCTGCCAGGCCTCGGGGCCACGCGTGTGCCCTGACCCTGCTCTGCTTTGTTGTTTTACGGCGAGGAAATGAGGCACGGGGCCCTGCTCCCTGCTCCCTGCCCCCTGCACCCTGCCCCACCGCGCAGGATGGCGTCAAACCGGAAAGAAAACACCGCGTGTGAAAATAAAGCATCCGCCGACCCCATCCTGCAGGCACTGAGCCCGTCTGGCACCCGAGCGGGCTGATAGGGGCTGGGACACGGCGCTATCAGCCATGTCTCCTGCGGCTCTGTCCCCGTGGGAAGCGTGGCTGGGATCATTGGGACGCACAGGGTCTCACAGCTCTGCTCAGCCGTCCTCATCGAGGGACAGAGAGACAGAGTGTGGGTGCCGTGCACGCAGCTGAGCTTCGGATGCCGGGGGGCACAGTTAGTGGGCACTGTTGGCGGTAGGCAGATAACAGGACTGGATGATCTTAGAAGTCTTTTCCAGCCTTAATGCTTCTATGATTCTCTGACACAGAATCACGTGGCACCGCCACAGGGTCCCCATGGAGGGGCCTCCCCGGTGCGTGACGGCCGGCACGACGCCGCGCTGTCCCGTGGCCCACAATGGGGCGATTACCTCTCCCGGCACCGTGTCCCCGTGCTGCAGCCACACCACGGTCCCCTCCCGCCGGGGCACGCTGCTCCTTGGCGCTGCCACCCCATTGTTTGCCAGAGGAAGAAAAAGCTGCAGTGTGCCCAAAGCACCCCGCAAAGAGCCCTCCCTGGGAGAAGGGTGCTTTGTGACCCCCATCCTCGCTGCTTGCAGGATGATCCCGGAGCTGGGCTTGGAGCTGAGCTCCCCAGGGATGCAGGCGGGTGGGGCAGCGCTGTGGGGTCAGCGCAGATCCAACCCAGCAGTGTGTGAGATGGGCAGGTGTTTGGGGATGGATCAAACAGAGCCATAAAGGTGTCAGCTCAGCTGCTCAACCTCAGAGCCAGTGAATGGCAGCTTCGACCTGGTCCTGGAGGGGGATTTCTTGGCAAAACGCTGCTTGCACAGGACAGGGCTCAGTCTCTGCCAGCAGCTCCAGCGGGAACCCACGCTTGAGGCTGGAAGTGGGGAGGGAAACCCAGATCTGCTGCAGGATGGAAGGGGCTGTGAGAAGTGCTGGGTTTCCTGGTGCTGGTGAGAGGATGCTGTCCTGCGGCTGCTTCCTGCAGGCAGGCAGTGGGGTGCCGCAGCGTGCCAGCCTTCCTGCCTCCAGGAGCAGCATCCGAGGGGCAGGGGTGGGGGTCTGCATGGGGTGAGGGAGCCCTCATTGCCCTGAAGGGCAGCACTGGTGCTGGGCAGGAGGAAGGAAATGTTGTGGGGCAGGGAAGGGCTCAGCCTCCCAGTGGGGCAGTGGTGACAGCTGCAGTGATATGTGGCTTTGGCTCCTTTTGCTCTCCCTGCAGAGCCCTCTCTACCTCAGAGCTGTCTCGCCGGACTCAGAGCAGGCTGCCCTTATCTCTGCTGCTGCTTCCCGGCGATAAGAGGGCACGTCTGGGTGGGAGTGTTGTCCCCCCTGCTCTGGCTCTGGGTGCTATTTGTCTCCAACCAGCCATGGCTGTGGTGAATGCAGGAGGTAATGGAGGGATGCAGGAGGCTCTGGGCCATTCCTATCAGCTTCAGGGACCCTACTCAGCGGTAGAGCTCCTCCACCACACCCCAGTGCCCCCTTCTCTCCCAAGCATGGGATCCCAACCAGCAGCCCCCATCCAGCACCATGCCCAGGAGGTTTGGCCACAGCTTCCTCAAAGCTGCAGCTCTGAGAGCGGTTTTGCTCCAAGCTGGGGATCTGCTCCAGGATCAAAGCCAAAGGAGGATGCGCAGGGCGTGGGGTGCTGATAGTAGTTTCCCATCCCCACGTCCCATCGCGTCGCGTTCGGCCAGCTGCAGGCACAGGTTCCAGCAGCTGGGATGGGGTGGAGGCCAGGGGGAGGATGTATACAAGCCTTGGTACTGTTTTTTGGAGAAAGGAAGGGAGCCAGGAGTGTGTGAGGGCAGGAGGGATGCCTCTGAGAGACGGCAAGCACAGAGCAGTGAGCCAACAACCCAAAGTTTCAGTTTTAATACTGTCAACAACACCCTGGAGCAAGGCCGTGCCACCTGGGTCCCCTCGGTCCTTCCCAAAGCCAGCCCAGCGCTGTGGCCACATCCCATACCAGTCCACGGGGACAATGGTGCCACCAACACTTTCCTAGCAGCCATCCCACTCGCTGGTGCTGGCTCCATGCTTTCCCACTGCCCATCCCAACAGCTCCAGCATCGCCACCCCAAAAAGGGAAAAATCAGGATACAAAAAGGATCAGGGCTCTGTTTTGGGGCTGCTCCATCACCTCCTCCAGCTGCTCCACAACAATAGTGTTGGTACCCTGGGAATGTGATCAAAAGGGAAAAAGAACATTTTTGACACCCCCCTGCCTTGGGCTGCAGGATGCCCAGGGTGGATGTCCCTCACCACTCGACCCCACAGACCCATGGGTTTGCTTTCTTGGGGGCTGGGGAGGGCTCTCAGCTGCCACAAAATCAGTGCAGCAGGAAGAACTACTGATAGGAGCAGCCTCTCCCCCTCTCAGCACGCCCCTCACACTATGCAGCGCTGATACAGCCCGCAGAGAGCCCCGGGGCCTGGCAGAAGGGATAGAGCTGAGGTTTGTAGCTCCTTCACATGGCCATGCAGGGAGGAGGAGGGATGGTAGAGGTTAGGTTTGGTCTCCCACAACGGCTGAGCCCCAAACTACGGTGCAGCACACGCAGGGTGCTGCTGCTGACTGCTGGAAGCAGAGGGAAAAGGGAGAAAAGTCATCTCCAGGCTTAGGGGAGGCTGCAACCAAGACCTGCGTGCAGGATGGGGTCCCACAGCCAAGATCCATTTGCAGAGAAGGTCTCACTCACAGCTTGTAGGGCAGAAGGGCAGGAGCCATCCCCGCATCCTACCCAGAGCAGCCCCATAAAGTGCAGTGCTGCAGCCCCAGCGCAGGGCAGGGGACCCCCTGAGGCAAGGCAGCGCCCGGAGCCTCCCTCCAAAATTAGGGGAGGAGGAGAGGGAGGTGTGAGCGGGAGGTGTGCGGGGTGGGCAGAGTGTGGGCCGGGTGACGGGGATGGGGCTGTCCCTCCTTCACGCCCCTACTCGTCACAGCCCAGCAGCTCGACACGCAGCGTGATGCGGTTGTGCCAGGCCACGGGCAGGATGCGCACAAAGCGGGCGTGGAAGGGCACATCAAAGACATTCTTCTTGTGCGAGTAGTTGTCACTGTTGCCGTGGAAGATCTGGGAGGAGAGAGAAGCAGTCAGCATCACAGGGACCCCGACGCCGTTTACGCACGGCCCTCGAGCCGGGAGGTGTCCCCAGGCCCCCGCGGCTCGCCGCCCCCATACCTTGGTGCTGTTGGTCTGGCTGTCCCTGTACACAGTCCAGGAGGTGCCATTGTCACTGTAGGCCACTTTGTAGGCTGCCACGTACTGGATGTGGCCAAAGTCACGAGCTCCCTGCGTAACGATGCCCGTCACCTTCTTCTGGTCCCGAAGGTCGATCTGGAATAGAGATGGGGCAGAGTCCCTGCGTACTGCTCAACCAACCCCTGCCCCTGCAGGACTAACGAAATGCTGTGGGAAATATTTGACCCCTGAGCACCCTCAGGGCAGGGAACTGTTCCCCACACATCCCTGCGGCTGCTTTGGCACCTCGTGCTGGAGAGGTCAACGCGGGAATGATGGCAAAAATCCCAATTTAAAAAAAAATAATTAAAAAGGACTCCCAGAGGAAATGCATTTCCAATGGAAAGTGATTCTGGATGAGAAAACATGCAGCTGAATGCAGGCTGACATTTGGGCAGCAAGGGAGATCGTTTCTGTGCTGTTTGCTTTGCTTCCTGCCCTGCCACACTGCGTTACTTCTGCTGGCACAGCGCGGGGTAATGCAGCTAAAGAGCCAAAGGTCTCCTTAATTTTGTTCCTTCTTTATGTTCACCGAGGGCCATGCTAACCACACATACATGTACATATTTATATACGTATGGTTGTACGTGTGAATCTACCTACATGTCCACAAGCACACAGCCTTCAGTGTCAGAGCCCAGCGCAGTGTCACCGCAACCCCGCTGGGAGATGTCCCGATAAGCTGGTTCACTCTGAGCTGAGGAGCAGCTGCTTTTAATCATTCCCCAAATAAAATTAAAAGCGGGACAAATATCTAAACAGCTTTGTCCCATTATGTCATGAAATCATGTGAAAAGTATAAAAACAGCGGAGCAAAGGAAACTGAGAAGGAAATTTCAGAACTATTTGTTCCCATTCCAGCCCGGGAATAGAAGCACAGATCCGATCCTTGCTGCAAAACAGAGGGGAGGAGTTGGGCTGGGGTGCACAGAGGTGTGCCATGAGCCCTCCCAGCCCTTACCCACCTGCAGCCACTCGGACTGGTCATTGTGCAGTGCTGTCCAGGCATTCGTTTTGCCCATCTTGTCCAGGCGGGCATAATGGGGATACCAGGTAAAGGCATCGATGCCCCACGTCTTGAAGACGCTGGAGGCTGTGATCTGCTGGTCAGAGATCAGGCGGGATTTCATGCCCAGAGGCTCCGAGCAACCTGCCGTGTTGAAATACACTGTAACACAACGGTTTATACAGACAGTGAAAGGGAAAGAGTCCAAAGCACCATCACCCGACCGCAGCCAGCAGAGCCCCGCACACCAGTGGCACATCCTGTGGTCACAGCAGGACCTGGGAGCACAGGAAAGCACCGCAGAGGTGCAGGGATGCAGCTCACCAGCTCTCCTGGATACAGCCAGGACGGTGTTTTCATAGCAGAGCTATTCCCTGCAGCACAGTGCCTCCTGCTGCAGCCTGACAGCACAGCCCGGCACAAGGTCACACCTCGGTCCTGGGCAGCAGCAGGATGTGGCTCAGAGCCCAGCGCCAGGCACTGCCTAGGACGTGTGCTTAGCAGGAATGTGGGGAGGCGAGGGGCAAGCCGAGGGCTCTGGCTAATCATCAGTCACGTTTCCCACGGGACTTTGATCTTCTGCTGCTTGTTAAGCTCTCCCGCAGGAGAACCAGCCGGGTCGGGGCTCAGATAGGGAACAATGAGAAACCACAGACTGAAGTGAGACAGCTTGGGAAGGGTAAGCAGTGTGAGAGCGCAGGTGGGCCCAGCTGAGCTGTGGGATGAACAGCCCCTAAAGCTCCCAGCACCATGAGAAGAATGAACACCCGCTGGCCAAACAGGGACCAGCAGTGGCCCAGGGGGGCATTTACCATTCATCTCGCAGCCGATGAGCTCGAGGCGCAGCGTGCAGGCACGGCGGCACACCACGGGGTAGATGCGGATGAACTGTGCTGTGATGGGAGGGTCAAACATGTTGGTCTGCATGGTGCCGTAGTCCACGTTCCCCTGGAAAATCTGACACAGCACACAGGGCTGAGCCCCCAGCATCCTGCAGCCCCCTGCCTACTGCACAGGGTTTGGTGCCCAAAATGGGCAGAGCAGGGAAGCTGGGCTACCCGAGGACTGCACGAGCTGGCAGCATCCCTAACTCTTTTAACACAGCAGCTATGGCTGCAGTCCCCAAAACGTGACACCTGTTTGAAGAGTGCTGTCAGGTCATGCTTGCATATGGTTTTTTTTCCAGCACTGTGGAGATGAGTGAGACTTCTTGTTGGTTTAAGCAAGGCAGATATTCCCAGCCCTTCCTTGGATGCAGAAAAAGCAGTTAGGATGCATTTGCCATTAAAAAAAATGGAGAATGCTGCACTCAGTGACTTGAGGCTGTGAGATACACGGTGGTCTTGTGCTCAGCACAGAGCATTGCAAGCTGTTCACCAGCATCTGAAGACCATGCCCACATCCCACCATGTGTCAGCTACAAAGTCATTATCCAAATGACCCCAATAAATCAGTGCTGCTCCTTTGTCTGCACTATGAGTTGTGGGTGCTCCATCCCTGGAGGTGCCCGAGGTCAGGTTGGGTGGAGCCCTGGGCAGCCTGAGCTGGCGGGGGACAACCAGACCACAGCAGAGGATCAGAACAGAATGGCCTTCCAACCTAAGCCATTCTATCATTCTATGATATGATTCTGGTCAAGCAAATGCTGCTGGGATGGGTCTCTGTGTGGTCCTGACCCAAGCCCAGCACCCAGCCCCATATCCCAGCCCACCTTGTCTGTGTTGAGCTTCTCATCCTTGCAGAAGGTGAACTCACGCCCATCCAGGCTGTAGGCCACCTTATAGGCACGCACGTACTCCGCCTTGCCCACACGGCGAGCGCCTTGTGTGACAATGCCAGTCAGCCTCATCTTCCTCAGCAGGTTGGCCTGGAGAGGACAAGAAAATGAGCACGGTGTGCATCCAGATGTAGACAGACCTACGCTTTACTCTTCCCGTCAGTACCTGGATCCATGGGCTCTTGTCATAGTTGCTGGAGGTCCATGCGTTGACAATGCCGTGGTTGTTGAGGCGAGCGAGTTCCGGCCCCCAGCGCTGGAGGCCAAGGAAACCATAGTAGACGGAGGAGGCTGAGAGCTGTGCATCAGAGATGGCCCCTCCTTCCATGCCCAGCGGAATGGCACAGCCTGAGGATGGCAGCAAAGGGAGGAGGTGATGAGGGAACAATGCCAGGAGCTCATTTGCCACTGTCAGAGTACTGGACAGGAGGTGGCACCTCCACCTCCATCAGGACCAGGCTCAGTGCAGCACACCGGCACCGCACTGCTGATGATAACTCTTCTATAGAGCAGGGATGGAAAGGGATCTCTAGGCATCAGCACAGGGGACTTACGGGCATGGCAAGTCTTCCCAAAGAAGGGAGAAGGACACTTGCAGGCGTAGTCACCATCCATGTCCATGCAGGTGCCCCCATTTTTGCAAGGCTCTGAGGAGCACTCATTCTTGTCTAGGAGACAGAGGAGGTGGAGGGCTTAGGAGGTGAGCTCAGAGCCACGGCATCCCCCAGAGCAGAGCCCTGTGGTCCCCGACCTGTCACCTTGGTGTCCCCTTAGTTCTCTGCTGTACTTACTGTTCTGGCAGTGCACCCCATCATACCCTGTGGGGCATTTGCAGATGTAGTCAGTGAAGACATCCCCTCGATTTGGGACCAACTGGCACTCACCATTGTTGTGGCAAGGATTGGGGTGGCAGGGGCCTGGGGAAAGAGAACGGAGGAAAATGGATTCTCAGCTGGGCACAGGTGGGAAATAAGAGCACCCAGAGTGTTTTGAGGATGCAGTACAGTTCATTTCTTTTGAAGCAGTCAGCACATCCTCATTGTGTGCCAGTCACCCATGATGGGAACACAGGCTCCTCCCCAAGCCTCACCTTTTTCTGTTTCATTGCAGTCGATCCCAACAAAGCCTTCAGGGCAGATGCAGAAGAAGGGGGTCTCATTGATGCCAGTCAGGCAGGTACCCCCATTCTGACAGTAGTTCACACTGCAGAAGTCACCTACCAGCAAAGCCACATGTCACTATGAGCCAAATCAATGCTGGGCAGCCGCCACAGCCCCAGCTTCACGCGGAGGTGGCCCCATCCCGGGCTGGCAGAAGCCCAGCCCAGCAGGACCCACGTGCTGGGTATCTCAGGAAGGGCAGTGACCAACAGAGGTAGCTGGGACAGGCACGCAGGGCTCCTTGGACACAGAAAAATGTGTTAGACAGAGTCTGAATGTCAAATCAGAGCCCAGGGAACGCTGCTGAGCCAGGGAGCAGGGCGAGCCAGGCTGGGGCACAGTGCCATGAGCAGGACAGGATTATTGCAGGGAATCAGGCAGCTCACATTGCTGGGTTTTCCTAACAAAAGTTAACATTTGCAAGACAAAACATTCCTTGTAGGGGGGGCCCACGTGCCTCAGCTCAGATGCTGGAGGCACTGGAAGAAGAATTGTCCTACTCTGTGTGATGCTGCACGGCATCAGGGAACTCCCCCCACCTCCAATGTGTTTTGCCCTAACAGCTGCAGAATAGTAGCGCTCTCCATAAACACGGAGCACATTTCCACCAGCGTGGCTGAAAGCTGTACTGACTGCATGCCAGGTGCTAGAACAGTGCATCGCTTGGTGCCACCTCTTTGCTGAGCTCAGAGCAAGGCTTGAACTCAGGTGGAGACCCACCACCCCCACTACCTGAAAGCCCTGCAAGCAGCAGGCAGCATAGCTCTCATTAGCCTAAGCTATCACTTAGCAAGCTCCTATCACCAGTCTTTTAATAGCAGGACTCCTCCAAGGTAATCCCACTCTTCCCAACGCTCCACAACTGCAGGGTGCGCACTGGGAGCAGGCAGGCCAGGCAGGACCCGAAGTTACACGCCGATTTCCAAAAGGTGCAGCGTCTCCCTCAGCCCAGCCTCGGGAGGCAGAAAAATTTGGGCAGCGGTTCAAGTCGCTGCCTGCACTGCCCAGCGCGTTCCGCATGACCTCATGCTCCATCAATGTGCTGCCATGAGCTACGGCGCGGGAGGAGAGGGCTCAGGCTGATACACTGGGACACCTTTGCCCCACGCCGGCCTGGGATGCATCTCCGTGCTGAGGGTCCCACGGACTGCGCTGCCAGCGCCCTGCAGCTCCGTGTGATGTGTGCTCCTCTGCAGCCCAGAGTTCCTGGGGTGGGACGTAGCAAGCAAAGGAGAAGCGGTGTAAAATTCCCCACATTTCTCCCCAGGGTTGGGACGGGAGGGGTCCCGCCGCTAGATTTATGCTTTGCTTTTTGCAAGCAAGCAGGCTCTTATCCTCTCCCAGAATTATCCCGTACGTTCTGTGTCTCCTCGCCAGCCCCCTGCCCAGCAGCACAGCACACAGGTCACGGTTTCCTCTGGAGATTGAGATGCTCCTATTTCTTGGCCTTCTCAGAACGGTTCAGCACCTCCATCCTTCCCACGTGCATTTCCCTGGTCAAGGCCAGCGCTGCCGCAGACTGGACAGCCAGCAGCCGAAACAACAGAGCAGCCACCGCTTTGGGAAATGTTTGCTTATATGAACCCATGAGCTGGCGGGAAGGCAAAAACAACATCCTCCAAAACCCAGCGGGGCTGGGGGAGGCAGGGTCAGAGCTGCCTGCACGGGCACCCAGAACGGACCCAGCAGAGCCTCCAGCAGCACCCCTCGGCCCATCCCACAGCCCGCGCGTGGCTCTGCACCCCTTTCCTCGCTCACTCATCCCTTTGGGGTCACGCACCCCATCAGGACGCAGGGGAGGTGCCGCATTAACCGCTTACAGGAGCTGTTTACACTGCTGGCACGCTTATCCTCCCCTGCAAGCACGGGACATAGCGCGGCTCGGTTATGTACGGCTTTCAGGCTCCGTTCTACCCGTCCCCCTGCGCTCTCAGGGCTGTGCACCCCGGCCCCGTCCCGGGATCACAGCACCCAACTCACCGGCCACCACCACGAGCAGCGTGAGCCCCAGCGCCAGGAGGAGCAGCGCTTGCCACTGCCTCACTGTCTTCATGCTGAGTGCAGAGCCGAGCCGAGCCGAGCCGAGCCAAGCCGAGCCGAGCCGAGCCGAGCCGAGCCGAGCCGAGCCGTGCAGCTCCACTCCACCGCGGGGCTCGGGGCGGAGAGTGACTCAGCCCAGCCCGGCTCGGCCCGGCCCGGCCCCACGTGCTCCGCTGCCCGCCCCCGGGGCGGTCCCGGCCCGGCCCCTCGGAGCCCCGCAGCGGCTGCCCCGGCGGGTCGCTGCTACGGGTGGGGGGGATCGAAGCAAAATGGGCATCGTAGGGCGAGGTGCTGGGTTAGCAGCCTGGAAGCGAGGTGCTGGGGTGCACCCACACGGCAGCAGCATGCTGGGTGTGCGCGGCACGCTGCGGGGAGGGCCGGCACGGTGCGAACAAGCTGATCTTTGAGTGGTGTCCGCCCAGACCCCGTGCTGGAAAAGCCCTGCTGTTTTCCAGGGTTGGTGCCAAGTGAGGAGCTCGGCCCCACAAGGCAGGAACAGTGGGGCTAAGCAGTCTCAGGTTGAATTCGTATTCAGCAGCAACCGCTTCTGAGGAGGGTACAGGAAACCACACGGTAAATGAATGCAGGACGATTTGCTTCTGCGCTGGAAATCCGCTCCTCTCCCTCCTCCCGAACACAAAGCTGATCTTATCTCCTCTTGCAAAATGCCCCGTTTTAGAATTAACTGATCAACTGCAGATAGTTCCATGCTGCTCAGTTTGACTCTTCCCCAGAATTGCACCTCTCCTGGCTCTGGCACCTCAGCAGCTCAGCCGTGTTGCTCTGCATTATAACCCACCTCATTTTCCATCCCCCTTCCAGCACCCAGCCACTCAGGCACAGTGCCTCTGAGGTGCGGCCAGGTGCCCGCGTCCCACTCAGAAAGTCCTGCACATATCCTCGGAGCAGTGGGGCATGAGGAATGTGGGGAGCACGCACACAGTGCCCGCACAGACTTCCATTTGTTAGTGATGAGAGACCAGCAAGCCTTTAGCTCCTGGCACGGTGAGAAGCAGTGGCTGGAAAGGAGAGAGAAGACTGGATGCAGCGCTTGCTTTCTAACAACCCCTCAAGCTCAGGGTAATTGCTGCTGTTGTGTTGAGTGGAAAACAAGGTCAGGAGGAGGAGAGCACAGGGCAAGATTCCCAGGGCTGTACACGAGCAACTGGGACAAGGGTGTTTGTTTTGCTGTTCAAGGAGCAACTGCCTGGACGTGTCTAAGAGAGGATGCGGGACCCAGAGGGAGCTACAGAGAAATCAGCAGCCTCTCTAAAAACAACGAGCAGAATGTTTTCCTTCTGTCCCCTGGGGCATGAATGTTGATGTCCCTGCTAACATGCATGGGAAAGGATATTAAAAGCAGAGATGGGGAGGACTGGCAGAATCCCACTCCCTGTAGGATGCCTGTCCTGGCTGCACGAGGCTCCTCAAATGGAGGAATGGTAGACTCCTGAGCCGCAGGGCTGAGGGGACCCTGTGCTGGGCTGGGAGGACCCTGTGCTGGGGGATCCCAGCTGGAAGAGGAAAGAAGCACATGAAGGGAGAGCAATAACCTGCGAAACACAGGGAAGTGGTGATGCATGAAGACAGCCCCGCACCACACCCGGCTTCATGCAGCCAAGTTTTCGCAAGGGATGGCTCTACTTGAAAGAGTTGGGCAGGTCAAAGGTCAGGCATAATTTCACTCCCTTCTGCAGGGACTATTTAGGCCTTGTTATAGCAGGATTTACCACTGGGTTTGGTTTCTCCTTTGGGAAGATCTTCCAAGCCCAGCAGTGCTGTAACCCTTTGTGAGTCGCACAGATAGCCCTATCCTGGGCCACAGAGCCGGGGTGATAAGGAAGGACATAGTGATGGGGCTGCATGTTTCTGAAGCACAATCCTCTTTGTTTCCAATCTCATACAGAGATGTTCCCCTTGACCGAGGCGAACAACCCCCAGCTTCCAGTTGCTCAAGAGCAAAATCTGTGCCAGCAGCTGCCAGCCATAAAGGCCCACGCGTTTCGTCTCGCAGCCCGTGTGTTTGCAGCGATTATTGCTGCAGTTTTGGCTATTATTTCTGCTATCCTTCCGTTAAGAAGTTCAGTGGCTCAGGTTTATCTGGCAATCAGAGCAATGTTACACCCTGGAGGATTCCTGACCCACTGCAGCCACCCCAGTGCTGAACCCATCCCATTTCCCCAGCAGCTTCATACAAAGACCTGGGAAGGTTTGTTGCCCCGTGGAACAAAGCCTCTGTCCTGCCACACGTCTGCTCCTCCTAGCAAGAGAAGCCACTCACAGCACCATCTCAGACACTTAAGCCCCAGCCTGCCCCTAATCCCCCTAACTGGATAACCCCGTGCTCAGTGCCAGCATCGCAAGCCTACTGCAGCCCAGTCTGCCCCACGTCACCATCCACCCGCTGCCAGCTCATGGTTTCCGATGGCTGCAGGAGACATCTGTGGCCAGGCCAATCCTTGCATCTGGCTCAGCTATTCTGTTTATTTTCTAGAGGGGAAAAAAAAAAAAAAAAAGCTTTCCAAATCCTCTGCCCTTTCCATGAAAAGGGCAATGGTTTCTTTAAACATTAAACTTGCAGGGATGCTAATGCTTAGGTAGCAGGAAATTCAGGGCTGTCTGAAGGAACCTAGACACTGAATATCCTTAGGGCATGGAAAGCTCCTTATGAGCTCCCTTCGGGGTGTGAATCAAAAGGAAGGCAGCAAAGGGCAGCACGCTTCCCCAGGTTGCTCAGCTCCTGCTGATGGTGTCAGGGCTCAGATGAGATCCTCACCAGTTCAGCTTCAAGTCCTTTGCTCTAACCTCGATAAACAAGATTAGATCCAGATTAGAGCTGGTGTGTCTGAGTAAGGTGCTTAATGTAAGCACCTTTATATAACCCCTTCTCTGAATTCAAGTGCTGTGCAGTCTTTAAGGTTTTATCCATGCTGTTTCTTTAACAGAAAACGTGTCGCTTTGTCTTCACGCTACAGATGGAAAACCAAGGGCTGTAGGGCTGTAGGAGAGGACAGGACTCCCTTCTTTTGGTCTATCTGATAGGCACAGATGTGGGCTCAGCCTCTTAGAGATGTGTTCTCAAAGCTCAACCCAACCCAATCTGAAAGGAACTCCCAAGGTCAGCTTGGCTGCTGGTGGTGGCAATTCACCATAGTGCCTCCCAGGATGGGGAGGACAGAGCAGACCCCACATTCAGCCCTCATCCCTCACCAAGAACTGGCACTGTGTTGCAGTGCATGACCGAAACTGCTCATCGATCAGCATGAGTGACCCTGGCATGCCCCACTGTGAGCAGATGCCACGGGCAGATAAGCCACGTCTCTTTTGTTCTTTTCTCAGGAAGCTCTTGGCAAGCTCCCGCCTTGTCAGAAAAAAAATACAAAAAAAACCCCACTAAATTGCAGACTTGATAACTTTATCATCTAGGCTCCTCTGATAAGTGAGGCTTTATGGCAAGGGACAGCTCTCCTGCTATCAGGACAGCTCCTTGCTCAAGCCACCCGTGTGGTGCACGTGTTCTCAGCACACGCTTCCCCTGCAGGACCGTAGGGCCAGAATGAGCTCCTGATCTGATCAAACACCTGGGGCCCCACAGCATTAATGCTTTATGAATATGTACCAGCAATAATGAACTTTGGGTGCTGGGCCAAGAGCTGCGGGGAGCCCAGAACCTGTCCTACCGGCTGGTTGAGGGTGGTTTGCTCATTAGGGCACGCTCCCTCCTCCATCCCACCCGCCTATCCGTGCAGGAGAGGCTCTGCCCAGCCCTGGGCCTCCTTCATTTGCCAAACTGCCTTTGATCTCTGTATCTCACAGGGTAATTAGAAGGCTGAGCCCTGCCTCGCCCCCTACCCATGCCTCCCCCTTGCTCTGATCCCCCCAGAGCCAGGTGAGGTGACTTGCCACAGCTCTGGGATGTGTTTCATCCTGAAGAGAGGCAAGTTTGGTGCCTTTTGAGGTGCATTCCAGCAGCCACATCTATGGCTGCGATAGCAGAACACAGAGTTCCGCCTCTATTTCTATGGGGTCGTACCTCCAACACAGGACCTGCAGCACACAGCACCTCTCAGAGGCCACCAAGAGTCCCAAGAGCCCCCAACGCGGCAGGAGCTGCTCTCCCAACCCATACAGATCCTGGTAGGGTTGAAGCTCTTTCCCAGGTGCCTCCGGCCCCGTGGGCTGCATCCTGTGGAGCCACAGCGGAAACCACAGCAGGAGCATGCTTGGCACCAAGCTCCACGCCCAGGAGAGCCGGCTCTGCTGCCTGCTCCTCCTCTGCCACGGCTCCTCCTCTCCTCATAAGGAAATGAAAACAAACTCCAGGCCAGACATGTGTCCCCAATGAAACCCACGTGTCAGGACCAGGCAGGGCTGCTGCTTGCTCCAGGTGCCCAGACCCAACAGGGAGGATGCACACACCCAAGGCACGGCACACCTGGGGAACCTCCATAGGGTTTTTAGCAGCAGACACATGGCAGAACACTTATTAGTGCTCTGTTTTGCACCATACCCTCATAAAGCCTCCCAAGCAGGAAGGCGTTTCTGTCTCCTCGCCCAGAGGTTCACACTAACACATGTTTAAGCCATCCACTCTGCTAGTCACACCCCTGTCCTCCTCCTCCACGGTGACCTTGCCGAGGGCTCTGGGAGCAGTGTCACCCACGGCAGCAGCTGTCACACCAGCAACACTCCAGCACAAGTGCATCTGTTGCAGCTTTGCCCATGCCATCGCTTCTGCAGGCATCAGAGCTGACCAGACCTCAGCTGAACTGGAAGGACAGAGGAGGTGGGAAACAACTGGAAAAAGAAGCCATAAGGACAGGAAGCCTGATCCCCCTGAAACTGCTCTCTTACTTTCTGTGTCACAGTGACAAGGGTTGTTACAATACCCAGGGAGAAACATTTCAGCAATTTTCTGGCCAAGGAGAGGATCAGTTTGCATTCTGCCAACAAATCCCCTCTTGGCCATATCCATTTTACAGTTCCCTTCTGCTGCCTTGCCACCCTGCCCCACAATGCAAATTCCTGTTTGCAAACCCCATGCATCCCAGCGGCTGCTAGAGGACTTATATGGGCTCAGCTCCAGGGATGAGTACCCAGCTGCCAATGGGCTGCTGCCCTGGCAGCCCCAGCAAGTCAACTGTGGCCCTGAGGTGGGTGCAATTCCTTCAGGGCTGGTGTGAAACAGGGTTCCTTTGCGCTCTTCTTCATTTGTCCTATCTGTATTCCGTTTTTGGGGGGGAAGTTATCTTCTGCAACACCTAGAAATGTAAGGAAATCTCTTCCCCCTCTTCCAGCCACATCTGCACATTGCCTCGCATGCTGCAGGCAGACGGACAGACAGACAGACCGATCTGCCAGCCACGAGGAAGGATAGGGAGGTGGCAGGGCTGCGTTTTGCACAGCACGTGCAGCCCCACGCAGGAGGCACGTTCACTGGGGCTGCCTGTGGTTAGCTGGCATGCTTTGCAGGAGCAGCCAGCGATGCGGAGAGCAGCGTGTTTGGGAGCATGCCGTGGCTTTGCCTCATCTTGCAGCTGCCTGCCAGCTGCTGCACAAACACAGCCCTGTCTGCCGTGCCCCCCCTGCCTCCCACCCGCTCTGCTCCTTGCAGGGCTCTGGGATCAGCCTGGCACTGGTGTGCATCTATTTCATATTTTTTCCTCCCTACTCTCAGCTTCATCTTCTGATTTGTCCCCCGTTGTCTCACTCCTCTCCCTCACCACGATCTCTGTCCCCTCCCTTTGCTTTTTCATGCATCGTTCTAACGACTCATTTCAGTTCTCCTACATTCTTCCTCTTTTCTTCCCATGTCCCAGCCTAACCCTTGGACACCTCTTGCTCTGCTCCATCCGTGCAATGTACAAATGAGACCAGCATTCATCAGACCCCAAAATGCAAACAGAAGCTGCCTGCAGGCTTCCCATACTGTATCCCTCTGCCTCAAAACCACTAAGCCCTGTCCAGAGGAAAGCCAGCCTTTCTGCATGTTGTCTTCTGGGGCTTAAAACAAGCTAGACAAGGCTGATACTTGAGTGCGAAAGAGCCTTACGGGTGTCAGTAATCACAGCCAGCACCTTGTTCTCCATCTCACCTCAAAGACAGCATTTCCTGCACACTTTTACCTGTCTTTGAAGGCTTGCTGGTTGTGAGGGAGGAGGGCTCCCATTCCCTGCAGCACAGCACCCTCTAGCCTCCACTAGGGCCACAGCTCTGTGCTGGTTTGGAAGGAGGACCTCCAGCACCACCACAACCGTTCCACCACGATCCATTCCTGCCCATGCACAGCCAGCCCTACGCGATGCCACCACGGTGTGATTACTGTGCAGCTCAGAAGTTATGCAAAGGGTGGATTCCAAGGAAAATTCGGGGATCAGGACCAGGGTGGTCACCCCAGCTAGGGATGTAGCAGCAGAAGTTCCCCACTTGGCTGGGACTGGCACATGGGGATTCCTTCATGCCCCCAATCCTCAGCTTTCCCCTGCCTCCTAACACCCCGAGGCATTCCCTCCATCTTCCCAGCCCCTCACACACCACTCACCTCCCCAGCCCAGCAACAAGCCAGTTTCCTCCCCCCCCAAACCCAATCCCATCACCCCTGCCCCAACATCCCTCCCAGCTTTCTACACCTCCATAAAACAAAGCTCTGGCTCTTTGCTCCCCATCACCATCACCCCGTCCCCCAAACCATACCCTCATTTTTTGTTCCCACCATCATCCAAACCCAGTTTGTGCTCCCCACCTCTCAGCCTATCCCAGTTCCCACTGTTTTGGCATGACGCAGTGGTTCCGCCTCTGCTCACTTCATTTCCATAAACACCAGAAGCGGCTCTTCCCCTTTCCCAAAGCAGGAAAAAATCAAGGGACCAATAATCCTACTATTCACTTCCCTGAGCTTTTGTTTGCAGCACTGCAGTCCCCAGCTTATTCTTCTCAATTCATCACCACTTCTATGGCAACTTTTCCACAGTATTTCACAAGCAGTCCCTGAAAAAGTGTGGCTTTAGCAGCCTCCCTTGCTGTCTTTCTGAGGCTGGATAATCATAGCCTTTCCAAACTCCAACCTCAAGAACACAGCATAACGGCAAATGTCAGACAGACCACTTGGAATTAAATGGAAGGCAAACAGTTTCCTTTATTCAGTATGACATCTTGGAAGTACTCCAGGAGAAGCTCATACATCTCTCTGGCTTTGCTACATTCATTTGTTCCATCTTGCCTTCTACCAACATCTCCCCTCCCTGCTCACTGCCTGTTAGCTACCTGCTGCTTGCACTCCACCTCCCCAGAACACCAAAACACCTCCTGGCACCTGCAGCTGTGTCTTAATGTATCGAAATTTGGACAAAAGGGGAGGAATGGCTCTGAACCAACAAGAGGCGGTATCATAGGTGGCTCCTGTTGGGAACAGGCCTGCTCAGCCCGGCAGCTTTTGGTGCAGAGGTCTGGGATCTCACCTCCACAGAAATCCCAGGAGCGTTTTGGCATGGATTCATCTCAGAGATACAGAGAGGGACCCCTCCTCTGCAAGGCTGGGACTTCCTGGGGAGGCAGCAGTGTCCAAGTGCCACGGGGCACCCAGCAGCAGGAACCAGGGGCATTGCTGGTGCGGGAGAATGGTTTCCAAAGCCTCTCCCTCCAGCCAGCAGCTGTGGCTGGACATGGGGTGAGAGGAGTGAGCTGGTAGTCAGGAATCTGTGGACAGAAGCAGCTGAGCGCAGCCTGGTAAAATGCTCAGCTGGGTGGTATTTCTCTTCTGGCTTAAAGAATGCAACAGCCAATCTGCTCTGAAACGATTAGTGAAGGTCCTCGTGCTGGCGAGCAGAGCCCTCTTGGTTTGGCAGGGAAAAAAACAAACAAACAAAAAAACAACAGAAGAAAAAAAAGAGTCAGAATGTCTCTAGCAATGGGGTAGAAGACATTCAAGACGAGATCAGGAAACTCTGGTTTATAAGGGGATGAAGGGGTGCATAGCAGTAACCCGGTGAGGCTGAAGTTAGTCAGTGAGTTCTATAATTAGGAAATAAATAGTGTGCTAAATAAACCCAGAGCTGAAACTTCTGAAGAGAGCGACAGAGCTGAAAGTTGGCAATGAGCAACCGAATGAGAATGTGATGGAAAAATACTGAGCAGGTGGGCCACGTGCCACCTCCACGGATGGTTTGTATGATGCAGCCATTCCCCCATCCCTGGCATTTGACTCCTTACGTTGTCAGCTCCCCAGGACAGAAGGCTGGTCTATTTAGAGATCTGCAAAGTGCTCATTATGCTTTTAGACACCGCTTTCAGAAAACACGTAAGAGTCCAAAGAGCGCCGTGCATCCAGATCCAACGGGCTCTCCAACAGCAGAGTGCTGCAGCCGGCAAGTCAGTATTTCATAGGAATGGCAGGGAAGGCAGAAAGGAAAAATCATTGCCTTTGTTTCCATCTGAAAAGCTTTTCTGTGCTCACATGTCCCTGACAGACACTTCACTTCCTTTCAGCTGGCAATCGAACCCTGTATTCCCTCTTTGCTGCTGCTGCTGCGTTGGCAGAGATCAACGCCCCAAAGTTTCCTCCAGCAAAAAGGTTTCCTGAGAGGTTCAAACTCTCCTTAAGTTCATCAGTGCATCGTGAGTTGCTGAGTAGGAGAAAAGCTGGGCCAGTGAAATGAAGTAGAAAAGTCTGAAATCCTTGCGGCAGCAGCGGCCAAAAGAGAGAGATGTGAAGAATAAAAGGTCACTGCACAGGTGAGTGTCAGCCTGGCCCCGCACTGCACCAAGTTCTCTCTGCCTGGTACCTCCCCAGTTGCTGGGTTTTTAAAAGCAAAATTACAGTCAACCTTTTCTTGACCTCACTCTGTATAGGCTAAGTGCACAATGCCATTTGGCAAAGCAATACATTCGGCCTCCTTTGCAGTATCCAGGCTAATCAGAGAAGGACCTTAAGCATCATGGTGCTGCTGGACATCCCCACCCCACTTTGGTGCAGGAACATCAGACAAGGACCTGCTGGCCTGGACGTGTCAAATCACTCCCTTTGAGGTAGGCAGTCTGGAAATGGAGCTGGCTCTTCCCTGCACCCCCTCTTTCCAGGATGGTTTATGCAACTGTTTGGATGGCTTTTCCCAAGCAAGAGCTGTGTGCTACGAGTGGCACAGCTCCTTCCTGGCTGTGAGCCACCTCCTGTGCATAGCACTGCTCCCACACCAGCAAGCCGTGCCATGCCATGCTAATCATCACATGGGTTTGGCTGCAGCAACATCAGCTCCCCACGCACTCAGAGGGAGGGCAGCTTCCTCTGCAGGACACGATTCAGAGGCAGTTTTAACAGCCCACAGCAGGGAGTGCATTCATTAACACGCTTGCTTCCTTCCATCCATCTCAGCTCCCACACTAGAAAACGCAGCTGAAACAGCCTGATTTTCTCCTGGGTTCCTCCTTCCCTATCTGGAGATTCAACAGCTTTTCACCACATCCCTTCTTCTTGCAATAACCAGACAGCTCAGCAGTTGGGCCCACCGTCACATCCATGTGTGAATTTCTGCTGCCACCTATTCAGTGTTTTCCTCTCCTGGTTCTCAGATCTCACTCCTCACCATGCCTGAGCACCTCTGATATAAAAGGCTGCCTTACGGTTTACTTCTCTCCCTCAGCATGAAGCGGGCAGATAAGAGTTTGTTTTGTTTTGTGTGTTGAAAGCTCTCTTCTAATAGCCTAGCTTTTCTCAGGTCTGAAAAATGCCCAACAACCTCAGGGGTTCAAAGTAAAAGCCCTGCCTGGAGGCTCAGCACTGCTTTGCTCTGTGTTTTCCTGCAGTCCTATGGTGAGAAGCAAGGTACAGTTGAATCAGCTGGACTGCAATTGCGTGTAATCAAACTCAAACATGCCTCACATACTTGGGTAGCAGGCTGATACCGGAAGTTTATCTAATAAGCCTATCTTCCAGCTTAATCACAAGCATAACTCAACTGCATTCTGTCACAGCAAACTTCAGCCTGGCTGGGTCACCATCAGGTCTAACAGCCACCGTACACCCCAGACATCGCCGTAAGGTTAATTAAAAGCCGTCAATGAGGAGCTGAGCTCAACTGCAAGGTGCAGATGGCATCTGGATGTGGGGATGAGCACGGCATCACCCAGCAGCGCCCTGGCTGCCTTTCCCACCGCTCCCTCCCTCACCGTGACTCAGTGCACAGCAGTTACTCATCTCTCCAGATACACAACTCTGGAAAATGTGACTGAGAGCTTTCAGGGAGCTCCAATTCCCGGTAAACAGAGGTAATGAAATGACTGACATCAGGGAAAGGATTTTTCCATCTGCTTATATAAAGTGACTGAAAACACGTCTAGGATGTTGATGTTACTGGGACCAGAACACACAGCTCTTCTGGGACACTACCAAGAGAACTAAGCGTGTAAACATCGCATTGCAGACATTTCTTCTATTATTATTGCTGGACCCGGGGCTCTGCTCAGGCCAGAGCCAGCTCTGTGTCCTGAGGTGAGCCCACAGCCCGGTGACGACACGTAGCCATTTTGGAAGTCCTAAATGGGCCACGTCGCTGCTACACGATCACCTTTGGTCGGTCACACGGTAGCCCTCTACTACCGCTGTGTCGCACCTGAACGCGCTTTGACGCGATGCCAGCGGCCGGCACCCCGTTTTGCTCCCTCAGGACAGCCCAGCCTCGTGATACTGACAGCCGGGTCGGTTCCTGGGGCCGCCCTCCCTGCGGCAGGGGCGCAGCCCCAACGGCAGGAAACGAGCGGAGAAAAGACTCACGCCTCATCCGCACCGCCCCATCCCACCCTGCCTCAGCCCCGCCCCGCTCCGTAATGGCGCCCGCAGCCGCGGCTCCCCGCAGCCACCGACAGCCCCGCCCCACCCCTCCGCACACGCCAATCACCGCCCGCCTCCCGACTGACAGGCCGTTCAGTCAATGAAACCGCGCGTCCCCACACAGCCGCGCCGCCACCACCCAATGGCACAGGAGCAGCCGTGCCCTCTCCCTTCCCCTCAAGCCAGTCGCCGCGCGGGGTGGAGCGCGAGCGGCGTGACGATGGGGCCAATCGGAGGGTGAGGGAGGTTGCTAAGGGGCCGCGGGTAGCGGGCCGCCGCAGACGGGCGGGAGCGGTGGCGGCGGCCGGGCCTGCAGGTGAGGGGTTGGCGGCGGGGTCCCGTCCTCGGGCGAAGGCGGCCGGGTCGGCTCGGCTCCCGCGGTGCTTTGCTTTATTCGCCCTGCGGCGCGCTCGCCCGTTCGCGTTCGGAGAGGCTGTGGGGGATGGGTTTCATTCTGTGTTTGAGTTCCCCTCCTCGAACAGCTTCCTCTTATTGTCGCTGCGCGGTCGCTCAGGCGGTAATTTCCAGCGATTCCCGTCTGCTCCCTACAGATCGCATCGTGCTCCCGCATCGCCGCCACCTCCTGCGGTAGCGGGCAGCGTGCCTCGTAGCAGCCAGCGCAGCGCTGCGGTGCCGTTTATCGGTGGCTATCGCGCTGCTGGCGCTGTTCGCGTTGGCGCGCGGTGATCGCTGCTGATGTGCTGCCCATCGATCGCAGCCTCGGGCCATTTGCGTTCCTCACGTCTGACTTTTGGAGGTATCATTTCCTCCTGCGGTGGCTATCTATTTATTATTGCTTCCTGTGCCCAGGTGGGCCGTTCTGTGCTTGACGTCGTGTTGGGTGGTTGTTGGTCACTCTTCTCGGCTCATCTCCTTCAGCCTCTTTCTTGGATGCTCACGAGAGCAGCCTGAATAAGTGATCTGTGCCCTTCTTATAGCAGTGCATGCAGCCTTTCCTCATCCATCCATCCTTTATTTTAGACCCAGAGACAGCAGCAAGAACAGGAGGGATTTCGAGGAGCTAAAAGGTAATGTTTGGGTCCTTCTGCTCTCCTGTCTCATCCTTAAGAACAGTCATTTTTTAAGCTTTTGCTCTGGCAGCTCCTCAGTGTTCCTCAGTGAATTACCTAGATAGCAGATGAGGCTGATGGAGGATTGCCACGTTCTGCCTTTTTGAGGGGTGAAATCTCTTCCCTTTCTGACCTCCAGAGGTTGAGTGTAACACTTTCCATCTTGTAGAACTCTTTTTGAAGAAGTTAAGCTGAGAATGGATCTGTTCTGTTCATCTTGCAAAAGCTGTGTTTTCACTTCACAGCAGGTTAAGTTTTTAGTGTTTCATAAAGCTGCGTTATTAAATGTCACTGGAAACACTGAAATGGACACTGTTCTGTGATGTAGGCAGGGAAAGGTGACAAAATAACATCATTTGTCTGTGACAGGCAAATGGAGAGTTTATCCAAATCTTCCAAGTTACAACTCTGCTTACAGATATGATTTTATGTTCTGTAGAAAATGGTGGCTTAACAGCAGTGATTCTGCCTCTCTGTAGCTTAACCTCGCTGGATAATTAACTTATTTTGGGAGCTGATGTGGTGCTGTTACTCACCTTTCTTGCTGTCCTCCTCCTGTCTCTTCTTCCTTCATGCTGCTAGCTCTGGCAGTGCCAGAACTTGGGTTAAGTTGACAAATAACAGGATTCAGTGAAGTCTGCAGTAGGGGTGTGCAAGACTGGGGTCGTTAGTGCTTGTGGTTCCAATTGAGTGAAGCAGACATCAGCTTCAGCCAATGTTACCTAGGGCCTGCAGATCATATTGGTTCAGGCTTTGGAAGCACATCAAGCATCAGAGAAGCACTGTCATGTGGTGTATGTTAGCTGAGTGTACAGGAGAGCTGCACGAAAGCATGGTAAAATTAGCAGGTACAAAACAGACTCATAGCTTAGCTGGCATTGTTGAAAGTTCAGACTATTTCTGCCTTCTTATGATTGTGTTGTAAGTTAGAAGTTTAGCATTTAATGATCTGCTTCACCTTCCTGATGCACTTGTTTGCAACAAATCTAGGCTGATGTTGTCATTAGAATGTTAGAAATGGCCAGGTAGCCTAATACCATGGGAAAGGCAAGCGAGGGTTTCTCGTTGGTGCTGGAAATGGCTGGTGGCTCCTGGTGCTCTGCTGCTGATTCTGTGAACTTCCCAGCAAAAGCTGAAATCTTTGAAGTTTTGCTGCAGTGTCGGAGTCATTCACTTTTGTTGAGCTTCTGTGGAAGGTCTTGTTTATGATGCATTGGAGTACAGCTCCTAGCAGCTATTAGTGGTGCGTGCTGTAGATCAGCTGTTTCTATATATGGAAAATGAACTTCCGAACAAATGTTTGCACTTCAGCCTAACTGGCTCTGGAAGCTTATGCTTATAAGCAGTTTAAATAACAAACCAATCAAACTCAGCTGATTGACTTCAGTACCAAACAGTTCATTTCAATGTGCAAGGGCAATCTGTCCTTCTAGAGAAGACAAAGCCTCACTTGTCCAAAATACGTGGGTGGGAATGACGCTAACCTAGTCAGGCAGTGATCATAGGCTCTTTCATCTCTAGGAAGGCTTGTTTGCCCAAAGGCTTGTCTTTTCTCCATCTGTATCAACTGACTTGATAATAAAAAAAAAATCTCTGTAGCAGCTTCCTCAGCCAGCATTGGGCAGCAAGGTGCTTTACAAAGCGTTTTGTATGACCCAAGTGCTTGAAGCATCTTTGTGCCTGTGCTCTGTTAGCAGTAACAGCAGTGGAAGAAGTGTCATACTTTGCAACACAGAGCACATTTTTCACCTGCATTTCCAGATTCTGCAGGAAGCACCTAGCGCTGGAAATTTGCTTTGCTGCTGACAAATACTTGAGTTTCTCATTCTCATAGCTTCGTTCTGTCCAGGATAAGTAGTAATGACAGCTTCCTCTGTCAGTACAGGCTGAGCTGCTCTGCTACCAACCCCTTCTGAAACTTCTGCTGTGTGGGTATTTGGTATTAAAATTGAGTGCTGAGTGCGTAGTGTAATCTGGGCTCCTTGTAGAAAAGGTCAGCAGTAATGAGTGACTGGATGCTACTGCAGGCTTCACTGTTCACAACTTACCCTACTTCTGTCCTAGCTTTTGAACTTATTTACATCTTCCAGGTATGCCTTTTCAGCTGCTGTCTCCCTGTGTTCTGTGCTATCCCAACCCACTGTTTTGTTTTTGAATGCAATTATGTGAATCAAACTTATTGAGCATCAGCCTTCTTTCTGCAATGGGCAGTTTCAGGGTGAATGGCACATCTTCTGTACAGCAGTGGAGCAGAGCTGCTCAGCTGGGGGAAAATAAGTTTTTGAAGACTTCATTGTGAAGTGGCACCTCAGCTTCTGTTAATGTTCAGGTATTGGTGTTTTCTGGCCATTTAATTCAGGGTTGGTCTGGTTCCTCTTCGCTCGATGGATGGTGCTTCCCTGCTGTGCATCCAGACTGCTGTGCGTGCAGCAGCTGAGTTCTGCTTGGATTTCAGGCTGCTCTTCTGAGCTCTGACAGCATGGGGGTGGAGGGATCAAGCCTGAGGACAAATGAGGCTTTGACAGTGTGATGCTGTCTTTCAAAACGCAGGGAAGGAATAAAGCAGATTCTTCTGGTGCTTTTCAATCTGTAATACAGTTCATTTTAGCTCACTTAACTGTTTGTGGCTTGGTACTCATAGTATTCCACTCTGAGTGGGGATTTTGAGGTTCTCTGCAACTTGGCCTTCACCCCAGCTTAATGCTGCCCCCTGACACAAGGCTGTGTGCTAGGTTATTGGCACTTGCTCGTGCTCTAAGACTGCAGGAAGATGTTAACCAGTATTTTTTCCCCTCAAAGCTTCTACAAAGAGCTCTGCTTCGTAGTTCCATGACGCAGCAGTTAGGGTGTGTCAGAGTCCTAAGTCTCTTCAGTAACTGATGAATTATGTTTGCTTAAAGAACATAAGCCTTTCTGATAAGATAAGATGCAATTAATTGATTTCTATGGAGTCATCAGAGCTTTAATGGTCTTGTGTTAGTGTAACCTTGTATACCAGGTGTGTGTAACAAAAGCTAATATGGTGTTTTTCGATGCATGACAGACAAGATCCCAACTAGTTTGCTGTGTAGACTCCAGTATATGCCATCTTTCTCTTTACTTAAGATGCAAGAGCTGCCTGTTATACAGCAGAACCATTCTGATACGTTGAAATGATGTTGTGAAGAAACAAAAGCAGTTCTGTCATTTGGTAGGAAGTGAAATTTGAGGCTCATTTGACTGTAGATTAACCTTTGTGGGGAAGTGAAAGACATGAGGAGTCTTTAGCCCCGTGGGCTATGGAATTATTTTCAGGTATTTTCTCAAGCTAGCTGCCTTGGCATGTATGCCCTGCCTTCTGAGGTGCTTGGCTTCTGCTCTGAATGTGTTTGACTTCTCCAAGTCAAAAGGGCAAAAAAAAAGCTGCAGTTAGACACCTGTCTTTCTGGCTGTGCCAATGCTGCCTCGTGTAATGAACTTTGTCCCTGTGGCCTCACAGCACCTCCAGCTACTGTGCATGAGCCAAGAATTGTATCTGGTGGAAAGGTCAATTTCCAGTGAAGACGCCAGCCAACAAATTGTTGTCAGATGGTGCTGTAAACACTACCTGCTGCTTTGTGTGCTCACCAGCCAGCCAAATCCTGGCCTGGGTGCTGCCTTTGGCACAAGGCAGAGGGATTTGCACTGAGCACTTGTGTGCTGTCCAGATACTGTTCTAGTAAGCGTCCCTGCAAAAGTACATGTCAGCATGGCCTGTTTGTTTGGAGATAACAAATCTGTCACATGTCTGATGTCAAAACTGCATTGGGCTTTCATAGGTGCGTGATGTCTCTGGTGAGGACTGCACTTTGCCTTTCTTGGTCACATCTCCTGAAAGTCTAAGTGCTCAAAGTGCTCGGCTGACTCTTAATTAATCCCTCTGTGCTCGGAGGTCTGGAATTCAATTGCCTCTTTTAAATGGCCAGAAGTGCTGAGGAGCGCGTCCAGATGATCTCAGCGTGTTCCTGATATGCTCTCATTAAAGCTACCACTGAAGATAATAGGTTCTGTGGTGTTCCTGAAATGATGAGGCTGGTACTGTGGCCCTAATGTATTTGTATCCATGTATTCCTTTGGAGATCTGGAAGTAGCAGTCTAGGCTTAACACTTTTTACTGGAAAATAGATATATCAAAAGTGTTTGGTAGAAGACAGGATACTGGGTTGTCAATGAAGCTGGAAGCTTTTTCATAGTTCCTCTTAAATCCCTGTGTACTCAGGTACACAGGTCTTCCTCCAGCTGTCTTCCAGCACTTTACCAAAGCTTACTCTGGCACCTCTTCCTGTCAAGAGGCACTGCTTCAGGGGCTTTCCCAGATGTATAGAGGCATATATTCCTTACTTATATATTCCATTTTCATCAGGTTGGTTTCTAACCATCTTTCTCTGCTTTAAACCATTGGCTGAAAGGAAGGCACGCTGTGACACACTCCTCTATGCTTTTTGGAATGAGTTTTTAATGAAACACTGCCATCAAGCTTAGCATTATTCCAGAACGCTGCAGTGCCTCAAGTTCCCACCCTTTCCTTATTAATATTCCCCATATTACAGGTCTAAATACCCTGTGTGGTAGCAGCAGGCCCATAACTTCTGGTTTTATGGTGAATCTTTTGGGAGAGGCACTGGCTTTGACTGCTATTAAAGACTTTCCTGGAAACGTTCCCTCAAGAACTCACTTCAGCAACACAGCCTTCCCCTTCTCTCTTCAAAAAAGGAAGAAAAAACAACCCTTACTTCTGACCTGACCTAGGCACAACTGGGTTTCATTTCTCTTGTCTCGTAGACTTGCTTTCAGAATCTTCTTCCATGTGCAAGTGCTGAAACCAAGTGAAATTAGTCTGAAACTTCTGAATTGTAGTGGAAAAAAAAGAGGGCATTGCAGTTCTTTGTAGAAATTTTGAAGGGGTGGGAAAGGGAGTTTTTCAATGCTCTTAATCTTTTCTGGGAATTCTTCAGTATTTGCTGTCAGCTGAGCTCTGAAAGCACTAGCGAGCTTGAGCACAAATGGCTAAGAGGGTATTTGGGAAGATTTTGTATCAAACTTCCTTCCTGGAAACTGAATTCCTTCAAGATTTTTCAGTAACTGTATCTGAGCATAAAAGAACTTCCTGTATAGCCCTTTTGCAGAGGCTGCCCATTCTTGGGTCTGCAGAGGCTTCCATACAGCTGCGCCTTCACTTCAGCCCCAAGTGTTACCAATGCTTTGTTGAAATGAGTCCTCCAGCTTTTCAGGTACTCATAAGAAGGCGTGAGGAAAGGTCCCTATGGGAGCGGCTTCCATCAGTGCCCTTGTTGGCTTTGCAGAAGCAGGGCTGATGCAGCTTTGGCATGGGTGGAGGAGCTGTAATGGTTGGCAGCACCCAAATCCTGCCTGTGCCTCCTTGAGTCATGGGGAGGAAGCGACTTCTGTGCCTAAAGTCTGCTCACACTAGGTACACAATGGGGTGTAAGTCTGATTTGCTGTCAGTCATCGCTTACTGCACGATGAAATATGCTGGTGATGGCTTTCCCAATACGTGGCACCATTCATACGTGAGGAATTGGCTGCAGCTCTACTGCCTTTTGGGGTGCTTTCGTCCCTACCTGCTAAGACATACGTGGCTAATTTTTTCCTCATTATATATGCACAGGAGATGCATTCTGTTAACAGAAGTGCTGAAATAATTATCTCCTGATAGATTTCCAGCTTTTCATTCTATGCTGAAAGGGCAAATGACAAGGCTTCACCAACCCAGCGCTTGCTTTGCAGTGATTGATTTTTACAGTTAGTCTGCAGTCGCAAACAGGACTTCAGAATATTGATTGGAGAAACTGTAGCTCATTAGGGCTGTCATGGAAGTGATTTATAAAAAAAAAGAAAAGGAATTGTGCACTTCAGTTTCTTCAAAAATGACGTCCTTGGCCCCAAGAGCTTCAGCTCCCTGGTACTTCTCCGTGTTGATCTCAAGCCCCGTGATGGATGAGGAGGCAGGTTTGATTGCTTCTAGCGATGCACTCATTGTGCTTTGATAATTTTGACTGGCTTGCTAAAAGCGAGTCCTGTGTTCTGTATATAGAAAGGCCAAATGTCTGTTTGTTCATGTTAGTGCTGGCCCGTTTTGAGGAGATGCAGGATCAAAATTTGCCTCGCTCAACGCTGTGCTTATCCATAGTTTTTCATAACCTGACAAGTTCATTGGGTCAACGCAAAAAGGGTTTAACGAAAGAGAAGCAAGGTGACCTCATCTCTGCTCATAAATAGAGACGTTTGATGTGTGTGATTAGAGGCAGAGAGCTCTCAAATCCATTTTGGTAAGCTAAACCCTTGCGATTTTAGAGCTGAGTGCTCTGGCTCAGCTCCTGCACATCTGCCCTGAGAGATGGATCTGCCCAGGGCTTAGACCCAGAGAGATGCTGGAAGTGCTGCGGCCTGGCCCTGGGCACTGGGCTTAGCAATGTTGCCTTCTTAGAGTAGATTTGTTGTGTAAGTTGGTTGCTGCAGACTGCTGTGCAGCAGCAGCAATGCCATCTCAGTTGCTTGCACAAATACTCAGGTCTGAGCCTGCAGGTAAAGGTCCTGAACACATGAACCTTAAGCCCGTATTTGAGGTGTCTTGCATCTACCTGAGAAATAATCAGTGATTTTGATTATAGACTCTTGGTAGGCAGCACTGTCCTCTTACAAACAACTTGCTAATTTTCCTCTAGGCAACTCCAAGCCAGTACACTTTTTAAGGTAGCAACAGGCAAAAACTGGTTATAGCTGTACTACGTAAGATGTGTTTGTAATCCAAAGACTGTGGGAGAGAGGGCTCTCAGAACGGTGCAGGCTAGTTGGGTGAGTTGCATTGAGTCACTGGTACAAAATGCTGATGACTAATCATGCCCAGTTTTATTTTTAACAAATTCACTGGTGATGTAAGAGCTGTAAACAGCAAACTGGCTGAAGGTCCAGGTGGCAGGAAGGTCATAGGTAACATTCCTCTGTTACTTCTCTAAAGGAAGCAGTGAAGACGCCAGCAGAATTTCCCTCAGCTGTAGCTGAGGAAGCTGTGCTCGCCCCCTGGCAGGCGCTGCTCAGGAGCACAGTTCTCTCCTGCTGTTGGCCATGAAGCCATCATCATCGCTGCGGTTTGCTGTAGTTTCCTGCTCACTTGGCTGTAGTGTTGGTGAAGGCCTGAGCGTGGAAGCCAGGTAATGTGCAACAGCTGAGCACTGCACTTGGACTCCTCATTGCAACAAATGATACCAGTGTAATATTCCAGTTATCAGAAATGTGATTCTTACTAGCCTACTCTTCTCCATCCTCTCCTACAAAGCTTGGGACTGGGAAACCAAAGCTTTAAAGTTGTCCAGTATTAAATATCTTCATTTTCTTCACCTTCTGTCCTCTTTCAGCACGGATACCAGACACTTGTGGCTCTCCAAGCTGCTGATGATCAAAGCTCATATCAGACTTGTTTTTCCTCCAATTCCAATTTCCTCCACTGATTTTGGTGTAGCTGCACTGAGTACAGAAAGTACTTCTGAAGCTTTGTCCTCCTGAGAGGAAGACGAGCAAGGCTTCAGTACGGCCTGTCTTGTTGGCATATCTTCCAAATCAGAAGGAGCAGACAGTGCTGGAGCTGTTTCTTGGAAGCTCCATTTCCATATCAGCTTATTGTGCCTGTAAGGAATCCAGCTCTAATTGTACGTACTGCTTGTGCTCTTAGAGGCTGAAAGCTCTCTCTTCTATTAGCACTATCACACTGCTGTGACAAGCCTTGGTGTGTGTGCTGCAGTGTTAATTAGGTGGCTGTATCTCAGCCTGCTGGTGCTTCTCACCTTCTTGTTGAAGTGTTGTATGGAGAACTTCTCAGAATGCAGTGTGTGAGCAGGCAGAAACTGTTTACAAACTTCAGTCCGTAAGAGGCTGTGTAAAAGAAGAAGGAAGCTTTTCAGTTTGGCTTTGCACTTCAGTACCTTGTTAGTTCTAGTGAGTGTGGAGAAGTTTGGGTAGCTGTTGTAACTGGGAGGAATGTCACCTCTGTCTGGAAGGTCGCAGTCCAGCTTTCTTCTGGAGCTGCATTAGTTTTCATTACTGTTTTGTCTGTCCCTTCTCATGAAGACATTCCTGTGCTGCAGATGGATTAGTGTGCTATAGGCAGAGACTGGCAGCTCCAAAGGTAAGAGAGGTTTGCAGTGCAAGGGGGTCAGGGTTGAAGTGGCTCAGAGTGAAATCAGTTGATATGTCTGTGAAGGGACTGCTCGAAACTTTTGTGGTTTTCCCTTGTAACAGAGAGATGAAGCCTTTCTGCTCCTGATCAGCTTGTTTTCCCCCCTTTTGTAGGGTTGCTTGGCACGTGGATCCAGAAGAGAAGATTCTGCTGAGGACTGGCTATTGCTCCTGGTTTGAAGAGAAGTGACATTAGTAAGGCTTCACTTACCAGTATCTTTCTGGGGTTACCTGTGTGGCTGAGGGAAGACCAATGGAAGAGTATGGATGAAATCTCTCTGTAATAACTTCATCCAGTTATTTGAACCAGGTGTTCAAAAGCAGCTAGATGAACTTGTTTTCAAACTGGAAGGGTATTGTTGTATTGCTTTTTTTATTTTTAATTCTCCCTCCCGTCCTTTCCCCCACTTCCTTTACTCTGAAGCTCTCAAAGGGACAGACTTTAACCTAGTCCTCCTTTAGCTGTGAAACAACAGCGAATTAAAAGAGACTCTGAACTCAGTGGCACATGAAGTAATCATTCTAACACTCTAAACACACCCAGGAGTTAGCAGCAATATTTGCATAGGGCTGCAGAGTTCAGGCTAAGGAACTGACCACAGTAGTTCTCTCAAGTTCTCCTTGTCAAGACTTGAACGTCTTAGAAGAAATATCCACACTGCTGATATTCCTTTATAACCTGACTTTTCACTCAGCTTCTGTTTGAGTTAGGTAGTCTTGGCTGAGAACCCAAAAGCACGGACTGGCTGCAAGGTTTGACACCTGAGATGCTGTTACAGTTCTAGTGCAGCCCTGATAGGAACAAATCTCCTTCCCAACTCGTCGTCCAATATCTGTTCCTTGTGGTCAGGGTGTTTGGAGCAGTACAAAACAGTCTTCCTTTCATCTTAGAAGCAGTCCGAGCTGATACACGAGGATTTCAGCAGTACTGTTAAGTGACTCATGAAGGTATCTAGTACAGTTTTGTATGCACTGTGGCAATTGATATTCATATCCATGGTAGAAGGCTTTAATATGGCATTTTATCTCCAGGTTCAACATGAGTGTGATGTTGGAAACCCCTGAGCTGCCGGCAGTGTTTGATGGGGTGAAGCTTGCTGCAGTCGCTGCTGTTCTCTATGTTATCGTTCGCTGCTTGAATTTAAAAAGCCCCACTGCCCCCCCTGAACTCATCTACCAGGACTCTGCTTTGTCCCGCTTTCTGCTCAAATCCTGCCCGCTGTTGACCAAAGAGTAAGTAGGATCTTTTGTCCACATTGACTTGTGTTGTGAAGAGCTGCACTGCACCATCCTTTTGCCTACTGTATTTCGTAAACCTGGTGCCAATGAGTGGCTAATAACCTGGCTAAGGAATTATCTGGAGGAAATGCACGTCGTAAGTTCAACACTTCATTGTTGTTAGCACACCAGGTAGCTGGGGTAAGACCAAGCTTTGCTGCACAAGGGCTTTCTGTGGATGTGTGGAAAAGCATCTGTGCCTTCTGTATGGGGTCTGCATGCTGGTACTGCACTGTACAGCACGCACTGCCTGTGGAAGCAGGTGAGGGCTGGTTGCAGTCATCTCTTGCTCCTGTTCACTCACTCTCCATTCCTCTCCACTCCTCTCCATAGGAAGGATGTCTGTCACAGCTCGTGGGCAGGAAACATTTTCACTGTGTGTCCATGCACTTACAATGAACGCAGGGATGGCTCTTAGTTTTAAAGTGCCCACTTTTATGTGAAGTGTATTAAGTTGATTGAAGACTATTGAAATCTATTACTGAGTAAAGCTCATCATCATAACCAGTTTAGTAAAGTGATGACATAATGGACTGCTCTAAGAAAATCACTGTTAATGAGAGCTTGTATCAACTGTGTATTTGAGCAGACTGATCCTTGACCTCCAGTTCTGGGGCCTCCAGAATCAGTGCAGCTGGCCCTCCTTCACCAAAATATCAAGCATTTGCTACAACTCCATGAGGCTCTGGAGGGGAGGGTCAAGTACTTTGGTTACAGTATCTTTTCTACAGTCAGTCTTTCCAGTCCTATTTAAAAGCCTTAAACACGCAATAAGCGCTGAGTGCTGCCTGATGGACCTTCCTTTTAGATCTCCAAAGTCAAGTTGACTTAATGCCAGTCATTGTAGGAGAGCTGAGAGGCTTTTAGCAGTGCTGTTAGGTGCCTTGGTAGCATAAGGCATAAGATCTTAGGCCATAGGGTTTGTAAACTCTTAGAGCAAATCATTATCTCTTAAATATGAGCCCAAGGGGGTTTCCCTAATGCACTCTGAATTTGGAAGCAACATATGTCTGTTGAAGCTGAGCATTGAAATTGAATATCGATTATTTCTAGTGCCCTAACTGTAAAGTAGTTACTTCCCTAGAAAAGATCAAGTTACCAGAACCTTCTTACGTGTATTTTAGACACTTGTCATCTAGATGTTGACACTCCAAGCTGGCATGTCTTTAGTCACTGAAAGCACAGGCATGAAGCTGTGCTGATTACCAATCTTGAAGGTATATTAATATCAGGGTAATCTTGGAAACTTAGGGGAATGTGCTTATTTTAAAGTAATTCAGAGCCTTTATCACTTCAGTTTCAGCACTGTCCTCACTGCACAAGCTAAGCAATATAATATTAGAAACATGCTTTGGATTTCCACACAGTTGGAGAACAAAGTGCTCCTGAGGGAGTGAAAATGCAGAACATGTCTAAAACTTGTGGTACATCTGGTGTGTATTAGTTACAGGCAAGAAAAGGTTCTTGCAGAACCCCAGCGTTGTGTTAACAGTGTGCAATCTCAGTCTGTTTTCAGTGGATAAACTCAGAGCTCACACTTGCTGACTTCTCTGAAAGCTGCAGCCGTGATTTCCAGTACCTCATTCTTGGGCAGAATATTGCCAGAAGGATTTGCACCACAGAAAAACCCTTTGGGGAGGAAAAAAAAAGTCAATAAAGTAGTTGTTCAGTCTTATCTGCATAGCTGTGTTCAGATAGAGGGGAATATCGTGCTGTTGGTGCTTGAAAGGGACAACTCAGCTGTAAGGTTGTTTGTGATTTGCTGTTCCGTTGAGGTCACTGCCTTTTTTTTTTAATGCAAAGATTAAAAATATCAAAGAAGGCCTGTTTATATGCATGAAAGTCACCTGGAAACTAGTGGGGAACAAATGTATTTAAATTCCTGCAATTATGCATGAAATAGTTTGTAGGGCTAATTAGGAAAACTATGTGGAAGCAGCTTGTGCTGTACTCCACTGAAAAATCTTGCAAGACTTTGATTACTTGCTAATTATCCAGAGTGTTAGGAAAGCTGATTAAGCAGCTCTTTTCAAATTCTACCATGAAAGCAAAGTAAGTAGCCCAGCAATCCCTCCTGTTACATCAGTGCTTGGTTTGCTGTAAGATCCCCCACTGATTCTTCTGTACAGCTGCAAACTGGCTTTTAGACGTGGTCTGTTCACTGCCCTTATGCTCAAAGGGTATTTAAAACTGGGTGGCATGGAGAAAGCAGAGACAGGCAAGGCTGTTCTGTACGTGCAGGTGTTGAAGAATAATTGAAAAACACTTTTCTCCTTGATTTTATTTTTCCTGTATGGCACTATCCTTACCTCTGGACTTGCTGAATAAACTGTAAACAGCATCATTCAGTAAGCCAAGTGGTGGTGGGTGAATAATTTAAGAGCTTTGGATAGTAAAACTGCCTGGGATGGCTGTGAGCCAGGTACCTTGCATTTGCAGATGCTAATACTGCTTCTTACAATTCTCTAAACTGCTAGAAGCTTTCTACATATCTTGTGAACGGAGGGCTGTTTCTGCCCACATCGGAAGGAAGTTTCATCTCTCTGTTTTGCTTTCTCAACCCCTGCCCAGTGAAATAGCATAGTGAAGTAGCATAATCAGACTTGTTCTGCTTCTTGCTTGCAACCTCTTTGATATTGGTTCAGTTATTTGTACCCTCAAGCATTCAGGCCTGTCCACTGGCTGTCTCCTGTTCCTGCCTTTCAAATCACTACAGAAAGTCTGGCATCTCTTAGTCCTGTAGAAATGTAGCATGGGCTCCTCTGACTTGTGAAGACAAATTTGGCCTGTGTCTTCTGTGCTGTGATAGAGGGTTTTTTTGCTGCACCCAGTTCTTCTATCGTGTTTTGTGTACACTGTTTGTGTACACTATTCCTGTAGAGTTACGGCACAGGTATCATCCTTATGGAAGAGAATTGCTTCCTGCACACATCCTTAATGCAGGCAAGCTCCTCAGAGTCTGGAGCAAAGGACTGTCAGGCCTGTTAGTAAATGCTGTTAAAGATCCACGGCAGGGTTTTCTTGCCCATTGTTTGCACAGTAATCTGTACTAGATAAGCAGGCAACTTGATACCAGAATATTCTTTTGGACTGTCCTTGCTCTTCTGTAGGTGCAAGGAGGGAAGCAGTTAGAAAAGCTGGCTTTGGACTTTGTTCTGTTCCTCCATCCTATAGCCAACTATATTTGATTCCTGTCAGCTCCTTAGTGCTCTACCCGGGGTGAAGCACTTCCTGGAGAGTAATAAACTGAGAACAGTGTTCCTGCTGGAGCTCTCACAGGTGAACATGCTGAGAGGCAGAGAAGGGCAGCAGCTCCCTGCAGGTTAATTGAAGCATTCTCCTTAGGGAGAAAAGTAGCCTTGTGGGGACTGAGTCCTTGCTGAGTGTTCTGCTGTGGAAGCAATCTGGCATTCTGTAGCTCTCATCAGCAAGGATGATGTGCTGTAATACCCATTCCCTGTTTTGACTAAAGTGCATCTTGTAGTCACCAAAGGAGGAGCATGTTGTGCTCCTTCCTAAATAAAAGCTCTCTAAACTGGGGGGGAGGTAGCTTAACTGAGGACAGCTGTACCTTTAGGTAGGCTTTATACAGTTACTGTATGATGCAAACAGTTCTACTCCACTTATGTTAATTTCTTTTTTGGAGACTATGGGGACATGGAATTCCCAACACCATTTTAGAATCAGGCTTGCAGGTATTTGCTGTGTGTTCCATCACACTGAAGAGTCTAGCTGAGCTGGTGCAGAAAAAGTTGCTTTCTACATATTGAGGGAGAAGACTGTCCAGAACCCTCCAGACTCTTCAATTAGATTTCTTGATTGTAAATTAATTGCTTTCCCTAATGTTGGAGACAAGGTTCAAGCAAGGTGTGGTTTGTAAAGCATCCTTTAAATTCTTCCAGACAGGACTGCCAAGAGGAAAAAAAAAACAACAGCCAAACCCCTGTTGTAATGCAGGAGGCAGTTCTCCTGATGTGCACAGATCACAGACTTTCTTGCCCTTGGTATCCAGTGTACATCAAAGCTGATGCAAGAGTTGATGTTTAAAGTGTTAATCTCCACAATTGAAATGAAGTAATACTCCAGAAATAAGCTTGTTGCTGAACTTCTGCTTCAGTTCTTTGAGGATCTGAATGCTGATGCTTGCTAATAAAAATAGCTCTGGTTTTGTGCTTTGTTTGAGCTGCTTATGCAGCTGCTGCTTTCCTAAATTCTGTATACTGGGAAATGTACATGCTCTAAAATCATAATCTGCTCTGATGGTCACTAAAACTTAATCTAGATGCACATATTGGAATTGGTTTTAATCTTAAAATGCTAGGTGGAGATTCTTGAAACACCTAAGGTCTTCTCTTGCTCTCGGAGACTGTTGTGGGCTGTCACCTATCAAGATGTGGGGGTGGGTTTTACAGCTAAAATGAAGCACTTGGAGCTAAAAAAGCTGGCATTTGTGAAGCGTGTTTATGTAACTGGGTCTGAATTCATTTGGCCAGCTAAGGCACGTGACATGATGAATACAGAGTTTGCTAAAATCAGTTTCCATAACAAGCAACTGGCAACCCCAGACCTGTTCTCCCATCTACATTCTGCTACAGATTCCAGTTACTGAAATCCCCTTCCTAAAATTCATAGCTATTGAGAACCTCAATGAATTGCATTAAATGTTTGTCTTTTCTTAGAGTACCTGATACCTGTTGCAGCTCACCAAATCAAAGTAGGAAGATCACTCAGATCAGCTGCCTGTGGACACACAGCCTGAGCCTGGATCCTCACGTTTGTGAACAGCTTTGCTGGAACACAGCATGCTGGGGAATGCACAGTGAATCACACAGTGAAACTTGCTGTTCTGGGATAATCTCTACAAGCATGGTGTTTTATCAAAGCCACTTTGGCTTGTAGCACGCATTAGAGAGAAGCTGAGGAAGTCTGTCATGTCCTTGAACACTTTTCCTGCTAATTACCAGTGATTGAGGGGAGCCACCTGCTTTTGAGTGAGAGGCCCTTGTTTGAAATACATGGTTAAATTTAGCAGTCATGATAGCATTTGCATTAAAATCTAAAGGATGAGGCTTGGATGCTCCTTGAGTCACTTGCCTTTAACAGTTCAGTCAGCATGGTATCTAGCTCAAGTTTCCATGTGTCACATGCTGTTGAGCTTGTTTGCTTAAGGTAAGCCATAGGAAAAAGCCTGAGCACATGCTCTTCTGCCTGCAGGGTGATTGTTTCATAGGAGCATCTTTTTTTCAGCTGTTTGCCATGAGGAGTATTGGCCTCGTTGCAAAACAATCTGTGCTAGCTGTGGCTATCAGCATTAGATAGTTAAGTGGTTTCAGCTGGACTGAATATGGAACTGGTTTTTGTATAACGACTGAAATAAACATTAGCTTATCTAACCTGTACTTTCAAAGGGTAGAGTTGCTTGAATAATTTCTAACTAGTGTTTTCTTTCCTACCAGTGTGGTGTTGTGAGCTGCTGTGATTGAAGAGTTTTTTCTGTTCTCTTCTGTGTATGGACTTAGAAAAGCAAGCTGAGAGTCTGCATAAACTGTGGATAAAAGCTGTATCTTGTCCTTTGGTCCCATGCAGTCTTGCACTGCAGGGCTCAGTACTTGGTTTTAGAAATTCTTGTAGGTTTGCATTCATTGAAAGCTGCAGACAGAAAGCCACTCACACAGGGACTTGAAAAAGCAGATTTATCTACTGCCAAAATAGATGGTCAACAAAAATAGTCTCAGACAGATCATATGCCTGGTGCTGCTACAGATTTTAAGGGTGCCTTGCCAACTTGTCCACCAGCTGAGAACAGCTTTTACTGGAACACACTGATACAGACATCCCTCTGCCACTATCTACACTTCATGGGTTCTGTACTAGGTCAGATTAGCAGCTCGTCTTGGTAATAAGTCCAATATTTTTAGTCATGGTACTCGCTGTCAGCTTTTGCAGCAGTCTGTTCAGGTGAGCTTTAACATGGGTTAGTTTTCACTGGCTACACAGGATTTATCAGGATTAATGCAATCTGGGCAAATTTTTCCCTCCTCTTCCTTCCCCTTCACCCCCCTCCCCATTGAGGTCTTGTGGTCTTCAGTCTCCTGGAGCCCTCCTGCAGGGACTTTTAGATTACTTATCTTGCTGCAAGTCTATAGCATGAAGGTCAGTGGGCAAGAGTAAAAGAAAAGACAAGTGAAATAACAGGCTGTTGCCCTACCACTTGCACATGTTTCTGTTTTAACTGCTTTCTCTTAAGTGCAATCAGCATAAACATACTTAACGTCCTTAAGTAAGACTAAGTGGGAGTAACAAATCTCTGCATCAGAGCACTGTCTATGCACATTGCTCATACTGGATTTTGCCTTTGAATATTCACCTAGAAGAGTGTAGTTACATGTGCAGTGACTAACGCTCACACATCTTTGCTGCAGGCAGTGTGGCACTGAAACAACTACACGGGAGTTAACTTAAAAGATAAGCTGAGTGTTTTTCTTCCTTGTCCATAGGATGCTTAGAAACACTGATGTGTGCTCCGAAAGCACCAAGCAGTGAATGCACCCTTTCCATAGGGCTGCATGCTGTTGGATGGAAATGTGCAACCCATAGGCAGCCTCTGTTCATCATTATAAGTGGAGCCAGTGGTATTCCTGCCTTGTTTTCAGACCTTCCCTTGAGGGTAGACGAGTGAAACTGCCTGTGCTGTTTGTGTAAAAAGGGCACAGAGGATTGACTTATTGAATATCAGAGCTTCAGAAATCTTATAGTCAGGTTATAAGAAGACAGCCTTATTGCTTTTTCCCCCTGTGTGACAAGCTGTGACCTGAGGAAGCAGGCTGTGGTAGGTAGCATGCTGTTGAAAAACAATTCTTTTGAAGTCATTTGTCTAGATTTAAGTTCCAGTAGTTGTGTTGATGTCTTGAACACTTCTAATTTCCCTTCTAGCAGCTCTGCAGAAAGTCACCAAAGCTTTCCAGTGCTAGGATGTGACCCATGAAACTACACTGATGTCTGAGTCTCTTGTGGAAGAGCTGCAATATCTTATTATGGGCTGTATTTGACAACTCTCCTCTCTCATCCACAAAAAAAATATATATATGCTGCCAACAAAATCTGTTCACAAAGGACTTCTTAAAGAAGTCAGTCAAGCACCATCTAAGATGGGATATGGCTTCTGAACTGGTTGTGAGTGAATGACTGAGGGCAGCTGAATTCTGTTGCACTGGAAGAACTGTGTTTCCTCCACCTTTCAGAATGGCTGCAGAATCTGTTCCAAACCTCTGCAGCGAGCAATGTGTGCCTTGGGCAGAGCCATCTGTAGCCCTTCTTGTTCAGCCTTGTTTATACTGACTGTCCCACCACACCAACCCTATGCATGTCTATCATAACCCTCTGCATCGTGAGACAATCCACTGATTTCTCTCCATCTCTAGCAGCAGTTAAGGAGAATAAGTTGTACAGTTCACTCTGTTGCTGGAATCTGCACTACAGGCTGTTCCTGGCAAGCACCCAGCTGCAGTGTGTACTCTCAGTATGGATATGCTTGGCTGATAAAGATGGATAATGCTGCTCTTGTGTAGATTATTTGCAAAGCTTTATAGGTGAGTGATGGAATGCAATGGAGGGGGGAGCAATTTACAAAGCTATAGGCTCTTGTAGCTTTTTTTTGTTTTGTTTTGTTTTGTTTTTTACTTTTTGAAGTTTTATCTACTTCTGTGGAAATCTGTTTTGGGTCTATTTGGGAATTGCACTTGCAAAAAGTGAAACTGCAATGAGCCATACTGTGTTACTTTGGCTATAAAAAATGTCCTTCCTGGATGATGGGATAGAATGAGCATCCTTCTGCTAGAACTCAATTCTTGTTTTGCTAAACAAGCTGCGAGAGCTTTTATACAGAGTGTTGTTTTCTTATTTAAGAGGTATGTAAGAGGGACACGGGATTGCAGATATGAGGTGTAAGAGCTGCCGTGAGAAAGCAGGTCCAGCTGTGAGCAGTGTCAGAGCATAAAGCAGAGCTTCTGTCCAGTCACACTCTAATGGGTTATGGGCTTAAGCAGTAAATCGGATGAGCCTAAAAGCTGCCTAGTTTTATGAGAGCAGGGCAAAGCACGAAAGAACAGGATCTTTGCTTCATATGATCTCAAGCAATAGGAGGGAGAACGTGAAGAAGCCTTTGCTTAAAAAGAGGAAGGGAGTTACTGATCTCTTGGTATCCACAGTGGTGCAGGCAGCTCTCAAGCTTGTTCTGGATCCTCTGCTCTGTGCAGCAGAGACTCCTTAATTGGAGCATGCTCCCTGGGGCTGCTGTTCTTCTAAACAATGAATCATTCATGCTTTGCTCTCAAGAGCTGATGTAAATCCCTTTTTCAAGGCATTTGCTCAGTCTCTCCTTTGCAGAGTGGCCAGGTGACTGCATCACCAACACTTGGTTAGCAGTACCTCTGGTTAAACCACTGGCAGCTCTGCTTGGGTTAAACACATTTTACCCCTTTAACCCCTTTCAGCTAACAGCAGTTTATACCCAGGTCTTTTTGAAGGGCCACTAAGCCAGAAGGAAGAAGGCATTCTGCTTCATCACGGAGCTTTAATGTGTCTTTGATAAACACGGTTGGTAGAATGCCCCCCTTACGTTGAAAGAGAGATTTATCCAGGGGAGCTGGGTTAGCAAATTCTCTTAGAGGTCCTTTTGAAACTGTTCCTGCTTTATTACGAAACCCTACTTGAGGCACAATTTCCTTGTACCTTGCTTCTTACCTAACTGAGAAAAGCATCGCAGTGCAAAATTGTTGCAACTGGAGCGAGTCTTGTGGTTTTAGTCTTCTAGACCTTGCAATGAATCCTGTGTTTCTGCCACCAGCTTTATGTGTTGAAGTGCTTACACAAGTCAGTGTGGCTCAACCCAGCAGGCCTCAGTGTTTCAATTAAAGCAGATTTATGACACTTGACAAGTTTTGAAGGTCAGTTTGGTTGGCTGGCAACATGCTGTTCCAGCCTCACAAGGACGCAAGGCCGCTGTGTAGTCTGCAAGGAGCATTGGTGCATGTAATGTTTCCATGTGGAGGAATGTCTGGGTTTTTGGCCTCTTCTTCTGGTGCTGATAGCTCAGCATTAGAAGCCTATCAGTCTCGTCACTGGTAGGGCTGCAAAGATCAGTGCTGCCAGTTCAGCCATAGCAAAAACACAGTTTGTTACTATATTTGGTACTGAGGGGGAGTTTTGTTATGGGATTGTTTATCTGTTCTGGAAGGCTCGTTAGCACAGCAGGATATGCAATTAAATTGTTGCCTCTTTCAGGTACATTCCACCCTTGATCTGGGGGAAGAGTGGGCATATCCAGACAGCCCTTTATGGAAAAATGGGGAGAGTGAGATCACCGCATCCGTACGGACATCGCAAGTACCTCACGATGCCAGATGGAGCAACAGCAACCTTTGATCTCTTTGAGCCGCAGTCTGAGCACTGCATTGGAGGTCAGTCACACAGCTGCTGGCTGCCTTTAGCTGCTAACCTCAATTCTGTGCTCTGGGAGTGGGGAGGAAGCAGATGAGAGCACTGCTATGTGATTTTCAGGAAGGTTAGGTGTTCATCTTGGTGATGGGAAGGGGCTGCTGAGCAGTGCTAGCCAATGTGCAGAGACTGAGGCTGCCTTGCTGTGTATCTGTGTCTCACACAGCAGGGGAGAACCTGCTAGATTAAATTGACTTTGTGTGACAAGGGCTGGGGGTTAAGGGGCAGAATAAATGCTCCATAACCTCTCTCGCACGAGTGATGCTGCCAGTGAGCTGGTGGTAACTTTTTTGTTCAGAGTGTCCTTTGCCTGAAAGACTGTAGGATCATACAACAGAGAATAGCAGCATAGCATTCTTCATAGCTTGGTGTGTATTGAAAAGAAATTAGGCTTTTATCTCCCCCTTACAAGCAGATTCTGGTTAGTTTTTGTTGACAGTAGGTGTTTCAGGATCTGTATGAAAACAAACCATGTACGGTATGGAGGAGCCTTAAGAGAATTACAGAAAAAGAAGAGAATCCTGGTGTTTTCCTCTGTGTTATGCATGTATATTCAGAGTGAATGTCAGAGTTGAAACTCAGTGGTAAGACCAACACTTAAAATTGAATTGCTGTGACTTCAGTAGTGCAAACTAAATTTCTGCAGTAGCTGATTTTATGAGAAGCCCAAGATTCCCAGTTTGCCTTCAGGTCAAGTTCTTAGCATGGTCAGAGTTGAGGTCTTTGTGATATATAATGTTACACTGTAACAGTTTCTGTTATCCTTATCACTAAAGACAATCCGAACAGTGCATTCCTAATGAGGCAAAAATCCACAGTGGGTAGAACTACAAGTTAGAGCTTTGTACAGCAGTGCAGAGTATGATAGCTAATTGGAAGTGCATATGCTAATCCTGTAATTTGCTGTGCTCACTTGAATTACAGTAGAGACTTTCTTAGCTGATGAAATGATCTCTTGTTAAAGGGATGAACGGTGTTGGCAGATCAGGGATCGTGTAGCAATGAAGCAGAGGATGCCTGATGTCGGACAGTCAGAATTTCTGTGCCTAGCAGAGCTTCCTTTTGAGTGTCAGAGTTGCACTGAACTCTGGAAGTGTGGACAAGCAGCAGGCTCTCGAGCTTCTGTGCACTTAACAGTTGCAGCGGGCTGCCAGAAGGCAGAGCGTGTGTGATGTCCAAAACAGCTTTCTTCAAAGGGAAGGATTTTCACTCAGTCTCCGGGAAGTTTCTGTAGAACTGTTTGTGCAGCCTTCCCCAGAGTTAGCAAAATGCTCATCTCTTATAACATGAATTACTCTTTCCACATCTTTAGCGTTAGGGCTGCTACTGTTCTTTCCCATAGTGGGCTTTTTTGGCAGAATAATAGGATTTTTGGCTTTCTTCTGGTACGTGGTTTCCCATGGCTGTGAAATGGAAAGCTTCTGAACCTCTTAATTTGCATGCAGTGACATTTACTTAACTTTTCTCTTTTTCTCTCTTTCTGTGCACAGAGGATGTCACGATGGTGATCTGCCCTGGGATTGCTAACCACAGTGAGAAGCAGTATATCCGCACTTTTGTTGACTATGCACAAAAAAATGGGTACAGATGTGCTGTCCTGAATCACTTGGGGGCCTTACCAAATATTGAGCTCACTTCTCCACGAATGTTCACATATGGTAAGTTCTTCATCACAGCTGGTGACTTTCAAGCTTGTGCAATTTCTAGGTCTTAATCAGGCTCCTTCAGCATAACACGACTACCGTAGCTAAATTAGGCTAATCATTTTGTACTGTTTCTTAGGAAATGAATGTAACTTATGAGGAAGAAGGGAGACTAGTACTGGGATTCACTTTTCCTTCTTTCTCATCCTAGGTCTTAAGCACGTACTCCTAATCAAGGAGGCAGTTTTTTGAAAGAAAAGCTTTCTTAAGAAGCTCTCGTGGCTACTGACAGCCTGCTCAAATGATTTGGGGGATGTTTAAATGTCAGTTTAGTGGAATATGAACAAACTTGACTTGGAGGACAGAAGTTATTTGTGAGGCTTTGAAAACTAATGAGGACTGTGTACCAGCCTATCCAGAAAGTACATTTCTATCATAGGAAGGCCATGGTCAGATTATTCCCTGAATGTAACACAAATATCAAGGAATGCAACAGATCTGCAGCTTGACAGTAAAGCTACAGAAGTGGTAGTGCTTAGCTACTATGATTTTGGACTTTCACTTTGCATATAAGGAAATCTTTCTTAGCCAGTAAATTTTAAGGAATGAAATATTTTGAGATGGCCTAGCAGTGACTCCAGCTATTCATAACTGCCCTGCAGCATGCAACATGATCTTGGTAAAATGTGGTCTGCTTGCCAGAGACCTGATCTGCTTGTTCCTGAGTTCTTTTGAGCCCTCGTGCCCTCTGTACTGCGGACATCTATAGGTACCTTATGGCAGGACTCAATTGTGAGAATAGTAGACTGGCATTAGGTTCTTTATTTATTTGTTAAAGATATCTTGTGCTTTGGAACTCTGTAGCAGGTAGATTATTTAATGCCTTTGATTAATGCCTTGTTGCTTGTTTTCCCAATCAGGAGTGGATTAAACAGCTATAAAACATTTCACAAGTACCAATAGCCTTGATTTGTTATGAGGTCCTAGGCTAGCAGTTGCTTTGAGTCTACCAAAATCAAGCCTGATCTCATTCAGCTGTTTGGTTTTTTGATAAAAGTTGAGAGCTTCCTTCCAAAAATATGATCTTCCCAGGACAGAGTAATTTCCAAAATTTACTGACTGTTCTCTGAAACCTTCAGCAGTATCGTGCTAGCAGATACCTAATTATAATGCTAGAGCCTGAATTCTTGAATAATTAACTAAAATGGTTAATAAGGGTCAGGGGAGGAGGGGAGATTAACATCACCACCAGGGTATAGATCTGCTACAGCTCTGCCTGGAGTAAGATGGTGATGTAACTTATCTCTGTCTAATGTCAAATGCTGGTCTGGAATTCTGAGCCCTCGTCTCAGTTTGCTGGAGCTGATGGTAGACTTTCTTCACTTTGTGTAGTTTTCCTTTAGACTTTAAGGAGCTGTTCTGCAGTGTAGCTCTGGAGACATGCCTTTCTAAATCTTCTGAAGCCTTGGGGAGGGCAAGGAATGCCTAGCACTTCCTTTGAGCACGTCAGTAAATCACTAACAAGTGACTCTGCCAAGAATAGTGCCAGTAAGACCTTGAGCAAACTTTACTCTGTCTCTAATCCAAATACCCTTTGTCCTTTCAACTTTTGCTGGATTCCTGGTGTGTTTTGGGGGAACGAGTATCATAAACTTGATTTGCTTGAGCCTTTACTTCAGGCTTGACCTGTTGTTATTTTAGCTCCAAGTTTCTGAAATGCTTTCGAATTGTGACAGTCAAACGCTGTAGTGTTTTGACTGCTAGCTTCTTCCAGAGGAAGCTAGAGCAATGCAGCATTTGTCATCTTGTGGAAAATTGCTAAGTGAGAATGCTCACAAGGAAGTGCCTGAGCCCAGATGAGATGCTCATCCAGATGCTTTTTCTTTCACTGAAGTTAACACAAACTTTGCTCAGCATCTGCTCCAGAGCTAGCTTAAATCAGAGGCTGATGTCTAGCAAGGGTTTTGCGTATTTTGTGTGGTTTGCTCAGTTTGCAGTCTTGAATCCAATTGGAAGATTAACAAAGTGCACAGTCAGTTGATACCACTGTCTTCATTTCTCAGACAGTCTGAGGACCTCAGTGCTGCCAGAAGTTTGATCCCTCAGTGTTGCAGCCTGTGGGATGCAAGTGAGCATGAACTGAGAGCAGCATGCACCTGTGTAGAGGTACCTGCCTCTTCCCTTGATGTGGGGAGGCCCATTCCTCTTGTAAGAAACTGCAGTATTTTACCTCAAGTGGCTGAAAGAAGTCTAGCTGCTTTTGCTTAAACCATTCCCTCTAGTTCCAGAGAGCACCTGCTTGGGCTCTTCAGTCCATTGAGCATTCTGTCCTGACAAGCTTGCTCTATGGTTTCAACATGGATTTAAGAACCTATGGCTGTCTTGCTGTGAGCAGTGAGCAGGCTGCTTTCCACATAGCTCACTTCTGTTCAGAAGTGGCAAACTGCCTCAGGAAGACAATGAATTGCTGTTAATTTTAAGCTGCTTTGGAAAGGAAGACTGGATTGTCAGATCTGCTGCTCTCATGATTTTTTTTTTTCAGTTCATCTTAATTTGGCAGTTGGTCCAAAATGAGGCATAAGCTAAGGTCCACAGGACTCATAAAACAGATGCCTGAGCATGTGAATCAGAGATCTTAAACCTTGAGGTTATTGAAAAATCAGAAGGAGTAAGAAGCTGAACTTAAAGGATACAACTGGAGTTCGAAGTGGAAGTCTGGGACTGTTGGAAGATGCCTTTGACACTGTCCTTATTTTCAGGTTGCACCTGGGAATTTGGAGCCATGGTGAATTACATCAAGAAGACCTACCCTCAGACCCAGTTGGCTGTGGTAGGCTTCAGCCTGGGTGGAAACATCGTGTGCAAGTACCTGGGAGAGAACCAGGCCAACCAGGAGAGGGTTCTGTGCTGTGTCAGCGTGTGCCAGGGGTACAGCGCGCTCAGGTGAGTCTGCAGTTTTGTCCTGGTTTCTTCTGCAGGGTGGGGGGAAGAGGGCACTATTTCTCTTGCACTTATTTAGTCTTTACAAACGCAGGAGCCGAAGGAGCAGCCACAACTTTGTTGATTTGGCAGCACAAACAAAATAGACTTTGTCAACAGTGCAAACAAGCTTTCTGTACCTCACCAGGTACGAATACTGGCAGCTTCCATTCTACACGTGTGAGTTGCCTAACTTTGGCACGGCAGAAATGCTGCAGTGTGGTAAGAGGAGGCATTCTTCATCCAGTCCTGGCTGGGCAGCATGACAAACTTCTGAGCTGATGCCAGGATTAAAGCAATAGTTTACGCTTTCTCATCACTCTGGAAAGTATCACTTGGTTCATAATAGCTCTTCTGGCTTCACTGTGGAGTTCCGTAAGGTCTGCTCATAAGACTGTCTCTTATCTGCAGAGACTGAAAAAACACGAAGCTCAAACTGTCTGTTCATGCTCCTTCCTTTTTGTGTGTCCATAAAATAGTGCACTAGGATGCTGAGGGCATGGAGAGGCGCTTGCAATTGTACTACTGGCCTGAAATTTGGAAGGTGGAGAAGCTAAGGCTTTTAGATGGCCTGCCGACCCATTAACCTGTCGTTCCCTGCTTGGAAGCCGAGGCTGTAGCCTTCACAAGAGCTGTAAGGGCTCCATCTAGCGCTAACACGTGTATTCACTGATGGAGGGCAAGCGTACAGCGCTGCTGCTTGGAAACTGGTAGCTCACCTGATGTGAAGTAACTTTCCGTGTATGCACAGCTAATGAAAATTAAAACAGTGCAACTGGCTAAACTAATGCTTCCACTTTTTTCTATCTGCACATACAAACAGCTACTGATGTGTTGCTGACTGTACAGTGACTTAACTGCATCACTGAGCCATGAGAATATTTGAAAAGCAAAGGAAGCTATTGATACCCCCAGGCTATTTGTGTCAAAGTCCTTTGGACAGATAAAGATGAAACTATGACAGCACTGTGAGGGACTTGCTGTGCAATCTGGCCTCCCAGAATGGTGAATGTAGCAAGAATCCTCTCAATGCATTCTTTTGAAGGCAGCTCCTGGAACTGTTTCTGCAGCCATCAAACAGGGCTTGCAAGGATCACATCTGGCCTTGGCCTGTTTGATTTATCTTCCGCAGTTATGCAACATTGTATTTCTGGTCTCCAAAATGCTGTGAGTAATACTGTTCTCTAAGCTGGTTTCTTATTACTGTGTCACAATGTGCTTGTGGAACAGCAGCGGAGGGGCAGCCTCGTTAACACTACTGCACTTGGATATCCATATGGAAAAATAACAGCTGCTTGCCTGAGTTTAATGCAAGCCCTCTGTGGGTTCTTGCGGATTATTGAGCTCTTGACTCCACCTGCTGGGTAAACATCTACTAGCAAATCTCCAGTCACAAAACATCTGCTGTGTGTTACAGTGCGCCCAGCAGGAAGGCTGTTTAGGTCTCCTGTCTGCCTACCTAATATCTAGTGCTGCTTTTAAATGGTAATTAGAGAGAGCTAGGGGAAAGCAAGGTCAGTAAATATCCACAAAGAAAAAAACAGGATAACGTGGGCCTTCTTTCCTTCCTGTAGAAGGAGGAGATACAAAGCATCTCCAGGTAGAATGGGTAAGCCTTGGCCTTCCTGGTCATATTCTGATAGGTGAAAATAACTGGTCTCTTTCCTCTGTGCTGTGTGAAGGTGGATTACTCTGGTAGATTACCAGTTAGCTTATAGGGTGGTTGTTTGGTTTTTTTTTTCTTAGCTTGTACAGCCTTTGTCCCCAAACATCGTTAGGAAGTAAAAGGAGAAAAATTGGGAAGAAGTGATGATGAATAAGATGAAGCAGGTATCCGAAATACAAAAGCCTTTCCAAGGCATTAAGCAAGTGTCCCATAGACAGGTCTGACAAAGTAGCAACAACAAAATGCTCTACCAGCAGAAAATGGGTCTCTTGGTTTAATGAATTGACACAAAGTTTGGGGAACTTGTTCCCTGGGGCCAAGCAGGGACATGTCTTCTTATTCCTTAATCTCTGCCTGCACAGACTTGATTCTACTACTTGATCTTGTGGAATGCACTTTCACCATAGCTGTGGGCTGTGGGGAGAGTCCCCACCTTTCAGACCTGTGCAGTCCTCCAAATGTTGGAAACTGCATTTTATCAGTGCTCGCAGCATATTAACAGCCATACTGTCTGCCACAGTAACTGGGGGAAAGTAGTTTGAGCTCTAGTTGTCTTGAAATGGCTTTGAAGGTTTGTTGGGAAAATCTTTTCCTGTCCTTATTCCTGTGGCTGGACATAAACATGGTAGGTAAAGGCTGGCTGTAGCCTGAAGGTCTGTGCTGCAGCGTGGCTTACTGCAGGCTGACATTGCTTATGCTCTGCTGGGGAACTTGTGGGTTGGGAATTCATGACAAATCTACCACAATTTCTCATGGTATGTTAATGTTTAAATGGGAGTATTTCAGTAGCTGAAACTGCTTGCTCCCAGCATTCTTAGGTTGCTCAGTAGATGATAGTGTGTTTCCTCAGTAACAGCAAACCCTTTTAAGAGTAAAGCTATAACCTGCCCATGACCCTGCATAGCAAAGGAGTGCCCTGTATCTGGCAGAGCTCGCTGAAGTCTGGACAACTTTAGTTCTGTTTTAACAACAGATAAGCTGTGAAGTGCTGTTCTGCTTTGAGTGTAGGTAGAGACCTCAACTGTGCTTCTTGCAGCTGCAACTGGTATTTATTCCTACAGTTATTGCCAATGAAGCTGAAATGGTGACAGTGTATGTGAATACTGGAAACATCTGCACAAATGATTTTCTCTGCAAAGCTGTTACACAGAATAAACAATTTTTTTTTTTCCAGCAGAAGATTGGAGTTTTTTCCTTGTTAGTTCCATTAGGTAAATTGCACTCAACTTATGATAAGGGATACAGAATCCTCCTGTCAGTGTTGCAGATCTTGACTGATGGCTCTTAAATGCTCTCTGATCAGAGCAGCTAATTGCATTGTGCAAAATGAGACTGCAGATCCGTTTTCTGATACCATCAAACTTCATCAAAGTGAAAGTCATTTCCTGGGAAAGGTTAAGCTGTGGCAGGTAAAGCCCAGAGATGTGTTTGCATAGCCTGTAGGCTGCCATCTTATGTTACGGTGTATTACTCTGATCATTAAAGATCTCCATAAACAGCTTTGATTGTTATGCACTATGTTTATTTCTAGGGCACAGGAAACCTTCATGCAATGGGATCAATGTAGAAGATTTTATAACTTCCTCATGGCAGATAACATGAAGAAGATCATCCTTTCTCACAGGTAGTGTAGCACATCACTTACACTGATGGTGCTGATTGGATCAGTTGCTATATTGGATTTGTTTTCTCAGCCCTTTAAATTCAGACTCCTGAAAGATTACAGGTTCCTTGCTCAGTGGCGTGTAAATAAAGCAAGGAAAAGAAGGGGAACCTGTGTCAGTCTCATATACTATAAAATATAGAAACCCTGATGATCCTGACAGAAGAAAGCAAGCTTTGTTGTGGGATGCTAGGGGATTTCTTTGTTTTCCTTCTGAGGAGACTTGCTTAATGAATAAACAAGAGCACTGGAAGACATTGTAATTGAACTTCAAAGTGGAGTATTCAGCATCTGTTTCACTTCTAGCCAAAGAATCCCCTATTCAAGGAGCCTCTTGTTCTTTCTGCCACCTGCCAGAGGTAGGATTAATCTGCAAGATCTGCTGCATGGGGCTGCTGCTTATTTGATAAGCAAACAGTCGCTCTGTAGATCTGGCTTCTAGCTGTTCTTCAGCAGAGAGCATGTAGCCAGCAGAATACTTAGTGTTGCTCTTCCTGGAGTGCAGATGTAGTTGTAGTATCCCTGTGCTACTGCTGTGATCTGTGGCTCTCACATATGAAAGGACTGTGTTTGTTAAACAGGTGAGATGCTCATTGTTTGTGTGGCCTCTATGAAAAATTGAGTGCTTCTAAGGCAATGGATGTGTAAGTACCTCATCTGTTGCATTTGGAGATCCCTGAGTTGAGGGAAAAAGAGGAGAATAGTTAAGAGTCATTCCAGTTAGAAGTTTGTGTCACTTATAAACTTTTGGTTCATTGCTTACACTCCGATGCAGTATGAAATACTTGCAGAAGGAGTTGGGTCAACTGACGTGCAGGATGATCCATGTAATTCACTCCAGATTGACAAATATTTATACAACTTGATCGAGTTTAACATGTCATGGTATATAATAAACACCCATTAAATGTGCATAGATTCATAAGCCAGATGAAGGCACAGCTGGCTTGGAGGAGAATCAGTTAAGTAATCTTTTTTCCACAACTGTTTGTGTTCTAACACAGCTCTCCCAAGACAAACCTAGTCTCCCTCCTGCTCTACCCTGCAGCTGCCTCTAAAAGGGGAAGAAAGAAAGAAAAAAACCAACAAAAACCTTTCCAACTTGTGGCCTTTGTTCTGTTTGTTAAGGGAGCGGTTTGTTCTGGTGAAGAAACACATCCTCTCCTGAGGGCAATAACTAATTATGACAAGTGTCCATAGTAAATAGCTTTCTGCTAAGGTAATGCCCCCAAGTAATTTCTGTTGGATGAGCTAACCTGATGTCTGTGCTGGGGGAGGCTTCAGGACCATATGGTGAAGGAGGTGCTGTGCCCAGGACTGCTGTGCTCTTGCGTGAGTCGCCTGTGGGTTTGGGCTGAAACCAGAGGACCCTACCTATAAAAACACATGAAGCCTCTGTTCTGAATATCCTTAGTGCTGCCTGTTCTGGGAACATTCTTCACAGAGGCTCCTTAGTGCAGTTTTTCAGTATGAAAGGAGAGCATTTTTCTCTGAAGTGGCTGTTAGTTTATTATGCCTCATTATGATGGGAGGTGGATGGGTAAGCTGTGCTTACTCTCAAGAAAGCCTCATGCGTATGTAGCTCACTTCTATTCTTGTCAGATTGATCCTTGAGCGGGTCATGGCTTTGCTGCCATTGTTGTGGTGTTTGAAAGATTTTTCTTGCTATTTTTCTTTCAGGCAAGTTCTTTTTGGAGATAACGTGAAGAAGCCACAAAGCCTGTCAGATGCTGATCTGAGCAAACTCTATACAGCCACATCCCTTATGCAGATTGATGACAATGTTATGAGGTATGAAAGGGGACTCTGTTTCTCCTGTTTCAAGTGTTGCTCTTGCATACCTCCTGGTACGCCTGTAGGAATCTGCTGAAATGCAGTGAAATGGACCCTCAGAAATCCTTCTTTGCCATTGCACTGAATAAAACATACCACAAGAACGCCCCACGATCTTTAGTCTTGACAGTCAGAGCTTCTGTATAGTCATCCAGGAGGCATTTTTTAAGTGATGTCTGAACCTGCAGCCTAGAATACACTAGGAAGAAGCCTGTCTTGCCAAGAGGTCAAGAAAAAGATAGTGCAGAATGCAGAAAGCATCTCAGAACTGCTCACAAGTGTTCTTAGTCCAGCTTGCATTTTGAAACAAACCCTCCTGCAGAATACTGCCACCATCTCCATAAACATTAGGGTTGGCTGAGATAACATGAACTTTTAATTTGTAATGCTAACAGCTAAATTAAGCTCTCTGCTTTAATAATCTGTAGTATGTTGCTGTTTGTATCCTTGAAAACAATGCAGCACTTTGTTCAGTGTCTGAATTCATGCCATGACATGTTCTGTATCAAGCACTGACACCTTTACAAAATGCTGAAGCTGTACACTGTCAGCTATACAGCTTTAAGGGCTTTTGGAGGACTAGGAGCATTGTTGTCTGTTGTATGTCTGAAAGTGATTTCTAGGGGAAATCTTCCTACTCGTCCCTCATCCCTGAGACCTGTGTAGTTTCTGCCTACAGCTGCATCATTGTCTCTTACTCTCCAAGAGAAAAAAAAAAAAAGGGCACTTGAATAGAGACTCACTGAATCATGGGTTTAGGATGAAGAGCTAAGGATGCAGCAAAGAACTGCATCTACAGTGAATTCCGTGAATCTTGTTGGCAGACCCTTTCGGGTCCAGTAAGTTTGAGGTTTATAAGCTGTAATGGTTTTACATTTGAAAAGACTTTCCGGTGAAGAAGAAGGCCATTAAGTAATTCATACATGTGGAAAAAAACAAGTTTAAAAACAAAATGCCTCCTAGGCTGCTGTATTTCAACTCGTGTGATTACCTTGCTATGTATTAAAAATAAAAAAGCATCCTGCTGGCAGTGTTTGAGTAAGCACAGAAAGCATAAAAGTAGGTGCTGCCAAACGTGATTTTTGCAGAAGCAGTGAGTAGAAAAAAGGCACTGTCCATAAAAATCCAGGCATCATTCCTGTCTCTGCACCCATGTCCTTACTTGCAAATGGGAGTCACGTGTACTGGAAGCAGATGATGGCAATGACACTGTCCTTTTCAGGAAATTTCATGGCTACAGTTCCCTGAAGGAGTACTATGAAGAAGAAAGCTGCCTGCATTACTTGCACAGGGTAAGCTCTTGCAATTGAAGCTACTTTTGTGCCTTCCTTTTTCTGCCATAGATGAATGTGTTTGCTGGTTTCTGTTGCTGATACCTGGACACAGCTGTCTTAGCAGTGATTTTTAGAAGTAATCAGATACAGGATTCTGGAGTAAGATTTCAGTTCTTACCTCTAATGCTGGTGCTAAATGCTCTCAGCTCTTAAGTGCATATAACTCTAGGTAGTAGCATCCAAGTGATGAAGATAAAGCCACGCAATCAGCTGAACCCCTCTGTGAGTAGGTGCATAAGGTGGGAAACACGTGGTGGCATACAGCATGCAGCTTTAAGCAAAAAGGTACTAGATACCCTGGAAGAGGTATAGGGCACTCTCTGGAAGGGAGATGCTTAGCAAATCCTGCAGAAATGAAACTGGGATAGTAATTCCTTAATCTGCTGAAGCAGTGGATGGAAACACTCCAAGGGAGTTTCCTGGACTTTAACCAAGGTGTCCATAACAAAGCTGGCATTAGATGCCTGGTGTGCAAAACAGTGCAGAGCAGAAAGGGTGTGACTACTTGAATTCTGAGAATGGGAAAAATCTGTGACTCAGTCTGCATCTGCTCTGTTACACTCCTTTCTCTTTTTTCATACAGTTGAATTTGGAAAAAATCCACAAGTAAAAAGCCACCACTCTTCACTTTCAACTTTGCTTTCCTGGTGGTTTTTCAGCTACAGGATTACTCTGAAATAAGATATCTGAATTGAGCCAAGATAAGATGCCTTAACAATTAATAGAAATTCAAATACCACCCCCTTACTGTTTTGTCTCTTCTGTTGTGTTTCTGGATATAGATCTACGTTCCTCTTCTGCTTGTTAATGCTGCTGATGACCCTCTTGTGCATGAGAGCCTTCTGTCAATTCCAAGAGCTCTTTCAGGTATGTTGAAGCAGTCTGCTTTGGGAGAGCATATTTGTGTACCTGCATCTCTTTTACCTCTTCATGATCCATGATTACAAAGCAGCTCCACTTGCCTTCTTACGCTTGTAATCCTGTGGGAGGTGTGCTAAGCCTCTTTAAAACACCGGTTGCTAGAACTAATGAGGCCAACCACGAGCAGGAAGAACTTCAGTCCTTCTTTCTGGCATCTTCTGCTGTTTCAGCTTATGTTGATTGCCAGCAGTTTATATTCAGGTTACATTCCTGGAGTGGAAAAAAACGCTTCCTCGTGTCTTCATTACTCACTGAGGTTTAGTAGAAGGGGGGTTGCTGCTGATAAGGGGAGCGCGTTCATAGTTGTGTTGTTTGATAATCCACTAAGATGTCTCCTTGGAAAAGAAGTTTTGTCAGCAGTCCTCAGCCAAGAAAAAGGCAAGTAACCTTTTGAAGCTCAAGAGAAGGAGCTGGTTGCTGGGTTTTTTTGCACAGGCAGTGGGTGCACGGGGAGGAAAACAGGATTCATCCTTTCTTTTTAAAAGCTGTGGCGGATGAATTAATCTTCAGCTGCTTCCAGATGGATCCAAGCACAGGGATTTTCTCACTGTACATGGACCAAGGTGGCTAATATGCCAGAGCTTTAGAGTAGCTTGACATGATGCTGATGGTCCTAGCTCCAGTGTATGAATGAAAGATGGAAGGATGTGACCTGTATTGCCATAATGGCCTAGCCAGCAGCATTTCTTGGGCAGCTGGAATTGGTTCCTGTGGACTGTCTTGTTCTGTGGAATTGTAAGCTTACGTGCTTTTGACTTCAGATTAGCCATGGCCTTGGTCATTGTTTCTGCTTCATAATATTGCTCCTGTTGCTTCAGATCCTATACCAAGAATTGAGTTCATTATCACAGCTCAAAATGGTTTAGTTCTCAGCTCAAAAATGCTAACATTCAAGACCTATGTGCTTTTTTGTTTGTTTGTTTTTACAGAGAAAAGAGAAAATGTCATGCATGTGTTGCCCCTTCATGGAGGCCATCTGGGCTTTTTCGAGGGGTCTGTGCTATTCCCAGAGCCTCTTACCTGGATGGATAAGCTTGTGGTGCAGTATGCCAATGCCATCTGCCAGTGGGAGAAGACAAAGTCTCACTGCTCAGACACAGAGCAGGCGGTATCTGGCCAGGAGTAATTGACCCAAAGACTCTGGATCACTTCAGTATATCTCCCCCTTTGGGAACTCTTTGTTCCCTCACCTGCTGCTTCAGGTTTCCATTCCTTTTGATATCCTATGGCTGGGGTTTGATCACAAAGTTTCCTTATGAATTGGAGTTAAAACAGAGGTTAATATCTGGTCAGAGAATCTTCGCTTATGTTGTCACTTGGGTTTGTAATTTACTGCTCTGCTTGAAGAATTGGATTGCTTACTGTGACTTGTTACAGGGTTATTGAGTCGAAGACAACTTGCTTTGATGTAACAGAAGTTTCAGATGTCAAAATCACTTCACCAGCTGATCAAGAACTTGATCTGCAGCATTTAGTTAGATGTAGATGGCAGGGTACCTACGATTCTTCTGTCCCAGTGCTAGAAAAACCCTCTACCACGCTGCAGGCCAGTCAGTGGTCCAGACTGTGTGCCACTAAATTGTGGCTTGAAAAAAAACAGGTGCTTGACTGCAAGTAGAGCACCAGCCTTGCACCATCTCAAGGGAATGTTTTACTTCCTAAGAGTGCAGATACGCAAGTCTGTCAGGTGAGAAACGCTTAACTTGTCCATGCTTCAGATATCTGTGGGTTGGGGCATCTTCATACTGGGATTCCAGGAAGAGGAAAGCTGCAGACTGGTAATGCCAGTTAATGTTTCAGTGTAAACTTATATTCACACCAAGACCAGACCAATCATCTTGTCACATTTGCTTCTTTTTAAATCTAGTCATATTTTTAGTAATGGATTTCTTGTTTGATACAGGACTTTTTAAAGCTGGCTCTGGCTTCCTAATGGAAGATTCTGGTTAAGAATCTACAGGACCTTTTTGTGAGCTCAGTGTCTTTTAAGAATATTTTGTAGTAGGTACTCTGTTAGGGATTGAACTGTGGGGGAAGAACGTATCTATTTAGATTTACTCCCCTTGTATCAGGGTAGATCATACCAAAATTCTTGCCCTTAGCATTCAAAGCATTTAATGGTTTTCAGACACATGACTTGCCTTACAGTTGATGGGAAGCTGATGGGTCTAGCCCTGTCTAAATAAAATGATATCTTTGTCTAACTACTTCCATATCTATGTCAATGCTGCAGGATTTTACTGGCTCTTCACTTGAATTCCTTTCACACACCCAGACATTCTCTTCTAGTTTGCACATGCAAAGTGAAGTGTGATAGCTGTTTGCAGGAAAGATACACGCTTACTTGTGCTTATCCCTCAGGTGGCTTTATGGTCTGTGCCAGGACCAATACTGAGGACTCTCATTTATCCCCTGGTAGGAAGGTTGCCCTGTGACAAGCTGGAGACTGAAAATTTGTGGTGGAAATCTTTTTTTTTTTTTTACTGTTTGTTTTGTCAATATTCTTGTCTCATTAATCCATGCTCGGGACTTCTTTATCACAGTGGCAGTGAAACTCTTTTCCTGTCATGCTTCCTGCATCAGTTAGCACTTTATTGCTTTAGCCTTGGTTTGTGTTTCAGGCACTTTAGTGTATAGTTTGAGTGAAACAAGCTGCAAGACTTCAGTGTGGTGATATGGGGGAACAAGCCTTCTGGACTGCCTTGTCCCTGAACTTCATTCAGTAGGTTGCAGAGGTAGGTTTTTATTTTAATAAAGCAATAACTAACTATTGTAGCAAAGGTGCATTATCATATCAGGAAATTCCTTTCAGTTTGCCTTAGGCCAGACACCTTGGCCTGCTGCAATGAACTGTGGCTATCTCCTTGTTACTAAATCCAGGTTTTTTTTTTTTCTTCCTTAAAGGAAAGATGCAGCCAAGTAAAGCTACTGCAGTACTTGGTCATGCTTGTGGGTGTTCCTTCAGAGCTATTTTAGGGCATGAGTTAGAAAGGGTATTCTTAGCTGATGGATATCTTGTGTGTGTTGTTATCCTCGTATTCATACTGCATCTGTGTATATCAGTAAAATCTGTCACACAGGAAATGCAGATTTTTGCTCAAGTGACTGTTTGTTCCTGTCATTCTCACGGGATGTGACGTAAATATGTTCTCACTTCAGCTGAAGTAGGGTATAAATAACATTTGTAGACATCAAATAGATACAGCATCAATCTAGGTGTGTAGGGTATATATATTTTTTTCTGTCCAGTGGGTTACAACTTCAGAAATGTTTCAGCTTTCGTAACATACTACATCTGTAGCTTACACAGGTCACAGCAGTCTGCCCTGAGGAGGCAAAGCTGCTCTTCCCATGGCAAAAGGTACCATCTCTGAAACGCTTCACGTCCTGCCTCAGTCCAGCTTTACTGTGCTGTGAGATGAATATCAACTCCAGGCAGCTTTGGCTGAAATTCTGCCTTCCTTCACAGGACCCCAGACTTGAAGGAACAGTTCAGGTGTTGACTGATCCAGAACAGGAAAGGTACCAGTGAGAGAGAATTGTTTGCTTGCTTCTGTGTTGAGGTAACAGAGTGCTTTTCCACCAAGTCATGCCAGTTCATCTGAAAGCAGAGCTTTGTTATGGAAAGGTTTTCCTGAAGAGCTTTTCCACCTTCCTTTTTGTAATGGAGATCATCCTTGACAAACCAGGTTTTGTAACAGGGTTTTCTTGTTTCCGAGATGGAAGAAATTACTTCCTCAAATGCACCTTTATTTTGATCCAGCTGCTATTGCAGATGGCCAGTCAATCATAAACCTTTTTAAGCACATATTTCCAAAAATGAGGTAAACATCTGGGCAGTTCTTAATGCAGCAGGAGCTGTAGCTCTGTGGAACCGAGATTTTGCTTTAGGACTTTTTTCAAGAAATGCTCTTGCTTTCTGCCCTGCAATCCATCCCTTCATATTTCAGAAGGGCTGTGAAATTTTTGAAACTTTCAACTAGAGAAGTGATATAGGCCTGTCCTGCTCAGTTGATGGTTTTTGCACTTTCTACCTGCATCCACAGCTGCTCACACCACTTGTGGTTGGACAGCTAATGGAGCTTGTTTGAGAAGGAAGAACTTGGGCGTAGTTGCAAAGGTTCCTGAAACTCACTAACTTGATGTAGGTGGAAACAGTAAAAATCTGTTCTTCCCATCCCACCCCATTTGATGCTGCCTTTTCAAAGCAATATTCATTTTGTCAAACTTTCAGCAGTAATTTGGAGATCTCAAGGAAGCAGTAGAAGAAGAGAAAGGTAAACTGCAGTGCTTGTTATCTAAAGACGTTCAAAAAAAGAAATCCAGTGCTAAGCTTTCCTACTGGCAGTGTTATCTAGTGCCAGTAGAACAGATAGGATGGGATTTTGTCCAATCCTAACCTGAATTGCTTTTCTCTCCTGAAACAAGGCAGTAGTGTTTTTGTGATGTCAGCAAATGGTCTTCACTTGCCCAGTGAACCCTAAATGCAATATGAATTTTTCATCTTTGAGATTAAATTCTTTTTCATCTCATGTCAAAACAAATGAGATTGTCAAAGCATGTACTTCTGGATCATTGCAGTGCAGTTGAAGCCTCCAGCATGGTGAATCTGTCCTGAGCACTGTTTAGTTCCAAAGTGACAGTAGAAAACACATTAGCAGTTTTCTCTCTTCCCATCTTTGTAAGTAGCACTTGAATAAGGACTCTCTCAATCAGATAGCAAGTTGCAGAGCTGTTGTTGGTGGTTAGGCTGGTCCAACCACCATCTTAGTGTGTGGAGAGATCTGAAGCTTCTTGGTGAGCAGCTGGGACCTGCTCATACTGAATACAAGGAACTTGCAGCTTCTGTTACACGCGATCTGCCAGCATATCTGATGATCCTTTTGTTGGAACCTAAATGGAAGATGTTTTCAGGTAGGTCAGCAGTGCTGTGGCTGTACTGTAAAGACACACTTGAACCTCCCTGCAGCCATTTCCTGGTCGTTCTTCTGCAGGTCTTTGTTCATGAAGATACAGGTTACAAAGACAGGGCATTAAGCAAGGACATTAACAACTGTTATCTCCAGTACTGAATTTAGCCAAGCTGCTTGTGTGTCATTTGTCCTGGATCTGTCACAAGTTCCTAGACTGCAGCCCTTGGACACATGGTGCCTTGCCCTTTTTCTTTTCCCTTGACATCAGCGTATCTGGAGACTTCAGCAACAGCTGTGTCAGAGCTCTGGGGCTTTGCTTTCTAGTAAGGATTTCTCAGACAGAGGCAGTGAGACACCTCTGGCGATGCACGCTGCACCAGTGTGTGCTGACCTAAAGGACTTTTGTGGGCAGCCTACAGCTCGCTGCAGTCTATTCTAGTGCTTAAAAAAGCAGTGGATCATCTTTCAGCTCTGCTCCTCAAATTTGCCTCTGGCCATAGAGATTAAGTCATAGAAGGAGGGTTAGCTTAATAAGTGACTTTCTACCATACAGCTCCAAAATTCTCGTGTCTATCAACTCTTCAGCAGCATAGCTGAAGATGGCTACAGCTCGAAAGAGCAGAGCAGTAACTTCAGGAATTAATTGCCAAACAGTTCAGTCACCTGGATTGCTTCCAAGTCGTTTTTTCTTAAGTGATATAATATCTGTCTGGAGCTCATTGAAATTCTTCACAGCCCTTTCCAAGGAGATCAGAAAAGGCCCCAGTCTTGTGCTGCATGTGTAAGGCATGTGTTGTGAAGGGTGTCTTGTCAAGCCCTGCTCCATGTCCTTATTCTGGCAGGCCTGCTGGTTGGGCAGGTCCCAGAGCTGCAGTGACTCGAGCAGTGTTTCCTCTGGGACTTCTAATCCCAGGCAAAAAGCAAACAGCTTGTCTTGGTGTGAGGGCTTCCTGAGCTTTATCCAAGCTTAGAATGGTTCAGAGCAACACAGACCCAAGGAAGGGCTGCCTTGCATCTGTGCCCCTTTCGTTACTGGGAGCGTCTCTTACAGTGGCCTGGACTTCTCTCTGCTCTTGGGGAAGCTCAGACACAACTGCTGTCGATGAGTCCAAGCAGTTGCCAGCTTTCCACGCTGCAGCAAAAGGGTTTCTGGGATTATTCTGAACGATTCCATTTTGAACACCTTGTTTTGAACACTTGATTTTGCTGGTTAATCAACGGACAAAAACACTGCAGTCCAGGGCAGCATTTATCAGGTTGCATCTGTTGGTGTCTAACAACCTTTTCCATGCCTGTCTGATAACACTCTCAAAAAACTCTGGCCCTGTGTGCCCTGTGGGTAAAGACCATGATTCTCCTCACCCTATGGCCTTGCCTAACCCAGGTGACTTTGATGCCGTTGAGGAGCAGTCCCACTAGGTGGCTCTACACAAAGCCTTTCTGCTGCTGTCTGAATGACGAGCTTGCATCGTCTGTCACCAGGCATGCAAGAGCTTTGATTAGATGCAGAATTTCTATCTAGGATCTCCATTACACCTCTGCTGAGATGCTGACCCTTCTGATGGCAAGTCTTTTAAAACAAAAAAATGCAACAATACAACTTGTATTTGATAAAACCAAACCTGACTGCTCAGCCCAAGTCAGCAGCTTTCCAAAGGAGCGTGGTTTCTGACAGCTCGTCCTATTTCCCAATGACAGATTGCTAGAAATTCTTGAAAAAACTCACTGCAAGAGGAGCCCTTTCTCTGAAATGCCAAACAGGAGGGTGCATGGAGCCCTCAGAACGGCAGGCCTGAGCTCTTCTCGTGTTGCCCATGCAGCCATGTTAGAACAGACTGAGTGACTTCTGATGTTCTCGGTGAGCAGCGCAGTTTACTGTGAAAATGTTCTCAATTTGGCAAAATCATACTTTGGAACAATCTCTAAATGCTGCCCTGAAAAAGCTTGTATACCGAGATACCCTCCTGCTGCCATGTTCTGAGTCAGATTCTCTGAAGCTGACAGCTGCAGGGGAGATGATTTGCAACTAGCAATGCAATTTTTTCTATTTCTGCTGATGTTTACCTTTAAAATTATATATATAAATATATATAAAACAGTCTTTGATTTTTTTTCGTTAATTCTTGTTCTTCTGTGTGATGTAAAATGGAAGTCGTTGCAAAACAAAATGTAATTTTGTTATCTTTGATTCAGTGGGATTTCTTTATTTAAAAATAAAGGACTTATTGAAGCCAGTGCTACGTGGAGTAGCTGTGTACAGTGTTTTTGGTGGTGGGAAAGTCTCAACAGATAAAGCAGCCATTTCTTCCTCTGGGAAAAGATTTCCTCTGCAAAAGATTGTCTGGCATGGGAATGTATTGAGCCAAGATGATCATCTTGCTCTTCTCCCTGCCTCCAGGGGGGAGGGCAGCCAAAGTGTGCAGTAGGAAGGTGGGAGTAGTGCCCAGGAGCGCTGTGTTACAGCACAGGGCAGGTGTGCCAGCCCTCACTACCCCTGCTGGATCCTCCTGGAGCCTTCCTCTGCTTTCTGTGTCCTAGGAAGCAGAACAAGGACTGCAGCATGAAGAGCAGTGCTGCTATGGCACTTCTTGGTTGCTTGTCTTGCAAAGGAGGTGCGATTGCTTTGCCTCTCAAGCAAGCTCTTGTGTTTGCGCTGGCTGGATGGTTGTCACACTTTGTTTCCCTGGGACTGCTGGCCTGTGGAGAGCTCAGCACAGCCAGAGGTGCCTTTCAATACTTTTCTGAGACCTTGCAGCACAAACCTGGCGCAGCCCCTGGGCTGGGAACTGCTGTGTGTCCCATAATGCTCAGTGAATCAAGTGGGGCTGGTGAAAATGGATTTAACCCCAGTTGGCTGCCCAGACAGGCCCCATCCTCCCAGCAGCTTCAGAGCAGACATCCTGTTTGGGTTGAGCCTGAGCCAGTGCCCTGATGAATGCAGCTCTTGTCAGCACCCTGCAACTCCGCTGGCTGCGGATGGACTCTGGTCCTTGCTCTGCTAATGAAAGGCAGTCGTGTGCAACTGCAGAGCTGGGGGAGGGAAGAAGGGGCTTACTGTGCTGACAGGGAAGGCAACCACCAAGTCCTGGGCAGGCAGCAGCCCCTTGCTTTTCTCCAAGCCCTGCTGCTCTCGTGGCTGATGGCCAAGTGAGAAGTCCAGCATCTGATCAGCTCCTTCACGAGCCGCTTTTTACTTCACCACCTCAGAGCTTCTGGTTTATAACCCAGAACACTTTGCTTTCCCTGGCAGGGAGATACTTCCACCTCCTCTTTATGCCATTATCTGCCTCCTGCTGACTCAAAGCTACAGGTGCTGCCACTCCTCACTGATCCCTTGTGCCCCTCCTTGGTTACTTTTCATGGAGCTTTTCTGACCTGAACTGCTAAGATCTGAGCTCGCTGCCAGGTGCAGTGCTTGGAGAGGCAGCTTAGTTAAGGCTTTTAGAGGATTTAGGAGGCCACATTCTGCGTGTCTTCCACTGTTCTGTGGTTAGATTTCACCTCCTGCCCTCAGTGGCTGCTGTTCTTCCTCCCTGGCTGCCCTGCATAGCAAGAATTGGGCGCTCAGCTCTGCCTGTGCCACTGCTTGGTCTTGGTAGCACTGTAACAGAACCACTGACCCAGGTCTGAGACACACTGTTGTTAAATTCTTCTTTATTTCTCTGCATACATATTTCAGCCAGCCCCTGGCAGGGCTTCTGCAGTGGCATCCTCTGGTTGTGTTGCTCCCCAGTGATCAACTGTGGGCGCATAGAGCTGGCTGTGGAGACAGTGTTCTCTGGCTGTATTGCCCCACAGAAGTAAAGGCTAAGGCTGGAGCAGAGCAAGGCACGTGCTCGCTGCATCCCAGCCGCTGCCAGGCAGCCTGCTGCCAGCTTTGGGGACAGGAACAGACACGGAGCAACACACCCAGAGCAGTCACTCATCCATTGCTACAGTATGGAAGTGGTTGGGGTTAGGGGACCACCTCTGATCTTATTTTACAGGGGAAGGGGAGCAGCTCCTGACTTAAAGCGCCGTGTCTTCAGCTTCGATGCGGGGCCCAAAGAGCTGCTCTGCAGTTGCTTTGCCGTCGTACTTGGGCAGGTTGCCACCGAAGTCTGCTGGCAGTATGTCAGCATCGATCTCCTGGTAGAAGGACTCCAGCTCCTCGCCGTGCACAAACACCTGGCACAAGAGGAACCCTCAGCAGAGATGGGTGACTCTGCTCACAACAAAGAAATGGCCCAGGGACCCTAGAGCCGATCTGATGAGCTGCCTGCCTTTCTCATTGCCTAGCAGCAGGCTCCCCTTCCCATGGGACGTGCCCAGCTCATCCACCAGCTGCTCTCAGCCCAGGCTTGTCCCCATGTCTCCAAAAGCTGTGACATCTCCCCCCAGCCACACTGCTTTACCCGGCTTCTGCCACTAGGCCCCTTCCCCACGCTCACCCTCTCCAGCAGTTTGCTCTTCAGGAACGGTTTGACCACGTTGTAGGTAGTGGTGAAGTACCAGGGCTGGTGGATGAAGTGGACAGCCTTGAACCGTGCTGGGAAGGAGTCCTAGGATGCCAAACCCAGACATGGCTGGTTACAGACTGTGCTGGCCACAAGAAAACAGGAGAGGAGCACAGCTGCAAAAGAACTGCAACTGGCACTGCCTCCGCTCCCCTTCCCCAGCCTCCCATTTTCCCTTCCATCATCCCTTTCTTATTCTGATGAACAGCAGGATCCCAGAGGAGCAGCTGTCCCAGTCCTCAGAGCACCAGGGAAGCTGCAGAGCCTCCCAGATGACTCATTGCTCCCTTTTCACAAGATCACATGGAAAATGGCCTCTCCGTGGTGTTTTCTCATGGTGACAGGGCAGTGGTGACAGTGCAGTGGCAATCCAAAACCCCTGCTAGCCCCAGGCACAGTCTTCTCCACCTCACCTGTAGCATGTCCACCATCTTCTTGAGCTCAGAAGGTTTGATCCCTGATGCCTGCTGCATGGTGAAGCCTTTGAAGTTCTCAATGATGCAGAACCCATTGATCTGGGTCTCTTCATTTTCCAGCAGTTTCTCCAAGATAACGCAGTAGGCACGAAGGATCTGGTTGAGAGGAGAGACAGCAGGGTCTGTTATTAGTGTGACTGCAAGGTCTCACCTCCCTTAAAGTTCAGGAGGTTCCCTGGACCTGGGTCTGGGTCTGCTCAACTTCAGCTGGTTGTCCCAACCAGACCCAGAGCTTCAGAGCAGGGGGGCACTGCAGAGGATGCTCAACAACCCTCTCAAGGTATCGCGCATCTGGGTCAGTGCTCTGATACAGTGCCAGCAAATTCAGGGCTGAGCAGAAAACAGAGCTGGAAGAACTTGTGATCTCATGCTTGAAGGTCTCTTTGCCAAGAAGCCTTTTCCATGCTGTGTGCCAGCTTCCTTCTCTGCCCTGCAGGTCTTTCCTTTTTAAAGCACCCTGATCTAATGGTGTGATGCCTCCCTTCGCTCTGTGTCATCTAGGATGGGAGATACACGCCCCAACTGTGCCCTGCATCCTGCGCATCAGAAAGGAAGAAGGGGAAATCTTTGAGATGGACCAGATTCCCCTGGAAGGATAAATTCAAAGTTCTGCATAAACCCGGATGGATGGGAGTTATGTGTGCCCATACAAATGTGTGAAAGGGATGCTCTGCTCAGCAGGAAGCCCCAGGAGCAGAACTGTTCAGGGGGCAATGGCTGGGCTGACCTCATCGAAGGTGATCTCCTCATAGTCCCAGTTCTCGATGTTGAAGAGCATCACTACCCGCCCATATTTGTCCCTGCTGGCCAGGATGCCGGGGTAGCCCGCCTCAATGGTGCTGCGCACGGCCTCGGGGGTCAGGTTGTCAAAGAGTTCGGGGTATTGCTGGCGGAAGTTCACATAGCCTGGGGAGAGATAGGAGCCGGGTAGGACAGCAGCTGCTTGCCCATCAGGAAGCCAGGGGAGTGCTGGGGAGCTCCCTGCCCCTGCTCCCCCCCACTTGGCACCGCGTGGGCACGAAATATGGAAACGTCCTGGGAAAATCTGGGTGAACAAAACAGCTCATCTGGGAGCCAGCACTGATAATTGCAACTCATTATCTGCCTGGCAGAAGCAAACAGGAGTAGAGCGGGTCCCAGCCAATGTCCTCCTTGCTCCCTGTCCCTGCCAGCCCAGCCCAAGGACTGAGGGTGCTGGGAGGTACTGGAAAGAGGCAAGGGGATGCCAAAGGACCCCCACCTTTCAGCAGGTCGTAGGCCCTGTGCACATCAAACTTGCGGGCACGGATGAAGCGGAGGAAGAAGGAATCATCCTTCCCCTGCACCTTCTCAGCCACTGCCTTGCAGACATCCTCACTGCCGGCCCGCTCCTGCACCAGCTCCCGCAGCGCTCTGACTGCTGCCTCTCTCTGCTCCTCCGTCTCATTCAGCTCATCTTTTGCCTGGGGGAGAGTCAGGATGGGGTCCTCAGCACTCACACGATGCCCTGGGACCTGGGCACCCCACAGGGCCACCGGACCCAGCAGCCCAGGGTGCATTTTGGCACCAAAAAGCAGCGTGGTCAGAGCGTATCTCCCCCATTGTGCCCCACTCACAGTAGGGCCACGTCTCACCTTTTGCAGGGTGTGAGGGGGGATCTGCTGGCACCTCCCAAAAACAGGGCCGTGGTCCTTGGTGGTGAGGCGCTCCAGTTTGGTGCGCAGTGCCTGCTCCTCTTCTGAGACAATGCGGAAGGTCCCCGTCTGGGGCGAAAGGATGAGGGGCATCAGGCATCCTCTGCTGACAGCTCCCAATCTCCCTGCCCCCCTGCCCCACAAGGCTGGGGACAGCCCCAGTGCCTTGCAGGTTACTCTAGGGAAGGACAGAGTTGCACCCGAGTGGTGCAGTGGGATAGGGATGGGGCAGTACTCACAACAGCAGACATGTCTTCTTTTGGACTTGATCAGCTGCAGTATGCTGGAAGAGAGAAGGAGGGATTACCTGCGGGTATCTGAAGACTTTGCAATCTTGGTGCCCCATCCCTCTTGCCCAGTCCCCATAGAGGATGTGCTAGAAGCCTGATGGACAGTGAAAGTGCTTGAGAAACACCAGGACTCTTCGCAGCATAAATAAGTGAGCATTGATCATCTGATGTCTTCAGCATTTTTTGTCTTGATGGGAAGCTGTGGGCAGAGGCATCCCTGGGTTTCCTCATGAACTCACCTCTGTCTGCATCCAGAGCAGCACAGGACAAGATAGCAAGGACCTGGCTTGCTGGGCTGTCCCATGGTTGCCAATGGACCTCGTGCCAACACAGGGAACCCTGGCACTGCCATAGTCCTACTGAGCAAATGGGGTCTCAAATGCTTCCCTTGGTCCTTGGACTCTTCCCTCACCACTCCAAGGCTTGCTGTCTGCACCTTTGCTTGAGGGCAGTGCAGAAAACCTTCAGGCAATCCTTTCATCTTCCTCTTAATGCAGACAAATGAGGATGAAGGCTGCCCTCCTCGTCACCGGCCCAGCACCCTTCCTGCTGCTCAGCCCATGTCAGAGATGTCTCTGCCATGTGTCCCAATGCCTCCCAGGGTTTCCCCCACAAGCACCCCATTATTTGAGACCCCAAAATCAAAGCCATCTCTGGAGGTCAAGGTAGTCCAGGTTATGGCATCCAGTGCCAATGTTTGAGGTGTGCATTGTCCCCATACTCACCAGGATCAGGGAATGCCAAACCGACCGTGGAGGTTGAGGGCCTGGGGGCTGCTGGAGCAGGGCTGGGCAGCAGGAGCAGAGTGGAGCAGCACGAAATCCCAGCGAAAGCTTTGTAGAGTCACCGGGTTGGGATTAGGCCGTCACAAGGCATCAACTCACCGCAGCTTTATCATTAAGTCCTCGTAAACCAGGCAGGAAACCCCACTAAAGCCTTCCAAAAGGCTGATGGGGAGAGGGAAGGAGGGAGCTGGAGGCCCAGAGGGCGCGCGGAGGGGCGGGATGCTGGGCCCGATTAAGGGTGTATAAAAGCTTCCCATTGTGTAACTGTGCTTATTAGTGCGGGGCTGGGGGTGGGCAGCGTGCCACCCCCTGCACCGGCCCCAGGAGCCGGGTGAGGGTGCAGGGATGATGGTGGGACGCAGAGCACAGGTGGAGCTTCCAGTGATCCTCGTGCTGGAGAGCAGTCAGCCTTTGGGATGTGGGCACAAGATGGGGGAGAGTCGTGGAGACGGCGTCCAAATGGGGCCTTTGGGGTGGCTTTGTGGGGTTGGTGCCACAGTGTGCGCTCCCCCAGACCTGTGGGTAAAGCTGCGATGGGAAGTGAGAACAGGAGCCCATTGAGGCCGGGCCTTGGCCGCTCTCCCGCTGCTCTGGGGATTTGGGGGAGCGGAGGAAGGGGCTTACACAAGGCATGTTTTGTAACATGCGGATTTAGGGATTGCTAACGCTGCACAGGGCCCCTCGTGCCCCGTGCCCGGCCTGGCGCCAGCACATCGTGCCCACGTGAAACCCTTCGCAGTGGCCGGGACGGCTCCGCGAGGTGGACCTCAATAGGCGCTTTGTGCCCGGGGATCGCCCCCACCAGCTCGCATCCCCGCGCCGCACGCGGGATTCGAACCCGCTGATGAGGTAGGGACGGGGGGACGGGGGCTAGCGGAGAACGGAAGTGACGTACGGGGGGCGGGGGGGCGGGACTTGTTGCTATGGCGATGATAGGCGCTTCCGGGCGGGAATTTCGGCGCTGCGGCGGATGACAGCAGCCGCGCCATGGCGCAGCGCATCCTGCAGCTGGCGGCCGAGGAGAGCCCGGAGCGGCTCCAGGAGGCTCTTCAGGGCCTGGCGGAAGGCGAGGTGCCTGGGGGAGAGGGTGCTCCGCCGGCTCTGTCGGGGGGGCGGGGAGCGGCTTCTCCTGCTCTCAAGTCAGGCTCACGGCGCGGCCTTCTCTTTCAGCTGGGTGACATGGTGACGAGGCAAGCCCTGAGGGGCAGGGAGACGGCAGCGCTGCTCAGGGGGATCTTCAGAGGTGGGTGATGCGTCTGGGGGCTGGTGGGGACAGGGCCTGATGGGGAAGAGGGGAGGTGAGGCTTTAAACTAAAAGAGGGGAGGTCTAGGTTAGATGTTAGGGTTTTTTTTCATTAAGAGGGTGGTGAGGCACTGGCACAGCTGCCCACAGAGCTATCCCATCCCTGGAGGTGCCAAGGCCAGGTAGAATGGGGCCCTGGGCAGTCTGAGCTGCCCCCAGCCCATGGCAGGGGTTGGAGCTGGGTAGGTTTTAATGTCCCTTCCAACCCGAGCCATTCTGTGACTCCATATGGGATTTTCTTCTGGGAGCCTTTAGGTGTCTTTTAGTAGAACGGAACTGGCCAGCTGAAGCTGAGTTACCAAGCAAATTCTCCTCAAAACGTTGGTGCTTCCTGACTGGACAGCAAGTTGAGAGAACCAAGGAGTGTGATAACGGTGCTGAGTGTTTCAGCTGTTTTATCCTAGAGATTCTCATTTCCTCTACTTTGCTTTTTTATCTGTTCTGTCAAATATATAAAAAAGGGAGCTGCGGTTGGGTGACAGTTCAGCCCTACTAATTTACTGTTTAGTGACATGTTGTTGCTTGTATAACTCTTTTCCTGTTCTTTATTTTCTCATGATAAGGCTCCCCATGTTCCCAGCCAAGCGGTGTTCTCAGGAGGCTGCAGGTTTACAAGCACTGTGTCCCACTTGTGGAATCAGGCGATCTGCATGTGGGCAAAGTGTCCGAAATCATAGGGCTGCTGATGCTGGAGGTAGGAGCTTATTTGTGCTGGCTTTCCTCTGGTCCTTCAGTGAGCAAACTGAGGCACTTCACCAGACCTCTGAGGAAAATGAGTTATGCCCTATCTGCAGATCTGCTTTGGTCTTGGAATTTGCCTTGCATGTAATATGATCTCTGGATATTTAGATCTGAACTCCAAAATCGTAATTGTATTTATTTGATTCACTGCTCCATTCTATGAAGGACAGCATGAGATAGAGGCCTTGGGGGTTAACTCATTTTTTAGGAATGTTGCACTGTGGGAAATGTTGTCCTTTTCTGGTATTTGGTGAGGACACATGCAAGGAATTCTCCTGTGCCCATCTTCAGTGTTATTCCACCTCCTCCCAGGCTCGCCAGCTGCCAGGCCACGCGTTGGCTGAACTTGCCACCTCGTTTGTTGAAGTTATTAAGGGAGGCAGCCTGTCTAATGGGAAATCTCTGGAGTTGTTGTCCACTGTTCTTACCGCGTTGTCCAACTCTAAGGAGAGCCTGGCTTATGGGAAAGGTAACCTTTCTCATCTCCTTCTCCCCAGTCTGTCCTCACCCCCCTCTGGAGTGGGTTCCTGAAAGCCTCGTGTTTTTTCAGGTGAACTGAATGGGGAAGAATTTAAGAAACAGCTGATAAATACCCTCTGCTCCAGCAAGTATGTGCATCTGCCAGCTCCACTGGGCTTCAGTTTGTTTAAAAATCTCTCGGTGCCTTTTTCTATCTGGGCTTTTTACAGAATTTCCTTTGACACCCTACAGTTATGAAGCGAGTTAAATCTGCAGTCACTGGATGTGTCCACATTGCTATCGTCTCCTCTTAACTGTGTGGCATATGATGTTATGTGTTTCATGTTATGCCTTGAGAAGGAGTTCAGTGGCACTGCCTGTTTCCTGTTCTAACAGCACTGAAGCTGTGCCACCATGACAGTGTCTTTTCTAGCTGGGAGGGTGAGAGAATGCCCTATTTCCAGATTTTGGAGTAGTGTCTCATGAACAAATTGCAGGAAGTGCTAGGTTTTATTCCTTTCTTGACATTTGTTATTGTGGGGACCAGGACAGTTTGGAACCATTCTAAATCTGGATAATTAGGGTGACAGTGGTTGATTCTGGTTGGGAATTTGGCTTCTAATCTTGATATGGGAGACAGGAAAAGTGGATAAAGGAATAAAAAAGAATTCTACTTCCTCTCAGTTTTCTGACAAGTGCTTATTTTACCAGGTGGGATCCTCAGTGTGTAATACATCTTGCCAACATGTTCAGGTAATTGTTTCCCTTTAGCAAGCATCAGTGCTTTGTGCTGCAGTTATGTCTGTGTCCCATTCCTCGTGTAGTTTGGGGAAGGCACAGTTTGGACACACCAGACACAGCTCCATGAATGCTTTGGTCAGTGAACATCCACATCAGATCCGTGTGGATACAAAACACAGCTGGGCAAGCATGCTCCAAATACTGCTGTGAGCCTAGCGTGCTTCCCAGCTTTTCACAGCCCAATATTTAGTGGCTGTTGGCAGCTTAAGAGCAGAGACTTCTGTTGTATTTTCCTTTGTAAGCCCAATCTATAGGGAATGTTGTTAATGCCCTGAGTTACAGACCAACCAGTGGCTGTGTGGGTATATGGTTGTATGAGTTTTGCTGCTTGCTTGTAGATGCCTTTTGAGTGGGATTGTGATTTTTCCATGTGTGGTTTTTCATTTGTGAGCCTTGACAAATTAAGAGTATGTTCTGACGAGGACTTTGGGAGCTCTTATGGATTGAATCTGCTGCAGGATTCTGAAAGAAATGAATAAAAACGACTAGACTGCATCTTTGATTCAACAGGGATATTCCACTCTCAGGAGAGGAGCTGCAGTTTGTGGTGGAAAAGGTCCTTAGGATGTTCTCCAAATTAGACCTGCAGGAAATACCCCCCCTGGTCTATCAGCTGCTGCTGCTTTCTGCAAAGGTAGGAGCTTGTGGGAGCTGCTCCCCCTGAGCATGTGAGGAAAAGTACACCAGGCTGAGACAGGGGCTGAATTCTAGGGGATTCCAATTCCTCCCACTTTGTGCTGGGACATCATCAGGTTTTTTGGTTTTGTTGCTTTTTGTCCTCTATCTTTAGCCTGGAGGAGCTGAGAGGAAGATACGGTTTGTTCTTGCTTGTGGGAAACTGTAAGAGCAAACCTTTGGGAAATAAGGGATGACCTCAGAGCAGGAGGTAGCAGAGTGGATTGTCTTCAGTATTTTTAAGCGTGGCTTTGCTCACTGTTTGTGATCTGCTTGCTTCTATTAAAACAGTGGCTTGTGCAGTGTGACTCCTCTGGATTGTAGTTTGGCTTGTACTAGAAATGTCTCACCTCCTGTTCTTGTCCAGCAGGCACAGGCTGCCAGGTACATGCCTGCCCTTCTTTGGTGCTCTGGCTCTCTTGCTTTGTTTGTGACCACATGCATGCCAAAGTACGTGGTTGAGACGATGACAAATTATCTGTCTGTTACAGGATGTCCTTTGTATCCATTAGTCGCAATGTAATGACAGAAAGAAGGTTAGGAGTTTGAAAGCCTTCCTAATTTATCAATTGGAAAGGATCTTTCACCAACCAACAAACAAAAGCACCTGAGATATTCAGTTTCTTGCAACTCTTCAATAATTGCAGTCAAAAGAAGTTGACAGACTGAACCAAGTAACTTCACCTAGAAGTGAGGTATACAAGAGCATTCCCCTGCCTCAGCAATTTAGGAAGGGTGACAAAGAATGCCAGGACTGTTGTAGGAGGCAGTGAAACACAGGACGTTTGTAATTGGTGTAAGAACAGAGAGTACCTCTCTGGGATCCTGCAGACCATCCAGTTGCTTGATATAATTAATTGTTCTACCTTACAGGGCAGTAAGAAAACTGTTTTAGAAGGAATCATCAGTTTTTTCAATCAGCTGGACAAGAAACAAAAGGAAGAACAGAGGGTTCCACAGTAAGTTCTTCTCTGTCATTCCCTTTCTTGACTGCAAATACCCGAGCAGAAACCTTTGTCCTCTCAGTATTCCTTGTACGTGAGCTGTCAAATCTTAAACAAGTACATACTTCTTGACACCTATGAAGTAGTTTATGGCATTGGATGGCTTGGTGGTTTTCTCAAGGCTTGTTTGTTTGTGTTCTGATAAACCTTACAGATCAGCAGACCTTGAGGTAGCCACGCTGCCCCTCGACCAGCTCCGTCACGTGGAAGGTACTGTTATCCTCCACATCGTTTCTGCTATCAACCTGGACCAGGACATTGGCGAGGAACTAATCAAACATCTAAGGGTATGGCAAAGATTGAACAGGCACTGTTTTTGAAGGCGTTGAAGCAAGGCTTGTACAGTCAGTGCTGGTTGTCTTTAGAAGGCATTGAATTGTGTTACGATCGTTTTATGACATCACGAAGCGTTAAGTGTGAAGAGCTGTGTTCCTTTCTGTACCACAGCAGCAGTGTGAGATGAGCCTGGTAGCTTTCTTCAGCTTGTGAGGTCTTGCAGTTGAAGTAGCTTACTGTTTTCTAGACAGAGCAACAGAAGGACCCTGGTAAAGCCCTGTGTCCCTTCAGCGTGGCCCTTTTGCTTTCGATTGCAGTGAAACACAGACTGCAAGAGCAGGTACGTATGAGATAAATACACAGAGAACTCCAGTGGATTGTACCCTGCACTTTCTTGTAACAGAAAGGAAGAATGATTAAGTTATAGCCATATCAGGGTAAAAGTGGCTTCAGGATGCTCAGGGGAGGCAGTTATGTTAGAGGTACATTATGGTTTGCTTAACACTATAAAAGACCCTGGAGCAATATCAGTTTTCCAGAATCATGGTTCCTGTGCTAGTGCTGTACTGTGGGAAGGGAAGCAGTGCCTTCCTTTTCTAATGTTTTGGCTCTGTGGTAGCTACCCCAAAGTACATCTGGCAGCAAGTTACCCTCCTTGAGGCACTTACTGAGGTTGGTGTATTTGTTCTGTGAAAGAAGTAGAGCTAAGACTTCTGGCAGATCAGTTCTTCCTGGAACATACCCAAGACTTCACAGATCCCGTTTCAAAGATCATTTCCTCACACTCTGTGATTTTATGTTCCAGATATTTGATTTCTTGAAAACATCAATCACAAGAAGCTGCAAGGACTTGCAGTTCCTACAGGCCTCCAAGTTTCTGCAGGATTTGTGTCCTCAGCAATATGATGTAACAGCTGTAATTCTGGAGGTGGTGAAAAATAGGTGAGTTGTTGCCACGTGCTGCAGAGTGCTCAGTGAACTTTGGAAGGGGGAGTGTTTCAGCAAGGCTGAAACAGGGGAGGGAGTGTTTCAGCCTTGCTAGAGTTCTCTGGGATCACAAAATCACTGCTGACCTGTTGCCAGCAGTGAACAGTGTTAAAATCCAAAGTTTCTACTACAGTTTTGTGCTGGTGAATTTAAACAAGTGAAAAGATAGATATCTAAATCTGCCCCTCCACCCCAAATCTTGGCTTATGATGTTACAGAGGACTGAACTGATCAGAACCATGTCTGCTTCCTAGCAGGAGAGAAGATGAAGGTATGAGTCATGCTGCTTGCTGTAGTTTGTGTTCTGATCAAGGCATGAGTGATAGGTTCACTCGCTGTTTGCTTTCCCCGTGTGGTTAGTCCTTTAAACGTCCTGCAGGACAGCTCTGTGATCTGTCATCAGTTCTCCTTTAGTTTGATGTCAGCTATTCCTGTTCTGACGCCATCACCCAGGATCTGTGGAATCCATACCTTCAGACAGCAACTCAGGGTCACTTTTGGGTGAGATCTGAGTGCAAACCACTCCCCATAAGAAGCAGACGTGTGGACTGGGTTGGAAGTCTGATGGTTGGAGAACCAGGAATGCAAAACACGAGGGCTGAGCACCTGCCCCTCAGCATGAAGACAACCATGAATTTGAGAGGGATGGCATTTTCCCTGGTGCAATCAAACGTCTCTCAGTGCTGTTTTGGATCTGGAACGACTGTGGAAGATTTTACTATAGACTGGTCTAATCTAAACGTTTCCTGTGACTAAGCTGCTGCTTTCCTGGTCTGTTTAATGTTTTCCTCAGTGCGTTTGGCTGGGACCATGTTACTCAGGGACTGGTAGATCTCGGCTTCAGCCTAATGGAATCATATGAACCAAAAAAATCCTTTGGAGGGAAAACTGCTGAGACCAACTTGGGCCTTTCAAAACTGCCAGCACAGCAGGCTTGCAAACTGGGAGCGAGTATCCTGCTGGAAACATTTAAGGTAGTGTATGGTTTAGAGAGCTTTTTTTCTGGGCAAGGCTATTCTCATTTTCTCTTTGTAAATGGTACCAAACCCTTGCCAGAGGTATCCACATGAGTTCTGTACAAACAGTACAAGATTTAGTCTCTGTTTTGCCTTTGTCCAGCAGGAAGAAATCATCTTCATAAGGACCCAACCCTAATCTATTCCATCTGCTATGATACTTGTGTAATCCATATTATACAAGGGGAACTGCATATGAGGTAGAGAAGTTCAGAGGTACAAAGAAAATGTGGTAGAGGTGGGATTGAAACTAGAATCTTCACTGAAGGGGTAAATTTAGGTTTGGCTTTGCATTGCCCTGGACAGGACCTGTGCTCCGATATACAGGAATATCTTAAACTTACATAGGTTTTGATTTTATTGTTCTTTCTCATTTCAGGTCCATGAGCCCATCAGAAGTGATATTCTTGAGCAAGTCCTGAACAGAGTCCTCACAAAAGCAGCATCTCCTGTCAGCCACTTCATAGGTAAAAGTAAAGAGAGAAACGCGTGCAGCTCTGTTGACACTTCTGTGTGTGACTTCTCGGAACCTCAGCTCCCACAGAAGTGACTCAAAGCCAAGACAACCAGTTGTTCCTTCTTTTTATTGAGCTGTCAGCTGTCTCAAATCACCTTGCATTTGTCGCAGGTGAAAAATGTGTTTCCAGGCAGTTGCCATGGAATAACTGACGCACAGCAATCGGCGGCCGTCAGTTCCTGGCCTTACCTTCCTCGTCATCCTTGGGTGGGTGCTTGGGAGTCCCTGGGGCTGCAGGGATGCCTATGCTGAATCCTCTTCTCTTATACCTCAGTGCCCTCTGGTGGGGCGAGGCCCTGCAGCTGGGCTGTGAGTATGCATGCTGTGCTTCATGCCTGCAGTAGAACTCAGCTTGTCGATGCTCATCCTGTTATAACCCTACAGAAATACTTTGCTCTGTTCCCTAATAAAGGCTGTTCTAGCTGCTTGACAGAAGCTGCTACTTTTATTTTATTTTTTTCAGACTTGCTGTCCAATATTGTTGTGTCTGCTCCTCTTGTGCTTCAGAACTCATCCTCCAGAGTCACAGAGACCTTTGACAATTTGTCCTTTCTGCCCATTGACACAGTGCAAGGGCTCCTCCGGGCAGTACAGGTAAGGCTTTGCATTTCTTCCTAAGTATCCTTGTTAGCTTAGTTCCAGTGGTAGCTCTAGGCCACAATTATATGCATGATCTAATAATCCTTCTTGCAAAATAAGCCTTAATACTCTGCTGTATGTTGTTCAGTGTGGCGTAGAACTGTTCTTCAAGCTTGGGTTTGCATATGCCCTCAAGCAAAAAAGAAAAAAGCAAACCATATGGTGTGGTCTGGAATGGTGCTGGATCTGCTCTGTGCTGACCTTTCAGCTGGAAGATGCCCAGATGCTACACTGTGGAAAACTCGGTATATGGTGTTCAGCTGAACAGCTTTAGCTGTCAGTGTTGATTTTTCTGCCTAAGCTCCATGTCAGTATTTCTCTCTACCTGAGCTGAGGTATCGCCCTGGAGTTCAACTTCTACCTGCTTCGTCCACTCTGGGGATGACAGTTCTTTCCCAAACCCTTGCCCTTTGTTCTCACTAGCTGCCAAGGTATCCTGCTGCTGCATCTCTCCAGGTTTAATTTTTATGTTATTTTAAAATATTTTGGTTTCCCTGCTGTACTGACGACAGTATTAAAAATGAAGGGCCAGATGGACCTGAGGAAGATGAGCTCATAGGCCCCCAGGGTTTGGCATGCCACAGTGTTTTTCTCTCCAAAGTATGTGTTCCTTTCCAGCCCCTGCTCAAAGTCAGCATGTCGGTGAGGGACTCCCTGATACTTGTTCTCCAGAAAGCTATCTTTTCCAGGTAAGATGGAGAGAGGGGATTCTTTGAATTTGCATTTTTTCGGAGCAGAAATACTTTCTGTGTGCTTTGGCTGAGTGTCTTCTTCCTGTACTCTTCCTGTAACTTGATAGTGGCACCTGTCCCTTCAGCCTGGGACTGTGGTACAGTCACAGCTCTACCCATGAGACACAGATCCCAACCCCCGGATGAGCAATGTTTGGAAATTCAGAAAGCTGTTGGGAACTCCAAATAAGAATGCAGAATTAAAACCACTTCTAATACTCAACTGAGTGCCTCCAGATGCTGCAGAGAGTTTAGATGGGGCCGCTGACTCAGAGGGAAGGTGGCATCTCAGCATTCTGATCTCTTACAAAACGGCAGAGAAACAGGCTTGTTGTCTTGGTAATGCTTTGAGCAACACGTCCTGCTGTCTTCATAATGCTGTGATCACAGGCTGAGTTCTGTGGGGCGATGGCTGTCTGATTATGAAAACAGAATTCATAATTGAGCACTGTTATTTAAGGCAAGGAAGTTGGTCTTTGGGAAAGATCTGGGATTTCAGTGAGCAAAGCGAAATGCCAGCTTTCTGTAAGGAACCTTGCAGTTCTGGGAAGAGCCCTGGGAGATGCTCCCATTTAGGTTTTCAAGGGGTGTTTAATGCTTGAGTCTTGATCTGGGGCTCTCCTTCAGTTTGAGCACTGTCAGGGCAGAAAAAGAAAAGGAATGCTGTGACTGTAGAGCAAAGGAGTTCCCAGCAAACTACCAAACTCTTCACTGCTTGGGGCTGAGTTGCTCTCTGGGGGAGTGCCACTGGGCCCAATCACACTGCTTTTGTGAACGGTTTTTCATTACTGAGTTGTTCTTGTATTTCCTTTTGAACTTCTTGCTTCCTTTTTTCCTCATGTTTCTCTTTTCTCTCACTGACTCACAGGCAGCTCGATGCTCGTAAAGCTGCAGTTGCTGGTTTTTTGCTTCTGCTAAGAAATTTTAAGATTCTGGGCAGCTTGACTTCTTCCCAGTGCAGCCAGGCCATTGGTGCCACTCAGGTAAGTGCTGTTCTGCAGTTCTCCAGTGCAGGCATGTGAAACAGTCTCCTTTGAGGATACAGTTTGAAACAACTCAGAGTGGTGTTTCCCCAGAATGGAGATCTGTCTTGGGAAAGGGTTAATCCTGGAAGCAGAGCTTTTGGAAATGCAACATGCAAATTGAAAATAGTCATTATATCTCATAGTGCCAGTGTTCTGTGGAGCATTCACACTGCTCTGTGGCGGTGATACAGAGCCTGGCAGCATGCTGAGGACTTTTTCAGTGGTTGTTTAGAGGTCAGGCCCCTTATCACCTTGCTTCTGTTCTGTGATACTTGAGAACTGCAACCAGTGTAATGTGACTAATATTCCCTCTCAGGTCCAGGCAGATGTTCATGCCTGCTATAATTCTGCAGCTAATGAGGCCTTCTGCCTTGAAATCCTGGGCAGCCTGAGGCGATGTCTGAGCCAGCAAGCAGATGTCCGACTCATGTTGTATGAGGTAAACATGGTTGTTCAGCCTCCTTTTACACAGCTAGCAGCAGTTTTGTAGTCTGGTTCTGCTGTAGTCCCAGGTAAATAATGATCTCATGGCTGTGGAAAGCCATGCATTGTCTCACTTATGTTCTTTGTGGGATACATGCTTGTCCCAGGAACTATAATGTTTCTTGCAGCCCTTCTGCTTTGCTTTCTTTTGGATCATTACAGGCCCTAAGACGTGCCAGCATGTTTTCTTTGGTGCATTGCTTAAGAGTTAAAATGTGTCAGTGACTCTTCCTGTGGTGTGGTCTAGGAAATGGGAAAGGTGTTTGTTGCTCAGTGGGGAGCAATATTACAGGTGCTGGCTAGAAACAGCGTTGCTGAATGTGAATGGGCTCCAAATAAAGTCTTGACTGCAGAGTATGGGGAAAGTTGCTTGAACTTTGATCAGGGATCTATCCTCTCTCCCCTCCTTTCATAGCTTTCTACTAATGCCTCTTAGATTCTGGATTCTTAGAAGGGCCTAATATAAAGAGTGATTTGTGGGTGCATGTCTAAGCTCCAGAGCTACCTGTGGGATACTAGTCTGAGGAAAGAAACACTGTTTAGACCAGAGAAATTTTGTTTCCTTCTTGGCTTGGTTGGACTGACCTTTTGTGAGCTGCCAGTTCTGGGTACGGCGCAGGACTTTAACTTGCCTTATCCATCCACTGAGATTTTTCATTCGAAAGGATTTTTGCCTCCTGCAGTTTCCCCACTGACTTGTTTGGCCTTTGAAGCAGGATTTCACAGTTTGAAGTTGGATCTAGTGCTGGTGTTAAATAGCAGTGAAAGTCGCTCTGGGCTCGATGCCACTGCTGCTAGGGAGATACAGCTTGTGAGAGAGCTCCTGCAAGGAAATTCACGCTTATTCTGATTCATACCTTCTTTCTGTGAAGCCTATGCTTTGCCAGGTATGGGGTTTTACACTGAGCACATTGTTTCTTGCTCATAGCTACTTGCAGTGCCAAAGGGTCGTTACTGTCTTGTGATGCAAACTTATTATGCATATGGTTCATTTTCTTTCTCATGTAAGCCAAGTTGTCCTTCCTTCCTGTCTTCAGGGTTTTTATGATGTCCTACGCAGGAACTCCCAGCTGGCCAGCTCTATAATGGAAACTCTTCTGTCCCAGGTAAGGTACTACCCCGTGACATGGCTGCAGAAACACTAAGAATTAAACACAGAGACCAGTATAGCAAGCATTTAGGTTAAATATTAGGAAAATAGTTCTGCCACACGCTTGAAAGATGAGTAAATGCTGTGGTACCTATACAGGGAGCTGTTTGAGTCCCTGCTTTGTTGGGAGTGCTGACTAGGTAAACGTCTAGAAACTGATGGCAGAGAAAAGATCTCTTGGAACCTTTTCCAAGCCTTGACACTTCTTGCTGCATCTCAGAACCAGTGCCTAGAGAAGTGCTTTATGTGTTCCTTGTTCTTTAGCAGTCCACAACAGTTAGCCTCCCATACATCCCCAAGGATGTGTAATTATTATCGCTGTCTTCCCGTAGGGAGAGCACCCAAATCCTTGTAGGATCTGGAAGGATTAACTCATCTACCAACAGCGTTGCTCATGGCAACGACACAATCACATTTTCTCAATCCATTGGACAGGCTGTGCTTTCTTTGCAACAAGTAATTTTCTTCACTTTAATCATCCGAAGTTCTTGCTGGCTAATTCTAACTTTCCCACGTCAGTATAGGGTCTGGGAAGGGAACAAGAACAGGGCCTAGGCAGCTTTGGAGTAGGAAGGGGCTGTTAATGGGAATTTGGTGCAAACATATTACATCATCATTATGTAAAACTTCCCCTGTTTGATTTGAATCCTATATCAGTATAGTTGGAGCATGTCTCCTTTACGTGCTGAGCCAGATGGCCAGCATGATCCTTCACAGGTTTGTTTTAGCTCCAAGTGTAGCCTCCCTTGCTGCCTGAGTCCTTAGGCCAGGAGGCTGCATCATACCAAGCATTCAGTATGGGGGCTGGGCAACAGGAACTATTAACTTTCTCCACTGTATAAAGGATGGATAACACTGCAGGTGAAACAAGTGATGCTGCACGTTGAAACAGCACAAGTGATCAGATAGGTTTATTTCAGTGCAGTGACCTGGCCTTCTGGCTGAGAGGCACATGAGCACCTGAAGAAAGAATTTTAATTACTAGTAGAGCAGATGATGTGGCCCAGTTACGTATGTGGTCCCATTATCATGGTGCTAGTTTTCCTTTTGTAGGATTGAGCACAAAGATGATTGTGTTCTGTATTCAAACAACTCAAGAGGCTCAGTTACTAAGGAACTGGTTATTTTTATTCCTTGTTTTTCGTGTCAGATAAAGCAATACTACTTGCCCCAGCCAGACCTCCTGCCTCCACTGAAACTTGAGGGATGTATAATGGCTCAAGGAGATCAAATCTTTTTGCAAGAACCTCTGGTAAGAGCAATATTGGGTGGCCACAATCGCAACATCTTCTGTTTCATAGGAATTTAGTTGTGCTGCTACATGAGCTGAATATCTTGTGCCTTCATGCTCTTCTAGCTTGGAGCAATTCTTTTAATGACATAGAGCTGGGCATGTTACTTGTCTGAGGCTATATATTAGAGCTCCATATCAAAGTGGTTTGGAGTTCCTGTGTGGAAAAAGCACTGATACCGTAGTTTTGTTATCCTCTGAGCTACTGTTGCTTTTCCTCTTTGAACATAATTCCACATGAAATAATTGTGCACTGTGTGTAAGTGGAGGGAAGAGTCTGACCTTGATCTTGCTCTTTCGATAATGTTGCAGATGAGATCTCAATTCACAGCATTTCCAAGGGAACAAAATCCAATTCACTCTTTTGTGTTTCCCTAAGGAAGCTTCCATGCAGTGGTCCAGTTCCACATCCAGAGAAGGGAGCATGCACTTCATCTAGAGTGAGGGCCCTTTTGGAAATTCCCTTTCTGTCTCCTTCAGCAGTTAGAGCAGCTGGGTTGCAGGGGCAGTGGAAGATAAACCTGTGCATCCCATGTAGGCCAGCTCCTGCAGACAGCATTTCTGAAGCTAGAAACAGGTAGCTGTGTGTAGGATTACAGAAAGCTTCTCTGGGGAATTAGGCATATTGTCAACACAGATGTGAACCTTTGAAGGCATCGATGGCTCTTCACATCACTGTGGCACTCTGTCCTGTGACGTTGAACAGCCTGTCCTCATCTGCCAGTGACCTCTGTTTAGAAGGCTGAATGTGGCTGCTTCTTTCAGGCCCATCTGCTCTGCTGCATCCAGCACTGTTTAGCCTGGTATAAGAGCACTGTGCATCTATGCAAAGGAGCTGAAGATGACGAGGAGGAGGAGGAGGAGGTGGGATTTGAGCAAAACTTTGAAGAGATGCTAGAATCTGTCACACGACGGATGATCAAGAGTGAGCTGGAAGACTTTGAACTGGTAAATCAGATTTTCAGTTTGACTCAGTGGAAGAAGACACTGAATTCTCATCAGGTTTTGAAAAGATTTTGTTCACTTATTTCCTTCACCTCTTAGGATAAATCAGCAGATTTTTCTCCATCTTCTGGTGTTGGTGTAAAGAATAACATCTATGCCATCCAGGTGATGGGAATTTGCGAGGTCTTGATTGAGTACAATTTCAACACGGGGAATTTCAGGTATCTAATCTTACCCTCTAGCACTAGGAGTGCTTCTGTGCTGTGACTTGCTGTTCAGAGTGCAAGACACAGGTTCCTTGCAAGCTATAACAGTCCCAGTACAGAGTTAGAATGATGCTTTCTGAACGTATGTGCCTTGTGACACAGACATGGACAGAACCTTGGGAGCGTCTTTCTTTTGAATGCCATGTGCTGTGGGAGGTGTGAGATGATGTCTTGTAGAAGGGCAGGTCAAGGAGGAATGATGGGGGAGGTAGGGAGGTGTCATGTCACGGTTTCATCCTATAAAAAAGTGTCAGTGTATATTTTAGCAACTGAAACTTCAAATTAGAAACTCAAAGACTGGAGTTTCTCTACTAATGCTTTCTACTTTACTGCAGTAAGAACAAATTTGAAGATGTCCTAGGCCTGTTCACATGTTACAACAAACTCTCAGAAATCTTGAAGGAGAAAGCTGGAAAGAACAAATCTACCTTGGGCAACAAAATTGCACGGAGCTTCCTCTCTATGGCTTTTGTGTCTACTCTGCTCACAGCTCTGTTCAGGTGAGAGGAGCTGTCACAGCTGGAGTAGCTTTAAGGCCTACTCGTGAGCTGCTTTTGTGCTGTCTGCATGCTGACTGTCTTCTGCACTGTATGCACAGTACAGATGTTTTAATTTTTGTACAGTGCATGCCTGAGAACAGCAGGTACTGCATGAGCAGCATCATAGTCCAGGCTGTGAAACTGTGGTCCTGACAAAGCTTTCCCAGACCTTGCTTATGACTTGTAATAGTTTGGAGAATTTCTGTTCTTCCAGTCGTGGGGCTGGAAGTTGTGGGGCTTCTTAGCAGTGTTTGAGCTCCAGTCTTCGACAAAACAGGGACGGATATCAATTTGAATCATGCCTGTTGGTGTCTCTGGAACTGTCCTCAAAGGGTCTTTTCTCTGTCCTCAAAGGGTCTTTTCCACCTTGGTTTTAGCTGGTGATTTCTTATGCAAATGCATATTTAGATTTTGAATTGGCAAACTGAAAGCAAGCACTAGATGTGCGGAGTTGCTCTGGTAGCGTGTTGCACTTGATTTGAAGCCTGGTGTGAAGAGATGAAGTGCTGATGAGCCATCCGTGTGCTTTATCAGTGCATCCTCAAGTCCCTGACAGTGCTTTTGGTCCTTCAGGGACAATGCCCAAAGCCACGAGGAGAGCCTGGCAGTTCTGCGCTCCAGCACGGAGTTCTTGCGCTATGCTGTCAGTGTGGCTCTACAGAAGGTGCAGCAGCTGGAGGAGACGGGACAGACTGACGGCCCGGATGGACAAAACCCTGACAAGATGTTTCAGAACCTCTGCAAAATCACACGGTGAGTCACTGTGGCACATGAAGGTATCAGACCTAAAAGGAGCAACACGTTTGGGGGATCAGAAACTATTTTTGTTGCAGTCATTAGGACCATATGCGAGGTACATGTTTGCATGTTTGGACGTGGAAATAGAACAAGATCACCTATGCAGCAGAGAGCTAACGAGAAGAAAGGAGAAGGAACAAAAAAGGGAAGAAACATGCACAGGGGAGCAGGAAGGAGATGTTTACCTACAAATAAAAGTGTCGTCTTTGAACCAACCAATTTTACTTTCTTCAAAGCTGCTCACTTTGCTTTGCCTGACTTTGCCTTTCTGATTTTATTTATATAGAACTGTATAGAAACTGCTGACATTTCACAAATTCAAGCTGCCAAGAGATGAGCTCTTTTTTTTTTGACAGATTTGATGCCAGTGGTCAGTGTCTGGGTAGTCTCTGAGATAGAAAGAAAACTGTGAAAGAAATGAGTCCATAAAGATGGAGTTGAAATGGAATTGGAAGTTCACTTTGGCATGTGGGAAGGATGAAGTTATTTAGCTGTGCAGGAAGAAAGCAATAGATATTTTGCTCACATCAAACCCCATTCTTCTTACAAGCGAATCTTTTTCCTCTTCTTTCTTAAAGGAAAAAGAACTTCCATTTAGTTATATTAAAAATATGAACCTAAGAGTAGAGTGTGTGATCAGCCCTTTCTTGCTCTTGCACTGTGCATCGTGATTTTGACTCCTCCCGTCCTGCAGGGTTCTGCTTTGGAGGTACACTTCAATTCCCACTGCTGTTGAAGAGTCAGGGAAGAAGAAGGGCAAAAGCATTTCCCTGCTGTGCTTGGAAGGCTTGCTGAGGATCTTCAACACCATGCAGCAGCTGTACACTGCTAGGATCCCCCAGTTTCTACAGGCCCTGGGTAGGCACATGGTATCATTCTGTTCTGGTCTCTAGCCTTTGTGTTCTAGCCCATGCGTGTTCTTTATTCATAAATAGCTAGAGGGGTCCAGCCTTTGTCCCTCAGTAGCAAGAGGGGCTCAGCAGCCATGCATTTTCATCCCAGAAGCTAGTTCTGGAGATATATGTTTACCTGTTCTTAGTCTGTCAGCAGAAGGACAGTTGGAGTCAGATGTAGGTCAACTGTAGCCCTCTTCCATTCAAGATTTGCCTCTGACATGTTTTTGTGCTCACTAAGGTTTTGCAGCCTGTGCTCCTTCCCTAGCTGTGAGCAGTTGCAGTTCTTCCCAGTTTTGGAAATAAATCCTGTGTTCTGCTCTTGGCATTTAGCTCTTTTCTGCACCTCTCTGTCTGTGCCAGATATTACTGATGGTGACGCAGAAGAAGCGGATATTAATGTCACAGAGAAAGCTGCCTTCCAGATCCGACAGTTTCAGGTAAGTACCACTGTGTGCTGCAAATGTTCCAAAGCACTGGTAATTCTGGCAGCAAATGCTGTTAGTTCTCTATTTCTTGACCACAGAATATAGTGTGCAGTAGCAACTCTGATGCTCTGACTCACTGGCTGTTCAGAGAAGTTTTTGATCCTTAGGGAAAGCTTATTTGGGGCAGTTTGCAGAGCAGGATTGAAATGTATGTAGTTAGAGAGCTGTAGGGTCCCGTAATGCTGCATGAAACATACTTGACTGAATTGAATGTGGTCCTCTGTGTAAGCACTCATAACAAAGAACAGCACATGTTCTTTAGAAGTGTCCTCTTTTTTTAATATTCCATCATTCTTGAATGTTTCCAATTCCTTTATTTGCTGAAGCTTCTGGCTTTTTACATCTTAATATGGCCCTGCAAGAAGCATGCATACTTATGGACTCTATCCCTCCTTTCCATGATCAGAGGTCTCTGGTGAACCAGCTCAGTAGCTCTGAAGATGACTTCAACTCCAAGGAAACACAGTTACTCATCACAATTCTCTCCACTTTGTCCAAACTCCTGGACCCAGGCTCTCAGCAGGTAATTCACAGCCTTCTCAGGGTGTGGGGGGGTGTGTAGTAACCAGAGGTGTGGAAAGAGCATTAGCAGAATGGAGTGATATCTGAGAGCTTTGACGTGTGTGTGCTGCCTTCTCTTGCAGACTAGACCATGTTAAAATTACAGTTTTGATAAGTTGTCAAGCATTATCTTGTCAAATGCCTGCAAGAACAGTGAAGAACAAGTTGCCTTCCCACACCCCCTCCTGCATATTCTGATGTTACTTTTGGGCACCTGGAGTCTGAACCATTCGTTCTCCTGAGCAGGGACTCCTAGTAGAGCCTGGATGCCGTGTTGTTTCCACGTGGGAATAAAGCCAAAATAGGCCAGCAGATCTGTGACCAGTCCAAATACAGCTCTTCAGAAAGGACTGGCTCAGTGCCTAGCTCACTGCATGCAGGAGGAATTGGTGAAAGTAAAGACTAAAGGTGCCCCAGTTTTACAGACTAGAGACTGCGCTAAAAGTGTGCCAGAAGTCTGGTGCCATCACTTAGATTAAATGGGGCTGTTTCTCCGTCCAAGGGAACACGGAGCATTGCTGTGGACTGGATCCCAGCTTTTCAGTTGTTTGTAGCTTAAGTGTTCTTTGCAAACATACCAGAGTATGGCTGAACACCCTTCTGCCTGAAGGGGACCCTGCAGGTCTGCCTTTGCTGTGTGTGATTCATTATTTTGAATGATTTGGGTTTGTTTTTGATTAATCCTGAGCTTTGAATTCAGTTTCCAAGCCGTATCTTTTTCTCCCCTTATACAGTTCCTTCAGTTCCTTACTTGGACAGTCAAAATTTGCAAAGAAAATGCTCTAGGTATGTAAGCTTTGAGGGGTACGTGCAGATGTGATGTGTCACACGGGATAGTGGGCTCTTAAATGCTCTGCTGTTGCGTCTGTCCTGTTCTCACCTCTTTGTTGCAGATACATTCGGGTACATTCAGGTCCCATTTGGTGGCAGATTGCCATGACTGCAGTTATTAGCATGGCTATTAGGAAAGAAACTCCATCTCTATAAATATTAACAAAAGAGAGGCCACTTGGCTTTTTACTCTTGTTATTCAGATCTCTTGCTCAATTTGGTATTTATACACTGCAAAAACATTACTCTTGATGCATCTTGTTCATACTGTTATTGCTTCTGGTCACCATTTTGCTATGAGCTGGGGGCTCCAGTGTGCTGCATTCCCCCTTGTAATATTATATGCAATGCCCATTGTTGTAACTGAAGGATTTTGATTAGAATTTTCATCTACCATGTATCACTTCTGAGAGCGTAGACTGTTAAACCCATACTGAATCTGAGGCTTTACCTCACTGGGTGTCTGATGTTCCTGAATAGCTAAGGGAATTCTGCACCTAGTAACACCCTGCTTTGTTTTCTCTGCCCCACAGAGGATCTCTCTTGCTGTAAGGGTTTGCTGACTTTGCTTTTTAGTCTCCACGTTCTGTACAAGAGTCCTGTCAGTCTGCTGCGTGAACTTGCACAAGATATCCATGCTTGCCTGGGAGACATAGATCAGGTAAGATGCAGAGTCCGCAGCAGCTTAACTCGCATCACTTAGTGCTATCACAGAATTGATTTCATCTCTGAAGCAAAACGTGTGACAGCAGCTGACGTTTTGCTCACCAGAATTTTTCTCTCCCTCCACCAGGATGTAGAAATAGAGAGTCGCTCCCATTTTGCCATAGTCAACGTGAAGACTGCAGCCCCTACTGTCTGTGTGAGTCAAAACTGTGCATGAAACAAGCAGCTGCTCGTGCACAAGTGGCTTAGAGATTCCCGTTGTGCCAAACTCCTCCAACAACTTGTTTTGTTACTGCTGTTTCTGTTTCAGCTGCTGGTTCTGGGGCAGGCAGATAAGGTCCTTGAAGAGGTGGACTGGCTTATCAAGAGGCTTACCATTCTGGGATCAGACACATCAGGTAATAGAAGTGGCCCACTCTTACTGTTACACCTTTGTCAAAGACACCTAAAGATAACGAGCAAAATGATATTTTGGGATTTTAAGGTGGTGTCATTTGAGGGTAGGTGAAGCCCTCCCTTGAACTGGTTCCACATCAGCAGTGTAAGGCAGTGAGTTGTCACAGGACTCCTCCAGTGACTATTTTCCCTGTGCCATGCTGTTGCTATGCACACCTGACAAAAGATGGTCTTTTGTGTCTCCCACCTGTGTAACTGAGCTCATTAGACGTACATTCATGTGGTATTCATCTCTTTCTTCTAGAAGACTCGACTCAGGCATCAAACCAAACCCAGGCTCTGGAGAAAGGTGTGATTCTGCAGCTGGGAACTCTGCTGACAGTTTTTCATGAGCTGGTGCAGACAGCACTTCCTGCAGGGAGCTGTGTAGACTCACTGCTGAGAAGCCTCAGCAAGACATACACAATCCTCACCTCCCTCATCAAGCATGTGAGTGAAGCTCTGCTGGCAGTGGAATGGCTGGGATCTAATAACTTTTTCCACATCTGCTACAGCAAGCTCACAGTGACCCCTGGCAGCAGCTACACTTAGGACTGGGCTGTTGATCTCTTGTATAAGATGAGTCTTTTTTCTGCTGCCTTTCATGTGCTCATTTTTGTGACCTTCCTACAGTAGCTGCAGCTATACCAGAGGAGATAAAGAAAAGCTCTTCTCAAGCTGACTTTGGCTCTGCTTGGCTTTGAGTGGTTCCAGTGCCTCTTTTAGGTTCTTCAGTGTGCATCTATGTTCCACAGTGAACAGTGTCAGCAGTGTTCTCGTGGTGCTCAGCACTCCTGCCCTTCCCACTCACTCCCACCCAAGGCTTGAAGCGTTGGTTCTGGGCCATGGGGACAGGAGATCAGGACATGGGAGCTAGTGCCTCTGCACAGGGGGTCTCCTCATGCTTTCTCAGCACTCCTCCCTTAATTGGTCACTGGTAATTCTGTGAGCTGCTTTGAGCCCTTGCCTGGAAACACAGGTTACAGGATGGGAACAGTGCATCTAGAAGAGACTCACTCCTGTTTTCTTTGCAGTACATCCAAGCTTGCCGCAGCACCTCAAATGCAGTTCCGGGGAGGCTGGAAAAGCTGGTGAGTGTGAGCAAATCACTGCAGGACATGGCTCATTGCCTTCAGCTGGGAGTAATCCCAGCCTCTCTGCTTCTTTGCAGGTGAAGCTCTCAGGTTCCCACTTGACCCCACAGTGTTACTCATTCATTACTTACGTACAGGTAAGACATAAATTAACCGTGGCAAAATCGCACTGAAGTCTGATGCTGAGTGGTGAATCAGGTGCTTGGGCACCTTTTGAGATTACTGATCTTCTTGACATGACTATAGCTGAAGATCTTTCAGTACCATTGGGACCAAGCATGTTGATTTCTGTTAGAGCAGGGGAGGAAGAATATTTGGGGAACTCCTTTTTTTTTTCTTTTTTTTTTTTTTTTTTTTTTTTTTAAATCCCACCCCCTTTTATGTTCATGTGGGTTTTTTGGATGAAGTTCACAAAGACTTCTGTGCCTTTATTTAGCTGGTCTTTCTTCCCTGCTTACCCTATCTCTTGGTTTCCTTCTTCAGAACATCCATAGTGAGAGCTTAAGCTTTGCAGAAGAGAAGAAAAAGAAGAAGAAAGAAGATGAAACTGCTGCAGTCTCCACAGTCATGGTGAGATTGACTGAAGTCTAGTAGGACATGGGCTAGGCTTGAAAGCTTGAGATCCATACCTCAAGGCTCATTTTACCTGGTGGCTTCTCAGACATCACCAGTGACACACTGGCATTTGGGACTCTAAGTAAAAATCTGATTTTTTTCAATCTGAACTTCAGAGAGAAGTTTCAGAACAATGGAAATAAAAAGCTGTACTAAACTCAAGCTAAAGCTCACAGGGATGAAACAAAGGTGTAAAGTCTGATTTGTTTGTATCAGCTGGTTGTTTTATATTTGGAGTAAGCTATGAAATGACAGCTCATCGCTGTCAAACACAGACTTGGAGGGCCTTTGCAGACAGGTTTTTCTCGGGCTGTCAGACACATCAGGGCTGTGGAATGTGTAACTACAATACTTGGAAGAGCCTTGCTGCAGAACCATTCCAGGAGGCCTTTTAAACCCAGAAACAAAGTGGGCTGGCAAGGCTCACTGAGGCAGGCTACTGAAGGTAGGTTTCTAAACTGGGGAATGACTGTGGTTTCTGTGTCGCGCTACGCCATCATAGGACTGTGGGGGAATCTAAGCTGCTGATACAAACATAGGGGCTGCACTGTGCCATTGCTGGGACACTTGTTGCTGATGACTGTACAAGGGAATCTTAAGGCTGTTCACTTCAAATCTGGCTCTTGCCTTCTTTTCCACATTTCAGGCTAAAGTGCTTCGGGAGACCAAGCCAATCCCAAACCTGATTTTTGCTATAGAGCAATATGAGAAGTTCCTTATCCATCTTTCCAAGAAATCAAAGGTAATATAAAGCAGAGGTTTTCTGTGACCTGAACTCAGTGGAATGGTATTATCATGGCATAGTGCAGAGCTACTGCCGTTTCACCTTGAAAAAACAAGATCAGATTGCTGCTCAGATTAGGAAAATGTAGGGGCCTCACCTCTCTTTCAGCCTTTTCTCCTCACCCACCACTACCAGATTGCTGCTATCAGGGTGACAGCAGGTGGCATTGGTAATACTGAGTGAGCATAAATTTAAGCTCCTAATTCCAGCTTTCCTCCCCCTGCTCTCCCCAGCACAGCTCTTAAATGGGAGAGAGATGTACATTCATAGATGTACCATGAGGCATTATATGAGTCAGAATCCAGCTGGTAACATTTGGCTCTTGTGAAGACAATGGGCTACTGCATTTCATAGGGATAGGTGCTTTTTTCACCTACTTCTTGCTTCGTTCTTACATCATTATTGTGATGACTTTGTCCTAGTGCAGTGCAGAGGACTAGACAGAATAGGAAATTAAGGTTATAGAATGGCTTAGGTTGTAGGGGACTTTGAAGATCATGTAGCTCCAAACCCCTGCCCTGGGCAGGATTGCCACCACCCAATCAGGCTGACCAGGGCCCCAACCTGGCTTTGAATGTCTCTAAGGATGGGGGTCCCCACAACCTCTCTGAGAAACCCAGTCCCAGTGCCTCACCATCTGAGTAAAAAAAATTCTTCCTACCATCTAACCTCAGTCTCCCCTTTTAGCTCAAAGCTATCTGCCCTTGTTCTATCACTACTGGGCTGTGTACAAACTCATTCCTCCCACTGCCTGTAAGCTCCCTTTCAGTGCTGAAAGGCTGCAATAAGGTCTCTTCTCCAAGCTCTTTTCTTATGCCATGATGCTCTGCCCCCGCTTTCGCTTTGGTGCTGCAGGTGAACTTGATGCAATACATGAAGCTCAGCACCTCCCGGGACTTCCGCATCAACGCGTCCATGCTGGACAGCGTGCTGCAAGAGCACAACACAGAGGATGCTGAAAATGAGCCAGACAACAACCAGGTGAGAACTCCTTTACAGGATGGGTTTCCCCTCTTGTGCTGCCAGGTACGTGGGTCTGCTATTTAGCTAAGAGTAATTTCAGGAGAGTTTGTCTCACCTGGGTTAATCCTTGAATGCTAAGCTGACAGGAGTGAGTGAACAGGACTGAAGTCCCCTATGGTTCAGCTCTTCACCTTTAATGATCTTTATGTCTGTGTACCAGTTGCCTCTGTCTTGGTCTTAGAGGACTGAGACAGTTTAAGGCCCTGGTGTTTGAGTCAGTAAGCAGAGGACTGTCACCATTACCTCTGAGGACCCACTGCTGCTATCCTTTAGCAGACAGTGCTGGAGAAGGCAGCACAACCTGTGCTGGACAAAAAACAGACCGCTCTTCTTTGCTGATTGTCCAAGTGTTTATTGGTGCTTCTGTCCGTATTTCCCTGAGTGTATTCACCAAGCTGAAATGCAGCACTGCACAACCACTCCCTGTCTTGTGCCATTCGTAACCTGGGCTCTGAGTTGCAGCAGAAATTAACAGGGTGCTTGGGGAAAGCTTCAGGGGGGGAGAGGAGGCCCAGATTTCACGTCATTTTTGCTCAGGAGAAGAGAGTGCTAAATCCTGTTCTGTACATCTAGTTTCTCGAAGTAAGCCTTCACTGGACTACTCACACAAACATTCACACTCAGTACTCTTAACTCTATTTCTCTCCAGTCCAGCACAGCAGAGCAGCCAGATGAAAACCAGGAACCCCAAAAGAAAAGAAGGCGAAAAAAATAAAACCTGTGGTTGCCAATTGCTGCCACCTCCTTCTACAGTGTGTGTGCTGTGGCAGCCTCACCTTGGTCTTGGAGAACTGCATGTACAGAGAGAATGGATTGTCTCTCCTGCCAAGTACTCAAGACTTCTTTCTTCATCCCCCTGGGTGTGCAAGCAGTGACTCTGTCAGGTGTCTCAGGTTTTAAAGCTGGCTGCTGCCCATTCAAATATGCAAGTTCTGCCATTCAAATGTGCTGCTATGAAAATCTTCCTCAGGAACATCCTTTTCTTACCGAGAGAAGGAAGTGGCACAAGCAGGATCGGTCCCTGCCATGTGTGTGCTTCTGCAAGGACAGCCAGGCTCCTGGGTGCTCTCTGGACAACTTGCACATTCTGACACTCTCACATTATCACTTCTTCTCCAGTGACCCTTTGGTTATTTCAATTATCTGATATATATCCAGTGCTTCTCCTGGAAGACAATGGGACAATCGGTTCCTTGTGTTCTGCAGTATACTTAAAGACTGTACAGCTTCAGAGTAAGAGACTAACAGCCCCTCTTTGCTTTTGGGATGGAGCATGTAGCAAGTATGGGGCAAGAAGCCTTAATTTTATTCAAACTTCTGTTTTGTGCAGTGCTGGCAGTGCAAAAACAGCACCAGGAGGAAGCTGGAAACAAGGACTGTTCTCCCTTGAAGCTTGCTGCTGTGCATAGCTCCTAAGGAGACAGGTGACAGCTTCCTCTGGAGAGCCAGCAGCAGGGGCTGCGTTAAGCTTCTGCTGACCCTGATGCCTTGCACTTGTTTAATTTGCTTTGCTACTGACCCAACAGGTATTTTTTCCACAGGCACGCTTTGCCTGTAAAACTCTTAATAAAGGTTGCCTAAGGGTGAAGTGTCTGATGTTGTTCAGCGAGGTTCTTAGCTGCCAAAACATTGCAGTGTATTGACAAGGTGCTATTTAAAGCAGCCCCCAGCCAACAATTAAATGCTCGTTTGCAGCAGTTAGAAGGTTATGCTGAGTAGAGATAGGAACTAGTGTAAGCCTTGGGATTGGTGGGGGAGAACACAGCAGTGCTAAGGCTGAAACCTGCAGCAGGGGCAGCTCCCTGAACACAGCTGTGCTGAGCTGAGGGGGGGAGGAGGAAAAGCACTGAAGGCTGGGAATGGCTGGGCCTGGAGGGCAAAACATAGGAGCCTATAGAAGCACCTCATTTCAGAGAAAACAAACAATTCAATCTTGGGCTGTATTTAAAAGCCTACAGGAAGGCTCATCCCTCCTCTGAGCAACACAAAGCCAACTTGTGGGGGGTGACCGAGCCAGGCCCTGATTTCTTTAGCAGAAATACTGGTGGTGGCAGCACAAACTGTTCAAGCAGTGAGAAAGGAGAGGACTGAGAAGCTGGCACCAGGGTGAATGGGTGCCTTGCAGTGGTGTGAGGCTGCTGAGGCAGGGCAGCTACGGGGTTTGTGAGATACCTCCAATAGTGGATGAGCCCCTGGGGAACAGCTCCACTTCCATCAGAGGAGGGGCTCGCTGTTACAGGGGATGCAGCTCCAACAGCCACTGCTCACCTCGAGGAATGCCATATTTCTTCTCCATGCCAGTCGGGTTTGATGGAGTCACACAGTTCATGGTCACCTCCTTCCTTAAGCACCGGTCAATGTCCACAGCGCTGAAGAAAGCCACGGACTGCGGCAGATCCTGAAGGCCCAGCTTGTAGGCAAACATGCACCTGGAAGCACAAGAGAGCACGTGGGGCAGTGCTACACATCACACCCAGCTCTGTCACCTGCACTGCAGCACACAAGATATCACACGCCTGCAGGGAACAACCGAAATGTCACATCACAGCCCGAGGAGCAGAACCCCAAAGGCAGCGCCCCACTGGAAAGCAAACCAGAGGCAGTGCCTTAGACTGAAAACTCCTTGCCACGACCTTCCTTTCACTGCAAACTTTCTGCCAGGAGAGAACCGTGTGCCCTTTTTTTGAAAGGAAGAAACCAGCTACTGCTGAAAAGTTACAGCAAACCCGCTAACTTTCACTTCTCTCACGCTCAGCCAGTCCTGCCGTTCCTGCACGCAGGGGCTTTGATCCGCCGCAGGTTGGGCTGGAACAAAGGCAGCTTCACAAAACATTGGGCAGCCGCTGTTGCAGATTACTTTGCACCCATGTCAATCAGCGGCTGCAAGACAAAGTGCTTTGTAACTACTGGGTAGCAGAAGGGTCAAGGATTGCCAAAGTGGATGTGGGAGGAACAGAGTAACAGTACGTTCAGCCTCCTAGGAAGAAAGGACCAACCCAGCCCTTTACTTCTGGCTAATCCTCCCACGCAGAGCAGATGTTGGATTTTCCCAGCAGGAAGCCCTGTGCCTGCAATAGCTGGTATAAAGGCACAAACATCAGGGCGTCTTCTCCTGCTGCGCACGCTGCCTGGGCACAGAAAGGCTGTTTGCTGTATCCTTACCTCAGCCCGCGAGAAAATAGCTCTGCTTTGGCCAACTCCTGTATAAACCAAATACCGTAAAGCACTGGGAAGGGGATTTCACAAAGCTGCCTGAGCTGGAGCCAGAGCAAAAGGATCCCCGGGGGTGTGAGGGCAGGAGAGCTCCAGGCTGAGCTTAACCCAGCAGGCACGGGCCAGGAAGGCAGCAGGGCTGCTGCTAAAGGGGCACAGAGCTGTGCCTCTCACTGCCGGCCCCAAAAGCAGGGAGAGAAGAGGGGAAGCCAGCCTGATTCCCAACAGCTCACTTAAACATGTGGCAGCTGCTGCCACACGATGGCCATGTAGGCAGGAGATGCGCTCACAGCCCCTCCACAGCAAGGATGGAGCTGCTGACCTGCACCTCTTGCCAACAGATTATCCCTGGAAGCCAAAGCTCCACGCACAGCCATCAGAGCTGCAAACAAAAGAGGTGCTCTCTAGGGCTGCCGTGCCTCCTCTAAGCAGAGAAAACCTGCCCTGTGCCACCCTGCCCACCCTCCCTTTGCCGTCACACTGTCTCACACAGGAGATGCCCATCCCCACCTCTCACCGTGTGAGCAGGTTGGTGATCTGCAGGGCCAGTGCTGCCCGGTAGCGGTCCTGCTCCTGCACCAGGTAGCGCACCTCGTCGTGGATGCTGATGCAGAAGCGCCCGTTTATGTCGTACTCCTCGAAGAGCCACTTCATGGAGACCAGCATGAGGTGCAGGTAGTCAACGGCTGAGCTCTGCACCACCCAGTTCACCCTGCTGGTTAGAAACTGGGGAAGGAAACACAGAGAAATGCTAGGAGAGTGTCCAAGGAGTATTCCTGTTACAAGGGAAGGGGCTGGTGAAGCAGTGTTGCTGGGTTTCCTTGATGGTACACAAAGAAAAGGAGCATGGGACCCAACACCAACGGGTTTTGTCTGCAGCTCCATGTGCCTGCGTGGTTCCCCGCCCTGAGAAGGGCTCGATTTGAGGTTGCTATTTCAGACAAGCAGTGCGAGGAGCTCAGCACCACAGAGCCACATTCTTACCTCCCCTTTGGCCACTGCAGGCTCCAGAGCCCTGCTGATATGGCAGCCCAGCACCGGGGTCTGCGGCGAGGCAGACAGGGCGATGCTCTCCAGCTTGTTGAACATTTCGGACTCGGTGCCTCCAGCCCACATTCGGTGAGCCACCACGTCCCACTTCTTCTTTCTTCGGGACCTATGGGAGCAGAGGGAAGGTTGCTGAAAAGTGTGGGACAAGTCCTCAACATTCTCTTTGGGACTGGGGCAGTCAGATGATCCCTGCAGAGTTCTGCGGGGAGAGACTGGAGGAGCCCCCACACCAAACTGGGGTCTTAGAGCGGGGCTGCAGGGGAAGCCGTGCCACAAGCACCCACTGGGGTCAGAACATCTCACTTTCTCATGGCTTCTCTCTGGATCTTCTGCACATCCTGGGCCGACACCGTACCATCTTCTGCTCTATCCACAGCCAGCTCCAGCTCTTTCACCAGCCACTCGCCCTCCTCGCTGAGATGAAACCTGGAGGAGAACAGCACCCGGCTCAGGGTAACGCATGCCCAGGAGGCAGCCAGGACTCACCCCACAGGCAGCACCCACCTCCGGATGCCCTTCGTGACAGCGTACATCTGCTGTGCCTTCTCACGCGCCTGCTGCTGCGTCAGCCGGTGGTTGAACTGCATCAGCAGCCGCTCGGCAAAGGGCTGCCCGGCCCCGTAGATGCGCCCATAGTTGAAGACCTTGGCGTGCTCCCGGCTGATGCCCACTGTGGCGGCCGTCTTGCTATGCAAGTCGGTCCCGTCGCTCTTCTTCCCTTGCAGGGTCATCCAGCCAAAGGCCGTGCACCCTGCAGCGGGGAGGAAGGGGTCAAGCACAGCACAGGGATGGCGTTGCAGTGCCCAAAGACACAGCCTTGCTCACCATGCATGCCGGCAAAGTGAGCCTCGCCCAGGACCGCCGCTATCCACAGCTCCTGGGAGTCCACATCTGCACCCACCAGAGAGTAGCCAGGCGGCACCTGGACCATGGCCTTCAGCTCGCTGCCCACACGGTCAGCCTGCAGCACACGGCGCCTGGCTCAGCACACCCCACGTGCTGCACCACAGCCCACGGCCCCAGCCCCGCTGCCTGCACGTAGCCCTACCCGGGCGTTGCTGGCTGTCAGCCACGTGGGCTCCACGGCCCGACGGGTGATGGTGCCCGCGGTCACCACCTGCGGCAGGATGGCCCCGTAATCCTCCTCCTCGTTGTAGGCCGGGTGCCTGTTGCATGGGCACAGGGTGAGCACGGGCCCTACGGGCTCCCCCAGCCCGGCCGTCTCGCTCTGTACCTGGTCACCACGCGGGGCAGCTCCCCCTTCTTCAGCCAAACGACCACCTGGGAACTGAGGGATACACAACAACACAGCACGCTGTCTGCGCAGCCCACAGGGCACAACGCAGCCCCAGCCACAGGGATTCAAGGCACCAGGCTGACCTGACCCGTTTGTGAGCGTTCCTCCAGAAGGACACCATCTTGTTGATCTCCAGAGCTCTGGTCCCGTGGGTGCGGCCCACAGCAGCCCGCAGCGTGCCGTCCTCCATGCGGGGCAGGAAGTCCTTGGCGAAGGGGCTCCCCACGTTGTTCTCATTGCCGTCCTTCAGCAGCAAGGAGATGCCAGGGTTCAACGCAACGCAGCCCCACACACTGTCCAACCTCAGCTGGGAACACCTCTGCCATCACCCCGTGGGGCGAGGGAGAGGGACAGCTCCAACTTGCCTTGTGGGGCAGCTTGAAGAACCAGCATCCAGGAACATTGACATCATTGTAGGGGCCGTTGCCGTAGTGGAACGAGGGCTGGCTGCTCTCCTCCATGAGTTCTGGCAGCCCATCCTCATCCTGCAAGTGGCAGCGTGAGGTGATGCCGGGCACGGTGTCCCTGTGCTCTGCTGGGAACCCCCAGCACAGAGGGATCACGGAAATGGGATCAGATTCACCACTGCATCCCACAGGGAACTCTGCTTGCCTGCATCTGGCCCTGCTCTGCCCTGCCCGGCCGCTCCATGTCCAGCTCCAGCTGGCTCAGCTCCTCCACCTGCGGCACAGAGCGGGGCAGCTCACATAACCATTTCCAGCCTTGATTATGGGGTATTTCCTTATCCCAGACCCCATACCACACACCTTCTGCCACATGCTGCTACCCTCCAGCACCATCAGCTCATCCTCCACGCCGACCTCTTCTGGGGGTTGCTCCTGGCCCCTCTGCAGGCAGTGCTGCCGATACAGTCGCTCGATCGCCCTGCCAGGGCACAGAGCTCAACCAAATGCTGCAGCTGAGCCCCTTACAGAGCTCCGTGTCCCAGCTATGGACTCTCCATCCCCCACGCTCCCTCACCTGTGTGGGCAGACAGGCCCCTCCGGCTCTGCGGAGGCTACAGGCAGGTTGTCCTGCCGCCCTGGCACCAAGTAGCCCCAGCCATGCTTCTCCGAGTAGTGCAGGGGGAAGCCATCCCAGGCCAGGCGCATCAGCTTTGGGGTCACCCGCATCTGCAGGCTGATGAGGCTGGGCCCCGGCACCCAGCCCTCCTCCTCCAGGCGCGGGCACAACTTGCGGTACCAGCTGTGGGGCAGGGCCGCGGGTCAGGGAGCAGGGAGCAGCCACTGGGTGCCCCGCTGTCCTCAACTCACCCCGGGTGGCCCGGGAGGTGCTGCAGCCTCTTGGGCTGCAGTGTGACCGTCTCCTTCAGGCGTTCCAGGCAGGTGTGGCTCTCGGGGGCTCTCAGCTCCTCCTCCTCACTGGGGGGACCGGGGTCTGACAGCACAGGGGGCTGAGCATCCCCCCAGCCCATCGCCTTGCAAGCACTGCAGCATCCCTCCATGCTCACCTTCCTGCCACTCCTGAGCAGATCCCGTCTCTGAGGCTTCGCTGTTTATTTTCTGATCTTTCCTCCTCTTTGGGGGTTTCTTCTGTTTAAACTCCTGCGTGTCCCACTCCAGATCCCAGAGCCAGGGGTCCTCCTTGTACCTGTGGGCACACTATTGCTCTCCCCCTGCAATCAGTGCTCAGCCTGGTCCCGTGCCTCTCCCCATACCTGTCCTCGTGCAGCAGCTGGCAGGCATCGTTGGCCAGGTTCATCAAGGACTTTTTCATCTCCTTCTGGAGCTCTTCATAGGTGCCCTGAGCATCATCCAGGTACCTCCTCCAGTTGCCGTTGACTGGCAGGTAGGCCACCCCCATCTCCAGCATCCCAGCAAACGTCACAGGGTGGGGGCACCTGGAGTCCAAAGCCAGAGGTTGGGAATTGGGCACCTCCTGGAGGGGAGCTGCCCTCCAAGCACCAGCCCACACCCAATGTGAGTGTGCCTTGCATTCATGACTTCACCCAGCCCCCTCTAGCCCCTTTCACCTCTCCATGAAGAGTGGCAGCTGCTCTTGAAACACCTCATGGGTGGCCCGGACATCGCTGGCACAGTACGACATCAGCTCCTGGGAACACAGCATGTCACCAGCACAGAGAGAAGCCACAGAGCCCAGCACAGCTTCACCCATACACACAAATCCTTTGCAATAGGTACCAGCCATGCACCAAAGGGAAAAAAAAAAAAAAACACCAACAAAAGCTGTTTCCTGCTCCATTGCCATCCCAAGCACCGCTGCCCATACCTGGAAGTTATTCCTGACATCAGCCATGGTCCCCTTAACAAACAGCTCTCGTGCCTCCTTCTGCAGCGGTTCCCCTCCCACATACAGGGCATGCACATCTGCCAGGTTGTTGATGCTGCTGACGTGCACCCAGTCCCACGAAGAGACCTGCAGCAGGCAACAGTGGAGGCAGAGCCCAGCCCCACAGCCAAGGGAGCAGCGAGTAAAGGATTAAGGGATGGTCATCCCATCCCATCCTATTCAATCCTACTTTCATCCATTCCATCCTATTCCATCCCACTTTGTTCTACCATATTCCATTCCATCCCATCCAGTTCAATTCCATTCCACCTCATCTCATTCCACTGCATCCCACCAATTCCATCCCACTCCAACAAGCTCTTTTCTATTCCATCCTATTCTCTTCCATTCCATTGCATCCTTTCCTACTCCTTTCCATTCTATCCTTCTCCATCCCACTCCACTCCACTCCATTCGGTTCTCTTCCACCCCACCCCATCCCATTCCATCTTATCTTATTTCATTTCTTCTCACTCCATTTCACCTCATTCTGACCCATTCCATCCCCTGCCCACTTTCTCTGGAAGCCACTGGGAGCGATTCATGCAGCAGAGCCACTCCTAAGCTGCAGGGAGCAGCTGGGGCTCAGCTTCATACTCACCGCCGGCCCCTCAGCTTTGTTGCGTGTTTTCTTCATGTGCTGCCTGACCTGTTGCAGCCCCTTCCTCTTGCCATGCTTGGCAGCCATCCAGAGGCTGCGCTGGAAACCCGTCAGCCCCGAGATGGCCATGTGCATGCTCATGGTGTCCAGGAAACGCACCCGGGAGCCCTGCAGGGAGACAGCAGTCATAACCCAGGATGTGCTGAGGGACAAATGTGCTGGACACAGGCTGCCCTGAGCTGCGGGTACCCCAGACCAGGTCGGATGGGACCCCGGGCAGCCTGAACTGGTGGGGACACCCAGCCCGTGGCAGGAGGGTGGGCTTTAAGGTCCCTTCCAACCCACACCATTTTATTGCTCCGTGATACAGGCAGCGAGGCGCAGCACGAAGCATCGCCATGCAGCTCACCTGGCGCCAGCTTCTGCACAGCCCCAGCACCACGCGGCAGCAAAGCAGCCGAAGCAGCACGGCCACGTGCACTCACCTGGACGAGGTACTGCTCCCTGATGAAGGCGCGGTCGAAAGCCACGTTGTGCCCCACCACCACCCTCTCACCGCCCTCCTGCTGCCTGCCGGTCCCCTCCAGGGGCACGAGGTCGTGCAGCGCCAGGCGGGGGCCCCACGAATAACGCTGCTCCAGCAGGCGCCGGCTGCACCACGAGTACCTGCGGCACGGGGCACGCGGTCAGCGCCCTGCACCGCACCGGCGGCGGGAGGGAGGGGGGGGGAACGCGCGGCTCGCTCACCACGCGTGCGGGGACACCGCCACGGCCATGGTCGGGCACTGCCCGGCGGCCACGCACACCTCCACGTCCAGCACCAACGCGCGCTCCCGCGGGCACTCCACCGCCTGGGGCCGCCCGTCGGGGCCGTAACGCGTCCAGCCCTGCTGCTCGGCCCAGCTTTGGGGAACGGGGGGCAGGCGGCAGCGCAGCAGCTCCTCGGCCGCCTCCAGGTAGGGCAGGCTCTGCTTCTGCGCCAGGCGGCGGAAATGCTCGTCGATGTCGGCGCCGTACATGCGGGGCAAACGCAAACTCACGTCGGGCAGCGACGGGCCGTGCCGACCCCACAAGCCGTGCCGCCGCAGGTGTTCGATGCTGCGCCGCACGGCCTCCTCTGAGTGCCGCACGCTCGCCCCGCGGAAGATCTGCTCGTGGAGGTTACGGGACAGCATCTGGATGTGCAGCGGGTTCACGCGGCGCTCGCCGCGCTCCGAGGGCTCGGCCTCGTCGCCGCGTGGCTGCGGGCGGTGGGCGGAGGGACCGGAGCACGGCCGGGAAGAGGCGCGGCACGGCGCTGAGCCTCGGCGGAGAGCGCGGAGCATCGCGGTGCTGCTGGACGGGGGGGGTCCTCCTGTAAAGGGAGAGCGGCAGTGAGGGGAAGGGTTTGTGGAGAGAGCCTCAACCGGCGCTGCTAAAAGCAACACCTTGCAGGTGTGCGGCGTGCCGGGATGCGCAGCTGAGCTGCACCACGCTCTCAAAGAATGCAACACTCCTGCAAGGCACGCACCGCATCTGCATGTATGCAACACCCCTGCAAAGCATGCAATACCCCTGAAGGACACGCAAAGCATTCTACACCTCTGCACGCGTGCAACACTCCTGCGAGGCATGCAACACCCCCACAAGCGCGCTCTACGGCTCAGCACGCGCCCCCAAAACTCCGCATCTCCCGTTCCCCGAGCCGTGCAGCCCCACACTTCCCCCACGCGCCCACCCGCCCCCAGTCCAGCTCACAGCGCGCTGCAACACGGAGCTCCAGGGCAACTTCCGGCCGCGCGGACGCCCCGCCCCGCCACCCGCCCCACGCGCAGCCGCACTGCCCGCCGGCAGCTGAGCCAGTAGGGCGCGCGAAAAAGGCTTTCTGCAGGCGGCCGCGTGGCCTAATGGATAAGGCGTCTGACTTCGGATCAGAAGATTGCAGGTTCGAGTCCTGCCGCGGTCGGTGGTGAAAGCACAGGAGCGAAGCGCCTGTTTTTGTTTGTTCCGCCCTTCCTTTTGGCCGTCAGCGGGTGACGGCGGCGAGCGCTGCGCTGTCCGGGTCGGAGCGGCGGCGGGGCCGTGCTGGGGCCGTGAGCGCGCGGGGCTCGGCCGGACGCGGCAGGGCTCGCAGGGCGCCGCGCTGTGCCCCGTGTCGCAGTATCGCGCCGCGCCGCCAGGTGTCGCTGCGGGCCCGCCGCTGCCGCCCGCTCAGGGCCGCTCACCCGGGGCAGGGCCGGGCAGCTGCCGTCGGGGCGCGGGTTCCTCCGTTCCCGCCCCGTTCCGCGCTCCTACGGGGGGCGGGGGGCACCGTGCGGCCGCTCCCACCCTCCGGAGCCCGCGGAGCGTTCCGTGAGCCGGGGCGAAGCGGGGACGAAGCTCCGAGCACCAACCCGACGGCAGCGCGGGGGCACGGTGCCGCACGGTGCCGCACGTCACCGGGGGGCCCTCGGCTCGTGGGGGTGCGTGGGGACGCGGGACCACGGGAACGGGGCGAGGCCGTATTTTGTGCCCCTCATTGTGTGCCGAACGGCGCCGCTGCCGCACCGCCATGTGCCTGGAATCCGCCCCTTAGTGACTTCGTGGAGAGAAAAGGGATGGGCCGGGGGGGGGCGGCTGGGGGCCGGGGTGGGTCGGGGGTCTCCACCGCGAGCGGCTCCGGGAAGGACTTCGGGTCGGGGCTGCCTTCCGCCGCTCCGTGCTCTTATCGCCGATTTCCTCTTCTGTGTGATCTTTGCTTTATTTTTTACTGTTTTATTATCATTTCTTAAAGCGCTCCTCTCACAAATCCCCACTGAAGGGAAAGAATAAAAATAAATCCCGATGAAGCGTTGTCACCTCCGCTCGGGCCGATGGCAGCCACCCGCTGTCCCCAAGCAGCGGGAAAAGAAGAAACTCAACACCAACCGAAGCAAACAGCCCGCTGGAATTGTAGCAGGGCTGGGACCGGGGTCAGGGTATTAATGCACGACTCGGGGCAGGGCCGGGAGGGCTATTTCTCCGTTCCCCCCACACACACACCTCGGGCCCTTTGTCCGTGTGCCGCAGTCCGGCGCGCCCCGTCGGGGCCGGGCACGGAGCGGCCGAAGGAGACCTCGGGGCCGAGCGCTGCGGGCGGACAATGGGGCGGCGGCGGGACTTTGCTTAACCCCGGTGCCCCGCATCCGGCCGGGGGCAGGGGTCAAGGGCTTCGCCGTCCGCCGCGGCACGGGGAGCGTCACGTCGCGGAGCCCTTCGGAGCCGCGGAATCGAGGACCCGGGGAAGGCCGGGGTTGGTTTTTGGAGGCGGCTGCGGGGGTATGGAGGAGGAGAAGCGGTACCCCGTAGCTCTTCCTTCGCCTCTCGGTTCGGGGAGGGCTGCGGGAGGAGGGAGCTGCGGAGCGGGGCAGAGGCATTCCTGCCGCCGCCCCGGGTGCCGAGGCATCGGAGAAATGGGCATTTTATAGGTGACGTACGGGCTTACGTGGGAGCTCGTGCCCAGCACTGCTCTCCCAGCGCCGTTTCTACCAACACGGCACCTTCCGCAGCGCGCACCCCCCTTTTCCAGGCTGGGGGAAAGGAGGGAGGGGAACGGGAGGGGACAGCAAAAGGGAAAAGAAAAGCGGCCCTTTCTTATCCCGCACGGGAGACGAGCCCCGGAGCTCCGAAAGTGAGCGGAGGGCGAGGGCGGGCGGCGGGGAGCGGGCCGGGACCCGTCCCGGTGCTCTGAGAGCGGAGCGAAGCGGCGGGGGAGGCGGGCAGCGCAGGTAAGGGGGCGGCTGGCACGGGCGGTGCCGGCGCTGCGGGGCTTTGCGGGGCCATCCTGGGGAGCGTCGCCCCACTTCCATCCACGTTTTCATCCCCATCTCCGGGCCGGGCCCTGCGCCGCTCCGCGCTCCGTCTCCCGGGGCCGAGGAGGGTTCGGCGGACGCCGGAAGAACGCGGCGGTCCCGGCAGTGCGGGCAGCTTCTACCCCGCGCCCGTCGCCATCCCTCGGACGTGGGCCGGGGTCCCCCGGGCAGAGCAGCCCTCTCCCGGCCCCGGGCTCCTCCCGTGCGTGTCTCAATTCACTCAGGCTTGACTTGGCAATAAGCTCTCTCAATAAGGTGACAATAGAGCCCCAGTGGGACCCGAACAAAGAATTTGAAAGTAGTTAAATTGCAGGACACGTCCATCGCCTGGGTGCTTGAATTAAAGAAAAAGGGAGGAAAAAAAATCGGAGAAAAGAAAAAGGAGAGGGACTTTTCTTTGGGCTGGTGAGAAAATGCTCGGGGTAAAAGTTGGTTTGGCGTCTTCATTTCAGCGACAATGGAGCAGAGCTAATTCAATAGGAAACGCGGGGATTTTTTAATGAAAAGACCGCCAGGGTTACACCGAAGTTAAGCTCTTGTGAATTAATTATTAGGGCAAATAAACTGGGGGGGGGGGGGGGGGGGGGGGAAGGAGAGGGGGAGCGCTCGGGAGGGAGTGTTGCAATTTCTTCATATTCTCCTTTTCGTGTTTAACGACAATGCCATTGGGTTTCGACTCTGGGAGAGAGAAAGGATTTCTTACACTCCCCGGGAAGAGGAGAAGACGCTTTTTGTGGCGTTCCTTAATTGCTTTTAAAATAAAATACTGCCGAATTTGGCACCGGGCTCCTCTTTCTCTGCCAGCGGCGTTTGGGGCCGTAGTTCCTTTCGTGGCAACTCGCAGATCCAAGAGGCAAACAACGGGGAAATTTGAAATCGCGGATGTTGAGGCGATGCGGTGCGCTCGGTGTGCGGAGCTCCCGGCCGCGATCGGTGCGTTTCTGCTCCATAGGAACGCGCCCGGGGACCGCAGCGCCTTCAGCTCCCGGAGCCGCGGGCACCGCTCGGGTGACTCGGAAATAAAACTGGGAGAAATGCGAGAGAGGAGGCGAGAAAAGGTCGGGAGCGAAGTGAGGCTGTGACAGCAAAGGGGGATTTGTGAAATAGATATATATGTATATCATCAATTTTTTCTTTCCTCGCTCTGCAAAGGCTGCGGGCGAAACGCTAAATGTATAATTGTGTAAAAGGGGATGTAAGGATGAGAAAAATGGAGGGGGAGCGGAAGAAGGAAGAGAGGGAAGCAGAGAAAGGCACGCGGCACCGCCGTGCCCATATCCTGCGTTCGGCCAGAGCTCACCGGCGGGCACAGCACGGCTCGGCACGGCCTGACCGTCGGGGCGGCACGGACGGAACGGCACGGCCCGGTATAGCACGGCAGGGCCCGGCACGGCCGGCTGGAGAGACGCTTTGCCTCTTTCTTCCTTTCTGCCGCCGCCCCCCGAGGAAAGCTCGTGGTCCTGCTCCGCCCGACGGCTGCGGTGCCACACCACGCCGTGCCGGGCAGTGCCGTGCCGTGTTGGGCTGTGCTGTGCTGTGTTATGCAGTGCTGTGCTGTGCTGTGCAGTGCTGTGCTGTGCAGTGCTATGCCGTGCCGTGCTGGGCTGTGCAGTGCTGTGCTGTGCTGTGTTGTGCTGTGCCGTGCCGTGCCGTGCTGTGCCATGCCGTGTTGGGCTGAGCTGTGCTGTGCTGTGCCGTGTTGGGCTGTGCCACGCAGTGCTGTGCTGTGCAATGCTGTGCAGTGCTGTGCTGTGCTGTGTTGTGCTGTACTGTGCTGTGCAGTGCTGTGCAGTGCTGTATTGTGCAGTGCTGTGCAGTGCTGTATTGTGCAGTGCTGTGCTGTGCTGTGTTGTGCTGTGCAGTGCTGTGCTGTGCTGTGCAGTGCTGTGCCGTGCCGTGTTGGGCTGTGCAGTGCTGTGCTGTGCTGTGCAGTGCTGTGCTGTGCCGTGTTGGGCTGAGCTGTGCTGTGCCGTGCCGTGTTGGGCTGTGCTGTGCAGTGCTGTGCCATACTGTGCTGTGCTGCACCGTGTTGGGCTGAGCTGTGCAGTGCTGTGCCGTGCCGTGTTGGGCTGTGCTGTGCTGTGCAGCTCTGTGCAGTGCTGTGCCATGCTGCGCCGTGTTGGGCTGAGCTGTGCAGTGCTGTGCTGTGCTGTGCTGTGCTGTTCTGTGCCGTGCCGTGTTGGGCTGTGCTGTGCTGTGCCGTGCTGTGCAGTGCAGTGCTGTGCCGTGCCGTGCTGGGCTGAGCTGTGCCGTGCCGTGCCGCTCCGGGGAGCCTCGCGGACTTTCAGCACTTGGACAGCGGTGCTGGAGCCGTGCCGTGCCGGGGGCTCGGGGGCGGCCCGCTCAGCGGTGCTCCGTGCGGCGGAGGCGGTGGGGAGGCGGCAACCCTTCCTGAACTCCGGAGTCCGGGATGCGGTCCGATGCTCCGAGGAGCACCCCTGGCGGGGAACCTCGCCCCGACCTCCCCCCTCCACCCCCCCAACTAGAAGAGAGGTCCGGGTGGCACGGCCGTGCCCCGGCGGTGCGATGCAGCCCCGCAGAGGGCACGGGGCTCCGAGGGGGCGGCAGCGGGCGGCTCAATGGCGTGTGGGGGGAGAGACCCCTTTCCCCCATCCTCGGGGGGTAATTAGGGGTGACATGGAGGGGCTGCGTTTTCTGCTCGGTGGAGTGCCGGCGACCAACCCCCGCCGCCTCCGCCTTCCTCCCGTCCTCCTCCTCTCCCCCTCCCTCCTTCCCTCCCCCCGCCTTCTCCCCTCCCCCTCTCCCTCCTCCTCCTCTCCGCCATGGTTGGAGTGAATCGGAGGCTGCCGGGCTGACGTCAGTGCGGGCAGAGCCTGCCGCCGGCGGCAGCTCCTGGACACCGACCAGAACCGGCACCGGCAGCAGCCGGCAGGATGCGAAGAGCCCGGGCACCGCCGCCCCCCGCACCGGGGGTACCGGGGGCGCCGGGAGCAGAGCCCTGACCGCCCCGCCGCTCTCCCTCCGGGAAGGGCGGCCCCCGCCGCCCGCTTCGCCCACGGACGGCCCCGTCGCTGCCCTCGCCTCGGCTGCAAGCGTGAGTGTGGCGGCACCGGGGGTCCCCGGGGAGGCTGCGGGGCGCGGGGGCTCTGCTCCAATGGGGGAGGAGGAGCAGTGAAGGGAGAGAAGAGTGAAGGGGAGGAGAAATCGAGCATCTCCCCGCCGGGAAGTTGTGTCCCTCCGGCTGCGGGACCCCGCTGACCCGCGCCGCTCCCGGCTCCACCGCCCGTCGGGGCGGGCAGCCCGCGGCCACGGCGGCTCCGGAGCACAGCACAGCAGCGGGAGGGGGGGCAGCGGGTGCCCCAGGGTCCTTTGGCTGCCGGGGCCGCTCTGCTCCAGGCAGTGCTCCCCGAGTGTCCGGGACGGGGCAGCCCGAAGGGGCGAGCGGTGCCCCGACGGGGCGGCGGGGAGCCGGGGCTGAGCGGAGCCGCGCGCTGCTGCCGGCTGGCTCCCGAATGTCCCCGCTGGCCGGACGAAGCGGCGAGCGGAACGCCTTACCGAGGCCGAGCCTCGCGGCGCATCCCGGCGTTAGGCCCCGAGTGAGATGCGGAGCTCTGGGATTTTGCCTTCGGACGCAGCGAGGGCTGCTGCGGGGCATTGCTCCGTGGGTGGGGGACACCGCGACCCCTCTGGGGTTCAGCTCAGAGCTTGGCGCCGGGGCCGCCGCTGCCCCTACTGCGATCTGCCGGCAGCCTCTGCTGAGGGAGGATTTTTTATTTCACATTTGCTTCTCTCTGCACCTTTGCTCCATTTTCACCCCCCCTTTTCTTCCCTTTTTTTTTCCTTTTTTTTTTTTAATCTTTATTTATAATTTATTTTATTTCTTTTTTTTATTCACTTCGATATTTTTCTCCCATTCATTTTCTGCTCTCCCCTTCCTGTAAACGTTTATTTCCTTGGTTTTTTTTTTTTTGTTGTTTGTTTTTTTCTCCATTTTTTCTTTCTTTTCCCCCCTTTTTTTTCCATCCTCCCTCGTGTCTCCCTGGAAGTAGAACGCATTTTAGGCCTCAGCCTCGCGGAAACCCGATCCGTAGCAGTGCAGGTGCATTGGCAGCACGCACCGCCCGGACCTCCCCCGCAGCCCCTCGACGTGAGCCCGCCCCACAAAGCGAGGAGGGTCCGGGGCCGTCCCACCCTCAGTCCCGGCCCCCGACGGCCGCAGTAAGGAGCAGCCGGGCTGTGGGACCCTTCGGCTGAGCCTTTTCAGCGCCGTGGCGCGTTGAGACGAGGCTTTAAATTGCAAAACAAAGCAACGCGTTTCCTGAACGCCCGTCGGGAGCCGCCGCTCCTGTGAGTTGGCGAAGCCCCGATTGTGGGAGTAAAAGCGAAAAACAATTAAGACACGATGCGGCTCGGGGCGGCGAGGCGCGGGGGTTACTCTAGGTTGGCTAAAAATAACTTCTCCTAATTAAAGAAAAGTGACGTCAGACGTGCAGGACGTAGAAGAGGGGAAGGCAGCGGACTCGACGCGGGGCGATCACTTTCAATAATTCAGGGGAACGGGCACCGGGGCCGCTCCGAGGTGCGGGCAGCGAGCGGCTCCCCGTGTCCGACTCCGGCTGCGGGACGGCTGAGGAGGGCCGCCCTCGCTTCCCCGGGGAAGGGAGCGGAGCAAAGCCGAGCCACGGTGCGGAGCTCCGTGCTGCAGGCAGGGCCCGGGGCGCGGAGGCCCCGCGGGCGCGGAGCGAAGGCAGTGCAGCACCATGGCCAGAGCCGCGCCCGCCCCGTCGGGGCTGAGGTCGGGCCGGAGAGGGGTGCAAGGGGCTCCGCGCAGCGCCGGGGGACGGCTGGGAGCGAGCCCTCTGAGCCTCCGCCTGGAGATGGGGAGACGTCCCCGCTTTTTCTCGGAGATACCGGGCTGTAGCCGAGGAAGTGTGATGGCTTTTTTTTATTATTATTATTTTTTTACATGTGCATGCCGGGGAAGCGTTGTCCCCATGTCCCCATGTCCCCATGTCCCCATGTCCCCGTGTCCCCGTGTCCCCATGTCCCCGTGTCTCCCGGTCCCGCCGTGCCTGCAGGTGCGGGGGCTGCGGGCCGTCTCCGGGCACTGCCCGCTGTGCCTTTCTCGGTGCCAAGGAGCCATTTTGTGCGCTTAAATCGCGCCCGAGATAAATAAATAAAAACAATAAGAAAATAATAATAACAGTGATAATAATAATAAATATCAACCCGACGTTTAAGCAACGCCGAAAACCTCGCAAACGCTGACAGAGATTTTTCTCCTGGGCCTCTGGCTGCACGGAGCGGGCCGAGGCGGGCGCTCGCAGCCGAGCGAGGCGTTGCTGAATGAAGCGGGAATAAATATATGGAGATATTCGTGCTTCTGGGAGGATAAATCGCGTCCTTCACCCGGCGGAGAGGGGGCCGCGCTGCACTCCCCGGCCTCGGTGCGGTGCCTTCAGCCGAGCGCTGCCGCGGCCTCGGAGCGGGGACGGCGGGGACGAACGGGGCCGGGGAGCGGAGCGGAGCCGCGGGGTCGACGGGGCCGGCAGAGGGGGGAGGCGACCGGAGGGGACCCGCGGGGAAGACGGGGCCGCCCGCGGGGGAAACTGAGGCCGGGCCGCGGCCCACGGATTGCGGCAGCGTTCGGCCCCTTCGCCCCGGGGGGTTCGCCTTCCCCAGCCCCACGCGGAGAACGCACCGGCGGCGACCACCGTCACGGCGGCCGCAAGAAATGAGAGGAAAATCCGGAGCCGGAAAATTAAGCAGATCCGATTTGTAGCATTTTTTTTTTTTTTTTTTTTTCCTCTTCCCCTCTTTCTCCAGGGCTGATTAAAATATCCACAGCCAAACCCTTCCCGAGCGGCTCGGGGCCGCGGGAATGGCTCCGAGGGACTCAGGACGGAGCGGAGATTTCCCTCCGGCCGCCGCGGGGCCGTCGGGGCAGCCGGGCACCCCCGGACCCGGTTCTCGTTAGGGAGCTGTGGTCGGGAGCCGGGAGCTCTGCGCTGTGAGCCGAGCTGGCAGCGCCGCTTCTACAGCTTTTAGCTTAATTGAGCTCGCCTATTTTATTCCTTTCCTTTTGATTTTATGATTTTATTTTGAAGGAGGAGAAGGAAGAGGGGAGAGGAAGGAATAAAGAACCCGAGCGGAGCCTCCGGGAACGCGGGCGGCGCTGGGAGCCGCGGCAGCTCCCGCAGCGTTCGATCCGTCCCCATCTCCCCCGTTTTGTGGAAGGTCACGTTTTAGTTGAGCCCCGGATTGAAGGGAAGGGGAGGTTTAGGAGCGGCGACGGATTATTCTATGAATTTTTATTTCTTTCTTTTGATAGCATTATTTATTTATTTCGCGGTGTGTAGGTCAGATCAGCATCTCAGATAAGCGTATTTCCCTCCTGGCATTTGGTTATTATTCTCACCGTTGTTATTATTTGTATGTGCCGGATTTGTCACTACACGAGTACGGCGCTGACAACCCGCGAGGGAAACAGCGAAACGCGGAGGGAAAATAATTAAAATGGGGGAGAAAGGGATGTCGAGGGGACCCGTGCGGGATCGCAGCGCTTCCCCGGCCCGGAGCTCATCGGGACTCTGCCCTCGGGGGCAGAGTATGGACGGGGCGGGCGCCGCGAGGCTGAGAGCAGCGGCGTTGTGGGACAGAAGGAAAAGGATGGGAAAGGGGAAGGAAAATGTAGGGAAAGGGGAAAGGAAGAGGAAAAGGTCGGGGAAAGGAAGAAGGGAGGGCGAAGGGCGAGGAGAAAGGCGAAGTTGGCCGCAGGGCCGTGCTGGGGGTGCCGCCGCCCGCCTCCGCCGAGGGGACACTGCGGGGAGGGGGGAGCGCGGCGCAGCCCCCAGAACAAGAGCGGAGGGGCGGCACGGCGGGCGGAGGGAGGCCGGACCAGGGGAGATGCGAGGGGGGGGGGAAAGGGGCGTCCCGAGCCGAGCCGAGTCGTGCGGGTCCGCGAGAGCCCGCCCCGTCCTGCCCGCCCCGTCCAGCGGGGATCGGCCGGGCCGGGGTGCGAAAGCGCGGGAAAGGGGGCGCTGATTTAAATGCGGGCCGAGGATTGGCTGAGCGCGGCGTGACGTCACTTCCCAAAGGGGGCGATTACCATGCGAGGGGAGTAGAAGTTGGGCAGCGGGGCGGGAGCGCGAGTGCTGCTGCCGGGTCGGTACCGCGCCGGGCTCGGCTCGGCTCGGCTCGGCTCGGCTCGGCTCGGCTCGGCTCGGCTCGATGCCTTCTGCCTCCTTCTTGCAGCGCTTCTCCGTCTCTGCTCCGCATATTCATCTTTTTTTTTCTCTTTTTTTTTTTTTTTTTTTGTCTCCGTGGTTCCCCGGTGGCAGATCCCGGCCGCTCTGCCCCGGCCGTGCGCCTTCTCCCCGCGCCCGACGGACAGCAGCCCCCGACGGAGGGATGTTTCTGTCTTTGGTTATCTAGCTGTATGAGTGTTGTGGAGCCATCATAAAGCTAGATAACCGAAAGTAGAAATGACTTCCAGACCTGCACGCCCGGGGGAAGCGGCTGCAGCAACACCGGCGGCCCCGCAGCCCGCAGCAGCCCCGCCCGCCGCCCTCCGCCCGCCACCTCGGGGCTCCAGGTAAGCGCCCGCCCCGTCGGGCCGCTCTGCCGCGCTCCGGGCAGCGGTACCCTCGGCTTCGCGGCACCGGGCGGGAGGGACGGGGAGCCCCGTGCACACGCGCTCAGCTCCAGGTAGAAGGAAGCGGGCTGCAAGAGACGAGCCCCCCGGGCTGCTCTGCTAACAAAGCCCCCCCCGGCGCAGGCTGCGGTCAGACCTCGATAAAAACCTGCTTAGTGATATTTTATCCTCTCCTCCTCCCTATTTCTTCTCTCTCTCTCTCTTTTTTCTCTCTTTTTTCTTTTTTTTTTTTTTTTTTTTCGGCTTTGGGCTTGACCCCGGCCTCCCCTTGAAGGCCAACTTGGCGATCATGCCTGCACTTTCCTTGTGAGTTCGCTGTTGCTGGGGAGGACTACAGGGAGGGGATCCCCAGGACGGGTCCCGCAGCCCGGTGCTCCCCTCCGGCAGCGCAGGCACAGAGCCTCCCGCACCTCCGCCGCGAGCCCCAGAAGTTGGAACGTAATATGTGTTACAATGTCTGGCAAATAATAGGGAGGAAAAAAAAAAAAAAAAAAAAGAAGGAACGAAAGAAAGGAAAAAAAAAAAGCAATTGGCAAATCTGCATTCCGTTCCCATGGCGACACAAAGCACCGCGCTCTCCGCCGAGCCGCCCCGGCACGTTTCTGCAGCCGGTACGGGGTGAGGTGAGCACCCCGGTTGGGGTTGAGGTCCCTGAGTACCCCTCTTAGGCTACGGCCGCAGCCCCTCGCCCGGTGCCTGCGGGGACGATCCCTGAGCCCTCGGGGGCCGTGAGAGCCCCGGGGCGGGGTGGATGCAGAAGGAGCCGTTCTCACCGCCTTCCCGGGGCTATTCGCTGCCCCCGTGGTGCGGGAGAGGAGTGAGATGACAGGATGCTGCCGCACTCCCTCTGCTTGCACGTATGGGTGCAGGTGCCCGGCCCCGTCCTTTTGGCAGAGGAGAGCGGGCAGCATCGGGGCCTGAGCCCGCACCCATCTGGGTGCAAGAGTGTGAAAAGTGGAAGCTCCGTGCGCCCCGGGGGCTCTGCACCATCCCCAGCACAGGGCCGGCACCGGCTGCCGCAGAGACCCTTTCCAGGGCCAAAGCACCGCCGTAACCCCATCAGGAGGAAGGATCTCAGCCTGAATTCGGCTGTACCGTGGGAAAGCAAAGTTCCGAGGAGCGCTGTTAATAGAGATTCTAATGAGGAGTCATTGGAGAAATTAAAAAGGGGCAGAGAGAGACGGCGGCAGCGCTAATTCCGCAGGAAACCTCCCAGGGAAAGGCAGCGCGGGCGGGAGCGCTGGGAAGCACGAAGGCCTGGAATTAGACTATCATTTAGAGAGCGTTACTAATCTGAAGTTACAGCGGTAATTCCGTGATTTGCTGGGTCCCACACGCAGCGCCAGAATTAAAGATACGGATTTTGGAGAAATGTAGCTCAACGGCGGCTCCGCGGCTCGGCGAGCGCCGAATGAATCATTCATTCCAAAGGCGGCGAAAGACGTGTCATTAGGAGCCGACCTCCTTCTCTCCATCTGGAATATGTGTGCTCCGTGCTAGCCCAGAAAATTGTGGAAGGGATCGGAGGTGGGAGGAGGGAACGCAGCCCTTTCGCTCCTCCATTACGTTGGTTATTTATCAGAAATAATTTTCCAATTATTTGGCGCAATGTTGTGTTTGGTGCTCTGTTCCTCTATTTATTTATTTTCCCTCCCGTGTGATAGCACCGAGTCAGGTGCGGTGGAGATGCTTAAAACTGGAGCAAACAAAGCGAGCAAGGTGCTTGATGAATGCATTTATTCCGGAGTAATGATTTGATGGGGGATGGAAGAAAGAAACATTCAAATTCCTAATGAATGTAATTCAGGGGGAAGCGTTGGAGCGGTGGTGGAGGAGAGCTGCGTGCTGGAGTGCTGCTCATGGCACAGCCCAGGAGGGAGTTCTGTCCTCGGCTTTCGTAGTGGCAAAAGGTGGACATTTAAAAAGAAAATCCAAGGAAAAAAAAGTGTGTATGTATATATATATAAATACACACATACAATAAATGCATTTGTGTGTGTGTATATAAATATAGATACAATTTGTGAGATAAAATGGAAGTGTGGCGATCAGGGTGTGCACATGAGCTCCTGCAAAGGACAAGGCAAGCTCTGTCGCCTTGCTGTCGGACCAGGTGCTCAGACAGCTCCCCAGTTTTCCCTCTCCGAAGCCGTCTGCTCTCAGCTGACTGTTTGGGTGTTTTGCAGGTTGTAGTGCTGGTCCACATATCCCAGAGCCGTTCCCCCAAAGCCGGCTTCAGGCAGGGATGGAGCACTTTGCCCTTCATGTTCTGGGCAAGAGGGGCTGCGGTCACGTTTTTGCTGGGGTTTCATTCTTCATTTTCACCCTGGGAGTTGGCAGTGAGGGTGCGCCTGTCTTCACTGCAGCGCCCGCCTTGCAGCCCAGTGCCACTTCTCCGCTTTCTGCCTTCTGATGGGCCTCTGACCCACCTCCTTTGGGCATGGAACGGGTTTTGGTGAGTGGGACCACACCTGGAGCATCTCAGCAGCATGCTGCTGCTTGGCCCTGTGCCCTGCTGGTGCCGGTGTCCTTCTTTCCTTCCTCCCAAATCCAGAAGGACGGCGCCTGCTGGTGCCCCATCACCTGTGGGGCGGTGTGACGCTGCAGGCAGGGAGCAGAGCGTGGCTCCCAGGTCCCCTTTGCAGAGGCAAGGGTGCGGTGAGGGTGGGGTGACGTCTCCGAGGCCGGGTGCGATGTCTTTGTTCTTCAGCTGTGCTGGGGGTGGGCAGATGGAGACGGGGATGTAAGGATCCTCAGGGATAAGTGGAAAATGCCATTAGGGGATCAGTGCCATAGGGCATCGCGTGCTCAAACTCTTTTATTTATTTCTCTGCTCCAAAACTTCTCCCCGCGCAGCAGGATGGGCTCATGGATTTGTACCCACTGCCCAACCCGTGTGGCTCTGAGTGGGTGGGGATGGGGCTGCCCGGTGCCTGCTGCTCCAACAAGCTGCACTGAATGGAGGCAGGGCCGCTCGGTTATGGATGAGATCCCATCAATGGGCATTTTTGTGGAATTGCCTGGCGATGGCTGGTGTGGAGCTGGAGGCCTGGCTCCATCGGTCCTTTTGTCTCCGTGATTCATCGCGTGCTGCCTTCACCCACCTGCCCCTGTGTCCCTGGCTCTGTCTGTGCCATGGGGCTGCACTCAAGGCCCTACCCAGGTCTGCAGCATAGGCTCCCATCCCCTCAGGGCAGGGCGCTCCATGAATACCAGGTGCAACTTTGACACTGAGAGCTTTTCAGAGCTGTGAGCACGAAGGTGTTTGCGTCTCACACGTGGTGCAGGTGCCACGTGTCATCTGGGTGCTTTGTCACCCCAAATTCTCACGAGCTGTTGGGGTTGGTGGTGTGAAATGGGGACATTGCCGCCTGTGCCAGCTTCCCTCTGCCACCCAGTCCAGGGTGGTTTGCTGCTTTTTGGTGTCTCTTGCCTCAAAAACGTTGGCAGAAGCAAGGTGTGCAGGGTGAGGACAGAGCTCTAAACACATCCGTGTTTGTTCAGCAGCTCAGGTTGGGTTTAGGGGCTTTTGCCTGCACAGCTCAGGAGTGGGGGTAAAAAAAGAAAATGGGCTGGGGAGGAAAGCACACAATCTCCGTCAGTTAGCTGTCTCTTGGAAACTCGGTTTGCTGTTCCTATAGAGGCTTTCTCTTTTCCTTCACCCTGGTCTGGCCTTAAGTACCACTTTAAGTGGGCTTTGCTCATTCACATCCAGGCTCCTTAGAGCAATTGAGCCCGCGGGGGTTTGAAAAGAAGGGACAGTCCCTCAATGGCAGGACCTTGGGCCAGGCTAATTGGTTTTGGTTCAAGGGGATACTGGATTTGTGAAAAGCCCAAAGCCATCTTTCCCACGCCAAATCCCGGCCCTTCAGAGGGGGAAGTGTGGGGTGCCAGGTGGGGAAGGGGCTGGAAGAAGGGTGATGTGCTCGGAGCTCCATCTCTGCCTCGACACCCACCGGCCCCTGCAGGGATGGGCACCCCGTGGTAGCACAGGAAGGGATCCCTGCTGTGGGTCCCTGCTCCGTAGCACCATCCTGATTTCATTTAACCTTGGCTTCAAGGCTGCCACGGAGATGCTGGGAGGAGCAGAAGGATGGGACCAGGGGAAAGCTTGCAGCACCAAATCACATGCGTGCATGTCTTTTATGTCTCGTTTTGGTTTGGGATTTTATTTTTTTCCCCTTACACTGAATCTCTCTGGCACCATTCCAGCAGTCCCATGACCTTTACTCTCCCAGATCCATAAAAATCACTTAATTATTGGGCCGAAAATCAAGGCTTGGAAACAAAGCCAGCTTGTGGGACCATCATTTCTTGATGTATTTCCTGCGAGGACATATTTCTGGGCACCTTCAGAGCCATGCACGCAGCGTGTTGGATATGAGATATCAAGGCATTATTTATTGAGGAAGTCTTCACACTCCCTCATCTGTTATAATTAACTGATGACATTTTTTCTAAGGTTCAAAATATGGTGAAAAAGTATAATTAGCGCGAAGCTGAGGCACTGCATTAAAATGTCTCCTATAGTTAATGTAATCGTGCTGCTATTTATTATAGGAGGGGTCGGCTCTGACCTCTGTGTTGCCTAACACTTTTTATTGTAAAGATTCTTGAACTTTTTTTTTCTCTTTCTGAGACCCTCTGACACTCCCATTGTTTGCTGCGGGCCCTTGAAATTCGGTGGGGGGAAGCTGTTCGGCGAGAGCGATGCCTATTCTTTGTCCCCTAAATTCCTTTCAGGTTTAGCTGAATTATGAATCATTCAGAATCGCAATTTCCCTTTGGTTGCTTCTTTGAGGCGGGGGGGGGGGGGGGGGAAGAAAAATAAATGTGCTGTTTCTCCGGAATAATAATCACAACAAACCAGAAGCGCGGTGTCCTGGCACGGCTGGGTTGGATGGAAGAACCGTCACGACCGCCTCTGTGAGCCCCCTCCACATCCAACCGATCTGTGCCCCGATCTCCCGGCACCAAACTCGGTGCTGGGAGGAAAAAATTGCATTTGTGTGCATGGGTCCTGCCAGCCCCAGCGGTTCGCCTTCCTGCACCGCCGACCCCGGGAGAGCAGCCTTCTGCCGCTGCCAGATAACATTAGCTCTGTATTTCATAGTGGCAGAAATCTGTGCCGAGGCTCCGGGCTCGAAATCCCTCTCCCCGCAATGAGCATGGGGCGGAGGGAGGGGAATTTGCTACACTTGCGTACAATTGGGTTGTTTTTTTTTTGTTTTGTTTTGTTTTTCTTTTTGCTTATATAAACAATGTATTATTTATCAGGCATAAATAATACATTTTCTGTATGTTTAGAATGCACGTGATTTCTGCGGATTAAAAATGTACAGGGTGTAAGGCAGCGAACCAGGCGCTCGCAGGTCGGGGTGCGCGGCTGCGCTTTGGCCGTGGGATGTAATTCAGCCTCTGCTGGCCGTGCCCACCTTGGGCTGCAGTGACTCGGTCACAGCCTATTTATAGCTTGCTCCCTCTTCCCCTGGTTGGAGGAGACGCACGGAGAGGTGGAATTGAGGTTGCGTGGACAGCCGTAAATTGAGCCTTTCCTAACTTGTGAAGTGCTTGACCACGGAGTTCAAACGAGGCCTTTTCAGGGCTGGGTTTCTGCATGTGGCATTAACGGCGTTGGTAGGGGAAGAAAAATGCAGGCGTAGAGAAGCCATAGAACAGCACAGCCCGATCGGACTATTGAAAGTGCTCTTTGAATAGGTGGGGGAGTCAACAGAGCCTACACTTGATCTGAGCTCAATGGCCAAGAAGATGTCTCCAAGCTGAAAGGGGGAAGCTTTTGTTCAGCCAGCACCAGCCACGATGTTTTCTTTGCCTTTGGTTTTGTCTCGTTCACTCCTAGGGAGGTTTGGGCTCCTCTTGAGGAATCTTCATTGTGTTCGCTGAAACTGCACTTGGGAAAGCTGGCGTGGCCTTAGGAGATGCACACGCGCGTGCTCTCGGCGTCGCACCTCCCGACGTGCGCTGCCTGGGTCCTCGCCTCGCATGCTCCTTCCTCCCATGGAGCACGCGTCGAAGGGAAAGGGGAGGCCTTTGTGCATTATATTGGAGACTGAATCCCTTTTTTTTAATGCTGGAAGAATTTCCACCACTTTCCTTGGGAACTGACGGCATGCAATGCAGATTCATCTTTGCAGGAGATGGCTTTCTTTTTCCTTTTCTTTGTTTCCTGGGAATTCTCTCCGTTCTGCCCTGCAGTATCCGTGAGGACACGTTTGGTTCTCTCTGTTTTATAGCAGAGAACTCCAGCCATTTTTGCCTCATGGGTTCCTGCAGCCTGGTGCCCTACAGGGACTGTTCCTGTGTTGGCACAGTGTCTATCTACGTGCGCCATGTTGGGGTTTCCATTCTGTGGGTGCTGCCTGGCCTTCCATGAGCATCTTCTTCACAACTTTCCCCCTCTCTCCCACATCTCAGTTCAGCAAAGGGCCTGTCTATCTGGATGCAGGCAATAAACGTCTGTTCTCACCCTGACTTCTGTTAATGAGATAGAGACAGGTAAGCATCACACATACCAACTTTCCTGCTCTCAGCAACATCAAGGAAACGGTGACAAGCTATTAATGGAAAGTGATGGTCTGGGTGCTAATTAGTGCTTCCTTTTCAACTTTTACCTCCATGTCTCTGCGATGCCCATCCCAGCCTCTCCTTTCTCCTTGCATCTCTTTGTTTCCAGCACGTTCCTCGTTCACTGCACACATCCCATCTCGAAGGGGCTTCTCTGTTTTTTCCAACAAATTGCTTGCTGCATCTCTTCATGATCTTTTTGCAGCTTTTTTTTTTTTTTCTTCCCTTGGTAATTGCTGAACGTACCTCCTTTCTCCAAAAGAATGAGCATGATATTGTGGTGGGGTCTGAGACCTTGGGGACTGGGCCATACAAAGTTGGTCGTGAGTTTCTCATCTTCATCACCGGGCTGTGATATCTGCTTGTGGCACCAGTGCATGGGGTCACAGCACCCTGGGGACATGAGGTCAGAGATCTGTCCCCTCTTCCCACAGGTAACGCTAGTGGGAGTCTCCCAGCAGCTCCCAGGTCCTGGTCACAGAGCAATTAGTGTTAAAGCAGATCCAGTGATGATGCCCAGAGACAGATCAGGATGGCTCTCTGCTGCATGAACCTGTAGGAAATGACAGGTTCTGCAAAACCCTAAGTGCTCTCACTTGCCACCAGGCCCAGAAGGGGCTCTTTTTTCCATCTACACCCCAGTCACTGCTGCTGCAGCAGTGTGATGTCTGGCCTCAGCTTGGTGCCCACTCTCTCCCACACCTCTCTCCTGTCTCCTAGGCTCTCTGGCTTCCTCGAGGATCTGACTATTCCCTCCTCGCTGTTTTCACATGGGCTGTGCTTTTCCTGCTGCCAGGCACATCCCACAGAGCTGCCTAATCTGTCCCTCTCATTCCCAGTCACAGGCTCAGCACACACCGTAGCTTTGTGGGGAATGCTCACAGGGCAGCTATGGTTTGCATATTAGCTAATTAATTTTCATGACCAAACGATGCTGCCTGGTCTCCTGTTTATGCTCTTTGCCGCTCCCCTCTCCCTCTCCTTGCTGACACACACACGAGACGACACATCTCCTCCGAACGTCAGCATCCTCCCGCAGCCTTGAGATGTGAGTGGTTATTCTGTTGGCTTGTCAAACGCGGGTTTCCCAGCTTCATGGTACACAGGGGCCCCCTGTTTCACATTTGCTGATTCTTATTAGACCCAGTGCGCGAGGGCCCCGTCTCTCCCAGCAAAGCACCGCGCTGCATCCCATCCATAAATCCAAGCCTGGAACAAAGCCTCCTCTACCCTGCCCCATATTTCTACCCAGCCTGCCCGCTTTCCCCTCTCTCTCCCTTTCTCTTTCTCTCCCCCTCTCCCATGCTGAAGGTTTCCTAGTGCCAGGGAGATATGATAATTCTTGTGAAGAGAGCATGAAATGCCTCTGCTCTTTGTGTCTGTTTAATTCAATGAGAATCCCAGCCCCAGATGTCATGAATGGTGGGCTTTGTGCTGGCCCTTCCTAAGCCCTAACCGCCAGCCCTGCTCTCTGTCTTTCTTGTTTCCCACCACTGGATACTGATTAACAAACTAAATTATTTTTCCTCCCTAATGATGTTTTCCCACTTTGCCCACCAGGCTGGAAGAAGCCACGGGGAGGAAAGAGTTTGTGCAAAGGATGAGATAGCCAGAGAGAAAATTAAAGAGACAGTGTTGCTCTCTGGGCTCTGGCAGCGCAGGTCCGCTCGGCTTTATTTCCTTATTAGAGGACATGGTCGTGTCTGGCTGTATTTTATGTGGCTGTGTGTATTTCAGCTGAGGGGATGGGCTCGAAAGCATCTGCACAAGGTATGCTCTGAAGCACGCCAAGGTCCGTAACTCACTCGCAATTGTGTGCACAAGTCTGCAGGTTCCCAAATTTAAGGTCTCTTTTCCAGCCCTTATTCATGAGCGATGTTTGGTAATTACTTGACACCCGTCCATACACGTAGGAGCCGCTTTCTAATTGAGACAAATTCTCTTTTCCTTAATCAGAGCTGACTGCGAGTTCACGGAGCGGGATGCCTTGGGAAGGGATGGGACATCTCCACCTGAGCCAGGAGAGGTGAGTCCCTGGAGTCGTACGGCGGGACTGAGTCCCTCTGTGCAATGGGAGAGCGGCTCTTTTACCAGCTCCCTCCCACAGCCAAATTTCCCAGCGAGGCTATTGAACCAGGGCCAGTTGTTAACTGCTGCTAGAGAAGGCCAGCGGTGATAACCCAGCGAGCCCGTATGGGGCTGGAGGCCAGCAGCCAAGGTGGACTGTGCAAAGCCTACCTGCTCTTTGCTACACACCAACAAGGCTGTGGCCAGCAAACACCCTCCTGGAGCTGGGAGAGCGGGTGGGTGCGAACCTATGCGAGCAGGAAAAGCAGTAGGGAGGAAGAAAGCCTTACAGCAAAGAACAGAAGATTTGAATGGTGCAGTTGTGAGGTGGTATGAGAAGTGTAGCTGGGAGTCATTGGGGTGGGCAGGTGGTTTGGCATTTTGCTTTTGTTTGTTGTTCCTCGGTTTAGATGCAGGCAGGAAGAATAAGCAGAGAAAAGGGTGTTGCTTGCCTGCACCCTCCAAGCACAGCCAGTGCATACAGCACAGTACCGCCTTGTGTACGGCCTTTGCTTCCCACCGCAGTCACATCTGACCCTTATTACTTCTGCAAGGTAGAACAAGGCAGGAAAAATGGCTGTGCAGTGAGCTTCTTCATGCGCCAGGATTTATTAAGAACAATAGGGGAAATCAATCCATCTATGTAGAATACATCGCAGGCTGCAATGGGATAAAGCATTTATTCCGCTCTTGAAGGGTAGAGCTATAACTCATGGGAGGCAAAACCCTTAGTGCTCCGGAGTCCCTTCCCTTCATGTGTGCAAAGAAATGCTTTAGCCCATGGCAACCTACCCGCTATTGAATTTGTGTGGAGGATCTGCTGCCCTTCCCCTCTGCCGGCCCCTTTTTGGAAGGCGAGTCACTCATTAAAACACACCTCTGGAAAATGAAGGGGCTGTCTGTTCGAAGGCATCTCTTCATCTCGGCTTTATTTAAAACAGAAGAAGAGAGAATAGAAATGTCTTGGTGACGTAAAAGCAACCCCCCACCAATTTGGAACAGAGAGATTAAACCAGTGCAGGTTTTGCTGCAACTTTCTGCTGATGCCCAAGGACCAGGCACAGCAATTACAGAGGAGAGGGAGAGGTTGGGCTTTGCAGCAAAGCAAGCTGATGCCAGGGAGAGCTGTGCACTGTGGCTGAGTGTGTCCAATGCTGGCTAGCTACATGTGTGTCTCTATATGTAAGTACTACCCTGTGCCTGACTCTCCAGCTTGCAGTAGACGGCATGCAGAGCAAAGACTGGAGCAGTAGTTAGCAGGGGCAAAAGGTGACTGGGATTTGTTATAATCTTTCTGGGTGTGTGAGAGTGTGAAGGCGGGGGGGGGGGGGGGACATTAATAGTGAAATGGTATTTTCACTAAGCCTATTTTCACTGGGTCTAATCTATCTTGTGGGAAGAGGATCTCTTCAATAGGGCAGACCCAGTGAGGCTCATGAGCTGTTTGGAGGGGGTCTGGAGAGCTGAGGAGCACGGGCAGGGGGAGGCGTAGCAATTGAGCGGACACATGTCAGACGGTCTTCCTCAGCAGAGATGACTTGGTAGGTAGCGTGCTGTTGGGCAGATGGGGTTAATTCTTACACCCAAATCAAAAGGCAACCGAGGGGGGAATGTTTTATTAATGAAAGCAGCCCTTTGTGAGTATTCCTCCTGAGGCACGTTCCCTCCACCCGCTGCCTTCCCCCCTGGCTGCTGTCTGGCCCCGCGTCTTGCTCAGTACCTGCTCAGCTGCCACTCACCCACTGATGGGTTTCATCAAGAAGTGTCTCTGCATGTCTGAGTCCTGGGCCTGGGTGAGCAAGGCCACGCAGGAGGAGGGACGGGTCTTTGGCTTAGTCAGCCTGAAGAAAGGGATGTGCCATAGACAGCAAAGCTCTCACAGGTTGTATGCCAGCCTATCACTTGCTGCACAGTCACCTCTCAGTGACATCCAAGATTGAGAGACACCATGGTTTGCAGAGCACAAGGGAAAATGCAGGTCAAAAGTGGGCATCTCAGTGGGTAGGGATGAAGGGGACAACTAGAGTTGGGTTGGGGACGTTTGGAATGCCCCCTTCCCGTTCAACTGCCTCGCTCTCCTGCCAAGGAATGGTCTCTAGAGAAAGGGCAGAGGAGCTGCTTCCATGCTCCAGAAAGCATTGGTGCCTGCTTCCTTGGGGGCACTGGGCAGCTTGTTGTGCCAAAGGTTGTGCGAGGGGGAAGGGCTGCGAGCAGAGGTTATTTCTGTCGCTTTGTTAAAAATAAAACAAAAGCTGTTTTATGACAATTGATTCGGAAGAAGGAGGAAGCGGAGCTCAATTCCCAGAGCTCCTTTTAGAAAGGCTCTGCATGCGCACGCGTGCGTTGTACGTGTGTCAGAACAGAGCACCCAAGGAAGGCCAGGTCGGGAAACCTCGCACGGAAGCGGGGAAGAGACCCCGATGCATGGCTGCTTCCCTGAGGGAACCCCCGCAGGGCTAATGTTTGATCTGAGGCTTGGCTGTACTCCTCTGAAACCTTGGGATGTCAGGAGCTCAAAGGGAGCCTGGGACAGAAGAGTATGCTATTTGCATTTTCCTATGAATGCATCTATTTGTATAAATATGGTGTCTCTGTGCATGCGCACACCCCCCTGTGCATGCATTTGTTTGAAGAGCAGCACGCTGTCCCCGTAGTGTTCTCCGCTTAGGGCCAGAATTGGTTAGTCTGAAATTCAGGCTCTTCCTGGAGGAGCTGTAACTCCCCTCCTCACTCCCAATCCAGGGCTGCCTACGGACACAGGAGTCCCGAGAAGTTTTGCCATACGATAGCGGAGTTTCATTGTAGAGGATTGCGACTCCCCCTTTCAAATTTGCACAGACATCAAAAGAGTCTGGAAGGTTCAAACAGATCACAATGTAATCAAAATGCCAAGCCACCGTCTGTTTCTGCCTTTGGGTTGACAAGCAGGATTAGCACCCAAGGGAAGCAGGGTGTAATAGTGTTTCACGGGCACTGTGAACGGCCCAGAAGTGCACGGAGTACAGAAAGGTTAGCCGAAGGGCAGGTCTAGCTACAGATGCATGGTTGGGGGGTGGATTTTAAAGCAAGGAGCTGCATGCGTACAACCTCCATGGATGTTTCCTTTAGCAGAAGCAGGACTGTCCTGTGTATGGCTACGTCATGCTAGAAGCAGTTTAAACCCAACTGGAGAAAGCCAGTCTTGGCCTGGAATACAAAAGGAGCAATGAGCAGCAGAAGCGGTTGACCTATAGTGCTGTCATGATAATGGTGGGGCTTTCCGTGTAGACAACGCCAGAGTGGAGCAGCCAGCCTGCCATCCCTTATGTTTCGCTGTCTAACCGAGATGTACAACACAGCTTGCCTGAGTGCGGCTGTAATCACCCTCTTGCCCGGGCAACGCGTGCACTGGTTCTCAGCAGAGTCAAGGAGCAGATGCCAAATTTTCAGTGTGTGTCATGTGCCTATTTTACCATGCAGATAGCCCCGTATTGGCTAAAGACACATGAAGTGTTCCCAAACACTGCTTTTATGTCAGTAATCGCTATAGCCATGCTGAGGACAGCCCATGACCGTGGGTGAGAGTTCCTCACTCGGTGTCTGATATTGCTCGCTTGGACAACTGAACAACAGCAATATTTCTGTTGTGAAGTCCCCATTAAATGGGAAACACCAGGTGTAGCTTTGTCTATGCTGTCTGTATGACTTTACCTTTTCCTTTCATAATTGATTTTGTTTTAAGTTTGTCTTAAATTGAGATTTAGGAAGGTTGTGCGTGCTTTAGTCGTGCCTCTGCAGTTTCAGTTCAGGGTTTGTTCTGTTTCAGAGAGGAGAAAGGCAGATCCTTTCAGTACCTCTAAAGGGGCTGTGAGAAAGAAGGAGGCAGACTCTTTAGCAGGATCTCTCGTGATAGGACAGGGGGAAACGGTTTTAAACTAAAAGAGAGAAGATTTATGGATACAAAAAGGAGGTTTTTTACAATAGGGGCGGTGAGGCACTGGCACAGGTTGCCCAGAGAGGTGCTGGGTTCCCCATCCCTGCAGACACTGCAGTCAGGCTGGACGGGGCTCTGAGCACCTGATAGCTGTAGGTGTTCCTGTTCAGTGCGGGGGAGTCGGACCAGATGGCCTTGAAGGGTCCCTTCCAACTGTGGTTCACTCTCTGATGTCTGGGCAGGCCTTGGCTGCCCTAGTGGCTCCAGACGTTGGACCTGCCTGGTGGGACAGGCATGGCGAGAGCACAGCCACTACCTGCACACGCACCAGTGTGCGCTGCCTTGTGCAGGAGGGCTGTGCCATGGTGATTCTCCCCGCCAGCTCCGCACTTGGCGCTGCAGATGAACGGCCTGACTAAGATGGCCGCCCGCCCTGCCTGCGGGCACGCTCGGGCCTGCGATGGCGCCTCCTTGTCTCCCTTTGTCTTCAGGGCGGCAGCGTGGCCGCCCGTGCTTCCAGGTCCCAGGTGCCAGCTGCCGGCTGGAGGGCAGCCCGCCGGGACAGGCCCCGAGGTAGCGTGGGCCCTGGCGGCCATTTTGAGGGAGGCGAGCGCTGCTTGTAAGATGGCCGCATGGGCATGAGGTGGGGTGCAGCGCTGCCTCGTCTTCGCCACGCTGCCTCCCTCACGCCGTCCCCTCCTTATCTTGCTAATTACCAATGAAGGCAGAACAATAACGGGAGCTGGCATGCCCCAGTTCTTTCTCTGCCACCTCCTTCCTCGGGCGGAAAATCTGCACACGCACACACACACACATGCACACCCCCGCCCGCCAGCCCCTCTGTGATATTAATTGAATTAACATACTTCCTAATTTGCCCTGTGTTTTCCGCGCTCCGTCTCCCAGCCGCCTCGTCATGGCTTATCCAACTGGTGGGGAAGGAGCGGACGCATTCTTCCCCCTCCGCTCGTTTGGTTGTATGCGAAAAATCCTTAATGACATATAAAAAGGGTGGCGTGGGGGTGGGGATGGCGGGACAATAGCCCATGAGGGATTTGGCAGGAGACGTGCAATATTTACCGAGATAGACCATCCTTGCTGTCGTTTTGTTGGTGGATTACGATGGCCGTTTTCCCCGCGTTCCTCCATTTATTTATTTTCCCGGTGGCGGGGGGGACACGTTGGCACGCCGCTGCTTTGTGTGCCTTGCTTCACCTATGAAAAGGACACGTTAAGGTGTTTCCACAAACCCCTGGATGACAAAGAAAGCGCCTTTCTGCTCGGCTTGTAGGCAACAATGACAGAAGCCTTTAAAACCATGATTTTCACCCCCCCCCCCCAACGATTGCAGAAGGCTTCCCCTAAAAGGAACTTAAATACATATCATTAAATCTAAAGCACTAAGCTCTGCTCCTGCTAACTATGCCACGCTTTTTGTTTCTGATAGTATTTGTCCATTGCAGAGCGCGAGCGAAGGATGCGGAGCCTCCCCCGCCTTCCTCCCTTTGTTTAAATGACAAAATGTTTCAATGTTTTTGTTTAGAAAATAAACCTTAGTGGGTTGATTTTTTTTTTTCCTCCCCAGCTTTTATTTTTATTTTGCATTTATCTTGGCGTGAAATCCAGGCTCCTCCTCTTCCCAGATCTTGGGAATCCATGTTCCTCGTGATCGCTTTTCCCTCCTTTATCTAAAAACACAATGTGATTTTACAGCATTACTCCAAAAACATACCAATAATATTTTGAAATTTGAGTATTTGGGGCTTCAGGATATTGCAATATTTTTTTTTATAAGCGACGAATGAAAAGCGATGATTTAAGTGTGTGATGCACAATACAGATGCCATGCATTGTAAATACATTTCAGGGGCATAAAATCCAACACGCAGAGCCGGTGTTCCACGAAAGCCGGGAGTCCAAAAATAACTGTAAAAATGAATTGTCTGTCAGGATGAATCTCTCAGATCCCAGGCAATATTTGCGGGGTTACAGTATGCTACTGGGTTACTTATTGGCATAAATAACTCATTTTAAAATGCTGATGACAAACTGAAAAAAAAAGAGGTGAAGGAGATATTTGACTGATCATTGGGTACCGTGGATTCCCCACATTTAATTTCATACTTACATGCTATTTGCTTATCCTATGTTTATGGGTATGCACTTTAGCTTCATATAAATCTCTCCTGTCTGTCTGTCTCGCCGTGTTCTTTTCTCTTCTGCTATCCCATCTGCTTCTCGTGGTCCTTCTCCTGAAACCACATCACAGGATCCGATGGGGATAATGGGAATCCGCCTCTGGTCTCTATCATAAACATGCCAACATGGGCTATTGTGTCGGGAGCCGGCGGTCACCAGATGGTGCTTGGTTGCCCAGGGTCTGTGTGTCACTGGGTTTGGGCTCTCTGTAAGCCAACAAGCCCCATAGAGTTGTATCACCCCAAGATCTACCCACTCTAGTTAGAGATGGTGTAGGGACATTGGGTGACATACCCCAGAGAGGAGATGCTTCTGGAGCGTTCGGCTCTTTGCAGATACAAGCTGCCCTTGCAAAGCTGAGATCTGTTAATTCCCGTGCTCAGCTGTGCTCACCCTGTCTGCATTCACAGGAAGGAAAATTAGCGTTTTTACTTTTGTAGGACTAAATGCTGTCCTCATGCAAAAAAAAAAAAAAAAGAAAAGAAAAAAGAAAAGAATAAAAAATAGGTTCGTGCCTGCTTGAGCAGACGTCTCCCCTTGCTAGCTGTATGCACCAGTCTTGGGAAGACAGCACAGAGATACTTCTGTATCAATGGGGTGCAGACAAAATCAAGATATCTCCTTTTTCTTGGGCTGCCAGACAGCTGTTGAGCTCGCAAAAGGACCCGCTTGTGTGGGTATTGTGGAGAGCAGCTGAGGTATGAGACTTACCCCATGAAAAAATGTTCAGCGGGTCCAGCCAGGAGAAACTCGGGGTCAAATCTGGCTCTTCATTTGGTGCCAGCGTGTCCTCGTGAGGTCCTGGACGTTGTTGTGCATGTGAGCTGCAGAGTGGGAATTAATGCAGAAATAAAGATTGAAAATAAAAACACTGAACACAGACAGATGGAGAGAGCCTGGCATAATTACATTTAGTGGAGGGCCGCCATGAATGAAACCAATTAAAGGAGAAGCGATGCTTGTATGAGAGAGAGGGGGGAAAGACCTCTCTGTATCTTCTCAGGCATCCATCGTCCGGTGGGGGTGAGTCCCTGGGTCATGAGCGAGCTTCTGCATGCTTAGCGGGACTTTGCTTATCTGCTAGGGTGAAAAAGAAGGAAATGGGAAATGTAGGACGCTGGCAGAGCAGGAGCTGGCTTGCAGCCAGCCCCAGCCTCATGGTCCCCATTGTCTCATGGCTTTAATGCGTGCCTAGAAATCCAGTATTTAGGATTCAGGTTGCCATTGTAAAGAAGAAAGGTCGTGCTCAGCGCCGCTTGGCGTGGATTCCTCAGGCAGCTCTTTTGCCTGCGTGCCCTGCGCTGGGGCTGGCTTGGCAGAAAGACCTGGGTTAGGAGCGTGCGAGCTGCTGCTGAGTGGCCACGGCGGCTTTGTGCTTTGGGAGGGTAGGGGAGGATGTCCAGGAAGCCACACGAGGGGCAAGGCATCAGGGCAGGTTTGCACAGGCTGGGTGTGCCTTCTAGATGAGCTTGGCTGAACACCTAGCAAGCCACACTCTCTTCAGGGCCCCAGAAATCGCTGTTTTCTATCCTTCCTCCCCTCTTCTGCCATCCTGTCCTCTCGGGTGGATGCCTTCTGGGTAGAACAGCAGCTGGCAAGGCTTGGCCAGAATGGCTCTCAGGGGCATTATCACAAGGCTTGGGATGTGGGGTGTTTGTTGCAAAACCACGGCACCTGGAATCAAGGGCTGCTTGGAAGCTTCAGTCTCACTTAAAAATAATCGAATGGTGCTAATGAGAAATGGGTTTATGGGCGCCATTATTACAGGGAAAACTGTAGAAACAAGACAAAGACATATTTGAGCCTGGAATTACCAATCTGAAGAAAGATTCTCCAAATCCTTGGTTGTTGGTTTTCTTTTTTTTTCAGAGTCAGCCTTAGCAATTTTGGGCGGTCATATTCCTGGTATTCAAAGCTGGAGGATGGAAGTGTAGGATACTTCATAATATCAAACAGGGTGTGAAGGAGAGCCTGACAAATCCAAGCACTGTGATTTACAACGGGTTGGAAAGGGGCTGGCTTGGATCCTGCTGCATGTACCCACGACTCTTAGGAGTGGTCCAAGCCGCTGGTTGCAGGGAAACTTGGAAGCAAAGGTCTGTAGCATGTGTTTCAGTCTCTGGAATGTAGTAATTGGTAATGCTGGTCTCAGCTGCCCTGTTCTGTAAGGGATGCTCATGTGTGTACATGTCTGTGCAGGTGGTAGAGACAAGGCTGCACAGGCACACTGCCATTATAAAAACTTTCTTTGGCTTCAATATGCTCGGCACCATGGAAGACTCTGCTTAAGATCCAGAAGAGATGCTGTCCCTGTGCAGCAGCTCCCTGGGTTGCTGTAGGCTCATTCCTTCCGGGTTTCCACTCAGAGCAGCCTCGCAAGGTAACGTGCTCCTCCAGCCCATTGCAATGTGTTGCACAGTGTATGGGAACTACTGAATCACAGCCTGAACCTCTGATTGATCACCTGAGGCGAGCAATGACTCAGCCCTGGGAGCACAGGTGAAGGAATTCACCTGGAAGGGGTGCTGCTGGAAGGGGTGGAGCCTGGCTCCATTTCTAGACCCATTTAAGAGCTGACTACCACTGCAGAAGGATCTCTCCTGAGATCCCCCTTTTGGAGTTCTACAGTGAGCCTAGGATAAGGGTAAGTGCTCTATATATTCTCTTTTTGGTATGGTAACCTGCTTAGCCAAACTCTCTGGTATATTTCATAATTATAACACCTGTGTATTCATTGATTATACAGACAGGCATCACCCTCACCCTGGTGGTCACGTGTTTGAATGTGCTGTAACCACTGTGGTTTTAAATTTATTTTAATGTGGAAATGTACTGGAGCTAACCAAAGTGAAGGAAAACTGCAGGAGCAAGCTGGGACTTGTATGGGCTGGTCCTGTGGCTTCTGAGGTTCTTTCAGGTCTGGCTTTCAGCTAGCAGCCCTCACTGTTCATCTGCAGCAGTTCTGGTCCTGCACTGTCCCCAGGCTGAGCTTTTCCCGATGGGGTGGAACTGAGGAGCAGAGAGGAAATGCAGAGTGCTAATGAGCGGGTGCTAGGCTGGGAGCCATCGTGTTGCTTGTGATCAGGCTCATGGGTGATGCAGCTGGCAGCTTGGGGAGGAAGCAAATGGCTCACGTGTGTAAGTGCTGGCTGGGGAGCCCATTAGGGCTTCCCCTGCAGAAGGAAGATGTTACCTGCAGCTCTCTGTTTCTCTATGCTCTGTTTGGTGGGCTCTCAGACTTCTGCCTCCTCCCATCCCAAATGCCAGAGGTTAAATGAGTGCCTGTGGTTGCTGCAGGAGTTTAAGTATGTGGTGACTCCGCTCCCTAACCGACAGCCTGCAACATGACTTAGGGAACAAAGGCTCGGGCTACTTATCTTCATTTGTGCAAGGGCTTATTCTCCTGCCCCATTTGATCATGGGCCATTGGGAGCTGGCTACAGATGCATGCTGCATGCGGGCTTCCCATACTGCCCCACTGCAAAGGCAGAGCCCAGCTATTGGGGTTGCTGGCACCTCTGCTCATCCTGAATCATAAACAGTGAATTTTCAGACCTGCATCCTCAGATCAGACCCAGTAAGTGTCACACTGGCAGGCAGAGGGACACTGGCCTGTTCAAACCGCACACTGTACCTCTGAGGAATCAGCTTCATGGCTATGCAGAATTACTCTGCATTTTCTAGGCTGCTTTTGAAAATGGCTGAAAATTTGCTTTCCTTAGCCTAAAGACTGAGCTCTCTCGTTGGTTCTGTAAGCGATGGGCAGGGACTTGAGATCTCCTGTGATCTGAGAGCCTGATGAAGTTGGGAACAGCTCAGCAAGGGCGGAAATGGGTTTTGCAGGTCATTTTGAATGCAGTCACATTCACTGCTGTTGTTCCCCTGCTTTGGGCATGGTGGTGCCATCCTTCCCAAGCTCCTATCTGCTGCCTGATGTGGGTTCCGCAGAGGTGTACCAGGGAGAGAGGTTTGGTAGCAGAGGGGATCTCAAGCTCCAGGGAGAAGGGGCGTCTCTGCTGACCACTGCTTGCTTTGCCATACAGCCCCAGGGAGCGGGAGGCTGCGTGACAGCGCAGTGGATGCTCTCGGCAGGTCTCCTGCCTGCGGAGCCAGCGGTGACACATTGCTGACATGAACAGAGAGGAGATGCTGGCGTGAGATCCTGGTCATGTCAGCTGGGATCAGGTACCAGGCTTGGCCGTGGCCTCCAGCAGCTGCCCTGAGTGCTGGTGAACATGATCTGAAGCCAATCTCAGGGTGTTTACTGCGTGCCTGCAGCAAGGTGCTGTCCTGGAGCTCTCTCAGCTCTGCAAATGCTGCTGGAGGGATACCGGTGTGGATGTGCTGGGCTTGCAGTCAGATGACGGGTGCCATCTTTGCAGGCTCAAATGTTTCAGGGGATTTGCTTCCCTACGGATCCTATTGCTCTCCGGGGAAGATAGGAAAACTCTGGTCCTGAAGGGATGAGCACTGCCTGCACTTTGATGGCAGACGTCCCGGGAACTGTAGGGAAAAAAAGACACCCACTGATTTTTTCATTTCTCCCCATTTCTGTCTGCCTATCAGCCTGTCAGCTCGCTAGATGCTAATCCGCAGCAGCAGCACAAATAAAGCTAGACTGGAGGGATGCTAATTTATGCCTGGATTTCATGCTTTGTTTTATTTCCACACTTTATTGGATGGAGTAGGCTTTGTGAGTGACGTAAAATGTCGTGTGCGCTCTCCCCGTGGCAGGTTCCTGCACATGCAGCAGGAGAAGTTCATCTCTCTGTATTGGTGCAGCTTTGCACGTGGCCTTCTCTGTCTCCCCAGCTATTTTGGGGGGTGGGGGGTTGCTTCTGCTGAGCTCCCATCTGATGAGGACTCATTCTAAATTTTGTTGTGCTACGCTGAAAGCCAGGGATGTATTTCCAGTCTCATCTCTCCTTCTCTGATGGTGCCAGCATTTATGCATCTAAACTGTAATTTTTTACGCTCTAAGTGGGGAACCAGACTACAGCCTCTGCAATTTGCATGAATAAATGTCATGTAAAACCATCTGCTCATGGACAGTGACCAGCTGAAAAGTTATGTTGGGAGGCAATCCGTTCAGAGCGATTGGCGGATCTATTTAATGAGATGTTGAGATTTACATGTCTCCATGTCTGAGAGAAGGAGCATGGGTAGATAGATTTAAAGGCAGGGATGGATAGATTTAAGGTCACAGAAGCACTTGGAGCCTGCCAAGCCCATCCTGCAGTGGAGGTGACCCTACCTGGGTGGTGCAGGCAGGGGAGGAGGTCCACCAGCACTTTGAAAGGCACTGTGTTAGGAAAAAGGTAGAATGTAGACTATGTTCAATTAAATGTTAATAATGAAGGGTCCTGCGTAGCTTCTTGCAAGGTTATTGCATGGGATCCACTCTGTGAGCCTGGGGGTCTTTGAAAGGAAGGATCAGCCCTCAGAGCCGTGTGTAGAAGGGTCGTGGGGTCTTGAGCCCCCATTTGAGGTAAAGGGGAGGAGATACACACATCTCACTGCATTGCCATGCTTAAGAGGCTGGTGCCCTGCAGCCGAAGCTTTGTGAGCTGAGTGGCAAATCTGTGGGTAAGGAAGGAACAGCCAGGAGAGAGCTGGAGCAGTCTTTGGAATGGCCGTGTTGGCCAGGATCTACCAACCCATTTTGTGCTGAACTCCTTCCCAACTCATTCAGAGCAAGGTGGGGAGGAGGGCCCAGAGGTGTCTCGTACCAAGCACTGCTCTCAGCCACGATGGGTTCAAGCCTAAGTGAGGATTTAATTGCATTCAGTAAAATCTGCCCAAATTTACAGCACAGAAATGAGAGCAGAATTGCAAGTGTCCTTGTTTCTCTGTGCCGTCAAATAGCTTTTCTCAGCCTTGAGTCCTGGCAAGCTAATCTCTGTAGAGTTTTATTTCATATGGTGTCTGCATTGCCCTATTAAAACCACAGCTCTGTTCCCGATTCTGTTCATGTCAAGTGCATATCCATGTGTATTGGAGCAGAGGGATGTGGCAATAAAACTGTTCATGACTACTTGTTTGGATAAAAAGCACAGATTTGCTTACTTGGCAGTAGCTTCCCCTTTTTAGCAGAAATATTTGCACAGCGACTTTCATTTTGTCACAGTGGTCATGGGAAGGATGCTGCACTGCCACTCAGGCTCTTGGGTTTCTGTGTGCAGTTTTGCCATGGCTTGTTGGTAGCGATGTCCAGAAATCTCCTGCAGCAAACAAAGGAGCTCCAGGCGGTGGTTTGGCTGCAGGAGCCGCATGATGGGAGCTGGGCTTCCTCCAGCCCCCAGACCTCTGCCGCAGCGAGGCAGGGCTCTGTTGGGTTTGCATCACAGCTTGTCTCCTTTCTGACTAAGCTGACGGACAGGAATAGCTTCTTACTCCTAAGGTGCATCTGTTTCTGGAGGCGGACGTGGGCTGTGGCATTTGTGTTGGCAGCTTGTGCCGTGCTGCTCGGTGAGGCTCTCTTTGGGCTGCTGTCTGCTGGGATGGGGGGGGACCTGTGAGCAGCACCACACGAGAGCATCATAGGTGTACGGAGGTGTTCGCCTTTGTGCGGGTCTCGGAGGTCTCTTTGTTTTGTCTCCCTCCGAGTACCTTGTGCAGGCGCATTTGCATATATGGAAAACGTTGTCATCATCTCCTCCCCCTTCCCCGGCTCACGCTGCTCTGCCGACTCGTGGGCATTTCCAGCTGAACGCTGCTGCCGAGCCCAGCCAAGCATGTGGGGCTGGGGGCTAAGCCCTGTCTGCTGCTTCCTTCCCCAGAGGGCAGTAGGGCGGCTGGGGGGCGGTCAGGACATCGGGGGCATCTTAATTTTCTCTGACTTGCCGTAGGAAGATGGTCAGGTCCTGAAGGGCTGTTCCCTCAGCCCCGACCCTCTCTGCTCCCTCCCTCATTCTCTCCATGCTGAGAGCACTGAAGAAAGCATCCAAACCCTGCTGCCAGTCTAATCCAAGTTCAAACCATTTTTGTCCCTCTCCAAAAAGCCTGGGAGCGGTCCCACCGACAAATCCCTCGCTCCACCAGCCGCCATTCACCCCCACAAAGACGTCCTGTACAGGACACGTTCAGTCCCTAATCCTCTCTAAGGTGCTGCAGGCTCTTCTCTTCCCAAACTCACACCTGCTCCAGGAACTCGAACGCTCCGAGGTTCGTCTCCGTGCTCTGCAGCCTCCATGGGGACAGGCTGGGCCATCGGAAGAAGGGGGTGGAGGAGAGCCGGGGCAGCTGCGGGGCTTGTGTTAGTAAACACTTCCTTGGGTTCACATTTTAATTCCTTGCCCCCCTCCCCATCTTCTCCCCCATCCTTTCCCTTTTCTGTACGCTCACACAATGAGACCATTGTCAAGGGGTGATTTGAATGAGGGGTCTCCGGGCATGTTCCCAGCATTGTCAAACAGAGTGGGAAAAAAACCACAACTCCAGCCCAGCCAGGAGGACCGGACCAGACTGAGACAGATGCCTAAATTAGTGACAAAGCCTTTTGAATGTCCCCCCTAGACAAGGGTTGCCTTGTGTGTGTGTGCGTGTGTGTGTGCATGCTCGTGGGTGTGTATTTGTGGCTGGGTGGCAGCTTGCATGTCTCCCCATGTTAATTAGTTTTGCATGCATGTCTGATAAGGTGCCAATGAATATATTTGTCCTTCCATTGGCGAAAGCTGTCTCGGCGGCAGGGGAGATGCGGGGCTCTGGGGGTGTGCTCAGAGCAGCCCGGGGTAATTGAGCTGTGCGGGGCTGGAGGAGAAGGGCTGAGAGCCCGGTGCATCAGCGGGGCCGGGCTTCCCAGCCATGGGTCGGCTGCCTTCTTTGCAAATTGCAGAGAGTTTAAAAGAGAACTGAAGCTTTTTTTTGGTTCACTGGGTCTTTCTGTTCGCCTTTACTGATTGTCTGGCTGAGGGTCTGTGGGCTCTTTCTTTTCCTCTGCCCTGTGTCTCTCTCTCGAGTCCCTTAAAAGGTGTTTATTTCCAATGGGTTTGTATCCATCTTTGTATGTACACATACACATGCAATCACTCACACAAAGCCCCAGCAACAAAACCTCAGCCTGCTTCTCCAGCGAGGCAGCCGGATCCACTGCCAGCTACAAAGCATGGGAAGGAGCGGAGCTGGGGTGTGCAGGGCATGGAGCAGTGGGAACAGGAGCTGGAGAGACAAAGGGAGCAGTGCTACCAAGGATTTATCAACATTTGTTCAGAACAGAGTTATTAATTACAAAGATAAAAGTCTTTCCACTTCCCCAGCATATGGACCGGCACGTAGCGTCATTCCTTGAGTGCGTCCATTCATCCATCTGTCCATTCCCCCCACCTGCATTCTTCAGATTCACATAAGAATCCATAGGATGTAGGGATGTTAACACCAGTTCATGTCTAATTAATTATTTTTTTTCATCTTTCCACTGAAACCAGCAAGACTCAAGAGCCAGTGTACATTTATTGAGCAAGAAGCTCCAGAATGGCCTTCCCTCCCCATGCCCCCCTCTGCTGCTGAGCAGCTGCTGTGCTGAAAGAGCAGGGAATTACATGGCTGAGCAGCGACTGCCACAGGGCTGCTCGGAAGCGAAGGTCATTTGGGGAAGTTTTGCTGCATGCAGGGTTTGGTGGCTTTGCTTTCTCTTCTATGCTGGGTTCCCTGCATGGGTGCTGAGGGTGTGGAGAGCAGCGGGGCTGGTTCTGGTTGTGAGATGGCTTGGTTGGAACAGCAGAGCATAGGGCGAGCACCTCAAATCTAAGAATCATAGAATAGGCCAAGTAGGAAGGGGCCCATAGGGATCATCAAGTCCTCCATGCTGATGGAGCAATAGGCACGGTGGGCATCTCAAAGCACTCCTGGGGAGTGCGCAGGAAAAAAGGACCCCCGCGAAAATGCAGGTTAGAGAACAAAGGCAATTTCGTGTGGCTTATCAGCAGTGCCTAATTGCGCAGGGTGAATAATGAGCGGTGGGGGAGGCAGCTCTGCTGTCCTCTTGACAGGCTGCAGCCTGTGTCTGGAGAGCCCAGTGCCAGCACATGGTGGGGGTCCTCAGAGAGGGCCAGCTCCATCCTCTGCATCTGTGCCCCCTTCAGAGCTGCTGGGCTCCTCTGCTGCGGAGCCTTTGTGTTAACCCCACATCACAGAACTGTGGGGTTGTGGAATCACGGAGTCATAGAATGGCTTGCGTTGGAGGAGACTTTAAAGATCATCCAGTTCCAAGCCCCTGCCATGGGCAGGGTTGTCAGTCACTAGTATGTACCCTGTAAACCAAAGGGGAATGTGCCATTGGAAGAGGTCACCATGCAAGTGCTTGGACCCGTTGTTGGCTTGTGGGGTGCATGCGTTATCCGTGGCTGACCCTGCCTTTCATTGTGGGGAAGAATTGGGAAATGGCCCACAGTCCCACTGCAGACCCTTCCCATCCATCTCCCACCGCTCCATGCATCCCACCGCTCCCTCATTCTGCTCCCAACCCTGCACGGGGCCATGGAAACCTCTTTGTCAGAGCTCTGTGCCAGCCCAGTCTGCAGAAGGGCTTTTTTTTTTTTTCCCCCTATTGGGATGACTATTCCCACACAAGCAAAGCCTCTTAATGAATCTGTGGCAGCAAAGTAGGTGAGGCGCTCGTCCTGCCAAGGCTGCTTGGCACGGCTGGAGTCACGTAATCGTGCTCAGCTGCCAGCAGGGACAGAGCAGGAAGAGTTAATGTGGGGACAACTAATCCCAGCAGGACGGGTGGCACAGACCTGTCCTTCCACACCTCCCCCTCGCCGCAGCCCACCTCTTCCTCTCCACCTCCACCCTTCACTCATTCCTCCCATCTCCATCGCGCTGTCACTCCTCCCCCGGCCCCTCCCGTGCCCTGCTCTCTCCATCCGGCGTGTTCCCCTCCCTCACGCTCCGAGTGGGAGTGAGGGGCCGTGCGTTTGGGCTGCGGTGGAGGTCACAGCTATATGGGGATTGTTTAAAAGAGATTTGCCCACATCCCAGCCCATGTGACCAGCCTCAGCTGCAGGTCTCTCTTTCTTAATCTGGAGATAAGCGTGATTATCCGAAGAAGGGCTGTTCGGAGCTTTGTAACTGTGACAGGGGAGCTTTCAAGTCGCACTTTGCTGGCAGAGCAGCGTTTAAAGCCGGGGAATCAGATTCCAAGCGTGGCTTTGCATCTCTTTGCTGCTGGGAGCATGGCGCGGGGCTGGCAGTGGGGATGGGAGCTTTATTAGGACTTTGCTTATGATGCGGAAAAGGAACCGGGGGAGGGGAATGAGGGGGGGGAAAAAAAAATCCCAATTCACCATTTCCCGATCGGTGGTGGAATTACAGCGATGCTCTGCTTCCAGGAGGGCAGTGGGGTCCCACTGGCCTCGCTTTTGGGGAGCAGTTTGACGGCCAGGAGTCACTGCTGCTTTCAGTGCCATGCAGCGCGGGCATGTTGTGTCTCTTGCTCTGAGTCCCCATCCCTGTTGCACAAGAGGTCTCCAGGGCCCTGTTTGGAAATGAAATGCTTGTGGCAGCTGGGGATGTTGTGCCTGGCTGTCTCCAGGACCCCATTCACATCAAAGCTTGCTGGAGGTGTGTCTTGGTGGGATGTGGGGATGTGGCAATCGTGTGGTATAATGCTGTGTCTTGCCATACCAAGGGCGCAGTCCCCAAGGGTTTCTGCAGCAGGGCAAGCATCAGAATAAGGTTTAGTGGAAAGAAGCAGGCGCTGCTCTACTTCTATTTGTAGAATTAAAAACTCAGAGCAGAGACTCATCACTGCTTCTCTTTTGATGGAGATGGGTCAAGGAGAAAGAAACCTGGATCTAAGCCAGGGGCTGGAATCTGGGTCGAGGCTGAATGAGGACTGAGTGCCAGCAGCGCTCCATTGCTCGGGCAGCACTTGCTGTTCTTGCTGTATCCTCCTTGGAAGGGGTTCAGCTTCAGGCCAGCCTGATCCAAAGGACACCTGAACATCCCTCCTGCTCGCAGCCACTCATTGCTAGAGCTGGTGTGAATCTGTAGCCCCTTCTGCTGGGTTTGAGGGGAGCAGTTCCTTGTTTGTGTCTCATGATACAGAAAGATATCAGGTGTCCCCTCTCTTCCACGAAGGCACATCTTCTCTTTGCATAGTGTGGCCATGGTGGGCGGTCAGCCCAGCTGAGAAGTGGGGCAGGATGCACACAGGGGTGGAGATGTGGGGCTGGCAGCTCAACGTACCTCCAGCAGTTGCAGGAGGGAAGTGGTTACAAACACATCTTGAGCGTGAGCTCTGCACTGTCTCCTACATGGTCTGCTGTCCCTGGAGCCCCACACAGCTGGTCTGTGGGTGGGAGCTCTGTTTTCCTTGTACCCCTGTGAACCTGATTTTTTTTGTTATTTTTCTCTGCGTGCCACTTACATGAATCCTCTTCAGTGCCTACAGCTTATTCCGTGGCTTTACCAAGGATCTGGCCAACATATGTAGCCTTCCTCCAGGGCACAGCTCTTTGAGAAGCTCCAAACTGGACACAGCATGTTTTCCCCTTGGCTGCAGGGCTGAGCAGTCCAAATCCTGTGTTGCACAGATCCCACACGTGCCCTGGGTGGGGGAGAAGCAGAGCTCCCCCCACTCCTGGCAGCCTGGGAGCAGCAGAGGGAACGTGGGCAGGAGCATGGAGGTGTTGGCGGGTGTGGGCAGGAACACACGTGTGCTGGGCCAGCCGTGCCCATCTGCACCAGCATGGTCACGCGTGTGCCTGCGTGGCAGACCATCCCCGTGCCCCTCACCTGCCTGAATCTGTGGGGGTACATGGGGAGAATGGAGGCATCCCTTTTAAATGGAATTGGATCTCTAAGAGAAAGGGTTGAATTGATTGCAAGGGTTGATTTATCTGCTGGATGTTTCTGCCAGCTTTCTGGGCTGCACAGGCTCAGAATTGCCAAGGTGGGAAGGAACTGACAAGTACTGGTGTGTCAAAGCAAGACATAAAGAACTAGAACTATGTCCCCAGCTCACCCCAGCCTGGCACTCAGGAACGTCTCAGTTCTGCAACCCACCAGGGCCAGCTCTTTACCAGAAGAGCTGCCTCCTATTTGCACATCCACAGCAGGTTTCTGTCTTGGCCTGACAGTGGGATGGGATGGCCAGGGGCAGACAGCAAGCCCAGGCACACCAGGACCCTAGCAGCCCTGTATAAAGAGCTTCTTATGGGTTGAGGGTAGATGGAGGAGGGGTGTGAGGTGGGGTGATGCTGCGTGGAGCAAAAGGGCAGGTGGGTCTCAGTGGAAGCGGCTGAGAGATTTGGGAGGTGGGAGCAGGATGGAGGGAACCAAGCTGGGGCTGCAGAGGGCGGTTTCCAAAGGTGAGCTGAGCCCAGCAGCCAGGGCAGGATTTGGTAGAGAGCAAGGGGAGCTGTGGAGGAGTGTGGTCGTGCCATGAGGAGTGGGAGAGCTGCTGCAGGGCTGGAGGAGGGGCTGGCACAGGAGTGACACGCAGCTATGTCACCTGAGTGTCCCTTGTCACAGTGTAGGGGCCATTCCAGGTTTTGCTTTGTTACTGTTGCTCAGGGCCATTTGCCAGGAAGCCCCCAGCGCATCGGTGCACGAGTCCACTTTTAGTGACACCTAAAAACCAAGAGATTTGGAAAAAAAAAGAGAGATTTTTTTTTTCCTTGCCACCTCATTGCCATAGTAACAGAGGTCCTGAGGACACCTCCATGAAGTAGGTCACAGCAGACCCCGGTTTGCTGCTGCTCATGGCCAGCGCCGGGCATCCCCAGTGCTGTGAGCATGGCTGGGCTGGAGAGGTGCCCTGCAGTGGGCAGCCCTGGCCGTGCCCTGGTGAGACACCGTGACATCACCCAGGTGCCATGGAGGGCCGTCCCACGCCTGGACACCGATCGTGGGAAACTGCCATCCCTCCTGTTGGTGTCCCCAAGTCAGGGCTCCCTCCCATCCCCCTCCGCCTCCCTCCCCCCTTTCACTGGAGCCTCTCTCCTTCTGATTTGCATAATTTTCCATTTTCAGTGTCCCCTTTTCTTTTTCTCCTCTCCATATGGTGCGTCCCCCTCTCTGCCTGGTGCAGGAGCCTTCCTTAACAAGCTCGGCAAAGCCCTCTCTCTCAGGGGCTGCACATGAAAGATGCTCTGTAAAAACAGAGGCCGGCGAGGAGCCCTCCCCCTCTCCCCCTTGATTTATAAGGGGCCGGGATGTGGGAACGTTCCTGGGTCGTGCTTTGGAGCCGTCGGGTGTTTGCAGCCGTCTGCAGTGCCTGTTTGCTCCATCCATTCAGCACAGACCCCTACGGCTGGCGCTCCCCGCGTCTTTCATCTGCAATGCAAAGAGTGGTGGGGAAAGTTGGTGCCTCTGCCGCGTGTCCCAGGCTTTGCTTTCAGCTGTTGAGGGATGCTCTGTGCCTGCTGCTTTGGGCTCGGGCTGTACCGCTGCTCCTGTTGCTGCCCCACCTGGGGCACAGGTGATACAAGTGGCACAGCTGGCACAAGTCCCGTGACCAAGCAACGTTCACCATTCATTCACCATTCATTCACCATCATCTTCTCCATCCCAGCCTGGGCTTTCCCACCGCCCCCGTCCCCAGCAGCCCTGTGGCAGTGTCTGTGTACAGACCCCACTGCCACCCGCAGGGATCCCACTGGCGCTGTGCAGCTGGGCAGAGGGTGCCAGCCCAGCATTTGACGGGTTAAACTGGTCTCCAGCTAATTTCTCCCAGCGCTCCCCTCCTCCTCGCGCTTCTGTATGCAGCAGGCAGGGCCTCCGCGCAGGTTCCTGCACTGAGCTGTTGCCAGGGGAGTAGTTAGGCGAGTCTGAGCTATGCGGGGAAAAGGCCCGGGCTGTCAAAGTGTCTGAGATGAACCATAGCCCGGTCCCCCTGCAGCTGGGCCCAAGCATGCATCAGCCCTTGTTTGGAGCCTGGGAATGGCAAAGCCCAGGGAGGTTCAAGGGCAAACTTGCTATTCATTAGTCAGGGGTCCTTGACGTTCCCACTCTCTGTCTCCCTTCTTCTTCTTCTTCTCTTTTCTGTCCCTCTTTTGACAGATTCCTGGGTGCTTTGGGGGAAAGCTCCCCTCCTCCTCGCCCCGCCAAAAGCCCTCCCCATAAAATTCCCTGCAGACAGGCGGGGGGACAACAATGACGGCACCGAGAGCCGCATCCCGCGGGCATCCTCTGCCCCCCGGCGCCGTGCGCGATGCACTCGCTCCCAGTGAGCTGCGCGTCGCCCGTGTTTTATCACTGTGATGCTCACAGGAAATTGTAACTTGAGATAAGAAAATGTCAGCTGCATTCTCCTCTCACCGAGCCCAAAGCGCCATGAAGTTTCTCCATAGGAAATGCAACCAGGTGCACGGGGCGGGTGTGGGATGGAGGGAGCGGTGTTGGAGATCGTCGAGGTTGGAAAGACCATGAAGGTCATCCAGTCCAACCACCAACCTGTCACCACCACGCCCGGATAGAACTGCTCCCATTGCATGCAACGTTTCATTGCTTGAAGAAATCCAAAGCTCACTTGTAATTACCTAAAGTAAACAGTCTGTATTCTTAGTTTCAAATGATTTTTCCTTCCCCAGGCCTCTGGAGCAGAACGGAGGTGTAATGCTGAGGAGCTGCAGGGAAGAGCAAGGCTTTGGTCACTTTGGAGTTGAAGATTTTGAGCCAGGGAAGAGGTATGAAGGCTCTATTGGCATGAAAGTGTGCGTGTGTGCAAAACAAAAGATTTGGGGGGCTTGAAAAATGCAATCAGGGATGGAAGGGAGGAAAAAGGGGGGAGAAGGAAGGACGGGATAAAAAAAATTGGTAGTGAATAAGGGTTTTCAAAGTAACACCTCAGCACGATTAAATTGTCCAGAAAGTTTCTCTGCATGGACGGAGCGGGGCTGAGCTGGGGGAGGAGCAGAGCCCCTCCTTCCTGCCTGCCCCAACAACGGGGCTTTGGCACACGGCGGTGGTCCCGTCAGGCAGAGCTGCCTGCGTTGGTGGGCTGGCACTGGGGGTTCTGCTATTGAGGGTGCTGTTCCTGGGGGTGCCATCACTGGGCGCGCTGCTGCTGGGGATTCACTACTGGGGGTTTCTTTATTGGTGCTGGGTTCTGCACAGCTGGCTCCTCCAGCCCCAGTTACCCAGTGCTGAGAGGTGCAGACCTGCAGGCTAGTGGATGGTGTCCCATTGCAGTGAACGTCCTCTTCGTTGGCGTCATAGTTGAGTTTCTCAGTATGAAGACAAGCTCATGTGTCACTGCCCAGGGCACCAGCATGGATTTTCCCTGGTGAGCATGATGGCTCAGCACCCCCCTCCCTTCCTGAGCTTGGGGATGTGCTCACCATCCTTTGTGTCCCATCAGGTGAGGATGTTTGGGGTGACTTTGTGCAATGTAGGACAACACAGCATCGGTCTGCTTACCAGCCTGGCTCTGTGCTCCTGTGCACACACACACATCAGTGTGGGGTCTGCCCTCAGTGAGTCATCCCAAAGCCATTTTTCTTCTGCCCCTCTAACATATAGGCTCGCTTCGAAGTTATGCAAGAGCAAAGGGATTTTCCTTGGATTCCCACCAAGCGCTCTATGAATATTGCAGTCAAAGGGTTACAGGAGATAACTATTTTTAAGAGAAAAAGAAAGATGAAAAAAAAAAACCCCAAAAAAAAACAACCACTCATGGAAATGGCAGCCCGGACCCCAGAGTGAGGAGTATTTGCACAGTTCAAAGAGTGGCGGCGGTTCATGCAGCCGCAGCCCGGCAGCGCAGCGCTGCGACCTACAGCGGAACGCACGGCGCTGCTCCCAGGGCGCCTCATTAGAGCCACGCCGAAGATTTATCTCCTAAAATGGGCTCGCAAATATTTTATAAAATTTGCAATATTTTATAAAATTACGATTTGGTGCACTAAAAAGAATAAATGAGCTGGCTGACGGTGCTTTTTGCGCCCTAGATCCAAGCGCGGGGAAGAATTAGAGGTGTGTTTGTCTTTGCTCTTCCCAGCACAGCAGTTCATAAGCAAAGCAAAGGGAGGATGGCGAAGGATGGGGCTGGGCTCCATGCTAGGAGCCCGTGCTTGTGGATAACGCAGAGAAAATGGAGGAAAACTCAGGGCAAAGAGGGAAGGGCCTGCTATAGGGCGCGGGGTGAAAGCTGCAGGGAGAGCTGTGCAGGGGACGAGGGCGCTTTGGCTCAGTGTCACAGCTTTGGCCGCAGCTCCGTGCCTCATAGGTATCACTTTCTGCAGGCAGCCAAGGGCGCTGAGGGCAGGGAAAGTTAACGTGAAGATTAAAACATCAGAGGGCTGCTCCTTTAGTGGCTCTGACATGCAGAGTAATCCCATGCCCCAAAGCCTACGGGGAAGGACAGGCGGCAGCCCCTCGGTTGGGCAGGGGAAGTGTGGGGCCGCAGCTCCGTGGGTCAGGATGGGGTGAGGTGACACAGGGCGGGATGGCAGTGGGTGGTGGGGTGGAAATGGGGATGGGGTCGGGGCCACGGTCCATCTGTGCTCCCAGTTCTGTTCTCAGCTTCTGTAATTCTGAGTGCTGATGAAGAGAGAGCATCCTGTGTGCTTTTCCTTTCCTTCCCAGATCCCAGCGAGAGGAGAAGGGATGTCCCCAGCCTGACAGCTCCTTCCTGGCTGCGCTCTGCCTGATGTCTCCGGGATTCTCCAGAAGGGACCCAACCTGCCATGGCCCCAGCAAGAGGCAGCATTGGCTGCTGGACGTGGAGGGGTTCTGCATTGCTTCACACCTGTGGGGAGGGAGCCAGAGGACGAGAAGCCTGGCAAAAATCCCACGTAACTGCTGTACAATCACCTCCAGGACCCAAATATCCCTGGGCAGAGAGGTGTGAGCGCTGTCCCAGCTGGGTGCAGGGATGTTGGTGGGAGCAGGAGAGAGGTCTGAGCGGGACGGATGCCGTGTTTAGGGGTTCTGCTCATGGAGCAGAGCTTGGCCTACGCTGTCTGTGTGTGTGTGATGGACTGACCGTGGGCTGACCATGCCTGCTCCAGGCAGCGTTCCATTGCACCGTAAGAAAAATTCACTGTAATTCTCCCCTATTAAAATCGACCCCACCCCATGCACTGTTGCAAATAAACACTCCTTTCTGCAAAAGCGAGCTGTGTGATGTGGTGCAGTACTGAAACAGGAGGCGATGGGCACGGAGCTGCCTGCAGACGCATCATGGGGAGCACGGGAGCGGCCCAGAGCCGAGCGCCGCGCCCCAGCGAACGATCTCTCCATCTCTATTTGGTCTGAGCCCCGTCTGGGAAGTCGCCGTTAAACCCAGTGCAAACAGCCCCTGTGAAAGGGCATAATGAATATGTCTCCGGAATGATTTGGAGCTCCTTCTGCTTGCAGAGCGGGGTTCCCCATTGTGCCCGGCTCCCGGCGTGCTCTCGGCAGAACGCGCGAGGTGGCTGCTTTCCCAGCTGAAACCCGAAAAAAGCAAACAATGGGTCAAGGCCCGCATTGTGTGCGCCCAGGCAGGCAGAAGGAGCGCAGCCCGGCATGGCCAAGTTCAAGGCTGGGCAGGGGGCCGGGCGTGCGGGGATGCTAATGGGGCTGTGCTGAGCGGGGGGAGCGGGGGCTCTGCGTGCCGTTATCCTAAAAGCACCTTGCAGGGCAGCAGCGGGGCTGATTGCCTGCTGTAGCAACGGGTGCTGATGCTGCTGGAGGGGATTTGGGGTGCTGGGATGAGCGGGGGTGGTGCTGCTCGCACCACTGAGAGCAGTGGCGTTGCAGGTGGATATCGGTGGGGATACCGGTGCTGGAGGGTCGCGAATGGATATCGTGGGGAGAAAACGGTGCTACAGGGACAGGGAGGGGATGGCACGGTGCACCACTGCCCAGGCTGTGCCTGCAGGATGGGGCTGCTTTTGGCGTCTTTGCCTGCAGGGGATGCGGGCACGGCTCAGCCCCTCCCGGCAGTCGCCTCACCCGCCCCCCCCCCCCCCCCCGCATCCCCCTTTTCCCCGCCGGTTCCCCCGTTGCGGCGCGGCTCCCCCCGGCCCGGATGAAGTGTGTGGAGACAGGCGGAGCGGCCCGTGGAAAAACACCATGGAGGGCCCGCACAAAGGGGGTTTTATTCAAATTTGTTTAGAGTTTAGCGGATTTGCATGAAAAATGTGTGAGAAAAGCCGGCTCCAATGACCTCATCCCCAGCTGCCATTAATGTTCAATTAAGTGCTGAATAGCGGCAAAGGGGGGACCGGCCGGGACGTGCAGAGAATCCAGGCTCGGGAGCAGACTGTGAGAACCGGGCGGCCCCCCCCCGGCCGTCTGGCAGCCCCTCCCCGGGCGCGGCGCCCCGACGGGATCCCCCCGCCGCCCCCCTCGCACCGGGAGCAGCGTTCAGCCCTCCGAGTGCCCCCGGCTCAGCCTGAATCGAGGGGGACCCCTCCGGGGGGTGTCTGGGAGGGGGCGATGCCCACCCGAAGCTGTCGGCCGGGGCCCGGCCGGGGCAGAGCCGCTCTCCGCTTCGCAGACGGTGTCAAAGCCCAAGTTCAAGTCCACGCCGAGGGGCTCTGTCCCGGGATTCCCGGCTCCTTCCCATCCTCCGCCTTTTGTTCGCCTCTGACAATTGCTCTTTATTTCTTACACACCCCCCAGCCTCCCCCTACAACCCCCCCCCCCCCCCCCCCCCCTTCCCGCACTTGGCACCGTTTAGCTGTCTGCCTGCAAACTTAACAACCCCGGTTCTTGGTATAAGCACTCCAATTCCCCCTCTTTCCCTGTATAAACGCAGCTCTCCCCGGGTGCGGCCCCCCCCCGGCTCCACGCAATGGCCCCGGCCCATCGGGTACAGCCGCGGCCGGAGCGAACTTCCTGCTCTGAGACGCACGCGAGCGAACCGGATCCGCACGGCCCTCCCGGAACCGCCCCCAGGCTGTGCTGCCCCGGGACAGCGCTCAGGTAAGGGACCCCCACCCTACCGGTGTGATGGGGCGCTGGCACGGGCACGTTTATGGGCTATCTTTCTGCACCCCCACCCGACCCCTAGAATAAAACATCGCACGGAGGTTGTGCCCCCACCCAGGCCCGGGGCTGCTTGGCGCTGCCTGGCGGGGAAGGTCGGGAGGCCACGGAGACTTCCCCAAACTTCCCGTGCTCGGCCTCTCTCCGCCCCCTCGGGAGGGGAACACCCACCTCGGAGCGGGCCGCTGGGCTCAGGGGGGACCCCGGCGAGAAGGCACCCCCGGCGGCCTCGCACCTGTAAGCCGGAGCCGTCGGGGCACCGGGCCCGCTGCCGTTGGGAAGGAAGGGTACCGAGCTCCCGGCGGGGCTGTGGGGACAAACCCCGGCTCCGGGTTCCTACAGCCCGAGGGACGGGGTGGCACAGCCCGTAGGGCCGTCCCGTGCTGTCAGGGTGCCCGTGGGGAGTACGGCACATGGTGTGGTGCGCCGTCGGGGGCCACGGGGCCACGGTTGTGCCTTCCTCCGGATTTGGTTGTCGGCTGAATTTAATTTTTTTGAAGGCAAAATTGGATGAAGGAGATGAAATGAGCCTTTCCTCTCGCGATTAAAACAGAGAAAAGAGAAGGAAAGAACGAAAATACCTTACTTAGGGAAAGGGGACAGGATTTGGGAGAAGGAAAAAAATAAGGGAGTTGAAAGGCTGCGGGATATGGCGTGGGGAACATGGGGAGGGGGGTCCCCGGGTGCCCGGACACTGCCGCACTTCAGGCACAGCACCGCGGTGCCCTTCTGCGGAGCCTCGGGGCGGGGCGGCCCTGCGCGATTCGTAGAATGTCACATAGCGCAGCATCACGGCGCGTAGCAATTCGGTGTCATAAAATACAGCATAACATGTAAATAGCGCTGTGCCGTGTTGTAGGGATGTAGCGCTCGGCTCACGGCTCTGTGCTGCGCTCTCACCGACGCGGTCCCCTCCTAGGGGCTGCTCCCCCTCCCCCCCCGTGACGGGGTGCCCCATTCCCATCCTCTCTGACGCCCGGGATCGCCCCGTTTCCGTGCAGGCAGCGGGGACCCCGCGCACCTTTCCCCACGGCCGCGGTACTCCGGTGGGCTGCGGGGAGGGGGGGGGGTTGGGGGGTTTCTGGGGGGCCGCGGGGCGCAGCCACCCTCATCGCTCCCCGTTGGGCGCCTCCCAAATCACAGCGCAGCAATCCGAACGGGCGCACGTTTGAAAATCGCAGCATTGTGGCACATCGGGGTGTGGACACGCCTGCTTTGGGAGGGGGGGGGGTTGAAGGAAGGTGGGGCGAGGCTTTATTAGTATTTTTTTTTTCCTGTAGCTATTAAAAATATGAAAGGAAGGAAGAAAGAAAGAGAGAGAGAGAGAAAGAGAGAGAGAGAGAGAGAGAGAAAGAAAGAAAGGAAGAAATAAAGAAAGAGCAAAGGTGACTCCAAATTTCGTCCCATCCGTGCGTTCCCCCCTCTGCTGCTGGACAGGAATAGGTTTCCACCCCCGTGTCCACACACACGGCGATTTTTCCCTCTCCGATCCTCAGCAGACGAAGCGGGGGGGACAAACCACCTCCCGGGCCCCACCCGCGCCCTCGGGGCACCCGCAGCTGTCCCGCAGTGCCCGGGCAGCAGCGGCCGGGCCGGCGTCGGCGCCCCTCGGGGAGATGGAAAGGGGCTTCCCCCACCCCCACAGGATCGGTCGGAAATCAGAAATCCCCCGCGCATGGAAACGGCCCTTCCCCGGCGGGGGGGAGGAGGGGAAGGACGGATGGAGGGATGGAGGGGGAAGGAGGGATGAAGGAGGGCGGGAGGGGGGAAGGGTGCCGCGCCCCTGATTGGCTGCTTCAGCACAAAATCCGGCGCTAGGTTTGAGGGGAGGGGGCCCGGGGGATGTCGGGGGGCAGAGGTGGGCGCCCCCCGGCCCCCCTTCCCGGCAGCCATTTTGTGGCATTGCTCTGCCGTCGTGCCAGGGTCGGGGTGGGGGGGGACCCGGCGCCGCGCTCTGCCCTCGGTGGGGCTCGGGGTTGGGGGTAGCTCGGTGCCACGGTGGGAAATGTATTCCCTCGGCCGCCACGCTCGCCCATTGACAGAGATAAACATGCAAATGAAGCGATTTGCATGTCATTAGCATACAGGCAGATTGGGGGGGGAGGGGCTGCCTGTATGTGCGCACTGCAGCGTGTGGCAATGCAACACCCAAACAGCCATTGCCGAAGGCTCCTGGCAGCGGCACCTGCGGGCCCCGATTCGTCCCCTGATCACCCCTTATCTCCCGATGCGGGTACAGCTGGGCCTCCCCGGGTCCCTCCGCACCCCACGTTCTGTGCCCCCTTCCCGGCCGGGTGCGGCCCTGCGTGGCACAGAGACAGGCAACAGAGCGATGTGGCAGAGCTGAGGCAGCGCCTTTCTGGGGCTATTTCCCAATTTCCCCTCCGTACACGGGAACAGAGGGGCTGGGGAGCTCGATTCGACCGCCGCCCCACTGCAGCCCCAAATCGAGCTGGGAAAGGAAATAAGAACCCACAGAGATGCGGACAGAGCGCGGCCCGGGCTGTGTGCAGGGCCAGGCAGAAGGTTCTGGGATCCCCCGGGGCTGGGGGACATCGGGGTGCAGCTCTCCGGGTACACGCACCTCGGGGTACAAACACTGCGGTGCATCCCTCGGTTGCCCCCCCTGCGGAGCATCCATCCCTTTGGGCACCGAGAGCACCGCACACGCGGCCGTTCCCGCACACCGCGGGGGTATCGCTCTCCATACACTCGGAGGGCCCCCCCGGCCCCGCACCCCATTCTCGGCCGGCTGCGGTGCGGGAGCGAGCGGCTGCGCGATGCCCTGCGCACAACCCCGCGGGTTTTCGTTGAAGTGGGATCAGCTCGCAGCTTCCTGCCCGCAGAGGGCCGCGGGGCGAGGGAAAAGCATCGGGGGGCGAATCCAACCCGAGAAACGTGGATGCCAAAGGTGCCCTCCGCGCTTCTCCCCCAAATCCCGCGCCTCTATGGGGGAACCCAGCGGGCAGCGAGAAGCACCCGTTCCTCGCCCGACTCGGGGCAGCGCTTCGCAGCCCGGGACCGTCCCCATTCGGAGCTCACTTCTATCGGGATGATCCCTTTTCCCTTAATCTCTTCGCACGTCCCACCGCAGCCGCTCCCCGTGGGCTCAACGCGGCTGCGGCCGTTCCGAGGGAAAGAACCCCGCGGTTCCGCTGCGGCTCCGGGCTGAAACGGCTTCGCGTGGAGCGACCGCACCGCTCCTCCGTCCCCGCACGGCAGAGGAAATCGCCGAGCAATTGGTTTTTCAAAACAATTTGTAACGTCTCACGTGTATCCATCTCCCGTCTCCCCCCGTGTTTCCTCGGGAGAACGAGGAGCAGCGCCGGAGCGAATTCTTCCTGCTGAAAATTCCTCCCAAATAGAGTTAATAGATTATTGTCACAAATAATGCCGCCTCTTTTCTCAGCGACTCGATATACAATCCGAACTTAGAAACACCGTTTTGTTTGTGGGTTTATTATTATTATAATATTTTTTTAATGTACACGAAATCTAATTTTCTTAAGCTTAGGCAGCCCTGTGGAATAACCCCCAGATAACAGCCAGAATTTCTCTTTTAAAGCGACAAGTATATGTGTATATATTTCTGGCTAGCTATGCATTAGGCGAAGCTTGCGGGAGAAGCTCTGTGGGAGGACAATGCCGAGCGGGGCTGGACGTGTCCGGCGGACACCACTTAACGGGATTCATCTTTCTTAATTTCGCTTCCGAGCGAGACAATTCGGTAACCAACGCGGGGTCGAAAAGGGAGATTCCCGGAGACGTGAGGGGCGGCTCCGCCCCGGTCACCCCTTCTCCGTCCCTTCGGTTTTGTTTATTTTTACGCTGACGATTTCTCCCCGTGCCCGATTTTTCCGAGAGAAAGACGGGAGCGGCGCCGCACGGACAGAGCCGGGCTCGGGGGAGGGCAGAACAAAGTTTATTAGTGCCGTGGGTGGGGGTGCGGGACGTGACCCGGCTCTACGGAACCGTTTTGCAGTGTGCGGGTCCGGCGCTGCTTCTGGGCGCGCACACAGCGGTGCTGGGCACGGAACGCACCCAGCGCATCCCCCGCTCCGCCTTTGGGGCCAGCGCCGGTTAACGAACGGGGGCCGTATCTGTGTCGGTTCTCTGCGGCTGGGGCCGGGCAGGGCGAGCCCGAGGCTTTGCCGTCCCGTTCCGCCGTCGGGGCCCGGCAGGGCATTGGCACGGGGCAGGGCCGGGTTGCTCTTCTCTCCCCGGCAGCCGCGCGTCCCGGCACCCGATAGGGCGGGGGTGATCCCAGCTGCTTTTCCGTCCCCTGTAAACCTTTCCCCCTCTCAGGCGAATTCACCCTGCTCTGAGCTCGGCTCCGGCGCCCGCAGCGCGTCCCGCAGCTCGGCGGGGGCATCCCGTCGGGAAAGGGGAAAGGAGCGGAGCGCGGCAGCACGGCGAGCAGCGGCGGGACGCGCCCGGGAACCACGGAGCCCCGCGGAGCCGCGCCCCGACGGACGGCCCCGCCCGCCCCCTCCTGTCCAGGGTCCTGAAAGCGGCCGCTCGGCCGGGCCCGGAGCTCCGACGGGGCGGACGCGGGCGGTACCCGTCGGGACGGAGCCGGGCACCTCTGCGCCGCGTTCACCGGGGGAGCCGCCGGCTCTACCGGCGGGGAGACGGGGCGGCAGCTGTAGCGCTGCCCCGACGGCGCGTTTCCATGCGCTATTCTTCCCCGATTTACTGCTTGTCACCGGCGACTCAATGCGTTCCCCGCTCTTTGGGACCTTCCCCGCAGCCCCCCGCCCCGGGGCCGCGCAGAGTCGGCCCGACCGCCCCCCCAGCTCCCCCCTGCCACACGGCGCTGCCCCGCGGTTCGTTCCGTGCGCATCACCGCAGCCCCGCCGGCTCCGGGGAAGTTCAAGAAGTTGGTTGGCCCCACTCCCTGCGTGTGCGCCAGCCCAAACACCGGTGTCTGCCCCGGAATATTTCACCGTCGGGGAGCGGGAGGGGAGGGGGGGGTAGAGACAGCTTAAAAAAAAAAAAAAAAAAAAAAGCCCCCTCGGGCTCTAATCTCCCATGCATCGTTACAACTGTCCGCAGCGAGGCGGGGGAGGCCGGGCTGCAATTAGCTATAGAGCCGCTCGCCTTGCAAACAGAGGGGCTCGGATTATTGCAAATTCATTTCTATTTTCCAGGCCAGCGCTTGTATTCTCTGTTAGCATAAGAATAGAGCCAGGCCCTGTGAACTCCTCCGACCTACTGACCCCTCTCCCCAGAAATGAATAGCAGCACTTTCCGTCCTCCCCCCCCCCCTCCCCGTCAGCCTCTCCAGCAGACTCGAGCCACGGCCTAAATTCCTAATCAGGGTAATTTAATATATCTTAAGCCCCTGGCTGCTTTATTTTCGTTCCTTTTTTTAGTTTGTTTTAGGCATTCACCGGCTCTCACCCCGTCATTAGAGATCCTTATTTGACGGATATAAGAAGCTGTTATGAGACTACAAGTCTCTTTTTATCTTCTAAATAAGCTGTGCTTCCCTGTAATTAGAATGGTATTCCCAGCCTTTGAGGCCTTTCAGGACCGCCTAACAAAAAACTTGCAGGAGATGAATAATCCCGAAGGACAAACTCCCGTCCCAAGCGAGAAGCTGGGAAAGCAGCAGCGCCCGGTGCGTCCTGCCCCATGCTGTCCCGTGTCCCATTGTCCACCCATCGGGGGCTCCCATGGAACCCTCGGTGCGGTCACAGAGCCCCGTCCCCACAGCACCTCGCGGCCATCACAGCCCAAACGCACCGGGCACCCTCCCCCCCTCCCTACGCCCCCCCGGCTCCGAGCTGCCGCCCCGTCCCCATCCCGCAGATCCCCGGCCGCCCCGTCGAGGGGATCGCACCAGCGCTGCTCGGATCTTATTGGTCACCTCGGGCTGACGACGTGCTCCCAGACCCTCCCGATTGGCTCTGCTTTGTGGCATCACGATTGTTCGACGGGGCTCCCCGCCGCGGGGGGGGGTCGGTCCCAAAGTGATTTACCCCGGCCCAGATCGAATAGGTGGGGGGAGGGAGGGAATATCTGCCCCGACGGGGCGCACGGCTCTGCCTGCCCTGACGGGGAGGACGCTGGAATGACTGGTGCAGCCCTTCCTTCCCCACCTGCTTTGTGTCCCCACGCAGCTCTGGAGGTTTCGGGGGAAAAAAAATATCACATATACATACGTATATAAAATAGATGTGAAAATGCGGGGAAAGTGGCTTTGGGATAATTAGCCTTCTTGATGTGGTTGGAGAGTTATCTAATCCAGAGGAGCCTAAAGGCATCATTACGGAGACAATATTTCAGGAAATCCAATTCATTGGAGCAAAAATATGACATTCATTTTGCTGGTTATGTTATTACAAATATCCTTCAAAGCCGACATTTCACGCCCCCCCCCACACCTCCCAAAAAAAGGAGAAAAAAAAAAAAGGGAAAAAAAAAAAAAAAAAAAGGAAAGAAAATGACCAGATGAAGAGCCCCCGAGGTACGGACTGTGCACGGAGGAGGAGAGGAGGAGGATGCTGAGCAAAATCGGGGGACTGGAGGGAACCCCTGAGAGAGGAGAGGCTTGGAGGCGGTGGAGACAGAAGCGGCAAGGAGAAGGGAAACCTCCCGGCCCCAAAAACGGGATAACTGAGCTGCAGCTGCCCGGCTGTGCGGGGCTGCCTCCACCTCGCCTTGCGCCCGCGGTGCGCGCTATTTCCAGCCCTGCTTCTCTTTCCTTCACAGGGTTTCGGAGCCGAGAGCTTCCCGTGCGGTGCAGCCGGGCTGGTCTTTCCCCGCTGCCCGCTTCCCCGGCTCCGAGGCAGGAGAAACGCAAGCACCAGTAGCGATACTGGTGTCACTTGTGCGCGGCTGTGAGGCTCTGCGGGAAATGCTCTGCCTCTTCCCCTCTGGCTGCGGCTCTTCCCGGGCTCTCTCTGCCCAGCCCCGGCCCTTTCTCGTGTCCCTTTCGGGGCTGCCCGTGGCCGTCGGTATCTCCCGGCGTTGAGGTTCGCTGCGTCTTTTCGAACCCCTCAACGAAATCTGCCCCCCGCAGCACCCCTCGTCTCCCCCCCGCATCCCGGCCCGCCGCACAGCCCTATGCGGGGGCACGGACACGCGCGGCCTGCCGTTATTTAGCTCGCTTCGTGTGTTTTTGTGAGAAATACTTGCAAAACGAGGGAAAGAACTCCTTTTACCCGTCCCTAAACGGCAGCGTCAGCGTGGTCCCGGCAGACCGAGGCCGGGCCCGTCCCGATGTGGTTACGGCGGGGGTCGCTCCTGAACCGCGCCCATCCCGGCTCCTCCAGCTGCTGCCAATTCTCTTCCAACTCGCAGCCCGGTTGTTTTGTTTAATTAAACTCAATGTCAGTGTTAATTTTCCGCCTGGCCGGGCAGCCCTGCCTTTGCCGAAGCCGGCGTGTTGGTTACAGATGTCAGTACGCCCCGTCGGGGCCGCGCCGTGCCTGCCACGCGTGTCCGCGGCCGCGGGGCCATCGGTGGGGCCGGGAGCTGCGGGGCCGGGCAGGGCAAGGCAAGGCTTCCCTCGCTAAGCCCACACACGCGGGTCGGTCCTTAGTGAGCGAGCGAGGTGGACGAGCTGCGATTCGCAGGTTTGTAACAGAGGTGTGAGTGTTCCCCTGCAAAGAGGGAAGCGTATTGTGGGAGGGGAGAGTCGGTATCGCCTGGTGCTTTAGGAATTAGAGCCCGAGGTGCAGCCGGGGTTTGGGGTCGAGCAGAGGACCCCATCCCCGTGGCAGCTCAAGGATGAGCCACTTTCTCCCCAGATGCGTCCCAGGGCACAGGATGGTGGCAGAGAGCAATGTCCCCTCCTGCTGCCATCACAGAGCAGAACCTCCAACCAGCTCCCTTCCAGCAGCCGGACATCTCTCTGCTCTTCATTTCTGAAATATTTTCCCAACCTCCCTGAACGTTCTGTCCTCACATCCCCAGCTGAATGCTTCTCCCCGTGCTGGGCACGCAGCAGTGCATCCATGCCCTCTGCCGCTGAGCCAAGCGGTGAATAACAAGTGCCCATTCACCTTCTCCCTCCATTCATGCTTGCACCGTCCACTCTCTTACCCTCTTCAGCCACTTTTTTTTGCAGGCTGAGGAGTCCCAGTTTATGGCACTGTTGTGGCTGTTCCATTGCTGGGCAGGCAATAGGATTGTTTTTTTCTGCCCGTGCTCAACATCGAATCCCCCTCTCATTTTAAGGCTGAGTTCATTGGCACAGGGAGATCCTTTTTCTGGCACAGGAAGACCTTCCTACGCCCCTCTGCACAGTGCCACGTTGTGCCAGTGCTGGACGCTGTCACTGGGCTGCTCGTCCCTTTCCCAGCTCCTCCCAATCTCCCCAAGCACTGCGGAGCTCCGCCACAGGAGCCCCAGGTTTTGTTACGCCACTTTGTCTCCTAACTTTTACCCGGTTATTCATTCCTGAGCTGCTTTTCAAACCTCAGTTTGCAGCGACAGGACTGGTCTTATTTACCAAACAATCAGGTTTATTGCTGTTTCTACTCGTTCTTTGTTACAATTTCTATCTGTTTTCCCCATTAAACTCGGGATGTTGTGATTTTCTGGACCCCCCATAGAGCCCTTTTTCGGCAGTTGGCGATCCTCCATTCCCATTTACAAAGACCGATTCACGCGGGAGGCAAACTTCAGCTCCTGAAATACCCATTTCATATTTAAGCCCTCCTAAAACTCTGGTGTAAATCTCATCTTTTGTCGCTATTTATTTCGACATGAGCAGTTTTACAACCTTTCCGACCACTATCCAGCCCATGAGGGCACCCAGCTCCCGTCAGAAAGCTCCTTGGTGGGGTATTTCACTAGGATCCTGTTGACGATTGCCAGCACAGGGAATCCATCTGATTTCCTCCACCCAGCCCTGCCTGCTTGTCCACCACTGGAGCTTCTGTTTGCCATTGGCAAAGTGCTCTTGAAAATCTCTTTGTTCACACCTGTCTTGGGGGTGCTCTGTTGATGCTCCTTTGGATTTTCATCTACTTCCCCCCCCCGATGGGTGCTGAGTGGTTTGGGAATCAATGGGGTGTGTGAGAGCTGCGCCCCACACATTTGGGGCAGCGACTGGAATTACCAGTGCTTTCCTTGCTGCCACTGCCCCCATCCCAACATCGCATCCAAGAATGCATCTTGGGGACCACAGTATGAGATGCCCTATGGGGGGATTTACTCTCTCTATGTCTCTCCCAGATCTGGGTCCCAATAGGGTACAAGCCATGAGCTCACAGCCCCGATTTCAAGGCAGCATCGCAGTCCAGGGGGAGATGCTGAGCTCTGAGCACAGAGCCCTTGGCCAGCATCCACCCCCTCCTCCCCCCCCCGGATGGAGGTGCAGGTGTAAAGGCGTCAGAAGAGAAAATAGCACCCACAGCAAATAGGCCCAGTGGTATTGAAACCGCTCGTAAACAAAGCCACTTGAGTGGAGAGTATTCAGAGAGACCAACAGCCGCAGGAAACTATAATTACGTTTAAATATTGTTAGCATCATTATCTTTTATCCGCGATCAGATTAAAACAATTATGGCATTTTCAGGAATTGTCCTGGCATTCTCTTGACCGGCGTTATCTGTCAGGCAGGAAATGTGATTTTCTCCCCGCTCGCTGGGAGAGGTGCCAGCACACCGGGAGGAGCAAGAACCAGTGCGAGTTCCCATCTGATGGAGAAAACCTCCTCCATCCCATTCCCTGCCATGGCACCCGACGCTCCTTCCCCATCGCTTAGAGTTCCCGTTGCTCTGGGTTGCCTGACACGGGGCTGGGTGGTAGGGAGCGGGCAGGGGACGTTGTCCCGTGCTGTCGGGGACGTTGGGTGTGCTGGCGTGGTGGGTTCGGCAAGCACGGCTCCGTGCCTGAAAGCTGTGGTGAGCAATTTACCCGAGGAACTCATTTCAGGAGATCTAGTCTAAGTTAATTAAAGATGGCTGGCTGGGGTCATCGCCTTGGCAACAATTAAGGGCAGGAAAGACGCCTCATTAGTAATAGTTTTTAACAAAAACCATAATTTTTCATATCGAGACAATCCCTGGCACACGAAGCGATGGGGACAGGGACACGTGCTTTCTGTCTGTCTGTCTTTCCTCACCCACGGGACAGCCGTCACCACCACCTCGCAGAGCTTCCCTCGCACCGTGGGCACGGATAGCGCCAGGGACGGCAGTGCCACCCCCAGCCACCGCCATGGCTCTGCTCTCCCAGCTGTGTTCTGTTCTCCATGCCCCCTCCCCTCCCCCCCAACTTGTAATCCAGAAATCTTAATGCCAGGCTGGGCAGAGCAGCTTTATTTTCTACTTAATTAACTGTCATCCCGTGATTGATCAATTAATGATGGAGCCATGGCGGCGGTGCTCCGGGAGCTGGTGCGCAAGGGCCGGGCTGAGGCTCCCACAGCCCTGGTGCCCCAGTGCAGGTCCATGCCAGCTCCTCTCCTGACAGCAGAGGATGAGGTGATGGATGGGGGATGCCGTTCTCTCTACAAATTCGGCCCTTAGCAGGGCAGCAGTGGGAGGGAGAGTGGTGCCTGGGGTGATGCTCTGTCCGCACCTGGCAGTGGGGGGCCGTCGCTGCCTCCTCCCTGCCTCCTCCGCCTCCTCCTCCTCCTCCTCCAAAGTTGCACAAATGGCTCAAACAGGAGGGATAAATATAAACTCCCTTCAGATATCCATAGAAACAGAGCTGGAGATGGAAGACCCCATGCAGCTAGAACCTTCCTCCTCCTTCCCACACACTGCTATTCCCAGCATTATTCCAGAGCCTTTTATAAAACCAGGAGAGCTGGGCAGAGGCCATCAGCAATCACCAGCAAAGTGCTACCAGAGAGACCCCAGATTTATCCATCATCCTCACACACCTAACATACAGCCACACACTGCACTTACAGCACGGCTGCACTTGGCCTGTACACAGTTTTAGGAACTGGGATGCGCTGGTTCAGACCATGCACCCATGACACAAAACCAAACTACCCAAAGCGAGCAGCTTGTTCTCCCCAGGGGCTCCAGATTTGGGTGTTCATCTCATTGCATCACTGTGCACACACCAGGCCCACACATGCACACATGCAGCCACGCACAGGCAGCCAGGGATAAGACCTTATATAGTAGAACAAACACTATGCTATTTTTGTTATTTTTTAATTAAAGCTCCAAATTGTTCATTGGTGATGACACACACAGTGCATCTGAGCCCAGGAATACTCCCAGGTTGGGAAGCAACTCTGGAAAATATCAATAACCATTGGCATTTCTTCACCTCCCAAACCCAACCTGATATAATAATGCACATTTATGGAGAGAAGACAATGGAAGAGGCAGATCTAAAGAGAAAAGCTGTGTTTCTCCACATAGCCTACTGCTGAGATCCCATTTTGATCTGTGATGTTTCCAGGGAAAGGTCCCCATGCTCAACCTGTTTCTCAACTCAACCCCTGGCTGTTTTGGGACTGTTTTTGCAGTGTGCCATAGCAGGGGACAGAAAGGGGAGAGAGCAGCAAAGCCAATCTCTCCATCAGGGAGCCCTTGGCGATACAAGGAGAAAAAGTAGCTGGAGAAATGAGGAATGTTTCTGCAAAAGCGGTGGCTGAGGATCCTCAGTGCTTCCACGGCTCCTCTGCCCCAGTTCCATCCGTTCCTCTGGGGGAACACTTACGTGCCACAGATACTTATGGGATGCTTGTATACCACGTGTAGAAGTGCATGGTCACGCACCCGGGGACTTTTAGCTTAGAAAGGCGGCGTAAGGTAGCTGTGTGCCATGCTCCTGCTCACAGGTATTTGCAGCAGGCACGGCTGGGTTAAAAACACCAGAATTACAGGGAATGGGAAAACACAGGAACGGAACATTTAAAACGCTTTATGGAATTTTTGGACCAACTAAAACACTTTGAACGCACACCAGAGCAGATCCATGTCCTGAACTTCCATGTGCTGGAAGCAGGCTGTGCTGGCCCTGTCCCTGTGCCACGGCCCTGCAGGAGGAGCACGGTGCCCATGTGCACAGTGTGACGGGGTCCTAAAGGTGCTCTGAGCCGGAGCCATTTAAACCCAATTAACAATCTGTAAACCGCCCCAGCCCTCGCTCTTCATTAGGCAACCACAAAGAAACTTTATTTTAGAGTTGCAGCCCTTTTTTTTTTTTTTTTTTTTTCAGAGGGAAACTTTTTAAATATGTAATTGGCTCTGGGAACCGGGACCCAAAGGGGTTGCAAAAGCAAGGGAAGCAATTGCCTTAATCAGTCCAAGATCCCTGATTTATTTATGTATTTATTTCTATTTCAAAGCGGTGCTGCTCATCATATCAGGGCCTTTAGAAGCACAATTATTCTCCCGACACAAGCCCTAACCTAGGCTGTGATTATTTGCCTTGCTGAAAGGCGCTGTTCCCCCCCGGCCGCCCTCCCCATGCTCTCGGGGTGATTTCGGAGCCCCCCCCCACCAAAAACCCCACATTTCGGCAGCTTCAAAGAACGGTGCAAATGTGGATGGCAGAACGCTCCTTTCTTCCTTCCCTTTGGCTGCTTTTCAAGTTGCCTTACAGATAAACGGGGCTCCCGGCCTCGCCGCTCGCTGAAGGCACCCGAGGTCACATGTGCAACGAGCTGAGTGGCTTCAGCCCAGGTTGGATGGGATCTGGCATCCGGGTCCAGTGAGAAATGCTTTTTCAGCGGGTGATGCACGGGACGCGCTGCCAGGCAGGGCCTGAACGCGTCAAAGTGATGGAAGAGAATGAAGGGGAAGGGAACAAAGCAGCGGTCGGGGTGCACGCAGCAGGGCGATGCCCGTCCGATCCCAGGCAGCAGGCGCGGGGCTTTGGGTGAGGCACCCGCTGCAAACGTCGTCCCACCCCGCCGCCATCCCCGTGCCATGTGCCGCAGCCATGCCACCCCCGTGGTGTCACCGCACCAGGCATGGGCTGGCAAGAAATTCTCCTCGTGTGCCCCCCCAACCTCCCCCCACCCGCAATGCATATTTTGCGAACGTTTAATTGGCTGCAATTATTAACTAGCACGGACGCTGGAAACCTGCCAGTCAGGGAAATAATGAACCGTTTTAATACAAATTCAGCCCGTAAACAAACGCGGCTGCGGCCGCCCGATGCTCGGCGATGATGCTCGAGGAGGGGACTGAGGTGGGAAGCGCCGTTTCCATTGTCCCACTCGGGTCCACATCCCTGGGAACGGCCGTGCCCCAAATCCCCGCTATGGGCACCTCCTGGCATGCCCTGTGCTCTAGGGTGGGATGGGGCTCCCCATCTCAGATGGGGGCAAATCCATGGGGACCCTCCGACAAAAGGAGCCCGTGCGCCCCAAAGCTCTGTTCTGTATTTCTGCTGGGGAAAATATTCCCGCAGAGGTGCAGAGAGCGGCTCTGCTGCTTTTGGTTTATTCTAAAAAGGGTACAATTCTCCATGCTTAAAAAAAAATCTCTCTTTTTTTCCTTCTATTTTTTTTTTCCCCCAGTAAAATGAGCTGATGCTTCTTTTAACTTTCAGTAATTTATAGAAATTAATAATAAAAAAAAATAATTTGCTACGCGACCCAGATTTTAATAGCACTCGAAATGAATGTCTCGGGGCTTTGTTTTATTTTATTTATTTCTTTCTTTTTGGGATGAACTCACTCCCAGATCTGGATCTGGATCGTATACAAGCGGTTCTGAATTGTTTCCCTGATTTAAAATAGACGCTTCCGACCAATGAATTGTTCTGCGTCTGAATGGAGATTAAAACCTTCTCCCTTTTGCATGCAGAAGCATATTTTGCCATTATAAAATCAAGCTAAATTTGGTAGAACGGGGGTATTTAAAAATGTGTATGAATTAGTGGCAAGGTGGAGCTGTGTGTCTCTGCTGTCGGGGCCATCGCGTATAAAGGCGTTTGTGCAGCTGTCTGGGCTCGGCGTATTGATGCCTTCAGCACTGACTCCTTCCTGTGGATCAAGCAACAAGGTAGCGAAGATACAGCATTTAGAAGGCAAAAAAAAAATCAGGCACAATTTATTAAACAGCCACAACGTGACAATAAATAATTTTTACGTCAATCAAAACCTGATTATTGTCACTGAAATTTGGATTGAAAAGATAAAAGCCTGAAAGGGAGAACTGAAATCAAACCGCAGAGAAGATCCCGATCCCTTTGTTCTGAGCGATAAATATTTTGGGTGATGGCTTAAAACAGATAATTCTTAATTTTGGGGGAAAAAGGTTGAATGCGGTAAGCTTGGAGGAAATTTACTAAGAATGATGTACTAAGAATATACAGGCAGCATGCACGCAGGGTTGGGAAGCAGTGAGAAAAGCTTTTGCTTTTGTAGCAGCAAGGGAAAGGATATATATTTTTTAATTAAAACAGAAGAATAATTTAAAATAATTTCTGCTCATCGCAGTGCAGCGGTGGGAGAGAGAAAGATCTCAACTCACAACACTCCCCTGCGTCCTTCCGCAGCCGGCCAAGCAGGGAAACAGACTGACAGGGACGCGGTGGCTGAAGGCGGGCACGGCGGGGCACAGCGCCCCGGGATCCACCACGTCTGCCGGCACTGCGAACTTCAAAGCTGCCGTGCAGCTGCCGCAGCACAGTGTGGGGACGGGGATGCGGCTGCCAGGGACACGGCTGGGGACGCGGCGTGATGGCGATGGGTGCGGGCCGGCTCTGCCCTGAAATTGGTTCTAAAGGAAAGCGAGGTGGCTTTTAAATAGTGGGAGAAATAATGTGTTTTCCTGTAACCCCTTTTTTGGGTGCTGGAGGAGTGAGATCTTTTACCCGAGAGCGGAGGCCAAGGATGCAAGATGCATCTGCGTCTCCTTTTTTACCCCAAAATGAGGATTGTGGAGGGGGGCCTGGGTAGCCCTGGGCTGGGAAGGTGTCCTTCTGCACCGTGCTGCCCTGACCCACCTGCACTGTGCTGTGGCTTGGCACCGTGTCCAGATGGTGCCTAATTTGGGGATGAAATGCTCATGTTAAAGCAGAGTGGCAGCGACGCTCCACACGACGTTGCAGGCATTCATCCCAACAATGCCTGGTTCCTCCTCACCTCCCTGCTACTATTATGGTCGTATAGGCAGGTTGTGGTTGAACTTGATGATCTTTAAGGTCTTTTCCAAGCTGAGCAATTCCATGATCCTATTATTATTATTATTGTTCTTATTTTGAAAGGATCTGGGGACACCACATCAACAAATACACCTATAAACATCCACCTCCATAGAGGTGCCCAGTATTGGCTATGGGGATGCAGTGATTTCCACATTTGCTCCTGATGCTGATGGATGGGTGAGGAGGACCCTGAGGGGGCCGCATGCCTGCCATCAGCTACAATAGTTGGGGGAAGAAGGGACCTGACATCCTGTGTTTGTATAAATCACACCCATAAAAAACAGGGGGGAAAAAAAATAAATGAAGGGGAGATGGCAATGCTTTTAGTGCCAACTCTGTCCTGGCGTTGGAACAAAGCTTTGCCAGCCAGAAATAAATGACGCTACGTCTTAACGGCTCTCAGCCCTTCCCCGGTGCCTGGGTGAGATGCAGAGGTGATGGGAAGCCGTGCCTGGGCCTGGTGCTGGTCTGACTGGTGCTGGCAGTGGGGCTGGCAGCAGGGCTGGGCCCCGTGGCCCCGCTCGTGGGGCCGTGCTGCCGGCGGGCTCCTCTCTCTGCTCAATTGCACAGCGCGCAAATGGAATCGCTCCGCTCGCTGTGTTTGTGGCCACGGGAGTGGAAGAATTACATCGGGCTGAAAATAGTATTTACTTTTACTGATTGAAAAATAGATGTTTGAAAAAAAAAAAAATGCAAAAGCAGGAATTGAAACTATAATTACAACAAACCGTATGTAAACTCCCAGGTAAACACTGATTATACTGTGTCATTTCAGCCAGACTTTATTAGCAAGGGAAGAAGAGAATCTTCTCTCTCTCTGCCTGCGGCGGATGCAGCGCAGGATCCCATCTCCTGCCATTTGCAGAGAGCACTTTTCACTCTCCAAAATCCCGTATTTGTGGCCTCTCACCATCCCAGCCATGCACATACACGGGTGAGGTGTTGGGCTCTGCAGGGCCGTGCCTCGGGTGATGTACAGGATGAAGCACTCCGGGCACGGTGCAATGTCATTGCTTTGGGAAGGCGTAGGATGGGATGGGGTGGAATGGGATGGAGTGAGACGGGATGGGTGGGATGGGATGAGATGGGATAGGATGAGTGGGATGGGTGGAATGGGAGCCCTGGTTGCAGCATCCCCTTTCCAGCAGGAAGGCTCTAAGCTCAGGGAAGGGCTGGTGCCAGCCCAAGGCTCCATGCACAACCCCACCAGGCCCTCGCTCGCACCCCATCCCTCAGCTGAGCCCCTTTGTTGGAGTGATGGGAGCAGAGTGGGCACCCTGCACCCATGCAGGTGGGCACCTGGTGGGTGAGGCAGCATCTCCCCTCACTCACAGCCCAGAGCCGTTGGGATTTCTGCCCCGCTGGGACTGGATGAGATGGAGTCTCACTGTCCCTATGTCAGGACACCATGGAGAGACTGCATCACCCTCCCTATGCCATTCCCTCGGGCCGAGCCCCGGGGTGTCCTGCGTGCCCTCAGGCTGTGGGATTCGGGGGGAGCAGCACGAAGCCCAGCGCCAGGTAGCGCTTACACAACGGGGCCACTTCCAGCTTTGCCATAGTGGCACCCTGTGGCAAAACGCATTACTGCAGCCACCGGGGCCCTGGCAAGGGGACACGGGGCCGGAACCGGGGATGGGGGACGGTCTGAGTGCGGTTCCACTCGGGGAGCGCTCCGTCGGGGAGCGGCTGCGGGGACGGGGATGGAGCTGAGCCCCGCGCGGTGCCACCCGGCGTCGGGGCAGCGGGACCGGGAGCGGAGGGACCGGGAGCCGGGGGGGGACAGCGCTGCCGCTGCCTCTCGGAGCCGGGGGGGGCGGCCACGGGAGGCTCTTTGTCTGCCTGTCACGGCTCCCGGCGTTTCCCAGCCACCTCGCGCAGGGCAGGAGCTGTTGTGGAATCTAAATGGGGCTGTCCCGGCCTCCGGCATCCCCGCCGGGAGAGATCCATCACCAGGCAGCCCCGGTGACAAAGAGGAGATTGGGGAAGGGTCGCTTCCAGGGGAAGGGCCGCCTCTGCGAAGGGGAGAGCGTGGTAAAGTCCCCACGGAGGAGAAGCAGGGAGGGAGGTGGGCAAGGAGGTGATTGTGCTGCTGAGCAGGGATGGGGAGGGCTATTGACACAGAGGGCACGCTGCTAAAAATGAAATTCTCCCTTCCTCAGGCGGTGTTGACAGAAGAGGATGGGTAGGAGATATCGGCAGCAGACACGTGTGTCCCAGGAGAGGATCTGCAGGACTTTGGGCTTCGTGCTGGAGAGGGAAATGAGCACGAGTATGGGGAAAAACCTCAAATCATGCGTGAGAGCTGGAGGCCCCCGAAGCACCATCTCACCTCAATGCTGGGGAAGGTGATGTAGTGAGAAGATCCCTGCACCTGCTGAGCACGAGGATCCTGGTCCACACACCCAAAGACGAGATGTGGAAGATGAGATCCTGGGATTTTCTGCTATGGGATAAGGCTTGGAGCAGAGATGCTCCACTTCCATGAACCCCCTCTTGCTGTACTAGGTATCAGCATGCAGGATCATTCTGGCACCCAGAATGTTGGCCTGAAGTTTATACATTTGAAGCAAAAGCCAATGAAGGAGAAAAAACCCATTTCTGGAGCAGTTCAGGTTCAACCCAGGGCACCAGGCAGGTGTTTATAGCAAATATCGGGCACTATGCAGATTCCAGGGATAAGTGTGATTTAAACGGTGCTGAAGACGTTTTGTGAAGGATGAAACCAAGATTTAGCTCCTGTCAAGCTGCCTCACGAGGGCCAGAGCTGCCGTCCACCACATCCAGCCATCTCAGAGCCCCCTCTGAGAGAAATGGCACAGACCAGCAGCTTTTGCATGCTGAAAGGATGCTCAGATCCCTCCCCCCTTATGGGGAGCACCCCCCATCTCCAGTGGGGGGCTGCTGGTACCTGTGCCCATCCATGGGGCTCCCCACAAGCTGCATGCCCTTCCCCATGTATGCATTTACAGACCTCAGCAGATATAAGGAGGGGGAATAAGGAATGGGTCCTCCCTGGGCACTAAGCACAGCTCTGTGCCCCTCTCTGCCCCTGTGCTCAGCACCTCTGTTTGCTCTGCCCTCCCTCTGGCTGTCCTCACACCTGCAGACAATTGGATCCCCAACCACCCCCACTTCCCTCCTCCTTCCAAGCTCCCCTCAGCTGTCTTGAAGCCATATCTGAAATATGCAGTATGTAGGAGGAGAAATTCAGTCTGACAGCAGTTTAAAACACTGCACTACTTGGCAGATTTAAATGCTATTTTAAATATAAGCTATGACACAACGGACAAAAATAGCATTGAAAATACCCTGTCATGTTCCATATTGCGAGGAGTAGAGAAGCAGACCAGGCTAGAAAGGAGCTCAGAAAGAGGCCAGATGGAGAAGAGAGGTTATTTCATTTGTTTTAAGGAAATGGGATAAATGTATTTTGCATGTGACCAGGTGAAAATGTTTTCTGGAGCACGGAGCCAAACACAAACAAATAAATAAACAAACAAATAAATGTTCTCATGAAAATCGAAGTTCCATGTGGGATCTGTCAAGCGAGTTTGCTGGCAAATATTGGGGTGAGAATGTATTTATCAGTGAGTGGTAACACCCAACGCCAGCACCACTAGGCTGCTATCGGACTGCGTTTGGTCACCTCTGAGCCTTTTCTTCTTATTTTTTTTTTTATTCTACAATTTAAAGGGAATTTGATCTGCTAAATTCCCTAAAAAGATGCCCTAAAATAGCTGGAAGTGACAACCTCAGGCGCTGTGGGATGCGGGGCAGCTCTCCTCCCAGCTCCTTATCTCCACACATGCAGATGTACGGGGGCAGGATATGCAACACCCCCCTTCTTTGGTCTTGTGCCAGAGGAGCAGATTTCTGCTGTAGCAGAGCCAGGTGCCCACCGTGTGGGTGCTCTACCCCCCATCCCAAAGCAGAGCAGGGCCAGCACACCTCAGCACACTGCAGAGCACGGGCTTTTGGGACAGCGTCAGGCAGGGAGTGAGAGAGGAAAAAGCTTGCAAAGCTCCCAAATGGCACGGTGACCTCCTCAGGCTCAGAGTTAAGATGCCTGTCAGAGAAAGGCACCCACACCACTGCATCTCTGTGAAGATTTCAGAAGCCTCCAGGGGCTGGGATCTGGGTCCTCGCGCCCCACGTGTCAGCAGGTTTTCCCAGGCGCTGCAGCCACAAGCAGCAGCAGAGATGCTGAGTGGGCACGAGACGTTTCCTCAGCGTGGCCGCCTCACGCCCAGAGATGTCCCCCCTGTCACAGCACATCATGATGCTCAAGTACGGCGCACGGAGCAAGGGACTCGGTGCTGCACGGCCCGGCGGCATCGCCATCCTGCATCCCCTGCCCTGCCCAGCTGCAGCGGCAGCTCCGCTCCTTCCTCGCTCTTTGTTAAGCGCTGAATTCATCTGACAACTCAAAGGGAGAGAGCGAGGGAAGAGACCTCGTGGCCGCAGCGGCCGCAGCGGTTCCCCGGCTCCCCCTCTGCCCTCATTTGCAATGCTTGAGTGGGGATTTCTCTATTTACTAAGCTAACAATGTGGGTTCCCAGGGCCGGGGCTGATGATGACATCCCGGCGCTGGTGGGTGGTGGGGCCGGGGGGGGATTGCATAATGCCGAGGCGGGCGTGGGAAACCCAAGCATCTGCGAGCAAAGTCCCTGCCAGCCGCTTTGAGCGAGGCTCAAAGGGCTCCCGGGGACCCGGTGCCGAGCGCCTGGCGTGGGAGAGGCTGAAGGCCGGGCGATGCCGCAGCCCCGCGGGCACACCATGGCCCCGCCTCGGCTCCGTGCCCGGAAGGGTTAACGCAGGTCTCCTCATTACGGGGTTAAGGGGGAGATGGCACTTGCAAATCCCTCAATTACCCGGGCCAGAAGGCTGCTCAGGAAGAGCTTTATTAACGGTCGCCGTCTTCATTAACCGCTTCTCAACAGCTGCCTAATTACGGCCGCCATTAGACTTGGCGGGGTCTCCCCACCACCGCCCTGACCCCCGGCCCTCTGATTAACCTTAATTACCCCTCCTCGGCCGGGCGCTCACCTGAGCAGGGCCGGGGCTGGGGCTCGGGGCTGCCTAATTGCAGGGGCGCAGGGAGGGGGCCGGCGGCCGCCCGCTCGCTGCACGCCAGATGTTCGGCGCTGAAAAGCAGAGGGCTGCCCTCGCACTGAGCTAAGCGGCGGCAATGAGATCGCTAGCAGGGCATTGAGGGAGGCAGTGAAAGGCGCTCCCACCTGAGCCGATGGGGCCGGGCGGGCTGTGTCTACAGGGAAGGCCGCGACAAGGGACGGGCAACGGGGGCCTTGGGTTGCACTACATCGCAGGGCTTCCTTGTGCCCTGAGGGGACGCGATGACCCTCGAGGGACGGGGGATGCTGCACGTGGGGTCCGCACGCGCTCGGTATTTTGGGCTGTCCCTCACGGCAAGGCCATGACAGAGGTCGCAGAGGGGTGAGGCCCTGCTGCCTACCGTTCCTACCCAAGGGCACAGCTACCAGCACCTCAAAGCAGCCCTGAGCATCCCAGGTGACATCCCCAACCTTCTCTTCCCGTGCCCCGGTGCTGTGACACAGCTCGCGGCCATGACAGCAGTGGGTTGGGATGGTGCAGCCTCCTCCTGCCTGCCGGTCCTCCTCCCCAGGAGCTGCCACAAAGGGACGGCCGCTGCTTTTCTTCTCTCCGTCACCGAACGAGGTGAAGCGCAACTCTTCGTTTGCAGGGAAAATGGAGACTCTTTCTCCGTCTCCTGCTCGGCGAGATGCCCCCACCACCTTCTTCTGCCACCCCTCCTCCCCAGCGCGCACCTCCCTTTTGGGATCGAAAAAAAAATAGATAATAAAGTTCTTATTTCCACCACATTTGCCATTTCCTGGTCTAAGTAAAGAGTGTCATAAGAGTGACAAGCTAAAAGCCACTGATTACTGTGGATTCATGGCATTTATTCTCCTCGTGAAAAGAGCAAACATCAGAAATAATGTGGTCCGGCCTGCCTCAGAGCCTAACCCTGCAATTAATCAGCATTCATGTGCAGAAGGTGCACGAGCATCTGATATGCAGAGAGGGAGTAATTAAAGGCAGATGCAATCCCCGCTTCCCGCAGGCCTGGGGAGGGCGAGCAGCTCCCGCCGGCTCTGTGCCCCCACCCCATCCCCTGTCCCCAGAACCGCTGCTCCCGGTCACCCCTCTGCACCTCGGCTGGAGGCTCTGGGGTTGAGCGCTGCTCTGGTTTTTTTGCAGCAGGAATAGGGATGCGCACCCCACGCCGCGCCCCCAGCAGCACTGGATATGGCTTTCCATCCAAGCGTTGAATCCAAGGGGCACGAAATGCAGAGGGAGGATTTGGGGAAGGCGGTATTTAGCCGAGCTTCCGATGCCTTGAACCCTGACACGGCTCGGTGACACCGCGAGGAGGGGCGAGGTCCCCGCGGGCTGCTCGGGGCTGGGCCCTGCCCGGCACTATCGCTGTCCTCCTCCCGTCGGGGTCTGCACCGCTGCTCCCGCTGATCCTGTCGAGACCTTTAATCCGTGGGGGATCAGCAAATTAATCCACTAAAGCATGAAGGGCCTGAGCTGTGTTTAATCGCTCCCTTTTGTGTCGGGGGACGGCTAAATGACCATACAAGAGAAAAACCCACAGAGGGGTCAGAGGGGAGGCGGTGGGCGATTAACCCCCGTCACCTCCCTGCCGGCTGCGGCGCGGGGGGAGACGGAGCCGATCCCACTCCCTGCGTCCCCGCGATGCTGGTGGTGAGCGTGCTGTGCTCGGCAGCCCCCGGCCACTTCCTATCCATGGGCAAGAGGTCTCGGCCCAGCTCCCAGCGGACGCGCTGTTATCACAGCAATTACACCCCGATGCGCCCTCTGGGAGCTATTTGGGCCTAGGGGTCAGCGGGGCTGATGGTGGCCGCATCCTCCCCTTGCTCCCGGGGAGGAGGCTGTGCCGAGCTGCCTGCCCGCTGCAGCGCACATCGTGCCACGGTGGATGCTCACAGTTGGCACCCTGCAAAAATATCCATGGGGAAATCGGTGCCACCACCTCCCCCTCACCGTCCTCACGCTGTAAAGCCCTCGGCCCCTCAGGGGCAGCCACGACAGCATGGGTGCTGCGGCCCCCTCGGCCCCCTCCCCCCCAATTTGCTTCAAAAGGAGAATAACCTGCAATATCTATATATTTTTTTTTTCCCTCCTTTCTGGAAACTAATGGACTCCTTAAATAGCAAAAATTGCACCCTGTAATTAAGATCTTGCTTTTTAAATGATTAATCATTCTAACCCCTTCCAGCGGCATCCCACTTACTGCTGCTCTCATATTGAAATGCAGATCTGAGAGGGAGGGAGCCGAGCAGGTCTGCGGAGAGGAGCAATTAAATCTTCCAGCTGTCGCTGGTCCACCGTCCTCCTGCGTTTTGGGAGCCCTGGGTGCTGTCCATTGGGGTTTGCTCTACATCCCACACCGCATCTCCAATTTTGACCCTCTGATCTCCCTATATCCAATCCATCTTCTGTTGTCTCCTGTTTCCTGGGCCCGTTGGTACCTCCTCACTGCAAGGTTTGATCTTTCTTTCCCTGGGAAAAAAAAAAAAAGAAAAAAAAAAGTGACCTGTCTTTTTTTTTTTTCCAGGTGAGGGGAGGAAGATATCATCAACCTGGTGCAATGGAGAGCTCATGACCTCTGTGCCTGCACCAGGTCTCACCTCCAGTCCTCCTCTTGGTCTTCCCTTGAACAGCATCCAGACATCAAAAATAAAATCCTGAAAAATACACTCACTAACACAGCTCCCCTGCAAAGTCTTCCCAAGGCCTTGACATATCACCTCCTCATTCATACTTCCCTGGGACAAGCCATGGGTTTCTTAGGAGACTTCAGCAAGGAAACAGCACAGCTGTGTAGAGAGCACAGGCAAAAGAAGCTCATCCAGTTTCAATCCCACCCTCTCTGCCCAGGCTGGACATGAGGTGGACCTATGGGTGTGTGAATGTCAGCCGGAGGAAATATTCCTGAATTCATTCTGCTGGCTTGGGAAAGACACAGACTCTCTTGAGCAGCCATAGAGGAGGGACTGGGATGTGTTTTTCTATTTTAACTTTCTCCAACAAAACTCATCCCTGTCCTCCCCCTAAGCTGGTCTCTCTCAATAGCTATCCCAAGGTGGAAAAGGGTGTTCCCCATAGGGTGGCAATGACACAAGGCAGCGACGCTGTTCTCCATCCTTATCCACCTGCCATGAAGGCATCTGAGAAGGAAGAAGATGCCTAGATTCTCCTCATGGAAAGGTGCTTTGGTCTTTGTGGTCATCAGGGTGGCTTGTAATGGTGTGTACAACGTGCCCTGGAACTTTATTTCCTGCTCAGCTAGAGGCCTTTTTCCCACAACGAAATGGAGACAACATCAACAGGCTTTGCAATAAAAGACGGGAATATGCAATCTGTCCTTTTGTAGCAGTGCCTCTTAGCAGCACTGAATTCCCCATTGCTTGGACACCCTTTCTCATACAGGTTGGTCTCTTCCAAGCACCCGATGGTCCTCTGGGATATGAAAGCTTTAAATGCCTGCTTTGTTCATGTTTTGGCCTTGGTTTAGCTGAGGAAACCGCTTAGGCAGCCTGGTGTGGAAAGATCCCAGGGCCAGCTGGCTCTGGGCTGGTGCAGCTGGAAGCACTGGGAGGGAATGGAGGGACCTGATGGGCCCAGATTTCCGAGCACCAGCAGGAAAGTGGTAAAAACCCACCAAGCTCACTATTTACGGGTCCCTGCATCTCCACACGGCCCCTTTCTTCCTTGCCTTTGCTTTCCTCTTTTTACTCTTTGCCCAGGCTCCAAGACGCAGGACCCCAACCCATCCCCAAGCCCCCTCCACACCGTCATTTGCATTTCCACCAGCCCTGATTAATGCCAGAGCCTGTTTATAGAGTTACAATCTCCAAATTAGGTTGCCGAAGGCATCCCGGGCCAACCCTGGAAAAATCTCAGTGGCTGAAAGGAGCCATAACTAAGCCTTAAGCAGACGTCTTTATTCAGCTGTAATTGACGTTTAACAGACGTCTGTAACTTCGTCTGGACTTATAAAAAAAAAAAAAAAAAGAAAAAAGAAAAAAAGTTCTCCCCTCTCTTTATGTTCCCCCCTTTTATCCAGCAGTCAAAAGTGTAAGAAACCACCACACAGCCCCACTCGGTCAGCCTGCAGCAGGGGCCGTGACAATAGTGGCGCTGAGACAAAGCCGCAGCCCACGCTGCACACACTGGCGCCTTGTATGTCTATTTACCTCCTAGAGTGGTTTATGCTAATTTATTGGCGAGCGGAGACCACTTCTGCATACTGATTTGCCTCCCTGTCTTCTTGAACGGGGGCCCTTGTCTGTAGGGTGGGGGCAGTGGGGTGATCCCCTCCCAGTGGCACCCCCAATAACGATCGGTTCTATCGGTCCCCATCTTTGTCCCCCATGTCTTCCTGCTCCACCAAACCGCTGCTTCCATGGCACGATGGCTTTTTGGTTTGGTCCCTTTTGACGATGGTGAAGGTGAGGTGCATGGGGGCAGTCCGGATGCTTGAGCTACTCCAAGGGAACCAAAGCATGGGTTGGAACCATGGGCACAGACAGAAGAGTTGCTATAGATAGCTGTGGAGACAGCAGGATTTTCATATAAATATCTCTGCTGTGCGCTCGTTCTGCTGACATGTGTGAGGATGGGAGGGTGTGCACAAGTCAGGAAGACACTAGAAATCAGGATAAAATTATTTGCTTCTTTCCTGAGTGCTTATATTGTGTACTATTCTTTCCTGCACAATGGTTTATTTCAGCACCGGGACATGAATTCTCAGGTCAGGTTTTGCTGACTGTTCCTGGAAGGCCAATTTTCCTTCTTCCTACCTGAAGATGTGGTGCTGGGGAAAAGCCCCTGTGCTGCCCATGGGTTTGGCATGGAAAGTGGACAGCTGGACCCCTCCCAGGCCTGCCAGTGGAGCTTTCTGGGGCCTTTTCTGTGCAGAGCAGAATAAATGGGTCCTGGTGCTTTAAGAGTTCCAGCAGAAATGCAAAGCTCTCGCCACACAGTCTCTTTCAAGCAATGGTCCCAGCAAAGCCAAGGCCTGGGAGTAAAGCCAGGAGGAACGACTGAGGCAAAAATAATGAAGTCAGGAGCACTCCGTGGGATGCTGGGGGCCTGCCACCCGCAGCATATATAGGTCCTAGATACCTGGTCACTGCCATCAAGATAGGAAAGTTGGGGCCAGTCAGATGCGTGTCCTTTTGTCCATGAAGTATTGGGTGAGGTGATTGCAGACTGCACCGTGAAGGAAAGGGCAGCCTGTCCTGGCTGCACAGCAAGGCAGAGATCTGCCATCATCCCATGCTGGAGGAGAGCTCATCTTGCCAGAAATGCCATTTTTTTTCAGCTGCTTTGTGCTGCTTGAGCTCCGGAAAGGAGCTGTGTCACAGGCACAGATCCGGCCTTTTGTGTTTCAAACCCAAAGGCTGGGGGGGTTTCTTTCCTTTCGGTGCTGCTCAAAGTGGCAATAACTCTCACAGCCCTTCTGGCATCTGGTTCAGCTGAAGGAGAGTCCCCTGCTCCCCCTTTCCCCCCGACCAAGGCACTGGGATGGTGCCAGCCCAGCCCCTATCCTGGCAGCGGGCAGCCCTGCCTGCATCACTGCCTTGCAGGAGAGGAGGGATGTGAGCACTATGGCTGAGGCGAGGGCACCTCATGCTGGCAGCTCCAGAAATCGCCTGGGAGACCTTTGTTTTAGTGATTTCTTTCTCACAGGGTTGGCTGGGATGGGAAGGGGGTGAGGGTGCTCTGGAGCAGCATGGGGCTGCAGGGACCACAGAGCTAGCCCAGAGCTGAAGATTGTCCCCCTGTTCTCTGCCTTGTGTTCCCTTCTCACACTATAACCAGAGGCATCAAAGCATGAAGACAAATTACTCTTGATGGCCCTTGATGGTGGCTTTTGCTTGGCCAGCACTGGAGCATCCTTTAAGGCCACTTCCTCAAGGTCCCTATGCACCTCGATCCAATGAGATACAGGGGCTGTAGTGAAACTCACATGTGTTCCAGCACAACCCAGACATTTAGGGCTGAGTTCCCAGCCCTGACACCACTCTGCAGAGCCTCTTGCATCTTCCCTTCCCCAGGACCAGCAGTGCAGCGGGGGCATCCCTGGGCCTCGCCTGCGAGCTGTTATCTGCCAGTCAAAGGTGGGGGAGAAGAGAACTCCCCCCCAAAACAAGACGTCTGGTGTGAATCTCCTGATCCCACTAACCCAAGGGCTCCATGCAAGCATGCAAGCAACAGCCCTGGGTCTCACTTAGCAACAGGGCACAGAGCAGCCTGTGGCTCGCGGGAGAAAAAAGGGCCTTTTCTTGTCGGTGAAAGATTCATCGTTGGGCTGAAAGTGGCCCCTCCCCTCTTTCAAATACTTGTCAGCGGGGAGAATACAGCTTAGATACTGGGCTGATCAGATCATGGCTAATCTGTTATTCCTGCCCGCTAAAACTGCCGGAAGACTTTCAAACAACTTCACTGGGAGCGTGTGCGGTGAGGGAGCAGGCGGAGGCGTGGAGCCACGGGCAGCCCTAGGGCATCTCCTGCACACTGGGTGCGTGGGGTGGGCAACTCCAGTCCCCTGTGGGCAGAAGTGATGGGTTGGCCAAAGTGTGCCCTGTGGTGAGAGCTGGGTCCTCGCAGTCCTGCTCCTCCCAGCCTGGTTTTGGAGATGCTTGTTGGTGTGGAAGGATGTGCCTGAGCAGCTCAGCAGTGCAGAGTAACAAAAGAAGCTGGCCAGCTCCGAGGAAGATGCCTTCCTGGTTGTTCCCTCCCTCCAGGCTGATGAATTTTCAAAGGGAAAAAAACCAGACCAGATGAATCAAGTAACTTATATTTAATAGCTTACAGGAATTTCATACAGCGGCCCCAGACTCCCATATGTGGGGGTTAATCCCAGAGGTGCTGTTAGTGGGAGAGGTTGGAGCACACAAATGCCTCCTACCAGCACCCTGGGGACAATGCAGCCTGTGCCCCCCCGGCTCTGTTTGGCTGTGCTCTCACTGCTCCTCTGCTCAGCACTCACTGGATCCAAACACTGCTACGCTTATTCCTGAAAGCCCAGACAGGAGTCTGGTGGGAGTGAAGAGGGGCAGTGCAAAGGTGGTGCCTTTGGCTGGGAATTGAATACACTTTGGCCCAAACCACGGAATTTACAATCTTTGATCCAAAATGCAGAATTTTAAAATTCAAACACGCCGTTCTGCCTCTCCCTAAGTGCTATGTGTGCCTGAGCATCTTGCCCACATGCCCTGCTCTGCTCCCTAGCTCTCTCACTACCTTGCCCTGCTGCAAGGACTGCCAGCCCAGAACTAAGCCAAAATCTTCCCGTTTGGCTCAGCACTAACCGTGGTTGTCTTGCAGACCATCAGAGGGACAGCTTTGCCTGTGACAGAAAGGAAAACTCCCTTAAGTGACCTGAGCTAATGGAATCCGTTGGCTGGGACACAGGGTACCCAGCGAGCCTAGGGACAGGCTCACGCCCCAGCAAGCTCCTCTTGGTCAGGAATAATTAATTACCTTCTTGAGGATCTTAGCTTCAGCCCTTCCCTGCTCATACACAAGCTCTGGAGAGGAGGGAGGGAGGAGACGGCAGTGAAGAGGGTAGAGAATTAATTGGACATTGTGTTGGGAATCGCCTCCTGGTTGCTGTCAATCTTGGGAGTGAACAGCCTCTTGTCTCACTCAATAGGAACTTTATATGCTCCTTTAATCCTTCAGTCTGCATTGTCAGGGTTTCCCCCCTCCTCCTGTCTCTCCTTCCCACCGCAGGACTTTTGATGACCCCAGCTGTCTGAGGCAATACAAAGAAGTCCCTTAACAAACACCCTGTGATCTATACAGGCAATAAAGAGGCTCCCCTTGACAAGGATTTGCGGGCAGAATGTATGCAAATGCTGGGAGTGGGTGGGGAGGTGTGTCGGAGGAGCTTCTGTGCAGCTTGGCACAGCTCCCGGCCCTGCGACGGGGTGAGGAGGGGACGTGGTGCAGGTGAGGGAGGTGACACAAGCAGGAGCCAGCAGGAGAGGGCCCCGGTCTTCTGGGCTGCATGAGAAGGCATCCAGGGGCATGCAGAGGGGACTCCCAGGGGCACATATGTAATTTACTCCCTGCTGTCCCCAGGCAGGGCGGGGAAAGGTGGCCTTGGGTGGCAGTGGTGTGACTGAGAGCCTTGTGTATGTCTGTCACAGCAGCATCTGACAGCTCATGGATGCCTGCAGCGTAGGTTCCTGTCACTGTCACCTTTTCCTCTATGTCCCCATAGGCTCAGGACAACTGGCAGTGCCAGCAGGCAGCTCAGGGTGTGCATGCCCTCTGCCTGCTCACAAGGTACGAGAGATGTAGGCAGCATCTCTCCTTGTCCATCAATGGTGATACCATCTCTCCCTGCCATCATTCACCACCTCTCTGTCCATGCTGGTCTTGAGGTTTTGTTCCCTCTCCAGAGTCAGAGAGGTGAATCCCTTGGCATGGTAGAGCCCTGCAATGAGATGAGAAGCTCAAGAAGCAGCAACACTATGTCTTCATGTCCATCAGCATGCAGAGACCAGAAGTTCTCGCTGAGGCATGGGGGAGGCAGCAGCCTGTGGACACGGGGCTGGGTGCGGGCACCGCGTGCTGCTCCTCGAGAGGCCACGGCCACCTCCTGAAGTCAGGAGGCCATGCTCCTTCCCACATTAGCACATGAATGGGGCCGGGGGTGGGGGGAAGGCGGGAAGGGGGGCAAGCCCCCACTGTCCACTCAAGCAAACAATTTGGCTAGCAAATTGACATAATTACAAGGGACAGAGAGAAAAGAAAGGCAAGCCCCCTCCCCTGCGCTCCAGAGGGCCCGACCCCTGCCGAGTTACTTAGACCCTTTGTGAGACTCAATGCTAGGTACTGATTAGGGAACGTATGCCCTTTTCAAGGGCCCTAAGTGATTGGCTGCCTTAATCTGATTACAATTTACAGCACTCCTGAAGAAGGGGCTGGAGAGTCTTTTCACACAGGCGTGGACGCACCAGGTCCGACACGCACGCACTCGCACCAGCACAAAGGTGCGCGGATGGCCACGGCCACGATGCGGCCAGACAGCTGGCACGTGTCCCTGCGGGTGTGGTGAAGGGCACACGCACGTGCAATGCCAGCACGCACCCGGAGATGTGCCAACACTTGGCACAGGGCGCTCGTTGTGCCGGGGAGTGTGTGCATGTGCTCAGAAAAAGTGTGTGCCGGGGGTACGGGCATGGGAGATTGCACCCACACACGGCAGCGTGGGCACCGGGACGACTTTGGGCGTGCGGTGAGCCCACAGCAGCCCCAACCTGGGGTGACATCGTGTACCCACACCTACACAGGCACACACACAAGCACAGACATAAGCACGTGTCCTCTTGCTGCAGAAGGGGATCCTTTGCAAGGATGTGGAGGTCCCTGCCAGTCCGCACGGCCGTTCTCCAAAATCTCTGCAGCAGCTTGCAGGAGCGGGAGTGTGATCTAAGCCCACCACCTGCCTATTAAAAGCAGGATTAAATGGTGCCGTTCCCCCCTTTCCCGCCCCCTTCCCTCTCTCTCTATCATCCCCTTGGGGAAACCACCATCTTTACACGAGATTTTCTCTCTTTTTTTTTTTTTAACCTCTTTTCTGCTTCGTGTTCCATAGCTCCCAGGGGATTAGCAGCCAGGCCGGCCCTTCCAGCCTCCTTGAAGGAGGGTTGTTTCAGGCAGCCCCCCCATGGGAACCTGCCCCAGGACAGCTCTGGTCAATGCCTCCGGTGCTTCCCAGCCAATTTGTACCACCTAATCCCCATGGGTATCAACAGCTCCTTTCTCACACCTCCTCTGCCTGCCTGCCAAAGCAGGCCAATCCTCCACTCCCCGTTGAGAAACCCTCTGTCCACCGCTGGGGCCGTGACCACACTTCAAACGCGCTGGCCCGACCCCGGCATTGTTCCTTAGGGAATTAAAACTGCAAGGCCGGCCCCAGAGAGTGATTTAGGTACTGAGACCAGACTGAGCCCCGCGAGAGCACGGGCAATAAAACGCTTCACTGCCCAGGAGTCTGGGCAATTCAGGTGTCTTCCCACGAGGAGGAGGCAGAGCCCAGAGGACAAGGAGTGGGGTTGGGGCTCCCCTCCACATCAGCACACCGGGCAGGACTGTGTCCTGGTGCTCAGAGAGGAATGAGATGGGGGCTAACAGCCTTGCTAAAGCAATGAAGGCTGCTTGGTTTTTTGGTTACTGAATCCTGAGATTGTTTTCAAGCTTTTGGGAAGACAGACCAGAGGCTCTGAAGCCAGATCTGGCAGCCTCCCCACAGTGGGACATTGCCTCCCCAAAATGCGTGGGCTGATGTGTCCAAAAACTCAAAGCTCCTCATTTTCTTGTCCCCGCACCGGTTCAAAGTGGAAAGAGTGATCCAGCTGGACAGTCCAGGGCAGGAGCAAAACTATTCCGGCCAAAGCCTTCTGAGTTACAGACAACATCAGTGCCAGGCATGAGATGGGGAGATTCATAGCTCGCATCTATTACTTAGGGATGCTGAACTGCTACACTGAGTGACGCCCCAAGCTCATCCCACAGGGGGCACAGCCAAGGAACCAGGAATGCCCCGTTAAATCAGCAATTTAGCTGAACATCCTCTTAGACTACAAAGCTGTCTCCCTGCATCCTACGCTGCTGCTGTGCTGGTGATGATTCCTGTGGAGGATTTTAGGCCTTTTCCTTTTTTGTTACTCCTCTTTTTTTCACCAGTGAGGTTGTCTCAGGCTAAGCAAAGACAACCGTGGTTCAGAACAGTGCATTTCCTATGCCTTGCTGTCCCCATCCCCTCGACATGGCGGGGGAACACAGTGTTTCGGCACCTCCTCCTCTGTCACAATGTTTTTCAGCTCCACCAAGCAAAGTGTCCAATTAGAGCAGAGCCTCTTGCTTCCATCTTTGCCGACATTTAATTAACATGCTGCTGCTGGCAGCCGCTGACAAATTCCAGAAACATGTTGTAAAGGGTTTTTGTCTTTACCCAGCATGGAAAATGAGGGTGTCATATCCCAAGGGGATGTGAATAGCTACTTTTGACTCCCCCCCTCAGGTGTGAGAATTACAGCTAGACACGGTGAAGAGACCTATCAGCCCTCCCACCTCCTTTTTTTTCCTTTTTTTTCCCCCCCCCTCTTTTCCTCTCCTGCTCCTCACATATCATGCTGGCAAACACACAGGTTTTAGGCCTGATTTTTACTCCTGTCTCCTTCGACTCTGGTTGAAACCTGATGTTTTTCCTGGCTGGAAGATGGTCCAGTTAACAGATGGAGGCAGTGATCTGTTGTTGGGCCGTTCCCACCAGAATAGCACCATAAAGTGGAAAGAATGGTGTGATCATAGAATCATAGAACAGCTTGGGTTGGAAGGGACCCTAAAGATCACCCAGCTCCAACCCCCTGCCATGGCTTGTGTCCCCCACCAGACTAGGCTGCCCAGATCCCCATCCAGTCTGGCCTTGAGCACCTCCAAGGATGGGGAATCCACAGATTCTCTGGCAGCCTGTGCCAGGACCTCACCACCACCTCAGTATAGAATTTTTTCCTAATATCTAACCCAAATTTCCCCTTTTAGTTTAAAGCCATTTCCCCTTGTCCTATCATTACCAGACCATGCAAAAAGTCAGTCGCCTTCCTGCTTATAAACACTCTTCAAGTACTGGGAAGCCACAATGAGGTCTCCCCAGTCTTCTCCAAGCTGAACAAACACAACTCTCTCAGCTTTTCTTCACAGGAGAGGTGCTTCTGCCCTCTCAGGATTGTTGTGCCCCTCCTCTGGACCTGCTCCCACAGCTCCACATCCTTTTTGTTCTGGAGGGCCCAGACCTGGATGCAGTACTCCAGATGGGGCCTCACAAGGGCAGAACAGAGGGGGACAATCCCCTCTCTCTGGCTACCTCTCTGTTGATGTAACCCAGGATACTATCAGCCTTCCAGGCTGCAGGCACACACTGTGGGCACATGTGCAGCTTTTCATCCACCAGGACCCCCAGGTCCTTTTCTGCAGGGCTGCTCTCAGTGGGTTCTTCTCCCAGTCTGTAGGCATACCTGGAATTGCCTGGAGCCAAGTGCAGCATCCTGCACACGGCCTTGCTGATTCCTCATCAGGTTTTGGTGGGTACTGATAACAAAAGCATGACACTGAAGAAGAGGAAAGGGCCTTGCTGGTCTGCACGCCACACATGAACAAGGCTCACAGAGAGCTGGCGGAGGTCTCAGTAAAGAAGCCAAGACAAAATGATGACGGGCAGCACAAGAATATGGTCTGATTTTTAGGTGGTTCTTTGTGGAGCCAGAAGCTGGCCTTGATGATCCATCTGGTTTCCCCCCCATCTCGGGACATTCTGTGACTCTACAAGCAGGCCTAGGGCAGCACTGTGAGCTCCCACACCCCACGCCATCAACCCCACATCACAGGACAGGGGCTCAGCCCCATCCTGGATGCCGTGCCCCACTGCCCTCCGCTTTCACCAGAGGCCTATACTACGAAAAAGAGCCATGCTTTTATTTTGTTCACAGGAACTAATTACAGAAGTGAGCCAGTGGGGAAGCGGGTGTTCCCCCTCCCCCTCCCCGACCCCTCACCCTCCCCACGCTTTCCCCACGACGCTTTCTCCTCACAGGCAGGGCGGTGCGCCTGACATGGCGGCCGCCATCTTCCCGCCCCCGGGGGCAGCCCCGCCGTCCCGCTGAGGCGCGGCAGCCCGGCAGCATGGCGGCTCAGGGCGAGGCGGCCTTGTCGGGGTTGTGCATGTGGTACACGTCGCTCTCCTCGTCCTCGGGCACCTGCAGCACGGCGCGGCCCGCTCAGCTCCGCCGCCGGCCCTCATGCGGAGGGCGGCAGCGCCATCTTGTGCCGCCCGCCACCCCCGGTCTCACCTCCCAGTAGATGTCATCCTCGAAGCAGTTCTCGTCGGCCGCGTCGCCCCAGATGGGCAGCTTCAGGATGGCTCCTAGAGCGGGGCCGATTGGGGCTGGTTTTTGGGGCTTGTCTCCCACAAACTCCCACCCCATCTCCCTGCGAGCAGAAGTGGAGGCTGTGGTCTGACCCACGCTTGCAACACAAGCGGCAAGGACCCATCCAGCCAAGGCAGAAAAGCGTGTGAATGTCTCCATTTCGGCTGCAGGCTCTCGCCTCTCCATGCTGCCCCCCTGCTTACCCACAAGGGTTCCCCCAGCGAAAGCCATCAGCAGAGAAACGACGATGCCGGCCGCCTGGAACCCTCCTTGAATGCTGGGCGTTCGTGTCTTGTAGCTGCCAGTGAAGTCAAATGCCTTGATAAACCTGCATAGGGTAGAAATTGTGAGGTCTGATTCTGACAGAAGATCTTCAGCAGTCAGAAGAAGGTTGTGCTGTGCCAGGGTACAGGAGCTCTGTTGCCCTGAGCCCTTGTGGACTCCTCCTTAAAATCCCATCCGCCTTCTGCAATGGATTAGGAGAGTGTTGTAAGACATAAAACACTGCTCTTTTCCTTCTTTTATGGTTCATGACAAGGTTTTACCCAGGAAGAGTTCAAAATACAAACACTTATTTTGTATTTCAGAACTTCAGCCTTACCTGAGCCCCAGAGCAAGGCAGAGCTAAAAGGAGCATTTTTGCATCCTGTGTGCCCCAGAATATTACCAAGGAGTAGGGCTACGATTCACTTTCTGAAGACACCAGAAGTCACTAAGCCCAACATAGCGCACTCCATGTGAAAGAGATAACAGTGAACATAGAGCAAATGCTATTAATTGCTTCTCTCTTCCACCCCGAAGAGCCCCAGAAGTCCCAGAAAAAAACTTGTGAAAGTTTCAAGCTGTCTTACCCTTCCTTTCCATATACATCCTCTGTGGCTGCAGCTGCAGTGATGGCTCCCACAATGCCCCCTATAAGGCCTGGCATGCCATGGAGGTTGTGGATGCCACATGTGTCCTGGATGTGCAACTTGGACTCCAAAATAGGCTGAAGGAAAGGGAGGTAGAGAGAAATCAGAAGAATGAGTGTAGTTCTGGGAACAATTAGTTCCTTTCATGGAGGACTGGGATAAGTAGAGAAAGAAGAGTGGTATTATGGGTCCCATTGTCTTCCCATGCTAAGGAGGGGGAATATGTAGAAAAATATGTGAAATGAGCTCAGGACAAAATAAGAGCTCTTCTGTAATCTCTTGCTAGGAGACTGAGCCTTACTTAGCATTTTGAGACAGAAAATGGAGTCAGAAGTGCATCTTCATAGGGGACAATGGAAATCAAGAACCCTCAAAGGGAGGTGAATCCATTCCTGGTCTCCTCAACAGAACAGGGCTGCAGACCTCCAGAGCAGCACTCACCGTGAGGTAGACAAACCCCACTGTGGACACAATGCCACAGATGAACCCAACAATGAGGGAGCCATATGGGGTCAACATCATCTCCGCGCTGGTGCCCACAGCCACTCCACCAGCCAGCGTTGCATTCTGGATGTGGACCTGCAGGAGTAACCATTCTGTCTTGGCATCTCAGAGAAATCTCAGTTGTTCAAAGTGTGTGCAAATGGTAAAGCAGGAGAATCAGCTCTGAAAATACTTTCAGGGGAAATATCGGGGCCCACTTTCCTGCTTGCTGGTGAAAAACAAGAGGAAAAGAACAGGCAGCCTCTGTCTGTAGCACAGGCACACATAGACTCCCACTCTCCATACCACACACATTCTTTGCTTCCACCAATCTGGCTGGGGAGTTGTGATGAGATGGAAATTGTCTCACCCATGTGTCATGCCAGCTCTGCTGTCACACACTGTGCACCCACACACATAACACGTACAAGTCAGCCCCCCGATTGCTCACAAGCTGCTGCACAGGCCCTGCTCAGCTTGCTGGAGAGTGCTGCCAAACACAGCTCTGAATTATGCCCATCAGTAGCTCTCCTGGGAGAGTAAATGCAGCCCTTGCTGTGCCATCAGCACATCACATGCAGGGACAGCACCAGCTTGCACTGCAAAAACATCAGGATTCACTTCCCATCTGCTTTTTCAGTGCAGCCTGAGTTTCTGGCTGGAGGCCGGTTGCACCAACACTCTGTGAAACCCAGTGCAGCAAAGGACGAATGTCACCCAATTCCTGGGCCCTTGGTCAGCTTCACTGTGAGTTCCCTGGCTTGTGTAGGGCTCTCTGCTCCCTGCTTACCATATCAAGCTTGCCTTTCTTTTGCAGCATGCTGGAGAAGGCCATTGTGGTGAGGACACAAGCAGCCAGGGAACAGTATGTGTTAATGGCAGCCCGATGCTGGGCATCCCCATGTTCAGAAATGGCTGAGTTGAAGCTGGGCCAGTACATCCACAGGTATAGGGTACCTGGTGGGATGGGGAGGAGTGAGCATAAAAGAAGAAGGGGAAAGAAATAACATAGACATTGAAAAAAGAACTCTACAGGAGGTTTCTGCAGAGTGAAGTTAAATTCCCTGGTTATGATGCTCCAGAGCTGTGCCCTCCATGATGGGATCAGCACCAGAAGGGGTTTGCAGTGAAGAGGAACCAAAATGCTGCCTTGTCTTCCCAGGCACCACCTCAGCCCAACCATTAGTGAGGGGAGATGAGTAGTTCCCAGGTATTGAAAACTGGGATGCAGATCTTGGTCCCAGATCTGGGTTTTGGTCTGCTTTTCCCAGAGACATTTGAGAGAACAGCTCTCTGCAACTGAGTGGTGCACAAATACCAATGCTGCAGAGGTTATGGCTGACTCACCAATCATAGCAAAGAGGTCAGAGTGGTACACAGAGCCTTCCTTGTCTTTACTCTGCTCCAGGTTGGGTCTGTATAGGAAACGTGTCACAGTGAGGCCAAAGTAGGCTCCAAAGGTGTGAATGGTCATGGAGCCACCCGCGTCCTTAACCTGCAGCCGTGGGAAAACTGAGGTTCATTTCTGGAGTCACTGCTTATTCTGCAGATGAGTTGTGGTCTATGTCCTGCCCAGCTTGTTTACCCATCTGTCTTTCCAATCTGTACTCAATCTTGGGGACAAGGGGTCTGTCTAAAGCTTACGTGAAGCAGGTCGAGGAGGATGTACTCATTCACTGCAAAGAGTGTGACTTGAAACAAAGTCATGATGAGAAGCTGTACTGGGCTGGTTTTGCCCAGGATGGCTCCAAAGGCAACACACACAGAACCCACGCAGAAATCAGCATTGATCAGGCTAGAAAAGGGGAAGGAAAAAGGTGATTTTCTAAGGAAATACTATTTCATAATTACTCACCCTCACCCACACTGAACTCTAGTGATCCCACTGTAAGGCATATAGTCGATTAGGTTTCCCATTGACTTTCCTCTCAACATGACATGTTGCCAGGTATGGAGCTTTCCTCCAAATTGTTTAAATAATGAGTATGAAGGATCTTATGTGCTCTTAACCTTGGGGTCTGTGGTGCTCTGCTTGGGTACTAGGAGATGGCATTCATCTCACATTTCTCATGTAACAGTACCACCATCAGACAGGCACCTGTGGACTAAAAGGCGGAAAGCAAGTGGGGTTATGTAGAAGGAAGACAACATTTTGGAGGCTGCAGTTTGCACATAACACAGGGACAGGCACTGGCTCTCATCCCAGCTCTTCCACTGTACAGTCAAGAGGTGGCACCCCATATCTCTCCTTACTTTTCCACTCCAATAAGGATCTTCCCATTCTGGAAAGAGTGGAACCAGCCTTGCATCAGGAGAGCCCACTGGATCCCAAAAGCAGCAAGGAGGAAATTGAATCCCACAGCTCCGAATCCATAACGCTTGAGGAATGTCATGAGGAAGCCGAAGCCCACAAAGATCATCACGTGAACGTCCTGGAAAGCTGCGCACAGGGAGGGAATCATCAGTTCTGAGGAGAAGGCAGAGCTGTCAATCGAATTTAGCAGTGAAAGGAAACAACATCAGTGGCTGTAAGGAAAAAAAATCAAGGAAAAATGTATGCATTTGCCCTGCGTCCTCCCATTTCTAAGTCTGAAAATGGCTGGCTTTTGGAAGCTGGCTTTTTGGTGAAAAGGTTCAGTTTTGAAACCCAAATATCTTTGTTGCAAGCTGTGTGCAAGAGAAAACTGGACACTAATGGAGTGCATGAAGGAAAACTTCTCTATTCAGATTGTCTTTTTTTCCCATTAAAAAAACAAAACCAAAACCAAACAATTCAAAAAATGTCACGTACCATGAACAGTACCAATGAATGAACCACTCTAATTTTTGTTTTAACCACGATGGGTTAAAACACCTTCTGGGTAAGCCTATGCAATAGAGGGTCCTGGTGGTGGCTCGGTGCAAGCTCTTAGGGAAAAGACAAGAACAAGGGAAGTTTACAGATATGTTTTTATTTGCCACTGAAATCGGCGGCAAGATACTTTTGCCAGGCAGATCCCACCCTGTGGGATTTCGAGTGCTTGAACCAGAGAGACGCAGTTCTTCCAACAAGTGCTCATACCTGCTAACTGGAGCCCCTCAGATGCCCTTCCCCGGGGGAAACTATACCTGCATGAGCCTCTCGAGGGAAATTCTTGGTGCGATAAACCTGCTGTACTTCTTAATGCTAAACGTTTATTTCAGATAAGCATCACTTTGCAATTAAGTGAGCCGAAATGCTGCATAATTACAATCTGAACCATGCAGACCATCACACTGGAGGCCACTCCAGTGAAAAGAGCAGGAGATGTAATAAGCTCAGGGCAGAAGAAATTCAGTGATTAAGGATCTGCTGTGTCCCCTGGCCCTGTGCTGGCCCTAAGGCATGCTGGCCATCCAGGAACCTTGGAGCCCTCCTGCAGGGATGGTGGGGCTGCACCCACTGCCTCTGCTATGCGCTGGCTGAGGATTTGGGTGTGTGCAATTGCAGAAGTCTCAGCTTCTGTCCTCTGGTGCTTTACAAGATCTTGCAACTTGTGTAAGGACAAGCATTTGGACAGGCTCCAGTGATGTAGTGTCAAGTTGAGGAGACAGGTTAATTTGTTTGCTTTCAGAAATGCCCCCACGCCTATGAAATTACTCATGAGAGATGAAGGAGACTAGACTGCAGGTGACCCTGCTCAGCTGAAGTCTCTTCATGTGGACTTCTCTGCACGCCCTAAGAAATGGTCTTGTTAACTCTACTTTTAACCATGCAGTCATACACACTCTCCCTCTGCAGCTATATTTTTTTCTCATCACCTTTCTTCTCAAGCCTAAGTGACATAATACACAGCTAGAATTATCTGCAGCCATGTGCATTATATATATTCTTAATTTCATCCTGAAAGCAGAAATACACAGGTTGGAGTTAGGGCTGCAGACTGTGTGCCCTCTGAAAATACTGAGAATTTCCACCATGTCTTATACCCTGTAAATGCCCAGGAGGAAAAGCAGGCTTTTCTTCAAACTGCACCCAGCCTAAAGCATTTTTCTAAATCTTGCCTTTGTTTTTCCTTTAGAAGAATAATACTTGTGTTGCAAGCAGCCCAGGTGCTGCCATGCTCAAGAGGTATTGTGACCTTGCTTTTGTGGGAAGGCAATTGCAGTCACTATCCAGAGGAGGTGTTTGGGCTTTGAGAATACTACCTGTGCTGAAGGATCTCATTTCTTTTCCCTAGAGAGCAGATGATTCACTCACTATGGAGTATCAATGTGTGATTATAAATTAGAAGAATGTGTCACGTTGCACTGGCAGCCCTGGCAATGGGCACCACTGACACGACCGCACAAACATCCTGCAGTAGCTAATCATCTCAGGCTGTCACTGCTCCCCCACTGCAACGTCTTTGGACAGGTCCTACAGGCAGTAGCAGTCACAGATGTGATAGCAGAAGTGATCCTCGGGTGTTTAGCCATTGCATTCTCTTCTAAACAGGGCTGGATGGACATGGATCAGAATGCTCGGTTTCTACCATCTTACCATTTTCATCTAATTTTTGCAGAGAGATTTTTCTGATTATGTAATGGAGGAAAAAACAACCAAAAGAAAACTGATCTTTGTACACGTGAGCCCTTCCTCAGGTTTGAAACAGATAAAACTCAGCTAAACTGAGGCTGATTTAGCTGCGTGAATCCGCTCAGCCATTTAAGAGGGGAACATTTGGTGCTTCAAAGTGGAGATGGGAGATGAGGACAGTACAGGCGCAGTGTCCCGAGCTCCTACAGGCTCATTCTCGGCCTCTCTGCTGCTCTCCCGTCCTGTCAGAGATTACAGCAGCACTGCTGCTGCTTCACAGCAACCTGTGTGGATACATCCACAGGCAGTTTGGAAGGAGAGCTCAGGGCAGCCATGGCTTATACTAACCAGGCCAGCTGAGCAGCAAGTTTCTGCAGGCAAATCCTTGTCTGAACCAGTTAATCCTCAGCAGCTACAGGTTTCTATAGCTCCTTTGATTTAGCAGGTGTTTTTTAATGGAAATATTCTAAATAGATGCATGACTCAAGCTCGTTGCTTCCTTGGAAACAATTGCCTACAGAAGCAGCCTGTTCCCATCAGCTCACAAAGAAGATGACCAGCCCCAGAGATCAAAGCCAGCCAAGTGTACCACCTGGCCTGAAAAGCTTTGACCACCTGAGCGATCCCCATGGCAATAAGGCACAGTGACCGAAGGACCATGGGCAGCTGGCAGGTTGGGAGGACTCATCAAAATGGCAGCAGCTAAAGAGCTAGTGAGGGGGAGGGCATAGGAAAAGGGGGAAGATGTCACAGGATCTCGACAGCCGTTCCTCTGTATGTAGAAGGAAACCGAGCGAGGGGGCAGCAAGCTGAAACTTGCAGGGTGCTGGGAATGCGTCAGCCTTATTCCTGGAGAAAAGGCATCACATGCTGGTGGCACCCTGTCGACAAATCCCCAGAGCACTGGAGGGCCACAAGGCTCTTCTCTCATTCTTTGGGGCACCCCACAGCAGTGCCAAGGTGAAGCTCAACTCCCCAGCAGTCACTGCAGACTTCACCTCTGACGGATTCTGTCCCAAGCCAGATTTAACTGGGAAAGACAAAAGAATCACTTAGGAACTCAGAACTACTATCCTGAAACCTCTCTATCACCTTTTCCCAAAACCCTTGAGGCAACAACAAAGAGGACAGGATGGGAAGGGGTGGGATGGGATGGGATGGGATGGGGTGGGATGAGATGGGATGGGGTGGGGTGCGGTGGCCAGCCAACACCGGGACTGGGCTTCCTGAATACTCACAGGGGTATCGGAAGTAGAAATCATTCTCAATGTCACTGGTAAGGTTCATCTGATGCTTCTCTTCCTCCCAGTGTGCATCAGCTTCAGGGCCGAAGTGCACAAAGACCCCAAAGAGGATGATCATCGCCACCTCCCAGAGGAGGCAGATGAGTGGCAGCCGCCAGCGCATGTAGGTGTTCTTTGCCATCCCCTGGTGCCTTGGCCGCTCCATCTGCAGGGATGCCGGGGCCCGGGCACAGTGTGTCAGTCCGTGTCCCCTGTGCCCTTGGCGGGTGACATATATATGTTGGGGAGCGCAAGGTGGGGCCCAGGGAGGTGCCTCCAGCAGGATCACATTTCAGACGCGGGAGGCTCCACGCTTGCTCTCTGCTCTAACCCTCCTTGCTCTCTGCGAGGAAGGACGGGGCTCCAGCACCTCTTCTCCCAGCGGCTTGCTGCAGTAATGAGCCCTGCCTCCCCAGGGACTCCCAGCTATGGAGCCTGGGTGTCCAGTCCAGCCCCCTGCTCAGTCCTGCCCCACACCCTTTCCTGTCCCCTTCCTGGACCTGGGCCAGACATCCTGACCATGTCACCCTGGCAGCCTCCCTGCCTGCATCACATCCTTCTCCCCTCACCACTGGTCCTGCTCTCTATGTGCCCTTCCCCAACACCAGAACCGAGGATACCAAGTCAGCCTGAGTCACTGGGTGCAGGTCCTGCTGTTTGCTGATGGGAAGAAAGACTGTGGGACAGTCCCAAGAGGAAGAGGAAGATAGGCGCTTCCAACCAAAAGTCAAGATCATGTGCAGGCATGCAGTGACCTTGCCAAAGCTGCCGTATATCTACAGGGATATAGAACTGACATGTCTCATCATTTCCTGGTGGTTTAACCACCTTGTCCTCTTGGCAGGGCAAGCTAAGCTGGTGCTATGTGGACCAGGGCAGTGCCCTGAAATGGTGACAGAGAGGGGGCTGGAGAGCTTGGCACTACAACCCTCAGCTGCAGGGTTAATGTCCCCTCCTCCAGCACAGGGCTTCCTTTAGTGTTATATTAAACATAGCTTTCCTTTCTCTGTGGTTTTGAACCATGTGTTCCTTCCCCATGAGCCAAGTCCTTCAAACGCATCCCAGCTCCTTCCTCTGCCTGCAGATCCGAGAGAGGCCTGTCAGTCTTCCAGAGATGAAAGACTGCAGCCCAGGCAAGCTGCCCGAATTTGCTGATGGCATCTAATTGTGGCCTGCAGGCTGAGCAAGCAGCACTGATTTCTGTGTTGATTAGGCAATAATTTGAGTTGATTATTATTTCTTGTTTCCTTTCTTCTCAAACTGACAAATGGCAGAAAAATGCTGGGGATGATCCTGAAGAGACTGATGGCTACATAAAATCACTGTCAGATCTCATTTGGGCCCCATACAGGGCTTTGGAAAAAGCCTTGGAAATGCAGATCAGGTGCAAGGAACACTTCTCTATGGCAGAACAACAAGCCAGCAACAGGCGAACCATGTAGGGTCATCTGGGAGTAGAGCAGCAAGTAAGCTGTGCTGCTGCTGAGCTGAGCTATCTATGTGACATTCACTGGGCATCCCATTACCTGTGATTTCTGCAGGGCAGTTGCAGCTGTACACACTGAGACCTTCCGCCAGCAAGAAGCTGAACCCCAAGCAATACTGATTGCCAGAAGCACTGTTGATAGTTGTGTGTTCTCCTAACAGCCAGGACCAGACTTCCACCCTGCCCTGTAGCAGCTCTTAGAAATCTTGAGATAGGAGACATAGAGACACAAAGGAGCACTTTACAACATAAAGGAACTTGCTATATCCTGGTAGCATAGTTGCTAGCAATTACACTGTATAGTTACATTTCAGCAGAAGAAACCACATTGCAAAGCTTTCCAATCTGGGTTCTCACTGAATTGGTGATGTCTCCCAAATGTGCAAAGCCCTGTTTTGCAGAGTCCAGGAGGATCTGCATGGGCCATCTGTGGCAGTAGCTCTGTCCCTGCCTCCTTCACCAACTGCAGCCAGAGCACAAAAGATAATAGCTTTTCCACTGGCCTGATAGTCTCACCTTGCTGCACTGCCTTGCATGGCCCCTTCTTATCAATCTGCAGATCATCACCATGCTTCTACTGGCCTGTTGGAGCTGGCATGCTCTGCTGGTTGCTTGCACTCAAGACTCACCCCTCACCTGCTTGTGCCCATAATTTGGGAACCTCTTTCAGTAGCAGCTACTCTCAGGCTGCTTGAATGGGCAATACTGGAAACTCCACATCAGGGTTGTCCCATCACATCCAGCATCCATAAAACGAAGTTCATTGCAAGCTTCCCCTCCCTCACAGCAATTAACACCCTTGAGATTCAGCCACCACCACTTCCCCGTGAGTATGTATGTGACTGTAAATGAATCTGAGAGGCAACTCCCCCCCCCCCAAGATTTCGTAAAGAAATCAGCTGGGTTGTGCAGGGGACTTGGAACAGGTCTATTTGTCCTTCTGATCTGAGACATGGCACTGGGCAGGTCCCGGTCGCCTTGGGAAGGCTCTGGGTGAGGTTTGTACCGTACTGGTCCCAGCTGGGTCTCTTCCAGTTTCTCAATTTTATGAGCACTAAAAACATTTGAGAGGCATAAACACAAAATCTGAAGTGTGCAGAAATCCCTCCCTCTTGCCCGGAGCACTCTGGGCAGTTTTGCCCAGGAGAGGAGGGCATGGGGACTCCTTGGTTCACTGCGAACTGTCCCAGCAGATCTTATCACCGCCAGTGCTGGGACACAGGCACTGGTCCCAGAGGTGACCTCAGAAGGTATGTGCCAGAGATCACCCTCGTCTGGAGGGAGAGTGGTGGGACATGTCCTGCTCCTTCCTGGATTTATGCTGGAGCTCATGCTGGCAAACAGATGGCAACGGATCTCATCCATTAAGACAGAGAAACAAGGAATTTGCCTCAATTGCAGGCAATCACAATACCGAAGCCATCCCTGCGGTCTTTAATGTCCAACAAGCACATCCAATCCTCTCAATTTGCTCCTCCATAATTAGGAGCAAAAGAACAGCAGCCACTACCAGCAGTGCTGGGCACACAGCATGGGGAAGGTGAGGGGATGTGGGGAGGATCCAAAGCTTTCATGCAGCACAGGGCAGTGCCCAGGCATCGTGCAGCATCTCAGGTGACTTCTTTCTCATGCAGGTCCTTGAGAAGTGTCCTGTAAGCAAAGCATTTGATGCAATCCAAAACAAAACCTTCTGCCTGGCTCGGCAGAACAGAAAACAAACTTTCCTCTGGGGCTGAAGAGAGCGTTCATACAGCAGGAGATCAGGTCTTTCATTTAGGTGTGGGGTTTTGTACGCAGCGAGGCTTACCAATAAATATCACTCAGAAACATTGGAAAAAGGTCAAAATGGATCAAGAATTTTCTAAGTAAAAACAAAAATAAAACCAACTGGCAAGCAAACAAACCAACCAACAAACAAAAACCCCAAACCAAAACTTTTCAAGTCAAAGTGCCAACCAAACGTGAGCCCAATCTACAAATGATTTTTCTGGCATCCTTCCCTTCTTCCCATGAAACTGCATTTATCAGCAAGTAAATGATTGCCCAGCGAGAGCCCAATGGCTCTGCTGGAAAGAGAAGTCAGTGGTGTCCTTGGGGAGAGGGCGGAGAGGGCGAACGATCCAGCGAGCAGCAGGACAGTGTGACAAGGAGTGGTGTGAGCAGCTCCAGCTGCCAAACAAGCAGGTTCCCTGGGGCTCAGCTATCTCCTGTGGCTTTCCTGAGAGCTGGATCAGCCGCGGGAGCAAACACCTGGAGCCGGAAGGGAGGGAGCAGCACAGGGAGAAGGGAGGTGGCTGTCACCAGAGCAGGGCTGCAGGGTGCCACACTGGGAACTGCCACGCTGTCCCCATGCCCTGACTGTGTTTCTGGTCCCAGGCAGCCCACGGTAAGGTGGTTTCGGTCACATTGTGCTGAGTGTCCTGGAGGTTGCTGGGATGGATGCCAGCTGCCAATAGTGGCAGCGACGGCTCAAAAGCTCTTTGTCAGGGCTGGCACATGCTAGTGATGTATGGGGCTGAGAGCAGCCCCAACAGCTCCTGGGGCCCAGCCATGGCTCCTGGCCCACAGGACAGGACTTGGGCAAGCCAAGGAATGGCTCTGATGCCAGCAAGGGAGCGCTGGGGCAGGAGCCAGGCCGGGTACCCTGGGCTGCCCACCTAGCATCCTTCCTTGCTCTCAGTGGGACAGCCCCAGCCCTGTTCCAGCTCATTAACACTGCTCACAGATTTGGAACCCACACGAAGGCCTGTTTTAATTCTGCAGCATTCAGTGCTTAGGATCGATCACAAAGCAGCACTCCCAAACAGAAGCGCATTATTTATGTGTGGCTGTTCACAGATCGGTCCTTGCAGTTTGTAATCGGTTCCACTTTGCTGGGCTCGTGTGTTACGGGTAGAAGATTTGACACGGACAGCTGCTGTCTGGTTACCACCATACCCACAGTTTGGTGTGTGACCAGCCCTGAAAGAACCTAGAGGTCACTTACAGGATGCTTCCTAGGCCACTTATGGGGTACATTATCTCACGTGCGGCAAACTGGTGCCTAAATTGCCGTTTTTTCACTCATATTTGTGATCAGTTGTCTGTATTTCCCTCTCCTTGGCAGACTTTGAACTCTCCTCTCTCAGGCTGTGAACCCGAGGTTTCTGTTTTTTTCTCCTCAGCCGTCCACTCCTGTTGCTTTTTAACAGGCGCTGGTTCTGGGCGGGCTGCTCGAGCCGAGGCTGCAGGCGGGCACCGCCAAGCTCCCATTGCCCCCCGAGGCCTCAGCAGCCAAATCTGCCCGAGAGGAGGTGACAACAGTGACGTCACGGTCACGCGCTCCCTCCCACCTTTAAATTTTAAATTTGCAGCAGCGACCAATCAGCTCGCTCGCACCACTGGTCCCACCCCCCTCCTCAATGCGTCACGGACGGTGGCCAATGGAACGCCACGCTCCACCCCGCTGCGAACGGCCGCTGGCCAACGGGCGGAGAACTCCTCTCCAATGGCCGCCCTCGCTCCGCTCTTCCGCTCCGCCCTCAGCTGGTGGCGAACGGCGCGGGCGCCTCACCGCGCAAGCGCGCTCTCCCCACGCTGCGTCAGCGGTCCAATGAGAAACGAGGAGCGGAGGGAGTGGGCTCGAGGCGGCGGCCAATGAAAGCGCGCGGTGAGAGCGCGCGAGCGGTTGGAGAGGATGATGGCGGCGGTGGGCGCGTAGGGGTGGCCGCTCCGTGAGCGGCTGCGGGCGGGCCGGCCCGCTATGGCGTGCTCACCCAGCGCCGTGTTCTTGTTGGACACCGCCAGCCCGGGGCGGCGGGAGCGGCTGCAGCTGTGCGCCCTGCGCCTCCTCAACCATCTGTGCTGCCGCTTCGGCCTGCCCCGCCTGCGCTGGGCCTACCGCTTCTTCGACTCCCTCGGGGGTCGCGGCGGGGCCTCGCGGGGCGGCGGCTTCCGTCCTCCGGCACCCCGGGCCTGGGCGCGCTTCGAGGAGGAGCTGGCGGAACGGCTGGGAGCTCGGGGCTCCGCCGCGTTGCCCGGCCCGGCGACCCGCCTCGCCCTCACGCACAGCGGCCTGAAGGAAACGCTCCTCGACTTCCAATGGGACCGCCCCGAAATCGCGTCCCCCGCCAAAGCGCCTCGCGGGAGCGGCGGGGCTGGCGGGGAGCTTTCCCCGAGCGACGGCTTCATGAACGCCGTGTTCCTCTTCTCGCCGTGTCCCCGCTCCAGCCGGGAGCTGCGGCAGTTCGTGTCCGGAGGCGGCGCGGCCCCCGCGGGGCCCCCTACACTGCTGGAGGTGGCCGAGAAGCTGCTGCCCCGCAGCGTCCGCGAGCTGCTGGCCGAGCAGAGGATCACGCTGTACTGGGTGGACACCGCCGAGAGCTCGCAGGTGAGGAGCGAAGGGAGCGCGGCTCTTCGTTGCGGTGCCGATAGGCGTTTGTGTGCCGTCCTCCCGTTGGTTCTCAGTTGAGTGGGGGAGGTGTGAAAGGTCTTCGCTTACTGCTGAGTGATTCTGTTCTGCGCGAGGCTTAAAACGAGGAGCGATGATCCCTGTGGAGGTTGAGCTGTGTCAGCAGTTTATTGATGGGCTGTTTTGTGCTTGGAGTTGGGTGGAAGTTACAGGTATCCGGAGTGGCAGCCCAACAGTTTGAGTACCGTAATGCTAAATTAAAAAGCCCTTGAAAATACTTTTTACACCTTAATTCAGTGGCTTTTTTATCTTTGTTGGATTCCTGAGAAAGTTTAAGTCCCTGAAAATACTTGGAAGATGCTGCATTGAGATACTCTGTATGGATTTCTTATGCTGGTTCTTCTAAAATGATGCAGTGCAGTCCTTGTTGTTTGTTTGTATGGATGTAATCTCACTGTTATCATTAGAATCATAGAATCAGAAGGGTCATTTAAAGATCTAGTCCACTTCTCCTGTAATAAACAGCTCGGGTGCTCAGAGCCCAGTCTGGCCTGACCTTGAATGTTTCCAGGGGTGGAACATCCACTGCCTCTTTGGGCAGTGTTAACTCGAGGCTTTTCTGTGTCTTCATTTCAGCTGATTAAATCCCCAGATCATGATGGATACTGGATAATGCTCCAATTGCTCCAGCAAATAGGAGGCACCATTTTGCCATCTGAAACCTTTGTGCAACGTCCAAGTCACCACAGGGCAGACCTTGCTGATGTCTTTCTCAGAGACTCGGGTTCCCCACTGCCACAGACTGTGCCATGGACAACACTTCTGCCATTGGACTCAGCCTTAAACAGTTTGTTTTCAAAGCCCCCTGTATTTCGTGCAGTGTTCCCCCAACAAGAAGGGACATTATTTCTCAGCATGCCTGGTAATCTTTCTTCTTTTTCTAAGACAATATAATTGGTGTGTGATGTAGAGTTCTTGATGAGCTTCTGTTGTGAAGAGTATGTATGGCAGAAACTTCATGTATTTAAAGACCTGTTTTTTAATTATGGTTAACAAAGTTATTGAGGTGCTCTAATTGCTTTGATGCGAGAGTTATTGGTCTGCATTCCTCGTCTGCTCTCTATGTACCCAAACTTTGGGAAAGCTTAGGAGTCTGATGAGCTCTTTGCACACACCTCTATAGTGTGGGTCCAGCACTCTTTTACATGCTTATTTCAGTGTCTTCAGTATGGTTGAACTAAAGAAACTAATTGAAAGGCCTGTCAAAAGAAACAGATTACCTTTAAAGCAGCATGTTGTGTGCATCTGCTCTTTCTTTAGTAGGCCCTTTCTGCACTCTTCTTGTTCGTGAGAGAAGCTGGAGGGAACTCACTGTGGAGCTGTGTGATGTTGCAATTCATTTTCCTTGCATTGAAGTTATCTTCACATAGATGAGAAATACATTTTGTACTGCTCTAAACTTACATTTTCTTTTACCCTTACGCAGAAGGAAAGAAGGAAAGCTGTGCTGTGATTCTGGAACCTCTAGCCATGAGCCAAAGACAACTGCATTGTCCACTCAACATCATCCTGAAAGGCAGCACGATGAGCTGGAACTGGATGCAGGCTGTCAGCTTTCTCACAGAGAGCTGGATACTGAGAAGCTCTGAGACTGAATGCACAGAGCAGAACTGGTTCCATCAGCTGCTACGGAATCTAGTGATGAAAGAACTGCACATGGTAAATCTTTCCCTTTGCCATCAGCTAGTAGCTAGTTCTAAATGAACTGTGTCAGGAAAGGTGACAATCTCACACGTCGTATCATAAAGACAATAGCAGTGGTATCTGTTATGCAGCCAGTTGGTCATTTGGAGCTAAATTAGAACATCCATCTGATTAAGTCTCTGTATATTTCTAGAAAATGTAGATACATTTTCTTTTTGAATGTAGATTGCTGAAATGTCTCAAGCTAAATCTTCGTGCCCCTGCACTGCTGTTTTATCACCGCTTTCTGAGAGTACTGCTGTCCTCACTCTGCTCTGTGCTGAGAAGACAGCTGAAGTTCAGCGGTGCAACCTTGAGGGAGCTGTAGTGGAGACCTCTTCCCAGGATGGTGCTCTGCACCTCCCAGATGTTGTACATAGTGTGTTGAGTGAAATCGACATGGCAGTGGAAGACTCTCTGGCTACTACAGGTAGGTGTTAGGAAATGCAAAGCAAGTCTTCTGTTCATCTCTAGATCTGATTTGGGGTGGAAGACTCTGGCGCTTATGAGCTCCTTAATGAGTTATGAGTTCCTTAATGAGGAGTCTCATTTCCTGGGGCTTTTTTTTTTTTTTGTGGCTCAGGCTTTGCTATACAGAAATCTGCTCTGATGTACTTTACAGTTTTATTGACAGTGTTAGTTTTTATTGGCTTATAGGTAAAGCACAGCTGCACATGCATGGGTGCAGGCTTTTATAATGAGGGTTCCTAAAAACTGTCACGTGGATCATCCCTGGCCAGTCAAAACTTTACAAGTGCTTTCAAGATAACTGCATTTGGCTCACCTGTTTTGTGTTGTTGTGAATCTTATGAGTCTCTAAGCCTGGCGAGTAAACTGCCCCTCCATGAGCAGAGCTTTGGGAACTGCTGCCTTAGAGCCTTTGTGAAGGCCAAGCTTTCTACCATTTCATTTAGAGCTTTGTTCTGATATTTTTATTTCTCTATTCAGAAGAAAGTCCTATGCCAGAGTGGGTCAAACGAGAGCTGTGCAGTACGGGGGGCTGGCACCCTTCAGTGCTTGAAGCGTGGTATTCTTCTTCAAATGCTTGTGGAGCCAGCTCAGATCTGATGGATTCATTCAGGTACTTTTCTTAAACAATGCTATGCTTCTTTTTACTTTGGTGCAGTCCTTTTAAGGTTGCTTTTTGTTTTTCCTCAGTGTTCCTAGGTAAGGCTTTTAGGCTTTGGAAGAATACTGGCATGTATTACTTGTGGTATAGAATTGTTTTCCCTACTGCTTGGATGTAGGAAAAACAGGTCCTGTGGAGTAAGGACAAGTAGTGTGCTTTCTTCTCCATTGCTTTTCATACCTGTGTTGACTTGTCCTTGTCTGCAGACTCCTGCAGGTTCCATGTACTAATGTGAAGGATGATGCAGACCAATCTGAAGTGGAACTTTCAGAAAGTCTGTCTGAGCTGTACCAAAGAAAATCAAGAGAAATATCTGCTGGAGCAGGAAATAACAAAAAAAGACGTATGTACAGTGTGTGGTTGTGTGTATTTTGTCAAGGAGTGATGATAGAGAAGCCTTAGTGCATAAACTGTAGTGCTCTGTGCTCAGGATCTCAAGTAGTGGCATGCTTTAGGTTTTTTCTCCATTGTAAAGGCAGCGTAACTTACATACCAGTATTATTGTTTAGAACAATCCAAATGACTCCTAAATGCTCAGTGACTGGCAAATCTGTGAAGAGAGCAGAGCTCTGCAGTTTCACTGGTTCTTGGAACAGACCGCTGCAACTTCTGAATGTTGGAACACTTCTACTTCATTTGAAAGTGGAGAAATTTCAAATAAGAGTTTCATTGCTTTTTAATGTGCAAACCAAAGGTGCATATGAACTCATCTGATGTATACTTAAGTCAGCACAAGATTTCTTTCCTATATATACAGCTGCCAATTCTACTTGATAAGCAGGGTAAAAGCCTTCATCTGCTTTTGGCTTTAAGAACTTGCTGCCTCCTGTGCTGCTTGTACATCTGTTTTATGGAGAAATAAAAACCTTCTAGAGTGTGTTCTTAACTATTGATTACTTATCTTGCTGGACTGCAGTGCAGAATTCTATGTTGTATTCTATCTTGATAGAATAGTTCCTAGCCCACCCAGTGTGTCTGAAATTCCTTTCTCGTGGTGTTACAGGTGGGGTTCCTCGGACTCCAGTCAGGCAGAAGATGAAGACCATGTCCAGATCCTTGCAGATGCTCAACGTAGCAAGGTTGAATGTAAAAGCACAGAAGTTCCAACCTGATGGTATGCCAGCAGTGAGCGAGAAGGTTCCACAGAAGCTTCCAGCAAAAAGATTGGAAGAGAAGTTGGAAGGGAAGGAAAAGGCACTTAAAACATCAGTAGGTGTGTACTGACTTTCCCTTTATTCTGATGTGGGGTAAGGCTTCTCCTTGCAGCTGCCTGGGGCTGGTGCAGTGAGCAGTGAGACATTACAGTAGCCTAGAAGCTTGGTGAAATGCTTGGATCTGAAGTTTCTATTTGTTCTGGAGCTAAGACCACTTCTGTTAGTGTTCTGAGCCTTGCATGTGTATTTGCATCATGACCTGTATTCCGTTCTTCAGCTGGAGTGAGTTGGTTTATTTTTTTTCTACCAGTAATGTGTGGTAAGCTGATATTTGGTTGACATGGACCATTTCCCTTTCAGACTTGAAAACTGAAGAGGAGCTGCAGTCTCACTTAATTAGGAGCTATCAAAAGGTGGTTGCTGAGGAAGTGCTTTCATCTGTGTGTGCACAGAATATGATCGTGGCCATTAAAAGGTTCTTGAAAATACAGGATGCCAAAGAGAAAGAGGTAGGTAAGAACATGTGAGCAGAGCTGTTACTGGTTTGAGTATGAAGCAGCAAGGTCTTTAAAACTACTTTTCCTTCAATGTAAGTTATTTATGTGCACACTTGGTGAAAACCACAACATGTTGTTCTATCTGTGCTGAATCAGTAGTAGAAAGTATGAATAAAGAACACAGGATAATCCATTTCAGCTAGTAGTTTACACCTCTGTGTAACACATTGAAACAGATTTTTTTTTTTCCCCTGTACATTGACCTCCATCTGGATTTTAATTTCATTTAAAGACAGTGTTTTCAAAAAAGAAAGTTCTTAGAAGACAACTCTTAAAATATGGTGTCTGTTTTTGCTTTTCATGGTTAATCTAGGCAGATTAATTCTCCAAGGGAGAGAAATAGTCAAAAGTATTTGAGTTTGAGTAATGTTATGGATTGTAGCTGGCTTAAGATAGAATTGGTAAGATTGTCACTAGTCAAAGCAAGTGCTTTGAGAGACAGATCCATAGGTACTGAAGGCCTGAAGCTGCAAGCAACCCTGTGCCTCTTGTCATTAGGCTGTATGTTTTTCTACACCTTGCATTGTGACTTTACTACCGGAAGCAAGAGAGAATTCCTTCCTTGTTGTTCTAAAAAGACTGGGAGAAGAGAGGGGTGGGAAGAACCTGTCCTGCATACAAGGAGCAGACTTGAAGTTTTTGCTCTAATTGTGTGTATCTGCAGGTCGCCTGTGTGGAAAAGGTCAGAAACCATCTCCTGAAGACAAGCAAGTTGCTCAGACAACAGCATGGCTCAGAGAAGGAAACCAAAGTCAGAGAGTACGAGACACCCTACTTCCTTTAACTCCTGAGATGCAGTGGAGTTGGTTGCACTTCTCAGTGGTAGCTTTTTTGTACAAGTGAAAATACTTACGGTGGTGAAATAGAAACATTAAATGCAAATACACGTACGTTACATGATAAGCATTGCAGCCTAAATGTAAGATGTGGCATCTCTCCTGCTGCCAAAAGAAGTGCCAACCAAATTATGCTGTCCAGACCTTACTGCTTTATGAGCAATTGTTTTGGGGTAAATACCCTGTTCCCACCAGGGAACTGGGCAGTAAATGACTGCTTCTTTCCTAAGGTGTCGACTTCAGGTTTTTTTGCGGCTTGAGTTGTGTCTTCAGTGCCCTTCACTGCAAAACAACGCTGATGAAATGGAGCAGCTGTTAGAAGAGGTAAGTATACTATAGAGAGCAGGAACTTTGACCCAGGACTTGTAATTTTCCCCTGAATCTATTGTGACATTCTATGTTCCTTGCTAAAAACGTGGTGTTGACAACTGTTACACCTTAATCCTTTTTCCCTCTTGATGTTCTCTTCCAGATGACGGATATGCTGCGCATTTTATGTCTGACTGAAGACCCAGGGTACCTTACAAAGTTCTTAGAGGAAATACTGGAATTGTAAGTTCTTTGGGGTGCCTTGAGTGTTACTGGGGACTGTGGGTTTTGTCGCATACCTTTTTTGAGAGAACAGCAATGTACAGATTTGATTTGGAGTGCTATTGTGACGTTGAGAGTTTAGACTATTGTTTGCTGCTAAACGTAGCTAATGAGCAAGTAAACTAATAATGCTTTATGTTTTGAACTGATGCTTAAAAACAAAGCTTTGGTTCAAGCCTTGGGGCTGTTAGTGTTGACTGTTTTGTTGGTGATTGTATTTGATGTGGGTTTTCTGATGTTCTAGGTATATGAATTCTATACCAAAGACCCTTGGAGATCTTTACTACAGTCTGGGTACACAAATACCCCCAAAGCTGGCTGCAGTCCTGCCTTCAGACTTCTTCAGTGATGATTCAATGACTGTGGATAGCAAATCTCCAGGCCTTCCACCATCTTTATCATCAGTCCTAACTCCCACTGCTGTTTGCCTACGCAGTGAGAGTGATCAGCTGGAGGAACTGCGCACTCGATCTGCCCAAAAGAGAAAGTAATAATCCCAAATAAGGGAGCCAGCTGGTTGTGATCTGACCTGTGTTGGAGCTATCTAAACTATAGCTCAATCATTCTGATTTCTGTTGCTGAATAGCTAGTTAGGGTGAGCGCACGCTTGCTGAGAACTCTGAGCCTGAGGAACATAGAAAGGACTCTTGTTTTTCACGTTAATTGCTTATTGTTACTGTGTGCTTATTGTTAGTGTGAACTTGGTGGGTTCTGTGTGTCTGCTCTGTGCATTAATAGAGTTTGTAAGTCTTCTGTAAGAGGAAGAGGATGTTCCAGGATGCACGAAGTGACCCTGTATCACTGAAGTTAAGACTGAGATTTGCTGCGGACCTCTGTAGTGGGGATCCTGTGTTCATTTCTGCAAACTATGAGATGAGTTTTAATACCAACCTTAAAGTTAGCTACAGCTGTTTATATTGCAGATGAGTTGTAATGTAGGCGAGGTACTGCCACAGAGAATTTGCAGTCTGAGTTCAGGTTAAGATTTTCTATCTCTAGAGTCGAGCCGGTGTTGAATCGTCAATGAGATTGATAACTCCATTTCTGATCTTATTTTAACTGAATCTTTGTGTAACTTCTAAAGGAATAATGTATTAGCCAGACACAGGAGCATGACAGAAGCATCGCAGAACTTGCGTCAGATTGAGATTCCCAAGATAGACAAGAATCTCATCAGAAAGGTAAAACTCTCCCAGAAGCACTGTGGGTGGGTTGCTCATGCAGGGGTGTAGCAGTGCTGTGAAGTGACACGAGTGCAAAAAGAGATCTTGCTTTGTAACTCAGTAGGCATATAAGAACTACTGATGAGTCTAATTTAATTATCACTGTTCTTTTTATTTCTAGGAGAGCTCACGTTCTTACCTTGCTACTGAGAAATCCCAACCAATGCCTCTGCTGCAGAAAGAAGCAGTGCAAGGTATATTGACTTCTAGCTTTTCTGTGGAAAGAAAAGATGTGCGCCTTCAGCACATTATCCCTGCATCCCTGTAAATTTCAGTGAGCTGTGGTGCAATCATGCTGAAGCGTGCTGGAATTCTGAAGGAAGTTTTGCTGAATTTTGAAAAAAGAAAATAAAATTGAGAGTTAAAAAAGTAGTTGTTTTGTGTGCTTACACACAGCAAACTTGTGTCATGAAAAGGAAATGCCTCAGGTCTTCCTTGGTTCTTGCAATTATTTCCATCTATTGGAAAAACAAAAAAATTGAAATTTGAGGACAGGAGTAAGCATTTACACCTGGAAACACATCTCTCCTCAGAACGTTTAAGAGAATTAAATCCTGTATGTGTGCCCTGAGCCCAGGTGTACTTCATCTGGGTAGTATACTTTCTGCTGGGATGCCTGCTAATAGCATATTCCTGTAAAGAATGAATGATATGAACTTGTAGGAAGTCCAAGATAGATTTAGGGAAGGATGCATTCTGGTAATAACTATTCCACCTCAAGACAAAAAAACAAACAAACCCAAACAAGCAGCCCCTCCCAATGTGCCTAATTTTTGTGGTGTTTTTTTTTTTTCCTACGCTGGTATCTGATCCCATTTCCAGTGCCCTGATTGAAATATGTCTTTTTTTTTTTCCCTTTTAATTTCTTGCTTTCTCTCTTCACACAGAGGTTACGAAGGTAAGGAGGAACCTCTTCAATGAAGGGCTACGTTCACCATCCAAAAGAACTGCAAAGAAAATGCCCAGAAGTCAGTCAGTATCTGCTGTGGAAGGCTTAAGATACAAGTGCACTGATGAAGGGGCTAAAGGTAGGATGTGACTTGCAGGTGTAGAACAGCTATAAGAGCTGCATTGGTAACTAATTTGTGCATTGTTTTCAGTAAAGGAGAAAACATTTTGGATCACAGTTGTTACTGTATAGTGAATAGGATGGTTCTGAAACAGAAACCTACTTTAGTTAAAAGCTGATACGCCTCTCAAATGAAATGTTAAAAATAGTTACAGAAATGATGTGTGAATGAAGGATGAGGAATGAAAGTTACCTCAGTAGGCCTATTATGTCTGTCACATCAAAGTCAGTACCATTAATAAATAATACTGAAGGAGTAGGGGATATATTTCACAGTCCAGTATGTATAGCTGTGATTATAGCTTGTGAGTGCTGGGGGGCTGATACACATTGATTCTGTATTGGCAGGCATTCTTAAGCTGAAACCCATGTGAAACTACTTGTTCTAACTGCTTTATAATTATGTGCTGTTATATCCATTGCTTCCATTTATTTACTTCTGTTCTCAAGATCATCACAAGTTACTGACCAAGAGAGTTGCAGAAACACCACTACATAAACAGGTCTCCAGGAGACTGCTGCATAAGCAGATTAAAGGCCGGTGAGTAAGCTCTTAATTTCTTCATTAAGTGCTGGATGTTTAATTAATGGCTATGAGCATGAGAACCAGCTCTCCTTTCTGTGGTCAAAGTGTTGTTTTCACCTAAGGTAGCAAAGAGAATCCGTGGAGGCATGTCCTATTGTATGGCTGTGGGGAAAATCTGCTTGCTTCACTGTGTGTCCAAGTACTTCAATTCCTGCAGCAAGGTGCTGTTTAGGTTTAGTTTCTGCTTTAAGGACTTCCAAAGAGAAGGCCTGTGCTGGAATCTGTGCAGGTCAGGCTAAAACTTGTGTTTGCTTCCATTTAAAACTGTTACTTCTAATACAGCTAGAAAGACCAGAGTATGAACTTTACCTTCTATTATGCTAATTGCTGAGAGTACCTCACAGAGCAATATGTTGCTGTAGAATATGGTTCTGCTTCTCAGTTTTCATGGTAAATTTTGTTTTTGTAAATGTGAATGGTTTGATGAGTCCAACATTGTGTTGTTTCTTAAGGTCGTCTGATCCAGGCTGTGAGACTGGTGTTGTAGAAGAGTCTCCAGAAAAAACCATAAGTGGTAAGCACTAATTTCTTTCTTTTGTTTGTGAAAGGTGTTCTTGCTGTGTTGAAGCACTCAAAGCACATTCATTCCATGAGCTACAATTTAGATAATACACAAACAGGCAATACAACATTACTATTGGTGGAGCACAACATCCCCAGTTATCTAAAGGATGGGTATCAAGAGGATAGGGCCAGGCTGGGCCCTAATAATGCTCTGATTTGTATTGTAACAAGCAAGTGTTCTGCAAAAAAGTTGGCTGCTGCTGTTTCTTATGTGCAGGAAGGAGGAAGAGAAAGAGTATAGTTGGGTAAATAGGAAAGTAAGTCTCTAGTAAAAAGAGACAGGAGAACTAATTTTGTAACCTGGATGCTACTTGAACTGAATATGGATTTTTCTAGTATTCCTTCTGGTGTCATTGCTGGAGGGGGAGGGAAGTAATCGTGACTTAGAGGACAGAGTGCTGTGATTTGGAAGGAGGCTTGCATGCATTAGCATTCCAAAGCCCCTGAAAGCTGAATCTTCACACAAATGCCTCAGTATGTGAGATGTTAAGCGTACAAAAGCTGCTGCTTAGAGTGTGCCTTTTTCCACTGTGATCTGTTCCTAAAGATGTCCCCATCATTGAAGGAGAAAGAAGGCTCAGTCTGTCATATTACATTTCAGAAGCAGGTTTAAGAAGAAGTCCTCGCATCAGACAGCTGACTTTGAATAGGACCCACTCTGGTGTTTTCTATTCTGCTGCGCAGTCCAGCTCACAGAACTCACAGCAAGTCCACTGGGGACAAGAGGAAGAGAGCTGTACTCAGCAGGATGTAGCAGGTACCAAATGGATTTTGAGTAGGCTTATATTGCTGCTTTGAAAAGCTGACCTGGATACCTCTAAGTTTGATTTGATTTGGCTCTACAACAGACTGTGAGGAGCTAAGAGCTATTATGTAATGTCATCTTTAGGCAGGATTAGTAATATTTGAATTGAGTAATATTAGTATTGAGAATTAGTATTTGAATTGAGGATCTGAATTTGGAGGATGGAATGGCAGCTTTCTCTATAACGAATAATATACTGCCAACTTAAGAAACTAGTCAGGCCTGTCTAATAGAACATCACTGATTGTCAGTCTGCATTCCTTAAATGCAGTGAAATCCCTGTAAAATGTGGGACAGAAATCCTAAAGTTGCCTTCAGTCTCTTCTGGCAGCATAAAGCAATGACTGATGGCATCTTTGCAGGCTTTCTCTGTAGGATTTATCAGCTATACATGGTGACACTTAGTTCTTTATATTATATCTACTAGGATCCTTAGTCATGAACCAAATTTTTCTGATGCTGTGAACTATAAAACAGAATAGGAAGCTGAGTTATCTAGGTGGGTTTTTTTCCTCTAGAGCACCCCTCCTATGGATGGTTATTAGATTGGGAAATAATTCTATTGAATCTTAAACATCAAGCAAAAAAAACCTGCTAGGGCTGTGAGAGGCTACCTGTCCTTACACTGTGAAGTGATTGAGACAATTGTTTGAATTGTACCATTCCACTTTTCTAGGTGCCAGGCTGCATTCTGGGTGTCCAACTCCCAAGAGATTTTTTTTTGGTGCAGTCATTGATGCGTGTAGTCCTGCAGTGAAGCATTCACCTGGAAGGAGGAGAACAAGAAAAGATTCCTTGAACTTAGAAGAGCTGACTAGCTGTCAGGTAGAGACAAACGCTTGCTTCTCTCTCTTTCTTCAATCTGTTTATTCTGTTAATGTTTAGTGGGACTTACATGTCTTAAACTTAGCGCTTCTGCAAGTCTAACAAAACAGTTTACTTTTTATTTACTTCTCAAGATTTGGAAGAATAAATAACAGTACTGGAGCAGAACAAGCTTAATTCTTTTTTTTTTTCTCCTCTCTGTAGACTCCTAGAAAAACACCTCGTAAGTCTGCACAGAAACTACTGAATTCTGCCAGCAAACCGCCAAGGAGATCACCTCGTTTTCTTCACAAGACACCACAAAAGGTGGAGAAGATTCCCAGCAAAAGTCCAGCTGCTAAGCAGACTGTAGCTAAGTGTTTGGGAAAGTACTTTTCTCATCCTGTACAAAGGATCAGCTCACCATCTGCGTTAACAGAAGGCAAAAAAGCTTGCTTACTGCAAGTAACTAAGGACTGTTCTCCAGCTGAAAAACTGTTATCTCCCTACAAAGATACTGATTTACAGATGCCAGAACACAATGAAATATTGAGCACTGGGAATCCTTTATTACCTCTGCAAGACTCAACTCCAGCTGCTGCTTCCTTACCTGACACCCAGAAAAGCATTTTTGCAGAACTACGAACTCCAAGACGTTCCTTGAGATCCATCTCCAAATCAGTGTCTCCAGTTGGTGCTCGGAGGGAAATCCTTCCAAGAGAAATTGAGATGCAGCCAGAACTGACGTCTGAAGCCATGGAAAGTACTCCCAGGAAAGCTGAAGATTCAGGTTCAAAGCTCTCAACCAGCCCGCTGAGTGATGTAGAAATGTCTCAGCTCACCATGAAACTGGAATCTCCCTTCAGTTCTCCTCTCTCTGAAAAAGCTACAGATGCTTTAGCAATCAGCTCTCCTTCCCACACAGAGACTAAGGAGTCTGACAGGGAATTTAACATGCCTGAAAAATCTCTTCTGAAATCTCCAGGTGTCAGTGGCTCTTTGCTGGAGTCCCCCCTTAACACTTCCAAGCAGGCCAAAGGTGAATCAAATTCTGGAGGGAAGAGCCAAACACACGTGTGTGAAACACCTTCCAAAAGTAAGGACAGTCATCACAGTAACAGTGATGATTCTTGTTCAGGAAGCCTCCAGTTCTGTAAATCCCAAATTCCTGGAAATACCCATGTAGTGGGGAATAAACAAATGGATGCAGTGGCTCAAAACTCTTCTCCGACGAAGGAAAACTTGGAAAAGCATTCCTCTCCAGAGCTGTCTGCTGGAGAACATATGCTGGATGCTGAGATGGAATGTGAGCCATTGAGTAAGGAGGGCAACTCCGGTGTAAGCACCTGTGAGTCCTTCTTAAGCAGTTCTCAAACAAGCATCGATGAATTGGAACCAGAAACTGTGCAGAAAGAAGAATGTACAGGGAGAAAGGCACCGAGTCTTAAGAGATGCTCCAGATCTGCCCGCAGCGCCTCGCGCCGCCTGCCTCAGGCAGCTCCTGCCTATTCCTTACGCTGTACTGCAGACAGGAGGCAACGGGAGGCTGCAGCGCGGATGGGAAATCCAGAGCTTCCAGCCAAGTTCTCAACTCCTAAACTTCACTGCCAGCAGCCTTCTGAGAGCTCAACGACTTACGAAGTTGAGCTTGAAATGCAAGCTTCAGGCCTGCCCAAACTTCGCTTTAAGAAAATTGGGTCTTGCTCAGCATTAGATGTTCGATCTGAAGCAAATGTTAGCAAACCCAAGGGAGGGGAAAGCCCTTTTGGTGATCTTGCTATGACCTGGTGCAGCAAACATCCAGGAAAACTAGCAGCTGCCTGTGTTTCACCCTCCTGCTTTCGCTCTTTCCACGGTACACCTGGGAAGGGTGGAGGACAGACCTACATATGTCAGTCGTACACCCCGACAAGCTGTGCTTCTAACACCACTTCCCCGTCCCCCTTGGAAGCAGAAGTTCCCTTGACTCCTCCAAAGCTGAAGGGGAAGACAACTCCTGATGCTATTAAGGACTGGCCTCGGAGAAAGAGAGCAGCAAGCAGCACTGCCAATAGTAGCTGTGGTCAAAGTGAGAAAAATGCAGATGAAGCAATGGCAACAAGCAGAGAAGGAAAACTGAAGGACTTGGAGAACTGCAGTAGCAAAGTAATGTGTGGCTTTGGAGAGTTTGGACTGGAGGGGATTTACAGACTGCAGGATCAGGTGTCTCCTAATGACACAGAACCCAGAGATGAAGAGAGATCTGCCATGGGGGCTTCTGGCTTGACATCTCGTAAGCGAGTCTTTACCCATCTGTCACCGGAGAAGGAGAATCATGAGGCCAAAAGAGCTTGCACTGCTAAGTGCAACATGGTTCTCAGTGCCTTTTCCCCAGAAGAGGGCAACAGAAACAAAGCAAGGACAGACTCGGTGCTTCCTGAGAAGCCCAGAGCGTGTTTGCTTCTAACTCCTGTGCGGCACATTTGCATAGGGGATGATGATGTCTTCCCTTTGTCAGGTAATTAAGTGGAACAAGTGACACTACTGAAATTCAGAGTGGGGAGAAAAAAAAGACAACTGTTTTGTCTGACTATCTGAGGGAGGCTAAGATGGAAGGGGAGAGTGGGTTGCAAATGGAATGTAAGCTAATTATGTGGAGAGGCTGATCAGGTGTGAGGAGTTCTGCTGTTGTCATCACCTGTGAGCATTTAATCAGTGGAGTAATAATTAAGAGGCTACAAACAGGGAAGAGTGGGAGGCTGGAAGAATTGAAATATTAAGAACTTGGTTTTGTTTAAGGGAGGATCTCTGTTACAACCAAATGCTATCTGTAGGAGGAAATAATGGAAACTTGAATGGGGGGAAAAAAAGATGCTGTAAGGTAACTGCAGTGCTCAGGATGGAATGGAAACCATGACTTGAGGGACTGGCAGCACTACACTGCAGTATGTTTTGAAAGTTTACTGGGCAGCAGATTTGAGTTTATGTGGATATTCTTGGCTGTTTCTGCCCTGTTTCTATCCCTCACTGAATACAGCTGTCTCAAGTCTAAAGCCTGGGCTTCTTCAGTGTAGATCAGCACCTTGGGGGTTGATGTTACATGATGTTGGTATTTATTGGTGCTCCAGTTCTCCCCTGGGCCTGTGGCAGTGTAGCTGTTGAAAGCATGTATCAGAAACCTTTGCTCTGTATCAGTGATATTGTATCAGGCGTTGAAGTTTAAGCAAGGTCTCTGCTTTTAGTTTGTGTCTGACCTTGATAAAGCTATCTCTTGGAGCAAGGCCCTGTGAATTTCAAATACTTCTAAAACAGTATTTATCGTCTATAACAACCTTCAGCTTTACAGAGGAATATGGCAGATGGTATTTTATAGTCATTGTGTGCCCTGAAGTGCCAGATCTCAGTGTCTTATCTCTTAGAAGAAAAGTTTTGTTCACAGAGGGCAGTGCCTTATGTGTTACAACAGGTATCACCAAGAAAAAAAATGAGTGAACTTGCAGGCAACATTAGGCCATATTCAGGGTGTGAAATAACAGCAGTGCTTGACCTCGAGTTGGTTCTGTAGAGGACCATCTGTACCTACAAACCTTAGTTTTGCATTTACAGACTGGCTGTAATGGTGATTTTTCATTCAGGACACTTGAGCTGTGAGCAATGATACGTTTAGTAAAAGTGGAGTGCTTGCCTACTAAGCTAAATCCTTCAAGAGCTATTGCAGACATCTTTTGGTGGCAGAAATGCACTGTGCTAGCCTGGGCTATGCTGGGGATGAATACCAAGTATTGTGCTGATGGAAGCTTCGAGGCAGAGTAAGGGCTGTGTTTGAGACTTGACTGAAAGAGCTCTTGAGCTGTCAGTTTGCTGCAGTCTGTCGCTGTGCTTCCCCAGGTGCCACCCCTCCAGTGAAGAGCTCTCTGTGTGCCAGCAGCCTCCTGGCACTGACGCAGTCTCCGCTGCTGTGTAAGGGACAGACGCCGCCATCTCGGAGAAAGGGTGTCCAAGGTAACCTCTGGTGCTGGAAGGAAGGGCTGGGCTGTGCTCTGCGTGCCTACAGCTAAGAGAGAACTAAAGCAGGCTGTGCTACGGGTTGTTCTTTGTGCAGAAAGCATGTGGGTGTATTTGCCATTCCTGTGTTGTACCGTGTCTATCTTGCATGCTTCCAATAAGCTTTGCGTGAGCTGGGAAGTTGAGGGGGGTGAGGCGTAAGCAATGAATCAAAGAGTAGCTTAACAAGAAGTGCAGTGTGCTGATCCTGTCTGTGTTGGTTTTCTTGGAGTCACTGGGAAGTGAGTTGTAATAAATTGTGGCTTTAATTTCATCTTTGCATTCTGTAGATGAGGAGTCTGATGACCTTGAAGTTCTTACCAATCAGGAGCTGTCTCCATTCCACAGCATGGCTTCCAGGAAGCGTTCCCTCAGCAGGACTTACTCACGGAAAAGGTTGCTGAGCTGAAGTCTGGAGCCAGAACACTATGGGAAGTACTGTGTTATGTGAGCTGTGCAGTATGGATTTTTACAAGGAACTCTTATTTGGTTCTGGCCTGGAGCTGTCTGCAGTGGTGTGAGATGGGATGGCAGTGGAAATAAGGACTACTCTAAATGTTTTAACTTGAATTGCAGCATCTCTCCACCCTTTCTGGCTCTTCTCCTGTGTATAGGTAGTAGTTGAGTTCTGCAGTGAAGGGTTCAATCCTGCTAGGTAAGGAGGGGGCATTGTCACTCTTCTACTTTACTTATAAAATAAACTGATGTGGATTCTCATGGTGTCGCTTCATCAGAAATCTGGCTTGTCTCATCCTGAATCCAGGCATGGCAATTCTGAAGCTTTTTGATTGGTTTTAAGGCCTTGAGGGGCTGATGGTGTCAAATGGAACTTGCTTTTCATGCAAAGGTATTTGCTTCGTGGAAAATCTATTTGTTCAGAGAAGGAAAGCTGGCTGTTTCCTTCTTCAAGTGGAGGAATGGTGTCCTTAAGTGATAGGTGCACTTCTCTTATGAGCTTTGGGAAGTATTGAGCTCTAAGACTAATTATTTCTGAGAAAGTAGGATGAGTTTTCCCTTTCTCTACTGAATATCTCTGTAGAAAATAAAGGTTCTGATCTTAAATGTGCAGCTTAGCCAAACCTAGAGTGCTCAATAATGCTAAGTTCCTGTTTCAAGCACCAAAACCAGCCCTGCAGCCAAGATTAAGTGTGCAGGAAGGTGACTGTGCTTCAGATGCTGGCTCTTAGTGTGTTATGCCTAGAAGAGTAGTTGTGGTAGTGCTCATGATTTCAGCTGAAACAGAAGGGCTTGTTTTTAGAGTCAAGCAGAGGGACGAGCGCCTGCTTCCCTCCCTCTTGCCCTCCTCAACAGGTACTTGGGCTTTTATTTCTTGTCTTGCAGAAGCAGAAAATGGTGCTGCACCAGGGCTGCTTTTATCCTGGATTTTTCAGGCACCTGTGTTGCTGTCTGGTGGTGCTTTGCCTACTTACTGTAGGAAGCCTTCCACATTTCCTGTGAGTGGAAGAAATGCTGAACTAGTAAATGAAAAGCCTTTTCATGAGAAGGTATTTGTCCAGATTATTCTGAGCATTTACAGAACCAGATACTCTAACATGAAGGCACCACTGTGGCACTGCATGGCTGAGTTCCCATGCAGTGAGCTTTAAACAAAGCATCTTTCCTACATGCCATGTCCACGAAGTCTCTGACAAATGACTGCTTCATAGAACTCACTCTGCTTTATTAGAAAAGTTACAGTAGGAATGTATTTCTTTAGAAAAGTTACTACAAAAAAAAAAAATCTATGTACAAATTCTCCAGAACTGCTGAGCATCTCCCTCTCAGGCTGTCAAAGCTGAGAAGGCCCTCCAGCAGAGGTTTCCAAGCTGTAAAAATGTTCTTAGTGTTAGAGGACAGGGTGGGAGGTGTCTCCTGCTTCCCAGCATTCATGCTGAGGGTGCAGGAGGAAAAGTGTTGGATCAGTGCTGCCCAGACAGGCAGCAACACAGTGTAAACTGTCTGTCCCACACCTTGCACACTTGTTGCAAGTGAAAAGTTGTATTTCTTTCTTGGGCCTCATCAGGCTGGTTTAGAGGGCAGAAAGGCTTCTAATCTCACACCAGCAATATCCTTCCTGCCCTGTGCTAGCTAAGCATTAAGCCTGTGCCTAGAGGGGATTTTTCCTAACATCGATCATTGCTGGGTGGTAAGGCAGGGGGGGGACGTTCAGGCTGGCTCTGCGGGGCTCCCGGCGTGGCTTGGCAGGGCCCAGGCTGCGGGGCAAGTGCACCTCGTGCCTCGGGTCTCCGGTGCTGTCGGTGGGCAGGGAGGAACGTCTCCATGTTGCAGGCAGAGGAGCATGCACCAGGTCCCTGCTCTCATCCCTGCCCCTATGGTTCTCTTCTGCAGGAGGCAGGGGCAGCTCCCCGTGGCTGAATTCCTCACAGGTCCCTGTGAGTGCGTTTCTCTCCATTCCTGCTGGGAAAGAGCGAGATGAGTTTTAGGATCTCTACTGCTACATCAGAAGTGCTTCCTGGAAAGTGCTTGCTCCCTGCCGGTGCTATTCCTTGGGGGCTCAGCTGTCTTCCCACTGGGGAAAAGAATTTAAAATCCTGTCTTGAAGTTGGTAGGAAAAGCACCCCCAGTGCCTGTTCTCACCTTTGGCTGCTCCTGGATGGAGATTAATGCTATTAAGCCTCTGGCTCAGCTCCTGGTTTGCCCGCATGTAACGGCTCAGCTCCTTTTCCAGCACCTGGATCCTCCCCTCGTACTGCAGCTTGCTGCTGGCCAGCCCCTCCTCCATGTGCTCTGCAAGGGAAAACCAGGTCATTGCAATCAATACTGCAAGCTGCGAGCCCTAGGAAAGGCAACAACAGTGCTGTCCTGGGAACTGGGCCTTTACCACGGCTCTGCTGAAGCAGCAGCTGCATGCTCTGCTCGTGCTCCTTCTGCTGCAGGGTGAGCTGCCGGTCCATCTCCAGGCGCTGCCGCTCCACGGCTGCCTCCAGCCAGTGCACCAGCTGCTGCTGCTCCTCCAGCTGCATCTCCAGCTCTGAGAAGGCAATGTGCTGCCGGTGCTGGTCTTCTCGCAGTGTCACCACCTGGCCAGGGCACAAAAGCAAGCTCCTTCAGAGCCTGGGCAGCTTTCCTCACCCTGCTGTGCTTCACCAAGTTAGATTTTTAGTGTATCATATGAAAGAAGAGCAATGTGTGGCTACACTGGTGTGGCAGAGCCCTACAGGGATGTATGCCTCCTATCCCTGGTATTTAAACCCTGTTCCCAGGTGTTGGGAGAAGCAGGGACTTAAAGGGTCACGTAGCTCTGTAAGGTGAAAAAAAGGCAGCAGAGGAAAACAAGAGGTTGTTCACACACTACAGCTCCCTCCAGCACAGACAGCCTTCTCTCCCACCTTGTCGAAGTACTTGCAGAGCAGAGCTCTTGTCTCAGAAGAGGAGAGGTAGCTGAGCTTGGCCATGAGGTTCATCTCACACTGGGACATCAGGCTGGCTGAGGCCCGCAGCACGCGCTGCCGGCATGTGATGGATTCATTCTTGTACTCAATAGCTGCATCCAGAGCCTCGATTGCCTCATCCAGCTGGAACAGGATCCTCTCCTCCTGCAAGTGCAGAGCAGCAGTTAGTAGAGAGCAAAGGATTTCCCGTATGACCCCCATCCCTACCTCCTTTATCATCTCACAGCCAAGACAACGCTGGCAGGAAGGTGGGACATGCACCATTTGGGGGCGTGGAGGAGCATCTGCCCAGCCAAAGAACAGGTACCTCTGGGGACAGCAACGTGCCCTGGCGCAGCTTGTTGTCAAGCTCTAGCCTCTGCTTGAGCAGCTGGTCCTTCTCCTGGCGCAGGTTGCTGATCTCTTGACGGATCTGCTGCTGGTCGTGGGCGCTGCCGTGGCGCAGCTGCCCGTTCTTCTCTGTGAGCTCCTTCTCCAGGTGCTCCAGGCGGCTCGACACACGGACTATGTCATCTGTCAGGGCCTGCAACAGATGTTTCAGGTTGGACATTATGAAAAAAATATTATCAGGGAGTGGTGAGGTGCTGGTATAGGCTACCAAGGGAGGTGGTGGAGTCACCATCCCTAGAGGTGTTCAAGAACCGTGGGGATGTGGCATTGAGGGTTGTGGTCAATGGGCACAGTGGGGTGGGTTGAGCACTGGACTTGGTGATCTTAGTTGTCTTTTCTAACCTTAATGATTCTACGCTTGGCTGCTCTAATGGGAAGTCAAGTCCCCAGCCCCTTTCTACTGTACCATTAAACCAAGCACTATCACAATAACTTGGTGAGGTGCAGCACAAACAGATTTCCTTCCCCCTTCCCAACACCATCACCTTATCCCGACGTGCAGCCTTCTGCCAGCCACAGGTGGCACCGCTGTCTTTCAGCCTCCCACCTTTGCTGACAATGAAGCAGGGACACAGGTGTCACACTCTTGTCCTACCTGGCTGGAGCGCAGCCTCTTGCTTTCCAGGCCATTCTTCTCCTGCAGGAGAGCCTCCTTTTTGGCCACGATAGCTTCACGCTTCCTCAGTTCATCCTCCAGCTCATCTAAGGCCTGGCGCTGCTCCAGCACTTTATCCATCTCCATGTCCAGCCACTTCTTCTGTTCCTCAATTTTCTGAAGGGAGAAGACGTAAGTCACACACATGCGTGCATACAGCAACAATTCCAGGGACTGCTAGACTCGAGGGCAGCAGAGTTGATTCCATCTCTGCTAACCCCCGCAGCCCTGACATCGCTACTTCTGTCATGCTCCATCTCCCACAACCGTTCTGCAAATGTTTTGCAGCTTTTTTATTGATGTTTTGATTTATAAGAAATCCTGGTCCTGGAAGCAAGATACGATTTGAGTTTTTTGCTGTCAGATTTGAATGACACTGTGAGCTGATGGGCTGCTGCAGGAGCTCCTTTTGGCCAGGATGGTGCCTGTACCTGCTGCTGCTCCAGGCTGATGACGGAGCCATTGCTTCCACTCCGCCTCTTCCTCTGGAAAGCTGCAATTTCCTCTGTTTTGATGCGCAGGATTTTCTGGTGCTGCTCGTGCTTCAGTTCCAGTTCCTACAGGGGAAGGAGCTACCGTCAGCCATCTCAAAGGGGCGTGAGCTGTTTCTATACAACCAAGGGCTGCGGGTTGATGGGCAGTTAATGTTCTCACAGCAGCGCCTCTTTGGCTACTCTTCAAAAGCACAGTACCCCCAAGCCCAGTGCTGCGCTGACCACAGTCACCCCTGGAGCTGGCCCTGCTCCTGCTGGTTCCTACCTTGACACGGTGCTGCCGCTTGTTCATCTCTGCTTCCAGCCGCCTCTTCTGCTCGCTCTCCTCCCGCAGTCGTCTCTGCAGCTGGCCCTGCTGCCGCCGCATCAGCTGGATGTTCCTCTCCAACTCCTGCACTCGCTTCTCGCTCTGGGCCGAAAGCGACACCAGCCTCTCGGTTGCCTGCTTCTTTTTGCTCAGAACCTGCCGAAGGACCAAAGCTGCCCCTGTGCTCTGGGCAAGAGTGTTGCCAGCTCCCATCAGGGCAGAGCCACGTGCTCTCCATCCACACTCACCCGTGCCTTGCTCTGGGCAGCTGCCACGCGTGTGCGGTACTCCTGCAGCTTGTGCTTCTCCCCAGGGTCCCAGGGCTCTTTGCCCTCCAGCTCCTGGAGCTGCTTCTGGCTGTCACTCAGTTCAGCCCGCACCTGCTCTGCTTCCTGCTCCAGCTCACCGATCTTCTGGCAGTACTGCTTGTTCAGAGCCTGCGCGTCCCTGCCTGTAACACAACCACTCATGCTCACCTCTGGGTCCCTGCTGTCCCAGCCCTGCAGGATGGCAGGTCCCCCCCGCTCCCCAAGGCCTTTGGTAGGTAGCTACAGAAAGTGCAGGGGTGGAGCACACCAGGATGTGAGGATGGAAGCAGGGACTGAATATCCCACATAGCAGCTCCCTAGCTGCCCGCTGCACACTCTGCCCACCAGTAGCTCTGCACCTGTCTTGATGAGCTCTGTGATCAGCTCCTCCTTCATGCGGATGTTAATGGCCAGATCCCGGATCTTCTGCTGCGCTTGCACCAGTCTCCACTCCGAGTCCTTCCCTGCAGGGCGCTCCTGCTTCCTGCACGCCTCTGCAACACAAACTGCTGGGTAAGGATGCCCAGGGGACAGCAAGACAATCACACATAAGAGCTGCAGCCAAGGACCAGTGCAGCACCAGGAGAACTGCCCTTCAGCCTACAGCTGCCACTTGCCTTTGGGCAGCTTCAGCTGCTCCTCCTGAATCAAGAAGGGATGGCCTCCGCTCGGCTCCTCGCTCAGCTTGCTGCTCACCTCTCTCCTGCTCCAGCTGGGAATCCCATTTCTACAAAGATGAGCAAATTGATCACTTGGGTCTAGGCACCCCCTTGCTGGAGCACTGTCATTTCTAACTTGCTCAACTGTCATGGCAGTGTGCAGTGTTGGCTCAGCCTCAGCTCACCGGCGCTGATACAGGGACCGCCTCAGCTCCCATTCTTCATCCTCTTCTGAGGACAGCTCGGCTGCCTTCTCCAAGCCCTGGCTGTGTTCCCTCTGCAGGGCCATGTCCCTGAGCTCTGCACTGCTGGGTAGGTTTGGGTGACAGCTGACCGAGTCCTCCTTTAAGGAGGAACTGCTGCTGAGCTGCTGGGGTAGAGAATTGTAAAGAGATGAGATGTGCTGCAGGACAGCCAGAATTAAGGAAGGCAGCTGACTCCTGGCTGGGCATTGCTGCTAGGTACAGCAAAAAGGCAGAGCTCCAACTCACCTTCTGACAATGGCCCCTGAGGCTATGGGGCTTCGTGGCTGTCAGCGGGGCTGTGTGTGGTCGCTGGGTGGCAGTCACCAGGTGCAGGTTCTCCAGCAGCTCTGGCACACATAGATTTGGCATCGCCATCTCCAGGCGCACGTGCAGCTCTGAGATCTTATCCTGCTGCTCTTGCAGTTTGTCACTCTAGGGAGGCAGTGAGAAAAATGTCACAAAGTAACACAGATCCCAGAGGTCCTGCAGAAGAACTCCAAGGCTGGATTGCACCCTGAAGCGGGGCAGGTTTCGTTTAAGAAAGCACATCCCAGCAATACCTGCAGCTTATACTGCTCCATGGCATCCTCCAAGGCAGCCAGGAAATCCCGGTTCTCCTCCTCCAGGCGCTCCACTTGTCTCTGCAGGTTGGCCACGTGCTTGTCCTTGATGGCCTCACAGCCTTTCTCAGTGCTCGCCTGCCCCTGGGATACAGAAGAGACATCAGTCTGCAGATACAGGACAGGCAGACAGTGCGTCCGAGCCCAAACCCCCCAGCCGTTTGCTACCTGAGCTTTGGGCAGCTTGCACCCCTGTGCCTCGAGGCTCTGATCCTCTGCAGAAGTGCTCTCGATGCCGCTATCCAGCCCGGCCGAGGTCAGCTCGCTCCTCTCGCTCTCCACCGCGCACAGCCACTCCTTCACCCGCAGGATCTGCTCCACGGTCAGGTTGCTGTCCTCCTGCAGCTCCATCAGCAGCCGGTAAGCGGCATCTGTGCAGGTGCGGTAGTGCGCGCACTCAGCCAGCAGCCGAGCGTTGGGCTCCTGGGGGCAGCGCTTGGTGGCGTCTGAGCGGTTGATGATGCGTGTCTCGGAGCGGTGCCGCTGCTCCAGCGCCTTCTGCAGGTTCTTTATCTGCAGGTGGAGCTCCTCCACCTGCTCTGTTTCCTTGCGGCAGTTCACCACCGCTTTGTTCTGGATATTCTGAGCTCGGCTGGCGTAGTTCAGTGTGTTGAGGCTCTCGTCGAAGTCAGAGGAGGAAGGGCTGACGCAAGCTATCATCACAGTCTGGGCATTGCCCCCCAGGGAGTCCTTCAGGATCCTGCACAAAGCACAGACAGCGGTGACTGAGATGGCTGGGATGCATGGTAACAAGGCAACCAGAAGGTTTCCAGTCCTTTCCAGAGGCTAAACCCAAAGAGAATGATACACGTGCTCTGCACTACTGAAGAGAGCAGAATGATTAAATAGAATCATAGAATTGTTTGAGTTGCAAGGGATCCCTAAATGTCATCTGGTCTGACTCCCCCATACCGAACAGGAACACTGACAGCTGATCAGGTGCTCAGAGCCCTGTCCAGCCCAACTCTGCGTGTCTCCAGGGACGGGGCATCTACCACCTTTTTAGGCAACCCGTGCCAGTGCCTCACCATCCTTACTGCTAAAAAAATATTTCTTCCTTATATCGAATCTACATGTCCTCTCTTACAGTTTGAAATAATTTCCACTTGTCCTATTACAACAGACCCCACTAAAGAGTCTGCCCCCTCATTCTTACAGCCCCCTTAGGTACTGAGAGGCCACTCTCAGGTCTCCCCAAAGCTTCCTCTCCTTCCAGACTGCGCTGCCCCAGCTCTCAGTCCTTTAGATGTGTTCCATCATTTTTGTGGCTCTCCTCTGGATGTGCTCCAACAGGTCTGTGTCTCTCCTGTACTGAGGACTCCACCTTTGGATGCAGTACTGCAGATGAGGTCTCACGGAGCAGAGGCAGGATCTCCTCCCTTGCCCTGGTAACCACTCTGCTTTGGATGCAGCCCAGAATACAACTGGCTTTTTCAGATGCAAGGGCGCACTGCAAACTTATGCCTAGCTGCCATCCACCAGTACCCCCAAGACCTTTTTGGTTGGTCTGTCTTCCATCCTTACATCCCCAGCTTGTACTGACAGTGGGGTTTGCTGTGACCCAAATGCAATACCTTGCCCTTGGCTTTGTTGAGCCTCATGAGGTTCTCCTGGGTATAGTGCTTGAGCCTGTATAGATCTCTCTGAATGGCAGAGGATAGAGGAGTAACAACTTGCATCGTGACCAAGTTTCTACCTGAACAACTGTTGGAGCCAGGTACCACCCAATTCTGTGCTCACTGGCGTGAAAGCAGAAGGGATGACTTGCCCTGTGAGCTTCTCCTGTTCAGCCTGGGGTCTCTGCCAGCAAACCAGGTAGGCTGGGCATGAGAAGGACCACCAAGACGCCTCACGTCCCTGCTGCCGGGCCACCAGCCCATGGGATGTGTGGAGTCCCATTCCCCATCTGTACCTGGTGATTTTGGAATCCCTATAAGGAATGTGGCTGCCCTTCCTCCGAGGGTCCCCCAAAGCACTGATGACGTTGCCCAAGGCCAGCAGCCCGCTGTTGATCTGGATGCTCTCCTTCAGCCTCTCCCCAGTGTTTCCTGTCTTGATGATCCGTTCTGAGCCTGCCAGGTCCACAAAATGGAACTTGGAAACCAGGACCTGCCCCGAAGCAGGGATGGTGGGCTGGTTGGAGAGGGCAAGGCGAGTGACGCGGCCAGCGCCGCGCCGCTGCTCCATCGTCACCGTGAAGATGGTGTGTGAGCGGCTCGACTGCGCGTTGATGTGCGTGGCGCCCGTGTGCTTGGCCGTGTTGCCCATCTCCAGCAGGCTCAGCACCTCATCCAGTCCTTCCACCTCAGACTCCTTCACACCGCACAGCACTGCAACGGCAAATGGATAAGGGACCCAACAAAATGACAAAACCAAACAATGGCCTTTGAGGAGAAAAGGAAGCCCAGGGCAGCTGCACATACCGATGTTGCCCTTGTCATCCTCTCGGATCTGGATGTCTTTGCTGGCCGTATCCACCTGCAGAAGGTCCCGGAACTCCTCCTTGTACACCTCCACGTAGGACACGCGCACTGTGTAGTCAATGAGGTCGTTCTCGTCGATGAGCTGGAAGGTCTCTGCCATGGCTCGTGGGATGATGCCCTGCTCATCCTCATTGATGGAAGCTGGCAAAGAGACATGGACACGATCATGGGTTATGGCTTGTGCCTGAAGCCACGCTGGCTGGGGACGGGCTGGAGCCAGGGCTGCAGTGTAGGTTTCATCAGAGGGGAGCAGCCCCCCTGGCCTTCCTAGAGCCCTGCACTGCCTAAATTCAAACTCCTGCAAGGATTTTAGGACTTGGGGAAAACCTCACCACTGCACAGTGGTGGTGGACTCACGCAACAGTTCTTCCTCAAGAAGAAAAAAGGACGTCAGCGTTCCCACTGATAACAGATATTGAGCGCAAAGCTAAAGAGTGCTGCCCTTAGGAGCAGCATTTCCCCATCAGCTCTCCCAGCTCATTATCTGCCTGCTCTGCCATTGTGATTTTAAGCTGTTCTGCTTTTGTCTCCAGCAGCCATGCAGAACTGCAACTCCACACCTGGAGCTACAGCCTGAGCTGAGAGCGAAGCAGAGACGAATCTCAAAGTATGGACATAACTCAGCGTTCCCAAACGGCGAAGTTAACCAAAGCTGACCTGTGGCCACACTCACTAAGGTAACTATAGATCCAATAATACCACTGAAACATCTTTGGAAAGAGGGATGGGTGGGATGGGGGCGATGGGACGGCGGCAGGGGATGGGATGACGGGATGGGGATGTGATGGAGATGAGCTGGGCGGGAAGCCGCTGCCCGCCACTCACCGACGCTGGCTTCCCCGATGGTGTAGGTCTTGCCGGATCCCGTCTGCCCGTAGGCGAAGACGGTGGCGTTGAAACCCTGGAAGAAGGCCCGCAGCAGCGGCCGGACGCAGGCGCCGTACACGGCCTCCTGCCCCGCCGCCTCGGGCAGCACGGCGGCGAAGCGGAATCGGCGGCGGTGGCCCAGCGCCACCTCCCCGGTGGCCGCATCCCCGCGCAGACAGGAGCGGTGCCCACGCAGAACTTCCTTGGGCAGCAACGGCCGCACCCGCACCGCCACCCGCACCGCCGCCCCCTCCGGGCCCATGGCGGGGCGGAGCGCTGCTCGGCGCGCTGCGATGGCGTCAGGCGGCTCCGCCCGGCGGAGCGGTGGGTGGGATCGGGGCGCGATGTGCTCCGCCGCTCCTGAGGCGCTCGTAGAGTGGTGCGATGGCGTGGGTCGCAAGGGGTCTTAGGACCGTCCGGTTCCGTCCGCTGCCGCAGGCTGGTTGCCGCCCACCGGATCGGCTTTGCTTAAAACCCCATCCCACCCGGTTGGAGCATCCGCAGGTTTTTGGGCAGGCGGTGCCGGGGCCTCGCTGCCCCGTGAAGAATTCCACATCTGCTCGTACCCACAAGTCCATCACTTTTGAGGTTCTCCATCACTTGTGCTGTGCTCCATCACGATGCTCCCCACCCCCGGAGGTGCTCAATTGCAGGCTGGATGGGGCCCTGGGCAGCCTGAACTGGTGGGTGGCATCTGGCCCGCAGCAGCAGGGTGGAGCTGGGTGATCTTTAAGGTCTTTTTCCATCTTAGTCACTCTGTGATCGATCACAGCATGCTCCATCAGCCTTGAGATGCTTTATCATCTATAAGATGATCCATTAGTTGTGATGCACTCCATCACTTCTGAGACGCTTAATGTGCTTTGAGACACATCTTCCATTATGAGATGCTCCGTGGGTGATCCTCCAGCCTCCATGAGAAGAGACAAAAGGACCACATGTCCCAGCTGAGGAGCAGCAGCGTGGGCAGCCTCCTGGGATACTCTGCAGCCAGCCCTGCGTGCTGGGAGGTGACAAGGCCAGCCCCGGCACTGACGTACTGTGGGGATGATCCAACCCATAGCAACATTTTGAATCCCGCTGCCTGCAGCTGCAGGCAGTACCCCGTAGCCCTGGCAGGTCCTCTGGGTGCACGTGGAGGAGCTGGGAGTGCTGCCATGGGGCTTCGGCTGCGCAGGAGTGCCAGCTTCACCCCCGAGCACCCGGCCCTCCTGGAGCTGCCCAGCCCTGTCGCCCTGAGAGCAGAAGCCAATGTGCTGGTGATGGGAGCAGACAGCGTGGGGAAATCAGGTGAGGAATGAGAGCGAGCTGAGAGCTTACAGGCAGGGAAACCCATTTCTACTGCAAAAATAGGCTGCAGACTGCAGCGGGATTTGTAGAATGAGCTGCAGAGAGCAGTCCTGCCTCTGCTGGTGTTCAGAAAGGGGAAAATCAGAGGTTGGTCCCGGCAGTGGGAGTTTGTGGGGGGATGCATCCTGAGTGTGTTCAGGTCTAAGCTGTGTGTGGGCTGGGTTTAAGATGAAAGTCTCAGAGGTTCAGGATTATTTTGTGATCCTTGTTCTCCCCTTTGCAGCCCTGACTGTACGTTTCCTTACGAGGCGCTTTATCGGGGAGTACGGAGACATGGGTGAGTGCTGACCATGCCAGCCCCGTTCCATTCCTGTTAGGGACAGGGAGGTTGCAGGGCGAGCCAGATCCTCCTGCAGGGTTTGGTTCCTTCCTGTCCTCTCCCATATTATTCTATAGCTCCCCAGAGGCTTGATGTTCATGTTTGATCAGGAGCTGTACTGTCATTGTACTGGGGTGCAGAAAGTGCAGCTGTGCGTGGGCTGAGTCAGGGACAGCCCTGGGTCCCTAAAGGTTCTGGAGGAGATCAGCTGTGAGGGAACTGTCTGTAGAGACAAACAGTCTCAGACTCATTTCTTTTTGGGCAGAATTCATCTACAGCCACACGGTGACCGTGGATGGCCGAGAGGTTCTCTTCCACATCTGGGATGTCCCCAGCTCACAGGTGAGAGGGCTCCTTCCCATTGTGTGCCCTCCTCCTAAAGAGGAAACCCAATCCGTTCCTTTTCCCCGTTCCCCAGGACCAGGCTGATGATGGTTCCTCGGAGGAGAAACGAATCCAGTGGGCAGACTGCTTCATCCTGGTCTACAGCATCTGCGACCGCGCCAGCTTCAACCTCCTGCCCCTCAAAGTGCAGTTCATTAGGGCGGCCAAGGAGGGACAGGAGCAGGTGCCCATCGTCATCGTGGGCAACAAGCGGGACCTGCAGCACCGGCGGGCTGTCTCCAGCGAGGAGGGACGGCTCCTGGCCCTGTCTCTGGACTGTGGCTTCTATGAGGTCTCTGCGGCCGAGGCCTACCACGGGGCTCTCATGGTGTTCCATGGACTGGCTGAGCGCATCCCCGACACCAGGCTGAAAAGAGGTGCCGGCATCCGAGGCATCGTCAGGACGGTGTCGGCAGTGTTTGCCCGTAAGCGGACGGACTCACTCTGAGCAGCGTCTTTGTTTCTTGTTGTGTAGCTGGATGAGGCCTCCTGTGTTCTGTGCAGATTGGATGTGTCCCAGGAGCGTGGCAGGTTCTCCAAACCCCATGATCTGGGTCTCTGGCTGTACGTGACCAGCAAGGCAAGGGCCTTCCTCTGCTCAGCCCTCAGCTCTTGGCTCTGTTATTGTCTGCAGCATCCCCAGCTCCTTCTGTGGGCTAGCAGGGAGGACATGCAGCTACGTCCTGCTCCGTGTCCCTGTTGTCACCCTGGCATCCTGGCCGTGCCAGTACTGAGCCTGGAGGACAGCAGGCAGAGTCCTTCACCCTCCATCCCATTGCATCTCATCCTCTCCCACCCCATCTCATCCTATGTGACTCCAAGCAGTACTGTGCTGCTGACCTCCCTCCTGCAGCCTTTTGGTGACAGCCCAGGCTCAGCATGGGAAAGTCAGGCACTGGGCTTTTTCCCAGGGTGTGGGACTGTACCGTGTGTCTCATAAATGCAGACCTCTGAGCCTGCCTGTCCCCGGGGAGGAAGAGGAGGGGGGCAGGGAGGCCTTTCCCCTTCTCTGCTGTTCCTGGGAATGCAGTGTGTAGGAAGGAGGTTGTGTATGTGCAGTGCAGACAGATTGCTCTGCACTGTTCTGCAAATGGAATAAATCTTTGGCAGGAAGCCCCTGGTGGCTCTGAGTTTGTACTCCAGGCATAGGAAGGGGCACGTACAATGTTGGGCACTGCCCAAGCACTGCAAAAAGCCCTCTGCACTGTCAGTGCTCTCCCTCCCTCAGTGTTCCCAGCCCTTTAAGGCTCAGCAGCCAGTAGGCAGCTCTTGTAAAGCAGACTATGCAAAGGGTGATGGGGAATAAGGGGGAAGGTTTATTACTGCAGCAGGTACAATCACAAGTTGTGGGAATGGGGCCTTCCTGCAGGAGGCTGGGGTACTGGTGCTCTGGTCTTGTCTCTGACCCCAAAACTGTGGAAAGAAGGATGAGGACCCAGGATGCCCCGAGCTGTGGGTGCCCCATCCCTGGAGGTTCTCAAGGCCAGGTTGGATGGGGCCCTGGGCAGCCTCAGCTGGTGGGGGCAACCAGCCCATGGCAGGGGGGTGGGACTGGATGGGCTTTAAGTCACTTCCAACTCAAGCCATTCTGTGATGATTCTATGTTGTTCTGCGATGTTTGATGGTTGTGTTCCCTCCGGTCCATCTCAATGCTCTGTACCTCACCTGTCTGACACTGCTTGTTTAACGAGCAGCAGCTGGCCCAGTGTCAGAGCTGGCTGGTCCCTTTTTCTCCTTCACTGTTTCTCCTTCACTCATCCCCTCTTCTCTACTCCTCTAACAGCAGCCCCTTGGGCTGCCTTTATTCTCCTCTTGGCCCCAAGGAGGGGACATCCCCTGGCACAGCTGTCACCGAGCCTGGAGCAGAGCAGGGACCCTCAACCACAGATGGGCAGATGGACAACCCAAGATGGACAACCATATCTGTGCCGTGTTGGGGATGTGGGTAAGCAGGCAATGTGGGATGTGGGTACGTGAAGGCAAAGCGTGCTGGGGGCAGTTTGGGGCCGAGGTTCTCCCACTCAGAGTCACTCCTTCTTGAAGGCTGGGCTGTAGAGGTTGGCATAGTAGGCCCGGCTGTACATGGCCTCGGGGCTGAAGCGGTAGGAGCCCTCGCTCACGCGCCGGCTGTAGGGCGCGAAGGCCGATTTCCGCGGCACAGCCTCGGGCTCCAGGGCTGAGCTGCGGTACAGATTGCTGCGTATGAAGAGAGGGTCCTCCAGGCCCAGGAAGGACAGCGGGTGGTGGCCGCGGTACAGCCGCCAGTCACCCCTCAGCTGGGCCTTCTCCTCGGCGCTGGTGCCCACTGGCTTGCTCTCCTCCTCCTCCTTCTGCTCGGCCTCAGGACCCGGCTTGCTGCCCCGCGCCGCCGCCTCGTCCTTGGACTGCCTGCGGAGCTGAGGGCTGGGCTAAGCAGTAGGGCTCTCCCTAGGGAGACTTTGGGACGGGAGGTTTGTCTCCATGGAGGCCCTCAGAGTAAGGAGTAGGTGACCGTAGGACAGCCCCAGGGGAGAGCAGGTAGGAAGAGGATGGGTGGAGGAAGGGAATGCGGTCCCAGTATTAACCTGTGCCTCGCCTTTATACAGGGAGTGGACCAGAAGGGGTTTTGCTGGAGGTGGGTGGGACCCGATCCCTGTGTGTCCCCATGGTGCTGGGATGCACTCACCGGCACGTAGCTGTACAGGCTGCCCAGCAGGTGCTTAGGGGCACTGATGAGCGTCCCTCCCAGGGCATCCACCGTCTCCATGGCCCTGGACAGCCTGCGGGGTGTGAACAGGATCAACCCCTCTGCAGCGTCCCAGGCCACAGCAGGGACCTTCTTCATGCTGGAGATGCCAGAGGCACAGGCACTCTGCAGGTTGTGAGCCACGCTGCCCACCAGTCCAAGGCCATCCCCTGCCTGCAGGCAGAAAACAGCGTCACTTATGGTAGCCCCCCCAGCCCTTTGGGACCTCACACTTCTGCTGCAAGTGAAGGTGAAGGGCACCGACCCTGACCCGCAGCTTTCTGTCCCCATGTCCCAGCAGAGCTGCTACCACCAGGGAAAGTCCTCCAGCCCGTGTGCTGTCAGCAGAGCCCCCCCAGACCCAGGGTCCTCCTGTTCACTCCTGGGACCACAGTGGGAGTATGTTTTGTATTGAGACCCCAAACCAACAACTGGGAGCTAGGTGCCAATTCAGAAATTGGAGCACTGCCTGGCCCAGAGGCTGTTGCAGCCCTGTTTGGGAGTTCAGAGCTTTTTCTCCTAAGGCAGACTGAGCTAGAGATGCCGGTTGCTGGGTCCTTTGGATCGCACCCAGCCCCTGGGAGAATGCCAGAAGGGAAGTGCCTTGATTTGGTTTGCTGGAGAAGAGGCCGAGAACATGGTGGGATCGAGATGATGCTCTGGAATGACCCCATCTCACCACTACCTCCATTTTTCCCTACCTCACCAGCATGGCCGTCCTCCTTCTCTGTCTTCTCCTGCTTCTGCTCCGGCACCCTGCTCTGCCTCCAGCTGCCTGCAGTGCTCTGCCTCTCACCATGGCTCTGCGGCACCGTAGGTGGGCTCGGCTTGGCCAGATTGCCCTGCAGGGGAGACAGAAACCAGTGCTCGGGGTGAGTTCCAGGCCCCAAGGCTTTGAGACAGGCTGGGACTCACCAAGATGGGGATCCAGACGACCAGTTCCTGTCCTTTGGCTTTGGCACGCTGAAGGTTCTGGACGGTGTGCTGGTAAGCACGGTGAGAGGCGGTGCTGACCAGGGCTCCAATCCGGCCCAGAGTGCTGGGAGCACTGCTGGGAGCACTGGGAGCCCTGTATATCCTGGATTGCTGCTGGGAGACCTTTGCTGGTCCACAGGTCTTCTTGGGCTTCAGATCTAAAGGTAGAACAGCACAGGGAGAGTGTGGGATGTTACAGCCTGGTGGGACAGCCCTACACCAGGATCTTTTTCTTTCCACCTACACCCCATCAGTGAGTCCCCATCTCCATGGGGACCGCTTTGGGTGCTTCCTCCACCCCAGCAGACCCCTGCCTTACCAGGACACCCCTCTGCAAACACCCCGAGGTGATCTTGGCACCAATACTACCTGCTTCCTCCTCTTCTGGCAACAGGTATTCCATCAGCTTCTCCAGCCCACCTAGGGCGGTGTCCATCCCGGCAGCTGCCATCTGGCTCACTGAGTTGCTCCTCGTGTACCTTGCTGTTGTCTCCACTGTGGTTCTGGTCGTCTCATAGCCACCCACCGCCAGCCCCAAGATCTTGTCCATGGAGTACCCGATGGTGCTCTTGGCACTTTGGATGGGGGTGGAGATGGTGTCCTTCAGTTTGGAGGCAAGCTGCAGGCAGAGAGATGGAGAAGAACCCTTCTGATGTGCTCTGGATGGCACAGAGCAGCTGGAGAGACCATGGGCCATGCAAGAAGACATTCCCTAGAGCAGCAGGACGATTTCCTATAGCCTGGGCTGCAGGTAGCCAGCCACGCAGGACCTGCTGGCCTATATTTAGGAGCAATCCAACCACATCTGTGCTAAGTCCTTGCTTTGAGGTACCCTCTGGAAGCCCCTTGCCTTCACTGGTTGCCAGGTGAGAACCAGGATTTTGGCCCAGAGGAGAAATCCTGCGGGCTCTGCAGAGGGGCTGGAGTGTCTAGAGGATCCCAGAGGCTTTCCCACCCATGACTTACCTTCTCAACAGGATACTGAAGGGCTGGGATCTTCTCCTCCAGGTGGTCCAAGCCCCGACATGCCAAATTGTTGGCCACAGAGACTGCCTTGGGCAAAAGCATGCAGGGTGGAGATTAAGGCTGGGGGCTGTGCCAGGGGTGAGCGCAGGTGGTGTCCCACTGTTGGATACCCCATCACATCCCTGCTGATGGACTCACACTGAGGCTCCAGCCTGCGTACCACAGGCTCCACGCTCCACATGGCCAAGGCGCTGGCGCCCTTCACTCCCTGCTCATAGACCTCACACACCGAGGCCACAATTGGGTGGATCTCTTTGGTGCTGCTGTAGGTCCGCTGCAAGCTTTCACAGGTTGAGCTCACCACCGGCAGCTGCAGGACACGCTGCAGCACGTTCTCCTGTGCATCAGATGGGGACCAGTTAGGGGCCAGCCAGCAGAAAAGAAAAGCACTCCTCAAGAAAAGCTGAGTCTGGCTTCATGGCCCGATTCGTCTGTGAATCTGCATGTTCAACAAGGAAAATACACCTCCTGCTAATTTTATCTTGACGTGGAGCCAGCTGACCCAGAAATCCCATGGATAAATACTGATACGTGCTGATAGGTCCTGTTAGATCAAGGTTACCTTTGTTGATTCTCGTTTATTTTATTTCAGGCATGTGAGTGACGATACTTTGATGGCTGCTCTGTATTATTACAAGCAAAGATAACACACAAGACAGCACGGTATGAGCTATTCCCCTCCTCCTGTTTCCTCTCCCTCTCCCCACACTCACCTTGGCCCTTCCGTTCTGCATGGGCTGATTCTTCTTCGCCGTCATTGTGCCACGTCCTCCTGCAAAGCAAAGTGCAGAGCTGCAGAGTGTGCAGTGAGGTCTGAGCCAGGCTGGGGCTCAGAGCATGATGTGCAGGAGTTGGGCTGGGCCACACAGCTCCCCTGGGAGCTGTGATTGTGGCATTGCCCAAGCTTTGACTTTTGACCAGTTAAACCTTAGAGCCAATGCTCCACACGCTCTTCCTCTGCTGGGGCAGCCCATCCTCACTTGGGTCCTGTGCCTGGGCTGTGTGGTGTTGGGGCACTACTACCCCCAGGCTCCACCTCCAACCTGGGCTGGGCTAGGGGGGCATGAGTTGCTGGGGAAAGTGGGCAAACAGCTCCCCAAAGGCTCCCATCATCCCTGTATGTCAAATGAGGAGATGATGAATGCAGAAGAGATTAAGACCTGCCTGTGTTTGTGCAGTACTGTGGCAGCGCACCAAGGCGCTGAGGAGGAGGATAGGGTATAGAATGTATGAGTGTGCAGCTTGGGTTTGGAGCAGCACAGATGATGGAGTTGAGGGAGGGATGGAAAGGTGGCTGTGGTGTAGCCAAGCAGCAGGACAGGAGGGTAAAAGGACTTTGAGTGGGGATGAGCAGGAGCACTTTCCCTTATCACTAATAAAGGAAGGGATTGTTGGCACAGGGAAAGTAGACCTGGCTGGATCCTTACTCACCTGGACCAGCAGGACAGGCATATGGGCAGTATCCTGTGCGAGGAACAGGCTGCCCAGGGAGGTGGTGGAGTCACCATCCCTGGAGGTGCTCTAGAACTTTGGGGATGTGGCATTGAGGGATGTGGTCAGTGGGCACGGTGGGGGTGTGCTGATGGTTGGACTGGGTGATCCTAATGCTCCACGACTCCTGGAAGAGCCTGGGCTTACCCACAGCCCTGCATTAAGGGGCTCACCCTGTGCAGAGGCACACAGATGTCTGTCAGGGTTTGGCACAGTGCTGCAGTGATTCAGGGCTCTCCAGACAGTGGGACAAAGGGCAGCAGCCTGCTCACGGGTTTCCTTCTCGGCCACGGTGAACAGGCATGATACCAGGGGCAGCGTCAGCCTTCCCTCTGCCCAGTGAGAGCAGGGATCAGCAGACAGCACAGCCTCTGCCCTTCCTGTGGGGCTCTGTCTTCCTGGGCAATCTCTTCAGTGTTTTGTTTTACAGAAGTTTCAAACGTCATTGCCCACAAGATTTAATTCTCCTTTGTGGCAACAGATACGTATTACTCCTTGGGTGGATTGGAGACTAATTTATTGCCTTCCACTTGACAGAAAACCCTCCACACGCCCTCCCTCAGTCACCTTTCCTCTACAAAACAGCTCACTTGATCCCTCCCTGGAGATGTTGCTTTTTAGACCTTTGATTGCTCCTGCTGCTCACCTGGGAATGCTGAGCAGCTCACTCTTCCTGAAATATCATGCCAAGTGCAATGTTAACATTAGGAAAGCCTTGTCTATAAGTAGATTACTTATCTTGCTTACTATTCTGCTGTTAATTGCTGCTATTATGAAATGAGTGTAAGAGCAATTATTCAGAAGGAAACTCTTGCTAAATTGTTACTGAATGCAATGCTTTGTGTGTTGTTCAGGGAAAGACATTTTGGAGCCTTCACGTTTGTAAAGTTCTTGCTGCAGGGGATAGGAGTAAGCAGTAAGAGCAGTGAGCTACCAGCAATTGCTCACTTTTACTGGTTATCCCTTCTCCATCTCTCCCCATCTCAGCTGGAGATGCCATCCTTCACTCTGCCCTTAATTCATCATTAAACATCTGTAACAGCTTCAGAAATCCCAGTGATATGAGAGGGAACTCCTTCAGAACCTCTTTTCCCCATCCTCAAAGCCACACACAGATGCAGTGTTATATGCATCAAAGTTTATTGCTTGTGTTCAAACAGCTCTCCTTATTCCAACTGTCGTATGAGGAACATACACAGAAAAGGCACTAAAAGGATTTTCTCCATTTGATTGCAATTCTATGGCTTCAGTCACATTACATTAAGGTACATTAAACTGTTAGCCCCCAGCAGGGGAGCAGAAAGGCAGTATTAGTGCTTAACATCCACTAAAGTTACTCCTATATGCTCTGATCCATGTTATGCCAAATGGAGGTAAGGCTGAGGAAGGCTGAAAAGTCATTGTCCCATGTCCCAGGTTAAGTCTGTACTTGCTGAGCCACCCCAGCCCCTCCAGGAGGAACACCAAGGTCTGCTTTGTGACTTTGCACAGCGTTTGCTTGGCACAGGGATGTGCATCTAGCCAGGGCCACATCAGTGTGTGAATCCATTCCCCCTTGCCTATGAACTACATAGGAAAAAGAGGAATCAGTCTGCAGACCAGTGTAAGATCTGTTTTGTACCCAAGAGGTCTCCTGAGAGCAATTCTTAATGCGGCTCTTGCAAGAAGAAAGATTCTGTAGGCAAAGAGTGCCCAGGGCTCTGCTGATACATCACCAAGACTCCTCTCCTTTCCTTACTGGGTTGCTGACACTGGGATAATGCTCAAATCTGACCAAGGGAGGGATTGGCCTCACAGTGCCAGCAACTCAAAGGCACATTGTATAAAGAAACTAAGAAACAACAACAAAAACCCAACTGCTAAACAAGTAGCAAGAAAAAACCCTTGAAGACAACAATGCATTCATTATGGCCTGGCCTGCAGAGTGCTCTACTTTTAGTGGTATTCATTTCCATATTAAAAAGAAGAGCTGCTACAGGCCATATTCGGTCTTCAGGCACACTTAATTACCCTGCTCAGCAACCTCTATTTTCAAACACTTCATTGGCAGCCTAATGCTTCAGGTTCAAAGTGGAAGTAATTCCAAGCAGGACCACAGTGACTTCAGGTAAACTGGGACACTGCATTTCCATGCCTGCTCAGTTCCACAGCCTCCTCCTTTAATAAAGGTGACTGGCACCTTTTAATTCTGCTTACAGAGAGTATCAGAAATCATAATCAAGTATGTTGGTCCTGGTTAGGATAATCTCTATTCGCATCTCCTGACTGATTAAACAAGCAGCCCTTACAGTCAGAAAGCAACAGAACACACAGGCTCGGCAATGATGAAGAAAAGCAATAATTTTGTGTCCTATGCCACGTGCAAGTTTTTCTCAGATGCTGTTAGAACTGATCCTCTGCAAAGTCAGGAGCAACAAAGACAGCACATCGTGTAAGCTGTTAGACTGCTGGACACAGCATTTCTCCTCTAACCTCGCTCACAACCCAGGCAATCATTCCAGCCAGAAAACTGAAGAGCAGTTATGCAGTCGCAGGGCAAACATAAGGCATTTTCAAACGGTAGAACCAGTGAGAGAACACACAAGAAATCTTGCTGTCATGATGGAAGAATAAGAGAATCAGGAAAGAAAATCTGAAACGTGAATGCCCAAATCCAGGTAATAAGCTTCTCTTCTCGAGGACGTTCTGGTATCTGATCAAGTGTGACTCCATCCCCTCTGGGAGCTTACTCAACTGGAAACACCCTTGCAGCTTTTCTTACTTGACAAGCTCCAAGACGGCCTTTTCTCCTTAACTGCAGGTTCCAAAGCTCCTTATTACACTGGACTTTTTCAAGTAAAATTAAAACAGTAGAACAAGCTGCTTATCACACTGTCATTAATGTAAAATGGCTCACTTGGAATCACAGGAATTAAGGTGTGGATGTAATGGGAAAGGTAGTGCTTATGACAGGTTCCAGATTCACAGCTTCACTGCACTCAGATCCATACAAATCACAGCATTAGCAGCAATGAGATCAGCATTTCCCACACGCTTTTCTTCACCAAAATCCTCAGCCATGGCCTGCTGGAAGAGTTAATTGGTGGCCAACCCATCCTGGCTTGTATAATCAAAGGAAAAGAAGTTTTTGATTTCTTGAGATGTAAATTGGCACTCACCAAACTGTAGGACCAGAGTAAGCAGTGCATGTTCATGTTACAGAGGGATCACTGAAAGCTCAGATGACACCCCTTTCCAGTTATCATCAAACCACTGCCTACAGAAATCAGGATCCAGCAATCCAGTCCTGTCAGAACACTCAGGCTTTACTTAAGGCTATCTAACCACTGTTTCTAACTTGTCTGAACATATTACAGAAAATTTGGCTATAGGAATGTTTGATTGCTGAATTCTGGCTTTCCTTAGTAAACATGATTAGTTATGAATCATACACATACTACAGTAGTCTAGGCAGCTATTGCATAAAGCTGTACTAAAATACAGGACCATCAATATTTCCTTATCTAGCAGCCATGTTCCAAGTCCTTCTGTCTGTGCAATCTTACTCTGCCTTCTTCCACCTTCGCTCTGTTGGGCACCAAACTCATCTGCCAAGGCACAGGGAAGGACATAGGGCAGAAGTGGCTTACTCGGAGGGAAACAAACTCATTTTGAGGTTAAAGTGAGACATCTTCATTTTTAAAGTGCCATGTGGAGAATAAGAACCTGTCAGAGGATCAAACCTGCTGGCTCACTGCGCACTGAGCAGTTCCTCTTACATCACTCCTACAGCTTCAGGTTTGGGCTTGCTAGAGTGAGGATCCCCACCAGAGAGGAGAGGAGCCCACAGAAACCAATCACGCCTGGGTTGGTTTTGTAGATCCCCAGTGTGTCCAAAGGACCTGAGAGATCACAGAGGTTCTTCACCAGATCTAGCAGCAGAGGAGGATGACTTCTGAGTATTTGAAACAGCAGGGAGAGAAAACCATGCAAGCCATTACATTTGGAAGAGTTTAGCTGCTGATGTTGTTTGTCCCAGAAATAGTTCTTCATCTTTTCTTCCTGTACAGCTTGTTCCAGCCTCCAAGAGACCTCATACCAATCCCTGGCCAGGTTCATCAGCAGTGAGAAGTAGTAGCACTTGGTAGCCCAGTTCTGCCACTTTGCTTTATTGATGTCAGACTGGAGTCCAACGTTCTTCAACCACAGCACCATGTCGCAGAAGAAGTACAGAGCATGGGTCAGGTTGGAGGCTGTCAGGCAGATGCGAGGAAGCACTTCGGGAAGCTCTGCAGTTTTCCTGGCTGCTACCAAGGCGTGCACCACATTGCCCAGCCGGAGCACTGCAAGAAATGCCACGAAGGTCAGAATGGCTACTGCAGGGGCACAGCTCTGTGCACGACCCAGAACGTCACTGCTCCATGTGTACATTTCAAAACCTTAACAGGCCTTGGGCATTTGTATGTTTAAACAACTCCTGTCTTCAGGAAAATTGTGAAATTGTGCCTCCCCAGCCATGAATTTGTCAAGCAAACAGGAGCAGTATCTTCCATTTTAAGCCTTACCACAGGGCAAGCTGGATTTCATCCCTCCTGCTGGTTGGGTTTCAACCCCACAAATGTTAATACAATAGTATGCAAAATACTTTTTATAACCTGCAGCACTACAACAGTGGCAGATGTTGGCAGCACCCAAGGTTAGTGGAACTGCAAGGCTCTGGATTTAGGCCTGAAGTCTGTTAAGAGATTTGTTTTGCAAGCGAATTGATTAAGCAAGAGAATTACAGCTGTGCTGATTCTCTCTCCTAGAAATGATGATCCTCCAGAGTAATTGCAACAATAAAACTAACCTATGGTAATGTATTAAGTTTGCGTATTTCCCTCTGGAAGTTGTTCTGGAATTGAGCAATTGACAAGTAGGTGTAAGGTCAGCCTGAAAACAAACTGCAACAGCAGCAACAGCACAAGGGGAGCAAGTGTGACATGGGATGGAGGGATGCATTCAAGTTAGAGTGCGAGGAAAGTACAGAACGGTGCATGACTGAGCTCCCAGAAGCAATAAATATCTTTCTGGCCCTATTGATTCTGGCTGGTTACTGCAGGGATAAGGACTGTGGTCAGTTCTGGGAATACACTAAAGGGGGTTCTGCAGCCCAAAGAAAGCCCCCGAGGCCAGGAGTTGTTTGGATGGAAGGGGCACGTGGGAAGGACCCCTCTGCACACCGGTACTTACTTTTACGGCCAGAGCTCATGCTAGATTCCAGCTGCTTGAGTTTCAGCACCAGCTTCTTGTTATCAGCATGACGCTCTACGACATAGCTAAGCAACATGCATGTGTACTGAGTGGCTCTGGAATGGAAAAACGAGGAAAATGGCACGCGGGTGAAACGTGGACAGTTCGCAGGGATGGCAGAAGGAGGGCAGGGCGGCTGTGGGAGCCGGGAGGGGGAGGGAGTAGTTATTGGGGACGGGGGGGGAGGCCCGGGAGCTGCGGGGACAGAAAGCGGCTGGGAGCCCCGAGGAACCCGGGGTGGTGCTGAGCACTCACCGGAAGATCCTCTCCCTCCCCTGGCTGCGGTTGGTGAACTCCACGAAGCCCTGCATGGCGGTGGCAGCTGGGCGCCCCGGGAGGTGCGCGGCCGCTCCGCTCCGCCCCGCCCCGTCTCACGGCGGAACCCTCCGCTTCGGAGCGCGTTTCCGGCCGAGCGGCGCCGTTGCCATGGCAACCCGTACACAGTGGGGCGGGATGGGGGGGGTGCGGGCGGTGTCACCTCTAAAAGGGTCCGCCCGGGAGCGCCGCGCTGGGATAGCGGCTCTCGGGGCAGGCAGCTGCGTTCATTTGTTGTCTTTTGCCTCTCGGTTGGGTTTATTCACTGCGAAGGATTTTTCTTTTGTCCTCTTCCTTTTTTGTTTTGTCTTTTTCCTTTTTTTTTCCTCCCCCCCCCCCCCCCCCCTTTTGTCTCTTTTCTCTCTCTTTTCTCTCTCTTTTCTCTCTCTTTTCTCTCTCTTTTCTCTCTCTTTTCTCTCTCTTTTCTCTCTCTTTTCTCTCCTTTCTTTTTTTTTTTCTTTTTCTTTTTTTTTTTTTTTTTGACGTGTAGCCCCCCAGTATCCATGTGGCAGGTGTCCCCAGGCCATGAGTAATGCATGTAACAAGCAGAAATGTGCTGTATCTAACAGGCTTGCCTACATTGCAAGGAACCCCATTCCCACTTGGAGCTCATCGATCACCTTTCTCTTTTCCCCCATTACCTCATGAATGCTGATACTGTACGGCTCCTTGTTCTGCATCTCCTCTGGGGGCTGCATCTGTGCTGTGCTTTGCATCTGGAAAGGCAGAAGGATGTCTGTGCGTGTTGGGCAGCATCCCCTGGTGATTCTTCTGCCATCTGAACAGGTCTGGAGGAGGACGAGGAGGATTTCTTCCCGCAGGATCCCAACCGGCTGTGTGATGCCGCACCTCAACCCCTCAGGATGGTCAGCAAAGTGGTGGTGTTGGTCTCTGACAGTCGCTGAGAGAAGGGAGGCACTCCAAGAAGCACAGAGATGGAAGGCCTGTCGCACCAAATGTTTTCCTACAGCTGAATTCCAGATAGAGAGCACCTCAGAGCGAGGAGAACACTGATTACCTTAGCAGTGTTTCTAGAGAATATCTACTGAATTGATTTTGCATCCCTCCATCCATCACCTTCCTCAGAATGCACCACCACCCCACTAATTCACTGCAGCTTCTCAGCTTGCCTGACAGGTTCTGCTTCTCACTCATCTATCACACCTCTCTGAAAAGAGAGAAGCAGATGCTAAACAGCACTAAATTCACCTTCTGCTTTTCTGCCTGGCTCCGCCCTTGCTTGCTCAGGAGAAGGTAATTAGTAGCATACAAACGAGTGAGCTCAGAGTTGTGTTATGGTGAATATTAGAGAAAAGGGCTGCTCCTGGAGCCACAGGGCTGTTTGGAGCAGAAGTGCTGCCTGTCTCATCTGTCCCTTGCCCCTGGGAGGTGCTGGGGTCACTGTCCCTGGAGGTGTTCAAGAGCCATGGGGATGTGGCACTGAGGGATGTGGCCAGTGGCATGGTAGGGTTGGGCTGACATTTGGAATTACGGGTCTTTTCCAACCTAGGAAGCTGTGTCCGCTGCTAGTTGGGTGCACTTATCTTTTCCCTTCCTTGGTAGGTAACTGGGGTAGCCAATTGCCTGGCAGTGTCTGGAAAATACATCTTTGTTGGTCTGTGAGTGGGTATGCTGCCTTCAGGATGTTTGACTGTAAGCAGGTCAGTGCTTGGGATGCAATCAAGACAGAGGTTTGTACCATCAGCTCCACAAATTTAGGGAATGAGAACTGCACAAGCTGTGGATGAAATTGGTGAGCGGGACATGGGCTTCCCCATCTTGACTGGTGGGTCGCTGTGCTGAAGAGTTGGCAGCTACTTTATGGAAGAGTGCTAAATCAGGAGGAGTGTGAATATGGCTGACAGGTTTCCTAGAAAGCCCTGCTGAGAAAAGTGTTAGATAACAGATTGTAGGGTGATAGAGTGGCCCTAGGGCCTTGGGATTAGAAAAGGGTGTGGGTTCGGTGTCCGACTGGAACAGCAAAGGCAGATGTGGAGCTGAGGCTGAGTGCAATATATTTTAGGAATACATCGGACCAGACAGAAAAAAGCATTGCTAGGTGTCACCTCTCGCCTCTGCTTTGTTTCAGTACCTGGAATTGCACAGTCCTGTGGTAAATAGGTTTGTTTCTTGATTAATCTGAAGCCAATCATTTCTGGTAGAGATAGCTTTCAAATCCATTATGCATCACTGAGTACAATCGAGTGCTTGCTGGTGCTGACATAAAGAAGCCAATGAAAGTTTATTGCTGGAAGCAGTGGGATATTCTCCCACCTGCCCAGGAAAAAAATATAGCCCTGTTCACACCCCAGCACGTTGTAACAGCCCTCTCTCAAGAGCATGGCTGCCATCTGCTCAGTTTCCTTCTGCTACTTCTGTATTTTCATTGCAGGGCTTGTTTGGCTCTTTTGCTTTCACAAGGAAACTTCCTACTCATTAAAATCCTAAACGAGGTGGTAAGTACCGAGTCAGTTACCACCATCATGGTATGTCTTGGGTTGAAATGGACCTCAAAAGCACCCAGTTTCAATCCCTCTGCTGCAGGCAGAGTTGTCAACCATGAGACACTGGTCAAGGGCAGGCATATAATGTCATCAAGAGCACTAATTGCCCGTGACAGAATTTCCTGAGGTCAGCAGAGAGCCTATTCACTAAGCCAGTAGCATGCAGGTAGTTTTGTGATGTGATGTACGCTTCCTGAGTGCCAAGCTCATTTCTGAATGTCAGATCTCAGGGGTGTATCTGCAGCAGAAGCAGCTGCTGAAGGTCCCTGATACCTTCCATATAGGACCAGAGGAATCAGCCTGCCTTTAGACTAGTCTCGGGGAAGTGATTTCCACTGCTTTTCAAATATTCCAAGCATTCTAGGTGCCTAGGAATCCTGTTTCTAACCTTCCCCATTCCTCTTCCAGCTTAAAGAATTTCTTCTGTCACTCCTTGTCTTCTCCAAAAGGCCTGGTGTGGATCAGCGCTGATCCCAAAAGTTGGCTCCCTGGAACGGGTCAGTGCAGTTTCCAGTGCCAGAAGGCTCCTTGAAGCAGCTTTCCTTCCTGTGGTGCTCATGGGACGTTGGGAGGCTGAGGAGGCTGTGGTGTTGGTCTCAGTCATGCACATGAATCCTTAAGTGAGAGGAGAGGTGGACTGCAGGGATCTCACAGGGATTTTGTATTTTGAAAAATAGCCACATGTTTTAAGGATGTAAGACAATGGAGGCTGCTTGCTTGAGAGACCTTTCCTCCTTGCTTCCAGTTGCTCAACAAGGTTTCCCAATGCAAGCAGCTCAAAAGTTTGGCTGGAGGTCTAAGGATTGCCTAAGGATTCCTGGCTGAAGGAGACAGGAAGGAGTTCAGGGGCCCCAGCAAGGCTGACGTGTAGGGAAAGGAGGTCAAACACACATCTGCAGTACGGAATGGTTCCCCACTCTCTGTGTAACTTCTTCTTATATCCTCTCGCCTACAGGTCTTTCCCCAGGTCTTGCTCTTGCAAGCAGTGACAGCAAGATACAGGCTGAACGAGTCTGACAGCCCAGAGGGATGTGTCTGCAGCTGCTTCAGCCACCCAGCCCACATTGCACAAGGCCTTTGTGCTATTGGGACATGTGTACTCTCCCTGGACATGCTTTCCAACAGGATTCCTTTGGTCCCAGGGCCAGCATTCCTGCTGCTCCTCCCTGAAACTGCCTGCTCCTTTCCCAGCAGCGTTGCCCCATCCACCCTTGTCCTGTGCAAGGGTATTCCCAGAGCTTCTCCCTTGTGTCGCTCAGGGAAAGTGAAGGAGAAAGCAGGGAATCAGACCTTGTACCTCCATTGGAGAGTCTGGTCCTGGTAAGGACAGTGACTTGGGTTCATGTTTTAGATTGCCTCTGAGGGGAGCCTGGTGGGTTCATAGCTGAATCCACCCTGGCACAGAGAACTTGTTGGGTCTGACCACTGTCGCTTCTGTTCTTTGGCAGAGAAGTCTGGAGCAGCACAGAGGTGATTCTGCAGAGGTGGTAGCTGACCTCAGTGAATGTTCCGAGCTGTTCTGGGGAATTTTAAATGCTGAGTCAGTGCGAAGCCTTCTCCTGTGTCACTTTCACCCTCTTAGGTTTCACCTCTATCCACCTGAGGTCTCACCTCTTCCTTGTCAGACATGGTAGATAATTTAACCAGAACTTCTCCGTTTAGCTGAGTCCTTAGTGTGTGTTAGTGTGGGGGTGGTGGTGGGGACACAGCAGTGCGGCTCCCTTTAGGATTTTCTGTTCCCAGCAAAGCATGCCTATGAGCTAAAGCCCTAGGCTCTCTGAAGTCGAATCTTTCCTTGCACTCATCAGTACTCTGCAACCTTTAGTCCTGCTTCTGCAGCTTTATTTTTTGTCGAGTCTTCATTATTCTGTTGCAGGAGTCTCCTGTGTCTGCAGACAAAATTGATGTAAAGCTGAGTCTCTGAGTGCTGCTGCTGCTTAAAGTGAAGCCACCCAAACCCATTACAGGTCAGAGGCTGTTTCTGTACTTGGAACACGCAGGTGGCAAAAGAATCATGGCCCTTAAGTCTACAGAACAGCCAGAAAGTTTCGGAAATGTCCTCCCTCCTTCCTCTCTGTGCTGTCTTTGTGGTTACCTGCAATCTTGTAGTGGGAGCTACTTGTTGCCCAACCATCTCACGTGTAGCTTTTGTTAGCAAAAAATACTTCAATGTGTCTGAAATCAGATGTCACATGTCCTTGGCTTCATTGCCACCAGAGAGAGAGGAGGCTGCTTCCTAGATTCTGGCAACCTGACAGCACCCTTATCTTATCTCTTTGATCCTGGATTCATAAGAATGTTCTCTTCTGCAGATGAGATGGGAAGGGAGCTAACCTTGTACTGAGATGATGTCAAAATGCCTCAGAAAGGCAAGGTGAGCTGGGTCCTCAGATGACTTCTCCTAATTTCTCCCTTCAAATACTGGAAAATGGGCTAGTGATATGTAAAGTCCCTAGTGTATGTTCTTAATGGTGAACTACTTCTACCAGGAAAATGCACTGTAGTCCTCTTCAGGACAGTGTCTCCCTGAAGATGGGATACTGAATGTGCATCTGGGTTCTTCTCCATCTCCATAGTGTCTGTTTCCCAGGGCTGTGACTCTTTGCTTTACGTTTCTGATCTAGGAGCAAATTTCCAAGGCCCTTTGGATGCCTTGAAGAAAGCAGATGATGGCAGCATGCTGGGTTTTGGGCAGAGTCACCTGAGTGAGGACTTCTAGTAGGAGAAGCAGGAGGCAATTTTTGCAGCACTTACAGGGGTATCTGGAGGGTGAGGGTGAGAATGAGAGCAAGGATGAGGTCCTCAGATGAGTGGGAGTCCCTGTCAACATTCTGTTCCATGAAACTTCAGTGTGGGACATGTGAAGTGCAGATGGAACTGACTTGGTTCTCCTGTTTTCATCCTAAGGTTTCAGGAGAGGGGATTAGCATCATTCCAGATCCTGTTGCAGTGCTAGCTACTTATCAAGGCCTTTCTTTTACATAAATTTCTTTCTTTTCTTACTCAGACATGCTATTTTTCATTTTCTCCTCCCCTACTGGACCCTGTAGGTACAGCATTACCCTGTCAGGTAATCCAACTGGGCTAAAAGCTGTTGACATGTGAACTATGTCACTGCATGACACTGAGCTCCAGTTAGAGATCAGTGACTCTGGGTTGGGTTGACTCTGTAAATTCCACCTTCCAGAACAAAAGTTTGGCTTAAACTGTCAACCCTATGCCAGCATGGAGTCAAACAAACTTTGCTCCTTGGTTTGAAATAAATGAGAGAGCAGTAGGCAAAGTTAAAAAAAAATATATAAATCACAGGTAAGGGAGGGCTTGTTGTGTTCTTGTTTGTGGGAGCAGTTCCACAGCAGTTGTGAGAGCTCTAACAAAAGCTTTCTGGTGGGGTTTTGGTGTCCTGAATTGTTCTTTTCTTCATTCCCTTATCTTCTTCCCACATTTATTGTCCCCTTCTGCATGCTAGATGTTCCAGCTGGTACCAGTGTGCACTGGGATGGGAAGCACAATCTCTGCTTCAATCATTTGGGGACAGAGTAAGAACTTCTTGCTTTCCCTCTCAGAGCACTCTGTGGGGGTGGCAGTGTTCAGAGGCCAGTAGCTGTCACTCAGGCAGTTCTTCACGATTTGAGGAAATGAGGAATGAAGAGGAGAGCAAATCTGAAAACAGACTTTTTAATGCCTCCCACTATTTGGCTGCCATTCTAGAGGATTGTCCCATCCGCTGCATCCATTTTCTGCAGAGTGCTGCAGCTGCCAGCAATGGGGCATCCTGCCCTGTGGTATAAATTCTGCCTCTCCCATTGTGGAACTTTTAGTGCTGGGTACAGTGGAGTCTTTGTGTTTGGTGAGAGCACGCGGGGCCAGGAAGTCCAGCATCACCATGCACGTGTCAGACAGGTGAGGCAGCATCTGGTAGATCTCAGTCCGAAGAGCAAGGTGTTACAGTGCCTGGGTCCAGCTGGGAGGCTCAGATTTTCCACTAGTTTCACCCAGATAGCTTTGCCATGCCACACAGCTTGGTTTTGCAAGGAGTCGGTCCCGGCCCTGAAATCCAGTGGTTATGCCAGAACTACAGGTATTCCTGCTCCAGGGCTGATGTTCAGCTGGTCAGCTCTCTGCCAGGTACCCAGGGCACTTTTTTCTTATTCCTTCTGCTCTTGACAGAGTAACTTCTACCTGGAAGAAAGAATAAGTGTCTCCTGCCATCTTTCTATCAACTCTGCTGCTCTGGGGATTTGTGGTTTCCTGCTTGCATGGCAGATGGGACTTGCAACTCCAGCATCATTCTGAGACAGGTTTTGGGGGCTCTTCTTCAAAAGGAACAGGCTTTGTTTCCATAGGGAAGGAGATTGGCTGGAACCTCACATCAGCCCCTTTGCCACATAGTGCCACTGCCATTATTACAACCTGCTGGTACAAAAGACATGTCAAGCAGTGGCATAATCCTGAGTCAGGGGAATGTCTGAGAGGAGGGTGGGAGCACAAATTCTCACAACATGACCTTGTGGGTTAATCTACAAGAATTGCTCAGAACTGACTAGCTGTTATATACCGGTACATATTGGTACATCTCTACAGTCCTTCACTGTTGTCTCTGACCCAGGGATGGGCAGCAGCAGCAGGCAGATGCATTGGCACAGAGCAGAGCCAGTCACAGCACCATCTTCCTTTCTCACGTCAACTCCTACCTACCGAAGGAGGCTTTTCCAGAGAAGCCAGATTTGCCTTTCAAGTCCTTAGAGAACCTGTCATTGAGAGATGTAACATTTTCTTAAGTGATTTGTAAGCGCAGAGATAAGTAAGGTAAGTGCATTATTGCAAGCTGTGGTGTCACATCCATGCAGGTTCTCATCTTGGAGCTTGTGGGCTCTTCTGTGCACTGTGACACAGACATCTGTCTGCATTAGGTTGATGTTCAACTAACTGCACCCCTGCCAGCGGCCCAGAACGTGTGTCCCTTCCTCCTCTCCTTTCTGTCCTCCCTAGGATAACTCACAGCTGTAAATCTGGGTGCCTGGGACGGGCCTCTCATTCCAGGTAAAGAGCGTGCTGGTTCTAGGTGGATTTGTGCAATGTAAATCACAGTGCAAGGCTGTCAGATAACAATGCTTAACTGCGTGCCTCTTCGTTTGGTCCCCACAGCCAGGCAGAACTGGGATCTCTTTGTACCACGCTGCTCCCCACCATTCCTAGGTGAATTCCATACTTAAGCAGGTTTGTGTTGTGGGTTTTTTGGTTCGAGGGGCGACCTGGCACCGGTTGCAGAGCTCAGCAGGTGCACTGAGTTCATGCTGTCACTAGATGGCAATGTGATATCTCTTATTGGGTCACTTCTTCCTTCAATTCTTAACCTGGAGCCAGACCCACGTCAATAACATTCTGTTCATTCTTATCATTAACTTTTAATTTTCCAATCTGAATTGGAACAGATGGGCACAGGTATGACCTTACAGCACTTACTACCTGAAAGGCTTCCCTAAATTCCTTGTATCCAGAGTGAATCCTGTGGTGTTATCTGCTCAGTTAGGGACTGAAAACTTTTATCTCATGCCAACAGCTCTGTTCCTTAATCTTAAAAAGCTGGAAAGGATGCTCTTGTCTGTATTATGTCAGCTGGGAGAATAGCAGGGGCTGTGCTAACACTCTCCTTCCCTTGTGAGGCAGCAGTGACTGCTAGGATTCAGGGAGCATTATCTGAGCACTGAAGTGGATGCAGGTATGAGCAGCAGGGAAAGTCAGAACATAAAGGGACAGAAGAAGCTGTAGTCAGCCCTGCAACCTGAGGGCCAGGCTCTGCTCTATCACAGCCGTGCAGACCTATGCTCCAGCACAGATATTTTATCAGCAGCTCTGTTCAAATCCATCCTGCTTCTATCCAGCTTGGGGCAATTTGTCATGTGAACTGCCTGCTTGCTTGCCACACTGCAGCCACCAGGATCTGTAGCCTGCCTCTCTTCTTTCCTAATCTTCAGCTCCTTCCAGCAGGGCTCAGCTCCTCCTCATCAGGGACAAACACAGCTGATGGAAGAGTCTCCAGGTAGGAAAGAACTATTACTGAGGTGACAGGTTTAACACCTGCATGCTTCAGCTAAGGATTTGTGCTGAGTGTTTGAGTCCTCTCAGAGCTCTGGAACATCAGAGCAATACGGTTTACAATTCCCTCCTTTCTTCCAAGAAATGGTGTTTTACCAGACTCCAGTCTTCTGTCCTTCTTGTTGCTGAGTCTCATCTCTATGTCTTGTCTACAGCTCTGAGCCAGGTGGGCAGGCAGCAACATCCCTGTGCTCAGACTTGGTCTTTTTAATCCAGGCAGCAGATCAGCCATGAAGATGGGCATCTCCAGAGTACAGCAGGGCAGTGACACTGCGGAGTGACTCAGGCCTCACCTGGGCCAAATGCAGGTCAGAGGCCATAGAAAGGTGAACCATCCCTTTGTATTTTCAGGTCTGTAGTTGTCTGGCAGCACCTTGGTGTTAGCTGCAGAATACGGCCGCTCAGCTGGGGGGCTGACTGCATTTTTGCACTGGACATCTTTGTTTCCTATGGTAGCCAAAGGAACTTGGGGGGATTTAGGAGAGGAGACTGAAAATATGCATTTCAAGCATCTACAAAACATATTGGCCTGGCTCCTGGCACTGCGGAGCTGTGACATTGCAGCCACCACCTCAGGAAGGGCTGTGTTAATGCATGTAACAAAGATTTATATAAATACCATCAGAAAGCTTCAATCTCTTTACAACTGACTGTGCTTCCAGGGTGACTGTGTAATCCACAAAGAATGTACCAAAGCTGCCAACAGCCGTTCCTGTGTGCATGGCTGAGCTGTATTTTTTCCACATCTCCTGCTGGTGACTCCCCCGAAGGTTCAGCAACGCATCAATACATGGAATTCAGCAGAGCTAAGCAGGCACTCCCATACCGAAGTCCCATTTTGGGTTCTCATAGCAAATCGTCTTATTTTGCACTGAGTTTTGGTGAGAGATCTCAGCTCTTCTGGTTGTAAAAGCAACCAGTCTGGTGCGGAGGTAGGAAGCAGAAGAAGCATCCCAACTGTTCTGCAGTTTCCGATACAAGTATTTGAATGTAAGCCTTCCTATTTGCTGCCTTGGTGAAGGGTTTTGAGAACCCCACTAAGGCCCTTTGTGCTGCCATTTTCCGTCTGCCACAGCTTACAGCTCACAGCTCGTCTGATTGTTATGGATATCGATACTGGGCTGTGTGAGCACTTGCCATCTGCTTCTGTGCAACGCCAAGCTGGTAAGCTCCAACCGCCTCCAATGCCTGTTTAAGCTGAACCACCTGGTTTAGCAATGAAGTGAACAAGAAGCAGTCCTCCATCCTTTGCTCTGCTCTTGCTGTGGTGGCAGTAACGGCTGAATTATTTTGTTTCTGTGGCAGTTTAAGAAACAATGGACCTTCTGCCATATCTGGGCATGGGGGATTGCTCCAGGCAGGATTTCCCATTCTGCAGACAGCCAGCACAATGAATATGTGGCTGCTCCAACAGCTAATTCTTGCTGTTTGCACACACATGAAGGGCTTGGGGACCTGAGTCCTCTAATCACACCCCATCTGCTGCCTGCCCAGAACCAGGACAGGGCTTTCCCTGCATCTATAGGAGAGGTAGGGCAGGATCCCCTAAGAAGTGAGATGTGCTGTGCATCCACCAGTTTGTGTGTGTTCATCTCAAGATGTGCTTGTTTGTTTGCAGTTGGAAGTTGCTCTAAAACCCTAATCATGCGCTTGGCCAAGATAACCAGAAGCTGGCAGGCTGCACAGAAAAAGGAAAACAACAAGCAGCTGCAGGAGGCTGATGAAGAGCCTTTGTTTTTCCTCATGACTTCAGCGGGGGACCGTTTGTTTCTGCTTCTTTGGAGGGATACAAGAGAATTGGTATGATCAGGGTGTTGACACGTGTGTTGGTGATGGAGCTGTGCACTGAGCTCATGGCACATTCTGCAGAGGATCAGGGGCACCTGCTGGCCTCTTCCAACAAGGATGCCCCCGCCAGTTCTTTTGTCATTCCCTTTGCTTCGTGAGCCCCAGGCAACTGTAGATCTGAGCCAATTTGGGCTGTTTCGCTGCTGGAAACTATAGAAAAGCTTCCAGAGGTGTTGTAAAGATGACTGTCAAAAGATGAAACATAGTTTTCCCCAGGCCAATTGACAAGCTGAGAGGTACTACAGTAAGGCTCTATGTTTAAGGAGGGAAAAACATCCCAGCTGGTGGATTGTGTTCAGGAGGAAGAGGGCTGGGATCCACAGAGAGGCGCTGGAGCAGCACTGCTCAGCACAGCCTGCCTGCTGCCCAGCTGGGCGGAGATGGTGTCTGGGGGAGAGGAGCTGCTCTTAATCTCTCTAAATGATCTGCTGTTCTCTGCAAGAAGCCAAATGTCAGCTTACTTCTTTGCATGTGCTGTGGAAGTGAAGGAAATTGGGCTGATCTGATAAGATTCTGCCACTCCTGAGGGCCAGCAAAGGACTGTTGGGGTGAGCCCTGTTGGTGGGGTTGGAAGGAGTGTGGTCCTGGGTCTGTTTGTTCCTTGCACCTGTGTTGGCAGTCCTTATATCCCCCAGCACTTTGCTAACATGCAACTTGAAACCATCCTGAGGAGGAATGTGCAAGGAGCTCTGTGTCCTGTGGGGCAAGCTGTGTCACTGCAGCACACTGGGATGTACAGCGGGTACTGGAGCAGAGCGGGCCCAGTAATGCTTGTTCTGTTCTCTCTGGATGTAGGGGCATAGACAGGAGTAGGGGCAGCTCTAGCTCCTGGATATAGCGGAGCCAGGTACTGCATCCCTATCGCTTCTGTTCTTTGAGACCAGGCTATAGTTGGAGTTGTGCTGTTGAGCCAAAGTACACAGATTTACTCTTTAATCTTCCCTCGTGCTTTGTGCTCAGGCATCTCAGTCTAGTTTAATTTTGGTTTTCTGCAAACCCCTTCCAGTTGTCCCAGTCTGTGGTTGCATAGTAGTTCTTGTACTTCTCTGTCTGGGACCCACTACAGTATTTCACGTGCTGTCAGTCTGTCCTGGGGCATGGAGAGCCTGGCTTCACTGCCCTTTTTGCTTGATACTGGCTAGGATGGGAAGTCAGCTGTGTTTCTAAGGCCAAAATGAGAAGGAAGTTGGCTGAGAGCATCAGAGAGAGGGGATGTGCAAGATTACTGGGCAATGCTGCTTTCTGGCTGTAGCCCTGCAAGTTTCCAGGCACCTTCTGGGGTGGGGACAGTCAGAGCTGTGCCCTCTGAGGCCAGGGGCAGTGCTGTGCTGTGCACATTAGGCAGCACAGCAGTAGCAGAGGGTTTGTCATCGCCAGAGCCAGGCCCTCCTGTGACACACATCTCTGTAGTGACATGTGCTGGCTCAGCCCCAGGAAAGTCCATGCTCTAAGAGGAGAAGAAGGCCAATGACTCACATCACCATGCAGCATCTGCAAGGCAAACTGGCCTGAGCTGCAAAGGGTGAGATGCTTCTCCTGCCCCCAGCTCCTCAGTGGGATTAGGGGCTGAGGGTCAGCCTAGTTGAGCAACCAGCAGTTCCTGTGTGTGCAGGGCCAGGTTGTTGTTCCAGGGCCAAGGGAGAGGGAATAAGTGGGCGATGTGAGGGGGTGTGGGCAGGAAATGGAGCTCTGCAGGGGAAGAAAAACAAGTCCCGTGCTGAGCTATGAGGAAAAAAACATTAATTAGGTGAAGAGGATGAACCTGCCAGTCTGCAATCCTCACCTAACAACCAATTATATATGTAATATGGCTCCAATGTGTAACATGGCTCTGTCACGCAGAGTAAACACATAAAGGATGCTTCTGATTTAACCCTAGTCTGAAACACATTGATCACTTGAAAATCTGGTAGCCCAATTTTAGGCTGTCTGTCTGATGGACTCCATCACAGCCTGTGGTAAGTTGTCCCGATTGCTGATCTACCTCTGTTGCCCAAAGCTGCGCACCATTCTAGCCTGAGTAGGTAACATTCCAGCTTCCCAGGGGTAAAAGCAGGTGTAGAGGAGAGAAGGAGGAAGCCCAGAATCATTTTGCTTTGCTTTAATCACTTTAATCAGTGGTTTTCAGGAGCAAGTTGTGTTTATCTTCAGCGCACATTACCACTGTCGTAAATCATCGTTCCTCAGGGATCAGAGGGGCTGAGGTTATTTACCTGTGTGAACCAGAGTGTGTAGAGACTTACACAGTTCCTTTACAAAATGAATCAAATCTAAAGCCTTCCTCTGTAAATTCTCCACCTAAGGGAGAGGCTGAAATCCAGATCTAAATTTTATGTTGCTTCCCTCTCTGAACCTTCCAAATCTGCTAAGAAGACATGGAGCCCACTTAGGCCACCTGCTCTGCATGTGGATTTCCATTTAAGTTGGCCTTAGCAAACTCTTTCTCTTACCACATCCTGCAGTTAGGAGGTATTAGCAAGGCACTGGGCTAACAGAACAGACTCACAATCAAAAATAACCAGTTGTTGGTGGAAAAATCAGCCAAGCAATGCCTTCAGCTGCTGCAGCTCCAAAGAGATGTTCCCTCCCCCACAAGGTAAATCAGGCTCTGCTATGAATTCCTAAAGCCTCTTTAGAGGATTTAAATCGCCGTCCAGGTGGAAGCTGTGGACTCACGTAGCATTCTGGCAGTAATATTTTCCCAAGGATGAACTGATCCTGAACAGAACGGCCACTGAAGTGCATTTTGTATCGGAGGGATTTCAAGTCAGCAGGAGCTTATGGTTATATAAGGAAGATGAGTATAATCTGTCAGAAAGTTGTAAGCATTTCCCCAGGAAGTTTGGAAAAACCTTGGGAAGATGTTTTCAACTTCTGAGTACAAATCCAGGGTTTTTTGCTTGTCTTCATTATCTAATTAGAGGAGCAGGGGGAAGAAAAAGGACCTGAAGGAAGCACTCATTTCAGCCCTCCTCTCGGTTTCAGTGCACCCTCATCGCAGTCAGGTTGATTATTTGTGCTAATGTCCTCATCTCTGGTGAACAATATTGCTGCTGTGTTTAATATGAGAGAGGGTTATTACAGTATTATGCGGAATGAGCCGTCACCATTATACATCGCTCTGCATCTCAAAGCTAGTTTTAATTAAATCTGCCAATAACTTTGGAGGTCTTTGCCTTCTGGAGTGGAAGCAGAGGAACAAGGTGCTCAGGTGGTTGCACTTAATGGCACAACTTGTGCTCAGAAGGGAGGAGCTGGCCTTGCTGGCAGCCCAGCCCTGCAGCCAGATTCCAGCCAGGCTCCGAAGCACACGGTGCATTAGGGCAGTGGTGGGTGCCCCATCCACAGGGACACCTGAGGTCAGGCTGGATGGGGCTCTGAGCACCTGATCAGCTGTAGGTGTCCCACTCAGTGCAGGGGTGTTGGATCAGATGATCTTTAAGAGCCCGTTCCAACTCAAATAATTCTATAATTCTATGAATATCACCTGGTAAATGTATGCAGCAAATATCCTGCGCTGATGTCAGCCACTGGGCCGTTTCCTCACTTCAGGTAGTGATGGATTTCTTCTGTTCACCATCACTGCCCATGCACTTGGGGCTGTAATTGCTACCTGCAGGAGCAAAGCACTCCAGATTTACCCTCATAGGAGATTTAGGCTCAGGTTTGCAGCATGTCCTGGAACACCATCAAACCATCCATCCCTTGGCTGGAATGATAAGGTTAGAGGCCTTTGTAAGCAGCCCTGTATATTTTGGCATTATTTTGGTACCTAACCTTGTCATACTGAATCAAAATTAGCAGCATAATACACAAATAAACCCAGCTTATTTGTTTGAGAAAATATAGGCAGGCAATGGTAGGATGTATGCGTGATATTCCCTCTTAGCGGTGCCTTGAAACCATTTTTTTCTCAGTCTGGGTCTCCAGTCTTGTTTTCCTTAATAGCTTTCATTCTGTTCTCCTTCCTCAGCCTTAAAAGTTATTTACAAGGTACTTCTGAGAGGGGTGATTTTGGCTGCTCTGATTCTGGGTTTGTTTTTGTCTCATCACATTGCCTGCTGACCTGCAAGCAGCGGCCAAATCAGCCTGAAATTAAAAAGGTGGTGGAATATGCCCCAGTCTCTCCTCAATCAATACCAGCCTAAATTACTGCAAACCTGGAGCCATGGTGCACGTAATACATCATTTTGTAACCCCATAAATTGCTTTTAGCCAGTCTCTTCTGATTCCTTTTTAATGGCCTTTCAGCTAAGATCAAGTGTAGCATCAGTTTTGCATCAGCTGTGTGCCCTGCCTGGGGACCGTCGTGTTGGCACTGGGATGATCTCAGCCAAATTGCTGTAATTTCTCAGTGCTGGTCATTTCTGAGCTGCCTTTCCTCAGTGAATGGCGTTCACAGAGACCGTAGTTGCCTGCCACAGACCTTCACATCCTGCACAGGGCTGGGTTCTCGCTCATCTCTTTCTTGTTTTAATAAAGTAAGCAAGAGAATATGTTGGATTTGGGATTTAGCCACTGGGTTACATGGCTCCAAGGCACTTCCTATGGCTTTTTTTGAGCTGATGGTGCAGTTCCCCAGTAGGAACCAACCTACCCTGCAGTCACGGTCCCAAAGATTTTTCTGCACATGTCTGGCTGGGAAGAGAAGTCAGCTGGAGGCTGGCTGCTCCATCTGCTCCAAACATGAGTTAAAAAACACTATACAAAAATATTTTCCCCTAATTTAAGTGACACTTGGGCTTGACTTGAGGGACAGATGCAAGGGAGCAGGTAAATGTTTGGCCGTGAGTTTTCAGAAGCCCAGGAAGAGCTCATCTCCATCCTCATCTCTTCATCTTGTGCCACTCACTCCCCCTCTTTCACCTTTCCTGAGCTGCAACATCCTGAAACAATCACACGGGCCAAGCTGCAGATGTTTCAGGTGCTCAGAGACAGTCAGAGACCAAGTTTTCCCACCAGAAGTGTCAAATACCCCCTCCTTCCACCTTCACAGGAAAAAGCATCCAGGGTGACAAGCAGAGACTGCTGCCTCCCCTCATTGGGCTTTGAGTGAATTGGCACACGACTGCTTGTGCTGCTTCAGTGGTGCTGCCCTGGCTGCACCCAGGATAAGTGCCACTTCTCTGTTATTCCCCACTGGGAGCCTTATAGCTCAGATCTGTAAGGAGAGAAGGCACACATCCACCTGCAGAACCTGTAGGTAGGCAGCCCCCAGTGCCTTTCTACACCTCTGTGGAAGATCACAGGGCTTAAAACTTTCTGTTAATAATAATAATAATAATAAAGATACCCTCTTAATTAATAGAGCCCGTAATAGCCACTCTGGCATAACAGAGCAAAACGTGGCAAGAGGATTTACTTCTGCAGGAACATAATAATGAACGTGTGTGCAGATCACAATGCTGATAGGCGTAATGTACTGCATCTGGTTTCAATTTGCATTTCTGACCTTTTGTTGGAAATGAATTTTAATAGGCAATTGACTTAAATAATTGGTATGTGTTCAAATCAATACCAGAACGTGATGGCTAAGTGGTTAAAATAATTGAGGTGTGTGAAAGGGTTGTGAAAAGATTTTCAGATTCTGATCAGAATGAGAGCTTTATAGAGATGCAAGCTCAGCTCCACGGCTGTGTTCTCTATATCTATAGAAACATCTTTTTTTTTTATAAAGTGCAATATATGCCCTTTGCTGGCCTTTATGTCTTCACTTTTTTTTTTACCACATAGAAATGTTTGTTACTTTGTATGGGAAAAAAGAAAAAACAGAACTGAAAAGGCCACCGTTGGCTTTTTGCATTTGGACAGCCACCTCTTCCTCTGCGCTGGCCTCCTTTCTCTCTCCCAGGAAGCAACACTGATTTGCCATGAAAGTCACACATTTCTTCCCTGGGAAATGCATATAGGGGTGAAATCCATCGAGGGATGAAATCCATCGTTGCTTTGCAGGGCACAATGCAGTGTGGATGAAAACACACTTGAAACCTCCACGGAGCTCAGTGACAGCTTTTCTGTAGCAAAGAAATTGAGGTTTTGAGCTTTTTTGTTTTTCTTCTACAAGAGAAGTATGTAAAAAAACGGGTATCTTGTAAAACCACTCAACTTTGTGCTTTGTCAAAACCTCAAGTTTTTTTTAGAGAAAATGATTTGATGGGACCCAGATCTTCTATTGCCTGGGAACAACTAGCTAACACAAGGCCTAGCACTGTTACTTCAACACATCATTATTTTCCAGCTCTAGGAGCCTGGAGTAAAGACCTTCAACTCACTGGATATTTCAACGTCTTCTTGCACACGTTTTACCAAAACATCCTTCACTATCAGGCTGACCCAACTTGCAAAGCACAGAAATCAAGGCCTCCTGAACAGGAGGCTTGGTGGAGGGGGGGTTAGAACCTCCAGGTGAAGAAAGTGAGATCTTTTGGTGCATTGAATCCACCTGAAAATCATTAAGGGCCATGGTTAATAAAGGCTCATTATCATAAAGGCTCAGGTGGATGGAGGTAGGTTTTTGGGTTGGTGCCTGCGAGATGAGGATGCTCTGTGGAAGAAAAGCTGGTTGCAGGAAGAGGAGCTGCTTGGGGGCCTGGCTGGAGTTTGGTGTGGTGAGTGCTCTGGTTTTGTTGTGCTTGAAGCAGCAGCTTTGCTTTGGGGCTCAGCAGGATTGCTGCACCTGGTGCTGGAGAGATCCTCTGTTGGCCTGAATTTGCTCCAATCCTGCAGGAGGTGCTTGGAGATGCAAGATGTGCTGTTAACTCAGTAGGAAGCAATGTGGTCTGTGCTATGGTGCAATTTCTCTTCTGATAGGTCCTGGGTACCGAGGTGTCCCTTGATGCTATGGGTTCTGTTGTGTGTGGTGCTGTTGTGCACAAGAGCAGCGTGGAGAAACTTGTGTTCCACCTGTGTGTTTGCTTGGAGGAGCACAGCCTGCCTGGCTAGGAGGCATCTTGCAGTGCTTTATTCCCTGCAGACCAGCCTTGTTCGATGATGGTTTTGCAGCGTGGTCTTAAGCTAAATTTAGGATCTGCTTAGGAAGAGTTTCCCCTGTTTTTAACTCAGCTTATCAATCTGGTTTCATTGTGCAGCTGTCATGGAGGTAGTAGTGTGGGGCTGAGGAACTGGGATAGACCATGAGGGTGTCCTGGTGGCTATGCCCAATGCTCTCCTGGAGTAGGGCTCTGATCTCCCCAGAAGGATCAAAGTGGGAACAAAAGATAAAGAACCTGTCTGCAGGGTTGGGTAGCAGTAGTGGCTGTGTCTCTGCCATGCCTGGCACCAGCATCTTGGCTCGGACCAAGCTGAACCACACTCAGCACCACTGGCAGTGCAGCTATGCTGTTGTGCTCTACCCAGAGAGGAATACAGCCCCAAGGCAGGTGAGTTTGCAGCAAGCTGAGGCTGGGCAGTGTCTCCAAACAAGATTTCCCTCCTCTCCTTTGCTCTCATAACTGGACTCCTGTAAGGAAACTGAGCAATGGTAGTGACATCCTTGCCTGTGTTTTAGCAAATGCTTCATGCTCTTAAGGCTTTTTTTCCTTATTATACCAATCACTCAGAAGTGGAAGGACTGTAAGGAGAAATCTGTTTTCCACACTTCTTCTAAGTTGTAAATTTTATAGGATAGAAAACACTTTTAGCTGTATTTGCTGTCAGAGCGGAGTGCTGCCAGCTCAAATATTTTTGTGTTGCTTCTGTAAATAAGGCTCACAGGTATGACTGATACAGCCATCTCTCACTGTGCCAAGGGCTGCTCTGCACTGACTGCAATTTGATCCCAGTGCTGAGTTTTTCATGTAATGTACAGGGGCAATAGCCACCGCTTGTTTTCCTGGGGTGTTGCTTCTCTAGGAAGCAACTTCTCAAGTCCCTCCATCAAAGCACGTTAATTAAATGTGTGACTATTGAAAGTCTTGTGGCACTCTTCTGGGATATGTCAAAGATGAGTATGGCGTTGGGCAGTACGTGGATCTGACACTGATAGAAACACAAGTGGAACAGATCTACCCTTTTCTCTTTGAGTACGTGGACGTTCTCAGCAGTGCATCTGTCATAGGACTGTTGTGATAATCCATCTTCCAGAGCCTGAAATCTGATAGGATTTGAGAGTGACAGAGTGGGAAATGGAAAACGTTTTGACTCAGGGCATAGAAATCTCTTCCTGGGGTGAGATTGATGGCACAGGGAAACCAACTCCTTTGGAGCTCAGGTTACAGCCATCGCACTTCTATTCTTCAGAGAGTGTCGGTGCAGTAGGAACTGGCCTTCTGGGAGCTGCAGCTTTCAGGTTTCCTGCACTTGTCTTGGTTGAAGTGCTGCATGGAAGTTGTTGTCATAGCACGCTTTCTGCAGCTGTACATTCTGTACTCGAGCAGTTTCCCAGCACCGAGGCAATGTCTGGAGGATCAGTGCCTTCTGGAGATATTTCATCCCAATGCCTTCTGGAAAGTTCATTGCTGCCTTGACAAAATTCAGTTTTTATTAAAAATGATTAATGCCTAGAAATTTAATCAATGCGCATTCGCACGGAGGCGGCTTTACTAGAATAGTTTGATTTTAAGCAGCTTGTGTCCTGATGCGTGAGGTGCGTTATGCTATCTGACAGCAGTGACATTTATATTTGTAATTACTAAATGGCGACAGCCTGCCCCACTGGAAGGAGCAGAATGGATGTAAATGCATGGCACTGAGAAGCACAAAACTCACAATTATCTCACAATATATCAGTGGATCCTGAGATTAAAAAGCAGGGGATGACATTCTCCTTCCAATGGAAGCACGTGTGTGTTCTGAGATCAATTGCTGAGTTCTAATTATTTCTTTGCATTTATGAAAGTCTCTTCCTGTTCATTGCCTGACCCTGTTGCTTCTATTTCATCACGTGGGAACATCTTGAAAACGAAAAATGTGGCACGCAGGAATATGAGCCTCTTAGGGTTTGATTATAGAATGCTGAAAAATTGGGTGAGTCAAGCTGGGATAGAGATCCCAAATTTGATATAAATCTTGATAAATTGGTGGGGGAGAATATTTGGAGCTGCTGTTTTTGAAGTGCTGAGATGTAGGATAAAGTTATCACCTGGTGGAAGCTATTTTGGAAGTGGCTTTAGACTATTAATGCTGTGCAGATACAATCCTTTCCCTGCAGGAAGAAGCTCACTATTTATCCAGGTGCCTGAAAAAGTGGGGCAGTAGGGAACGTAGATATCCCCTGGCCTGTTGGTAATTAATAGGATTATCTCCTAGTTAGGAAAGAGTTATGGGATGTGATTTGCTGCTGAGATTGGGCAGACACAGAAAGCATGCAGAGCTTTGGATGTGATTTGTAACTTACCTAGCTAATGTCGTTACACTCAGATGTCTCATGATGCTGGGCTTAGTTTGTCCTTCAGGCTCATCTGTGAGGTATCCTAGAGCACTTTCCATTGCCAAGCTGGATATCTGTCCTGTTCACAGAGCAACCAATGGGAGAGAGAGACCTCACTGAACATGCACAGCAACTAGAAAGCCCATTCAGGACTGGTCCTATACAAAGTCCAAGTTCTTTCTAGCTGACCCTATGACCCTCTGAGATGATGCCCAGCCATGGCATTGAGCACCTGGCTTTGGTGCATAACAGATCTGGCTCTGCTTAGCTGCAGCAATGTACACCCATCTTCACGCTGTGCAAATTGCTGCTCACAGCATTTGTGCTTCTTGCTCAGCTCCAGTTGCTGAACAGGTCTCACTGAGAGCCCTCTGCCATGAGCTGTAAATAGCAACCTTGTGACTTCCTCCGGTGGGTGTTGCACCTGGGTATGTCTGATAGTCATAATAAACATTTTCTCTTCTTGTGTACTGGATTTATCCTTTGCAGACAGTAATTTACCCTGATTGCAGCTCATCTTGTCTTGCCTGCCACAGCGTTCCTTATGCTTTCTAATTTTCTCAAGTGCACTGACAGCCCAGTACTGAATCCTTGCAGAGCTGTGGGGGTGGGATAACCACTGTCAATGGTTTTGTTCTCCAATGTTTCATTATGATAATCCAATGATGGCAAAGGTAGCAAAAGGTTTATGATAGCCAGCTTAGTTAAAATCAGAACACTGTCATAAATAAGTGACTAATTTGTCATCCTGCCTAGGGTCCTTCAGTCACAACTAAGTGATTTTTATTTTTTTCCCTTATTATATACTGAAGCCTTCCTCCCCAAATGGTTTGCTAGATTTTTAATCACATCTTGCTTTCAGGAATGATCTATAATCTGCAGCAGTATTTATGTAAAAAAAGAGCTCATAATTCAGTACGGAGAAATGAAATATTTAGGTAAGATTAATCCTGAAGACATCACTGCTTCAGATGTGCAATCATTCATCCAATGTCATGGGCGTATTTGTTTGGCTACAACTTTTTCTTTGAAAAAATCCAGTTCCAGCACGGTTTAAAATATGAAGTAAGGTTTGGATAGAAAAGGAACACAGTGTGGGAATGGGAGCTGCAGGCCTTTAATCCTAAGATAAACTGCTGTAATCTGTCACTGGAACAAATGTAATCAAAATTGCTGCGTTCTGAAAGCAGTCCCTGACCATATGTGCCCACTTAGTGCTGCTTACAGGTTCCTGTCCACAGTGTCCATTGCAGGCTGTGGGGTGCTGGTGTCACGCTGCCTGACTGGGGAAGAAGCTCTGGTGGCTCTTCCCAGCATAGAATTGTTTGAGTTGGAAGGGACCCTTCAAGGCCATCTGGTCCAACTGCCCCAAACAGGAACACCTACAGCTGATCAGGTGCTCAGAGCCCCATCCAGCCTGACCTGCAGTGTCTGCAGGGATGGGGAACCCAGAACCTCTCTGGGCAACCTGTGCCAATTCCTACCATCTTCACTGCTGTTTAGAAGCTGCAGTGGGTAAAGCTCATCTTGGCTTGCCATTAAGAAAAACAGTGTGGCTTTCTGTCTGTGGTCTCCCCCATAGATGAAATCTTCTGACCTCCACTACAGCTACTTCTGTATGAGCTGGGGAAGCATACAGCTGCTCTTTTTTTTTTGTTGTTGTTGTTTAGGGGGTCTGTGCTCTTGTTCTTGTGGGTTGGCCACCATGGAGTTGTCCTGTTGGGTGACTGCTATCTCCAGCAAAGCGCTGCTGTGTGCTGCTGCGTGCCACAGTGCACTGCAGCCGGCTTCATTAAATGAAATTGAATTTCAGATGTCCTGAGGCTGAGAGAGATTTTGCTTACCTGTCTACAGTATTTCCAGACCTAAAGCCTGATTGCTGTTGTGGCAACCTTGAACTTTTGTCGTTTCTCATCTTGCAGCTAAAATATTCAGCCTGGCAGGAGGCTGGTGAGGCACTGAGCTGCTTATGAATGCATAGCTTATATCAATAAGGAAAATGAAATAATTCCTCAAAACTGTGCCACAAGTCAGTTCAGCCACAGTGTAGTCAATTGCTGGATTTCCAAAGCTGATTATTATTATTATTTTTTTTGTGCTAAAACATTGTGGGATTGATCTCCTGCTCTTTTGGAGGGTAATTAATGACACATGGTCAGAATAAAATCCCAACCCACCCAGGTCTCGGGCAGCTGGAGCCCATGGGTCTTCCAGCAGGTGCTGGATCCCCACCTGGTGCCCAGCCCTGCCATTTTCCAGGCACTTTGGGACTGGGATGAGGAATCTGGGTATGTCCTGACAATGCAGTTCCTCAGAGCATGGGAGCAAATGAGCTCTCAGGTCTTGTGCTTGTCTGGTTGTTGTTGTTGTTTTTTCCTATTAGAAAAGGGCATCCTGGTGCCATCCCACAGGGGAAGGAGTCACTGTGTTTACAGCAGGTGCTGTTATGCAGCCAGGCTGACCTCTGCTCCATGCCAAAATATTCTTGTGATGCAGGATTGTACTGGAGTGGAGACAAAGGCCTGAGGGTTTTATTGGATGAAGTATGAATGATAAAACTGTGCTGATATTCCTGCACTTGTATAATTGAACATAAGTTACAATTAGTTTGATTCTGCTCCTAAATTATTAATTTTCCAATATTACACTTCTTTCTCCTTCCTTTTCAGAAAAAAAGTGTATCTGCTTCCTGGAAATATTCAGTGAGGAGAGCTTCTAGAAAGGCTGGTATAGGAAATAAACCTTTTTCTTGCCTTCATCCAAGGCTTAATCCCATAACTGACCAATGAGTTCACTCTGGAAATCCAAAGAAAAATTTCTCTTCTGCCTGAATGACTTCTGTCTTATGTTGCCAGTGGAGATCAAAATCTCTTCAGATCTTGGGACTTGGTGCATAAACAGATAGGGTCTGATATTGGTAGTCTCCCTGATCTGGTCATAGGCTGTAAATGAACCCCCAGTCTTTAATTTTCAAACCAAAATGAGTTATTTCAATCTTCTTTTTCAGAGATTAGCTAAACATCTATAATTTTTTTTTTTTTTTTTTGCACCTTTTCTGGTCTGAGTTGAGTCCGTGTTGAATTGGGATGCCTGGTCTTGCCCTGGTTTTCATATTCTACTGCTGCTGAGCAGTGACAGTAATCTTCAGCTTCTCCTGAGCAGAGTTTCTGAAATAATTACAGAAACTCATTAGCCTCTCTTGTGGCCCAGTTGTATCATTGGCTTGTTCTACCAACACGTTCACAAAGGTTGTTGTCTTCCTGGGGGGCTTGTGTTACACTCATCAAATATAATTCACAGAAAAAATTACTTTCTAACTCTTATTGTCTGCGATGCAGTAGTTTTCCTGTTATGAATGTATGGTAATTTCAGGATCTTTACCTATGCATGGGAACTTAAAGCACGTCTCTGAGGGAGTGAAGGATATCAAGCAACTTTGTTGAATTTGCTCAGCAGTTCTGTTGGCTCAACCATAAGTTTAAGCATCTGTAATAGGCCCTGCATATAAGAGATATTTGTCTCTTGTGGTTGTGGCACAGATGCGATTGTAGGCATCGGCACAGAGCTGTGTGGTTTTGCAACCCATTTTGCCCCGTGCACTTCAAGCGGTCAGAGTTTAAGCTGTTGAATCACTATTTGTTCTCCAGTGAAGTCAAATGAAAAGCAAATATGTTGTACAATTGCTGTTGGTTAACAGTATTATCTAGTGATTTCTAATGGTCAGATTCCTTGAGCACTCAAAACCGGCCTCTTGCAGAAAGCTGCAGTTGAGGCTTTTCCTGCGCTGGGTGGAATAATGCATGAGGCATCATCTCTGACCATCAGGTCAATTCCTGTGAAAGAAAATCTGATCAAAACCTTAATTTATCTTCAAGCGAAGATAGCAGCAGCGCATTGAGAAGACTCTTATAAAAACCACTTCAACCTTAATAAATCCCAGAGAAAAAGACAGCGCTTAACTTTCCGGTTGGCTACATAGAATTTGTTGAAGCTGTATTTGGTGAGAGTTGGCTCATCCCAGCCAGTGTACAGTCAGTCACATCAGGCCTTAACAAAGGGCCTCTGTGAAGCAACAGATGAGCCCTGAGACCTGAATGGCAGTGTGGTAGGGGGCTTAAAAATTATTAGAGGAATTATTAGTGCCTGTGGGAGTTACACAGCTGCTTTAGAGCACTCAGTGCTCTCCAGAAAGAACAACTTGCAACTAGTAGCAGGAAATACTAATTGGTTCAGCCTAGATGAGTGTGTTTTGAATCTGCAAATTGCTCTAAATTTCCAGATTTATTTGGGGTCTTAAAGTTTATCATTTTTTTTTTTTTTTTTTTTTTTTTGCCCTACCAGCATTTATGATTGGAGTAGATCTTAACAGTTTTTTCCTACCTTGTTGATTCTTTCTTATCTACCTAAAATGAAATGGAGCCATGTAAATTGCCTGATCTCTTTCTTCATGTAAACACTTGGTGATTCCTAAATCTGCTCTCAACTTCCCAAAAGTCAGCCCGCATTGGATGGAATGCCCATGGAACAAAGCAAGGCATCAGGGAGTTGGACTTGATGATCTCCAGAGATGCCTTCCAACCCCTATGATCCTAGTTCCATTGGCTCTCACTTATGAATGAAGTCTACTGTCATACTTGAGTGGCTGATCCCATTCTTAACAGAGCCTCTACCTTACTGGGGCTGTGAACATGCGGGTTCCTTGTGACTTTTTTGTAGTGGATGTTACTCTGTGAGTTTGCCTTCTGCTGTTGTCAGCTGAGCTGAGACCCACACTAGGGAATATTACCATGAGAGCATGAGCCCTCCTTGCTGAAGGAGAGTGGTGTGTTTGTGCACAGATACAATACATCTACCTGCCAGCTCTGTTCTTGATTCCAGTGCCATGCAGGATTCTAGTATTTGCAGAGCAATCCTTCCAATATTTGTTAAAGCTATCTATGATATTGGGTAGGGTTTCCTCTTGTGTTGAAACAGTGTTACTGAATGTATGCACAGAGGTGTTTCCGTTAGGATTATTTTATAAAGCAGAAAACTAACTGAAGAGCAGCCCAGCTTGACAAACATGTTGGATTTTTCTTTAATTCCTACTGCACACAGAAATTAAGGCTGTTCTTTTCACAATTTCCCCTTGCAGGGGCGAACTTTTATGTGAGCACTTGCATACTACTGCAGCAGGTGGCGTTGTGAGGAGGTCAAGTTGTGAGGGAGGTTCAGGTTGGTTGTTAGAAGAGAAAGCAATATCTGAAAGACTGGTAATGAACTGAAACAGGCTGCCCAGGGAGGTGGTGGAGCCAGTGTCCCTGGAGGTGATCAAGAACTTGTGAAGATGTGGCACTGAGGGACGTGGTTGAGGGGCATGGTCAAGATGAGTTGACAGTGATCTTAGCCTATCTTTTTCCAGCTTTCCAATCTTAATGATTCTATGGATGGAACTTTTAAAATAATGACTCTTAGGGTTTAATTCATGACTTTAAAGCTCTTGGGGCTGTAGGTCTGATGACTCCAGGAGTCTGAGGAATACTGATAACAGTAATAGCCTTTTTGTTGATTGAGCTCAAATGAGAAATGCAGGGCACCAGCTGTGCTTGGTAACGATGGTAGGTAAGTGACAAATTCTGGGCGTACCTGGGGTGTCTTCGCTTGGCAGACATGAACCTGGACAGTTTAATTGGATATCCTGACTTGGTGCAGAGAGGCTGAAGACCTCAGTGAACACTTGTCCTTCGGGAAGGCAGGTTCCAGTGGTAGTGCCTCCCCCTTCAGCGTTGTAGAAGTACATGGTCTTGACTTGTGTTTAAACCTGGTGTTAGAGCCATCACTTGGGGGTTAAGCTGTCTGTTGAATATCAAAGGGCTCTGTTGGAGTTGCATGAAAGTCAAATCTCTGGGTCTAGATGATTAATGATTAGGAGTTGCACTGCAAATCCATGAGTTCTGCTCTGAAAGGAAGAGTAAAGCAATATATCCTGGCTGTCAGGATAGTGGCAATTCAGGCAGGCTGTATCGCTGGGCTGGAAAGCTGTTCCTTTCCAGCAAACAGCCATATGAGTCCCTACTCCCTCCTCATCTGAATGAGGAAGCCAACCACCCTGTTTAGCAGGCAAGTCAGCTTCCCTGCAGCCTGATAAATGCTCCAGGCTTGATAGTCTAGCTTCCTCCACAGCAATGCTAGTAGCCATTTGCCAGCTGTTTGCTCTGACCTGCAGCCATCAGTGTCTATCAGCACTTTTTCAGATGTGACAACATGAGATCCAGCAGACATCAAGTAATCTGCAGCATTGCCCAAAGATCTATTAGACAAACTGAGCGAGGCAGGAGCCAGAGCTGGAAATTGCCTTATGCCCCCAGTCTTAACTGCAAGAGGTATTTTAAAAACAAGGCTTAAGCTGGATAAAACAACAGGTATAAGGTAGGCTGCCTGGAAACAGGTTATAGCGAAGTATCTGCTTAGACTAACATTGCTTAGGTTTAAGTGGAAATATAGGAGGAAAGCAGCTGTATGTGAGTTTATGTGCCTTGCACGTGGGAGCAGGAGAGTTCTGCAGTGGATGTGCTGGTTTATGCAATCCAGACAAAGCTTCTGGCCAGAAAAAGTACCATCCAGGGGAAAGGATTCTAAACTGTGCTGAATGCATAGAATTTTTCTGCATATGCCATAAATATTCTGCAGTGAATAGCAATGGCTATAAAACAAATGTATATGATTTTGTTATCAGCAAAACACTTGTGCTGCCATTTGAATTCTCCTCAATCAGAAACTTTGCCAGCGCAGCAGTTTTTTTTTTTATTGTTGCAACCGACAAAGTTTCTTGGAAACAAAATCACACTTCAGAATTAATAAACGCTGATCTGGAAGTTCCCGTTCAGGGGGATGATTTGCTGGGCAGGAATTCAAATGTGCTGGTTCTCCCGCAGCAGCTTGTTCTCTTCTGTAGCACCAAGCGCATCCCCTGCGCCACGGAGCAGGAGCTGCCACCATGGCGGGGTGAGAAGTGCCCATCTCAAAGCTGCCTGTGCCGTCCCCATCGACACAGCTTTTAGGAGCTGGAGGACACCAAGGCAACGGCCCTGAACTTAAGGCTGAAATAGCAGTTTTCTGTCTGAATGTGGAGCTGGTGCTCAAGGCAGTGTGCTGTGGCTGAGGAATGAGGTTAATGGGCATGGTGGGAGAGGCTGACAGCTGGACAGGATGAGCTCAGTGGTCCTTTCCAGTCCTCGTGATTCTATGGCAGAAAGCAGCGTCTCCCCTTTCTGTAGTGCAGAGAAGCCTCCAAGGGTCACATCTGCTCTTGAAATTTTTCAGTGACTAGAAATAGATAGAACAAGAATATTCAAAAGCTGTTGTCCTAAAAGAAGAAAATAGTGGTGTGGGTTTTTTTTTTTTTTTTTTTTTGAGGTCACTGGCTTTCCTGTGTTAGACCCTAATACCCCAATGAGCTCAAATTCAATTGCCTCTGTATTTAAGCCAGCTAGATATCTCCACCTGTAATTTCATGCCCTAAAAGCACTTCTCAGTAGTCTTCAATTCTTTTCTCTGTGTTCCCAACTGTCCATCAGCGCAGTTTCACTTGTTGCCTGCTGTTTTGGGTCTCAGATTAGCTCTCTCTCTTCTGTCCCTTCCCTTTTCTCCCTATTAGGAGTTTCCTACAACAATGCCAGACCTGTCTGTCTGCCTCAGAGTGGTCCTTTAACCCTTCCTGCTCCCTTTTTCCCAGCTCACCAGATGGTCTTGTAGCAAGTATTCCTCCTGGACAGTGTGGAGGGGGCAGCTGAGAATCTCACTGCCAATTCATGCAGCTATCCCTGAACACCCACATCCATTTCGTGTTTTCCCTTGTCTGGGAGTAGGGGAATTATGTGGTTGGCAGCCCTGTTCACAGTGGGGATTGGAACTAGATGATCTTTAAGGTCCCTTTAAATCTAAGCCAGTCTATGACAAGCTTTGCCATGTTAAGCTTTGGCCTAAACAGGGGTAGTACCTCATTTTCCTGAGTATCAATTGGAGTATTGCTGCAGAAGCACTCAATGGTTCTCAATATTTTCCATCCAATCATGTATCGAACAACCCTCAGTGGCACGTGGAATGAATGAATCCGGGCTAAACTCCCCCATTTATTGGGGTGGTACAGCAGCAGCAGCCAAACTGAACAACCATTCCTGCTTAATTCTTGGCTGATGGATGAGCTGTCTGTTTTCTTGAGAGCAGGTGCAGATATTTTTTTCTTTATGTTATCCTCATTTTTCTCCTTTTCATTGTATTTCTTCTAAGCCTGTAGCCTATAGTAATAGATTAAGGAGAAGCATCTCCTTGGTGACATGCAGTAGAACCTCTGGAGAGCACAGTATGTGAATGTGGTAAGTCAATGTCTGTGTTTTGCAAAGTAATCTGTGCCTAGTGCTTTGGGAGAGCTCTTGGCACTGGTTGTTTCTGTTAATTGGGCATCACTGCTGGAGCCCTAGAAATTCCTCAAAGATGCAATTCAGCCTCACAGCTTTCCTCTGTTCTTGTCTCATCTCCCTGACTTAAACAGCAGAAGCCTGTGATGGTGCAGTGTTTAACATGGGATGTTTTCCCAAGCTGCAAAGCCTTTGGCAATGCTTGCCAAGTCATTGGCACTGAAATAGGACCTGTCTTCAGGGGATGAAGTAGGAATACTCCCTATCCACCCAGCAAACCCACTGCTGAAACATAGGAGGCAAATCAGAGATGTGGGGATTTAGAGGCTTTCTAAGGCTTCTGCTGCTGCTTGGGACCACTTCTCCTGCTGTTGCAGACTTTTCCTTCCCTTAGGCAAGAGGAAAGGACAGATGAGCAACTATTCATTTGAGTCTTGTTAGCTCTTCTCTACCTTTTGCTGTGTCTCTTCAACAGCCCTTTCTGGAACAATGCTATATCTGAAGACCCAATATGCCTGAGGGCAGGATGGATGACCTCTTTAAGTACCCTGTGAGGGAAGGTGAACCCAGGACCTCTGTGAAAATGCCTTATTACTGAGCGTGCCTTCTTATCCATCTCTTATTTTAAGAGCTCTTAGGAACAGTAGCGTTCTTCAAGATTGCTTTCATTAACTTTGGCATTAGTTTGAAGGAAATGTTAGATTACATCTTCCAGCAGCAGTTTTTAATTTTAAGAAACACTGTACTTGAACCTATCAGAAATGCTGTTTGCATACAAAACAAAAATTAAGTCCAGTGAAACTTACTGAATAAGCACTAATTGCTTCAAGTTCATTAAATATGATATAGGTTGTTTTCAAGAGAGCCTTAACTGAAAAAGAAGCTGGAGACATTTAACTGTTTGTCAGCCAGTCTAGGCTAAATATTGACTGTATCCAGAGCAGAAAATGTAGAAAAGCTGAAACTCTTTCCATTGACACAGAATGAACATTCAGAAAATAAAGAGCACTGTAATATCCTTGCTTTGGGTTTCAAAGAACTTCTCACCTGGTAAGAGCTGGAAAATACTGCTGCAGTGTGATAGTCTTATCAAAGCCTTTGAAACTACTGAATCATTAGGGTTGGAAAAGACCTCTAATATCACCTAGTCCAATCATCAACCCATCTCCAAGCCCACTCAGCCATGTCCCACTGCTGTATGGGCAGTGGTGGTTGTGAGAGCACTTGTAAAGCCTTGCCATGGTGCATTTCACTTGATGCATTTGCTTGAGCACTGAAACCAGTACTTAATGAAGGGGAAGTTTTGTTGTCTTGTATAGGACCTCTTCAACATTGACCATTTTGCACCCTCCTGTTAGGAATGCTGCTCCTGGGCTGGAGAGCTGTTGGACTTGGCATCCAGTGAGAATGCTTTCCTCCAACTTAATCTCCAAGTCTTCTGGGAAGAACTCCAAATGGACTTCTGCTCCTCAACCCATTAAATGCTTTCTGAAAAATATTTTCCCACTTCTTGAACTTGCTGGTTTCTGTGGCTCGGTCTTGCTTTAAGTAGATCTGTGGGAACCCAGCCCTCATGAATACCATGGACTTCTGCCAAAGCTCAATACAACTCCCATTGTACTCCTGTGGGCAGCAGGAATTGCTCCTGTGCAGGAGTTTGTTCAGCTCCTGCTCTCCAAGATGACTCCATCAGAGTTGCTCTGCCTGCCATCGCTAGGCTTCTAATCAGTGCTATGAGCTGAGTGGGAGAAGTGTAATTCACCATATATTGGGAAGAATAAGCAATTATTGCTTGTCAATTAAGCCTTCAGTCAGTGCATATAAACATCTGGTGATGCAGAGCTGTCTTCATTTAAAATTAGCAAACCTTTTTGGAGAGCCTGTTAATTTCCATATGCTTACCAAATTCCTTTCCTATAAAAAGCCATATCTTGAAAAAATCTGTGACTTAATCCTCTTGGTCTCTGGGGCAAGCGATATATTTTTAGTGACTAGCTAAGTGAGCATGTGGAAGCAGAGGGAGACTTGAAAGCTGCTCTGTGAAGAGCTCTGCCACTTGATCGTTTGGGCAATGGTTGCTGGCTATGATCCGTTGCCAGCTGTTCCTGGCTTGGATGGATGGGGTTGGACTCCCTCAAGGACTGTGCTCCAACCCCATGTGCTGGGACAGGGCATGGGAGAGCGTGGGGTCGGTGTTGAGGTGATGCTTCTTGACGAGCATTGCTAATAAGCTATTATAAGGCTAAGTGTAGCATGCATGGCAGTTAATTTTGGCTTTAATTTTATTTAATAGTTCATAGCATTTAATCTCTGTATTTAACTAGCTTAAATAGAATGAACATCTTGTGTGCTTTTTATGTTAATTGGCAATATTTTGCTGCTGACTGTTCCCGTGCTCTTGGTCCTTCTAAATCTTTCCCTTGACCTAAACTGAAGCTCTCTGGGCCTTTTGCTGTGTTACAGTAGAGGCTGTTTTTGTGCTATTTTTTACCGTTTTGATGCAGAGCATTCATGAAAGAGCAGGGGAACTTGAAAGGGAGCTTGTAGATGCCTTGGTTCCCCAGCCTGTCTGGGGCAATTTAGTCTCCTGGGCACATCTGCAACCACCATTCCCAAACACAGCTGCTTTGAGCAATGTGAGGCCACATACAGGATGTCCTTCCAAGGGGAAGGAGAAAACTGGAGATTTTGTCCATGACCAGTATGCTCCATTGACCAAAAGAAGTCAAATTTATTTTCCTTTGTGGCATTGCCACTGTTTTAGGTCAAAATGGAGATTACCAAGGAGTGGAAGAAATTTATATCACTTTGGAAGCATGTGAAATGAGTGGTTTGGGAAATGGTTGGCTTTGGGGAAGATGCAGAAGTGAAGAAGTTCGGCCAGAGATCAGAGCCTATTTTGGGAAGAAAATCTCCCCACCCCATCATGGCAATAATAATTCTCCATCAGCACAGCTAAGCAAGGATCATTTTTCTCCTTTCAAGTGATGATGGGTGGAACAGCACTGGAAAACTTGTGTGCTACCTGCTGTCTGATTGAATTTGAGTCAGAGAACTTCTTACTGTCCGCTAACCTCTTGCCTGGTGCTCGTAAAATGAATGGAGTGCAGTAATTCATCCTGTGTTCCCCTTAATAGACTACATCATATTAGAGGTCTAATAGGCGCTGGGAGCTCTTCTGTATAACTCATCAGAAGTGCATTTCTCCCCACCTTTCTCCAGGGTACCTGTAAATGTGCAATATGCAGTCTGTGCTCGTTGTTAAACTGGAGGTAGTCGGTATTATTTCTTCTCATGAGATGACAGAAGCTGGGGCTGCGTAAGCTCATTTGCACCAGGCAGGGTTTAGAGGCCTATATCTGAACTTTGTCCTGTCACCAGAGTTAATACACAGTGATAGATGCTGATAGCAGAATGATGGATTGGCTGAGGTTAATTTCTGCAGCGGTTGAAGGATACGCATAGAGAAGGAGTGCATCCATCTCACAAATCAGTGCTCTATACTTACATAGGGAGCAATTGCTGCTGCTCAGCTCATCAGAAGAAATAGAAATGTGACTTTGTCACATAAAACCAGGGTTCTTCATGTCTCTGTCACTTTTCCTTGCCCACTCTTTATTCTCCTTGAGAAGCTGTGCTCATACAAGTAAGAATTTATGAAACTCCATGACATGTTTCTTGAACTCTGTATTACTATCCCTGTTTCTGCCTCTCCCATGGGTCAGTGAGGTCCCTGCTACTTGCACTCCAGGGCAGCCACAGCCATCTGGGAGCAATAATGAGAGCAACTGCAGCTTTGCAAGAGTTAACAGTGCTCTTTATTGAGTTCTGTTATAGCTGCACAATTAAGCTTGGAATAGTAAGTTATGGCTAATGTGTTTATTAGGAAATCTAGTGAACCAAAGCAAACACATCCATACCTGATCTGACAAAGTTATTTTCCACTGAAGTTAATTAAAGAAGAGAACTCCTCCTGACTTGATATTTTTTGCCTTGCATCTTAAGAGCAGGTCATTTGAAACTAATTGTGTTGTTAAGCATTCTCAACCAATTGTAATTCTGGCTGCAGGGATTTCCTGGGATGTAGCTGGGCTTTGTAGCTATTGGGCACCCAGCTGGGCAGGGTTGCTGTGCTGCAGAAGGGTGGTGTTGTGGTGTTTGGCAGTGAGGAAGGGGTCAGCTTGGAAGCCAGGAGCTGGGGTGTCCAAGGAAGTCCTGGAGTGGCTGGCCTTGGCCTGGGTGATCTTGGGACCCCCAAAACATGCAGGGGGACAAATACCCCCAGGCAAGTGGTTGTGGTGCTGCTCCCGTGGTGGCTGATTAGGGCTTGGAGTGAAATAGTGAAAGATCGGTGTCAGCTTTCTTGTCTCTTGAAATATATAACTTCCTGCAAGTAACACTTAATCATCTGTACATTTCTGAGCCTCTTACACATAGATGGCTCCCAGTGAGCTCCCGAGATGCTGTGAGACTGGAACTTTGCAATCAGATTTTCTTCTCTGAAGACCAGTGTAGAGGTACTGTCAACTCTGTCATAGTGTCCAGCTCAGTATTGCAATCTCTTCAAAAGCTGTCATAGCCTCTGCCACCTGCTAAGCAGGAGCAGCATTGTTTTTAATAGTGAGAAAACACTTTTACTTATTGAGTGTTATCTAAGATTAAAAACTTTATTCAGTTACCTTCTGAGTGGTATCTTGGTACAATCTGATACACGTGTGGTAATGTGAGCTGATTTGATTTTTTTGACTGAAATATTCATCATGGGATGTGAAAAACCAAAATATTCTCCAGAAATAAATTTATATTCTGCCCCTTCTCATAAAAGATCAAATGCTTGCCACGTTCATATATTTTAAGCTTGCTAGGATTCCAATTGTAGGTGTTACCCTTTGCAAGGAATAGCTGTTTATTCATTATTCCCGCAATAAAAAGTGAGCTCTGGCTCATTGTCATTGATTTCTGTTCCACTGTGGCTGAACCTGTAGTCTCAGGGAAAGCAGAGCTGTGAATTGATGCGTGCCTGAGCTGCTTTAAAGCAGCTAAATGATTACAAATTACATCATGACAGGTCCTACTTCTGTTGCTTATTGGCAAGCCCATGTCCAACTGTTGATGCGGCTGTTCTTACAGGTGCCTTCCCAATGGGTTGAGTACCTTCCCATCCCACCCCCAGCCTCCCCTCAGGATTCTTCACCGCACCATGATCCAAGAAGGGCTTGGTTGGGTGAATCATAGAACACATCCAGTTCCAGCCCCTGCCGTGGTCTGGTTACCACCCACCAGCTTGGGTTGCCCAGTGCCCCATCCAACCCAGCCTTCAGCCCTTGACCAGGGATGGGACAACTTTGGCAATCTGTTCCAGTGCCATACCAACCTCTGAATAATGAATTTCTTCTGACATCAAACCTGTATCTCTCCTCTTCTGGTTTAAATCTGTTCTCCTTCATCCTATCACTATCAGACTGTGTGAAAAGTCAGTCCCCCTCCTGCTTTTTATAAGCTTCCTTCAAGTAGTGGAAAGATGCTGCTGCCGGACACCACAGAAAGAAGAAATAATCCAAATTATCATTCACATCCTTGAGTAGGTGATGTCCTAGCAAGCCTGCTTGGTGCAGAGCTCTGCTCTTCAGCAATCTCCCTGATAGCTTGCGTGCTGTTGGCTGTTCTTGCAAATAGCTCCTGAACCTGAGATCAGGATGCTTTTGATTAGAGCATGCTGGGATGGAGGCAGAAAGTGCCTGTGTGGTATTTCCAAAATAGGCACCTTTGCAGCACTGCTACATTATGGCCTGGGGACAGGAAAATTATGTGCCAGCTTTCTATATTGTTTTTGCTCCACAGTATTCAAATCGCTTCCTTTTAATACTCTGGCTTGCTGTGGTTGGGGTGAAGAGCTGTATGAGGTCGTGCAGCCTGATTTGAATTTTATAGCAGTTACACCACTCAGTGTGAGCAGCCTTCCCTGATTTTATTTCTTTAATTGCCATACATATGCATTCATGCTGGTGAACTGCCACTGCTAGTAATGGGAAAATCATGCTTTGTGTGGCAAATAGCTGGGGCAGCAAGGAGAGCTTGGGTGGATATGTGTTTGTGAAAGCCAAGAGGAGGATGGCTTTGAGAGATCTCCTGAGCCCTGTATGGTTGGCTGCAGTCTGGACCAATGTCATTCCTGCAGGGTATCAGATCTTCCTGTGGCTGAGGGAACTTGTGCACTGGGCGTTTCTGCAGTGATTGCTGTTGGGTTTGCAGCATAGTATTGGTTAAATAGTCATTTAAAAAATGCAGTAAGCTCCTCCATTTGATGGCAGGAGGATGGTCCAACATCTTTTCCTTGCTGGTAGGTATCTTTCTCCAAACTGCTGTTCTGCACTGTGGAAAGAACTACATGACTGGGGAGATTAGAAGCATGATGTTTTATGATGTGAAATTCCTACAAAACATTTTAAAAACAAAGGAGATTTACAGCACCGTCACATTCTGCTTCTAAGGACAGGAAATTGTTGAGCTCCTTGAAACAAGCTCATTCTGCGTGTAGATTTATAAAGCATCAGAAATGTGAAAATTGAATTTAATCTACTATAAAAAAAAAAAACAACCACAACAGCAGTGACCTTAATCCTTTAATGTTTATCTAAGGTAAGAGATGGGAAGGCAAGAACAAAGCATGAAGAAAACATTGTGCTGGCAACTGGTTAGTGCCAAGTGAGATGTGACTATCAGCTGGGCAGGGACTCATGTATGTTACCAGTTAGGATCTGTTCGCACCGTATAAAAATGACAACTCAGTTTTTAGAAGAACAGTATTGCCATTCCCAAAGTGGTGATTTCATAACCACATGTGGGAAGAAGAACCTGAATGGATTTCCTTATGGCCTCAAGTTGCCCCAGGGGAGATTCAGGTTGGGCGTTTAGAAATAATTCTTCTCTGAGAGAGTGATCAGATGCTGGAAGGGGCTGCCCAGGGAGGTGCTGGAGTCACCAACCCTGGAGGTGCTCAAGAAATGTTTAGATATTGTACTGAAGGACACAGTTTAGTGGGAAATATTGGTGATATGCTAGCAGTTTATTACCAAGTTCTTCACAGATATCCAAACAGATTAGATCTACCATATTTCCCTTGCTGAGAACCAGTTATCTTTCTAAAGAAAGATACTGGATTTGTCGGCTTCCCTTTGTAAATCTTGCTACTTTTTATACCACTTTCCATTAACCACCATATCTTTTAATTACTGTTCCCTTCATAACTTGTTCAGGAAATCTTGCACACATTTGCAATTGAATTAATGGGCTTTTCTTAAACATTGTTTTACATTTGCAGTTCCCTAGCACCCGCTGCCATCTTTGCCTTGATAGATTTACTTTTTTTAATTATTGCTATCCTCAGAAATTACCCAGTTCCCCAGACTTGACTGTGCTAAGCTCTGAGTTTTACTTCCACTTCAGATGGGGGTGATTTCCATTTCTATGAACTCATTCGTATTAGTCATCCACTTTGAATCCCAGAGCTCAAAATCCATCTCTCTGAGTACGTACTGAAGCTTCAAGTGTTCAGTTAGTTTTGGGACCATACCAAATGATATTTTGTCCATAGAAGTTGTAGGTGCACCATCCCTGGAGCTATTCAAGGCAGGATTGGATGGGCCCTAGGCAGTCTGGTCTGGTAGCTGGCAACCTTGTCCATGGCAAGGGGATGGAACTCAGTGATCTTTAAGGCCCTTTCCAACCTAAGCCATTCTACGATATTTATTCTTGACTCCATCCTGCTGTGTGGGAGGCCACTGGGGTGGATGCTGCACTGAAGAGACGATGGGAGCTGGTGGAGTTGTGCAGGCAGAGCAAAGTGTGCAGTGACTTCCCTGTTGAGATTTGTCTTTATTTCCTCCTCCCCATACCCAGGAACCCAGAGCCCTACTTCATGTGGGATGGGGGGGGGGGGGGGGGGGGGGGGGGGGGGGAGGAAACAGCACTATGGGAATCCACCTGTTCCTTGAAAGGCAGTGACTAAGATGCAGGAAATTCCCTGGGCTGATCTGAGATGGCTATCGCTTCCTGTAGAACCATAGGATTGTTGGAGTTGGAAGGGACCCTTAAAGGCCACCTGGTCCAACTCCCCTGCAGTGAATAGGGGCACCTACAGCTGGTCAGGTGCTCAGGGCAGGAGACCCATGTGTGCCCTGTGACTCTTCCAGTGGTTTTAGTGGATGCTTCTCAGGCTCAGTCTAGACACAGGGTTGTTTACTCAAAGACCTGCTTTTCTTTACAGCAGTTTAAAAAATGGCCCCTGCTAATGCAGTTTGCCGCTCTCTTTATCCCACAGCACAGTGTTGTTTAAAGAAGGAAAAAAGATTCAATTTAGTATAAGGCCGAAATCTGCCCTGAAAGAGCTGCTTGCAGTTTCTTTTTGTATGAGAAAACAGGAGTATGCAGCCTGAAAGCCATTGTGCTCACAGGCTTTTACTGTGATCAAAAGAAATCCTTTCAGCTCCCTATCAGCACTATGTCTACACCCAATTTGCACTGATGTGGCTGTGCAGGGCCCCCAGATTTGTCTTGATTGGTATTTGCAAATATTTAATTGAAGGGTTTGATGTGACTGTGTGTGCTAGGACCTTATAGGTTAAGGGAGAGCATCAAGTCTTGCAATGTTAATTAGAAGAGGTAAGCAAACTACAAAGGGAAATGCATGCTAGCAGCCTGCTTGGGATGGGTCTGCTGTCCCAAGCGTGGTGTAGGGAACTGGAGGGTCCAAAGAGCAGAAATAACCAGGACCAGAGAGATCTCTGCACTCCAAAGAATGGTAGTAAGAAGTCTGATGAAAAGTGTCAGCTAGAAATCGCTTGTAGTTATTCGTTAGTGACAGCTTGCCTGCATGGGAAGAATTTTCCTGTTCCAGCTGGGGGGTGTGATGGAAGGGGCCTATTAAGTGCAAGTAGAACATGGAAGAAAGGAGAAAGATGGGGAAGGCGGGGGATAGGAAAAAGTGCTTTTTAAATTCAGCATAAAGAAATAAAGATTAAAACCTTTGCTTGCTGAATCTGGAATGCTAGGGAAGTGGTGCGCAAGGAAGTTGAGCAAACCAGCGGCCTTGATGAGATTGTTTGGACAGAGTAGCATTGAATCTGATCCCTGAGCAAAACATTGCTTAAAATCTTGTAAACAAAGACTGCTGGGAGCACAAGACTGGAGCAGCTGGGTGGGCTGCAATCCGACAGCACTCTGCTCTGGATGTGGCTGCTCAGAAACACTGCTTTCCTTTTATTGCTGTAAGCAAGGGGGTAATTCATCAGTGTGTTTTTCTTTTCTTTTTTTCTTTTTTTTTTTTTTTTTTTTAAACATCGCTAACCCTGCAAATTAAAAAGGGACCCATGAGTAATTAGGCTTTTCTTCTTCCTTTGTTAAGTGAATAAGTGATGGTGACAGCTGAAAAATGCACGTGTTTTTCTCTTTCCAGTTCCGCAGACCTTGGAGGTCCCCGAGTGCAGGAGAAAATGTTCCGAGATGCACATTTTCTTGTGTTCCCCACGGAATATTTTTCTCTGGCTTTTCAGTGCTGTCTACACAGGTTATAAATCTAGCTCAGTAGAAGCAAGGCAATTTTTAATGGAATTTTTTTGTTAAAACTAATTAAACATCTGTCTCCCTCATCACCACAAATGGACAGAAGATTAACTACAAAATAATGGCCGGCTTGGAATTTGAGCAAGGAGTTTGGAAGACTTAATAACTTGCATCCACCTCCTGCTTTATAGGTTACTGTGTTTTCTGGGTGTTACAGGAAATTGCTGGCTGCTCAGGATAGTGGCCACTTGAGATGGCCGTAGAGCAGAGTTAATGCAGGCAAACATTCAGAGGGTGGGAGCTAATTAAGACCACCATCTCCAGCGGTGATTTTTAATCCCTTAATCATGTCTTCATCATCTGCAGTTTGCAGGCGAGCCTCGACTTCGCGCATCACGGTTCTGTCAAAAATCAAACTGTCTGTTATGGAAATGCTGCAAGGCTCTTGACAAAATTGGAGCAGACACCTTTACTTTGCTCTGACATTTAGTTGTAGGCAAGGCTTAATTAGGTTTTGAGAGTGATCACCCTTCCTGCAAATGGTGTTTTTGCCAATATCATGCTTTGTAATTGTGGGAGATGCTCACAAAGTAGCCCTCCCAGCACCACACTCATCCTTTCCCCTGAAGGTAAGCAGCTGCAGATGTCATTTCCCCCAACGTTAAGGTTTGTGGCTTGATGAAGGCAAGCACCAGAAAGCCTCTCTCCATCTGCTGAACTTCAGATGAGTGCTGTGGGCTTGGGGCATAATGGTCATAGTGGTCTTTTCCAATCTGAGTGGCTCCAAGATCACCCAGTCCAACTTCAGTTCACCCCACCATGCCCACTGACCACATCCCTCAGTGCCACATCCCCGTGGTTCTTGAGCACCTCTAGGGATGGTGACTCCACCACCATCACCACAGCTGGGCAGCTGTGCCACTGCATCACTGCTCCTTTAGAGAAGAAATTTCTCCTAACAAGGGCTCTCCTGCTTAGCAGGAGCTCCTTGAGACTGCAGAGAAATCTCTTCAGTCAGAGCTTCTTTTCATCTTTTATTTAGTTTTTAATTGTTAAGCAGGTTGATTTAACGCTTCTGCTCCTATTATTCTGTCCTGGTTTCAGATATAGGAGTCCTTCAAATATTTTGGCAAGAAATCTGTGAGTGCATTGGCTTGATATTCTCCCACATTTAATATTTTGATGTAGCTCTTTTATTTCCTTCTCCTTTCTTTTTCTCTTTCGGCACCCCACCTTCATTTGTTAAGGAAACAAATCTTCAAAACAAAAGAACTTCTTTGTGTTTATAATGCTGTGAATAAATGAATGTGGGCTCTGTGATTAATGTGCCTTTATGCAGTGTATCATCATGAGGGGACAGCGAATGCTTCGTACTCATGTTCTGGAGAGCGGGTGGGGAGCTGGAGGCAGCATCCAGCATTCTGGGAGAAAGAAACAGAAATGAAAGGATGATGATGCTCTGAATGTAGAAGTAGTTTATTGCAAGAAGTCAGAGATAAGCTTTAAATCTAATGATCCTGTGGTTTGTGCAGGGCAAAACTAGGGAGAACTGTTTTCACAGTGATCCTGTGGTTCCAAGTCAGGAGGGTGCAGCTGCAGCTCCCTCTGCTTCCCCATCACTGCCAGCAATGGGTGGTCATGCTTTGCCAGTGGGCAGAACCCCATGGCAGAGTCCATAGTGATTTCAGAACAGAAATGAGGTGGTGAATCCATGTGTAAATCATTTTCCCCTTCCAGGTGGTAGCATGGAAGTACTGGGAAGAGAAGGATGCCGTGGGGCAGGAGGAACCTCTTCCCATGACAGCTTAGCTTCCCCATGTACCCAGGCTGGTGTTTGCCCTCAAAGAGCTGGGCTCTGTGAGCAAGCACAAACAAAACAGTGGTACTTTGGCACTAATAGAAACCAATAGCATGGTGCCAAAACAGGGTAGATGCAAACCCTATAAAAACAAAGGTTGGAGCCAAGATCAATGTCTTTGACATTCAGCTGCTTTTAGCACTGAACTCACATAGGATATTCACTTAGCAGGAGAAAATGAGGTTAACACTGTTAGTTGAGAGAATAATTAGGCAATCTCCAATTTCTTTTTTTTTTTTTTTTTTTTTTTTTTTGTGAAAGTTCCATTGTTTTTGTCTGACCAAGGTTGTGAAATTGAATATTTCTGCTATGGAACATCTTCAGGAGGGAATGGGGGACAGGCATTGGTACTTCATATCATATCTCGTGCTTATTATCCTGAGGGATGGTGTGGCTTTATGCTCACTTCCTTGGTGTTGTCTGTGCTGGAGATAACTGCCTTCGTCTCACTGAGGTCTTTGAATCTAGCAAGGCTCGACATCTAATGCAATTTGAATAATCAACAGAAGCAGATAATGAAATGTTGGTGTCAAGAGGAAAATTCTTACAGCTTAATGTCCTAGTGCAGAGCGTGGCAAGATGTACTAAGAGTTTTGTAGCCTACTAAACTAATAATGAGGCTGGCTGAGCCATCAGCGTACATATGTGCCTAGAAATTAACCTTTAAAGCTGCTGGGTTCTGTCTGGGAGTCTAGGCTGAGAGATTTTCTGTATAGAATGAGGGTTGTTGGTTCCTCACCTGATGTAGGACGAGTGAAGCTTTGGGTTGGTTTGTGTAGGAAGGTTGAATTTGTATGTTTTCATCTGTCACTGTCTGCACCTGTGAGCATCCAGGAGGGTATACAAGGAATGCCTTGCAAGAGGTGCATCTCTGCCCTGATAAAATCCCTTTGTATCTAACAGCACTTTATGCAGCATCAGAAAGATTATTCAGATCTTCAGTTTTTGGATGATAACAGGAAACAAGAAACTTGAGCTATGTAATAGTTCCAGTCCATTTGGGATAGAGGGCATTAAAACCTAGCAATTTCTGTAATAGTGGTGTCAATAGAAAGCCTGGGGAAAGTGAGATGAAGGAAACACGTCTTCCAAATGACACAATTGAGGTGCATGTGGCAACAGATGCTGTTTGGAAGAGGATGGAGGAGCCTGTCTCTCTTACCTTCATGTTAAATCACAGAAAACAACTGTTTTGAACTTTTTTCAGGGAAAAAATAAACGTGGGGAAAAACACTGCTGAGCAAGAACAGTCTGTCTTTTGAGCTTGGAGAAAGCACGTGTGTGTGATATAAAATCCAGGCTATGTTATGTGCTGGAGGCTTCACTGAAGGTCCTGGCCCATGCATTGCTCTGCCCATATCCTGCTGTGGGTGTGCAACACAGAACAGAGTTTGCATTCATTGCTTGCACTCAGGGAGCCAAATCCAGCTTGACCTGAGAGTTTTCTGGGTTTTGCAGATGTTTGCTGTCCTGATGCAAGCTCCCACATCAGTTTTACAGATGGCTTCACATGCAGGGCAGGAGGAGAGAAAACCCTCTGAGTGGACTGGAGGTTGGAATGAACCTGTTTAATTATGCTTGTGTGCATTTCATTAGTCCATTTGCGTTCTCAATGTGTTTAAGTTGAGGTGCAGCTGTGTTAATGAGGCCAATGTTGTGTGCTAATCAGTGTGATTAGCACTAGTACGATCTCCAATTGTTTTCCAGTATTTTCTTTTGCTGAGCTTGTTCACTGGCAACTGATCCTTGCATGCTGGCTATGAAAACATCCTTCTCAAAAATAACGTGTTTCATTCTGGAGGGATTTCAGGCCTGTTTAAGAGCAGAATTCCTGCAGTGACTTCTTGCAAGCCCACACCATTTCTCCCCGCCACTTTCATTTTGAACTTTCCCTGTCTTCTGCAGCTGTTTTCTCATGATTATAAAATTCTTTCCTGTGAAAGGCTCTGATATAATTCTGCCCTGGCCAGGACAAGTTGTGCTTGAGTTGTGTGGCAGAGTGAGATGCTCCATGACATAGAACCACTGAGGTTGGAAAAGGCCATTAAGGTCACCCAGTCCAACCATCAACCCACCCATGCTCAGCGCCGTATCTACCTTTCCCTTGAACACCTCCAGGGACTCCATCACCCCCCTGGGCAGCCTGTGCCACTGCATCAGCACTCTTCTAATTAGCATTTGTTCCTAGTATCCTTTCCAGAGGAGGAGGGTGGGGGGCTTTAGGAACCTAGAACCCAGTAAGAACCGTGCAGGGCCAGTGTTGTTTGGAACTGGGGCCCCGGGCTCCTAACTAATATAGTTTCACCCTATTTGTTTAGGAGTCTGGAGTTTGGTGAGAAATAACTCTTCTGGAAATGGGTGAGACTGCAGTAAAGCCCAATGTACTCACATTGATAAGAGCAGTAATATGTAACCCAGTTCTGGGCAGGATCTGGGATGCTGTTCAGTCTTCTCTGGAGTCACCAGAAATGAAAGGAAGGATGGGGGAGAGAAAAACAGATGTCCCAGATACAGCATTTCTGATAAGCTGACTCCCAAAATAATCTTGCTTTGTAAAAATGGATTTTGCTCTTCTTTCTACAAAGAACAATAGCGTGAGTTCCTGCTTCCACAAATCCTCTCTGAAGGCACAGCACTACATAAATCAAACTCTGTTTCGGAGACTTTATTTATTTAATCTTTAATATTTAATTTAAACCATCAGTTTGGAATGACGCGTATTCACTTTCAAAGGGCGTCACTCCTTTATTTTTCTTCCTGTGAAGAACAGGTATTGCCCTTTAGTAGAAATTTTACATCACGTGAGAGGAATGGGGAAGGCTGCAGCCTTCCTTCCCAGCACACAACAGCAGTTTTTTCCTTACAAGTTCCCTTGATCCAGGAAAAAAACACTTTAAGTTCCAGCAGTAAGTATTGAAATGAATGTGTCACTCTTCCAAGAGTTTGTTCAGTGTGGAAATAAAATCTGCCTTCACGCACAGGCAATCTACAGGATTTCAATTTACAATTCATTGGGCTTCATAGAACAGCGTGTAACTTTTTTCTTGTGCGTGTAGAAGTGTCTTGAGGAGCATCTTCATCTGCATAAACCGGGGAGTAAATGCTGGTTGAGGATTCATAGGCCTACAAAAATGTGCGTTACTCTTGATTTATCCTTCTGATAAGATTTATAAAGAACAGCAATGGTCTCTGTTATGGGGAATAACTCCAGCTGGTATAAATATAGGTAAAATTGATGGCAAAAGTGGTGTTATCAGCCCGCAGAATGAGAATCAACACGAGCTAAGAGATGATGTCCAGAGTAGAGGAATGCATTTCCTATTTGCGCAGAAGGGGTACGTGAGCTCATTTGGGTATGCAAGGAGAATTCTCATGCATGACATGAAGCAAGAGCAATGAGAATGATGTTGCTATTGCCCCACTCATTGAAATAACTGTGTACACTTAAGTCTCCGCTGCTGGATTCAACTCGTTTATTGCTAGATCATTTGACACTTTCCAGTATGATACAGAGACTTAGAATGCATGCATCTCAGGAGCCCTCTATCTAATTTCCTTGCAGATTGCAACAAAATGTAAAAGCAAAGCCTTGCATTAGTTGTATGCCATCAAATCAGCTTTGCTGTCGTTATGTAAAAATACTTGAGAAAATGATGTATTTGTCCTGAGAAAGAAATGACTCGAGGAAGATGCTGGAATATCTTATCTGATGGGGAGGCAGTGTGCAAACAGCAAGCCTGAGTGTGCTGTGTTGAGATCTGACACAACAGAATGACATCCTGGGCTGCATCCCCATCTCTGGGGCTGGGAATGACTCCTGGTCTTGGTGCTGGTTTGCTGGGTGATGAGTGCTGCAAGGAAGGCGTGCAGGGTGCTCTGTGTCCCTCCTGGCTGCTGGGGTGGGAAACATCAGCCTTGTAAAGAAGAAAACACAAATCTCTTTGAGGTTGTGTGGGGGGAGAGGAGGCTCAGATTGCTCTGTGAGTTCAGAGTGTCACAGGGTTTGTGTGCTCAGGGACTTTTCTCCTGGCTTCGAGCTGGGTGTTCTGAACACACAGCTCATGTGGGGCAGTGCCTCCCCTGTTTCTGTGCCTTCCCAGCAATGCTCACCCTGTTCTGTGCCCTACAAAGGCGCAACACCCTTCTGTGGTGCCTAATGCCACTGAGTGAATTAGCGTCTTCCTGCTCTGTCTAGGAGTAATTAATGAAAGCATTAACGAGACAGGTTCATTCTGTGATTAAATCTGTTGAAAAAGGACAGCAAATGAATCTGAGTTGCCACACCTGCAATAACAAACTCAGACAAATAAAACATTCTTGGGCACCTCCATTTTTCAGGCTGGGTGCAGTTAGCTTAACTTCAGGTTGCAGCCTTGTCTCAATATATTTAACCACTGTGGCTCCTGCAGGTAGAAGTTCAGGTGTGATAGAAAGCATTTAGCAAAGAGTGGCTGCAGAGAGGTTTGTCATGAAGGTGGAATATCCTGTTTGTACTCTCCAACTTCTGTCATTCTCCAAAAACTGCAAGCTAATGTGGTCTTAGCTGAGCTGGTGTGATAGATGGCTGCATTATAATTGAATTAGTTGGGAAGCATTGACCTTTTTGATATATAATGTCTCTGAATGTGAACAACAAATACAAACTAATGCTTTTATGAGTTTGCTGGGTGAGTTTTGTCATCAATTGACTAGTGATAAGTAAGATGTTGTATACTCCAGTCAATGGAAAACATGTTTGCAGGTCCTGTGCTTATAACTCTGTACTCTGTGAAAGCACCTCTGCAGGTGCAGCTTTTATATTCTGAATTGTACCCAAATGTGAAGTCAGGTCCTCAGAGGACCTTATACTTTTGGGTAATGATGAGCCCAGCAGTCAGTGCTTGGTGTTAATTGTTTGTGCCCGTGCTGTGTGGTCAGATTAGCTGACAGCGACCTGATGAGATTTCTGCTGTTTCTGCAGCACCACTCCTGGTCAAAATAGTTGTAAATCTATAGCTGTTACCTCCACAAGTCATACTGAAAGGGAAGTTAGAGGGGGAGTGCCATTAGAGGAGAGGAAGCTATTTGCAAATTGTTCATATTGTTTGTTTGTGCTGTGTTGTTGCACCCTGGGTCCTCCCGACTTCAGAGCAGGAAAGGATCTGTGCTATTTATCTATTATTTAGTTTGGTTTTGATGGGAAAAATCACTATTGCTCTAACCTGAGACATTTTATTAGTGACTTCTTTGCCATGATAAATTCACATAATGCTACCTGCCACTGGAGACAAAATAATGTGGACAAATGCCCACCACCCCAAAGGCCCCTACTTTTGTAGCAGGAAGATTGCTGCTGTGCCTCGTGCCTGTCTGCAGATGCAGTCAATTCAAGGTGTCTTCTCTGAGTTTTCTGCACTTTCCAAGCACAGTTTGTAGGTGCTTTCTTACCCACAGGAGTTACCAAACTCCTTTCCAGATCTGAGCCTTGCCTGACGTCAAGCAAATAACTCCACAGCAAAAGCCACTTCTTCTGGGTACTATTGATTTAGGTAAAAGCATAAACGTTGCCTTCCTCCAGTCTGTGTCTCTGGCCTCAGGCTCTTCCTTTTCCTCTGTGGGATCAATTACCTTCTTATCCTCTGATGCAGAGTCTGGCATGCCCTGCTGGAGTGCAGATACAAGGGCACCTCTGTGACAGATCAGATCAGATGGATCCCACTGATGCAAGGTCTAGTCACTGTGGAGAGGCAGCAGCAGACATCTTAGGGAACATTGTAGACATGCATTCCCGGGGCACAGTGTTCACCTAAGGGGGGACAAAAAAAAAACCAAAAACACAAAACTTGAGCATTATGGAATGCTGAAAGTGAAACTGGTATAAGCCATAAAAGAGCAAAGCCAGAACAGTCTGCTATGGAAAAAAATTAAACTATTCTCATTGTTTTTCTCTTTAAGTATTTAAATTTCCCATATTCTAAGTAAATCCTGTAAAAACTGCCATATCAGATGTGGTTCTACATGGTCCCCTCTGATAAAGCAGTTATAGAAGATCTAGGCTTGAGCATGCATGTAATCTGTCAGATACTGCAAGAGAATGTATTTGTATGGACTTGGAATAACTAATTAAATTCAGTGGAGATGTAGAAGGAAGAGATTATTTTTCTCTCTGACCTGCTCGTAGTCAATGGGAGAAAAGATTAAATGCTAGGAAGGTTTCAATCTATTTATTGTGGTTAAAGAGGCTCATACAGGATGTGTCACCAGCAGTTTACTGTCTCCATAATGTAATTTAAGTTACTGTGATCCACGTGGGTCGTTTGTCTTTCATCTGCCATTTTTCCCAGCATGAGGAAGCATGATTTCCTGGCTAATAGAAGCGAGTTGTTGCGATGCATCTTATTTATGCCGCGTGTTATTTGATGTGAATGATCCAGTGACCCACAGCAGGGCTGTTATGAGGAAAAAGAATACAAGAGGATGAGAATTCTTGAAGATGTGGCTCAAAGGAACAGATACTAGGAGCAGGGAAAGGTACAGAGATCTGGGCTGAAACATGTGGGATGGCTTTTCTGGTTCTTCCATAAAAGGTTTCCCCCCAAGGAACCTGACCTTGCACCCTGTACAGTGGTTACCTTCTGCCTTCCTTTTGGCTGTACCCTCTACACTGTTTAATTTGTGAGAACCTTGGAGCATCTGGTTGATACATGAACTTTATTCCCATAGCAAAGATGGAGGAAGGAGATAGAAATTAAAGCAGATCTAAAGAAGTTTTAAGAAGATCTAAAGAGGTTACGTGGAGGTGCATCCTACCCACTGTCAGATGTGAACACAGTGATTCTAGGGCTGCTCCCAAAATAATTGCTTCCTGGAGCAGAACTCACAGGGGAGATGGGAAACCAGAGCTTAAAACAGCAGGGAGACAATTGTGAGAGCTAAAGGCAAACAAATGCTACATCTGATCTGCCAGAAGGAGTCAGAATTAATCCTCTCCATTACAGTGACTGGTGTTTCCCTGAGCCCTTGGGTCCACCTTGAAAATAGAATTTTTCTGTCCTTTACTTGCCAGTGAATAACAAAGGCTCTTCCTTCATTTTTGAAACCTCAGAGAGGAAATTAGGGGCAAGGGGCAAGTAGGGTAGTACCCAATGTTTCTGTGAGGCACCTGGGGTTATTGTGGACACAAAGCTGAGAGGATGCCAAGGGTGGATGAGGCTTTGGATGCTGATGCTGAGCCTTCCGAAGGTGCTCACATCCAAGAGGAAAACTGTGATAAAAGTTTCACTTCTAAACCCAAGAAGGATCAAGTACCAGACAAATCCCTGATGTCAATGATAGCTTCTTCATTCCTAGATGCCTTTGTTTGGAGGCTGAGGTCTTTGTGAAAGATATTTTTAATCAAATTATTGGGTGAAATGCTATCGACTGTTATTCTGCAGGCTGATGAGATAATAGTCTCTGCCTGCCCTAAAATCAGGCTGGGCATTTTAAGAGGCTTCCATAAAAAGGCCATCCTAGCAAATAATTACAAATAATTACTCAGGGTGGTAAAAGCAAAGTGCTTGTGAATTCCTTGGTGTCCATGAGAGGTTTAAGGACTGTTGCACGTTACCTTGCTGCCAGTGGGGGCAAGCTGATGCCTGATGATACATCTAGAAGACCTCCAGGTTTCAGTGGGCACTTAGTGCTCTTTCCCAACCTTAATGATTCTGAGATCACCTATTTCAATAATTGGCCCTTGCTTGCTAACCATGTGCCTCAGTGCTACACCTCCCTGTTTCTTGAACACCTCTGGGATGGTGACACCTCCCTGGGCAGACTGTGCCAATGAGTTAGGGAAGCAGTGCCAGGGCTCAAGGCAGGGCTGCCTCCAGAGCATTGCTGGAGGTGAACGATATTCCTTCAGCATTTCCCTCTTGCAGGAGGGTAATTTTTATTTTTCCTCTATAAAACCATGACCAGTAAGACTTGGGGATGGGCCAGTAACAAACAGAGAGACAGATTGCATAGAGGATTCACCTGAACTTGCAAGAAATCAGCATGCACTTTGCACAGCTTGGAAAAACCTTCACCTCTCTGGTGTGTGGTATGGAAGGAAACAGCTTCCCCAGAGCTCATGTGGTACAAACATGTCCTCAGCTCCAACCTATGGCCACGCACAGCCTGCTGCTAAGCTGTGGCCATGGCCATCTTGCAGAGCAGACAGGTGGTCACCTGTCACACTGGGAGGGAGCGGTGCAGAAGCAGAGTGAAACCTGAGCACAGATGAGCATAAGCCACGCTGACTCCATCTGCGCAGCCCTCCAGCACTGCAAGATGCTCCTTTTCTCCTAGGAGCTTTGTTTGAAACATAGCCCTTAATTATCTCTTCCTTTTTCTTCCTAAACCAAGTTGTACCTGTGTTTTTGTGTGCGTGTTCACTCAAGGAAGAGAGTCTGAATGTGCTGCTCCTAAGAAGTGCCTGAATCTGTTGCTTGTGGTTAATGATGCATTCAGAAAAAGCTGAACTAAAGAGTTCAGGTGAAGGCTCATTTATAACATAGCAGTCATGAATACAAAGACTTGAGTTGTTGTGGGAATGCTTCACTTGGTCACACAAGCTTAAATGTGAAGTTTCTGGTCTCAGGTGTATCAGCCTGTGACCACTTCAGTCGTCTGTGTTTTTGTACATGTCTTAAAGGTTTGTTTTGTGAATGCTTGAACATACAACATTTCTAACGGGCACTTACACCAGCAACAGGTAGTTGTTCCCATCCCACTGGAAAAGAATTCAGCAAAACAGAGGGAACCATAGAGTCATTAGTGTTGGAAAAGACTACTAAAATCACACAGTCCAACCAGTATCTCACTCCCATTGTGCCCACAAACAGTGATCCTCAGTGCCATAACTCCACAGTTCTTCAGAGCCTTCAGGAATGGTGACTCCCCCTCCTCACTGGGCAGCTCATTCCAGGGCAATGTCATTCTTTCTGAGAAGAGATTTTTCCTGATATCTATCCTGAAATTTGTTTTAAAATTTAAGTCAGTGCTCACGGAATTGTTTTGTTATCCACTGTGCTTCAGATTTTCCATTCTCTTTGTTTGTAAGTAATTTAGGGGGAAAAATCGTCCAGGATTAGTGTCAAGTGTTCTGCTTTGAACGTCTGGCATAACCTCCAGTCAGTACATCTGGTATGGGTGGATGCTGCTCAACAGACTGTTTTTTGTTGTTGCTATATTTAAAGAATCCTGTGCCAAAACCTGTTTAGCTGAACACGATGGCTGCCCATTATCAATCACGCACTGCGCACTGGCCACAGAAGCCAACTTAAGCAATATTGGTACCCTACTGAGATATCTGAGGGAGTGCAAACGTGGAGTGCTGGATAAAAATAGCAAGCTGCAGGCTGCTTATTGCTAAGTGCTATTTAACAGAGCAGGAAGTTAGGGAATTTGTCTTAACCTCTGAGAGAAACAAACGTTCTGCCCAGACTCTGATGGGATGAAAGCATCCAGGTCAGGGCCAAGGCAAAATGAAATGTATTATGTCCAAATCACAGAATCATCTTTCATCTCTCAAAAAGAGATTTATCAGGAAATGATTTAGGAGTTCCTGAGATCTCCTGAAGCATGAGGAGGGCAGATGTGTGCAGCCTTGGCTTGAGGGCATGTCACCATCCCTAAACCTGGGAGGAGAGGCTGAACAGGGAGGATGAGAATCTGGGAGGAAGGTGGAGGCTATGAAGGAGTTAGACAAGAAAAATGTGCCAGCAATTGAAGGAAAGAGATGAAAGGGAAAAGGAATGTGGAAAACAAAGTGCAGACGTCAAGGAAAGGTGGGGAGGGGAAATGATGATGGTGCTAAAATTGGAATGGGGACAGAGAGATCTGCTATGCTTCTCAACCCCAGGCATGAGATTCCCAATGAAGCTGCTGCCCATCCTGGCTGGGGTTAGAAGGGTGAGGACTGGGGTCTTTGGTGTCCAGATGGGAAAGTGGGGGATGTGGTTCCTGCAGCATTCTGGGCTCTTTGGGAGTTTCCTGTTTGGGGCCATCTCTGCACATTTCAACCCTCTTCTCTCCAGAGCTGCCTTCAGTTCAGGACACACCACTGTGTGTGAAACCAGCTGCAGCATTTCACTGTTTCAAATCAGTTTTTGCAGGTAACTCCTAATATCTGCTACTGGTCACAAACAGCTTGTGAGAGCCTTGCCATCTATTATACGTAACTTCTGTGTGCTGAGGGGGAAGTGAGGGAACAACAGGAAGAGCTCAAACTGTGCTCCAGCTGCAGCCTGGGTTTGCTTCTGCCTTCTTAGTACTTGCAGTTCTGAAGGACGTGGAGAGCTTTGTGGTGAATTCTGGTTGCCTGAAGGCATTCTCTACAAGATATGGTGTAGGGCTGAAGTCATCTAAGCATGCAATTTACAACTAAGCGCCTACTTAGAGCACAGAACTCTCAGAGAGAAGCATGGAAAAGGGGGCTCAAGGACACTGCCTCTTTCATTTCTGTGAAGTGGTGGGTGAGAATAAATTCAGTACAAACTCTTTCCATTTGCCAATATCCATGTTTACCTTTTCTTCTTTTATTAGTTGTTGCATGCATATGTTTTTATATCAGAGAGAGGGAGAGAGAATCACAAAAAATGGCAAAGACCCCTAAAGGTCATCATCCCATCACCACTGTACTGCTGAACCATGTCACTCAGTGTGACATCTACCCTTTTCATATATTCGTGTGTGTGTGTGTATATATATATACGTACACTGAATCATGTGCAATTTTTTTCAAAGTCAGTGGAAGGACTTTAATGTATCAGTGGGTTTTGGACAAAAACCCTCTCCTGGCCCCCTGTTTTTTCCAGAAAAGCAGAATTATCTGTACCCAAGTTTGTCACAGTAAGTAAGAGGCAGATGTCCACGGCATGCAGGCAGTCCTTTGGGTGGATTCATTTAGGGAAAAAAACATGACATTTCACCTCCTGAAGATTACTGTGAGATGAAATATGAGGCTTTATCCACCTAGCAACACCTTTATTAAAAACTCTCTGCAGTATTTCCTGGGTAGCACAGCAAGTAGACCATCAGCAATGGAATAGTGCCCTGATGCTGGATGAGCTCTGGCAAGTGAGAGTGCCTCGGTGCTGCACGTGTATCACGCAACAACCGAGGTGCTGATTGCCCTATGCAAGCCATTCCCTGTGCCAGTGACCCCATCCCAACCAGTGCCACCGTCCTTCTGTGAGACGAGGTTGGGTACCAGGGCCCCCAGCCCCCCGTGCGATGTGGTTCGGTACCGCGGAAGCACCGAGAGGCAGCAGCGTCCTCAGCACGGTGGGCGCAAAGGGGCGGATGCTGGGGGGACGAGGCACCCCGCATCGAGCCACAAGTGGGAAGATAGCCCAGCAGAAATGCACCCCTTTGTACCAAGACACCCATGGGTTTGGGGTGCGGGAAGGACATAATGGGGCTGAAAGCTGGACGCTAGGAGGCTGCAAAATCTACCGTGTGGGAAGGATTTTATAAAGCCTAAAAGATGTAGCATCCCTGGTAGGGCGCCGAGCCCCGGTGCCGCAGCGCTGGCTCCCGCCGGGCTGAACCCCCTCCTGCAGCTGCGGGCTCAGGAGGCGGCGCGGGGAGGCTCGGCTTGTGCAGCCCCCTCCCTCCTCCCGTCCCTCCTCCTCCTTCTCCCGTGCCAACCTGCTACCGCCTTTGTCAGCGCAGCCCGGCGCTATGGCATCCTGCTGGGGCTTTGGGCTCTTCCTCCTCCTTCTCTTCCTCCTCCTCCCGGCTGGGAAGCGGCTGCTGCAGAGGAAGGGGCAGCCCTGACGGCCGCGCTTCCCTGGCAAGAGGCAGGCGGAGCCCCAGGTGAGCATCGGGGGGGACGTGCGGGATGGGGTGTAGGGGACGAGTGGTCCCCATCTGTCGGGAGAATGCAGGGATTGGGGGGGTGGGAGGTGACCTCAGCACCGGTACCCCCACAGATTGGAGATGTGGGGTGCAGGATGGAAGCCCCCAGTGCTTTGCTAACACCTGGGGTGTCACCTCTTTGCTGGGCTTCCCCAGGAAGGGGAGACTCAAAAATCTTGAAACTCCATGACTTTGGCGTGGCGCATAGTTCCACACAGATTGTTTTGTCTCTAGAGGTGACCAACACTGTGAGCCCCAACCTGGGCCCCCTAAATCCCTGTTGGAGATTCTGCACCCCCTGGGTTGAGGAGCCCATCTGAGTGAAGTCAGATCTAGTGTGTTTGTGGGTTTGCCATGTAAAAATGCAGGTAGAGCATGGATGGAATGAAGCGCTCATGTTTGACTTGATCTGTATTTGTCTGACAGTGTTTGCAGTGGTGTTTGTTTCACTGTACAGAAATTTTTGGCAAAAAATTTAATTTGGGTTTGCTCTGATATAGTGCACTGGCAGGACAGCGTTTGTGTGTGCTTGTTGGCCAGTAGTTGGCAAAGAATAACTAGGAGCATCTGATGCAGTAATAATTCAAGTAATTTATTGCACGGTTTTAGACTGATTGCACTTTGCCAGACCATACACAAATCTTAACCCGTGTTACATAACCAAACAATGCAAATAATAAGCCTGATGTTATTGTATGAGAAAAACCTATGGCAAACCCTGTTTGACACTGCTGTGGGGACGTGCTGTCTTTACCCACAAGTTCCCCATCAGCTGATGCCGTGGAAGTCTTTGGAGGCTACTGGATTTTATTGGGGAGCTGAAGTGCAGAGTCTCTTTACAGCATGGTCTCTGCTGGGAGCTGGGTTAGCACAGTGTGCTTTCACAGGGCTTGCTCAAACAGTGCCAGAAAACAGCAACTTCTCCCATTGTTAGCCCACCCCAGGTGAACCTGGATGGGGCCAGCGGTGGTGATGCCCATGAGAATGCTAAGTGTGCATTGTTCCTGTACAGAACAGTGCCAGTGAATGAGCTCCTCCGGGATGCCTGTCTGCAGCCATTCCTCCCTTCTGGCTCCAGAGGAGTGAATTAAAATCCTCCAGAGGAGTGAATTAAAAGGGCAGCACGGCGCAGAGCCGGCACAGCTCCCTCCATCCTGGGCGTATAGTCTCTCCAACCCTGCGTGAGCTAGAGCTGCTTGAGAGGGCTTTTCCATCCCTATCGCATGGATGGGGCTCTGAAGTGCACTCCTGAGTTTTCTTCTTAAGAAGCAGAAGGCAGGGGGAGGAATAAGGCATGTGGGAACGGACTTTGCTTCCATCGGGTGGAAGGAAAACAGAGCTCGGGGTGCATGTCCATCAGCATTTCTTAATGTGTGGGCATTGAGATGTATCTGTGAGCGTGAGAGAAAACAACAACGGAGCCCCATCTCCATGCATTCCATGTTTCGTGCAGTGCACCCTGCCTGCCTTGTTTTATTGTATCTGGCGCAGGGAAGACAGGCTGCAAGATTTATGAGCTGAAGCTAATAGTAAAACAGCATATTACAGCCTCTGTATTAATGTTCTCCCACACTGAAGTAGCTCTCTCTTCCTGGGGGAACTGATGTGAGGATTTCATCTATTTGTGGTTGAGGTGATAGTGCTATAGGGTGGCCCGGTAGTCAACAACAGCGATAGAACAAAAGCAAACCAAAGGGAGAGGGAAATGATGACTCTGGTAACCACATCCATGTGTGAGCTCTGGGAAATGGGGAGAGCAAATGTCAGAGGCACTGAGAGCAGGGAATGAAATGAGGGAGGGCATCACGGAGGAGGATAACACAAACTGACTGCCAGCAGCTCCTATCTGGGCTTCTGCAAGGCACCTTTCTACTGCCAGAGGTGGGACTTGGAGTTCCATGTTGGGATTGGTGTACTCCAAAGCAGTGGGGCAGAGTTTGGGCTGAAGCTGTCATGCCCCAGCGCTGGGTTGCGCCACCAGAAAAGAGAACAGCACATTCTCCTTGCGATGGAGGCTGCCATACTCTTGGTCTGTGCCCCCAGAGCCTGCGAGATCTTTGTGGTAAGATGAGAGCTCTGCTCGCTGCTCTTGGTGCAGGGCAAGAAGGCATTGATTTGCGGTGAGCCTGGAGCTCATTTGTGCACAGTCAGAGCCAGAGCCCATCGACTGCCCGTGCAATATGATGCTGCACAGTCCACGCTGCGATATAATTGTGCTATTAGGGCTGCAGATGTTGGGGCTGAGGAAGCTAAGTCCAAGTAACTCTCCTGGAGTTAATAGAAGAAAATCATTAAGGATGGAGTGTTAAGTGGCTCGTTTGATCAGAGGCTGTCTTGCTGAGGATGAATAAGCTGCATCCTGTCCCTGTGCCTGGTGGTCAGCTTTGTGTCTCTGGAGGATAAAGTTGGTCTGGGGGTGCTGAATGTGAAGATAGGGCAGGAGGACTTGGGTGGAATTGAGGCCATGTGAGCACCCCTCTGTGCTGGTATGCTTGCTGTGGGTGCTTTCATTCTCTTTGCTGCCTTTGACTGGTTCATGACTCTATGCCCTCTCTGAAAGTTCTTCCTGTTCTTATTTTGGAGCTTTCCATTTATGTGCCATGTCCAGGTCTATTCTGGTCCTGCTTTGAGATGTGATGAATGAACATGGCCCCAGTGCTGGGGATGTGGCAGCTCCTATGATGACTTGCCAGGAGGCTGCTGCCTCTGTCACAGGCATAACAAGAGACAGGAGACCATAGCGTGCCACTAAAAGCCTGGGCACCAGGTTTGCCTGGAAACAAGATTTGGAGGCTGTCATATATAGTCCTTCTGGGGTATTGCATCTTATTTTATTCTCACAGCATGAATCTGTTGTGTATTCTACTGGCAGAGTTTCTGATGCTCTGACACAGGAGTGCTCCCACTTCCATGGCCAGTCTGAAGCTCAATGAACCTTTTACACCTGAGCGTGTCCCCACTGGAGAGGTGCTTGTGAACAGCCAAAGAGTGAAGGGGTAATAATTCCACCTCCCAGCTAGCTTGCTTCTCCTCAAGACCTGTGTCTAATTTTGCAACCTGCCTTTTCCATTCCCAACTCCCAGAGATCAGTCTCAGTTGTGCAAATTGGCCAAATCCCACCTCCACAGGATCAGTTCTCTCAACAACCCCTGTTTCAAAGCCTCTGTCACTTCTTTGTTCCCGTGCTGCCTTATTAGCTGACTTACCAGCACCTTGCTGGTGCTGGTCCAGCTAAGCAGTGTGAGACCTGGAATTATGTAGAGGCTTCCTCTGAACCCTACTGAAGGTGTCGACACTCAGCACTTTGAAAAGCAGGCAGCGCCTAAGTTGTAGGACAAGAAGTAATGGCTTTAAGTTGCCATTAAGTTGCCGGGGGAGGTTCAGGTTGAGTGTTAGGAGAAGTTTCTTCTCAGAAAGGGTGGTGAGGCACAGGCTACACGGGGAGGTGGTGGAGTCACTGCCTATGGAGGTGTTCAAGAACTGTGGGGACGTGGCACTGAGAGATGTGGTCAGTGGGCATGGTGGGGGTGGACTGATGGTTGGGCTGGGTGATCTTAGAATCATTAAGGTTGGAAAATACCACTATGATTCTGTATACTGGATTCATGAAGTTTAGTTACCTGGCAGGAAGTTGAAATCTCTGATGGGAAGAGTGCTGTAAGAATGGCTTTGTGCAAAATCGAAAATTTTGAGAAACTCTACTTGGCTTCTTTTCATTGGCATGAGAAAAGACGGTGTGCTGGGAAATACAGGGGAAAAATGGGTTAATGACTTTAAGAAGTATTTTATTGCAAAATGACTACTTGTGTATTTCAGCAGGAGGGCAAATGGGGAAAAAGCAGGCCTCTGGCAGATTGGTGCAGGCAGAGCAAAGTGTACATCAGGCTGTGAAAATGCATGTCCAGGTGTGGATTTGGTGAGAAGCTGTGAAGCTCCAGAAGGGAGGAGATGTTTGCTTTTGCTTGTATTCAGCTCTGAGGTGGCAAAACGTCAGACTGCCACAATTTCCACAAATGGCAGATTTATAGCATGCTGAAAATTGAGTTGCTGCACTGGTCCCCTGGTTGCTGGCCCCACATGTCAAGTTAATTCTGGGAGCACTTGGTGGCTTCGGTGGCGGATTAGAGCAGCTTGGACTTGGCTAGGATGCTTCATTTCCTAATGGTGACAAGTCAGAGAGATGCAAAGGCAGGGTGATAAAGAGGCTGTGCACAAGCACATTCAGTTGATAAAGAGGAAAAGGGTACAACCATCCTCCTGCAGCTTTCAGCATTACTTTCTGCAGCTGAGCGCTGAGCAATATAACATTTTTGCTCTCCTGTCAGTTAGCAGAAGAGCTGTGCTGCTGTGCATAATACGGGAGCTTTAAAAGCAAACATGCTTGCAGCGGAGGTGCCTGAAAATCCCTGTAGCCATTGGTTTCCGAGTGTGGTGTTTACTATCACAGGGACACATTGATGCTGTTGCTACTCAGCTCCTGATCGTAGGCAGCAGGAAGATGCTTCTGAAATAAAAAGGCAAATCTGCATGGAGATTTCCTCGCAGGCAACTGCTTTTTTTTTCTTCTTTTTTCTTTTTTTTTTTTCCCCCTGTGGAAGGTGCTGCTGTGGTGTTGGCTGTGAAAGCTGTTGTACGCTGGCTTCTGACACTGATAGCAATCAGCAGTGTAACATCAGGTCAAGATGAAAGGCCATAGCACAGAGAGTTCAGTGTTTCTGCTCAGTGCTCAGGAATTCTGATATTTTTGGATGGGGGGTGACTTTTTAAAGGAGTAGTAAGGAACCTTGCAAGCCTAACCTGTGCTTTGTCATTCAGATAGACATTCTACACTTGGTGTGGATAGAGATGCCCTTTTTCAGGGACATCTAAGGGTGGGAATGAATGGGGGGAAATACCACAGCTTTTGGGGAAGGAGAAATATTTGTGTCATTCCTATGAGTAAGAATAACAAGTGACCAGGCATAGGAATTGACAGATTACAGCATACTGTGACCTGCGTAGACCAGTGAATTGCTAGCATCCTTTCCAGATCCATAACAGCCAGAGGTTGGTTCCCACTCCCAAAGCACGGTTTCACAACCTTCCCAACGCACTGCTCACAATAGCTGTGCTTGCTTCAGTTATTCCTGTTACTCACAGAAACGTGCAGCCTTTTCTCCCCACCTCTGCCCTGTCTCTTCAGGCTGGTGAATGGAGCTGCATTGCCCAGCTTTCTCTGGGATCATATCACTGAAGAGGATGTGCTCTGTCCTTGATATTTCTCAGCCTTCAGATGCTCCCTGATTGGCAGGCAGCCCTCTAGCATCTGCTGGATTGGTTTCAAGATTGTGAGATTTTTTTTTTCCTTAACTCTTTCTATTCTTCTCTCAATAGCAAGCAGGTTGTCACAGTACATCTGCCATGAGTTCAGCCCCTGCAAAGCTCCTACTGTTTATTCGCTTGCTCATTTTGGCAGATACTGACACAAATGAGCCTCCTTGGATGAAATCCTGCTTCCATTTAAGCATTATTGACTTCATTGATGCTAGGATTACAGCCTTGGAGGTTGGAAACTTGAGGCTGGGTTATAAAACCGATCCCTTGATTGCATGACGAGAGTCAGGTCCCATCTGTGGCTGAATTACAAGGTCCTGGGCATTATCTATGGGTGACTTACAATCTTTTCTGTTTGCTGTTGTGTGTTGCTGTAGAAGTGGAACACAGTTTCCAGTTAAATGACAAAATACGCTTAAACTATGGAGTCCAACCAGGAAACCTCACTCTTTCTGGTGAAGATCTTGGAGGAGCTGGACACAAAGCAGAATACTGTTTCTTACCAGGATCTCTGCAAGTCACTCTGTGCAAGGTTTGATCTGTCCCAGCTGGCCAAACTCCGTAGCGTGCTGTTTTACACTGCTTGCCTGGATCCTAATTTCCCAGCAACTTTATTCAAAGACAAAATGCGATGCACTGTAAACAATCAGCAATCAAAGAAAATCATGGTGGCAGCAGATATAGTAACGATATTCAACCTCATACAAATGAACGGGGGAGTGGCCAAGGAGAAACTTCCAGTTGCAAGGCAGAAAGTGAAGAAGAAGGAGTCCTTTGAGTCATGTAGGTCTGACACAGAGATCTGCAACATGGCAGAGTGCGTGCCCAACTGTGAGCTGAGTGAGCAGGACTTCAGCCAGGGCTTTGCAGTCAGAAGGTCTTCAAAATGCAGGAAGATGGACTGCAAAGACTGCCAGCAGTTTGTTCCCTCATCAGAGCCCAACTTCTTGCTTGGAGTTAACAAGGAGATGAAGGGCCGGGCTGCATCTCTGGACAGGCTGCAGGCTCTGGCATCCTATTCCATTGCCACGTCTCCACCGTGTGAGATGCAGAGCACGTACTTCCCCATGAACATTGAAAATGAATCTATTTCAGACCAAGACTCTTTGCCTATAAGCACAGGCCTGAAAGAAACTTTCATTTCAAACGATGAGCCATTTGTGATGCAGTCGTGTGTCCAGAAAAGAAATATATTCAAAGAAGATTTTCATAATCTGATTACAATATCTCCCAACTTAATACCATCCAACAAAAAGCCAGAAGATGGACACAGAGAGCCTCAGAACAGAAAAGAAAGCTCTAAGCAGACTTTTTTCAACCACAGCTTTGAAATGCCATACAGCAGCCAGTACTTGAATCCAGTTTATTCTCCTATACCAGATAAAAGACGAGTGAAGCACGAGAGCTTAGATGATCTTCAAGCTTCAACATATTTCGGCCCAACGACTATTCTTGGGCCCCAGGACACCAAAAAGTGGACTGGAAAGCCAACCAAACAAACTGCCTGGCCAGCTAAAAGCTGGAGTTTAAATACTGAGGAGGTACCTGACTTTGAACGATCATTTTTTAATAGAAAGCAGTCAGAAGAGAAGCCACGGTACCAGAGCTCAAACAACCCATCTCCAAACTTCCCTTCAGCTGACAGACATCAGTCCTACCTAAATCCGAAGGATCAGCAACCCATTATGCAGACAAACTACGCTGTGAAACAAAATGGACACAAACCCAAGGAAATTCCTTCCATTCTAGATGTGGAAAAGCACGAGCCAGTCAAAAAGTTTAAGGACAAAAGCATTAATTGCACTTCTGTTCAAATCTTAAGTATTGACAGAACCATGAGTGTTGGGACACAAACGGAGCAGCAAGTCCTGGACCATAAGAAATGTAAGGATTTGTGTGCACCTGGCCAAGCCAAGTATGCAGAGCGGCACTCTCTTAAGCACTCAGATGATGACTCTGAAATAGTGAGTGATGATATCAGTGACATTTTCCGGTTTTTGGATGACATGAGTATCAGTGGGTCCACAGGAGTGATGCAGTCTTCGTGCTACAATAGCACTGGTTCCTTGTCTCAGATGCATAAATCAGACTGTGACAGCTCACCTGAGCACAATCTGACTAAAATCTCCAACGGGAGTGCCTGCAACAAATTAGATAAAGTGGTCCGGGCAGATATCAGTAACGTGGATGATGAACTGAAAACAAGTGTCTGCAAATTAGTTTTGAGGATTGGCGAAATAGAGAAGAAACTTGAATCGCTCTCAGGCGTCCGAGAAGAAATCTCCCAGGTCCTGGGAAAATTAAGCAAGTTGGATCAAAAAATTCAGCAGCCAGAGAAGGTCAGCGTGCAAATAGATCTCAACTCACTGACAAGCGATGCCGCGTCAGATGAAAGTAATTCCCCCCAGATATTTCAGTGCCACAACACTCCTCATGGGAGCAAATTAGAGAACAATCCTGAATGGTGCTGTTCAGACGCCAGCGGAAGTAACAGCGAGAGTCTTCGAGTAAAGGCCTTAAAAAAAAGCTTATTTACTAGGAGGTCATCAAGATCATTAACAGAGGAAAATAGTGCAACTGAATCCAAAATAGCAAGCATTTCAAACTCTCCTCGAGACTGGAGAGCCATTACTTACACCAACAAAGTTGGCATCACAGACGAGGAAATGAAAGATAGAGATGGAGGAGAAAACAAGGACTGGCACAGGAAATCTAAAGAGGTAATTTCAACCTTAGCTCCCATAATAAACACTTAAAAATAATCTAGTTATGAATGTTTTCCACAGTCACCACGAGTCTCAGGATATGGCAATTCTTTGCCCTGCCATGTTATTCCTATCCTTATTGTTATCGTAATTGAGTGATTTTGTGCCTACATATTTTGTGCTGAGCAGCTGCAATATGGTCAAGTTATTCCTAAAAGCACTTCGCTCTTTTGAAAAGAGAGAGGAGTAATTTGGGTGAAGTCTTTGAAAGAAGATGATGTTCATCATCGTCATGTAAGGAGGCCAGGTAATTAACTTGGTGAAAAGAGCATGAGGAAAATTGTTACAGTCTGAAATTCTCCAGAGGTTGGTTTAAAAAGATGGTTTGAAATTGCATGGCGATGGCTATTATCAGAGAAGCATATTTAAAACGCAAAAAAATATATTCATGGTTTTGAATCCCTCAGGAAAAGAATCTTTGCATGTGCACCATGAGATGCAAACTGTAGTTACGTGTCTGACCGTCACAGCCATTTACAAGTGTCTTGAACCCTCCTCTGTCTTGTTTTCGTCAGTCAGAGGATCTCTGACCATCTATCCCAACCACTGCCCACTGCTGCCTTCACAGATAACATGCCTATTGTGGCTGTCCTTGCACAGATATAGGGTTGCTGCTCAGCTACAACTGCGTACTATGTGGGCAATTGTTTCAGTTTCAAGGAAGTAGAGGCTGGTAGAGGGCACTGGGGATCCTACAGCTCCATTGTCTACCAAGAACACAAGATGGCCTTGCTGTGACTCCTTAAGATGGGGATAGAGGGCAAAGAATGATTGAGGAAAGAGAGGGTGACGTTTGATGGGGCAAGTCCAAAGGGATGAACAAGAAGCCATGAACCATGGGTTATTAGCAGATTGCAGAAGGGGAAGAGGGTTACCCTTAGTAAGCACAACTCACAGCATTTCTATACATTCATCTGCCCAGAATGAAATGCTGATTTTGAAAGTCCCTTCCTTGCTTCTGTGGTAGAGTATGGATCACGTTGGATTGGTTCAACGGGTGGTATGGTGTCAAGGGGAGAGTATTCCAGGACATCTTCCTGACAAGATTTGCTCTGGAAACACAAATCTGGAAGCTTGCGTGGGGCTCATAGCTTTACCAGGTCAGCTAGGATTTTCTGCATGTCAGGGCTATTTTCAGAATAGTTTTATAGCCTGCAAACAGTACAAAACCTAAATTTCCTCTTTGCATCTTCTTTGTGTTCATGCTGTGGAGAGCCAAGTCTGTAAAATACTTCTTTGATCTGGTTGTGAGAAGAGGGTGGGCAAAAAAGATTAAGGACAACCAAAGCCTTTGTTCTAACTGGTACTTCTTTTATTGTGACCTATAAGCAATATCTTTTGGTGAGTCTGAAAGGAATATCTCTATCCTCTGTGTTTAACTCCCTCATAGTCCTGTTTCTTTTCTCAAATTCTTTTGAACCCTATTGCAGGCAGACAGGCAATACGAAATCCCACAGCCACATAGGCTCCCCAAACAGCCAAAAGATGCTTTCTTGATTGAACAAGTCTTTAGTCCTCATCCTTACCCTGCATCACTCAAGTCACACATGAAAAGCAACCCGCTCTACACAGATATGAGGTTGACAGAACTGGCTGAAGTGAAACGTGCCCAGCCGTCGTGGACCATAGAAGAATACACGAGGAATTCAGGGGATAAAGGCAAGATTGCAGCATTGGATCTACAAGTGAGTCCCTTTTTTTTTTGTTAATGTGAATGGCTTGTTTGTGACTGGATATTACTAGAGTATGCATTTAAGAAGGGATTTGGATAGCTCAGAAAGGAGCTATTTAGTGTTGAGCCACTAGTCTGGCTGATCCCTATCCATCCTGGCTAAGAACAAAGAAAAATGTGGATGTTTGATTGCTGAATGATGATCCTTGCCAGGTTGGTGCTCCCTCTTATTCTGTAATGGAGAAATGTCTGGTAGGCCAGTGCAATATCTGTAGCTCTAACAAAGAAGACGGGGATAACGGGGTGCAGAGATGAACTGCTCATAGCAAGTCAGTGGGGAGAATCTAGCATTGTTGCTTTTTCTTTTATCCTCATTCTGTCTGAATTGTTCACAGAAAATTTGTGTTAATGCTTTTTCCACTTTGGAAACATGAAGCAAGATATTTGTAGGAGACATTCAATACTGTAACTCCTTCTGAAACACATCGCTGTTATGGCATTGAAGAGGCTGTTGGAACAACAAGCTCGCATGAAGAGCAGATCAGTTAATGTGTCTTGCTCACATTTTAGTTCAGTTTGCAAGTGTGTGTGCCTTTGTGCTAATTCTTCCAATAGTCACTGCTTGCCTGATTTTGGTTCATACTGCTGAGTGCCAACTGAGTTTGTTCATTTTAAACTATATTGTGTATTGTGTTCCCTGATCAAATGATGCACTCCCGACCACTAATGGGCCAAACCAGAGGTAGTCCCAAGCCACTTCCCTCCTTCAAAGTCAGAAGGGGAGATCCAGGGTCTTTACTGCTCTTCTGCTGATCTGCTCCTACCAGGTTGTACAACTTGTTAATGCAGGCATAGCCATATAGCTTAAAAAGAATAACAAAAAACAGCAGAGTGGGTTAGTGAAAGACAAACCCAATTTGGGGTTTAATTTTTCCCAAATCACTGTATATTTGAAGCTGCTGTAAGAAGGGTCAGTCTGGATGGGGCTCTGAGTACCTGATCAGCTTAGGTGTCCCTGTTTATTGCAGGGGATTTGGACGAGATGACCTTTAAAGGTCCCCTCCAATTCACACTATTCTATGATTCTATATGGCAGCAGGTAGAGCCAGCAGGGGACTGGTGCTGACCTCAGGCATTCTGGGCTGCTTGCAGATGTATGCATGCCCCAGAGCCGAGCAAGCTGCCTTGGTTAGCTGCTGGGCTGGCAGTGTTAGAAGCACACTGACCTACAGCCCAGGGCTGATCAGCAGTGCATGCAGTCACCCCCACAGTGCTATAGTGCAACTTGCATAAATGATCGCAAGGAATTTGGGCACAGCATATTTACTTCCAGGCTCAGCTCTCGTGAGCACCCTTATCCTCACCAAGCTTTGCTCCTTGCAGTGGCTGAAATGCACTCAGAGAGAAATTGAACAGCACAGGGACCTCAGCTGTGTGCTGCTCTCTGGGATTTAAAAGCATCAAGGGGTTTACCAAATTCCTTCCCTTGTCATTGCAGCCCATGTGCTATAGTAGGAAGAGGTTGCAAGCAGTTCCTCTGCAGCAAAACAGCCCTTATCTGCTGAGCAGAGGCAACTGGGGAGGTGATATTTGGAAGCATAACTCCCCTGGGAGAAGTGTTCTCCATCTGGTCCTTGTAGGACTGCTTTCTTCCATGTAAGCAGCTCTGCACGACTGTGAGCAAACCAGAGAAAGCAGCTTAGTGCCATCATTTATCTTTAGGATAAAGGTGATAAAACTTTACAAGTTTGATTCTCTCCCCCCAAAAGGACTGTAGGAATTGCATCTACTCCACAAACCTCACGTCTAGACTTCATAATAGAGCTTACTGACAGACTTAAAGAACAGACGCAGACTGATGAGTGGGTTTTCCTCAGTGATTAATTTTATTAGAACTGAAAGTAAATACATTATGCTTTAATGAACATTCCTACATCTGGCAATGAAATGGGAAAGGAAGCTGACTAACAGTAATGGGCCTTTTTAATAATGCATCTTCCTTCTGAAGTAGTTAAAAGGTCAATATCAATGCAGAGGGGTCTGAAAGTATAATTCCCTTGAAGCATAGCACGGCTGTCCTTGGTTTTGTTTATGCAGTTGTTTGCTCATTTAAAATTTCTCCTGATCTTCCTTTAAAGCAGAAATTGCAAAATTGCATTTGAGTCAAAGGCATGGGGTCCAGGTGAGATCCCAGTGCTTTGTCCTGTGTATAAGGAGGCACTGTCAGGATGAATGGTGCAGCATGAAGGCTCAGCTGATGGTCTCTGCTTCAGCTGTCATAGAGATCTCCGTTAAACGATCATGAAACTGCTGCTTAATTGTTTATTTCTGAGGTGGCTATACAATACTGCCATGGAATGCTTCTTTGCATAAAGCAAATAGTGCTTCCAGGCAAAGGAAGGTTTCAGCCAGCAGCTCATGGCCACAAATCTCAATGAGCCAATTATAGGCTTACCCAAATCCTTCTCAAGTCTGCTGGAGTTTCTTTGTGCTGGCTCCAGTGAGCTTTGCATTGGGCCCATTATGGCGCTGTGTTAGGGTATTCTCACTGGGAGATTTCTATGGGGAATCTTCCTTATTTTTTAGAGAAATGGCCTTTTGGAAACTCGGATACAGGAGACAGCTTTAAGGAAAAGTTGTCATTTTTTAATTTTTTTTTTTCCTCTCCTTTTTCACACTTTTGCTTTCTTTTCTTCTACTAAATACAATACAATGCCTGCTGTTTGGGTTTTCCATTTTTCCCTGTTTTCCCTTGGAGAAAGGATGGAAGGAAAAAAAAACAAAAACAACCACAAGCAAGGTGGAAATGTAAAGCTCAAAGAGCTCAAAAATTGTAATGAATAAAAAAAAAAAAACAGGAAGAAAAAACCATAAGAAATAAAACACTCAAAAACCCCCAATGTCTTGAGTAGGCCTGTGTGGAGCCAGAAGTTGGACTCAGTGATTCGTACGGGTCCCGTACAACTTGGGGTATCCTATGGTCCCATGGTTAAAAGCTAGGGTTAGCTTCATAAAATGTCAGTTGTAAGGAATGTGTGTGAGGAACCCTTCCTACCAGCTGGGCTTTAATAATTTAGAAAGCAGTGACAGCCCGGTCGCTGACATCTCTGCTGCCAAGGAGATTAAAGAGATCTTATTTAAATGCCACCCAAGATGATGACGTTTCCAGCATATCAGAAGTATGTTGGGTATTTTGCAGCAGAACAATACCATTGAGGGAGTTTATTTGTTGCAGTATTTTGTTGCCTCTTCCTTCCGTCTTACGGAAGTGGGATTGGGAGAAATGCAGTTGGAGGGATGCACGGAGCAGCCATAGCTCACTTCATCCTGACAGCAGCTGGGAGGCGTACTGGCTTTGCTTGCTTTATTGGTGACAGATCCCAGGCACTTAACAACTGTTTCCTTTTAATTTTTAGACTCAAGAATCTTTAAACCCGAACAACTTAGAGTACTGGATGGAAGACATTTATACTCCTGGCTACGATTCCTTGTTAAAGCGCAAAGAAGCCGAGTTCAGAAGAGCAAAGGTGTGCAAGATAGCTGCCCTGATAGCAGCGGCCGCTTGTACGGTGATCCTGGTCATTGTAGTTCCCATTTGTACAATGAAATCCTGAACCACGGACAGAGCCGTGACTGCAGCTGGGCGCATCTCAGAGAGCTCACTCCCTGTTTCAAGCAGCCGGTGGCAAAACTGTAGAGGAATCTGCTAAGGAGGAACGTTCTGAGGATATCCTGATGGAGAGTGCTGCAAACGCAGACAAAACGTGAAATGATGAGAGAGAAGGTTTTTTGAGAAGTGTTATTTTAAATAAAGGTCCGTGTGCGTGGCAGAGCTGATGGGAACTCGGTTCCATTTTTATGCATTTTTAGAAGTGCAATATTTTTTTTCCTAAAGAGACAATATAATGTTTTCCAGAGACTGATGAGAATCCAGAAAAAGGGTGAGGTTTGTCTGAGCTATGTTGCATTCGGTGGAGGTGTGAGTACCTGCAGGAAGCACTGTATAGAAGGGAATGTTGTATATGCATTACATCGGGGAGCTGCAAATGTCTTAAAGCTCTACAATGTAGAAAACTCTGAATGTATTGTATTTATTTTATAGTATTTATGCATATCATGATCATTTGATTGAAAGCAGACTGTGTAGCCATGAACAGAGTTCATTTCTATGTTCAGATTAAAAAGGGCTCTTTATATTTGGTCTTGCCCTAAGACCCACTGTCATCACTGAGTACTTAGATAAGTGCAATGTGCTGCAGACCAAAAAGATTATGTTCTAAAGCAATCAAAAGAGGTTTCAGTTGCTTCTGTTGAATAACATTTGCATAGAGCTGGCAAACATGCCTTGCCGAAAGGGTATTCTTTACCTCTGCAGACAGTGGAATTGTCTCAATTTCACTCCTGCCAGCAAGCAAAGCTGGCAAATCCAAGCAACACTCTGCTGAAGTTCTTGCAAATGTAATCTGAACAGTTATGATTTTGTCACAAAGTCTTTGTGCCTTTTTTTAGACTGTGGATTAAATAGAACGGTTTAATTTTGCTATTTTAAGCCCATAACATAAATCATGGCATAATGGGTACTAATGGAGCTTCTTTTCCCGCAAGCCTTCTATACAGTTCAGATTGCTCTTCAAATTGCAGGGCTGGTGGTTACTGAGCACTTATATTAAGGGCACAGTTTTTCAGCGCTGGTGGAAACTTGCTGTTAATGCAATGCATTCAGCGCAGGGAGCCCTTCTGCTTCCCTAGTGCTAATGTGCTTAAGAATGATGGTTGACTCTACTGGGCAGCAAGAAGTCTGTAACCCCATGAGAAACATCCATTTAATGCTCTATCCCAAATGCACGTAGCAGGTTAAAAGGAATTCTCAAGCTATGACAGAAACTCCCTGTCATGCAGTGTGTAAGTAAATACCCAGACAGTATTTCTCTTCTGCCACAGATAGATGGGAAAAAATATCTAAAAAAAGTATTTTCAAGAATTAACGTGATCTTGCTGGTCTTCTGAGAGAAATGAGATCCTCTCAGTAAATGCTTTTTACGGAAGGTAATTTGGCTCCTTCACAGCCATGTAGCAGCTGTGAGAGCGTCCCCTGCCCGTCCCTCTCTGGGTGGATGGGATGCACAGCCTACACCAAAACCTGCACCTCCTGGTGCAATCCTGACCCAAATCCTGTGGTTTTTTTTTCCCCATTTCTATACTAAGATTTCTCTTTCCTTCCAGGTGCTGCAGGATGGAGTCACAGTAGACAGGGAATAATTCACACCATCTATTTTGGGCTCCCCTAAGGCCTTCTATCACCATGTGATTCAGAGCACCTATGTTTAGGAGCTCAGCTTCCATACGTAGTAAATATAGACAGGTAGAGTAACCCCCAGGGATGTTTCAGAACTGCCAGCAAGATGTCTAATTTTAGACATGTGAATACTCTCCGCAGAGCCATTGCTCTGCGTTTTACCTTATGCACAATTTATGTTGATTGTAGATGTAGAAATCTCACTGGTTCCAGGTAGAGACAGGAAGTCCTAATGTTATTCGTTGGCATCAAGGAATTTTTGCATTAGGGACATCAAATATCCTGAGGATCTGGGAGGAGATTGAGTCATGAAGCTAAGAGCTCAGCATCCCAAGTACCCCTAATTTACTGAAACGCTTTTGCCCATCCTCCCATTGAACAGAGGCAAGCCATCCCATTGTAGCAGCATGCCAGCACATGGTTTGGCACAAATCCCTAATTTGAGCTCCGTTTGGCTCTCGCAGTGTCTGGGAAGCATCTCAGCAGTGCTAGGAGCCCATGGGCAGTGGGGAAGGCAGGGCCCGGCTCCACCTCCATGCTCCACAGATACCTCCAGGAGCCACCACTTTGCCTTCCCTTGTAGAAAATGGGCATCCCTAGGCTTCCCCTATGGAAAATGGGCATTCCAAGTCTTCCCATTGAGTTCCTCATCTTTGCTTAAAATAGATAAGGGTGGTGCAGTGGTGGCTGCTGCTGCTGCCAGAGGAGAGCGGCCCAGGAAGGAGGGACCCTTCAGCCCTGTGCAGAATGTATAAAACAAGGGGAGGTCCTACAATAGAAACCTGTGAGAATATTGTGGTTGACCTTGTGAACCAGTTATCAACTCATATATGCTGTATACTACATGATAGACTTTTGTATTTAAAAAGAAAAATAAACTAAAGCTATAGGTACATTGTAATCCTTGGTGTGATTGAAAAAAAAAAAAGTGTCTTAGATTGTATTATTTAATTAAAATTATGATGAACATATTGAACTGTTTTTCGTATTTATGCCTTATAAACTTGATATATTACACGTGATAAAATGCAACTGCAAGAATTACAAAATGAAATAAATAGTATTCTGGGGGCGAATCCTGTTTACTTTTCCTACAACAGGAGAGCTGCAGAAATCAGCTCCATAAGTCATATGTGTAGAAGTGCAAGAACAGAATCTGTCCCCAAATGACTTTTTAGGATTTTTTTTTTTTAATGGGGCTTTGGTTAATGTACAATGTAATGATTTTATTTTATAAAGTAACTGTACAATGTTGCCTTTCGGTTCATTTAAATATAATACCAAATAAACTTGAAAATTACAGTGTCCCAAGTTTTAATGAAGCAGTTACAGTAATTTATTATCCCATTGCTTTTCCTCTTTTTCTTTTCCAGGGACATCAAGATAGCCATGGGATGTGAGCATCGCAGTGTTAGATAACTAAGCACTCCATCTAGTTCTTGGCGGAATTGCTAATGGATTTCTCACTTGTGAAATAATAAGATGGCAGAAGATAATGAAAAATGAGTTTGTTGGGTTTCTTTAAAAATCTCCTTTGCATTACAATGTCTGAGCTTTTGGGAGATTAGCTCTTGACACTAATCATAATATTTCATTTTGTAGGTTATTTCATGACTGAATTATGCCGTATCAACTGTTCTAACAAGGTCATGACTAATATTTTGGAGTCTATTTCCTTTATGCGTTTGTGCAACCGCTGTTCCTTTTATGTCAGTGCAACAGATAACTATGTATAGTCACCTATCAGCAGGAGATTCATTTGCTTAGGATCTCCATCGGAATTTAATGTGTTGCTTTTGACTTGTTAATTGCAAAATGACATTGTTGAAAATTCCAGGTGTTGTAACTACAAGTAATGCAGCATCAAAGACCGCAAAGAGGAGCTGCAGAAAAGGCAGTGTATGTAAATGGTGAACAACGACAGGAAACACAGTAGGCTAAGACCCCAATTTCCTCATCCCTACTGCAAAAACCCCTTTTATGCGTTGCTTTAGCAGTTCTGTTGAGGATGGGGCTGTTGAGTTCTCTGTGTGAGGTTCTCCTTGGCCATGGGTTGGGCTGCAAACCAGCACAAGTTCCCTTGAGAAGGACTATCCTGATTCTGGGGGAATGTAGCATCAAGTCTAGAAGATTACAGGTGAAAGTGCCCTCTGAATTTTTATTTTATAGTGCAAATCCAGGAATAGGAACTGTCATATTAATGCTAAATGTGGCCAGCTTCGTGCCAAAAAAGGTCTCTGGCTCTAGTTCCTTAGCCAAGAAACTGAATGTATAGGATATATAGACCTTATCTGTGTCATCATTGTGCTGGAAGGCCAGGAGGCTGCCAACTTTCTGCAGCCATTGCTGGAAAGAGTACGTGAGTCTCGAGGTTGATGGAAGCTCTCATGTGCAATGCTCTATCTTCCACAAGGACACAGCCCCATGCAACCTCTGCTTCTGTGAGTGTATTGCTCACACCAATCAATTGTTCTGGTTGAATAAATTCTTTATTTCAAAGAGAGCTTTGGTGAATGGTTCTGCCTGACACACAAAAGAGTCACAAACGAAATACCGGATCTCTGAGCCATATTGAATCACAGCTCTCCTGTGACTCCATCACACTGAATCCTCAGACCAAAGAAGAGAAAGTAGCCTGCAGCCCAGATTATCTGCAGTGTGGTCCTATTTAAAGGAAAGGTCAGTTGTGTTGGTGTGCACTTCGGGAAAAGGCAAGTGTCTGCGGGAGTAATTATAAAGATGAGATACTTCCTTTAATCTGATATTTTCTTTGTTATGTTTTCAGGAAACGGCATTATGCCTTAAAAAGCTCTGTTCTGCCAGTAATCCCTCCAGGAAACTTCAGTTGTGATGGCTGCAGAGACCATGGACTGTTCAACCTCTTACTGTTACACAGATCCTCACAGACCGTTTAGAAACTGGAGCAGCTCTTCAAAGAAAGGAAGAATCAAGCTGTCAGCAGCCCAGCTCCTCCTTTAAGTAAGTTGCTTTTGATTTTGTTTATCTCCTGCAATATGGTCAAACAGTCTGTGAGAGTCACAAATCACTTCCAAAAACAACGATGCACTCATCCTTCCTTAAAGCTGATACATGAAGATTTTCAAGGAGGTCTCGTGAATAGTCCTGGGTGAGCCCAGCTCAAGAAGGCAGGTGGAGAGGCTTGCATTCCCTGCTGGACCAGAGAGGTCAGTGAAATGAAATGCATTATAGGGTTGAGGAAATGGCAGGGAGTATATGTCTGGAGATACAGTTGCTGCTGAGACTGGAGGCTTTTAGAAACTAAATGTTCTGCAGCAGTTTCTTCCTTATTATCCATCCCTAATCATGCTTTCCCTGCCCTCCTTGGTCTTGGGAGTTCTCCTTGTCCCATTGATGGAGCTGGCAGCCAAAACAAAATACAGAATTGGAATCCTGAATCTCCTCTCACTGACTCCCAAAACATTGTGGAAGCCTGGAAATCACAGAGTTATGAAGATGCCCCTTGTTATCTTTAACACTGGGCTTTATGGAGGTTGCACTTCTACACCACTCTCTACAAACAAAAGACAGAAAACTGGTTTAGTATATCGAAGACAAAAAATGAAAGGGTGAAATCTGTTAGGTAAGAATGTGCAGTTCTGATTTCTGGTGCTTATAAAAAGATGCCCAACTCTGCTATTCACAGAGTGAATGTTCTCTGCTCTGTTCTCTGGTACAAGCTGTGCTATCTACACATTGTTCCCATTGCACCCTGGGGCTCCAACTCAAGCCCACCTCAGCCACATGCAGGTGTCCCCCTGTGCCAGAAGAAGGGGAAAAGGGAATTACCTGTCCTGAAAAAGCCCTTCCTGGGAGAAGGACAAGAGAAATGCCAATTATTCTGCCCAGCCGTGGAAACGATGGGCAGTCTGCTCACTGCTGAAAAGCTTTGCTGTGAGTTCTGCTTTAGTGACAGACAGATCTCTGTCTGCATTGAAAATTCCCCATCCTGCCAGGCTGTTGTGCTACCTGCAGTAGAACAAATCTTTATGGTTCTGAGTGTTTTTCCCCACATAAAGGTGAGAGGAGAGGGGGGAGGGCCAAGGAGGCTGAGTCATTTGTATTCTTGCCTTGTCTTGCTAATGAAATATTGCTGCTGAACTTTACCCTGTCTTTCCTGTTACTTTTTTTTTTTTTTTTTTTTTTTTGCAATGGTTACCTTTTAAGAGGCTCATAAAATTGCATTACGAAAATTTATGACTGTGCAGTGAGTGTGTGCAAGTGTATTAATTCTCTTCAAGGCCAATGTTTTGTAGCTGTAAAATTAATGTTATGGTGTGATTTCTAGTATGGCTAATTGCTATTCAGTAAAGCAGCACTCCGTGTTTTCTCACCTTATGGCACTTAATTCCTTCAAACAGCCTTTCCTTGGGGAGTTTCCCAGGTAACCGTCAACAAAGGATATATGCACAATATCTATATATTGGATATTAGGAGAAATTTCTCAGAAAGTGTGGTGATGCATTGGCACAGGCTGCTCAGGGAGGTGGTGGAGTCCCTGGAGGTGTTCAGGAACTGTGGGGATGTGGCACTGAGGAACGTGGTCACTAGGCGTGAGGAAATGGTTGGACTAGAAGATCTTAGTGCTCTTTTCCAACCTTGATTCTAAATATGTATTTTTCTCCATTTATTTAATGTGATTGAAGCACTGAAAATCTTGTGAGCTTGTTCAGCTGGATTTGAACTCCTTTGGTGGGGTTAGTTGAAAGGTTCAAAAGCAGACATCTCTGAATGCAGTGGGTTAAAAACCTGCCTCTTAACTACAGTTAAACCCTGCACTGTTTGAAAGCAACTGAACAATAATAGGTCAATAAAAGCTCAGATCACTTGAAATTACCTACATTTATCCTTATGTTTTCTTACTAAGTAGAAAAAATCCTTTCTTGCTAGAAGGGTGGACTGGTATTTGTATCCTTACTAAGGGAGAAAGATGTGCTGATCTTTTATTCCAGCAACCAATGATGAGTGGTTGCTTGTGTACTGGATGAACAGAGCAGCTTGGGGAACAATTTCAGAATAATGGGATAAGAATTCAAAGGGGATCCAGTGCCACTTGCTGTCATCTTCAAGGCTTTGTTTGACATCCAGCAGAAAAACTATACTCATTGTTGTGCCCCAATGGTCATATGGGTTATAGAACAAGCAATATCCTTGTTGTCTGTCACAAATGCAACCCTGACCACTTGGGACTCAAAGCAAAAGTGTGAAGTGTTAAGGTACCAGATTTACTGGAGCTCAAGGGAAGGACAGTGAAATCCAAATTATCATATAATCATGGACTATCTCGAGTAGGAAGGAGCACATAAAGACCATTGATTCCAGCTCCTGGGTCCAAAACACAGGATCACACAACAAATCAGATCCTATGTCCGAGAGCTTTGTCTGGGTGCTTCTTGAACTCTGGCAGCAAAGTGCCATGACCATTGCCCTGGGGAGCCTGTTCCACACCCACCACTGGGTTCTGCACCACTCTGGTGTAGAAACCTTTCCTGATAACAAACCTGAACTTCCCCTGATGTGTGTGAGCTTGTTGGTCCCACAAAATGAGCTCCAACTGTAGTAGGACTTGGACTCATGTTAAGTGATTGCTAGGCAAAGGAATGAGTGATGGCAGCCAGCAAAGATCTCTTGGTGGACAAAAGATATCTGGTTGGGTGCTGGAGCATCTGTGCTATCCAGTCTGTAGGAGCAACAGCCTTGTCTGGGAGCAGTGGCACTGGTATTCTTTCTGCTGAAAGATATGAGCAGACAAAAACAAGGCCCCCCTGGGATAGAGGCACCACTGAGGGGAAAGGCAATCATGTGCAAGCTCTCAAGGCAAAACTGTATGCCTTGTATGTTTTGTGATCAGATGCTTGATCTCCGTGGGCTTTCATTTTGTGCCAGTAATTCCCTGTGTGACTCCTTAGGCTCTTGGAATGGAGAATTTCCCTCACCTTCTATTTCTGAAGTACTGAGGAAAATGGGGGCCAGATATGGGCTGAGATATTGGCATTAATGCTTATGATGGCATTATTGTTATCATAGTTACAGCCAAATTTGAAACTCTGTAGGCAAGGAGTGTTACAGTACCTGGGAGGTGCTCGGCTCTGCTTGTAGTAACGTACCATGAAAGTGATGAATGGCACCAGGAAAGCATTTAGGGAAGGAGAGTAGAGGAAGCACGATGCTCTGCTGGGTGGTGGTGTGGGGAGGGCAGGATTAGCGCTGCAGGAGCCAGGCAGGCAGCAAGCATCTGCTGAGGGCCACCCAGATCAGAGCACAGTGGGAACATGAAATCCTTGGACTGGTTATCAAGGAGCTGGGAACTCCAGGATACTGTACTCGGGGGGGAATTTTACTGCTCAGACATCTGCCGGGTAACAAATGCAGCTAATCATGGAGATAATGTACAGCCCTAATTCACTACAAATTCTCTCCCATATGTTTAGAATTGTATTTACAGTAGGGAGGGAGCAATGGTTATTCATGAATCAAGGTGAACTGAGGAGCCAGTGCAGAGATGGCCGTATATTGTGGGAAATAGTATGTGACAGGCTGGAGCAGAATCCCTCTGAGAGCAGGGATGTGTTTGTGGTATTCTAAGAAACAAACATGTATGTAATTACTGATTGCTGTTACACGTGCTGATTGAACTCTTCATTTCTCAGAAACCTCTGCTGACCTTGAGACACAAGCTCACAGGTGGACAAAATCTTCCTCCTCCAGTTCAGTTCTGCTGATCAGGAGGGTGAAAATGATTAAGAAAAAGGTAACAAAGGAATGGTATCATAGGAGAGGATGTTGTTCTGTTGACACGGCCTTTCTTCTTCTGCAGGCAAAATTTTTGCTGTCTAACTTGCTTTGGCCCCAGAAAAGCAGTGTGAGCTCAAACATTAGTGATATTGGGGTGGGATGGAGGTGTTCCAGCTGGTTCATGGTGGGTTTCAGTGCTTTTTGCTCCCATTGGGTGATTCCCACTGTCCTTGCCCCTGGAAGCTGTTATGGTAAGAAGGTGTATATGTGGATCACAATGGCATTACTGCTTATTCCTCATTTATAGTTGTGAATATGCCACTCTGTGGACACTGGTCACTGTAATACCCCTGGCCAGGTGTAATATCCCTGGCCAGTTGTGTCTTCCACTGCTTGAGCCTTCATGCCATTTGCTGTCAACAAGAATTTTCCTGTTGTGGGTGAGAGGGAAATCCCTCAAACAGCTGTCTGAAATAGAGAAAGAGTAAAAGGCAATGAGAGGGGGCTGCAAAGCCCTAAAAATAGGAGCATCTTTTAAAAGAGAGCTTGAAATACCTTTTCCCCTGTTATTTTCCTTGCAGGAGCCCATGTTGGTATGGCTGGTGAGAGATGGATGGGTCAGATTGCACCATCCCACCTACTGCATCAGCGTATGTCCTTGCCATCTCTGCTCCCCATTTCCATCTGCCCTGCCTGCTTCCTGCTGAAATCTGTCTGCAGAGCAGAAGGGCTGAGATAACAACCAGCTGTGAATGAGGCTGTCTGTCCTCAGCTCTTGGTGGTCCGGTGTGTCAGGAGAGGACTGGCTTGCTGGGAGGATGGGGAAAACATTGTGAGTGTGTGTGTGGGGGGGAACCACCTGCCCAGGTTGGCTCTTACTTTGGATTGAGGAAGGATTGGTGAATTGCAGCCTTTTAACATGTGCTGAACTGTACATAAATGCCTAGGGCAGGAGCTTTTTTCTCCCCCCTAAAACATTAATTTCTGTTCTTCCTGTTCTTCCACCGATGTTTTTCTAACAGTATTTTTAGTGTTATTGATTTTTTTTTTCTTTCCTGTATATTTCCAAAGGAGTAGAGAGAAAATGAGAGCAATTGCTCTATTTTTTGGAAGAAATAGGCAAAGCAGGAAAATCAATGCCTTTTAAACTTTTGTGGACAAGGGTGAAATTCTGGTGCTATTGAAGTCCAAGTTCCCAGCACTTCTGCAGAGTCAGTATGTCACTCCAAGCACCCTGCAGTGTACCTGCACTCTGTGCTGTGGGAAGCAGCATTCAGTAGGAAGAGACAGTCCTCAGATCCAGCTGCCTTTAAGGCATCGCACACCCCTAGCTCCAATAGGACCAGACCATATAGATTTGATCTTGGTCAAGTTTTCCCCTTACACACAGAGCTCACAGCGCAGAAACTTCTCCTATGTAATTAGTGAGGATGAGAATTAACTCCTTTAAATTGCAACAGGGAATCTTCAGGTAAAATATTAGGAAAAATTTAATCTCAGAGTGGTGTGCGTTGGCACAGGCTGCCCAGGGAGGTGGTGGGGTCACCATCCCTGGAGGTGTGCAGGAGCCATGGGGATGTGGCACTGAGGGATGTGGTCAGTGGGCATGGTGCGGGTGGGTTGATGGTTGGACTGGGTGATGGTCTTTTCCAATCTTAACGATTCTATTCTGAAGTTTGTTTGTTTGTAATCAAATGTATTCCTTAAGAGCTCTGTCAGGTCATTATTGATTTCCTTAGAGCTTCAGTACTGATGCTGTGAGCTCTCGCAGTGCCCAGGGTCGCCCATACTCCTCTTCTTCTCTTTGTCACAGACCTGCTGGCTCTGTCTATAGAGACAACGTTTGTTGAAACATTTTCCATCAAAGTGAATACCGATGCTGAAAGGATGTCACAGCAGTGCAAGTCAAAATGTGCAGAGAGTGGAGTATCTTGATGGATTTGAAAGGAACACTTTAGCCTGCGCACGGGAACATGTCCGATGCCGTTAGGCGTTAATGGGTATGATTTATTTCAGGAAAAAGAGGAGAAGAGAACGCAGACAAATGTAGAACTGATGATGTATAGGTAACAACACTGTTTGGAATATAAATACAGACAAACAGCATATTTGTTGCCGATGGTGCAATGTTCTTTCAGATAATAAAGCCATTTTGTAACTATTTGTTTGTGTCATGAGCTTGCACACGTTGTGTCTCAGTTCTTCATTTCTAATGAGGCTTTCAATCCTGAATATTTTTTCTTAGATCAACAAAAATGATTTCACGTCCTTTTTGCAAAAGGCTTCTGTTGGAAGTATTAGAACATCCTGTTCCCACATCGCCTCCTTCTCTTCCCCAAATCTCCCCTAGTTCTCCTTTATCAGCCAGACAGAGAGGAAAATACCTGCAAATAGAGATGTATGCTGCTATATTTTCTGTTGTTGCTACAGAAAATGCCCCTCGTGTTTCTGGGCTCTGTTTTTACACTGCATTTGGCAAGAGCATGTTGCACTGCTTTTCTGGAATCTCAGCATGAACTTGAACTTGGGGAAAGCATTGTTTTGCACATGTTTTTTGACTTTTTGGATGACTTAGTATGGTAAGAGTGGTCCATCTTATTTTTACTACAAGCTACTGTGGCATAAATGTAACGGAAAATAACAAGAGAACTCGATTTTCATTTTATTTCATGAATGTAGTCGTATATGGGGATTCTTTTTCATCATGTACAAATGAGCTGTGTCTTTTTTTAGGTGAATTGTAACAGTGGAAGGGAAAAAACCTCCTGGGAAGTGAAGAGCTGCATTCAGGGCAGGTAAAGGGCAGTTTCCCCCAATAATACTGAATTATCTGCTCTTCTCTTAGCAGGTTGCCATAGGTAGTAACTGATCAGAAGTGAATAAAATTCATCAGGAGTAAGTTTTACAGCAATGCTCTGTTTCACTTAAATATGTGATCAAAAGATGATGCCACTTCAGAGGAGCATTTTAAAACAAGAGCAAAATCTGGCAACTTGTTACATGTCCTCAGTGACTGTAGTCCTAACCAGACACCTTGATCATGGCTTCCTTCGCCTTGTTTCATGTTGCCTACAAAGTTACTCTATGCAAAAATGTCGTGACTGATTTACTTTAAGAAAGAAAAGATAAATTTGTTCTGAAGGTGGGAGACAGTTGATCTTCGGGCTTGAGTTGAACACAGACTGTGAACAACCTCTGTGCAGATTTAGTGCAGGGGATGTGCCAAGTGACTGACAGCAGAAGCAACACCAGAGAACACCACCGTGCAGGGCACCACTGTAATGAGGTGGAAAGGTGACCTGCTGTCAGTTTTCATTATTTCAGACTTGGAGATGAGCTTCCCTCAAAAATGCTTGCCATCCCATGCATCTCTGCACTAATCCTTCCACCAGCTCTATCTGCTCTCCTACTTTTTGAGGCACTCTGGAAGCTCCACGTGAAGCTGTATCCTGAAGTGATACAGGCTTCTGCCTGCAGTGACCTGAAAGGAGGTTGTAGCAAGTTGGAGGTCGGCATCTTTTCCCATGTAACAGTGATAGGATGAGAGGTGATGGCCTTAAATTGTGTCAGGGGAGTTTTATATTAGACATTAGGACAAAATGCTTCTCAGAAAGAGCAGTGATGCAGTGGCACAGGCTGCCCAGGGAGGAGGTGGTGTCCCTGTCTGGAGATGCTCAAGAACCATGGGCATGTGGCACTGAGGGACGTGGTCAGTGGGCATGGTGGGCTGAGGTCGGACTGGGTGAACTTAGTGATCTTTTCCACCCTTAATGTCTCTATGATTCTTCATGGAGTTTACTGGAGCAGTTCAGCCTTTTTTGAGATTTAGTGCTAAAGAGAATGATTCAGGTAGGGCCAGGTTGTTGTTCTGCAATTGCAGCATTGCACTGCTGTGTTTCAAGAAGAAAAGGGGAGAATGATTTTTGCATTTGAAGCCATATAAAGGGATTGAGGCAGACAGCGTATAATTACCTTTGCTGGAGCAGTGCAAGGGGAAAGGATCTGTAGCTCCCCATCTGCACCCTCATTTTTAGCACTTCAAATGAGAGATTGCACGGGATGCATCAAACTGAATGAAACAAAGTTTGTTTCTATTTGGACATCTCCTTCATCACACCCTCATTAGGCACAGACAGCTGGTCAATATGGCTTGCGCCGTGCTGCTCTTCCAAGGCTCATCTTGCAAACTCCAATGAGGGCAAGCAACCTTTCCCATTCATTCAGGTGAGTTGTGAAGCAGGCCATGAATGTGCTCGTGTTCCAACAAAGGCAAAATATATTGTTGAGGCAGACAATTTCTACCTGTGACTTTCCCTCTTATATTAGAAACCGTGGCCTTAATCCAGAAGAGCACTTTAGTGGGTGCTTAACTGGAAACTTGTAGCGGCGCTGCTAATTTCAGGGGATCAGCTCTCCTGCTTGCGGTTAAACATGAGGGGTGGGAGATGGCAGCTGGGTGGATGAACACGATTGCCCAGGGCCCCTGCCTTATTGTGTGTGATTATACGGGCTTAGCGTTTGGCTGGATCTGGGCCCGTTGGAACAAAGCAGCAGGATTAGCAGGCGTGCAAATAGAGAGCAAAGCCAGAGGGTTCCGGCAGTATGGAACACAACTTTGTTACTCTGACAGAATGTATAAAAGTGAATGAAAAGGCTGTATGATTGCTGTTGCCATCCCGTTAATTAGGCTGAACTCATGCTTCATTAGTGCTACAATATGCTTCCATCTTAACAAAGCCCTGTTGGGTGTATGAAGCCACTTTACTATTAGTAATGTGAGCCCTTATCAGAAAGCCCTGTAATTCATTTCATAAGACATGTCATGACATATATTGTACTGAAATTTCACTGGAGAGACAGATTACTTGCTTAACACTCGCTTTCCTAATGAACAGGAAAAGATATTTTCCAAGCCAAGTTGTTTATTGTGTTGGGAGCTCCTCTGACCTCATGCCTAATTATGTCTCACAGTCCTGCAGCAGGGTTTCAAGTACTTAATAAATAACACAAATTGAACTGAGCTGCTTTTCCTCTTGCACATTCTCTCAGTGGCACTGTGAAAACACAGCCAAGCATTTAAATCCCTGTTTGTTGCTGTCATTGTGGGGAAAAGAGTTTTTTGTGTTTAACGAGTGCAATATCCCTGCAATAGGAATGCAGCAGAGACGTTAGCACAACCCACATTCCCACACTGCCTGCTTGCAGCAGCACTGACTAAGCAGCATAGTGAAAACTTGGCACAGAAGCCAAGGAGGCTGTGGATGCCCCATCCCTGGAGGCATTCAAAGGAAGGCTGGATGTGGCTCTGAACAGCCTCTAGTGGTTGGCAGCCCTGCACACAGCAAGGGGCTTGAAACTAGATGATCATTACGGTCCTTTTCAACCCAGGTGATTCTGTATGATTCACTGCCTCCAAGAAGACAATGCACTTTCATGACACAACTCTATTGTGGGCAGAGGGTGTTGTAGTGGTGTTGGGATGAATACTGAACTGGCAGTGGCTTTCCTATGGGCTCCCTATGCAGGGAAAGCAGCCTGGATTGAACCAGAGCTTGGGTCAGCATCGACCTCAACTGAGGAGCTGACTTGAGTCAGCCCTGCTCTATCAACCACCATTTCTCAGCAATGCTGGTGAGTTTCTGTGGTTGCCTTTGACACCAGATTTGTGCTGACTAGAGTATGTAAGGGCTAACACCCTCAAAAATTCTCACTGAGTTTTTGCTGACCTTGCTTATTCTACCTATCCACACAGTATTGTATATGGAAGCCCTCAACAGTGTGGTCAGTACCAGTGGATCACAACTGGTCATGCATGGGGAGAGAAAGAGCAAACGGGGAAGAAAGTGGATGTAAGGAGGAGTGACATCTACCACTGAGCACATAACAGTGGAATAACGTAGTCAGTTGGGAACTAAAAGTGGATTCTCAGAAGGAATACTGCTTAGTGGCTAAGTAGAAATCTTTCATGGAAAATGCTGAACTACAGTAAATTCAGAAGATCCTGAAATATTTTATCCCAAGAGGGAATAATGCCTTTTTTGATGCCTTAGGGCCATCATCACTGTAAGCCACGCTTCTTGAGTGCTGCCAGGTTGGTTTAAATTCTTCTGGTGGAAGAAACTGCTTTCATTGGCTTCAAGCAATCATGGAATTGTGGTATGAGACAGGTAGTTGTCTCATACCAATCAATGCTGCTTATGTTGAAGAATGGATCTACAGCTATTTGATGACTTAATCATGTGGTTTCCTAAGCTCGTTTTCATAAAGGTTACTCATATAAGTGAAAGGGAATAAAGAAAACAGCAAGAAACTGCCAACTGCCAACTGATGCTTGTGTTTTTTTCTCTATATAAGCCATAAGACCATCTAATTCTCCATTCTTGTCTGGTTTTGTAAATGAATATAAAATAAATGATCCATTATTAATGCATTCCCACAGAAACTACTTAACAGTAGTACAAGCCGTGCAGTTCATTTGCAAATACTTAATCCATTGTTGTGTTTTTTGAGTTAGCAGCTGTAAGGTGAAATAGATGCAATTTCAAAGGCGACGATCAAAATGTAACATACTGATAAGCACAGAATGCTCTGCCTCCATCACTAAGCTTGTGATCTCAGTTTGCAAGGATGGTGGTTGCTATGTGTACATATTTGGCTTCAGCTGTCCTATGCCTTAATTTACCACCATGTTTTGCTTCTGGGTCAGTATTTTTATCAAGCATTAACATGCAGGAGGGATCTCCAGCACTTTATAAAAATGCTCCCGAAAGCTGCGTTCTTCCACCTCTTTACTGAAGCGGATTATATTGTGTTTGAGCTGAAGGTACACTCGTGTGAAAACTGTTTTATTCATAACCCACGCCCAAGCAATAACAAAGAGCTCAGTTAATGAAAATCAGTCAAAGGGAATCACTGCTCACCCCTTCCAAGATCTATTAGGAAGATAATTCTAGCTTCCCCAGTGCTGCCACACTGCTGCTGTAGTGTGCAACTCCTCTTCAGAAGGCTGAGGTAGGAATCCTGAGAATATTGTGTGATGAGCAGTGCTGAAAAAAAGGAAAAAAAAGAAAAGGAAAAGATTTATTATGCTATTATCACCGAATTCCCATCAAGAGATGGCAAGAGACGGCAAGAGATGATGCTTGGATGGTTTAAATAGGTAATTCCCCTGTGAGGCATGCTTTGAACTGAACACAAGGCTGGAAGGGCTGGGACTAAGAGCTGCTGCCCAGAGGTGGATAGGAGCATTGGGATGGCTTTTTCAGACAAAGGCCAGCAGAATTCTTTCCCACAGGATACCTTGAAGTGTACCTTGGTGTGGCATCCTAATTCTCAGTAGATCAGGGATAAGATGGAACAGCGAAGAAAAGTTCCTTTCTGGCAACACATCAGAAAATTTGGATTTTGGCTTCGGCACAGTAAGACCACAAAAAGTGGAGTAACCACTGGATATCAGGAAAAAATTTCTTGTCAGAAAGAGCGTTGAGGCACTGTCACAGCTACACGGGGAGGTGGTGGAGTCACCATCCCTGGAGGTGCTCCAGAACTGTAGAGACGTGGCACTGAGGGACGTGGTCAGTGAGCATGGTGAGGGTGGGCTGGCGGTTGGTCTGGCTGATCTTAGAGCTCTTTCCAAACTTAATGATTCTATGACTTTAAGAAATACTTTGGGTAGAGAGAGGAATCTGTGCCTGTAAGCACTGCAGCACAGGCAGACCCATGGCTGCTGTGACATGGTGATACTTTAGTGGATTCAAGAGACATAGGGCAAACTGCACCAGCTGAGAGCCTGGCTTTGTTGTTGCCATCCTAGTTTTTAAGTGCATTTGTCCTGCTTTCCTCTTTCCTCACTTCTTACATCTTGAAAGCAACAGATTTTTCTCAGGGATTTATTTTCCCCACCGCATTGGAAAACAACCTGAGCTTGAACAATGCAGAGCTGAACAGTAGAGCTTCTTAATCATTGGCAAAGGTCTGCAAATGTGAGACTCTCACGTTTATTGATAATGAGAAACTGCCAGAACCGTTCTGAATATTTGTCTGATATTAATTGGTCTGCCAATTTTTTAACAATGTGAAAAATTAGCATGGCCAAAACATTATTTTTGTTGCAAAAATGCACCAGCCCTTGAAACAGCGTTAAAGAATTTAATTAATTGACTTACACAAATGAAAAATGTTCATAATCATTTTAGTAAATATTTCATTTAGTGTAAGCACAGATCCATTTTATACTGCAAACATATGTAAAGGTAAGATTTATTTCAAAGAGTACACAGCACAAAGAGCCTCTGCATTTTTTGAGTGAGCCTAACTTCTGGAGGCTAGAAAGGAGGAGGGAGAAGAAAACTGACCTTTTTTCCAATGGTCAGGACTAATTTGCTGAATAACTGCTTTTTGCTCATTACAGCCTTGTTTTAGCATGCAGCACAATTCACATACCACACTTCTAAGGGAAAAATGCCCCAACCCAAATAGCTAGGAACAGAGAATGGAAATGCTAATCTAAGTACCCCTGTGTTTAAATGAGAGGATTTGTGGAACACAGCAGGAAAAAGGGAGGCCTGGGCTGCCTCTGAGCTAAGCCCTCCCTCCTTGCTCTCTCAACACACAATTCAGCCCGACACATTAAGATGCATTAGTTTGGCCATGCTAATTCCTTTGAAATATGTTTCAGCCCATTGTATTCCCCAAATCACAAAACGGTTGATTTAGCTTTACGTGCTTACGGTGTTGGAAAGATACGGCGTTTCTTATTTGCCTTTGTAACATTTGCTAATCACATACTTCAATTTTCTTGTCTGAGCTGTTAATAAAAGCTTATGAACTTCTGGCTTGTGATTACAATCAGGAAATGTCTTTTTTAAACACAGAGGGTGCTTGGTTTTGTCACGCCAGAAGGGGAAACTTCCAATAATTCCCTCCAATGATAATTTTTATCTTTGCTTTGCTTGCTGCTTACGGCCACCTCCATCAAAGAGTAAGCAGACCACTTCTGCCTGCAGAATGCTAATGAGTGCTCTGTGCTCTCACTGGCTGGAAATGGATTTACACCCTCATTGCTGTCCGTGGCTGTCGATTCCACCTCAGCCAGACAGGAGTCATAACCGAGTGGGATGTGGCAGTTATGGGCAGTGGGGCTGCCCTGTGCCAGCACCTTGAGCTGCCCCATTGCTATGCTGGGCCACAGGGTGCTTTGGGGAGTTTGCGGCCCTCTTCACCATGCTACATCCATTTGCCCACACTCTCTTGTCCTTCTCCTACTCCAGCATTTCATTTCCCATGTGCTTGTTTGTAAGAACCTAATCTCCTGGAGGGATACAAACAGGATCCATCATCCCCAGCACAGCCCCCTTGGGATTCTACTCTCCCATCTAGAAAAAGCATGGTGGTCTTTCTCTTTACTGTTGTGGTAAAAAGCTCACTGAAATCTATAGGCATCATCAAGATTTTCAACAAAACATTTGTTTTTCCCAAAGGAAACTGGTCAGAGTTCTCAATGAACTGTATTCTTGGTCACTCTTCTGGTAGTACCATCAGCCATCTACAGAAATAACCAAAACAGTTTAATTCCTCAGATGATGAGTAGTGGTGGTACATCCTGGAGAGGAGGTAGATGTGAAGAGGTGTGGGGAAGGTGACCTAGGCTTGCTGCCAATTGAAGTCAAATGCACTGGTAGGCTGTCCATGGATTTCAGAAATAAAAAGCAAAGTAGAAGCTCAGCCGACACCTGGGATTGTTAAAACTCATGTTAATAGCACGTTAACTCATTTTGTCTTGGAAAATCATTTGTGAGGGTTTCAGATCTTGTTGGAGTCCCCTTGCTCCTTCAGAAAAACAAGTGTAAGTGTACAGAAAAGTGCATCCTGGGAATGGATAACTCACCACACTTTGATTAATCTTGGGCATTGAAAAGGCATGATCAATACATGGTTAATTCTCAATAACCACACACAGTGAAAATCCAATCTTCCAGCTGGGTCTGAAGCAATGAACAATGACAACAGCAGTGCTTGTCCCAGCCACTGAGCCAGCAGCCCTCCCCCTGTGCCTGGCCACGATAAACCCAACTGCACACAGAACCTCCTGCAAAACCTGATGGCTGACATGAACTGCCCAGGAGATGTCAAAACTCTTGGGGATTTTAAGGAACTTTTACAGTTGTGCGTTCATCAGAATAGATCAAGGTTTATCTCTGCAGTGTCAGAAATATTGGGAAACCTGAAACTGCAGGAAACTCCCTTGGGTTTGCTCTCTCTCATATGAAATCTAACCTTTGACTCAGCTGCCAAGACACTGTTTGGATTTTACAGTAGTTTACCTTGTAATTGGATGAAGCTCAGCAGTTTTGGCTGAGTTTCTGGGTTCAATCAAATCTTCACAGATATGAACTCAGAAACTTAATGTGAAGCACCTACTGGGAATTCACACTGCAACCCCAAATGCAGTAAAGCATTCTCAGGAGGAGTGTTGAATTGGCACCTTGCACAACTGCCGGGAGGAAACTCTTAAATCTCTTCTGCTACTTCTGATGTGGTGCAGCTCTTTCATCCTTGTCCCTCTGCCTAGATCTCAGATTTGGATAGGAGTATCTCAGGAACACCATGTATTTGCAGGAAAAGCTTGTTACTCAGTTACAGGACTCAGCTGGGAAAGGACCTCATGAAGCCCCAGCCCAACTCCTGCTCAAAGTGGGATCAGCTGCAAGCTGAGGGTTTGATCCACTTTCCTCAAGCAGAGCAGTAATTTGCTTTCCTCATCAAAAGCTACGTGAGTATCCTTGTATTCATGTGCTTGAATTACCTCTCCTTGTTTATTATTCTGCTTAATGAGCGTAAGAAGAACAGCAGGATGTGTATCCCCAAAAACCTCCAGTTTTCAATAGCATCCTTCCTATGTCTCAAGCAAACCTGCCTCGGGCCTGCCCTGCTTTTAATTTCTGCATGGTTTCCTCATGGTTGTGGGTCATCTGAGGAGCTCTGGTGAAGGGAAATACGTTAAATTTTTCAAACTTGCAATTGAGTTTTTGAGAATCACACTGTAGTCTGTCAGGAAGCAGTTGCTATTTATGTTGCGCTGTTTGTTATTCAAATGTTCCTACAGAAGCTTTTAGTCATCTTTTTTTCTTTTTTCTTTTTTTTTTTCTACTCAGTTTTTTAAAAAAAAAAGGAATTGAAAAATATCTCTGGGTCAAATATTGCTTTCACACTTGGACTCTGTGATGGTGATAAGGCATTTCGGTATTTGCATTGCTTGCTTGCAGCTAATGCTGTGCCCCTGGATGTTCTCTGAGTGGAAAGAACATTTTCCATGCAGGAGCTGTATGTGTGGAGAAGATAAGATTTGCAATTGCATATGTATTTTTTTAAACAAACTAACAAAAGGAGAAAACAAGCAAGCAGAAACCCAACCCAACAACACGTGGGTTGGTCTAACTCCTGTGTTAGTGAGCTTCCTTGTGACCAGACTCAGCTTGCTGTGTTTATGGAAGCATGGCAGCACTGGTGATTGAACTGCTATTGAGCGATCAGCAGGAAATATCTCAGGTGAGAGGCAGGAAGCACAGGAAACCTTGGAAGTTTATTGAGTGCAGTGAGATTTTTCTGATTATTTTTGCCCCAAAGAAAAGATTTTGCAGGCGGTGTTAATTTTTTTTTTTTTTTCCTGAAAGTTTTGGATGAGTCACTGTGTTTTATTTTGGTAAAGGACATTAGAAAGCTGCTCTGGCTCTGTTCTCACCCTTCTTTTCCATGCTCGGAGCCATGAGTGCAGTGACCCAGGAGCCCGCAGCACCTCCCACGTGAGCACCGGGGATGTTGCAGGCTGTGACCTTGGGATGCTCAAGGTGAGATCTGCCTGCTGGCTGCGTTTGCTAGAGCAGCGCCTGCCATTAAGGGTGGCTCCATCTTGAAATTACTATTTCACGTGTCACCAGTCAGGTTGCAAAGGCAAAACGGTTCATGGACTGAGTGAGGTTTTCTGCACAGCAGCTTCTCCTGAATCACTGGAGTTGAGCCATGGCAGATGAGGAGGCTGAGCTGCCTGGGGGTGCACCGTTTGGCACTGCTGTTTGCAACGCAAAAGCACAACGAGTGCTTGAGACTGTATGTGGCAATATGAGCTGGGCTGAAGTTTCCAGCTCGTGTTGTGAGTTTGAATTACCCAAGCAAAATAAGTGGTAACCACAGGTTCAGCTCTCTGAGAGGGTGTCTGAAAATCGTGACATGCAAGGTTGCTGGGGGACAGATTTATGTGTTTTCATTGCATGCCCCATTCCTCTTCCACTGTCCTTTGGCCAGCTCATTTTCTGAGATTGCTCTGATTTAGGATACAGATTGTGTGCTCCCCTCCCAGGCACTCCCCCACTGACAGTGACATGCTTCTTGAGAGAATACCTGGGAACACAAATCCATCAGGAATTTCAATGAGAGTGGCTTGTTTGGAAGCAGCAGCTCTGAGTTTTGTACGTCTGCCTCTCCATTGCGTGCACACTTCCATGGGTACAAAAGGCAATGCTTCCTTGGGGAGGAGTCCTTGCAGACAGCTTGCTCCTCTGAGCTCTACAACAAGCAGGGTGAAATTCCCAGATCTTACAAGTCAGTGAGTATCTATGTTAACTCTTCACTTCTACTTAATTCCTACTTTATTTCCACTGTCCTTTATTCAGGTCAGTATGATGGTAATGCTTTTGTGGTGCCTTGTCTGAAATCTGTTTCCTGCTTTTCCATCTCGGGGCCTCAATGCTGTGAGGTTGCTTCTCATTTTCACAGATGAGAACAGCTATATGTACATTGAAATATATATATACATATTTTTTAATAAACTCAGAAAATCAATCCATGCAGTGGTCAAGGACTATTAGATACCCCAGGCTCTGCATGCAAGCAGTGAATCCATCTTCGTATTCTCGGTGTTCTGCATAGCATCTCCTGAGCCATAGCAATGGGCAGGGAATGGATAAGGAAGGGTTCCCTTGGGTTTCCCATATGCCTAGAGAAATCCATAGAAAATGCTGGAGAGAGATATTTCTGGTCTCTTCTTATGCCTCAAGCCCCTAATCTGGGGTGCTTATCTGGTTCTCCTCCCAATCTCAGAGTGATGGTTCATTGCCACTTCCCCAATAACTTGTATCATAGAATCATTAAGGCTGGAAAAGACCTCTAAGATCATCCAGACCGACCATCAACCCACTCCACCGTGCCCACTGACCACATCCCTCAGTGCTACATCCCCACAGTTCTCGAGCACCTCCAGGGACAGTGACCCCACCACCTCCCTGAGCAGCTGTGCCACTGCATCACTGCTCATCACCACTTTGCTAACAAAAACGTGTTCATTGAGGCTAGTTTTGAGGGCAGTCACTCTGAACTCAGGAGACAAAACCTTGAGCTCTCAATCCCTTTAATTGGTGTATCCTTCAAGATGGAGAGGGAAGAAGTGTGCTGCTAAATAACGTGCTCATCCTCCGCAAGAAATGAGAAATGAAGTATGGTTTGGAGAATTTCTCCCTTAATTTTGGTTAACAGGGAAAAAGAGCTGGCACAGCTTGAAAAGTGCAACCTGTGTAATTTGGGAAAGACCGAAGTTGCTGTGGGAAGAGTTAAACTGCACTAAGTTGGTCTTGTTAATGTGATTTATTGTGAGCAAAGGCTCTCCAAGTAAAACAGCCGTCTCGTAGATTTTTGTAAGAGATCTGACAACTGTTTTGCAGGCATCTGATAACATTTAAGAATATTAAAAAAGCATATATAATTGCCTCCTTAGAGAGGCATTTGTGCTGTAGAAGTCTAGACAGTAAAAAGTGGCAGAATTGATGAATAACAGTGGAGAAAAGCTGAACTCTCAGAAATGACATTTTGAAAGTGATGCCTGAAGACTATTTCCACACTGGCAAAACTTTACACAAATATTTAGGGAGTAAATCACTTGTTTTGAAACTCAGAGACAACATTTCTCCAGCAAATAGATGCACAAATCTCTCTGTTCTGTAGCAAGTCCTGGACCTTTCTTCCTTATTAGGACTCAGGGGCAGGGAAACAATCAGATCTTAATATCGGAGATGGGGGAACAGAGTTGGACACTGGTTTTATTTATTTAAGTCTACTTTATCCTGAAATTTCACAGAAGCTTAATTTGACGTTAAAGAATGTTATGATCAGGGTGCATCTGTTTTATATCCCATCCTTGTGTTCTGTGTGGAGTCGGGACAGGGGTGTGGGGAGCACCTGCACATAGCACAGCCCGCTTTGTGTGCTGCATCCCAGCCCTCCTTCACTCAGCTCTGGCACCAGCCTGAGGAAAAAGGAGAAGGAAGACAAGGAGAGCATGACTGAGTGCCTGCCAGAAAGATATCAAGTGAGAGAGGGCCATTTTTTATTGCCATTGCTTTGCAGAGGATAGTCACCTTTTCCAGCAGCTTTGGAGGCAGGCAGGCAGGCTTCTTTATGGAGGTTTGGGTTATGTGTGCTGCACTAGCACCTGCTAAGGGCAACCAGAGGGGAGGACAAACCTTCTGTCCTCATCTCCTTGTTTTTGGAGGCAAAATGTTCAGCTGGGAGGTGAAGCCGTGGGGGCTGTCACACAACGTCTGCTGCCTTGGCCCATTGGGAATTCTTGCCAAAAGCTGGGATTGCACCTGCAAGGCAGCCCCAGCCTCAGATGGCACTTCCCAAAGTGAGACAAAGATGAGTGCAGACTGGAAGGTGCTATGTTGGGCTTTGCTTTAGTTCTGATGGCAGCAGGGTGGCCTTGGGACACAGGTTGTGGTGAACTTAGATCCATAGAATCATTAAGGTTGGAAAGACCACTAAGTTCATTCAGTCCAACCTTGAACAGATCCACCACACCTGAAATGGGAGATGCCTTAGGCCCTTCCTTGGAGCAGTTAGCCCCAAAGAGGGTCTGCACAATAACCTGACATCAGCTCATTTTTTTCCCCTAACAGTTAATATACGCAGGTTTTTCACCCATTAAATTTCAGAATCCACTTACTGCCAAGGTTCTGGTGTGTGCTAATTTTTCTTGAGCCTTGAGGCTAAATAGGCCACTCTGTCAGCACTACATGGATCTGCTGGATGAATGCATTGAATCCCTATAGCAGTTGTTTACTGAGCAGCTGAGGCTGTTGAGTAGTTGTTGGTTTGTTTTTGTTTTTGTTTAGAATGTTTTCCTGCAAAGTATGTCTTTTCCTGTTGAAATTTTGAAATTCTGTACTTTTCCATATAGAAGGAAGCATGAGTACTTGCTTTGTCATCACCTTGGTCCTTTCGTAGTATCACAGAATCTTGAAGATTGGAAAAGGCCTCTGACATCGTCTGCTCCAGTCATCAACCCATGCCACCATATCCTCCGACCACATCCCTCAGTGCCACATCTACCCTTTTCCTGAAAAATCTGAAAGGCTTTTCAGATCCAGGCTCTTCAGGTGCAGAACTCAGCTGCAGGAGCCTTAGTTCATCTTCTGCTTTATTTTCTGACATGAGATAACTTCAAGAGCCACCACACCAGACCCATTGCACCAGTGCTGCAGAGCAGCACCACCTCTCAGCACTCATTGCCCAATAACATGCTCGGAGTACTATGGGAATTATCTTTCCCTCTAAGGCTGGGAGAATTAAGAAATAATTATTCCTATATGTCTTTGGGAAATAGTTATTCCTATGCATTGAAACTCCAGTTCCCATAGGGCAGTGACTAGTGCAGGGCACAGAGATGCTCAGCAGTGGGGACTATCACTGCTGCAAGACCCATGGATAAGCAAGGCAAGCTCTGCTGAGCCAGGGACAATACCCAAAATTGGACTTTTGCTCATAAATTTATGATACATCATTTGGGAAGCAGAAATATTTAAAGGCTACACAGAAGCTGAAATTCCACTCCGGGATATTACTTTTTTTCTTTCTCCTTTTAAATTTCTTTCTTTTCTTTTTCCTTCTACTTTTTTACCTCATTTGGGGACAGACTCCTCACTGGTGTGACTTTGTGAAGCTGCACTGACTGAGAGAGCAGCAGAGAATTCATCCCTCATGTTATGTTTAAAATATTCACGCAATTAAACAGTTCTTTGAAGTTCTCTGAAGCCGGATACACTCTGCTTTACTTTGGGTGGTCAGGAGACGAAAATGGAAATGTTTTAATTGGATTTGGTCCTACAAAACTGTGCCACGTCCTTGTTGGGATTTCCTTTCTGCACGGTGCTGCAGCCGCTCGGCGCAGCTCGGCCCAATGCGGTGGGACTGTGATAAATGGCCGGATTTAATCAGCTCCACTTTGGAGTGGATTAGGAAGGAGGGGCACGTTTGTGTTCACTGAGCTATATTTAACTCTCAGAAAAGGGCCTGAATCAAGGAGAGAACTCAAATGCACGCTTACTGTTTTGAGCTTGTCGGCTTCCTTGCTTCATTGCTTTTTTTTTTTTCACAATGAAATCCATTTGCTCCAACACTGTACAGATGCACAATGAGTTGTTGCTTTCTGATGGATGATACACAAAGGTCACACAAAGCCTTGCTGCTGTAATTCGTGCCTTATGCATATGCAGTGTGCACAAGAATTTCCTTTCTCCATCCCGCACCAAAGCAGCAGCCCAGGCCAGGTGGGAGCTGCGTGCAGAGGATGGGGCTGTGGCATGCTCCTTATGGGGAAGCACCTTCCAGGAATGTCATTACTTGTGACAGCAATGAATTTTCAGGTCTGTTGTACAGTTGGTGGATGTTTTTTTGACACAGAATAGCCTGGGTTGAAAAGGACTTCAAAGATCATGAGGTTTCAACCCTTCTGCCATGGGCAGGGTTGCCAACCATCAGACCAGGCTGCCCAGAGCCATATCCGGCCTGGCTGTGAATGCCTGCAGGGATGGAGCATCCACAACCTCTCTGGACAATGTGTGCCTGTCTCACTTGGTGTTCGTTTACAAATCTTTCAGCCTCTGTTTTTGTAAAACTTTCACTCAGTTGTGTTGTCCTCATGTTTTGGTGGGTAACGTTTTTTGGTGATGTGCATCTGGCACAGATAGGAAGGAACAGGTGAAATGAACATAGCTTTTGATTACTGACAACAGCAAACACTGTTATCTTCACAAAACCTTTTTGTTGTTTTTTTTTTTTTTTTTTTTTTTTCCCTTCCTGGAGCTGTGAAAAGAACTGTATGAGTATATCTTTACAAACATGCATATGTTTACATATATTTATCTTTATGTATACGTACATAGTATAGAATACACATATATTTAAGTAAAATTACATACATAGACTGAAATCAACATGAGTGTATATGTATATCTGTACGTGGCCATATTTCTGGTAGGTTAGATGCCAGTGTAATCATTCAGAAGTTTACTTCTGCAAAAGTTTATGTTGAAAATCTGAAGGCAGTGTTACATCCACTGATTTTAGTCCCCAAAAGGACTTGCCCCTCCAGTGCGTATTTCTGTGGCTCTCCTTCCACGACAGATCTGTTTTCTAATTTTATTTTCCTCTTTCATCTTCCAGCTGCTTATCTGTCCTTCCAGATTCCGTACCTCTCTGTTCCTTTATCCTTACTTCCTTTCTTCTCCTGCTGTGTTTCCATTTTTAAATGACTTATGTTTTATTTTATAATGTTTTTATCTGCAGAACAAACCAGTTTTATGACCCCCCAAAACGAATTGTGTAATTAATTTTCCTCCCCACGTTGTTGCTCAGTGCTGTTGAACCACCTTTTGCAAGCAGTGAAATGCAGGGGCAGGATTTTAAGTGCAGCTCTTCTGAGTCAGGCCAGTCGCTCTTCTGTCCCCAGTCCTTCCTTTGGCAGCAGCATGCAGCAGATCTTCTAGCAGGAATATGAGCAGGATTGTAATGCATGCTTTGTCCTTAAGCATCCACCTCCTCCTTCATGTCCTCATTCATAGCAATCAGAATCAGGTAATTCCTAAGCAGAGGCTGCACTTCAGTCATCCCATTCATCCCTGCTTTGTCTTCCAGAAGTTTGCCATCTATGAATATACTTATCCCTTCAGTCTCCACAACCCTGTGGCAAAGAGTTGCTCATCTTAATTATGTACTGAGGGAAGTTATTTCCTCCTGCATGTAGGTGTGTGGTGGTTTATTTCTCGGTGTTGTGTTGTTTTTTTTTCTCTCTCTTTTTTTAATATACATATATTTATCCTTTAAACCTGTGGCTGCTGGGTCCCTCTTAGTTCTTAAAGTGTAGGAAAAGGCCAGGAACCCACAGTGCTGAGTTTATGGTGGGTTATGAGCCTAAGTTCAGCACTGAGACTCTTCATCTCCTCTGCAAAGCCAAGCCATCTTGCTGTCAGCTGAAAACTGAAGTCCATAAATACATGAGCATTAGCGAAAGGTTGCATAAATGCTACTGGAGGTGCATAAATCAAGCAAGGTATTTTAAATAATGTCTCACTGCATCCATTCCCCTGAGTTTGTTCCTCAGCCTCTCCACGCATTCTGACATTCAGGTTTAATCATAGCTCCCAGTTAAAGCACATGGCACAAAGCCATCCTGGAGGAAGGGTGCAGCTCCCCTGGGTGCAGGCTGCAGGCTGATGCTGGGCATGGCTGAAGTAGACCATAAAGCATACACCAATCATTTCCCATCTGCCTGCTCCCAGTTGGCACAGTCAGGAGGGTTTTTGTCCATCCAGTCCCATGCGTTTTCAGTATAAAATGTAGGTGATTCTATTAGGCACTTTAGTGATTCAGGGACAGTCTGGAGAAAATACTGCATGGTGGTGGATCCTGCCGAGGTCAGGGAGGAAGCAGCATTTTCTCAACATGCATTTCTGACTCCTAGTCTGAGCTTTTGGGAATTGTTTCCTCAAGTGACTGAGAACGGTTTGATTCTGAAGCAGGATCCAACTGCTGCTGTTAGAACATAGTGGATCACATCTTGTCCCTGTGTTTGGGTTCCATCTGAGGGTCGGTCTGCCTGCCTGCCTTTCTCCCAGCTGCTGTGACACTGCCTGATAGCGGGAGCACAGTGTGCATCTCCCATTTGATTATCCATCAACATTCAGCTCTGCTGCCAGGAGCATGAAAGAGAGACATTGGAAAGAGCAGCGGGAGGCAGGCAGTGCGCTCGCTTTCAATTTACCCATAAAAGAGGAACAGAAAGAGAAGGATGATGAGGTGGCCCGCAGTGCTTTGTGGAAAGGAACATCTTTTTCAATTACCCACGTCTTCATTGTGCAAGGTATCAGGAGTCCTAGTGCGTTCTGCCCAATATCCCACTTCTGTCAACATAGATCAGCTTAATGCACGGAAATGATACGTGATATGAACAGCTTATTCGACATTGGAGGTAATTGCTGGGCGCCCCATGCAACCATGTGCTGGGAGGCCTTAATACTTCAGCTGTGATCCTCAGGAGTGCTTTTTTTTAGTATTTTTTTAACTTGTAAACTCCTTTATCTCCTCCTGCACTTCAGGGATAATAATTATTCTAGGAGTGACTCAGGCTAAAGATCCACCCTGTCAATTTATGGTGAGCACCAGGGCTGGGTCACCATTTCAGAAAGCTAGGATGATGCAGAGAAATGCTGTGCATGACACCGTGTAAAACCTTTTCCTTCAGTCGCTCTCCACCCTCTGCAGTCCCGGTCTGACCCAAACCTGCAGCTCTCTGCGTAGGAGTCCTGCAATTTCCTTCTTGCAAAGTCCTTGTGGAGATGAGCATCCTCAATGCTTTTAATAAAGGGGTCTTTGGCAGGGACAAATCACTCATGATTCTTCCCTCCCCTTCCCATGCTGCCTCTTGATTATACCGGTGTACACTGCAAATAAGACAGAAAGTTCCTCTTAGCATCAAGGACACTATCTCCCTAGCAATCCAGTACTTGCCAGTCTGAGAATCTATGCCAGATGTGCTTTGTTGCTCTTGAAGTACCAAAAAAAAGCACTGACTACAGGGTTATTCAGTGATGAAAGTTGTCCATCCACTAAGAACCATAAATAATCCTTGACAGCCTCTCTGCCTGACTCTGCATCCCATCTCCCCTGCTTATGTTGATTCACAGCCAGATGAGATTCCTCTCCTCACAGCTGGCCAGCACACTATTGTGGGTGAAAATGTGATGGGCTCAGCTGGAACCACCTGCTGCCTCTTTGGTTCTTGCTAGCCCTATGCTGTTCTTGGCATTGAACTTGACAATCTTTCCTGGGAGAAAGAGAGAACAGAAAGCTCTGGCTGCAGTGTGAGAGCATTGCCATATTCCTCAGGACAGCAGCCAGAGGCACGTTGGCATTGATGGGAGATCTCAATGTTGCACCAGTGTGGGTTAGGGGCTGGCTGTGGTTTGTGAGCTTACAGTGAAGGGCATGTGTGTGCCTTGATGTTCTGGATGAAGTTCCTGCCACCTGGTGATTCAGGTGCTGTGGAGTTTTGCTGCAGTCCTTCTGCTGGGGGTGCCTGTGCCACCCCCATTCCACAGCTCTGGCTCTGGTTTCTGAGGGCTGATAATGGCTTACAATCATTCAGCTTGAGAGGGATGAAGGGAGAAGAGGGGAAAATAAAAACAGGGCTATAATGGCTTGGAAAGATGTTTTACCCACATTTAATTTCTGTTTGTCTCTGCTAAAACAGTTATGTTAGAAATAGTCTGCCTGGTTCTGACTCAGTTGCAGCTCCGTTTTCACGCCTGATGCTCAAAAAAAGTCTTTGCTTGCCTACATACATATGCATCTGCTCAGATGGCACAAAGCCTACTTACATGTCAGCAACATGCCTGTTGCACAGGGGGAAGTGCCTCTTTACACTTAATTAATCTCAATGAGGAAAAATGCCAAAATGGGCAGAAACAGAGCCAGGGTCTCAATTTTTCCTGTGCTTATCTGATCTCCTGCTTAAATGGAAAGACTTGTAAAGATTGCTGCAAAAGGGAATAGAATAATCTTTTCTTTAGGAAGAGGAGATGGCTTAACCTACAGCAAGGAGAAGTCAGACTTAAAGGGAGCTAAAACCCTGTAATGGTAAGGATGAAGGATTCCTGGGGAGGCCACGGGGATTCTACAGCTGGAGGTCTTCAGGAAGAGGCTGGATAAATATTTATCAGGACTGTTACAGCCCTGCTTGAGTTGTCATAGGGGAAGGGAGCAGAGAAAATAAACTGCCTTTCCAGTCTTTTGATTCCATAAAATAGGCAAGAAAATTTAATTTAGAAAAGAATAAAACTCTTCCACTCCTGCTGCTCCTCTAGGGTGCAGAATCAGGATATGAATTACCTATGCTGGGAAATGGAAGCTGGAGAGAACTAAGATGTGTGCTTGTACTCCACCAGCCAGTGGCCGCAGCATTTTAGACTGGATCAGTTGCAGCTTCTGAGTTCCTTTACCAAACAAAGCAACAGGGGACTCAGTGAGAGCAGAAATCCAGATCTTTGCGTTCATGCATATCTTCATCTGCCGTTGCCTTAGCTTTCTGGGATAGTTGGTGATTTGGTTACATTCTGAATTTGCCTTTTGCTTCTCTGTACTTTTGCAAACTCTTCATTTGGTTGCTACAAGCCCTACGTGCATCCTCTTGGACTGTTTGCTTCTTATTTCCTGCCACATCTTGTATTCTGCATGGGCAGCTGCTGTGTTTGACTGAGCTGAAATAAGGGCATTCACACCATGTTTCTGTGCTTTGCCTGGCCAAGAAGTCTGAGACTTGTGATGGCACTGATGCTACAATACAACCTTCACATTACTGTGCATAATTGGTGTTGGCTGGCTGGCAGGAGAGGGCAGCCTTTGGGGTATAAACACGCACCCCACTGCACAGACAGCCCAAAGTCGCTCCTTGCTGAGCACTCCTCTCCATGAATGCATCAGATGTTTTGTTTGCAGGGAGTCAGCACGAAAGGAGCCTGTGGAAATTCACTTAGCAATCAGTGCTTGTTTCTGGCTATGGCTGTTACTGTAGCAGATGAGGTTTATATGACCCCAAGACCATCCATCTTTTTGAATAGAGGAGATGCTGTGAGCACAGGGTGAGGTTGTTTTTTTCCTTCCATTACTTTCCACAGTCCCAGCTGCTTGCCAATGGCTGTCTCTGTCTCAGTTGGAGCCAACTGCTTCACATCCAGCTCTTGTTTCCCCTGGAGGATGGCACTTTCTAGGTAAATCTGTGCCACTGAGGAGAAGAGATGTGCTCCCTGAGGTCAGAAAAGCACTGGCAACTGTTGTGTTTTACAGATTGTCCTTTAAACTGACAAACCACTCATGCAGGTGTTGTCACTGCTGCAGGTCATGAATGTATCATGTGTCTGGTTAGGTAACAGCCAGCCAGGGATACTGATTTGGGAACAAAATAACCTTAGTTTTCTGGCTATTTTCTGGGTGTGATTGTACACCTGTGTCCAAAAAGTCCATTAGCAGGGAGAAGTACAGCCTAAAATGTCTGGAGGGAATGAAACCGTGGCTTCAGGAGGAAATACCAGGACTCCTCTTCGGGAGAGTAGAGGATATGGGGGAGTGGAGAAGAGTCTGATAAATCCAAAGATCCAGTGGCTGAAGTGAACTTGGGATAGTTTTTCACCAAACCTCTGCCACACAGGATCTGGGCAGCAGCTGACAAGGAGTTGGACTCAATGATCCTTAAGGGTCCCTTCCAACTCAGGACATTCTGTGATTCTATGGTAAAAGCAGTACAGTTTGTACTGTGTGGACGTGGAAATTCAGAACCCAAATCTCAAGGAGGGGAGCCTCCAGGTCTTGCTGTGCTCATGTGGTCCTGGAAGTCAAGTGTTCATAAACAAACCTACTTCACTGTGAGTGGGTCCTGTATTTGATGGGATAGGTGAGGGCAGTGCGAGGTGACGTGGATGGGAATGGTCAGTCTGTGCCAACATGTCTATAAAGCCAATCTCGAGCCTGTTCTTAATTCTGCAGCAGGGAGACCGCAGGTTTTAGTTGAACATTCATCAGATTAATGTGCCAGCAGCACCATGGTACAGCTAATGGGTGAATTCCATGCAGTCAATAGCACTATCACTTCAATGGGAAAAAAATACAGATTTAGGGTTATGATGTGTCACAAAGCTCTCCTGCTTTAATATTCACTCCCTGAACTGCTCTGTTGGATGTGTTAATTCCACATGCCTTTATCTGCTGCTCTGCTTTCCTCTCACAAAACCAGGAAAGAATAAATAGCAGTGTAATGCAGTGTGTGACAGTATAAATGCCCTCCGAAGAACGACTGCTGAGACTGTTGACATGAGCGTTTGTAAGAGAGACAAAAGGAAATATGCTGATTCTGCTGGTTTGCAGCCTAGCACATGCTGTGCCTGACTAAATGTTATGTCAGAGCTCTGAGGCTCATGGTTTTCTGGTGCTTTGCTGAGAAATAAGTGTCATTGTTTAAGCTATACTGTTAAATCTCAAGTGCAGGGTAGGAGGACTCGCCCCTCTCCTATCTATCAGCTGCTGGTCTAAACACCCTTTTATGAAACGCAGACATTAGATAATAAATCTGATTTGTTTCCCAATATTCTGTAATTATTAAGAGGAAGAGAATGAAACACAAACCACCCCTGCCTGCAGCACAGAGTAACATCTCCCACCTACCTGCTGTGCTGCTCAGCATCACCCTGTGGGCGCAAAGCCACTGCTGGAGGCAGATACTGAGCTGCATTCTTGCCTGATGGGAGCTGGGCTGGGACCAATGGAGGTTGGTTGGAGACACAGGGAAGGGTTTAATCCATGCTCATACAGAGGGGGTGGCACAGGTATTAGGTGTGGAGCCCAGGCTAGAGCAAGTCTTGTTACAATAAAGCAAAGATGCTCCCAAGTTTTCCATAAGGCAAGGAGCCAGCAGTCTTACAGTCACCTCTTCTTGCACACCCTGTTCTAGAAAACTTATTCATTCATGTAGCATTGCAGAGGAAAATGGTCAGTGCCCTGATGGGATAAGTCCTAGGGGACCCTTGTTTAAAAGACAGAGCAGCTGTACGGTACGGTCTGTGGCAAGAATAATGTGTTAATCCACTTTAGAAATGCTCTCTCATGCTGGCCATGAGACCTGTCTTTTCTGGGCTCTGCAAACTCTTCAGATCTGGAATGCTGAAGGTAGTGGATAACAATTATAGAAAAGCAGAAATAATTCCCTCACAATTAATGTCATTGGATGAATAAAATTTGGCTGAAGCAAGGAATTCAAGGTGTGCAAAAGTGGAGAGGGGAAGGTATTCCATGAGGCTTCATACCTTGTTCCTTTCCCCAGGTATTCTCTGCTGATCCATGGGGTCTGCAGTCTGTCCCTGGGCAGGGATTTGCAGCCCTCAGGTAGTGAGCTGCCACCCTTTGCCATGAGGGGGATGGACCATACCTGCATCTCTGGTGGTTGCAAGCTCCATCTCAGCCATCACACCTGGGGGTCTCCACAAGGGGCTGCAGGACGCAGTGCCACTTTGCCCCTCTCGCCTGTTTGCTGGGGCCCATGGTCTTTGTTTTCTTTTACATATTTTTGTCTTCCCAGCTAATTATCTAACATGTGAAGCAAGGCTTAACTCCAGAGATAGTGATAGTAATAACTTAGCATTTATCCAGCAGTGTCCCGTGGGGAAACGCTGTGCTGATCTTCGGTGCTTATTGATAGTTTTCCCTCATGTATCAGTCTGGGGACTTATCAGGGAGAAAAAGCATTCAATCAATAATCCCCACTTAAACCTCTGTTGTGGGGAAGCATGTTAATTGGATGCAGGCAGCCAGACCAAGGGGCATGGCAGAACTAAACAGAGGCCTTGGGCTCACAGACTGTTCCCAAGGCAAAATATTTATGAAGATATGTTGTCCTATTCCTTAAGGTGCTCAAGGGCAGGCTGAATGGGGCCCTAAGCAACCAGATCTAGTGCCTGATATCATGGCTGGCTGACCTGCCCACGGCTGGGAGTCTGGAATTAGGGACCACCTTTGGATGGTGGAGGTTCCTGATTAGCCCCAAATAGACTGATAACATCTGACCCTGCAACAGGCTTCCAGAGTCCCTGTGGCAGCTGAATTAATTGCACAAAGCTACTGACAACAGCAGCACCTGCACACGTAAAACTGACTGGCAATTCTAGTTAACAGCATCTGGCAATTTCAATAGAAGTGCCAACAGCCCATGCAAAGGTTATTGGAATTAAAGTGAATTACAGAATTGGTTTTAAAAACTTAATAATCTTGTGAGCACTGAAGGCTGCTTACAGGCTCTGGTTTTAAAGCTGCTCTAGCACATCCTTCTGGCAAAGGTTATCTCTTTGATCTGTGAATATTGAACGATGGATATAAGGCTGTTGGCAACCTTTCATTCCTTTATTTATTTCCTAAAGCAATGCTGTGCACAAGCTCTGTATGAAGAGAGGCACATCACCAGTGTGAAAAAGGGTAGCAATGTATATATGATATATCAAATGCAAAAGCTCAGATCGCTTCAAGTTGTGCGAATTTTGCCACGAGTTTCAGGAACTAGACAGAACTTTTCCTTGAGAATTCCACCTATAAAAAATGTAATGTAACGTCAAAAACAGTGGCAGTTTTTCAGTGGGTTTCATTTTTGGATCAGGCCCTGGACAAGAAGCCTAACACCGCTGAACTTGTGGCGGCTTTTGCTTATGATATGAGCAGGATTTCATCTGCTTGACCTCACGCTGGCTCTGAACAAGATTCTGCAAACTTTCCATCAGCCAAGATGGTCTTAGTCACCAAATTATCCCATTTCATTCAGAAGGACACAAAAATGACTAAGGACTACTCGGGAATGGAGAAACACTCTGATTCATCCCATGCGCTTCCAAGCCAGGCATCATCACTCATAGTTCTGTCCATTAAATACTCATCACGTCATTGCAATACCTGCAGAGGAAGTGCTGATGATTCTGGGTCAATGAAGCCGCTGGAGGTTTGCCAGCAGGGTGAAAGTAAAATGCCTTCTTTCTAACATGATGGTGATGATGTATCCTTGTATCTGAGCATCTCACCTCTAAGCCAGCATCTGTTTCCTACCAGTAACCCTTCTGACTGCTGCAAACAGACTGAAATGCAGATGTGATATTTGTAAGCTCAAAGCATGTGCAAACAAGGCACAGTGTTGTACTTGAAGTCTTCAACACAGAATGCACACCCTTCTTGATTACAAGAGAGGTGTGTTCCTTAGTGAATGACTGCCTGGTAATGAAGGGGTGTGCATTCGGCAGACTCCAAATCAGCATATCACACTGTTGTATCTCAGGATTCCATCATAAGACTGCCTATGTCAAATGAAGAATAAATTTAGGGGTAAATAGGCAAAAAAAAAAAAAAAAAAGTCAAAGTAATGGAAATTAATTGCCATCCTTCATTAGGCCACTCCCCTGGTCCTTCATGCAGACATGAAATGTGCTAGCGTATAATCTTTGTTGCTTTATGTGCTTGCTTCAGGACATCATCTGCAAGCATCCCCTTTAGTTTTCCCTCTGTAAGCTGAGTTGCTGAAACTTAAATTAGCATTTCTGACAGATGCTGCATGCAATGAAATGCCAGACTGCCTGGTGAGGGAAGAAATGCCTCTTTCACCTGGGCAGCAGTGCGTTGGTTGTTGGAATGGAGATGAACATGGACTGCTGGCTTCTGCCTGTGCTTTGACCCTTGCATGCTGTGTATCCCAAGCCACAGCACTCCACGTGCATTTATTTACAGAACCTCTCTGCCACGTCTGGTGTTGGTAAAGTAATTCCCAGAACACAAAGGAATATGGGTTTTCTCTGAATCTTTCTTCTCTGGCAGTTCTTCTGGGCACTGTTGCAGCTGGTCACTCTGAGGGTCAGCAGGTAAAGGGCTCCAGAGGGATGTCTGTAGAGTAAATCATGCCACCTTAGGAGTAAAAAGCTTCAGAATTTGGTCCAAAGCACTTTTGTATCACACATCAGTTCTAATAATTTCTGCACAAGATTTGAAATAATCCCTGCAAGGATTACCTGGATTAATAAGGTTTATGATAGTAGTAATTACAGGTTTGTATTTCTCCCAGAGATATACCTTACCTACTTAAATAAGAACATCTCAAGTGTCTGCTTGCAAATAGGCAGCACAAACAGTAAGAATACCCCAACTGAATGCATATTTTCCCTAATATTGCCAGAAATAGGGCACCCATGACATTCAGAATGCTGGAAGCAGGGAGTTACTCCAACGAGGTGAGGGTGCTCACTTTGAGTTTAACCACATACTTCTGAGAACAAAACTGATTGGCTTGGACACCTGATAACCGTACAGTTTGTAAAGTTTCTCAGCATTAGCAGAGCCAGAGGAGGAAGGGCAAAATGGCATATCTGTAACCTGTACATTGCTGCTTTCATAGCAAACTCTTCCTAAAGAAACTGAAGAGCTAGCCTTGTTTAATAGGGAAAAACAGAAAACTCTTATTTCCCTTCAAAAAATTCTGATTCTTTCTGAAAAATGCATGGAAAAAAACAAACATTGCAAGAATTCCTGTAATCTGTGCCCTTCCTCTCACCAATTGCTCATTGATAGGAACAGCAATAGGCAGAGAGTAAACTATATCCATCCCTGGCAGCATTTTCAATGACTTTTTGAATGCTTAGAGTTGGAATAATGTCATCACCATGTAATGTTGCCAGATTCTCTGATCTCCACAAAAATACAAACTGTATCCATAACACGAGAGAACGTTTTCCATTTGCAAAACATTTGCATTCCTAAGATGTTCCTTCGAAAGGCAGAATGCTGACGTTCAGAGCCAGCTGAAGGGAGAGAGCAGGGCTGCGGGACACAAGAGCACACTCACAAATGCTGCTTCCCTAAAAGCCTAAAAACAAATAAGTAGAGGAAAAAAAAAGAAGAGAAAAGAGCTCTTTTGGGAAAGTTTCAAGGACACTGCAAAACGAATGCAGTAAGAGCATCTTTGGGCCACTGGAAGATGTTACTGCTGGAGCCATGGTCAGCTATGTTGTTCTGCTGCCCAGCAGTGGTGTGGCCTGCATAAGGCATCATTGCTGTCTTCTGCCCAGGAACCTCACTGACTCTGACTCTGACTGCTCTGACTCTTCTGTCCTCAGGCTTCCGTCCTCAGAGGGAGGAGATCGTTGGGATCTTGGCCAGATGATGAATTCAGTATGTGGGAGCTGCAGGGTTGAGAAATGTCGTGGAGAGCTTCTATTGGCTTGGATCAGTGCATTCATTATGTGCTTGCATTCTGAGTCTGCTATGATATTGGGGCACTTATCGAGATTACTGTAGGCTGCTTAGTAAGCCTTCTGGCAAATAATAAGTTTTCAGCTGCATTGCTGCAAAACATATGTTTGTTTTTCTAAGTCAAGGCTAATAAATGCGAAACAGATGGGTTGGTGTCCTTCTAGCCTAGGAGAGGCAATTCCACTACTGCTGGTGGGCACAGCAGGGAGCAGCCTGTGTGTCGGGCAGGAGTGTCAGTGTAATCTCACACCTTCTGGACCTGGGGGACAAGATGGGCAAACCTTATTTACTCCTGAATAGAAATCTAGGGACCAAGAAAGTGGAAGGAAGAATCTGAGATGAACTTCGGTTGTTTCATTCTCAAGGACAAACAAAACTAATTTTTCTTTCAGGCTCAGACTGCCTTTTTTACCCCCTTTTTCCAGCACAGACAACATTTTAAAAAAAAGTTACTTGAAGCAGAAGTTTTAATGAGTCCTCGCCACCATGCCATACCCTTGGATTTGCATCATTGGAACCATATTTTTGAGGCAATTTTTCAAAGTGGCTCTCAGCACTTTATCTGCATGAATACCTTTGCATGAGTGATTCATGCTTCTAAACTTTGGATGTATGAAAGGGCCCAGGCGTTTGAACAAAAAAGCACCACATTTTTCTTCTGTTTCCTATGGTTTATTTGGGAAAGGTCAGCGTCAGTCCATTAGAAGAAAATTACACTACTTTCATCTTCTCGTGGGGTAAGAATCCCTTGAAGCATTCCCATCTTTAAGCTTCCATCTGTGCAGCACAAGGGATGCTCTGGCACATGCAGGATGCAGGCAGCGCCTGAGGGATGTGTGGATTGAAACATGGAATCATCAAAGTTGGAAAAAACCTCTCAGATCATCTAGACCGATTGTCCAACCAACACCAGTGTTGCCCACTGCTGCAAGGTCCTCAGCTCACACTCTGTCCAGGTGCTTTCATTATGTTACAAGTCTACAGCAGATCCAGTGGATGGAGGGTATTGGACATCTGCTCTTCCCTCTATTCCCCCTTCTGGGCTGTGCCCACGAACTCGAGTTTGTTCCAAACAAAAGGGAAATTGAGGATAGCAAAGGGAGATTTCATTCACCATGTAATCATGTCCTAAAAGAAAATAGCCCTCTTGTCCTGGAAATGGATACATCAAATAACTCTGCAATGTTCTCAGTTTGGTGTTCAGCTGGAGCATTTAACACAACCTTTAACACAACCAGGGAAGCCATCTGATTTTACTGTGTCAGTAATGATGCCGCAGCTTTGAGAAATTAATTTCTCCCCCACTGCATGCTCCGTTTGAGAAATGATATCACATTGTGAGAGTCTGCACCAAGCTTCACAGATCACATTGCATAACAGGATGCTGGCTAATGATCCAGGATAACAGAAGGCAAAAGCTGAATACATTTTTAAAAATCACCACTTGCTACGAAATAATGTCACAACTGTGCAGGAGAAGAGATACTCTTCTAAATGTGCTGCCGAGATACTCTGCTGGGGAGAATAAACTAAATCAGAATGATCTATTTCAGTTTTTCAGCGAGGGAATCAATTGAACACCTCGGGCTGGATGCTCAGCAGGTGTAGATCAGCAGAACTCCATTGGAGTCAATGGATCATTATTTCCTACTGCGAGAGCAGGAAGCTCCAAACAGACCCAATCAGCAGTTGGTAAGTTCTGTAGTCTCAAGTAAGCAGGACTTGCAATACCGGTATCATTAACATCAAGCAGAAACCTGCCCTCATTGTAGATTAATAGCAATATTCCCATCAAAGCTCCCAAATACCGACTGCAATGACATCCAGCCGGCATCAGTTAGCATTAGTTAAATCAAACAGCCAGGGCTGATTAAGAAGGTGAAGCTCTGCAACAAGGACGCTGCGGCTGTGTAAGCGCTGACGCACCGCCCCGACCTTGCTTTGAAGCTGGTGTTGCCAGCTGACAATGCTGGCAAACTTCAGTGCAGATCCAAAATTATGTGGGAACCCTGCGACCACCTGCATTCCAATGTCTGGTGATGATCTGTCTTTCACAGGACTGAATGTGTGAAAAATCACAGAATCACAGAAGTGTTTGAGTTGGAAGGGACCCTTCAAGGCCATCTGGTCCAACTGCCCCACACTGAACAGGGACACCTACAGCTGATCAGGTGCTCAGAGCCCCGTCCAGCCTGACTGCAGTGTCTGCAGGGATGGGGAACCCACCACCTTTCTGGGCAATCTGTGGCAGCGCCTCACCAAACTGTAGTGAGAGGACAAGGAGTGGAATTGCACTGCCCAATAAAGCAGCCCAGTCTATTTTTTGCCCCCATGCAGTTTGTTACTCACAGCTCCTTATCTGTTTGGTTTTTTTTTTCCCCATTCAGAATAAGCTTGTTCAGCTTTCCCCTGGAAAAAAATATCAGCGTCATTAGGAAGCGGAAAGAATACATATGGCCAGACATATAGCAGGCATAATAATCAGGAACAGCAGGGGAAGAAAGTCAGGCTCTGCAGTGTGAGACTTTCAGGCTTGTTTGGAAGCCTTGTGTCCAAACAGCATCTGGTCAATTATAAGAAATGCATTAAATGAAATTCAAACTCATTCAGGAGTGAATTGAGACCAGAGGAAATGGGAAATATTTGCAAAGAATATCATCGCAGCGGATAATTCAGGTGACCCTACTCTATATCTTCAAAATGCTGAGCCAATATTTCCTTTGATTTCAAGTGCGCAGTGCTGCCATGGTACCCATCCTCTGTGGATCCTCACGTGGCTCAGTGGTGACTTAATCCAGGTGGGAAACACAGCCCAGGCTGAGGGTGTCATTGTGTCACCTCGAGGTGTCTAAGCATATTCATGTGTGCAGGAGCTGTTGGGCAGCATGCAGATATCAAATGGAGCAACTGAAGGCAGCAAACAGCCTGGATGGAGATAGTTCTTGATGAGGTTCTGTGTCAAAAACATAGCTGCCCCTGCCATTCACCTACCCCATCTGCACTTCTGCAGGTCTTTGAACTCTGCAAAAACCAGAAGCCCATGCTTAAAATGCAGCTGAGCAACATTCTGCACCCATTCTGTTCTCCCTCAGCGTGGAATAACGAGACATCCATCACCGATGAGGAGAGAGAGACACTCAGCAAATCAGCACTCAGTTATAATATTTCCTCCAGTACCTCTTTCTCTGTCTCTCTGGGGTCAAGTGCAGAACCATGTCCCCTGCTCTGCCAGCTCATTAGCTTTATTTCATCTCTTCAAGGGGTGGGCATGGATCCTGACATTTTGCAAGGAGGAGCAGAACTCCAGCACCAACCTTGAGATTAATTGTTGACATTTCTCTCGCCTTACCCTTTTGATGTGCATGAAAAAAAATAATATATATTCTTGCATCCATTAAGGGGAGGTGAGCAGAAGAAGAGCAGTCCAGCTGGAGGACAGCCTGGAGATGCAGAGCACCACTCCAGAGCATCAGCAGCCTGCAGATTGCTCCTAATGAGAGAGTGAAAAGCAAGGTGAGAACCACAAAGCCCTTCGGAGTGCAAGAGGCATCAAAAAAGTCCTTCATCTTGCATTTCTCTCTCCTTCTCTCTAGCATGAGGTCTATCTCACCGGTGTGCACATGCATGGAGCCAACACAAGTAAGCAGCAACATACAGCCTTCCTTATTTCAATTTCTACATTGCCTCCTGCTAATCTGAGTGATGCAAAAGGGACCGCTGGGGGTGCTGAGGCTATTTTTGATGTTTGCAGCAGTTTAAATGAGTATTTGCATGGTTTTTTAACAGTAGGCAAGAGCCAATTGCAGCTCGGAGACCAAAGAACAACTACAATGTTTTCATCACTTCAGTCACCTGCACCACACTTAGGCAAATTAATGAGCCAGCATAGCCTGAAAGCCTCGCCCTGCTGAAGTCGAGATCAAGGCAGCTCACCTCCAACAGGTTCAGGGTTTCTCTAGGAGTAAGACCCATCTGCTTGCTTAATAGCAACTCCAGTTCACAGCCCTGTGCTCAAACCCAGTAAACATTAAGTAGACCAGTGTGCAGCCCACCCAGACCCAGCAGGACCCTCAGCCCTGGCCATCTCCTGGTGAGCAGAACTCAGTGCCTCTTGGCTGTAAGCAGGCTGAGCTCTGTAAATCCTTTATCCCCAGGGATGGAGGAAACTCCATCTCCTGGGGCATGAGCACATTTCTAAGCAGTGTTCTGCCAGAAGGACTTGGCAGGGGTGCCCAGGGCTGGCTGAGGAGCAAGCCAGGTAGGAGACAGCACTCTGATTTCTAAAGGGGAGCTTGATATAGTACAGCATTCCCCCAAGGAGGCAGAAAGAGCACGACATATTACTTAATGGCAAGTCTGTAATTAAGATTTTTCCCCACTACGCATCCTGCTGAGTCCCATCCTGCCCACTGTGTCCTCCCAGCACAACCCCAAGCTGCCCATGGTTTGCTGCCACGTGGCATTGGCAGCTTGAAAGTCAAATGGTGCCTTTGACACAGCATTACTCCCAGGAAAAATTTGCCACGTGCAGACAGCAGAGCCAGGTGTGATCTTTCCCTGATAAAACATTATTTATAAGGATTTGATGTTCCCTAGAATGGAAAAATTCAAAACGTTGCTAGAGGAACTGAGTACCTAAATCTTCTAATGAGCAAAAAATTTATCAGTGCTGCTACTACGGCAGGCAGGAAGACATCGTCAGACAGTAAATCTGTCATGGTGGTTATTGCCATTTAATATTGAGTCAATATAAGTAATGTCTTGGAGTCTTTACACATAAACTGATAAAGCAGCCAGGTCTTGGGCTGCTCTCCAACAGTGAGTAGTTTAACTTGAGATTTCTGCAATAATTTTTCTCACTCAGTGCTGAGGAAGAAAGGGGATATACAGGCTAAGAAATTAACTGGAGGATAGGGTTTGAGTCTTGGCTTTCTGTATGACCTCAGGCAAGACTTTTAATGGAACTGGATTGCTGTACAAGGTAATGGCATTTCTGCCACCCTCAGTGAACGTGTATTGGTTATCTGGGGTAGAAGACTCTTACTATGGCTTGTATGATTCCAGCGTGGTCTGCAATTGTATGCATGGAATGGAGCATAGGAGATCTTTTGGGTTTCTTATGGATAATTCCACAGAATTCCATTCACAAGAATTGTTCAACAGAGAACCTCAGTCTTGAGCCAATTCAGAAAAATCTGGCAGGAGACTTGATAATGGAGGAATTTTATGTAGTTGTGCACACAGTTCTAAGGAATCCATTTAAACATTCTAGCATGCTGTGATGCATATCCCAGGTTCACTCCTCAGTCCTGAGTACTCATCCCAGATCAAATCACGTACCTCTTGTGAGAGGTGATGGCCTAAAGTTACGCCAGGGGAAATTCGGGTTGGCTATTGGGAATAATTTCTTCTCACATAGAGCAATGATGCAGGCACAGCTGCACAGGTAGGTGGTGGAGTCACCATCCCTGGAGGTGCTCAAGAACCGTGGGGATGTGGCACTGAGGGATGTGGGCAGTGGGCACGGTTGGGTGGGTTGAGGTGATCTTAGTGGATTTTTCTAATGTTAATAGTTCTATGATTCTACAGGCATGGGCTGTAACCACCCACATCCCTCTTCTCTGTGAATTTGTGCTTGGATGATTTTTACTTCTATCTTCCAGCTCTTCTCCCCTGCAGAAAAGGAGGGAGGGCAGTCAAATCCCCTCCTGCTCCCTGCCCAGACCTGTGGGTGATACCAGGATGCTACCTAAGTTCCTGCAGCTCGCCATGAGTGGTGAAGGGGGCAGGCTGAGATATTTGTTTCCTAGATTCACAGATTCATAGAATTGTTTGAGTTGAGAGGAACCCTTAAAGGCCATGTGGTCCAACTCCCCTGCAGTAAACAGGGACACCCATAGCTGATCAGGCACACGTAACCCTGTCCAGCCTGACCTGATAGGGCATCCACTACATCTCTGGGCAACATGTTTTACAGTAGACTCTGCTAAGAGTGTTCCCCTCTTTCTTACAGCCCTTTTAGATACTGAGAGGCCTCTCTCAGGTCTCCCTGGAGCCTTCTCTCCTCCAGGCTGCACAGCCCCATCTCTCAGCCTGTCCTCATAGGGGGTTTGTTGCCTTAAAAGTATCTGTACTTTTCTTTGCTCTAAATGTATTCTGACTCAATACAACAAAGAGCACTAATAGGGTAAACATGGCAAAGCACCCAGATAAAACTGTCCCAAAGGGAAATCAGTCTGAATCTGGCTGGTTTGAAAAAACCTCAGTCAAAGCTTTTTGCTGAGATACTGAATTGATGTAGCAGTTTAGAAGTTATTTAATATTTATATATTCATGCCTTGCATTCAAATAGGTCAGGGCCCTGTTGTGCAGTGGGCTTAATCCACATGCACAGTGTCTCCAGTGTACTCTGAAACCATCCCTGTTACCTCTCTAGCTGCAAACACAGGTGTTCAGGTTGTGTTCACGCTTCTGTACACAGCATGCATCAGGAGCTACACAGACTGCTGTGTTTGTGCACAGACCTGAATAATGCTGGGCTCTGAATATCTGGATGCCAATATGTCTGGACATTAGCAGCTTGGACCTTTTTGGCCTTTGGGTCGCAGGAGACAGATTCTGCCCAAAGGGAGCTGGAAGCATGCAAAAAATCCTGGCTGAGGGGAAAGGGAGAAAAATGAAGAGAAAATGCCTCTGGTGGCAGCCCCTCTGCTTGCAGTACAGCAGATGGTGGAAAGTTATGAGACAGCAGCTCCTTGAGGCATAGCATAAGCCCAGAAACAATAAAAGGAAGAGAGGAGGGAAAGAAAAGGGAATTTAAACATATTGTTGTGCCGCTCTTCTATTCCTGCCACCTCAGCAGTAAGTTAACCACATAATGTCTTGTAAAGCAAAGCTGACCAATCTCATCCAAAAATGGCTCTGCTTTGAGGGCATGTGTGAACCAAACCTCAGAGGAGTGATGGGGCAGGGGCAGCAGGAGAGCAGCTCACACAGACAGCAATCGGGCTTGGGTCCATACCATCAATGCATCTTAGAAGTGGAAAAAAAAAAAAGAAAAAAAAAAAGTGCTGCAAAGCCAATACAAGGAGATGCAGCTCCCCCAAGGTGTGTTGGCTCTTGCTGGGGCAGGCTGTAAGGGAAGGGGACCAGTCTGACGGAGCTGTGAGTCAGTGGCACCTCAGTTTCACAGGGCAGCAAATGGACCGTTCTCTTAATTGCAGATTTACAGCCAAGACGGGTACAGAGGAGTCCATATTTCTTCTTAGGAGTTGGATGACCATGGAGAGAAGGCTCCCCGGAGAGACATCTAGGACGTGGATGGACGTTACACATAAATACAGTGAAATAAGTTTCCCATTAGACTTAAACCCAGCAAGGCAGCATGAATCACCTTTAACATGCATAGCTCTCCCTTATATATCACCGCCACTGAAGCATTAATTAGCCAGTAACAACCATCCCCAGACACTCAGAGATTTCACTCTTCAGTCTATGCCTGCGTAACGGCTGGAGGAACAAAGTAAAGGTTTCCAGGTCAGACCACAGCTTTTGTGCTCGGCTCTGAGAAAAGCAGCAGTGAGTGCCCTGCTCCTCACTGGGAATCAACCAAGGACTCTTGAGGCTACGTGGCCCAGGTGATGGGATGCCTTTGGAGTTGTTTGGCTCCTTGTACTATCCACATGTGCCTTGCCTTGGTGATGCTACATCTGATGACAGTATTTGGTAAGATAAGGAGACCTGCTCAGAGTATGGACCTCTTCCTTTTTTATTTACTGGCGTTATACAACTCCACCAAAGGAAAAAAAGAGGAAAAGAAAAATCACATTAGCTTGCACAGATTGGTTTGAACTGGGCTTGCAATCAGAGAAAGGCAGCAGAAGGAGCCAAGCAAAGCAAATAAAGAAAAGGCACAAAGCAAATAAAAGGGCTATTTAAGATGGCTGCATCCCCAACTGGAGTTCCTGGTATTTGTGCCTGTGCCAGTAGAAATGGAAGCCAAAAAACAGAGAAAGAAAGAGAGCTAAGTGGAAAAGAGATATTAATCCTGAAGTAACTGGGAACAGGTGCTTCATTTGGGCACTTGGATGTGAATGTGCTGCATTTGGTTGCTCTATTGACTGGGGAATTCAATAACTGAGGCTGGTGCTCTGGTGACAGAGCTCAAAGAATGAAAACCCATGTAAATTAACTGCCATCCACCAGCCCACGCTTTATTAAAAAGCACAACTTGTCAAGGCACTGCCTTGAAGGTCACTGCTCCAGGAGCTTGGGCAAAAGAATTAAAACCTGAACCTCCTAAATGCCTTGTGCAGCTCGAGGGTTGAGTTGCAAACCTGTACTTTCCTTCTGCTGGCAGGAGGCTGATACCTGACCGACTCACTTCTGCGATGGAAATGTGTTTGCAGGGCTGTGGCAAGGAATGGAAGCAACGTCCACTCCACTTTCTGCATCAAAAGGAATGGCCTTGCCAGGTGGCTCTTTCACCCTCTGCATGGTGTCCAGAGGGAGATGTGTCATTGCATGGTTGATGTCTGCTGCTGCACAGCACAATGTCTTGGCATCCTGACTCTGTCTGATGTTTCAGAGAAGAGCTGAGAGCATCGTGTCAAATATAATTATGAGACAATAACAGCCTGTTAGTTCCAGTGCCTAATTTTAAACCTCAAACTGTCTAAAAATCCTCAGTCTGCTTTTAGAAGGGCTGTCAGCTCCCCAAGGTATAAATAAGAAGCATAGAGAATGGATAATCTCTGCCTGTCTTAGGGTCAAATGCCATCTTCCAGAAAAGGTAAAATTCCCATTTCATCATTTACTCATTGAGACTTTTCTTTCTTGCTAAATGTGTGCAGTTCCCTTTGGAATGAGCAGACTAACAAAAGGGATTTATCTGCTTTGCTTCTGATCCGCTGTAGTTCCTGGGAAGAGAAGCAACATCGTGGAGGTGGAGCATCCTCCCAGCATTGCAACGTACTCCTCAGTTATTCCCAATCCAACTTGTTCCTCTCTCCTTAGAATCACCTCGTCTCACTGCTCGTTCCCCTCCGTTTTCCTGCCCTCACCCCAACTCTGGTTATCTGCATTCAGATTCAGATCAGAACATTTGTACTGAGACATCCTGGGTAATTTGCAGGTCAAATTATCTGCAGAGGAAAAGCTGCAGATATGTGGCCGTGAGCTGATACAAAGCTTTTATTGCTTGAAAATCTTTAATGTTATACATATGCAAATAGTATCTTTCAGTTTTAGGGCACTGTTTGGGTTACAGTTATAAATTGCTACACAAAGCATCCCCCGCTCCCCACCCTGTGATGTAGAGTTGATTATCTTCTGTATGAATGATGCATCAAAAGTACCTTGTATACTGAGTCAGGGTATCTTCCACTAATGAAGTCCCTAAAGAAATGCAGCATAGACCTGAGCTGCAATATTCTGATGGCTTGGATATATCAGAGATAGCTAAAATAGCATAAGATATAAGATCTTCCTAGCAAAATTTGCCAAAGAAGCACATAAACATCAAAGAGTCTTAACTCTTAAGTCCTACAAAATATTCTTCTATTTGGATTGATAAGAAAGTAGGGTAATGCCCTAGATGCATAGCTATGAGGATGAGTGTGGCTCTGGCACTGTTGTGGCAACTTCTTTTAAAAAATTATAAGCATTATAAAGATTCATAATGCTCAAAGTTTGTGTATTAAATTGGACTGAAAAGTGACTGCTTTTAACTCCCTCAATATATCCCTGGCTGCCTGGTGTAGTTAACTGTTGGTTCCATTTGCATGAGTGAAACAAGATGATTCTTTATCAGATCTTATCTGTTGCAAATAGACATTGTCACAGTCTATTCCACACGATAAAATCATAAACTCTTATCTTCATTTCCCATTGTGAAATAATTAGAATATTTCAGTTCTACACTCTGAGTCATAAACAATGATAAATAGCTAGTAATTCAATTAGAAAACTGATTCTTTTTCTAATGAGAAACTATATATTGTGATATCCACACTTAGTGCTAAAAAGAAAATATTTACTTGCCAGTAATTCTATTGAGCTCTCTTGAAAATACTGACTGCCTGATGGCTTGATACCTCAAGTGTTGCTGCTGGACGATGGGCTCCTGCTTTTCAGGAGGCTGAAGGTTACGTATGCAAGTTAAATCTGGGAACTGGGAATTGGGTATGCGTGAAAAGATGTTTCAGTAGCAGCCTCCTCTTTCTGGGTACTTTGAAAAACAGTTCTGCATGTCAAAACTGATGAAAGCTTTGGATGTCTTCCATGTCATCTCATGGGGCAGCCACATGCTACCATGTGCCAAGAAGACCTCTGTCTGCCCCAAGCCTTTCTCCCAAGAAGAAATGCGATCGCTGCCCAAGCATGGCTGCTCTGGGTATCTCCTCTCTGCCCAGATCTGCCATGCAGCAAGGAGGTATGGATATGTCATTCAAGAAACGTGTAGATGAGGCACTGACAGACACGGCTTAGTGGGCATAGTGGTGACAGATCAACGGTTGGACCCCAGTAGTCTTTCCAGCCTTAATGATTCTACGACTCTATGAAATGCCACAGGGACTGTTCTGCTGTCTCACTGCTGCAGAGTCCTCATCGCTGTGCTTTAGCACATGGATGGCACTTGAAAACGTAGTTATCAGAATAAGCCTTTTAGCTATAAATTGCACATATTAAAGATCCATGTGATAATTGTCTTATCTGGCTCCAAATGTGCTTATGATGCTGAGAGAGAGCAGATTGGATTACGCCTGAAATAGGCTCTTCTGTTTTCATAAATCACACAGGAACGCAGCGAGGGCTCAGAAATGCAGATGCCTTGTTTTCAACTGACTGTGATTTTGCTGAAGGATCTCGTGGAAGGGAACAAGCAAACAAACAAACCGAGAAAGGTCTTTTTAAGAGGAAGGGATAGAGAGCTAAAAAACAAAAACATGAACCAACCCTTCGAAAAAGCAGCAGTGCTACAACAGAGGAGTGTGGGGAATATTAAGTGACACACACAGCTCCAACCCAGGACAAATGTTGGGATCTTTTCTCTGCCAAGCCCCACAATGTCAAACTGTCTACATTCAAGATTTCTGGCTGGTTCTTTGGTAGGATAGTGGCACCTCCTTTCTTTGCCCTCTGCAATGGGGAAGCCTCTGTGTGCCCCAGGTACAGCATGACACTTTGATGGCAAATCTCTTGAACACTGCTGTTCTCACACTGGTCTTTGGCTGCCTGGGACCAGCAGGGAAGGACTATTGCTTTCACTTCCATCCTCTGAAAGTCATTGGGAGCCAAAGTCTTGGTGGCACAGAACACACACTATTTTATATGCTTAATTCTAGCTGGTTAGAGGCAAATGGGAACAAAAGCATGAGAAGATCTGAATGGTGTTTTAATCTAGGGAAGCTCTTCCAAAATACAGCAAAGTACAACATAGCTGTAATAAACATGAAAGCTTTGTGGGCTCTGGTGTACATTAAATCTTGAGTGTTTGCTCAGTGCTGTCTGTCATATTCCCAACACAGATGATTTTTTCATTTCCACATCTTTCTTTCAGACTCAATCCTCTGTTTGGAGGAAGAAAAGCTAAAATATTTATTTTAGAGCAAGTTGTTGAATTTGTAAAATACGTTTCAAGATTTCTCTGCTCTTGTCAGCTGTTTGTAAAAACCACTCAGTAAGTTCTTTGGAGATCCTAAGTGGATTTCCCTGCCATTGGGTTGCTCCCCATGCTCATTGCTGAAAATTACTGCAGTCTACAGAAAAAGGTAACAAGGCTCCAGCAGCAGCCAATCTGGATCTGGAGGTGGAAAAGCAGCTCTGGGGAACTGCAGGTGTGGTCCTGGAGCTGGACTTTACAAACCAGGATCCTTTTGCAGTGGTCTTGGGAAGATTAGAGCTATGGTTGCACTTTTCTGAGGAACAAGTATTGCAGAAAAAACTCTTGCTTGTCCAGTATTTACAGGTATCCCTTCCCTGGAGAGCCTGATCAGGTCAGGCTGGTACCAAGCCACCAGCAGCCAGAAGGTGTGGGACAAGGCATGAACACACTGATGCCTCTTCTGCTCACACTCCTGCTCGTGAGAAGGGAAGCCCAGCTAATGTGCAGCATTGAAATTTTACTGTCTTCAAGGCTGATCCTCCTAAAGCCAACTGCCTTCATTTTAGGGCAGTAAACTGCCGGCAGCACAGAAAAAAGAGACTGAACTTTCTTTAGTAATCTAGATTTTCTTTATGGCTCTGCAAAAGAGCTGTTTTTTTTTTTTTTTTTTTTTTTTTTTTCCCATTTGGTTCTGTCTCTCTCATTACAATATTAGGCAAAACCTCTTTTCCCACATCATTCAGGATTACCAGTGTCTTGGCATATGCCCTTCTTGTAACAGTGGTGTCTGCCCACATTTTGTAGAGAACTCTGGAGTGACCAGTGACTCCCAGTCCAACCCAGTCCAATCAAGTGGGAGAACAGGACCAAAGGAAAGGGGCCACAGAACTGCTAAAGGACACAAAACCAGCAGTGAGGGTACAGTGGTTAAATCTTTGCATGTTTCCCTCATTCATTCCTCCTAAGGCAACATCTTTATTGTGGTCTTTGCTCCTACACAAGCCCACACATCATTATAGTTGTTTACATACCATCACTAGCAATAATAATGATAGCTAACTAATAATTCTTCATTGAATGTGATGAACGGCTGCATCTCTCAGTAAAAATAAATACGTGGGGAAAGGGAAAATACATCATTGTTACTATCAAATGAGGCATAGTGTAAGAAATTAAAATATTTGGCTTATGGAAAAGCAAGAGAAAACAACTTTGTAAAAAGTTAAACCAATAGGGGTAAGGATCATTTATTGAATGTAAGAGAAATTAGCAAGGAAAAGGGATAATTAAGAAAGATATAAATGTTTGCTGAAGTTCTGTATAACTGAATACCAGCAGGCATAAAATTAGAGCTCAAATAAGAACACAGATTAGAGCTGCACACTTCAGCTGACACAAACAATTTATACAGTTTATAATTTTAATTTTTTTATTCTGACATTTTAAAGGCTAAAACACATCCAGGGAAGGCAAACCCCACAAATTCCCCCACACTTAAGTGCCTAGCTCAGTAATGGAGCAGATGAAGCTAAATTTCTCTTTCATGCAGCAAGACACTCTGTAGCAGCCATCCAACCCTTGCAGCGCCCTATCTGCCCACCAGGCTCCTCCATACAACACACAGTGCTTTTAGACAACGTGCTGAGCAGGCAAAGCCTGAAAATTCAGGGATTACTTTCTTGCTAAAGTTCAAGGGCAGCTCAGGGAAATACTCCCAGGTGAGATCTGATAGGGCAAAGCTGTGCCTGCTTAAACACGAGGCTTTAAAAGGAAAGAAGAGCGAGGGGAGTGGTGTGAGAAGACATGAAGCTTAAGGTGGGTTATGGTTTGTAGGGCTGGATCTTATGTCTTTTAGCACTTTAATTCTGTGTTTCCAGGTATGCCATAGTCATGCCGTGACTAAAGTGGCACCTTTTTGCTTAGGCTGCGAGTCTGGGGCTCTTCAGTGCTCTCAGTGAAGTGGTGAGGGTGGGTTGATGGTTGGACTGGGGATCTTTGTGGTCTTTTGCAACTTTAAAGCCTCTATGACTCTAGAAATGTAGGAAGTTAAACACTCTTCTTCACTCTTGTTTTCAGCCCTCAAAGATTTAAGTTTTATTTGGTAATGTGTTGAAGTTTGGCTTGCTCTCTGAAGATAAAGTCATGAATCCAATTGTTTTGATAGAGCTTTCTGCACCAGCAAGGGGGGAAAGCAAATAGATTGGAAATATTCATTTAATAGCACTTTAAAGCAGCTTGTCCTCAGACTGCTGCACATCCAGAACATGCAGCAGTGAGGGGGCATAATGTTTCAACCTCTCTTAAAAATGACTTACAAGCTCATGCTGAAGAACTCTCACACTTGTGCTCTTCAGTATAAATATGCCAATATTAAACTCATGTTGCTGTTATACTTCTAAGTGTTTTTCTATATAGAGGCAGCAGAATGATTCCACCAGCATCTGTCTTCGATTGCCGCAATTCAGTGCGATGTGAAGCAGAGCCCCAAGACTGGTCTCATTAAGGGCAGCCTGCTGCTCTGCTTCATGATTTTCTTCCTCTCCTGACATGTTTACAGATGGCTCTTCAGTCCCTGGTCACTGTCAAATCAACGTGTTCCAAACACAAAGGTTTCAGTGACGCTTCTTTTTTTCTGTCCTAAGTCCTTCTGCCACTACGATAGAAATGAGCTGCACTACTTTAAAATGAAAGACTGGGAATGGAGCAGGCATGAAAGCAGGTGGTTCCAATTAGGAGATTCTGCTCATCTTTGAGGTGTAGAGGGCTATCTGGCATTTGGTCAGCTGTTCCAAGCCCTGCTCATCCACAGAAGGGCTGGTGGCAAGGCAGAGCACCATGTTCTGTCAGTTCACAGAAAACTGGGAATTGCAGAGGCTATTGAGGTGAGTTCCACATAAGCTTTCCAAGAAGCTCACCTCTACAAACCTGTGAAGCTTCTCCAGAGCTTGTATGATGAATTGCATTATCATTAACAGTTATCATGTATGTACATATATCCATGCTGGAAAAAGGCTCAGGTTTGTGTTGTGGTCAAGTAAGGGAATCAATATCTGTATTTAATGAAGTGACGTGATATTCTTACTGCTCTCTTTCTGGGATATTTTAGTATTAGTTTCCTCTTATATCAGAGGGTGAGAAGTCTCCAAGTATGCCCATAATTAATCATGAGGCCTGAGTGTGTTATTTCAGTTTTGCAGAGATTCAGGCTGTGCGTGTTCATTAAAGTCTAGTTCACCCTTTTATTTCCTAATGATTAATGTCGCTACTGTCACAGAGGACTTTACCCCCACAGTGGTGGAAAGGCTGGGAGCTGGCTACCATTGTAATTCTGCTCTCGTGGCATCCTCTATCATCATATGCTGATTTCTGGCCAAAGCACTTTCATTAAGACAATACAGGAAAAGTTGGCCATTGTGGTTTCCTAAAGGCAAAGGCATCACAGCAGAAAAATAAAGCCTTTTTAATATCACAGTGAGAGGAAATATGAGATACAAGGAGGTCAAGATGTGCAATGAAAACAATGCAAAAAGTTCAGGAATTTTTTTTTTTTTAGTAGAACAAAATGCAGTCTTTCTCTTTCAGAGACTAGAAAGGATTCATGTTACGGGCAAATGTGCCACAAAAGTTATAAAAGGCAATGGGGACACTTCCAGGTGGGTAAGCAGCATGTTGGCTCCAATCTCTCCCATACTGAGATACCAGCTGTCCCACTTAGCATGGGATTTCCTGCAGTACATTCACAAATCCCATGCCCCTCATTAGGTGGCATAACCTGTACTCCAGCAAGAGTGATGTACACAAACTGATCCAGTCTGCTACGTACAGTTGACAGAGGCATTGTTACTCTATAGGCCTTATTGGTCATAGAGTGTGTAGGACTCCCCATTGTGATTTCTGCCCATTTGAAGCTTCTGTGCTCCTGCTTGTGGTCTCTCTCCCTCCTTCCTGGCTCTCACAGCCCTCTTGTCACTGGTCAGTGGAGGTAAAGGTCCAGTGGTAGTTGTCAGAGCTGGCCGAGGCACGTGTTGTGCTCACCAATGGTCTAAATGACATTTAAAGCACATGCTTTAAATCAGGCAACCCTATTCTGGCTGAAGTCAGAAGACATAAATACAGGAACCCGTTTTTTTCTACTGCATCTTCCTTTGCTCATTGGCTCTGCAAAATGTTGTCATTTTGCTCCTTTTCTCTCCAGTTCTACAAGGCAGAACTTCCAGTGAAGTTGATGAGGATGTGGAGATTTAGCTTTAAGAAATAAGAAGGGTAGACCATCTTAATTTTCTCCAAGGGCTCAATAACCTCAAATTGAAGTGTGGCTTATTAGCAAAGGTCACGGAAGAGAGAAAACCTAGGAGAAAAAAGGGTTTGCAATTAGGAGCAAGTAACTGGAATAATACTTCAATTTCCATGGATGATGAGATGAATCTGTCCTGGCAGAGCTAGCGTGAAGAGAGGATGCGTTGTAGCATGAGTTAGTGAAATGTTTCTATTGTCCACAAGGAGAGAAAAAGCTATTTGTATAGCAGCATGTAAGGCAGTGCTTCCATGCTTGATCTGTTTTCTGAAAGTGGCTGGGTATGGCTGTGTTGACATCCTGATGGGGGACCCACATCAGGTTTAGACCTCAATGATGTCAGTAAATAAACAAGCTCAGAACGGCTCAAAGCAGAGGGTCTTGAAGAAATTTAAGATGGAGCAAAAATGTATGGAAACTCTTGTAAAACAACTGCACCATGATTGAGAGTGGTGATTCAACAGGAGAAATGCAGCATGTGTCTCTTGGTTGGGATGCTATTGAAATGGCACAAAGGAAAACAGTCCGGAATTCACAGAACAAAGGTCTTCAGCTTCAGAGCTCATCTTGAAGATGGGTGAGCACCTCTGGGATATTCCCACTGTCCTCTGTGCTTAGCAGTATCAGGACAGTCACTTTGGAGTTTCTCCTTGTTCCAAGAGGACAGCACACGTTCAAATTCAAAGCAAAATGAGATTGGCCATTTTTGAATTTAACATCTGAACTATGAGCCCTTTCTGCTCACAGAGTCCAAACTGTGCTTGCTTTTATCACTTCTGAGAGCCCATTTGTACTCCTGTAAGGTGTAGCATCCCAGACTTTTAGGTTGAAAGATTATCTCTGGGAACAGCTTACTCTTTGCCAGTGGATCCTAAGGTATAGGATCAGCCATGAGGCATTGCACTAAACAGGGCACGTCTCCCACTGACCAGCTCTGCCCTGTTGGTGTAACACTAGTAGATTTGCCAAGGAGCTTGGAAATCAGCGGAGACAGAAGGAAAGGCAGTGCAGGGCCTCTGGCTGAACCATTTGTTTTGATGTAAAGAGTATGCAGTGACAGTAGTTAGGGTGACAACCTGGGATTTAGGAAAGCTGTGCTCAATTCCCCGCCACGCCAAGTGTGACGCTGCACCTCTGTGCCACAGCTCCAAATCTATGTAATGGGACAACTGTATTTTCCTCTTTCATGGGGCTCTTGGGAAAATAAATGCCTTTAAAACTATGAAGTGTTCCGTTAACCCGACAATGAGATTATAGAAGAGCATTACACAGATATGGCAGAATCCAATGAAGACAGTTTCGAAATAATATTAGCATCTATTATCTTGAGTTTAGTTCTCTAAGAAGAGACCATTCTGTATCTGTGTTTCAGGCTATTAATCATATTGCTGATCCATTGATCATTCAGGACATTCCCTGGCCCTGAAAACCTAGAAGAGCTTTGACATGAAGTGTTTATCAGAATAAATATTTCCTCTATTGGACAGAAAGCTGGGATCTGACATTTTCCTACGTATCTCTTATTTTCTTATAAACTAGCAGGAGTTAATAAGATGCAGTGATGGTTTTTCCAGGGTGTTCTGTAACTCAGAGGAGTAGCTCGCAGATTTTAACTTTGCTCAGCTTTCTAGATATCTTGCCTGGGCTCTAGAGATAGGCCAGTTCAATGATTAAGGAGTTCTGTTAGTATCAGCACTGTTCAGAGTTCAGGCTGCTTTATCTCTGTCTTGCTCCTAGTCCCAGCTGAAATCAAGAGGTAGAAAGGCAAATTGAGTGATAGTGATTATTATTAATTGCACGACAAAGTTAAAAAGTTATCCAAACTTTTTTGGTGTCTCAAAAAAAAAAAAAAAAAAAAAACCAACAAAAAACCAGGTATGTGGAGTCTTAAGATTGTCATACAAATTGGTGGTTTTTTTGTTTGTTTGTTTTTTTTTAATCTGAGTCCATTCAAGCATACCACATGTTTGATATGGGCCTCGTGTAGCTTTATCTGAATCAGTTCTCCCAAAGTCTTAAACTCTATAATTAAGCTCTTTTTAGTGACTGGAAAACTGCCACTAAATTTGAAATCTGTCATGGTAATTTCAAGGCTAAAGGAATTAAATTTAACAAGAGATATTATTCCTAATTATTACCCTATCTCCAGCCCTTCGTTCTTGCCTAAGCTCTCTTAAAGTTTCGTTCGTTCCATAGCCACCTGATCACCAGAATTTTAATTAATGCTAATCAAGATGTCTGAGCCATGAATGCCCATAGATTATTCTCTTTGACTTAATGGTAGGTGTTCATCTCAATGCCTCATCTTATTTGCTGCTTGGGGTGACATAGCTTTCATCATTTCCTGTTCTGATACAGCTTTACCTGAAATTGTTTGAGTTGAATGAGCTGAATTTAATTTGTAATTTCAGACTAAATTACCACTTCTGTGCATTATGGCTGTCTTGCAGCAGGTAAATCCTTTCTGGAACTGTGCTGTTGTCACTGATACCGTATTTAGATGCAGGGTCTGATTTTCCTATCCCAAAGTGGTATAGATGAACTGCTTATACTGGCAATGTTTTTGTTAGTAATTTAGATTATTGATTTCAGCAAATGTCTTTATGGATTCCCTATAATTGCTGGCATAATGTTTTCCAGTGGTATTTAATAAACACTTCTAGAATTCTTAATTGGATGAGTATTACTAAAATAAGGTAACTTTACATATGTGAAGGAGAGGAGGATCAGTCCTCCCGGGGTAGATGCCTATTGAAGACCAGTGTTTGCACATCCATCCTATGAATGAAGAGGAAAGGAAAGGTTGGCTGGAAGAAGTTGTTCAGCTTGTTGCCATGCATGAAATTGTTGCTTGTCCTTAGTTTTCCTGTGGCCAATTTTTGACTTCAGAGTCATTGATTTCTCTTGATTTTTTTTTTCCTGTTCAGTAAACGATGTCTCTTACAGAACATGGCAATAGCTGTACTGGATGAAAAAGCTGACTGCCTCTGGAAACAGCTGAGAAAAGACTGGAAGCCCAAGGCAAAGACAGCAGCAAATTCTGGTGTTTTCCCAACACTTTCTCCCAGCTCTCAGTAATCAGAAGACCTGGAACTTTCTGAGCTTTCCCAGGAGTGGTGTGATGAGCTTACAGGCTGCTGGAGTTGTTGCAAAAGCCCCGATTCACCAAAGTGGTGATCCCCACAGATTTTTGAAGGCAGTACAGGGAGCGATGGCTCCTCATGAAGGAGGAATGATCTTCTATGATTGCACAGGTCAGTGCAGCAGGATGCCATGGGGCCCAGTGCCACGTTCACTGAGGATGCAGTGAGCACTTCAGTACTGTGACTGCTCTTTGTGAAACTTGGGCAAACGCATGACCCATTGCCAACACAGCAGGTGATTTGAGGCTAAACAAGAAAGCAGTGATGCTACCAGATTTCCATTGACAAGCAGGAAAAATGAGAGTCTGAAGTTTCCTCTGCATCTCTACTTGTGACCATCACATATAAACACAATGGCATTCAGTGAAGCGCTGGAAGTAAAGCAGTTGCATTTGTTCTCAGACAGGCTTAAATACTTTCATCTGGATACTTCTTTTTAAATAGCGTGTCCTTCTCTGAAGACATGGAGCTTTTTTTTTTTTATGTGGAGACTTAATTGAAGCAGTGTTATTTATAGCAGTGAATATTCATTCTTGTTAAAGGTGGTTCTGAGGGAGGCTAATAAATGTTCTTGTTTTCCTTTGCATCAGCTAACGATCTGGAAAACAAATATACTGCCATTCCTGGTGAAACATATCATGCAGTGCTGGATCACAGTGGTTAAATGTTGTATTTTACCGTCAATTTATTTACCCTTCACTTCCCCCCAGTGCTTAAAGCTCCTACTGCCATGCATCAAGCAGAGCTGGTGGGCAGTGCACATCCCAGAGCTGGCCACAGAGCTGGTCTGAGAAGTGAGACAATAGATGGAGCCAGAGAGACAAAGAAATAACAGGAGTAATTAGACCAGATCCATCAGTGTAACTGGGCCTGGTCTGGGGGTGCGTTAACGTTGTGGCACTGGTGTGAGGAGTGTCCTGTGATGTGTATGTGATATAGTGCTGAATATTGTTCCTGGTGACTTATTCAAAGAATTCTATTTGCAGAGGGAACCATTTCCAACTCTTGCAGGTTATGTTGAGCTCAGAGAGAAACAGCTTTGGCAGGTCATGAACAGACCCATGGGGAGATGAAAACGCTCTGAACTGCAGAAGCAGCCTCACTCGCACCTTCATCAGTTCTCATTTTGTAGAAGTTAATCCCTCTGTGAGCTTTTTGCAATGGCATCTCGCTATCCATTGACGATAAAGGAAGAGAAGGCATAAATTAGAAGCATGAATCATATCTCAATTTAGCCTGTCTCTTCTGCTAATAAAAAGCATAGGCTTCCCAGATACTCCTCTGCGATCAGGCTAGGGAGGAGGGTGGCAGGAGGAACAGGAGAAAAATGATGGCTTTTACAGTGGACTGGTTTCTATTTTCCTTTAAATAACTGAATTATCAATTAGAGAATTTTATTTTGTCTTTGTTTTGTGCCAAGAATATACTTAAGCTGGTTCTCTATTTCTAAGTGGGAGGAAAACTTGCTGGTGAAGTATCCATGTTGTCTCAGTGAATCCTGTGGCTCTGATGCAGATTTTGATAGAGAAAATTTTATGCAATAAACAGTATTTTACAGATGAGGAAATAGATATAGAGTTTGTGGAATGGGCTGTACGTAACCATTGCATCAGCAGGGGAATAGCCTATAGGCCCTGCTAGTTCCTCCTAGCCCTGAACTTTGCATCTCATGAGATTGACAAGTGTGTTAATATTTGTGAGGGTTTCAGACACCATAATGATGCAACAAGTAATCAGAACAGAAGATGCCGTTAGACATCCAGTAAGAATCTAGGAATTGAAACAACAGCAGCTCCATGTTTCTTTTCTTACAGCAGAGAGAATGTGGGTTAGGATTAGGTTGCAGTGTTCAGTTGACAATAGGAAGCCAATGCTTGTGAGAAGGCACAGATGTCTTTTAAGTAAATCGCATTTTAAAAAAAAAAGTGATGATATCTTCAGGAGAAATGAAATAACCCAGCTAGGATGTGGGCACAGAACACGAAAGTTTATTTTTTTCAGAAGAAATGATTTATTTTATTGCAGTGGTTCTTACAAGCTTTCTGTGGTGTTGTAATATGTTTATGGCAACATGTTTTTCAGTGTAATATCCTTAATACTTTACTACTTTTTTTACCTTATAGAAAGCCGCAGAATTTAAACAGACCGAACTTATTTCACAGGGGAAAAAACAACCACTGTAAAAACCCTCCCACAGACTAGTGAAAACAAATGTGTGCTAACACCACAACAAATATTGATGACTTCCAAGATTCCACATGGTAGTGGAACAACCGTTGGTACTCAGACAAAATAACAGGGTTACGTGTTTTGCAACTTAGCACAAAACTCAATGAAGATCTTCTGCAAGAAGACTTTGCACTGTGTCAGCTAACTGTTGTGCTGCTGTTATCATTTCTTTTCATGGGAGAAAGAAAAGCAAGGCAGTACAGAGTGTGCTTGTTGGACTGCTCTGTTGGGGATGGTAAGGCACTGGCACAGGTTGCCCAGAGAGGTGCTGGATGCCCCAGCCCTGCAGGTGCTCCAGGTCAGGCTGGATGGGGCTCTGAGCACCAGATCAGCTGTAGGTGTCCCTGTTCAGTGCAAGGGAGTTGGACCAGATTGCCTTCAAAGGTCCCTTTGAGCTCGAATGATTCTATGGTTCTTGCAAGGTGCTGCTAACATATATTAGCAGAAGAAACTCTCATCTGAGTTTGTACTAAAAGTAAGCCTCTGGAAAAATGTATCTTGGTACAACTCATTGCATTACAGAATCCAGCGACCCCAAATTCTGGGATGTGGTCACTGGTGTGCAGTGAGCTGGCTGGGGGTACAGCAGGAAGAAAAGTAAAGGAAGTAGAATTGTTTTCCCCTGTCTTTCCAGCAAATTTAGCTGAAGAGCCAGCAGTGTCCTGCCTGACAAGACTGTGACAAAGCAGCAATATTTGCCAGGAATAAGAAATGAAACTTGAGCAAGAGTTCTGAGTTATAAGTAGCAGTGTTTTGTGAAAGCGTCTGCACGCTTCCCCAAAGGCCAAAGCAGTTCTGCTGTTCCGAGGCAGGCAAAAATTAGCAAACCAAGAAAAGTGGCATCTCAAACAGTACAATTTTGTCCTCTAATGCTACTTCTGCACAGGAAATATAGGAAGTAACAAAGAAAGGACAGCTTCTGGCTAGCAAAAGGGCACCCTGCTCTGGTGTTCTCCAGCTGTGTAAACATCAGCCACAGCCTCAGCTGCTGCTGTGAGGAAAGGACATGGAGCTGTGGGAGCTGGGGGATCCTCCAGCATCTTTCCTTGTCCTGTGTTTTCTGGAAGCACTCTCTTTGACTCCATCTGTCCTTGGATTCTGCCTCCTGCGTGTCCCAGTGACTCCCAGAGCCTCAGCAGAGCAGTAGCACTGAGGAATAAGCCTTTCTTACCGCACCACAGGCAGAAGAGGAGTTTAATATCTGCAGGGTAGTAACAAGCAGAACCACTCAGATTGTGTCCACAAACCCATGTGATGAATGTAGCTCAGGTCAGCAGCAAAAGATAATGAAGGCTGTTATATAAAACACAGCCCTTGTTTTGGAAGCTAATATTCATCTTAAAGATTAAGTCCTTTCTGTGAAAACAGTAAATGCTCTGTCCTTGCCTGTGCCATTTCAGGCCTGCTGCACAGAGCATATCATGCACTGATATTTAAGATTTTGGTCCATTTTATACCCAAGCAGCTGAGTCCTCACTTCTTATTTGCTAAAGCCTGCCCACTGCTGGGGGTGAGATGCCTGCAAAAGCTTTCTGGACAGTTGTGTAACAAAATGCTGGCACTGATTGTGCAAGGAGATTTTTAGGAAAGAGCTAGAGAAGTGTGTCAGAGTAGTTTTGGTAGTACTGCCATGGGGTAGCTGCTCTCTGAGGAGGCTTGTGCTCTTTCCTTTGTTCTCCCTTCAGTTCTTGTCTTGGAGGCTCAGTGTATTCTTTCCTTTTGTTCCACTTATTAGAAGCAAGCACTTGACCTTCATTGTTTTTGGGACCTTGCATTGCTGCACAAGCAGCCCTGCAGCCCTGGGGTTTGTCCTGCTGTGGAAAATCATGGCTTAGGTTGGAGGGGGCCTGAAAGAACACCCAGATCCTACCCCCTGCTATGGGCTGGTTGTCTCTCACTAGATGAGGCTGCCCTGGGCCTCATCCAACCTGGCCCTGGAGCACTTCCAGGGATGGGGAGAACTCCTGTGGGCTACTGACATGTGAAAAGATTTCCTTTTCTACCTATGTTTACGGGAAAGAAGGGCACAAAACCCAAATGTTCATATCAAAATAAGAAAGGAGAAGTTTGTTATAAAATTAAGAGGGAAAAAATGGCAATAATAATTTGGCCACTGATGCTGGGGACCGTGAGCAAATACTGAGAGATGGATGTTCTATCTGTGCATGCCCTGGGGGTTGTTCATCTGCTAAGAATTATTTTCTCCTGCATGATGGAAATGATTTGAAATGCCTCCAGGAATGCAGCCAGCTCCCACCTCGTACTGTTCCTCCATAGGAGAGATGTGAAAGGAGGGAAAGCTGCTTCTGAGGCCCCAGACACAGTGTTAGTGCTGGCTCCATGGAATGTACTCTGGTTTCTACCATCAAAACCTCTTGCTTGCTGCATCTGTTGGCAAGATGTTCATATTGCTGTTAGTACCCTTGAAGGAAAATCTGAATGTTTTCACTCAGTACCAGACTGATCAAGTGTCCAACACGAAGCAGGTGGGAAGAGAAAGGAGAGAAGACCTAAAAGATTGATATGGATGTCCTCTAAGAATTTCTTTGTGGCTGGACTGGCACAGAAACTTGAAATCAGACAGACATCTTAACCATCTCTCCATTGAGGTGGGGTTGACCTCATCTCTCAGGTAACAGCAATAGAATAGGAGGGAATGGCCTCAGGTTGTGCCAGGGGAGGTTCAGGTTGGGTATTAGGAAAAACTTGTTCTCCAAAAGAGTGGTGATGCATTGGCACAAGTGCCCAGGGATGTGGTCGTTGGAGGTGTTCTATAACCATGGGCATGTGGTACAGAGGAACGTGGTTATTGGGCACTACTGGTGGTAGGTAGAAGGTTGGACTAGATGATCTTAGTGATCTTTTTCAATCTCAATCATTCTGTGATCTCAGACATTGCTGAGGTGGCAGCTCTACTTGTGTTTTAAAGGGAAGGCGGGCAGTGATGTAGAAACTAAGGGTCCAGTGAGTCTCCTTAGCAGGCTTCACAGAACAAAGGCATTTAAAGCAAACTGAGGGTTGTTCTGTTTTGTACCAAGGGCAGATTTGGCCTTTGGCCTGTGTTGGGATCAGGAAGAGAGGGAAAACATCTCTGACTGCTCTGTGCCTTCCTACATATCCACGCTGAACACGCTCTTTACTCTGTTAAATCCAATTTCCTCAGTACTATTTCTGGTATAAAAGTAAAGGGTCATTGAAGTTACCCTGATTACAAAACCAGAGTAAAAGAGAGGAAAATTAAGCCTCCTCGTCTCTTAGCCAGTGTGTAATTTTTAGCTGGAGTGAACATATTGCCACAAACTTGTCAGCAAACAAAATGAATGGTGATCAGAACTACCTGGGGAGAATGTGCTTACTGGGGTGTGAAATGCCTCGGCTGTCACTCCAGCAATCCTTGCAGCTCCAAGGACAAATGAACAGCATCTGTGCTCAGGCTTTTGTGTCTCAGGACTCCAGTTGTGGGTTGGACCTTCAGCACTCTTCCCTTTCCATCTCACTGATAGCACGTGTGAGAGATCTGTACCTTCCCGAAGGTGCCAGGATGGGTCTTTTTCCCCCTTCACCCTGCACAGCCTCAGGCCAAGTAAATCTCAAGCCAAGAGTAACGTAATTTCAATTGCTGTAAACCAAGGTTAGATGCTTCATGCTGTAATCAGAACTGGCAGCTTCCAGTGAGTTTTTTATTACTTAAAAGCAGAATTGATTGTATGGTAGCAAAGCTGAAATCACGAAAGAGCAATTTGTCTTGTAATGACCCATCTGGGGTACGTAGTTGACCTGCTCCCTAAGCTCTAATTTTAAAATGGTAGGACAGGCATTTAAGCCTATGACTAAAGCTTGAAGGAATTTCTAGGATCCTCCTGACCCCCCCTCCAGCACAGATTAAAGAGCCCCATCAAATGAGCTTCTGGATGTGCAATTCTGGCACTCAGAACTTTGCCCGTTCTGTTAGCAGATGTTTTGTGTTGTTTGCAGTCTGCATTCATCTGTCTCTACTACCTTCTCTCATCTATAATCAAGTTCTTGAGCTACAAATGAGCTGCTCAACAATGCACAACCTTATGTTCGTAACATAACCCACTAAAGCTGGCACATTTTGTAGAAAGGTTCTATTTCTAGAAGAGTGGATAGAGGGTTAATAGATGTTGCCCAGGCACAAACACCTTTTGTTAAAGCTGGTAGCAATCACTGAAGATGTTATGAGTAGCAATAAGCCATAGTTATGAGCAGCATATTGACCTGTCAGACTGTATATCAATCTATAACATTTGATCATCCATTTCTTGAATTAACTATTAATCGTTCATTAGTTCTTTATGAAGTATTTATATATTCATCTTTCATCTGAAGTGTGACTGTAATGCTAAAGTCTAGTACTTCACCATTGTGTTCAAATGACCACACAATCAGTAAAAAACAGGTTTTGGGAGCGTTCCCACCACTTTGGCTGAAAAAACTGCACATCAGTATCTGGTCCCAGATTTAGCCAGATGTGGGGGATTCGTTTTCCTTGTCTAGATACTGCACATCTTGCTGAAGCTGTATTCCCTCTTCTGTTAGAGGAGAGACCATGGCACTATTAGAGCAAAATAGATTGAATCCATCCATTTCAGGCCTCACAGAGTGGCTGAGGGTATTTAGATGTCCACATGTGGCATGAGTAGCTTAGATGCTAGCATAGGACACTCATCTTTATCATATCAGGAGGTCAAAGGAGGGTTAAAATTTCAGCAGGACATTCAGTTCATGGCACACAGTCTTTTATCTTTGGCTGTAGCAACTTTTACACTCTTTCTGGCTCTTAACTAATAATAGCAAAGCTAACTGACACTCATGAAAGCATTTTGTACAGCTTCCAAGCTGGGCACTGCACTCTTTTTGGTGTATTTACACTCCAGTTATCCTCCTTCATTATCTCCATGTCCTACATCATCAGGCAGCAATGTGTCAAAAGATCACGCATCACAAAACTAAGCCTCACCACAAAGAGTGCTGAGCTGGGAATGTGCAAGAAGAATATTTTGGCAAACTCTATGGGGAACAGAAAAGAACAGCAGATGTTTCAAATAGGCAAAAGCTTCCAGTTTGGCCTTGAGTCTGTACTCCGGACCAATCTCTAGATAACATCCTCCATCACTGCGCCAAAGGGAACAGTGAAATCATTCTGGTTCATCTTTTGATCCCGGTGTTGTTCTGGTATCTGCAAACTCTGGTAGAGCTGACTCAAATCCCTTCGAACATCATCCAAAGATGCCCAAAGATTTCATTATTCTCTGTCCCTGACTCTCCATGGCAATCATCCAACACCTCAGTTTGAGCCACTGGAGGCAAAGATCCCAAATATTCTCAAGGGGAATGGAGTGGTGAGAAGGTGAGAAATGATCTGCTGTGATATAGGGAGGACGATTCCCTATGAGTGTCTGAGCAAACGCGCATAGGTAGCAAGTTGGATGGTGGTTAGTAGATCGATAGGCTTGTAGTTGCTGAGGCATGGCCGCCTTCATTCTTTATTTAAAACAAAGGTTTCCAGCCTGGATTACAGTTCTCTGCTTGTCTGCTCAGTCGGGATCAAGCTGATGGGGTGGTTGTTCACCGAGGGTGTATCAAGCCCAGGCAGAGGCCTCACTGGTTCCTCCTTTATGTCCCAAACTGCCAGCCCATCTCCATCCTGCCCATCTGCAGCCTACCGACCCGTTCCATGCTGGCACCTTCAGCCAGGCGCTCAGGCCAAGGTCTGCTCTGGTGCCAAGGCCTCAGCTGCTGCTCTCAGCGTGGTCCTGCTGCAAGGCTGCAGCTTGGCACATAGGACAGGGATCCCGTGTCTCCTTTGGGGATGCCTTTGACATGGCTTCTAAGCAGGGGACAGACAACCCCAGGGGTGGGGGAAGAGGGCTGAACTTCTGCCCCTTGCTGGGTGCCATGGGCAGGCTCGCGCAACGGCGCAGCCACAAGGAGGGAGAATGCTCTAACTGCTGCTTTTAATTTGTACGCTTCTTTGTTTCATCCAGCAGCCTGCCTGTGTGTCGCCTTTCAAGTGATTTCCCTTGCTGCTTTCGCTAACATGACTTTATCCCTGCCGGAGAGGTGAGCCGGGGATATGTTGAATACAAAAAGAGAGAGGCAGGATAATCAAACACCTGCTCCCACTAAAACAAAGCCTTTCCTCTTCACAGGCTGTTGAGCACTGATGGGGAGAGGTGAAGGCCTGCACCAGCCCTCGCCCGGAGCTGGGCCCAGCCATTGGAGCAAGGTTGTAAAAGCAGAAAAATGAGTGTGCATTGCGCTTAGGCTGCAGTCATTCTGCCTAAACTGGGGAACATTCTGCAAATATTTCAAGTCAAATACTGCTGGTGCTGTCACTGCTGCCTTGCAGTCACTGGGCAGCCGTAGGTTTGCCTTGGTGACTCCAGCTGGGCAGCCTCCCGTTCGGACAAGCAAGACTACCAAAAGACTGCAAATTGGCCCTGTGAATATGCTCATGGCCACGTACAGGAGTGGGGAGCTCTGCCTGGCTGCCTCCTGGCTGCAGAAGCATTGCAAATCTGCTCGCAATACAACCATCTTCTGATCAAGTACACAGCAGATGTGCCACAATCTACAAGGGCATGGATGGGTGGATGGATGGATGGGCAGTGGCTGTACTGCCAGCCTTCTCCCAGAACATTCTGTTTTTCTCTTGGTTCTCACACAGCTCTGTGACAATCACAGCTTCCAAACAGGACCTTGGGCATTCCTTGCTCTCCCGAAGGACTTATCTCATGCAGGTATTCAGAACTTCACTGGTAATCGCTCTGACTTAACCTTAGTAATTTCAGAGACACCTGTACGTGGTGGCAATAAAGTGTCCTATGTTTCTCCCTAACACAGAATTCTCCATGTGGGAGGGTCATTTCTCTTGCTATGAACAGGAGCATCTGGCCCTCTGGCCATTGCCTTCATCAGGCCCACAGCTCAGAAGAAGAATTTTCTCCATATCGGTTACTAGGACCAGCTGCTCCAGAAATAAGATTATAGATCATATGGAGCACAGTGGCATCAGCTCTCTACCATATCAGAAGCCTAAAAATACCATCTGATCTTGACTGCTCTGAATCAATAGGGGCAAAGAGATGTATATTTCAGACAGGAAAACTCCAAAGCAAATCTATGCAAGTCTCTAAGGGCTACTATTACTTGAATGGTAACCAAAGGGAAATAGGCAAAGGAAAAGGAAATGCAACAGGGCTCAGAGAGTGTTTGCATATATTTGTTTCATAGACACACCTGCATGGCAAGTGCTTTGCACCATCTATTGCACTGCTCTCCTATACACCCATTTTTCATTATAGAGTTGCCATTTCTAAACATGTAAAACTAGGATGTGCTGGCATGGTTTAAATGGTGCTACAAGCACTGCAGAGAGGCACAGCGATAGCTGTGTGGGAAATGAGAGAAGAGAGGAATTCTCCTGAGCAAAGAGCAATATCAAGCAAATGCTGAACTGACAACCTCTGCTGCTGAGACCGAAATCTCTGGCAAAAAGCCACCAGCACGTATATCCATGCAGCAGTGAACAGCCCCTCAGCGGAGAGCGCGTCGGGAATGCATTCAGCACGTAAAGCATCAGCTGTGTGAAAAACTGCAGACAAGATAATCCTGCTGTTTCATCTATTGTGGAAATTTAGGTTTGGATTTGAAGGGCAACTTTCCGGGGCTTTTCAACTTGTTAATTCAAAGGCAAATGGGTGTATACTGGTGCTGGTTTCACACATCTCTCAGGTCAAGGATTCAAGACAACAGAGAGGGAAGTCTCCAGGGCTGGGTTTCTGAATATGCTGTTTTCTCTCCACTGCAGTGTGGTGCAATGTTCAATGCTACCAAGACATCAACATTTCAACATGTCTATGCTCCCTGCCTGGTATGCCCTGGTGAGCTCCCATTTGGTCTTGGCATTAATTGTATGGCCCTCGTGGTGGTTTGGGGAAAATCTCTTTATCAGTGCCCTGATGGAATAAAGATCGTGTGTAGCCTGAAGAGAAGAAAGTAAGGAAAAAAATGGGTTAGAGGTGACACTGGAGACTTGTTTGCCAGGATTTAATACATACTGGATAATTGGCAGCTGGCTTTCCATTGCCAGCTTTTCCATCTCAAATCTTTTTATTTCCTTAGGCAACATTTACTTCTGCTTTTTAAACAAAGCACTCTCAGAGCCAGAAAATCACAGTGCAGACTTACTGACTGCATTCAGACAGCTCTCCAAACCTCCTAAATGCATTAAACCACCCTTCTAAGTAGCTCTTTGTGATTTCAGTGGGAATAAGGATGCTGCTCTACCAGGAAGCTTTAGTGAAAACATGATCATTCACAAGAGCTGCTCAGTATTTCTGGGCTGAAATTATCCACAACAGTATTTTTGTAATTCCATTTTTAATCTCTTGTAGTGGGAGGAGGAGATGTTGTTCCAGCTCACCATCTAACGTGGTAATATATGTTTCCAGTGTTGAGAAGCAGTTAATGAAACACAAGAAGCTGAGGCCAACTCTAAATCTCAGCATCACAGAAGGATGCTACTGGTGTGGGACTGGGACATGGTCAAACCATTGCTGTCTGCATAGACCCACAGCCTGTTTTTAACACTGCCAGACTCCTCAGCAGTAGCACATGTTGGATTTATCAGCCCTTATGAGATATGGCACTGCAGAAATTGGTCTGAGACTGCCGGACTATTTACTACCGCTATACCAGAATAATTCTTATGCTTATTCCCTGTTCTGAATGCATCCAAAACTGAACCTCCCAGGTGAAGTTGCACTGATTTAAATCCAGCCATAAATCTGTTGCCCCTTACTGAGCCACTCATTTCTTTTTTACTATTTTTGAAGGGCAGGGAACAAGAATCTATCGGTGCAGAGAAAATGAAAGCAGTTTTCCAAACTCCTCAGCAAGAGAGAAATATTTTCACACGTTTGTTCTTTGTCCATATGCACCGAGCAAATCTCCAGACATTTCACACTGTGCCATCCCCTCATCTGGCTCTGTTTTCTGTTTGGTTTTCTCTCTCAAAGGTTTCTTGTTTCTCCCCTGTCTTCTCTTAAATTTTCTCCCCAGTCTCTTGCGTAAGGATGAGAACGAGCCTGGTTTACCTATTCCCTCCTAAGCGGCAAAAGCAAACAAAACAAAGCCAAATCCCCATGCATCCCAGTGATCAGAATGTTCCATCAGTGCACCTGGCTCCGATGTCTGCCTCACACTCTATCCTTGGGCTGCTTCATTCAGAGCTGATTTTTTTCTCCTTTGGGACATAGGGAGGAGAAATAATTCCCCAGCATGATGATGGCCAGATTTTGGAAAGCCTTCCTGAGTCATTTTAAACTTGTTTTAGGCTCCTACAGTTTTCATATTAAGGTGGTTTTTTTTTTGGTAATTCCCTTCCGTGAATAGGAGGCTGTGTCATCCAGTGCTCCACTTCTTCACAGCTTCCATTCTCTCAGCCTTTGGACAATGAAAATATTAGGCTTTTGGTAACCAGCATGTAGAAATCTCTACATTCATTTTGCTGGTTTATGGCAATAGAAAAGAGGTTTTCATACTGTAAGTGTGCTAAAATATTCTGATTAGCCTTGAACAGTGGTAGGAGGAGATAAGATAAGCTCTCAGTGTATTTCAGAAGTAAACAGCAACGTGTTAAATTGGTTTAACAACTGTTGGATGAGTTTAAATGAGGCGTCTTTTTTTTTTTTTTCTAAATGACATACCAAGAAAAAAGTAGCCCTTTGGTTTTTTAACGACACATTCACTTATATCACTTAATGTTCCATCCTACTTCATCTACAGGCATTGCTGTGCAAAATGTTGGCATTATTGCCATCTAAATTAAATAACTACTTCGTTAGCCATTCTGCTGATAAGCTGATTTTAAGAATGTGGATTTTAATGATGAAATTCTCGGCTGGACACCACAACAGCAAAGTTTTTTCTGTAGCTCCAAGCGTGGTGGCTCATGACTACATATTAGTGACAATAATGTTCAGATCACCCAGATCGGAATAGTTTTTCTCAAGGTAGATCATCTGGGGATGCTTGGATCTTCAATCCCTGAACCATTTGCTCCAGGGCTTTGGACACTGAAGACAGCAGATGGAATGATGTAGCCTATTTTGTCCACTTCTTCCAATTATCAGCCTTTCTTTAGATTAGGCAAGCATTTCTGCAAAGCTACTGAGAAGGTTGGCTCAGTGGGCCATAGGGGTGGGCTGGGACTTGGGTTTCACTGTGGGTATTGCAGAACCAGAGCAGGTTGAACCCCACGTCCAGGCACACACTGCCCACATCCTCTGGTTTCTGTGGTGTGTAATGAACAAAACAAACCTCCACAACACAGACACACCGGGTTAGAGATGCCCCTGCGTGAGGGAGTGTGAGGGAACTGTGTGTGGGTACTGAGAATTGCCAAGATCTCTCCTGAGGAGATACGTGGTCTGAATATTTTCCTCAACCATCGTTTTACAGAGCAAGCCAGAATTTTTAAGGAATATTGAAGTCGGGAGAAAGTAATCTCGTTATTTATTTATTTACTTATTTATTCTTGGGGTATAGGCTGATAAGAAAGCAATTGGATGAATAACTGTATTTTCCCCTGTTTTCCCTTAAATGTCTGTTAGAAGATAGGAGTTTTTTTCCATGCCTTTTAGGAGACTATTTCACAGAGATTTTGTCCTGTTTATGAGCTCAGACTTTCGCTTCTGTCATTTCTATCATGCTTCCCTCAGCATCGCATTTTGTTACACACAAAATGATTCTTTTCTCTCTGCCTGAACATAGTAACCGTAGCTCTAGTCATTACTCAGTGAAGCTATATATACTTAATTCATCATCTTTCCTCATAAATCAATCTTTTCAACCCTGAAATCATTTTAGCTGCTCTTTGAATTGTCTCCAGCTTGTCTGTTTTTGCCTGGTAATGATGTGGCCCAGAACTGAATGTTGCATTCAGGGTAGGCTGCCACCGAAGTAATGGGAACCGGGATGATTTCCACTATCTGCCGTTTGACACAGAACTTATTGCGAATATATTGCAAGAAAAGGTCTGCTCTTACAAATGTAGCAGAGCTGGAAACAAACCAGAGGCTGATTCACCTCAGTTCCCTCCAGCTGTCCTGAGCTGTGCTGATCTCAGCAGGGCAGATGGATGGGCATCTCCCTACAGCAGTGCACACATTTTTCTGCAGGGACTGGGAGGCCAGGGGGTCCCTGCCTGGTGCAGACTCTGCTTGCACCAGGATAGTGCATGTGCAATTATGTTGGTTGCTCCAAAAGTAATGCTTCCTAATTATTTCCATGGAAACTACAGCAGTTACAAAGAGCACAATAACACTATCTGACAGAGCAAATTCTCAGCTTAAAAAAAAAACCAATTTTTCAACATAGTCACTTATGAACCTATCCCTGTTTTGTTGTCTGCGTTAACAGGGTGTTATGTCACTGTTTGCAGAGCACGAGTGTTTGTTACCAGTGAAGGCCTGGACTCAGGATTGCAACACTTTCCTGGAAGTCTGGCTTTGCATTCCTTGCCTGGCTTTCTCTTAGTGACATGCACTGGAGTGCAGGGTGCATTGTCCTCCTCCTAGCACTGCCTCCTGGGAGGCTGCAATTCCAGCTTCTGCAACAGCAGCTCTGGTTTAGAGTGCCAGGATACAATGATTTGTGCCCTCTGTATTCCCGTATCCAGCTGCTTGGCTGCACTGGGACATCCAGACCAGGGATGAAGTGCTCCAGCTCAGCAGCCAGGCACAGAGCAGCTTTGCTGTTGAAAAGCAATATGTGTAAAGCCACACCATAAGGATGATGTTTTAGGACTAACGCATCCTAGAATATGTAGGATGAAGCCATGACTTATTTCCTGCAGCATGTTATCAGTAAGACTGAGAAAAGAAGTTGCAAAGTGCAGATGAAAACCACTGTGACATTTCAAACTCATCTCAGGCCCTTTGCAGAATAAAGAATCATAGAATCAGAGAAGGGGTTGGGTTGGAAGGGACCTGAGATCAGCCAGCTCCAACTCTCTGCCACAGTCTGGTTGCCCCCACCAGCTCAGGCTGCCCAGGGTCCCATCCAACCTGGCCTTGAACACCTCCAGGGATGGAGCACCCTTCTTTTCTTCTTTAGGAAGCCTGAAAGGCAGAACTGAGTCCTGTTCCTGACACCTTGAAGGTCTCAAGTTTTCTTCTGCATTATCCAGCAGTCCTCTTCCTCCTTGTCCTCCTAGAAATGCATCTCTCAGGTTCTGAAATATCTCCTCAGCTCCAGCTCAGGTCAGGCTGTGGGGCTGAACTCAAACCAAACTTTCTGTTCAAAGCATTTATTGATCCATTCTTATGGCGCAGCCATCACTTAAATACAGCACCAACTTCTCCTTATGGCTAGTGGGGACTTTGTAGCCAGTCTAACAGCCCTCTTATTTTGATGTTAAATAGAGCAGCAAGAGTAGAACAAAAGCAACATCAAAACGAGCAAAGCAAGGTTCCCCCCACCACTCGCTAACAGGATTTCTGGAAGCTATTTCCTTCCATCAAGTTGGCTTGCAATATGCTGGCATGGCGCATCGCATCAGTAATGGGAAAGGGAAAATCGATAGCAGGGAGGGAGGATCAATGTGAAAAGAAATGGCAAGTTTTGTTTTAAAAGATTTTGGCGGAGGGGTTTTTAAAAAAATGATGTCATCTGTGGTATTTCTCTACATCAACAGCACGGGCTGTGGATTGCACCAATCCCACATCAATAACATCTGCAAATGCCGCTTTCTGAGAGGTACAATCAATCCTGCCCAGTGGGCCTCGAGGTACAAAAGTGAGCTCACAAACTATGCCTGCCATCTGCAGAGTTCACCCCCTGCATCTGAAGCCTGGCATCCTCACCCAATGTGCTTGACAGAGTCCAAGAATTCCCTGCAGTGATGCCAAAATCCATCAGTTGCTTTGTTTTGCAGCTTTTTGGTCTTGACAAAAGCCACCAGCTCCCCACGAGCAGCTCTGCATGGCTGTGCCCAGTTGGGATAATGTCGTTGCATGGTTGCATGCCCCATGTGCCCCCATGGGGGCTGTCCCCTGGGATTCTGTCTGGTCTTGGGTGCAGGGTTGAGACAGAATCATGGAATCATTAATGTTGGAGAAGATCTCTAAGATCATCAAATCCAAACATCGACCCACCCCTTCTATGCCTACTGACCACATCCCTCAGTGCCATATCCCAAAAGTTTCTGAACAGGAATGGTGACTCTACCACCTCCCTGGGCAGCCTGTGCCGCTGCATCACCTCTCTTTCAGAAAAGAAATGTTTCCTAACATCCAATCTGAATGTTGGCATGTTGATGTTGGAATTAGCAGCCCTGCAGCCAGCAGCACAAAACACTGAGAACATCCATGGGTGCAAAAGCAAAAAAAAAAAAAGGTAAAAACATACATTTGACACAGAATCACAATATATGGAAGAACTGCCTTCCCTGCTGGTCTCATTCAATATCCCTACAGAACCACCGTGCTGAGGTGCTAGGGCAAAACCATAAAGCACTCATGTGGAAGAAGATATTTCACCCTGAGGGAAGGGAATGGCTTCTCCCCAGAGGCTGAAATGTGTTTGCCAAAAAGTATTACGTTTTTGAAAAAAGATTTTGCTTTTTGAAGATGGTGCAAAATAGGAATTTCACTTCTACATCCATTTATAGCCACTGTGATCTTTTATTGCTTTTCCTCTACACATTGATAAAGCAAATGCTCCCTTCAGAGTTGTTTACCCTCAATAGTGCAGAGCCAAGCAGTTGTTTTAATTACAAGGTTTTCTGTAGAAAAGGGCATTTCCCTAATACTGTTCTTGCCTCAAGACCAAATAGATTGGGAACTTTAGTGCAGAAATGACTGTGAGTCATCAGTGAAAACAAAACCAGCCCAAAATAAATAGAAATGTGGCCGATACCTGACCCAGATCACAAGTACCCTATCGCTGTTGCTGATCAACAGAGTCATAAATGGCAACCTATCCATCCACCTCACCGAAGCACTCTGTATATCTCCAGTCGCAGCATCGCAACAGCATTGGCAAGGCAGGTTTGGTAAGTTGGAAGCATGTCCAAGTTAAAAAGATATGCATGACCTTAACAGTCGTACTACTATGAAGCACCCTTTGGGCACTTATAGAACTTTGGGGAAATGGAGGAAAAGGGAAAAGGAAAATGATATGATAAACTCAGCTAGATAAAATTTCATTTGTCAAAGAATGGTTGAGGAAAATGGCTGATGCATTCCAGGCTGTTGTGTAGTGTATTACAGAAGCAATCTATTTTTGTTCTGCTATTATGCCACGGAGAATTCATCTCTCTGCAACAGTAGAAGTGATAAAGGAAAAATTGGTCCTTCTCCTGTAAATCAACTCCAGTGCTTTGGGGGAGGCTGCTCTTGCTTTCTTTGCAGCTGAGCGTGAGCCTGCACATTCCCAAAGAAGCTCAGCAGTGGAAGCCAAGGTGCTCCTGAAGATCAAGGGCAAAACCTGGGACAAGAGAACAAGTCTCAAAAATAATCTGCCTGAGCTGGCATCTGAACCACAAAGTAAATCAAGCACTTGGAGACCTCAGAAGTTCAAAAGACTTTAAGAAAGATCAACTTGCCATTGAGCTTCTTCTTCTGAGTCTTTTTTTGTTTTGTTTTGTTTTTTTAATGCAAGTCAGTATTTCCTGGGAGCTTTTGCCCTCAGTTAAGTGCTCTGCAAATTCAATGTTGTTGTCTGGAACAAGAGAGACCAAAATGCTTATTGTGAGAGGAGCACTGATCCTCTAGATACTGATACAAGGCCTCTGAGGACAGCCCAGACAAGGACACCTCAGACTCTGAGACTGCTGTCTATGCATATGAGTCTTGGCCACGGGTATGGCCCGGATGCTGAACACAATGACTTGTGGTGGCCAAAAGGCTTTAGCCACCTTCTGCTGGCCAACAGCTTCTGGTGTTTCAATATACATGCCCTGGGATTCAGGGAGCCTCAGGTACTGGCTCTTTGGGTGAGTAATGCAAAGATGGAGTAGGACTATGGCAGCTTTGCAGATGTCACTGGCTCTCACTGCTGGGAGTGACTCCCAGGAGACACAAAAGACTGAGGCCTCTCTCCCTCCTACGTTCTGCTAGAAAACAACTCTCCCCCAGGATAACACAGCTCATAGCGGGTCAGCGTGGACAGACAGGCAGGGGAACAGAGAAAAATAATAAGGTTTGGGTAAGAGTGCAAAACAGTGATATCAACACCCCAGCTCTCCAACCATCGCAGGCTGTAGGTGTGCAAGGCAGTATCTAAACAAAGAGCCTGCAGCCTCCAGAAGGTCAGCCAGAAACCACGCTTGGTTGCCAACAGCAAAAAAGTATTTGGGGCCAACCAGGTAGCAAATACCATCCAAACAGGCTCTTACTAACTGGGAGGCAGAGAGGAGCACGCAAGCCCCACTATGGTACTAGTGATGGTGGTGATGATAGGCAAGGCTGAGGTGAAAGTCCCAAACCATGAGTCAGAGGGATGGGGAGAATCTGCCCCAAGCAGCTGCAGCCCTCAGACACATGTGGGCTGAGTGCTTCTTGATTACAGATAATTCAATTCATGTGGGGATGAGGAGGGAAAAACAATAAAATGAGTTTCAGAAAGGGCTGGGTTTCTATGTTCTGGTCTTGTAGTTGGTGGCCTGGGAGATGTTTTGGGTGCTGGAAGGTAGGGCTGCTTCTGGAACCTCTGTAGGTATATGAAAATATTTTTCCTAGTTGGTTGGGTTTTAGAATCCTAATTTGCATTGCAAGCACTTCTACTTTGTGGGGGGTTTTTTTGTGTGTGGGTTTTTGGTTTTCTTTGTTTTTTGCTTTTTGCCTCCAAGCATCCTGAGGAATGAAAATGGGTGTTTTTGAGCTGCGCTAATTTTAGTCTAATTTCAGACAGATTGGTAAAGTAAGATCAGAGTTGCATCTATGACAGTTCTAATGAAAATAAAGGTACGGACAACAAAATGTTACGGAACTGGATAAGGCTTTTTGACTGCTGCCATTACAGTTGATAGTTATATTCAGTCACTTCAAATTCTATTGATTTATCTTTTCCCAAGCACTCCACCCTAAACTTATTTCTCGTTTCAAGAAATCAATGCTACGGATCCTTTGACACAAGGCATGCAGCATTCTGCCACTGTATGTATTCCATGATGGAAGGAGCTGCATGTTCTTCTTTTTCTTAGTTCTTTCATCTTGAAAACAAACCAAACAATCTCTGTTCCTTATAAAAGTACAGATCTGGGAAAAACTTCCTGCCCTTGATTTTTCCGCATTGTATCATCTGTGCTGATGCCTGCTTTGCTCTGGAGAACTTTTTCCCCAAAATGCTTCTGTTGGTGAGCAGTAGTTATGAACGTGCTTTCAGGCTCACCTAACAAATGGAATTTTTTTCTTGTTTTTTTTCTTCCCATTCTGCCTTTCTGGTGCAGGTGGAAAATTGTATTTTGCCATTTTGTCCAGGGAATGAAGGCACAGGTTTAGCATGGGCAAAAGCTCTGCTCTGTGTCACTGTTACCACAGCTGAGGTGGGGACAGATGTGCTGAGGTGACTGCACCAATAAAGTCTGCTTTGGGGCCATATGTGAGTGGGTGTAGAACGTACTGCCCTTTGCAGCCCTGCTGTGCCTCTGATGGGCACTTCTGCTCTTTCTGTTTGATTGGTGAGGGTCAGATATCCAGCTCCTGAGTTTCAATGCCTCCGTACTTTCTTAGTGTGTAATTGTCAAAGACTCATCTGTGCTTGAATGATGCCACTGCATTCCTCTGTCAAGAAAGCTCAAGGGAGAAGAAAAAGCAAGGTCAAATCCCTTCCCAACCCAGTGGAGATAACCCTTCTGGGAAGCTGAGGTGCTTGGGAACACCCTGGCATTGTGGATCCTGCAGTCTTTCTGGCTGATAAATAATTTAGGATTGGGTATTATGAATCCCTGGCTTTTTATGAGTAGAGAAATTTATTACAAGTACAGAAAGTCTCACCTTTATAAATAATTAAACTTGGTTACACACAGTGACTGTAGTGAATGATCTGGAACCGAAGTCAAAGAACGGAGCATTTGTCCTTTTTCGAAAGCAGGAAGAAGGGAGACAAGGGAGCAATAACAGTGTGAGTGTATACAGAGGGGTGAGTGGACTACATCACTGCTCTACATATCTCCCTGACCCAATGGATTTGTGACTACAGGTCTGTAATTGTGAGGTAAATTAATTCGGCTCAGGAGCAGGAGGGGAGGAGCGAAGCCTGCAGACAGCATCTGTATGGGTGCAACAGGTGCAAAAAGACTATTCACAGCCTTATCTCATTACAACCACCACTAAAACAGGATGCCATTAGCAGTTGTGGCACAACAGAGAACGGGAGGGCAGATAAAGAAAGGGGGGGAAAAAATATAATCAGGATTTATGTTCTCCTGTATTTGTTATCTTCCAGAAAACAGTGGCAGAATACAAATCAACCCACCCCATGCACAGACGGCTGGGATCCTTTGAGACTCTTGTTTTATGGATGAAATAAATTCAGCCAATGAGGAATGGAAGGCATTGTAAGTGGGGGGGGGGGGGGGGGGGCAAAAAACCTTTTGCATATTATTTTCTCCAGTTAAGAGCTTACAAAACAGAGTCATGCGAAGGGAGGTACTAGCTGGCTCAGTGATGGTGGTTACAGCTTTCCTCTTATCAGAAGAAATGTACAGACAAATTCTCTCCAAGGCAAAGCATTCCTGGAGAGGTCAGTAAAATAGCACATAAGGAACTTACTTGGAATTTAGGAGACCAGGTTAAAATTTTTGTTTAAATTAGCCCGAGATACAAGATCATTGAAATGCAATAGTTTCTCTTGATTTCCCAGCTCTCTCTCACATATCCTTGCCCAAGGAGGCTGTGGATGCTCCATCCCTGGAGGCATTCAAGGCCAGGCTGGATGTGGCTCTGGGCAGCCTGGTCTGGTGGTTGGCGACCCTGCATGTAGCAGGGGGTTGAAACTGGATGATCATTGTGGTCCTTTCCAACCCAGGCCATTCTATGATCTTCTATGAACTATGACTCATTTAGGGGTGGAAATGAACTGGCTAAGGAAAAGTACATGAGCAAAAGATATGTCCTGCAAGTTTCAGCAGTGGCTGCTGATCCTCTGCTTCCCAGCCTGCAGTTCTCTTCCTGAAGACAGGGTTGTATGTGCTACAGGCAAAACTGACATCTATTCCTCTCCTGAAGGATTTGGTGTCTCCATGAGAATGAGAAAAACACAGGGAGCACTGGACTGGACAGATGAGCCCCTGTTCTCACTGCTGTCTCCTGATCAGTGAGAGCGGCGTTGCAAAGCTAATCCCCACTCTGTGCTACACCTGGCAAGAAAGAGACAGCTATCAGCTGGACACAGCAGCAAGAGCTGAAATGTGGTGGAAAAGATACCTCAAATATTCCCTTTTTTGTATTCCTTTTAGTTGGATGTTAGTTGGATGACTTTTCATGCCTTTTGCTAGAATACACTGGTCTGCAAGGTGCTGTCAAGAAATTGGCCACTATAATGATATATGATATAATGGTGAGCTCCCAGCCGCAGGGCAGCAGCGATTCTTAAGGTTCCAAAACACATTGTGTCCAGAGTGTGAGTTCTCCATGTAGCTGAGCCCCAGTGTAAACCAAAGGGTGCTTTTCAGACTGGTGATGGAATTCTTAATTATGCAGCATCAAATGCAGCAGTTCTAAGGAGAAGCAAATTCTCTTCCAAATTATGCACATACATCAAAACCACCCTCTGTTCCAGAGACAAATGCCCAATCAATCTGATCTGTTTTGCCATCCACGGCAGACGCTACATCAGGCTGTTTGATCGGTTTTGATTCGTCTTTCCTCACTGTACTCAGTTAACTTGTGGTTATGCAGACCATGGGGAGGGAGCAGGACAATCTCAAATGGAGTGGAGCACCGTTGAACAAAGCCACTGTTAAATCAGATAGTTAAATATTTTTCTGCATTAGTCTTAGTAAAAACTGGAGCTACGAGGTAGGAAAAGGTCAAAGACAGGAATGAAAACGTTTTATGGTGTAGCACAGTTCATTTGCATCTGGATAGTCTGCCCATGCATAACGAAATGCAGATGGTGTCTGTATTGCAAGCTAGGTGAGATTCAGGGGAAAAGCAAAGCTGATTTTGTGTCAGTGTTTGCAAGGATTCCCTTGCATTTGCGGGTGATGGATTCAGAGGGAGCTGTAATTTACAGCCCTGTCTCCTGGGCAGCACTTCAGGAGGAAGGAGAACAAGCATCTAGCCTCGGCTCATGGCAAAACTTGCTTCCAAAACGTGAGAGGCAGAGCCACAGAGGGGTTCTCAGCAGAACCAGCTGTGAGAGGAGGATCAGTTGCAAAGCTTAAAGCAAAGCCACAGCCATCTGAGTTCAGATGGTGCCTGGCTTACAGGGCACAGTAAAGGCAGTGCTCCTGTCACAGTACTGGGGCTCCTCCAGTGCTCTGTGCACACAGAGGAGAGAGATAATGGCTGAAAGAAATTCTGTGTCTTCAATAATCTTTACAGAGATCTGATTCTCTATTACGTTGCTCTGAGTTATGTGATGCACAGAAGAAAGATTGGGTTCCCTTACTCTTCTATGCCTCCAAACCCAGCTGAAATGGTTTGGTTTTTTTTCCCCTCTTTGCTTAATGGAAAAGGTGCTTAACAGTAGTTTCAAGATTAGGAAGGAAATAAGTATTTAAAAAAGAAACGTATTCCTCTTGGGTCACTACTAAAAGCTGTTTCATTATTGCCTAAAACCAATGGAAAGAAAGCCAGCATGTCCTCAAGACTCCTAATACAGCATCGGATCTAATTGAATCTTTTGCATCTATTTTTAATGAGCAGCTCGTTTGTTTAATGTGATGGCTACATGGTTATGAGTTTGTTCCCTACTTAGGACATACAGCTTCTAATGCAGTGATATTTAATTTTTATCTCTCAAGGAATTATGCGAAACAGGCTGCCGAGATTGAAAAAACAATGATTTATTCCTGGTCAAACAGATTGCAGAGCAGCACAGGCCTTGTCTACCTTGGTGATGTTCCCATTGCTACAGTGTGAAGCCCTCAGGAGCTCACTGATTGCTTCAGCACTGTGTCCTGCCTGCTCCACTCCTGGGCTGTGGCAGAGCACGAGTAGAGTGGCTGGGGAACAGCATCACACTGTTGATGTGAATTACTGGAGAATTACCATTATTTCCAGCACAGCTACAGTGTAATCCCCACAAATAACTGTACAGCTGATTCACATAAACCCTGTTATTGTCCTTCAGATGTTTTCTGGCTGTGGTTGTGAGGGGTTCTGTAGGTGTGCATTAACAAAATTAAAGCTTTATGTTTAGCCAAAGTCAGAAATCCCACTGATACCACTGATCCAACCCTTGCTGGTTTATTCACACAAGACAGACTCCATTTAAGAGAAAGCACAAATGAGTAAGAAGCCTTTAGCCACTGAAATTCCAGGGGATGCACAGGGCTTCAGCCTTCCCTTTGTTAGAGTGGGGCAGGATCCTGAGGGACATCCAGAGTGCTCATACAGGAGAACAGAGACCACACCAAGCTAGTGTCTGTGTAACTGTCTAGTGGGAAATAGGAACAACAAAAGCCGCTTCTATTATCCTCATGATTTGCTCCAGTGAATGATGCTGAATAGGAGTTATCTGGTTTTCGAGGTGCATATTCTGTCCTTCCACCTACCTACCAGTAAGGCACAACAGGGTAGCTCAGTCCAAAACTCTGGCTTGGACTGGAGGTAAAACATCACACTCTGTTGCTTGAATAACCCACAGTGAAGATTAGAGAAATGAACTATAAAACTGTTCCAGCTTGTCCTCAACGGATGGGAAAGTAATGAAAATATCATGAAAGACAAATGGTAAAGTTAGTTTAAAACTGATTTAATGAAAATAACAGAGGATGAGTGTTCGTTGCGCACTACTGATTTATATTTTCTATATTTCAGCCTTCATAACCAAATTCTGTCTCGTTAGCCATTAGAAGTTTAATACAGGGTTATGCATTCTATCACAATCCAAGCAGCTTTCAATACTTTGAAGGAGCACAGCGCTGCATTTTGAAAGATTAGCAAGGGCGTCCTTGGCTGGATTCTTGCATATTAAAATGTGATCTTCAAACCCAAGTTTTTCTTGTGGGATGAGGAGATGGGGAATAATTCAAACCCTCTCTCCCTTTTTTTCTTTCATTGAACTTGGCTTGACGTAAAACTATACCAAACTTGGAACAAAAGGGATAACGGTTTACAAAGAATTAGCTGTGAAATGAGTGGATCTTGTGAAGATGAAACTTTCCAAAATTAGCTGAGGTTGGTTTTGTTGTTATTTTTTTTTTTCTTTTGTTAATTCTATATTCTTTGTCTTTCAGCTGCTTGCGGATTCTAGAAGGAACAAGATAATTTTTCCCACTTCTTCCTCTCAATGTTTTCCATCGCATAAATAATACATACAAATAGCAATATTGGTTTTATTTGAAGGGAAAAAAAAGAAAGAAGTGGAATCTGCCTTGGAGTCAGAGCCAGGCTGGAGGCAGCCACGATGAGGATGAGGGTGATGCACCACAACGAAGGCCTCATGTTCCATAGTGAGAACCACAAAGCGGCCACACCATCCTCAGCCAGACGTGCTGGAGGAACACCAGTTAAGAAATACACGTGGATGCACAACCTTTTAGGTGAGCAAAAATAAGCAGAAGTCCTTTGTAAAACAGGAGGCGTAACACAAACACAGCCCTGAGCTGCCCAGAATGTCTTTGCAGTGACTCAGCGCCGAAACTGAGCCTTTGGGGCCAGATAGCTCGGTCTCCTGTGACTCATCCCCAAAACAACAGTGAGGCTGCCAGATGCAATGGGGCATTGCGACAAAGGTTCTAGGCAGCAGTGAGGAGCCTGAGAGCAATCCTCCCTCTCTTTAGAGGGAAAGGCAGCAATTTTAGGTCCCCAAAACTAACATGGGCTGCATACGCACCTGGAAAAGTGCGTGTCTTTGTTTCTGAGGGGTTGCTGCAATGGTCAACCAGGGCTAAGTGCAGCTAGCTAGTAATTTAGAGCACTAGAGCACCTGATTACAGTGACAGAGTATGGATTCAGAGCCCTGGCAGTTGACAGCAATGTCCTTAGTCTTTTTAGCTGCATAAATAAGTAAACAGACAATGCTTTCCTCCAAAACTGAATGGACATTTTCAACACATGGTCAAGGAACAGACCCCCTCTCAAAGTTACTTCCCATCCACATGTTCAGGACTCCCAAGTACCACAGGATCCTGCTCCTCATGTCTCTGCATCTTCTCTTCCACTTCTGTTGCCATAAAGCAGCTGCAAGCACTAAGTGATGTTCTGCACCACTGGTCTTCTCATGAGCAATGTGGGTTTGCCTGTCCTCAGCAACTGGAGATGTGGTATGACTTCAGTCAATTGATTTTTGATGAGGATCGCAGCCACTTACCCAGGCTGGAATTGGATGCGCTGGGAGTGTCTTGGTCCGTGAATGAACAATTGGACTAACAGTAAGGACACAAAGGCAGCAGATTCTGGGCTGTTGCAGGTAGCAGGAGCAGTCAATCACCTGCATGAAGGGTTTGTGCTACAGTAAATCCTCCTGTGCTGTGGAGTGAAACCATGCTGCTCCCAGCCCCAGCAGTAACTTGTTTCCTGATGAAACTCCACTGGCCTCTGGTTTCCCATGGGAAACCATTGCACTGTAGCTCTGTAATCTGTGATCAAAATGAAGGAACGCAACCTTGGCAAAGGGAGTGCTTTGGGATGTGAACTCCCCCAGTGCCCACTTGCTATTCTGCACTCTTACTCTGATGTATGAGCATTTAAAAAACAGACTCTTTTTGCTGGTCAGTAGCAGCTCAAAGTCTCATAGAATCACAGGATCATAGAATGGCTTAGATTGGAAGGGATCTTAGAGATAACCCCTATCATGGACAGAGTTGCCAATCACTAGATCAGGCTGCCCAGGACCCCATCCAGAGATGGGGCATCCACAACTTCCTTGGGCAGTTTTTTCCAGTGCTTCACCACCTTTATCACCAAAAGCTTTTCCTTACACCCAATCTCAATCTCCCCTCTTTTAGTTTGAAACCATTTCTCTTGTCCTATCACAACAGACCCCGCTAAAGAGTCTGGCCTTCTCTTTCTTACAGCCCCTTTAGGTACTGAAAGGCCACTCTCAGAGGCCTGTCTAGATCTCTGGGTGGCATTCTGTCCCTTGACCACAACACACAGCTTGGTGTCACCCACAAACTTGCTGTGAGTGTGCTCAATCCCACTGTTGATGTCACTGACGAAGATGTTAAAGAGTATTTGTCCCAGTAACGACTCCCAAAGGACTCCACTCATCGCTGATCTCCATCTGAACACTGAGCCATTGAGCACTACTCTCTAGGTACCATCTCACCACCAGTTCCTTGATCACAGAATGGTCCATCCATGACCATTATCCAAGACCTTGGTTCCATTGCAAACCCACTGGCAGAGGAGCCCCTCGAACAAAGCACCGCCCATGCCATAAGGGTGATTCCTTTCCTATGATGTTTGTGCCGTGCTAGGAGAAGAGTCTGGGCACAGCACACTCCAGATGATCACAGACATGGAGAAATTGGCTGCATCTGTCCTGCTGCCCTGTGATGGGGTTTTGGCCCCTTTTAACCCCAAAGCCAGTGGGTGCAACCAGCATGATCTCACAAATGACAAGCAGGGCAGGACAGATGGGTGCCTTTTCATAGCCTTCACTAGCACTGTGGGTAGTCCACCCTGGTGGAGGAGGGGCAAACATACTGCCTACCATGGCAAATAGCAGACAAATAAACACAGGCACTTTTCAGGCTCTGATGAGTAGGGCTCATCCTCTCCAGAGAATAATCTCCCAGAAATCGACACATAACATCAAAAGACAAATGAGAATGAAAAGGCCTCTCAAATTTAATAGCCTCCATGAATTACACTGCCTTTTGTCTATATGAGCTGTCACTCTTTCCATTAAAGAGTCACTGTAATCAGTAATCCATTTTAAGATTTATAGACGTGGAGATTTATAGACTTACTGTTCTTATCTGCTTTTTTTTCTTTTCTATTTTTTTTTTTCCATGCATCTCTGTGGACTCCCAAAGGATGAGATTCTGTCCTAAAACCCTGCTCTGCATCTGGAGAAATAAAATGGTGCTGGGGTGGAGGCCTCTGAACTGGAGGCCAACAAAAGCAATAATGCTGATAAAGACAGCAGGAATGATAATATGGAGTTGAGGAAGAACAAGAAAGAAAGGATAAAAGATGAGCAGGAGAAAATTAGAAAGTAGAATCCAGGTTTCCATCTATTTTTCACAGATTCTCACTGTATAAGTTCCATGAGTCCTTGAAAGAAAGGAAATAATTAGGTTATTTTACCTATTCGTTCATTTTTATCTTGAAACAAGAACCCTGTATCCTTGAAGTGAACATATTCAGATCCAGCATTCACGTACAAGAAGGCCACTTTACTCTGCTCACAATAAAGAATGTACTCAGGTGGGAGTATGCTGACATTACAAAGTCTCTTCAAACAGCCGAAGGAATTTCGGTATAAATGAGCCTCAAGCCACCTGCTTTGCATATTTTTATCTGATTCTGGTGCAGTCGAACAGTTTGCTCTGATAGTAATTGAATATCCTTATGTGGATTAATACCTCCAGCACAGAAGAATTTGAATATGTTCGTGCTGCTTGAAACCAGTCTGCATGTGCAACCTGATTCTGGGTAAAATTGCAAATGCTTACGTGACTTAGAAATCAGAGCACTATTCAAAAGCTTCTAACTCATTCTGAGTCCAGTTTTGGCAAGTCTGTGTGAGAAACAGATTTACTTACCCTCTAGATATCACACTGACAGCAGGTAATATTTGAGACAACTCTGTCAAAGTAGCATTGTACGAAATTCCTTAGGTAACCTCTAACGCTCCTGCTACTATTGCTTGGTATTTTTGTACCTGCTTGTCTCTAAGGAGAACTAGGACAAAGCCTCTTCTGAGTCTTGTTCCCATGCTGAAGAAAGCTGCTATATTTGGTGAGCTATGGAAGAAAATGCTTTGGTACAAATGGGTATGGTGTGGCACAATGGAAATCTATACGCAACATTGTCCCTGTGTATCAAATATAAGGCTCTCTTCAGAAATGCAGATTTTCTTACAGAACAGAGAACTGTAGGGACTGGCTGTGTAATGCATTCTAATTAGCCATTCACGTCGTATTGGAAACTGTCTGTGCCAATCCTTCACAACAGGCACATGTGATGGCTGTCAAAATAATTATTGGCACAAACTTGTATTTTCCAGTTTGAGACAGTGAGAAACTTCAGTGGTGGATTAATTTTTCTGTGCTCTTGGGAAAAGCAGAAGAGCACCGAGACTCATTTTAAATTGATCCTACTCAAGCTGTTCAGTAGATAGGGTTATGACCTGCGAATTCAAGGGCTGCTTTCCTGTGCTCTCTTGTATTACGCAGGAAGGAAACCACGAATTCAAATGTTAGAGTCTCCTTGAACAGTTTCCTAAATAAGTGCCCTGGGTTCATTGCCTTTGATAATCCTTTGGCTGGATGTCATTAATGAGTCTGTATTTTTCTCCCAGCAGCACTGCTCTCCTGCGAAATAATTTCCATAATCTCAGAATCTTAGGATCATAGAATCATTAATTCTATGTTGGAGTTAATGGTTGGAAATGACCATTAATAGTCTTCCAATGGTTGGAAAAGACCTCTAACGTCCAACCTCCTTCCTACCACCAATACTGCCCACTAGGCCAAGACCCTCAGTGCCATGTCTACTCTTTCCTTTAACACATCCCACCTCCTCCCTGGGCAGCCTGTGCTAATGCATCACCGCTCTTACTGAGAAGAAATTCTTCCTAATATCCAACCGTTACCACATTTTGAGCATCCAGAGGATGTTTGTGTTGTTTTGTGGTGTAAGGACTAATAGGAAAACAGCATACAGTTTGCACGTTGGTCCAATGCCCCTTTTGTGTCAGGAGGGCTGTACGTGGCAGCTGCATGGCTCTGCAGTGGAATTGCCAGGTCAGGGTCCAAATCAATGGCTGAGCACCAACTGTGGCTAACCCAGGGAGCTCAGGTGCAAGCAATGCATCTGAGTGATTGATATGGCTGGAGCTTAGATCCACCCCTCCTCTCACTCATTTAAGGACTAAAAGCTGGGGGAGTGGCATCTCTTTGTGGCTGTGCTCCTTTTGAGCTGTTGCTGGTCATTGGAAGGGGTGAGTCAGTTCTTATTTTGTTGTTCTGTTCTATAGCACTTGCATCCCAGGAAAAGGCTCTGTTATTGTCTTTGTTTGCCCACAGGTTTCCACTCAGATCCACAGCGATGAGGGCAGGTCTTGGCCAATGATCTCTCTGCTTTCCTATTTGTTGTAGAATCGTTAGAGTTGGAAGGGGCTCTGAAAGGTCACCTAGTTATCCTGCTTTGGATGCTTGAAGTCTGTGAGTAGGCCTAGTTGCTTTGGAGGCCTGCATAAGTGCAGTGACCAGGTATTAAATACATCTTCAATCAAAACAGATCTCAGAAAATGCCATTTTGCAGCCTTCTGGTGCAGTCACCGCACTGACAGGGACCAGGGTGGTGTCAGGCAGCTGCAGAGCCCCAAACTCATCTTTTACACACACATCCACTATTTTAGGCAGTGATCTGGAGATCAGCAGAAGGAGTTGGCAGTTTAATATTTAAACAATTTGTTTCATGTTTGGAGCATCATGTTAATGATCTGTGTGTCACCACAATAATCAAGAGGGGCGGAAACTCGCTTGCAATTAGCCGTGCCTCCTGTCACAGCCCACATGACACCAATGGTGCTATGGGTGCTAATTTTAGCTAAATGCTTTCTTTAAAATGTAATTTGCATTTGGTTTCCCTCCACAGACCCCACAAATGCTCATGTTCTCCAGGGCTCTGCCTGTAGGTTTCCTTCCTGGTACTCACAAGGGATGGTTGATGTTAGGCCCAGCTGCAGAGTTTGGCCTTTTCTTGCTCTGCTGGCGTTGCACTTCACAGTTCCTCGTTCCCCATCCTTGATGCCCAGATGGATGCAGTCCTCTACCCCATTTAAGCTTTTTGCACTCAAATACTCTCCTCTTGCCTCTTTACCCTCCTCCTTCAATAATCTGCGTTGTGCTGATATTAATCCCAGCCAGAGGACTGTTGTGCTGAAGACTGAGCACAAAGCCAAGGCTGGTGCCCTAAAGAGCTTAAAACCTCACTCTATTTTAGGGGCAAATTATGCAAAACAAAGCATTCACAGCATTGTTCAACAAGCTGGGGAATTTCTTGAGAAATTTGTATTATGTTAAACAATTAAGCTGGACTCTTAAATAAAAGCAGGAATGATAATCCTGCTGCTAACAGCAGCGCTTATCAAGAGTAACTGGAATCATTTGACTGATTGCCTTGCTGTGTATTGAAGCCCAGCACTGTTGTGGTTGAGACTAAGAAGTGATATCCACAGCAACGTGCTGCTGTGCCTCTGGAACATCTTTATTAATGGCATACAGCAGAGCCCCTGCTGCTCCTGGCTCTTACCTCCAGATTTATGGCTCACTTCCATGGCCTTTCCCACTACTCTTAATATATTATAACAGCACTGTTCATACATGAGGTTTTCCTGTTAGGGAGACAGCAGCACGCTGGTAGAATTGCAGCAGATGAAGTCCCAGGGGAAGGCATTGGTGGCAGGCACAGTTTATCTGCAATCTGCAATTTTTCCAGCTGTATCCAGAATGAAGAAGTCATGCATAATTTAATATCATCTGATTACAATCATTTCATGAATCTACACTATTTAATAGCAAGTGGTCCCTTCCAGTATATGTACATGTGTGTATATATATATATATATATATTTAGCCAATCTGATGGAATTTCTTTATTAGTAAGTTCTTATTAAATTTGACAAGGTGATAACAAAAGCCTAAAGAAAAGTATTATGTTTTATTATAGTCTATAGTACTTTTCCACAAAGGTTAATATGGACTCACCATTCCTAATAATTAAACGGCAATACTTCTGCTGTGAATGGCCAAACTTCACAGTCTTGCCCTTTCAAGAACAATCCTTCACTTTATATTTATACTCTGCTTTTATTCTATGGTTTTCCTTACACTTGCAGAAATTTAGCTGTTTCGTTTTTTCTCTCCAAGTAGTACTGATATGTTATAGTAAAATACAAAATAAAATCGACTGATCGAGACAATTCTAAAGCTGTCAACATATTTTGTTCCCTAACTATACATCCAAATCATCTCCAAGGTATTGTAGTCGTCTCTTGGAGTTGATAAGCCATTTAATGTATTATTCTGGTGACAGAAAAGATGGCATTTGCTACAAGCGTTTTTATGATTCAGTAGTTTTTATAGAGACTAGAAAACTAAGCAGCAGATTTACACTATAACAAAATAAAAGCTGAGATCTCATCTGCCTGATGAATGACTAAAGCAGCTTTCATCCACAGATTTTCAGCTGATCTGCCCGAAGGTGGAGAACTTATTGTTCAGGACGTTATAGCGGTACCTTGAGGCTATAATCAAATGGTGAGTTGAAGACTGCATGCATACGGGGGGTAGAAATACTGCTAACTGTGGGCCAGTTTCCATCTAAGCCAGATGTGTTAAGTCAATAAATTCAAAAGAAAAAGGAGGCACAAGGTAAAGAGAAGTTCTATATGCTTGAACACGGAGTGATGCACCAGAGCTGCTGCTCTGCTCAGCCAGCTGGCTGCTTGCTTGTGGTGTCACAGCAGAGGCTTTTTTCATTTTCAAAAGGAAGTAAATGCAAGGACAAAGGCAGTTGAAAAGGGCCATTACATAGAAAAGATTTGGCATCAACAGACAGGCAGAGTATTACTGGCTGCCTTACTCCTTAGCAGACATATTAGATAATTCCCTCCTTTGCCAAGCAGTGAGTCAGTGGTTGAAGTGAGAGGAGGGCTCCGGCCTCTTGACTTCCCTACTCCACATCTGATCTGGGATTGCTCCAGCTGCCTTCCAGCAAAGGTCAGCTTCAGAGACCAATTTCGGTAGCAAATGCTTAAAGCATATTTGATGTGGGAGGACAGGCTTCCCTGTGCTTCTGAAAAGGAGGGAAGCACTTATGGTACCTTCCACCAAGGGTTAACCAGGCTGTTTGGAGCCCACAAATGTCAGCTGCTCAAATAGCTGTGAGGATGTGAAGCAGCATCAGATCTGAGCCCGTGGAGTACACAGAAAGTCCTCTGAGGCCAGTGGAAATTATGGACAATCCCAATGACTGCATTTCTATGCATGGGCATTTTGGTGCTTTCCATATGACTTTTAAGCCGTATGCAATGCCAGCTTCCAATGATTTGCCCTACATTTGAACTTTACTTGCAGCCTCCCACTTGCTTAGCTGTAAGTGTGATTGTAACAAATCCATTTCAACCCCTTAGTTAATTTGTTTCTGAAGCCTTTCTCTTTCAGAGTGTGTAATTAAACTAAAAGAACCTGGAAAAGCCCCTTACAGTAAATAATTTACAAGTTCCTCCCAGGGGACATTTTTTAATTGTGACTCCTCTGGTCAGATCTTACTGAATACTCTGAGATAGCATTCCCTGCTGAGATCCTAAAGTGTAATTAACTTCTTCCTTTGCTCACGGTACTTTTCCTTAAACTATCCATTTCTTATGCAGGGCAGGCAGACTTGTTTATAAACAAAGTAGAGCCTGATAGACACTTTGTCATGAGAATAGCAATAATGACATTCGCTGCAACAGACAGGGGCACATCCATTTGGGGAAGGATGATACTGTTTGGAAGCAATTTTTATAAATCCTACCCTGACAATCCAGCCCTGATACAAGAGAGCAACCAGGCAGCCTAGACTCCTCTCCTTCTTGGCAGCCTGCCTTGTTCCCCAAGTGCCATTTTATGCATAGCAAACGTAAATAATTCTGACGCACCTACCAACCCCCTAACCTTTGTGCTTCAGAAACACTGTTATATACCATCAAACTGACAGTGATTTCATGTTATGTGGCAAAAAGAAAAACCCAGAGCGACAGCAGCAAGCTTCGGGTGCCAAATGAAAGCTGTCACATTTATTTAGCTCTGATTCTCAGGACAATATACATAAATATTGTTTTACTGTCCCTACCAGCCAAATGTTAAGGGCTATCTCCATCAGCCAGGGTCCTGTGGCCAATGAGGCTGTGATGATCTCCTGATTCAGGAGTGGCTGGCAAGAAACACTGTGCCAGCATCTCTTGCTACCAATGATGCAGTGTATTAAATAGCTCCCTAGTTATTTCTCATTGCATTCTAATCAAACATGGTAAAAAAAAAAAAAAAACAAAAACAAAAAACCCTCAGGTTCAGAACCAACCATCACAGCTTATGGAATCACAGAACCACAGAATCATTTGAGTTGGAAAGGACCCTTCAAGGCCATCTGGTCCCACTGCCCCGCACTGAACAGGGACACCTACAGCTGATCAGGTGCTCAGAGCCCCATCCAGCGTGACTGCAGTGCCTGCAGGGATGGGGCACCCAGCACCTCTCTGGGCAATCTGTGCCAGTGCTTCACTGCCCCTATTGTAAGATTTTCTCTCTTATGTTTAGTTTAAATCTCCCTTCTTTTAGTTTGAAACCATTTCCTCTTGATTTAAGCTTCTCCTCAGCTTGAATGTTACAGCAGGAGGTCATTAGCATCTAGTTATGTTCTTTTCTGCTGACGTGGTCTCCTGATTTGTGCCAGAATTGGTGTAGCATTCATGCAGTCGTGCTTAGAGTCATACTACCAAAACCATGGAACCATGCCTAAGGATCAGTGCTAACCCTCCAGGGTTAGACCTTGAGGAAGGACGCCAGTAAAAGCACACTGATTTTGGTGGGCTAAAAGGATGTAGCTGCTTGAATAGGGCTGGACTTAATGCATGCATTTAAAACATTTATCAGAATTGGGATCCAGGTTTCTGCTGTGAAAAATGCTGGCATCAGCGTAGCTTTGTTGATGTCCAAGGCAGATAGTGCCATATGGCACAGGGCTCATCCTAATGTGATCAGTGAACTCTAACAGCCCTGCAGACAGACCTGTTATGCACGAAACCTGCCCCATCTTTTCTCTCTTGCTCTCCTTATGTCAAGAGAAGTTCAGAAATGAAGAAGGGATTAAAGCTCTGCCAGGACAGAAACTGTGAGAAAACAACAAAACCAGTCCAATTTTCTCATCACATTTATTCCCCTAAGGTCTTGAACTGTAAGAGCCTGCCTGCCTCCTGTGAGGCAGTGCAGCTGACAGCACTGAAGAGCTGAGAGGAGCTGGAGGCTGCTCTGCTGCATGCACCAACACTGTCATCCCAACCCATGAACACCTCTCACTCTGCACAGTTTGCAGCACACAAAGTGAGAAAATGCTTCTTTCATTTGGTGGCATGAGCTACTTTGATACAGAACTGACAGACGGCCAAGTCTGATCACCATCACTTTACTAAACAGCCCACAGTGCAAACTGCTCTCAGCTCCACGCTCAGGTTGCAGCTTTTCTTTAAACATTGGTGGGAAGCCCAGCAGGCCAATATTAAAGGTGGGCCAGGCTCTTTCATCCCATCATCGCTCTCAAAGTATTGCACTCACAGCGCCTTTTGTCTGCTCAGGGGCAAGTTAAAACCTCCATCCAACCCAATGGGATATTCTGAATGGCTCATACAAAATTACATAGGTTGAAGTAACACTGAATAATACTTTACCAAAATAATTGAGAATGCACTGATCACATCTGAGACAACATGACAAATTTACATTGAGACAAAAGAAACAAACATATGCAGAAGTCATAAACACGAAACTTTTGTTATTAGCAGATACTCCTTTTATTGTGAGACCACTCTGAAGAGCCAAGCAAACAACCAGTGTTATTTGAATACAGAAAAATCAGCTCAGACTTTTTTGGAATCACCTTTTTCAGCCCAGCTTGCTGTAGGTTTTCTCTGTAGCAGCAGGCAGTTCACTTGGAAACTGAAATAATAAAACTGTGAGTGCCACGTAGCTTGTTCCTCACAAGTATGATGACAAGAAATGACTCCTAAAGAGTCGCATACTCTTATTTCTATCGGTTCTAGAATAAGAATGCACTACAGGTATTCATTAATTAGAAACAAATCAATGCAATTTGCATTACCATTACCACATTTACATTGCTGTATTTTGTTGTTGTTGTTGTTCTTGCAGCTCAGAGGCAAATATGCCCCCAGCATCATGTATGACTATTAGCAAAGTTCTGACTGATGGACATGTAGTCTTTGGTTGGTCACTCTGAAGGCAGGATGGTACCAAGGCACTTCTAGCAGTCTTCATAAAGGATTTCATCTACTTGGACATCATTTTCTGTCACAGGTACAGATTCACAAATCTGTTCCCTAAATGCCAAGGCAATCGTGTAAGGCTTTCCACTGGGATGTTTCATACATCTTCCAAGATAGGTATCATAATATCCTTTCCCTCTTCCCAATCTGTTGCCTTTTTTGTCAAACCCTAGGCCTGGCATGAAGATAAGGTCAAGACCGCCTGTAGAAAAACAAAATACACATTAATGGATGCGATGTGGATTTCCTGATGGCTGGACTACACCCAGATAATTTTATGCATAGCAAAAATGCTAGCTTTGTGTTTTGCAGAATGCTTCCCTTTCTTTGATCAGATGAAAAATACCTTGAATGCTAAGCCTGTGAATTTACATTTTCATCTTATCAACTGAATACTAGCTCAGCTGTAAAATAATCAGACCTTGAAAAGCTAGAAAGAAAAAAATCTACCTTATAACAAATTTATTTTATCACTTTAACCTCACACTTACAAATACAAATGATTATGACTATAAATCTAGACAGAGATTGAACTCAGAGAAATTAAATTCAGGAAGAATCAGAAAATTAAATGAACTTCAACATTTGCCACAAACATTGAAAAAGAATAAAGAAGGAGAGAAGAAAGATTATGCTCTCTCTTGCATAAGTGAGAAAAAGCACCTTCTGGACATAGCTGTTAAGATGTCACAAACCTTTGAACACTCATCTTCCCAAAAAAGAGGCACGAAGACAATATATTCTGAAAGTTCTTCTTTGCCAGGTACGTAAAGGGATTGAGTTGACACAACATCCATCCACCAGGCACAGTCGCAGCCACTCTGATGCTTCTCATCCCTTACACAGAGATTGTTCTTTTGGCATTAGAAATCTTGCAAGACATTCTCTGAACAAATGAATTTGGCTGCCTTGGTACTGACTGCTGAACTCAGAACACACCACTTACTAGTTTCACAGTGCAAATAAAATCCTGCATTACTTGCTGCTGCAGCAGATGGACACTTAAGGAAAGAAGGTGAGGAATGGAAGGGGAAAGCTAGCATGAACGAAAGCACAGCTAATATGAGCCTGGAAAGAAAGCAAATGCTACATCTCCATCCTCTGTTTCTTCCTTATAGGAATAGTAATACCTTAAGAAGCACGTTCCTAATTACTTTCTGCTTTGTTACCAGAGCTGGGATGCATCAGGTATTTTTCTGCTTTTCCTACATCCAAACCAAGTTTCTGCTGCCATTTTGGACTGCACAGCTCTCACCACTTTCAGTTGAAGAACACAACTCAGCATTCAAGGAGAAACATGGGAGCATGTACTGAAAGAACCAGAGCTGAGCAGAGCTTTTTAGCTTCCAAGGAACCCCAAGTGAGATCAAGAATCAACTCTGAACTCAACTTGGAAGAGTAGACTAAAACTGCACTGAAGACCAACTCATTTGCACACGCTTCTCAAGCTCCTGGAGATTGTCTTCCACTGCTCATCATTCAGAGAGGAGTCACTGATGTGAACAACTATCCATCATGATCTGACCAAATTAGAACACTGATATAAAATATGCAAGGCAATGCAGTAAGAGACCCTTAGAGAAGATTAATCTTATAAAGCTGGCATCATGCAGTTAGCAAGAGTGGTTTTTTTTTTTAAAAAAAAAAAAAGGTCAAGGAAATACAGAGAGGGAATAAGCCAAAGGAGAGGCTACATAGTAATACTGGTTGATGTAAAAGGGAGCCCAAGTGATTCACCACACTGCAGTCAACTTTTGTTTCATAAGAAAGACAATTGGTGAATAACACACAAAGAAGAAAAGAGGCAACAGAGAGGAAATACAGTGTCCCCTGAAGACAGATGCCGTTTTAATGGTATTACCACACAGACCATGATGCACCATGACAAATCTCAGTTTGTGAGTAAAAACTGACATTTGCCAATTGTCAGATCTATGGACTAAAATGTAAGAACCAACTGGTCTTTCCTGGTTATCATGATCAGTAATGGAGATTATGCATGCCAAGCCCTCCTGCAATTAATACTATGCTTATTCCTTGTTCTATCCATCACTTGCATCACACTAGCAAACCAGAGGCATTCAGGTGGCCCAGGAGCCTGTATGTACCAAGCATCAATCATGCTTAGAAAGAAACTCATTCTAGCATACAATTGTTTCAAGCTTTTTTCACTCCATGTGACTCTCATGGCAAAAGGAAGAAAACATTTGCAGTTGCTACTGCTAGTAGGTAGGATTGTACACAAGGGGCAAATTTGCTAGGCAAAAAGGTGCCATTTCTCTTTACATCTATATCACAGACAGAAGAAAAGCAAGTCAAGGGAAGCACTAAGGGAAGGAGGAATTGGCAAGAACAGTGCTGGGAAGAAATATATTTTCTGTGCCGTTTAACTGATAGCACAGGGCATACTTGAGTGAACGTAGATGCATTAAAGCACTGTTTTCTTCTGGGTTCTCTGGAGAAATGGAGTCTGTTTTAATGACTCAGCTTCCTCTATAAGCATGGAATTTTTATGCCAAATAACTCAAACAAGCTTGTGCAAATCTCACTATGAAAAACAATGCTGTAAATGCTTTAACAGCTACCCTCATTTATTTTTTTTCCATTGGAGCACTGTGATACTAAATGCCTTTACTCTGACTCACAACACACTGATTGATATCCACACAACTCACACTGCACAAGATTTAAGTAAAATACCAAGCAAGACTGTCAGTAGAAAAATGACACAGCTACCCCGCACCGAGCCTGAAGGCACTTCAAGAATTTGCCCCAAAATCCAACTCTGGGAGCTAGACTGAACAGCAGAAAGCTGCATGCAGAAAACACTTCCCCTCCGCACAACCTGGGGAGCAAGAAAACCTCTTGCGGTGCCTGCGGCAGCGTGGGGGAAGAGCCGTCACAGGATGAGAGGTGACACACAGATGAGACCAAGATTGCAGACGTGTAAGATTACTATCGGTGGCAAGCAGACATCAACAGGATGGCAAGGGAGGGAAAAGACATCTTACTCCTAAAGGCACGTGCCCTCCTCACGCTGACCAGCCTTCCAGCCCTGCAGGATCACGAGTTGCCACTCAGGATACCCTGCAAGTTTGCTCCTTTCCCACATCCTACTTCTCTCACTTTCACTCTGTGGAATGGCATCATTGTCCCTGACACCCCATCAGTTTTTATAGGCACTGTAAATGAGGCCTTGTGATCTTCACCTACTTCTGCCCCTCTCCTTGTAATGTTTCTCTCCCCCGCATGCCTTCAGTCCTTAACTAAAGGCTTGTGGATCCCTGTGACAATACAGGAGCCCAGGGGAGAAAACCAACACTCACAGTACGCTCACTATCAAGAGGTCTTTTGCTGCAGGTAATCTGCACTCCTCCTGCAGTACTTACAGAATGTCTGCAGAATGCTAAAGGCTGAACACAGTCTCAGGCAGCAATACATTGCACTAGCCCAGCTCTCCTATGAAGAGAATACTAATGCTTCTTATAAACTTTAATTAAGCTACAGGGTATACAAGTAAGGTTGGCAATTACAATGACAATCACCTAATACTCGCTGTATCTGTGACATGAGCTCTTGTGGCCACAGCTCCTTCTACTGTGTAGCGCTGTGTGTGAAATAATATACGCTGACTTATCAATGTGGGCATGCAGCCATGCTGACATGGCCACACAGCTTTCATTTATACAGCTAAATAAAGCAGGGCCAGAAAGCAAATTCATTTGCAGGATCACAGCTCGTCCATACCGCTCAAGTACCAGCGCACTGCCTGGCACTGTGAGAGACCAAAAGAGATGAGACAGGCCAAGTTCTCCATAGTGGGGACAGGGCTGCACTGTGCCACTTGGTCATGCTTTATTTAGCAGTATGCAGTCACAGCTTCAGAACCTGCCATGTGGCTGTGCAGGCACACTTTGTACACACATCCATGTAGACAAACCTTATGTCACAGAAAAGTGAAACGACTGGCCCAAGGACTCAGGAAATGTGTGGCAAAACCACATGCAACAGGCAAGTGTGCACACTGCGTGTCCCCCACTTAACCAGCAGACCAAAATTTTAGTACCCTCTCTCTGCTGTTTTAAATAGGGAATACAAAGTTTCATTTCCTCTAGGCAGCTGGTGAATTTCCTCCCTTCAGCAATGCATTTCTCATTACCCTTTATGATGATATCAGGTTTGATTTGTTCCCCAGGGAAAGATTTGCTCCTTGCACCTGATTACTTCTCCTCTCCTTACTCTGATGTTCCTATTTGAAATGCCAAGAGGCATTTTCTGAAGCACTCTTGACAATGGTTAATTACAGCAGGGTCCATCAGAGTGCACAGGTATGGGTCACGGAAGGGCTGCCGGGGCCTTGTCCCAGGCAAGGCAGCCAGCACGACCTCCTGGATCTGAGTCAGCCTCACCTGCCTGCTGCCTGGTGTGGGTCATGCATATCCCCTGCACAGCCAGACAGTCCTAACGGAGATGGAACAGCAGCACTGCCATCCCAGGGACACAGTAACCACAGGCTGCATCTGTGAAGTAAACATTAACTTGAGCACTGAATCCTAATATTGAAAGTACCAGTCTTGGCGACATGCAGGGTATGGGCCAATGAGTTGTAATAACTGAGAAAGTTCTAATTAATAGCAGAATCATTACTGTAACTTTAATTACCATCAGCACAGTTATGCCTTATCTCTTGGGTAGGTGCTAGCTTCTCAATGTACACTGCAGGGCACAGATCATCATCTGGTTCTGTATCTGCAGAGCACCTAACTCACTGTGGTCTAGGTTAATCACTACATCTCATGGGAAACAATTCCACAGGAGCAAATATTTCAATTATGCTACAGAAAATTCCTTTCTTTTTATGACTAGCATTAAGCCTTCCCCTATAGAATGCCCGGAGTGCCCCTTGCACCACTGCTGAGATTGCTAACCTCCCTGTCCTTCCTTCCAGATGAAAGTGTGGAAAAATACTGCCTTTCATTTCAAACACATCATCTCTCTGCTACACACCTCAACATTTTATCTAACTCCATGCACAACTATGACGCACCCACCAATGTCTTTTGCACACATACATTCACCCTATCTGCTGTGCCATCTATGTGCCACAGCTAATTGGTCTATTAGCACGACTTGGGACAGCTTTCGTTATTACTGCGATAAAATATTTTGCAGAAAATAGAGCCATCAGCAGAATCTACAAACAAGCACCGAGCAACTCAGCACTTATTTGCCTACTCATCCATTCTGTGTTTTGTGTCAGCACGAAACATCGGTCTCACAGTTCACACTTGCCCTCCTGAACTACAGCATGATAAAATATTTATACTTCTCCTTGAGAAGCCACATTCTAGCCATCACTCATACAGGTTTAAAACAATGGAGCGGCAGCTACTCTCTTGTTATTAAACTTGCAAAACACACTAATAATTCCTTCTGATCAGCTTCTGTGCTGTGAAGCTGCAGTCAAGTAAACATCCTCCTTCTATTCTGAACTCATTTAAAACAAAATTTAGCGCCAAGGCATTTGAGAGGTTAAGGGCCCTGCACAGCTTCACAAACAAACCTGCTCTGCTCCAAACTATCTCTTCATGTGTCATCAGTGATGCTACTGTATAAGGCTAAGACTTGCAAATTCTAGCTGGGCTCCCACTGTGGGTCATGCACAAGTGAGGCTACAACCATCACACTCATTTCCCCTGAGGTTTAAGTCGCAGTCAGCTGAGGTCTATGTCTCATTTTCAACATTTGCCAAATGTCTACCCAAAAGAAAATCTGATCAAGTACTTTTCTATTTCACTATTATTCATCAAGCTGGTGTAAGCACAGTAAATTAACCGTAATTACCCAGTGCCTCCTACAAAAATGCCTGGTCTTGCAAATTCAGAGTAAAGGAAATCATTGCCTAGAAATGTTTGAGTTACCGGCCTGTGAAAAGTTACTTACCTATTCCTGACATTCAGATACTTGAGCACAGTTAGAATGATTTGATTGGGAAAGCATGGGAAACAAACAATTTTTGGTCCTAAGGGTTGGTCGCACCTGGGTTCTCCTTTGTTTGTAAAGCACCACAGTGCTCTGAAGCCAGATGTACAAAGGAGCAACTCCAAGGGAAGCCAAAGTGCCTTACAGCTTCTTTAGAGCACATCAACGCATCTTGTTAAACCAGTAAATGCCAACTGCAGTGCTATTCCTTCAGAGAAACTGGCAAGGCATTGTTTATGCTGGCTAACTCTGCTAAAACATGAGAATCTTTGTGTATCTCAATATGTATTTATGTGAGATTCTTCAAGATTTTATCAGCTACTTTCAACATAATGATTATCTAAGGACTTATTTAAATATTTTAAACACTTCCAATTGACACGTGCACATGTGCACTTCATTTCTTCACTCTTGTTCTTCTTTTGCTTTCTGCTGTCTGGCTATTTTTAAATCAAAATATGTCAGAAGTGAATCATTTGGGGATTTTTTTTCTCAACACATCATGTATCACTATCAATATTTCCAACCTCTTTGACTCAGTCAGCAGATAGTCTTTCAAAACATACTCCAAACTGCTTGTTAAATACAAACAGTTAAGACATCAGCTGTGTAGAAACCTGCAAGGAGCTACACCACTTGACAGAAACATTAGGCATGCTTACTGGCAGGGTTTGCTGAGCAGGGAGAGTCAGCTGGTTTGTAGATAATGGCACCTTCACTGTTAGTGTCAAACATGTTGACATCACAGCAGCTGAGAAATCTGGCTTCTTCCATCACAAGATTTTGGGTTTATTAAGCTTGCACAGCTTAAAAGATACCAACATCCATGGAATTCTCTATCTCCCTCACTCCAGATGCCCTTATTATCCAGAGATGTTGGTTTGGAGCACTTGCTCTTTCCTATGTGTGTGACAATGCAGGGATGAGACTTCAATTGTAAGAAAACAGCCTAAATGTCATCAGTGCTCCACAGTAAATCTATGGAATACTGACACCTGCCGGCAAAGGACTTCACATTACTACTGGACAGCAATTTGCCCTCCATCTACACCCAAAAGCGGATTCCCGTCCCACGAGCACTAAAGCCACCACAAGCAGGAAATGAGCACAGTAAGGATGCCAAAATGAAGACCAAGGGTTATCCTCATACTGTGAAACAGCTGCAAGGAACTCCTGCCCCCTAGAAGCCAGTGGCTCCCTGCCAGCTCCGTGGGATTTCCCACTGCACTGGGAGTTGACGGTGTGTTTTGAATCTCAGCAAAGAGAGCAGGAATTACCTGTGCCAGGAAGACAATTTTTTTGTAACTGACAAAATGCTGACCTGGCTTCAGAGCCCAACAAGCTGGCAGAAAACCAATCCTAAGGAAAAAAGAAGAAATAGTAATCCTGTGCCGCATTCATGAGCTGAATCTGCTCAGCAGTGAGTACCAGAGATGAGAACAGAGCTGCGAGGACGAGGGCAGAACAGAGCTGGAAGCAAGACTAAGGCAGCAGGACTGGCACCAGCCAGCAGGCTCAGCTCTCTCACCAAACTGCACCTACAATCCACGTGGGCAAATACACAGGTGACCAGCAGGAAAAGGTTTCCTCCAGATTATTCAGATGACGTGCACCAAGGCACAGAGATAAGTTTGGTGTCCCCTCCTCCTTTCCAAAAAGGAAAATAAAGGGAGACAAAAATCTGTCTGGGTGCAGCTAAAGATACCTCCATCTTTGTGTTTCCCCTGTACTAATTTATTGCACAGACTCATGCCACACTCCACAAAACAACTCAACCTCTTATTTGCTTTTGAAAGACTCTTGTATCCAGGAGACAGGATAAAGAAAATGACAATGCTACTATTCACTCTGTAGCAAAATTAGCATTCCGAAACAAAACACTTTCGAGTCACTCGAAGTGAATTTAAAGCCTGTGCCTATGTTGACTTTAGTTCTGTATCAACTTTAATTGATTACAGGAGTAATCTTTTTAGTTGTTTTCCTGAGTGCAAGGAGAATGTTTTCTGCAAGAAGGCAAATGTGGATGTGACAATTAAAATTACAAAGAAAAGCACTTTTAAAGCCTTAATGAACTTTACATAAGCAAAAAGCTGTAGCATAATAGAACTCTCAGGCCTCCAGGTTCACTGCAGGACACCCTGCATAGACATAGTGTTAAAATTAAACCACAGTGTTCATGGTTTAGTTTACACCAGAGAAATTCAGGATGAAAGGATACCAAAGGACGTTACAAAGTGATGACACAGAGACACATCAACTTTCCCATCTTAGAGTTTTTTTTCCCAAAATCTTTCAAAGACAGAGACTCTTTGTAATCATACCATGCAGAGAACCATAGAATCATTAAGGTTGAAAAGACCACTGAGATCATTAAGTCCAACCCCAGCCCACCCCACCATGCCCACATGTCCCTCAGTGAAACGTCCCCACAGAACACCTCCAGCTGACAGCTTCTGCAGGAGAATTCTGCAGGTGAATTTCAAATAGAAGAAATGGGAGAAGTTCAACTAAAAGTATGAGTGTTCAAGTAGCAAATTGGGTGTGGAGTGCTGCAGGGCTGTCTCGAGAGAGCTGTGGCAGCTGTGCAGCACCAGAGGAAGGGAAGGCATCACTGCAGGGAAGATGGGTCCAGCGCTGGGGATGGCACCGCACATCTTGCAGCTGAAGGCTGAAACACACAGAAACCTTGGGGGAGCAGTTGCTGCCACAGCTGGGTCCAAACCCTGAAATAGTTATTTTTACAAGCAAGTTTCTTCCTAGTGCTCCTTGTTAGGGAATACACTATGCGGAATAATTTAAGATTACCTCTGGTCTATTTTACAGAGCTGGAATAACGTAACACGCATCTGTGTAAAAACTTGTGCTTGTGGGTTACCTGTGTGGAAACCACCAAAAAAGACCTACCCAGCTAGTTGATTTGAAAGCAGTGATATGGTATGTACAGAAAGAATTAACTAATACACTGTCGTTACACATGTTTCACAATGTTTAATCGCCTCGGCATAAAATGGTATCTCGGGCATCTTTTCTCCAAAATAACACAGAGAAATCGCAAAGGTTGGCAGAGCTGTGGGTGGAACTGCTACAGATGTAGGAAAGCTTTCATATGAGAATAAGAAAACAGAAAACACTTGGCAAAGAAAAAAATGCTATTGTTATAATACAGGCTTAACTAAGCAATGAATAATAACGAGAAAGTAAATCAAACATCCTTATTTACTTCTCATCACAGAAGAATGAGGTATCACTTGAAATGAAAACAGCAGATTTAAATTGAATACAAGGAACATAGTATTTCACATAACATAGGAACATAATACAATATTAACGTAACAGGGAACATAATGTTTCATATTATGACTGAGTACAACTCACTGCTGTCAGAAGGCTGCAGAGCCAAGGGCTTAATACAAATAACAGTAGCTGCTTGTAGGCACGACCAGAGTGCACACAGCTAAAGCAGAAAAGAGAACTTGTTTGTAAGGGGATAAGTCAGGACCTGCATGTACAGAGGTAGGAAGAAATTTCAGTTACTGCTACAGATGTACAGGTTGTGAGATTTCCTGCACCCTGTAAAACTCCTGATGCTGGACTGAATGCCCAGAGCTGTGACCCAGCACTGAATTTGTTCTCCTTATGCGTATCAAAATACTATGGCTCATTGTCTCCATGCAGAAGTTCATCCAAACCACGGATCATTTCATTAAAAAATAGATTACATTAAGAACTAAGCCTTGATTTTCCATTTTGTTTCGTCCTATGGTTTCAGATTTTCTTTTTCATGACCAGCGCAAAGAGACTTTAAATTATAATCTAACTCTTGACATATACTGTAGTGTATGTTTTAATCAAGACTCCCAGAGGAAAGGAAAACCTAACACTATCCTCAATCACTTTACAATTTTGATTAGTGTTTTGATTTTTTTCTTACTAAACAGCAATATTTATCATGCCTGCTTTCCACAAAGCCATATTTCATTTATTCCAGATATGCACATTGAGATGTCTATCACTTAAGTATGTCACAGTTACCCCTGAGTATTATTTACTACCTGCCTTTTTTCAGAATGATTAACAGCATGTTGCATACTCCCATTAAACCTCCACATACAACACCACTACCTCTAATGGATCTGAAGTAGCTTATTAGACCTCTGTGCTTCAAGGCAAGGCATTTTCTCCTCATACTGCCTTTTGATTCTCAGCTCCCGTAAGTCTCATCTTTCAAAATCCTCTCACTTTTGGTGCTTTCTGTTTTGGGCAGGAGAGGGCTCCTAGCCCATTACCTATCTTTTAACATCCCATTTTACCTGTATGTTAAACCTCTACTTCTTAAGATTGTATTCTCACTGCTTCTAAAGAACTTTGCTAAAATTTGGAACGATTAAGAATACCGCCAGCATCACAAGGCAGACCATCAGTCCTGGCAACACACGCAGCTCTCTGAATGTATGACTCAATAGTGGCATTCAGTGACAAGTGAAACCCAGCTTTTGAGGGCTAACACATTTCTGCAGGGCAGATCCTAATGGAAAAGTTTAAAATAGAGCTAATCAACATCCTGGAATCATTTTGAACCACATGAGGTTGCCTGGAATGGCAGTCTAGAGGAAGTCAGTGTTTCCCTGTGAGGATAAGTAGCTCTTGTACACCACACTTCCCTGCTACCAGCATGTTGTGGCATTCATGTTGCAGCAAGGCTCAAAGTATTCTGCAAGTTGTAAGGACAGCAAAATGTAACTAACCTAGCATACAAGGCTTGTGTGAAAACAAAGCAGCTGTAAATCATTGCTAGATGTATGTTAGCATTTCCTCACTTTGTTTGAACTTTGGATTTTTCCTTATGATTAATAAATAACATACTTTCCAAATCGTGGGTTGTCTAGTTAGCATCTCACTGATTATTTTGAAGGTACAACACAAATACTGCAATCAGGAGGTCACCAAATTTCCAGTACTGAAAATTCTGGAAGTCTCTAAAGTAAATTACAAGTCCAGTTCTTTATACATTCATTTCTGGGAGCAAAATACTTATGTTTCAGGAGAGTAGCTGCAGCTTATTCAGCATGGCCCATTATCACAGAATGCTATATTTTCAAATGACATTTTCCAGCCTGGGTATTTCTGCCAAACCGAGGTTGTTTAGTTCTTTTTTTTTTTTTAATTTCAGACAAAACGGTTCATCGGTTTCTGAGAACAAAGCTAGCAAAAAATGTCCAGAAAAGCTCTGCAGCTCCATGTTTTCAGGCAAGAAATCTTGATCAGAGTAGCCTTTGTGTCAACGACATGGCTATAACCCTTTCAAAGTCCATTTGAGTCAGTCTTATAAAATGCTGTTAAAACCTGCTGTTTGCATGGGCTCAGGAAAGATCTGTCAGGGTTAATGCTGGGCCTCTCCAGTTGTCACCGTCTCCAAACCGCACATGGACAGCCCCGCAACTTTCCAGGAACCAGTGCCAGTTTACATGGGACATTCCCTCCATTCTGCCTGCCCCACAGCCACATGGCAAACTCAATCCAGTCACTTGAGTTAAAAGATCCCAACCCAAACAGGCAGACAGGAGGAAAATACTCTTCATCCAGTTTACGATGGGGAGGCCAGGGTAAGAGCGTGCTGCAATCACAGGGAAGGGACGTTCCTAAAGCCAGCAGAGAGAGCTGGAGCTGCAAGTTCAGGCCTTCCAGCCTGCAGACTCCAAGCCATGGGCAGCCAGGAGGGCCCCATCACAAAGCCTGTCAAACTGGAGCAAGACTGGGAAGTGAAACAAGGAAGGAAATGACTGAAGTTTCACTAGCGTTTCTTCTGGCGAGCCACCAGTTTACACAACTCTTCATCACCAGCTCCCTACCAAGCCTGTAGTTGCAGCAGTCCAAATGGCACATAGCCCTAAGAGGAGAGTCTTTTACTGGTGGTGGGCTGGTTCTAACCTAGACTAGGTTTCCAGTACAGATACCTGTACTGCTTCATAGAGGAGGGATGGGGACAGTGAGAAAGAAAGTAAAGAGGAGAGGGCAGCAGCTTATTTAACACTGCAATGATCAACAAAAACTATCACCAAACTATGCTTGAGAAGCAATTCTGCATTGCTCAGCGGAAGAAAATGAAAATTTAACAGAAAGTGAACTCTTCCAAGTCAATGAAGAAGAAGCCAGCCCAGTGGGGAAGGAAATGAGTATACTGGGACTAGGAATCTTGTATGTCTGGGCTCAGGCAAGTGAAAGAAGAAAAAGCACATGATGTCCTTTCCGGTGGAGGGAAGCTATTTATGTTGGCCCAGCTGCCCACGAAATGGCAGCCTATGGCTGGGAGGAAGAGGAAAGAGGGAGTTGGCTCAGAAAAGATGCTTGGAAATGGAGACTTGGACTGTTGGGCAAAGAACTGGAGGGCTGGAGGCAGACATTAAGTTCACAGAGAAATTACTGGTTTGAAAAGGGGTTGTATGGGAATGAACCAATGACTGAGCACCTGGTGAAGGTACACAGCCAGCCCAGGGAGCACAGGTGAAAACAATTCACCTGTGTGACTGGAACCAGGTTCCACCTCTCCCTAAGCCTCATTTAAGGGGTGGCTGCTCCAAGGGAAGGATCTGTACCTGCAGATCCTTCCTTTTGGTGTATTTGTAAGACCTGATCCTGGGGGGTGGTAAGTAATTCTTTCTTTCTTTAACTGGATTGTGACCATCAACTTTTTGGGGGGCAATTTAGGCTATCTGCCATTGATTTTCCTTATAGGGGCATTTTATCATATGGATGTGTTGAATCCAGTTACTGTTTTCAAGACCCAAGAAGAATAATCTATTCTTACAAGTACTAAATTAGCTTCTTTTTTTTTTTTTTTTTTTCTATAGTACTCTAGGCAAATTAAAATAATAATACATGATAATACAAGTAAGGAAACCCACGTCCACCCTGCTGAACCACACCGCCTCTTTAAACCATGCTGAGATGAGAGCTGCTGGTGAAGTACCCTTCAAATCTCTGTAAGAATCATTGAAAAAGCAAACAGGGAGCATGGTTTTATCTGATTTACTCCTTCCAAAGTTGTGCAAGGTGTCTATACTCCCACAAACAGTTACTGTGGTGAGATTTTTTTAATCAAAAGTACCATTTCAGCAAACACTACACTAGTATGTATTTATGCTTTAGGTGGGCAAGGATATAATCAAATGAAAGGGCATATATTGAGAAATTGAGAGGTTGCTGAGAACTTTTCAGCAGATATATCTAGAAATCAACTGAGTAATGCACATATATACATCCATATCCCATACCAAATATCTGGGCTTTTCCCACATTTGTTACTTGTTACCATGTCCATTTAGCCTGAAGGAAAGAACTCTTCATATGAAAACCAGTTATCAATGCACGGTAGAGAAGACAACAGACTATCTACTACAAAACCTGCAGTGGCTTTTGCTGTGCCAGCAATGTGTAACACCATGTGCTGCCAAGATGAGAACAGGTAAACCCTGATCCAACAAAAAAAGACTTTCTTCAAAAGGTAGGGTTGGTGTCTGGTACTCACAGCCTGTGAGTGCTACTGAAGACTAGGGAAGTTGATGTGAAATTTACTTAGCCTTACATTTGAGCTATTCTTCACAACAACCACACCTGTAAAAAGTAAAGAAGTTTTAAGGGCTATCTGAATTCAAGCTTTTTGTCATGCAAAATGAATACACTCAGTAGTGACATGACTTATTTATGTACCTGCAGGGTATTCCTTGGAAATTACATAGCAACTTATGAAAGCAATGGGAACATTACTAATATAACACCATGTCATCTCCTGATATCAGTGTAAATGCCTTGGATCACCACAGTATTTGATAACATCACAAAGATAAATGTTTCATCCATGCATAATTCCAACAGTGGAGGATGAATGTGGCAGCAAGACAATTTGCATTCCTGCAAACGTACCAAAGCTCAATGGATATAACTGACACAAAAATGTAGAAGTATTTTAGAGAAGCACTGAAAGTCGGTGTCTGTTTCTGTGGAGAAAGATTGAGGTGAGTGTGTTCAACCATGCCATAAAGAAAAAACCAAACTTACTTCATAGTTTTCAAAACCTATCCAGGGAGAAAGGATTATGGTCTGACTTCCAATCCACAGTGAATTAATTACTTGTTTGTTACTGAGTACAAAAGATTAAACTGAAGCTTTAGGCAGAGCAAGTCTGATGCGGCTGTGCATCAGTGATTTCAACTGCTGGTCATAAAAACAAAGTACCATTTTAAAAGTTACCAAGCTTTCTTAGTGTTGTTCTATGCCCATCACTGGATCCAGGTGCAGCAGCTCCAGAGACAAACAGGTACCACAGCTTGCTCCTGCATCTCCATCTTCACAGCCCCATACAAGTCATCCCCAAGAAGTCCATTCCTATGTACTCTATACCAGGTAATTCTTGCTCTCATTACAATTAAAACTGTGTGCTTACTCTGTGATCTCGGCAAGAGACTTATTAAAGTCAACCAACAGCAGCTCTTTGGTAGTACAAAAGCTTGTTTTGAGTACCTAAAGCAAGCCCAGTCAACAGAACCCTGGACTTTTTATGGGTTACCTTCAGAAGCTCTGAGATACCACTGATACCTGCAAATTCATGAAGGAAAACCAATAGGAAAGCAAGTAACAGTACTAAATATTAAATGCAAAGAGCACAGCTGTATGAAGCAGTTGAATCCCTTGCTAGCTATACTGCAGACATGGACAGGTGGGATCATGGATTAAGGAAGAGGTAATGATAAATAAAAGAGAAAGGAATCAAACACAGTGAAAATGCTGATAATTGAAGACTATGTACTAGAGCTAACGCTTTCAGCAATGTTTGTCTAAAGCACAGCGCTCAGGGAAAGTGCATTAGCATCCCAAAACAAATGCAAAGCCCAGTTCAACCAAACAGCTTCATATAAATTTTATGTTTCTGTATTGCACATTCAAAAGCTGTGAGGTGTGGAAGCTGTCTGCATGGTAAATTTCCGTCTAGAGAAAATTTCCCCAGACTGAGGTTTCAAGCACAAATGCAACATGTTTTCCATTAATACCACTAAAAAATTCTGCAGATGTTGCAGGATGATGTTATTGCTTATAAAAAGTAACAATAATGCAGACAAAGAAAAGATTGTTCACAATTCTTTAGAAACTCTGGGGAATTTCATGGTGAAATACAGAGGTTAATTTGGGATCAATGCAGACCTACATGAACTTTTCAACGCTGAGAAGAATCTGAGGCACCACTGTAAGACCAGAATAAAAAAAAAAAAGGTAAGGGAACAACAATGATTGAAAAGAGTTTGATATTTATCCAATCCTGCAAGCAAGTTACTTCATTTTCAGTCTAAAGTCTCAGTCCAGAAAACTGTTCTACATGGGCAGCACTGTGCTTCACCCATGCAATACAATTTTCAGGATCAAAGATTTCAGAAAATTCTCATGTCAGCCTATAGGCATCATGTGAAAAGTTTTGCACTTTTCATGCAGTGGAAATCAAAGCTCTCAAAGTGTATCTGAAAACTGTGAATCCCTGTGACTTTCAATGGCATCTCAAGAGACTCCTGGCAAGCTCCTGCCTCCTCTGTGAGCCTGTATGCTGTGCTTGCCAAGATTGCATTGAGCCTGTCCCTGGAACAGGACCAGAGAGATGATTTATCTGGAGCAATGGACTTATTGGATCAACTGTCCAGTCTTGCTCTTGCCAGCTCTGCTGAGTGGTGGCAGAGAGCAGTGAAAAACAGGCAAGAGAAAGTAACACCTGCTAACGTTGACCTCAGCATCTCTACCAAAGCATGTAAGACCAAAGCAAAGCGCTTAATTCTTGTGATCAGGTTATTTCCCACCAGGCTGCTCCTGCTCAACAACCCTATGATGTATGACGAAATTACTCACCGCCAGCAAGAGCTTCCTCTCTTGTGCTGTCACCATCACTAGGCTGAAGAATATTCCAGGATGTCAGAGTGAGTGAAGCCATGTCTTCAGCTGATGACAACTTCAGCATGTCCATGTGATTGCTGTGAGGTTTGTAACGTGGGATGAAACACTCTTTGCCTTGCTTAAAAATGTCTTTGATGATTTCTTCTGTCTGGATTTCATCTGGCATGCTCAGAAAGATTGCAATTCTTTTGGATTCTTGGTACTTGGAATGCCCAATCACCTATAAAGGAAACTGCCATCATCAGTTCAGGGAGAGTTCACAAAAAGACTGACTTTATTTTAATTAAAAATACCACTGGAGGAAAATACCCATTGGAGTATTGTAGAAATATAAGTACAAATACAAATTACCATAAAGAGAATAAAATGACTTTGTTTCCTGTTCCAACACTTCCACCATCAGCAAAATCAAAATAAGCAAATTTTTGTACCCAGCTAAAAATAAAATAGGTTGAGACTAACAACAAAACAATTTTGGAGTCAGTCTGGACCCTTCAAGTACTTATGCCATACAGCACCAGTATCCTTAAATACCCAACATCACTGGGGACAAATACAGCAGCTCAGAACTGCCAGAACTACATGAGGTTTTTGCATTCCTTTAATTCCATCTTTGTTATATGCTGTTCTTCATAACTGGACCTGGCCACAGTGAGAAGTGCATTGATTACAACATTGATTACAATAACCCAAAAGAAGATGTGCATCAGAGCTGAGTGCAGAGCTCAAAGTCTTAGAAGATCAGGCCTTTCTTTTGTTAATCTGGGATGCCTTTCCACAAGCAAATTTAGATATACAGCTACAAACATCACCTGCTTTTGATGAGCAATCTTATTACTGTATGTTTTTCAGAGGTTGAAGGAAAGATGGACTTGCATGTTTTTGATTTTCAGGAGGTTGTCTGTGCTGGACTTAGGAAAGATTGAATGTGGGAAGGAAAACAAAAAGCAGTGAATGTGGTTTAAAAAAAACAAATGAACGGATTCATACCTTGCTGTGTCTCTGTCCAATTCCAGATTAAATCCCGTATTATGATTTGTGAGGATTTTTTTTAAAGGCCTATCTTCTCCTTTTCTAGTTTATTACAAAACAAATACAAATGGGTCCCTTGTGAATTAAATGGGATTTATAATTGTTCTACACGCTTCCAGACATCTCTCAAGAATTGAGAAATGGGGCTTATCAATGAACAGAGAACAGCAAATCCTCTGTGTTTGCCTAACTTCAGGGTTTCTGCCCTTCTGAGCTTTAGCCCTTGCACTTGCTGGAGAAAGATATGCTAATATCTGAGTTTCAAATTGGTTCTCATTCCTTTTTGTTCTTTCTTTCTAGCACCCCAGTTACAAACCCAGTATCAAAAGACGGATACATTTTTGGAAGGTAAGATATAATGAGGTACTCAAGCCCTAATTATGGTAATGTTCTGCTTGACGATGTACCTAGCAACTCCAAAGTGTATTTTATTTCTCTTTGTAATTTACCCAACCTTACCCACAGACTCTTCCAACTAAGTAATTAAGCTTTTGAACAACAGAATCTCCATGCTAGCCTTTGTTTGAAAGAACTGACTACTGAGTTGAATCACAGCACTGTCTAAAGCCTGCAATTCATGTTACTGAAGGGTTCCCTCACCTTCTCATGGCTTCAGAGAACAGAGAAACTGAAACACACAGCTCTCCTCTTTCAGAGTGGTGCTGTGGGCACCATACAGGCCAAATGTGTTCTGACATGTCCAACAACACATTGATTATGCAGTACAGAAAGAAATGAGGTTGGAGATGTAAAACCACAAGCTACCAGGAAGACAAAATTAGTGATGTTTTCTGAAACGTGAAGATGAAGCTGCTCTGAGTAGTTTCTGAGAAGAGTAAAAAAATTTCCACGCTTAAAAAATATTATGTGCCCTCTGCTCACCCGCTGATGGCTATTACTGCAGAATCAGAGCATGCAAACAGCACGACTTCAATCATGGATGTGCACATTAAAGAAGAATAGTCATCCAGTAGCTAATTAAACACCAGTGGCTAGGCCAACTAGCGTAGCAATTTCAGTTTGAACTTAAAGATCGTTTTGAAAAGATATTTTGCTTCGATAAATATTGTTCAGGTGCTATAAAATAATGTGCTTGCTTTTATTAGCTGCCATTTCTGGTGTGTATTATAAAGCTGCACTTTGAGCCTCATGCTGTTCCAAGTATTTTCTCAGCACTCTCAGAAACTTCATGTCTATTGCATCGCTTTCCCATGAGGAAGTTGACTGCTTTTTGTCATTGCAGAATGCCACCCTGTCTGAAGAAAGCTCTAGACTTTCAACTTGTGTCATACTAGCAAAATGTCATGGTGGCATGAATTTGTCATATCTCCCCAGCCTTCCTTTAAGTAAAACAAAAGCTTTACCTTTTAGCATGTTCATACTACCAACAACAAATGTGTTGCTGCTGAGTGTATCAGCTGTGGTCAAACCAAAGGCTGAGAGCTCCAACTATTCTGCATCACATGGCCTGGGTGCTTATAAGGTTGGCCGAGGACTGTGCATTTTTAGACAGTGTTCCAAAAAACTGGAATTTAAGGATGGAAATTACTACAGTGCAAACATATTTTAGTAGGACATTATATATATATAAAAGAGGAAAGAAAGAATGAAACATTCCAAATTAAAAAAAAAAAAAAAAAAGCATACATGAGTTCTAGTTCAACCTCTGTCCTAAAGTTTCTGTGCTGCTATGTCATGAAGTGGCTGCACATCACTATTAAGTTAAGCTTATAAAATGATTTCAGGTCCTTTTGCAGGAAAATAACTACAGAAATGCAGATCACCTACATGCACACGCTGGTGCTGCAAAAAATAAATTAAAAAAAATAGAGCTGTGTTCTATTAAGCGCAGTGACTGCAAAATATCTTTTATTGTGTTTATTAAAATGATAAAATACAGCAATATAAAAATTCAATCACCCAAATGCAAACAGAAATTCCGAAAAGCACGGCTGAGGTGAGCCCTGCCCGGTAGCTTTAAAGCATGGAAATTACATTAGGAACAGAACTGCACGGAAGAAGCACACTGAAAGGCACGAACGGGAAACGGCAGCCGAAAGGCCGCAACCAGTCAGTCGCAAAGTTTTCAGACGCGCTTTGCTGGGCGCGCAGCGAGAGCGATGCGACAAACGCAAGCCGAACGCCTGCCGCAAAACCCCGCCGCTTTGGGCTCTGTCGCAAAGCTCGCCTCCGGCCTCACCGCCTCCCGGCACGCAGCGCTTCCCGCCGCGGCCTACGATCCCGGCCGCCGGCTGAAGGCAGGGAAGAGCTCGTTCCTCGCAGCGCCCCAGGAGCGGGGGGCCCTGCAATGCCCGCAGCCCTCCCCCCGCCTCCGGGTTCCGCTCTTCCTGGAAGCACCCACCTTGCGACTCAGCAGCCGGGACTGCCGCTGCTTCTCCGCCGCGCCCAGGGCCCGCAGTCTGTGCCGCAGCTCCGCTCGCAGCGCCCGCTTGGCGGCCCCCAGCGCCGCCGCCATTTCGCCGCCGCCCTCCGCCGGCGGCTCCATGCAGGCCGCGGCACCGCCTCGCCCCTCGCCGAGCTGACGGGCCGGGCACCCCCGCGGTTTTCAGTTCGACGGGGAGGGGACTGTGGGGCGGCGGGCTGGCCGGGGGTGCTCGGTGGCCTCTGAGGGGAGTTCATCCTCTGTCCACGCTCGGTCGGTCACCTCCGCTCAGCGCTGCCTGCGGGGAGCTGGGCGGTCCCGTGGTTTTGGGCCAGGGAAAGCTCCGGTGGGCTCTGGGCACGGTTTGTGCTTCATTTGGCCGCTAAGCTGTGAGGGTGCAGAGTCACCAAATCTTCACGGTTGGAAAGGAGCGCTACGATCACCCGGTTCAACCCCAGCCCACCCCACCGTGCCTCATGTCCCCCAGTGCCACATCCCCACGGTTCTTGAGCACCTCCAGGAACGGTGACCACAGCACCTCCCTGTGCAGCCTGTGCTGCTGCATCACCGCTCTTTTGGACACGTTTTTCCTAATATCTGACCTAAACCTCCCCTGCTGCAACTTGAGGCCATTCTCTCTCACCCTATTGCTGTTACTGGGAACAGAGGCTGACCCCTGCCCCAGCACAACCTCCCTTCATGCAGTTGCAGAGAGCAATAAGGTTTCCCTGAGCCTCCTCTTCTCTAGACCGAATCATCCCAGCTTCCTCAGCTGCTGCCTGTAAGATTTGTGTGTCCAGGCCTTTCACAGCTTCACTGTCCTTCTCTGGGCATGCAGAAGGGTGAGACCAGTGCCATGCCAAAACATCTTCAAGGCCTGTCATTTCTTTTTTCAGTCTAGCATCGATTGCAGAGAATTTCCCCTTTCTTAATTTTGTTGTAGAAAGGGAAATTACACTTCAGCAGGATATTTGACCACTGCCTGCCAGATAGTTTCACATCCCTACAGGCCCTGGTGATGGCTGGAGGACCTGGAATACGGATGAGATTTCGTGGGCTGCGAGGAACAGAAAGCGCTGCACCCACAGCAGCTTCACTCCCCCTGTGTGCAGGCCTGGGTGATGGGCTCAGAAGGGAGATACTGCCAATGTCCTTTGGTTTCCTCATTATTAGGGAAGTGGAAACAGGCACTGTCATGCATCTGCTCTAGGTGTTCATAGAATCATTGGAAGGGACCCTTGAAGACCATTTGGTTCTACTCCCCCGCACTGAACAGGGACACCTACAGCTGATCAGGTGCTCAGAGCCCCATCCAGCCTGACCTTGGGTGTCTCTAGGGACGGGGCACCCAGCACCTCTCTGGGCAACCTGTGCCAGTGCCTCACCATCTTTATTGTAAGAAAAATCTTTGCTTATATCCAATGTAAATCTCCCTTCTTTTAGTTTGAAACCATTTCCTCTTGTCCAACACACATTTCCTCTTGTCACAACAGACCCTGCTAAAGAGTCTGTCTCCTTGCTTACACTCCATCTTTAGATACTGAAAAGGAGGTCAGCTGAAGTCCAGCAATGAATGCTAAATCATCTCTCTTGCTTTCATGGAAGAGGAAGCGATACAGTTTCTGGCAGATGTTAACATCTGTGTGTGTAGTTAAAGCCACCAAGTTGGCTGGAGAACCCATTACCAGAAGAAGACTGCTTCATTCTGCCAGTGTCATAAAGCCTTGGTGATACATAGGATTTATCGCAGAATGTTGCTGCTGTGAGCCACAGGCCCAGTGCTACCTTGGTTCCCAACTGCAGTACAGTCAGTACAGCTAAAGAACACCCTTCTAGAATGAATCAGTGAGAAACTACTGTTTAAAGTTTCAAATCAAATGGTTCTTGAGTCCAAATAGTAGTTGCCCCAGACTATGAAAGTCTGGAAATCTGTTAGGGCTACTTGTGAATTTGCTGACTTGGCAGTGAAACCCAAAACATTCATTTCTGTCACCAAAGTTGATTCAGATCATTTATTTTATGAAAACTAGTCTATTTCTTTTATAAACTACCAAATCATAATGGAGCACTACAGCAAATGTACTACTGACATACTTGGTCTTCTAACCCATGTATTTCTTAGATTGTCCAGTAGCTCTCTAACAGCTTTCTTGAGTTACCTGAACCAGGTAGATTTTCCTCCCTTCTCCCATCCAACAATTTTTTCTGAAAGAGATGAGGCCCACCATAAGATTTGAAAAAATGCATATTTTATTTTTTTCCCAAAAAATATTAGTGTAGCTACACTGTAACAAATTAGAACAATTTGTACTTCTCTCTTTAAAAAATTTAGTTTTAAAAAGTCCAGCCAGGTGACTGCATTACAAAATTTTGAAAGAACAGTCAGTGTAGATATGAGCAATTAAAAATAGAACAAAGAAACACACACCATTGCATTAACAGTAAGTGAGTGCACATTTTTAAATTGCTAGCTTCCACAAGTTGTTCTTCCCATTAAGATTGCTTTGTCTGGATCAGTAACTTGTACCCACTTTTACACTGCAATTTGCATTTCCTTTTTCTCCACAGAAATCCCCCCCCCCCCCTTTTGCTTATACAAATGTTGCAATAAAAATGCACTACAGTAGTATTTCATTTACAAAACAAATGAGATTAAAACTTGTTTCCTAACCCATTGGATTGTATTTCAGTAAGACAATGTCCTTTCATTGGAGGTGCAACAGAAATTCCAAGAGCTGTGTGGATGCAAAGGACTCTCTCGAAGCAGTTGTGCCTGGAAAGGTTGGCTTGCACTGCTGCACATGCAGCGTTGATTCCTCTTTAGAAGCATCTTTTCTTTAGGTTTGACAATTAGGAGAGTGTGTTAGACATTGCATTAGTCAAAATAAATAGAAATAAATTAAAAACAAATTATGCAGAGAAGTTATTTTCTAGTTGATACTGCTTGGAGGAAAACTTAGCAATGAAGCTTGTTGCAGCAAGCAGGTCCATTTATTTCAGTAGTACTCTCTGAACAAGGAAAAAACAGCTGCAAACATGTCTGTAATTGTAGAGAAAGATAGTGGTGATCTTCTTTCAAACTTTGTTAGGAAACCGTTTTCCTGTAGGAAAGAATATGCACAGTTAGGGCCAGCTTAGGATGTGCAGGAGAAATGCACCGCTTTGTGCCAGTATCAGTGACACTGCTACACCTTGGTGCTTAGAGGGGCAGCTCTTCACAGCTCTACCTCCACCAGATGAATAGGGCTTCAAAATGAGTAGCTGAAAATAGTGCCCCCTTGCTGAATGTTTGTTTTATCTCCAAGTAAAGACTGTGCCCTGGCTATGTAAAGAGAAAATGAGTGTGAACTGCATCATCTGAGCCCACACCTTAGAGGAAGATACAGGTACTGTGTTTCTGATGTGATAATATGCTTGTAAATATCTTCCTTTAACATCCTTATTCTGTTGTGATAAGGCACATATTATGACAGAATGCTGCCTGAAGTTAATACTTCTCCTCAATAGAAATAACTCTATATTTGCAAGGGATGCAGAGAGGATCATTACAACAAATCTGATGCATCAAGGGTCGTGATTCACTGCCTCCTTTTTTAATGTTATCAGAGAAGGATAAAAACAAGCAGAATAAAGGGAAACACTAGAAAACAAGTGAAGGAAAAAAAAAGAAATAGCAAAGAGGAAATATAAGAGAAGTGAGACTGGAGAGGAGTGGAAAGAGAAAGTAGCATTTACAAATAGGTAGAAGGAAAAAAGTACCAGGGAAATAACTTTCTCTGATGTCACTGATACTCAGCCTCCCCCGAAGTGCAGTAGTGAAAGGTACTGTCAGGATGAAACTATGCAAAGCAAAAGGGACCTTGCCTCTGCTAGCAGAAGGGAATTTCAGCAGCTTGATGAACTCATCCGCATATTGACAAATGCTTTTCTCTGCTCTGACCACTGATGTATGCAAGTTCTAGGATTATCTCAGTCCAAACAGATAAAAAAGATTGGACCCCATTGTGCTTACCTGCAAATTTGTTTAAGTAAACTGATTTGGAGGATTAAATAACAGCTTCATGAGATCCACAGCAAAAGTACTGACTAGACTGTGAGAATGAGACTTGTGTATTCTTTCCTTGCCTTGAACATCAGTGTTTTTGGACCAGCTTGCTTCTGTGGAAGCAGAATTGCTGCTCTAACCATAGGATGCATTCACTTTTAAATTTAGTAATAAGAAGTGTGCTGGAATGTCTTATTTAATGCGCTTTGAGCACAGGGTTGAATTAGATGGTTTCCTAACATCTCTCTCAGCCCGTATTATTGTACTATCCTATGATTCAAGTCTTACTCTGGGGTTTTGGCTGTTAACAGAAAGTGCCTTTCTCAAAAGAAAGATGTCTTTTAACCTTGTTCTATTTAAAGCAGAAGCAAAGTTTTCACTGTAAGTCTGAAGCAGACATTGCAGACATCATAAATTAAGTCACCAAATAAAACCCCGGATAAAATGTTTTTGTAAGTGTCTGTAACAAAAGTTTCCCTTAATTAAGACAAATCTTTGAATCTACACTGTGGTGGAAAATGAGAAGACACGGAATTGCAGCTTACCCAGCCACCGTTTGCATCTATCCATGCGGCTTTGTTATTTATGATGTACTCTGTGATGAAATAAGAAATCTGCTCCTTCTCCTCTCCAGTGAGCTGAACTCCATGCTCCTGAAGCTTCTTGGTGAGAAGACCTCCAAAAGTAAATATGGTCGTAATTCGTCCCCAGTTAGTATTTCCGTCGGCAAACTTTTCTTCCATGACTCCATTGAAAATTCTCTTGGCAACATCTACAGAGGTAATATCGATCCTGTCCAAGAAGGGTCTGAGTGCCTCCTCTGTCTGATCTTGGAGCGAGGACGCGATGTTTCGCAAGACGTGAGCAACTCTGGTTTGGGCTGGTCCAAGATGTGATTCCTGAAGCACATATTGCAGATAATCTTGAGCTAAATAATAAACATAATAGAACTCAGCAGTTTCCATTTAGTACGAAGCTCAGAGAGCAGTGTGCTGCTCTTAATCAGGCTCGATAGTGAGCAGCCACAGGACATGCACACAGCTTTGTATCTTCTGGTTTTGATGGAATTTTTTGGTTTTACCACAAAGTTCCTGTTCATAATGACTTAATGTTCGTGTAGGCTGTGAATATGTCATAGCGGAAACGAAAGACAAATGTCTGTTCCAGGGAGAAAACAAGTCTTGCTGAGTGATTTATTATTTTTACAGACAGTATGACTCTAAAACTGAATCTGCCATCTTTTACCACGTTCTTCAGCAGTATAAGTTTGCATTTCCTAGGGTCTTTTGCTATGTAACACTGGAAGAGATCCAGCTTAAAAAAATGTCTTGAAAAGTGCATGCTTATAGGAATATGCAGTCTGCTCTTAACCCCCAACATCCTGCACCCCAAATCTCTTCATTACCACAGGTTAAAGCAGCGGTCTGCATTGCAGAACCACTGCATGTGGGTCAGTTCTACGTCACAAATTTTGGAAGAATCTGGTAGAAGTTTGCAGCATGGAGAAATGGACAAAGCTTTTCCATCAAGCAGGGAGCTTTATGTAACGACTGGCAGAGGAAGCTCAGCAGTGGTAAAAGTATGGAAAGCAAAAGGGGAAAACCAACTTTATAGCATGATCTCCTTCTCCAAACTTTCTCACACTCTGTGAGTGCTCTTCAAGGTCCTTCTTTGAAGATTTGAATGGATGGCTTCAAAGATTTCTTTCCCCCATAGGGAATTTGGTATGAAAAACAATTTGAGTATAAAAGACAATGCTAATGCAGTCAGTGTGTCAGAACATGAAGTAGAAAATACAGGGTGAAGCTGGTAATGTGTGATACCATCTGATTCTTTCTTGACAAATAACAAAATTAGCATGATACCTACAGTGGCAACTCTTCAATTCTACGTTTTGATCAGGCAGTTTTTTGAGGGGATAAGAGGCAGAGATGTCAAACCCGCTCTTTCTTGACAAACCCAGTTCTGACTTTCCTAAAGGGTGAAATTGTGGCGAGAGCTTCACCCCACTGCAAAGACTTCAGAGCAGCTGATCACGCTGGAGCAAAGCCTGTCTAGAGCTGTGACGCAAATGTGCTGTATTTATAGGTCTGGTTTGTCCCCCCCAGGTTGTGGATGCTGCTGCTCTGACTTCAGTTTTGCAGAAAGCCATTGATTAGAAAAGCATACTTTCCACTTCCTTCTCAGGGTTTTTCTCCTGTATGTGGCGAACCTGGCTCAGAGTGACACAGTAATTTTCCATGTGCAGCGAAGTTTGAAACCTCAAGCCATCATCATCAGTGTAGCCCAGACATCAATGACTTTGGTTACAAGGAAAATATTTGACTCACTTTCTGTTGGAAGCAGAGCTGGCTGATGTTGTGTTCACTGTGTTCAGAATGGGTTTGGGTGGGAGGTAAGCTGGAAAAACTCACGTGTTGGATGCTGCCCAGTGGCAGCATCAGGTTGGGGTGGGAAGCTTGCTGTCTCCTTCACACACACTGTCTTACCAACCAGAGCTCACTTTGAAGGTTCAGAGGTGTTCTCCATCCCATACCTCCAGCTGCTGCTTTGGCAGATTGGCTTTGCTTCTGTTATGCTCAGCGACGTCAGCAAACTGCCAACATTATTTTTTTTTGGGGGTGTGGGTGTGGAGGGGTGGGGGGTAATGCAAATAGAAGAAAAAAAAAAGGAAAAAAATAAAAATATGATGGTTCTTAATTCTTCCAATTCAACTCAACCTGGGCAAAAATTTCTGGGATGGGGTAGCATGGCTCTGCTCAGCTCCTCTCCTGTCAAGTGCTTGCTGCAGACAGGGCTGCAAGAAGTACTCGAGGAAAAATCATGAGAACCCTTCTTCTATATTGCACATTCTGTGAGGTTATAAATCACTCTTGACTCTCTCAATAATCGATTAATGAAAAGCTTGTTGTATTCATTCTGAATACAAGTAATCCTTGAATATGGGGACAGTGAGCAGTACTTGAGGAGACAGGTTTTGTTTTTTTCACCATCTACAGCATCAGAACACAGGCAGAGGCTGATATTTCTTCATTAGTGGAGCATTTAGGATTCTGAAGGGAGTGATCAGATAAGGCTATGAATACGTCACCACTACTGAAAGAAATCCATGTTAATACCTTGGCAATTTGGGTGCAAATGCTGCACTTCCAGCCCCTTGATCTCTTGCAGGGCTGAAGGGTGAAGCTCAGTGCTCAGCTTCTCAGCTCTCAGCAGACACCTTTAGCAGCAAGGTGTGACACCTGTGGCCATAATTCGGGATGTAGCTGTTGAAGCTGCCCCAAGCCTGTTGACCTCAATGTCAGACACGTTTTCTTTTCAGTAGTATGCTGTGCAGGGTGTGATTCCAAGTGCTGGATGTTTAGTAGCTGTGACAGTTGCTATGTCTTAATATGTGTATATATGTGTGTGTGTATGTATATATGTGCATTTATAAGGTTAGACCAGAGTACATAGCTCTACCTTCCCAAGCTCTACTGTTCAGCTCTGAGCACTGTAAGAAGTCAGCTTTAGGTCTCTTACCTGCATTGTAGTGCTCTGATTCTCATTATCTACACTAGGCAGTGCCTTCCTTTATCCTACCAGATCTCATCCACGTTTTGTAGTTATAAGCAAATACCTTTAACATAATGTGTCTCCATTCTTCTTTCCACCTGCTCTATCCCCTCAGTGCTGCATATTGTGCACTCTTGCTGCTTCCTTCTTTTCCTCTTGCCTGTATGTTCTTTCTCTTTTGTACATGATAAATGTTGACAATACCATTGAAATAGAAACCTGCCTGACTTGGAAGCTCAAATTCAAACCCTCTCTTTGCTTGCTGGCATAGCAAGGGACTTCGGGTACTTTAATTTAAATCTGTGCTCTGTGGATTTGACTCCACATCCTCACCTAACCTGAAAAGGCTTATTTTCCAGCACAGATGGGAAGTGAGTTGACAGTTTCTCATAAAATTGACTGGTAAGAGATGATGGTATCTTATCTTGTTTCAAACAAAACTAAGCCAAAATGACAGCTCCTTGGAACTATTTGTGTTGCATCTGCTTTGCCAGAGCTGTTCCAGTTCCAGGTGAATTTGGGAACTGTGAACTCTTCTAAGACAGCCAGGCTTTGTCTGGAGGAACAGTGAGTTTTTGAGAAAGCTCTTACAGATTTGTTCTGTTTTTCTTCCCTTTCTGATGTCCAAATCAGGATTTTGTGCGTGTGTGTGTGTGTGGCATTGAGCTTCATTGCAAAAGAGCTGCTCAGTTCACTTCTAACATTCCAGCTGTCCTGCACAGCCCTGATGTAAGGGAGGGTTTGGTCACTTCTGCTCCACTCCATTTTCCTACAGATTGGGATATGCAATCTGACTTTCTTTCCAGTTGCCGTTGGCTGTCGCTGAAGTCCCGGCTCGGTTTGCCCAGTGGAGTGCTGCCACCTAGTCGCAGCCGTCTTGGCTGCAGGCTCAGCTCCTCGTCCCTCTTGGGTGCCCACAACCAAGGCAGCGCTCTGGGATTCTCTGCAGCACAGAGACGCAGCTCTGCAGCGATGAGACTCCTGAGGATCCTAGATCTCAAATTGTGTGGCAACTAAAAGGCTTGGAGCCAGTTTGTGTGCTGTGTATCTCAGGAGATGCTGACAGAGCACACAAGAGGAGCTCCGGGGTGGAAAGGAGGGTGCAGATATATTTGCATCTGTTTGGCCAGCTGAGATATTCTAGGCCAGTTGGAAAGCAGGAGCAGTCCTCAGCATACACGAACCAAGGAGCCTTCTGCTGAGCTGTAGGGCGGTGCAGAATAGCCCTGGTGTGCTGAGCAATACAGCACAAGCTCTCTCCCATTCCCCAAATACCACACAGCAATTTGGCTGTGTTATTCAGGGTCCATCAGTGCCCTGTGACTTCCTCTGGTAACTCAGCTCAGAACTTGGCTTCTTGTGGATCCAAGCCTCTCTCATCATCATGAGTCAAGGAAGCAGCCAAGCACACTGCTCCACCGCTCGTGTGCCACGTGTCATCGTGCGCATGTGCATGGACACGTGTTTTGCTCGAAGTTCTCACAAGCCTTTCCAAATGTTTATCCGGGATTAGGATAATTTGAACAAGGAGTCATAGACTGTTGGCAGCGAGCCATGGAAAAGTAAGGCTACCTTACCTTCAAAAAAGTATGGCTTACTTCTTACTTACCTTCAGCCAGTTTTGGTTGAAGCTTAACAAGCCCTTGCAGATCCCAGTGGAAAATTTCAGGCTGAATCCAGCTTCATTGCTGAAAATACTTGTTCCTAGATGTGGAAAAAGGAAAAAAGAAAAAAAAAAAAGGAAAAAAAAATCTGATTGTAAATATCCATGAAATAAGTCAAGATATGTCAGTATGCTCATAGTTCAACATGATAGCCAAGATTTTGTGATCTCCACTGCCATAAGGCAAGAGTGCTCTTGACTTTTGGCTCATTCCATTATAGAGTCCAATGTCAACATGTGCAAGGTCCATTTGTATTTTAATGTGCAGTTTTCATTTTGATCTGAATCTCTGGATGCAATGCTATCAGGAGAGACAGGCATTCAACATCAGCTGCATCAGTGCTTTAAAGATACTCTAAATTGTGGTGACATTTAAAATGTGGTGGCACACATCTGAGACAGCTGTGGCCTCAGCCCTCCAGGAGTATGCTTGCTTCCATGCTTCTCCCTCATTTAGATCAAGCCTGCATCTGCTCCTGATAATACCAGAAACCTCTGCACTGGCTGAAGGGTTGGTGATTCATAGATTAAATATGTTGCCTTTAGAAGGTAGTGTATCTTTCAAACAAATCACTTTAGCCCCTTTTCATGATATCTGTTCATTATTGTATAAAAGAGAGTTGTAGCAGCACTGGTATTTCTATACCATAAATCACCCTTCAGGGAGGTTCGTAACTCACCAGTAGTTTGTTTTACATGCAGGGTCCACTCTGAGAGTGCATTTATTTTTATTCCCCTTTCAAATTGTCTGGAGTTATTTTAAATTATATTTTAAAAATTCAATGGCATGCAGATATTTTTGTCTGTTATAATCAATCTGGATCTGCTTTGATTAGGAATTATGTTTAGGACATGAATGTGTAACATGAATTTAGCAAGTTTCATATGCTCAAAAATAAATATTCATGTTAAAACACATTTCTGAACCCTAATTCAGTAATTTTTTACCTCCTCAATTGTGTATTTGCATGAAATTGTTGCGGTGCTTAGAGCCTGGGCTTTATCACATTTCTGGACTCTTTCTTTAAGTCCTTCACCTAACATAGCAGGAAGGCTCAGACTACACTGCAGTTCGGTAAGACTTTCAAAGAGTCTAAAATTTGGTATTAAATTAATTCCGTCCACTTACAGCCTACGATATGGGACTGTTTATTGTAGAATAAAATGTCCTGCATTGGCCCAGGAAGAGCTCAGAAACCTAATGTCCCACTGTGTCAGTATATCGAGCTCTTGGTCCATGCAGGGAGCTGAAGCTGCAAGTGTGTTAGTCATGATGCTGATGATGGAGCCTGGTCACACCCCCAAATGATGGGGTCTTTAGAAGGATGAGCTCTTCTGCACACTTTCGGTTAATCTCAATGCAAAGTATTTGCTGTTTGTGCTGAATGTTCTGGACAGTAAAGCAATACCTGGGTGCCCCAACTGGAAGCATGGATTGCCTTGTGCTGGCTGTTTGACCGCTGAAACTCAGGAGGAGTCTCCTGCCTCGGCTCATGAGTGCTGGGAGAAGTGCTGAGCCTACTCAAAGCACCAGGCTGGCTTCCCAAAGAAGCAGATGCAGGACTGTGGTCATCTTTGTTGCAATCACATTTAATCAGTGAGGCATTTCAACGGCTATCTGTAGCACGAGCAACTGAACTCTGCACCAGCAGTCCAGCATACGTCATTTGGAGTTTTCACAGCAAAACCCCAGAACACCCGTTCGTCCTTAGTAGACTTGCCTTTGTGTCAATTTGGGACTAGATTCTTGGCATGCCAGGGAATTACGCATCGTAATGACTTAATCAAGGGCTTTCGTAGTTTGTTCTAGAGCAGAGAAACCTTTTAAAGCCCAAATGCAGATGGAAGCTTGGACCCAGCAGCGAGTGCTTCGCTCATGAAATCAGAGGAGCACTGCACAGACTGACCCCTTGTGCCTCAGCAAAGCTCTATTGATTTCAGTAACTTCATCTGTGCAGAGACGTGAATCTACCTACGGGAAGCTAAATGAAGCCTGAAGTTATTGATTTTCAAGGGGAAGGAACTTTATTTAAAAGATCTCTTCCTTTATTTTTTTTTTTAATTATTCCTGATTTTTAAATATGACATCACAGCAGACTAACAATACAAAAGAGTGACAGCAAATAAAACAGGCAGTTTCACATGGTTTATTGCAGCAAGGCCAGAGAGAATGGGACTGAGTTAGACAAGGCTGTTAATTGCTCTTTGTGCTGGATAACTGTTAATCTCTCTCTGAGCAATGCGTATCCAGTGGCCAGTGCTCAAGCAATGTAAACGGTAGCAGCATCCTTGCTTTATCCTTTCCCTTAATCTCCTTCTGGAGGCTTGACAATAAGCAGCCAGTCCCAATCTATTTTGCAACTTTGAACTCAGATCCAAAAAGCCCCCATCAAAAGTAATTAGTTTGCTTTACATTCATTCACCCTTTATATTCTTGAGTTAATAAATGGCTCTTACAACTCAAAGGGGAGTTCATTTTTCTGGCTGCCTGTGAGGGACTGAGGAACTGTTGTCTCTGGTCAGCACAGCTCAGTTGTTAGCTGAATGCCTTGGCAGGGACCAGCAATCTCCACAAAAGGTAGCAAACCACAAAACGTACAGCCTTTATACTCTGTAGAAAAGCTGGTGTTTGTATGGTCTAGCAGAGCCCTTTAGCTCTTTTAATTTCTGTTTCCCCATCTGCGAGAGGCTTGCTCCAAAAGATTCGTTGATTCAGCAAATATTTTCAACTTATGGCACAGCTTTGACCTTGAGAAAGCAACTAGCCTCTCTGTGAGTCACTTCCCTACTTCTAACATAGAGGAAATTAGAGAATTGCAGTCAGGTGGCTGCCTTTTGCCCGTATTTAGCAGCCTTTCCAGGAAGGTGGGTTGGGTTTGTTGGCAGTGAGTTTGTAGGCATGTATCCAGTAGAGCTGTAGCAGGTAAGCTGACTCAGAGCTGTATCATTCTAGCTCTTTGCTAGCTGTGTGTGAATCAGGGCCCTAATTTTTTTTTTCTGTTCCTTGTCTGAAGTCAGTGATGCTGTTTAGTTGTCTCTCACTGAGATCCTGATCTCTGCTGACAAAGCTCATGATATTTTTAATAACATAGCCTAATGTTGTATGCTGTAGGTTGATCTGTTGGGTTGGGTATCTATATTGCTGTTTGTTTATTGGATCCCATTCTTCTCCTTTGTGGCACTGTGGATAGCTGATGAATCTTCCTTAAAAGTGCCAGAGCTGCAGAACTTGTAATTCTCCAGACATGTTTTAGAGAAGTTACCAAAGTCTGAGTGCTGGTTATGCAATTTGAAGGATGGTTTGATCCAGTCCATCTCTTCCAATTACTTTTTTTTTTTTTTTTTTACAGTAAGCTTTGCTGGCTGTAAGATTATTCTGTTAAACTGCTGCTGGTGTCTGAGTCAATTCATTTTCCTACATGTTTATCTTTGATATGAGCTCCTTCCTCCTGAAAACACTCTTCCTTTTTAACTGTTGTATAGAAGCTACTCTTCCAAGAGAGTCAGTTTGAGAGGGTTCCTATTCAGTCATGGGAAGATTCTTTACTAAGTGCTTAGTGTACTAAATTAACTTGTGTGGTTCTCCAAAGTAGTTTAAAATGGTAGATTTCATGAAAGGGTGAAATCTCATTTTTAAGTGAAGAAATAGTTCTGTCAGTATGTAATGTTGTGCAAATGGAAAATTGGAAGTAATTGCAATAGCGATAAACCACATTTATTGTTAATTAACTTGTAATCTAATAGAAGCTAATATCTCTTAGATGGTAGAAGCACAACATGCTTGCATGATGTAGCCCAGTTTTCTGTTACTGGCATGCAGCTGGATGCCCAACAAAGAAAATACTGGGTTTTGTTGTATTGCCTTGCCAAGCAAGGCTGTCTGCATTAACTGTGGCCTCTGAAATCAGTAGGAGATCTAGGTACATTGAGTCTCATGCTATTATATCTCTTTGAGAAACTGATGTTTTCATCCTAAAACATCATCTCGAGTGTTTTTCTTCTCTTCTGCAGATTCAAGTCCTGGCCTTGCAGCCTCTTGTACATGTTTTACTGTCAGTATGTCCTCCTGAGAGGAGAGAGGCAGGGCCTCTAAAGATGCTCTCTCCATCCTAAAAAGCTGTGAATACTTCCACTGTCTTCTGAGGAAACAGCAGGACAGCAAAGTCTGAAATAGGGCTTAAGTTCAGCAGACCTCTTCCCTGACTTTTGGTAACGCTAACAAGATAGGAGTGCTGAGGCAAATGTTTACAACCCCAATAATACACTGCAAGTGGTGTTCTGCTGTGACAAGTGACTCAGTAAAAATGTCACTTCCAAGCTGCAGGATTATTGGCTTTCAGTGAGGCCAGACCAAATGTGCTCAGTTTACAAGCAGAAGTACAAGATTTATTTATTAGCCACCAGCCGTAAAAAGGGGTTGTACTCCCATTCTGCTGCCTTATACCGTGTGTTGTCATCTCTCTGAAGTAGTGCTGCAGTTATGACTTGGTTGTGTTTTGCTTCTGCTTTGCATTTACATCAACCATGTTGCAACTGGGTGTGAATAAAGTCCAGATAGATTCCTTCTGATAAGTATTTATTTTTAAAAGTGTATACTTGAAACAGACTGTCTAGTCTGCCCTATTTGCTAATACAAACCACAGAATTTCAATTAGTGCCTCCTTATGTATAGCTCATAATTTCCAGCTAAGACAGTTCTGCTAGCTAGATGAATCCCCCACAGCTTTACAATTTCATTCCTTTTAATGGTTTCACAGAGCTAACAATGCAGAATGGGGGCTCTGATTCATGCCTGTTGATGCCTTGTAAAACTGCTGTGGTTCCTATTCTCTCCCTCCTCTCTCTTCTTCCATTCTGTCCCTACTGTGGAGATAGCTCAGCTTCTTGTGAAGCAGAATCTGAACTGCTCCAGCTTCATAGATCAAGGTGGACAACACCAGTTTAAACTCTTCTTGATATCCTGAGTATAGGTGATACTTGCATGTGATTTTTTTTGGAGCTGTCTGAATGGTGGTGCAGTGGGATTAGAGGCAGGGATGTTGTAATCCATCTTCACACCTTGAAATACCTGTTTAGTACTGACTGAAAGCTTGTCCTCGGCTGCTGATGCCAGGGTATGTTTTGCAGCAGGTTCAGTTGTTAAACAACCAAAATGATAAACAAGAAGTTAACTGTTAAAGCTCAGCACCTGCAGTGGTGTTATCTGTCAATGTTCCTGCACTGTGTGCATGTTAGGATGTGGTGCCAAGGTGTCTGTAATAGTTTACAAAGACTAATGCTGAAGTCTCTCCAATCGCCACCCTTTAATGAAGTTTGGGATTTTGGTGCCTTCCAATGTATTTAAACTAGGAAGGATGCTGAGTCAGTGCAGGCTGACTTGTTATTGTGGGGGAATTATTGCAGCAGTCACTGTTGCCTCTTAAGGAATTTGTACAAATTTATTTTGAGGAGAGCAGTTGGGTTATCAGCTTACAAAGGACAGATCAATACCAATCAGTTCCAGTTATTATGTTGCTTTTAATTTGGCACATTCCCTTTTTGTCATACAGCATTACAGGGTTCCTTCTGGTTAGAGGAATCTGAAGCAAGGGAGTATTGACTTTTGACTGATTAAAATCTGTAAAGCTTTACCTTCGCTTTGTCTACAGCATCTCTGTATAGACAAAACAAACTACTGAGAAGATTATTAAGGCAATACTGTGCAGGCAGATCTTAGTGCAGAGGTTTAGCTGTGCACGTCTGGCCATATTAATGGAAATCCCACTGCTAAAATCCCTGTACGCCCTGCTAAATAATTTGCCTAATGATTTTGGTTAAGCACGCATAACAAGCACCATCTGAAATAGCATTTGACACAATGGGAACCAGAGAGAAGATTCAGTAATGTGGATGCCTTGTTCCCAGGGCTGTGAGCAAGGGGAGGAGACTGGCGTGAAAATAGAGATGTCCTGGGATGTGAGCGCTGTCTGTGATGGATACTGGAGTATCAAGGATGGTCTGGTCAGTGATCTTCCCTTGTACTGCTGTTCCACTCATACAGGGCTGGGTTATATAAGTGACATGATGTGGTCAGTCTGTCGAGAGCTATCTGCTCGTAACTAAATATAATGAATGCAGAAAATGACAAAATAGAAGAATTGCTCACCTTCCCCGTGTTTTACTCTGATCTCCTCGTCTTTCAATAATGTGTCATAGCCATTCCTGAAGCAGAAGATAGAGCAGACTGAGGGAATGCACTGATGATGCATCTCTAAGTCCAGTAGGTAGCTATAGATCCTCCTACCACATCTAGGGAGGATTCATTGTGTGTTAAGTAGTCCGCTATATCTGCATTACAACTCAGACATCACAGAGTGCCTACGCCTCTCTGGCTGAAGGCTGCCTGTCATGCACCTTCCCACGCATTATCGTGTGTGGACTGCAGTGAGTAAAGCTGTTATGCTGAAGTTCTCCTAAGCCAAAGAGAGCTGGGCTTCACAAGTCACCAGACTGCTTAGGGAACTTCCTACAGAAAATTATGTGATGTTAGAAGTGAAGTTCTCACTGTCCAAGTCGCAATCCTTTTCCTGAATTCAGTTGGGAATGGTGTGACAGTGGCAAACCTGATGCTGGTGGAACAGCCATCACTCTCAAGAGATGAAACTTGGCCCATAAACACTGTGGGACATCTACAAGGAGCAGCATGTCATGTCTTCATCAAACTCCAACTCAAGCAATTAACTTGCAGTATTGTTCTTTGCTTCGTTACCTTCTACGCTCTGTAACACTGCAGGATTGTCACCTTTCCTCCAGCTTAGCAGCAGCTACCTTTTACCAAAGAGCCTCCACACCACCGCGGTTCTCTTCAGGATAAATGATGTAATATAAATGTAGAGGATTATTTAAAAACCCATTGTGAACGTTCCTGGCATATTAGCCATAGTAATGGTCTGAGTGTTTTATTTGGCAGTAACCCAGTTCCTTTCTCAAGATATGGTACCTGGTGCATGTCCTCGTAGGCTCATAAAATAGCAGGATGGTAGAATTATCAAGAGAAACAATGATGTGTTTTTATGTTGCTGTAAGTTATGGATATGTAATAAAAGGGGGGGTGTGAAGTTGTTGAGCTAGTGAGCATAAAGTTGAGGGTTTTATTGCAGCTTTAAGTTCTGAAGCATTTAGTACACAATGATGTTTAGCTGCCCGGCCTCTTTATTTTTATTATTTTTTTTTTTTTTGCACTGAAGTAATGACAATAAGTGTAAATCAGGTAATATAGGAATTGGGAGATCTAACAAGGCGGTGTTTTCTTTGAGATCACTGAGAAAAGGAAAACAATGTAAATATTTACCAGTCAGAAATGTAAACACAAGGGCCTTCATAAGAGCACTAATGAAACGTTGGCCTGAATTAATTTTGCATGTAGTTCATTTGAAATCTGAGAAGGTATCAGCAGTTCTCCTCTTGTATTTGAACAACACAGGCACAGTCCGACAACTATAACAAATCCTAGTTTCTATGGAGCTTACTTTCTAAATCTAGGGTCTGTCAACTGATCTGCAACTGTTTGGATGCAGTGTCTTGGATTTGAGGATGGGGACTTTCAGGACCATCTCCAGAAAGATATTGGGAATTCCTCACCTTTTCTACTCCTGCTTCAGGTATGGAAGGGGTGCTCCATGATTCTCGGTCACCTCACCCCAGCTATGATGGATGAGGACTCATTGGGCTCTCAAACTGATCAAATCTGAGCTCCAAACCTGTTTCTGTTCATTTGCTCCCAGTAGTAACTGATCCCTTTATCCATGTGTGGCTCAGCTAATTAAGAAATGCATTAGGCATTAGACCTAATGAGAGAAGCTTCAGAGCATCTTTGTGCTGAAGATGCATCATATCTCCTTGTTTCTGCAGCAATTCTCATTCACGTTTTTTGAGGCTTCTTACTTCATAAATAGTGTCACCAGGGAAGAAAGTATTATTCAACATGAGTAAATGTGACAGCTTCTGGGTCTACAGTTAAGTCAAACCCACTCTGAAGTGAGAAGTGAAGAAGCCTAATGCTGCTCTGTGAGTCACTGGCAAAATCAGAACGAAACCAAGAATCTCTTGTTACCAGCTCTGCAATACAAACTCTGTTGTCCCAACCTTTCATTAACACATTGATAGCTCTTAGAGATTCAGTCTGTTTTTTCCCAGGATAAACTTTCACCTATCTTTGCATTAGGCAGGAATTCCTTGCCTCTTCTTGCTCTTTGTTAACTTTCTCTGTTCCCATAAACACCAGGAGTGCTGGGCTCCAACTGCCAGGTGTGGGTATGAAACTGCAAACACTGGCAAATGCCGAGTGTTTGTTGCCTACCGGGCTGCCATGAGCCTCTCTCACCTGGGTAGGCATCTCCCTACAGCTCTTACAGTTGTTTTCATTTTTTGTGGGATGCTGCAACCCAATATGAGCATATTAGAATGCTGTGAGTCAGGCCTCCTAGAAAAGTCATGCATGACTTAAAATCACAAGGATGATCAAAAACAATAAAATGCATGCTTTCTATTTGCCTTTGGGCTTTCTAAAGTTAAGGCACACCCACGAAGGCTAGAAACTCAGGGCACCTATTTTTCATGAGCTACACGCAGTGCCTTTTTTCTTCTTTCTTTTTTTTAGTTATTTACTGAAACACTTACAGTAAAACGATCAGAATGGCCAACACTGATTCTGTTGCTGAAAGCACTCAGTGAAACCAAGTGAGTGATTTACCTTTTCCATCCTAAACGTGGGGTTTGATTTTTTTTCACGACAATGAAATAACTCCATGTTTGGATATATATAGGACTTCTTTAAGAAAACAGTCCTTTTGCTAGGACTTTGTTTTTTAGAATGTGTCAGTGGGTTGGTGTTGGACAAAAGTCACAATAGGGCTGAATGTCCCAGAGTCTGTGCCTTCAGCATGTGGCTGAATGTGCCAAAGGTTTGGCTTTGGCTTGGCACATTTGTCTCTTTTTGCCTTTACTTGGCTTGGTGCAATTAGGTTGATTGCATTTTAAGAATCATAGAATGGTTTGGGTTGGAAGGGACCTTTAAGATCATCTATTTCCAACCCCCCCTGCTGTACACAGGGACACCTCCCACTAGACCAGGTTCTTAATGTTGTTCTTCCAAGCTTTCTCTAATTTTCCTTCCCTTGATGAAATCTGAGCCTTATAGCAAGATGCTAGAAAGGCTGAGCTTGGCATACCTCACCATTCAGACTAATTAACGGGCTGGCAGCCATGCTCTTGGCCAAACAAGATGCTGCAAAGTGAGTGTGCAGCTCAGCCAGGTGGGTGAAAGACTCCAAGTCTCCAGGAGTAGTAATTCATTCCCTTGGGAACTTATTGCTGTCTCAAACATCACCACTCTGAGCTTCCTGTGCTGGATGCAGTTCCTAGAGTTTAGAGCTCTTCATATCCAAAAATACAATGGTATCTGCCAAGGCGTGCAGTCCTTCCCCTGGAAAGAAAAAAAAATATATGGGAAAACAAACTACATATGATGGATGTTAGTCATGGTGCTTATAGCACTCTTGGCACAATCTCCACCTGGGACTCCTCTACTTACATTCAGGAATTAGGATGAATCAGACATCCTGTGTGTATGTATGTATGAGCTGAGCGTATGCAGAATGTAGTGGGGACTTCTTGATGTCCCAGCCTGCTTTTGCTTCCCTTTGTGCTGCAAGATGTCTGTAAATCTTAAACAAAGAGTCCTTTTTCTCTGACACAAGGTTGGTGGATGGAAAAACAGTGTGCTTATGGGGAACTTCATGTATGGGAACATCACTTCATTTGTGAATGGTGCCAAGATGTGTAGTTCTACTGCAGGACATGTGGCTTGGTGGTGATTTTCTGGAATCTGTGTTCTGGAGTTCTTATCACCTAAGAATTTCAACCAAAGTTTCCAGCCTCCATGCTTATAAAACAAGGCTGATAACAGATGATTTCCCAGCATATCAAGAAGTGTAGACAAATAAGAACATACTGAACCTGTATTCTGGAAACCAATTGTGTGGCTTTGAACATGTTGTGTTGGCAACTTCATAATCTTCCCTTAATTGCTATGTCTATGCTTGTGCAGCATGGCTTGCAGTACCTTCTATAAAACAAATATCAATGTCCTTTTGTATATATTAAACGTTATTTCTCCTTTTGGGTCTTGAGTCACTGACAGAAGAGAACGTTATATGCTAGGCAGTTCAGGCATTGTGAGACCAAAAGATGAAAAATGTTTCCCTGGGAAGTAAAGTTTTGAAGCCTTTCCACGCATTTGAAAGGAATGGAAGCTTAAACTCTGCCGAGTTTCTTGCTTCTAGCGAAGTAATTTTCTTTCTTTCTGGAAAGCAGGAAGGTTGTTAGATACAAGGATTCAAAATAGGAAGGCAAAAAAACCTTTGAGCTCAAGTAATGTGTTGATGAGAAAATGTTTGCTTGCCTTTAGCTGTAGTGCCTCGCTTCCTTGCGGCTGTTTTACTGCAGGCAAAACACAACAACATCGCAATGAATAAAATATTAAATACTGTTGAGGCTTTTATAAGGACATTTTTATAGTTCTTCCAGGTGCAGTGGCATCCTTTTAATTACCCTGACATGACAAAGAGTGCTGCAAAGCTGAAGTGTTGATTCTCTGGTGTACTCAAGGCCATAAAAGTAGCAGCCAGGGAAGGGATCAACTGCAGCTGGAAGGTTCGTGTCTGTGCACAGAACTGGTCAGTGTTATTTGTTCAGATCTGTCCTTAGTCATCACCCTGCCAGTAGGAGGAAATCATGCATAAAAAAACCCATCCATAAAAAAGCATCACTTGATACTTGACTTAGCCAGCAAAGCGTTGATGTCTTCCTAAATTCCACTGCTCTGCAGTGCTTCCCTCTGGGCCTTATTTTATTTAACATGTGCGATACAGTAAGGAATAATGTGCCCAGCCAGTGCTCCCCGTCTTTGTCCATCTTTGTAGCTCTGTATTAGACCCTTCACATCAAAACCCCATCCTTCCACAACCCATGTGTGTCTGATAACTGCTCTGCTTTGCTAAATGAGTAAAGCTCATGTGCAGTTACTCCTTGTTGCCAAGTCTTTCACAGTATCTGACCCCTTAGAAATCTTACTCAAATATTCCCCCAGATGTTAGCAGGATCCCATTTCTCAGGAGCAGAATCAATCCTGATCCCACTGAAATACTTCCTACATGTGATGCCAATGCAAACAATCAATTTTCCCGCAGAATATGAAGAGTGTAAATACTTGCCCTTGTATTAAACCTGCCCCAAGTGTGCTAGAAAGGCTCACTATGTACTGTGGTGAGGTTATGCCTCTTGTCCTGTGGCATCTATAAATCATATGCTATACAGGAAAAGGTAACTTTTGTTGTTAGATATGGACCAATACACAGGTCTTCAAGGTTTATGACTTTCTGTTTTGCTTGTTGCTTTGCTGTCTCTGATTTACCTGTGACTTAATATTGATTCTGAACTACACTGGGACATTTTGTTATCAGATAGCTTTCTGTTTTATGGCTGGTAATTCTCCCAGTTCCTCCCTTCCAAGAGCAAGGGCTCCAGCACATTTCATTGTGGTGCTTCCAATGATCAGTGCTTCCCCCAGTGTTTTTTGCTGGACATTATTGACATCAGCATAAAAGTAGCACAAAAGGTTGAGTGTCTCATACTGCAGTACATAGCCCAGCATCTCAGACCCCAGCACATCTCTGCCAGCGCTGTAAATGAGCCCATCTGGATTCTGAGCTGGGTGACCATCCCTTCCTCCCAACTGCTTACTGGTAGCATTCTGGTTTTGTAACCCAGGGCTTGGCATAGGCTGGGAACTCAGATATTTATGGGACTATTCTGACTGGTTTTACAGTGCATATGGCTCGGCGTGGCTAAGCTGGTAGCAGTGCCTGAGCTTCATTTAAAGGTAGCTTGGGTGCTTCTGTGTTGTTTAACAGCCACATCAATGTCTGTCAGGTAGATATAACTTAATGCTGGATGTATTCAGTTGTATAATTAGGTATGCCAGCAAATTAACTGCAGTATGTTAACCATAATCCACAGCGAGTGCTAGTGAACTCGATGTGGTGTGTATAAATATTATTTTGTACTAGTAAGGACAAGAAAACAGGTAAGGTGAATATTGCCACGCAGCTTCCTGAGAGCACTACATAAGAGAGCAAAGCACAACGTAAGGTAGGTTTTATAAAGCAATACTTGTGAAAAATATGAATTACTTGCACATTCCAACTTCCTCATGACTGAGGTCTGTACTGCGGTGCCTTGCCCTCTTTCTGCAGGATTAGTTTGTTGTGGCAACTCTGATAATTAGCAGTTTCCCGAAGGAAGGAGAATTTTGCAAGCCTGTAAAATGTCAGAATATTGTCAATTGGCCATTACTGCAAAAATAAGACCATAGCATGAAGTCATTATGAAGACTGAAGGACTGAGGAGGAACACAAGGCACAAGTATCTCACAAACTTTAAAGATGGTTAAAAAAGGGGATAAAATTCCCCTCCCCTATTTTTAAACAGAAAGCTATGAAATGCATTCGAGCAAACCGAAAAGTTATGATGTCTATGATCAGCACAAGAAGCTCTGTGTCACAAAATTTTGTGCATACGAAACTCATGCCGACACACAGTGATGCATTTTGTCGGTGTGCACACAGTGTGATGTATATTTTGACCAACGTGTCCACAGGAGGCAAAGGGAAAAATGTAAGCAGGGAAGCAGTGATGCCACGGGAGAGGCTGGGAGAATGTGTGTGTTCTAATGGTCTGACTTTCCTCTTTATCTTATGAGGGGAAAAAAGCAGAAAAGGCTGAATGGATGTGATGGAGTGCTCTGATGTCATAATCTTCTGGATTATTGGCAAGTCATAATCCCACTACCCGGCAGTAAACACTCTGCAGGGCAGCAGGAGAGGGGGAAGCCAGCAGCAAAGAGGAAGAAAGATGGACAGAGAACAAACTGTGGGAAAGAAAGCAGGAATCGCAGATGGCTGAAGCTTCCATTGACAGCCGCACATTAAGAAGCATTAGCTGAGCTGTCATAGGTAGTGTGAGTGTTCTTGGGAGAGTGATGCTAAGACAAAGCCTCTCTTCACCTTTTGACTTATCCATGATCCAAATCCCCAACCTTCTGCTCTGGAAGAGCATCCGGGCACTTTCTGTGTAACGCTGGTAAGTTGCTGGTATGTGTTTTTAGTTTGTTCTGTACAGTGCTCAAGATTTTAAGAGGTAATAAAGGGAACTGGGCACCAGAATTTCTTCAGATCAAAGTAAATTTAACATTACAGGAGTGACCCAGATCTAGTTTTACAAAATGTAGCAGGGATAGGAATGAGGTGGAAAGGTCTCTAGTATTGTGACTCTCCAGTTGTGTCCTCACATGGGCTACAGCTGCAATATGCCAAGTCCACGAGCTTCTTTCCTCAGGTAGGACACCAGCACAGCAGCCATCCCCTTCACATTTGGTGTCCTCTGCCAAAGTCTGAGGCAGCTCCAAGCCGACTGTGGCAAAATACCTGGCTGCTCCAGGACGAACTGCCTGCTCTAGGTGTATTAAGGGTTTCAGCTCCAAATTTTCTCAGGAAAAGATACAAATGTCAAACGCATTTGAAACATCCCTGCAGCCATGGAAATGTCCTGTTTTATTACTTTCTCCAATAAAACATTTTGTTATTCTTAAATCCAGCAAAATCTGATGACATTTTGACAGAAAAGATTAATTACGGCACTTAGGAAGCACTGATCAGCTCTGCTTTGCTGTAAAATTTTTTTATTGGTTGCAAACTTCAAGTCATTCCAGCTATCCAAGGCTGCTTTAGAATAAGACTTGAGGCATTATAGTTTTACAAGAAGTGAATAACAGCTCGGAGATTTCTGCAAAACAAATGGCTTCCTTTCGAGCAATCAAAGCACTGGTTTAGTTTCTCTAATGAGATATTTCCATCAAGAAGCTGGAGGATACTGACACCAGATATTCCCTCTGTTGTTGCGGCAGATTTCGCTGGCACTGACAAATAGCCTGTCTGGTACAGCAAGGTCAGATGGACAGGAACGACACAAACAAGAGAGTCAGCCCTGCCGTAGGCTGGTGCTCTTGGCATTCCTGAACAGGCAGGTAGATGGATGGACAGACACTTCTGTCATTTGTACCATTTGTATCTAGATCCTTGACAGCCATGTCAAATGTGCTGTTTGCTTTCCAGATGCCCCGCTGTGGCCAAGCACCAAAGCTATTTGCACAGAGCAGGCCAGCCACTTCTTTGTCTCTAAATCCAGAAGTCCAGTGACACATGATTAGCTAAGAGCTCTGCTACGTGAAGCGAAGGCAAACAAAAATTGCAAAAGTAAAAATTGGCCAAGTGCAGCCCCAAGGATGCACTCATCTCTGCCGACTTTAAATGCTTCGAAGGGATCAGCAGCTTTGCTCCCCTTGAATTGTGAGGACCAGAACTGAGGCAGGCAGCTTTCTTGTGTGCATGGAGGCTTTTGATTCCTGGTGGTTGGAGGAATGCTGCTGCCCTGCTAGAGGAGCTCCTTAAACTCACAGCTTGGTGCTGGGCTGCTAGAGCAATGGCTAGCCCATGGGGCATCCTGTCCAGTCACCTGTTTGGGCAAGTGTTTAGCAATCATGGAATATGGATAATTTAGCATTACAGAATTTAGGGCTGCAGATTTGAAGTTTAAATAGTGATTAATAATAAAATGCTGTAGAACAGCGGGGTGAAAGTCAAGCCTACGCAGAAGCCCTTGGGTTGAGAGGCTGCTGCTGGTGGAGGACTGAGGAGCACAGAGGAAGCTGGTGCTTGCTGTGTTAAGGACCAGTCCCTCCCTCAAAGACTGCACTATGCACAGGCAAAGCAGGAGGAGAAAAAGCACAGAGGTACCAAATGATTTCTTTGTGTAGAAGTTACTCGTTAGCCAAGAATGGCCCACTGTTCTCCTGAATACCAGGACACGCTCAGTGATCTATTTAATGTGGATATTAAAAGCTTAACCAGGGAGTTGCTAAGTCTTTAAAAGGCCCCAGCCCAGATTTCCAAACAGGACTATCTAGAAGGAGGCTCCCAGATTTGTAATGGTGTGGCAAAACAATCTGCCTCACTTTGGAAAATGCTGAGCAGGCAGGGCTCTGTGCAGCATCTCCATCCTCCGCTGTGCCCCGTCCAAGTAAGGCGCTCAGCAGTCACTTTGCTGCAAGGTCCCCTCCACAGCTCCAAGTGCCAGTAGGCAGCTGGCTCTGAGGCAGTGCTGTGATGGCAGATGTGCTGCCCTGACTGCCTGGCAGTCAGATGGGCTTTGCTGGGTATCCCATCTACTTGCTTTCACAGGTTTGATCCATTCTTGCTCAGTCTTTACGTTTGTTTCCTCCTGTAGTCCTTTGTGGCCATTCAGCTTTCCCCACAGTGTGTTTTCTGCTCCCGCCCCTTGAGAGGCACAAAAACATGAAGATTTTTCAGGGAGGGAATCTGATTGGGAAACCAGCACACAGAGAATGAAAGCACAGCATTTAACTTTTTTTACATTATTAGATTGATTTTCTACTGACCATTTAATCACAGGTTGGATGAGTAAGACTCCAGAATGCCATAGAGAAATGCCAAGGAATGGGATTTTCATTTCTGCATTTTCCTGGTGAGAAATAATCTCTGGGTTGTTTTGGAAAATGCACACTGAAAGATGGAAGTCCTAATGGTAATCAGTGTTGGTTTTAATTTTTTTTTAATTCTTATATGTGCATCTTTCTTGCAAACTGTATAACATCAGCAGAGTAAATACCCTTTATGTAATATAAAAGTGAAATGCAGCATAAAGTTTGCTCTTAGTTCTTGATGATAACACCATATAAACAGAAGCATGAGGGAATCTGAAAATCTTGGGCCAATTTTGGCTGTTAGCTAAGCTCCTGCAACCCCCTTGAAGTCAATGGCATTCTGGGCTTGCAAATACAAGCAGGATTTGGACTCGAATTCTACAAATCTCTGAATGTGTGCATTCAAAGAGGGAGCTGGCATTGTTGCTGATTAAAGAACACTGCCAAAAGACCATAGGACCAAATTTCCAGTAGGTTTGGATAACAAACTCCAACTCGTCCCATTAGTGTATGGAATGGAACAGAGGTCAGGGTGACCGCGGGAAGATAATCATCGAGATTCAGAATGAAATCAAATCTCATTTGAGACTCAGCTGTTCAAGAAAGTTTGGGGGTTATTTATTTTGGATTTGTATAGGCTGTCTCTCAGGAAGCAGAGGCTGATTCCTCTCTCATTAATGCCACAGTGAAATTCTCGGCAGTCTCAGGGGCTGCATGCTGGGCCCCAAACAACTAGGTTATAAGAACTGAAATGATGTTAACGCTGAACACCTGATCCAAAGCCCACTGAACTGAAGAAGAGACTTTCTGTTTACTGTCTCTGAAGAATCTCAAAATGAATACGTTACTAAGATTCCTCAAGTAATTCCCAAAATTTTAGCAAAAGAAGAAATAACAAGCTGCTATACTGCTATAGCAGTATACAGGATACATAACAGGAACCAAAGGAAAAGGTCCTATATGCTGGTGGATAGATTGAATATAATGGGAAGAAGGGAGTAAAACTTAGAATAAACTTATTTCAGAATTTTTTTTTGCATATGTTTTCTAGAGAGGCAGAGGGCCCTTAAGAATATGGAAATAAATTGTGCCAAAGTATCAAGGTAACAGGAACCTTAAAATGCAACAAACATCTAAATAATGCAGGCCAAGGAGATCAAATGCTGTTTCAGCTGTGACACTGTAAATGAGGTAATAATGTTCATGGGTTGTTCCACCTTCCCATACATCATCAAATCGCCACAGACCTGAGAACCTTTCACGCCCATCTTTGGTGTTTCAGCTTGCACTAAGAAGCCCCATTTGAAAGTGTGGAGCTTGGAGCTCCTTTCTGACTATTCTTTCACAGCAAAATCATGTCTAGTAGAATGAGGTTGTTGGGATGTTCATCTCCATGCACTGCCTATCAAGCTCCATGTGCTTTTAGTGACAATGTGTCCTGCTAACAATTGTGTACTCTTTAAAATCAAAGCTATTGCTATCATCAACTTGAGGAGGATAAATAGCCTTTAACTTCTTTTCTGTGCTCTGTAGAAAACAGTCTTTTGTCTTCATTTACTGGCCACATGTAACCTTCCATCCTCTTTAGCTGATTTCTGATCCTTCCAAATCCAGGAGGTCTTTCTCTGCTTTACTCATTTCTCTGATCAGATGCTTCCCTCTTTCCAAACAACGCTTATTTTTTTGGCCTCACAATCTTGAGGTCTTCAAATGAAAAAATTGAACCCTATTTCATTAATACATCTTCTACTCGCAGTTGCTCAAGATTCGCTTTTTAATCTGCATCCCGTTACCCAATTATCTCAGCCACCTTCTTCACTAACAGTTTGACTACAGCCCCTTCTGCAGATGACACGCGACTCTCTGTTCCCTATTTTCCACTTGTTTGCCTGTTTTGAGTTGTGGCTTCTGACCACACCAAACACCAATTCTGAACGTTTCAAGAAATCCACTTACTCCAGCATTTCTGTGACTAAGCCTTCTCATTCTGGCACGTCAGAAAATCAGCGAGCTTCATTCGCAATCAAGCAAGATCACATCTGAACATTCTGCTGCTCCCCCTTGACATTTGATGCCATAACTTAACATTTGTTCCACCATGTGTTGCTGGTCAATATCTCCTGGCAGGAGGTATCCATCTCATTCACTGTCTGCATTTCCCTTTTTATTCCCTGCCAGCTGTTGTGTTGGTTGCTCACAACTGCAGAAGAATCAGCTGGCCTTTCCCTAAGCAGACAGAGCGTGTTCTATCCTTCTAGTAAGCCTCTGTATCTCTAACAGTGAGATGAAACCTGGCACAAATAAGTAGTTTCAGATGAACCCAAGGGGTTTTATGTTTTCTTTATAAAACACTATATAAAAGAAGCGACCACGGGGAGGCTTGGAGGAATGTGATCATCACTCCCCACAGCTCCTTGTGATTACTGCCAAGGCCATGAAAGCACTCCAAATAATGCTGTGGGGAATGCTGTGATACCCACACGAGATGCAGGTCATCTTCTGCTCGTGCAACCTGCCGCTTGGAAGACGTATTGCATCAGCAAAGGCAGCCAAGTGTGAATAATCTCTACCAAAATAGCTATAAAGCTATGTTAGCATTTCCACGCTGGTCGCAGAAGCATTTTCTGGTGTTGATCCAAATTCAGATATTAAAAAAGCAATAATAATTAGGGGTCTTCTTGCCATTCAGTGCTTTGCCAGGTTTGCAGGTCTGCCTGCTGGGCTCACACTGTAGGCAGTGAGAAGCTCATACTGATGGAACGTCTCTTCTGAGACTTTCTTTTTGCTGACACCCTGTGTCCCCCTGCAGTGCCTATCTTAGAATAGTCTCAAATTCCTCTGCCCTAAAACAAGCATGCATTCCATAACATTGTTAAATATCCTGATAAGAAATGGAAATGTTTTGCCCATCTCCCTGCCCTGTCTCACTCCCTGGAGCTTCACAACAGCTGGATTTCTCCTCCCAGCCTCGGCTCACCTGCTGCTCTGACCTCCCTTACAGCTCCCCCGGTCTCGGCCCAACAGATAAAATTCCTCTTGTATTTGCTTTGTTTCATCCCTCTGGAATCCCGTCCTCCCCCCCGCCTGCTAACAGCCACCGAGTCGCTCATCGCCCTTCAATGTCACCCCACGACCCCGTGCAGCAATGTCAGGCTTTAGTGCAGGTGCAATTCGTGAGCTGCGGTATTGCCACACAGAAAGCACTGTCGTGTGACGTATCGTAGGTCGTGACAGAACCTAAAGCGGAGGCTCAGCGCCCCAGGCAGCTCACAAGGACACAACGCACGGGACGGGCCGCGGTCCCTTTAAACACTATTCTGAGGTTCACGTCGCCGCCGTCTCCTTGCGCTAATTAGCGGCGGGCCCGGCTCCGCCCCCTTTCCTCCAGGCCTTCCTTCAGCGGCTCCTCCAATCAGCGCCCGCCCGCGTCACTCTCGGGGCAAGGAAACACGGAGAAAGGGGAGAAAAAGTTTGGTGAGGAGCGAGCGGGGCTGGGAGCAGCAGCAGCAGGTGAGAGCGGGGCGGCGGCACCGGCGGTGGCTGCGGGTGGGGGCGGCGGTTCGGCGCTGAGCTGCTGCGTTCTGTTCTGTTTCCCCGCCGTGCTCGGGGCTGCTTTTCTGCCTTTTTTGGTCGTTCCTTCCTCCCTCGCCCCTCCCGCGGCCGCTGGGCTGCGTGCGCAGAGCCGTCCCGGGGCAGAGGTGTTTGTACGCGTGTCCTTGGGCGGATAAGGGAGCTGCCCCGAGGTGCGCCGTGCCGTTCTGAAGTCCGTTCCCTGGGTGGCTGTCCGGGCTTGTCCCGCACGGGGGGGCATTGCATAAGAGTTACTGGAGTTAAGAGGTTTTTCTGAGGCTCCGCGCTCCATCAGCTGTGCCAAAGTGTGTGCGCTGCGCGGAAGGGTGCAGCGCTGTCAGCTGCCCTATGAACTTTAAGGAGGGGGGGGAAGCAGCTGCTCTTTTCCTCCTCCTGCTTCCAAGCAAGTGATTTGGCTTGATGTCCTCTGAAACGATTCCTTTTGCAGAAAGCTTGTCCTCCTCTGTTGATAATGGTAACTCAGCAGCTGGGGGAAGCGAATCTGCTAGTTCCTTTCTTGCTGTCTTTCCCGTGTCTGCTTTAACTTCTGTCACTTTGCTCTTTGAGTTCTGCCTGGTTCCTTTATGTGCTGTTGCAGTACGTACACCTGTTCTTCATATTAATTCATATCAATCATATTAATTACTGCCCAGCCTCGAACAAGGGGCCTGGCTCTGGCCTCATCCATAATATATTTATTCTGACCAAAATAACAGCGTGTTCCTGCTTGGTTTTTTTTTTTTGTTCCTTGTGATGCTGAGTACCAAAGCTGACACATCAGTGGCAGCACTCCTTGATTTTACTGCTTTCCTGATAGAGTCTTCAGCAGGGAAGGATTTCCTCTATCCTGCGTGTGCTTCTGAGGATACCTCTTAAAATAGCTTTTGCCTTACAAAACAAGGAATCATTAAAATAATAACAGATTAAAATCAACTTACCTAATCGTGTGTTGTTGACACGGATGACAAACGTTGTGTTTCATAATACACCTTGGAGAGAGTGATCTAAGAATGCAAGTTTACATTTCAGCTTCTTGTTATTTCACGGTCTCGGATGGTGCATACAAAACCTTGTACAAATAGCCTGAAAGAGATAGCAGCAAGTTATCAGGAGAGCAGCACTGACATAAACTAGTGAAAAGTTGCCATGGTTACAGATAAAGGTAATCCCTGTTTCTGTAAGAGTGTGTCCTTCTGTAACAGCTGTATTAATCAGTTTGATTTCGGAGGGGATTAGAAGTACCCAAACTCCTGGCTCCATTTTCTTGTCAGCTAATAGTTGTGCAGCTCCCTTTTTAATTAAGTACTGAATAGACTTGGACTTGTACTCAACATACTCAATTTAAGCTGCAGAGAGTATTATAGATTATGTACAGATGCAGGTGAAGCATGCTGAATTAAGTGGAAACTGGCTTTATTATTTTTTTTTCCCACCCGAGAGTTACCTGACGACAAGGAAAAATCTTTCCAAATCCTTTTTGGATCCTTTCTCAGGTGCTCTGAAATGAGTTCTGTGGCATCTCATGCTGCAGCCTTCAGCTGTGCGTCCGTACAAGATGTAATTCCTTGTTATGATCTTAAAAAAATATTAAAAAAAACTTAATAATATCAACATGGCAGCTGCTGGGTGATTGAGAACAATTGTGGCTGTGCAGCTTGTACATGAGGAGACAAGAGAGGAGCAAAAGGGAAACAGAAGGAAAAACATTAAAAAAAATAATAATCAAAGCTGTTCACTTACTGGCTTGTTCCCTAGGCAGGAGGAAGCAGTTGGAGTGTAACACGTGGATAAACTTCAGTAAGTTCTCATGGTAGCTCACCTGTGAGTGATCTGAAATAGCTATTTGAACTGCAGGGTCTGTGGCTGTCCAGGCAACTACTGCCCCGCTCTGCTGGAGGCCTGATATTTACCATGTGCACCTCTCTGTTCCTTCCAGGTTTGGTTATTGCTGTGCAGTGGTACATCTTGGATCGAAAGCAGCAAGGGAAACCTCAGGAAGTTCTTCAAGAGTGCTGCAATCTCATCAGTCTGGTATGTTGTGCTCCATAGGCTCCTGGGGTACCAAGTTGCATTCTTTGTATGCATGGGCCTCCTTAGTTACTGCTTAGGACAGTGAAGTTTCTAGGACTTTGTCTTGCTATCAGCAACATTATTCTCAGGAAGCAGTATGCTACCAAGAGCTATGGAGCTTTATATTGCTGGGGTAGTGCAGGAGATCACTTTCAGTAGTGTTATTCATACCAGGGCAATGAACCTGCGCTCCAGAACCTTCAGTCAACATACACTCTGAACCTGTTTTCATCTTGCCCATCCTGCCTTGCATTTCCAGGCGTTTCTGCAAGCTCTTTAAACTAAATCCAAGTTGGAAAGAAGCTATCCCTGACTGCCTGACTCTCTAGAGGCTGCGCAATGGTTTGCTGAAGAATGCATAAGAACATGAAAAAGAGTGTTTTTCATCATGCAGGGGTGTTTTTTTCAGGTCCTTATGTAGACATGTTGTTTAGGTTTAGTAAAACTGCTAACTTTTGAAATCATCCCTCAAATGCCAAAGTTCTGAAATTCCTATGCTTGTGTGCTTTTAAACTGATGTATTTGCAAAGACCTCTTATGCAGCAAGTTTGAGAACTGCAGCTTACAAACAAGTATTATAACAACTTTTTAATTTTAAAAGTATCTCAAATAAAACTAAAAGACAGCTATGGTTGTTTTTACAAAACCAGCGCATGCTGTAACACTGACACAGTTGACAACAGGAGGGTAAAGTCCTCTTTTACAATTCAAGCTCAGTGTGTCAAAGCTGCACTTCTACTGCTTTGCTACTTATTAACATGTATAAAATCCAGAAGTCCTGGGTATTTGTGACCTGTGGAAAACAGGTGCAAAATGTGAAGAAAGTTTCTGTGATGCAGTGATCTGGGAATCGGATAGCAAGTAACCATCTCTGTATCTAATCCCCTCACAGCCTTCACACAGGGCTTTTGATCACTACTATTCTGGTCTCTCTTGGAACTGGTGACTTAAAGATGGAAGGCTCTGGTGTTGATCTCTTGAGCTGTCAAGTCCTCCAAACTTACTGTCTTCTGTATATTTAAGATTACAGAACAAATGGGCTTTTAGCCGTTCTGTGATTACAGTAGTCAAATGAGAGTCAGGTGCTTTCTTCTTGTTGTCCTCAGAGCAAAGTTCAGTGGCAGCAAACCGAATCTCTTTTACACTGCTGTCAAAGCTTCCCTGTTTAGTGTACTTGCAGCTGCAATCTGCTGGTTTATTTTCTTCTGCATTACTGCAGATGCTGTAAGAGTAACGAAGGCTTAACTTCAGCCTAGACCTTAAAATGATGTCTCTGCACTTCCTGTGTAGTGTCTTGAGTTTGAAGAGGAAATAGATTATTTGTGCTCAGAAACTGAGCTCATAAATCGGGCTTTTTAATGATGAGTTCCACTAGATTTCAGCACAAGAAATAACTAGAGTAGCAATTTATTTAAAATGTGGACTTCCAACATCTAAATACAGATGTGTTGTATCCACAATTTCCAGTTTGATGAGACAGGGCCAACTGTGAACCTAGTTTTGATTTTACTTTTCTCCCCATTTCACAGATTTTTTTGGAGGATTCTATTACTTCAGTGCTGATAGCAAATAACTCCTGGGGCATTCCTGGTGAGATAGTAGAACGTTGTTTGTTTGCTTTAAAATGAAATTAGGTGAGCAAATTGAGGAGGTCAGTTCTGAAGAGAGGAGAAGCTGCTTTGCCATTCCCCCATGCCGTGGTGAGCCACACTCTGGCTTATCAGGAGGTGAGCAAACTCCTGCCAGATCAGTGAGCCAGAGGTGCACAGAAGGGGCTGATGAGCACCAGAGCTGTGGTGAGGGAGTAGGCCAGGCTGTGTGGCTGGGAGGGGAAAGATGGGGAGAAAGGAGGAAGAAACTTGACCCTGGTGCTGCGATAAGGAGCTACTGGCTGCCTGGTTAACAGAAATGTGAGTTCAAGTGCAGGATGTTTAATGATAAGTGATTTCTCATCATTGTAACAGTTACCAGGTGGTTAGGCTTCTTTAGTTATAGGTTAACACTTTTATTTTCCTCCTGAAAGTCATAAAGCAGTGTTTGCAGTTGTCACGTTCTCTGCTAGCACTGGGCAGTTCTGTTGATAAGATGTGCAACTTCTGCTGCTGTTATTGTTATGGGTCTAAAGTTAATGTGCTCTGAGTTGAAGCTTTCCAGGATTGGTCACTGAGATACTTGAAAGACGCTTTGCTGGTATGCTTTATTTGCATGAAATACATGCTTGGTTTTCATTGCTTTGATAGCTGTGGCCATAAGTGCTGTGTAAGTATGGTCTCCTGGTTGCCCTCAGGGTAACTTGAAGTCCTATGAAGTACTGGATTCAAGCATAAGGGTTAACAGCTGATGCTTCTAGCTCAGATTTTAGGTTCTGTAGGGAAAGTTTGGCAAATCCTATCAAAGGTATCTCCATTCTTGTCATGCTTTGTGCTCCTTAACTAAACAACTGCTCAAACTGCTGCTTTCCAGTTCAGTTTGGACTTATGGTGTGACAGATCAGCCTGTAATATAAGGTAGCACAAAGCGTGTGTGACTGTTTGAAGGGGAATTAGACATGTGTTCAGAAGGTGCTTGTGTTCTCTTTGGTAGAGTTTGTGAAACAGCAGCGTGCTGAGCTGTGCTCGACTTGGTTGATGTTCACAGGGGGAGTTAAGGTGGGTGGCTGTGCTGGGGGTGGGGGAGACATTGCCTGGGGAGAGGTGGGAAGGAGCAGAAAGACGGAACAGCTTTTCCCCTGTACAGCAACAACCCAACCCCGATGTGTTTATGCAGGCAACATGATAGCTTCATCTAGCTTTGTGTTGGTAGCTACCTAGAAATAAGCACTTGAAACTGCTTTATATAAGGCAACTTTGCTGGTGAGGTAGGTATTGTGTAACTGCTGGTACTTGGTGGGTGTGCGAGGGAAGTTGCGGTTCTCTGGCCCACCCCAGGTTTGTTCTCCAATGGGATTTATCAGTGCTTGTGAAATATTTGTTACGCTTTGTTTTTGACTCTTCCTGTATTCATTTGACGGGTAGGAAAATCCTTACAACACCAGCGTCGGCTATTTGCGCAGCACGAAGAAGCTGTGCTGTGGGAAAAGCTGCCGTCCGTCGCAGCTCGAGCAGCTCCGTGCAGATGTGGCGAGCCGGGGGAAGGCTGAATAAGCACGAAAAGTTTTGGCAGCGCGCAGCACCTCGCGAGCGGGAGGCAGCCGCTTCCTGCCTGCGCCGTGCTGACTCACGCCTCGAACCGGGAGCGCAGTGTGGAACTGCCCTCTGCGCGTATTTTTAGCCGGGTTACTAATTCGGGCGGCGTGCCGGCTTCCCGGGGCAACTGTGGCGGCCGCCGGGCCCCGAACCCACGGAGCCTCTCGTCTCGCACGGTGCCACGCGTGACGGCGGTCGGGCTCGCCGCAGCGGCGGCTTGCCGTGCTCCCGTGTCGCTCAACACCGCCGCGCTGTTCGGAGGGGCGGCGCCGCGCCCCGCGTGGGGGCTCCGGCGGAGCACGCGTGGGGCCGAGCCTCGCGAGGCGCTGCCCCTTTAAGAAGCCGCTCGCCCAGAGTGCTCGGAGCGGGCCAACCTAACGTGCTAGCAAGGAAAAGTTCTTTCTATAATGGATACGCGGCTGGGCCAATCGTCGGGCGTAGCCCTGCCGGGGGAGGCGGGGCCTCCTCGCCTCGCCCAATAGCGGTGTGGTAGGCGGGGCGCCGCGGCCAGGCTCGGTTGCTCCGCAGCACAGCTCCAAGTGAAGTTAATCTGGGGTGAAGCGAACAGAAAATTGTGGCGATCCGTGGGTAGGCATTTTCCCCTTCTAATCGCGTCGTGTGGCCGCGCTTCGCCCCCCGGGGCGGCGAAGTGCACGCGCGTGGGGCTTTTCTCCATTGTTTTGCTTCCTAATGATGGCAGAACATTAACATTTCTGCAGGGAAGCAGAACAAAAGGGCTCTTTAGGCAGGAAATCGGGTGCCGGGCTCAAACTTGCCCGAGTTTCTTTTGTCGCCGGGCGCCTCGCAGCGCGTTGCTCTGCCCGGGAAGGTCGAGCCGTGCGGGCAGACCGTGAATTCGGAAATATCGGGGGCGATGCGCTGTGCCGGAGTTACACAATGTTACGGAGAGGGAGAGCTGGGTTTTAGCCCCAACTTCGCTCGTTCTGATCAGATTGGAGCTAACGAACGATGACAGCTGCGATTGGATTATTCAGCGATAGCGTTTGCTCCGAGCCGTGTGTCTCCAATTGTCCATTGTTACAGCACGGGAGACCGCTCTGCTGCCGGCTGTGCTCGGCGAGAGGAATGTCGCTCAGAACAAAGATACGTACAACTCCATGCGAGGCACGGCGATTTTTTTTTCCTCTCCTCCTTTTTAATCAGCTTTGCCGAACGGCCGGGGCCGTCGGAGCACGCACGGGCAGGGAGCGTCTCTTGCCCTTCCAGCAGGCTTCCCTTCGGGGCCCTGAGAGCCCTGCATCGCCCGGTGACAGCGGGCGTCTGCTTAGAGGGAGGATTATTTTTAGTCTCTTGTCCCAGACGTAGCGTTTAAGGCCCTTCCCAGCACTATTTTTAGCGATACTTTATGCATCGGAGGGACGTTGAGGAGCAGGATAAGCCCAGCTTGCCAGGGTGGCATGGGACAGGGCTGGGAGGGAGGGGAGCAGGAAGTGAGAGCCAGGAAGCCGGGCTGCGGCGAGAGCGGGGCCGTGAATCGCCATCCTTCTGGTCTTTCTGACAAGTGTGTTGGATGAGGCCACGTACAGAACAATGCTTCCAAAGGGGTGAGCCTATTTTCTTGCTTCCCTAAATATTTCCTGCCTTTTTTTTTTTCCCCTTCTTTTTACAAAACCGCTTGTCTGTATGCAGCTCCTCCTGGGAGTCAGAAAGCGATACGCGTGGCCCTAATACTTGTTGAGCCTCAGTAAAGAGTTTGGTGGGATTTGTATGACTAATCAAGATAAGAGAACGGCTGTGGAAAGCCATAGTTGAATCTCGCGCTGTGCAAAGTGTGGTTATTAAAGCATCCCTCACACTTTCGGTTTTGCACTGAGCCCTTTTGCTTTCTCCCAAAGCCATGGGTACGGATTGCTTTTTTGAAACTACATCAAAGCATCCTGACATGGTGGCATCTTGCTGGCTTGAAGGTCTGAATTACCATCTTTTTCTATCTGCTTACGGCGTTTTTAATGCTGGAGATCATATTTATACCTTGGGAATACTGTAGAATGAGCAGTGATTGTATGCACTCAAGGGGTGAGCCAGTTCTCTGGTCTAAAGGGAGGTAATTTAGAAAGGGGTATACATAAGTTTGATTAGAATCGTAGAAGATCCCAACTTGGAAGGGACCCATAAGGATCACTGGGTCCAACTCCTACCTGGGGTTTGATTAATTTCTTAATTTAAAACTGATACTAGGCCACGTGGATGGGTTTCATGTCTCAGGTGGGGGCAAGAACAATCAAACAGTTTCCTTCCATCTCTGTAAATGGATGCTGTGTGTATGCGAGTTAGACTTGTTAAACTGAAGTAAATTCAAGTGTTTGGCCAAAGGCTAAGAGTCAGAACAAGGCTGCATCCATCAGGCAGGCTTTTGGCTCATGGTGCTTGGTGTCTGAGGAGCCATTCTTCTCTGGTCCCCTCTACCTCAACTTAGGGAAGACACGTTCTCTGGGATCAATTTGCTGGATTCATTCAGCATGCAAAGTGCTGGTCTCTCACCACACGTGTGCAGTTCTAATACAGGCTGTTTGTAGAAAGCAAATCTGCCCTGAAGGATCAATGTACTGCTTTGTTGGCACAGCTGTACAGCTTCTGTATTTGGGCTGCAGCATTCAGAGCTGGGGCTGGACCTGTGCTGTCCCCACGCTGATTGGTTGCACCAGTGCTCCTTGTTCATAAAACCTTCCCTTGCACATGCTCCATCTGCACATCTTAAACACTGTGAATGTGCTGTGGGATTTGTCTGTTGCTCGTGCATCCCATTCTGGCTCATCTCTGATGTAAGAGATTCTTAGAGTGATTTTAAACCCGTGTACAAATTGCAGGACCTGTTATCCTGTTGGCAACGCAGAGAGGGACTGTTCTCACCAGTTCCCAATGCTGTGGGGTGGGTGGCTCTCTGCAGGGTCACCCCATGCTCTGCTTCTGGCTGACAACGACTTAGTGAAGGTCATGTACCTCCCATGGGATGATCTTTGTAAACCAAGCCCTGCAGCCTTAGGGAAGGCAGTGGGCCTGTCCTGCAAACAGCAGCTGGGCTTGGGGTCCCTGCTGAGAGCCTGCTGCTCCTCGGCAGAGTGGTCCTGTGGGTGATGCTGGCAGAGCCAGCTGCACTCACTTGCTCTGCTTTAAATGAGTGTCCTGAGCCAAGCAGGCTGGCTGTGCTTCCCTCTTCTTCCCCCTATTCCCAGAGTGGTATAGTGATCATTTCTGTTAATTGCTTTGTGCCTAAGGCAGAATGGGGGTGGGAGGGGGGAATAATGTCATCTTAGAACACTTCAGCCCTACGTATAAAAAATAAATAAATAAAAAAGCAATATCTGTCTGTGTTTTCTGGCGTGGGGCTGTGCCCACTCCATAGCTGGCTGCTTCTAGGAAGGCTGTGGAGCTGATACTTGTGGCTGGGGTGTTGCAGAGAGGGCTGGTGCTGGAGGTGAGGCCCCAGAGTGGTACAGGGCTCCTCAGGACATGATCGGCCTCCTGGGTGCGGCAGCTGATGGGGCTGGCCATGTTTACACTGTAATAACGTTTTGTGAAAATAAGCAGTTAATTACACATGACCTACAAAGGAATAAAAATAACCGAGGTCTTTTCTTGCTTTTAAATCCATTTAACAGAGACATGAAAGGTTTGGGCTTTTTTAAACCTGCTTTTTTTTTTTTTTTTTTTTTTAATCTTTTAGAAATATCAGGAACATTAAGTCTTTCTTCCCTGTTCTTGTTGGATGTCTCAGATGTGTCATAAGCTTCTCAGCCCTTAATTGAAGGGGTGGGGTGATATATTTTTAACAGATCCCTACTTCCAACTGTGTTTATAGGGCTTTTGAGCTAAATCGATCAGCAAAAACAAAGCTGTGACAGTGTAGAAAACCGTTTTTCTCAATGAAGTTGTATTTGCTTGCTTGTTCCGTGGTTGCTGACAGAAGCTCAGGTGTTTGGTTTTTTTCCATCTGGAAAGTAACTTTTCTGGCTATTAAATTATGCATTGAGATTGAGTGAAATCCTAGCGCAATCCATCTTTTGTTAAATTTAGATCAACTTTAGACGATCATTTGAGTGTTATTTACACTAAATGCAGAAGTTCACTTGCACGTTTCATAAAAATAGTTCCTTTTTGAAGCAACAGTTTCATTAAATGCGTGGTTCTTCCTTTAAGTTAATGGTTCAGCAGCCTTGCAGAAGCCGTTGCTGCCTGTGAGCTGCAGACCACCCCTGCTCAGCCATTCTGCCCTGTCAGGATCCATTTGCGTCACAGCACTCTAACCTTCAGGACATGGTATTTGTCAGCCTGAAATGTAATAATCCTGTATCTGTGGCACTGAAGTATAAACAGCACGGCTGCCTTGGCAGGCCCTGACAGCCACCTGAATGCTTCAGCTAGCCCAGGGTTGAAGGCGACACTTTGCTGGCATGTCCTGTGATTCACGGTGCTGATGTATTTGCAGCCATGGGAGGGATTAGGGAAGAAAACAAACTTGGTTATCAAATTAGCGTGGCAGCCTAATAGCAGTATTTTTGAGGGCAGAAGTAAGGTGCTCTCAGCTTGTTTAAATGTTTTGTGTTGAGTGTTTTGGTCTTGTTTGTTTTTTAAACAATGATTTAACTTCTGGCTATTAGCTTAAACAAGGCAGGAGAGCAGACTGTGTGTGCCATTGACTATAAACGCTGAATTGGACTGATGAAAGACAAATATTGCATGAGGAAACAGATATTTTCCACTGAAGACTTGAAAGTTTTGGAAATAGGAGACAAGAACCTACAGGCAGATAAGAGACTGCAAAGGAAGCTGAATTTGTCTCTATTTCTGCTATGTAAACTTAAGATGCTTTCCAAAAATGATCATGGAATCAAGACCTGTAGTGCAATTAACTGTATCATGAAATGGAACGACTTCTGTGCAGCAGAACCTCGATCAAGGAGCAAAGGAACTCGCTGTGTTCTGAGTGTTTAAAAAAGAGTGGGATGAACAGCCTCCCAAAGTTTCCACGTTCAAGTTTTCTGAGGGAACATCTGCAGACTCCTTGTGTTGGGACCTGACCATCCATATATCGTAACAGTGTGATGTTCTGTTGGGTACTGGTGTTAGGTCATTGAGTAAACTGATTCTATAGGAGCTAGTTAGAACTAGTTATCAACCCAGTGTTGTCATCTTGGTGGAAAGTAACTGTTTTAGTGCTTTTGATATCACAGTGGTTTCATTTTGCTCCTGCAGAAAACAAGTACTGATATGGAAGGACTTACCTAGATGATGTTTTAGGTAAGAGGCTGGAGAATTGCTCAACTTGTCAATTGCTCAACTGGAGAATTGTTTGGATATTGGTGTGTGTTGTGGGGGTTGTCTGAAGTATCGTGGAAGAGCAGGAAGGAGGCATTAGTAAGGATGGGTCACGGTGGGTGTGTTCTTAGTTATGTAACCAGCACTGTTGGCTGGAGCGTGACCAGCAGAGCTGGGGCTGAGACCAACCCCCAGATTAAGGAGCATCTGCATTGCTTGCACTGGCCTCACAGCCCTGCGTGGATGTTTTGCCTTCCTAAAAAGTCTCGTCAAGCCTTGGCTCAGTGCTTTGATTCCACCTGAAAACTCCCGGGTGAAGGAGTAGAACAACTGACTCGCTTTTAAGTTTGTTTTTCTTTTTTGGAGGGGGGGAAGGAAGGGTAAACAACCACACTGCCCCTCCCAAGAAACAGAAGTGCTGAACAACTCTAATTTCACCTCGCAGTCGCTCAGCGGGTGGTTGCCTTCCTGCCCTTGCGTTCTCTAACTTAGTGTCTGTGAAACTTCTGGTTGTTTTGGTCTTACTTATTTTGATCTGTCTCTACTGCAACAATTAGCTTGTTCTTCAAAGTCATGGTGTTAATTTTACACGTGGTTATTTGGTATGTAAATAAATCCCTGATTAGTTGTTACTTATCCTTCTACCTCGGGTCCCCCACCGCACAATCCTGATGCTTCAAGTGTCAGTCTGTTCTGTTGGGGAATGCTTCTGTCCTTCATGCAGCTGTGACGGTACTTTCTTATACTGCGAAGGCCTGAGGTGAAGAACTTGCTGGAATTTCTTTGCATGGCCTGGTAGCTCTGTCTGGGGAACTTACACAGGGTGGTATATATGGTGTGAAACGCATATTGATGTGTTGTTGGATTTCCTTAAGCAGCTTTGGTGTTGTTTGTTACAATAGATGAAAATCTTCTCTTCCATGCATTTGCAGGGATATGGCATTGAAATTGGTGCTGGTGTTTTGTTTTGCTTTTTTTTTTTTTTTTTTTTTTTTTTTTTTAATGAAAGGGGTAAAAAAATATTCTTCAACAGTGGTGGTTCTTACTTTGCGTTCCCTTTGGAAAAGGAGTGTGAAACAGGAGGGACTTCTGGAAGACAACGCTGGTGTATTGGACTTCTGTTTTTCAAGCTGCAGCAAGCAGGTGGTACTCATGGAATTAGCCCAATGTAAGGCAGCAGCTGAGGCTGTGGTGCATGTGAATGTGTCTGTAGGTCAAGTTTAAGGGCCTTGGTATTGCTGATCTCTGGGTATTTGTAAGCGTATGCTGTAATAAATGGGAATATATTGTCCTCTTTATCCACTGTTTCCTGATAGAAGTCCCATTGGCCAGTACTTGTCAGTGGAAGGGAATGAGTGTTGTGATAAAGCCACGCAGCTGGCCAAAATGAGGTTTGGTATCTTGTGAACAGGCTTTGAATCATAATTCGGAATGGATGAAGAGGGAGCAGGCTTTAGTATGCCTAGCAAACTAATTGAAGTGAGGTCTGGCTTGTTTTCCTTGCTTTCCTATTTCTTTATAAGATGAATTTTCCTGTCTCTGAAAGGTGTTACTCTGTCATGTGTTGATGTATTCCACCAGAGAGCACAATCACTGTGGTAAGAGAAGAAATCAGACGTACTTCAGAAAGAGTTATAGTTCAAAGTGTTTTTAAAAATGTAATTTTCTTGTATGCTTAGGGGGAATCCCAAAGCGCTGCTTAACAGCTCGGTCCTTTTGGATACGAGTCCATCCCTTAATGCCATTTATGGCTGTATTTTTCTATGTAGAATTGTAGAAAGAACTCTGTACAAAGGTACCATCATAACAAATGGGAGACAGTGGCATCCAGCCATGCTATTTTTAGGCTATTGTGCTCCTAATTTGCTGATCTAAGTGTTCTGGACAGTAAGTGGGAGAGACATTGTACTAGAAATACATGCTCACGTAGTAAAGTCTTGTCTGAAAACGGAGTGAATAGCAAGCTTGCTTGTCAGAAAAGCAGTTTGGTGTTGTACCTGAAGTGAGTATTAGTAAGTAAAAAGGATGCCCTGGTACTTACAGTGTAAAGTCTTGCTTGGAAGCTGGCAGTCTGCTCAGGTTGAGGAACTGAAATGCATTGAGGTCTCCTCTGTGTGGTCTTAGAAGTATTAACAAAAATAAAGATTGTCTGTTCTGTGATAGCAGTGAGGGAAAATGCCAGGTGTCATCAATTAAGTTTCTTCCACGAATTCTTAAGATTTTCCTAAGTGCTGACAATCTTTCCATCTGAGCAAACAGTGTAGTTCTAGAAACCTTCAGAAGGGAGAATGCCTTACACTCTGCACATCACCAGTTGTTCTTTAACTCCTTACGTGTTAATGTGACACTGCTTTGGGTGCTTAAGGCTGACACAAGGCAACTTGTACTTCGTTGCCCCTGTGCCCTCTTGGTGCCACGTGCAGCTTGTGTTTCTCCTTGCACTGTGGCTGGGCAGTGGTGTAGAGGTTCCCATATAGATTTGATAGTTCTACTTTTTTGCTGTAGAGAACTGCTTCCTTGACTGCCCTGGTGCAGAACTGTGGAGCTGTACCAGGAAGCAGGTGCAGGAATGGGCCCAGGCTTTTGAAGAGCGAAGTCTTCAAGGCAGTTGAGTGCCTGGCACAACAGCATTGTGTCAGAAGCATCTGAAGCTGATATAATCCCCCAAATACCTGTATCTTTGCATTGGTCACAGGGAAATATATGTTGGATATACATGTACTGGCTGCACATGGCAGTGTAAGTGACAGCTGAAAGGAAGGTAAGGAAAGACACAGAACTTAATGGCTAGTATGAGTAGTTAGTTGATGTATTCGTCCATTTGTTAGTAAATGTGGAGTGATAGATAAATACCAGTTGCCCAGCATGATGCTTACTGATCAGTTGTATTTTCCAGTGTTTTCTGCGGGGTGATTGGTTCTGATATTTATGTATTTGGATACATGTAAGCTGTCTTCTCTTGTGCTTTTTTCCTTAATTATTATTTCAATCACAACAACAGAAAGCCTAGAATCACATTAGGGTTAAAGCAAAGTAGCACCTTGGAGTCGTTGGCTAAATTTAACTGCGTTCCAAAAGACCAGGAATGCAGCTTTGCCACAGGGAATATTATACCTCTTTTGCCAAAAAGTTGTCCCTAAATACCCTCTTTGTTTGGTCAGGCTTTAGCTTTAGGTTAAATTCCCCATCGAACCACAGTAAGAGTGTTGTATAATTTTGGACACTTAAATTAGACATAGTGCATAATTCTAAATAGAACAACACGTCGTGCATGGTAATCACAATGTTCTTGGAAGTTAAGCTGAATTCAAGCTGCCCTAGCCAGAAGTGATGATGATCCTTTTATTTATTGACATCCAGGAACCCTGATATTAAAGCAGGTCCTCCCTTAGCATTAGGCCCACGTAGAGCTGTAGCATTATAAGCTAATTAAAATTCTACATAGTGCTGTTTACAAAAACAAATTATAATGTGTTTTGTGCTTACTGCCAGTTCTGAGCAACAGGTGTTTTGTTAGCAAGAAGCTGTCTATTTTGGGAAGCTGTGTTAAGGCAGCTTTTATCTCTTCTGGGCTTGATATGCTTAAAATAAGTGAAACATGCTGTATTGAGAAAAGATTACTTCTCTCTGAATCTCAAAGGAAGCGATTACTGAACCCAAGTCTATTCTTTTAATAATTGTATGGGTAATCTTGTAAATGTTTGATCTTCCTTAAGTGTTTTTTATCAGTTTGTGAACCCAGTCCTGTTATAAAATGGCATCAGTGATAGTTTATGAAGCTGCATTCCGTGTTCATCCTTTAAACTTCCATCTGGTGGCTGAAGGGAATATTGGGAATTCTAGAATCCTCTAATTTTACACGTCCACTGACTTCTGAAATGGCAGCAGTACGTGATAGCATGGCAGGCTGCACGTAGCTTTGTCCTGCCTGCTTCAGAGCAGCTTGCTCATCTCTTCCAGGGCATCTTAAAAGGAAGCATTTCTACAGTTTCAAATAAACACTTTATTTATAGGGCTGTGATTGAAAATATAGAGAATAGCTTGAGGACTTGTGTTGTCTTTGGCCTCAGGCACCTCAGTGCCAAAGCTCAGCTGTGAGATAGCCCTCCCTGCAGTTTGTGCTGGGGCAGAGAGGAGCCCATCAGCAGTGCCTGATGCGGTGCAGCTGTGGCTCGTGTGAGTTGGGAAGTAATTGCTGAGATGGTTTGCTGTTCTCATGGGTGTAACTCCTGGATCTTTATTGCTTTTGAGCAGAGAGATGCCTGAGCTGCACTACCTAAAATTAATGCTCTTTTCCTAACAGTGGTGTGGTCCGTCACTGGTGTAACTTCACGGAAGGTCTCTGTGGCACTCTTGTTGCAGAGCCAGCTTCCCAAAGGGGAAGGCAGACCTGCAGCCTCCTGCCTTTAATCACGGGAGGGCTGAGCTGAGCAGTGCAGCCTTGTGCCTTGGGAGCAAGGAGCTTTCCTTTCCTTTGGCCTGCATGCTGGTGGTGCTGGGCATTCCTTGTGCTGCTTCCTGTGCTTCTCCCAGCTCGCCCAGGTTTACCAATGCAAAAGCAGCTCGCAGAAGCATAACATGCTGACATGCTCTTTTTTGGTTCTCTTTTTCTGGTCGGTAGCTCACTTGAAGGTTGTCTTCACTTTGTGCAAAACAACTGTGTTATTGTATTGCTCTTGGTGCTTTAAACGTTCATCCAGTTCTCTTCATTAGAGGTCTCTGTTGTGTCTCGCTGTAAACAAGTGCATGTCCTGCTCTGAGGGCTTTCTGCTCTTTTTCTCCTCAACCCTAGAAGTGATTTTTGTGGTATGTGGGTTTTTGGTTTTGTTTGTTACTTGCATGCAGTTTGACCTCTCCAGAAAGGGCAGCCTTTCTGATAAGCATCACAGAAGAGCACAGAACACGTGGTGGTGGTGTTTCTGAAAGCCTCTGGGTGCTTCTCTGTGCTGGGGTTTCTTGGGGTTGCCTCCAGGTGCATTGTGCTATTGGGAGTAATGTGAAGAAACTCTTGGGTTCTCAGCCAGAGAAAAGCTTTCTTTGAATCTCACCAGGTTCGGGTAATGTCATGCACAAGGGCCTGATGTTGGTAATGCTGCACTGTGAGTCTTGGTGAACTAAAGTCCAACTGCACTTGTTTAAAAAATAAAAAATAAAAAAATACGGTAAGTGATACATAATAAAAAAAAAGTAGCACTGAAAATATAAACCTTGGCATGCTTTAGCATCTTGACTTGGGGTGATTGTTTTTCTGCTCTAGAAAGAAAGTTCTTGAAGGTTTTACGCAGAGTGCTGCATTGAGCCCTTTTGGTGCTGCAGCACTTACCAGATGTTCCCCCAGCATCACGCAGCCAAAGCCGACAGCTCTGCATGGCAGCTTTCTGGAATTCTGGTACTTTCATTAAACTCCTGTTGTCTGTGCTCTGCCTCTTTGAAATCCCATGTAAACAGATTGTGATTCCTCATAGTAGTCAATGGAACATAACTGGTACTGTGCTTGGTGTTTTTAAGCTGCAGTAGTGAATGTCATGGAATTACCCCTTTACTTGGTATGGTGAAGGTACTAAAGGTTTGGAAACAAAATTAGGAAAATTTGCTTTGGCTTCTGCTGTCTGCTTGTAGGTGCAGTGGTGTCTGCAAGTAACTTGATGCTTTTGTTTGAGGTGAATGAGAGTTTCAAAGGTGCCTTGCTGTACGGAAGCTCTTCTTGGTTCTTGTAATCCCTACTTTACAAAGGTTGAATGTGGGCACAAGTAAGTACAGTAGCATCTATTAATAGTGCATGCAGACAAGCGTGAGAAGCTGAATCCTCATTATCAGTGATCTTCTTGATACCAGTATAGAGTCTGTGTCTTTATTTTTGCCTAGTAAGAGCAAAGGCACTGTAGTGGAATACTTGTCTTGTTCCTCGTGTAACCTTGAGTACAAGAGCAGACAGCTGGAGTTGATGATATAAACTCTTCCACACTGAGGGCTTTGTCTGTACCAGGTGTTCCTGGCTCCTGCAATGAGGTGACTGGTTTGTTTTCTGGCTCAGATCAGCTGAGAAAGTGACTGATGCTTCTTCCCCTCCTATCACCTTCTGTCCACCTTCCATTTCTGAAGCTGCATTATGTGTGTTGCTGTGGCTTCTTCCTCCCTGTGTGGTTCTGAGCCATGCTGGCTCTCTGTTTGTTTCCCATCTTAAATCTGGGATGTATACTGCTGAGGGGGGGCAGAGGGGGAGGGGGCTTCCTTGAGGGTCCAAACTTTAATTCTTACGGATCTGACCTCACAGCCTACTTAGATGTAGAAGTGGAGGGAAGAGTTCCTGTAACTCTTCAATTCTTCATTTTGTAAAGCTCCTGTTAGGAGCATGTAATAGAAGTGCTTGTTGTTTTTGAGCCTAAAATACATGTATGCATGAAACAAAAATAAAAAGCTGTTCAACAAGAATAGACTGGAGCATAAGTAGATATTAGATGACTTGTCAAATGAGTTGTGAGAACACGTTATGCAAGTCTTTGGTCACTAGTTTGAATATTATGTTTTCAATATGAAGTCATTACATAAATTCTGCTTCGGTAGTTCAAATCGCATCTTAAAGCCACATTCAGCTGCGAGCAGGAAGAGGTTTGGAGGAATCAGTGGAAAGCTTTACGTGCCGGGATCTCCTGCTGCTGCGGGAGCTGGAGAACTCCTGTGTGCCCAAACACGCAGCAGCTGTGTGCTTTGCTGCTACGCAAAGAGGTCACTGCCCTTCCAGATTTGCTTGCATAGTTGGTCCTTAACCATACTCCCTTTTTTTTTTTTTTTAACCCAGAGGATTCTGATGAAACTGGGTTAGAGTGTAACTACACACAGCTATGCTGGCAAATCTGAACCAGCTGTAGTGTTGTAGGCAGGAATGCCATGCCTACATGTCTGCTTGCAGTCGGTGTGCAGGGCTGGCTGTAAGGACTGAGAGCCCTGCTCAGCCCTGCTAGCTCTCCTTGGGTTTGCAGCAAGTTGCTGGGGCAGGGCAGTGCCTTAGAGCTCCAAGCCACAGCTCAGTGAATGTGAATTGGAACCTCTTGGGAGAGAGCAGTAGGGTAAAAACTGAAACAACAGGGCTATTTTGTAGCTTGCTATTATTCTGTGCTCCTGGGGCTTTGTACCCTGAGCAGAGCCCTGCATTCAGTGGGGCACCTGAGCAGCTGCTCCCTGTTTCTGTGGCTTGTGCTGTGGTGTCCTGTAACAGTCAGCACTTGGGAGGCTTCTGCAGCAAGACTCAGCAGAGCTCTTTTCTTAGGCCTTTATTTGCTATTTGTTTGGATAAATCGGGGGAGGAATGCATTTTGCTGCTTACTGCTTTTTGCACCAACGTGCCTTTTCACACGGTGATACAAGTGGTATCAGACATCCATACCTGTATGTTCTATAAAGTGAAATGTGTTTTTAATCTGCACAGCTTTGTGTCTTGCTTGTGTTTGGACCTGGGATGAAGCTTTACATGCTTAAGCAGCACCAATGCCCGTTTTTTTTGTTTTTTTTTTTTTTTTTGTAGTTTCTTCCCTGCTTCTTTAGGATGAGGGGAGATGACCATTAGCACTGGTTTAAATGGACTGTTCCATTATAAATGTGATTGTGATAGAGGAGGGAATATCTTTAAACACTTGTTTAAAAATTGGAATCAGATCTGAGATGAGAGTATGTTGATACCTGTCAGTGCATTGCTCAAGCTTCCTTGACAGTGAAGAGCACCTTAAACTCAGCTCTCTGCTTTCTCTTGGAGAAGCATTTCCAAAGTTGGCATCAGTGTGGTCCAAACTGCATTTTGGTTGGCTATGCACCTGCTAAAAGATGTCTCAGTACTGACAGCTTTGAGTAAGATGATGTAAATTGAAGTAGGAGAAACTTTAGGATGAGGTGTGAGTAAATGCTGTTGAAATGGACGTGTCAGAATGGGAAGGAGGTGTGAGGACAACTTGAATTCAGGAGATCTTTTCCTGAAGGGGAATGGATGAAAGGAAGGCTGACTGCAGGCTGGCATTTTGGAGTTCCTAAACCTTGTGTGTTTAATCCTACTAAATGCTGCTCTCTGATCTTACTGATTAACATTTCAAGCCTATAAAGCTAGAATATCAGCTCTTTGAAATGAGTGACACAGAAACATTTTAATTAAAAAAAAAAAAAAAAACAAAAACAAACCACAACAAACCCAACAGCACAGTATTGTGGTGCATAGTCTGGGGGGGAAAGGAGGTTCATAAATATTTTGTTATTTTCTTTGAATTACTGGGAGAGCTCTCTCTTCTCCCAGAGAACCCAATGTCCTGGGGAGCGTAACCAGCTTTCGCAGTTCAGTTCTGAATGTGTTATGATCACTGGTGCTGTTTATGTGGTTCTGTGTTGCTTGTTGTGGAAAATAATTTCCCCTCTGAGGATGTGCAGTAGTGAGAGGGGAGCAGTTGGACCTGTGCTAGTGGTCGAGATGGTCTGAAAGGGTAGGAAGGAGAGGACTTAATGTGGTGACACACTGCGGGCTTCTTATGACGAGAAGCATTTCTGAATTGAGCAGTAATATGAAGTCAGTCTTAATTTCAGCGATGTTTAGCCAATACAAAAAGAGGCCATTTCTTCTGTAATCTTCATCAAAGGCTGTGTTGGGGCTGTGCTGGTTTAAGGCTCTTGCCCTTCCTACAGTGCTCTTCCCTCATGTTGGTGCTCGTGCAGCTGGCTGTGCAGCTCTGCTACAGAGCACTGCAGGGAACGTCTCTGAAATATTGTGAAGAGTTTGGATGTTTGGTTGTTTTTTTTCTTTTTTTTTTTCTTCCAAAGATGGATCAATTCCTGTTCAAAGTAACAGGGTGACCCTATGAGCATTGTGGTAGCACAGCTTGGGGGGGAACAGGCAGAGCTTAGAAATATTTCCAGCAGTGTTCCAGGCTCTGTACTTGCTCTGTGGCACCTCATTGGGACATGCATATATCCACACTGCTCCCAAGACCTTGCTGTCATTCCAACTGTGAAGTTTATTCAAGTTTTGTGTCCAAGCCAAGCTTGTAGACAGTTGTGAAGCTGCTGATAGGATATATCGTTCAGTAGGCTTAATTCCTGGTAACAGCTAGCTTCCACTACAAATGGCCAGTCCCATTTGTAGTCTTTTTTCTTGCACTGTATGCTGGATCTCAGCTGTCTGTCAGACCAGTGAGCTTCCCAGTTCACCTGCACAGATCTTGCTGGTTTTCCATCACACAAGCAAGCTGCTCTGACTCACCATGGGGTTGCCAACAAAGGAAGGGGTGGGAGCACAACAGGGGCTGTGGGAGCAGGCATACTCCTCCTGCAGCACTTCTCAGGGTGCAGTTGCCATGACAGCCCACTGTTATGTGTGATGGTTGGACTCGGTGATTCTGTGAATCTTCCTGTTTGAGGAATTATGGACGGTTCTGAAAAGATCTTCTGAGGCTGAACCAGAACAGCTGTTCCACCACCTCTTGCTATTAGTGCCTGCTAAGATGGGAGCAGCCCTGATTGCTGTGCTTGCTGCTGTTTGGCTCCAGTGGTGTGAGAGAGGTGAGGGAGGAGTGCCAATGAAGCATATGCTGGGCCTCTGGTCACTTGTGTTCTCAAGTGTCTGCTTTTTGGTCAGTGGTTCTCCTAATGCTTGAAGCCAGCTCCTCTGCTGAAATGAGTTGTTCCATGCATCTTCAGCTCCTGCGTCTCCCACTCTCATCCCTCTCTCTTGCCCAAGAACACATAACAGAATCACAGAATGGCCAGGGTTTGAAGGGACCTCAAGGATCATGCATCTCCAACCCCCCTGCCACATGCAGGGCCACCAACCTCCACTTCTAATACTAGACCAGGCTGCCCAGGGCCACATCCAATCTGGCCTTGAGCACTTCCAGGGGACGTGACAAACATGTGACAAACAGCTTGGCTGATGCAGTTGGATTTCTAGAGCTGATCACTTCTTTGATCCCTTTTAGTGCCTATGAGCGCTGCAAGGGTGGGAACAGCATGGGAGAGGGAGTGAGAAGCTTGGCAGCAAAAGCTCATTATGCTGATTTGGCATTGTGTGGCTTTAGGGTTCAGATGGTTCAGGTCAGCCATCTCATCCTGGAGCTTGCAGGCTGCTAATGAAGTGAGGCGATGGATGCATTGCCCCTTTGGAATGCAACAAGCTGTTGTGCTGTTTCAGCTCCTTTCTCATTGAGTTTTGTACTGTTGCATCAGTTCAATACTATCTCTTCTTCATTTTATTCCTAAAATATTAGCAACCAATATAGGAACTTCCACTTCCTGTGGCTTTTATTGAAACTCCGGAGGCATCTGTGGCACTTCCCTTGTTGATCAGCACATTCTGGAGCCTCATGCCATTGGCTCGTGTGCACTTGGTGGCTGGATCCGCTGGTTAAGGAACTCAGGAGCTGGCTTTTCTAGTTTTTCTTCTGGTCATCCTTGTGCACCTTTCACAATTTGCTTATTGAAATGGAGCAGACTTGAAGTCCATTATCCAGAGATTGTTACTGTGTGACTGCTTTAGCACCTGCTCTGTTCAGCAGCTGTTGTTTGGGCAGGAATTAAAAACCCAATAATGTGCTGTTATTGAGTTCCTATGCACTGCTTGAAGCTGGCTGGTGAATGGAAAGACAATCATAGTAAAACTCGAAGTTTAGTCTGGTAGGGATTTTAAATCTAAAATTAAAAGCTTTGTTTTTGTCCAGTGACTGAGTCTTTATTAGCTGTTGAAATACTCTGTCCAAAGTGGCTCTTAATTAGATTTTCAATCTTAAATACTGTATGCCAGCAGTGACTTGTATAAGGTTTCATCTTTAAAGTGGTTTGAGTTACCACAGCGCAGACAACTCGTGTTAATTTACACTTCAGTCTTCAGCTGCACTGTGTGAGTGGGCCCAGCATAAGAACTGAATTCCTGCATAGGTTACTTGCAGCTCCTTGAGTGGGGTTATCTGGAGGAAAGGCAGGCAGGAAGGTGCTTCTCCACTTACAAGTACAGTACTTCAGCAAAATCAAATCTAGCTGCCATTTGAGGTCAGTGGGGGCTTTGTGTGTTAAAAGCAAAACACTTCTGTATAGTGGTGGGTCAGACAGCTGAAAGAAGCTTAATTGCAGGTTGAACCTTAATAAGATACTGAAGTTTTTCTTTTTTCTTCCATGTCTTACATTTTGAGTTCTCAAAGTAGAGCACTTCACTGCTATGAACAGGGGACTTGGCTGGTGTTGGTGTTGCTCCGAGCCTTGCAACCCAGAGATTTGCTTTTGAGTATCAGTTCCACGTGCTTTTGGTAAATGAACACAAAATGCAATTGTTGTGTGACTTCAAATACATCTTGTGTAAAAGGAAGCCTTATCACCCAGGTGTATTTCTGACCATAGGTTCATCTAGTTTTATAGCTAGACAATTGGTGAAATAATCAAGTATCTTAGATCCTCTTCACTTCTGAGTTTTCTTTTTCTATGCTTTTGATATGTATGCTGACATTACTTGTAGCATTGATTTTCAGTGATGCTGCTAATCTGTCTTCATTTTGTCTTAGAAGAATTGTCTGTGCCTCATCCTAATTTCTGGTGAGGAAATATAAAATGGTAGACCTAAGCTGATCTTGAATAAAATAGCTGATACCTTGAGATACTTAGTTTGTTAACAAGAAACATTTATTTTGCAACTGGTGCAAAATTGAGCAGATATGTCTGTATATATGAGGAGGAAAAAAAATGAAAATTGATTTTGCCTCAGTAAGTAACAGATGTCAGAAACTCATCTACAAGTTAGGCCTTTTGAGAATAGTCACAAAGTTAAGAATACCATTAAGGAGGATCACTTGTGGTAGTTCTGCTGGTAAGGTTTAAGGTTATCCTTAAGCACCTTGATGGAGCGTAGAGAAATGTAGGTTTCCAAGTATTAAGTGTAAAAGAGTGCTTCTGAGGTGTCTGAATAATGGGAAATATATCAATTTCAGGTGTGTAGAAGAAGAGAAAATGGCTCAAGAAACCAACCGTAGCCAAGTGCCTATGCTTTGTTCCACTGGTTGCGGATTTTATGGGAACCCTCGGACAAATGGCATGTGTTCAGTATGCTACAAAGAACATCTTCAGAGGCAGAACAGTAATGGTAGAATTAGCCCTCCTGGTAAGTTGTGCTGTTGTGCTGCTGTTTGGAAACTTGAAATGATAAGCTAGACTGCACCTTGACCGTGGCACAGTGCTAAATACGCAGGAGCATTAGTGCAAACCAATAGATTGTATTCATCCATGTATTTTAACTGATGGATTGAACTTGGATGAAATGCTCACAGTGTTGTGCTGTAATTAAGCTCCTTAAAGTTGCTAATATATATTATGTTCATATGGTGGTTTACAATTCCAAGATGAAAGTGCAGAGATATATTAACACATTTTTCCCAAAACTACTGATAGTGGAGGAAACATCTGTCCTAGGGAATGTTTGTGAAAAGCGTTTGAAGTGTAGGTTTGCAGCCTGATGCTGAAGGATTGACTCCCAGACGCTTTTTTCTATTTTAAGAAAGGCTTCTCCTCCTTTTTAATCTTTTTTTTTTTTTTTTTTTTTGATCCAGTGCCCAAAGTATTTGTTCTGTTCTACATAACTGATTTCCCCAACCCACTGCAGTAAGTGCAGTAGAAATTTCCTCTCTAGGAGAAAGCTGGGAGGGCTCTTCACCCTCAGAGTTAATGGTGATTCCCTCGGGAGAAGGAACCCTTTCTCTGTTCTATTTCACTCTTTCAGACTTCAGCATGTCCTGCTGTGGGAAGGAGTGTGACAAGTGCATTCCTCTAGAATCTGAAATGCCTATTCTGGCTTGGCTGGATATCGACACCAAGCTTCTCCCATTGGGCTCTATTGTGAACTTTTTCTTTTTTTTGTTATTATAAATGTAATTTTTACTTGGAAGCTTCAGCTTTCATCGCTGGAAACCTAGAGATCCAGGTTCTACAACTTCCTAGTGTATCCTAAGGAGATGTTGAGATGCTGCAGTGCTGTATCTCGGAGATCCACTCTGGTTCATTTAAGAATATCAAAACCTATCATGTTAGAGAACTTGGAGTTTATACTGAGAAGGCTGTTTGTAGACACTCTAAGTAACAGAAAATAGTATTTTAAAGCTCTAGTTTTGCAGCTTTGTGCTGTGAAGCTTGTGGTGGCCTGCGGCTGAAACACGTTTGAAATATGACCAGACATAATTACTTTTTTGTAAAACTATTTTTCATTATGATGTAGACTGAGATTCAATTACTTTCCTGGCTGGTGTCATGGGGGTCAAAGAATAGTTGTGCAGTTTATGTAACCCTCGGAAGTAGTGTAACACATTTTACATTAGTGTCTTCCTTCCAGCAACTTCTGTCAGTAGTATAACCGAGTCCTTACCGGTTCAGTGCACAGAAGGCAGTGCCCAGGAAACTCAGTCAACTTTAGATTCTTCATCGACTCAATCTATGCAGCCAAGGTAAGCTGGTCCTGTCATTCTGTCTTTTTTTGCATGGAAGTGTTTTAGTCTGCGTGATGAAATTAAGTGTGCTTTGATGCTCCGTAATTAAGTGCAGGGATCTAGCTTAGGAAAGCATCTAAAATTTAACTGAAACATTTAAAGCATGGGATCTCACAATAAATAGTAGAGGATCTGTTAGCTACATCTTGCATTCAAATGCAAATTTCTCTTCAGAATTTAGCCTCAAATAGGAGCATTGCCAGCTTCATGCTGTTCCATGGAGATTTATCTGGCTAGTCTTCCAGCTCCACAATTTGCAGTTAGTTGTATACTTACTAAGGCAGTGTTTTTTCCATTCCATACACTTGAGAATTGTGTAAAAATGGCAGAAAGCTGTTGATGGGTACTCTCATAAGTGTATGATAATGTGTTAACAAACTGGTTGCTTTGCAAAATGTGGAGCATGCAGGGGAAGGATGTCTAAATCCTAGTACAAGTTGTACTGCTGAATTGATGTCTTATTAAACAAGTCATTTCCAACTGGATTATACAGAGAGACGTAATGTCCTCTTGTAAATCACTCAGACTTACTAAGTGCTCTCCATTTGTGAAAGCTAAATATTTATTTGCTTGGCTGTATTTCAGTTATGGATTGGTATAACCAACAGCAACTTTAGAAGTGCTTTGGAATTTTTTTGGAGTGAGGAATGTTAGCTGCATGGTGGAAGTGAAATGAAAATCTGAGTAAATACTGCTGGTTAAAAAATGAAATGTAGTAAAGTGCAGACCAAGGGTAAGCAGGATTTGGTTTCATTAGTTATCGCTGACTGATTCTGCTCAGGCTGTTTTCTGCCCTATAGCTTTTTATAGGAGGTTTTATCTCTTGCTTGCCTCCTGCTCTGAACTGAGTTCTGGGTGCTGTGCTTGATGTCGTATTTGATTTTTCTATTCTGGGATTTCTAACTGAGGTAGAATGTAAATATCTTGCCCTCATACAACAGTTACACTAGGTATTCTTAAAATAAATTAATGAAAGAAGAATCATCCAGGTCGGTGTGCAGAGGTGAACCAGCTGAAGTGCCTTGGGTTTGTTTTCCCACCCAACCTGTATTTAAAAGAACTGTATTTGATCACTAGCTTGCTTGTTGGTTACAGGAGAAAGGAATGGCTGTTTGCCTTGAGCCTCGCATGGCAGAAAATCAACATCGTTTTCTTTTTTCCAAAATAAAAGTTGGGGGCTCAACTTCAGTCTTTGGCAGTACCTCACTGAGCCTTTCCACGCTCTGAGGAAACAGCTGCAGAACAAAACATGCCTTTCTGTAGGTGTTCAGACCTTCAGGTCAAGAGCTGCGTGCAACTCTTGGCAATTGAAGTGACCACCCAAATGTCCTGGTTGTGTCATGGCCTTCGGGGAGGGCTTTGTTAAAGTGTGGGCTGCTGGGTAACCCAATTTCTCTTATTCAGAGCAAATCCCTGAAAACAGAGGGAGAAAGAAGTTGGGCCAGTGGGTGGTGTTACCCCTCACCTGAGCCTTGTGGCACAGAAGAGCTGCCCCTGTCTCTCCCATAACTATCCTGGGTATTTGACTGTGGCTCTTCAGCTGCCCTCTGGTTTTAGCAGTATGGCTGACAGAGTGGAGAAAGTTGGCCATTGGTGTTTTATACTGCACGGATATAAGTTTTGTGTAGAACTGAAGATGCTTTACTGCTGGAAACATTGACATGCTGCAATTTTCTTGTTCGTATCACAGGAACACCAGAGGTAGCTCCCCTACAATTATCTTGCTGGCTAAGGTTTCAGAAATTGTGTTGAATGTTGCATTGTTGCTTCTTCTGTATGGAGGAATAACATACTGAACTACAATAAATGGTTGGGGGGCTTGAGATAACACATTTTTTGTTAGTTGAACTGGTTTATTGCTCTCGGTATGAATGCAAAGATGTTTAATTTTTCATCAGTTCAGATTGCCTAGTAATCTTAATTGAACTTTGGTTACAGAAACAACACTGAAGTGAAAAGTACTGGCATGCTTGTCAAGATTTACTCTAATGTATTTCTTTCAGGAATGCTCTGGAGGACATAGACAAGCTTCATGTTAAAAAACAAAGTATAACTTTTTTTCTTTGCCTTTCAGCCCTGTATCAAGTCAGTCACTTTTAACAGAATCTGTAGCATCATCCCAACCCGATAGTACAGCTGTGGACAAAACAGTACCTGAGACAGAAGAGTTGCAAGGTTGGTACCTGGCTTTTGGAGACGGATCTTGTAAATATCTTTTAAAACCTCGACTGTTCGTTATACACTCCTGTTCAAGAGATGGCCCATTCTCAGAACTAAATGTTCTGTGAAATCAGATGTGAAAAAATAATGATAAACTTAATGTAAGAGTCTTGAACTGTAGATTTGACTTTAATTGCAAGTTTCAGTAACAAGTGTGTTAATTGAGATTGGAAATACACGTCATAAATGAATGTATTGTTAAGTCTCTATGCCACAGCTACTACATGAGGATAGACTTGGGAGCATTCATTATTTCTCAGGTTGGTAACTTGCTGGTTAGGCAAGCACCACGGAAGTTTGAGTGTATTTGTTACAGAGGGTGTTATGACATAGCTGAAAACTGTCAGTGTAAGCACGAAACATCTACTGAAGAGCCTTTTGCCTAGGGACTTGATTGATTTTTAGTGTATTACTTGATCAAAGATAAAATTATTATTAGGTTATGCACTCCAGTTGCTTGGAGGAAAAAAAAAAAAAAAAAAACCACCTGGAAGGATCATTTCAAGTCTGGCCTATAATTCTTGTTGTTATTACAATGTAAACAGATTTTGTTGTTATCTTGTTTTTTTTTCTTTGTTGATTCTTCTGCTTATGTAGAGGCTTGCAGAACTTAAATGCCATTAAACGCTTTAGTTTTCTTAGGAAAGTGCAAAAATCAGATAGTATACCAAATTTGTTCAGGCCTGCAATCCACAGACTTTATAGAAGGTACTTAAAGGTAAGTCAGTAAGTATTCTGTGTTTTCTCTTGCTGACACAGCTAAGGCTTCAGTGTACAGAGCTCTGCTTCTGCAGGCTTAAAATAGCAGTTCAGGTTTTCCCACAGATACAATGTGCCATTTCACTCAGTTGCTAAATACAGGTTCTTTTGAAACTTCTGTTAATGAAGTTCAGTGTTTCAGGTATTTTACCAAATCAGAGTTGTCCCTTTTTGTAGGGTAGAATAAAAGAGTCACTCTCTGTGACTGTTACCTGTGCTCAGCAAAGTCTTCTGAGTTTCGTAACTACAGTTTGTGTGACCAAGGAGGTGGAAAGACTTTAATGCTTAGGCTGTTTTGTACTGCTATTTGCAAAGTTAATTACTGGAAACATATTTACATCCAGAATGCATCTTTAAGAGTATGTACTAGTATCCATTACTTCATTTTCTGGAACAGAATACCTCAACTTCGACAGTGTGCACAAGGCATGCTCTTAATATACAGATCAGTGACATCTGACCTTACCTAGTCTGAGAGAAAGCAGGGGCTGCAAGGGCTTATAGGTCTCAAGTTGTGGGTACTTGCACAGTGGAAGTGGCTTTTCAAGGCACATCTGGAGCTGTTGTACCTCTGAGTAAAAATACACACATGGCTTTACTTTCATCTCAGTTCTACAGTATGGAGAAACTGGGAAGCATTGCTGTAACCCAGCTCCTGTACAGGTATGTGCCTTGCAGGGGACCTCATGTCAGACACAGAAATCTTTGTACTGCATGTCACATCTCTATCAGAATAAGCCTGTATCAGGCAATATGATGTCAGTTCTTTAGGCTCATCATCTACTGCCATGTTTTTTCTTACTCACTCCCAAAAGCTTCCAGAACCTGCTAGTCTCATGATTCTTCTTCCACCCAGAGCCTGGGTTAGTGTCTCTGTCTACATATACGTCTTGCTTGCTTGGCTTAACTGCAAGTTGAAACTTTGGGCTTACAGCATATACTGCTTTTTCACTTGGAGGTAGGGTAATAGTATTGTAGCTTAAAATCATTTTTGCTTTTTCTGTGATTGGGCCTCTGGAAAGACTTTACCCAGCAAGCTTTCAGAAGAATGTCTCAAATCACATTCAGAGAATTAGAGGGAACATATATTTATCCCTCTCTGAAACTAATTCTCCCTATGAGAAGATAGGAACTAGAAACTTTGATTTCAAGGGTATGTTCCTGTATTCCCATTCTGCAGAATGCATTTCAAGGGTCAACCTACGTCAGGTGTTTAGAGTGTTTCAGCTGTGTCCTTTTCTTTGTACCTTATTAGTTTCTAAACTAAGAACATCAGCACGTAATTGCAGTTCTAAATTACAGTCCCTATTTATAACTGGCTGTGGCAGGGTCAGCCCCATTTTTCTGAAGATTACTTCTGTGCTATCCCTTAACTGAAAACTGTATGAAATGTAGCCTTTCCAGTTTTAGCCTTCTGCTTTGAAAAGTGCAAGTTTGAAAAGAAAGCAACTTATATTAAGTGCTAAGTGGGCTTTATTGCCTTGTTAAGGTTTTGCATCCTAAAGTTTGTTTTTCCACATCATTCAGAATTTGAATTTTAGGCTTCTGACAAGAATGTAATAGGGCTGTGTGAGGCAGTTAGCATGACTAGCTGTGTAGCATTAAAAAGTCTCAGTATGGTAGGAGTCCCAAACTAAGAGCTTATAATTCTTGTGCTGTCTGTGCATGGGGTGTGTGTGTGGGGATTCTCCTGTTTGATCACTTGCTCAGCATTTATTAGCTGGGAAAAAAACCTGCTTTTAGGTACCGAGTAGAGCAAAAAGCCCAGACACTAGATAGTGGCTAATAGGTACATATCTTTAATTTACTGTTCTTATGAACGTATCATTGAAGGTGACCTAAAATGAAATGCACTAAGTAGGTACAATCCAGCTCTTCTAGCAGCTTTCTTCTATTTTGAGCATCTCTGCAACTCGTTTTAGGTTACCTTGTGGACTGCTGTACCTTTCACTCAATGTTACAGCCGTGTTACAATTAGCCAGTCAGGATTCCTTGTTTGTTGGGCACTGGGTTAATTGGGCTGCCTCCTGGCAAGCCTGCAAGCAAGTGAAAAAGGTGTTTCACTGCTCTAGGTTTAATGAGTTTAAAATCAGTCAGGTTAGGATTCACATATTTCAGAAAGACTTTTTAAGAGGAAATCAGACTTAACCAACTTGAGTATCCAGCTGAAAAGTGCAGGCATGTTTGTTCTCAATTAAGCCAGCTGGTTTTGCACTTGCTTGGCTTTGGTTGTGGGGCTGTTGTTTTCATTGTGAGGTATCACTGACTGAATAAAAAGCTTTCTTAAGAGTAGTTGCTGTGGAATTTTACAGGCAGGTAACCTGGACCTAATGGGAATGCTGTTGAGCCAAAAGTTCATCAACTTCAGTGGGCCTTATCAGGGCTGTCTCAGTAAGCTGTACTGGAGTGGCACTGATGGCTACTTCATGTTTTTGTGGTGGTACCTGGGACTTGGGTGTGGAGAATGCTTATGATAGGAGTGCAGAAATAACGTAGGATATTTTGATTTACTAGAGGAGTTCTCCAGGCAGAGAGGGAAGGATGATAAAGATTTAAACTTAAATTCTGTAGGTAAGTGTGCTTTTACATAAGATAGCATTAAAATAAACGTAGTGCCTCCATATTATAACACTGTACAAGGTCTCTCAGTAGTATACTGGATTAGTTTTTTTAGAACTTCTGCTTTACTCCTAAGGTTGTTCAAGTAGCACAGTGATTATGTTTTATTATGATCTTTACTTTCTAGTTCATATCCATAAGGATTAGCTTATGTTTGTCATCAGCCAACATCTAAGACTCCTTCTGCCTGTGGTGGGGGAAGGCTAGCCTGACCCAAGTGAGAAGAGAACCCTTTTTAAATTGTATAGGAACCTAGCAAGGAGTGCAAATGATAAGGTTGGTTTTTGTTTTTTGTTGCATCTTTAATTTGAGGCTGAAACAATCCCTCTCATTTGAGGAAAAAATGCAAACAGGACTGGAATGCAGCAATATCCTGCTGTTGTCTTTCTGTAGGTGCAGTGTGTGTTAGGCTGATCACTTTGGCTTCTTGTTGAAAATTAGTAGTGATCTTCTAGTTTAACCTTATATTTCATTTCTTTTGGGGAGTGAGTGTTGTTCTTCCTAGGTTTGGTCAGATGTGCTTAAAAGGTAAATGTAGCTGTTAGTCTTTTCATGGGAATGACCTTTTTCTTTCAGAAGCTCTGCCTGGTAGCAGAGGTGACAAACAAAACATCCAGAGCAGGCGGAGAGGAGAGAGCAGATGAGGTGTCAGCAGCTTTGCAACAAATGTACGCAGTTCTGTGTTGAGCCTGCAGGGATACAAGAACTAAGTGTGCTTTATCTCCAAGGTGTTGTTTTCATGGTCAGAGTATGCTGAAGTTCAAGCAGACTTGGCATGAGCAAAGCACTAGCAAAAGCTGCTGCCTCTAGAAGGAAATCCAGGCTCTGGTTGTTTTGATCAGCTAGGAGCACGCTCTGTAAAGCAAGGGATTTCTAGTGGGCAGGACAGCTTGTCGCCTCCCGAGAGGTGAGTGTTTCTTCTTGCTCTGTTCCTTGTTGGTTAGTTGGCAGCTTGTCCTGGTACTGCTGGTGCTTCTGTTCCCCAGCAAAAGGCAGGGCTGGGGCTGGAGGAAGGGAGGGAAGCAGTTCCAGCAGCACAGGCAGCAGCATCCTGGAATCCAGACAAAATACAGCAGCTGGGAGTGGTTGCAGCATATTTCCTGTGAGCTCCAAGCTGGGTGGCATTGCATTTTACCTAGCTTTTTTCTATTGTGTGTCATGCCTAGTTTACAGACAGAGCACTGACACCCTGTTATCTAAAGGTGACTTATTAGTTGGGGCATTCATGATTATCAGAGAGGATCTGCAGTCAAATCTGTCTTCTGTGCAAAAGCAAACTGAGAGGCAGAATGTATGGTTATTACTGTAGATAGAAAATGACTTGTGGCAGCAGTAGAATCTTCCCACTCAGTTCAGCAGTAAGCAGCATCCCTTAAATATTATTAAACCTTTTTTTCTTGTGTGAGAGTCTTATGTAGAAAGTAAATAAGTGTATGTGTAGATTAGAGAGCCTTGCTATGCAGGGAACTGTGCCAGCTTTTCTTAAATTTGCCTTACAGTTACAGAGGCTTTCTGTAAAAACTTATATTGAAGTAACTGGATTTTGCTGCAAGAGGAAATGTAAGCCTGAGTTGTTAGCTCCGAAATGCCAATTTATGGCATAAAGGCTTCCTAATGAATTAATAAATGCAGGAAGGTCTGCTCTGTGTAACACTGCTAGAATGCACTTTGGTAACTCTTCCCGCTTCTGATACTTCTTGTGCATCTTTCAGTCCTTACTGCTTTCATACTTACCTTGCAAACCTCTCGAGCCCTTCTTGAAATCAAGTTTGTTCTGGTATCTATTTTTGTTTTGAAAAGTGAGGAATGTGCAAATATTGAGGAAAACCAACCAGTTTCTGTTTTGACCTGAGTAAGGCAAATATTGCCAGTACTTTTTGTTCTTCCACACAATCTGTAAGCTGTCTTCTGTGTGTGAGAGAACACTGAACTAGTCTGAACAGATAGTAGTCTTAACAAATCTCTTCAAACTGAGAGAGGTATTTCCCTTCCTCGTGGGTTTCAGAGCAGTGGACGTCCTGTAGTTCTGAGATTCATGGACAAAGGAGTGACTTCCTTGCTGTAGATGTAGGTGAGCAGCAGCATCACAGTAGAAGAGATTGTTCTGAAACACTGCACTTTGTATGGCCTCAGTATTGCAGCCTTCAGTGAAAATAAGTGTTCCAACATTTTGGTAAGAAGGATTTTTCATAGCACGTACTCATAATATACAGTGCTGCTAATGCTGCTTAAAAGCTTCTTTCTGTATTTCCTGTGTTAGGAAACAGACCAGTAACACTGATGGGAAACACTTGGTGCTGGATGTTCATTCTCTCCTCAAATCTGGCAGCTCTGACTCTTAATTTTTAAACCTATTTTTACTTACTTTGATGTACAAAGGGACAGATAGCAAACCTTTTAATGTGTGGTAACTTAATACTGTCAATTCTATAAGGGCGTTCAGTGAGTTCTCTCCTTGAGTTGGATTGAAGGTTTAAAGGGAGGGAGTGCTTTGAGTACATGACTCAACCCCACAGCCTGAGTTGACAAGATGGGCTTTAGCTTATCGTATCATTTAGAGGAAGAAGAGAGAAATGTTTTCCAGTGTTCTCATCAACTTTTTAATATTAGCTTCCGTGTCAGAGAATGCAGAGCCTACACCTGAAGAGCAAGACAAGTCACTTGACAAACCAAAACAGAAAAAGAATCGCTGTTTCATGTGCAGGAAGAAAGTTGGACTTACTGGTAAGAAATTCTCTTTTTGCTTCTTCTTAAAAAGAAACTTAGGCTTTGGAGCTTTGAAAACATCTTATGGCATAAATGGGGTACGGTCACTTCTTCATGCTGTTGATTGAAAGAGCCTTTGCCCAAGTTTTGTTTCTAGCTGGCTTGTACTAGATCTAGTCTTCCATGCATTTGTTTTGTTTTTCAGCTTCTTTTCTTTAAGTGAAATTTGTAACTGCAAGTACTGCTCTTTTGAAGTCTGCTTAGCTGGGGGTTGGCTGATAGGTGGCTGCCATCTGCTAACCATCATTGCAGTGGGTCAGTGGAAGGGCCAGAGAAGCTTGGGTTGTGTGGGATAATGGTTCAGAAACAAAGAAAGTGATCCAGAAGTCTTCAGGAATGCGTTTTGCACTGATACATAATGCAATAGGAAGGATTGGTCAAGTCTTGATTTAAATACTTAAATGCATTATTTTGATTCTTATGCTTTCTGCAGCAGAGCTTCTCTTTGGCTGATTGACACTGGTGACAGATTTATTGATAGTGAGTGAACACATTCAGGATTTAGAACAGGTGGGTGTGCTCAGAACACTGAACTGCCTAAAGTGATGTTTCTGTCCGCAGGGTTTGAGTGTCGGTGTGGGAACGTTTACTGCGGGATGCACCGCTACTCAGATGTACACAGTTGCTCTTACAATTACAAAGCTGATGCTGCTGAGAAAATCAGAAAAGAGAATCCTGTAGTTGTGGGGGAAAAAATCCAGAAGATCTGAACTGCTGCTCCTGCTGGAATACAAAATCCTTTGACCATCTGCAAATTAAATTGACTTGAGCTTTTTTTCCTTAGTCATCAGGAATGTAGAGCAGTGTACCTTGCCTAGACCTTTTAATCATGCATGTCATCAGATGAATAGATTTTGTTCTTTGTTTTTGTTTTGAAAATGACCGAACATTTATTTTCATTGCAGTTTTCTGTGGCTGAAGACTTAAGTAAAACTTTACAAGTATTATCCTTTAAGATCATTTTAATTTTAGTTGAGTGCAGAGGGCTTTTATAACAAACGTGGAGAAAATATTGGAGGGCTGTGCTTTTCCAGGATAAAACATGCATGCGTTAACTTTGCAGTTTATTTTCTTGTTGTATATAGCATTTCTCTGCAGCACAATTTCCTTTTTTTGATAATGCCTTGTATGGCACAACTAGTTATCAGTAACTGAATGTATTTTAATCATTATGGCTGCTTCTGTTTTTTTTCCCATTAACGAGAGGTTATACATGTTCGCATATTAGCTTGTTTGCACCCTCTACCTATTTATGTATGAATCATTTGTAATGAGAGTGTGTGCTGAGATTGTCTGTGTGGTTTGTTTTGTTTTGTTTTTTTTTAAATTGGTTTGTGTGTATGGGGGAAGGCTGTATGCACTTCACTGACTGCAGGTTCCATTGGTATTACATCCATCAGTCTGTCTGTACACAATATGAAGAATGATCTGAAGTACCTGTGCTGTATTTATGTTTATTCATGTCTTAACTTTGATTAAATAAAATTAAAAAAAAAAAAAAAAATTGGAGCCCCTGTGGCTGTCACTGGCATCAATAACCTGGATCTCTCCTGCTTTGTTTTCATGGAACCTTCCATTGATGGTTCCTTCACTTACAGTGCATTTGTCCACAGGCTGTACGTATCCCAGTGCCAGCTATAGTCTGATTTTGTATTTTGTGCAAATCCCTGACGTGTGCAGGAGTGGGGTTATCTGTGATGATATGCTGAAGTTGGGAACATGCCTACAGATAGGTGAAAGCAATGTCTCCAGCTTTATTGGTGATTAGGCCAAGCACATGTGACTCTGGTCCTAGAAAATACTGCTCTGGGGTTTGTGATTCACTGTGACAGAGCACTGCACAAGCCTCCTTGAAGTTCGATGACAGAATGTGTCCTGAGACAGCTCCTCCAGTGGCATTGTGTTCTCAGGTTTGAAATCCACAGGCTCCAACATGGAAAGCTGCCACAGCCACCCTCCATGTGCATCAGCAGATCTGCAGGTTTGTAAGTAATCCTCTTGTGGGGGGTAGGGAGAACCCTTCTTACCGTTTTGTAACTGTTCAGTAGTTGTCTTTAAGACAGTATGTTTGATCAGACCCAGAGTGTTTCACCATTCTACCACCCAGGTCATCCACATAAAGTTTGAGTAGTTTGTGTAGTATGGTAAATTCAGGCAGTGCTGCTTATCACAGGACTTAGCAGAACGCTGAGGTGGGACTAATTCCTCTCCAGGTGGTTCTGATCCCTGGCTGACATTTCACGTGGTGGCTTGCGGCTGCCTTTGAGCATTTGTGAAATAAATGGAACTGCGTGGCTTTATTTAAGATGTTAAATTTTTAATCAAAGCTGGCTGCATCCCTTAAAATTTTGAATGCTCTTTAAAAGCTATGGTTGGTAATTAGCAGACGAAGCATTTAGCACAAACACTGCACAGCAGAAGGAGCTTTCTCTATCAGATTGCTATGGAGAGTAATTTGCAAGACCAGTCATAAATGAAGTATCTTGTTCTTGCTGAAGTGGCTTACTCACAATTGATGAAGCAAAGTGTTGTTGTAGTAGAGGAGCGGAGAAGTAACTCCATGTTCCAGTAGCAGTCTACACCTATGGGTCAAAGATCTTGCATTTCCTCAGAGCACTTGCTAAACTTCCTCTTATGCAGCATAGAGAGCAGAAGAGCAGCAGCTTCTTTTTTCGTGGCTGTTTGCTTTTCACTTAGCCACCGCTTTACTCTTCTCTAAAGCTTTCCTTCTGAGTTTAACAACTTCCTCTTTAGTATTTTTGGTCTCTCCTCCTTTATCTAGAAGTATCCTTTTCTATTTCCTCTGGCAGTGATGTTTCTGGGCTAAGCAGAGAGGAGATGCCATCGATTTTGCAATGGGGGAAAAACAGTTGTTTTGTAAGTTCTGGTATCTGAGAGATTGGAAGAAGAAAGGGCAGAGAAGCAGCTGCCTTTGGAATTCATGTAATCCTTACTGCTGCCTGTTATGAAGCAATAATTCTGCTGGCCCTTGATTATAAGGTAGGAAATGCAACTGTGCCAAGAGGAAACTGGACTTGCAGTGTGATGGCAGTGCTGACTGGCAGGGTCAGTCTTGGGTAATTCTGTTTCTACACGTAACATTCTCAAAATAACCCAATAAATCTGTTTGTGGCCTGGCTTGTGCAGATTGCTCCAAGTAGAGAATATTGAAAGATGTAATATTGAAACTTGGACTGGAAATCAACCTTTCCCTGATAGTAAGTTGGTGTTTGCTTTGGCCTTGGCTTCATGTTATCACGGTGGTTGATCTGCTTCTCAGCCTGGATAACCAGCGATGCTTTTCATATTCTGTCATCAGCATTAGGTTAGCAGATGAACACTTTAATTAATACCAGCGCATTCACAACACTACAGCACCCTTGCATAAATCTTGTTTTTCCAGACGTGTGCTGTGTATTTGATGCACGCTTTCAAGATGTTTTCTTCTTGGAGTATGCGCACACAATTCCTGTAACCTGGCATGAAACCACAGTGTTAAACATTCTCAGCGGTCACTGGAACAGTTGTATCTGAGATGCATCGAATTTGCTTACGGGGAATTTTGCAGGAGTTGGTGTGAGGCATTGTATTGTTTGAAATAAGAACCCATTCCAGATGGCACCACGTGAGCTGTCTTTGCTATAGTGAGGAGCTGTCACAGATGGGCTCTCGTCACTGGTGTTGTGTCATCATGTGCTGAATCTCTGCCTCTCCAGCTTGTTCTGTTTCTTCTAATGAGTCTTCTCTGCCAAAAAAAAAAAAAAAAAAAAAAAAAAAAAGAGTTGAGCAGGAAATAAGTTCTTATAAGTTCTTTGCCTTGGCAGTCACAAGCTGTCTAACCACACTTATTGAAAAGGTGTGACCTCTTCTGTTTGGTTTCAGTTTCACAAGTATTCCCTCATTGGTTTCTGTTTTTCCCAAATGTGGGTGTCCCGTGCTTTGGGTAAAAGCTGCGCTGGTGATCAGAAGATGCCACAAGTTTCCCTGCCCTTGTCCTGTTTGCACAAACCCGTTTTTAAGCTATTGGAACCGTCTGGCAAAAATGTAATTTGGATACAGCATTATGAAGCTAAAAAGAAGGTGAAGTGCAGCTGGAGGTGACAGTTGAGCACTTTCTCAGTGTTGCTGAGCTTCTGGCAGAAGAACTGCTCTGTTGAGGTTAGGTGGGGACATCGTTCTCCTGCCTTGCTGTCAAGTGAATCACCCCATGGAAGGTAAATGGATGGCATCTCTGGTCTCAGTGCCCCATCTGGAGCTCTCTGCATGGATTTCCCCACCTGCAAGGATGGAGCTGCTGAAGGATGGCCTTGGTTTCACATAAGGGTTTATCGAGCAGGAAAAGCCTGTCTGCGTGCTGGCCCCATACCTCGACAGGAACAGTTACCAGCTGCTGACTCATGCAAACCTCTGGCACTAATTAACCGCGGCTGCTGCCAGCAGGATGAGGGGTGGGATGCGGGCAGGGCTGTGATTGGTTTGGGGCTGCGGATGGAGGGTGGGATTTGGTGCTGCTGTGCTCCCCCTTGCAACATCTGAAGGGGCTCTTCCTTTGAGGTGGGAACGCAGTGGCCCAGCAGGTCGGAGCCATCTCTGTGAGAATTCAGCATGTCTTTCATCCACGTGGACAAGGACTCAGATTTCCCTCTTCAGAATCTCCCCTATGGGGTTTTTTCCACAAGGGAGGAGGTGAGTGACAGCACATGTTGTCCTTGGGCTGTTGTAATGGTGTGGATCCTGTGAATAGGAGAAACTCCCAGCGATGTGGGATAAGGAAAAATCTTCCAGGTGGTGCAGGTTGCTGATCTGACAGCAGAGCAGCAGCTACTGCATTGTCTTTTTGCTTCTTGTAGGGTTTCTGGTGACAGCCTCCTCAAAACCGTACTAAAGAATGGAAAGTGTTAATACTTCTGAGGAGCACTTTGGCTGCTGCGTCCTATAGGTCTTGTGTAGTTTTGATTACTTTTATTGTTAAATGAATCGTCTCCTGCAATAGCTGTATTTGTACGTGCCGTGTTCTGGTCCTTAGCAGCCTACTTTCACCAGCTGGGTGGAGTGGTTGCAAGAGTAGTAAAGCAGAGCACAGCATACACGTGTTACTTCTGTCTCTGCTGCTGCCCCATTATGGTTTGTTGGGCACGGCACTGCAGCAAAGGGTTAAATGTGCCAAAGCAAAGCTGTGCCCAAAGGCTTGAGCCAGCTCTGTTTTGTCATAGAATCATAGAATGGCCTGGGTTGAAAAGGACCACAATGATCATCTACTTTCAACCCCCTGCTATGTTCAGGGTCACCAACAACAGACCAGGCTGTGCAGAGCCACATCCAGCCTGGCCTTGAATGCCTCCATGGATGGAGCATCTGCAACCTCCTTGAGCAACCTGTTCAGTGCATCGCCACCCTCTGTGTGAAAAACTTCCTCCTAACATCTAAACCTTCCCGTCTCAGTTTAAAACCATTCCTCCTTGCCCTATCACTACGCATCCTCAAAAACAGCCATTCCCCTTCCTGTTTATATGCTCCCTTTAAGTACTGGAAGGCCACAACGAGGTCTCCCCAGAGCCTTCTCTTTAAGCTAAACAAGCCCAGTTCCCTCAACCTTTCCTCATAGGAGAGATGCTCCAGCCCTTTGATCATCTTAGTGGCCCTCCTCTGCTTCTTTCTTGTACTGGGGACTCCAAGAAATGTGGTTCAACCTTTTCCAAAGAAGAGAGCTCCCAGTTCCTGGGTGCTGAGCCCCATTAGGCAGCTGCTGACCTGAAACCTGCAGCCACCCAATGCCTCAGAGCAGCTGTAACAGGGCCTGGAAAAAAAGAGAAGTACCTGGGAAGGAAGGACTGGAGGACTGCATACTGAAACTTCATTGCTATCTCCTGGTTGCTGCTGTCTCTGCTTATCGATACTGGTTTAAAAAAGAATTTAAGCCCAAAGATTGTGTTTTCTGATCTCTTATTTTCCACGGATCAAAACGAGATGGTTCATTTAATCTTTTCCTAGGTGCATGCGTTGTTATCTAACCAGTCTGGATTATTTTTCCACCTTCACGCTGTTCATCGAAGAAAACATATTTGCTAAGATCTTATTAGAAGGCAGGCAAGGGTTTATGGAAATTACTTGGGGGAAAAATTGTTTTTAAAATGGCACCGTGTCGCCCTGATTTCGAGCTATGGTGGTTGATGTCGTGCACCCCAGTTACAAATTAACCTGATGTGACCTTTAGAGTGCTATGCAGGAATGTTTGCTGAATAAATCCTTATCGCATTGGGAATCATGCTTAGAAATTAAAGATTAAGAAACATCTCATTTGGAAATTCAAGGTTAAAAAATAGGTTTAATAGCATGGATTTTCATCAGTGATTTTTTTTTCCATTTTGTTAAGTTAGTTTTCCTGATGAGTGTAACCAGACTGTCTCTATTTGCTTAAAGGCGTGGGTAATTGAAATTTGCCTTTGAACGTGGCAGCGTTTCTGAAATGCCCATTCCTCAGTGGTGGAGCTGCAGTGTGATGGGCTGTGATGGTCTGTGCTGCTCTGAGCACCAGCATGGTGAGCCCTTCAGGACTGCAGCAAATGAATGGGGGCTTTGTTTGTCATCTGTCAGGCAACACGACCGTGGCACTCTCCTACACAGGCAGGATGCTTTCCCTGCAGTCAGGATTGCACCAGTGTTCACAAATTGCTGTGACATTCGATCCTGTCCTCGTGGATTCAGCTCCCTGCAATTGCTGCCTTCCTCCGTGTGTTCTTTGGAGAATTTTTGGCTACAACTGTAAACTCTTTCTCTGACTCTCACCGCTTTGCAGCCTCGGCACAGGATTGGAGTAGCAATTGGAGACCAAATTTTGGATCTCAGTGTTATCAAGCATCTGTTTAATGGACCAGCTCTTGCCAAACACCAGCATGTCTTTGACCAGGTATTTATCTCAGTCTATAGTTTGAATTTCTGCATGCTTTTAAATATGTGCATGAAAATTTTTAGCAATGAACAATGAGACATAGACAGCAAACTGGGAATGCTGATTTTCATTCAGAACTGAAGCTCTTGGTCCGTTTTTAGCCTGGTGTAGTTGCAAAGTGGAAATACAATGAAGCAATGCCACCCATGTTTTGAGTGGTAAGGAGAAGTGAAAGAAACATCCAGAATGAGCAAAGTATTTCCAGTCACCTTGAGGCCTTTTCCATTGAATTGTTAGTGCAGCACAGAGCAGTGCTAGCAGCTTTCCTCATGAAACTTTGGTTTTGGATCTAAGGCAGGAACAGAAATGCAAGTTTCCCGAAGTCCCATTCTGGGGGCCATATGGAGTGGTCTTGGGAAGACTACCAAGATCACCTAGTCTAGATATCAGCCCATGCCTGTGACCATTCTAAACCACGTCCCTCAGTGCCTCATCCCCACGGTTCTTGAACACTTTCAGGGATGGTGACTCCACCACCTTCCTGGGCAGCTTGTGCCACTGCATCATCGCTCTTTCTGAGAAGAGATTTTTCCTGATATCCAACCGATCTCTGTGACAAGGCACAAATTTGGGGCATTTCATGGGGAACACAGCCAGCACCATTGGCTGTGCTACGCTTAGAGGCAGAGGCTGTGGCTGTGAGGATGCAGCGGGGGCATCTGGGGCCCTGGATGTTTTTTGTGAAGCAAAGCTCAGTCTCTTATCTATTGCCCATCAGCCCACCCTCAACGCCTTCATGGGGCTGGGTCCCACAGCCTGGAGGGAAGCCCGTGCCCTGCTGCAGTCTCTGCTGTCAGCCGCCGAGCCGACGCTGCGGGACAACACAGACCTGCGGAAACGGTGAGCCAGCCCGGGCCTGAGGCAGCTGCCCGCCATCTGAATGGGATCCCACTGCTGTCTGTGCCTAAATACAGCTTCAGGGACAGCTTCCCACCCCTTGCTGTGTCTCTGGTTAATCACTGCCTGCAAATGCGATCGTAGAACCATTTGATTGGAAGGGACCCTTAAAGGCCAACTGGTCCAACTCCCCTGCACCTACAGGGCACTTACAGCTGATCAGAGTCCCAGGTGTCCAGGGGATACATGGGGCTCCATGCACACCAACCACAGCCTCCATGAGGGAGGTGGCTGTGGGACCTCCAGCCCGTGCCTCCCCCTATCCCAGCAGTGCCCTTGTTTTTATTTCAACAGAAAGGAATCGCTGCAAGGCTTTGCAAAGTAAAATAAGGATGGAGCAGCTTCGAGAGATTCTCAGCCCTTTATGTGCTTGTAAACCACTTCAGGGTGAAAGCCACAAACTGTTCTGAGAGCTGAAGTCTTTGTCTTTTGTTTCAGGGCATTTGTACCTCAGGCTTCTGCTACCATGCACCTGCCGGCACACATTGGTAAGCCTTGTGGGTTGCCAGCTGCTCAGCTCTGCCCTTTGCTCCTGCCTAAAGGACCTGCTTTATTTCCAGGTTGCTCAGACTTAGCGTAGCTGTGATGGGGAATGGGCTTTGTAGGAGCCAGAAGTAGCTCACTGTATGCAGTGCATGGTAGGTGCTGTCTGCAGTGCAAGAAGAAAAGTCCAGGGACACTCAATATCAGCCTGAAAATTCCTGGATGTGGGTTAAGGGTTGTCCTGTGCCATGAGATCCTTGTCATCAGATTTGCAACACCAAGGGTCTTTGTGGCTCACACTCACCTTGCTCTCTAGACTCTTCACCATCTTCGTTGTCCTCCTGTGGATGCTCTGATGGTTTTACGTCCTTCTTATGTTACGGCACCCGAAGCTATGCACAGCATTAAACGCTCAGTTGGCTGCAGCTCGGCTTCCAGCACAACATCCCCCAGCAGAGGGCAGCAGCTGCCCGCCCGCTTCGGCAGGAGCTCCTCTCGTGCAGCCTTGTATCCAATTCCAAGTGCTGCTGAGCGCCTCTGCACCCTTCCCTGCATCCTTCCCTGCACCCCTTCCCACTCTTTTCATCACCTTTAGTCCCAGCACACGAGGGGCTTTTCCACATCCTTTGCTCCACATCCTTTGCTCCACATCCTCTGGGTTTCTATCCATGCAGGAGATTACACCGACTTCTACTCATCGCGACAACACGCCACCAACGTTGGAATCATGTTCCGGGGGAAGGAGAATGCTCTGATGCCCAACTGGTGGGTTATGAGGGTGGCTGTGCTGTGTGCTCACCCGTAGGTATATATATGCATTTTTAAAGGTCAGGGTAACCCTTCAGCAAAACATTGATGTCAGCTCATACTGCTGTCAAGAGCTTGAGAAAAGAGCCCCAAATCCCACTTCCCCAACCTGTGCTGGTGCATCTGCACCAACCACAATGAACCTCTGGTTCAAGGGCAGATTTACCTAAGAAACTGTGTTCTGCCAATTGCATTCTGGATTTAAGCTCCAAGGAATTAAGCAGAGCATTGGCACGGGAGTGCATTAGCACAGCTACATGGTTGCAGGATTTTGTATGTGTCTGTATCACAGAGCAAGGACGGGGCAACAGTTTTTGCCCGTCTGTGCAGAGCCTGCTCCTCAAACCTTGCACTCTGTGCAGCCCATGAAGCTGCTCTGGGTGCTGTGCTCTCAGATCTAACCTATACTCTGTGATGCTCTTTCCTGAGGCTGCACCTGCCTGTTGGGTATCACGGCCGGGCATCTTCTGTTGTGGTGTCCGGGACACCCATCCGGAGACCTGTGGGGCAAATGAAACCTGACAATGGTGAGTCCATGACAGGCTTTAAACATGGTCCCTTACTCTTTTTTTAACTATTGTTTTCCCTGCACATTGCAGTGTAGGGTCTGTGATGTTCCAGCTGGGGTCAAGGCAGAAAGCAAGGGGAAGCCAAGAGCTAAAACTGCCCTGTGTTTGCGTGCCAGGCAGCATTGGATGCTTTGTTTCTTCTGTACAGTTTTCATTTTCATTTCTCTGTTTGCTTCTTGCCTATAAAATACTCTTTTTTATGCCCACAGATAAACCTCCAGTGTTCGGTGCTTGCAAACGTTTGGATATCGAGTTAGAAATGGTAAGATGGGTTATTTCCCCTGCCATTTTAATAGATAAACATTAAAAAGAGGGGAAAAAAAGGTAGGATCAGCTTCTAAAATGAATATTACACAATCCACTTATCCATTTCCTCTGAAAACTCCATATAGCAGGCAATGAATGTTTCTGTGGAGGAAATCTTCCCTTCTGAGGACAGCAGGGTGCTTTAGATCATCCGCTATTTTGTTAATACAGCTTTGAGACTGGAAACAACTTGTCTGGTCAGACGTGAGCAACCTGGAAGTAAGCAGATGGGCAGGTTCTCCTATCAGGCACCACAGCCTGTTCCCTGGTCAGCAGTTCTCATGGAGCTGCAGCCAAGATCCTTTGCTGGATGTGGGGGTTTTGGAGGCCCAGAAAGGCTGTGCAGGAGCTGGGGGAGCAGAAATTGCTGCAAGTACAACCCAAGCACCTCATCCTGGCTAGAAAGAGAAAACCCATGCTGTGGGTTTTGTAATTAAATATCCTTGGACAATGCATCTTCTTGTGGCTTAGCATGGTTCCAAAGGAGAGAGCAGGGTTCCCTGTTGTGATTTCTGTGGCCTATGTTGTTTCATATGGGGGTAAGAGAGATGCTAGGTCATGGTAAACACCCAGCAGGGACGTTTCCCCACTACCTCCTGTCACTGTAGTCTCCCACTGAGCAATGCAATGACTTTAATTCTCTTTCATCTTCACAGCCCACAGAAAATATGAGTGGCCAATGGACTGTATTATTTTGCAAATGGAGGGACTAATTTTTCTCCTTTGTTTTGATACAGTCCTGCTAATTCCTGCCTCTTGGAAATGCAAGTCTCCTAAGAGTTTCAAAGTCTTAAGGAAGGGAGGAAAGAGGGAGTAGGTTGTTCCTTGTCTAATTAGTACAGGAAAGGATGCAAAAAACCATGTCTTGGCCAACCTCAGTTGCTCTGACATGTAACCCTCTGTGAAGGGGTGAAGTTCTCTACCTTCAGAAACTTAACCAACATTTTGATTTTCAGGCATTCTTTGTAGGACCTGGCAACAAGCACGGGGAGCCGATCCCAGTCAGCAGAGCCCATGAGCACATCTTTGGAATGGTCCTTATGAACGACTGGAGTGGTAACCAGCACCATGGGTGGGGTCAGAGCATTATGGGGTGCCCTAGAGATGGATGAATAATGTTTCTAAAAACACATTCATGGGCACTGAAACCACTGGGTGTGTTTCAAAATGAAATACTACCTGCATTTCTTAAGCTCTTTCTAAACCCATCTTTGATCAATCAGTAGAACCAGTGTCTGCTGCCTAATGAAGATTGATCTACTTATGAAAGAGCTAATATGCATCTAGCAGGGATCGAGCAGCGCTAAGGATGGTGATCTAAACAGAGGATTGATTTCAATGTCAGGATTAGGAAATAATTTGGCAATCACAAATCCCTCTGCCTATGCAGAGGTTTAAGCAGACAAAAGCATTGTTATTGAGGTGAAATGAGCCCTCCGGCTGGTGCAGCCCCCTGGCTGGGTGTCAGTTTAACTGAATGGAGGAGGAAAATATGATTATGGATGACCTAGCTTGCTTTAATTATCCCTGACTACTTAATGTAGCTGGTCTGAGAACTTTGGCTTGAGAAAGAGAATGGAATTAAACCAGAATTTGGGCACAATGGCTGTAAATTGGTAGTGAGAATGTTTCCAAGTCCACACAACTTGTTCTGTAGCTGTGCAGAGGTCTTCCACCAGTGTAGAGGCTGTACAACTCCAAGTATGTTTAATGGCATTACTTTCAATTTTCCCTTCCTAGCCCGTGACATCCAGAAATGGGAGTATGTTCCTCTAGGCCCATTCCTGAGCAAGAGCTTTGGCACAACCATCTCCCCTTGGGTTGTCACCATGGAAGCTCTGCGGCCATTCCTGCTGCCAAATCCCATCCAGGTCAGCAAGAGAAAAAGGCTTGAAACTTTGAACAGTTTGTAAGTGTGATCCTGCTTCAAAGACACAAAGAAAGCTTGAGCCCTTCGAATCCAAATGCTGACTGATGCAGCACAAACACGTGGTACCTGCCATCCTGCCCACTCGAGCAGAGCAGAAATATCATCTCCTCTAAAATGTCTTGAAAATGAACTGATCACTGAGCTGCTAGGTGATGTTTGGTAGTGCTTAGCATCCAGAAAGCAGGAGGGAGAGAAAGGGTTTGTGCCAGAGCACTTTGTTCAAACATCTGTGTTATGTGGAACTGTAGTTAAAATGGGAAAAGATAATGAAGTTCTTACAGAGAATTTACCACCCTCTCTGAGCAGGCACAGAACAGAGATGTGCTAGCTCTGTATTAGTTTTGGATTAACATCCATGCCAAAAAGATGGAGAGGGCTTTTGGAGCCCAAGTGCAAAAGAGGGAATCTGAATCTGTGGGATATCACATCTGCTCAGAAAGATCCTTAAAAGCGTGCGTGTGAAAGCAAGAAAAGCAATAATCTGAACAGTAATAATGGAAAGTAAATGGATTGTAGCACAGCCTGCATTAACAAGAACTCACTGACATGGCACATGGAATTTTTCCTTTTTGCTTGTGTAAACTGTCACATCTTTTATATGACTTTAGGATCCCAAACCACTGCCCTACCTTCGGGATGAAGAACCCTACACTTTTGACATCAATCTCTTTGTTGCAATAAAAGGTATGGCAGTGTGGAGCCAGTTGTAAAGCTGAAATCACCAATTAAGGACTGCAGAACCCCCCCAAGTACATAAGGCAATCTCGGCTCTGCATTCCTCTTTTCTTGCAAAGCTCTTCACATTCCCTCTTGGCCAACCAGTGATGCACATAGGAGGGAATGAAGCCCACCTGAGGATTGCAGATAATCAACCTTTGATGACGAGCCCCTATGGGGGCTGTCTGAATGGGTGGGCAAGAGTTGGGCAAGGAGAGAGCAGAAATCCATGATGTTAGGCCAGCACAAAGCCCAGTTAATGGCCTCACTGAGCAGAAGGTCCAGTTGTCCGTATTGTTGCTCATACAGTAAAGGAAATGATCAGAATTGGGTAGCTTGATGTTACGTTGGTGCCATCCATACACTTGTTTTCTGGCCTTCTTAAGGGAATGGAAAATGTTATTTGCTGCACTGCTGCTAGGGATTGTAATGATAAAAGAAGTCATCCATCTATAAATGAAAAGACTCCATCATTCATCCAAAACAAATGAGTTGTTTCCCTGTTTCTTGCATTTTATTTTCTGCAGGAGAAGGAATGAGCATGCCAACCACTATATGCAGGTCCAATTTCAAGGTAGGACTTTGGCCTCTTTCATTTGCTTGAAATCTTGCTGATGCTATCAGCTCAGCTCTTAGGCAGCCTCAAATACTGATTTTTGCATTAGTCAAAGATCAGGTCAGGTTTGGGTAAGGTTCATAGAATCACAGAATAACATGAGTTGGAAAGAACCCTTAAGGATTGTTTAATCCAGCTCCTGGCACCTCACAGGACCATCCAAAAATCAGTCCATATGCAAACAGAGGGAGAGGAGAGGATGGTAGTGGCAGCTTTTCCCTCCATTGGGATGAGAACTCCCAAGCACTGAACAAGAGAGCAGCTCCTCCTCCTGCTCAGCTTTGAATTCATGTAAAAGGGCTCTTGCTGCACCACAGTGGAAGACAGCCTTGCAGTCACAACTTGTACCTCCCATGGGGACACAGCTGTGAGCCCAGGTCTGCCCTGGTACAGTATGTGGGCTGGTGAACCATTTTAAGTTCACATTTGGCTCTGTTCATCTGTAGTAATTACCCTAATCAGTAAATCAGCAGTCAGCACAGCAGTAATGAGGAGATTTTTCTATAAGCCTGTTAGAATACTAAACGTGATCATGGATCCTGGGCTAGTAGTGCTGGCCTTGAAGAGGAAGAAGAGGATAAATGGCATCTGACTGAAAGAGGAGGAATTTTAAGGGGCAAAGTTACATGTTACATGTCTGAGTTTGTATGCATGCAACAGCCCGTTGGTCATCATGGGCATCCTGGTCTAGTACCAGGTATGGAGGTTGGTGGCCCTGCCTGTAGCAGGGTGGTTGGAACTTGATGATCCTTGGGGTCCCTTCCAACACAATCCATTCTATGATTCATTCTACTATCCTGTGATCATATAGAAAGCTATCAGCCATGTCACAGTTACTATTAGAAATGCAGCTGGGTGTGTCACTTTTAGGCTGCTGAAGGTTCCTGATTAAATAAGAAAATATCTTTAGGGATCTCCTGACCAGCATCATCCAGAGAATGCAATTCCTTCTGCACAGGCAAGTGACAAAGGTTTGTCCTTCATTGCTTTAGCCTCTTCCTCCTTCCTGCAGCACATGTACTGGACCATGAAGCAGCAGCTGGCACATCACTCCATCAATGGATGCAACCTTCGACCTGGAGACCTCCTGGCATCAGGAACCATCAGTGGGCCTGTGAGTGTTCAAGTGCTGATAGCACCAGTAACAGCTCAGCAGATTTAAAATACTACATCCACAGGCCTAACTTTGCAAGCTATCACTCTTGTACGGGGAGTGGTTGCAATGTCTGAGTAAGGTACTGGCACTTGCTGAAACATCAAATATAATCACTCTTCATGCTGTCTTTCAGACAGCTTCAGGGTAAGTGGTTTCCAAACATGGATACCTATCCTTCCATTCTGAGCACCTCTGCAGTGCTTTCTGCTTCCCCTAACCCATTGTGCTGCAGATTGACATTGATGATTTATAAACCTTTGCCAGCTTTGCTTCTGAAGAACAAAACATAAATAAAACTGCAATGTGGTTACATGAAAGCGTGGGTTTTCAGGAGTGCCCTAGATTTGTTTCCATGCTCTCTGTAGCTGCCTCAAGCGGCTTGTAAAGGATTTAGGACTGCTTTTAATGTACCAGATGAAGCCATGACTGCTTACAGCAAGCAAGGAATTGTAACGCAAAGGCAAAGCAATAAGCCAGTGTATTACCAACGAAGTAAATCAACAGCAAAACTCCATTCTGTGTGTTAATCTATTTGTGAATCTACTTCCAGCAATAAGTAGCTTAGCAGTAGGACTGTTACTAAAGAGACATTCACCTGTTGATAACTTTTGCTGCAGGAGCCTGAGAGCTTCGGCTCCATGCTGGAGCTTTCTTGGAACGGGACAAAAGAAATTCCTCTTGGCCATGGACAGTCTCGTAAATTTCTGCAGGATGGAGATGAAATCATTATAACAGGTAATGGCTGAGAAATGCTCGTATGCTGTACCTAGGAGGTGTTTCCAGGTGTTGGTAACAGCTGAGGACATGGCTGTGCTCCGTGTGCACGCATGCAACCCCAGCTCTTTCCATTCCTCTGAAAGAGCTGTGCTTGAGAGCTCTTTCATGCTGGGCTATGGTTTTCATTGTTATTGAGATGCATGTGTCTGCATCTCCCCTAGTGCTGGAGTTTGCAAGAGCATGGGCCACTTTGTTTTCCTTCTGCACTGCAAAGCATTTCCTTCCCACCCCTGACTGTCTTCAGTTACACTTTTCCTGGCCTCTAGCAATGATCCAGCTACCAACCCTAAACCTTGCAGGAAAGTTCAGTGGGCGAAAGCAACAACAGGACTGTGGCATGTGCTGGCAGGCTACAATTGCCTGCTCTAATTAATGCATTTAAAGCTGAAGATCTGTTACCGAGCTGTATCTCTACCTCAGAAATGTTTAATTGGAGAAAACTCAACACAGTAAAGCACCAGAACATCTAAGTAAAATGTGAGGATGAAGGTAGGCACTATGCTTACTAGAGCAGTGTTTCTGGCGATGCTAAAATGGATGAGCTGACAAAATCCAGCATAATGGATTGGTAGTGCTGCAGGTTGGTTCTGACTGCAGGAATATTGCACATCTTGTTTGTTCTTTGAACACATTCACTGAACTTGCATATTGCTGTGTTTCACCAATAGTCCTGGCCTATTTGAACTTCTTTTTTCCCCCATTGCAGTTCTTAAAGTTTTTATTTATCAGTCAGATTTCAAGACCACTGTACTCATAACCCCCTTTACACACAGTCTTAAATGTAGCAGCACCTGAATCAGCAGCTGTCACAGATCACAGCTCCACGATGAGAAGGGACAGTGCTGAAGGAAGATCCTGAAGGAAGATCAGACCCAGGTTCTCCTTGTACTGAGGAAGGGGTTAGCTTCTGCTCCCATGGAACAGCATTAAGATGAGAGGGAATGGCCTCAAGCTGCATCAAGGGAGGTTCAGGTTGGGTATTAGGAAACATTTATTTCCTGAAATAGTGGTGAGATATTGGCACAGCTGCCCAGGAAGATGGTGGGGTCACTGTCCCTGTAGGTGTTCAAGAGCCGTGGGGATGTGGCACTGAGGGATGTGGTCTGCGGGCATGGTGGGGGTGGGTTGATGGTCAGATAATCTCAGCTGTCTTCTCCAGCCTTTGTGATTCTATGACTTTTCCTGATGTCTGACAAGAAGGACCAAACCACAAAGCCTCACCGTGCTCATGGGTTGGGCTCCAACTTTAAAAACGTTCTTGTGTATGTGCATCTAAAAAGTAATGGAAATATCCTTACCATAGGATAGCCTCATCACGACATCTCAACGTGCGCAGGCCTGGGCACATGCAACCCCACTATCCACGAGGATAATTCTATTCATTCATGGCAGAACCCCACTGTCCTCACAGCACAACCTGTCTCCTGTTTTCTGCCCCCAGGTTACTGCCAAGGCAGTGGCTTCCGCGTGGGATTTGGTCATTGCTCAGGAAAAATCCTCCCAGCTGTGTCAGGTCTGTGATGTTCGTGGGAAGGGAACATCCAGGAGGAGGAGTAAAAGAAGGTGGAATATAAGGGAAAGGAGAAGGAGGACGTTTCCCCAGCCTCTCACAGCTGTGCTACTGAACTCAGATTTATTATTTTTATATGACTGATTGGAAACTTACTATTTTTAATTATCAATAAATATCTGCAAGATGAATGTGGCTCTCTGGTGTGATAAGAAAAGTTTTTCTGCCCTAGCTTTAAAGTTCTTGCGATGTGAGAATAGGATGATTTAAATAGAAAGCGAGATTTTTATCTCTTCTACATTAATATTTTTATCACAGCTATAAAAAGGTCTTCAAGTAAACTGAAATATTCACTGGGTTGGTGATACAGCAGAGCTTAAATCCTGGCTTCTTTTTTTCGCAGTGTTCATCTTCTGGGGGTAAAACCCCAAAAGTGGATGCTAAAACCCAGGAACCATTTGGAGGAAGATTGCTCCAGGAGCACCCCCAAAACCAACACACAAAAACACAAAATTGAACGTGATGGTCAATGCAACTGACAGCAAAACAACAGGGTGCTAAAGGAGCAGCCTTTTCAAAAGGGTGAAAACAGAAATTACACTGTACCAAAGGGAGGGTGGCAGCCCCAGCATAATGATTTGCACTTTGTCCCCTGTCAGGGAACAACATGGGTCTGGGTGCTGGCAGCTCCTTGCAGCGGGCAGTGAACAAAGCACATGGCACTTCTCTCCTGTGCAAAGGGCATCTGCCTCTGTCCCATGGCCTACAAATCAATTTAACGCCATGGCCCAGTGCCAAATCACATCAATTAGAGGACATCACTGACTGAAGGAGCTCAAGAGAGCAGCTAATGAACTCTGGTATGGTGCAAGGGAATCTTGCCAAATATCTGCTCAGTCCTCCAAGTGAAGGGGCTGATGGAGCTGTGGATTTCGTGCAAGGATAGCAGTCCCAGGGCTGCAGATGCTTTCCCAGAGCCAGGAGCCCCTCATGCTGGGGCTGGGGGCAGCAGGAGGGCAGGCTACGATCCTGACTTGTGGAGCTGCCTGTAGGAGAGGGTCTGGGTGCACCACCTCCAAACATGGGTGTCAGGGCATGCTGATATTTAATATCACCCTTGGGGGAGTGTGCTGTGTGACCCCTTGGCCAGGCAGGAAGGAAGAGTGAATTTGGAATGAAGATTAATGAACAAATGTGACAGTGCATAAATCATTGCTAACGGGGCATGCTTGCTGAAATGGGATCTCTCCTGGGCAGCCTCAGCGTGCAACAATAACAGTCCCTTTCAAGAATGATGCTGGGAGGATCATCCTCAAATCAATTTAAATTTTTAGCTTAAGACATTCCACTGTTGGCAGAAGGGATGACCTGGGCAGAAAAACAGCTCCTTGTTTATATTAAAAAAAAAAAAAGGAATTTTTTCTTCAGGGTCTGTTAGGTACTTCGAATTGAGCTAATAGACAGATACTTATTTTAATGCACTCTGACTTAGATGGCAAATGACCTTGAAGGACAACCACAAGCTGCCATATTCCCTCTTGGATTTGGAAGTAACTTGTGTGATCCTTGATGCTAAAGCTGTGGCAGCCCCATATTTCATCTTGCCATGATGCCACCATCCCATGGAAGCACGGAGGGGTTTTGTATGCTGGAAGGAAGGCTGTTTTTCTGAAAAACCCGGGAACAATCTCTATTGACAAGAGCTGATGGAGGTGTCAGGGCAGTACATTGCTATTCGTGGGTTTTGACCTTGATGCAAGTCATTTTGCAGCCAGGAAGGACTGCAGCATCAGTGCTTTTTGGGTACAGGAATATTTGTTGGAAAGCATTAAAACCATTGTGCAAAGGCAGTGCAGCTACATCTTCCATCTCAGGGATACAAATCCCAGTTCCTGGTCAAAAACCTCTGTGGAATGGTGGGGACAGGCAGGAGGTGACAGGGTGTTCCCATAGCCCCCAGGTGCTTCCTTAACTTGATTAAATCTGAGAAATCCCAGGCTTCCAGAAATTGATGTTTTCCTTCCCAGAACTCACACAGCTCTCTGAGCAGATTTTGGATGTGGGCTGGAGGAAGTCCAAAGCTTTGCTCAGGACAGAGCTCAGAGACACGGACCGCCTGCTGCATGGCCAGAGGCCAAAAGTCCAGCAGATGCTAAAAAAGGAAAGAAATTATTTTTATGGCCAAGGTGAATTTTTTTTCACCTGCAGGATAAAGACACGGGCTCATGGTGTTGGAGGCATCTCCCCTTTGAGGGAGGGCACCCACAAGGGGGAAACAGGTGGGTGGAGCAGGAGGGTGCTTCAACCTGGGGCCCTTGGTTTCGTGCTTACAATGCTTACATCTTGGATCAATACTTGCACCTGGTGCTGGGAGGAGTTTATTTCTAAAGGGCCATTTAAAGTGGTTTGACCCTCCCTACAAAAAGCTTCCTCTCCAAGTCTGGAAGCTTCTATTGCCATTGGATTTGAAGGTGGAGCTCTTTGCTTCTGGATTTTATTGCTTTTAATTCAAGTCTGCTTTTGTTAAGTGTATTGTATAGCAGTTTCCAACAACAATGAATGAAGTAAAGCTTTAAAACCAGAGCTCCTCTACTTTGTCACAGCACTGAGATTGTCACTCAAGTGGAGAAGAAAAAATTCCCCTGTGGATTTTCAGAGGCCTGGAGGAAAGGTAAACCCACCCCAGAGGGGTTTTGGGGTGGTGTGATGATAGGCTCCTTCCCTGGGTGGGGGAAATGCTCTTTCAGAAGATGTTTGGGGTTAAGGCAGTGACTTTGTTAGAAGGGATGTTGTTAGTAGCTGATATTTGCATCCACTTTCTTTCTAAGAGGCCACTTCTCAGCTCAGGATTGCTGCCTTCGCTCAAGGTGCCCACGCTGTCACTGCTGTGTGAGAAAGAGAGATAATTTCTGGGCTCTAAAGTTGATTGAAAGCTCTGGATGCGTTTGGCTGTACGTGAGGGACATGCTGAAGGTACAGCCCTGTGCTGGGATTGGTCTGTAGATGGCTGCTGCTTGAAAAGCTTATTTGAGTTATAAACTTGTTTTAACACCCTTCCTTTTCCTTATGGATTCAGCACACTTAATGCAGTTTTAATACTTTTTGTTTGATTTTTGATTTCTCCCTGGACAAGTTGCAGTACAAAACAGGGAGCTTTGTAATTAAGCACATCACTCAACGCTTCATAATGCTGTTGTGCACTGAGATGAACCCTGAGAGTAAATGCAACTAGAAGTCTTAAACTGTGCATGGCCTTAAAAACACATCTGTGATCAGTGTTTTCCTCCTGGGTTACGAAAAGGAGCAGTGGCCAGAGGGTATCGACTGCTTTTAATGAAAGGAGTTTAAAAAGGAAAAGTGAACATGTAGAATAATACAGATAGCAATAAGGTATTCCCATGGCCATGCTAAGGCATGGTTAAAATTGGGGATTTGGTATCCTCTATTTAGATCAGTTCATCTGGGCTGTGCAGAACCAGAAGGCAGCCATAGAGATTGGTGTAATGGCCGGCAAGGCTGGGCCAGTGGGGTCAGGAGGAAAGGGTGGCCAGGGCTTGGATTTATGCTTGTGCATGGAGCTTTTATCCATTCAGGAGCTGCTCTGAGAGCAGCATGGTAACTCCATCTGCTGCTTCTGGTGTAGGGAGTGGCTTGTTGCAATCTGTGCCTGCATTGGATCCTGGTGAGTAGTGAACTGCAACACACACAATTTCTTTCCATGTTGAAGCTGTTTATTGCATTAAGTAAATACATCTGCAGTAAGTTTGCATTATTTCCTCTGAGTGCAAGTGCCGGTAGTATGGCATAATGATTAAAAACAACAGAACTGGCAGAGGCACTTGTTACATGCAGCTGCAATTAGTGCTGAGCGATGCAGCCCCTACCAAACTTCCACTGCCCAGGAACGTGGTTCTGCCAACCAGACTCCCAGGAGATGGAGTAACAAACATGTCCTGGGTGGCCAGAATGCAAGCAAGGTGAAGCTTCTGCTTTCAGCATGGTGTTTGGTATTGCTTTTAGTTAAAGTGGTGAGGCTGTGTTGGTAACCGTTGGTGGAAGGCAGAAATTAGAATATACATATATACATTAGAAGTACAAAAAACAACCCCACCAGTGTTTAGGTAGTCATAGGAAAAGGTTTGATGTAGGGGAGGCTTTTTGCAAACAGAAAGTAAAATAAGATCTTAAAATGCTTTGTATAGATGAAAGGGGAGAGTGGGGGAAGATAACCACAAATATTCTTTTGAGGTGAACCTATTTGCTTCCCCAGCATTCATAATCCTTTGCTCTCATATGCGCTTCCTTCCCCTGAGGGCTGTGTGCTGCTGTCCATGCCCAGCCAAAGGCACAGCACAGGGCTGACCCTGCTCCCTGGGAGTGCAGGTCTTAAACTTCAGAATATGCATAAATCCTTAGCTGAACAGGAGCTTACTGGTGGTGTGCAGCAAAGCCAACGCATGCATATTCTCCTTGAGAGGACTATTGGCACCAGGAGTAGTGACAAGCACTTTTCTTGCTGTGTCAGTTCTGAATATAGTCAGGTAACCTGAAATACAGAAGTCTCTGTAGGCTGGAAATAGTTATTTTACTACTTCTTGCTTTGTATATTCTGTAGCCCCACTGGTATCAAAATGGGATATGGAACTTAATGACTAAAAAAACCAGGCTCTAAATGTCAGTGGAATGGAAGCCATGCCCTTTGAGCTGGGGTATTGGTTCCTGTGTTATAGATAGGCACGCACATGAATGAGACCAACATATTTGCTCAAAGAGTGTTGGACTTTAACATTCACACTTAAAAAACTTCCATTACTAGTGGTTAATTAGCTAACAGAACCTGAAGCTGAACAGCAGGCTGGTGAGCAATCTGCAGTGGATAATTGAAGCAGTGGAGATCTCTCGGTAAAGAAGAGCAGGATTAAAGCTGATCCTCAAATCTCCCTTCTGAATGGGCTCTCCTACAACAGAGATTAGCTGAAATTGTGCAGTTGAGCCTAGGGCAAAAGGTGCATGCGAAGTTTCCATATACCTCATAGCCTGCTCTTCTGTAGTCGGTACTCCTTGGAACTCCATGCAATGGGCAATAAAATCAGGTGCCATCAGAATAATTCAGGATGTTCTGATCTCAATAAAAGTACATAGAGCACACTGAGATTCAGACCTTCCTGTTTAGTTTTAAGTAAAGATGTTGTAAATCAGTATCTTACTTCCATGTCTTTATCTAAGGCTCTTCAAGAGCTTGTATAGTGATGTGATAGAGCTGAAACAGGGCAGGACAAGTTAATTGTATTGTACCAATTTTACATGTTTGAAGACTGTGACAGAAAGAGGGGACTAGTGTAATAGTCAAACAAATCTGTCAGAGTGCAGAATACCAATCTACAGAGTCTATATCCAGCCTACACAATTATGCCCTGGTTCCTTGCTCCAGCCTCTTTTTCCACCTTTTTTTATCCACTCTATGTTGTCCTATGGCAAGAATGTAGAAAACAAGATGGTGAGGAAAAGGAGAAAATGAAGTATCCTTTTTGCAGATCTGTGCTCTTAGGTCTCGTCTATTCATGACACCAGTGGTTGCAGTAACTACTCCTGATTGCTTCAGCAGCTCTTTACAATCCCTTAAGCCATATGTGTAGTCACTCAAGGCAGCTACGGGCAAACCTTAGAACTTAAGAAATGGAGGATGTGGGAAACCTTTGATTACCACTCTTCAAAATGTAAATAATATAATTCCAGAGTTCCCTTTTTCGCTTCTTTCGTAATGGCATTCTTAATGCATTGAGTAAAGGAAATACATGGATAATCAACAAAAACATGGAGGAAAAGTTTTTTTTAAAAGGTACTTTGCTCGAGGTAGAATGCATGTTCTTGCTACTGTAACTTGGGCTAACAAATTCGACTGACAAAGCTAGGAGTGTCTTTGCTTATTGTCTGTAACATCTATGTGTGACCCCACTGAACTGTCTCTGAAAGAAGAGATTAATGAAGTTTTGTGTGGAGTCAGCCTTTGATAAACGTTGCAAGATCTTTGTAGTTGAAGCCAGTGGTGTCCAAGCTCTGATCCGTGAACTGTGGCTACCAAGCTCATTGCAAGAGATCTGGCTGATTGATGGACCTATGGCAGATGTCAATATATCTAGTTATCCATGAGTAGGATAGAGAAAGGCTGTGCTGCAGAGTCAACAGTAGCCCACAGCCCCCTTGGAAACTGCAGTTTGAGTGCTTCTGTATATTGATCACTAAAAATATGACTGCACTGTGGTAGGGAAGCATATGGACACTACTTAATTCATTGAGAATAAATTTGCTGATAGCCATGGTGCTTTAGTGTTCCTTCTCCTGGGCTGACGACTGGACTTGTTGGTCTTTCCTGCCCTGATGATTTTATGATTCTACCTAACATTACCTGGGAAGACACAACTGCAAAACTTTGCCTTTCTCCCGAGCACAAATATAATGACTCGGAAAGGTATTTGAAGCAATCTTGTATTCAGGGAAGACATTCTTATTGCTTTATCAAATTGCAATTTCTGACTAAAGCCCTGAATTTGCGGGAGACGCTGAGAGGGCAAACTGTGCTACAGCTGTAGGAAAAGTCTAGAGGATGTTGTGCTACTGAGTTATGTGATGACCATCTTCATTAAGATGAGGGTTGCTGCATAGTATTATTGTGCTTCCAGAATGGCTTGCTGATGTCCTGGTGTATTGAGCAGTAATCATATGAGCTATTGGCTCTTAAATATATTGCCATCATCCTGCATATCTCAAAATGGCCGTTCCTGCTTGCTTTCCTGATAGGAAGAGTCCTCCTAGATTGCAGCATCTTATGGCTCTGTGTAGCCAAGCCCCTTCAGTCATCCAGGTGCTGCTCCTCCCATGTGGATGTGGGGATAGCACTGTAAGGGTCCATGATGACTTTTGCACAGCGAATTATCATCACAATCAAGAAAAGGCAGAGGAAGACAAAACATGCTAGTGTCAGTCCCTTGTCCACATCAACATATGCGGGCTCTGGGGTGGGTCCCTCCATGGCTCATGCTGCTCCTCATCGGGGTTTATGTTTGCTGCTAACATCATTGAGCACCTGCAAAACAAACAATGTCAGACAATGGGGAAACTCGGTGCAAGTGGGAACAGAAAATATATGATGTGTTCTCAGAGGGAAATCAACCTGCTGGAAACCTCATAGCTTGAGTAACAGGGGGCTGTGAGCTGGAGAACCTTGACATTCTTTCTTCATTCATCTGTGTTTCTTGCTAAAATGTCAGACAACGGAAACAAACGTTAACAAAAGAGAAGGATGGTGCTTGTGCACTCCTCTATTTGGAATATCATCTTTTAAGAAATCCAGACACTGATCTTGTATCAGTATTCCCCAATCATAAATATATTTCCACTCCTCTGTTAGTGTGAAAGACCAGACAAATGGCAGAGCAGACTGTTTCTATCCCAATTTTCTTCTCTGTCCAAACACTTCCTGTCTCTTACTGGCACAAAGCAAAGTGAAAATTATGCATACTCATTTTCCATAACATTTAATCTCTACTACTCATAGGTTCTGTAGGCAAGAGATGATTTTCAGAAGCAATGTTCTTTAAGTAGGTGTTTTATCACCCAGAAAGGTATGGGTGATTACGTGATTCGTACATGAATTATTTTACTTAATGCAGATGTCTGCACTGCTGAAGGTCTCTTCTGACCTTATCTGAATCCGTAAGCAAAATTACTTCAGCAGAGATTGACTCCTTACACAGGTATGCTGCTGGATTCTTCATTGGCAGCTGGCTTTGGTGTGGCAGTGCTTAAGGAGAGGAGCTGACCTGGCTGACAGAGTGAGTGAGGGAAGTTTCTTGACATGGTCAAAGTGGGAGATGTAAGAATTGAGGGTTTCTTCTATGAAAGAGTAATAATGTTGAATGCCTCCTTAAAACAAGCAAATGTCTTTCACACGAAAGATAATAACCAGCCATGTTTCATTGGGAGTAGAGAAGACAAAGAGATGTTAAACAACAGTGAAATTTGGGTATCAAATGGTGCAGCTGCTCTCTATAACTGCATCAGTGCCGTAAGGAGATCCCAGCCAGCTTTGCCTAGTTCCATGTACAGGGAGCTGCTGCTGCTGGCAGGGCTCTTTCAGCAGCAGTTCACATCTGGCTGGAGCATTGTGTCCTTGCAGCACCTTGTGAGGACCCCAGCACTGAGCCCATCTGCCCCGAGAATTCTTCCCAGGGTGAACTGAGGACCCTTATTTAAAACAAATCACTGTACCTACTTTCATAATTTATTCCCTTTCAAGTTTTCCAATCTTACCACCTCCTAGATCCTACATGGCAAGGATAAATCAGCTGGGCTCTCTAGTCTATTTTAAGCACAAGAATGGCTGGTTTTTATTTTCAGAAAGCTTAGAAAATACTGCAACAGCCATTCCTGCAGCAGGGAGTTGGAAGAGAAGATGAACTGAATGAAACCAGGCAGCCACTGTATGTGTTTACCATCCTTAGGAGAGAAGAGCAAATATGGGCCAGCAAGATGATCACTGAGGAGTGGGGTAGGTTTGTGGTGCTCATCTGACCTGGCCAGAGGTTTTTAGTCCTCAGAATACACCGTTACTTGTGCTAATTACTTGTGCTACCCTGGAGAAGATTATGCTGCTGCTCCAGAAGTCCCTGCCACCCTATTTGGCTTGAGCTGAGGTCTGTGGCAGAAGTGAGCACCTATGGACATTACCTGTTATCCCACAGTGTGATGTGGGGCTATGAGGAAGGGTGAATTCAGTTTGGAATGAAATTTTGGCAGCTTTTAATTTGGGAGTATGGGGGGGATTTTGATCCCTGTCTGGTTAGGAGGCTTCATAGTTCCCTGCAGAGTCCCTCGTGCTGAGAAAATAGTACTGTGGATTTAATGCTGAAATAACAGTTTTGTAGAAGTTTGTATACCTATTTTGCTAGCCAAGAGATCTTACATTATAACTTAATTTGTTGAGCAGGAGTCAAGACTTTGTCAGCAAGGCTGAGTACTAAGTCTGGGTGCTTTTGTGGAGTGGAACAAAAAAGCTGTTGTCAAAATGATGTAGCCTTGTCCTTATCAGTACTCCTATCAAGGTAGGGATGGATTTGATTTTTCCCTCCTGGCTTACTGGCTGTGCTATTATTTCACACTAAGTTAACCCCTGGGAATATCAGAACTACCAGGAAGTTTCCATCAGGATTGACCTTTGAGAATCTGTATTTCCAACTAAATATGCCGCCTCTTAAAATGTTAATAATTTACTCAGTAAGTGTTCTGAGATGTCATCAGAAAATCAAACCTCTCGAGTGTTTCTTTTCAAATTCCATCACAGAATCTCATTACCTATGGAACTGAAGCTGGGTGATGTTTCCTGTGAAACACTGGAGCAGTGTCTTACCCCTACCAAAAAGGAGAGAGGGTTTTGTGGGTGCGCCGTCCCTGGAGGTGCTCAAGGCCAGGTTGGATGGGCGCTGGGCAGCTTGAGCTGATGGGAACTTCCAGCCCATGGAGGGGGTTGGAACTGGGTGATCTTTGAGGTCCCTTCCAACCCAGGTCATTCTGTGACTTTGTGAAAAGGATACTCTTGGCACCTAGAGATCAGAGTGAAAGCATATGGCATTCGAGCTACAGTTCACATATACAGTTCACAGCGTATTATGGTGACAGCTTGAATCTAATGTATTTTTTTTCAGATTTAAATTGATATGTTTTGCAAAGCAGTCAATATTTTCCATGGGACAGAAGGATCTTTTTTTCCAGATTACTGTGTTCTTGAGGTTAGACCAATCACGTGTCTCCCTTCCTTCTGTTCTCCCCATAAACATAAGGTTCCTGCCATGTGACAGTTACTCTGCACTAAGTAATGGAAAACATATTTCTTGGGGCTGGGCCTGTCTGCTGGTACTCCTGTGCTCTTCCATCCCTCTAATATATAGAAAACTTATTCTGCTTATTTCCCAGCCCCCTGCCTCAGTTTTCATTTCCTTGATGATTCTGATGGTGTATGCGTGGGGAGAAAACAAAAAGTTGAGCAGAAATGATTATAAACGTTCACGCTTGACTGATCAGGTTTTCTCTGAATAGCTGAACTTTGGGAAACGACTTTTTGTGGGCTGTGAGCACTCAGCTGTAGAATAGTACCTTTTAAATTTCTTTGGATTTGTTGAAAACCATTCAGTTTTTAGGCTTTTTTAAAGCCATCAAATGAATGAGAGCATTTCCTGGTTCCAATTTATTAGGCAGCTTAGCAGCCTTATGAGTGCCTGCTCTTCTGTAAATCCCAGGTGTTTAATAACATCCCAGGTAAACTCTTGGCGGTGGCCATGGAATTGTCTGCTTCTTGTCTGACTGTTCTTGCCATCAGAAATCATTCCCGTGTGGTCTGTGGGCAGTGTGGCAGGGATGGAGAACTCATGTCCCTCAAGGAGAATTCACCCTCATCCTTTGTTCTCAGCTCTTTTGTTTCCCAGTGCTCTTTTCCTGGACTGCCACACATATTCATTTTTCTATGACTTTGTATGCACCAGCAGACAGAGATGGGTTGGCATCCTCTGTTATGAGTGCTGTGCAACGCTTGTGCTGAGCAGGCTGGCTGAATTTCACCTTCATTCTTATCTAGGCGCAGTGCTGTGAAAGATGTTTCCTTTCCCCCAGAGCTGCAAATGTTGGCGCTGTCACTTTAAAGACAAAGTCATAATGCACATGGATTACAGGGAGCTTGTCTAAACCAGTTCCTATGCTGGTTAATTCTGTTTCCACTCATCTCAACCCATAGAACGCATTTCAAAACACAAAAAAATCCTCTGCTCCTTTTCCAAAGTAACGTATGTGCAAAGGGAAGGGAAACAACGCTATTTCATACATGCAAGCAGATTCCTACCTTCCAGACCTGGGTAGGAAGCCTGTCACATCCCGGCATGGCAGCATCGTGGAGCTAAAATCCTCACTGTAGTCATATTTTAAAAGTTTTGTTGGTCAGCTTGGCTTTAACGCCTTCAGGCTCTGTTCAGGTTCGTGTCCACCCAGACCTGGAAGCAGTTCTTACCACTGCTGTGCTCTGAAGGGAAAAAAAATAAAAAAATAAAAAAATTAATAATTGGCAATTGCTCATCAGGCAGGATGTGGGCGTTACAGTCGTTAAGCAGTAGGGATGCACTTCTCTGACAGCCTGAAGCAATTGGGTACAGTCAGATGTGAGATGGATCTCTGTCAGAAACTCCCGAGAAGAACACCTGATCCAAAACGACAGCAGTGTTTGAGCCCGGAATTAGGCTGTTTCTTTGAGCAAAACACACACTTTTTATCAGCAAAAGACGAACCAGTGGTGCCCGTCTCTAGTTTTTTAGAATTTTTCTTTTTCTTTTTAAAAGGACAAAAAGTGAAGGGAAACATTTCAGCAGCTTAAAAATAACGTGGCTGATCCAACCTGATGTAGCAACACTTTGAAGGCTACTACTTCTGATTTTTCAGTCTAATCTGGGGTGCTATTCTTTTTTACATGCAATAGTTTTGACAGTTGTTGGATGAGAAACCCATCTCACTGCTCACTTTTGTTAACTTAGACATTTCTTATTGCCTGGAGTGTGGGACAAAGAGGTCAACATTGGGATTCTGAAACACTTTCCCCCCACTGGAACCAACCAAAGGGTCGAGAAACTTGATTCTTCTCCTGGGGGAGCTTGGTGCTCTGATGCTGACAGTCCTTATTAGACCAGAGAATGAGGGTCTGGATCTGCTCTCAAGTATTTGTCACAGCAGCAACTGGAGTGGATAGCCCTGATCTGCTCAGCAGCACCACTCGCCATCTTGCTGGTTGCTGAAAGCCTTGCTTCTGTTTGTTGCTGTAGAAGCAGTGGGACTTTGCCATGGACCATATGTGTCACACTAAGGTGTCTGTCAGCACGGGCCCAAATGGCAGCAGCTGCTCAGAGGGGCTCAGAGTTGAGATGTGAAGGCAGTAGGTAGCTTGGGAAGGTAACAGCTGGAACTCAGCCACCCAGCGCTGTGAGCACCAGCATAGTGAGGTCAGTTAGCAGATGTGGTGCAGTGGGCATGGTGGTAATGAGTTAACAGCTGGACTAAATGATCTCAGTGGTCTTTTCCAACCTTAATGATTCTGTGATTCTGTAGTCACTGCAAAATTCCTTGCCTGTTTGTGAGGGGACACGTGGCAGGAGTTGGGTGGTGCTCATCAAGTGACCAGAGGTGTGTGAAGACCAGCTTAAATGGAGAAGAAGGTGGGAAGAGCTGGTGAGAGGCTGTTGTGGTTCCTGAAAGAACAGAGTTGTGCATGTCTGGTGGGAAAGGGAGAGATTTAAAGGAAGAAGCAGGAGCTGATCTCTCATCTTTTTTGGAGAAAGAGAAAGATATTTATCCAAGCTGGAAGACAGGATGTTGTGGCAATTAAAATGGTGAGGCATTAAAATAGGGAGCTTGCCTGATTGCTTTCAGGGTGCCTGTGGAGGCGACAACTCTGATTTGTTCCTGTGGAAAAGCTTTAAGAGTTAGAATGTGAAGGCAGGAGAGAAGAATGAGCCAACGCTGACCCCAAATCCCAAGTGATAGAAGCTGAAGCACTGTTTCAGGGATGTATTTGGTGTGTGTCAGATGAACTTGCCCTCAGTTTGAAGTTCAAATCTATAAAAGAGGAGTCTGGACGCTTAATCATAGTCTAATGTTCTTAACAATCTAGTTTCGATTAAAAACTCGCTGCCTTGGAGCACAAAGTGAAATGTTGTAGATTGATATGGACAGATGAGGTTCTTTCTATATCCAGAGAGCAATAAGATAACCACTACCTTCATTTAAAAATTAATTGTCCTTTTATACTTACAGTTCCCTCAGCAGAAAATCAATACTTTATTTCAGTAGCTCTGTCTTCCTACAAGCGTGATTTCTCCTGTCTACCTGTAGCACACAGACAGGATTAAGCTATTTTATTTAATCCACTTGTTGGGTTTTTAACATTTATTTTAACTTTATTTGGTTTTGCGTGTGCATGATTTGTTCTTTTGCATACTTTAAATGCTGACTTTACACTTAGTTTTTGCAAACTTGTTCATTCAATCTATCCCACTCAGTTACGGTCAAGTGATAAATAATCTTCCCTCAATAAACTTGCTTTCAGCCAGTCATAAATTACTTGGTCAGTACACCCTCTGAAAACTAAAGGCATCGTTTGCGGTTGCCCAAAAAAGTCAAAACCAAATAAGCACATAAATCAATCAGAAGAAAGTGTTAAAAATTGCTGTTGTGCAAATGTTTCCTTCTGGTGTAACCCTGTGGTAAGAATAACATTAATCATCGTTGAGGAAAAAGATGCAACATGCACATAGAATAACTGAGCTGCTTATAACCCTAAATCAAATAATCATTTCTCACTTGAGACGCGCATGGTCTTACTTGCAAGTCAGAGAAGAAGAGAAAAACAAAAGGTTGTGCTTGTGAGCTGTTGAGCTGAATGATGGGCAGTTGGCCTCTGGAGACAAAAGCCTCTCCAGTCCTCCAAAGTTCAAATTGTGTGGATAATCCTTGATTAAACTTTGCCAAAGTGAGATCCTGAGGACGTCTAGGAAGCTTTTTATGAGAGACTGGAAACTGTAGTTCAGAGATAAGAGTAGGGTAAAATGGGGTGAATTGTTGACTGCTGAGCATGCTGGTGGAAAGAGCTAGGATGTGAGCAACATACACCAGTTGGAAGAAGGCAGATAAGCCAGGACTGAGGTCTTTCTGTCAGCTGCTGTGTGCTGGAGAACTGGATCCCCAGTTTAAAGGGTTTTTCTGTATCTCACTGGTATTGCTTTTGGCTGGCCAGGCTCTGAGCAGTGCGTGAGCCACTCTGATCCTTTGAGAGATGATGCAAAACAATTCATGTGATATGTAAGGTTTAGATGAGCTTGGAAAGCAGTGTCTATCTGCACCAAGACCATCCTTCATCCCATTTGTGCTTTGACAAGGAGACTGAAGCTGCTTTTCCCATCACCCAGTGATACAGTGCACGGTATGTGAATCCCCTCTAATCACAGTAAACAGCAAACAAAGGAGTCTTGGAGAAACAAATGGGTTTGGCCTTTAAGCCAAGGTTGTAAGGTCTGAGTAGATACTATGTGAACACAGTTTAATGTACTATGTACTGTTCAAACCTCATGCTGTTTAAATTCTACAGACAGAGACAAACACATCTGTTGTTCTTGTCAGTTATTTTATAGATTAAACTGGCTGCTACCCAGGAGAACCATGAGCAAAGCTCTGTGGAAATTTTTCACTGCAGCAAAGCTGACAAAGAGGAAAAATGAAAAGTGTGTGACAATATTTTTACAAAAGCAAAAGATGCACTTCAAGGTAGAACAGGAACTCCTTTTCACGTGACTGTTTCCTGACGGTGATGTCCAGCATTCTCTAGCTTGCAGGGTATTTCTCAGACACATCCTTTGACCTTTCATCTTGAGAAGCTACAAATGCCTGCACTGGATTGAGGCAGCATCAGTGTTTTGACATGGGGAGAAGTCTTGTGAATAACAGTACTCATCAGTCCAAAGGAATTATGTCTGCATTAAAAAGTGCATGGATTGGTTTTCTCAGGTGCTTCAGAAGTTTGAGGAGAGAAGGATTAAATAAATGTAAGCAATAACAGAGCTCAAAGTCTGGAGTTCTGTCTTTGTGTCGGAGTTTGTGACCAAAGTTGCTGCCTGGGTCTTGTTCCTTTTCAGAACTGCTTAGTACACAGGGTTATAGAAGCACAGAATGCTTGGGTTGGTACAGACCTTAAAATATCACTGAGTTCCAGCCCCTGCTCTGGACTGGTTGTCCCCACTGCACCAGGCTGCCCAAGTTCCCATCCTACCTGGCCTTGGGCATCTCCAGATGACCTGAAATGAGTGAGGGTCAGGGATGCACAGAGCTCTGTGCTATGGGAGGCATCGGGAAGCTCAATGCTGTCAGTCCTTCCAGCAGGAAGGTCAGACTTGTTGCAGCATGTTGGCCAATTCTGGTTGTAATTTGCCAACAGAAGAAGTAGAAATATTGTTACTAGTTTTTTCCTTTGAGAGGTTTTTCCTGTTTCAGCTATTAGAATTGAGAGAGTGAGCCCATTTTCAGAGATGCTGAGTGCCTGGAGTACCTTCTGGAATCAGTGTGAGCAAACAGTTCAACACTACAGAAAACCTTCCTGTTTTCAGACTCCCTTTTTGTGCAGATCCGTGCATGAATACTGCACAAAAGCTTTGTGATGAGAATGCAGCTGGAATCCAGATAAATTATGTTTTCAGCTGTCTCCCAGTGGGTATGGATTGCATTTTCCTTCAGAGGGGCCAGATGATTTCTATTATAAATGAACCAAAACCTTGAGGCAGGACATGCATTACATTTCCATGACAGCACTGGCAGGAGTGAAAGATCCTGATAAGAATTTAAGGGTAATTGAACTTTGGTCTCCAGCTCTGCAGGTACGTAACAAATAGAGCAGCTTCCGAATGCTACCAAGCGAGGCTGGGCAAAAGGATGAATGGCCCCATTGCTGAGAAGAGTGAGGATCAGCCAGGGTCCTCAGCCTGTACCAGCTGTGTATGGCCTCTGTTGTCCTTCGAATCAAATGCACCCAAGACTATTTTTTGGCACTAAGGGTGACTGGCAATGGACAGCCCATCTAAACACCTTTAAACTTGCTGACCTCTGAGGCTGATAAGGATGTTAGTGCGATTATACAGAGAAACAGCAAAGCAAACTTATGAATTTCTAGTATCTTTCTGTTGATACGTTTTGAGATGTGCCAGATGGATGGGAGTAAAATACAGTTTGTAATTAATCAAAGACAGAGAAATCGAAAATGATCTTTGAGAGTGGTAAAGCACTTAGTTATTTTTTGAATGTGCCTGGGTGTCAGGAGGTGGGCAGAATACTGGTTTAGTTCCCACTAATTCCCACTAGTTCCATCTGTTCTAAAATGGACTTTGAAGGCTGCCCAAGTGGTATGAAAGCCACACAATTACTCTCCTTTTCATCCCTAATTCTGGGCATTCTCCATTCTTCACCACCAGCTCTGCAGCCCTCAGGCACCGAAAGCAATGGCTTTGTCTATAGCTTAATGCTTGGAGTTGCTGGGGATGGTTGGTGCTGTGTCACTCCCTCCTTTCCTATCATCTCAAACTGCAAACCAATCACAGCCTGTGCCCTGAATTTTATCCTGTGTTTTTGCTTTTTTTTTTTTTTTTCTTTTCTGCTTTTTTTCCTGATTGTGCTCTCTAAATACACATGCAGTCATTCAATCAAATCAAGAAAGAGCCTCTCCTCAGCTGGTAACCCATAGACTATTCTGTAAAGTCTGTAGTCAGAGCCACTCTTTAATTAAGACTGTACCAAAGGAGCTTTGATTCCTGTCATGTATTACAGCCCAATGTTGTTTTCTTTGTCACTTCAGCAGGTTATTGGAAATGTAGCCCTTGATTAAAATGATTGTGTGTAATTACATTCCATCCCCACATCTTCAGCTACATCAGAATCTTGTCAGTGGGTCATTGGGAATCAGACTGCCAGAACCTTTGTACATGTTCAATTTATAAAAGGCTGTTTTTCTGGCATGGCATCAAACAGTCCTACACATCCAATAGCTTATTAATGCACCATTAGCCACAGGGAACACTTTCAAGCAAATATAATGTACAGGGAGAAATGAGGGCTTGCCTGAACTGACTCAGCAGTTTGAAGGTCTTTTCCTCTTTGCAGGGATCACACTGACTTCTGAACATGCTTGAATGTCTCATGACTAATAATGATCTGCTTCTGCACAGATCTGCTTCTGTACACCTTTTGTTATTTTGGTTTCTGATGGATTGAGATCATCAGAATTCAAAAGCAAGTCAGTGGGCTAAGAAATAGAGTTACAGAATCATTAAGGTTGGAAAAAACCACTCAGATCACCTAATCCATGCCTGTGACTACTCTAAACCATGTCCTTCAGTGCCACATCCCCACGGTCCTTGAACACCTCCAGGGGCAGTGACTCCACCACCTCCCTGTGCAACCTGTGCCGATACATGATCGCTCTTTTGGAGAAGACTCTTTTTCTAATGTCTAATCTGAACCTCTCCTGCTGTTACTTAAAGCTATTACTTCTTGTCCTGGAATTATCTTTAAACTGATTAAAGTGAGCAAAAAGACTATCAGCTGCTTTGAAAGAACCCAAAGATGGGGCTCTTCAGTTTGGGAAGGTGGCTGAGGAGGAATACGTTTGAGCTGTACCGAATCACAGATCTGGTGAGTAGGAAAATGGCTTAAAAAAAGAAAAGATATAGTTTTCCCAAGGCCCTTTGCTTTTAGGTTGTCTCTTTTTATATATGTATTCAGCACAATAATGAGATTCCTCAAAAGCTTTTCATGCATGAAAGGAAACTTAAATCATGCAGCTCTGTTCTATGAATAACAAGGTGAGGTGAGTCCCAGTGAGTCTCTGCCAGACCATGGTTGGTATTTGTCTGCTTACTGTCAAAGGCTTCTCTTATATCTGTTCTTCTGGAGGTTGCAGGTTGTAGAGGCTAGTTGTTTTGTGGAACCCTTTTGGACAGAAATAAGTATGAATCTAACTGATAGATATTGCCTCCACAAATAAGTACGTCCTTTGTCTGAACCCCATCTCGCAAAGCAAAAGCATCTCGCCAGTGATCTTCAAAATGATGCAGGGAATGAATTATGGTGATGCAATGAGGATTAACTAAGTTCTCCTGCCTTGTTTGTTGTGGATCCATATTAAGATCTGTGGTAGGCTAGGAGCCAACTGGACTGTAGTTATTTCCTCATTTAAAAAAAGAGTATTTTTTTTCTTAGGTGAATTTTCACGTATGTGCAAATTACAGATCTGAACTTGCTTTTAGATGAGGTGCTCTTCCCTTCTCCTTGAATTGTTTTCTGTACTGAGATCTTCTAGGTGATCCTAGCACTGAGCATTATGGATAGGATCAACTCCAAATCTCCCACAGGCTCAATATGCCACAGCTGAGTCCGGGAGCATCTGGAAGGACAGTGCATGCAGCCTAAAACAGCACTGATTTTTCCAGTTGCTGATCTGCAGTTCTGCCTGCTGATGTTCCATCAGTGCCAGGTTCAGAAATGACTCTTACTCTAGTGTCAGCTTTCCTAAAGCAAGGCTTTGGCTCGCTTCTAGGATGCAAGGGCAACTGGTGCTCGTCAGTTTTGCAGCGTTTCAGGCGTTAGCTGATTCACAAAAATAAAGCAGCCAACTATCTTCTCCCTTGTCACCACATGTTAATGTGAAGAGAGAGCAGGTTGTGTTGTCTGGGGGAGAAATGATTTTAAATTTAATAAAATCTGTGATTTTTTTAAAAAAATGTATTTTTGTTCCATATTGACGCAAAAATGAGACCTCTGCGAAAGATGAAGAAGAAAGGAGGAGAGAATAGGCAGAGCTCAGACTACCCTTGTAATGGGTGGGTGGGTGTAATAAGACTGCTTTAAAGATCTGTTTATGCTCACAACTACAGTCCAAATGTGTGCACCTTCAGCACATGTGTTTTCTGGCATGCACGTGTACAGGTGCGAGTTAACAATAATATATAATCTCTTCTATTTTTCAAAATAAGCCCACAGGCTAATACATTAAACAAGATACAAGGAAGCTCCTTTACTCATTGAAACCTCCAACACTGCATCGCAGTCAATGCTGTTTTCTATTTAAGCCTGCTTTGCAAACTGAGATTTAGTCAATCATCTCTGTATTACCCCAGAATGCACCCACAGCTTTTGGAGAGTAGGAAGCAGACAGCAATGAGACTGCCATAAAATTCAGTTTTTGTATACACCAGGCCTCTGAGTAGGAGAGACTTGCTTTGGCTTACTGCTGGAGAAGACAGAGTGTGACAAAGAGGTTGGAGCCTGCTCCAAGCACTCTGATGCATGTAGTGTTACTGAGGTCAGCAGCCCTACACTGATACACTGAATAAATAATGGGATTCCTATGTTAGAGCTGCCCAGGGCATCTATCCTGGGTTGAATGAACACTAACTGCAAACCTTTCAAAAGCAGAGAGATGTACAGCATTGAGCTAGAAAATAAGACTTTATGGGCATGTTAAAATATGATCTGTGCATTGCATTCTTTGAATGTATTTTTTTCTAGCAGAGAATAATGTTTTTCTTGCATTTACTTGATGGTGAGCACCCTTGAATTACATTAGTTCTGTAAACATTGGACTGGTAGTGACTGAGTTGATATCTAGATCTATTTCTTGGTAATAAAACGCTTCATAAAAACTGCATTGGCTTCAGACGGTTTGTGGGCAGGTAGAGAGTTCTGATTGCCAGTGCTTGACCAATATCATCCTTCTGGCAACTATCCTTCACTAGCAGGAATAATAAGGGTAATTATTTTCGGACTGGTATGGCAGTGGTCAGGTATTGCTCACATGGTCAGGAGGAGGTCTGGAGAAAGGGAGGCTCCAAGCGATTCAGGCTGAGCAAAGCTTGTGTTTCCAAGATGTCTATCTGGAGTCAGTGGACCATAAAGACTGACAGCCTACATTTGGCATCCCCCATATTATGCAGTGTTAAATATGCACAATTTCCAAAGCCTCCATAAAACCTAAGGCAGCTCTGAGAGCTAACAGTTTCAGGAAACACTGCTGAATTTTGTCTTTGAGGAAAGCCGTTCTGCCAGAAAGGATGCTCTGACAGAACACTGCATTCCCCAAACAAATTCCCCTTGGTATCACCTCCCCTCATCTCCAACTAATAAAACTCCTTTTCCTTCAGAAGGAAATCCAAGCAGAGCTTTGACTTTGCAAAAGAAGTGCCAGTAGTTATCTGAGATCCAATAAGGCCATTTCTATTGATATGCAGCTTTTAGTGGGAAGTGTTGACGGACTGTACCAGCAGCATGAAATCCTATGGTAGGCAGCAAGTTTGACCATAAAGAATGGTGTTCAAACTATCCTCTTGGCATCTGCTGGAAGTATGAGTTATAGTGACAGCTCTTCGGTGTGGTTTCAAGTCCTTGTAGACTGTTGTCCCAGCTTAATGCCTCTCTAAACCTAGGAAGAGCATCCTCAGTGCTACACAGTAGTTTTTTTCTTGGTGACCTACTGCAGTGGATAGCAATTAAAGTGTTTGCCAGGTTTCTTATAAACTTAACCTTGAAATTCTATTAGCAATCTAATGGTGAAATGTAGCTGATGTGTGAATATCTCTCTGTCAAATGACAATATAAGTGCAGTGGTTAGGAACAAGTCCAAGTCTGCCTGTAAGAACTCTGGAACATCCTTACTGCCCACCACTCTGCTACTGATATCAGCTGAACTGTGGGGCAGGGACTCCTCTTAACTCTTTTCTGCCTAGGGTCTTCTGACAAAAGTAATTATGATAGCAAGCAACTTTCACTAGTGTCAGCCAGTGTTTATTTGCTGCACTGAATTTCAGTTGTGCTTTGTTGGCTGGTGAAAGTGTGTGGGAAAATGTTTCAGTCGCTGTGGTCAGGTGCATCTCAAAGCACAGTAACTTGCTCCTCCTGCAAATTTGCTTATTCAAATGAAAGTATGATGATTTTCTATTTATACATTAGGAAAAATTCCCCCCCAGTGTGCTCCTTTACCTTTGTCACTCTCCTCCCACTCTGCTGGATAACCAACAATCACAGAAATTTTCCCTGCTATAGTAAGTGACTCTAAAGCCTGGCTCTCTTTCCTTATGCGTTATTTTAAATGTTGCTTTTTTAAGCTTGGGAAGCAAGATTGCTTTTGTAACCCTGCAGACCTTAGCTTGGGAACTGGATCTAGGTTCTTTCCTACTTCATCATCCTACCACCATCCCAAGAATGATTCTGCACTGGCACTTGGAGCCATCTGATAACCCAGGAGGCATTCCCAGCTCCCATCCCCCTCCCTGCCCTTACATACAGTGCTGCTGCGTTGCTGCTGGATGCAAAAGCCAACAGGATCTGCTTCAGTCAGTGAGCAGCTGGAAGTGTGAATGCAGATGAGATATAGACTTAATTCACTTGAGTATAAAGAGGTCATTATTTTCCTGTTCGTAATTGAGTTTTAAATGCATAATAAGTAGACTACAGTAACCATATGCTAATGGGTCTAACTGTTCTTAATTGATTAAAATAGCTTCCAAAGACTGTTTTCTATTCAGGATTTAGTGCAGCACGATGTTACTGCATGGCATCAGGATGGATTTGCAGTTAACTGTGGCTCTCTTCTCTAGGTCAGATTTTGGAGGTCTGATGGGTGGGGAGAAGGATGGATAGTTTTGGATGGACAGGTGGAAAAATCATTTATTCCAAGTTAATAGCATGAAGAAGACCACATTCAACTTTATCATGGTAGACAATGCATTGCATTACACAAGCGTGTAGACTGGAATTGAGTTTTTCCTCAGTGGGATATTCAGACTTGGGACTCCATCTGTTCTGATGCAAGGTTGGCTTATATTTCATTTGTCAGATGTGGCCAAAAAAAGAATTGAATATCTCACAGTAAAATCAAGATTATTATCTCTGCGTGTGCGTGGAAGATCCAAGGGAAGGCAGTTTTTGGTAGTGTCCTAGAATGAAAATATTATTTCTCCTACCCTTGTCTAGAATGAAGGCTTTTGTTCTCCAGCCAAAGAATGAGAAAGAAAGAACTTCTGAAATGTCTTGAAGTTGGCTGCAGTACAGGTTGCTCAGTATTAATAAGCAGAAACAAAAATAATAGCATAATCATATAGCAATACCAGCTTGGTGTTTTATCCCACCTCCTTTAAGCAGACTAAATAAACTGTTGCTTTAATAAGTGATGTTCCATGAAGCAGGGTGGCAACTGCCCCAGTTTGCTGGCACTTAGGCACACAACAGTACTCTGGCAAAACTGCAACATATACATTTTAAAGACAGCAGCTCAAGGTTTTGTCTTTCAATGGCAGAACATTAAACTGCACAACCCATCTACCTCCAGGCTCTCTGTCTGAGCCATGTCTTATGTTAACCTGTTGTCAAAATAAATTTGATTTGCAACCATAAGACAGTCAAGGTTAATATTTTAATTTTAGGTGTTTGCTCTGAACTATTTGAAATGAATTTTTAATGTAAAGGCTTAAGTACATACTTAACTTTAATATGTTCTTAGGGCAGCCCTGAGAAGTGAAGCAGTAAGGCCAAGACACTTAATTGCATTTGGATTCTTAAATCCTAACTTCTCATCTACGTTAATGAGAACAGAGGTGCTTAGGCAGGATTTAGGAGCCAATCTGTTCCTTTGTCTTTGACTTTTAACCTAAATCCAAATAATACAGTCAAACTTAAATGCATTTTCCAAGTACTTGCTTGTCTTGCTAGTTGAGAACTAGACTACTCTGTGCACTTCAGTCTTTGTGCTGGACACAATAATTCACTTTCTAATCTCCACTTTCTGTTACTGAATGGAAAGGCAGAGAATTGGAGCACTGCTAATTACAAGAAGAAAGAAATCTAACTATAAAAATTAATGCGTTTATCTGAAATTCTCCCTGGAATGCAAGTTATTTCCTCATATCTCAAGAAATACTGACCTTTGGGAAAGACACAGTTACTGAGTATATATTAATTTAAATCCATGTGACAAAGGATATCAGATTGAGCCAAAAAAAACCCCACAATTCATAGATCTATGCTGACCAGGCAAAACTGGGGAAAAAAAGGCTGGAAATAACTTGCTTAGTAAATTAATACAAAGCCTTTGACATCATAAGCACTTTAGAATTGCACCTAAACAGCTGGTAAAATGGAAGTTCATCATTCTGAGTGTTACGTGGAGGGAAGGTCAGAGTAAATAATTAAGCAAGTATGCGGCAAGCCTGACATAGCACTCATTAGAAACTCAGATCAATGGGAATTTGTTTTGCAATACAAAAACATTGCTGCTTATGAAACCATTAAAGAACTGTGGACTTGGACCAAGTAGATAAAAATCTATTTTCAAAAGCTTTTCTCCTTAGTACAGGATGTTTCCTAATTCTTCTTTTAAATAACATTTAATTTACAAACACTGGACTTCCCCATTTTGTAACTGGAAAGTAAATTCTATCCCATACTTGGTGGGATACTAAGGCTCAAGTAACTGCTTAGTATTTGCCCCAAAGCACGGCTAGTTCTTCAGTGTCTGATCTTATTTCAGGTCTATGAAAGCAAGATTCATGTATCAAAGGAGAACTCTTTATAATAAGCCTCTGACCAGTCACGAGAAATAGACTCATGTTCCATTTAAAGTGTCTAACTAGATAGTAAATGACAAAAGCAGCCTTAGCTCATGAGATCTGCTGAAATTCATGAATGGCAGATATGTCATTGCCAGGATTTGGAAGATAGCATATGCAGACCCCCGGGAATAATTCTCTAAAAGCCTGGAGTTCCACAATCGTATCTGGGAGATACGTAGTATATAAAAATAATAATGGTGAGTTTGCACATTCACCACTAGCCTTATTCTGCATATCTGTGAGATATTGCTTCAAGATTCAATCTCTGTGTATGTCTGTATGGTGCAGTGTCTGTATTACCTCTCAACTGCTTTCAGGAATGGGTCCCCATCGTTGCCGTGGTGTTTAAAGAATATAGTGTCCCACTGTTACTGTTTATTGCAATGCATCCTGCTTTTAAATCAGTGAAGGATCCTTCTCTTGCTATTTACCAGCATGTGCAATATGAGTTGGATGGTTCAAGCACTCCTCTTTTAAGGAGAGAAACCATTTAGATTTCATTTAAATTTGCTTTTACTCTAAACTTTGTAGGACAATTTCTAGTTATATTTGGCCAAATACTGCACTTGGTGACAAGAAAACAAACTGGTAGTATTTTACTGGAAGAACAGAACATTAACTGGGAATAAAACGTGATGGTTCTACACGGCTTCCAGGGCTGATGTGGTTCATTTCACTTCCCACTGCGCTATGCTTTGGTTCCCTATGCATTCTGCTTCAGTAGTTCTTTCATATTATTTTGATTTTATACTAGCATAAAACTATGGTAACACAGAATTACACAACTTTGGAACCTTAAGGAATTATTTGAGACACTGTGAACTATGCATAATTCCATTCTCATAAACAACATAGTTCATAAATCATCTTCCATGTAGTTTGACATATGGTGGCAGCCAGGAAAATGCTGTGCAGAGCTCTCTGTCTTGCAAATGTAGGCTGGGACCACGGTGTCAGTTAATGCAGCACTGCTAAGGCTTGCTTCCAGGCAGCAAGCACAGAAAACCACAAGAGTTCTCTTGATTACTCTTTCCTATTATGTTCTTTTTTTTTTTTTTTTTTTGGTGTATACAAAAACAGACAAACCCACAAAACAATGCAAATGCATACTAGAGCATCTACCTATGTATCACCCTTAACTTTAGACAGATCCTTTTCCACATTTTTCATCATCCAAGCTTGGTAAATTTTATTAATCTTAGGTTAAAATATGGGAAAACTGATCTCTGTAGGACGAAAATCCTTCCCTTTTAAAAGAAAAGCTTCTCTACATGGGCTCAGCTCTGACCGAATTGATTTTCCATTCTGTCTGAAAATGTGTACGAAGCATCTACAAAAATGTATTCTGATTTTGTAAGGATTTGTGGTTGCTTTGCACAAATCCTGCCTTCAGGGACATGGTTAGCAGGCATGGTGAGGATGATTTGGTGGCTGGGCTAGATGATTTCAGTGCTCTTTTCCAATCTTAATGATTTTATGAAATGTTGCCAACTAAGAGGTAACTGGTAAACAGATACTTTGATGTGCTTGAGCTCCATGGGCAAAACCACAGGCTGGAATTTTCAGCAAAGGCCTTAAATTTTTTGCCTTACGCTCAACAGATAGTGAGCACTCCAAAGTTTAAACCAACAACTGTAATGTTTAGCTATTAATGTGGCAAATGGGGTGAGAAATGAATTGTATCGTTGCGATGCGAATGCCATTCAGAAATGCTGATGCATATTAATGCACGTTGATGTCATTTAATGAATAATAGATGTATTTGTTATTGCTACGCTACTCGAGCAGGGAAAACAACAGCAGCCTGTGTGGAAATGTGTTGGGAAATGCTATCTGGCAAACAGAAATTGATTATGTATAAGTACTTTCCTGTGTTGCAGGGGTAGAAGAGAGAGGCAGCTTTCATGGACAGAGAGAAGGGCACTCTGGTTTCACGTTGGTTGCATTAGGACCTTGGGTAGGCCAGCCCTAAGAATGTCCCCCACAGGCACCTGCCACCATGGCCTCCATCTGGCCAAGGGCTCTCATCCAGGCTCCGGAGCCTGGAGAGACATGATAGCCCAAATTCCCCATGGTGCCCACTCTGTCAGTGGTGGCTTGATGCTGACCACAGGCTGCTTCTAGGCAAAGCTTCACATCCCCATGAGGTGGCATGGAAGCGTGGGTTAAAACTTCCTTGTTTTTTTTTTTTTGTTTTTTTTTTTCCAGTTGGAAACTATTTCTTCTTCCTTCCTTTTAGTAACCTGGTGAAAAAGTGCTTTTATTCTTTCACATATGCCTTTTTTTAACAGCAACCAGCAAGGATTTACAGACTGGTGATTCTCACAGCACCCTCTCAGAGTCACGGTAGTTGTTATTCTGCATAGGTACAAGCAGCATATTTGAGAATAAGTGCAAGAAAAAAACCCTAGATAATATTTTCTTTCCTACACTCTTGCTAGCCTCACATTTTTAAAATAGTGGCCTCTCATAACGTTACTGAGAAGAAAAAAAAAAGCCTCACAAATGAATTTGTAGACTTGTCTGTTATTTTGAAGACGTGGTGACTGTTCATTCAAACATGGGCTAGCGTTCTCAGTTGCTAAATTTGTTCTAACAAGAATTTTACTGGTTTTTTACTACCTCTATTCTCACTGAGTGACACATAATTCAAGTGCACCTTTATGTCATCCGGAGTTGTATGGAAGAGAGAAAACACTAATTCAACCACAAAGAAACTATGCAAACAGAAACCAGAAAGTTTTGATCAGAAACTCTGTGCAGAAGGACAGTTCTTTTTTTGTGTTCAGTTCTTCAAATATTGGTGGGGAAACTTATGAAGACAATCCAAAGAGGTCAAGTGGAAAAAAGAAGCAATAGTTATCTAATGTGCCATGTAAAAAATGCTCCCAGAAAAGTACTATCCTCATTTTCCTCTGACAAAAGTTTCTGGTTAGAGATTTTACTGATTTTTATTTCATGATGAGACAAATATGGGAAAGATTGTCCAGATCCTAGCATTGTGATTAAGAGAGCCTAATTGTTATTTCACTTATCCTAGTGACTATTAGATAGTGTCTGCTTTTCCTCACTGCTACATGTCTGGTCTCATAATTTTATTCACTGTTTTAAAATTCTCTTTGATTTTGCTTTCAAGGCAGGAAAATGCTTAATAGCAGCAGTGACACGGCATTGTGCTCAGGAGAACTGGCACAGCAGTCTGAAGGAACTGCTCCTGTTCTCTGATCTCTCTTACAGAGACATTCTGCAAAAATCCATTGTTTTCAAGAGAAGTGCATCAATAATGGAGGAGAACAAAAGTTTAGAATACAAAGATGTTGCTTGCCAATATCAAGAAAGGTGGGAGGCAAATAATAGATCACGTGTAGGAAAGATTGAAAATAAGTCCAATCACTCAAAATGTTTTGAAGGAACGGGTATTCTTATTTTTCCCATGGTGTTATTAGTCTATTTTATGGCTGAAACTGCTCTAAAAGTGCTGATCTTGTCAGTGCAGTGGAACTTCCAGATATTTCAGAAAAGTGCTGTTGGGAAGTTGCATATTAAAATTAAGGTCTGCTTACAATTACAACGTCTGCTGCTGTTTGAAAATCCTATTCTCTCAGCAAACCCAGTGAATTTAATAGAGCTGTGGGACAAACTTTTCCTATTCTAACTTAGTCAATTTTCCAAACATTTGATGAGTGAGATGTTATGTTGGATCTCATGACAAAGAAATAGGAACTGGGAGAGCAGAGTAGCTGCAGTTGACATTTTTAGAAGAATTTGTTTCAATACAGCCTCTTCCTCTCTGGAAAAAAAAACAACAGGTCATTCAGGTGGTACTGCCCACTGAATGGGACACTGCCTCATGGAATATGGGCAGTGAGAGTTTTGCTCTGCTAAAATGAGACTCAGCGTATTGATGGGACAAGAAGTTTTTGATTGTGTGGAAATTCTCAATGTAAGATTTATCTGCACAGCAGATTGTGAAAAGATAAGGGGGAATGGTCTTAAACTAAAAAGGAAGAGATTCAGGCTACATGCTGGCAGGAAATTTTTTGTGCAGAGGGTGGTGAGGCCCTGGCACAGGCTGCCCAAAGAAGCTGTGGGGGCCTCATCCCTGGAGATATTCAAAGCTGGGTTGGATGGAGCCCGAGGCTTTGTGATATCACACGCTTTGCATTCAAGAATATGTTTTCTGTTGATGTTGAGCCACTTTGAGGAATCTTATGTACCCCAAAACAAGGTCACTTGGCCCATCTCAGATCTCTGCCATGATACTTCACTAACCAGGACGTGCTTAGACTCCCAACACCCTCCAGTCATGCAGTTATGCATGCAGCTCATGTGCTCACCACTGTAAAATACCAAGGATCTCTTCAGAACAAACCTGGTTGTTGTGTTGACTGTTTTGCATATCAGGAATTCAGTATAAACAGACCTAACTTGCAAGGGGACAGAGAAAGAAGGCGTAGTAAGAAAGGTGAGCTAGTACAGATTGCTGCTGTTGGTTATTTTATTTTATTTTTTTGTAGTTTGTGGGCTGACTTGCTATGTTGGATTCTGCTAAATGTACTGATGATTTGATTAAATTGTGACCTCTCAGCTGAGCCCTAGGTTTTGATGTAGGTGCATAAGGAGATTTACAGTAATGAATTGTCAGGCAAAAAGAAAGACACCCATTCTGATCCCTACACAAGTAACGAAACAAGACTTGATTTTATACAGAGGAGCCCATTCTTACCAAATCCAACAGATAAAATACTGCTGAGAGTGCAAGTGTTATTTCCTTCTCTGCTATTAATTTTAAAAAGTGCTGTAGGCATTCATGTTTTGCAGATGCTTGCTTAAGCTGTAAATACATGTCCACAAGTAAATAAGAAATTGTTTAAGATTGAAGTAACATCTTTCGTGCTGTGAGATGGAAAATCACTTGGAAAATTCTCCTGTGCTGCATCCAAAATGTCAGCAAAGCATTTATGTGCTTCACTGTCCCAAGGCAATGTTCTGAGCATGATGCCAACCACCGTTGATTTCAATTTCCCAAAAATTACTTTAAAAAACTGTTTTAGCTTGAATAACCTGAAGCAAGCATAATTATTCCTTTTCTCAACATTCCCATGCTAATTCTCTGACAATTGTTCATATAAAAGCTTTCTCTTTGGTTTGTGGGTTGGAGGGAGTGCAGAAAAGCACAGGTTGGAGAAAAATAAGTTTTTTTGCATATATATTCTGATGGTCTCTAACACTCATCTGCCTGCACAAAGACTATGGCCCAATCTAGACAGCACTGTTCCAGCCATCCACCTGCAAACTGAGCAGTGTTAGAGATTTACAAGATCTGGGGTTACCCCTTTGTAAAACGCTGATAACATATGCACAAACCTTGCCAAATCTCTCTCTGTACACTGCTTAGAAACTATTGACTCCACTAAACCTCTTTTTAGATGCCAAATTCATTTATTTGAATTGTGCTAGAGTCAGCTTCCAAATGAATTCTACAACAGTTTTCTATACAGCCTGCTTCCAGTTGGCCAAGGCTTTGAAGTACACTAGAAAGACTTTTGTTTCCTGGAGGTTGGAAGTTTCAAAGATAAACTCTTCATTCACCTGAATAGGAAGGTGGCAAAGATGTGCTAGAGCTGTTTCTAGCAAAATTCACGTTGGTATCTTTCAGCAATTTCTATCATATAACATGGCAGCAACTGCAGGTAGGCAATGTTTTGTAGGCCAACACTCATAATTTGGCAGGGTTACATTTTTGAGACAGCCAGAAATGGAGATCATGTATTTGTAGAAGTTACTTTCTGTGTTTTGCTTGATGGACAGTCTTTCAAGTTTAGTTTTAAAATATAACTTACATGAATTTTAACTAAGGAAAATCCAGTGAGGTTTTCTCCTACTGAGCTGCCTGTTAGCATCACTTGAGCATATTTAAATGTATGAGACAGGATTGCTATGATAGCATGTAAATAAATGGCAGGGCTGGTTCCTACTTGGAAGCTATACGTAGACTTATCAGCTATTACACATATAGTAAGTCCAGATACTTGAAACATAGAAGAATATCAGAGATGTTTTAAAACTTGTGTTTTTCATTAGTCTGATTGTAAGCAGCATGCAAATGTTGGGGAGGAGCAGCTGAGGAATGAGCAAGCCAGGCATTTTATGGGAAATTAGAGAGATACAATGCTTTAACCCTATGCAGAAGTCCAGTCTCTTCACCTGCAGTGGTCTATTATTCCTGTCTAGGTCTGATCCCTCACTTGGGGTGGCCAAAACATTTCAAGGCTACACACCAAACTGCATGAGTCAGAGAACGGAATTAATTGAACCATATTTTGCCAGCCTTGTTAACCCAGATCTGTTCCCTGACCAGGTCAACTAACTCTTCCATGCACATAAAGAGAAGTACGCATTGTAAGGTGGACACTGGACTAGAATTGGCTGCTGCTTAAACACTAAACTGTCCATGAAAACACAGGACTTTCCCTCGAGGCTGGAGAATGACAGAGGTGCATAGTGTTTAAAGGAATGGAAACTCAATAGATAAATAGCAGCAGAGAGAAGAAAAAGTGAGCCTTGCCAAAGAGGACAGAGAATGAGGGAGAGCAGATCTGAGGAAAATGGACTGTGCTATCTGCATTGGTGATCTCTCAGTCAGGTGCAAAGAACAGGACTTGGCAGGAAAACCAGTGTCTGAAGTCTTTATCCTCAACTGTGCGTCAGGGAGCTTTTAAACCAAACGTGGTGTTCAAGTAATTCCAGGGGAACTTTAAGTAAGGGCAGCAATTTGCCCTACTGCATCAACTAGATGTGGCAGGAGAGGGGGAACAACGTGTTTTGTGCTTGCTGCATTTACACTCTAGCATTAGCTAGAGCAGAAAGTACAGATAATCAATTGATGCACCTTCTAGTCCAACCTCTGGTGCATTTAATCTGTAAAAATTAAAATTTTGTGTTGCTTGCGGGTTCTCAAGTTCTTCTTAGTGGTTCTTTCAATGGGTAGAAACTCCAGAGATGAACCTCAAGTTTTACATGTGTGTAAAACATACACAACTGCATATAAAATTCTCCTTCTGTGTGTTACTGACATTTAAGTTTTTGTTGTTATGGTCAGTGACAGTTTCTGTAATTTCCCAACACCTAGGTAGTGACCTTTCAAAGTCAGTCATAGCATAGGGGATGGTTTTAGAAAGAAATACTGATGTCAGCCATTCCTGTGACTGCTTGCTGTACAAGTCTTGTCAGATAAACTCAAAATGAAGTAAAAATATACCCTTCTCCCTGAGCTGCTTGTTGAAATGTTCATCTGCTTTCATCAAGAGAGACAGCTATCCATCTGGGTACCCACTGAGGTGACCCATTGCTTATTTTCCTCACAGATTAAAGATAACAAATGCTTTTGTACTAACGCTGCTTAAAGAAACTTTGTGGAGGTTGTGCTGCTTTTATTCCCTTTCCAAATCTTGATTAACTGGTTTTGTTTGTATTCATTTCATTCAGAAATACTTGTTATCTTAGCCATTTTCTGGTTTGCTTCAGATACATTTGGAGATGTGAAGGTGTCTAAAGGGCAGCTCAAACCAAATCTCAAGCTGGGAAGCACTGATACAAAATATACTACTGAGGCACAGTGTCTCTTCGAAGAAAAGTCATTTTATCTGCTTAAGTTCCATGTATGACCAGATTTTCTTTGTGGTTGCATTACGTTTTCATTTCTCTTTTGTAATATTACTTCCTTTGTTCACCATAGTTTAAATCAAACCACTATTAGAAAACAGAAGGGTGACACATAACTTCCTTCATTGCCTGTAACATTTCCATTATAAATCTTTAATGTATCTGCAAGGACTTAAGCAAATAAAGGCACTGATGAGAGGCTGCCTATTTGCAAAAGAAAGGATTGCTCACAAAGGTGAGTGATTGCAAGGTCAGGTTTGTTTGTGCTCCTTTTTATCTTTTGCTCCACAAAAGGATAAGTTTTGCAAATGCAAGTAGTTGTTGATTACTAACAGCATTCTTATCTGCCCTTAATGGAAGTCTGCTGTGTTCTGATCCAGGGTCACTGGGAGTCTCCTCATTGCTGTCTGCTGATTTGGGATCAAGACCCAAACTAGGATGCTAGGGGAAAATTTCTTTATAGGAGCAATTTGGAGTTAGATTTTTTTTTCCTACTTGCTAGAATGTGAGTACCAACTTGCTCCCATTCTTCAGACAACTCTTAAAAAGATCATTGCTGAGATATGGTTCTATGATAGAAATGATATGAAGTGGCTTCAGTTGTTTTCTGAGCTGGAGAATCTGCTTCCTTCACAAAAATCCCCATAGAGATGAGAAGCACAAGCATTGTAATGCTGTGACAGAGTCTGAACTGGGAGAGAATATAATGCTATTCATCTTTCATGTGGTGAACAGACACAGCCCATGAGAAGTGAATGGAGTTCCCTTCCCGAGTTTCATGACTTTGAATGATTTCTTATGATTTGTCATTATTTGAGCCTCTTGGAACAGGAGATACCTTCCTGACAAGTTGCCAGCTTGGAGTGACCTCCCTTCCCAGCCTAGTACCAGCTCTTTCTAAACCTCTCTGGAAACCTCACAGTAAATGGTAAAATATGCATAAGCTCACCTTTGTTCCAACTCCGTGGAACCTCTCCTTTATAGGCCCTTCTTTGTGCTATTGTGCGTAATTGATAGGCCACACTGATATGATGTATTATTTTCCCTGATTTCCTCCATAAAGAGGAAGCACAAGGTTCACAACAGCAGATCCATCTTTATAGAGGAGGTAAACAGATCAATATGGCAAGGCTCTGTATGACAAATACTTAGTGCCTTCAAGGGAGGTAGAAAAAATGATCTCGTATCTGTTAGTTGTTCCTCCTCTTAGCTGGATCATGCTCAGACTGAGGATTGATTTTCAAACTAAACTTGTGAAAATCCAAAAGAATTCTGCACACACATGTGGTGTGTTGTGGTCATTTGGTAAGAAGTCATGGAAAGGTTGGTGATGCTGGCAGAAACAGTGGGGGCTTGAATATCAGTACTGGAGAACAGTATTGAATGGGGGGCATCAGCTTACTTCAGGACAGTTTGTAGCTTAAACTAAAAGTGTGATGCAGCAAATTCTCCAGTAACCAACAAATGACTCAGATGGCGCAGGGATAGAAAGAGAAAGAAGGAAAGCTGTTTCCAGCAGATAGTTTGTATTTGCTTGAGCATGTGGTTCTATACTGCCATAAACCCTGATTGAAAGTCTAAAGCATAGCATTAAGAGAAAACCTGTGATTTATGATAAAAGAAAATAAATTCTTGCATTGTTCCTAGTGGGAGAAATATGAGCATCTGTGTTTTCAGCAGCCTTCTGTCTTGCTTCATCATCTTTCCCTCTGAACAAGGTACTGACTGACACACTGGGGATATGGTGTTCCTCCTGTATTGGAATCCTTCCTTCGCTGACTGCTATGAGTATTTGTGAATAGGACCCCAGAGGTTTAGCCTTGCCAGGGCTAGGTGAAATGGATTTGAAATGTGATGCTCAAGTTATGTTCAGAAAGTGTATGTGTCTCTGAAGCTGTTGTTGAAGCAAACACTCGTTAGGTACACATGCTCTTTCCCTCCTATTTATGTTCAAAAGAGATTAAAAGAACGTTAAAAATTCCATGAGCCAATTCCTAGAGAAAGAACCAAGTGCAGAGCATTTGGAGCTTCCTCCAGACATTTCTGTGAAAATCAAATGTCTGTTTTGCAGTCTGTCACTGATCACTGAGGTTATTAGTAGTTGTACTTTCATGGCCGTATTTTTTAAGTTCATTGCATTGAATTATCCACCAAAAAGCCGTATGTCAGAATTCTTCTCTAAAGCTTCAGAGAAAGAGGAATAGTGGGCCAGTTCTACATCTTCTGAAGGTCACACTGCCCTGTGGGAATACTTTGCAAAATATTGAGCCTGATTTTTCAATTTCTGGATGTATTTTGGGTGCATATCTGTACTTCTTGAACAGCCCTTGAAAGCGGCAAGGTGTTGTTTTTGAGCTGTTGTTTAGAGCAGGAGCAGGCAGCAGTATTTAAGAAGTACTCGATCATAGTCCTTTAATCCTCCTTGAGCACTATTGCACTGCTGCTTTAGGAACAGAGCTTCTGGGGACTTGTGTGGGTGTGGAAAATGAAGATAGCCTGGCAAAGAAGATATTCTGAATTGAAACTATTACAGAGTATTAAACAATTGCCTTTGGTAGGAAGTGTTAGCAAGTAACATTTAGCACGGCCGTTTTGTTGTTGAAAATGGATTGTCTAAACATATATCTGAAGATCCCAATTAAATTCAGTCTTAATGCTCACGGCAGAAAAGTTTAACAAAGATTCTAAGTCATCTGCTTTCATACATATGAATAAAATAATTAGTATGCAGCATATCTAAGTAGTTAGACACCATCAGAAAGTCTACCCTTGAACAATAGAAAGGAAAGAAAGTGCCCTTCCTTTGATAGTCTGGAAAAAAAGGCACTGCACATTTTGGATGTCACAAGCCCTAAGTTATTCTTCTATATAAACATGACAGCTCTACTAAGCGTGGTAGAAGAATTCTCTGCTCTTGTTCAAATGCAGTTAAGCTTATCCCTTTGAGAACATGCTGAACGTTGTATTTTTTAACTTAACGTTGTCTGCAATTGGTTTCTGGTGCAACTATGACACATGTTTTCACTGTGCTTTGAAATTAGAGAACATGTTTACCCACCTATGATTGTGTGTGTGTGTGTGTGTGTGTGTGATTCAGTTTGGATATTAGGAAGAATTTCCCTTTGGAAAGAGTGGTGATGCATTGGAACAGGCTGCCCAGGGAAGTGGCAGAGTCACCATTCCTGTTTGAGGAAAGGCTAGATGTAGTATTCAGAGGTATGTTTAGTGGGTGCTATTGGTGGGAGGTGGGAGGTTGGACTATGTGACCTTAGAAGTTTTTTTCCAATTTTAATGATTCTTTGATTCTCTAATGCAACTCTATACTGGAAATTTTGTCTGGTGCTCAAACATCAAGATGGTGCAGTCATTTAGCACTGTGAAGAGCTGGCAGTGCTTCTACAAGAGAAATAAGCGGTAGCAAGACAGCGATATGAATTAAAGTAGTCTAAACGTTAATTAAATTGGGTTGCAACTGATTACTGGCAGCGCAAGTTAAAATGACTAAACTTTCCTTTGTGTGCTTCTCTCTGAGATTGCAATGCAATAAAGGGAACTTGACTTATGAGGCAAGGTCCTTGCCAGAGCAATTTGAAAGGCGAGATGCAGTGAAAACATTTGTTTGCTGATATACTTACTCTAGACTGTTGAGAAATTAGCTTTTGTATTTAATATTTTCCATTTAAATTTTGACATGAACAATGATATCTGGGAAATAATTCTAAGTTCCAGTTCAGGAAACACATTTTGATTAGAGATTCAGAATTGCATGAAGGCTGAAGGATAGGTATAATCTTTCTTTTTCCTCTTGTGATTCTCATTATGTACCTAGCATCTTTCCAACATTATTTGCCTTTCCTTTGCTCCCAATTTATATCTTTTGTTAGTGGGAGAAAACCATGTGAAAGCAATGACATGTTCAATTACCACGATTAATTTACCTGAATGTGTCTGATGATAATGTTATCAAAACTGTATGTTTCACATACATCCTGCTTACAGGTAAAATCTTGGCTATTTCCTCATGATAGAGAATCAATGTTAGGTTTATAAATCACATTCAGAATTATCTTATAATAAATCCTCGTATCTTCCAAATTCATTATTGGCTTCCCTGGGTATCTAGATGAAGAAAAGAGAGATGGATGACACAGTGATCATAAACCCGCTGCTGGAGAAAGCGCACAGATCATGGGCTGAGGTCCTTGAATGAGAGCAGCTCTCACACCCACCAGGTGCTCATGAACAGAAAGGAACCCAGAGAAATTGAGATAAGAGAGAAAGGGAAGAGGTGACCAGGTCAGATTCGGACACGATTCACCTGCCTTGTAGATCTGCCCATCTTCAAAGTTGTACAGCAAGTGGAGAGTGTTTGTTTGTTGCCTTAATGATTTCACCCGATAGCACCTTACACCACAAAGGTTCTCTTAGGTAGGAAGGAGAAAATTATCTTGATGGCACTGTCAGGGAAAATGACCATTATCAGCATTTGTCTCCTTCTCTCAAGGAGCAAAGTCTTCAAGATGTAATTGTTGCATATGAGCAGAAAGATGTGATAACGCAGAGCTGTAATTGCAGGGTATTTCTCAGTGCCTTCAGCTGTGCCATGGGCTAAATGCTACACATCTATAGCAGCATTCCTGCAAAAAGCCTCAGCAGGCACTGAGCTTCAGCTGACTTATTTGAGAGAAGTATCCCTTTTAATCAAGTGATGCTTCAAATTTTGCACAAAACTAAAATGACACACATGTACCAGTGAGGAAAGCTTCCTACATATTTCCCAGTAGTTTGCAATGACGAAATAAGGGCTGCTTACAAAGAAAAAAGAGAGTTGTGAAATTAGAGACTGCTTTCTTTAGTACCTTTTACAAGAGGCTGATGGCTATTTAACGATGATGTTCGACAGAGCAGTAAGAAAAGAATACCTAACTTTTGTGATTTGTGCATACTGCTATCAAAAATAAAATTAGTATGTGTTACCTTGAGGAGATAAACACGCCTGGAGCCAGAAATGGCAGTAATTCTCCTTACAGCAGTTAGTCTGAAGCTGGACTATCACAAGTCACTAAGATAGCTGTATCAAGAAACCAGAGGAACGCAGCTTAATAACTGTCCCTAAATTAACAGATCAAAAGCTGCACAAATCTGATTTAAAATCTGTACAGAGCTCCTTCCAAAGGCTGCAATTATTTCACAAGCCCCTATTTTGCAAACACTTTCAAACTATGCAAAGACCCCATAGGAACCAAACTTTAAACCATGCCTTCCCTTTGCTATACATTGCAAAGAGAAAGCTGTGCTACTGCAGGAATAGAGACATAGCACTCGAATCCTAGGAAAGACACAGCTCTGCTATGATAAAGTATTGCTTATAAACATTTACCTGCAAAAAAGCACCGAAACCAGAAATCAGACCACTCAAAATAGAAATGGGCTGTGTCTGACAAAGTAAAATACAAGGATTATTCTTCATCAATGCACTCACTCACATAGTTGCAATCCACAGCTTTTCATTACCCAGTGCCACAGTCCCTATAAATCCAGCACTATATACAGACCGTAGCTCGCACCCAAGCATAGAATCACGCTCCATAGTGATAAAGAACACACAAAGGTAGGCTGACATTAAGTTATTAAGCAACATCCCTGCTTAAACGCTACAGACACGAGTACAGAGAAAAGGCACAAACCTAGCAGCACTAGTTCAGCACAGGACCGTTCAGCAAGCACTGCTCTGCAATACACACAACAATGCAAAATTATTCACTTAGTGTCACTGCTATCGGCTCAATTCCTTCGCTTGATTTAGAAACAACATAAAAATTCCTGCAGCTCCTGCCACCGGTCCCGGACTGGAGGTTGTCTCTGAGGCAGCAAAAGCTGCAGGGCTTCAGCTTCTTAATAACCTCAGGAAGCGGTGCCTGCTGCAATATCAGAGTCACTTACTGCATTGCTTTTCAGCGGAGTGAAAGTGGCTGCTCTTCTCGGCCGCACATGGCTCTGCCAGCCGGAGGGGCTCTGTGTTCAGCACAATTCAGCTCCAAAGTCTCTGCGTGCAGAGGTAATTGCCTTTGCTCCGTGCTGGGCTTTTCTGGCTGCAGCGACTGCTCACCCTATCCATTGCCTCTGGTGGATGCTAAGTAAGCAATCCCCTGGGTCTTCATAAGGAAAGGATGAAGAGTCACAGCTCTTGAGAGCAGATAAGGTGTTCTGCTGAAAGCCACTGCTTCCATGGCATTTTAAAGGCGAAGGGGCTGGGGATGCCTTCCTTCACATTGCTGCTGTTGTGTTAAGTAACTCACAGTTGAATTTGCAGCTCAGTGCTGTTTTTATGTTTCAGAAAGATTTGAGGTGATATTACAAATCTCTTTTTAAAGGCTGAGGAATGAACTCTTCCAACCAAACTTAATCTTTTCTTTTTTTTTACAGAACAACGAGGGAAGGGGAGGGGGGCTCCCAGCTTGAGAGTGGAGCATTTCAGCCTCACTTACAGAAGGGGCACAGCCAAAAAGTAGCACCCCAAAGCTTCATGAATTTACATGCTGGACTTAGCACAACTCCACAGCTGTGTATCACCCTTGTCAGCTGTCTGTAGGATGTCTGTCAGTGAGGGCTTGCTCTACAGCATGCTGATGTGATAGAAATAATGAACAGTAATAATAGAGGTAGGAAGAAGACGAGCCGCAGTACAGAATTTCTCATTAGAGATCACACAGTGAAATATTTGCCATTAGGAAAGCTGCGTGGGAACTGTACTCGTGTCCCTGCAACAGCTCAGGTGAGGTGTGGGTGAGTTTTCTCCACCTGGTTGCCCCCAGACGTAACACAGCAATCATTAATTAGCATTTCTTACAACGAGACGTTGTGTAAGGTGTTCATCATCCCTCTATGACTCCTGGGCAGATTTTCTGAGCCACTGCCAGAAGTGAAACTTTACGAGAACGGCAGCAGCTCCGCAGGGAGGGAGGAGGCTCCAACTCTGCTTGTGACGGCCTTGAGAATTCCCAGAGGCTGATTATCCAGTTCAAGTGGCACTGGGAAATCCCATCCGGCATAGAAATGAACCTAATGAACTTTGTAGGAATAATAATTGGTCTCTAGAAAAAGATCAGGGAAGGACAGGTATGTTGAAAGTGCAAGTCCCATTTTTTCCTTTTGGAAGTGTTTATCAGCTGGACTTCAGCTTTTTTTCCCCCTGAAATTACTGTATTAGTGCACCTTTCTGTGACATCTCTCACTGTCATTAGCACTGTTGGCGTTGTTTGCAGGGCTGTACATTTCCATCTGTAAAATTACCAAAGGTACTCAGTCTTCTGTCCTACAGATGTTGCTGGGAAGGTGATGGTTTGCACGCTCCCAAAAATAACATCTTGGAGAGGGGAAGCCTACACATGGTATAGTGCTGTCAGCATCACTTGCTTTCTACAGAATGAGAAAACACTCCTGCAGTAAAAAAAATGGATCTTTATTTTCCTCTCTTTCGAGCTCACAGCTGTGGTTAGAACCAAATTTGTTGAGTCATGGAAAGTCAGAACCAACCAAGGCGCCTTGAATTTTAAGTTTATTGTACATTGTGATTATGCACTAGGTGCAGTTCTTAACTCTTAGAATGCAGAGAGGAAACAGTCTCTGTTGCAAGGAGTACTCAGTAAAACTGAGACTAAATGACTCAAGCGTGCTGCAAACAGGATTGCCAGGTGACAGCCTTATTGCTTAAAGATATTGCTTAAAGATCAGGAAAACCTGCCTGCATTTGGGACCTGCCACGTTGGCAGCAGAAACAACTCATGGTGAGCACTCTCACTTTCATAGGAACCCATAGAATGGCATTCACATTCACCACTTTATTCTTCTCTCACCTTTTTGGAACATAATGATCCTTCTAGAAGGGGTCTAGTCATCTAGTCCTTCTAGTAATTAAATTGGGTGAGTTGGAAGGGACCCTTAAAAGCCAGCTGGTCCAACTCCCGTGTAGTGAACAGGGACACCCACAGATGATCAGGTGCTCAGAGCCCCATTCAGTCCATTTGCTCCCCTTGGCTGGGAGATGAGTTATAATGAGTATCTTTGAAGCTTGAGCTGGACTAAGAGAACTGAGCCAGCCCAGTAATTCAATGTGGCCCTTTTTAATATTCCTGCAGACCTCAGCAGTGGCCATGGGCAGATAAGTTGTTATTTCTAACAAGCACAGAAATCTGCTTTGGAGATACAGCGAAGACAGAAAGTTTTCTGTGGAATATTTTCATCTGGTTTTCTGGGCTCATTGCCTCAGCTCAATAGCACAGCAAACTGCTATGCTAACACATCACTTTGCTTTCTGTTAGTTAGCAGTATTTTAAACCCTGAAAACAAAAAGAACCAAGCAAGTGATTTACTGGGGAGAGGGACGAAGGACAACATTCGCTTGAAGTCTTTAGGAGACATTCTAAATTTAAAAGCACAGTCAAAAGTAAAAGGAAAAGAAAAAAGGAAAAATTGAAACAGAACACCCCTTACACCCCGTACCAAAGAAAACAAAACAAACAAAGCAAAGAACCAACTAAAAAAAAATAATCTAACAGAAAAGCCCAACACCAGAACAGTCTGTGTGGTCATTTCAACGAAAAATAAACATATTATGAAATAACTATTATATCTAAGGAACGGACCAATAAATAGCCTGAAAGAGCTGAGCTGTCAGTTGGTTGTTGTACAGGGAGGTACCAGCACCTAAAAAGCAGTGTTGCACAAAATGATTTAACTGAAGAGCTTTTCCAAGCCAGATGGAGAGTATATCATATTTGCAAACTGCAATAAAAGAAAATTGAATTTTAACCTTCCTGCTAGGGAAATATAAAGGCTTTATAATTGACTCTGGCTATACAAAGAGTGAAGAGAGTCAGATAGTGCAGAATGCCCATCTATGAGAAAAGTAAACTAGTTCATGTATGAATTTGTTTATGACAAACTTCTCTCTCTCTCTAAAATACATATATATATCATAAATATGTTGATATTTATATAGTAGCAAAATAGTTCTGCCAAGAACAGACTCCATAAGATAAAAGAATTTTATAAAGCTGTGTAACAGCTCAGGGCATGTTTGTTGTGATGCATTAATAGCCCCAGCAATAGTCTGGGGTAACTTGTCGTGGGTATTCTACAAAGAGGTCATGGCCACAACTGTAAGCTGGAGGTCAATGTTGGCAGGAAAGTCATTCTGTCCCTCCCATTTCTGGTGGAGAATAGAAAAAACAGAGAGGAAGAGACTGAGCAAAGTCTGCTCAGGTCATTTTGAACCTTCGAGGAGTTCAGGCAATGTGGATAACCTCTTTCTCCTTCTGAACAGTTGAGCAAAAGATCATCTTTTTTCCTTATTCAAGTAACGTATTTCCAATTTGAAATCTTGTTTTGCTTCGTAATCTTTCAGCTAGTTTTGCAGTCTTCTGCTATGACCAATGGAAACAGCACTCAAAGAAGGACTTCGTTGCTACACATCATCTTATGGTAGCAGTTAGTGGAAAATTGGCCTGATATGTTGATCAGTGATTATAAAAATTGGGTATTCCCATATTAAGCGCTACTAGTTGGCTGATGTGTGAGATTAGACTTGCATATGCATTAATGAAACTGTTATCACTGTTAAACTGTGTTTAAATGCATAGGGTGCACTCTCAATCATAACTGTATTATTCCAAAACAATTTAACCTTATCTCTGTGAAGAATGCTTACATTTTCAACAAAAGCATATGACTGGAAGCTAAAATGCAAATTTTAGGAATTTGCTTTTAATACAAACTGGTAACTGTTGAGTCATGGCCTGAACCACTGATTGAGCACCTGGGGAAAGGACTGCTCAGCCCTGGGAGCACAGGTGAAGGCAATTCTGCTGTGTGACTGGAAGGGGTGCAGCCTGGCTGCGCCTCTCTCAGACCTCGTTTAAGGGCTGATTGGCACTGGGGAAGGTTCTCTGGTTGGAGATCCCTCCCTTGTGGGGTTTTCCTTCTGAGCCTGGACGTTCGGAGATCGGTGAGCGCTTTTCCTTTGCAATACCTTTCCATCGTGCTGGAATCTTTGTCATTATACCTCCTGTGTCCTTGTTCCACTGCACTGATCTTTCTGATTGTTACAATACACAACTTCAGTTACTTCAGTTAAATTTTTCTGACTAGGTCTACATAGGAAGACCTTGTGAAAGTGAATGCATGGGAGCCATTCCTGTCCCACCTAGAAGGGCATTCTTAAGTCTTTCTCAGATTCATTTCAGGCTGTTTCATTGGAGATGCTGCAGCTTGTGGAGATGAGCAAAAGGAACTGAGCATTCAGTCACTGAATGATCTTATCTGAATTAGAGATCTGCTTTCTAATTTCATGGGGGAATTAATGGGGGTTATCTTAATTAGCTTTTTTTTCATAAACTAGCAGATTGCATATTGTTCTGTGTTCTGTTTGAATTTTTCTTTCTTTCTTTTTTTTTTTTTTTACTCTCAGTGGTGCTCTTATCAACTTGCTACAAAACACATTGTATATATTACACAGTCTGTACATTTTCTTTCATAATGTTTTCACTGAGTTCAACTTTTACTTTACTCTTTTAACCCCTGTGAAATCATTCTCAAGTCAATAACGAGTGGAAAAACTTTCTGGAAAAATCCAAATATTTCCCCAGTTAAACTGAGACAAGAATCACGGAACTGGAATTTGGTGTAACTTCAGGTGTTTAAGATAATTTTTACAAAAATTGCCTGGAAATCCATAAAAAGCAGCACCAGCCCTAATGAGCCTTCAGTTTGGCAAAGACATCTGCTTTGGGAGGCTGTGCTATGGACATGTGGGAAGCCACGGTTTTGTGTTTCAGCATGGGGGAAAGAAGAGCACAGAGTGTTACTGAGGAAAGAGGATGATGTGAACAGAAAGGTATGCAGACAGCCCTGATTGTCTGAGATCAGAGGATGCCTTTTCTCCAAGCACATTTTGAATGTGGATTTTGCTGTTGGGTTTTTTGGGGGAATTGATTTTGAAATTTGGAGGCTTGCATGTTTCATTCAGTTCTAAGGAATTTTTGACTTGGAGACCAGAGATAATCATAGCCTGGAAAACAGTTTAAGTGGAGCTGCTTTGGTTTTGGCAGTATGAAGATGAGAACTTGAGGTGGCCATGGCAAAAGAGAAGGGCTACTCAGAGGCCTGAAGAGCATCAGATGAGAATGACACTTGAGAACAGAGTAGTTTAGCTTCCTCTTGGATACGCTAAAGGAAGAAGTAGAATAATAGATTAATTAGGTTGGAAAAAAACATTGAGTTCACCTAGTCCAATCATCGACTCACCCCCACCGTGCCCACATCCCTCAGTGCCACATCCCCACGGCTCTTGAGCACCTCCAGGTATGGTGACCTCACCACCACTGTTTCAGAGAAGAAATTTTTCCTAATATCCAACCTGAAATCAAAGTGAGACCTGGAGGCACTGAACAAATCACAGCCACAACAATCACACACTGGGCATGCGCTACCGCATACGATTTCCAGTGTGGATGAGTTACAGGAAAAAGCTATAACAAGTGTCTACTCTCTCATTGCTATTCACTATGGTTATTTATTGCACTGCAATGAGAGATAATTTGAACAAAGTTAATTTTTTCCTATCAAAATTCTTTTGGTATTGAAAATTCAGAGGTATGGGTCAATATATTTTTACATAGCCTGTTCCCAAAATCATGCAAGGGAACAAAAATAGAATGATTTTTCTGAGAAATATTTCCTTTCTCCTGTGTCTTTGGAAAATTCTATGATCTGATGAGATCCTTTCTGCACATCTTTATTCTTATTCTCTCAAAGTTCATGTCAAGCACAGTAACAGAGAGAACAATCTGGCTGCAAATGAAGGATTTCAAATAAAGTGAGGCCTTTATGCGGCCAGATTCTCCAGCAAAGAGAAAGACAAATGCAGTGCCCCTCTGCCAGCGCTGGCCATTACTGTTCTTCTGACCTAATCTACAGGAGCTGGGATGAGAGAGGATTCAATTCTTTGGGTCCGTAATTCTCTTCAAGGCTGGCTGACACTGATAATACTGGTTTAATGCAAGCAGTGCATTAAAGAATGTAGGAATAAATGTTAAAAAGTAACTCTATAGTAGCCTCGTGTTCTCCACAAAAGAACTGGATAGCTTCTTGTCTTTATGGTTTCAGTATGATAGAGAGCTAAATGGGCCCTTCTGCAAGCAAAACCCTCTTGTTGGTTTGCAGAAACCGATGTGCTAATGGAAGTGCTAGTAGAAATGAAGCAAAATGACTGGTACGTTTTGTGATTGCTCTGGGAAGGTTTGTGACCCTAGGATTTACTTTGAGGAAAGATTCTTCTGTTCGTTTCACATGGCCCTAAAAGCAGACGCCATCTATTAGAACTTGTTTCAGTGCATGAATTTTGGCTTATCAGCTTATGTCTGGGTACAGCAAGTGGCAAATATTGGATGTAAATCTGTTTTTCAATGCATTATACAAAGCAGCAACTGCAAACATATGTAAAAAGATGTGTAGCAAAAACAAAGCTGAATTGAGAAACAATTATATTAGATTTTCTTAATATATGAGAAAATCTCAAAAATAGATCATTACAGGATAGATCATAAGATCTGTGGGTCGTACATTACCCCAGGGTCCCTTCAAAACTTTCCCACTATGTGTGTATCCCTTGGAACCGCATGCAGGTAAAATACGTATGATATGTGGAATGTGTAAGTCATAGGTTGAGGAATAACAGCTATGAACGAGTTCATTCATCTGTGCATAATTTTCAGATTATGTTGTTGTTACTCAGTATCACAAGATGTTTCTGACTGAAACTAAAATGAAAATATGGACTTGGAACATGAATCAATTCATCATGCCAAGTGGAAGATTTTCCTTCTAGGGAGCAAATGACATCTTTCTGCCATGCATGCTATGGAGTTTCTATGAGAGAAGAGAGGGGCTTGCTGTAGTTCAGAGAACTGCAGGAAAAAATGTCTTAAAAGAACAAACCTTCCAGTCTTTTCCATTGCCAAGGGAAATACAGAGAGGCCTGTTGGGTTAAAAAGTGATCTGAAGGCATTTCTGAAAAAGAACCGAAAGTCAGGTTGTTGTTGTGTTTATCTTAGCATGAAGAAAGGTAGCAGTTAAGAAAATGTTAGAAATGTCCGAGAGAAGCTGTGGTTCTCTTTTGTACAAATAAAACTCTGCACTGCATGAGTAGTTGTGGAAATTAGCCACATAAATTGATGTCTTTTGGAAAACGTTCCTCTTCTGTCTCCGTTCATACTTACTTTCAAAGAATTCTTCTCATTGGGAAAATGACATGCTTTTTATACCTTGTCTTTAGGAGGAACGGGAGAAGTGAGTTCTGCCCAAGCAAATCTGCCCTCTGCATGCATGACGATGAGACCTCAAGTCAGATTTTCTTTGCTGAAAGGACAGCAAGTAATGACCTTAAGTTGTGCTAGTGAAAGTTCAGGTTGGGTATTAGGAAAAATATTTTCTCAGAAAGAGTGGTGATGCAGTGACCCAGGCTGCCCAGGGAGGTGATGGAGTCACCATCCCAGGAGGTGCTCAAGAACCGTGGGGATGTGGCACTGAGGGACGTGATCAGTGGGCATGGTGGGGATGGGTTGGGATTGAACTAAAGGATCTCAGGTGGCCCTTCGCAACCTTAATGATTCTGTGATGCAAAAAAGCATACCTGGGATTCAAATTGGGAAATTTGCAACCCCAAATTCATTGGGTATTCTGCTGAGGGACAGCAGTTAAGCTGGGAACTGTCCTGGAATTAGTGAGCCAGAAGGCGATGGCTTTAGGGAGGTTCATGTTTTTGCTTTGCTGTCCCAGTGCTTTTCTTTCAGTAGAGTAACTTTTGGCTGTATTGAAGCAGCACTTACATGCAGCATTTTTTCATTAGACAAAACCATTTCCTCAGTTTATCTTCTGCAGTTTCCAATGGGTGCTGTAAAGCAGCATGCCAAGCTAGATTTAGATAAGAATTATCATCTCTGAGATCTTCAACCTGATGTGCTCTGTCAGATGGTATTTAAATTGCATCTGCAGACTGATTCTTCTGCCACACCACAAACCTCACTATGGTTCTGAGTTCAGGCTGCACAGATAGAATTGTTACACTGCTTTTGTACCTACTAGGTATTAGTTTGTGCTGTGTGAGCTTCATTTAGTACAAATTACCAGCTCACATCAGAACTAAAGTTGTCGAGGGAGGAGCAGAGATACCTTTACATCTTGATTTACCAACTATGTCTATTTTGTTCTTATGCAACATTATAGCCTTAAAATTATAAGACAAGAAAGGGAAAGACTGCATTCAGTTGAGGAGTTTTCTGAGAGATACAACTGGCATGTTAGAATTTCATTCATTGCATGGCCTCAGCTAAAGATGCAAGGAAAGTTTCAGTTACTATTTCCAATAAAATCAGCCTCATTTAGTGATAAAATAAATCAGCCTCAGGCACAACTAGCAACAGTTCCATCTGAGACTTCCATTTCTTTGTGATGGAGAAGTCAGATGTTCTAAATAGATCAGGAACAATTTTTCTGTAAACAAAACTCGCTCCATTATAATATCTGTGATTTGATCTTCTATGCTCAGTACATGCAAGCAATGAGAATTAAATGCTTTTCCTTGAAAGAGAAAATAAAAACCAAGCAATGTCATTTTTTATTTTCCAAAGGGAAGGATCTAATCACACCATGTGCGGATTTGTTCTGCTGCAAGCATCTTTTTAAATCAGAATAACCTCAGCTTCTCAGCTGTTTAAAAAAAAAAAAAAAAAAAAAAAAGCTCTGCTCCAGTAAATTTGAGCTCAATTATAACACTTTATTGCAGCAAACAAAATGCTTCAGTCCCTAGAGAGGAATAACATTGAGAATGATGAATCGTCTGCTGCTTTATGACCAAGGGCCTGTGAAGGGTCCAGTGCTGAACAAATTTCTTAGGTTCTGCTCATGTGAGGATTATTTTTACCTTATTAAAATAGTTTTAAAATCTCTGCCACAAATTGAAGGCCCAGAAAAATACTCCCTCTAGACCTCAGCCTCGTTATTGTAATATAATGAGTTTTAGGGTTTTGAGTTTTCAACGTTTTAGTAACCTGCAGCTTCTTTTCATGCTAAAAAAGATAAAAAAAGAGGATCTGTATTTATTTAGCACTGCTAGGGTTTGTCACATAATGAAAATGCAGAAAACAATCTGAATTCTATCTCAGTTTTGTTTGTGTCTATCTGTAAGGAAGTAACCATTGCAGTGTGAGTGATGGAAATTTTCACAGGAAGCCCTTTGCAGACTTTCTTATTTACTGGTCAGCTAAGAGAGGAATAGGAGGTTGTGCTGTACTTTTCTGAGAAGCCTTACACACAGGCAGTCACAACTTTCACTTCTTCGTGCTATTCTGACCGTGCTGATGGCTGTTTTCATCATGTGCTGAGGAAACAATTGTGAATTCCGTGTGATGAGTTCCTCTGTCCAGGAGAAGCTGAAAACATAGGACAGACTTCTCGAGGCCATCCCAAAATCCACATCCTACTCCCAGAGTGGCTCAATAGAAAGGCTTTCAAAGGTTGGATGAGGAGAGCTCTTCCCTGCCATAGGGACTGTCTCTCACAGTCACCCACTCACCCTTCAGTGGATTAACATTGACATTCTTTTGGGATGGAATGTGATCTTCAGAAGTTTCATGACTGCAATATATGGCTATTTATAAATACCAGAGAGTCGAATAGTTATCCTGTGTTGCAAAGGAACCTTTCCTAATTCTGCAGTGAGATGGTGCCTTTTATATAACAGTTGGATGTTTTGTCTGAGTGGATTTGGCAATGGCTCCAGCAGTTCTATACGGTACCAAAAAGTCCCTCAGTTTGCTACTCCACTTCTTTCTATTCTACTTTGATGCTGAATTAGAAGAAAACTGTTCAGCCTTGCACTGAGTGAAAACAGAGTACTGGGTGTTAATAAAATTAGTTGATTCTCCTTAATACAAGGAGTCAGCTTGCTTTAGGAAGGCCTCCTTACATTCTCCCCTCATTGCTTTCTTTGTGATGTGCATCACGTTAGCAGTGACTAAGGGCAAAAGTATCAGAACACTCAAAAGATTGAGTTGTTACATAGATCTGATGGGTTGATGGCTCAATAGTAGAACTAGATGATCTCATTGGTCTCTTCCGACCTTAATGATTCTATAATCAGCATAATGTTAATGACAGCAATTGTAGCAGACCTATCTTCTCCTTTATTTCCACTGTGGCTTTTTGTAACACGATGTTAGGGCTGTTCACCATGTAACAGCTATCTGTACATGCCAGTAGCTAAACGGGCATATTTGCTGAGTTATATTTTTCCAAAAAAGTTGGAAATGGATTTTCAGGTTCTTTTTCCTCTTCCAGGTACTTATGTTTATCTCCTGAGGCTTGAAGTGTATCTTATCTTAATAGGAAGTAGCGGTAGTAGGGAATTAGGTGAAGAAGTTGGGTGAAGTATTTTATGTTTTCAGTGCATTGCTTTACCCTCTAGGAGAGTATTTCAAGAAGTCTTGAAAATTATTTTCCGTCTTGTGACAGAAGTGATCTCTTGGATTTGGTTTTCCCCACTTTTTAAAAAGGAATCTGAAAAAAGTGAGAATCCTCAGACTTTCATGGGAGAATATTCTTGGTATAAAATGGGTTGTAAAAAGAAACAGTATGGAAACAGTGTTGGGTTTTTCTTTTGTAGGGAGAAGGAAAGATGAAAAACCAGAAAGTGTTAAAGGGAAAATGCAAACTTACAAAGTGTGAAGGCTCTGTTTGCTGCACTTTTATTTGAAAGATCCTCGCTTATACCTCAAGTGAAGACTTGCCTACACGTTGCCCCTTTATTCATATGAATTACAGAAAGCAGAGAAAGCTTACTAAAGAAAGCAAATTCAAGAGTCAGAGATGCTGCAGGGCAAGAGTCTTTTACACCAAGGATCTAACCAGTGAATCTGGGAATTATTTGTGTAGTGTTCTAGATAGCTGATCTTAGCTGCTGCGGTTTGGAGAACCAGGGGAATTTATATTGCTTTCGTGAGGAGTATGTATGCTTCAGTCTGTACATGTGAAGATTATTTATAGAGTGAAGTCCAAGAAAGCTGTTTAGTCTGGGGGAAAACGGAAACCAATAGGCAACAAAACAGTGGTCTAGACATGATACCTGGGGTAAACAACTTCAAGGGAGTTAAAATAACAATAACTCAATAAAAAAAAAAGTTGGGAAAATGCTCTTTTCCAGGCCCCGGGCACTTACACAGCTGGCTCGCCAAGTCTGAGAACCCAGAGATCAAAAAGGATGTGAATCTTAAAAGGGCCTTGTTGGAACAAGAAAGGAAGGAGTGGGCTGTGAGCAGCTGTCAGGGGATGAGAGGAAGAGTCTGAAAAAGGAAGGGAATGCAGCTGAGACCAAAGATGGAGATAAGTGAACACTCTGGAAAAACGTAGGCTGAAAATGCTGCACAGTGCTTTTTTCAGCAGCAGGTGGAAGTAAATCCTAGCGCACCTAGCAATATCGTAACTAGAAATACCTGATCATTGCGGAGATTTGCACTGGGCAACTTTTGATGGGATTTGATCTTCAGTGAGCAAGAAAGAGAATGAAATCTAAAACTGGATTTGAAACCTGAAATTCCCTTTTTATCTCAGATTCAGCTTATTTTGTTCTAGCATTTCCCTGAATTAGTCCAACTGTTCTTTCTGTGCAGTGGAGAAACTTATTGTCAGCTATACTCAGAGGGATCTGTAAAGTGCTGTTATCAAGTGAAGTCCATACTACAGTTATGGTGCAGTGCAGTTGTAGGGTAAGGATGCTTTTTTAAGAGGGAGTTGGATCTTGAAGACAAGCAGGCAAGGAAGCAAAACTGTCTGCTACTTACTTGAAAAGAATCTAAAACCTATGGTGAACTAAGTTGAGCAGTTGGTCATTTTTCAGGTGGTGCACTGTTTGTACACCTGATAAATAAATAAATTAAGGTCAACAGAAGGAAGCCTCTGATTTGTTCTTCTGAATGACAATGTAATATTTGGTAACCAAAGAACATCCATGCTCTCATCCCGTGCCTTAGTCTCACAAATACATGCCATTTAGCACTTAGCAGTATTCTTTTAGCATATTCTCATTAGAATTAAGATAAGGTATCAGACCAACAAATGATTTGAATAACTGAAAGTGATAAAGGCACAGGTTCTTGAGATTTCTTTTGCTGCAGGCTTGGCTGATTCAGGCATCTTTGTAGCACTGTCACTTTAATATTGCCTGACTTAATATTCCCAGCAGTAACTACCAGCTCTAACTCCTTGTCTGTTCTTTGTTCGCTTTATTTCTTTTCTGTTGTCACAGCTGTATAAACCCAAATTTTAAGAAAAATCCACAGGATTTGGGATTTCTCATCTTTTCTGCCTTCATTACAAAATGTTTTCTGTTTCTTTCTGTCATTTCCTTTGTATTGCAGATCAGATCAGATAGGTGTGTTTTAGGTATCTCAGTTACTTGAAATGAATACAAAAGCAGGAAACATGCAGGTAATGAGAATAGTGGGGAAGAGCTGGTCCTGTATAATACCCTTGTGTTGAAAGCTTAACAGAAATAAAAGCACTAACAACAAATCTATAAGGATAGATTTGTATGAACAGAAGAAATACAAGGAAATAATTAGCAAAGTCAGTTGAGAAAAATATCATAGATTTGCCTAAAGAGGAAACTTGGTCTTTTGTAGTTGCTGATATAAAAGCCACACGGAACTGCGAGCTAAGGGTAGGGAGACTTGCAAGGAGTGCTGTGATCCTACCTGGATGAATAATTCATACAGTACAAATGGAATGGGAAAAAAAAAAACCTAAATAAAAGAAAAAATATTTGATCAAATAAAGCTATTTTTTTAGAGACCAAGAAGTTTATGATTACATTGGGAATGCCAAAAAAAAAAAAAGTGAAACTAAAAGCTCAGGTTTAGGAAGAGAGCTGTGGGAGGTGACAAGGCACTGCTGGCTATTTGCAGTGTTTGCTTGTGTCACTGTCCATTATTGGCTGGTGGCTAAAGCAACATTCTCAAGATTTGCTTAAATTCTCTGCAGAAGAATTTGCCCTGAAATTGTCTGGGAAGCACATCCCTTAAGCTTGAGCTCCTCTGGAAAATACACCGAGTTTGAACATGACAGTGAAATATCTTTTTTTTTTTTTTTTTCTTTTTTTTTTTTTTTTTTTCCCCTTTAACTCTGATCCCAAGCTGTGCAGGCTGGGACAAGCCATAATCAGGCTCTTGGTAAATTAGTTGTGATCTTCTCCATGCATCACTTCTCTGCAGACAGCATCACATCTGCTAACTCAACTCCTGGCAGCTATATTCCAATACAGTAAGGTTTTCTTCTGCAAACAAAGGGCTCACTGAGACAACAGCATGCAAGCACAAGCATTGTCTGTGCGGAATGAGAGTTTATGTTTGGAATGATTCTTCTATCTTTGAAGCCTTGAAAACCTTAATAAATATTTTGGAAGCAGATGACTGGGGGTTGTTTGGAATTTTTTGGAATCCCATCATGCCTTGGATTGCCATCCCATCCCACGGATTTGTCTCATCTATATGCTATAGCTCAAGCTGCAGGCTCCAGTGACTGTCTCAGTGAGCTGGCCACTGCATGACACACAGATATTTGCTACAAAGTACTAACAGCTAAAGTAAATGAGATTCAGTTAAGCATTCAGTTATTGCTTTTGAATTTGGAATTTCTTGCTCAAATCTCCAAGAAAAGATTATATTTTCCAAAAGGAAATCCCTCTTGAGGATTTACCATATAAAGGCTGTAGCCCAGAGCAGGACAGACATCATTCAGTAGTGATTTCTGTGTTGGAGTCTCTGCAATTGGAAGTGAAAGCTGGAAATATGCTGCAATCTAGTGATAAAAATTGGCCATTTTAGATTGGATCATTGGTGGATATTGGGATAAATGCAGTTTTCATAGATGGTTAGAATTCTCCCAGTAGACTTTAACTACAATTCAATTTGCTGCGCAGAGGCTAAAGACCCTCATGGTGTAGCTGAGTCCGTTCCTTCACTCCTCAATAACATGAATGTGTGCCAATCTTATTGCAGGCACACATCTGCCCCAGCTCGTGTCAGTGTGGCTCAGTCCAGGTCCACTCACAGATGGATGTTTGCAGGGAGTATCAAGCTAAGCAACAGCTTGGTTTTCTTTCTTCCCATCTTTGTGGAGAACCAGCCTAATGTTTCCTCTGAACATAAAACTGTGCTGGCTCATATAGCAGAGGGTTTAAAAGTCTGTCAGAAATACTGTGCTGCAGAGTTTTCAGAGTGACGTATATCCTCATTCCTCTTCAAAGCTAACATCCACCTAAGCTGTGGTTAAGAGCCAACCACGCTCAGTACAAGGCAGGGAAAAGGAAGGCTCAGCCCTGCTCCCAAAGAGCTGCCATTGCAAATCAGGCATTGCCAGCCTTGTGAAACCCATGGGAAGGGCAGCTCTTAGATTGTCATAGATTTACAGTTCTGAGTCATTGCTTAGTGGCATCCGTATTGGAGAAATCTGTTGACAAGGAGAAAGTAAGGCGTGAAAAAAAGACATTAACAGTTCTGGCTCTGCACAAAGCCCACCATGCAAAGAAGTCTGTGCATGGCTACAAACATGGTACGTATGTATGCTGGCCCCACTGTCATTGTGTTTGTTCAATAGGGCTCACAATGGTTCCTGCTACATTTTCCTTTGGCTCCATCTACAGCTCTTGACTCCTTTCTAAGAATTCTCTTGTTTCTTTCTGCTCTTATTCAGCAGAACAGTACCAGGCATTGCATTCAGTTTTGAAATGCATTGAGTTGTTTGAACTCGCAACCACCAAGATCCTTTTCCTAGGGAAAAAATAGTTACAAATATATAATGAAAAGTGTTTAATGATCAGTAGCCTTCAGCATCTCTGACTGATGTCAGTTGGAGTCTTCCCATTGAAATTAACATCATTTACGGCTAAATAAAGGCCAGGAAGAAATGCATAGGGATGAAATATGTATTTTTAAATCTGTCCTTTGTTTAAAAATGAATAAATACCATAAAATTGAGATAAGGGTTAAATAAGTTTCTGAATAAGTAATGGTGATGCACTTAAATAAGTAGGATGGGTTATCAGTAACATAATCAATAGCATAAGAGCTTGCTGGAATATTTATATCTGTTCATCTCAAATAAACCTCATTTTCTGTTTGACAACAGGAACAAATGCTGTTTATTACCAGGAGACAGTAAGGAGTAGGATTGAGAGGGCCAGATCTTATGTTCCACTCACAGCACTTCTTTGAGCATAGCATTTTGATTTGTATGTAACAAACATCTCATACTTTTGATCTGTAATTGTTAATGTTTGATAGAGGGAAGGCTGTCAAAGCTCCAATATTATTGGAAATTATCTTTTTAAGTAGTTATCCAGTACTACTGACATTGACTGAACAGCAAAGTAAAAATGTATTTGTCTCTTCTGATGCTAATTTTCACGTAATGTCCTTCACAGAAAGACACTGCATTCATGCTCTTACTCTGTTTTGATAATGCAGCTCCCTGCTTTTCTTCCCAATTGTTCTAAAGTGATCCTTAAAATAGAAATGCAATGTCTCTATATCTGTGTATTTTCTACTTCCAGCACGTATTCCAACAGTAATCTTGTGTCATAAGTAAATGAAACCAGTAACATATACTATTACTGCTTGTTGCTCAGTGTTTGCTGTCCAACATTACTTCATAACCTCTGAGTTTATTAGGGGGATTTTGTAAGGCATTTCTGGAAACGTTGATCAGATGTAATTCCACCAGACTGAAAGAAATATTTTTTGACTTTGTGCTGTTTTGTGTCAAAGCCAAATTTATGTCTGGGTAGATATTACTTCTTATTTTTGCCAGATAAGCAGTAATACAACAAGACCTCTGTCTCTGCATTCCTCATATTTGGGGATCGTTGGCTTAGCAAGCTATTACTAACAAGCTGTTTTATTTGTGTCATATCAGAGATGAGATAACCAATGCCAGAATTTAGTTTTGTGGATCCTAAACAACTTTTCATTACATCTTTAAGTTGAGGGGATGCACTGGGGCTGCATTTACATTTGCATCTCAGATTTTTTTTTTATTTACCTCGAGTTTGTTCTTTGCTACAGCTCTGTATTTCCCTCAGCATTTCAATCTTTCATCCAAATGACATTTTTCCTTCTATGAATTGACTTTGAGCTTTTCTGTAGATACAAAGCTAAATAAGATTTATCTTATTGGTAGTTAATAAAGTCTCATCCTTAGGAAAACTGAATTCATGAACTGAATCTGTTGAAATATTATCACAAACAATAAGTTATTCTAGATCTTATTTTTGGCCATGTATCACACTCCTAAATGAGCAAAACGAAACAACACTTTACTCATCAATGGAGTAGTCTTGGAATAAAATGGATTATGTTGTCCTAAGTACTGAACTGTTTACCTACTGTAAACAGACATGATGTCTCCTGACTAACTTAGAGGCAAAATGGACAACTCAATCCATCCAGCCCTGTTGTTTCTGTCTTCTTGACAAGAGCCTGGCCAAAAGCTGAGCCATGAGTTAGAACTTCATTTCATCTCACGCTTTCTCAGTGCCCCAGCTGTCTCTTGCTGCCTCCTACACACGGATGTAAAAAATATGCAGTGGAAAGCAGGGTTACTTGTGTGAATCAGACTTTCAAGGCAAAATATTTTCCTAGGTACAAGCATCACCCTTAATAAAAACAAAGCACAGAAATCAGTAGGTCTTGGTGCTAGAAGACCTTCATTGCCACAGTCACCAGCCACTGGGTGTTACCAGTGTAGGAACTGAGAAGCAAACATATTGAAGTATATAAGGAAGAGATCTTCGCAGTTTAGTAACATTGTGAGATTTTTTTTAATGATTTGTTCAGTTTTGCTGCTTTTATTTCTGTGCCGCGTGTTTGATGCATGAGCTCTAGAGTTACTGTCTTGATGGTTTAAATTATATTCAGTACCTAAGTCTCATTTCACTGTTTGCTTTACTCATTCCTTAAAATGAGAAGGGCTTGTGGCTGCTTTAAACCATACAAAATAATGAGTGCTTGCTCACTAGACAAGAACTGCATAATTTCACTAAATACTAACATACAGTAGAGAAGACACTTTGAGAAATGTAATCTGTAATTCATAGCATTGCAAACCTCTCTCTTTAACAAGTAAATCCCAATGGAAGATCTCTTACATGATTCTCCCCTCTGTGCTGGGCATTGTCTACGTTTAAATTGTTTTTCATGTTTATCAAGAGTTGACCTTATCTTGTGAGAGACAGACTTAGAGCCTCTCTCATCCCAAAACTTCACCAAAAGGGGTGAAATGACCGGGCAGACTCTTGCCCTCACTGAAGACGATGAAAGCTTGTCACTGACTTTGGTTCTTGCCTATGAACTTCAGCATTTGTTCTATCATGGCATTGCAGTAAGTTTATATCCAGGTTGAAATGGGAGATACCTGTTTCCTAGTAGTTCTGTTTCCACCTTAAATATTTAAGTATAAGAAGTAAGCAAAAAATGTTCCCTTACTTTGCCTGTTCGTTGCTGCTGCTTTTGATTTAAAGCCTTTCAATTAATTGAGCACAGTGATGACAGTAGGAAGTTGCTGTCATGTGATTTGTGGGACAATTTGGCTTCCACAAAACTGTTGCAGATCCAAAGAAACAGTCCAGCAGACCGGCTGGTTTGTATGAGGGAGGAACATGGATTCTTCTGGCTATTAACTCGGTTTCCATTATGCTACAGTTTACAGTGTGAAAGTAGCCCGACTTGTAATGCTACAGCTTAGCATTTTGTCCTTACCTTCTGCTTTTCATGAAAATAATTCAGTGTGTTACCCCAGATGCACTTGCATGAACCTGTTATAAAACTGCTCTGAGTCTTCTTACTTAACCCCTGAACATGACATATCCTAGAGATTTTCTGGTACCCAATTCTTCTACATATGAAGCTAAACCTTGCAGAGGGAGGAACGTCCTTGATTGCAGCGGCTCAGTTGAGGTATTAATGGATAGTCCAATGTGAGCATTGAAACCAGAATCTGGGCATCCATCTACATCTGGGTGACACTTAATTTAAATAACCTCCTGTGACCCTTGTGTGAATAGTATTGTTCATCTAATTATAGGCAGATTGATCTTGCCCATAAATCAGGTGAATTGTGTATAAATCCTTAATGTTAGGGAGTAGGATCTTAAATGTAAGGTATGTGCAGAAAGAATATAACATGCAGAATAAATTACTCTTGCCAGAAAAAAGTCGATTTGCTGAGTTCTGTTTAGTTTTTAATTTATAAGAAACTCACCCCATCACATTCTTTGCATCTTCTGTTAAAATATTAAATGACACTATATCAAATAAATCCTCTGTGACATTAAAGGAAACAGAGAACTTAGCCATGCATTAATTACACTCCAAAATGTGGCATGCAGCTTAATAAGCATAATTTCAATAACCTTCAAACAATTACACCTATCTTTTAATTGGAGCAAAGGAAAGCTGTGATGCACGCTTTCAGACAAACTATTTCTTATGTGGAACTGTGCTTTGCTGACGAGGTGCACTTCTTGCAGCATGTCACACGCCAGTCTTGTTACGCAGGCTAAATTAACCTCCTGGATATGAGGACGAAAAAAGGCATTATGAGAACCAAGTAGACAATACAGGCATCTCTAAAGCAAAGCTTTCTGAAGAACAGATTGGATTTTGCTAGGAAAATGAAGTCATTTGTTTCTGTTTAAGGAAAATACATTGAAAGGACCATATATGCTTCAAATCCAACAATAACAGTTTAAGATGATAAATGTTATTTTAATGATCCCTATCTACTTTGTTATCTGAGTCATAGCACATATGTTTAAAACAGAAAACATCAGAATCTGCAGAGAAAGTATTAACGTGGGGGAAAAAAATCCCATACAAAATCAGAGAGAGATTAATAGTTTTAATTTACTTAAAAGATATTCACAAACTGTTATAAAAAACAGATTGGTCATAAGAATTAAAGTTGTTAGCATATGCATCTCACAGATTCTGTTATGTTCCTTATGCTGGCAAACTGACTAATGATTTCAAGATTGCTCTCCAGACCGAAACATGACAGTCCGTGTGCTGTGTGTTAGAGCTCTCATTGCTCTGCAGCAGAACAAAACGTAAATTTTGCAGAAGAATTTAGATATTATCTCACAATCTGTTCTGGTGAGAAGAAAGTTGTATAGCAGCTTAATATATATTTCAAACAGACTCTTGCAGCATGTAGGTGAATGATGTATTAAGTATACTGGCCTTGTATTTCATTTTCTTTTTTTTTTTTAATACTGTAGCCACAATCTTAGGATTTCATTGTCCTGTGGATTCTTCAGTTGAGAACTTCTGCAGACCGTTTGGCTGTTTTCTTACATATGTCTGTTTTTTTGTTGTTACAGTTTGGAGGCACTCAGAACAGGATGGGCTGAACACGCAGGTAGTTCTGTTGAAAGTAATGGCAATTGAACTGTGTACTCTGAAACCTAATGGTAATAATTAAAAATGTTAATGCTGCCAACAACCCAGCATTATTAGCTGGATGGGGCTTTGAGCACCTGATCAGCTGTAGGTGCCCCTGTTTAGTGCAGGGGAGTTGGACCAGATGGCCTTGAAGGGACCCTTCCAACTCAAACAGTTCTATGATTATCTACACTAAGCATAGGTATTTGGAAGCATATCCAAGATATTTCATAACAAAATCCGATCATAAAATTTAATATTTTGCCAAAAAAAAAAAAAAAAAAATGGCAAGAAGTCTATCTCTAACAAATCCTGGTAGACTAGAAACTTATGGCTCAATTATCCTACACTGTGGAAGTCCTCAGTATTAACAGAACTGCCTGGAAAATATGCTCCCATGCTCTTCTGAGCAAAAAGATGATGCTAGCGAGCTTTGCAATTGATGTCAGATGACTGGGGAATGAAACTCCAACCCCACGTGTTCCAGTGGTGAGGAAAAGTCTTGGACTTCCTGAGCATTGTTTCTTCTGCCTGGCAATGAGGATAGGAATAAATGAGCAACTACCAGTGAGCTCCTCTCCTCTATTTTAATCCCCAGACATACCCTGCAGGATCACACTTAAGAAATTGGAAAACATTGAATTGCACTATTTAATTGTGGTTAAGTAAACCTCCATTTGGCTGTGCAGGGTTTGCTTCCAAAAACATAATACAAATAAGTAAATAAATAAATTGGAATTAATCTATACTTACAACTGTGGGGCAAATTTACTCCAGAAAATAAATCGAGTAACTTAAGAAATATCTTTTCTTCCCTGTTGCCACTCTTTTGTTTCAACACAACCTGGTGGAGTGGGCTTTGCATATGGCTATGTGCTTCCAAGTGACTGCTGGATAATTAGTAATTCAGCATGACCCTGAATGCTGTCACCCACAAGATGGTAATCACACATATTATGTCTATTTTGCCATTGCTTTGAGCAGGAGAAGACGGAAGGATTTGCCTTCTTCACTAAGAATTTTGGCAGTAGAATTAATCTGCTTCCTTATGGTATTAATAGGAGTTCACTTTTTTTTTCTTTAATTCAAATAATGTCTGAGAACAGCATTTGATATTAAATATTGTATGGGAACTGCTGAGTCACGGCCTGAACCTCTGATTCATCACCTGAGGCGAGCCATGAGTCAGCCAGAGGAGCACAGGTGAAGGCAATTCACCTGTGCTGCTGGAAGGGGTTGGAGCCTGGCTGCACCCCTCCTAGACCTATTTAAGAGCTGGCTACCAGAGGGGAAGGATCTCTTCTGGAGATCGCCTCTATTGGTGTTTTGTGGTGAGCCCAGCCAAAGGGTAAGCCTCCCATTTTATGCTCTTTTGTTATCATTGTCCACTTTGCCTAACTCTCTTGATTATATTGTGATTGTAACATCTTGATATCCGTTGATTATACAGAAATGATAGTATAAAAATGTTGTGTCAACATGTTTCTGTGGAAAATATTGCAAGAAAAGATGTGTTTGGTAGATGCTGGTCTCCAGGACACATTGCCTCTGTTCTGTCACCTGTGGTCCTATAGTAGGACAGCGTCCAGTACTTCAAATACTCAATCACATGCCAAAGGATGTGTTCATGGGAAGGAGAAGATAGTGTTCTTCATTGGTAAAATGCAGAGTATGCCATATTTTTAATGATCATCTGTCATTCCAGTATGAGTGGTTGGCAACCCTGCCTGTGGCAGGGGGTTGAAAATAGATTGTCTTTGAGGTCCTTTTCAATTCAGGCCATTCCATGATTCTCAAAGGCCTGATTTGCCCTAAATTCAGTGAGGCAGCTGAGGGTAAGCAGGGGGATTCAGCAGTTATCTGATTCTCATTTTGGCATTGGTCAGCATCAAAACTGTGTAGATGTTTATCACTACCCAGCATTACTATTCAAGATGAGAATCTACTCATGTGTCTCTACTAACATTTAGCAGCTTCCAGGCAGCTGGGTCACAATTAGGAAGTCTGTCCTTTCTCTCTGGAACATCTGTTCCAGGTAATAGGGACAGCAGAGGAAACACTAGCTTGATGCTGAGTATGATTAAAGGCAAATTTAGAAAAGAATCAGCTGTTAAGCACCATTCCAGGAAGCACTGGGAGCAGTACTTTCCTGTGACCCTCTATTATTACTTAGATTCTTGCTAACCACATTGCACACAGCCCCCTCCTCCGCTTGCTCAGTGCTCTGGTCTGTCTCCGTCACGCACAGTCACTGCCAGAGATGCTGGTGATGTCATTGCAGCATGGGAGAATATGTGTAGTTCTGTCCAGACAAATGCAGCTGTACAACCTTAATACCTGCCCCACTTGGGTCTGGAAATTGCCATTATCTCTGCAGTCCTCTATAGCTCTAACGGACCACAGGCATTCCTGGAAAATCCTCTCCTCTGATTTTGCTTTCAGTCACCTTTCAATGCTCTTAACTGATGGATCGTAACTTTGAGGTGAAGCACAGTGTTCTTAGAATGGAAACACTGACAAAACTTGGAAACATCAGATTGTGAAATAATAGCTCACGATCTGAAGAATCAGCCACCAATCCTCTGTCCGTATTCCAATCTTCTGTCTTTGTTTATCCTTCTCCTTCACACCCATGGACAGGATAAAGCACATCATGAAAGAGGCAGTATGAAAAACAGTGGTTTACTTACGTCCCACTGACTAAACTTACAGGGCATTTCCTTCCCAAGTTCAGTGTGAGCATGCTGGAGTGAATTTCATGCACACTCAGAGAGAAATGTCACTTTGGAGTGGGTCTTCCAGAAGTGTGAATCAGTCTGCTTGCCCACTAGGAAAGGAAAAGTCCCAATAGTATCTGAGCCCTCTGGCACTGTTCTCTGCAATTTGGGGGTAGAATTGTGGAACAGCGAACTACACTTCTTATCATACCTCTTAAACATGCATGCATGACAAGAGGTTTTTATTTCCACTTCCAAACCCACAAAATGCATTTGCTTGTATCTCAGTATGTGTTTCCATCCTATTTGCATTGTGTCATTACCTCCTGCACCAAAAGATGCAGCACTCTGTGTGCCAGCTCTCTCGCTCTGCTGTTTAAAATCCTGGTGCTGAGCCTCCTGTTCCAGGTGATCGATGCAGATGCAGCCCAGGTGGACGGGAATTAATTGATGTGACATTTTACTATTAATTCAGAACATAGGGCTGATGTTAAGAGGGGTTTTAATTATTCAGATGAAGCCTCCTAGTTCAGGAATCCCCTTAGATGCAGTCTTCTGAAAGATGTAGGAGTGCAACAGGGGGAAGCATAACCATTTGCCTTGTCTTTGCCTTGTTTTCTCAAACACTGCAGAGATAGTGGACACTGTTAGAATGAAAATGCTTGGGCAGGTGGATCTTTGGGCTGATTAGATCTTACACACTGGCAACTTTTTCAATGTAAGCATTCTTTATTTTACTTTTTACATGTTAACAGATAAAGAATTAGACTGTACTTGAGGTGATCTGGAAGGATGGATAAGAAAGAAAAATTATCTACTGCTATATATATATATAGCTATTAAAATATTCAAGATGGTTGTTCCTTCTTTGTAAATGCAAATGCAAGAATCATAAAGCATATGGTAAGGGATACTCCATCACTTCTGAAGCACACTTTTGCTAGTATAGAAATGAGTTATGTTATATTCCATAATTCAGGGATTACATTTTGAACATGATTAAGCATGTCTTTGAGGCACAGGTACACATATTCACTCTATTTCAGAAATAAAATCAAGTTGGAAGCTACCAAAAATATTTTCTGTAAGCATTTAAATGAATGGATCTGCTAAGAATTTGCATAACGTCTTGCTCATGAAATGCAAAACCTGTCATAAATCATAATTCAATTTATAACACAATTAAATGCATGTGTCTCTGTTCTCTGTTATGGTTCTTGGAAACAGTTATCTTGCACAGCTGAAGAAAGAGGGGCTGCCAAAAGCTGAGAATGAGCACGTAGGAATAGAAAGCAAATACCAGGTAACCACTTCCCTACCTGTTTCTTGTGGTTTTTTTTCAGCTGTCCTACAATCAGCCAAAATCGTTCAGCATACTTCAGATTCCTTCTAATTTCTTATTTTGTTTATGACACAGTACCACCAAATCTCATGGCACTCTGGCTGCTTCATTGAAATCAATTGTAAGAACCTTTCTGCTATTTTGGTCTTTTTGCAGCTAATGATCCTCAGCAAATCTCTCTGATGAGAAACAGAAAACTACAAAGGGACTAAAATTCGGTTTGTAAAACTTACCCAAAGACTCGTCATAAATTCTCATTTCAAACCAGGCTTACACCTCCATTAAGTTGGCAGCAGTATTTTTCCAACATTCTGTGTTTTTAAAGCATGCTTTTCAAAGCCCATTGCCATAAATTTGAACTTCTTCTAGGCCTACTGTTGGTTTCACTGTTCTGTCAGAACGCATCAATCTTTTGCAGATTACAGAAAGATCAATTCTAGAAATAGCATTGGAAACCTTGAAAAGCTGAACTGAGAAATGAAATACTTCTGACACAGTGTGTGGAGATTACATTACTTGAATCTTTACATTTTACTGCAATCATTGACTTAGTTAAGGGGAAGATAGGGTAGCAGGAGTCTGGGAAACCAGAAGTTTAGTGCTGACCTGAGTAGTGAATATGAAAAAGGCCCTTTCTTCCATGCAAATGACTGATCATTTTTAATAAATTAACCAACATAATCTTAAAATCCAGCTAATATCACAGAACTGGTGAACTGAGCGATGTCATACAGAGGCAGAACTGTAAATCAGTCACAGAATACCTCAAGTTGGAAGGGACCTCACTGTCACAGAGTCCAGCTCCTACATCGAGTCCAGCTCCTACATCAAGTCCAGCTCCCAGTGAAAGCCTTCCTCCAGCTGTGCAAATTTGTTTCTGCAGAATTTAGCTCAAGCCCTTATTTTTAAAGCTGGAAAGGAATAAAAGAAGTTGAGGAGTGCCTGGTGACTTGGGACTTTGCTTCTATGACTCCAAAAGGTCTCCAAAAAATCTCATCTCGTGCTTTAAATCAGCGTCCTGACTACAATATATCAGAAAAAGAAAATCCCTTCAAGTAGGCAAGCTTTTACTGAATTGCAAGGTGAAACGTCATTTTGAGGAGAAAGGCTTCACTTCCTTGTGTCATTTTGCTGATTCACATCCCATTCTTGCTCATACCCTGGCATTTTGGTAAGCAGAACGCTGTTTATAGTTTTTGTTTTTTGCCTAATTGCTTAAGAGAACTGTTTCAGAGACCTAATTACATATGCACCATAAACATTTTATTCCTGTATGCTATGTGGTCAGTTCTGCCCAAAGGAACCACCAGCAGCCTCTACGGTTTTAAGGATGGCTTTGTTTCTGTTAGTAAAGGATGTTAATGCTAGGAATGCTAGTTAACATTAGAAAAATTAAATGGAATTAGTAAACTTTGTACATTTGTTAATGTTTTTGCATCAGTGATTCCTCTCTTTGGCCTGATAATCGAGTTTCATTGTTCAAATATTCGTTGTATGTGGTTAAATGGACACAAACCAGGACTATATAGAATGTTAGAGCTGAAAGTAACCAGCACAGGAACATTTGCCTGATTTCAGTTACTTTTCTCAGATATGGGAAGTTCTGCCACTGACATTTCATCTCCAACAGGATTTCTCCTATAGTCAATGTCATTTTCTCTACAGTAAAAGCACAGAGAATTTAACAGCAATAACCATCATAGAAACTGAATTTCTATACCTCCAGGACTGAACAGAGATTAATGTAACTTCCACATTCTTATCAAGGTATTTTATTGTACTTTATGGGAACAATACAATTTACTCTTAAACGATATGGGGCAGTTTAAAGAACAAGGCTGTAATTTCTTAACAAATGCTTTGAAGACCTTCAGGTGATTGTTCATTTTTAAAATGTCATGATTTTCTCTATAGCTTATTTAGGCAAGTGTGGTCATCCACACATGACAAAACAAAATTAAAAAGGGCACTTAATATTCCAGCTGCCAGCAGTTGGGTGGATGGGGTTGCTTAATATACACGTATTGCTCCAAACTGTCCAAGACTTTTGGATAAATTAAGTGCAATGTATTAATGCAATTGCAGTGGCAACACAAACCACATAGCTGGGAGGTCTTTTTACAGTATGAGACATTATTAACGTGTCCCTGGTTCTGATTATACCAGATTAAAATGTTTGAAATTTTACTTACTTTCTTTATCTCCCCAGGAGAGTAAATTCTGTTGAGGAGCTGAATTGTCACTGTTTCAGACCTTGGTGTTCAGCTGTTTTAAAGTGGAATTGCCATAGACAATAGCCGAATGACCTTTTATATACATACATACATATATATATTTGACACATTTTTTCCTTCACTTTGAATTATTACCTTTTTCCTTTGTTTCTGGACTACATTGATCCAGGGTGGATAAACCAGCTTGAAAACACTCATTTCTTCATATGAAATAATAATTTAAATAACCAACACAACACAACACGACTTTCCACTATTTAAAAGAAATAAAAACCTCTTAGAAATTATTATTGCACGGCATGGGACAAAAACACATGGGGAGATAGAAGTTTAAGTTTCCCAACTTGCAGATCAGTGCTGAAATTTCAAAGGAAATGTGTTAATGAGAAACAATTATAGTGTGCTGCAGTGCTTAACTGATCTATTTGTAGTTCTAGTGCCAAGATGCAGAAGACACATCTATGCTGAGCACTAGTATCAGTGATAATAGGCCTCTAAATTGGAAACGATCATTACAAAGACACCAACCAGACTCTTTCTCTGGTACATAATAACAAGATTGAGATAAAAATCGCTTTTCCTAATTCGTTCACTTTCCTGTTGCTGCACATCCTGTCAACATTTGTTTGTAATTATATTAATATGGTAAATGAAGCACCCCGTTGTGCCTCACAAAGAGTAAATCTGTCTCATATTGCTATATGTATATATTTTCTCTTGGTACTGATAATGTGTTGTTTAATCTCAGTGAGTGTAAGGGTATAGATCAGTGCTGGAACCCCATCCCCTAGGAATTGTGCTTCGGCCAGCGGAACAGGGAACGATCTTGTAGAAATGAAACGGTACCTAGTTTATTTCATGCTGTACTGTGAACCCATTCTTTGTGTCACAGAGAAAGCAAATACATGCCATGCATTTCCACCATTACTAGAACATGCTTCAATAGCAGTGATGATTTCTTTCATCAGTTACCGCTGTTAGAGATCTCAGCACAGACATGGAAAGGCTCAGAAGGACACAGCAAGGAAATTGTTCATTCCAGATAAGTAGAGGACAGTTCAATTCATTTATGGATTGTTTCTAAAAGACTCTGCTAAAACTACCTATTAAGATAGAGGAGATGGGGAGGAGGGAGAATCAATCTCATCTCTCAATCTAAGTGAACAAAGAATTGCATGTGAAGCTGAACGGAGTGAATAACAAAGCTCACACCAAACCCAAAGGAAAAGAAAAAAGAGCCTTATTTTGCATAATTATGTCTGAATTGCACTAAATTTGACAGAACACGTTCCATTGTAAGCCCTAAGGTCATATTTAGGTGGAGCAAAGCATCACATATACTGGCTGCAGTGTGCTTTTTCTAGTCTAATCTGAAGTCTCATGGGACAGCATGCAAGGGGACGGCATGCACAGTTGAAGAGCTTTGGTTTAAATTCGGTTGTTCGGTTTAATTGATACGTGTGTTGAAAGCTATGACAGCACTCTGTCAGATCTCTACGTTTCTGGGGTGGCTTTCTTATCTCTAAAATAGAAATGAAATAGAAAATATTAATGTTGCTCTGTTAAGAGAGTGATAAGGTTTAACTCATGAATATTTGTAAACGGCTTCACAGGACACTTCAAAAGTATGCTTCAAAATGCACAGTGTGTTTTTTAAATGGTGTTTTACCAGTGCTACCATGCCAAGGGTTTGGTTGAAGCTTGTGTTTAAAGTGATGTCACCGAGGCTCATGGCAGAGCTTTCATGGTCAGTACTACCTACATAATTTGAACACGGGTCTTCATAGAAACCCACAGGAACAGAGCTCTGCCCTGTGCCCTGGGGTAACCTACTCAGAATGAGCTTTTTCTCCCTAAATGTAAGAACCTAGAAATACTATGACCAAGGTTCTAAAATGACAGTAACAGTCCTGTTTGAATGAAAACAAATTGTATTTACAGAATTGCTGATAGAGCATGGTCTTCTTGTACTATCAGTATAAAATGTAGGAATTAAGAAGGCAAATAAGAGCATCCCAAACTCAACAGCTCAAGGAGGCACTAAAGCAGCAAGACGTTAAAAAACAGCCCAACATCTCATAGGCAAAAATTAATAAATCAAAGATAAAGTAAACTTTCTAGATAAGCAGGAGCATTCTAATGCTATCCTGATAAAATCAATCTACAAAAAACGAGTCAACAGTTTCCATATTTTCTCCATCTTTCTGCAAATGTACATCCTCATGGCTGAACTGTTTCAGGTTACTTATTGATCAAAGTAAGGGAGCGATGTGCAATTTTTTTTGCCTTGAGTGATTCCATTAACTTGTGCAGGACTGCTTGGGGCCACCAAGCACAGTCGAGTGAAGCCGCTTAACAATTAACAAACCTCACAGCGTTCCAAGGGCATGAAAGAGCCAAAAGCCATTGCAATACAGGTTTGCTTTGTTAGTACTGCATATACACTACATGTGACTGCCGCAGTTGTCACATGGGTTGCTTCCACCAAATCATGCAGCTTGTTAATTAGAGTTATTGAATTGAGTTGGAAGGGACCCTTAAGGGTCATCTGGTCCAACTCCCCTGCACTGAACAGGGGACGATGAGACATAGATGTAATTTGTATATACACATTTGGGAGGAGCGTGGTCGACTGTCTGAATTCCTTGATTCTTTTTTCCATTCAAGAGCCCCAGGAACTGGGAGGTCAGGATACTAGGAGAGAAGGTTCTTCACCAGCGGGTGGTGGGCATGGAGCAGACTTCCCAGGGTGCTGGGCAGCCCTAAGCTGCTACATCAAGATCTCCTAGAGATTGGGTCTGATTTTTGGGTGGCCACATGTGGAGCCAGAGTTTGGACTCAATGATCTTTATGGGTCCCTTCCAACTCGGAATATTCTATAGTTCTATGATTCAGTTATAACATTTCAACTAGAAGCACAACGAAATCAATATTATTAATAATAGACAAAGTCTCTTTGTAAGCATGACCCACTGGAAACATCACATCTTGACCTCCAGACATGGGCAGCATATTTGTGACTTGAACACACTACCGGACCTCAGCTTTTCCCCCAGAAAGCTGCAGAGCGTTTGCCCAGCTGAACCCCACGCCACTCTACTGCGAGTGCGTTCACCGCAGCAGAACCCCGCGGGCTGAAGGACCGGAAGCCACGGTCGCGGGCCTCGGCTCGAGAGCTCTCCCTCAGGAGCCGCGCCCTGTCAGGACCGCGCCACGGCCGCGGGTTCGAACCCCGAGGGGGGCGGCAGTTCCGGGAGCGGAGCCCGGCGCTCTCACACCGGGCTTCGGCCGGGGGTCCCGCTCGGGCTCCGGCGGGAGCGGGCGCAGCGCACATGTGCGGCCGCCCGGCACATGCTCACTGCGCGCGGCGCATGAGCAGAGGCGGCGCGGGGCCATCGGACATCTTGGGCCGCCCCGCACCGAGCGGGGAACGCCGTTGCCGCCGCCGCCGCCGGGCCCCGGGGCGGGAGCAGCCCGACAGCCTCCGCGCCTCCCGCCTCGCCCGCCCCGGCGCCGGCTGCCGCCCCCGCCTCCCCCGCGCCGCTCAGAGCATCCCTCCTCCCCTTTGCGTTTGTCTTAATTCCGCTCAGAGACAAGATGGCAACGCCGGCGGCGGTAAACCCTCCCGGTGAGTAGCGCTGCTGCCGGTTCGCCCCGCGTGTCCCGGCCGCACGGCGCGGCCCCGCCCGCCGCAGGCACGCAGCGCCTGGGAACGCGGTGCGGAGGGCGGCAGCGCTGCCCGTGCGGCGGGAGAGGCTGAGCTGCTCGGGGGGTCCCTCACAAGCATCGGCTCCATCCTGGTCTACGGGCACGGGGAGCCGGGTGTCGACAACGCAGGTTGTGGCTGCGTTTGCCAAAAGGTGCAATAATAGCGTTGGATTTTTTTGTTTGTTTGTTAGTAACTTATGAAAAGAAGGAACTGAACTGCAGTTTTCTCTTTGAGTTCTTTGCTGGGAAAGGCTTTCCCTGAGGTGGCGGTGGGTCTGTGTGGAGTGCCATAGTGGATATTGCTGTGATGCACTTTGACCGGCTCAGCGTTGGGTTGCCTAGTGTCCAGTATGAAACACAGTGGCACAGCGGAGCTTGCACCGAGCTCAGTGCCAATGAGCACTTTCATCAGAAGTGGATCCAGTTTTATGTCTTTTAATTTCGTTGTATTTCCTCGTCACTGTCAGTTCTGATTGCAAGTGGTGTGCTGGAGTGAACCTAACACCAAAATGTTGTCCTTGTTGCTTTCACCCCCTTGTGAACGCTGTGACACACACAACTGGTGTATTTCAACCAGCAGCAGTAAAGGAGGCAGGAGCAATCCAGTCGGATTGAGCTTTTGTTTTCAAATTCTATGTATTAAACGAAAATCAGTATTTAATGATGGGTTATCAAATGTGTTTTATTTAGCGTCTAGGCTACCATGTTGTGCACGATAGCAGAATTCCACCGTGCGTGCACGTGGCACCAGTCAGCAAGTGGTTTCGAGCAGCTGAAGCTTGGTTTGTTTCTTACTCTCTGCTCCTCCTAAGCTATGCAACAGGAGCAGCCCCAGCCACGTGCAGGTCTGTGCTCAAACCGCTGGGTTTAGTAAATCTGGCAGCTCTTTGGCACCAGCCTCTTTCTCCTGTTCCTGCCCACCTGCAGCTGCAGCCAGCAAAGCTGTGGTTACATAAGAGGTATATATGCACCTCACGAAGAGCAGCCTCTAAGCATGGCTTTGCATTTGTTTCTCTGTGACCCAGGGAATGCACATGTTGTGAATTTAGGGAGAGCTTATGGGAAATAGGAGCAGCGTTGGCTGTATGCGTTGTGGTCCTCAGACTATTCAGCGCAGATTGCAGGTCCACAGGAAGGATGAGGGAACGAGCTGGTTTCCTGAGGTGAACTAATGCGTGCTTCTGTAAGGCTGGGGTCACAGCATCTTGTTGCTCCACAGCTAGGTAGTCAGAGCAGAGCTGAGCTGGAAGAAAACTCATTAGCTCTTAGTGATCCTCCCTCGGTATTTGCGTGTGAGTGCTGCTGTCAGACAAAGGTAGCTATGCGTGGGCAAAGTCAAAATGAGGAGATTTTGAACTGTGTTCACAGTGTTTCCTCTACCACGGACAGAAGATAGAGCTGCACAATGTATATTAGTTTATGCTATATTGTTTGACATGGTAGCAGTCTCTCTATTTTTTTTTATTCTGGACTAGCTGTGAAGCAGTACAGAGAAGCAGAATCAAAAGCTTTGCTGAGAGGATTTGACGACTGCTGTTTTCTTCCTGGGCCAGATCCTCAGTTGGAGTCAGATGAAAGCAGCCCTATTAGTATTGGTGAAGCTGCACTGCCTTATGCCAGCTGACTTCCTGATCCACGATGTTATGGGAGCACAATAGAGAGATTAACTTGTTAAGCATCTTTAATGATGATTAGAAATTACAATATGATTAAATTTTTATTAAGCAATTGTCTGGGGTTCTAATAACATTTGGTAATTTAGGCAGGACATTAACCTACAGCTACCACAATACAAATACGTGTGGCGTTAGTCATATCCTAAGTAGTGGAATGGGGATTATCAGATGCAGAAAGCCGGGTGTTCTGTGGTTCTGAGGATGAAAGTCCTTCCATGTGGTATCTCCTGGTGCACAGCCACGTGCTGTTGTGTGCTGTTACCTCCTCTCACATGCTAGATGCAGATTGATCCATTTTTCCTGATTTCCTTGCAAGGAAGGGTTTGAGTAGCCAGAACTCATGGAAGTTGGAGAGACTTGCAACCTGTCCTTGTTAGGGCTTGTGGGAATTGCAGTGACAGGAACAGGATGGTGACAGGGACATGGCCACCCCTGCTGATAGTTCATGGTGGTGAAGGGGCTCGTCCAATGCTGCAGTGGGACATTGCACTGATGAAAGTGAGGGGCTCTGAAGAGTGATCTCCTGTACAGCTCTTGCTGTATGATTGACCTTAGGAATATGATCTGGTTGGAAGTACTTTGTTCATTTGTCATAATTCAGATGACTAACTGAACACAATACAGGTGTGTGGGAAGTTCATCTGCATTGGCACAAAGCAGCAGAGTTAATTTATTTCCTCCTGAAATAAGATTGGCATATTAAGTGGTTTTTAAGAACAAAAAAATTGTGGGGGTGTAACAAGCATTTCATAAATTACTGCTTGCAGCAAAGAAACTTAATGCCACATCTGTTTTAAATATATGTATTTTTGGGATGCAAACTTGTCTGTAACTGTTGTTACTTGGAGGTCAAATTCTGCTTAACTTGCAATGAAGTAGGTGATGTGGTGATTCTTGTATTAGTCCATTTAGGATGAAAATGTAGAACTCATAATGAAAACAATGTTTTATTTTCCTTATTAAGTGATCTTGGGTGAAAAGTTCCTTTTCGTTCCCAGGGTATCCAGCTGGAATGGAAAATGGGAGAGTGGTTTGCCTGCACCTGTAGCTCTCACATATTCAACACAGAGCCCAGTTGTTGGTTTTACTGCAACAGTAGTAGCAGCTTTGCCCTTCATTTACTGTGTAGACTATGCAATAAACCCCAAAATCAGTTCTACAGCATTCTGTGCGTTCTACTGATGGTGGGCTGTAATGGGCTTTAATGTTTCTGGGATGCAAAAAAGTAGTCGCTTCTAAGATAATGTTAAAACAAAGATCTCAGAAGCTCAACGCACATTAAACTGTGGGATCCATAAAGTACTGATTCCCTTCCTTCTTTTTTTTTTCATATCTTTGCTGCAGCAGATTTTGCTCTTTCATTCAGACTGTGTTGTGAGATGATAGTGCTTATTGGATTGTTCTCTGATAGTATCCTGACCTTCAGGACCGTGTGCGGAGTAGCAAATTTCTTGTTACTTTTTATCTACAAGATAAGAAACATTTCATTTTAAAGTATCTCTTCTGTCACGGAGTATTTATTTAAAATTTGCGTATGCAGCTTATGGTTAGTTTCAAATATTTTTTCAAATAGAATAATGTTTTCCTGAGGCTCTTAATAAAAATGCACAACAAAGCAGGCAGTGCTGATGCCTGTAATACCATATGGTTTTGCTGTTTTTTCTTTCCAGTAAGAAAAATTGCTGTAGAGATTAAGTAGGAAAGGCAAAAAGCAGCCATTTCAAAACAATCAAGGCAAATAACACCTTTGAGTTAGTGATTATTGTTATTAAGAGGACAGAAATGGGGCTGTCATTAGGAAGATGAATGCAGAGATTATGCTTAAATGGCTTGTGAAGATCAGATGTGCGTGTAGTTTAGGGTAATTTTTTTAGACTTAGTACTTCATAACTGACAAATAAGAATGGGAGTGTGTTAATTCAGTGCTAACTGAAGAAAGTGCAGTGCTATTAAAACTTGCAATAGAAAATGGAAAGAGGGGGCCTTGAGTTTAAGACCCTTGGGGGATTTAGATCTGCCTGTAGCAAGGTCTCCTTGGGTGGCCAGAAGTACTCGGAGGGAGATTTGTAAAGAAATCTGAAAATTCAGAGCAATGCCCTCTCCCATTCAGTAGGATGGTTTTGCAGAATAATAGATTTGCTGGCCCAAACAGGCAGGAATTCAGAAATTCCAGAAATCTTGGATGTTGGGTCAGTATACAAACAGTTGGTACTTGTTTGTTCTTGCCAACAACGCTTCTTTTGTTCCAATGTAAAGCATTTCCTCTCAGTCCATGTCTATCCAGCGTTCTGTTTAAAGAGAAAGAGAAAGTTGTGTAAGGCTGCTTTTGTACATTTTAGCTTCTGATTCTAATCCAAAGTGGATGCGTAGTGTAAGTGAAGTTTAAAAATAAGAAATAATAATAATGAATCGTTCATCATCTACTATTGAAAAATCAAAACCAAAAAGCAAATTGATCTTGGTAGGCAGGTATCTAAATTAATATTTGAGTATGGAGGGTGTGCTTTTGGTCAACGAAATGAAAAGCATTGCCCTGTTTAGTTAGCACATTCTTGGAAGATCTTCAAGCATCAGTCTGATGTTCTTATACCTGTTTGATTTTTTCTTGCTGTTCAAGTCTGCTGTTCTTAATTGGTGGAATAAATTCTCATGGACCAGATCTGTGCTTCGTGGTTACTCCTAAAAGTGACAAAACATTATTGCATATCAGCAAACATTGGCCTGGCAGATGGATAAGTTATAAGCTTTGAAACTCAAAAGCCAAACATAGAATGTCAATTTTTTTTCGGAAGAGTTATTTGAAACTTTGAGTGCTCACCGTTTCAAATGGGTTTGTGTAGAAAAATGGCAAAATGAATAAAGCATCTTTTGTATGTCCTGGTGTTACAGTTTACATGAATTAATGGCCATAGTTGTGCAGTGAGTGATGGATTGGAATCCTCAGCTGTAATTTCCCTTTTTGTAACCAAAGCTATCTGCGCATGGAGAAAGAGACCTCCTTTGTTTTGGATGCTCTACGTTTTGAGCAATGTTTCTAGTTTTTCTGTTTCTTCTCCTTGTCAGCTGTTAATTCCATTCGCCGGCCTTTCTCCCATGTTCCTATCCTCTGCTTTCCATTCTGCGTCCCACTTTACATTGGCTCCTCGAAGGGTGTTGTTAAAATGTAAATACATCCTGCAATTGTACTGCTGCTTCCCTATAGTCTATCAACAGCTTATGAGATCGGCCTTTACAGTCTATGGGTAGCATCTGAGCTCCTTAGGTAAAAGCTGTTCTTCTGTTGTAAGTAGCAGTTGCGCTACCTTTCACATAACGGAGCCGGTATTTTAAAGTATAATCAATTGGCTCAAATTAGAACCATCCATAGGTTTATTTCTTCTCTACATGTCTGTATGTTGCTGTTCTGTTCAGGCACAGCTCCTAACGTTAATTTTAAATGTTTGCATTTGGGCTGCTGCTGTTTTTCTCATCTAAATGTCAGTTGCATTTGACAAATAGAATAACAAAATAATCATTTTTTTTTTTCTCTAATCAACGAAAAATGGTGTTGAATTGCTTAATTACTGGCTTTTCCTGCATACAGATGGGGAGGCTTTTCAGGTAAGTTGCTCATACAAAATGCCTGAAATGGGTGGTAATTAACAACTGGCTCTTCATTGGTATGTTAATTGTGCTGCCATTTGTCCTGGTGCCTGTCCTTGTTTAAATGCTCGGTTACACTGAACTGAAGCGTTCTCTTCCTGGCAAACACGGAATGTATCGGAACAGTTTGACTCCGAGATATATGCAAATATTTTATGGGAAGCAGCATGCCAGTAAATCACTGAGGTGCGAAGAACAAAAACACTGCGGATTTGTATTCTGCAGAGGTAGAAGCAAAATCTGTTTCTGTGGAATGTATGGGCGTGATTTTGAAAAATGTTCTCCATTACGTTTCCAGTAATAGTCCAGAACTCAATTTTAGGTAAGTGGATGGCTGGGGGGACTTGTTACTGTTAGCTGTGCCCTTTAGAGAAGGTAGGTGGACAACTGAGCACTGGGAGATGCTTCTCTCAATGCGTGTGTTTGTGAAACTGCATTGCCTGTAACAAAAGGGGTGGAAAATCAAGCTGAACTGGAAATGCTTTTAGAACTTGAGGTAAAACAGGTTATTTTGGATGCAAGGAGAGTTAAAGTAACTTCTTGTGTATGGATCATGGCAATAGTTTCAAATCTTATTTAATTCACTTCTGAGAACAGGGATTGCCTTCTGTTACCTGGATGGTGCTTTGCACAGGGTAGCCCCAACCTCCAGGTGTTACTGCAGTGGATAAAACCAGGCTGCCTCTGGCGTGTATCTTTAGGTTATTCAGTGCTGTCCTGAAGAAGGGCTGAGCAATGATGCAGAACGAAACCAGGATTTTAGTTTGCTAAGCATCGAAAACTGTTGGTCTTCCTAGTGCTTTGTGAAGCCAGCAACCCGGGAAAGTAGGTGCTGATTTTGCAACAGTAGCCATAAGAAGAGAATTACAGTTCTTGTAGCCACAGCCACTGAGAAGGAGCTTAAGTACACAGGAGCTGTGCAGGCAGGCCCTGTGACTGCCTTCAGCAAAACTCAGGTCACGCTGCCTGCTCCTGTGAGTCATGTTCTTGCTGTTTTGTATGGGGACACCAGTGGTTTCCTCCCATTTAATTTTTTAGGGCATCTTTACGAGATTGCCTTGCTCTTTATGCATTCTATTCCCCTGTATATCCTCTGCGTTTTCTGTAATGAGTGGTGATTTGACTAAAAGAAAGCAGGGCTGCGTAATGAGAACTTCCCTTTGTTATGGGATTTTCAGCAGCCTTTGCAATGTGATGGCCAATCTTTGGAAGTATGTAAAGGTTTTCATGTTCCTGGGATAAATATTCTTTTGCTAATTTGTCTTGTTGGTGTTTTCATATAAAAAAGGATGACGTTTAATTTGCTGGGCAGTCAGCTTTGTGGGAATAGCAATTGCTGCATTGAAGTTTGAAGTATGCATTTTCATTGTTGAATTTAAAGTAAATGAGCCATCATGAAAAAAATACAGGACCATTTTCAAGCTCGTTTATGAAGACTGGAAAAGAAGAATGCTTTCTGAATACGTGGGCACAGTCAAAAGGTGGGGTGCAGTCCAAGTAATTGTTCTTCAGCTGCGTTCTTCAGCCGGCATTGACAGTGAGACACAGTTTGGATGGAAGAGGTCTGACTGTCCACCTCCACTGCACCAGCGCCCAGTGTAGGGCTGGGTTTGGCTACCTCTGACAGTAACCATTAGCAGTTGAGGTGCTGAGGGCAGGTTTCCCTCTGAGTCATCATGGTGGTGATTTCCTGCATAGAAAGCAGTGGGCTGAAGCATTAAGTAGGTCTTAAACGAATATAATAGTCTCCAAAAGTCTCCTGTTAAAGAATAAAACTGCAAGAGGGGGTTTTCTTCTTTCACTGTAGCTGATGGCATTGTGAGTTATGCAGTTTTATGGGAGTCTTTTGTTGCTCTTGTAAGTTAATCAAGCTTGAGAGCTGGCTCTTGAATGAGAGCAGTTTTTGCTTTTATTTTTTCTAAATGAGATTGAATGGTTTTGTACTTGCTTTGAAGCTGTGCTCTCTGAGATGTAGTGGTAGATCAAATATATTTTGTTGGCCTTTCATTCAACAAACAAGCATCAGAAATTTCCAAGGTGTTTGCTGACTCAAGACTTATTAATTATTGTTGTTATTTTCTTTTAATGCTGTTCTCCTTCAGCCACTTGAGCCTTTTGGTTCTGAACTGGAAATGGAACTGAGGCTTAGGATTTTAACATCGTAGCGAAAGGTGCCAATCTGAATTTCTTTCACAAGGTTCCTACGGCCTTGATGTAGGATTTCAAGCAGTCATATATTCTAAGCACACAAACTAGCTTTCTCTGAAGCTTTTCCTGTTGTTGATTTGTATTTCTCACTTTGCTTTCCATGCGTGTTTTTAAAAAGAAGGCCATGTAAATACTCAAAGTAATTTTTGAGGTTAGGCAGCTGTAAAAGAAAACCTTAATTCTGTGGTGCAGTAATCCAATTAGAAGTAGATAGGTGGTTTTACTGTTGGCATTTTGGTTGGATAGAATCAGTTGGAGATCTGTGGGTGGAAGGAACATTTACATGAAGTTCATGCTGAATTGTGTTTTGCTTGAGGAAAACTATTCATTACTTGCAAAGCTGGCACATGGTTTTTTTTTTATTCCTTCTCCAAAGTATTATCTGATGACTGTGATGAAAAGGTTGATATGTCATTAAGGAATTGGTTCTGCCTCATCTACTGATGAAGTGCAAAACCTCTCCTGCCTTTGGCATAATGGAATAAGGTGCATGCAGAACACCAGTCCTTGCCTTATCCTGGGAGGGTTGTGCCTGTGGGAAGTGTTTTGGGATGTGTAGTGATGGCCTTGTCTTGGCATGGGATGCTTGGAGGTCAATAGCATCTCAGTGTCAGCTTTGCATCTCTGCCTGATGAGATTGTTTTTTCAAGATGGTCTTCAGGACAAAATGTTCTTTTATCCTTGTTCAATTTAAGATGTCTGTGGTAATTATGAATAAGGATTTCAGAGGCCAATAAATTCTCTCCGTACGGGGAAATTCTTGGCTGTTACAAGCTGCCTGCATTTTTCAGTTTTATTGCTGGCTGGCTGCCTCCTGTCTGCGTTCTCTCGGTCAGCTCTCAGACATGTCTACAAGCTCTGGGCAGGGTCAGATCTACTCCAGCTTTCCTGCTCAGCCTCTGACAAGTCCTATGGCATCCCTGTGCCTGCCTAGCCACCTGATTTCTTCCTGTTCTCCTGGGTACCATTTGCCTGTCCTGCATCAAATAGGGAATATCCTTCTTTTCCTTCTTTCCCCCCCCACCCGTAGTTATGCATATAATTGATAATGTTTTAATAACAGACTTTTATTGCAAACAGGTTTATGTTGGTCAAGCAAAGAATTTTTCTCCTTTTGGGAAGAAAGGAGATCAAAAGCAGTGTGTGTGTGTGTATGTATGTATCTGTGTGTGTGTATATATTTAGATAGAGGAGGTCTGACTGTGCCCACCTCCACTGCACCAGTGCCCAGTGTAGGGCTGGGTTTGGCTACTTCTGACAGTAACCATTAGCAGTTGAAGTTCTGAGGGCAGGTTTCCCTCTGAGTCGTCATGGTGGTGATTTCCTGCATAGAAAGCAGGAAATGGCAGGTGTTATTTATTCTAAGCACATAAATAATGATCAATTCATGTTTGGGTATGGTGTTGGGATAGTTTTTCTTTAGTGTCTTAGAAAAGTATAGCATGAGCATTGACATACAAGCATAGGCATGACATTGCTGAACTAGCAGCGATCCACCTGGCTGTACAATCTTAATAAAGGCTTTACAGTTTATTTCTTGCTCTTTTAACTGATGATCACTTAGTCTGCCTTTGAAAACATATTGGTTTGTTCTCAGCCAGGTACAATTTCAGTTCAGATTGAGAGCAAAATATTGATTGGCTCATGAGCACAAAAATATAAAACTGTGTGAAAAATAGTTTCACTGTGAAAACTATGGGTCATTTTTCAAGTGTTTGGTGTTTGCTTGGGAGCTGAATTTAAAAAATAGGGAAATGTATTATTAGGAAGGATACGTGGTTAGTAGGTTAACTTTTAATAGTCTTTAAATCAAGTTAATGAGCTTTCTCTGGAAGTAAATATGTTTTCAGAAATCAAATCATGATTCTTCCTGCTGTTGCGATGTAATGATAAGCTATTTGTGGTGGCTTTTTGTTGTTGTGTTTTTTGGTTGTTTTGTAGAAGCATTGGGTTGCTAGCAGTTGTTTGCTTTCTTCTGCAGAGCTCCTGTTGCAGTTGGAACGTGACTGCCAAGCTTGGCATTCAGAGTAATTGTATATGTCCTCTGTACTTGTCTGTGCTGCTCTTCAGTCAGCAAATATGGAAGTTAAAATTTAGTTTGATCAATATTTGTAGACAAATACTCAGCTTGTTTTTTGACAAACATCCAGTTTGTTTGTAGTGAGATTTTTTTCAGTGTCATTCTTCAGTTCCGTGTTTGATGTATCCACAGAACTGTCTGTATGCTTTTGGGAACAAGTGGCTTGTAATGGATGTCAAATCACGTTTAATATAAATAAGGACCTGGGGGGGGGGAGGGAGGGGGGGGGGGGGGGAGTTGTATTATTATATGTTTTCATTTGTGTAGTAGTTTACTGGTTGAACATCCAATTAGTTTTTTGTATTTTGTGATGGTGAAAAAGCAATAAGGGCATGGCCTTCAGAGCCAGTTCCTTCCCGAAGCAGAGCTTATCTGGAAACATAATTAATTGTCTCTCTTATTTTAAAATTGGTAATTGTGACTAAAGCAAAGTATAAGATTCAGTATTATGAAAACTGTTCAGGAAATAGCTCTGTGAAGAAGTTAAGCAGATACAAGTGTTCTAAAATTCATGACAAATTCTTGGGTATATAGTAAAAGTAAAGGGATACCAAGGAATCTTCTGCAGCCAAACATAGCAGAGTTTTGTACTGATTGTATGCCTATCAAGATTTCTCTTACACCATATTGTTGGAGTGTTGTGTTTGGAGCATGTGTGGGGATGAAAAAGTCCAGAATGTGAAACAAAAATTGCAAATGCAGCTGCAGATGAGCTTTCCAAAGCCTGTGGGCTTCTATTGTTTTTGGTTTTTTTGTTGTTGTTGTTTCTGTTTGCAGACATGAAAGATATAATGCTTGAAATTGCCTAAAAGGCAGAGTGTTCTAATCAGTGTAATTAACAATCCTGGGGCAGTGAAGAGCAGGAAAATCATTAAGACCCTTATTTGTAATTTACTTTTTTTTTACTGTTAGAGACATTTATCTTTTATGGAACTAATCTTCAAAGACAAGAGTAGCTACTGCAGGTTGGTATGTCAGAGAATGGAAGTTTGAGATGATGTTCTGAAGGTTGTCTTCTGCTGTCTTCTTCCATTTCTAGATGGAAAAAGATGGGAGGTGTCAGTCAGAAAATCTCACATTCATAGAATCACAGAATGATTTGGGATGGAGAAGATCTTTACGATTTTACCTATTGGAGGTTCAGTAAGGAGTAAAATAAATTTAATATTTAGTATGCTAGGCTCAGGTTGTGTTTTTATAATGGAGTTGTGTGGTTTTTTTCTTCCTCTACTTCTAGAAAGCAAACATTGCCTTGGAAATTGTGAGGAAGAGGAGAAATGGGAAACCACGCTATTTTTAGAGCATTTTTTGTGATGCGTTGTGATGTTCCTTTTAGCAACATCACACAAATGTTCTTCTTCTTGCTAATAAACTGGGATGTGGAAATACCTGGAAGACCAGTTAATTATCGTAACATCAAATGAGCATCGTTTGCTTGTTGATCAAGCAGAACTGAAGTCATTAGTGCTATCAATAAAATATTGTTTAATGAAAACAAGAGAATTCTGATTACCCAACAGTGCCCAAGGACACTGTAAATATACTGATAATTAAGTGCTTGCTAACAGGAGTTGTTCTGAATAAAATGTAGAATTAACATACTCTTTTGAGTCACGTATCAGAAAAATCTTTGTAATAAATAATGAAGGCATTTGAAGGATGTGAGTAACTGATTTAGAATGAATCAGAACCCAGCTTGGTCCATGCCTTGTAGGACAGCTTGTGGTCCATTACTGCAGCAGCAACAGTCACTTAAATCTTCCATGGTGGGTTTGTCAAACAGTTCCTCAGAAATACTTTGTTCACATCCATAATGGTCTTCCTTCTCAGTCCTCTATGACTTGGCCAAGAGAACTGATGACCAGAAATGACATCTCTGGGTGTTTGTGCTGTGCTCTGTTGTAGCGGGCTGGTGGGGCACAAGGTACCACTCCAGTCTAGATCTGGTTCTTCAGAGTCATTCAGAGTTGTAAACTTAGATGAATATTGTGAATACTTGCACCTCTGAGCTTAGAACATGCTTACATGTTTTTATATAATGAAAACACATTGTAAGAATATTCTATGTTAACAGAGGATTGCACATTAATTCATTCATGAGGAATATCTCTGCTCAATATTGAAGCCATATCTTGTCAAAGTTCTTTCAGCTTGAATCAAAAGTTGTAGGCATAGATACTGCCTTGCATGCTGGTGAAATTGGATAACTGACTTTTACTGTAGATAATTTAATAGATGGTATGGACAAGAATCATGTAAAGTTGACTCTGAAGTCACAGAAAATGGTTTTCCTTTAAGTTCTGTTTTCTTACCTACACCATTATAATTATTTGAGTGGTAATTTCAAAACATTTTCTTCAAATTGAATTTGAGCTTCTACATGAATCAAATTGATCTGAGTTCAAAATATAAACCAACTTCTGCTGGAAGAAAAATGGCTAGATAGACAGTAAGAAGCCAGTCTTTCTATTAGGTGAGAAATAGTTTTTAAGTAATCTGAAGCTGATTGAATAAAAATGAAATCTCAGATGATAACATAATAACTGCTCAATAGTTTATCTCTGTACAAATTGTTATTATTTATTTCTCATAAAACAATTGCATAGGAATTTAGTAAAGTACATTATCTCATAAACTTCTGTTCTAAGGTAATTTTATTTTGATTATTAATTATTAATTTTGAGATAATTTTCCAAAGGACAATGAACCAAGAAATGGGGGAAGGAAAAACTGCAGTGACAATATAAAGCAAGTAATTGGTCATCAAGAGTAAAGGCATACTATAGCAAGTAGTTTATTTGACTATTTGTGAAATAAACAAATAGTGGGAATTGGCCAATTTCTTACCTTTGTAGAAGAAGCAAGCTTAAACATCGCGTATCCTGTGAAAACTGGCTGTCCTGTCCCTGGCAAAATGTTCTTCAGGCTCAGCATGCCTTTTCCAGCATTGGCCAACAAAGGTGCTTGAAGGAGAATAAACTCAGGGCAAGCATCTACAGGACTCCCCTGGGTACATTCCCAACCTCCAGCCATGTGTGACTCACAGGCTTCTCGAGCCAGCCCTGATGTTTGTATTTAATAGCACTCAGCGGGTTTCTTTTCCACAGTTTTGGGCAGGATCTAATTCCATATAACCTTCTGACATCCACAGCTTCCTGTTGCAGGGAGCTTGGAGTGTCCCGACTGGTCAGAAAGGCTTGGTGGAAGTAATTGTGTTTGAGGAGTGTAGTTGTGAGGACATCCAGCAATGGAGATCACCTGGAAGAGTGCAGGAACTAGGGATGGTTGGATGGGCAGACGAGACTTAGCAACGTGGAGGCAAATGAACCAGAATTTAGTCAAAATTAGTGCTAATAGTGTTCATGCTAATGGTGGAATGATGTGAGTTTGATGGTGATGAGTTTGTTTTGCTTGCACTGGAACAAATTGAGAGCAACTCTATTGGCTCTTTGCTTTCCTTCTGAGCAACAAAATGTCAGCATCTTATGGAGTCCTTTTAACTGACCAGTGGGATCTTCTGGGGCAGCACCACGTTGCTAATTCAGTGTGGTTGTGCCTGGCTTCAGCATAGCCTCAGCTTCTCTTGCACTTCCACTTTACCTCCTGGTGTTTCATACAGCAAGTATTTTGTTTTAAAAAGAAGAAAAAATGCCCTGTATGTGGATTTCTAACCAAGAGCCAGCCAAAACAAGCTACATGAAACACACTTGTTAAACAATGAATTAATGGACTGAGCGTGATCTATCTCAGAGAAAGCTGAAGGAAAGTCATAGCACTTAATTATTTTTCATCTTGTTTGTTTGCCCAGGCTGGGTGTATGCTTCTTCAGTTACTGTGAGTTCACTAATGGGTTAGCTTTGGCTGCTCTGATACCCAAAATGAGCCATAAGTTGTAATTGCTAGGTTTGACATGGTAAGTAAAAATCACAGAAAATAACTTTGAATGTTACCTTCTGTTTCTTGTGTACAACTTATAACTGTGCAGTTATTTTTGGCAAATACCAAATGTCAGAGGAGGAGGGAGGATCACCATTCATTTTAAGTTGAAATAATGCATTGTGTGGGAAGCCTAATTTTTTTTTGTAATGCAGAATCATTTAATTAGTACACCTGCCACGTGTCACTAGTATCAACTGAAATAATATCAATAAAACTAGGGCAGTTTAAGGCAGAATAAAGTGACGAACTGTTTTATCAGTGCATTGTTGTTTGTGTAGTGGCCTAAGACCAGCGAGGTCGGGTTCAAACAGCACAAACACTACTGCTGTTGACTGCAGTTGTACTGTGACCCTTCAAGTAAGCTAAGCTTCTGTCTCTTGTTTTAGTACATGTTGAATTCCATCAGCCCCTTATAATTTGTTGGAGGGTGGGTGGGGAGGTGTGAAAGTTTAGCAGGATTTGTCAGCAAAGTTGGATTTGCTAGCATATTAGATGGAGCATGAGGAATAGTTCATCTAAGCCAGATATTGGATAGGTCAAGAAGAGATAACAAGGAATTATGAGTGAGAAGTGGAGAAACAGCTAGGAAAAAATACATGGGAATATGTGAGAAGGTGAATTGGTGTCTTGCAGTTTGTCAGGAAGGTGGGAAGAATGCAGAAGGTACCGAACTAGATGGGAGCAATTCCCCTGAAGTAGATCAAAATTTTACTGGTCTGGGTCTACTTTCAATTTTTTTTGTTTGCATCTTGCCTCCTTTTGCACATCCTCATGGTGCCTGACTGCAAAGCAATGCAGAAGGGGTGCTTTGTACTGAGAGGCCAGGACTTCCCCAATGCGTGCTATGGGCACAGCGATGAATTGCAGAAGCACAGCGAACAATTTCAGCCCTGCGGCTTCACCTGTTGTTCTCCCAGTCTACTGGTGGGACATATTAGATGTCTGATACAATTGCTGCGTTGCCCTGATAGCTGTTAGTGCTTTTTCTGGGGTCATGGCAAAGACAGTGGTCTTTTGACCATTAGTTAGGGCATCTCTTGTATGGTTTCTGACTGTGTTGCTGATCCGGTCCCCCAAAATGACTGGCTTAACTGCATCATTTTTTCCCTTAGTATTCACTTGTGATGCAGAAGGATGAGAAATCTCATTTAAATTCTTAAGAAAGGAGCATTTCTTTGATAACAACTCACTGTGCCCTAATTTTTCTTCAAGATTATGAGGGGGGCATCCCCCCCTCAAAATACGGGGTATCTTGCTAAAGGGAAAAGTGTAAAATTAAGCAAGATTTATCTATTAATCCTAAAAGCTCTCCCTATCTAAGTAACCGGTTCCAGAACCTAAATGGTTAAAGTAGAAAATGTTAGTAATTTTGCTGCAAATAAATTGATCAGTATGCAAGACGGTTGTCACTGGCTGAATCATGGTCCACAGTTAAGGTAAACAGATCTGTGATGACATTTTCTGAGCAGAATACCAATGCTGCTACATTTCTTCCCAGAGGTTTCTGACACTTCTTATATGCGGATAAAATCCCTCTCCAGGAAGGTGTTGCTCGCAGGGAAGAAATAGCATCTTTGAAAGAGCCTTCTCTAAAGGTGGGATTTATTGTATTTCCTGATTCATTTGCTGTGAGAATTGTCTTAAAGAACATAGAATGGGATGTTTTTGCTTTCCTGCTTATTCGCTCAGTGCTGCAGATCTTTCTGATCTGGAATCTATTTAAAGTATCTGGCAGTGAAATTCAATAAAACAGCATTTAGCGGAGTTATCAAAAAGAATGTAAGCACTGTAATTTTTATGGTCTCTGAAAGAGATCTCTCATTTTATAATCTGTGGTTAACATGCAAATGCAATGACTAAATATATAGTTAGGTTTTAGCATAGGTGTTTCTGTGAAATTTTTTTGGCTGTGTGATGGCTTCATATGTTCATTGCCATATTCAAAAGAGATATGCTTTGGTTTATTCTTAAATGTCTCTGTGCTAGGCAGAAATCCCCCTCTGCAATTGACTGCAATCAGAACCTCTTTGCTGACATGCATCGAACTCCTGAATGACTTTAGAGTACGAAAAATACCACGAAGGTTTTGAAATCTGCTTTCTCAGAACATATAAAATGTCTGGGTGTTGCTAGAAAGGGGAGAGGGTACATGCATAATTCTTCATTTAGCCTTAGATCTACATTTCCTTTGAGGTAAGTGATGTCTCAGTCATTCTATGGATTGGGGTGGAAATCTGTTACGTTTGTGTTTATATAAGTAGAATCTTATCAGTTTAATCAGATGCCAGTGTCTGCCTTTAATTCTGTTTATTATACTAAATATTGGGGGATACAAGAGCCCTGTGAGGAGCAGAGGCATGCTCAGTGATATCTGACCTGTCAGAGCAACCTGGAGCTGGTCCTTAAAGTTAATGTCAGAGCTCCCAAGTCTGCTAAGTGGGTAACAGCTCCTCTAGGCCAGGGGCTTGAGGTTTGGGTTTAATTTGTTAAGTTTGGGTAAATGAGCCTTGGTTTAATAATCTCAAACTTGAGAGGAAGGTCCAGATGAACCCAGCTGATATCCCTCCAGTGGTGCTTGTGGTTGCAGTTTGCATGTGCTTGCAAGGTATCCCTGCACAGCACTGAGCCACTTCGTGCCTCCTGCTGTGCAAAGTGTGTGCTGATCCTTACAGCTATCCCATCTCTTTGAGATGAGTTTGGAGTTTCCCGAGGCTGGATCCCTACATTTTACCTGCTTATTTTTAATATATGCTTTCCTTTTTTTTTTTTTTTTTTTTTTTTCCCCCACAAAAAATCCATACATAATTTTGGAGTGACATATGTGCAGCACTGGAGGAAAGTGTAATATCAGGGCTTGAACGTGTTCAGCAGTAAATTTAATTCTGAAGGAAAGAGAAGAACGAATGCTGCTTTTACAGTGCACCCTGATGCTATCTCTGGGTTAGCATGGCTCCTCAGGGCTCCTCAGGGTGGGTGTGAGGAGCAGAGCAGAGCCAGGTCCTGTGCCGGGCAGGACATCAAAGAGGTGAGGCCTTGAAGGTTGTCTGCTCTGAACAGAACATCCACTAAAGTGTGTTCTGGTGAGTTCTATTTTCATAGTGTTTCTGTGCCCTTTGGCAGAGCTGTAGGTCACTTTCTAATTTCCGTCCAAAATACTGTGTATATTTCTCAGTTGAAAAGCAATGTTCATTCAACTCTAAGAAACCTGTTTTAGATGATTTTTCTGAGTACTGCTGTATGGTTATTGATGCTTTTTCTTGACCATTCAGTGTGACATTGTTTTACTTTCTGAACACATACCTTTACACTCTCGTTTTAATTTGGGGTACAGTAGGCACTGTTTGTCTTATTTCCATTGACAGGAGGAAAGTCTGCTTGAAGATCCAGTCTCGGAAAGAGAACAGCTTCTTTCCTAATTTTCATTGCTGCTGAAACACTTCTGTGGGCATCAGCACTAACATCTGTATGGACGTGGGCCTGGAACATAATCCTTTTATTGATTTATTTATCTGATTATTGTTTATCCAATGTAGCACCTGGTTCTGCAGTGCTGGGTCAGGCATCTGCCTGAGTAATCAGGGACCTGGGGAAAGAGGTTTACTCAATCTAATCTGGATGGATGTGCATAGGATGGTGCTTCGTTTCTATTCTGTTGCTCAATAATGTTACCTTCAGCAATCATCTCTTACTTCTAGACATTTAAGAGGAAATGAATCCTCCCCTTCTTTTGGTTTGTCATCAGTTTTATTTTATGCTTGAGCAAAATGAAGGTACAAGAATTTCTCATCCCAATTACAAATACAGGATTGCTTTCACTCTTAAAATGCCACTCAGTTGATTTTATTTATTTATTTATTTTTTATGATTACTGCTTAAAAAGAAAAATCTTGATGATTTATACCAAAATGTGTTTCTGAGTGATAGGGACACTTTGCAGGTAGATTTATGGCGTTTTTACCATCTGTTTTAATAAATGAGTCAGCAGAGTGTTTCAAAATGACCTCCGGTTACGTTCATGAAATGTGAGTTTGAATGCTACAAGTGAGTTATCGACGTTAGAATGCTACGAGTGCTCTTTTTCCCTGAAAATAGTTTGGTTGTTTAGAAGCTCATGCTTTCATTTATATGGAAATATGTTAATATACATTAATGCAGTGTTTCCATGTACTGAAGCTTTGGAGACAGCAGGGCTCTGTGGTGTGGTAATCTAGGCAGAGGTCGCTTTGCCCTTGCACATTTTGAAAAACACTGGAATGGGTATTTTGCTGTTGCTTTTTATTTGAAAAGAAGTTAATAAAAGGAAATGCACCAGCAGAAATTCATGAAATCGTTGAACAGATAAAATGGTATTATTTGAAATGCATAATGCTGCATAATGAATTTGTATAAAGTGTAGCAGAGATGAAGTGCTCTCCAAACATAATGAAGGAAACATGGATTCCGTAATTGAAGTTCTGTTGTACTTATTTGCTGGGAAGAATGGCAGGATTTCTGAACAGATTTGCTTTCCATTAGCAGATAAATATATCTGTAGCTCTGGATTCCCAGCCAACTTTAAAAAAAAAAAAAAAAAAAAAAAAAAAAAAAAAAAAAGTTGGATGGAAGATTTTCTTTCATGATAATTAAATGTTGTGACTGCAGATTTTTACCTCTAAAGTGAGTGTAGCTTATCTGCATTTAAAAAGTTTTAATTGCTGGCATGCTTTACAGGAGCTGCACAGAGATAAAAATGTCTGATCCATGGAACAAGAGAAAAGGATATAAATATGTTATAGTCCATTTTTCTTTTTTAAAACTGTAATAGACAGTCTTACTGCAACTAATAGGTTGTAAAAATACTTGCCATTAGTGTTCTGAAGGTGTCAGATGTGTGCTGTTGCTAATTCTCAGGTCAAAGATTTGGGGTTGAGGATGTCATTAAGCTGGGGCTGTATCATGGAATCATATAGTGGCTTCGGTTGGAAGGGACCAACCAAGGACCATCTAATTCCAACCCCCAGCAGCGTGCAGGGCTGCCAACCACAATATCAGGCATTGGATCAGGCTGCCCAGGACCCCATCCAACCTTGCCTTGAGCACCTCCAGGAATGGAGCTCTGGCACAGGGGTGAATGCTTGTGTCTGGGGCTTGGGTCAGCTCTACCAGGTGCCAAGCTGAAATACAGGAAGGCTTGCAGCTCTCCTGAGTTCAGCCTGGTCTTTGGAATACTGCTAGAATGTAAGTGATAAAAACAAAAGCATCACCTGGGAATTCATTGCTACTCTAAACTCTTGACTTCTTTGGAGGACTGAGATGTCTCTGAAGTTTTATTTTTCTTAGTACTTACAGTTACATTTGTCTTGGAAATGCAGCTCTGCGTATCTGTATGGGGCAGTTCAGCTACTGTGAGAGGTTGCTGGCCTTCATATGGCAGCCCATCTGAGAAGCTGAGCTGTAGCAGTTTCAGGTAAACTAAAATAGAGAGAGACCTGCTGTACACTGTGTTCTTTTATCTGCCTCCTAGGCACTCTTAATGGCTATTGACAAACCTAGACTTGTTGTAAGAGGGCTGAAAATTTGCTTGGCTTTGGTGGGAGAGCATTTCTTTCTCTTAGAGGAGAAAAAAAGGAAAGCTTTTCCCTGCTTGTTTTTGAAAGAGCTTTTCTCTAATTTTGTCGCTGCCGTTGTCTCCTTGGGGGTGATGGATTAAAGGTTTTTCTCTCTCTCTTTCCCTCTTCTGTCTTACAGAAATGGCATCTGATATTCCTGGCTCGGTGGCCTTGCCAGTGGCACCGATGGCAAGCGGCCAAGTGAGAATGGCAGGGTCCATGCCTTCCAGAGGGGGAAAGCGACGCTCTGGGTAAGGCATGTCTTCAGGGCTGAAACTGGAAATATCCATCTGTATGTTTATTATGTAATGTTGATGTAGGTAACTGTCTTATGGCATTAGTCACTGGTGTTCTGTTTTTCTCTTCAATGTATCTGCTCTTCCTGCAAGATCAAACTTGCTGATAAGAGTACTGTTTGTTGTTTTGCACACTTCAAAAGATTTTTCGGATTTGGCAAAGCATCCAGAAGCAGAATTTGGATCCTGTGGCTGTTTTTCATGTAACGATTGCACGTTGCCTACATCTGTTTAATCTCAGGAAGAATTCATCATGTGAATAAAGGTAGCAAGATTTGTTCTTGCTTGTGCGTGCCTGCTATCCAACTTCATCTGAAAAATGGATCTGGAATCTCTCAAATAGATGCCTTCTGTTGAGAATGTTTTCTTTATAGTCCCAGGTACATGGAAAGCATAAGCAGCCTCTCTGTTCGATGTTTGTGGTCTGTGACATTCTAAGCCTTAGTGGAACTGTAGCAGAGTCTCTCCAGCTTGGGGAGAAGGAGCCTAAATCAAGTCGAGCTCCTCACCTACTTGAGTGTCCTGCTAAAGAAAAAAATCTGTTTTTTTCCAAATGTAAAAGTTGATGTGACGTAGCCATAGCTTTTCCACATCAGGTTATTCTGTGCAACTCATAGAATCGTAGTAATCTGTATTAGAAGAAAGATGTCTTGAGAGCTAAAGAAGAACAACAAATCACTCTCTAATATTATCAATTTTTTTTTTTTTTTAATAAAAAAAGCTTTATCACAAGTAATGATCTGTAGGTGATTCTTTTCCAGAGTTCTCTCTGGTACGATTCTGCCTGCAAACGAAATCGATTGGTCTTACATTTAGTCCTAAGCATTGCAGTGGAAGGGCTTGGAATGAATGGTAATGTGAATAAAATCTTAACTGACAGGCATCTGGTGAGAAGCCCTAATTCCCTGTGAGAGCCATCCAGTCCTAGGTGCCGGGTTGAGGAGCAGTGTTGAAGCCTTGCTCCTGGGACGAGTTGAGGAAGGAGAACATGGACCTTATCTTGGGCACACGATTGGGCTTGTGGGGTGTTTTTCTGGGGGAGGATCTTCCTTCGGATAGGATGGTTGTTCCCCTTTGAGTGTGCTTCCATGTGCTGAGCCAATTGTATAAGATTGCTTGGAAAAATTACCCCAAATCTGTTTTTGATAGACACTTATGGTGGGAAACATTTTGATGACAAAGCCTGTTCAAGCCTCAGTAGAAGAAATAGAGCATTAGCAACTTTTCATTGCTACATAGCATATATAACCTCTTGTGCTTTTGGGTTAAAGGATATTTATCTCTTTTTTCTTTGATCATAAGCCACACAAGTATGCACACCAAATTTGCACAACAAATTGTGGTTGCAAAGGATTGATGCTACTAACTGTGAAATCTTCTGATTATACTAGGTACTGATTTGATAATTAATTGAAAGCTGTACACTAAACATTGCATTTTAAATATCCTCAATCTATTTGCAAGGAAGGGGAGTGAGGGAGGATGGGAGGAACATAAAATCAAATTATTTGAAATGTACTTAATATGCAAATTCAGTGAATTAGATAGTATAAATTTGCAGCTATACCCAGACTGTGGTGTTTCATCTGTGCACTGTGGCTCTAAACCAGCAGCCCTTCTTCAAGCCTGAGCCGGGGGTGCATTTTTTTTCCTTTGCTGTGCAGTATTCAGGCCTGGAGGGAAAGAATGCCTGCTGTGTCTGATGCCTTGTAGCGTCTCTTTGAACAAAGTTGCAGCTAACACTTGGTCCTTTCATTACTGCCCTGGTGGTGCATCTTTATGCACCTAAATCCTTGGGCGTTTTAGAAATGAGTGCTTTGTGTCAGGCATAAAGGAATATAGCTCTGAACGCAGTGGTCTTTTCTAGCTTCAGTTATCTCTGAAAATTGTTTCTTTTTTCATAATTGCTGAGGCAAGCTGGCAGAATAATTGCTGCGTGGTCTTGAATGTAGATCAGTTTGAGCTCATTGGCTATCCAGGAGGTGTTTCTGTGGTGCAGGCATTCAGCTTCATTGACAGCTCAGAAAAATATTTTTCTTTTCTACAGATTATACCAAGTGCTTTGTAGAAAAAAAGTGAGAGCCTCGTAGTGTGTAAGCTAATACATCGCTGTGATCAATAACTTCCTCACATAAAGTAGTTTTTCTTTAGGCTTTGCTGTATTGGAGGATAAGGGGCTTTTTCTGCAGTCATGAAGGGCTGAGTTCTTGTGTATTTACAGTTGCATTGGTTCTGTTCCATTCCATCACACACTCCTGTCTTTTCTCTAATGCAGCACTGGGAGATCTGAGCAGGACTGACCGCTCCCCCGTCTCTCCCCCCACCTTGTACTGCACGAGGGGCTGCAGTGCACACTCCATACACAGCTCAGCTCTGCCCCTTCCCATGCTGAACATACTCAGCATTGCTTAGGAATTTTACATAGCCATTTTGCTTCAGTGTTCAAATCCTTTCCCATCTCGTTTTTTAACCTGTGCAGAACCTCCTTGTGTTTGTTTGTTTGTTTTTTTAGTTTTTTTTTTTTTTTTTTGGTATGGAAATGTTTCCAATTAAATACAAATAAAAAGCATATTTTTGTCATATTACTTACATTGCTCACATATCTTCTTGTGGAAAATGTATTTTAGTAAGTACTTCATACGTCAATTCCTTTCACAGATTGATGTGATCAATGTGACAAAGGAAAACAAGATTTATATTCTTCAAAACAAAAGAGTGCAGTGCAGCTCTTTCTTAAAGTATCTTTTTAATGGGAATTTTAAATGATGATAAGATACTCCTTCAGTGACTTCTGAAATTATATCATTTGTCTTCTTTGAGGCTGCTTCCACTGCTCTGCTAATGTGCAGTATATTCTGTCTGAACAGAAGATCTGCCAGGGTAGAGGAGTTGGTTGGAATATTATTTTGTTGCATCTTGCTGTGATGAGCTAAAGGTTGCAGCTGATTCCCTGTCTTTCAGTTTGGCTTACTGTAGAGCAGATGCAGTGATTCAGTCAGGGAGCTGAAATCACTGGATTTTAACCTGGGATTTATTTCATGCTGCACACCAAAATTAGTAAACTTGTTTATTAACAACCGTGGGACAGGAATACACTTCCATTTTTACAAATATTGACACTTTTATGAACTTCATGTAATTTTTTTTTTTTTTTTTTTTTTTTGCACTTGGAAAAGAGTTGAGATTTTCTAGTAGTCTTACAAAGCAAAGATCTTAAAGACTTGAGTCTGCTGCAGTCTGGTAGCAGACTGTGGTGAACCTACTGCGAGTATGATAGGAATGACCTACAGAAGTTGAAAAATCAGAATCTCGTAAGAAGAGAAGCAGATATCCAGCCACTTAGATAAACTGATGAGTTACTTCCAAATGGGTGAGTGGGGCTGTGCATACAGCATGGGCAACAAGGCTGAGCCTCATCAGTTTCTCTGTCATTTTCTGTATTGCATTTTAGAAACAATAAAATAGACTCAATGCAGTAGAGGCAATATTTGATTCGGTGTGGTGACGGGGAAATTCATCTCTTAGCGCTCAGTTGAAGTATTTCATGAGAAGCCAAGAAAATACCAAGGCATGTAATCCTAGTGTATTGGAGTGGAAGAAAAAGGGAACACAAAATGAATTCATCCCAACTCAATCTCTGAGGAAGGGTCCTGGCATAGCACAGGACGTGTGGCTGGCCGCTGGAGGTCGGTGTTGTTCTGCGCAACGCAGCTGTGAGGTCACTGCTAAGGGAAGTGATTTACAGGGTGGATTTGGTGATAATTGGGTGAGCAAAAATGCAATTTCTTCTGAAAATGATGATTTCATCAAACTTAACCAAGTTAAAGATGTATTTCTTCTTAAGACTCCTTTGGGAAAATGATTTTCTCCCTGCTTCCTCTAGCAACGAATAACCACTATTGCCATCTGGAAAATATTACTCTGCTGTTCCCAATTCCTTTACATATTTGCTGCTTGTGTCCTGATTGAACGTAGGTTGCTGTGAGTCAGATGCATCTTTTATAGACCAGTCTGTCTTTGATATCAAAATAAGGAAGCAAGGCTGTACTGTCTAGATGGGGCACATACTGCTGTATGTTCATTTAATTATGAAGAGTTCTTACACCATTGTGCCCACACTCTGAGCATACAAATCTTAATTTTTAATTTGAAACGTTTTTTAATATTGAGATAAATATCGTTGTCACTTTGCAGAGTTTTGCAGTTAATATGACATACCTATTGTTAACGTGAAGTGGTAGAGACATTGAGTTGGTAATTATATCAAATTTATTGCACTGAAATGTTAGAAAACTTAGGATGTGAAGAAGCTCAACAAAACCCTTTATAAAATGGAACTATGATTTTCAATCTACATGAATTACTTCTATGTGGCTGCTCAAGTCTCCATCATACTAACATACTTCTTTATTAAAATTGATATACCAATACAATAATTGTATCTGAAAATTTTATATTGGCTTGGTTCTTAGTCTGTTGTAATGCCAAAGTCACCTTTGTTGTTAATGGGATGTCTATTCGTCCACCTCTTCATAGAGGTGGTGGTAAACTGCTTGGAAACATTACTGCTTCTACAGAATTTGTAGCAACTTAACATCAACAGGAAGGAGATGATCATGCTGCCTGACATAGGAGAGTAATGCAGTTGGCTAATTTAGGAGGTTAATCTTTCCAGTCTCACTGTGTTACAAACGAGGAAAGGTTCCTGCTTTTTGTGGCTCCAGAGCAGCCCAGCTAGATGGCTGGGATTTGGCCCAAGGAGAAGCTCGTTCTGTTGACTTAAGGAGGTCTTGGACACGAGGAAGGTAAGTTAGGTAGACCCATAGGTCACTTCAGTTTGGCCTAGATGAGGACCGCAATGTAATTGCCATCTGCAGGCTGGCTGGCAATTCTTGTGAGATGTGGTTGTATAGGGCTAAAGAACGTATCATAGTTAAAATCAATAGAGGCAAAGTACGTAATCCTCTCAGCAGAGAGGCTCAGAGTTCATTCTGGTTTACCTCCAATGTGATCTTTAAAACAGGGGTAAGAACATTGTGTACCTGCAGAACTTTATATTCTTTAGGCAGAATTTCAGTTCTTATGTGGAGTCTGTACTGATTTCTGAAGGCTTCTATCAGGCCTAAGAGAGAGTTCTTATCACCACTTCACAGGAGCTGCATTTGTCTAATATTTTCTATTATTCGTTAATGTAGGTGGTGCAGATTTTTGAAGAGCAGAACACAGCGAGGGTTTATTTGTTGTTTTGTTAACTTGTGTTCCTCGTGTTCCTGGCTCCATCCTGAGCTACTTTCAGAGGAATCTGGAGAGCATGAGACTGAATCTATGGTCATTAACACCTCCAATTAACACAAACTAAACAAGATTGAGAACTGCTGGCTTGAATGTGTATATCACCATTGCCAATTTCATGATTACATATTTGGAAATCTTCATGTTACAGGATGGATTTCGATGATGAAGATGGGGAGGGACCCAGCAAATTTTCAAGGTGAGCCTTCATAAGGAGTTGGCCAAATTGTTGACTCTTTCAGTGGAGGAAGACAGCTTTCTCAGTGCTGCTATTTTAAAGTCTGTTGGCAGCTTCTTCAGCCCACAAGTAGTCAGACAACTTGTCTTAAATTCTAGTTAGCTTTTTACCTGCTTCCTCTGCAGGTTAGGCACACTGGTGGAAATTTGCTCAGTGTAGCTGTTGGCTTGCAAAGCTGACAGTATGCTTTGTCATAATAATTTCATCTGCAGCTAAAAATTGCAATTTTTCTCATTTGACGTGGCTTGGTATTTCAGCTGCTGTAAATGAATTTTGGTTATTTGACATTGCTGAAGTTGTCTTTCTGCCACTGAAAACGAATTTTATTTTGAACTTAGTTCAGATGTTTACTACTTTTTAAAACAATATGACAGATCCTAGAGGCGAGGATTGTTTTTTTTTTGAGATTAAAGCTCATTACATACCATTAAGTGTAACTGGATAGTAAAAATTGCCAAAATAAATATTAATATTATAGTTAACATGGAATATTCTATGCTAGAAATAAAAACAAGCATTAAAGCATCATTGCCATTTTTCACTTTTCCTTTTGTTCTGATCACACTATCTGCGTTTTTTCATCAGAAACCAAGTGGCTGCTCTTGGAATAGGTGCTTTGAGGCCTACAGATAACTGCTAATTACTCAAATTGTAATTGCAGCTATATAGCTGCAGACATATTCAAGCACAGCTGTCACTGTAGGGTTTTAACATTATCATCCTAGCCAGTCTGAAAGAAAAGTACGCTGAAGATGTGCTGTAACACCATAGCGTAACCTTGTGGATGGGACCAGCAGCACTCATGTTCAGCTGTTATCATTTCCTGAAAGCATGTTCCAGCCTGTGGTACTAAAACTGATGGTCTGAGGGCTAGTCATAACACTTTCTAGAAGATGCCTGCTGCCAATTCATAACCAATAAGGCCTAATTTGTGCCTGTACAAGCATCAGGGTTTCTAGACACAGTGCTACACACACTTTTGTCTGGCTCTGCCCTGGCTTCGGCCTTTGAAAATCTGGGGGGGAGAGCCAGTAGTTCCATAATTTTTTTTGCAGAAGTATGATGTGCTGTGCTACGTCTCTGATTCTAGATGCTAGATCAAAATGTGATTTTTAAATCTTAAACGCTGTAGAAATCCCAGATGGATTTTGGAGAAGGTACAGAAGAACAGTGCAGAGATAGAGTACGTCGGGAAGGATCCACTCAGAGAGGTCAGCTGTGGGGCTGAAAGGGAGAAAAGATTAGTGGAAGCAGCAGCACCTTGAGCAACCAGCCAGATGAGGGTGAGCAGGCAAACTGCAAGCTAGGGCAGCTCTGTAGGTAGTTGTGTTAGCATGGTGCTCCATGTGGGTTAACACACCTTACTTCTCAGGGAGTTCCCAGCCAGCTCAGGTATCTGCATGGCTTGTCATGGGCACATGAAGATGCATGTTACTTCTCACCTAATGGCATATGGCAATTCCTCATTGAATCTGTTTTTTTGTTTAAACTTCGTAGAGCACTGTATGTTCTCTGGGCAGAGTCAAGTGGAAGAAAGTGACTTTTCACTTGAATGTTTTGAGGGTGCTAGTGCTAAATGTAATGCAGAAAGGAGTGCAGCTCAAGTCTCGCTTATGCTTTGGCATGAGAGTGTGAATGAGATTTAATGAGGAAGGAAAATAAGTCTCGTAGAAGATTTTGTATGTTTTAACTACTTAAAATTACTTTCAACTCATTTGTGAAGAAAAAAATAATTAATATTTCAGAACAGAAAAGATGCTTTCTTTACACCATCTTTACTTATCAGGTAATATGTGGAAGCTCCATAGGCTTTCTTTAGCAGTAAATTACATTGTTTTAGAAAGGCGTAATTCTGATAGAATATCTGACTTTGCTGTTGTAGTAGTAATAGTCTCAGTTCTAAAAAAGCCTTTTGCTTATTTTGTTTTATTTTTGTGTTTTAAAGAACCTACACATTCTGTTTTGGAGCAAGAGTTTTGATTTCTCCAAATATAGTTTTCTAGGTGCAAAAATATGTCTTTGTAACTTCTTTAGCAAACTTAATTTCAAAGGCTTGATGCCTTTCATAGGAAAAGTATATGAGGAACATATTATTTTTCAATGAAATGTTGCATTGCTGCCTGTCTCTGGGACAACACATCAGAAAGACTGAAGGTTTAATCAATGGGGCTGATGTCCCACGGATCTGGATATCCTCATTGATTTGCTGCAAGTATCTGTTTAGGCATCAGACTTCTATTAATTCAGAAAGGAATGAGGTATCTGCTTACTTTTAGGGATCTAAGCCAGTTATAATTTCACTTCTGTTCACCCAGCAGTTTCATGCCTGCCCAGCTTTTGCCAGTCTTTCCAACAAGTGGTACAGTGTAGATACCTACTAGAGCTTTTTTTTTCTGAAGGCATCTCTGTGTAATGCATTGCACTGAAGTGTGTGTCTCTCTGCCCTGCCGTGTTATCTGTAGACCATCAGTGCCCTCTGCTGAGTTGTGGTTGCAATCTGGAAAAGATAACTCTCACTTCCAACATAGCAATGAATATTTCATGGGCTGCTGTCGGTAGAAGCTCAGTGGTGTTTTCTGTTACGGTGCTGGTTGTGAAGTTTCCCAAGTGATGAGTGTATGTTAGTGTTTGCGTAAATCCAATGAAATGTATCTTCAACTTTTTTTTTAAATGTACAAAGGAAGTTTTTGAGTTGGCGTGGCTTGGAAGTTCCATTGAGCTCCATAGTTTCTTTGCTTTATCATTTTCATGCCCTCATTTTTCTTGCTGTTTTTTGTAATAGTTTGCAGTTGTGAACCTCTTTGCTTTTTGCTGCGTGTTGACTTTCCTAAATGTATAACCCTTGTGAATTTACTTACTGTCTTTTGTTTATAGGTATGATGGTGATCAAATATCTGGTGATAAGGAAAAGTTTGCAAGGTAGGCATGTTCCCGAGAGGTCTCCTGCTGAGAGAAAAGAAGGGAATGGTCATATCCAGAACATCTCAGTATGTGTGCCTTAGCTTAGAGAGCTGGTTATTTTGTTTCTAGATGGGAAGATGATCAAAGTACTCTGACACGAAAAGGATGGCCAGGAACAAAGAAGGAAAATCAAAAGTGATTTTTTTTCCCATTTTTGTTTTCTATGATGCCCTTCTGACTGATCAAAAGTAGAAAGGGTTGGCTGATCTAAAAATTCTTGAAGTCAGCAACACTAACCTTGGACCTTCGTGGGTTTGAATCAGCTCCCACAATCTCTCACAATGTAATGTTCCTCCAAAACTTCCATGCAAAAACAAAGTTAGAAATTACAGAATTAGGACATCATATTGAATGCATGTTTATGAATGCCAGGGTTCCATGGGCAGGCCCTTTTGGAAAAGGAACACGATCTGTCTTTTAGGAGTTTAAGTTTGAGCTAGCTTCAGGAAACTTTCAGAGCTTTGTTTGGTTGATCCCTTTCATAGCCAATTGGTTAACGTGCTATTACTTTTTATGATCATAAATAAAATGGACTATTGAATATTCTTATTTTTCTTCTCTTTTGCTGTGTGTTTATTCTTTACAATAGTTGTTTATAATTGATTGGGAGTATCAAGATAATTTAGTGGCAGCTAGGGGAATATATATTTGTAAATGTAAAATATGTGTTGAGTGCTTGTGTTTTTTGTCTCTCAGTTACCATTTCTGTGAAAATGCTGAACTTAGATCAAGCTTTCATCATGTAAAAATGCATTTTTCTTTCTTTTGCCCATATTTATCTGCATATGTATGCTGAGTTGTACACACATGCTGTTACGTACATGCACATTGTCACACAAGATGTTCTGCTTTTGTGTGCATACAGTCCAGCTCTCACAGGCTCTGTTCTCTCCCACAGATGTACAGACCACGCAAAGGCTCTGTGTCAGCCCTTTGAAGTGGAAAGTTTCATTATTAAGTTGTAATAAATAGCTAAATCAGTAGTGACCTTTTCCAAAGGACTGCATGTAATTTACTAAAACACAGTGGCCTGTCACTGCGGGCCTTATAAATTCCTTGATTTCATGAGTATTGGTGTAGTAGTGTAGGCATCAGTGGGAATAGTAACTGCATGTAGCCCTAACACATAGCATTTCTGTAGAAAGTGCCTCTTGCATGGAACACTTGTATGTGCAGGAAGGAGGTTATATGCTGTAAAGTAGGGCAAGCCCATGCATTCCTTTATTTCGGAAAGCAGCATACTACAGCTTGGATTTTTCTTCTCATTTTAAGAAAAGGCTCTACTATCAAACTTACTGCAAAATGTGCCAAGCCTTTCATGATCATTCTTCATAGCGTTCAATTTCAAAGAATGCTGGAATTTCTTTTAAAGTTGTGTTATCATAGTGATCAGAGCTGGTGGACTCTCCATATGATCACCATGTCATCTTGTTGGATCAGCCAGAGATCCCACAAGAAAAAGCCGTGCAGAGCTCATTGAAATCAGTGGAAGATGCTGCTTCGACATCTGAAGCATCACATACCTGTTGTATACTTGTATTTAGCTGCCATCTGACAGGTACAGTATGTGAAAAATAAGCTCTAGGCACTGGAGAATTCTAGGTCTCTTTGGACCATCTCTCTCAGTTGTGTGTACTGGTGTAATTCCTTGATAGCGATCAGACAGTGGTGACTTACAGTAAGAGAAAACTGAACTCTGAGATCTTCAATTCTGGCAGGCTTTGGTGACTGTCAGTTTTGAGAATTCTCAGTTGGCTCACCAACTCAGCCATATGTTTTCTATAAAGGATGAGAACATCGAAGCTCAGCCTGTAGCAGGGCAGCATCAAGTACTGTCACTGTTACTTCCCTGCTGTTTTAGTTTGTTTTTGTCTTCAATTCTGACCTATGTCTGATGAGCCAGATGTTTACTTGCTGTCTTGTGTATTTATTTTATATATATACTTTATTTATTTTAAGTAGTGTTACACCATGTATGGTCTCAGTTCTGCAGTCTGATCCTACAGCATTTCCCTGCAAGTGTGAGGCCTTGTACTGGGAGGCTGGACTTGGCACACAGCATTAGAGGACATGGAGATCTTTGTCGTCATTAAGTGGGTGTTTTCAGCTGGGATACAGGGTTTTTTCTCCTACATAGTGAGATGTGATCCAGTTACTAGTGAGAGCTTTCCTCTATAGGAGGCTTCCTGTAAGCATAGCCAACACCTTGAGCAAGGTCTGGAAGGTGTGTGGTGCATCACAACTTCAGCAAATTCAGGACTTTGGCAGGAGTTGGCAGGTGTACCTCAAATCTTTCTACTTCTATTATTTGTCCTTAAACCAAAGGAAATTAAACAGGAACCAGCAGGATAGAAATTTGAGTTCTTTCACAGCTATAGGCAAATCGTCCTTCTGTGGCCTGGATTTTCTGGCTATAAACTGAGAGATAGCAATGCTCAGCTTTGTAAAGCACTTTCCTCTCCTGACGTGGTAACTACAAAACAAGTGTAAAGTATTACGATCTCTTACCCCCATTTGAAAATCTCACACTGATTATGTCTGCTTTTCTGTTGGTTTGGTGTTTCTCTAAACGATCAGGGAGAATCACAGTGAGATTGAGAGACGCAGAAGAAATAAGATGACGCAGTACATCACGGAGCTGTCTGACATGGTGCCCACGTGTAGCGCGTTGGCTCGTAAGCCTGACAAGCTGACAATCCTCCGGATGGCTGTTTCACACATGAAATCAATGAGGGGCACTGGGAACAAATCTACCGATGGAGCTTACAAGCCATCGTTTCTTACGGAACAGGTAGATCTTCTCACAAATGTCTGTTTGTTCTGTAAGGAGTTCTAGGCAGCTGAACTGGGCTGTGATGGATCCCATCTGTAATATCTGGGGTACTTTACTGGTTACATTTTTAGTGCAAGAGGGAAGGTGCACCCAGTACTTGAAGAAAAACTGTGTTTGACTGAATGCACTGGAAATTCCTACAATCTTCGCTGTTTGTGAAGTCCTATGGGTGTAATGTGCATTTTTGTGGTCTGAACAATTTAAGTACTTACATGTGTAAGTTATGGCTAGAGGCAATACTTTTTTTTTCTGTTAGAGAAACAGCAGCTGCTGCTGACTTCTCAGTATTCACATCTCTACTTATTTTGGCTTTCCTAAAGTGTGCCTCTAGAGGTGCTGTGCCATTCAACTGCTTTTTGGTACGACACCTTGCTTGCTTAACATTGCAATTTTTTTTGAATCTTGAAGAATGACAGAATTTATTTTAATCTTTGTTAATAATATATTCAAAGCAGGTCTCGTTATCCTTTGAATAGTGCAGCAGTGAGTTTTTTATTTAGAATATGTTCAGAATTGGTGTGTTTTCTTTCCGATGAAAAAGTTGAAGCCAGCAGTAGTCTTCAGGCTGATAAGTATTGATGTGTTATTCATTCTTTGGGGGCCTTAGCAGAATTCATCAGGTTATAATCCTCACCTTACAGGTAGTATCTGCCACTTGCTCACTCTCTTACCTGAACTGGGAAATGGATTATCCAAAGCTCTGTCTGAATTCCAGATGCAGTAACTCACTGCCCTATCTTAGCAAGCCCTTGCATTCACAAGAGCCACCAAGCAAGAGCTGTGAAGCTTGTTTTCTATGAATTGGAGTAATAGTTGTCATCATTTCACAAGAGAAGTTTTCAAGCTCTGTTAACCAAGGGTAGCATGTTCTCATGATGCATGCAGCCGTTTGCATATGCATGTCAAGCTGTTGAGTGTCTAGACCAAGTAGGTATCTGAAAGTGAAGGACAGATTGGAAAAGGAAAGCAAGAAATGATGCAACTTTCTTATGCTCAAACATCCTAAGGGGAGAGGAGGCTGAGGATTCCTATCTTACCCATGTTACAGTTTCTGTCTTCCATCTAGTGACTGTTTAATTTACAAACAGAGCTTATCCTGAGGGGAAAAAAATCCTCAAAAACTGACAGGAGAGCTTGTTCATTTCTTTCCAATTAAATTATCCAGGACGTGTAATTAAAGGATGAAACTGCCATATGAGTTATAGTCCTTAATTTCCTCAGTACTTTTAAATTACTTTTATTTTTATTTTTTTAATATTAGATACCAATCATGCAACATGCAGCAAGTTTTACTTAGTTAATTTTCCTAATGTGAATTGAGATCACCTGTTGAAAGGCAATAAAGGAGAACAAAATTTTGGTTGTTATTAAGGTCAGTTTATGTCTTACTGCAAACTTGAACGTGCCGTTATTTCAGTACTGCAAAGAAAACTTCCCCCAGTGTTTTGATCATCTACTAAAGTCTCTAAAAAATAATATTCTTTGGCACTGGCAGATGTGTTATTTAATTTCTGTTTCATGCTGTCCTTCTAATCAAATCCCTTCCTTGGAAGGAACTGAAACATCTTATCCTGGAGGCTGCAGATGGGTTCCTGTTTGTGGTTGCAGCGGAGACTGGGAGAGTCATCTACGTATCGGACTCAGTGACTCCTGTGCTCAACCAGCCGCAGTCCGAATGGTTTGGCAGCACATTATATGAGCAGGTTCACCCAGACGATGTGGAAAAGCTACGGGAGCAGCTGTGTACATCTGAAAACTCAATGACAGGTCAGATTGGTCCAAAGCATGGTTTGTTGTATTACAGATCCCTGCTGATGTTTTCTGCTGTTCAAACAACTGTTTTACAAATCTCTTAAAAATTGAGTTCAGTGAGATTAGAATACCTTTTTCCTGCAGGCACTGAAGTAATATAAGTCATCTTTTGTGTTACTGCATTTTGTTTGACTTGAGTCAAATCACTTTCATATAGCTCTATCTTCAAACTTCTGGCTTGGGTAGGTTTGGAAGCTGAATTGTTTTCAGACATCGTCTGGAAATCTAGATTGTTTTGCCTTCATTCTCTGTGAACTTGTGACTTCTTTACAAATATGTATTTCTTTATGGCAGTGTTTATTTTGAAGGCAAAAATCATTCTTCAGACTTTTCCATTTTCATAAAAGCTCCTTGTGGTTTTCTAACGGGAATCCTGGAAAAAAAAAACATCTAGTGTTTGGCAGCTGGAAGTCTGATGTGGATTTTAAACAAGAGTTCTGCTCCTGTAGCAGTGGTGTAAGTTAGCTACAGTTGACAATGTGTTATTTAACACAGAAAACTGTATTATACTTGTAGTATAATTCTGGCTTTTACAGTTATTCATGTTTGAGGCTGCCAGTAGGGAACTATCCTCTCTTTAATAGAATATGCATATGTCAGAGCTATGAGAAGTAACTAAATCCTATTTTAACTCAAAATTGGAAAAGGGAAAGCTCAGCATCTCTTTTTATTCTTCCATATAATGTGTTTATAGCTAAAAGAAAAAAGAAAACAACTACAACTGGGAGAACATTACGTATAACCAAATCCTGATCAGTGTTAAAGACACATAATTTCTCCTTGCTGTAGTAGTTCAGACTTCTGACCTGGCTCGCTGGAAGTTTTGTTGTGTTTCATAACTCAAAGGACAGTGAACCAGTTTTGAGTGAACCTGCATGCTGTTTACAGCTTCCATGTTAAAGCAGTGCCAAATTCATGGCTTCCTGTGGTTTGAATATGATGTGGTTTTGGCAGAGCTTTCCTCTATTCATATTGAAAACTCAAAGCAAAATTCTGTGGTAAAAATCCAGATGGATCAAAACCAAACAAATGATTAGGGGAACCTGTGCAGAACAAAACAGCTGAGTTCTGTACCACTTTAAAATGTATATGTGAGATCTGCAAAAGAGCACAGTCACTGTTTTTACTATATAGCATGTTACACATTATAATGCACGTTACCATTTTCCTCTAAGAAGTAATTCAGAACCCAGTTGAACAGTCGCACTTAGACTTCCAGAAGTGTTCTGATGGTTAGTGGGCTTAAGCTGCATAAACTAAAGCAGGACTAGAGAAATGCTGTGCAGTTCTGAAAGTCCAAATCTGTGTTTCTTTCATTTTTCTTTTCTTTTTACACTGAAGTCATCTTTAGCCAGTGGAAAGAAAAGTTCAAATAATTGTATTTGTAGAGCTAAATCCTTTTTTTCCTGTCTGAGTCTTTTGGAGTTGTCAGATTGCCACAGAATTCTTTTAAATCAACAGCACAGGGGCAGCAAAAGTTTTCCCAGTGTGAGAGAAACGGCCAGTTTAGAGCCAGGGTGGCCTGCTTATCTGCACTCTTAAAGGTGTGAAGTCCAGCTGGGTGTAGAAAGATAACTTTTTAGAGACTGGTGAATATGTGTAACTACAGCCTTTTCGAGCATGTGCAGGGAAGAACAGTTCACAATTTATCCTAACTATACAGAGATATTGTACAAGTTTTCCTGTGCAAAGTTACTGTGGTTACTTGTGCACTGCAATTATTGACCCTGGGAAATACCATTAAACAAGAGCAGCACTTCTCTTTATGGACTGTTAGCTAAGCATCAGTTTTCTTTTAAGTAGCATGTCAGGAGCATCGCTCACTCCTTGAGAATACCTTTTTGAGAGCAAGGTCATTCCAGAGTCTGTTCAATCAGTTCCACTTTCCTTCCTGTGACACAAGCCATATTAACAGCATTGTAACAGGTAGGAATAAACTGTAGTGAACAGAAATAATGAGTGCCTTAGTGATTCTTAGAAGCAAGTGAAGTAGGCAAATGCTCTTCTTCCAAGTCAATGTTTACCAAACCAATTGGGCAGCCCAAAGTCTCTCTAGGCTTTCAAAAGTTACGTTTCATGAAGAACAAAGGCCAATGCAGACTTTAGGGAGCTGTAAACTGCAAGGCAGCCAGTCATAAATTTTATTTCTTTCTTTATTTACTTATTTATTTTCCTTCCCAAAGTGGAGTTCACCACAGGCAGCAGGAAAAACCACATTGTTTAGTGGCCTCTGGCAGTTGAATACAGGGGCTACTTAGAAGAAGAGATTTTCTGGTGAAAGAGTAATGAAGTGCTAAGATTTTTAATTTTACTCTCTTCCTCACCTTCTCGGGGTTTGTTTTCTCAACACTGTAGCCTCCTTCCTTGAGCCCTCAAACTGAGGAACTAATGACAACATGCTGACAAAGGAGAGCCTTCATTTGCACCAGATCAGAGCAGTGTCCTCTGACTGTACTTGTTATCAGCGGTGATCATTATCAGTGCATTTCTGGGGTTTTCCCAGCACCTCCTAGCAGTCATATGTCATGCATAAAATGCTCCAGACCCCAAGAACTTGTGAGGCTGCCATTGCCAGAGGGAAGAGAGAAAAGCTGATGGAGAAAGCAGTTTTCCTCTCACATTTCTACCCTCAGGAATAAGACCGGGACTGTGGTTGCATGAGCGTCTCTTTGGCAGTCGTACCAGCTTATGCAATGCTCACCTCATTTCACCCATTAATATTTTGGCATTTGCCATGACTCACTGTAGTACCAGATAAAGGGGCCAGCCCAGCTGAAAGCTAGCCTAAGCAAAAAAAAAAAAACACCTTGTTTGTAGTTGAGAGCTCTTTGGCTTGCCTTATCTTGGGGTTGCTTGAACTCTGTGCTAGCACAAAGGAGAAGCAGGGAATAGTTACAGATCAGGAGAGGGCAGGACTTCAGGAGCAGTAAAAGCATATGCCAAACTGAAGTGGCTGTTTAACTATGGACTTAAAACCGTGATGTGTTTGTGGAGTTAATTGCTTTCTCTATTTTTAACTGTCAGGATATGGGGAAGGATGGATAGTTTCTATTCCATTTTATTTCCTTGGAGATTTTATTCCCTGGAAATGGAACAGTTGTCTGCTTGTTTATTGTACATTAATTGCTAACACATTGTAGCAACGGGAAAGCTGAACTGTGGTGTGTGTGTATGGTTTGAAATGCTCTAGAAAAGACAGCAGCAGCTGAGACTTGACAGCAACAAACGGTCTTCCCAGGAAGCTTGTTTGTGTTATGGATGTGATTCATCAGAATGGGCTAGATATTCCAAGTAATAATGTATTTTCCCTTTTCGTTCCTGGAAACCTGCATCTGGGAAGAGCAAATCACTTTAAATATACACAAAATAAAACCAACAGTAGGATCCATTCACAAAGACATCTTTGTTATCAAGATTCACTGATGAAACTGATGGATGTTGGGGTAAGGACGCAGGTTCAGGGCTGGAGGTTGTGAACTGAGTGAGTAATGCACAGCATAGCAGAGTCCCAGTGCAAGCAGGAGCTTCTAAACTGCTGCAAAAAAAACCCCCAAAAAACTCTCTGATGGCACAGAATATAGAACTTTGAGTAAAATAGTAAGAAAGGCGACTTCTGAAAAATACCTCCATTCCATTTATTCCCCAAAAACTGAACTAAGGAAGCACTGCACAAGGCCTGCTCAGGACACTCATGTTCAGCAGTCTTTATAAACTGTTTTGGCTGGGTAGCAAAGGGATGCTGAAACAGTGTACCTGTGACAATGAAAACCAGAACCTCCACAACTTCCATTTTTCAAGTGATTTAAAAGTGTGTAAGTCAGTTCAGTTGCTGACAGAAAAAGACTGAGGTTACTTCTGGACAGGACCTCTGTGCCAAGTTTAGTCTTGGCATAATATTTTATTGCCATATTTTATAAGTACAAAAAAGTAGAATTTTATGATGGAAATGGTGACAGAACACAGCAAAAATTAAGCTGATAGGTATTATTTTAGAAGAGAAGACCATTGTGTGACAGTTTGCAATGATTCATGAGTACCGTGGAAGTATGAGTCCAAATTAGTTGAACAGAGGATTGGATTGAGGAACCTGTCTCTAGAACCTTCAAGTAACACTTATTCTCCTAGTGGTGGTTTCAGCAAATGCAGTTTTCTGTCTAGCTGTAGAGCTTTTTACTGAGCCCAGTTCGTACGTGGAGCCACAAAAACCTAATGGTGTAGGTAGGAGCCAAATCGTCTGTAAAAAAGAAAAAAACAGTATTAAACTGGAAAGAGGATAATGCCAGAGACCAGTGGAGAAGCAAAGCGAAGCTTTCTAGAGCACTGAACAGATGGGAAATGCTCAATTAACAGTAAATAACCATATGGGAGACAAGATCAGGAATAACTTCTCTTTACAACAGATGCATTTCCTGAAATTCAGCACAGGATTTCTTGTGCTATGAGTTGTCTTGTACCTCCGTGTCAGCTTTCCAAGTCTGATTTCCACTTGATCTTTCTTGAGAAGGAGATTTATTTCCACGCACACTGGTAGCCTATGAATGCAAACATGGTTTTGATGCATGGTCAGTATTTTGAACTCTGACTCAAATTAATGAAAATCCAGATGATACAAAGAAGAGTTGGATGAAATCCTTACTTGGCTTTGCATGCAAAATTCTTTCAAGGGATTCAATAACTCACTTGAAGCATGCCCAGAAACTCAGCTCTGGCAAACAGAATGCCATTATGCCTTAAATGTCATTATCAACAGTGACAGTAAAACTCGTGATTAATGAGAAAGTAATGCATTATCAAAACATTTGATGAATGGGATGACTTCTGCCATGTATTAGCAAACCAAAGAGCTTCTCCAAATCAGTTTTTGAAAATTAGGTCAATCCATTTATTTAAAATGTATCTGTATCTATTAGAGGTATCAGTGCCTAAAAGCTTATACCAAAAAATAAACTCTGTATTCTGACAGATTTTCCCTGTCATCTTTCTGTGCTTTGTGGAAATTGAGATACTTGCCAAAAATGGATGTTTTTCTAATCGGAGCTGTTAACACTCCTTGAAAAAGAAAATTTCCCTTTTGTTCAGATAAATGTGTCCTCATTGAGGCACTTGCCAAAATTAAGAGTGGTAGTAAAACTTGTTTGGGAGTTTATTCTTTGCACTTTGCATCTGAAGAGTACATTTGTCAGAGGTTTATGCATCAGAAGGGCACTCTGCCTGTAGAGGGCTGTTTCAACTGGCAGCACTTTATTTACTTATTTATTTTTACTTCTGTGATTTCTCTTGTGTGTGTGAACTCTAAACAACCATCTGCCTCTGAAATGTGCCCAGCCCAGCAGCTTATGAAGGCAGAGTACAGAGAATTAAAACCAGACCTCAGTACTAAGATTTTAACATTTTAGCACAGCATGACTGACCTAGTAAGACCGCAAGCATCCAGACAGGTAGGGAGTGAGTTGTATTATTTTTTTTGTGTGTTTAGAGGGAATTAATAACTACATATGTCTCTCATTCTGGGATAAAACAGTGGTTCCATCATCAGATATTTTCACTTAAGGTCCTTGAAACGTAACAACCAGCAGGAGGAAGAGAAATGGCCATCAAGTGAATAACATGCAGGACAGCAGATAGGTAGAAGAGGAGGAGAGAAAGTTTCCATGTGCATGGCATGAGATGTCCTGAAGTTGTTCTCTGCAGGACTTCTTGAACCTTGATGCTTAGTATTTTATGGGACTTTTCCACCCGTCCATCCACACCCACCCCCACACACCCACTTTTTTCCATGGAAGGGTCGAAGCCTGAGAGGGCTGTGCCAGAATTACTGCACCTGCAGGAGGAGGGAACAGATATCTTTGGAAAAGAAGCTCTTGCATTGTCTATCTGCTTTTTCAGTATGTGAATTCCTGGAGCATACCGAAATGGTCATGTGTGGAATGTATGACTGGTTCATGTGAACTGAGTATTTCACATTTGAGTCTGGTTTTACTGTAGAAAGAGAGAGTTCTGGCAAGGAATCTTCTCGTATTTAAAACTTGTAAACAATTCTGCTTGCTGCAGACAGCTACCAAATCTCCATGTGATACCTGTTTTTCAGTGAAGTTATGTGGTCCCACCGGCATTGCAGAGAATGAAGATGTTTCAGATGTAAGACTTTCCATTCATACCAGCCCACTGCTGTGCCATTTTTCCGCAGAAAAACATCTGATCACAACTTTGTGGACTTTTTGTTCTGGTAGCAAGAAGGTCAAAGCATGCCAGCCAGTGATGGCATTGGAACTTGGCAGTGTCATGCACGGGAATGAGTGGATTTTGGGCTTTAGTCCTTAGTTCATCTGATTTTTACATATGGAATGAAGGAAGTGAGTGTTTGCTTTCCATTCTGTTAGCAGGCAGATGACTTGGTACGGTAGATGCTTAGGAACAGGAAACAAGCATGCTGTGCATGTACAGCATGTACATCTTGAATATCCCACTGATGTGGCTGAAAGTGATGCCCATGCCTCTCGCTGTATTTCCAGCTTCTCTTCTGTTGATGTTTGATTTGATCTACTGCAGTTTGCCAGCTTAGTGGGTAGATGAGGTTTGTCTGAACCTGTGAACCTGCTGGCATCCAGAAAGAAAACAAGGAAAGTTTTAAACATCCTGTGCATAACGGTAGTTGTATGAGACTTAATGTTTCCTTTCCAATGCATTGCCGTGTTTTTCAGTTGAAGTGAATGTAAAAAAATCCCTCATTTGGTTGTGGCTGTGAGCAGTGCCTGTGGTTGCGGGGTCTTAAAGGGGTAAAGCAGAGTCTGGAATTTGGGTTTTTTGTTAATCATGTGATAAAAAGAGGATTTCAGGGGCCATTCCTACCCTTTGACACACTAGACAATACCACAGAAACAGAAGAACCGAGTCAGCTCTCAAAAATAGTTACTTTTATACGATCATATTTTAAATGTATGGTACATTTAATCTCACTAACTTATTCCAAGAGAATTTTGTTTTGCTTTTGTCTCTGGGGGTGTTTTGGGGGGGAAGAAAAAAAATCCCAAAGGTTGGGAGAAGCCAGCTATGCATAAAACAGTTCATAAAGCAACTCCTACACAAACACTGTGACCCAGTGGTCTCCCTGCTGCTGAGGCACTCAGATTGGGTGGATAGTGCTGGAGGGAAGACTAGTGATGGTAAATTGAATTTTAAAAACGACTTTGCTAATTTTAATGGTTGTTTAAAGCAGTTAGTACCTGTTTCTACAATACAAATAAGGAAGCTAGTATTCTGAGACAGATGTCTTACACCTGAATAGCATTAGGAAATACTTTTAGGGTGGGTTTTCAGGTGCTTGGGCATGCATGTGCAAGTGGGTTTTGTGGTTTTTATTTCTCTTTAGTCCTCACCATGAGTTTCTCAATTGAAAACTGCCATGTATTTAGGTCTGTTATCACAGATGTTTGACTGGATTGTTTTCAGTTGCTGGGTTTTAAGGTTTTTGGTTTCTTTTTGAATGTTCAAATATTTATTCAGCCTGCTCTGTTTTGTTATGATGAAATATATGGAGTTAGCGATTTTTCTGCTTTTGAAAAAAACTAGTGCATTACAAATATCTCACCAAGATGTGCAGCTTAGCACATTGCCACTAAGGCAATCTGAGTGCGCCACTTGCAGCCCACTGTAAATCTTGGATGCCTCAGTGGACAGTCCCCACATGCTGGAAGGGTACAGTACTGTCCTTAACATCTGCCCTGTGGAGAGCCAGCTTTTCCTTCAGGCTAGTTTCTCTGCTGTGCTGCCTCAATTAAGCTAATACAGTGCACTACAATATTTTATTATTGTGTGATGAGTCCCAGCTTAGAGAGGAGCATTGCCTCAAAGACAGTCTTTCACCCCAAGCTTTAAGCAGAGAGTAACTGCCTTACCCACGCTGCTGGCATCTTTCCCTCTTACCTCAAGCTCTCCTACTTCATAGCGAAGGAACAGCAGTGGTTGGACTTCCATGTTCTTTTCCCTTTCCCAGCAGCTTGCTGGGATCATGGCACCACTCGCCTTCACTGTCCCGCTATGGGGAGGGAAATCCTTCCATGCACTGGCACACAGCTAGCACAGTGATGTGGCCCACTGACAGCATTCTGTGGTTTGATTCCCTGGGAGGTGGTGAAGGTGCTGTCCCTGGAAGTATTCAGAAACCATGGAGATGTGGCTCTGAGGGACGTGGTTTAGTAAGCATGGTGGGGATGGTTTGACAGTTGGACTGGGTGATCTTAGTGGTCTATTCCCACCTTAATGATTGTATAATTCCATGGTCCTAGGGTCTGTTTTACTGTAATGCCTTAGATCTGCACTTGGATCACTGAACATACTCCGGTCTGTTTTCGTAGCATGGGAACTCATGCAACTCATGTTCTGTATTTTCAAAAAGATAAAATGTGTAATAATGTTTTGTTACATAAGCCTCGTTTTAATTGAACTAAAGGAATAGCCTGCAGCTTCCCTGAGCCTTTTGTTTTCCTCCTGCTCTCTTACCCTCCTTTTGTTTAAATTTAGTTCCATTCACAGCAGATGTCTCACAAAGTCATCCAGCTTTTATCATTTATTTCCTTCAATGGACTGTTCCATCATATGCCACTGACTCATGGAACTGCCCATAACCTAATTTTAGAGCTAGATTATACTAATTTTTACTAATACAGCATATATTCTAGTTATTTGACTTTGATAATGAAGTACAAGTCACTCAGAATGCAAGAAGCTGAAGCTTTTTTGGCTAAGTGTGTTTGAGTAGGGCTTTCTGCTGAGCATTCAAGTGAGACATTGTTTAATTCAAAAACTACTTACAAGCTTTATGTGTTTATTGTGTAGCTGTGAATGGTAAAAGAATGAATTATGTTTTTAGAATTAGTTTGGATGCCTCTGCTAATGGTTGGAGTAACTGGTGCTGGGGTTTTAGATGCTTTTTCTAACTGTAGGAAGTCTGCTTTGTCTTTTGAGGAACTTTGTATCTTGGGTCACTGGCAGGCCTAAGCATGATGATTTTCTCCATCTCCTTGCAATATATCTGATAGCTGTCAGGAGTGCTGCTGCAGCTGCCCAGCTCACGGAGCCATGAGCTTGGTGATACTTCCTTGTTTAAAAGTAGCTACAAAGATCAGAGCACAGCTGTGTAAGACCTTTCCCAACCCTATAACAACATAATGATTCTGCTAAGTAAGTTTGACAAGACAGTACAAGGATGGAAATCAGAGAACCGCCATCCCAATTTACAGGGAGGGTACTAGAAATAGGGATGACTAGGGACAGCTCACACATCTGTATGGCTTTGCTGAAGTCATTCTATTTAGCGTGCTGAATGCTTCCCATATATAAGATAACTCTTGTTGAGTGTCCCAGATGCACTTAGTCATTAAAATGTTTTTGAATTTCTTATGTTATAACTTAACTTTCCACATGTGCTTTGAATTATTAGCTTGTTTTTTTTTTTTCTCTAGTTTTTCCACGTCCCTCAACAGAGAAGCTTGCATGTGATCTCTAATACTATCCCTTCAAATATTCCCTTAAAATTAATTCAGCAGCATGGCTCAAAAGCCCGTGTAGTTTCCTTTTTAATTTGATTAAAAGGATGCATATTTGCCCAACGCTGTGGAGAATTACATGATGCAGACTGCTTACTCAAACACGAAGGCAGGCACAGCAGAGACCTTTTGGCCTCGTGAGTTTTCATAAGAACAAGTTGTATTAGGCAAACAGCTGTGTAATGTGAGGGGTTTCTTATTAAAAAACAAGGGGAGGGGGCAGGGAGAAGGCTTTTCAATTTCCCTTGGCCTGGTCAGTGTCTTCAGTTAGTAAGTAGGAGACAGATGGATTTGTAAAAATAGCTACATTTCGACTGCATTACTACTACTACTTTTTTTTACTTTAACTTTGATTGCTGCTGATTGGAATCTGTTCTTCATTCTATTGTAAGAATGTCATAACTTGACTCTAATGCTTATACAACGCCTTTAGCAATTAGATGATGTAAACCTTAATACCACTGGAGAGGCTCAAATAGCCCCCCTGAGAAGCCAGGCCACTGAGAAAAATGAGCTTTGATGGTTTATATTTATAAGTGGAACATTATCCATCATTAAGGAATAGGTAGTTCAGGAATTTTTTCATGACTGCAGGGGGAAAAACGAGCAATGGAGAGCATTTCCTGCTTCTAAATAGCATTATGAGTATAGAGTACTTGATTTAAGTGAAATATATTTTCCTTATTTAGGTAATTCATTTCAAATTCTATACTGCTACACCAAGAGGTTATCACTGGATATAGAACCAGATAAATCAGCCACCCAGGCTGTGGTCTTCTCTTGGAAGTGTGATCATGTACATTTCTCATTTAAGCTGATTATGTCCCGATAAGCACACAGTCATCGTGAGATAGCATGGGATTTCTGAGAATCACTGTAGAATATGTAATTGAGAATTATTACCTACAGCTACAGTGTGTTGAGAACTCACATTGCTTATGTGAACTTGGGTCCTGCAGTTCCTGCTGCTGGCTGACTGCAGGCAAGTGGAAATGTTCTCTTGCGCTTCAGTTTTTTCATCTTTAATAGGAATAAAAGCATGGATCTCCTTTGGAATTTACTTTCTTTGCTAAAAAGAAGTACGTGCTCACAGCCAGTTACTCATTATTATACTCATATTGATGCATTTATTTGGTATATTAGTGACGCTTTATAATGTAGTTGGATGAAGAGTGGGATCTGATGCTGCTTCCTGCTGCGCCTGTGTGAGCAGTGAAGCCCACGGCTGTGAGAGCTGAAGCAGCCTTCTAATAACTGTGTGAAAGGCAGTGTCATCTTCAGAGCTAGTGCAACTGCATTTTATCTTTGCCGTCCCACAAGCTGCTTGGTTGATACATGTGCAGGATAATGACAGCTGGGAAGCCCTGTGTGGTCCCTGACTTTGATCCAGGCTGTGTAGGGCTGGCTGATTTATCACTTTTGTGGTGATTTTCAAGGGATGTTGGTATATCATCATCCCTGTGGCTCTGTTCTTCTAGATGTCTGTGGTTATTTTGCATGGCATACTATGCAGGCTTGCCCACGCAGCTGTCTTGAGCCACATTCCAGCTGGATGCCTACACTTGATCTCCAAATACTCCCTATTTTCCACATTAAATGACAGATGGGACAAAGTCAGGAAGGACCTACAGCTTCTTCCTCTACATCTCCAGCTACAAGACTCCGCACACACCTTTTCTGTGTACCTGAGAATTTCCAAGTGCTGGAAATGCTGCTGTGGTAGTTGTGCCTCATTTTGCTTTGCCCAGTACACTCCTGTTCCACGCTTCTGGCTCTACTCTGCCTTTTCCATGTCCTGCTCCACCTAGCTGTCACCTCCAGCGCTCCCACTCCTATTGGAGGTGTGAGGAGAGACCGAAACCACCACGTATTTTCTTCATCCACCTTTGCCTGCTGCTGTCATGCTCCTTTTCAGTAAAACCTGATGATTAAAGGTGCTTTGCATTGAGCTGGTTGGATGCTAGGAGACTCCAGCAGAGGTTGCCTCAGGGCAGGAAGTCCTGTTCTGCAGAAGAGAGAGAAATAACAGTAGTGGTGTACAGCTATGCAGGAAGGGTGAAGTCTCCTGTAGTGAGTTCCCATCACCTGCACAGTCAGACCAGCTGGGACTCAAGGCTGGGCTGTGTGCATGGGGATGCTCTGCCAGATGCCTTCAGGGCAGAATCCAAAGGCTCCACCCAGACCCTCACCTACTTTCCATGTGTGAATTTAAACTACGCGCACACTTGAATAATGCAGTTGCAGTACTTATAATGCATAAATCTGAAGTGTGAAAGAGAAGAGCCTCCAATCTGCTATGAACTCATCTGTTCTGTGTCATTACAATCCTGGCAGCACTTCCATGTGTGGAGGGAATGGCTCTGCCTGCACGCCTGGGTTGTTTGTGGCAGGGCGTCTTGGTGAATGAGTTAAGCATCACGAGTTGGCAAATGTTTTGTGAAAACAACCTCATCAAGCTCTTTATTCTGAACTGTGCATTCTTTGTGGCTTCTCTTGGGTATTTTAAAAGCTGTGAAGAATTGGTGTTTTTGTCACAGGTTTAAAAGATGATTAACTGCTCAGTGAATATGAAGTAGTAGTGTTAAAATAAACACCAGATTATCAGGCACTGCCTATGAGATCTGTGCTGTAGCCACTGATGTGAGTGAGGGGAATGCTCTAAGTGTTGTTCCTATCTTTGTGTTGAGCTGGTGAAGGGATGCTCCCTTCTTGGAAGGTAATTTGGTGACCAGCAGAGAATTTCTGAGCTGTGGCATTTCCTCTCAATCTGCATGTATATTGTTTTATTTATATATTGTGAGCCACCTCTGGTTTTTATGAACATGATTTCCTGGAGGGAGAGCCAGTTTTGATTCTCAGCCTATTCTTAGGTCATCTTTGATTTTATTTTATTTTATGTTGAAATCCACAGGGTAGAAGCTTATTTATTAAACTTAATAGAGCTTATACCACTCGCTGAGATGCATTAAATATGAGATACAATTGTATCCCTTACCATTATAATGGTATAAATTTTTAAGGTTTTTTTATTTTAATTGTTGAATTAATACAGAATAATTGGTTTGCTCTGTCATGAGCTTACTGAGAGTAACTTAATATAAATAGATCAATTTTCAGCTGTTTTAGCTTCTTACTGAAAATATTTAGTTTATATGTTCATAATGCATCTCTTGTTTTCAAGAAGAGTTCTGCCAGCTGGTATCTCACTTAGTGTAAAGCAGAGTGTTCAGCAATGGTTGGTGAATATGTGCAAACTGCTATCAAGGAGGGGAAGGAGTTGGTGTTCTGGACTCTGATTGCTTGTCCAAAGCAGCAGCCAGCATCTTGTATTTGTTCATTTGCAAGGTTGGGCTTCTGTGTGCCGGGTTGCAGCTGATAGCTTTAGTTAAGAACATCTCTCTGCTGCTACTTTCTGAAAGCTTCACGTACTGATAGCATCAACACAGAATAAGTCTTTTGTTTTCTGACATTTCAGCTCACATTTGGATCGGTGTTCTGAAGCCTCAGTACTTTGACCATGAGTTTTCTTTTGGTTTTAATTATTTCCTCTTGTTTTCCTGTGTCCCTGTCTTGCTTTTTCCGTTTTTGTAGTAAGATAAAGAGGTTTTTAGTTTTCATAAGGATTTTTTTGGTGCAGTATTCCTGTGTTCTGTTTGTCTTCCCTGAGTAGCCTGTGGAGTATTTTTGATGAGCACAAAGGTATCTTTTGTTACTTTGTCCAAACCAAACTTAGCTTATCCTTCATTTTATTTTGCCTGGAAAGAAGTATGCAGACAATCCAGTGGCAGAGAATAATTACGAAATGTCTTTGACCTGCAAAGAGCACATTGGATGCTATTACAGCGTGAGTTTGCTGGGTTGCTGAAGGCTATCCTGTTGAGGGCAAGGTGAGACTCCTTACACTAAGATTTTTTTCCTTACTAACTGAGATTCTATGCAAGACATCAGTCCTTCTACTCTCTTGAGTTAGATGGAAAATTGTATTGTGAACTTTACTGTTTTTTTGTGTGCATGATGCCAAAATATTTGAAAGTAAATGCAAGTAGTTTTTTGTTGCAAACCAGGGATATTTCCTTACTGCAAACTCCAGCCCTGAAGCTGGATACCATACAGTTGTTTTTGAGACAGACATTTACAAAGCTACTTGCACAGAACTCATTTGCAGAAGAATGCTCTCACATAACAGGCCCTTCTTTCTAATTACAGGCTGTGAGATTCTTAGGAACTAGAAATCCAACAGGGAAAGCATTTGTGATAGAATTAGGCGTAGATGTCTGTGGAGCTTTGATTCCACCAAAAAAAGAACTGAAAGACTAATAAACAACAGACTGTGTTTGATAATCAGGCTATAAAGCCTAGCATGCAGTGCTTATCCGTGAAGGAACAAATTTCTAGCAGTCTGGTGCTGTTGTATAAAACTGGATTTGAGCCAGACTTCCAGATTTAAAGCCCCTTGAACTCCAGTAGGCCCGAACCAGTCCTTGGCTTAGGTTCATCTCAACCTTTGCAAGCACAGAAAAGATATTTGAACATTCACAGTAGCAATTGAAGGTTCAAAGGGAGGAAAATACATCCATGATCTATTGACTGTTTGCACATACCAGGGCTTTGTTACTACCAATTTGAGCATTTGTCCTCTTGATAGCTTTTAGAACATCTTTGGAAACACACTGCAACATAACACAAAGGGAACGTTCCAGGCATGTATCCACCTGCACTGTTTGAATTGGTTGCTAGCTGTTCTCTCCATTGGGAGAGCTTAGCTTTACTTGTCTTCTCTAATTTTGCCCCAATAATTAATCTCTTGCACATTCTCCTCAACTATGTTGCCCACTCTTACGGCCCTTTCCTGTTGTGGCAGAGGACATCAGCTTCCTGGGTTACATGATGGGTTCTTGCTCAGAAGCCAACTGGAGTATTACAAGTTTAAGCAGTACTGCCATCTGAGTGTGGTCTCTGATGGATAATTTCAATAAATGGTCAGTTATATCCAGACTAACTCGATTTATGTGATAGTTTAATAATCTTGTGGTTGTTTATTTGCTTTCACTTTTGCAGCAGAATAAACTGGTTTTCTCTAAATTGTGCAGCTGCTGCAAACAGTAATAAGATGGCTGTGTCAGACACTCATCCTGCTCTTGCTGTGTCTGAGGGTTGTCGCTGAAGCTGGAGAGGAGAGAAGTTTAATGTGAAAGAGAACTACATGCAATTACCTATTTGTATGGAGCTCACTGGGGGATTCAGCTGCGGGTGGCAGTGAATTGCATTTCCCTTTTAAAATTGCTCCACTTAAACTAGACAAAGAAAAGGGGCAAAAAGTGCACATGTGCACTGTTCAGTTAAAGGAAGTTGTCAGAGCATCCTGAAATATTTCTTACAGGACTATAATTACCAACTTTTTTATCAGATGTGTGTTGTGCAGGTGTCCTGTGGAGAAACCTAAGTGAGTATTTATCACCAAGGAGGCAGCAGTAGTGTACAGGATCAGGAGCACACAGATTGGAATATCGTATGGCTCTGTGACAGAGCTATCATTGCAGTGTATCATCTCCTTGAGCCAAGCTGCATATGTGGAATGAAGTTGTGATTTAAGTCAGTGTAGGACCCACTGAGACCCACTGTGTGAGCAGCTGCCGTGAGTTGTGGGTGATACAAAAGCAGGTAGAAAAGGTGATTTTCTAACTCTGTGCTGGCAGAAGTGGAATCCTGTTTGCAGAGTCGAGTGCAGAGCGACTGAGGAGTCCTGAGAGATGTGGCTGTGCCTTGAGACCAGGCCTTGTGTTGTTGCAGCTGCAGACTTCCACAGCCTTAGGAAACTGTCACAGATATTTTGGTATAGCTCCAGCTTGTCCTGACTTCACTGTTATCTGTCTGCACTTCTTCAGGATTGCCTGGTAAAAGCTACTTGCTGTAAACCGCAGTCTGAAAGTACAGATAGGCTTTTAGAGCAGTTTGCATGAAGTTAAACTGAGAAAGGATAATGCTTTGTCAAAATGGTCATCATTGAACACACAAGCTCTGCAAACAGAGGGTTCTTAGCAGTGGCTAGTGTGTATGCAGTGCTGTGGACAGGCAGAAATAATATTAGACGGTTCCTTTATCCCAAACCAGCATTTACCTGTGATATGTAGCCATGCTGGTCACAAACTCATATCAATCTTGTAGCAAGTTGTTGCTCTGTTTTCTTTCCCAGAGATGCTCTGCACACTTGATGTCCTCAGTATTGACATCTTGAAGCTCTGACAGAGCTGAGAGCTGTGTAACAACACGCTTAGGAGATGCCTCTTCTCCTAGGGATGCAGGTTGCTTTGAGCTGAACCAAAAGCTTTGTTCTTCATCTATTCAACTACGTATTCTCCATGTTTTTAAGAGAATTTGGGCATTAGCTTCTAATGATATATGTCGCGAATTATCTATTCTTTATAGTATGTCAGTTGGCTATGTATTGTTACAGCACAAATGGCAGACTGTTGAAACAAGCTGCTGAGATAACTGTGTCATACCTATGTACCAAACACTTCTCTGACTCATACCCCCACCCCCACCATCCCCTGCAGTGATTTTGTAAGCCAGTGCAAAATTTAGACCACTGTTTGTTATCTGATACATATTTCTAAGACACTGCCAAATAAAGTTGAGTTTAAAAACTATGATTTTCTTGTTGGGGGCTGCACTCTTGCCAAAGCAATTCATGTCAGCAGTTTTAAGTTTAGCAGCCACATAGTTCTGAAATGTATTTATAAATGATTTTGAGGAAAAAAAAAAAGATATATTCCCATTAGCTGTTTGGGTTACATTTATGTTACTGCTTTTTGATTATTGGTATCACATTTACAGATTTGTTTTAGAATGAAGAAAAAGCGAAGTGCACAGAAAACAGCTCTTCTTTTGTTTATGTGCATCACAAATTTAATGTTTTTAATGAGAAAAATACTTCTAGTGGCTTGCTTTGGCTTGCATCCTCACATGGACAGCATGTATTCTAATCTTTAAGCTACTTTGCGAGGACTTCATTTCCATTCTTGGATGGAGGTAAACACTCAGTTAAAATAATTCTGCAGTGCGTATGGTTGGCAGTAGAATTATTTCAGAACTGAATTTTTGGACAGAGACTCCTAAGTAAACGTGATGAGGAAGACTTTGGCTGTATTCTGTGTGATTTCTCCAGTCTAGCACAGAGCGCGTATCTTGCTATAAATTTGCCTATTGTTCTATCTTGGTAAAGGCTTTAAAGCTGGTGGCCATGATTTAGTTGTCTAGCAGCTGTTTCAGTGCGTTTTTCTTGCCCGCTGTAATTGTTGTGGCTTTATCCAGCCCTGAAGCATTGTGGAATTGGGACAGTGATTCATTTCTAGTCCGTTTCTGGTCCATGTTAGTACTGTGCAAGATTACGTGTTCATCTGTTAATAATTGAGCTGTAGTCACAGAAGTCAGTTCTGTCTACTCTTTAGTGACATGCGGTAGGAAGCCAGGTGATGCTCAGACAGTGCTGCTGCTAATCTAAAGCTTTCTGTAGTAACCACTGCTTTCTGCATTGTTAGGAGAGTGCAAAGATTAAGCCGTGCTACTGCTCTGTTACCTTTGGTTTTATTTTTCTAAGGTCCTCTTCCAAGTTACTGTAGGAGCATCACCCCAGCTCTGCCCTCATCTGTCCTTATTTCTATGTCTGTCCCTGAGGGGGAAACCTTGATCTTATGTATTCTTCACCATCATTACAGCCCTGCATCTCTGAGGTGCTGTTATGATGGGTGTTCTGGATAAACAAGGTGAAGTGACTGCCAGGGAAATGGTGCATGTTGCTTTCTCTGCAGTGCTGGGAAGGATTTGAGCAAGCAGATGAAGTCAAAAAGCTATTCTTGCTGTTGTCGTCTTCTCAGTCTCCAGACATTTGACCCTGTCTTAACAGTTGGTTTCAGGCTAGATAGAAAGGAGAGAAAAAAAAATTATGACTCACATTCACTGAAACTGTTGGTTAAGCCAGCACATAACAGATGCGAGACAAGCTTTTTGGTAGGCTTTCCCCCCCAAATAGGCTAATGGCATTAAGTTTATGAGTGTATTGTCATCTTCTTTTGTAGTAAATGGGTTTAAATTTATGTACTAAATATCATTTCCTTTCCTGGCTTTTCTAGGACGAATCCTGGACTTGAAGACTGGAACAGTAAAGAAAGAGGGTCAGCAGTCCTCAATGAGAATGTGCATGGGATCAAGACGCTCTTTCATTTGCAGAATGAGGTATGTATGTACCTGGTACTTCTGTTGTGATATTCTCAGATTACCGACGTCAAATATTTTGTTACTCTCTCCTGACCTTGTTTGGAGACTGAAGCTGTAGTGACATATTCCAATTGAGCATTTCCAGAATGCTGACTTTTGTAACTCTAGTAAAACTGAAACTTGTTTTCCTTTATGATTAATGGCAAAGCAATATCTCGCTTGTGTTGCAGTTGGGTGTTTTTTTTTTTCAATGTGGGATGTTGCATGCTTTCCCCAGAGACCCTCATGGCAGCTTCACCCCTGGCATGTAAGCAGTTGTCTCTTCAGATCAAATTATTTGAATCAGTACTTTGGGAACAGAGCTTTTGCAAGTTTAATGAAAGCCCAGCTCTGTGTTTTTCTTCAAGAAACCAATAATATTAAAAGAATTTTGAAGACAAACAGGAATTCAGCTGCATATTTGCCGTCTATGGAAGAATTAACCTAAGCCTGGTATGAATTAACTGGATGTCAGCTAGTTGATTCTAGATACATGAGTAATTGTTAAAGGGTTTTTATTTTGAAATTTTCCACCTTCTCCTGTGTTGCCTGGGCTTCTTGAGAGGTCTGCCTGCCCAATGGTTCTGACGTTTTCTGTGCAAACAGGATAACTCTGTGTGCTTAGAGGGGGAAGTACATAATTGCATATACAGCCTATATCCAACATACGTGCTGAGAACAATCAATGCACAATTTGTTATGGAATGAGACACACAGACCAAAATATTTACATGTTACAACGAATGTGTGTGCTTCTGTTAATTGTGGTGAACGTTCTATGCATCCTGCAAGGAGGCTGAATATCTGGCACTTGAAAGGGGTTTATGTACCTCATACCTTTGGGATAAGATGTCAAAACTGTAGCTCCTCTTATATTAGCTGTCCTTGAACCATGCAAAGGCTTCCTGTGCTTTAGACTTCACAGCGATACTTGCAGGCCAGTGGCAATAATTTGAAGCCAGTAATGAGCATTGGAGGATGCAGTAGGAATCTTGTATTTCAATGGAAGTGTTCATCAGACAAGGAGAACACGTCAAGATGAAAGGAAAAGGGCAATAATCTAGAGAGCTATTCTCACAGCAGCTTCTTTTCTTAGTTCTGTGCAGTACATGAGGTTATAATCCACAGAAGGAGCAGCTGTATGTATTCTGAATCCAGTACTGTGCACATATCCTCACACATAATGTTAACGGTGATTTTTTTATATTTTAGCTTGTTAGGAAACAAAATATGGTGGCTTCAGACAAAGATTTCTTTAGAGACATTCAGTCTGATGTTTGCTATTCAGTAAGCATCTTTTCTTCTCTAACAAGGAGACAGCAAAGAAAGTTGGGCCTACTGTCCTATTTACTGCTGTTGCCCAGCTTTTAAAACAACAATTAAAATGCAGTTATTTCTTCACGCTTCAATTCTGGAAAGTCCAGTGCGTGAGGGTAATTTTAGACATTCCAACATCCCCATTGTTTTTAAATTCTGAATCTTACTTTAATTATTCATTCTTTCTCATTGGCAGTGACTGGTAAACATAAAAACAAAAGTTTAAAAAAGAAGCAAAAAAAAAAAATTGTTGGAAGAATGATGATCAAATAACGTGAACTTTCCTTGTGATTACTTCTTTTATTGCTATTGTTCTTTGTGTCAACCGAGAATGAACTGTTTTCATCTTTCAGGCTATTTACTGAGTTTCAAATGGATTGTAAAATTATGCTGTTAGGCATAGTTAGAAATACCACAAAACACACAAGAACAAATGTCTGTCCTGGCAAAGATCAGAGTGATGTCTAAAATTATAGCTGGTGTGCAGCAGTTGTAATGCTCTGTCCAGGGAAGCTACCCATACACTGAGATCATTTTGTGTGGGTATGTGGGGGCCTCACTCGTCTAGTTTTCACCCTGTTTTACAGTATCTGGGAGTGTAACTATTTTGTAGCCACTCTTGGAATTCCTATTGCAAATAGCCCTTAGATTTGGAGGGTTTGGAAGGAATCTTTATCTATTGTTTTTCATAAAATCAAGAAAATATTTGTACTGCACCCAAGAAGTTTAGGCTGCGAAAGCAGCAAGTTCTGAGAAAACATGTATCTGGGACTTCCTGTCAGAAATAAACATCCATAATTGTCTGCCTACATGTACAAATAAGGATCTTAAAATGCATTTTCATCTCAGCTGTTTATATTCAAAACTTCAAATACTTTTTTATTTTTAGGTGTGGAAATGCTCCTCTGGATCACTTACCTTTGAACAGAATAACCACCATGAGGAAAAGATACAGGTATTTAATTTACTGCAATGGTCAGTTGCTGTAAGCACCCTCATTTTTCCACTAGAGTAATGCTTAGTCAGCATACATTCTGGACAAACGTTCATTAGCCTACAGTGCAAAGTAGCCCAGGGTCACAGGGAGGAGAACTTAGTACTCACTTGAGCTGTGGCAGAAACCATGTGCAAGTGACTCAGCTATTTCCCTTAACCTGCTCCATCTCTGAAATAAGCTTCATTACTGTTTTCTGAGAAGTACTGTGGAAAGGAGGTGACACTTGAGTAGTGTTGTAATACAGAACTTAGGGTCATGGTAGGCTGTTTCAAACACAGCTTACAGATATTAGTGGATCACCAATAATAGTATAAAAAACCAAATCTATTCTGCGTGTCAATTAACATTATTTGTGTGTATTTGTATTTGTGTGTTTCCTTTTCATTTAGGAATGGCCTGGGCCCGGTAAAAGAAGGTGAAGCACAGTATGCTGTTGTCCATTGCACTGGCTACATCAAGGCTTGGCCACCAGCAGGTGTGTAACTTGTGGGCAGAGTGCAACGCACATCTTCGAGGACTTGGGAACCTGGATCAGGATCCCTTTACTGGTACAGAGCCAGGCTGAGTTTCTGTAAGGGTACCTCCATCTATTTGATCTTGATAAGCTTTTGATATCAAGAAATCAGCTGCTGTTACATACTCAGAATCTTCCAATTTTTTTTTTTTTACATGAAACCCTTCTCAACTTCATTGCCAAAAAGAGCTATAGAAGAGTTGTCAGTAATATGGGATTGCAGCAACTGAAGCCAAAAGATTTCAGTCTGATAGCCAACATAAAAATGGCCTCATTTTTAGAAAGTAAACCCAAAGCTCAGATACATCTACAAAAGAACAACTTGTATTTAAGTACCAAGTTGCAAGAACCTGTGTATGAAAATGTGTAATGTCAATTTAGGTGCACAGATCTTCACTTCAGAGTAGTGGTTTTAGTGGAGAATGTTCAGCCATTGTGATAAGTTCTGTTTTGAGGCTGTTTTTCTGGGAAACAGGTCTCGATATTTTTCTTTGAACTGGAGTTTACCTATTGCTCAATATTGCATATGGGAATATTTGCATTTGAAAAATTCCGAAGGGAAGCAATGAAGCTCATCTAGACATCATCATGAACTGAGCTGGCTGACCTTGGCATTTGCAGTAGTTGAAGAGGACTGTTTCAACATAACAGCACCTGACATGAATCAAACCTTGAGTCGTCCTGCCCTTTTGCGGTTGTACGCCACAATCATAAATCAATTTATTGAGGAATTTTGAATGCTAAAGGTGGTTTGTACCGTGTCTGTATGCTGGTGTGCAGATACCAGAATATGGGTGTAAACCTCGTGTTTATCTCCTGCTGAATTGTGGTTTTGAGTTATATAATCAGTTACCCGTGTTTTTCATCTCTCAAACAGTACACACATATATAGACATTTTCAATAGTACAAGACAAGCTTTTGAAATTTTCTGTAACTTTTGCATCCAAGAACAGGACTAATTTGTATCACAAGTGACCTGTGCTTCTGAAACAGTACAGGCAGTGAAAACCTCTCCTCTTGTTACTGATAAGGGTTTAATATATTTCATTGTGCTGTAGAAATCGAAATGTTTCAACTTCATTCCAATCGCAAAAGAGCGAACAGAACAGTGTGTGTAAATTGCTCTACAAAAATGAAACTGTTTCTGTTGGTAATTCCAAGCGTAAGAACGTTTAGCTATGATACACGAGATCTCTCTTCAGAAAGGTGTGGGTGAAATTAGATCTTTGCAGCTCCCTGCTTAACTCGCGTGAAGGCCTGCTGCATGGTATCAGCTCCTTAGAGACCTGATGCTTCTGGGGTATGTGGTGTTTTGCTCTACTCCAGCTCCAGAGTCACGCTGCTGTCCCATGCTTAGCAAGTTCTCCAATCCAATCCTCAGTTCTCATTAATTTATCTTAAGATTATGGCAGTGTATTCTTCACATAAATATTGCCTTGTGTCTATGTCTCTCCAGTCTTCTGGGGCTTTCCAGAAGGAAGTCATCTCCTGTCAGCCTTGACTTTGCCCAGATAAACCAGGCTTCTTCTAATCGCTGCTCTCACTGTGCATTTTCTTTTCTTTATCCATCTGTTTTAACTTCACTTTTCAAAATGTAGATTGTCAGAACTATAAACATTTGTTCCAGGTGACACTGTAGTGATGTATCATGAAAATGATACTTTCTGTCCTGAGAGGCAGAATATGATATAATCTGTTTCTTTTCTGTGTGATGGCATCCTAAACCACCTAATATATATATCAGACTGCCTTTTCCTCAGTTTTTGTCAACTGAAAATCTTTGTAACAAAAATAGCTTTGAATCTTCTGATTCACAATGTGAAGTTTCATCCCATTTCTAATGCTGTAGTTTGTGGCAGTTATTAGTCCCCAAGTGCATGCTTATGCATTTAGTAATGTTGGATTTCATCCCACTTCTATTACTGCACTCCTCAAAATCACATGGTGATCCCCATATGATATCCCACTGCTCCTCCACAAAGTTAATGCCTCCAAACCATAGCACAGTCCAAAGGAATGGTTTAGCTTTTAAGAGCCTTACGTGGAATTTCAGTGGTCTTTTATATTAACATCCAAATTGTTACTCATCACAGTCATGCCTGTGTCTTTTTCGGGGCATGTAGTCCAGAATTGAGACATCTTTGAGTGTTTATTTGCCCTCACACCCCCACAAGTCTTCCCCATTTCGTGTTGGTGATTTTCTTATAACCATTGTATTTGGGAGCTGAATGAGAATATCCAAAGGCTGAATTGGCACCCAGTATGTTTGGGAAAATCAGTGGCAACAATACATTTGTTCCCATTTCCAGTGGTAATTCAACCATAATGTGCAAAGCAAATGAAATAACTGCACAAGTAATTTAATTTGCTAAAGCTTTTCTTACTCTGTAATAAAATCACTTTTGTTCAAGCCAGGTAGCAAGTAGCAAGCTGCTGGTCTTTGCATCATCTCTGCGTTCTTGGGCATAAATGGGTTTGTGCCACGTCTCAGCTGGTTTATAAATTAACCATGGAAAAGATCATTTTCATTTTTTTTCAGTTGCCAAGTTTATGCTTCAGCATAAACCCTTTATCTTGTTCTTTCAGAGCATGCAGTGTGACACGTGCATTATGCAACTGATATACAACACATATCACATACTTTCATGAACACAGTAGCAAATGTTTTGCAAATACACCTAATCTGCACTTAATTTAACACCAGTTTTTTTTCTCTTTCTGAGCTATATTTCATTGTCCATTGTCAATGTGCCTATACTCTGTGTATCACAGTGAGTACTGATGCAGAAACATCACGACAAGAACTGCCCTGTGATCACTGTTAGTGTTACCTACCCCACATTTTTCCCTTTTTTCTCACCTTTGTGGAGCAGCAAGACTCATTAACTAGCAAGCTGCCTCTTTTTCAGTATGTGAGAGGTGGAAGGAAAAAACATCATGCCTCATCCTCCACCCAGAAGAGATCAGGGAGCATGCAGGACCCGTAGGCAGCATCTACCTTAGGCATTTCATAGCCAAGCAGACCAAGGAATGCTGCAGCCTGTGCTCTCTCTCTTGGTCTTCTCCTAGAAGAGGAGCTATTTGTCTGTTGTGAGAGACTTGCTTCTGGGTGAGTGAGCCACAGAGAGAAGACAGAACTGTTTGGAGCATGGGTCTCTTCAGGCTGGGTGCATTAATGGTCTCGTCATTGTCCTTTATTCTGCTTGTGACAGAAGGGTAAAGCAAAATTCACATGCAAAACCCCCAGTAATATAATGTATTTCCTCATAAATTACATCTTGACCTTAGGTGGACTTAGGTGCATCAAGTAAGCTTTATGTGGAAGTCACATAAAAAAAAATAGTAGCCAAATATCCCAGATTCCAACTGATGTGTTGTTGATTTCTTATGTGTAGCGTGTATTAGAATAAGCAATGGCAGTGCAGTTTTGGATTATTTTGAAGGAGGTTAAAGGATCTCTTGTTTGAAACTGGCTGCATCCCAACTCCAGCCTTTGTCCCTCTGTTTCCCAAGCTAGAAGGCTGTGTGATTCTTAGCTGAGGGAATGCTTCAAGCTCCTAACCAGTCATAAAGCTGAGAAATGCTAACCTTTTCCTGGTCGTTCAGTTTTAAACTTAAGCAATCACTTAATTTTCTTCATTTTTGTTCCTCCAGAGCATCTTATTCCTGAAAGGAAATGAACCTTATGTGGTCCATATGATATTTTCCTAATAGTTTATTTTCATGCTGTAACAATTGATGGAAAATATTTGGTGGAGAGAAAAGATACAGTCTGTTGAGTTGTTGCTACTTTTCTGTAAATCAAAAACATGACCCGCAGGAAGAAAACATTGTGCAGAAAAGGCTTAGATAGATCCTTGTTACAAAAACTTCAAGTAAAAAGTCCCAGAATAGTATTGAATTCAAATAATGTCGAAATCTTTTTTTTCTTCATTCGTTTTTTATCTTAAAAAAAGAAACATTTTGCTCTTCCAAGTCAGACTTACGGTAACGTCTTAACCACAGCATGCCAAAGCTGTTAGGTTATTCTACAGTTTTGGCAGAATCTGGACGTTTATGCAGAAGTACTCCCTCTGCCAATACAAAACAGAATACTTGCTTGAATATTCTTTGCACTTTTGTCATTTTTAAAGTTCTTTTTAAAGAAAGAAAATAATTCAGCTTTTGGGATTTTTCACAAGAATTCTCTCTGATATATGATAAGTATCCACACTTTCCAGTGTTGTCTATAGAAAATAATCTTGTGCAGTGCAGTTCCATGCATGGATGTGTAACTGCAGCTGTAATGATGGAGATAGGCATTTACAGAGGATTGCTAGTGATCATGGAGCACTTATTACGTCCTTTTAAATACTCAGAAGTAATTTATTTCTGACTGTAGTAAAGTGAAACCACAAATCCACTGACACAGTTCTGTGTCTCAAAGAAAGCATGGGGCAGAAGGATGGAGAAAGAAGGCAGAAAATGAAGTTGTTCTGTCATTAGTGCCAATTGGAAGCTCAGTGGGAAAAAGAAAGAGTTCCTTATGTCCACACAAACACATGCCATTACCCTGTGGGAAACTGTTTGCTGGCATACAGGACACTTGGAAATTAAATATAACCTCTGACGGCACAGTGTTCTATTTGTGATGCTCAGTTGCAGGCTTAGCTTTTCAAAATGTTGATATAAACTTGAACAAGCATAGCACTATATTTATTATTCAAGAGAAGCGTGTATTTGGTGTTGAGAAATACGGCCTCTGTCAGAGTTGCATACAAAGAATGTGAATAACTGCTGTATGTTTATTTTGTTGATACCTCCAAAAGGTCAGTGTGGTGGTTGCTGTCCTGCATGCTTTTGAAGCTTTTTCTGGAGATTCTGATGGTGCTTGGTGAACGTAAGGAGCAACATTACGTTGTGTTAAGAGCTAGAGAAACTGGTAGTAAGTGAAAAGCGTGTGTATGTAATTGTCCTCGTTGGAATATGCTCAGTAAGAAGCTTACTAAAGCAAAAGTGAATTTCTTCTAGAAAGCATCTTTGTACACACACACACAGAGGCGCACACAGTTGAATCTTCATAATTATCAGCAGCAGAGTAAAGAAAGTAGTTTCTACCTGTGGAGTGCTGTCAATAGTAGCACCTGCACTACAAACAAGTGAACAATCGTTTTGGCATATCTTTGCCATAGGCATTTTTAGGGCAGGGGTAGTAATTCACTGGGTCATGTATCAATAAATTCCAGGCAGATTGTTATTTTAATTCATAGTGTGGGATAAATGTGTTATATGGACCAAATGTAATCCATCCTGCAAAAAGAAAAAATAAAGAAACCAATGAAAGGTGAAATTTAGATCAACCATTTCCTTTGTCAGTGCTGGAGTTCCATCAGATATGGTGTTGCTTAGCTAGGTTTAATTTTGGAGATTGTTTATGTTGCTTTCAGTTTATTTGGGCAGTAGTGAGCCTGTACAGAGTTCCTAAAAAGGAAAGTGTTGTTGAAAGCTGAAGAAAAATGATTATGCAAAGTGGAAGCCATCCAGCTGAGTATCTTTGCTGTCCTTTGCAATAAATACACTGTGTGCAGCTAAAGAAATGATTGAAAAAACCAAGTCAGGAAAACCAAGTTAGGAAAATTGACCTCTCCAAATGGAAAATTCCATTTAAGAGAAGACCTTTAGGTTAAGATTATCTTAATCTTATCAGATTATCAGAATGCCTAAAATAGTTTCCTTAAAAATGGAAACTCTTGTAGGGTCCTGTGTTGAAGAAGCCCACTTCTCAGAAGCAAAAAGCAGCCACCCAGAAAACCCTTGCAGGGGGGAGGACCTAGAGGCTATCTGTGCTATCAGTGAAGTCAGGGCATGAGTCTGCGCTTGCTTCAAGCTCTAACGTTTAAGTTAGTCCTTGGGGCTGGCCATTGGTCCTGCAGGTTTGCCCCTGGTGCAGGGTTCAGGCCCAAGGCACCTCCCAGAGGGATGCAGTCCCTGCTGCAGGCTTCCAGCCAGTGTCACAGCCTTCTCCAGTTCGCTTTCTTTGTGTGGGTTGTTTTTGTACTCTGCTGCAGTCCTTTCACATCAAAGTCAGCGTCCTCGTGCTCCTTCCTAAACCACTGCATCATTTCATTTGTCCTGCTCTTGGTTTACCCCTTTGTTCACAGCTTTTTTTAAGATGAAACACTGCTGCATTCTCAGTTGTCCACTTTATACCTATTTAAAATGAAAATTGGTCATGTGGAGGAGTCTGATTTTAGTTTCAGTAGCTCAGCTTTCCCTGCCCACCACATTGTGTGAGCAGATAGCCACATGTCTGCCAAAATTTTGTCTGAAGTAGACACAGTTTTCAGTTGATGTTCTGTGCTGCTTTTTCAGGGTAATCTTCTCTTTTTTCTTAAGAGGCTGCCAAGTTTAATTCCTTTGCAGAGTTGGGCTGTCGCTAGCTAATTGCTAGGTCTTTTGTTGAAGAAATAACTCTGTAAACACAGTAAGGAAGAAAAACAAAATAATTCTGCAGTATATCTCTGAACTGCAGCTTTGTGTCAGGTTTATGCTCTCAGATACATAAATGACTGTCTCAGAACATGGCACTTGTCTGTGTTTGGAGTCTATTCTGTAGCTTGCCTAATGTGTAAAGAAAAGAGAAGGAATAGTGCTGTGTGAAACGTTAGGATGTTGCTTTGTGATTTAACAGATTGAAAGGTTTGAAGCTGCAGATTGCCCTAATTTCAAAGGTGTTCTATATCCAGATCAGGTAAAGAGCTTCACGTTGTGGTTCCATAGAGGGACCTATATTGTATAGCACAATGGGAAGTGATAAATACCTTATTGTCAGATAAGATTGAATTATTTTGGTACAAAATCCTTAATTCAAAGACTACTTCAATTCGTTTACCAGCAGTTACAGACATTTTTCAGAGGTGTCATTTTAAAAAGTAGTATGCTCCATCATAGTCCAGAGATTGACCTATGTGAAGAACTATACACCTTGAGAATAAAATGGTGCTTGTTTCATAATTGGCTTTGCAATTAATTCCATTGGTGCCTAAAGTGCATCTTAAATGATTCACTGCCTGTTGTGACTGAAATCCTTGAAAAGCCTTGTGAAAGAGCTCACAAAAAAAATAAGTCAGCAGTGTCACTATTGGAAGATGTTTTGCAAATCCTCTGTAGCAAACTGGTATCTCAAAACTTAAGTTGGGAAATAGCCTTACTAAGGCTTAGCCAACTTGTGAGTAAACAGAGCTAGTCTCAGTGCTCCCATTTGTGAAACACTGAGATGGAAAACAGCACACATGTATGTCCTGAAATTTTTCCTGTGTTTGTAGTAGTTACTCCTGTTACACAACTGAAACATGCACTGTTAGCAATCCGCATTTTTTCGGTCTTTCAACGTAATAACCCAGGTTTAGTGTATGATAGAAAAAAGTAAAACCGTCTGTTAAATGTTAGCATGAAGCTCGTGTGCCTTGTTTTTAAGGCTGATAATAGATTATTCGCAAAGAAAACTGAGCATAGTGTGCAGTGACTGAGCATAGTGAAGTGACAGCGTGATTCCAGTAATGTGCTGTAGAGCAGTACTCATGGAAATGTTGTTGTCTATCTCAGTGTCACGGAGTTTCTGTTCTGCTTCAATACTTGCTCTGTATGCATTTAAAGTCTGTAGGATCAAGTTTTGAGGGAGCATCTGATCTGAACCAAGTGATAACGGCTGAATCATAGAGAAGACGATCGTGTTATTTTGTATGATGTAGAGCATCTAGAATAGTATGGAACCAGGCCAGCAGCTTCTCTGCTCATCCTCATTTCCTAATTATAATGGTATTTGTTGTTGTTTGCCTTAGGAATGACTATACCAGAAGAAGATGCTGATGTGGGACAAGGTAGTAAATACTGCCTCGTGGCAATAGGAAGGCTTCAGGTAATGCCAGTCTTTTCTTATGTGAACTACTTCAGAAAACATAATTAGTGTTGTGGTTTGGTACCTCCGAAAACAATGTGGCTTGATGTCTGATTGTGCAGTCAGTGGCTTGTTTAGAACATGGTGGCAGAACAAATTGAAAATTTGATTTCAGTATATATATGTGTGTCTCACCCAACAACTGCAACAAAGATGCTCCTGGAATGTGAGTGCATCCCGACCTGATGCTCTGCAGAGTGCATGGGGATGGGATATTCTGGATGGTAAGGAGCTTGGGAGCGCAGGTGCTGTAATGGCTAAAGTGGTTCCCAAAGACAGTGGTGTGCTCCCTGTTCTTCTTTGATCCGTTCTCTCTTGCTGGCTAAGCAATTACTTGAAGAGAGATGATTGCAGGAGTTGGTTTGAAAGTGATAAAGATAAAGCAGTCAAGAGGCGCTTCACAGATGATAGCTTTTTTTCCTCAGCGTGTCATTTTATGCATTCATATGCATTCATGATGCCAGCCAAGGGAACTGTGAGAATAAAATTTTACTTTTTTATCCAGACTGTTGCAATTGATGTATTATGGTTTTTTTTGTCTGTTGCTGTACGAGTTCTGAGCTGGAGTTAGAGCAGTTGCAGTGGATCTCTTTCACCACAGCAGGAAAGCGAGCTTTTATCTTAGTAGTATGGGGATTCTGCCAGGAGTTTATGTGTTAAAGCTTCTTACGTGATCTCTTGTTGGCCTGCACTCATTGCCATCTGCTATGATGGCATCACTCCTTCTTAGAAGGTAGAATGACCCCTTCTTAGAGCACAGGTACCAAACCTGTCTTATTCAGTGTGACCAGCTGCACATTGCTGGAAGAATTAGCACTTCTGCAGTGTCTCCATTGTGATGGCAGACTTAGGAAAGTATTGCACGATGTTTTCTAAGTTAATCATACTTCTATAATCAGGGGTAATATATTCCACTAATGGAGAGGAGTAAGATATGCGGATTCGTGTGTTAGAGCTGCCAAAAAAGACTATTTCTGAGAAAATTGCATTAGTAATATGGAGTGTCAAAACATCTGTTACGATAGAGAAGGCAGTGGGAATATGTGAGGGAGAGGAGAAGAAGGCTCTGGGGATGGCTTTGATTGCAAAGAAGTCAAGGTGCAGAAATTAAAAGCTGTGCTCTGTAACAGCAAATAGAAATCTTGCACACAGTTGACCAGCAAATCGGCTTCAAGACAGCAAAACAGTGTTCTTTTTTTTTTCTTTTATTCTGGGGCCTTGTTAGTCCTGTTGGCTCTGAAAGTTCTAAGATAAAGAGTGGTCTTATTGTAGTCCCAGCAGGAAGGGTAGGGTATAGAGAGGCCTGGTTGTACAGGTTTCAGGCAGAGGGCTGGAAGTGCTTCATTTTGCATGGAGAGCTGTGTCTTCATGATGAGCAGCCACATACTGGTCTAACAGCATGACCTGTGGAAAGCTTTGCTCAGGTTGTTTGAGGGGTTTCAGGTGACGTTTGTTTCACCTGACTGTGGTTATCCGAAAGCTGAGTGTTTGTCTGAGCTGGTCCTGCTGGATGCATTTGCAGATAATGAGTTGGCCTCTTCTATAGAGTGGCTTTCCTATCCTAAAATGGCAGGCTCAAATTGTCATTTGGGAGGCTCTTGTTCATGGTTGACAAGGGCAGGAACCAAGAAGCCTGACTTCAGCGCAGTCCTACAAAGCGAGATGAACCCAATCTTACTTTTGCCCTCCCTTATTGGGAACTTCAGATGTATTTGTTTTCCTGCTGTGCTGTTAAGCCTAGGAAAGTGCTATGGGATGAGCTAATTGCACTGCAAACTAGCATTAATGGCACGTCTGTGTCATGTATCTGTGCTGCCGTTTTGTTTACAGCTTTCCACGGTAGTTAGTAATCTGCCAACAGATTTTGTTCTTCAGCTGCACAAACGTGAGGTGGGTCTTCTGTGGACTAAATGCTGTGGACTTGATTGGTCCTAGGTAACCAGCTCTCCGGTGTGCATGGACATGAATGGCATGTCAGTCCCAACTGAGTTCTTGTCAAGGCACAACTCTGATGGAGTCATCACCTTTGTCGACCCCAGATGCATCAGCGTCATTGGCTACCAGCCCCAGGTCAGTGGGCCCCGTCACTGCTGACATGCATTAGAGCTAACGAGGAGAATCCTGTTTGCACATTAAAACTGAAAGCAGCAAAACGTGAAACATCTGTAGCTAACAATCTATATGCCATGAACTGAATGCTGTTCATTTTTCTATGCTGACCATGCTTCTGTAAAATCTATTTTTCCCCTTTGTTAAGGGGGTTGTCTCTTTATTCTTTTGAGATCCAATTAAAATCCTAACAGCAAGATGCTTTAAATCTTGCACAGCGAATACATTCTGTGACAGAAAGTTAACAGGGCTTGGAGGGAGTTTTAGTCCTGTAATTCTTAACTTCTGCCAGTTTCTTGAAGAAGAAGAAGAGATCATTTATGGCATTATTTTCCTTTAGACTGACATCCTGCTCCTCTCAGCAGGAGTCTGCTCATAGAACTGAGCAGAATAATAAATGAATTTCTGACTACTGTGACCCTCCCTCAGATAACTCTCAACACTTCTATTTTACAGGCAAAAATCATATCTTACTCATTCGTTTTTTCCATTTATATTGATTTTAGGTAGTTTTATAATGACTGATGTTTCACAAAAAATAGTTTTAGTAGAAGATTGGTCTTTTCAAGGCACCATTTCACGGGTATTGGAATTAATGCTTGTTTGTAAACTCGTATGTCTGTGGAACTGTACAAATATAATGCAAGATGTGATGCCTACAGCTAAGCCTACAAATCTCTGTGTTCTTCTTTGATTAACTGAGTAGCCCTGTTGAGGATGATGGATCCAACGTCTGCAGGGGTTACTTACAGATCCGTGCATGGAGTTGTGTTGCAGTTTGGGCTTTTTACGCAATTTTGTTTTACTTTTTACACAGTTTTTGTTTTATTCTAGGATCTTCTGGGGAAAGACATTCTAGAATTCTGCCATCCTGAAGATCAAAGCCATTTGAGAGAGAGTTTCCAACAGGTACTGCATCTTGTTCCTTTTCTTCTGCTATTTATTTACTAACTACTCTGTTATTTGGAGAAATAGCTTTTATTTTACATTCCAGGGTACCTTTTTTCATTATCCAGGAGTAGGAGCTGCAAAATAGAAGGCAACCTGTTGATCTGTTAATAAACACTTAAGCTGCATAAACCATAGTTTAAGCTGCGGCATCTGTTGGCTCTGTTTTCAGAAATAAATCACCTGCCCTACCTTCCTGCGCGTGTGATGGTGCAGCTCAAAGTACATGATGGCTTGCTGACACCAGGGTTAAGGTCCCACTCCTCGTTTCTGCCATCCCTGACCTCCCCACCCTTCCTGCTACCCTGATGCCATCACAGATAGACTTGCCTGTTGGGTTAGCGAAAGGACTGCGTGATTTTGCATAGGAGGAGCTTTCAGATGGCTCAGCTCCCAGAGCTCGTTGCCTGATGGCACCAGTGGTGCAAGAAAAGCAGTAAAAACACATATGCTGTGATTCAGTAAAGCCCAGATGATTGATTCCACTAATTCATCCAAGAGACAGTGACAGAATGCTGCTAGATAATAACATGTCAAACATCCGTCTGTGATTGTCTGAGTGCAGCCTGGGGCTCAGGAAGGCTGAATAATGTTCTGGTCTAAGGCTCAGTCCTCACTGTGTGCTTGCTGAGATTGCACCAGGCCACAGGGGCTGCTGCTGTATCCTGGAGTCACTTCCTGGGGACTCTGCTGTCACTGCTTAGCATTGGGCATGTGCATAAGTGACTTACTGGATCAGGGATTTGTGTGATTTTCAAGGTCGTGCAGAAAGGCAGCAGGAAAAAAACCCACAAATTAGAAGTGAACATTCCTCTTCTCTCAACCTGTGTCCAATCTATGAAAATACTGTGCTGTTTCTTTAGCAGACCGTTCCTCTTTCTGTATATTTTTGTTCAGCACGGTAGCAGTGTGATTGGGGCTGTTATTTCAATCATGGAATAAAAGCCTGATGTAAACAGTTCAGCTATGCACCAGGTGGTTTTTATTTTCTAAAGAATGTAAAAAAGTAAAGGTTAAACATTCACTTGGAATTTCTTTTGTGCTATTTTATTTGTCTGCACTGTTGGAAGACAGTTCACAATTTTCCCATCAGTGATCTCAATGCTTTATATATTATTACAGAATTAATGTTTGCTTTATTCATACTTCAGGACAATAGATCAGTGCAGTTTATTTTATTATTGTTAGTTTGGCCTTAGAAGTCTTTTCATTAAAAAGGTAACTGATTTCCAATAAACCATTCTTTGTTTTTTTCCTCCCCCAAACCCTTTAAAACTTGATATTTTTAATTTGCTGGCAGTGCCAGAACCAGGTTTGTTCATAACAGAGGAGGGGAGGAGGGAGGGATGGGTATGCAGGTTTTGGTCAATTGCCAGCATCCATCTCAAAGATTTTACTTCCTTGAGAAGATAAATTCATTCATCAGGGTGGGAAAATCAGGTCAGAATGAGATATTCTCAAGGCCAAGATCAACAAATAGAGCTTAGTATCAAAGGATCCAGAATACAGCTATTTGATATCCAGTAGGATACTATTCAGATTGGACACTTATACAAGGTCTGGGTGTGGTAGTAAAAATTTCTTGATTAAAGAATGTTGCACATTGAACTCAAACTACAAAAGTTTTTGGGTTTTTTTATGCCTTATGATTCATTATTCTGAATTTTTTATGCCTTATGAGTCATTATTCTGATTTCTTCTGGGCAATAGTAATACTTTTTGCACCTTTTTTTTTTCCCCTGTGTGCTTTCCATTCAGTCCTGTAGCCAGCTGATCAGCTTGAAATGACAAAAACAGAATTGCAACACATTTCCTAACCTAATTGCTTGTTGATGGAGGCGCAGGGTTTTCTGAGATAACTACTTGTAGGAAGTACAGTGGACAAGGGTAGAGAATCCACAACAAGATGTGCATTTGTTTGCATTAGGCCTCCCTTTTCCTTGCCTGAGATCTGGCAGCGGTAGCTTTGTGGAAGAGTAATAGAAAAAAAACAGAGAGATTCTAGGTGAGTGCCAGCGGAATTATTTTAAACCATCTAAGCTTTCTTCTGACTTAAAGCTAGGATTATTAGATAATTCATACAGTGCAATTATAGTGCCAGGGTGCAGGTTTTGTTTCAAGCACGCTTCTTCATCTGGATGCTCATCAAAGTGAAAGAGCAATCCAGGCCCCAGAGTCTGGAGCTGGCACACTTGTTTCTGGGGTTGCCTGGGCCTTGGACCTCATTGCTCATTTTGAGACATTGTTGTGTCACTTTCACTGCCATCAGTGCCTTTGGTTTTATCCATCATACTGGGAGACTGATGGTGAAGTTTGTCACCTGGTTCCCAACTTTTGACTTCAGTGAAACTTCAGCTACCAAAGGCAGAGTTGTAAATGATCACTGCCGAATATCTGACTTCAGACTTCTTATAAGCAAGTATGCTGCCCAATAAGGAATTAACTATCCATTTTTATTCATTAATGCTATTAAAATGGGCAGTGGCATATTGCTCTCCACATTCAAATGCTGGCTCATCATTTCTTCTTGTGAAGTCAAGAAGCAGTTGTTTCTTGCTAGCAGGTTGCCATCCTATTTTTTTAATTTTTGGTCCACACTCATGGGTGCTTTTCTCTTGATTTATTATGGGACCTGTTTCTTCTCAAATTCTGTTTTTGGATTTTCTCAGGAACAGTCTTTGCTTGTGATGTGTGAGATCTGACTGGCTTTGTGTAATTATTGGAACTATTTCTAGAGGATATTCTTGTTTATTTATCAGCTTTAAATTGCTTCTTTTGGAATGGTCTGTTTTAACTTCAGATATCACAGAAGTAATCTTCAGGGCTCATTTCAGCAAAGCACTGCAGCATGTACTTAACCATAAGTATGTGGTAAATTCATTTATATTCAATTATGCCCGTAAGAGCAGTTTAATTTAGCACATGCTTAATTCCCACTACATTTGGAGCTCAGCACACTGCTGAGTATTTTGCTGAATTAGAGGCAAACCTCTTTTGTCTTTCTCTCATCTGTGGTTACATCTATCTTTATTTACCTGTTTCTGTCCAACATAATTGCTGACTTCTGTGCATCCTTTGGAAGTTCTCATTGCCCTCTGTTCAACATCCCTGCAAGATCTTGTTGGGTCTGTTCTACACTGAAAAATTCACCTATACATCTAAGAGGTCATGAGTACCTCCACTTCTTTTTTTTTTTTTTTTTTGTCTTTCTCATCAATTTTTCTCTAATTAGTTATCTTTCTCCATTCAATTATTTCCCTCTTCTTTTTCTTCTGTCCTCTTAATTCGGACTAATTACCCTTCTCTAACTGTTTTCATCATTCCGGTTTATTGCTTCGTGACAAAATGTAGTAGGTTCTTCATCCTTACTCCTATCTTCGTCTGCCTTATCTTAGGCAATTTAAATACTGTTCTTAAATACTGCTACCTGCTCATTTGTTGGCAAAAATAAGGTGTAAAGGGAGCTTGTCAGCATTTGGACAGGAAAGCTTATTATAAGGAAACAAGTGTACAAGATAACGATGATTTTTTAAGGCATTTGCTATCATTAGGAATGGGCAGTGAACAGAAGAGATAAGGGAGCAGGTGCTTAGCAGAGCCCTAGCTAGGTGGGTGCCAGACCAAGTCCCTGAACAGAGATTTCTGAAAAGGAACTTGATAGGCTTTTCTTGGATAGTCTTTCTTAAAAATAGCTTACAGCTCCTGCTAGCTTTGTGTCTTGGAGTCTGCACAATACATCTGTTCTTGTGCTTCAAGGGCAGGGCATATGTTAAAACTACTTCTACTGTGGAGTTATGAGCGGTTGCTTTGACTGGGAATCCGTTTCTGAGTAATCCTGTTATTTAGTGCAACAGTGATCAAGAAGCGGAATCACGTCAGGATGTGGCACCAGGTCACCAACATCCTATTGCTCTCTCTTACCATTGAAACAGAAGAGAATTGCAGTCTGTAAGATGGGCTGACACTTGGTGGTTGTCTTGGCAACAGAAAAGCTTGACTGTGTGAGCAACACTTCAACATCTTTAGTTCTGGAGCAGTTCTGTCTTAAAGGAAGATGATTCCAAGTCGTGCTGGGGTAGTTGAAGCCCCCCATGCTCTTGTGCACCCCTCTGACAGAGGTTAATGCCCTGAGACCAGAAAGGCTGGATGAACACAGGTGTCTGCTTCTCAGCTACTGCTGAGTTAACACCCAGAACCCTCCATCCGTTACTCATGTTAATAAGCAGGCATAAAAATATCGTAGTGAGAGAGCACCTGTGTTGGCTTTGCACTCTGTGGGAAGGAGAAATAGTAGAGTTAAATCCCACGGGGAAATATAAATCAGAATCCCCGTGGACAGACTTTGACAGGTAGAGGTGCTCACTATGTAATATTTAGAGCGTTTCAGGATCAGATATTAGTCATCTGAAGACAGATTTGGGCTTGTAATGTGTTTGGGGAAGGAAAAAAAAAACAAATAGTCAAAATAGTCACATACGATGTCTACAAAAAGGAAAAAGAAAACATTAAGTATTTTCTTAAATGTAGTGTGATTTAGTATGTCACACACATGAATTGTACAGCTAGATACTCAAGCAGAAAAGCAGACAGGCAACCTCATAAAATGTGTTTTCTTGTGGACTTCTATTTCAGGTACAAAGTTTAGTTCATGATATACATATTTAAAAGCTGCCTCAGTTTGGTTCCTGTGGAAATATGTATTCTATATGGAATGTTTGGTAAATATTCCGTATAAAAACCTTCTTAAAGCTTCCCTCTTGGGATAACAGCACAACCTGTTGGTTCCTGAATCTGTATGCTCTTTATAAGCAGGCTGGAGTGAATGTCTTATGTAACAAAATGTGTTTGGGGGGTTAATTCTGAAAGAAATAGCTGCAAACATCTTTCAAATTTTGGTTATTGTCTCTTTGAATGAAGAATTGTCTTGCTTTGTCCATAGCTTTCTGTAATTTACGTTCAGAACACTCTGGTTTCTGCTGCTTGTTATTCATTTGCACAGCAGATAGCAATGTCCTTTTATTAACCTTTCCAAATGGTTTTGCAGGTTGTGAAACTGAAAGGTCAAGTCCTGTCTGTGATGTACCGATTTCGTACCAAAAACCGGGAGTGGATGCTGATCAGAACCAGCAGCTTCACCTTTCAGAATCCTTACTCTGATGAGATTGAATACATCATCTGCACCAACACTAATGTAAAGTATGTGCCCTTCCAGATGCTCATCTATGTGCTTTGGAAAGAACCGAAGCATTTCTTTTTGCTGTTCAGCAGTGTAAATGCTCATTCAGGTTTTTGTGTTACTAGCCACGTTTTGTTTCTCTGTACCAATCTGTAGCAGAGCTTTTCTGCATCACCAGATCCTGCAGCGTAGCTGCTTCTCTCATTATCCTGCGATGCTTCCAGGCCTTGGCTGCACAAGGAGAATCCTCACTTATCTTTGTTGTCATTAGGCAGGCCCCTTGATCTCAGTCCAGGCTGCTTTAAACTAACACAGAGCTTCCGGCAGGAGACCAGCTGTCCTGATATTGGAGAAAGGTTCGCCTGATTCCTAAGCCAAAGAGAAAATTACATGTGTGCTTTAATAAGTATCACGCAAGAAAACAAGACTCCTGCCTCTTGTCTGCTGTGATCTTACTGTTATCCTGGGTATCTTCTCCTTGAGCTCTGCTTGCTCTTGCAGCCTATAAAAGCAATGGCAATATGATTTCCTAGTAGGCTGAAGTGGGAAGGGCTACTCCTCTTCTGTTAACATCTGGTAGAATATCCCTAAGTATGGTGATAGATCCAGCCCTTCATACGAAAAGGGGAATGGAATCATCATGTATTTGAATAAAAACTTCCAAAAATCTGTCACTGGACTTTTTAGAAGGAGGTGGAATTAGTGAGTGTCTCATTCTGTAGCTGATAGAACTGCTTCTAAGGAAAAGTCTGGCTAGGAGTATAGCAGGGGTTTGTCACTGTTTAACTGAGCAGAGAAGATTTCGGAGCCAGCAACTGCAGAAGCTAATCTGGTCTTAATAAAGCTGTTGCTTTTGTAGTTGTTAGGGCTTTTTGTTGTTGTTGTTTTTTTTTTAATGTCCTTTTCATAAATATTTCCTCTTTCTAGTGTAAACTTAAATTATTTCTAAAACAAAATCTACTTCTGGTCTGACCAGGGTTTTTTGGTGGCTTATTTGTTTTTCTTTTTTGCCAAGTGTTTAACTTTGAGGAAATTATTAGATTTAAAATCTCAACCTGTTGGACTGTGTAATGGAAATGCTGAATAAGCAATCTACCAGTGGAGATGCATGATGAGAATTCTACTTGGAAAACCAAAGCCCCAGGGTGTTGGCATTTCATCTTAGGAATCTCATAAGTGTCTCTGTGTGCTCCCTGACTTGCTGCTGAAGAAAGGTATTTGGACATGACACATACCTGGGGTGGAAGACCTGTCCTTTCAGCATCTTGAAACCCATCATTAGAATCAATTTGCTTAGATCTTTTGTGCTTTAAAAGTTAGATTTAAACAACCAAACAGTTCATTGAAAAGAAGCGGCCTGAAACCAGGGATGATCATCTTCCTGATACTTCCTGCACTGATATTTCCACGTTTATGTTGCCCCATATCTCTTTTCAAAATGATTTGTTTGCAAAAAAAAAAAAAAAAAAAAAAGGCCAGCAAAGTAGATGGTAATTGCTGCAGTCTGTGCTAGGATGGCTTAATTGTGCTTTGTTCCCAGGAGTCCACAGCTCAGAAGGTGGAACTGCAGACTGCATTGTGTTTACTCTGGGAATGCTTCTTTCTGAGAGTCCTCTATACTGTTCAGCTTGGCATTGCAGCAGTCACTGAGATGAATAGGATTGTGCCAGATTCTGGCTCCTGTTATATTTCTTTTGCTGGGTCTGAATAACAGCCCAGCAATGCTGCCCTAATATGGAAGTTGCCTGCTGCTTCTTTGACAGTGGATGTTCCTTCTTTTCTCTTGTGTTGAAAATGTTCTGGTCCTATGGCAAGATACAGCCCATTATATGTCTGCTTTTGAATGGGAGAAAGAATGCATTATTCAAACTGTTTTCTGTTTTTCTCCCTGTGCTCTCACACTTCTCAGACAGATGTCCAAAGAGAACTCACTGTGTTGTAGTGCTGTTCCAGGGATATATCTTTGCTTTTGCACATTTGGGATCATGTTTTGACTTTCGATTTCTTGGATGCCTTGAGACATTATTTGGCATGGTAACTGCTGCCTTTTGCCTCCTCGTTCAGCTCCTGCTCAGGCTGGCAGTTCAGTGCTGTTGGCCATCCAGGTATGTCAGTGGCTGCAGCCATTGCTCTGGTTCAAGCAAAGTGCTTCACCAGGAGACCAAGCACTGCTGCTTTCCAATGCACAGCTACATGGAGAGACACTTTATCTCTTACTATGATAATGTGGCCAGCTCCAGGATATACAAGCTTGAGGGGAAAAAAAAATTCAACAAGCAATTAAAAAAAAGGCAATGTACACAACAAATCTAGGTTTAAATAACTTTTTATCTGAAAATAATTAAAATCACACTGCATACATCTTCCCCTCCCTCTCTCCATTCATGGCATAGCTCTCATATTCTGTTGGTCAGCGAGCAATGTTTTCCCAAAAGACTGCAGAGGGCAGTGGTGGATCCAGTTGTGGAGGGATTCATTGATTATTGTTTGTTTTGGTTTTGCTTTTCTCTTTTCTCCCTTTTTCTGCTCTAAGGATTTTCCTTTAGAGCTTCAAACGCTCAGCTTTCCAAATCTGCTTTTGGTGCAGAGTATATTGGGAAATTAGGTTCAAATGTTCACTTAGTTCCTTGCAGAAAAAAAGACAAGAAAACTCTCAGTTTCACTGGGGTACAGTCATCCAAGAGAAACTTCCTGGAGAAACGAAGCGTTTAATGTTTAGCATTTGTGCTGTGTTCGGCTGAAAAGTCACCCATCCAACCACATCTTCCTGTGCATTTGAGGCTGTTTGATTTCCAGAAAGAAATAATAATTGGGATTAATGTTTATCTAACAGAAAGTACGCAGAGCAGCGTTTGAATGAAATAATCCATCCCCATGCCATCTGTGGGCTGCCTGATCCATCACGACATGTGTAAGATGGGCCCTTTCACAGCAGTGACTTGGATACTAGACAGAGAGGAGTTTCAAGACTTCCTGAAACAAGACTATATGAGGGCAGTCTCAAGACTTCTATTGCTGCCTTTTTGTCCAAAGCAGGGAAATGTGTGTGCCTTTCTATTGCTTTGATGCCTGAAAAAGCAACAGGTTGTGTTCCATGTTTATATGGAGAGATTAATTCAGCTGAAATCCTCTTCAGTGTCCACAGGAACTGGTTCAGAATATTTCCTTTTCCTCCAAATGGAAGTAAAATTGAATTAACTGCCAAAAAGCTTCAGCTTTGCAAAGGGCTTTCTTGCTCAAGCCACACACTGTCCTGGTTTCATACTGGATCAAGGGGTGAGCCTGGAATTCTGCAGCATGGGCTGGAATTGTTGACTTGGGCAATACTTTACTTGCTGTGTTGGGTATCACACAGAGCCCAGAACGTTCTCTTCCATTTACTCCTTTAAGGTGTGAAACCAAAATAGAAACCAAAGATAGTTTGGCTTTTGGTTTCAGAATCCAAAGGTTATGGGATCACAGAATCATAGAATTGTCAGAAGGCAGTTTCAGTTTTGCCGAAACTGATAGCACGTTTCTGTTTGGTACCACCTTAAAGAAACAAGCTGGCACCCCATGCCTGAAGGGATGCGTGTCTGCTGCCATTCCATCAGCAGGGCTGGTTGGGTGACATGCCCACAGCAGCAGTCTTCAGCTCTCCCTGGTCAGATGCTCCAGGAACTGTAGTGTGGCTCCTTTCAGGCTTCAGACATCATTCAGACTGTCTACACAGTAGCAGCAAAGGTGCTAACCTGGCTTTGCATTCCAGACTTTGAAGCAGTGTACCTTACACAGAGCTCAGGAAGAAACACTCAAGTATTTGATGTTTATAGGAAGTGGATTTAGTGGGTTGTTCACTGAGTTCTGTGCTGTTAACACAGTGTGATAGCTGTAATGTATTGCATGAGTATGGTATGAATATTTAATAAGTATCAGAGATGATAGAGAAGGGCAAAGGAGCACTGAGTTACAGGACTGCCTACAAAACAAATAACTGGTGAGCATGCTGTTTGGTTTGGCTCATTTGTATGTATAGAGCTGAATCAAGAAAACATGCTTTCTACGGAACAGAAGAGACCTAATGTGCTGTTTATTGACACACGCACCAAGGCATTGGTAGTAAAAACAAATGAAACAGTGTAATTAGCTTTCACGTTAACAACAGGATTTGATGGGTGTTTATTATCCACAGGGCGGTATTTAGAAAAACTTCCCCATAGATTTACCATGATTAAATTACCTCCCATAGTTCTGCTGGAAGAATGTGCATTTTATGCTTGCAGAACAAAGAATTTCTTTGCGTTCCAGAGGTAATTTTTTAGGGATTCTCTGTTGGCTGAAGCAATGTGGAAAATCCATGCTTCTTTGGTGACCTGGAGGAATGACATTTTTGCTTGTTACTCATGGCACAAAAGTGGTTCTGTGTACTATGTACTCTACAAAGTAATGCTAGCAGAATGTGTTTGGCCATCTGCTCTGATCTGGTGTGTTGCAGGTCACAGATTTTTGTCTAATTTGCCACTGAGCCTAATAGTAGCTAGTGCCTGTGTGAAGAATTACATGGAAAAGCAACAAGTCAGGACTGAAAGGCATCAAAGGGTGGAAAAAGTTGGAGTGGTCCCTCCATTGCTGTCATGTTGCTCCCAGTCTGTTTTATTTGGTCTCAACATTTGTCTCAGTCCTTTGGCGTGTGACCAAAATTATATCCTAGTTATCCAGAGCTTTGAAGTCCACAATCTTGCTATTTTGGAACATCTTGCCTGCTGTAACTGCTCATCTGTTAGGTGACTTTTTTCTTCAGAAAGAAGTCAGAAACATACAGAACTGCAACCACTGTCAAGTATCATTTGCAGCCATCAAGCTCATTAATCCAGCTCCAGTGTTATCCTCATCTCTGAGTTTTAGCATCATTTTGAAGGGTTTATATTTCCTTTGATAACTAGGCAAAGAGCATCATAGGTACAGCGTGCATCTCTAAACTAGGAGTAATCTTGCTGATTGTGACCAAGTGACAGAAAGCAGCTGTTACTGGAACATGCAGAGCATTCAGGTAATGTATCTGTACAAAGAAGATCATGCATTGGAGGGTGTAATTCACAAAAGACACAGCATTTAGTCACAAAATATTCCAGTTCCACTTCTGTGCCACTAAAACCTTTAACCAAAGTTCTCTGCAGGGATTCGGATATTCTTCTGTGGGAAAAACCAAGTAGCATTTTTTGAGGGACCATTCCAACCTTTTCAAAGTCAGCAGAGTGCCAGAAGCCGAGTGTTGTGTCCTGTGTTATCAAACAGTTACAGAGTGCATGTGGATGAGCTGCTGAGAATGGGGTTTGAATGGCAGCAGTGTGCCTGCTGTGCTGGAGCTCAGTGCTGCCCTGAGCAGCTCTCACTCTGCAGTCCCAGCTGGGACTTGGGACACAAATGGGTTTGATGTCTGAATTTGTCTTTTCCAATCTTAAAAAGCGAGTGGATAAAAGGGTTCAGAACATCACTGTGCTGGGTACATGACAGCTATAAAAAAGATACGTACATTTTTATAAATAATATTTGTGCATATTGAATGTGAATATCTCTGAGTGGTCACCACCTGCTTGTTGTCCCTACAAGTCTTCATCTGTAGGAAACACCTGTTGGTTATTTCTTGTGACTTCCAATGACTTTCTCTGCTGGTATTGCTAATTGCTATAGTTAAAGAACAGTGCCTGATGCTAAACACAAATCAAGTGCATTTCAAGCATCTGCAGAGGCTAAAGTTCTTTGTTCTGGCATACAGCCCCCGAAGTTTATTGGCTCTGGCAGTTTCTTCTGAAGTATTTTTCTATTACTGCTGCACATTTAATTTTTTCCTAAGTTCATATAATTGGATTAAAGCTATTACTTCCAGTGATTCTTATCTCCTTTGAACAACTGACATTTTTTCTGTTTGATTAGCTTTAGCAGGAGGCTTGTGTTTTCTGTAACATTTGTCAACACAGATTTATTTTAGGTAATGCTTTCATTTACATAGTAGTACAAATTTATTTCTTGATGTTCACCTCCTTAAAAGATTTCAGAAACGAGATAGGATGTGACTTGGATCCTTAGGAGAGTAGAACTGAAGAATATTGAAGAGATTTTATTACAAAGAAGGTTTTATATTCAGTTCTAACTCATCAGACTGTTCCATTTGCCATTCAAGCAGGGTTCTGATCACTTTTTTCTTATTAACTGGTGTAATGTATTGGTGTTGCTGTACTTTTCCTGTTTACTTCAGCAGGATCAGGGAAGAGGTTTGGCATATTCATCCTTAACGTGAGGAAGATGTTTGTGATGGTTAAAAGTGAATCCTTAAGTCATGTACAAGGAGGTTGCATTCCATCCTCCATTACCTACCCATATTTCTGTGCCGATACAGAAGAGCTCTTCATGTGCCATATCACATTCTGTGGTGCAAGTGTTCTGAGTGTAAAAGCTTTCAAAACAGATGAATCTCAGAGGAAAGGACTTAATGCCTGAGAGACATTTCTCTCAGTATTAAATAGAAAACTGCGGCTGCCCGTTTTTCTGTATCTTAATTGTTTTTTGTAACAACATCGTTTTGCTTCCTTTGCAGGCAGCTTCAGCAGCAGCAAGCAGAACTTGAAGTACATCAGAGAGATGGGCTGTCATCCTATGATTTATCTCAGGTGAAGTTTCTCAGTACTTTTAATACTTGTGCCTCTAATCTTTTAAAATGTAAAGCATTGGCAGATTTCAGCAAAATTAAAGATGCGGTGTGACCGTCCCTGAACTCCTTTTTGTGAAATGTGTTGGAGGGAATTACCTTCCTCTGTGCATCTCTACAGGTGCCTGTTCCAAGTATACCAGCTAACGTTCATGAGAGTGGGAAGTCTGTGGAAAAGCCGGATGCTATCTTCTCCCAGGAGCGAGATCCTAGATTTGCTGAGATGTTTGCTGGCATAACTGCTTGTAAGTGGTGTTTAATTTTTCACCCTGTTTTAAGTTTGGTTACCTGATGTGGAGCACAGCCATGTGAGAATGTGCTGCATGACAGAGAAATTTCCAACAAAGTCTGTTTGCAGCACATTTCCAGAATTTGGGGTATTTCCCCCCCAAAGATGTAAAACTCAAGGGGTAAGAACAGCTATCATGTGGCCAGTTACTTATTGCTGTTCATTTCACAAAGGGATCTTAAGCATTGTTCATAGATGCTAAACATTCTGAGCAGAATTTTCAGTTTCCAAGTATATATTTTCTTTCTTAGACAGCAAATGTGAGTTCACCTCTCTAAATAGGCATTGATCAAGAAGGTTACCAAGCAGCTGTAAGCATGCAATTTTTCATCATATCAGAAGCTTCTACTTTGATGTTTTGCATTGGTATGCATCTGAGAAACAGTTACATTCTTCTGTATTTCAAAAAAATTACTGTGAGGACTTGCTCACAAAGTGCCCTCAGTGAAGCATTTCCCAGCCGTGTTCCAAGAGGTAGCAGCCAACTTGTCAGCTGGGCAGACATTCCTCTAGCTCACTTCAGCTTATGTTGCCTGTTGCCCTCCGTTGAGAAGACTGACAGCTGAAGGGGTCATCTGAAATATATCTGTAGGAAATAAGGCTCATTATTTCCACTGCTCGTGGAAGAACTTGTTAATCGTTTATTGTTCTTAACTGTCCCCACTGAAAAATAGAAGTTTTTACATTTGTTTTAAGTAAATCAATGTGCAAATGTCACGCAGCACATGAGGGAGACAACCACAGGGTTTGGCTCCAGGGGTGTTGGGAGATGACCTCACTGCATTGGTTCCTTGTGTCTGTCATGGCCTTTTCTAACAGAGAAGGTAGTGGAGCTGCAGGATAGCCCTGGTACTCTGTCCTCCTCTTGCTCTTACTCTTAACTTTGTTATTCTTGTTCATCCTTTTCCGTCTACTCTAACAGTGAGTCTACAGCTGAGGCCATAAAAGGGGTCCATTAGAAGGTAGCAGGACTCTAACCTTAAACACTAAAATATGTTTTCCCAAGCAAGAACATTCTGCTTTTTGGCTGCCTCATTGGCTCTTTCTCAGGCAGCTCTCAACTGTGGGGAGGGGTTAGGGTTAAGGGTGCAGCAAGCTGTGAGGTAGCTGAGAGGTTATGTTCTTGGAAATGCCATTTCTCTTTTTATTCTCATCAATTTACAGGGTATGCTTTTTTTGGTATCTTACCATGTCTGAATTTCTCATGGGAGCTGTGATCAAGGTCTTCTCTGAATGATAAAAAGAAATGGTTCTCAGTCGGAGATGAGATAGGCTATCCAAAACCAATATTGACAAACCTGTGTGCTGCTCGCAAGACTTTTTCATTATGTTGGTACCAGATCTCAAGCTCTGCTATGTTCTGTAAAAATACAGGTTTGACATACAGGAATTGTTGGATAATCACATGCGGTGGCCACACATAATTAAAAACTGAAGTGGAAAGAGGAGGGCTGGCATCACCCATTCATACAGGTGCCTTGTGGTACAGTTCTGACAGAGGTGTTTGTTCTACAGGCAGAAATACTGGTCCTGCTGCCACAAGAGTAATGGCTGACCAGTAAAGGGACCTTGGTATAGGGAAGGGAGTTAAAAAGAAGTTGGAATAAGGATGCAGGTAAAGCACCAAAACAAAGTAGATATACAGTGTTGTATGGTAAGGGCAGTGAAGTAGTGTGGCAAATCATGAATGGGAATAAGAGTTCTTAAAGCTGATTTAGCTGCTTGCGATTAGTTTAGCTGCTCCCTTTGTCTTGGCTTCATCCCGCAGCATGGACCCTCTAGCTGCCATGGTAACTTTTCTCCACTTGAGGAATTCAAGTTCATTTAGAGCGTTTTCAGTGCTGCTGTTGAGACATTTTCAAATGGCTAAAATAGCTGCAGGATTTTGGCTCAGCCTGTTCCAGCCCTGAGAGCTTGGTATCCCAGCAAAGAGTGGCCTTAGAAAATGAGAGGTCTCAAACAAGAATTACACTGCTGAAGGGGGGGGGGGGGGGAATTGGAGGGAGGGAGAGAGAAAAAGAAAAAAAAGAAAAAGAAAACAAAAAAGAGGCAAAATCATCTGCCCTTCCCTTTCTCCCTGCTGTTTTTATATCAGAGTGTAAGTTTGCAGCCCAGACTGTGCTGAGCAGGTTGTAGCCAGTGAGGAGTTTCTACAATTTCCTACACTGAAGAGGAGAAGCAATGCCAGCTTGCCTCAGTAGCATACATCCTCCTTCTCTGAAGTTCTTGTGATGTAATTTGAGGTGAATTCTTCATCTGTGAAGGAAATATAAGATACTTGTTAAGAAAATAACATAATAAAAACTTAGATAACAGCAAAGAGCTGGTGTGTATTGGAGATCCTTGATGAACCAAGCTCACAAGATCTCTGAGAGGTAGAGAAAGCTACAAAATACTTGTACTGGTTGTGAGCTGTGTGGGCCTTGTGTCCAGGAGGGCAATTGTGAGTGGGAGAATGAAAAGAGCAAAGGGGAATTTGAGGAGGCAGACATGATTTCTCGGCCTGTCAGAGGTGTGTAGCATCAGGTGGTTGCAAAGCCATCTGTGAGCTGTGGGTGTTTTACACTTGAAAATAGTAAGGGAAAATGGGGAAAGTGAATAAGGGGTGGTGAAGCGGATCTTTCATTTATTTTAAGAGAAGTAAATAGCAGTGAGGTTTCCCTGGGCTTCAGAATAATTCAGCTCAAGAAGATTAAATTAAGGGACTGAATGGCATTGTTGTCTAATTCAACTAGAGATTGATCTCCAGTTGCCACATTAAGAGCAGACTATAAAAGTTAATGGCATCTCCATGTGTGTATTACTCACTATGTTACTCTGTCTTTCCACACCACTACAATGCCTGCACTGTATTTCTTGGCTCTCCCAAGCCACGCATAGAACCCTTGGCTGAATGGAGCAGGGGTTCTCTGATACAATTCCTTGGTGCATTTAACCCTGCTGCTGCCTCCATACAAACGGGCTGCAAGATCTGGAGCAGCTTCCAGTGGACACCACGAAGGTCTGGACTGTGTGACTGCAGGGCATGTAGCAGTGTCATGTTCCATGCAAACAATAGCATTAATGAGGTACATCCTGGGGAAGGGCTGTGAAGTACACACAAGCCAGCTGTGTCTCTAATTTCATATTGAATTGTCATATGGCTCTTTTGTGTCATAATGTACTCCACAGGGCTTTTTCATAAAAGTTTGAGAAGGGAAGAGCAATCCCTGCTGTGTGTATACGTTGCTATTTTCTTTAAGTAATTTTTCTTGTCCCCTAAGCATTTATTTTTCTTTCATTCACTTTTCTTTTGTAGCAGATAAAAAAATGATGGCCTCAGCATCCACAGCAGGAAACCAGCAGCTGTATTCACAGGGAAGCCCATTTCAGCCAGGACATTCAGGAAAGAGTTTCAGGTACTGTAGTCCAGATCCTGAGCACTGAGTGCAAGCTGTTTCCTTCAATTTGGTGGAAACCACACTAACCTATAGCAAAAGGGCTTTCTTTGCCTGTATGAACTTATCTTCTTGTATCCTTTGCTCCTACATGATGTGTCTGCATCTGCGCTAGGCTTACAAGCAGATTTGGTTTACTCAGATAAAAATAGTGACTGCTAAGTAGATAGTTGTTGCTGTGATGGTGACATCGGTAAAAGATAAGCAGTAACAAATCTGAGAGGTGATGGGGCAGGCTCACATGTCTGTCTGATGAACATTCACCCAACTAGGAAGGTTCACAGATTTACCCAGAGCTGCTTTGTACTGCCTTGTGCTGCTTGTGCAGCTTGTGCAGGCTGCCTCAAGGGCTCTATTTGTCAGTGATCCAGTCTCGTGGACTCCAGTATTAAAAGGAACAGAAAGTTTGTTTAGAATGCCAGTATGCTCGGTAGTTCTGTAATGTTTTAAGTCATTTTTCATTAATACAGAAGGAACAGTTCTAATGTGATCTTGATTCTGAAAATTTCAATATCTGTAATACTATTTGTACACTGGGAGTGTGTCCTAAAGCTGGGAACTGTATCTGTTTCTTCAGTTCGTCTGTGGTACATGTGCCTGGTGTGAACGACATCCAGTCATCTTCATCAACAGGCCAGAATCTGACACAGATATCTCGCCAGCTAAATCAGAGTCAGGTTGCCTGGACAGGAAATCGCCCTCCGTTTCCAGGACAGGTATCAGTCAAAGCTGTTCTGTTTTCATAGTCGTTAGAGATTTGCAGTCCTTCTTCTTTTTATGTAAGATTTGCTAAACCTCATTTATAACTTGCTTAAATGTACTTCACTTCTATCATTTATTCTCAGAGATAAATCCATTCCTCCACTTCTGTTCCTTGACAGGTTATAATAACTTGAGACAGCAGCCCTATGTGTAGCTGCATTTAGTTTGTAATAATGTTCCTAATATTTACAGTTGCTGTGCTGACAGAAATCCCAATAGAAGGTCTCAGTCTAGCACTTAGTTTTGTGTGCACCAAATGAAATAAAAGAGGACAGCTGTTACGATTTACTATTAGGTTCACACATTAAATTCTTTCTTGCATCCGGCAATATTATCCACAGTTAGAAGCACAATCAACAAGTGGTGCATCCAAATACAGGTGTGAATTCGGAGCAGAGGGCACAGAATCTGTTGCTTTCCATTAGCACTGCCCAGTGCTACTCACACTATGATGCATGCTGGAGACAGCATGTCTTTGCATCAGGGCTTCATTAACCCAGAAGTCACCTCTTGTTCTTGTGTTAACAAGAATAAAGTGCTTCAAAACAAAGAATAATATGAAATAATCATGTTCTGACTATCATTAATGCTGTTCTTAATCACTAACTTTCCACTGTTTGGTAGGTTAGAATGACATCTTATGCTGGGTGATAAAATACCTTTTGAGTAACTGAGTTACTTCCACGTTGAACACATTGATGCTGCCCAGCCCTCAGTGTGCCATGGTTATTCTGTCACACCTGTTCAGTCAAACACATTTGTAAGTTGGCACTTTGTTAGGTAACATGGAGGATTCTAAAAGTGATGTTAAAGGATTACTCCTCCCTCTTTCTGTCCAAGTCAACAGAGTTTATATGTGAGCATGAGGAAATTGGAATTCATTCATTGTAAAGAAAGAGTTAAGCCTCGCAGAAGTAACACATGCTGTCCTTGTCATTGTAAAAAAGCTTTAGAAATGGACGATATCTTAGTTTGGAAATGAGCTGAAGAATTAATAGCATCTTCATCATGTTATATGCCTGTTGGGATCTCTCTTCCTCCCCCAGGTTCATTGCGTTTGTCTCAGACAATCTTCACTTGAGCGCATTGATTGCCAATAGCAGCTCACATCATTAAAGCATCTAGAGATGTAATCACCTTTTAGTTCTATTTGTGGAACTGGCTAGGCAGTGTTTTTCTTGGAACTTCTGCATTTCTTCATAATGCAGGAGATGGGAAATAGTTTATTAGCAGATTTTATCTGTAGTGTTACTTGTTGTTGTAGCACATGGTTTTGGATGACATGCTTCACCTCCCTTAGTCTCAGTATACATCTCAAAGCAGTCTTGCAGTGTTTAATCATTTGTATAATATTCATGGAGATCCTGTGATGAAACCATTATGTAGGTGAAAATGACAGCAAGTTGCTTTTTAATACCCTTGAATTAATTTTGCTGCCCTGTTAAATCCAAGTTGGACTGTTTGTTCCCTACTCCCAGGAATTGTGATTCACACTACCTCCCAAATTTTTTTACAAGGCAAAATAACTTTGTTCCCTGTATTCTTGAGGCAGGGAGTGTAAGCAGATCGTTATCTTCTTTGGCCAATTTTCCCCAAGCACTGGTGACTCTAATCATCTGAAAACTCCCTACGTTCTACAAGACAGACAGATAACTGTGATTTTCCTGTGGCACTGTAAAATCAAAACACATGGCAACTAATTCTTCACAGCTCTTCAGTTTGAGATTAATCCTTGTGATAGAGGTGAAGGAAATCTTGTTTTTACCAGTAGCTCTTATTGCCTGCATGTAAGTTAATAAGCAGGAGAGCCATAAGTGTTGATTTATAGCTTCTTGTGTTGCTTACGCAGCAATATGTTGGCTTTGACAGAAATTAAATATGACTGAGATGGGGAGAAAGTACACATTCATATCTGCAGGATTTATTTAGTTTATGCTGTGTATTGTTAAGAACGTGTGTCTGTAGAGATGCTCTTCAACAATAAAAATAATTCCTTTCTTTCACCCCGTATTCCTCAGCAAATTCCGTCTCAGTCTGGCAAGGCTCAGTCATCTCCCTTTGGGATTGGGACAAGTCACACCTACCCAGCAGATCCATCGTCATACAGCCCACTTTCCAGCCCTGCCACCTCTTCTCCAAGTGGGAATGCCTACTCCAGCTTAGCAAACCGAAGTGCAGGGTTCGGTAAGTTTTGAACAAAGCAGCACAGAAATGCCCATAAAAATGAAACGTTGCGGCACAAACGGAATTTAAAATCCTCCAGCTTTGTGTTTTGGTGCTTCAGTTGGGAAGCTTGGGGTGTGAGAAGGTTCTGCTCTCGTTTTGTGCACAGCAGACTGCGATAACCTGTTCCCTCCGTGATGCATCCTCTACATCCAGCAGACTTCAGAATGTTGTGACATTCTGTAATACGAAGTTGCATCTTTTTCCCTGTCAGTTGTGTCATGAAAGATTCATAGGTTGCTTGTGCCACTAATACGTCTTCCCAAACTGTAGCCAGAAGGTTCAGTCTCTACTTCTAATGATAACACCTAAATGGCACGATAAAATTTATATTCTTTCAGTTTTTCAACTTCTCTGATGGCATAGTGTTATCCCCTTGTCTGGGGATGGCTTGCTGCTATTTGGCTGGACACAGGATTGTGCTGACCATGCTGCCATTTTGGGAAGTGGTTTTCCTTTTCTGTGCTCAGCTAGTGGATTTCAGACTGTATGACCCCTTGGTGAAGATTTCTGGACTCCAGGAGTACAGCAAGATTCAAGAGTGAAAAAAATTGAACGTTTGTCAGTGATAAACACACACAGAGTGCATGGGAGATGTTGCTGGCTGATAGTAGGCTGCAATTCTAGAAAGCTTAGGTAGAATCATAGTAATGGGTGCAGTTTTTCACTTCTTTCTTGAGACTACGACAGGAGCAGATCAGCCTCCCTAAGTTCAGTCCCCTAAGTTCAGTCCTGTGCTGCACTGCTTGGAATAAATACAGTGAAATGGAGCTTTTCCCGCAGAGCTTATTCATGACTCCATTTTCATTTCCATTAGGCTTTGTACATTTGTTTATGAGACAGCCTTGCATTTCAGGCCTAAGCTACTTGGCAGGAACCCTTTCACCTAATGAGAAACATTTCCTGACCTACATCAGTTTGGATGCTATTAATAACAGCCTTCACAAAGACGAATGTCTTCAACCTCTGGCTTGCAGTCACTCTTTTGCTGAAAAGGAGCATCATTTGCCTCACTGACTTAATTTCAGTTTATTCTTCTGAGAAAACAAATATTGCAAGTTTTTTTTTTTTTTAAGAGCTACTTAGATAAATTTTATTTTGGCTAATAAAACGAATATAGGATTTCTGAGTCAGCTGAATTATTGTGTAGTAATGTCAGTAAGGAAGAGCTGTAATTGTTTACTTCAGATGTGATGGAAATACATCACTGCAGCCTGTATATCATCCTGTGAAATGTTCATTTTATCTGTTTTGCTTGGTTCAGCTGGTAGTCAGAAGGATTGAAGCACTGATTATGGAATAGTAATTGATTTGACATTACAGTGTCTGGTTATTGGAGACCTGACATAACGTGGTGCATGGAAGTTTGGTATCCTTGGAGGAGGTGCTGATAATCTGGGACAACCAGATCTACCAAGCTGGGTTGCCTGCAGCATGGGGAAGACAGGCAAAAACAGTAGGAATAGCTATTAAAAAAAAAAAAAAAATAGAGGGAAAAGTGTTAGCCTCTCAAGAAGCTTTCCAACATGCTAAATCTTAGAAGGAGATTTTGACAGTGACTAAAACTGTCCAAAAATGTATAAATTTGGGGCCAATCTGTAGAAATAGAGGACAAAATGAATTCGGCTTAGTATGAGCTGTGACTGCTCATGCAGTGTGTGTGTAACAGATGACTGAATTAACGTGTGTGGCATCATATTTTTTTCTGGCAGGTTATTTGGAAGAAATCCATCTCCCTGAAGTCATCATTTTAAATGTATTTACCATAAAACCTTGCTGTTCTTATTACACGGCCTTAGTCTTTAAAAGAAATTGTCACCATAATAAGATGATAATAATTTGCTATAAGCTACATGTTAAATAAATCATTTTGCAGCTGCAATATTGGCAGCTAAGATGGTGTAGCTAACAGCACTCCATATTTTTAATACAGCAATGTCTACATTTAATACAGCAGAGCTGTTGCCAGTTGATCTTACTATTTTGACATCATATACAAAATGTGAAAGTGCTTCTCAGATGAGAACTGTAAGCCCACTGCTGTAGAAATGATTAGGCTTTTTAATTAAAGAGATATTTGGATGCTGCAGTTTGTTTGTTTTTTAAGTGAAATGGCAAATGAATGGCACTCAGGGTCTTTTTCAGGGGATCGTTTGCAAACATAGGTGTTGGTGAATGAAGTCTCCAAAGCAGCTTTCCAAGGGGCTGCTCTCTGACTTCTGCCTTTCCTCTCTTCTTCCAGCTGAAGGTGGTCAGAGCAGCAGCCAGTTCCAGGGGAGGCCGTCCGAAGTCTGGTCCCAGTGGCAGAGCCAGCATCACAACCAGCAGAGCGGAGACCAGCACTCACACCCACAGCCCAGCCAGACCGAGGTGTTCCAGGTGGGCAGAGCCCAGTGAGCCCTAAATCCCTCTGTCACTGCTGGTTCAGATAACTGTGGCTGTCAATGAGCTGGGATGCTAGCAGGGCTTCATGCAGTTACCTGTTACTGTGTGCTGCTGTGGGTTTGTGTTGCTCGTGCCTGCTGTTAGCTGGAACTGACTGCTAAGTAACAACTAAAACTGTTTCTCTGTTTTATTTTAAGTTGTTACAACACTGGTTTCCCTGTACCTGGGATGTGTGTATTTTGCAGGGAAGCCATGAAATGGTGACAGTGTCTTTCTTACATTGTTGCTGACCTCTAAAATCACAGTCAAGTCCAATTAAACTTCATTTCAATTCTCCTTGATAGTTCAAACAGGAAAGGAGTGTGATATTGCATAGATAGTGTCCAGTAATTTTTTGAAGCTAAATCCAGTCAGATATCAGATAGCTGGTAAATAATCCTCTTCACCTACCTAATTTTGTTACATCAAGTACAATTTTGGGCCATCACTATAGGTGGAGTGAGTCTTAACAAGTTAATAAGTTCTTGTCCTTGTATAACTTGTTTTTAATTTAGATGGAGACAGTTTGCAACAAAACAATGGAGGTAAATGCAGAAAAGACAGCTCAAGGCCCGAGTAAGGTTTTGATGTGGGGCACCTGATTATCTTTTAAACAGTAAATTTCCCTGCAAGACTGGGCTTGTGCTCAGTTGCTCTCAGGAGCAGTGCAGAAGAGGCATTAGCCTGAAAATGTTCCTGTGTGAAAGCAACGGTTCATTCACACAAACAAATAACATCACTACACCTAGAATACCTGTCTGCATGCCATGTGGCCCAGACAAGATAAATCTGTTGTATCTCTCCCTAAGCAAAGTTTAATCACTTTGCATGTACTTTAAACCAAAAGCATCTTCAGGGTGATTTCAGTGAGCTGATGGCAGCAGAATTCAATGGCCTGCAGAGACACAGGGCTCCCTCCAGGCACTGTCTTGTGTCTAAAAGAAATGCTATATCCCAGCAAATATTTTATGAAATTATGGCAAAGGAGCGCCAAGGATTAAATGGGAAAAAGGAAGGATTGGATTCACTTGAAAGGCCTTCAAGAAGTTGCTTGTGCTGTTTGTGCCTGAAGCCAGCCCTAGGTTAGGTGGACGTGAGGAGGGAGGCAAACTCGGAAGAGGAGCCATCCTGCCAGTCTGTAACAGGAGACATTGCCTCAAAGGCCCCAGCAGCAGAAATGCCTTGGAGAGGACGGGAATTGAAACAGGTGGGGGCAGATAGGGCTTCCCATTGTCTGGGGAGGAATGTGGGGAGAGGTAAAGGCTGACACTGGCAGCTTGGAAGCTGCCCGTTCTGCCCACTGCCTTGTTTTTCACCGCTGGCAGCAATGCTACTGAGAGCTTGGATGGATTTTCATCTTCCCTGTTTTTGGGGTGACTGCTCAGAACGCAGCTATTCTCAGCAGTTATTCCTTCAAAGAGCAGATCTTGTGCGTTTTCTCTGTTTGCTCTTTGGATTTTGTTTTATTGTAAGGATAATGATCCATCCATGGCGAAACTTGGCTTTACAGTAAGAGCTTATTATTGTTAGGACTGACAGGAAAAGCAAGTGTAAACTCTTAGTTTTCTCAGCAAGAGATGTCTTTTCCCTGTGGCTTCAGTCTCCAGCTGAGAGGAAAGGTTTAGTATTTTTGAAGCCTCCTGTGGGGAACTCACTTGGCTCAAGACACGTGGGAGCAATTACCATGAAATCCCATTTCTTCTCAGAAGTTTCCACCATTTCCTCTGCCATTGAAAGCACACGAAGGCTGCTTTGGGCAGCTTGTCAGGCAGGGTGGGTGTGCAGGCTTCAGTGTCCCTCAGAGCAGCAGTACATTCACTTACAGAGCATGCATTCCCACCACCGTGCTGACATAGCAGGAATTCCTGTTGGTAGGGTGCAGGAGTGTCAGAGATACTGAATACTGCTCACCCAGTGCCGCCCTCAGTGAAGCTGGACAGTTTCCTTCTCTCCATGTGTAACTGCCCAGTACAATGGGAATTGTTTCAGCCTGTGGAGGAGTATTATGGGACGGCTCAACTGTGGTTTACTCAGAGGAGCAATCTAAAGCTGACGTCCCACATCCTGTTCAGAAAGCTCTGGCAAAACATAAGCAGCACGTAAACCTTAGCCCAGTACCCTGCACAGGTCCGTTCTCTCCGTATTTACCTAACCTTTTGCTTTTTCTGGTTTTACAGAATGAAAGAATGAACAGGAAACAGTTTGTGTCTGGATAACATGTTAGAAAGTGACACATCACTTTGATTTTTCCTTATCATGCAGGACATGCTGCCGATGCCGGGGGATCCAACGCAGGGTACTGGCAACTACAACATAGAAGATTTTGCTGATCTGGGCATGTTTCCACCATTTTCTGAATAGCTTGTGAAGCAGAAATGGAAGCTCTTCTTCAAGGCCATCTCAGTATATTTTTGGCTCTGCTTTTTCTGTGTTGCATTTCTGTAGAAGCTACTAAACCAGAAGATGCTCATATTTCAGTTAGTGGTGTAGGGCTTGCTCTCTCCTCCACGGGCTGCGTTAGTGCCGACAGAGGAGCTCCAGCTCTTGGTAGTGTTCATTGACAGCTCCGTTATATTTCTTTTTTATTTTATTGTCATCTACCTCAGAGATGAAAAACTTTGTTTGATTAAAAAAAAAAAAAAGATATATATCTCTGAGTCTTAAATATTTGAATGTGAATGATACCTAATACTTCCTTTGAATGGTAATTTTTAAATAGATCACGCAGTAACGAAGACTAACAGAGAAAAGGTAAGGTGGTGTGTTATTACAGTGCCTACCACTCAATTTCGATGCCTTGCTTTAAGCCTAGGTTTCTGGAAGCAGACAGAGTATTCTGTTTTCTTTCATTCTTGTAGTTTTTAGTTCACTTTGAATGTGAGATTAAGCAACATAATGTAGGCCTCTCTCACCAGAAGATTCAGCTCCACCTTTTCTAACTTAAATTTGAATGTGTGTACATTTTGGTACTTTCTGTATATCTTGTGATGTATGAAGTGATTTCCTGTACTGGTTTCTTTTGCCTTTTAATAGGGTCTATTCTGGAGTGTACTGAGAGGGCTTGATAATATGTGGAGGCTTTAGATACTGCAGGAGCCTCCATCACTTCACATAGTGTTCTTACTTTTAATTCAGGTGGTTATCTGTTCAGAACAAGCATTTACTTACAGAAGCTATTAGTCTGTTTTTGCACTGAATTGAGGCCTATGTAACTCTACACATTTCTCACTGGCTGCTTTAGTTTCAATTGTTCTTGCTTTCCCAAAAATACTCCCTCATAAAAATGACTGTAAGCCCATCAAGATTGCAGTTTCTATATTAGCTGCATTTCCTTTCTGTGAAGTACTTTTTATACTGTGAAACCTCACATTTTAGCAGTGCAAGGTGGTGGCCTATTACAGTGAAATCATTCAGGCTCATTTGCTGTAAGCAGTGAGATGGTTTTGTAGCATACACTTTTTTAGAGTTGGTAATGGTAATGGATATCAGTTGGACTCTTGTCCACTGTGTACACAGTGATAACTTGAATTTTTGCTTGGATTCCCAAGCAGTCATTTCTGTTAAACCCTGTTAACCCTTTTCTGTTAAACACTGGGTTTTCACCTTACAAAGTGTTTCGAGTACTGGCTATTCTGAATGCTGTGTGCTTTTGCACAGAGGTAAGTTCATCAGTCTTCCTTCAGAGCTAGTCATCTACCATATCCATTCATCAGAAATGTGGTAGCAAGTTTTTTATATGCTCTCATGCATATGATGATTTACAGTAGGTTGGGTTTGTAAGCTCAGCCTTTTTAATCATTTCTTTTGGGGTGGGAGAAGGAATTGCTCAGAAGGGACAAGGAGCCCAGAGTTCCTGCATGCAGGTTTTCTGCAACCTTTGAGGTCAGAAAGATTGGGAAGCTTCCCAGAGCCTTTGCATATTGAGGATCAATCATGGACCTTGAAACAGGAACCCACATCTAGATCCCAGTATCCACAGCCCCACATCTAGATCCTAATGTTCACAGCAATTCATCGACTTCACAGCACTACAGTTTAGCTTTTCTAGCTCCTCTTGAGTCATGGGCTGTGTTCCAATGGAAAGGACCACATACATTACTGTAGTCCATGTTGCCAGGATAACATCTTGGAAAAGCAAGCAGGCCCCTGTCCTGCAGTTTGCCCTGGCATCATGCTGAAAGGCAGTGCAGGCTGCCAGGCCCGCAGTGGCACAGGGACCATGGGGTGTTTTTCCACCTTCCTTTGCTTCCCCAGACCTCAGGCAGAACAGCATGTAGTTTTCAGTATCCAGGAAGAACCTTTTCTACTTTTTCTCTTGCCAAGTCTGGGACCAATCTCTTATCCTACGTGCAAGTGGGGCTAGAGACACTTTTTCTTAGGAAATTTTTTAATGTATCTAGATGCAGTGCTGCAGAGGCCTCAGATCTCCTGGTCTGTACTTGCCTCACCAAAATCACACTGAAAACAAAAAATCATACCTCTTCTCTCCCAGAGATAGGGAAAAGTACCTTCTTAGGTGAGCGAGCCATGCACTTACGCACAATTCATTTGAATATATGAATGTTAATTCTCTTGGAGCATTCTCCTTTTCCAACCATCTCTGAATTACATAAACAAAGCTCTGCTGTCCTCAGAAATTCACTATTTCTGAAAAAGAAGCCTTGGCGCATTGCAGGCTGGGGGAAGGCAGGGTCAGCATCTGCATGCTTTGGTAGGGAGCAGCAGTCTGTAGAATGTGATCATAAGGGAGAGCAGCAGATGAGCAGTTTCTGTCTCTGTGCAGAAGGTGCTGAAGATGATACATTTCAGTTCTTCTAGAATTTTTTAAGAACCATTAGTCTGTAAAGTGAAAAATGAATCAAAAATGCTCTGTTTCCTTTTACCTGAGACTGTTCTGAGCGTATTTATAATTTATTCTGAATTCAATCTACAAATAAGATGTATGCAGTTGTCTTTATCCTAATATCAGCAGTGATGACTTCATCCTAGAATCACAGAATAGTTTGGGTTGGGAGGGATCTCAAATATCACCCAGCTCCCACCTCCCCACCATGGGTTGGATGCCACCAGCAGGTCAGGCTGCCCAAGGCCCCATCCAGCCTGGCTTTGGGCACCCACAGCTCTGGGCTGCCCCACTACCCTCTGAGTAAAGCATTTATTCCCGTCTAATCTAAATTTCCCCTCTTTTAGTTTAAAGCCATTCCCACTTGTCCTATCTCAAAAAAAATTGACTGTGCAGTTAAAAATGCACTGTGAGCAGAATTTCAAGCACATTTTCCCTTCTTTTATTTGCTGTGTTTTTCTTTTTTCCTTACAGTGACATGCCAGTGTGCCTGAGGCATCAGGGCACAAGCAGCTGCTCCTCATCTGGTAGCCCCCCACCTTTCTGTTTGGGAAAGGGGATGGCTGCTCCATTGAGGTGCAGATGGCTCCATGTTGGGGCTTTCCCTGCAAGCCGTGGTCATCCATCCCTCTGCTTTCTTCACCTTTCCGCCCTTCCTTACCACTGCATTCCTTGCCACGCACAGATGGGGAGGTGTGGGCAGCCTTTTCCAGCGAGAAGGGAGCTTAGCGAGCTTCAGGTTCAGCAGCTCTGTGCTTCTAGCCAAGTGACCGAGGTTCAGCATCCACAGTGTCAGTGTTAGCTGCTCTGCAAAGCCCCATCCCAGCTCTTGTGGCAGAACGCGCCGCGCAGGCTGAGCTGTGCCGCATCTTTTTGTCTCGTGTTCGGCTGCTAAAGCAACTTCTTTGATAATATAGCTGGCATTGTAAAGTGCATTTGGAATGCTGACGTCCTTCCTGTGTGCCATTGGTGTAACTTTGCTGGTGCTTTGGCTGCCAGTCTCTAGAATTTCCCAAGTGGTGGCTTTCTTGTTTCTTTTGTGTGTTCATTGCTAAGCTGCAAATAAAGCTGTGATTTCTGATCAAACTGTGTTGCAGACACAGTGTTTCTCAAAACCAAATCTGCTGATATTTAAACTGCAAATAGTGTCGGTGAGCTGTTTCCACAAGTGGGCGTGTAGACCAAGATTTTAGATGCTAAAATATTTACATTCCTTAGTTTGAACAAGCTGACCTGTTTAACGAGAGGGACTCCATCACATTCCTTGTTAGAAGCACTACTGGCAGTACCTACGGTTATGCTTTAACCAGGCAGTTCCATTTGTAGCTTTGTTGCCTTTTTTGTTGTTGTTGTTCAAGTACAGTATGAAACTGTAAATACTTGTTGCAGCACTGCCTTTCTAACTCTTACTTACTTTTGGCACAGTGTTAAATAGTGTTGGATTTACCCAATTGCTATGACATATATTTTTATACATAGGTGTACTCTTTTCTCGAGAATAACAACAGCCATTTTGTCATCAATGCCTTACCAGTGTCATACTGCTGTTGCTCTTTGTTTGCAAGGTATCAGGTGGACTAATTTCTAGTTGAGGTATTTTCACTTTTCCTGGCAGTGCTCATTTGGGATCCAGGTGATTTTTGCCAGTTCCATTTTTTGCAGTTGTAAGCTGTGAGAAGAGGAGAATGTGAGCTTTGTGTTCTTCCTGTTAATGGAGCAAATGAAAGGTGATGGCACCTAATTGTCTATAGAAGGTTGGTCTTTTCCTGCTCTAAGCCAGAGTGCGTTTCATGGAACTGATGACTGTGGGCACTGATTACTTTGTGTAGATTAATGGTCTTTAAAAAAATAATTAAAAAAAAAATAATTAAAAAAAAAAAAGAAAAAAAAAGAAACCTCCAAAAATGAACTTCTGTCATTGTTAGGCACTTGGTTACTTATCTGTTTAAACTCTTCATATGGATGTGAAATTGTGCCGTGGATAAAGTGTATTTTGTACTTCTGAATGTTCTATATTTATGACTAACAAGTACAGAATCAGTTGTGTGTACGTATAACTAATAACTGCCTTTTTAAATTTCATTAAAATAAAAAGGTCACGAGCTGTTGTTAATTCCTGTCTTTTTGTAAATGGGTACAATATGCTGTTGGGAATCGTGGAGTGGGAGGTAATCCTGAATGATGCCAACAATCAGGCACTGGGCTTTTCTTTGCAATCTGTTTGTATGCTGCATGGTTTGGATGGGAAGGTCCCTTTTATCTTCTTCATTTGTACAGAGGCTGTCCAGCGGGAGAGAAATGTTGGTTTGAGACATCAACTTTTGAAAGAGGTTCCAGAAAAAGCATTAATTAAGAGCCCTGTTCTGCTGATGGCGTTGAGGTGTATGATTTGGGATCTGTATTGTAGAGCGCTTCGTTAGAGCACAATTGGTTTAGAATTGATTCATAGTCTGTGGCAATTTTTATTCCCTCTCTCGGGTGACAGCACAGTGCTTTCTTTGTCCACCTTTTGGTCTCATTATTCAAAGTTGAAAAATGCTCTCATCCTTCCCACAAACATCCTGGCGACCTTTCCAGACTTTCTTATATAAAGTGCATTTGCCTTTCACAGTGGTTCTTCATTGTATTTATACTGTATTTCTTTGTCTGCTTTGATACATTCCGAGCAGGATTTACCTCGCTAATAAATCCAAAAAGTTGATGTCTGGACCTCCGCAGGGAGCTTAAGATGCTCCAGGGCATGCATTCCTGCTGCAGGGTAGGTGGTGTTTTCACAGCCCACGCACCATTTTAAGGGCTCTGGCCCTTGTTGAGACCCCTCTGGGAAACCCACAGTCAAAGCAGGGCACTGGGATGTCCTTCATCAGCTGCAGGCCCAGCCCCACCTGCTCTGCAGGCTCCACTGGGTAAGTGCTCGTTCCCTAGGAGACGTGTTGGTCTGCGGTGATGAGGACAGAGATGCTGAGGGTTTGTTATTGTGGCAGTTGTTTGGTGCTTTTTGTTGAATTTTGATAGGCTCTTAGTTGCTTTTGCAAGGACATTATGGAAGTAGAAGGGAGCACACAGAACGGAGGAGGTGAAGGAGCACCAGGCAGTGGTGTGGCTGGGCTGTGGTGGGATCCCTCCTCGTCCTCTCAGATTGATGGCCATTAACCTGTACTCCCAGGTACTCAACCAAGCGTACTTTTAGGCAACACGGTGACGACTGGCTGTGGAGTTGCTGGGGGTATTAGTTTTGGTGTGGAATCTGGGTTTGGAGATGCAGATAGGGAAGGGAGCCAGATACGCAGCGATAACTGCTATAGCTCAGCATGGAGGGACACCATCCACATGTAAAGGCAGGCGGCAGGAAAGAAATACAGTTGATGTATCCCTACACTTGCCATATTTGGCTCTGTAGTCTGGCATTAATGACTCATAATAACGGCTTAAGTCTTCATTATGATGATAAAAGTATATTTTTTCCTAATTTTTCCATGGGAGCTAATTCTTAGCCACATTTCCATCAATATATCATCATAGTTCAGGATGTATTACTCATTTCATTTTCCTAATTTCTCTCCAAGTTGGATATAACAGGAACAGATACAGAGTTCTTCCATCCTTTTTCACCAAGGTTTGGCAGATTCCTGCTTGGCAATCCTTGGCAGCATCTTTCTTCAAATTTCTTGTTCTGCCCCACAGAAAATGAAATAACTTGAGCTGCATTAATGGATTTGGAATCATGTCCAAAGGTTGCTAGGGCATCTTTTCATTAGCTCTGGAAAAAAATTATCTTCTAATTATAGACTGGCACTAAATACTAATATACAAAATGTGTCATTTGGGACCCAGCTGAAAATAATGTCATCTGAAGGGTCACACATGGAAGATGCACATGCAGCAGTGCTTAAGTGCAATTACCACAGCTCTTGCAGACAAAATTTAACAGCTGTACACACATTAATGCCATTACAGCTATGCAGGCACAGACTCTGAGGGACAGAAGAGGGCCCCAGAGGTTGGATATTAGGAAGAATTTATTCTCAGAAAGAGTGGTGCTGCAGTGGCACAGCTGCCCAGGGAGGTGGTGGAGTCGCCATCCCTGGAGGTGTTCCAGAACCATGGGGATGTGACAGTGAGGGATGTGGTGAGCATGGGGGGCCGGGGGGGAGGTTGAGCTGGGTGATCTTTGTGGTCTTTTCCAACTTTTCCACCTTTTATGATTCTGTGATAACAAGGAGAGCTGCCTGAGATACCCTGGGCTGGGCTGTGGGCACGAGGAAAGATGGAAGGATGGAAGCTATGCAGCCCTATAGCCAGAAGGGTACAGCAGTGTCAAAAACTTGAAGAACTGGTAGTTTGTGAATATATACTGATGTGTTTTACTGTCTCTTAAAAAATGTTTGCTGTTGTTGGAAAGAAAAAAGGATATTCATTGAAATTAATTAAATTCCCATGAAACATTTAATTATTGAGAGCCTGTAAAGTGTTTAAAACAGCGCAGTTCCTACAAGACATACTGGTGCCCACTGCACAGAGATGCTTAATCTGAAGGGATTTGGAACTGAAGGTTATTTAGATTCTTAACATATTTTTAGTGACCCCCGTGATTTAAGGTCAGAGACCTCAGCAGGGAGTCAATGGAAGTTGTCACTTTAATCATTTTAGTTCTAAAGATTCATCAAAGTTGATGCAAATTGACCTAAATTTCCAGATCTTGCTGAGGGAGCTGCCAGGGCTGACCTGGATACATTGCCTGGTAATGAAATGCTGTAGCAAACCCACGGAAGCAAGTGTCGATGATATAAATAAGGCCACTAAGAGATGAAAGCCCTATGGGGTAAATGCTGATGCAGATCAATGCAGGTACGCAACACCTCAGTGCAGACTGAACGCCCACTCTGCTCCAGCAACAGATTTCCCTTTCCCCGTGCACAGCTGTGTCACTGCAGGGTGGGAGAGTGCGTTTGTGCACCGGTGTTAATAAGGTGTCAAGAGAAATGTACTCTTGTAAAATCAACTAAGACTTCGCTATCGAGAAAGAACTTCATTAGAGAGATGGGAATATCAGACAGTGGGTCCCCGTTTTGCTCTCGTTTTTGTGCTTTTTGCCATCAGGATGTTTCGCAGTCATTTAAAACTCTGGAGCTGAACTCCCTGCAACAAGTCCTGTAATAACTCCTGTTTTCCAGGAGTTTCTAAAATTGGGCTAAAGATACCCTGAAGGCTCACATTTCTTTGCTGTTAAGGTCTGCTATTCAGAGGAGAGCAATCTCTCTCTCTCTCTCTCTCTCTCTCTCAGAAAGAAAATAAAAGGTTTCAGTTTCTTCTCATGAAGAGATCGTGCACTAAAAATGCTATTTGTTGGATTTTTTAGAACCTTTTCCATCACCAATGAAATGAGCAAAGCACTGCTGTTGGCAGTGGTGGTGGCGGGGTGCTCTGACAGCTGAATGGCACAGCTGCAGCCAGAGGCATCAGGAAGTGCCCCTATGGAAAATAGTTGGAATACCTTCTTTGCCTGGGCAGCCTGTGTGGTGCAGGGGCTGCAAAGGGCTCCAGCTGCGCCTGACATCAGCTGCACAGTGCCTTGTGATGGACAAGGACTGGAGGTGTCCTCTGCTTTCCTGGGAGGTGGAAGAGACGGCCTCTGCGGTCCCAGTGCCTCCTTTTGGATTTGGTAGGGTCAGCTCCAGCCCTCAGCACGGAGCCAGAGAAGGCACCAAACCCTGATGTGGTCACCAGTCCAAGTCAGTGAGAGGCCTCCCCAGCAAATGGAACATACGTGGCCGGGAGACTCTGCAGCCTCCTCCACATGCCTCAGCGTGTCCTTTTCCCATGTCCTGAAGAAGCCCCAGCAGTGCTCACTAACACACTGCCCAGTCAGGTTTTATGCCGCCCTGCTGTTCCCACACCCATCCTCCTTTGCAGACATTTGCCTTCCAAAGAGCAGAGCAGTTCTCTGGTATGATTCAAGGTGTTGACAAAAATCCCCTCGAGCTGCTGACAAAGCCCCAGAGATGCAGTCTATCAGCAAGGCAGTTTCCTCAGCTTTGCAAACAGCTTTTCCTTTTTATTACAAGCCTCGAGAAACTGAGATTGGAAAAAAAGGAACCGGAATGAAGAAACAAAATACCTGTTGCCTGATTGGAGATGGTTTTTTTCTGGATGATTTCTGGTTTTCCACCAATAAAACCTTTATTAAGGCAGTGAGCAGACATAACAACAAAGGGAGAAGTAAACAAGGATGTGTTTAATGGGTAAGATCACAGTTTCACTGTCATGTACAATATCGTCCTGTAGGATTATTTCCATCTTCACCACCCAGAAGCTATATGGATTTGGGAATGGATTTGGTTTGCGTGTGGTTTCTGTGTTTAATAGGAAGTCTACTTGGTAATCTCGGTGCACAAGTGTCCTGAATGGAGTGCCTGAGTCTGACTGCCATAGCAGGGGCTGCACTGCTAAGAAGAGGCTGTGGAATCAGCATGTGGCCCTAATTAGGTATAAATGTTGGTTTCATTTGATTTTTAACTGAGCTAGAGCCAATCATTTTATGCTATTTATAATCCCACTGCCACACAATCTGTGCAGGGGCAGTGTCTGATACCTTCCTCAGCTTTTTGGAAATCTGTAGGTTCATAGGCTAGAAGAGAAGTTCCTTGTTTGCTTTTTCACTTCACCAAGGATGCAGAAAGCTGATGTGATCTTACCAAGAAGGCTCGACTTCCTTCACTGCTGGGAGAAGTGAGCAGTGGCAGTACTGCGCTTACAGCTGCTCTCAGTTCTGAGCAGAAGGACTTCCACAAGAGCAGTCCAGTGCATCACTTCTGATACAGACTGCCTAACCAACTCCGTAGGGGATGAAGATGGGAGAAGGTCCTTTTTGGGGTGTTTTTGACACTGCGTACGTCGGGATCCCGCTCCTCTCCTGCCCTGGGATAACGCATTGATCATGCTGCTGCAAGGTGATCGTTACCGCTGCTTGTTAGCGATTGGGACGCTGGCAGGCACAGGGGTTAAATGGCTCTGTGCACCAAAGCAAATCACTGGTGACCCAAAATTACGACGTGGGAGTTCCTGACTCCTTGGCCATGCTCGTTCCACGAGACCACGCTGCCTCCTGAGAAAATATGTTTTCACGGTATCTGGCCAGCTGTGTAAACACATCCAGAGACAGCCATGCAATGCTGAGCTGCTCCCACCATGCAAGTCATATTCTATTTTGTTTGTAAGCACAAATCCTAAATCCCTCCTCCAAAATAGATATTTTTGCAAACAAAGCATTGGGAAATGAAGAAAAGCAGAATAATTCCAGATGACGTTGATGTTTGGGGCTGCAGGTGACACAGCGAAGCTCACTTCCCTTCAGACACTGAGCCTCTGGCTCTGTGCCCAGGCTGGAGGGCTGACACAGGAGGGGAAGGCTCCTCGCTTCTCACTTCTGAGGTTTCCTCGGCGGTCAGAGTGCCTCTCCCGAGCCTGAAAATGCACTGCTGTAAGATTCAGAGCTATGAGTCCCAACTCCTGAAAAACGGTGAGGTCTGAGCGCCATCGATTCGTAGTTTCCTCGTTTTGCCTCTATTATATGAGATGAGATTCTCCTGGAGTATGACATGTCCAACTGCCAAAAGAATGCTTTTGATTTTTTTCTTTAATTTCCCCTCATCTTGGCCATGAGTGGGCAACCGCCTTCGCTCCGGCTTCGTCGAATGAGTGCAGTTTGTCACTGTGAGCAGCACAGCTCAGAGCTGCTGTCCGTGCAGTCGCTCCTTGCCAGCATTTCAGCGATCCCACCGCTCTGCGCTCCGTTTCATCCTGAGCTGCTGAAAGCTTTATCCCCAGGAGGAGGCTGTTGCAGCGTGTTCCAGCGCTCTGCTTCGCTCTTAAGCACGCATCATGTTGTGTCTGTGGTGTTTATCAGCAGCGTTCTCTCTGTTTGTTCCTCTCCAGCAGCTACGTGAACAGCTGGGCTCTCCGGGGGAGCTCCACGCTGTGTTTGCGCTGCTGTGCGTGAAATAGAAATGCTCACCCTCTGTGCCTCCTGCAGCTTTCCCAAAGGGTTCCTCAGGGTCCGCAGAGGAGTGGGTCCTCAGGGTTTGTGGCATGGATCTGAATGAAAGCAGTAAGCACTGAGCCCAGCACTGCAAAACGCACAGCTGTCAGGTCAGGCTGCTGCCCTGCTTAGGGGGATGTGCTGTGATGGGGGGACGGGGCTTTTGTGGGTGGATTTTGGGAAGGCCCTGGCTTAGGACAGGCCTTCAGCAGGTGTTCAGGTCTCCATGAGGCCAGTTTGCAGCAGGCTGAAAGCAGCCTTTCAGGGCTACCAGTGATGACATTGGATGAGAAAGCATTTTGTTTAAACGGTAGTTTCTTCAAAGTATGATGTGAGGGGTTGGAAAAAAAAAGAAAGAAAGAAAAAAAAAGCTTTTCTAGAGCTTGAATTTGCTCCATAGAGCAGAGCACTGAAAAATAATGAAAGCCAGATGGCCCGGCCTGTCCCAGGAATGGGAAAAGGAAGAAAAGCCAAGCTCAGCATCACAGGAAGCTGCTGCCGGGGAGCTGGGAAAGGCAGCAGCCTGCACAGGGAGCACAGGGACCGGCACTGACCAGAGCAGCTCCGGAGATGGACTTGTGCTGAGGTTTGCCCAGGAAGGCAGGGAGGAAAGCGACTTCAGGGCATGCAGGTCTCTGGTGCACAAAGCTGAGCCAAGAGCCTGGGTTGAGAGTTTGATCTTGCAAAAGCTGTGTAGGAGTTCAGGGTCCTTCCTGGATGGAGGCTGCAGTGAGCAGCTGAGCTGTGCCGAGTTTCACAGCTGTGTTGTGCAATGGTCGAAGCCAATCCTGGTTCCACCACTCTTTGCATGGGAGTTATGTGTTCCTTGATGGAAATATACGAGCATGGCAGAAATGAGTCTGACGCACTTCCTAAAGGGGCAAGAGCACTGTACAAGTGAGTGTGTAGGCAGGGACATGAGTTTAAAGTAGGGCAGTGTGATTGTGTGTGTGTGTGTGTGTACGTGCACACAAGAAAAACACATAGGCTGGGAAATACCTGCAGGTATGAAGTGTGGTGGGTGAGGGGTGCATGCTTCCCTCTGCCTGGGCTCCTCTGCCAAAGCAAGGGTGAAGGAAAAGGGTGGAGGAGCTGAGCCAGGCTGGGCTGGCCTCATTTCACTCTGACAATACTGAAATTTGGAGGCAGCACCATGTGGCTCCTATGGCCACAGCTGGCTTCTGAACCGTGTGGAGTCTGGTGAACATGTGTCTTATTAGCATTGCAAGTTTAGCAGAGCAAGCATATCTTCATTAAGCAATACTTTAGCCAAGGTATTATAGCACAGTTTCCACTTCCTAGCATTTAACTTAGTCTTTTCCACTCAACAAGAAGTGCTACAAAGATAGACTGACAGATTTGGGGAGTTTCTTCTTCCAGTTTGGACATCTTAGGAAATTAATGTGGCAAAATGTTTTTTTCTGTCATTCAAACTTCAGAAATATTCCATGCATAGTCTACAACACAAGACTGAATCTCAGACAGCCCAGGTACAGCTCTTCACAGTGCTGGGTTTTCTCATATTTGCTGCTGTCCTTCCAGGCATTCAGAGCATCCCCAGGACAGAATGTGGGATTGGGATGGGGCTGGGCAGGCTGCACAGATGCAGTGATCCCATAAGCATGTGGCCCCCGCAGTGCTGGCTGAATGGGAAGAGTAAAGCTCCTTAGCGTGGGGCTGCTGATGGGGCAGGCCCTGTGCTGAGTTCAATCATAAAGTCTTTGTGGCCAGGACTGTTTTCATTTTAGTGGCTGTGCCCAGAATAACAGGAGCAGGATGTCAGTGGGAGCCCCCAGAGCTGCTGCAGCACAAACGCTCATCAGCCACTAACAGAAAATGTTTCCTGTCTCCAGCTCTTAAGGCAGCATTGTGGCCCAAGCAGATAGAAGCCTTCCTCTCTCTCTCCCCAGCTGCGGTCTCCAGTTCAGGCAGGTGGATCGGGGCAGAGCTGCCTGCTGCTGCATCAGCTCTGGATGTTCTCCAGATGCCAGTGGGGAGACCTGATGGCTCCTGAGAAGGAAATCAACGCACAGAGGCTCAGAGGAGTGATTGCTGGTTCCTTTGCCTCAGGGAAGTCGATGGCTCTGCCCAGAGGCAACGCCTGGACGTGGGCCAGACCTGGGCGAGATGGCCGGGCTGGGCAGACAGGGGAGCCAGAAGGAAGGAAGTGAATGAAGTCAGCCCTGTGAACTGCACCAGATGTGCACCAGAAGCTCCTGCTTCTCTCTAAGCTCATTACCGCTGACCGAGCGGTGCCCTGTGTGCCACCACAGCAGCTGGGGGGCAGCCAGGCACAGCACGGGTCTGCTTGTCCCCAAAGCTCCCATCCAGCACAAGCAGTCCTTCCCAGAGCCCAGAGAGAGAAATGGCAGCCGAATGAGTAAGTCAGATACCTTGCTGCTCGGGCAGCCATGGTGCAGCATCAGAGCATGGTGACTTGTACTGAGCAGTGGCTAGTGTGAGGCTGACACCAAAAACATCGGGTTGGTAGTGATCAGAGGAAACATTTGCATTATCAGGATATAAAAAGTCATGGGGTTTAAAAAGGTACATTCACCAGAGAGGAGCTGCTTAAGACAGCCTGCTTCTGGGACAACCAAACCAGAGCTGTGTGGCATCCAGGCCCTGTCCTTGTGGGCTTACTGCAGATTAGGTTTATCCCTATGCACCCAGCGGTGGAAGTTCTGGGATCACCACAGCTCCAGTCTGGGCTGTAATGGAGGAAGGAGGAAGTGAGATGGTCTGTGGGAGCTGCTGACTCCTGCAGATGAGGTGAAGGAGCCAGGGCTCGGCCTTTCCACCTCTTCTGGTAGCACTGATTTGCTTGACAGAGTAGCAGCTGGAAGGAGAGCAGATGCAGCTGTGGGGTAGGAGGCCAAAGGAGCAAGGCGAGAGGAGGAAAGCCCACTGTGAGGCCCTCATTCAGCCAAGCCAGCTGCAGAGCTCTCATGGGTTTTGTTGTTGTTGTTGTTGTTGTTGTTGTTATTTAATTGATTTTTGTACTAACAGACAATTAAAGTGATCTATTTCTTTCTGTCTGTCTGTCTGTCTTTCATGTTTCTCTAGTAATGAGTCATTTCCTGAGGGTGGAAGGGAAAGAGCATTTCTCCTCAAAGCCTCAGAACACTGTTTTGGCGTTTGGGTTGTGGGTTTTTAAGTTAATTGCTTGCCTGCTTGCTCTCAGTGAAGCGGCAACATCAAAACAAATATGGAAAAATAAAAAGCCACACATGAATAACCTCTGAACTCTGCTCTTTGCCCACGGGAATGGGTGTCCATATAGCAGGCAGCCCAAGGCACTGCACAAGGTAAGGGGCAATGGCTGCCAAAGCAGCAGACAGCTCTCCCACCATCTTCACCCACAGATTCTGATGCTTTTTCCAGCTCCTGCACGTCACTGGTGTCAGTGCCTGTCTGCTCCGCAGCACACTGACCTTTGCACATGGAAACTGGAGGTGGTTTCAGTTTAGTAAGCCACATGCCTTGAGGCTGTAGTGGATGTAGGGCAAAGCTGGCTGTTGTCCCCAAAGCTTACGCATTAGAAACTGCTGTCGGTCTGGGGAAGCCCAGTGTGAAGCAGTGGAGAGTCTGAATCTTTTCTGCTACAAAGCTGTAAGTAAAAAGTGCTCGTTAGAGTGTGGACTAATAAAAGTGGTCATGCAATCAAGCTAATTTGCTAGAGATTAGAGCCTAATTAAAACTGAAGAAGTGAGAGGGCTGCTAGCCTCAGTGCTAAGCACACATACAGAACAGCACACACTGACAACCAAGAGGACACTGGCTTTTTGGCAACAAGCAGCAGCAAATCACCTTGAAGGAGAAGCCACCCCTTCCCAAAGCTTCCACCCCCAACTACACTGCAACCTGTTTTGCCTGTGGGTAGGGATGGGCAAACCCCCAGCACTGGTGGAACAACAGCAAAAACTTCCATTGACATCAGTGGGTCTTGGACTCTTCTCATGGCCTGTTTTGTTTGTTTGTTATGCATTTCCTGTATTGCTCGGCTTCCAGAATGAATTACGTGTAGTTTCTCAACGAAAAAGGAAGAAAATATATACTTTCAGAGTTACTGCATGTGTGTCATGCAGGAAATACTTGTCTTGGTGAAACCCTGGTGTAATTGAGCTGGAAATTGGAGTAAATGCAATTATTTCAGATTCAGAGAGGCTTTTTTACTGCAGTATTTAGCTGGTTGTTTTCCCCAAGCGTTATGCCAGCCACTGGCTGGGGGAAGGAAAACATTTAAAGGGCCATCATTGACCCAGTGGAGCTGGCAGGAAACCCCAAAAGGTGTGCTGGGTGTGCACAAAGAGCACGAGCTCCTGTCCTCGTGGGGTGGGTACTCGCCAGGACCCTTAGACCTGCATGAGGTTCTGTGTAGCCAAGTGCTAACCCTTGGAAGTCAACAGGCACGTGGCCAACATCAGGCGCTTGTAAAAGGCAGCCAGTGTAATGAAAACAGCTTCACTTATTCACAACAGATTGTATTAACCCGTTCCCAGCTAAACTGGGAACAGACAAAAATTTCGCATATTAAAACAAAAGGAGGCAAGGGAGTACTGGTGACTAATTTCCTTCAAATCACGTCAGATAGGTCATCATCATCACCACAGGTCGCTTGTTTTGCTGACCAGCCCTTAGGTAGATACTCATATAGCAGCTGTTATTCTCTGCTGTCAATTGTGGTTTTCTGCCCAGCAGCAACTCCAATTTCCAGGGAAATCGGGAAGCCAACTCCTATCTACGCAAAAGATGAACTGTGTTTCCTGCAACTTTATGCCTCTAATGTTACCAGTTGAGTAACAGCCGGACACAAACGTGTCTTCTGCAAGGAAATATGCCAACTGTTATTGCCTGGAAGTGAATAAAAAGTACTTTTGCTTGTTAAAAGTTTTGAATGATTTGAAGCTGCAATAACAGTCCTGTCCAATCAAAGCTTACTCTTCTCAACAACAGGATGCGTTGCTCTGTTTAAGCAAGGAATAATGTTGTTTTAGTCAGTACACATGCTTTGCTTCCTGTTGGGAGTATTGCACAAAAAAGTCCTAATTTATTGCGTATCAAATAACTAATCCAGTGCGTATTTACAGATTTTATATACAGAGATGTTTTCTAGTACCATTTGTGTGTAAAGAAAACATGAGCTAGCGTGATCTGTTTATTTAGCCATGTGAGCTACAGCAAAATTCAGAAGAGTACCCTCTGAATAGGAGACTGCATTGCTGTTAGTACTAACAGAGCTAGATTTATTGAGGGTCTCGATGCTCCTGACTTAAAGTCAGAGAAGTTTACTGTCAGAAAGCATTCATTCTGGTGGTACAAGACATTTCTTTGCCCTTCAATCTCCCTGTTGCTTAAAAGGCGATTACTGGGAGCAACGGCAAGATTTAGCCTAAGGACTTCTGCATTTGTCCCCTGCTAATGATGTGCTGGAATCCTGTCATCTGCCAAGATGCGAGCAGGGCAGCAGTAACTGATGCCTGTCACTGCTTCCTTCCTTCCTTCTTGCCTTCCTCCCATCTTGGGAAGTTGGTTCTTCATGTCAGGCTGTGCTAATGAGCAAGAACAGATTCTGAGCTCTGTGTCTTGCGGCGAAAGCGCCAGCTGGGCTGACACCAGTGGAGCCACTCAGTTTTGACCCTGCCTGAGGACGATCCACATCCACTTCCAGGTAAATGCCCTGGGGCTCCTCTTGCAGCCAAGCAAGCCCTTCTGCAATTACCATTGCGATTATCCCTGCACTTCAGCACTGGGTGCTGTCATAGCCTGACAGCAGTGCACTGCGCTGCAGGGCTGCGTGCAGGCCCTGTGACGGTGCTGGAGGTGAGGGCAATAGTCAAGGCTGGAGACAGCTTTTGGCCTTGCAGATGTAAATCAAGGTTGTGCTGTTGTCTCAATTTGTGTATGTCACTTTGTAACTATCTATCCATATGTCTGCCAAGGGATTTTAAGCACCCAACTATCCTTACATGGAGATTGAGAGTTTCATTCACCTTTTGAAGACTGACCAAACTTCTCCTGCCAGGAGGAAGGGGATGCTATGCCACCATCCAATCCAGGTTTCCTTCTTCATGTAAATCAGGAGCTTCCCTTCTGTTCAGTGGAGTCAGCAATAAACTCATGGCCAGGTCGGACCATGCTTGTCCAAGCACTGAGGGTGTTCCTGTGTCCAAAATAGCACATATACAGGGAGAAGGGTCTAAAACGTCACAGGAACAACCATGTCCTTGAGCTTCACCTTAATCCTCTTGCCACCTGAACTAATTCCCCAAACACTTCAGCTCCTTTATCACTTACACCCCTTTTCCATCCATTTGTCCTTTGTCCAGATCTCACACTGTGGCTAACTGACCTAGATTCATTCATTTCTATGCACATCAGCCAGGTCACCCAGGCTGGAGAAGTGGGTCACTGTGCACAGTCCCTCCCTCTTCTAAGCAGAGAAGCCTTCCTGCTGCCACGTGAAGCTGCCTTTCCACCTCCCCAACTGCGTCTGGCTTCTGCAGGTGGGATGCTGGTAAGCAGTGCGAGGAAAGGGAGATAACAGGGACTGGCTTTGTTGGAAAACTTCAGCCCCAAAACAAATGCAGCACCTTGAAGCTCCCCAGCCAGGGGGTGCTGCCAAACGGATGCACTGCAGTGTGCGCTGACGAGAAATAATATGTATCTGAGATGGAGAAATAATCTTTCTGTTAAAGCTTATAGCAAACAAAGCTGCAAGTGTTGCTATTGGAGTGGAAGCTTGAGCTGTGACAGAGTGGATTTTCCATCCCTCAATAAACCTGATTTTGGCCAAAACTGTGAAGCAGAAAGCATTCTGCTTAACAGCAAAGAAACAGAAGCCAAAGATCTACCCTTTCAGTCTGCTTTCTTTTTGGATGAGGCTAAAATTATGCTCAGTGTTGTATTTATTGCTGCCCTGAAGGGACCCAGTCCAGAAAAACAGGAAAGCAGCTTGGTGCATGTGGACAGCTTTACTCATTTCATGGAACTGTTGAACCGATTCAAGTGAGTACTTTACCAGTTCAGAATGAAAACTCATCCGATTTCTAGAAGAAACAAAAAATCAATCCCATTTCAGCACAACTAAAGGATTGCACTGAACTTTAACCGATTTCCCTTTTGAAACGTAGACAGTAATGGTAACTTGTGAGAACAGACACCTCCCAGGCTGGATGCTTGGAAATGAACAGCACAGTTCAGGTAACGACATTTGCTGTAAAGCCAAGGAACCCACTTAGTCGTGTTACTCTCATGCTGTACTCTGACACTGTTCCCTAGAGGAAGCTGCAAGTATTTTTATTAGTACAGTGTGAGTGACTCAATCCCACAGGGTTTTTTCCTTCAGTCCTTGTGCAACCGATGGGCAGGAAGAGGAAAACTGTGTGTTTCACATGGGAAGTTTTCCAGTGTCTTCATGAAACTTGTCAGACTTTCCCCCTCTGCTTTCCAACTCAACAGCACTCCTGCTGCAGGCTGGCGAGGGCTGTGTGTACACATGGAAGTGATGGCTGACGTGTTCAGCTATGCACTGCTCCTGGTCCACCTATCCCTCAGTGGAAGCCAAGGCAGCCCAGCATATGACTTGGGTTTTATCTTCTGCACAGCCCTCTAATCCTTCCTCGGGAAATTACCATGTAGTTTATCTGCACCTTGGCATTAAGTTTTAAAACCTCAAGATTTTAACCTAAAGGAACTGTCTGTTTACTGCTTTTCTTTCTTATAAACGTCGCTGTTATTACCTCATTAGCTATTTAGCATCCTGTCCAGTTGCTTAGCTCAGCAATATCTCAGGGTTGTAACACCCAAAGGAAAATGTCACTGGTCTCCTTATCTGATACATTTTGGTTAGCAGAGATTTAAAGGAATCAGTAACAGACCCTTAATGAATATGTTTGGCAAGAAGTTACAACGTAACTATTTAGCTCTATGTCCTTTTTCATTCATTCTGCCTTATCTAAATGCGTACTTAACATTAATCTGCTGTCATACTAACTTGGATTGTTTTGCTTCTGGGTTTAGCATCCACATCTCTTGTTATTTCATTTCACTGCTTCTACTTAACCAGTAAATAAAGTGTCTTTTTAATTGTGCACCCACCCTCCTGCAATCCAAGTGGCCAGCAGCACACCTCTACAAAAAACCCCAGTCACACAAAGGTGTGAGGAATGACTAAACTAGCTCCATTCATTTTGATATTGCCAGATCATATAGAGAGAGATTGCTAATTAGATACAAAACCATGTGAGAATTTTGGAAGACTTTCTGCACTTCAAAACACCTCTATCATCTTCTAAAGAAGCTTGTTTCCCCTGAAATTCCTCACTTACAACAGCAGATGTAGCACAGCAGGTTCAGTAGAAAAGGGGGGGAAAGTTATTTTTTTCATAGGGTGGTAAATAATCTATTATTAAGTGAAATGTTTTATCCCTTTAGGAACACGTGAGTGTTTGCTTCTGTGGGACTGCTCACCATTCAGGGGTGGAGGGCTGACACTTTGCCACACTGCAATGTACTCATGGCACCTATGGCCAACCTAAGGGCTGCCCAAGACCACCTCAGCCATCCCAGCTGGCCTCCAGCCGAGGCAGTGTGCATCATCCAGAAAAAAAGAAGGGGTCTGAAAATAGGAACATTCCATGCTTCCTAAAAAGGCAGCTGACCCAAGCACGTCCCTGCACTCTGCGCTGTATTTGTTTGCAACTCTGCAGGTGCCCAGTGTGTTGAATGTATTTGAAGCAGAGAAATGCAACCTGATAAGGACAACTGTGATGTTTTGCGCCTTGGTAGGAATAATCAGTTGCAAAGAAATGGGGTGAAGAGCCAATAGAGCGAGCAGCAGTGGTGCTGGGGACCTGTGGAGGTTGGAGGGGGTTGCTGGCTCAATGGGAGCCAGCAGTATCACACAGCTCTTAACAAAAAAAAAAAAAAAAAAAAAAAAAAAAAGAGAGAAAAAAAGCCAACATCATATTGGGACAGATCAGTAAAAGTACAGTCTATAAGCTGTGAGATCATCCTATTGCTCTACTCAGCATGTGTTAGGCTGCTGCTGGGAGATCTCATCCAGCCTGGGGCCAGGCACTTGAGGACAGCATGGGTCACCTTCAGAGAAGAAGAGGAATGATTTAGAAACAGAAATTTTGAGGGAATGTTGAAGGAACTGCATGAATTTGAAGAAATGGCTGAGGAGAAACAAGGATAAGAATGCACACAGCTGCTGTGAAGAGGAAAATAAGCTATTCTTAATGATGATGTAGGTAGGAAAGGTAGCAGTGACCTTAAATGACAGAACAACGTAATTCAGAAATTAAGGAAAAAAAAACCAGCACAGTGAAAGAATGACAGCTGGAAAGTGGAATAGGCTGCCTGGTACTGCCTCACTCAAAGTACTTTCAAACAGGTTAAAAAGCCTTTTTAAGGAATAGCATGGGTTTGACTTCGAGCAAGACGGGGACACTTCCTAACACACTTCCTAAAAGGTCACTCCATTCTTTTTTATGCTTCTGTGCTTGAATTAAATGGCTTTTTTTTTCTTTTCTTTTTTTCTTCTGGTGAGGAACAAAGCCAGGATGTGCCTTTTCTGCTGCCTCTGCTGCTCTTTCCACAGAGAGGAGCATCTCAGGCAGTTTCCCCTCTTTCTTCCAGATTCATTCATCCAGTGCACCTGGCCTCTGCAGCCCCCCAGCAGCAGCACCAAAGAGGAAATGCATCCACAGTTCAATTCCCTGCTCCCTCACATGCTGACAGAAGCATGTTGGCAAGACAACCGGCTTTATCCTGGCTTTCTATGGGGAGCAGAGGTGACAACTGCTTAAAGAGAAAGGAGGAGCAGGTAATACCTGGGAGCTGTGCTGTCTTGTTTCCAGCCTCAAATGCATGCTCCAGGTGAAATCATCTGAACTGTTTTTCAGATTCCCAACCCTTTCAGTGGGACCAGCAATGCTCTCAGGCTAACAGATCTTTAGTTCTGTACTCTTAAAAAATGAAATCCAAGCTGATTATAACGGCTTTATTTCCACTGAAGAGTATGGTTTACAGTATGGATATAAAGATTGTCTTCATTTGAATGACAGCTGGAAAGGTTCATATGCTTTAGCAAAGCACTGCTGGTTTGTCACAGACAGTAGCATGCATAAGCCTAAATGTACTTTGCGATTCCAATTACGTGACCAGCACTCATGAATGGAAGCCTGAGCTTTATCTCCACTGACCTTGAGAACCCCCTGGAGGTTTATGATGAAATGAGGCATATGTTTTCTGGTGATTTCTGGAAAATGAAGAAACAACAACCACTCGTTTTGATTTTCAACCAAACAAATTGGTATATCATCAGAGTTTCCATATTACTGCAGGGGAATCTGGGGGGTCTCTATTTTTACTCCCTCACCACACACGGATTTGGCAAAGCTATGCAGGCACAGAGGCTGGCACTGTGCACACCACAGCCTCTCCCCTGAACATGTATGTGCACACACATAAACCAGATGAACAGCAATTCTGGCTCTTGCTGATAAATCAGATCACCTTAATAGGTGAGTTATTGCAATGAATGAAGAGGATGTCTACAGCTTGGTCACATTAGTGCCTCTGCACTATAGTAGACATGCACAAATTAGCTTTTAATTGATAGCTTGATTACTGGTCTAGACACAGTGGCACAGAGCTCTGTGTCTGTCCATATTTTTTCAGTAACAAAGCCCCAGTTCTTACTTCAGTTTCTGACCTGAAAGAAGTGCATCAGTTACAGCTTCCATACAGAGGGCCTGAATGCAGTGCTTGCTATAGCCGTGCTGAATGCAAGGATGGGAGCAGAGTGTGGATCAGCCACTCTCAGGTTATTGTAGTTGCCAGGAGCCCAGCTGGAAGCCAGGCTCCAAGTGGGAATCCCAGGCAGAGCAGCTGAGTAAGAATTCTCACTGGCAAGCATGGCGCACGAGGACGTGAATGCAAAGAGAAATGCACCTGCATGAAAGTGCTCCATAGAAACTGATTTACCTTTCACCCGAAGTATACTATGACTTTGACTACAAGGTAGATAAAGTGGTTTTGATTTCTACAATTATTCTTTCCCTCCCCCTCACCCCCCCGTGGGTTTTCTATTGCTTCTCTCTCTTTTCTCATGCACTATCTTCTATCTTCTTACTATTTTTCACGTTTCTTTTTCCTAAGGCCTTCAGTGCTGCTGCATCTCAGTTCTTCCCAACGTAGCTGTGCAGATTTACAACTCCTTTCATTTCCCATGACACTGCTTACAGTCACGGGACAAAAATCAGCCTTTTCGTGCCAGATTCCGCAGCCATTCTCCACTGTGAGTCTAGGTTGCCATTCCCTTGAGGACTAAACTAGATTGGGATTTATTAAACCCTGAGCCCTCTGTTTGAATGATATACAGCCTCAGGCAGTAGGCACTAAGGCAAATGATACTGCTTCTTTGTAAGAGCACAGTAAACCATGCTACAGAGTGCACTGCCCCAGGCATTCCTAAACTATCTTGTCCTGTGTCAGCAAGATGCTTTAAGAATTCTCTATAGAGCTTTCACTGCTCCATTTTTCCTCTGCTCCCACTCTGTGCATTTCAATACAGTAAGGAAAAGATTTTGTCCTTAATTGAAATTCCTTTCATCAGCCCAGATATAGCCTGAACAAAGACACTGACATGAAAAAGCAGCCAAGAACCTATCTTTAAAACGTCAATTTGCCAGTGACAAGCATAAAATGCAGTCACTGCGAATCAACACTCTAAATCCCCATTGTATATCACATAGCTGCCACTTCACTGCCTCCCCCCACTATTCCTCCCATAAGTTTTGATGTTTGTTCATCCTTGTTTTCCTTTCCACATTCTTCTCATACTGTATTCACAGCAAATGTGAGGATAGCAGGGTCTTGATTAAACTCTTGCAGACTTAGAGAAAGCTCTTTTAAACCTTGAATGGTGTCATTTATCTTAGACTTCTACCTCTGGAAGAAATCAATCATACAAGCTCTGTGAGTTTTCTCTATTTTTTCCTTTTTTATTCATTCTGGTAAAGTAATTGATGCACTTTTGCCTACACAGACCTGTAAATTTAATGCTCCATGAGTTTACATGGCAGGAAATTGCTACAGTCTTGTTCAGCTGCAGAAAGAGAAATAAGAAATGAAAGTTCTTTCCATTGGCACAGTGCAGGGAAGGATACACCCAACAGAAAAACATAAGTATAGGCTGTTCACTGAGAGCTATATTTAGCCTGCTTACCATGGGTGCCTAATTTAGGTGTTACACCTTAAGCTCTCGGCAGCATAGAGACCAGAGTCTGCTGCCTGGTGGCTGAGCATGCTGATTAATAGCATTTCTGTATTTCCCCTGCACCTTGGTTTTGTAGACTCTAGTGTGACCTGGACTGGGGGAAACATTTCCTTTCAGCCTTACTACTGCTTCAGCACATTCTGGGACAGGTCTGGGATACGTGGACACTAATTTGTGTAAACAGTAAGAAATAATACTCACACTCTTTGTGCAGCCTTTATTCAGGAAATCAGCAGAAATGCTCTCAGTTTGGAGTTTGTAAGCAGTCATGAAATAAGATGGAGGTTGCATGCATGCAGGTATTAGATGTGGACTGTTTACCCAGCTGTGACAGTTCCACAGTTGGAGTGCAGCAGGAAATCAGGTATGGTTAGTATATAAGATACACAATCTTTAGGGTGCTGCTGCCAGGTGTTTTATTTGGCTCCAATTTCACTGTCTGTTTGCCTATTCTTTTGTCTGTCTAGGCTCAGGAAAATAAAGTGGAATGTAAAGTGTTCTTCCCTTGTAACTGTGGTGGAGCTGCAAGATATGTTGGAAATGACACAATGAACCACTGCGTGCTCTTATTTGGTATGTTCACCTCTGTTATATTTTGCATAGCCATCTGAACATTGCCATGCTCACCTGAGTCACCTTGCCACATCCATCACTAGTTGGTTAAAGCCTGATGCTAAAAGTTTCACTGATACGTAATTGAGTTACTTCCCATTCTTTAGTGGGCTTGGCAATCTGTTTATTATTAAATGCTTGAATATTCTACCCTTGAAGGTCATCTATTAGCACTGAGTGAAGAACTAGGGTACTTCACTGAGTCCTAGTGTCATGTTAGTTACAAGGCACAGCAGTAGGGATATCTTTATTTACAGATCATTAAAAAGATGAGTGCTGCAGTAACAGGCAGATATAATTGTTTTTCTTGAGCATTTTTAAGGTATTTGGTCAAGTGAAAACTATGTAGACGCCTGCTGGCTGCAAAATGAAAAGGAGAAAGAGAAGAGGGTAGTATGGGGTAGGAGGAAAAGAGAGATGACCCGAGAGAGACTGCTAGCTTGAAGCACTATTTTTGAGGGGAACACACAGAGAGGGATCCCAAACGGTCATTTTTCAAGTAGTGATTTGAGGGGTTGAGCATGAGAAACAGAGGCACACTGCCTATCCTATTTCTGTGCCAACCACAGCAGAGTACCTGGACATAATGATGTGGAAAGGAGTGCAGGAGCTTTGCATTTCCTGGAAACATTCTCATCCCAGGGCAGCTGTCAGTTCTTTAGCAAAAGAAGTGGCTGAAGGACAGAGGGAGAAACCTATGAGGAACAAAAGCATCCAAGGAGCACCAGCATGATGGACTGTGATAATTAGGAAGCTCTAAGACTTGTCTAACATTTTAGGAGAAGAAACCAAACTCCGGGCAGTGCCAGGCACAGGGTGTGTGAAACAGGCATGAAGTCATCCATGCCTAACATTCCACAGCCATCCCTCCAGCCTCAGCCCAGCAAGCTGCAGAACAGCCCCAGCATCAACTAGTAAATCAGAAGGTTTGAGAAGTGTCTGCCACTGGAGTGCCATGCAAACGGATGGATAAAAATTCTCTTCATTTGTGCTCTTTTAAGCACATGTGCATTGCAGGTCTCTTTTGACATCTCAGGTTAACAGATATACTCTAATTAAGTGCAAATTTTCAGTCTCGATTACTTTACTTTATTGAGCCACAAACCTGTTGGTAGTGTTTTCAGAGCTATTCAGAAACTCCCTTTCCTTACTTCTCCATCCTCATACACCACAATTTCCCTTTGAGGCACTCCCTCTTTCTCCCTTCTTCATTTTATTCTCCAAGATTTTGGCAAATGTTATCATTCGTGAGAAAGTATCCACGGTACAAGAACTATTTGATTGCATGAGAGATGGACTAAGATTAATGTAAACTACAGAGAGTGTATTAGGAGAACAATGAAAAAAACTCTAATGAGGTTTGCACAGCCTTAGTTCACTTGAGGAGCAAATTTCTTGACACTTCCCCTTGGAGTCCAAGATGACACTTTAATCTCACTATTAAAAACATGACCTAAGGAAGGACCAGGGTGGAGCATGGGAAATATTGTCCTTTTAATTGTCTACTTTGGAGTAGCAATCTACTAATGATATAACAGCCCTTGCTGTCTGGCTCCAGGCAAGTCATACTCCCTTTGAGAGGGTTCTGAGAAATGTTACTTTCAGTAGGTGGTACATGACCAAATTCCAGCTCTTATCTTGGTTTCAGCATGTGTGCTGTGAGAGGAACAAGCTTTTCTCAGATCACACCAGCCAAATTACTTCTCAGGGCATACCCAGGGCTTTCTCAGGGTTGCATCAGTCTTCCAGCAGAATATTAATAGTGCCCCTTATAACAGTGCAGATAGAGTTTGAGTCTGCTTGTGATCTCCCAGAAAATTCAGTGTTCCTCATTTATCTGTTCTGCATTTTCTTTACCCAGATTGTTCTGTCTCATTCTGCAGAGGAATCACTTTCAGTTTCATCAGCTGTCTGAGTGTTCTGTAAAGGCTCTGTTTCTGCCATTTGAAAGAAGCCAGGGCACAACATCACTAGGTAGGATGTGCTTCAGTGCTCAGCCAGACCCAGGGGGCCTCTCAAATTCCCATCAGGACGTGCCTGGGACACAGGTAACAAATGGATGTTCTCCATCCTCTAGAGGAAATGTGTCTGCATCAGAGGCCATGCTTTCAAGCTGTTGGAGACACTCAGCTGTCAAGTTCTCGCTCAACAATCACCATAGACACAATTATGGCTGACTGAACTTAGGATTTCTAAAATTCCCATTGCTAGTAAAACTAAAGATTGATGTGAATGGGGGTTGGCCTTACTTTCTATATGCCAAAGACAAAAGATTATCACTCATGATCGACTCTTCTATGATTTTCTGAAAAAACTTTGTTACGCTTAACAAGTGTTCATACTGTAATAGTCACAGGTTTATCACTAATGAAATGACTTCGGCTCCTCAGCTCAATGCCCTTTGTGAAGCTTTGTTCCTCAACGCAAGTAAATGCCACGTTAGTAGAGCACTGGGAAGGTGCAGATGTGCGGGGTGGGCATGAAGGCAGGGCGGTGGTTGGATGTATGTGAACGACAGGCTGAGCACAGCAGCGTGGGCTTCCAGCCGCATGGGCTGTCTACAGATCACGCTACAGACAGGTTTTGTTGTTTGGGTTTTAAAAAGTGCTCTGAAGCAACGGACTCATCCAGTCATGGAGCCACAACCAGTGGTGGATCTGTCACGTGCCCTAACTATTTTGCTAATTTTTCCAATGAATTATTTGGGATGTTGTTTATTAGCCTGAAATGTGGCTGAGGCAGCTGGCTGTGTGTCTGATCAGCTCTCCGTGGCATCTCTTGAAGCTCTGGGTCACGTTCAGCCAAACCCACAAGCAAACACATGCAGGTCTCCACAGCCGTGCAGTCTGGGACACAGGGCACACGCTAGGACAGCAGTGCTGTGGATGCTACAATCCAAAACCGCTTTCATTTCTATGCATCTACACGAGCAATTCGCTTGGAGCGGGGCTCAAAGCCCTCATTCCGTACAGCCTGGTGTGATCAGAGCCACGCGGGGCCGAGAGGGAGCAACGCGGCCTCAGCTGCAACCGGCCCTTTCCTCAGGATAACCCGCGCTGCAAGGCTCGGGAACAGCACAGCGCGCTGCCGGACAGCCTCGCGGCGGGCGCAGCACTGAGCCCCTCGCTGACCTCCTCACGGGGCCGCAAACGGCCTCAGCGCCCCGCCACCCCCGGCACTGCCGCGCATGCGCGAGCGGTGGGCGGCCACGGAGGGGGAGGGGGCGCCCCCTTCCCTCTGCACGTGACCTAGGCCGCGGCGGGGGGCTCTCTTAAAGGGCCAGGCGGCGCGCTCCCAGCGCGAACGTTCGAGCCTTGGCTCCGTCTACCGGCTTCCTCTCACCTCCTTCCCCGTTCCGCCCCGCCCCTCTCCGCGCACCTGTCGGGCTGCCCGGCGCAGGCCTAGGGGGCAGCCGCGAGCCGTGGCGGGCGGCGCAGCGTGGGCAGGGCCGGGCCCCCGCCTCGTCCCCGCCGGCACCTGCGGCCCCGCGCCCGTAACCCGGAAGCGGTGCGGCGACGAGGGGAGAGCGCCGGGACATGGCCGCTGCCTGCTCCTGCTGTGCGCCGCGGCCGGCATGGCCCTGAGCGCGGCGACGCGCGGCTGAGCCTCGACCTTGGCGTCCCCTTCCTCCCGCCGGACCCTCCTCCTTCTTCTCCTTCTCCTCCTCCCGTCGCCGCCGCTCGGGGGCTGCTGAGGGCCGCTCGCTGTCTGCGGGGCCGGGGCGGAGCCGGGAAGGGCCGGGGCTGCGAGGGGGCTGCGGGCCTCGGGCCGTGCGGGCGGTGGGTTGCGCGCTGCGAGCTGCCCTCTGTATCCGGGGGCCGGGCCGGGGGCTGCATCCCCCGTAGGGCTGGCGGTGTTTTGTTTGCGGGGGGCAGGTCGTACTCGTGCCGTGTGCGATTTGTGTTTATCGGCTCGTTTGAAAGCTGCGCCGTTCTTGGCGAGCTGTAGTTCTTCAAAGGCGTTGCAGGAGGGCGGCAGGTCGGCCGCTTCGACTCCATCCCAACGCAGGTTAGCTTCTCGCCGGCGTCTCTGATGCCAGAACAAGGCCCCAGAATGAACGGTTTCTCTCTGGGCGAGCTGTGCTGGCTGTTCTGCTGCCCGCCGTGCCCCAGCCGCATCGCTGCCAAGCTGGCCTTCCTGCCCCCGGAGCCCACCTACACCGTGCTGCCCCCCGAGCAGCAGCAGGAGGCTGGGGCGGCCTCTGGGGCTGCCACCCCCACGGGATCGGGCACCTGCAGCCTGCACCTGAGTGAGCGGGCGGACTGGCAGTACTCGCAGCGGGAACTGGACGCCGTGGAAGTGTTCTTCTCCCGCACGGCTCGAGATAACAGGCTGGGCTGCATGTTCGTGCGCTGTGCGCCCACTGGCCGCTACACGCTGCTCTTCTCGCACGGTAATGCTGTGGACCTGGGCCAGATGTGCAGCTTCTACATTGGCCTTGGCTCCCGCATCAACTGCAATGTCTTCTCTTACGACTACTCCGGCTATGGTGTGAGCACCGGCAAGCCCTCTGAGAAAAACCTGTATGCAGACATTGATGCCGCCTGGCAGGCCCTCAGGACAAGGTAAATGTTGGGTGCGAGGTGCTTCAATGTCTGTTTAACCGTAAGAAATGTGGTGTCTGCACAGTTAACTGACCCACTGAGAGGCAGAGGGAAGGGTCTGTAGATGATTTGAGTTACCTTGATGGTGTCAGTGGATGTTCCACCAACAGTTACAGTGATTTGCTAGATAGCTTTTTTTGAAGGATGTCCAAGCCTTCATTCATGAGCTTTTTCTAGATTTAGGGATTTATGCAGACGTATTATGTGTTAGCTGTTGCTCTATCATTATAAATCTTTGTATTGAGCAGAAGGTACTGCACTGATTGCGGATTGAGCTTGCCAGATGCAAAAAAAAAAAATCCTTTTGTTTGAGGTTTCCATTGGTGTAAATGTTTCCCAACGTTTATTGTTCTTAAAAGTAAACCTGCTGAGCCTAGGCTTTGAATTTGGCAGTGGCCTGGCCTGGTGCTTACCAGGAAACTGCTGTCATTCTGCAACGCGTCTGGCATTTTGCACAAGCTCAAGTGATGTGCACATCTTTCTCTTTTGGCAATCAAACTGCTGTTACCAAGTTGGGTAGGGCAGTGAGGTGGAAGGAAAAAATGTTGACGGGTGAGAACTGGGGATTCTGCCAGGTAGAAATGCTGAAGGAGATGGCATCCAAAGGGATGTAGCAGTAATGAGAAGGCTCTGGCAAGGCAGTGTGGTGAGTAGCAGCACGGGGCCTAGATCTTTTGGGAAATCCAGAACAGAGCTGTTTTATCAGACTCCTTGGTGTGTTTGCATGGCATTCCTGGGCTTCTGTCCGCAGAGACCACAAGTGACTTCTGCTGTTGCATAAATGGTTGTTAAAGAATGGAAGAGGGAGCTTGAGAAAGTTTAAGTTCTTGCATTAGGGCAAGAAAAAAGAGCAAAAGATGTCTTCTTTTCTTGGCTCTGTAGCTGTGTAGTTGAACTTGGTTTACATGGAGTAATGTCTGTTTTAGGGATACGTGCCAGCTTCAAAAATAGTGACGGGAGTTGTTACTAATTTAGATAATTGGCTTTTCAAGGATCTAGGGATTGGTCCCTTGTAGAGTCCAGCTGCCTTCTGACATTGGTCAGCCCAAGTCAGTTTAAGATCATTGGGGAATGTTGCCCTCTCATAGCAAGTGTTCTGTCTGCATGGTGACAGACTCTGGGTTCATTTTTTCAATACTCTTAAAAATTAAAAACAAACAAAAAAAAAGATGTTGCTTGAATGTGAGTAATATGGCTTTATGTAAAGAAATAATCTGATAGACTTTGTGCAAAATAGATGATTAGTTATCACTACATTGCATGTGGGTGATGTAAATGAGCTTTAAGAAGGGAGAACTGCTTTGAATAAGCTAGGCCTGATTAATGTTTGTCCTTTAGTGTTTTCTCTCCATCTTACTATTTAGTTGATACCTTTTCAAGAAAACCTTTTATAGCTCTGGAAATGTGCTTTCACATCTGCTTGGAAGCACTCAGGCACGTGGCACATGTTTAAGACCAGGGCAGACCCTGAAACGAGGCAGTCCTTCATTCAGGCCTACTGAGAAGCCTGACCTAGGAGGATGTATGGGAACTGCTGAATGACTGCCTGAACTTCTGACTGACCACCTGAGGCGAGCAGCGAGTCAGCCCTGGGAGCACAGGTGAAGGCAATTCTCCTGTGCTGCCGGAAGGGGTGGAGCCTGGCTGCACCTCTCCCAGACCCATTTAAGAGCTGACTGCCAGTGGGGAAGGATCTCTGCTGGAGATCCCCCTTCTGGAGTTTTGCAGCGAGCTCAGGATGCGGGTAAGAATTCTGTCTATTTTCTTTTTGTTGTGACCTGTTTAGCCAAACTCTTGTTTATTTCATAATTATACCATCTTTATATTCATTAATTATACAGAGGTGATGCCAACGCGTGCCTGGTTTTGCTGTGAGAGGATTGGCTTCTTCTACTTAAGTGTGTCTGAAGGAAGCTTATAATTTTATGTTGGAGTCCTTTCTGTTGTTTCTACAAGTCTGAGGTTTTGTTCTTTTCCTAAATGGCGAGTTGTATTTTGCAAACTCTTGTTGTATTTGTCAGTCTCAGATTTTAGCTCTATACTGGGAGTGCTGCTAGAGCAGCTGTGTTAAAATCATTAGATTTTTGGGAGCCAAAGAGAATATTACAGTGTTTTAGATTCAGTTCACTGAATCTGAAATTGGTTACACTAAAATGTAGACTTTATTAGTTTTGTTTGTTTCTTAGATTCTGACCTCTTAGATGACTTCCACGGTTGTTAGGAGGAAGCGATAATCTTCCTGCTCAGCAGTTCTCTAAACTCTAATGGTGTGAACTTTAAAGGACTGACCACTTTTTTTTTTTAGCTGTTTAATATGTCCAGACAGCTCACTGTTAAGTGAGATGTTCTGGTGTAAAAATACGAGTCTGTCTTCTGAGGTGAAATGTCGTACGATGCTGTTCCTGCTCCAGCAGTTCATTGGTAGCTTCCAAGCTGGCGTGGGGTTTCATTCTCCATGCGAATTTCCAGCGTTTGGCCTGTAGTCATGTGGTAGCGAACTGCAATGTGTAGTTAAAAGTGAAACCTTAAAATAGGAGAGGTTCGCTAGCTATAGAAAGCACTTAGTCATCTGTGCTAAGTTCTGTGGGAAGCTGTTGCTGAATCCACCAGACATTGCACCTGGCAGCAGGAAGGGATCATTAAATGTTGGAAGTGTTAATTCCCTTTTTTTTTTTTTTTAAATGTGCCTGTGAAGTACAACTGATCCTTATAAAATGTAAATTTATCAGTGTGTTTTGAAGGTTGTACTGAGTTGGACAGGAATTTACACTGCACCTGGACAAAACAGATGGCTATCAAGTTCTAGGAATGGTGGTGAACTGTCTGTGGCTACAAACATGCCTGCAAACGTTGACTATATTTTTAAAGGTATTGAAATGAAGATCTTGCTATCACATACTCAGCTGAGTATGAAACCTTCTGTAACAAATGATTATAAAACACTTGGTGAAAAATAGCGTCATTGAGGTTTCGGTTCCATTCAGTTATCAATTTTCTTTGGAGAATCAGTGTCAACTACTCTCCACTCCTTTAGGGCACTGTAAGAGGTAACTTGCTTCCTGTTGATCAGATGAGTTTTAATTGTTAAGTTTGAGTGCTAACTGGCTTCCAGCCTACATAATATGTTGTCATTTAATTTTATCCCCTTGAAATGGCTTTTTGTAGATGTTCCTTGAGATGTTGAACTGTGTAGCGTTGGTTTTAGTTCAAATATCAAATAACTAATCTGGGCTTAAATGTATTTCCATTTGATTAACAAGTGGAATACTAGCGTTTGATAAATGATAGATTTTAATGTATTATTTCAGTACTTCATTCTCAGAACAGATACACTTGAGTCTGTCTTTCAGTCCATTGGTTCACTTCCTTTTTTAACTGGGCAATTGAAATCTGTCTTCTGTCACAATGAAGGGAACTGAATTGTAAAATGGTACAGTGGAATGCAAGGGCTTTTGATAAATGGGTGGCAGTTAGCTTAGAATATTTAATCGTCTTTAAAACTTGTTTAAAAAAAACTCACTACTTTCATTATATGAATATTTTATTATTTCTTATGCTGATTATCTGTCACTTCTTATTGCTGTTTCCTTAGCAGGAATTGGTGGGTAACTTCAGAGGTTGTGTTCATTTAGTTACTCTGCGTTTGCTTCATTCTTCCCCCTTGATTTACCAAATCAGTTTATTTCTGCTTTGATTTTCTGTGTACCAGAATCTTCTCTCATTCGCACTGTCTTGCCCCATATGACCTTGCTTCAGTTCTCTGGATTGAGTACTTTGGCACTCAGGTTCAACCTAATGGCTTTTATTCTGTATAGACCCTTGAAACCCCTTTTAAAGACTCAGCCTTATTTCTTTCTTTCCACTCAGTGCTTCCAGAAGTATTTAATTGAAGAATTTGTAATATGCACTTTGTGTGGATTTGGGAGGAGAGGAGTCATAATTTATTGCAGCGAGGTGGATGTGAAGCATTCAGCATCTTCCCAACATGGTTTATATTAGGAATAAAATTTCTCAGCATAAATGCTGATATAGAAACACAATCAGGATGTAGTATATTAATATCTATTACCGTAAGTATAACTTTTCCCAGAGGATTTTTGCACCTTTCTTTCATCTACTTTCTTTAGTCACCTTCCCAACACTGAAGGGATGTGTGCCCAATTGATGAGAAATGTACTGGTGCAGATTGCTAAATAGCTGAGATTTATTTACTACTTCTATAAATAGATCAAGCACTGAAATTGTAAATGGGTGTGTGTAAATTACAACGGCGCTTTGATTAATCAGGAAACTCAAATTGCATTGTTGTTCAGCTTAGCATTGACTGTAGGCCACGGATGTCTGCTACTGTGTGTGCATATTCCTCAGGTCAAAAACAACAGCATACCTGTGCAGTGAAGGCAGAGGCTTTGATGTAAAGTTAGCAATGTAAATCTTGAGGGTCGAAGACTGTGCTTGGCTCGTTGTGAATGCTGAGAAGAAACAGGTTCCACCCTGCTTCCTTGTTCATGGTGCATCACTTGGTAGGCAGGCTGAAATGGCAGCTGAGTTGTGGATGGTAGAGGGTGAAGGCAAGTGGACAGACTGCATTAATCTGAGTACCTTGTGTTGCCTCTCACTGCTGTTGTCTCTGGCTAAAAATGCTCAGATGTTCTCCTGATGTGCGGTAGGCAGTGTGTGCTCATGTGGTTCCTTGACCTGCTGGTGGTTGAGCCTCATAGATGTGGGTGTGGGTTTAGATTTTGGCATTTTCTGTCATTGACCATAGCAGGCTATTTCCTGTTCCCAGCTTTTTAACGATGTTGACAAAGTGTCCACAAAGGATGATTTAATGTATGCTTCCTAACTTTTAACGAGGCTGTTTTTTAAGGCTTAATCAATTCTACTTGCTGCAGTTGGTACTTCAAGAAAAACGGTGTAGAACTTGTCTTAAAAATAGAATAGTCTGCTGTAGTGTCTGTGATGAGCTGAGATTAATTCAGATGATTAGCATCCCAGGGACAAATACTGACAACTGTTTAAAACAGGTGCTCTGATGTTCAAAGTCACTCCAACTGTTTGTTGAGCTCTGGTGTTGTGTTACGTGAATTAGTCACTGCTGTAAAAGAAAGTACTTCTGTTAAATATTTTCCTACTTCTGTCGGGAGTCTATGTGATCAAAGCATGTTTTAAAGAAAGTGAGATTTTTTTTTCACTGTCAAGAATATTTTGCAACCGGTGTTATATGGGCAGAAAACTAAGCTGCCGAAGAACCTTTGGGTAATGATATTTGTCATCCTGAGTTTGGATGGTCTTAAAGGCAGCCGTTGAAGGAGGATGTTAGATAACACCACTGTAGGAGGGTCGTGGGCCGGGTGTCAGCATCACCAGGGCATCAAACGTAAAGGATGCAGGGGCTGTGGTGCTAAATCCCACATGCTGAAGCGCTGGCTCAACCTCAGAAACAACAACGGATCCCTCCAAAATGCAGCCTCTGTCCTTTGGTACTGGCTTATTTTTGTGCTGTTTGTTTCCAGGCACTGGGCTGAGTTTGCAGTAGCTCATTGCTTGTGGATGCAAGTGGAAAGAACAAATGGAAAAAAAGAAAACAACAGTTAATAGCTCTGTCCAGGATTGTGGATACCTGGGAATGCAGTTAGAGTAACATTTTAAGCTACAGAATCGAGCTGGCGTCTAGCTGGTTTTGTGAGGAAAAGCTTGCACTTCCTGAGCAAAGTTATTTATATTTCTGTATGAGATGAAGAAAGCAGGTGGGTTCTTTGGTTTTCAGGTTTTTTTGGTTCTGTTCTGCTTCCTCATGCAGAGATGCTCAAGCACAAAGGGGATGCCAAGCAATTAGCCTTTTGGAGCCTCGCTGTTGTAGCATATGTCTGAATTGCTGCTTTGGTTTTAAGGTGAGGTTTGTATGGTGGAGAAAGGCAATGTGATTATAGTAACTTTGATATTGAAATCCTGTCCCAAGTGTGCTTTTAAGAAAAATAGCAGGAAACTAGTTCTGCAGTTGCACTCTGTGTTGACTTGAAGACAAAATTACTTGAAGACTTGAAGTCTCAAAATTACGTAGCACTAATTAAATGGACAAGTAACATTGCTATATTTTTCTTCAAAGCCAGCAATGCATTTAATGAATAAGTGACAGTCCCTTCTGCCTTCCTTCTCAGAAATAAATCAATTACAAGACTGTGTTGGAAGAAGTTGATATGAGCCATAAAGTAACTTACAGATATGTTGAAGATAGCATGCTCACACGCTAGCACACATTCCAGGATCGCTTTGCTAATTAGCACCTAAAAAGGGCAGAATTTCCTCTCTGGTGATTAACTTTAGTTCATTTCAGTTGCCACTGCACTTTGGAGAAATTAAAATACCGTATCCATGTATAAGGTGAGGTGCACGCTGTGGTTTCTTGAATCTCAGGAAGGTACAAGAGCTCTCAGTGTGTGTTGATTGCTTCTTCATGTTAATTTAAGCCTGCGCTGACTGCTTATACTGACCTGATGTGTAAACAATTAAGGATTATTTTGTCTAGTTCAAACTCAGGTTTGTTGTGGGCTCAAACATAAACCTCATGCCTGTAGAAAAATCAGCGTGTAATTGAGATCAGTAGAGACTGGTGTAGTGAATAAGCAATGATTTTTTGGCTCGCTTGCTTTCCAGTTCTTGGATGAGCAGCATACCCCAGTCCCGTGTGTTCAACCTGACAGCGAAGCGGAATTTCATTGCTGCTGTCAAACTGCATGTTTTGTTGGTTGTGGGAGGCCTTTTGCTTTTGTTTTTCCACCTAGTACAGTGTGTGAGCAATCGCATGTAGCCCAACTCTGTGCTGTGCAGCAGGATCCTGCTCCTTTCCATCCGTCTTCCTTCCCTTGGTTTCACGTATTCCAAGGAGCACTCGTGTCTGTGGGGAAATCCCTACAGTATTGAAATAAATCTATAACATGGTAATGACAAAAAGGAAATTCTATGTGGGTTTGTGAAAAATGGTGACGTGGAAGATGAGGTTTTGAGTCTGCCTCAAAGTGCAGAAGGAAGCATTGAAATTAAACATGATCTCTAACTGCTGTAGCTGTGGTTTTTGTGTGGCAGATTTCTTAGAGAAACTTCATTTGTGCTTGTCTGGAAGTAATATTATTTATTGGTAGTCTTTGGAAATTGTTTCTAGGTACATCTTTCAAGATGAAATTCCTTTTTTGGCTGTTGATTAGAAATTAGTTATGTTAGGCATATACCCCAAACTGTCTAACATACGTTACCAAGTCTATTTTGAAATTCCTGCTTACGTATCGAAATGTTACTTTAAAACTTTGACTCTTGTGAGCCCTGTTTATCAGCCAAGGCATGCTGCTGGAGCAGGCTGGATATATCAGTGTCTGGCAGGGAGCCCTTCTCAAGGCATGCCGTGTCAGTCAGTAGCTCCCACAGACTTCATAAAAATAATTTTTGTATAGGATACGGCCAAATTTCTCAAGGTCCTGGTGTGTTAGAACAGTTAGATGTGACTGTGTAATGTAGCATGTTTGCTTCTTTGCACGTACAGCCAATAGACGTGGGGTAATGAGTAATGGGACCTGAGGAGTCTGAACATTCTGTGATGGACTTGAGTGTGTTTCTCAGGAAAGCGTGCTTTCAGTAACATGGCTTGCAATGTTCCTCTCTCAACGAGAGGGTTGTTTAGAAAAGGGTTTGCTCAGATTGTAAGATCTTTCTGGGCATTCTTTGCTGCTGACTTGTGGTCAGCTTTGCTTTGGATGTTCTATGAGAACTTGAAAAATGGTGTTCAGTAGCAGCAAAGCAGCAAGAATGGCTGTAAGTTCTTTCCCGTATAAGAGAAACTGAGATACAGCTGAGTTTATGTCATTATTATTCTATGATATTTAAGGCTTATTTATAGTAATTAAAATAGAGGATCTGCCTTGGGAAAGGTCATTTGTCTTAACTATTTCATGTACTTTATTTTGCTTATAATAAGACTTGCAATTTATTTTCAGAGCCAACAGTAATATGGGACTAAACTTCTGTTGAGGATTTTGCATTTGTGGTATACAAACCATCTACACTTCAAAGGAATTTTTAGTACTTAACTTGCCCTTCCGAACGTTGGGCCCACTTGTTTGTACAGATCTTAATCTTTGTCCTCTCTCTGTGGAGTCCTCACCAACATGTGATGAATTTGAGTAGGATGAATGTCTAACAGCCTTGGGAAAGGGACACCTTTCAAGAAAATGGGCTTGGTGTTGAAGTGTGTCCTCAAGGGCCAAATTTAGAAAACTTTTCTCCAAAGTGCTGTTTGTTCCTTATAGCTTAATTTCTCATAGAAGTATGTGTATGTCCTGCTGGGTGTGGTGCTTTTTATATTTTTGGTTCATTTTAAGAAGGTAATTCAGCATAGTATTTATTTTGGAGGTGTTTTCCTGGACAACTTGTTACCTTGAGGCAGTTGGCCAAAAGCCAGACTGATTTCTGCTTTCCTAAGTCTGGGATAGAACTGAACTTGTAAATGGAGTTGCATTGTGCATGTTCTTCCTAATATATTTTTTGTTGATCCCTACTGTGGAAGCTTTTCTATTTTCCTATTGCATTGTAGCTTCTGTGTATCTTAGTAATGCTACAGAAAACTGTTGCGTTTCGGTCTGGATATGACCATCTTATCAAACCTTACCAGCTGTAAAAGTACCAAGTTGGAGGAAGAGGTGGGGTGGAGTTTCAACTACAGTTTTACTATTCTAATGGCTACTAGTTTATGAACATGTAACCTTTGCCTCAGACCAGTTAATGATTACACCATAGGTTGCAGGCATCGCTTTGGAACAAGAAACGCCCTTTCAGGAGTCAGTGCAGCAGTTGGTGGTACGAGTGGTGTTTCACCCAGGGCCAGACCAGTATGCCTAAAAGGTCCTAATTCCTGCTGGATCTCTGCCAGATTTCAAGCTATTACTTTGCTATGCAGTAGTTGGCTTTGAAATAACAAAATCATTTTAATTTATATTTGCTTTAACAAAGAACAGAGATGCCAGTAGTTTAAGGATGTACTTGAATATGATTTAAATTCAGCCTGAATTCTTGGTGTAAAAAGTGAGATTGTCATAAATCCTCAGCATTGACCTAAATTTGTGAAGGGTGAGAGGCTGCAAGGCTTCCTTGGTCTATTGAATTCTTCTCTAGCCTTCTATAATTCTGCTGAGACTGAGCAAGCTGGTGCCAAATACACCATCCTTCCAAATTGCATGCCCTTCTGTCAGAGCTCATCTGAGATCTGTACTCGCTTTGTGTGGGACACTGTACAGATGCTATTTATACAAATAAGAACTGGCATCTTCCAATTATTTCAGGAAATTACCCTTTCCATCCAAAAATCCAGTTTAATAATGACCATAATGAAGGGTGTTAAACCTGAGGATCTTGGATGTTTCCTGTCTGGATGTAGTCTGAAACTTGTTGCGTTACAGAACAGGGAAATCTGAAGCAGAGATGATAATATTTGATTATTGTAATTAGTCTCTTTGGCTGGACATTCACAGCAATTTTCTGTTTTCTTTTTAATTTCAAAGTAAGCGTTAATTTGGAACAACGTTAGTGTTAACTTAGCTCACTGTTACTGGGATTTTGAAGGGGAAAGGGACTCGATTTAGAAAGCATCGTTTGTCACTTAAGGCTTCTCTCTTCTTTCCGCTGCTCCCAGTGCTTCTGTGCAATGCTCTGTTGTGAGCTGCCTTCTTTTCTGCCCTTTGCTATAAAGCTGATCAAAATTCTGATCCAATTTTCTCTTAAATATTATGTTAAAATTCTCATTACGTATTTCTGATTTGCCTCTGTCTTGAGAGCTTTGTGGTACTGGGAGGGAGGGAAAAACTTTCTTTTTAAATAACTGAATATGAAAAGTGTGTGTTGATAGGAAATGCAGCAGCAGCAGCTTGTAACTAAATGTTCAACTCCAGAAAACCTACACTGCTAAAATGTTACTGACCAAATGGCTGCGTGGCTAAAGTAGGCATCAATACACCAACTCTTCCAGGCACAACACTATTACCTATCATTTCAGAAATAGAAACTCCATCAGCACAAGGCTCCTTCATGCTGTGCTTATTTGCTGGTAGGCAGTTAAGTGCTGGCGTGGCACAAACTGGAACTGCTGGCATTTCTTCCTGCAGAACCAGTTGTTCTCAGGTGGTACTGCAAATAAGTAGGGAACCTGTTTGGTTTACCAGAATTGCATCACAAATGTGGAGGCAAATAGGACACAAGCTGCTTCTTTTTGCTCCTTTTATTTGTTTATGTATTTTTTATTTCTAAACTATGCCTGCAGGTCAGTATCTACCTTAGCATCAGCTGGAGTAATGCACTTAAGTGATTGCACTAACAGATGTCCTTGATCCCTACTGCTACTTTGGAGTGGCTGTCTCATAACTGCCAACATCTTTTTCCTGTTCCTCAACCTTTTCCCTCAAGAAGTCTTTGACAAAAAGATTACAGAAGCAATTGGCCCTGTGGAGTAGATATGGCACTGGTGAGGAAAACAAAGTACACAACAGGCATGCTGTTTGACCATTAAAACCTCTGGCTTTGCATGGTGTAGACAAAATGCCTTTTACTCCACAGAAGCTCAAATCATGCCAAATAAGAGCTGGATAAACTGAAACACTTGATCTGATTTCAGCACTGTGTTTTCTGATGACTTTAGAAAAGTTAGGAAAAAGGGAGTGCTTTTCTGAACATACTGAAGTACTGATTCCATTTCCTGGATTAACACTTGTTACTTTAAAATGGATAAAATTTAGTGGCTTAATGGGGTTTTTTTGCTTGTAATTCAATGCAGGCATCTGTTTGTGTAATAAATGAATGATTTGGTGCTGTGTCTAATTCCTAGAGAGCACAATGCAGGTTTCAGCACTGCTTCTACCAAACACATGGGAGAATTGCTGACTCTGTGCTCAGTGGTTCAGAATTGCAAGCAGTAGCTACTGGGGAAAAAGGGAGGAGGGATTTTAGCCCCAGGTTTGTGAGGATGAGGGCTTTGGCTAGGAAATTGATTTTAAGCTCTGAACTAGTTATCTGTGTCTGCTGCCTTAGAACATCTGGTGCTGTTAATCCTGGTGATTGCTGTATATGTTTTTAATCATCTCATCTTTATATTGACAGTTAGAGAGATCTGAACATTGAATGTGTTAAAAGTTCATTAAAGGAATGTGCAGAAGAAAAAAATCAAGTGTCACACCAACATTTAAATTTCTGTTGCTTTATAATGCATAGATTCTGTGTAGCAGCCTTTAATTCTGGTCATCCCATTTTTGGGTGACAAGAACGGAATGATGAGAGGATGCTTCAGCTGTATGCAGCTTCCCATTTGTGTGGTACTGCAATGTAAATTAATTTTTTTTTTTTCTTTTTAAGATCAGCAAAGAAGCTGCACATAGTTAAACTGAGAGGAGGGTTTGGGTATTTTTGCTTGTTTGGTAGTACAAGAAGGTTGGTCTTTGTCATCAACATGAAGTGAATGCTCAAGATCCATTTATTTGTAAAGGCAGTACGGGCTGCTCTGAGATCCGATTTTGCACACCACAGCAGAGGGGAATTGATGAGTCTGATTTTCAAGTCAGAGTGCCAAGAAATGATGAGAAATGAAGAACACTGAGATTTTCTTCTTTCTGCAAAAACATTGGAAAAACATTTTCTACCAATAGATTGCTTTCATGAAATGACTTTGTGCTTCCATTTGGCAGTTATCGCTCTTGCTTTCTGTTAAAATATTTAACAAATGAAGCTGAAAATGGATGATAGAAAGCAAGAGAGTGGTATTTCTCTGTGAGGATGTGAATATTCTTTACTCTGAAAGCAGATGCTTAAGTGCATACAGATTCACACTGCAATAAAGCTCGGTGTTTGCAGCACTTAGAAAACTGATGTGTTTTCTCCACTTAGCTGAGGGTGAGGAGAAATAAAGGTCACAGTGTCATTTATCCAAGTAGGATTTCTTCCACTTGAGGATTCACAGGATATGTCAGTGCAGGGGAAGTGTCAAATGTTTTGATTTTCAAATCAAAAGGGGACGTTGCCTTTCTTCTTTATTTCTGTGGAAGTGGTTTCAGAGTAACTCCAAGAAAGGTGAGCTATTTCCTGAGGATTGAAGAGGCAGGATGTGTGGTCTCCTAGATACAAGGGCTGCGGCTCCTCTTCACTTAGCTTCCGCATTGAGCCCCTAGATGTCTGTTTGAGGTGCTGCTGGCTTTTGAGAGCTATCTTTGCCTTATTGAATAACTTTGTTTGCTCTTCTGTAGTGCATGAATGAGCATATTAATCTAACTATACAAGGAACGCTGCTGCCAGCTGAGTCATCTTCATATAATGTTTGTCCATAAAATATTCATGTAACAGGGACAGCTGCATCCTTCTGCAGTCCGTTCTTTTTAGAATTCCTAGGACTGCTCATAGATACCAGTTGTTTTTGCAGCAGAACCTCTCTGCTGCCCTCCCTTTCTGCCCCTTGTGGTCCTTTTAATCCCTTTCTGCTGAAGACTCGAATCGCTACTAGAGCAGCACTGATGGGATGGGAAGCAGCAGCACATCCAGGCTGTGTAATCCTTATCCATTCCAGCCCCCATGAATTCTTTAGACTCTGGCTTTGGTGTTTGGTGAGAGAGACTGCATTCAGATTTCCAGGGGTTTGAAGAACAGTCTGAAAATGGCTTTAACTTTGTCTGCTCTAAATGGATTTCAGATACAAGCATCTGCCGTTTGTTGAGGCTGTTTGCCTTGTTTGTTCCCTGCTGTTGGCATTATGGAGATAATGGTGAAAAGCTTTATCAACTTGTTTTCTGAATACAGTTACAAATTTCTGTGACATAAGAAGAATACTGAATCAGTGCCACATACTTGATAAACTGTAAGTTATACCAAACAGTTGCAGCAAACCTGGTCACTTAACGGGGTTGATCTTTTGCCTTTATCTTTTAAGAGAGCAGCATGTTTTCAGATGATATTTTGCCTACATATTCTAATATAGTCTGAAACTAAATAGAGGAGTATCAGAGAAAACTGGAAAGCCAACACAGCACTGACACAGGCACATGAGAAAGCTGGTTAGTTTCCTTTGAATTCAGCAGTGGGATTATTACGTGAGTAGTTCTAGAGCATGAGTGATCTGCTTTTTTCCCTTCCCCCCGCGTAGCCTTCCTAATACTGGTCTCCCAAAGGATTAATTCCAGCATGGCACACCATTTAACTCTTCTGGAGCATCAAGACAATTGCTTTTACAAGTGCTCACATGTACTCCTATTTTGAGATCTTGTTTTGGAGATGCCTTTTTTTAATTTAATGTGTATATATCTAATCTATGCAAACCTAAAAGTTTTAGGTGCTATTTGGAGTTTGGTCACCATTTAAGGTTAGCCTTGTTTTCTTGAGATGATAAAAACCTACTCAAGAGCATTCAGTTAAATCCAAGTGTTGCTGTGAAGTTTTTGTCACCAGCTTTGACTAGTTTGCTTTCTAATTGTACCAGGTGGGCTGTGTGCTGACTGGGAAAGAAGAGGAAAAATCCTGTGTGTAGGGGCTTTGTATTGTCTAAATTAAGACACCTGAGTAACTTCATCAGGGATATATTTAGGGGAGAAAATCTATACGTGACCCTGCACGAGGACAGGATGCTTGCTCAGCTTATATGCCTATGCAGTGATAGCAGTATTTTCAGAAAATAGAGCCAGACGTTCTCAAATTCACTGGTGCCACTCTTTTTTTTTTTTGTTTGTTTTTGTTTTCTTCCCTGTTCTGGGTTGCATGCTTCAGCAATTATTCCCTGCTCTGAGAGCAGCTGAAGTGATGGAAGGGCAGAACTGTCTGCGATGGGTGGAACAGCAGCAGCTCAGGTCAGAAGCCATTGCACTGCTTCTCAGATAAGTAATCCCAGCTCATGAGTCAGAGGCTTAAGACTTTAATAGATGCAGCTCTTGGCAATTAGTGCTGGAGGAGGATGGCCTTGAACCGTGTTGCATGATGTTACAAATAGGGAAGGTGAGGGAAATACTCCAGGAAGTTAATTCAGTGTCTCCTGTAAAGAGGAGTCAGGGTAAGAGCAGTATATTTGAGACTTAGTCGAGATGTCAGAGGTGCCCCAACAAACAGGTGGGAGTACTGAGAGAATAACACAGTGCTTCTGAACAGAAATGCTTGGAGAGTTGTGAGCTTGCTTCTTTCAGACCTGTGTTATTCCCTTTTCCACAGTGGAGCCAGGGGAGGCAAGGGCAGCAGGATGGGCTGGAAGGGCAGCCAGCACACGTTGGCTTGCTGTGAGTTCTCAGCATCAGAAGTCAGGCAGGGCTCTCCTGAGCTTTTCAAGCAATTGAAATGTGAGAAGCAGCTATGAACACAGAACTGGTGGGACTGCATAACCCGAGTTGATATTTGCACTTTTAAAGAAATGTTTCCTATGGAATCAGATTTTTTTTTTTTTTTTCCCCAAGAGCACTTTCTATACTTGTAGGCACATACCTTGGTTTTTGTATAGAAAGATATTGCATTTTCATGCATGGATATCATCAAATCTTGTTCTTACAACACGGGTGTTCTATAACAATCCTTTTAAGAGTACAGTTTTAGGAAGCATTTAATCTTTATTTTTTCTCCAGCTTTTGAGGGCAGGATATCCAGAGTGGAAGTGCAGGCTTCTTGTTACAGGCTGTCAAACTTTAAGATATTAAAGTGCTCTAAATGTTTACGTATCTTAGCTCTGTTGTATTACAAAACATGCGGTATGATGTGCATGGCTGAAATGAAGGTACCACAACAGGATAGAGATGAGAGAGAAGCTGGGGGTGCAGGTAATAAACTCCTCATTCCAGAAGGTACTGTGGAGCTTCTCTGTGAAAGTGACAGAACTTTCTTTGCTGTAACAAGTTACTTAAATGCACCTCAGATTGGCTATATAGATATTGTACACTGGTTACAGTAGAGAGTATATAATGGAATATAGCTGACTGTTTTTTGTGAATTATTGATGGTGTGGTCAACAGATTGTTCTTAGAGGCCAGTGAAGGTTTCCTATCTTTGATAAATAAAGCTTAATACTTCTCTCTTGCGTGTTTATTTGCTACTGACCAACTTAATTAAATGCAAAATACTTTTTTAAAGCAACTCCAGTGCTCTGTTTTTAAACTAACTTAAGTGAGAGATTCATTTTAGTGTGCCGTCCACCCATTGTATCTTGTGACTAAATGGTGTAAATCAAAGCTGCTGTAAGAAAGCACTTAGGAGGAGCAAGAAACTATGGAGAGTGGGGAAATACTTGTCTTCAAAACCTTAACCAGGTGGCATGGTGCTGGCTTCAGAGCTGTAGTTGATTTCTAAAGTTGTCAATCAAGGAAGCAAATACAGTTGAATGTATGTTTGTGTTTAACTCTTGCTTCTGTTGTTACATTGTCTTTCCCTTTCCAGTGGTTTTGACTGTATTCACTTCTGTGAGCGGAGAGTTGAAATGAGGCTTGAAGAGCTTTAGTGATAAAGATCTCAAATAGTGCTAAAGTGTCAAAGTGTGCCTGTTTCTTTGAAGGAGAGAGCAAGTTAACAAGGGCTATGATATGTGCTGGTTATAGGCTTCTTTGAGTGTCCAGAGGATGGTAACGCATAGATTCTTTACCGTTACTTCTACATCAACTAAGCTTAGTGTCTCTCTCTTCCCTTGCAGTGAGTACATGTGAGAAGTTGGTTGAAACCCTTAATTGCAGGGCACCGTGGTCAGAAAGTTCCATTAATCATTGAAACTGATTTTTCACATTTCTCAGAACGTGTTTCAGATGTCATCATGCCAGACACAGCGGGCTTGGATTCTTCACCAAGTGCAGCAGAGGGCACCTCTTTCTGTTATGTGGAGATGCTGCTTCTCTTTTTGTTCTGCAACATGTGTATAATCTTACTTTCAAAAAGTTAAATATAAATCACAGTTTCATCATAAGCAGAAGACAAAACCTGTGCTCCTGACATCACATTAGTTTGCTTCCTATTAGCTGTTCTGTCCTGCTTTCTTGAGCAGCCAATGTCTTTAACAACAGACAAACTGAAGAAAAGCCCATGGGACTAATTGAGGAAAGTGTCCCCTTCCTCTCATTGTGTGAGCGTGCACTGAGTGTTGGAGTGTTATTCATCTCAGTGTTGTGCAATAGTGGAATGATAAAGATACGAGTTGCAACAGAAGGCTCGGCCACATCACTGCTCATTTTTCAGTGGCCTTTTTGCTGACTTTGTTTCAGTATGAGAGAATGAATGATGGTGAAGGCAGTGCTGTGTTGTTCTCTCACACCAGTATGCCCATGATGTGGGTTCCCGATTAAATGTGCAAGTAGTTTTACTGGAAATTTATTTCTGTGTATCTTGTGTTGCTATCTGGAGGGGAAAAAAAACCCAACAACTCCATCTTGCAGAAACAACTGTTTCAAAGCCAGGCCTTTATACATAATAGCTAGTTCATGTGGTAGACAAACAGGCAGCCTGACATAAACAGAACACCAGAGTTCAGTATGCAACTGTATTGGGGGGTTGGGGGTCATGCTATAAATACAATTGAGCTCTCAGTGCGGGAGAAAACAAGAGGTCTTTCTTGGCACCTCTTTATAAATAAATAAAACAGTGAGCACGGTATGTGTGTTTTCTGCCCTGTCTTCTGTATCCCATTTAGCTTCAGTTCAGCTAGATTGGAAGAGACTTCCAGAACGTGGATTTGCAGAAGTCTTTCCCAGCTGATGGTGCACACCACCGATTATTTTGTTATCCTCTGTTTCTCTTTTGTTTCTGCCTAAAGAATGCTCAAAAAAATTAGAGTGGCTAGATGCACTCTGCATTTGTTGAGTGGTCTCTGCTATAAGATCATGAGCTATAAATGGGTGTGAGGAAGAGCCTGATTTATGACTAGGAGCAGATGGGCTGTAGAGTGGACCTGCTTCCTGCCAGGGTACAGGGCTGTGGCATGGCTGGGCTGGCAGCAGGATGGTGGTAACATGGTGCAAAATGAGCACGTGGCAGTGCTGTACATGGTGTGGAATTCTACAACCATAAAGGTAGCAAAATTGGAGAAGGAACACACTTGTACTGGGGAATCTGGAAAAAATGAAATGTTTTCCTTGTTAAAATATGGCATCTTCAGGCACTAAGTAATTTAAGATCCCATTTGGATGGGGAAAAAAGTTTGTTCTATTTGGAGGAGCTAACATTCTAAGGAATTTATTTAAAAATAATAAATCAACCCCTATCGTAAAGCTACTGATGTAGAGCTTTATAAATCTATTCACTTTATGTCAAACAGTAATCCTTATTGTTTACAGGAAAACATGCTGGTCTTATCCTCAGTGAGAAGCCCCTCTGAGCACTTAAGTGCAGGAAATGGAGGTGAGAAAGTACCATCCATTCCCAAGATAACAGATACCAGTTAACACAGATAACAGGACCAGTTATCTGTGACCTACTCATGATAGGCGGTGGTTTGAACTGTTCTTGCGAACATGAAGTCGTGGAAATTCTGCTGTCTCACTGGGCTGTTACAGTACTTTCTCAGATGATGGGGGGAAAAAACCCTAACCTAAGCCCCTTTGCAATTTTTGCTCATTCCATTTTGTCCTGTTGAAACCAGCCAGAGTGCATTCCATCTTCATCTTTGCAGCTACTTCTTTCATATTTGAAGCCTGTTGCCATATGTTTCTGAAGCCTTCTTTCCTATGGAATAATCACATCTAGTTCTTAGTATCTTTTAACGTGCTTCCTTTCCTCTATGTGCTCTTCCTGTTCTTATCTGAATTCTCCACTGCCACTGATTGTGGAAAGGAGGTACAGTAGTTTGGCTGAGAACCAGAACCCCCTGAGTGAAACAGGAATAATCTGTCTGAACATCTGGCATGTCTGAGTACTGTGTTTACAGTGTGATGTAGGCTTGTGTCGAACTTGGGATCTGCCTTAATTCTCTTTTTTTTCTTTCCTGTACAGTACTGAGTTTAACCAGTTATGCCCCAGCAGGGAATGAGGCAGGCTCTGGATTAAGCTGTGCAGTAGTGCTGTGTGAGCTGATTTTTCTGCTATTGCTGTTGATACAAGCTGTAAGGGTGGGGGGATGTAAGGCAAGATTAGTTGGTGGAGGTAACAGTGTTTGTTAGAGCAGTTGGTGCTGTTGGGGGAGAGAAGGCTGGTATGTGACACCTGAGGAATGGTATTTTCCAACTAGCTCTTTTTTTTTTTTTCTACCCTCCACCTTTTGTTGGTTTAGTGAAGGCCATTTTCTTTGCCTAACAAGTGGAAATTATTATATATCCGTATGCCTGACTTCGGTGTCAGGTGCTCATTTCCACATCCTTCATTGTGCTTGAAGTAATCTGGGAGGAGAAACGTCTGCAAAAAGAGGAGTTTTTAATTCTATCTCTTTTCTGCTATTGTGCAGTATAGTGCTGGCATGTGAACTAGGAGGTGGAGAGGCTGGTGTGGCTGGTCAGGAAACGCTATTAGAAATACATCTGGTTAATTATTAGAAATTAGTCGAATTTTTTTCTTCCCTAATTTTATGGTTATAGGCTTTTTTTTCCAAGGAGATGTAGTAGAAAACAATTCAGTGTTATTCAATTAATACAAAATGCTATTTCATTATAGTTTATACCAGAGAATGACATGAAATAGCCTTTTTTGTCACCTGCCTTAATTGTTCAGGGCAAGCATGCTGTGCCATCCCTACTCAGCAGTGTGTAGATTGCCTGCCTTGGTTTTGTTGTGGTTGATGGAGCTTGCCAAGGATATTCAATATGTGTGCTAGGACTTGGCTGAACCTTGGCCACAGTTCTCAATATTTGATAGCACATAGCTGGTTATCACAAGGCAGTAACCAGGAAGCAGTTGTAGAGCTTTGATGTGTGTTGCTGCAGTGCAGCTGGTCGTCGTACAGAAGTGCCTGGAGGAAGCCACATTGCCTCTGCGTGATCCATTTATTTATACTAGAGTACTGGGGGGGGGAGGAGGAACAAAAACAAAAAAAAAGCTGTACTGTATCACTGTGTTAGTATCTACAACACTGCCTGTTGTAGAACGGTATTTACAGATAGTGAACATCTAAAATAACCTTTAAGTGGGCGTTTTCAGGTGTCTTTGGTTTGTTCTGTAACTCCGGTTTTGGCCTCTGTTGATTAGCTGTGAATTTTCTCCGTAGTGTAAGCAAATGACTCTCTAAAGCGGCAATAAAATAGTAGTGATATGAAACTGAAGTATATTCCTTGATTAAATTTTTTTGGCAGACATTGAAATTATTTTTGTGTGAACGCACTTGTGCAATTATGCGTCTGCTCCTGTGACAGCGTGCTGGGATCTGTGCCAACACACATTGTCTCTTTCTTGTAGTTTCATAAGCCAGAATACTCTGCAAACTGTTTCTGGCTCCTGCTGCAATGAAAACATGAACTCAGTGCGGATTCTGCTACACCTGAACTTGAACCATATTCTACTTAGAGTTGTGCAGGAAGGAGGTAGAGAAGGAAGTCGTTACCTAATTTAAAGAATCAGCGTCAGTGTCTATTGTGCCTGTGAAAACAGTGAAGAGCTGTAGACCTATGTTTGTGTGAATTCAAGGAAATGTGAATGAAAAACTGGCGCAGGGATTCTTACTGTGTGCCAGGGATTCCTGTGAGTTGTGAAGTAATTCTGATTTTTTCATTGACAGTTGATGTTATGGTTCACACAAAAAAACTTTTAATGCCTTGCTTTCAATTTGGTGTTGGCTTTGGGCTGGGAATCAGCTGTGAATTCTGTGATGTTTTGACTGAGATGTTGGAGTGGTGCTTGCTGAAGCAGGATGTGAAATTCAGTATTTTGTTCTGATAATGTAAATAATTGCTTGCAAGAATACTTACTGAGCAAATCTCTTTTGTTTTGTTGACATAAAGATCCCACAATTTAATCTCAAGTTCAAGATATTCAATCAGCAAGTAGGTTTTTTACTTGATTGGGGCTGAAACTGTAGGCACATCACTTATGGAAGTTTATAATGATTCTTCAGAGAAACCTATTTGAAATTCTTAACAAGCAATCTAAAGCTCTCTGAATTGTTCCATTTAGAGATAATGCGTTTGTAACAGTAATTTGTGGTGGTTTCTTTGTTCTTTGAAATGATTGTAATGCCCATGTCGCTAAGTATGTGCATGTTTAAAATCTTAATTTGAGGGAAATTTAAAGAACTTGTGTAAAGAGGAGGAAACAGACTTGTACTGAGGTCTGAAGGCTTTACTTGCTCAGAGTTGCATGCCTGTTCTAGTAAGAATACTTGAGAATTCACTGCTGCCTCGAAATGTGCTTTGAGTTGTATCATTCCAGATGTGTGATAGGTTCCTGCTCCATGTCTTAAAATTGAATCATTTCCTTGTGGTGTTTCCCTTGAGGGGGGAGAGCACCGTTTCATACTGAAAGAGCACATGAGCTAATTACCTTGTTTTTTTGGTCATTTCTGTTTAAATACTCTGTTGGAAGGAAGAATTTGATCAGCGGTAGCTGCCTATTTCAGTAGCAGTGATACAGTAGGCCTCAACAGCATGATGAATGGGTCCGTGTTATCAAAACACTTCTGTGGTGTTCTCTGTTGAGATAGATACTGCAACTGGGTTTCAGTAGCTTGAAAACTCGGATTTGCTGCTGTATTCATGCTGATGAATGTGCCTTGCGGTTTAGGTAAAGAGTACTGGGGCAGCAAATACCTTCACATTTCAAAACTGAAAGTAGAAGGTGTGGTGAAGTTCAGTGACTCGGAAATTCTGAAAAAAAGAACTGGCTTCGCTACTGAAAATATGTATTCAGCACCTTGGAGGATTGGCACAGCTCCTGCGGCTTTGGCTGAGAACAGGGTTGGGATGTATGGCACTTCTGTAGTCCTGCAGCAGCATTCCTCTGGTGCTTGCAGTGGAGTAAGGAAGGAATAGAAATAGTGGTGAATTTTCCATCGGTATTACTTGAAGCTGAAGCCCAGAAGAAAAATAAATGCAGTATCTCATGCTCATAAGGATTTTTTTAATGATAATGCTTAGTCTGTACAGAGTGCTGTCAGCAGGAAGCTTTTAGTACTTCACAAACACATGCTGTTGTTTCAGAAAACTGGAGTGGGAGCACAGTGCAAACTACAGTCCTACAGCTAAGCACATTAAATGGGAGGTAGCTGTGTCCCGTCCTGTCACTGTAGTCTGCTGATAAGCAGTGTTCCCATCCTTTCCTTGTCGCACAGACCTGCTGGTGTGTCTCAAATCTGTCGTTAGTCCATACCAGAGTAAGTAAGAAAGTCAGGGATGTGGATTCTTGGTGGCTGTCTGGAATGTGTTGGTGCTGTAGCTGAGCGTGGCTTGAGCTGGCCAGCAGTAGGTGCCTACAGCTGTGCTGCTTGTGGAGATGTTTGTATTCTTTTTCCTGTGCTCCTAGCAAATGTAATCCCTAATCCATGTGACCTACTGGTGAGATTCTGGGAGCAGATTACACTGGAGAACTTTGCCATTTGATCTGTATCTATGGGTTGGGGGAGTAGAAATGCTTTCATCTTTTACAATGCAGGCAGCTTTACGCTTCTCACTAACTGATTTTTGTCTGGGGCAAGCATGCTCCTCTTTTTCCTTCCCCTTATTTTCTTGTCAAATCACTGCTTTGCATGTGCTCATGGCAATTCTTGGAGTGCCCTCCTGCATTGCCTTATCTTGGGCCGTTCCCTTGGGCCTTCCTTGAGCCTCGCTGTCCCTCAGAGCCATTTCCATGGAGACCAAAGCGCTTTGTTTTAAGAAAGATGTTTTTAGGAGCTGCTGTTTGGCCAGCAGAAGGACTTCCTTAACGGGAGAACAAGATGTAGCAGAGTGCCTCTTTTCTCAGAATGTCTTTTGCTGTTTTCACTTTGTTCCTCCCTTGTATGCCACCTAGTTTCCATCTGATTGCTGTCTCTTATCCATGACCGCCCTTCCTCGTTTCTTCTATTTCACTTTCTTTATCACTGTTCTGATTGCATAAGAATCTTTTAACACCACCCAGGAGCTTGCAGAGAGAGAGGAAGGGGCCCCTCCTCAGCTCCCCAAGTGTACTGCGGGTTAAGGCCAAAATCCACGGGCTGTTCTGTAACTTGGCTGAGCCCTGCTCGCTGAGTCACTGCCTGGGCAGCATCGTGAGGGCTCGGAACGTGCCAGTGCCAAGCTGTGGCCATCAGTGCCAGGGGCCTCACCCCTGTCGTTATTCGTGGCCCTTGCTTCTGAGCTGTCACGTGTCCTTTGTCCTTACCGTAAACTGTCTGTGCAGATGTTTCTGCTGATGTTTATGGTAAGATTTCGGTGTCATCTTCTGATTGATGGTAAAGGGCTTGAAGAGATAAATCTGTTACAGTGACTCTGGTGGCTTGGACAGTTGGACTGTCCCTGACCAAAAGGATCCAAGAGATTCTTAGTGGACTGTTAGTAGGGATACAAAATAGAAACGGCATTCCATGGAATGACAGGCTGGCTGCAGCATAGTGTCCTTATACTCTACTTAAGATTACCACCTTGCCTTTCTGAAGAGTTGAATACTGAAAATTTGTAATATTTTGGTGATGAAGGGCTACTTTAGAGATACCTCTCTCTCTTTTTTCTTTAGTGACACTACAGACTAGCTCAGACTTCAGCCAGCGCACTGTGAAATTGAGATTTGTTTCTTTCTAGTTCTTGTAGTGGTGACAGCGAGGTGCTCAATTGGCAACATAAGCTGTTTTCAGAAACAAAATAACACCAAAAGGAGGGAATACAAAGAAAATCAATGCCTGAGAAAATTGCAATGCTAAGGCAATTATGTTAAAGGAATTCTTTCTCTACCTTATACTGTCCTGTTATCCTGTGATTCTCATCCACACATCTGTTTCTGTGCTTTGCTTAGATTGTAAATGTTTTAGAAATGGTCCATTTCTAAAAAATGTATCGTGATAGTGGGGCTTTGGATGGTACTGCAAAGTCTACCAGCGTCAATACAGTTCTGTTCTGAGTGCTACATATATGCACTTGTTCCCATCACGTTTCTTATGTTCTGATGTTGATGTATTTCTGCCTGTTCTTGATATGATGCAACAACTGGTAGCTCAGCAGAATGGAGGCATAGTTTCCATATGCAGCCTTCAGAAGTACCTGCCTCTGACTTACCACGCTCCTTTCCATGAGGATAACGCTTTGCTCTGGGGTTCTGTTAATGTACAAACTCAAATCAGCCAGGCTTTACTGCGTGCTGGACTTTTTCTGACTGTAAGAGGGGGAAAAAATTCTCCTAAGAGAGCTTCACAACATCTCTCTTAAAACATCAGGCCATGGCTGCAGTGATAGACCACCAACGTGGTTACCAAGAGGATAAAATTTTCCTCTGGGAGATGTTTTTATACAGTTGCTTATTCATGTTAGAGTGGATGTGAAAAGCACTCTAATGTTCAGCAGCATAAAAATATTAAGAAAATTCCTCTTACACAGAATCTATAGTACAGCCCAGTTTTACTCTGTGATAGATCCAGATTGGGTGGTCAATGTTGGATTATTCTTCCATTCTAATTTTAATCTCTTTTGCAAGCACCCAATCATTTGACTGCTTAAAAGTCAAGTGCTATCAAGCTCTGCCAGATACCTCTATCAGCATATCAAAGGAGTTGGAAAACTTCCAACTGTACATTGAGTACCTGAACTGGAGCTTTTGATATATATACTTTTATTTTCATAACCGTTTCAATGGGACTGTAGGCAGTGTAGTCTGAGAAAAAGACATTCTGCACAGGTTATCTTCCAATAGAAATATTCTCACTTATTCTTTATACAGCTTGCAGTAGAAAATAGAGTTAGACGTAGAAACTTTCTGGATAAATAATCTATAACCAGCTGAGAAATAGCTTTGATTTGTAGCTTTCTTCACAAGTTGTGGTAACCAAATAGTACTGTACTCTTCCTCCTACCCACCAACACTGTCTGTGCCATTTCCCACTTCCTTTGTATTTTGCAAGCTTAGAATTGATTATGTTAATTTAGCTTCTGCTTATTTGCAGTTGTGAAACAGCACACAAGCTAAGACAACCTACAGGCTAGACAGGAACATTTGGGAGCCATCCAAGACTTGCTTTGAACCCAGAATTTTATGTAATTATGTCTCTTTATAATTGAAAAATAAGCTTGACATATTTTAAGCAGTAAGAGAGAAAATGAGGATTAACTTGCAGCAATCATCAGCAGGGGAAAAATGAACAGAACTACCTTTCTTAGGCTCTTTGGTATCTTCATCTATGCCAATAAGGCAGTTTGGACTTCTTGTTCCAGCTGTGTGGAAAGAAAGGAGGGGCAAAAGGGTAGCTGTATTGTTTAATGATGGAGAGAGCAGAGGGGTTGTTAGCTTACAGAATATCTACTTGAAATTCCTGGGAGTGACTGTAAGTGTGGGGAAGTCTCATTTCTAATGTGCTATGCTGCAGAATGAAAGAGGTGTTTGTGAAGATGGTGGAGATTATCACACTGGCATTCCTGCTGTGAGGGTAGCTCTCTTCAGCCTATATAAACTATGATTCTTTACTGTTGTATTTTAGAGTTACAGACGTGTAAGTTTACATTTCTTGGGAGCAGATTTTTGAAGTGCGGTGGATGGGAGGGATGTTTGGGGATTTTTTTACCTATATTTTTTTCTTTCATGATGCAGAATACGTTTTTTAAAGTGATATTTATTTTCTCCACAGGTATGGCGTTAGTCCTGAGAACATCATTCTCTATGGTCAGAGTATTGGTACTGTCCCTACAGTAGACCTGGCATCTCGGTACGAGTGTGCAGCAGTAATCCTTCATTCTCCTTTGATGTCTGGATTACGGGTAGCATTTCCTGACACCAGGAAAACCTACTGTTTTGATGCTTTTCCAAGGTACGTGTAAATGTTGCGAGGATGATTGTTGTATGCTCAGTGCACCGTTAGGTGTTTAAAAAGGAATAGTCATACAACTTCTATTGAATTGTCACCTGTATTTTAAACTTAAGGTATGCACACCTGTAGAGATTCACCGAGTAAGAAACAGGCTGATATATCAGTCTCAAACTGATGTGATATGTCAAGAAACAAATAATTCCTAGCGTTTACTACTATTATTTTTTCTCCTGTTTTTGTGCTGTGGGTTGTTAATAGAAGAATTTTTATGGCATCAGGTTTGGATAAATAGCTTAACAATTGTGAATGTCCTGTTAAGTTCTTCAGGCTAATGAACAGCAAATTAGTACTGCACTCTCTTAGCATGTGGATTGACTTTAGAAGGTAACATGGTATCATGAAATGGATGTGCTGTTTTCAAGTCACTTGTTAATATATTGCTGTGGTTTTACCAAAAAGGGTATAGATGATCACTGCTTAGAAGGGAGGGAAAGGAGAGAGGCAGAGGCTAGAGCCTTAGTCTGGTGTGGGTTACTTTTCAACTTGGCTCTGTGTTTCGTGTGTATTCTCAGGTATTGCACTTTCTATTGCTTCTCTGACTTTGATCCTTGTAAGTAAAACAGTTTTACACCTCTGTTCCTATGTCCATTCTTTTTGTTCCTCCCTCATGAGGGTCATGTCAGATCCTAATGTCTGTAACCAAAGCAGAATGACTTACTGTCTCTTTTGGGAGATTTTAAGCTTGTTTAAGAAGCTGTAGGTTATTTTACTTATGAAAAACTGTGTGCAAGTGTTTTCAAGATGAAACACCTGCCTTTATAGCAGTGTCTCACTTGAAAAGAAATTGCATCAGTTCCAAGTTAATTACTAGATGCAGGAAGAGCAGGTGTTTTAGGAATGTTTTTATTATTTCTGCATGTCTGCACTGGACATTTGCAGGGACCTGCTGTTCCAAGGTACAGTTCTGATTCTTTTTTTATTTTATTGTAGGATTTGGTTTGTTTTTTTTCCCTCTTGAAGGGATTTGGCTGTTACTGAATGGAAATTTACAAAGCCATCTTTTTGTAGTGCTGATAAGACAAACCATATTTCCTTGACTTCATAACTAGTTTTTTTTCTTTCCCCACAGCCAAAGTCTTTATATAGTTACTCAGTGACTCCGTAAAACTTCACTAAATTATAAGTTGCACTTGTTAGCATTTGAGATTCGTTTTATTAACCTCCTACAGGTGTTTTGTTGTTGTGACTTTGAACGGTTGGACTTGAGGTAGTGTTAGAAATGGATTGCTTTGGAGAGAAGATTGTGAGATATTTGAGTGATCAGTGTCCTGCATCAAGGCTGTGACAAAGCTGTCTGTGGGCATCTGAGAACGTGAGAGGGGAGCTGTTCTCTTTGTAGCAATGTATACAGACATGGGGATAAAAAGCTGAGTGGTCTGTGGAGGGGAGAAGACAAAGCAAAGGACTCGGAGTTCAGTGCAAACCTATCTTTGCTTCAGAAGGCAGTGGTTGCAGTAAGTGTAGTAGGGGATACTTAGAGTGTTACTCGTGTTTGTTTTATTTTCATGACAACAGATCAAAGTTAGAAAGTGGGGGAGTGCGAAAGCCATAAATGTGTGCTAGAGCAGCCACAAGTAATGGTGGCTTTCACAGTTTCTGTCCAGTCCCCAAGTTTAGGTGCAGTCAGAATTTGGAACTGTTGTACACAGGCTTGGTCATCATCCTCAAACCTTGAATGTTATATTCAAAATGCTTCTGTTAGAGAAAAAATCTGGAGCCTTAAAAATGGCTCTGATTACAAAGCTAACGGTGATTAGCTGATAGCAGCCAGATCAAATAAATAATAAATAAAAGGTGGCTGGGGAGAACCCTAAAAACACACTGTATCACTTAAGTATTTTGTTTTTAACCTACTGAGCTGTTCAGTGCAGTCAGTCTGACTTCACTTAGACTGTAAGCAGTGAAAATAAACAGCAGTGTGCTTCTATGAATGTGTGCAGCTCAGACGTCCATCTTCACGGCAGGAAACAAAATAGTTCTGTGTGCACCTACAGTGAATTGCTATTATGTACATTCTGTGCTGGGGCTCCGTGAGAATGTGGTCTCTGTAGATTTTTCTAGCTGCAGAGCAGTGTGGCTGAGCATACTAAGTGAGTCTAACGTGCAGTTTAAACACTGCCTTATGAGTCGCTGAGGTGGCAATGGGACACGCTCCAAATTTCTGCAAAATACCAACATCTAGCTTAATGGCCTGGGAATATATGTGGAAAAAAATAGTTTCATTATCTGAATACTGGAGTGAAAGGGATTTCCTGGTTTCCTACAGTAAATGAGAGCTCAGTTTGTAGCCACTGAAACGTTGTGTAAGCATCTCTAACTGTATGTGACTGACCTGCTTTGCCACATCGTGGTATTCAGGACAGATCCTTCAGGGGTTAAGGTTTCAGTTTACTGAGCATTTTCATTATAAAACATTTACATTTGGCCATGATACTATTTTGGGGACGAATTCAGGGGAGGGGAGGAATCTGCATTATTCTGATGTCTTTCAAGTTCTTGAGACATTTTTCTATATTCAGCATAGTTGCACACAACTCAAATTTCAGACGGGCAAACTGAAGTAGGCTGTGTTTTAATTTGAAGTAACACTTTTCTTCTTTAAATGACAAGAAATCTGTTTTCTAGAGAAGTATTTTTTGAAACAGAGACCAGAATGTGTTTACACTCGCTATTTACTGGAAAGCAGTGACTGTTCTGTAGAATTGTGTGTGAGAGGTTTAGTGCTTTATTTTGCATCTTAATTTTTAATTAACTTTATATTTTCATAAATCTTCTTTAAGCCTGTTTCTAAACTGATGTTTGCTGGCATCTGTATTTTTTAATCATTGTAAGCAATTAGCCTGGTTACTTTGTAAAGTCTTTATCCAGTCTTACCCAAATCACATGCTCTCTTGTTCTTCATCACAGACAAATCCAAATGCATTTCATTAGATAGTGTAAGGAAGTGAACGTGTCCTCTGTCAAACCAAATATTACTGGCACTCATTTTTCTGCTCACTTTTACATCACGTCCTGAGCCAAAGCACTGTTATGTCATTGGCCAATTCCTCCATTTGATGATGGAAGCGGAGAGCGTGTTAATTAGCACTTGGCACCTGTACACTGATCTGGAATTAGTGGTAACTACCGACGTGGAGTGCTGTCTGGAAATAAGACAGTCAGAGAAGCCTGGTGTTCACCAGCTTGACATTCATGTGCTACCAGCGTGCTTCCTAACTGGGCTGAACTCAAAGGTGTGAGGGTGCCATTCTCCCCTTTCTTCAGACTCCATTCTCCTGTGTGAGGTGACCACTGGGTACGTTGGCCTGCAAAGCTTGCTCTAACCCTGTGTTCGTGGCAGAGCAAAAAATGCCATGTGAATTGTTTGGTTTCTGTTAAATATCCTTGCATAACACAGTTTCCCCCACAGTTTTCTGAGCTTAGACGACTAGTACAAAGAACAGTTCTTTGTGGGTTTTCTGCTTCTTTCTGTTTCCACCTGATTTGGGAGTTTCCAGCCTCATGAGCTGAGACCGTTTTTACATCGTCTTACAACTGGAATGTAGTTAATTGGTTCCTAATCTGTTACATTGGAAGGTGATAATGCATAATGTCCACGCTGGTAAGTATGTCTCATTAAATCCCATTTGCCTCTCAGTAGGTTTCCTCAGTGGCTTCTGTGACAGGTGCACTGCTCACTGGTGGTTCAGGTGCCAAACTTGATTTCCACTGCTGCCCATTGGGGCTTCTGGCCATCAGAGCTGGAGGTGTGATAGCAGTGGTAGTGTGGGCTCCATTTTACACATGCATTTGGGGAGTAAGCCTCATCCTTTATTGTTGGGACACAATTCCAGGGTTTTGCAGCCAGTTAGAAACAAGCATTGGTAAGCTGATCGTGCACGGATAGTTAAGCCACAAACTGAGCAATGTTTTCCTTTTCCCTCCCCAGCATTGACAAGATATCTAAAGTCACCTCTCCTGTGCTGGTGATCCATGGTACCGAAGATGAGGTGATCGATTTCTCCCACGGCCTGGCGATGTACGAGCGATGTCCACGGGCAGTAGAGCCACTCTGGGTGGAAGGGGCTGGGCATAACGACATAGAGCTTTATGCACAGTATCTAGAGAGACTAAAACAGTTCATATCTCACGAACTTCCCAACTCCTGAAGAAGCCAACCTGATTTTACCTCAGTTACTGTGAACGGAAGAAATTACCTGGTTTTGCACATGCTTTAACTGGATAGCTGTCATAGCTTTATACTATGAAGAAATACCCTGTCTTTAGGGTGTTCTAATCAAACATCTGATGAAATTTGTCTTTTATATCTGGAAACTATTCTACTAATGCACACAATATGGTCAACTACTGTAATTCCAACAATTTTTAGCTTCGTTGCCCTGAAAGAAGTGGGGATACTAGCTGCTTATGGGGACACTTTTTACCTAGTGCTGTATTAATTGAAGATCGGTTTTCTCTGTCTCACTTCTGATCGTTTCTAATTCTGTCCTACGAAGACTTTTTTTTTTTTTTTTTCCAATGTTCTCAGTATGTGGAACACAACTGTTATGAGCTACAGCTTGTTCTGAACCATCGGCCGTGGGTTCAACCTAAGGGAGTACTTTCTTTGTCAAGTTTCTAGCTGTGGTATTGTAACTGGAAAGTTATTGTGATGAAGTCCCCCCACCTCCCTTTTAGTGTTCTTTTGTTAACTTACTGATCTTCCCAAGTAAATTATTGAAATATACTTTCTCCTGATGATAAACAAACTACTATATGGGGCTAAACTCTGTAATGACTTCTCCATTACTTGTATAAACGTAACTGGAATATTCTCAAATGAACTACGGACAAAATTGCTCTTGTTTAAAAATAAATGTGTAAATTTACTACTAGAAGACTCATTTTAATATTCAGATGGTCTGAATAATAGCCATAACAGACATTTCCTTCTGTAAAGCATTCCTGTAGACTTTTTAAAAGTACTGTACATATTTGAATTTACATTGTGCATAGATTCTTAATTGGTAGTTTTAAGTTAAGTCTAGCTACAATAAACTGCAAAATTCCGGTTTGTATATGATTGAATACATTTTGTTAAAATATGTTTTTATCCCTATATTATTTTGCTATTAAAGTTTTATAAAGTTTCCAGGACAAAAAAAAAAAAAAGAAAAAAATTTACACATTTATGTTTTGAAGAATTTATGTAACTAAATTTTCATTGAGCTGATCTTTTTAGTTCAGGAGTGATTTGATTCTCTGACACTGGAATCGCACAGATTATGCATCAGAAATGCAAAACACAGTTGTTACACTACTAGCATAGGTCTAATTTTTCCAAATGTTAAGGCCTTAAATGTACTGTAAGCCTCAGATTGTTGTACAAATTGATCGCGGTTGATTGCAGTTTGTGTCCTGTTGCTGGAATGCAACACAGTGATTGTAATGGAATAAAGGATGCATGGATTAGATCACGCTGCATTATTGAATCTTATTTGGAGCATCGTTTTCCCACTGCAAGAAAAGGCAAAGAATCATGTTAATTCCTTCCTGCCAGGAAAACTATCCTGAATGGAAAGCCTTGTTTCCTTGCAGCTTGGTATATAAATCAAATGTTGAAGAGATTACTTTTAAATGGCATCTGGTTGTTCTTTAAATAACAGATAAGCACACGATAGGACAAGGGGGAATGGTTTTACACTGAGATGGGGAGGTTTAGGTTAGATGTGAGGAGGAAGTTTTTCACACAGAGGGTGGTGATGCAGTGGAACAGGTTGCCCAAGGAGGTTGCAGATGCTCCATCCCTGGAGGCATTCAAGGCCAGGCTGGATGTGGCTCTGGGCAGCCTGGTCTGTTGTTGGTGACCCTGAACATAGCAGGGGGTTGAAAGTAGATGATCATTGTGGTCCTTTTCAACCCAGGCCATTCTATAATTCTGTGCTGTGGCCCAGAAGAAAAGTTTGAAGTTGTTGTGAGACCTTGTGACAGACCTGCAGTGGATGGTCAGCACTGCAGGTGTGTCTGTAGTCGTTGAAGCTGCCTTGGTGCTATTACTTTCAAAGGAAAGAAAAAGGTATTTTCACTCAGTGGTGTGGGGAGTAAGGGGAAATGATGGCACTCACCTGTGTGCAGTCAGTTGGGCTCTTACTATGGGGCTTGCAACTGTGTGGTTCAGGCTGAGTATTAAATGCCCCAGTGGTGCATCAGTGGTGCTCTGGGCTTCTTCCCTCTAAATCGGTGATCTGTTCACCTGTTGGGTCCCTTAAACCATTTTCCTTGCAGCTCTGTGTCCACTGAATGCTTCTGAGGTGAGTTGTGATGTTTTTAATGTTTCCTGGCAAGTCCCATAAAGAAAATAAATAGTAGTGGCCTTCTTTATGCTGTGTAAACTTTTAGCTTCTCCCCTGTACCAAGGCATCACTGTTTTGGGCATTTCAGAGCCTGCTGCCCATCAGCATTAGGGTTATTAGTTAAAATCTGCAGCCAACTCATGAACTGGTTTACCAGACAGCAGATTTCAGGTCCCCGTTTGCTTAAAGGAATAGGAATTTGAGATGTAGGAAAAAGGGGAAGATGTGAGGTCATGAAAGAGAAACTTTTGGGCTAAAAAAAGTCATTTGCTGCAGCAAACTGTTAACATGGACTCATTTAAATGCATAACGTGGGCCTTCACGAGAACTTGCTATGCATATTTTAGAGCTGCCGAGGTGTCACTGTGAAGATGGCTGTGTGTGTGCCTGGGTAAATTATGCAACGGGCCTTCCAGGAGTGTAAATAAGTAACATTTTTTTCCACCCCTTCTTCCTGTGTGACCCGCTAACTTTGTTTACACGGCGCAACGGCATCTGCACTCCGACTCTTTTTTTCCAAGGAGGTGAGTTGTGCTCTCCTATCAGGAGCTGCCTGAGGTTTGTACTTCGAAACAGAGCAAAATATTGGTTTCGCCTTCAGAGGTTCTGTTTTGCACAGGGTTGGATGTGTATCCTTTGAGGTTTATGTAACTGTTAACTTGTGCTTGCACCGAGATCTCTCACCCCTGTTGCTTCTGCTGTGCTTTTTACCCCAGCTCTGTGTCCTACTGCAGTGTGGGGCAGCTCTGCTCCAGGCACTGACCCAGCTGCTATGGAAATACCCAAACCTGTATTTACATGTAGTGTTGTCCATCCCTTTAATAAACCCATATCACATTTGCTTTTACTATCTGGTGTTAAACACAGTAAAGAAACAACCCACTCTTCCTGGGGTTATTTACTGAGCACTAAACCTTTATTCTCATCTGGAAAATCCTTTCCCCCAGTTCTGCTCTCGTAAATTAATGATCTTATTTACGTCCGTTTCACAGATTTCTCCATATCCACCCTTTCTTTTTGGTGCAATCCCCCACCATCTGGTGCTGTAATTTGCATTGTGACCGTGGTGGTTTGTCCTGGTGCTGATGAAGAGGAGAATAGTTCTGGTGGTGGATGAGCCAAGCCCCAAATTACCTGCTGCACCTGTATTGCTTTCCAAGTCCTGCAGGACGTCTTCCTCCAAACTGAGTTGGATTTCAGACTGAGAGATTGCTTTCAGCTGTGAAATATTTGGGTCTCACAACTTTGTTACAGCAGAGACGAGCTGCTCCTTGGGGCAGCAGTGCTGCTTGTCTCTGCCAGGTGTGAGTTTGCAGAAACCAAAGTATTTCTGCAGAAAATGTTGGAGCAGCATGTGTGGAATCGCTCAGGTTGGATAAAACCTTCAAGATCATCAAGTCCAACTGCAATCTAACCATACTGTGGTGGCATGTTGTCTCTCTCTCTCTCTCTCTCTCTCTCAAAAAAAGAAAAGAAAAGAACAGCCCTCACCTCCTCAGGTTGTTCTCCTGTAAGGGTAAACGTGCTGCTTTCAGGATTTCATTGCGCTGTGGGTACGCTGCCCGCCCTGTAGGGCTGCCAGGAGCCGCGGGGTGGGCAGTGCGCGCCCCGTGCCTGCAGCTTCCCCGGGGGCGGCGGGCACAGCTGCGCTGACAGCGGCTGCAGGAGCCTCGGCAGCCACAGAGCATCCATCCAGCGCGGCTCCGGCAGCCCTACATGCCGCCCGGTGAGCGAGGCAGAACGGCGAGGGGCAGGGAGGGAAGCAGCGGGAGACCGACCCGACTCGACCCAACGCCGCGTGTGTGTTGCAGGTGCCCCCCCCGGGCTGGGGACGGCCGCGGGCCCCCCGAGGAGCTGCACTCTGGTGCTGGTGTTGGTGGCGGTGCTGGGAACCCGACCCGAGGCGGCGAGGAGCGTCCCCAGGCAGCGGCGTTACGGTGACGGCCTCCGGGGAGCGGGGGGGTGGGTGGGCAGTGCTGGTGGGGGGAGGAGGAGAGAGGGAGAGGAAGGCGGTGCCGCTCCGGCCCGGGGCTACTCGTGCTGCCGTCTGAAGCACGGCTGGGCTGGGGGCTGCCTTAAAGGCGGTGATGGGAGCTGCGTGCAGGACTGGGGCTGCCCCTGCCGGGAGGTGGGTGCGACTGCCGGCACCGACGGCTGCCCGAAGGGAGGGAGCTGGAGGCTGACCCCCCGCCTGGGCTCTGCTGGGCGCCGCGGTTTGCTTGTGGCTTTGGACGTGGCTGCGTGCGATCGTTCCCTTTCTCTTTAGTTCCTCGGAGCTTTTTTAGCATCCGAAGTTCTGTGCAATCAAAGTCATGCTTTACGCGGTGCTTTGTTCTCTCGCAATGTCTGGATTGCTCTGAATGAAGGATGCAAAGTGCTGCAGCCGTTGGGATGCTCCTGAATTACCCGCTGCCATCTGGTCTCGGTGGTCACATCTTGCCATTTCCCGGTAGTACAGGGTTATGTTTCAGTGATGAATTACAGCCATAAATGTGCACTTTGCTACATAATCCTCTAGCACAGCGGTGTGATATATAACCAATTTGGTTAAAACATGCAAATAATCCCCTGGATGGTAAGCCGCAACTACTTGAGGCTGATAACTCCAATCTTGAAATCAAATAGAAAATATTTGAAGCTTTCCAGCCATGCTGGACCTGTAGGAAATGGAACATTTCATCTGCTGCTCAGCAATGAGTGCGAGCACTGCGGGCACATTCCAGGGCTCAGGGACGTGACCTCCAGCATTCAGTGGTATGTCCTTATGCTAAAGCATTAACTGTTCCAAACTCTGTGGGCAGGATGCATTTCATCTTCGGGTTCCTCATCCTTTTTCATCAGTAGAGCTTTCATGGATGTTCCTGAGTCTCTAGCAAGGTCGCAGCCTAATGATGCTGAATTTGATTGTTTTATCGGTCATTTCTCAGGGTGTAAATTGAACCTTCAGGCTCAGCCTGGATGGAGGAGTGCTGTGTGGGAGTAGTTACATATTTGCCTCAAAGCAAGTATAAGCTCCACGGAGCCCCAAATCTCCTACAGCAATGCTTTTTGTCCATAGGAGGAAGCCACAGCCTAACCCTGTTGCATCAGGGCAATGACTTTGCTCAGCCATTTAGCATTATAGAGAATGTTATAAACATTTTAGAATGCATATAAAGCATTATAGAAAACATTAATTATATACATATTATCCCACTATTGTACCTCAAAATCTACCCATTGCAAATATATTGATTTGACCTGGAGAAGCACACAGTGAGTTTGTCAAAGTGATTCAACGATTTGTGGTGCATCCAGGGACACTGCAAAACATTAATAGAAGTGTGTGTATGTGTGTGTATATAGACCCACCAGGATTCTTCATTGCTCATGTGTAATAGCTTTGCTGTATTTATGACTATTTCAGAGCATAACCCGGGTCCCAGCAGCTCGTGGTGGGATGTGGAACACGAAGAACTGCTGCACAGTCAAAGCACCCTGCCTGGAACTGTGGAACCACACAGACCCAGCCCCTTCCTCCATCCCAATACTAGCAGAAGTTCCCTAAGTCAGAACCTGGGCCAGAAGTCACAAGAGAAGCAGTTGTCCTGTGATGTGCTCCTCAAACTTTCCAGATATATTTCAGTGGATATCTTTGGACCTGGCTTGGCCTGGAACCTCTTTCGGTTGTACAACTGTGATCGTGATGCCAAGCTACCCAAAATACCCAACATGTACGTCAGTCCCCTCAAGATGGTGCGGCACAAGCTGAGGCCTTTCTTGCTGCACAGGATGCTGCGGCTGCTGGGGAACATGGGCGTGCTCACTGAGGGCCAGCAGCACAAGGTCTTCGCTCTGCTCAAGGAGCACATGCTGAAAGCAAGGAAGATACCACCAAAGCCCAAAGCAGAGCACAGTGGTAGGTACTCACAGAGGTGTTTTTTGATCCTGTGTCTTGCACCACTGAGTGAGGTGGGGCTGCTCTGGTTTACAGGCCCCGGAGCTTGTCTGAGCCATGGCCCAGGTTAATAGGTTGTCCAGAAAGGTGGTGGGTGCCCCATCCGTGCAGACACTGCACGTCAGGCTTGTCGGGGCTCTGAGCACCTGATCAGCTGTAGGCGTCCCTGTTCAGTTCAGGGGAGTTGGACCAGATGGCCTTGAAGGGTCCCTTCCACCTCAAATGATTCTGATTGTCTGGCTGGGGCTGAAGGTACTCCAGCGGTGAGATATTAGGAGGGCATTGTGCAGTTGGTCAGTTGTGAGCTGTGTTTGTGCTGTCTGCGAGTGTTAAAAGCCACGTTGTGGTGACATCTCCAGCCCAGTGTGGCTGCCAGGCCCACAGCAGCCTTAGTGCATTCCTGATGCACGTTTGGAGTGTGCTGCTCCCAGCACCTGGGGTGCAGCTAGGCTAGCACTTCCTGCTTCCTTGTTGAAGTGAAGGATCTGGGGGTGCTGGTTTACAGCCAGCTTAACATGAGCCACCATTGAGCCCAGGTAGCCAAGAAAGCCAATGGCTTCTAACAGAAATAGTGCAGCCAGCAAGAGCAGGGAGCAGTGTCTGGAGCATGTCCTGTGGGCACTGGTTGAGGGAACAGGGATGGTTCAGTCTGGAGAAGAGGAGGTGCAGAGGAGACCTTATCGCTCCCTACACACCCTGGAAGGAGGTTGTGGTGAGGCAGAGGTCAGCCTCTGCTCCCAGTAACAGCGATAGGATGAGAGGGAGTGGCCTCATGTTGGATCAGGGGAGGTTTAGGTTGGATATTAGGGAAAATCTTGTCTCCAAAAGAGGGGTGATGCACAGATGCACAGGGAGTGGTGGGGTCACCATCCCTGGAGGTGCTCGAGAACCGTGGGGATGTGGCACTGAGGATGTGGTCAGTGGGCACGGTGGGCTGGGCTGGGGTTGGAACTTAAGCTCTTTTTCAGCCTTAATGATTCTATGAAGTGCCCTGCTGGGTACCGGGGGCTGTCTGTGGAAATGCTTTTGGAAAATACAAAACTAAGGCAGAAAAAAAAAAAAAAAACAAACAAAAAAAAAAAACCACAGAGGATGGCAGATGTGCAACGAAGAAGAGGCGCAGGGAAAAACATATTGAAGAAACGTTGCTAATGTAGTGAGGGGGACTGCAGGAGCTGCCTGAGTCACGGGGCCGCGGGGCTGAGCGGCGCCGCGGGGCCGGAGGACGGCGCTGCAGTGAGGGCTGTGCAATGGCGCCCCCTACCGGCCGGCGGTGGAGCAGCGCGGGGCCGGCAGCGCTCGGGCGGCGGAGGGGGGAACGTGGGAGCGGGCGTTGCCGAGGGGACGCTGACTCCGCTTCTCCTTCCTTTCCCCGGGTGGCAATAAGGAAACAGGATAGCGGTCAGCCAGGGAGTGTGCCCGGGAAACACACTTTCGGGAGCCACCCTGTGAGATCGGATTGATTTTTCTGTTTTCAGGGAAGAAGTACAGAAGGCGGTAGGCTGTCTTGGTTTCCCATTGCAGGAAAAAGGAAAGGGCTTTAGCTAACAGGCACCAATATGCAGAATGTGTGTGCTTTCCTGGAAGTGAGGTGGCACTCTTCAAAGAAATGAGATGATCTGCCCATGATCTGCTCTATAATCTCCCTCCTCAGCCGGTGAAAGCTTAATACAGCAGAAAACAGATAGTTCACCTCCAAGGAGGATTCTTTCTCTTGGAAAGGGCTCTCAGCAGTGCGTTTATGTGGGTTTTGAGGCCGCAGGGGAAATGGCTGTGAAGGATTTGAACCCTGTCCATATCTAGGGTTCTTTTTCCAAAAAAGACCCATAGGAACCAGAGTCACCTTTGGCTGTGCTAACAGCTTCATAGGACCTGCATGGAGCTGAGTGCCGACCAAAGTCTGCATGACATTTATTTCTGCTATCACTGGGTTGGTTGGGTTAATCATTGCCATCTCTTATTTAGGTTGCAAGTAAGTCCATGGAATCTTAGAGTAAATATTTTAAATACAAATCGATGAGGCTTCAAGGGACCCGAGAAATGTAAAATGAAGGCTTGGGTTCCTTTCCACCTCCACTCCTAGAACCATAGGGTTCAGGGTAATTGGAGACGACACACTCCTGTTTGTCTCGTCCCGCCTGCAGCTCCCACCAGCAGATGCACCTATCTGCCAAAACCACAAACCCAGGCTGCTGTACCTCTTGTCCATACATGCTGCATTCAGATAAGAACGAGGCACAACATTGACTAATGCTGCTCCCTTTTTGGAAGGAAAATGCCAAAAGCTGTTTGAGACAGAATAGAAGTGCCAGCATTGCGTGATCAGTGAACAGCCAGCAGCAAAAATGGCAGCTCAAGCCTCTCCCAGTGTGTTCCTCCAGGATGGGAGCTGTGTTCACACCCACCAGCATCCGGCATACAGAGCAGGGTGTAGGGAAGCAGTTATGTCTTCTGTTCTGCCCGCTGTTCCTAATGTACCTACGGCCTCTTTGTGCCCTCTGTCAGAAGAAATCATCAGCTGGAGTAGATTTCAGTGGTGACAGATTGAAGCTGTTTGACCAGATGATGGCACACAACTGTCGCTGAGACGCGGCACCTGTGGCTTCGCAGCGCTTTGGTTTTGGCCATATGTGGGAGCACTGCTGCCTTCTGGCTTGGCCTTGTTGCTGGGTGTTGGGACGCAGAGCAGGGATGAGGGATGGGAAGGAGTGACTGAAGTAAGTGGTGTCCCCAGGAAGTTCTGTTCTGCTGTGTTTTACAGCCTAGGGAGGAGGTGATAGGGGAAAAGGTGATATTCTGGTTTATGGAAAATAAACATGGTGGTAGCACTGCCATGTGCACCGAGGAGGAGGAGGTTGGGCAGGTGTCTGCAAGAGTGAGGAGCGTGGGCCATGCTAGAGGGGTAAATGCGTGTGGATTTCTTTGAGGTACTTTCTGAAGGGAATTCTCTGGCTCTGCATTCAGGTTATACTGGTGACATGAGGCGAGGCGACAGACACTTCTCTGTTCATCCACTGTCATGGGGGATGTTTGGGTTCTGATGTTCCCCATAGAAAGCTGTAGGACAGGGCACCCCATGGGAGCACACACTGTGCCTGGGGACCCAAAACGAGCCCTGAACCCCACAGTGTAGCCGGGTCTTCTGAGTCCCCAGGGTACCCCCCCGGGATGCTGGGCCAGCCCCAGCGGCTCGGAGCCTGGCAGGGGGGCTCTCCCCAGCCCCAGCATCTGGACGCCGGCCGCGGATGTCAGTCCGGGCTGGAGGGATCGTTCCCGGCTGGGAGGAGCCAGCAGCAGCCGGAGCTGCTGTAAACAGTGCGGGCACCGCCGGCGGCTGGAAGATGGATATAAATAGGGAGGCAGAGGGGAGGCAGCCGGAGTGGAGGAGCGGGAGCTGCCTGCGCCTGCCTGCCCCTACCTCTGCCTCTGTCCTTGCCCAGCAGCCGTGTCTGGAGCTCCCGGGAGACGGCCGCCAAAGTTTGCGGCCCCGCGCTGCCGGCATTGGGTAAGCGCTCTTTGCAGCCGGAGTTTGGGACCCGCCGGTGCTTCCAGTCGTTCTGCCTCTGGGGTGGTGGTGCGGTATTTTTTTTTTTCCTTCTCGTCGGCTCTCTCTGTTCGCCCCGTTGTTGTGGTCGCCGCTCTGTGCTTGGGGTTGTACGGAGCGGGGAGAGGAAGGGGTTTCCATGTATGCGGTTAGGTGGAGGAAAAAAAAGAGAGGAAAAAAAAAAAAAAAAGAAGAAGAAGAAGAAAAAAGAAACAATCCAAAGCCAAATGCGTCTTTGCGCCGGCTCCGTGCAAAGCCGCGGAGAAGCGGCGGGCGCGGCTCCGCACGTGTTGGGGCAGCAGGTAGCGGGGCTGCGCTCCTTCTGCCCCTCGCACCGATGCCGGTGCCGCCGCGGGACGCGTCGGGAGCAGCGAACGGCAGCAGTGCGCAGGTCGGTACCGCGACCCCCGCTCCCCCCACCGCCGCGCATCGCCGCGCTGCCGCTGCCCCAACTCTCTTGCAGGGCCGTGCCCGCAGCCTGTCTCGCACCTCGCCCCGTGGCATCCCGGCTCCGACACCCGCCGCCACGCCGTGGTGGGTCGGGGGGTGGCCCTGCGGCTCGAGAGCTCGGCTGCTTTCCACTCTCTCGTCATTCGCGACGGAGGTAAGCGGCCCGGGGGACCGAGAGGGGGATGGATGCGGGTGGTATCCCACGTTTCCAGCTTCTGACCCCGCTACTCTCCCCGCTTCCCTCAGGGAAGGTGGTATTCGCCGACCGCCCCCACGGGCCGCCCATCACGCTGCGGGCCCGCTACATCCTCATCCGGGACGGCGGGGAGCTGCACGTCGGCTCGGAGCGCTGCCCCTATGCCTCGAGGGCCACCATCTCGCTGTACGGGAGAGCAGCCGACGGGGCGGCCGTGGACGGCTTCGGGCAGAAATTCCTGGGCGTGGGGCGCGGCGGGGTGCTGGAGCTGCACGGGCGGCGGCCCCGCTCCTGGAGCCTCCTGGATAAAACCCTGCATCCCGGAGGGCTCCGCCACGGCCCCTATTACTCGGAGAGGCAGTGGGGCAGCCGCGGGCTCAACTTGCGAGTCCTGGACGCCGGCACGGGGCGGGTAGCAGCAGCCGGGCGCTTCGACACCCACCTGCGGGCCGCGGAGTGCCATCGGCTGCGCAACTTCCTGGCACTGCAGCCCGAAGGCAGCGTGGTGGCGGCCGCCGTGGGGGACTCGGCCGCCCGCAGCCTCACGGTGGAGACGCGGCTGCTGCTGCGGGATCGCTTGCGCAGCCAACACATCTCCCGGCTGGGCTACAGGTGAGTGCGCAGGCGAGCGACGGGAGCGGGGCTCGAACTTGCGGCCCTGGGGGTCTGGGAACCATGGACAGCTCCGAGGCCGCCGCGCTGCCCGGCGGAGGGGCCCGGAGGGAGAGAGGGAGGGATGGAGGCCGCGCCGCGCTGCCTTCTCCTGAGTCCCTCCCTGGGGTCGCGGGGTGCAGCTCGAAACTCTCCTTCCTCATCTCGTACAGGCAGCCCTGGGCGCTGGTGGGGATCCTTGGAGGGGATCCGCTTTCGACGGCGGAAGATAAGAGAGAGTATCATGGGAATGGGACAACAGGGTTAGCCGTAGCCCAAAGAGAATTCCTCACCTACGATGGCACCCGTTTCACTGTTACTGCTTTCAGTGGATGGATAAAAGGTTTTGTGTTTGCTGATAACAATTTGTCTTCTGTTGCTTTGCTCAGTCTTTTATCTCTGCTATGAATCTGAACTGCGCAATTTGTACCATTGGATTTTGCTCATATGCAAGGTGGCCACACTAACAGCAGCACTCTTATGAAGTATCCCTTTTGCCACCTGCAAGGAAATGACACTGACACACTGATGGCAAAAGCACTTCTACTGCGCATGATCTTATCTAGATAAAAACGACATTGGTGGCTCTTCAGTTAATTGTATTATTCTGGCATGTGTAACTGTAAAAAAAAAAGAAATAAATAATGGAGTGTTTCATTTTTCAGGAGTGCCTCGTAATGGGTTTAAAGTGGAGGTGTCCAAAGGAATAATTCTCCATTTAGTGGATGATGTTAGGAGCTGGTTACCTGGTGACAGGATCGTCATTGCCAGTACGGATTATTCCATGCATCAGGCTGAGGAGTTCAATCTCCTTCCTTGCCCTGAATGTAAAAGCAATCAAGTGAAAATTGATGGTATGAGATTTTTTTTTTATTGAGCTTTTCATTTGAGGTAAATCTTTACATTGTCAAGTCTTTTACATTCTACATTTACATTAATTAGTCTTCTTAGCTAAATCATAGAATCTGTAAGGTTGGAAAAGACCACTAAGATCATCTAGTCCTGTCAGCCCATCACCACCATGGCCCCTTAAGCAATATTGTCCCATAAGCACGTGTCCCTGTCACAGGAGACCTGAAAGGCCCCAGTGTTGTACTGGGGCTTAAAATCTGACCTGAGGAAGCTGCCTCTTGTAAAACTCAAGGGAAGTGCTGATCTCCTGTGGATCAGTTATTAATTGCTGCGCATGTCCCAAACTCAGTGATTGCTTGAAGGAAAGGCGTGCACTTGCTTAGAGCAATGCAATAATGAACATGTGCTCACTTGAACAAAAAGGTTTCCAATTTCCACAGGCAGCCCACTTTATCTTCATATTGGCGAAGTCATAGACGGCATCGATATGAGGGCAGAGGTCGGTCTTCTGACTAGAAATATACTTATCCAAGGAGAAATGGAAGACTCCTGTTATGGAGAAAATCAATGTCAGTTTTTCTCCTTTGACACGTTTGGAGGACATATTAAAGTAAGTGATTTTTAAAGCATATTCCTATAGGTGGGTTCAGTTAGTTCCTCTCTTGGCTTGTAGATGAGCAGTATAATGCATGAATCTGCCATTTATGTCTGGGGGAAAAAGGATATTTGTGGGGAAGGTTTGCAGGCCTGCTTTGCCAGCAATGAGACTTGCAATGGGGCTGTGCCATTTGTTCACCACGTACACAAAAACGTGCTCTTCTCCATGCCAGAGGAGATTCATCAGCTCCATCGCAGTTGGGTCAATGTGAAGTTGCACATGTTGCATGATATTGCTAAAGGAATTGTACTACCTACTGAGCAACCTGCTCCGTTCAGTGCTCAGCTGAGTGCTGGGTCCTCCTGTTGTGCTTTGGTTTCTCTGGGTTGCCCCAAGGGTTCTCGGTCAATGTTCAAAGTTCTGCTGTTCCAGAAGCTTTGTGTAAAATAAATCCATTACCAGTTGGTGGAAATCTGTGCAGGTCTGGCTTAAGATCACTTGACAGAGATTAAATTGTCATGAAATAGAGCCTGTTGGTAAACATTATCTCTTTCTGTAGCTGGTAGGGGTGTTTTGTCTGTGAAGATGTTAATGTATTGACACACAGCTGTTGCTGAACGCTTGCATGCTGGTTGGCAGCTTCTCTTTGGAGCTTCTCTGCAGGTGCTGCTGTGAGTCACCGTGGGGAGCTGGCACCCTGTGGGATCAGGCCCTGCCTTGTGTTGCAAACATATTGCTTAATAGGAAAAAAAAAAGGCTTTTCTTTTTCTGTATACTTCTGTTGCAACAACTTACTTGGATCTACATTTCTCTCAACAGATCCTGGCGAATTTTAGCTCTGTGCACATGTCAGGTGTGGAGTTAAAAAACATGGGGCAGCAAATCCTGGGCAGTTACCCTGTGCACTTTCACATGGCTGCAGATGTCGATGAGAGAGGAGGGTATCAACGCCCAACATACCTTGATAATCTGGCTATCCACCACTGCTTCTCTAGGTGTGTTGCCATACATGGGACTCATGGCCTGCTGGTAGGAAACCTATTTTATTAGTACCAAGTTAATTTCTTTGCTTAAGAGCCTTTTGAGATGCAAGGAGAAATCAGAATGCTGAAAAAAGTCTCCCCAGGGGATGTCTTGACTTCATTTGACAGATGAGGACTTCTGCTCCGGCAGTTCAGCTCTTACAGTTGAATTTCAGGTTTTTTGTATTGTCTGGATAATTAGTATTATTAATGATGTGGTTAGATAGTGAATTCTTTGCCGTGGTTACTCGGGGTAGTTTGTGATCCTATGAACTTTCATTTAAAGCAAAAGCAATGCTCTTTTAATGCACTGAAGAAATGGACCTTTAATTTGCAACAGAAATAAAAAAAGATGAGAGTTGTTCAAGTCGGGATAACGTGAAACAAATCCAAAAGTTTTCACAATATAATAGGAATGCAACAGGACCCAGAAATGCCTTCACGAACTTGGAACTTGGTTTTGACCCAGATATTCACAAGGGTACTGGGGAGAGGAACTTAACAAAAAGGAAAAAAAAACACACATGCCCCAGCAGGAAATGCAGATTCCCACTCCAGTCCCAACGTGCCCAATTGTTCTGTCAGACCCTGAATGGCATTTTGGTGTTCGTGGGCATTTCCTCATTCACTTGATGTATGTGTAGGCAGAGACACTCCTAGAACTATCTGTGAACTCTGAAGTTTTCCTGGAAAGTTTTTCTCAGCTCTGGACATAAAGCTCTGTGAGATGTGACATAGACACAGGCTGGTGGGACCCTAGTGCAAAGGGTTGTATTCCTTAAGATTCAACACTGGACTTACATGTCTGAGAGCACTTTTCATGTATCCTGGGTGGGTGCCCTGTCCCTACAGACACTCCAGATCAGGCTGGATGGGGCTCTGAGTACATGATCAGATGTAGGTGTCCCTGTTCAGTGCAGGGCAGTTGGACCAGATGGCCTTTAAGACCATTCTATGATTCTAAACAGTATTTGTAATGTCCAGATCACTCAAAATTGTTGATTACTTTGTCTTACATGTGATTCACTCTGGCTATTTGTAGATGGAGCCCTTGCATGGCAGGAGTCTTGTATAGTGTGTGTAGATGCAGCTCAACTCCCTTTCTCTTCCCATTATATTACAGCCTGTGAATATCAGGAACCTGGCGGGCATGAAAAATTAAGCCTTTCATTAATGTTATTTCCAAGAATAATGGTGCATACTCTGGGCCTTTATCAGAAGGGAGGATGTCAATGGATTATCGAGGTGTGTGAGATTAAGTGGGCACAAAATTAGGAATCAAAGAATAGATTCAGGCCGCCAGCAGGTGATACCTCCTGGGGGCTTTGAGTTCATTAATCAGTCAGTAGGTTTTATAGCAAAGGTTAAATATCTGATTCTGTGGAAGAATCACATGGTTTCAGTGCTGCCATTAAGAGTAATTAAAATGTATTGAAAATACTTTCTTTAAGATAAAACAATCCATAGTTCCAGAGAATTGTATGTGTATCAATGCAAGGCAGTTAGATAACATAGGTGGGAGCTGCGTGCCCTTCTCCCACCTGCTCCTCCTGCCTGCCAGCCTCGTGCCCCTTTGCAGCCACTTTTCAGCTTGGGTTACTCACTGCGGCTGGGCAGCAGGCTGTGACACGCTGCTCACTGCCCTGACACACGTCAAGCATACCACAGAATATTGCAGTCTTTCATGTATAAAGTTGCAGTGCCTCAAGGTCACTTATATTGTGTTGCTGAACTATATATAATTCAGTGTTTAGAGGCATGTTAATCATCTGGCCTTGGGCTGTGGGATGAGCGGGGACAACGCTGTGTGCTGTTGTACTGTAATGTACTGATGTCACAGTGCTTGCAGGGTGGCTCTTCATTTCAAGCCTTCAGTTCTGTCTGTGATATGCTGCGATATGCTGTAATAATGATTACTGATGTTTTGATCTAACAGCATGCAGAGGCACAGCTGCCCAGAGAGCTGAAGGTGCCCCCATCCCTGGAGGTGCTCAAGGCCAGGTTGGACAGGGCCCTAGGCAGCCTGAGCTGGGGAGGCACCCTCCACCCTCCCCATAGTGTTGGGTTGGAGCTTGATGATATTTAAAGTCTCTTCCAACCCAAGCCATTCTATATGATTCTGTGACCCTTCTCATTCAGTGCAAATGTAAACAATCTTTAAATCTTTTTTTTTTTTTTTTTTTTTAATGGACAGGAGAGTGAATAATATGGTTTCATTTGTATAAGCTTTCAGGGCTTCCATGAGTTTCTGAAGCTACCACAAATCATATTCATTAAAGCTAAAATCTATTTTTGGTGACAAGACTGATTTTTAATGCACTTCTCTGAAGCACAGATTATCCGAAGTTAGCTAAATTCCCAAGAATGAAACTCACTAATTGAAATGCTCTTTGCTTTATGGCTGCAGGCAGCTTGCTTTATATATTTTCTCCAAAAATAGTCTTCAGTGAAACTCCAAACTATCATTTGGGAGGATATAAGCAGCTAGACTTACTGTTCATAGCAGGTAGGCAGGGGCACTTGCATTTTTATCTAAATCCATTTCATATCCACATTTCCAAGACTCAGCTGATGGACACATTTTCTCTCCATGTCACTGTGTCTGAGTGCTTGGTCATCTGCCTCGTAGCTCACTCTGTATTATCTCACTTACATGCAGAGTCTCAGTGGACTTCCAAAAACGTATTGGTTGGGAGTTGGGTACCTGCCTGTGTGATGCCTTATTTTTAACCTGAACACCTCACTGAGCAGCAGGTGACAAAGGAGGGACTGCCAGGAATGGAATGAAATCCAGTAGAAATAGACACAAGCACTATACTACGGTGTTTGTGACTCCAGATGTTATGTATGGCTGTGGCCCATTAAGGTGTGATCACAGGATATGAACTGAAATGGGTTTAGTTCAAGTTTCCCTCTCTGTACAGGAACCGAGCAGGTTAATATTAATCAATCTTGCAGTCTTACATGGACATAACTCTAATTGACGTCAACAGCCATTTTGCGTGCCTGAAGAATGAATACACATGCTGGCAGGGATCATGTGAGGTACAAAGTTCGGTTTCAGAGAGATTTAGTAACGAATAGCTGGTACTTTAACTAACCTGATTTAGTATTCACATTTAAAGGAGGGATTTCTAAATTTGCCTTCATAAGGCAGTACATCAAAGGAGCTTTGTGCTAAGTCCTCTTGGTCAAATTAGGATTTAATGCATGTCAGTTAATCTTAAATAGGCTGAATGTGAAACACCAGCTCTGCCCAAGCTGATCGTTACATTAAGGGGGAGCTCCACCTTCTGAGAGTGGAGAAGAAGAAGAGAAGCTTTGAAAAGAAAAAATTACCTCATATACTGCATTTTAAAGATTTTTAAAATTTTATTTGGGAAACCTAGTCATGAAAATGTCTGAACTAGCTTTTTGGCGTACCACCTGAGACACACAGATATTTACACAGATATTCACGCTGTGATTCTGAATCAAACCTACTCTCCTAGAGCTGAGGGCAGATTAAAATCCAGTATTTTACAACTTCCCTTTAATTATGCCTATGATCTTCCTCAGAGTAATTTTACTAGCTGCAATATTGCATAAGATCAGTCCACTCTTACACAAACTGCGTGAGTGTTATCTCTTGGACCAGTGCACATGAAGGCACTGTGCAGAACAATGGCGAAACCTTTCAGTCATTGTTTCAGAATTCATTGCTAAGCAAAGCATGTCATTGCTGCCACCTCTGTTAGTGTCACATTCTATGGCCTGTGTGCTTTTTTACAGGTAAAAGACACCATTGGCTATGACACCCTGGGGCACTGTTTTTTCCTGGAGGATGGGACGGAGCAGCGCAATACATTCCAGCACAACTTGGGCCTGCTCACCAGGTCGGGAACCATCTTGCCCTCAGATCGCAATGAAGCAATGTGCCTTGCCATCAGGAGCCACGTCTATGGGAATTACATTCCGGTGCCAAGCACTGACTGCATGTAAGTGCTTCATGAAATGGAGTTGCTTTTAACTCCAGTGCTGAGCTTTATAGCTGGGTCTTAAAGAATGTTATGTTGAAACAAATATAATCATAAATATGTAGAGTACTTGGCTTGTTTCTGATCATCTTGCAGTTATTTTGAACAAGAATCATAGTCATACAACCATAGAATGGCTTGAGTTGGAAGGGACCTTAAAGGTCACCTCCCTGCCGTGGGCTGGTTGTCCCCCAGCAGCTCAGGCTCCCAGGACTCCATCCAACCTGGCCTTTTTAGTCAGTCTGCAAGACAAAGGTACACAAACACCTACAGTATACAAGGAGATTTAATGAGAGTGTAGAGATTAGTATGAAGTGCCATGAGCCTCATTTGTAATATGATAAATGACACACTACTATAGCTTACCAAGTTATCTTCCATTTTGGAGACTGAGGGGCTATAACATGGGCATTCAGGGGATCTAGGTACTGACCTGCCTAGTATTTGCAAATAAGAATATAATTTAGCCAAGGAAATTTGTATTTTCATGTTCTCTGGAAATGAATCAAGTGGCTAAACTCTACTTATTTTATTTATGTAAGTAATCCAATAGAATTAACAACAATTATTGTTGTAGAAATGCTAAGGTTGACTGTACAGATAATACAGGTTTGTTGCACACCTATGTAGTCATTCTACTCATGCAAATGAGTGGGGATTCTTGATTACACAGTAGTTAAAGTAGACAAAAAATTATTGAGATTTCCTGCCTAGAATGATCCAATTAGTTGGTATAGTCATGAGAAAAGGTTTGGAGTGTTTTTACATGTGTTTTTCATTATAGCAAAAGATGTTATCAAATGAAGCAAGACAACAGATGATAATGTTTTCACAGCTATATCTGGCTTCTGTTTGTGTCACTACTTGATCTTCCCTCTGAGGCAAAAATTCTTTATTTGAACAAATGTCAAAATAATATCTCCCTAATCTACTGTTTAACGAGCTATTTGTGGCTTGCAAGGACACTTGTTTGTTTTCCAAGTAGAAGCATCATAAATCCATATCGAATCCCCTACCTCTTGCCATTGTCCCCAGAGATCCAAAAAAAAACCAACCCAGAAGTTCATTTTTCAGGCATTTTCCAAAGCTACTTCAATTTTGGGAAAAAAGAAAAGAAATAAAGACATCATGTTTCCTTAAGGTGCATTTAACAGAACTGGAATTTTGTGTTAATGGTCTCATATAATTTATTTGTTCAGCATGTGGCTTTACAAATGAATGTCTGACATCACTAGATGCTTTCTTTCCCTTCAAGAGTGTCATTAAAAGGTTGTGTGGCGTTTTAAAGTCAATGGGAGGGTTGTGGCTGAAGTCCAGCACAGTGCTATGAAAACGTATCCCTTCCTGTTTGGTAACTGTTCAGGATCATTTTGATTTTGATTTTTCAGGGCTGTCAGCACTTTCTGGATTGCAAATCCAAACAACAACTTAATAGAGAATGCAGCTGCCGGTGCTCAGGTAAAACCACTTAACAGCAAGAGCTGTACTTTGCCTCCAGGTCTCATATATTCTACTCTTTTTGATGTTACCAGTGTGAGGGCAATGAATTTTTAGTAAGTCATCACAAAATCTGGATATATATTTCTGCAGTCTTTCACTCTGTGAAGGATTTGCCCACGTTTGTCTCACAGTTGTTTCTGAGACGAATTTCTGTCACAGCTGTGGCTGGAAATGATGTGTGGTGTCTCTGAGAAAACATTGATTCTTATTTGTAGTTAATAGTTTAATGCCCAATAAAGTTTTACATTTATTTATATAAATACATACTCTCTGTGTTATTATCTCTAGCGTTTAACCAAATCCTGTTTGCGTGTAACGTAGCTATGCACATGAGGCTATGTTTTCTAATAAGCCACCTGAACTTCATCTACAACACATGGATTTTTAAAACCTCCACGTGTGCCCAAGGGGCCTACAGTGCATGCCAAAGGGAAAGTCAAGATGTGTATGAGTATGGGCTGGTGTGTGTCCCTTCGGACTTGCATGAGTTTTGCATGCTCAGCTTAAAAATCTGGCCAGCATACTGGGAAGCACCAAGTCACCAGGATAATCTCCATCACTAATTGCCATGTCCCATTCTTTGGACCTCCCTTTGTTTTTTAGGATGTCGGGATCTGGTACATCTTCCATAGGGTTCCAACTGGACAGTCTGAAGGGCAATATCCAGAAGGACAAGCTGAACATACCCCCTTGGGAGTATTTTACAACAACAGAGTCCACTCCAATTTCAAGGCACGTGGATGAGTTTTGTGTGTTACCACCAACATAGTGCTGTGGCTCAGGGCTGACCATGTGCATTGTTAATGATATATGGCTGTCTTACATTTTGATAATGGTCTTCTAGCATATATCAAGAAACACTCAATGTTCAGTTGTATCACTCCTTCTACAATAAAGAGAGAGCTGAGCAGAACGTGAGTGCCAGTTCAGGGGTCTCTGTTAGAGGGGTTGTGCCCAGTCTGGACATGTACCTACTGCTGAGGTTTAAGGAACGATGAGCAGGATGACACTGAATGCTGCTTTGGCCACAGTGATGTAAGGATGTAGAGGGGTGAGCAGAAGTACCTTGTTCCGGGGTTTGCTCATCACCTTTGAAAAATGAGACCAAATATTTAAGGGTAATTCCAAGACAAACACATTTCCTCTAATATTCTGTTGACATGAAAACATAACCTGTGAGCTATAAAAAGTGTTTTCAACTTATTTCTAAGGATTCTAGACTGAAATCAGTACTATTTTCTGGTTCTTGTAAACATTACATCTTGGTCTATGACAGCTGTTGCTCTATCTCAGTCTTTAGCTTGGTTGCAGCAGCTCATGTTCTCTTTTGACAGTTGGGTGGCTCGACTCTTTTTATTTAAAGCTGCATTCTTAACAACAGCCTTTTTCCAAAAAGTTATCAAGAGCTTGGCAGAGTCCTTTATTGCTTTCAGCAAGAGAGAAAGAGAGTGGGAGTTCAGTGCCTTGCACTGGGTCAGAAGATAGCTCAAGATGTTGATGCGTGACATATGGCAAAGCAGGCTCTGTCCTGACTTCAGCATACTACATCCTGTGCTAATGTCACCCTGAGCAGTGCCAAGTGACATTGAGAGGGGAGAGAGAGCCCAGGCTGCAGGCTGTTGCTCTGCCTGCACACGCAGGCTGCCCATGTTCATTGATAAAATCTGTGATCTCTGGCCTCTTGTATACAGTCTGGTAAAGTAATTGGAGTTGTCTGCTTTTTCAGGCTGGTTTGTTTATTGGAAAAGGAGTAAAGACAACAAGAGCCAGCGCTGAAGATCCCAGAGAGTATCTCACTGTCGATAATGCCAGGTAAGCACATGCTGTACGGCAAAGTACTTTGGATACTTCTGTTGCTTCTTGGCTTCTGCATCACATTTAGCAGGTCATTAGTGCCTCATCATGGCTGGAGAATCTGAAAATACTCACAAGGTCTCTCTGATTTGCAGAGGCAAGTATTTCATAGCTATGCACTGAATTGTTTGTATTTTTGCTGATCAGAAATGATATGCGTGCATTTGGGATTGTAAGGACTAAGCCAGGAAAGGCTTGAAAAGTCTAGATTTCATTATTCATTAGTCGGTTTGTAAACTGCAACATTACTTATTAATTACTTAGAAAAGCTTGCATCTGAAAGATGACATAAGAGATCCTAAGAGGACTGCATTAACCAAACTTCTTGCTTCAGGTTTCGCCCACATCAAGATGCTGATCCTGAAAAGCCACGAGTTCCTGCCGTAATTGATGGTCTCATTGCTTTTAAAAATAATGACCATGGGGCCTGGGCCAGGGGCGGCGACATTATTTTCCACAACTCTGGGTAGGTTCCTGTAAATTCATGCTGCACCTTTCTCCCCGCCTATAGGCCAAATTCCCCTTTGACATTTGTTGTAATTTGCACCTCTGTGCTTCTCCCATCCTAGGTTTTCAGACAATGGAATTGGGCTCACACTGGCAAGGTAATTTCTTAAAATGTACCTTCATCTTGTTTTTCCTCACAAGGTATCAGGCCAAAGAATAGAAGCTGAGACCCTTCCCTGGGTCTACTACTTCCCATCTACTATTTACTGTAAAAAACATTTCCCTCCCAGAGCACATATAGCCATTGGCTTAATAAATTGGGTAGAAATACTGTATCTTTTGTGTAATTAACAGTGTGAGTTGATTGGTCACATAGTTACCTGTGTTTCTTTGTCTGCTTGTAGTGATGGGACATTCCCAACTGACGATGGCTCTAGCCTGGAGGTGTCACGCTCCATTTTTGTTGGAGAAAGCAGCAATCTGGGCTCCCAAGGAGGCCAGAACAGCTACTGGGGAAAAGGGGCAAACGGAGAATACAGGACACTGCCCAGAAACAAGTGAGTTGTTCCTCTGCCATTTCTTCCTGTTAGAGCAGCGTGAAGAAAAGCCTCAGGAATGAATGTGGCTACCAACGAGTAATTTGTGTTGGGTGTTTAAATTATTGTAGAGGCCAGAAATAATAAGCATCCAAATAAACTCCTCTTCAGGACAACAATTTGAGAGCACTCTCAACCAAATGTTTGATTTTAATTTTCTGCTTGATTTATTAGTCACTGGTGAGTGGATTAGAGAATCTGAAAAATACCAAATTGCTTTTGTGCAGTGCTTCGTTCATACAGCATTGACCTGACAGTGCAACTCCCTTACACCATGCCTCCCTCGTACTCTCCTGCTGGCATATCTGCGTGGGCAAGAGCAATGTGTCAAAGGGGAAAGGCGTCTTCATTACTACATCTTATTTCTCTTTCAACAGCTGAATGTTATTTGCTATTTCGATGGCAGCACAACCTCTCTCCAGCAAAAGCATCACCAGAGCAAGCTGTGTTTCCCCAAGTCTAAATTCTTCCCTAATGTATGTGTTAGCCGATGCTCATCCATCCTTAAGCCCTCTGTAGGGAATAATATCACCTGGTTCCCAGTGTCCTTCAGGCTGTGTGCCCATTTGCTGTCTGCTGTGTGGCTTGTATGTCTGAACAAATTGACAATATTTCTGGATGTGGTAGGCAGCGACCTACTCTGCCATGCTGCTACTGGCCAGCTCTCATTTCCATCTGTGAAGCTGAAGCAGGCCACCCTTTAACCAAACATTGCCAGAGCCAAGCAAAACTTGGAGCCTTCTCAAGACAAGCCATGGGAAGGGCAGGTCCTCTCCAGCGGTGTTTCCTTCAACACCGACAACTTGACAACATGTCCATGGGCTGGTACTGTAGGAATCAGCTTTCTATATGAAGTGCTGTGGGCTAAGTTCTGGGGATCGTGTTTGAAGTGGCCTGGGGGGAAAGCAGAAACTGTGCTGCACCACTCTGTAATTTCTTCTATGAAGACGCTATTCTTCATAGACTGTGACTGATGCCATTTTTTCAATCACATTAAGGTTTTCCAAAGAAATCTCTCTGTCCTGGAATAGGGAACTGCATAGCAAAGCTGCCACACAGCCCTTTGGGGCTTCCTCATGCCAATTCATCCCTGAGTGGCAAGGGACAAGAGCTCTGAACTGTATTACCTTTACTTACGCAACCGGTGTGGGTTATTGTTCCTTGAGCCCTGTCCTCTAGAGATAAGCAGAAATTCAAGTTCCATCAGCTGTGTGCTTAGAGTTCAGATCCCTCTTTTGGGAAAAGAAAGGTCTACTAGCTGCTTGTTGACAGCTTTCTGTGCTTTCAGGAGAGAACACGCACTTTGTCCAAGCTTTTAGCACAGGATTGTGTTTGTTTTTAAATCTCACAGGACATTCCCTATTCGTGGATTCCAGATTTATGATGGGCCCGTCAGGATGGCAAAATGCACTTTCAAGAAGTTTACCCCAACTGCTGACCGATACTCAAGTGCCATCGGCTTCTTCATGAAAAACTCCTGGCAGATAAGCCCCCAGAATAATGTGTCACAAATCCTGATGGAGAAGAGCGTAAGTAAAACAGGAATGCATGCTGCTAGATGTGGAGTTTTTCAAAGTATTTAGAAGTGGTGAGAGATTTATCCAAGAGTAGGAATTTCCAGGCTGTGGTGCATGTTACATTAGAGAATACCATCACTTCATTTTACATGAAGTTTCTTTTGATGATGGTTATTTACAATACATTAACATTTGAAAAATATCAATATTAAGGTACCTTATACCTGGGCAAATACACACAGCAAAATCTTTGGTAGACAAGTTTTCACCTTGCAAACAGAGCAGCCGGAACACCATTCTGTGCAGCGTTGCCAGCTAATATGTTGCACGGACCTGGTGAGAACCTGGCCTCAGAGTCTGAGAGGGACACAGTGAGGTATCAGGAGGCAGCAAGCTGCAGTACAGTTCTTACAATGAAAGAAGCAAATGCAATTAGAAGCAAAACCATGGTCTGTTTCCTGGGGTTAGCAGTGAAATTCCTGTTGAGAACAACAGGGACTTTCCTTGAGCAGCAAGAGCAGAATAGGGCTCTGTATTTGTGTCTTGGCAGCAGCCATAAGATGCTGAGCAATTCCAGTCCTTGTTCTAGATTCCTGCAGGGATCATGGCTCTGAACACTTGGCTTGGGAAATGATAAATTCCACCTGGCTCACTCCCAGGGATCATAACCTCTCCTTACATTCTCTTCAAACAAGATCCATGCTTGTTAGGATGTCCGTGAACTGTAGTAACTTTGGGCTGAGGTTTGGCTTATCTTGAGGAAAATTTCCATTGCTCTGAGATTGACCAATATCACTACTCTGGCAAGCAGCCATTTTGTCTGTCCCCTCTCTGGTACACTTTAGCTTAACAACAAGAGGGTTTTTCATGGAATGGTGATGCTGACTGCAGTCACTTGACTGCTCCTTTAAAGGGCAGATCCTGTATGTTTTGGTAAAGAGGTCTCAGTAATTTTGGATACTTCAGGGAGATTTGGAGCAGTAAAAAGAGCTAATTTGCTGTACTTCCTTATGTCTTCCATGGGGAAATGGTTATAAGATGATCATGGGAAACATGAATGAGAAAATCGTTCTGGAACAGGGATGAGGAACTTAAAGAAAAAATGTATAATGAAAAAGTTTTTTCAGTGGAAGAAATTGGAACTTTTCCTTCAGTAATGGCTGTAAGACTATCCAGTGGAATGGCGTCGGACAGATAATATCTGTGCACATCAGCAGAGGTGATGGCTACTTACTGAATGCCTGAAAATGCAGATCTTTAATACTGCTGTGCCATTTGAGGCCAATGTCCTGGCACTTTTTCTCTAAGGGGTAGCTCAATACTGCTATGCCTTTGAGGTTTTCAAGGTAAAAATGACCAGAAGACTTACTAACTACTTCTGTAAAACAAATTAATACAGTGTCAACCTGTTACCAAAAAAAATGCTAATGACATTATTATGTGTGTACATTTCCAAAAAAGTCCATTTCTCAAGTTGATATTTGGCCAGTTTCAAAACCATTTATGTTTGTAACCACCTGCCTCCCAATGGTTTTCACTTTGATTCTGTTTTATCTGGATTGAACCCAGATGTGCTAAATCTGATTTCAGACTTGAAGGATAGTTTACTGTTTTGTTGTTAATTACTACGTGGGGCAATATGTCTTTGACCAGTTGAGATACAACCTGTAAACTGTTTTAATTAATTTTCCATCTCCAGGCTTCATTTTATTACTTTTTCAAGGGTAGCTAAACACTAATTCCCTAAAGGACAATCATTTTACAGCTGATTTTTAAGAATAAATTAAACATTACTGCAAGTTGTACCATGATGATAAAACTATTAGTCATGCTGAAAGAGTAATTGTCTAATTAATCAGACTAATCAGCTGGTTGGTTAGACCACAAAGTAATAAAGCTCGTCAGGTCTTGTTTCGTTCCAGCATAAAAATAAACTCTCAGGTAGAACAGAAGACTGAAACATTATGCTCCACATAAATTATTCTACCTGTCATTTTCATTGGCCAACTCTCATACATAAAAATATCTGTACTTTTTTTTAAAATAATGATGGACTGCTGAAAAAAGAAAAAAGGTGCTTAAAAAAATTTATTTCAATGCAGAGGAAGCAGTAATTGGTCTTATCCCAGCTGAGGGCTGGTCTGATGGTTGAAGTCTCCTGAAGGTCTGCTTACTGACAATCAGTGGGAGTTGGTGTGCTCAGGAAGACAGCCCCAGAGCAGAGCCATGCCCAAAGAGGACATTTGTGCAGCATTTCTTAAGAAGACCCAGCACAGAATCATAGCACCGTAGGGACTGGAAGGGCCTCTGGAGATCATTAAGCCCAAACCTTACTAAAGCAGGTTCCCTACAGTTGGTTGCACAGGACAGTGTCCATGCAGGTTTTGAATATCTCCAGAGAAGGAGACTTCACAGCCTCTCTAAGCAGCCTGATCCAGTGTTCTCTGTCTGGTCATAAAACATCTATCTGTTCATGCCTCTGCTGTGTTGCTGCACAGTTGTAGAGTGAGGTGAGAATCAAGAGGTTGTACACAGCTGTGTTGGTTTTCTGCCTTTGGACAGGGTTAGCTTTACTAAGAAATGATGTACTTTAATAACCATCTGTCGTATACCTGTCAGGCACCAGGCAGCTAATTCAAGTGGCCCTTGCACCATGTCACTCCTGAGTCACTCACTTCTAATGAAAATTAGGTTTGAATATTAGTGTGGTAGCTAGAAGTGATCTGTTTCTGTGCTCCTGTGTTTCTGTGTCTCATTCCTAGCTTGTGAACATACTTGATAAGCTGAGTCTTCTTTCACATGTGCTCTTTAGCAGTAGCAGCAAACTCAGTGCACCTCCTGTCCCTCAGTGTACAAAAGCAAGGTTGTCCTGAGATGCATGAAAGAAGAAAGTGATACTACTCATTAACATTTCCACACCATTTCTGACTTTCAGACTTTTAGAGGAGAATGTTAGAAATGAGATTAATGTCAGGACCAAAACAGACTCCCTCCCGGATGGGAGCAGTGGGGCTGTTAATCAGATGTAAGCCGTACAGGCTGTACCTTAGTTTATTTTGAAGTACAGCTGACTTTGTTCTCTTCCCCAGTGAAGTGCCCATTTTCAAATTCAGCCCCAAGACGTGCACTGTCACAAAGTGTTTATAGCAAAGCTTTGAGCTGCAGCACAGTGTTTGCATTTTGCTTTTCTATGAACTAAAAAGATTAAAAAAAAAAAAAAAAAAAGGAAAAAAGGAAAAGCCCACACAAAAAAAACCTCCCCAGAACTTAGGACATCCTTCTTCTTTGCCAAATAGCCCTTTGGGTAAAAACTTCCTGCAGCACAGTAAGAAAAGATTTTAATACGCTGAAAAATACACACTGAATTTCTGTGCGTTTGAGCCTTTTTAAAATGAGACTGCTTCAGGTGTCTAAGTATCAGTGTCATAAACAAACAAGGAGGTGACTAAAATATGGATTTAGGGCTTAATTTAGCTTTAATAAAGACTTACTAGGGCAACGTAAGGCTCTTGTTGCTTCATTCTGCAAGTCGTTCTTGTTACAGCAGTCATTCTTTTTAAGCCAGTGGGACTTTCCATCTAACTGAGAATCACAACGGCCCTCCAGTTCTCCTAAGATTTTTATTTATTATTGTGAAAATAAAGCCTTTAAACTCCTTGGTGAACTTGCAGCATAATCTTGCTGACCCTAATTCTTACTCTTGTGAACAGTCCAATTAAAATTGAGCAAAATGGAACAAATTATAATCCTTTGGGCCAGCATGATCAAGTTGCTACTTACGCTATTTCAATATACGTTGCTTCAGGGTTCTTTCTGTGCAAACAACCTGGAATAATTATTGTCTTGATTTCCTCAGAAATTAATCAACACACAGTGCAATAATTTTCTCTGTAGGCATTAAAATATCCCATGCCTTCTTGGTGAACATCTGCAGCTTCCTTATTTTATTGTGTTTTCATATTGGGACAGAAATATTTTTTTTTATCTACTGAAGAATTCTGTAAATAGAGCTATGCACAGTGATGATAATGCTCTTTCTTGTTATTTTTCTTGCCTAAAAAATATTCCTCAGAGGATACATTAGGATATACACAAGCACCAATTCTGAGAATTGCTGTCAGTTCTAAGCATTCTAAAAGGTTTTTTGGGGAAAAAAATATGAAAAAATACTTGATAGAATAACAGAAACGTTTGAGTTGGAAGGGACCTTTCAAGGCCATCTGTTCAAACTGCCCTGCACTGAACAGGGACAACTACAGCTGATCAGGTGCTCAGAGCCCCATCTATGCCTGACCTAGAGTGTCTGCGGGGACAGGGCACCCACCACCTCTCTGGGCAACGCCGTGTCACAGAATCAGAACAGCCATTGGAAATATGTGAGAAAATTCACCGTAGTTTTTGTAGTTTTTGTTTCTTTGATTACAACCCGGGTCAAAGATGCTTACTTCTCTGTAAATTTCATAATCTTCCAATGCTTCCCTTTCCTTTGAGTCATCCTCTTCTTTTTGACGCAACGCAATTTATTGCTGTGTGATTTCAAGGAATGAATGGTTTTGTGGGTGCAATTCAAAGTCTAATTCTTACAAAAATGTTTCCTGCAATTGAAGCGTGAAAACCAATGTCGCCAGAAGTCTAAGTGGAATAGCCAAGCAAAATTCTTGCTCAAATGATAATGCTACCTAGTCTTAGATGTATCCCTCTCTTGGCTGTTAAAACACTGCAAGTTCAAGCCCTTATGGTTTGTCTCCTTACTGTCTCCTGCTAGGTTGGACTGAAAGTGTTTTTTGGCAGAGCAGGTCAGTGGTTTGGAAACAATGATAATGACGGTGACAAAATGTCTGTCTTCCATGATCTGGATGGCTCCGTGACAGGATATTCCAACACCTTTGTAGGCAGAGCAGACAACTACCTGCTCCGTCATCCCGGCTGCGTCACCGTCCCCCGCTGGAATGGGGTGATGTGCACTGGTAGATACGCACAGGTAAGGAGGTGCTGCATGCAGTGTCACTGCGTGTGTTGGGTGGGAGTCCCCAAATGCTCTGTTTGAGGTGGTGGAGTGAAATCCATTGAACACTCAAAAAGATAACAGGAGAATAATACCTTGGGTATAGTTTTACTGTTTTGCTTTATCAGGAGTTGCTTTTAAAGTGTCTAGACACTGGATTTGTGTCCTCTGGTTTGCTATTGACTAGGTGGAAACAGGATTGAGCTCCTAAGAGACAGCTCCACTGAAGAAGGGTTTTTGTGCTTGGCACTTGTATTTTCCTCTGTGCCTCTAAGGAAATAATATTCCAGGCTCTGGCAACCTAACAGTTAAACTCAGAATTGTAAACAAGTAGGCATTTATATTTTTATGTCTATTAATACTTTCCCAACTATGGCACTCTACGTGGTGAGACTGTTTTTCCACCATAGAAAATTTCCTTGGCTAGGTTTAGGCAAGCGTAAACATTTGCTTCTCTGGGATCTGTTACCAGCATTTTTCATCTAATCAGCATCCAGCAGGATAAGTGAAGTTCACATTAACTTTATGAGTTTGGGGTAGGGAAATGTATGTGCGTGCAGTGCAGAAGAAATTGGTCCCTTGCAACGGAGTTTGATTTAATGTGGAGGGCATATCTGATGGAAGATTTCAGCTTGACCTTGGTTCTCAGCATCTTTAGAAGTGGATGATTTGTTTGTGAGCTGAGTTCTGGGTGTTGTATTTCAGCTTAAAAGATTGGATCCAGCTAAGGAGAAAGATGTTTTGCTTTGATCTTGGTAGTCCTATTACAAAATATGTTTTTCTTTTCCTCCCCTTGTAGCTCTGGTACACAAGAACCTTTATTCTTCCCTAGTGTAAGCAGGTGAAAATTTCCTTTCAGTTCAAGGAAACAGTGACATTACATTGCAGCTGAAATGGGCCCAAGATAGACTAGGGAAGGGCTACTTGGCATGGAAAAACAAGACCCAAGTTCTTCAGCTAACATTACATCCAAGTCCTTCCTGAGCAAAATGCCTAGAGTTCAGTTAATTCCTTTCTGGTTCCTTCCATTTACTTCTCTGCTCTTCTTCTGGACAAAATTTGCCCAGAAAGGGGAAAACCCATTCCTCTGGCAGTGTTCCTAGCTCCACAAAATCCTGGAGACACACTTTTCTGAAGATGTTTTAGTCTGGCAACTTGGGCTGACGTTCCCACCTGACTTCCCATGGCTGGTTCATGGCTCTTTCTGCACCGTGCATCTTCCTCATGTGGTGTCTGGGAGCTTCCTGTAGTGGGAAGTCTAAGAAATGCCTTGTGCTTTGGCTTCAGCATTGCCTTGCTCTGCCAAAAAAGGGCTATGGGACCAGCTTAAGGTCACAAGATTTACACAGGCAGGAACTATCAGGCCTCTTTGTCCTTCCCTTTTGATCCTGAAGCCTGTAAGGTTGGTATTGTCCTAACAAGACAAACATTTTATTTTTAATGACTGCTAAAACACTCATGTAATATAAAGTGAGGCTCTAGGGAAGAGCATCAGATAAAAGCAGATTGACAAGGAAACTGCAAGACCTGGCAGCACCATAGCTTCTGGGGATTTCTGTGAGTCACCCAGTTTCTGTCAGGAGGGCATTGAGGTCCTTGGTATCCCATCAACCTGATTTACAACTGCAGCAGAGACTGATAATAAAAGAAAAATGTAAAAAAAAGAAAAATGTGGGTCCATCCCACAGTTACCTCCATGTAGGTGGGTGAGATTTCCAAATGCATTGACCTGGAGACATCTCAACACCTATGTTGCTTGTGGAAAATGTGAATGAGATTCCGAATCCATTTCTGTTTTCTACATCCATAGTAAAAGAAGTGCTTTAGCTCCCAGTGGGCAGTTGAAGCTGTGTGCTTACTGCTTGCTTGCAGACTTCAGAGCAACTCAGGACAGATTGTGAAACTTTTCTTTTTTTGGGACAGGTCCTTTTTTAAAATAGGCTGAGTTTTTTGGCAGTAGATGCTATTTTCCTTTAGTAGCTTAAAAAGATGTTAGATGGTTGTAAGACTGCTGCTTAGCAAAATTAATGTCATTTTTGAGTTAACAAAATTAATTCTTTGCTACTTTTAAACATTTTAGGTAATTCTTTTGATTTTTTTTTTTTTTTCTTTTAATCAGTTCATTCCAGCCAATCACTACCTTGCCATGGTCAGTTGAAATAGAAGTTGTTCCACTTCTATTAGCTCTGCTTTTGCAGTGTTTGCAATTACGGTGACCACGCACCTGTAAGTCATGTGTGTTCAGCTGGTAGTGGGTTTGGCAATGACAATTCTACAACTAAAGCAAACCAGAGATGCAGTAGATAGCAATGGTACTTTTCCACGCCCAGACAAAACTATACAATCCCAATGTGTGGTGTTTGAGGAGCATCACACAGACTGGGAAGAAGGAAATCTTGCAAACTATTTTTCAGCTAATGCCCTCCAGATTTGGATGGAGGTCCAGTTTTGATCTCTGATATACAGCAGTGGAAAATAAAGATAGTTTTGCTGATGTCAGCAAAGCTGCTGTTATTTCTAGGGCTAAAATTGGTCCTGACATGTATAATAGGAAGAAAAAATACTACTTCTTCATGAAATAATTTTGGAGTCTTCACTTAGAAGTTCATAGAGAAAAATTGTTCCCCAGAGGAATGATCCTTTTCTGAACAACTGAAGAACCAGAAGAGTAGATGTGTTTCAAGTTTCTCATTTTAAAGACATTTTACCCCAGTTTTACAACTGACAGCACAGCAGGACAGAAGCAGTGTCAAAGAAACCAAAACACCACCAAACTTTCTCTCAGCAATGAAGATTTTCTGTTCCACTGCTTTGCATTTTGCTTATCTTCTTGCTGGCTATCCAGTTGAATAGCAGATCCCCATGAATTTTAAAGGAACTTATCTTCTCAGTTTCACAGTCTACTTGGGAAAACTGCCATGTAAGCACAGGGAAATCTGACAAATCTTTTTAGCGTGAAATGTTAAGAAGCTAAAATGACACTATGTCCATTAAACCATCCAGACAAGTAGCAGGATCCCATTTTATAATGTTTAACTAGCTCTGCTTCTCCTACTCCATTAGCTTGTAATTGCTCCTCCTCCTCTTCCTCGTTCTCCTGCCCAGAGGAGGGGATAAATGGGAAATGTGGGATGCTGCTTTCTGTGTACCTGTGAGCATAAGGAGGGCTAAACCAACAAGACTGTGACTGAAGAGCTGTGCAGGAGGCATCTCAGCTATTGTTGCATTTAATTGGGTAGCAAGTGCACTGCAGATGCCACCTTAATGTTCTGTGTTTGTTGGATACAAATATTTGAAGGAAATAACATCATAACATCAGTTTACAGAGATAGGACAGAAATGGTTGTGTCTTATCCAGAAAGACACAAGTGAGATATTACTTTGCACTTTCAGTGTTCATTCCCACTGTTCTTTATCACAAAATGCTGTTCTGATTGAAAGTGATTAATACATTCATGAGATTTCAGGTCTGAAGGGACCTTTCTGACCACCTACCCTGACCCTAGAACTACCCCATCAGGCTGGGAACAAATGGGATCGAAATGTGGGTTATTGCACTGCACTTAATCGACTTCACAATTATGGTTTTAATGTGAAGGGAAAATAGGTTTTCCTCCTTGGTTTCATAGATAAAAAAGTCTTTTATCAGACTGTAAAAAAAAACCCCACAAATTACTCTTCCTCAATCCATGAAGAGTGAGCAAATGGGCTGCTGCTCAGATATTGTTTGGAGCAAATTGAACCATGGTTTCAGACATCAAGAAAATCTAGTGTTTAATATGGTTCTGGGATCAACTTCAATCTCCAAGGATCTGTGTGGATTCCACTTCATCACTGAAGTGTCACAGGCAGGGTTGCACTGGAGTGAAAGGAGGAATGGGCTGAATATCCAAGGAACATCCATTACCACTTCCACATTGTTTTTTTACATGAATCCCAATCTTTTTCACTCAAGCATTCAGCATGAGGATGCTTAGTACAGGGGTGGAGGATGGCTAAGCTGAAATGACCCATGTTTTGGAGATGCTGTGGAGCATAAAACACAATGCCAGGAGCAGGTACAAGTGCAAAGGTTCTTCTGAACATAACAATGGACCAAGGAACTGAATTAGCAACCAGAAAACTTGCAGCTTTAATTAAACACTTTCTTAAATTTCTTGAGACATTTCCTGTTTAAATTCAGTCACAAATGTATTTCTTCAGGTTAAATAACACTCATGCTGGACGCATCACCTCTGTTTTCTGTCAGATGAATTTTGCAGTGGCTAAGGCATTATGTTCCAAGGAGGAAGTAATGGGAATCTGTCACTCGTCATGCTGTGACATGCTGTGAATAGAAGACAAACCAAATGTCATGAGAATATTTGTTTCTTCATTGCGCTTTGGAGTCAGCAAAGCAATTCCTATTGTATTTTAAGGATGTCTTATCATTAGTATTACAATACACTTCTAATGGATCCTATATATAAACTAGTGGAAGACAATATGTTTTGCAGAGCTTTTAATCTGTGTAGACAAGAAAAGGAATAAGAAGCTGATATGGAGATAGGAGAGGTCAGGCTCGCAAAGTCTTGTGTTGAGAGGAGAATATCCTGATGGACCTTGTGTCACCCTCTCCTAGTTTTGCCTGCAGTATTAAAATCTGCTGGAAGACTGAAATTGAGTTTAAAAATAATTGTGCTGAATGTGCTCGTGTATTATTAGAAGACTTTCTTATTTTTTATGCAAATAGCATTATTCTACATTATAGAAGAGTGGAGGAAGAAGGATTACAGTTGTTCTCAGCTGTTGTCAGTGCATTTGGAACCTTTCAGGGAGTGTGACAAGCTGTGTGCTACATCACACACAGTGCTGAAACCAATTTGTATGACGAGCTGTGTGTCCTCCTTCTGTGCTAGTATTTCACACAGGGGGAAGCAGGTGAATATCATGCATTGAACCTTAAAGATAACGTCTGCCACACGAATTGGCCTTCATTTGAATCAAAGAAGAACAGAAAAAGCATAGGTGTTGAAAACAAAGGTCATCTGTTGGTCTCCAAACAGAAGAGTTCTAGTTGTAGCATGTACGATGTTGCATTTGGTTTGTATGATCACAGAATCGAGAAGTTGAATTTTAGCCCCCCCAGATTTAAGCTTTTTCTGCTTCTTGAAGATGAAGGTGTGGATTCCATTTGGTAACTGGACCTGATTCAAACCAGGAGGAAACTGCTTAAGACTTTTATGTATTTTCAATGGAATAAGACTGTTTTTAAAGTGCAGTGATTCGAATTCATAAGAAACAGTCACTTTGTGATATTTCATTGATCAACCTTCTCCCTTGAGAATCTGAACAGTTAACATTTCCATGGTGTTGTACAATTCATATCTCACTTCACGGTGTCCCCTCAAACAGCTGCAGATGCTATTTCTGTTTTACCTTTTCATTTGAACTGGAAATGTTTCAGTCATTTTCTGACTGTTCTGCGCTCTTCATTGGCAAAACCATTTACAGGCAACAGTGATCAAATGCACATGTTACAGCTGAGCCTGGCTATTTTAATGGACGTGTTTGTCATTTTCCTTTTACCCTCAGCTTTATATTCAGGCCAGGCGCCCTGAGAATCTGACCTTATCCATTGCCAGAGCAGCATACCACTCCCACCCCTTGCAGTTGCAAGGTGTGAACAGAGGAGCGCCGTACCAGCAATACCAGCCGGTCGTCATGCTGGAGCAGGCTTACATCATCCAGTGGGATGGCAGAGCGCCTGAGGATATCATCCTGTACCCAATCAACTTCAACAGGTACTGCCCTATGTTGTTAGAAAACGTTCTGTTTTAAAAGTTCTGGTGTTATGCGATTTTCCTGGGTTCTTTGCAACTGACCCTTCGAATGTTTTAGCAATCTGTGAGAGCACCAAAGTGAGGTGTTAATGACTGGCACTTACCGATGCAAAGAACTGCCTCTGCTTTTTCGTTATTCCAACACTTTTGATGTACAGAGCTGTTTCTCTTTCCAGTAAGTTTTGAAACAGAATCCAAGTAAGTCCTGGCCTGCTGTCCCTGAAATCCCTCCAGAAGAGCCCTGGCTCTTGTTCGTTTGTTTGTACTAGTTGCACATAATTTATTTCCCATATATATAAAACGCAGAAGTCATCACAGAAGTCCATCAGAATGTGCACAGAGCATTGCATCTTCTGTAATCCAAATAGCACTGCAATCACTGTTTCTTTCTTGATAGCATTTTAAAACTTTAGGATTCAGTACAACAAAATTGTAGGTTGTGCCCTATTTATTTTCCATGTTTCTTCCATCTCATCTAGTGTTCCGTAAAAGCAAGGCACAGCCAATTTAGACCTGCCTTTTCCCCTTGCAATCTATTTCATTTTATATAATTTCTTTCATGGTTTCCAGTTGTGGTTCAGGACCAGCGTACCTCTTACTTTAGTGAAATTACTTGTGTTTTGCGCTGGTATAACTTCTAGGAGAATCCTCTAATCCATTTGGTTTAACTGTGATGTATGTTGCCATGGCTGGGAAGAACTGCTGCAAGAGATGAGAACCACACCAGAAAATTCTCTGGCCATTGTCTTGGGCTCTGCAGTTTCCATGGCTCCTCAGTTTACTGATAACAAGGCAGTACAGGAAAAGGGCCACATTATACATGACTGCAAGCAACAAAGCCACATGAAGGCTCATATTTGCAAAGTAGACATTAAATAATTGACATAGAAAAAGTCAGATGCAGAAACATGTACCATTGGTAAATGGGGAGGATTTCCAAGTCTGTCCCGTATTATCCACCAAACCCTACACCTGTTGTCTGCTTCTCGAGCAGGGTGTCACTGCCATAGTTTTAGTTTAGGAAAGTTTTGGTAAAAGCCTAAAAAAATGTGAACATTGGAGCTCAAGAAATTTGGGGAAAACCCTACTTGTATTTCCAGTCATGAAGCCTCATTTCCAAAGCCTCATGTCCAAAGACAATGTTCCCTCTTTGTATATCCCCACTTTTGGTAAGTGATGTGTAATGGGTCCTCTTTGGATTTAAAGATCAAATGGCTGTAGGATCATGACCAAGTCCCTGGACAATCACTGCTTGGTTACTGTCACAGAGGGATGACTAGAACTAAAACACTCTTTTCTGTGTTAATGTAACTTCATGCATTTTAAGGAAGTGCAAAACCCATTAGTCACTCATGGATAAGCTGTTTTGTAATTATTATCTGTCTTTAAATAATTAGCTATTTCCTTGCAATTAAGAGTTAAGCCTTCTGCATCAATATACAATGGTTACCCAATCACTATGCCAGTTAGTACATGCCAAAGCTTTGGCAAGTACTTGGTCTTCAATCACAAATTCAAATCTTAAGGCAGCACTGTGTGTTTGATAGAATTCAGCTTTAAGTTTAGCCCTTGTTCAACTTTTACTATTGATAACCACAATGTGTTTGTGGTTCTCTTTGTCTTGTGTGAAACCAATTAAGTTATTTGAACGAGGCAAAGGTTTGTACACTTTTCTGATTCAGAAACAGCTGGCAAGGTGTGTGCTTTGAAAAACTAAAGGAGGGAAATATATCATAATAAGGAAAAAAATGTAATTTTACTTTCTAATTTTACTTAATTCCACTACAAGATACTGACTTAATAGAAAGGAATTAGAAGAGAGCACTGACCATGGTGAAGGGATTAGAAAACAAGTGTTATGAGGGGTAACTCACTGGGTAGTAGGAGTAGTAACTGGGGCTATTTATTCCAGAACAGAGAAGGCTGAGGGAAAACATCACTGCTCCCTACAGCTTCCTGAAAAGAGGACAACTCCGGCAGTGAGGAGGTGTCAGGCTCTTTTTTTCAGATGACATAAGATAGGATGCAAAGAAATGGCCTCAAGTTGCTCCAGGGGAGGTTTACATTGGATATCTGGAAGAATCCTCTTCATAGAGATGGTGGTTAGAGGTTGGAATAGGCTGCCCATGGAAGTGGTGGAGTCACTACCTCCCTGAGGCTTAGTGGTGGATGTGGTTGTGTTAGTTTGATGGTTAGTGATCTTATAGTTCTTTTCCAACCTAAATGGTGAGATGATTCTATGATTTAAAGCATCTTGCAAAGAAATAGTTGAGAATGAAATCATGTCACTACTGTGTGTCTTAAGGGTAATGGAACAGCAATGGTGAAATGTCCATACTTCATGCAACAACATAGGCAGAAGTCATTCCCATGGAAGCAAGTGAAGTGAAAAACAAGGTTTAGGAGCTTGAAGGAAATCAAATGCCTACTTAAGCAGTTCTGAGTATGACATTTGTTAAAAAGTGTTTCTAATCATTTTTTGAAAGGAAGAAATCTCAAATTGTGAAGCAGAGTAATCAGAGGCAGAAAATCCAGAAAAAGAGGGAAATCTTTTGCCTGTTTCAAATGGCTCTTTGCTGACTGTTCTTTTGCATTCTAAAATACTGAATAATCTGCCAAAAATGAGCTCTTAACATAGTTATATCCGTGGAAAACATATGTGATGCAAAAGAAAATATGTTTGAGGAATTTTACTAGTGAAACTTTGCAATCATTAATTTCAGACATAGCTTTACCAAACAACCTAACTATTTTTAGACTTGTCATTGTAAAATGATGGATAGGTACACCCAGGATGCTGCCTTCACAGCTAGATAGCCCTCATGCTTCTGGAAGGACTTTCTGTGCAGGCTGAAGGAAGGTCAGAGGGGAAATAAGGAATTTGACAGGAAGATGTGTACCAGGATTTGGACCTCTTTGGAGGTCAGGCATGCGGCTGATGTTGGATATTTGTGCCATTAACATTTTCAGTGTTTCTGAAGTGCTGTAAAAAGAGCTGATGAAAGCAATTCCAGTTTAAATGTTTACTAAAAGACTGGAACACCAAGATTCCTGGTGTGGGCAGGAGGTAGGGATGCACTCACAAGGTTGAGCTGAAAGTGGCAGTGCTGCTTTCTGCACCTGTGTGTCCAACCTGGGGAGTCCAGGAACTGCTCAACTATTTGCTCAGTGAAGGAGGACAACTTCTTTCTGCAGTGGCACGTGATGGGTTGCTGCAGTACGTGTGTCTTCTGTGCATGGATTCAAGACATGTTTAGAGTACTTGTAGATTTTCAAGCACAAAGTGTGAGAGCTTCATGAACAGTGGCCTCAAACTTCTCCTTCATGAGTTTCATCTTCTTTCAGGAGCAATACCCACCTCCTCAGAGCTGCTTTTGTGTTTTCTCTGTTCTTGTGCTTCATAGAAAGATGGGAACCAGCTGTTGAGTTGAGGGCTGTGCTCAAAACTGCTGTCTATTTCTAGAAGCACAAAGGCCCGCGGAGAGCGTCAGGATTGTTAAGAGAGGAGGGTGAGGCTGGTATGGCAGGAGGAGCGCCTGGAGAACATTATTTGCTTGCAAGTAAGTGCCTCCTTTCAGGTGCTGGAAAACAGTAAGAGGACTGGCTCTTCATAGGGTAGGAAAAGTCACAAACAAAGTCCTCCATTTAATGACACAGGCTTTGTGTGTGTGTGCAAATTCTCCAATCAAAGAAGAGGCTAAAGCAAATACTATTATCAAAGGCACATTGCTGTTCGATAAATCAGCCAGGCTTATTTGTGTTATCAGCTAATCTAAAGATAAGAATTAAATCTCTCCAAAGCCCATATCTGCAGTATAGTGTAATGAGTTGTGTTGTTGAAGCAGGATGAAAAGTATAGGCAATTAAATTAAACATTCCTTGTTTTTTATGAGCACAGGCAAATATCTCTATACTTGGTCTGCTAAGACTCAGAAGGAAGAGTTTTTCCTTATTAGGGCTCTCTGCTGTGATTTGACATTTCAGGAAGATGTGAGCAGGTACAAAGGAGGTATCACTTTTTTATAGGTGAACTGCACCAGTGCTGCAAGCAGGGTTAGGGTTAGTACAGGGCTGCCCAGCTGCCCTAGCCAATGCTGGCCCCAGGGAAAAGTTCAAGGAGCTTTCCCCATGTTGCCTTTGCCAGCACCCTCTCAGTGTCCCTGGAGAGGTACAATGAGTCTTGTAACACTCACATTTCGTGCCTTGTTGCAGGACTTGGATCCTTATGAGAGCTTTTCCTAAGATTTATTTGGCAGCAAAGAGCCAAATCTCTTGTCAAGAGCAAATGAAAGAGCAGATGTCCATGTGTGTGCTTGGGCACATGTCCAGCCTTTCCCTTGCTGTGGTATTTGTGCAGGGATGACACAGGTGCATGGTGATATCCCTGTGTTTGCTAGGCTGACATTCTGCACTATGGCTTGTTATCGTGTTCACAAGCAAATAATCTAATTATCCAAAAATTCAAGAGGCTGGAATGAGCTTGTGTCTAAATTTTGGATTAAAAAGCGTGGGGACCTGGGGCTCTGCGTGATGTGTAGTTTCCAAGATGCTGTCATCCATTCAAAGGTGGAGGTTTCACTGCAGGCAGACAACTTACACAGCCCATGTCTGCATTGAAACTCCAGGGGACTGGTTATATTTGTCTTTTTTCAGGGCTGTGTAGATGGGTGTTTTCCCTATGGCTTCTTATTCATTGCCAGTCTGATTCATACTTTCAGCTACTTGTCATTTTTGTGATTAAATTCTTTAGCGATGATAGGGTTTTTTAGGAAAACAAAGATAATGAGACAAGGCTAGAACATACTTGCTTCAGATTTGCCCAGTTCATGGATATTTCCTAAACTGTTCCTTTTTCAGATTAGTTCCAAATGTGCTTTTCCTTGTGATTTGCAGATTGACAAGTGGATAGGAAGATGAAATTAGTATCTCAAAGTGCGGCTAACAATTTAAGGCTGTGACTACTTGTTACTTGTACGTAACATGAGTGCCGACCTCAATCTCCCAGATCCAGATGTATTATAAGTAACACCAGCACTATTTCCAATAATAATAAGTAAAGTGCTACTTGGGTTTCATAGCTGGTTCCTGATAACATCTGTAATTCAGAGTTAATCATCCACACAACGCAGAAATCAGTTGAATTCCCTTCTGTCGGTTTCAATCGCTTAAATTACCCACAGGCCAACAAGTGGGTGAAAGCCTTTAGACATTTAAGGAAAAAAACAACTAGAAAGAGGCTGAAACATTTGCCAGAACACTGGGTTGCAGATTGAACCATTTCAGTATGGCCAGGCCAAACTGGGTGCTGGCATTGCCACGTGTGAGTGATCCTAAAGCCCTGTCTTTGCCTCCTGTCAGCAGTCCTTGTTGTTTTCTGTTCTCTATGTTTTTTTCTTGGACAGGATTAACAAGGAGAGCTGACAGTTTCAGTGAATGGACAAGAGCAGTCTAGCACTAACAAGTCCTCAGATGGCTGCAGCAAGCCAGGCTGCTGGTCCATGGGTATTTCCCAGTCCATTTTTCCCACCCGTGATGCTGGTTTAGGAGATGGTGTCCTGTATACAGATTTTGTGTCGAGGAGATTCAACTGGGTGCTGGGCAGGCTGTTGTGAGATTGAGAGGAAAAATATCAGTATCATGACTGAGATAAAGGAACACAGATCTTCTATTATTTGTTCTTGAGAAGGGCTGGAGACTGAGTGGTGGCTTTGCTGGTTTTGCCTTCTGAAGTTCAAAATTCGCCCTGTGAGAGGCAAACATGCAGAAGCAGCCTGTGAGAATTTTTGCTTGGCTCCCATATTCTGAACAGGAAAATTTTGAACTCCCATTTTTCTCAGCGCATGTAGAGCTGACCAAAATGTCAGAGGGTTTGTTTTAAATAGGAGTAATAACAGTTGTGGGAGGCTGAATCACTGGATGGAAGTCTCTTGTTTTTTCATGCCTGAGGAAAAAATAAGTAATTTTCAGTTGTACTCTATTGCATGCCCTCATTGGCTTACACCAGATTGTCATCAGTGAGATCAGGATTTGGACTGTGCACGTCCATGGTCATCAGTTATGTGACACACCATGCCAATAGACATGGTGGAGCCGTTTTTCAGAATAACTGAGGGGTTCCCTGAGCCAAAATACAGCCAGCAATGATGTACAGCACTAGATCCTACCCATATGCTCAGTATTGATACTTCATCTGACACAGTCACAGGACATAGTCACCAGTGAACAAGTGTTCGTTTGTCCTCTCCCAGGCAGTGAGAGTCGCAGACATGTGCTCTTTCAATGTTTACTGCAGCCAAATCTCATCTCAAACTTGTGTGACTCACATTCCACCACTCTCAGAAGTCTCCCCTCCTTTGCCTGTTCAATCTTGTTTCCCTGAGTGGGAGTTTGGGATTTAATTATGGGGGCTGTTCTGAGGTTGTAACAGAGGTATGTATGTGTGCACATGGAGATCTGTATTGACCATACGTCCAAGAACAGGAAACCTCTTGCCTGCTGTTTTCCCTCATCCTTTTTTGCTTTCACTTATCCCAAAAACCTGCCCAATGCCAGAGCACACAGATACTTTTTAGCACTTTGCCCCATGTTTCAAAAGAGCCAGAACTGCAAAACGGCAAAATTCAGGTGAAAAGAAAATGGCTTCTCGGGTTAGTTCTACCCAGCCATTTCCAAAAGGAAGTAAACAGGATAGACACATTCATAAACTCACATGAAATGTGCTGTGGGGATCATTGAAGGACAGCAACAGAGGGGCAGAAGTGCTGTGTTTGATAGATCTTGGTGTAAGTTCAGAAACCTTCCAAGTAGCATCTGAAACTGTTAGAACTTGCTAATGATGCTGTGCTATTGCATATTTAGCTTTCCCCTTTTAAAGGTCTTTTGTGTGGGGTTGGTTTTTTGGTTTTTTGTTTTGTTTTGTTTTGTGAAAACAACAGGAAAACACTGACTTGATTAAAAACAGGAATGAAAAAAAAAATACTGTTCCTTGCTTTTAAAATGAACTGAACTTTATCACTAAAAAATTATGAACATGCTTACATAGTTTTGTGATGAAAGCATCCTAAATATCTCAAGTTAGTTTCCTACACGTCTATCTGCCTTTCATTTATATCAATAGCTAATTTCAAAGTCAGACCCTCCATCTGAGTGTATTTTTGTTTTTCTTGCAAGATTCACATAAGAATGAAAGTAGAAGAAAAGTCCAATGCATTGCTACATCAGATAGCATTTTCTGTATCAGTAGAATGACTTCTGTCCCTCAAATTTTAAATGACTTCTTTCTGCTGATCTTTGTGCATGTGATGGGAAATGTCCTTTCCCAAACAGGCATTTCTTCTTGCCAGTGCAGAGCGTGTCCTCAGGACACCTGCAAGGATCCCAGCTGATAAGAAGGCAACCACTGCAGCAGAACAAGGGCTTCTGCCCTATAGGATATTGCTAGCTCAAATGTTTCTGATTCTGCCTGCCAATCTTCACCTCAAAGTAGCAGTGAGAAAATACGACAGAATGGAGAGTTTGAAGCAGAGAAATAAAGGAGGAGTCATAATTCATTGACCACCCTGAAAATAAGACAGGCTTCCTGCACTGGAGACCCAGCCAGGAGGTCTCTGTGGCCAGTGCTGTGGCTGAGGGAGGCACATGCACATTTGCTTTCCTTTGAGCGCAATGTCCAAGACATCTCATGCCTGACTGCCTCTTCTAGCCTGAGGTTGCATTTCTCATTCACTTTTGGCAATGGAGAAAAAGACATTTCACCCATGTCCTGAGGGCGTCCCACAGCAATACTCTGTGCTTCGCTTTTGTTGTGCACAGCTGTACAACCAGGCATTTGGGAGAGTTTACAGCAGCTTCTGTACAAGCTGAAGAGCCAAAACCAAAGTAAAGAACTAAATAGGAAGCTGTTAAAATACCACGAAATTAAATTGAAAATAAACACCTTATTTTTTCCAACATTTACTTAAAGGATAACTTTAAATACCTTCTCTTCACCCATCTCTTCCCAAGACCTTTGTTGTGGGAACGTATTTATTTCCTTCTCTTCTTTCACAAACTCCCAGGTAGGTGCCTTCCATTTGATCTTCTCAATCGTGATACAGTTTATTTCAGAGTTTGGTTCAGCCTGCTCACGTGCACAACAGGCTCTCATTGCACTCAGATTCCCAAGTACCCCAGTGACTCAAGACAGTCACAGCTGTGGTTTTTTCATCATTTTCTTTCTTTTTTTTTCACCAACTCCAATTTCCTTCCCTGGTGCCTTTTCTGTTCCCTGGGGAGGTGGCAGTCAGCACAACATGGCACCAAGGCTGGTTCCCAACATCTGAAGGAGATGACAAGGCCATTTTTTTTGGTAGTGTCTTCAGGGGATGAAATGTGCTAATGCAATGCAAATTACCCTTATGAAACAGCCAAATGTCTTGGGACTCCATCCCAGAAATATCCCACTAACATGGCTCTGGTGCATTTCTTTCATTTCCTCTAGTCAAAGGCCAAATCATCTGAAAATATATCCATTTTCTAGCTGTCCTATGTTATGACACAGCTGGAGTTGGTTAAAATCTAGATGGCATAAGCTGATGGGTCTTTGTGTATGGCTTTGATTTATTATTCTAGAACAGCCTGTCCCTTCTTCAGTACTGTAGTTTTGTTCTGCTCTAACGAGAAAGCCAGAAAATGTCTGAAGCAGCTTTGCTATTATATAGTCCACATCTAATGCAAAGTAAAAGTCTAGGCATGCAGGCTCCCAGGTTTTGTTGTTTGCACTCCTCAGTGCTTTACAGACCAGGATGAGTGGCAGATCTTCTTAGCAGAGAAACTTTGCCTTCCTCAGCTTCACAGGGCCCTGAAAGGCAGCTGGTGATGGTGGTAACTGTCTGCCTTCAGGCCAAATTAGTATTTTCACATTTTTACCAGGAAGCCAGGTAATTACATTTACAGCCTTGGTGGTTTTGGAAATAGAAGGAAAGCAAACCACAGTAATTGGTCAGGTACCTGCATGCGGTGCACTGAGCCACTTCAGAGGCTGGAGAGGAAAAAAAATAATTACACAAATAGTCTTGTTATTCAGTTTCTCTTTTCAAGTGTAAACATCTTGTGACATTCTGCTTTTCCCAGTACTAGTGCACCCTGCAGTCAGGAAGGGTCTTTGGTTTTGGGAAAGACTGTAGCCATCAGCATCTGAACTGTGCTGTGACTGCATCTTTCTCCAAGCAGAAAGAAAAAAATGGAGTTTTGAGGCAGATTTTCTCTCCGTGAGGTGACAACGAAGGTCACAGCATAAAGAAAAGCCATAGGGACAATTAGTTGCAAATATGCATGCTAACACTGTGGTGGTCAAGTGTTAAAAGACCATTTAACTTTACCTGTAGTTGTTTTAAACTGACACTGAAGAAAGAGCAGGGGAGAGGGAGATTTTAATGGAAAGCCTGATCATAAACCTTGCCGTAAAGTGGAGGAAGCAGATCTCTTAAGGCTGTGGCTCTGGTTCAAGTCAGAGATTACTTTCTGATTCCTAGACCAGTGCCCCTGGTGAAATGTCTGCTCAGTGCTGGTTCCCTCTCCTGCAGCAGCTCCAGATGAACTAAACTGAGCCCTGGCAGCCTCTGGAGTTGTGAGCAGGTATGTGACTGGTTGTTCCTCGGTCCTATGAGCAAGGAAGAGAAAATCTCTTCTTTTATGCCATCCTGGCACCTGACTCAAAGTCCTTTGAGGTCAACTTGGGTCTCTGGATCAGACCTTTGTATAAACAGACGTTGTTTCCAGACAAAGGGGAAAAAATAAACCTGATTTTCTCTGGCACAGAGGATTTGGGTGTATTTTTTTCTGGTTAAAGGAGGAAGAAAACCTCAAAATACATTTATTTGTTTTCCCCTGAAGATTGTGCTCTTGACTGGAGAGCATCTCTCCCGCATTCATGCCCTTAAGCAAATTTTCTCTTTCCTCCTTTTTATGACAGAGGAGACTGGCTGCACATTGCCCTCTGCTATCCCAGGAACACCATCTTCCACGTGGTGAAAGATATCTACCAGCGACGGACAGGGATGGTGCACAGCATAAAGCATTACCTCATGGCTCCTTCCCGTGACAGTGTTCTCAATGGGACCGGCGAGCAGCTCTTCTACTTTGACAGAGCATTGGGGTGAGCCCATGAGAGACCTCCAGTGAACAGGCAGCAAACCTCTGCGGTTCTTCTCATTCCTGTCCTGCTTCTTCCTTTCCCTGTCTCATAGTTAAAGTTCAGTCTCATCCATCTTGCATGGTCCTTTCATTGATTTCAGGTCAAAGCAGAGGTATGGGACGGTATAACCTAGATTAGGCCTACTTCAGTCAAGCACCAAGCAGCAAGATAGATTGGGAAATTTCAACTTCTTCATACTCCCATGAGGAAAGGTTGACCACAGTGCATCTCTTATTTTGAAGGCAAGAAGAGAGTCCTAGAGGTCATGCACTGTCTTTAGAGGAATCCAGAACACCTTTACTTAAGTAAATATCTTACGAAACCATGTTTCCCTATTTGCTAAAACAGTTGGGAAGGAAAAAATTGTTCAGTGGTCTAACCATGATGTTTCACCTGACTAAGCAGCTACTTTAGAAATCAACCCACAAATGCCAAACTTGAAAATAAGATGTGATGTATTTATTCTTTCAACCATAACACATGAGCAATCAAATCCCAGAATGTTTTCCCTGCTAACCAGGTTTCTTGGTGATAGCCAGGTCTCTTTTATGATAGGAATTGTGAAATAACAGTTTACTAGTCAATCCCACTTTTCTTTTTTTTTTCTTTTTTCTCCATTTTTTCTTTCTTTCTTTCTTTTTTTTTTTTTTTGGAGAGGAGGGGTTAACTGTTGCCCAAATTCTGTTAAAAAAAAAAAAAAAAGGTTGTTTACTACTGAAAAGCAGGGGAAAATTGTTACACGTGTGGGTCTGTAGAGGCAGAACCATTGTCTGCCAGCAACCGTCTGGACCTGGTACGTGCATATTGATGGACATAACCCAACTTAATTCTGGCAGTATCAGCCTTTTCATTCTGTTTAATTCAGCAGTGCTATTTTTAGCCTCTCAGAGTACAAAAGTTAGGGGACTGGCTTTTTTCTTTTCCTGTTGTTGTTTTGTAGACTTTATTTCATAATGAGTGGGATGTTTCCCCTTCTTTTTTTAACCCCACATGCTGGATCCTTGGAGAGGAACCAAGCTTACTCATTCTTTCTTCCAGACAAATAGAAACAAATATTTAGTTTTTAAAGAAATAGAAAAAAAGCAAAAACAAAACAAGAAAACCTTTACAGCTCATGCATCTTTTTGATCCTGAAGCTTAGCTGAGCTGTTTATGTAATTTCCTCTGCCTGAATTGCAGAATGGACGCAATTGAAAACACACTTGAACAGCTAGGAAAAAATGAACTCCAAGGGCCAGAAGATCTGGCTGCCTTAGAAGTTTTGTCATGCATGCCTAGGGCTAAGCTGTGCCTGTAGGCCAGGGCCGTGAGATGCAGGAGCCAAAGGGGACGATGCCAGTATTTCTAAGCAAGCCTGTTTCCTTCTGCACAAAACAGCATGAGCATCTAGCAGGATGCAGCTGCGCCTGGTGCTGGAGGTGATGCATACTCCACAATGCTTGCCCAACAAAGGAAGTTGGCTTGGGTGTACGGACTGAGAGTGCTGCAGGTCTCATCATGCTGGGTTGAGAGGGAGGCTCTACTTGTGTCCTTGCAGACCAGTTTTGAATGTACAAGTTGCAGGTGTTCTGTATTACACCACTCTAAGGGTTCTTCAGTGGTGTTGCAAAACGGGAGGGATAATAGAATTTAGCATGCAAAAACCCTCCCTCTATTCAGCTTTTCCCTTAAACACTTCATGACTCTGATCAGTATGTTTGCTCTCATTTGTAGGTACCTATTTGTCTACCTGCAGGCCCACGAAGCTCGTCAAGGGCACAGTTACTGCTCCCAGCAAGGCTGTGAACGTATCAAAATCATGGCGCAGATGTACCCGGGGGGGTCCTGGAGCTGTGCCCCCAACCCCTTTTTGCAGAGGCCAGCTGCCCCGCAGCGACCTGTGTCCCAGCACCAGGCAGTGCCATGCAGGGCTTGTGGGGCCCCACAGGTAAGAGCGCCCCTCCTACAGCACCTGAGGTCATGCAGCACGTATGCGTCAGTAGGGAACAGCTGCTTGTGAATCTGGCCAGCACTGTGTAACATGTGGAGGGAAGGATTTTGCACTAAATTTCTGCAGTTTTCTGTACTACGCTTCAAAGATAACCTCATAGAAATCACCCGACTGGAAGCAGGTGAATGCACAGTCACAGCATCTTTTTTCCCACCCCCTTTTTTTTTTTTCTTTTTCTTTCAAACAAGCATAAAAGAACACTTCAGAGAGCTCAGACTGGATTAGCCTTGAATTCCAAAGTGCAGTATTGCTGTTGAATTTCAGACTGGGAAGTAATTCTGGTTAATAAGAATGATGGGAAAATCAGACCTAGGTTCTCTTTTCATTTACAATTCTGTAAATCCTGTAGTATTATTTCAGGCTCATACAAATCCGCACCTCGGTTATAATCAGGCAGGATATATGAAACTTACATTCAACTTCTTATTCAGAGGCAGAGTGACCATCAGAGGTCCCTACCAACCTCCACTGCCACAATTCTTTGGTAAATGTTGTCTTAACAGCAAGCACTTGTGAATCAGGGTCATAGTTTGAAAAACTATGTTCTTCAAGCTTTCCAACTGTGAGCATTGGTGCTTGGTGTCATTCTGCTGATGAAAACCAGTTAGCCTACCAGTTTTTTGAGGCTCTGTCTCCATGTAATTGCAGCTTGCTATCACCAGCACGCCCTCAGTCAAGTATGTAAGAATCCAGATCCAGTCCCTCAGCAAGGCAGACATACAGAACCACTTGACATCTGCATTCATTAAGGTATGTGCTTTGCTACATTTGAAATGGTGATTAAACAGGGAGAAACTTTATCTCCAAGGTAAGTTATTGCAAAACCTTGCTGAACTTAGGCAGAAGGAAATGGGAAGTTCCCCTGGAAGACAGGAGTGCATTGTTCTCCTTTACAATTAGCTCCATTCTAATCACTAGGAGTTCGTATTCTATTCAGATGAGGATTTGAGCCCTAAAGGGGAAAAAAGGCTTTTTATCACCTCAGAAGAAGAATTAACACCACCACTCTAATACAGAGGATGTGGGGAGAAAAGCACATCAGAAAGCAGTGCTTACAAAAGGATGAAGGGAAAAAAACAAGCTTGTTTTTCTGACTTTCTCTGGCACTGCTCTAAAAGATAAAAATAACTGTATTTCACGTCTGAAGGAGTTGGAGCTGTCAGGTTATCCCTGCACATGCCTTACACCTCTGCTTGGATGGAGAAGTGTGACTGAAATCACGTCAGCAAGGATGCTGCCCAGGTTCACATGCCGCGGAGTTATATTAAGTGCTGACAAATGCCTCCTCCTCGCTCTGCCTGACCCCCTGTTACATCTCTGAGAGCCTTTGTCTTGCCAAAAGCAGAGATTGTGGCACATCCTGGGAGCTGTAACCTGCAGAAGGAGCCCCTGCTGCAGGAAGCAAGGGGAGTAGGAGGCACGTGTGCTAAACTCCCTCGAGGCCCAGGGATGGCACTACCAAAAACGAGTTTGTTTTTGAGATCTTGCTATACTGACATTCCCAGGGAAGCAAAAAAAAAAAAGTCCACGTGTGGCTTCTGTCCCACCACTGCTGTCTTAGCACTTCTCTCCTGCTCTTTGGTCAAATCTGCCATGCCAAGTGACAGTCATTTCACCCACATGAGAAGAATCTGTGTTAAGGCTGAACTAAGCATTTTACTCCCAGTATTTTTGGCTTCCCAAATGTATTTCTTTAACACACAAAATATGTCCATGACCTCATTTTTCATGTTTTTGGTACCCCAATGGGCTTCCCAGTGCTACTCAGAACGAATGGCTTTTCTTCCTCCTTCCCTGATGGTTTATCAGTGATACCACTTCATCTGCACTAATTACATATGGAAAACTACAGGCTGTAAACACCAGATATTTTCCTCGCTTGTAATGCCCTCCTTATGGAAAAATGGGAGCATAGCCTGAACCTCCACATCACTCACTGCCTGCCTCCATAAAACTTACTTCTGTGTTTTGTTGCAGATAAATGACACGACGCTCCTGTTCAGTAGCCCTGGGGTGTTCTTCGTGGTGCTGGATGCATGTTCAGGAGCAGTTGTGAGTAGGCGGCACTTTGACACAGTTGCTGGGGAAAATGTGACCGATTCAATAACTGATTATGTTCAAACATTAATAAAAGAGAGGTAAGCAAAGTGCTGAAAGCCCAGCTTGTGTAGAAGCCTGTGGCTGATAGACAAAGAAAGAAAAATGAGCTACTTTCATATCTGAACCTGTGCTCTGAAGGAATCTGGCAAAGACTGAATACGTACAAATCCTGAATATCACTCAGATAATAAGAGAAGGACTGTCTCTCTCTCAGAATTGCACAGATTAGAGCAGAAAGAGACAGATTTTCTAGAAAACTGTCAATTCCTTCTAAATGAACAATCCATTTTTCCAATATGGAGAAGATAAGGTCCTTGCAATGACATTTGCAGTCCTGTGTACACATCCCAAGGTCCAGCAGTTTCCTGGCAGTTGATGATTCAGTTTTCCATTTCTGAAATGGGTTGGTTTCTGTTTACCCTTAATGATTGTTTTTACCTCTTCTGACAGATGAAAATCATAGGTGTGCCAGATTTTCCAGTAGGACTTTGCTTTGGATGAGCCGATGAACAGACCTGCGTGCCTGTTACCTTCAGTGTGTCCTGGCAGTGGTCTGGATCATCTCTGTTTGTGTCTGTTCCACATTCCTTGTGGTTTTATGTGTCGCCACATAAACATGGAACAACAGAGATTTATAGATAAATTCTTGGCTGCTGGCAGAAGCAGGTCAAATAACCAGAAAACAGACTTTCAGTCCAAAGACATTTCTGAGCAGTTCATGACCAAAGATTAGAACACTGCAGAGTTATTCCATCTTTACTTCTGCACACGAGTATGTACATGTATAGAACGTGCACAAAGTGACAAATATGCACGTGATGACTGTACATTTGTATTGATTTTCTTGCATGCTTTTGCAAGCTGGACATTCAGCTAAATGCAACCAGTTGTGCCTGTAATTCATTGCAGGTACAATTCACTGAGGACTTGAAAGCACATCTGTGAGGATTGCAGCCAGGCAAGCGCTTGACTTTAAAGCAGCTTTTCAGTGCATAGATGGCTAAAGAGTCTCAGAACTGTAAGCTTACATGTGACTGAAATCACAGGGATTTAAGTATGTTCTTAAAATTAAGCAATCAAGTCCTTTTCTTAATTGGTCTCGCAGATTCTTAACAAGGGTAATATTTTGCAGTCGTGCAGTAATTACTATCCTTCTTTTCAGATCACTTGTTCTTGTGTGCTCTAGAGATATTGGAGACAAGGTGTGGAGCTCTGAAATGTCTGTTTTTACAAGGTTAGGTTCGGCAAAGCCTATTGTCTTCCACAGAGAAGGTAAATATTTTTTATTTTCTTGGATGAAACAAAGGTGAAGCACCAGACTTGGGAAGTTCTTACTTACAGTTTTACCTTGAATTGCTGTAAAAAATCCATCAGTATCATTGGTCCAGAAAATTCAAGTCATTTTGGATCACAGATTTTTATACCCTTAGAGCATTCATTTAGAAATATTTTCACTGTATTTGCAAAGAAATGAGAAAGAAAGTAGGAAAATCATTGCAGATGACACTGGCCAGATCCTGATTAATGCTCTATTCCATTCCAAAGACTGTTCTCTTCATAGTAAGACGTTTGTAGGCACCTCCTCACTGCGGTGCCTTTAAGCAGCACTCGTTTCTGGCAGAACAGCTTTCAGCCTGAATTCTGTTTCTGATGGATTTGAGGGAACTGCTTGTGGAAGCTCAGTGTGCACATAGCTGCCAGCTACATACTGCCTTCATTGTGCTGGGTTTCCTATTAGAAAACGGGGCTGTTGAAGTCCAGGTTTGGACAAATGACTCAAGCGATGAGGAAATTAGGAAAATAACTAGCTAGCTTGAGTCAGATTCCACCTGCAACCTCTTAAGCAGAAATCAGATGCAGAATTGGTTGTATTTTCAGCTCCTTTTTGTTGTTGTTGTTGTTGTTGTTGCTTTTGCTTTATTGAAATTTACTTTCAAAGCTTATTGCTGTGACTGTTCCAGGAAGAGAACAGCATAATCTTTACAGCAGAGACAGTAGTTCACTTTGGTGCCTGTTTGATTCCTGAGAAGCTGTTTTATCTTTCATCCTTTCAAAGCAAAAAATTTGAGGTTTTCTTTTTTTTTTTTTGCTATTTCTTTGTCCTGGAACTTCATTGCTTCATTCTTTCATCAAAGCCCTGAATACTTTTGAAAGGAATGTCTTGATTAAAAAGGACTCTTTTTTGTTTACTTTGTCAAACTTAGTTCCCTGGCACACCTGCACTGCTCGCTTGGATGCAGCCATTCCAGGTCATTTTTGGGAGCTCGAGTCCTCTGCCCCTGCAGCACACAAAGGAATACACAGGGCCACCACAAGTCCCCATCAAGGGCCGTTTCCTTGCTCTGCTGCTTCACTTGAGAAGTCAGGGTCATTGTGCTGATGGCTGACAGTGGGATTAAGCCGTGTTGGCTGATGAAGCGTTGCCCCTGTTTTACTTTTCTTAAGGGCAAGGGTGATCACCTGCACGCCTGCCCTAAGTTCCAGTCTGGGTAATCATGTTCAGATTCATGAGCTTTCTCCTGCTGATTCAGGTATGTGCACTATTCTACTTCACAGCTCCAAAAGCGACTGCATGCAGGGCTGTGTTCAGCCGCCGCTGTGGTCCGCTCTGGGGGGCTGTGGTTCAGGGCAGGCTGGAGTATTTCTCCCAAATACGTATTGCTGCTGCCAGGGATAATGCACAAAGCAATCCTCTTGACCCCAGTGGGATCAGGATTTAGGGTCTTGTTGCCTGGTTCTGCAAAACCTTATTTAAATTAGAAGTGTTTACGGGAATAGTCTTGATCCAACCATCTGCAAATAGCCTTGGGAGTCTTTGCAATGAAAAGCATAATATAAACACAAGACATTATTATTAAAATCAAAGAACACATAATGCCTTTGTACTTTGGGACAGCAGAGGACAAGAGCAGAGCTGACATGGGGAACAGTTTATGCATAACAGGAAGAAAGTGATGTAAACTAATAAAAGAAGGATTCAAAATGCCTAACCATTTTCATGTAGTCAAATATGAAAAAGTACCAATGGTTAAAAAATAAAGAGTAGAACATCCCTCTAACTCACATCTGGGATCCCATCTTAGCTTATTGAAATACCAGCAGATCTGTGACGCAGTGAGGTTACAGCTTTGGAAGCCCTATTCCCTCTTTCATCATTCTTTTTGCCTTTTCAGCGTTCCATTATTTTAATCCAAGGGGGAAAAAAAAAAGGCTAAGAAGTTCCAATGATGTTCATGCTGTATTGCTAATAAGTGAAAGGATCCACCCAGGGGGTTACACTCACTGTGTCTGTTTTACAGGGAGTTTTGCTATGCTCGGCTATAAAGGACAAGCCAAGCCCTCCTGGATTAAAGTCCTAAATCACACTCGTTATCAGAAAACTGCTTCTCTACAGCATTATGTTCCCTTGAAGACGAAAGAGTATCAATGTTCAGATAATGCCTTTTCTCAGAACCACTCAGAGCACAACTCTGCAGGGGCTGCAGCACCCTGCGATTAGCATCGTTGGTGTAACCACAGCCAGGCAAGTCCAGCAGCTGTCACCAAATTGCTCTTGTTTTTATGGGATTGTATCAAACCGATGTTGTTCACTTGTATATTTTATAATTAATAAATATATTCTCATCTTACTCGCTATGGTAGAGTTTTATTTTCCAAACAGTGCCCTACAGGGCGGATAGGAAAAGCCTGTGGACTGCACTTCCCAAGGAGGAGAAGTGTTTGAGCAGTGTCTATGATTTGGTGTCAAACGGTAAGTTCTAAAGGCAAAACCCTGTTCTTCAGTGTCATAGGCAATGAAAATGAAACTTGGCATGGAAACTTTAGCAGCATCTAGCAGTGAAACAGATCTTCTATGGCATTTTAGGTGAGCTCACAGACATCTACTTGCATCAGTGGGTAAGCGTGTGATCATCTTACAATAATATCTTCTAATCAACCTGAATATATATGGTGACAACAAGGAATTACAAATGTCTGTCTGTAGCTAATGACTGGTGAAATGCTATTTGCCCAGTTGATGCGAACATTTAATTAAACATGTGCTGTGCAGGGTAAAATCTTGCATTCCCCTTTCAATGACTGTATTGACTTTCTGCTCCCATGGAGGGTTGAACTACTGCTGGTATTAGTAGCTAAGATTCTTTGCTTTTTGAAATGAAAGGCAAAGAAAGAGCTATGTATGCAAACAGAGACAAACCGATGACTCACTGACTACAATTTAAGTACAAAAGTAGGATGAAATGATGGGATTCTTATTTTGCTTTGAAAGCAATGTTACCTGGTGACAGCAAGGAAGGAGAGGGCAAGTTCAGACTACCATGTCTTTGCCACGGAATTCTTTACAGGAGCTGCACAAGTTTACAGAACGTTCAAAACTGGAAAAAAAAAAAAAAAAAAAAAAAAAAGTTGAAATTCTGACACATGTAAATAAGGTAATTATGATGTTCCTTTGTTATTGTTTACTTGCTTCCTGTTAAGCCCACATCTAAAATCTTGGATTTCTTTTTTATGTTCAGAAATCACAAGCCAATCAATGTCGTTGTTTGTCTTAAAATGTGATAATTCTCTATTTTCTTATACAGCAGAGTAAAAGAAAATGCATAGGTAGGGCTTGTTGGCTGGCTGCAGCTGTGTTGGATTACTTTGTTGATTGGTCACTGTGGTTTTGAGTGTGAAGATCCTAATGGGGGAAAGGCCAGCTCAGAGAAAAAGGCCAAGGATTGGTTTATTTGCATGGAGAAAACTTCATTTTTGCGTCATCCTCTTTTTGCAAACAAGACAAAAAAAGTAATGGGTGTTGGGGTCCTGACTAACAGAGAGAAATGTAAAGAAGTAGCTTTACTTTTACTGCTCAAATATGCAGGTGAGTGTGTATTTGCTGATGTTCCTTCATGTCTGTAATGGATGGATCCGTGGCCGTAGATAAATGTGTAGCATCATAGATCTTTTCTCAACAGAGAAACATGTTTTTTTTTCCAGCTCTTCTACAAAACTATACTGCCCTTTCCCTCACTATTTAGTGCAGTGGGAACTTTGCATATCAAGGCTAGCCCTTCTGTCACTTTGGGACTTATGGGAGCATGGGGACTGTGCTTCACAGCTGAGGTGCCATCACACACCTCCCCACAGGCCCAAGGCTTGAAGGAAATAGACATCTGAAAGATCTGTGGGCAGAAGAGGAGACTGTGGCTCCATCTCTATGTCAGGAAGGAGAAGCAGGAGTTGGGTTCAGCCAGAGGAGAGGTTCTGGCTTGCTAGAAAGCGTGAAGAAGTCATTGATGCTGCTCAGGAAAGTAGGCTGGAGCAAACCCCTTGAGGAGCAATGGGAGCTGAGGCTCCTGGTGGAGACAAGTGGTATGAGAGCCCAAGCAGCTGGCACTGACCCTCCTTGGAGCTCTCTGAAGTCCTTTTGAACTATTAGTACCTAATTGTTATGATTTCTGAGGCCATGCAGGGGAAGAAAAGCAAGAGGTTTTTGGCTGTGAGCTTAAGCCCAACATTGGAACAACTACTTACAGAGTGAGGCTTTACTTTCTTGGAGATTTATTTGATAATCCCTGACAGGTCCAGAGCCTGGATCCCAATAAAACTTTGCAGAGCTCTAACCCCAGTCTGAGACTAAACAACTGGCAAAAGACAAGCCTGGTGAAGGAGAGGAATGTGCCTAAACTCCTGAGAAATCTCTCTTCCTCCTCCCACTTCAGAACGAGAGCAAATGGCAAATGTCCTGGAGGGGAAGGCGTGGAGCCATGGTGAGCCAGATGCAAACAGCAAAGTACCACAAAAGCAATAAGAAAAATATTTACATCCTGATGGAGCTATTTGAATAGTTAAAAGCGGCTGCTTGAAGAGGATTCAGGATGCTGTGATCCTCATAAGCTACTGCACACGCTTTCCTTACCCTGAGAAGATCAAAAGTCTCAAAAGCCAGGAACGGTCCACAGAAGATGTTCCTCCATGGAGCCTTGGGACATTCAGGATGAAGTTTTCAAGGTCTGCTGCTAGCTTGGCGTGTACCAGAAGCCTGTGTGTGTGAAGCTATAGGGTGTTGCAGTACAACAATAGGGTAAGTGTTGCGTGGCTATTTTGTTTGTGGAGAACTGTCATATTCCTCCCTGGAACGTCCAGAGCAGGAAAGTCTCCATCTACATGCTGGAGTGCATGTGGACTACGAGTGCCCTGTAGCTAATGCAGGCACGTTCGGTACATCTAATGCATTCAGGACATACGCCTGTCCTGTTATTTCCAGAGCATTTTTTCAATGGGTACACTTTAGCTCCTTCTGAAAGCATTGTTTTGGCTGTACACCAAGAACTTTACCCAGTAAAGTTAGTGCATTCTGAGCCTCCGAAGCTAAGGCTCAGCTTCCCACCACCTGGATGGTCTGAAAACTTCGTGATGTGGATGAGGGTTCAGTGAAATGCTGAGCAATTTAAAAGGATGCAAGACTGGAAGTCAGTGAGACTCTGAAGGGTGGAGCATTGTGAATTGCAAATGATTTTGCTTTAGCTAAGCCAAAAATTTCTTCCTTTCCTTTTCAAGGTCTGTGAGCCTGTGCAAAAGAGATCAATACTGAAAAAAAAATATTATTTTTATAATTAAAAAAAACCACATCGGTTTTAAAAAATATAAATATATATACACACATATTTCTGCCTCAAAATAGTTTGCCAATATTGCAACAAATTTGCAAATGTCTGAGTTGTCTTTAATTTATTCATTGTAAAAACTCCCTCTAACTCCGGCTCCTCTTTCAGAAGCATCGTGAACATCAGGAATTTGAAGTGACACTTATGTATGGAAAATTTGAGCAGAATGACATGGGATAAATTGATAAGAAAATGATTCATTGGGAAAAAAAGCGAGTTATGCTTTTGACTCAAGTATTGATTTCATTGAAAAGTAAGGTTTGTTGCTGCATTTCATCCTCCTGTACTTGCCAGCAAAAACAAGCAGCTAATGGCTGGATGGCAAGCACAAGATCAAGGGCAGGAGTAGCTTTGCAGCTGTGCTGCCCTGGGAATGCATTTTCATTAGTTATCCCTAGAAATGAGTTTGTTTACTTGTGAGGATGTCTGAAGGCTTTAGCTGTGCTCGTGGTTCATGTGTGAAGGCTCCCCTTGTACAGGAATGTCACTGTAGCAAGAGCTGGCATGTCCTCAGATTCGAAAGGCAAATGCACTCATAAAATCTGTCTTCCCAGCTGGGGTTAAAATGCAAAATTTCCTGATCAGGGTGAGAGGACAGCTGCTGCTGTGCAGTGTCAGCACGGAGGGAGCAGAGGCGCTAATTAAACAGCTCCTCCTTCTGAAGAATCAGCTGCCAAACTGAAGTTGGCATCTTTGCATTTAGATGAGGAAATATGCAGCAGCTCTTCAGACCTAGCCAATGAACCAGGAAAAGCTCAGCATCAGCTCACATTTCCTTTATTCTGGTTACAGCAGGCTGAGGGCCCAGGTCTGGCTGCCCAGAGCAGGAAGGAGAGAGTCTGCTGCCCACTGGGCTACTAGGTGACTTTGACAGCCAGGCTCACGTGAGCTTTTCTTACACTTCTCCGGGTATGGCTCCACATCCCTGCTTGGTATGTGGCCTCTCTTGTAGTAGTCAGGGTGCATGCAGATTTCTTGCTCCTATTTGATATCTTCTTTGGGGGACATTAGGGATCTGCTGTGTATCTCCCATCCTTGCTGTGTTTGTGTGGTTAATGTCTCTGCTGGACATACCAGGTAGGAGCCTCCTCTTTAGCAGATGCTGGTTTTAAAAAGCATCTTAAAATACCCTATATCAGGAGTTACTTGCTTAAAATTCTGTTCAGAGGCTTGGCTGGTTGTCTCCTGGCCATGCAAGGTGCTGAGGCCATCCTGGAGGGCTCAGCTGTACCATCTGGGCACTGGAGTGTCCAGAGGACCCTACCACTAAGCCTGGAACAACCCAAATTCCTTGGACCATTTGTACTTTTTTTACCCCCAGGGCTGTCTGCTCTGTGTTGCCTCCAGCATTAAAACTGCATGGAGCAATGTGGATGGGGATTCCTGCCTACACAGTGTGCTTTCTAGTACAGTATCGCTGCTGACACCTGCAGTAGCAGCCAGCTGGGGACTAACGGTTTCCTGTATCTACTTTTAGCATTGTCTGCTGGTATTGTTCACTATTTGGAAAGGTCCAGCAGCTGGGAATCATTTCAGAGCATCTGCCTTGCCAGATCCAGGGATATGAGTCCCACTGGCCATTGCCAGGCAGCTTTTAATGGCCAGATGAAAGAGCTTTTCTCACCCAAGAGAGGTGTCACAGATGGTGTTTGAGAAACACTGGAGATGATAGACTGAGCAGGACGCTCACATGGCCCGTAGGCTTTCAGAGTGCCCAAATCCGAGGGGAGATTTGTTGACGGAGTGGGTTACATCAGAGCTGAACTCAGCGACGTGGCGCCCGTTCAAGTGCGATGTAGTGCAGCCGTTGTGTTCCCACGTGGCTCCGAGCAGCGAGCTATGGAACCGGCTGGCTGGCAGCAGAAAGCTGCTCCTGAACCCTCTCCAGCAGGTGACATTAATGGAAAGAGTCACTACCCCTTCCTCCTCTCATAGTAAAATCAAACATGTCGCTGTTTGTGTCTGGGGAAGATGCTTAGCTGAGAGCTTTTGACGGAAAATTCCTGAGATGATTGTCCTCCAAACCACACTTTACTGACACCACGTTAGTCAGAGCTGAATCAGAGGAGTCAGCGCTCGCAACAGAAGCTGTTCTCCTTGGCCCTCTCAGCTCCCCAGCCTTTCCAACCTGAGTGCCAGTTAATACTAACACTGCAATGAACTTGGGCTCACGGAAAGCTGAATCAAACAGCCTGCTGCAGCCACAAAATAAGCAGGGTGCTCTTTGAGCTGTAGCAGATCAGACAGTAGAAAAATATTGGAGCCTTGTGTACAACGGGTGCCTCCAAACATGACAAGAATTTTCAGTGTGTGATTGCTTGTTTTGCTCTCCCTTGATGAGGATGGATGTAATCAGGGAAGCAGCACCCTGGGAGCAAGTGGGGATATAAAAGCAACGGCCATCTTGCACAACCTGGTGGTAAGTACTGTGCCATTCTTGGCTTTCTAAAAAGTGAAGTCTGTCAGATTTGTTATTTTCCTACAAGTTTGCTACAGGTTGCTGTTGTGCACAGTGAGGTCTATTGCCCTCTTCTAGCAGAGACGCTCCTAAGGGCATGCAGTTTTTAATGGGCCAGGGCCAAGCTATTTCTTTACTTCCTACAAAGCAACAGGCAAGCAGATGCATGCCATCACTGTCAAAAATACAGTCTCTTTTTAATTTCTGTGAATATCATCTGATTTTTATGACCTGGAGCTTACCAGAGGGTATCTGGCTTTGTGCAGCTGCGCCTGTACCATAAGGACCGCTGTTTGTCTGCAATATCCATCCGACCCGTCGTTCAGCTTTCCTCTGTCGTTAAAGCAGAATTTAGTGATTGTATTTGCAGATTAAGCTGTGTAGTAATCGCTAATAAACCTTGACGTTTTCATGGTGACTGCTGTACTCTGGGCATACCACTAACAGTGCTCCTCTAACAGAGCCCTGGCTTATCGTATGTTGATGGTAAGTGCTGTTAAAATGTCAGACACGTGCAGCCTGGTTCTGGCACAAATTCCATGGCCATGTTATTGCTCTCTGATAATGTATATCATTTAAAGTTATAGCGTTACTAAGTGCATTCCTCTTTTCTACTGCTCTCTAACAGCATTTCAGCACCTGACAGACTGTGCCATATCTATGCTGTGACCAAGCACATGGCTGTCAATTACACTATACCAAAATAAGCAAACATTTTCCTGCTGGAATGTTTCCTGACAAATTTGGTTCAAATGCTGTTTTTAATACAGTCACTGGATTACATGTGTTTTGAATGTACCACTGTACTTCAAGCTGCATCACCTCTAGGAAGAGAAGAGCACAGACATATGTTCTGCATATCTACACTGTAAAATTTGTTCCAGACTAAACTCCGGTTTTTTGCATATCTTATTCACATGTTTTTGTTTGTTTTATATTAACAAGTGACCTAAAAATAACACGTGCTTTTTTTTTTTTTTTCATTGTCCTGAAGAAACTGGAGCACCCTGGAGTTTCTTTCGATTGCTTTTTTGGCGTCTAAGCTTTGCGATGAATACCTTTATCATATTTTGTCACTGTGGTGTGACATGGCTACAAATAGATTTTAACATTCTACCAATGTTGGCCTACATGGTAAAACCTAACAGTTCCACGGATTGTGCATGACTTTTAAATACTGCTTTTAAGTAGAGCACTGGACATCTATAGCAGTGGGTCTTCATTTCTCAGCGTGACCACATGTGTCAGTACATTGCCAAGAGTTGCAGAATCGATTGCTCAGGCCTGTTGGAGAGAATCATGTTAATTTTAACTTAGACTTTTTTGTCACTACTTGTTTGTTTTTGCCTGGGTTTGCCTACAGAAGAAATAAAACAGTATTAGGTAGGCTGGTTTCAAAAGCAATCCTGGGTTTTGCAACAGAATTATAGGCTGGCAGATTAAACAGACAGTGTTTTGTTGGATCTGAAATCTGAAAAACTGCATGCTTCAGTCTGAAAGTTTCACTATGATTTTAGCTTGGGGGTGTGCTAAAATCACTTGCAAAAATTGTGTCAGTAGTAAGGGGGAAAGAAGGTCCCACCAAGATGTTCCTCCTCGCAGACTTGTCACTCTGCAAACGCCTTCTCCATTGTGTTTCATTACTTTTTTTGCACTTGTGAATACTCAGCTCTAGAGAGTCTTGAAGCTTTATGTGTTTATATTGCATTCCTAAGGCGTTTTTTAGCTACTTTTAGTGGTTGCTTTCTGAGTGTCTATTTGGATTCCCAAGTGGGTTTATCCTAAACCAAAAGGTGAGAAGCTGCCCTTGGCTTCTTTCTCTACTTGGATTGGTCCCTAAGCAGCATGAAGGTGTTAGTCACTGAGCTGAATGGGAGTGGAAGTGGGATGTCATAGAGCTGGATATGACATTGCTTTGTGCAGGGAATAATTTTTGCATGAGTTAGAAAACAATAAAGACACATTTTCTTCATATTCTGTCTTTGCAGGTATCCAAGGTATCTACCCAGAGAAATCGTGAAGAATGGCTCTACCTACCTCCAAGTATCTGGCTGAAAGCCTTGTTTTTTTTCTTCTAGTAGCGTCTTCTGCAAGCACAGGTAAGTTCTCCTGTCACAGGGAAAAAGGGCACGGTTTGTAACACTGTTTTTAAATAACGACATTATTGGTGTATTTTGAGCAACTTTTCACTCCTTAATCCAATTTCTTATAAGAAAAGCCAAGAACAAGGTGTGAAACCTCAGGAGAAAAGCATTTTTCTGAGTTGCCAATATTCCAGAATTAAAGCAGCTGGAGTGGCAAAGAGTGAAATTTCTCAGCAGGTGAAAGTACCCACAGGAAGCCTTCCGGCTCTGCCAAGCATTATCAAAATCTAGCAAACCATCACAAAGAAATAGCAAAGAAAAAAAGCTCAAGTCCTCATAGCTGTGGCTGCGGGTGGCAAGGATTTTGCTGCAGTGTCCAAGTACAGACGTAGTCAGCGAAAAGCTGAGGTATCCATGCCCTTGGTTTCTGTTCCCTACAAGCAGCCCATTGCCTAAGCAGTTGCAGGAGAAAGGGAAGCTGGAAATACCTCCTGGAATCTAGTTGGTAAATTACAACTCTACATATGAACAACTGCTTTTGGTTTTATTTGTTGTCTCATCATTAGCAAATGAATTGAATTTATTGTCAGTGTATATGACAGTCATCTCTGAGCATCTGTTTGCAAGTCCCATTTTCTGCCTGAAATATTTATTGTTTTCAACTATAATTCCATGTGTCTTCTGGAATGAACCCAGAACAACCCTTTTAAGTGAGAAAAAGTGTGGCTGACATGCAATACACTTCCAGTTTCTGGCTGGCACAAGTAGTGTCAAAATCAGGCCCTGGATGCTGATCAGTATTTGACTCAGAGAACCAAGACATATGTTGCTTGCTCACGTTTAATATTGGTATTTAATTGATATTAATTGAGTCATCAAGGCAGTGATTGGTCCAATTTTTTTGTTTTCTTAAGATATGGAGCTGGTAGAGGAATTTGAGAAGAAACTGAATGCAGGTGCATAATTTTGTTTCTATTGGTGTGGAATTACAGATGTATGTTGAGTTTCACAGTGGTAACGCACAACAGCCTCCATCAACGGCATCAGCACCAGCACATTTCCTTGCATGCGTCCACATTTTCAGTCCTTGCCATTGACTGAAAGAATACTTTCCATGGGGTAAAAACAAACAAAAAATTCTACTGAGTGACAGAGCCAAAATTCTGCTGAAAGCAGGGGATGCATCCCACATCTGTCATCATTGATTTGTGGCTTCTGTACTTTTCATATGGTGGTTTAGTTTTAAAGGATACGAATTGGAGAGCAGGTCAGAGCTCCCAAGCCTTTCTGATTGCAAAAAGCTCATTGTTCAAACTTCCATTGACCCCAGTTTCCCAGGATTAGAAAGGTTTACAGCCTCAGAAAATATGCATGATACATGGGACTTCTGCACTTGTGAGTTTTATCGATTAGAATAAGATTTGAAAGTCACATGTTGGGTGAGATTATATCAGGGAAATATTTTATCTTAAGTAAATATTTTTAACATGAGTCTCTGGGACTCGATATGAGCACAGTTTATCTATTACGTCACTGCAATCTATAACCAAACCCATGCACAGAGATGAGGGAACTCAAAGTCCTTATCGCTTCTGTCTGAAGAAGTTCATGAAGCTGGAGTCTCTCTTGTGGAATTCCTATTGCTGTTTCTGCATGTACTGGCAATTCTCAGGTGTGTGGTGCTTTGTTGAGAGTTTGAGCACTTTTACTTCCTATCCCCACTAAAAACAGTTCGCAAACATATCTCAATATTCTTTTTACAAAGATTTTCAGGCCTCATATGGCACTTTTAGGAGCGATTCTTGTTTTAATTTTTCATCAACCTCTTCCTTGGGCCTGTGAAAGACTTTTTTCCAGATGTGTGTGAACAGACAGAGTGTCACTGTAGGAAGGTCAGAATTCCAGCCTTTTCTCTGGCAGTTTTCTGCAGCATAGCATGTTTTTGCACACTTCCAAAAAACAAAAAAACAAACACAACTATGCAGCTTAAATGGTAAGGTAAGGACACATGTACTCTGCTGCACTGGGCTATCGTTGTGTTCCAGGGAAGCAGCAAAGGGGGGTGCTGAGAATGGAGCTTAAAGATGCCCAGATGTAGAGTTTTCTATCTTGCACTTAACACAACAAGGTAACTGCTCCTCACTTTTATCCAGCAGAAGCAGCTGTGGCATGTCCTGACAAGGATCCTGAGCTAGAAATCTGGAACCCAGGTCACAACGAAGAAAACCGCATCGAAATCCGCAATGGCAGGAAGCTCCTCCTCTCATCTTCAGCAACTGTCCACTCAATCCACATCATGGATGGAGGTAAAACATACTGCCCCCAAGTTGGCAATGCTGGGTGAGGAGTGTTTTCCCCTTCGGCTGTTTAAATCACTCTGCCTCATGCTGGGAGAGGCTCCTACTGCTTCCTGGGAACTGGCTGGCTGCTGGACAAAGCTGGCTCTAATTTGGTACAAGGGTGGGTGGTAGCTGAGATGCTATCAGTTCTCTAGCCATCATAATTAATTATTTGTCATATTTTCTGGAGAATTTACAAAAGTACCTCAGTATACTCATTAATTCCATGTTTTGCTTCAAAAACATTTTTTTGTTGTATTATTGTACTGATAAAATAATGCAATAGTTGTGTTCTCAGGGTCTCTGGACTGGGCAGATAGATATGTGCCTTTTTATCTCCAAGGACAGAGGCAAAGTGTTGCTGCTGACTGCTAGTACAAATAGCTGTTATTCATGTTAACTCTGAATTTCTGTCTCAGTTTTGAGTGAGTTCTCTTCCATATAAATCTTATTTGTATTCTCCAAGAGTTGAACTGAGTAAATAATAGGTAAAATCTTCAGAATTTCTACTGAGAGCTTTTTTGGGGGGAGGAAAGGCAGAATTTTTCAAAATTTCAGGTGAGACCCCAGCTCTGAGTGTAGCACAATGGTGTCACGACCTCTGGTGAGCTGCTGTGTGTTAAAGCAAATATCATAACTCTTTCCACATAGGAAAACTGATCATTAAAGACGATGCACAGCCTATCATTTTGCGTACTAGATATATACTCATTGAAAATAATGGAGAGTTACGGATCGGCAGCGAGATGTGCCCTTACCAAGGCAATGTGGTTATCATCTTATACGGGAGGTATGTATGCACAATGAAATAGCTCATAGCTTTCCAGTACGTCTCTTCCATAACAGGGAACAAAATGTTACTTAAAGTTGCATTTTGTCGAATACGTTATGACCTGTGCTTTGTGGAAAGCTCAGTAGCTTATTAAACAATTTAAATGGCCTTTAATAATATGACACAGTTTTGGTTTTGATTTCAAATCTTACTGGGGAATGCACATTACTGTGCTTGGACATGCCAAAAAAGCAGCAAGTATATTGCAGCCACTCAGGCCGATTAATGGATTTTCCTCAATAAGCTCAAAGCCTAAAGATTTAATTTATTCTGAAATTCCTCCTTCAGCATCTTTTATTTCTGCATGAGAATGACAAGTAGGTGAGCCAAAGGATAAGATGTTTATGCCTTGCAGCTTGGTGCAGGATCTCTCCGATTTTCAAGGATGCCAAACTCATATTTAACAACAAATAAGATCTACCAAATTTTTGCTACGTTAACTTCCTATGGAATTCAAAAAATGTGTTGTTAGTCCTGCGTAACATATAATTTGAGTTCCAGATTGCTCCTGATCTTTTGTAGTTGCTAGAATCATTTCAAGTCATTTACTTACAGTAGAGTGTAAGCAGCTACTGGTTCTTGGGTTTGTTGAAGGAAATGCATTGCTAGTCATGACACTTCTCTGTTGGGACATAACAAAAAAAGGGCAGAGGCTTCTTTACTCTGCAAATCATAAGATAATCTTTTCCTCCCTCTGTGATGCAGAGCGGATGACGGCAGCGAGCCCAATCCCTACTTTGGGCGGAAGTACATTGGTGTGAGTGAGGGTGGCATTCTTGAGATCCATGGCAAGAAAAAGCTGTCCTGGACTTTCTTAAACAAGACTCTTCATCCTGGTGGCATGGAAGAAGGCGGATATTACTTTGAAAGGAGCTGGGGCCATCGGGGTGTCATTGTCCATGTGATTGACCCAAAGATGGGGGCCGTTGTCCATTCAGACCGGTGAGTGTCTTCACAGCTATCTAGATCTGAGAATCTCTGGAAACAGGTTTGGAACAGCTTCCCAGCAAGATCAGAAGCATGTTTTATCATCTACTTCAAATGAGTGCTACTGCACATGTATACAATTCTTTCTAGATCACTCATCTCCAAAACCAAAGAGCAAACAGAGTGTTATTGTCTAGCTATTGTGTCAAATGGACCTTAATCAATTTGATTTAATAGAAACCTATAAGGTATCCTTCCAGAGAAGCGATTTTGCAATGGGATAATGTCATTATTATAAACAACACAAAAGGAATATTTCTTTATACCACTTTTTATTTAATTCTGTAATGCATTTTACTGAAGTAAATTTTTTTTGTATCTTTTTATCATTTTAGATTTGATACCTACCGAGCAAAAGAGGAAAGCAAACGTCTTGCCCAGTATTTGGACAGAGTTGCGAATGGCATGATCCTGTCAGTAGCAGTGAACGACGAGGGATCCAGAAACTTGGACGACTCAGCCAGGAAAGCAATGACCAAACTGGGCAGCAAGCATTTCCTCCACCTTGGGTTTAGGTATGTGCCAGTCCTGCCAGTTCTCCCAGAACAGAGGTTTTATTATGCTTCTCATATGTCCGAATAATTCCACTCTCTCAAAGGCACAAAGTTCTTTCACATGGAGAAAAAAAAAAAAAAAAAAAAAGAACAGGAAAACTTTTCAACAGGAGGTTTTAGCAGTTAATTAGACAGTTTAAGATGCACTCATTGTCTATGTTGGGTATTTTTATTAGCAACTGAGGAGAAGCATATTCGTATTTAAAATGATGTTTTCCCAAGATACTATTCCTACAAGTTAATCATTCCTATTTATTCTCAAGCCATCCCTCAAAGATTTAAGAAGCATATCTGCATACACACATTGGATAGAATGGGTTGAACATTAAGGAGAGTAGCATAATAGCAGTGTAACCCTGGCTAAATGCATGTAGGTATCTATACAGTATATTTGTCATCTTGTCTAATACTTATTTAAGGAGTTGGCAGCACAGAAATTTAGCATGCATGAATTTATGCTGTGGACTGTAAATACTTCTGTGACAAATATGGTGTCTGTGTTGGCACATGCATTGCTGAGAATTTTTGCTACTCACCCAACTGTAACATTTGTATTTTTGGTGTTTATCTAAATTTATATAGGCACTTTTTTCTCTTTTTGTTGTTCTGTGTGTGTTCCTCTGCGGACTCTGCTGTCACTGAGGGGGTCACTGCAAAACATGAAAAAACATATCTGCCTTGCATGGGGAAAAGATTCTGAAGAGCAGTCTATGGGAGCACACAAGTGTCAGTTGGCATGTGCAGATGGAGCAACATTTGGGGCAGTTAATAAAGAGGTTGTGTAAAATACTACAGGGACTTGTGTGCACCAGGCAGTGCATTTCAGAGACACAAAGCTGCAGAAATAGTCTCCAATCACAGCTACCTCCATCAGTCCAACCCTATCTCTCATATACTCAGAACTCTCATTAAAGCCCAGTAGCCTGATGGGTTTCTTTTTAAAGACCAAAATTTTGGATACAGGAAAAAATTTTTGAACATTATACTTTCTTTCCCAATTCTGCAGCAGGAATAAATTGATGGTGTTCCCATATGTTTATAAAAGTAAGTTGTTCTTGATGTTTTTAGGCCACTGTGGTGTTTTAATGCTAGTTTCTCACTTTGCTGTAAATGCTTATAAAGGAAATACATAGAAATTCTTGTATTGAAGTGTGACTTTCAGCACTGCTGCTGTATGTAGTCAGAAAGCTAATCATTGTCATACTATTATCTCTAATACCACAATATTTCCCTATGTAAATAACAGAGACATGGTGGGTAACACAAAGTAGCAGGGGTTGGTAAATATTGTCTCTCACCAGCATACTGGTATGTGCAAAACTATCTGTATTGTGGTGCAAAGTTTAAAAATTGCATTTTTAGGGCTGTTCTAAGTGGTTATGTTCAAAAACTGTGAAAAATTGTCTGAATGGCAGCTGCTGTGACATTTACAGAGGCAGTTAGATGGCAGGGTGGAAGACACACAATTTTGTTGGATGTATCCAGGTTTTTTCCTTATGCAAATAGAGCTTCTGCTTTACTTCACCGTGACAACATTTAGACCTATTGGTTTCCCTTCCATACACCTATACTCTTATTAGGGATGTATATACTTGAAGTTTAGGTGCTTTTAAGAAATTTTTGGAGAATCTTAAAAAAGAGTCAGGATGAGAAAATTGTACACACTTCAACCCATATGGTAAAAGAAGGCTCTAAGGAAGGAAAGAGGATGGATTTTAATTTCTAGCATGCCCATGCATGTCTCACTGCTCGGATTCGGGGTTTGCAGGCCAGTCCAGCGCCCTGTTATCAGATCTTCTCATGGCTGGGATTGACCTTGGGCAATACTAAGACAAAAATGGTGTCAAACCCAGCTACTAATTTGAGATAGATAATTTCTGTTTCATATTTTCTGAGGTGCCATATGAATCAGGCTATTGAGCCATAGGCTGGGCTGTTTTCTCATGGAGGTGGTGGAGGGAGTTACATGGACAAATTCCTATCACCAATTACACCATGTTCAACCAGATTATAAAGTTATACAAATCCCCATTGCTGTAGAAGAGACAACGAGCAATGCTGATTTATGCAAAAAAGGTTCTGTGCTCCTGCCAGAGTTTCAGTTGCTTATTTGCTGAGTCCATAACATTAGGATGCAAGCATAATCTTTTCCAGTGGTGTGCAGTGACTAGACACGGGGTAACGGGCACAAACTGGCACATAGGCAGATCCATATGAACATGAGGATAAACTTCATTACTGTTTGGGTGACAGAGCACTGGAACAGGCTGCCCAAGAGAAGTGGTGGAGTCTCCTTCTCTGGAGATATTTAAGATCCACCTGGATGCTTTTCTGTTCAACCTACTGTAGAGAACTGCAGGAATTTGGACTTGATGATCTCTAGAGGTCCCTTTCAACCCTATGATTCCGATTCTATGATTCTTCTTCTATTACTGTTCCTTTGAAAAGTGAATTTGCTCTTTAAGCATGAGTTTTTTTTTTATTTCTCCAACTAATAAATTAAAAGAAGACTTTTCAGTGCTTGATGACACAATTGTTCTCTTTGGAACCCCACCCAAATAACACTGGTTTGGCTCTGGCCTTACTGGTCCCTTCATTTCGTATAGCCCAAACAGATTGCATGTGTCTATGTGTAAGGGTTGAAAGACTTCATGATTGTTTATGTGATAAACTTACTGAGACAAACAAGTATTGTAACACATGAAATGGAACCAAACTTTGAGTTGCAGAACTAGCTAGGTTCTTTTTTCTTTAGATGATTATTTTGGATTATTAGATTATTATGGAACCCTCATCTTTTTTTTTTGCCATTTGCTTTGAATTTGGTGACCACGGGTTTAAAAAAAAAAAAAAAAAAAGACTTATCTTTCCTGCTGAGTGATAAAGTGTCTTTCCTTTCTCCACCCCCTCCTCTCCCTGGATGGAGATCACAGCCCAACAGTGCCGTTGGCAGTTGGCACAGGCAAGTTTTCCGGCATCTGGCTGGCTGGCAGGCTCCCAGGTTGTTATGCTGGCCGTTTCCCTCGAGCCTGTCCTGTGCTGGGGCTGAGGACTTTCCATTCGGAACGCCTTGCTGTGGGGATGTGGCAGGGCATCGGGGTGGGCCAGTGCTCCCCTGCAGCACAGGGCTGTGACCCTCAGCAAAGCTCAGCTGACGCTGGCAGGGATCTGAGCACGCTGTAGTGACTTTCTGTCAATGTCTGTGTTTTCTTCTGAAGTCCCAGAGTAGCTTGTAACTTCACTTATGCCAGCAGGTGGTAAATGTAAAGTGACTGGTAAGACTCAGGGGTGCATCTTGATGCTATTGAAACGTCTGGGTATTTTCACTGACAAAGGCATGATTTAATCTGTGGGTTGTTTGCTAAATCCAGGGTAAGGGCGAGCCTCCCTCTACCACTCTAAAAGCATATTTATTATTCTGTTAGTCATTAAAAGCTGGTATGCCAGAATTTCTTCTATTTCAGAGATGAAATTCCCTCTTGACCCCCACTAATTGGGTTCATCTCCAGCACTGGGAGGTACTTTAGTCTCTGTCTGCATTGCTTACTCAGCCATGTGTTCATTTTCCAGTACTGCTGATAGCTATTGAACCTACTCAACCAATAACTATCAGGCAGTAATGAACTTATTTCTGAAACAGGATCAGATTTGAACGAACAATTCAGACTCATAAACCTTTGTCTCCATTCAATGTTAAAAATGAGGAAACTGGACACCCACACACTATCTAGGTATTTTTTTATTGCCCTTTGCCAGCCACTCTATTAGAAATTCTCATGTCATTCCAAAGACAATTGTGATATACAACGTTTCAGCAGCTAAATTTATTTAAGCAGAACTGCTTTTTTTTTTTTTTTTTTTTTTTTTTTTTTTTTTAAATTGTATTCTCTATTGCACACACAGAAAGAAAGATTTTCAGTCTCCCCAAGGAGCTGCTGGTGTCCTATGCATCTGTCACACACAAGCCCCCTTAAAGATTTTAAAAGAGAAACGCACTGTATTGAGCAAGGATTTGTCTTTGAGCTTCTTTGTCTTGTGGTATATTTACTGAAGAAATACAAACTTAAGATATTTTTAATTTCAATCAAATTGCCTTTCACATCAATCAGACTGTTCTGAACGTGGAGCTGCTGGGAAACGTAAAAACATTAAGCTATAAAAAATGCTCACCGAGTGCATGGCATAATTTGATCATTTCTCATTTTGATTTTCCAGGCATCCATGGAGTTTTATCACCATTAAAGGAAATCCCTCCTCTTCTGTTGAAGACCACATTGAATATCAAGGTAATTCATGCACAAAATACTGTCTTGGAAGTTACTTGCACTTAAACTTGGTCAATGATGTTCTCATTTGACATTGCTTTACATCAAGCTAAGAACAACTGATGGTTAGAGATATTTAATTGAATGCTCTCTTCATATTTTACTGCTTTCAATTAATGCAGCTGAAGCATCAAAGCGTGGGGTATAACCTCGGTCATCTGAACCATGAAATAAAAGTTTTACACTGTATCAGTGTAAATCCTTGTAACTCAGTTGAGCTCAGCCTCTGCCTCCCTCTTTGACAAAAAACCATGAAACAAGCCCAGTTCATACCAACTGAAGATTTAATCAGTTTGTCCTGCATTGGTAGCCTCAAAATCTCTCCATAAAACCACTTTGTTGCAAGCTGAATCCTCCTGATTGTCCAGCATCTGAAGTCTCAGTAACTTTTTAATGGAAGTTATACTGGGCTAAATCTGGATAATAAACCCGAATTATGCATATATACACATGGAAAATTACCTTTTCAGTTTTGACATTTTTTGAGTGCATTCATTGATTTTTACCATTTTTAAAAAACAGGTCAGAAAGGGTCAGCTGTGGCCAAAGTATTCAAACTATTCAAAGCTGAGAATGGAGAACTCTTTAATGTCTCTTCGACTAGTGAGTGGGTTCAAGGTAAGAGGTCTGTTTGCTATTTAACTCAGTGGTAGAGCTGATAAATAGAGTGAACCATCCTTTTTATTGCAAAGCTATTTGGGAAGAGTGGGCTTGCAAGTTGCTATTTATGTTGCTGCTAACCCAAGTAAAGAACATGCACAGATTCTTTCCTCAATTGTCTCCAGGACTCTCTGGATAACTGGCATTCATTTTCCTCTGTTGCTCTGGGTATGAAATTCCATCTCTTATGATCTAAGATATCACACACAGCCTCTTATTTCTTCTGACTGCATAGTCATCATGTCCATGTTTCAGACAACATACAGTAACTGAAACTTGATCTGAAAATCCAAAAGACAACTAAGGAAGACAGGATCCAAAAGCAATAACTATTAATAATGCTCATACTGCGTACTCCAATTATGCAGCTTTTAATAACTCTGCCCTCCTTTGGCTGGTTGCACTTCACAGCATCATTACAAGCGGCTGACAGAGTGGCAGGAAGAGGCAGGAATCAGATCATCAGAAAAGAAACTTGTGAATGATATCTGAGATCAAATTATGCTTCATGTGTTTTTGCTGCATTCATTAGGCGTGACTTTCAAATGACTCTTCTTGTTTGCACTTGTCTCCAGATGTAGAATGGACAGAGTGGTTTGAGAAGCCCGAGAAAGCAAGATCTAAAGACATGGAGAAGCTTTCTGACTTCAAAGCTGCTCACCCTGATAAAATCTGTAGGCAGCCCATTGACATTCAGGTAGGCCAGCTTACCTCTTTGCTTTAGAGAGGCAGCGTGAGATGAGAGCCCCCAAAATATTGTGCTTGTCAGTAACTTTTGTTTCTAAATAAAAGACACTGATTATTTTCCAGCTGTAATATATAACCAACAAGTTCTGTCTAGTCTTGTTTTGAGACAAATGCTTGTAGAATTAAGCTCCTTTCAGTAAATTCTGGCTCTGGCATGAAAAAGAGTGCAGATGGGGTCAGGGACAGCACAGATGCTATCGTGAAATATGTGGTTCCCTGCTGGAAGCTTGTAGGAAAAAAATAAGACATGAAAATTTCAAAGTTTTTAAATGATTCTGGAGTGGACCCTACCTCAAAAAATTAATCACAGAATGTAATGAGATGGTATTGCAACCAGCTGTAGTAGTTGGGAAAAATACCAATGAGCTTAGCCATTTTTTGGAGTCAATTGGTGGTTTGTTATTTTTCCTCTGGAAAGAAATTTGAATTCTATTTGGAACTAAACATTAAAATTATGCTAAAAATTAAAATTATCCATGTGGCTGAGGTGAAAAAATGTATCTTTTCTGATACTGCAGAAGCCTATTCAAGCCAAAATAAAATTACCAAAACAAAGCACCTTTGTTTTCTTTTGGCAAGTGTTAGCCATATGCTTTACCCATCTACCTGTTAAAACAAGTACCAGAGAAGCTTTGCCTATCAAAAACCAGTAAAATACTCCATACCTGTGGGAAGTTGAATCTGAGGTTCCTGCATCCACTGGTGGATTTCACACAAATGCGGTTATTGAAGTAAATGGGAATGCTGACATTATGACTCTAAGTTTCCAGGCCTGCTTGTTCTAAAGAATCTCCTTTGAAAAGAAAGGAAAAAAATGCCCTATGACTTTCTGCCAGACCTTAGCAAATCCACATTCATTTCAGCTTCCATATACATGAATTAGAAGTGACAACTTATTTCAGAGCAGAGGTCAGATGTTCGTTATGACAGCGCTTTTAGCTTGTGTATTGAAAGAGAAACAAGAAATGTATTCTTCTGTGCCAGAATCAACCTTTTTTTCCTCTGTTCTGTTAAATTATAGATACTTTTTTTTTTTTCCCCCATGAACATAAAAAGCAAAACAATTTTTTTTTTAGCTTCTGCAGATTTTAGGGCAATTCTTCAGGTAGCATAACCTGGCATTTGTTATCGCATTCCTAAAGTTACACTGATTTATACCAGCTGGCCTGCTTCAACTGTGCTGAACGTGAAAATGTGAAGATACAATGATAATAACAGAAGCACAGTGCGGCCAGAGGCACATTCCTTCAGCTGATGGTGTTAATCCTATCTGCAGCAACAGTATGGCTGCATTAATAAGGAAGGTCTGCATGAATGAATTAATCAGGATCAGGCCCTTCACTGGAAGATAATTTATCTCCTGCTGCCTTGTTAAAATGCATGTGTTATTTGGATTGTCCAATGCAATTAGTTGCATTTTTGTGAAAGGGTCAAGCTATGGAGCTGGACTGTGACCTGAGGGGTGACACTTGCCCCAGCAGGAGCACAGGAGAGGCTACACATCCCTCCACTTCTTTGTATGATGCAGCTGTTTCCTCAAGCCAACCCTACAGGCTGGTACCTGTATGTGAAAAAAGCCCTCCTCTTCTTGTTCCTTTTGGAGCAAGGTTACTGGAACAGCTCTATTTTTTATTTTTTCCTTTGAGAGCAATTATTACTGACTCATTGAAAGAAGAAATCCCTGCTCTTGTTCTTCTGCAAAGTTCAGGTATAGCTGAGCCACCAGCAATGACATGAGTGCAGCAGAGAGGTTTGAGAGCATGAGTTCATTTGGGTACAAGCATCTGTGTTCAGTGTTGTCATCTGATCTCAAACAAATACCAAAAGAAAATCTAGGGCACCAAGACCAGATGTTAGTGAAGTTCAGAATACTCCTATCCAAGAAAGCACATGGTCTTAATATAGATAAAGGAGATACACATACAACTAGCAGTAATCTACACAGTCAGCACATACAATAGCTGTTCTGAAGCACCAGCTGGAGTGCCAGCTGGATAGCACACATACCAGTCATCCCATTTTGTTATACAACTGTTGCGCATCACTCAAAGCAAAAGCCTCTTAGGATGACATCAGTGTCTGAACGTATCACCAATTTTATATTTCTGTTCTCATTCCAGGCAGAGACCCTCGATGGAACTATTTTAACCACTGAGGTTTTCTACAAGAACGGCCACGACTATCGGTTTCTTTGCCATGGCAAGGACCAGACAGGTGAAGGTTGCCAGAACTACAGAGTGCGGTTCCTGTGTGGCAGCTCTGGTATGTGCTCCATGTTCAAAAGCCAGACACTTGTGCTCTCTGTCCTCTGGGTTGGCTCTTCAAAGGCAGAAGTCATTTACCCCTGAGAAAGAAAAGCCATATGAGGAACTTGGATTTTGCCTAGTGTTCTTGTTTCAGATGTCCAGAAGCACAGAGTCTTCTCCATTGAGTGCTTGGCTTAAGGTAGATGGTATAGGTATAAACCAGACCAACGAAAAGCAGAAATACTGCCTTCCAATGGCTGACTCCTGTTCAGTGGAAGAACAACTACAGTAATTTCTCAAGATGAAATTTTGGATGAGCTATTGATGTGAACATAGATACAACGGCTGTAGATTTACCTCAGGAAAAGTTCCTGAGCCCTACCAGAGAAAGCAGAGTATGACTCCAAAGCCAAGCAGCACCATGGAAAACACTTGATGAGTTCCTTCCCGTAAATATCTTGTGTTTCAATCGAAGCATTTTAGGATGAGATAGGATTAGTCAATCACTGTGTGCAAAGACAACGGGTTTTGAAAGAAATACTTTGTTTTATAGTTGTTAATTCCAACACCACTGTGCATAACTTGGCCACTGGACAGGTCTTTAGGATTCTTGAGTGCTCAGCTGGTGGGAAGAGGAAGGTAGAATACTGTTGTTTTGTTGGAAAAAAAAAACAATCGTTACGTTGAAGACCATTTGGCTGCAGTAAATAACAGTGCCCCGTACCCAGAAGAGCTACTAGTAAATGGGTGGGGTGAAAATGAGCCACTCAATGCTACTTCAAATTGTAGCCATGGGATTAGTGGAAAATCCACCTGCACACATCTGGCAGAAAAACACTTTCTTGTTTGCTTGCTTTCCAAGCTTAAGCCAGTAACAAGCATGATTGGAAGAGTTAACTGTTTTATACTGAATGAGGAAATCATCTTTTTTGGTGGTGCTCCAGGCAAAAAAAAAACCAAAAAACTGGCACTTTGTGATAAGATTAACTGAGTCCTCCACCCTTCCTTTTGGCTTTGCAGTGAAACCAAAGCTTACAGTAACCATTGACACCAACGTGAACAGCACGGTGCTGAATCTGGTGGATGATGTGAGCTCATGGGAGCCTGGAGACAGGATTGTGATTGCAAGCACTGACTACTCCATGTACCAGGCGGAGGAGTTCCAAGTACTGCCATGCCCATCTTGCAGACCCACCCAGGTCAAGGTTGCAGGTGAGGTGATTCATCTTGTCACATTAGTGTTGCATTTCACAAATTCCATCATTTTCACTGAGTGAACTCCATTAAGAATCAGAAAAAAATAAAAGACACCTGAATTTGATGTCTAGCTCTGATGATACTTTTGGGAACACGTGATTTTCTTAGTAGAAAATCATCTAACTTGATTCTGGTTCCTTTCTGTCTTCCCTTTCCGTAGCTGACTCTGGGTTTGTTTGTTTGTTTTTTGTTGTTTTGTTTTGTTTTTTTTTGTCCTCAAGATCATTGTTGAATGGATGCATTTATTTCATAGAGACAAACATTGGACATGTATTTGAAACATTCAATTTTGTATATCTGTATTTAAAAATGTATCACTTCCTGGAAAGCAGGAGATGAGCACAGCTGATCTGAGGAGCGTGGTAAGGGAGGATTCGAGTGTGAGAAATTTTAAGGTTATGAAGTAATGGACCAGCTGGCTATTTTCCTAAAAGAGTTGTATCTAACAAGACAAGTAATCTTACATTTTAGATTTATTTTATTTTTGTTTTACTACTAAAGCTACTGTTTCTCTTTTGCTGTGTCTCTAGACTGCATTGCTCTGAGGTGATGTATTAACCAAACTTTTCTGGAGTCATGTGGCACATGTACTATCCTGAGCCACAGGAAATGGAGGCTGTAGAGTGCTGCTAAATTAGTCTGAGCAGAAGGAGCAGGAAGCTTTGCAGAGTTTCAGCATTTTTCTGTTGAAAGTGACTGGCTCAAATCTGGAACAAATGGCTTTTGATGAGAGGACCTTGCAATCTAGTGATTGTAAAGTGACCTTCAGACACACTTCCATGATGAAGCACATACTGTTTCTGCTATGAGCATGAAAGTAAAATGCAAAGGGGAAAATCTGCAACTGCACTTGAGTCTGTGAGGTGGCCTTTTTCTTCCAGAGCTAGATTTTGGCATGGTAATGAGCAGAACACAGAAATATCAAGTGAGCTGCATCTTTTGTAAATACATGAACTTTCAATTGCCATGCTTTACAAAAGCAAGTGTAATCTTACACAATCTTACAGTATAAAAGCATGTAACAGCTGAAGCCATTTTTTATGGCAGAGTTTGCCTGGTTGTGAAACATGCACGTCACCATATCTTTTGCTTCTGCTTTGGCAATTTCTTTAGGAAGAGGTTTTGTCAGCATTTACAGTAAGATCTTTCTGAGAAACCATCGGGGCACTTGGAACATCCAGTGCACCTGGGAGTTTGCTCTGTTCTGTGAAAAGAGCTGCATTATCTCTGATGCAGCATCTTCTGGAAGGTATTGAATGTGCTTCCTTTGGCAGCCGCCTCCCACAGGGCTCTCGCCATTCATTGTTAGACAGTCTGAAAGAGAGCTGCCCGTCAAGCCAAGAAAAATATTATTCACAGCGTGAATGTATCATAGTCTTATGACTTAAAATGACTAGTAGTTTCAAAGAAGACACATCTCCAAGTTGGATGTTTTTCTTTAGTAATTTTGAGCTGTTGGAAAAACTGTACCAGACCAGTATGTTACAAATTACATCGTGAAGATGATCTTGGAAGATCGTCAGTGAAAATAAAGATGACATAGAAATAAATCTCTTGAAATTCCCATAATCTAATGGATCTGAAAAAATCTTGTTTTTATCTTCTATAACAATAGCAACTGAGTTAGTTTAAAGAAATTAATAAGGGGTTAAAAACTACAAAAAAAGTTAGTGTGATTTTCAAGTAAAGAAGCAGTGGAAACACTTGTTAAAGTAATTATGCTCTTGGTCTCCAATTACTCTTTAGGAGAATTAGGACATTCCTTTTATTACCACAAATGACATGAGCACTGCAGCCAAAGTCTGCCTTTACTTATATCCAGGCAACTTCATTGACGTCAATGGGATTTCACTGATTATATAAATCAGGGCAAAATTTGGTCCAGTAGTAACAATCACATCCAATTTTCTTGTAGCAAAAGCACACTCTCACCAGAAAATAAGATCATCTGCCTGATTCTAAGTTCAGCATTGATGAAATAAAACAAGGGAAGGCTGAGTTGTCCTGTCTTTAGCAGCCAGGAGATGCCTGACTTTCTCTGTGCCTAACCATCGCCTAACATCCATTGCCCTGAGCCATGATGTGCAATTAGACAGGATAAGGAACACTAATGAGCCAGTGGGTGGTATCTCCATGCTAGGTGAGCATCCCTCTGTGCTTGTGCAGCAGTGCTCAGCTCTGATTTGCATTTGGAAAGCACTTGTCATAAATGTCTGCTTCCTTTCCTGATGTGAGTTATTCAGGACTGCTTTGCTCCTCCTGAGAAAAGGCTTCCACGCAGATATATTTATACACGGCGTCTCAAGGGATGTCATTTGTAGTCAGTGGCGTGGCCTGATTATCTCGAGAGTTTTAGTTTAGCAGCTGAGAACTCCTGAAGTCTGTCCTTTAAAAGCAAAATGATAAAACCGTTCCTACCCAGATGGTTTGTGTTCATTTTAATCTCTATTTTTTTTTTATCCTTTCTTTTTTGGAAATAAACTTGAGTTTCAGGTCTGAACTACTTAGAGACTTTTTTAAAAAGAGGCAGAAAAACTCATCTGTGTGGACAGCTGATTTGTTGTGGCAGTCACTTGGCGTAAGAAGGTTTAATTATAGTTGGTGCTCTCATCATTTGCTAGTAGTTTAATAGACATAGTTTAGTGTATTAGGACAAAGAAGTCAGACTTATTGTTTAGGTCCTGCCCCATTTATATTGATACTTCCTGCTGAAAACTCCTACTTGCTTTACTGGCTAGAAGTGACCTGATTAGAGGCTGGGCTTTTCCAAAAAGCTGAAGAGTAAATACTCAATTACCGCCAGGATTTTTTTCAGTAGGATTTGGGTGTCTAACCAGACTTCTGACAATCTCAGTATAGGAAGCAAGGGAGGACACGCAGGGACTGATCTTATGTGCTCCCTTATCGCAGCAACTTCGCTCAAGTCAGAACTGCTGCTCCCACAGGGAAGCATAGCCTGGGCGAGGGCTCAGCTCTGCAGGTCCTGCTCCTGGTCTGACGGTCACTCTGATAAATGGAGGACTTTTCTCTACTGACCTCCTTTGTTTGATTTTTTTTTTCTCTTTTTTTTTTTTTTCCTCTGTGGGAACAGATTAAAACCTTTTGATCTTGCAGGTTCCCAAGGCAGGGACGATGGCACAGGGCAGAGGGAGGGAGGAGGAAGGAAGGAAGGAAGGGTTGTGTTGTGGCAGCACTGGATAGTAGGAAAATCAAGTATTTGGTCTAGTTTCCCTGGGAAACAAGTCTTATCTGCATCTTCGCTGCACTGTGTGAAGTTACTACCAATGCTGATAAGTTTCACCATGGAATAGAAAGGATGAAATGCCCTTTTGTGTGTCTATGTGCTCTTGATAAAACAAGAAAAACCTTTTTGTGCATAGCATAATTACTTCAATTATCCCACGTATTAGTGAATCTGTTATTATGAGCCTACATATCTTAAATCTTGCTTATGGGGCAGTGAATACTACAGAGAGATGGAGCTACTTGTTAATGTAGAGAACTTTGAATTAAACATGTAGATACATAGTGATCTAACAACTTCCCAGAAACTGCCTGCGTCACCATTCGTTGTGCGCTATGAAGGAGGGAGAAGTTACTCTACCAGCAAAATGATACTTTCAGATACTTTCAGAGATTTAGAGGGTTCTCTTCAGAAGCTGACATCATTTTTTGCTGGAACTTGCCAGAAGTTCTTTTTTTGAGGCATCCCTGGTACTTGAGGGTTGGGCAAGGAAGCATTGTGTAAGGCACCTTTCTAGCAGTCTTTTCAGCAGTCTTTTCCTTCTATCTCTGGGCACTGCTTTGAACTCCTTGTAAAGCTTCATCCTTTTTACTATAAGTCCTTTCACTTAAAGCCTGCTTTCCCTCAATTTAAGGAATAATTATTCAGTAAGATGTCAGGATGTAGTATATGACTCAAGGCTGGTCAGATCTCTCAAGCCATGCTGTGTTGCATTTGAGGCATGCAAGAGCAAATCCCATCAAACCAATTCAGATAGGATGTTTGTGAGAACATTTATCAATTATTAAATAGAAAGCAACAGGGACGTAACCACCAGTGATGACAAACGCTTGGCAAAAATGCTAAATCTGACAGAAGTATGGGCTGGCATCTGCAATGAGTTGCACTGGTTTTAAAGGTTCCCTGAAGGATTTATTGTCACTGTGTTACATGAATTAAGCAGGCAAGTTTGTATTTAGAGTGGTGCTGCAATGGCACAGCTGCCTGGGGAGGTGGTGGAGTCACCATCCCTGGAGGTGTGCAAGAACCGTGGGGATGTGGCACTGAGGGATGTGATCAGTGGGCACGGTGGGGGTGTGCTGATGGTTGGACTGGGTGACCCGAGTGCTCTTTTCCAGCTTTAATGATTCTGTGATTCCCTTTAGAAACTCTGATTTGGGAAGCATTAAAAGACCATGAGAGGGAAGGTCTAATCCGCAGAGCCTGGAGGAGAACAAAAAACTCCTTAGGGAAAAAGAACAAATCCAGAAGCATCTTAGCTCCACTTTATCTTCACCAAATACAGACTTTCAGATGCCTGATTCACTTCTGAAAGAGATATGCGGCACTTTATGGCATTTAAAGCCAAAGCATTTAGAAAAGTAGAAATATACCAGGGAGGTTTTTTAGAGACATCTCTGAGTGTTACTCACCAGAGCACCACCCACACCTGGAGCTTCTGAAACTGTTCTACATTTCCACCCTTCCCAAGTGTGATAAAGCCTGAGCCCAGGCTTTGGGGTTAGGTTCAGGTATGGCAGGTTTTCCTGGAGCTTTGTACAGCTTGGAGAAACTCGGAATTGCTGTGATGTTGACATAAGTGTGTCTTTGATTAGTGGATCATCTATGTTTATCTTAATGCATACTTTCTTTTAATAATTACCTTCTCCTTACTAAGTGCACTGGTGACTTTAATAGTCACTGTCTTGAGTCATAAGCATGGAAGTGGTCTCCTATTTCGCTGAATCAAGACCTTTGTCAGCAAGCCCATACATTAATGCAGTTTATTTTTCCCTGTGAATTAACATTTTGCTAAGTGAAGGTACTGGTATGACAAAGAGCAGCAAAGCCAGGGCGTTCTTTTGAGCTAAATCACACTGGCCTGTTGTGGGGAGATGTAATCTGTGTCAGCATACGGCTTTGTTTGGTTTAGATTATAACGCAGCACAAGCCTGGCTCACCAGCAAAGCAACATCTGTCCGTGAGGGATGCAGCATGAATGTGCTCAGAGAGGAGATGGTGAATCAGTGATCCTGCACTCATAATTGCTTGGGCAATCCCAGGCATGGCTTTGATGCTGAAGCAGCGGGCACAGTCCTCCTCTATTCTCAGCACAGAGTTGCCTTTCTTTGCCCCAAACCACTTCTGGGCTGGCTTGGGTTTGCCCATGCTCAGATGTCACACTGCTCCTTGGGGAGACAAGCAGCAGCCTGGCTTCAGGTTTACAGCCCTGCAGTGGGACGCTCCCAGTGCCATGTGAGCTGCCCAAGCACACCGTGGAGCAGCCTCTTTTGTTTGATTTCCTTCCTCATGCCAATCACCAGCCGTGCCAGTGGAGGTGCCACGTGTCCATGGACGCACATCGCAGTGCTTCTGGCCCCATGGGAAGTGCCTGGTGCCAGTTTCCAGCAGGAATTGACATCACCAGAGCGATCCCATGCCCAGCTCTGTCTCCCATGAGCCATGTCAGTGGGATGGCCCCACAGCCGTGGGCAGCTTGGATTTCTGGCTGCCGGGAGGAGAGGTTTGTTTTTCAAAACTCTGTTAAAGGAGCTATTATTCAAAATCCACTTTCACATTGCAAGGGGATTGCTTTCCATCTCTCCTTTTATCTCTAAACAAGTCAAGTCAGCAAAAGCAGAAAGTGAAAAACATGCACCCAAGGAGTTATATTTAGAAACTGGTTAATGCGTATTTAACATTCCTGCCAGTACTTATGCTATTTTGCATGTCTGGACTGGTGTTAAATTAAATTAAATACATGCAAGCATGACATTTATTATTCTAGAGCTCAGCACATAAATAACAAAACTGCCCATCTAATTCCACTGCCACAAATCCTGGGGATGTGGCTTGAAATAGGACATTCTTCAGATTATCTGAACTTCTTCCTGCATTTCAGTAAATCAAGGAAAGGTCAGCTTGGAGGGAAACTAAAAAGTAACAGCTTGAAAATGGTTTCATAACCATTTGGCTCTGGACTCTGTTCCCTAGCAGAGCTGCTCAATGGTACAGCACTGGGCATCCCTGTGCAGAGGACACCGCTGCCACTGCTTTTTAAATAGCAGTGAATAAGGGAAGCAGAGCTGTTTTGGGGGTAAGCTGGGTTCTGATGTTGGCCACAAACCTGAATAGACCTGGCTTATGGCAGCTCTGTGGGAAAGCTCAGGGAAGAAACTGCAAATACAAGTGAGATGCAAACCCATGGCCTCTTGGTTCCACCACTTTTGGGATTGAGCATCCAATTCCCACAGCACCCTGTGCCCATGGCAGACAGTGGTGCGGACCTTGCCTTGCAGGCAGCAAGAAGGAGCACCAACCTTTCCCAAATGCCAGTATTGCTTTTGAACTACACTGCTCCCAGCACCAGCAGAAAGGAGGAGTGAATGGGGTTTGCTTATCTTTGTTATAAAGCCATAGCAGTGTGTTTTGGTTAAAACAAGAATGTTTCAGTGCTCAAAATCCTCCACGCAACTTGCCATTTCTAGTGCAGCACAAAGTACTTCACAATGATAGCCAGGCTTTGGGCTTGCCATTTGTTTCTAATTACTGCTTTGAATGATTCCACTGAAATGAAATACATGCAAGTGTAGCATTCCTGAAAGTTCAGTGTTTACTTAAAGAGTTTATTACTTATTTTTACTGGAATAATACAGAATGTAGTCCGTAAAATGAACCTTTTTCCAACTGCATTCTCTGCAGAAAGCCGAGGAAGGAAGGAAGGAGCATGAATACGTTTGAATGAAATTACAGCAAAGAGAATATTTTGCTCTCTAGGCATCCACAGTGCCTGGGCTTCACCCCTTTCTGTTCAGGGCAGGGAGGGCTCTCTGTGGTTTTAACCCCTCCACACAGCCAGGTGTGTTTGTGGAGGCAGGTTAGAGGCAATGTGGTCTGGCATGCAGTCCTATCAGCTGCCTATGTGCGGGGCAGAGGGAGGTGTTGGGAGCAAGCAGGAGATGTGCAGACAGATCTAAATTGAGAGTTCAGGATAGCAGGCAGGGAGAGGTTCTGAAGTGCAGTTCTGAAGTGATCACAGTCTCTTTCTAAGGTCGGAGAAGTGTTTTGTCAGACAGCCTGTTGGTTTAGCTCCCTGGCTAACTGGAGCAACTTCAGACCAAAAATCCCACTTCCTCTGTTGAAAATGTCTCAGCAGGACATAGAGGGACACCTGTGCTCCAGCCTTCCGCCTTTTGAGGAGCCAGCCAACAGTTTTTTGCTGATTCCAATGCTCTTTTCATTATCGACCAACCCCACCACAGGAAGCACAAGGGGAAACCAGCAGCGCTGGCAGAGTAATTCTGAAAATGGATCTTGTTCCTGCAGGGAAAGCAGCGTACCTCCACGTTGGCGAAGTCATTGATGGCGTCGACATGCGGGCAGAAGTGGGGCTGCTGAGCAGGAACGTTGTGATCATGGGCGAGATGGAGGGGCAGTGCTATGAGTACAGCAGCAAGTTGTGCTCCTTCTTTGATTTCGACACCTTTGGGGGACACATCAAGGTAGGGCTGGAGCCTTCCCCTTGCACTTTTCTCCACCCAGCCACACCTTCGTGTACTGAGAAAGTCAGGCTGCAGGAATGGAGGAATCTCTTGTGTCAGCTGCTGAGCAAGCAGCCCCTCCCTGTGTTGCGGCAGATCCACCCCACTGCTGCTGCCAGTCCCTCAGCTTTGAAATACACCCATGCAGACAGTACCCAGCGAGGCTGGTGCTTAACCCATCCAGGATATAACTTCCATATTCCAATTCTAGTTTTCCCCAAATGCCAGTGGTGCTCCAAACAGGAGGTTCACTTTGAGCCCGAGTGACTGAAACTCATGGGAAACATTAAATCTAAATGTCTTTTTCTTCCAAAATGAAGTGGAAAGTAGCCATGGCAGCAGTGACAGTATCAAAGAAGAGCTATGGTCACATTAGCTATCATGACTCTCTCCTTTACCCTGCAGCCATACACTCTCTCGCACATAGTAAATCTCTCTAGCAGATACATTCATTGCTCTACATTCCTGTATTCCCCCACCCTCTTGCCCTCAACACTGTTTTATCTTTCTTGACTGATGTTCTGTCATTCTCCAGATTGGTCTTGATTTTAAGGCTACCCATCTTGAAGGTCTAGAGCTGAAATATATGGGCCAGCAGACAATGGGACATTACCCAATTCACTTCCACATGGCTGGAGATGTAGACGAGAAAGGAGGCTACAACCCTCCAACATATGTGAAGGATGTCTCCATCCACCATACCTTCTCCCGCTGTGTCACAATCCACGGATCCAATGGTTTGCTGGTAAGAAACCCCAATGCCTACCCTATAGATCCAGGCATCGGTCAAATTATTTCCTCATAGTGTGAATACAGCTTAATTACTGCAATGTAAGGTGTTTTATTGTTAGAAATAGGATCTGTCTCTTTCTCCTGATTACACAGATGTTCCAGGCGTATTTCAACCTGCATTCTTAAAAAGGAGGAAACAAAGTGGCACTGCAGGCTGTGTGTGAATCAGAGCAGGCAGAGCTTTTGTCTTTGGGCAGGGATGTCTGTGGACCAGCCCATCTCTAATGAGTAGTTGGACCTGGCTATAGCCAGAGCTTGCTATTTAAAGACGATAATCAGAAGGTTTAAGTATCCTTCATCTCTCCTATAATAAAGCTTTGGGTTTGCAATGCTATTCAGAACATTAAACATTCACAGAGCTCTGGTTTGTCAGAATTAATCTCCACAACAGAAAATCCTTTTGAATAAATCTATATAATGACCTATGCTTATCAGGCACTTCACAGTGCAGCAGAAGTGCTAGGAGCACAGTCAGATTTTCCCTTAGATGTAGAGATGCCACCTTCTTTGTTGTAAGTGTGCAGAGGGAAACATTATCATATTGAGCATCCTGGAGCATGGTACGGAACCCAGGAGGCTTTTTTCACTGCCACCCCACCTTTGTTTCCCGGCACAGTTGCTCCTTTGGCACTTCTGGGATAGGAATAAGTTGTGTTGGTCCCAGCCCTTGTTGCTTTATTAGTCTTGAACTCCCCATCATTTTAAGACAGTATCTTCAAAGCCAACCACACCAAGAACTTAACATAGGGTATTTTCCACCACCTGATGATGGTAAGGAAACCAAGATCCAGAATGTTCTGAATGAATGCTGCTCCTGAAACTATATATCCAATCAGCTCCACTCACAAAACCAGACAGGAGGAAAGAGAAATCTTTACTTGCATTCAGGAAGTATAAAGATATCTATCCCAAAGCTGCTAAAGATATGGAATGAACATCAAGTTTGACTATCCAACTTTTTTCCGAAGTATCAGTTCAAATACAAAGTCTTCCTTTTGGCAAGGAATGCAGGATACTGCCTCCAAAAGTGGCAGCAAGGGAAATGGAAGTCACAGGCATAATTGAAATGCACAGAAGTTAAAGTGAGGACAGTTCCAGAATAGGAATGGCTTTTATCTTCTATTTGTGAATCCTGCTTCTGATCTCTGTCCTTCTAAGTTTATAACATGAAATCTAGTGACTGAACTCATCTTATAGGGAAAAAGTATATAAATATGACACTCAGGGTCATATGAGAACTGTCCATTCAAAGTCACCAGCACAGGGGATGAGCTTGCAGTGAATAGGCAGAGTAGAAGGGCACTGTTTCAGGATTTGTGTGCCACAGATGGCTCTTACCAGTGGCACCATAAACACACTATCTATGTATACAGAGTTTGCACAGCTGTTGGTGAACTGCAGACCAGCTAGAGCCCTGCTTATCAGTCTGACATGAGATCTTAATTCCTTGTTCATTAATAGTTGCCAAAGCAAATGCTCTGTGCCTGGCATTTTTTGTACCGGTCAGATAAATAGATTTGTATAGAGCATTGGGAAATAGTTCTGTCTCTTGTGCTTTCTCCAAGGGACAACTTTGGGAGATGCATGGCAGAGGGATGCATGTGCTCATGCTTTTCAGCCATGATGACACAATGAAATTCAGACAGACTGAGGCAGCTGATGAAAACAGCTTTCTCTCTTGCTGTTACTCAACAGCCACTGCTCCCTAAATGACCACAGTTCGCCTTCAGGAAAAAGCACCCTGGAGAAATCTTAGATTCTGGGATCCAAAATCTAAACTGTTAAGAATGTAATCTCTGCTGATTGTAATTTATCACAATTTGTCAATACTAAACTCTATGTTTAACCTATTTTTTATTCTAACCATTCAATTTTTGCTAATGGCTGAATTGAAAGCTGAAGTGAAGTAAAGCCATCTATTTGCTCAGTTTCATCAGAGAACAGGCACTCCGTAGGTTGCATCACTTAAATGGTGTCTCATTGCTCAGATAGACATCTGCAGTTAGCAGCTCCAAACCTTGATTCTTCATGTGATCCCACTGCAATCTCCTCATCTGCTTTCCGATTCTATTTCCCTTCCTTTCCTGTTCCTTCTGCCCCAGATAAGCTCACAGGCACCCACATAGGTCTCTGGTGAGTACTGTGATTATTCTGTGCATTTCCTAGCTGCCTACTATCTTCTGACTTGGGCAACACTACCTGTTTCTACATGCATGAGCAGCATTTGTACAGACAGCAAATAGCTCCTTTTTCCCCCAGGTAACATTCATTCCCTCTGAGGTCAGGGTGATCCATAGCATGCTCTGCTGAGGGAAAACTCTCCTTGATGATGTACATGAACCGGATTTTGAAAATAGCCATGCAAAACATCTAGGTGGACTGTTAAACCTCAGCATAGCGTAGCATTTAAGGATGTGTTTAACTGTAGGCCATTGATTTCCAAGGGGTTTTTCACATGGCTGTAGTTAAATGCCTGTGCAAAAGCTTTGAAGAGCCATCTATTTATTCCTGATGGCAGAACTGTTTTTCTGTGGGTCTGCGTGGTGCTGCTGAAAGTCCCTGTCCCAACAGAATCTCATTTCCCTCAGTGAGTTTTTCTGTGCTTGTCTACAAATTCACATTCACTAGGGGACATAGAGGGTCCTTTTGGAAACAAATCTGTAGAAATTCTCAGCATAATTCTTGACAATTCCAATAATTACCCAGTGTTTTGTTTAATACGTTGGACATAAAAACCACCTATTTACACCATTGCAATCTCTGGGATCAAACTTTACTCTGATTCCCACTCTGTCCACTGGACCCCAGTGAGCAACCTAAAATAGAAACTCCCATTAGTGCAAGAAATTAAATGAAGGTCAATAAAAACACTCTGTCAGGATCCAGGGGAGAACTGTACTTCATGGAGTAAGAGGCTGAGCTATGTGACTACTTAGGCAGTATCTGATTTTAGTAATCCAGCTGTACTGCACAGTGGTTGTTTTGTAGAGGGCATTATCTGGCTATAAATTACTCATGGTTAAGGTAAGATTATGGACCATGAAGAAGGTTTTAATCAAAAATTAAGTCCTTTGGAAAAAATCTTTTGGAACACGCAGTTCTTTTGCAATGCAAACATTTCAGTACTGGGCTTGTGCATGAAAAAACATACAGGAAACTTGTATGTTTGTCAGAGCTGAGCGGGAGATGAGATATGGGAAAAGTAATTCATCAAATGGAGGGTGACAGAGACAGAAGGGACCAGGTCCCCCTGATTGATAACTCCGTGTTATTCTGTGGGCTTCCAGGGATGAGTTAGGACAACATTGGGTTTGTTGGCTCTGAGCCCTTCTGCCAGTGCACGTTCCTCTTTCTGCTTCACTCCTCTCAACAAACTGGGAGTGATAGTCTCCTGTAACATCCCATGAATAGTGGTGGGCTTTGCCCCACTGTCATCTGATTGCCACAAGTTTTCATATCCCAGTCCTAGTGCAGCTCTGTGCTGGTTGGAGAGATAAATGACTTTTCTGTGTGGCTGATGTTTCTCTGAGGAAACCATTTCCATCATCTAAATGTCGCAGCACCATTACTTGCTTTTCCAGTGTTACTGTTGTGCATGAGAAAACTAATTATCTTCAGTGGCTGTCTGCAATTTTAACAACTCCAAGATTGAAAGGCTTCCTCTACACACTGGAAATCTTCATCTGAAAAGAGGTCACTCTAATGAGATGTTCTCCTATCCCATAAACCTTTATAATTGCAAAGCTGGGACAGCTCATGTATCCAGGGAGGGATGGTTCAATGTAGTACATACTGTTTATGCCTAAATAAAGAAGCCTCGACCTTGCAAAAGCTGTCATCTAGTTAAATTAGAGAAGTTAGCAGTAAATTTTAGTGAAGTATTTTAGTGGAATGTACCACTTTGCAGGTCATTTTAACTCTGTTTAATTTACTGTGGTGACTTATGTTCAGAGATTTGAGTATTTACACTGGAGCATGGATGATACATAATAGATGTGTGTGCAAATGTAAGCTTGCAGTAGATTTGGCAAGCAAAGTATTCTCTCTTAAGTGAAAGCATTCTTGTAATCATTTCAACACTAGTCTTGGGATTTGATTTGAAATTGGTTTTCCTGGCCTCAAGATGAGGCATGTAGATGACAGAAGAATCTCAGTCCTGCTTGCAAAAGCAATTCAGGTGCTTAGGAGTTAAGATCTTTCAACAACCCTGTAAAGAATGGGTTCTGTGTCCATTTTAATATCTTACTTGTCCCTTCATGATTGCTGTCTCAGAAGAAGCGTTTGTAGGAAAACGCTGGTATCTATCTAAGCTCTGCTAGAAAGGTTTCCCAGGTCAAAGGTAGGTAATCGGTGAAGGCTGATGGGACAAGCAAAGAGAGACCCCAGGACAGACAGCATTTCATCAGGCACATGAAGGCTTGAAATTCATTTTCCATATTCCAGATATATATAATAACAACTAACTTGTTGGACACTGAGGGTTGTTGTTTTCCAGCCAATCCAAGCCTTAGGCTTTGAGTTCAAGTATCTGCTCTTGAAATTGTTTTTTCAGATCCTCCAGTGAGCTGATGGGTATTGTTCTGTCCAATACAATAGTGTTCTGATGTTAACACTGTTGAAACCCAAACCAGAACAGCACTGATTAACACCAGCTGATTTGTCTCAGGGTCAAGTAAAGCTTCTGTCAACAACTTGGAAAAAAGGATCAGGTCAAAGCTAAAACAAGCCAGCCTGTCTGGAAAAAAAGACTTGCCACCTCTCTGATAGCCTGAAAAAATATTTTTTCAGCTCAGCTGCATTTTTCAGATGTATTTTATGTAGCTGCTTGTGTAACTCTATGTGAAGATGAATGAGCCCAGATGTAATTTGAACATCCGACATCCTTCATTCACTTCCGCACCCCATGTTTCTTCCAGTCTCACGCTAAGATAGTCTGATTTTGCAGATAGGCAAAATAATGGAACTGGCATTTCCTAGATGACAACAAATTCTAGCTGAATTTAAATTTTGGGAGCATAACAAATTCTAGTTAATAACACCCACATCTAAATTTATTTTATACAATGAACTCTTAAGAGTAGAAAGTGATATTGCTTTCACTTTTGCTTTTGCTTGTACACCCTGAGTTCAAGAGTATACTGGAGTGCTATTACTGTGAAGTCTTTTCTCTATATGTAATGGCTGAAGGATGAAACTTGACCTTTGTTTTGTACCTGCAGGTGAAGGATGTTGTGGGTTATGATGCACTGGGCCATTGTTTCTTTACGGAGGATGGACCAGAAGAGCGCAACACATTTGATCACTGCCTTGGACTGCTTGTTAAACCCAGCACTCTGCTCCCTTCCGACCGAGACAGCAGGATGTGCAAACTGATCACAGAGGGTGCTTACCCAGGGTACATCCCTAAACCCAGGCAAGACTGTAGGTGAGTGGGAGCCTTTCTTTTCTTCTTTCTATTGTTGCAGGATTTACCCACAAAAATGTTGTGAATGTATTCTTATGTTGTCACCTTTATAAGTCTCTGCTGCATCCTCCCAAAGTTTGGGAGAGCAGTCTCTTCAGGGTCTTTCCACTTGTGTTATTTAGTTGTCTACACACCTGGGTTGTAATTTTCATTTTTACCATGAAGCCAATTGTGATGGTTGCTACCTAAGATATTATTGGAAATCTCTTCTAAAATAGGATTATGCCTTGCACATTCAGGAGTTGCAGTGGTTCAATAAAGCGTTCCCAGAATGAGCTGGATTCTGACATTAGTGCCCATATGGAATGATAGTTGATTATGAGAACACTCCCATTTATTCTGAAGCCATTATCTGCAGAGAACAGATATAGTTTAACGATACGGGATTGGCATTATGCATCTATTGGCAATTTACCCAAACTGAAGAATAAAACAAACGTGGTGCAATAAATGCAGTTTAGCACAGAATTAGGGCTTGGCAATAGAAGATCAAAGACTGTATATGCCTGTTGGATCACTAATAATGTCCATGCATAAGCTCATGAAAATGTTTCCATGAGAACTTCCCAAAACTTCTATTTTTCAGTATTAAACTTGAAAAATACTCAATGCCTTTCATCTCCCTTTTGCAAGATCCTTTCCTCTAAGTGCCCTTTCAGATCTGCCAACTGAGGTTTAAATGAGGATTATAGAAGCATTTGCAATGAGAAGGGATTTCACAAGTTCTTTTTGCAGTTCTGTTGCCTGTAGAAAAAAATAATCAAATGAAGTATAGAAGAAACATGACCAGCTTAGCCACATAGTTAAGCAGTAGAGTATGTTCTTGCTGGGATTCATGGTTTTTTTGTTAGTAGTAGTTTTTAGCGCAGGTTACAGAAACACCAGTCATGAATACCGTTGTTGCAGTTGATCCTACCATAAGACAGAATATGGACTCATTGAGCTCCTGCAGTCCATTCTGGCCATTTTTCCCCTGATTTTCATGCTGTTTTTCTACCTCAAAATCAAGGTGTACAGCCAAGGAATGGGAAAAAGTGCTCATTTTAATGCATGTGTGGTGTCTCATTAGCTTCCTTGTTCTCCCTTCACACCAACTCCTGAGAGAGTGGTAAACTCTTAAAGTGAAACCTGTGTAGTTAACAGCTGGAAAAGCAACTGTAATGAAGGGACTTTGGCAAATCTGGATTCTGGAGCAAATATGTGGACATTGGATGCGCAATATGTGGGCATCCTTCAGAAGCTTTGAATTGATGGTGATCATCAAAGCTTGACAGTAAGACTGCTGTGCAAGAGGAGGGAAGTTCCTCCACAGCCAAGTTTTGCCTTGAGACTACAGAGCATTGCTGCTGCATTGATGATGCTGGGAGAAATGGCTGTTCAGATTTTTCTTCAGGGTTTTCTTTTGGTGTAGTTTGAGGGGAAAAAAATGACACAAAAAACCCCTAATTTCTGACCAACAAGAAGTCAATGAGAAAGTCTCCAGAGCCAGACTGCTGTCTTCAAAATAAGATAGTGAGAAGCTGATTGATGCCTAATAACAGCTAAAAATCTTTGGGTGTTTTCTTTCATTTAAAAGTACTCTTAGTCTGCTGAGACTCTATCACTATCACCCATTCTGTCCTCAGAACTAACTGGGGTTTGGTCCAAAGAAACATATTTTTAGCTTTTTACTTTGGCAAGAGAAAGAGATGAAATTCATGCGGTGCTTTCTTTCACATCTGTGTTTGTTTATAAATGACACTTAATGTATCCATTCATAAAATAAGAGTAAATCAGCCGTTGTTCTTATTTTCCACATAATTCACTTAATTGTCAGCTGAACATGTTTTGTGTCATTTGAAATATTATTACAGAAAAATAGTACTAGGAATGATATGCTGATGTGTAATGAAAAAGTTCTACTGTACTTTGATCTGCCACGTCTTCCTTTATAAAAGAATTTAAGGACAGATTAGAGTTTTGCACTGTGCTCATCCAGCCTGCTAGTGCACAACCACACCATGGTTGCCCCGTGCATCAACCCACACCATCCCCATGCGCAGCAGCCAAGGCACTCAGCCCAGGGATGAGGGATGGGTGCCAGCTGTGGCTCTGTTGGCTTGGAAGAGGCAAGCAGGCAGCTGCTGCTGGTAATTAAGACAATAGGATTGTGCCAAATGACACAGTAACATGCCCAGTGCACATGGCTGTGAGGAACAGGGCTGGGCTGAGACAGGTCACTGGGAAATACAGCGGATTCAAGGCCTTGCTTTTGCATTTGGAGACAATAATCTCAAGTTGTTTTTTCTAGCCCAGCCTTGTACGTTTTCATGATGCAGTCACATGTATCAAATGTTGCCTTAGACCAGAAATTCCTTTAGAATATAAAGACCTCTTGAAGTCTTTCATGAAAGAGATGTAAGGGTTAGGTAGGTGCGTCCCCTTCAGGAGGATGAATCCCACCCAGCAAATTTAGGGAGCAACTCACATGTCTCCTGGATGTTTCACTCCCAAAGTTCCTGTGCCTGTTGGTTAATGATGACTGTATGTCACCGGATGGACAGTGATAGATTGATCTTTCCTCTTCAATGGGAATCTCTCAATTAAGAGGCTATGTGCATTAGGCAAATGGAGTCCCTTTGTCCCAGAAGAAATGCAATGCATAGTGGGGTGGGAGCAAATAAAGTTAATGAATCACAGCAGCTCTGTGTAAAAGCAGGTGCTACAGTATACTTGCAAAGCCTTTAGAGAGGGAATTCGTTGGGTCCCTTGATTAAACAAACCTCTAATGAACCTGAGGGCTTATTTGGGGGCAAATGCTTTTCTGTAGCTTGTGCAACAACATATTTACCTTATCATAAAACATGACTGACATCTGACAGCTTCATAGCAGGCTTGGAATTGCAATAGAAATTCCTCATTTAATACTCTGGGGTTTTAAGAGATAAGGCCATGTTCTCTGTCAAACCACAAAGGACAAATGTGGTATGAGAAGAGAAAGAAAAACAACAAACAGCCCTTTTGCCCCTGGGCAAGACCCCTTATCTGGGGTCTTATCAGCCATGCCTGTACTGTGGGGAGCTGAGCCGTGATTCTGGCGTGTGCTCAAAGTGTCATTTTCATCTCACTCTTTGTTTTCCTCATCTGCAGCGCTGTATCCACCTTTTGGATAGCCAACCCACACAACAACCTTATAAACTGTGCAGCTGCGGGGTCTGAAGTGAGTACAGAAGTTTCTTATTTGGTAATGATTCAGAGCTGAGGGCCCTGCGAGCCAAGGCTCTTGTTGGAATAAAACCTGCTTCTGTTACTCAGGCATTCTTGAAACTGCTAGATAGAGACATATATTAATGTGGTTAGCGCTGCCAATAAAAGGTAATGTTTTTTCTTTTGCTCCATACTTCTTACTTCTCCACACTTGCTGTTTCTAGAGCTGGACGGCTTTAACAAAACTTCCCAGCCTTTGCACAGTGTGCAGCCTGAATAAATGAAATATATCTGGCTGCGGAGTCCCAGTGAAGTCTTTGGCAATGATTCTGTTGATTGCAGTACAGTAACATTGCCCTGAAATCTCAATCAACACTAACACTAATTCCACAGAAATCCTTGGTCACATTGGGAGATTTAATTTTCTACTAAGACAAATAAGCAAGCAAACCAAGCCTTAAACAAGGAGATGTGGTCTTTCCAGAAGTTCAGAACCTGATTGCCTCGGTTCGGGTTCCTAAATATGTTTTAGACAGCTAAATAAAATGGATGTGATTTTTAAGATGTGCACATGCACAGATGGGAGGGCATCAATGTATATGTGTGTTGTGAGTTAGAAAAGTCGTGTAACTTTAAGATAGATGTCACAGTTTAGATTAAAGCAGCCTGCTGTTGCTGCACAGGAGTGTGACTGTAAATATGTGAGTTCAGCTCTCTGCTGAGCGCAGTTAGACAGGTCAATGCTGCTAGCTGTGATTTGTCCTGAAATCTTCTGGCTTACGTCTTGAGGATTTACCGATAAATCCTTGGGCTAATGCAGACCAGCAAAGAGGTTCAAGCGAAGGCTCAGATGTCGTTTCTTTTTCTCAGGAAACAGGCTTTTGGTTTGTTCTGCACCACGTGCCAACGGGGCCCTCGGCGGGCATGTATTCCCCTGGCTACTCGGAGCACATGCCGATGGGGAGATTTTCCAACAACCGCGCACATTCCAACTACCGAGTGAGTCTGCACGCAACTGGAATGCTGCCGTCAAAAAAACATCGCTTTCTCGCTCCAGCTCTTCGGATCTGCAAGCTATTAATGCCTGTGCTTTCTGTTTCGCTCGAAGTTGATGCAAACTTGTTTGTGTCTGCAGATAGAGCAGCTTGCAGGCTGGTGTGGCAGCGCTCTGAGCCGGCCAGCATCCTCTTGGCTCCTGGGCACCAAAGTTCTTCCCTCTGCTTGGCTGCGCCAGGCTCATTCTTTGCTTCTGCTTTCCTAAAATAGTGCCTACAGGAGCATCTATTGGCAGCTTGTCTAATTATAGACCTCAACTGCCAATGTTAGCAATTAGCCAAACGGCTTCTAAAAGAATAAATACAGCCAGTGTGTCTGATTGCCTTCTCTCACTCTTTCCCTGTTTGCCCTCAGCACGCTGTGTGTGGTGCCGTGGTGAGGACTGCTGGTCCTGAGGCTGCAGCACTGTGTTTAGGTGCATGGGAGTACATTTAGAAGAGAGCTTCAGTTTCAGGAAATATTGAGCAGTTTGGGGTGATACATGCAATTCCTGATGGTATTGGCAATACTCAGTTTCATATATTATTAGCAGAAGCAGTTATTAGGATTGTGCCATATACTTTGGCTTGGGACAATTGGAGACAGAACTTGGAAGTGGAAAGAACTGTAGAATATATAAATAAACCATAATATTACATTCCCATTTTCTTTCAGGCTGGAATGATCATCGATAACGGTGTTAAAACCACTCCTGCCTCAGCCAAGGACAAAAGGCCCATTCTGACACTGATTTCTGGGAGGTAAGGTGCTCTGCACTTGGTTTGGAAAAGACTTCTCTTTAGCACTGGTTTAGAACTATAATGTTGCTCCCAAGGAAGCTGATATAAATCATTGCAATGCTTTTGGGTGGAAATTATTGAGGAAAGGATTTCACTTAAATTTCATAGAATCACTAAGGTTGGAAAAGACCACTAAGCTCGCCCAGTCCAACCACCCAACCCATCACACCATGCCCACTGACCACATCCCTCAGTGCTGAATCTCATGGCTCTTGAACACCTCCAGGAATGGTGACTCCACGGTGATTTATCACTTTCTAACTTCATCTCCTTGTCATAAAGGACTCCCAGACCTCATCTTCCTGTTGCTGTCTTTGCTCTTTAGCTTGGAGCTGAGCAGGCATAGATATTACTTCTGCTGTATGGTATTCTACTGATTTCTTTGGTAGATGACAGAGATAAATTAAATGCTGTCTGGCCAACAGCTCTGCTGGTTAGAATTTGCTGCAAGTTTTCCACAAACGGGAAATGAAAGTAATTCCAGGTAATGCTGTTGATCTTCTTCATTCCTTCTGGACCTGCTTGAGCAGGGAACACTTCAGCAGCAGAGCTTACATTTGATTTCCAATTTCTGCCTAGTTCCAAATCTGACACTGCAGCGATAATTCCGATTAAATGCGTGGTGTGACCCTCCATCCCTGGAGCTGTGTGTAACATCTATATGACATAACGGAGTCACTTAGAAATGATAAAAACCTCTTTACAGAGAGTATTGTGTATCAGCAGACTTAACTCAGTGGTGGCTCCTGGGAAGTCCCAGTCTTTTCCCAAAGCAGACCCCCATGCGCAGGTTGATGTAAGCCAAGGGCTTCTTGCAGGAAATGCGTACCAGTGTATGGGCTGCACTTGCACCCTTTTATCTCATTAGAGGGTCAGTCTGGCTCTTAACATACTTACCAACCCCAGGAAGAGAAAAGGACTTAAATGCTTTCAAGTTGCACAGTTTTCATTCCTGACTTCACTGCCTCCGTAGCACTCAGATGGTGTTTTCCCATGGCTGAGTCTCTGGACAGAAGAAACCAACAGGGCAGAGAAACATAGGAAAGGAAGGGATTGCTCAGTTTTTCCTTTGTCTTTCCATCTCTAGGGCAAAGGTTGCCCACACTGCTGGTTATGCACTAGGAAAGCACTGTGTGAGTAGGTTCAGCATCTTCTTCAGGGAACTCATCCTATGCTCTGCATCAGCACAGTGCCCCACCCCACAGCTGATGCTGAAAGAATTTGAAAAATGAATATTATTGACCTTGTTTTAATGCCAAATTAATTGAAATAATTAGCTGAATAGTAAAAATTACTCCAAAGAAACAACAACAGCAACAACAAAAAAACCCACCATAAAAACAAACAAACAAACAAACCTTCTCTGCGAATACCTCTAAATTCTCTTGAGAACCTGATGACCAGATAGCTGAACGCGTGCCTTGGGAAACTGCTGGTTGCCACAGGCACAGTAAGGGATTACAAAAGGCAATTTGTCCCTTGCCCTACAAGGCAGGAATGAGCCCTGGAAGCCAAGAAATTCAATATGCAGTCATGCTTGTGCTTGGTGATTACCCAGCAGTACAGGCTGCGGCTCAGATTATTTGTACTGCTTTTCACTTTTCACTTGTTGAGACTGAAAGACTGATTAAGTGATTATAGCTACACTGGCCAGGGCAGTCTTGGACATAGGCTGGGCAGTTAAAAAGCTGGAGAGATTATTCTGCATTCAGTTACAGCATTAAGTATCTGGGCAAAAGTCTGTACCCTGTAGTGTTATTCCAGATATTCACATGGATGTGAATGAAACTGGAAATCTATCTCAAAATATCTGTATTTAACAATGTCTAGGGAATTCACAAGGGCTGATACTAAATCTCTTTCTGAAAGCAAATTCGCTAGTGATGAAGCTGCCAAAGTAATATTCATTTACTGGAACCCTATCAGCCCGGTGCTCAGATTTAGATTGATATGATGGCTTATTAAGCAGAGCAAAGTGCTATTGAATATCTGTTAGCGATTTGACAGCTTGGTCTCACTACCCGTTGGTGAGGCATGAATTTTAATCTCTGGACCATCCGCTGCTGGCACTGAGTTGAATGCTCAGCTGTCAGGTTCTCTAAGCTGTGCTGAGCTGATGGGAGATGCTCCTTCAGCAGCAAAAGGGAGAGCTCCTGGGTGAATGGCAGCCAAGCTCAGCAGCGCCAAAACCTTGCTTGGATACTGTTGCCTGAGTGGAGGCAGAAGGGCAGCAGAGGTCACATTTTGCTGCAGTTTCCACTTGTGTCTGCTTTTTCCCTGTGTCAGGCCAGTATTTCATCATCACTGAGATAGAGCTAGAAAATCTCTTATTTGTTCTGAGCAGTGTGTGGTGAGAATAGCAGAGGAGCTGCTCTCAGCCTCTCTCCAAGATACTTTAGTTCCTTTTAACAAGGAGGAAGAATTCTCATTGCCACAACATAGCCAAGGTTAGGAGGAAGGATGCTCAAAATGGGGGAAAAGGGTATTTAGCTAAACAGGAGTGTGCTAAGGGCAGAAGCCTCTTCTATGAAGAAAGGTTGAGGGAGTTGGGCTTGTTCAGCTTGGAGAAGAGGAGGCTCTAAGGATACCTCACTGTGGCCTTCCAGTGCATGAAGGGAGAGTATAAACAGGAGGAGGACCAGATTTTTACACATTCTGATAGTGATAAGGGGGAATGGTTTCAAAAGTGGGAAAATTTAGGTTAGATGTTGGGAGGAAGTTCTTTACTCAGAGAGCAGTGAGACACTGGCACAGCTGCCCGGAGCTGGGCAGTGGGTGCCCCATCCCTGGAGGTGTCCAAGGCCAAGTTGTGTGGGGCCCTGAACAGCCTGAGCTGGTGGATGGCAACCAGCCCATGGCAGGGGGTTGGGGCTGGGTGGGCTGTAAGGTCCCCTCCGACCTAAGCCATCCTACGAACAGTAAAGGATTAAAAAATATCTCTGACTTTTGGAAGCAATAATAAACTTTCCATGCTTTCAGCAATATATCAGCTATACAATAATGGCAAGGTGAAAGGAAACTTGGAGCAGGTCTTTACAACAGCCTCGCCTGGACCAGCTGTCCCTTGGCAGAGGGCTCTGGCCACCTCTGCTTGCCTAGATGTGCCGCTTGGATGGACTGTTGTCCCAGAGCCGCTCTCAGCTAGCAGAAACCAGATGTTTAGCAGGGCGGTAGACCAAGCAAGGCTGCCTTCCCTTGCCAATGTTCCTTCTCTCTCCTTCTGGTTGCAGATACAGCCCACACAAAGACGCTGATCCTTTGAAGCCCAGGGAACCTGCGATAATTGAACGCTTTATTGCCTACAAGAACCAGGATCACGGGGCCTGGCTGCGGGGCGGAGATGTGTGGCTGGACAACTGCCAGTGAGTTTTGCCTTATTTCAACTCTCAGAGTTCAGCCCGGTGTTTATGGCGAGCATAGCTGTGGTTCAGACTATTTATACCGCTTTGCACCTTTCATATGGCCAAGATTGAAATAAAGATGAAACGTAAACCCAGGCATTATTTTACACAAAGAAAACCTGTTTTCGTCTGAACTGAAGATCTCTGAGGTTGTTGGGGGTTTTTCTGTGTGTGTGATTCTGACCGGCATTCAAAATGATAATGTGCAAACACACATGCACCAATACAAATAACAGCATCCTTTTTTTACATGAAAAATGAGGTGCTTCAGAAAAAGAGCAGCAAAATCCACCACCTCCCATGGCCGAGCCTGGTAACAGATCAGCTTTATGTGGTTGGCTGTTATGCTGAATAAGCTGGAGTGATGGGGCAGACATGAAACTATGCGTCACAGCAGCAAGGCAGAGAAACTGGGCACGTGTGTCTTGTGCTCTTTCAGGGCCATTTCCTGCGCTGGTCAGAACAGATATTTCTTTTGCAGTGGAAAACAGATGATCACCTGCATTTTCTTCTGCTGAGCCAGGTTCTTGATATCAACCACAAGGAAGAAAGAGGAGAAAAAGGAAAAAGCTACTTTACAAGGCATATTGTGATAACCGTGCCACGGGTATCTGCCTCAGCATTATCTGGTGTCCAATTGCTGGCAGGGCTGCCTTACCTCAGAGTGAGCCAAACCTTGTGGGCTGGTTCTGGCAACCTGTCAGATTGGTGAGAACAAGATTGTGGCAGAACACTCTGAAATGTGATGCTGAGCCGTCCTGTTTGTGCTTCCTGGGAACTTATGAGCCAGGGATACCTGAGGCACAGCGTGACCAACAAGATGTATTTGCAGATCTCTTGCATGTCGTGTAAAGTTTGTGTTGTTGAGTGCCACAGACAGAGGATACCAATGTTCTGAGTGAATTACCTTGCTTTATGAGCTTCCAGTAGTGATCTTATGGGTGTATCAGAATTCAAGGAAGCGGCTTGTAAACTGTAATTGTCTTTATGGCCACAGTAATTTCCGTTTCTGTTGCTACAGTAAGACTTATGTATTGCATTAACAAAACAAATGTTAATGTGGCATGCAGTATACGTTTTATGGCGCCGCAGATATGAGAGGGAAGGCGATGCTGTGTAATGGACTGCCACCTAGAGTCAGGAGCAGGACAAGGCAGAGCCGGGTTTTATTCGGCTCTGCACTGATAGCTTTAATGTGTGGGAGAGTTGGGTGATAGAGGGATTTATGTACTGGTGTAAATACCATCAAGATATTAACTCAAAATATTGTATTACTCATAGCCTTTCTGTAAGCTGGAGGCCTGGATCAAAAGTTGTCATCTTATCTAAAAGCTCTAGAATGTCAGCAAAATTGGAGAACATTGCCATTTTTTGTTTTTAATAAGGAAGGTCTGATCTCTGTCTTCCTGTTAGTGAAAGAGAAGCCAAGCTGCTTTTATAAAATTTCCCCCTGTAGAGTTATGTCATGAAAGCAGCATGTGATGCATGAACACAGAGGAGAATGTAAGGCAAAGTATTATTAAATAATAAAAGCTATTTGGAGGGAGAGATGAACATTCTATTTTTTACCTAACAGTGAAAAGAGTGTGGTCATTAGATACAGGGAAAAAGCATTATCAGACAAGTAAATAACGGCCAGCAATCACAGCCATAACTCCCCCTTGGAGCAATCAGGTTCACATCTACTGCTTCATGTGACCAATGTGTACTACATGATGTGCCAAAAAAAATATCTTCCGAAAGGAACAAGCATGAAAAATCTTGAGTTCTCCCATGACTACTGTTTGGTAACTAAGCCCATCTGCCCTCTACCTCAATGGTTGTATATTGACATGATTAAACAAAGAAAACCCTTCTGACACACCTCTCTTCTCTTGGCAGATTTGCAGACAACGGCATTGGGCTGACCCTGGCAAGGTAGGTGTCACACAGCTGGTGCTCAGCCTGGGGCACAGGGGCGGTGTGAGCAGCCTTTCACCTCCAGCCCTTTCCTTCCTAGCGGTGGGACCTTTCCCCACGATGATGGGTCTAAGCAAGAAATCAAGAACAGCTTGTTTGTTGGTGAGAGTGGAAATCTGGGCACCGAGACGATGGACAATGAGATCTGGGGACCTGGCGGCTTGGATCACAGGGGCAGGACCCTGCCCATCGGCCCGTAAGTTCAGCTCAGTACATCATCACACTCACTATTTCCACTCTCAGTACCAGCTCCAGCACAGAGTGGTTTCTTCAGCACAGTTTGATTTTGAAACTTGCACACAAAGGATTTTGGTTCCATGCCTCTCAATCCCAAAGTCCTAGCCCAGATGTAGTTACAGAGCTCAGCACTACTGTCACTACTACAGCTGTGCTACAGGAATTTAATTCCTTCATTAAATAGTTTCAAAACATCCAGAGAACTTTGTGTGTGGCCTCTTCTTTAGTCCTACGGATTGGTTTGCACATGAAGTAATGTTTTGCTGTTGTTCCTGAAAGCGTAGTTATCCTAATGGTAGCTCTGTGGTGACCAAACAGCTCAGCTGATGTTTTTCTGCCACGTTATGTGTCTCAGCTTTGTTTTTTTGGTAGTGATGCAATAGGTTTTTATAGTGATAATGAAAAGCCTAGGACTCTCCTAAATGTCCTTTCCATTTAAGTAAATGGGTGTATATCATTGTTAGTATTGAGTGCTGATACTCACAGTGGCAAAACTGTGAACTTGCAACCATTGATATGAGCAAGGGATAGAACTGGCTTATTATAAGTGAAATATAAAATATCTTCTCCTCTTAAGGTGTTTAAGCATCACATTAACTTAATGTTAAAACACTGTCATCTTTACCTTGCAGCTTCTATCAGGAAAGGCTCTATTTTAATAAAGTTTCACAAGTTTGTGTCCCCTCAATTGTTTTCAGACTGATTGGTGAGATCTTTCCTTGTTTTCAAATTCATTTTTACTGCATTTGAATTACACTGTTTCTCCTCCAGTTGGAGAAAGATGTGCTGGTACATTCCCAAGGAGTCTGTGCTGACCTGAAAAGTTTCAGGTTTCGCTGCTGCAGAACTCATTTGTGATGGCCAGCATGAATTTATTCATTTCTAGGTCAGTGCCTTAGCATTGCTGTAAGTTGCTTCCCTTGAGGAGTGCAGACTAAATAAAGGCGATCAGCCTCAAACATGAGAGAACTTGAGATGAACTTACAAGGTTAAGAAGACTTCACAGACTTAAAAAGCAGGGAAATCCCTTCTCTTCCAAACACTAACTCAGGAGCTGCTAAAAAAAAGCAGCAGAGAATCAAGTGCTGCAGGACTGTCCACATCCAAGATACATTATCAACCTCATGCCTATGTCATGACTGTCTGTCTCTGTCTCTTTCCAATGTGTTTTAGGAATTTTCCCATTCGAGGCATTCAGTTCTACGATGGCCCAATCAATGTCCAGAACTGCACCTTCCGCAAATTTGCTGCCCTGGATGGTAGGCACACGAGTGCCTTGGCCTTCAGGCTCAACAATGCCTGGCAGAGCTGCCCAAACAACAACGTCACTGACATTCATTTTGAAGACGTCCCTGTGAGTTATCCTTCCCAGCAAGGCCTGTCAGTTGGCTTGGAAGTGGGTTTATGGGCAAAAAGGGTGTAACAGCCTTTTGGAGAAAACAGGAGTTCCGCAAGAGCTGCCCGTTGTCTTTGCCAGAAGCAAAGAGAGTGGCAGCTGAGAAAGTAGGATGGATGAAATAATAAGCAAATCTGGTTTGGAGCAAACCAGAAGTATAAAAAAAAAAATGATGTCAAGTGAAAATCACTTCCATTCTTGTGTGTGTCAGAAACTGTTAAAACAGAGAGAAGAATCTGCACATGGGCTCCAGTTCTGCAGACATAAATGAGAGCAGAACCCAGCCAAAAAGAGGCTGACAAATGCTGAGTTACAGTATGAACTTCTGGGTGCTGCTCTGAACCTCATCTGGGGGTCTGTGCTTTTAGAGTTATTTCTGTGTTTGCTTGCAGAAATATGAGTGAACTCATTGCTAATGTTCACCTCTAGCAGCTGTTAAATCCAACTGCCAAACATGACAAACAAATAAATAAAGTGGTTGGAAGTGAAATTATTTGGGTTGCTTAACTTTCAGAAAGTTAGCAGACTTGCTCAGATGTCAGGAAAAGTGCTGACTGGTTGGTGGTCCTTGTGCCAAATACGATGGGAAAGGCAAAATTCCCCTAAAAGTGTTGATCTGTCACTCTCTCACATCACACCAAGTAGGCTGGTAGGCTGGTGACATGACATTTATTTATGCTGGATAAAAATATCAGTCAGAAGTTGCCTGAGCAGTCATTTCCCAAAGGAGGTCGCTGACTTTTCCCAGCATTGGTATGACTTTATGTGGCTTTGGAACCTTAAAAATATATTATCAGACAATGAGTGAAGTGGCCTTAGTGAAATTGCTCTGTCTCCTGAACCTTCCTCCAGAATTTTAAAACAAACCTTCTCATTGCTACAGCTGCAATTCTAGTTGTTTTAGCCTTTCCACCGAGGTCAACAGGAAAATCTGTGTCTGCTCTCTCTGACAAATCAGACACACCTTTAAGAAGCATGACCCAGCTCTACATTCAGACTTAACGAAGAGGCAGTGTGCAGGTGAAGGAGAGGAAACCCTAACAGTCCTGCACCAAATGGCACTGATGTTTCTGCCAACTAACAAGACCAACTCAATCGAAACTGATTTTGATGCTTTCATCTGTGGGTGCTCCATTTCAGAAGTTAGTAGTTCTGTTAGCATGTAAATGTTATCTTGGAATACCTGCCACTCCAAACTTCATCTGGAGGCATGGAGCTTCAGTGCCATTGAACATCAGGCCTGCAGTGTGTCATGCTGAGCAGCCAAAAATCCGTGGCTGTTTGAAGAATGACGATATTAGTGCATACAATGATTTCTTCATATATTAGTTTGCCCCCAAAGCCAAAAACCTTTCTGGTCTGTTGAGCCATTTCAGTGACCACAGCTTCCTTTGCTTTGTACTGTAAGTAATTAATTCCTTTCTAGTGACATGAATGTGTTTCACTATTTTGTTTAGATTACCTCAAGGGTCTTCTTTGGAGAACCTGGACCCTGGTTCAATGATCTGGATATGGATGGTGATAAAACATCTGTTTTTCATGACGTAGATGGTTCTGTGTCTGAATATCCAGGCTCTTACCTGATAAAAGAAGATAATTGGTTAATCAAACACCCAGACTGCATTGATGTGCCTGACTGGAGAGGTTCTATCTGCAGTGGACACTATGCACAGGTAAAGCTGCTTAATTTGATGCATCATTATCACTTTAATTATCTTGGCATTGTAAAGCATGACTTCTAGAAACGTGCTTTCTGCAGAGTGCTCGGGGTTTAACTGCATGTGTGCGCAGGAGGTTTTGAATACGAAGATCTTGTGCTTTGATTTGGACACTTTGGGCTGAAACAGCTTTTACCCCACAAGCACTAGCAGATTAATATTCATAAATCTACCAGCTACTGGGTAAGGAAGGGTTATCTCCTCTCACTCCAAGGAGGGAAGTGCTCCCCACAGGACTATGGTAAGCGTGCTGAGGAGTCAAAATTAGACTTCAGCTCTCATGGTCTTTCATCATCCTGTTGAGTAACCACCAAACCATTCTTCCCACCATGTGAGCTTTCACCCTACTGTCTGGAGAGAGTCCTTGTTTTTCTCTGTTTTTGGTTTTGTTTTTTTTTTTTTTGTCTTAGGTGTTGAGAGTGTTGCTTTCTCAGCACAGTGCCACTGAAGTCAAGCTGTAACCACTGGGCTGGTTTTCCTTCTCAAATCCAGACAGAAAGGTCCTTTTTTAACACAAGTCAGATGTTCCACAGCCCCACAGTCCCACAGTATTAATGTTTTCCATTAATACTTCAGCTCTACTGTAGGCTTATCTGGGGCCTTAACTGACATAGTTTAAATAAGAAAATGATCTTTACATTTCCCATTTTTAATTTTTTATTAAAAAACAAGAAAAAACACCCAAACAATCTATTTTTTTTAGAAAGAAATAAGCTGAAGAAACTGAATGTACATGTTTTAAGTATATGGTGTACAGGTCACTGTTGAAGTGACCTCACACAAGTTCGCAGCTGTAGAGTAGCTGAACCTTTAATGTTTTACTGTAATTCATTAAACACTTGATGATCTTTTTTCATCCAGATATACATCCAAGCCTACAAGCCAGCCAACCTCAAAATGAAAATAATAAAAAATGACTACCACAATCACCCACTCTACTTGGAAGGGGCTTTGAGCAAAAGCACTCATTACCAGCAATATCAGCCAGTTATAACTCTGAGGAAAGGCTACACCATTCACTGGGACAAGACAGCCCCTGAAGAGCTGACCATATGGCTCATCAACTTCAACAAGTGAGTGATCCAACTGAATTCCAACATTCCAGCTTAATAATGTAACTGCACATTTTTAGTGGGTGAGGTCATTGCTGTGTGAACTCTTCCAGAATTAACATAATTGTTCCAGGAACTCCTTTGAGTTCACCATCTTTTCATTTGACATCTCAGATTCCTGTTGGCTCCCTGGGGAAGCCCTGGAAGATAACACAGTCCTTTTTAGAAGCCTAGATAATGCATTCCTGTTGCATAGAAGTCAGAGGTGTAGAAGTCAGGAGCAGATCTGACCCCTGTTGCTTAACCAACCCGTAGAGGTTATGTCTAATTTACATTGCATTGATTGATCCCCAGCCGTTACAATTTTAACTGGCCAGGAAAAGAAAAAGTTACATTTTGGAGTGAAGTATTTAGTTTGGCTTTTAACATGCGCAGGAAAATTAATAGTAATGCGTCGACTTGTTACAACCTGAGTCTTTGCTATTTCAGGAACGACTGGATCCAAGTAGGGTTTTGTTATCCTAAAGGGTCGACATTTTCCATTCTCTCAGACATCCACAATCGTCTCTTGAAGAAAACAATCAAAACTGGAACCTTTTATAGGGTATCTCAAATGGAGAAACTGGAGTACAGATATCCTAGCAAAGGATACTACTACTGGGATGAGGACACTGGGTAAGGAAATGACCCTTGATGATTTGGACACCTTTTTGAGAAAGCTGCTGGAATTCTGAGCTGTTTGGCGAATGCCATCAGTTGGGATCACAGCAAAACCAGAAATTCTTTCTGGGAATGTGACCAGCATTTAATTTTCTTGGGACTCCCATAGTTGCCAGTCATTTGCAGGCCATGCTGTGCTGTCCTGCCAGTTCCTCTGGGAAATGCTTTGCTAAGTGAATACAAATTAGGAAGAAAAAAAAAAATGCAGACCATAGTACTGAACGGGAGACACACCCAACCTTTTTTGTTTTGAACAGCAACCATTTAGAAGACCTAAGACAGGGAGGCACAAGAGTGCAAAGTCTGTTGTTTTCTTTTACAGAACTAAGAAAATGTGAGAGACTTGAAGAAAGAGTTCTAAAATACAAACTATGTATTTCTGTGTAAATGGACATTGTGAAATAGAGCTCAAGGGCAGTTTAGATGTCAGCTGACCTCTCTTAGGTTTCCTGACTTTCCCAAAACATTTTTGGGATGCAGGCATCCTTTTAAATGTATGTAACATGTTTATTGTTATAAATTCCTCAAACCAGCACAGGGGGTTTTCCACACACATTATTGCAAAGTATTAGGAAGGAGTCCACCGAACCTTAGTCACTTTTTGCGTTGAACTCAAGGATGCTCTTCACTTTTCTCCCTTATGTACAGGCTGCTGTTTCTGAAACTTAAAGCTCAAAATGAAAAGGAGAAATTTGCTTTCTGCTCTGTCAAAGGCTGTGAACGAATAAGGATCAAAGCTATGATTCCAAAGACTGCTGGAGTCAGTGACTGTCAAGCCATGGCTTACCCCAAGTACATTGAGACGCCTGTAGTAGAAGTGCCAATGCCTAAGAAGCTATCTACTGTACAGCTGGTAAAGTAGTTGATTTCCTATCACAAAATTGTCTGTTGTTCTAGCCCATATTGTTCCTCTACTCATGAAAAGGCTTTGTAATGGATTTAGTATATTTCATGCCTGTTTTTATGAAGTGGATGAGACATGAGAAATTGTATGAAACAGATTCTTGCAAGTGCCAAGTATGAAAGTGTTCAAAGGACAGAGCAGTTCAAGTTAAGTACCCAGTCTTTTGAGTCTCTATTGGGAAGTGCCGTGCTTAAAAACAGGATAAATAGTGGTGAGCTGGAAGAGGGCTTGGTCCAGGGAATGTGATGCTGCAGAGATGCAAGCTGTCTTTCCAAGCTGTAAGGACAACAGCAGCAGACAGGGGACTGCACAGCGGAGTGTCTCCTTTGTATATAGGATTCTGCACAATGCTATGTGTCCTATATTCTATCCAGTCTGATTCTGAGAGGAAGGAGAATATTTATCTCATCATCCTTGAAGCAGGAAATCATAGCAAAGCCTCAGAGAATTGTGTATAAGCACCATGAAGTGAGAATCACAGTCGGCCATTTGGTGAAACAGTTTAGACACAGACAGGATGAACAGAGAGGTGGACATTGTGCCCAGTCTCATTAGCAATGCAATTTGGCAAGTCACAGCTCATTCTGTAGCTGTCTTCTTGACTGAATTTTGTGGTTTAAAATGTTTACTGAAGGTGCAGCACTCATGTAATGGACACTCTCATTAAAATCTCTTTTTTCTTTCTTTTTTTTTCTGAACAGAAAACAAAGGACCACCTACTAGAAGTGAAAATAGAAACTTATAAGAAACAATACTTCCACCTGAAGGATGACTATGCATACATCGAGGTAAATGGGTCTTCTCAGTAAACTTTATGGGACAAAAGATTTGAGTCACTTTTCCTTTGAATTTTACAAAAAATAATTAAAAAAAAAGCAGGTCAGCTTGACCTCAGAGATCTGGAAATCTGCCCTTTGATGTAATAAGCAGTCCCCTAATTCAAGGCTATTAGTGCTTCTTAGAGTTGATTATTTTGCATTTGTGTTTCTTCAATAAACTGACATGCTCCTTCCCCTCTCCCACAGGTTGATGGTGTAAGGTATTTCCTCACCGAAGAGGGTATTCAGCTGATAGTGATCGATGGACATCATGGGAAAGTAGTTGATCGAGTAACATTCAAAAACTCAATTCTGCAAGGAATCCCAGCGCAGATAGAAAACTATGTCAACAACATCAGAAATCAGTGAGTAATTGGGTGCTGGTAAGGCATAGCATATGAGAATGCTGTATAACACATTTTTTTGTGGTTTTGGTCACCTAACATGGACCAGACTGACTGAGCTAACAGTGTGTGCTTTTGTACCTACAGACTTTGAGTCCAAATGTGAGCAGGACATGCAGGCAGCTGAGGGTGCAGAGTGAGATTTAGGAACTGATTGAGCCTCCAGTAAGCTACATTTGATTAATAAACTGCAGATCCACACTGATGCTGTGGGTTAGAGACAACAGAAGGCTTAAGTTCAGAAATAAACTTGAGCACATATTGGTACAGATGTACAGCTTACATTTTCCTACTGCCTGCACACTTTCTCAAATAGCAGAAAGTCCTGCTAATAAAATACATTCCTCTTTGCATCTGTCCCCTACCCATACCTAAGATCTCTATGCTTCATTTTTTAAGCACCTAGAAATGCAGTTTTTCAGTTTTTCACCAGATGTTCTTGCATATAGAAGAACAGTGGGTTTATTTGCTGGAATAGTGAAGGAAACAGCATCAGAAGTCTTTTATCCAAAGGGATTGTTCCTACAGTGGTTTGTGGAATGCTATGGGAAGTGAATACCTTTCCTTGCTATGAAATCTGTTTTGATTTGAAAACCAGTACATAACATTTAATACAAATGTGATTGCTTTGCTGATGAGCCATCTGGTGGGCAAATTGACAGGGTGCTGTTCTAGGATTTATTCTACAGACTTGGAGGAAGTTTTGTCATTGTACCAAGCTTGTCAACACAAAAAAAACGTTTTAAATAACTCTAAAGGTTGCAAAAAACATGTCAAGTGGTTACTACAGAAAAGCGTGCTAGTTACTCACTTTTCTTTCATTAAACAATCAAAGAAAAAAAGGACCCATCATTCTTTGCTAAAAAGTACAATCTTAAACCTGTCTAAAGCCTGCTGCTTGGGTTCTTTCTTACTTTAGAGGATGAGTTGTTAATTAGGCTTTAGGTGCATTTAAGTCAAGCTGAGCCTCATTGTTTCATTTTGATGATTAGGATTGGAATTAGGATTAGGTTACAATTAGGACTGGAACTGTATGCAAAACAGCCAGCACCTAGGGTGTCACTCAGCTGTGTGTCCTTGTGAGGGCTGAAAACTCAAAACATTCTTTTCCTCTAACCAAAAGCTTTCCCAGCCCTCCCCCTGCTGGCCTTTCCAATTCCATCAGGCAAAGACTTCAGCTATGACCACGAAACTCCTTTAATCCATTGCTGCACGAGGTGCCATCCAGCTGCAGGTGGGCACCACGCAGTTGGAGGGACAGGACAGCTCTCTGCCCTCTTCAGCACAGATTCCAGAATGTCTTGCCAGCCTCTCATCAAGATACTGCTCAAAAGACTTTTAAATAGATTTACAGCTTTGTGGATGTGAGAGGAAGTGCTTCTAGCAATAAGTCTTTCAGTTCCTCTAAGCAACTCTCTTCAGGCCAAATTCCATTTTTTTAAGCCAAAAAATCAATTTTTGATAAGTTCTCCAGGAGTAAGAAAACAAAACATTAAGTGAATTTATTTTAAAGAAGACATCTAATAGAAATTAAAGATTTTACTGAACTCAAAGTAGAAAAAAGAGCATTCACAAAGCAGCCAAAAGCAGCTCAGCAGTGCAACCCATGGATTATTTAACACATCAGGTTTACTATAGGAAGAAACCCGATGGATCATAATTCTTTTACTTCCCTTTTGCCACCACCCAGTGCTGTTTTCCCCTGAACAGTTCCATATCCAGTGCAGCTGTTCGGGTGTAACTGCAGCACTCAGCAGCTCAGGGTTGGAGCTCTGCAGGCATTGCTGCCAAATTAATTTTAGCAACTTGTGTCCACTGTGATGCAGGAAAGCAGACCCAACAAGGCTCTTGTTTTGCAGCACTGCAAATGCCAGTTGAGTCAGACAAGCTTCAGTTGTGGAAACCTGCAAGGTGGAATGAAATTATTTCATATAGGCAGATGTTCAATTATTCTGCCTCGCAGATATGCAAGAACAGGGCATCCCATCCCTACTAAATGTCATAGCAAAACTTTCACTAGTAACTAAAAAAAGAAAAAAAAAAAAAAAGAAAAGAAAAAAAAGGAATTCTCTCTGCTTCCTAATAGGATTTGTTGGCATTATTGGAAAAGTGACCATATGACTAAGCTGTCAGCATTGACAAAAGCCATTAAAGCAGAAAGCATTGCAGCTCATAGGTGACTTGGGGTTGCACAGACGGGTTAACAGATCTCAAGCCAGAAAAGCAAGGAATGGTTCCTAACTCCTCACCTGTTTATAAATGACTTTTTGTTCCCTTCAGCTCTATAGTGCTGGTGACATCTAAAGGAAGATTCATTTCAAGAGGACCATGGACTAAAGTACTGGAGAAACTTGGAGCTGAAAAAGGTTTTAGTTTAAAAGGTAACTGCTTCTAAAAAACACAGTTCTAAAAACCCTTTGATTATTCCCCTGTGTGGTTCTCATAGAGGCACCTTTTCTGGGCTTCTAAACTTCACCTTGCCTGTCCTATCAGCATGTGCTCAGACATCCTGGGAGAAGGCATTTGCTTACTGGGAAAGGCTGTATCTATTGCAGCATCAAGTGCTGTAGATTTACTGCAGAAATCAAGTGTCTCGATTACAAAGCATCCCATACTGCACTAGTATATAATTCTTCCATGCATGTAGCTCTGATTAGCTCTAACCGCAAACCTTTGTCTTTTCCTGAGCATATGCAAACACTCCAACAACAATACCTTCAATAGTCAGCTCTGAAGGGGGTTTCCTGATCTCTTTCTTTGCTCTGTATTACACAGTGGCTACTGATAATTAATGGAAGCATGGAAGTTATGTATACAATTTTAATTAAACCTGATATGGAAAATATTTCTTTAATTCCTCAGTAGTGCATTATCAGCAACATTTGTATGCGCTTTTGTGCTCCTGACCACCTGCATCGGTCCAGCAGTCTGGGTGTAGCCACCCATGTGGGTGTCTACAGCCCTGATATGCTTCTAATCTATTTGCTCTGATTTGCAGAAAAAATGGCTTTTGTTGGATTCAAAGGCAGCTTCCGTCCTGTCTGGGTGAAGCTGGTCACTAATGAGGACTCAGCTAAAATCTACCAAGCACTGCCAATTCCTGTGGTGAAGAAAATGAAGTTATGAGGACGCAAAGCTTTGCCTTCTTCTGGCTGCCAGCACTGCCCCACTGGGATGGACTACTGACTGTTCATGACAGGCACATTACAGTGTGCTCCAGAAGCATAGCGTTTTGTTGTTGTCGTTGTTCAAAAAAAGAAATCTTACTGTAAGTAGCTAAAGTGGCCGCATGTGATGGAAACGCATTCCTCTGTGATCAGCGCGTGTTCTGTGATCGTCGGCACTTCGCCAGTTGACTTCCATTGATGTTGACGCTCATGTTACTAAGCAAGGTTTGACCTGATCTGCAAGCTGCTGGTTTTATCAGCACGCCTATGGCGTGTTTTCTCTGGAAAGGTGAGATCTAGGGCTAAAGGCCACTGAGGATTGTTGTTTGTACCAACCTCTAACTTGTCCAAACACTCTTCTTTCCCCCTGGAGTAACCAGCCAACTCAAAGCCTTGAAAATCTAAGGTAAAAAGTGTGGATTTGAATGACTACTTAGATGCTGCGAAATGTAACTGGACAGCAAGACTGTACCTTAAATTTTCTGTGACAACTTATCAAGCTCTTTGGGATCTGTGTTGTACATACTTGGCACATAGTTGGGGAAGAGAGAGGAGAGGAGTTAAGCAAGTATACAAGAAGAGACTGATGCAACCACATCTTTCTGCTTGTTCAGAAAACCGTGGTTCTCCTGTACCTTCAGGTCTTTTAATAGTGGTTTCTCAAATGGGAGGTTTTCCTTCAACAGCAGCCATAGTCTAGAAGGAAAGACCTGTCAGTCAGCACCAACACTTCCAGCCCTTTCTCTTCAGTCTGACCATATATATATTCAGGACCAATCTAGGAGGTGTATGGTAGACAGTCAAAAAGGACATCCTGTTCAAGATTTCCAGTTCTCAGCTGGGAATACTGAGACTTGTGTTTCTCAGCTACAAATGGGTTGAGCAGCACTTAGCTTTCCAGATTGGGTCAGTCTCTTGGGTGTTGCTTTCCAGCCAAGTCTTTGGCCTTTGGGCCATGAGTATCTTGACCTCCTGGAAGAGTTATGTGAGTGGAAGGTGGCAGAGGTAGAAGTCTTTGAGGTCTTACCAGATAGCTGAAGAATTAGACTGGGAATCCCCATATGCTAGTTGGATGTTGTGTACCTGCTTCCCCCTTCCTTCAAAGCATTAGGCTGGTAATAAAGGCAGATCAGTGAGAGTCAGGACTCCTGCACAGACATTTCCTGAAGGTGGGAATATAAGCATTATCTTGTAAAATACTTTAAGCACTTCTGATGTTCAGTGATGTTTCTGTTTGTTGCTCAGAAATGCCATGAAAGCGTATGCAGAGGCAGTGGCTGTTATAAAGAGGTTTAAGAGAGAAGTTTTAAAAGTAAATATGAAAGTCAATTTTCCCAATACCTGGGTTTCTTTCCCCTCTTTGTCTCTCCCTGTCCATATTACTACAGAAATTATTCTGACTGCTGATAATTACTTCATTTTGCTCTGTTTTAATTAGAACTCCAGTAACTAAATTGTTCCCCCCCCCTCCCCCACTTTCCAAAATACTGTCCTTTAGCTAGAATGAAAGAGCAATGATGCGCTGCAGGTCATCCCACAACAGGGCTGATGCTGAACTCTGTCAGCCCTGTCCCTCCTTTTTAGATCAATATCTCTGAAAGGAAAAACAATTGTGAGAAAAAGTCAGATAGCACTGTAGGCTATATTTCCTTCCAGCCTCTCCTGGGTTTTGAAACTGGAAATGTTCTTTTCAAGCTTATATCCAAGCTTTCCCTTTTTCTTCCCTTGCTTCTCAACAAGAGCCTTTTAATGAAGGAGCAGCACAGTTGTTTTTGGGTTTGGAGCATTTGCACTGTTTCTGGAATGGATGGACAAGTTAGGTGGTGGTGGTGGGTTTTTTTTTTCTTACGAAGGTTTGGGGAATTTCACCATCAAAGCACAAACTCTTCCTTGGAAAGGTCCCTTTTTAGTTCAGCCAAACATCACTTACCTGACATTCTCTGATAGGTGAAACAGAATCAGATCCCTGAAATTGAGAAATACACTGAAAAAATGTCCCTGAGTGTGTCAGGCTGGTTTATCTACACATCTTCATTCCTATAATTGCACCTGTACCAGTGGAGTACACGTGCTTCCATGAGATGGACCAAAGTGTGAGCATTTCTTTCATGAGCACTTGACATGGGCAGGAAAGCAAGGTTCAGAATGTACCTGGTTTGGGATCTGGTTTTCCACACCCCACTCTGTGAAGCACTTCTTCCCTGGTTGCTGGAGGCTCCCTATAACTATACATGTGCAGATGCCCAAAGGACCGTGCCCTAGGCTGGCTTCCTCTGCATTTGTGCTAGAGTTGTAGCTTCTGATTTTACAATTTTTGGAATTCTCAGGGTGAAATCACAAGACTTGGCTCTAGGAAAACTTCTTCCTAAGAAAATCTTGTCTTATTAAGAGAAAAACACTTTAAGTAGCTCATTCTGTCATGTAAAGCTTGTCACCTGGGGCCTGTTTGGAGCTAGGGCTGGGTCTCATGCTGTGAATACTTAGGACAGGATCACTGCAGTCTGTAAGCCTGAGGGATAATGGAGCATCATAGCAGTGTACCGGGGCAGACACTCCTGTGAAATGCAAAGGACTCCCACTGACGTGAATTGGATGAAGTCAGTGGGTTACTCTGAAGTCACAGCTTAGCCTGATGCCATCACCAGTCAGCAATAGTTTTGTGCCATATGACTCCTTTTTAATCTTTAACTGTTGTAGAAATTGCACGTGCACATTTTGACTAGTGAATTAACTGGCTGCTTGTACTTTGTATGTCCATTTAACGATCCCTGCACCAGCTGCAATGATCCTCTTTATAAGGTTTTATTACTGCAAACGTTCCCATCTCTGCCTACCCAGTTGCTGTTGTCAGAGTGATTTTTTGATTGTTTTTTTGTTCAGATGCTTGTTTGGTTGGATGTTTGGGTTTTTTTTTTTTGTTGTTTTGTTTTTGCATTCTGTTCAAATGCTTGTTGTACCTGTCGCCGAAATAGCTGGTCCTTTTTCGGGTTAGATGTATAGTGTTTTGTACATTTTCTTAGAGACTTTCCAATGAAAAAGATATATTTTCTATTTATTTATTACAATGGCACTAAGACAACTAAATTGCAGACATACGAAGCATCTTTACTGGAGTTTAGCATTGGCTAGGTTGTTAAGGAGGTCGGCAATATGGCTTTTCTGATAATCTGCTTTGCACTTGAAAGCTCTCTATGTCCGCAGAATGTGGTAATGAATTGACTGTCTGTTTTGTGGTGACAAGAGCTGTCGGGACATTCGTTCCAAAAGATTGTGGCTTACAACTGAAATAACATGTAGTTGTTTGGAGTACACAACGTTTATCAAAATAAATATTCAATGCCAGTTTCTCATTTTACTTTTGTGTCTTGCCTCTTCAGTGTACATCTGTAATGATCAGCTGGCGTTTGCTGGAATAGCTCCTTCTGCAGCCAACAGTGTTCAGACCATTGCACCCAGTGCGTCAGCTTTGCTCTTAGCAGCTTGCTTTCCTAAGGGGATACAGGTGATGCAGTGTTGCTAGGTCTGAAGTGGAGACCAGCCCAGGACATGTTACATCATCTGAGAGAGATACACTGCTCCTTGGTTACATTCAAAGACAAAACCTTTGAAAACCTCTTCCATGTGAGGACGTGGGGAGGTCCTGGTGTCCTCTCAGCCCCATGTCTCTCACCCTATAAGCACTCCCCTTGTTGCTGGAGGCAGGGGATGCTGTGGGGTGTGAAGGGCACTGAAAGGAACCCTGCTGCTGTGATCTGTCACACCACAACACAATGAAGAGGCTGTTGGTAGAAACTCCAGCAACACTGGAGTTGTTCCATGCCTGTGCTTCTCTAAGCTCCCTAGCAACTCCTTCACGTTATAACCACGGATATCTGAAGTTCACACCACTATTAACAAGGTTACCAGCACCCGAAAGACAAGAGCTGAAAGCAAGAACAGAAAAGCAGCAGGCCCTCTCTGTGCATACAATAGGGAGGATGATTAATATCCATAAAGCAATGTGAAATATGTAATAGATTGGATATTCGTGAGATCTCACATGAGATGGCACATGGAGCCACATTGCCAGCCTCTGCCAGCAGCACTGCAGGGGCTGCAGTGCCTTCAAGTGCCTCAATCCATATCTATGTCCAACACCAAAAATAACCCATTTAAAAGTATCTATTTATTAGAATTATTACTATTAATTTAAGTGATGGTAACGACCTGCTTTTGCTAAAAGAAACATCTATAGCTGCAGTGACACTTATAACATCAACAACAAGGACAATGCTTTATTAAGTAGCATTATACTGTTCCACTGTTCTGTTACCCTTAGTGTGAAGAAGTTTCTTCTCATATTGATGTGGAACCTCCTACATTCCAGCTTGCACCCATTGCCCCTTGTCCTATCATTAGATGTCACTGAAAAGAGCCTGGCTCCATTCTCCTGACACTTCCGACCCTTTACATATTTATAAATGTCAAGAGGTCACCCCTCAGCCTCCCCAAGCTAAAGAGACCCAGCTCCCTCAGCCTTTCCTTCACTCCCTTAATCATCTTTGTGGCTCTGCACTGGACACACTCACACAGTTCTTTGTCCTTCTTGAAATACCAGGCCCAGAACTGACACAGTACTCCAGATATAGCCTCACCAGGGCAGAGTAGAGGGGAAGGACAGCAGGGTAGAGGAAACAGCACAGTGCTGGGTCATGATCATCCTGCTGTTCACCAGGGCTCCCAGGTCCTTTTACCTTATGCTGCTCTCCTAAAGGTCAGTCCCCAGCCTATACTGGTACCCAGGGTTGTTCTTGTCCAGATGCAAGACTACACTTGCCCTTGTTATATTTCATTAAATTTCTCCCTATCCAATTCTCCAACCTGTCTAGGTCTTGCTGGAGGGCAGCACAGCCTTCTGGTGCATCAGCCACACCTGCCAGTTTTGTGTCATCAGCAAACTTGCTGACAGTGCATATATAAAATACGTATCTTTATATAAAAGTATAAATATAGCACTGGTTCCAGTACTGACCTTGGAGGGATTCCACTGGATACAGGCCTCCTACTAGACTCTGTCCCATTGACCACAATTCTCTGGCTTCTTTCCTTCAGCAAGCTCACAGTCCACCTCACTACTCAATCATCCAGACCCCACTCTCAGTTCAGCTGCAAGGATGCTGTGGGAGATGGTGTCAGATGCTTTACTAAAATCCACCACATCCATATCCACCACTTCACCATCATCTAGCCAGCTGGTTAAATCTCCAAAAAAAAAAAAAGGCTACTAGGTTGGTCAAGTATGACTTCCCCTTAGTGAAGCCATGTTGACTGCCTCTAATGACGCTCTTATCCTTGATATGCCTGGAGACAGCACCAAGGATAAATTATTCCATCTCCTTTGCAGGGATGGAGGTGAGGCTGAACTGGTCTATGGTTACCTGGGTTCTCCTTCTTGCCCTTTTTAAAGACTGGAGTGACATTAGCTTTCCTCTAGTCCTCAGGCACTCCTCCCATCCACCACAACTTACTTAAGATAGTGGAGAGTGGCCTAGCAATAACTTCTGCCAGCTCCCTCAGCACCCGTGTGTGCATCCCATCAGGACCCATGGATTCATGGATGTCCAGATTGCTTAACTGGTCTCTAAGCTCATCAACCGAAGCAAATTACTTCATTATCCTGACTTCCTCTGGGGCCTCAAGGTACATGCCTCTGCAGAGCAGCCTCCAGCTGTGTAGACAGAGACAAATAAGGCATTTATATCTGCAACATATTTGAAGAAGCCCTTTCTGTTGTCTTTGACCCCTTAATTCTAAGGAGGCCTCAGTTTTCCTAGTTGTCTCACTACATCCTCTGACAACAGCCTTATACTCCTCACAAGTGGCCAGTCTTTCCTTCTGTAATCTGTAGGCTCCCTTCTTCCACTTGAGTTTGCCCAGCAGTTCTCTGTTTGACCTTGCAGATCTCCTGGCTGCCTTCCTTGACTTCCTACCTGCTGGGGTGCTCTGATCTTGCCCTTGAAAGAAGCAGTCCTTGACTGCTATCTTTACCTTTACCAAGTACCCTGTCCCATCGTATTTCTGCTAGCAATTGCTTGAAAAGGCCAAAGTTGGCCCTTCTGAAGTCCAGGGTTGTGATTCTGCTTGGTATTCTGTTTCTGCCACATGAAATACTCAACTCCACCATCTCATGGTCACTGCAACCAAGGCTGCCTTCAACCTTCACCACTTCAACCCATTACTCTCTCTGTTAGTGAGAACAAGATCCAGCAGCTGTCCTCTCCTAGTTGGTTCATCCACCATTTCCATCAGAAAAGTTATCATTAATGCACTGGAGGAACCTCCTGGACCGAGGCTGGATCGCTGGCTCGTGGCTGGCTTGAGTATGCCTTCCAGCAAATATCAGGGTAGCTAAAATCTCCCATGAATACCAGGACCTGTAATTGTGAGGCTGATATCAGCTGCCTATAGAAGGGCTCGCCAACTTCCTTGTCCTGATCCAGTGGCCTGTAATAGACAACCATAACATTATCAACCAGGCCAGCCTGCCCCTTCTCACCCACAAACTCTCAACTTGCTCATCTACTCCTGGACAGTACTCAATGAATTCTAGTTGTTCTCTCCCATAGAGAACAACCTTGCCTTGCTGGTCTGTCTTTCCTGTAAGGAACATGGCCATCCATGACATTAGTCATGTGACCTGTCCCACCATGTCTCTGTAATTGCCACCAGATCATAATCTCCTGCCCTAACACCGATTTCTGACTCCTGCTTATTCTCCATGCTACATGCATTCGTGTACAGGCTCTTTAGGGAGCAAGCTGAGCACACTGATTTCAACCCTAAGGAGAGGTGAAGCACCCCAGTCTTTATCAGTACTAGAGTGCTGCCCCACCAGTGCCAATCCAGCTACAACTCCATCCCACTTTGAATCTAGTTCAAAGCTCTCTGAATGAACCCTGCTGATTCCTGTCCCAGAACCCAACCAGCAAAATTGTTAAGAATTAGAAACATCACAGCACCAGTAAAATGGATCTGTAAAAGCAGAGGCAGCTCCATGGCTCTCTGCATTGCTATAAACATGCCATGCAATCAAGGAAAATTCTGAAAAAGGTAAATGCTCCCTCAATTAAAAAAAAAAAAAAAAAAAGGAAACGAGCCACAGAAAGAGAAGAAATATTTCCTGAGCCTTATTACAAAGCCCAAGATAACAGCGGCCAAATATCAAAGAGAAGTAGGCTGCCCTGTATCTTAATGGAATGTTATTTTATGATTTCCTTTTTGAAAAAGAATTTTAAAAATTTAGTAATAGTGACAGGGACCTTTTTGAAACCAAAGCTGACCTGGCTTCTCAAAGAGAAATGCTTTGACAGCACAAGTGAAAACCAGAAATCCTGTTGGCTGCAGAGCTGCTCAGTGTGTCACAATAGATAACAATGGAATTTAAAAAATGTGTCCTTCACTTAGAATGAGAGAGCAGTGCTGGAGACAAACCAAAAGAGATTTTTTCCTGCTGGAAAAGATGCAGAAGATGACCATGTAGCAGATAAGATAGAGATAAAAGCCTGCTAACAGCTACGGTTTCACAGTAATCCTATGACACTGAAATTTATTACATGTACCTCTTAGTGATGTAGTAATGACCACAAATCGAATTCTCACCTTTCCAGAAAGAAGCATTTACAATGCTTGAATGTCCTAAATAATAACATTTAGTCACTGCTGAGGGTGTTTTGTTCCATATTTAAGCACTAGCATTCACTTGTTATACAGGCTAGCTAGGTCTTCCATGTAGCGTAAACATCAGCTTTGCTTACTCACTTTGCTCCATAAAGTTAGGTCTCCAAGAATAGGGAATGCACTTGTTCTCTTACAGCTAGAAATATAAATTAGAAAAATAAATACATTCAGTAGAACAGATGAGGCATATGGTATACATTAGACTTAGTTTGAAAATGAAATCAGATGCTTATTCCAATATTTTAATCAATAAAATCAAATGAAAGGTTTTCACAAAGTATGACATTTTCTGTAGTAACATTGCCAAACTATCTTCTGAGAATGGCAGCTGGGTTAAAATACAAAGATAACCCAGCAAATTTAGTTGTGGCATTAGAACAGAGAAATAATTAAAGTGGAGTAGAGAAAGGCAGAAATTTAGTTGTCATGACAGCAGGCTTTTTTCCACATATCTGTGTGTAGAACTTAGATAAGGAGGCAAGAAGTTATCATCTCCAACTAAACAAAATCACCTTCAAGAAGCTCAGTTTCAATATGTATATATATGCAACATATATATACACACATGCATATATATTGTGTTTGGGTCTCTTCAATCAGTACAACATAACACTGCTTATATAAAGCTGCACCAGTCCAAGCGCCATGGTCCCAAAGACTTAGAGAGAAAAATCAAATGAGCCATTATTTTTAATTTAAAAAAAAGTGGCATAAAACATGACTTCATTTGGCACACGCTAATTACTCAGAAACAAACAACTGGTCAACAGGTGTGCTGAATTTCAGCAAAGCTTCCTCCACCCTATTAACCACAAAGGGAAGAGACCCAGCCTGCTGTAAACACAGCCTTTCAACTGACTACAACAAGCACTGATTCTCAGAAGTTGGACTATAGTTACAGGGTAGTGATCAACCCTCCTCCTTTGCTTTGATTTTCTATTATTTGTTGCATTACTTAAATACTTAGCTCATTAAAACCCAGTTTGAAAAAAACAAAAAAACACAACCAAAACTCAAGCCAGAAAGAACAGAGCATTTCCACTCGTGTGATGACAAACTGAATTGTCATCTTGGTACCATAGAGTTGTTGTAAAAAGAAAAAAAAAGGCAATAACATTTCACATATGCTTATCTTCTCAGAAGAAAAATTCTTAGACAAAACAGAAGGTACCTGAAAGTGTTACAACATGTTAAGTTAGTTATGAACAAGAAACAGACTGCACATCTCTCCGCAGTCCAATATCCAAGTTCCTAGAGACCTACCTCAACTCCTGAATGCCTTTGGATTAACAGTGGAATACAAAACCAATATGTGACTTTCATTTATCCACTCAGACAACTGTTTAGCGAAGTGTGGCAGGAAAGATTTCTTGAATTCATATGCTATCACTGGAAGTAAGGAAAAATGATTGTCTGGAATTTTTATCAATATCAGTTAGTCCTTATGAGTAACTAAAGAAACCAAAGGTTAGTTTTCCTCCCTGAACTTCTAACTAAATGCATCATTATTTAAAATGTTTGACTACTCAGTGAAGCAATAAGTTTAGTGACATCCTTTTATTTTGGAACAAGCACTCAGTAAGTCAGCTTCCCTCTTTTGATAATGAGATATTCCACAAGAGCAACCATTATGGTTCAGTTAGGACCTTTCACCCAAAACACTTGGATTTTAGCACCTTATAAAAAGAGTGAAAGTAATATTATCTTGGTACTATCGAATTGAGACAGTTAATACTGTGCTCATCCTCTGAAAAATTATGTGGACCACAAATACTGGGTGCATTTAGTCCTAAATAATAGAAGAGGAAAAGGAAAGCACAGCTAACCCATGAGTTTGCCTGAAAACTGATGGCATTATAATAAAACCTTCCTGACCGCACAAAGGCTTTCGAGGAGAAATGAGACTTGCTCTCATACATCAAGGTTCACGTTATTTAAACCACTGATCATTCACAATCAACCACAGCACGCTCAGGAATTTACAGAAAAAAATTAATCTGCTTATTAAACATCAGTAAGAGATATGTCAACCTCGAAGTTTAACTCTGCACTGTGACTAATGTTTTTACAAGGATTCAAGCAAACCATTAGCACAACAAATTAATTCCAGAGTTAAAGCCGTATCTTCTAACTCACTGTCTAGATAATGGGGTACTGTTCTTTGGCAGCAATAGCAACTTGAATGCCATGAATGTGACTTTTCTTTTCACTCTAACACTGTCCACGTTGGCTTTGTAGCTTCCTTACACTCAACTGCATCACATCTGATGGGTACAGAATCTCTGTACTGATTTGGAGTGCATTAGCTGAGTGTCTGACTAGCTTCTATTATGTATCAAAGCACTTCTGTGGATTTTCAGTGACAAACAGAAGAGTTTTTGTTTACAGAAAAGCAGTCTAACCAAACCCATCTCAAACCTGGCCATTTCAGACATCTTTGGCCACCGTAACATTGTTCTTGGCAACTTAAGTCGTTTTGCAAACTGAGAGTGGCAAACTGGCTTCCTAAAGTATCTTTCAGCAAGAAGCCCTGCAACAAGGAACCAACAACCAACTTGCAACCCCAAGACAAACAGGAGCTACTACAGATTAACACTGGTGTATTCTGAGACTCCATTCCTTCCTCTCCACCTATGTTCATAACCTCAGACATAGGTCTGTATGTTAACTTTGAACAACAACAAAAGCATAAAGAATTACAAACTAAAGTAGTCAATTGCTGGTATTAAACATTATCGTTTCTGTAACTAAACGAACAGCCAACATTAATAAGTAAACATGTGTATTTCAACACAGAAGTCTTTAAACCTCAGTAACATCTGCTTCCTTCCTTCTCCTCTATAAAGCCAGAAATTGTAAAGAAAATTAAGTTTCCCTTCAAGGAACAGAGCACTATTCAGTCTGGTTCATGCCTCTGTCATAGGTCTTCTCTCTGTTTGGTTGCACGGTTGTCCTCTTGGCTGCTTTTAGATTTCTTCTCTGCATCTTTTTTCTTCTTTGCTTTCTCAGGTTTGGTTTTGTTGCTTCCTTTCTCACTTCCATCTGCTCCTTTGCCCGGATAAACCTGGCCTTCCAAAGTAACATCTGCACACCTTTCTTGACTTATCAGGAAGTCTTTGATCTCCCAGGCATAACCACCATCACGGAGCATAAAGATTGCACGATTTGAGCCAACAATAAACCTAGAGGAAAGATGCATAATTTTTCTGTTAGTTCTGTGCTTTTCCAGTGCTAAAACGTTTTATTTCATTCAGAGCTCCTCCGAGACAGATATCCATCTAAAAGCAAGTAATTGGTCTTGCTGTTTGGAGATGTGGACGAGAACAGTTTGCTAGCATGGAAGAATAAAAAGTGTTAAGTTTAGAAATAACCAAGTAGGAGAAAGTATGAAGAAAACGCTAGAACTAATTTGATGCTATACAAAATCCACTGATGGGCATGAAATCTGATTTATTCTCTCACTGCAAACGTTCCCAGTCTCAACTCAAGACTGCAACATTCCAGTTTCAAAACCATCCACTCTCTCTTGGACAGAAATCTTATTTTTAGCCAGAGGAACAAAAACCCTTTGTGGTTACACATCTTATGAGTATGGATGTCTTCCATCAACATGAAGGCAAACTACTGCAGCTAAAACTGAAAAAAAGCTGAACCATGAGGTAAAAAGAAGCTAGACTATATGCAAACCACAAATAAGTGTTAAAAATATTTATGCACTAAACCAAAATTTTTCTAAAGTGACTTAGAAGAAAGACAATTGTTATATGAACTGACACAGCACAAAGAAATAGTAGGAGTTGATAGAGCTAGAGAAGAGTACAGGATCAACAGTTGAAAAGACTTCCAGGATGAAAAAAAAACAAGAGATCTGAGCAAAACTTTACCCTTGCATACAACAGCGTACCTCTGTACATCGTAGTTGGCGTTGAAGAGACTTCCCTGCCACAGACTAGTAATTTCTTCTGTCTCTTTTTCCGTGGGATTTCCTGACACTGTGACAAACATCATCAAAGTCTTCCCTTTTTTCGTCAGTTTCAGGATGCTTTCAGGCTTGCCTGGATCAATTTTTGAGAAATCTATTGGTGCTGGAGGCCTCTTGTGTTCAGGAAGATCCCCCTCCTCAATGTCATCGTCTTTCTATACAGAAAAGAAGGATGTGTTAAAATTAAACTGTTGAAGAAAATGTTCTTTTCAAAAACTCACCACTGTTTAGGGAATAACTCTGCTTTGATAAGAAAGCACTCAGTAGTTTGAAGATGGAGACCCCCGCATGAAAAGAAACCGTGAACTTTGCCTCAGGATAAGTCACTTATAAACCCTCTCCTGAGAGCAATGCACATTCTCACTCCAGCAGGTAAAATCTCATTTTATCACATACTGAGAAATATTCCATCCTCGTGGCTGATCCAATACAAACCCACTAGGTGCTTCGTAAAATAACACCTTTTCCTTCAGTTTCATGGAATTTTATTAAGCACACCATGTACCTTTAAATATAGAATCTCACACAATTGAATCATAAATGTTCTGAACATGGATGAGCGAATTATTAACCGCACCTTCTACCAGTCTGGATAGCAGGAATAGCACAAAACCAACATATTCCACAGCTTTGAAACAGAAAGACAGAAACAATGTTTACAAATATTCCCTATACAACACAGAAATTGACTACAACCTCAACATGATGATATATATTACCTATTTTACCCTTAACTATTCAACCAAACATCCATAAAGAAGTATTACTAAAGCTTCAATTGAAATAAGTGGTCAAAAGATCCGCTAAATGTCACTTCCCTTGATGATCCTGCACAAACTATCACATTTTTATTAATCAAGTTAATTACAAAGTAAAGGACAGAAAGAAAAGTGTAACCCTTCGCTTTGCAACATCTAGCAGACTAATTCATTTAAATGCTAATGTGAGGCTTCAACAGCAAAGCAATACATACAGTAGCAACCTGTTCCTTCTCTCTCAACCTCATCTCATAAACTTCTCTCACCAACATCTTGGATTTTTATTTTTAAAAGGATCTGCAACATATGCCATCCACATCCATAGTCCATTAAATAACCATAGCTCAGATTCAAGCCTGAGTAATAATCTGTTTTAAAGGACATGTTGTTTTAATAACAGAGCTGAGAACCTGGTCCAGGAGTTGTTCTGTTTCCACCTCCTCTGGACTCAAGGCTGCTGGAGAGGCCCTTACCACGAGGGAAATCTCTACATGGCAGAAACCAACTGCACTTTTCCTATCACAGAATCACACAGAATCACAGAATCACCTGGGTTGGAAGGGACCTCAAGGATCATGTAGTTCCAACCCCCCTGCCTAGCAGGGCCACCAAACATACACATTCAGATCAGGTTGCCCAGGACCCCGTCCAACCTGGCCTTGAACACGTCCAAGGACGGGGCATCCACAACCTCCCTGGGCAGCCCGTTCCAGGGCCTAACTACTCTCCTTGTGAAGAACTTCCCCTTAACATCCAACCTAAATCTTTCCTCCTTCAACTTGGATCCATTTCCCCTAGTCCTGCTGTTGTCAGCCCTTCTGAAGAGTTTACTCCCCTCCTGGGTGTAGGTTCCCTTCAGGTATTGATAGGCTGCAATGAGGTCACCCCGCAGCCTTCTCTTCTCCAGGCTGAACAAGCCCAATTCCCTCAGCCTGTCCTCATAGGGGAGGTGCTCCAGCCCCCTGATCATCTTAGTCGCCCTCCTCTGGACCCTTTCCAAGATCTCTACGTCTTTCTTGTACTGAGGGCTCCACACCTGGACACAGTACTCCAGGTGGGGCCTCACAAGAGCCAAGTAGAGAGGGACAATCACCTCCCTCTCCCTGCTGACCACCCCTCTCCTGATGGAGCCCTGGATCCCATTTGCCTTTCGAGCTGCCAGAGCGCACTGCTGGCTCATGTTAAGTCTCTCGTCCATCAGGACCCCCAGGTCCTTCTCTGCCGAGCTGCTCTCAAGGACCACTCCTCCCAGCCTGTACGGGTGCCTGGGGTTCTTCCGGCCCAAATGCAAAACCTTGCACTTTGCTGTGTTGAACCTCATTAGGTTCACCCAAGCCCAGCCCTCAAGCCTGTCGAGGTCCCTCTGAATGGCATCCCTTCCTTCCACCGTATCAACCGCACCACTCAGCTTGGTGTCGTCAGCAAACTTGCTGAAGGTGCACTCAATTCCCTCATCGATGTCATTAATAAAGATGTTAAAGAGCACCGGTCCCAAGACAGACCCTTGGGGGACACCACTTGTTACCGGCCTCCACCTGGACATAGAGCCATTGACCACCACCCTCTGTCTGCGGCCTTTCAACCAATTGCTTATCCATCGGGTCGTCCACCCATCAAATTCACTTCCCTCCAATTTGGAGATGAGGATGTGGTGGGGGACCATGTCAAAGGCCTTGCTCAGGTCCAGGTAAATGACATCTCTCGCCTTCCCTTCGTCCACCAATGCCGTCACTCCATCATAGAAGGATCCTTTCACCTCTCTAACAAAAGCAGTGACTGAATAGAGCAAGTGCTGTAAGTTGTGTAAGCTGAAGCTCCCTTACTGATGCGTCTTGGATCAACAAGACTTCAATATTAAAACCTTCTAACACTGGCAAGCCCGCACTGTTCCAGCCTGCTGAAAGGGCACTCAGAAACCTGGAGAGATTTTCATAATAAGTTTGTTTGCTCCCACTTTGGTGCTATCTAAACAAGCTTTTAAAACATTGAAGATTGCAACGAAGTCTCTAACAAAAATTGTTCATAGGGAAATGTAGTTTCTGTCCTTATGGCCACAAAAATAGAAAATATTAGGAGTCTTAATCTACTGAAACCAAGGAAACTTGGCTCTGCACAGATCCGTGCCCTATGCCCCCTCACTCCCGAGCATAATTCCTACTCTTATCCAAATCCATAATGGCTCCTTTGTTTCTCTTATCCCACCCCTTCAAGCCAATTAAGCCCTTTCTTCTTTATGCTCCATCCACCCCACCCTCAAGTCTTTCCAGTCCCCTGTAGGCATCCCAACAGCTACTAGAGAAATGCCACACAGCCGACCATCAGAATTGTTGAGCTCCCACTACCATTAACTTGTTGCTCACATGGCTGTTCATGCATGTCCTCGGCTGCAATGCCAAGCCGAGCTGCCCAGCCACAGCTGCACACAGTACGTCTGCGAGCAATCGTGCAGCACTCTGTGAAGTGAAACAGAGACCTCCAGCTACAGGGAAAAGAGCAGAGCTGCTGGCCACCCAGCTGGCACAGGACATGAAGCAGGAGAGCCCCAGAGGCACCAACCCTTCTGTCCAAGCAACGAACTCACCACCTCAGACAACCTTTCCTTTATGATTTGCCCTACTGTGCCAAATTAAGCTGAATTTGCCCACTACAATCATTTTATTTATTTTTAGCAGCCAGGACTATCTGCTTCTTGCCTGATTAATAAAAGGTGAACTTTAGCTTTTTAGCCGTTTCCTTTAAACGCTGTCTCCATTTTCCAAGAAAACACCTTTCTACAGGGAGAAACCCGCACCACTCCACGTTACGGCACAGCTCACCGCCGGCCTCGCGCAGCCGCCCCTCCTCCGCACAGCTCCGGCGCACGGAGCTGCTCCTTTCCGGCAACCCCAGCCGCGACCTGCTGTCACAGGGTCGCCTGCACCCCCGGGCAGCCCTACCGCCCCGCCAGGCCGCGGCCATGCCTGGGAAGAGCCGCCCGCTCCTCCGGCCGAACGTGGAGACCCCAGCGCGGGCCCCCAGCCCCGCCCCGCACCTCCCACTGCTCCAGCAGCCGGGCCATGTCCGCGTCGTTGTAGTCCCGAATGTCTTTCTTCTTGGCCGGCCCCGCCCGCCGCTTCCCCTCCGGCTCCTCGGCGCGGGCCGCCGCGCACAGCCATAGCGCCAGACCCAACGCGGCCCAACGTGCGGCCGCCGCCATCTTGTCCGGTAGCAGGCGGGAGGGGAAGGAGGGCGGCGCGGCCGCGTGAAGGGGCGGGGGCGCGGGGAGGAGGGGCTGCAGACACGGGCGGCGAGGGCGGGGGGAGCGGGGAGCGGGTGGTCGGAGGTCTGAGCGGCTCCGGCTGCGGAATGGCTCGGTGCTGTGCCACGGACCAGCTCCTGAATAGAGAGCGGGGCATTTGTTCTTACTTGTTAAGGGGATGGCGAGGAGCTGTGTGCATCGATGGCTGTGACGGGAACCGGCCCCGCGGCTCTGTCTTCTAATCCTATCTCAGCAACATCCGTTTTTTATTGGAAGATCTAAAAATAAAGCTGCTTTCAGTAAAGTATAACTCCAGAGCACCTGAGCACCACACGCACACGACTTTTTCTTTGTAGATACTATTTTTCCTCTTTTCCATTATCCAAACGGATCACACAGATTAACATCTCTATAGGCCTATTCAAGCCTTCGTTCTTTCCTCAATACAAGTCACTTAATTATAAATATCGCAAGCTTTTGCCCTTGGGACATGGACTCCAGTAAGCTCGAACACGGGAACAGAAGGAAGCATGAGAGTAACCGCAGAGTTGGTACAGAGCGGGGCAGCGGGATGGACTCCACCCAGCGAACATCCAGCGCAGTTCTGTCACTGCATCCAGGCCTGAGGCAAAGCAGGAGCCCGCTGCGCTGCTGGCACAGAACAGCAGCAGTAATTAGACAGGGGTGTGGGTTTGGGATGCTTTCTGCATCCAGGACTTCTGAAAGGATTAAGGCCCTGATGGGAGATGGCTGCCAAGGGCTCGTGCAGTAGTTAAAAACGGAGTCTCCAAGCCTCAGCAAACAGTGGAGGGGATGGGAGGCAAGACTGCAGTGCCTCGATAAGCAACCACCCTTCTCTGCAACCTCCATCCTGCAGATTATTGTTTTATTATGTTTCAGAAACACCACCAGTACAGTTGAGAAACAGGAAGCTGTTAGGCCATAGCTATTCATGGAGCTTGTTAAATATACAATAACTGGAACAGGGTTTTAGTCAAGTGCCTCTCACAAAGCTGTCCAGTAAGTCACTAACGAGCACATTTGCTCAGTGCCTTCTCATTGGGTATAACAAATATCATATATACACTACATCCCACAGTCCTATGAGGTTTTAGTGAAGTATGTTCCTGCTAACTTTGTTATTATTGGATCATGCTTAAATTCACTAAAATAAAAAAATATATCAATTTTAGGAATGTTGGACTAAGCAGTATAAAAATACATTTTTATTGAATTTCTACTGGGAAATATTTTCAACTGTTTTCTGTTATTAGAGCAAACCAGGCCAACTTGACATTCATTAATGTCTGGTGCGACATTCACATGCAGATCTAAGGAGTAATCCAATTTCCTTTGTTAAGTGAACAAGAAGTACAGTTTTCCAGCATGGCACCAAACAATCCTATGTATGTCATACATACAAAAGCTTTAACTTGAAAGGAGGGTTTTTCATGCTTACTTCTAAATTTGCAACTACCAAGCAGCATTCTGTGCTCAGGAAGAACTTGTTTAAAGTACATATGCTCTCCACAGAGTCAGAGGCAGTTCAAACACTTATTCAGCCTTTCTTTATACTCCATTGTTCTTTCCTGTACAAGAACAAAAATCCACACAGCTAGAAATACATATCACTCACACTGAAATAAAATTGAATTTTTTTTTTCCACTGAAACATTTGTTTCATTCAAAGCATCTATAGATGCACATAAATGTTTTTTTTTTCCTTAAGCATTCTTATATTCCTTACAAGTTTTCATAGTCTTAGCAGCTAACATTATTATGGTTACAGTACAGAACATACCTGATAACAAATGGCTACTGTCATTGTAAATTGCAAATACAAAGTGTTCACTGCTTTATTTTGAAAGCCCCATTTGTCACGTCAGGAGACGTTTCAAGCTGTAGGTGTCATTTCATCTTCTAAAACATACGATTTTTATCTTAGTATTTTCAAAGATAACATTACAATTCAATAAGAAGTGCAAATCTACCTCCCCCTCTTGATGTAAAATGTTTTCACATGGTTGGGTCAGGTTGCAATTTGAGAAGATTCAAGCTGTCCTAAATTTCTGCTAATGAAGTTTGGGATTCTCTGTCCTGTTGCTTTTTTTTTTTTTTTTTTTTTTTTAATTTTAAACGTAGGTGTTAATTTTCCAAACTGTATTTCTGCAAAATTTACTTCCTGTCCCTTTATTTATCATGAGTTAGGAGAACACGCGTATTTTTTTAGCTGCCAAAAGCCCTTTCAGGTCCTTGGGGGTGGTAGGTTTTCGTATGCAATTTTCTATTTTAGTGTGGATGCTCATTCATCATAGCTTACTTTTCCTTGCAAATAACTACAGTAGGGGAAATATGCATGATCTTAAAGCTTGTCCCTTGACAGTTAACCTTGGAAAGAACAAACAACTTGAAATCATCAAGGAAAGGAAAGGGCAGAGCTGTCTTGGGAGGACATACAGACAATTTAGAGATTAAAAGGAACTAACAAGATCAGAAGATTAGCCCTAAGCATGCAGAAGGGAGGAAGAACACAAGGGCTACCTGCTATCACCATATTCCACGTCTGGAAGAAGTAATTCATTTTAAAAACTCTTCTCATACAAGAGAATGTTTAACAGTGGCTCAAATGAATGAGGTGTTGCAGAAGGCAGACTACTGTAAGCAGTTACTTAGAATAACTGAAATGATTAAGGTCTGGTGTGCAGCTGTACTCTGATTGCAGTCAGATAGTTGTTAGAACTTCTTTTGCACCTACTTGCTTAGCAAAGGACCATGGCAATACAATGTTAAATAATACAGAAGAATTGGTCAGTAACAGATGCCAGAAAATTTGAAGCAAATTTGAGATGACCAAACATTCAGAGCACTCTTACTGCTTAAAACATTGTCAAATATTTTACAGGGTGTCAGGGTATTCCAAGTTACTTGAAGTATAACATTCAAAATTAGTGTTTTAATAGGTGAAATTAAGGTTAAGTACTCAAAATTCTCCCTTGCAAATGTAATCTAATGCATGAGCTCTCATGCAAAGACAGTGCATATGTTAAATCAGACTTGTACAAACAGCCTGCTCAGGCAATAACCTGAAGAGACCTATACATGTTCCCTTTAAAAACAACAAAATATTTCTACATCTCAAGAAGAAAATATGCTTTTTAGTATAGAATATGCTGTCATCCAGAGCAAAAATAAATATTTGAATGATTCAGAATAATTTCAGTCTAAATTAAGGCATAAAACACTCACTTGCCATTCAGTAACACAATAAACATTTCTGTTCTGGAGCTAATCAGACCTTTAATTGCTGGATCCAAGTTAACAAATTCTCCCCAGTCAGGGTAAATTAGTGTGATTTGGATATAATTTGTATATTATAAATTACAATTTATGGACTGAATGGAGATGCTTGGCAATGACACATGGGCTTTATAACTTGACCTATCTGATCAGGTGGGGGGGCAGAGGGGGTGGGGTATAGCATCTGACCCTCTTGTCAGCATCCACAGAGCTACACACTGATCTTTAAATTCAGAAATACCACTGAATGTTCCTGTTAATACTTGTCTTGCTGCACAATTTGCTAGAAATATGTGCTGGTTAAAACTATGTATTGTTATACAATTTAAAGTTACCCTCTTAAGGAAAGAATTACATTAAATCAATGTCAAGGTTTACACAGCTCCCAGAGGAATTCTATTTCTAGTCTAATCTCCACAATCTAAGTGAAATTAATTTTGTGGTCCCAATTTAGTATTAGGTTTACAGGTCACTTCTGGCACCTACATCCACTGTAAGTAATACATCACACAAACTTCTGATGAGTTAAAGCTGCTGGCTCCTCTTACAGACTATGTGGAAAGAAGTGTAGGATCAGAGACTGTAAAGTAATCTTACAAAAACATCTATTAAAATTCTCTTGTGACATATATTAAAAAGGAGTGGAGTTTATTAAAAAAAAGAAAGAAAAAGCCCTTCTGCGGAGTATTACAGCAGCAGGACTGAACACATTACCAAAAGTGCAATTCAGGAAGGGTGGGCCCTTGCACATTTTGTTTGAAGTACCATATTCTCCTTTGATCTCAAACACATACAAAGAAAACAACCGCCAGACAAACACCTCAGACCAAAGACACTGAAGGGAAGGTCTGGGATTCCTGTTTATGCCAGACCACTCTTACCAATGGCATCTACCCTTCTTCCATTAAGTACTTACAAACCTGTGCCTGGTGCTGCTCACCCACTCCTGGAGGGGGAATGGACACAAGCAGCTGTGTTGCACCTCCTGCTCCTAGCACTCACCTTATAAAACACCCGACATATGGTGGATAACTGTATGCGTGGATGGTAGACAAGAATATGAAGCACAAAGCCATTAATAGCTGTTTTATTGGCATAAAACATGGCACAACCTTCCATCCTGTGAAAAGACAAGTTTTTTTACCTGCATTTTCCTTATCACAAAAATGTCTTTTTTCAATTTCAATGTACTAAATATCCATATTAGCAGCAGGAGACAACCAATTGATTATATATGGTAAGTGGTGAGAACAGCTGTACAATAAACAGTGAATAAAAGAGAACAAAATAAAACCTACTTTTGCTGTATTATCGTTCAGTTGCAGCAGCTAGCCCGTATTTTAGGCATAACTGATATTTACCATTATTTATGCAATATTTTTTCTTCAGATGCTGTGTTTTTAACTATACCATAAAAAAGAAAAACAAAACATCCAAACACCAAGCTTATCAGCTTAATGTCTGAAAGCATGCCCATTGTTCTATAAACTACTTAAGCACAAAATCATTCTCAAAGATGAAGAAGCAGAACTCATGCGTTTGCATTTTGTTCTCACAAGAGATAGCTAACTGTTCCCCTAGATCTCACACTGTCTTCTTTAGCTACAGGCAGAGCAGTTCTCAGGTTGCTTCCCCGGTGTATGAGCCTTGATTACCTCTGCAGATTCAAGACAGACCCAGGCCTTGCAGTTTTAGTCTCTCGTGAAGTAAAGACAGTAAGCACCAATCACAAAACACTTAGCACCAACCATTTAAGACAAAATAAATCTTAAAAACAATAAACCAGTCAACACACACACCTTCCCTTCTGTATGTCATACCTACTGCTCCAGTGCTGGCAAAAGGAAGGCCCAACTTCTTCCAGCCTCTCTTGCTAAGTCTTGCTCTGTGTCAAATAATTTCCTCTGTCAGCCTCTGCCAACATCATCCTTCCCTCATTTCTAGTTTCCAGCCTGACAAGCCAGCTGCATCCCCTGGAACGGGAGCTATCATCCTGTAATTACCACCTCATGGGTTTAGTCATACAGCTGACACAGGGAACCATTGAATTGCCTTTTATTCCTTCATCAGCTAGCTCCCTATTATGTTAGATCGATACATCCATACAGGAAAGTAATATAAAGTAGTGTAGCTCATTCTATCATAGCCTTCCTCTCATCAACATGGCCACATACAGTGATCATAAAATTATTACAACTCCGTATTGTTCAGCTATGACTCAACATTGGCTATAGTGGCAAAAAAAAAAAAAAAAAAAAATCAATTTCTTAAAAAAAAAAAAAAGATTTTTGTAAGTAATAGAAGGCACACATTGTGTGAGACGATTCATGAAAGAATACTTCAGACTCCAGTTTTTGTTGTATTAAGCACAATGCGAAATAAAGATCAATGTGACAAAAGAAGATCTATCACAAGTAAGCCAATCTTCTGTACACTACTAAGCCACGCTAAAAAAGCCTTTTAATCCTTTCTATCTGACAGTGCCTGCTGTTTCCAGTCCCACAGTGTTATTTCATTCAGACTGACAGCAAAAATCTTTCTACAGCCAAGCCTATCTACTCATTTTCATGTCTCCTCAGTCTGTACACTAATTCATGGCTGCCCAAGTCCTGCACGGCATTTTTGAACTCAGCAGCCATGAAATCAAGCAGGTATACACAAATCCTCCCAGAGACATGCAAAGAACTTAAGAAATACCCACCCCGAAAATCACTGAGTAAAATTTTCATCCTGAACAATGCAGATACATCTGCTGGGCCTTTAAGGCATATTGTAGCTGTTCCTCAGTGCTACTCAAATTACTAGACACAAGCAAATCTGTCTTCAAGGCTCCCATTTACAGTAAGGTTATGTGTTTATGGTCAAATAATGGCCTGCAAATTGTATAAAAGTAACAGAAGGAAATAGTTTTTCACTAGAGTGTCACTACATGAGGGGCGGAAGAGAACCGGTTAGTTATGGATATACTGAAGACAAGCATAAGTGGTTCCTACCCCTCCTTCCTCCTATCATCCCTTACAGCACAGATTTTTTTTTCTTTTTCTTAAACAATGTGCAGCTTGTTCTCACAATGCATTTCATAATCGTGCTACCTACTCAGGTTCACCAAAAATAGCCAAGGGCTTACTCCTGCCACTTAGTGATAATACTGAAAAAGACTACCTATAACGGTGAGTCAAGTCAAGTGGATGGAGCCAGGCTCTTAGTGGTGCCAAGCAGCAGGACAAAGGGCGATGGGCACAAACAGGAACATAGGCAGTTTCATACAAACTTCATTACTGCTTGGGTGACAGAGCACTGGGACAGGCTGCCCAGAGAGGTGGTAGAGTCCCCTTCTCTGGAGATACACAAAATCAGATGCTTTCCTACGCAACCAACCTACTCCAGGAAATCTGCTTTAGCAGAGAGATGGACCTCCAAGGGTCCCTTCCAACCTCTATGATTATGTCTATTTTCTATTTCTTTAAATTTCAAAATGCAAGCCAAATGAGATGGCTGGGTCACTCTTCATCATATATTTATATATATACAGAAGAACAGAACACTTGAGGCTACTACAGGAGCAAAATGACGTCTGGTAAAACGAATCTGGAGTCAAGCAACTGACCAAATTACAGTAATGACCACTTTTGCCCCTTGCTAATACCAAGGCTGGTAAGCAGTACAACAATCCTTTGAACAGATTGAAGAAGCTTGAGAAATATTTGCTTTATATTAAAGTTGTTACTCCTTACTAACCGCTAACTCTGGTGGCCCTTTCTGCTGCTAGGAATTGCCAAGGGTTAGGGCCTCGCTTTGTTTCTGATGTGAGCAGCTGGAATGGAGGCTTTGGAAGAACAGCAGCAGAAACTCTATCCAAATCCTGGATGTCTCTTTTGTCCTGGGGCAATGACACAAACCATATGCAGACTCCTGCGGCAGCATCTAAAAATGGAGAAGATTATTAGGTCATTTAACACCTCTTCTAGCCAGGCACGAGACCAAAGGTTTCTAAAATGAAATACTCAAACTCTCATTAAATGTAGTCACTACTCATTAAAAGAAACTAGGTTAATATTCTTATGAAAGGCATTCCTCATGCTACATAATTTCTCACTGCCTCACTGAAGGACATATCTGGAAATACTTTGCAATGCAATTCAGCTGGCTTCTGCTGCCCACTGATTTTTATTTGTCAGAGTATTCTGAAATCACTTCTATTTATAGTTTTGAAAATGAGCTGTTGGCAGCAAACCAAAATTGTTTAGGCCCAAATTGTGACCTTCCATTAAACTGCTATAATCTGATTTAGGTAAACAGAATCTCCCTCATGCTGTTACTGCGAGGAGAGATGGGTGGAGAACTGCCCATTTTCAACACACCCGCAGCTGCCTATCTGCCCTTCCATCCATCCTGGCTCTACAATAAGGGCTCCCCTCCACCCCACAAAGCATGCATCCTGTTAACCCTACCTCTCCCAGAACTGTGTTCCTCCCGCTCAGTGCGAGCAGAGAAGGCCAAGGACTCCTCTAGGCAGTGGGTGAGGAAATGTACTTATTTGTACTTGTTTGGAGATCTTAAAAAGTATGCCATTAGGTGGGCTCTCCTTGTGCCAGGGTGACACTGGTTTTGGCCTGCAAGGTCCTGCAGGTCTAACTTCCATTCACAGCAGTGTCACTCCTACCGCTGCAACAGTATGAACATAGCAGGACTTTGTGTAAACGTAAGCTGGGACAAATACATTCCGGATGCATGCTGCCTGCTATATGCATGTAACCAACTGCCAGAATTGGAAAGCCTGAATGAAAGGAGAGAAAGAGCATTGATATTTGGCCGCAGAAGGATGCGTAACAAATGCAAAATATGGATTCAACATGGACTCGTTCTTTTGGGTTATTTTGATGGGGATGTTGCACGACAGCAGAGAGCCTCATGTGTGTGACATCAATATTCTCATCACCACCGTTTACCAAATGATACATTCATTCCCCATGGACACCTTCCAGGGAACGTTAAGCCCATCTTCCTAAAACTCATTCCAGCATACTTAGTAGTTTTCACTTAATTATTTAATGGCATTTACTTGTCTGCCTCGGACTCCCTGAGCCCAGCACCCTCCCATTAACATCAATGCAACTCCCAGTGCGCTCCAGGGCAGAAACAGGCAAAGAAAGTGCTTTTTTCAGGTCTTCCCATGCACAAAGTAAACGGCAGGAAGACTGCAGTCTCCCTGCTCCATTCTAACCAATGGCAGGCGACCTTCGAACAGGGACACCAAATTCATTTCCCACGGTTAAAAAAAAAAAAGTGTTGAAGTCTCGTTTCATGCTACAAGCAGCTAAAGGCAATATTTATATGCAAATAAAAGCATAACGATGTTTATACCACCGATTACGGCTAGCAAAACATAAGACTTTTAAAGTAAACGGAAGAAAAGGAAGCCAGAGCACGGCTGCCCCCCCGTCCTCTTTCCCTCCCTCCCCCCCCAGGCCGCGCACCTGAGCCGCATACGGCCAACTCACCTCACAACGCGGCTGCTACCGGAAGATGACCAGCCCACGCCCGTCCCTCCGCTGCCATCCCCACCTCCTCCCGCCCGACGGCTGCTCTCCGCCACGCGCGGTATTTATTTACTTCGGCCCTCCGCTCTCGCCGCGTGCCGCGAGGGGGCGCCATACGGAGCGGCGGCCCTCGAGGCCGTCGCGGTCGGCGCTGCCGTCGGCCGGTGCCTGGCGCGGGCGGCGCCGTCGCGGCACGGCGCTGCTGCCCCCTCCGCCGGGGAGGAGCGGGAGGCGACGGGCGGGGAGCGGGGCGGCGGGGGGGAGGGCAGCGTTTAAACGGAGGGCGGTGACACCGCACAAAAGATTGCGATAGGCTCCGGCGAGGTTACGGCGGAGGCAACGGGGAGGGGGAGAGCCTCCGTCAGAGCCGTGCAGCGTCTGGCTGGCAGCGCCGCCACGGCCGCCTCTTCCCAATAGTTTGTCTGAGAGCCCGAGAAGGGAATTTAAAAGAACCTCTTTTCGTTTTATTTTTATTTTTCTTCCCCGGGACTTGGCGATCGGCGGCGGAACATGGCAGGAGGAGCGCGGGGCCGGGCGGGATGCAGCATCCGCGGTCGGAGCGCGGAGCCCCCGCCCTTGTTTGCGGGAAGAGCCTAAGTTGGAGCGGCGGCGGCGCGGCGGGGGCCGGCCGGGGCGGGGCGGCGGCGCCGAGCGGGCCCAGGGCGGCGGGCATGAAGCGGCGGCGGGCGGCGGGCGGCCGCGTGAATGACCGAGGCAGGAAGGAGTGAGGCAGCGGCAGAAGGAAGGGGAGCGGATCCCGCCCTCCCTCCCCAGCGCCCGGATCCGGTGGCTCTTTTAATTTTTTATTTTTATTTTGCCTTTTGCGTGGCTTTTTTTTTTTTTTTTTTCCCCTCCCTCTTTTTTTTTTTTTTTTTTTTTTTTAACAAACCCCCTCCCACGGTCCCTTCTCTCTCTCTCTATCTCCGTTCTCCCCTCCCGGCCCGGGCGGGCCACACCCTCCGCAGCGCTTCCTGCGAGCCGGCGGCGCGGGGCCGCGGCGGGCGCGCCGGGGGCGGCACATGGTGCGCAGCCGCCGCCCCTCCGGCCCCTGCGAGCAGCGCCCGGGCGGCGGGAGGGCGGCCCCCAGGGCTGCGGCCCCGCGCTAGCTCCGCTTTAGCTCCGCTCCTCCGGGCTATTCCGTTTCCTAAAGGGAACTTTGCGCAGGATCCCGCAGCCGGAGGAAGGGAGGGAAGTGCAAAGACGAGGGGAGAAATATATATATATACGTATTGCTAAGCCGCACGATGCCGGAGCGCGGCCCGGGGGCTCCCGGTCAGCGCAGAGCCGCCGCTGGAGAGCCGTAGAGCGGAGCCTGGAGCCGGAGCGGTGCGGGAGCCCCGGCGGAGCTCGCCCCCCGCAGCACGGCAGCCCCGGCGCCCAGAGCCTTTTCTTGCCTCCCGGCGATTAATGGAATGATGTTGCGGAAAAGGCAGAGCGATCCTGCCGGGCTCAGTCGGGACTGCTCGGGCGGCGGCAGAGGCGGCGGCAGTGGGGTAGCGAGCGGCATGCGAGGCCCCCCCCGGCGCTATGGCTAGCGGCGGCTCTGGCAAGTCCAGCAGCGAGGTGTCCGGCGGCGGCATCCCCAGCGGCAGCTCCCTGCAGAGGAAGAAGCTCATCTCTATCTGCGACCACTGCAAGATCAAGATGCAACTGGTGGCCGATCTGCTTCTGCTGTCGAGCGAGACCAGGCCGGTGAACACTGAGAGCTTGTCTGTCTTCGGCGAGTCTTTCGAGAAGTGCAGGGACACGATTATCGCCAGGACCAAAGGACTTTCCATCTTGACCCACGACGTCCAGAGCCAGCTCAATATGGGACGCTTCGGGGAGGTGGGGGAAAGCCTGATGGAGATGGGGGAGCTGGTGGTCTCCCTGACCGAGTGCTCTGCCCACGCTGCCTATCTGGCTGCAGTGGAGACTCCAGGGGCCCAGCCTGCCATGCCCGGCTTGGTGGATCGCTACAAGGTGACGCGATGTCGGCACGAGGTGGAGCATGGCTGCGGGGTCTTGAAGACCACCCCTTTGGCAGATATGAGCCCTCAGCTCCTGCTGGAGGTTTCCCAGAACATGTCCAAGAACTTGAAATTCCTGACAGACGCCTGTGTGCTGGCCAGTGAGAAATCCAAGGATAAATTTGCTAAGGAGCAGTTCAAACTCAGTGTCAAATGCATGAGCACCAGCGCCTCCGCCCTCTTGGCGTGTGTCAAGGAGGTCAAGACTTCACCCAGCGAGCTGACCAGGAACCGCTGCGTCTTGTTCAGTGGACCTTTGGTGCAGTCTGTCTATGCTCTGGTGGGCTTTGCCACTGAGCCCCAGTTTTTGGGTAAAGCTGCCACCATCAATCCGGAGGGCAAAGCTGTGCAAACTGCTATCCTAGGAGGAGCCATGAGTGTGGTTTCTGCTTGTGTGCTCCTGACCCAATGCCTCAGGGATATAGCCCAACACCCCGAAAGTAGCACCAAAATGAGCGATTACAGGGAAAGGTTGAGGAACTCAGCTTGCGCCGTCTCGGATGGTTGCAACCTGTTATCTCAGGCACTAAGAGAAAGATCTTCACCCAGGACTTTACCGCCAGTGAACTCCAATTCTGTGAATTAACCCCCACACCTTCTGTTTAGATCTCAGTCATTGCTAAAGGAAAATAATATCCCACCTCCTCACCCCTGTTTTGTATACCAAAGAATTCGCTTGGATGGGCCCAATCCTTTGATTTCACGTGGTGAAGAAGCAGAACAGCATATTCAAATTATACGTACTAACAAAGGTAGCCAGTTTGGGCTTCTTTTTATTTTGAGCAAGTACCTGCAGATAAATGTTCCTTTATTCAACCAGATCTTCACACAGATGGTAATAGCAACTGTTTAAAAGTTTTATATTTGGGGAGGTGGGGGTATCTGAACTAACAAAAAAAAAAAAAAAAAAGAAAAAAAAAAAGAAAATAGCTTTAATCGCGCTGGGTGCGGTTTTTAAAGTTTGTCTTGTCTTGTCTTCCGAAATTTCCCTTCTAAATTTTGCTGTTTGGTTGTGCAGGAAAAAGGTTACCTCAGTTCTCATTCGTTTTAAAAATGAAAAGAAGAAAACACCACCATGTAGATGATGGATGTAGCTACTATTTTGTTTGTTTTTGTTTTGTATGACTTTTTTTAAATTTTGCATCAAGTGTTAGGTTAGAAGTGCATTTGGTGTGTAGGAGTGGAAGGACTGGAGGTTGTGATTATGTTTTCCATGTGTTGATTTCCAAACTGGGGGAAAAGCTACTGTGAGTGTTTAAACAAACAAACAAAAAAATTACACTATAACAGAAGTGATTTTTAATTTTTTTTTTTTTTCCAATGTCAGTTTTTATCTTGCATGTACTGGAGTATTTATTTCATCTATTAAAATGTTATGTTTCTCAGATGTCTTTCTGTGAATCTCTTAATACTTGAATAATTGAACAACAAGGCCTGTTTGCATTCTGTGTCATTTTCCCCAGGGAATGGGTGGTACAAATGTAACTAGTGCTAGACAGCAGCATACAGGCTTCAATTCAGTTCTTTATTTTCTTAACTGCTGTCCGGCCTCCTCAGGACGGATGTCTGTGATAGAGATACTCTTTCATTGTATTTGTGGAGCTGTGTGCACTGGGATTACTCTATCTGCAGGGCTCTGGTGGTTGCTGCGCAGTGACATAGGCTGGCTTTGTCTTTATCAGCATTCCGTGTTATCTTGGAGACGCTCGTGTATTTTAACTTCTGCAGATGTCGCAGGCCACGTGTGTGAAACTTGTGAGATTTCATTAAGGACTTCTTGGGATGAAAAAGCCTACCTGCTTATGCAGTGTAGGAGTGTGAAGGTTTGGACTGGGCACTGATGGCTCAGAGGTTGGTGTTGGAGCTGTTCAGTGCAGGTTTCTGTCAAAAGTACATGGAATTTGATGCTGCAGATATCATGTAAAGTTAGCTAATGCTCAGGCCTGGTCCAACTCCAGTTGGATTCCTTGGGAACTGCGTGTGGATCTTAGAGAACACCACAGTAGTTAGTGTAACTGCAGTGACCTTTTCAGCCTGATATTTGTAGGCTTGTGCCATCTGTTGCCCTCTGTATGTTCCCTGAAAAGTAAATACAAAAAGCAGGTCTTTGGCTGAGTAGGCCTCGTCTGTCTGCCCAGCTTCACTGCATAACTGGATTTTTTTTTACAGGTCTGCAAATTGAACAATGTTGAAATCTATGGGAAAATGTACCTTAAAACTGTTGTTACTGTGTTTTAAACCTTTACTGTGCAACTGCTGTCCTGTTTGTTTCCTTAAAGAAGTAGGTCTTTGGCTATGGATATAGAACAGTCAGTGAAAGGTCTCTCCTTCATAGCATTTGTGTTTGTCTTGTCCTGCATGTGGTGCTTTTACTTAATTTCAAACATGAGTAAAATGTGTAGTGGACAAGAACCTCCTGTCAAAGGAGATACATCCTAAACTTATATATTCATATCTTCAGGGTCAGAAAAAACAATTTTCCTTCGGCATAGTGGACCCCAGTATTAGGTCTTGTTTATTTTGAAATGAAACTTCTTGACTTCGGTGAATTGCACTTGTCTTTGTGGAGAATGGGTGTGACTTTCATACTGCGCTCTGTGCTGCAGTCTGACTCCATCACTGTGTGCTGCAGAGGCATGCATGCGGTGTAGTGAGAAGGTTCTCTCATGTACATACGTATCTGTCTGTCCATGTATACACACACATGCACGTACAGACTGACACATACTGTTCTAACCTTGACTTAGACAATCCCGTTTGCTGGAATATCCAGCTGAGGAGCCCTCCCCAGGTATTTCCTTAGAGACTCTCGCATGCATGCATGCACGTTTTCCCATCTGGATGGCAGGCACAGCTGTAGGACTCCCAGGGGACTCAGAGGAAGCCAAGGCCATCTACAGGGAGGTCCCGCGCCTCCTAAGTGTTTGCGGCTGTCTGCTCAGCTCTCCTTTGTATCTCCCTCCCTTCCAGCATGTCTGCGTGGAAGCTGAGATAGTGTCCCAGCCTGCCCTTCCTTTTTTTCTGCAGTTACGCTGAGGGGAAGGAGGAAAAAGGGGCTGCAGCAAACATAATGCTTTCAGGATGTGCTATCTTGTGTGGCTGCTGAAGGGAGGTGAGGAACCGGCTCCACCCTTCCTTTGCATAGATCCTGGATGGGGCAGAAGTTCGTGTGGGACGTGTGGGGACGGTGCTAGAGGCCTGCAGGGCCCACGGCTGGGGCAGGGCCTGCTCCACACACGTAGCCTCCGTCCTGGTCTAGCCTGGTGCTCTCACGTTACTGTGCCCCAACTTGGGGCTGCTTCCAGATACACCAGGGGATTCTGAAGGGCAGCTCTGCAACATGTCTGACAAGAAAGAACACACAAAACAAAACAAAAATGTCCTACTGTTTCTTAATTGTGTTTCTGCTTAACCATTTTTGGCACTGCTGAACTAATTAGATTCTTTTTGATTCATTGTTACATTATTAATGAGGTTGAGTGGATCACAGCACAGCTTCTTTATTACCTCTGCCTATGAAAGGCAATATATTATTAATGTTAGTGCCAGTTTGTGTTGTTGGGATATTTTAAGTGGTTTAGTACAATTTCTGTTTGTAAGAAGGGTACTGTAAATCCTACCCTGCCCCACCCCAACTTCTGAGTGTATTTTGAAGTACATATGTATATAAATATGTATATAACTTCCTCATTTCTTTCCAGAGTAGAACTCCCACTGATGACAGAGGTAGACATGCACTGCTCTGGCCTCAGCTCAAGGCAAAATCTGTGCTACATGTTTTTAACGCAGCAAAGTCCAACAAAGGACTTTTGATAACGAATGCGAGCGTCTGTTTTGATGTATTCTGAGCTAATGGTTAACAGGAAAAAAACTTCATAAAGAATTGATGTATATTGGAATAATTGCTTTGGAATGTATTTCTATAGAATTCTGATATGAGACATCGTTTCAGTAGGGATATTCGTATTTTGTATTTTCTGGGACAGAAAAAAATATATGATGGACTTTTTGTCAGGGTGCAATTCCAGATCACATAGACTCACTAATGATCACGTGGCCTCTTACTTGAAGTCCTCATTGCCCAGATGCTTACACTGTTTAGCTAGGCAGGTGGTGTCACTATTTCAACACAGGATTAGACAAGCATTGGATTGTGACTTAGAACCTTGGTGATTCTATGAAAAGAAAAATATTTCAGGCTGTTTATATCACATATATCATAGATCTCTTCTAACAGTGTATTTAATAAAAGGGTTAATCTATTTCTAAACACATTATGCAATGCATGTTGGTAGCCAAAAATAACACTATCCCCACCAAAAGAGAATTAAGCTCATTTTTTAAATGTGAGAATTTTTTAACAGGGTGGAAGTTGCCGCTTTTGTGTTGCTTGTGAATTTGATACTACCTTTTGGTTGCTTCTTCATCGTAATTAAGTTTTGTGTTGGTTCAATGCAGTAGCTGAATTGTAGAATTTGACATCATAGGGATGTGTTTTCTGATTCTAAAGTTAAAAGCTCTGTGAGACAACCAGTAAGCTAGGAGCAAAGTGCTATTGAAAAGCAAGTACGCTATTTAAGGGAACTTGCAAATGTAAATCCTTGTTATTTTTCAAAACTAAGAGGGGGAAAAAAAAAAAGACCATGGGTCAGATAATTCCCTTCACTTTTTACCACAGGAAATGATCAAAGTAGCAGAAAATCTGCTCTTTTTGGCCAAACTTCTGTCAGAGACAGAAGGGGTCGAGCCAACACATGGTGTATGCAGCCTTGCAGCAAGAGGGGATGTGGCTGATGGGAAAGGAGGTGGAACCAGAGAAAATCTGTAGGGTAATACCTCCTATTAAACCCACAGGAATTTTCCTGTTCTAGATATAACAGAGGTTGATCCAATAAAGCTGATCTCAAACAACGGATCTTTTTTTTTCCAGGCTGTTGGATGCTTGTGAACGAAGACATTGGGTTAGCAGTGTTTGAGATGCTGTGTCAAACAGCTGTACTGCTGTAGGGAACAGTGGGTGTCTAGGGCTGACGTGAGAAGTACAGGCAAAAGCGTGTACCTGCCAGAACAGTTGGATGGTAAACTAAGGTGCTTTCTTGTTCTTTTTTTAACTCTCTCCCTCCTTACCGCCCTCCCCATCAGGCTCTTTGTGTAGACTTTACAGGGGAAGCAGATGGTAGGGAGCAGAACATTTCACTCCAATTCTTCATTCTTACTGCCCATGTAAGGTGCCAGATGGGCATTGACAAACATAGAAATTCTCTTCCTGGAGCCCAGAAGAGCTACAGGAAGAGCAGAGCTCCAAGCCTGCCCTATCTTCACAGGATCAGTACAACACATTTTTCTGGGGCCTGCTGCTGTCACTCGTGGGCTCTGTGCCAAGACACTTAAAAGAAAATCCGAGTGGCAGCTTGGAAGTGGCATCCAGGCCAATGAAGTATTTTGTGCAATGCACCAAAATGCCACCAGGCTTGGCTTGTTCACAAATGGGGCAAAAAATTTACAGGCTAGGTATGAAAAAAAAAATGGAAGGCCAGTTCCTTCTTAGGAATAACTCAGAAAATTAAATGTGGAGAGGTGTTTATTTGCATGGAAATTATGAATTATCAAAATTTTATATAAAGAGTGATTCAAAAGTATATTTAATTGACATAACTAATGGTATTATGAACCATTTTCTTAATGAATAAGGATGTCTATGGACATGAAGAGTCTCCATGACTCAGGGAAGTCTGTGTAATTACTTACTATTTTCCACTATGCTAAAACAATAGGGGTCTGCCTGTATTGCAAAGTGAGGAATAATGTATTGATTTTAATAAATCTGAATCTTTTCCTAGAACTGGTTTTATTATACTACAGTTGTTTGAACTGAAAGGCTCTGTTTGTTTGTTCTGTTTGTTCTTTTAAACCGCACAGTATATGGCACTATATGCAGACAAAGTCAAAAGCTGCACTTCAAGATTAATGCAGAGATTCCTGGGGTCCTTTGTCCGCTTGCCAGACTCTTGTTCCTGTTCTGACTTAATTTTTTTATATATATATAATTTCCTTTTATGTTAATAAAGGCTTCTTGTGGCTGTAAAAGTTGAAATTGTCTTACTCTATAGACAGCCTGGTTCTTATGTAGATACTATTTAGATTATTTAGAAATCCTGCTGGCTGCCAGATGGAGCTCCTTTGGATTTTATGTTAAATAGTTAGAAAGCTAAATAGCTTGATTTTTCTCTTCTCCCTCCCTTTCTCCTTCTCTTCCTCCCCCAACAACAACAAAAAAATACTTTAAAAGTAATAACTAGCAACTTGCTTACCGTTACTTTTAAAATCAAATTAGTTCAGGATGAAGTGACTGCAAATATGGGATATGTCCAAGGAGTTAGTTTTTGGAGGGTTTGACTTACTTAGCAGTATTTTAAACCAGCAGTTTTTCTTTGAGTTTGTTTGAGCAGCAGGACTCCACTGTAGCCTAAGGACAAAGAATCCTGAAAAGCGCAGAACACTGCCTTGAATGCTGCAAGTAGCATTTCTTACAGGTTCTGAACTTCAGATGGAAACCCCAAGACAGTCTTAGACTACAGTCATGTTAGGATTTCTGGAAATAAGTTGAAGGGTGTGGTTCAGTGGTATGCTAGGCTGCTGTAAGCAGCTCGGATCCCTGAGTTTGTTCAGTCAGCCTTTGGATGAGCGTGAGCGGCTGTGGTAGCTCTCGTGTCTCTCACCTCCCCGACCTTCTGAAGTCTGGACTTCAGAAGCTGTGTCACTTCCTTTGGTTGAAACTCAGGTGCACCACTAGGAGTTTCCTGACAAATCGGTGCCTGTTGTGCACTGTGACTGCAGCACTGATGCATGGAGGGACCTTGTTTCACACCGTCTATACAAGGTGCTCCTCCAGCTCTCACAGAAAGTGCCTAGAAACGCTGGGGATCAACACTGCTGATTATACTTCTGCTGTCATTAACTGCTGAACAGGGTCAAAAGAGTAATTTTAGCCTCCAGAGTTACATTTTTTAAAGTACACAGTGAAAAAACAATGTGATTTTCTAATAGCTTTTTCAGTATGCGTTGGTTCTGTCTGATTCACATTAAATATAGGAAGTCTCTTGAGTTGGTGGGCATGCTGCTCAGCTGTGCTTTGGCCCCTGTTTGCATTCTAAATGGGTGCCCTATAGAATAAAGAAAAGCCAGGGAGGTCTGTATGTGCAGTGTGACAAATTATAGGCCCTCTGGCACTTCTGAATTGCCACATAGTTAATACGATGGTCTTATTTAAATGCTTCAAATTTAATCTGTGTTTAAAAATTTACTCTCTGTTTAAAAATTTAGCATGGAATCAGTCTGTTCTGACAATGTTAGATCCATAATTCAAAAACTTTTCCCCCTTTTATTACTTTAAGGTAGCCGTTAGTCTGAAACTTTTCAATCTCTGAGTCTGGCTTAAAAAATAAAAAGGAAATTGAACCTTATATTTTGGTTTAGATTTTTTGAAAGCTTTAAAGCTAATGGGCTGACCTATTTTTGAATTACAGAACATGGAAAAATAGTGGGTGTATTCTTTTTCATGTTGAAGAAAGCTATTGTTTCTCGTCACATGATGAAAAGCTTGCTTTTTAAAAAGCTGAGATTGATGTGAGAATCTATGAGCAAATCTAGCTGCTTAAAATGTTCTTAGCACTGAGCTTAAACGGTAATTCATTCAGAATCTGTAATCTTGTCTTGTCCTGTGTCTGTCATATTAGAGAAGTTTGTATCAACAGCCTATAAGTGGAGTTGGTAGTGTTGGAGCAGGCTGATGAGCAGCTGAAGTGAGTGCTACAAGCTGCAGAAAGACATCAGTACTATCTTTGAAACTTAGAGATAGTGCTGCTGGGTAAGGCACTGCAGGCTGTAGTGCTCATAAAGAGTTGCAGTGAAATGCAAGTCTAAAAAATGTCATGAGAGAAAGAGAGTTGTCTCAAAGTGAGGCCTGTACCATGTGCTTAAAAAAAGGGGGGAAAGTCCAACTTAAAATGTGTGGTCAGAACTGTAAGGGCATTCAAAGGCTGAACTCCCAGTGAGTGTAATGGGACCTGTGGGTCTGGATGTTTTGTGGACCTGGTCGTTTGTGATGAAGCGTGACTGCATACCTTTTCAAAATTAATCATAGAATGTTTTGGTAGAGTTGTAGTTATGCTCTCTAAAATTGGAAGTTCTCAGTTCAAGTGGGACAGTGTGCTGTAATTCTGTTCCTACCATCCTGACCTCCCAGTGGGGGTTACCAGCTCTTGTGATCCCTGCATACGCCCTAGCTGGCAGGCAGCCAGGGCCCTGGCTCTACCTCATTTGCTCTTATGATTGCCAGATGCCAGCATCAGGCATCTTCCCATCAGAATCACAGATTTCACCTCCCTCCCTCCGCCCTCTGCTCCTGGTACAACACCCAGATGTGGAACAGAGATCCCTTTGTACTGTGTGCATGCTATCCTCATACAAGCCGCGTACTTAAAGATAGTTCATGCCAATTGAGGTTCAGCTCACATTACAAATATACCTGCTCTTGCTGTTTCTATATGCAACTTCCAGCTACCTCAATACCACATCCATCCTTTCAAAATACATCTTGAAGAGCTGTCTGTAATCCATATTCCTGGGAACTGTGTTTCTCACACAGTTTGTCAGAGAGCTTTAACTCTATTCAGAAGAAAGGGAATTCTGACCTCAGGTATTTATGGGGTGTTCTTCAGTAGGGATGGTGCTGAGTTAGCTGGATACTGTGAGACATAGGTTAGTGGCTAGCAAAGTTCTTGCAGCTCAACAGAATAGCACCTAGGCTTTATGTGGTGTTTCCTGGCTCTCTTTGAATTAATTCTGCTGTTCTGCTAATGATGTGCATTCAGTCAATCAGCAACGTGAGTACAGTGAGAGACAGCATCTGGATTTGCACTGCACTGTAAAGTCTATTTATTGCTGAATCTTTTAAGAGTGGGCCTTGAGCCTTCTTTTAGAATTTTGCACGTTAATGGTGGACTTTATCTCATGCTTAGCTTGTACTACCACAGATTTTTAATTTTCATTTTGATTCTAATTTGCCTTAATTTTTTCTCCAACTGAAAAACAAACAAACAAACCCTTGCTTCGTGGATTTGTCCGATTCTCTTCCTATCCGCCTTGCATGGATAGTTTCAATATAACATAATAAAGTGAAAATCACTTCCTTAGAAAAACAATTTTCATACTAAATTTCAAAATCACATTCTGAAATGTGTGAGCTTTTCGTTTGGTCCGTGGCTAAAAACATATTTGTCCATTTTGGTAGACCAGAGGAAAAGCCATTCTAGACTAAAGCTTTTTTGTCTTGGTGTATAAGGTAAAATGGCAAATGGTTTTTGGTTCTCTTGCATGATGGCTTGTACTGTACTACCTAAAAAATCCCTGTTTCCTTCAATATTGCTATTTTGGACTTGAGCATTCCTTTGATTACAGGCTCAGCACTTTGCAGTCTCTTGCCTTTAAAAAATCATTGAATGATTTTGTTTGCATTACATCCTATAAGTTTAGTTTTGTTAAAGACAAGAAAGCTCTAATCAGAATTGCGTGCCAATTCTTTATGAGGTCCCTCTCATTTGGCAAAGGAACTGCTTTAATTACATCTTGTTTTCTGTACTGTGTCACTGTAAAAGGAGAGAATACATTGCACATGTAAGGGGGTGAAATAATTCACTCACCTTTTTGAAGCTTTTGCTGTGTTGTTTTCCCTTTTCCTTTGGAAATACTGGTGGGCTGGAGAAGACTCTTCCTGGGATGAGAAATGCACTTTGCAAATGTGGAATGGTGTTCAGAAGTTGAAGTAAAACAGACTTTAAAGGTTATTAATTCTATCTGATAGAAACATGATAAAAAATCATAGTGACTATTTCATAGCTTTTCCCAGCAGAGTTGCATTAGCCACAATTCTACCTGTTTGGTTTTTGTTACATTAATTTGATATTACTGTTAGATATTTTTTCTTATATAGATGATTCTATCAGATGGAGTAGTTTCACATACAGACTATGCAGTTGCTGGTTTGGGATCCTTCTTAGGGCTGTGATGCAGATGTTTCCCTGTGAAGCTGCACTTTGCTGAAGCGAATCCCTGATATCCAGGGAAAATCAGTCCTGGCCAGGGAATAAAGCATAAATAAAGTTTAGAACACCTCTACACGAAAATTCTTTTAGTTGGACAACTCTCAATAGCTGTCTGAGCTAGTTCCACCTCTCTCCCCTGTTTTGTTTTCAGAAGTGGACTGGAAAACAATCAATATTCCTTTTGTCCACTAGATGTTGTGTAGTTAATTTATTACACTTTGAAATACCTTTTTTTGCACTGACAGTCGATTTGCATTGACATCCTGCAGTTTTATTTTAGCAAACCCCCTCAGCTTGAGCTTCAGTTGTATCGACTGCGTGTGAATTCTGCCTCCAAACTAAAGAATCCCAGCTAATGACTGAGTGAAATGATACTGAGTTTATTTCTAAGCAGAAAAGCCAAAGCTTTGTGAAAGTTGGTTTGATGACAGATTCAACCTAGTAATTTTAAAGGCTCAGTGTATTTGTAGTAGCGTGTCTGAGGATTCTTGCAAGCCCCAAGCACACTGTTTTTAAACTGTTTATTGCTGTTCTAGAGATCATGGAGTTGTCTCCTCCAGACCAGGTTATTAGGAATTAAAGCTTAGGGCGTACTTAGGAGGAAAGATGCTGATCAGATCTAGTTTGCAGGCGAGTTCTACTTCTGCCTGCAGATAGGAAACTGGGATGTACAGGTTTAGCATGTTGCACTCAAGGTTTATTGTAATGTTACTTCAGAACTGCTGTACTTCTGATTGTGATATCTGAGATTTTTCAAAGAAATCCACATTATATTTTTATAAGTTATCATTTAAATTTATTTTTGTGGGTGATCTCACCTCTCCGTTTCTCCTCAGATGCTTCTAGTACTTTCTTTTTTTTTTTTTGACGTTTTCTAAGTGCAAGTATCTTGTATGACTTACCCACTGATCATGGTAGCAAATCAGCACGGATTGATTTTGTACCATGATTCTCTTCACTGGATAAATACTTCATCTCCAGCTCCCTATGTGTTACTGTTAGTCTTAAGTCTGAAAACAAAGAACTTTGCTATGATCCCAATGTACAGTGCAGCCAATAGGGATTTTGGGCAGATAAGGACATACCAGTTGTGGAAAATGCAGAGGATTAGGTATGCAAGTATAAATATATGCAAAGGAAACTTTCTGAAGACTGTGGCTTGACTTCTCTACAAAACAGTATTTCTTGCCTTCAAAGAGTAGCAGGTGCTGTTGGGAAGACAGTTAATCACAAAGCAGGGGCACTGAGTAGGCAGCAGGTCTACCAAATTACATAGCAAACTACTAAAATACTTAAATAGTAACTACTTATTAAATTACAGCCAAGAATTAGCAGCCAGTTGAAAACTGCTTAGAGGCAGGAATGTACATGGGTATATTTGAGGGTAAGATTAACCCTTTTCATCACTCCTTGTCAGGTATTCTGAGTCTCTGCATGTTAGGACTAGGGAATCCTGAGAAAGTTGCTCAAAAAGTAGATGTTTCTTCTCAGTAATGGAGAAGGTCCTTCTAGACTTGGCTTTAGCTGACACATAGGGAGATGCAGCTCTCAGGCCATAAGGGGATTTGCAGAGCACTGTACTGTGAGTCTCAGTACCTGTTGAGGGCACTCAGGCCATGCCCTAGCTCATACAGCAAACCTATTTTCTTCAGCAGAATGAAAGCTTTCTTTTTTTACCTGTAGGCTCTTACATATCATCACCTTTCCATACGCAAAGGGCTGTAGCTGTTCTAAAAGCAGAGATAAAAATAATGTACTTCTTTCCCATGCTGCCTTGGTTCTGAGCACTGTGCTGTGTAGCACTGTCTACTTTGCTTTTATCTTGCATCATCAGATAAGGAGCCATTCCTCACCTCTGTTATTTCTATTTCTCCTATAATGCTTCCAAGAATCTCTCGTACTGACTTACAAGACCAGCTGGAACTGCAGCATCACTCCATTTTAAGCTCTGAATTGTGTTAGCCATTACATTGGTTCCACATGCTGCTTGGGTGGAGACATCAGCTGAAATTCCCAGCACAGTCAGTCAGGCCAGGAATTGCTGTGCTGTGTAAGCGGTGGTGACTTTCTAATTCTTGATTACATTATGCTAGAAAAGAGGATTGTTCCCAGAGCAATTTACCAAGAGGGGAAAAATGGAAATAGAGTTCAAGGATGACCTTCCACCTCAGTGATCTATTTGGCTGGTGTCTGCTATTGCTCAGCTCCTCTGTCATGGGTTTCGCAGTAGTCCAGTGCTTTGTCATCGCTACTAAGTGGAAAACTCCTGAGCTCACTAAACAGTTTGTGTGAGGGGCTTGGGTAATGGGGTGGATTTGGGAATGCAGCTGTGGAACAGAGTATTCTTGAAGGTTACCTGAAAGGAACCTTAAGCAGACATTGAGTGTGTTGAGTCTAAAACCTCGTTCAACATAAAGCGCTATTTCTAAGCTTGAGATCCTGAGATAGATGGAGAAGAGGAGGGAGGAAAAAGGGAATTACTTTGCAGCAATCCGGCATGGGAGCAGGAAAAGTGTTATTGAGATCGTCTCCAAGAGAGGCAGTGCTGTAATCCTGTTTCGTTTTTGTACACAGAACTTGAAAAGATTTTTCCTAGAAATGTGTAATGGGACTGTCAGAAAACAGACCACTCCCCTTCCCAGTAGTTTCCTGCTGAAGTCATTTAAGGCCTCTCACAGCTTTCATCTGTGTAGGCACTGAGAACTTGTGAGCCAAGATTTTTTTTTGGTTTTTTTTTTTTTTCTTCTTAATGGAATACAAGCAAAAATGAAGAAGTGTTTAAAAAAGAAAAACAAAAAAACATTCGGGAAGAGAACTGTAAGTTTTTCGGCAAGTAAAGCTGGCTCACCACTTAATCAGTTTCTCATTTCCGTTCTGTTTCTGTCAGTCCCAGTGAAGTGGATCTAGGTGTTTTTCTTGTTTTAGGTATTGCTGAAAGCACATATGTGAGCTGCCCAAAGGGGCGGGGAGAGAAGTTGTTCCTTACTTCACTTCTGGGACTGTCTGTTCAGGGCTTTACTCAGGAGGTGACTTGGAAAGGCTCACAAATTCCAGTTACTGTGCACTCAGACCTGATGATCACAGTAGACTGAACATACAAAATCTGCTCTGCAGGCAACAGCCCTAGCTCAGTAGCTGTTTTAAAAAGAAAAATTCCCTTTGTAGAGCTGGCAGATAGCCTGCATTCACAGATACGGGAGTTTTTGTTGGTATATATGCCATGTTTAACACAAATGATGAAGGCGACGTGCTTCTAAAAGAAGCCATTACTGTCCTGAATAAATGGATGCTACTCAGCATGCATTTTGCCGTTGGATGGAATTCAAGCCTCCCATTCTGAAATGGATAGCTTTTTTGGATTGCATTCACTTGTCTCTCAGACAAATCTGTGGAGTAGATTTGTTCCTCAGATGAATGATGCACAACTCATCTGGTTTCTTTCAAACCAAAACTGCCTGGCAAAGGAATGATAAATGTTGGGTTTTTTTTGCTCTTTCTCCTTCTGTCTGCAAGGCCATGCTGCACTTTAAAAGACAAACTTAATTCTCAAGGCAGATGAACTACTACATTCAGAGATGTTACATGTTTGTAACGATAGAGCAGAGCTGTAGGCACCTCATCAGACTGACATACGCTGTGGTGATACTGAGCCTTAGTCACGTTCCACAGATCAGCCCTTCTGCAGGGCTTCAATTGGAAGTTGTCCTTGAAGCCTTAGAGAAATCCTCTCAATAGGGAATGAATTTTCCTGTTTTCTTTTCCCATTATTCTTTGGGGATTGTGATGTATATCACATACAAGTCTTTCAGCCTTGAAGTATGAAGAGCTTCATGAAGTTAGCAGGTGATTATGAATTACATAAGCATTTCAGAAATGCAAATGCTGGTCTTTAAGTAGACCTTCAGCATGCTTGAATGCAATCCACTGTATTAACATCACATTTAAAGTACATATTTGCATTTGCTAGGAAATTGTGCATGCCTGTGTGTCATTTTGTGCAGTTTCTTTGATCCAGTGGATAGGGAAGCTTGGTGAGATGAGTACGTCCTACAGAAAAAACTTCACAACTGCTTTGAATTAAATTTCCTATCAGACCCCTGCAGCAAACTTCAGGCTGATGAGCAAACTGATGTACTCAGAGAATATTCAACTTTGCCCCGAGCATCTAATCCTTACGCTGCAGTGCCAGCAGGCTCTGGGCATTACCTGGCTCCATCACCTCCCTGTGTTTCAGCTGCCCTTGTGCTGAGGCCATATGTTTGAGGCTAGGCAGCTGAGGTGTCCTGCAGCCTTTCAGACAGAGCCTGATGTGGTGTGATGGAAGGAGACATGGCACTAATTGACAATGTGTCTGCATTGGCAGCCTGGGCAGGAGAAGTTGGGTCCTGTCACAGAACCTGCTTCTGGGAGTGGCCATCTCAGTTTAACTGTGCATCCAGTACTACAGCTATGTGCCTGTTTGTGTTGAAGGATTAGCCAGCCTTTAAGGTTTTAGGATCCAGAACCCTGCCTGTTTGCTAAGGTATTTTCATTGTCTGGTTATTGGCATGCATCTTGTTGCTGGACTGCAGTGTGGACAAAAGTTCTTGTCATACTGAAAACAGGATTTGAACTGCATCCAAAGAGCGTGGAGTCAGTGCAGCTGTGTGATGGGGAGTAGCTGGAACATGCTTTCAAAGACTTGAAATTATTAAGCGCATATTCAAGGAAATGACATCTGAAATGCTTTTATTTCTGGTAGTAACTGATGATTTTCTCCAAGTACCGCTTTGATTACTAATATAACCTCTTGTATCAAGATTCTAAGACTAGCAGACCCTAATTTCATGAGTTGCAGATGGTAATTAGAGATGCTCCATCTGCTTTATTGTGATATACACCAATATATGTTAATAATAGGCAGCTTCTCATTCTGAATGCATTCTGCTAAAATCTTTGTGCTGTTTGGCCCGTTATGTAAAGGATGGCACGAGTGACTGGCAGTGACGTAATGACCTGTCACCACACAGCCTTAACGCAGAAGCATTTTGATACAGAATCCCTTTCTATGTACTTCAGTCCCTTTAAGACTCAGCAGCGCCCAGCAGCTGGTTGAGTATCCAAGGCATGCAACGTGCAGAGGTGGCAAAAACTTATGGAAGCAGCAGAAGCCTTCCTTCTGAACAACAAAAGAGGGTTGCTGGCAGAAGGTGATAACAGTGCTAGTGGCTGTTTAAATTAGGGAAGGATTGGATGTGTTCAGCGAGGGGGATATTGTTTGTTTAGGTTTTCCCTCCTGGGAGTAGTTTAGTATTTCAAGCACGTTTGGGAACTCTTTTTTTTTTTCCCCAGTGGGCTAAGATGTGAGCTGGACAGCCTGTATGGACTTAACAGAATAAGCCTTAACAATGCTTCAGAGCAAGGAATTTCATATCCTATAATGCCAGTTTTGTTTCTGGATGCCTGTATAGACTCACTGTGTGTTCACTGACTTTTCTTTCAGCTTAAAATACACAAGAAGATGCCTGTTTCAGCCTGTTGGGGCTGACAAAATACTAAAAATAGACAAAACCATAGAATAAAATGCAGCTGAAGCTAGTTCTGTGTGGGGAGTCCCTCTGTATGCTATATCCAAGGGAACAGCTGGAATCTGCTACTGACAACACTTCTATAAGTCTGAGTTTTTTTTCTGTCTGACTGTATGCTTAGTGCCCTGTCCAGCAAAATGGAGAGCTGAGGCTTTTCTCTTTTTCATTCTCTGTCTGCAGAAAGGTTATTTACAGCAGCATTGGCTGAGTCATTTTGTCACTAGCTAGTTCAAAAGGTTCTGTGTAAAACGTGCTCCAAGAACAGCACCCGCAAAGGGCTTACTTATATAAATCAGCATTCAGAGATCGTGAAACATAAAAACACATTGCTCCGAAAGAAAAGACTAAGATCCTCAAAATAATTGGCAAGGGCAATGGAAATTATTGAAAGAATGAATGGGAGCAGCTACAATTGTTGCCAAAATCATTATGGTCATCAAGCTGAAGAATGAGCCTGGCAGCAGCAGCAGTACAGCCAGATGGCCAAACAACACAACTTATCAGTAATCCATCCATTTGTCTGATTGGAATCTCACCCACCCACCATCTCAGGTGGGGACTAGAGAGGGGTTCCTGAAATGAGAGTCACTAAGCTCCTGCAGGTCTCAGAAAGAACCAGCCACAGATGAGGTGCAGGTTTGCTAGGGCCCTGTGCACAAATGTTGCATCGTGATGTTAAAACGGATTGGTTTTGAATACTGCAGATCCCTTACTCCACGTGGCTGGGCTGAGATGCTGTCAGTATGGCCATGTGTGTGTCAGCAATTAAGGAACCTCTGAGAATTCACGTACAGACTCATGTTGCTCACCTTGCAACATAACTCTTCCCAGCAGAATATGAATGCTGTAATACGGAAAGGAGCCTTGCTCTACACTTGCTAAGTGCTCTTATCTCTCAAGTGGTCTGAAAAACAGAACTAGAATAAACTAAGTGGAATAGGGCGTATCCTTGTCTCCAACTTGGATTTTGCCATAATATTCTTATCCTCTTCATAACACATCAATCTTCAAGAGGCAACTTTCTCCATAGAACGTCAGCTTAGTTTCTTAGACCAACCTATTTAACATCTAGCTCATCTAGCAAGGTAGAACCAATAAACACTGACATTTACAGCAAACCCCACCATCTTTATTTGTAGCCTTCTCTTTAATGCTAGCATCTCAGTATTATCTCTCTTTCTCACTGACGAACATCCTGATAACCAACGGCAAAGACTTGGTGTAATAAAAATAAACACTGGAATAGCTGAAACTGTCCTGGATGTCCTTTAGTAAGACGTCAGCTCTGTGAAGTGAGGTATGCGTCAGCAGTGTTAGCAAAATAAATGTGCCAGGGACTGGTTCTCCTTTCCTCTTATGTTTAAGTAAACCTTGAAAAGACAAACAAAGCTCCCCATCAGAATGGAACTGAAATGCAATATGGAATGATTCACACCAAATAAATAAATGCTTTTCAGTTGCAATCATTCCCTATTGAGTTGAAGTGGTATAATGCTGTTTCAATCTCATCACTTCCAAAAAGCATGCACAAACAAAAGAGGTGATTTTAACACTAGGAGGGGGAATGGCAGCTCACACGGAGCATCCAGCCAAAGGACCAGGAATAATTTTATGATAACAGAACTGAAATCTATGCCAGTTTACAATTTCCTCTACAATTAATTTCATTTCTTCATTACCCAAAAAATTGACCCTGAAAATCATAATTCCCAGGCATTTCATCTATGTGCAGTTTCCATGGGATTTGCCACTGAATAACTCAGAACACTGGTAAGGTTAGTCCAGTTTAATCTGATTTCCATCGGGGCTCCCACCCACCTTCATGGGAGCATTCAACTCTTACTCCCATCTGCAACATCAATCCACCTTAAAGAGTATCTGTGAACACTTACAACAAAATTCTTAATGGTCATTTTGAGCACTAATGCATGCATAGGAATGCCCCCCAACTAATGCTGAAACGTAACTGCTGTCTGACAGCTCTGTAGCAACACTAAATAGTCATTCATCTACTTAGCTGAGAGCAAGAACTGAAGCAGTGGGAACATACAACATTTGAATCAGCATTTGTTAGCAAAATGTTTCCCTTGTGATGTACAGAAATCCTACTGACTGCAAATATTCTTGACTTTGATCATACTTAAAGCTACTAAGTTCAGCCAAAAGTGATTCACAAGTGACTGGGCTGGGGATTTTGTTAACAGTGGCAGTGAGCTGTCCCTGTGTGAATGACCACTGCTGCTGGCAGTACCTGTGCAGTTCTGTGGGATTCTCCTCTCATAACCACCAGGCTTCTTCTCTGAAAGCTTGTCATGTGTACAACAGGCAGCTCCAGTCCTGCAAAACAAATACATTCCTATGAGATTGCAGTCTGAGATGCTGTGAGTCATGACACTCATTTTTCACATACAGTTTCTATTCTGCCTAAATGAATCTCATTCCCTTTAGACTCTGCCCCCAGTGAAAACACTTTGCTTGGGGTCTGCATTTGTTCTTTCCTTTAATTCTTTCATATTCCTTGAGATGTGAGGGCTGATACTCCAGTGGAATAGAATCTAATTTCTCAGGGTTCCTATTGATTACAGCAGGGTCATTTGACATAAGATGCAGCACGTGTGTATGTTACAGTTGGCATTTCAGCAGTCTGCCCACATTGGCAAACAATTCTGCTCCAGAATTTGAACATTAAAACAGCAGACCTAGGTGAGACCAGAGTGCATTTAAGTTTTTGGGTATGCTTAAACAATAAAACCAATATATAGGAGATTTTTGTGAATTATCATTAATAACACAAAAGTGTATTTTTAGTAGTATTTGAAGTTCAGTTTTTAGTTAGGTTTGGGCTCTATGCTATGCCTTTCCTTAGTAAAAAGAAAGAACAGTCTCTATATTTCCCAGTGGTGCTCATTTCTGATGCAGACTTGATGTCAATCTGACACCATGCTGCAGAAATACATACAAACAAAAAGCCTTCATGTACCAGAAAATTAACAATTTAACAAGCAGAATGTATAATTCATACAGCCTAAAAAGACAGCAGGCTTCAAAAACTAAAAATACCTTGCCAGCTTGAGGGTTTTTATTTAAATTTTAAGGCATTTAAGAACATCATATTGAAATATAATACTTACATATTGCCAGATTGTCTGAAGTCAATCCGACCATCTTAACTGCTTTCTGGTTGAAAAAAAAAAAAAAAAAAAAAAAAAAGAAGATGATGTGAAGCCATTTTAATGGTCTGTTTTCTTTTTATGAAAATCTACACAGAATTAGTTGCCATTATAAAATGATATATCAGACTGCTTAGAATTTAGTTCTATATATATACAGCAGTTATCAGTGTTGAAAAGTCTAAAGTTCTGAACAGCTGAGTTTTCATAGCACCCAGTTTTTTGGTTGCACACTAACCATGCTGCACCTCTCTACCAGGAAGAAGCAGATGAATTCTTTCAGTTCTCTTTGTAATTCAGATCCTCCTGAAGCCACTGGAAAGATTTCTGTTAAGACAGCTTACTGGGACTTCACTGTCGATTGCTTGTCTCACCGAGGTGAGTTCTTCATGTTGTTATTTCAGGACTTCCAATCTCAGCACTACCATCTGTAAAGCCCTTTCTCCTCTTGAAACTGAGGTTGTCTATTAAGAAGAGAGCTATTGGACAGCAACAGATGCTTGTTACTGGTCCATGGCAATATTTCAAACTGTGTACATTCTAAGCGTATACTTTCAGTAAGTGTTGAGGTAAGAAATCATACCGAGGGTAAAAAAATGTCCTCAGGTGACATCAAGAATGAAGGAGATTTGCTTTTGACAGGCAAAAAGCTAACTGTCGTTCTTGCTCTTGCAGGTGTGCTCTCACAAGGCTGGGAAAGTCTTTATTTTTGGGGGTTTCCACGGTAACGTTGGCAGTCCTAAATGGAAACAAAAATATTTAAAAGGATATGTTAAAAGAAAGTGGGATTCAAACATGACTGAGGTTTGTGTTTTGGTAAGGGTAGAAAGCAGAAATACTGTTGTACATGGATTTTAAAATTCTATCTAAATTAAATCCAAAGAGAAATTCAGGCACATTTTTACAAACTGTTGTGGGTTTGGCATCATAAAAAACACTTTACCAAAGGCCTTCCAAGGGTCGGCGAGGCACAGACTGACTCTTTTCATGCTTTGTTTTCTGAATTAAGTGGCTGTTTTCTACAACTTGAATTTCCATACAATCCAATTGATCATTGCAGTAAAAACAGCTGCTGCCAAAAATATAGAACACAAAATTCTATGCAGGTTTCATATGTTATAGCAGTAGCCTTTAAATGTTTGGAAGGCTTAAAAATGAAACTTATGCCACCATCTTGAAAAGAAGCCTGCAGTGCTGAAGAGAGAATTCTTTCTTGATTTTTTTTTGTTTTGTTTTGTTTTTTGTCCTGAAAATCAAATCTTGTAAGAAACTGTAGCTGTGTCGCTTCAGGGTGGAGAACCCCAGTGTGTCGAGCCCCAGTGTGTCCTCCATTGCCTTCAGGAAAGGAGGGCACTGGCCCTGCAATGCAGTGTCTGCATCACAAGTTTCAAGAATCGTATCATTATAGAATGGCTTGGGTTGGAAGAGACCTTAAAGATTGCCCAGCTCCAGCCCCCTCCCACAGGCTGGTTGCCCCCACTAATCAGGCTGCCCAGGGCCCCATCCAACCTGGCCATGAGCACCTCCAGGGATGGAGAACCCACAGCTCCCTGGGCAGCTGTGCCACCAGGCTTGGACACAAATGGGGCCTCACAAGAGCAGATCAGATGGGGACAATCCCCTCCCTGCCCCACTGCTACTTCCCTTTTAAGAGAAAGATTTCTGGAAGCCTCTGAGGCTGTAACCAAGTACCAGGCACCAGCCAGTTTTGTTTTGTGCCCTCAAGAGCAAGAGAGTGCCAAAATGACTCAGACAACGATGCAAACGTGAGGGAAGCCCTGACACTACATCACCACACTGGTAATAGTGGGACAGATCCCAGTGACCTCAGGAAATAACAGAGGGAAGCCACTTCTTTTCTATTGCTGCAGCAGGCTGAGAAGAAGGCTTGAGAGAGAAAAACGTCACCTGTGCCCTTTCCTTTTGCTTGCTTTTGCTTCCAATGGAAGACAGCAGACAGATGGCTCAATGCTGAGGTGGACTGGGGACCTGGTGGCTGTGCTATTAATACACCGGGGTTGGAAAACAGCACTTGAAAGTGCCTCTGTCATAAGGTCCTGTTTGAAACCAATCCCGGATCTGTGAAAACTTCCCAAAATCGCTTTCCTCAGTATAGAAGCCGGATATATATTCATTGAATCAGGCTCTTAATTAGGTTGGATACAAAGGGCTTTTCCCCCCACAGTACTTCCTGGTCAGCAGCAGTGCCCCCTGCTTTCTGCTAACCCTGATGTGCCATTCTGTGGGTATTATTTACTTTCACAAACACACCATAGCAATCAATTATTGATCCCCTTTCTTCCCCCTCCCCCTTTTAATTTATTAATTATATTTTTCAGGCCACACTTCTTCCCACTTACTTGGGCTGCTCTTTTCATTAAAACAAGTTCTCCAGCTGCCCCCAAATGTTTGCCCTTCCTGTCCATTCTTGGGCATGCCAAAACTGTTAGTGCACAACAGGAAACCAATAGCTTGTGCTATCGGGAGACATTTCCTTCACAGCACAAAACGTCTGAATAATAATTTCAAGCAAGGCTTCACCCATTTCCTGTAAAAGGAGGGAAGTTTGCCTATCCTAGTCCCTCAGAGCTCTTTGTTTCCATCCCTTCATGACGTAATGCTTTCTGCACAGGGAAGATGGATCGTTTTCCCTTAGCAGGACTGAATTCAATATCCTGTGTAAAGATTTGATACCAGTATTCAGCAATGAAACATGCAACGCATACAAATAATAAAAAAGATGTGCTATAGTTTATACTTGTAATGTCTCTTTTAAAAAATAAATCAACTTTTTGGTGTCTGGAAAATAGCTGAAATGAGAACATGGGTGCTAAAGATAGCATGTTTTATTAAAAGTTTTAATGCAGTATTAGCAATGCAAGTGTCAACTACTGCACATCCTGCAGCAGATCTAACAGCCCACCTGCATCAGCTCTCGCTGAGCACCAAAATGCCCCAGTCTGAATTGTCCACTATACAGCCCTGGATTTTACAGGAGCATTGTGAATAAACTACATCAATTGAATACATCAATTGAATTGTGAATAAAGTACATCAATTAAGCACATGCTTAACTTCATCGTTGGAGTTGGAAGGGACACTTGAAGGCCATGTAGTCCAACTGCCCTGCACTGAACAGGGACACCTACAGCTGGTCAGGTGCTCAGAGCCCCATCCAGCCTGACCTTGGGTGTCCGGTGCCTATATGGCAAATAAAATAAAATTAAAAAATCTCTTAAATAAATGCTGAAGAGTGACTAAGTTTGTTAAGTATTATGCTACATCAAAGCCTTAATATAATGGCACTGCTTTTGGAATTGTTAAAAAAGGAACTACCAAGCAACGTGCGTGCTAATACTCCAGAGCTGGAACATTTAGAGATGTTTAGGATGCATAATTTTAGGAAAACTGTCTTAAAGTGCCCTTTATCCAAACAAAATAGACATAGAAATTTCTACATATGAAATGCTGTTTCTACTGAATCCTACTAAGATGCAACCTAATCTATTTTTGTTCAACGATGCAACTTGGAATCAAGTATGCAGATTACTTAATTTTCAACAGATTTTTTTTTTTTTTAACAAGCTTAATAAACCTTGTGGATATGACTTTTTTATCTCCTGCTGCAGCAATCCAGAAAGCTTAAAAGGAAAATTTGTCAAAGAGTTTAAGTACCTTAAAAACTGCTAATGTCACAATTGTTATTGTAATGCAGTCTTAATTATATTATTTGTCCTCACGCAAGCATAATAAATGTCTCCCTCCATTATTCCGAAGACAATAAAACTTTCATTACATTTGTAATGTTTTCTGTGTGTTTGTCATCTGAAATGTTCAACCCAAATACGAAGTACTACATCTCTCTCACTCTAATTCCCTTGCTTCAATCAAGAGGCTGAGAATTTATCATTTTCTTCCCTCCTCCTTCAGCACGTATCACATGCCCTCCCCAGTGTCTGCCTCCACAGCTGGGAAGCCAGAGGTAGAAGGCACCTTCCTTCACACAGGCTCCAAACACACCTGTGTGAGCTAAATAAACCATTTCAGCAGCTTTCTGCTAGGAATCGTGCGTAAGAGCAGCAGTTTGCGTTTCAATTTCTCTTGCTTGAAAGGCAGGAAGGTGTTTCCTTGCTGCAGGCAAGCAGGACATTTGCATTTCATTGCTTCCAATGCACTTTGTCACTTTGGGACCAAAGCAACAGGGAGTCTGTGCCCTGGGAAGTTTTCATCCACTCCTACAAACTTCAGTCATCACTTTTCCCCTGAATGGCTGTAAGATGTGGGACATCACCACTCTCTGTTTGTTTCACAGGCCCTGTATGGGTTTTGATCCACTTCAATTGGGGCTGAGGGCAATGTTTCCCCCTCTGTGTCTTTGACAGATCATAAAACTGCTTTCTAAAGTAAACAAACAAACAACAAAACAAAACAAACCGGCAAAATATAATTCCTTATCTTTTTCTAATTTTATGACCTTTAATTGGTCCATCTTGTTGAAAAAACCTTCTTTGAAGGTGACACTCCAAAGCTATTATTGCCATTTGGGTGTGACTAGGTTACATTTAATTAACAAGATCCCAGTGTCAATAGTTCATTCAGTGGTTGGTAAGTGAATCAGTTCCGACCATCTATCCACAAAGCAGAATAGCAGGTGAGCTGGGGTGCTCTGAGGAAGCAGTGCAAGCATTTGATGCCCAAAGAAACCAGGTAGGAGGAGGGTGGATATGCTGAATCTACTTGTGCCTACTGGTAGGAAAAGCTAACAGTAGTATTACCCTTTTGGTGTTTCCAGCATGTAAACCAGCCATCACAAAGTGCTCTGGAAAGGTCTGTTTGTAACACTATGGACTGACAAGAATTGACATCCAAGTCCTCTTCTTCCCATTATTAACCTCTAATATTGTATATACTTCAGCAAACTTCACTGAAAATCCCATGACAATAAGATTTTGTGCTGTGGAATGGATTACAGAACTCTCAAAACTCTGTCAAAACACACAAATAAGTGACACTTAGGCCTAACTTCTTGTTCAGCAGAGGTTCAGAAAAATTAGGAGACTCGATGTAGGTCAGACTGGAATCGGTGAGAAAGAAGAGGCTGACATAGCAGTCTAATAGCCATTACAGAGGCTGTAACTGTGTGCTAGCTCCTGTGATAGAACACACAGTGCCAGAGTGCAGATGGCATGTGCTTTCTGTGCATAGTAGTATGCATATCCAGATTGGCAGAGAAGGTCGAGTGTCCTCTGCAGCAGCACTGATGACATGACTGGTGGGGAAGGGGAGGATGTGATTCACACACTGCCCTAACAGAACAATACCAGTAGTCAGGAATGATCAGATGTCCCCACTAAGCTCACAGAGACACAAAAGGAGCTAACAGCTGACATTTTTAACACTGGAATTTTCAGGCAAGTCAGATCATTATTTTTTATCAGAATCATGATACAAACAGCATATCATATATAACTCCTGCCTTAGAGTCCTGCAAGTCTCAGAAACAAGAAACCTGTTTAATCTATGTTCCTTAAGTAGATTAAATCCCTCTAACACCTTTCATGCCAGCATTTATTCTGCATGGTGCTCAGGCTCTCATTATATTTGACATTTTATCTTCGTTATTGAATTGTCTTTTCCTTGTTTTGCTCATTCACAGTGTATACTGGCCAGCCTACAAAAACGTGATTTGAGTGTTTTAAATGAGACTGATATATTTTGACTGTGTCCTTGCTGATATAAAGGACTGTAAAGCAGCCAGCTGTTCATTGTTACTATATTAAATAAAGCAAAATTCCCTTGTGATATACTATATACTAACAAATGATGTAATGAAGCTCTGGCCATGTGAAAACTCTATCATGATACCACCCAGCATCCCCATGAGCAGCCAAGAGGCCAAATCACTTGTCTGAGAAGCCCCGTTAACACGTCGCCCTTACAACCCAGAGCTGTAATTGCTTTAACCTGACACGCTGCTCATTTTCTGTCCTGCGTGCTCCAGTACGTGTACACATTTCTTTCCTCTCTGCTGGAGAAAAGGCTTACAAAACAAAGCCAGTTTAACACATTTCTCTGCCTTCTTTCTACGTGCACCAGGGTGGCAAAAGGTACCATGCAATGGATGGGGAGAACTGGGAGCCGTGTATGGCCTATGAGACCCCACTACATCTGGGAAGCAGGAAAGGATGTAAGAGCAGGCACTGCTTTTACAAAGGGAATTTTCAGGCAAGAGAAACCAAATCAAAAATAGCGAACCAGGTTTAAACCTTCAGAATGCACTGATAGTGCCCAGTCCTTCAAGGGAAAACTCAGACGTGTGGGGTGCCTTCCAGCCAGTCACATGCTGCATGGAGACACGGTGATGGAATCACGTCACCTATGTAAGCTACTGGCTATGGAAATTGTGCACTGCAATACAGCTCTAGCTGAATTTGTGGAAGGTTTACACAAAAATTAGCCTTTTGTGAATTTACACTTACATCAAATTTGAAACATTTATCTATTGCCCTTTTCAGAGCCCATACAAGGTAGTAGTTAGCAGTAGGCTCATTCTGTCTGGATATGGTGGAGAACAGGACTGAGGGCACTGCAGTGACACAGCTGGCTGTACTATGTGCTAACTTGCTTGGAGCCAGAACAGGTATCTCCACTAAGCAGTGCAGACATACCCTACCACAAGCACTGAGATGAGCAGAAACTGTGATTTCACAAACACCAGTCCCATACATGAGTTGTATGATTAAAGGTTTCAGACAACGAACAAACTCCCATCTGAACTCCAGCCCTGCTCTGCGGCAGTTTTGTCTAGGTGCTACGTGTTCTCTTCTAGAGGGTTCATTGCAAAAACATCAGTGGCCTTTCACTAGAAAGGAAGGGGAGGAGGAAGAGCACCATATGGCATATCCCCAGTGGGTGCATACCACAAGCCTTTCCCATGTTTACAGTTCTTGGCCATGGTCTGAGCCCAACGTCAGGCTAACCTTGAACCTTGCAAACTAAATACAATCCTGAGAGTGCAGCTGGAGCAGGTGGGAGAGCCAGATAAAGAGCTCAGTTTCCAGAAACAAAAGAGAAAGCATTCCCCCCAAATCCATGCTGTTAGAGCTATCCTTGCTGCTCTGACAAGATTTCATTCTGAAAATGGCAGTGGAGTATTTTCACCACCACATATTGTGAAGCTGAATGCAAATGTTCTACAATTTTGCTGCCCAAATTGCATGGTAGGATTCCCACACCTTAAGGACACAGACTGCTGACTCACCTGTCCTCGCTTCCAGCCATAGGGAACTGTGCTGCAGAAAAGCCATTATACAGAACTGCTCCTGCTCCATAGTCTGCCTGGAGATCATAAACACATGTTCCCTACCTGCGCCCTGGGTGGTGTCTGCTGCCAGCTGTGCTGAAGCTGCCCAGCTTCCACATGAGACCTATGGTGGAGCTGCTGACCCAATTGCAGCACCTGGGGAACGCTTAAAATTCCTATGGGCAGGTGTGGCTGTGATCCAGGATCTGAGCCTTCATGGAGCGCTTTTATTTATGCAAGATAATTAGTGGTGTAAATGAACTGGCAAGAACCATTTTTGCATGAAAGTCCAATAAAAAAAAAACATCCTTAATTGTTCTCATGGCCTCTGAGGCTGTCTAATCATGAAATACATGTTCTGTGTAACCTCTGTTTTTTAATTCCCTTAATTTTTGAGCAAACAGAACTCCCCTCCCCATTCCCTCTGGAAGACAGATAATATGTTATGAAGTATTTTGGCAGAAGACACCGCTCATTGTATTTATTGGCGACATACATTAAAGTAAAAGGGGAAAAATTAAAGCTGTTAGAAAGAGGTCAAATTCCAGCCATTTCTCAGGAGTAAGGTTCAGTTTTGAAGTCATTTTTCAAAAGAGGTTTTGCATTTACAAAATCTAATGAGGTTAATTTGAGACTGAATGAGCTAATCATCAGTTTGGTATTCTGGACACCACAGATTTATCACTTCCCTCAGTGTGATAATATCATTTGTCATCTTTCTTCTGGTACCCCATCAACAGAATCATTTCTACTTCAGACCGATGCTCTGACTTCCATGCTCCTGAAAGCTTGTGCTGTTCCATTGTCTTAACTCTGGAGAAAGCATTTCTGGGAGGATCACTGCCTTGATGTGAGCAGTTCTGGGTCTCAGCTGTTAGTGCAGGAGCACTGAGTGACCTGCTGCTGCCCATGGCCATGGGACTTTATTGTTCTGTTCTCTGATATCACTTATAGAATAATTCCCAGGAGGTGCTGGGTTTGAGTATTTCCAAAATTTGCAGGTTTCACAGTGTGGCTTTGGATATAAATTCTGCACGGTAGGAAAGGGGAAAACAATGGCTTGCCTTCCACCTCTTAGTCACAGAGCTGAATCACATTGCTGTTTAAGAGCTGCTTGCTGCCATATTTGCAGGAGGCTCATGGTTTTCTCTCATTTCCTGCTGTGCATCTCCCAAGCTTCTATCCTGCCCTGCACAGCCAAAGCCCATCATCAGAGCTTCCACAGAGTGAGAGCTGAGAGGGGCCGCATCCCCTTCGCAGATGTTTATTATTTGATTAATTAACTCTAGCTTGGCGTTAATCACTTGCGCATTCAGACAGTGGAATCATACAGGAAGAGAACAATACAAAGGAAAATACTCACAGTGGTGATTTCCATTTCAATGGGAGGAAAAAAAAAGAGGGAAAATTTCATTCTGAAACCAGTGTGCCTTGTCCATGACTCAAACCTGCCAATATTGCTGGTTTCCATCTTGCTACTGAAAGCCCACACGTAGACAGTCATTAATCATGGTGAAGACCCAGTGTGAGCAGTCCTCCTGCCCTCAGTGTATGTTCCTTATCATGAGGCTCCACCATGACACAGTTTTCTCCTTTCCCTATTCCTGTTTCTGCTGACTTCACAGAGCACTCATGAACCAGCCAGTATCCACTTCTTCCCACCTCTCTTCAGATGCACCTACAGAAAGATTTGCTTTGTTGGATATTTTGTTGTCTGGACCACAGTGTGTTGAGCTGCTGCTCCTTAAAACTGTGAGAAAATAGCTAATGTAGTACAATGGCTATCTCCACCCTACACCCTGTGGTTTTCCAAAACCACAAAACATGACGACACAGCAACCAACTTCCCTATTCTTATACATATAAACGTATATCTTTGTTTGCATGACAGTACGTTCATAATTAAATGGACAGTGAACAAATCTACTAATTACAAGTTTTACACAGAAGATGTTGGTATGCAGCCTTTGGATGCAGCCTGCAGAACTCCAAGAACTTTGAGAGGAAAACCATCAGAAAAGATCTCTGTTACGTGGTTAACTGCACTTATGAAACTCCCTGACCAAGTAACTCTGCACATTGGCTTGAAACTACAGCTGTGAGCTGTACAAAGGAAATGACGACAGGATATAAAGGACTAGGGAATATTCAGTATTTACTAAACAAAGATCTTCATTTGAGCGTGTGTCCAGTCATACCACAAGTATTTGACAGAAACAGCTCCCTGAGCTTGGACAGGTCACAGAGTGATTGCTGTTATTTTGCTGTGCACATACAAAAAATCACTTTGCATTAATATACTTTCAATAGCAAATTCTTTCTTCCCCCTTTTTAAAATTGCCATTTTAAGCTAGAAAGGCAAGCCAAAAGGTACTGGCAAATATGGGAATAAGACCTGAAAACCTGAAAACTTCATGATCATTCTGAGACACACATTTCACACCTTAATTTTTCAAAGGAACTCTCTTCAGAAGAAACTTTCAAGCTCAGGCCAAAACTCAGGTTAGAATCACACCAACTTGCTGAAAGGGATTTTACAACTTCATCTGACTTCTGGGGGAACCAGAGAGTAGTTTGGGTAATCTTTAATATTACCAGATGAGAGCTGTTCCTATAACACAATATGTTATGTCTTTTTCTTGGGATCTGAAGAAAAGGGCTGTTGTAAAACAATATTATTTATGGACTGTGTTGCAGTGTTTGCCAGACAGTAACGTACAGGCAGTACATCTCCAACCAGGCAGCACAGAGCCTGGGGCTGCAAGGACAGGCTGCCACCTCTGAGGAGCCTTCAGCCTAAAGAATCAACAGAGGCAAAAGGCCAGAGATGGGTAAAAGTGATTTGATGACTTACTCAGCTTCAGAGCTGAAGTAGACTCCACTGGAAAGGGGAGTGGTGGCTCCACACTGATGATGGACTTGTTTCTGTTAGCAGTTTTTCCTGCTCTCATTTTACAAGGGACTTCTGTCTTCGTTGCATTCTCTGAACTTTCCATGCTTGATTTTTTGCTCAGATGTGTCTCCGCGTCTCTCCTCAGCTGCTGTTTGGAACAAACTGACAAACAAACATTTGCTGCTGGGTCAGTGTAAAAAGTATTTGCTTGATTCTTACCCACAATGGATTGAAGAGACAAAAGAAAATGGCAGTGAGTCATGTTTTATGTACTTTTTCAATACCTTTTAAATGCAGCTGGTTCTACATTCACCTTCATAGTTCAACTAATATGGAACTCCACAAGAGATTTATTCTCATGCAGTAAAGCTCAGACCCTCTCTAAGACTCCAATGTGCTCCATTTTCTTTTACCTGTGTGCTTAACATTCAGCCCAGAGCAGCTGCGAGCTACAAGGACACAGATGAGGAAGTTGTGTTATTTGTGCCTTTCAGGATTGCTAATTTTCTAGAATTGACAGCCCAAGATTAGGTGAAAATTTGTTGTAGGGTAGGTTTTTTTTTTCTTTTTTTAAGTAGTGCCCATCCACAGATAGCAAAAGAAATAGCTGCACAGCATCCAGCTAACTGTACACGGACCCCAATCATTATTTGGATGTTAGCTTTGTATTTTATGATCTCATTTTTCCTTGTAAGTGTGGAAATATCAGAGTTTCACTCAGCCCTACCAGTTTGTTCCAAAGTCAGGGGAAATGAAATACAGTATTGAACAACACAACAACATGTCAGGAAAAAATAAATGGAACGGCTTTGTGGTGTCAGCTTGTGAAGAAATGAGATGAAATATTTTTTCCATGTGCTGAATGAGCCCAGACAAAATCTGTCTCGATGCTAGGCTCACTGCAACCTGCTTGTATCATTTTTGGAGACATGAGAAATCTGCTTTACGGCAGGTACTCAACCATGCTGTACACTGAAAAATACTCCCTTTTCTCAGAATGAAATTTTTCACAGTTAGATAAGATACAGTGGAAGATATTTGCTGGAGTCTTCTGGTACAGCCAAGCACGTTGGCTGTGACTATAGTCACTAGAACTCTTCCTTAGGCTCTGACTCCTCTTGAATCAGAACTAAATGAATAAACCCCAATAAAAGGAGAATTCAGAAAACGGAGTGCAAGTTCCAGGTGACATCATATGTTGGAGCATGAGTTCTGGGTGATTGTGGGTTACTGGAAGTCTATGCTGGGTGGACCTAAATGTGCTTTTTTATTTTTCTTTCAGGCTGAGGATACCGCTAGCTTCCACTAAGTTGATTTCAGGTAAATACATATTACTTAAGGCTTAACATTTTGGCTCACAGAAACTTCAGGCCATTACTTTTAATTAAACAAACAAGACCCTCTGAAAACTTCATGGTATCCCAAGGAGAACTCTCATCCATGAGTAAAAGATACTTTTTCCCATCTCTGACCTACCCGCATTCCTGTGGGTTTCATTCACTATCGTACCACTCGCAAACTGGAAAGGGCATTTTCTGCAAATATTATTCACATTAGCAGCCCTAAAAATGCTCATTCCACGGTTATGTTCCAAGCACTGGCAGGATACTTTATTCACTGCAGTAACTGAGAGCACTGCTTGTTCTCACTGTATCTCCCAGGCCACAATCACGGGTGTCAGATGTGTTTTTGCTAACAAGACTGTGGAACTGGTGAGCAGAGAGATTTCCCACCCTTCCCTTCTCCCAAGCATCCGTCAAACCGCAGTTTCGGAGTGGCCACACCCTGCTTGTTATTGTTCTAGTAAAATATGAAAGGTGGGTTCTTTTTATATTTTCCTTAGCCTTTCACCTTTATTTAAAGTAGAGTGCATTCAAGGGACATCTGTGTTACTGGCAGTAAGATCACGGGAGGGAGCTTTCTATAAATACCACCACTATTAAATAAACTGCTGGAGCACGGCATTCACTAGCACGATGAGTTCAGTGCTGTAGTATGTATTCCTGCCAGAGCTGACTCTCAGTGAAGCATCCTTTTATTTTCATTTTGGAACAGTACTTCTAATGTGCAGATGAAACTGAAAGGTGAGATTCCGAAGATGCGCTGCCAAATGTGCCAAATTTCCTAGGCGACACTGGCAGGATGGCCAACATCCAGCAGTGGTCAGTAACACCCCACTAGTTCACAGAAGTGTTATGATGGTTAAAACATTCGTGTGAATGAAGTACATTAAGTTTCTCTGACTGAATGAGTCATTACAATACAGAGATTATTTCAATTTAAGATGTTTGGCATGTGAAGGAGTAAGGTAAATACTAGATCATGTTCTTCTGTTTTCACAACTGAAGAAATGTGAACGCCATAAAACGGAGTCCAGACTTGCAAAGACCTACAGAAAACCCATCCAAGTATACACTTACAGCAGCTTTCTTAGAATAACGTAGACATACCCCAAATCAGTTCTAAATTGTCTTGGTCAGAGTTGGCCTAGGTCTAGTCAAAACTGTGATTTACTGAGGAAATTTAGGAAATTATCTTTCCCAGCTCCTCACTCTAAACTTTTATTCTTAAATAATATCTCTACGTAAACCCAACTTGAATGCTCTAAAGAAATGACTGCAGTGAAGACAATATAATTTAACCAAACAAAATAATAAAATTGAGGTTTGTCTGGGAGAAATAGACACAAGAAAAAAGAGTGTAAGACGAAGTAGGAAGTGATAATAGACATGATTTCACCAAGAGGGCCAAGAAGCAGCAAAGAGATTATGGAAGAAAACCTACAGAGTTGATTAGAATAATAGATTGTTTTCCTATTCCCAAATATCCTGTGGAATTTAATAGACACATTGAAAGAAATAAAGTGGTGGTTTGTTTTGCTCATGACATGAGGGAGTTTAAAGAGTGCTACATAAGCCACAGGTTGGCCAGTATTAAGCACAAAGGTTTCTCAAGCATAATGCCTACAGTCCAAATGATGTAATTTTAGAAGTTCCTATTGTATACGACGTTCCTTTAAGGGAGAAGCAGAGTGTTTTGATAAGAGATTTGTACAGATGTTGGAAGCATGTATAACTCAGAGATGTCTGTTCAAAACCTGGACCCATGATTCTAATTATACACCATGGAAGGAAAGCTGCGTGACTTCTGAAGAACACATGGAATCAGGATATCTATGTCTTATTGTGCTGACCCATTCAAATTAGGTCCAAAATACTCACTGCTTTTCTCACTTAATTCTTTGGAAAACCCATAACACATCTCTTAGAATAAATATACTTTAAAAAGCATAAGAAAGAGGAATCAGGACTGAATAGAGAACAAAACAGGAAATCTTCTTGCCACCATATAAATCCACTACTAACCCACACCCTACGTGATGTGTGCAGTTCCCATGCCCTCATCATAAGATTGGGCAATTGTTCTGAGAAAGGTAACAAAGATGATTAAAGTTCAGGAGAGCTTTCATACAAAAAAATTATTAGGTGGGCTCAGAATCTTCATGCTGGATAAAGAGGGGAAGGCTGCAAAATTCTTAAAGACATAAAGGGCTTAAAGACTGCTGCTTCTTTCAGCACAAGAACCAGACACAAACAGACGAAGATACAGAGAGCCAGGTTCAAACCAGTGTAGATTTTCTGCATGCCACAGGTAATAGTGAAACTGAAAAATGGATACAATAGATGCAAGAAATTTATGCATGTTTGTAACAAATCTGAATAAGGACATGGAAAAGTGATCCTTAGTGGCTGCTATACAGACAAATATCAAGAAATTCAGGAAATTCCATAAACTAAAAATAGCTGGAACACAGGAGTCTACATGACAGAAATATCATATATTCCTACTCTTCTTACTCTTCCCTGACACTTCTGTTTTATTCCAACAGGTTGGGCACTGGACACATTGATGTTCAGTGTTAGATCTCCCGAAACAGAAACATTCTCGATGCTCCTGGATTTTCTCTATACACTTCAATTCTTCCTGCAATTTATCATTGACTCCACTGACCATCAACTATAGTTTCTGCCATTTTTGACATCTTTCTACATGATGAGGTATGAACAAAGAATCCTGAACCGATGGGAGTTCAGCCTTTTGGTGAAAATGTGCTCCTCCTCACCTTCTGTCAGCATCCCTTCCTTTAGGTAAAGTCAGTCTTTGGTCCTCAGTACCACATCTGTCTTAATGCTGGCCCAGAACACTGGGTGGCAAACACATGTACAATGACAAAAATGCAGTATTAGCACAAGTTCATTTGTCAATAGATTCAAAATCAAGAATGGGGATCACAGTTGTAGCAGTCTGCTAATGACTGATATTTGGTACATTTCTCATATATCTACTGTAGAGGCATGAAATTGGTTCTTCGTGGCTAAAATGAAGATTTTCCTCTAGGTCATTCCCTGGAAATTATGCTTCATGTCATGACAGGGACATTTATATATATATATATATATATATATATATATATATTTATATTTAAATTTTTTAAAATTTTTTTGCAGGACTGATTGACTGTGCTCTTATATCTTCTGTTGAGATGCAGCATTAAAAATACTGAGTGCTGAAAAACAATAATGTTGGAGGAATACAATTGCCAAGTAAAATAAAACAGAATTAAATGTAAACTTCCACCATAGAGCTCCCATATGTTGGTATATGAGCCTTAGGAGGGCAGGGTAGGCCTAACAGTGATTTGTTTTCTTTGGCCAGTAAACACCCAATCATTTCTTAACTTGGCTCTTGTTTGAGATATCACATTCTATATTGACTACCCCTTTGTTCCCCCTGTTTTCAGTCTTTCAAGTTTCTTTAATATATGACAAGGTCTTTTAATTCGTTATCAGGGTTTGCTTTTTTTTTAATTCAGAAGAAGGTAATGCACTGTGCAGTATATTAAAGGGAAGCTAAATATTTCTGGTGACAACTCAACACCTACAGAGTCCAAACCCCTGCTAACGTTGGTTATCCTATCCCCTCTCCCTTAAGCCACACGGATTTTTGATTACAGTATAACCGCAGACTTGCATAATAAATCAGTCACTGCAGTAACACAGCAGTAATGACACATTCAGAAGTGTAACTTGTGGCACTCAGCCACCAACCAGGGGTCTGTGGGGAGCTGTGGTACCCTGGGGAGGGAGGGCTGGAGCAGGCTCCACGTCTTCAGGGCAGTCTCACGGCACTGAGGACAGTGGAGCTTGTACTCTGTGTTTTAAGTTAAGCTGTCAGCTTGTGAACTGACGTGATTGCAAAAGCTGATTTAGACACACTCAACAGAATGACTGTTCAGAAGCAAACTTTTATGATTTACCTCAGAATGAGCACAAGCTCTGGCTGGGGCAGACTCTTGAAGGTGCTGGGCTGCGAGGGAGCTGGTCTGCTTGTCCTCTCAGAGGTTCATTTTAGAATCATAAAATCATTGAGGCTTGAAAAGATCACAAAGATTTTTCAGTCCAACCATCAGCCCACCTCCACCATGCCCATTAACCATGCCCTTCAGTGCCACATCCCCACGGTTCTTGAATACCTCCAGGGACCACCATCTGGGCAGCTTGTGCCAATGCCTTACCAACATGCTGGACTTCTGAGGGGCTTCACTGAGATAAGTCTTCATGGCCATCTATGAAAGGAAGGTACCGATCATTTGACAATTTGTCTTCACATGGCAATTACCCCTTGATTCATTTGAGCCCCTGCCCTAAGTCCCTCAGCACGGCTTAGCTGGAAGATCTTTAATTCAGAGCCACTCTGTCATTTTTCCAAATTTCTAAATAAAAATCAATACATCCGTACAAAAGCACTCATTTGTGCAATATCATTGCCAGGCTCCATATGGTATTCCAATGACTGGTCTGGATTCATAGGCTCCTACCTTATAGCTTCACACCTACCACACCTATAAAAAAGCAGTTACAGCATCACTGTATCCAAGCATATCATATAAGCACACTGATTAACTCAAAGCACTGGGGATGTCTAAAACACAACCAAACCATTGTATTTCATCTAAAGCTGCATGTCTGTTATAATGGCAGACGCTGAAATGCCCCAGATGTGTCACTGCTCAATAGGATGATGCTACTGGACTGTGGCATCAAAAGATGCCTCGTTTCTTGAGACATCATTAAGAGGTAAGGCTTTCCATATCGTATGGAAAGGAATATGAGAGTGCAGAACACCTCAAAAGGAGTAAGAAACAACAACAAAACCCAGCATTGCAGCTGTAGGACCAATCCACCGCGTTACACATTTTACATTTGGAGAACTGTCAGGAATTCACAAACATACAGCAGACACCAAGATTTGCAAGAGTTAAAAGAGCAATTCAAACCTCTTGAACTATATTTAGTGTTCGTAAAACTTGCTACGGTTCATGGACCTGTTTCTTCCATCAGTTAAGTTCGTATTTCTTTCAAAGACAACTCCCTTTTCGTACTTTTAACAACGCTGGTTTTCTACTAACTGAACTTTCATTGAAACAGAGCAGCCTCTAAAAACTAGACTGGCATAGACACTTACTTGGATTAAAATATTCATTTTCCCACTTCGCTTCTTTACACACAGGCTTCTCTTGATTCATTTTTTATCCCTCTCTTACTTGGCTTTGTCTGCAATTTCATTGATTTTTTTTCCTTTTTTTTTTTTTTTTTTGCCATCTCTGGAACGTAATGAAAACATGCAGCGTTAACGCAGACTTGGAAATAGCATAACAGGATTGCTCATCCCAAATATAAACACATTCCTTTTTCTGCACTTATCTGACACCTTCCTTAACAAAAACACATGTACACTTGGAAACAGAGAATGGCTGTCACTGTGGTCCAGTAGTTTTATTGTAAGTTGTAATGTCTGGTAACTTTACTGCAGAATTAACATTCTATGTCTATACAGAATGTTTACTTATGCATTTATTAATGTGCACAAAAATACAAATATTTCTATATTAGGGGCTACCTGTTAACTGAATATAGTTTCTGCTGCAATAACATGCTAACAAAAATTGTTGCTAAAAAAAGCTGACACCTTCATAGCATGGGCATCTTTAACACAAAATACAGGTGCCTGTAACAAGCTCTTCAGATCAACTGTATTCCAGGGATAGGAATTAACATCTTAAAATCACTGTTCAGGAAATTGACCGCACAACTTGCATTCACAGAGCACCATATCAGGAAGAGCATTTTAACAGCATTTTGAGTGTTTATTACTTAAAGTGAAAAGAAGAGCAAGAGCAGAATATTAAGTTCGAAACATAATGGGTAAAAATAATAATGAAAAAGTTTATTAAAATTTCACTATAATTTTTTTATGGTAGTCACAAATCTGAATTCAAATGAGGTTACTCCATCTCTTCCTCACAAAACTGATTCCATACAGGAAAGACAGGCGCCGTAAAAGGCATCAAGTGAGTGCTGTTGACAGGGCATTAGGCTGGAATACCAGACAGGAGAACTTTGGCTTCAACAGCCATTTCAGATCACTAGAGCTGCAAACACACAGACTATAAAAAGGAAAAGTACACCAATGACAATATTATGTTCTGGGCAAGTTTCTTTAACCTATTTACACCAGGTTTGGATTTGACGATCTGAATTCCAATAGAGAGCATTTCATTAACCATGTGTATCTAAAACTGCTATTGGAGATTCTCAGATGGCACCTATCAACAGCATATAAAGCACATTTGCTCTATGTCTCACTACAATTTAAAAAACAGCAGACTGCCTTTGCTGATGTTATACAGCTATTTCTGCGCTCTTTAGTTTTGGACAAAACCCAAAAGTTTCAGACTGAATCCCAACATACTTACATTCAAATACTATCTCATCTTGGAACTACTGAAAAACATTCTTTCAAATAAAGGCACACAGAGCTCAGCTATCTACTGAAAATGATCCAGCCATCTTCTGAAGAATAACAAAATATTAACAACAGCTTGTGAGCCAAAAAATGATTACTGAGCACCAGCAACGTGTGTTCTTGCTACAACTACCATGAGAAAAGGCAAAACCACAATCCAATACCTACAGTGACTATTTTTTCTCTCATCTAAACTCAACTCTTGCAAAAGAAGAGTGGGGTTTTTGAACCATGTCAGAGATGAGTGGGGAGGAAATGAAATAGCCACTTTGGCTCTTTCACTGAACTTGCTATGAGGATGGACAAGAGCTACCTTTTCTTAAACAAGATGATCCCTCACTGATTCTGGCATGAAGCGGCTCATCTGTAAGCAGCCAAGTTAAACACCTGTATGCCAGACAAAACCAGCTGTCTGTGTGGCTCTGCCAACTCATCTGCTCAATATACCTCCTACTAGTGGGCTGTGATCTTTCAGTAAACACACAGTTCAAATGCAAGTGGTTTGTTTTTCTTTTTTTTTTCCTGTTCTCTTATCTTAATTAGCACCTCAATTTTCTAAGAAGCCATTGATTAACTACAATGATACTGCTGCCTGTATTGCCACCAACAACTGGGCATCAGCTCAGTTTAACTGGCTAACGTAGAGATAAGAAATATGCACATGAAATGAGTGTGCATTATAGTGGTGTTGTCTTCTCAGAGTTATTCTTAAGTCCATTTTCAAATACGAACTTCTTCCAACTAAGAAGAAGAAATACGTGTTTTCATCGCTCTCCTCAGTGAAAAACCCCAGCAAAGACCCCAAGAAACAAACCTTGAGGAAGGCCTCCATTACTCAGCCTGACCCACCATGATGTGCCGTTTGTTTTAAACATGTGGTAACATTTCTGTTCCCCTCACTGCCTAAGGACTTGCCTTCTCCTTAACTTCCAGGTCATTTTACCCATCTGTTCAGGGAAATATATGAATATTTATCTGGATGAAGGAGAAAAAAATTAAAGCTCTCTGTAAGAATTTTCATCTCTCTTCTCTCTCTTTCTTTTCCTGAGCATGGCAGTTTTGAGGAGGAGAGGTTAAATTTCTACCAAAAGACCATGGATCAATTTGTGTGCACTCACCTTTGAAATGTTCCTATCAGCTTTGCTCCATGTTTGCTGGGTGCAGGGAAGCTTCTCCCCGCAGTGAACCCTTTGTTCCCTCTTTGTTCAAACAGATATCTCTATTTTCAAACTGGTAAAGCTTAACTAGAGCTACACAGGATGGATCTGAACAGGGAAGCTAACACAAACCAGCAGGACACTTTTGGGGTTGTGTACATTCCCTTTATATGATGTCACGCTTACTTCTGACTGGGGGGAAGTGCATTTATACGATTTACTTTTCTAAAATACACAAGCAAAGTACAGAAACGATTTGAAAGTTGTTAAATTCAGTATATTTCAACATCATTTATGGTGCAAAATAAATTAAAAGAGGTGAGGTAGATTTAGATCCTCAGTCCTTTCACAGCTAGGAAATGTTTTCTGTAATGTTTATGGCTATCCATAAACTGCAATATAAATACAAAACTCTACCTTTAATGTTTAAAAAGCTGTTGTCAGAAAGATTCTGTAAGTGCACTGGTGTATTATTTAGTTCTGCTGTACCACTGTAAGCACACACATTTCATTGGTTTGAGTGTAAGCTCTGGAAGACAGTGCTTTTCTTTGGATGGCATACGGTCTGGAATAGTAAGCACATTATCAAGCACATTTATTGCAGTCAGCTCTCCTAATGATAGGTGTTCACATCTTCCATTTTTCATGAACCTCTTTCTATAAAGAAATGACAGGGTATGACAAAGGAATACTCACATTATTCTGAAGGAAGAATTTATCCATTATTTTGAAGTTTTATATGTATTTCATCATTACATCTCAGCAGAGGATGGGATGCATGTCCCGTGGCTGTGTGCTGTGATTCAGAATATTACGGGGAACTGGATCTTTCCAGAGAAAGAGCAGGAAGGACATGACTGCTGGTACAGCTTGTCTTCAGGAATAACTCCCAGCAAAGTGAGCAGGGCTTCCCTGAGCAGAAAAGCATCGGTAAGAGTTTGGAGAACTGAGGCTCTAAGCTGGAGTTTTAGCTTTCTTGTTTGTTTTGATCATTATCATCTTCCTCTTACAGCACGAACCTGTGAAATCTGCAGGCTTATTTTGGGATAGGTTCCCTGTTTCTTCTTCTGGCCTCTCCTCTCTCCAGGTTTTCCCTGCTGCTCAGGTCCTGGCAGAAAGGATGCTGAACGGCTATTTACAACCAACTATGCTCAGACCAAATAGCACCAAACTCATGTTCAATCTGGCTGTAAATGCTGATGTTTCAGCAGCTGCTTCATAAGTAGATAAATGGCACATCAGTGAGGAAGGGCAGCAGCCATCCCAGTGTGAGCTGCCCCCCCCCCTTACTAAGGCACATGCTGCCTTATTTATTCCTTTTATTGATATAGCGCTGGATGCAGAACTCTTTTTTTCCTTTTTCTTTTTCTTTTTTTTCATAATTACAAGCATTTGGAATTAAAATATATGAATCCATTTTACAGGAAACTACAGGAAACTACATTTTTGCTAGTACTGGAATATTTGCTTAAGTATAGATTGCTCCCATTCCACCTAAATAGGCAGAATTCTTAAGAGAACATTGGGGAAGTTCTGTTTCCTGTAGCTACAAACAAAACAGAAGGGCAAGAAAAGAAAACATTAAAAAAAATCAATTTGAACTCAACACTTAAAAGCAAAGCCATACCCTTGATTTCAAACCTGTTCCATAATCAAAATTATGGGATGGAATATTTTTGAATAGAAGGCATGTTTCTGTATTAAAGCAATGTTCGATTGCTGCTGTCAGAGTGGCAGGATCTCCAGCAGTGTATCTGCACCAGAATCAGAGTTCACCCCATTTTAACTACTGATTTGTGTGAGGGAACATGAAGAATTTAATCCAGCCTGCAAATTATTCTGTTTCCCTTCATTCTTTTCTCTGTGTCGGATACAGTTCTTTGGTGGGTGTTTGTTTTTGCAGCCATAGTGATGAGATATATTTGTTGGCTGCAGTCAAAATAGTTCCCAACAGTTATCTACTGGCATCAACTTATTATTCAGCAAATCCAGACACTTTGCCTGCTTTACACCCAAAGGGGGAGAATTTGGAGACTATGGTCCCAGAATAGCTCATGTTATTCTTCTAAATCAGACCCATAATTCACCATTTTGAATACCACAAAGAAAGTCAAGATGGGTATTCACAATAACTAGAATTGGATCCATTCAAAACTTTCTTATTATTCCATTACCGAGGGGAAAAAAAAAACAACACATGATCTCATTTAAATCATAAATATTCTTCAGAGCAACATCCTTTATAACAATAAATCACACATTTTTCTCACAGCACTGCTTTGCTCCTGCTCTGCTTGGGGTGAAAAACCATCAGTGTTTGATTTGACAAACTGCTGACAAAACCCACTTGATTTTATAATATAGGAATCAGACACATACTGGGAATTGATACATATCTGACTCCACTGCATTGAAAAGCATGTGGATGTGTGTATAAATACATTTTGGCTGGTTGACGTTGCTGACCCTGGCCTTAAGCAGTGATTTTGACAGATCTGCATGGCTTATGGCTTTGTGGAGCAGTTTAACTCCAGTGACCAGCTTGGAGACTCCGGCTGCGATTTTTTGGGGGCTTCTGAATGATAGAAGGACAGTAACACTGGAAGCTGCTGAAGTTAAAATCCATCAAAGCCCTCAGCCACTGCAGCTCACGGGAAACTGAACTCTCTAGCAGCTCAATCTGTTACAGCAAGCTGTGGCTCTTTGGGACGGAGCACCGCCCAGCCAGGCACCCCTCCCACCATCCCGATAGCATCTAGCAGGCTGAGAGCTGGAAGCAGGAACCTCTTCAGGCATGCCAGTATGAATTGGCAGAGCTTGGGATTCAGGGCACGTACCCACACGAGCTGTCCTTATTCCCAGGGCTGGAATAGTCCCATTGATTCAGTGCATCCAAAGTAATTGGATTATGAAACAAAAGCAAGTTCTTTGCTTGTGCTTTCTCTGTGCCACTTCCTATGGATACGGGATACTTTTAGTTCTACATTTAGTTTGCTACATTCTAAGCAGTTAACATGAGTATGAGGGTATAAAATTCTGGATCTGGGGAACCAGTGGTGGTTAATGTTGTTTCAAGTAACTCCGGCTAAATTCCCAGCCACTCTGACCTCCAGCACTGACACAGAGCAAGCACTGGGTTTGCTAACACTCGCTTGCACCCCTCAAGAGCCGCTCTAAGCCCCTGTGGGAAGTAGCAGAGCGCTATGGACTGGATTTTTTCATTCAAATCACAAAATGAGGTTTGCTGTTGAAAGGGAATTAAGGTATAATCTTGCTGACATAAAGCAGAATCAGCAAAACACTTTTTGTCTCAGACACAGATTGAATCCAGTCTGAGGACAGGGATGATTTCAGGGGCTTCACTCTGTTCCCGGGTTGAGCACTTTCCAACACGTTCACGTTCCATCCTGCAGGATGCATTGTCACAGTGGCTGTAAGGAGCCCTTTGTGCGGGGCAGAGCTTCACAATGCTGCACTGTAGGGGCAATTTGTTTCCCTTTCACTAATGAAGATGTATAGGACGTGAAGTGCTGCCTTTTCCCCATTCTCTTGGAAGAGAGAGCACTGCTGCTCCCAGTGCAAGCAGGAACGGGGCTGGCTGTCAGAGCAGCCCACGTCCTGCAGGATGGGTGTTGCTAGTGAGTATCATTGTTTGAAAGTAAAAATAGTTTCTAAACAGAATCTTGTGGGAGGATAGAAGCCGAGTTAAAAGTTGGGCAGTGGCCAGCCTGGCTTTCATGGAGTAATTGCTAATTGTGTAAGCTCTGCCCAACACTCTGTTTACCAAGGATGTTTTGCCCATTTTAGCTGAGGTGGGGCTCGTTTCCTTAACAGACACAGAACAGCGCTGCAGTCTGCTCTGTATCCTGCTTCCACAGAGCATGCTCAGATCCTGAGGCATTCACAAAAAGTAAAAGTAACCCCCCCATCTCCCTACTCTACATAGATAAAAGGATCAGGATGCCCTTCATGTTGAGCGTTTACCTTCCCTTATAGTATACTTCAGAAACATTCAAGGCCAAGGTCAGTGCTTGCCCCAGTTAATCCTTCCTGTTGGACTCTGCTTCAGTGCAGCACTGCCCGTGTTCCAGTCTGATTAGCAGTGCATGTGAGCAGTATATGGAACCTGAACATGTGTTCCCTGTGACTGTTGTTGGGTTGCTCCCACTCGTGATTACTAATTGCAGTGGTCACACGTGGTGTGTTGGTATTAGCAAACCTCTGTCCTGCCTGCAGGAAGATGAAAGCTGACATTTATTTACTGGGAAAAAAAAAAGGCACTGTGGGCTGCAAGCTGTGCAGTGTGTATTAGTACACTCATGTAAGTGATTTAAATCTCATAACAGCACTAGCTGGGAAACCACAGATTTTTCCTTTGTTTGTTAATTAGCATTTCTCTCCTTCATTAATAAAATCAACCCAAGACTGGATCAAATCAAGAAGTTTTTCAGATAACCTAAAGCTTAGAGCATGTGGTAACTGAAGAGCAGTTTAAACTCCACAGAACACTTTGCCAAGAATTCAGAACCAACAGCCAGAGTACTTCTGCAAATCACTGCCAGATCAGAGGATTAGAATTTTACTACGATTATTCCTGTGCCACATTACACAGCATTAGATTAGCTCCCAGTTAGTTAGCTCCCAATTCTGAGTTGCTATCATGTAATAGCTACATTCTTAGAAGTTTTTTTAGATGGTTTGAGGTATTTGTGCAGTCCCACACTAAATCAGAATGCTTGAACTGGTGTTTTAACTCAGCACATGTAACTGGATAGGCACTGGATGGCCCATATGGAATGCTGTAGCTATATTACACATAGTGGCACTGGAGTTAATTACATCTGCACCAGCAGTCTTAACTCTGCATTCCTCAGCCTTTGCCAAGTTACATCTAGAACATGGAAAACCTTGTATGACTGTGTTTGCTTAATGGGAGTGTGATCTACATACCTCGCCCTTAAAAACAAGGAGAAAAGGAACGAGGACATCTGTCTTCCAGTTCTAACAGTGACACTGCACTTGAGGAGGCCATCACTACCAAATAAAGCACTTGCTTGCACCCTGTCCCACATCTGAGTTATAGCCCAAGGGACCTCAAGGCCTCTCAGTTATACTTTCTTGGCTTCTTGTCTTCAGCTTGTTAGCACACCCATCTGACTGAAGCAGACTGCTGCTGATTATGTACCACATCCCACAAAGAGAGAGAGTAGTCCTGGGTGGAAGGATGTGGGATGTGCCACAGAACAGGAATTCTGTGCAGAAAAAACCCTTAAGCAGTGATGTCCCTCAGGGTTTGTACTCAGCAAACTGCATACCAGTCCCTGTGAATGCACTGAATTTTGAAAGATTTTATGGACAGTGAAGATGACATATTTATTATCAAATTCTTAGGCCCAGTGCTTCTGGATCATGTTGAAATACCAAGAATATCCATATTAGCTCCACAATATGCTTCTGTGATGAATTCCCCAAAAAATCTCACTTACTGCGAATGTACTGTGCCTTTGTTGCTAACGCATAATGTGAACATATCTAGAAACTCCAGGCTGTGCAGTATCTCTGCTTAATCTGCTGGCCATCCATCAATCCTGGATGGATGTAGACAAGACTCAAATTCCTCCTGCAAACAAATTTCCAGATGAAAAAAGAGGATGCAGTGAGGGAAATCAGCCCAGCCAGACCCTGGCTCAGAGATTGCTTGCAATCCCTGTGTACTCCCTTGTCAGGAAGGATGTGGGCACACTCTTTCCCCATTTCCTATGCCAGTCTTCTGGTCCTGTGATATGGAAAATGGTGATAGGAAAGCCAGACCTGCCAGACCTGCTTACCTCGTGTCTTGTAGAACTGCATGCTGAGTAGACATTTGACTCCAAGCTCTTGTAGCCAGACAGATGGACCACTAAACCCCTGTAGCATCTCTATGAGGATGGGGGGAAAGAAAATGAGTGGCAACAGGACTGGGTGATGGTGTTGATGCAGCAAACTTACTAGTGATTCAGAACTCTCTTCTTAGCCCCCGATGAATGCTGGCTTAATAGCACCTCATGTCCCAGTCTCAAGACATGGCTGGCTGCCTTTACATCCCAGACATCATAATGGCAGCTGGCTAAAAGGAGAAGGAGAAAAAGAGAGAACAAAATGAGAAAATAAGCTCACCTACTGCTCTCTGCTTTTTATGTTCAACTTTAACTCCTCAGAATCATAAGCAGTAACAGTGAAGTGAATTTAAGTAAATTCCAAAGGGATTACTTCTGAGTTTTGCTTTTCAATAGCAAGACTAAAACACAAAACAGCCCTATAAAGTAAAATAGGGACAGTTTAGAGCAATATATCACTGAGCAAATACTCTTAGTTCTTCTCCCACTTTTGCTCAGCTGCCCCTCCCCAAAACTGCTAACATCTGAAATACACAGAGGTAGCCAAGAGGAGCTGTTGCTATTTCATCATTTCTGGGAGTGAATGACAGCTGAAATAAATAATAATAATAATAGTAATAATGAAATAGACGTCCTAAAATCTCAGCAAATTAGTGCCTGCCCTAGAGCACATAACTGCCATCCCATGCAGCCTGTGCTCTTTCCCATCTGTCTCTACCCAAGGCATGCATAAGGCATCCAACAAACAGTATTTCCAGTGAGCCATTTTCAGATAAGTCTTATTAATGCATAGTATATAATGTTACATAAGGACTTATGTACAAGCAGACTGTGCTTTTTAAAAGAATTAAAGGAGCACAGCTTCCCAGAAAAGAGATTAATGTCTTTTGCATGTGAACAATTTTTTTATTGGCTTTTTTTTTTTTCCTTCCCTTTTGGACACAGCCTCACCTTTATCTCAGGAAATCCTTTCAGATGCCAGAAATTCATTTATTTTAGTCAAGTAGAAAGAAAAACTGACTCCTAGAACCTTACTGAAATCAAAATATATATAAAGAGAAGATTGCCTTACAGCAGAATTTTGGGGGAAATTCTGTTCTTGGCCGTAACCACAGAATATATCAGCACAAAATAAGAGTATATTATGAGATGCTGGAGAACGTCTTTACTTTCCTAATTTTACTTTTGCTACCTGTGGTTTATACAGAATAAGCGCAGTACACATTGCTATCCATCTTATTCCTAAAGCTTATGTTGTCTAAAATTATGTTCCATAATTAAACAAAAGAATACTATAATATAAGAGCATTAGTTTTAATGAAAGCCAGTTCTGAATCAGTCTTCTGCTCAATTTGCTCTTCACAGACCCCAGCAATAAAAGGATTAACTATTGCAAATCCTCCTGGTACTTTACATTTAATCACAAGCAATTTATGGTAATATATTCCACATGTCTGATACCACTGAGAAAAAAGTTGCAAATAAAGCTTGCTGATGCCTCCAGGAAGAAAGCTGCTCATTCAGTTCTAATATTAGAAGCAGACTACAGCAACACAATGTGTAGCATTTGCTCCATACCCCCAAATGCTGGGTTTCAACGTGAGCATGTTTCATGCTCATACAGAACCAGTGTGAGCGCTGGGCACCAAATGAGCTGAGAATATCTGTCACATGGATCCTGGATGACTTACAAATATCAACAACTGAGAAAGAAACTTTGCTGATGTTTCAGTGCAACCATAGAAGAGTATCAGTATTAATGTGCCTTTTTTTTCATAATTGAAGGATGTTTCAGAGCGAGAAAGTATTTTTGAATAAAGCATACATTCTTCCTTCTTGATATTACACCCAGAGTTGGTTTTTTAATCAGCCAGATTTTAGAAAAGCTTCTTTTTAAACCAAGCTACTGGAATAGAAGTTTTACTTTGGAACACTCTCACCAGAGATGGGCTGATAGCTGCTTTGTAGGAATTTGATGGCACTGAGATATTCACTGATTAGCTCTTGCTTGACCCTGGATGAAGCCAGCGCACCTGGCTCTCCCTCAATTTACAGTTCAGAATTAACCAGAAAACCTGGCACACTCAACTTTCAATTTGGGAAAGGGAAACACTGTTTGGCAAGCTTGCAAGGCTGCTGACCCTGCTCTGCTGGAACCACACAAACCATTCTGCTCTGCACTGCAACCTGAGCTACTCAATCTTTCCCTACATGAGTCCTTTGAATCTGATCTGTGCAAACAGGAACCTACAGAACAGAGCCACAGGTTCTTCCCATCATTCTGTGCCCAGCTGTAGGTGTAGGAGTTGGGCAGCACAGTGATATGATTTTATCTGTTTTTTTGCTCACCTGTGGAAGTGTATCAGGGAAGTGAGCGTGGCGTTTTGGTAGCTTTCAAGTTCTGTTAAGCAAACAAGAGCTCACTAAAAAGTAGTGCACAACCATGAGAATGCTTGCCTAGCAGCTGCCTCAACGGCTTCTAGTTTGTGTCAGCAGGCAAAAACAGGAAAGTAAGTTTTTAGACTGCAGATAGAGGACAGGTTGGCATATATATTTAGACATTAATTAGGCTGACAAATTAATGGTTATTTTTCCTATGCCCATAATTTTCAGAGTTTCAAGGTTGCCTTTTTTTTCCCGTCCTCCTTCTCAATTTTCTTACCACAGCTCTTCCCTGAAGGCTGCAAACCTAATTATGAGAGGAGTAAAAGAACTACTTATTTTCCCAGTAACATCATGTCATCACTCACATGTGTATATCATTAAGTGATGGTTAGGTGTCTTCAATTTCTGTCTTTTTACACATGCATTCTGGCTCAATGGGTCCAGCAGCATCAAGCAGCGACTGGGTATAGGCATAAAGCACACTATTGACCTTGAAATTGAAATTATTCATTCACTTCCATTATTAACATGTTACAAGAGCTGTGCTATGTGAGATGTTAGGGACCAAACTGGCAAAACTCAAACAAATTATTATTTATAAATATATTTGATTGATCAATCCATAAGTTTCTTATTGAAACTAACTCAAGACCTCAGTGAGGAGGGTTTTAAAGGAGAGAAGTGCTCGGTGCCACTGAGTAACAGAATATGAATTCTGAAAGATTAAAAAGGTAAGTTTAGTTTTATGATTTTGGGTGGTTTTTGTTGTTGTTGCTGGTGGTGGTGGTTTTTTTTTTTTTGGTTAAACAGAAAAATGTTTTGGGGACCATTTCTTTTCCACAGCAACCCTCATTAACACAGGTTTCTTACAATACAATTTTTCTAAAGAGATCTCCCAAGTAAAATCCAACTTCACCTGAGTTTCAGAGCTTTGGCTGTCCAGGTGTCACTTCAGGTGATCTATCGATTCGCCCATTTCGGGGCATTCACTTCAGACATTTTCTTTGCTTCAGGTTGCTGTTCGTCACCCAGAAAGATCTGGCCAGAGATAAAAGACAAAATGTTAATAAATATAAAGCATTGCTAGGGAATAGCTGTCAACTGTGAATTTAAGGCTATACCAGAAGACAACTGTAAGATTTCAGGTGGATGGTTTTAATGAAAATAGATCAGATATCCTAAAGTATTTCAATTTGTAGCCACAGAGAGAAGGAAATAAGATGTAAGATAGAACTGCTCACACCAGCACTGTTCTGAGACAAACAGATCACATACCCATCTCTTTGTGATTTATTTGGCCTTGGAAAGCAGAGGCGTTGTTATTTCTCTGACTGGGGAATGCTGCAGTTAATGGAGATGAATGAAGTGGGTAGAATTAGAAGCTGCCCGTGCAATCAGATTAAGTGTCATTTTATCTGATTTTTAAAAATAAAATTCCAGTTGTTTTTGTTGCTGGGGAAAGTTCTCAGACATGCAAATCAGTAAAACTGCCTCGTGTTTCAGTAGAATGTATGCCATGCTAACAAGCAAATATAAAATAAGGGAATTCTTCCCAGACACAGAACTCTGCCTTTTGCTTTTGCTAGATTTAAGCTCCAGTTCTGGTTACATACCAGAGTCTTGGATGTTCAAATGATAGTGTGGCAATCATTTCAGTAATTTTAACAGTAACAGCAGCTCCTGTTTTCTCTGAACTCTGAAACATCTGAGAGAAATCACATGTGCACACGCACCATTCTGTCATATGAACAATGATCTTTGAACACATTTCAGGAAAATGCTATTCCAAACACAGCTTTAAAAACAGATTCTGTGCAGAAAGCTTGATTTCTGCCTACTGGTATTTTGTTCTCCTGTCTCTACATTAATAACCTTTGCATTATAGAATGTGAGGGAAAATGCAAGGATGAGCATGAGAATGAACTATATGTATTGGAAACCTGAGGATGACAGAGTGTTCTCATGGGGTTAATCTTTCCAAAGACAAAATTTCAAAACACTGAAGTCCGGGAATTCAGGGCAGGTTTGGCATGTCCTTTCCCAAATGCATGGTTGGGTGGGAAACTCAAATCTTTCTGCAGAGACTTCCTGCTAAAGAGAAAGCGCACGGCTAATCTGGTTTGCAGAAACAGATGTAGCTGTTGCTTTACTACCAGAAAACATTAAAGCAGAGGTTTGCAGTAATTCTCAGAATAAAAAGATAAAAATAGAATTGAAAAACTGCCAGTTTGCCAGCATATGCGATATCCACATTAGCAAGTAATAAAGTCACAATAGAAACAGACCAGAAGAGCAAAACAATTTATTCTCAGCCTTTATGCTTACACAATCTACTTTTCTAGGCTTTCACTTCAGATTACATTTAGTCTGGTCCCCAGATTAAATATCACCCACACATGTGGTTTTACATCAGCCAAAGGACCAGCCACTGGTAGAGACTACAGTATCCCTATCACAGTGTGTAGCAAATGAGGTACAAACCTAGAGCAAAGCTTCTTGTTTAGCTTTCTCTAAGAACTGTCTAGCTCACTTGTGCCAAATCAATCCATTACACTGGGATTCTCTTCAAAATCATGTTATTTCTTCAAGCCAAAGTGCTAATACAGATAACTGTCTTTTCAGACACTATATGGTCCCCTAATAGCAATTTCTAGACATTTGATTCTCATTCCAAAACCTGCACTAATTCATTTCTTCCTCTCCCACAAGGATCACTCACACAGCTGGCACCTCCAACCTCTCCTGTATCCCTTTTCCTGGGCAGTAGGAAGCCCAAGGAATGGAGGGCCTTGCTCGACAGCTCTGTTGTTGTAACTTGATAGACCTTGCCAACCCTTTTAAAAGGTTCCCATCAAGGGTTCCAGGTCAAGGAATGAGTAGTTGCTGGTACTTTTTCAACGGGAGCTATAATTCATTTGATTTTTAATTTATTGTGGCTGTTCAGCTTTTTAAAATCTGCATACTTAAAATATGATGAAAGATTTAAGGTAAGCAGTTATTTCTTCAAACTGCTGTGTTCAGTCTGTGCTGTGTCTCTGCTTTCACATTTCCAAATGAATTAACAGCTAAATTAACAGCTATTGTAAGCTCATGACACAATAACCTTAGAAACCAAGTCTTTTTGTAACACAAGCAGAAAAGGCATCAAAGTTTCTTCCATAATATTCCTCCATAACATGCCAAGTCCTGACAATGGATTGTATCTCCCAATCCATTCTCTCCCTATTTATTGAGATTATCATCAAGAACGCAGAAATGAATAGCAGTTGTTGCGATGAATAAATGTTCCTCTTTTGAAAGTAGACTGTTCCTAGCAACTCATTTTACAAAGTCCACAAATTAACACACGTTAATGTGAATTCAGTGTGAATTCTACCTTAACGCTGGACCCAAATTTGAAGATAACCCCAAGACTATGAAACAATCACAAGGAACTGGATGTAATTGCCGTTTAAGCCATGCAGTCTGATGCCAATCTCATAATTCAAATCATCCAGTTTGCTGGCCTATCACTTTTACCTTTGCATCAGCTGGATTTTGTATAATTTCAGAATCACAGAATCATACGGTTGGAAAGGACCTCTGGAGATCATCTAATCTACCCCTCTGTAAAAGCAGTTCCCTGGATTAAGCTGCAAACATCAGTAGGATAATAAGCCAACTGTCTAGATCATCAATTAATTAGTCTGTGGTGATTTTATTCCAGAATCTGGAAGAAAAACAAAGAAGGTAGATGTAAGAGTGGAAATGGTTGAGAGATACTACACAGCTAGTGGATGAACTGTACTTCACTCCCTTACATGAGAAAAGCAATGGGCAAAATATCTACATTGATACACCTCCCTTCCTCTGCAAAGTTGAGAATACGTGACTTTGACATTACAAGTGAAGATTTAAACAGAAGAACAGAAAGGTGTAATGCAACTCAGTGTCTGAATGTCTCCTGGTTTTGTTCTTACATTTTGGAATGCTGAGGCCAAGTCAAGTTGCAAAATGGCTCCTTAACAGTGAAATCTTTTTTCACAAGAAGAAAAAGTAGAAGACGTATTCAGAAGTACAGAAACCAAACTACATAAAAATCAATTTAACATAACATATGAATTCAGTGTAAGCAGATACATGGATAAATGACTGAACTATAAGTACACACAGAAATTGTGTGAACTATCTCAGCTTTGCTTTTTGAAGGCTTGAAAAAATGTTTGTTCTATAAACTTGTAACAAAAAAAGCTCGAAAGTTACTTATGTTTGCATCTTATTTGGCTAGGATAACTTGATTGCATGAAGTCAGTACAATCTAAGACTCTAGATGCTTTCACAAACCACAATGTCACATTTAAATCAATACACTCAAAAGAGAATGTGCAATGCATTGATGCACGTTGCCACAATTTCTAAGAATCATTGACTGCAATGAATGAGTTTTCATTTTTGAGGGAGAAAAAGTTGGAGGGGTGTAGGATTAATAAACAGACTCACTGTTTTATTCTAAAGATGTTACCACATCAGACCACTATGAAATATGAAACAAAAATTTTCCACATACCGCAGATCTTTTTCATTACCCATCTCCACAAAGCCAAATTTTGTGCAAACCAATATAAGAATGCAACTGCACGTGCTTTACCAGCTTACAGGGCCTCTCAAAGACAGAGTGAGCATATTCACAGCTAGAGAAGGTTTATCTACAGTGGAGCTCCTACCATGAACTGCCCTTGTATTAACCATGATGGAAAACGTTTGCCCACAACCGCTGCCACACTTAACTTCCAGCTGAAGACAATGGCGCACTGAATACATGCACTGCTCACTGCTTAGCAGAACTTGCTTTACCCTTGGTTATACAACAAACAACTAAAACCACTGCAGATGGCTTTCTCTTCTTTTTTTTTTTTTTTTTTTTTTCTCCTGTTTTCCTTAGAGTTTATTATATAGCCCATTCTTTGTCACAGTATTGAAGGAGAAGTTATTGTTAATATAATTTAATCACTCTCCTCAGTAAAAATGAACCTAATTAGGGTGAAATGGTGTTTTATTCACTGAGAAAGCAGGCATCTATTCTAAATCCTTTTCAGAGAGTAAAGCGTGATGACACATTTGGCATTAATTACTTAAGTACTACAACACATATCTGCAGAAATTACTGGCACTAAAAAGTAATGTCCCTTTTCCTGCCCTGCACATATCTAGCAACAATCAGCATAAACTGCAGCACAAATTAATTTCCAAGAGCCAGGCTGCTTTGGAATATATACTGTTATAAAAAAATCATTTTCTCTTCACACTGAAAAAACTCATCCCATCTCACTGCCTCCTCTTCCTTCCTGAAATTGCCTTGTTCTCCAGTGTATCCACGAGGCTGCTGGAATTATCATTTGCTTTGCCTGTAACTCATCATATTTCATCTCCTCTTTGAATCTCACTTGCAAGCTTCATCTTCCCTTCTCAAATTTCCCTTCATGTACATGAAACCTCCAGTGCCCATTTCATCTCTAGACCTTGGTGCAGTTCAGGCAGTTGAGGTAAACGATGTACCTCAGCACTTCTTACAGAAAATATACAGAAATATTATTCAGGATACTACCATGTCAAAGCCTGAAGATCAGGACAACACAGGAAGACATGAGAATAACATTTGGAATAGTAAAACCACTGCAAGATCCCATCTGTTACCAGCAAGCTGATTCTATCCACAAGCAAGAGAACACTATGATTAACAGCTGACAACAAACATGACTCTAACACTGAGGGTTTTTTAATTCCTGTGCTTTTAGTTGCCTGTTTTCCATTTTTTGCACCACTGACAGCATATAGCTGTAGAAATACTGGTTATAAAAGAAAAACTCTGCACAGTTCCAGGTGCCACCTAGCAATCCCATGCTGAAATGCATATCTTAAACCACCGAGTGATTACAAACTATACTGAAAGAAAACTGCCCTTGAAATAACTGCTCTCACAAGCTTGCTTCCCTTTCCCAGCCTGCAAGTAATTCAAAGAATGAAAGGTGGTACCACATAGACATTGTTAACTTCAAGTATTACACTTGATCAAAAAAAAAATGCAAAATTTATCAAAATGCCTCAACAATCACTGTAATAATTGTCAAGAAAATCAGCAAGGCTCATGCTTTCACGTGCCTCTTCAGGGCTAATGTGTATTACCTCGTGCACCCAAAACCCTCAGTGAATCCTCATGGATTCAGCACTGACACTGCTTTTGCAACACACTGCTTCTCTTTTTTTTCTGTGTTGGTCTCAGCTGAAGATCCAGCTGGAAGTTTTCCAGCTGTGGGAGTGGAGCTGGTGCTACAAAGGCAGTAACCCAGAGCTGGTCCTCTGTTCTGCCCAACCTGTTTGAAAACAGAAAATGGATGAACACAAAGAGAACATCCGTGGGAGATTCATAGCTTCATCTGTGATCCCCAAAGTTCTGGAGTTTTCAATACGTGCAACACTTCCTCTCTACTTTCCAATTTGTTATTTTTGGGTAATAGAATCTGTTTCCTCACTCTGAAATGTTACAAATCTCATAGAAATTCAACATTCATGAACAAAATAGATACAGTAGCTGCTAACTCTGTCTCAATTTCTCTACTTTTAAAGCACAAGGAGCTGCTGACTGACAGTCCTCTTGATAAACATATTTTGAATTAAGCACAGCAATGCTTAATTAATTTATAGCAATTTCTATAAGCAAATTATTATTAGATTTGCTGTCACTTAAGTTAAAAAGATATCCAAATGTAGTTGTTCAGTACTATTTTAAGAAGACAAATCTGGGTGTTTTTGTTCTTTTTTTAATGAACTATTAAAAAAAAAAAAAAAGTTTAATAGCCTTTGCTAGGATTACGAGTTCATGAGCTGGATACAGAGCAACAGAGGAATAAATGAAACAAGTGAACTGGTCCCTATGCCAGGATATGTGAAACAATGAGAACAGTGAATCTTAGTAGTAAATCAAACATGCTAAGCTGGCTTGCAAATATAAACCTTTTACAGGAGCCACATAAATTATTAAAGCGACAAAGGCATTCCTCATCTTTCCAAGTTTAACTACAAGTGTGCAGGATTCCTAACAGCACAACATGACTTGCAAAAAAATTTAAAAACTTACAGATGCTGCCAGGCTTCCATAATATTTTCCTGCTGGTGGGAAGAGAATCATCCCTCCTGATTTTTACAGACTGAGGCTCATTACTTTGATCAGTTCATGCCAGAGGTTTACAATCACCAGGGCTAATCCTAACAATTTCTTTTGCAGGACCAAGTTTGGTGTTTCCTAACTATGCACAGAAACAAAAATCAGATACATTCTCTGTTGCAATCTTTCAATCTTTTTTTTTTTTTTTCTTGGCAAGACACCAGAAATATTTTTGAGGAAGAAAATCAGGCTTTAAAAATACAACTGTAAGTCAGACTAGGCTGTATATTAAAAATAGTTTGAAAAAATAACTGCATCAAACCATGAATTTGCTTGAACCTAGAACTTGCAAAATATTGTACCTAAATTGCACAACTCATTGCTTCTGGTCACTTTTAGACTTCACAGTAGGTAAGATGCAGCCAGGAGATGACACATACGTAGAAATAATGCTATACACACCAAAATGGGATGCACTCATAAAATGTATGTGAAGAACCATTGGTTTTCCAGTGTACCTTCCAGTACAGATTAAGGCACTCCCTAAAAATTATTTGGTCTAAACTTTAGACAGAGTACAATGAGTACAAGAAGAGAAGAAAGTAGCAGTTGTTACAAAACATAATGGATAAAATAACACAGAGCACGTATCACTCTCAGACTCTCAGTAAGTACCTTGAAGGAACTCCTATCAGCAAAAATACACATACATGGTAGAGTCTCATCTGAGGTGCCTATCAAGTCTCTACGAACTAAGCACTCTTGATAGGTTTTATGTAATACAGAATTGTGAAAAAGAAAGAAAATGAATGAAGACAACACTTCAGAGGCAGCGAAAATAAATTAAAAAAAAAGGCATTTCAGAGTAGCAGAACAATGGAAGAAAAGGGAAAGGGAGGGGAAAAAAAGGAATGATTATTCTAAAGCTTCCTTCAATGTCATGGTAACTCTATTGCATTCCTTATCAACCAGAACCACATGGTCAGATATGATTCCTTCTTCATGCACCAGGACTAAAGAATCAGAAGAATGCCACTTATTCCTCTCTGCTCACCACCACTGCTTGGATCCAGCTGGCCTCCCAAGGCCAAATCACCTTTCTCCTCCTGGAATTTATTTGCTGTTTCCCAAAGCTGTATCATACACAAGAGGCCAAGATCACCGCTTAGAATATCTCTGCTGACATTAACAGTTCTTTGATGTTTCTTGTTTTGTCTGTTCACTAATATTTTGACATAAAAGCCTGCATTTTTGTCCTAATTGCATATGTGTACACTTAAGCCCTGGAATTTGCATTCCTGTGTGACCATTTCTATTCAGAAATTCCTTATCTCAGTAATTTGCACCAAGATGAAAGAACAGATTTTCCCAGGAGTCACTGAAGTGAATCTTAGTCAAGAGTTCCCTATATCCAACAGAACAGAAGAGCAAGCCAGTGGTGTTTTCAGGGCTCCCTTTATTAACGAGGGCCCTTCTTCCACTCTCCTTGTGGATGCTGTCCAGTTTTCTATGAGAATACACACACCATATGTCATAGCACAAAGTCCTTTTCCTCCTGACAGATACCTTGCCTCCTTCCCAGAGAACGCCAACTCTTGCTGATATTCTGTCTCCTTTTCTTTCCAAGTGTAAAACTTGGAGAAAAATGGCTGATTCTGTGTAATTGTGTTCCACTGAAAAACCAGAGGACACTTATTAACACTTAGAAGTTATTTCAGTGAGAAAACTGTTCCTCCTCAGAAGAGGCATTCAAAAAATGAGTGATCTAGCTTTCATTTTGCAGTAGCAAATGCATTACACGTTGTGATGACCATTTTAGCAACTGTGTGTAGCTCATCTATTACATTATTTGTTTTATCTTCATTTTTATACTGACATACCATCTCTCCCATAGCTCAAAAAAAAAACAACCCTACCAAGAAGCACTAATTTACTGACCAATAGCAACTGAGCAATACCAAAATGTACAGTCTCTCACATGAGAACACTTGCCAGAGTCTTCAGACATATGAAATACTTTCTGTAGGCTGTGATGTCTGACATAAATACACTGTCAGAGCAAGGTCATCCAAATCAAAACCAGAAATAGAGGAATGGTGGCAAAAAAAAAAAAATGTTAAAAACAATTACAATACACATGTTCTTTTCCCCTTAGGACAAAATGATTCTCATTGTGTTCCTTTTTGTTATGCCAGAAATATTTAACTGATTCATGATTCGTGGTGTAAATACATTGGTCAGTTTCTGTTCCTGTTTTTTAATAGCTCATTTTATGTAACATACAGACTCATTTGAACCAAAACAGAAGTATTCTGATCACCAGCATTTCTTCATCTCTAAACCTGGACTACAATAAACTCATGTGAGAGTGGCAGGACGCATTTTCCAGAAAATATGTTTAGGAAAGTTTCAGGATGAACCGACATGAACCTCTAGTGTTGTTTGTAAACGTCACTGCTTTGCTTCAGGAGACTGAAACAGATACTTCCACTAAAGAAAATTAAGGGAACAGACTGTTTTCTGTCTTAATGTCATCACCAGAGGAAAGTGATCTCTGAAAGGAGACAAGTGAAATCGAGGCAATGATTGAGGCACAGAGGCGATTCACCATAGAAGATAAAGATCATTCTGTTGGCAGGGCTAAACGGGGAAGCAGAGGCAACCCTCAGTGCTATCTATAGCCAGCCCTAAAGTGGGAAGAGACAGAAACAGCTGGGTTCACAAGAGGTCACACAAAAATGTCGCTTCTCAGTTTCAAGTGCAGTAGTTTCACAGTGGCAGGACTGCATACTTGAACAACCCTAAAGTCAAAGTCAGCTGAAGTTACAGAGTTTAGAGTTCTTTTTTTTTTCTACAGACAAGCATGCTATTGCTTTTTGTAAGGGGGAAAAAAAAAAAAAAAGAAAGAAAGAAAAAAAAGAACCCTAACAAACTAACAAAAAGCAAATTTTAAAATCTCAAGCATGGGTACTCATGGAAACCAAAGTTTAAACAGATCAGTAAACAAGAGAGACAATGACCTGATTTCCAGCCTTTATAAATACAGCCACACCTCACCACAATGATTTTGTGTCAGTAACTGGGGGTGATGACAGAACTTTGTAGTTCAGTAAGTGCAATGCACTCAATACATTGGAAGTAGGGTGGAACATCACTTACCAAAACTCTCTTCAAGGAGATCCATAGTAAACAGTACTTAAAAGCAGCCAACTGGGAGCTTATCATGCATTTAAGGCTGCAAATTAAATACAAACCTTCCACAGAATCACAAGGGTTGGAAAGGATCTCAAGAAACCGCTGAGTCCAAATCCCAGCCTGGCCAATAGCATGGCTACTCTCATTGCTCTGGTCACGAACCTTGGGCAAATAATTCATGTAGATAATTCAATAATTCAACTAGAAAAATGAGAATTATTAAATTGCCTGAGGCAGACATACCTAATGCACAGCTGTGTGGATAAACACAGGAAGGAATATAGCTTTGTTAGGAGTGTTTTTGCAGGGGCTGATAAACAGTAGTCATCAGCTAAGCTATTTCTAGCTGATGGAAGTATTCTAGCTCCTTCAGAATTAATATGGAATTCTTTGCAAAATAATTATTGCTCCTGGAGGGCCGACTTTAATATTTCTGTATTCTTATAATAATTTACTGCTCCTGAGATTACAATATTTTTTCATTCTGATGAAACAGCTCAATTGGAAGAGAAAACATTCATTTTTACAACAATTTCTCAACAGGACATGTTCTGAAAAGGTCTAAATTGCAGATATAAAAGAATGAATCTACCACAGAGATGTGGACAACAATCCAAACTTTAACTGGCAAGTGTTTGACTGTGTTGGGCACATTTCTCTCTCTCCTGGAGCATCTTTTGGTTATAAAGCACCAGGAAAGAAATCATAGCAATTATGGACATCTTCAGCCAGCTCTGATATTGGGAAAATTTCCAAATCAGCATACTTTTTGCCAGTACAACACATAAGCATCCTGTACCCCTTTTTTGTTGGAAGTAGACCAAGAGGTCTGCTTAATGCACAACTGCATTTCAGAAATTACTGCTCCTCAGTAACAAATACTACAGGAAAACTTTGTGTGGAAATTCACAGCCAGAATGGGAGACAGCAGAACACACATCTGGCAGAACAACAGTCCTTAAATCTTTGCACATAAAATACTTAATGCTTTTTGTGCTGTGAATGGATGAGTGCTTGGGGAATAGATGAGAATAAGGAACTGGAGTTATATTAATAACAAGCTGATTAATCATCTTAACAGCCAAAAAGCTCATAACAGTAAGTAGAAATGATAGCTACACTCTGATTTTTAGCATGTGCCAGAATAACGCTGGTGCGAAGTAACAAAGTGAAAGGAGACATTGTCCTGATGAACATGTTTTACTCCTGTGTAGTGCTATTTATTCTGTATCATTAATCAAATTAGGCTCCTTCTTAACACTGAAAGGAAAAACTAAAGACAGCAAAACAAGACAAAACATAGATATTCTCCCAAGGCCAAAAAGGACAGGATTAAAAATATTCTCATCCAACCTACACATGATTAAACATTCCTCGAATGTTTGTCAGTATGAACAGAATTTCAGAAATTGCCCAACAGCTGTAATGCAAACAAAAATCATGTTTTCATCCTGAAAACACGTGTTGTAAGAGCTCACAGACCTACTTAATGTTCTGTTGATTCCTCTAAATATAGATGGCCTGCCCTGTTCTCAGACTTATCTAATGTTCACGTCTTGTTCTTTCTGCCAGATTTGACTAACCTATTTTAATTTGTATTATTGACACATACTAATGCATGCATATGTCAAATTATTTATAACATGCTCTGTCCTACATTACTGACAATTTTGAGGCAATTAAAAATTGAAACTGTTCATACTTTCAAGTAAACTTATGGTCTAGATAGATATTTTAGGTCTTCTCAACCATTCATTTCTCTTCCATGAAGGGAAAGGGAAGAAGAGAGGAGACTCCATTACACTAAAATTATTATCAAAGAAAAAAAAAAAAAAAGAAAAAAAGAAAAAATGTTTTCAGTAATTAAAACATACTTTTAAATCTGGTCGGTTGGTACACTGGCATAAGTTAGCAAACAAAACATGAAACAATTCCACTTAATAAAGCCAATAATTGTTAGGAGCAAATGTAGATTCAATGTGATGAAAAAGAAATTGACCAAAGCTAAATTGACCTGTAAACTTCCCAACAGAAAAGATATTCAACTTACATACGTGTGTAAGGAAACCTCCTTTTGTTTCTTTTCATGGAATACTAGGCAATGGGAAATGAAACCATTTTCAGTAACAAGGATAGTGACTGCATCATCCTACTACACACGCATGAATGAATTTCTGTGAACAATTCTATTTTGAATACATACACTTCTGTAACAATTGCATACAGATCTAAGTAAATAAGTACAAACTCATCCACAAGATAAGGCTCCAAATCTATTGAAGCAGGCAGTGCAGCCTATATATTAACCACATTTCCAGAATCACAGAATCACACAGAATTCACAGAATGGCCAGGGTTGGACGGGACCTCAAGGATCATGAATCTCCAACCCCCCTGCCACATTGCAGGGCCACCAACCTCCACCGTTTAATGCTAAACCAGGCTGCCCAGGGCCCCAGAGCACATGTTCTTAGTAACATGGCTCAGTATAGCATGTAGCTCTTTGGTTATGATTTATTATTGAATATCGAATTAAAAGAGGATTAGCTTTGAAACAAATGAACAAACAAAAAATATAAACACAAAGAAGATAAACTCTTTAGACACTGAGATAAGCAAGGTAAAGCGTTTAATTTAAAATATTTTGGGGACAACCTGAACTAGAGAATGATATCCTTGCTTATGTCAGTAGGTTTGAACTAGATCACCATTAAAAGTCCCTTCCCATCCAAACCATTCTCTGATTCTAGGATTTTGCTGCTTTGAACTAAATTTCGATAGGCCCACATTAACATTTGCATGCCAGGATACCAAACCCCAATCAAAACTGCCTGTCTGTGAAAAGCATGAAAGTAAGTTTGAGCACTAAGCAGAAACTATTGGTAACATAGGAAATTAATTACACTTTTCTCCAAAAACTTGTTGGATTTCCATATTTGGCCAGGATGAACAAAGTTCCCTATTCCATCTGAGCAGTTCTAGCACCGCTTCCAAATCGGGTGCAGGAAAACCTCACTTACCAGAGCTGACCACGGAGTGGTGCTATGGGAGCGAATATGGATTTATTTAGTCCTCTCAATGGCTCTGGGATACGCTGAAAAGCTTTTGTGGTGAGAAGAAAACAAACAGAAGGGAAAAAAAGAAAAAAGAAAAAAAGAAAGATTAAAAAAAAAGAAAAAAAGAAAAGAAGAAAAGTCAGCCTGCTTTCATGCAAATTGATGGCAGAAATAGCATCGTGGCTCCTTATGAAAAACATGTTTTCTCTTAAGCTTTTTAAGTCGGCCGGCTTTGAAAACAGTAAGATGCAAGAGCAGCCATTAGAGGATGAAGTGTCTTCAGCAAGGATCTGCACCATCACTGAAAATCATTGGGTTAAGCTGTCTGGAGAGTAACCCCATACTATATTCACAAAGAAGAACAGAATCATAGAATATCCCAGATTGGAAGGGTCACATTAAGGATCATCGAGTCCAACTCCTGGTTCCACACAAGACCACCCAAAAATCAGACCATATGTAACCAAAGTTCACTCAATGCATTCACCACATTCACCTGAGCTACAGTGTTGGCTCCGTGCTTGTGTTAGCCTAATGCACCTGCTTGACCAATACAGGCTGCAGAAGTTCATGTGGTTATAAATAAAGCCTGCTGTGAGACTGTGTGTCATTAAAACATAAGGGAATCAAAGTATGTACACATATGAGCATGCAGTAATGCTTCCTGTCTTGTAATGTTGGCCTATAACATCAGAGGCAGATGTCAGAGGGCTGGCAGTAGAGGCTGAACCTTCTCACCAGTATCCCACTCCATGCTGTTGCTGTGGGACAGATGGCAACAGAGGGGCCGTGTGACAAAATGGCATCTGACAAGGAAGTGCAGATGGAGCAGAGGGGTAGCACTGAATTCCTCCTCCATGCAGAAATAATTGCAGCCACTGACATTCACTGATGCCTGCTGAATGTTTGTAGAGACCAGCCAGTGGATGTGAGCACAGCAAGGAAGTGGTGTTGCATTTCAGCAGTGCTGTCAGTAAGACTGGGACACTTCTGCTGGAGCAGATTTGTTACAGGCTCTGCACACAGGCTCTGGTTCATCGCTGGTGAAAATACATAGCTAATGGTGGTGCCTATGTGACAAAGCAGCGCTTTGTAGCTGAGAATTTGCTCTACCGAATAATGTTATTGTGCTTTTGTGTCTGTTGCAGTTTCCAGGGAAATAAGTAGGAGACATTGCTTTCGTTGCAACCCACGAGCATCACTTTCAGCAATTCTTAGAGGTACGAAACCTAAGGGCCGCGCTGCCCAAGGCGGCACTGGGATCTCCAGGCTCGCTTCAGCACCAATTGCAGCTCTTGGGCCCCGCCCCCTTCTTACGTTTTCTCCGCTGATTGGCTGACTCTGCCCCTCCAGCGCGCAATTGGCGGCCGGACTGGTCGCCATGGTGAGAGAGGACGCCGTGCGGCCCCGCAGCGCCCGCCATCATGGCTGCCTACCGGCCCGGGGTTCTCATGGGCAACTGGAAGGAGGAGGCGTGCCTGGAGGAGGTGGGCAAACAGCGGGGCCTCCGCTCCAGCTCCGGGAGCCTCGCCTGCCTCTTCTCCTCGTGGAGCTTCCCCTAGTTCTGTTGTAAGCCGTCGTTGCAGCGCCGGGTAACGCCGTGTTCCCTCTACTCAAACAGGAGCGCCTGAGGGACTTCATGCAGAAGAGAGAACGGGGAGAACTTCTAATGCAGAAAATCAACAGACTGAAGGATAACCTTTTAAAGAAGGTCATTTTTAAAGGTTTTTGTCAGCCCTTCGCGACCCAGCAGGGAACAGCAGAAGCTGTTTGTCAGCATTCCCAATGCTAGCATTTGATATCTAAAGCACCCCTGATGCCAAATTCGGATAACTCAGTACAAAATGCGGTGTGTTTTGGCTTAGGTGCAGCTGTCGGTGTCTAAGGATGGATTCGTTTGCTTTGGAGACACGGTGATGCTCCTGAGCCCGGGCAAGGAGCCCTCAGTGCAGCGTGATGTTGAGGCACACGGTGAGCTGACGCTGGCAGTTAACCTGGAGGAGGTGTCCGTCTATTCAGCTGTGGCTCTGCATGCACCCTGCGCACTGAGTGCCATCACCACCACCAGCCCTGTGGGAAGGAACACGTTCTGTATTTTAAGGTACGGCAACTTCGTTCTTCATATGAGAGCGGTGAGGTGCTGGAACAGGCTGCCCACGGAAGTTGTGGTCCAAGGCCAGGTTGGATGGGGCCCTGGGCAGCCTGGTCTGATTTTAGATATGGAGGTTGGCAGCCCTGCCTGCGGTGGGGAGGTTGAAGCTTGATGATCCTTGAGGTCCCTTCCAACCCAAGCCGTTCTATGATTCTTTTCCATAGTTTCATAGGTTTTCAGTGACGTTAGCTTTTGGTATCTTGTTCTGAGAGAAGTGCAATGAATTTTGCTAAAATACAGAAGAGTTTGAGTAAGATTAAATTATTGAAGAAAGACTCTAAGTCTTATGTAGTAATGCAGTATTAAGTACTACTAAGTATTACTAAGTATTATGTAGTAATATGCTACGCATATTACTGTGAATAATTTCAAGGAAGTTTAAATCAGCACAGAACTGGTGTGAAAGCAGAATATCAGTAATACTATTTGTTCTTGTGCAATTAATGTCTCTGAAGCAGAAATTTGAGTCACAGTGGACAGTGCTTCAGTTGTCCCAAAAAAGACCTCTCCATCAAACAGAGTGTTGTCTCTCAAGGACACATTTAACTCCAGCTGCTTGTGGGAGAAGTAACAGAACAAGTCCCTGCTCAACAGTGGAAGGCTCTTCCTTAGTGCATGTATTTAAGTATAACAACTTAAAGTGCACAAGTGTACAAACTAATCCTGACTGATCAAAATGCTTTGGGTTAGACACAGTAAACAATTTTGAAGCCAATTTAGGGTTTCTAGAAATGCAACCAAAGTATTTTTGCCCAGCTTCTGTATGATCCTTCAATCACTGACACCAAACACTTTCAGGGCTCTCATTAACCGACCACAGGTTTTATCAGCTATGTAAGTTACTCTGAATGTACTTAGAACAGCCTGGCATTTAATTCGGTGATCTTTTAATTTAAAATACAGAAATTGTTCTGAAAATACAGATATATCAGCATGTACATTGATGTGATAAACCTGATTACTAAATATCAACATGTGATCAACACCGTCTGATGTTAAGCAACAGGCAGTGTTCTGCTTCCAGTCCCTGATTTTTCAGGTGCTTATAATTAAGTGCATTCACAAAAGTAATTTGTGAAATATCATTTCAGTAAACAAGAACTTAAAATTCTAGAAAATCTGATATATTTGAATTTCTCGTTGTTTTCTTTACATTTTTAACAGCGTTGATGGAGAATCAGTGGGTGAACCTGTTAAATTTGGGCAAAAGTTTGGTCTTGGAACAACAGGAGGGTTTTCTGATCCAATGGTAAGGGAACAAAGTTGCAAATGGCAATTGATGGCATGTACTGATAGTGTGCATTTAGGTACTATATATTTCAAATTGCACAGTGGTGCAGTGTCTTAGCTTTACAGAACAGATTCAGAATCATCTGCAAATCCAAATATATAATATATATTTGGAAAGTTTATGGGACTTGTCTGAGATCAGTTGAGCAGTCCAAGGGGACAGTGACCCAGAATGATGGGTAATGCAGATTTTAAATAAGGAAAAAGAAAAAAAATCCAAGAAGAAAATTTCCTTTCTTGTGAAGAAAAAATACAGTCTGTGTATGAAGTAACAAATCAGGGGGAGATTTCTATTAAATGTGAATGTTGTTTCCCTTTGCAAGTCAGAAGGAAAGCATCAGAAATTTATTTTGATGCTCAAAATAAATCACATCAACTATGATAACATTTTCCCTCTCAACTGTCACTTGGATCTGAAGGAGTCTTTGGAACATAAAATCAATTTTCAGTTAATATTCACTGGTCTACTTCATGAATTTATTGACATTTTAGAACCTATTGTAGTGTTTTGAAATGTGTAGCTGTAGCTTGGCAGACTGTTCAGAAGCAAAGGGAATTTTTTGTGCTGGTTTTTCTTTTTTAAGTTACATGTCTTTTTCCTTCTATATTTATGTATCCTTCATGTATATTTCAATCTACAGTTATATCTAGCAAGTGACCATAAGTCATTTATGAGGTTTGCCAAAAAATCTTACCTTCAGCAAGTATTTTTGACAGATGAGCTTTCCTATTTGACGTGCTGGCAAGCAACCTTCTTGGATCCACAACTGCGTCTTGAATATGAAGGATTTCCCATTCCTGTAAGTCATTAAAATGGAAATAAAAAGTATTGAGTATTTAATTGTCAAAGTAGGCTGAAACAGAACCATGTATCAAGCTTTATCTTTTACATTTGAAGACCATGGTGTTCACATTCGTTCCTCTATCATTTATTTCCATTGTAAACATCATAACTGTGCTGCAAACACTGGTTAAATTCATTCTTTTTTTCCATTAGACATCTTTTACATCCATCTACCTGCAGAAGCAGGTGGGAATATGCTGCTTAATGTATCAGTATCTGGGAATAACTTGGTTTCACACAGAGGGAACTGATCCTCTAACCTACTTGTAACCTACTGCAGGGAACCTGCTTTATCAGGAGGGTTAAACTAGATGGTTTCCAGAGGTCCTTTCCAACCCTTATGATTCTGTGAATCGAGGCATTGGAAAAAATGGGTGCTTTTCCAAATACGTTTCTTTAAGTTGAAGCAGCTGCAGTATTTTCCTATTCCACATAACAAGCAGGCTTCCTGAAGTGCTGGGCAAATAACAAAATATCATGGATATAATCATTCTGAGAACTGACAGTACAAAATATCTCACTATCAATCTGCAGCACTCTGAGACTGATATACAGCCATGCATACTTCTATTCAGTACTAATTAAAGCATTCACTTTAAATAAGTGTTGTTAGTTTAAAATATCTATCAAGTGTATTTCTGCGTGTGTGCGTGTATTTTGTTTTGTTTGTGTTTCCTTTTCTTTTTCCCAGGCAAACTCTAAACTGATTATTACTCATTGCCATACTAATAGAAGTTTAGCTGTTCCAAGGAACTTTTGGACAAGGTGAGAATAATTTATAGCTGGCAGTGATATGCTTAATGAGATATCAGCTCAGGGCATCCAGAATCACTGAAAAAAGTAAAATAATTGCTTCAGGAGCACACTGAGGAAATGGCAAAGAATGCAGGATGCACATTCTTCTTTTCCCTCTTTAAATTCTTGTGTTCTGTTGTGATGCTGCAAGCAAACATCTCTGTCTTACTTTTTTCTTTCCTTTTTTTCCCCTTTATATTATCACATCATGCTCCCAGGCTTCTGTAGTCTTGGTAGTTCTCCCTTTGAATATTCTGAACAATTATATGTACATATATATATATATATATATGTATGTATATATTTTAAGGAAAAATTCGTATGTGAAGAACTCAATAGAGACGCACCACACAAAACTGTATTTCTTATATCCATATGAATCCCATAACAAATTAATGTTAATTCAACAATTTGACTTAACATGCATGTACTGAAATAATGTTGATTAAGTATCATTAAGGAGTACACCAATTGTTTCTCATTACATTTCAGGTTAAATATTACTGTGAACTTTGTATCAGTTTTTTGAGGATGAAAAAGTTCTCCAAGGCTGAAAGCTTGCCATGGTTTTTAAGTAGCCAGAGTCATCTTCATGAGCAAACCTTCAACATCTTACAGCTAATGCAGACTTGCTGAACGCACACAAACTCATTCTACACCCTGCCTCCCCGCCCTTTTCTTTGACTTTGCAGGTCTTATTTTGGAAGGGAATATGAAGTAATTTGTCACACTTACCTGGACTCCCATCGAGTTGAAGAAGACAAGAATTACTGGGTAATAGTTACAGGAAATCCTGGTGACGAGGGTGGTACAATGCTCCATAGACCTGAACCTCAGCCAGGAGGAAAAGGAAAGAACGAGTTTCATGAAGTGACAACGTAAAAATCCCAGATTCCAACTGACAGAGATTGCTTAGATTCTGATTTTTTTTTGTTTCTGATTTTCACATTTTAGCATTTGAAATGTTTATGTTAAGAAGAGATATGGAAACCTGCCATTAAAAATTTAATATAATCTCATTAATTCATCATATGTGGATGGCAAAAGGATTACTTATACACACTCATGCACAACATCAAAAAAGCTGATGAATCAAGAAAAGCTCATTTTCCTACTTGCACATTCCCTGGTGGCAAAAGAAGTTAGAACATATTGAATTGAATTGCACTCAATTACTGGCCTTCTGGGTGTTTTTAACCAATGCTTCCTAACCCAAATCAGGGTCACAATTTTGAAAAGAGTGACCATACATTTTCCAAAACAGTAAAGACCAAACTTATGCAAGCTGTCATGTGATGCTTTGACATCTAAAGATTGGTGGAAAGAAATTAGGTGGTTGAACTTGTTCCACACTCTATCATGAGAAAGGGGAAAGGACTACCTGCACTGCTGGAAAATGAACAGGATTCAATCAACAATTCCTGATGCTCTAATACGATTTTAATCTAATACAATTTTAAAACCACAGATTTTTCAGATTTATATCCCTTTTCTTTTTTCTTTTGCAACTTTTTTTTTTTTTTTTTTTTTTTTTAAACACTTCTTAATATAGTCCACACGATGGCACCACATTCTTTTAAACACTGTGATTATTTCCAGCAGGATTATTCCTACATGTGTTAAAACAACCTGAATCATTTACATTCCATTGAGTCCCTGATACAAAGCCACTGAAGAACCAGAATGAATCAAGCTCAAATTCTGGGCTCTGAGGTGTGAGTGATGTTCTGTTGTCTTTTTAGAAAATAAAATCAGTTTAAGCAACAAATGTAGACAGAATAATGTACAACATTGTGCATTGTGTGCTATCAATTTCTTAAACAAAACTAATTGGAATATTAATTTGTAACCAAAACATACTGAAGTATCTTTAGGAACTTTTCAGTTTCTCTGTAAAGACAGGAAACTTGATGTGCAGTAAATGATGGATATTTTTATAGTGACACTGTTACTACTTACCTCAGCTTACAGAGGTTAAGATTCCACACATTTTGATAATAGACTGACATAATTCTACGTTGATTTTGTAGGCAGTAAACTAGAAAAACACAGGCTGCATGAATACGCTGCAGCATTTCCAATTTGACAGTTGTGGGATATTTATATTAAAACCTGTGATTAGCCATAAAAGACTGAATATTAACACAGAATTTAAACATTCCATTGACTGCCACTTAGAGACACAGTGGGGTCTAATTGATAGGGTGATGGAGATCTGAACCATGTCACTGTACAAACTAAGGGTGCGTGTTATATTTTGGTTGTCCCAGTTTTGCAACCCAAGAACTACGGACAGTGATGCTCGCCTCCTTTGTAAAGCACTCTGACATATACCAACAAAAAGCAAAATCATGCATTAGGGAAGCTTTAATGCTTCTTCCAAATTAGACCCAATGAGGATAGATCTACAGCATACATTGTGGGCAGATAAAACTCACTTTCAGGCAGCTCAAAAGCTGTTAGCATGAAGTTGATCCTGAGCCATTAGTTCCTGTTGAGAGGCAGGGTGCATTATTTCAGATTTAGTGCTGTGCTAATATAGCATTGTGGAGGTGCAGGGAGAATTCACATCTGTATGTTTTGCTGTATGGATGCATGCTAGCATCCATAATATTGAAATAAAGAAGAGGTAGAGCACTCAGAGAGTCAACAAAGACAGTTAACTGATACAGGGATAACACTGGAAAATAAAAATCCACTATCCATCTGCCTTTTCACTTCCCCTGCTCTTTTGCACATTCACTCCACTCACGTTTCTCATCACATCACTTCTCCTCTGCCATGTCACATTGTTCAACCTTACTGATTTGCAGTGGCTATGATGTCCTCTCGTAGCACCCAGACCAAGACCCCACTCTCTCACTCTACACCCATCAGTACCTTCAGAGGCTGCTTTTCTATTTAGTGAGGTACTGTTTTGGCTCAGCTGGCTCGTCAGAGGAGGAAGCCACGTGCAGGCTTTGTAACTGGATAAAACATCTGAAGGGAAAAAAAAAAAAAAAGACTATTAAAATTAGAAATTCCACACAGCAGTGGAAGAAAATATCCAAGCACTGGAAACTTGGGTGGAGTTGACAGGTGAGAGGGTGATTTTGATAACATCTGTGCCCACTCACCCTAAATTAATATTGCACAACCACTGCAATTTGGAGTGGGGGAAACATCCTTCTAAAATCTTCTTTAAAAACACTTAGATATACGAAAACTCAGCTAGGAAGGCCACAAAAGAAAAGACATCAAATACAGGTGGAACTTAAGAAATCTTTGTGTCATTTTGTCAGCTCTATTCTCAAAAGTTATAGGCTTTGGCCCTGGTGTTCCCATCCCCCTCCACTTCTATTTTTTCATCAGCCTTAAGTATGGAGGGTCTGTGATGAGTTTACACCCTTTTCTTCTTCTTCTTGTTTTACTTCTTTTGGTTGGTAGGCTGGCACAAGGCAGCACCTTTAGTACAAGAGAACAAAACATCAGTGCTGTTCTAGAAAGCATTGCCAGATAGATATCTGATTAGATTAGGTAGCTCTCAAGATGCTTCCATGCTTTTGTCCAGGAGGACTCAAAGTGCAACAGAATAGGCACAAACATTAGAAAATGCCTGATGACATTAATACCCACATTTGCTGATGAAATTAATTCATACCCTTACATCTCTGCTGTATGTTTATATGAAAAACTCAGAGAGCTCATTTCCCAACATCTGCTAAGCGCTGCCTTATGTGGTACGTCAAAACAAAATGAAACAGACCATCCAGTTACAGGCCAGCTAGTATATATGTTTCTATAATGCTAGTCTTGTTTTAATTATAGGTTCCTTGGGGCAGGGACCGTATCTTCATCTTTTTTCCAAATACGAACAACTAAGGCAGAGACATTCACTATGCAATAGCCTAAAGCTGTTATTAAAAGTGGTTGAACGATGACAGGAAATTGAAGTAGACCTGGTGCAAATAACCAGAGATACAGGCACATGAAATCTACGCATAAAACAGCACCAAGTAGTAAACTCTCGGTGTGGGGTACAAAGATGCAGCTGCTCAAGTGAGTCTGACGTTAATGGGAGTTGCTAGGAGAAGAGCCCACAAACCACAGCGCTGTCCCTGTGGGTCTGACAAACCCACGTTGGGAAATAAGAATTATATGTGCCAGTATTTATTTTTCTATATATATTTAGTTATTTAATTATATGGCGTACCAAATAAAAATAACTAACCAGCTTTTAGCTTAAGTCCAGAAGTGGCACCAGTCCTGAGAAACTGAAGTGCTGTTTCTGTGTCTTGTTTGTGTTAAAACTGTTAGCACTTAGGTGATGTATGCCTGTGAAGATCTCCATCTGACTATGAAAAACCCCTTTCAATAATGGCACGTAGCTGTTTCTGAGAATATTTCAAGTAGAACGTATAAAACCGTTCCATCCCAAGCAGAATGAAGGTGAGAAACTGGGAAGTAAGCAAAGCTCTGAAAAAAAGCTGGAGTTACCTTTTTTTATAAGCAATATTATAATAAAGCTTAAAATTTCTAAAATGCTATCTAGCATGGATTATTATTATTGTTTATAAAAAATGAAACACAGCAGTTTGTGAAATCCACATTGGATAGCAATTTCTATCCTTCCTCCCTGGTTTTCAACCATTCCTCTCTTGCCTGGGCTTTCTGTCTCTTCTGTGTCCTGAAGAAACAACCGAGCAGTTGTTTGGGGAAAAGTTTAAGGTTCATCAGACTTTCCGGTCTTTTTGCTGACAATTTTGGCAGCACCAGTTCAGCCAGAACACCCAAGATGTATTATAGTCTTGCAAGCAGCCAGTGAATTTAACTGAACGTGAAAATAATCATATTTTGCATATAAATGTATATACATACATGTATATGTATACATGGATTTATAAAAATAGAAATGAATTAGCATTATATACAAAACCCCATACTGAATACTTTAAAGCTGACACAGCAATAGCACGTAGCTCAGTGTGTGAAAGAGACCTATCTTTCTTCAGCTAAAAATATTAACTGGTTTCTTTTGAAACTACCTGAAATAATTGGTTCTTTCAGTACAATTTTGAGTGGTCATGGATATATTAATATTCAAGCCTGCTTATAAATGACTTCACATCATTTATTAATCCAGAATAACGTTCTTGCTACACTTTATGCTTCTACCTTGTCCCCTTTTTTCCCATCCCTTTCCCCTTTGTGCTTGCTGCACAAATCCAGCTGACCTCAGGTTCTACTTGTGGCTGAGAAGCTGCCCAGAGACAGGCCAGTGTATGAGGTTGAGCTCTTTGTTCCTCCTTAACCAGTCTCTTCAAAACATGTTGACACGTTGAGTAGACAGTCTGTGTGCTCAATAATTCATAATTACAACAAAAGTGACCTTTAATCTTAGTGGCTTAAGTTCCATGATAAAGCCCTAATATATTTGCTATGTTTTCTGAATTTGCTGCCAATAGGGCAGACAAAATTTGTTCTTCAAAACTTTGTTATTGAAATGCCAACTTTGGATCAAACATGGAATTCTAGCAAGACTGACCATATTGAAAAGCAACAGTTATAGCCAATAGAATATTTTGGACTTGAAATAAAAAATCAGGACCTTATTTTCTTTTTTTCCCCACCTCTTCTGGCATTGGTAGAGTGGTTTTTCTGGAGCACCAAGCAAGTACAGTAGAATCCATCAGCACTCAAATTCTTTCACAGAATGGACAATTTGAAAAAGAACTAAAGACCATGTCTCAACTTGTTGTCTGGAGAGGGGAAGCCAAGCAGGATAAAATGGGAGATTGGGGAATAAAACTGCAAACAGTTAACCTGAGCCTAAAAAGCTCTTGAAGAAAGTGGCCAGCTGTAACATCTTCAGTGAGCCCAGGAATGAGCAACAGAGGATGAGGCAGTCACCCAGAGAATGGAGCTGCATGGCTTAACAAGTTCATTCTTATACCTGATGAACCTTAAACTTTTCCCCAAACAACTGCTTGGTTGTTACTTCAGGATATAGAAGAGACAGAAATAAAAGAATAAACCATAATAAAATAATAAACCTTAAATCTTACAAAAAACAAGGATGGACTAGTATTCCACATGCATGGTAAATTGACAGATCTCAGGCAATGCACTGTGAGTGCCTTTGGTTTTGTGGCACCATCTTGGATTGTCGATCACAGTAGATGAAGAATAAAGAGACTATCAAAGGCCAGTAATCCCCTACATTGGATCACTCAACCTACAGGCACTCTTTGAAGCAAATTGAAAACCCCTTCCATTTCCCCAACTAATATAGGTAACAGTATTCTATTCCACACTTGGTCATACCTATGTCCTGCACATTTTCACCTCTCATTTACCATATCTATGCATCAGTGTTCCTGTCTGATAAGTGGGCATAATTCTTCCCTAAAGAAGATACTGGAAACAGCTTTGTGGATGTTTTGTAGGTGCTTATAAGAACACCACAGAAATACTGCCAAGAAAATGTTCATAAATGTCCTGCAATTCTAAAATGTACTGTAAAAGATTTCTGCATATATATGCTGTCAGATCACACCAAATTTTGCATGCTTCATTAACAACAAAATTGCTAACTTCCATCATGACAAAAGTTCTCTCAATCGGTTTTCTTTTCCCCACATTCTTTTTTTTCATACACAAATAACTACTTGTTTAAAAGCAATTCAGAGCCCTCTTTCAATAATTGCAGTACATGACCTCCTGCAGAGCACAGCTTATTGTTCTCACTGCTCATTGAGAATTTTGATGCTTTCAGAAGTTCTTGGATTTCAATGTTTTCCTCTGTCCCATGCTAATTAATATCTAACTGTGCATATCAACTGGTAGTGCCATGTTAGGCAGTTATGGAATTTTGTCCTGAAGTGCTTTAAACAGTATCACACTTTGGGACTTGTGAATGGTTTCTACTGAACACCAGACTTAACACAGAATTCAGAAACACCAACACAAATTCCTGCTTCCCATGAAATTAGCTTAACAAGGATTTGGGGAATAACCATTTCATCTAAGCGACCATGTCTGAAAACAGAACATTCATTCATCACAAAAAGAAAAAAGGCAATGTTGATTTCTAGCAGCCACTGGCCCTGTTACACAGCACAGCTGTTAGCTGTTTGGTTTCAGAAGTGTTACGTACAAGTGGTGAAGGTTTTTTGGTCAGCCCACGTAGCATATAGCAATTATCGGTTTTCTATAATAATGCAAGCTTCGCGTTGTAAAGAAAGATGTTGTCAGAATTGGTATAAATGCAGAATAATGATTTATGTTTCAAGTTATTCTACAACGCAGAACATCTAAATGTGCTGAGGTAGGGCAATTTTTCTAAAGGAACACTGTAATTACTGAGGACAATTCTCCTGCGTAAATGCCATGAAAGGAGCATTCATCAGGCGCAGTTTTCATGCCTGCAACGAACAGCACTATTGGCCACGACATGCTTCCTGAGGGTGGGAAAGTGAAGGTGAAACTGAACTGGTAGTGAAAGAGTTCTTAAAGCATATAGAAAACTTATCCGTGAAACCAAAACTACACAGAACAAGAACAAACAAAAGCTGTTTGGGATGATTTTTAAATTTGTAGGGCTATCTGGGGAGAATCTAAGATAACATTAAGCTTTTGCAGGTGAACAGATATTATTTTCTCCACAGAAATAAACAATAAAGAGTCATATTTCCAAGTTAATGGTCAAATAAAGCTGTAGTTACATAATAGTTATATTCTTCACTGACTATCTGTGAAGTTTTGTGTTGATAATTTTCTCCCTTGTTGATCAAAGTTAAAAATGTTCACTTGAAAGAATGCTTTTAAGTAAATAAATCTTTGAAACAGTTAAATATAGTTTGAACATATAGTTCCCATTACTGCAAACAGATCTTGATAAGGTAAAGCCATTGGTTGTGGAATACAAAGCGTTGGGTTTAAAGGCTGTGAATTCGTTGTCTATGTCACGTTTGCACTTTGAGAGCAATCAGGGCATCACCTTGGGAGTTATCATCAATAGCTTCACTTGGGGGAAAGAAAACAAACCATTAAGGTGGTAAATCTATTTTATCCAATTTTACCAATTGTTACATTACATTCTTCCAATCCAGAAAGACATTAATGTAACATATGAATGAATGGGCATGCTTTTGAGAAAAAAACAACTGAATAGAAACATAGCTTCTCAAACTGGTTACAAGAGTATTATCTGCTGAAATAAAGCCAGCTGCCATGCCCCAAACAGTTCATTGCTGCTGTGGTAAATTGCACAGAGCAGAATAAACATTCCAGAATGCTCTAATTAGCTTAACTATGAACAGCTTTTTGAAAACTGTACTTCTGATTCAACTGGACACAGAGCAGCTCTTCTAAAGCTTTATTCAGCAGCTCAGCTGTTCACTCTTGATGCTTTTTAGCACAATACATCCATTTCCCAGATTGCATCCACAGCAAGGGTGGATGGCCTGGTGCACACTAAGGACTGCATCCTCCAGGTTCTCTCCTATTCTCATTTCCATTTGCTAGAGCAGTCTGAGACCTACACAAGCTCTTTCCTCAGTATCAAAGCAGCAAGAAAAAGCAATACTTAAAAAATAATAAAAAAAAAGGGCCTGGGAAACAAGATGGCAGCAGAAATTTTGTGTAGGTAAGCGTGAAGTAATGTGCAATGAAAGGAACAACTTGAACTATTCATATACACTAATGGTTTGCAAAATCACTCAAGAAAAGATCTAGGCGTTACAGTGGACAGCTTAATGGAAACTTCTGCTCAGTGCACAGCAGTGGTCAAAAAAAGCAAACAAGATGTCAGGCTGTATTAAGGATGAATTGAAGAATAATGCTGCAAATACATCAATAACATATTCTCCATTTTATGAGTAGCTTATTTTGCTTTTGTTCTATGAGAAGAAATACCTAACACAGGAAAAAGGGAATTAAAAGGGATTTAAAGGCAGAGATAAACATCTACAAAATGAAAGATTTTTAACAGTGTCAGAATTGTGACATCACTCAGATCATCCTTCTCTAAACAACTTACCTGCTTCTCAGTTCACCAATTTGTAAATAAGGATAGACGAAAGCACTTACTGTTGTCATATCTATAGAGATGAATGGATGAAAAGCAATGCACAGAATGGCCTCTTTTGGGCACAAAGATATCATTTGCCTCTTATTCCCAGTCTCTGCAGACCGTTGACAGACGGGCACGATGTGCTTAACATTGTTGCTTACTACTGACAGTAAACTAGAAAAAATAAAACCAGAGGTTAACTTACAGCAGAAGAACCCTTCCACACACACACCATCCATTCTCAATGCATACATTGTTTAGGTATGAATTAAAACAGAAGTATCTCTCCTAATGGCCTGATGTGACAGGTTGAATGCTGTCCTATGAATTATGGACATGATATACCTCAACCTCTGTGGTTCCTAGGGTAGAGTGCTTGCTGAACATAGATGTCAGATTTGGTAAATTTAACATTGTTTAGTCTGAGTATAAGTGAGGAAAATGGGAAACTCATCTGCCCAGCAGCAGGAGGGTGTGGGGTGGGGCAGTGTTTTTTTCTGCAGAGTATTTTTATGACTGGCTCTTGAGAGCCTGAGATGTCAGTAGGTCCCTGGGCTGTGAAACCAGCAAGGGAAAATATGAACTGATGCAGTTTTATATAACTTACAAATGCATTTAGCATTTTCTCTGACAGAGAGACGGCAGTCAGAAAATTTAACTGTTTCCTTTGTAAACTTTATTTTGTTTATCTGGAAGCTTGCTCTGTGTCAGCAGAATTGGCAGCCATCTCATCCAGAGCAGCAGCAGGGCATTTTCCCACATATTAAAATAAATTGTAATTTCAAGAAAAAGGGAAGAGAAAAAAAAAAAAAAAAAAAAAAAAAAAAAAAAAAAAAAAAGAAAGTTATGCCGTGAAATGGCATTATTACCTCTAACAAAAAGCATATGGAATAGTAGCTTGCACATAGGTCTGGGAGCCAGGAATAAATCAGTGCTAGTCTAGACATGCTGATTCCAGCTGTGGTCCTGAAACAAGCTGTTAGTGCTAGAATTTGATTAAGTCTAATGCCCATCTGGATGATGAATGAAGGCAGAATAACACTGTCCCATCAGAGCTGTGCTAGAGGTTCTCGTATTGTGGCTGAGACACAAGGAAACAAGGGCTACCCATTGCATTTTGATTTCTCCCAGCAACTGACTGAGTCCACAGCCAATATTAGAAATCAGCTTGGTATGTCCTATGGAACAGTGGCTTATCATATGGATCTCCCCAGTATAGGCAATGTAGCAGAGGAGATGTCTTTATTTAGTCTTGGTCCCCACTTCTAATTTAGTACGGCCCCCAGTCACGGTCCCTCTTGTGCTTTCTCCACAGTGACTATAACATTTAATTAACTCATATTTATATGCACTCAGAAGATGGAAAACTCTATATACTATGTATTTAAGGTAATTACCTCACAAAAAGACATAAATTAACACTGACCAGTGATGTAATTTCAGAACACAGATCACTGGCAGGGACTTAAGAACCCCCACAAACACACCTCCTCCGTCCTGCCCTTCTCCCTCTGCCTCCTCCCCTACCCCAAAAAAGCGAACCCCTCCCCAAAGCACTCTGATACAAAAACCATTTGCACCTCCTTTCCTATTATCCTCTTTTCAAGAGGCAAAAGTGTCCCGCTTTATCTTTTCTTTAGCTTAATTTCTGTCATCCTGGGACAAAACCATTTGCTCCACTACACAGACTTTATTCACCCAAGACCAAGTTCCCCAAGCCCTTGCAGAGCTTATGAAAGGCGTTTTCACTCACTTGGGTTAAATGAACACTGTGTATTTTCTTTCTTCTTCCCCCCTCTGCCCCCCTTTCTTTTTGGGCTAAGAGTAATAAATGAATCATTTCAACTTTGGGCAAGGAGTTTAGGTGTTGTATTTGTACCATGCAACTACATAAACACAGAACGAGCCAGTTAACCAATGAATGGCAGGAATTAGAGGTATTGAGATGATCTAAAACATTTTAACACATTTTTCCATATATTAGCCTTTGGAGTAGTTGTGTTTTGCTTTCTTACAACAGACACAAGTCAGTGAAGTCCAAAAGGAAAGTCTGAGGTTTTACATTTCTGTTTGTGGTACAGGAAAAGGGTTACGATCTCAGTGGTTGATTCAGTGAAATAACATCTCTTTTATACACATCTGCCTCGCAAGTAGGGCGGTAGTTGGAAATACCCAATCTAAAGCATTAAAGATTTGCTGGCAAATAGCAAGGCATTTTCTGCTAAGGAAAAATTGTTATATTGAGTAGTCACTTTGAGTGTTCAGGAGCTACAGTCAAATATCATAACAGTGTGGAGTTGCAGTGCATTTATTATTTTGTCAACTGTTCAACACGCCGGGAGCTGACTCTGCTGTGTATTCCATGCCTAAGAGGGGATGATAATAACAAACCTAAGTGAGAAGATACTTGGCAATGGTAAGTGATATTTTCTTATCGAATTCTTTGGGCATCATACAGTCAACCGTTTTTACATGTCAGTACGTATCATTTTCAACTTAAATTCAGGAATTTAAACGAGGAGAGTAATCAGATAAGATATAAAAGCAGGAGTGTTTCACAAACTGTATTTTTGCCTTTCTATATGTTGTCATGGGTGTTTTGTTTTTAAGTTATGTGAAAAATTGGAAGGAAGTTGTTGAATGATCAGCCTTAGTGCTTAAAAGAGAGATGCTGTGCATGGAAGTATCTTAGTTCAGGACGCATTCACTTTGCTGTATAATATTTCTCCTATTTCTCCTGACACACATAAAATCAGCAGACTGTACAAGGGAATTTTGTGAGCTTGCAGCTTCCCGCAGTTCTGAAGGCCTCTCTAAACTTGCTGTATTTGAGGCAGACAAAAAACAAAAGCATAAATCAAGCGATTCGTTACTCAAATGCATTTAAATCTTCAATTCTCTCTCAATAGCAATTAATCTCCATTAAAAAAAAAAAAAAAAAAGAAAAAGGAATTCATTTTGAAGCAGATGTAAAAAAGAGGATATGTAATTTTTTTTTTGGCTTTTGCTAAAGCTCATCATTTTTCAGAACTGTTTCTAACCTTTCTGCTCATTTCAAGAGCTCTGTAGCTGCAGGCAGTACTCTTCAAATATTCTATTTTTCTTAAAGAAGCAATGCAGAAAAACACATTTCCACAAGAACTGGACAGGGGCACAACATAATCCTCTGAAAACACACACACATTTCCAATCCGTTTTAGAATTCAATATTAATATGATTAGTGTTTCAAAACATACTTCCAAACAAGACATCCAAATGCACTATTTACTCAAATCTCCGTATGAACCAGCCTGTGCAGGAAATCAGTAAATTAGCCCAGAGTCTCAGCCTCAAAGGAGATGCATATTTGTTTAGTCATATGCTATAAATAACGCCTGTAGTCTCGGGACTTTGCCAACATTATTAATGCAGTGTTCACTTAATGGTCTCCTTTATTATGGACCTCATTAGTAGCTGATTCATGCAGCATGAGCCTACAGAAAAAACATGCAGGCTAGTGTAACACACCGACACTGGTGATGTATGTCTGTACAGCCACTGCAACCTCATTTCTGTGCAGCTGGCATGCTCAGAACCAAGCACACACCTCCTGGCGTGCAGCCCCTGGGGAGATGCAGTCAGCTGTTATGTTTCCAGAATTATCATATAGAATGAATTTTGTATGCAATATATTCTGCATAATGAGATGGATTGGTACAGGACATCCTTACTTGACAGAAACAAATACTTGTTTTCTAAGAGTTGTTTTATTGCCTAATTAAAAGAGTACAATTTAATTATCTTATAGTACTTTTTATCCCTTCCCATCCAAGAAAGAAGGTGATTGCCACAACTCGTTTCAACAGACAGGGATCAAGAACAGGAGGGGAAGTAAACTTATCCAGTGTCCAATATTCAGGTCACTATCAGATCTAGAAGATCTCCACTATAGTGCTCTGTCAAAAACTGGGCTGTGGCAGAGTGTGACCACTTTATGGAGTGAGTGGAGCGTGTTAGACATGGTTGATGAGGTTCACTTATACATACTTTAAGCAACTGACAAAGATTAATGGGGAGCTCAAACTGATATTGACAAAACCTTAACATCTTTTTGTCTATTTTACACATAAAGGTCCTTCATTTTGGCCATAAACAGGGGTCCTCTCCTTCCCCCCCTTTAAAAAAAAAAACACCCTCAAACCAACAAAAACATGCAAACAAAAAAAAAAAACAACAAACCCAAACCTTTGAAACACCTCTTTTTTATAAGTAACCCCCTGTATAATCAATGGATATCAAGATGCTACAATATAATCAAGAGAGTTAGGCAAAGTGGACAATGATAACAAAAGCAAATAAAATGGGAGGCTTACCCTTCAGCTGGCTCACCACAAAACACCAATAGAGGCAACCTCCAGAAGAGATCCTTCCCCACTGGTAGCCAGCTCTTAAATAGGTCTAGGACGAGAGGAAGCCAAGCTCCACCCCTTCCAGCAGCACAGGTGAATTGCCTTCACCTGTGCTCCTCTGGCTGGCTCATGGCTCGCCTCAGGTGATCAATCAGAGGTTCAGGCCATGACTCAGTAGTTCCCACACACCCCCCCAAATCTGGATATTCTTATCCCTCTAATTCTTACTTGAGTTGTATCTTTGAAGGTCCACTTCCCAAACTGAATGACAATATTTATCACCAGATTAGAAGATGTTGAAGAAAAAGGAAAGGGAACCAAGCTAGAAATCTTGGGTTCCAGATTGCGTGGTTGACTTGGAACATGATGTTGGGCAATTATTTGGGACTGAAATTCCAGAAAGGACTGTTCCTTTTGGGAAATTCAAGCTGAGACAAAAGATTTTGTATTATTTCTTATAGAGAGAATATTAGATATTCTCTGGATTCCTACTAAAAAGTGAGCACACATGAAGAAAGGACACCAGAAAATGTCATCTACATCAGCTGCAAAACAAACATAGTAGCAGTGATGTGAGTTATAATGGCTTCTTATGGAGTAAGGAAGCTCTTCCTAATGCAATGGAGGTTACTTACCCACTATCTGGTAGCCCTGGACTACAGACACTGTGATACCAACAGTTGTTTTTCAGTTTTAAAACAGAATGTCACAAAAGTAGAAAAATAATCAAATGTTAAGAAACGCAGTAAAGTTTCATGACACCTGAATTCCCTCCTCCTCACTAATTTTAAAAAAATAAAGTAAAATAAAAATGCTGGGGAAGTGATGAAGGTCTTTAACGTGCCAAACATTAATTTCCAAGCTCTAATGTACAAATGTCAAAATAAGAGCCAATAAGTACGTGGATACAGAGACATTTAAAAGAAACAGCAGCTAACAGTCTATCTGTGCATACAGCAAGTTCTCAAGACTAGTGAGATAATGTCTTTACATCTAGATTTGATGCTATCCTAAAATGCATGCTCTACCTGAAGCAGAAATCATTATCATCAACACAGGAATTACAGCTTAAACTTCTCTTTGTCAGATTGATGAACTCAATGTAACAACATCTTCTGAGCATTAAATCTGTGATTCTGTAGGAAAAAAAAAAAAAGTAAAACCAATGTCAGGAATCCTCAGGAGATCTCTTGGCTGCTGTTATTCAACACCAGGCACTGCTCTAAATTTGTAGGCTTATCTCAAAGCATGAGAGAAAAGCCGTCTCCCCAAAACATGAGATTCCTCAGTGCTTAGGATGCTAAATCTGGCTCTTGCATCATCTGTCACACCTACAGGCAGGGTGTCATCAGATCTTGTGAAGCACTAGAGTCATTCTGCTTTGTGTCTTACCAGGGAGCTATTTTTTGCGACAGATTATACAGTTTCAAGCACAAGAAACCTGTGAGATAATTTAGTCTCATCTTGCTGTCAACAATAATGCTTGTGAGTAATGGATGTGACTCATATCACTGTTAGAAGCTACAGCACAGAAGTGAAGAGCAAGACAGCTGCCACTGGAACTTTATGCTGGTATCCTCAATGCCACAAATAAAAACCATCAGCTCAGTCTCATTCTAATTGTCACAGACTTAGTGATAAAGCAGCAGAAACATGAAGGGTCTTGAAGACTTTGTGCAGAGAAGTGGCAGTGTTAAGTAGCTTTACCTCTGCCAGGCATCAGGAATAATAATTATTCAGACGTGGCTTCTGCTAAAGCCTTGCAACAGAAGTGACAATCTATAAAAGCAGTAAAGTCATCTTATTTAGGCAGAGATATCTAAGAAGAAGAGATTACATAATTCCTCATCAACCACTGAAAAAGCTAAATTGAAACAAAAATCCCCACCAAGATTCATCAAAGCCAGCAACCAAGAAGGACCACACATACTACCTATGGCATGCTAAGGGATGGCGAAGTACAGGCCTTCAGTGAGACTGAGATTGGGCTTTGAAAGTGGCAAAGAAGAAAATTCTGCCAATATCCTCAGAGAGATTTAATGTATTCATCTTTTCAATACTTCATTCATATCTGGCTTCTCAAGGCAAAAAACAAAACGCAGTAGCAACAAATATGACACAACCCAACGAAGACTCACAATAAAATGGAAGACCAGACAGATCTAAATACACCTTCTAATACTGAACTTATGAAACATTCAGAGAAATTTTTCATGTGATTTTTGTATGTAGACTAAGTTCAGTTTTCTTCTGCCCTTTACTTTTTTGCTCAATGAATCATAGTTTTGGCAATTAATAATTCCCCTTTCATTCAAACTAAAGGGCCCCTTATTTCAACTTACAGTTCAGGGGACTATAAATCAGAAGGAATGCAAAATCAGATGAAAAAGGAACACTATGTGATTGGAAATGCAGAATGAGGAAGTAAAGTCATAACCTTTAAAAATATTTGCTTTAAATTAGAATGACAACATACAGGCAATGTTTTTACTACTCTTGTGAACTCTGTATCAGTCAATGGCTTTACAAAAAAATAGACAGATCTGGTCTTCAGTACCTGATATTTAGCAGTTTCATAGCTCAAACACAAATATACTGTAGTATTTCTCTAAGATGAACACAATCATTTATGCATAGTCTATAAGATCCAATACAAAAATATTAAATAAGCACAACTCAAAACACTTTGCTCCAAGGCTACGATTCTTGTTAGGCCTCATCTACCATATCATGGCTACAGTCAGTGTTCCTCACGCCGACTCCACTGTTACTGCTCAGTTAGATAATCTCTTAATGCAGTATTTCTTTGGATCACATGGGATACTTTTCTGTAAACAAAGCATTGTATGCACAGAATAACATACTGCATAGAGAATGTCAGAGAGAGTGAGAGTGCATGTCATGCAATGCACATGTAGTTGGGAATACAAGGCCCAGGAACCTTGATTAACTCACAGGGAGGCATTTCACTTGGAAACAGAAGAGGCTGCAAAGCTGGATACCATTATGAAAGAGTCAGGTAACAAAGCTCGCAAAAGGAAGTGGACTTAAAAAAGGATCTGAAGAAAAAGGAGGAGATCCAAATGTATGAAAGCAGCACGACGCTGAGGGAAAGGAGGGGCAGCAAAGGAAAGACAGAAGTATGTGGAATATAAAGGATGACATCAATGAAGAGATCAATGAGAAGAGGATTCTACAAAGGCTTGAAGAGCAGGGCATTTTTCCTAGAATAATCCTAGACGCAGCAAATCTGAAGCAAGTACAAGGAAGTATATTTTTACATAACACATGAAACTCATTGCCTCTGGATAATCAAAACTTAATGGAAGACAGAAGTGGATAAATTACAGTTACTTAACACAAGATTCATTTCATCTACAGAAGAAAATTCTTTGTGCTTCCTGGCAAAAGCAGGTACTAAGTGATAAAAGGAACTGGAAAGAGCTTTACCTAACTTGACAAACTGCAACTACTCATCCATTATGGGCCTCATAAGCTTCTGCTAAAACAATGCTATCCAATCATAATGTAAAAAGCTCCAGCAATTCTGGAATACACACAAAACCGCAGGGTGTCAGCCTCTTCTTATCAACACGGCACTCAGAAGAAACACTTCCTGAACGCTGATTATTTTTTTCCAAGCTAATTCTATTGAAGCAATTGCCACTAGCCTTTGCTGGAAAGAGATACTGGATGAGCTGTGCTGATAGGATGATTAAATATACCACTTCCTACGTTGCTATGTTTTGATGGATGGGAGGCAGAGTAAAAGCTTCACAACCCAAGACTGAAGTGACTAATCCAGTCCTGGCTTAGCAATGAGAAGATGGACTGCCTTGTGCAACATAACTGCTTTCTGGACTAGGCAATGTGTGAAAATTGTGTCTGTGATTAAGATAAAACTAATTCTTGTATAACCTACCGTAAAAACATACTTAGTAGAGGGTTGGACTAGATAATCTCCAGAGGTCCCTTCCAACCCCTACCATTCCATGATTCTGTAATTCATCAGTTTGCAGAGCAATATAAGGACAGGACAAAAGCTAGCATACCTCAAACTATTGGCTTCTTGGCTTCTTCACCTATTATCACAAGTATGGGGTTGGGTAGAAATCAGGTCTGAGGCTGTGTTCCATCATTACTTAGATTTGCCCAATGCAAAAGTTCCGCTTAAATTTATATGCTCCTTTTTGGAAAAGGTTATCACCAGTAGCAACAGGCAAAATATTTAGCACTGAATAGTCTGCAAATTTGTCCCTAGAATCCAAATCTCTGGATTTGGAAAATAATTTGAGGGGAAGAGGGATCAGCTCCCGTATCTGCTCTGGCTCCGGATGCATCTGGATTCTAGGTGAGAGAGAAGAACTCATAAGCAATATGTTCAGTGGCTTCTCTATTTCTCCTCTCACTTTCACCAGAGACTAACACCAGATGTCAGAAAAAGTGCCTCCTAACCCAGGACAGAAGCATCGCTCTACCTGGGAATGGTACCATTGGACATTTACTCTGCAGCAAGAGCTGTTGCTCCTTCTGCATGCTCTCTTCCTTGAACTGCAGATATTTTCATTTATTCATCTCTTGAGGTGAAATCTCTGTCCTGCTGAAATCAAAGGCAAAACAGCTAACTTCAAAGGACTCATTTCTGCTAGCTTCTTGTTCCACATATTAACTGTGCTTTAGATTTCAAGTATTTCCTTTTATTTATTTGAACTCTTCACTTTATTGCATTTTTCCTTTCTAGTCCCTTACATGAGAAGACAGTAAAGAAACCCAGCTGACTTTCCTTATAACAACTATTATTTCATAAACCTTTAACAATTCAGCTCCTTTCAGTGGAAAGAGTCCACATCATTTCAATCCTTTCATAAAAAATTCGAGCATCTGATCAGTGTTTATTGCCCCTTTCCTGGTATGATTCCTTTTAGCTATGTAATGAAGATTGACCACAGGATCCAGTATTAAAGCATACCATTAGCACAGCACAGCAGGCGCAGGAGGGGCTCTGTCTCTTTTTCCTTACGGCTTCTAAAAATGTGCTTTTCAGTTCACCGCTGGGCGCTGAACAATTACTGTACAGAGAAGATGGAAAAAAACTGCAAAAGGTTACAGTGAAACATCATGAAAATACAGCCCCTCCTTGTGATATTTCTGCTTCTGCTGCTGGCTCTGGCAGAAATCCAGATTCAGAATGAACAAAACTTCCAGTGGCTTAAGGACTACAGAATTCAGCCCATAGTCAGGAAATGCAATAGCATATGACAATGGGAATAATAATAATAATAATAATAATAATAATAATAATAATAATAATAATAAAAAAAAAACTTTCCAATCTTTCTGAGTTTCCAGCTCAATCAGCTTGGATCAATACATGGGGACTGTTAAGAATTTATGTGAATGAGTGCCCTATTGCTAAACAACAACGTGTATGTTGCAGTGCAAGGCAGTTCAATGGTGAACAGTATGTAGCTCTTCTTCCTGATAGATATTTCGATTTTGTGGTACTGACAGTATAAAATTTCATTTTATACACAAGGCCAATATTCTCTCAATTTAAGCTTAGTGAGGAACTGTTTGCTAAAGCATAAAGTCATATCCCTATTTTTCCGTCTTTCCACAAAAGCTACTTGATATCCATTGTTTGCTACTCAGCATCAAAATCATGGCTATTCTATAGGATTAGCATTCAAAAAGCAGCACTAACATTACATATTTACGGTCACCCAAGTTAAAACTCATACCATGAAAACCTATCTGTTGGAAAAATAATGCCAGATTCTTTTCATTTTGTAAGCGCTTTAAATATAAATTAGTCACAATTGCATTATCAGGGGCAGAGAGTTTCAGGGCTACAGCAGGTGCTGCACAAAGCAGAGATTTCAGCTGCACTTTTTGCCCTGGTATGTCATTCTCACAGACCAGATGCTCATATTCACTGCCCACATTTTATCTAGAACTCTCAGGAGACCACTAAACATGAGACAGTGTAAGCAAAATTTTACAACCCATTTTAAACTCTCTCCTTTGTGAATTTAGTGATAGACCAATAAAACCAAAATCTTCAGGCTACATAATACAAAGCGTAGCAGGTGTCTATATACTTTCATTGCCCATTTTCATGAGCAGGCAGGGCCACATGTGAAATTCAGGCTTTTCTTCACATTTTCCTGGAAATTACAGAGTCGTAGAATCATTAAGGATAGAAAGGACCACTAAGATCATTCAGTCCAACCACCAGCACAGCCCCACTATGCCCACTGACTACGTCCCTCAGTGCCACATCCACATGTTTCTTGAGCACCTCCAGGGATGGTGACTCCACCACCTCCCTGGGTAGCTGTGCCACTGCATCACCACTCTGAGAAGAAATCTTTGTGAATATCCAACCTAACAGTCAACATGTGTGGCTGCTTTCAGTGGAAGATAGGAACAAGTCACAGCAGGGAGTTTGTGCATTTTCAAAAAATTCTGAGACAGCTAACATTAATTGATTGAAACAGGAACACCTCCTCGGAACGTAATGGCCTTAAGTTGCACCAGCAAAGGCTCGGGTTGGATATTAGGATTCTACGACTGAAAGTATGTTTCAGTTGTTACTGTGTGAAAAGAGCTGGGAATTGACAGGTGGAGAAGACTCTAATTGATGAGTTTTCAGTTTTCTGAGTCCTTGATAAGATTGGATCACAAAATTGCAGTTCAGCACATCAACGGGAGAACATCTAAGAACTGGCTGGTTAAAGAGACCGTGCCACTTCATGGTGAGAAATACAAAGGATTGGCATTCAGAAGTAGCTCCTGGAACAGAAACTGCTTATGAAATTCTTACTGGCATCATGTTTAAAATATCTGCTAAAAATTACAAGAAACATGCTTGCCTCCTCAGCATCCAGCAGGAAATCCTGCACTTGATTAGCACAGATTCCCCACCACTCCCCAGTAGGTTCAGCATGCTGAGACCCCATCAATCCTAGGACCAGAAAGGGATGGGTAAAAACAAATTACACAAACTCCTTAAATAGTCTTGTCGTCTATGGGTAGCTGGGAGCTCGCTGGAAAGTTTCCCCAATACTGCATCCCATTGCTTTTGTTTATCTATCCTTGCTGACATTTTCTTCAATTAGGAAACAATAGCTCCGTTCCAATGTACTGAGCAGAATTACTGAAACCAAACCACGTGACACCATCAGAGTGTGTTTTCAATTATTCACTCTGTCTTTTTTTGCCAGGCCTATGAAGAGGAACAGCCTTCTGCAGGAGTCAGGTTTGTCTGCCTCGCTGTTGTAAGTTCCTCCTTTTGCATTTTTATTTAAGAATTAGAGGTTTTTTTAAACTGTAAATTCAGCTCTCAAGAGTTTCTTACTCTTTCATTAGAGTGTTTCCAAATCTCTAGCTCTTCCTACTGCCTGGAAATCGTTGGCTTCTGCAACAATTCAGTTCTAATAGTACTGCTCAGTAATGAATCTGATGGAGATCACAAGATCTAGATTAAAATGGGATGCAAGATATCACGCTGTTAGCACTTGGTAACAGAAAACTTGTCTTGCTAGTAAAGAAAAAGTTCTAACTTTCCTACTGCATGGTTAACAGCAATGCATTCCCATTCAGCCTGGGAGCTACTTCAAATTATTTACATCTTGTAAATGCTTGGTATAATATCCAACCAAAAATTTGAACCAAATGGGCACTGCTCAAATCATTTACTTTGTTTGCAGAAGACAGACTGAGTTAAGGCTTTTTAGACTTAAAGCTGGAAAAATAAAGCTTGGGTTAAAAAAAAAAAAAAAAAGAGAGAGAGAAAAGAACATTTGGTTTGCATTACAAACCACAGACAACTTCCATCAGGCATGCTGAAGGTATAAGAATGGCAAGAGAAAATGACAAGCAGTGAGTGCACAGGAGGAAGAGATGAATGGTTTGGAGAACTGACTTTGAAGTAATTGTCTGTGCCCATTGAATTAAATTTGTGGAATATGGCAATGAATCATAAAGCTTCTCTAGCACTTATGATACTGTTTTCTGTGTGAAATAATATTTTTGGATATTTTTATTGAAAGATGTATAGAATATGTTTTTGGTACCTCCCGTATTTCTGTCACTTATGGACCAGCAGCCCTGGAAAGGATGCTGTTTTAGTTAGGAGCAAAAGCAAGTATTTAACTGGAAATCTCCAGGTCTGTTGAGTTTATTTTCACTGCAGCTGCTGGCTTTCCTTGAGATACCTGGTAAATCAGGGTTAAATTTGGTCTTTGAGCTAACAGAGTTCTGATGGGGGTGAGGGAATGGGTAGGGGAAATGACTGATGCAACATGGCAAAAAAAGATGTTCTCTCTGCCGAGGGTAATATTTTGCAGGAGCATTGCTGGGGGGTGGGAAGGAAGAGTGCACTTACAGCAATGTTTTCTTCCCTGTTTCAACAGGTGCTTCTACATGCCCTGCATCCCAGGTGCTTAGAAATAGTCAGATACCTTCTGAAGCACTTACTACTGATGGCAGTGCTTGGTACTGATGCTCTTAAGCTCAGCAGCCTCAGACAGAGTGAGGAAGGGCTCCCGCATCTCTCTCCATCCTTCATTCTAGCATACCAGTCTCCAGAGAGCAGTATTTTGACCATTAAGCTATTAAGTCCTCTGCTTACCCATTGCTTAATGGCTCTTTAAAAATTCTCTCTCTTCAGGGAAGCAAGAGTGCAGTTAATGTTTGTACAACACAGAAATCCGTGAATGAAAAATACTATTTCTTCTAATTTTTCCCCGAAGGCAAGATTGTTTAGGTCTGAATGCACAATTCAGGCTCATTTCTGACACTTATTGCTCGTATCTAATAGTGATTGCCAGAACCACAGAAGAATCAACAGTCACTTTTGCAGACTTCCAAGTGCTGCATGTTCCACGGCCAGTTAGCTCTGTTGCTTTCTACCTAGATGCTGAGGAGAGTTACTTGCAAAAGTTACCCCAATATGACAGCAAGCTGTGAAGCTCCCCTCATCCTGACAAGGTTTTTTTCAAGTCCACTCTGGTTCAATGGGCCAGATTTCATTTTCCTCTAAGATGCCTTCAGACATGCAGGAAATGCAACATCAACTTCACAGGAAGAGCAGGTTTTGTAACTCACGTATTGAAAATACATACAAGTTATGGCATACTGAAATTTTGAGCTAGCCAAAATGCTAAAAACACAGTCAATAAAAATCTGTAAACCTTGAAGGTCTTCACGTATTAGTGGCAATAAATGTCAGTCAGCTTGTAACTAATTTAATCAATGAAAAAACATACAAAAATTGCAAGCTTGTGATACTGAATTATGTCAACAACTTCCTATTTCAGTTTTCAAAATTATTGTTCTAATGTAATTCATTGCACTTTTCATCTCCGCATTTCAAACTAAGTTTCACCATAGAGGCTCTAAAAACAAACTTCTCTCAATACTGCAGAAAAGGAGATTAATCCTAGAGAAATAATATTGCAAGTCAACCAAAAAGACCATGTGTTAAAGCTGAGCTCTATGTCAACCTTTTCCCCATTCCCTCTGCGTCCTCACAGAGCTCATGCTGAACAGGACATCTGAGCCTACAGCCCACAAAGGGCAGTCCTCCATCCACACTTGTGGCTGCAGTTGGCCAGGGTTGCAAATTATGTTATTCATAAGAAGAGAAGGTATTCTCTAAAAACCAGTAGAAGATTCTATGCACTGAATAAAATACGCTGTGCCAAAGTGGGAAGGCTGGGAGCCGAGTGACTTCAGTTGCAATGTTCCTACCCAGTGAGATCAGACTCTTCCAGATCAGCAGTGAGGTTCCCAAAGACACACAGGAGAAAGGCAGAAAACACAATGATTTTCTTCAACTTGACATGTTCTCTAGAAATGTTCAAACTTAAAATTTGCTATGGGAAAACGTCTTGCTGGGAATCCTGAGAAGTTTCTGAAATGTTAGCATGAGTTTTTGAAACTGTAGGGATTTTGTTTGGGAAGAGACACCAGGGAATAGAGCAATATTAGGACTTTTGTGACAGTAACTTATACTTGAAAGCTATGGGAGCATCATCTATCAAATACACCAGAAAGGACTGTAGGCCTTGGTGCAAAAAGGGGCCTCCCTCCTCCTGAAAAAACCTACATGCGATTTTTTACTTTAATAAATCCAAACAAACTCTGATTCACACTGAACTGTATACTTCTCCAGCAATGCCATATAACTCCTTGAGATGGGTACTCAACTGCATAGTGTTTATCATCTATGTATATATTTTTCTTTGTTGTTATTTCTATGAGAACACAAAAAGTGAAAAATATAATCCTTATGATTTATTATATAGGTCTGGCTTGGTCAGAACTTGCAGGCCTGTGTTTCTTGTCATGGCTGTACAGAGCCTTTAGAAAGTCTGCCTTCTGTTTCTGTATCACCAGTGACATTTTGGGTACGAAGTGCAGATGCTCCTACTTAATTCACAGAACCAAAACCAAGCAGCCAACCGCTTTGTAAAGCATTGTGCAAACTTTTCTCAGTGGTATACTTGAGAATGCCTTTTTAAATTGCAACCATTTTCAATTTTCAGTATAACACAGCGTTCTTTCATTTACACAAATCCTTCAGTTTCAACATGTATCAATCAGATACTGAGAATAGAAAAGCTCTTGCAACAAACAGACCAAAATCAAGTGAGTAAGTCAAAGTGATTGGTTTAGACTTGCTTGTGTTGAAATTTTCTTCTACTGCTGCCATATACCTAACAAAATATTTCTGCAAAACTTTTGAGAGAAAAAGGAAGCCCTTTTAACAAAGCTCCCCTTTGTTATCTTAACATGCTCATTACTTTTCTTATTCTACAAAAGCTCCAACCTCTGCTAAATCTTGACTGTATAGCATTTCTTCCACTTTCTCTTAATTTGCTCTGCTGCATCACACACTGAAACAAACCATTCCTGTAATGGAACTTTTTTTTGATTGATGTATTGGAGCCATATACCCTTATGGAGTTCAATCCCTAATCAGCTATTCACATCTAAAGTGCTTCACTGGATCTCTGCATTACTGGTAAATGTGAGTCTTAAGTGAGTTCTGGTCTGCAAAGGTAGGAGCTTTACAGCTCCTGACATTCCTTACCTTCTCATGGCTAAAATCTACTTCTGCTAAGCCGCTTACAAATCAGATGTGCCAGGCAGAGAACTTAACGTTGACAATTTGATTAATCTTCTTTGAATTATAGTGGTTTCATGAATTAAACTTCAAAAGGAGCTTCCTCTGTTCAGATAATGTTAGCTGGATAGAATAATGCTTTTAAAGTATCTTCTTTTTCAATCTGGGATTTCAACATGCAAATTCAGCAGAAGCCAAAGGGAAGCAGCACAATGGAAGCATCAAAAACATTTATTAAAAGCACTCCATTGTGCTTGGGGAGCATGTGAAGAGAATGAAAAGGTGAAGGCAAATTTAGTAGAGCACTGCACAGAAACAGAATTAGCAAGTCATGAGCTATCACGTGGCTGTTAGCAGACTGAAAGGCTCTGTTGATTCGATTTATTCGTTAGGGCTTTTCAGTAGTGTAGGTTATTAAGTGGGGATATATTACAACTTACATTTTATATTTCCTTTCCTGGAGGATATTTAGCAACAGAGAAGCAGATAAAGTTATTGAAAATATCATGCCACATAAATGGGAGAACGATAGGAAAAAGAGCAGCACCACCAGCTCTCTGAAGATGGATCGAAAGAGCAATGCTGGCAACAGGAAGTCAAGAAAGTTTCGCTCTATTTCAAGATCGCTTATACTGTGCAGTGCCAGAAACAGTGATGATGGATCAAGTCCCGACGAGAAATGTCCCGATCCCTTTGAGATCTCCACCAGCTGGGGTCAAGAGGAATTTGACTGCTGCCCTAGAGCACAACTGCCAAGCACATCAGAGACAGAAGACAGCCCACCTGATCCTCCATGTGTCATCACCAGCACAGCCCAGTCCAAGGCAGCCGCAAATGAGAACTGCAACAACATGAGAAGAAAGTTACTCATCAAGGTAGGCACTGAGGTGTACTGTATCGTAAGGTTTTCCACTGCAGTAGTTACAAGATGTGTTAATTCATACTTCTCAGGAACATAGGATCCCACTCGGCATTTTCAGAGCTTATGGGCTTGCAATGTTTCTGCTGTGTATAAACCGCATGAAAATGTATTGGCTTCCTGACCACCCTGTAGCACCCTGTTGATTAGCACTGCACTGAAATCAGTGGCTGCTAGGCCATTCACTGTTGAAACTAGCACAGCTGGTGCTTTCTGCTTGCAATATGTATTGTGCTCAACATACAGAACTGTCACTATAGAAAAATGTACATGTAAAGCATGATACAATGAGACCTCACAAGCTATGCAAGTGTAAATCATATTAATACCATGAAAGACACAGGAGATTTCACAGGCAGATGTTCCTTCTCTCTGATCCAGGAAGGAGGGAGTGATGGCTTTAAACCAGAGATGTCACTTTCTCTAGAGATGTAAATATTATATTTTCTATTATCTAGAAGCAACTATTTTAACCCCAGGTCTCTGGCCATTTCTCAGTCTAGGCAATATGTTTTAGAAGCCTTTGGAAATGCTTCCTTCTCTCTGATGTATCCTACTTGCTCATTTTTTCTCTTCCTGTTGGTATGTCACTGCAACTGTGACATGACTTTTAATAGCCTGTATCTTCATGGCATCTAGAACCATTCTAATACCCTGTATCACTTGCTTTTTACATGTACAAACAGTGGCTTATATTTCTTATATTATACAATAGTGCTTATATTTCTTTCACCTACACCTACATATTCTATTCTATTTTACTTACGTTCAGTAGAAACTGATGAAACCAGACCTCTACATCAAAAGACAGATTGCACTGGAAATCTGAATCTCCCCTAATTTTTTGAGTTTCTTATTAATGATCACAGCATGTAGTCCCATACTGCAAGGTCTGCAGCACGACAGAAATTGGGTGATGATGCATGTCAGCCCCTAGGCAAAACCACAGAACAAAGACAAAAAACAAGCCAAGTTTCTGCTGCATTCTGACAGAAAACCTAAATAGGTGGAAATGACTGAAATACAAAAATACACCTGCAAAACCATAGCACCTCCTCTCATTTGGAAACAGCCTGTATACATTCTGCTGATATTCGTCTGGGAGTAATAAAGGAGCTGGCCTCTGTCACTCTCCCCTTTTCTCTTTTTAGCACAGCTGAAGTGTTTTCTTGGATATGTGTCAGTTATTGCAGCCTGCTTTCTTGCATACCTCCAAAACATCCAGGCTTCAATAACCATTGTGATCCATAGCCTTGTGAAACTACTCAACATCTTACTGCAGACTGTAAGTTATTTGGTCTTCTAGCTGACAAACAGCTCAAACAGGGATCTGGGGAACAGAGTAATTCTCATACCTAATGCTGCTGTATGGATAAGTACCACTGGTGAGGGAATCAACCCCCTCTGGTTGGTGTGTTAGTATCACTGAACATGGAGGGTCAGGAACCTGGATGGACAGTGACATAAATCAGTCAGCATTAGGCCTTTATCAGTGCAGGTGGGGTGCTCACCGACACTATAGGTAATGGGCACACTGAATTCCCTTTTCAGAGCTCTCATAACCATACAAACTTTTTCAGATGCCACTTGCTAATATTCCTGCCTTTCAGAGTCACGGATCAGTGGCTGTGAGAAGCCTTATCTCAGCATGCTAAGTGGGATGAACTTCAGTAACAGCTATACTGACCTTATCTGTACCACTGACGCTGAGGCTTCGCCCCATATTATGAAAACAGTGATTTCTATTTTCCATATGGCACAAGCCTGTCATCATCTTTCTATACCACGTGTCTTATCTTAAACTTGAAAATTCTCTGTTTAAGAAAGGGGTCAGGAAGTGTTTTTCAAGTCTTAAAGTATGACACTCTCTTCATCTCCACGCGACTCTTCAGAAATTCACACTCTGTGATTCAGAGCTGAAGGATCCTTGCCTTTGTTCAAGAAAATTGATTCCATTCTTTCTGTGGTGTTGTTGAGGTTATCCCACTGCTCTTTTGCTTTCCATTCCCTACAGTCTTAAGTATGTCTCTGAAGGTGACAGCAACTCTCATGCAACTGAACAACTTCATTTTTTTCCTGTTAAAATGGAATGAGAGAAGAATGTTTAAAAGTGCAGCGTGATTTAATGCTCCCTGTGTCTCCCTTCTTCAGGACTAGGGGAGAATCAGAAACATCAGTCTTCCAAACATTAGTTTCATTCTTCAGTTCAAAAACTAAAGTATCTCATAGAATCATAGAATGGCTTGGATTGGAAGAGACCTTAAAAATCATCTAGTTCCACCCTCTCTGCCTTGGCCAGGGCTGCCACCCACTCAATTGCATGAGATTCACTGTTACACAAGGCATAAGCAAAATGTTTTGGGACTACTGCATATGGGTCAGAGGCACATATTTTTCCTCTTCTGCCTCCCTACTGCTCTTTTTACCACACCAGAAAGCTATCATTTCATGCACTTCCCAACCATTTCTTTCTTCCTCTCTGGTTGATTGTACAAAAAGCAAAAGTAGTAAATAACACATCACCATGCACAGCCAGGCAAAGAAAAGCTGGATCAAAACCTTATAGTATGCAACGTATGAACTATAAGATGTTACCTGGGAAATAATTTCTCAGTCTGATCCATTAATCTCTCACACCAAAGACTTCAATGTATGTCCTCTACTTTCATTATATATTCTAAATAGCCAGGATTTTTTTCTCCTCTAAATGGACTGCTACAGTAATGAGAAGGGTTTTATAATTCATTTGGTTTCCATGTTCCAAGATTCACTCATATCAACTATAGCTCACTGTGCCTCCAGCACGTGACATTACTTGGGCATCATCCATCCAACCAGCTCATGGACCACTTACCTTCTAAGATGAGGCACACTTACTCTAGCACTGACACAGCTGGGAAACCAGCTTCTCAATTTATAAATAAGATCTCCTCTGTAGTTTGCTTCTCACAAAATTAGCAGACTTTTGGTGGCCTGTAATGAAAGAAAAAAATGTCAAGCAGCATCTGATACCTGATGCATTTAACAAAGTAAACTGTAAAGACAGCCTTGCCTGCTCATGTCATTACAAAATCTGAGGCTTTGCAATTTGTCAGACGGACAAGAAGAGAGAATATTGACTCATTCTCTGGAAAGCAGCAGTCTCACGGGGTTGGAGAGATTCTTCCAGAAGCATTCCTTTTCACTCAAGGGCTCTCCTCCCTGCACCAAGGACAGCCTACGAAGCACCAACAGTTACCAGTGAGTGTGGCAGAAGTGGGTGAAAAACCATCTAGAATAAACTGTAAAAGAGATGGACGAGTTCTTTATGTAAACACTCTATTCGAGCTGATCTGCACTGCCACATTCGGTCCCAGAACATTCTCTGTTCTTGCTTCCCTTGGTTTCTGATACTCTGCTTGAAGGAAAAAAACACAAAAGGTCATTTTCTCCCTTGGTTGTCACAGAATTATTTTTATTAACTTGCCTTTGTGCAGAAGCCAGTTAGCTGGCTCCTTGGTACCAGGACAAGTGTTATGGCAACAGACTGTAATGTCTTGAACATGAGCCTATGGCGAGGATGGAAAAACAAAGCAAGCAGAGGAGACTACACTCATTTGGACGTTTCTGCTTCCTCCTCCCTTTTTCTGTTTTCTCTGTCCATCCTCCCAGACTTCTCGCTTTTGTGACATCAGGGCCATGCTATCCCCAGAGCAAGTTGGGAAAGAGGCAGAAATGCTAAGACGGTGCATGCAGCAAAATATGGGCCAGGGCACAGGCTGCCCAAAAAAACAAATCAAAGCCCAGATGATGGGTGGAAAGGTCTGTCTGAAATACATGATATGCTGATAGTGTATCTAGGGCAGAACCTGAATCCCATGCCCCAATTCTTGCATCATCCCAAGGCTTCCTGGCTTCTACCATTTTATTAATTGCAAAGGGAATATGCTGCTGGGAAAACGAATTACATCTACTATAAATATTTTGGAAGGACCAAAGCTTTGGCTGAGGGATGTCAGAATTAGTGGAGTCATGTCAGTTTATGCCAGAAGAGACTCTTTGTTAGAAATGATGCAGGAAAACAGGTTTCTTGAAGAAAATCCCAAAAGGCTGTGTTCTCTTCATCTTCCACTTGGAAATCCCAGTCATTTCACAGCTGGGAAGGCAGAGAAGCCAAATATTTAAATTCACTATTGTACTGTTGTTAGATTTTTTGCTTTTTTGTGTGTCTTTGGCCTTTTTTTAACCAGCAGTCAATCAGCTCATTGTCATATGCTTAGTTAACAGAGTCAAAGACCTTACGTGAACCAGCCTTGTATAACACTTCATTTCAGACAATCTAACTACTGTGTCTTACGGTGAGAGTGCACAAAAGTTTTTTAGTTTTTCACAGATGCCATGGTTACCCTTACTTCAAAACAACATCTGGAACGAGATGTTTTGAGACGGGACTCTGGGCTAGAAATGCCTAATAAGAACACGAAGGGAAAAGAAATCTCTTAAATGGCAGATAGAAAAACATCCTCCAAAATTTTTCATTTAGCACAACAAAAGAAGGAGGGCAGGAGGAGAAGATTCACCTGGACTTGCAAATTACTTTTCCAGAGCAAAGCACATGAAATATTAATTTACTCTCACCTGCAACATAAATGCATTTAAGAAGACTCTTGAACTCCCTCTTTGATTTTAACGTGTCAGCCAAACAGGTTCAGCTTAAAGACTAATTTTGTTTATAATGCACTCCTGCAGACCATCTTCATTTCGGTTTCGCAGTAATGGGCAATGCAAACACAAGTTTCCCCTGAGTCCTGAAGTGCTGGGTTGCAAAGTCCCTTATAAGCAGATAGATTTTATTCACTGGCAGCAAATACATCACTTAAAAATACACACTAATAACGAGTAGGCAAAGTTGACCTAGAATCCACCTGCCTATTCCCTCCCTCCTCAACCTCTCAGCCTCACTTTAGCAAATTTTCAGCATTTGCTACAAAGCTATAAATCACCATGCAAAAACAGCAGGGCACAGTAAAAGGGAGGAGAATGAAAACAAATGCTGCTTTTACTCTTGGAACCATCAGCAATATTTCTATGCATATAATAATAAGTGAGACAGGAAATAAAGGACATTAAAGAACAAAACCCAAAGCAAATTGACTGCTGGCACATGAAGTGGTCAAATGTTTACTTTTCTAGAGAACAGCTTTTATTAATTTTCTGTCATGTTGCAATAACTTGGATGTGAACACAGGAATCTATATCCAGGGCCCAAAAGAAGTGCAAATGCTGAGAACATACAGATATTGCCACGTGTCCCTCCTGTCCAATAAACTTTTTTTTTTTTTTTTAAGTAGTTCACATAAATGCATTTAAAAACTGTTGACACACAAAGTCTATTTGAAATGTTGCCCTACTTGGTAAGATTTCCACAGAGTTAAAAAAATAAAATAAAATTATTCCCAAAACTTCTCTACAATGCACAATGAATTTAACTTCTTTCTTTCTAAATGCATACAACTGATTGCTCTTGGAAAGAATATTCTGTTAAGTTCTCACTGGTGTTATTTCACATGCGTGTCCCAATACAAGCCAGAATTTCCAGCCTTGCACTTGTCCCATTGCACAAAACACCTTCCCCACAGGGCTGACACGGCACGCAATAAACAATCTCAGAGCCAAACACACTGCACCTCTGTGATGTCCTGGGAAACTGATGATAGCCAAATGCCTTTCTGACAGATAACTACAAAGAGTATTATAAATACTGTGTGTGCAGCAGCTGTGTACTAAGAACAAGTTCTTGGAAGGGAATGAGCATGAGAGAGGCTGGGAGCTGCCTGAAGAGCCCCACCATTAAGTGGAAGTTAAGACTGCAGTGCACAAGGACAGCTACATGAAGCTCTCAGTGTGCATGCCTGACCAGCAGCAGTGAGGGAACATCTGTATATTTCAAGGGAGCAGAACACAGTCATAATGGCTCCTACATTTAGTATCTTACATCTCTACTGTTTTAGAATTAGCACACTGCTCTTTCGAGAACCCTGTTGATTTAACGGATGCTTCACATATGCAGAATCTGGTCTGTAAGTTTTCAATGATGTATAAAATGAATATTTTTTCTACTCAAGATCTGACATTTCAAGACATCTGAATTTATTTTGTTACCATGCTGAAGACTCTAGAGCACTGCCCTGAGATGGAAAATAACCTAACACAGTCCTGATTTCATGCATATATTTCCCCAGAATATTTTACTTTGGGTGAAAAGTAAATGCAGAAGTTCCAAAACTAATACTAGAGTTCAGACAAACTGGTTTAAAACAGAATCCTGTCCATACTCATACACTTACTTATTACTAACTGGAAGCACTCTTCAAAAAAGCAAAAGAGCTTCATAAAATTCAGACGCTCCTCATTAATGGCAGACAATCTGGAATGCAAGCAAACCCACAGAGTTAACATGTCAGTCAATACAAGCACAGCCCTTATCTGTTACCTACTGAATTCAGTCTGTAGTGACTGCAGGGCTCAAACTCAAATACTTCATTCATTCACAGCCTTGGATTTACTCTGGCAGGTTTCAGAATGGGAACCAAGCTCCAACAGCCAGCTGGGATGATAATGACCTGTATTGAAATTGCTGTAAATTCGAAGTTTGCCTTTGCTGACAGTCAGGTATAATGTAATCCCTATTGATTTGTGGTGAAAGGGCACAATAACCCTTAGGGCTGGATGAACTCTGCTTAGGGGAGGAAGCAGCTCCAGAGATACTAAAGAAGGTGGTTATATAGCTTCCCTTGTGCTGTCAGAGAACTACGAATCACTGGAAATAGTCCATGACACTCTGAGAAGTGGACCCTGGAGCAATACAGACAGCTGACCTCTGCTGTGCCTGTGAACAAGACAGTGCTGCTGACAACAGCCTGTCCTGATGTATGGAGTGTGCATCCAAGTCTGAAATCTCAGTCGTACAGCTCTGCTGGGAACAAGCGTGGATCCAAAACACGCTGAGGACCTTGTTCACTTTGTGTTGCCTGGGGAGGCTGGTGTGGGCAGGGAGAGTGGATTTAGCTCAGCGAGAATGAATACTTGAATTAGGAGGTGTACTGAGAAAATGGAGAAAGAATTCTGCACTAACTTGCCAGCTTTCTTTGTCTCTTCAGACTGTTTAAATGCTTAAGTATCTGTGCTGCAGGGATGTGTTTCCTAGACAAAAGTGTTTCCTTTGTATGCTTAGTCAATCCATTCTTTGCTTTATTTACTCACATGACTTAAGACTATTTCTCTTTCTGTATGCCCATATGCTAATGATTCATAACTGTGTTACAAATGTGCTTACAATTAGCCCTCCAGATGCAGCACACAGACTACAGCAACCTCAACCAGACTGGAGATGACAAAACCTTCCAGTGCTGCAGTCATCTTTGCTCCCCTGCCCACTACTTAACAAGTCAGCAGCCAGGGTGGAGCTCCTCATGTTTTGTATACACTTACTTTTCATTCACAGCTATCATATTTTTTTGGAGTATTTCCTTTTTGGATGTGTGTTTACTCTTCCTCCCCGTCTTTTCTTAAAATTGTCAGCATGAGCAAAATTTAGCCAGTTACTATTACAAACGTATTATCAGTTCTCTTCCCCTATATGCAGCATTCTTCCTCTTCCTTCCTTCTTTTAGCCAGAAGCTAAGGAAAACAATTTTTTTTAAACACTGACTTATTAAAATTATAAAATTATTCTTTCACAACTGTACACCATTAAAGGCCAATTCTCATTCCTCTTGGAGGCAATCTGGTTCTAAGATAATTTTCAGCATTTCTTCACAAGATGCAATATAAATTTATGTAACTCTTAGCAACCATGGAACATTTTCTTGAATGCAATCTTTCACCTTTCTCAATCAGGACAACTGCATCTGCAGACTGTGTGCAACCAGAGGAAACAGCAGCTCAGGAACCAAGCTTTCCAGGAGTCCAAACTGTGCCTCTGTCTGGAAAGGGTTCTCAAGCTGCCAGGTACCTGCTGGAAGCACAGCAAACAGGTACAGCACATGTGGAGTTAGCAAGCTTCTAAGGGAACTGTTTGCACAGTTGTTGCACAACCAGCATTCAGCAACAAGTTTGGGCTATTCTGGTCTGTCATAATCGCCTGGACACAAGCCCTTACTCCTTGAGCATCTACCTACATATAATAAGCTGGCCAGTATGGGAGCTTCCAACCAGGGAAACACAAATTGGAAGGGAATGTCTCACACATGAGCTCAGTCCCCATCGATAGCACATATATCTGTGGCTTGAAGCTTATATCTGTGGCTCTGAAGACTTAAGGCAAAACAAGAGCCTCAAAAGCAAAGGGTAGTCATAGACTAGGAATGGGGTATATTCCCTGAGATGGAGTATATAATATATCAAAACATGTCAGAAAGTGCTCTCTCCAAGGCAGAGGGAAGATTGCAGTTGACTCCTGAAATGAGGCACATAGCACAATAGTGTCATATTTTTCTTCGGATGTAAAATGGTATGCATTCATTTTCCTCTATTCTTTATTTCTTTTTAAGGGATGGATGTCTGAGTCCAAGGAATGAAGTGTTAACACTAAATGGGCAATCACTTAAAGATCTGCCCAGCAAGGAGGCTGAATCTCTCATTCAATCAACAACACAGCTGGTGAGCATGGTGATGGCTAGCAAAGTAAGCATGAAAGTTGTGTTTCCCCCCACAACTGTGGGGTGATTGGACTAAGAGACAGGAAGGGAATTTGTGCAACAGACATTTGAAGGACATGGTTTTGCTTTTTCTGACTAAACCCCAAACCTCTTGTGGTCAGACTAGTAGCTTTCAGCAGAGATTTTTTTTCCCAGATAAACAGAGGTTATGGAGAAGCCCTGGGAAATTCTAGCAAAGTCTGTACAATCCATCTTTTTAGAAACACATAGGTTGCCAGTGCTCATTTTCCCTTTGGAAGTTGAGAAAAAGAAGAGGTGGATTAAGGATCCGTGAGTCCAGAAGCCAGAAAGCAGCTCCTATACTGAAGTAGAGGTTGTTCTTGTCTGTTTTCTTTTCTTTTCTTTTTAAATCTAGGATCTGTAGCTAGGAAGTTCTTATGATAAAAGTTAAGGGACTCTACAACAAAGAGGGAAATAGGAGGCATTTGCAGGTCAGCAGCCCTGGGTTATCACTAAATCTTTCACGGAGAAACCCTTTAGATCTGTTTCTTTGGATTAGACCCTTTTCACCACCCCAAACCAGATGGCACTAAAAGCTTTTCACTTGCAAATGTTGGAGGTTGGTCCCCTAATCACACGTTTGCATCTTTGAAGACAACAGAGTTTAGCCAAAGGTTTGTTGCAGGCTTAAGGTCTTGCTTGAAGTTCAAGGAAAAAAGTACCATCTGGTTGTTGTTTTTTCTTCTTTTTGTTTAATTATTATTATCTACGGTAAGATCACATAGAAAACTCTGGTATAATCCTAGACTGAGGAAGTATTCCTGACTGGGCCTGCTATCAGGTAGAGTAAGACTGGATAGAGAGCATTCCCTTGCACGACTGCAGTTATGAACTGTTTCACCCAGATGTCTACAGAGTTCTGCCAAGATTTTTGCTTTTCTTCCTCTTCCTTAAGCAGCTCAGTGGCCAGAAATATACCAAACTATTGTAGCACAGTACCAGGCAGGTGATCTGTGCTGTTAAAGACAAATTTGCATCAAAATACTTAAGGGTTAAGAGTAAAAAGTATTTTGATGCAAATGTGTCTTTAAATTCTTCTTGTAAAAGAAACTCTGCAAAATCAGTTCCACAACGCCTCTTTGAGGACATTCTCTGCATTTTTTATTCTCAAGAGCTCATAGGAGAAAGGGAGCAGAAAGCCCTAGTATGATTTAGCTACATGACTAATGCCTCCACCTGCTGTCAAAGAGGAAAATTACCATTTGTCAGTTCTGAATTAAAAAAACAGCACTATTGAAAATTTGGCTCCTAAAATTTGGAAGAAAGTATTTGTGCCGGTTGGCTCCAGAATTCTTACTGCTTCTTATTCTTAATTCTTCTTACTGCTGCAGAATACTGCTGAGCAAAAGCCTTTTATACCCGGAGTTCTACTGAATCACTTTCCCTACACTGTCTGCACTCAGTAATATTCTTCCTTTGACTGTGATTCCTTCGTGATCAATGGCATTCTCTATGACGTGACAGAAACAGTACTATCAGGAAATACATGTATCCAGACGTTATTCCTAACATCAAACTATTAATCAGATGTTATAATTTATCATCATTTATCATGTGTTTATTTATTTAGTTTTTGAAAAACGCTCAACCCTTGTCCTCAACAAGACACACACATTTGGGCATTATTTTAAGACGAGTGGGAATTAGACACCCATTCACTATTGTAAAGCTGAGCCCAAACGTTTTTGTTTTGAAAATAATGCTCTCCTATGAAAAAAGTAACTAAAAGTGCCTGTCATCCTCAAAAATTAGAGCAGGATGGCTACACTTTATCCATACATCAAAATGTTAGACTGTCTGAATCGATTAGTGATGTCCATTAATTTTATGTCTGTTCTGACTAAAGACCAAAATCTATTTCAACCTTATTGCTCTGGCAAGTTATAATCATATTTCTTTGACAAAGCACTGAGCTGTCTACTATGTTATCATCTTCTATATTTTAAGTAATTAATTTTGCAAAATGTTTTCACATTTGGCTACAAGCCAAATTAGGAGAAAATTTGTTTTTAAATGGAGATCACTTTCAAGAATTTATTGATAGCAATGTAATAGTCTTACTAGAAAAAGTCAACAAATGGAAGTATTTCTCCTTCATATATTCTCAGTTCGTTTGTTTTTTTTTCCACCTCAAAGGAAACATCAACCTGTAAGGAAAGGCCTTTGGAAGTACAAAATGGTTGTTTTCTGCAAAGTAAAGCCCTGTGTCAACGGACACGCAGCAACTCAACCAGTAAGTTGCAAAGAAATCGTTTTCTCTCTTGTAGTATTCTGGGTGTTCACAGCACAGTACTCTGTTTGCAGTGTTGGAAGATAGCACAGCTGTTGTCCAGACACTCTGAGATCCTCAGCTAAGAACTGCTGCCACATAAAGGCATCAGTATTTATATTCTCCAATCCTACAATCAAGGGTTTTGCATGTAAACGTTCGCTTTTATGTTTATCAAAGTGTACTCTAAATAAGCTGATGCTCTTGTGGTTGGGAATGTTTGTTTTTAATATAATTAACGCTAATTGCTATTCCCACAAGTTAGAATTAAAAAGATGGCTCCCTTCAGAGAGATTTACAGCTGGAAAAAAAAACTTTTCTAAGGGAAACGTACCTGATCAGATGAATATGCAGAGCTTTCCAAAGCTAGCAGAAGTAACTTGGCCCCTCTCCCCATGTCCTGCAGGTGTAAACCCGTACTGGATAGGGGACATGGACTGCACAGCACCCCGGAAAGCCGTGCCCTTCAGAGAGCAGCAGCCCCATGCCCTCCATACCAATCGGAAATCACTTTCCCAACAGCTGGACTGCTCTGGAGGGAGAACCCCAGTAAGTGCTATGGGAAATCACCTGAAAAACAGAAAAAATAAAACTGAAGATCTCTGATGGATGTTGGAAACCAGTCTGGCCATCAAAATATATCTTTCTCTCAGGCCCGAACAGGGAAAATGGAACCAGAGGCATCACCAGTCTCTGGCACACTTGTTTCCTCTCCCCCATGAGGAGCAGGAAAGGCACTATGCCAATGAAACCCCTTTTCTTCAGCACCTTCTCCCATCCTCTGCCCTGGCAGGCTTTACAGTGTGTGCAAATCCCCCCCGAGGTGGTTCGTGCCACCTTGCTAGCTCACTACCCAGAGCTCACTGCTGAAGAGGACCCTACCCCGGCACCTCCCCACTGCTAGCCATGGAGATGCTCTGTGCACGTGGCCTGAACTTCGGGCCCTGCTGCTGTGAGCATCCAGACTTTCCTCCGTTAGCCCACTTATGGCCACATGCAGGTATGGAGTCACCTCGTGGCTGGTAGTCACTGCTCATGCTGACTTCATGAGGCTCTTTCTGGTCCACTGGGAGTCAGACATATTTCAGCAACCATGATAATGTACACCCCTTTGCTGTCTAAGCAATCCACAACCCAGAGGAGCAGAGACAGTTAAGAGAAATGAGGGTATTTGAGGTCCCATGTGGATGGATGTGGTGGGTGCTGCCCATCGGCTCTTTGGTTGGCATCCCAGTTCTGGGTACTGCAACCCATCACACAAACAAGCAGAAAGCAGAGCTCACACAGCCAGAAACTCAGGAAATTTGAAAACTTCCACTTTCAGATGCAGGAGGCCTGCAACAGGGGAATAAGCAATGACAGAGATGTGGCAGAGCTATACGTACCAGAGAGCACATTCTTGGTCTTGCACAGGCATCTTCCTCCTCCTCGGCATTTTTTCATGTTCTCAACATGATGTTGAATTAATAAGCTTGTTTCCATGTTACAATCTTGACTTATATTATAGCATATGTGGAAGTTGAACTTTTGACTGATGTTCCATGCACTTTCACACCTGTTAGTTTCATTCTACTGCTGAAAAAAAAAGAACCCCCCCCCAAAAAAAAACCAACATTGAAGTTGCTGGGATTTTTAATGAGTTCTATTAACTCCGGTCCTGCTAAACTCTGTGCATGGTTAGTTTCAGGTAATGACTTCTGTTAATGCTTAAATTAGTTTGTAATACTCAATTCTATGTTAGGTTTCCATTAAACATTTAATTAAAGGTTCATTAAAATGGGTCAAATCTCAGGGGATGGAATGAAGAAATCCACTTGCTGTGGCATGGACAGGTCATGAGCACTGAGAAATTGCTTGCCTTGGTTATCAAGCAAAAAAGTTGTGCTTCATCTGTTTCAGCTGTAGAGAGAATCCTGTGTGTTTGCTTAATGGAGACAGTGCAGAGTAGTTTACAGACTGCAGAAATATCGTAAGCACTAATTCGTATTTTTGGGGAAATGCAGAAAGGAAGTTCTATATGTCTCATTGTAAATTATTCAGTAGCAAGATGAGAGAAGGGGGTTAGAATTTCTTGTTTCTGAGTTCAGTTCTTAGAGGCAAATGCAGCAATACTTCTTTAGGATCCCTAAATGGGATTTTGGCATGGGGAATCAAGTGAGAGCACAAATGTATCTTTCTACACCACCACATGTAACTTCAAGGGCCATTCTAGCTTTGGACAATTTCAGTGAGCAGGAGCTCAGAGGTCAATTCACATGCATTGAAAGAAAGCATAACACAGATCACCAACAACAGAATGTATCACAGAGATCTGTTTTCATATAAAAAGCCCCAAACTCCACAACGCAATCCATGCAAATTGTTTAGCTGAATAACAACCGGCTTCTCAAAATGAGAAGGATTTTTTAAGCCTTCAGTAACATCGGTTACTGTAAAGAAGAAAATTTAAAGTAAACAAGTAACCCTAATCTGCATCAAAGAACAGCTGGTTCTGCATGAAAATTGTATTTTTTTGTGTTCTCAGGCAATTTCAAGGCCATCTAGATCACTAAGTACAGCACAGCTGGTGCATGCATCTTGTGGCTCACAGGCTTCGGTGATCTCTAACATCGTGTTGATGAAAGGACAAGGGAAGGTGAGACTGGCTCTGTTGACTACCATGTATGGTGTTTTGCTTCATTTCTCAACTGCAAACTGATAATGACTTCAGGTGCTCAGGTTTCTAGTTGTAGACTGCCAGTTCATACTAGAATACAGAGAAGATGTGGGTTGTGAACTTAGACATATAGCTCTTGAACTAGTTGAACAGGGTTCTAAGTTATTAAAACTTATTTGTGTCATATGTTATTTGTAACTATTTAAGCTGTGAGATACCTCTCAGAAGTTGTTACATGAAGTATGATCAGCATCATTTTCAAAATCATCACTTACTGTCTGTATTTTGTGAGCACAGAAGGACATCATCAGCACTGTACTTTCCTTTCTCATTTAAGGGATGTTAAATGGCCCCAGACATATGAATTAGTCTCACAGCATCCTTCTGAGGGTAGTAGATAGTTTGTCCTTTTACATAAGGAGGAAAGACAAAAAAATAATCAAAGACAAGCATCTACTTAAAAGAATCTACAGTCATTGCTTAAACTTACAACACACATTAACCTGTTTGGTAGAGGATAAGAGAAAGATTCTCTCCACAAGATCTGAGTGCCTAAGGTTAGTTGTAAGATCTTCTGTGATTATTTTATCAATTTCATTTATGGGAAAGGAAATCAAGAAAACAGATGAATGGATCTCTCAAGGTCACATATTGGCCCAGGGGCAAAATGGAACGTAGAAGCTTTCTTATGTGTTTATAATAGGGAATTAATTGATTGCAAATGAATCATGAGAGTAATCAGCTGAAATTTTCATTTGCTTTTACTACTGGCATGTGGTTGCCTATCTTTCACAGATTATACTGCTTTGTTTACTGGCATTGCCCATGTAGCTAATGCTGATGATTTTGCAAATGGGATATGAAGACTAAACATAGGCTCTCACATGCCATTTTTCTTCCATAAATCAGGGCTTGGGCTTCAGCATTGTTGGAGGGAAAGACAGCATTTATGGGCCAATAGGAATCTACGTCAAAACCATATTTCCTGGTGGAGCTGCTGCAGCTGACGGAAGACTACAAGAAGGTGAGAAATCCATCTTTTCTCCTTTTTCCCACTCCAGATTCCCAAAGAAAATCTAAAGAAAGATTAAGTGAAGATGAAGGTCCACTGAAATGAGCCACAAGTGACTTTTACATCTGCATCCATTATTACGTTTGCAAGACTCCTTTTTTAGTACATGCATATATCATACAACTTATTCACAATACAGTAATATTAACATGTTTTTTTATTTTGAAAAACAGGTGATGAAATCCTCGAACTGAATGGAGAATCAATGCATGGATTAACACATTATGATGCCTTACAAAAATTCAAGGTTACGTACTCTCCTTTCAGAACAGTTTCAGCCTTTACATGCAACATGCATGTGAACTCAACCCATTCAATCGTGATCTCTTCTTTCCAACAGGCCAAAAAGGGTCTTCTGACTCTAACAGTCAGGACAAGCTTCAGCACACCTCATTCTGCTTCCAGCTATTTGTCACCCCACTTGTGTCAGTCACTCAGCTCCAGTATATGCATAACCAAAGAAAACAGCTCTTTCAGTTCCGAAAGTCCAGTGTTCTTATTAAATGCTACAAAGCCCAATGATAGAGTCATAATGGAAGTTAGCCTAAACAAAGGTAAGTGCTAAAATTGATTTAGCACGGACAAACGAGGCACTGATTCACAAAACACCACTCATGCTATCTGCATGTCTTTCCTCACTAACATTATTTTCCTGAACTAAGTTTTTTAATATACTAAAGTAGACCATGATGCCTCCAGTGCTAACAGCAATCTATCAGCAGTGGCTTTTGAATACCATCTGTCCTCAAGAGTCAATCATACCATTTCTTCCCTCAAGTGTTGTCACATTTATATCCTTCAGATGAAAAAGTAGATCTCTTAGCAACAACTAATTCCTATGCAGTTCTTATCCTTAATTATTCAAGTAGTTTGCTTCATTCTTGAGGTGGCTAAAAAGAAGTAAAATACATACTTATGTCTTCCTGTATTTCTGCCATTCCTGCTCCAACTGTTACCTTCTCCTATTTACGAGCAATAACTGACTGAAATACGTTTTTAAACACAGGATCAACAAAACAGTGAATAAAGAATCTATGAGGTGACTTACCAAATAGAATGGGATCTCACATCAGAGTATGCAGAGCAAAGAAGTACATTTGCAAAAATCTTGAGCTGTACTGTAGAAAACAAAAAGAGGATTGAGACTATAAGAAACGACCACACACTTGCTCCTTAAATTTTTGGTCTTTTCGTTTCATTCACTCTCTGTGCAGTCATTTGAATTCCGCTGTCACAAAAAATATTTTGCAGAATAAACTTAGATTGCATCTTATGTGTAATATGTACAAGTTGTGAAAACAAGAGTAGGTTCCTGGTTCGTAACAGAATAAGTTAAATAAACTGAAAACAGTGTTTTTTAAAATTATTCTCTCCAATTGCTTGTTTTGACTGTTTATTACACTTTTCTTATTATTATCACTTTTTTTTCAGAGCCAGGGGTTGGCCTTGGAATTGGGTTATGCAGCATCCCTTACTTCCAGTGTATTTCAGGGATTTTCATTCATACCCTCTCACCAGGTTCTGTGGCACATATGGATGGGAGACTCAGGTAGGATAAGAAAATTTGTCTTATGATAACTTTTTTCCATTGTTCTAAAATATTTTACAGCTTTATATTTTATCTCACAAGGCAAGAGGTCAGTGCCTTCTGGAGGCTTTGGGTTAACAGCACATGCTATTCTGAGGGTTTGAGAATGCACATGTTTGTGATAGCCAGAATTTCCAGAAACATCACAGCCCAGTGGGATTGTTGTCACTCGTCTATACTTGGGTTGCTTTGGAGGGTTTAGACAAGCACAGAAATATGTTCCAGAATGAATTCTATAAGTGAAACAATGAGGACATATTTGGAAAAAAACAGAATACATGGTATTTTCTGACTTGCGTGGGTTTTAGATTTTCCCAATTAAAGCTCCTCAGATTCTCTCTTCTTCCCCAGTGGAAATGCAGTTTTACTGAAATGATCCCTAGTGGAAGTATAGAAATTCACCTCATAAGATTTATGCTCAAGTAGTCATGTTGAGCATACTTATAATTGAACAGAACACAGCTTTCTCAGTGACTTTCTTTAACTTAGGTTCTCTCTCTACATGCAGTACTTAGCTGAAAGAACAAAGTGGTTGCACACTTGGAAAGTTTGATATGAATCAATGCCTTCAGAAGGCTTCTTAATATATATGAGAATTTGTAATGAAACAGGGAAGAGTGGACAGCTTGGAAAGATTCAGTTCAAGCATCGCCAGGATTACAATCGTTTGTCACTAGAACTGTTGTGTTAGCAAGTTACTCATACGTAGCAGAAATATGAATATCCTTTCTCATCTGAAATAACACTAGCAGACCATAACAACGTGAGAAGTTGAAGAACTTGATAGGAAGGAAGCTGTAGGTGGAAACAGCAGCTGAGCTGCATACAGCAGAAAGATCAGACACAAAGAGTATGAGTAGCTAAGCATGAACTTCATAAGCTGCATGCAGCAATGCAGCAGATCAAAAAAACCTGACATTCAACTCATCCCCATTCCATTTTCTGTGAAGAGAACAATGAGACAATGCAATTTATATCTGTGATCAAAGTAGAGGTCAACTACACAAATCTGCTTTTTGCATATCTCTGCATGGGTGAAACAAAGATGGGAGGAAAAATGTTTTATTCACACTTTCTTTTAAATATCTCTGCAGGTGTGGAGATGAAATTATTGAAATTAATGAAGCATTAGTGCAAAATATGACTCTGAATGAAGTTTATGCTGTACTAAGCCATTGTGATCCTGGTGCAGTGCAGATTATTATCAGCAGACACCCTGAACCACAGGTAGCACTCTGTATTCTCATTTTCAGTAAAACACGTAATGATAAACTAAGATTAAGAAAGAGAGGAAGTGTTAATCTACAAACAGGTTAAAACAAAAATGCTGCTAATGAAGATGCTGATCTCATTATAAGCATCACTGCAAGTATCTGAGACTGATTATGGTATAAACCTAGGATATGTCCTTGCATATAATCACAAGATTTAAATCATATTTAATTTTTAAAATAAAATATGATTTTTAAATCATACTTTAATCATAAGATTTAAAGATTGCTTCAACAGTTTGTGTGCTGTGAATAAGGAAATTACAGAAATAATATTTAAGGTATAAACAAAATTATATAGATCAGAAAAATAAACTTTAAAGAAATGATTCTTAGTAAGAAGACATAAATATGAAAGAGGGATTATATTCCTCCTTTCCCTTCTGCAACCCCCTCCCCCCCAAAAAAAGTTTATAGAACCATTTTCTATACTGTAATTAAAATTTAGGTCTTCCTCAGCTGTTTGCTATTCAAGTAAAAATTTTGCAAAATCAGATATTTCTCCAGAATGCTTCCTAACACAAACTAGAGCATAAATGATTAACTTTAATTTGTTGCATTAAGTTATCATTAGAAAAAAATCAACATTAAATTACCTTACACTGATAAATCCAGTATTAAAGTTCTAGAGAAATATGCAGAAGTACATTTATCCATATAGAGCCTATTTTACCAAAACAGCCAACATAAATAACACACACACAGAAAAATTTCAGCTCTATTAGTATAGATTCCCTTATAACAGTATGCAATTGCTTAACAACAGTACATGATGTAACTAGGTATATTCACTTCAATTAGAAGACTTAGAGAGGTTGGAAAGTTTTGTGAAAGGAATGAAAGTTTAAATGTTACTTGCCACATAGTAATCTTGTAAAAATATAATGGCGTGGTATTTCCTAGGTGTCTGAACAGCAGCTAAAAGAAGCTGTTGCACAAGCTGTGGAAAACAACAGATTTGGAAAGGAGAGACATCAATGGAATAGTGAAGGTAAGGGGAGTGCATTCATTGACATGCAGTAATTTTGGTTTTTGAAGAAATAAGGACCAAAAAAATAAGCAATAAAACATACTGCTGATACAGATATAAGGAAAACAATGCTATTTTGCTGTCCAAAAATCTAAGCCTTGACATTCTCTCACAAGCCTTTAACTCCTTGTATTGTGTATGCCAGATGATGGTGGGAGATAACTACAAATTTAGCCAGCTGGATCTTAGAAGTAAGCCCTTGTCACATATCTAACCAGACATTTTGATTGTGTTTCTTACACAGGTGTTAAAAGACTAGACACAAGCTGGCATGGAAGACACCCATGTGAAAAACATATTGAAAGAAACACTGCTTATGGCAACCGTAGAGCCCAGAAGCTGATGACCCGCTCCAGCAGTGACAGCAGCTACAACCCCAGGTCCTTGTGTAGTAATGGTGCTGCATATCAACTGAGTGACTTGAAAGAAAGGGTACACAGCATTGATGTACCAATTACCAGACAGCCTGGCCTGCTGTACTCATTGTCTGGAAACAATTTTGAGAGAAGTTCCCCTCTTACTTGTAGTGAAGGAAGTCAACCCTTGCAAAACGCTAAGAAATCAACAGAGATTCTTGTTAGAAAACCTAAATCATCAAAGCCCAAACCTCCTCCAAGGAAATATTTTAAGCAGGACTGCACAGGAAACGACCAGTATATTGCAGATAGAAAAGAAAAGCTTGTATCTGAAGAGACTGAATCACCTTCTGCAAATGTGCAGGTAAAGCAAAACGTGTGTGTGTGTTTGTGAGTCTGGCAGGGGAAGCAGTAGGGCAAAGAGAAGGGCTGTGTGTGATAACAGGAAGTAAGTCAGGGAAAAAAGAGAAGTGTGTGTGTTTGTGGGGCCTGGGGGAGGGTTTGAAGGCCTTCTTTTTTGAGAATATAGGAGTGAGCCAGTTGAGCGCAGATTTGTAGGTTATTCAGTTCCTTTTCTTACCTAAGATAGAATAGAAGATGTTTCACATTTGCATGAGTGTGAGGGACTGTGAGATCTGCATGTTGAAACTAAGTTGTGGCATGTTTAAAAATGGAACTGTTTCCCCGGGGTTTAGCAATATGCCAGTAAAAATGAACAGAACTGTACGCAATACATTTCCCCAACTGGTCCAAATAAACCCATGCAGCTTAGAATGAACTTTGACTATAATGTTAACATCCTAGAAAGTTTCAGTTTTCATCAACAGCTACTAGAAAATTACCTACCAGAAGTTAAATTCGGAGCAGTTAAGTGGCTGTTGGACTTATCACTGCATACAACTCTTGAACCTTCACCCCTCAGTTATTCCAAATAAGGAAGAAAAAATCAATCTTAAGATCAATAAAGTCAAAAGCTTCTCTATTAATGAAGAAAACCTCCTCTGGAAAGAGGGTATGTATTTCTCAGGGCAATATTTCTTTAAGTCCCAAGAAGAAAAGGTTGCTTGTCGGAATGCATTTTAGATACTGAAGAGAAGGTTTTACTGCTGCTGTAAGCACAGAAAAAGGTTTTCCTAGAATAAGTTGCATAACAACCACCACCACATTACAGAAACCTTAAGGAATTCTTTAATTACTGACTTTTTTCAGGACATACACAGTCCTGATTGGTTTTGCTTCCTATTAGCAATCCTGTAGTTTAACTGCATAGCAGACAGCACTTCCAGCACCGTGGTATGGCAGCTTAGTGTCATTGGTTACAATGGAATCAGGTAATTCAGGAACATCTGTTTATGGTGTTGAGTAATATTGATTGCCACCTCAGGGTAATCCTCTCACTCTATTTTTCCAGTGAAAAACGAAAAAGGGAGAGTTCCGAAGGTACAGTAATGATTTAGCTTTATCCAGCTTGTCCTTGGGGTAAAAGATCTTCATCAGAAGAAACTGGCTTATGGTGTTATTGCCACTGACTACAGTTTTGAAATGTCAGCTGCATTTTTTCAATCTGTTTACAAAAGTAGCATAAAATACCATGCTGGCCCTCTTGAAATAGAGAAACAATTAACGTTGTATAAGGATTGCTTCTCAAGCAGAAATAAAAACTTGATTCCTATTCAAATATCTTCTACCAGATTGCAAACAGGTGAAAATATAATTTTCTTCAGAGTCATGTAGTGTGGTTTGCATAATTACATTCTGACACACTTCTGTTTCCTGTTTGCTCAGCAGGAAGTTAGAGAACCAATGCTAGAGGGACAGCAAACAGACGTAACTCACAGTGTCTTCACCACTTCTCCTACAGCTTCTGAACGCACAACTGCTGTTCCAGGGGGCAGAGATCAAGAACGAAAACCAAACTTAGGTATGTTTAATATGATGCTTGCAGCTGAAAATAGCATCTTTAAATGCGCACTTCTCTCATAGCTGTAATTCTTGGGTTGAAGGAAAGAAATTTCAATCCATCAGTCTTTGACAAAACAGAAACTACATTGAAAGAAGCATACTAGACTAGATGATTTATTGTAAAAAGTAAAAATGGACAATTATTACCGTATTTTTATATTATTGTATACTATTACTGTATTTTTTCAATATAAATAAGCCTGTTCTTATTTAAAATGAAAAAATGACATTAAAGTTTTACTTCAGCATTTCTAGAATGCATTGTTATGCTTAGCCTCAAGGAAAGTATTGTAATGGTACGTATCACTGATAATAAATTACTATCTTCTTGTGTTTGATAGACTAAAAGAAGCAGTTTTAGTGGAGACCTGAGTGCAGCTTCTCAATATTTACAGGGGGGCTGTAAGAAAGAAGGAGACAGACTCTTTAGCAGGGTCTGTAAGGGGAACAAGGGGAAATAGTTTCAAACTAAAAGAAGGGAGATTTAGATTGGATATAAGGAAGAATTTATTTTTTTATTTTTTTATTTTTTTTTTTACAGTGAGGGTGGTGAGGCACTGGCACAGGTTGCCGAGAGGGGTGGTGAGTTCCCCATCCCTGCAGACACTGCAGGTCAGGCTGGATGGGGCTCTGAGCACCTGATCAGCTGTAGGTGTCCCTGTTCAATGCAGGGGAGTTGGACCTGATGGCCTGCAAGGGTCATTTCCAACTCAAACAATTCTATGATTCTACATACTAACTGATCTCAAGGAGATTCCTTCCAACTTAAACTGTTTTCTGCAAATCTGTAACTTCTGGTTCAGATCATTAAAACCAATAATGTTCACTTCTACAACATATCTTTCTTTACACTGATGCAGACAAAAATAACTGCAACTGCACAAACAAAAATTTGTTTCCATTCATGTGTACTTCATCTAAGCTATTTGGAAGTTACAGGACTTCCAAAGAAGGGATCATGTTCCTGAGCATGGAAGAGCCTTGTTTTTCTGATAATTTCAGCATCAGGAAACTGAACTTGTAGATCAAGAGTTGTGAATTTAAATAAGGCTTAAATTTTCTAGAAACATTTTAAATAAAATACTTATTACATACTTCTCAGAGACAAATGAAGTTCAAATTAATGAAGTACTAAAAACGCATAAGTAAAAGATGGATGAGGAGAAGTAGGAGGCAGCTTATTAATAATGTTTCTTTAATACAGGAACTCCAGTTTCATCAATACGAAGGCCTGTCCTTAAGAGGCAAGCACGGGTAGATTATACTCTTGATACTACAACAGAAGATCCTTGGGTTAAGATTTCCGACTGCATAAAAAGCTTATTTAATCCTACCATGAACGAAGACAACAGCCACTTAGATTTGCAACCTGGCATTGACACAAATGAAGAACACGAAAATCGAAGCAGCTCAGAGGTGGTTCTGCAGAAATCAGAATCAGAAACAGTCAGTTTGAAAGGGTCAAAATCAGATGAAAGTGATGCTCTGAAAAAGGGCCCTCCTGTAGCACCTAAGCCAGCCTGGTTTCGCCAAAGTCTGAAAGGACTGAGGAAAGCAAATTCAGACCTCAAACCACAGGCAGATCAAAGTTCTTCCGACCTTCAGAGTGTTTCCACCAAAGAACTGCAATCCAGTTTATCCCATCTGTCTTCCAGGGGATCATCGATCAAACAGAGAATAAGCTCATTTGAATCTTTGAGTGCTCCACAGTCACCTGAAAAAGTACACCGAAGGCTCAGCCCAAAACCATCAGTCCAGAAGGAACACTCTCCCTCTGCAAAATGGTCAGAAGGGGCTCCAAACCATTTCAGCCAAACCCTTCTTCCGTGCTCTGAAAATAGCCAACAGTCAAAGTCATCTGTGGTTATAGGTACAAAGAGCTTAGATAGATCTTCCTGTCCCAAGGACATCCTTGCAGCCAGCTCAGAGAAAAGCAACAATGCCAACACCAAAAATCCTTCAGGCCTTCTCATTGCAGAAGCCATTACAACTTCCCATATAGCACCAGTAGCAAAAGTACACAACCTGAGATCACGAAGCTTTCCACTTACTGCCACTCAGTCTTGTGAGATGATGAAGACATTTGATGAAAACTATAGTAAAATCTATTCCATCAGTAACCAGGTGTCATCTGCTTTAATGAAGTCTTTGCTTTGCCTTCCCCAGTCCCCAGTCCCTTCTGGGAACAGTGCATGGGAAGCACTGGACACATTATCTCAGACCTCTGCAGAAGAGGATGGGACTTCTCTCCCACCTGCAAGTGAGAACCATCACCCAGACACCGGATTTTCTCTGAAGTAAGATACTGTATTTGAAATCAGATTTGCAGATCAGTATTGGTGAGTCTCTGTGCTGATTAGCTAATAATATTCTCAGGCAGGATCACACAATAGTAAAGAACAGTGATTGGCAGGATGCCTCACGTAGCTGGTAAATTTAATTTGCTTTTTGTAAATATTGACATATTTCAAGCTTCCTCCTAGTTCAAGAGGAGTATTTCTAGTATCTGAGTGGTAGAAATAGAAAGTGAAACTGACATTGTTACTGCATGTACCAGTGAGGAAGCAGAGGAATTTTAGTATGTTACTTCCAGAAGAAGTGAAAACTTTATGGCTTCCCAAAATTAAACTAGCTGCAGCTAGTCACTGTGATGAGATGGTGCAAACATCCTGATGCTCCTAACATTTGCCTTTGGTTAAGCTGCATATCATTGAAATACTACTACTTCTAGCCTAAAAAGCAGATCTGGCTGAAATACATGAAGGTGACGTAGACAGAGCGAGGCACAGGCATTCCCCAGGACAAAAGGCACCAACAATACTAAGCTTGCTTCCTATAATGTTTTATATGCATTTCCAGTTAGTCAGAGATTTAGGAAAACAACAAAAATCAGAGGTATTTGCGGCAAAATATTTCAAAAGCACATATGAGCCTTCAAAAATTCTTTCAAAACTCTACTGCACAGATTACAAAAAATAATAACAAAAATCTACTGTTTGCATTCTCAAGGAAGATCATTACAGTCGTATGAAAATGAGAAACTGAAAAACAAAAGCAACAACAAAAATCACAGACATGGTTTAGATCTGTTCTATTCTAGAGCCAAGAGATTATTCTTCTATGTGACTGATCCTACTTCTGCTAGGTATTACGATATATGGAAGTATTCATAATACTTATGACATGAACGACCTCCCCAGTGCTGGGGGATCTAAGGATGACTGCTCTAGCAGTGTCTGCTCTGTGCTTTTGTATGTCCTTTCATAACTCAGTGTTTCTTTTCTATTCTTTTCACAATGGGACAGCCTCTCTGAGCTGAGAGAATACACTGTGAGCTTTGCAGATAGCGAGAAAGAAGAAGAGAAACAGGAACAAGGCTCACCTCAAGCATCCGGTGTGTCAGGGCAGTCTGTCATCTCTCTGCTTTCCCCTGAAGAGTTAGCAAAGCTCATAGAAGAAGTCAGATCACTAGATGAAGCCACGTTAAAGGTAAATCAGCCTTTGCTCGGTGTGATTTTTGATGTCATTTTCAGCATGCGGAGTGGCCATTCAGCTTTGCAACTTTTTGTTATCACAGATAAAACTTGGAAAAAATGTTTAAGCTGTGGTACTTATATCTGTGAGCTGCAAGCCACATTATTTTTTCTTGTTTTTCTGTACTTACATCATTAAGCACTGATTCTGTCGTACTCTTAAATTTGATTAAAATTATAATCAGATCTAATTGACTCATATTTGCAGAAACATAACAGTTTTGGACATAATAACACTTCACAATATAGGTAATTGATAAGAAAATTTGATCAAAACAAAACACTTGACATGTCTCAGCATTATGCTCAAATCCTTAATCCTCATTACAAAATGCTCAGTGGACAAACAGAAAATGCATGGATTTTCCTGTCAACTCAGCTTATATATTGGGATGTTCTCGACACAATTTATTTTTCTGCCTAGGAATTAGATGATATTCACGTTACAATTCTGCATAAAGAAGAAAACACTGGGCTTGGATTCAGTCTGGCAGGTGGCATAGATCTAGAAAACAAAGTGATAACAGTAAGTAGTATCTTTCTCAAAAAATACTCTGGAAACAACTACTCTCTCTAAAAATATGTATAACTTTCTGGTTTCCTACTACCAAGGCCGGCTTTTGGCATAATTAAAGTAAGCAGCTGTTTACACAGGGTCAGAAAAATCTTGGTTGTGAGTGAGAATGCACAGAGCTGTCATCTCCAGGTAATTATTAGCAGAAGTGTCCTGTTTCGTTGGGTATTACTCTCCCACCCAACAGTTCTTAAAGCCAACAGCCCTCAACAGCAGGAAGCAACCATTTGGCAAAGAATGGAAAATACACACAGTGAAAATTATTAACTGAATAATTTCTTTTTTTTTCTTTTCTCTTTTCTTGTGTGCCTGTGTGGTAATGGGGCTTTTCAATAGGTTCACAAGGTGTTTCCCAATGGACTAGCATTTCAGGAAGGAACTATTCAGAAAGGAGATGAAGTACTATCCATTAATGGAAAGTCTTTTAAAGGGGCAACTCACAATGATGCCTCAGTGATCATGCGACAAGCTCGACAACCCAGACAAGCTGTAGTTGTCACTAGAAAAGCAAAAGATGGAGAAAAAAGTCACAACGTTTCAATTGGCTCTAGCACATCTTCAGTTGCAAGCGATGTCTCACAAGAATCAGGTAAGTTCAGCAGCATTACCTCACAGCAGCTACCTACTCAGTGTTTAATCAGTATTTGATTTAATCAGTGTTTGACAGGACGAGAGTAATGGCCTTGAGTCAGAGGAGGTTCAGGTTGGATATTAGGAACAATTTCTTCTCACAAAGAGTGGTATTGGAACAGGCTGCCCAGGGAGGTGGTGGAGTAACAATCCCTGGGGGTTTTCAGGAGTAGGGCAGAGATTGCACTGAGTGACATGGTCTAGAGCAGACACAGGCATTGCTGATGGCTGGACTTGATGATCTTACTGGTCTTTCTAACCTTGATGATTCTGTGATTCTAATATTGTCGCCTGAAACCATGGGTACTAATGGAGCTGCTCAGCATCGGCTGGGTGAATTGAGAATTGTGATCAAGGACAGCACAGTTTGTGAAACACTCCTGAAAGAGGTATTTGGGATAGCTTTGGAAAGAATTAATGCATTTCTGAAATAAATGAACCCTCTGAAAAAAATCAGACCAAACCAAACCAGGAAACCAACCAACTGTGAGATCCTCAGTATGACTTTCTGAAAGCATGTAAATACTGTTATTCTAGTAACAGGCCTAACTGCAGTTAAAATGAAAATTCATTTTCTGAATTCTGAAAATTCAGATTCTGAATTCCGATATTATGGTTTCTAATTTGAAGTTTTTACTATGCAAGACTATTTTTCTTTGTGAAAGAGTCACTGGTTTAAACAACATGCTAGTGATTGAGGTAGCAGGTGGCTATATCCATAACACATGGGCAGATTAAATTGCAGCTTTTTGGTTAATAAGAATTTCAAATCTAATGTCAAATCAAGTATGCTTACTGCAAATTTTGTTCACTGAACAGATTTTTTTAGTTCTAGAAAATATCACTCTTTCATTTTTAAATTTCATTTCTGCTATGAGTTCAAACACAACATTCTCTTTGCAGCTTCCCAAAGGGCTGTACAATCACAAAATGAGAAATTAAAAGCTGCCATCTCAATTTGGCTGTTTGCCTTTGCAAACAGAACAGAAGCTCATTTCTTTTATCAGATCTTACAGTCTTCCAGGTATTTTTGTGCCCACCTGCTAACTTTCCATTTATTTCCAGCAACTGAAGATGCAATCTGCACTGTAACTCTAGAAAAATCAGCTGCTGGTTTGGGATTCAGTCTGGAAGGTGGGAAGGGCTCTATTCATGGAGATAAACCCATCATCATCAACAGGATATTTAAAGGTAAAAACACTTCAGTGTCTGGCTGGCAGGTTCTTTGTTGATAAAAAGTAGCGTAGTTCATAACTGACTGCTGATTTATACTTATTAAAAGAGATTTTTGGTAAATGCAGCATTATCCCATGCAATGCAAGTAGTTTTTGCCTCCTGGGAACAGCTGACTTATACCAAACACGGTAGTGAACCCTAATGAATGAAAGACTAACTAAAAACTCCCCCACAGAGAAAATTCTTACTATTTTTCTTCCTTCCCCTACAGGAACCTCACTGGAGCAAAGCAGCCTAGTTCAGCCTGGTGATGAGCTATTACAAGTGCAAACCACAGCCTTGCAAGGACTCACTCGTTTTGAAGCATGGAATATAATCAAGGCATTACCTGATGGGCCCATCACAGCTATCATCAAAAGAAAGAATCCAAGCTCTGTTACCAAGAAGGCATCAGAAACTTTATAAGAGGAGAAATTAGACTACTGCCAATACTACATACAAAAAGAGATGGTGTGGTTTATCACTTACAGACATCTGGCTAGCATGGCGTGGTACTCTGTATATGGAACTTTACTGCCTGTTAGAGACAGCTGTTTGGGTTAAAATGAGAAGTGAAAATGAAAACGTACATGATTACTATTTCAGAAAATTGTTTCAGTGTCAAATAATAACAAAAAATGACTTTATAAATAATATACTGGTTGTAATAAGATGTGGAAGCAATAGTACTCTTATTTTAAGCCATTCTCTTAAAGACTGAGAGCACATCCTGCAACAAAGTGTTCACTTCTGCTTTACTAGTTTTGCTTGCCGCTCTATCTTCCCAAGAGGAGGGAATGTGCACACCCCCAATGAAAGACAGTAACACAGCATCTGTGAAACGCAGAGGAAGTAGGATGCAACTTAGTACTTCAAAAATACAGCGTGCCCTGAAAAACTCCAACGTTTCTATTCAAACTGAAGAACAGCCTAAAACTGACTAGGATAGCTTTCTATTAGCAGCTGAAAGAGCTGTGTTGACTCAAGCACCCAAACTAGGGACAAAAAAAAAAATAAAGGGAGCATCTCATAGTATTGCTAGGATGAAAAGCAGGAAGCTGAGGGCAACAGAATGAAGATTCTTCTGACATTCCTTTGGTCAGAGGTCTTATGGGACCAGAGTCAAGAACAGCAAGGCCATCTAGAAACAAGAGTGCACATTACTTTTAAATACCTTTGTATAATTTTTATAAGGAAAAGTGTCAGTATTTAGAAATTCAGCCTTCTGAATTCAAACTTTTACTCTGAAAACACTAATTTGGACACAAAAGTACGCAGCAAATGCTGCTGCATGTATTCTGGCACCACTTTCCATATGCTGTATAGAGTTCCACGAGAACAGAATGCCTTAGATTACCTCAGTGTCATTTGCCAAAGGTGTCCTCACCCAAAACAATTTAAAAACTGACACAGAACCACCAAGGTCAGTTGGATCTTTTTTTTCTCCCTCTTCCAACTGTGCTTTTCTTACCTCTTTCAGTGTTTTCTTTTGCTTCTGTTTCCTGTCATCTGTCAGGATCAAAAGAAGTGCAAACACTGTCAGAAGCGGCACATCTCACTGGAGGCACTCCAAGATCTTACAGGATGATCTTTGCTAAGACATTTGCATCTCTGATTTGGCATGGCAGAAGGATGAATGTTAAGTGCTCTTAATTGCTTCTGGATAGAACACACTGAGCACTCAGAAAAAGCAGCCTGAAGTTATTTTAATGAAAAGCCTCAACCACCACCTTTGTTGTTCAGAGTAGTATAAAAATATAACAAATGTTTTAAAAGAACTAATTAAAAAATCCCACTATCTGCAAAAGGTTTAATTGCAGGAATTACAAGTGGTGACTTGAGCTCCACTCACTGAACCTTCTGAAAATTAAATTAACCACAATCTTGCAAAGACTTGCCCAGTTACTTAACATGAGGCCTGATACTAAAACCTGCAACACATTTAGGGAAGTAAGTATGAGCCTCTGTAACGTCAGGGCCCATCTCTCTCCTCACTGAATTTGTTACCTTTCTTTAAGCACAGAAAGCAGCAAACTAAATAGGAAACAAGGACCAGCCATGGACAAAGAAGTCAAGAATGAGAGCCCTCACCAAAACATTATATCCCCACTTAGTGGGGAGTGCAAATTAAAGGGAAGGCTGTTTGCTGTCTCGCTGCACTGAATTCTGAGAAATGCTGGAGATCCAAGCGGTGCTTCAAGGTACCCTGTGAAGGGGTAGGAGGAACAATTTTAAAGAGAAACAGGAAGATATAGCAGGAAAGACAACAAGGTACAGCAGAAAAAAATATTTATTTCATCACCCTCATAGAAGTTTTTACATCTTTGTACATAAAAAGGACTGAATTAAAAACTGCTTCCCTAAAAAAATCTATTCCACAAGGTGAGAATTACAGTAGAACACTTTGTATGCAAACCTATGCCCCACACCAACATAACACAAATACACGGATAAAGAGCAGAGCATATTAACTTTGTTAAATAACCAAGTTAAAGCATTAAAATCACAACCTACCAATTGCTAATACAGTAATTAATTTTCCTTTTGTGATTCTATGTAACCCATAGCAATGTCTGACATTCCCACGGTAACCAGCACCGTACATATTTTTAAAAGCTGCACATATCACAACACGCTTGATCAGGAGCTGATTTCCCAAGTCAGTGCTGTCAGGTAAGTATTAAAGAGAGTATTAAAGAGATGGCCTGCCAAGTCATGACTGAGCTACAGAAATGACTGTTTACCTGTTGAGACCTCTCACTACAAGAAGCTGAAAAGTGTTTGAAATACCTGAGTATTTCAAGTGCAGTTAAAAAAAACAAGGCAAGTAAAGTGCTTAATCCTCTTTATTGCCACTCTATCAGCGCAGTTTGGTTTGATGCTGTGGAAATGACTGTCATGGTACAGAGGGGAAGAAAGAAAAGTGTCTACAAGCCAACCCACAGACCTATTAATTGATTTGCATTGCTAGACTTTGATTTAGGAAAAGCAGCACTTAACTTATATTTACCACAAATATCTACGTCTGTGGGAACAAACAATTGGGATCCTACACACAATCCAATTAATTCTGACTTTTCTGAAACATCCTAGCAGCTCTGTGAGGGCTGGCATCAGAAGAGCCACCTATTTGTCTGTTAAGGAACATTGTTCCATGGGAGTCTGCACAGAGCTTCAGAGAAACTGTTTCGCTTGCACCTGACTAATGCTGGTAGAGTGGATTTTATGCTATAATCATAGACTCTGATGAAGAACAGATCTAGTATATTTGTCTCCCACAGAAAGCCAGCAGTGCTGCCTGCAGGATTCTTCTTGCCTCTAGTGTGACATCTTCTAATTATAGAAATGAAGGATATCCTATTAGAAAAGTATGCATTACTTTGAACAATTTCACGTTTACCGAGGATCTTTGTCAGCAGAAAAGTGTTACTGGCCAACTTCCTACTTCTCATGATCACTACCCTCAAACTGCCAGTTCATTTCCTACGCTCAGCTGGTGATGTCAGCATTTGGTCTCATCATGCTTTTAATGCCTTAACAGCTTTGGTCAGATTGCTGTAAAATCCAGCTATGTTAGCTGGAAAGAAAGAATCCACGACAGTCTGGGGAAGATAGCCACCAAGATCGGTCTGAAAGAAACTGAGGAGCTGAGTCCTGTCTGGTTCCCTGAAAGACAATGCAAATGATTTTATAGCCAGAGGTTTGGAAACATTAAGGACTTTACAATGACTCTCATATATGAACTAGGTGATGATAGATATTTCTAAGTTAGTTTTTTTAAACAAACAACAGACATTAATTTTAAATTTCTATAAATGTGTGTGTCAAATTACAATTAAGCTAGGCCCTATTGAGTACGTGATTCTGTTTACAAATTATGGCAGTGTAACAAACAGCTAGATACACATTTACCAAAATTAAGACCATAACCTATGCTCTGCTGAATCTCCATTTAAGAGGTCAGCAAGAATTGTGACAACAGTTCGTGTAACATTCACTTCTCTCAAAGAAGAGAACTAACTCACAGCATAAAAGAGAACAGAATAGGCACTCAGTCATAACAATTACATGTCACAGGAAGATAGAAACATGTCATTGCCAAGGAACTACACACTGCAGATAGCCACATACACACAAACACGCTGCACAATGGGTAAGAAAGGGTTCAAAATATAGTGGTCAAATAGATCTCTTCTTACCCTGGAATTGGTATGCAGAAGCAGCCACAGGGATAATTATACCCTCTCACAAAATTTGCTTGAGGGGGACACAGTGGGTGTTCCACATTGGTAGCTATAAGAAAAAGCATTCAAGAAGTATGTCATTTACACAGGAGATGGGAAAGAGTCCTTTGTACTCAAAGCAGCAGCTGAGAAGCACATTCACTCTAAGAAAACATATTTGAAAAGAATAAGCAGCATAACGCTCCTATTATTGGGCTGCATCATACAAGCACAGAAACTACCATTGAAGTAGAAACTGCTGGGGCTGCTGACCTGAGAAATCAAAGAAGTGTTACATTCAGAAGTAACTGTTGCTGAGCTCTGAACCAAGCATCAGGACGCCCTGAGAGAGTGTTAATGAAACTGCACTGCCTAAGTGCATTGCTGATCTCTGGGTTTCAACCAAGTTGCTTCCAACAAATCCATAGCACAGAGGTATAGACCACTTGACTGCTAAGAAAGAGCACTCCAGGAGCAATACTCCAGGTATTAGAATTTCTGGCTAACCATTCCTGAATAGCAGGGGAAAATTGGGCAGCTGAGCAAAGAAGCAATAAAAGCAGTGATTTGCAGCAGGCAAACAATTGCGTGAAGATGAAAAAAAAAACAAACTACAAAAGAATATGACTTATGCCTAAGAACAATGCAAAGAGACCACAAATATTTTATCCTTTAATCAAGATTACAACACGAACATAAGCATCTTACCAGCAGATAGCATCGTCCCATCCTCATATTGCCTCATTAAGATCACATCCACAAATTCTCTTGGTGAAATAATCTTCATGAAAGCTGAAGGGGTTGTAGTTCTGCATACAGAGACAGCCTGGAAATTACAAAGGACTTTACATCAGTTGATGTTTCCAAAAGTACAGCATAAATATCCCTGTGCTTTCTTGTACTCTTTCAGTTACACTTGATGAACTTATGAAGGAGTTATATTACACTGTTCACTGAAAAAAAAAAAACAAAAAAAAAACAACAAAAAAAAGCAAATCAGCACAGGCAAAAGGCACCATGGTATGCTAATTAAATTATTTAATGAAGGAAAACACACCAATGTTGCATTGATCCCTGGTTGTTTAAGGAAAGATGCCACAAAAGATGCTGAAAAGCAGATCTGGCACACATGTGCTCAGTGGACAATTAAAACACTACTCTTTTTCAGGACTTTCATGAAGATACCTTCTCTGTAACAGGTCGCTTAAGAAAGCAACTTGATACCCAGATACTGTGCTGCAGAAACCTTCATATTTCCAGTAACTAAAAGAGGGGAAATTTAGATTAGATGTTAGGATGAAATTCTTTACTCAGAGAGCAGCGATGGCTGGGCGCAGCTGCCCAGAGCTGTGGGTGCCCCATCCCTGGAGGAGTTCCAGGCCAGGTTGGATGGGGCTGTGGGCAGCCTGAGCTGGTGGGGGCACACAGCACATGGCAAGGGGTGGAGCTGGGTGGGCTGTAAGGTCACTTCTGACCGAAGCCACTCTGTGATTCTCTAAACATCTGTGAAGGAACAGGAAAGACTGCTAACGGAGATTCTGCTTGCCTCAATTTGCAGCGGTAACACTGTAGTGCAAGATCTTCAGCGACATAAGTTTACTTATCTTTAAAATACATCGTATTTAGCCCAAAACATAAAGCAGCTCCTTTCAGAAAGACAGCCCTTCAAGAGAACAGATACAATCTACTCCCATAACGGTACGGAGAGGCACATCCCAGCACACCGCAGCCCTTTCCCCGCAAGCGACGTCGGCTGTTTCGTAAGCGGCACAAACAGGAACGCCGAGTCCCCAAACCCACGCTCAGCACTCACATCGCTGACAGCCTCCACCACCTCGAAGTCCTTCACGTTCTGGTCCCACTGGGTCCTGAGCCCTCCGGCCACCGGCTTGATGCACTCCCAGACCTGCTGCGGGCGGGCGGCCACGGTGCCCTCGGCGCGGTACCTGAGGGGAGGCGAAACGAAACCGAACGCGCTGCCGCTCCCGCCTCGCCCCGACCCCGCTTCCTTCCGCTAAGCTCACTTACACGTTGCCGGCGAACTCGGCGGACGGCCTCCAGGACACCGCGACCTCGTTCTGCGGGCAGGGAGAGCCGTCAGCCGCCCCGCCGGTCTGACCGCCCCAGGGCCCCGACCGCCCCGCATCCCCCGGCGCTCACCGTGCGGCGGCAGCTCCGCCAGCCGTCCGCGTCCCGCCGGTACAGCCCCATCTTGTCGGCCGCCGACTCGGCGAGCCCCGCGTAGTCCATGGTCAGGGAGGGCGGGGCAGCCGCTCGCACACCGCCTATGAGGCGCCGCGCTGCGCCGCCCCCGTGGGCCGATGGCGGCACCTCCCCCTCACCTGAGGGCTGCGACATCCTGGCGTGGCACGGCGGAGGGTTAACTGCATGGACTTCCAGCCTCCATAGGCAACGAGTAGGAGACCTGGGATAGGAAGGATCGGAACACGGCTCTGCCGAAAAAGGCTTGGCGGTGCTTCTGGATGGCAGCTGCGCGTGAGCCAGCGACATGCCCTCGCAGTCCGGAAAGCCAAGCGTGTCCTGGGCTGCATCCAAAGCACCGCTGTCAGCTTGGCGAGGGAGAGGATTTGCCCCTCCGTTCTGCAATGTGAGATCTCACCTGGAGTACCGTGTTCAGATCTGAAGTTCTTAGTAGAGAAGAGACGTGAACCTGCCAGAGCACATCAAGAGGAGAGCCACAGAAATGACCCAAGGCATGGAACACAGACTGAGATCTGGGGCTGTGCAGCCCGGGTTGTGGGGAGACCTGAGAGCGGCCTCTCAGAACCTAAGGGGGCTGTAAGAAAGAGGGGACACTCTTTAGCAGTGTCTGTTGTGATAAAACAATGGCAAATGGTTTCTGACTAAAAGAGGGGAGATTTAGACTGGACATAAAGAAGAAGTTTTTTTTATAATAAGGGCAGTGAGGCATTGGCACAGGTTGCCCAGAGAGGTGCTGGGTGCCCCATCCCTACAGACACTGCAGGTCAGGCTGGACGGGGCTCTGAGCACCTGATCAGCTGTAGGTGTCCCTGTTCAGTGTGGGGCAGTGGGACCAGATGGCCTTGAAGGGTCCCTTCCAACTCAATTCTTTGATTCCATACTTCAGGAAGCAGTTCTGTGCTTGTAGGATGGTGGTTACCTGCTGCATGGATTCAGTAGGAGCATGTTTCTGCAATCACATCAGAGAGCCTTGTCTGATGTACTTCTATACAGGTTTAATTCAAGTGCTCCAAGTACACTGCTTTTGATTTTCCAATAGTTTTTTGGTTGTTTTTTTTTTGTTTGTTTTGTTTTTGTTTTTTGTTTTTTTTTTAAACAGCATAACATGTAATAAAGGAGAATGATGTCAAAGCAAGGTACAGTTAACAGTAAAACACAGGACTAATTATGCTTTTCCCACCTTGAATGGCTGACTGTGGTAGTTATTCTAATAGACCTTAAACAGGAAGTACAATGACTACACAAACCTGTGCAGGAAGTACAATGACTACACAAACCTGTGCACAAACCTGTTCTAAACACAAAAAGTTGGGGCACTTTCTCAGACATTTGAGCATACCAGTTCATTAGGCTCAGACATATTTAGTTCAGTATTGTTTTTTGATTTCTTTTTGGTGAGTTTTGTCCCAGGTTTCAGGTACTTTTCCTTGCTATGAATGACCTGGATGTATTGGTCATTGCTGCTGTTCTGTGGATCACTGCTCGATTCAATGGAAACTGAGTCAGATTCTGTTAGAGACTGCTCCAGTATATGCTTCATTTTAGGTTTCACATGCGGCTCAAGATAGTGCTGATCAACATTTTTCAGGTGCACTTTTTTGTAGGCATATGGAGGTCTGTCCAGGTCTAGCTCAAAACCATCATCCCAAGATTTGTAATGCACTTTGGCTAGGTCTTTGCTCGTAAGAACATGGCCATCAGCACGCTCCCCAATATAAAATCGCGGTGCTGGGCGAAGGTCAGACAGTGACCGAGGGCGATGGGATCTTTTCATATAGCGTCTCCCAAGTTCCTCTTCATCCTCCTCATCTTCACTGGGATGAGGAGAATACATGCGTTGTGGTGTTTGAACCACGTATCTTCTGATATTGTGCGGATACAACTCAACAATATCTTCTGGCTCTTCTATTCGGAATTGCCTTTGGAGTCGGGAGGTAGAACGGCCTGATTTTTTACGGGGTTCACTTTCATTAACAACATAGTATCTGGTAGCATGTGGTCTGCGTCCCACAAAAACAGGAGCCCCCGCTCCAAAAGCATCTGGATTTACCTGCCGAATGCTTTTCCTAAAGAGAGGCTCAGAGTGAACATCTTCAGTACGTTTTTTGAAAGCCACTGGCGTATAGGCCTTTGTTTTACAGAGCTCACTTGCACTCCCATGCACAACACTTGGGTACCTTTAGGAAAAAAATAAAAAAAAAAGGGAAGGAAATGTTAGGAGATATGCTTACCAGTATAATTAAAACGGAAGATATTCGGAGTGTTACCGGCATTCTGAATAGTATCTACAAATGATTCTGCTTTTAAAAAAACCAGTCTTGCCTGCTAGTGGTATGGTCGTTTCTTGCTTTCTGTACACTTGATACTGAGGGCGTTAAAGAAGCTGAAGTTGTGGGAGTTGCATTCACAGGTCTTGCTGCATCAGTCGAGGGCACGGTGTGGGGCACAGTCTGGGAGATGGTTTGTATTCTGGTGCCTTTGCTCACAGGAGATTCAAAGTTCAAGACGCTGCCATTCTTCCGTGGGGTTGAGGCCCGAACAGAAGACTCCTGGCTAATAAGACCACCGTCTTGGTCTGGTCTTTTGTCACTCCCATCCAGATTCTGGAATCTGGCTAGAAAACAGAATTTATTACAGGAACTCTCCAAGCCTCTAAATTTAGAAGTTGTGTAAACGCACTGGCTCAAATTTACCCAAAGGTCAGAGAATTTAATGTAGTTTCTCATGTCTAAAATCTGAGAGGTAAAAGGTGTAGGCACAAATCCCCTCAGGTACAGTAGATGAGTAAGTCTGAAATCTCTTCAATGCAGATGAGATGTTTAACTTAGAGAGGTCAAAGGAGCCATTCCCTTTTCCCCTCTTCTACTTACTACCCTCTGAATTTTGAGTAAAATCTGGCATGATTTAATCATCAGGAATGTCTACTAGGTTCTGTCCTGTGGGTGGTAAAAGCCAGAAAATACCCAGCACAGAGATCTCAGTGAAAACTACATGCCTTGGCTTTCAGTGCTGCCAAGATTAAGTCAAGCTGGGCTTAAAAACCATCTAAATGTATGACTACACAGGAAACATGTGTTTTGTTTTGTTTTTAATACAGTTGAACCTCCCTATGTGTATGAGAAATAAAAATATCTTCACGTCCAAATCCCTTATTAATAGTGGAATTTCCTAAGCTCAACAACTTACCTACTGCCATTTGCACCACCTTTTTCTTATCTTCAGTTCTTTCCTAAAACACATTCAGGAGAATGAGAAGGTTATTTTGGATTAGAAAGTAAATCCAGTACTGCATAGAGATAACAAAGGCAGGATGGATTTACATTGTGAAATATTGAAGATGACATTAATTAGGCTAGCACTTCCTTGAAAACCCACCAATTTGTATGTGAAAGTACTTTGAGCTCTACTTACTGCTTGTATCTTCATTCTCAGCTGATTGTTGGTGAATTTCAATGATCTTGCAATACTTTGTAGGTAATAGATCAGCATGCTAGAAGTGAAAGAGGTGATTATGAGTCACATTAAACACTCTTGACTGTTTTCTCTTTAAAGGTTTATGAGTCATCAAAATGGCAAAGTCAGTCCTTGTGTTCCAGCATTTCCTTTATACTGTGATAATGGATCATACCTTTCTTTCAGGCAAGCATATATGAAAGTTTAACAAATAAGTGATATTGAAAACAGATTTAACTACAGGTTGAATTGTGCCTGTGCTTTTTGCAAGTCTTTTTATTATGCATGTAGCCCTGTGTGCATTTCTAGCTTATTCTGTTTCAGTTCCAGACACGCTCAAAATGAAAATTGTGATAGATGCTTTCTCCCCCCCACTTTTTTTTCTTTCTTTTTTTTTTTTTTTTTTCACCCCAAGGTTACTGAACTACAGCTAAATTGTAAGCTCATTCCACTGTCATTTTGTTGGCTGGCTGGAATAAGACCTTGTTACATTAACACTGACCCAGCTGACATCAGATCTAGCCTGACAATGGCTTTCAAATGAAACAGACTTATGGCTGAACTAGATAACATAAACATTTATGTAGGTACTCAGTCATCAGTTTGAAGCAGTCAGTAAATTTTCGTGCATTTCTAAATACGACAGAGGAAAAAGATACAAATAGTAAATACTGCTTTAGGTCCTTTCAATTACCAAGCTGGTAAAACAAACTGCGCTCATCTGTTTATGGAGAAAAAATGATAGAAAGGCACCTGCAAAGCAAATGATACTTCACAGAAGCAAAGTGAATTTCCAACAGCTCAAAGTAAATATTAATTCCCAGCTGTGAACAATTATTTAGAGTCTGGCATAAGAAAGGACTTCCACTGGATAGTCTGCAGGAAGCTGTATTACATTAACACTTAAGAGCAGACCTTCGTAACTGATTTATCTTGTCAGGAATCAGTGTGACTGGGTAGCTTCTTTCAATGATACGCCTGTGAACAGAGTTCAGTCTAAGCAGAACTAATCGCCCTGAGGAAATGGAAAATTATCTTCTGAGGTGCTCTTGAGTGGGAAGAAGGATCTTAAAACTTCCTGGAGCCAAGAGCATTGTAAGCTTTGACACAACAGAATGGACTTCCTTTAACACAGGGTCCAACTTCCTTTAGCACAGAAGCAGCTTTTTGAAAATAGGGTGACGGCATTTTCAACATACTCTCATTCCCATCCGATGCTTATAGCATACATTCAGTAAGGTTGTTTTTTTCTTTGTATATGCTTAATAATGTTACTGTTCCTCAGTATCAACATGAGACTGTCTAGAGATGAAGTTAGTATTAACACAGTGGAGTTAAATTTGCTATGAGAAACAAAGTACTTACAATAGAAGTAAGAGCGCAGGGAGGACCACCACAGGACTGCTGATGTAAGTAACCACTGAGTTGAACCACACAGGAAAATCATTTTTAATTGTTTCAGAAACAATATCATATATTTTGTCTTGTCCACTACAGGGAAAGAAAAAATAAAATTAAATCGTAAAAAAATCCTTGGTGTGTCCACTTTTTAAGCAGCGTTGCACTGAATAATAATAAAAAAATTAATCTAAGACCACTTATATACAGTGTAAGTGTACTGAAGGAAAAAAAAAAAAAAGGCAAAAACAAAAACTAAAGGCTACTTGTTCATTACTTACATTTTAAACAAATTTGCAAGAGTGCAAAAGCACTGACCAGGCTTGAAGGGTACCAATATGTGATAAATTTCTTGATGGCACACTGCATCATTTAAATATGAACTAGTGGAACCATGTATATAAAGCAAAACACGTAACCTCATTTAGGATGATGAGGTATTCAACTAATTAATTCTTAAACTGGAAAACATGGGCAGCACGAAAGCATTGCCCCATCCAAAAACTACTATTTATTGATAATTTGGGTATTGTTGAACCTGATTAACTAATTGAGGGTGAAATAAAATCATTGCCATTTTCATTAGTCCGTTATAACTTACCTGAAAGGACCACAGGTTAAAGATGGCTTGTATCGGGCAATAGCAAAAATTGTTGGTAACATGCACAAAAACAACATGAACAGCAACATGGCCAAGTAGAAATTATTGGATCTGCAAGAAGGCATAAACGTTTCAGATTACCCTAATCAGGGAGAAAAGCAGAAGCAACATGAAAGATGCAAGTCTTCATCTACCTAACAAGTTCAAGATTACGTTTCTGAAAGATCAAAATCATTCTGTTCCGATTAAAAAGTCTGAACAGAGCCACTTTAAATAGACCCTTAATGGTCACAATTTTATTTGTACTGCTTTCCAGATACTGCTGCTACAGTCAGAGAACTGTTTATAGCACTGTTCTATAAAAACTCACTTGACTGTCCAGATTTGTTGGGGAAAATAAGAAAAAAGAAGCAGAATTTGATTCATCTTCAAAACATATTAGAAATAACTGATTCCTAAGATGTAAAGATGCCCTAAATTATTTCAGTTTGAAAAAATAATTCTTATATTCATCCTGATAGTATAAAAAGGGGAAGTTCTATTGTGTGATGCAGCAGATAAAATAGGATACTTAATGGTTTTCATAAAAAGAAACACCAAGATACAGAACTTGCAGCGATTTACACATGGAGCTTATTGCACTTAATCAGATTGGTATGGAAATAAATGATCTCTGTCAGGCCGCATTTCCTGATCTGGGAATATTCTGTGACATATTATTTAGTTTGATTTCTGTTTATCCCCTAACTTTCACAATAAAAATACTTTTGATGGTACTGCTTGATTTCCTCTGTGAAACGCCAAGTTTGCTACGAGTCCTTCTGCCCTGCATACTGCCATTGAAACTCATACCTTCCCTTTTCGGAGAGAATATCTAGATGTTTTCAGTACAATCACAAACCAGCTTTGGGCAATTCAATCCCGCTTGAGTCTCTTTTGTGTGTATCTAAGTACCCTGCTGTAACTCCAAATTCTCCAGTTTCTTGGTAACTAATTTTTTTTCTTCACAGGCCTTTGATATCTGTCCATTTTGATTGTCAATTTTCAGAACTAAAAGCTCCTTTTGTTTTGTTTCTGCACACAGAAGACATTTCCATTGACTGCGTTGCATTTATTCTTTATCTTACATTCTTATTTGGACTAACCGAGAGGCTCTAAAAACCTGCTGATGTGGTACATTGCACGTTAATACAGCCCAGCTCCTCAGGTACATGAGTCCAATCAACTTGAGGACATTGAATGCCGGTAAACAAGGTGAAAAGAAGGCTCCCATCCTGGAAGAACAATGTCATGTCAGTGCTCAGTGTTGCCACAGCAATTTTAACAGCAAAGCATTGCATGAAAAGAATAGGTAAGCAACAAGTCACTAGCAACAGACAAATTCTTAATACAATAAAGTGTAAGAGAATGCTTTGGTAGTATCTTGCTGGAATACATTTCATTGAGAACTGTCATACTTGGCAATCAATCAGATCACTTGCGGATTACATACCAGATCATTCCTTGATTGTAGACCAAATGCAGTACATTCTCTGCAATTTTGAATTCACCATATTCTGGCTACAAGAAACAGAGTATAGGATAAATATTTCACCTTACTCTTATTTTTTTTTTCTGGATCACTTATTAGAATCGTTTGGCTGACTCCATTTTCAGACAGCACATGGCCTGAAATGTCTGGATCAAATACCACCTTCTGGCAGACAGTGAGAACCCAGTAAACCTACTCAGTATCAGGGGATTAGATAAACTAATTCATCTCTAGTTTACTTTGTTTACTTAAGGACAAGGAACAGACTTAGCCTTTCATGCCTACAGCTGCTTGCTAACCAAATACTACAGTAATTTCCTTCCTTCTTGGATCACTGTCTCTATTATGGACAGTTGTTACAGCTAAGAAAGGAAGATATGGGATGCAACATGTTCCCTCTGTTTTTCTAAAGGCCAACAAATTACTCATCATTTTCTATGGGATTGTTCCATAATCTCATTCTGGGAAAGACAAAAGTCTGTGCACCACAGCCATGGGAGTAGGCCTGAGAAAAATACTCCATCTCAGCATTTATCCTGTACTCTCCAAATAAAACTCAGTGCGAGTTGTGCCTTTATAGATTGTGCTATGTAGAAATTATTTACCTATCAAAAGGCTTTCAGAACATCCAGTACTATGGGAAGGAGCCCACCCATCACCAGCATCTTTGTTTCATAAAATAAAAGCCTGTACTTACAAACTTGCTTTCTAGGTCCCAGCACCAGCAATCACTTAAATATCGGACACACAGTCCACGGAAAAAATCAATTAGCAGGATGCTCGCAACTGTGAATATCATGTCGATGATTGACAGCTTTAGCATCTCCTGTAAAACATATTATTCCAACATATTGAGTCATTCTTGAAACAAACTGCCTTGCATACAGCTCTTTTGCATTTATACTTGCATTTCACATTTTGAATCATGCTCAGTACCCTGATGAAGCATGATTTTATACAAAGTTTCCTTATATGCATTTCCTGTTTGACTTTACCCTTGTCTTTGCCTAATGTAAAGAACAAACATAATTAGACTTCAAGTGTGCCTTCTACAGTTTGCAGCAATAAAACTCTGGGCATGGTGGTCTCAACCTTTCTAATGAGCCTACTGAATATTTATCTAGATAGACAGGATGCAGCTATTTTCTCTATTGTACCCAATCCTTTGTTGTACTGACTCTTGAAATAGACACTTAATAAGTCCTTCACAAGGAGAAATGCTTGTTGTTCACCGAAAACCACAGCCCAATGACAGTAGGGTCACCAAGCCACAACAGAAGTCTGTTTTGTGCTTACAGATTAATGGGGTTGCTCCTTAATTAGTTGAGCCTTGAAAACATACAATTAAGTAGAAAAGATTATCTAAAAATAAAAACAAAGATCTCTAACCCATTCTGTAAAAGAAGAAAAGAAAGAACAGTTCAAAAAAATACCCGATGCCTGTGGAATAGGGAGGGCAGCAGGCAGAATAGAAGTCAGCCTAATAGACCTAGGAGGAAATTTGGCTCCTGATGATCAAACAAGACCTTTGATATTGCTCACTTTGGAACAATGAACTAAGCAAGCCAGAAATGTGCTAGCATCATTTTTCGTTTAGTGGCCTGGGCGCTGGATGAGTGCAGCACTGACAGTGACCAAAGTACATCAGGATCAAATGACAACCTTTGTAATACGCATCCCATTAAAATGCAATCTATCTGCATCACTCATCAGTAGAGATCTGCCTGTGCAGAAGACAGAGACTGAAGGCTGGCTAAGAACACTTGTACAACACTAAGCACATTGTATATACTGAACAACAAACAAAGCTCTTGTGTGGCCATACCAATCTGTGCAATCTTCCCTCTTTCTATACAGCCCTTAGCTAAATTTCTGGAATTTACACCAAGAAAACCTCTAAAACTGAACACAGTATGACATGGTTTTAACTTCTGGTGAAAGAGGAATTAGGAATAGATTCAATAATATAACAGTGACATACTTGACCAACGTAGGTCTCCCAGCACTGATTCTGGGCAGAGCTAGAGGAAGCTGTGTTGTTAACCAGTGAATCAGAGGTTGGCAAGCTTTGAGCGTGAGATTTGTTGCTGTTCATTTGTGCATCAGAAATAGTTGCAGATAAATTGCCTTCTTTAGGAGGAGTTCCAGTTGCAAAAGAGGGGATAGAATTACTTGAATTGCTGTTAACCTGAAAAAACAAATGTCTTGAAAACTGCATTTTCACCTGTACTGTTTCTCTCTTTACACCTGCATACATGCAAAAGCCTCATGTCTTCAACAAGGCATATGTACACATGAAAACACTTCACATGTTTTCAAGCAGCAATTAGATGACTTTATAGTATCTGCCAAAGCACAAATGCAGTTGGAAATTTTTTTAGAACAGTGATAGAAGCTGATTTTAGGTCCAGTACCTCCAAATACCTAAAACGCTGACATTTAAGTAATTGAGGAATGCACGTAAATATATTATTTATTTCTCTACACGTCAGCAATCAAATGGATCCAGTTATCCAAAAGACTACAAGTATTCATAAGTGAACATTACAAAATAAACGTCACAATCCTTTCAAATTGTAGTATGCTGTAATGCTTGGATTTCACACTAATTTTCACCTGAGTTGAAATATACTACGGATGGAATTCTTTCTGTTGTAAAGTCGACTCATTTTGCACATTAGCAAACATTAACTTACACTGTCACTCATACTGTTCACTTTATCCAGGAGAGCAATGATCAAACTGTAGAGATTTCCCAGATAGAGAACAAGAACTCTGAAAACAGTAAGACATAGGTTATCGACATCCCATGAACTTGAATATATTCTCCTGTCTGGTAGAAATAAAACACCAGCAGAACTTTCTTCTTCCTCCCTTGTTCTTCACATTCTTTCTACACTGTATCATGTCCATACCTTGCAAGCTGAAAGCGAAGAGTGGTCCTTGGATGGTACATCTCTAGAGCTGCCACGAGTTCAAAAGCAGAGGGTGCAATCATGGTAATCAGTGACACAACTACGCTTACCTACAGAACAGAAAGGCACAGCGCTGTTGTAGCCTCGCACGCTGATATCCTATGGTGCCTTTACTGCTGATTGGAATATTGCTGATGCACGTGCTTTTGTGACTGCTTTTCTTGGAGAATATACTTTGAAAAATTATCATTGGCATTAGTAATAACTGCAGTTGGGACCCAAGATTGAAGACCTGACATATTACTCAGGAATCTTTGCTGTAGATAATTATATTCTAGCTTTAAAGCTATTAGCTTATGAATATCAAAATTCACCATGTTGGAAATACAAAGAAAGTATCGTCCTCTGAAATGGATGAATTGTTCTCTGTACACATTTACTTCCTATTCTCAGCATCCACTCCTTCCTCTGAATAAAAATATTCACAGAACATGCAGTATTCTTCAGCTGACATCAATAGCCATTGTCAAAGCTGATTCCTTTCTAACAGCTCTTCCTAGCTCTTCAGCTCAGTGTTCACTCAGCTCAGTCATGGGCAGAAGAGACTTCAAACTTTGTCTTCATGAAATAAGAGCCAACTAGAACTGCAGTCTCAGAGCAGCTTGCTGCCCACGCCAGCTCTGCTGACACCTTGGTGCAGACAAAAGGAGCAGGTGTGCAGAGCTCCAGGTAAGCACGGCTCAGCACTCCCACTGCTCATTTCTCCCGGCTCATCACTTGCAGTTTACACCTCAGTGCACACTATCACTACTGAGAGCCCTGAGACAACAATCCTGCTTCTAACACAGCGGTGACAAATATGGTGTACCTCATTTTTTTCCCAAAGGGTCAGTTCCCTCTTCTTGCTCTCTAACTTTTGGGATCGATCCACGACAAAATAAATGATGTAAATACTTCCAGTGAGCGAGAGAAGCACGAGGATGTTTGCAATAATCCTTAAGCTGATTGTCACTGCCCTGAAAAACAAAAATCACCCAGCCAATATAGCAGGCTGCCTTATTACACCAGGGCTCTTTTCTAACATGGCTTTTATAGGCATGAAACAATCACAGAGCCCTGCTGCCTGCACAGAAGCAGTGCTTTGGAAATGCCTCCAATCTTACATACATACAGGTTTTTGCTTTTCTTCTTTTCCTGCTCTTCCAATATAGCTTCCTTGAAAGAAAAAAATATATATTAAATAGCATTCTGCCAAAATGATGCTAATCTTTCATAGAAGGCATCAAGTAAAATAATAAAAAACTTTCCAATGTTGATGCAGCCAGGTACTCCCCTGGACCATTTATTATGGAGAGATTAAATATATCCATGCTTTTACATCATTAACATAATTTTTATTCAGTTCAGCGAAACTGCATCACAAGCAAATTTGTTTTTATTTTTTTAGCTTTTTATCACACATATGGTGGCAATAAACAGAACACAACAGGGACAGAAGAGTTGTACTAACATAGGGACAGAAGAGATGTATGAAATGGAGTGGCAGCGTCAGCAAGTGCAATGTGACTGCAGTACCACAGGGAGGTGTGATATCCTCCCCCAGGCAAATGTATCCACCGGTGAATGCCAGGAAACAAAAAAGAGCAAAAAGAAATGAGAAGAAAGGCCTATTTAATTTCAAAATAGCCTGAAAAATAATTTGTAGAGGGGCAGATTACCCGAATGCTGTTAACTATGGCAGCCGCTTTGCTCTCTGCAGCCTCAGGGTTTCCTATTAAATAATCCCAGGCACAGAACAGCCTCCAACAGAAAGTGTAGTTTTCATCGGAAGCACTTGCTAAACTCATTCTTGAGTTCTTCGCCATTCTGTGAATAGAAAAATAAAAAATGATTGAAGCTGGTGTGTGAAAAAGTATCTCAAATCACTGGGATGGTTCATAGTTTTCAGTTTCTTTTTAGACGTGCAAATAGTTTGTGGCAATCAGTGTAATTGCTGGCAATTTTATGATGAAAATAAAGTGGGGTGAGGTTCCGAGAATGAACTCGATGTTTGCTCTTGTGCAGAAGAGACTCACTGATTGCATTTTTCATACCTGACAAATAAAGCATGTATATCTCACTACAGATGTGAACATTTTTAAGATCACCAGCGAGGGTTCAGCTAGAAGATACTATCGCTATTACTGTATGAACTGGTACTGATACAGAAAACCTAGTGATCATGCAAAAGCCGTGTTTTGTTTTCTGTTTATTTTCATCCTCAAAAATTATGTTATTGTTAAATAGAAACCTAGTGATGTTTTACAGACCCTAGGAAAAAGGAAAAAAAAACCTACCTAGTCGGCTCAGGCAAAAGGGCAGAATGTTGCAAAGTCTAAGAAATGAAATGAAGATTAATAGCTTATGAAAGGAAGGGCAGCCAAATGGACAATGTTATATGGGGAACAGTAATCAGGCAGGCAAGAAGTCAGTGGGCTAAATCAAAAAGAGAAAAGCTAATCACATCCTGAAACTGCAGATGTGTAAATCAGCATCAAGAACACCAGTGACCCTCAGATCAAGCTGGAAGGCAGAATAAAAATGGATGGAAAGAGAAGGATTGGTTTTGAAATGTAGTTATTACAAACAACACTAAAAATTGCATTAGACTGCACTATGCCAAGTAGGCATCCAGAAGGGAAGGGAAAGTGAACCAAGAGGACAGAGCGACCTCACTCCCTCTCGGCACTGCACATTCCTGGATTTTATGGCCAGCACTTGCAGTCTTGCTCTCTCCTACCTCCTGGCTTTCAAACAGCACAGGAATTAAGCTTAATATGAATGGGATGCTACCTATCAGCTGAAACAATGCAAAGGCTATATTGCTCCTATGACACAATTTTTGTATTAGTATTTTGTATTTTTGTATTAGTATTTCAGTAGGTGAGAATAGTAATGCTGAAAAGCATTATATTTAAAATCTATGCTTCTGTCAGAACAATATACTAGAAAAAAGCATAAGAAACTTGCACCTCATGCTGTACAAATACAAACCACACAGATCCATGTTACCCTCCTTTTATGGAGTGGGAAACTGAAGGGAGAATCAAGATAAACATCAGCAAGACAAAGAGCAAGCTAGAATTGAACTCCATCTGTATTCCCACCATTAGCAAATGCAAACAGGTTAACAGAACCGTGCAGAATAAATGCAGAGGAAATGGGATAAGCGTGCCATTAACGTCTGCCTGAACATGCAAGCTTACGGATAGCCATAAATGAGAAATATTACTTTTTTAAGAGGATGATGAAGCTGTAAGCAAACACTGCCATGCCAACCAGGAAGTAGGCGAGAGGCAGCCGGTATCCTGCTTTCCCAATCTTCCTTTCTCTGCCATAGTAGCCATAAAACAAAACGGAGTACTGGAGGTAGCCCTGCAGAGACCAGAGTCTGTAAGTAAGAGTGATAACAAATAGGTACAACCAAACAGCAGTAACAGAACAATAAAGAGTGGTTTTAGCCTTGCCCCAAGTGACCAGATGGTGTCCAGGTCTTGTGCAGTTTTCATGTCTTCTGGGCGAATGGTTTTGCTGACAGTGCTGCCGAACGGTGCACCAGCCAGTAGCTGGGGAGAAGAGAAAAGAGGTCTCTGACATCGCATCAACCTGTCTGACCCACAAAGGATCATTCCTTCTCCTAAGCTAGAAACTAAGCATTTTAAAGCTGACTGTCCATTTTAAGTATTTTTAAGTTACATATGACAGTGTTTCATCTCTCTTTTTTTTTTTTTTTTTTTTAATTAAGTCTACTTACAAAAATGAAGTAAGAAACGGAATACCTTCATCACTTCAATTTGCCCACTTTTTCATTTGGTGGCTTTTTGCATTTTGGCTTAGCCAACAAGAAGAAAAATCAGATATTTACATGTTTTGATGTAAGCATGTAAGCACAGATGTAATGTTCTGATGTAATCTGAAGCACAGATTGAGGTAAAATCCTATCTATGAATTATCTCACAAAGTTAATATATAGCCCAAAATTGCACGCAAGATCTAAACAAAATAATGGCTGTTCAAACTTCTAGAAAATAATTTCTAATGAACAACAATTTGTCTGGAGGGAGATGTTACTTTTTTTTTCCTGTCTATAAATCACATTTGCAAGACCTAAGCATATTCAATACCAACTGCAGCTTTTAGGATTTGGTTCTCCATTTTAGTAATCGGATACAAACATATTCTATAAAAGCATTAGTACTATGTTGACAAAATATAATCTCTAACACTAATAGCAAAATTATCCTTTGGCAGAAAAATGTAGAACCCTCTTAATAATGGTGTTTATTTTAATAATTCATTTGAAACTGTGCATTTCAAATTGATGTACGCCTTTAAGTGTGGCATTTGTTTAATTCAGAAAGGAAAGCACAACGGGTAAGCAAGCATGTTTCTGTAAATATTAGCAACGTGTTCTTACCTCTGGTAAGACTACAAATGCTCCTGTCATTATGGTAAGTACAATATTGATTCCAAACAGCCATCTAAGGAAGATGAAGTAAGAGGCAACTCCAGACCCAAAATGACCTTAAACCATAGAAAAAAGTTATCTGAGCAGCACAGTCTATAATAGCTCCCACTGTTTATTCATTAAGTACTACCTGAAATCTAAGCAAAAGAAAAACCTGCCTCATCGATGCAGTGTGAACAGCAAGGTAGAGAAAACATCAACGTGTCAATGAGGAAAATATGATTATGCCCCAAGCTCTGCTGGATGAACCTGTAATTACCAGCAGTATTTACTCAAGAAGCTGCTGCACTGGGTGATGTAATGCAGCAATTCCATTTGCTGCGGAAGCACAGCAGCACAACCTAAGTGCTGATGTGATGTTCAGGGCTGCCTTGATTTAATCTAGGACTGCTGAGGTGCCTTCACACGGCTTGGTCCTGGGCTTGACCCATGGATGCTGGCCCACAGACTGTGATGAACTATAACCAAAGCTGCAATGGACAAGGCAAATTTCTTATGTCTATATTTACTAATTTTTTGGTTACTCCACACTAAGATCATCAATGAGATCTGTGCAGTGCCTAAGGCATCAGGAGGAGTAAAAAAAGTGAAGCTCTACATCAAAGTCATACTGTGGGTGGAATGTCGCATTTAACACTTCCTCCCAAATACTGTTTGATTCAGTAAATCCAAACATGAACCTTAAGACCCAGCATTTCATCAAACGCTTTACAATTCCATCCCATTAAATCCTTATACTTACTCTCAATTTTTTTAATTCGCATTTCCCATGGAATAAAGAGCACCACAAAATTATATGCCAGTCGAAGAAACTTCCTCCAAAGCTGTGGGAGAAAAAAGCAGAGAAGAAAAGAAAGGTGATAACTTTGCATGGAGAGGGAAAAAAAAAAAGGAAAATAAAGAAATGCATCAGTGTCTCTCATCTGGTATTGAAAGAAATACTAGCAGTGTTCTTTATCATCATCTCAGACCACGTCTGTGGGGTGGAGATGGGCATGGTGAGATTTAGAAATGCACACGATGTGGGAGGGCTCCTTAGCTTCTGTTTTCATTAATAATATTATGAAGGGGTTTTCCTGTTACACTCTTTAATTTGTGCTTAAAGAAATAATATAGTTACCCTACAGATAATGAGTGGTCCTGATTAACTTCTGAATTATATCCCTTGCAGAATATCTTCAAGCAAAAACACAGTAGAGACAATTAGATTAGATACAGACTCTAGGATGAAAGCCTTGATTTTGTCATAGGAAGAGGAATATGAACAAGAACGAAACCCAGTGTCTGATTTACCAACGCAGACTCTTAGCAACGCAGCCCCTTAGCACACTCCTCTTTCTGGTTGACATCCTAGTTCCACTGAAGTCCGAGACATAAAACAGTATTTATGTTTACAGCATCCTACTTCCACTGCATTTTCTACACACAAGGGCAGAACAAGGAAAGATGACAGTTATGCATGTGGCCTCTCATTTGTTCAGATGAATAAAATGCATGGTGTTCTGTTTTACCATTATAACCCTGACTTCTAGAATTGAAATACATTGCACTGTGAAAAGTCTACTCATTGTGATGACACAAATGTTATTGACTGCTTAGATGACCAAAGAACTCTTCTCTGTTGGTTACATATTAGGAACAGTTTCCTGCATGTTATTAGTTTCTAGTAATCAGGGCCAGAGTCTATTTTCAATTGTGTAAATAGATTTGCTAAGATTAGATTCAAATTCTTCGAATATGATGCAAGCAAAATTCTTTAACAAAGTATTTACAACAAGCTATTGCAGGATTGTCTTCCAAACTAAAAGCTAGACACATTTTTCATGCTCAGCTATTGAACTGTGGCCCCATGGTCTGCTGAAATTGCTCTTGAGAGAATACTAACATCATATTGTTAGTATCCCATTCCCATCACCCTCTCTGGCAGACATCAATATTCGTATGATTTGAGAAGGACGATTCTAATGCGTTAACACAAGGAGATTTATCCCTCACACATCAAATTAGCCTGAGAAATTGTAATGACTAAATTCACAATTGAAAAAAGAAAAAAGCCAAAAAACAAGTTCTTATCTACTTCTTCCTCAGTAGAGCTCTCAAGTTGGAAATCAGAATGACATAGAAAACATACGTGTCTGTGAATAAAAACTTTAGACAACTTTTGGTATGAAGAAGAGATATAATTTAAGAAAAAGCAGACATACCTCCGCACCAGCAGCCTGGTAACCTCTGGTTCTAGTGAGCCTCCCTTCGTACTTCAGCACAATCTCCTTTGCCTGTCTGCACAAGAAGGTGGAATTTTGCTTGACATTGAGCCGAGTGCTCTGAGCCTTTAGTTCTGCACAAGCAGCAAACAGCTGCAGCAGAATGCTCTGAAACACTGCCATGGATTAGGTTTCCCTATGAAATCCTTAAGCAGGCAAAGCTTTTTTCCTACTGAAGATTTACTGTCACATTAAAAACACTGAGAGCTCTGCCTGAGAAAACTTGACATTCAAAACTTTTATTGCAAGAAGGGCTGTCTGATCATTTATTTCTTTTTCCTCTCTGTCCTTTTAACCCAATATGGCACAACCAAAATGCCTAAAATAAGATTGTCATTAAAGTGTGGTTCATTTTATGTGGATACGAAAGAACTGCTCTTGCAAGACTCCAAGAGGTGCGTATTCATCTGATCCTACTGCTGCTCATACAGTCTTTAACCTCAGCAGCAGTTGGATGGGGACCACTGGAAACTCATAGACACAGAAGTTGTGGGGCAGCAGGAAGGCAGAGAGTCACAGACTGTGTAACTGAGGAAAATCATAGAATGGCTTGGGTTGCAAGGGACCTCAAATGTCATCGAGCTCCCACCCCTGCCATGGGCTGGGTCCCCCACCAGCTCAGCTGCCCGACATCCCATCCAACCTGGCCTTGGGCACCTCCAGGGATGGGGCACCCACAGCGCTCTGGGCAGCTGTGCCAGTGCCCCTCCACCCTCAAAATCTCTTTGCTTCCAAGATTAAACAAGGACTCTGCTGGGATTTCCTCAGGACTGTAATGCTACCCTAGCAACAGATGGCTTTTAAGAGAAAGGTGCCAGATGAAGAGGAAGAAAATAACGTGATCCCAAGCATATAATGCTGTGAAAGACATGACAGAATTTAGTCCAAATGTTGGGCACGCACCCTTTGCACTGTATGTTTGGTGTTGTTACCTGAGCGCCCGCAGCTTCTGCCTCATCGGCCATGGCCTGCAGCGGATGTTGGACATGACCTCCTTCTGGTACTGGATGTTCTGGAAGACTTGCTCTGGGTCGTGGCTGTTAGCCTTCTCTTCACTGATATCCTCATCTGAGTTGCTGAACACCCCCGCAAGAGGAAAAACAAGACAAATTATTCCCATCTAGATCCCCATCATCTGTTGGTTTGTGCAGTATCCAGTTTACAAGAACCACCTAACAGCAATAAGGGAACTCACAACCCTGTTGTTTCAAAGTTGATAAATAATCTGGATGACTTCCACATTGATGGGATGTGTCTCTTCCTCCCTACCTCTTGCTGCTCACTAACTCATCCATGCTCCCCAGCTGAATTCTAGTCTTTCCTCTGAGTGTTTCCAGCTTGTACATCATGCTAACAAGATCTTTCACATATTTTTCTGGAACAAAGTGCCATCTAAACTTTTCCATCAGAAGTACTTAAAATTCATTTTCTTTCCATGCACTCTCAGCCTTTATCTTTGATTTTAATAGTGATAAAATATTTCCTTGTTAAAACAGAGAGGGAACAAAGGCTTAGCACATTCTGACCCTTTGCTCCTGTTCTTTGCTGATGGGGATGGAAGCACAAGACCACAGTGCACCAGGAATTAAATTGTAAAAATTACACGTGCTCTGATGTAGATTTCTATGGATGATTATTAAATCTTCTGATGCTGGCACCACATTCACTTAGCTGCAGCTCTCTCGTCCCATTTGAAACAGGGAATTTCATGTGAGAGCAGCGTGAACAGAACCGAACACCTCCAACATCAACCAGCTAGCAAGTTTTCCAACTGCATCTCTGAGTCTTCATTGGGAAAATTCTCTGCAATTTTGCTGAAAAAGCAACATCTTTGAATCACTTGGAAATAAGTCAGAACCTCACTATTGCCCTGTAAAAACATTTGAAGGATGCACTTGGCCAGACTGTGTATCCATCAATCCACATTCTGGCTCTACCCTCGCCACTGTGGACATTCAAGGAAAATGCATAATACATATGAAAGGTATGGAGATTTCCTATTCTGCTATTCTTTGGTATTACAGTGAAGGTGCTTATGGTGCAGCAGGGAGTATGACTGGTAGAAAGGGAAAAAGAAAACAGCTTTAAAATCCATCTAAATATAGAGAGAAGAGCGATTCTTCTTTTTCATGTTACTGCACTCTAAATAAAAGACAGACAAGATCTCTCTTTTCTGCTCGATAAGGAAGATTTGCACTTCAGGAGAGAGGAGGATCCCTACCTGTGGGGCGGCTCCTGGTAGGTGTAGATGTTGGTGTGCCGCTTCACCATCCGAGACTTCTTGCTGGACTTTGCAGGCTTTGCTGCTGCTGCAGCAGCGCCTGGTGCTGCTTCCATGGTGGCAGCTGCCCCAGCACCAGGTGGGACTCTGCCACGCTAGGAGGAAGCCTTGAGCCCCTGGCCGGGCGTCTGTGAAGCAGCCAAGTGTTACAGAGCAGAGAGCAGTGAGCAGTCCAGAGCCCCGAAGCAGAAGATCTCGCCCTGTGCTGCAGCAGTGGCAGGACCTGAGCCTGGAAGTGCATGCATGCCTTAAAGTGGCAGTGCACAACAGCTCCCGCCAGGCTGCTTCTAAGGGAGCTTCCCAGGAGCAAGGAAGGGAACTGAATCCAAGGGCTTGCCAGCTGCAGTCCTTACTGCAGAGCCAAGTTTCCCTTGTAACATGATGGGATCCCTCCAAATGCCATCCTTCCACCGGGCTTACCCACTCTGGGTGATGTTTCCACTGACATCATTGCTTCATATGCTTGAGCAAGTATTCCTGCTGACATAAAGCAAGAATTGTTTGTATTTTGGTCTTTGATAACAGAGAAAATGTGACAGCAGTTTCCGGCAGGGCTTCAGGCTCTTTTCTGAAGGACAGACCCCGCACAACGGGGCCGCCTCTCACATGACCTGCATTCACCATGTCTGGATTTAAGACTTCTCTTTTGAAGGGATCAAAATACCAGCCCTTCAGACAAGCTCACACGACCAAGAAATTCACTTTTTGTCAACATCTGCAGCACCTTAAATAAGCTCAATCTCATTACTTACTACATAATTTTCAACATTTACTTTAAGGATGAGTTTACAGAGAGCATTCACTTATTCCTAACTTGGAATTTGTTTCCCTTAATATTTCTGTGCACAATGTGGCAAGATTTTCAGTTACATAAATCAGCAGTGTGTTGTAGCTCACTTTTATTTGCAGCCTTTCACAAGAAAGAACATTAAGTTCTCTCTGCTAAATTGCACAGGCTGCTTTTTTTTCCTTCTGCCTTGAGATAATAAAAAATATTGCTACTTGCTGAAAACTCTTACTTTTCCACTGTTATGGTTCTGTCTGTTGTACTCTATGTATTTAGTTCAATAACTCAGCAGCAACTCAGTAGTCACAAGCCTTATTACTATGTAGGTAACTCTTGGACCAGAAAGAATAAGGCTTGTGAAGCCCAGAGCCCAGGTGTATCTTGTCCGAAGCCTTGCCAGAAACCTGGGACAAAGCAGAACAGCCTCAGAACAGTAAAGAAATGCCGTGTCCAGAATTCAGTGAAACCAGGCAGCTGTGCTCTGCACTATCCTTTTCATTCCTTCTTTTTGTTACATGCACATGGCATGTAACACAGCAAAAACCATTGGTAGAAACATCACTTAGCCATGTTCTATTTACTATATAGCTTTTTCCATGAATTGACCTTGTTGATCCCAACTGCGTTCTGATCATCTTCTGTACACACTGCCCTTAGATACAACAGAGACTCTGGTAATCAGCTTCCCAAGAAAAACAGAACGTAATAATTTCAATTTTTCTGCGCTGCATGTTATTATTTTTCATAGTAATCTGTAGAACAAAGGCCGTTAAACTGATAAGCCAGAGCTCTATCTGTGTATACTTAAATTCACTAGCTTTTGGAATGGTCTTCGCTGTTTGGCTTCAAATCCACAGGACAGAAGAAACACCCTAATGTCCTTTCTCCGTGTCAGAGCATCCATCAAGTGAAAGCAAGCAGCCAAAAGGGGCGTCTACCAGCCCCAATTCATATCTCCATTAAAGGGCTAATCACTTCTTTCCATCTGGAAAAACAAATAGGGGAACAAAGCCAGAATTTTCTCAGTCTGAAAAGCCCTTTAAAGCTCTGATATTCAGGCAGTGCTGCAAACACACCCACTTCACCACTGTTTTGAACCTGCTGCAAGATATCCTTTCAGCTTTATAATTTAAAAGCAATAAAATGTTAGTTCAAATTATTTCCTTAGTTGTAGTTAGTTATTTGCCTTTGCATTATGGCCAATGGCACAGAACTGGGAGCAAGATTCTGTTGCTGTGCTCAAGAGAATAAGTGAATAACTCTCTATTCAGGCCAGCCTGCTCAAGTCCATTAGTTTGGTGCTTATTCCGGTTATGTCTACTCATTGCTCTCATTTAGAAAATTGATTTTTTTTCTATAGATGCATCGTTTCAAGCAATGAGAAGTGGCGATGGCTCTTTGTCACCCTGTATCATACAGAAATACTATTCTGGGCCAGACAAGCAGAGCATCTAACAAATCTGTCCACCTTTCCACCTTTCAAGCTGACTGTGTTAAACCCAACTGTTTCTGCCTCTGCCTCACTGTTCCTACTTCCCAGCAGACCGTGGGCTTCCAATGCAGTACTTTTCATCCAAAGGAGCCACAGAGTAAAATTTAACATCATTTGTAGTTCCCTGTGATTACACAGGTCACAGAGAAAGCAGCGTCCTTTTATGTGATGATGGTACAGCACCAAAAACATTAAAATGCCAACATTCACAATTTATATGGATTTCAATTAGCTGAGATATCTTAACACGTCAACAGGGAATATATTAATTTACTTTCTCTTTATAAGAAGAAAGCCTAAAATCTTAAAATAAGACAACAATTCAATCCTGACGTTTATATGACTCTAATAGTGCCAGTGCTAGAATCTCATCTATCATGTGAAGTTACTACCAAACACTAAAAGCATAGTGAGCAGCCAGAGACTCATGAATTCAGAGCCCATCTGACAGAAAGATGCACAGGATTAACAGAAAATAGAAAGCAGGCTCCAGGACCTGATCTCTGAAGTTGGTGGCGCATCCTCCATGGCCCATATCCCTCACAATGGCTGCTCTCTAAGGAAGGAAGGATTCGCTCAGATCTGCAGCAGGGCTTTAGGTTTGCTTTTCAGCTCAGCAGACAGTCCAGCAGCCACAACACACAGCTGCCTGTACCAATATGCTCTGCTGAATCCTTAAACATACTGGGGTTTGTTTACTCTGAATGAATACTACAGTGGTTATAAATTAGACTTCAATTGCCATTAAGTGGATGCAAAACAGGACAATAACCTTTTACTGCAATATGTATAATAGCAGCTATCTGTGTGTAATAGGAAGTCTCATGTTTGATGCATAGGGCCATTTTGCATTTTCAAGCAGTTAGCCACAAAAAAAAAACAACAAAAACACAACCCAAGCTGGTAAACGACAAACATTGAAAATTCAAGCAAACAAGCTTTTTGTGCTTGTTCACTCCTTTAGAGATTCACTGTAGACTTCCCATCTTTCCACCACTATAATTTAATTTGGACCTTTTCAACATTTCCACACTTGGGAAATTCAACTCCTAATACTAAAGTGAAAATTCAAAAGTTACGAATGTTTTCAGTTAGCTCTGTAAGAAGAGAGTACTGTCCATTGGACAGGACAAGAGGTTTTATGTTGGGCCAGAGAAGGTTTACTTCACCTGTTTAGCCCCTAAATATATTTAAGTTGAGCAGATGGATTAGAACAGATGGGATTTCAAGGGTAACAATGCCAAAAATATTTTCTTCACTTACTGGGAGAAAATTGTTCTACTGGACTGTACCAAATCAGTGCCTCCCCATGAGTTTGTTTGCACAGCTTTATTTCATACAGTAGGTTTACTATTCAGCTCCTGCTAGTAGCCCTGGCTGACATGTATCATTCCTGGATGAAGGGGAATACTCTCACTGTGGTTCAATTTTCTTGTGAATGCACATGCCACATAAAAAAATCTCTCATTTAAAAAGCTTCCTGTGTACTTAAATGCTCTTACATCATCATAATAGGACTATTTTTATTCATTGGGTGATCAGGCATGACTTCTAAAATATACATTTTGGTGACAGTACAAACCACAGCAGCGTAAATCAAATTCAAGAAACTGTCAAGAACAAAATCAGGCAAATGCTTACATGTGTATTTTACAGCCTAAGAATGTCTGAGGACAGAGGGATCAGCCACACTCAGGACCCATGGTAGGGTAAAGCACAACCCATCAGCTTTTACAGCCAATGCAAGAGATGCACGTGGTCTGCAGCACAGCCCCTCTCTGCCTGGCACTGCACCTCTAATTTACAGCTTTCTACTTTCAAGTAGCAAAAAAGTCAGTCACTAGGAACTAAGAAAACTTACTTTTCAGGTGCAGTAGAATGCAGCAATTCCTTCGATGAGGGAATCTGGACTTTGTGCAGCTTTGTCTAACCAGGAGTATGACGTGCATCCTACAGACATATTCATTTCACCAGAGACCTTTCTGAAAGCACTGTAACTAAATTATTTTCCAGGCTTACGTGAGTCATTATAAGCCAGACCTTGGGAGTCACTGAAAATACAGAAGACAATTTTAGAACATTTAAAATAATAATAATAATTAAAAGAAATCACATTTCAGGAGAGAGGAAAAGTAGTTCAAAAAGTAACTGAATAGTCAGGTTGTTGGTTTGGTTTTTTTGTTGTTGTTTTGTTTTGTTTGATTGAGATGAAAACCTTGCATTTGCCCAATTGCTTCTAAAAGTCTTTGGGAAACATATTTTTCCATTAGATTATCTCATTTTGCCCAAGATGAAGACATGAAGAACTGTCAATGTTTGACATGCAGAAATTTTGTTTCAGTTCAATCTGGTTTTCATTGTCCTCTAAACATTAGAATACGGTTTTGCACCATTTCTAACATTCAATTTTGCATTCCTTTGCAATGGGATGAAGCTCTTCCCTTCTTCAAGCAGGGAGACCTGAAACAGAGCAGTTTTTCAGCAAGCACAAGGGCTTTGGAGCACCTTCTCCTGGCCCCTCAGAGATAGGTAATTTAAACTTATTGCATAAGGAATGTTATTAATTCTATTGCCAAATCACCTAGAAGGTCATTTTAGATATCCTGTATGTACTAGCAAATGATAATCATCTGCCCAAGGAAAAATCCCAATTCAGCACCTCTTCATAATTCTTCTGAGAATCCCGTCTCAGCCTCCACCTCTCAGAGTAGCTTTCAGCAGATCAGTTCTTTGATTCAGCCACCATTCAGCAGCACAATTCTTACTGTGAGTTGCAGGAGAGGTGATGAGAACGAACCAGTAGGATGAACAGAGCTGGGAGCGCTCATCCCTCTCCACATTATGGTGGATTTATGTCATAGGAAGCATAAGCAAAACATGCAAATCACCCACAGCTTTCAGTGGCCAACATGCTCATTTGTAATGGCCTTGTGGCCCATTTCTGTTTCTCAGCAAATGAAGCATATGGTGAAAATACAAGGAAAGGCAGCCAGAATATACAGACTTTGTGACATTAAGCCTGGATTCAGAAATTCTACCTATGCCAAGTCCACAAACCATCTCAACGGTACATAATGAAGACATAAAACATCCTTTGCCTGGGAAACAAATCTAGCTGATTATCTCTAGATGTAATTTAGACCTGGCTGGTGATGAGAGGAACTGGTAGCCTAATGATTTATTTAGAAAAGTTTTCTAAGGAAAAAAAAATAAATCATATGTGGCATTAAGAAATATATTACTTAAAAAAACCGACGTATACATACACCTAGTATCGCTGCCAAAAAGGAATCTTGGAAAGCATAATAAAACAAAATACCAAAGCTTTGGAGACTTCAGAACATTATGCCCTGGCACAAAACCATTCTTAGTATCTTTACACAAAGGCAGCATGCTACAGGCTAAATGTCATCGTAACCCAACCAGATTCATCATTTCTCCTTTCTTGACCCTTAGACACACCTCAGTTTATAGGTATAATGGTGTTAAGATTGATGTTGATTAAACATAGCAAAGCATTTTTGTTTTACACAGCCTCCAAAGTGCCGTGCTGCTTGAGCTCACTTGTGTTGGTTGACCTTGGAAGTAGTTGAGTCATGGGCAGTTCTAGCTGCAATCTCAACAACCATCAAATCATATACATTGTCATAGTCTTGTTACCTGGACTTTGTACTTTCCTACCATGGAAGAGTTTTCACATACATTATACAGGAAATGAAGCAAAATGTAATTATAGCATTCAACATCTCCAAGATAGATAGATAGCATGAGGCATAGAACAGAGTTCAGCAGTCAGCTTTCAATAAATCTCACCAGGTAGGAAGGATCTGAGTGCAGCATACATCACTAAGTCACCTGCTTCAGAATTGTATCATTATCTCATCACAGGAACAAGGGGTTATAAGGTTATTGCAATTTCAAACAATCAGCTTTAAGCAAGTTTCTCTAAGGGACTTTCATTCTTTACTTTTACACATCTTCATTTGGGTTTTAACATATACTACAAAATTCTATTATGTCATATTAAATTGAGTTATCTCAATGAAAACATTTCTACTAAGGTTAACCTGGACATTTAATTCCATTAGTACCAGTTTTTCAACATAACAACTTTTCTCATAATAGCTTTTTATTCTCAAAAGGAAAAGACACAGCTACAGAGCTTTTGAATGCTCTGATGTGATTGAGCTGAGCAGATGAAAGGTACTATAATGAACAAAATCACATATTTGCCCTTGACTTCAGCAGATGATAAATCAGGCCCACAGCCTTTGCATTAAATGTTTGTAACCTTCTTTCTAGACGGGAGCACAGAAAACTGTCACATTTTTAAGGGGAGATGTTTTCTTAATTCATTTCTTACAGGATAAAAGTCTTGGGATTTTGGCATGTTTGGATATGGGGAGTCTTCACTGCAAACGAACAATAAAAACAATGCAAAAAAGGTTATAATATAGTTGGAATCTCTGTTTCAAATAATCCCAAATAATCTTTTCCCCCAAGGACCTCACGATGCACAAACCTGTTCCATACGCTGCTACTTAATTAAATATTGATGTGCTTATTATGGAGGTGGAGTGAGTGTAAAGACTCTCTCGGTGGTTGTGATTTTTCCTCCCTGCCAGCACACATTAAAAATGCCATTTTTCTTAAGTTTATCTATTGCATTCACTGCTCCAATGGTATTTTTATATGTTCAGTAGGTGAAATGTTTTGAAAAAGCCCCTTCATAGACAGTATAGGCTTAGCTAAATTACATACTATGCGATACGTTCTCTACAGATGCACATAGGCAGACTCCAAGGCTCAGCTTGTGCAAAGCAATTTAAGCCTTGGTGAAAGGACTGTGGATCACAATCTATTATTATTTAGTTTTTCATTGATGTTGCACAGCAGAAGTAGAGTGATCAGCTTCATGTTTTGCTCTCCTTCCCCTTTTCCTTATGATGGTGTGATCATGAAGTCCTCCTGTATTCACAAAAATTCATTTTCACATATTTTTTAAAAAGCCTATGTTCTTAAAGTCTTAAGATATCCAGTTCTCTTTATAATTCAAGAATATATACAAGATGAAAACACAGAAATTGTATAAAAGGAATTGAAACTTTTTTTTTTTCAGTTTCAATTTACATAAGTGCAATTTCTTTATATACTCCTAAATCGTCTTAGCTGTAACTAAGATTAAGTTTTGGTAACTGGTTTAAATACCTAAAGAACTAAGCTGAACCAACTCCAGGTTAGGGAGTTATTTAGTTCAGTGTGTGCAATTTGTACGTACATTTAGACCCTGAAATTTGCATTCTAATTTAAAGCAAGAGAGAGAGAGAGAGTGAGATAATATAAACAACAAAAGTAATCTTAAAAAAAAAAAAAAACGAAAAAGAACATAAGCCAGAGTTAGTTCTTTAAAAGTAATTAACAAAAAAAAAGTCTTACTTTTATCAGCAAAAGGATTTTCCTTTGAGGCTTTGCTTCCATTATCGCACAATGAATCTTCCGACATCAGAAAAACAGATGTTCACTTAAGTCTGCACAAATGCCAAAAGCTCTTTGTCTTAATATCCACTCTGGAAGGACTTCTTTGTTAATGAGGACAGATTAGCAATTTATTATTGTTCCTGCATCTGCTGCTGCTCCTGAGTCTTTCCCTTCAATGTGGTCCAAGTCAAATGCTATACAAAATGAGTCTGAAAGAAAGCAAAGTATATAATGTGCTTTGTACAGGCAGAAACCCAGTGAAGAAACAGGGTGAGGATGGTGTGCTGCTACTGTTTGTAAATGTAATGGCATGTATCTGAAGTTGATGTGCCTGGCTATAAAAAATAGACCCAGGACCCCTACATCTGTATGCACCAGTAGGCTAAGCACAACCGTCATGCTGGAATTTGTTGGTCTGAATTAAGTGCACTGGTAACTTCACATTTAAATGTAGTCTCCAGAGCTGAAAAAACAGCCTGTGGACTCACTTCTCGCTACACAGACAGGGACAAAACCCCAAGTAAAGAACGGAGTTTCAGGGGGAAACTTAGAGGACTTGGTATCTCCCTCTTGTCCGAAGGAATCCGGCAGTCAGAGCTGCACGCTTCTTGCAGAGAGAGCAGAAGGCTCCACCGTGTGGTCAGCTTGGTTCCTTGTCATTATCAGACGCTGACAATCATGGCTATTGAACTAAATCGGTGTAATTCGGATCTAGATGTCCATCCTATAGCAATGGCCTTGGCTCTCATAGACTTTACTGATGCTATTCCTTCTGCTTTTCCTGTAACTTACTTGCATTGCACTTATGATGTTTCTAGCTGATAAACAACTACATCTACTTGAACTGCACACTGAGATGCAATGATGGGAATCTAAGAGAACACCAGGAATACTAAATTCACATGAAGTTAATGTGGAAGTCAATAAACAATTAAACCCCTACAAGAAATCCAGATCAATATTTAAAACTTAAAGGTTATCTCTCAAATTCAAAAAAGAAATGGTGAATAATTAATTAGGGGGAAAAAAAAAAAACAAAACACCTGAAGTTTGTAACATTCAGGATGCTTTCATTATTTGAATACCTTGTATTTACTTTATATTCTTCCTCAGCATAAATATTCCATGCTCTGCTAACTACTGAGTATCTGTAGATGTCTAGAGAGATTATTAACACATATCAATGGGAAAGCCAAATGATTGGATACTTAGGCTCTGATTCAAAGTATGTTGAAGGCTTTCAGTAGGTTTTTTTCAGCGCTCTCCAAAGACTTTGAAAATGCTGTAGTGGGACCAAGGAGACCCATTGTAAAGAACTTGAGAATATTATCACCATTTCTATAGAATGAGAATTCCACTTCCTATTATACCCCTGTAGCTGAAAAGGTGGGAACACAGTGCAGCTTCCTTCAAAGTCTTTACACACTCCTACCTGAAGAAAATTCTAAAAAAAAAATTCTAAAAAACATCATCTGTGGAAAGGTAAAGTTCTCATAATAAATGTTTTTGGAACAAAAAGAAGTATCTGGTTCAGATGAGTAATGTGTTTTTCACATTTCCTAGAAATACGTAATGTGACTCTGTTGTCTGACTGTCATAGAAAACAATTCTTCTTGCAATGATGAATAATACAATGAACATATTGTAAATGCCAGAACACAAAATCAGCCAGGAATCCAGACCACATTATATGCCACGTTCACAGACGATTCTGAGGAAGGTAAATGAAATATTTATAAAATGGGAGAATAAAAATCATTTCAACTGGCAGAGCACCTTTCTGAAAACTCCTTTCTTGGCTGCTATTTTAATTCACTGTTTACATACTGTGGAAAAACTTATTGAAAGGAAATGATAGATCAAATATCAAGTGGACATTGGAATAGATAAATAATGCAAAATATATGTTTCCAACTACAAGGTCCAGACATTTAAGCTGCTCTGTTTAAGAACAAGAAGCTAATCCGATTTTGTTTTAATCTGATTTGGAATTTGTAACATGACCTAATATATAGAAACCAGATCAATGAGATTAGGAATCTACACCTCTCTAAGGAAAAAGAGCCAATAGAATATTCCATAGACATACACAGAGACAAAACAATTGGAATCTGAGCTGAATGTAGCAAATCAAGATTCTATCATTTGAGATGACAAGCAATCATTTCCTGGAATGTTTAGCATTAATATGATTTGTTGTAGATCAGTCAGGAGTCAAGAATACCTGAAAGGGTATGGCTGATGCCACTGGATGACAAATCTGCATTTTAGAAGAAGACTCTTACTCATCTATTACTGACAATGCATTCTCACCCCGTCCAGTGCACAGAACCCAGCAAGAATTTCAAGAAAGGAAAGAAATGGCATCAAAACAATTCCTGAAGTATTTGTCTCCTGATTAGGGGAAGCACCTACAAGGTAAGATGTTATAAAATTGGGAAATGCAGCAATTAATCAGCTACCAAGCAGCAACAGGAAGAACAAGTGTGACATGCATCATGTAAGACCTGATGCTGGAGCTCAGTTCTGGAAATAAGGAAGAAGTTTCTTACAATAAGGGTGGCGAGGCACTGGCACAGGTTGTTCAGAGAGGTGCTGGGTGCCCCATCCCTGCAGACACTGCAGGTCAGGCTGATCATCTGTAGGAGTCCCTGTTCATCAGTGCAGGGGAGTTGGACCAGATGGCCTTGAAGGGTCCCTACCAACTCAGACAATCCTGTTATCCTATGATTATTAGCTTTCAGGATGTTACAACTCAGAACGACATATCCAAACCAATCTAAAAACAACTCCTTTGTGAGACCATTATGATAAATAGCATGTTGTCATCTCTAAACATGCCAGAAAGTCTGGATATCAGAATATCTAAAATCGCATTAGCTGTGAGATTCACTGGTAGCTCATGAGACATCAATGTTTCAGCAAATATGAAGATGAATTATCAATTAAGACAAATTATTGAGAGGTTCCTAGGAGCAGAAGTTACAGGGAATCATGGAGGTGCCTGAAGATTTTATTTCAGTAATAAACATCTGTCAAAACCCAAATAACCATGTCAATAATTATTAGATTCTTGGTAATTAAGCTTTGATTCAGCTCTCAAATCCTATCCCACATCTCAGATCTGTTTGACAACTGCTTAAATCAATTTATGTTGCTTTTTTCCCCAAAGGTAGATGGTTTGGCTGTTTTAATCCTTTTCACTGCAAGATCATCTGTAGAGAGTAATTGTCACTGAGCATTTAAATGAATGCAACAATAAACTGCAATTTCCTGTTCAAATAGCAAGACAGTTTCTTTCATTTTAATTCTTTTCTCTGTACTTTCTGAATCATAGCCAACAGTGCTACCCTCAGTGGTGGACCAAAGTCAGGATGAACCCAAGAAGGAAGCAAAGGGTGGAGCCTCTCCAATTACCCATCTCTCCATGATTTTCTGGTCAAGATATTCTTGTGGCAGTCTTTTGCCATAGCCTCCCAAGACTGTGCACAGAATCTTGATTTCCAGTGCAAGAATCTCCCAGTGATAAATAAGGGGTATATTTAGAATAAAGGCATGAGCCACCACCAGGAAACCATTTCCACTCTCCCTATCATTGAAGGAAATAAAGAGATAAAACTGAGGATGGAAATCTGAACACCACCAGCACAAATCATAGAATCATTATAGTTAGAAAAGACATCTAAGATGAACCTTCCACCTACTACTAACATTTCCCACTGAACCCTCAGTGTCACATTCTTGGAGTTCTTAAACACCTCCAGGAACAGTGACCCCACTACCTCCTTGGGCAGCCTGTGCCAATGCAGCATCACTCTTTCTCTGAATGAATTCTTTCTAATATCCAACCTGATCCTCTCCTCGTGCAACTTGAGGCCATTACCTCTCACCCTATCACTGCTACTCAGGAGAAGAGGCAAGAAGGAGAATAGCAGTAGGTCAGCTTGCTAGAGATGTTGAGGAGGTTCTCTTAAGGAATTTGAAGAAAAATGATATTCCTTGTATGATATTTCTTAGAGAAGAATTCATTAATTGAATAATCTGCACCTACATGCCCTTGATAGTGTTGATCAATACCAATCTGTTTCCAAAGTAAACTTCTTTGGTCTCTGCCTTTCTATGAGCTGAATACACAAAACCCTCAGGGAAATGAATGCTATTTCTACTAAGTGAGCATCCTTTGTTTTGCCGGTTTGCAGAACAAAGTGCCAAGAAAGAACGGAGGGGAGGAGAGTAAAGCACTTATGGAAAGAAAGGAAATACCATCCCCAAGTTGAATTTAGCTGGTTGAGTTGGCAGGATAGGAAGTCAGGGTATAATCACAGAGAACGGGAAAATAGAAAGCATCTAGTTGATGGAAGCATAAAATGGACTGCCTTTCAGCCTGCCTGTAATGCTATTAAAGCTGTTAAGTAGTTGTCCTTCCAAAGCTCCTTAAGGAAGCCTGCAGTGACTCTGACAACAGCTCTGCAACAAAACAGTGTATGGAGCTTTCTATGAAGCTGAGGATTCATCATGCCACAGGCTTTCAGCTCCACAGCACCAAACTCTTCCTGGTCAGCCCATGGCAGCTCATGGGGTCCTGTGCAGGGCTGAGGTGTGGAAATTGCACTCAGCCCCAGAGCAGTGCATCCCTGGGGTGATTAGGGGGAGAAATGGCACGCCACAAGACTCTGTTCATTCTGACTCAGCCACAATTTGCCGAGGTGAGGAAATAGAACTTGCAAGCTGGCTGTTAGCAGCAAGTCACTGAACAGTGAACATGCCCAGAATCCCCACAAGATGGCTGCAGAGACTGCAGCATTGCAGTCTCAGTCCGAGGGCTGGAGGCTCAGGCTTTGAACACACGGATCTCACCGAGATTTTTCAAAACCCTGTGAGGAAGGATGAAAAATTTAAGTGAAACAACTCTTCTTGAGGTACTTTGTTTTCCTTTCGCCTCACATTCAGTTTTAGGTTATTATATACTGCATAAACATGTTTCAAATCATCAGCATCACATTGCTTTTCTTTCTACTTTTTTAAAGGAAATGCTTTTTTTAGAAGATCTGAAACCATTACACTTCTTTCCTCTGCAAATAAGCTTGTTCTGTTGATTGCAATGATTACCAAACCTGTCTTCTTTCTTGTATTTGGCTGTCATTTAGCTGTTCTTGTTTATCACCCATGCTCAGTATAGATGAGCTATTTCTTTGTATTTTCTATTAATTGGCCCTTGCACACCCTAACTTGATACTAGCTGTGAGACTTACAAGTGCAGCCAAGCACACAAGGACAAATACAGACATAAGTTTGGGTATGAAAAGCCTAACCAGTCACCTTACCCTGGAAACCTTGCCCTGATGAGGAAGATCAACACAACTTAAGCCAAAACAGAAATAAATCAAGACAACAGAACAACAAAACAGAAACCTAAGCCGAGGATGTTTACTCAATCAGTCTTAATGTGAACAGCTGCAATTCACATTCCACCTCATCCTACCTCAGACTGTTTTAGCACAGGCAGTGCAACAACTTGAACACAGGAAGATCTACATGTACTTACATAACTCTATGTTTTTGAGGTCTGAAGGACATAACATTGATTTTAGCCTGGGAACATCTTCTGAAACAGATATTAAATGTCATCACAGTCCAGGATCTAGTTACAGCTCATCACTAATTGCTGCCTTAGTTTATAAAGTCCCACAATGAAAGGTTACACAAGAGTCTCCCAAATACATTTCTATCCTGCCCTTGGCTGAAACCTAGCATTTACCAACTTTGAAAGTTCTTGTACTTATTTAAAGCTATTTCATATCTCTATTGGAGGAAGTTTTGTAATAACCATTAAAGCAAAGACTGTTCGGCTGTAGGCACGATTACTTACAGGTTCACCTGTCCTTATAATGTACCCATTTTCAGTCTGATTCACGTAAGCTTAGTCAAAGTGCAGATGTCAACCTCAGCAATATCCTCATCAGGAGCCAGTTACTATTACTGGCCTTGATTTCCATCCAGGTCTAACGAGTAACACACTAATGTTGTCCTTTAAATGTGATCAACCATAATCCCTACCCTCACACAAATACTAGTACCTTTGGGTTTTATCCTCCTCTTTCTGCCTGAGCAGCAAGCATCAGACCTCCATAGTTCATCAGAAAAACAAACAACACCAAACACACACAACTTTTCAACAGAAATCAAACTTCATGGCTTCATCTAAACCCAGGGCCTTAATTTTCATGATTATAGGGTATGCAAAGTAATGTGAGTCACACAGATATCCGCTTGGATATGACCATAAGACTTTGTTCTCTGAACCCTGAATGTGCACATTTAACCTTCTGAAATCAATTTATACAGTCATTACTAGCTGTCGTTTCATGCTTGCGGATCTGAGGCTTGGCTCTTATTGAAGAGTTGATTGATTAATTTCAACATTGCGGAAGCCTCATTTAGCTAGGGGGACATTTCTGTAGTTTAATTTTCTAATTGAAAAACAACCACAAGAATACATTTAAATTATCTAATTTTGAAGCTTTTCATGAGAATTTGCATTTGGACATGTGTTACTTGTTTTCTGAATACACTTTCAGTCATTGCATCACTGAAATTAGACATGTGCATGCATTTACCCCATTACCTACCAGGGAGTTTGAAGGGGCCCTTCCTATAGCCCAGCTGCATTTTAAAACTTGTAAAAAGAGTGAGAACTATATATCCCAAAACTAGGCCCATCATATGCCAGGTAGAGGGGAAGCTGCTGGATCTGTATGAAAGGAGAGATAAATGCTAACCAGGAGAAACTGTTTTAGAACTTTCTCATTACTAAAGCAGAAAGCACAGTTAATCATTTTGTTTCAGTTACCATGGGAAGCTGTTCCATTGAAGTAATTTCTCACTAAAAGAAAATACTGCATTAATATTTAATTTGAAATTAAGTGAAATTATGATAATTTGAAAAAAAAAAAAAACAATTGAAAATTAATTTATTTCTCCATTTTCCCTTCTTACTTAATTCAATGTGATAAAGAATCTGTGTGAATGCAGCTCCTTAAAGCCACACTTCGCAACTGAGAGAAAGTAATTGTTAATATACAATGTTTGGGGAAATTTAAAATCTTCAAAAAAGACACGAAAACATGGAACACTTTCATTCATAAACCATAAATCATAGTCTTTGAGGTATAAAAAAAGCACACTGAAATAGAATTGGTAAGTTGTATCCAAGCTTAGGACCAAAGGAAGTTGCAAACGGAAGATTCTTCAGTGTATGCATGAAGTTCAAGAACTTCTGTCATCAGATGAATTACAAAAAGATAATTACTTTCCCTGCTCAAGAAGTTACTCTTTTCTTTCTTTCACAGGAATACTGTACTGGCTCAGTCATGCTGCAGATGATTAAAAAAACCCATAACAACACAACAAAAAACCTGGTACGAAACACTTCAAAATTGATACATAACTCTCAGAGATGTAAAACATTCAAGAAATTGGGGTATGTGCTGAGGCAGAACTAAAATTTATGCATCATCAGCTGAAAAAAGCTGGTATTAAATTACCTTTAGTATTTATTCTAATATAAATACTGCCCTTATATCCACTTCATTTTAAATCACAACCTCTCCTGAATGTGCTTTGTTTTCCTATAAATATGAGATACAGATTAATATAAATGTATCACAATGAATTATGGGAATAAATTAATGGTAAAAAGAATCATAGAATCATAGAATCACCAAGGTTGGAAAAGACCTAAAAGATCACCCAGTCCAACCGTTCACCTATTCCCAATAGCTCCTACTAAACCATGTCCCTCAACACAACATCCAGTCTTTCCTTGAACACCCCCAGGGTCGGTGACTCCACCACCTCCCTGGGCAGTCCGTTCCAGTGCCTGACCACCCTTTCTGAAAAGCAATACTTCCTCATGTCCAGTCTGAATCTCCCCTGCCGTAGCTTGAAGCCGTTCCCCCTGGTCCTATCACTAATGACACGAGAGAAGAGGCCGACCCCCAGCTCACTACAGCCTCCCTTCAGGAAGTTATAGAGAGCAATGAGGAAATTGTTCAATGAAGAAATTGTATGTGTTCAGATAATTTGTGCCTGCTATCCAAAAAGGCCATATCAGATATTAAGGATAGACTAATCAAGTGTTGTGAGCTAATTAGGCAACAAAACAAGTGACACTGAGAACAAGTATACTTAATATGGCCTTACAGTATTTGATATTGATGGCTTTAATATTCCCATTCTCCAGAGCTGGTTTGCTTTTTCCATTCTTCTGGTTTTCTTTACTTCTAATGCCCTTCCATATGGCCCAATGATTCTGCACATTTAAACAGCCTCCACTGATAGCTGACTTATTCATACCTTTCAGGAGGCACAGAGAAGCTGAAGAGCATCACAGATGCCCATTGGAAACATCCCTTACAGAAAGGTAATTTCATGCCCAAGGAAGACACATTTATTTGTCCACCTCTACCCCTGAGGTTAAAGACAAGTTACTGAGAAATCTTAGGGGGAAAAAAAAGCCCAGTTGCTTAAAGGAGAGTTAAGTGGCAGTCAAAAGAGACTCTTTGATTTCACTAAACCTAGTAACCATGGACAATCATTTCTTTCCAGACTCCTAAAAAAACTTCAGACAAAGCTGTCTTAAAAATCCTTATCTTAAGGAAATTCTGGCAGGGAGGCTGCGTTGTGGGTGTGAGGAGTGTTTTACAGCAATTATCTCCTATTAGTGGTGTTTATGTAAGAAATCAACATTCAGCTCTTCCCATATATAGACAATAACGTCCCGGAGGCAGATAACTCATAAGATCAAAGAAGTATCTGTATATGAAATAGTGAAGCACAGTCCATCCCTTCTTTGGCTAATTAAGCACAAACCAGTATTAACAGCTTTGAGAAAATCCAAGAGAAATTTAAGCATCTGCTATTTTCCACTCATCTCTTAGACTGGGCTTTCTTGGCATATGAGCTGTCTTTTGGCTGATTTCCACAACAAGAAGAGAGCTTGTACGATAGGAAAAGTCAAGAAGAGTCCTCACTTTCCCACCATCCATCCTCACTCCTCTCCAAAAAAAAAGTGATAAGACCAATGCAGTCTCTTTGGGCATGGAAGAACACATCACTAAATTATATTTAAAAAAAAATAAAAAAAAAAAAATATATATATATAGTCATATATACAGCTGAAATATTTTTGACCTATTTTCCCCAGACATGAAACGACTTGGCAATTCTTGATGACCTTTTTAGTGACTTCCTTTCTTGCCACCCTATCTGCTACAGATTACTGCCTTCCTGGCTGCTGCTAGCTGAATTTGTGAAAAAGCAAGATTGCCAACAAATCAGCCAAATAAGAAAAAGCTTGTAACTCTCCTCCTCCTCAAATACTTTCATGTATCTACATTCTGTAAAAACTCTGTGTTCCCACATTTACCAGGAGCTACAAACATTACTGAAGAAGGAAAACTGCACATAACTAATCTTCAAAATGATACCGCATGAAAAGCAGTCTTCTCTACAGAGTTTGACCTCTTTTATCAGGAGTTTACAGCAGTTGATGCCCAAAATAATTAAAACACATTCTCTCTAAACAGTTCTAGTCTGGTTGAAGCAAGGCTACAGTGAAATGTAGTTTGGGATCTCGTATATAACACTAGAAAAGAAATCATAGCAGTATAAATTACATTTTGATCCCTAACATAGACAGTTTAATAGGCCAGATTCAGCAAAGCATTTAAGCAAATGTTTAAATCCCATTGATTTAAGTGGGATTTAAGCACATATTAAATACTTAGTTGAATTGCGGCCATACTGTGAAGGGACTCTTAGAACAAGGAAAGCACAGTAGGCTTCGAGGATCTTTATTTACAGCTCAGATGTTAACTTAGCAAATTTGGCTTAGGAACTTGTATAATGCAAAAGGAGCCAAGGACAGACTGCAAGAACATTTGGCTGCCCTGGGTCACTCCAGGATAATGCAACATATCAATATGGGGTAGATTTAATTTCTAAAATACTTTTATCTTATAATTTACCATGTTTCAGTTACAATTAAGGTGCACCGCCTTAACGTGTCACTCAGTGCTTTATTGTACATACAGACTTCAGATGCTGCCAAATTTCTAGTGCTCTCAGTTATTCATCTCTGTTTCTTCCCTCCCACTTTTAACCCCAACCTTCTGGTTACAGGGTGAGGAGGAGGCAGATGACATTTGCTGTTTGTCAGTCAGCTCTCACTGTGCAAACTTAGAAGGAAAAAAAGTTAACAGCACCAATCCGTCATCCTGGAATATGAAGATGTGAGGGATCAAACCAGACATTACATCTCAGAGAAGTCATGCTAAAATTGTGTAATTTCTCTTGTAGGTATCAAAACTATGTTTAGTCTACATGTAATTTCCGAAATACTGTACATGTCACAAAGAATTATACTGCCTATAGGATGACTTATTATTTCTTTATCTTCTCTTCTTTACTCTAGACATTATATAAGTTTGCGAGCTCTACTGACACTACTGCAGATGGTTGGACTATTTCTATTTATCTTGCAGAGTAGGAGTTAGCTTTTTGGGACATTAATATTCCTTGTTGTCAGTTCTTCTTTTTGGGAAGAAGCCTATTTCTGGGGAAGTCTGGGAAACTTGGTTCCCTCACTCTAAGAATAGCACAACAGGAAACAGAGCGTTATATCATGTCCAGGCACTAACATTTGTAGTGAAATTAGGACTCGGGGTTTTATGAAATCACCTAATAGTATTTGAAAATGGATTAGTTTTGAAATCATTTTTTATTTAGCAGAATGCTCTGAGGCTTAAGAGAAATTTTTCTCGGTGCTGTCATCACGGCAGGATCCAGTTAAAACATGATCAAACATTAGTGAGCTATAAAAAAACAGCTTGGTTATATTACACAGGCTTATTTCTAAAATATTTTGTTCTATAGATAACATTGTCAAAGCTGATAATAGCCACAATTCCCATAAATAAGTAATGAGGATTATTTAATGTTAAATAAAAGATGAGCAATGTTTTTCAGGCATTTAACTGAGGTGGGGGAAGGGATCCTAAAGTAATCCCAGATTTACAGATAAAATCTGCAGATTTGTGCTGAACAAATTTGTGATATGACAGAAGCTACAGCTCACCTTTCCTGCTTTCTTCCAGATGGAACATTTTCAGAAGACCTTATTTCATTCCAGGGAAGGTGCACGAATCCACTTACAGTAGAGACACTGCAAAGACAGCACAGAGAATTATTCAATCAGCTCACCAAAAAATCTCTCTAAAACATCACAAGACAAACTTAACTGTATGATAAACTGACTTCTCTGTCATTGCATAAGTTCGTACTTCTCGTAATTAAACTCTGATGAGGAAGTTGCAGTAACTAGTTCAAACATTGACCTTTGTGAGCGCGAGCACGGATGAGTACACACAGTACTGGGTGTACAAAGGACTGGCCCTGCTTCTTCTCACCTGAGTGTGTGCAAAATGCTCTCATTTCACAGCTGACTTGCTCTGGATTTCTTAGCTCTGTGCTAATCTCAGCTTGAAATTTAGGACACAACAGTTTCTGAACTGAGGCCAAGAGTGTTTCTAGTGATTAGCAGATAAATTAGGAAAATACTCAGCCTATTAGAATGAGTATACTTAAAAATATGATGAGATGAAATCATTTGCTTAACTCTGACTAAAACAGTAAAATGGCACAAAGCTTTGCACTCTGAAGCACATTACCTGGTAGCTCATACAGTTTATCAGAGAATGAAGAGTAAATCAGTTTCAGCAACAGCACTCATAATTTTATGACTAATAAAAAAGAGAAAAAAGGCCACTGTAGACACTTACTCCAAAGCAAGTTTTTGCATTACTAAACAGACATCTAAATGGAAAAAGGTTTAATTTGTCTTTATTCTCAACTGTGACAAAATACATCAGTCTCCTTTACCTTCACAGCTGAACCAAGTCTGTTCCTCTGAACACAGAAAGGCTAAAAAAGACTGCCGTAGGAAAAAGCATAAAGTGAACAATTTCATAAGAGTGACTTTTTTTGCCTCCTAAAATGCAGTAGAAGTTTCCATACTTTGTGTTATCACTTACCAAAGAGTCTAAACTCCCCAAAATCAATCACATAGCTTATGTGGCACAGCAGTACAATATGTTCCGGTTGGACAGGGAAAAATTAAAGATTTTTGAATAAACTTTCTGCACATTACTACACTAACCCGGTGTCAACTTCATTCAGAATTTAAGCTTAATATATTCTGTCCCAAAATAAAAACTAAAGAGGTGCTGCTCTCATTCAGAAAATACAAATCCGTATCTCATTCATGTATTTAAGTAGGAAATCCAGGAGTCACAGTAGGCCTAAGAATCTCATGTCTTTGGAGTTAAAGTGCTTTTAAAAGTTCCCATTTTTAATTCATATGAGAATGATAAAGACGAGACTAAGAGGGAAATAATATGATGCTATTTGACTAGCTAAACCATCAAACTGACACCAGTCACTATCTCCCCAAAATATGTAAACAACAAAACTCACTAAAACTGAATTTATTAAAAAAAAAGACAAAACTTGGGATAGATTCTACAGTGAATTGTGACTCTGCTTTACTCTCATTGCTTTATATGCAAAAGAGCAGTAGTGCACACTGACCTTTATTGGTTCAAGTCACATCAATAGGACAATACCCAAGGGGAATAATGGGAGTGGGGAGGAAAGGGGAGAGTGAGCCTGGATTTTTCAAAGGGTGAAAAACTGCTGAAACTTGTGGGCCAGTATTGGCATCCATTAAAGGAAAGGAAAAGCAAAACATAGTAACCTCACTCCAGCTTATTTGTTGCTGCTTAGCTATGTATTATTATTATTACTATTTTATTAACATGAATATGCTTTATAGTTTAGGATGACTGTCAGTGCCTCTGCTCAAAAGAGGAAGAAGTCTAGGACTGCAGAGCTATAAAATCCAAGGTTTTTGCTTGGATGCTCCGTCCTCTGCCTCGTTAATGAGTGCCACAAATATATGGCTAAAATGGCATTTGTAGGTTATGGTTTTTTTCAGACTGCAGGACTCCCAAAATACATGAGCCAATGCTACACAGGCCTGTTTGAGCATTGATAGCCAGCCAGCAGTTGCAATGGAATGATCGGGAGATTAATTTCACCTGCTGCCTGGGCAAAACATCCTGCTTTAAAGTCAAATAGCACGTTTTGCCCTCAGACTGGTAAGAGTAGGCTGTTTGTGATACCAGAATGATAACTGCACAAGGCACGAGCAATCACCTCAGGCAAATCACTCTCAGTGGTGTAGCATGAACAAACATATCAGCATTTGCCAAACAAGGATGCATGTTGTCACCAACACAACACTTTTATACAACAATACATCAAGAGGTACTCAACCAGCAATGAGACTTTGAAGGAATGTGATGAAAACAGCCTGGAGAATTTATTGAGTCGTCATCACAGAGAGGAGGGAATTTACTGAAGGGATCACCCAAATGAGGCTGGAAGGCTCTAAACAATGTAATTGGTCTTGTTAGCATCTAGGGGATAAACTATCTCTCAGATGGAAACTAAACTCAGAAGAGGGGAAAGTTATTTGATGAACTCACCACAATAAACCACAAAGAGTCATCTGAAAAGCAAAGCTGTTTGCAGGCCAGGAAAGAGACACAGATTTTGAATCCTCAGATATAAACATTCAAGATCTTCTAAGAAGCCTTTCTAGATCTCAGAAAGCACATCCAAAAATCATAGATTTTCCAGCTATTACTTCAGTTTCTGTGAAGTGAGTGTTTTTTTTTTTTTTTAAATCATTTCGCACAGAATTCTTTGCCCTGTCTCAGGTAATTCACAGCATATGATCCTGTAAAGCTGCTGAAGGAGCAATGCCACAGACATATTTCCCCATAGCTTTCTTCTGTTTTTACAGGTCTTCGTTTTTGGTTTGAATGTACTTAGGTGGATTTAATTGGCAACTACTTATTGCACATCTTACAAATTCTGTAGTAGAGCTCTGGTTTTATTACACAGATATTTCCCTTGTATCTTAAATGAAACTGTAGCTCTGCAGATAACAGAACATGGTCATGTGAATTCCCACTAATAGTTACTTAGGAATGCAAAGCATCTAAATCAAATAGCTATCCCTATTACCAAAACAACAGTACTCTCCATAATTAATTTTTTTTTCTTTTTTCCTTTATTTCTTCAGTAAAGGAGCAAAAGGTCAGGGCTTCCATTACACAAACAGGAATCAAGAAAGAGAGTAAGATCAAATATGTTGGTTTTTCCAACAACTTCTAGGCTCAAAGACGAGCAAGTCTGTGGAAAAGTCTATACACAGAATTTGTGGGCACCATTATGTCATTTCCTTCTGCTTTTTCATGAATTCCATGATCATTTAATGTAGCACTTGCAGGAAATCCATTAAGAAGAGCACTGAATGCAGCAACTACAGCAGTGCTGTGACTTCAAATGAAAACAGACACCGTCCAAAGATTATTCCCAAGAACAGTATTAAGAATATTCACCTCAACAAATTCCAAGAGCTTTGGGTGGGTGGGTCTAACAGGTACCTCTATACATTTCTGGAAAACCATTGCTGACAATCAGATTGCAGGAAGGAGGATCCCATAAATTAGACCATGCTTCTGGAGAAGTACCAGAATTGGTACATAACCATTATCGGAAGAACCATGCAATTCCTGCAATCAATACACAACAGTAAAGCAGCAGTGACTCTGAGCCACCCATTTGGGAGGAACAAAACATGCATTTTTCCTTTGTGCCCATTATGTTGTAGAGTACTGATCTTGAGGTCTAAAAATTTCAAAGATGTACTTTCATTGGTCCTTAAGAAGTCACCTCTATGTCTTACCTCAGTATATCCCCTACACCAGTCTGTGACATATAGAAGCTGGTTGCACCAGCTTGGCATGCACTGCAGAAACTCCTGCATCTATTGGAAATGAAGGGGGGGCAATATTTGATGCACTGTAGCAAATAGGGAAGTGATGGAGTCACCGTCCCTGGTGTTCAAGAAACATGGCACTGAGGAAGGTCAGTGGGCAATACTGGTGGTTGGTGAACGGTGGGCTTTGAAGTGTTTTTCAACCTTAATGATTCTGTGATTGGATTAGGGTTAGTAACAGCGATCTCACAATCCTGCTGCCCAAGACTGTGATTACTCACAAAATACCAAGTTGTGAACACTGACTGAAAATACCATCACCAAGTAAGACAGAACTAGAAGGAAAACAATGGAGAATAACATGAAAAAAAACTTCAAACATCTATTAGCTTATAAAAGCAAGTGTGAATGTGAAGAAAAATAACGCAGTCTTTAGAGAATAGCCTACGTGGGAAGGCCTCAAAATTCTACTTTTTATACCATCTTTCCCATGAGACTTTGAAAAACACTAATTTTCCTTAGCATATTCTGTGGACAATAGGAACCACAATATACAGAGCTGACCCATACTACTTATTTCCAGAGGAAGGTGAACAGTTTGTAGATGGCAATTACAGAACAAAGTTTATGGTATCAAATCATATACATAAGAGATGAAATAGTGCTTGTAAGATTTCTATGTTCCCTCGCAAACATACTCTAAAATCTCATTAGCTCCCCTGATAATCTCTGCCAGTGGTGGCTGCACAACGCATTCACCCATTCATACCAAGCTCCTTTCCATGAACCTTAATTCTGCTGCTGTTTACACCAAGTTTCAGTTAGCATCAAGATGTCCCAGCATTCTGCCTTCAACTCTCGCTAGAGTTTATCATAATGGGTATAAATCTCAAATTAAAAGAAAAAAAAAAACAACAAACTTTGTTTCTCTTGTACAAGATGACTTCCATCTGATGGATGTAGAGGGCTCCAGTCATCAGAACTGGCCATCTGTTTTCCCTTTGTCTCTGTATGTGCTACGCCCAACTTGGGTTTTCTGCTGAAAACAAGAGACTCAAGGTGGCAATAGAGAGCTGAAAAAGACGCATTCCAGGAAAGTACTATAAATAACCCTTTTGTTGCTTGATGTGTTGATAAACCTCTTTCTGGAGGGGCCTCCGGTGTTAATCTGCCCTTCAGTCTCTCAGCAATTCCCATCTAAAATTATCAACAACTAGTTTTGTCAGTAGAGACTGTTTATTTGAAGTTTCACGACTCCCAGTTTGCCGAATATTAACTGCTTTAAACATAAGCACACAGCCACAGTCTAGAAAAACCAGTGCTGTTAAAGCTTACCTCAAAATACAGTTATGAATTAATTTAACATTATAAAATTTAGCAACATTTAACATACTTGGGATATATTAAGTGCCTTAGGGGCAAACATTTTATTTAATTTAAATGGTATTAATATATATATATGATTTTAAGATTATTTTAGAAAACAAACATATGCAATTTTCCTTAAATAAGTAAAATAATTCTATTCCAGAATGCTAACTGGATGCAGAGTTGCTGCTGTGTGCTGCTTGACAATTGCTTGTTCCCATTCCAGAGGTGACAGCTTATTAATAAACTTTATTCATAAGTAGCTATCTAATATCTATAACATACGTATGTCCAGATGATGTACACAAATTGACTCTTGTTTAGTAGCATTGGAAAGCCTCCACCAAAGTTGGTAATTTTAGAATTATCTCTTACCAGTATATCCCAAGATAAATATGTCCAAAAAAAAAGGTAATATTTTCTACAAGATTATCCTTAATTAGTATTTGTCCCTTGAAAATCTTGTAATACTATGCTTCCTCCAGCCCAAGTGGCTGTTGGCCAAGGAACTCACTGTGTTAAGGGCTGGGCCAGAGCTGATAAGGGTTTATCTTCACTTCAGTGGACTCAGATCAAGCCTATGGTTCCTGCCAGGGGAGAAAAATGTTTTTTATAAGTAGGGAAGACAAATTTCTGCCTAAGCTCCTGTTTCTGATCAGAGCAAGTGCTGAAGGCTTTAAAGCTTTAAAGCTGATTACAAATTAAAATATCTCTGTCCCCAGATGCTTGTCTAACTTCAAACAATTGGCTGCTGAGCTGCAGCCACAGGGACAGGTGTGCTAAGAGCTGACACCTACTTCAAGATCAGAAGAGGGCACTCGGGTTTAAGACACACTCACAATAAGCCAAGACAAAGAGGAAAAAAAAACCAACCTGAAGCGTGTTGAGAAATAGTCTTTTGTTATTCTGACAGTAGAGATGACACAAAGACCTAAAAGACAATATAATGAGTTAAATTTCCCGACGTTCATTTATGTTGTCACCAACAATCAGCCTTGAGATTCATTTTCACCCCACGTAGAAGTCAGCCCTACATAAGGCCATAGGCAGAATACTATCAGTTGCAACTGGCTCAGAGGCGGCAGCTCAGCATTGTCTGTAACACCTCTCCACTCGTTATGTTCATTCTACATCACTGAATATGAAACACAGAACAATGGAATCATAGCATTATTTGAGTTAGAAGGGACCATTAATGGCCATCTAGTCCAGCTCCCCTATACTGAATGGGGACATCTACAGCCAGATCAAGCTGCTCAGAGCCCTGTTCAGTCTGGTCTTGCATACAGATACACCTCCTGAAAGTCCACATTTATCCAAACCAGCCCCACAGGTTTGAAAGATGTAGCGAGCAAAAAAATCATGCACTAAGTTATATATTACCTAGTATCTATTCCTTTGTAAGCTAGCAGTGGGGAAAAAAAAAGGCTAATGCTTTGCAAGGAGATGTTCCAAACCACCTGAGACTAAACCAAATTGCACTACTGCAACAAAGAATTTTAAGTACAAGGGTCCATCGGTCTTTGTTTTTCAAAACACTGCCTGTCAAATTATGAGAACCCTAGGATGAGTTTATTTTTATTTAAAAAAAAAAAAAAGTATTATGTTCTATTTAAAAAAAAAACACTTATAAAAAGCTTTATTTCTTATGCTACATACAAGACAGGAACAGAAAGGAACAGGCATACTTCTGTGCAAATTACTGAATAGCTTTAGCAAAGGAATTAATACAGTAAGTAGAACAAATTAAAATCAGGGATCAAAATATTTGGGTTTCATCAGTCTCTTGATGCAATCTATGCCTATGAAGAGACGCTACCAACCTATACAGTATACAACTGACCCTATAAGAGCTTACTAATATGCTGTTTTCCCAATGTAATAGAGTCTTGTGTGCCTTTTGGAACAGAAATAAATTCCTCTAGGTCTACTTAATTCTGCGGTACCCCCTCCCTTGGACTAGGATTTTTAAATCTTATTCAGCATCTTTTAGATCATCTTCTGAAGGGATTGCTACCAAGACAGATATCTCCTCTTGTCCTGTGAAAAGATGTTCATATTAATCTTCTAAAACCTCAGAGAAGCATACATCATTGCCACAAATGCCAAAACACAAGGCATCCATATCTTGAGAGAAAAGAAACAAAAATTCTAAGTTACAGTTTTACTGTGAGTTACTGTGAGGCAATGCTTCTGTACATACTGTACAAATAAGGTTTGCCAAGACACCTAAACAACCTACGTTATTCAGCAGATGAACATGTGTGTGTGAATGCAGTGCCAAGTACAAATCCACAGCCTGTGCAGAATTCCAAAAGTATAAATTTGATTTACAGGGGGCAACTTGTCAAATTTTACTTTAGTTCTCATCTTCATGTTTTCTCCTTACAGCTGACCCATGTCTCTACTGGGATTTTCTTGACCAGTGTGCCAGAGACTATTCTTTGCAAATGTTTTTTCCTACTTTTTTCCTTTTGTTTTTTGCCTTTTTTTTTGTTTGCTTTTCAAACTCAAGCAGTTGACTGAATAAGCTAGAAATGCAGATTTACACACAAACACAATATTGTCTTTCATAGGGCCCACCACATGCTTACACAGCAGGCTTGACACTTTACCCAAGGGCCAAAATAAGAACCTGTAGCTTGCCAGACTCTTCTTAGAGCCAGCCAGTCATCACATCTCCAAATTAGTGAAGTCACAAGTATGGTATCACTGAAATGGATTCTGTTACTGGACAGCTATTCTTTTCATGCATATTCCCAGCTATGACAACAAAAAAGAGTCTGATTTCATAGATTAAACATACGATCTGCTACAAAGAACTAAGAAGGTAGTAACAAGAATTTACTACAGTTGTGAGTCAGGATTGTGATACCACTGTCATGGAATGTCTGAATATTTTACCACATACTGTACAAGGGGAATACGCTATCAGAAATATCCAGAAGTTTTCCATTAGCCAAGACAGAGCAAGAAAATAGTCTTGACCATAAGCAACAACATCACACTGAGGCACAGATATTAGAATACTGAGATATGGTTCTCTTCTCCTCTGGTGTGCGGCAGAAGGATTCTTGATTGTACCTCAGGAGAACAGGGAGCTGAATTTGAACATAAGCAGTTAATTTATGGCTAACGATAGCAGCAAAACTGCATGCTTATCATGAGAGTTAAAAATTTCAAGGGCAAACGTTCACAAAGGTGAGCACCAATACAGCCTTAATGAAGCTTGAAAGGAAAGGGACATAAATTAGTATTACTATATATTTTTTTTCTTAAAGGAGAAGGCCAGAAGTATATTAACGTATATGCAGAATATGAAATACAGCAAATGGAAAAATAATTAGGATAAAAAGAGCAGCACTTCAGCATGATTGATTTGCTATTTGAAAGTTAATGATGAAAGACGCTGCCTTGGAAAGGAAAATCAGGTCTGCTTAAAGGCAGACACTCCTCACTTTATTCACAAAAAAACACAAAATAATGAGAAAAAGTTGAAAGCTAGGGATTTGTTTTGGTGAAATATAACATATCGTAGATGTTAAATAAGAAAAAAAAACAAAGAGTAGCAAAAAGTGATTTCAAACTGAGACTTTTAAGGGAATATTATAAGGGAACCACCCCTTTTTCTCTTGGAAAGAAGATAATGACTTAACAGCTCTTTAAATAAGACCTTTGGTATTTTCAAGTACCCAATATAGCATCAGGAAGGGTTATAGGAGCAATATTGCCAGCTTCTCTGATCTCATCCATTTCTATCTGATCAAGCCAGTAACAGGCTGGACAGAGAGTGATCAGCTCTGTAGGAAATAAGGTGCTGCATGAAGTTTAGTTCTCTGGTGTCACGATAAAATGGTGAAAACAGCACAGAGAAACCAAGGATACCTTGAGACTGTTAGAAAATGAAAAGAATTCTAAAGGACAAGACAAAATTGTGCAGGAGTTCTCAGTTCATTTAGCCCTTTAGCCGCTACATCCCTTAGTGGGAGCACACTTTGTATTGATTTCCATAGGATAACTAAAGATGCAAGTATTGTTATTCCCCATCAAATCCTTACTGTTCTTGTTAAGGCAAGGGAGATACAAGGACAAGTCATGCTCCTTTTCTTATTATCCTCCTTTCAGGGCACAGTGGGGATTTGCATTAAGGGTTTAGTTTAGTTCCAGCTTGTGCACAGCTCTCCTTGATAAGCATACAAGTGACGAGAGCATCCCAAGACTGTGCCTGTTTCATTATAAAATTCTGAAGTGAGAAGTGAGAGAGCCCCCACTCCACGATACCAAGCAAAGCCCTAGAGAATTTTGCATTCAAAAATTAAAATGTAGACAATTTCTAACAGATCAGTGCCTGTCACTCCAAGTTTTGTCTAGCAACACATCACTTCTCCATCACATTTAGCACCACTGTCGTTACCACTCTGAAAAAGATCATAAAAGGATTAGACAAGTGCCCATTATTATTTGTCCTTCACATAATGTCTTGACAGTGCTTATTTACATGATTAGAACAGTGGACTAATTTGCATGCAAGGTATTAAGATATTCTGCAATTTATAATCTTACATTTCCTGGAATTTTTAATTAGCATTTTCATTTTCAGGAAAGAAAGAAGGCATTTCAGTCCCTTTTTGTTGTTGTTGTTTTTTGAAGTGATGATCTAAGGCTGAGTCTGGAACAGAGCTTGTCTGGAAGGAGGGCAGTCAGCAGGACTGAGGGACATGGTTACTGGGCATGGTGGTGATGGGTTCATGGTCAGACTAGATGATCTTGGTAGTCTTTTCCAACAGTAATGACTTCATGACTCCATACAGCTTAAAAAAAACCCATAGATTACACTGTTAAATATCTGCTTTTCCATCCCATAAATTCTTGCAGCAATCTCCATGGCTCTGAATGCACCACAGGAGGAAAGGAGTAACATCGTGGGCTAAATTAATGTCACATGAATAATAAGAACTTACTCATTAACTAAATGCTAACATTACCCTGCAGCTCCATGAGATGCTGGCAACACCTGTGTGAGTTAAACGTCAAAACGGAGATAAAGTCACCATATGCCTACTCCCTAGAAGGGCCACCTTTAAAAAAATACATGCAACTGCTGTTTCTTTACTGTGCTATATTTCACTGATTCTGGTAAACAACACAAAAATACTCGAGCAACATGGATCTCCTGTAGTTTAAACCATTGCTCTACCAACCGTCATGCTATATGCATGGCACTTGATGTTTGAAATGTGATACTCCAAAAATGTGAGTGAACTTGACCTCACCCTCAGCTCTGGACTTGCAAAATGATCCCCGCTTGAAACTTCCTCACATTTCCTTTCATGTGCCAGATCAAGTCTGAGACCAATCAGATAAAGCAGCATGGCTTGAAGGCTTGACTCACAGCTGTCCAGACAGTTAACCTTTGCTATGGAGGGGGAAAAAAAAAAAAAAAAAAAAAAAAAGAAAACAATCAGTTTTCTTTGCAGACTTAAAATATCTGTATCACATGATGTGACATTAATTTCCCAGCAGTGTACACTTTGAAGCTGACAAGTGTTAATTCATGATTAAAAATTCCAAATTAATCTAAGTGCTTTCATTAAGATGGGTCTCTTGGTAGCATTAGTGACCACAGGAAAACAACTGGGACCCCATCTGTCCATGTAAGTAGGAGGAAGGTGCTGCAAGAGACCTAATTATAGGGGAGATCAGTCAGCTTTTGAAGCAGTTGGGGATCAGATAGAGTTGACTCCAAAACAGCCTGAATTAAAGTGAAGTTTGCTTGCAATTTAGCATTAGGATAAAGGATAGGATAGTGTACTTAAAACAACCCAAGGGGATGGTGGGAAAAAAAAATATCATGTGAAATCATGGAATTAAGCTTAAGGTTGGAAAGGACCTCTAAGATCAAATCCAATCATCCACCTACCACCATTACTGCCCACTGAACCCCAAGTATCACATCTACATGTTTCCTGAACTGAGGAAAAATACTTGATTTATCCATTAAACATATATCCACAAAACACCAAGAATGCATAAGTTGCAGTAGATACATAAAAAGTATAACAGGGAAACAATGCAAAAGATCTGCAAGAGAAATTGTGACTTGTGAAGAAACCTGACATTAGGGAATAGTGACAGCCTCTTACAGATACTATGCTTTTGATAAGCATTCTGCAGCTATTGCATATGCTCTGAATATGCATGAACAGCTAAACAAATCCACAGTGCCTTGTTAGGACATAACATTAGGTCTTTTTTATTTTTCTGGTAAGTCATCAATTCCAGAACCTTTTTAAAGTAATAAGTTCACTTTAAGTAAAATACAGCTAACTGTAGAGTTTGTTAAATTGCAATAAGCGTACATTATAAACATTAAATAGAAAGAAAACACACCTAGGAGGAACACTATAGATGATTTAAATCAAGAACTAAAGGCTATGAAATAAATAGAAAAATTCAAAAAGCTTGCAGGAATTAATAGTTTCTGGAAAGATTCAAAGTAGTTTTTCAGTTCAGACTAAATCCTTATTTAGTACATATTAGACTAAAAAAAAATGCCCTCTGATGTCCATGTGCTGGCTTGCTCTCATGATGGAAGAACAGGAGAAATGTGGGAGAGGAACACTACCAGTTTACTCTCAAACACCTGTGTGAATAATTTTGATACATGAAGAGTTCCACCGAGTTCACCAGAAGTGTTTTTCTAAGGGGTTTCTTGCGGGCATCATTCACAGAATTTAAGCCTTAAAGGCTGTTAGATTTCCTCCCTGATAATAAAGTTATTTGCATAGTGCCAGATGAACAGAGCCAGTCATTAAGAGGAAATAAAGATTGCACTGGACAATAAATCCATTTCTCAAAATTCTTTACTATAAGAGAGCAGAGATACTGGCACAGGCTGCCCAGAGAGGCTGTGGATGCCCCGTCCCTGGAGGTATTCAAGGCCAGGTTGGATGGAGCCCTGTGCAGCCTGGTCTGGTATTAAATGTGGAGGTTGGCGGCCCTGCCTGCAGTGGGGATTAGAGCTCTATGATCCTTGAGCTCCCTTCCAATCCAAGCCATTCTATAATTCTTGATATGATTCTCATAATTACATATAAGTATTTATTAATTATTATTATTTAATGTGATATGGTCAGAGATGTCAGTGAGTTGACTAAGCAATCGAGAAGCTTGGAAATATTCGTGACCTGCAAAGCACTTTTTATTTTATTCTATTTTTAAAGTATTTTAGACACATCATCCCAAAAGTAGAAAAACATCTCTGATGCAGTAAGAATCTGATTTTACCCCCAGTGCAAAGCAGTTCTCCATCCTTACCTACACCAAGAGGGGCGACACCCAGAACAATGTTACAGAACAGACCCCTCTCTCATTTTGGCTTACAGATGCTATGCTAATTATAGTGAAAACAGGAGGTAAATATTATAGCTGTTGGCCCTTAAATTTGTGGGAAAATAACTTTTTTCGCTGCCATAATTATCTCAATTCTCTCTAAAAGTTCACAATGGACTCATGGTTATCTGAGGGATTACTCTGATAGAGGTATCTGTATTTGCACATTCATCTGCACTAAATTCTCATGCTTTTCAGTACCTTTTTATCCTGCTGAAAGTGCTACTTGTCTCCCTCAAGTGCAATGGACATTAAGATACATTATAAAAACGTCAAAATTGCTCACAAGGAGAAATTAGTAAATTCTTAGAAATGTGACACTGAAATGATGGCACTATCACCACTGAAAGACTTAAGCGAACACAATTACTGTAATTTATATCTTGTGCAATTACAGCAATTTGAAACTATTCATTAATACACACATAAAATCTGTTACCACGTTAACTTTTTAAACAAAATGATACACTTCAACTTAACGAAATTCAACCCAACTACATTACTCATTTCTTGTCAGTTTTGTTGCACAACTATAACTCAACTGCAGAACACAGCACTGCTGTTGAAGTAGCGAGTTACCTGGGTGGGATCAGGATGATCTTGTGCTGTTTCTGGTAGTGATGGTGAAGAACCTCTCAAAAGGTCTTCTGTCTAAGTGCCATAACTCTCTTCTATTATCGTATAAATACAGCATTAAGGAATGTGCCATCCATGTCAATATATCCCAAGCCAGATTTTGCTCTTAGATCAATTTGTTTCCAAACTACAGGGCAAAAGAGTATTTCTCTTGTTGAGCAACTGGAATGAATGTCTAGAGGGGAGCCTTGCTGTGACAGTAAGATAGTAGATTGAAGATTACCAGTAAGTAACAACATAGAAGCAGTAATGCCACACACTCTATGTATTGAAGGGAATAGCAACAGCCAGGCATACATTCTGTTGCTAATTTATAGCTGAGGAAGGTGAGGCAAAAATGAACTAACAGTCTTTAAATCAACCAAGATTAGAAGATGATGATGATCTTTAAATAAGAAAATAACCAAGAAATGTGTGAGTCTTGAGAAGGCAACAACAAAAGCATTTCAAAAAAGGATGAAAGATATATCAGGAAAGAATGAGATTAAGCAGAGTTTTTCAGATAGCAGAATGAAATGCTCAGCAGAAATCTCTTCCTTATTCTCTCAAGTCTCCCTGAGGCACAAGTGCTCTCCAATCTCTCTCTTACCCACATTCAAGAAAGCAGAAATAAACTGCTCTTCAGTCCACTTACTTTCAATCTCCTAGCTGAAGTCTAGCACTTAATGCTGGACAAGCTTTTCTCCTGGACTCTGATGATGATTCCTCTCTTTGGAAAAGGAGGTGTAAGTGGTGAAAAGCACCCCCTCATCAGGTTAGATGAGGGGGTAAGGAAGGAAAATAACAAACCATAGAAGCATGTTAGATAAAAAGGTCACAAGCAAAACAAAGTGAAGTGAATTTGGTAGCTGAGAAAAAAGAAGAGGGTGGGGGTGGCAGAATGCAGTTCCAAAACCAAATTACCAGTGATTAGCAATGCCTGTTCGATTGCACACAATCAAATGCTATTGATCTTCCCTAACTTCTTGCAGACCCCAAGGCAGAGGAGAATCAAGTTTCAAGAACAGTCAGGCCTCAGAGTCAGGCATGAATTCATACCTCCTTTCCCTGTTAGGTCCTTGAATTTCCTGTGCAGGATTGAATTCCATCCATTTCTCATTAATCACCATTTTAATGGTTTACATTTACAGTAGCAGGCCAGATCTAACAGCACTTCTGTTTGTACCTGAAACTGGCAGCATTTCAAAATACTGTGCCATGATTTCACTGAACAGGGAAGGGATGGACTTAATTTGTATTTACTGCTTATACCAAAGAGATACTGTCCTAACACTAACATACATCTTAAAAACAAAAAACAAAAAACAAAAAAACAACAAAAAAACAAAACCCAAAACCAACAACAAAAACAACACCAAAACACAACAGAGTTGTGGAGGGTTCATTACACAGCGTAGGTTTTTATAGTTGGTTTTATAGATTTTTAAGTTGGTTTCAAGCAACACAGGTTGTACATCGTTACACTGCTCCCTGCTAAGAACTGAACAACAATGCTGAGCTTTGTTATGGGTTGTCTGGAGTACAAGTCATGAACATCTGTATTTTTAACTTTAAAGCTGAATCAGAAATAGTATCTGACTCCTGATACAGTATTTAAATAAATCTACATGGCTGCTAAAGCCGGTTCCAGGAAGTGCAAATGTTAGTTCATTTTATAATTTGTAACACATTGCCTCTTGCTTTAAAGAGTAAAAAAAAAAAAAAAAAAAAAAAAAAGTATTTCAATAAATGTCTTTTTTTAAATCCTCCTCCTATCTGAAATTTATTTTATATGCTTTTCTTCATACAGATCCCATAAAAACCATGTATGATTTAAGTGGGCTCATTTGATAGCTTTTGGAAGTTCTCAGGAATTTCCAAAAGTCCTTTTGAAAGATTGTTAATTGACAGATTGAAGAAGGAAGTTATCCTTTTCATAAAAAAGAGTGGGTAAAATACTTATTCATGAACTACTAGGCAACACCTAACACTTCCTGACCTTCCTGCAAAAAAGACCATGTTATTTAGCTGTGCTCCCAGCTGCCCAACTTCCCATAACACATCCTAGAATTTCTCGGTGCCTCCACCTTCGTTATTTATGAAGGCAGTACCTTTTCTGGAGCAGATACTTTGCTTATTTATAGATGTACACAATAACTAGAACAGAGGGGACCTAAACTAATAACAGAAGATTTAATCACAGCAGATCAAATAAATATTATGGAACACATTTTACAGCTAGGTAAACAGAACAGAATTGACCAAGGTGATGGAACAAAGTAACAACAGACTTGGAAATCAAAGCAAGAAATCTTATCTAGTTGCTTACTTTAACTAAGCCCAGTGGATATAAGCAGCAGCACGCGTCACACTTCCCACTGCATGCCTTCCCCTTTTATTGGAGGGTTGCTGTCCAGAGCATTACTTGTTGCTTAATGTCATCTGCCAACATAAAAGTCATCACCCTCGCTGGAAATGATGAATGGGCAACAGAAGAGGGGCCATATAAACTACGGATATTATCTTTTAATATAATTTCTTTTAAAAGAAGATGCTGCTGTATTTCCTTTGAAATTTAGATGCAAATACATGTCTGTACACTGGAAGACAATCATGCCAATGATGTTGCTCTGTTTTTCTATTTTGTCATCTGTTCAGCTATTAAAGGCCTTACAATATGACACAGTCCTGAAAACAATAAAATATATAGAGCCTATAAAATCAGAGTAAAGACTTTTGTATTACTGCTTATATTGCTATTGCAGTTCACTCTCAAATATTGTTCTAGGACCACTGGCTTTACAGAGTCTGCTAAGCAAGTCTTGAAATACCAGTACATACCGTATGACAAGAAATAACTTCTACCTCCATATTTCAAGGCAGTATCTCCAACTCCCTTCTCCCTCAACTCATCTGTGATGCATCCCTTACAAACTCTTTATGAAGGTGATGATACTGGAACTGTCTTCTTCCGCCACACACCATAAGATCAATGCCAGTGGACTCCTCATGTAACGACTGTTAAAGTTGTTAAAGACTGTTTGCAGTCTCACCCTAAGAAAATAATTGAATAATTAGCAATAATGTCTTTCAGTATTGCATTAAAAGTGAATATGTCATTGATTTATTCTTGATCGTTTTTTTGTTTGTTTGTTTGTTTTAGGAAATATTATTTAAAAATACAATATGCAATAAATCCATCTTTCAGAGGGGGCAAGTAAAAGGCAACTAATGTTTCTCACTGTCACTGCAGGTGAAAAATAGCAACTAATATCAGAGTTCTGTCTTCAGGTAGATGAAACAACCAAGACAAAAACACTAAAATTCTGGAGGCATGGAATTGCCCAAATGAGAAAAATAAATGGCAGGAAAACTTCATGGCTGCATATAATATATACTGAAGAAGTTAAATGACCCAGGAAATTCTTGGCACTGGGATAACTTGCAAGCAACATCACACATTTCCCATGGCAAAAAAAGGTTTTCTTCAATGGATTCATGAACCTTCATTAGGGTTCTCTTATTTTCTACCTTTTAACTAATGGCTATAGTATATAATACACTATAGTATCTACATTTTATTATATACTCTACCAAAAAAGATTTTGTTGGTGGAGGCTGAAAAAAAAAAAATAAAAAGGACTGGAAACAGATTCCATATTTGCTCCAAGCAAACTGTAACCAAACTGGAATTTTTGTGCCAAGTACATTATTCATGGGGAGTTAGACTATGCTTCCTGTCTAAAGCCTTGAAAGTTTGGTGGTGATTTAACTCTCCTAGCCTCATCAGAGCTAGCCTAACATAGCAATGTGCTACTTGAAAAGAAAACCACAGACCAGACTGAAGAGGCTTCATGAAAATCTAATGAAACCCACAGGACAGCCAAGACTTCCTTCCTTTACTGCTGTCCTCATTGGGACTGGGGTAGATGGGGTCACTCTTTCTTAACCATGACAATCTGGAAATAAGGGGAAAAAAGGAAGATATTCTAAACATTAAGGCTTGCACGTACTACAAAAAAGGCAGGAAACCAATCAAGTAATACAAGTCATTGTTCTTCAAACATTTGCATGAAATGCTTGACTTCAGGTGTGAAACTTAATTGCACTGAGCTGAGACGAAAAAAGCATAGAGCTGCAATTAAAGCTGATAATAGTAATCTAAGCATCATCATTGCCATTTCAGATGATGTAAGCTGTTAGCCATACACATTTTCTTTCTAAAGCCATGCAACACTTTGTAACATTGCTACGTTTTTCATTATGCATGCTTCCCAAAACGTAAGAAAAGACTCAAGGCTCGGAATATTTTTGTATCAAACATTCTGGTATTTTAACCCTGATCTCAGTGATCAACTAAAGTGCTAGAAAAAACATTTATTTGAAGCAGTCAGCTTGATGAGCACTAGTATTCTAATATAAATGAAAAGACTTGGATTTATTACTATTTTAACAATAAAAAATGGGCACCAGGGCCTTTTTACCAGAGCAAACAATAATAATAAAAATAAATCAGCAACAAAGAGAATTCAAGCATCAAAATACAAAAGTCTACAAAGTTAATGAACACCCTTACTCCTGTACCCCCTGCTAAAGCTTGCTCCAGATACCTGCCCCTGGGAGAGAAAAGTCCCTCTTCTGGCAGTTTGGTGCTCACTGCTTTCCACAACCCTTCCCAGATTCTCTCTCCAGACTTTGATATTTTCCTTTACTGACTTGAAAAGCACAGACTCAGTCTACCCCAGGAGATGAAGAAAACAAAGGGACACTGTTCACCAAAAGCCGTTCACATCTCAAAAACTCCCATGGCTATTATGGTTTGAATTTCCATGGTGAAACCAGGAACACTGTGTGGGCAGGGTTTGCTTTCCTTGTTTGTGCATTGAAAAAATTGCTTCTCTTTGCAACAATGATCAGAACTAGGACATTTTTAATGTAACCAAGCAACTCCACACAACCTGGTTAGGCCAGCAACATTTTGTTGGAATTACCCAAATACCATTGAATGCTTTATAGTTCAAGGAGAGTTACCATTCAGTTAAACTCTTGTTACTGTTGTACATAATTTCAATACAACCCTCAGATTTTCATTGCACATATTAAAAAAAAAAGAGCAAAATTACGTAGTGAGGTCATAAATAAGTTTATCTTAGAGAAAATGAGAGATTCACATGTTTAATAATATTATTTCCTCCTTGGAAATGATTGTCTTTTGTCTTTTTAATGAAAAACAGAAGTGTTATAACACGGATATGAAAAAAATCATCACTGCCAGATGAAAAGGATTCCGGATAAGTAGCACTTCCATTTTTGCAATTTATAAAAGCACAGAGTTGTTTGAAGTTGGAGAACCATGCAGATGACAAACTACTTTCAAATATAAGCATTAGCTTGCCTGCTCACTCCCCAGCTGCCATTTTTGGGACTCTTTCTATAAATGTGACAAGATATTAAAATGCCAGCATCACTGATTAGAAAATTTCAAGTCCTGCCATCTACTAAGAGAATCATTTGGTCACAAACTCTCGGTATTTCAGATGTTTTGACAATTAACTCATGGGTAGCATCACCCCGAGAGTCCCATCTATTGCTCTTTTGCTTCATTGCAAGGTCTCAAATTGAAGGTAAAAGTTGCCTTCAGTTCTTTTATGCACAAATGAAAATGTGGTGAAAGAGTCAGTTCTGCTGACTATTCAGAGCAAAAGGAAATCAGCATACAAGGAGCTGCCTTTGAACAGTGAAAGGAGCTTTGTTTTTTTTTTTTTTTTTTGAAATGAATATCATATTCTATACAAGTTTTATAAATACACTTGGCAAAAAAAGGTTTAACCCGAATGTTAGCAATTTCATATCTTTCACTTACAGGATATTGACCCAGTTGATTTGTAATTAATAGCAGAGCTTTTTCTCGTTAGCTTATCGATTGAGGAGCCTGCAATGCATTCTTGACCATATTATAAATTACAGCTTTGGTTCCAGGCTACATTTGGTCGCAGTTAATTCCGGTTGTCTACATTTTTCACATTGTAAGAGTTACCTGCTGCACATCTTGCCAGACTATATGCTTTATGGTGGAAACTACAACTCCTTTGTTATTGTAGATCCACTTGTGTGATTTATAAGTCCAACTTTCTGCTTATTCTGATTTAAGAACGCAACAGTGGGAAACGAAAAAGCCTCCATTTTCCTGCTCTCAAAAAGGCTTCATAATAAAAACATCCTTTACAGGAAGCTCTGTAAAATCTACAAACATTGTCAACATAAGCAAAAACCTCATAAATAAAAGCCAAAAAAGTCCAGGACTGGTTAGGAAGGGAATAAACTCCATATTCATTCAGAGAGACATGGGTATTAGGTAATAGCATTCATAGACACATACTATTGAAGGTAAGTGCTCTTATTGAAACCAACAAACCCCGTGCCTAAAGAGCACTTACCTGATTTCACAGCAGTGAAGTCAGTAATAAACATGAAAGTTAGCATGGAATCAATGTTCTATTATCTAAAATCCCAATTAACTGGAAGACACTAATGTCTTGCTTTTCCATCCAGTTCTTCCATCAAATGAGATACAATTAAGCTATAGACCATAAACTTATTCCAGCTGGAAGAAAAAAAAAACAACAACCAACTTGCATCAGCATGAGTCTGTGTGCCAACAGAGGCTGAACTAATTGCTAAAACAGAAGATAGTCCAACACCAAAGCAGTATTTTAGCATATTTTTTCTCCAAAGTTTTTGCCAATAGACCTATATTAGTTCCTGGCCCAGTTGCTTTGCCTCCTGTGCAACAGTTATTTTGGCAACAATTTCTGAGTACATGTGGAGATTTTGTTAGCAACAGCACTGCAGGCAGGTGGATGCCACCACAGTACAAGTGTCGAAGGCTCCTGCACATGCAGCAGACCCAGAAAAACTGCATCTGCTCCCAAGGCTTCTTCTAGCACAGATCTGCCCAACAGAGACTGAATCAAAACTGTCTTGCCGTTGCTCTATCCAACAATATCTGTAGTATAGAGATGGCCTAAACCCACTGCTCTGAAGGGAAAGGCCACCAGCTGAGTCACTCTCTTTCTTTGATCTTTCCAAATGCTTTTATCAAAGCGATGCACAAGGTCTCTGCTGAAGGGATTCTGTTACTGAACTGAGAAGGAAAAAGCTGAGACATTAGAGGAGAAGAAAGGGGGGAAAAAGAAAAAAAGATCTTCAAAATGGGGTCTTGACAATAACAACTTTATTGTAGAGGCCTGTAACTGGATATCTAAAGACCTACTTTGCTGCTTGTATAAAAACGTCTAACTGCATCTGGGCAGGGATTACAGGTCCATCTGTGCAACCAAATAATTAATGAAATAACTGATTTCTCTTCCACTACTCATCAAATTATTTCAGTTATAATGTTTGCACAGATGGAGTACAGTCAAAGCAAGCGACACGTAGCTACTATGGAAGTGCATTATTTTAGATCCATGCACCTAATTGTTTCAAGCTCTTGAAAAAGCGTATTGTTTTAACTGTACTTTATGAATAGGTTCAGAACAACCAGCAACTGCAGCCAGCACAAAATCACTGCTCAGCCTGAACCCATTTGCCTGGTTTTGACAGAGGCCGACGTGCTGCCTGATTGGCTGTGTGCAGCGTCTTCCTCCCCAGGTGGAAATTCCAGACCTGCTCAAGTGTTAGCTCACTTTGCAAGACGCTGGCTGAGATTGGACAAAGATATGTTGAGACACATGCTCACACAGCCTTAAGCAATTTGAAATAAGGATTCTTAATGTGTGTGAATGTCAGCTCACTATCACTCAGGGATTTTTGTTTACCTAGACAGCCTTGCTCCTTTCTCCAAGGCATACCAGCCAGCTAGCCCAAGGGATGGTGATCTTAGCCCACGTTAATCTGACTGAGCTACAATCCCTGCTGCTATTCCCTGGAGGAACCCAATAGCACTGACCACAGTACCTTGGGGGATGTGCTGAATATCTTAGTAATGCCCTTGGAAAGCACAAAATTGCTGCAGCCAAAGTCTTGAAAAGAGATCTTTCAGAAGCAGACTGACTGGGTTATTTTTCTTCCCCCCACTCTTCCACAAGAAGAAAAAGGACCAGACAAATCCCAACTGTATCACAGAATGAGGGCAGAAACGCATCATCTATTAAAGAAAATAGTCAGAAAATTAGAAAGCCCCAGAGGAGTTCCCCTGTATGCATTTATTAACAAAACTAATCCCAGCCTCTTAAATTACTGATAATGCTTTCGAAGATTAAAAGGAGAGGATTTTGCTTTCCTGGCAGCTCCACAGAAAACTGCCAAGAGAAGGAACAACTAAGGAAGGCGTTGGTAATACCTGAAGTGGCTGTCTCTCCATTCAGGGCTTTCAGAAAGTAAGACAGAGATGACCTGAAATTCAATGTGCTAGACAGAGTGAATTCTCCAAGTAAGCTAGCTTTGAGTCACTTTGCTTCTGCCTTTCATCTTTGTTCCTCATCAATCTGCTCTGCCTGCCTCTGTCCCTGCTCCTGGCCATTCCCACTTATCCACACCTGCGTCCATACATAACATACAACCTCAGAAAATAGAGCTGCAGGTCTCCTCCACATTGTCAACCACCCATCTTGCTTTGATCCACTGACTCTTGCTTGCCTCCAAAACATCTTTCTTCAAACAGACTTTGTGATGTAGACTTGTGCACGTCCTTACGTAGGTTTACACAGTTCTAGACATCCTAGCTGTGATGTATACAGCACTTAACTAAAGGTTAAAAACTCATGCTTGAGAATGGAATGTTCAGATGCCTTATAACTGGTTATTTTTGCAATGAGTTTTTATTTACAGTGTCCTTATTGCATTCCTACGCACAAATGGTGAATGATTTTCTTCACTTACAGTTCCTATACAGACCAGCTGGCTACTTGATGAGCAATGTTAGGCCAGGCCTCCTGGTTGTGTTACAGGATGAAATCACCGTTGTTTGGGTTTCAGTTTACAATTATCCTATATTAACTGAAGGAAAGGTGGAATTAGAGAAACTTACTTTCAAGTGACATCATTCACAAGGATTGCAAATGTAGTGCATTAGGTCAACCATACCATTACTAACTAAAAAGCAACTGCTTATACTTATGTTCTCAAAAGTCAGTCTGATGGATAGTTTTAGCAGCAACAGACTTATTTATGCACAGACTGCATCACAGAAGATGCACAAAAGATATTGCCCAGTTTTGGCAGAAGAGACATTCTCTTCTAGAGAATGGAGAATAGTTAATGATTTGGTTTTATAAGTGTAGACATAAGGTTAAAGCCACACTCAGTTGAACTGGAAAGTCAACACAGGGCACATAGCACTAGTGATATGAGCCTTGCTTGTCCAACAGATTATGAGTGTAAATATGTACTGGACAATTCTTCAGCGTGATGTTTCTGCCATGACTTGATCCAAAACAGGGAGGATCAGCTATGAGGAAACAAGCTGCTTTCTAACACAAAGATATCAAAAGATTCTGCTGCATTTCAGATAGAGCAAGAATTTTGGTGATGTTTGAGCATGTAGCTTGCATAAGATTTTCTCTGCTAGCCCCATTTCATCAGAGAGCGGTGTCAAAGTTGAACATGCCGTGAAGCAGAATCTGCGAGCAGATTTGTGCCTTTCCTACAAGACCAACCATCTGCAAATTCAACAACAAGAAAATGTAAGTGGCTGAACATAGCCAGATCCTTTTCACTATGGAAGAAAAAAAAATGAATCTTACCAAGATGAAACTGGAGCTGAGGGATTTCATTTCCTCAACTTTCATATCATTATACTCTCAAACAATTCCCATAACACAGAGTAAAATTAAGATAGACAAACCCAGTTTGCCAAGCACCAAGATGTAAAAGCCAGTTTAGCTGACTTGAAAGTATCTGCCACCATTTTTTTTTAGTGACAACAGGTATAAGTCACCTTAATTCCAGGACTGGGTGTTTATCAGATGCATGGATTAATTACTTGAATCAGATGAGGCTTCTGCTAGGAATCCTGGAGTCTATAAGATGATTAACGTAACTAATGTCAACCAACTTGAGTCTGTATGTTTCAAGGGCAAACTGATCAGACTGTCCTTTGTCCCATAATGTATATTTATGGTCTTGGGTAGAGGAAGAAGACAGTAGGTAAAGGAGAAAACTATAAATACTAATAGGGAAGGCATCACAGCAATTTCTTTTTTACAAGGCAGAGAAAACCAAGAGTTTTAGTGGTCAATAGTGCAGTTGGTCCACATGCTTTAAAGGAAAAAACTATTTCTTAACCCTCACATTATCACAAGGAAGACCAACTACTGAGGAGAAAGTGCTGGTTCTTGTGGAGGGGGACCATTTTATCAGACCATTGACAGTGGTGATTTTATATGGCAATCTAAAAGGATTTAAAAACAAAATCCCGCTGTTCCACCATAATGGTCCATCTTAGCCAGATATTTTTTAAATTACTTTCCTCATTAGAAAGTTTTGCTGATGAATGGTGTAAAAAAAAAAAAATAATCACGATTTGCTGTGCCACCAATTTCAGTCTTACCAGGAACAGACTGCAACGCACTTCGCAAGCATATTTCTACAGCAGTATAATCTAATGGAGTAAAAGTGATACCTCCAGCACATTGACTCAGTCTCCTTGCAGCACAAAATGATCTTGTTTCTTAATGACAGATCCCTGTAAGAGCATAGAGCACAGCAACAACTTGACCCCATAGTGCTTGGAAATTTAAAGGATTAGAGCTCAATGGTGGTAGTGTAGCAGTAACCAGTCAATCATGTAATGCTCTCTTCACAGTCCCTGCCTTGAGATATTATACATATTTGAAAGAAAAAAAAAACAAACACAAGAATTTGGAAGCATAGAGTGCAAAACACTGCAGCCAAACCTTTGCACATTGTTTAGTGCTGACAATCTAAACAAGATGCATCTCGGTTGCAGCTGAAAAGCTCAGCAGTGTCTGGTGCACTCACCAAGGTTAAAAGTTCTTAATAGCATCTACTGCAAGCAGAATTTTTCCACAACTCATCTGAAAATACCATCCAAGAGGCTTTCCTGCTGGAGCCCTGACATCTCAGATATCTCACAACTACCCGAGGACAATTTGTAATTTATAAGAAGCTGTTAAAATAGATGACACTGAACTTTGCTGAAATGCAAGTAAATTTGATAACCAATTTAAAAGCATATCCACAATTGCCATTTGATATTTACATAAAACCATTCACCAATTCAGAAGAGTTAATCCTACACAGAACAAAGCTTTTATAACAGCATCTCAGAAGCATAGGACATGTTCTCATCATACACACGAACAAACAGGAAAGAACGGATTTATTGTGAACTGGGATTTTTGCTATAAATTAAAAGGCCATTCCCTTTTATATGTCATGTGTATTTAATTTCACTCCATAGGGTAATCCTCTGAGAATTAAGAGAGTGCCAAGATCTACTTTCCCCATTCCTTTTATTTCCTTAGGCAAATATCTAGAATTAGAGACAGAAAAGATGAAAAAAGGGAAGGCCAAGGGAAATACAGAGCTCCAAGAAAGAAAGTGAGAGCAGTCTAAACAAGGATTTTTTCTGGTCTATGCAAGCAGCAGTGATTATTTATAACAGGGAAAGGCATCTGTCTTTGATTATGATTTCATGTATACTGCGGATTGTGGTGAGCTTACTGTGTGCCAGGGAAGACTGTCATCCTGCAGCACAAAATTCCAATGAGACAAACTAATCTCTCTCTCAGGGAGAGAATCCTACCTTTGACTAACTGAAGGACAGACGGAAAGAGATTTTCTGCCAGGAAAAATAAAACTGAGAGCTATTGTAGAACACAGGGAAATCAAATTTAATTTACAAACAAAAGATAGAGTCAAAGTGCATGAATGTTAAGTAAATATGCTTAAAAGTGTAACCGTTCAAGTATTTCAGTCCATATTTTGCTACATAACTTGGGAACGCATAGGTTAAAGATCAGCCTTCCTTTCCACGAGCCTCTATACAATAGCCTTCAGTTTTGTGTTATTTGAGAAGCACATGCATGCCGCCCTCAGGGAATAAAAGCAGCTTATGGGCCCAAGAAGGCACTGAATAAATGCGGTACGTGAATGTACAGAAGACATTTGTGCACAAGTAAATCTACAGAGTTAATGGAGAAAGACACTCTACCATCTTTCAACTCGTGACAAGATGCTTCAGTTTAACAATTACGTTGAGAGGTAAAATATTAAGCCTGCTGAATCTGTGTATTATGCTCCTTTCCTGTGCAAACTAGAAACAGCTGGATTTCCCCAGCCAAGGCAATTCACAAGATGTGGAGATAACAGCAGCCAGGAGTACCTTGAAACAGGATTTTCTCAGAACTGAAAATAGGTGCTATTTCAATGCAGTCCCTCTCTAGGGCTGAGAGGCAGCTTCCTGATGCCCATTTTTGTCATTGAGGACATCCTAGTCCTATTTGAAACCAAACAAGCAAAGAATGAAGTCTGTAGGGCTTCCTCTCACTGCCAGATTCCATTGACAGTTGGACTTACAGGCTTTTTCCAAACCTCAATGACTCCATGTTTCATAGAAAGAAACTTTTCTTGTTCTTCTCTTCTACATCAAGACCTCAGGCCTCTGTTACAATCAGATTTTCCTGATTTTATAGAAAAGCTATGAAACAGCCTAGTTGCACTACCAACATTGCCAAAAAGGACATCTGCTGCTTTGATGGGCAAGATACAGTTCAGAGTGGTATGAAATCTGTACAGCTTGTCAGGAGGCAAGGAGCTGACAGCATTTTGTTGACACATCCCTTCAAAGTAGTGCACAGACTTATAGATTTGATTTTAAAATACTCTGCATTTGGATGTTGCCAAGCAATAACAACATGTCACAGGCGCTGAAACTCCATCTTATCTGTTTCTCATCTGCTTGAGCAAATCAGGAGTCTAGATTGGATTATTATTATTATTTTTTTTAATTGTGAAGGCAGGGTAATTACTGAAGTTTATCCATTGGAGCAGGATGCTGTCCAAGTAAAGCTGTTTTACTGATTGAGTGGATGCATTTGGTAACATGTTAGATCAAAACCCTAAAGTCACGTTACATTAAACTATTTTTCTCATATTAGTTACTATCTTACAGGAGCTCCTCATTTAACACTCTACATTAAAAAACAGACCATATATCTTAGGTACAATAATGAAACCACTGTCACCAATCACCTCTGGATTTCTCTAATAATCTTCAAGCCTGAGTCTACATTTTTGATGTGACTGGGATTTTTGCCATTTCTGTACCACTGGAGTGGGAACAGACTTGGACTTGGTTGGCTACAATGATAATTATAATGAATGATAATTTCTAGTAGGCGGCCTAGGTGAGCATGGAAGGCTGTCACATTTCTTTATGTACCTGACATTGTGCTGAGAAATTACTACTGCTGCATGAACTGACTGAAAGCAAGCTTGATAAAAGGAAATGTCAAACTAAATCAAAACTCTTTGAATATTCTCCCATTTTTCCTTCCTCTTTAATAGCTTGCTTAACCCCTATGACTCAACCTGTAAAGCCTTTCCCAGCCCCAACAGCCCTGCAATTTTCCAAACCATTCCCACTGTTTGCCTTTAATTCTGAAAATGGAGTAGGAAACTATTTAAAGGATTCATAAGGGACAGGGCATAAATACTGGAGCCAAGATTTATCTTTATTAGCAGCACTTTCTGTGAAAGATGTTATACACCCAATCCCAACTCTTCAAGAACTGCTGGTCAGTATTTCAAGACTGCTGGGTCTTGAAGTGCCCTATTTGGGACCCTTACAGTTTAAGGTCACATTGCCTTCAAGCATTTTAAAGAAAACCCAGCATAAGCACATCACTTTTGCTTTGTACATTTTCCAAATCTTGACTTTATACTACTCCCATTGATTTTTTGACTGAGAGGAGAAACCAAATGAAGGATCTGATTCCTTCTTCAACACAAAGTCCCAGCAGGAGAAATACAGCATTCATTTTTAGGAAGGCCTTTGCTGAAAGGCTTTTATCCTTCTGGATATATAAAAAGATCCCTTCTCAGAGGACACAAAATTTCAAAAGCAGCAGCATTGGCTTCTTGGGCAATAATGGGCACCCTCCCTCTCCCCCAGGTGCCCCAGGAATTCATAGTCTGCTACAGAATCGCTGCATGCAGCAAAGCTGAGTACAAACACAGCTACCAGATCGAAAACCTGTGGCTGAACAACGTAGAGTTAAATGGTGTTATCCTGAGAAAGCAAAAAGCTTTATAATGTTGTAGAACCTCTATTGCTGCCAAAGCACAACGATGTGGTTGTTGGAAAAAGGAGAAATACTATCAAGCATTTAACAAACAGGAGGCAAAAAATGTTTTTCTTGCTTGTACTTTTACCTTATTAATTCCTTCATTCATTTATCCCAGTGACTCTATAACGTGGCAAGACATAAGTGACAAAAACCACAAAGCTAGAACTTGGAACTGGGAGGACGTGTTAAATGCTGCAGCCTTTCAGCAAAGGCCAGGCTTAGGTCACTAAGATGAATTTCTGGTTTCTCTGGACACACATCTAGAAACACCACCAGGAGAATCAATCTTGAGATAAGAGAAATACTGTTGGCCAACATGGTGGCAAGAGCAAGTAGAAGGTGCTGAGAGTTGCAGAGGATATCCCCAGCCACTGGCTCAGCAAATGGCTGCTGCCCAGTCACCAGGCCCCCATCAGGGTCAGATTCCACCACTCTGCTTTAGGATCACAGAATCATTAAGGTTGGAAAGAACAGTAAGATCATCTGGTCCAGCCATCAACTCAACACTATCATGCAAGCTTTCTGCTTGCCCAGAACTCAGCTATTTCAGTGATGTACCAAGTGATTTGTTACCTGATGTAGATACTACCTGAGCCCTGGAGAAGTTTAAGTTCACTTCATCATCCTGTCTGGTCAGCATCCAAGATCCCAAGTTTGGTTTCCATCCACTTTTCCTGACTGGTGATGCTGCTCATAACAATCTGCTCTGGGTCAGAGAGGTATGATTGATGTCCAGCATGCTAGATGCCTTTTTATCCTTCCTCATTTTTATTTTCACATAACATCTCACTTCAAGATTCCCTCAGTGAAATATGATGCATTTTCTTGAATGCAAAAGTCTGGAGATATCCCACAGGTGAATGTGAGATAAATGCAAACTCCAATTCAAAACTAACACTCATTCTTACTCACAAGAACTTCTAAACCCTTCATCATTATATGATCCTCTATTTTTATATAATTACACGAGTAGGGATGTAACAACACAGAGTTAACTGGAGGACCTCAAGTCATCAACTTGATTGCTGCAGCTCTAAGGACTATTGCATTGCTACTTGACTGAGCACTTTGAAAAACTATTTTCAAAAATGTTGTTTGTTATACTAGCTATACAATAGGAGATATGGTGATAAAATTTCCATTGGAAATTTAAAGGCATCAGTAATCAGTCAGTAGGACAGAAGAACAAGAAATTGCATTTTTAAGCAACGTATCTTAATTATCGTTTGTCATCTTTAATGCAAACTCCATGCAAGAAAGGTAATGCAAATATCATGGAGTTGCAGAAGTACAAAATAAATGCCCAGTAACTAAATCAATTTTTAGTTAAATAACTCTGTGTCTCTAAAAAATACTAATTGCATTTAGTAAAAATATCATTCAAAGTCTGACTGTGCCATAATGCTCAGAATTGGGTGAATTGTTTTAAAATTGGGTGAATTTTTATGCATGAGTCATAGAATCCCTGCAAATCACAGCTAGCTATGGAAACGGTGACATAGCTACAGTAGCATTTCTGTTTCAACACTGCCATAATGAGCTTTAATTATTTCACACTTCAACTGATTTGCACATGATGTTCATGATCCTAGCAGCCATAAAAAGTAACATATGAGGAATGATGAGACTCCATCCTCATAACTGGATATCTTTAAGCCACAGGAACAACCAAAAAGCCTTAGGAATCTCTTAAGTCTTAACACTATTTTCCTGCTCAATCGTAACAATTCTTACCAGGTTCCATCTCATGATTTCTGGATATTCTTTTTTAACAGGATGTACCAATGCTAAGGCTTGAGCTCAATTAGCTGTCCACATCTAGATTTACTGAACTCTCAGAATTAAGATTGCTGTTACTAAAAGTAAAAGCATGCACTCAGTGGAACCCCAGTTTGAAGTTTAACAATGAATAGAAAACAGAAAGAGAAGGTGCTTCCTATTGCATTAAGCATACTGGAAACAGAAGAATTACTGCACACACACACTCTGGAAACAATCAGTTATTCTGCTTAGTTTAAAAAAAAAAAATTGTCTTTGTAAAACAAATCATTATATTTGCATAGAATCACACTGCCACATGAAAATAAATTATATTTTCTGCTTGTGTTTCTGTTACAGATTTAATTGATGTAACAGTGCAGAAAACAGAGACAAAATTTTATTTCTTCTGCCTTTTAATTACCATCTGCTAACATAAGATTACTTTTCTTAAAGTGACTGGGTCTACCTGCCAGATGAATTTTTCGCCTGATTTCCTCAAGCTCTGGCAGCTGCCTTCATTATTGGTGAAAATGGCATGGCAAAGCTAGCATGAAAAATGAGGCTAAGCACCTGTCACTTCATTTTTCTGCAAAGAAATAAAGAAAATACATGTAACTCAATGCTCTGCACCATCTATACTCAGCAACAATTTGCTGCAAAAAAAAAAAACCAACCAAACAAACAAACAAACAAAAAAACAAACAAACAACAAACATGTTTGTTCTTACATGCAGTTAAGAGTCATGACCTGTAAAGGAGTTCCAGAAAGCTACCCGTTTATGACAATCAGAAAAGATTTAGACAAAAAGCTACATGGAAATAAATATAAGGATGCATAAGAATTGCCCCCATAATTGCTGAAATTCTTCTGTGAATGTAACATCCTCTACACATGGTTGTTTGGGTATAAGAGCTTAACCAGGGAACTTCACCTAGCAAGTGACACAGTTGAGACTCATTAATTTTCTTTACAGTAAAAAGAGCCTCTCAGTAACTGTGAATCAGCCACGAAGGCACGGAGCCACTCTAATTGTACCGTGGTTACAAGTTTTTGGATGCCTTCACTTTTTCTCAAATTCATGGAAGATGGCCAACATTTGGCATATCTGAAGCCAACATATGCCAGGAAAAGTGACCTTCTCCATCAGACCCAGATATTCAAGTGTTCTTTGAAACCTGTCAACTTTTATGCACAGGAGAACACAACTGACGAGAACCCAAGGAAGGAAACTATGAAGGAGGGCAAAGGCATTTAAAAAATGCATTACAACAGCTTGTTTACATCAATTTCTCTGCTTCATCACAAAATAAGAATGGTTACGTCGCTCTTTTTTTCCAACAGCAGATTAATGAGTTCAGTATGCCTTAAGCAGTGCCATTGCAGTTAAGCTACAATGGAGCTCAGTGCAAAGTTGCATCCCAAGTTACCCAGGACCACAGAGTTGAGGGAGAACACTGAGTACTGTGTTACAGTCTGGGCCTTCCTCAATGTACAGATCTACAGCAGCAGCTCTAATTACAAGGGAAGAACAGATGTGGATCTATGAGCTAATTCTTTTAGGTGAGTGAAGAAATAAGACGAAATACGGGTAGGTTCTGTGATGGCTCAGTTATAACCTGCTTTTCCCAGTGTGGGGAATATCTAGAACCACCTGCCACTTGGTACAGCTTGTACCTCTGCTTCAGATATAGCAATTGCATGCTGGAAGAACTTCAGAAAATACACCTTACAATAAAAAGGAGTGTACAACTGTTAAAACTCAACCATTAAGGAACAAAATGTAGATCTGCTGTTTCTGCAATTGTTGCTTTAATCCTGCTTGTTCTGCCTTCACCTCCACTCACGCACATTATTTTATTTCCCGTTTTGCTAATGTGACCAGAACTGTGTATGATCTTAATCTTAATCTTAATGATGGTCCAAGCAACTGCCTAAAGGAAAGACCTTGAGTTTTCGGATGCAGAAGTTTCCTTGTAAAAGATCACAGAGGGACTATGATGCAAATATGAGGAAACACTTCTAAAGAATTTTCAGAGCACTTAATCCCATCAGATAGTCTCATTGCTCCTATTTTAATTGGTATTGCAGTACCTCATTTTCTAGCAGAGGCATTAAAACACCAGGCTTTATATTCTGGAGATATTTGGGCCAGTTTCACACTGTTGCCATACTCATCCTGTAATCCAAATAATCCACAGAAATATAAATTACCAACCTTGAACAAAGAGTTTGAAGTTTTATCCAATATTCTTCCAAAACAGTCATTCTCTGAGGTTCAGTTTTTCTGCAAAACTGAAGTTGTCCCATTTTTCTTTGGACACGTGCATGTTCATTTCCCAAGATGGATTTTTTCCCTTTGCTTTGCCAAAAGGAAGATTTAGTAGGAAGAAACATAGAAAGATCGGCAATTGAAGTCATGTTGGAATAAAGAATTTATGTGATAAATATATACATTATTCCACCCATATTTGTGGAAGGATAATTGAATTTTTTTTGCATGAGAGACTTTGACAAAACGCATTTTAGTATCTGGGAAGGAAGCATGAAAAGCTTTGTTTTAATTCTTTTTAAAGACATTTCTAATTTTTATGAGACTAAGACCGAAATAATGCATTAATTATTAGCATATTTCCTAAGAAATCATTAGCAGTATATTTTAGCTTTTATAGCAGTGGAGAGTTCAAATCAGGGTCAGATAATACTAACATTATGTGGATTGTTACTAACTTCAGTTTTATTGCAGTCTTTTATAATTCTTGTGTTAAAATCCATGTTCAAATGTCCACAAAAGAGGAAAGGATTATGTTTCCAAGTGCCACAGCACAGTAATCGCATCCACACTGTGAACATTAAATTTGGATATGTCATGTCAAAGCCTTGATATTGCACATGTCTTACAGAAGACAGGATTTGGTCAGTATTTTGGGTGAAAAACTGGCAGATATATATGTCACGAAATAGAGAATTGGTAGTTCAGTAGATGGCACTCTTCCCTTGAAGTTGGTACTGTACCAAAGCACCAGCCTGTTATTGGCACCAGAGACATTAAATGATGAAGTAGGTACTGAAGGGAGACCTTTAATTGCACAAGGTCAAAGATCCCAAGGAGTATTTCCTAGAATATCTACGCTAAGTTTTGGTTTTGATCATCACAGCCCACATTTCCTCCTGACACTTCTATTGGGTAAGGAATTGTGTAGTTTGTGCAGCCCAACGCTGCAAACAACAAAAGGGTTGAGTTCCCAGGGCGAGTGACATCTGCAGTTCAGGTTGTTCAAACCAGGACAGTACTATCACACATCTCCCAGAGTATGCAACCACTTTCAAAGCTTCACTGACTCTTTCATCTAGAAAGAACTGAGAAGAGAATTTTGTCACAGCTTTTCCTTAGGAGTTAATACCTCCTTAATCTTTGTGTGCAACAAATTTAAAGGACAGTCATTTAAGTCTTGAGTCTTTACAGAAAAGTAGCTTAAAAATATAACGTTTACTTCATTCCACTTGGAGGAAATAATCAAGATCAGCAAAGCTCTGGTATGTGTATTATCTGGAGGCTCTGCTATATCTGTGTTAGGGCAAGAGAAACTCTACAACACTTCCATTCAATGCACAGTGCAATAAATACGCACCAAATGCAAGTGTGGTGAATAATTAGATGAAGTTATTACTAGAATATTCAGAATAATTTTCTGGGGCAAATGCAACATCAATTCCTTACTTATTTATGTCCACCGTGGTCTCCCAGTCACAAAAAGTAAACCAAACCACAACACACCTCCTAAGTGTGAAGGCCTAGAATTATGGTTTGCTTCTTTTTGTGTTTTGAAAAATCTTTTCCATGTTTTACAGATCTAGTTTGCAAAGCAGACTCCAGTGCCAACATTTATCCCAGTCTTAACTACAGCTATCCCTATTCCACACACCATGGAGCAAATCCCCGATTTCTCACACTTCCTGCTAACCCTGCTTGGCTTTCATTATTGTCTGGTAAAATCATTTCTTTTATGTGATTGCTTTACCCTAATATTGGCTAAGGCTCACTGCAAGACTACAAGGTTCCCCAAGTAAGATAAATGATGCCTTCCACATTACTATGGGAATGCAGCTTGGATCTTGGACTAACAATGCAAGGGAACAGAAAGCCAAGGTTTTGCTTTCCCCAGAAGACAGGAAAGACATTCTTGAACTTTTTTTCTGAATGACAAGAAACTCAAGACTTTTTTACTTTGAGTTATATTGGAGGGCATTCTTACTTAACCACCAGATGCTGTATCACCACTTGCTCTAACCAACTACCTATACTACAAAAAACTGACAAAGTATTTCAAAGAGACACAAAGAAAAAATCTGACCAATTTTCTGATGTTTGAGGTGGAGATCCTTTAGGTTGTATAAAGAATATACAGACATATTTGCAGAATGTGCTAACAGTACAGTATGAATACCAAAAAGCTGAGGAGGTCTTTTAAGTCATTTGCTGTCCACATGAAACATCATTAGCTAATATCAACCCAGCCTTTCCCAGAGAAATCAATATTAGTCTATGTGCTAAGTTCATATTTTATTAACTACCCTGTAGAGCAGAAAGCACGTGTATTCATCTAAGATCAACTATTTAAAGTCATTTGAAGGTGATGAAATCTTTTAGATATAAAACCTCTCTCAGAATAGATTCATAGGAAAAAGACCTCTAAGATCATCTAGCCCAACCATCAATCCACCCACACCATGTCCACTGGCCACGTTCCTCAGTGCCACATCTCCACAGTTCTCCACAGCACCTCTGGGGACAGTGAACCCATCAGCTCCCTGGGCAGCTGTGCCACTGCATCACCGCTCTGTCAGAGATTTTCCTAATATCCAACCTGACATATAATGCAAGTTTGCCCAGTTAATCTGAGAGGATAGCATTTCAAACACATTTTCTACTTCTGCAGCATGTACAACAATGAAAAAGCAGAAGACAATGCTTATTTATGCCCCGTTACAGTGAAAATTTGCATCACAGCTCAGTACTATATGTAAAAGAACAGTCGATCTCAAGCAGCATAGCTATAAAACTTCAAGTAACAAACTTCATCTAGTGGACTGCTGGGAGGTCTGTGTAAGCAATTATAATTTATGTCAGGATTTATCTTAAGGGTCGTTATGTTTTTCTAGTATAATGATGTTAAACAGTTTGACTTTTTTTTATTACTAGGTAATATATTAACAATGCTTAAAAACCAGTTATATTGTAGTACTGTGACAAATTCATCCCTGGAAAAAAAACAAAACAAAACAAAACAATGATCTAAGATTTCCTGTCAGTTCATTTATATAAAGGCACTTTAGGAGTAAAACAACTTCTGTAATTCAGACTTATAGCATTCTATACTACACATTAAAGTGCATATCAAAATTTTACAGAAAACTATATGCAGATGTTACACATCTCATCAAACCAGAGTGAGGTTACCTTCTAAAGACAAATCTTTTCAGAGCTGAGCAGAGGTCAGCAAAGACCAACCAACTATCTGGTAATTGCTTTACAGGGCTTCCCTCCTTCCATCAGAGAGATTTTTTTGCTCATTGCTCACAACAGATTGATTGCATCTCATCAGACATCTTGGTTTATTTCTAAAAATGCTGTTGATTTGGGTGAGAGAACTTCAGATTTTCTTTTAGAATTAACATAACTGTGCCTAAAACAACAAAGTAGAGATGTGATTAAATTAATATAATTACAATCATAGCATAATTACTCAGGTTACAGTAGGAAGCAATGAGTCTTTTAAATATCTTCTCCATTATACCACCCTGCTCAATTTTCTCCATCCCTAACTTCTCTCACTATTTCCTTCACTAGCTTTTTTTCCTCGCAACCTTAAAATGCCTTTAAGTGCCCAATCACCACTTCATTTCTCATTGACTACTCCTAAACATCAATGGAAGCAATATCCTTTTTCCAAATGTTGTTCCCCTCACCTTGAGTCACTTGTCTAGTATAAAAATAAAAAAAAGAGAGCTTGGATTATTCTCTCTTCTAAGGCAGCAGTGATTGTTTAGTCTGTCCTTCCCAAACCTTTCCAACTATCTGCCTTTGATGCTGTCCTCAAGAGCAAACTGCATTTGAAGCTTTTTTTCTATATTCTGGCTTTGTATCTTCACAGAGCCTTCTTAAGGCTCTGTGCTTTCAACTCTACATTTTTTCACCCTAATCTATGCTTGTTTCAGATTGGCCCATCAATTTCATGCAATTAATGTAAACGTATTGCAGTCCTCAACTTAGGTTTGGTCTACAGTAGAGGTTTTGTGAATTCAGCTAAGGTAGATCAGGAATGTGATGCTGAAGTACATTGACTTTTCTTAGAGTATTTCAAAGGTAGAATATTCTTCCAGATTCTGCTGCTAACAACTTCATATTAAGAACTCAGTTCTACTTCTTGACTACTGTTCATCAGGCTCAGACTTACTAAAATCCATTAAATCCCATGTAAGGAAACTCTTGTTTTGTTTTTGCAGTGCTAGATACTGCACTTTGAAAGAAAAGGAGAAAGTACCATGTCCTGCATGAAAGCGAAACAATCTGAGAGTAAACACCGTCTCCAGGATATCTAGTCATCTTAACACACATATACTGATTTTTCTCCTCACTTCCCTGCCAGAAGGCTTATGACTATTTCAAAGAATCATAGAATGGCTTAGCTTGGAAGGGATCACCCAGTCCCAAACCCCCTGCCATGGGCTGGTTGTCACCCACCAGCTCAGGCTGCACAGGGTCACATCCAACCAACCTTGAGCACCTCCAGGGATGAGGCATCTGCTTATCTACACAGCCTGTGCCAGTGCATATTTCCATGTTGTCACTATGACTATTGTTCAGACCAGGATTAATTTTCTCTAAAACGAACCTTAAAAGCTTCCTTTCTCATAATTTTCTTCATTCATACAGTTTAATCATGCTCTCTCTTCAAAGTTCCTCAGCAGGAACTCTAAGTTTGTCATCGGGCAGAGGCTATCATACTGTTTTTACCCTTCCATCCTCATATTATTCCTCATGTAACAAATTTAGAAGCATGCTGTTCAATCCTGATAATACAAATTCCTGTAATTCAAAATATTATTTATCACAAACACCACAGTAAATATAGAAAGCTTTATTCTTCTACTGCTGACTTTAAAAACAAGCTAACATTAATACAAACCTTTTCCATATGCTCTTCAGATCAGAACTGCCATGTATTTATACTACTACTGCTTTTAATTCGCAGTTCTGTCTTCTCTCACTCAAACCCAACCTCTGCCTTGCTTGCTATCTACATGCAAGTCACTTTACACAGTTCTGTAAAGCATTATCTCATTATTCTGTCTCTCGCTATTGAGCATTTTCAGACCCTCTGTGTGAAAGATGAGATATAAAAATAAATTGAATTGGAATACATGATGCTATGTCCTGAACTTAAATAGGCTATACTCACAGTGCATATGTAATTTGACAGCTACAGGCTATGCTTTCATGATATACACCAAAAGGATTTATGCAAGTGATTTAAAGTTCTAACCATTCTGGGTAGTCTGACTAGACATTAAACTCACAGTTGTGTAATCTCAAGTTGCTGTTAACCAATTTGACAAAGAAAAACAAATAATTATTGTGATGGTTACTACTCACCAGAGTCAACCTTCAAAGTCCAGCGCTTCCATAAATGTTCTTCCCTTGCCTATGATACCTTGGTAGGAGCTCTGGCAGCTGCCTTCATTGTGAGAAAGCATTGCTAAAACAATTTCTGCCAGACAAAATCAACACCAAGATGTTTTGGAGAATTTCTAAACAGGAAAGCTGTGTAGTATGGAGCTCTGAGTGTTGACTTTGATCAAGCTGGTCTAAAGAAGGGAGGAAATGTTAGTTACAATTTCTATTTTCAAAAACAGCAAAGAGGGAAGAACTGAAAATGAAATTCGACATAAGGAAAAGGCAAAGCGCCATCTGACAGTCTCAAAAAATCCACAAAATTCTCTTTTTTTTTTTTTTTTTTTCCAATTAGCATTTCAACTTGTTTAAAATAAGGACATAAAGATAAAAGGAACTTTATGCATCTGATCCTTTAAAAGCGATTATTTGAATACTGTAAGAACAGAAAGCATTACATCCTATATCATTATTTAAAAATTTAAGACACATAGTTTCTCTTTGAGGAAAGGCAATAAAAGAATACATCATTAGAAGTCATTCCAATTGCTCTAAATTTAGCTCTCTGTGCAAAAGCTGTGGTTTTGCAATTACATCTCCCCATGTGTTTTTTAAACACAGAAGTAAACAGTCATGAAAAATAAATAATGAATGTGTCCCACCTTGTTTATTCCTTGAGTTAAGAATAAAGAAACCATTATGATCTGAATCCATCTGATCAGAATTAAATCAGAAACGGCTAATAAAGATTTTATTTTTTTTAATTAAATAATGAAAAAAAACATTGAAGTGGGTAAAATCGTAAACCATGGCCAAATAAGACTCAGGGACCAACCATGTTTTCTGTGAATGCTCAGTTCCACAGCATACCTCTTCCTATAACAGCCATAATAATGGCTTAACTATGAATCTGCTTATTAGTCTGCACATAATTCAAGCCCTGGGATCCACATTAGTTCTTGAGTATAGCAATCATTATTTTGGCTGCGGTATTGCTCAGAATCATAGCCACACAACCATTTTTTTATTTTTAAACCCTTTGAAGAAACAATATTCAGAAAGCTCCTTAGTAGAGCTGCAGCTGTGCTGTATTTCCCAAAGCCAATCAGCCTCATGAGCCTAAAGACATGCTGTGCATGACCTGATGTGTTACTTCATGTACACGGAGATGCATGACTGGGAGTTCTTCAACTTGAAGGTTTAGACTGTAAAATAAGGGATATTTTCACACAGGAAAAGCCACTTGTTTTCACCTTCTTACTCAGTACAGCATCAGAAAATTGCGTTTTGTTCTCATGTTTTTTTCCCCCTCCAGACTTCAGTAACGTAATATTGGTAAAACTGTCTAATAACATAGGAAGAATTTATCTAAGAGCAAAAGCCATTTTGAAGTGGATTCAATCCTTTCACTGAACCTCCAGTAAAAATAACTTAACTGGGGTAAAACCTCGCATTTTACCTCAAGCCTTCATTCAAACGTTATTTATTCACAAGTGCAGAGCATCCTTGTAGTATATATTGAAGAATCCCAAATCAAATATTTTTTTAAAAAAGAAACAGATTATGTATGAGCTGGAAAATAGAAATATTCTAGGAATATTTATTGTAATTATCAGCCAATTTTATATTTCAATGACCTAGCTTTAAATTAGGGAGACGAGTAAAACATGCTATAAAAAAGCAATTCCATTTATTCCACTAATAAGTTGCAACCTGTTTCTGTTTTACAAGAGTGCACATAAATGGATTCAGTTAGCATAAATTATGTATGCATGCCTGAATGTTCATGAACCATTTCTAATGGCTTTAGGTTATTGAAAATCTGATACTCCAAAAGTTATCCATAAGTATATATGTATGGAAGCAGAACATTCAGCCCTGTGCCTTGTCTGTTTCTGCTTAAGAGTGTCTAGAAAAAAAAAACAAAACCAATTTAAAACTTCAGTTCTGGCTCTGCAAATGGGTGGTCTTTTAGTTTGCCCAAGGGCTGCTTTGAGCAAGATAGGATCCTCCTTCAGAGCCATGAGCACCACTGAGACTCGTCCTGCCGGCTGGATTTCCATAACCATCTGACAGCTTCCCAGGGAGATGAAAGGCTTTGAGGACATTTAGATAAGGAGGAAAGATGGTCTGGGGAAGGAACATGATAAAAGAGCACTGCTTGGACAAATTATATTAAAATACACTTGAGAGTTGCAAATAATGAAAGCACAACCTGAACTATTTGATTTCTAGCCATAATATAATAGTATTATCAGCTCCCCTTTAAAAATTTTGGGTCTTTATTTGGTAGCCTGAGTGCTGAAAAGATTGTTTAAAAATTCACCTCTGCAGTAAACACTCAAGAAAAAAATATACATATTCCTGGTGCTCTCCAGATAGCTGCATTGTCAGGGAGCTGCAAGCTTTATGCTTTCACTCTGTGCTGCATGCACCTTTCTCACAGCTTGGCCATGGATAAAATCAGAGCTGCTCTGCTCTCCATGGAGCAGACTGACAAATTCTTCACAAGTAGCCTGAACCTAAAGAAGATTCAACCTAGAGTCATAGCCTCCTCTTTTCCTTTTGACAGTCATTGGGATGAACAGCAGTGTTTACTCTAAGTTAAAAATCACCCACGCAATCTCAAACAATGGTTTGAGATTGACAAATACAGATGGACTCAGCAACTGCCAAACAAGCAGTCCTCCCTGTACTCTCAAAGAACTCAGCCATGGGCTTTTTTGTCTCACTTCTAGAACACTTCCTGTGCAGGAGATGTTTTCTTAGTATTTGTCCACATACTAGCAAACAATTATCACTGGTTGAGAAAAGGAATGCCAATGCAGAACAGACTACTTTAAGTAACACATTTCCTTTAAAACACAATAGTTACACTCTTTATTTAAAGCAAAACCAAACAACCAACCAAAAAACAAACAAAAAAACCAACAACCCTTGATTCTAACACGCATCAAGTCACAGGCTGAAGCAGAAATATGAAAGACCAGTGAGGAATTTGAATTATACAAAAGACTTGTTTGACTGGTGTGTGGGTGTGACAAAGAGGACAGCAGAAACACCACAAATGAGCAGATTTTTAGAAAGAAAATCCAGATGCACACTGGGCAAGTGTGGGATGCAGCACTGAGAGAAGCCCAGACAGTGCTATTGGGTTTGAGTACCAGCTGAAAACAATCTCCTGTCATTTGATCCTCCTATGCTCAAAGGTGCTTGGAACATCTCTACAATTGAACAGGATTACATGAAAGATATTTCTCTCCAACACTGAATTCTCCTAACTGGAATGAACTGGTCAGACTAACTCCTGAGTACTAAAAACCAGTTGCAATAGTTTTTGGTTAAGACTTATAGAGTTCTCATTAACAACATACGTGTCCAGGCAATTCGATGGTCGCTGTGTTTTAGTAGTTCAAAAATAAAGTTTCAAATTATACTTTTTACCAGGAAGCATTAAAAACACACGTTCCAAAGTAACCATAAAGTTTGATAACCCATTATGCTAAATAATATGTCTGGGGTCTAACCCATGCTGATGACTCAAGACATTCAATTGCTTCTCCAAAAACCTGCACTGCAAATAACCGCAAAGCTGTGGGCTATGCTGACTCCAGTATTAAGTATCAAGAACTTTTAACACAAGATCACAGTCCTAATCAAGAAGCTGTGTATGTTTAATGTAATTCTACCAGTCTAAAGTAAGGAGTTGGAACCCGATGATCCTTGGGATCCCTCTCAATCCAAGCCATTTTATGAACTCATTTATTTGAGGAACTTGGATGAAGGACAGATCCAGAGCTATACTCTAGGACACAACCTGTAATGCCTTGATGGATTATGCAGCAGAATTCTGAATTCACTGATCATTTTACATGAAAAAAGCAAGATTATTTAAGGCTGTGGACTTTAATTGATAGGTCAACTAATTAGCAAAATATGCTGCCAGGGGTGTTTTGTTGCCTGAAGAACAAATAATTGTATTGCAACATTTTAATGAACGAAGATAAGTGAGGGGACTGATGTCAACAATGCTTACTCCTGGGAGAAGACTAAGCTCTACATGTTTTCAGACACAAAATATGTGATCTGCTCCAGCAGGAGAATTGGATTAGATTGTCTTTCGAGGTCCCTTCCAATCCTTGGCTTTCTGTGATTCTGTGGCCAAGTCACCAGCCACTGTAATGCCAATTTTATCAGGTTATAAGAGCAGGACAGACAGGCAGTGCCTGGCAGTATGATGCCTAAGGTGCACCTAATTCATTTCCAGAGTCCAACTGGATCCATGCTCAGGTGTTCTAATGGAAAGATAAGTAGCCTGGCTAGTTTGCTTTCATGTTAAATATCACTTCTGTGTTGAGCAATGGCAAGAGGAGCAGCAGTGCCACACTGTGTCTACACCACCTGATGGGCAGGCAAGTTCTGAGCTGGACTCGATGCCACGCAGCTGCATACATTCTCTCCTTTTTCCTCTGCTTCATATTTCTGTTTGGCTTTGTTGACTGTAGATATGGAGCTAGCTCTTCTGCCAGTTTTAATGGATTTCACCCTGAAATCAATAGAAAAATACCCATCTGTAATAGCTACTAATTTAGTTCCTAATCTGTATAATGCCAGACGGGAAGTTTCCTTGGCTCTCTTACTTTGAGGGAAACAGTAAGAAACAGAAAAATGAAAAAGGGCAAGATTTATCTAGGAGGTGGCAGCAGCTAAACTGCTTCGGCTAATGCAGCTGCTGACATTTCCAGCCATTTGGTGCATTCCTCCCTAGGGAGAATAAAGCTGAAAGAAACTACTTAATATGAAACTACTGGATGTCCATTAAAAATCATTCTAGTGGTAAGATGAAGAGGCTCATTGGCAAAATACCCCATGTATAAATCTAAAAACAACATTAAAAGCCATCCAAAAAAACCAGCAGTTAAATAGATTCTTTCATACTGAGAACCAGCAGTACAGGAGACTAAAATGGATTCTGTAGGAAAAAAAATGACTCTTGATTTAAACTGATAAAGAGATTTCCCAGTCAACGTCTGTGTAATGCTAAAGAGAATGATTTTTTTTTATTATTATTTTTTTTGCACAAAACCCCAAGAGGTGTTAGAAATATGATTCAAAGAATGGCTTTAGAAGCAGAATTCAAAGAATCTGGGGGGATGGTAGATCACTTTCTTACATTACCACCTGTTATGAAGGATAACAAAGAAAAAAGAGCTTTACTCTAATGACGGATGGGATTTAAATGTTCTCTCTACTCAAGCAGTGTTGAAATTATGGGGGTAACAATACCTGATGGAAGGGAACCTTATTAAGGAATTAATGAAGCCATGGTGATTTATATAGAGAAAAAAGTTTCCTTTAACTAAACTATGAAAGATGATAGGTAGTCTTAAGAAAGGAAGCTTTGTGAGGTAGAAGCCAATGGTTCTATCTTATTCTAAGGAATGGGAACACAGCAGATGTCTCCCTAGATATGGCACTGTGTAGTGATTTTGGCTGGGATGGAGTTAATTTTCTTCATAGTCACTTGAATGGTGCAATGAATGGGAATTAGTAGCAATTCTGTAACCCTGCACCTTAATTGAACTTAATGCACTTCTGTATGGTAACTTCCCGGGAACCAAATCAAGGCCAATACTTCAGAACTCCAGGCTGTGCACAAAACTAGAAAATCCTATCCCCCAGAGCTCCAGCTCTGCAAGCATACCTATGATCTGGTCTTTCTTGGAGGTTAGCATTGGGACTGGGGAAACACTTCATGGAAAATGAATGGAAAAGTGCTCCTCGGAAGTCATATTTTGCCTTCAAAGAAGATACATCAATCAAAGTCCTAATTAATGCATTATCTCCCATCTAGACAATATAAAGTCAAGCAAAGTTCCCAATTTAAACAAATTTTTGAAGTGTGTGTTGCCTGCTGTCCTCCATTTAAGTCTTCTGCATATATGGTCAGGTTATTAGATCTAACACTTCTGTTTCATATTCATTTCTTCTGTTCACCACCTCTGTAACTGGATAGAAAATCAAATCATTTACCTCATTTTAAAAACTGGAAGTTAAGTGTTTTCCCTTGTCATATAAGCCTAAAATGAAAAGGTGAAAGACAAAAAAAATACTAAGTGAGGATCTCTGTCAACTTCTGTGAATGCCATTTAAGAAAACTGAACAGAAAATAGATATACATGGAGAAAAGGGTAAGGAAAACATTTCAATTCATTTTCAGCAAATCTGGTTTTCAACTTTTTTGTTGAAATGAAAGCACAAGTGACAACAACTCCATGCCTACGCTTGTTATTGCCTACTCAGAAATCAAGTGCTCTTTCAGTCAAGAATTGATTGTTGGAAAGAAAATAAACTGTCAACTGGTGAGGCTTATTATCAAGCTGGAAAGTGAGAAAGATTTGCTTGCTGCTGCCGCTGCTAGTTTACAGATTTCAAAATGGCTTTTAAAAGCACTTTGTTTTGTTTTGTTTTGCTTTTTTGCTGTGAAGCTTGAAGTAGTTCTCTTAGAGGAATAGCATGTAAGCAGTGCAACCAGGTCAGAATGGAAGAGCACCACAGGTTGGTTTTTTGTTGTTGTTGTTGTTGTTGCTTTTCCTCTTTTTAAGAGTTCTCACCTCTGTAACTGACACAGCATAGTCCAACAGGAAGAAAAAAAAAAAAAGAGATTCAAGAAACTTCAGTTCTTCTTTCAGCTCTGTCAGTGACCTGTTTTTACATCATAGGAAATTTGCTTGAGTTTTCCATTCTTCAGTTTTCCCATCTGTAAGACATGGCTGTTTTATTTCCCTTCTAAGGACACACCAGGAGGTCTTAGATGCTGTCTATTTACACAAGCCAACTTGCAATAAATCAGTTTGGCATTTGATCAAACCTCAAGTTCTCTACCCCCTGCAAACTGCCTCTGAGCTGTAGCCCCTTTCCATCCTCTGGGCAGCAGTTGCTCTTTTCTTGTTTTTCACAGCACCCAGAATGGGACAAATGAAGATTTTTTTCCCATTCACAGCTTTTCGTGTATCAATATATTTGCAGCACTAGAAAAACACTATGTGAGTCCCTGATTTTTCTGACATTTTGCAGCTTTAAAGAGTCTGCAAGGTTTCCTTACACATTCAGAAAAAAACTGTACAAGAAGTGCTTACTTTGTTTGGGCAGCTTTTCAAGATTTTTCAAAAGTGAATGCTAAATGTGAGCATTAAATAATCCCTAGGTGTGACCCTTCCAGAGGTGGCAGAAGTTGGGGAGTGAACACACACCCCAAACCAAAATGGATTAAATAATATTAATATATTAAATTAAATAATATTAAATAAAATAATATTAATTAAATTAATTAATTAAATTAAATAGTTGCTTGCAGTGTCAACTCACTGCATCTAGTTTCAGAGGAATTAGGCTGAAGAGGAAAGAGAGGAAAAAGAAGAGGAGAATGGGTTTAATCCCAGAATGAAGAAATGAATTCACTTTATGTCTGAATCAGAGCTGGTCAGGGAATTCCAACAGGGCATGTTTATTTGGGAAGTGACAATTCATGAAGCAAGAGCAAATCATAGCCACATGCCTACTTCAAGGAACCTCTACTTAGTAAAATAAATAAATAAATAAACAACAAAACAAAACAAAAAAAACCCAGTCAGATAGAAGAGTGCCTTATTTCCAGCCAGGATACTTCTCTATAGTGCTGTGAAAGCTTGGACTTCCATGGCCCCAAACTCTAGGATTGTTCTATTCTGCAAATAACACTTCCCTTTTAGATCCTATAGGTCTCAGGTCAAGCACCAGGAGGCTGGGTGCTCAGAGCTTCCTGTTGGTATAAGATTCACTCATGCCAAGTAACAATAGACTATTACATTGATTCCTCAAGGATTCTCATGTTTTCCAGACCCCAGGGATATGTAGCTGGCATCAATGGGAAGTCTGACAGAGTCAGAAGAGCTAACTGTTACTTTGAAAAAAAGTAAAATACTTTGACTTTTATTACTTATGTTTTTAAGACATTGAAATCCCCTTCCACCTCTACAGGAATGTCAAATTTTGCATATTTTTCCAGGTTGCTTGTAAACAACCCATTAAATGCACCAGTAAATAAATCTACATGAGTCCAGGTTTGTATGAGCAATTCTCCAGAAGAATTCACATGTGCTAGAAATAAAATTTTGTTTGCAGAACTCTTAATTTGCACCAGTAGGATTACCAACCCATATGTATTAAACACACAGAAGGAAGGGCAGATATTCCCCAATAAATTACATTCAGAGTGAATGCCATACAAACTTTAAGTTAAAGATCAGTTTGAACTCTGAAGGTTAAACAAAAGCTTCTTGGCCTGCTAGCAACTGTCACACAGATATGAAATTCTTTGTAGGGTAAGCCCTAGAGAAACTACAGAATGCTTACAGCATCCCACTGTGTTTACTGCTTGGTTCTGGCTCTCTCAGCACTACTACAGCAGGAGACTACAAATATTGCTGTTCTAAAGAAGTCAGAGCAATGGGGGCTGAAGCAAAAACTATTTTGAGTGATGTGACTAATAACTCCAAAAAGATAGTGGCAATTCCATTACATTAATTGCTAGCAGAACAGATTTCAATGAGAACTATACACAAGGGTCTACATATTAGTTAATAATTTTCCAAGGTTATACTAACACTTAAAAGAAACCTTCTAGATAATTAAAGGTAATTGACCTAGGGTCAGTATTCTTATTAAACAGCTACAGAAAAAGAAATGCAGAAAAGTTATTTGCATAGACCAGATTAATAAACATATGAGTCAGTAGCAACAGAAGATGATATGCAGAACACTATTCAGGAGAATGTGCTGGGAAAAATAAGACACAAAGTTGTACCACCAGATTCAGTCTAGTATGCTGTTTTTTTATGCAAGAGATTAAATAACATTATAAATGAAAGAACAATATCAAATGTAGAAATCAGAATTCTTAGAGCTAAATTGCATCTAGTCTGCTGTGCAGATACTTAATGCAGACCTTCACTGAGTGATTCAGCAAGAAGCAAACCATACAGTGGGTTGCACCAAAGATGCATTTATTCTGGTATCTTGTCTCTGATAACACCAGAATGGATACTTAAGGGAAGGACATGAACAGAAGCAAGCGTATGGTATGCCCTGCAAACTCTAAGCAGACCTGCAGTTTAGATACTTCCTCTGAACTGCAGGCTGGCCCCAAATCAGTGTCTTTAATGGGTCTTTATGAACTACTCTTCCCTGGGTTTATCTAATCACTTTAAGAAACCATTTATATTTTGGCATCTGCAACATCCTGTAGCAATGGCTTCCATAATTTAGTTAAGTGCTGCCTGGTCCCTTCACTTGTTTTTTTTTGTCTAGTGAGAAATAATAAATAATCACTATATTTTCACTTTCTACACACCACTCTTGACTTCACATGACTCCAATATACCCTGCTTCCTCACATTAGTCACCTTTTCTCAAAACTGGAAAGATCTGACTTACTGAACCTCTCACACTGAAGCCATCCTAACAGTCTGATCGTCACCTTCTTTTGCACCTCAACAGCTTCCAGCTCATCGTTCTTGAGATGGGACAGCTGGAATTGCACAAAGTATTCAAAATGGGGCCACACCATTTATTTTGTTCTGAAGAGAACACCAAGAACACCATGCATAATCTAATGTATTTTACAATGTGCCCCTGTTCAGCTGGCACAGTATTTCTCTGATCTTCGCACATTCTGCCCTCAGCACAGCTCTGTGCTTTCCACCATCCCTTCATCTGATGGCAGCACATCTTTCTCTGTCTCTCCAATTTCTTTTGGCTTCTGATACCAGACAGAAAGTGTCTTGCTCCATCTCCCTACAGAATTGGAGGACTCAGGGGCACATTTTCCTATATACAATATTCCATTTATTTCCCACGTTTATCCACTGCATAACATTTATTGTTGCTTTCCTTTATCCTGTCTCTCTCCTTATTTAGCAGCTAAAACCAGTTTCACTTCATAAACAATAACTGCACACTTTTCCAGCCTTTTAAATCAAGTTTTTGTACATCTGATACCACAAGGCACTTTGCCTAAAGAAGAAATGCTGAGTAAGACTTATTTGGGCACAATTCTCACACGTACAGCTGTGTAAGTTAGATACCCAAATTGTGAGCTCAACTATCACTACTTCTCACAACCATACGAGCAAAGCAAAGTCACCCTCAGGAGCAGATCCGTCTATTGCAAGGGTCAAATTACCTTTGCGGATATTCGTATCTCATTGACTATATTGAGAATCCAGGACACTTAATGTTCCTAAATTTAACAACTCAGTTAAGTGAGATGATGCTGGGAATTTACATTTCTAGGACAAAACAGTCTGGGGTTAGGTGAAAACAGAACAGCAGCTAAATATCCAAGCCTGACTGCCTCCACCCCAATACCCTTGACTCTATAAAGCCAACGACTGAAGTTCTTAAAACACCTTTTCCTAAGTAGATTTTACATAGCTGAAGTCAAGCCATGGAAAAAGTGCAGTACATTGTACCACGCAAAATTTCCAGGGTGTTGTTTTCTTCTGGGAATGATTGCCAAATGGGACAATTCACTGAAACTTCAGCTATCATGTTTCCCTGTTATTCCTATAAACTTTAACAAGATAGGCATTTCAAAACAGCCTATTTCATATCCAAAACACTTCCTCATGACATGCATTTTGAACAGCACATATTCAGAGCTCTTAGAATAAGCAGCAAGCTTTCCTCTTTTTTTTTTCTTCCCTAAATATTGCACAGTTCTTACATTTGAATTTCATTTCTTTTCTTGGTTTCTCAGTCTTCCAGTTTTACTTTAATGCAATTGCCTAGCTGTTAGCAGAATGCTTATTGCCAACTGTTTCCTTGAACCAGCCTCATGCTTCAGATCGACACAATAAAACCAAACCTCAATGCTGTCTCTCAGAAAAAGATGCAGAAACCAATTGGCTGCAATTAGCATTTGTTTCATTTTTATTTTCATTTCTTTTTTTTTTTCCCATCGTGACTGTAAACCAAAATAAACCAAGCAAAGGGAGTGAAACCACAAACAGCTATGTTCATGTAAGGCTTCAGAGGAAGCATCCAAGATGCAGAATACAGTTTCCAAGCAAAGGAGCCTAATCTTTCAACCATGTCCTGTGATACCTGAGAACGCATTTGACTGCAAAATTTAATCTGTGGATCTAGAGTATCAGTTCTTCCAGATAATAGGGCTCTGTAGAAAAATATAAACAGGGAGGCAGGGAAAGGATGAGAAGAAACCCATACTGGTCAGAGCAAGAGTTGGGGGGCTCAACAATGCAGAACAACAGCACTCAGCAAAACTTAAAATCATTCAAACTAGATGGATCATCCAAAAGATTTCCAGGCAGATACTCCATTAAAATGCTTTTTTTTTTTTTTTTTGTATTTTGGATATGAGGTTGAACAATCATTTTGCCTAGCTATTCTAGGACTACCCTTATCCATCTGGTAGTTGTTTACATTGCAGATCTTGCCATTATTGTGAGCTACACTGGATTTACTCAAAGATAATTATCATACATCCCAAAACATAATTAAAAAACAAACAAACAAAAACCTCTTAATGTTTACCCATATTCCTTTCCCAAATTGATTCAGTTAATTTTTTATTCTACTATTACCTTTTGCCAAAGGGAATTTGTACTAGAAATGCGCTAGAAACAGGGCTGAATAATTCAGTTTATTCACAGAGAAGAAATTGCAGCATGAGCTTCCCCAGTACACTGATCCCATGAAGGCCCCTATTGGTGCACCTTTAGCTGCCTTGTTTACAGTAACAACAAATGGCAGGTCTTGTGAGAAGTGCAAATATTTACTAGAATTTATTTCAGACAGATCGCGTCATGCTGTGCATTGAAAGAAAAGCAACATTGCTGGAAAGCTCTATTATGCAAGCACTACCAAACCAGTTCTATATTTATTAATGCTGTTGTGTCATCAGGCATAAAGTAAGAAAAGTCTCTCGCTCACTTGCAAAGATATTACTTGCTTTGTTAACTAAACCACTGCTGCACTGGCATTTATTTTAGAATAACAAGAGTGGTTAGAAGAGAAACATGGAAGTGTGACTAGAGTTTCCCTGTTAGGATGCTGAATGCTGAGGCTAAATTTCAGAGAATTAAGACAGTGCAGGCTCACAGTACAGGCCACTGCTAGGACACCTCCAAACAGCGGTCAGTGCTTTGTTATAGAGCTTGTAATCAAGGTAATAAAATCTATGGCTGTGTTTTTCTTTGCTTTTTGAAGTGGTGTCAATGGTTTTTGGGCTGGTTTGGCCCAGTTCCGTGACTGGTATGGCGGAGGGATTTCACAAAATCTGCACCTCCGGAAAAAAAGGGATCAGGGGACCCCAGAATAATTAGAAACAGTGGCAATGTTTTCTCTGAGGAGAAACAAACTAATTACTAAATATGGTATCGGAATGCAAGATAACACACCATAATTCGAATTGAAGCTAATAAATCAAATACAATGAGAGAGAGAGAGAATGTCCAAAAGGTGGATAAGGCCTCACCATAGCACTGATGTGAGATGCGCAGTTCAGTTGAGCAGCAGGGAGACGGGAGGAGAGACGATGAAGAAGAGCGGAAGAAGTAGAGTCCATCTAGTGACCTTGCCAGGAGTTCTGTCTCCTCTCTGTGACTGCAGAGTCCCCTGGGGAATGTAGTTGCTCTTCTCTTCCAGGCAGGTCACCAGATCTTGAGCATTAACAGTTAAACTCCCAGTGCCCCACATGATGTCATGATGTGGAACACTGAAAACCAAAAATCACAAAACCATGACAAGTGGTTTTATTAACTGTAGAAAAAATGATCTTTTCACATACCAGTTCTCAGCACATATTCTTCCCTGGTGTCTATATATGACCTGTACACAATCTCTGGATTCATACCATCATGCTGACCAAGAGACACTACACACAGAGCAAAGAAGTGGTTTGCCCTTTGTGAGTTTTTGTTTTCCCTCTCAATGAATACGTTATTGATATCAGTAATGAGACAAGAACATCTTCACCCTTTCATTCCGGTTTGGAGTATTCAATGAGTAATGCCATGTGGCAAAGTATGGCATTCCATTGGTCTTTCTGGCTGTCCTGTGCCATCACCGGTAGCCTTTCATTTGAGGCATTTGTTTTATAACTCAGCCTTTAAAAGGACTCAAAAGACCTCTCCTCCTTACTACTTCTGTCCCCAGATCCCACTGTACCCAAATCTCATGAAGTCATGTTCTTTCCCCTCAACTTTTCTTTACAGGCTGGCAACATTTTAACCTGCTTACCTATTGGAAAATGAAATGTATTCCTTCTGCTTGCACTTTGGAAAAGGGTATCTGAAGGAACAGAGTCAAAGATGGCATTTTCTGAAACTTTTTTTTCATGTGGCCATGTGTATAAGAGGTTCCTTTATGTCTGAATTTCCCCAGAATCACATTCACATTCAGAATTCACAACATATCTGGCTATAGACATTTGAGCATGGCTTGACAGGTCTCCTCCAAATCAGCTTTGTTCAATGTTGCACCCCTCCCAGAACCAGCCCAGCTCATTTCTCAGTACTCTGAGCCCTTCTGGGAGATGCCTGGAGGTCTGCCCATGATGTGCTGCCTTCACCAAGTCAGTCCTCTCCCAGCAGCACGCATCACTAGGCAAAAGCTGAACTCTTGGCTGAAAACAGAAATCTGTTTTCAACTCCCTTCCCATTTCTACCCCATCAAGATACTGACTCAAGTATATTTGGATTAAACATAGATTTCAAAAAGCAACTCAAAAAGATATAATGAAAAATGTGACTTTTTACACAACCTGTTAATTTTTGCTGTCTTTATGTTAAAAGACTTTTCACAATTGGCTGAAGTCCAAGAAGTACAAAATCCAACATTAGAAGGTATGTAGGGAGAGCACAAGAGATTATAAAAAGATTTATAATTGAGAAGGTAAATGTGTCCATTCACCAGGCAGACTAGGCTTGCAGATGAAAGAGCCTTACTAAAATAATTGAAAAATGTAAGCAGCACGATCGAGTTTGGAGCAGATCTTTGGACACACTCTACAATGATTACAGCCATGGAAATGTGCCAGCCATAACAATAACTGAAGTCAGATGAGGGATGGATGCAGACAGCCCTGCTCGTACAGTCTGGCTCTTGCACACTGCACTGATATTCGTTCTGATCTCAGCGGGAAAGCATGTGTTTGCAGAGCTGGCTTGGGCTGCTCTAAGTTAAACTCTTTATTAAATCTTCTAGTTGGCAGTAGTCAGCAACAACTTTCAAGCATGCTAAAAAAGTTTATTTTTGAAATCCAGATTTATACAGTGGAGCGCAGCACATGTTTTCTGAATCAACGTTGCCCCCTCCTCCTTCCCTGTGGAGAACAGAGCTGCAATTTTTCCAGAGCTGGTTGAGATTAAGACTCCAGCCCCCCTTTCAAAAATTCTAATTTTCAGCTGGCTCTGATTCCTGCAGCGTAACCATTTACTACTACTGGCACTGCTCTTAATCTAAGTTTTCATTTTAGATCAGCCCATGGTCAAATGATACATCTCATTCTGGATAAAGAAAAAGAAAAGGTGCACACAAAGAGTTGAGGCTAAAGCTACCCAAGTGCAGGCTGCCGTGGATGACTACATCTACAGAAGTGCTAATTGCTTCACATCCTGAGTTGGCTTACATTAGACAGAAATATCCAACTGAATTTCATAAGGGGACTTTTTTTTTTTTTAAAGAGTTGCAATGCTTGTCCTGAATCTTCTGAAACTGCCATGCTAAGGATGAGAGTGCCTCTGCGAGAGCAGGAAGGATGCTCTGTGCAGCACTTGGCTCTCAATCTGACAATGATTTTATATCATTTTGGTATCAATGCAGTACAGCTGAGAGATCTGGCTGGTCACAGAACTGCAGCAATTCCCTTTACCAACATCATGCTTGAAAATAGTTTTTGGTACAGCAGAAGGCAGCGGCACTCTGCAAGGCACCCTGCAAGGCCTGGGTCCAGGAGAGCTGCTCTCACTTTCCCTGAGCACCTGCATGCAAATCATAGAATCCAGTTGGAAGGATCCCTTAAATGCAATCTAGTTCAACTCCCCTGTAGCGAGCAGGGACAAAGCCATGCTGATCTGCATGCTGATCTGCATGGTCTGAAAGCACATCAGCTAATCACAGCACTTACAGGTTATCTATGCCTCTAATTGCAACAAATTTCTTTTGTAAATCACTTCAAACTACATACATTTGATCCTCTTTAGAAATAACCAGAACTTTTACAATCATTTTGCCAACACTGAAGGAAGATCTCTTTCAAATACCTGTAAAATGTATCTGTATCCCACTGAATATCAAATTTCAATGGGAGTTCACTCACACTGCCAAAAAAAAATCTAGAAAAGTTGCATTACTGACTGGATTAATTACTAAAAGTATCGTATGACATATCAAAACCACTGAATGCATAACTTTCCAAAAAATGGAGGTGATGATTGAACTTCTGGAGGCTCACATTTAACCAGCTATTGTCTAACTAAAGCACTATACATCAATGAAGCCAATTTCTGTCATAAGAAGCAATGGGGCACACACAAAGTTTAACATGAAAACTTTTGGCAATAGAGTATTTATAAAAAAACATACAGCCATGCAATTTTTAAGCAAGCTGAATTAAAAATAAATCTCAGACAACTTGTCAGCACCTATAAACATAGACAAACTGACCTCTCCTCCACCACTCACACACGTTCTTGCCAAAAGAAAACTACATACAAAAATGAAACAATTTTAAAACCTATCTGCCAAACCCACAGGGGGAATTCAGATCACTGTTTCTATCTATAAATGTCAATAGGCAGGAGCTTAAAATATAGAACACTTAATGCTAGTGTCAACTGTTAAAATCAACTCCATAATTTCAAAACTCTCACTCCACTGCTCAATTATATATTGCAGCCAAATTCATTCTGAGCTGAAACCTCGTGCATTGTTCTGACTTTTTTTTGTAGTTTTGGTTACTAAGACATTTCCACTAAAAATGAAGAGGGAATTAGAATATGGCACTGAGGGACATGGCTTAGATAGCATGGTCGGCATGGGTTGATGGCTGGACTTGAGGATCTTAGAGATTTTTTCCAGCCTTAATGATATGATTCTGCAGCAAGTAGTATATTTTAGTTTCCATGCTGTTATTTTGTAAAACGAAAGTATTGTCTTGAAATACACAGCTTATGCTTGCAGTTCAATCAATCAAGGAATGACAAAATATATTGACAAGATTTGCAAGAAATCCTTTTCCATTGCTGTGCCCTACTGGGTTCCATAAGACAGCGACATAGTGCGAAGAGCTGTAAAGTTTACAGCCTTTCAGGCTGAGTGTTTTCTGCCAAGCACAACAGCAGTCACACCAATATATCAGAGAACAGAAAGAATTATCCCTACTGCTTGTCCAGTGTCAGCGTCTCTCCCTGGGATAGTGAATTTCCTCCCTTTCTCCCATTTTTTTTTTAACTCAAAGCTTGTGATTAGATTAGTATTATGTGCAATCATGTACCTGACAACTTAAAGTCTTGCATTCATTGTTCTTTGTCCCTTAGGGTGAGTTTACAGCTAACCTAGCTAAGAAAATGCTCTTCTCTCATGTGAAAATTACTTTATGCAATACACAGACTTCAGTGATGCACTGAGAAACAACCTAAGAGTTAGTGACACCCCTGAGAGAGCAATTCATTGCTCTCCCAGACACCACAGAAAGAGCAATTTACTGGGTTCTTGGACGGTGCTGACACATTTCCTCCTTGGAATAAAACAGGCCAATGGCCCAGCCTCCAACTTGCAGTCAGGATGTCCTTTAGTTTGCATTAAGAAAATAAAAAGGTCAGGTATAAGATAAGTTCATAGATTAAGTTTTCTTATAGTTACGTAATAGGTGTGAATGGGGAAGACACTACCAAGCTATGGAGAGAGCATTCAATGACCTTCGTTTGAAAGAAAAGTTGCCAACTTGGAAATCTCCCCACAATTATTTCAATTGTACACATTTTAACACTTTTCTTGAGAAAAGATACTGGAAGAGATTCCAAAGGGATTGTTCTAAAAAGAGGAAAATGAGAAATAAAGTACAAGAAGGTCTCTGCTGAATCAACTATAACTGTAGCAATACATCATGAGAAAGAAGAGCAACAGGTTTTACACCACTAAATTTGTTTGATTTTAAATAATGTAACACTCATGTAGCTACATTGGAATGCTACTCCCACTGGATTTACGCTGCACTTCTGCAAACTCATATGAGAAGATATACAAAATAGGAAATGTTCTTGGACAGAAAGTTTAGCTTTTCACTCAAAAAAACAAAAAACAAACAAAAAAACCCAAAAACCACTGTGGTTTCCCATAAAAATCAAGATCTTTAACACAAAAACATAGCCTGTTTCTTTTGTGCTATTACAGCTTCCGGAAACAAAACAGAGAATGCATAAATTGTATTTGGAGAAGTTTGAAGAATGTAATTTAACTGATGTATGTGATGGGATCCCTACTATTCTAACAATGCTTGCAGTGTTTTGATGTACAATGTATCCTTAAAATAGATGAAGGAGAACATGGGAATTTTATATATAGGTGTATTTTATATGCTTCATGGCACAAAGGTACAACTTCACTAGAAAAATACTGGATTCACCACTAACCTCTGCATGGCTATATGTATCTTGACATTCTTGCTGCCATCAGGTCCTTACTGGTCTTGGATAACAGCTGGCACCTTAAACAAATTCAGATCCTCCTCCGTGTTCCCGTGCCTCCTCAGGAGAAGGCTGAATCTGCAGACATCCAAATGTCAAGAAAGCCAAGAAGGGTTACCAAATGTTTAGTACACTTAGTGGTCACTGCCAGGTTTTGGCAGTGTGATTGATGTTGAAAGAAAGATTCACGCGCTCAAAATGATCACCTTGAAACCAGCTGAGAGAATTATATAGCAAGTAACAGTGCAGTGAAAGGACAAGAAGGAAAAGAACAAAACAGAACAAGAAAGCTAAGCTCCGTTTTCTTAAAATCTTAAAATCTTCCTTGCCACATAGGTGACGACTATGGACTGAACCTTGAGAAACACCCTAGGACTCAGAGCTCATTTGTCTTTTGTTCCACATCATGCTAAAGAACCAGGAATACCATATTAGCAATGTCTTCACTTGACATCTTCTGCCTTCATGCACTCCTGAAGAACAGCCAACATTGTCCAGAGCCAGCTCTTTTCAGACAATTTAGATATTAAAAAAAAAAAAAGCACACTATACACTATCACACTATGCAGACAGATGGCAATTAAGCCAGTAGGTGCAGATCAGAGCAAAAAGTAATTGATGGTAGAAAGCATTCACAAACCAGGTTCAATATTTTCCCTAAAAGAAGGAAGGGAAACATTGCAAAGAAAACACATATAATCCATTATTCAAATACAAATTATGACTACCCAGTTACCCTTACGTGAATAATTGTTCAAAGAGATGCAAATACTGTAGTATTTAGGTACACTTTCTTCTTTGGCACAAGTGGCTTCTCGAAATTAATCAAGTAATGAAATGTTGCCATTCTGATGGTTTCATTTTTTCATTTTGCCCTTCTCCTTAGTGTATGCTTCGAGAAACAGAACTAAAAAGCCCACCACCTTTATCCAGCAATTTTGTGCCAGCACAGATCTAAAAAACAAATTCACTGTCTCATAAGTAAACCGTTTCATTTATTGCTGTGAAATAAAATGTTGAGTTTCTCTTGTCATCTTTGGAAAATAAACGAGGGCTGCTCCAAAAGTACTTTTCTGTGAAAAGAAAATGTTTCCTCTACTTTCAAAAAACAGAGGAAGGCAGTTGGTAGAAACTGTTTTTTGTTGGTTACACACGAGCAGATCCAACAGAAGCCCAAGAGAATCCTAAGTATGGCAATCTACCGTCTTCCTATAGAGCAACTTTTGGGATGAGGACAAACAGTTTGAAAGACAGATGGCAGAAGTTTAGCAGCAGCATCAGAGATACAGCTAATCAAAAGCATATGTCTTATCAGTGACATAAACTATCAGACTGTGAACCTTGTCACAAATAAATCAGTACAACCAAAACATTTCCAGAGCTGAGGTAGGATGAGACTTTTCTAGAAGATCACCACCACTTCCGAGGAGGGAAACACAGAATCCAAGTCCAGGCCATTACTTGGAAAACAAGTTGTAGGCTTCATTAAACCATTCAAGTTTCTTCAGGTTGCCAAACTCAACTTGAACTTTTACTAAGAAAGACTCTCCAACGCCCTTGCCATGATGGATCATCTTTAATGCTGAAATAAGATGGTGAAGAGTGGGCTATAAAAGCTGAGACAGGGTTAGATAGATAGGCCAGGCTGGCATGAAAAACTACAAGATGTCCTTTTATTCTCTGCCAGAAATAACAGAACCTGAGAACCAATGCAATTACAAATATCACAAAAAAACAGCATTTCCAGAAGGAAAACAGACCTACTTATTAAAAAATAACACAAAGTAAGTATTGCACTATTATCTCCTTTAACATCACCAAACACCACAGATCTCCATTTGCTTTAAAATGGTGCTTTTCAGATTTTTTCCTTGGTCCTGCAGGACTTCCAGACATATTGATAAACGAAAGTGGACCGACTACTCTGGCACCTTGGCATGCAGTCATTTAATACAAAGACACTTCCTAACTTGTGCAAAATTGAAACATTTGTTTGAGAATAATTAGTGCCTTAGCCCAAAAATGTTTGGCAGACTTTTCTAATTAGTTGAGAAAAATGATCGAGGCAGGCAGGCAAGTAAGCAGACTTTTTCAGGCGTTCTGTGAAAATAATTTGGACCACACACTTGGCTGCAGAGCCAGATAACGTATGTCACTCTTTGCTATCTTAACAGGTAGGATAAAAGGAAAAACAACAACAACAAAAATAACAACAACAACAAAAAAAAAACACCCCACCACAAAAACATAAGAACAAGAGCCAGCCATCTGGCATATGAAATCTGAATTGAAAGGACTTTTCACTTCTGCTAATGTAGCTCTTCTGCTTTCTGAAGCACAGTGATCAAGTCACACTGTGTTAGGCCCCAGCAAATTACTTATTTGCCTTTGTATTTCCTATTGTACTGTAAGAACCAGAGCTGAAAATATTCATTGTGAGTCACAGGCTGTGCAGGCCCCAGAACAATATTTGCAGAGTATTCACGCTGGGATAGCCAACTGTGTTTTCTTTCTCCAGGGATGTTTTAACGTGCAAGGCATGTTCAAGGCAAACCGGGATCAGGACAATATCAAATCACCACATGCTTTAGTAGGCTGTGCAGCTTCCAGACACGTTTCCTTTCTGAGATCCTTCCAGAAATTAGTCTGCTAGCAAATGAAAACTCAAGTTGCCATGTCATTTAACTGTACCTAATCAAATTTCAAGGAATTAGTTCAATATATGGCAATGTAACTGCTACTTCAAGCACTTACTACTTCATATACTAATGCAACTAACTCAGGCACGTGGTATAGTTAAACTTTTTGACATCCAGGCATATCAGAACTTCTTACCTCTGCATTTTACATTATTTCAGTTTAGGGAGTAATCAAGGGAGAGTAAGTTTCAGGTTAAAAAAAAAAAAAAAAGATTCTAAATGAATCTATAAAGCGAATAAGCTGGTCAAACCATTAGATGTAAATGGATATATTGTGATTTAAATGCAGATTTATGAAATAATTACATTTGCCAGTAGTATTTGCATATTTCCCATGTCTGCAGACTGAGTGGTAGCCATTTGGCTTATTACAGTTAGATAACCACCTGGAACTCCTTCCTGGGAAAGTTCCCAAGTCTAGACACTGGAAATCACATATGTATTCAATTATAAGAAACTATTACTGTAAGGCCAACATAAATCTCCTACATCAACAATCAGTTGCCAATTATATCACATTCCACAATAAGCCTTCTATTAGAACTAATTTATGGAATGTTTGGCTTAGAAAAAAATCAATAAAATTAAGAGGAAGGGAGAAGTAAAAATATCAGGTCCTGACACTAGAGTGAACATTTGAACCCAAATATTAGTTTGGTAAGGGAAAAATATCTGCAGTGAACTGGATGAGCAGCACAATAACTGCAAACTAAAACACTCCATTCTGCAAACAAGGACAGTTGTGTTTACCTGCAGGATTCATCACATCTTCTCCTGCACTGTGCTCATCACAGTCTGTGAAAAAGTTTTAACAAAGATATTAGTGATTAGATTTTTCTTCTACACTACACATCCGCTATACAAGAGGCCAAAATTGCGGTTAGGCTTTTGGGGCAATGCAATAAAACCCAGGGGGATGTGTTTGAATTTCCATCAATAACTTGTAGTCATAGGGCAGTAACATTTATAACATCAACTACCTAAAAGTCAGCTGATTTTTTGGAAACTACAGAAAACAAAGATGATTCAAAATGAGACAACTAAGAAAAAAGTATTTACAAAACAAATTTGCATTGAGGAAACAGCAGACACTCTACACGTACAGAGAGATCACACAGAAGGGCAAGTGAACACACCTGAAATCATCCAAACCAAGAGAGTATTTTCCCTTTTCATTTCCCACTGAGTGCATTGACTGTATTCATCTGCTTTCTGTAGCCAAGAAATATTAGCTTAGTTTTCTTGGATAGTGCCATTTTAATTTAAACACAGTAGAGTTCGCTATGGCAACCCATTAAATGTTTAAGTAGAAATACTATAACTTGCAATTTCACTATAATTTGCAGTCTTAAATTTTGATTTAATTCTAAAAATAATCATTTCTCTCAGTTTACAGATGGGAAGAAATGTCTAACAATATAAGGATTAAAATCTTTGGTTACAAAGCTAAGGTCTTCTGAACATTACAGTCCCTTCCCAGGCAAATTACTCAATCTTTTTATTGGTTTTCAAACAGGATGTGATGCAGATATATCAGGGGCCATGAAATTGTTTTTGCCTTTGGTATATCTGAATGCATGACTGACAAAATAAGGCAAAGCAATAACCTGCATTACTATCTTGATCTGTTTTGTTTACAGTAACTCATAAAAAGTATTAACTGCAAGCAATATACAACACTGCTTTTTTTTCCTGCTTCTCAATCAATATTATGTTTTGACTAGTAAGTAAAGTTGATCAAGAATTTGTGTTGTTTATCAATTCTGAAAGGAAATTCTCAGACCCAGCCCAGACCTTCTCAAAGAAACTGCTCATTTCAGCAGAGATCATTTGGTCTCAATAGGAGCAAAAGGTTTAAGTTCCTTCTTTGGCAGATTCAGGCTCTTTTGGATGAGTTTGTTGCAACAGTTTCTAATGGAAGGTTCTCTTTCGTGCATGGTCAATGTTCAATATCCAGCAAGGGGAGAGAGTTCAGAATCACACGGGAGCTCTGAACAGCAAGCCACTACCTAACCAAAAAGCATCCTTCCATTTTTCAAGCAAACCACACTTCTGAGACCTAATTCAACCCAAATTTGGAACAAATTCATTTCTAGTGTTTAGAAACCCAGAACACACTGACAATTTGTCTGCAAGGGCTTTCCTTAATGCTAAACACGTATCTACTTTGGAACAAACTGAGCTCAGTCATTTGTAGGTTACTGTACTGGTTTGCCATAAAGTTTAGCATTTTAGAATCACCTCCACAGTACAATTACAAAAGCACAGATGGCAGTATGGAGACCTTGTTTGAAAGAAAAGCATGACATTGGTTAAAGACATGAACAGCCATTTGAAATCCAAATGAGACTATTCCTGTGTGTTTCTCTAGACTCATGCTGTTGGAGTACCTCAGCTGGAGTATCTCTGCTGTTGTCAACCCTTATACAAAAAGTAAAGAATGAGGGTAAAAAAAAATTTAGCAAAGTTGTCTCCTGAAATAACTAGAAGAATATTCAATACATTATTTTAAGTTCAGCAAATTCCTTGCATTCCCATGACTGCATACCAGACTAGGAAAAATGAATGCTTGCTTAATTGCCTGAAGTAGTCTCTCCGAAATACCGTGAACTGAAATTAAATTTAGTCAGAATTTTATTTCCAACAACATTTAAGAATCAAAGATGCTTCTGATCGGTGGAAAACATGGCATTATGAGTGAAGTTATTCACCCTCCCATCCAGCAGTTTGTTCCATGAAAGAAAGGAGTTGACCATAACAGGTCATAGCTAGAATTTAAGAGCAAGAAATAAAGTCATAATATTCCTCCTGTTACTACCTTTCATCAAAGGATTTTCCACAAGTCAATATATGTAGCAAAGCACACTAGTGAAAGATAAAGGGAATTTTGGCATGGGACACTGAAAGTCAGTCTCTATTTCCCTATCACGAGGTCTTTAACCTTCAAAGCATGGATGAATCAGATCATTTAACTTGAAACATCCATAAGTAGTAATAGAGAGATCCATTATCCCCTTCTGTAATGTAAAAGTGATCTATAATCCAAAGAATTCTGAATATACCAAAAGTTGCTAAAAATACGAAGCAATGCAGTTAAATGCACTGTACAACTGTTAACTTTGGAACAGCCAGTGTTCAGCACAGTCCTCTGTTCTTCCTTTTAAATAAATGACAGCATGTCATTTAACATCTTCCATGTTAATGTATCTATTTGCATAAGTCAGTAGTTCATTCAAAGCTAAGCCAAAAAAAGAAACCCAGAAATAAATCAACACCCTTAGAAAAGCATAGACACCAGCGAATTGTGTCAGACAAATTAGAGTTTTTCCCAAAACAAAGGCCATTTTAAAAAGCCACAACTTCTTAGTATTATTGTCAGATTAAACTAGGCATAATTGCAAACCAAGTAGTTATCAGAAAAATACCTTCACGGATAGCACATTAATTCATTGCTCTTTGCATTTCTTAATTAACCACCTCGTAGCACCAAGGTATATCATTGTTTAGCTTTACCTTTAAGCAATTCCTGAAAATCCCAGTGTGAAGCAGAGAGACTTTGAGGTGGTTTTAATGACATCTTCAAAGAGTAAAGACTTGGCTCAGGACTGAAAAATGAAAGAAACTCATGCTTAGCCTGAAAAAAAAAATTAATACTTTTGGATTTAGATTAGTCATTCAAAAGCAAAGAGCACCTGTTTCTTCTCTTCTCAAGAACTTTATATGTCTGGTAATTTTGCACTCGTGTTTCACCTCTGTGAAGGGCTTATAATTGATGTGCTTTGAGACAATCCTAGTACCTTTTCTCAGGTTCAGGAAGAAATCCCCTAAACTTTTAAACAAAATCCACATTTCTGACAAGTTGTGTAATACTGCAGAATGATTTTGGTATATCTATTGTGCTTAATGCTAGTAGAAAATCACCTAAGGCTAACTCCCATTAAAATACCCTGGACTGTTACTTTCAAAATTATAAAGATATGCAAAATGCAGAGCAGTGCTTGGCTGGTTTTTCCAGGAGTTCCTAATGGGTTTTGACACCTTTCAAAAAATCCCTGCAAACACATGTTTATAAAGAGGAATTTTAATCCTGATGATCCTTAATTGTTGAGTGACTTTACGATCAGAGAACTGTGAAGATTGCAAAAGACCTCTACGATCATCTAGTTCAACAATTAGTTCACCACCACTATGCCCACTAAACTTTACATGCAATAGACCTTTTGAGCACCTTCAGTCCTGAGCACTTGAATTTGTCAGGAGTCTACATGTATTGTACAACTGCTGTGTTATCTACATATGGTCTTTTATTTATTTTTTAAAGCGTGTTTGAAGAATAAGGCCATGACATACAAATAAAGAAGCTAAAGGAGTTAAATTTCAAAAGCTCTGTGTAATTCACAGAAATGTGATTGTAATCAGCCCAATAATCCTTAAATTAAAATTCACAAATAGGCCACGACATGTGAAATGGTATCAATCAAGGCAATTCACTCAGTTGTGCCAAATACTCTATGGCTTGAAGAACTCTAGAACACTGTATGTTAAAACAAAATGCAGAAATGATGTGGAACAGCTATCACTGCAACGTTTGCCTAACACATAAGGGTGTCCAACTGGCCAAGACTACAGAGCACTTTTTCTTCCCCCAGGATATCAGAGACAGGTTTAATTATAAAGCTGCAGTGAAATCACTAAAAATGAAGATAAATAGAATACACCATCTAGAAATAATGTGGGCGTGCTAGCTAGGAACTGATGTCTGTGGTTTGTACTGCAGTTAGTAATTTAATTAGGATCAGATTGTCTGATACATTGCAGAATTACAAGCAACTCCATGATCTAGCCTTTGAGATGCTAGTGTGACAAAAATTTGAGTTGCAGCTCAGATACAGATCTCAAAATGAAGAGAGCTTTTGACCCGAGCACATTACATCTATAAACATACCACAAGTTCTCATTTGCTGTTACAAGATGGAAGAAAATCTGAGAGTAAAATTGTGTCAATCTGTTCACTAGTCACAACCTTTAATGTGTTACTGGGGGGACATTTTTTTCCTTATGGCATGGTAAAATTGTGAAGAGAACGTACTTGTTGTGAAATACTTACTATGGGATTATTTTTTTTTTTTTATGTTGTACCTTATTACAGCTATTACAAAACATTTTCATTACTTTCTTTGCTTTCATGAGCAAAGACAAGAGCCATATTGAATCATGTGCACAACTGAAATAAAAGATTAAAAATGGCAATACAAGGAATGGCAAACGTTTTACCCTTGTGGCCTTCAGAGCAGTAAGGAAAAAATTGTGACCTCAGCAAACTGGCAAATGCATTTTGAACAAACATTGAAAGAACAGTGTTAAGTAACAGAGAGCAGCTAAGGCAGGGCATATAAATGCAGTGACACAGTAAAGTTCTCATACTCCCACAGTTTCACGGTCATTGAAATGGTACAGCACTGCCACAAAAAGCTTTTCCAGATGGCAACAATAATCCTTTATCCTCTACTTCAGGTCAAAGCTGAGAAAATCGAGGAGGTACTTGAAACTCTTCTCTCAAGCATCTGGGGGATGGAGGGCCACACATGCCTAAGTGATCATGCAGGAGTAGGATGCCTACCTGTGAAGCTTACTGTAGGGTGCCTGCTTTAGCAGAGGGATTGGACTTGATGACTTCTTGAGGTCCCTCCTTCCAAGCCCTGTGATTCTGTGACTCTTTGGCTAGCTACTTCTTTTAAGCTTTTCAGAACCTGCAAGTTGCTGGCAAACGCCTCAAGTTTGGGATTATAGGGCTACTCAAGCTATCCTATACTCCATCTTCTTGGTCTCCCCTACCTTATGTCATCTTTAGCCTTTAACTATCCCAAGGTTCCTAAGCTCTCTCCCATGTACTCGTCCATCAGCAACTTTGATGATGCCAAAATAAAAGCCACCTCTACCCCGTAGGAATGCACAATAGGAAAAGCAGCATGGTTTTGTGCAGCTGGTCAGATGGGGAAGCAAATGTGGTAGAAAAAGGAGAAATGCAGGGAAGGAAGTTGGAGATTAACAACATTCGTCTTTAAAAACCCCTTTCATTCAGAGGTTATTTTGGTCATGACATCTCTAGAACTTAAGGCATATACCTATAAAGCAGAGGAACAGGTGGAAAGGAAGTTGTGTGTCTTAAGTAGACCATCCCTCCTTCCCTTTGCAGTCAATTCTCAATTAATGGCAGCTCCAAACCAAGAGCTGAAAGCAAGTCCACATAAAATATTAGTTTATTCTTATGAATCAATTGTTATATCCAAGACATAAAACCAAGTATTTTGTTAGGCATATACGGTGATTCTCACCATATCCAAACTTAAAACATGCCTTAATAACCTGTAGCAGAGCTTTTTTTGCCATATATCTGTGAAATAAGTAGAAATTGGGAAGCTGTTTGAGATGTTTAAAGCTAGAGTCGAGATGACAGAATTGCTTGAGTTGGAAAAGACTTTAGAGGTGATCTAGTCCAAAGTTACAGAAAGCAGCCAAGCAGATTTGACAAAAGGATAATTAAACCTAAAAGAAAGATTCAGAGAACATGATAAATACATTGCGGAACTCTGTAGATTTGGACTTTTGCTCCCACTGTATTTTCACATGCCTTAAAAAGGAGGCATTGATGTTATTTCTACATTAACTCATGTTGTGAGGCTGGGAAAAGTTATTCTGCTTTTCTGAACCCAAAGAAACACAATATTTAGTCACAGCTTGTGATGATTGCCTTGGCAGCAGTTCCAGAAACTGCAAGCATGCCCATACCCTACTTGTTGTGCTGTACAATGCACACAGCCCTGCAGCCCAAGTCAGGAAATGGGACTTCAGACAGAGCCATGAGGATTGATTCTATGCTCACTAGAGGCAGGGAGGATTACACCACTGAATAACAGAACCATTAAATGGGTCACCTGCAAGAAAGAGGGTAAGAGCTGTTAAAAAAGAAAGGAGGGATGAAAACAACAACAAACTAGCACTGATGCAACAGCAGCCATAATACAATCAGGGATAATTGGTAATCTGAATGAGAATCAGACGTAGGAGCATACTTTTCCAAAGTGCTGTGTGATACACTGAATGTGTACCTTGTTAAAGATAATGGCATTTGCATCTCTAATTTGGCCTGAAGTGCACAAAACAACCTATCCCTACATATTTATGCAAGTATGTTTTTCAAGTCCTCAGCAAGGGAAGAAAAGTACTCATTACATGGCCTGGGGTGAAATGAGCAATACATCAATAAATACAGCAGCAGGCAAAGGGAGAAAAGGCAGTCAGAGAAGGGCGTAACTAGCAGGTAAATAGATAGAAAAAGGCAGAAGAGGTGACAGTAAGGACTACAGAGTTAATCTGAGACAATTCAAACGATAAATAGGGGGGAGGCACAGACTGTGAAAAAGGAAAATTTCATCAACAGCAGTGACACACTGACACACATTTCCAGGATGGATGGACTCAGGGATTAGATGAGGCTCAAGGAACAGCTGCATGAGTATTTTACTGACAAAACACACAGACCTTATAGACATGATAAATGAATATTATGTCCCAGTATCAACAGGGACATGCAGCCAACTAATTCCCAAAATTGGACCATATCTTTCAGGAGAAGAAATCAAAATGCTATGGGAGCTTCAACTTACATTTTTGCTTTACTCTCAGAAATAAAATGATATTCTAAATTCTAAATAAGAAAAACTGCCTTACAAGTGTTTCAGAAATTAGGTTGGAGCAGCAAATAGACATTTACATTCCTAGTTAGACGTTAGGATGAGAGTAGGAGTGAAATATGGAAGAGCTATATCCTAGCTGAGGACAGACGCATTATACATTCATTCCCAAGACAAAACAAAATTTGCTTTGGCTAGGTATTAATAAAAATAAGCCTCAAACAAAAAAACCCTATTCCTTGGAAGAATGATTCAGTAAATATAAAAATAAAGGCTAACAGCACAAGCACAAACAGAGGCACCAAGCAGAGTAATCTCCCCAGGGGAACGCAGTAGACTTCACCTCCTCTGTTCCAGAGATGGAACCTAAGCAATTGTAACTTCCAGGTCCAATGAAAGCAGATATCTGCTGCATCAAACATTCTTGATACACTTTGTATTATTCATAGTCTGATTAGAAGTTTTCTGGAAAGAGACTTGTCCATCATCTGTCTGAGATTCCACAGACGTGGGTGCTGACTGGATCTATCCCTTGTGCAGACTGCTCAGCATTGGCACACATGTTGGCAAATAACATGAAGCAAAAGGACCCTGCTGAAAGGTACTTTGTCAGGATAAGGCTCAGATGTGAATTCATGCGGTTCTGAGACAAGAGCTCAAACATCTGCTGTGAGAAACAACTGCTCCACTACAATGGAAGGCAGCTCCTTTAAACAGGTCCAACAGGGCAAAACTTCAGATCTTCTGGCAGAATTCCCCAGGGCTGTAGAAACCATTGCATGATATAACATGACACTAGATCAGTAATCACAGAATCATAGAATTGTTTGAGTCGGAAGGGACCCTTCAAGGCCATCTGGTCCAACTCCCCCGCACTGAACGGGGACACCTACAGCTGATCAGGTGCTCAGAGCCCCATCCAGCCTGACCTGCATTGTCTGCAGGGATGGGGCACGCAGCACCTTTCTGGGCAACCTGTGTCAGTGCTTCACCGCCCTGATTGTAGAAAATCTTCCTTACATCCAGTCTAAATCTCTCCTCTTTTTGTTTGAAAATATTCCCCTTGTCCAATCCCTGCAGATCCCGCTAAAGAGTCTGTCCTCTCTTACAGCCCCTTTAGGTACTGAGAGGCCACTCTCCGGTCTCCCCAGAGCCTTCTCTCCTCCAGACTGCACAGCCCCAGCTGTGCAAGAGGGGATGACAAGAATCAGCACTTCATACCCAAAAAAGCTCTCAAATATCCAGAAAAACATTTGAGCAGTTTTTACCTTAAGATGAAGCTTGATCTGTATTTACCTGAGTATAAAATGACTTAAACATTTTTTTTTTTTTTCCTTCTATATTCATATGAGCTAGGAAATCTGAACTGGAGAAAAGGTAGATATAAGAGTACTATAGTACATGCATTTTAAGGCAGGCAGGGTGCACCTACTGCAGGAGTTTGGGAACATTTTGGGGCTCAGGATAGGCCTGTAAGAATTCCAAGAATTTGGAGATGTGTACATCCTAACAGCACTGAGGTCCCAGCCACTGGGATTTTCACAAGGCAGCTGCAAAACTGTGTCTGGCTGCCCTCAACCTGCTAAGGCTCAGAGGACTGCATCTGGCAGCACAGAAAATGCAATGTGTCTTCACAAGAATTATGAGAAATCACTCACAAGGTAACAGCATCAGAGAAGCAGGGAGGGACATTTAGGATGGGAGTGAGCTTGAGGGCTGTCTGAAGGAAGACATTCATCAGCATAAGGAATGGGCTTCAGAGTGAGTACAGACAAAGCCCAAAGACATCAGATGATAGCAGGAAGAGTCATTTCAGCTGCTACAGTGACAGTAATAACTCTCAGTTTATGGTCATGGAAAATGGGTGAGCAGGATTTGCCATCAACCATCACATCTCTCCAAAGAATTTTTCATCTGACATATTCCCATTTTAGAGATATGTGCCAATAATCTGTCGCCAATGTTTCCATAATCCATTCTTCCTTTGAAACACACCTGGAAGTGAAGTTAAAGTTATAAAAAAAAAAACAACAAATCAGACATTCTAACTTTAAATTTCACCTGCCAAACCTACATCTAAAGCTGAGTGCCCACCAACACTCTTTCAATCTTTGGTGTTAAAAATGCTTCTGCCATTTTAATTACCAACGTTTGAAAAATCAGCATCAGGGAATCAGACCCATGAATACATGTAATGAGTAACAATATGAAGTAATTTATTTCAAGTTTAATCCTTGGGGAAAGAGTTACACGCAAAAGAACAAAACTCCTAAACCTTAAATAACTGGTATTTACCAGTGAGGAAATACATATTTAAAAGGGTTAAAAATAGACTGAAAAAAAATTCTGACTACTCTGAGAAAATCAGAACTTTTTTTTTTTCCCAGAGATACACAAATTAAATTATAACTTGCAATAAAGAAAAAAATTGGCTGAAGAACTGCACAAGTAAAAAAAATGCACGAAAGATAAATCACCTTGTCAGCCATGCTTTAAAATTAAAGCCCAAAGGCAGCTCCAGGACTGGAAAATTGCTGCCCACGTGGCCTGCTTTCACAGAGCAGTGCTCTGAGCTGTAGCACCTGCCCCCCAGCAGAAGGGGAAGTCTGAATGCCCTTGGCTCAAGTATCACGGGATGGGGAAGCTCCACCTGTGCCAAGCTGAGAAAGTGTTGAAAATGGAAGCAAGGGTATTTACCACATGGATTGGCAGCTAAATAAAAAGCCAGGGAACATTACAGTCCCTTCCTAATGCTTGGCTTGTGCTGTTAAGGCCTTTCTCAGTGCCTCTCTGCTTTGTCAACAGCTCGCTGCTCCCTGAGAAGACTTCCCTGCAAAGTGATGGGAAGAACAAGAAAAGCAAGGTGGTCAAGAGAAAAAGCACCATTTGCAACCGAAGTAACAGCAAAACTTCTTGACAAGATGTACCGATCCCTTTTGTTCTGAGGGAAAATGTTCCTACTACACAAGCAAGCCAATTTCTGCTTAAATGGGCCTTGGCAAATGTCTGACATGAGATATGTTTTAGAAACACAGACCATCTAAAAGAGAAGCATTTAAATCACCAGGGTGTATTGATTTCTTGCGAGAGCCTCAGTGCTGTAGATGTAATGGAAATGCAGCAACCCACATTTCCTCAAAAAATGATACTGAAAAGCCTTTTTTTTTTATTATTTATTTTTAATGAAGGATCTGGAGTCAGCCAACCCCTGCAACACATGGCATGGCTGACGTACCTCATTTCTGGTTGGTTGGATTTTGACAATAGGATGCAATGCAAGCATTTCTGAGGTACACTGTTTCTAAGAGATTCCTGTGCCAGAGAGGTTCAGTGCAGATAGAACTAACTCTATTAATCACGCAGCACTATGGCAGTCTAATCACGTTGTAGGATGCAGACGAGAAATGTCATAACAATCCTTGGAGTCCGTTTATCAAAGTACCATTTCATCTGCCATACATTAAACATCAGCAACCGAACAGAGGTTCATGCTAATTTCAACTTAATTGGAATCTCAATGCAAATGCCAGCTTCTCCACCTTGCTACAGGCCTTCTAGCTGCAAAATGAAAGCTGCTGATAAGTATGTTTGGTTAAACAAATACACCAGAGAAGAACAAATATGGATGAATCCTACTCTGCCCACGGCTCTACATGGGTGACTCCCAGCTGAAGATTACGAGAGCTGTAATTACCTGGCAGATGATGAAATTTGGCTGGATAACCCTCGCTCCAGATTTTCACATACAGCTGGATAGACAAAAAACAGCAGAAAATATTGATCATAGCATGAGAACAGGTTGGAAGTGGCTGAAAAATGATAGTCGAATATTAATTTCAGCGTTACGCAGCAGTATCAAATTTGATTCATCTTTATGTAAATAAGCCTAAAGGTAGAGAGAATAAAACTGCATCACTGAACATGATCTAGATATAATTCTCAATCAGAGCAGGCCAGGAAATCAGACTTATTTTGCATATGCATAACAACTACCAGTAATGGGACAGGAACTGATCTATAGGGGTTCCCATTAGAAAAGTTCACATTAATCTGAAAGTTTATCCTCAGTTCCTTTGCCTCTAAATCTATGAAAATTTTAGAGTTACGCTGGGTGCTACCTGAAAGAGTAGGAATACAAACAAAGCACTGTCAGTTAGACTTTATTTTTATCAATATGACAGTGGTTAATCCCTTATAATAATCATATGCACTAGCCACTGTCATCTGGTATACTTGCCAGAGAAACTCAGTATTAATGGTAGGCCAGTTCACTATCGCTTCTGGTTTAAACCATTACCAAAGCTTTTCTTCCCCTCCATGAATTATAAAATCTGCAAATTATTAGAGTGCAAATTCACAAGTTTCTACTGTTTGCTTTACGTACATTTAAACCCTACTTTATTGGCTCCTAATTAAATACATCTTAGGAGCATCAGGCTGAAGCAGTACCACACTCTCCTAATCCCTTTGTTATTTCCCCTTCTCAATTATTTTCTGATTTGTCATTTCAAATTATTGTTTTGTAAGCAGTTTAAAACCAGCTTTTACTATTTCTACCTAACACCAGTGAAGGATTTTTCTTACTAAAAGCACTGTAAGATATTAATTTATCCTGATAGAGCCCCTTTTTCTAAGTATAGTTTTTAAGTATGTGAGAACTGAGATGAGAGTCATATAGGGCGTGTTACAAACCATAAAAGTTACTTGAATCGGAAACAGAAAAGAGCTCAGATGGAAAAGGAGTTGATGGACATTTTTTGGTTTGGAAAAGGAAATGAGCTTCCCAGCTATAAAAATCATTTTCAAATCAGCCAAAATCTATGCATATAATCTGGTTCGAATACGAAAAATGTCTTTAGCTAAAGAAAACATTGACGAGAAATGCTCCAAAATGTCATAACTCTAACTTCTGAAGGATAGGTATTCTTTCAGGCCAGATTTACAGATAGGTGTTGTTTCTCCTGTATAGCAGAAGGCCTTCTCTGCCCTGATTGCCAGGAGACTCCAAGAGGATCTCCATGCGTTAGGATGCATACAGACATACCTCCCTTTTCTCTTACAGAGGATTTACTTGGGATGACAGACTTATTCACTGGGGCAGAGACAGTGAAATGTACAAAACCTCCTACACCAATTTAAATAGCATTTTCCCAGCTCTAAAAGGGGAAAAATGTCCTGGCAGAAGATGGATCAAGGAGCTGGAAGCAGTCACCTTCCCAACCAGCCCTGCTGCAGGTGGAGGAGGGTGCTCAGGGGTGCTCACCTGCAACTTGGGTACGTGGCACAGAGCAGCAGCCTGGGCAGCACCCTCAGAGATGCACACTGTATTTGCAGCCCTGCTCCTAATGAATATATATTTCATTTTCTGAAATAGCACTGCTAAGTTTGGCAAGTCTGTACGTCACAGCTATTTCTTATTATTTATTTTACTTCATTTCATGCAATTATTTTTGAAGCTGGAGATGGTAACTTATTCCATGAATAAAAGCCTTCTTACATTCCTACATTATCTATAAACAGACTGCTTTTTTAATAAACTCATGGATTATTCATGCATAAAAATACTGTATTCAAATATATTACTGCCTACAGTCTGTTTGTTTACTACTTTCTGCTCTTACAGCTTCAACTCTTTATGTCATACACAATTGTAAATCACACGGCATTGTTTCCCATCCTGGGGCTGGATGAAAGTGTTATAAAAGGAGGAGAAAAATGAGACTTTACAATGAAGAGGAAGCATTTTCAGAATGTAGCTTTCAGAACAAGTATATACTTACAGTCCCATATATGCAAATATAATTCATGAGAAGGAATAAGGTAAGTCAAGAAAACCTAAATCATTCAGACATTATGGTATTTACATCTTTGCAGCAATCATTTAATTTTGACTAGTTTGATTCCTCCTAGCAGGAGCAAGTGTTGAAACAAGCATTGTAAAACCGAGGTCCCTAGAGCTTGAATTTCAACCTTTACAAACAGCAAAAATAAAATGGAGACTGAAATGGGAAAACTGGTCTGTTCTTGGTTTGCAGAAGTTTCTGTTCAATTCATTTACTGAACTGTGAATCTTCAGCACAGCAGTATTAATGAGAACCAATACAAAAGGCTTTCAAACTTAAACAAAGAAATGGCTGCTACTTTAGGGTATTTTCAAGCTTTTTCTGGAGATTAATATATGAAGCAGATGCTAGAATACCGGCACACAATACTTTAATTTAGCTCAGCATCTCTTCAGGCAGTGGCTTCTCTATTACAGCTAGTTCCCAGAACACAACAGAATGTTATTGCAGGGCACCCTTAGATTAAAATCCCCAAATAAGCTGTTAGACTTTACACACATCAATCTTTTGTAAGTACAATAAGGCAGATTTAATTGGTTTTTACTTCCATTTTAACAACAAACATTATTATCTATTATATAAGAAAGCTATTTAAAAAAGACCCATGAAAAGAATTAGAAAGCAGTTCCATAAACGATAAAATAGGGGCAGAGTGTTATTACAGAGGAATGTGAGCAAATGTATTGCCAAAGTTGTTTACTCAATGCTGAATAATCATCGTTGGAAGTTGAAATAATTAACTTTGTTTCAAACTAAGGCTAACAAGAAATTCAAGAGTTATTAAAGAGAGATAGAATAAATTGAAAAAACGTAAAATAAATCCACATAACAAATACTGATGTGATAATGTCAATGTTTTAGCTAAGCTAATGAGTATGAATAGTGCCTGGCCAGTAACGTGGTCTGATTTACTACGCCCTGAGTGGAAACCATAATACGGGAACACACAGCACCAGTTTGAACCCCAGTCAAGCATAAACAAACATTTAAGCAGCTGTCGGTTTTCTGTGAACACCGGCTTCAGGTGTTGGGAATTTCTACAGCTGGAAAAGATGCTTGACAAAGTGGGTGAGTGAACACGGACTCCATTTTCAAAGTTATTCACAGCCACTTAATTACTCCAGTGTTTTAAACAGAGCTTTATCCATTGCCTGCTAGTGCCCAGCGCCATGGAAAAGATCTCTAGGACCATCTAGTCCAAACACCCACCCACTAGACCATGTCATTAGGTACCATGTCTACATGTTTGTTCAGCACCTCCAGGGACAGTGACTGCAGCACTTCCCTGGGCAGCCCATTCCAAAATAATAACATTATGCATTTCTACATCTTATTACCAGAAGATTCCCAAGCTCTCTGTCAGGTCCAGAAGGATCAAGCAAACGACAGGACCTGAAAATCTGAGTTTTACTTCAGAAAGGAACTTTCCATAAAGTTCTGTTTCACCTCATCGTAGGCTTCAAGGCCAATGTGGAACAAATTAACATAGCTCTGTGACTTATTGGACAGATGACCTCCCAGTGACCTACTGGAGTGTTACAGCTTCAAGACTGAAATTTTCTGCACTCACCAAACCATAAGAATAAAAGTCAGAATTTTTCATTCACTCAAGTTCATTTTTGCATCTGAAATTGACAACATTTTTATATTTTTCATCTTCCTGAGGGCAAACATAACTCTTGTTCTGACTTCTGTGTCTCTGCTGTTCCTCTCCCCAGCCAAAGGGATTGCCTCCTCCTCTAGCACAGAGCTTACAGAGATGTCTGTGCACACTCTTCCTCCCTTTTTGGCAGTTCTTCTGGCTCTAATTTCCGTAGCAGGAAACTCACCTCACTAATAAATCAAAGAGCTCTGGAAGAGGTGACTCATCACCTTCCTGTAAGTGGTTAAAATAAAAATGGACTACAGCCATTTCTGTGGTCTCCACTGCTCTCTTCCTAAGCTCTATTTCCCCCCCACATACCCCATGCCATAGAGGCTCTCATCTCCCTGATTTATTTTCAGCCCTTAATATAACATACTAAATCTTTTCAACTTGCCATTGTCATGCCATTTTTTCCTGTTCTCCCTCTACCTGCTACACTCATTGGTCTTCCGTGACAATGGAGGTCTCTTTCTTTGTTCTGAGATGTGACCAACGGCTAGATGGAAATGTAATGTGGCACCTTCCCCTCTTTATTCAAATGCAATAAAGAACATCCCCAGAATTCAATAATTTTTCTTCCAGTCTTAAAAACACATATGCTTCTGGATGCGAACCTATCACCTCCTAAGTGCATTTTTATTGCACGAAATGTATGAACCCACAGAACCAGCCCTGTGCCACTTGCATACGTATGTGACAAATCATTTGTCACACAGTATGAGAATGGAACAGCTCTATAGACACATTATAGACATGGGGCTGTAGCATCTGGCTCCTAAGGGCTTCCAAAAAACGTTATATGGAGGTTGGCAAGAGGGCAGCACCGCTGCTTGACAGAAACAGCAAGACAGCTCTGGAAACTGAATTATATTTACAATAAAATGGTTTCCAGATTTAAAACAGAATGCAATTCTCTCTTTTACACAACAATCAGCAGATTTAGCAAACCATCATGACTACTTACGCATAATGCAGACCCCTGAGCTGCCTCACTGACTACTTGACGGCTCCAAATTCTCTCAGAGTAAAGATCTACTGCTACAACACCATCTGCTAAAGCAGGTCCACCACACAAATTCCCAAGGAAATGAGCAGAGCTGTATCCAAGCCCTGTACTGACAGATTCCTGCCTCCATTAGGACAGAGCTCTGCACAGGATCATTAATGAACTTTCTCACGGTTGGTCTCAGTAGAGGAACACCATTAGCTCATTTCCAGAATCTATAGTCTGTATTAAGGCATAACCATGCAAAACTCCAGCAGATAAAAGGGAAGTTTATGACAGTACAACAAAGATTTACTGTTTGCCTGTTTTTACTAAACTGAGATCACTATTTTCAAGTTGAAAGATTACTTTTCAGTGAACAAAAGCCAAGCCAGGCAGAAGAGATGTTCTTAATAATAACAGTTTGCAGGCCAAATCTGTAATTCTGGCTCCAGATTCCAGGAAAGTGAAACATATCCATCCAGCCAAGGCTACAGCCCCACCTCACACAGTGCAGCCAGCACATCTCTACCCTTCACTGTACTGGTTTGCAAACAGCGTGCCTGCAGTGTGCACAGCTGTCCTATGAGATGGGCTGCTGTCTGGGGCCTCTGCAAGGGTCGACATGTAGCCACAGCAACCCTGAACCTGCACGTGCTGCTCATGGCCCCAAACACACATAGACAAACAATACCAAGGTATGCCTGTGCCCCAACCATGTGCCACCTGCCTCTGCAACCCAGCAGCTCTCTTTTGGCCCCCACCCCCAGCACACTACTTTTTGGGTTATCTTTGCTTTGGGGATTTCATCAGTCCTCTAACACCACTTTGATTTGGGGTTTTAAAGCAATCCCTTAGTATTCATCTGTATCTCTCCACATTTGCAGAGTTTATATTATTTATTTTTCCATTTGATTAACCAGCTGAAAAAATCGATAGCAGCACATTCTATAACAGTTCCAGAGGAGCTCTCTTTTGTATTGTGCTGCTATTTTAGGAGCCAGAGGAAAGTTTGCAAATCTATATGAGCAGTTTGGCAACCTGCTTTTTCTCCCTTCGCCTTCTCTATTATTTAGGACAACACAGGAATCTTTCTGAGGCTCAGCATGGTGAAAAATGATATAAAACAGCTTTGGTCCTTTTTTTTTTTTTCTTTTTTTCCTCCCCCGTTAAGAAAGTTAATACCATGGAAAAATCTGGTCAGGAGGATCAAATGTTTATGCAGGACGTCATGCTGCTTTGGTGTGCCAGCTCTCCAAGAGTCCGTAAGGAAGCCAGCCAGACGGGCTCTGAAGCCTGCACCCTGACCTCAGTGACCTCTTAATTTTTCAGAGTTTATCTAGCCCCATCCCAGCAGTACTTGCATTGAAATCAATCCCCCTGCTCCTGGATATTTGGCAGAAGGGGATTTCCTTCATATGGAAAACTGTTTAATACCCATTTAAAGGGCTGTCTAGCCACTGTAAACCCCCTAGCCCCCTCCCTGAGTCTCCCACTGGCAAGTAAGAGTGAAATAATATGCTTGAAATAGCCCTAATTCTTCTCCTCAGTGTGGTAGTTTTGTTCTTTTAATAAGCAATTAAAAAAAAAGTCATAAAAACTAGCAGCTATATCTCAATGACATCTAATAGGCTTCCTTAACAGTCCCCCTGCCCCAATCCCCCCACTTTTTTTGTGTGTGTATTATTTCCTCATATGTACATTTGCACCATCAGGAATGAGTAGCAGCAGAAACAAAAAAAAAGTTTCCATTTTAAGTCAGAAAGCTTGCTAGCAAATCACATTTATGTCAAACTACTTCTATACCAAAAAAAAAAAAAAAAAGTCCATGTCACAAGTTTATCTTTAGTTGTAAAGACAGGGCTTGGCACCAGGGCCACAATTCCTACCTACAAAGAAGCCTGAAAGAAGGAAATCAGTAGATGTCATGGTTTTCCCAGAACAGCCAGGATGGGCTTGGGTTCATTTCTTTTTTTTATTTTGTGTTTTTCTTGTTATTGAGTTTCAGAATTTCGACTCCAGAGCAAAGTGGCAGAACAAGCAACAGCTGGGCAAGATGTAAGTCTTTGCACTCACAGTGAGAAGAGTTCTAACATTCTTTCAGTCAGGTCATTGCACAGGAACAACTTATCCTTAGGCACTTCGTGGCTGCAACATCCAAAACCAGAGAACTTTTACAACAGTAATATGATTTGTTTTCTATATAAAAAAAATTGAAAACCACCCATCCATCAATACTACAGTCTTTCAAGAAGTGAAGAGACTAATTATCATTACCTTCCAGTGGCTTAAGGAAAAGAGCCAGGCTGGTTCAACTGAGAGACAGGAAGGACCATTACAGTCTGCACAAACTCCCATTGATGCTTAAGCCATTTCATTTTCCAGGAGGAAAGGGACAATGAACAAAAACAGTGTAATGGCAACAACCTACATCATCATACTTAATTGCCACAGGGCAACCTTTTGCATAGAGCTGCGTAGGATTCAGGGCTTTTCACTCCTGCAACAGGTAAATTCCTTTATTCTGTCACAGCAACATATAGACAACAGAAGAAAGAATGAGAACTTTCACATGGTCTCTGTTTATACTATTATTTAAGTCCCTGTTTTGAATGAATCAAAAGAAGCTAGCTGAAAGACTAATCTTAGAGCCTGTCCCACTGCTCCCAGCCTCCTCCTGATTCCCCATCTCTGATTCCCCATCTCTGTAGAAAGAGACTGCTGCTTCCCTCTTTTTCTCTCACACAGGAGGGGCTCAGTTCTGAAGGCTGCCCAGGCTCCATTCCTTCTGCCTTCCTGACCTGCCAAGGATGGGGTAGAGCAAGAGGGAGGGAAGAGGCAGCCTTATTGCCAGCTCCTTGCCATTGCATGCGTGCAACAAGACCACAGCCTCAGCCCAAAGCCCAGTGATCAAAATAAACATTACACTCCTCATGTGGCTGCCAGAGTGAACTCTCAGAAGGAGAGAAATGAGAAAGATGAGAAAAAGGAAGGAAAGTATGAAGGGAAAATATGTTCAGATAAAGTTTCCTGTTTTATTTTTTGATGCTTCGCCATAAGGCTCACTTCAATATCCCATAGTTTTTTTTGCTCTCAGGAAGTGCCTACATGTCAGGAGCTACAGCTTTCAGGAAGGAGCTCAGACTTACTTTCCTTGGCAGCAAACAATATGCTCATCCCTCACTCCTTTTCTACATCATACGTGGTGGCATGGCCCTGACATTACAGCAGTCTCAACATACCATATGTGCTGTTATACACGACACAGCTCACACGCTGTAACCACAAAGATTCTAAAGATATGAGAGAGGGGCCTCTTCTGAAAAATTGCTATAAATGACAAAAAAAAAATCTATCTTTGGAAAAAACAAGTTGATACATCATGAGCTAAGTTATCCAAGACCACAAATATACCCAATCAGCTCCAATTGTGCAATACTTCTGGTGGAATTTCTCTAAATGCAATCACTGGGTAACTAACAAAACAGGAGGAAAGCAAAATATTGTGCATAAGGGTACTTTATTAAAAATATCTGCAATCAGTTGTTACACGTTTGTTCAGCACTTCTGTAATGTGATCATGGTACTATGTAACCACGACTACTAAGGCCACTTTTTGAGGGGCCTGTAGTTTATCCTACAAATATTTCACTGGGACAGCTTTCCCTACTGCCAATCTTTCACTGTAAGTGCTCTCTGCTTACCCCCAGAGATCAAAGAGATGTTTTTGTGGTTTGCTGTTACATTCACATTCCTGCTCCCTCCTCTCTTCCTTCCTTCCTCATGCTTCCCTTGCTGAAGGCATCACACAGCAGCCTCAGGCATGAATCACACGCACACATAGGGGCATCATACACAGAAAAAAAGTCTCAAAAAACACACCAGAATAGTGGAGTATCCTCCCATTAGGCCAGCTGGGGGGAAAGTTTTACCAAACTCCTGAAGAGAAATGAGTTACAGCTCTTTTCCTGGCATGTAATTAGATAACGGTCAACTGAGAGCTTGGCTCAAGACCAACTAGAGCCAATCATGAAAGACCTCATCTATTGCTTGTTTTCTTTTCATCCTACCACAGAAAACAGACTTGCACACTTAGATATTTCCTCACAAGCATTTGTTCTCCATGCATTAACACACAGATGTTTTCTAATCTATTTTACCCAGGAGTTTAGCCAGTCAAAGGTTGACTTACCTTCGCAAAACCTGAATCGATATTTATCTTCCTTTCAAATAGGTTGAATGACTCCTTGAAAGGCATGATTAAATATTACTCCTGAACAAATCCATAAATAACTCTTGCAAACAGTGCATTGCAGTACTGAATACTCCAACTTGCCAGCTATTCCAGTGGGGCTTGGCTACATGAGATGTTCAGGATTTCTCCAGAGGACAAACATCATCTCCACTGTGAATATTCACAACTACACATTTCTAATTCAATGCCATAAACAAATCTATTATATAACACTTTAATTTGTTGTCAAAGTAAACAGCCCTGTCAAGACCTTTCCATGTCAAAATATTTATGCAAAAATAATTTTGAGGAAGAAAACAAAGGAACAGAGTTCAGAGCGAATGGTTAAAAATATACCTTCCTAGATTTTTTTAAATTATTTCTTCAGTTTTGTACAAAAATGCCAGAAAACTACACTCTATATGAAGGCAAGGACAAATGACTCAACGTATTATGAATAAATCAGAACTTGAATGCATATAAACATCACATCAGACTGAGGTCTGAGTACAGAATATCTGATGCAAAGAGATGTGCTGAGAATGCACTGTCATTTCCACAGGAAGTCCCCCAGTTCCTCCTGCAGGATTTTCCATTACAAAGCACACGTGGATGGCATTGTCCTGCTCTTCAGCTTAAAACCATTTACAGTTTGTGATTGCTTCGCTATTAATAGAGTACACAATACACGAGCATTGCCAAAACAGTAATTTTGGTGGGACAGAAAATATCTTGATTACAAACACATGAATTCAAGAAAAAATGCCATCAAGGGACAGGTCTATTTTCCTAAAGGAACATCTGTTTCTAACACTTCCCATGAAAATAAAAACAATAAATCCTAAGTCCAAACCAGAACCTGTCTTCAAACTCTGCTCAATAAAAGCCTATGATCCCTGGAACAGGATTCTCTTTAAAACCTCCAGCAACCCATAGGCTTGAAGAGAGTAATTTCCTATGCATACAGTGCAGCTCTTCAGAACTGCAGCCATTTGGCAGCGTGCTTGCACAGCCACAAAAGGATGGGAATTAGCCATGTCAGCATCTTCTGCGGCTGCAGAATACAGCTCAGTCCCTCACCCTGCCAAAAATCAGTTGTAAAAGGCAGCGTGACAGCCTGGAGGAAGGCAATCCTCGCCAGCTGATGCTGGCTGGAGCCAACCCTACCGGCAGCACAGTGAGCACCAGCACACACCAGCTGAGGAGCTACCTGTGAAGGGGCTGGGTGAAGCCTGATTCCCAAATCAATAAAAATTCCCCCCAGGATGCTGAGAACATGCAGTTCAGTTCAGTTAGCAGATTCAATAGGCATGGCTGCAACATTCTGGCCACAGAAGATGGCAACAGTTTATTGAGGACATGAACACTGAGAATGGGAAATTCCATCACCTTTGGAGAGTGAAGAAAAAGCCTACATGTTCTCATACAAAAGCAACGATCAGAGTAGCAAAGTCTAAGCAGACTTCAAACCTTGATTGATAAAGGGAGGTAGAAAGCTGGCAAAAGGGGATTTTTTCCTTCTCTTCAGTGCTTCCCAACTAACACTACTGCACACAGACCTCTTGATGCTACATGGAATGTGCAGCTTGATAGAGCAGTGCTGAGGCACAAAATCCATTCATCAATAATTCACACAGTGTTCTGTCAAACTCTGGGGGGTCAGTGCTTGCCTTGACTTTCCAGTGCTTGTGCTGGTAATAACTTGAGGGATGTCAAATCATGTTCTTACTTGTTCTTCTCAACTTCTTCTTTTACACATACCAAAACAACAAAAGAGTTCTGTAACATACGTGTAGAAATGATGAAGGCTTACAGCTGTCATCTAAATATTTTTACTGAAACTATAATTAACTGTTTCTAAGAGCTTGGCTTTACTACAAAGTTGGTCAGAGAATAAGAATATTAAATTTCCTCTGTTATCAATCAAGGATTTCTCTTCAAACTCTGCAAAGTGTACCTTTGAGGCATCCTCTCTTCTTACTGCTGTTTTGCTCAAGGGAAAAAAAGAATTTTTCCTATGTTACACACCATTACACAACACAGATTAAGCTGCATGCTTATGCTGTACTAAATGCACCATTCTGCTAATCTACACAGATAACTAAGCTTAATTACATTAATAATTGCTGTGGTTTAGTATGGTGCCAGAATTTACCTCTTTGATTGTTAGACCAACAATTTAATTAGTAGCAATGAATACAATCTCAAATGAGAGATATTATCTATAGAGTTATTTAAGTTTTGCTGTTTCTGTACCACCTGAACTAACCTACTGTACCACCTAAACTGAGATGCTTTTGCTGCACTGTTGTTTTGTGCACAGTTGGAGATCTGGCATAAGGAAGGAATACAGAGGAAATATAAAAATGCAAGTGCCAGCATTCAAAAGATCTGGGAGAAGCTTTTTTTTTTTTTTTAAATCTCATTTTGCACTCTTTAGCCCTTACACCTGAGATAGGCTCAGCCCACAGCCTTCCATTTACCCACACACTCTTGCCTCAAGCTTTATTTCCAACACAGGACAGGTGGATGTCTGTCACATTCTTTCCTCTCTAACAAAACCAAACCTCTTCAGCTCATCTGAACAGCTAAATCCTTTCTCTCAGAAATGAAGGTGACAATGCACATGTGTTTTTCTCTTGCAACCAACACTACCTTAAGCCTGAGCAAGCCCTGTTTTTAGCCAAGTGGTAATAAATGAACTCCTCTATGTTTATTTTAACTATATTAGTCATATTCCATTAATGTGGAATAGAGCCAAGGAAACAGTGAAGTTCTTTAATCTCACCAGCCATCCCGTGTTTTAGCTTTATCCCTAATGTAACTTTCAGGCCTATGAACAGCTTATAAATCTTCCAAGTTAAAAGATATCTGTTCAAATTGTTTACCAAACATCCTCATGGTACTACATCATGCGTACAAATGTTCACAGTTTTACAGAGTGAATAGTTTGAAGAATCAATAAAGTGTTCCACCATGAAGCTTAATTAACTCTCTCTCAGAGCTGCACTTAACAACATCCATGCATCAGGAGCATGAGTTACTAAACTGAAAACCAGCCTTAAGTGCTCACACTGAAGTGTATCAAAAAGGTGAATTAGAGCAAAGCACAGAAATCGTATTTTGGGTATGAAAGAATATAAATTAGGAAGAGAAAGCTAGTCTAGGCATGTTTAAAAAGAAAACATTGGAAAACAAATGTTATACAAAGCACAGGAAGCTCTTCAGTTGTGTAAGCGACACATGCCAGACCCAGATCCTCAGTATCTCTCCTGTGAACACACTTGATTCTCATAGTGATATCTCAGTTTATTTCTCAAAGTGAATGAGACTTAATAGGAAATAAAGCGAAGCAAGAAAAATGCTCCTTGCCAGCAGAACAGTTGTGATGCCCAGCTATGCCAGCATCACATTAGCTAACATTACTCCAAGTGGCTATTCAGCTCTTCATTGGCATTACTATATGTCTGACAACAGAAAATTAACAGAAAACAGCCTGGAGCACACACATGGCAAGAAGTCATCATAAGCAGAGGCATGCTCAGCAAGCTGGCATTTTGCTCTGCCTCAGCTGCAAGTGGTATGCAATTTTTGGAACACTTTAAAGACAGTATGCAACTTGCACAATGATCCTTGGGGAACAGAACTGCACTTTTTGCATCAATTCCCACACAACCTGTGCAATAAAGCTATCTGGATTGCTAAATACAATAGCAACCAGAACATGGAACAGCTGGAAGGTTGAAGATCCTGCTTGACATTTTACATTTCAAGATAGCGACCCATGGCTTTATATGCTAATGGCCATTTCCTCATTGCCAAAGACGCAAATAGGGCATCACTCAACAACCTCACCAGCTGTGATTACAGGAGAATATCTCAAAAGGAATGTCTTAGCATCAAGAAAATGTTTTCTTGGACAGTTAGTATCGAAAATAGCCTCCTTCTTTTCACATTCTGATTGAATATAGTATTTCATAGTAGGGAATTTTCAATACTAATATTTGAGGCTTCAGAGAAATTTCATTTTCAGAAATACAGCTCAGTTTGCTCTGAAATGATCTTTGAATATATTACCAAAGCTAGACAAAACCTAACCCACGAATCAATGTATTTCACTTGGATATCTATTCCTGCAATTTGCCCGATGCTAACGATGCTTTTTGAAAAAGAAGGTGGTAATGCATAAGCATAGTCACCATCCACTTTCTTATAGCCTTGTATCTGGGATATGCTCTGAGTAGGTCAGGGCCATTTTTAAACACCCAGCTATGGGTGCTGAACCAGTCCTTTAGTAACAAAAGCTCAACTCAACCAAAACAGATTCAGGTTAAAAGGAGACAAAAATTCATACCTAGGTGTTTCACTTTTCTTATTTATTTAAAAGCTGCATGTTGGATGTTCTTGAACTCTAGAGTCACAAATCCTTTTTTATATTAAATCTAGATTTTGCATCATTATAGATCTTAAACGTATTTACCAACATACAATGTGACAGAGGTTTCTCTGCACCGCTCTGTATAACATCACTTCCTAAAAAGATTAGGAAAAAGGCAGTATAAAATTCAGGTTAAGCAGATACAACTCCCATTTAATTAAATTGATTTCTTCTCTTGCAAAAACTAAGATTTGCCTATGTTTTTAGGTAGGCTTTCCACAACTTGTGGAAAAAAAGTGTTGTGTAAGAATAGCTCTGCTTTAAGCATGCCATTAAGGAAACTGGGTTAAATAAATCCAACAAAACACTAATTAAATGTTTTCATTACTTGTGTCTTGGCAACAAAAACAGCATAATGAGGATCAGCTACTGCTTACTGCACTTTGTAGATTTAATAGACACCATCACTTTGACACTCATCCCTTCATCCCATTATAACATAGCAGGGCTCAGGTATGTGCAGGTAGCATACAGCTGTGGGTATTGAAGCATTAATGCATTGACAAAAGCTGTATTCAAATGCTTCTCAATAAAGGCAGGACAAAGAGATGATTTGGACTGTGTGCTGCTTAATTAGAATTGGCTCTCCCAAGGGAAAGTACAATCCCTGACATGTCACCTGAAGGCAAATTCCGGGATCCTTCTCAGAAGCTCATCAGGGGAAATGAGGCACATCCTGTTTACTTTTCAGCTCATTAACAGCTCCACACACGGGCACCTCACCAAGTTTGGGGGATTTACCCATTTATGCAATGGAGCTTTTGTAGGTATAGAAATTTTCACGTGCATACCACTTAATGCCTCTGCTTTTTTAAATGAATCTTTCTACCAGGTAGTATTCTGAAAGTCATTTGATAAAGGCTTCAACCCAAAGACAAAAGGATGAATCCACAATGAACAAGTGGGCATTATGATACAGTATCTTCTATCACTTGTGGATACCACTGACAACAATCGATGAGCTTGTAACAAGAACTCCAGCATTTTAGTTTCTTTTAAAACAATGATCACAATATTTAAAGCCTTTCCTGAAAAGGCATCTAAGAGACTAGGGTCCCGTAATGTGATTGCTTTTAGTACCATACATTTTTAGCTGATTTGATGGTTGCGTTCTGTTTTGAACAAAATGGTTAACCCAAATTCAAAAAGGAAAGCGTGTAAGAGAAAGGTGGCTTCTGCAATTACAGAATTCAACAAATATTCACCATTTCCTTTATTCTGGGAGAAATTAACTGTACCCCTGGAAGCACTCCCTGTTCCTCAGAAACAGGGGCACACTGCTGCAGTCCCCCCAGCCCATGTAAGGGAGCCCTGGGGACAGCACTGCATCGTGGACACTGGGACAGCTGCGCTCATGTGCAGTGCAGCACTGTGAATAACAGCTTTTGTAAACTGCTGAATGAATCCCTTTGCTAATCTGCAACCGTGTAAATTTTTCTAAAAGCTGCAGAGATGCTTTGCTTTCCCTTCCCATCAAGTTTTATTTTGCTGAGGCCTGTCACAAAGTCACGAGTCTCATCAACAGCTGTTTTTTCTTTTGAGCTTGCTTTGTCATTCTGGGAGCTGAATTTTTGCTGATAAAGTGTAATAGGAGCTGCTTCCTGCTACACCACAGCACAGCAGATGTTGCAGTTGTGGTAGCCCTAAAGCTGAGCTCCCTACCAAACTTCCCTTCATTTACACAAGTGTGCATCATATTTGTTTTCCTACCAGCTGGTGGAAGCAGGCATCAAATAAACATCTCCCTTTTTACCTGAGATCATTTGGGTGAATGGGGCCCCAGAAAGCAGTGGGGTGAGAAAGACAGCACGAACATCACCTTAAAGGAATGGGGACAGGAAGGTGCTGTTCCACCTCCAGCTCAGTGGACGCTTCAGGCGATGGTTGTGGAGCCTGTTCCTACAGAGAGGTGGTGACTTCTCTGTAGCCCGAAGCAGTCGACTCCAGTGACTAATCACCCTTACAACCGAAAAGTTTCCCCCCATATCTAACTTCTTATCTCTTCTTGCTTTCATGTAAGCTCATCATTTCTTACCCTGTCCCCAGTGGACATGAAAAACAAATTATTCTTTTTCTCCAAACAGCAGCTTTTTGCTTACATTTTCTCGGCCTTCTTTGCTTAACCTCTAGACTAAACAAATCAAATTCTTTTGGTCTGCCTTCGTAGCTTGCGTTTTCTTTTACCATCCTTCTTGCTCACCTCTAGGTCTCTCTCCACTCATCACACAGCTTTTGGGCTGGGCAGGATATGCAGCCTGACTTTTGAACTGCTGAACAAAAGCCTCTCCTCTTGTACTTAACAGACAATATTTCAATTCTCTTCTATATACGCTGCACTGGCGTATATTGATTTTGACACTGGAAATGGCTTGACTTAAAGGAAACAAGCAAAAAATAAAAGATTCCAAAGCAAATCTTCCCTTATGTATGGAAAATAGCTGCTGGACCTACAGCAGCTGGCTAGCCAGAGAGGACACATATCTATACATGCAAGCAGAAAAACAGCAAATGCCACCACAATGGCACATACTAATTCCCATTTGAGAACACTATAGCAGTCAGTGGGAGATTGAGACATGAATCACTGAAACAGAAGTACCTATTGAACAGTATGGTACAATTCAGTCAGCCAGAGTCCTTAACTTGAGAGACAAATTCTCAAAATGAAATCCCCAGGCCAGAATAAGCAGACATCTCAGTCTGAACACCATGGAAGAAACTCTGCTTTTGACTGCTCAATGCTATTTTAGTCACTTCAGGGAGAAGCCCCTTAGCTCAGCTTGTACTAACACACAAGGTCAGAGGGGACTAAGCAGGTACATGAAATGCTTGTTGTTTTAATGTCATTTGCATCAGCATTGATGCCCCCTGAGGAAAAAAGGATACATAGCAGTATGCTTTTGGTGTATTCCAAGTCATGAACTAGAGGAAGGAAAAGACTGTGTAATTCCATTCTGAGACAGAAAAGGAAACCAGACCAGGTGATGAGAAGAAATTCATACAGTGTATTTCAAAGTCTGAAATGACATCTTCACTTTTGATTGAAGTGATCAGAAAGGGGAGAAAATTGCACCTTACCCTTCAACATGTAGAGCCAGCTAAGGGAGATATCTTCAACAGACACTCCAAAGTTATTTGGTTTCCTATTTATGCATCATCCATTTCCCCAGCTCTCTTTTTGTTTTCACCAATCCTGTATTACACTCTTTCACATGAACCCCTTACCTTGGGATTTCAAGCAAGGCTGCAGTTCTGTCACCGATACATTTTCCATATCCTTTCTCAAACCACGGCATGACTAAGCCTCTTGCAATCATCTCTGTTAAGAGAAATCATTTCCCTTTATAGTCAAGAAAACAAAGCAAGAATTATTAATCTGCTCTCACATGCCAGAATGGTGTTTCAGTAAGATTTCCATCTACATGAATCAGAGATGGAGATTCTTTGAAGATTTACTATCAAAACCTCCATTCTATTACAAAAAAGCTAAGCAAATATCCCACAAATATCCTGAAAGGGTATGGCTGATGCCACTGGACGACAAAACTGCATTTTAGAAGACTCTTACACATCTATTACTGACAATGCATTCTCACCCTGGCCAGTACACAGAACCCAGCAAGAACTTCAAGAAAGGAAAGAAATGGCATCAAAACAATTCCTGAAGTATTTGTCTCCTGATTAGGGGAAACATCCACAAGGTAAGATGTTATAAAATTGGGAAATGTAGCAATTAACCAGATACCAAGCAGTAACGGGAAGAACAGGTGTGACATGCATCATGTAAGACCTGATGCTGGAGCTCAGTTCTGGAAATAAGGAAGAATCTTACGATAAGGGCAGTGAGGCACTGGCACAGGTTGTTCAGAGAGGTGCTGGATGCCCCATTCCTGCAGACACTGCAGGTCAGGTTGGACAGGGCTCTGAGCACCTGATCAGCTGCAGGAGTCCCTGTTCATCAGTGCAGGGGAGTCGGACCAGACGGCCTTGAAGAGTTCCTTCCAACTCAAATGATTCTATAATAATATGATTCTAAGATCTTTCATTAAGCCACAAAAATCATCTTCTCCTGCTAGAATAGGTTGCTGCTACAGTAATTCCCAAATAAGATAATGAGTACTAACTCACTTATCACTGACATTAAAACCCATGTCTAATTAGAGCAGACAGACTAGCACAGATCTACAAAATTGGATGAAAGCAATCCTTCGAAAGCAAGGCCTTTCTGAACTGACTTGCACTCAGCTTCTAGGGAACAGCAAGGAATTAGAGGTTGCACATCAACGGCTATGCTTTGCCATGCCAAGAGAATTCTGCACTGAACACACCACAGTTATGCTGTACACAAGTAAAAAAAAAAAAAAAAGAAAAAGAAAAAAAAGAAAAAAAAGCTTTGTTTGTGCATGGCCTCAGGTTCTTCCTTATCTTAAATACACACTAAAAGTTTTAGGAAAGTTCCAGAAGGGCCTTTTTATTTTCTCCTTTTGAAATGGATAATGCTTTTTCTATTTATTACAAACCCTTTAGAAACACAATGAAAAATAAGATCAAGAATATCAAATTGCTTTGGTCAGACTTGTCAAGGGTAGATTTGCAGAGACATACAAAACCTCCAACAAAGCATTAAAGGGCTGCGCCTTGGCTGCAACAGATCCTACACACAGGTTAGGAAAGGAATTTAGCTGGGACAGCAATCAGTGCTAGCTGCAGGCTTTTCCATTTCCAAGACATCCTACACTTGTTTAAAGCAATTCTGCAGAACAGAGCTTGATACTTTTGCCAGCAAATGAGTTACCATTGGTGCTGGCAAGAGGAATTCCTGACAGCTGCTCCAGTTCTCCAGCAGGTAAAGGTAGCAGTTGGCCCAAGCCAGGAGGGACAGCCCACGTGTAAGAGGATCTCAGATCATCCTGACCTACATTCCAGTTTTTTATTTTTTATTAAATTAATGAACAGCATTTATTCCTAGCATTAAATAATTCACTTGAAATTTATTGAGTTCACCACCAGACATTGAACTTGAACAAACAGAAGTAAATAGGCTGGTTAGCAACTATATCAATTTCAGCTTTTAAATACTGAGGATAAAAGAGTTAAATTCTGAGGTCACACCCACATGGAGACCCGTCAGCCCTAACTGAGTTTGCACAGCAGGGAAGAAGAACAAGCGCTTGCAGAGGCTCTGCCAACCACACGGCTGACTCCCAAGAAATGACAAGTTTCTGAACATGGATTCTGCTCAGCTCTGCTGTGTTCTTCAGTCTTCTTCCTCACTTTCAATGGCACTTAACATTTTATCTTAGGCTAAACACCAATAATAAGAAAACCATACCTGCTCTAACTCTTATTTAGGGTTGGCAGTTTCAGTCATTATAAATGCAAGAATCCAAGCAGAGGTGATGGCAGCCAACACAAAAAGGCAGGTGCTGAGCAAGTTTTTTGTCATAGGCAGCTCTGCCAGCATATATCTGGCCTGCAGCACCCTTGCTATTTCTGTCCTGGATATCTCTGGAGGAATGACTGCCAAGTGAAAAGCACTGTACCAATTTGTGGGCTGGTTTTGTGATGCGCATAAATGAATTCTTGGATAGTTCACATTCATATTGACTCGTGATTTAAGAGTGAATTTAAATTCTGGTATGTCTAAAGGGGAAAGGTTTGCACATTGCTATGCAAGTCTGCCAGCTGGCTTCCGCTGTGACTTTGTTCCTTTGCTTTTAGAACTAAAACATCAGGCTTAAAACAGTTGTTTTAATATTTAGCACTGTAGAAGGTCATGTTCATACTAGAGCCCTGGAGAAAAGAGCTCTTGGGTAAAGAGGGGAATGTCAGCATGCTTAGGATACATCAGCTGCATTATTTTTATAACTTACCTCTAATGACAATGCACTGTAACTACTAGGCTTTGTCAAGGACTAATAAAGAACAACAAACTGGAAATGATAATAAACATCAGATTGATATACATGTATTCTTTGATAAAGCAAAGACATGGACTAGGCTGTAGTGATCTCTTCTGGCTTTAAAACAAAGGTGATGTTAAGGTGCAAATTTCAGCTCCAAAGGCCAAACGCATGACACTTATGTAAGGTTTCAAGGCATTAGCTGAGCCCCTAGATACTAGGCAACACTTATCTTACATTTGATGTATTGTATACTTGTCTCCTAAATCTACTCTCATTTTCCTTCCTTAATAGTCTGGCATTTACTGCTCAAAATTGCTCATTCTTTTTTCTCTGGCAGTCTCAGACCCCAGTCACTATATTTATTTTAATGTAGCTTTGTGATCATCAAAAGTAGATGGACAATTCCTCAATGCTGATGTGAACACACATCACACTTCCTACCACATTACAATAGAGCCCAACAAATTATCCAAAATAGCTCCACTTTTCCTATCAAGCTGAATTAATTACCTATCATAGAATCATTAAGGTTGCAAAAGACCACTAAGATCATCAGCCATCAACCCATAATACAAAGAAACAGACATGGCAGGATAAAATAGCAGCCAGCTGAACCCCACTTGATATATTTCAAGATTTTGTATAAGATAAAAGATATTGAAAAATTTCAAAATTAGAGGCACTAATTTCAAAGTACATTTAATTATTCACTGTGTATGTTGTGATTCCTCAACTTGGTGCCTGGCACACAGTTCCTGCACTCTCAGTAAAACATCTGCCAGAGTCCTGCCCTCCTCTTATTTGAGAAAGGGAGAAGCTGGGATGAAAAGACTCCACTTGGGCCATATTCTGAGTCATTCAGTGGGCTTATTGCTTCCATAAACTTCTGCTAATTGCCAGAAACAAGAAGTCAAACTATTCTCCGCTATGACAAATATCAATTCTGGTTTATAGAAAGAGTCTACTAAATAAAGTTGAATTTTTTCTTGAACTTCCACTTGCACACAGTGCACCAAATTACCATGATGAGAGCCATCTTGTTTTGGGGTGTGTTGACATAAATATCTATATACTTGCTTAGTAAAAAAACCTTGCCCTTACTGTTGTCCTAAGCATTATAAATGGCGTATTTTCTTCTAACCAGCTGTTAAATTTCTTCTTTCCCTCCAATAAACAAAATCTTTGCTATGCTTTCATATTGTACTTTTACAGTCATGTCAAGCAAAGTTCACAACACAAAGACCTTGCAATTCAAATGCACACATGAGGCACAGCAAGGTAATAAAACAAGTGGAGGAGGAGGGCATGATGAAATATGATAATGTAACAAGAGTGGTCTAAGAATGGTTTGGAAAAAAAGGTTGGAAAGAAATACTACACTCAAGTCTCTGTTGCTTTCAGCTGCAGTGGCTATTTCTGATTTGTTCCACTGTGCAAACAAATGCTGAAAAAGCCATGTTATTAAAACACAGATGTGTGGAAGCGACTTAATTCCTCCCAAATACGTCAGCATAGTCTCAGCTATGCCATCTTTCTCACAGCCATCAAGAAGGCTGCCTGCCCAGCAGCCAAGCAGCAATGGCTTCTGCTCTACACATGGAGAAGAAACATGACAATTATACTGAGATAATTTGTGTTTATCTAGAAACTTGATAAATGTAACTGATCACTTGAAAATGTAAAAAAAATAAAAATTAAAATGCATATTTAGCAAATATTTGTTTTCCCTGCTGATCTGCTGTTAACAGCTCCAAGCAGAAGCTCTCCTCACATATACATAAATGTGGAGCAGTGAGAAAATAGCCTTGAAACCACAGTCGCTCAGACTGACACAGAGTAGACAGAGACAGATAATGGCAATATTTGCCAACAAGGAGCAGAGTTAGCTCTGCTCAGCATACCCAGAGCAGTTACTTCATCTCCAGCACCCCATGCAAGTAGAAAAGACAGGACTGGGATTTTAAGTATCTCCTTCACATAAGCACAGAACATTATCCTTACTTACATGGCCATTTAACTTGCAAGATACTGCAACACCTTCTCCAGGCTAAATGCAGAAATGCTAAATGCAACAAATTTACTTTTGGAAAGTATTGTTGATACTTCAGTACTGCAGCACTTTCTGTAGCTAATTGGTTTATACTTGGAAACACAAGTAGATGGTTCAGACTGCATGTAGGCACTGCTGAGAGATCTGTTCCCACAAGATAATTGCTGGGACACAAGAACAAAGACTTACAGCTTCAGGTTGCAAGAACTGCATCAAGCTGTTAAAGACAGCCTTGATTTAAAAACTTTGCCTGATGTTGAGGAGCAGAACCTTCAGTTACCAGCTGAATGCACGAGGTGTAATGGCATTCAGAGAAACCCAAGTCTTAGTGAAACCTAACACAAGTAGGAAGAAATACTTCAGTTCAGTTTGGTGCTTTTCTTTCCCTTTTGCAAATAGCTGGTGAGTCAAAGGAGCCAACACACCTAGCCAGGGAATGACCCAAAGGCAACCAGAGTTACTAAAAATTACTATTAGGAAAAACCCTTAAGTCCTCAAAAAGGTGAGAGCTGTTTTTAACACCCCTGTTAAAATACACATCTGCCTCCATTACTTGGGAATCAAAACCTTTTCTCTTTCCTTTTTTTTCCCCTCATCTGATACTTTCTTCTCCTGCCATTCACAAACATAACCACAGCAGCACCCAGCACGACACATTCCACTCTCCCTTCCTTCAAAGCACAGAAAAAATCAGATTTATTGAATACCGAACACAGCAGCATTTCAGATGTCAAATATCTTCATGCTAAAATACATATATCCTTGACAAACTAATTGCTTTTCTGTGGCACTGTGACCTAGTCAAAGCCTGGACCTGCTCTGAAGCCCTGATCAGGGGGTTGACAGCAGAAAGAGTGATGGATGGCAAAGGCAGCCACATGCTCTGGCTGAGCAGGCTCCATGTACCGCCCATCCATCACTCTGACAGCTTCAGAAATTCTGTACAAATTTATCTACAGGGTGCTAAGAAGGCAGAAGGCACTGCATATATCCCTCCGGCTGAAGGGGTAGATAACCAGAAAGGAACGTTAGGCCATTTAGTTTCCAGAAGTAAATTGGTAAATCCCATTCAGCTCCACCATAATGCAAGCAAGAATACACCAGTAAGAGGTGCCATGGCATTATAACTGTGCAAATGATAATGATGTAACAAAACAATTAAAAAAAAAATACAAACGGTTGTTGGAAAAAGATTTTTTCCCCTCCCTGTTTTTATTTAAAGAAAACAGGGCAAGGGAAGAGTAATAATTAAGTAGAGCCTGGGCACTGAATGTGCCAAAAAGAGGAAAAAGATGAAAAATCATAACATCATCGAGTTTTTCAGTACCAACTGCTGGAGGTTTAAATCAGGACTTCACTGACACAACGATTTAACAGTTTTTCAAGCCATAAGTAAAGAGATACTCCACATTATTTTGCTGAGTGATGACAATATTCTCTTCTGCCTATACGCTCTTCCCCAAGCTGACACAGCATGTGCTTGCATCGTATCTGTCACACTGCTCTCGTTAATGCAATCCACCAGAATAAACCTTGCTTCATCAAGTAGTAATGCATCATTACATTCACTATCTCAGGATCTAACAGAACTGACACTTCTCTTTTATACACTGGGAGGGAAAGCAGTTTGGCTGTGGCAGCAAAAAATGCATTTTAGTAATAAGATGTAGTCAAGACAGAGTTAAGCAGAAATTCATACCCCTGAAATAAATCTCTTTATTGGTTCTGCCTTTTACTTTTTCTGTCTGGAAGGAAACAGCCCAACTGCACAAGATGTGCCACTGAGTATTTAGATTGAGAACTTCCTGCAGGTGATACAGTGCTTTTCTATAGCTTTGAAGATTAGAGAATTGAATACACACATTAAGAAAACAACCGCCTGTCAAACTTTCAAATGCTCCCCTGCTATAAGAGAACCATAATTACCAGAACTGCTTTGTGTGCTTTGTTTTGTAGATGAACATCCTGCTTTAATCAATCAACACTCCTCTTTAATTAGTAAATTTGTGATCTGAACAACACCTCTTGCTTTATTTTAATGAACTCCTGTGGTGTCTGGTACCACGTTTATATGCTCTGCAACATCAATAAGGGTGTTTTCAGAATTACCAGATCATTTTATTGTTATACAAACATTGACTTCCAAGTTAGCTCCTCTAGATACAGTGTTATGTTGCCCCTAAGTATTTGTTTTTAATCAGAGATATCAAGAAAAAAATTAATTGTTGTTCCCCTCCCTCTCTCCCCCCCTCCCCCCCCCCCCTTCAGTTCTGCACTGTATAGGTTGAATTCTTTTACACGCATTTGTTCCCTCCACCATGCAAGAACACAGTGCATGCTTATACAGCCACAACTCACACTCAAAACAGCCAAATTTTCACTGGCTCCAGGCTCAGGAGCAGAAATAGTGATCACTGCAGCACTATAGAAGCCGTAACGATGGCACGCACACCTAGAATCAAGGAGTTGGTTTCATAACTGAGTACTTAAGTAGCTCCTGAGCTTGTAACATAGAGACTGTATGAGAGTGGAAACATTTCACCTGGCTAATTGCTGGCTCCTGAGAGCCACTGGTTGCTATTTAGATAAGTCAAGAAATTAAAAAAGACCTGAACACAATTTAATTTACCCAAAGTAGTTCAGGTCCTCTTTAGAAGCACAATTAGCATTTCTACCCCCATGCTCCCTAACAGCTCCAACCCCACAATTTTACTTTTGTAATTTCCCCCGGATAACAAAGTAGTAAATCAAAACATTATTAAGGCAACCTTATTAAAATTCTCTAAGCCTTTCTGGGTCAAACTTCATTTAGTTGGACTATTTCATTTCCATTCTTTAGTTCAGCGTTATTATTCAAAAATAATCCTTGCTATTATATTAATAACGCCAAAGAAGTCACGCCATGCAAAAAGCATTCGGTTTAAGAAGAGGTTTTGACCATGAAGAAGGGCAATCAAAGAAGTGCAGGGGTGTTCAAGAGACAGGGTAAAGAATAGACGTCTCTTTGATAATGGTTAAAACTGTCTACTCCAGATCACAATGCTGGTGTTGTTCGTGCTTGGCTGACCATATGGAAATTAAGCTTTTCCCCTGTTCCTCGCTGCTGCTTTCCCAATGTTGCCTTCTGAGCCATTTAATTACACTCTGTCATAAAATGGGGCCTGGGTCCAACAGGAACAAGGATCACCTAAGTGCTATTGTAATCACCGGCATGCTTGTATGGGCAATGGAGGTGAAAACCTTTACACTTCAGAAAGAGAAGAAAATGCATTTCATCAGTCACAACACAATGCCCCTCCTAAGCCTAAACAATTGCAAATGTACAGGCGCTGGGACACCGCCATAGCCACAATAAGGCCATTCATGTAGACTTTGCTGAGGCAAGTTAGGGCAAAAGGGTCAGAGGGCTATGAACTTTGATCTATGGTTTCAGATTTGGCAGGCCTTAAAAAACCTCCTGCTTCAGTAAGTTTCTTGATTAAGCTAATAAGAATTACACAAGAAGTGCTGTGATCTTAGCACTGCATCGGATTAGCTGCCTAGACGGTGTTCTGTGAAGCCTAAAAATCTCATCAAGAAGCATAATGAGAAATAGACTATGGGAATGTTGAGAAAAGGGTCTCGAGTTTGCGTTTTAATTACGCAGGCAAAGGTTTGAAATGAAAGTTACCTGAGAGCAGCGGCTTCTGAAGAAGCAGAGGACAATTTGTCTGTGGAAACAGACTTCTCAACTGAGCAAAACACAATTTGCAAATAAAAAAAGCTCAAAAGTGTTTTTCAAGATGAACCTTCAGTAATATAGGATCAGTTTTGCTTTTGCCATCTTCCATATAATAGCACGCGGTACTTAAATTCATGTAAGTTCCACAAATTAGTTCAACAAAAGAATGCCATCATAAGCATCAGGAATATTCACCCTTACCTAATTAAAACCATATCAAAGAAGTGCAAAAATCTTTCTTGTTGCAAAAGCTTACCAATTAATTCCTGAATTGGGCCATTAGTATATTAAGAATTTTGTCTATTTAATTAGCTATTACTGTACTTGACCTTTTTAGATCATATTACTGTATAATTTATCAAATTAATCAAATATAATTCATCCTTGAATTGTCAGGGTTTTTTTTTTGTTTATTTTTGTTTTTTTTTAAACCAAAGATATGTTTTGAAAAGCATTGTTGATAACAAAGAGAAATCTGAGGACCCTCAGCAAGCATACACTCAGGAACATTAAACATTCCACGAAAAGAACTAGATTTTATTATAATTATAAAACTCGTACCCCAATATGTTTAGCCCATTGTTGTAATATGTTTTCTAGTCTGCAGCTGGCTCAGATGATCAAGTCTTGGTGTACTGTTTTATAGTTCCTTATACATCACAGAGATGAGATGTAAGCCAAGATCCAGGCTTGGAAGCTGGATAGTAAAAGCTTGATCATTGTGCTTGCCTCTGGTCAAGCACCAGTAAAGGTAGCCATGTCCACAGCTTTATATAGAGTGGGAGAAGGAGGAACCTTTAACTACGTGATTGATTAAAAAGAAAAAAAAAAAAAAAAAAAGAAAAAAAACAAAAACCAAAAAAAAAAACAAACAACAACAACAAAAAAAAACAAACCAAAAAAAACCCACCACAAAATGAACAAACAAAACCCTACAAAATTGTGAACCAAAAAGCAGAAAACATCCAGATGACATCTTTGGGTATCACCCAGCTCCATGGTGGGTTGCTGTTCACAAGAACACAAAGCACTCCTATAAAGATAGGGTGCACCATGAGCTGACGGCAGAGCAGCACTAGGCAGCTGCATTCATCATTATGCTAATCCTCAGCCACAAGTTTTGATAAGTCTTTAGCATCTTGCACTGTATGCTCTCACATCAACAGCAAAACATTTCCCAGGAAATATTCCGAAATTGTTTCTTTGAGAAGTAAAGTTCATTTGTGGGTCAATGGGGTAATTATGGCAAAACGAGCCTGCCTAGTTCCAACAACACTTTCATATTTCAACAGCACTCCTTCCCATGATTCCCAAGCTACTGATTTCTCCTGTTCAGTATGCTTTTCCTCACAGGAAAATAGTAACAATAAAAGAAAGCTAATCACTACTATCAATTAGGAATCATCTCATAGAACAGGATATATTCTGAAATTAAAAAAGAAAAAAACATTGCACGATGCTTGCTAACATTCATATTTATATTGCTGACGTGTCTCACTGCCCGGCATCACTTTATCAGCTGCAAAGGATGCTGCAAAAGCACACTACAAAGTGCATTTTCCAGTATGCTTATAATTCCTCACCATTGCTGTGTTCTGCAGAGGAGTTTGAAAGAGCATGATATTGTATCTTGTCCATACATCAGGCTGCAGGGATAACCAGAAGGGAGCTTTTGAAGTTACAGTAAAAGAAAACCTAGTGCCAAATCCAACACAGCATGTTGAATCAAGTTGTTGAACTTGCTAGAAAGCCGTTTACATATACAAGCTGCACTAATTGCAAGATAATACATTTGTTTATCTTCAATTAGCCAAAACGCACAGCATAAGCTTACATGTCATTTGTGCTGCCTCGCACACATTTTTTTTTATTACTGTTACAAGAACATTTTTCCAATCAAGCATGTTAACAGCAAAATTAAAATCTAACACGAGTCAACTATCCTTTAATGTCAATAGAAAAGAAAGGAAACAGTAGTAAACAAAACAGCAGCACACTGAAACAGAAGGCAATGGTCAGTGCAAACAGCTACAGACGCAGGAGCAGAGTGGTGGCCCTGCATTACAGTATTCTTCCACCACTTGTATATGTAATCTGTGCATTTGTTACATTTTAAAATTCAGAGCCTCCTTCTTGAAAAGCTTAGGCTATTTTCTTGCTATCACCTATACGAACATGCTTGCTTACACCTCCCTACCACACAGCAGTGAAAGCCACTCACAAAGGTTTAACATGATTTAGGTGTAAAAAAGACATTCCTCTGAAGATGCTAAACTAGAAATGCAGACCAGAATCCTTCCCTTCTATCTTACTGCAGGCATAAGGGAAGCACCCGTTTATAAAGAGATGAAGCCTTTATTTCCTGGTTTTGATTCTGTTATGACTGTATTCCCAGATTTATAACTGCTGAACTGTTGACTAAACTGCTTTCGCTTCTGCCTTCTCTAGATATCTCAGCCTGATTTTACAGTGCCTTTGTAGAACTGACATGCTGCCAAGCAGCCACATACAACGTCTCCTAAAGAAAGATTGGTCCTCAAATAAGTGAGAGTAAGGAACAAACATACCCAAAGCATCTCAACGTCCTTATAAGATCAGCGGACATAGATTTCACACACTGGGTTAAACTCTTGGCTGTGGGCTGTGCCACAAACCCCAAGGCAGATGTGTCAGTCATGAGAACTGGTACGTGGCACCTGTTTACCTAGAAACATTAGACAAAGACAGGGATTTTGCAAGGCTTAAAAAGTCATCTAACTTGTGAGGACTGCACGATGCAACAAGACTTTGATTTATTGCATTATCACCAGGATTTGCTCCTCAGAAGTGTAACTAAATAAAGATGGATCTCAGCATGGGCCTGACAAGCAGATCTCAAGTAGAAAAACATGCATTTATCAACAACATATCTGAAAATAGTACTGTGTTGGAAAAGAATAATTGTGTCAATTGCAAAGTACTGTGTTGGAAAAGAATAATTGTGTCAATTGCAAAAAATGTATAATTCGATTTTCAGCTGCATCAGTTTCCTACTCCTACATTCATAATTATTGTGTTATCTCAACCTAGTGAGCCTCCCAACAATCTAAAAAAAAATGCCCAGATACAGATAATAAAAAAAAAAATATAGCATCACTGCTACAAACAAGAGGCAGCAGACCTTAGAGACAATCAAAGCAACAGAGACACAATAAGACCAGTCATCAGCAACAAGACCAGGGTCCAATTTTGTCAGCGTTCTGGCAAAGGACATTGGAAATTTCCATCTAATCTATGAAAATTTTGCCCATGTCCATTAATGTTAATATATATAAATCAAATAATATCTGATTTATATCAAGTACTGGAACAGGCTGTCCAAAGAGGTGGTGAAGCCTCCTCTGGAAATATTCAAGACTTGTCTGGATGTCTACCTGTGCAACCTCTTGTAGGAAATCTGCTTTAGAAGATGAATTGGATTAGATGATCTCCAGAGCTCCCTTCCAACCCCTGCAATAATGTGATTTATTAGTATTATCACAAATTTATTAGCATTATCACAGAATGTGCTTCAGGCAAAGCAGAAAAATACCCAAGTAAAAGCACATATAGGCACACTCAAAGCAGAGGTACCACCTTGTGTTGTGCTGGTCAGAGAGACTTTCTAACAGCTGGATTCAAAAGGAGGTTACAACACAAAAGCTTTGGTTTAATTTTACTCAGTGTTAAGAGGTGAAATAGAACAATTCACAAATGCAAAAAGACCAAGAAGGGAGAAAGATCAATACGAAAAGAATTAGTGCATAAGTTTTCAGATAGATGTGCCAGCATGGATTGCTTGGATTTGTAGTTATAAAGCAATTATTACTCAGCTCAATAATAATTTATTTAGCTACCATGGCAACTACTGAAATACATAGCATTCTTTTTCAGGCAAGAAGATGGCCTGCAGGAGACAAAGGGAGAAGGCAGCTCATGCATTGGGCAGACAGTGCTCTCTCTCCCCATGGATTCCATGTGGGCATGGCAGGGATGGGTTGACATTGGGCTAGGTAATCTTAGTGGTCTTTTCCAACCTTAATAATTCTATGACTCTGTAAATACTTGCTATCACACACCACTTCAGGATGGCTCGATGTAAAACTGCAGGATGCCAGACCCTTGCATGGAGCCAATTGTCAGGGTATAGAAGGTTGTATTCTAATAAGAAGATAATTTGATTATAGCATCAGATATTTTTCTGCTGCAATCCTACGAATATCTCACAATCCTTCCTACCTCAGCAACCGCACAGAGCAATGATTAGCACTTATCTCTGAGAAGCAGGGGACAGGCAAGGCCACCAAAAAAACTGAAAAGGACAGAGTTAATGCCTAATATCAAAAAGGATAAACTGAGGAGAAGAAAATTATAGACTAGGCAGCTTAGCTGCAGTTTCCTGGAAAAATTCTGGAACAAACAAAGCGTTTGTAGCCACCTGGAATATAACAAGGAGATTACGAGCAGCCGACATGGATTTGTCTAAAGCAAATTGCATCAAACCAGTCCAATTTCTTTCTGAAACAAAAGAAAAAGCTCTAAGTTAAGGCATTTAATGCTGCCCTTGTGTCCTCATATGCTAGCAGGGTAGTTTATCAAATTCCTGTTTAACAGGGGCAAAATGATGAGTGCAGATTAGTGACCCACACAAAGGCAAACAAGATACCTGAATAAAAAGGCTTTAGGAATATCACAGGTGTAGCTGATGTTATTTTCCATCAAGGAGGTGTAACAGGTAACTCACGCAGCCTCTTCTATGGAGAGGGAGTTTCAATTTTCTTCCTCTTTTTTAATCTCATCTGGACGATTTGTAAGGAATTTGTCTGGGGTTTCCAGACATGAGGTAGCCTTTTCCTGGCAAAAACCCCAGACTGACTACAGACATGCTATACCCTCACAGGGCACATATGCAATATATCGAGTTTTTTTGCCAAGAACTGCTCTATATCCAGAAATCAACAGCATACACATAACAATCCCGCACTTTGGGGAAGAATCAGCCTTCACTGAATAGACACTACTGAATGCAGTTCTACATTCATGAAAACTGGCACAGGATTACTGGGGTCCCCAGGATCCTGCTCCTTCTACACAACAGGAACAAAGCAAAACAAGAAATATTCTTTGGTCTCCTCTCCAGGTCATCTCTCCACCAAACACAAGCACTCTCTCAGATATGTATTTCTTTTAGTTTTAATAGCAGTGTAATAGCAAAATGAATACGTCTGATTCCTTTACTTCTGTGGAAGAATAAAATTCCAACAATATACATCCTATGTCCCAGCTCCTCTATTTAATGATTCAGCCTCTAAAATAAATTCTTCCTTTAACAGCTGAACCCTAGTGCTTAGCTATTAACATTCATAACGGAGTATGGATATAAGGAGGTGGGGTCCAATTTATTTTTCCAATTTACCTTAAACAAGGGAGAGTGGTTATATTCTTCAGTCTCAGAAATACTTTATCAGAATAACAGTTGCTTTCTTTGTTCCTTTAATGCCTACATAATTTGCAAAAGCAATGATCTGTACCAGAAAGAGCTGTACAGGAAACTATCATAAATAAAAAGAAATTAAGCAAAGTTAGTGGAGCTGATTGCGACAGGACAGGAACTGTGCAAACAGCTATAAGAATAAAGAAGGAATTCAAGAATAGCAAAGTCACCATGAACATTCATCCTGAACCACCCTAGAATTATTTGAGAGCAGATAATCAAATCAATGTATTTATTCAAATTACAGCCCTGTGCTAGTAATGACTGCATTAGGTGACTATTCACACTCAGACAGCAGGTAGCAGTCATATCATTGCTTTTGCTATGTTACACAAAACTATGGGAAATGTCTGTAACTAGTTCCAGTAAATATGGTATCTTAAAATTAATGTAAGCACTCCCACTAGCAATATAACACAAAAGAATTGCTAATAGAAGAATCTGAAAAAAAGTTTCCAATTATGTTAATCCCAAGCCTATCAGCAGAAAGCTGTAGGATTGTAAAGATTTTTTTTTTTTTTTAAATAAATATGCTTCCCATCAAGATTTCTTGTCCACAGTGAAAAGTTCCTTCTAGAATTGACACAAGCAGTACTCCTATATATCTGCTGAAGATCTTCATCATGTTCTCATAGTCAAACCCATGTTTGTTTACCTAAAGTACTTCTCCCCTCCCCACCCTGCCCTTCTATGCCATCCAGCTGAGTTTGAGAACAAAAAATAAAACAAAACCCAAAGGCATCTCACCTCAGTGCCCTTCACCTGGAGGAATTATCGCCATGCGATGTTCCACCCATAGAGCTTCATTGCAACTGCCGTCTGCTTCCAGCAACTGAACCAGGCTATATGCTTGACATAAGACAAACTAATGCTTTAAAACAACCAGTAGTTTGATATCAGGGATCTGCATTCCCTGATCTTCATTCACTCCTGTTCTCTGCTTTATCAGTTCTACACAAAATGAGCAGCTGGCAAATATCAGTGTACAATATAAGGTTCAAATGCTAGGAAATATGATGACAAAAGTCACCCAAGGAGCAGATGCATTTTTACCTATCCTGGATGCAAGCTTGAAGAAAGATTTTTCCTAATCTTTAACACAGGTGAACCTGGTCCTTCCCATAAGCAACTGAACATGGCTGAAATGTGTTTTTCTCTTCTCATCAGGACGCAGCACTCCATTTCCTTGCTTCTGTATAAAAGCAAAGAGATCCTATGGGTCTGAGCATTCTGAAAAAGTCCTTGTTGCCATCTGCTTGGAAAAGAACACATTGGATGTCTTATTATCCCTGCAATGTCACTGGACCCCCTTTCGCAAAACTGAGAGCTTCAATAATTCAAACAAAGACGTAAAGGCTGAAGGCCCTAAACCCACCTCGATCTTCTGTCTCACTGAATTGATTAGTGGCAGTATTATGATATGCCTGATATTCCCAAGGGCTTGTCTTGTTGATATTTTATTTTCTAACTTTCAGCTTTGTATGTAGCAATTATAGCCAATTTTCTCCAAAATGACCTAAAAATTTATACAATTACACTTGAGAGAGCAAAGGAAGAAATAGAAGTCGATGTGGAGGATAGATGTACACTGAATCAATTATAGCTAAAACATACAACTTGAGTTAAGTTTGTAGGGCACTAAATGACAAAGCTCCAAGCCCATGCAAGGAAATCAGTGACTGGATGAGCTGTTCTTCCCCACTAAGGTCTTCTACAGTGAGGAAAGTCTTTAAGTTGCTACTCAGAATTCATACCAACCTTGCTGAAATGCACTGCCTAGGGAAAGGCACAGGATTAGCACTATATCAGGGTGCCTGGCTCAGTCCTGTGCCAGGCTGGCTCCGGCATGCAGTATTGTCATGCAGCAACAAGCAGGAGCCCAGGCAGAGCCCAGGGATGGGCATACAAAGGCTGGCAGCCCCATTCCCAACCACAGAACAGAAAGCCATCACTGCACATACAGCTACTCTATGGTACAAGATCCCTCTAAACATTAAAAAAGTATGAGAGAAGACAGGCAGGCAGAAGGGAGATCCTTGTTTTTCATAAGTTCCTTTCTTTCCCTGATGATTAAATCAAATCTGACCATCTTCTAAATTCATTTTATCATCTTTTATTGAATTTTTTATGTAACATTTTCCATGGCCATATTACTTCAGTTTTTTTCATTATTACTGCCCTATTTTTAACCTCAGTCTTCCCAGAATTTGGCTCATAGATTTACTGCATAAATCACAAGGCTATTCTGACTAATCTTATAACAGAAATGTCACGTATATTACTTTGCATAGAAAACAACATTATCCAGAAATGCCTAAGCACTGAAGTTTTAACAAATTTGTGGAAAAAGTACATATATCCTGCTACTAGTTTTCTATTGTCATTTTGGAGAGACCACAGCTTCCCCACATTCTAGCCTCAGCAGGGATGAAAAGCATCACCTTAAGGGGAGGCACAGTGCTGCTTGATTCATTAACTTTTCTAATGAAGATATAGAACAGGCATGCCAGGATGCAGATCTAGGGTAGACAAATCTTCTTTTAAAAATTCAGTGCTTATTTGTTCAGTACAGATGACAGTTCTTATAACTGAAACAAAACCCAAGCAAGAGATAAGAAGGCAGCTCAAAGACTCAGCCTCACAATTTTTTTTTCCTGAAACCTGTTTCACATTCAATTCAGAAGGCTACCACATTAATGCAATCTAATTGTAAAACATTCCAAGTTCAAGCTAGAAAAAGGATGCCAGACATCACCAAGCCTGCTGACATAAAAAAAACAAGAGAGAAGGTGCTGAGCTCTTCACCAGGCCCAAATGTCAGTGGTTGCCTTCCAGCTCTTACAGACACCAATTGACAAAAACGTTCCTTTTATCTGAAAGCATGAAAAGGAGGCAAAAGGAAGAACATACCTTGAGTTGCTAAGCTAAGTAATGCTTTGTGCCTCCAGAAGAGAAATGATCTATTTAGACAATTCTGAAAACATTCTATCATATCATCATGAGGCAGAGCTAATGCAGGCAACTAATTAACAACGTCACATTTACATCGTCATTCCAGAATTGCTTTATCTCAACAGCAGTAAAAACAAACCCACTTATAGCTTTCTGAAACCATTTTCTATAAACCTGTATTTTACTGATGAGCATTGGCTAACATTTGTAATACGTCCTTGATAGGAAAGCTTCTGAACATCATGATTCACACTGCCCTGCTGCCCAGCCCCAGCAAGGGCAACATTTCCCAGCTGATGTATCACACCAAGTTCCATTTCATTTCATTATGCAGAATCACAGGCTAATATGGATGATTTTAGCAGGCCCAGACCAGGAGTGTCAAAATGCTGCTGCTAGTTAAATATTGTGCCACAAATCATGTTAGAAACATTGAAATGTAAATAAATGCTGTTGGGTCAAAAATACATGCATCCTCCTAGTGGAGAGATGCATGCCATACCACTGGGGCCAACCAAAGGCAACCATCTTCTGTGTATGGTGAAAAGGAAACAAAGATGAAGAGGAAAAAAAAAGGAAATAATGACAACAGCTCTGAGATAGTCCCAGTGTCCAGACATACACACAAGGGGCTTAAAAAAAAAAAAACAGATATATTTCAACTCCACTGCAGTCAGATGGGAAGTTTAGGCAGCCTGGCCCTGAAGAAATATAATGCCACATTAGAGTAGAAGAGTGGATATATCATGTATCTATTTATTTATCTGTCTAATATCTTAGCCATTATTTGTGCCTCAAATTTTGTCTCAAATTTAGCCTCATTCTAAATGTATCTACTGTTACTTTTTATTGCTATCTACAAATGCTAAGCGCCCAGGGGAGCGTGTAGGGAATCATTCCTCTGAGGTTAAAAAGCCTTTGGGTACGACTGCACCCAGACCCTTCACACAGAGCACTGGTGGTAGTAGCCTGGATTCTCTGAGAGGTACTCAACAGATTTGCACATATTAAGGCACAGAAAGCCTTTAATGAAGCACACAATGTGGATGACTAATGATTTTGAACTCCATGTTGCTGTTTTTCTTTGAAGAGCCATGCCCACCCAATGCCCTGCTGAGCAGACTTCCCATAGCTGCAGGACACACGAGAAATTGTAGTAAGGTTTGCTCAGCACTGTGAAATCTTCATCATCATTAGACAACAGTACCTGCACTTTAAATAATGCTAAGGGCTGCATGAGTATATTTCCAAATATGCACGTCTCATTATTTTTGCACAGTGCACACTGCATTTAACCTCTGCACAAGATGGCAGTAAAACAACTTAACCAGGTAACTAGGGTCAAATAAATAAGTTCTGACCATGAAACAGATATGTTACATACCCTTTAAAGCAGCGATAATATATTCATCCTCACATTAAAGAGAAACTTTAATAACAATTTCATTATGCCTCATTGTACCTCTGAGATTAATACATCTGAGAAAGCTTAGAAGAGCGCAGAAATGTTATTTTCACTTATTTGGCACATGCCTCAACTGAGATATAGCAACTCTCCGTGAAGTCACTTAATAATGAGATAAGGAAAACAGGCCACAAGGAAGGAAGCACAAAAAGCTCAAAGCACTGAGCCACTGCCCAAGAAGTCAAGGAGAATGTTGCATCCACCATAATGGGCTTCAAGTTCTGTAGAGAGCTCTGTGCCTCCAAAAAAATGAGTTCAGGGTTATCAAAAACCAACAATCTCTACTGTAAATTAGTGTAGCTTTGTTTGACCTTTACCTGAATGCCACAGAGAATCAGCAGAATCAGAGAAACAGTTCTTTGATGTCTGTTGCAGATACCATGCTAATAAATATATGGGGTGCCAACAAGGTGAAATAAAATGGAAGCTTCCTTGTAGCGTGCTCCCAGATACGTTTGTTCACTCAGGGACAATATAGTGCTGAGAACTGGGCTCACACAAGCAAATCTTTAGGTCTAAGGTCTGAAATACCACTTTCTCAACACCTGAAAGAGATTTTGACATTTGGCAAAGGTTTTTTCCTACCAGCAGGACACTTAGCATTTCAAATTCAGCTCTGGAGGTAATCACACATACAATTTCAGAATTTGCTTTCCATTAACATTAATGCCATTTCAAATGCATAAATGTTTATAGAAGGAAAACAGACACAACCAAAACAAGTCACTTGAAAGGCAAACATATATGTATTCAAACTGTTTTTTAATCTTGTCCCTACTCTTTTCAACCAATCCACTTCACAGGAGCCAACCTTTATCTATTGCTACAGGTCTGCGCATTTTATTTTTCTATTACTGTTAGCATTCTCACTAAGAATTAACAGTTTTAAAGGCTCCATAATGAAATTCTCATCTTGAGCACGTTAAAGCACAGCTGTGAAAGTCAGCAAGACTAATTCCAATACAGTGGGTTTTCATTCACAGCCAAGAAGCTTTAGACAGTATGAAAGACAGAGGCTTAGGGATTCAAAGCCAGCTGTAAAAATTCTTATTTAACTTCTCGATATAAAGTTAGACAGACTTGCTATAAAGAAGCAGGCTGCTGCCTCAGATTTCAAGTAGCCTTCTAATTTCATAGTGAATTCTCACTTTCTCCAAACTCCAGTACCACAACGTCTTTCCATTACCAACTTTTCTCACTAATCCCATGCTAGAAGAACAGATGATGTTGGTGCAGACAGACAGAAGGAGCTGTGCAGATGTGTTTGTTGTGGTCTCCATGCATTGAACTATAAATTTAGGAATCCAAAGCTTTGAGGTAATCTCTATAAAAGCATACACGGTTCTGCAGGGAAAGCTTATCTGGGAACAGATGCACAAAAAGCAGAGATACTGTGATTACTCTAATAAAATCTTTGAGAAAATACCTAGACAATTATAACAAATTCTGCCTCATGTTTGGCCTAAACAAAAGTATTTACTTCATCATTCATTCTTTTCATCTGAAAGACATTAATCCATTGTTCTAAATCTAAACATTATCACTGAAATGAGTCTTAGCAAGACTCAAGGCATGTGAGCCACAAAGGCCAGCAAAGTTGAAACCACTTTGTTTACCTTTCTTATTTGCACCTCAAATTATGTGCTTAGGCCTGATTTGTGACACGGCATCATAGAAGAAATCTATAGGAAGATTTTTAATGTTAAGACAGACTCTCTGCTGCTATGAACATTTGACTGCAGAAAACCATAGGATGTTCTCTTTTCAAATTTGACTCAAGTTCTAGCGTTGTCAGAACCACAACCAGGCAAGCTCAGAAATCCAAGGAAGTAAAAACCTTGGAAGTTATCCCTTGTATACTCAGGACGGTTCATGATCCTTTCATGCATGTTTGTTAATTTGCTTCTAGTTTTGTAATGGTAATGAAAATCAAACCCAGGCAAGCTTTATTAGATTTTCATTGCAAATATTTGTAACTGAGATGTGGTTAATTAAAATTAAAACAAAAAAATATACCTTGCAGAGCATGTTCAGTATGGAAAATAATTTGTGCACACTTGATGTCTTTGGAAAGGTCTGCATTAAATCAGTCTCAGAAGAGGGAACTGAAATTACTTAGGACAAATGGAAAACTTGCTTGAAATACTCATCATATTACGGATAAAAAAGATCAATTCTAAATGAAAATGGAAAGACATTGATTTAATGGCCCAACTCAGAATCTACCTTAGTTAACATGCAAGAAACTTTAGTAAAATGTTCCTTGCTGGGAACCAACAGCAGACAACACCACGTCACTTCCACGAGAATGTTGTTTATTCCTACAGAGAGAGTACTTCCATAGCTGATGAAAATACTGATATTTAACACAGAAAAAAATCACATCCTATCTTAACTAAAGGTGTGAGTTTTTATACTGGCATTAATGAGAACATAAATTGGCTAAGTATTTGCTTGAAGGAACAGGAAGGGAAAAAAGAAAGTTTGCAAGAAAGCTTATTTCAGTAAAATCTCATTTTTGTATTTGTTATCTGCTTATCTCTTTATCTTCAGGTCATAGAATCATTTCGGTTGGAAAATACCACTGAGATCACCCAGTCCAACCCCAACTCACCCCGCACTGTGCCTACTGACCACATCCCTCAGTGTCACATCCCCATGGTTCTTGAGCACCTCCAGGGACGGTGACCCCACAACCTCTCTGTGCAGCTGTGCCACTGCATTATTGCTTTCTAAGAAGAGTCTACAAAGAGCAGTGCCCAACCAGACCAGCTTCTCCTACAGATGCATGTCACTGCCCCTCCACGGAGTTTGTCTGCATGCACACAGCTGTTGGCTTCTCCCTCCCATTCTCATCCCATGGAGAACTCTGGTTCATCAAGGAGGTGAAGGTGCTGCCAACTGCCTGCTTGGCAGAGCTGACAGCAGTTTCAAGGACACAAACAATTCATTTGTGTGACCTTGCTCAGTCCCCTCATCTCACTTGGCTTTTGGGATTTTGAAGTGACACCAAAGGTCTATTTAAATGAGCTTTCTGCTTGCTTTCTCTGTTCAGGGAATCTATGCAAGCCAGGCACCACTTAACCACAAAATTTTCCCGTCTGTTTCTCCAAGAAAACAACTATTATCATATGTCTCTAGGTTTGATGATGACCATTTTCCACTGTCAATCTCCCAAATTTGATTTAAAGCAATTTCAGTTATTTCCCATTTTTCTAACTTCGAATCCATAGAGACTGATGCACTTGTTCTAACGCAAATATCCCTTTGCAGCTAGGGATCTCTTTAGCAGGTTTAATATTTCTTCAGTCACTCATGAAGCACCTTTAATACAGCTTTTTTTTTGTAAAGTAGTTAGAAAACATTAGACATAAATTCATGAGCGCTCCAGAGCAGCACATTAACCAGTGTTTTTTCCTACAGGCTATGTAAGACAAGCACAAGACATGTGACAAACTCAAACAAAAAGATTGATTTAAAGCCCTTTTGTTTTAATATCAAACTGAAATTGTTTCCCAGGAACCTGGCTATCTTTTTAAAGCAATCCACAAAATATGAAACTTCACGGCACTGTCTTAAAGCAACCTTGCAGGTCAGACCAGCTAACAGGAAAATGCTGATATCTGTTGAACATCTTTCCAAATAAAAAGAAAACTTTAGCTTACTGTACTTCATGTTATGTATCTGTTCTTTCACATACATGTAAAGTTTAGTGGACCTAATTATAATAATCTGAGAATTAATGTAGGTGATCTTTGCCTACTTCAAGATTAATAGCATAATAACTTCCAAGTAAAATGTCAGGCTTCCTGAAGCATCATACTGTAGTGGTAGTTTCACTCACTTTGAACTGTTTGGTTAGGGCTGATCCTTGGCAAATTCTGGGATGTGACTTTGTCACAGAAAGGGCACAGCACACTGGACAGCTTAGCTAACACCACTGTTACCATTGCTGCTGTGCAGTACATCTGGTGCAGGCGTTACCCTGGGCTGAGATAAGTCTGAAGCTGATCCATCTACAGATAAACACCAGAATGCTTAAACTGGAAGAAGGGATTAGAAAGAATTTATTGGTTCATCTAAAAATCCTCAGGCCTTTGGCTGAAAAAGAGATATGGCTCTTCAAGCAGCTTCCTGATTCTGCAGTAACTGGGATATCCTACAGGAACTTCAGTGTTCCCCAGTTACAGGAGGAGATTGTTGCTGGTCAAACCCTGGGCAGTGATCCCAGAGCTCTTCTGCTCCAGGAGCATGTCTTAGCCTGGCTACCAGCACCTAGCAAGGTCTCTGGGCTGCCATTATGGGATGTGTCCTTCATCTTATCTACACCCATCCAGGGAGGCTGGTGTTAAGTGTCCCTCCTGAACTACCTTCAGTCACATCAGGAGCAGCTGTGGTCTGGCAGAAAAAAAAAAACAAAAAAAAACAAAACTATGAGAACTAACAGGATTGGTTCTCTCCTCTTAGAAATTTCTCTTCATGATGGGTTACAAATCTTTCTGCTAAGGTGTTTGCAAGAATGTTCACCTGAATGATGGTTCATGTTCCCATCCTGTATCTGCACTACCCACAGATGGGAGAAACCCATGGCTTCCAGCAGGGTTAAACTCACAGTGTGTGCCAGGGGAGGGAGCAGCACCCGATGAGGATGGAGCATAAGCCAATGGCACAAAGGACAGTTTGTGATCACCTTATTTTGCCAACTATTTAAGGCGCAGAACATCACCATCTCAATACATGTTTTCTCCATTCTACTGGCATGAAACCCAAACACTGAGCTACTTCTCAAAGTATTTTCAGACATGTTTATTGCTGGCTGCTGGGGTTTCTGTTTTTCCCATGAGTCTCAACTCTAGAGGCTGTGGGAAATGCTTTGGGTGACTCACACCTGCACTTCACTAACAGTGTGCTGCTCCTGGAGCTCAAGCTATACTTTATGTAAAACAAGATTTTCCTTGCAAGTTCCCAGAAAAAAATTAAAGAAATTAAAACAAAAAACAGCATAAGAAGCTCAGAAGACATGTTTTCTGTGGTTTGTTCCCCCCCACCTTCCTCCCACTCACTCCTCTCAACTTTGCCATGTATCCCTGTGCTGTCTTTTGTCTCTCAGTGTTGGAGACACCCTGCTCACAGATTCTCTCTGGGCCCAAGACAAAGCTGGAGAGGAACTGTAAAGTACCTGCAGTGCATTTGGACATATGCCGACACTATTCTTCAGTGCACATCTGCCATTTCGTCCCTTTATTTTTACTGCAAAATTTGTTCATATTGCACAGCTTCATGTCTACCATTGCTGCTGAGATCACGTTCATAATGAGCTTTCTAAGAAAGATGAGTAAAATATTGAAGTACCTTTGAAACTTTGGCATGATTCTCTTGCAGGTTAGTCATGCTAAAGAAGGGAGTATATTTCTCTAAATATTGCCATGAAATTTTAATGAGTCACTGTCCTATGGGTGACTGGGAGGCAAAAACCAGAAGGAATAGCTGTTTTTACAGTAGAGCATTAAAAATGCACAAAGTTTCTGAAGTAAATATTAGCTAAAATGTTGAATTACGTACCTCATGCTCAAGTACTCACAATGGCATTATCCCCTGAGAGCTTACCTCAAGTTTCAGCTCGGATGTGAAATCACATAAAAAAGAACTCAGCACTGCAGAAATGAGTTGTAAATTGAGGTGCACTTCTGCAACTTAAACAACATTTACCAGTCACAAGAATAAAGATTATTCATTGTAACTGGTATAGAAGCAGCCGCTCAGTAGGGGATGTTGGCTTCTGAACGAGTAACAAAGCGCTACCAGAGAAAGTTATTATGAGATTATGCTGGAGACTTCTGAATAACAACATACTGCACAACACCATATTCGTCATCCTTTGCTGTTATGCTCATCAGCAGCTCAGCTACTGGAGCAGATTTGTAACATCTCTTCCAGAAGCTCCATTTAGACCTCTTGTGGACTATTCTGCAGTCTTACATCAAACATTGCTCCAACACAGATGCACAGGATGGGGCCCCTTCAGTTTAAGGATGTGTAACTGTAAGAACAACCGTATTCCTCCACTGAACACAAAAAAACCTTCTTAAAGTATTCGTAAAAAAGAAAAACAGACCCAAACCATTAGCTCCTACTTTGATTTGTGTCTTTCACTGTAATGGAGACTCATAAGAACAAAATTAGCAGGCTCCAGCAAGGTACCTCAGATTATTTCCTTCTGCTTCTCTGGCAGCTTGTAGAACCTGCTCTTGAATCACTAACTTGCTCAAAACCTGCTCTTGAATCACTGACTTGCTATTGGCTTCAGCTACCTCTTCTGAGAAACTATTCACATGTGCAAGACGGTCTCTGAGGCAGACTACTCAACTCAATTTGAGAAATCTTCCCCTCAAAAAATAATCATCATCCAGATTTCCTCCTTTCCTGAAGTTTCTAATGGCACATTGTATGTTTTAAGCCATCCTGACATTCCCAAGATAACCATCATTTTAACTTTGCCTTAAGACACAGGACCTGGCCTGCACAATTGCCAACAGGCACCAACCACCACAGCTTGGCTGCACACGTGTGATTGACAGCAGCACAGATTTCACAGAACTGTAGATTTCTTTCCAACATTTGCTGAAATTCATCTAAAAGTATGGGCTTTTGGCTGGTCACTGACCAGGAACTGCATTGGCAGAGTATTTGAGGCAAAAGAAACTCGAGGACTGAATGTTACCATAAATAAATTTATACTAAGTGCACAATTCTGGAACCCCATTGTTTTAGAAATTGTTAATTGCTGGTAAGCTCTATTAAATAATCACCACACAAGTATTTCTAAGGTTAAAAAAAAAAAACGAGTACTTCCTATTGCTAGGATTTCTGCACAGTAGAGAAAAAATGCCTATAGCATTTAAAAAAAAAGAGATGGTACATGATTCAAATTATACTATACATGAACAATTTTTACAAAAAAAACACAAACACTTATTTTTTCTGTAAGAAAGACCTGCAATCCAAATAACTGAAATCTAAATTGTAAAGCTGGATTTTATCATGAACCCGCTTCGCTACAGATACGACTGTTTGTTTATATCCTCTACTCCAAAGCTAGAGCAAAAGTAAGTAAATAAACTACTCAGGAGATTACTCTCCTGACAAATGTATTGACTATGATTTACAGGGATCAAAGCCTAATACATTTACCAGAAATAGAACAATTATGTTTTGGTTTATGTAGTTAAGCATTTACAGATATTAAGCAATGTTAAGTCAGTCAGAGGTGTTTATGCATCTCCATCATCAAGGGGTAAAAAAAAAGAAAAAAAGTATGCATACAACAGTCCAGGTCACAGTCTTGCTTTCATTTGTCTCCTCCTTTCCAGTGTGTTTTCCATCTTTCTGCTACTTAATCATAAATTGCCCACAGATTGTCTAAAAGCATCTCTCCTTTACAGGACACATCCAGCAAAAGTGCTCAACATCCACGTGGCCTAGGAGATCTGCTTACATCCAGTGGCAACATCAGGTAATGAGATCCATCAAATGGGAAATTACACTTCTTGAGAGTGAGGTTTATTGACAGAAGCATGGCTTCCCTTGAATATTTTGCACTGAGATCTGATTGACCCTGGAGGATTACATAGTAACGGGAACTCTAGCTTGTAATACTACACAAGGGAAGATGCTACACAGCAATCAACTAGAAGAGCACTTGGTGAATGTCTCAAGCTTCAATGTTTTTTCTAAATATGGACTTGGTATCATTAAAGACTAAAAATGCATGATTCATTCCTGCATTTCGGTACATGGGTCACAGCTTGCATTGTTCATTCTCATTTCTGCAGTGCCTAAACACCTCTGCCAAACTTGTTAACAGATGCAAGACTCATCTGCTGCACTGCTGTAAAATAGGGTGGTATCTGGGACAGCAATTCACAGGTGGAGGAGGGATCATTGTTCTGGTGTTCTGCCAAGAGCTGCACCTTCCACTGAGAGGCTTCACACAGCCTGTTCACTTACTACACTAAAAGTAAGTCAGCCAGGACAGAGTCTTACCTTCTCTACATGACAACACTTCTCTAATATAATTACAGCTGTAAGCACTACTGCCAAATGCAAAATTTCATCCAGCATCAACTGCTTGGTTGAACAGAGGCAGACTCAAAAGCAGACCAAATGCCGTTCCCTTTTGATAGTTTGGAAGTTTTACCCCTCTCCTTCCTCATTCATAAGTTACAACGTGAGAAAGACAACAGAATCCTTCTTTGATATCTGTGTAAAATTGCTTTACTCATTCAAGAGTTTTATGAATGAAATCTTTTATGAAATCATCACACTTTGCCTTTGGGTAAATAGGGTAGTGAGCTTGAACGAATGCAATTACTTGCTTGTTAATTATTATTCACGATGGATAAAGGTAGCTGGAAAATCATCTCTCTTCTCATTGTTCTCCCACACAATGCCATCTACCCATAATCTCCTCCATGACTTCCTACAAAATATACCCCCTATTACTTCAACCCCAGGAAAACTAGTTTTCTTTCTCCAGCATACAAGAGAAGCAACACTAAGCTCAGCAGTGCTAGCACAAGCACACTGGTCGCTTTCATAACTTCAGTGTCAAATGCTGCTCATACTCAATACCGGAGGAATGGCAGTCACCAGCACTGACTTCCAACTGGTTCTGAGCCAGTTCATTCCAACTGCAGAAGCAGAGCAGCCACATTAGGGCAGCAGTTGAGCATGGCTTCCCCAGAGGGATGGAACTCAAGTTATAGTTTTTAATTGCAAGAATATAAAATTGAAGCTGGAAGGAGCTTTAATTGGCCTTTTCTCCCTCCCAGTAACAAAAACAATTTTATCTGTTTGAGTAGTTTATAAACAATTAAGCTCTTCAGATGAATTAAAGTACTGGAATTGTAAAATCTATTGCAAAAATCTATGCAGTATTTCTGCTTGCATAAATTAGCATTTACATTGGAAAAATGTTGTTGTAGCTTCTTTAAAAATAAAAGCAATAAAACAAAATAAAAGCCGTTGTAGCATTCTAGAAGTCAAATTAATTACTTTGCTTATTTTATTGAAAACCAGACAACTCCTAATAGCGAGCTATTCTGTAATGGTTAAATCAGTACACTTTGGGAAAATGATGAAGTTTTGGTTTTATTTAAAAATTTTGTGCAACACCACTTGGAACTGGGTAAATGCTAACTTACTGCAAACAGTTGAGCATATATTTAAATTTCACCGCATGATCTCAGTAAGACAAATTGTAAAAATAAAGCAAATCTCATGAGTGTTTGCATTACTGTAGATTTGGACCCATAACCACAAAATGTATTTGCACAGTGAAAGGACTACTCAGGATGCAAAAGCACAGAAAAGACCAATGAGGGTAAATCCAATATCACAAAAAATTAGAAGTCTTCAGTTAACACTTCACAATTATGGCTGAACTCACAAGCCACGTTTTCTCCTAACATGCCATTTGATACGTCCAACCAGATTTGAGGCAAGACAATGCAATGGGAAGCACAAGTGTGTAATGACTTTATTTCATGTGCTAAATGTCCAGTACTCCTTACGGCATATCCTGTCATAGGCTAAACATCAGTAGCTCTTGCTTCAGCATATGCCATCATCCATCCTTCTCCAAAGGGAGAGGTCATGCTCAGATCATAGTGTCATTAAGGTTGGAAAAGACTACTAATATCATCTAGTCCAAGCCCAACCAATCCCACCATGCTCACTGACCACATTCCTCAGTGCCACATCACCACAGTTCTTGAACACCTTCAGGGACAGTGACTCCACCACCTTCCTGGACAGCTGTGACAGTGAGATGGCCCTCACTGCTCAAACCCATGGCATAACTGCATGATTTGACAAACTTAAGGCAGCAGTGAATTTATTCTAAATTCTCCCTTCCATTCCTGGATAGGTTTAAAATATCTCTTGAAAACAAAAGTGGCAGAAGCATAATTAATTAATTAAGTGTACCAGTCTTAAAACTAAGTAGCATTCTTTTCTTCATGCTTATTTTCTGTGTAGACAGTTTACAAGAAATTTGTGTGGCTGGTTATGATTTGCTGTGAACCCAAGCTACTTGAAGCCAGGCCTTGTACCTTCAATAATGAAGAATAAAGTTCTAGCTATAAAAGGATCAGATCTGAGACCTGGATTTATAATGCACAGAGAGCAACTGGAAAGCTACCACAAAGCAAGCAGCCAAATAGCTGCAAGTAACAGAAGCCTTCACATGGAGCAAAGCCAGAGTACACAACCTGCCCTCTCACAGGTTGGTTGGGAGCCTTTTCACCTCCATCTGACCATAATCGAGAGAGCAGGAAGATGTTCAAAGCACAACTAGCTTTTCACCTTCATCTATGCCTATGAAACATTTGAATATCAAATGATTAAGATTTTAACTCAGTGTCAACTTAATTTTTCCCCATGTACACTGAATAATGCATATTTGTAAAGCGCACTCAAGTATTGCTTAAAATCAATGGAATTTAATGTCAGACAGATCAGTTCACTAAAGATAAATCTACTTAAATATGTGCAAGGTCCCAAAGTTGTTTGGAAATTACACTACTAAGGTGACTTCACTAGCAGCAATGAGTTCAGACAATTGATTTCTTACAGTGCCCATTTTTTCTGGACGCTGGCTGCATTTCTGTCACCAAAAGTGATAGCTTTGAAGATGAACCACAACAAGAGCTTTTCTGTCTGATTAACATACTTAGTTTTACTGCTTGCAGTAACTGTGAATTTGTTGCTGGTTGGCCAAGTTCTATAAGGAAACGAGCACAAGAAAATGGGCTAACTTGCAAACTTTGCTTGGATTTCCTTCTTCTACCCTCCAAAATGATGACAATGGTGCTATCCTGCTCATAAGTTAGCATAAAGCCACATAGAGATGTCAGTTGTAAATAACAAGCTTCTGTTTATAAATTGTATTGGTATAAGCAGTAAAATGAATTATGTAAGAAAATCAGGGAAAAATTTGTTTTGGTTACATACTAAATTGGTGATAAACTCGCAGGCATGGGGCTTCTAGAATTACGGTTTAGAAGTGCTAATACTGTAGCTTGATGTAGCTCAAAATATCTGCTTTCCAACTGGCATCTCAAAAGGCTCACAGATACTTTGTATTAAAGCTAACCAAACTGAAGAATATTTGTCTCCTGCAGATGCCCTGAAAGAAATAAGCTAAATCCATTCTTTGGCCTGGAAACATGATAACGCACACAAGACAGTTTCCAGAAAGTGTTCTTTCAACTTCCCAGGGTCTAAAAGCTCTTTTTAATCCTACTATCTCTCCAGTGCAACAAGAGCTGGGAGCAGACCAGCCTTCTGGCTAGAACAACAATTATTCCTATTTATGGAACACCAACAGCATGCATAATACTTAATGATGCCATGGCAATAACTTTGAAAATAGGAAATAAATAGATGAAGATCTGGCTCATAAAAGGCTGCTTGGAAGACAGACTGCCCCAGCTTAATCAGGTTTTATGCCATAACGTTACTTATTCTTTGCTTAAGACTACAGGACAGGCTGCAGAGCACAAAGGTTCTTCTTGTTTCCATTTCTTCCTTGTTTCTAACTTAAAAAAAAAAAAAAAAAAAAAATAGGAAAGAAAGAAAACCAAACTGGCCTTTCTTCTAAGACTTTCAGCAAGGCAACAACTTTTTTCTCCTCCTTTTGTTCAACTTTAGAAAGGATGTCAAAGAAGACCTCCAGCTGTGGGCAGTGACTTCGACTTCTTCTAAACTCTTCCCAGACTCATAAATCTCCAGGACACCTGAAAGAGTCTTCTCTTACATTAAACTGTTGCACTTCATCTTCAGTGCACGCTACCAACCCTGTCAAACTGCTGAGCAACAATCTTCACATTGCACAGTGCCACTACTGCCCTTCTCAAGGTGCCAGGCTGTTCATGAAGTCAGCAGCTGTGCAAACTCATTCATGATGGATTCAGCCCTTTATTATTATTATTATTATTATTATTATTATTATTATTATTGCAATAGAAGTCTACTTTAACCTAACATTTTAATAGAATACATGTTTTCCCCAAAGTTAATTTATACTGAATGGAAACATTGATTATCCTCACCTCTCACTGAGTAGGCATTTCAGTTGAATCTTTTATGACTCAGTGTTGCTCAGAGAGCACAAGAGACAACTCAAATCACCCCACTGCATCTTCTCAAGCCAATAGGGTGGGATGTTTTGCTACCTTCCCAAGCAAAAGGAAGTTCAGTAGTTGCACTTGTTTTTAAGCTACAGTTTACAGTCAGATTCACAAACAACTGATACAAACCAACAGCAGTGAGGTTCCACCAAGTCAGTATTGCTCTCTTCTCCATTTTCTGTTGCCATCTTGGCTTCCACACATACATTAGTAGCAGTAGCCTTGCTGCAACAAGCATTCCGGAGCTATTGAGAAGCCCTCTGAAAAACACATGCCAGCCATATTCTTTCACCCTCCCAATGGATGAGAAGCTGAAGGTGCTATACAGCTTGGGACTGGTCTTCCACAAATTATTTGTTATGCATTACTGCCTTACATACAGTCTACTACTAACAGACTTGAGCTACCACCCACTTGAAATAAAAGAAACAAATCATTGATAAAACATTTCCTAAACTGGCCTTGCACCAAACTATCCCTGGTGGCCCATCATGGTCCAAGCTTCTCAGCACCTGGTGCTCCCTCACTCTCAAACTACTCAAAAGACCTGGAAAGCTGAATGCTTATAGGTTGTTCAGTCAGTCATTTATGTTTTGTAGCTGCAGCCAGGTCTGCAATTATCAACTTCCACAGCTTTTTTTTTTTTTTTTTTTTGGTCTTGTAATACAATTCCTTAAGAGTAGAAAACAAAGCTTGTTTTATACTACTCTCTCTCTAGCATTTCTCTTGGCAGAATACTGAGAGCCTTGATTCTAAAACTACAAGTGAACAACTGTGTGCACATGAAGCATTGAACATGAAAAGAAGTTACACGTCTATCCTATCTAGGACCATAGCTTAAGTTGTTATGGAACTCTCACATCATTGTGTTGATGTAGGTTGTCCATCATAGCACGATGGCCACAGACACTAATGACAGCAAAGAGATCATCAGATAGCCTAGATTGGTTTTGAATTCAGCATTTAGGAATAACGTGCTTAAAAGCAAGTATGTATTCATGTGTAAGTACGTTCTTATAGTACTAAATTTCTGCTTGCAAGAAAGCTGCAATCGAGTTTGGAGCAAGAATAAGAGAGCAAACTGAGGTTTACACACCACATCAGTCTGCACTTTAGAAATGCATTTAGGGATAGGAAGTAATTGCTGGTACTTGCAAGGAATGTCACACTGTTGGAGATAGAAATAATGGCCATGATTCTGTGTCTCTCTGCTATATTTGGGAGTGACCTTTAAAGTATTTTGTATTCCTCATACACGAGGTCATATAGTGACAGCTCTCTGTTGCCAGAAAGAATCTAGGGCAGACAGATCTCTTCCTGTCACAGACTCGTTTCAAACAAAAAATTCCCCTAAACCTGGCTCCCTTAGGTGCTGGTTCCTTGTATGCAGCAAGCTCTTGCAAGCGGAAAAAGTTATTACATTGCTCATGCTCTCCACAACTTCCTATAATGCTGAGCTTCACCTATTTACAGTGCTCCACAAATTCCCCCATCCCAACGCTATGCCCAATTGACCACAACTCTTACAGAAGTGATTTCCCAAAGAAAGTCCCCAGTTAGGGCTTCAAAACACTCCGGGAGTTTCTCCCACAGGATGTATTCTCAAGGAGTTTTCTGTTCCATTTATGACCACTTGTTGTTGGTATAGAATAAAAATAAATCAATTTTCAGAATACCTGAAAAACAGACCATTACTCTGAGCACTTTTAATATTCACCCACGGATGTGAAAGCAAACAAAACAAGACTAAAAGCATGTGCTGCGAGGCAAGTGATTTTCCTTCTCAGAAGATTTTTTTCCTCCAAACAATTTGTGGCAATTCACTGGAGCCATAAAAGAGCCATAAATCACACATACGCAGAATACTAAACTCAACAGTATGAAAACTAAATGCCCAGCAGGAACTGCTAAGCTGGAAAGAGATGCAGTCATTTCAAAGACCTTATGCACTAATGAGAGTTTCCCAAATGAGGAGACTGCCTGTAGTTAAAGGTTTTGGCTGGGTTTACAGCACTAACCATCATACCTGAGTAACACCTTTATGCCACTGCAATTAAAGTAGTGTCAGTGATCCCACCCTGTTCTTTAATATTCAGATTTTATAACTATTAAAACAAAATGCTTCCTTCAGGACAGACCTGAGCTAACAAGTTTTTGACATTTTGTTTAAAGCTTTATTTAAATAAATAAATAAATAAATAAATAAATAACATTGCCTTGACTGCCCATATTTCACAATGGTGTAAAATAATTTACTGCTGCTGAAGTTTTTCTTCTTTCCCTTTCAATATTCAAACATTTCTAAATTTAATTTAAGCATTTATAGTCCTCACCTTTTTCTTACTTAAAAAGGGTAAATTGCAATTAGCATGCAATGCCATATGATTTCAGCCTTTAAAATAGCTCATAGTTCTGATCCTACCCAACAACACACTCAGGTGTTAATTTTTAAGCCTAGGAATCCAGGACAAAAGCTATCACATTTCTCCATCCCTGTAATTGCTCAGCACCTTTGAAAACCAGGGCACTTTCACTGAGATGTCTAAATATAGTCTTAGATGCTTAACTTTAGGAATTATGATTTGAAAAAAAAAAAAAAAAAAAAAAAAAAAAAAAAAAAAAAAAGGTCAAAATGATTATATGTATCCAAACGGCATTCAGAACTAAATGAATATTAAAATGGAAGAAAGTGCTTAAGGTTATTTTCATTTCTTTTCAGAAATACTGAGTTCTCAGTATTTTCTTATTTGCAATATTTTATGGTTTTACTACCCAGGCAGCTTGCCCTTAGTGTCTGAAATACAGTGGTACATCCCAGCAGGGTTGCAAGCTAAAAGCCCTATTCTGCCACCTTTCTGACACAAATGACTGCATTATGAGTGCTTGAAATGGCTCAGCAGGAGCTAGAGGCAATACTCCAGCAGGTGCACTAATCTGCTGAAATGCAAGGCAAATTGCCCCCATACCACAACAGAAAATGATAGGAACTGGGAAGCCTCAGCCATGAAAAGCTGTAGATTGGCAGCATCTTGACTCTTTGCAAAGCGGAAATCCCTTTCGCTACTCTGCTTTTCACTCTGCAGGAGCCAGATGTGCTACCCAGGTGCCACGCTCCCAGTCAGCTGATGGATGGATCTCAGATCCAGAAATCTTGAGAAATTTAGAGATACACTTTTGTTACCCCCTACATTAAGCCACAGCTTCCACCTTTGACAGCTCAGGTGACCCGGTCATAATCCAACCAAAACCAAATGTCTTGCTCAACCTCACCAGAACAAGAAAAAAATATTATACCTACAGCTCAATAGCAGAGCAGCAACAGAATGATGGTTCGTGATCATGGAAGCTACTGAGCATGATAACAAAAGCACAGCCTTTTTATGTGTATATATTACTAAACCCCATAGCAATTCCGTGCAGTTACTCCTGTCATTAGGGCAATTCCACAAATACCACTTTACATATAAATACTGGCAAAGAACAATACGATACCATCTGTAAAATGCAATCCCTAATACATAGCAGATGAAGGAAAAATTGCATTTTTCTCCTCTGCTTTGGATCCACTTGCGGTTAGTCTGGAAGTTTCAACCCAATTTTCCTGACATTACATTACTTTGCAGTTATGCATTTGCACTTTAATGTTTATCTCATAAATCTTGAGCCATACACTTTGGTCACATCTGAGGAATATGTGATGTAATCTCACTAGATACATGCAATTAGAAAGATATAATCAAAACCCATAACCCTAAGGAGGATATTTTCTTTTCCAGACTTTAAATTCATAAGCAATGTTGAAAATAGTTTGTAACTTAATCCCTTGTATGTAGAACAAGGAAGTACACACTGCACAAACTGAGAAAAAGAAGAAAAATAGAAAAATGGTTCACAATACTATTGATCATCTACAGCATAAAGAGAAATACAACACATGAGCAGGTTGTACAGAAGTAGAGTGCTGTTCCCCTCATACATCTATAGGACCTGCAGGAATGTGCATCTCTTATTACTCTTACTCAAGAACAAAGTATTTAAATCCACTTTCATCTCCTATTCAACACAGCCATGCAAAGCTAGGGGGGAAAACTTTTTTCCTGTTGTGATTACAAGACTAAAATGCCATTAAAATAAGCAGCCTCTCAGTGGCTGATGTTTATGTAACTTTAGTAAAGAGATTAAATGAAGGGTGAAAAAAGCTGAGTCTGGGTATGGGAAGGAATCCCCAAGGGTAAGATGTGCAGTGCCCAACCTCAGTATCCCTGGAGGCTGCATTGGCACCTCGCTGGGGCTGGGCTTCATTTGCATAGAAATTTACAGCAAGCGTTCATCAGAGATAAATGGGCAAGGCTTTATTTACTTATGCTGCTAAACATACACAACACTCTCCAAAAATGCACAGGGAGACAAAACAGCTTGAGAGCTTCAAAGGAAAGCTCTTTCTCCAGAAAGCAAGCACAGCTCTCCATGCCCAGTGCTGCCTTGCCTTCAAGGCACTGTCCCACAGGCCATGCAAATAGCAGGAGTGGGCACCAAAAGGTTTTATCTATTTTATAATTTTTTTTCTTTTTTAAACTTGATTTTCATGAAAAATATCCTGTTTTCTTATGAACTCATTCCACAGAACTATTCTTGTAAAAAATAAAAGGGTTCACTGTGAGAACAGCAGAAATAACACCGATGGAAATATATTGCAACTCTTGAATTGTTAAAAGTTCCATGATTTCACATTTTTTAGTATGCGTTACCTTCAGCCTTCCAGGGACCAGCATTCAGCCCTATGGCAGATGCTGGATCTGGATACTTGCTCCACCAGCAGTCAGCTCCTTCCCCTAAACCTGCAGCTCTCATGCCTTACAGACCAGAAGCATCAAAATCTAACTCATCCCGTTCTTTCTCTAACAATGTTAATCCACATCCTGTGCAACAGAAGGCAAACATGAGCAAAAACTTTGAAACTTTTCTGAATACGAGAGCTGTACTCCTTACTGTAATGCTCTCAGCATCTGCCTTGGTTAACTCTGCTTTGACCATGAATTGCATCATCCCATTTTATGAGTGACATGGTCACTTAAAAATACAAAACGTCATATGAGATGTTTTACAGCACATTAATATCTGCTCCTCAACTACCAGTCATCTTATTAAATTCTCAGCATGTTCTTACTTTGGAGCCATCAGATAACATAGCAATATTAACAGCAATAAAGACGTTACTGTTGTAATGGAGTATCTAATTAACAGTGATCTCAGTGGGACAAGGCCAGGAAAGGACAACTGAATAAAAATAATCTGCATTAAAGTTACTGGAATATACAACTAATGGTAGCAGCACCGGTTTTAATTAAAACATCAAGATGGTGATCCAGATTGGCTAAATTTGACATAGAAGTAATGACCCTGATCAGTTTATTCATCACTCTCTAGTCTTTTCCACTTGGGGCTTACTGTCCATCAAGCCCTCTCCCTTCAGCTGGAGCTCACACTCTTTGTGCCATCACTGCTGGCCATACCAGCTCCAGTGTGCACAGCCCCCAGGGGCTCTGCTGGCTTTCACACCACTCCTTTTGGGTCTTACACTCAAGAATGCCTTCCAAATACCATTGCCATTTCTCTCACCATTTTCGCAACATACAGTGGTAGAGAAGTTTTTCTGTGTTAGTGTGTTTGGGAGGGACAATTTCAAACTCATGGAAGTTTCCATGGTTGTAGACATTGATACTTCAATACAAAACCTGTTCTCTAGCCATAATACCCGTTCATAGAATCATTAAGGTCAGAAAGACCATCAAAGTCATCCAGTCCAAAAATCAGACCATACCTGTGACCACGCTAGACCACATCACTTAATGCAACATCCACCTTTCTCTTGAAAACCTCAGGAGTGGTGATTCCACCACCTCCCTGGGCAGCCTGTTCTATCATCAGTGATACAAATGTTTTTACTCTGCTCTAAAGTGACTTTTTTCCCCTCTTTCCTCCCTTCCCTCTTTCCTGGCACAGCACTTGCCCTTCAACTTGTGAATCCCTGCACCTCTCCCGTCTCTCAGCCAAATACAACACTGTTTCAGTGAAAGACTTTAAGACTGTTTTTTTCCACCTGTACTTTTCAGTATTATTTTAGTTCTTACACAGCATGACACGTCCTCTCCCAGCCCACATCAAGAAAATGCCTCAGCCAGGCTGGAAGCCTCTCTCCTCTCAAATACAGGCAGCCACTCCCAGGAAGTAATACCGACTTTCCTCAATTTCCTTTTTCAGTTTTCTTTTTTTTTATTTTTTTCATTCCTTATTCTAGCAGGAGATTGAGAGGTTTCATGACCTCTACAAGGTTTAACAAACAGTAGATCTTTCCCACAGCATTGTTAAGGTATTTTCTTACCTCTGAAAGCTCCAAACTGTAGTACAAGCTCTTCAGTGAATTCATAGACTGGTCTGGCCTGGATGGGACTTGAAGATCACCCAGCTCCAACCCCCTGCTGTGGGCTGATTGCCCCCCACCAGCTCAGGCTGCCCACCATCCAGCCTGGCCATGAGCACCTCCAGGGCTGGGGCACCCACAGCTCTCAGGGCTGCCTGTGCTTCTGAGTAAAGAATTTCTGAATTGAAAGCATTCTCTGGGTGAAACTCCAAAACATCCTTCCCAAAACTTTTGCATTCATCTCCACTCCTCACCTTTATGAAATCAGTGAACAAACATAACTGTTCACTAACTCATTTGTTATTTCTTAACTCCCTAAGTACTGTACATCACTTCTCTTTCAACCACACACAAATAGAGCAATGCTCTCCCAGCTGGCTCTGCTGAAGCTGTGCCAGCTTTTAACTGATGTGCACTGAGACAAAGGATACAGCATCCACCCAGGATGCATAAACACTTAACAGGGTGTTCTCAATCACTGACTTCACTTGTGATGACAATCTTCAAGTTAGAAGCCTTGCTTGTTTTTCACATGTATTTTTTAGTCATATTCCTAGCTGGTTTATTTCATATAGATTGAATGAGCAATTTTTTTTTTAATTATAATTTAAAATCTTTGTTGTCTTGATGCTCACAACAGTTAAAAAAGAAACTAAACAGTTGACGAGGCCACAGCATCAGGTAGCATCAGGGCTCAGCTTCTGACAAAGCCTCAGTGTCTAAAACGCAGTGTCAAACTTTGTACTCCCAAGACTACTCCATCTTTCACTAATATACATAAATCCAGGATCAGATTTGACTTGTACATACCGAAGAGTTGTGTAAAGGATGAAACGTGAGGAAATGATCTCATTCTGAACCCAGCAGATCTTTTACTGCTTAATCATGGATGTGGGGATTTCCTGCTGCTTCTGTAGTGCAGTTTTCTCGGGCTCTCTCAAGGCTATATTACAGAACAGATGACCAAGTTCAGAACTGTAAATCCATAGCAGAGCGGTGTGCCAGAGTTCACAAATGTCTGCTAAATAATTTTCTTAAGAAGCACTTCACCATACTTCAAACAATGCCCAAAACATTATAGGAAATCTGATGCTTATAGCAACCCCAGAGTCATACCTGATCATCATTATGCTACAGACTGATGTTCAGACTCCAACCAGGGCACAACAGCCAGCAGATTACCCTCTAGACTGGACATCTCCCTGTGGAGATGATAGCAAGTCCCTCCAACCACCTCTAATAACACATCTCCAAGCAGTACATTATTTCTTCAATTGCTTTGTGTCAAAGTCCATTGCTACTAAATTGAACTATCTGCATCCCACATAAGGAATGAAAGCTCATAATATCAATTTCTGTCTCATAATCCTCTGAGACATTCATAACAATAAACATGCAAACATGTAAAAACAGGCTTTGTCTTCTTCCAGCCCTGTACGGTATGTGAGTATGGTTTCTAAAAGTCAAATTAAAAAGCAGCATTTTGTCCCCTTTGCTAGTTTTCTTTTTCAAAAAGAGAAATCCTGGACTGGGATTTATATCTAAAATTCAATTCAAATCTCTCTACTTTTGATATTCCCTTCATTCCCTGCTGACCTGTTTGCCACCACCCTATCACTTAGCAGCATACAACCACCCTTGCTCCAACCACACAGCGCAAACTACTTGCATAATCCTTCCTTCATCCAGCAGAGGCTGAACAGCAGCTTACCAATGAACCTGGAGGTGATCAAAAGGCTACAAAACAAGCAGGAGAAGGGAAAAGAGGAGCTGCACGACTAGCAAGCAGCACAATCAAGCATTCTGTGTTTTTCCTAGCCTCTTGTTACTTAAGGGCAGTTACACCTAAAAGCAGTTACACTCTTGGATGAAAAAATACCATGATTTACATTTGCTCATTCTTTCCTGCAAGATGAATACAATACTCTGCATTGTACTAAAAATGGCTTTATGCGCTGCTTTGTTAGTAAAATGAAATCACAGTAAATGAATAAGAATTCCATTCTGAACTGACATGCTGAGAATATAAATTATGTTTTATAAAACCATTGTAATCTGGATGGGTGCTGCTCGCATGAGCTATTAGACAGCGCTTTAAAAGCTGCAGTCTAGTTTAGTGGAGATAATTTTAATTGACTCAAGGGTGTATCTCAAGGGTCCTGAAATTGTTAGGAAAATGTATTGCAGAGAAAGAGCATTCCCTCAGCTGGGGGGAGCAGAGTCAATGCAATCTAATAAAGCTCTGGGTTTCCAACTGCTAGATGCATTTTGCGATTGGAACTGATTGCATGGAGGATGTAGATGGGGCACATAAATGGAAGCTTTTATCACTGGTTAGCATAATTACTGTGACTGTCTGCACTTTGTTTGCATCTGCTGGAGCTTGGTTAAGATTTTTGTAGAGTCACATAATAGGAGAACATTTGCTTTCACAAAGATCTGTTTTGGAGGCTATTTACATGAAATGCTGACTTCCACCTTCTTGGGGGTTTCTGCTTGTTTTCTGAAGAAAAAATTATTGGCACGGGCAGGGTTCTAACACCCCCACTGTGTCCCACGTAGAACCACATTAAACTGTTATAAATCACTGTTGAACAATTCGCTCAAAACTCTTATAACAAGGCATCTCCCAGCATACATGAGGATTACCTGGAAATCTAATTAAACAAGCAATAAGATATTGAAAAAAAAACTTCCTATTGACTCTGCATCCTGGGGCTGGTTAGCATCTTTAAATATGTCCCTAGTCTGGACATCCCCCAGACTTGAAACTGTATTTATGAATCAATCACCCCCTTTCCTCTCTCTCTCTTTTAAATAAAAATAATAATACTAATTAGAAAAGCAATCACGCAACTATTACTCTTGGACTTCTTCCTTGGGTCACTTTTGAAGTGATAATTGGCTTCTTGATTTTAAACCAGTTTAAGCCAGTGCAGCATTCCATGTTTGATTTTTCTGATGAACATAACAGAGCTTTATTATTCCTGCAGTGTACTAGTGGTCATATCACACTGTAGATTCACTTCTGGTCACCAGAAGCACATCATACTGTGATTCACAGCCACAGGAAACTGCTCCTGGCTGCTGGCCTGCAACTTGGACACAGTCATTTGCAAGAGGCCACAGGGCTGGGCCATGATTCTCAACCATCAGAACAAAAAGAGGGAGTCACAGTTCTGCTTAAATTTTCTCATGAATTTTTTGAAATAGGTTGTTAAGAGCGAGAAAAGGAATTAGAAACAATCTGAAGTGACTGATTTAATAGATGTTTCATGCACTTTGAACCACCATCAGTGCTACAAAGAGACCGGTCTCAGCTCAAAGCCTCTCTGCATGTACTGAATTTCCCTTTCCTGCAAGGAACATATGCATGACAATTCACTTTGCCTTCAATTCTGTCTGATATCCAGAGCATAAGCAGCTAGCTAAAAGACCTCTGACAGGTTATTGGCCAGGTCCCTGCAAAGCAGGTTGGTCTCACTGTGACCAGGCCAGACAGCATCACACCCCTGTGAAGACCTCAGGGCTATGAAATAGTAGATCCACTCACTGAGCCAAATCACACCTTTCAACTTCAATCCACACCAGTGCTGGAACAGAATAGTGCTAAGCTAAACCTACTTATCCCCTTTTATTTGTAAAGGAAGGTTTTTAAGATCACCTAGCCCACCATTGCAGTAGCTATTGAATTGGTCTTGAAACATCATGTTTACTACAAATCAGGATCAAACAATATCACATTAGCTCCAGCAGACACAGTACCTACTTCTACAGCACTAAGTGAAGGGGACTTGGAAACCTTGGATTAAGTTAGTACAATCATTTCAAGCAAAACATATACTGCACTAGTAGAGGTTGAGACACTTTTGCAACAAGTGCACTGCAGCTGGGGTGCTGCAGTTACCTTTGCCACCACAGATAAAGTAATGCAGATCTAGTTTTCCATTCAACAGGTCTTAGTATATTAAAAGGCTTATTTTTTGAATATCAAGTTCATTGGAAAAACTAGAGCAGGCACCGCAATTTGTAACAATTTCGTTGTGTTTTCTGCCATGTTGAAAGAATGGAGGAGGAAACAGGCACTTTGCCGATTTATTTTGGTCTGAATTCAGTTGCAGCAACGCAAGAAAAACCACCACCAAAATCCAGGATAATTTCTTTTGAATTTGCCCCTTCTCTATTAAATACTCTTGTTGAGAAATTCTGATGTTGCTTTTTTTCCATCCACTCAGTCATAAAATAGCTTACATTATACCATACTGCTAAACCCTAGGTTTGGGATGCTATAAGCTGAGAGCCCCCTACATAGGCTACCAAAATAACAAGGAAAGCTTTTGTACTAGAGCACGTAGCAAACATCAGGGTATAACTTGACACAGTAAATGCTCTCTGAAAAGCAGAAGTTTAAAGGGAGCATCTCTTGGGTGCTAATTGCTCAGCCTTCCACAGAGCTAGAAACACATTCTGCAGACAGTAATACACTTTTCAAGAACGTTTGGTGCATTAACCACAGAATTACATATAAATAATTCTGACTAAAGCTGGCTTTTAGGTACCAGTACAAATTGTGCCAGGAGAAGACAAAAAAAGTACTTAAATTGCTATTCAAATTTCATTTGAAGAATAAAAATGAGCTTCAGTTAAGACTTTTTTCATTGCTACATCAATGCCAAATTCTTATTTGCAATATAGAGAGCTAAAGCGAACAGAGGGATCTATCAGTTCAAACCCTGATCCTTGGATACTGTATTATTATTAACTACAATCGTTTAACTGAATACAAAAGTAGTGTCACTCAAGGTAATAAGTTCCAACTGTGTAACTTGATAAATCTATCATTATTACATTGCATTTTCCCTTCTTCCAATGCAATTACACAATACTAGCTGCCATAAATTAATTGTTCTTTTAATAGAGAAAGACCAATTTAATGAATTCAAATATGAAAAGGTCTAAATTGATTTTTTTCAACCTGGACCACAATCCTTGTCATAAAAGCACAGGCTCTTCAAAAAATAATTGTGCAAAACCCAATTTAAAGGCTTCAGTGAGAGCTTAATTTGATTTTCTGCATAGCCCCCAAATAAAAAGAATAGACTATAAAAATAAGTTTGTTGCAAGATAGTAATGACAGCATCAAATTTAATACATTTAAAACCTTACAAAAATAAGTTGAAAGTAACATCTCCAAATCAAAGAACAAACGTATGATTTTATGCAGAATGTTCTTCCCATGGTTTCAAAGAGGAAGCATCATGCTGTGCTGATCTATAATTACATTTGGTTCATCTACGAAGTAATCACCTTCATGATAGCAAAGAAGTAATCACTATTTTTTGTTCTTGAAAAATTGCAAATATAAATCCAAGATCATCTATTTCTAGCCTCTCTGCGCACGTCTATTCATGGACTACCAGTGTTAAATATAGGCATGCATTAAGGTACAAGAAAGCTTCAAGAGCTGAGTGTAACCATTCACCCAGCAACCGGCCTATGGTTAAAATTGAGGGCACCTGCTGCTAAATATCACTTCAAGTACTTCCTCTTCCAAAAAAGAGTATCTTTGTGTAAGACAAATCGTTTACAAAAAACATAAAACAATTTTCATTCAAGTGATCAATATTTCATTCAGGATGCACATAATGCACCATTGGAAAATGCCTTAATAGCTGGAAATGAATCATATCCAGAAAATCTAACACCAAATCCTGTCATAAATATTAGCTCACTTGTCAGGCAATCAATCAGATTACTTCTAGCGAATCTTTTGATCGTGCATTTGAGCCAGAGTGCGCCCAGTTACTTCAAGGTGTATCAAGCAAAGTTTGAAGCCTGAAGCCTGGGAGATCTCATAGGGGAACAGGCTGTTTGTGGCAGAGGGTCTTCTAGAGATACTATGTAATTAGGCTATCCAGAGCCTCCAACCACATCGTACCTACTTACAGCTCTACTGCTGTGTTTGAGAGGCTGGTGGGGACAACTATTGACAGCTAGCTTCCCACTGAGCAAGCTGCAGTACAACATCAGAAACGGGCATACTTCCCTCGATTTATATCCCTATAATTCATTCCAGCTCAGAAAGAATAACCAGCTCACAGCAGTCAGTAAAGATACCTGACTGCTCTTTTAGTTGCGTGGTTATTCGAGGGCATTTCGTTAATTTGGAGAGGAAGGAAAAGATTAAAACTACAGTCATGGTGATGGCAGGGATTGCACTTGATTTAAGTAAGCAGTGAAGATATATCACTTCCTTTTGGCTTAAATTATTGAGTCTTAATGCTATCCAGTGATCAGAGGAACCATCCAATAGCATTGGTCTGACAACAGTATACATGATTGCATCATTTTAGACACTACAGTGAGATACAATATTATCTTCTGGCCTGATGTTCCTATCAATCTCATCTCAGCAAACAAATAATCTAAGAATTCTAGATGACAGTGCTCTATTTAAGCCTGTGCTGAGACTGGGTACATGAGGAGATAGGCAGAGGAGGATTGCTTGTCTTCCACATTACACAGACAGCTTTCTCACAAAATCTTGGGCAGCCAAGCAGCTTTGTTGATGATGGTGCATTTCTGTATCAAAACAAATTATAACTACCGCGTCAGGCAGCTCAGGTAACCTAACAGAAAGCACTCAGTGACAAAAGAGAGAATTGATCATAGTAAATCATTCTAAATGAGTTGTACAACTGGCATTTATCACACAGGAAAGTCATCTATTGACCTCTTAAGATGTATTCCCATCACTCCCTGTGGCCTTTGGGGATGTTATAAAGGAACTTCACCAGAAGTGTCCAAATATTGAAACTGCCACCTCTCTTACAGTTTAAGGTGGAAATTCAACTACAAAGTTGGGTAATACAGGACAAGAAGGAAGGGGACCAGTAATTTTTTTTGAATAATAAAATTTAGCTTGGAATTCAATACTTCAGTAGCACTTCCAGAGATTAAGGAAGTGGGGAATTTTTGCATTCAGAAACAGGCTTTTGGCATCACTGTGTCAAAACATTATTACATACAAACGTCCCCACCAATACATTCTGCTTAGTTCCATGTTTTGTAGGACTGTACACAGGACTAGCCAAGTGTACCAAAAACCGGAGCTTGTTTGTGGCAGAGGGTCTTCTAGAGATACTATGTAATTAGGCTATCCAGAGCCTCCAACCACATCGTACCTACTTACAGCTCTACTGCTGTGTTTGAGAGGCTGGTGGGGACAACTATTGACAGCTAGCTTCCCACTGAGCAAGCTGCAGTACAACATCAGAAACGGGCATACTTCCCTCGCCCCCCAAACCACACCACAGTACGATCTGGGAGCAGTGCTTTTGTTATTAAAGCACTCCATGCATGACCTCAAGTACAGCATCATTCCCATCAACTCCAGCTCAGGGCAGCCAAAGGAGAAAAACTAAAACCAAGCAATTCAGATGGATGATGCAATAGGAAACACTGCGAAACATTGCCCAAAAATAAATAATGAAATAAATCTTAGAAACCTTCTCCTACACGGCCGACTGTGACTTAAGCACTCCAGCCTTTATCAAAACCTCAAAACATAACGAGATTTTTTGCAAAAGTCTTTAGAGCTGACAAATCTCATGAAGACACATTTATCCCTTTAATTACAGATAGTTCTATTTCCTGTATTTTGATATGAAATAAGCTCATTCTGTTTAAAAGTATACAGCTGCTTTTTATTTTAACCCACTGTAAGAGATATTCTGATATTTTACAACATCTTGAACTCACCACTGGCTCATTGCAAAGCAGTGAAATCAGAGAACTGCCCCAGCCAGCTCTGAGATAACTCGCAGGATCTTGGCTCAAGTCATTTGCAAAAGATTCCTGTTAACTTTTCCTGAGAGCGGTTGTTCAATTACTGCATCTGTTAAACTCCACTCTGTAGGAAAAGGATGACCTGTGGGTGGCCCACATATCGATTTTATGTTCTGAAGCAAGAGCCTCACAATCTGATTCCTGGTACGATTCACAGCATATTATACAATGTGTTTCATCAGCACTCCTCCGCCCACTGCTGAGTTCCTAAAGCTCATGAGGTAACCACAACGATTACTCAGAAAAAACAGCACTGCATTATAGAAATAACACAATATGTTTTAGCAACATTTACACGGAGGAGTCGTCAGCGTTGTGCAAGCAGTCACGTCTCTGTGGACCACCAGTAATTTTTTGCTCCCCTCTCTAATAGAGAAAGGGAATTAATTTCACCTGGATTTCAATTGAAGCAAGGACACTTTCCATGGGTAACATCCACCGTGCTGGTGGGGGAGAAGTATGAAATACTGACACTCAAAAAATGCTCACAATTTTCACAGTTCATTCTCCCAGTGAATGAAGATGCTAGCAGCCTGCTATAAACTCAAGCTATCAGCATCCCAGATGAAGCAAAGAAGAAAAAAGAAATAAAAAAAATTAATAAAAAAATCTGTCCCTTTGGAAGAACAAACTGAAAAAGGAGAGGAGAATAGGGGAAGTTACCAAGGGTAACACCAGCACTTAAACGCAGCCCTGTGTTACTTCCTCAAGGGAAATGTTTGGGAAGCTCTGGAAGATCAGACCATCCCATGCCAGTCCCACCAAGCTGCAGGTCCTGGTTCAGCACTGCAAGGCAAGAGAGACAGCAAATGGAAAGACAGAAGGAGTTCTTACTGGGTTATTTAGCATCCTCCTACTTCCATGTAATGTAAGGCTCTAAGCAAACATCTTTTCCTCCTGGATGGAGCTCTACAAAACAACACCTTTGATATTTATGGAGTTTTTTTTAAGCCAGACTGTCACCACTGGAACAGGCCATCGTTTTAGGAGAAAAAAATTAGTAAGGTCTCAGAAACAAGTTCTACCAGCACACAAAAGTACTCCATGCTACCTACAAAACTTGTGGGATAGTACCTAGCGTCCCTAAGAGTAAGCTCCAGAAGGAATGCTACTCTTCTGTAAATTCCTGAAGTTGGAGCCCATAACTCTCCCATCCCCCAAATTCTTCCTAGATGTTTTCATACCCATAGTTGGAATCAACACAAAAACAAAAACTCTGTCAGCAGCTTCAGGTTGTCTGGTCCCTCCGAGCCTTTCAACATCAGAAGTGACTTTCAGTGTCTGAGCTCTTTTCATCACTACTGCCAATCAACTGAGGGAGAAAGGTGATCTCATCTGATTGTCATTGCTCACAGCTAAAATCTTTTTCTCAAAGGAGGCAGCAAGCTTGTCATCACATGGCCCTATATTTTCCTTACAGTACTGTGCATTTAGTGAAAAAGAGACATTCGACACTCTCAGAAATTTTTCCAAATATATATTTTATCTTTGTTTATCCTCCATGTGTCAAAATCAGAAAATGCATTAACTCCTTCATTCTGTTATTTCTCAATATTATTTAACAGTCCTTGCATTGCATCAGGCTCCTAAATGAGAGACTTCAGACCAAATCATTTATTTCTTACCAGATTTTAGTCAGTTGAAACAGGAAATATAATAATGAGTAAATATAATTAATACCAAAACAACCTGTGTAAAAACATTTCATGTACTTTCAGCTTCATGGAAAACATCAGTAAATGCAAAACATTAAGGAGGCTTAAAAATAAAGGCTTTGCTTCTTTTATATATACTTGGTTGTTTCACCTTTAAAAGGAAATTATGGTTTATTATTCCTACTTTCTAGATGGTTAAACGCCCACTTATAGTACCTCAGTTTCCCCAAGAGAAACTGGTGGTTCTCAAGAACAAAGGAGCTGTTGTTTCCATCATGCTACGGACAGGGCGTTGTTTGCTGTTTGTTTTCGAGTCATCCTGGATATTCATCATTTTTTCCTGCATGGAAGCTTTGAGACTTTTGGTCGTGTAATACAATGAGCTGCTCTTGCAACAGACAAAAGCATGAAGGAAAAGCAACTACGTTAGGAGCAGCAAGCTCATGTCATTGATCATCAGCAAGCAGTGTCCAAGCACGCACACTCGGATGAGAACTTGGCCCTGCTAACACCATCCATCCCAGAACTCCAGGAAATGCATTGATCATTTGGGATGGAGAACAAATTAGTTTCCTCTCTTGACCAGTGCTCTGCATTGAGCAGATGTTTTCAATGATGTATTTGTAATGATGCCAAGATGGAGTTTTCTTTTCTTGAGTAGTTGATTTCGCATCCAACAACTTGTGGAAGTAATTTAAAGCTGCTTCTTCCGATGCAAGATACCTCACACATTTGCTTATATTACCTTTCATTTGCTGGTTAGCTGTCCATACCAGGTACAGCATCAAGTGCAAAGCTGGGAACAGAACAGGGAGGCAAGATGTCCTATAAGGTGTGAGCCAGACACATGCTGGCATCCAGAGGTGCTTGAAGGGAAAGCTGAACTTATTATTACCATTCCCTTCCATATTAGATGCACCCTCAATCTTTCTGTGTAGTTTGTTTAGGTTTTCTTTCTCTCCTAGTCTACACTAACATTGATTAAGCTAAATACTTGTCATCCAGGTGTTCTTACAAATCTTACAGTCTGATTTATTAGAAAGTATATTGAAAGCACTGCCTTTATATAGGAGCTTCAAGAAAATATATTATTGAAAGCAGATTGACTCCTGTTATAATCTAAAAGCCAATCTACAGAAGTGCAATCAAGCAATAGCACAATTATGTTCACTCATTTAGTAATGATGTAATTTCAGAATTCAAGTGTTGTGTTCCGATTTTTTCTAACAACTTCAAGCATAGAAGGATACAACACAGCCAAACTCATGGCAGCAGCTTACCAGGATAAGTTTTAACAATGCAGTTCAAGCAAGGGGACCCCAGCAGGTTGGGTTACCAAAATTGCTCCTGTGCTGCTGCCTGAACCAAATCTGACACTAATTCCAACATTTTTGTGCTATACTGCAGAAGCACGACTCCTGTGTAGCCCTGCCCTCTCAGATATCTTATCTACAGATAAAACCTGTAGGAGCGACCAAAGGTTTCCTGCTCTGTAACCAATCACAAATGCAGTGGCAGAACTGGACTAGGTTTCCCAGCAGTGCTGACTCTTGCCATTTTTATTCTCTTTAGGGATAATTTCAGCTCAGGCAACATTTGTCCGACGTATACCCTTATGTATACCAAATCCTAACCTTACAAAGACGTAAGTACGCAAAGCCAGGCAAGAACATGGGCAGCACATAGTTTTGAACATCCTGACAGGCATCAAGTCCCTTAGGGAACAATGCCAGCAGGAACAGATGAGCTGTTCAGCGCCAAGGAGGTACAGTAAACATGGCAGTCTTCAGCAGCTCCCTGACACCTCCACCATCTGTCACACTGAGGTATTAGTATGAAACAAGAGTCTGACTACAAAGCCTTCCACTCGGAGCACAGCGAAACAAAACCCACGTCATCCACTCATTTAAGGCATGATAGCACATCTACACATTGGAAAATATCCTTCTATAGGGTTGCTTGCTCAACAACTGTGGGTAAACCTTGTAAGTACAAACACCATTTTGTAGCCAAAATATTTTTAAAGGTTGAATTTTCATTTTTTATAATTTCAGCGATCAATAACAACCACAGGATGTGCAGGGCATTTGTAAGGGACAACAGAGGATCAGATGGCAGAACTTTTGTCTTAAATGAAACTGCTGAGACTGAGATCACTTGTTGCAACATCCTGCAAGTCACTCTGAAATTTCCACAAAGTACTTGAAGTGAAAACATCTCTAACCAGCAATAAGACAAAACCACGTCAAGTAATTGCTATGGCTGATTGGAGAGCCCTGGAGTTGTTTTGGCAATCATGCTGCTCCTTACTGCTCTCGTCATGTTTCTAGCTTATTAGAAATCATTGTGAAACAAACTAAATCTGGGTGGCAGATGCTAACCGCCTCCAGAAATGGTTTACTCCCTCTGCATTAGGACAGGAGGAGATCAAGGTGAAAGTCCAGGCTCCTTATGGTAAGAACTGGGGAACTGGTTCACAACAGCTGGCTCTTAGCTTACTTTGTTCTCCACAAAGCATCTCAAAAATTGAAGAACTCTTGCAAACATTTAGAAAAACACTAACACCAACTACACAGAGACTTCAGGGGGGAAAAAAAAGCTTTCCCAATCAATCCCCTGACTGCACGCAGGCCTTCCTACGGCAAGGAAAGGAGCCCTATCAAAAAATTCAATTCCAGCACAATTTGAACCCTAGCCAAGATGGTTATCTGCTCCATATTTTAGCTCGTGTCAGGATTGCTTGACACATAATGAAATCCACAGCTCTGGTCCCCTCTCAGGTCCTTCACAGCAGCTCCCTGCTTCAGATGCAAGACAACGTACAAAAATGCATTTCAAATGGAAGGTCTCAATGCTAAAAACACAGATTTCATCCAGAATTAGACATTCCAGATGTGGTCTAAATCTCTTTTCATCAATGAACTCCACACTACTTGTCATTTCTTCATGGATATACTCATTACAGAGAGATAAGAAATTACCTTTGATTTTACAGAAAGAACATTTCCTATCAATACTACTACTGAGGAACAATCCCCACATACAGCAGTTGTGTTTTAAGAATTATGAAAAGGCAACAGAACATTTGATGATCTTACAGGATGTAAATTTGGAAAGCAGCAAATGCTACTTCTGAGAGAAATTTCACCTGCTCTTCAAACATTATTCAGATTCCTTCACGAAAATGAAAACGAACGGAAGCAGAAAACACTGTTTCTTTATCTAATGTTGCCAGTTTATTCTAAGACAATATCAGTGTATTGTGTGTCTACTATTACAGTTACTGAGCAAAACAAGTAGCAAAGCAGCATGCTTTCTCTTCCAGGCAAGTCACAAGCTCCGTAAATCCTCTTCTCCAGCAGCAATGGAATAGATGAAGATTCATTATCACCTTCTAGGAAATAGACTAGGCAAAGCTAAAGCAAGCAGTGATATCCCAATCTTCTTCCCAGGAAATCTATATTCCATAAGGCTTTTGTCATGTAAAAGCCATATGAATTCAAACATACACATATATGGATACTATCCCATGGAGTTCTTTTGATTGAAGTGCAAGTGCAACTTGTGTAGCAATAGCTCTTTGGATGTAGAACAGAAATCACAAGCCCCACATTCACAAAAGAGCTTGTAATGCTTCACAGTGAATCTCTCTCTCTCTCCATCAGTCATGAGTCGCTCTTTCTGGTCTCCATAATTCTAAGCCATTCTAGAATCAAGGCACCTGTGCACCCATTCTCTGAACAGCTCTGGGACCAGGTACAGGTGTGTCAGCAGAGTGTTTTTGTATCTCGCTGTTAATAACCATGTTCCACCTTCAATCTCTTATGTTCATAGCTGCCCACATGCCTGGGGCCTAAATTAAACTGTTGTTGTGCTAGAAGTTGAAGAAATAAACCATAGGAGAACATCACCTGAATAAAGCTTTGCAATATCATTGAGGGAGACATTCTACTGGGCTACACATTACTCAAATGTTTGCTGTGAGCACGTCTGACCAGAAAGGCATCCATTGCCTTGTTATAAAGCTCAGCAGCTGGACCCCATGGAAATCTCTTGGCATCCCCCTGAAGCCACGAAATGCAGATGTAGCAGTTTGCTCTGAGCTGATGCTTTGGAGATATGCCATAACACAAGCTCAACACATTACGAATCTGGTCACAATTTCCATTTAAATTCAATGAGGCACTTAAAATGATATGTTTTTACATTTACAATATAGATAGGCTTGGAAATACTTTAATCAGTAATCAATTTCTTACTCCACCCAAAAGCAGATGGTGAAATATTTCAATTAATAGCAGAAATGTAAGAAGGAAAAAGGGCTCAGACAATAAAGCTGAGCAACACAAAGAATGTTTCAATAAATGGGCCAAACTTTGAGTTTGCCAGAGCCAGGAAAAATATCCCACTGATTTCAGCAGGCACAAGATTTAGCTCTAGCTTGGAAGGACAGTAATGTCAAATGGAGGCCTGTAAGCAGACACTCAGTCAATATCAGAGCACTCTGGTAGATAGAGGTATTTGCTTACTTTTAGCAGATGCAACAGACTTCCAGAAGCATTTCTCAAATGAAGAATTAAAATATAAACTGCTTCCTAGAGTTGTTTGAGGTTTTAACTCTCATCACTTAATATTCATGGGAGGTATTACCTTCTCTCTCAAGAAAATTGAGTTGTTTTTTGTTTTTTTTCCAAAATCCAGTGCAAGAACCTACACCATCAAACACAGATCAGCTATATGAGGTCTATACAGAAATAAAACATCATCTGCTTATCTGGTTAGAGCCTCCTGCTCTAGCTTCAAAGAGACTGTCAGGAATTAGAATAAGCATCTACTGTTCAACCAGGTATTTGTAAGCACAAGCATTAGAACTAGTCTTCGGTGCCAAAACTGCTCATTCGCATTTTATCCTCTACTGGGGAGGAAATTAAAGACCAAATTTTAATTAAACAAGTCTGATATTTCTAGGCGTGCTTATATTTGGCTAGATACAGGTATGCTTGCATAGGAAGGACTACATTGTGGACTTTCAGATGATTTTATGACTAACATGACAAAATTAGTTTTGTAAATAAAATATTTGAAAGGTAATTGTTTTAGAAGTATAAAGGTATTTTGTTGTTGTTTTTTTTTCCAGCCACCTCTCTTGGATATGAATACATCAGCTTAAATGAAAGAAAACCTTAGCCTGAAGCATAGAGTTCACCTCGAAGAGTAGAATCCAGTGAATCAGGAACTAAAATGGGTGCCCTATAGCAAAAACCAGTGAGCAGCACCAGCATATGGCAACAGCACAGAGCCATCTGTGGCAGCACAACAGCAAAAAGCATCCTCAGCCTCACATCTGGCTGCAGCAAAATCCACCTTGCCTATTTAAGGTAGAGAGTAGCATTCATGACACACATATACGTGCTTAACTTTAGAGTGCATTTCTTATAAATCTGACAGAAGTTGGGTACATCCTACTTTGCAGCGGAGCAGCCAAATCACCAAACAGCCTGACAAGCTGTCTTACTGCAGCTTTCCATGTGCCCCAGGGAAGGAGCAGTTTCAGCACAGAAGTCAATGCGTAACTTCACTGCACAAAAGGAAAGTACCAAAGCAGAACAACTATTCTCTCCCAGGACTCACAGCTAAGAAAGTAAATAATAAAATTATTAAAAACCCCACCTTCATTTTTCAAGACATTTCTATTCCAAATCAGTGTTCTCTGCCGAATCTTTCTATCCCAATCTTTATGGTAGTATTTGTCTCTTGGTTCTCTATCTGTATCTCATCTGTAGTCAGCAGAGCCCTTTTATATTTGTCAGAAGTTTTGCAGTATGAAGACTGATCTTTACCAACCAGAACATAAACCCAGAAGGTTTATTGCACCTTCCAAAGAAGCAGAGTTCTAATATTTGCTACTTTGCAATTTAATTACAACAGTTATTACAAAAATAACATTTAATGCAGCCTGTATTAATCTCTGCTGTGGTTTCTGCAGCATTTCCTGTACTTACAAAGGAAATATTCAAAGTCCACAATACATATACAATGTCAGCATTACCATCTCTAATAACACTCTTTTTTGCTCTCTTTTGCTAATGATTTTTACTCAGCACACTATTTTATATGATTGAACTGAAATCCAAAATAATTTTTGAAAAACAAAAACAGAACACTGACTAGTCATACACTTCAGCAGAGTGGCCGCCCTGGTTACCCCCAGGTGGAGAGTTGGAAGAGGAAAGGTGAGAGAAATTTCACCATTATGAACATGAGCACTTCAGGAACACTGCTCCACTGCAGCTCTTAAGAAGCAACCAGAAAATACAGCAACAAATGAAAGGGAAAAAAAAAACAAAAACACAAAAAACCATGTCCCAGTGTCATCCTCCTCTACCAGCTTGCAAACCACTACTATCACATCCTGCTCCTATTGTGGAGTCCACACGTGAGATCACAAAGTAAAACTCCATCTCAGTTCTCCATTACAGCCCACTGAAAGGGAATGCAAAATCCCATCTCACTGAAGGGCTGCAGATTTTCCTGATCCAGTTAGCACCAAAAATCAAGAAAAACATTTAACCTCACAGTCCCAGTCTGAACTACATTTTGGATTCTTCAAGCACCTTCAGATAAAGCATGAAGAGCCAAGCACGCTAAACTTAAACTAATACAAAGCTTTCAGCGCTTACTTCCTTTCTTGCCCAAAGCCTTGGTCACAGCTAGCCAACCTTTTGTTACTGCACCATGTACATGTGAGCATCTTGCTTCCACTCTTAGGGCGATTGTCTCTATACAAAAATGGTTAAAAATAAAGACTCAGATACCTACATCCACTCACCCCACTCTTCTTGGATCACAAAGAGCACATAAATATATATTTAAAAAAACATTAAATGCAATGAAGTGATCAAGTGTGATTTAAAAAAATAATTCATTTTCTCATTCAAAATATTTTAAGTCCCAAAAGAGGATAAAAGTCTAAAAAAGTATAAAAGATAAAAAAATAATAAGTTCCCAAAACAACACCATCTTCAAGGGTAAATGGCTTTTAAAAAGTCAGTACCGCTTCAAGAGTGAACCAGCATACGGCTTTTAGAGACTGCATCTTTCTCTGAGAGTTTATAAATCTACATGTAGAGAAAGGCAATGGTAGATATATCTACTTCAAACCAGTTTAGGATCATCCCCAAAGGACAGAAGTAACAATCTGGTAACAAAGAAGGAATTGCTTACCCCTTTCCGAGGATCAGGGTTCACCAAATGCTCCGAAGAAAGCAATCTCCAAGTAGAGAACCTTTGCCTGTGGCGGCCAGTCCTTAAATGAGGTTCTGGTCACACAGATGAATTGCTTCCACCTGTGCTCCCAGAGCAGGCTACACCCCTTCGCCAGGTGCTCAATCACTGCTTCAGGCCGTGACTTAACAGTTCCCATACACTATACTGTATCTTCAGAGACAGAAGTGAACAAATGCTACTCTCCATGACACTGCTGACCATAAAGAAACTATTAAGAATGGGCGTTTAGGCAGGATGGGATTAGCATACTGTGTGTTTGAAAATCAATAAATGGGATCAACTTTGCAACGACACTTCATTTGTGTTAATTTTTGAATGAAAACACAAAGCATTTGGTGTGTGCTGCAGACTAATTTAGACTCTAACCTTTTCAGTATTATTGTAAGGGAACAAAGGTACATTTCAATCCCTCTATAATTAAACATAGATGTGAACAGTTACATAGAACCAAGGTAAGAGAAAAAGATTTGCATGGTTATTAATCTTGATTTATTTTCCAACCCAACATTTTGGTCACATCCAACAGACTTTCCTCATCTTTTAGTATCAACATTTACCCTACGCAGAACAGCTCAGTTTGTTCACAGCATGGAACAAACAAGTACCTATACCCCCTCCTAGCAAAAGATAGATGCTACCTACAAACACCTACGATGAAATCTAAGTGATGTAAATATTAAAGTTGCACATAATTCAAAAGAGTAACCTCCTCCATCTTGAAGCTTTGTTACTAATATTGATATACTACACTTCCCAGAATTTCTAACTGGACTACAGCCACCTTACAGATGTGACCGTACTGATGTGCAGTCATCACCTTGATATGACATGAAAGAGCATCTTCATACTGTTTGAACAAAGACTATGACCCAAGGAAAGAATGTATCTTCAGTGAATTTCAAAAGAAACAAGATTTGTTTCATAATGTTGCTGTCTGAAGTCTTTGGACTTAACCTGCAGAAATTTTAAAAGGCTCTAAAACCTATTTTGGCTCTTCAGTTCTCAGAATGAATAAGTAAGTAAATAAATAAATAAATAAATAAATAAAATCTCCTCCAGAAATGGCTTTGGCCATTCAATGTAAAGACAACAACCTCACGTTTTATTAGCTGCAGCATTAAAAATGTTCCACCTTAACAAGCACCAAAGCCATCATTATGGTGCTGTGCCATCTGGTTCAGACAGCTCCCTCCTGCACTGGTTATTCTCTCCACTATTTTCTGCCTTCACAGTTGTCATCCTGAAAAACTAATCCAGATCAATCCCTGAGCTAAAATGGTATCCCAGTCATTACAAGGGGCTCCACTGAACTGCACGGACCCAAATGAAGAAGATGTCTCCAGGCATGAGCATGGAAACTTCTGGGGATCGTTAATAAATCCCTTCAAGTTACCTAGCCGAACATACAGCAATTTACTTCAAGCGTGGTAATATACTTTCCAAGAGTAGAACAAGTGTTTTCATTACCCTATATATCTTCCAAAGAAATTATGACAAGGTAAGAGTATTGTGTATGCATGAAGTGATCCTGTTTGCTAGGATAACAGTACACGATGGCTGGAATTAATTTTCCAAACAAGGCAATGTTATTAATAAAAGTGTGACATAGGGAAAAAATCAAATATGCTGCTTTAAAAATCAAAAAACGTCTTTGAGAAGTGATCAGATACAACTTCAATAATGAGCATATTATCGTAACCCAAGAGACAAAACAATCTTTTCAATGGACAGGGACAGAAAACATTAGGATTTTCAGAAGTAGTGATTCGAATCCAAGCAAGGCATATTCTCACAGACAGTCATGTCTCACACTGAGATAAGCCTGTGATGTTGCATCCTACTCATGAAGGAAGAAACACCACCACCTATCTTGTTCCTCAATCTACTTTCCTGATCAGAAACACAGAGAGTGGGACCAAAGTCTGTTTGTCAGTTTTATCAGCCACAAAAAAGCTTCTCCTTTGCAAATCTGTGCATGAGCAACATGATACAATTTGATGATCCACTTAGTGCCTACACAAGGGCTACAAACAGAAAGCGTTGTTCAAACAAAGGAAAACAGAGGTAGTGTTCTCTAATGCGGCCCTCTTACCCTACAAGACAGGTGATGGTATTTGGTAGGAAGGATAAGGAAGGTTTTGATTATCAGTTTCATCAGCTCCCATGCTGACATCAGGGAGCAGGACACAGCCCAACCACATGGAGGCTGAACCCAGCATCTGCTCTCCATGCTGCATGCAGCCACACAGCACCTCTGCCATCCTACACAGACAGATGGACACTCACTCACAGCCATGCCTATCACCCTTCAAGACAACCACCTCCTTCAGTTCCTCCATGAAGCCATCACATATCCTCCCCTGCTACCCAGACTCTCCCTTCCATCCACATTAATCTTGCCTCCCCTTTCAGCATTCAGGTGAATCAAAAGGATTTTTTCAAAGCAAATGTTCACCCCAACCCCAAGCATCTGTACTTCACATCCTGGCCTGGGCAGCATCTTCAGTTCCCTTCTTTCACTACTCTCCTTGCTTACTGCTTCCTTTTCCTTCTCTCCTGCTCTCAGGCCACAGCCCACCCCTCCCTTCCCCTCTTTCAGCATGGTTCAGTTCATCTGCCTGCTCAGTTGGATAGAAAATGCCACTCACACAATTTCCATTCCCCAAAGGAATGGACAGACATTAAGGAACAGTTTTAAATAGAGCAAAGTAAAAGGCTTTGGTGTAGTCCTGTATTTCAGGACTAAAAGTATTTCAAGTCTGCAGTGCTGCAATTGTTTAAGAGCATCTTAAAGCATTCCCAGCAAAAGCACACAGTGCTGAACATCCAGACAGTAGCTTTGGGACATTCTTAATTCCCAGTACCTAACATACATCTGACACATTCATACCAGTATGTGTGTGTCTGATAGTTTAATAGCTAATACTATTATCTCCTGGATGCCCACCAGGCTATTAAGTCATTAGCTGTATCCTCACATCCCGAGATCTTATTGAACACAGTGGGGAAAGAAAAAGGAGAAAAGTCTGTCAGATCTGCCTGAAAACTGTTTTTTCCAAAAGAATCTCTTACACAGTATGCTCCAAAAGGCACTCTTGACTAAAGCCATGTTTAACAAACAATGGAGAAAAATCATTTACTGTGAGGCCATTATCAGACACCAGTGTGCTCCTCAGAGTGGGCAGACATCTGCGACATCTGCTTCAATGAAAACCCCCGGGGGAATATTCTGCAGTTTGGCACTGCAGCTGAGTGTTATAATGTAAAATATGAAGAACATAGCACAGCGGGGTGTCCAGGGACAGGGAAAGGCAATCCAAAAGGACTGCCCTAGTTTCTGTTAAAAATAGGTCAAAGAGGCAGTGTAATAATCAAAGTCTGGCAGCGCATACTAATTACTGACAGAATGTCTTACACTTGCATTGACTGGAAGCAACCCATACACAATCTTGTTAGCTAAATACACTGGGAACCTCCTTGGATATTTAATATTTGAAACGAAAATGCAGATTTCCTACCACTGCGAAAGACTGGTTTTACACTGGATGATCGACAGATTAATTTCCTGTTAAATCAGTAGCTTAGGAAGACATACTTTCCCCATAATGATTTTAAATTCATTGATGGATATTTGCTGAACTAATAAACAAATATGTTGCACTATGACTCTCAAGTAAATTGTAGATGATGTTGATTACAGAACATGAGATTACTACACAAGCGCATACAAAACTGTCCTTGACAGCACTCACATGAATGAAATGGAACCAAAGTACTGAGAAGAATTTGCATATCTTATAATGGAAGATGCAGTAATTAAGAGATGGAGGAAAGTCTCTGCACCTCAAAGTTAACATACAGCCCCAACATTCAAGGCTGATCAGCAACTTTCTCCAAACTAATGTATTAGTAGAACTAGAAGGAATAAACAAATTTTACTCTTTTGCTAAAACATCACTAATATAGCCTTGATCACGTCTTTAAATACCCCACTTTGTGAGTTGTCAAGGTTGTCAGAAAGGGGACAAAGGCAGAGAATTTCATTTTGTAGTTTATATTAAAACACTAAGTGAACTGACCTGAAGAAGATGCTCTTTCCAGAGAGTTATCACCTGAAACTATCCCACAAAATCCTCCTAGATGAACAACCATAATGAAATAAAGAGAAATAAATCTTGATTCAGAAAGCTAGAATGGTGATTTCACAGTTGCATAACAACATAACTATAGATACATAATTTCTGGCATTTTGCAGCAATATTGGTTGGGCTGCATCACCTTTTTCTTCTACTGATTTATCCCGGTAGAAAAATCTGCCATAGCAGTAATATATATACACCATGCAGTAAGGTTAAAAGTCTCTGCAGCTTTGCAAAGAAATGTGCCCAGAAAATTATTTTCCTATTGCTCCATATCCAAGATCTGTAATGGGAAACCAGAAAGTTTATTTAGTCATGAACAATAGAACAGTAATACTGATTAAGCCCCATAACTAAGATTACAGGAAACTAGCCTCCCCTTTGATGTTCATTAACGGCAAATGAAGTTTCAAACATACACAATGAGCAGACACATGAGAATCCTTTATGCAAAAGTTCCTGCTTGAAGCATACAGTTTGGTTCATTTTCCTGTGTGTCTTAGGAAATCACGCAACACACATGTAGGCCTATATGTCCTCCCAGCCCCTTTTCAGCACATTGACCTATCTTCGAAAGTATTGTAATTCTATCAGTTTCACATAAATTGGCAGATAAACAAAAGGAGATGAGGAGAGACAGATGCATGATTTTATTTTCAGACATTTATCTTGTTCCCCTACCCAAATATTCCAATAGTCCAGAGGCAGAAGGCACAATGGCAGGCTGAGAGCAGTAGGCAAGCTGCTGGCCAGGCACAGGAGCAATGACTCACAGCCATCCCTGCTCCCCACTGCCTTGGGAACCCCACACTGTCCCCCTTCTCCTTGGACTCCCTTCACTCTTGCTTAGATACCTGAAGAAGAACACATCCGCCCCAGGCTCATCTTGGTCTATTGGCACCTACAGTAGTCTGGAAAATATGCTTATGTCAAGAACCTAAACAAACAGGCACACACAAATTACTTATGCAGTGTTTAAAATCCTGTTTGCACGTTTGAGTTGGTGTGCAAAAATAGAAATCCACCAATCCTGCTCTGAATGATGTACAGGTATTTATACAATGAAGCAGTAGAAAAGTGCTCAATCTGATTCCAGTTGTATTAGCTACACCTCCAGAACTCTTAGCTGTACAAAGCCTCCTTCATTTCAATGTATAGCTTATTTCACAATCTCTTTTTTTAATTTCCAAAATCTATTTGGACCAAATGTTTTGTTTCGGATCTACCATTGGAGCATGGTGCATTCAACAGTCCAATGCAATGCCTCAGTACAGTGCACCTGTTAAAACTGAGCCTTTTCAAGGAATGGTGAACAAAAATAATCAGCAACAAGGGTGCAGTCTTAAGACAGTGCTTGGAGTGGCCCATAAAATATTGAAATTCTGATAGCGTAAGTTTTAGAATAAAAATCTGATGTCTCATAACTAAGTCATGAGACCTCATCAGCTCCCTACAGCAGTCTTGATGCTTCCCCTAAAAGCCAGGTTGTCCCAAGGGAGCCATCTCGCTAATACTTCTCAGTAGAATGTAGTCTGAGCACAATTGCTGCTAATTTTACTTACCTCATTTGCTTGGTATCTCAGAGCTTTATAATGGCTGGCACTTCTGATGCATTATAATATGGTTTAAAAAGAAATCAGCCTGAATAAAGAGAAGAAAATGCTATTGTCTGCCTTTTTTGTGTAGCTGAAATCTAATTGCAAGCACTTTCCCATTTCCTGGCAGAGCAACCACTATTTTCCACACAGGTCTCTTTCCTGAAGATTTAGGTGATGATTAGCACAAGGAATCAACCAGCCCAGAGCATGGTCTCCATCAGTGCTCTTTCAAAATCACTATCAGCCCCAGGACAGCTGCGGCAGATACACAGGGATAGGGAGACAGACTCACACAATCATTAGTTGAAAAGACCTCTAAGATCACCTATCCAACCCCAACAGATCCCACCATGCCCACTAACCATGTCCCTCAGTGCCACATCTACATGTTTCTTGTTAGCATCCCTCGCTGCTGATGTTGCTGAACACACCATAGAGGACCACAGAGTGGCTTATATGATGGGAACTGTGCAGGATGAGCACTTCCACTGGTTTTTTTTTGTTTTTTCTTTTTTTGCCCACCAGCAGCCCTCAGCTCCTCTCCACTTGCTTTGTGTGCCTTTGCAGCAACAGCTGTGACCTCTGCAGGCTGTTCACCATGCTCAAAAAAAAAAACCCACAGGATTCAAAATTAGCAAATGAATATTTAATCAATTAATATCAGGCAAGTGTGACAGCCTCAGATAAGCCAGTCTTTTCCACAGCGGGAAAGCACCAACGTTTCATTAAACAGGGCATATTTCCTTGCATACCTCATGTAAAACAGAATTAATAAAAGCAAAAGGAAAAATAAGCCAATTTTCGCAAATCCCTCTAAAGGATTTTTTAAACATGTAACACAACAGTGTATCAAAGCCTGTGGTAGCTATTTAAGAAATAAAAATGGAAAGCTGCAAAATGGTTTTAGTTTCAGACCAACAACTGAACAAGAGATTACCCTAAACTTCACAAGCTTTTTTAAACAAGTCCCAAATGCAGATAATTCTCCCCACCTCTGTGCATCACTTATCCTGCTGTTCCTGACAGCAGCAGGAGGAACTCTAAAGCTGTACAGCTCCATCACCACCCACAGAGCGGCCCATAACTTCCAACAAAGCAGCAATGTCTTTACATGGCCAGAATTAGCCACTTTGATACCTCAAGCTGGGAATCTGCAGCCAAGGTATTTACCTTACCAAAAAGGGCACTTCTCATCAGGACACCTGTTTACCCATAACTAGGTTTTCCAACAGGTTTCCATAACCAGGTTTCTCCAGGCACCTCACCTTCCCCAGAGAGGGAGCTGAGAACAGGATGGGCTCTGAAGACACACACGGGTCACCAGGAGCAAGACTAGATTTTTTTTCTGGATCCAGAGGTCAAAAATTAAAAAAAAAAAAAAAAAAAAAATTAAAAATATTCCTGTTGAATTACACGTTTTTAATGGGCACAGCTTGTGAATCAGAAAGCAGCAGCAATGGAAGTGGAAGACAAAATTAGTTGGTCCTGTTTTGATGCAACAGAGTTTCCAGAGAGTTCCCAACAAGGTTGAATGACAGGAGGTGATAGGAACAGGGTGGAGCATGTTTTAAGAGCTCTCAAAAGGGGGGATAGACCCTCACGCCAACACTGTGTAGGTCTTTGCACTGGAGTGATTAGGGATTTCTGCTTTTCAAAAATGATACAGGGCTCTAGTCTTCAGAGGAAAAATTGGGTATACATATCTCCAGGGATCAGTATTTATTCATTACAGTAATTACTGCTCCTCCCAGTGCACAACTTCCACCTTCTGCAGCATCAGTAAGACCACACGGTGCTAGTGGTGAGGCACTGATTTCCCAGAGCATCAGCTTTCTTCCTCCTGGCCCCACATCCTCAAAGCTTCTTGCTGATCACAAGTGTGCACAGCCCATTGGTCACCTCTCAGTAGGCTCATCTATTTAATTTCCAGCAGAGGGACACATTCTTCTGAAAGAAAATATCTGAATACTTCCTTTTCCAGCACCAGTTGCAATTAGAAACATTAAACAGCAGAACCAACAACTTTGGGGAGGGTGAAACAGCACTTTGTCAAGATTTTCCTGCCTTGTCATACTCCAACCATATTCAGAGCAACACTGGGATGGTGTCAAAAAAGCTCTCAGTGCACAAAAGCTGATTTATTTCAGCTCATTAGCAGTGCTTGATATGGGTCTCATTGGCTAAAAAAGATGGGTGCTGTGGGAGGTGAGAAACATGTTCACTTCTCTTTTCTCATTCCTACAAGGGAAAAACCTCCCACCCAAATTTTTCCTATTGGTATGCGTATGCTCCTTTTTTATTTTTTCCCCCCTAAAAAAGAGAAAAATGCATCCTTATATTTAAAATAGCACATCAAATCAAGCCAAGCATTCTCTAAGGCTATGCAAACACTCCAAATCCTCACAGAAGCAGAGCTCTTGTCTTAAATGAGAATTTGCAACCACATCTGCAGTTCACCAAAACAGGCAGACTGCTGCCCTTCTGCTTGCATATAATGATAAACCATTTCTTGGAGATTGAGATCCCTCTTGGAATGTAAGTAATTAAGAAAATGTCTGTTTTAGACCAGGATGGTGCCATGCCAGTTATGCATCAAAATGCCTCTGCTGCACAGCCGGTAGCCAAGTAGGCTTCTTTTAATAAAATTTAACTTAGCCCTTAGCCTTCCTATAAATGTGTATTTACCTTATGTTAACAATCTTTCAGCAGTGATAATAAATGCACTGCAGACAGAAAATAAATACAATTCAATACAGTTTTGTAACTATAAGACAAAATAATAGAACCACATTCTTCTGTCCAGTAGCATATGCCAAGTCTGATAAGCAAGTGCAAGGAAACACTCTTTTCTAATGTAAAAATCCTGATCCGTATATAACACATAGAAGAAGATTTGAATGTGTCTGGACAAAAGCCTGAACAACACAGCTTTCTGGAATGAAATCCTTGAATAATACCTGCTTATCAGCCATGCAGTGGGTAGCATCACCTCCAAATACAATCTCTCACTCTGAAAAACCACACACAGAAAAAGCTTGTTAAACATGAAGCTGTGCACAGCCTTTCACTCTCAGAAAATAAGGTGGTATTTACCAAACACACAGTTGCACGCAGTTTTCCACACAGGAAATGGCCATGTATTGTATCTCTCTATAAAGATTAAAACAAACAGGATCCACTATAAATGTATTACACTTTGAATAGTAATCATCGACTGAAGACTTCCAAACAAAATCCTGGTTAACTTTTCTCAACTAGATTATTGAAGGAGTTTGCCCATAACAGAAAAACATGCCACCATATCACTGTTACAATGAGAACAAAACCGTTTAAGACACAACAAGCTACGTTGTTGGTGATAAGATACATTATTAACCTTTGCCAAGTTATATAAGCTAAGGTGTCCGAAGGATATTGAGCAAGAGGAGGAGGTCTCTGAGGCACTGTTGGGTTTCTGCCACTCTAACTTTTGCCAGACACAAGTTCTCCAGAAGAACTACAGATGGCTCTCTCATGGAAACTTCAGCCCTGATCACTTAAAATACACAGATTTTACGATTTGAGGAATATTCTTCATGGGAATGTAACGTAAGATCTAAACAATCCTCAGTTCTGGGACCATATTGAAAACATTAAGTTAGGGTCCCACAAAGCCGTATATTTATTCATGAAAGGCACACAGACCCTCCCAGCAAGCTGTTGCAAAAATCTTCTGCTCAAAATTCTCAGCGAGGAAGACCTAAGAGTTCAAAGTGAACTAAAGCATTCAAATGAATGTTCAGTGATGACCACTCCATTCCCCGCGGTATCACCTTTGAAAGGCCAACAAATGCTTCCAGTCATATATCTCTCTTGTAGTTCATGTTCGATCCTATCAGAAGCTGCTGCTTTAATATTTACAATGCAGTTACAGGAGACCAGCACACAGCTGCCTTTCCTGCTCAGGTTCCTTCCCAAAACACCTACAGCTCCCTTATCTGCCTCGCCATTAGGTGGCAATGCAGCAACATGCATTGCCCAGCTGATGGCTGGACGGCACATTTATCCAAATTTCTGGCAACACTGATTGAATATTTTGAAAAATAAATAAATCCTTTTTCTTTTTCCCTCGCTCTTACTCATCACTGTATTTTTTTAAACTGAAAAGGAGCAGAGGTAACTGTACATAACATTCATTGCTGCCAAAGGCCTGTGATGAAAAGGCCTCGCTCATGCTTCTACAGCAGATCCAGAAAACTGCTTCCTAAACAATGCCAACATTTAAGCCCTAAAGACAACAAATGCAATTTTGGAGATCAAGAAAAATTACCAGATATTTCAGGGAAGTTTTGTGTGTCCAGAAAAGCACGTTCCATCCTTCAATTCATCTGGCTTTTTCCTATAGAGAACAAACAAAAAACAAAACCAAAACTCTAGAAACATTCTCAACAAAAAAACATATTTTACAAATTGAAAAACTGCACTTTGGATAAAACCCCCCTTTTTTTTTTTTTTTTAATTGAAATCATAACTCAGACACATTTATATGCCCTGGATTTCTCTTTGTCTTGCTTTATATTCATGGTGCCAGAAAAGTAGCTTTTAATAAAGCAACAGCTGGACTCAGACTCTGGGAATTACTGTGTTTTCATCTCTGCTTGGTCTGACTGCTAACCAGACCACTTCCTGCGGAGGAAATCAAAGTCTTTTATGTCACAGAGTCACGAGCTACGACATATGTAAGTGCTCTGCAGGAACTCAGCAAAAGCACTTGCAAGCAGAAGGGAGGAGAAAAAGTGCTTCCATTAAGTCTTATCCGTTGACTTTTTAAAGAAATTCCAGCCTGCTTCTTGTTTTGTCTGTGGGCCATAACATTGGCCTTTGTGTTTAGCTTGTGTTATGAAATGCAGTTGTACCATGAACAGAAACCCAACTCTGAAGACCCAACAAAATGGGAGCCCTGAGTGCCAATTCCTCTCCTCTCCATCAGAGCCTCTCTGCAGCAGTTGGATGCCACCAATTCAGATGAGGGAAGGTGAAAGTTGAAGCTTTTTGTATAATTTTATTTTAGAGAATAAGTACAGAGATTTGCCTGGCTCCTACACAAAATCACTGCAGAAGTTCTAGTCTTTAATAGAAATCTCAAACAATGTGTTCTTGAAATGAAACGTAGGCTACTTAAATACAGACAACCAAACTTAAGATGGTATCAAGTCCAAAGAAGATATCACTTAAATTCTTAAGAAAAAAACCCCAACAACTGGAAAACCTTTAACCCTCCATCTGGAGCACAAGCATTCCTTTAAGTTGTCATTTTATTAGACAGAAGACAACAGAAGCATTTTAAAGGCTTTTTCTGCACCTTCCCTTGCTCACTGTGCTCCTCCAGGTAGCTCTCGTTTCCAGGTCCGCTTTCAGTAACTCAGCCACAGCAAAGAGCACTATGATCTCCCCCGGAGCCTGCCTGGGTCATCATTCTCACTGCCATCAGCAAGGCTCCTGGTTCCAGATTTGCCTTTCCCAATGCTTGTCCTGCTTGCTGGCTTCTGGAACATGGCTACTCTAGTTCACCAAGTCCTCCATCTGCCCCAGGTACTCTCCTTTACCAGAAACATATTTGTGAATGAATAGGGAAAAAAATGAACAAATACTGTCCACCACACCAAAGGGTTTTTATACTTTCTTCTGCATACGCCAATTCCATACACCAGCCCCCATTCACTGTGCTGTAAGCCAGAGCAGTGAAAACCAGGAGCAGCCAGTAATGCCAATTTCTCATTGCTACAAAGATAACTATTAAAAAAAAAAAAAAATTAAAGGAAAAGAATTGCATTCATAAGGCCTTATGCTGCAATTAAACACTGCACTGGAAGCAAAGTGGTCAGCAGAGAGCAGTGCCCCTTGCAGAAGGAGGGGTGAGGGCCCTGGGTACACTCTGCAACTCACAATGCGGTGAAGAGCTCAGAGGATTTACAGCCGGTCAGGGTGAGGAACGGAATAGATTTAAAAGGCTGAGAAGTGCTGCTGCTCTCTGGGAGCTTTGCAGTGCATTTTATAGCTTTGAAATATTACAGGCATTGTTTTTGAATCAATAATAATGAAAATAATCACTCTTGAAAGCACTGCTCAAGATTCATCCTCTTGCTGGCAACTTCGTTTTGCTTATCGCTGATTTACACATTCTTGATATATTTCCATTCTTATCACTTCCATACTCTTTCTATAGTTCAGAAGATATTATAAAGCCTAGTCACTTTTCTCTTGGGCAGGATCCAGATGGACTGCCAGACCATGTTTTCTACTAATATTGAGTTCATTACAGTCAATGCACTCACATCACCATAAAACCTATAAGAAAGGCAGAGAACAAGGCCAGGCACAAGCAGATGCAGCTTTGATTGATAAAGTTCACACACTTGCTACCTAAGAAGCACTAGACACAGCATGCACTAACTGCTCTGCAATAAATAATGCTGAGCACACAGTGAATTGTGCAAGCCTGATAATGGCATCCTGCAGTGCTCCTTTGCAAACAATAGAGCAGAAACTGGAGAGAACACTCCTTTAGAAAAACTAGTGAGAAAGCACTGAGGAGATAGGTGTAAAAACCTAAGAGAAAGGGCATGCACACAAAAAAGTAGCCCTGTGTGCAAAGTAAAAGCCCAAAACTGTGTTAGTAGAGCAGTAGCTAGAAAGCAACATGACATACATTCAAATAGGGGAGTTCTGGTTCAGGGAAACCTGTGCGCTTCTTATTCTTCCTTCGTGCATATCTGTGTGCTGTGATAGCATGCAACAAAGGGAGGCTGATTATAAATGAATGTCTCTCACATCATGTATTTACCATGCTTCTGCAGGGCTAAAAATAACAGCTGGCAGCAGCATAAAGTTGCTACCCAAGGAATAAAACCTAAGTGAGTAATGGGGCAAGTTGACCAAACCTGACTCCTTAGGACAGCGAGGAACATCTGGCTTGTCTCCATGGGTGTGGTGACTAAGCCAAGGGAACCGGCCTCAGTGAAATCAGCCCCTGCAGCAATAGCTGTCATTTTTTCAGATTAACATTTACTAAATCCTGTTGTGCTCAAAAGCTGTAGGGCTGCGCCTAGAGGGCATGTAAACTCTGCAATGACCACACTCAAGGCATGATACACAAAGCAGGATGCAGCCCTGCACGTGGCCATCCCCTCCCGCCCCATCGCTGTGAGCCCCGGGCATTTTGAGCATGGCCTCAGGCTCCAGAGGCACTGAAACTGCCTTTTAACACCAAGGCTATCCCTTGGTCCAGTACCAGAACTTTTATTGTAGAAAAAAAGGAATAACAAAAGAAAATTAAGATTATCACCAGACTATATCTGAGTTGAGAGAGAAAGGAATTTAAGACACTGAAGGAACAGTGCTTCCCTATGACTTCCCTCTACTGACTCCCAAAGGCTGCAGATACGCACAGTGGAGGTGCTGAGCTTCTCCAGATATCACAAAAAACCCTTCTATCAAGAGCTGGTGGGGCATCACTTCAGGGCAGTCACTGCCACCTCCCTTTGTAACAAGTTGTAATTTGGCTGTAAGAACGGGAAAGGCAAAGTTTCACAGGCATAGAGGAAAATGGTTCAGAAGCAGATTGATAAGACATGCCTTTGTCATTAAGAGATGGAGCATAACCATAACCTCTGCACCTCAGATAACCACAAATGCACCTGCTAGAGATCCTCTTCTGTTGTCACACTCTTCCACAAGCAGCCATGCTCGTCTACCCACACTGAGACACACTGGCAGCCCCCAGACAGATGGACACATCTGTACTGCCATATTCCAGCACTAGAGCCCTCAAAAAGTGACCGCCTGGCCCAGTGAGAGCTGGCTCCAGCAGAGACACCCCAAAATACCCTTCTAAAGGGGAGATAAGACACATCTACTTAAGTCTCTTCATTTCCATAACACTGTATAATTTTGGGTACATTAAAAAATACCCAAAGATGACACAGGAGTTTAAAGTAAGGATGCTGAACTTAGAAACACAACTTCAGCCAGCTCTGTCCTGTTGTTAGTGGTATCCTTAAAACAGTTCTAAGAGCATTAAGGGAAACTCAGAAAGGCTGGCAACAACATGGCACTGAGGTTAACTCCTCCAGATTTTTGATAGGTACCAAATCCCGCATTAGGTTCTAGGAGAATCTGGGGTGGGAGCTGTTTTTATAAACTCCTTCCCCAGCATATCAGGGCAGAAGAGCATTTAAAGCCCAAACAGCTAATTCATTTATTTATTTTTTATTACTGAAACAAATAAAACTGACTTTCAAAAGTCTAGCTTGATGGATTCTGCAGACAAAAAATAAATCGATTTTTTCTTCCCATTTTTTGTCACCTGTGCCAAGCTAAAATCCATTGCAGATTTTCTGCATCTGCATTTAAATTGTCAAACAAGTGCTCCTATTGCAAAGTAATAGACTTCAGGGCTGCAGAGCGACACAAAGAGCTGTGGCTGGACCGTCGTGAGTAACAAAGCGTACGTCTTTCTGTTACCACACAATTTTCAGTGAAATATTTCTGTATTGCTTTTCCAGTGAGCCAATGCCCACCTCCCTGCTAGTAGCCGAGTGCTTCATTTCACCTATATTTCCGCTAGCACTTGCTAAAGCAGTGATCCAGACTAAGCTGGTTTGCGCTGCCTACGACAGGATGTTAGGTATTGAGAGGCTGCGTGCATTAACTGCCAGAACAGATGAGTGCTTTAACACTTACAAATCACGGGGAGAAAAGAATAGAGCAAGAGAAGATCATTCACATGTTGCCCATTTAGATATGCCGATATCTTATCAGCTCACCACAGCCCAGCCAGATGTGGAGGTGAGCAGAATTCAGGCACAAAGCTTTGTGCGAAGGGGCGGCAAATGCTGCTGAGTGCAGCAGGAGCTCTCGGAGGGGCTCAGCTCAAGCACCACACAAATTCCAGCCATCAAAACCCTCCATCATTAATGGAAATTAAATCTCAATCCTCTGGTGAAAAAACAGAGGAGAGTCAGGGCAGGAACAACTTCCTTGATTCAGTGCAGGCGGAGAGCTCGCCTTGTTACTCACATTCCTTAATGGCAATCCGTTACTGGGAAGTGACATGAATTCTGCTTAATCCCTGTTTTGCTGCATATTGCTATTTGTGCTCACAGGAATTTCCATTTGTTTCAGCTCTCTGCAAGGTTATTCAAGGGACAGCACAAAATAAATAAATAAGTAAATAAATCAGAGGAGGGCTGAGAGATTATTCTTCCAGGAGCTCCCTTGTAGTAAGAGCAAATAATATCTATATCTCGTTTATGGACTAGATAGAGGCAGAGGTTTCCCATACACATTAATTTTAGTTTAAATGAATACGGTAACTTAACATTTGAGGAAACACATCCTATATACAAACAAAAGTGTGAAAGATTAAGGACAGCTGTGCATCTGTTAATCCATAATATATACACTATTATCTGACTAGGGGCAAGCAGACATTTTAACCTCTCCTTCAGTACCTGATGTATCATTGCCTTCATGCTGAAGCCTTTCCTGCAACAACTCACAGACTGCAGAGCTGGAAGGGTGAGCACAGGGGAATTGGAGTTCCTGTGCAATGCTAGAGGTTGGTTGGTGGCTGGGAGGGGGCAATCCACTCTGTCCTCTGTCCCACATCACTATCAGTTCCTGTCACTTCTTAAAGTGATTTTTTAAAAGTGCAGAAAAATAAGAATAGACACAGCCATTGAAAAAGGGGTGGAAGTCTTAGGATTTGCTAGGATTAGACTGCTCCAATCCTAAAGTGACCCAATTCTTTTATTAAAAAATAAATGATATTAAAAAAATAAATGAGCATTCTGCGATCAGAGCCACTGTGGCTTGTTGCTAGCAGTCAGGATGTAGCAGGTCCTCTCATAATGAAAACTACACCTGAAGCTCGCAAACCAATGGGGCTGGATCCCAAAGGTCTGAGCACACCCAGCCCCAGCAGACTGACCTGGTGCCCAATTTCATGGTTGGCAACCCTGCCTGAAGCACACAGGTTGGAACTAGATGATCTCTGGGGGCTCTTCCAACCCTGGCCGTTCTATGATTCTATGAATCACGTTTAGAACCTCCAGAGGTGCCAGCAGCCATGGCTAACACCATAGCACATGACCACAGCAGCTTAACTACCACTGCAACCAGAACAGCACAAAGTGTTTACTCTGATACTTGTTCAATCAAATATGTGAATTATCCTGGCCCAGCCAAGCCTACAACTTGCTCAGTCATACAAGTTTGAATGTTTCTGGGTTACTTGTTTTCAGCATTTTTTTTTTTTTTTTTTCATTCTTCTTTTAATTTTAAGTCAACTCAAAATAAGAGTACTTCTTCCATAGCCTAACATGAACACAGTTCACACAGCCAAACTGAAGGGAAAGTGGTGGATATATCAGCCCTTGCAGGATAAATAACAGCAACATATTCCTCTAATAGGGGTCTGGGAAAAAGGAGTGCTAGAAGTCTCCAAACAGGGAGAAGGAAGGCAATTAATTCCACATTTCCCATAACATTTTTTAGTTTGTTGGTTGAGCTATTAAAAACACAGTTATTTATAGAAATCTGTAGGACTTGTGTGAAAGGAGACCTTGTTAGGAGGAAAAGTATTCATTTAGGGACCAGCCAAGTATAATGCATACAGTGCTTTTATACCTGCAGGGCATTTCCTCAGGTTAGAGCCAATACATTGGGATGTAGATTTCTGCAGTTTACAGTCTCCCTCTCTCATATTTCTGGAAGTTGGACTTCCCTAGGGAGGAAAGGGACAACTGAGACCTACAAAATGAAAACATGGAGGCAGTGGCTGACCTCCTCCCCTTCAAAAAGGAAGTATCTGGAGAAAGAGGGGTTTCAGGCCTTGTGAGTAATCATCTCTTTCCTTTTGAGAGAAGAACAGGAAGAGAGAATGCACATGCAGTCATGAGACTCTGGAGTTTTGTCCTGATGTATTTATTTCCATTTTTTCCATATGTTGCCTTTTTTGATGGCTGGCATTGTATTTTAATGAACTTATTTTCCCTAATGTGATTTGAAAAAGAAAAAACCAACACAGATTTCATTTCTAGAGAACATTTACAATGAACTGTTACCTAAACACAAAGATCCAAACTAGTAACAGGAGCAGGACTGCAGTTTTGTAGGGAACACTCTGTAAACCCTGCTTGATCCTGGTGAGACAAGCTCAAAATTTCAACTCGGTTTTGCCAAGGAGGTGAACCCTTGCTCAGGGTGAGCTCTTCACCATCAGGGTGAAGCAGAAGTTTGCCTTCAATCAGTATTTCTGTTGCTGCCAACAAAAATAGATGCAGATAGGTGAGAATGCTAAGACACCACTGAGCAGAAGAGCACCAGACCAGGCAGCATGAGGAACCAGCACCTGGCTGCCTTTCAGAGCATTACTTCATATTTCAAGGCACTGAAACTTGAATCCCAGTGGGAAAGCCCATGCAGTTAACAGATATCTGAATATCAGTTTATAGAGTTATGTCAGTTTTCAACCTAATTACTTCCAGCTTCTGTCTAGGCATACAAAAAAAAAAAAAAAAAAAAGCTAAGCAATGCCCAGTATCCACAACTTCCAAAGGAAAAAAAAAAAACACTACAAGAAAACTAATTCCTTGTAGGAAATGTGGTACCAATTAAGTAAAAACCTCTTAGCATCAACACAATATTAGAGAAATGCCAAACTGAGACCCCTGATTTCTCATTCAAAATCTATTTTTTTTTTTTTTTATAGTATGGATATCAAACAGATCAAAGTCTTTTTTTCACTTCGTTGACAACCATTCTTCCCACATTTTCCTGCTCACTTCTCCTTCCCCTTCCACCATCTTTACTCTCCTGCTTCATACTGCAGACAACTCTATTTCTTCCTTGCTCAGCTGATTTTCACAAAGCTTACAGGAATCTTCATGAAATCTTCTACCCATCTGTCCAGTTTGGCTAAAATTAGCCACTAAGCAAAGCAGGATGCTAATTCAACAAGAAAGTAATCTAAACTACCCACCAATAAACAATTTCAATTTGAAGGATTCAAAATGAAACAGAAGCTTATTTAGATTGGTTTAAGCCCCTATTCCACCATATCTCACTTTTCAGCTCAGTACAAAGCAGAACCACTGAGACACCCCGTTAGTGGGCATGGTGGTGATGGGCAGGCTAAACAATCTTGATCTTTTCCAACCTTAGTGATTCATGATAAGCAGCTCCCAAACAAAAGCATTACTCAAGTGTAAACAGACATTATCAAGAAAGTCTTTTCCATGCAACACTAGAGAACTGTAAATGCACAGAATTTTTAGGTTTGAGAAATAATCACTAGCTGATGATACAAGTCAACATTCATACACATCTGCACCATTGCTACAGTGCAGCATGTTACACAATTACTTTTATCCACCTGTGATCTCCTGCTCCATTTTTCTTCCTTTAGCAATTAATGATAGTGCTACTGATTAATATATGAAGTCACGCTTCTTTGAAAGTGCAATTGCAGCTTCCACCACCAGCTAACATAAATTAACACTCATTTACGTGACGAACCTTAGCATTCAGTATTGACATTACTGAACCCAGAGCAGAACTGCAGAAAACAACTGATGAACAGTCCACAGAAATACTTGGGCTTTGAATTTTTATTTTTTAAATCACCAAATCACAACTTTTTCTTCTCCTTCTGGCTGCGAACATGAAGTTATTCAGTATTCATATTACAGTGCAGTCCCATCCCAGGCTGATTTAAAGCCTACATTATAATTGCTAATGATTACTCATGAAAAAGAGACTATTATATGTAAAAACTGCAATCAGTGCTAATCTATTCACCTATCCATTTTACACTGATACATTTTCTAAACAAAGCTCTTCCTGAATTGCTCATAATTAGCTTCTATTCTTACATTTTTAATTGCTCTTCTCCCCCTCCCATTTTTAAACATAACATTTTAGATATCTTCAGACTTTTTTTTTTTTTTTTTTTAAGGCTTGGACTGAATTTTTATGAGTGAAAACCTGGCAGTGTACAATTTGGAATTTTTAAGTAACTCCTATGTTGTCAAATAGTAAATGCATAAGCAGTGTTTCATTAAATACTTTAAAATAAGATCAAGATTTCAAGCACAGCACCAGTCTGTACTGTCTGAGAGCATGTAAGAGTTATGGTACTAAGGCAGAAGTGGGTTAGCTGTCATTTTATTTATTTTTTCAAAAGCTGAGTGCATTCTGCCCCTCATCTGCAGGCTGTCAAGAGCCGGGTAATCAAGAGACATTTGGCACTCCAGCTGGGAAAAACACTGCATTTAAGGGTCTCACTCTTCAGAGACTCTAGTGCTGTTATGCCAGCTCAGATATACACAGTATTGGAGATGCTCTTCCCTTTCCTTCTGCCCTTCAGATACCTGAGCAGTATTACCTGGCAAGGCAATTAGAAAAGTTCACAAGAGCCAACAAAACACTTCTTATATACAAAGGCATTCTCTACAGTACGTAGCTTAAGTTCTCCCAGGAATTAGATAATGCATCTTGCTTAGAAACATCCCTCTGTCAAAATTGCACTTGGAGAAAATGGAATTCTAATCACAATTCTCACTCTGGTATTTTCTCCTTCCCACTCTACGAAAATCGATCCCAGCTTATATCCAGAATAAAGCCTTATCTCTGGTCCTCAGAGGGTGAGAAGGAATGCATTTGGCTTTAGCTACAGGCTAAAGAGAGCAGCTTGTTGCTGAGCCTCCTCTGCCAAGCCTCTCACACAAAAAGTTACGTAAAAGCAGAGAAAATTACTATTTCAGCTTCATTTGACTTGTGGAAAAGCCACTGATTTTAATGAACTGTTCTTCTGCTAAAGCACTTATAAGTGGTATTTGCTAATGCTCATCTCTACATCAATTTCAGAGGCTGTTGGAAGAGACTCTCAATCTGCAAGAGTCCTTCACCACCAGTTCTGTGCAATTTGCAAAATGTTGCACTAATCAGTGGGTGCTTTAATCTTCATAAATACAGGAAAGCTCTTAGTCACTAGTGCTAGAGAGACTGGAGAAATTTGTGCCAAAACATTTTATTCCTTTCAGAAGTTTTGCATTTTTAAGCTCAGCAGAAGAGGCAGCAGAGCAGAGAAGTTTTGCATTTTTAAGCTCAGCAGAAGAGGCAGCAGAGACACACACGAGTCTGGAACATGGAAGAGTCAGAGCTTATTCACAGCATGCATGAATTTTCCAGCACAGTTTATGAACGAGGGTCACTAATGGACTTCCAATCAATCCAGACAGCGCTATGAGCTGTTTTCCCTACAGAAATTCTCCACCACCTTCGCAAAATTTGTGTATACATATTGCATGCACATATTGTGTGCATAAGTTTTGCACATGAGGACACTGCCACATTTGGTTTCCAGTCAAGCATCCTGGCAGAGCACCCATGTTTCACATGAAGGCAGAACTGCTATTTGAAGCTGCCCCACACATCTAGGAAAAGTCATCTTTTGGATTTTTTGACCTTGCTTTTGGTCGTGTTCAGATTACCACCACATGTCACACTTCATCAGAATTGCTCCAGCATTCATACTCAAGTGCCCCTGCTGACATGAACAGCAAAGCACAGTGTGCTTCTTGACAAATCCTCTTTTCCTCTTCTAGACCTGTGTTACTGCAATGCTTGGAACCAAAGAAGAACATTATCATAGGTGAACTTACAGGAAGTCACATTAAAAAAAAAAATCTGTTTTCCAAAGCTGCTTCTATGTGTACTGAAGCCTTACTTTCCAGGAAGCAAAAGGGCATATGGCTGCTGATAGGAAGCTGGGAATAAACTCTTTTTGCTTTTACTTTCTCATTAAAATTCCTCTATCCCAACACAGGAGCTTATCCAAATTACTTTCTTATCCTGTCCTGTTAACAGAGAGGAGAGAGAGCACAACTCAAGGGTGTCCAAGGGTGTCAGAGGCAACATAGTTATTTGTTCTGCTGTCTTTTATTCCTGTACCAAAAATACGGCTCTCTTTTATGAGCCTTGATTTGATGCAAAATCACTGTGTTTTGAACAGAGTTGTCAATCTGATTTAGGACTTCCACAAGCCTTCCACAAGGCTCCATAACATATAATCATAATTTGATTATCTGCAGTTCATGTGTACCTGTTGAGTCAGAGAATTAGCTTATAAACCTTTTACAAGCAAGAGAAGATATTTCCCTTCATGGAATTCCACTCTACCTAGTGACACAATAATGAAGAAGGGTTATAGGAGTTCAAAATGATACATTTCCTCTTAGTATGCCATACTCCAGGTCTTAACAACAAGCAAAAAAGATGGCTGCCAGACAGCACCTGCAATTCTAGCCCCAACTGAAGGGATGTTGGCTCAACATATATCTACATCTCCTCCCAAGCAATGGGGGCTGTAGTGATAGAGAATCCCACACACAGAAGAGATGAGCAGAACACCTAGTAAGAAGAATTCTGTGACATCGAAGGCTTTGTGGTAGGCTTCCAATTGGCTGTAACCCAGGTACTTCTCAGCCTATTGCCCTATCTACTTCAGTGATAACACATACTGAAGTTGCATTAGTATTGGTTATGTGGACATTAATTCAGATTGATAAAAATATTTTAGCTCATTCTGAAAAATAAAGAGAGAAAAATCTAAATTAGCTCTCTTCCATTATCCCTAAATTATTAATCCTTCTCATCAATGGAAACAAGCATGTCCCACATTGGTGCAAATTTGCTGTGTGAGCATTGCCTAGCATTATAAGTGTATAGCCAAAAATTATTACCATGCTTTACCTCTTCACATTAAGTACTTCTTCTCACACGGAGCTTCATTTCAATGTCCTGAAGACTAGTGTAGCACTCCTTCCACTATAGCTGAGGATCAGAGCAACACTAATCAATCTTACAGTGGCTGAGAAACAACTGTTGGTGGGTGTTTGATAGGTCAGCCTATCAATCTGTATAACCTACAGATTATAATGGCTGCAATCAAAACTAACCAACAGTAGCTTTCATATCACATTGACAGATTATATAATACCCATTCTTACGTAATGTTTGAGATGCATTACCTCCATGCCTTTTGGATCCCACCAACTGTCTGATAACTTTTATTATCTTTCAGTAAAGCAGCATATTTTTGCCCTGCAGAAGTTCTGTATGTACTTGCAACAGGAAATGAAGGTGTTCATGCAAAATATTGGAAACAAAACACTCCAGAGCCCACAAGAATTAAACCAATAGTGCATCTGCTGAACACTGATTATGACATGGTTGTTATTGCATTAACACTTACAGGTAGATAAAAGTTGGCATACAAGTATACTTCTCCACAGTTGGTGTTTTTCCGTGCCAAAACATACTTCTAAATGAAGCAGTGATTTGGATATCTCTGATAAATAAGTGACAGATCCCAAGGCATCAACTTGCTTCATACCATGTGGGGCGGTTGCTGACAATTCTCAGAAGTGAAAATGTTCTTGCAAAGTCAGTGTCACAATGCAGAGTTAGACTGGAGCAGAACATCTTAGTAACCCTACTGATATCAGCCTTATAGTTTGATCCTAAGTGAATTTGTTAACCAATTACCTGTGGATAAGGAAGCAATTCTGGGCTGCATATTTTTGCATTATTTTGTATAATATTTTGTATTAGCTCCTAAGTTGCCATACCACATTTCATACAGACAGAAAACAACCCAGTACTTTAATTTTGGAAAAGTGTCATTATTTATTATCCAGTTTTTTATCAGTTTACTTTCATATTAAGTAGTAAGTATAAAGGAGTACTGAAGTCCTGCATTATTCTTCAAATTTACTTCATACGCTGTAGGAAATAGGAATATGTTCATTTCTGGTTACCAAGTTATATCCAACCAAATTTAACTTAATGGAATGTAAAAGTTCCAAAAGACGCAAAAATTCTAAAATAACCTTGTTCACGTAGACATCCTTCACATCTTCAGCTTTTATCAAATTACAAACTTAACTAAAAACAATATAAAAATTAATCCCATGAATATTCAGTATTTCCTCGTATTTTACAATCAGTTCTGTAAATAAGAAACCATTTCAGATTGCAAACAACTGAATTTTTAGATATACTCATTGAGGTACTTCTCAGAAGTACATAATATGAATTGGGCAGTAGTCCATAGATTTAAACTAACATCAGTTTCAGTCAGGAGACATTCACATGCAAAGTAACTGAACTGTAAGTGTCCCGCAAGGCAAAGCCTAAAGCAAATAAAAGAAAAATTTGACAAGTTTACCTTTAAGCATGTAAGAAGTTTGAACACTTCTGGTTTGAAGGAGCACTGCATAGCTCATTGCACTTGTTCCTGAAGGAATTCTTTTAATTGCATGTACATATATACACAAAAAGCAAAATAGACAAACTCATTCCCTGTATAGAGGAAATCATAAATATTTCCCATATTTTTAAGCAGAGATCAAGAACAGGAAGTTGCAATTTTGGAGCAGGAATTGCTCACCCAGCTTGGAGCATAATAAGTAGGATGTAACATTCAGCTACAGAATTCTACTGCTGGGCAACGAGCTCCATTTTTTAGGAATATATGAGGTTTTTTTGCTAGGAAAAAAAAAAACCTAAATGCAGATTTCATTTATTTCTGTTCAACTTGGAATTTACGTATAAACTCGTAAAGGGTGTATAAGACCTACTCAAAATTCTTGTAGTGTTATCAAAACAGACTTATTTACCTCCTTGTTGTTTTCCAGTCCATGTTCAATCTGACGATGAATGCTGTATATCTAATCATAATCCTGCTGTTATCACAGCTGCTGTGTGCTTTATTTTTCATGACTCAAAGACAGATGTACCAAAATTGCCCTAGATCCCTGCCAGCCTTTTCAATTGCATTATACAATCAATTAAACTTTCCTGACCCTATTCCTATCTCTAGATAAAATTCAGACATTGGCACTTGAAGAACCAAATCGTGTGTGTAAATTGGTTCTAATGACAGTTATAGATGTGTAGTCATATGCAAATACTGTATTATCAAGCATTAAAATGTCCAGGAGCAGTAGCTAGATGGATGCAGTCAAGAAAAATTAACTAGAAAATGCATACTCCAGATACTTCCCACAGTATGTAATGCAATTAAACAGAAGCAAAGGGAAATTCACACTAGAAACTGCCTCTCTCCTGCAGTGCCTATTTATTCCCCATCATCTGTTATTATTGTTGAGAATCTTCACATTGTATCCCAATTAAGCAAATCTCTCAGAATTAATAAGGGTTCGCCTTCTCTATCACCACATCTCTAATGGTTGGAACTGAAAACATTGGCACCTCATGCTGTACACGAGTGTGAGCAGTTAGCATAATAACAATTGTAAGATGCACTTGCCAAAAAATGATTACAAGTGAAGCTTTATTGCAAGGGTGCCTTGTTTAGGAGGATTTAGCACAATTCGGTGGGGTGACAGCAGTTGTCAGCCATTGATACTGAACATAATAACTATTAAAAAGACAACTTATTTATTGAATATTCAGAGAGCTAAGCTGTTGTTTGGATGTTTCTGGAATACAGATTATTTTCCCATGGTTTGTTAGTCTGCCATAATAGAGGTTTTTAAAAACTCTCCGGGACAAACTCTGTTTTGTTTGACAGCCCATCAAATGAGATTCATATGCCCTATGTCAACAGAATGACAGCAAAGTACCTTATCAGTATGAATAAACCATACATCCAAACCATTTATTGATCCTAACTTGTAAATCACCTGTGAAGAGATTTTAAGGACTCTGCCATATGATTAAGGACATTTGAGTTCTTATCACATCTTTGTGTTTTTTAACCCAATTCTCACAACTTAAAAAAAAAAACACACACCTATGTACACACTCTACATGAACTTACATGCCTCCTTCCTTGTGATCACCACTGATGTTTCACCAAAATAAACAAGTGCATGCGCACTCGCTCAAGTGCCTCTCTTTCCTCATGATCTGGCAGAGAATGAATGGTCCTCTGTTCCACTGATGAAAAAACACTTGGGAGAGTTCAGGGAGTAGGATTTCACTTAAGAACCTCTACTCTAACATGCTAGTTCAACACAGCCCTGCCTAACTCTTTATCCACACTTGCATTAGCCCCCTTCCTACCCTCCCCGCTCCCCTGAGGAAGGAGCCCTGCATTCTGTTCAGAAAAGAGCTCATTGGCAAATGCGTTTGTCACACTGTGGGGACAACATGTGGTGCAAGTAGGCTCCATGGCTGCTTGAAGTGGTTGCCACTTCCACATGTAGGCTGCAGCCTTTGCACATACTTGTAGCATACTAAAATTTTACAAGTCCAAAGTAAAGGGAATGCAACAGCCCATTTTTCTCCTGCCCTTTAATCAGAAAAAAATAGTAGCTACAGAATCCTTTCCTGAAGACAGACCCAATTTCGTCATGAGGTCTATTTTACAGGTATACAAAGTACCTGAGGCTAGAGAAAACTTCTGAATTTCAACCAAGGAATAACCTAACCTAAAGCTAAACAACTGCTAAGTAAACACATCATTTCCTCATTGCAGCCTTGATCATTTCCATTTTTATCTTTCTTTGCCTTGTAATAGGCTCCAAACTAAGCCCAAGAACTCCCCCAGCACATGCACTTTCTGTGGCTGTTATGGTTGCAAGCAGCTGTGTACATAACACACCATTAGACTCCTCAACCCATGTCAGCAAACAACTGGATCAATCCTCAGCTTCAGCATCTGGGACCTTCAATCTGGCCGCCAGTCACATTTGCTGCCTTCACCTTTTTCAGCATACACCATCTGGTACACATTTTAATCATCAGGAGTCTTTTTACTGAATTAGCTGACTTTAGGTCAAGCATTTGTTCAATGTTTTTTTTCCTGTTAGAATCCAGCAAGTTCAGACATACAGGTTTTGCTGCCCTTTGCTCTCTTACAAAAGGACCCGCTTGAGCAGTTCCCTCCTTTTTCAATAAATTATTGCATAAATTATTTTGAACCACCACAAAATTCAATTATCCCATCAGATCTTTCACCCACAGAAAGAATCTTTGAATTCCTACCATATTTTTGGAAGAAATCTTTTCTTCCAAATACCTGCCACAAAAGCAAGATCACCAAAACCTAGGTTGTTGTGAAGTTTTACATCCTTAATGAAGTGCTAAAAAAAAAAAAAAAAAAAAAAAAAAAAAAACATATTTGCAGGGCATAGGTAAAACAGTTCAATAAAATGGTGACACATGTAAATCTGTGTTTTTAGAGTCTAAGCCACAAAGTCTTTGATATTGTCATAATGAAGGAAGGCTGTTATTAAAATAATTATGCCAAAACAGTATGGATTATCAACTCCATCATCTATTAGCTCCCTAAAACAACTGAATAAAACAACATAAGAAATACACATCAAATGTAAACTCAGTGGGCATGTCTTCACATTCAGTATGTCAGATCTCAGACAAACTCAAATCATGTAACAAAATTTCTCCAATTATGGTTAGTGCTTTGTTTTTGTTCTTCATTTTTTAAATTGAAGATTTTCATAGCTTTTCATTGGTATAAACAGATTAAATGAGATCTTCCTTAAGAAAACATTGTAAATATTCATCTGTGTTTATGAGAAATTTGCATTTGGTATCAGTGTGTATTATATCATTCATTAGGTACATTACCCTAAGTAAGGGCTTCTTACCTAAATCAAAGGCTTTACAAGAACTTAATGTATACTGAGATTATTCAAGAGCCTTTTGAATGAGAAACACAATCTGATCTACATCTACTGTTCCTTTAGGACAGGCCACATTTCTGTCTTGTTTACTCAGAGACCTTCCTTAGAATCTGAAAGTGGAGAACATCTTCCCAAACGTCAGAAAAATCCTCATTAAGATGTGAACTTCTGGCATACTTCTCACAGAGCTTTAATTTCCCACTGCACGACCACTGTTCTATATGTCATCTTATTTCAATTTGAAGCCTTCCCTAATTATCTTTTTGTCTCGTTAAAGGATCAAAATCCTCCAAAGTAGTGGACTGCTCTGGAGATTTGTTTCCATCAGAGAGATTTTGTTCATAAGACCAGTTTAATTTGCTGTACCTTGATTGTGTCTAAGTTTAAGGCTGTTCCTTTGCTACAGTGAGGCAGGCTAAGCATAAAGCTACAGCATAATAAAATAATTCTAATATTTCCCCTTCTCAAATCATTAGCATCCAAAGCAGGCTTCTCCTTGCAATCTCCTCCTTCTTTGCGTTCACAATATGTACCTTTTTATATACACTTATGCACTCTACTGTCCACTTGTTTTGTTTCATTATTAGACACTAATTTTCTGGATGACAAGAGGAAGGAAACACCTTTTATTAAACTGTTATGAGTGCTAGCAATGAAGTGGTAAACGTGATCCATTCCCCAAAGCTCAAAATACATAGTTCCTTATACTCAGAAGAAAAGCAAGTTAGTCTTCAATCCTTGAATTTGTCTTAATTTCCATAATACAAATTTAAATCAGTACCTAGAGCTCAAATCTAGACAGTTTGCATACAGAGGTTTCATTTCAGCTGATGTTAAAACAATCTCATTCTTTTCAATGTATGATAGCTTATTGAAATAGTTTCTACTCAATCAGTTTTTGAAATACTAGTCTGGAACAGTGCCAGATAGCCATCTACTAAACTCCATTCTCTTATATTTTCAGGGTGAGTTTCAAAAGCTGGACACAAAACACACAGAGTAGGTGAATTCTGAGGAATGGGAACATTCACCCAGAGGCAGAAGCCCTGGTCACGTGCTGGGAGTGGGCAGAAGCCATATCACCATATTACATCCCACGGACAGGACCTCACACAGCACATACACACACTGGCCTCACATCCCCATAATCTCCCCAGTAAATCCAAGTCTATTTCAAGCTTCATTTACAAAATAAAAATCAATTTACACAACCAAAAATCAAGTCAGCATGGAAGACATTCTCATCTACTCCCAGATGGGCTAGTAAACAAACAGTGTAAGTAAACACAGTGCAGAAATCTCTCATTTGAAGCTCAGGAAACACAAGCTCTTATTTCTCTGTTGCACTTACCCTGTGGTCTAATACAAATCCTTTTTGTCTCTTAGTGTTCTTCTACTCCAAGAATGGATTTAACTTTTCACATATCGTGCAATGTAACTCATAGCACCAAACATACACATAGTATGAGTTATGTACATGACCAGCTCTCCACCATGAGACCAGCTGGTCAATCATTCTTTATCTACAACACAATCTCAATTAGCTCAGGCTAGTTATACCTTAACATACAGCTCCACACTGGTTACAGAAGAATCTCACTCATCTCTGGTCCATCCTCCGTAATCTCTCTTATAGCTGGAATTGTCTGTGTCTTTACATTATTTCCTCCTTTATGAATAGGTTGGGAAAATTAATTCTTTTGATTCAAGCGAATGCTTTCATATACAGTGTATTACAATACAAAATTGAAAAAACTAGTGCTTTATTAACTATACAGATTAGACAACACAGATTATTCAAACTCTTGCTGAAAGTCTCAACATACTGGGCAAATGGGCACTACACGTTTGGTTTTGTTTTTATTTTAACATTTGAGGTAATCTCACCCTGTTCTGGAAGAACCTACCCATCACTTTCTCATCAAGTACTCACTAAGCATTCTTTTCCTTATACTGTCCTCACATGAAACCCTAAGTGATGAAAGTCAGCCGTACACTCCAGTGCAGCTCCACACCTGGCAATTGGTAGTCCTCATGCTATGCGTTCTGGAAATAGAGATCAATTTGTGTGATCTCTTCACATTCATTCTTCAGTCTAAACTGCAGCGTCCAGCCCAATTTTACAATTTTATATTTATGAGCACTGCTCCAAACAAGCAAAAGGCCTCCTGCTGCTCTCTGCAGAATGAAAGCATGTGTCTGACAGGAAGCAGAGAAAGCTATTTCAGGATTATTCATCTGGCTCAAAGTTAAACAGAATTGCAAGATGAAAATGTAGCAAGTCCTTAAAACAACATGACACCTTCCTGACTTGTTTTTTGAAGGACTGCCTAATAATAAAATTAAAAAAAAACCAAACTTATTATTTAGTTTTAAAGAATTCAAGTTTTTAATAACCAGGGTGAAAGACCACTCATTTCATTTTAAGAAAGCACCTCCTTCAGAAGACAAGAACCAGGGTTAACAAAAGGTTAATATCTGTCATCTGACAAAGATCAGCATCTCCCCATTCCAGTGGCTAACATTACAGGGGCTACAACAATTAAACCATAAGAAAGCCATAACCAGTGTAATGTAATAGCTGTATTAGTCAGGCAGATCATTTTACATGGCTGGGTATTCTGAAAGATTCCATGAGGATTCCAGATGTAAATTCTTGATGAAAAAGGAAATGATAGAAGCGTCTCAAAGATTTATTTTTTACTTTCTGTTTAGCACAGTGAGCACATGGTAGAATAATGAGTCCATTCATTCATAATTGCAGATGTTTTACACATCTTGCTGAAACATGTGCATTAATATGTTATACGGAGTCTTCTCTATTTCCATATTGGTACAATAATTATTCTTTGATTTGGACATCTGAAGTGCATACATATATGCATAAACTTTCTTGAGCTCCTATTACAGTTAACACTGTTGCAACTCATGTCAATCACAAATCAAATTTCTCATCACTAGAAGGCATAGACGCTGTAGAGTTGCTGATACATATCTATAGTTCGCACTGTTAAGCTCTAGCAAGCCAGGAACTAGGGCTCTTTCCTGCACGTTACACAGTGCAAACCTCTTCACCCATGTTAGCTGATAACAGAACATCATATAACATGGATATCTTTATAGCCACTGTAAGATTACTTCCAGTAATCTTGGAACTCTCATAATCTAGCTGACTGCTGTATATAAAACTTTTATAATGCCCCGATATACAGCTTCAAACACAGCAGAAAGATACTATAAAGAAAAAACACCTAATTTTAGGAAATAAATTTATTCGTTTAATGAAGTATTAAAAAACTCTTTGGATTGTTTCCTTTCTACAATTATTTTCTTCTAAGTCTCTCTCCTTCTCCTGTTCATTGCCCTCCAAATCAAGATACATTACTTCAAAATGCTGTATTCCCTCTAATTTTATGCTTTTTTATTAGCCTGACACAAGACTGAAGGCATCTCACCTATAACTACATTGCCCAAAGATTCCTTACATCTTACTCGGTCCTGCCAACTTCCCCTACCCACAGCTGTTTTGCCAACACAGTCATGAACTTCCTACTAACAGCTTTATCTCCATGGTCATGATATCACTGCATCCAATTTTCACTAACTCTTAGGATCTTTTCACACTTTTATCCAACTGATGCTTGGGTATTTCATGGGTTTTTTGTTTGTTTTTTTAAATGAATGCGAGCACCAATTGCTCATCACTGAAGCACAGAAACAGAAAACCAGCTGCCTTCTATTCAAGGGCACCAAAGCCATTCAGCCTCTACTGATTAATCCTTGTTTTGCACCTTCTGTTGCTGTAATAAAGCAGAAGCCTCTACCATTGCCTTGATGCAGACCCAAGTGCTTAACTAAAATGCCAACCGGATCACACTGGTCAACTTTGATTATTTTGCTACAAGTCTATCAACCAAAGCTTTTCAATTTCATCCCAATTCACAAGTATACATCTGTGTATGATTGCATGCTTAAAGACAGATTAACAAAAGTAGCAGTAACTCCAAAACATTTTAAAAGGACAAGAGACAATCACTAAACTGCACGAAAACAAAGTTACTGAACTACTGGGAATCAGAGTGAAGTTTTTAGTTAATTTTCTTTGAACAGATTCACACTTCAAGCCTGTATTTTTGTTTAATTTCAGAGTACATGCTCTTCAGTACACACACTCACTAAAGTTGCATCTCACACACTGCTTGACATTTCTGATTTACCTGGATTCTTAAATCTTAGCGTAAGCAAAGTCAGTAAGAACACTGTTGTCTGGATACACAAAGATAAAAACATTTGATCTATATGACAAAGTATTCATATAATTAACCTCAAAGTTTACCCTCTGCAGGAAAAAAAAAAATATGTTCTACATTATTAGTATGGAAAGGTGCATCATGAAAAATCCAACTCCTTCATGAAAGAAGTAAAAGATAAATGACTTTTAAGTCTCCATACAAAGCAAGTTTCCCCAACCTGTCACTGAAACACTGCACATAACAGTTTTTTAAGCTTTGAGTGTTTTCCAGCATATTTCTATCTTAGCTGTAGATAGTACATGTAATTTTGTTTAGTCTACAGCTATGCACAGATAACTACTGAAGAAACTTCCTATCAGCACTGGATATATATACTGACATTCTCAGTCAAATATGCTGCATCATTATTCTTGCCAGAACACAGGTGAAGTTTATTTTCACCCTATAATTTCTACTGAGACAGATTAATTTAAGACGCTTCCAAAAGTAAAGTGTACAAGATACAAAATGAATTATAAACATGTCAAAGTAGGAGAAAGAATTAGTGATGATGGTTGAATCTCAGCAAATTTCACGTTCCATTCACAAAGGGAATCATTTGAGCTTAATACAAACTAAGTGCATCTGAAAAGCTAGGCTGAAGATGGAAGAAGCATCTGAAAAAAAAATTTCAATCCCACTCTCAGCTTTCTATCCAGGTGAGAAATAATAGGAAACAGCATTTGGGGCTTTTTTGTTTGTTGCTGTTGTTTGCTGGTTTAGGATTTTGGTAATTGTGTCCCTAGTCAATGCTGAAGTTTGGAATTCACATTTAAGACTCAAACAAGTGATGTTACAGAAATAGTTTGGATATAAGGTAAAAAGGCCACACGTAAGTTCATGCACATACTTGACTGAGTTTACCTGAAATAGGTATTGTGGCTCCTGCAAAGAATGAAAATACTGCCATCCATTGAGGGGCTCTCCCAAAGCAACCGACATGAGCTACTGACTGAAGCAGTGATTTATTTAGGTTAATTTAGGTTTAGACAAGTTGTGTGCATTTTTTTCATATCAGAGTCTTTTCATGACTAAACATAAGGGCTGTGGAAGCATGAAAACAATTTGCCATGGAAAGCTGCTTCTCACCCCTGTGAAAAGGCCATGTTTTCCCAATATGATTAAAGAAAAATTAACAATTTTGCCTGGAGGATGTATTTCTTTTACTGTGCCATGTGAAGTGCTGTTTGTTGAACAATAGGCTTTGTATGCAAGTGTAGTTTTCCTCTTCATCAGAAACTCACAACCAGGGATGTTAAAAACATACAGATTTTCTTAAGAGTGAGTTTTTGTGGCTTTTTTTGGTTTAAAAGAAAAAATGTTGTACATTCAGTGAATATCTCATTCAAGTTGAAAAAAAATAAGCAAATGCCTATTATGCAAAAGCTAAATTATTTTGCACATGACATTGCATTTGGCAGGCTTTGAGTTTTTTTTCTCTTGAATACTAAAAGCTCATGTTGCAGACACTAAAGCAATGAAACAAAACCTACAGAAGAAAATGGAATTATAGCCTTAAGCATGATGGTATGCGAGCCTGCATGCTGTTCTTTGTTAAACAAGTGCCATGCTCCCTGTCTGTCAGGGCTCTCATTTGCAGCAATAGCTCAGTGCTGCCTCTCTAAGTGACACATAGCCAGGAAAATAAGATTTCAATGAAGCCTCACACAATTAAAGTGGTAAATATTTCACATGCTATTCTGGTGCCTGCAGGAGGCGAAGCTTCATGTGGAGCTAACTTACCCGCCACAGCCAAAGGAAATGAAGCAGTTTCAGCTATCAGATGGCATGCTTAAATACGTGCTCCAAAGATATTGCACATGCTTTGCTTTGTTTTAATAAAAAAATGGGGGAGGTGGGGAAGAGGCCAAGTTGCAAAAAGAGCAGCTCAATCTTCTAAGACACGCAGTACCTATGGGTCATACTGTACTATCGATTGCTCTGCAGAACTCTTCTTTGATTTCTACAGGGAGTTTAGCTTAAAAATTGATGATTCAATATGCCCTTATTAAAGCAGCCACATTAGGAAAAAATTCTTACCTGGCTAAGGCTGACTCCTGCTCCCACTGAACAAGAACAACCCTTCAAGCCCCAATTTTTATAAGACCTTTAGACCCAAAAGGCTACCTTGCAGAAAAAATAGTACAAGTGCTTTCAAATAAGATGATGCAAGTGCAGGATTGGGACCCAAACCTCCGCATTGGATCTTAGAGCCACTTGCCTCCACCTCACATCCCCTAAAACTACAGGCAGAAAACATGAGCAGAACTAGCACAAAAGCAAAATATACCTGCACCAGAAGTACCAACTTCTTAACTGGGGAAAAAAAAAAAAAAGATTTCCCAGTGCCTTTATTGGCACATGCATTTAACGAGTCCTAGAAAGGCTCTTCCACTGCTGCACACATTTTGGGACAAGTGGGACAGGAAGCAACGTGCTGTCCAGCTGAGTTGTGTAACTACCAGGCAGGCTCCATTGTAAAAGGGCTACAAAGTTTTGAGAGACACTGCAGTTCACAGTCAAAACAACTCACTGAAGGATTTTACATATCATGCTCCTTGGTTATTTAATTTGAAAACACATAACAAGATATCAGTGTCAGTTTCTACCTTTTTGTCTGTACTACTTACAAAGACATGGTAGTATTTGTCTTTTATATGTCACAGGGGAGACTTCTGTATGCACATCACAAAGGCTGGTGTGGGTTATGGTAGATCTGCTTTGCACAACTACATACTGCTAGTACGGGAGCAATACTTGAGCCCACCCCTGTCCTCTGCTGGGTGTAAGTACTGCACATTTTCTCCCTTAAAGTCTGCAGAGATAAAGATAAGAGGTAGAAAAAAAAAAAAATAACAAATTGTGAGGGTGAGAGATTGGAAGGTTAAGACAATAGAACGACACCATGTGCTGAACTCAGCAACAAAAGAGTTTGAGATGAAGTGCCTTCCTTGAATCTTCACAGTGTGCAAAAATTCACAGAATAGGTTTGCCTACAGAGAAAAAGCATGGTGGGGAAGTTCCAAATATGAGAAGCTGAATTCCCACTTCCAAGGCACACATATTCCCAAACCCCACTCAACCTTTCTTTGTGAACTCCTGAGTCAAGCACACTCCACACTGAACACGAGTACACACTGCCACAAACCACCTCATGGACATACCTTGCTCAGTCTCAGAGCCTGCTACTGCGTTTCATCTAGAACTCCATGAAGAGAAATCAGGCTCTAACGGGAAGAGAGGCAGAGAAAGCTTTCAGTCTCAACTGCTAACAGCGCTAGTAGTATTTTGAGGTTGAAAGAAGATAGCTGATAAGGTAAGCTCATTACACCTGCCGTTTCCAAGATCTGAGTGTTTAGGATTCACAACTATCATCTTAAAATCCAAGAGGGATTTTCTAGTGCAGTCCTTGAGGACAGTCACTTAGACAAGACTTACGCTTCTCTACTTTTCCAAGTCTGGTTTTCCACAGCTTCAAGCTGAGCCTTTAATTTTCTTCCAAATGAAAATGTTTTTTGAGGGTTTTTTTTCATGGCAAGGTCAGCAAGACTACAGCTAAGTGCAACAGGAACCAACACAAGAGTAAATGCAGAATATCCCATCACCTGCAAAATGCTGATAATGAGAGCAGCTGAGCTAGAAAGCCACTTGTGGTATTTAACCCAGCTGTAGTAGGGATTCATTAGATACTGTCTGTAACATGCTTTGAAAATGAAAAGCACAAGATAAACATGCTCATCTTCATCCTCATCACCACCACTACACTTAATCCCACCTAACAGTATGAGGCATCACACCAACGTTTGGTGTTGCATGGGGCTGTCGGGCTGTACTGCAGGAGCAGCCCCAGCCTTGCATGGCCTCAGACATAGCCATAGCCAGGTTTCACACTGATTCAAAGTTCAAGTGGTTTGAAGATGTCAGGAAGACAGAAGGATTATGCTGCCGTACATTCTCAAGTGAATATCTGCCTATATTACAAATTCGATGCACTTTTAAGCAAATGACAATTGATCATTGGCAAGATCTTTTGAAAAATCATCTATTGTTCACTCAGACCAGCTCAACTGTAATAAATTCCTAATGCATTCTGCCTAAAAAAGATACAATAGTACCCAACAATGATAGTGACTTTCTTTTTTAAAGCGTAAGCAGCAGTGACAGTAGCAAAGCAATTATCAGCTTTCCCTGGCATTTCATTTACAAACTGCATAACTCCTGAAGCCTTTGAGGTAGATTAGAGGATGCTGTGGTCTCAAGACCGTTTAACACCTTCCTTTGAAAACCACCTCTACCATAAGAGCTGTAGAGCAAAGCAGAGCAGCCCTTTCACTTATCCATTGTTATACGGACTGCATCTAGACAACGGGGGTGCTGCAAATGGTATTCGCAGACTTCAGTTAACTCTTGAAAAGCAGTATTCACTTAAATGAATGAGAGGAGGAAAAAAAAAAAAAAAGACAGACATTCTGCTGTTGGATTGCACATTCACTGGCAATAAAAAAAAAAAAAATGTAGAATTGCATTATACAGAAAATAAGCATGCTTGGTTTCTGCATTTTTTTTTTCTTTCATCTTCAAAATATTACCTTTAACTTCTGGATGACTTATTCCAAGAAGTCCAAAGCAAAGTTAGGTGAACATGCCTCAGTGAGCACAAAGAGGCATCAGTTTACAAGTACAGGACACAGACTGTCAAGGAGTGTGTTTTTCTGGAGCGCTCCAACCAACCAACATCTCACAGTAGTACTTGCTTTCATCAAATATCCCACCAAGAAATTGGCCTTTCAAGGTAAAGTTGGGATGAAAGGAAAGTTAGCTTACCTTACAAGGAAAGCAACACAGAGTTTAACTAAAAGTCACCTTTTCAGAAAAGGTTTGGGGATAACTGCAGTCACAAGGAAGAAGGCTGCAAGAGGTAGAGTACTCCCAAGCACATGGTGCACACCTAACAGCTTGCAGGCATCTACCACCTGCCATGCAGACTCCTGATACAGGTCCTATGTTACAATGGAACGGTTAGCATGAGAATCAGGAAGTGTACTTGTATTAATTTGGCATTTTAAGACCAGCAATATGGAAGCAACTCACTTCCCTCACCCAGAAGAGGGAACTTACCTCTCTATCTTGTTTTTCTGCTCCACATTTATTTCCTCATAATAGCATTAACTTTTGAAATTATACAGCAACATTGAGACTATGAAAGTAACTGCATGTGCTCAACAGAAACAGGTGCAGAAGCAGGAACACACTAGCTAACATGCAGGAGAGGGGTTCACAAAGGGAGCACAAAGTTCTTCAGTATTCCTGCCATAAAAGCTTTAAAGCACGCTTTTATTTTGTAAATAACCTCACGTGGGGATAACTAAGGCCTCAGCTGATTCAATCTCATGTTAAAAGGACAGAATCACACAGCAAAGCACCATGACAAAATTCATAAGACTACACAGTCACTCAATTTCATTCAGTTTCTATCCAGACAAACTCCGAAGCAAGTACATTTTAGATTTGGGTAACTCACAATTCCCCAAGTTATCACAGAAAAACTCGACAGCCTTTTCCCAAAATCTATTTTATGATGACCTTACAAACCATGCTAGAGATTAACCACGACAACTTCTGTGCTCTGGCTTTTTCCAAAGGGGCCTCAACTTATTCCTTGTCTCAGAGTTGAGAGAGCACAAGACTGCATACCTCATCTCCTCTTAACAACAAACCACCCAAAACCATGAGGTTTTCATAGGAAATTCAGCTCGGTACCAACCTCAAAATAGATGCCTACATATAAGAAAGCATTTATATTGCACCATGCTACAAGAAAAGCTCCAAGGTTATGCCACGATTGGCTAGTCTTCCATTCAGAAAAGCAGGGCACTTCCAGTGGGCCACCAGTGACATGGTCACAACTCTGGTAGAGTAATACAACTCTTATAGACCTACTACCAGCTTCTACATATGTTTCATATAACCTTAGTGTTCTACACATATACTGAGAAACTTCATCAGAAAACATTTGCATTTCAACAGAAATCATCTTTTTAAGTGATCCAGTTTGCCTTCAAGATCAGATAAACTTACATATCAGTACTTTCTGGCTTGCAGAACACAGCAGAAACACACAGCTCAAAGTTCAGTGAACTGCATAGGAAGAGTCAGGGAAAAGGAAATTGGATGGATAAACCTCTAGAAATAGGATTGAACACAGATTAGCCTGGAAAAAAAAAAAGTTTCTAGGAAATACTGATACTTGACTGGCGCTGAAATTAGAAGAACTACAAAGAAAGCAATTAGCCACTGTAGTTACATTCTGTGTAAAATGGCTGCTTAAAGTTATGTTGTAATAAACAATGGGTTGTACTAAATTCAGAATGTAACTGTTGGCATAAAGAATACCATCCATTGTATTTTAAGGCATACCATACCTTAAAATCAAATTGGAAACTGAGCAGAGAAATAGTTCTCTTCTTGACCCTCTCTGTGTTTATACTCCAACCTAAGCCCAACACATGGCTTTGCTGTACACATTGTATGAGTGCCCTCTATAATTAAATCTTCATTCAGATCTCCTCCTGCCTTCTTCATCATCCTCGGTCAGATCACAACAGGAAAGGAAAAAAAATGAAACTTGTCTGGAGTGCAGAAGCAGAGAGGAAGAGATACTATTTATTGAAGCAGGCCAATGGTGGTGGGGTGAAAAAGTCTCAATTCTCCCATCTCAGAAACATTGAGCCTGGAAATACCGCTGAAATCACATTTGGGAACAAAGCTCCACTGTAAGTAGGCTCACCCATGAGTGTTGCTAAGCAATGGAGAGAAGGCGAGAGAGGGAGAGCGCCTGACTTCAGGATTAGAAGGATAGATAGAAGGAAAAACACTAAGGCTTCTCTATAGCCTTATTTATAGTCTGCTTGCAAGTCCTATGTTTTTCCTGCCTGACTCCTGTCCTATTTGTACCACAATTAATCAAATGCAGTTCTGTATCTATACCACCATGCATCCAGCACAGAGTTGCACTGCGACCTGGAGCTCTGGCACAAGCAGTTACGCACCAGAACTGTCAACATGTCTCCACGTTGAACAGGTAAGAACTGCAGAAACTGTCCTGATGTAGCTACTGTAGAATTAGATCTCTTGTGTTTTAGGGAAATATTGCAGAAATGTTTTTGTGTAATTAAGTCTATGCATGGTAGAGAAAATTAAATGCTTGTGACAGCTACAGCTTGTTCCAGCTCTGCTGTTAGGCTGTAGTTGCAGAGGTGTGGGATTTTATCAGACAAAAAACATAAGTAATCTTCAATCTGACTTAAGCTAAGTTTGCCTGTCCACTTGTTTGGTATTGCAACAATCTCCTGCTCTGCTTTTACTATAGTTACCTCCAATCTATTAGGAAAACCATACTTTTTCAACTGCAGTCAAGTAGTTTGCATCTTGTACTATACTTCACAGCAGAAAAACCATCACCTTGCTCAGTTACTTGGCTCCACAAACTGCAGCATACATTCATAAAGCATGCATTCTTGGAATCATAAATTGATATTTTTTTCTGGTTGTCCTTTTTTTACCTGGCAGCAGCTGCATCTTTTCTGTTGTTTTAATTTTTATTTGGTTAAAATCATCATCAATACTTTGCGATTATTTATGGCTGAATTGCATGCTAAGGCATGTGTAAGCTTCCAGGTCATTACATAGGCATTAAACTTTCACCGTCTACCTGCCTTTTTAACATTCTCTAACAGTAGAGCTGGAGGAGGCACATATGCTGCTGAGTAACAAACGCCTGCAGATACAGCCTGAACTAGCAGCATTTTTCAGGCTGAGACCTGGATGCTAGGATCACTAGCTAGTCACTGTTCTAGTTAAATAAATTATGAAGGCCTTCCTCAAAATTCAGAATATCCAAACCTTATCTTCCCTACAATATATACAAGAAGAATTTCCCTGACAGGTTAACGGCATTTAACAGACAAAAATCACAGAATAGCAGATTCTAAAATGAAAAATGATGAAGACTAACCAAGAAAACTCAGACTTTTAACCACATTTGTTTTCCATGCACTTTCTATTAATATAGTGAAAAGCACAGACTATGACCCAAATATTTGAAGCTCCAAGCAGTTCGGACAGCATACAAAGGCAAGTTGAGTCATATGTTGCAGAACTGAGCTAAAGGCTCGTCCTGAAAGATGACAAGGGAATTGCTGAGATCAGTTTCCTGAGCTCAACACACAAAATAGGTCACCTGTTGTACTGTATTTACACACACACACACACCAAACCAGCAGCAAATCAATGGGCATTTTCTTTCACAGCTGAACAGATGCAAAGCCAAACCATTCCTCATCCTCCAAGAAAACATGCAGGCAGGCCACTAAAAGCTGATCAAGTGGAACTAGGATGGAAGAAACATTCTGCAGACAACCCTGCTAGCAGTTTTTATGCCACAAGCCTCTTGAAACAGAAAACATATAGAAAGTGTCTGAAGATGCATGCTGTGTTGTCTAATTGACCTATTTTTCCCCCCTTTTTTTTGTTAATGAAAAGAAAGGAAGGAGAGAAGAAGAAATCTTTCCTATCAGCAGCAGCAGGGGTTGTTGCAGGAAGAAGATAATTCCCCCCTGCTGCTCTACTGACAGCCACCAAGCTCCACAGGAGGAACACAGCATTTTAATCATGGAATTGAAAAACGCAGCAGTTCCCAAATCTTCATCTCACCTTGGTTCATTTACATACGTTTAAGACAAACCGGCTCACTGTGGAATTATGTTGTACGTGGAAGACAACAGAGGAGGGAAGAAATCAGTGCAACTCCTAGTTTGTGCACAGGAGGGATGGTGACCTTTTGTGTAACCTCTCCAGAACATCCCAGATAAACAACCACCACTCTCTTCCTTAAAAGCACCAATGCAGACTTCCTAATTCCAAGTCATATGCCTTATAAACTCAATACTATTTAAAAAACTTAAAAAGATAAGCATCTTATTAACAACCAGCAAGTCAAGGCCTGATCAGGGTCCACTGAAGTCATCAGAAAACCTGCGAAAGAGGCTCAGGGAGTTTGGGATATTTCATCAGATTGTCAGTATAACAAAGGCACACCATAACGGGCTGGCTAAGATGAATGCAGATCTTGCAGAGACAGTCAGGCATCCCCAAAATTAAAAATTTGAGCACACAGCAGATTATAGGCAGCAGCTTTGGGCATGTGGCACAACATCTGCTACAAAAACACTAGAAAGCAGACCTGCGGCAAACTGGACCTCTGCCAGCTCTCAGGATTTTTTTCTCCCTTGACGAGGCTGTCAGGAAACGGACAGATGGCAGCCGATGCACTCACAAGATAGTTAGTTCAGTTAACAGTCAAGTATGCTAAATGATTTCAGATTCACTCCGCACCAGGCATTGTTATTTTGTACTGAATCATTAACATTGTGTCCTAATAGGAATGTAGTTTGGTAGCAAGGAACTGGCAGATATTGTATTTCACAAAACAGTTTCTCTGGAACAATTTGTCAGAGAACATTAGAACTGCCTTCATGAATAAAGCCAGAATCGGCCAAGTTTACCAAGCTGGTTCGTGCATAATCTTAATTCTACAGTATTCAAAGAATAGGGATTGAAACAAACATTAAGATGCAGGGCAGATAGTAGCACAAGTTGTTCCCACACGTGCACTCAGCTGAAAAAGCAGCGTTAGCCGTGCACAGCATGTGGGATACCTTATCACTGTGGCTTGTCTGCCTTACCACGTGCAAGGCACTGAGCTCTCCCAGCAGGCCAGTTCTTACAAGCAGCCCTCTGGATGGGATGACATGCTTGTCCCCCAGGCACACTGATGTGAAGATCTGGAAAATTGGCATTTCTTGGCTTTTATGAGTGCAACCCATAAATGAAGTTGAGGCACTATACCTGTAGGGGGCAAATAACTCAGCATTGAACACTGGTGAACAACACACAGGTGGACTTCTGGCATTAAGAGAATTCTCTTAATATTTTTCCTCTTTATGATCATATCTTCAGCAGTGTGTTTTGTAGATTTAGTGAGAAGGTTACTCCATCATCTTGTTTTTTTCCTTGTTTTAAAGTAGCAGGACAAGAATAATCTATGGGAGAAAATACATTTGAAGAAATCTAAAAGTTGCAAAGCATTCCTAGTGACCAAACAACACATCAGTGAACAAAGCCAGTTAATAGCCTGCAGCAGAACTGCAGGCAATATGACTTGTAGTAACAATATTACATTGTGCTGTAAAAGACTTGTAAGTTGGACCCACTCAAGAACCCTCCGTAAGTGCAGATCTGACGGGGTAAGTACTGAGCTGAGAGCAGCACCACACGTGAGGATGATCTCAGTACCTCTCACACAGCAATGAACCCCACTATGGTCAGTCAACGAATATGACATGGATCTTTTGCTAAGTTCCCATTTCTGCTGACATTGGTTTTCTTCAGAAGTGTTTAGATGGCGCCGCCACAGTTGGACCAGGAAAAAAATAAATCAGTAATGGCAGCTGAGAGAACATCTGTCCTCTAACACAGGAGTGGTACAAGAATCTTCAGAACTCAGTTGGGCTGAGCTCATTTCTTCCGGCTCAACTTTTCACAAAAATCTGATTAAACCTCAGTGAAATTTAATCTTTGCATTCCAAGGCTTCGTTCCAAAGGAAAAAAAAAATAATAATCTTCTGAGGGCGTAAATTATCAAGAGTGGAGAGACACCAACCAACTCAGAGAAAACAGATGAAAAATAGTTGTCTTTTCTCAGAACTACTCATCTGGCAAATCTGCAAAGCTATTCCAAAAAATGATTTTCAGAAGAGCTGCGTGTCACTTTTTAACAATCAAAAATAACTTTATCAGATAGAAAGTCAAAAAGAGTATGAAAAGGCAGGACAAATTAGCTACAACTGATTTAGGAATGCCAGGCATTCACAATATTCTTTCATAATGCCAGAGAGTCATAAAGGCTGAAAATTTGGCTCCCAGCAGTCCCACAGTGGTAACTTATTTCTCATTTTCCCTTTAATTCCTACTGCAGCCAAATAACAAAGACAAATCTAGCAGATATATATTTTTATAGTAATAGCACTTCCTCATAACAATTCTGCTTCAAAACCACACATTAGGATGGAATTAGCAAAACCCAGTTTGCAGCCTGCTTTATCAACCAAAGGTCCACACTTCCTCTTTATCCCCCGGTTATATCTGTCCCACATTGTCTCAGGAGAGAAACACAAAACAGAATTCTTTAGCTTTCCTCAAAACATTTTTTCCATTTATAGATAATGTATAGCATCGTTAGACCCAAACGAGACAACTGCAGAACGCTGCTGCCTGGGTATGATTGAACATTGACAGCAACAGAAAGCTTTCACTGCCGAGGAGGAAAGGGATGTCAGTGGGAGTTTATTCCCATCTGTCGGCTCAGCAGCACTGATGGTGCTGAATGAAGTCTTTCTGCTCATTCAGCATCTGTGGTCTAATATTTGCCAGGAGTTTGATCTTGACCTCTTGGGTTGTGCCTACAGTACCCAGGGTTCCCAGGTGGCTTCCAGCCAAGCATCAGCCTGGTCTAGGACTGCTGAGCTTGCAGAATGAGACTGCACTAAACCACATTGTGTTGATACAGCACTATCACTAGTATTTCTTAGTTTCTCCAAAAGCTCTACTATGCAGTCCACCAAGATATGATTTTGCAGCTTCAAGGAAAGAGAGTGAGCAAGTCTTACTAAAACACAGAAATCATATTTAAAGAGAAAAGGAAAACAAAAAAGCAGGTGAAAAAATTGGCAGTAGGAAGGTTTTACAAGTTTTTTCCTCTGTTTATTTAACATTCCAGCCATCCCAGCTCAACTTCTTTTTATATTATCTTGACAATGCAAAACATCAGCAAACATCACAAGGGAAATAAGGTGGGTTTTTTTTTATTTTTTTTTTTTTTGCCAAATCTAATTATGGATAGTCTAAAATAGTTGTAGATGTATGTATTAGGTAAAGCTAAAAAAAAAAAAAAAAAAAAAGGAAGATAGCATATAGATCTATGCATTCATACTTTTTAAGCATCTGTTCCCCCTATAATCTTATAGTTGTTAATCGTTGTTTCTACTCAGTAATCCCAGAACTCACACAATTATGCAACAAAACATTATATACATACAGTTGAATAGCAGCATGTTTGTGGACTACAGTCCACTGACAGAAGTCTTTGTATTTCAATCAAGCAATTAAAAATTCAACACTAATATTGCAATAACAGTTATAAAACACTACCTATGTAGAAAGCTACAGAGCTAAAAATCAGCATGACATCATGAACTCTTTTTGTACCGACGTGCAGTAATTCTTCATCTGTTCTTGCCTGGGCAGGTAGGAGGTTGTGCCCTGTTTAAGTTTACTTAGGAACACATGTTCCTTATGGATGATATCATGTTTAGTCATATACAAATGAATTCATGTACGTATTGGATATGTTGTGTCATTTTTTTTAGGTATGAAGTGGACTAACTTTTGACTGAGACTACCATACACTGCCTATGGATTTTACAGCCTCTGAAGAGAAAGATGATAGGCTTTTATGAAGCACTAGGCAATATATAGCTTTTCTTTATTAAAAACAAAACAAAAACCACCAGAAACACAAGCACACACAACTTTCTTAGTAACACTGTGTAACTACAGAACGTACTAAGCAAAGTCATATAGCATGACTAGATTTTATTCCGTTAGGGCACCTATAACGTTAACACAGAGTGGGTATCTCAAAGACCCAATAATAGCTACCTTCTCTCATCTTATTGCCTTGAGCAACCAGTGCCGTCTCCAATACCAAAAACAGAATAACATCACATTAAATATGCAAAATCCAAGAAGATACCAGCTTTGAATACTCTTTGATCTTGCATAACAGAAGGAAGTGTAAACCGAGATCAAGTTTATTAAATACAGATAAAAGCACAGTCAAGCTCCTTCCTTTCCAACAGCAGTTAAAAATTGGACTTAGATTTCTTAGAGACAATTAGTTTTATATTTACATGTTACTCCTTCAATATACTATTCTAATTCAAAAATCCAACTTCTGAACACTAGAATCCATATTTCTTCTGCTTCTAAACTGGAAACTGCTCTTTCTTCCTAATGTGAGGGCATAAGTTAATTGAAAGTATGAACTCGTAGCACTCATATGGAGAGGGAACAAAGCTGTTGCAGAAATACAACAAAAATAAGAAGTTTGAGCATTATTTTAAAGCGTACTTTATCCACACATAAAACATTCTTCCATCCAATTCAGCTTTCATTGCATTTTAGTAGCAGGAGATTAGGGGTACAGGTTAGCTGAAGAGACACTGACTATTAAAAAAAAAAAAAAAAAAAAAAAAAATAGATCTCTCCAACCTTGGAAATACCTTGAAAGCCTTCTGTTCCTAGCACCATGTGAATTCATCACTTAAATGCGATGCACAATAAACAACTGTAGTGCACTTCAATTTCACTTTTAAAAGCAGTTTAGTCACTTTTTATACTTCAGGGATTGTAATTCTTTACAACAGCAGCAGCTTGAAATGCATTATAATGCCTAATTCATTTGAGACTTAATTGTAGAAAGCTTTTAATATGGCCTTTAAGATAAAACACAATCTACGTACCATAAAAACCTTGCAGCTTCTTCCACAGTTAAATTCCTTCAATGAAGAACACTATCTTGTAATTTTGCAAAGCATCAGTTGTGTATGCTAGAGCACAACACGGTGCAAGCAGATGCCAATAATGATGGAGGCTTTCCCTCAGAACACAAACAAGTATGACACCAAGGTAGGTGAATTATATTCTCTTCTCATGTATGCGTATAAATATCGGCTTGAAAAACAAGTATTTTCCTTACTGCTTGGATCATTCTCATGGCACTAAGCAAAAGGTTTGAGGTACTGTTCCTACTGATATCAGCAGCATAGGACTTGCTCCTTCTAAGGCATCACCACCCTGAGCTTTTGCTGAATGAATTCAGCTTTCCTAATGGTTAACACATACTAAAGTAGACTATTTCTTGAAAGATCAGTTGAGAGGTATGAGCGATAATAGTCAAAATTCCAAATTCAGCTGTATTAAAACTTACAGCCCCAACTCTGCAAATTAACATTTTCACCTTTCTGTCCCCTTTACCCCAAGCATCTCTGCCACAGTGAGCCCCATGCAGCAATGGCTGGGTTGATAGAAGGCTGAGTTGTGCCCTGGGCTGGTTTCAAAACCATGAGGCAGAATGGCACCTATCCATATACATGCTCACCTATCATTACCACGTGATATTCAGCTCCCTCCTAGGATTGTTTTCCAAGCATACCTCAATATAAAGAGGTTGGCTTTTGTGTTTCGTTTTTATTAAATAACAACAAAACTGTTTTAACAACAACAAAAAAAATCTATTCATAACTACAGTCAATATAGTCATGTTTCTCTGCATTCCCAAACCAGTTGTGTAAGGTTGTTGCCCTTTTGGCAAGATAGTTCACACTGGCACTTCAGAAATGGCTGCAGTTTCCAAGAGATGACAGAATTTCACATCCCCGCCCTATTCCCTCTGAGTGCCAGAACCCTTCCAAACGCCTGCAGCAATGCTTTGAAGTAGGTGCAATTGCAGCAAATGCAAAAGATTAAAGGATTCTGGAGCTCATGAAGAGAGGTGCAGAGCTCACTATCACCAACAAGGTACATCTAAACATTTTAATTTTTTATTTTAAAATTTTCATCATGAAAAGAGTTGCACCATAATTCCTTTCCCCAGGATATATTTTACCTAACTGCCTATTCTGTCTGTGACTAAATCCTTCGATGCATATAAATGGACACACATCTCAGCCTTCCATCTTCACTCTTGGGAGACTGTGCAGAACCTCACTCACAGACAACAGCATATCAAGAACCAAGAGGATGAAATATGTTCAAAACATACAGAAATATTACCACAGCATTTTCTTTTTTTAAGCAGCTCTCACATAGAATTCCTACATTTTAAACACCCTCCTATAAGGAGGAGCTGTAATATTCCTCTGACAGATTTTTGTTTTTGTTAAACATTTTTGTTTACTCAGTATTCTGTTAGTTTAGAAACTCTGAATTGAGGCTTTGAAAAAGCAGCTGACAACACACCAGCACCAACCATCCTGTATCTCTCAAAGCAGCCTACCACATGCTATTCCATTCAGAAAAAGGATCTCTACCTGATTTTCTACCTTTACTCAAAACCTGCTCAAGTCCTCAGTTATGACTTGCCCACATTACTAACCAATCCTGAACCTCCTGGCAAGGGCCAGCACAAATGCACGCATGTATGGTACTACGGTACATTCACAAGAAAGCCTATGACAAAGGCTGCAGCAGATTTCCTTCTAATCTATAGTAATATTCAAGAGATATTCATATATCTGCTTGCAAGGAGCAGATCCCATGCTGCAAGGAGCTTTTGCTGTTTAGAGGCAGGGATGACAGATGAAGAAACAGGATCAGTTGGTACAGACGATAAAGTAGTTCTGAGAATCTGAAATCTTCTGTTGTTTTATTATTTCTTGACTCTAAATCTTGGGGTCCTGCCTCTTCCCTTCCATTATGGGGCATTTTACCATCCCTAATCTCACCATCATTTCCTTTTCTTCCAGCTCTACAGTCCCAACCCACCACAAAGCTTTTCACCTCATACTCATCTGTGCACCTTTCTTACCCTCTTTCCTGACTCTGCAGATCCCAGCATTGCCTCAGGTGATGCAGAGTGCATGGCTCAGCCAACAGTGGTGTCTTCAGGCAGTAACACGTTGGAGGTATCTATAGCAGCTGAGCTATCATAACCACAGCAAGCTGTTTCCACATTTACTGCTGAGCTCCTGAGCAGCCTGCTGGCCCTGATCTGCAGTTCCCATGAATCAGCTGGTCCTGGTGTAGAGAGTGAACTGCTATTACTGATGCACTCTGATTTTAGTCAACACAAAATATCCAGCTACGTTTAACAAAGACTGAACTTGGATTTTTGCTGAAGTCTGCTGCTTGCAGATCTTAGTTTCTCCTCCTGAGCACTTTATGCACATTTATCATAAGACACTTGGTTACAGATCTTTACTTGTCCCTCTATCCCCTCCATCCCAGCCAGAACTGCTGGAACATTTCACAGAAACATTATCAATCTCATTATCAGAGTCCAACAACTCCTTTTTTTTTGAACCATTCCCCATTGCTGTATTACAAGGGTAATATTTTAGAAAAGGGGCAAGAGCAGAAAAGAAGGAATCACAGAGGGGTGTTGGTTTTATAGTTTAAACATCTGGAAATGCTGAAAGGCAAAGAAGACAGTAAAACTGGTAGAAATATTAGGAAAGATAAGCTTAAAGCCCTAACAAATAAACAGTACTTAATGAGTTACAGCATTCTATGTTTAACAGTCAGCATGAAAACCTTAGGGCTACAGTAAAGTCAATAGGCACAGAAAACAAAAACTGTGTGCTATTGTTTGAGACTATATCTTGTGCACATGCTGCTTCTGATGTGACTAGTTTTTACCAAAGGTAAACAGGAACACCAAGGAAAGTATCATCCTGTGGCTCAGTGTTATCTAACTATTTGGCAAAATTACAAAGCAAGACAATACTGAGGAGTTTTAAAAATATTAATTGCAAAACAAATTAAGTATAGCTATTATATTTTGGATGAGGGCTAATGAGGTGATTTAAAAACATAAAGATCCTTCACTTGTGTACAGCATTTCAGATATTTCCAAGAAGGTTGGTGCCAAGAGATTATGAAGTGCGTCTGCTTCTCCATCCAGGTGGACACTTGCTCTCCCCAACCCTTACACCACAACCACGCTAAGGGCACAACACTCCTTAGTTGGCACTCCGTCAGATGTTTCCCAGCCTTGGGAGCTAGATTTATCATTCTTAACGAGTACAGTAGTACTTACAAGCCCCAAACAGCAAATAGCTAGCCAGCACTCTCAGTAATGTGTACCTCTTCCTCCCCTGCCCACCCCCCTCCCTTTTTTTTTTTTTTTTTTTTTTTTTTTTTTGGACAAAGCTCTAATAACCCAGAGGTGTGAACAGATGAAAGTGATACTGCCAAAGCCAACAACTCAAAATACAGAATAATTCTATTCCCTGTCTGGTGACTTCTAAATTTCCTTGGCCAGTCCTCAAAGTTTCTCGCAGAGACCAGAGGCCCTTATCTGATGGAATTCAGTATCAGTAACTTCAAAGTTGTGCTCTGCGGGTGTGATGGGGAAATCAATCCAACCACGATACACAGTGATTAGATCAGCTATTGCCACTCAGAAGAGAAATGTGTGGACAGTCTTGTATAAGCGTTAGCTCAGCATTCATCAACAAAGGAAAAATGAATCAGAGGAGGAACACTGCAAGCAGCAAAGAAGGAAAGAAAATACCTTCATGCCTGCCACTACAAATCTATGGTATGCTCATATTTGTGGTTTTCCTATTTTATCCCCCCCTCCCCCCAAACTGTGTTCAGTTTTGCTTCTAACCCCAGAAGAGCACTGAGGGAAGTAAAATTCTAGAAGAAAAGCGTGGTTAGAGATACCAAGTGCCATCCATGCTGAAAGAGTCTATAACTAGGGTATCCTTTCTGACTAGAAGAGATATGATTAACATGGGTAGATAGTATCACAGAACAGCTCTAGAATTAAAAGCTCTCCTTGGCAATAGAACATTTCCACAAAGCACAACTCCAAGGACCCAATCTAGAGCTGATGAGCCACTGCTGGGATCCTCATTCATGGTCCCCAGTTAAAAGGCCATTTGAAGTAGCTCACAGCAGAACAACATGTACAGTAACTTCCTCACCACCACCCCCTCAAAGGACAGGATCAAACCAGGCTGACTTGGTGTTTTTACCAGATGGTGTGCATCAAGAGGCTTCCAACAGAGTGCTGGCTAGAAGTTAAAGCTAGCCTAAAGATAACGTGCAATCTGAAATTGGAGACTGAGCAAAGACACCACCTGCTCTGCCCTACAGTGCAAGCCAGCCTCTGGAGTGGAGCCAATTCCAGGGGCAGAGATTACTGCAGTTTGTTCACACATACACGCATATGTGACGGAATGCATTTTTTTCCTAGTGCAGAGCTGTTATTCCAGAACACACGGGGGCATTGGATTTCCCCCCCCCACTTTGCCTGAGGTAGGTGCCACGCAGTCTGGAGAGGTGAAAAAGAATGAGGAAAATCTACATCTTCTTAAGAATTCTCTTTAAAAAACAAACTCCCTTCACTGTCTTAAGCAGCAGATTCAAGTCAGGGTGACTTTGTGCTATTTTATTTTCAGAGAGTTCTCATCAAGACCAAGCTAACAAATACATTCCATAAGGGACAGGATTGCTGTTTCCCCTAGAGCAGGCCTGTTCCATTCCAGACTGCTTCTCACAAAGCAATCCAACACTAAGAGTTCCCTCACCCTTTGAAATTCAAAATTAAGAATTTCTGCTCACAAACTCTTTAAATAAGGCGCATTGGTCTAAACCCAAAAGCTTCTGATACAAGCAATTGTTTGTGTCTCCATATCCGTACTGCAACTCTAACCACAGCCTTACTGGACCAAAAGGTAAGTTAATTCATGGCACCTGAAACTGAGTTATTTGTTTAATGTGGCTTTTTCAGCCATCCTTGTATTTTGTATCTCTCCCTGCTACCTACAGCAGTTACAGGAAAATCTTGCCACTTTCTTTCCAGCCCTGGGAGCAGCGCACCTTCAGAACATCTGTAAATGAATTTGAACACTGACCATTTGTCTGGTCCTGGAAAAGAGGTTGTCAAGCCCCCCCTTGGCATGAACTGGTCTGATCCATCAGATCAAACCTGAACTTAAATAAAGCTTTCACTTCCCAAAATGCGCTCCAGTGGCCATTTCCACTTCTGACATAAAAAAACCCTACCATCAACTGCCTCTCCAGATCATTAAGCTTGTTTATCCAGGTCAGCTGTTTTACCTACACTACTGAATGAACAAATAATGGAGGTTTTTGCTTTGTATCTAGCAATCTCAAAACAGTGATCTGAGCAGATGCTAAAAGATGTCAACTCTGAATGCATACCAATGTTTGTTATTCTGTCAGCAAAAAGTCATAGATTTGAGCAACATCTCTGGAGAAATCAAGCGTAACCCTTGTGCCAAGCAAGATTTAGTTTGAATTTTGGACCACCAGGGTGATAGAAATGACTGAGGGAGGAAGAAAACACCGTGATCTGAGCTAAATTATTATTGAACTGAACACCCCTCTCTTTTATAGAGGAAGATGAGCATGTCAGCATGGTAATTATTACCTGACAGATCTAGTTCATGTGGAAGTCAGCTGCAAGTCTCAGAGAGGTGCAACACACTAGCCTGAGGAAAATGGAAAGCAAATGCTTTAGGTACTGGTATAAAATGTAGTCAATAATTTTGATAGTGAGCAACACTTCCAAGGAAGGGCATTCTAAAAGTCACATGAAATCACCACTCCATTGCTAAAGACTGGCCCTGTGAAGGTCATCCAAACTTAAGTACAACTTCAGTTGCTCCCTGGAGCATCCTGCACTGCATGCTTGAATTCCGTAGTTTTGGCTTCTTCCAGGAAACTACAGCTGCCTTACTTTGGAAACAACAGGTCATTAAGGTTTTCACAAACTATTTCAATCACTTTGAGTGGTCATTGGTGTTTGCAGGTGTGAAGGTGAAGGGAGCAATGTATCAAATTTTGCCTTACTGGCTATCATTCTCCCAAATTGCAGATCTCAGGAAAAGACACTGAAGTGTCAGATAGTTTTCCTTCTGCAGCTTCCCACCCCATTAAAATGCTCTGCAAAGGTGTAATGTTTGAACAGGGGCAAAGCACCACCTCTTGAATCTTTACATCACTTGCTCTTGCTTTAACATCATTTGATTGTATACTGCTGTATAAAAGTCAGATGCATTTGCCTGCTGCATTGCAGAGTGAAGATACTTGCAGATACATGGCATAACCTTTAAGGAGCTTTATCCAACTATTAAATTGCAGGAAAATATTCTGTTGTCACTTTCAGCTGAAACTGCTGAAATGATTCTCTCATAGAAATAAGCAGCTTTGAGACTGGTAAAGAGATAGAAAAAAAACCAGGCCTGATAGAAAAGAGATAGAAAAAAAACCAAACTCCTGACATGGAGGACAGCTGCACAAAACAAAATTAGCAATGCTTTCACTGGTCAGAGCACATACTGAAATAATAACTAGAAACCCAGAGTGATGATATTAGGCTTTTGTTATATGACCTTGTCAGAACTCCCCCTAGCTGGAAAGAGTCCTGCCGTTTTGTTCTTTCATTTCACCCCTAGAGCCAAGTATCACTAAGATGCATCTATTTTCCCAGCATGTCATTTTAAGAAGTTGAAATTTTATTCAATACATTAAGTTGTTCATCTATTCTCAAGAAAAAAAAAAAAAGCCTCTATCTAAATTTGTCAATAGCATATCGAAACAGTAAGTAAAATTACTGCACTGAGAATGCATTTCATTACCAACCATTCAGACCATTCTTTGTTAGGAAACTGTGAAGAATAGCACATTTATAATACAGGCTTTGTGTGTTCTACACTATGATTTGCCCACAATATCCACGCTCAACTTTCCTGCCCACTTTTGCCAAGGCTACAGTTGCTACAGAATCAGGTTAAGTTCCTGTTTATTTTCAGGCAGAATTTCTAAACATACACATTTGCATTACAAATCCTGTAAAAACACAGACAGAGGTGTGAGGACCTGTACATTTGGTCTTCTGTATCCACACATGCTATGCTGCTTTCTGCTTACATGGTTAATATTTACCTCCTTCCTTCTAGGTGAGCTATTGCATTGCATCTCCCATCATGCTTCAGTTACCCAAGGAACAACCTGGAGTGGCAGCTAAGTTATCATTCTCCTGGAATCATTGGAAAAGCCCAGAGAAGCATTTGAAAGACACTAGAAAGAAAGCATCTCAGTTGAAGTATGGATCAGTTCTGACCAAGGGAGAGCCCTGGACAACCACTGTAGACACAACACTTCTACACCAAAGTTTAAGGAGCTTGAACTATTCTCAACACCACAGCAAGTCCCCAGTCCTGCCAATCAGGCCAACACGAACAACTGCATCTAAAGAAACAGTGTCATTCCTGGGCTATGATTGGCCTAGACGACAACGTGATACAGGAACAGACTCCCTTTACTAGCAGCTTGTTTTATCATCTTTTCTTCAGTCTTCCGAGTGTATGTGCTGCTTTTCTAACCATATAATTAAACCTTATTCTGCTAAGCACCATATGGTCATGAGCCATTGAGTGATACTCTTTAGGGGTCAGAAGGAAAAAAGCAGAATGTCTCATCTAAAGGTCAGCTCCTATTTGCTACCACCTGCCTCTCTCTGCAGGTGTTCACAGCCCTGCCCTTTCCTTAGCAAAAACCAACAGAATGGAGAAGGCTTCTGGTTGTCAGCTACTCACACACACCTTGTAGCAAATCAATCCTAGGAACTGAAGTTCTACTGCAGGCTTCAGCACAGTTTGGGGAACCTATTTCTCAAAGACAAGTTTCCAGACACACTGAGCACATTCAGCATTCATTAAATAAAAATATCTAAACCAACTGGCTCTCCAACTGGCCTGCCTATTGGTTTGACCATGGCACTCCAGAGTTGATATATCTCAGACAGCAGCAAGTTCTGCATTTCCACAGCTTCCTATCCTCACCAGGAAAAGCTCTTTTTTTTTTTTTTTTTTTTTTTTTTTTTTTTTTTTTTTTTTTTTTAAAGCAGTTTTCATATCCACCGTGGCAACATCAGGGTGTGATCCTAACCCATGTAACTGACTCCACACCTGCTTCAAGAGCAGCAGCCTAAGACAAGACTTTTACCAAGTGCCTTCATTCCTCAGGAATTAATTTCTCCTTCAAGACATCAACCCATTTCCTAGGATCAGGAGATCTTCCTGAGCTGTTTTCAGTCACCTGCCTGCTCCCTTTGCACATACTGAGTGCAACACAAACAGTTGTGAACAGGAACACCTGGATGCACCATTCCTGCCTGGCTCCCACAGCTGGAATTGCATAGCAAAGAGCAGACAGAGCTGAACTCACTGATGAGCCTCAGTATCTCTCTCTCCAAGTCTCATCAGAGGCAAGGAAATCCTTACACCATCTTGGTACAGAAATCATTAATATTCTTGCGGAAGACCTACATGGAACTCAGTGCTCGATAATTGCAGTTATATTGTCCTGGGTATAGAGACATCAGTCACGCAGGCCTCCACTTTGACATCTGCAGATGTGCTTGGTGAGCTTAAGTCACAGGGAGTCTGCAGACCTAGTGTAGATGCCTTGAACAACCACAGAAAAAGTTTCCAGCTTTCATCTATGATAATTTCCTGATTTAAAATGTCATGTATACAGAAAGCTTTTACTCTTCTGGATATGGTTTCTTTTTAATGATTTTTAGCATATTGTACTTAGGTGAAATACTTCAGGAAAATCTTCTCCTTTAATAGTTTGCTCAAGAGGATGCTATTGCAGTGAATTATCTTTCTTTAGCCACAGCTGCCTCCCAATGGATTTCTTATGTTTCTTACAGGGAATTTAAGAGCAGTCTCTGAAGTCATACGGAACTGACAAACTACTCATTTAGAGAGGCTCCATGCTGGGTGACTCCCATGATCTCCTTTGCTTTACAAACAGCATTTCTTTTAAAAAGGTACAGAGTTTGTTTCCATATGCTCATGATTTCTCAATACTGCTGTTCTTACAAACTAGTAAATGAATGCCTCCGGCTAGCACTAACATTTCTATCAATGTAACAGCCCAGCCTACAGGGATCTAATTTACCGAAACTGGTTAAGTGCTACACAAACATCATCTAGAGAGATTAATTGGCTGTTAAAGTTTGATTGCTTTGCAATCCCTTGGTCATGGTTGGAAAATGAAAAAGTGATCTTTTGTCATTACGTAAATACCTTAAGGTATAGAATATATGCAGGGCTTTGTTTACATTTTCTAAACAAGCAAGTCTTCAGCGGGAAGGAGAGCTATGACCCATTTATTTATACTGAAGTTTATTTAGTATATTCATTATGAACGACATTCTCCTGAAGTTTATTTAGAAGTAATGTCTTTCCAAGCTGTAATTAATCCAAATTAAAACACATTTATGCTGATCATTACAGCAATTTGTTGCAGACAAGTTTCCATTTGAACATTTCCCAAAGTCTGTTTTACTGTACTCTGAATCTTCAATTTCCAAAGCACAACTTTCCATTTCCCCTATAAATAGCACAAACCAGATACCCCTTTCTCCTGGAGTTCTTTCACTCAAAAGTTCCCTGAAGTTCTATGGTAATTTAGTATCACTCTCATTACTCATTTTTCTTCATTCTTAGTCTGTGAAACTCTTGCTTAACCATCAGTTTTGTAACCTTACCTTTCTCAAGGGAAAAGCCTTAATCAAGTGTAAGAAAGCCTGCAGAAGAGCTCAAAGCTCTGTTCACAGACCATGCTAAAAGACAAGGTGAGGCATGAGAACCGGAGCCAAATGAGTTGTCAGTGAGTCCATTTCATACAGCTTGAGCGATTAAAACTAAACTATTTCCATAGTGCCATTCCATGGATACAAAAAACTTCTTTTCCTTGACAAACTTTCATCATTTATACACACACTACCTCTCTGACAACACACCTACAAAGAAACCTACAGGCATACCCAAAGGAATGGATGCCCTCATTATGATTTGTACCAACATTCAGGATTATCCAGTAAGGATCACAAACATGTAGACACTGGGGTAAAAATAAGATTAAGATCAGAACGGAATTGGCACAATTACTATTAGCAACATGCATAAGAAATAAAATTTACTATGTTCCAGATACAGGAGAACTTGCAGCCTTTCTACACAGAAGGAAAAACTTTTCTTTCTCAGACTGCAGAAATACAATCGGGAATCAAATGCATTGCATATGAGACCCTCAGCATACCACATTCAATTTCTCTTCTACTGATATGTGAATAAACGCCCATAACAGTTCAGCATCTGGATTGCATGCAAAGCTGTAATGCAGAGAAGGTGGAGAAGAACTGAGAACGCAGAAGACAGTTCATATAAAACGGTTATGAAATAGTCTCTAAGACAGGGGCCCTACTGCTCCATCAGAATTAAACATTTAAATGATTTGAAGATAGCAACACCATTGTAGTCTGCATAGATAAGAAATAAACACAGAACTCCACCCTATACAAATACTTAGTTGTATGGATGCATATGCCAGCCCACTTACTGCAGAACTTCCACAGCTCTAAAGGAAGAAAATCCAAACAAACCATTTCATTCAGGTCATAAAAAAAACCCTCAACTGGTGTTGAAAAACAAGCATGAGAAAAGTAATAGAAATACATGTATATAGATAGCTTGATTCCATGCGTCAGCAGAAACTCAGAAATTATCAACCCAAAACAAGTGCTCAGATACCATGGTGATCAACACATTACAAAAACAGAGTGCCAGCATATCCAGAAAAGGTGCAGTTCTCTAATAGATCCACCAAATGGGCGCAGGCATAGTTTTCTCCACAAAAAAAAAAAGCCAGCATAGGAGGTACTAGGTCCTTTCAGAGGAGCTAAGTGTCACACTTGCCATTCTGACTGCAGCTTTGAACTTGATTTTGGCCACTGCATCCGAAGTTTGATAAAACAGAAAACTTAACATTTGGAAGCCAAGTTTCCCCAAGCTAGGTGTAAATATTAACCCTGAAATTGTTTGAGGAAAGTACTACACGGACAGACACACATCCCCCTTCCCACCTTCTTGCTGCTCCCCTCATAGTTCTGCAGAGCCTGGAGAGCCATCCACACACCCAGGAGCACTTTGTCCAGGAGATACCACCTACATACAGAGGACTGCCACTAGATTTGGTAGCTGAGGGATGCTTCAGGCCAAGCTTAAGAGTGGACAAGGAAATTCACTGTTCACAGAAGCAGTTGGCTATCATCTGCCACACAGCTTTTTGTCAACACTGCCTGGGCAGCTGTATTGGAAGCCTGAATTTGCACACTTCATCTGGGTGAACACACCGAACACTACTCAGAATTATTTAAAAGTACCAAACAGCTGGTTTGGATCACGTTTGTATAGAATAGCCTGCTCAAAGCCTCAGATTGCTTCTCCCATTGAGATTACATTCTCCAGTCACTGCAGTATCTAAATGAAGTGGTTTCAAAATAGAAACCTATATCACTTAGGGGAAAAAACAACCACACTTTAAAAGCAGCAATAAAACTGTCTCCTTTCTGCAGCAAAAAGAATCCTAGCTTCCTCATGCTTACCAACATCTCCAAGATTTATGGTGTCAGTTGGATTCACCTCCCTCACATCCCATTAAGGGTGGCTATTTCCTGTCAAAGATACACTGAGCAGAGCTGCCCTGCACTCCTGCCCCAAACAGCAGACGCCGAGAAAGGCAGCCCCCCTTATTGACACATCTCCTGCTCTGACGCTGTTTGCCTTCTTTACTGCAGCTGCACATGTTGGGATCAGCACTTCAGTGATTTTTATGTTCACTTGAAAGTGTCTTTCCTGGGCAGCGCGCTCTGCAATCTCACCCATAATATATGAGGTTTTAACTGTTTCCTTTTAGGCCTTTTTTTTTTTTTTTTTTTTTAAGCCTATTTATAGCTTCCTAACTGACTGCATTTTACAATTTATGAGCAACTTAAATGACCTGAATCTCCTGTATCTAATTGTAGTGGGAGAGGCCTCATTATTTGTCGTGCCTTTTCCCAATCCCTCGCTTCCTCGCTTTGAAATCCTTGCTTTGTGCAGCATTGTCAGAAGTGATTACAGCACGAATAAAGACTGCACTAAAACCCACAGATCTTGTGTTACGGGCTCTTCCCATCCTCCAGGGATGACTGATGGTTAATTTGCCTCTTGAATTTGGCTTCCTGAGCCATTTCTCCCCCAGAATATTAGCACTGAGAGATTCTAAGCATGGCCAGGACTCCCTCTCTCTCCAGCGTCTATCAAGAACAGTAGGATACATGTGACAGAAGAGCTACCAGCATTCTGTAATACCCAGCATCACTTCTATGCAACATTTTTCAGAGCTTTAGTGGTTGTGGAAGGGTTTTGTTATTACTTTTGGCTTTCCATCCTCTTCTGCAACCCACCAGTGGGACTGGTCTATGCTTCAGCAGGTAAACAGTTAATCATATGACATTTTTCCAAGTGTTTTCTCATTTGGGCCATTAAAATTCACTTCAAATTTAAAACAACTTCTAAGACTTTCCACATGAATGACATCAAACAGTGCAGCCTAATGTTTTCCAGTATGTTACTTGACCCTCTCAAGTGAAGGCATTATATGTTAGTCACATTCTAGACCTCAGGAATCTCAAACTGAGCACTTCTATTATTTATTTGTTTTAAAGTCTGGTTAGAGCTACAAAAGCTTTTAATCTTTATTTCCCCACATAATACTGGTGGGTACTGATTATGTTTGCCACATGTTACTTGCTATTTCTGTTATTTGGAAGCAAACTGTTGTTCTTCAGGTAAAATACAACCTTTGCACTTTTAGCATACATAGTTACTGCATCTGCAAACCTTCCATCACAAGTCAGAAAAATTTACTCTTATTTTTCAATCATTGCTTTCTCACTGGAGCTATAAGACTGCCTTGCACTATACTTTGGCCTTCTAAATCCATAGTAATAATAGCAGGTTATTCTATCTCTATAAGTAGCCCAGTGAAGGGCTCTCTCAGTCCCTCCATAAAGCAGCACCCATTGCTAGGAATCTCTTGTAGCAGTTGTAGCAGATTCAGGTTGGAGCCACATCCTAGGTATTTTCCACAAACCATGCCATAAAATAAATCTTTAACACTTTTAGGTGTTTTCTTCCAAAGTTTGAAAACAAATTCAAAAGAACAAGGTTTTGAGTTTTGGTTTGTTTGTTTGTTATTTTCACATACTGTAATTTAGCATTACTTCTCTTCCACAGTTTTTAGCCTACTGCCTAGATACATGCCAAAGCCACAGAAAACGTGAAGTAGTTTCAGCTCTGAGCCTCTCCCTGCTGTGTGGCATTTGATGCACAATATATGGCACAAACATGGAAGAGCTTAACAGACTTCCAGCTCCTTATATTTAAAATATTTTTAAAAGTTTCAGCAGAAAAACAACAGTGCACATTATCTTCCATTTCATTCCTTCTCAGCTAAGTCTCCTTTGACTTTTCAACACGAGGATTTACACCAATATGCTAGAATATCCACAAAGACAATCAATATTGCCCACTTCATTTATTTTCTTATCAAGCCTTACAAAGTCCAAATGCCAACAGCTAACGTACACAGCCCTCATTGCCAATCACTGGGTACCTGACTTTCCTTAGTCAGTACCTCCAATCAGAGCAAAATGCCAACTAATAATTGGCATCAACATTTGGACTGTCTGGAGGTCACCTCTTTTCACGTCAAGCAAAGAAAAACTCACACAACTTTAGGGTGGAGTGTTTGTATGCTCATTGTTTGCATAACAAATCTGAGATGTTTATAAAAATATCTGAACATTAAAAAAAAAAAAAAAAAAAATCAGTCATTTCAATACAAGTTTTCTAACATTGCCCTGGCAGTGCTGGGATTAAAATTTTTGACAGGAGTTCATCAGCTCTTATAGCAAATACGCATGATGCTCTTCCTAAAGTATCCATCCCTGCAAGCAGCAAGTAATTGCCCATTACCACAGCCTTAATAGTATATTTCTTGTCATTCCTGAAAGAATTGCTGTAATACACATAGCACTGTATTCATATGGCACAAGCATGAGCACAGAGCCACAGTGCAGTCTTCCAGGCAATTTGATCTCTGCATCGATTATCTTGTTTTCACTAGTCAGTTGTAAGCAACTGACTCTGGTACCATGATGCCTAATTTATTCACATCAGCTTTACTGAATGCTGTGCAACCCCACTGATGTGCCATTTTGGAGGATCCACACCTGCATTAGCCAAGGTATCCATTTTCAGAATCAATATTAAACAGAATAAAATAAGAGGAAGACAAATGAAGGAAGAAAAAAAACAATTATCAAGATCACATTTTAACAGCAATTCTAGATCACAAAGTTCCTTCCTTCAAGTGACAGTTACAAGTTCTCCAAGGAGAGTATAAATGGTAATTTATTCAAAATAAGGTTAATTCAACTATGATGTCTGGCAAAATTATTTTTTTTCATCAAGAAGGGGATAAAATTCTGAAGTCAATCAGAAGTTTTAAAGATCATTTGGTTCAAAACATTTGCTCATGTGTCTCAGTTTACAAAGGAAATGTTTGCATCACTTACACAAGTATGGTAATATTATAAGGGCATATTAATATTCCCATTATGAGTCTCGATGCTTGAGTATCACAGATGTTTCACATTACTCACAGAACAACTTTGATTATTTTTAACAAACAGCTCAAGCTCTTATTTCCTCACTTTTGCCATGCGTCAAAAACTAAGAACATCTCAAAGTTTTTAAAAGGCCATTTGACTGAAAATTGGAAGTGATTGACATTCTGATGCAATTTTAACTACCATGCGAATATCTAATTGGGCTGTCTCTTAATGGACTGTTTCGAAGTGCTGCGTCCCCAAAGCTAATGACTTTGATTCAGCACTGTATCAGCCCACTTTTACAGTACAACTAAGTCAGATTAAAGTTCTTACCATCCTACAACGAGCTCCTTTAAAAAGCTTAACCATTTACCAGTTTCCTTCAAGATATTTCTCACACCTTCTCTGCATTATTTGGAAGAAGAATGGATAGTGAAGACCTCTTTAGAAAGGGCATCTGATATCACCAAGCCCAAATAACATCTAAGTAAACAAATTTCACATTAATCGCAGAATTTAGATGTGCGTACAACTTACAAAGACTCTGCATATAAAAAAGTCATACCCTTGCTACTAAACCATCAATATTAAAAAAAAAATAAATACTGCCTAAAGAAATATAGTATGAATTTATGGTCTCAGTAATACAGGACATCTGTTCAGAAGGAAGTCAACACACACAAGATCTCATGGCTAGTGTTCTGGTCTTCTCATGAAGTTCTGCAGCATCTTGCCATTGCTTTTTCAGAAGCACACCGTGCTTTCATAAATAAGAAATCCATGGGTAACTCAGTGAATGTTCATCACTTGGCTTTGAATCTGTCCCATTGGTATTTTGAAGAATGCTGAGCACAGCAGACACATTAGTCCTTCAAATTTAAAGACAAGATGTTGTGGGAAAGACAGACAATTTACCTAGCACTGATTTTTAAATCAAAGGCTAAAGAGAAGAGAAAGCCAGTAGCAAGATTTGGAATTGTCCAGAGACATGGAAGAACTAAATTGATTACAGCTCTCAGGAACTGCATGTCATCACTCAGCTTTCTGCAGTGCTAGAACTCTGCCCATCCTTTCACTGAACCGGAATCGTAGTCTGCCTGCATAAAAAGGCCTGTGGATATAGTCAGGCTAACACAAAAATAGGGGTTTTGTTTTGTTTTACTATCTTAATTATATTCTGTAGAAACATGTAGAAACATTGTGGCCCAAAACCAAATGTCAAAGAATACGTTTTTCTTCTGATGGCTTTGTCATGACTCTAGAAGTTTCTTCCTAATAGAAGACATTTCATATTCTATTATGAAGTCATCTATCCTATTCATCACATGGATTTAAATATTCATTAAATGCTGCCAACAGTAACGCTGTGTGCAATAAAAAAGAAAAGGAGAAAGACTGAAAGCTAGCTGAAGTCTAACCAGATTGAAAACTTTGCAAGGTTTAGTTCATGCTGAAATTTTTAAGAGGGAATGAAAAACTTTCTATTTTCTTAAGTGGGTTTAAATGTTGTTTGTCTTTCTGTGTTCAGAGACTGGGGTCAGAAGTGGAATCATCTGTTTATTCTGAGTCACGACAGTGTATTTTTGCTTATGCTTTTTCCTGGGAAATACTGAAGCCAAAGTCCATCTAAAAACAATCTTTATTATATTCACTTAGATACTATAATTATTTTTACCTACACCAAAACAAGCTTTGTATTTCTTACATTTCTGCCAGCTTCCTCTGAACTCAGACATTGCCACCACCTCTGGTTTCAACACCACAGTCCCAGAGCAGCAGAGCCCATAAAGGAATGTGGTCCTGAACAAGTCAGCAGGCATGGGCAAAAGGTCTGCAAGCAATGTCATGCTCCAAGCCTCGACGGTTCACTTTTCATTTGCACCAGTATTTCTATTTTTACTATGTGGCAAAAATACCCAGAGGCATTGGTTGGAGGGATTTTTAATCTATGATTTGTTTAACTTCAAAACAATAAATAAAAACTAAAAATCAATTAGAACAGCCAGGAAGAGAGAGTGCTGCTTTTGTTGGCTGGAAATGAAGGAGTCTAATATATCCTTTCATAAACAAACCTCCTCTATACAAGATTTTCTTGTAACAACAGGCAGGCTTCAAAAGACATTTGGAGGTTTGGTTTAGGATAGGAACCCAGAAGTTCAGAAAATTCAGTTCTCTGCAAAACAGTGTGGGAAGTCTTGCGAACAGCTTGAGTGAAATTTCTAGTGTTTTCCATGTCTGCTCAAGCAGAGACAGCACTGTAAAAACAACCTCTCAGGCCGCTTTTCAGGAAACTGGCTATTTTCTGCTGAACCAGCCAGAAACCATTATGTTCAATACATAAAATGATGAAAAGAGAAGCTGGCTGCCCTCAAAGGTAAACAGAGGTCAAGGTGGGGCTTGGCATGCAGTTATTCTTTGGATAAAGAAGTACCATTAGAAGAAAAAAAAAAAAGAAAAAAAAAAAAGGAGGGTGCTCCATGCAAATCTACTCAAATTAAAAGAAATAATTTACATAAAGTTTATGAATTCATCTGTTCATCTTCCCCAGAAGTAATTCAGTGGATGAGATTATTAGCAGGGCCATTAGCAGATCTGAACTTTCAAGGAAAAAAAAAAAAGATTTGTATGTCTAATAAAATCAAAACCATAATGTTCAGTTTCAATTTGACCAACTAATTGTACATATACTTTCTAAATTAATAAAAATGAATCTCAGTAAGTTCTATTCGGCATCAAGTAAGCCATATACCTGAGAAGATTGAACGATCAGCAAGCAATGAGAAGAGGTTAAAAAGCAGTGAATAAATCACCTCCAGAATAGATTCTGCAGGATACCTTATCCAAATAGGTTTGCTATTCCTTGACTGACAATACTACATCTTCTGCAGTTGTAACAGCTCCTGTGTTTAAACAAGCAGGAAAAGGGCTGGGCATGTTCATAGCAACGGAAAGACAGACTAACAAGATGTTCTTCCAGAACCCTTGATTGACTGACCTCCTTTTCATAGGTCTCAATACACAATCCCCTGAATGAACACAGGTGCTCAAAACTAGTATTTGCAGGCCTCAAGTTTTTGTGCATGTAGATGGAGTTAATAAAGCTACCAGGGCTCAGCCACTAAGTAGAGTTCTTTTCCTTCTCACCCTGCAGACAATCCCATTTTAATTACTGCCTAACTCTCCACATATCTTCATTCCTCACTGTACTCTTCATTATTCTCTTCTCCAGCCTCTTTCTTGCCCCAAGGCAAGACTGAGAAAGCAAGGACTGTCAGAGAAAGAAGTTGGAGGGGAAGCCCTTCCCCAGCAGCCTGGGACAGAACAGAACAGGTTTTCAGAAATCCCCTGCTTTCTCATCTCAGACAGTGCCAGAGCAAATAGCCAGAGAAAACAAACACCTGAGCCCATGGCCAGGCTCCCCCTCACACAACCCACCAGCCTCTGCAGCCTGGTGGATGTGATCAGACATGTTCCCAGCTCCAAGGAATCTCTGAGCGATAGATTTTACATCTCAACTCTCCAAAAGAAAGGTGAGGGTGATCAATCACAAGCGTTATTCATTATCAGTCCCCAGTGCTGCTAACAGTGCTACTTGGCTGTAGGTGTATTTTCAATTTCATCACCCAGTGGATACCTATCTATCTAACTCCCAGGCTGATCAGAGCAATCTAGCTATACCTATGGCCTACAGAGGTTTTGGAACAATCCAAGTCAAACCACCCTTGCCTTGGAAAACATTAAAAATAGATACTTTGATTGCACTTAGAAAGGAGGCATGCTTTGACCCAGACAAGCCCAGACTAGATTGCCCATGACCTTGACTAATCCTTTCTTGGCATGTTTTTGAGTGCATCAATTCCCTTGAGAACAGCACATGCAGCACTCCCAGTTCCTAATGCAGCTCTTTTTTTCCCCAGGCACACTTAGATAAAGAACTTGAAGCAAGGCTTTCCTTTAAGGGCAAGGGAGGACTAGAAGTTTAGATATCCACAGTAAAACTCTGAAGAGGAAAGAAGTGTAAAACTGGAAGGTCCTGATCATATAAGAACAATAAATCATATAAGAACAATGAAGACTAGACCAAGAGTTATGATGCTAGGAAGAAGGAAGCACTGGAATAGGAATCACCTCTCAGGAGAAGCTCTGTGTCCTGGAAGTAAGTCAATGAGGATTCCTCCTGAAAGGAAGGGTGCTGAGGCTTCATCATACAGCAGCATTAGGCTGCGGCTTTGCACCTTCCTGACCTGCCCCACTAAAGCACCTAAAACCATCGTTTGAACTGGTCCTGTAAGCATTATAGTCCTTGGAATTTATTTTTCACACTTTCTTAGACAAGATTCCAATGTATTTTTGCTAAATCTACATTTATTTTGCAACTTTGTCTACGTGTTAAAGCACAGATGTGTGACCTAAGCAGTGCCTACTGTACAAAAGGATGCAGCAACATTTAGATCACCCAGGTAAATTAAGCAAGGAAGAACTGCATACAGTGTTCCAAAGACTTCAGCTAAGGTGTAATAAGTTGCCCTAGCCAAAAATCCTCACCCCTGCCCTTGAGCTATAGTTCAGATATCTTAATTCACAATTATGCAGCAATTTTCATCCTATGATCACAAAAACCTCTTACGGACTGTACATACATAATTCTTGCATACATGCATGCAATTCAACAGACGCAGCCTCACTGAAGTTGAAAGCAATATTACATTTTCAAATCTTAGTGAAATTTGAAGACGTTTTTTAAGTCAGATTTCTTCCTTTAACCAAAGAAGCACCACACACTAAGTGGTATGAATTCTCTCATACAGGAATAAGGTCTCAATTATTGCTTAATTTTGCCAGTTCCTATAATTCACCAGGAAAAGATTAAAGCAAAAGTAAATGTTGGTTCCTTGTGTTGTTTACAGTAATCAGCTCAAACAAAGTAACCTGAGTCACATCATTAGGAGGTGCATATGGTTACATTTTTCTCATTAACTTTGCATAGAAGAAAGGAGATAGATGCCTGCAGACAGAACTCCCTGCAAACAACTGTTGGTCTGATGAATTAAGGAAGTCTAAGAATGCCAAGCCTGCCTTCTAATGCAGTGCACCTTTTCCAAAGATTCACATCTGAGCTGCTCCCAACGACAGGTATGAGTAGTGGCAGTGTAGAGTTAAGAACATTGCAGAGAAACAGAAAAATTAGCCTTATGCAGACCAGCAGGCTGATATTTATCAGCAAAGATTTTCTTGGTGCAGCCAAATGGTCAATAAGTAAAAAAAAAACACCTACCAACCTCCCCTCTGCAAAGTATGTTTATCCTGAAAGCTGGCTACCAAATTGATTTTCCAGGAGAGCCTTAACATAGAGAGCAAGTAACACTAAACATACTACATCCTGCTGGCATTCCTTTCCCCCCATAGGATAATCCAAACAATTTAAATCAAGTATCTTTGCCTTTCTGCTCCATCATTTTTTTTTTTTTTTAAGTGTCCAGATGTTTGATTATTTCTCTCATTGGATAGTTGGAAACTGAGCCAGAGAATCAGGATGAATAGCATGAGGATGAGTGGGCACCATTTCAAAAAGTCTGTGCCTTAAATCCATTAGTATTCAAGATGTTTAAGCACCATGATACTCAATTCATTTTATCACAACAGCATAATGGCAGAACAGGCTATTTTAAGTCAGATAATCAAGGATGTAAGCACTTTACCTCTAAAAGCTTGTACAGCTACACCACCAGTTAGTAATTATGGGTGTGCAATAGTACCTAAACACTTCTTTAAACAGGAAGTCTAGGTTTTTTCCCCCCCCATTGGCTCAACTCTTTTATTTACTGAACATTAAAGACATGTCATCTCCTCAAAAGTAATCAACAATTATGACACATTGCAAAAAGATCTGGCCTTTGAAGCACAACACTCTGTTCCAGTGAAAGAAAAGCAGAAGAGTTCACAGACTCAATTGTACAAATCTCTCACAAAACTCTGGAATTATAACCACAAAGAGGTGCTTTGGTGCAATCACCCTATCAGTCCAATCTGAATGTCAAAAAGAGAAAGCTGAAAAGTTTGGGTTCAAATCTGGCCAGCTTACAGGCTACATTATAAAAATATCTCCACATTTATTGTAAAAAAAAAAAAAAAAAAAAAAAAAAAAAAAAACAAAAACCCAAACCTCAAAGCTCATTACTGTTTTCTTTTTCCTGTAAATAATCCATTTCACCCCTTTGCCCAGAAGCAACCAACTTAACAGTGGAATGCAGCAGCTTGTTCCTAACACAACTATATTGAAGCAAAAAAATGCTATATGCAACCAGATCTAAAAAGGAAAAACACAGTCATTCACATGAGATTTTGAGCAAGATGAGGGCCAGCTCAGTTCTCCTCCTGGAGAGGAAAGAAATCCCTTTACTTCAGAATGAATGACAGGAGAGGTTTTTTGATCTGTGAATGCTGGCAAGGCACAACCTTGCCTAAGCACAATTCCTGGACACTGGCTTGCTCCCAAGCCTGTGAACAACGTCACAGGATGAAGGCACAGAAGAGCTCACAGTTTCTGTAGCAATTCCATGTAGTTCCTGCTTTACAAGGGTGATTTATAAAAAGTACGCCAGTTTTTCTTTTCTGCTCATAATCCCCAAATTTTTTTTGAATTCATCCAGCTGCTTGCTTACAAGATTACCAGGAATACTTACTTTTATTTCACTCAGTTACAAATCAAAGTCTGATCAGCACTTCTACTGGAGTCCAGTGATTGAAAAATCTTTTTCAATCATTAAATAGCACTAACAGGAATACTGTTATTCCAACCATTAGTATTTTAGTAGGAAGAGTGCCCAATTACCTAGATTAATCACGTTAAAGGGATTAAAAGGAATGGTATTTCTGCATTGCTTCCCCAGGCACGTTGCATTCCTCTTCCATTGAATCCCCGTACAATACTTTTTAAAATCGCTACCAATTTAAAGAGCAAATGTTGCTCTGAACATAACCAGGAGAGTTATTGGTAATTCCTTTCCAACAGCAGTTGTCAAAGATGTTTGATCTTTAAGAGTAATTGCCACTGCATGTTCAGCAAAATGATTTATGATCAAACCTCATAATTTTATGTGCTCCATTCTTAAACACTCACTGCAGCAACCAGCATGTCTTGCCACACAAAGCATCTTCTTAAAACCTGAGGACTCCACCATTCAGTGACAGCAGTCTGAGGACATCTCAACTTGCTAGACAGATTTTTTTCAGTGCTAACTTCGCTGAAGACTACTTTGCAGTCTTTAATTTGGTGTCTACACATGCCAAGCACTTCTCAGCAACATCTTTTTACTTCCCAACACCATGAAAAACTGCCAAGTTGCATCAACTTCCTGTTCTACAGTAAACCAAACCCTCCCACCAGCCCATCATCCTTCCCTTACCATCCCCTTTTAAAAAATAAATAAATAAATAAAAGGGGAAAGCTTCCTATCAAAAAAAAAGAAATCACACCTTTCAAACATCCACAAGACTTGAAATGTTTTAGATGTGAAAGTCTTAGATTAGTTTTCAACTAATTTGCTACATTCAGCTGATCTATCAATTTTCATTCCATTTGACAGAGCTGATCAAGCTTTAGAATCAGTTTTTAGCAAATGCCTTCACCAGTCCAAGTGCTGGCTTTGCTGCTTAGTTGTTTGTGTGATGGTGACTCAACAAGTAGATACTCAAAGTATTTCTAAATGAGAGAAGTTCCACAGCTATCAGTATTCCACAAGAGGCAGCACTTAACAGAAATTATCTTGTAATGCTTTACATAATCTATTTGTAACTAGTCATTTAGCTTTCAAAAGATAAAATAGAAGCCAAGTAGTAAAAAAAGAGGAGTCTCTGCCATTCATCTAGAAATAACTCCTAAGCTGTGCGAGCCAAAGTGGCTAGCATTCACCACAGAGTGAAAAGTTATCAAGCCATCCCTGATGAAAATTAATAAAATGTATTTGTGATTGAAGCTGTTAATTAGCAGTCAATTTTCATTTGAGATTAGAAAAATGGGAGCATGTGCCAGCTCCAGCCCTATCCTACATTCACCTGCAAGGGAAAGCTGACCAAAATATCAACCAAGCTTTGCTGAATTAGTATGTTATAGAACTATCTTCAGTAAAATGTGCAAATAGTACCAGTGCTTCATTCACAGCTCTCTATCCAGTTGACTACTATAAAGAAAAAAACATTTTTTCTCCTGCTACTCATGAGGTTTTACAGGAAAAAGCTCCAATGCTCCCTTGGCCTGTGTATTCTGAAGTCCAGTGCTGCTCCCAATTAGGCCAGGACAAAAGCTTGTAATAACTCAGTCTTTAACTGGATTTAGGCTGTTTCCTGCTTTTTTTTTTATTTTACTCAAGGCCAAGCAGGCCTGTGTTTTAGTGCAGCAGCAGTCCTACTGGCAGACCCACTAATAAATAGGCAGGAGCCCATCCATCCAAGTAAGTTTCAGAACCATTTGACATTGATTTAAACATCTCCCTCTAGTCCTGAGCCATGTTTTCCTCTACAACATTCTTCAAACACTTCTTTCCAGCATTACCAATTGGGTCTAGACATTACATTGCATTTTAAAATGAGGTGTTGAGCTTCAGGCCATACCTCTGCCCATGACAGAAGGGCGCTGATGACGGGCACAAAACTTAGGAGGTGTTACAGAGCATTTTATCTCTTAAGCAGAACAACTCCCAGATGTGTCAAGCAAAGAACTAGAAAGAATGAGGCAGTTCAGAAGGCAAGCAGTAAATAGAGGAATTAGATATTTTGACAAAGCAGAACCAGGCAATTCAAATTGTTTTCAAATAATTTGTTTCCTCACCAGTGAGAAGTATGAGAGCAAAGAAAGAGAAACTGGGCATGTTTTCCCTTTTCCTATAAACCAGCACCAAGCCACAGACTTCCTCCTTTTAATACTGTTATCTGGTGCAGGTAACTGCACTGTGAGGGGAAAGAAAGATGAGTGGGAGACTAAGGACTGACTTACATTAGGAAGATTATCAGTAACATTTGCACAGAGGTAAAAGTAGATAACAGCACGATGAACGTCAACCAGAAATAGCAAAGATGGTGCAAATGACATCTTGATTTCATCAGTCTGCTTCACATCAGCCCTTGGCCACTAACAGGCAGTTTTTTTTCTGGAAATTGCAAATTAGCACTTTTGGTATATGCATGCCTAGATGGACAGGAGACAGAAGACAATGTTTAAGAGCATTTTAGCGTTTAAGCACAAATGCTCATTACTGTAATCCTTTGCAATGAGGGAAGAACTCTTCTGTACTTCTCCAGTTACAGCTCACCACTTATCCTAAAAACAAGATTTCCTGGAATAGAAGTGAAAAGACTTATAAATTGTTTATCTCTTTCAGAGCTTAAATCAGCAAAGTTATATCTTAAGCTGTAAATTATAGTAGCTATGCTATCTGTTGTAGCCCATTTCTACAAAATATTATTATTAACACTTATCACAACTCTCTTCTTACTTTACATCTTCTGTCTGGCAATGATTTTCCTTATAAAGAAGTAAACAAGCCACAGAGCAGCCTGATCTATCCTCTGCATAACTGCAGTAACCCATTACCTGCTTTACAACATCAGTAAGGTGGTCCCATCAAGGACAAGGACCACATTGCCCTACATACAATGGAAACAAACCAGAAAAGACCATCGTTGCCCCAAAGCACCCTAGTGTAAGCAAAAAGAAATCTAGTGACAGAACCAAGTCGGAACTGACTCCTGCACAGAACACAAAGAAAAGGTAGGACTTCAGTAGGATAAAGACCTTCAGCAATTTTTCTTCCTTAGGTTAACTTTTTCTGTATTAAATGTAGCTTCTGTAACAAATGCATTTTCTCCTGTACTAAATGTATTAATATTAGAAGTTGTCATATCCTCATAGAGAGCAAAATAACCTCATGTAACAAGAGCTAATAGAAAAAGATGAAAAACTTTAAAATAATTCATCAATTTTTAATCCTAAAGTATCATAGTTTACCAATGTATATTTATATAGCATAAGCACAGCAAATACACAGTTGGTAATAACAATGTATCTATAAGATAACAGAAGGTTTCCAGTACTGACAGAGGAACTGAGTAGGACAAAGTCATCCCTGAATGTCGGACTTCCAAGACACGTTGTGTGATATCTAAGGACAGGTATCCCAAAAAAGCATTAAAAACTGATGCCCACCCTTGGGCTCTGTCATGATTGCCATGGACCTCTGCACTCCAACACACCTTCCTACACAGAGACCAATACAAGATCACCTTAACAGCAGTGTACTCCTGTCAACCTTCGCTGACCCCACGCAAGAAACTGAAGATTATAGAAAACTCAAATGATGTTAAGGTAGGAAAGATCTTTTCTGAGGTCTTTAAACACTGTAGAGAGATGACTGAGGGCTCAGTATAAAACCATAGATGGGCAAGTGGTTCCTTCTTACACTTCTCAGATTCATCCCACGAGGACGAATCTAAAAAATACCCTGCATTTGCTGTACAGACATAGAGTAAACATTCTTACCCCAAATCTACAAGTAACCTAATTGGTGGGACTGTTGTAATTATTCCACACAATTTCATCATGCTTACCTCCACACGAGAATGTTAGAAAGTAATAGGAATGTTAAAAAAAAAAAAAAAAAGATATGCTGCATCTACAGTGAAAGTCTCTTAAATGCTTACTTTGACCTTTTTAATTAAAGATTCAATTTTGCCAAAACTACAGATACCACAAGAAGAATGATCATTGAATCAGAGATTTGAATACAAAAATATTAAATAAGAAACCAATTCTCTCACGTGTGAAGTGCCAAAGTCTTGACAGTAAGGTGGAAGACTGTTAGAAAGAAGCATGAGGTCAAGTACTCAGAATGCAAATAATCCACCCAGACCTAGGAGTTTATATCCACAGTAACCACATTGAGATAGTTGCCAAAGTTCAACTGCAGCTCAAGTTTCACAGAAAAAAAAAGCACAACGGAAGACATCCATTTAGACTTGAAAAGGGCAGCTTTAAAAGATGCAAGAGCAACATCTCACAACGAGAAACTGAATCTGCTTTAGTAAAGCACAGCTTTCCATGAATAATAAAGAAGTACCCTGATGTCCTATGAAATGCAGCTTAGTCATGAAGTCTATCTGAAACATTTGCTTACAACATTTGCTTTTGAATTAAAAAAAAAGTCACAGCAGCATTTAGCAAATAATCTAAGGCAACCACATACTACAGTGATAACCACAGGAAGCAAAACCAGAAGGACGTTCTAAGAAATGAATAGGCTTTTTCTTCATACTTTCTTCTACTTTTTCTTCATACTGCTGTAGTATTCAGGAGCCCTAATGAACCCAGATCACACCGTGCTAGACACTACTGTTCAGCCAATTTATAAACCACACATGCCTCTCAATGAACAAAAGAAAGTACATGCTAATAATGTTATTACAGCATCACAGCAGCATTATCTTAGACAGTGAGAAATGTGAAAGTTTTATATGCTTTCCTTATTGTTATTAAAAGTAGCACTGTTACCTTGGCAACTGCTGAACCACTTGGGAATTTGCTAAAGAAACCCAAATGTTACTTGTACTTGCACATTTGCAATCAATTTAGGGGAAACAATTGGGTTTTGATGTGTTTTTTTATTTTTCTTTTTTTTTTTTCTTTTTTTTTTTAAATCACACATTTTTTCCTTATGAGGACTATGACTCTGCAACAGACTTCCCCCCCCCCCATGTATAAGTGAATTCTTGGGATTAAGCCACATCTTGTCTTATTTGCACCCAAAGCAATCTATACTTCAGTATGCAATAAGAGTCTAGTAACCCACATAGGTTATGGACCAGAAATACAATGACATCATCCACTACACACAGAAACACACATCAACAAGCATCACACCAGTCGTGCATGGACTGGGAAGACAGACAAGCATTGCAAATGGAGGGCCACTTAAAAGGGGGGAAAAAAAAAGGGAATTGCAGACAGCCATTTTGTAAGTGTTAAGCATTTGGACAACACCCCTGGGTATAGGAAACACAACAAAGCGTAGGTAAGGGCACAGTATCCCAAATATACTATGCAGCCAAATACAGCTTTTATCTTCATCAGTAGTGTTAGTACACTGTATTTCCTCTTATCTTATAAGTAGATCATGCTAAAGAAGGGTAAGAATTAGGTGCACAAAGATAAGACAGATCACAGGAGGATCAGTCTGTGAGATATAGTGACTGTATAGGATAGCTGTTTTCTTTCTAGTTTTCATCAACATATTATTTTGAGTACTATACATGCCAACAGCAAAGAAAAGCAGAATTCTGGGACAGGAAAGTTGGGATTTATCAGTACTTGGTAAAACACAACATGTCTATGGAAAAAGGGCACTGGTTTCAGATAATCTCCGTATCTGAAATAGAGAACCATCATGCAAGAATATCCTAATCAAAATGCCTGTTTTTCTTAAAATAGGTACAGTCTAGGCAGGCTCCTTTAGATTATATCAGCTGTTTAAGGTATATTGATGGAACTGGATTAAAACACAGAAGCTGTCTAGAAATCTTCTCAACACACTGGATGACTCCCCTTGCTTCAGTCAGGCTTTTGGCATCTTAAATTTCTGCTGCCTCAGGAGGATGGTCTCCTGAGTCCTCTGAAGCTTGCCTGGGGTTACTCTTCTCATCACCATCCTGGGCAGAGTTGCTGCTACAGGCTGCCTATTTGCACCTCCCCAAATCCTCCATCCCTGCAAGCCATGCAGCAACCTGCCTGGTAACCCACAAGGGTTTCACCCCTCCTGGAGCAGATGTAAGGGCAAAATTAAGCAAGCTGCAGCTCACCACCAGCTATCATAACAGGACATAATACACCATGCATGCCCTCAACTGAAAGCTAAAGAGCAAGCTGATAACATCACCAAATGGATTAGAGTTGCACATCTTCTCAGCTAAACTGCTGAGGGATACGCAGACAAAAGGATGCAGTTCCACAAAAGAAGCATTCTTTTACAAATGCTTTGCAGAATGAAAGTTGTTTGCTTTAAAATTAAGAACATCTACTTGTTCTGCTGCCTGTTTGTCATACTACACTTAAGAAGCCCAACTTAAATCATAGCCAGAAGTATTCTTATTTTAAATGACTTTTTTTTGATACCTTTCCTGACAGAACTTATTGAAACCTGCCCTCCAGAAACCAAAAACACTCAAGAGAACGTGGAAGACTAGAATTCAAGTATACTTAAATACAAATTAATTGTTTCAATATGAATCTTGAATAACTAGAGTCTTTGTTATTGCTACTCCATTAAAAACCATGAAGGACAGACATAGAGCTGTTGACACATACACCACAGGACCTAGTTAAGCAAAGATGAAAAATATTTAATATCAGTTCATAAACTTAGTGCAAGTAATACCTGGTATTCCCTAGTATTAGGAACTGAACAATTTAATTGCTCAGAGCATTTGATCCACCAACATACAGTACTGTATATTTGCTTACAAGCGTACAGCTCTGAGACAATGACTCAGATGCAACTTTAGCTTTGAATTCTTTTTCATTTAGATCTCTGAGACAATCACATGAGCGTCCGAGTATTTTATTAAGTTCTAACACAGTCTTGTAAAAATAGTAAATGAGGAGTTTTCCCTAAGTTTGTTCTTGGAGATAAAGGAAGGCAGTACTGGGTAGTGGGCTTTTTGGTTCTGTTGTCTATGAGGCTAATAACGCTTCACATTAAGATCAAACAGCATTCAGACTACTTTGTTAGGATGCTCATAATTCTCTCATATCAATGTGTCTGACAATTTATTCTGCCAGTCCTTCTCCTTTAGTATGACTCTTCTGTCAGTCAATATTCCTGTGTGCTGAGGATATAGGGGCAACAACCCCTTGACCTGAGGCTGCTGTTACCACAACGTCTACATATAACAACAGTACGGTCAAATCACTTTTTCTAAGAACTACAGTATTGGAATGGAAAACTTGACAGCATAGGGGAAGTAACATGAAGTACAGTCCTCTTCCAGAAAGAGTGAGAGGTTGAGAGAAATAAAAAATGGCACCAGGACAACTGCCCTGGAATAGAGATTGATAAAACGTGCTCACCCAACTTGCACAGACTCAAAGAACTTTCCAAAGTCTGTTAAGTCTCAAGTGCTATGACGCACAGTCAAAACAAAAAACAACACTGTATGACACAGGAACACCATCAGTGCCAGCAAGAAAATTTAACATACAGGCAGCAAAACCTTATGACAACTTGTTACTGGGAGGAACAACTTTCAAAAGAGGGTTGGCACAGACTCTGCCAAGTGTCCCAGAGAAGCCTGCAACAAGAGGGAGAGAAGAACAAAGACTCACTGCTGCCTATTGAACAGCACTTCTCCCTTTGATCTAGATGAGATGCTCAGGGCCATGTTCTGATGCAAATTCCTGCAGTAGGAGCTAACTACAGCCCCCAGTCATCTGCCACAGCCCTCCAGCTGGGCATCTCTGCTGACTAGGCCCAAGGACTGCAGACAAACTGATATTCTTTTCATAGTCTGAGAGCAACATAAGTTATTAAGTTTTAAGAGCCTGAGAGGTATAGTACCTATGTGCAGCATTATGCCAATCAGGTTAGTGTTTTAGTGAGAGAGCACAAGGAGAGGCAGCCATTTTCCACTCTCCACATGCACCTCATAACAAGCACTGAGACAAGATGGTTGCCATGTTCTGCTCAGAGTTTTGCACAACCAGGTGAAGGTGAATACAGAGTGAAGGAAATCCACCATGAGTGCATTACGCTTGCATTTTAATTATTCATACTAAACTAAGTCTATTAGACTAGTATAGTTACCCTGTATCACATAGCACCAACACAACACTCAAGGCAATTACATCTATTTACAAGATATAATGAATAAACAGCTTTTAGTGCACAACATCCAACTGCAGAGCTGCTATACACTCCAAGATCATCTCCAAAAAAGGGCCAAGAGGGGCACTGAGTGTTGTTTGCTCCACAGAGGTGAGCAGCTACCTTACAGAAAACACATCATTGCAGGGAAGATAATAATTATGGACTTCTATACTAGAGAGAATAACATGCCACATGTTTTTTGTTGCTCTAGCTCCATAGTCCCTTCCTGCAGCCACTGCAATGAGAGGGCAGGGAGAAGGGTCACAGATGAGAGCAAAAAGAGTACTGTATTCCTTTGACCATTCCTTGCCTTTACAGCAAGATGCATGGCAGCATCTGCATTTTCTTCTCCAGCTTTTCCAACTCTCCTACCTAAAAGCTGTTCACCATTAGAAGGACACTGCCATCTGCTAGTTCACCTTTCCATTTTATTCCAAAGTCCCACCAAGCGAAGCTGGTCATTCCATCATGTTTCCCCACAGCAGCACAATCAGTTGAAACCGATCTCACCAAGCAACAGCTCAGAAGTATTTATTTTAAGAAAGATCAAACATATCAGCCTAACAGAAGAGGAAGTCTATCATTATGGATCAGGAAAAAAAAGTTCCCCTTGCACTTCAAATACGTGCAACCTTTACAGTGTTAGTTTGGGTGTTTTTTGCTCAGGTTTTCTTCCTCTTTGCATCTCCATCCTAAGAGGAAATCAGATTTAAAATAGATAGAAGCAGAAGTGTTTAACTGCATCTGCTTACAAATATATATATATATATATTCATTAAGCTCTGGCCACTATGCACAAGATGATTCATAGCAGCACTTAGTTTAAAAAGACTGTAGAGAGCTCTTGCTAACTGGTGAATGCAAGCAATTATCCAAGAGAAGAGCATAAGCAACTCACTCTTTGCCTCCGCATAGCTTATCAAGTTTATTTTGCACTGTTACATTCCTGAAACTTACATAAAAAAGCCAGCAGCTATTTGGCAATATTTACATCTATAAACAGCAGTTTTATCATATATGAAACATCAGGGGAACTGGATGCCTCAGGACATTGGAAACTTCTCACCTCCCACTAACCTGTCTGAAACTTGCCTTGGTCTTGTTAATTGTTAACCAAAAATAGATTTTAAACATGTTCTTATATTTGGCTTGTCCTTCTAAAGAGGAGCATGAAGTTTATTAAAGATATCATATGAAATATTGAATGCTTGCACAGCAGAAACAAGCAGCATGCAAGTTCAGCAATTTTCCTTCTGTAGTGACATAACTGATCTAACAAAGCAAAATTCCTGATGACTTCACAGCCAGGCAGATATAAGCTGAATGATAGACCATTCAAAAAAAAAAAAAAAAAAAAAAAAAGCATTCTCCAAAATCATACTTGAAAATTTGACTTTTCTCCTTAAAATAATCAAATGCAATCACATCTAACCTTTATGTAGTAGCTTATTAAATATATCACCTTTGAAGACTGACTTAAGGATACTCAAGTTTTGAATGCCAGCACTACAACTAGCTAATTATCTCATTGGAGGCCATCCTTCATTTACTGCTGTTATAGATCACAGAACTCGTAATCACTCAGGCCTCTCAGAAGCCTCAATTCATTCTTCTTTAAAAATATTTTTGTGGGCAACAGTCGGAAAGAACCAGAAATTGTTTGCTGCTCATAGAAGTGTTCTAAATCTGTACATGTCTGCATTACACATGGCAACAGCTACCCCTCATGAACTCTTGAGGACTGGGGTCAAGAACAGGAAGGGTGTTAAGTTGGCAGCATTAGCTTTTTGAACATGGGTCTAATGGCTGCCATATCAAAACTGATAGAGAGCATGGACAGTTTGTTGAGATACACTTGAATAAATGGATAAATATCTCTTGCTTTGTTAATATTCCACTTCAGAGGAAGATGAAAATTCATATTTTAAAAGTTGGAAGGAAGAAAAAGGAAAAGCTTGTGTTCAATGTATGGCAAAGCTTCTCCCTCTAAGCCAAAAAAAAAAACAAAAATAAAAAAAAATTCTGCCACTTACCTTGAACTCTACTTCAGAAGAAAGATATAGGTTTCTTAGTTAAAGAAGTTACCCTTCATTAATCTCTCTAGAAAATGAAGAACCTTGTCAGGAGCCGTAGCCTTAAGGGGAATTTTTTTTTTTTTTTTTTTTGTTAAACTACTCATTTTTCCTCTTTCTTTTTAAATGCAATCAAGTCCAGCACACAAGAGAGCTTGTGTAGATCATAGAGAAGCTTGAGCTGCAGAAAAACATGTTCATCTTAACACCAAGGATGGTGGAACATCATACAATTTCATTGCCTGATATGAACAAGGCTAAACCTCACCTCCTACTGCCTCAGCAGTAGCAAAACACAGTGCTTCAAAGCTGTTTCAGCATCCTAGATCTCCAACACCTGTCCAGGCCTTGCAGAACACTCATTAGGCCATTTTTACAGTTGTATTCTTAGAAGAAAAAAAAAGAAATCAGACTAAAGAAGTTAAATTGGGAACTCCTCATAGGTGCCCTGTTTAAGATGCACTGGAAGTAATAGAGAAAGCAGAGATAAGAGTTCATTACACTCACAAGTAATTCAATCTGTTGGATTTTTCCAGAAGCCCAGGCAATAGGCACTAATGAGATAAAATTCTACAAAACAGTGATAATAGAAACAGAACAATTTTTTTTTCTTTTTACAAGCATAACTGAAATTTTAAAGTTTGGCTCTGTGTTGCACTTTATATCTTTTTCTTAAATCAAAAGGCATTGTGAATATCCATGCTACAGGTAACTAGTTATGTGCTCAGTTTCTTTCATCTCAGAAACCCAAAAGGATTCTCACAATCAACCTACTTCAATCTAATTTAAAACAACAGTTGTAAACATTAATAGGTTTAAACCATAAACGTGATTTGCCTTGTACTCCCATTTGTAACCAAATCTATGTTAATTCACAGTTGATAGCTAATTTGCGTTGTGTCAGAAGGAACCACAGATGTGCTCAATTACTGTGTCCAGTAAACTATCAAGATTGGGAAGACAATAAATCCCTAAATAAACACTGTGTATTAGGTATGTATTTTAAGCATAAATTTAATTTCACCACTAAAATGAAGTTACTCTCCAATAACTTAATATTTGGGAGTTCAATATATTGAGATAAGGATACAGAGGAATAATTTTTACTCCTACCAAGCTGCTGATAGCATTTGTTCTCTATGCTGCTCTTGTCCATCTTCTTCTTCCTTCACCTATAGATGGTCCAAAAGGAACAGCTATTTCTTGCCATCTTAAACACAAGCTGTTTTGTTGTTCTTCCCAGTTAGCCTGCACAGTGTCATTTCAAATCGATGTTTGCAGGAAACTGTTCAAAATTTTAATCCCAAAGGGAAAAACCAAAGCTGGACAAAGATGCATTATGCTGATCTGAGACAGTTAAAAAAATCTGAAAGCCCACAGTACCTATTAGCAATCTAAGAAGTGCAGCATATGAAGAACCACTTACAAAAAGGAAACGCTTGAGATACTTGTAAACTAGAAGCAAGATCTCTATTTATAATACATAAGGGAAGCAGTAGAACATAAATCCTTCTTTTGCTTCTCCTCATTACTTTCTATTAACATGCTCTACTTGGTGATGTTTCAGCAATAAGATTTTTTTAAACAAGTTAATAAAAGAAAAAAGCTACAAAAAAAGCTTTGATTCTGAAGCTTTGGAGCAATTTAAAATATATTTTAAGTGCTTTTAATTGTTCTCTGTAGGTTTTTTCAGAACGCTCAAATTTGAACAAGTGATTAATGTAGAACAGAGACGTTACTTCAACCAGACAGACCACGCTGTAGCTGACAGCAGTTTGGGGGAGGAAATAACAAATATGTTCTCTCCAAAGGACACAATCAAACTATATGTACAAGGCACATTTGTTCTGAAATGCAACAAATTTATACCAACCTCCCAGATATTACTCATTTAATTTAAGCAAACAATTAACAGCTTTTCAATTCACCCTTCAACAGAACAGTCGGCTGAATCTTACATCTGAGAGGGTGGAAATGACAATTTTCAGAGGCCTTTGAACAAAGAAGTCATGTAATCTATTATAAAAAAAAACAAACAGATAACAACTGAATTGGACATAAGTCTTCAGATTTGTTCATTATTTCTGTAGTTTATTCATCCCTTCTACTTAATGTTGGCACAAGAACAAGAAAAAAAGATGGGCCTACAAAGTACGTGCCTGTGACATGTTAGGAACAAGTAGTAGCAGATAAATACTCATAGACCAACAATATTTCAGAATTCTTAAAGAAAATCCTTGTACACTGAGAAAGAAATAATACCTCCAGCCCCCCACCTCCTGCCCTAGCTTTTGCAGAATTGCAGCTACATAACACTGTTCTGTATATTTATATGTTTCATACGCAGGCCACCCAGAATATTTACATAACCTACAAAAATCCATTTTTGCAAGTAATGCATTAAGACACACTCAAGGTAAAATTAAAGTTCTCTTATTAAAAAAAAAAAAAAAAAAAAAAAAAAAGTTATTTCAAAATTCAGCATTCTAAACTTTTCCTAATAATACTTTCTGCCTAATAAATTTCCATCTCATAAAAACTATGCAAAACATTATTGGTACTGTCATAAGATGTCAAATAGTTACAGGCTTATTTTTTTATGTACAAATTTAGAACTTAAATGTAGGCTTTCTAGGTTTATTTTCAAATTCATTTTGGTGATTTACCACAACTCTTTCCTAAGCTGGCCTCTAGTTAATAAGCCTTCACATATGGCCTGACTTTCTAAAGAGCCTATTAGCAAAGAAAGAAAGAAAAAAAGAAAAGAAATTCCATTACTGTTTTCATGCTTTTTCATTGAACCATCACTGCATTTGCTTGCAATAACTCCAAAGGAGGATTATAAAAGTGCTTTCCCAGAACGTGTACTAAAATGAAAGGAGCTCCAAACCTGGAAAGTATCTGAAAAGGGCCTCTTATGAAGTGAATTCTCCCATGCAGCCCTTTGAAATGCTTTGCCTGGTCAAACTGCCGGGCCACCGCATACAATTAGCTATGACTGCAGCTTATCCCCAATACTTTCAGCAGCCCATCGCAGCAGTAATTAGTAAAAGCCTTACTACACATCTTCGTATTGGTAACAGATCTGTTTGCAGAATCCTACTTCAGTACAGAGCAAATCTAAACAATTTTCACTTTCTTAACATATCTTCACTGTGGGCTTTTGAAGAGCCACATGTTTGCTGCTTCTCTGCAGTACAGCTTAAGCGAGCTCTCCAGATATTAAGGCTGCAGAGATAAGTATTGTGGTTCTGTTTAACAAACTGAAACTGCTTCCTATTTGTAAACAACATGAGGGTAAACTGAGCCTCTCTAAAAAAAATATATATATATAGATAGATAGATATTCATTCACTGTGTGTGCTAGGAGATATAAATGAAGTAAGAGTAAGAAGTACCATCTGTACTGTTTACCATTAGAGAAGAACATAATAAACACTGCGTGATTTCAAAATGACCAGACAGAAAGAACACATCAGAAGGGATCAAAGGGAAGAGTTGGGAACAAGAGTTTCTATATCAAGTTGTAGCAAAGACAGTGATGTAGCAAGTCTCTATTTCTCTACGTTGATTCTATTTATTTTTAAGAACATTTCCCAACCAACTTCTTAGAGGGATTTACTTAAACAAAGTAGTTGTGCATCACCAGCTACCCCTATCACTGAGAATCCTAAATCTCCTTATTGCTTTATTCCTATGCATGAATAAATTAAAGGAAGACAGAAAACATTGTCAGACACGCAAGAACCCCTGAAGACCACGAATTGAACCAGAAATCCAGAACAGAATGAGGTCCCTGCACATTTTCAGTGTTTGAACCAAAATCTTAAGGAATGCAACAATACACCTTAAGCCACATTACTTCAGGGAAGAAAATAAACAAAACTCCACTGTTTGACAGCCACACAGCATCTAAAAAGCAGAACTGGAAAATCCACAGAGGTTGAAGAACTGCCAAGGGAAACAGTGGAATTTGCTGGAAGCTTTGAATTGCAAATGTAAGGGGAAATCCTCTTCTGGAAAATATATTCACTCTATATTCAGAGCACATGAATGCCAGAAGAAATCTGACACCTCTCTTTCACCTTTTATTTTCTTACCCTCTTTTCCTAACTCACTGCTACACTCTTGCTTCTTTTTCATTAACCAAGCATTGTCATTGCTGCAACTTCACTGCAAGAGAACGCCTGTCCTACAAAAAGGAAGGACTCAGTTTTCCCCAGGGGACAGGGAAAGCCCTGAAAAATTTCTCACATCAGGAGTTGTCCCACAAAGCTCTTGCCTTACACACATACTGCTTTTTTCTGCCAACATGTAGCTCCATTTGTTTTATCCTTATTGAGGCTATCTATCAGAAACATCTCACCCTTGTAATGGAAAAGGCCAGGAATGATCCTACAAGCTCTGGTGCTGCATGGCACTGTTACTGGTGCAATCAAGTCCCTAGCACCAGCTGAAGCAGGTTGGAAAGCTCCAGGAAGCAGGGAGAATCCTCAGTACAAACCCCAATGGTAGTAATTCAAGCCATAATTATGGATATACATAAATGAAGCTTAATCTCATTATCTTTTCAATCTTACTGTCCAAGAGAATTAAGATAAAGAGTAAGCTCCTTCCTCAACAAGACAGTAGTATGCCTTCAAGCATCATTAAGTACACACCCACAAATTCATCCTGCACCAAAGAAGTTAACAATAGCCTTCACATTATCATCACTAACTGCAGAGTTCTTAAAACACAGCCAGGCGTTCCAAAACTGCAGCCCAACACAACTGCACATGTGTTTCCCATCAGTGACTAATGGTTACCTTTTCACTGTGAAACCTTGTTTTCAGATTTTGACAGTGCTTGGAGATGGAGGGCCAGTACAGCTTTCAGCTGCTGCATTTGTAGGACAATCAGTTATGCAGTCATACGTGCACATTGTAGGCTTTATCACATTTGTAGGCACACAGTTCATTAAGTTGTACTGCAGTATTACTTCCCCTATAAATGATAAGTTCTGCACATAGTTTCAGCTAAATAAGTTTAAGCCAAGTACCTGGAACTTTGTGACTCCCCATGAAAGTGGAGTGGAAGCGCAAAGCGCCTTGATGTTAGGAACTAACCGACTGCCCTTGGGAGATAGTACAGAACACCCCAATCAAAATAGGCCACCAGAAAGACATTTGTAGACACACCACTCCTTCCTTTACCCAACCACATCAAGAAAAACAGAAATTAAGTTCACTCCTACTTTCACAAGCAGACCAGGGAAATGCACTCATACCAGGGACAAGAACTGGGACTTACATACATACCAGTAATCAGACTACATTAACTAGATATTATTGTCCGGTTTTGTGACCAGAAAAACTAGGATGCAATTGCATCTGTTGAAAAGATCCTACTAAAGTAATTGAAGAAGGTGTTCTTTCTATTTACCTAACAAAATATATCTGTACAGTAAGAGAGGAACCAAGATGCCACAGGAGCTACCTTAGCCACTAAATTCTGAAAACCTTTCTTGTTTTTAAAAGAGATTCAGAGAAAAGAAATCTGAATGCTGTTGGGGGAGAAGCAAAAGAACTTAAACCTCTACAAATTTTTCTCTACTATTCTAAGTTCCTAAACTAGGACAGAAGAAAATTACTTTCCAGAATAAGAAGACACATAGCCAGCTTCTCAGAACATTACATGTACATGATTTTTCTAATCAAACATTTTAGGAGATTACAAAGAAGCGTACAGAGTTTTCACAACACATACATTTTAAATTACAAACAGGCTCTGAAAATACCTATGCAGAGCATCTCTCCATATCGCACTAGAGAAAAAACCTACAATTCTTATCTAGGTAGATTAAGCATTCATCAGTCTTCAAGCAAAAAATATTAATTTCACATGCCAAAGATCAGAGAGCCACAACCTATTATAGGTTCAATTCATTTTCCACATCTTAGCTTTCCCCAAGATCAGCAAGAAAGAAAACTCCAACCCCTCTCTCTCTACTTAGCACACAAATACCTGATAAGGAAAACCAGCAGCAGACTTGACTCTTCCATCTAGTGGTCCCTTAGACAACCTCTGCCCCTGCCCCCCCTTTTGGCTAGGGCAGCAGAGCTACAGCAGCTGCTTCTAATCAGCTTCTCAGTCACAGCTGAGGAAAGTAATTAAGCCCTTCATTAGTTCTTTGCAGAGGATTGCTTCTAAGGCACACCTGTATTGCATCTCATCACCAAACACCAAATAACCTGTGTGAGGTATGGAGAACATGACTTTCATCACAGTCTTTAAATGTTAAACCTCTGTGAAGCAGCCATTTTTCTCCAAGAAAGCCTAACAAAAGGCACAGTTCTGGCCACAGCAAAATCAGCTTTGCTTTATTCACTCACGATGAGAAATATCAGTTCTTCATGTATGCCTGTATAGGCCAGGATCCAAGGTGGATGTGGGCCACTATTATCCTTCTTTGCTCGTATCAGCATTACACCAATCTGAAAGCTAATCATTTTCTATTAAGTTACACTTCCACCCAAATATCTTAAAGTGCTTCTCAAACAATTAATTAACCTCTATGTCCCCCTGCAAGGTGTGCACATGTAGGCAGAGGAGTGGGTTTGTGTGTGAATTACAAGCCGTGCCAGGGAGCAGCTGGAAGGCAGCACAGCTTATTCCTCCTCTTCGTTCTAACCCCCTATGCCTGCAGAGTGGCTGCTTATGGCCCAGTTTATAGACGACGGAAGCAGACATTGGGAGATTGCACATCATAAACTACGGATATGGCACAGCCAAAAAGCAGGTCATAGTGCATTGGGGATGCAGCTCTAATTAAAAATAATAAGGCAGGTCTGTGCTTTAACTTTCCCTGTGCTTCTGCTGAGGAGGATGAAAAAGAGGGTTGGTATTTCTGCAGCAATAAGGCTGCATTCTCAGCTTCTTCGCCCCTAAGGAAGACTTCAATTATTTGCTCTCTTTTTTTTTTTTTTTTTTTTTGGAAGCACTGAAGTCCTCAGATAAAATTGTGTCTGTGTGCCAAATTTTGTTAGGCAATTGTTACTGTTGGAAAGATTAACATGGTGGAAGGGCAATACAGGAGTGTAACAGCAAAGGGACTAGTACAAATGGAATGGTATTACAAAGGAAATGTGCTCACCCACCTGTGAAGATCTAGGCTCACTAGAAAGACTCCACAAAGGAAAGATCTCCAACTAGAGATCCTTCCCCAGTGGCAGTCAGCCCTTACATTAGGTCTAAGAGGCGCAGCCAGGCTGCACCCCTTCCACTCACACAGCTGAATTGCCTTCACCTGTGCTCCCAGGACTGACCAGGTCCTTTCCCCAGCTGCTCAATCACCTTCAGTTCAGGCCGTGACTCAACAGTTCCCATACAGCAATCTATGCACCTTAACAGCATGTAACAAAGCATCTCTTCCAAAAAGTTGAACACTGGGCAGAATAACACAAAAGACTTTAGGAAAAGTATTACACTGTCAAAGGAAAATTCAGGAACTCTGATGTGAATTCAGCAAGATCCCTGAGCAGATCCCACATCCCGAAGCTGCCATCCTGCTGCTCTGCACTCTGCAGCACAGCCAGGTCTCTGTCTATTCTCATCTTAAGGAGCCAGTTCAGCTCTGATCCTGCAGACAGCTTCTCTCCTGGTTTGCTGCGTTGATTTTCAGTTTCAACACCCTGCTCGGGACCCAGGCTGAGCAGCCTCAAACATTTTCCTGCTTGGGAGGGTACTTATTTCAAGGTTGTCTTTCCTAAGTATAACTCCTACTGTCGTAACTCAAAAAGATAACATTATCCTCTAGCCTGTGGATTTTCACATAACTCTTAAAAATGAAAAAGAGGATTTCAGCTGCTTTCCTTCCAGCTCCTATTGTCTTTAGCCTCCTGAGATATATTTGTTAGGTAATGCAAGATAATCGCCAGTTGTCGAGATAATTGTCAATTGTCAACTACTCCAGATAATTTCTATGTTTTCAACCTTTGCTTCATCCCTGCATGCATACAGATGTTTAGGAACTGGAATATAATGTGTCTTTTTTTGTTTGCCATTACATGGGGCAGGATGCAGGTGTGGGAAGGGATTTCCAGCCAGCCTGCTTGTAGCTGTAGTACCCTTCAGCTTTTTATTTTTTCTGTGCGTATCTCTCAGCAGGCTGCCAACAAAAGATGAAATCAAGTGGCAGACTGTGGGGCAAATGCATCCCAAGCGTTGTGCTGCAGTGCTATAGAAACTTCACTTTGGTTGTTCTTGTGCATCACTGTAAAAGATGGGCAAAGCAGTCCAGCCAGCCCCAATGCTCCGACTGTGTAGTCCTGCATTTTCTTCAGATTTTCCCTTTCGAAAGGTAATTTACTTGGACAAAGAGGTGTCTTTGTCTCACCCTCGGTTATGAAATTCAAATGACAGCCCTTTGCCTTAGGTGCTGCTTCTGCTTTTCCTCTCTGCTTCTTTCATTTCTCCTCCCTGCTGTTACGCTGGAGTGAATAATGCATTTTTTAGAGAATTTCCGTGGATTAAGTTTCCAATTAATTCAAGTCAGTTTTAAAGACTTTGCCAGTTCAGATTGCTAAAATTCACTAGGAATTATTGGAGCAGGCTGGGGGGGTTTCCTATAAGTTTTTCTCCAGATTAACTACAAGAATATAGTGGAAAGGAGTTATTCATTTTTACATGTGAGTGTATACCATCAGCACGCATAGGATTTGTTTCAGCCCAAACTGAATGCACAAATTACACTCCCTTCCTTTCTAAAAGGCCCAGACATGGTTTCACACCAACTGACAGTGGTAGTAATTAATGTGGAGGACCCCTGGGGTCTTTTAACCTCCTTTCTCAGCTTTTGATGGCTGAGACAGCCACAACCTGTGTGCCATTTAACTATCTATAAAACAGAGGGGTAAAAAGCATTTAAACACGACACTGAGTTTTCTTTAAACTCTCTAATGAGCTCTAGATAAAGCGCCAAGACTTTTACTGAGGATTTTAAGAAATGCTTTTTTCCCGTCAGTTGTTCTCCTTGGAACAGAAAAGTATTTCTGTCTTCTAGACAAACTCTAGGAACAGCTTCCACAAAAACCAGGAGAACTGATGGTGTGCAGTGGGACCATACAGTAAAGACGTGCTGTAGGACCATTTTATCCCTTTCATCAGCTTCGTGGTTGTCTCTCTTCATCAGCAAGATTGTGACAAGTGCTTTCCCTTTGTTTGTTTGTTTGTTTACTGCAAACCTCAGGACAATTCAGCATTATTTGTTCAGTTTTATGGGACTTTGCTTAACTTGTCACTAGGAGAAGTAGTGATAACTGTGGTTGGACCTGGGGTTGGGAACTCCATTTTGCCACCAAACTGTAATACTGAGCAAATCACACACATTCTTATCCCAGCACTCTTTGTGCTACATAAGAAAGGAAGCATCCCCCTGGCAAAGCATTTCAATATCCTCTAACAACGGTCGGTGAGGGAGAATTTGCTTTTAGCTTTATTTTCATTTCCAGTTCAGAGATTTCAAATTGCCAGTACAGAGGTAGCTTACTGCTAAACATAAATACTGCATATTACAAAGTAACCTCCGCAAAATACATACATTAAAGACATGACACAGATGCAAAATAATGCACTCATACCCTTGAATTAAACCTGCCTGTACCAGAGGTCTGCCTGACAGACAGACCCCACTCTGCCTTGTGTCTGTGCTGCATGGCAGGAGATGCTCAAACACAAAACATCAAAAAATATGGGTTTCACCTGACAGCCCTGAACAAAACCATGCCAAGGGCAGCAGTTCCCTACATTGCCACCCAAGCTCCTTCGCAGCACCCTGGGCTTTGCGGTGTCCGTCTGGGTGTCTGCTCGTGCATGACCATAAAGCTTCAACCTGTCAGATTCTCCATGCCAGCAAATGGAGTATCAGGTGGAGCAAGAGCTACACAAGAAAAAGGTACACACCTTCGCTTCTCTCCCTGTTTTGTCGAGAGTCTGAAATTCCTCGTTAAGGCTGGAAGCAGAACACAAGAATCTTCCTAAAATATAGCCATCTCTGGTTAATGATGAGAACAGAAGAGAAGCAGTGCTCTAAGCTCTATATTCCCTTTAGTTATACAATGCTCTGATTTACAGAAACTGCTTTATAGAAAATTTTGACACAGCCTCTCCCTGGAGATGAGGATAATTTAAGATTCTGTATCTGAAGCTAATTAAACGTAAGATACAGCAGGTGAATAAATTGATTTTCCCATTTTGTGGTTTTGAGAAAAAGAAAATCAAGAAAAAAAATGGAACAGAAAGGAAATCCACTGCTGTTCCGGCAGAATTATTTCATTAAAAAAAAAGTTAGCTATGTCTTCCTACTCAAAGTGAAATGTTTTGAAAGTCTGAAAAGCTTCCAGCTATAAAATAATATGGTTTTATATGCTAAAATGCTATCCTCCCTCAGCTTCTAAATTTTGGCTGAAACAATTCCCCAAATTTACCCAAACTTCTGAGTATTTCAGTCTCCAGGAACTTCATTTTCCAGTGAAGTCACTTTACTTGGAAAGCTTTTAAACTTTTAGTCTTAATGTCAGAACAACTATATGCAGTGACACAGTCAAACCATCTATTATTTATTTATTGTGATCTACACTTTAAAAAGTGTTTCGTGTTCTGACTGCCCAATCTGAGATACCTTCCTGAAATCTTATAAGAAATTAGACCCAGCTGACCCGTGCCTACACGTGTGTTTTGGAGGCAAGCCACCCCACCTCAACCCAGGCGATTATGCTCCACATATCAAACCAGCATACAATCTTGTTTAATTCAATTCAGAAAGGAAGAACTAGAATTTTGTCTTCCAGTGTGAACCCCTTTATAGGGATATAGGGCTTGAGCCAATAGTTACCTCTTTGGGCAGCTTCACACCACAGTGCTGAAATGTACTCCAGGAAACCATAATAAATTTGTTCTGAAGAAAAGCCTCCAAAATACATGCAGTACTGCAGTAGTACTGTACTAGATGCAGAATTCTCAGCAACAACTTCTTTAATCAACTGATCTGCTCCAATTTCACTGATTTATTTGCGAATTTGGCCATAGCATGAAGACATCTCATGGTGAACATCACAAAATTCTAACAAATCACAAAGAGTTCCTGAAATTAAAAGCAATAAAAGAGAGCAATTTTGAAGATAAATTGAAATAAAACAGGAAGGATAATGCAGTAAACTCATGGAATTATTGAACTTATATTTCTTCATAGTGGTTTCTTGGTCAGGGCAGGGCCTAATAATGTCCTGCATTAGTATAAAGGCAGAGATGTCTCAGTCACACTTTGCAGTGACATTAGGCAATCTTTGCATAGAAAACCACCTTGCTGCTAACTAATTTCAACAAGAGTTCTACCAGCAGAGAGGCTGCAAAATCAGACTGCATCTGAGAAGCAGAAAATGCCATCGCTTTAATAGTAAAGTATTATTTCTGGTTTTTCTGAATGTTCCTTTAAAAGTTAAGATAGTGACTGTGAATACAGCTCAGTATTTTTAATGTGACGCCACACAGCAGAATCTTGACTGGAAAAAATCTATGGCATCATAAGTATTCATTACAAATCCACTAACTGAAAATCTACCAAAAAATTTTGGAGCAATTATGTTGACATAACACTAATTATGCCAACATCTCAGTAAAAGAAAAAGAAAGATGTTACTCAGCTTTATGCCAAAACATTGATATAACAGTGAAGTCTACCACCAAAGGAAGACTTTTTAGACGCTGAAAAAGTTTGCAAAATCATCAGCTGAGGTCCTGACATAAACTTGAGATCAAAAGGGAGACATTGTAGATTTCTTAGCTACACCCAAAGTTTTTAGTGCAGGTATGATGAGACACCACGGCAGGCTTTGCTGTAATGCAGTCCTTGCATTTTCAGGTGAGACCCCCATGGATGTCGGTGGAGAAGAGGGAGTACATCAGTCAGGTTGTATGGAAAATGATCTCTGGCAGCTCAGCCATCCAAGGAGTTTGGTTATAGCTCATACTGATAATCCTGAAAGCTTTATGCCACTAAATTAATGGCTAAACCTCAGTTTCTACAATATGTAAAAATGAATCAAGAGAAAAGTTGGCATCTGAACAAACTTCCATGCAAAGGCATGGAAGCTGCATAAAGGTTGAAAGTCCTCAGGAGTTGTTTTCTGTCTGTAGTTTGTTTTTGTAGCTTACAAAAAATTTCAGCTGAGCTTCACTTCCACTACAGAAGTGCAGTTTTCTTCATTTACTTTTGTCCAGTAAATGTGTATGCATGAGTGCACGCATGGATGCAGCAGTGAAAAATAAGCTAATTCTAGCTAATGTGGGAGTCCTAACCAGCAAAGGAGATCTCCTTCAGCATCAACATTACTGTTAATCCTCTCTACATTTCCTGTAGAACTATGACTACGAACCAACAATTTCTTCTTTTTCTGTTTATCACATTGTGAAAAAAACAGACAAAATAAGTTAGAACTAAAATGTCTTCTAATTAAAGCTGTATTGTTTTCTTAGAAAAGTTACAAGGGCTGCCCCATGATTAGACAATGAGCTGCCTAAATAATAAATGCGTGCTGCTAGCCAGGAGAAGTCACACATCCAATCCTTTAGGGTGACACAACTCCTTGCAAAGTGAAAAGCGCAAAGCCTGGATAACACTTAAGTGCTATTTTAAGAACTTCTGTACTGAACAAGTTGGATATGCAGTGGGTAAGCGTCCCATAGAGCCTTACTGTTTCGGAAGACAAATCTTCAAGTACTGCAGAAGACACTTTGAAGCGCTTTAGACAACAGAAAGTATTGAAGAAAATAAGAATGTCCCTGCCTCAGGATCTGATCCAGCACTGAGTCTGGAGTTCCGCTTTTCAAACATGCTATTAATTCACCCATTAGCAAGTTCCACTAGCCTCTCTTGTACCAAAGTTAAATGTAACCTTTCATTCCTGGGGCTGCAGAGAGGGCTGCCCTGCTGGTAATGGTAAGCCCATCGGCCTGCTGATGTTCTATAGCCATAATTCTGTAACTCAATGCCAGATAATATTATAATACGATTTCTGTAGTTACTTTGTACCATTTCAAATACAAAGCAGGCATGTCTCCTACCATGTCTTACAAAACATGAAACCAGTGTTTATGCCTGACAACCAAAGAGATCCACAGAATGTTTACGGTTTGTTTTTTTGAGAAGTAGAAATTTTTACCTGCAGAAAGATAATGAATTAAGAAAATCTAATGAGATTTACAGACCCGTATTTCAGGGCCAGAAGATTTTATGGTTTCCTCTGCAGTATCATGTCGCCTTCCTGAGTCCCCTAATCCTCCAAGCACATGCTGGAAGAAACTCTAGTTTGGGGCAGCTGGAATGAATATTTTGGATAAAGCTTTAGTATTGGCTACCAAAAACTTGGGTCTTTTCCTAAGTGTTCTTGAAAACATGAGCAAGTGCTCTTGAGACTATTCCAAAATCAAGTTTATTTACTTTAATGATTAGAATTAAATGTGCAGAGAATGGTTCTTGCACGATAGGGTGGGGGTGTTATACAACAGAGCAGCTTTCAACATTTATAAACCAAACATAAGGGCTGTATCCATAACAAGCCTCTCTAAATTCCTCAGGATGACGGTATTTGCCGAGTATGTAGCATACCAGATCTCCAGCTCATGCTCACACCTTAAGAAATTGATCAATACTAAACAGTGAATTTTCCTGTTGTTCTAAATAAGCTTTGTTCTTGACAGGGTGTAACATATTAATCAAAGAGTACAGGATTTTCATAATATTAAGTAATGCTGTGAAGTTCTGCAGGTTTAGAGCTTACTCTTCTAGCTGTGCAGGAGGCAAGCTGGATCTGGGGGCTGGGTAGGACAGTTAGAGAAACCCGTGTAGTCAGTAGGAATCATGGTGGGTGTTCCTTCCTGGAGACAATTTCACATGCACCACATCTGGGCATATTGCTTAAGTAATGAACAACAGAGGGAAAATGGACTCTTGAAGTGGCAAGCAGGTACTGGAAACTCTACTTAGAACTACCTTTCATGACCCAGTTTGCAACTGAAGAAAAACATATGCTGATAGAATCATCATAAATGTAAAAAAACCCATATATCTAAATGCCAGCCTAAGATGTACTGTCTAAACGCATGGGATCCCAGCTTAACACAGCTTTCCAAGGCCTTAGGAAAACAACTGTGTCAGTCTCTTTCATGTGTGAAATGAAACACCATTCATTTTCTTCTGAGAAGGATATTCAAGAAGATGAGAGGATCTGTATGTTCCTAAAGATGGATTGCAAATTGTAAACAGTACCTATGTGATAGGCAATCATTACAAGTGTATACATTATTTTATCTAGTATCGTAATTGTGAAAAGTGAAAAGTGAAGGTGATAATATTAATCGGGAGACAAGGACACAGAAGTTCTAACAGAAGAACTGGATGACTGAAATGTAATGCTCAGTGAGTGTTGCAGGAAATCTCTTTTCTTTCTGGAGAGGGAGGATGCTCACAAAAAATGAAGTACTGAGGTATATCCTAAGAGATACACATTCTGGCGTTGTTCTAAAACTTGAAGGCTAAAACGTTAACATGTATCTGTGTATGTATATGTATACTAAAATAGGAATTATGCTTTTCCAGCTTAAGTTTACCTTTCTTATCATTGTACATCCTCAAGCTCTCATCATAGAAAGCATCTTCTCCATGAGAAGCAAACTATGGCCCTTGTTGCTCTACAACAGAACTCCTCCGCTTAGAACTAGCTCCCTTTTCAAGCATCAGCTTCATAAAACAAGATATATATATAAGACTCCACTCTAATGGTCTTTATTAGCCATTAGGAGTAAAAATATGAAGCAAATACAGGATTGTGTCCAATTCACCTCAATTCTGGTAGAAAATCAAAATGATTCAACCAAGTTATTAAATGAAATAATGCTGAAATAATCACTGACTGTGGATAATTTTTTTAAAATATTTGTTTCGTGGCTTAAAATAAACAGTAATAAATAGAAGTTTAAGGTTTCTTCTTTCAATGCTTCATAACGGAAAACCCCAAAATTGAGAAAATGTTTTCATCAAATTTAACAAATAAAAAAACTCCTAATTTTAATCCATTGACAATCTCCAAGTCTAACAATGAAGCAAAGCATCCATAATTCTGTTTAACTCTGCTTGATGTGAAGGCTTTATTTTGTGATCATTTTAGTGCATAAACCCTGATGAATAATGGAATTTTCGAAAAAGAACCCCTGTTGAGTCAAGCTTCATTGACATCTGACTGGTAGTCCAAAAGCCTGCAGAGAGGGTCCAAAGCAATGCATCACAGCCTCCCAGCAGGTCATTAAGGCATTACCCAATTAGAAAGCAAGGCTACAGGGCGACATTGTTCACAGCAGAGCAAACATAATTGATTTTTATTTCAACTGGGGGGAGAACCTCCTTACTGAAGAGCTTTAGCATAATTTCTTATTTAGGAGAGGTTTAAAGAGATTTGTGCTAGAGTATTTAATTCCAAACCCTGGGACAGTCTCTGGCAGTTGTATAAATTAAGGGGCAGTTGACTTCACTCATTCATATACAAAATAGAGACTCGCCTGTTGCTCAAAAGTAGCATGAAAATTTCTGAGCAATGGCATCCAACACCAGCTGTGCAGGGTATAGTGCTTGGGCTCCCACAACCTTTATATGGTTCATGCAGCCAACAGCAAGCCAGCTTCCTACTTGAAGAGTCATGTCCTATGCATTTTAACATGCTAACACGCTAGGCAGTCAGGAGCTCCTTAAGAGCACTGTGCAGATGGAATTTGCTCCTGAGACATCTTTATCACTATCTATCTCCTCTTCATTTTCATCTTTCCCAACTGGAAATTTTTGATCCCCTTGTTCATGGGCACGGTGGGTAGGAATGTGTGGAGACAGCCAGCTTGCAGTAAGAGGGGCTGCTAATGAACGACAGCTCAAATTCTCCCAATTTACAGCATCGCTATATCAGTGGAAAATGTTACCTCTGATACCTCTCATAAGAAACCTGCATTGCCACTGCATATGATTCACATGATGCCTTTTCTCATTTTAAACCACATAAGACTGAAAAGTCCTTCTAAAAACACCAAGCTCCAGCTCTTAAACAAAACAGATCATAAATCATACAAAGAACACTTATTTTAATTTACTAACAGTGTTTCAGTGGCAATGAGTAACTTTTCAGAAGAGGCTTTTTTTTCTGTAGACTTTGCATTTAAGGTCCACTTGAGAACACAGAGCTGGAAAATGCTATAAAATCCTCACTTTTTACAAGACCCAAAGCAACACAACAAAAATTTTTACTGGAAATATTTGTAGATTACTATCTCTAAACTATTTATACAGTAGACTTCAAAAAATGTATTTTCCTGTATTCCTTTTACTTCAGAGCAAATTAATTGCTATTTTAAAAAACAGAATTTTTCAGCTGCAAAGGCATCAGTCCAAGAAGCAGTGAACTTCATGTGCTGTGTCTATACCCAAGAATCACGTGATTCATGACGCTAATTTTCTGTTTTCCATCACGTTTCCAACAAAAATAATTATCATTTTCAACTTGACGTATGCCTTAAACACTCAGTTTTTATTCTTAGTTAAAGAAAAACATTGAAAAAAAATTTACATGGCATTTTCAATTCCAAGTCTGCAGCAATACAGTGACAATTTTATTCCCCTAGGTTGTTCACAGCACTACTCTATCGCAGTTAAGTGCTACCCTGAAATACTAAGAAAGCAAAGATATGGTGTAAATAATTTTTATAAACACTTATGTACTCAGATACATCACAAAGCTACTAGCAGCAAGGGCAATTTAGCAGTCATCTGTCTTAGCACAGCACTTTGAGCCCCAGGCACAGATTGCCACCCCTCAGTGTTAGTCACGAAGCCAACACACATCAAAGAAGCAATCGCTGCCCCTGAAAACTTCCCCTGTAAAATTTATGCTCAAGACCAGCTGTTGATGAGTTTATCCATATATTCACAATTTTGTTCCCCTTTTTTAATGTTAGGAACACCATCAATTTTTACTGTTGTGCACATAAACACGATTATAAAATTTCAGCCGTGACAGCAATATACCATGCTGCTGCTTAGTCAAGTAGCAATGGGCCTAATGAGCTTCTCTGAGGACTGCCAAGGCACATCCAGTGCCCAGCTCACAACAGGACTGCCTTCTGTCTTTCTCTTGTGTTAGAAGATCTATGGCTAACACCAGCTTCTGTAGACATTTTACCACAGATAAATTTACTGTCAACTGGCAGTCAGTAGGGTTATTCAAACACACACATTTATATAACTGACTGAAGGATCTGGTTCTTTCAAGACATGAATACTAATAAAAAGAACACCACATTTGAAATATTTGTGACAGAAACCATCGGAGCATGAAGCACTGAGGCTGTTTGTGTTAGTTGTATCTACTTGCTTGCTACTACTACTGCTACTACTACTACTATGCTTGCTACTTATACTTCAAACTCTTCCAACTACAGCAATTTCTGGTAAACGTTCATTGTTCCCACAAGCAAACCAATGAAAATACTGCAGAGCCATCAGTACCACAGGTAGTTTGGTAACGAATAAGTTAAAGCCACAAATATCCAAAGATGGGTCAGGCTTAAGCCGTGCCTTACCTAAAAAACCTATTATCTGAGTTAGTGGCCCTCTACCCTTCCCAGTTTGTGATCCTCTTTTTTTTTTTTTTTTTCTGGCTGTAATGAAGCCCCCCAAGCATAGAATACTAAACAACTTGGTTTTTTAGGCTAGTTATACTTGTCACGTTCTCCTTAGAACCCATCATCACCAGTGGGGTTTGTAGCTCCAAGTTTAGCCACCACGGGTCAGGTGGGTACATTTAAAGTACAAAAAGTAAGAGTACAATGGGCAGGCCAGAGAATGTGGGAAGAAAGATCTCACTTGCTAAAAGCCAGACGTGGGTAGAGGATAACACCCTTTCCAGGCTGTAGAAGAATAAATGGAACAGTTTACATCTGGAATTCATAGGTCTCCTGACTTAATGAAAATAGGCAATACTTGCTTTTGTATGGTAGGCTAGAGTGTTTGGATTTGTAATGAGGAAAGTAAGTGTAGCATACACTGTACATTGCCATGTTCTCCCACAGGTGTGTGATGTGTGGGCTGGAGAAAATGGACTAATTTTAGAACTTTCACCTTGTTAAATGTTTCTGGATTTTAACTTTGTAATAGGAGACATGCTGATACTACAGTCCTTGAACATTCCTCACCAGTGAGAAAATAGAGGGAAATGGTCTGAGAATTCAGTACTTAAAATGATAACTATAAATTATACTGTAACGTCAGTCATTTTAAAATGCTTATTTTACTGGAGAATGTAGAGCAAGGCTGTGTTTTTCTCCAAGGAAGAAATGCTGTAGTTCACCACAGTAAATCCACATGCTGGCACTGAAGTTCACAAGCAACCATTATTTAGTCTATAAAATCCTTCCATAATATTCAGTAAATTGTGTTGTTGAATTCTTAAAAAGAAGTCTTGGAAGACCATTTTAAGTCTGCCATTTTACATAGTATCTTATATACCAGTTAATCTTCTATAGCCTTTATTCATATGCTTCACTAACTAGCTAAGTGCTCAGAGTTCAACAAGAATAGGCATAGGATAGCTGCACACACTGTATTTATTATGTTTATTTATATCTATACCAATTGAAAAACTAATTTCCAAAATGAGAGACAAGAGGAAGAAAGAGTCACTTGAACATAAAGAAGCTCTAAGAATTGTTGCCTGTGGAAAGAGCTAGTTTCTGAATGTCTGAAGAACTCATGAAAGGTCACCTCTAAGAGCACCTCCATCTAGTGCTTCAGGAGCAGTGCTGGAGGCAGAAAGCCAGAGGCACCAAGTTGTAACGCACTCATTTAAGGGGCCAGAAACTTACTTCATCTATTTGCTGTAGTTTTGCCAAGCATTTTGCCTGAAATAGAAGAACTCATTTCTAAAAAATCAAAGATGACATAGCCCTGAGATGCTTTTTCTGATGTAAGCCTGTTCTGAAATACCCAAAATCTCAATCCAGTTTTCTTCTCTGAAAATCAGAGTAACACTTAAGACTTCTGATTGCAGACAAGGGTCCTTCTATAGTAGATGCTATGCCACTGCAGAGCAAAAAGAACTTAAGATTTAATCAAAGGTTTACTCGATAGGACAAGGAGTAACGATAGGAAGTTTCACATTAACATGTGGAAGAGCTTATTTACAGTAAGGGTGATGGAGCACTGCATCAGGCTGCCCAGAGAGGTGGTAGAGTCTCCTTCTATGGAGATATTCAAGACCCATCTGGACACTGACCTGTGCGACCCTTTGTAGAGTACTTGCTTTAGCAGAGGCGGTTGGACTCCATGATCTTGAGATCTCTTCCAACCCCTCTGATTCTGTGGAAAGTATCTCCTAAGCTGAATCTCAATTTTCCTTCAATGACCTTCAAAATACTGATGAAAAATAAAGGAGGCTAGCAAGAAAAATGATCCCTAAAAATATGAATAGGGCTAGCACAAAAAGTGATCCCCCAAAATATGTCATCAGTTTGAAGGCTACTAAGTTGATATTACAAGACCAAAAAATTCTTTTGGAAAATCTGACAAGCGTTCCACCTTCTCCACCACATTTTCCCTAGTGACGTTACAAAAATGAATTTGCTGTTCACTCTGGGCCAGGGAGAATTCTATCCTATTTCTAGAGGCCTAATAGTGAAAAAAACCCAAAACAAACAAACAAAAAAAACCCCCATCAAACTCCACCTGTGATCGCTGGTCGTTTTTTTCACTTGAAATTTATGTTACAATTCTTTGAATGAATAAAATGAAGCAAGCAAATGCCAGTGCAGAAAAAAACCTTATTTGACAGCTGCTAACTCACTTCTACAACCACTGCAACCTCCTCAAACTTCCCACCTGTCTCTCACAAAACAGAAAGTGGCATTTACATGTGAAGAAATGAAGTTCAGTGAAACAAATACAAGCCTTTATTACATGAGGAAAGTATGCATTCTGTTCTTCAAAACAAAACAGATCAGATTTTAGGGAAGTAAATGGACTTTTCTATTAACACCCTTTTCTGAATGTAAATACAGTAATCTGATTGTCTTAAGTTTTTTGGTTGTTTTTTTTCAAGTAATCTATATTCAAAGACACACACATGCACTGAAATCTCTGCTTGTCTATCTTGCATCTTTGGAAACTGCCTATTTAAAGATGAGCTTTTCCTGAATAGGAGTAGAAGGCAGAAGGAATATGTATACAGGACGTTAGGAGGTTTCTGTAGCAATATTTCTTTTAGTGCGAACTATTGGTGATAAGTGGACGATTGGACTGGATATTCTTGTAGGTTTTTTCCAATCTTGGTGTTTCTGTGACTCTGTGACTAGTATTGAAGCAAACTAATTTGCAATAAACTTGTTCACTGTAAGCAGGTCAACAGCTATCGATATTTTCATCACCCATAACAATGTTCTGAATTGCAGCACTTGTCCAAAATAAAAATGTTAACCTTCACTTATTTCTGCAGTGTTTCATGAAAATCTTGGTACTATACTACTTTAACTCTACTGATTTAAGACATGTAGTGTCCAACAATTTTATGTAGATCAAAAAACTACAAGCTATGCTGAACTATTTAAATCCATATTAAGAAAAGACACAAATAATGAGGTATAATCACAGAACACTAGCAGTAATAAAATGAAAGAACACTATTTTCTTTAGCTTAGTACAGTAAAATCAAAGAAGAGATGTGCCAGTAGTGATTATTTCTGATCATGGAGTCAAACTCCCTTTAAATGGTACAATAAGGTCTGTCTTGTAGCTCCACAAAAAGTAGATGGCACACTAATGACCCAGGCCTGCAAGTCTTTGAATCTGCAGAGCCGTGTTCAAAGTTCATTGATGTCAGGGCATATCTGTCACGTGCCTTGGGCTTTAAATGAGGTCCATAAATATCAAGCTTGAAAGTGGTCAAAAGTCAGATGGAGCCATAAATGAAAACAGTCAAGAATACACTTGCTTGAACTCATTTCAGGCTCGAGTGCATGCAAAGAGGTCAGATCTTACTCAAAGATGTATCAGAAAATGATGTATAGTTCTTCGCATTTGTAACACGCACATCAGTACGTTTTCAGAAACTGGAATGTCGTACCAGATTCTGTCATAAATTAGAAAGCACAGCTGAGATGTCTTTTTTCCAAATTCCCAACTCTTCCTAAACTTCCCCCTTAGAGCTGACCAACTTTTCTCTGTAGAGTTCTTATGGCTCTATAAGCATTTCAGTCATTCACAACTATAAAGAAGAGGTCAGTGTGGCATTTATCTGTGCATCATTTTTTGCATTTTCTACTTTCCATGTTCCTCAACAAGCTTTGGGATTATGCGTGCGAAGATTTTTGAGGAGAATAGATTTAAAAAAGCTACAACTATGGAAAGTGGAACACTTTTCAACTTTTAAATACAGGGAGTGAATTTTGTCCATCTGATGAGAAATATATTATGTGCCCAGGAGTGTATTCATTTACGTCACAAGTAGAATTGAGATAAATTTTTAAGCTACGATACCTACAAAGACATTCATGAAACTTGCTACTGTGTCTGGGCAGTTTAATGAAGCTTGCATACTTCAATAAATTATTCATTGGGATTTATTTTCCATAACTAAATATCACAAAAATTACTGATAAATCTAGTGAAATCTGACGGCTGAAAACATCTGTCCTCCCATGCTTATACATCTTCATTTTTCTCCTTCTCTTTGTCTTTATTTCTCCAAATTAACTCTGCCAAACAGCTTAACGATACAGTATATTTGATTGATGCCATGCAAAATAAAACTGTATGGCATACTATACATTTAGAAAGGATACAGAACATACTTTCCAAGGCTGGAATTGTCTTGGTAAAAACTCTAGCTTTTTATGCTTATGGCTAATGAATTTATCTCCTGAAATAAATGTATTTTTTGGACTTGGATCAATGCATGCCTTAATTAAAACCATGTTCCTGTATGAGCATCTAACAGGAACACATGAAGGAGCTATTTAAATTGGAATAGTATAAACCTGTACGGCTTTTAAAGCTAACTGCTTCCAGGTGCAAAGAAAATAGAGGTTTAATGCTGTTTCCATCTTAATGCTTGAATGCCTTTGTTCTTGAAAGTGTAAGGTTTCCCTCATTCTCAGTTTTACAACTGCAGGTTTCTATGTTGCGTAACACCCTATAACAGAGCACCAAAGGGCTTAGTTTTATTGTTTCGTTTCATTTTATTGACTGCATGTTTTATTCAGCTAATATGTGCCATAGAGGCAGGCAGTAACATCTCAATTACAACACCAGTGCTCTTCCTTCTCTGTAAATGACCAGCTTCATTCTGCACTTTATTATATTCACGTGCAGATGTTAAAAAGCAAGAAAAGAGTGATGAAGGAAGTCAGAGTTGAAGCAAGTCTTTTAAAGCATTCTAGTTGGAAAGGCTTTTTTCCCAGGTAATCCTCTAAAGACAAGCACATTCCAGCATATGATATTAATGCCATGGCAAGCCACCAACCACCAGCAACTATTGCAAAGAAATGGGTATGAGAAAGTTCAAATTTAAATAAAAATCCCTCCAGAGTTTGATCAGAACTGGATCTGGTATTCCACTTTACTCATTTCTACTATTGTGAATCCCTGTTGGAGAGCCAAAGAGATTTTGGCAGCTCAACAAGTATACAAGCAAGAAATTGGCACTCTCAACAGCTTATTCAATGTCCTGAATATTAAGGTTTGTTTTACTAAGAAGGGAATGCTGAACAGGATGACATTAGGAGTCTTCATGGTTCTTTAAGTAATGCCATTGGATTTTTTCATTCCCACAGGGACAAAGAAACAGACTGGCTCAACATTAGAGGCAGATAAAAGCTTTCCCTGTGAATCAGAGATACGCTGAGCTGGTGGGGTGTCCACCTGTTGGCAGGGGGAATAGGTGGGAAGAAAATGCAAAAAAAAAACCAATAATCCATTAAATAAAGAGAAACATGTCATTGCTTTGCAAGTTGAGCAGTAATCAAAGAGAATCAAAAAGGAAAGAACTCCCTTGTTTTATCTAAAGGCAGTCAGCTCCTTCAATGCAGCAGCATCAGTCATTTCAGCATGAGTACAGGTCCTGCTAATAGACTTGAAAGTTTAATATCTGGTTTTCTGGCCACTGACAAACAGCCAGATACCAACAACTACCAGAAAACACTGTCCCCCCTCCAGCAAAGGGACACTAAATGTTGGAAGAAGTGTCTTTCTCTGCCTTCCCATAGGAAATGACTGTGAGCCAGCAATGTTCCTGCAGAGACAGCAGCATTTTCCAGCTACAGACTAGAAAATAATCTTTACACTGTTTCAGAGATACTAATAAATATTTCACCTGAATTGCTTATACTGCATTGTAAGCATTCCAGAAAAATGATATTTTTGCGTTGTTTATAAAGAACTCAACTATTCAATACCTAGCTCAGTTATAGACAACTAGAAACAGCTAGATGTATTTGCAGTGATGCTTCATGCCAATGTGACAGCAGTGAGAAAGAATGATTTCTTTTTAGTCTGTTATAAAGGGTAGCTTTTTACACAGACATTTCTCTGTCTTCAAAGGAAAAACCTGGCTCTGCTTTTTCACTCTTGTCCCACATTTCGATTGTCAGCATACTTTCATCACTCTTCTCCTGTGTTGGCCATTTTTGCCCAGTTCTTGCTTCCAGGTAGAAATGACCTGCTCAAGATGATTCTTAGCAACAGAGTCACAGCAGTAAGTCCAAACGCCAGCATATATTCCTCACACAGAACTTCAGGTCTGTCACTCCACTCACTCCCTAGATCCACAGGATTTACTGCAGGGGAAAGGGAAAAGATTTCATGCCAGTCCTACAAGAAGTGCATTTCCTGCAAGTTGCTACCAGCTTTTGATCCTGCTGTGGCCCTAGGAGCCAATATTTGGGGTGAGAACTTACAGGAGCAGCATGCACTCTGATTTTACCCCACTGACCAACTGAAAGAGCTAAGAGCTGATACTCAAGTCTAAACAGAAGCTAGATGGGAAACTTTTATCCCAACCAGTTTTGTTCTGAAAGGTCAACGTCAACTTGCATCTTCAAGGAGGTATGCATTCTGCACAACACAGGCAGGAAGCTTCAGTCTATGGAAAGCCCAAGTAAATCTTACAGCATGACAGCAACCAATAATGACAGCAACCCCAATAAATAGATGGGAGGCATTTGAAGCAAAGCGGTTGCACAGTTAAGTGCTTCACATCAAGTAAAAAAGATGAATGAAGTCTAAAAGACTGTCAGAAGAAAGAGAGCAGGATGGAGTCTCTGGCAGAAGCCAGAAGCCCTTCATGTTGTCCGTAAGCAGTGTGTATAGGAACAACATGCAGCAACACTGGGACCCAGCATGACGTGTGTCTCAACATCAAAGACTTATGCAGGACAGCTTCATAGATCAAGTTCCTCTGACTTCACTGTTGTTTATGATTATTTACTGAGTACCAACAATATCTGAAACTGTACAGAGAACAAATAGAGAGCCCCTTTCCAAAAATGGAAACAATCAGACTTTGTATGAGAATCCTGAAATCCACCCAAATAAAAGGCTTTAGTCTCTGAGACTGCTAATTCAGCACGTATCATGAGCGATAAATTCACCTAAGAAGTTCTGGAAATCAGTGTTTGTTCTTTGACAGCTTGCTCCTATCCAGAAGTTATAAACCAGAGGATGAAATTAAACACAGTTTTGACCTCCCTCTCCACCTCAAATCCCCCAATTTCTGTTTTGCCAAAGTATGTTAAAATAGAGTCAATATCTTTGACATCCAAATATGATTTCTTCCCCGGATTTTATGGCCACATAAAGATACTATCTTTGACATCTGGGCTGGATGCTCTGCTGATGTAAATCAGCGTCACACCACAAAAGCTAACTGAACTGCATGGATTGAAATCATGGTACAATACAGACCTATACATATATTTGTTTTCTGAAAGGAAAAAAAGGATTGCAAGGTTTAATGATTCAACACATTTATTTCCTGCTGATAGAAAGAAAAACTATCATTCCAACTGTACATGGTACATAATAAATTATTGTTATTGAACTTTCATGTTAAACCCCCAGTAATCTGAGTTCTGTTCTGTGGTGAAAACTATACTGCAGCTCTGCTACTGATAACATCATAAATACAGCATTACAATAACTAATACTGCCCTGCTATGACACACTGCAAATTAAGAACATTATTAACAAAACCTGAAGAAGATGCATGTGTCAAGTCTCAGTAGATGAAAGAGTTTTTTTCAATGTTTTACTGCTATACTCCCATGACTATCACAAAAACACCATTTTCAGCTCTGTATCACCATATTTTAATATTATACAAATAGAAAACCTGTTACTCTATCCTACACTTTGTACACAGGAAATCTCTGTAACCACTACAGTATTCACCATATTCTCCTTTTTAAATGGAGACATTTTTACGTTCACTGATTTCCCCATTTCTGCCAGAAGAATGTCTTCAAGTCTATTTTCACATCTAAGAAGAGGACAAAGAATTCACTTCTACACACATGAAATATCTATAGCTTTTTTCCAAGTGGTCATTTTGATTGATTTCAAAAAGGCTCCCAGCTTACACTGTGGACATACTGTCCTATGACCACATGCCCTGCACACTGGCACAACACAGGACATTCAGTGTCCAGTATTATCCCCGTACATTTATTTAAACAGTTGTGGAGTTTTACGTCACTTTGTTGAATCAGGTGAAAAAAAAATAAATTGTGTTAACAAAACACTACCAAGTTACAGACATTTTAATGCAAGGAAAGACACCCTTTGAAGAAGTGTTCACAGAAAGCTCAATCTTCACCCGTGTGAGATTCTCTCCTTTACTAGCACAGACAAGAAGCCATGTGGCTGGACAGGATTTTTTAAAGTGGGCATCACAGCAGCTGCCTTAGTGTGACATTTTTACTCTCAGATGGGGAGAAGAGACACCAGCCATCAAGAGACATGGACTCATTCACCAGCATTGCTAAATTAGTCAGTGCCAATTAATCCCAAAGGCTGGAAGAGAAGCCTGGTGGGGCTGATACTAGCTCTTCCTCTGGCCTGGGAAAAAGCAAGAAAAGCTATGATGAGACTTTATGGATTCTGTTTTCTTCCCTCTTACAAGAGATGCATTCTTAATCCATTTTGCTAGCACAAGTGGGTATCTGTTTATACCTATTGCCTGAAGGAAACACACACCAACACATTCAGCCACCAATTCCCCTTTTATAACTAGTTACACATGCCCTTAAGTAGTCAGGAAAAAAACAGCCGTGCAGAAAAGACCACTCAAAGGCATCTCGTGAATAGCTGGAGCTGAGAGCTTAATAAAAACTCTTTTCTACCACAAAGCACAGCTTATAGCATCGTGTTCAAAATATTTCTCCACATACACACTAGTGAATTTCTGGTCCCACTGAAGCCCTTCACTTCAGTGGGGTGTATTTCACCTTTTGTGTTTCATTGCAAATTGTTAGGAAAAAGAATAAATTACACTCTGTTAAATCTAGGCGCAGTAATAATCAACAAATTCTTTTTAAAAAGAAACAAATACTACTGGGAGATCTCTTTATATCTAGCTCAAGTCTTACAGGGGTTTTTGTTGCATTTTTAAAAGGTGTTCTAAAAGTTATTTTCTGATCTACTTTTTGTATTCCTGGATGGTTTCACTGCATTTATATCAAACCAACTGCAAAAAGAAAAAACAAACATGGAAAAGGCATTAAGAAACAAAAGACCAGATTTAAAAGCCTTTCACAATCATCCACTTAAAAGACCACACTGTTTAGCTAGCTTGTCCAAATTTACAGTGTAGCAAGAGCAATAATCTCCATCAGTACTGCTTATAGTCCCTGCCAAACTGAAAGCAAAGTTTCCATTGACTTCTGAATGCAGATCAGTGCCTGGAAAAGAGGGATTGTATTTCAGAGTCAGAACGGTTAGATGAATGGCTGTAAACACTGAGATAGAGATATCCTTTCTCTTCAGGTTAAGTTATTTTGCCACTAACAGAACATTTGAAGTCTGTAACTCTATGGTATTGAGACAACATGCCCGCCTCTCAAGGCAGTTTAGAGTTCATTGCAAATGGCACATAGCATAACTTAAGCCAAATGTCCAAAATTCCACTTGATGTTGGTACCACACATCCTGCCTTCAGTCAAGTGTCTGAACACATTCCTAGCAAGCTTAAGCAGAGTGTAGTTAATAGAATCAGACTATGGAAAACTATCACAACAGTGCCATTGGAGGAGGTGCAGAGGACCATGAAGATGATCAGAGAGTTGGAACACCTCTCCTATGAAGAATGACTAAGGAAGCTGGGCTTGAAGAAAAGAAGGCTCTAGAGAGACCTCATTGTAGCTCATAAAGGAGCTTATAAGCAGAAGGGGGGTGACTCTGATAGTAATAGGATAAGGGGGAAGGGCTTTACATTAAAAGAGGGCAAATTTAGGTTAGATGTTATGAAGTAATTCTTTATTCAGCTAGTGGTGAGGCCCAGGCACAAGCTGCCCAGAGAAGCTGTGGATACCCCATCCCTGGAGGTGCCCAAGGCCAGGTTAAATGGGGCGCTGGGCAGCCAGCCCACAGCAGGGGGTTGAGACTGGATGGGCTTAAAAGTCACTTCCAACCCAAGTGTTCTATAATTCTATGAATGCAACACAAAATTTCTACTTCAGAAGCCAGTCAGTAACTTGTGCTAAGAACCTCAGGTTTCTTCTCTCCATCTCTTCAGTGTCCATAAGCCTTCCATCTTCTAGTTCCTCCACAATATTTTCATTTAGATATTTTCATTCTATCACTGTGTTTTATAGCATTAAAAATGCTCCCAGTCTATATTTCTTTATCATAAAGCATGTTAGTGTTTATGTACCATTCACCAATGCAAATACAAAAATCAATCTAACCCATTCTTCCACCATTCTTACCACCCAACTAATTGATGCACAGAACCACCACATCGTTTCTTTCCATCCAACCCTTGGACAATCCTCTGTTGATTCACAGACCTCACCAGGAAATCTGGGAGCCAGTTTTCTGTAGACTACAGATTTTCATTGGTCAAAGAAATATGTGCCATCAGCAAGAGAGAGACTGGAAGTGTAGTACTCCCTCATTAGTCAGCACTAATGCTCAGAACAATTATTCAACATGTTATTCATGTTTAACACATCAGTTCACCAAGCTGGCACTCTCACCCAAGTTACAAAGGTAAATGAAGACTAGAAGGGGCCTGGGAAACTCTGGAGCTAATGTGTAAGATCTTGGCACCATCTGCTCCTTCCAAAGAGCTAAAATTAATAAAGAACTCATCACACCCCTGCTGAGTGCAGGAATGCCATCACACAGCTCCTGAGAGATGCATGCAGCTTTCAGCCATATTTTAGCCCTGTTGATATATAGTTTCTGCCAGCTTTCTAGGATATGGAAATTTGAGGCATAGAAAGAACGGATGTGAGGTGTGAGAGGCAGCAGACTGGGGCTGCAGCTTTCTAACCAGGACTTCCCAAGGAGAAATATATCCCGATGCTCTGAGCAGAGCAGGACTGGGGTGATGGTGTTTGGGCCATGCCAAGTAACTTGGGCACATAGCTTCTGCAAGGGACAGCATCTCCGCATCTCCAGACTTTCCAGGTGCCTAAAACATTCAAAAATAGTCAAAGTCCTCAAAATTGAACTAAAAGTTTCAGGTGAAAAAAGAAGCTCCAGGAAGCTCAGGTGAACAATAGTCCTTAGTGGACCATAAGGCAATGTATCTGCTTTAAATCCAGATTCACTGTCAAGAAAAAGGTTGTCTGATCTCCTCCCTACTTCATGCTCCTTTCAACTCCATCCAGATGATGCTCTGAGGCCCCGTTACCCTGTGCATACCCATCATTATGCCCTCATTTAGGAGATGCAAGTCCCAGAAAGACACTAGGGGACTAGTTACATAGTGCTGCCATCAGCACATGGGAAAATACAGTTTGTGTTAAGCAAAGCAAAGAATTCCTACCTCACTTTTGTGGAAAAAAAAAATAGAGATCGTAGAAGAAATGTATATTGTATTAGACATGCCACTGCAACAAACAGAATTTTTGCTATTTTACTCAGAAGACATTTGCATGATTTTGAAACTGTGTAAGCAGACTGCCCAGCTATTTGCTTAGTTGCACAAGAGATCTCATGCTGCTAAATCCTTTTCAGAATTATCTTGCCCCCACTCCACTCCTCAGAAGAGATTTCCAAAATAAAATAAATCATTGATCCAGTGTCAGGAAAGCTGCTTTCTCAGTGTTATCTAGTCCCTGAGTGTTCTCTGTAGGACTGTTTCCTACCGATAATTGGAGTAACCCTGAGGCATTTTATGGATCCATACACTTTGAATTTTACACAGTCCTTTGCACTGATATCCATGTTACCAAGGATATTGGATCCCATGCACATTGGAATTCCGAAGACACGGACAGTAACAAAATTATTTTTCCATAACAGAAAGTGCTACAGAAAATGTGAGGTGTGCAATGGATGCTTGAATTGACCAGTTTAAAATATCTACTTTGCACGAGAAAACTATCCTATAAGAACATCATTAAATTTGCAAAGTGAAATATTCAGAATGTGAGAAGTGTCAGAACTGGTTTGCTTGGCACACCATCTGCACACATCCTGCATATCCCTTCAGTGGGGCATAACCCCTGGAGCATTGACCTCAGTTAGGTCCAGAGCAGCCAATTGCCCCTGGGTTTAGCAGCTAAATATCCCAGAGCTGTCCTTCTGGGGCAGTTTTGGAAATTCCAACAGTTTAGCCAAATATGCATAGATTAGAAATAGTAAAACATGTATCCCTAGATAAAAAGCCAGATATTCTTTCCCTTACCAAATTTTGTGTCCTGGAGATATTCTACCTTTTCAACATTCACCACATTGTTTTGCCCATGATGTTGTTCTCCATCTCTGTTTTCAGACTTGTTTCAGCTGAGTTTCCTGAAGAGCTCAGCTTGATGGAGATCCTCAAAACAAAAAAAAATTCCCTCCAAATTTAATTCAGAATGGTTGAAGCATACACCAATCAAAACAGGGGCTGCAAGAGGCAATGTTACACAATCTTAATAAAACACATCAGCAGCTCTGCCTGTAATATTTTTGCCATTCGTCTTTTTCCAGACTATTAATTGCATCTTGAGAAGTAAAATAAGTAGCACGAAGAGGAGGAGGGTTTCCAAGCAACTGCTTCATTTTCATTTTGAGCCCATGCTGCAGAAGTGTTAGTAAATTCAGGGGCTAGTCTCAGCCCCAGGCCATAGGAGATTGAAGAAAGTAGGTTACAAACAGTAATTTTTTTTTCACATAACCTCACATTGACACATAACAGAGGGATCAGAAGGAACAGCATTTTAAATCATTGCACCCACATTCAGTATCTGTATTCAACACAAGACACGGTCAACAAAATGTATTTGTATGGTCAAGGCACATTTCCATTGATTTCTGAGTCCCCCAGTTCTCAAATGAATAGGGAAGAAAATAAATGAATAAATAAATAATCCAGCATAAATATTTCCTTTTTTTGCAGCTCCTTGCAAAATTCTCCCTTCCAAGCCCATTTTCCACTGGGCTCTGCATATCACCATAAGCTCTCAGAGCTTTCCTCGCTCAGACACTGCTTACGTTTTTCTCAAGTTTTTTGCTGAATGGTGCCTTGGGTCTGCCATGAGCCCAAACCCAGACCACCATACTTGAAACTTGGGCACCAAACAAGCAATTTGATTTCCAGGAGCTGCCGAGCAAGGAAACAGGACTCGCAGGCGCCCTGCACGCCCTGGAAATCAGGCCACTTTCCTCTGTGCTCCTACTTTCAGTTTTTTCAGTTTTTCCTCCACCCAGTGGCCACTGACTGAAATAAATTGCTTCGTAAAAATACACTGTCCTACCATCCTAGTTACTGAAATGTGCTCTTAGCGTGGCAGCTGGCTGCTGATTGTTGCTTACAAAATGGGACATGCAGGGGGTAGAAACACCTGTGTGTGAGTGGATGAGAACGTATGCATGAGCAGCCAAAAACATTTTATCCAACAAAGGAATATACAGGCAAAGAAACACAGCCACGTTCAAATACAGTCACCAGAAGTTATCATTGTCATTTTCAGCAGTGGAAATCAAAGATCAAAATGAATTGAAAACTACTGCCTCAGCAAAATCTCAGAAACCTACATTCCATCATATAAATCAACACATTGGTGAAGCCTCCTGACCAGTTTTATAGTGGTACAGGAGAAACACAGGTTTCTTGGCAGTTGTCTGCCTCACCTGTGCAGACATAGTGAGCCACAAGTGTGGGTTCAGCATGGAGCTACGGACACACGAGAGGCAGAGTCCTTTTCAATCTGCTATGGACTGCTACAAAACTCTGGTAGTTATGATTTAATTTTGGATTTTAACATTCAGCCAGAGATTAGAAAAAATTGCTTCTGTAGATAATGAAAGCACGGTACCTTAGCCAGCTGGCAGAGTTATAAAGTTGCATTTATGTCTCATTACTAATAGCTATTGAATTAACTCTCTAATTGATTCTTTAAGAAAATTTGCAAGATATATTCCGTACAGCATACTGCAAAGTTCTGTGAGCCTCTTGCAAGGCTAGATGAAAATACCAACATATATGCAGATGTACATGCAACGTGCATCAACTCACACTTCTACACTTATGCATATGCACTAGAGAAAGACCAAAGAAGGAATGTACCACAGAATCACAGTGGCTTGGGTTGGAAGATACCCTGAAGCCCATGCAGCTCCAACCTCCTGCTGTGGCCAGGGGTGCCCCTCACCAGCTCAGACTGCCCAAGCCCCATCCAACCTGGCCTTGGGCACCTTCAGGGATGGGATTCCACAGCGTCTCCAAGCAGCCAGTGCCAGTTCCCCACCATCTAGTAAAGAATTTCCTTCTAAAATCTAACCTAAATGTTCCGTCTTTTAGTTTAAAGCCATTTCTCCTTGTCCTGTCACTATCAGACCATGTTAAAATCTAGTCTCCCATTTGGCATATAACTGCCCTTCAAGAACTGGAAGTCCACAATGAGGCCTCCCCAGAGCCTTCTTTCCTTCAAGCTGAGCAACCCCAACTCCTTCAACCTTTCTTTGCAGGAAAGGTGCTCCAGCTCTCTGATCATCCTCAGATAACATACACCTTTCATCAGTTTAGAATGTGATTCATCTGATCCATAATCAGGCAGGCTCCTTCATGCCTGCACTTACGTAAATTCTTCCCTTTAACAATGTCAGTGCTCAGAATACACATCCAAAATTACAAAAATATTATTCACAGTGTGTTTGACCCACAAAAATACGGGCAATGAGACCATACATTCTCTCTTCCTTTCTACAAAGTTCTGGTGTTTCTTGTCAAAACGCATTATTTGTCTATGCTGAATGACACGCCATCACTGTAGTGTTATTCTTTGCTTACACAAAAAAAAAATGTATGTTTTTTGTTTTTTTTTGTTTTTTTGTTTTTTTCACCCTAAATTGAGTCAGTGTTTGGCCTACACCTATTTGGTCACATTTCCAGCCCCAGACTGCATACTCTTAAATCAGGACACCAATGAGCCAACAGCGACTATCTGCCATTTACTTGCTCCTCACAGCCAGCCCTTCTTTCACTTGGTGGCAAACACCTTCCCACACCAAGAAGGACACTCCAGCAGAACACAGAGCATACCAGGTACCACTGCACATTTCTGAGGCTCACAGCTCTTTTCACTTTTGTTGGGACCTTGGAAGAAGTCATTTGCTCAAGGCCAAGACACCGAAACCCCTCAGACAGAGCACAAAAAGCAAATAGGGGCTGGAAATACCATCCCAGAGATTAAACCCTTTTCTGTTTGAAGGAACGATTGAGAAGACTTGCCTGATTATTTGCCCAGCTCTGCCTATAAAGATTTAAACTTGTTTGCTATTTCCCTCTCACCTTGAGCCTGTGGTTTATGGCAAGCAGGGATGGTGCCGGGCAGGAGGAGCCCAGTGACTCCATGGTCCTCAGAGGACAACATCATAAAAGGGATCAGGGACACAGCTCTTAGCCATGACCCCTCTCAGCAAACAAAGCAGTAATTACTGGGCAAAAAAACATTGCTTACAGTATTGTCCCTTAGAAAACACCTCTCCAAGAGCCATTGTGCTCGGTAGCAGCAGGAGGCTGCGTGCATCCTCCAAGTCAAAGAGCACAGGTTTGCACAGCTCTTTCTGACCTGGCACTCCCATACCAACCCGCGAAGCCACAGACCTGCCACAGAGTTTTGTGAATTATGTTGATTGAGCAATTTTCAGTATTCCTCTGGCCGCCAGCAGCAGCAGTGCTCTGTCTGCCAGCACTGGTGAGACAAAGCCGATTTAGTGTCCCCCATCTGGTAGCTGAACTCCACATGCAATCTGCAAACAGCCACACAGCACTCAGACTGGGATCCTCACAGGGCTCTGACAGTGCTTTCAAAAGGAAAGCCAACACGGCATGCTGTGGTAAATTTGTCCTGCTGGGGAGTGAGTTTTACACCTGGGAGGAGCAGGAGTGGGGACAAACAGCTAGCCAGGACTGCAAAAAGCAGCTCTAATTGCTATGCAGATCAGAGAAACCCACAGAGTTGGCAACACTTCTAGGAATTGTTTATACTTAATAGCGAATGATAGTTAGCACTAATATCTTGTTTAAAAGACAAGGCTATTTAATAGTCAGCTAATGATATTTTACTGTCCTAAGGTAAAAGGAACTACTGCCAGAAGTTTGCAATTAAATAAGCCATCATACTGTGGAAAAATTACAGCTTTTGCCCCCCTAGGTTGTTGCTTTGAATCCAGATCAAGTCAGCAGTGACCAAACCTGCCTACCTGCAAGGATGCTCAGTGACCTGCACAAGCTGTGCTTAAAGGTACAGCCTTGTGGCAGTGCTGCTGCCCATCCTAACAGCCATCCTTAAAAAGCTGCATTACCACACTATCAATCTGATGTCACCTTCATCTCACATGATTGATTCTGAAATGACCTGAAACTGCAGAAAGTTTCATCACAGGGAAAGAAAGACTAGATGTTATCCTGACATAAAAATGAGTCAATCTAATTTTGGACTATGACAAAACTATTACAAACCACTGAACCTGAATTATCTCAGTTTTTCTTCCTGCTCCCACATTTCATCCCATTGTTTTACATTGCAAGTGCATTCTGGTTTCAATCTGTGCAAGAAATTGTGAATCCACGTAACGCTGGCCAAACAAAAATTGTGCAGCAGAGCCCTTCCAAAAGCAACCTGAACAGCCACAGGTGTGCTCTGCCCTGCCTTCCAACCTTGGCCTCTGCAGCACGGCTTCCCCTGTTTATATCAGGCAGTGCCAGGCAGCATGAGGTATACATTGCTTATATGAGGGAGATCTCTCTCAGCTGCTTGTTGCTGCTTCACTAAGGCCTTGTCAGACAGCATGTGTAAACTGCAGCTCTTTGTCAAACGCAGCACTACAATTAGAAGAAAAGGAGAGCAGCTCCTCTTGCTTCTTCCCTCTTTCAGCTGTGCCAGTTTATGCATTCCAATCATTTCATAATTTTCTTAAATTTAGCACTGGCATATTCATTCTACCTGGATTGACCTACACTGGTTCAGTCCAGTAGTGTAATTACACAAGAATTGCAAATTCTTGTGCTCTCTAATCAAGATGGGGAGACGTACAGACATGGGCAGGTAGCACTGCAGATTGGTGCTGAAGGCTCGTGCCCATACAATAGCTGCCCTTTACACCACTGTAACCAAAATCCTCTTTCATCTTCAGGGTCTCCTCCAAAGTCAATGACAGCCTGAGGTCTAAACACAGCCATAGAAGCAAATCATTAGCAGCTTGGGCACCTGACTGGCTGAATTACCACCATCCAGAAGCTCAGTGCATCTCCAAATGTGTATGCTGTCATCTGTTTAACTCTTCCCCACCCCATTTTCTTAAAGAAGCAGTGATTTTTATGACAGCTACGTGCACACACACACTGTACAACACACTTGATTCCCAGCTCCTCTAACTGAAGGAAGCTCTTCCTTTACTCACAAAGAGACAGATTTAAGATGCCAAGGTCTGCATCATGCTCTGCCAGTGCACAGTGACCGCACCATCATTAGCACAGCCAGAACACCAGGCACTAATATTCTATTGTGCAGTTTTATTCTGAGTGAGGTGATTGAGTAAGCCCACTAGACAGGCAGGCAGAGAGGGAGGGCAGCATTGGATCCTTCTTGCGCCTAATTAGCTGCAGGGCAGTAGCTGTCCTGTCTCCACTGACTCTCTTCATTCTTGTCTTCAGGCTTTGAATAAATGCTGTCTGCCTGCCACACCTATATAGTTTTAGGCCAGCAATAAAATGCAGACATGAAAAACATATTGATATAAATCTATGTGGGATTCATAATTAATGGAGAAAAATTAAAACTAAAATGGCAAGTGTTCCAGTCTTCGACAGTCAGCACTTGTTCATTTGTTTCTTAATGTGAAACAATCATACATTTAAAATATGCGGGGACGCACACACAATTTGTATGTGTAAACATACATTATTTAGACCAGCTGAATCCTCAAGAGCTGCAAATATTCCATGAATTATTCTGTAATTTACTTCCCATCTGAGAGTATACTTTCACCAGAAGATTTTTCTTTTTCAATTAAAATTCATTATGTTAGTGTCCCATCCAAGCAGACAAAATAACAGAGGGAACACAAGGCGTGACCCACGGGCTTTGCGTGTGGGTCTGCTCCCAGACATCATTTTCCCCAGAAGCCCCCCAAGGCATGAGGAGAAAGCAGGCTCTGAGCCAGATGAGCAATTTCCTGCGCACACATCTCCCCGCCAACACCTTTTTAGGAGGCACCTCCAACACAACAGTGGATTAAGAGCAGCAAAAGCCTCCTGCACACCCACAGAGCTGATCCAAACACCAGCAGCAAGTCAGCCCAGCTGCTCCCCATGCGCTTGCTGGCTCGCCCCATCGCCTCACTGTTGCCAGGTTTTAGGTACCACTGGTGTAACAAATGTTTTTACTCTCCTCTGCTGTGTATGTTTGCATGCTAACCCATCACTCAGACCTGGTTTCTAATATAAAATTCCTGCTGCACGTAAATATCTAACTTTTCTTGGCTAGATCATCCAGAGAGCAATGGTTTCCTTTCTAACATGACTGCTCAGCTCCTACACCCTGCGCAGCACTGTGACCATGGCTTGTGGGGCTGCATGCTCCTGTATTGTACTGAAGGCTATGAAGCTTCTGCTCCTAACTCAGAGCTTCTCCATTCCTAACCATGTTAAAAACAAAGAAATTAATTTTTCCTCTTAGCAGTGGTGTGTAAAGCAACACAAGAAGATACCCAAAAAACTGTTAAGGGGGAAAAATAAATAAAAATTGTTAACATTAAATATTAATGCTTCTTCCATCCTAAAAAAGACCCTGGGAAGACTACTCAAATTATGACTGCACAAGGAGATGATAGTTGAGCTACAAAGAACAAAGAAGTTACCAGCCAGGCTGGTTCAGATCCAACGCTCTGCTTGTTCCAGGAGCACCTGCTGCATCCAAGCACTTGGACCAAAGCTATTCTTCTAAAAACCGAATGCCTCCAACTCTGAGCTGTGTTTCACTTTTCTGTCCTCAAAATCCCAGGGGAATTGTCCAGGAGGAAAAAGGGAAGGAGAACAGAAGCAAAAGCAGGCTTTACATTCCTGTTATTTTTAAATATAATTACAAAAAAATCTGCAAGTAGAAAGCAGGGAATATTCAAAGCTTTCCAGACTTTTGTACAACGTTTTTAAAGCCCAAAGGGAAAAACAAAACAAAAAGGAGTGGTAGAAGCCAATTTTAAAGTTTCCTTTGCAGGTCACTTTTGAGATGAAGTCAGATTTCCTCTGCATAATATGGTCTGAAAATACATTATAAGGATATTGATGGTTTTTGCACTAAAGCAGCAGTGCCAGAAATTGAACTGGAGCACTCCAGTCTTCTTCTCCAGAGCACTGACAAAGAGCTCAGTCTGAAGTCTTATGTTCATTTTAAATTATGATCAGATTTAAAATTTTTTTTACAGCAAATACAAACACATTAACACTTCTAATACGTTAGAATAGAATAACAATATTGGTATGAGCCATAGAGGCCCTTTCTAATGATTCACATCCAACTGCACTGTAGCACCCTGCACAGTGCAGGTGCTTGACATTTGTGACAAGTATTGTGATGCACTTTGTATAGCAGGAGTTCCATGTTGACAAATTAGCTTCTCCTATTTGGAGATACCTGAAAGCAATATAAATGGCCCATCAGAAACCAGCAACTTGCTCTTAAAGCCTCTATCAAGGGTTCAGTTAGCATTGAAATCCTAATTAGGTTTATTTTTAAAAAGTCAGGATTGATGTGGAACAACACAGCTAATCTGAATCTATGAATGGTTTCCACTGGCTTTCACAAATTAGTGTTTGTCAGAAATCAACAAGGCCACTTTTTCCCAGTTTCATGTTACTATGGAGCTCACAGAATGGCTTGGGTTGGAGAAGACTTCAAAGATCATCTAGTTCCAAGCACCTTTCTGCCGGCTGGCTGCCAACCACTAAATCAGATACTAGAACAAGTCCTCATCCAACAAGGCCTCGATCACCGCCAGGAACGGGGAAACTCCAGAGTATTCAGACTCCACAGAGCTCGAAACCTTGTTGAGTTGGAACAAGATAATATTTGAGTCCCCTTCCAACCCAAGCCATTCTATGATACGATTATATGATAAGTAGTCTCTTGCACTACCCAAAAACATCATCTTTCACAGCTCACAGGAAGAACCCAAGTATCCAGACTGTGAAGGGTCTATCTGCAAACATAAAATTCTCCAGTCCTTCCCTAAAGATATTTTTAAATTTACCCATTTTCCTTTGCTACTGCAGACCTTTCTGAACAAAGCAGCCTGATTGGAGGCTCAGATTCGTAATGAGGATCTAAATTGCAAATGGAAAATCCATTAATTATGTGTACCCCTAGAATGTATTCCTGTGCATTTTCTAACTGTAGCTCTTACGAGACCAGACATGGAGCCATCTTTCAAAAAAAAAAAAAAAAAAAAAAAAAAAAAAAAAAAAAAAGATGCAGGCAAGCATCCTGCAAAATAAATAAAATAATAAAAAAAAGAAGAAAAAAAAAAGGACGGACTGCAATTTGCAGCGTTAACATTTCTTTCTCATTTGTGTTCCACTGCTCCCCAGGACTGCCAGCAATGCCCAGCTGATCTCATGTGATCTGTATCAAACACTGTCTTCACCTGACACTGTTTTGTCCAAGGGGAGCTCTTCAAATTAATTCCACAGTCTTCACAGAGCTTTGACAACTCTTTTTTGATCCTCTCTGCTGCCTCCTAACACTTCTAGGGATGTTTAAACCCAGCCTGAAATGAATGGAAACTCTTATAACTCTGTCTCTATTGCTATGGCTACTGAATTCCCCTCAGACAATAATTACAGGCAAAACCAGGGCACTACCCAGCCAAAATTAGCACTACTGCAAATATTCCCTTCCCTTATCCATCAATCCCTGTTCAGCTGGGAAGAGCTGGCAGCACCAAGCCTGCTGTGGGCAGCTCCAGCAGTGTCCTGCCCTATGCCAGGGTGGCTTAACTTATTCACTGGAATGAAAAAAAATAAGCTTTGCTGCAATAAATCCTGTTGCACAAATTCTATCTCCATGCTGAAAAACCTTTTAAAATTTCAGGAAAAGATCTCATATTAAAAAAAAAAAATTGAGGGTATAGCCATATTTCAAATATTCTAAATTAAAATAGCTGTATCAGCCAGATAACCCCAGTACCATCTCAAAATATTTGCCAGTAAATTAGGCTCATCTCTTGCAGGAATGACATGAAATAGATTTTCCTGTTCTCACTGGGTTCATGATTGGGTTTTGTCTCATTTCAGACCTTCTTGAGGATTCATTAGGTTATAGGCAGGGAGAGCACAGTACTTGAAAGCAAAGAGTTTTCCTGCTAAGGCTAATAGCCACCATTTCCAAAGTTGGGCTAGCCAGATCACAGCAGGTGATTACAGTAAATCCATGGCATGCAGGAGAAGGAGCTGAAGAAGTTCAGTTTAGCTGAATTTCACACCATGTCAGAGTCCTATTTGCAGCTTAGAAAATGAATTTAATAAAGCTTTACTGCTGTAACATGGACTGTCAGCTAGCAGATTCTCTGACACCTGCTGCTCTTTGAATCTGATACCATATTGCAGCATAATGTGGTCTAAAATTAGACTTCACACAACACACCAGGTTTCAATCTTTCAGAAAATAATTCTGCTCAGCACCTTTCATTCCCTAACCGTGTTTTAAGACATGTCCCTTCTCCCCTGACTCTCCTGGAATAACACTGGAATATTTAAACAGCATTTCGTATCAGATTTGAAGGAAGAAAAAAAAAAAAAAGCAACCTGGAACAGCCTCATTTCCACTTGATTGCAACTCACACCATGAATTGTACATGTGCCAATTTATATAGTTGCTTCCTACCTGCACCCCCACAGAACAGAGATAGCATAAAGCTGGAAAGCTTTCAGTTTTGGGTGCAGAGAATTATTGTCTGAGAAGGAAAAATATCCGAAGCTTAAATGGCAGTTGAGCACTGCAATATCTGTTCAAAGACTGAGAACCAACCACAGGAAGAAGCCAGTGACAGCTCCTCAAGATAATGTATTTTTTCTGTATAAATTTCACTAATTACCAAAGAAAAGAATTAACCTGCTCTACTTCTTTCTCTAATCAAGACATATTTTTGTATTATGAATTAGAATGCAATTAAGTGATTGTTCATTCCTTTTTATAGAGGATTGACTGCAATTAATGCTACTTCTTACACTAAAGAGTAGTTAGATTTTTTTAATAACATGCCTAGCTTTGAAACACCAAATTGGCTCCAAAACCCATCTCTTGACTAAAATCACATAAGAAGCTTCTCTCACAAGACAAATTCCTGTCTTGTCTTTCCCAGCCTATATGCAAACAAAATGTGGAGCTAATGTGCATAGCATGAATAACATTCTGTTCCAAAGAAAGCTATCACTGGATTGTAGATTGTACACTCCAATAGACAATCTGTAACTTTGGAAGAATTTAAAAGGAGGTGTAATTTAAATACATATAAATAAATTACAAGTAGATCCGTTAAAATGGATGGAATTTACTGTAGCAGAACAGATACAGTCCGTTCATTGGTGAGGAAGATGTCTGAGATATCCAATAGAATTAGTAGCTGTACCCTCACCTTGGAAGTTACAATCAATCTGCTTTTTGTATTGAAATCAACTGCTTTCCAAACTTAGAATGCTACATCGTACTTCAGCTTGCAAATGAGCTAGAGGGAAAAAAGTAAACAGATCACTAGCACTAAACTGTAAAAAATATAAATAGCATGCAAATTGAAGCAAATAAGGTGTCTGGTGAGAAAGTGGGGAAAAAAAAAGCAACTTCTCTCGTTTTAACTGAATGTCCAGAATATTGTTCTGTATGGAACATCACCAGTAAAATAGAAGCCGACTGACTGCCATAGTCAATTCCTGAAACCTTCCTTCACCAAACATGAGAAAGGAAGTGGATAACCTTTTCTTACAGCAAATGAGAGAAATTTCACAAGGGCAGGGAAGAGGAGCACTGCAGATTCATGCCTTACAAATCACAGTTGAAGCAGCACTGAAGCCACGTACACAGATTTCAGCTTTCCCCACATTTCCCAAGAACGCTGTTGAGTGCTGATTGGCTGATAAACCCAAACAAAAGCCATGAAATCAAAGTTCATACATTCAGATAATTTTCGTGATGTGAAATTGATTTATTTTCTGTACACTGATAGCACATTTTAGTTCAAGAATTGTACTAAATGGAATGGGTTTACACTGAACAAATTGTGATCTCACCCTTTTCACTAAAACATACCTTTCATCGTAATGTTTCTGCATCCACACAAGAACATGGAGAAATGGCTGAAATTGATTGATGCAGAAGCATCAATCCAGAATCCCCGTAAACTATCAACCTTCTCCTGAAATTTCGATGAGTCTAATTATCTTCAGCATAAACTGAAGACAAAGGAGAACATAAAGCTTCTACACATTTCATTTTGTTTAAACTAGCTTCGCATCTTTTTGAAAACGCAATCAACATATTGAAACAAAGAAACCATCTAATGGGTACATTACAATAACAACTACTGCCATCAATCTACATTTACACTCATTCATCTTACAAAAAACTGGTGATCTGAACAGAAAGAAATTCCTCAAGTACTCTCAGGTTATTCACCCCATCAAGTCTACATGTATATACATGCTCACATCCATTTTAGAGATAATCGTTATGCTCATCAGAAGAATTTTGTCTCATTCTTCATGTTGGGATACCTATCTATACTATTATTTATATCATTGTTTCAAATTAGCACATGTGCTTATTTATAGCTGAATTACATTTTTTTTTTTTTTTTTTTTTTAAATCCAAGAACTTTTAATTACTGCAACCTTTCTGACTCAGAGGTATTCTGCTAACATTGAAAACGCTAGTGATGAAACCTTTCAGAAACATCAGTAATCCAGGATCTACTTGTTTGGAAACCTGGATTGTAGCTGTGCCAGAGTTTGTTTCCATTTCTTACATGAGCTCTTGCTTCTTCTTGTACTTAGATGCACCTCTCTGTAAACCCAGGGTATGACTAAGCAGGCTTAAAATGACTTGAGCAGATTCATTGACAAAAAGTTGTATTTGTAAAATACTGAGCATTCTCTGTTAAGGGAAAGCACGAATTTTAAAAATAATTGTGTTCTTAAACTACACTCATGAAAAAAAGTATAGCTCGTGAGATAGACGTATAGAAATGTTGCTGTTTGAGACACGTTCAGATCCTGGAGCAGAGAACCAGGCTCGAGTACTTTGGGTACATGAATTCCTGAGGTCTGGGCAGCAGCTTATTAGCATCGTTTTGTGGCCATCCAAAGTTGAGGAGGGAGTTAGGCATAAATCATTTATCCTTTATTTTAATGTTCTTTCACGAAAACCAGTTATTACATTCTGTTTGATTATGGTGCTGGTTTGCATTTTAATCTGATTTAATCATCTTGAATGCTATAATTAAGAGGAAAGGCATAAAGGGGGTAGATCAGGACAGGCACAGTCTTATCAGATGTTCTTTACTGAACTGAGCCTGGGATCCCAGGCTGAAATTCAGGCACATGCTGAGAAGTAGCCCCAGAATGGTAAGATAGCAACTTTCTTTTGTCTGGTAAATCACTTGACATGCACATGGCCACAGGGAACCCCCTCCAACAGGGGAAAAACAGGTATTCACCCACCTGGGAGGAAATACATCCAAACCCTGACCCCAGTTTAACCCTGTATGCATCATTATCTGCTTAAATACCTGAATTAACAGGAAATGGGCAAACTCCAATTTAATTCACATACAGTTTGGATGAGCACAGTTGAACATCTCGACCAGTAGGCAGGAAGAGTCCCTGTTAATTCAAGACACTAAAGGCACACTCATGCAAAAAACGAGATAAGGAAACGAGCTTTAAGTGCAAACTGTGCTTAACAGCCATGGACACAGACAGTGTATGCACTGTTTGAGGCTTACAACACAAACAATTTCAGTTTTCAGTTTTGATGGATATATGGTTCTGTACTGATGTACCATTCCAGAAGTAATTAAAATGGAGTCTTATTTCAGAAACAGGACGAAGTCATAGTTATCTAGCTTGAACTAGTGAGTGGCAACACAGTTCATGGCAAGAGACTGGAACTAGATAGGTTGGAAAGGATGACAAAGATCATCTAAGCCAGTCTATGTTGCTATGGTATGACTACGGGCTTCACAGGGACTCTAGCAATACAGCATTGTAGGGTAAAGATTTGTTTACAGAAAAAAAAAAAAATTGTTTATACTGTAACCATTGCAACCAACACCAATGCGCACACATTTTCAGTAGTATAAGGATGCCTCAAACTGATATTTACTTCATTCTCTGCTGGAGAATACACCAGAAGAATGCAATCAGCTCCACAGAGCGATGAAATACCACAGGTATTCAAGAACCATAGGGCAGAACTGCACAGAAATCATTCATATGCAGGAGCTACAATAACAGTGAGATGTGGCCACCACCCCAATGATTTGCAATGACTGTTCTCAGCACAGATCCTTGCAAGTTGCCCAGATCAGGGCATGCAGAGAAGAATGCAGCCCAAAGATGCACACTGTCTGGAGGAGCAGGGATGCAACATTAGAGCAAGTGGGAAAACCTGAACCAGCCATACACTGCTTTTCTGAGCCAAAACAGAATGCAAAGTCCTTTCTTGATTGCAACAGTCAAAACACTGAACCAGAACAAGTAAACAAAGTTGTTAATTTCCTGTTGACTTGATTGAGCAGCCATTGTAAATAGAAGTTAACTGATGCTAATCAGTTGTCTCTTGCTAAGCTATAGAGATTGAGGAACGGATGAAAAATATATTGTTGTTTCATACCTGCCTGAGTAGTGCACAGCCTGTGCAAAACTCCTGCCAAACTGTAGTGTATGTCATCTAGGATTTGGCTTTTCTATCTAATTTGAATGTGAATAACAGCAGCTGAAACCACTGGGTGGATGGAAGCTATGATCTATGATTGAGGATGGACAATAGCTCTGTAACGTGCCAGATATTTTTTACTGGATCCTCATGAAGCCTTCCCTAACTTACTGTTGCTAGGTAGCTAATCAAGATGAAGACTAAAAAACGTTAAATAATTCTATAGTTCTTAACTATTGGCTAAAATGTCTTTTCAGCAACCTAACTGCCTCATCCATGATTCTTTCCCCTGAAATTCAGTCCATCAAGCTGTAACGCAGCCAAGACTTGGATGTTCTCTGATTTTAGCAGAGGAGGAGAAACACACTTCCTTGCACCCCTTTACCATAAATGATTACCTCGACATCCAGATGGTGAACACAAGACTGCAAGCAAGCATGTCTGAAACAAATTCTCAGTGTGGAAGGGTAGAATAAGCCATATGTTTTCACAAATTAGGGGTGACTCTCTAACGCCTGAGTGATGAAGCAGATCCAGAAGTAAGTTATTCATGATCCTCCTCGATGAGTGAAGAGAAATGTTTTATTCAGTGCCTCATGCTGTGCGCTATATTTATCCCGAATGTATCTTTGTACATTTTAAAATGTTATCTATTAGAGGATGTTGCAACTGCAGCACAGGACTGCATATAGTGTCATTTAAAATCCAAGAGCTTTGGGAGGGCTACATGCAGCCTTGATACCACCCAGCTGTGGTTACTTGTCCAGGTGACTCAAAAGCCCAAGACCTTAAAATCCAGCTAACAAGCTGCCTTGGAGAAAGTCTTTTTCACCCATAGACAAGGTACAAAACCTCCAAAAATCATGCACAACACCTTGCTCTCCCTTTTTTATTTTATTTTATTTTTGATGCAACAAACTGCCAGATATGACAGTGTGTTTGAGGATTTGGGGTTTTTTGGGGTTTGTTTTTCTTTTTTTTCTTCTGTTTGTAATCACAAACTTCCAGATCTTTGGGTTATGTTTGAACAGTGACATTCTAACATCACCTTTTTCCTTCTTTTACCTAAAGTCTCCCTGAAAGCTCAGGAAAAATTAGACAAACTGAAATTACTCCTTTAATCTCAGAACTGTGATGGAGAAATTGCGAGCCTCTGATGATAGCAAAGGCTGCTCAGGTGGAGAAGAACACAGGAGTTTTCTGCATGCCCACAGCCTCCAGCACTGCTGCCCTGCTCTGCCTTGAGATGCGGCTGGCAGCCAAAAGGAGACACAGCCAGCAGCAGAGCCATACTTCAAATGGAAAGAGAATAACAGTAAAAACAAAAGCAAAGATCATTCTGACTGAAAATCCATAGCTATCTTTAAACATAATAACTACAATCACATTTATTGACCAAGCTGCAGAGTTAGAGCCCATAGGCAAGATCATCAGCTAAGATGGATTGCTATAGCACCATTAACTTCACCACTTCACCACTCCACCCTTGATCTCACCCCACTGTGTTCCCAAAATGGCCATGGAATACAATTTTTCTCCTTTTATTGTACAAAGTCCCAACCATTTCAAGAAGTACTCTTGCTATACAGCTTACTTCTCACTTATTTTACACCTCACTGTAATTCATTCACCAGCCTTATGTCTATCTGAACATATGCATCAATGCAGTCCGCTCGCATCCTGCTTATGAAATTCTTGGACTAAAGGGACCAGCAGAAAAATTTTGGAGCTATCTCCTGACCTTTTAAAATCACTTGTTACCTTCTGAACCAGAAGGTCTCAAAGCTCAGCTGCTCTGAGTTCTTGCCTGTCTCATGTAATGAGCAGATGTGGCAAAGTAAGGATTTGTAACACTGGAAAAGTTATGATGACAGGTCTTTCTGTGCCAGATTTTTGTTTTTACAGGCTAACACTCAACTGCAGCACTTTTTTTTTTTTTTTTTTTAATTCAGCTTTTGACAAGAACACATAAAAAGCATATCAAAGGCAACAATAAATCTACTAAAATATTTCTCTTGATTCAAACCAGCCTGCACTTCACAGGACTGTGCAGATCACGTTCAGTTTGAATTTACTTAAATACCAGCACCAACATCTCAAGACCCACAGTGCCCTGCATGTCCCTTCTAGCACCTAAAAATAGCCCCGTGTGCTACTTGGTGAGGGGAATCAAGATGATGATATGGAGGAGTGTTTAATTGGCAGAAGAAGGAGAAAAACCAAACCCACTGCTGAAGACAACGATAAAAGGAAACAGTCCTCTCTGTCCCCTGGGCAGTAAAGCAATTACGAGCGAGAGAGTTGCTCCATGGTTATTATTGCAGGCTGAAGTGGTAGCATTCTCCATGATTATCACAAATGTCTCCACTGGGAGGAGGGAAGTGGGAGGATTTGCCAAGCAGCAAATCCTCGGTTTCCCTGCCTCTGTTCCCAGCAATTCCTGCTGAACAAAGCTCCATACAAAAGATGGAGCAGCCTTGGGCATTGCCTTGCCTGCTCCCCCAGAGCTGCTGAGCACCTCCAAGGTAGGAGTTGGGTATTCAGTTTCTGATGTTATCTCTTGAGCTTTCTGGCTGAAAGCCAGGGAATCTTAGTATCCTCTTACATGTCTTTAAACACTGCCTTTTATCCTTTATGCTTTGATTCAGGCCACTTCAAAAAAAGTTTTATGAAATGAAAAATTCCAAATTATTTCTCCCTAGAAACACCAGAATTCTTCATCTTAGCATCAACATTTCTAAGTGCTGTTACTCAAGCAAAACTTTGCTCAAAATATTTTTTTTATAACAAAAATGAGATGAGTGAATTAAAACATGCTGATAACATCTCACTAGAGATTTAAAAAAGTGAATAGGAGGTTTTCCATCTAGCTGAAAAAGTACCCAGTGTCACCAATGCCTATCAGATTCCTCTACCAACCAGTCTGGTCCATCTCTGTGCAGAATCAGACAATAACTGTGTCTATTTATTAAGCACACGCTTGTGCAATGCTTTGCAGATAGACAAACTTGTTCGAGCCATATGCCAAACTAAAGATAATCCAAAAAAACAGTGAAGAAGTCTGGCAGGATACTAAGCCCAAAGCAGTGCTCTTTGCCACTTAGGCCACAGAAAAGGTCAGGGCTGGCCCCATGCTAACACTGCTTCACAGCTGCTGCCCAGAGAGAAGCTGAGCATAGATAGCTTGCACACGCCTGCTGTGCAAAACCCCAGCACTTGCTTCTGAATGGCTGCAATATGATTAGGCTAACAAAAAGGCTCACCAAATTTAAAATACGTCACCATCCCTAGGACTACTTCCTCAAGAAGTGAAGCGTGTTATTAGTGGGGTAGAAGAGGGAAACAGTTTGCATTGTCTGAGCAATACCTGGTTCATTAAGGAAAATCTGCCTACTGGCCTGCTGGTTTAGTGTTTTCCTGGCTAAACCGACATATGGTTCATTATTATTGTGCATTACGATAGCCCCTAAGGAACCCAGCTCTATCAGGACCGCAGTCTGCTAAGCACTTGTACAAACACAGGAAAGGAGCCCCTCCTCTGAAGAGCTCGCTGTCTAAACAGAGACACACAAAGGGCTGCAATGCTGTGAGAGAGTTTGCAAACATCATCTTACATTCAAGGCTCCTTCCTCCAGTTGGTTTTTCCTCTTCTCTGAGGACGATTTTATTTTTCGAGACACAAAGGAAAGCAGAAAGGAGAATGAGGGACAAAGAAATCTGAGATGAATGGGCAGTGTGAAAACCAGAAACAGGGGCACCAGTGAGAATAAGCTGAGATATGAATAAATACATGCATTTTTTACATTTCCGAGAGGAAAGGGAGTATTTTTTCATCATATAAGCAATACACGAAGACTAATGAGCTCATACTTGTGGGAAGAATATCCGATAATATAAGAAAACTTTTACAAAGGTAAGAATAGGGAAATCCAGGGGCTGAGTACTAAGAAAGATGACAGCAGCCCAACACTGGAGGTATTCAAAAACACACAGAAGAAACATTTGTCAGGAATGACCTAGAATGAGGGACTCTGCCCACAGCAGGAGGCTGAAATCACTGACCTTGTAATCCCTCTGTCAGTCCTGTTATTCCAGGAGCATCACCTCTATTGCAGAGTTTTGAGCTAGAATAAATGCTCTGATGATGGCTGTACATGCAAAATAAGCAGGTTTAATCTCAACCAGAAACAGTCAGAAATGAAACCATTTATTTCCCTGTGTTCTCATTTAGTTCTGTATTCATGCTTTCCCAGACACCTAGTTATCTTGAGATGTATGAAATGAAATATGCCCAGAAGCGGAAAAGCAAACTCAGTCTTTTAAACTTCCTGCAGCAATCTAAGCAGCTGCTGAAGCCTGTGTTACATTTCCTAGGAAATGCTAAGAACCCCATGAGTCCACCTTACATCCTGCAAGCATGGAGGGCGGCACTTCAAGGACTAGACAGGAAGAAAAAGCAGCAAACAGCAGTGCCAGCTGAGGTGAAAGACTTTGCCAACGTCTCAAACAAAGCCAGGACACTTCAGGTAGGGCTGGCATCGTAAGAAATCCACTTGATTTGTGAAGGATCTCTTTCTACCTCTTAACTGAGGACAAAGTGAGCACTTAAGATAACCAGAGCTGGGAGCACTCTGGTTTATGACAAGAGGAGCCTCTGAATCTCTTCCTTGTCTTCTAAAGCATCACTCCTGTTCTCTGCTTCTCCAGTACAAGATCTTTTCCTTTTTCTAAGGGAAAAGAATTATTATTCCTCATTCACATTCTGAATTCTCTGAGGGGGAAAAGGGAAGGAAATCCTACAAATTCCCTTTGCCCTTCTGGTGCTCATCGTGAAGTGGGCACCCCAACTTAAGAAAAACTACAAATCAATATCTATCTACTTTTCCCCACAGTCACGAATAAGTGCATATTTGAGGTCCTATAATGCATCAACTGTGTCATTTGTATTTTGGATTTGTAAAGGGTAACCATGTTTCTGCATTGCTACCAACTTCTTTTTTTTTCCAGCAGGACAGTCTCACCCCTAAGATCTGCTCATCTGCTTCACCTTTATTTTCCTGCAACAATTTGTTCTGACAACGAGATGATGCTCTTTCTCCCCTCCTTTGAGACTATTATCCTGAACCAGGGAAAGGCTCACATACTGCATGTTTTATTCTTTAACAGGAGCCTTCCCACAGTCAAGACCAGCCTTCTGCAGAACAAACAGCAGTTAAGAGCTTTCTGTATCTGCTTTCAGCATCATAGATGCTATTGTTAACAGAACAGCACTTGGAAGGAGTAAAGTGCTCCAGACATGCTTATCTTTATGACCTGCCTCTAGCAGAGAACTCAGCTCATTATTGTTATCTTAAATTATTTTTATATTAAAAAAATATATATTCTTCCATTGTTTGGATCCCTAGAACTCTGCTTTATTCAGGGTGGCAGATTTCTTGTTAGCTTGTTCCAAATAACCTGAAAAAGACAGCCTACATTCTTCTGAATCGAGACAAATTTTAGAATTGCAGAGATCTAATGATTCAGTTGCTTCTGCAGCCTGAAGGAAGCATTCAAAAAGATCCTCTCCAACAACCCAACTTTCCCCTCACAATCACCTCCCCATCCCCACTGGAATAATTATCCTCAACAGTTAAAGAGAAATGAAGGGAGGAGAAAAAAAAAAAAAAAAGAAAGAAAACTAGACTCCAAAGCACATAAGCCTGGAACTCTTACTCTGAACATTTTTCCTTCACTGGTTCATCTGCCTGCAGGGAATTCAGTTAGTTACATTGCTAGACTAAAACACCCCTAAGCTGTCCTTGAAATGAATGGCTCCATTCATTTAAGTGGGAGTGTGTTCTGGTTTTATTACCTGACCCCTTATTTCTACCACAGAATCACAGGGCAAGTAAAATAATCTGCTCTCAACAGTGGTTGTCTGGTTATATCCTATTACTTTATTTTTTGTTATTTTTCTAGGACTAATTCAGTGCCGTAGAAAAGGATAATAACCTCCACCCTCTCGTGAAAGCAGTGTTCAAATATATTCTGAATGATTTAATGTCACTCTGCCCATCGAATTTCTGTCTCAGTAATTAAAAGGAAAATCAATTAATAAACTGAGAGGTTAAAAAAAAAAAAAAAGTATTTTGAAATAACTACTACTAAATCTCACTATGAACAACAGCAGTCTTTCCATCGTCTTCCATGGACTTCACATCAGATCCAAACCACGGTTGTTTGCTTCAGATGAAATAGAGCTGTTAAATTAAAACCCAAGAAAACCCCAGCAGCACTCGCACAGGTGAGAGGATGAAGAAATGACACCTCAGACACGTCAGTGCATGCATACACCCACGCCTACCCTGCTGCTCAAAGTGATCTCTCCACATGGGCACCCTCCCAAGCCCAGAGCTCGATGCCTCCCAGCCCACCAGCAGCTCGTGCCAGCTGCCCAGGGCAGGTGAGGGCTGTGCACCCATGGGTGCTGCCCATCACACGGTAGCTCTATGCCCACTGCCAGCCTGTCTGCACATACAGAAACAATCAGCCCTGTATTTCTGACACAATAAGCAAATAGATCTGCCTCATTAACAAGCTCTGTAGCAGATAAATATACCTTGTAGACTAAATCATTATCTAGCTTTTTTTTTTTTTTTCTTTTTTTTTTCTTTTTGAGGATCCAGGCAATTATTTTTAAGCCTGCTATGAGGAATAATAGCTGACTTCCCGGGGCTGGCTGTGAACATCCCATAATGCCTGGGGAAAATCCAAGCTGAAATGCTCTGTAGTTTAATGACACATTAGATAGAGAGAAAAATGTATTTGGAAGGAAATACCATTAAAAGAGATAAGAAACAAAATGTTGTACTGTAAAATGCTTGTAAGTGGAAAAAAAAAAAAATACCTGATTATTCAGTTTTCAAAAGATTTCAGTCCTTGTCTGCTTTGTCTATGATCAGTAAAGCAAAGGAAAATATCCTGGTCAGGACAGAGCTGAAGATGACCTTGCAGGACCTTTTTTGTTCTGAGAGCAAACTAAGGAAGGTAAAACAGGTGCTATTGTTAAGAAAGGGATATTCAGCTGTACAATGATGATGATTCTTCAAGCTGTAGAACTGCAGTCAGAGAAGTCTGCAGCAGCTTCACCTTCTATTAATAGTACAGAAGCATGTTCTGGCATTAAAATAATGAGGAATGCTAATTCCAGATCTCTTTTGATCCCACTTTTTTTTTTTTTTAGATGACATATTCTTTTTTCTTTAGTGTTTCTGATTATTCAGTAGATAATTTTCCATAGTTTCCAGTAAAACCTGTTTAATAACCCGTTTTCACTTAGCATCTCCAAGCAACGCAATTTCTAACATCAATGGTCACTTTTCAAAGATGACAGAGACCTCCCAGAAACACTCCCATTACAAAAGTGCTCATTGGATTTTTGGACTTGTAAGTCACAGCCTGCCTGTTGTATACAATTCCTACAGAGCCCATTGGGTAGATAAGCCATGTAAGGCTTTGGCATTTCCAAAGCAGCCTGATTAGACTCCCATTTCCTGACCATCCTTCAAGGAGAATTCTCCAGCTGGGGAATTCAGTCTCTTTTAAAATTGTCTGTATAATTGTTATTTTTCAAAAAGCAGATAATAGGTATTTTGCCTGCAAGCAGAAAGGCCACATAAATTGATACTGCAGCACTAGAAGCTCTTTCAAACAATTAAAGTCTTGATTGAGAATTCACGTATCAAGAGACTTACGAAACAAAAGATTTCTGCAATCTATACCCAGTAGCTCTTGTAAAACATAATTTTGAGACCCCACTGCAGCCAGCACCTGGTAAATGAGCATAAGAAAAACCCTCAGCCGCAGCAAGCTCTCAATCCACATTAGGAAAGATCTAACAGATACAACTTTATCTCCTATGGTGTCCTACTTGTTGTATAGTGGAATACTGGCATGCCCAGGTGTGGATGCCTGGGCATTGTCATAAAATGGGGAAACAGGGAAGATTAAAAAATAGTCAATAAATATAAAATCAGAAAGACATGGCAGAAAGGAAAATCTATCAGTAAATCTGGTTTCATTCATATGGACAGGTAGTCTCAGCGATCTGGCTGCAAGATAAGAGTGACTGAATTAAAGAAATATGAATTGTTAATGGAAATTCCTTTCCAGTGTTGCCTTTCCAAAGAGGAAAATGGAAGATGACAGGCAAACACCTGCCACCCAGAGCAAGGAGGGAGTCACTCACCCCTTGTGTGGCTCTTCCACTCACATCTCAGTGTTATCAAAGCAGCAAGTGAAGTGCAGGCTGGTGCACAGCTACTCTCCTCGGGTAGTTATCAGTGTCAATCTTTATCTGTCTGACTGTGACCACAAATAATGAATGCTAATGGAAAAGCATGTGTTCCTGTGTCAAGTATGGCATGTCTTATTTTGTGACTCAGGCTAGGAGTATTATTGATACAGCGTAATCATCAACTCATAGCAAACAGGTTGATAGTTGCAAGAAACCTGCAACAACAAGATAATCTGAGTTCAGCAATAATAAGAGAATGACAGCGTTTGATAGCCACAGTATTTTAGAGAAGTTGTGGAAGGTTTTTTGAAGTAGCAAAGTAGGAAGTTCAATATAACACTGTGCAATGTAGACTAAAATGCTCATCCCACCATCCAAATTAGCTGGAAGAGGCCAAAGAGACAATAAATTTAAAAAAAAAAAAGAAAAAAAAAAGCATGAATTTATTCAAAAATACTGCAGGAAGGAAAGGACAAGAGCAACCATTACTGTCCTGATGCAGATAAGGAAGTTCAAGGACACAGATAATAGAAAGCAGGTTATGCTAATTGCCCCATAATCACCACCTGCATACTACCATCCCTTAGTCAGGCACAGGTAAATTTACGTTCATTAAAAACACATAGGGAATAAGTAGTTGTGGTGAACAGATGAATGCATTTCCTAGCAGCTGCTGTCTTTGAGATGTGAACGTCTTCTGTTTGATGTGGCAAAGCTCTGCTAATTTCCTTATGGAAATAAAATATGCTCCTGTCCACATGGGTACAAGCCTGAATGAAAGGTTTTCAAGGCCTCCCAGCTTTGCTGGAAGAGAATCTGGGAGGGGATTCAGTGAAAGGGATTTATTTGGGTGAGTTTTAAAAGTTTAATGCAGAAGGGAAGATGTTAACATCAAGAATCAGATATAGATCATTGGTAACTGTCAGTCAAATTCTTGGTCTTTATCAAGAAATAAGCCAGTTCAAGAGCTATCAGAGGCCAAGGCTGTACTCAGCAAGGACTAGACCCAGTCCAGCAACGTCCAGTGAATATCAGTTCAGCATACTGTGAGCCATAAAAGTATCTACCACGTGCTGACTGTATGGCACAACCAGGTGGCTGCTTTGCAAGTCAGTCTGACAGAGCGAGGATGTACAGACATTATTACAGACACTATCTCTAAGCAGTGGACTAGCACCATACAGGGATCTACTGAACACACAGTCAGTCTCTCTGGATATATTTCAAATGACAAACTACACACAGTATAAGACTGAAGCCTCTAAAATGAAGATTAGTCACCGCAATCTTTGTTAGCAGGTACTGTAAGTAACAAGTGTGTTTCCAGTTTAGTGAAGCAAGTGCATATTGCATTTAACTTACCCTCTGTAGTGCTGTCACCTGTCAAAATCTCTTCGCTGTGTCATGATACCTCCCATAAAAAGTACTGCAGATGGGAACACACTGCCTCATGGCAAAAGGTTGACATTTCTTGGTTAGGACTCAGCCTCCTGCTGCAACAACAGCAACATCCTGCCAGAAAAAAAATCACTAGAGTGCCTCTACAAGGAAAAAAGAGTCCTGAAGATAAGAATAAAGAGCAACTAAAAAGCATGTCCTCAGAGATGTTCTACAATCTGGATAAAGGTAGAAAGACCATGCCAAATCAATTTTAAACTTGGGTGAAGCAAAAAGTCTCTAAGCAAGAAGGAAAACAAGCAAAATAATTCCATACCCTGAGAAGTGCTAGACTGGAGGAAGGTATTAGGAACATCTAACACTTTTATATAGTTCATTAACAGCTTCACAGCTGAAACACCACAAGCCATGGAGTTTTCCAGTGATCACTTTCACCTGCTCCACAGCACCCTGATATTCAGATGCATAGAAAAGCAGATACAACCAAAAATGAGCAATCTATGATATGGGAAAAGAGTGAAAAATTACATAGAGAGATGATGATGATGATGATGATGATTATTGTTCAGTACCACCTAATAAAATTGCCTGCTAGCTTCCAAGCAATTTCCAAGTTTGAGTTCGTTGAAGCAGGTGCTACCTTCTAAGAAGTTATTTGACTGTCTCCTGGCTCAAGATGCTCAAGTTCAGCTTGTGACTAATTCCCTTTTCCTGAAGTACAGCTCAGGTGACAACAGGAAAAATACCTTCCTTTATAAGATTATGTAGATTATGCATAAGGTGTAATAACTTAAGCCGGGAATATATTTACACATTGCAACTCCCAAAGATGTTATCAAAGCTAGTTTTAAACCAGCTCTGTAACTGATGGTAACAACTTAATACAAGTTAATCACCAAAGTCTTTATGCAGCTTCTTGAGTGGGTTTTACACCTGCAGTGATATCTGCAAAAATGTATGAAGATGTGAATATGTGTCTGAAGCAATCACTGCAACACAGACATAGCCCTCAGTTGCACCAAAGTAGCAAATCAGGATCTGGTCTCCACACCTGAGATTCATGGAAAGCTAAGGAATATATCTCAATCCAACACAATTCATGAGCAGCACAGGACACCACTGTTAATTAATTTTTATCACACCAGAAAAGGAAAGAGTCTCTCTGTTCCAGGTTTTGATACTTCAGCACATTTCTTCTCTGTTCCATACAGAAGTTGTTTTTATAACACGGATTTTGATAAGGCCCAGTGGTACAGAAAACCAAGGCTCCTTTGATTCTCAACATAACAACACATTTAAGGACAGCTTTGATGTTTTCCCACTGAAATACAAATATTATTTGATGATTTCTGTCTGGAGTTTAAGTATCAGTCCTGAAGAACTACTTGTGTGGCTACAGCTACAATCATGGACTTTCATTGTATCACTCAGTCTAACAGAAGATGTTACCTTTAGTATAAAAGATGTATTTCTGAAATATTGATGTTAACCACCAATATAAGATGCCCAAAAAGGGATGAGCTCTCATGTTTTTGGTAGCAATTATTATGGCCTGTACCATTAATCCCATTGATTTCTGGCCTTAAGTGTTATTTTTGGAGGTCAAATTTTTGTGACTAACCACTTTCAAGTCCTTTCATTGACCTACTAACAGAATGGAGGGCTATTCAGTGTGAGCAAAGACATCAGTTCTGGTGTAGATAATGATGTTTGATGCACGTGGCACCAGTCCCAGGGGTATTACAAGAGAATCTCTGATAAACAACATGAGAAACACATCTTCCCTTTTCTTTTTATTTTGGTGTCTAGTCCAGTGAAGTGTTAGAAAACAGCTGTGGAAACAGGGTAATTGTGTAACTTGTTCCTGACAGACAAAAAACTACAAAGGTACAAAAATCACACAAGGGGCATCTCAGCTTTTCACTGGAGATTATAAGAGCTAGGTAGAACATGAAAGCCTAGATAAATGTCTCTGAGCATTTCCACTGACCAAATATCTACTCCATATTATTTACTTGTATTGATACGGAATACATATTAACAGTACTGTACAGGTGCTTTAAATAATTTCAATCAGCTGCAGGCTGGCACAGAAGGTGTCAATGAGCTTGTGATGGCTACACAATGGAAATCAGGATGAGATTTGTTAGCTGGGATGCACGTTGATGCGGGCTTGTAAGAGCACCCTGATCAGCCTGTGAGGCTCAGAGATTGTCTCACCCTGTGCAACTGCTGGCAAACTGCTCCCACACATCAGCATATCAAAGCATGCACCAGCAACAAAATTAACAAAATGCAAAGAATGAAGGAAACATGCTGAAACTGAATTAAGAAACCAGAAAACAACCACACCTGCTATCATTTCCACTGCTACGTGTTCGTGGTTGAATATAATGAGCCCTAGAGAAAGCAAATCTGTGCAAAGCGGGTTTGGGCCTGATTCTACCTTACGGAGATGTTGTAATTGCACAGGTGACAGAGTGAGACTGTAGATGCATATCTGTCTGAGTACGGAAGATGTACCTCTTGAAATTCTTAAAGATTCTATCTCCAGTCGTGGCCTGGTTCGGTATTGTTCATTCTGCTGCATGCTGCCATGAATAATGAGGGATGTGGCAGTGCTCAATTAGCTTGCTGCTTACTTCACATGGCAGCCTGTGAGTGCAGCCTGGGAACAGTTTAAATAAACGAACCAATTGAATGCTGTAAATGTGCATAATATATTGGCTAACTAATAATCTAATTGCTATTTACCGTGTGTTTATCCCACCAGCAAAGGGTATCAAAACTCTAGGAATGTCAAAATGATGCTTACAACGTTAGTTCACATTTTTTGTACATGAACTTAGTGAAAGCTCCCTGCTTTCCATCCAAGCCCAAGCTTATGCAATAAATGTTATCTCTCTGCTATATCAAAGTAAGAATTAGTGCTCTGTAAGAGAATGCTCTATCATATTAGCATCTTTCTAATCCTATAAGCAAATAAATAATCTATTAATAAAAGAAGATTTGAGTTCAAAATGGAACTGTACTCTGTGCATTTGTTTTTTCTCAATTCAAACAAAATGGAAATCGTGAAAGGCCCATTCACCTCTGACAAAGGGTTACAAAGGGATAAAAAAGAAATCTGCTGTATCAAAATAATTATATAAAACATTAGTCTCCGAAGAAAAGGCTGGGATCACAAAACCCATTCAGCTTTCAGATGTAATCTGTTTAATATGAAGCTAGATTAAACAACATGAAGTGAAAGGGTTTAAGTATAAATCCATATAGATGCCCAAAGTATTTACAGTGTGCATTAAATAAATCATTTCATGCAAAAGGACAGTTATTGTTACTGGAAAGGTTTCCTAATTCACTTTCAGATAAAAATAAAGAGGGCTGCATTTAGAAGCTTTGTACACTTTTTCCCTTCTGACAGCTTTCAAGTGGCAGCATATTATTTGGTCTCTGCTACATACAAAGTGTCTTAATTAAAGGTTGTCTAAAAATACAGAACATTTTCACAGCCACATCTGCCATTAACTCTTCTGACATTCTGGTGGCGTTAAGTACCAGAAAATTCTTCTCGTATTAAATAGCATTCCTCTCTCATGCTCTGCCTCACAGCAATCCTAGCGCATTTTAACAGCATGTTGCCACTGGTGTGCACCATCGTTAAGGAGGTGGGCACAGCCTGCTCTCAAGCACAGCAAAATGCCTGGTTTTCCATGCTGCTCCTGGCAGAGACAGCAGCCTGGTGCTGTACATGCAACCTGGGGATATTTGGGCTGCCTTGCAGCTTTGGATTGAGTCTTAAAACAGGGCAGCACAAGGCTGACCCATCCCAGGAGCAAACAGAAATGATGATGTATTTTCACCCTTCCCCTTCTACTAGGGATAAAATTAAAGCTGAACAGACCAAGACACAGCAAAGCCAAGTGTAATGGGATGTGGCTAGACTATCCTTGCAAGGTGATTTTCTTCTGCTTGGTTATTTATTCTGAGGAGACTTAATGACAAATGAAGTCATGAAGGTTATACTATAAGAGAATATCCAGCCAGTTTGCATGTGTACGTAAAGGCAGAAGTTAAGAAAAATGCAGTTTTCTTCAGTTATGTTTTCCATATGTGGTGAAGTGTTGGATTCTCTGGTGTCTAATAATACAACTGGACTAATTCTGCAATGTTTTCCCTAAAGGGAGCACTAATCCATTTTTCTTCCTGCTGGACTGCCTCTTCTTATGAAATCTGGAAGACTGCAATATTCTTCAGACCTCCAAATTTGATTCAAATCAGCCTTCCCCAAACAAGAGTTGTATCACTGAAGAGAAGCACTGGCCAGCAAAAAACCAAAGTGTGTATTTTTATTTCCTCAAGAACGTTGGCTAAATTAGGGCTGGTTCAACTCATTTAGCATCAGGTACGTTTAAACTATAGGAGAAAAAACATACTGCTGGCAGAATCTCTCTCTCATTCTGGCTACCTATTCAAGCATTGTGGCTCATAGGTACTTGCCATGTTTGCAATTATCTGCAGTAAATACAGTTCATGGTTTAGGAAAAGAGCCAACTCCCCTGCAAAATTAGGGAGTACTCTTCTTCCAAGTGCCATTCCTGTCCCCGTATGCAATGTTGAGCAAAATGAGCTACAGAGTTTAACTCCTTTCTCTCCCTGTACTCTCTCCAAAGGCTCAGCTTTCGTTGGTGCTTAAGGACATTAACTTTTTAGACCAGATGTGTGCTCCTCTCTAGCAACTGTTTCACCCCTGAGAAGCTAAGATGCACCCACTAGAACAGAAATTAATTTATTATGCATCCTAAAGACAAATCATTGTTATTTGGGCTTTTCTGTAGTTTGTTGCTGATGTTGTTTAAAAACAAACAAACAGGACTGCTTAAGCCACTTGCATTGATTTTTTTCAAAGGTTAAAATACCTCTGGTGGATGTGTCCTAATGGAGCATTCAAGCTCAAAGAACAAGCTGTGTGACTCACCAGCTGTTAAGCAACCTTTAATGCACAGGATTCTGAGAACTGCAAAGAATATAGCACTACAAAGTACCTAAAGCTCCCTAGGAAGATCCTGATAATAAGAACCACACTGTAATATTATTCCACCAGACAGATAGGTTGATGGGCGGGATGGCTGGCGTCTTTGGGGAAAAGGTGTTTCCACATAAGTGAAACATCAAACTAGAATGTTCCTTTATTATTCTGAAGGGGGCTTGGGATAATTTATTCAAGTATGAAAGCCCACTGGAAAATTGTTGTGAAGCTTACTTATGTTATAAACATTCAAATTTAGGATTTATCTGTTCTCTGTGTTTGTACAGCACCTAGCACAAAAATGGTCAGGCTCAATTAGCATATTTCAAGTTTTTATACTAAAACTGACCTTTGATGCTCTTACCATTATTTTATTCACTCACTATCTTACGTCCAGCCAGACCTCCTGAGAGACAACGTTCTAGCAGGAATATAGCGATCAATTTTCATTTTTATTGAAAATAACTCAGAGCTTCAAGAAATTGAACAATTCTGAAAAGCTCTTGACTGGCACAGAATTTAAAATCCCTCTGTGGAGTTAAAAGATAGAAGGTTAAATTTATATGAAGTACATGTAAAATGCAGAATGGTATGATTTGGAGCATTATAGGCTTAAAAACAATTGTGGCAGAAGGAGAATTTGCTTTGGAAAGAAAGAAGAGACTGGAATCAAAGCTGAAGAATTCACGCCAGTATGTTTCAGCTCAGCGTGCCTGTATTGTAAATGCTTCATGAAGATGATCTAGGTAAAAACTGCCCTAGTGAATCTTTTTCATTAATCTGCCTGTTCAGAAACAGACACACTGCTAGTTTCACTGATATCCTTTGCCCCTTCAAAAAGACTAATTTTCTCGTGGTTTCAATGAGGCCAGTATCTTACACCTTGTCTCTTACAAAATCAGCAGAATAATGTGATCAGGAGTATGTTATATCTGAGCTTATTACTGCAAAAGTGCTCTGTTATTAATGCTTTTCAGTTGTTTTAAATTAAGATAAATGTCTGAAATACAATGGCATTATATTTGAACTCCTTACAGTTCAATATAAGCAAATTTTAAGCAGGAAACTGATGGTCCTTTTGAATGTGAAATTCTGTATTAGAACCAAATGTAGCTTTTTAATCTCATTTTGTACATATACTAAAGTCATTATTACTTTATGAAACCTTTTTAAAGATTTATATATTCCATTGACTTGGGCTTATATGGCAACTACTTTTTCTTTTAGGTTTAAAATTAAAACAGGAAAAAAAAAATCTTCCACATTCTCAGAACTCTTATTTCTTTCTTGGCACAGAAAGCTGTTAAATGAAGTCATTTTCTCCATTGTGGAACAAAGCTACAGCTACTTGTATGTCAGTCAAAATATACTTTACCCAGAAAGCTCATAGCTGCTTTGTTACTGTAAAACTGAGGTTAGCCTCATTGTTCCAGTCACACAGTCACCAGATATAACCTTTGAAAGGGAAAAATAAAGTGCATACTATTGCTGTTAACTAGATTCTCTTACTCATGCTGAGAAGTCTGGCAATTGCAATGGAATTGAGCATGGACTAACATGGTTGTTACAGCCCAAGGAGAGGGTTGAATCCTGCCAGCATTTCAGGACATCTAAGAGAGAAAAAACTATGCAAGAATTTGAATACATTTAATGCCTGAAGAAGGTATTTGTCAAGGCTACAGATTATTACATGAGAAGAAACAATAACAAAGGCATTAGCCATCTGATCACTCAGAGCCACGTTCCGATTTTCTAAGAAAGCTGTAATGTCACGTAAAAGCTAAATAAATATTCCTAGAGGTAGGAAGTAAATCAAAGAAAAAATACATCATAATAAAATCCAATGGAGAGAAGAACCTCACAGGCATACTGTTTGAATACTTGCTTCTGGTTTAGTTAACTGATTGCCTGCATTACTGCTGCTAAAGGCTGCATAGACCTCGAGCAAGACTGTATCACTCTCACACTGGGTAAATCCTAAACAAAGAGTAGCCCTGCTCAGTGGATGGATAATAGAAAAAACAGCTGCCAGATGAAGCATAAGCACTGCTATCTCCATTTGCTTAAATAAGAAAGGAGGTACGGAGGAGCCAAGTGACCTGCATTAAATCACAGTGATGTTTGTAGCAGACCTGCAGGCAGATCTGCCACAGTTACATGCCTTGTCCAGAAACCACACTTTCACTGGCTTTTGGCTTTTGTTTTTCCTCAAGTGATTATATGCAGTTTAGATTCAGCTACAGCCAAGTGGATTCCCAGGTCAGTCAGCTTATCTGGGGAGAACAGAAATGGCAGCAGTTAAACCATGTGCAGAGATCCTCAGCCAATAACCAGGTTTGGCTCAACAAAGGTAGAGCAGGGTCAGGTGTTTTCTTGGCACCTTTCCTAGATAATTGACAGATTTGAAAGAAAGGTGCTTTCCAGAGAATAAGTGCGGGCAGCAGGGTCAGAAAGCTCACCATAGGGAAACCAAAGCAAGAACTTCTGTGCAAATGCCAGTGCTGACTCACTCTGACAGGGGAAGGGACATGAACTCTCTGGAGAAGCAAAGAAAATAGCATTTCTCACAGAGAAACTGAAAAGACAACAGAACTGATTCAGATTTCTTATTTAGGTGAGTTCCTTTCTCTTTAAATAGTGTAAATAATGAGTTTTAAACATCAGTTTAAAAGATCATTTGTATATTAATGGCCAGATATAAATTATTCTTGCAGAATTCATCTTTATCCTGCACAGCTGATGAATCCTCTTTCACAGAGGACAGTCAGCTGTTTCCTGTGATCAGTTCAGATCAGCAAGCTGTCGTTCAGAGTCAAATTCTGAAAGCTTTACTAGGCCAATTTTGACATTCACAAACAGGCAGGAGAGCTCCACTGGAGCACAGTACTACTCAGCAGATGGGTGGAAGAAGCTGTCTTCTATATGACTCAGCTATTATCGAAGATGACTAGATTCTTCCAGGAGAAAAAGACAATTTAAAGCCAATACCACCCAGTACTATGAAAACACATGGCCTAACCCCACTCCAGCAATTCCCTGCACTGCAGCTTTCTCTTGTGACGTGAAGATGATGAACATCTGAGAAAGCTGTCAACAGAGAGGCTCCCCAGGTTTCAGCAAACCAGGAAAAAGACTGATACATCAAAAGAGTTGCCTTTTTTTCAATGACTTCTTCTTTTCCTTTATATCTTTGAGTGAGAGCAGCCATGTGACAAACAGAAAGATGGGTAATCCTTCCCATGAGGAACCATAAAGAGAAACTTCTCTTGCAGTTACTGGTTTCGAAAGGAGGCAGGAAAGCATGAGGGAGGGAAGGAAGGAGAGAAGAATAGAAAGGAAAGGAGAGAGGAAGGGAGGAGAATGGAGGGAGTAAACAACCAACCTTTGCATCAAATATCTTTTAACAAATGTACATATGAAATAGTTCAATCAAACCTGCAGAAACAGATCACAATGCCAGCTGTTCAGTTACTCCTATCTAAATTGATCATCATGGAGAGCATGTTAGAAACAATTCTAGAATAACAGCTTTCCACATGGTCTTCCTCTTACTATGCTACAAGAATAGGTGACCACAGTGGCTCAGGCTGTTCTTCCAATCCTGACCGACAGAGCACTGATGGCAGAAACCACAGAGAAACCTGGCATCATTGTCACTCTTGGGAGGTTTTACAGTCTTGCACCAATATTTCTGACTTCTTCATTTGTTTCTTTATTGTCTTTAAGTATGCCCAATGTGGGTTCCAGGTTTGAAGTGAGTGACAGACTGCAGTCAAACAAGGTCTTCAATGGACCAGACCCTGGAGAGGCATCACTCAAGTGAAAGCAAATTATACTAATGAAATCAATGAGGAGTCAGTCCATGGCCCTGCAAGAAGCATGCCAACTTCTTCCTACCTGGCCCCTGTCCACAGATGTTTGTCTGGCCATCCCTTTCCCTCTCACATTTGATTTACATGGGTCATCTTGTTGTCTCATTAGCATGTGCATACTGAGGAGAAGGAATCCCTTTCAGCCTCACTTCAGATCTATAGGTTTCTGACACCAAGTAGGGACAGAAATGGCTGGAGGAAGTCTTTAAAGCCAATGGGGAAAATCAGCAGCAATTTTAACAGCTGCCTCCAGGGAATGCAGCCATATCTGAGTTTAACACAAACTTACTGCTGTTTCAGGCCAGCTCATTCTTCTCTTGTTCGTTGTGCTGAAAACATCTGCAGTTTTCCTTTCAGAATTAACTTGCATACTGTAAAAAAGAACCCCAAACCAATCTCTTGCCCACAACTAGGTTGTAAGTGCTCTTTGAGGCTCTCCACATACAGACACAATCAGTCCACACCTCTCACATGCATTTACATGGTACCTGCTAAGGCTGCCACCAAACTCCTGCTCTGCTCAGACAGGGGCTCCCACAGTCCTACACATTGGAAAAAAGCTCAGGGAGCCGTGGTGGTTTTTATGGTGTTACGTGACTGATGGATGGAAAACACTGAGCTGATGCAAATTCACTTTGACTTTGTAAATTTGTTTTAAAATGTCTAATGGGGTAACTTTGTAATGGAAGAGTTTATACCAGATCAGCTTCTAACCCTGTCTGGCTCACTGTCAGCATCCTCCCACTGCAAGCATAAAGTTAATCTGAAAACATAAAGCTGCATAAACTTTGCATCATTCATCCTAGCTAATTTGACAGAAGTGTGATTGTGCAGCGTCTCTTGATTCAGATCAAATTTATGTTACCAGCTGAAAACCTGCACTGTGAACAGCCCCTTACTAATGATAACAGCATTTGTGAAAATGCACCTTTGCCATTCCCCAGTGTTGGCTCACATCCATTCCCTCAAAATCAAAAGCAAACTTTCTGCTGAAAAGAGAGAGAGAAAGAAAAACAAATTAAATTTACAGCACAAAAATTTCCAATTTTTGTGCCATTTAGAGCACTGATCTGGTAGGAAATTTCTCCAAGAACAAGCAGCTTTCTGAGGGCAGTGCTAGTGGCTCTCATGCAGTCACTAGATTGCAGTGACTTCTCTATAAAAGGTCTTTTCCCTATCTCTACCAGACACTTGGTTTTTCCTCTGTACTGCTTTCTCAGCACACCTGCATTTTTGCCTATTTTGCTATGTCTGTTATATCTGTGCTTCTAAAGAAAGCCTCCCCCTTTTCCATTTGCATGAAGAAGAGTCTTTCCAGACTGGTTTCTACTAGTAGGGTTTTTCCTCAACATTAAACTATTTGAATTTAGAAGGTTTAGCAGCACTTGTACATAAGTACTAGCAGATGATCTGGAGCAAACGCTCATTTTCCTGAAATGCACACTGTACTGTGTTACTGGAACTTCTTGATTCAAAACCTTTGTTCCTCTTCACTGTCTTCCCTGTCTTTTCACTTCTCACATTACGTCTGCAATTGCTCAACACGCTCAGGTAACTGCTTGCTTTAAGGAAGCTCCATAGTCCATGATTATTTGTGCCCTAGCCTTCTCTCTCTGACATTACTGGTCATTCGCCGCTCAACTCTCAAATTTCTGTTGTTTGAATAACATAGCAAAGGTGCAAAATCCCTCCAACAATGTCTTTTGTCCTGCACATACACTCTACTCTGGTCTCTGAGGGCCGTAGCAGTATGCTGTTTACATCTCCAGTCTTAAATAAGAGCATTTTAGAAGGCTGTGTAATGGGCCACAGCTCAGAACAAGTTTCTCTCAGCTGGCTCTTTAAATCTTCTCCGTCTCGCTCAATCAAGATTAGCACCAACACCTTGCAGGGTAACACAACCCAAACCAAAACTGTCACATCCAACCACCCTTTCACCCTTGGGCATCCCTACTGAGAAGCAGCTGTTTCCAAAGCTCCTCCTCAATATGCAAAGCAAGTCAATCTTATTCTTCCTTCTCTAGGAGATATCTGCAGGCACATCATCCCCTCCTGCTAGAGTTTCTCCTGGATCAAGGGTAGAGACACAGCTCACATATCACCCACCTGCCAGAACACAGATGGGGTGGCTATATGAAGTGTAAGTCTTTGCACAGACAGCTTGAGCTGGACTTTAGGACAGCACTGGACATGGCATTTCCAGACCCCGGAGAAAATTCCTCTCCTTTGATTTTTCTTCTCTCATTTCCCAAGGCTCTCAGCTACAGCAGCCAGACCCCTCCAGCCCTAAAGTCTAATAGGCCCTATCGTAATGTTATTCTTATTTCTTTATTTAAGAGAGTCATAAGTAGTAAAAAATAAAAATTAAAAAAATGAGACAGATGTATAAATACAACAGTTGAAAATATACTTTGTAAACATTCCCACAACAATAAGAAAAATTATGTTACTCAGTCAGGTCTGCAAATGGAAAAGTTTTGCTATATTTCAGCAAGTCAATCAGGTGAAAACAGGGTCTGGAGTCTTAAGCTTTAGAGGCTTTAACTTAGAAAAGCAGAAAAGATCATCCAAAAAACAAAAACAAAAAAACCTGATTCATAGAAATGGGTGGGGAACATTTTCTACCAGAGGTGAGTCCTGTACCATTACCATGGCTCCCCATACTGATACATAAGAACAAAAAAAGCAAGGCAACACAAAAAAAAAAAAAAAAAAAAAAAAAAAATTACTGATGTTTTCAAAGTCCAAGCATATACCTAAAGGTAGTGAAAAGGAAATGAAAAAAATAATTAGGTTTTTAACGAGTGCATCAATGTAAGAGAGACTTGGCAGAGCCTAATCAAAAGAAGATATGCTGGGAGACAGCTTGGTTACTGCAGCAGAACCAAAATATCCAATAATGTCTTAAAACAAAACCTTACATGCACTAGCAAGACCAAAGCCAGATTCAGAGCAGGAAGGGGAAAAACCATAAAGAAAATAATGTAAATAGTGATGTATCACAGTGAAGAGAGACAAAAAGGATCTGGAGGAGCTCCTTCAAAGGGTACAAATGCACTCTCTTGCAGCTCTTGATACTGCATACAGAACCTTCACAACAGGAAAAGCATGTTTCTGACTGGTGACAACACACACTCCCCAAGCTATTAGCTACAGAGAACATATCAGCTCTGTGAAAACTCATGCATGAGATCACAGAGGTAAAGAAGCATTTACTTGCCTGGTAGGCAGCAAACATACACAACAGTGAAGTCTGAGTTCACTGAGGTCAGGAACAAAGCTCACGTTGACTCAGGCGGCTGAGGATTCACCAGGATTTTTAAAATGTTTCTGTGCACCAGGTCAAGTCCTTACCATTTGTTCACATTTCCTCTGATGCAGCTTGCCTGTAAACTACCATGACCTAAGAGTTTAAAGGTAGGAGAAAGCTCAGATTAGAAAAAACAGGAGCTTTGTACATGACCTTCTGCTAAATATAAGTGTTACCTGTTAAAATTAAAAAAAGAGGTTAGCAATAGCAATAGAAATAGCAATGCAACATGATAGTACAGCTAAAGTCAATAAACAGAGTCTGATAGTAAATATTAAAAACAACACAAGTTACTCAACTTTTTGATAACCCAGCATGCAAGGTATGTTCATCTTGCACAAATTGCTATTCAATTTTTAAGACATACAGAAAAGCCTCTCTGGAACACTGCAGATGTTGCTGTGCTGCTGACATCAGAAAAGCAATCTTAGAGTGGTGGGTATATCTTCTCCTACAACATGGTGTAAATATTCAGCCACAGGAATTCAGTTTTATGGAATTCAGCTCTAGCAAGTCAGCTCTAGCAAGAAGAAATAGTAATACATTACACAAAGTTCTGATAAACTAACAAATCAGAATGCTGCATCGCTCTAGCTGCCATCAGTCCAGTCACTGTATTCTTACTGTCACTGTATTTATGTCCTTACACAGAGAAGTTATTGCTGAATGCCAAGGATTAGCCATGCTTGCTAATTTCACAACATCTTCGCACTTCCAGTAAGCTCTCCAATGCAGAATTGTAAGCATAATTTAATCGAAGTTAACTTATCTTCCCAGCACCCTAATGCAGTACGCCAAGTTATTTCCCAGTTCAAGCAGTGAGAAGCAGCGATTTATTCACACCATGTGGCACAGCTGCAAGCCCAGCTTAACTCTGTCCTCTGCGTGTCCCGCAAGAGCGTAGCAAATGTTTTTGCTCAGTATGATGTTCTTAGAAACACTGGAAATGGCTGAAGGATAATTTTTTTTTGGCTCAGTTACCCCATCAATTCATTCAAACACTTTGAGCTGTCTGCTCCTCCAAGAATGGCTGACCCATCTGTTGGAAGTGGACAAAAATGGTGCCCTTCACCACCCTGAAGAAATGCCACACATCTCAGTATTTCTGATTGCTTGACATTATGGAAGTAAGACATTTTTGTCATAGAGAGCACTGTGGCATCCCTCATCAAAGATGCTATTCAAGCCACGGAGCTAAGGTGGCCAGATTCAACTGTCATTTACAACAGTTTGGAGCTAGAAATAACTAGTGAGAATTATCACCAGTGAAAATTTGCTGTGCTTTCAGAGATTACCCCTCAGAAGACACTGACAAAACAGGTCTGCATTTCTCTTAAATACACAGACTTCAGATACGAGCAATTACAGTCATGTCAGCAGTGTGAATTGTGATATATGCTTGCCAGAGATCAAAATTAGATCTAGTTCACTTCTAAGGAGAAAAAAAAAAGAAATTTAGCAGTAAAGCACAAGTGGCCAGTTCCACTCTTGCAAAACACAGGTTTTACAAATCTGTTTATCGGTGAAAAGCATAAGTGCTGTGCTTTTAGGGTGCTAACTGGCAGATTTGCCAGTTTTTCTGGTTTGCTGTCATTTTACCTCCACTACTTCAATAGTTATCTTAGCCTCAGATGTCAAGTCTTTCTGAGCCTCTCAGCTAGTTTCCTGAAGTTTGCTGTATGGTTTTTGCAAATGCATTGGCATTCCAACCTACAACGTAACTACCTTCTGACACTGACACAGGGATCTCAGGTTTACCAAGTTTTGATGTTTGCAGAAAATTATGCCTTAGATAGTAAACTGATATTAACTGCATATTTCTCCACAGCAATACAATAATCATCCCTCAAATAATCATCTGTCAAATTCTAGAGTGTTTTAAAACTCTGAGTCATGTAAAAACACATGGCTCAGCAAGAGCAGAGGAGATTACAGAGGGTATCTTTAGTACGAGTTGATCCCAAAACTACAGGAAAAGCATAATGTCAGGGAAATGGCTGTTAACAATTGGCAAGACATAGGCTATCTGCAATCCTAGCACTGCAAGAATGCCACCTCTCTGACCACAGCAGAAAGGATGGGTATCTTAACTTTTTCCATAGGCCTGGAAGATTCGTCTAAATGGACCAGGAGAGCAGTACTAGAGACATACCCTGCAGTGTCCAGGAGATGCAGAGAGCTGCACTGCAGTCAATCCCTCTCTGCAGAACCAAGACAGTGGCTGCCAGGTGTGCTCAGGTTGCAATGAAGAGATGCAGGGGAAAAGCTGTGCAGACTGTGAGCAACGGATCTGGGTCTCGATGGACTGGAGACAGAGATCACTGGTGTGGCTTTGACTCTAATACCTGACACAGAGCTCACCTCACAGTCAAGCAGTGGCTCGGAGAGGACAGACTCTGGTAATTCCTACAAAAGAGCTTCACCCTTACAAGCTGAACAAAGACTTGGTTTTCCTCCCTCTCAGCTTCTGGATAGAGCAAGCTAGAAATGAAAAAGAACACTATGAAGTTTAAGTGTAATCTGATGCATTTTGGATTGACAAAAGTTCCAAGCAAGTCAATGGGACTGATACATTGAAACCTTAAACTTGGTTATGATTTTTTCATGCAAAAAGAGGTTAGATTTTTTTTCCCTCTTCAAGTTGTAAAGGGATATTCACTGATATTACTGTTGATTTAGGGGGAGCTGATTAAATCAGTATGGATCACAGAATGGAGAGACAACTGTGTTATCACTGTAATTAAGAGCTCTACTGTAAAGGTAAACCTCTGTCAGCTGAAAAGGGGTCTTTGCAATTTGGGGTTTGGAATTGAGACATTTTCCTTCTAGAAAGAAAATAGAATAAATGGCATTTTGGTACTTTCACATCTTTTTTTGCTCTCTACTTAGAAAAGTAACAACCATCATCTTAAAAAACCAATTTTACCAGCATTTAGCCTTGAATACATGCCAGTGGTAGTTGATACTTTAAAAGACGGAAAACTTTTTAAAAGGCAATAATGCATAAAGAGAAATGCATACAAAGAAAGAGGATCTTAAACAATACTAAAAATAAATGTAGCTTAAAAAGATCCCTTAAAAACAGCTGTTGACGTTAGAGATTTAATTAAAATGTAATTAGTTATACGTTCTCCTTTGAAATGAACAAGCATATTACAGCTTTCATCTACAATGAATTCCCTTTTACATTCATACCTTGCTTTTGCCTGTAAAAAAAAGGCAAGGTTTTACAGGAAGTGCTATAAAGATAGGATAGTTCTACCCAAAATTTTACAATCAAAGAAAACATAAAATGATTTTTTTTACATACTGGTACAGCACCACATTCATTGTGCATTCAGTGTTCGTGAGATACTTCACAAGTGTTCCTAAATGCACAAAACAATAGAGGAAAAGATAGAGACAAATGGATGAAGGATGGTGCTCTCCATAAATAAGCACTTTAATGTCTGGAGAAGGATTCTGCAATAGGTGACTAAAAACTAAATCAGTTTGACTCCTCGCATGTCATTTACCTGACAGAGAAATGCACCATGGGCACTCACCACACGTGGATTTGTACAGGCAACGTGCAGCCAATGGCTTTTCCTGGGGCTAACACTTTAAGGAGGAACATTGACCTGGTTTTCTATGGAAACTATATGGAGGTTTTCCGTTCCACCATGGAACTGCAGCCTCGATCATTGCCATCAAACTCCACATTAGACATTCATGCAGCATTAGACATCCCATAGCTGCCAAGGGCCACACAATGAGACATTGTCTGACCTAAAAGTCACATAATTAGGCTTATGGGAATGACACCAGTAAATGGTGAATTAAGCATATCCTAATTTTGCACAGACCTATTGCCTATTTGACTATCAGTCAGCTGGGGAAGAAGCAAAGTCTGCTCTTAGCAACAATTTGACTTGAAAAATCTGAGTTGGAGAAAAATGTGCAGCCTCATAACTGATACACACTCACAGATAATGAGGGGACCCCACTTTTAATTACATTTTTATTTTTGCAGAGTGGGTGACCCTAGAAGCCAGCTCTTTAGTGAGATGTCTTGTTTTCCTATAATGGCTCAGTATTGGTCCAACATCCATTGTAATGCCCAATACCAAAACAATTTTGAGGTAGCAGTAGCAGAATGAATATAGAGCTTATGGCTGAGAAAGAAGTGTGAAATTCCTCTTATTAGCAGCACTGCACATTTGTGCACACACTCTCCCTTCAAAAGGCTGACTTTCTGCAGAGCCAAGGAAGGGCTTTCCAACAACCATGTGACTTCAAAGACTGAGGACATTTTCTGCTGAAGTGGGTTTTTAATTCAAATTAGTCATAGAAAGTTACATTTTTGTGGCCTGAAAACATACTCATCTGCGTCAAACATGAAGCAGTTTCATAATTGCATGTGATTGAAATATATTTTTTTAAAGAAATGACATAAGGAAAAAGAAATCAGAGTGTCTGTGGGGCTTTAAACCTCCTTCTTGCATCTGTGCAACAACCACAAAGAATTCCATAAAAATAGCTTGTAACTAATATTTTCAACAACAAAAAGTGTCATTCAGAAATCAGCGTGATTGGTCTCTGGAAAGAAACACAGGCACCAATTGAATTCACCTGTGTAACAATCAGAAAGGTCAGTGTGGTGGAAGGGCAATACAGGAGCGTAGTAGCAAAATGCAAACAGAATGGTGTTACAAAGGAAAAGTGCTCACCTGTCTCCGAAGATCTAGGCTCACAGGGAAACCTCCACAAGGGAGGGATCTCCAACCAGAGATCCTCCCCCAGGAGCAATCAGCCCTTCAGTGAGGTACAAGAGATGCACAGCCAGGCTGCACCCCTTCCACTCAGCAGCTGAATTGCCTTCACCTGTGCTCCCAGGGCTGACCGGGTTTTTTCCCCAGCTGCTCAATCACCTTCAGTTCAGGCTGTGACTCAACAGTTTCCGTACAACCTGATTGTCAACTGCAGTTTCAACATTAGGAAAAACTGAGTATGGATTCCATATTCATTAATTAAAACAAGGCTCATGCAAATTCTGCTGTTTCCAGCTATTTTTGCCATTTTAAAATACATTGCCTAAGACCTGCACAGTTGTAGCCATATCATTATGCAACCAGCATCACAGGCGAAGAATAGATGTTATTAGGAACAATTTCACAACGTCAATCCCCTTCCAGTTCTTTACCAAGAATTCATTCCTCTTTTTCTCCTCCATGCAGGAAAAGCTCTATTCAGTAAGACCCACTCACATACATGGGGATTACTAGATCAGTGCTGTATGCTTTTGTACAATGCTATTTTCATGTCCATTTTTTTTCTTAAAGGCATTCAATTTTCAAGTACTAGTGATGTCATACCAATGAGACAAGAAAATTTCTATTCAAGTTGCTTTGCCATAGATACAACAAAGACTATCAGGCCTCTATGTGTGTGGCACTGCAATCACATTTTTTCCCTTTGTTCAGCCCCCACACCTGTAAAAGCCATAAAAAGGATTACACTTCCTTACACTTAATTGTCCCATTAATGTATTAAAGACAGAAAACTGAAAACAAACAAACCACAGATTTCAAACATAATCCAGTTATGTGTTTGTTTGCTCTAGACCAATATGATTCCCACACGCTAGCTACTGTTAACTGATTAATTAGGAAATATCAGTAATAATATTTTGTACTTACATCAGGATTTCCACCTCAGGATATTTCAGTAATGTCAATTAATTAATTTTCACAATGCTGCCTTTAAGTAGGTGCCATTAGTTCCTTCGCAGATGAAAATACTGAAGCATATAAAAGATGAAATTAATTAGCTGAGATGATACAATGATTCTGCAGCAGAACTGAAGATCCTGAAAAATACTTCTCCTTTTCTGACTCTAAAAGTGGCATGATTTACTTACCCTTTACAGCTAAGCAGTGGAAATGATTTCCAAATGTGTAACAGAAACTTTTGTGACTCTATCAAAAACACTATTTCTAGGTCGTGATCTCAGTGATATTTTCTTTTGATTAAAATAACTTCTACTTTTTAGTACAGCCATTCAAATATAAAGAACATCAAAACCAAATAAAATCTTCCTCTAGATCTATAACAAACTGGAGCATTGCTACTGCTTTATCAGGTTTAAATTAAGGCTCTTTTGCAGAGCATGGAAGTGAATAAAACATAAAGACAAAGGACAAAACAAGAGAAGGCAGACTATTCAGCCATTCACAACAATCAAATTTACAAGGCAATCGCCATTCATGCTAATGTAAAGTGGGCCAGCAAATTCTACCTCATATGAAAGGCAGAAGAGCCCTTATACATGAGAGAGAGGAAAAAGCACTTACTATATTTTACCTCTGTCACAAGTGGAATATCAAAAACCTCTTCTTGCCCTCTATTTACAACTGACAAGGCCACTTCTTAGTGCTATCTTTTATGAAAGTCTGTAAATTTCTAGAGACAGCAAATCAATCATGCTTGTACTGATGAAGCTATATGGTGCATTTAGTACAAATGTATTTAATTGGCTGAATTTTTTTCACCAATGATCTGTGTACTAGTGGAGGGCGCTAACTAACTATAAAAGAAACAGAAATAATTTCCCTGACAAAACAAAACAAACAAACACACACCAAAAAACACACATAATAATGGTGAGACAAATTAACTGAGTGCCTTTGATGAGATTCTGTCCATATAGAAGCCTTTTTTTGCCAAAGTTCCATTTATGGGGAAATCAAATTGTGATCAAGTGGCACTTCCAGTGGTTCTACAGAGACCAAAACTCTCTTTTCCATTCTCTGGAATGCAGTCCAGTATGGATAAAAACAACTTCTGGTGCCATGGCTCCACCTGATGCTGCATAAGGCCACAAACGTGATGTGATTTGCTGTTTGCCAAAACTACACAGATCTTTGACGATCAGTGCTACATTGTACTCACAATATGTATCTGTCTTTAAATGTATGTCATAGAATTGCACCTGAAACACATGTATTGGTAGCATTAAATAATCCATATATCAAAAGCCTAAATGTTTTTGATGCAACTTCATCACTATATAACACATGCTGCTAGAATATAATTCCCTAAAACTAAGCCAGAAAAAGCTTTTTACATTTTAATCAATCATAGAAATTAGATGCAATCCAATTATTTTACATATCCAACTGTGAAATCTCATTAAAATCCTTAATATTGAGTAATAAAACTACAATAAAACTCTTTCTAGTTTTTTTTTTTTCAGTGAGTTTCCATTAACATTAAAATACTGAAAGAGAAAAAACTTCTTACTCCATATTTTCCTGGTGGATTTTAAGCTGCCATCAATGTACATAGGCATATACTGAACACATGGTCATATATACATATGTATACATTTGTATACACTTAGAAGAAAGAAAGGGAACATAGTAGCTACGAGTGTCTTCTCACACTGCTTACCATTGGATAGAGCGCTGGTCTACCTGCAAACCCAGCCTCTGACATTTGCCAGGTAGACAATCAGAACAAGTTAAATCAGAAATGCAAATGCTTATACAGCCTAAAACACCCTTTAACCACATTGAATTTGAAATACTCTTTGTTCTTCAATTAAATTATCTCTGCTAGAAAGACAAAGAGTACAGGAAACACAAATAAGCAGAGGCAGGGTGAATAATTGCTTTCTGCTATTTCTAGATTGATTAAATGCAATACGCATCAGCATCCTCTCCAATGGCAGAATTCCCATTCCTTTCACTGACAGCAAAGCTGTCATTTCAATTTCCAGAATGTCAAGGCAAGGAAAATGGAGGAGGGAAAGAAGAAAAAGGAAAAAAAAAAAAAAAAAGAAAAAAAAAGAGGGGTAAGGAGGGTGGGAGAGAACAGTAAGAAACATCAAACAAAAAGCAATCTAATTAAAGTACCTGACTGAACTAAATTCTTATTGCTAACTGTAAAGTTTGCTTCTTAGTGTTATTTTCATTGATTTGCCAATATATATATATATCTAAAGAGTACACTTAGATCAAATTGATCATTATAATTTATTTGGCAACAAAATAATATATTAGAAAGACCTTTCTCCTAGTAAATGGCTCCAGCTTTGATGTCTGATTGTTATGCAAATTCTGTGGAGTACCAGATACGGACAGAGACATAATTAGGCTCAGGGTTTTGTATATAATAATTCTCACAACTGAAAACATATCCTTTTTTACGGTAATGATGTGTTTTTGCACTGGAAACCAAACCCGTACATTTGTGAGGACAGGAGAGCAGTGGGTGCAGCCTGCACCCCACAGCTCCCCACGGCTGCCCGGAGCCCGGGGGGATGAAGCTCCCAGCCCAGCTTTCATCACCAACGCACAAACTCTTGGAAAACAAAGTGATCTTTGTTCTGGAAGACAAACATTGGCCGTATACATATATGTATTTCACAGCACTCAATTAGAAACTGAACTTTGCCCCTTTCTCAGGCTTTGAAATCCTCCTGCGCCAAACACGGGCTTGTGCTCTCCGGTTGTGTGGGCACTCCTCACACACACCATATGGCCCCAGACCCTCAGATGAATTCTGCACTGATTTATGGCCCCTGCAATCTGAGGCACTGACCTGCAGCATAAATCTGGCCTGGGATGTGCACCGAGGGGCAGCACACGTGCGTAGCTTGTGTGTTGCTCCCATGCTGGCTCTGCTGAAGGGCACCGGTCACCATGGGCAAAAGGCAATGGATTTTACACACTGCGTTGCGTGGAAACAACAAGAAGATGAAGGCAATGGACACAGCACATCAGAAAGGCCCTCAGAAATGGGCCCTGCCCAAGGCTGATGGTGGAGGAGCTGCAGGGGGGCACCGTTAGAGCCTGGCACACCCTGTTGAGGGCAGTGCCTGAGGTGCTGACTGGCTCATCAGACACCGAAGCACGAGCAATGCAGACCAGTTCCTTTGCAGGTGAAACAGCTGCTGACAAGGAATGGGCACTGGCAGTTGTTGTAAGGCGCCACAGGAGTCCCAGCAGGCCATCTTCCCTCCTCAGAACAACACACAAAGAACAGGAGCAGCGCGGCCCAGCGGTGCCAGGAGGCTGAAAGAAGAGCTGGGGGCACGGGCGGAGAGGTCACAGGCTCCGTTTTAGCCACAGTTTAGTGATGAAAATAACAAGTCCTGCAGGATGAGCACAGGCACCGAGGCTGGTGGCAGTTAATGAAGCAGGGAGCTAACATCAGCCATGCTGAACGAGGCCGCATTGCCCAGATCAGGGCCTCGGTGCCCACCCCACAGGGGCTGCTCCTTAGGAGCACAGCTGCTGCCCACGCTCCTCTCAACCACTGCCATTAATGAATGCCAGTGAGTCGCACAGAATTGTACATTAGGGGAAACAAAAAGGAGAAGAATTTAGTTTTCACTTTTTGTTCACCTGTTCTTTACCTTTTGATGTCACTGATCCTGGGAGATTAAGCAAAGTGATCAAATTCACTTTTTTATTTTTAACCATTTTCACAACCTTTCCCAGACACCAGCACGAGATGCTTACATTGAAACAAGAAGGGGATTGAGCACGTTTCCTAAATGTTCATCCTTAAGAATACACACACTTGGACTTAAACTTCCTGACCCCTTTAAAGTAAGAGATTTTGTCAAGGTCTTTCAATAGCCGTGCCACTTCTGCATTTAAGCACATCGTCTCTGCCACTCTCTGGACTCCATTCTACAGCATTGTATTTTCTGTTCACCATTCAAATGACAAGCTTCCCAAGACAAACGCGACACTTCAGTGAGGAATTTTAACTCTGTAACTCAGACGATGCCACAATCACAGCTAAATGAAAGAAGCAAAAATCAAATCAAATCAAACAAAGAGATCCCATCATCCCCTGCCGCATCCTCCCTCCTCCCCTTCCCACTCAACTAGCAGCTCTGGATTCCATAAAAGAGATCAGAGCGGAGCAGCTCTGGCATACACTGCTAAGCACAAAGTAAAACATATGAGATATGCTACAGTTTGGGTTTGGTTTGTTGTTTTCGCTCGCCCGCTGCAAAGTGCACCAGCACGTTCAAAAACAAAAGTTTAAAATGATCTGCAGCTACCTTTCTGAAATCTGCTCTAACACGCTTTACCCAGCAAGTTCACTTACACACGTTGACTACCAAAATGCTGCAGTGTTTGCCTGGTGGGTTTGTTGACACGTTAGTCAGAAAGCTTCTGTACTTCCTTTGCCCCTCTACGAGTGTGGGCATCATCAAAAGCAAACAAACTTTACACAGCAATAAATTTTTTATTCAAATAAGCTTGTCAGCACCAATTATCTGAACCACAGCTGCCAAATACCAAGAAGCAATTTCAAGAACTCAGGGAAGACACAAAAGCCCTTGTTCTGCTCTAGGAAATACTCAGACCGGGATGAGATTCTGAAACCCTGTGGAAGGATGGAGCAGGACTGGCTGCATTCACAGCAGGACCAGCTCTATCAGCACATTACAACAAAGGACACACCCCTGCTCTCTGCTTTTAGACCACAAACCCAAGAAGCTGCAAGCTCTTCTTTCTTACATATACTCTATTTGCTAAATGTAGCAACACATATGAAACCAAGTATTTTTCACAACCACGATTCTTAAGAAACAGTATTTTAACACGTGGAATAACCTCAGGGATATGCCACACATATATATATATATATGCACAAATGAAATTATATCTTTTTTTTTTTTTTTCCCTTAAAAACATGTTTTACAGTATTATCACAGGAAGGACCACCATGGAAGCCTTCACAAGCTGAAGAGTTCCAGCAACACGAACATGACACAGTTCACACTCAGAACACGTCTCAGTGATACAAGTGGGCAACAAAAATTCCAGAAGAAACTCTCAGCGCATCAAATCAAATCACCACACAGCGTACTTTTTTTTTCTGTAATATTTTATTTATATAGAAATACTTAAAAAAACATGAAGTAGCACCATTACTTAAGTTTTACTTTTATTATGTAGAACTTTAAATGTCAGAAAAATAAAACTCTTGATACAATTTCAAATCTTGTCTCAGCAAATATAATATTAGTATTTGACCATGAGGTTAAAGGCCCTTTATCATAAAATAAAATATACTTTGTTTTTAAACTTTGCTCAGTAAAGTACATTTAAGCTCAAGTAACGTCACCTACATATACATAAACAAGTGGTAAACAAATGTATTAAAATAGAAATACTAAAACTATAGTGGTGCAACAGAATTTTTGTAATTTCCACTGAATTCTATTTATACAAATGTTAGAAAGCTTCAACAGTTCCTTTTGACATATGTTTATACATTTCCATTTTTGTAATAATATAGAATAAAATATGCTTTATATCACTGAATAGAAAATATGCTGGGTGAAGCAGATTTAAAAGATTTTTTCTGAACCTATAAAATCTCCATCCCAACAGAATACTGTTCAAAGCATTACACATTTTATGGTTTGTAATTCCGTTCACAATTGTGTGATATTAAAATAATACAGTGTTCTTTGCCATAAGGCCATACTAAAATAAAAAAGATTTAACCCAGCTACAAAAAAGTTCACTGAACTTAAATTAAAATACTTGTAAACATCTTTGCAATATGAAATATAATTTTTCAAGTCAAAAAAGAATAAAATACTTCAATCTGTATTAATGCAATTTATCTTTAAAACCTTTAAACGTTTTAATATATATAAGAGATATGTTACAGTTTGTTTCATTTTTTTTTCCTTTTTGTTTTTTAAACTTTGATAAAGCTGCAGTATCATGGTTTTCACAGGAACTTCTTGCCCTTTCAAGAACATTCAGAAAAGTATCCACCCATAGATTTAATTATTTTGTAATACGCATCCTAGAAACTACCAGCACGTTTTACTAAGAGTCCACACACCATTGTCATCATCATAAGCATCTCCTACTTTCATTTTTTTTCAACAGTTTTTGTTCTTTTTTTTTTTTTTTTTTTAAAAAAAGGGAAGATTTGGAAGCTTCGTATTAAAGTACAGTGTAAAAACTAGCCTAGCACTAGAATGGAGTCGCCCGTTATTATGTATAGCATGCACCGCACAGCACCCAGCCGGCCGCCGGGCTCAGGAGAAGATGCGGATGGCCTGGGTGACGGCGCTGTGGCACACGGGGCACTGCGGCTCCGTCTTCTCGCAGATGCGGTTGGCGCACTCCATGCAGAAGAGGTTGTGGCCGCAGGGCACCAGCGCCGCGATCACCTCGCTCTCGAAGCACACCGAGCAGTCGCGGCTGCCCTTCCGCCGCACGCCCGACGACGAGCAGGACGAGCTGGATGACGAGCTGGACGAGGAAGAGGAGGAAGCGGATGAATCGGAGGGCAGACCTGGCAGATGGCCGCCCAGCCCGTTGGCGTACAGCGGGTAGGAGGCGGCCAGCAGCCGCCCGCCCGGGTCGCTGCGCACCCGGCGTGCCAGCGGGTGCTCGGGCCCCGCCGCCGCCGCGCTGCCGTGCAGGGGCGGGGAGAGCCGTGCCGGGGGCGGAGCGCTGCCGCCCCGCCTCGGGCCGCTCACCAGCAGCGCCAGGTTGGCATTGGCGGGCGCAGCGCCCGGGAAGGCGGCGGCGGCAGGCGAGGGCGCGGGCGAGGGCGGTGCGGCTGCGGGGCCGCGCTCGAACTGCGGCCAGAGGAGGGCAGCCCCGGGCGGCGGGGCGGGTGCCAGGTCGAAGCCAGGTGGCGAGTCGAAGGGCAGCTCGGAGCAGCAGTCCGGGGAGGAAAGCACATCCCCACCGCCTCCGCTGTAGACGTAACCGTTGGCACTGTTGTTGTTGTTGTTGCCGTTGTGGGTGAAGCTGAGCGCCGGGCTCGGGGGGCTATAGTCGGCCAGGCGGGCCCCGCCGCCCCCCGTGCCACCCCCGAAGTAGGAGTCGGTGGACGCGCTGCCCAGCGAGCTGGAGCTGTCGTTGCGGTAGTTGCAGAAGGGCTTGCGGCCCGGGGTGGGCGTGATGCTGGGCGGCGTGGGCTTGCTCCACAGGCTGCCCGTGCCATTCAGCTCGAAGCCAACATCCGTGCCGTTGGCGTGGAAGTCGTTCTCGTCCGTCAGCTCGATGATGCCGCCGGTTCGCATGGCGATGTGCGCCTCAATCTCCTCCCGTGCCCGGTCCACGTTCTCAGGCATGCCCGTCACCTCGAAGACCGGCTCCTTGTCCCGGCTGGGCGTCACAATGTAGGTGTGCGTCTGCTGCTGGATGCGCTTAATCGTGGCCCCTTTGGGCCCTACGACCAAGCCCACCACGCGATAAGGCACCCGCACCTGGATGGTGGTTTGGCCGGGCAGGTTGGGGGGGCCGGGGACGGTGCCATTCAGGGCTGTGTTCTTGTTCCGCGAGGCTCGGATCATAGAGAAGTGCTCGGCTGCCGAGATGATCTCCCTGCGGGCCATGGCCACATCTTCCTTTCTGCCCGTCACAACAAAGAGCGGCTCCTCCCCGCGCACCGGGGTCTTGATGTAGGTGTTGGTCTTCGCCCGCAGAGCTTTGATTTTACAACCTGGGAACGAGATGCGGGAGACGGAAGGCGAAGGGGAGGGGAAGGAAAAAGCGCGGGGGAGAACCGGTTACAACCCATTCTTTGGGTGCAGTTGGGGGAGGAGGGGGGGGGGGGGGGGAACACACCCACCCGCAGCGCGCTGCCCCTGCCCGGGGCGATGCTGGCACCGCGTCCGGGAGCGATGTGCAACGCGACGGCAGCCACAGCCCTGGCAAGCACCCAGCGGCACCGCGGGCGGCAGCGGCACAGCTGCGGGCACTGCCCGGGAGCTGCCAGCGCGCAGCCCCGAGAGCGGCGGCAACAAAGGGCAGCGTGCAGGGAGGCGGCACGGCCGGAAAGATGAAATGCAGTGCGATGCAATGCGATGCGATGCAATGCGAGCAGCCCGTACAAAGCCGCTGCTTAGCCCGCGTTCCTGCTAAGCGCTTTCCTTTCGGAAAAATAAAATCGGTTCTGAGGAAGGTGAAGAGCAGCGGCCGCACAGAGTGAGCCACGCTCCCCTATGCGGATGCTGTATTGCAATCCCATTGTTCCACTTCCCCGCTCCGTTCCTCTTCCTTAAAAATAACCCCCGGTTTCCCACTTCGGGGGACGAAACCCGCGCCGGGGCTCGTTTTTGTCCTCGTTCCCTTTAGCAAACCCAACTCGTGTAGCCAGATTTCGCGTTCTGCCCCCATCTATCTTCTCCCAGCGCATCCCGGCGCCCGGCCGCGCTCTTTGTCCGCCGCTCACCCACCTTGCCTGCCAACGATCTCCGCGACGTGCTCCGAGCTGGGCACCGGCACGCACTCCGTCATATTCACGCTCTTTTTCCGAGGCTCGCTGTCGTAAATGGAGCCCGCCTCGTCGTTGTCCAGCCCCAGCAGGGAGAGCTGGTCCAGGGCGATCTGCAGGGCTCGCTGGTCATCCAGGGTCTCTCCCCCTCCGCCTCCTCCTCCTCCTCCGCCGCCGCCGCTGCCGTTCCGCTCCATGTCGGCGAAGAGCGAGCTGGGCATGGTCCGCGCCGCGCTGCAGCCGCCGCCTGCGCCGGGCTGGGGCGCGGGGCTCCGACACAAAGGCAGCCCGAGGCCAGCGGGAGCGCGGGGCGGGGGGCGGGCGGCTGCCGCAGCCGGCGGGCGGTCGCCTTTCGCTGGGATATTTTGTATCTTTCTTTTTTTTGTTGTTGTTTTTCCTCCTCGCTCCGTGCAATCCGGTTTATAAGATGGTTTCGGGACCCCCCCCACCGCACGGCTCCCCCCTCGAGGCTTTTTCTTTTTTTTTTTTTTTCCTTTTTTTTTTTTTCCCCTTTTTCCTTTTTTTTTTTTTTTTTTTTTTTTTTTTTTTTTTTTTTGGCTGGGGGTGGGGTGGGGGGGCGGGCAGCGGATAGCGAGAGGAGCTCCGATCGCTTCCCCCCCTCGAGTTCCTCGCCGGCCACAATGCCAGGCGATGGCAGCGTTTCTTTAAGGAGCCCCTCCCAGGCTCCACTCCACTCACTCAGCGTTTTTTCCTCCTCTCCCCTCCTCTGTCTGAGGCACCGCCGCAGCCAGACGGCCCGGGAGAGGCGGAGGCAGCGGGCGGAGGGCGGGGGCGCGCCGGGCGCCGGCCGCTGTCAGCCCCGCGCCGCCGCCGCCGCCGCCGTCGCCGCGCGCTCCCATTGGCCGCGGGCTGCGGAGGGGGGAGGGAGCGCGGGGAGGGGCGGCGCCGGGCCCGCGCCGCTCTTTGTTGTCGCGCGGAACAATGCCGGGCCTCAGCCCGCCCCGCAGCAGCCGGACCTGCCTCGGCAGCGCGCTGATCGGGGCCGGTTTATTCCGTCCTCCCCCTTTTTTTTTTTTTGGTCTTTCCGCCCTCCCTTTTATTCGACCGAGGGGGGTGTGTCGACTCACAGCGCTTTGTCTCCCCGTTAAGGAGCGGTGCCCGAACGGTCGCCCTGGAAGGAGGCAGCGCCCCGGCCACACCGCCGCCACAGCGCGGCCGCACTGCGCCTGCGCGCCCCTCCCCCCCGCCATGCGCACTGCGGGCCCGGTGCCCTCGGCGGAGCGGGGTGCTGCGCGCCCCTTTGTGGGGCTCCCCGAGGGAACTGGGGCGCCGCCCTGAGGGCGCGGGGCCGCCCCTGAGGGCTCTGCGGGAGCCTCGCGCTTCCCTCGGGCGCGGGCGGACGAAGACGCCGAGCCGGGGGGCGTGGCGGCCTCGAGCCTTCACCGGCCTTCCCCGCTCGCCGGGCTTTGCTGCGGCGCTCGGCGGGGCGGCGGTACAGCGGTGTGTCCGCCGACCTCCTCGCCGGCCCTGCTCGGTGCTGCACCGGTGGCACACGCTGCGCCCGGCCCCGCGGCTTCCAAAGAGGGAGGGGTTGAGAAGAACGCACCGCGCCGAGCTGCTCCGGCGCAATGTCACCAGCGCCTCGGAGCCGCCAGACAACAAAGCACCCGCCGGGCCTTGCGCACCCACACCCGGGCGGGCAGAGCAGCTCTTAATGCAGGTTCCCTGACAAAAACCTTCCCGTGCGCTGCTGGAGGGACGTTGCGGCCACCGACCTCGTAAAAACACTGCCCTCACGTGTTGGGTTCCAGGTTTTCTCCAATGCCTACCGCTAAAGAGCCCGTGTTCTCTGCGCCCTTGCCAACTATCATGGGCAGAAGTCCTCCTGCAGAGAAAACCAAACACCAAGTAACTATTTTACAGTATCCAGGTGGATGGGGACAGGAGTTTACAAGTCCCCCCCCAGAGCTGCCCCACAAACAGCTAACGAGATGCAGGTACTCGTTTACATGCAGTGTTTATTGCCAATGACTGCTACTTCCTCAGGATGTTTGCATGCTTTGTAACAAAGCCCCAGCAGTTTGTTTTCCATCAAGGGCATTTACTCTAGGGGTGTCCTTTCCCAACTGCTGAGGTCGTCCCCTCTGCTGAGGAAATTCTGTAGTTTCATATTTTAAAGATTTCCTACTTTGCACATTTACACTTCCAGCAGCGATGGTGTCTGTGTGGGAGAATGATCTATTACTTACAAAGGCTCAAGGAGCCTGAAACATGTTACTATTCTGAGCACTGAACATCTTTTTAAAACAAAAAGCAGATGGACGTAACCTTCAACGGCAATAGAGATAATGCTCCTTATTATTAAATAAAAATGATAACTCTGCTTCTCTAGAGTCCTTTTAACTCTGGGAACCCAGAATCTGACAGAGGATATCTGTACCCATTTAGCAGATGGAGCAGGACAGGACAGAAGTGAGGGGACTGTACCCTTGAGACAAAGGCACGTCAATATAAAGGATTGCTCTTGTTGACATCTAAGATACCAAAATGCAAAGATATGAGCGGAGCGGTTGGGACGTACTCGGATTTTACCGTTCCTTGTTTTGTTTCATTCTCCTTTCTTCTCCCCCGCTTCCCCTCACATCTAAACCTGTGACTGGGTTTCTGTCCCAGTTCCCCATGACTGATGAGCAAAAGAAAAACAGGTTACCCTCACGTTTATGTTCCTCTCCAAAGAAAATGTTATTCTCAAGCAAGATCCATACAAATCTAGCTTTATATTTTAATGTTAAGCTGGAAGCACTAATTAAAAATATCTAAAATTAAATTTAGCCCCTTCTGTAGAAGAAGCTTTCTGGGAAGGAAGAGGCAGACCAGCAAACTAAGAGTGCCGGTGTTTAAAACTGGTGTTTTAAGCCTCCTAGGAACCCTGTGGAATTGTCCAACATCTTGAGGGCTATTGCTTTTCTTCCTAACTGTTTTTGAAAACATTTGAGGTCAAACTACATGGAATAAGAACAATAGCACAGTTAGGCTGCTGTACATTAAAACATGCATACACCAAGTGCACGGTGCCCTGGGAACACAATCTATGCACTAGCATGCTCAGGTGGCAACAAGGAATACACACAAGACTGACGTGAATGTACTGCATAAAAGTAATTCTTCAGAATAACTTGATCAGATCTAAATTAAAGAGTATCTGTTTATAATCCTTTTCATCCCATACAACCTTGAACAATATGCAGAATTATAGTAAAGTCCATCTCTGGGGGAGAGACCAACCAGCTACCAATTAACAGCAAGTTAACAAAAGCAGGAAGGGAGGATATATTACAGGCAAATACAGGACTTATTGCAAGAGGAGTGTAACTCTCAGTCCTTTATGTTTCTCTCTTTTATCATTTCCCATTTGTGACAGAGGTAATAAAACTTCCTTCCTCCAACCTTTATTTAATTAGAGTGTAAGGTCTTTGGGGCAGTGAGCTTACAGTATGTATACACAGCTCTGAGCGTGAAGAGGTCATGAATTAATCCCAGGCCTTTAGCTGCTACTCTAAATATAAAGCATTAACAATAATAATAGAATATAATTTTCATTTAGAATAAATGGGATCTGCATTTTTGATGCATCTTCACAAGGAATAAATCACAAAGAATGCATCTCAGGAATGACTAAATTAAGGGACGAGGAAATCTCTTCATACCAGAGATTTGCCACTCTACTCTATCCCACATCCCTACCCCAAAGGACACTACCTGCATACTGTTACACCACTTACTCTGAAGTTCTTATTTACCATAATCTTGCAAAACAGTGCCCCAAATCCCACAGGCCAGATTATCAATCAGATTGGGAGTACAGGTTGGTTTTTTTGTTTTTTTGTTTTTCCCCAAGACAGTGCACATGATTACTGTGATAACACACCCAAATTAAACTCTTGCCTCTGCAACAAGCAGCAATTAGCAATCTGCAGACAACTGACAAGTTCCTTCGTTTCCTATAATACTTAACAATACAGAAGCCAGATTTCCTATTGAATCCCATATTAACCTACATTCAATAGCCATGAAATCTCAGAGTGCCGTGTCAGAATTTGTCATCTTTGATGATGCTAGCTCAGCCCTTCACACCTCTAGATGAGATATATACAAACAATTCATCCAGAATCTGAATTGCAGCTGAAAATGTCTATTATTTTCTACTACTTGTTCCATCTACACTTTCACTACTTGTTTGGGTGTTTCATGCTAAGGGATGAGCAGAACTCTCCAAACACTGTGGCTGTGTTAACAAACTAGAAGAAATAAAAAGGAGATGGAATAGAGAGCGATTTAGTGATACATCTGTCTGGGAGATGGAAGCAGCTGGGGGGGGGGAAGATGCAAAGTGCCCCTTTCCCCTGTGATACTGAGTGTCATGTCTAGAAATACAAACAGGGAGATGGTGCTGATGGCTTTCTCTGTCAGCACTCTCATCCCTATAACTCTACACCTCTCCTTGTTACAAAACTACAAAACTAATTTGCCTTTTTTTTTTTTTTTTAATAAAGCAAAGATCTTCTGAGACAACTCATGAAAAGAATTTTGCCCAATCCAGAAAGTCTCAGACCTTTAAAGGTCACAAAGAGTCTCAGAAAAACATTGATACTGTAAAGTTTTGCTAGTTGCTAGTGGCTTTACTGAAATGTTTCTTCCTAGTATATCAAAATGAAAAAGATTTTTGTAATGGCCATCACATGCTCTGCTTTCTTCACATGCATTTGCTATGCGTTTGACAGCAGTGATCAGAGTGTGGCTGTGTGCAGGGGATAAACTGCCTTATAAGAATGCAGTCTTGTTTAACGCGAGTGATGGAAGGCAATTCACAACGCCTACAGATGCCTTTATAATAAATCAGAAGTAACCATCTAGAACAGCTGCCCATTTTAAAGCTCTCTCCACTTGGAGTCTAAGTGGCCTCCTTCACTTAGTGCTCCATTCTGCCTCTCTGTTAAGAACAAAGGTTATCGCACTGCGTAGCCAGTTAAACGCTGTTCAGCAGTAGTGCCGACCAGAGTTCAAACCTGAAAACCCATCCTGCCTTCCCCCTGCTCTCACATGATGCAGCAGGGCCGGGCTCCCGGCTGCTCTGTGCGCAGGTCTCAGTGCAGCACTGCGCTGAGCGGGATTGGAGCTCTTTGTTACCAGGGCCCTTGGGCTGGCGCTCAGTGGGTGATGCAGTGCTGGCATCTCATATCTGTAATATACCCATCGCAGTGCTGGGTCTGGGCTATTAAGCAATAGATAGATTAAAAAAAGGATTTACATCTGTATGTTTAGACTGAGCTAGGTGATGCATAGATCTGAGATAGCTCATAACCGAGGGTTTTTTCGATCAGTTTTAATCTAGGAAACAGTAAATTATATTTTAATTCACTTTCAATCTCTGAAATAGTTAATTAAAATTACAGTCATAAAACACGTCGCCTTTGCTTCCCCTCCCCCCAGTCTTAGTGCTGTTATCAGAAGGATAACACAATTGTTCTTTAATGCTAATTGTTTATAAACTCCCTTGTAAGAGACCATAAATATGCAAAATGCCTCGTCAAACTCCAGGCACAAATGCAGTACTCATAATAAATGAGTGAATATTATGGCCCTGACCATAATTCCAGTGCTCTTCAGTAAAAGGAGATCTAATTCTTGTCACAGAATTGCTTGTAGGTGAAAGTTCAGCTTATAAATACACATGGGCTAAGATTAGATTTTAATTGATAAGTATTAATCATCATTCATTTCTGTCTCTGCATGAAGCACGGTGTTTGAACATCTAGACAATACCCTGTATAATGGATAACCTTGAGGCAGAACATTTTGCACCTGCCTCTGCTCAAGAAAAAACCCACATCAGCCTTTGTTGTAGTGAGATACCCTGACATCTGAATGGAATTGCTTCTGTGGGAAACCTGACCATCTCCAGCACAGTCCTGCCTAACATGAGTCTGGTGCTAAACTAGATATGGGCCCAAATTAAAAATCTTTATCTGTATACACCTGTCGGTAGAGATGTTTGAAACCTGGTCTGAGAATGCTGTGGTTGTGGCGCATCTCTGCTCTAAACAGATTTCTCATGTGATGCTCTCACTGCAACCACAAAGCATTAGCACTCACAAGAGCATCATTGAAGATACTCAGGCTGTTCATTGAGGACAAAACCATTAATGATTAATACTACGATAAGAGAAAATGTGGCAGTATTTCTTGGCAGCTGCAATGTGGCAATGCCTCTCCTACATGGAAAAGACTTATAAATACTTTTAGCTCTTCGTGCATCAAATGGTTCTTATTCACTCTGTGGGAAAAAATCAAACAAATTCCTCAGATTAAAGGAAAGTGAAGGCGATTTTCACATCTAAGACTGGACATACACAATACATCTCTCTCTGACTGACCCAGCAGATGCAGAGATACATTTAAGTATCACAGACATTACTGTCCCAGCAGATGCTGCAAAGTTGTCACTGATACAGACACTCACTGTTCCCACAGATCTGTATTTCGGGAGGGAACTTTCGTACCACAGACACTACTGTCCCTACAGAACCACATCTGCTGGCAGAGCCATTGTCTCACATACCCTTCTGCCTTCATCAGATGCGAGACACTGCCAGGACGACAGGCATTTCTGTCACAGCCAATCTCCAGTCACAAGGCATGAAACTGCAGCTTGTGCTGTTATTACTGAGCCCTGAGTACAGACCTTACTGATAGAGAAACAACATAACCCCATGAAAATATACTGCTGGATACCTAGCACATGATCATTAGCTTTGTATAAATATGGTACTGTGTTTGGGAATGTTCTTGTATCCTCTTCCCACCTGTCTTTAACAGGTAGACATCCTGAACAAGAAGTTTCAGATTTTCTTCCATATTAGCATCAGAGGATTTGATTCCCAAATCTGAAGGCATGAGAGAAGACATAAAGAGAAGGAGGATGGTTTTCTTTCTTTTTAATCTCTTTAATTTAGGCCCCCACCTTTTGAGATGCGTCATCTCAGAGCTAGGGTTAAGCAGCTGTTGGCATGGGGAGCTCTGCTGCAGCCATGAAGCTGCACTGCCAAGCAGGGACAGAAACAGCTCTGGTATGGAGGTCAAAGGACAGCTGTCTGCTCAGCTTTAGCAGATCTCTGAGAACTGCTGCTGCTTTCAACATGGAAAATGCTCAAGCTGGTGTCAGAGGCCACAGCCCATATGCCACAGCACTGGTTCTCACCTGACTGGGGTGCACATGGCTCATGTGGTGCTCAGGGAACAGGGAAACCACCAGAGCTGCTCCTGGGAGCTGCAGTGCACCCAGTTCCAGCCTGGTCCCACCTCTGGGGTGACAAAGCTTGGAGCTGGGCTAGGATGTTGCTAAGGCTAGGACATCCCTTTGGAGTACACTTGACCTAAGGCTCATACCAGAGCGTGTACTTACATATAAATAGTATGTATGGTATGTGAGCCTGAACCTGAGCAGCCTTGGACCTTTGTTTGCCTGACTGAGTAGATGTATCCTTCATGATTTGGTATGGGAGAGAAAACCTCCCCTGGTCCCCTGGTAATTCTGCAGTAATGTAAACCCCACTTGAAGAAACATCATCTAACTTTGGAATTCCCCTGTGGGGAATCTGGGCATTTATCTTTATCTGAAGCATCAAGGGCTGTCCACTGGCAAAGGCAGGACACACAAATTCCCAGAGTAATAATCTGATACAACACAGCAAAACCTACATCCTTAGAACAGATTGTGGGAAAGCATCAAGATTCTGGTGATCCTGCCAAAGCAAACAAGATGTTTCGAACCCCATCATCTGCTCTCCAGTTCACACCCTTCCAGCACTATCTTTCTCAGATGCCATGCCACACTGGTTAGTGGCAATGGTGCTGTCATGTGTGATTCATTCAATTGTACTGGAAATTAGAAAACCACATGCTGCACTGAAGAACTGCTTATTTATGTAGTCACATCATCCCAGAGAGCATGCATCCTGCCTGTATTTGTACACAAGATCTTTCATCCAAAATTTGGGAAATACTTTTTTTTTTTTTTATATAAACCAGAGTTCATTCAGAGGACAGATAAACCAATAGCACATTGGTTTTCCAGCACCCATTGAGCCCTTAATAGCCCTCAGTGCCACCTTGAAAAAGCAAATGGCATTTTGAAAGAGGGTATCTTCGTCATGACAGGATGTGTGGGAAGCAGAACTGAACAGATAGCAGCAGAACTGCAGTTGTGCTAACAGGAGTCTGTCATTATTTATTTGTGCTCTGGGCAGGTGAATTTCATCCACAAAGGAAAATACAGACTACTTTTGTCTGTTTTCCATGAAGTGCCTTTATAAACCTCATCAAGTGTTTCCTGAAGAGATCACAATGCTACATTTACCACAGCTATTAATTCTCAATATGAGTGATGAACTGACATGTTCAAGGACAACAAAGCAAATGCTAAGAGATGCCAACAGTCCACTCTTTCTTTGGAATAAGAATAACCATACAGAAATATTAATAGTATTAAATAATATTTTCTGATGGCAACAAATAAAGCTGGCTAAACTCTACTTTGAGTTCTGAAGCCGTGCTCTGGAATTATGTGTGTTTTCAAATAATTTCACTTCTTAGGAGATGGGTTTTCTACCCTTTCTGAAGTCAGTGCTAGTGAAACAGTGGCACCAGAATCAAAAATCAGACATGACTGTGTGATTGGCAAAGTCTGGCCTCTCCAAATTCCTAAACTAGGAGATTGCGTTACTGTCTGCAGAGATAGATAAATCCAGTCTTATCTTTAGATGAAGAAACTACTGAGATGATTCAGGCAATACACCATTATGAAAGAAGAAAATAGAAATGTGAGCCATTCTTTTTTAAAGGTTAGCAAACTGAACCATTCTTGTAAATATTTATTGTCATAACAGACCAGACCTTCTGAAATGTTTTAGCCTTGCATTTGGACATTCACAAACTCCCCTGTACTTCAGTTGTATCACATGGCTGCAGGGGAAAGCAGAATTGAGCAAGAAAGAGGAAAAGACACAAAGTATTTCAATACCATTTGGAAAAAGTAAGAAGGTTGCTTTCAATGTTACTGACTGCCTTTCAGGACTCAAATTAGAGCTGTTTTATTTTAAAGCATTGCTTTCAAGCTTGCTGGAAGTGTCAGACAATTTGAATAGATCTCCATTTTAATTTCCAATCTAGCAATATGGAACAGCTGCCATAACTTGTGCAACATGGAAAATTCAACATCCTCATTCCTCAAATGACAATCATTGAGAGGGGACTCTGAAAAAGGCACATTATGCTTCCACTTTTACTGCCTTTCAGTAATTCCCAGACAAAATTATGAAGAACCCTCAGCAGTACTTCTAACTTGCACTGCCTACAACTGAGAGCAAAGGCTTTTGGTGGAAGCTGAAGGGAATGATATCAAAAGGGTGAACGGAGTCCAGGAAAGCAACACTTTGGGGTTCAGACAAAAGTTCCCCATTCTGGCATTATCTAGACAAAGACTGAGGCAGTGCAGACATATTCAAGGGAATTTGTAGGGAACAGAGTGTGCAGGTATCTTTACGATTACAAACTCCATTTTATACCTAGCTTGAGAAAGAGTATAGCTTTTTTTTTTTTTTTTATAGTGCTGTAATGCTGATGAGTTGGTCCTGTTACAGGAATAACGTCCTGTCTAGTTCACACTTTCATTCATTTCATGTTATTCATTATTCATATTATTATTCATTCAGTTTACATATTGTGTGCATCTAGATAAAGCCACCTCCCACTTTTCCTTAGCTCTGAATAGAAGGCTCACGGGAGTGTTGAGACCCACCACCACACAACACTGTGTAACCAGAAGAACATCCAGCAGAGGTGCTTTTGCTCCAAGACAGACCATTTGCTTCAGTACAAACAAAGAACAACTGAAAAGCCTCTAGCAAAGCTGTTTTCATTCACTTAATTAAAATCTCCATTCTCAGTTTTGTAACGCTTCTCTTCACTGAATTCATGGCTTCTTTCCTTCCATGTGACCAGCTTTCAGCCCTGAGATTCTTCCCTTTGGTAGCCTACATTTCTCACAAAACTCAGTCTCCTAGCATGACACCCACACTTACTAATCTACTTTCTGTTACCAGTATACTGACAGGCACATTTATACATTGGTGAGGATGCACACCAGGGAAGCATGGATGTCTCTTGCTGGAGTTTGTCTCTAAAAGTTACCTCTCAGCCTGAGAGCCTCATCTGCTCCAGACACTGTAAGTTGCGCAGCTGTTTTCATCAAACCCCTTGCAGAACAGCCCTCCCCCACTTCCTTCTCAGCCAGCTTGCTTTAACGCAGGCAGACATAAGTGAAAGGAAAAACAATGTGAAAGGAAGCTTGGGAGGGACAGGTTGGAAGGAGAAGGAAGAAGCAAAAGGTCCGACTCTGCAGACCGCATGCATGACAGAAAGCATTTGCACAAATAGCCTAATTTCATTTGGGAGGAGTGTGGGGCTGAGTAAAAGTACTACAAGTGCAAGCAACAATTGTAGAATCAGGAAACAAGAAGGAAAAGAAAGGAAAAGGAAGCTTCACAGAAATGAGACACCTGCACAGAGGAGAGCAGTCTCATACACACCAGGAAAAACAAATCAACCAAAACACTAACTGCCTTTGAGTGACTGCAGAAATGTTTATAGAGCCTTTCCCGACCTCTGCCTTGCTTCCTGGCAGGCAGCACCACAGAAAGAATTCTTACCACTGGCATCCTCTTCTTCCACCAAACAAAATTCAGTCCCTTCCTAATAGCACAGCAAAGCCAGCTGCTGTGCACAGGGGTGGTCTGGGCTTTACCTGAGGAAGGATGGATATCCAGTCTGGGACACGCTTGAGGACTGGGTAACTGCTCTCACAGGGGGATGGGCATCTCTTCTGTGTGATGAGTTGTGGAAACAGCATTAATTTTGAACAGTTTACTGTCAGCAAGGAGTCACCCAAGTCTCCCAGCAGCTCACTTTTTTCTTGTCTTTACAAAGCATAGGAGGCAGTGAGAAGACGTGGATGCCCAGTAACTTACATTGCTCCTCTTCCTGTGAGCTCTTCAAGCAATTCTTAAAACAGCATTTGTGACAGAGCAATTCTAAATTCCTGAATCATTAAAACAATGTATTTATTTATGTCAAAAGCTCACCTCCTAAAATGAAACACTAGGGAGCAATGCAGTCATTCCAACGAATGCATACATTTGAATTCCCAGGGCTTATACTAATTGGCACTTCTCAAAATGTTTCCAGTTAGGTCTGTCCACAAACTTGAAAAAGAAAATCAAAATACGCCTCTCTGAGATGGGCTGATGTTTGTGAAACAGAACCATTAAATCAGTGAGATTAGGGACTGAATTCAAAGCAATGATGTTTGGGGATCATACATTAAAGATGACAGGATCTTTCTAAATCGCTCCAACACAAAACACTTGCAGTACTAGCTTACAAATCTGAAAAATACACACTACCACCTACTGGCAATTATTCGTATATGTTATTTACACACTGATAAATAGTAACAATATATGCACATTGGGTTTGCGTGAACTTTGCTAGGACTAAGATTAGTCTTCATTTCTATGTTTATTGGAATCGCATTTGAAGAAAAATACCTTCCTGTGCATGCAGTTCCCCAGTTTGTGACCAGTTTTCATTCTCTTCAATAAGAAATGAAGCAATAATAAATGAGTAACATTTAAACAAACAGCTAAGGGTGTCATTTTGCAAGCAATTCACTTTAATATGAGAGTGGTTTTGTTGCTTAGCAAGAGAAGGTTGGTAGCATGGTACCAACAGGCTCCATACCTTGCCATTTATATCCACCATTCTTGAAACTGGGCACAAATACAATAGTGGTACGGGACCAGGGAGGAGAATCTGGTTAAGTTTCAGTGCTCGGTATGAGCTCTCTTCTGCATCAAGCACACCAGCCCTCTGACATGGAGGGCCATGGCTGCACAGAGGTGATAATACCAGGGAGCAATTGCACTCAAACACATTTTCTTTGAGTGTTTTCATCTTGATAAATGCCTTCTGCTGCAGCTCTCACCTCCTCGCCCTAAGGTTCGCTGTGATGCCTTAGAAACACCTCGGAGGTAAAAGGGCTGTGATGTATACATCAGGAAGTAATGCTAAAGAGCCACATGCGAATAACATGACAGCAGAGCTTAGATGACATGTTTACAGCCTGTTTGCTCTCTCTGGAGTCTTTTGTCTGTTGGCAAAAATCTGATTGCTGATGAAATGCTGGTGTGGATGATGAGTAATTTTGGACTACTTACCACCAGTCAAAATATAAGGCTGATGCTAGGACTTTGTCAACATGACCCACAGCATGACTGAGTCCTCACCTGTGAAGGGAAATGTGTCATGAGAACCGAGAATGACACCACTGTGTCACTCTGGAATCCACAGCGCGCTCGGACTCAGCCCTGGTGCTGCAGCACAGCTGTGGCCACTCCCGTGACATCGCCTCCAAGAACGTGGGCAGCAGTGTCAGCAGGACTGCCTCGTCCTGAGCTAAGTGCTCACTGAGGGCTGAAGGCTGACACTGGGAAGAATCACCCCTGCAGTTTTACAGGGGGCACTGCCCACCACGGCACTAAGTTAAACTGAACACAATAGCTATCAAAAAATCAGACTAGCAGCAGTCCAAGCTGATTGCCAGGTACTGTACCCTGCAGTAAAGCAAGCTCTTTAGTGCCTTATAAATAATTCTATCCAATAATGCCATTTTGTATACATGAATAAATGATTTTTTTTCTAAATTATGAACTTTGATATATTTATAATTAATCAAATTTATAGTTTGATTATACTCTTGTTGTTTTTTGTTCTTTTTTTTACCTTAGCAGACTTTCAAAATATTTTTTATATAACATATCTTAATTAAACACAAGACTTCCTGCTGCCAAATACCAGACTAGCTCAAGACAGACCTTCAGATATGCTATGCTAATGCCTGACACTCAGGAACAGACACTTTTCGCTCTCTTCAATATGTGCATTACAAGTAGTATTTTAATTGGGTTCCCAATGAGCCTGTGAGTCATTTTTACAAGTTGACTCACATGCTGCAAAACTGAAGAATTTGGTGCAGGAAAAAAAAAGAAAAAAAAAGAAAAAAAAAAGGTAGAGGGTGGATTTCTGCACATCACTGTCACTGGAGAGAAGGGTGGGTTTGGCCCTAGTACCCAGCTGCAGCAGCAGGGTGGGTTCTGCAAGTGCATTACTTAGAGGAGGCTTTTTTTGTCAGTAACTGTTAAAGGGCGCTCTTGGAAGGCTTTTGTTTCACGAGAGCTGTGATTACGAGATTATATAAAGTATTATAATTTTGAGCTTCTTTCCCCTTCTGAAGAGGGACCAATCCTCGCATCACAGAATGCCGCATTTCAGTGTATTTCAATCAGTGCATTTCAGTGATTCCATTTCAAGGCTTGCTAACACACCAACAGCAGGGAGAGGGCTGCTCCTCTCCCTTATGTGCCAGCTCTGCAGACTCAAGCTCAAGCTGGAGACATTAAGCTCTTTTCTCCCTGCACATCATCAGCCTCGGAGCCTCAAATCATTTGCAACGGTGCAAAGGGATGGGATCTCAGTCAAAATAAAGAAAGTGGAATCAAATCTACCCTTCCATTTTTGCTGTGTCAGCTTCAAACAGTGGTAAAAACCATACTTGCTTACTGAAGCAAGTAAAGGTGAACAGCAGCAGTACACAGAAACTGCAGGTATGCTGAGTAAAAGGCTTTTTTTGAACCGTCTTTTTTTACTGGAAATAACCACATTTCAGTATTTTTCTTTCTGTATTCTTAGAAGAATCCATACAATGCACAAATGAAAGGCAGATTCAGTGAAGGCAGAAAATACCAGAGTGTTTTTCACTGTCCTAGGGACAAATGCCAGAGCCTTCTGGGACGTTCAGAACATCTAGTCACTGTATCTTATTCAAGGGAAAAGTCATTTGTCAACAAACTAATCACTGGACAGATTCTGAGACAACGGAACATAAAAAGCCAATACAAACGTGCAGATGAGGTTCCAGTCAGCAGCTAGTCATAGCAAACAAACAAATGTTTGTCCTCAAAGCATGGCATTTGGGCCCAGCCATTTTTCACACAAGTCAAAAGCAGAGCGGGGATGATGCAAAAGTGATCTTCAAACTAACTTCTGAATTAATCAACATGACTATGGAAAAAAAGAAGGGCATGAACCAAATGTGGAGCCAATCCCTGCCTACTTCAGCCAGCAACAGTGGCAGAATTGGGTATGGACAGAACTGAGCCTGCTGCCACGTTATTAGCAGCAGTAAAAGCCCCACTGTTTCATATTTAAACTTTGAATAGCACTGATGCTTGACTCCTGGCTGAAAGCAGCTTTCGTTTTTGATTAGAAACACCACGCCAAGGGAAATAATCCCAGTGACTCACATTCCTGGTGTCCAGGATTCGTCACCATGAAAAGCGAAGCATCTGCCCTATGGTGTGTGGGCCAAACTCCTGTATTTTTTCATGACTGTCTTCTATGACATGGGACTCAACCTGAGAGACCTTTCCTAGCCTTCCTCTTGCAAAGGGAAAGCCCTCTGCTGGTTCACCACAGTCACACTTTCCTTAAGAACAAAGCCACAAAGAACCCTCTGTAAAGGAGTTCCTCAGTGACGAGGCTCTGTACTTGCTTCTTTTTTCTAAGCCTTATTTCAGAATGTGCATGCAAATAGCAAAAGGATTCAATTATTTTGTTCTGCACCAAATCCACTTCTCAACTGGTGAAAAAAATCTGAACACTACAGAGGAAAATCATGGCATTTTAGGATGCCAGTGTGTACCATGTCAAATGCACAACAGTGAGATTTCAGTTTCAGCAATGTGGAACACAATAGAATTTCAGCTTAGCACGAGTTGAAATCGACCGGAAGCAGTCAGAACTTCTGAGAGCTAAAATCATAATTGCTTCCTTAAAGGCATCGCTTGTATAAAATTAAATGCATTTCTCCAAAAGCTTCACTAACAGAGCAACTGATTGGTCCTTGAGGACTCCTATAGATACTTGTCATTCAGCATGAAATCAGGTCAGAGCTAAAATTAAACACCCACCTCTACCCTGAACCGCATGTGGAGTCATCGCTTTTAGTATCGCTCAGCCTCTGCCTCCTCAAATGGGCTCCTTCTTACCCCGAGCTTAAAGGATGCCTTATCAAGGAGCACTGATGGATGCAGTCATTCCTGTTCTGAGATGAAACTGTTGGGAATCAGAGCGGCAGTCCTGTTGACTCCATCTGCATTGATTAGCTCTCAGGCAGCCTGCCAACGCAGTGCGCTGCCTCTTACCCCAGCCACTGTTAATCTGCCTGAGCGAGGCCTGCAAGCCCTACATAAACTGCCATTTCTCTTCATTAGTGTGATTCTGCCTGCATGGATCTGATAACATATGGGATATTATCATAAAACAGCCTATTTCACCAATTCATTTTCTCTTTATGAAGATTATGAATGTACTGCAAGTGCACTGGGCAGGATGAAACAGAAGATCTGCAGTACAGTTCCTTTGATTTTGTTCCTAAAATGCAGATAGCGTTCCTTTTAAGTTCACATTTCCCAGTAATCCTCTGCTAATATATTATAAAAACTGCTGACTCTCTCTCCCTGATTTCCTCTAGTTCATTACAGGCCTAATCCACAATACAAGTCACTGCCTAGATTGAGACTTTAATGATCAACAGAGCTAGCAGATGCCTCACAATGGAAAAAATGAGAGGCACAGTAACTAACATTTAGTCAACCCTAATCAGTGCCACCGTCTGACTAAGCATGACCACGAAACACAATCATGGTTTGACAACAGATTATGTAATTCCCAACATGTGCTTCGTGCCCCCTTGCTTCCTGCCCGTCTCAGATAACACACGATGACCACAGAGGGCAGTTCTGGTACAGCTGAACGAGTGCTTTGTCTGGGAGTTCTGTGGATGCAGGTAGACACCCACCTGCATCTGAGATTTATTAATTAGCGCATGTCCCCACTGAATGAAGTCTGCATGCCCTCTGCTGGTAAATGCATGCATTCCCAAGAACATCCACACCTAAACTGAACTAGTGACATAATTCAAGGCTACTGCCTTACATACAGAACTACTGCTGCAAGCCTCTCGACAATGCATGCACAGCGTGCTTGCCCTGGCATGCTTCCACATGCAATATAGAATAAAATGAAATTAAATCCCCATTCATTCTAAACCTCACAGCTGTTCTGTGCTTATAACTGCGAGGTTGTTTTCATGCCTGCACTCCGAGAGCATTTTCTGCTGAAATGTACCATTATAACTGCACAGCTCATGTCTCCTACAGAAGAGATTTTGAATGCATTGATCCTTTAAGGAGTTTGAATAAGGAGACATTGCACGGGATGGACACAGGAGCCTGCAGCAACTACAGACTTTTGGTTAGAGCTGCTCCCAAGAAAAAAAACATGTTCAGCTTTCCAGGATTAATCCATTAGCAAAAGCGACACTAACTCCTGGCTAATCTTTATCAATTGCTGAGTACAGATATGTGCAGCAGTGGTCATTTTAATAAGCAGTTCACTCCTTAAATTACTTCTACTGCCAAATCATGTGAAGATCACTAGGAATCATAACCAGCTTAACCCATCTGGCATCCTTTTCTGCAGAACCTTCTGACTATTTTATACTGTCAAACATACTATTTCATACTGTCAAAAAACAATGGCAACAACAGACCCGAGAAGAACATAGAATGGCAATTTCTATTGTGGAAAAGCAAGATACAGCACAGGCCAAAGGAGAAGCAGGGTGAAAGGAGCATCAGACGAAGATAAATATGCCCACAGACTACCAGATGCTGCCAGTGCCCAGAGAGAAACTGTTGGATGGTTTCCAGGGCAAAGGGGAAATACCCAAGTACCACTCATACATGGTAGCAGGGTAGAGGAAAAGCATCTTGCTGTGCTCTAGACCATGACAAATTCATCAAAACCCCTCAGAAAAAGAATATTTTCATGCTTCACTAATGACGTTTAAAACAATAACCACAACAAAAAGGAAACAGTTGAGTGCAGAGCTGACTCCCTGCCTTGGGAAGCGTGTCGGTGTACACTGATCTGTTCCTGTCAAGTGCACGCCATCACTGGCACAGGTGAGAGTGCATCAAAAGAATTAACCAGGGCACATCAAAGAGAAGGTGCGGGCATTAGTGTAATTAAAATCTGGCTGCCCCAGGACATATTAAAAGCTGTATGAATTTTAAGTGCTGCTCATCTACAGGACTCAGCTCTGAACGCTGATGTACTGACCTACACCAGTGAGGTTTGCTCGCAAGAGGAAGTTATTGCTATGATGCATATCAAGGACATCTATCTGTTCTTTCCTTACTTTTCAAGTAAGGAAAACTTTCAAACTGAGCAAAAGTTGTTGCATCAGTGAGTGAGTACAAACCAGTGCAAAGACAGAAATGTCAAGTGGCCTCTCAAGAATAGAGATCTGTTGTATTCGGTCCTACCTGAAAGTGTAGGACAAAAGGACCTATACTGGCATCTTCACACAATCACAGAATGGTCCGGGTTGGAAGGGACCTGAAGGATCACGAATCTCCAGCTGTGCTACTTCAATATTAAACTTTATTCTCTCTGCCATCTCATCCAGACTAGAAGAGGTCATGTCCAAACACGTTAGCAAACACAGCATTTCCCACAGATTTAAGCCCAACGTACAGCTACTTCAGCTCCATCAAAATATTGTGGTCTACCCTGAAGAAGGAAGGGGAACCAAGAGAAAAGTGTAGCCATGTATTTGTTCAGAAGTGTTGAAAAGCATGAGTATCTAAGCAGAACCTGGCAAGAAAGAGGTGAGGGTTCAGCAACCTGCAGGTGCTAATGTATTTTGAAACATAACCAATTATGCAGAACACTGCTCTATGCTCCGTCCTGTTGCAGGCATGGGAAGCTGTAAGTGTGGGTGAGGAGAGCACAGGGTCTGGTCAAACTGGACTGAGACAGCTTCCTGTGATAGACACAGAAAACCACACTGTTATTTCTCCAATTCCAGGCACAAGCTCATTGATTTCTGTTTCAAGAATTCATACACTGTTCTGGAAACACATTCTTGATAGGAAACCTTTATCTCTACAGGCTCAAATTGTTTTCCTGTAGGTACTGATGATGTCTGTTAGAATTGTGTGACTACCAGTGCTAGCAGTATCCTCAGTTACTAAACAGTTACCAGAGAGCAACAAGTCGCTTAAACAACTCATCTATCTAAAATCTTCATTCCAGTTGTACATCTTCCCTTAGTTTTACATGTATTTAGATGGATTTGTAGGAGACCAGACCATTTCCTTTTCCTCCGCCTGTTCAGAAGATACAAAGGAAAACTAACGCAAGAGAGAGAAGACTGTAAGAACAGAGCATTTTGAGACAGCGACACAGTTCAGGGAAGTCAGCAGAGGAGAACCAGTTCATACTTACCGCTAGTTACAAATAAAGAGGAAGTGAAAGAAATAGCAGCCTTAGAAAGATGAGGTTAGATAATAAATGCCAGAAGCATTACTACAACTTTCAGCCTGTGAGGACATTAGTGAAGTTCATTTCAAAGATCACAGAATGGCTTGAGTTGGAAGGACCTCAAAGATCACCCAGCTGCAACCCCTTGCCATGGGCTGGTTGCCCCCCACCAGCTCAGGCTGCCCAGGGCCCATCCAACCTGGCCTTGAGCTCCAGGGATGGGGGCACCCACAGTTTCTCCGGGCAGCTGTGCTAGTGCTTCAGCACCTCTGAGTAAACAATTTCCTCCTAACATCTAATCTAAATCTCCCCTCTTTTAGTTTAAAACCATTTTCCCTTGTCCCGTCACTATCAGACCACATAAGAAGTCAGTCTCACTCCTATTTATAAGCTTCCTGTAAGTACTTCCAGGCCACAACGAGTCTGCAGTTTTCTACAAGCTGTACAAGCGCAAATCCCTCAGCCTTTCCTCATAAAGACATCGAAGCACAGAGATACAGAAGACTGTAGGTGGCACAGTGGGAGTCCAGTGGTCCTTGCTAGTTACTGGGCCATTCCAGCTCCTCATTACTAATGCTCTATTCTGCTTTGCAATGAGTCAGCAGTATCAACTTGGATATACTATACTTGGATATAATAGAAACAGTCATGGTTCAGTCTTGAAATAGAAAAATATTCATCACTTTCCTGGATGTAGTTAATGTCCGAATATTTGACTCTTAATGTTTACAAAGTTGCCTGCGCCTGGTCTGTCTTCACTTCTCCTGCACATCCTGATCAAGAACAAGCACTTTATATAAGTTTGGATTTTATTCTTTTAGTCAAAACAAGTATAGAAAAAAGATCTTCATTTCCTGTGAACAGACCTGGCTCTCTTAGAGCCTTCTCAAGCCTTAATCCTAAGCTTCCAATGACCTTAGCACTTGGCACCTGTTACTGCATGTACCTTCTTCTCTGCTAACAACCAACCACAAGATTCACTGAAGAATCAAAGCAGTAGAACTTTTCTCTTTTTGGTAAAAAGGAAGTAGACTATTTCAAAGTTTTAAGAGCAGTTCCTGTACTCAGAAAGATCTTAGAGTTTAAAGTGAACTGAGAGTACTCATTAACAGTGACCCATTGATAAACTGAGAGAATGAAGTCCTGTTTCCATCCAGATAGCAGATAGCTTGCGCAGTACAAGATCTCACACTTCCACCTCAATCTTGCTCTTACGTCATGTCTAGGACTGAGAAATTTGCTTAGTCTCCACATCCATTCAATCATACTATTCTTGGAATTAGACTTGTGCCTTCAGGCTCCAACCAATTCAAAATTCAGTTGTATGAAGCATTCATAACGCGAGGCAGTCCCTGCCCCAAAGAGCTTACCATATAAATAGCACTTTCTGAAGGCGAAGAGCCCACAGTCAAGCTTTACATTTCTGTATCAGACCATCCACAAGGATGCTAATTATTGCCAGGACAACTACAGTTACATGATGTGAAAAATCTTGTCTATTGGGAATCGAATCTCATATTCTGCAAAGCAGTCATCAGAGGACGGTAACTATTTTTAGGCTACTTCTGACCTTTCCGAGAGTAAGGACTGTTCAAAAAAGATGATTAAAATACTAAGTAAATTATGCAGAGAGTTCAATAGTCTGAAGAAAATGTAACTTCATTTAGTCTTGCATAATGCCTTCAGTAACACGGTTAGATTCTTTCAGCCCTTAACAGTCAAATTTTCCACTGTAGTGATGAGACGTAAGTTGGGCTGGTTATTGAGTAATAGAGAGGGCTTTCTTATTTGTGCAAATTTAACCTTCAAGAGAACAAAGATTAATCAACAACATGGAAGAGGTTGTTGTCATGAGATCCAGTCATAAGATTTGTAGGGACTGGTGTAGTGGTTGCAATCCTTAAAACTTGGTTTGGAATAAAATCTGAGAGATGGGAGTCCACAGAGAAAATGTTTTCAAGACAAAATCCAACATCATTATTAACGATGGAAAAAAGTAGGCTCTACCACCACAGAAAAGAAATCCGGACAGCAAAATCCAGTTCCAGTGCATGAAGCAGGTACTGTGAGGACAAGGGGAAATGGTTTTAAGTTGAGAGAGAAAAGATTTAGGTTGGATGTCAGGGGGAAATTCTTTACACAGAGAGGGGTGAGGTGCTGGAACAGGCTGCCCAGAAAGGCTGTGGATGCCCTGTCCCAAGAGGTGTTCAAGGCCAGGTTGGATGGGGCCCTGAGCAGCCTGGTCTAGTACTGAATGTGGAGGTTGGTGGCCCTGCATGTGGCAGGGGGTTGGAGATTCATGATCCTTGAGGACCCTTCCATCTCTGGCCATTCTGTGATTCTGTGAGGTTGGGATAAACACAGACAAGGCCACCTGGTTATAAATTTGGCATTTAAAGCATCCCAGAGACTTTCAAAGCAAAAGCTCCTCATTCTGAAGTCATCTCCAGTGTACTTTTTGACTGGCTTTTCCTTTAGGAAATTTTTGGCATTTGGAAGTGTTACCTGTACCCAGAGCAAAACATCTCAGTGACAAATGGCTGCATAGTACTGGTGAACACACACATGTAGCTGCACAGTCTACAAGGTTCCAAGATACTGGGGATAAGATTTCCAAGAGACCCAGTTTGCTGAGCCCACTCTGCAGTGTCAGTACTGTTTCTTTTAATGGGAGCAGATCTTCACAAATGCTGTGTAAAGCCTCAAAAGGGTGTTTTGTAGCATTCGAAAAGGGGAGGGCGACGGTATTCACATGCCGTCTCAGCCCACAGACAGACCGATCTGCTCGCAGTGTTGAACTTGAAATCTTAGCAAACACTCCTAACATAAGATGGATCAGCAAGCGTTCGAAATTCCTCAACCAGGAGAAAAGCCTCATTTGCAGGCTTGTCACATAATGCAGCCTGGGACGGGTGGGCTCAGTCTGTCACATCACTTTTCTCCAAGCTGCTAAATATCTTCCATTGGGGCTTACAATAAAGCGCCTACTGCTACCTGCGAGTCAGTACAGCACCCATCAAGTTGAGGAGCTGGGACGAACCAAGTCATGCTCACCATTAGTTGATGCTTCCTTAACTCCCTACAAAATCACTACTTATCTATCAGGCAAAGAGAAGTCTGGGTATTGAAACATCAGAGGCTTTGCTGTCAGATCTCTCAAAACAATGGAGAAAGGGAACATGTGGGTAGAGGGAACCAGCAAAAATGAAGGAGCTGAACTCAGAGAGGACTGGCTTAGAGGCATCAGGAAAGCTGGAAGCAGCTGACATGCACCTGACTGAAGGGCAAGTTCCTGGTGAGGAACCAGGGGAAGCAGTCATAGCACCAAAGGCTGGGCTGGGTGCATGTCAGACTGTGCTTCATCTGGTTCTACTGTGACAGGAGAAGACAGCTCCAGACTCCAGACTCAGATGTTGTGCCCGAAAGCATCAGAAGCAAACGGGCCAAAGATCCTGGTTTCTCAGCCACCTCTAACAGGAATGATCATGGCATAGGAAAGGAAGCTGCAGCAAGCAGGCGCCCTGTCTGGAATGTTTTGATGAGTTTTCCCGGGGTTGTCAGCAACTCTTTGAGCATTTCAGGGCAGCCAGAAAAAAAAAAAAGAAATAAGAAAACCAAAAACCACAGGGCAAACTGAAGGCAAAGGAGTGAGGGCTGAGCACAACAGCCTGCACAGCTCCTCTGAGTAGCTGCGTATCGGCGAGAGCGTGTGAAGAACTGAGACTTGCCTTTGCAGGATCCAGCAGTGGGGACACAAAGGCTCACAGGGGGAAGAAAAGCACAACCAGGCACTGTGCCAGCTTAGATAACCAAGGGGACCGGAAGAAGGAAAACCACAGAGCTCCACAGTAAGCACAGGGATTAGGAGAGGGGTAGATGGAACAGTCAGACCCAAAACTGCCTTCTCAAAACTCAAGATTTGTGTTTTAAAAATACCAAGTGCACTTTCCCCTTCTCCTACTTCCTACTGTTTTGATTGTTGTTTTTGGTGGTTTTTTTTCCCTTTTTTAAGGGGGTGTTTAAAAAAAAATATATATATATATATATTTTTAACACTTCCTGGTTGCTGCTTAAGTTGGATAAGAAGGTGCCAGAACACTGCTAGGATATCTGCCTGTTCTCAGTGTTTCTGGCCCAACCAGGAGTAGGAGAGAGCTGGACTCTCTGGAGAGTCTGTTTCCATTTAATTTCCAGGACAGTTTTGCAGACTTACAAGGTCAGGGTAAGGTGCCAGACTTCTGGGTGCTGCTGAAAAAACTTGAGCCCTTGGAAACTTATTCTTTCTCAGCTGTCAAGGGGAAATGTTGTAAACACAGAGGGTAGAGAGCTGAGGAAATGATGGTGTCACTGGTAGGCTACTGACATCCTATTGTGAAACGTGGGGGATTAGAGCTTCACATGCCACCTGCTTTATCAAGTCACTCTTTCTTTCTTTTCTTTCCAAGACCAGGTCTGTGTCATAACAGAGGCTTACACGATATTATTCAAAGCACTGAGTCAAGGATAGCTCCTGGCTGGGTTGCACAGTACCAGCCGGGCACTAAATACAAATGATTCCATTAACATCTTCATGTTTCTTCTAGTTCTGTATTTCATGCCTTTAAAAAAATATCAGGGAAACATTTGTCACTGTGACTTGGGCGATGTGGGTAACGCCTTGTGGAAACAGAAGGTGCTGGAGGACCTGATTGGTGAGAGGCCCCTGTGAGCTATTCACTGATGCGCTATAATTCCCTGGGTGTCATTTTGGGGATGCCGGAGAGGAAAGCTGTTCAGAGGCAGATGACTGAGAGGCAGGAAAATCCTCCCCAAGAGCAAGCAGAAGTAAAAGCAAAGCCTCCTGGGAGCTGTCTGTGTGGGTATAACCTGCTAGAGGTTTGGGTTTTTCCTCCCCTCCTCCCACAGCAGCAGAGCCTGCTCTGGTACCTCACTTTCAGCTCCTGCCATGGCATTGCTCTTACACAGCTTTGTGATCACTGTAAGTGCCAATAAAGGGAAACTGTGCTGAACCTGCCACTCAAGGGGGTTGTGGAATTAGTGCAAGAATTTGTCCAGCTTCTCTTAAGCACTTCTGTGGGATTAAATGCTCAACCCTTTTGAATATGTTCATTTTCTTTCAGCATATTGAAGAAATCTCTTTTACTTCACAAAAACTCAACTCATCCATGGTCAAAAGGTCAGTCACATTTTCTAGAGTCCAGAAGAGAACAAAGCAAGTACCATACTACTACTACTAGTACTAATACTGCTAGTAATAATAACTAAAACAACCCACAACTGACCTTATCTCTGATGCAGCTCAGACCTTTGTCATTTTCAGAGTTTTATTCTTCTAAAGCAATCTACTTCAGGTCAACTCTCTCTAAGCCGCCAGAACCACTTTGACACAGTCCAAAGGAAGTAACACCTCTCCTTGCTCTGTTTATGTAACTGCTACATTCAAAGCAGAATGACTGTACCAGCAAGTCCAGCACCAGGCTCAGAGCTAGCAGAAAAACAAGACATAAAAGCAGCTGCTTGACTTAAGGTAAGTGATGGCAACACATGACACGTGGAAAATGAATGTCAGGAACTCCGAAACACTCCTGAGAATGAGCGTATCTCAGTGAGAGCTTGCACTGAGCTTATCAAGGCACTGGGTAGAACAGGATTTTCCTCTCCTAACGTTGTATTTAGTGTGTTTAACAAATATAGCTTTTCTAACTCTCTTCTGCCACCTTTTCAACTGTTCACCAGCCTATGCAACTAAAAAAGGGAATTTTTACACAGGGTGACAGAAGAAAAAGCAGTTGGAGTTTCGTTGCTGCATTTTGGAAATACTTGGGGGGGGAATTGTCTGAAAGCCAACATTGTGAGCCAGCACTACAAGCACAGCTTAAGATACAAGCATCTGTATTGCTATTCCAAAACTGGATTTGCCTTCCTAGAAGATGCATCATATACTCCATATATTTGAAGAATCTAGCAAAGATGTGAGAAACAGCTTCACTTATTAAAGACAAGGTGCAACACCAACGGTGAACCAGCTATAAGAGTTCCAGGTGCCAGCTACACTGCAGCGTGCCTCCAAGCCCAACAGCAGAAACAATAATAATAATAAACCTAGAGGTTCAAAGTGAAAAGCCACCAACACTGTGCAGATATCTGCTCAATCTATAAAGTGTTTAGAATCAGAAAAAGGGAAGGCTAGACATTAGTAAATAGCACAGATAACAGAAACATGGGCTATTAATTTTCAGAACTGCAGAGATCATAGGAAACAAGTGCATAAATGGATATATTGAAAAAAAAAAAATCAAAACAAAAAACAACCAAAAAACCTCAGCAAAGAAATTTAATTTTCAGACTTAGAGCTTTCGAGGCATGTCACAGAATCACACAATTGCAGTGGTTGGAAGGGACATGTCAACTATGGTAGTTACAATGCACACAAATGCTAAATGAAAGCCCAGGGCTAAAAGAGAAATCCAGGAAGAACCACCTGACCATAGTGATGGCATGCAGTACCATCTGCCTTCTCAGAAGAAAGTATTTAAAAGTTCCCTGAAGATAAAAAGCGCTCTGTAAATACAACTTTTCTGTACCAGCATCTTGTTTTGAGGTTATTTGAATAGGAGCAGGTTCCATCATCCTCTCACACTTCCAGGGAGAAGGGCAATGACACAGAACGATATATAAAAACACAACTTTTGATGCTACATGCTGTCAGATGATTTTGAGAATTGCATGGCTGATGACGTTAAAATAATTTGGTTTTGTTTAAGTATTGTGGGCTTTAACATTGGCAGAAAGGCTGAAGGCCTCCACAAGCTTTAAGTTATAAGCAGTAATTGTAAACTCACATTCTGAATGTTTTTTGGTCAGCCCACAAGGACTAGAATATATCCTTTAGTGCACTCAGCCTTCACCTAATGACTACCTCCAGTGATCCACAAGCAGGGCCTACAGCTGTAGGCACTGAACTTTAGGAGTCTTTGAAAGAAAGCCATAAGACAGATCTGTAATGCATCTGACAATCCACAGGGGAGCTCAAGTAAAACACTAATGCTTTACCCAGCCATGTAGCTTTCGGCTTCTGAAGATAAAAGAAAACACATTAATTATTAAAGCCACCCACTCTTCCCAGTAATTTTAAATCACGGACTGAATAAACATTTTGTCTGATTCAATAATGACATCTACATATCTTGGAAAGGAAGAGTTAATGGCCGCAGCAGATGATGGAGAAACCACCAGTGCTCCTACAACACAACAGCCGGTGGGTTCACAGCAGCAGCTGCAGCTCACAGCCCGCTCCCCAGCTCAGCTGTCTCACTACACACTGGGATGTGAGGAACCTCTCCTGGCCTAGCAGCTGTCTCCCTTAACGGACTGCCCGGCTCACTGCTTCCAGACATCATCAGTTTCTCCCTGCTCAAACCCTCTTTGCACCCTTTCATGCAGCTCCGGGTTCAAACCTGCCCTGCGGATACACAGTCAGATCCCTCCCTGCCTTCCACAGGTGAGAAGTGGAACGCTCTCATTCTTGCACTCAGGCTGGAAACCAGATAGTCCTGTAAACGAGCCGAGCCACCACTTTGAAGCTTTCGGAGAAAACAGTTACAGTTTCCTAACAGACTTCAAAATCAGTATGGTAAACACGTGCCCAAGGCAGACCGCCCTCTGAAGGATACCACAGATAGCATCTTCCTAAGCAGATCTCGACTTCCTTCAGTGCAAACAGAACGCTGGGGATAAGTGCTGAGACATGTCTTTAAGTGAACTGGCATTCAGCTCTTATCTCTGTCATCTTGTCACTGTGATAGGAGCGGGGGAGCAAAGCCAAGGTTAGCTACCGGCCTGCCAACAATAGCAGCATGTGGTGCCTTTCAGAGCATGAATGCCCGTTTTTTACTGCAGGTGCTCTTGTGGTGCGGCCACAGGAGGAAAGCAATAACTGACATCCTTTTCCATTCAATTTACAGTGAAAAGAGTGTTTGTAATTTTGAAGTTGACTGGCTGAAGCTCAGCCCATATGGTGGCTGTTGTTCGACAAAGGAAAAAAAAAAAAAAATACAGTGCTTAAAGAGGAAAGAACAGGCAGTCTGTGCCTGGCTCTAAGCTACGAGGGGTTCTGGCCCACTTTCATTCATATTTAAATATATGTGTTCACACTCGGGGGAACAGGGACACCGAGAAATGTTTCCTAATATTGCAAATTACAGCTTTCCTCTTGGTCTTGTGTGTAATGCACAAAGAAAAAAACTGAACGCAGATTTGCATCAGTGTCCCATGAGGAACGTTAAAGGTTAGAAGCACAAGCAGCTGGAAAATGCATAAAGAGCACAACGCAAAGTACAGTTCAGTTCCTTCTTTTCAGAATATTCCCCTCCCATTTGCCTTCTGATCAGCAGCTCTGAAAGGCCCAGAAATTGCTGTCTACAGCACATAATCCTGTGCACAAATGCAAACAGCACAGATCACTTCATCTCTGTCGGTGAGGGGAAATGTAATTCTGAATGGAAATGCCTGTACGTAGGAGGATAATCTCACTTGGTTTTAGTTTTCAATTTTCTTATCTAGGTTGTTAGCAACATTTCTTTAAAAACAGGTACACAAATTGAACCTGGCAAATACCTCACGTAGACTCTTGTAGTAAAGAACACTTTGAACAAGAAACTGGAACAATGACATTGAGGTGAAGAAGGGAGAATGATGACTTCAGGTTCAGCTCAGACTAAGTTAGCTATCAAAACAGCGTGCAGTGGTTGCACAGTAGAGCCAAGAGATGAACAAACTGCACAATGTTCAACACCTCTGGGGCTTCCCAAGAAAACAAGGAACAAAGTACAGCAGACAAAGAGAAGCAGCAGCAACCTGGAAGGAAGGGAAGGACAAGGTGACAAACACTATCTTTTCTACACCTGGATCTCACTACTGTCCAGCACAGTTCTTAAAAACATTTATAGGGGGATCAGTAGACCTGAAACTGACATAACTTGAAGATGTGGCAATTTCAGTAGCTTTGTACACAATGCTTATTAAGTTGTTCTTCCTGTGCAATGTAATCCCAGAGATAGGAACTTCATACAAATGTACCTGCATGTCACTGTACGCACTGGCAGCTACTGCCAATCAGCTGCTTTTGTCTGTTTTCCCTGCAGTGCAGGGCAGGACACGGATCACATTAATAAGCCAAAGAGGATGCGTGTCAACCTCTAATGTCATCAATCAAAAATGGTCAATAACAGCATCTGCAGCCTCCAACCACTTCCCAAACTGCCCATCACAGGTACCTTGTGCTCATATCTTCTTAGGGACAGCTTTCCTGTAGTGTAGGAAAGGCCATGCAAACAAAACAGGAGTGTGTCCAAACATGCAGGGCAAGGAGTGAAAGCAACTGTACACAAATCAATCTGAAAACATTGCTTTGATTTTGTTGATTTTGATACAGTCATTATAAGACATTAATTAGGCACTGGAGTTTAAGACCAGTAACACAGGAAGGCAATATTGCCCTAGAGACAAAATCCACATAGGCCAGCCCAGGGCCAACAAAGGCAGAAGGCTCCCTTTGCTTCAACCTGTTACAGACTAAGGCAAGAAAATTCAGTTTTTCAGACTTAGAAAAACTGCAGGATGACAGCATGAAGGTTAGTACTAAAGACAGTGATAAACACCACTCAGAGGAAGAACCATATCTAAGAAGGTCCACTGAGACAAGCTGTGTTAAATGAGGAAATTACGTTTGTTGGTTCCCATAAGATTGCTGCCTTCTATAAATGAAGGACACTTGCTGTAGGTAAAAAAAAGGTAGACTGATTTTTTGCTATGTGTCTGAAATTCAAAAGTTAATGTTTGTGGAGAAGAGTTTCTTTGCTGTTGTGTCTCAGGTAGAGCTATTTGGATGGGAATTTAAAAGATGTTTGTAATACATGGGTTGACTTATACGGAGTGCGTTAGGAACGCTGAACGTGACTACATGGATGCCAATTTACTATCTCTGAAATGTTATTTTGAGCAGCTAAGGTAGTTGCACATCTAACAATATTAACATCAGCATGTTGAGGTCTGCCCCATATTTCTACAGGTTTTACTAGCAAGGCCAGGAGTCAACATCAGTGATTTACAGTAAAAAGGGTGATGTCATGGAAATGCAAAGAAGATCAGAAGCCCCAGAGACAAATTATCTTAACAGCAGAGTGAGATCATTCCATATACTCGTCCACTCCAAGGAGCAATAATCATACAAACCTACACATAAAGACTATGTTGAGCATTAGGTAAAAGCTACTGAGGCAGCACTTCTTCCCCTGTAATACAGCAGAGTGCTGTAGATTTTGCTCTGAGCTTCACCATGAAAAAGCTTACTCTGCAGAAGCCCTGATAGATTTTTGTTAAACACTTATTTTTTGCTAAAACACTATGAAGAAAATATTCTAATCATATGTAAAGTTGAACATATTGAAGAAAGATTTTTGGGTTCCATTTCACACAGAAACACTGATATCGACGTGGAACAAAATAATGGGGCTCACTAGGAGAAGGAAGTTTGCCTTCAAACCTCTATGAACATTTTAAAATAAAGCTGCTCCCTGCACTAAAATTCTACAGTCTGGCTAAGATCCAAATCTATGAAAAGAATGAAATTCCCTATTGATTTTCATAGGTTCTCAATCAGAATTGTTTAGCTTCATGGATTTCACAAAGCTCCATTACCAAAATAACATTAGCTGCCAAGACAACAGATTTATATAAGTTTACAAGTAGCTGAATAAAGATTCATGGTTACTACCAGAGTAATTTACACCAAATCCTACTGGATTTATATCACCATTATCTCCTGCCCATTTCCATAGGAGAATGGTGGTGGTGGTGGCTGTGCTTTGCAAAGAAAACTCATCTCTCCAGAACAAGAAGACACTGTTCATCTGCAACAAGAATGAACAACTCATCAGCATTTAAAAATAGAGTTTTTAAAAAACGAGTTTGTATCACGAAGTCTCCTCCCATGTAGAAATTATAAGCTTTGAATTATTAGCTTGTCTCTTTCACCTCAGATGAAGCCAAACTGCCAAAGTTCAGTGCTTCCAAAGTGAAAAGGAAGACCTACATAATTCATGTAATAAAAAACTGCAATTGTGCTCTCACATGAGCTCGCTTGCTTCCTGGATGTGGGTGTTTCATCCAAGCTTCTAGGAGGACATCAAAACACATTTACATGAATATACATCACTGCTTCCGCTGGGTGATTTTAATGCATCTCACAGCTGTAAGGAAGGGTTTTCTCAGTTTTCAAAACATTCTTTTTTAGAAAAGGTATTATAAACTCATTCCTTTCTTTCTACGTACATCAATAAAATTAGATCTACCTCTGAAACCCTTTATCATCCTAGCATCAGCCCCCACCTTCTTCCCATTTACCCTGTCCTAAAACTGATAGTTTTACCTGACATATTGTAACACATTCTGATCTTAGAGTGAACGCTCCTCTAGGTGGTAGGCATGATCCACAGCTATTCCCTCCCGATGCCATCATAAAATCAGGTGCTTCTATTACTGATTAATATTGCTGTGCTAGAAAGACCAACCGTCATGAGTTAAGAGACTCCACTGTCAAATAGGTTTCTCCTGGGTATTCCTTCCATAAGACAGGGATAACCTTGGCAACAAAACCTACACCACTGTGGCTGTTCCTCCGGTAGAAAGCATTGAGCATAGAAACACATTTTTGGACTTGTCTCACAAAGTATTTAACTGTGTGCTCATCTGGCAGACAGTCTGCGTGGGTGAAGGTGAAAGATGCAGCCCTATCGGCTGATCTCAGGCATGTGGTCCACTAAAGAACCATCCTGCCTTGAGGGATGCCACAAGGTCTCCTGTGTGGAAAGTTTTATCAGTTAATGCTGCACAAACCAGTAATGACTTCTGATTAGGTATTATAACACATCTTTGAGCAATCAGCATAGAAAAAAACACCCCAGATTTTGCCAACAGTTTCTCCACTGCTGCACAATCCACAAATCATTTGTTTCACTTCCCACAAGTATGCATTTAGCTTTTTAAAAGCATTGTATAGCAAATTATGCAGTGTTTAAGAAGACACTTGCCAGGATTGAAGGAAGAGAGAAAATACATTTTTGATCCATTGATGAGATCCAGCGATGTTCTCCCCTATTTTGGTATCTCAAAGGAAAAGCAGCATTCTCTCAAGGAATGTAACCATCAGCCAGTGAAAAAATCCCATCACAAGGAGGTCTGACATAGCTGCGTCGTCAGAAGAAATACAGCACAACAGGGAAGTCTCCATCTTCACCTTGAAACTCTAAAAATACACCTGTGATTAAAAGAATTTCCTTAAATCCACAGAAAAAAAGGAAATAAAACACTCCCTCCTTACATTGCTATAAATCTAAAAAATGCTTCCTAGAGGATAACCACATAGAATCAAGGCACAGAAAATATCCTCTGATTTGGAAATTTACACAAGTTACAGGATGTCAATTGAAGTACAAGGAAATCATTACTTTTGCGGACTTTCTCTGCAACAAGTCCACCAACCTTTCCAAAATAATGAGTTATAGAAGAAAAGGTTACTGAACCGTCCAAATTCTTATTTTCTCTGCTATAATGTTACTTCTAGTTGCACAATTTCCAAACTAGAGCTTGCTCATTTCTCCAGTAGCCATCTCTCCATCTTCTGGTCCTGGTTACTGTTACACCTACAACAGCATTTATTGTCAACAAAACCAGAATCAAAACATCCCACTGTGATCTGCTGCCCTTTTGTTACTTACTCAGAATAATTAAAGCTGATCTGAAATACTCAAGTTCAAATAGAATTTTACACCTAAAATACCAAACATTATTTTGTTTCTTTCCCTTATGTTGCAAGACTGTCTAATGGCATTGTGCAAGACTGACACATAAAGTCTTTTTTTTACTGAGCAAAGAAGAAAGGCTGATTTGTAAGAACCAGTGAATGAAGGAAAGCTCCAGTCCTCTTTATAGTCTCATTCAGCACCACTTGCCCAAGTTCCCCAAAGATTTCACCTAAGCGCTTCAACTTCATCAACTCCCTCAGTAAAAGCGCAGCACAAACACATCTGCTCTAAGGCAAGCAAGAGGCTAAAGGAGTTGTAGTTGTGGTGTTGTGCTTTGTTTTCTTTTCTAAAATCCTACTTAAGTCACAAAATCATAGGGGTTGGAAGGAACCTCCGTTATCAGGGCACCCACCCCATCCAGCAGTGGGTTCGTGTTGTCCCTAGCCTTCTTTTTGCCATTGAGATACTTTAAAAAGCCTTTTGTGTTGTCCTTGACCTCTCTTACCAGATTTAATTCCAAATGGGCATAAGCCTTCCTTGTTGCATCCCTGCATGTTCTGACAACGTTCCTATGGTTCTCTCAAGTGGCCCCTTTTCCATATTCCATAGACTTTTCCCTTAAATTTTTCCCATGAGCTCCTTGCTCATTCATGGGTCTCCTGCAACATCTGCCCAATTTCTTACTACTAGAGATGCACAGATTTAACTTGGAAGAAGTGGCGCCTGAATGCCAATCAGCTTTCTTGGGCCTCCCTACCTTCTAATGCCATGAGATGCCTCCATGTAGGTCCTCGAAGAGGTCAGGTTTGTCTCTCCTGAAGTCCAGGGTTGCAATCCTCCATTAAAATCCTGAACTCCATTATCTCATGGCTGCTGCACCCAACACTGTCCCAACCAGTCCCTCCTTGTTTGTAAGAACAAGAACCAGCAGCACACCTCTCCTCACCGGCTCCTCCACCGCCTGCATCAGAACTTTATCTCCCACGCACCGCAGGAGCCTCCTGAGCTGTATGTGTCTGGGAGCACTGCTTTTCCAGCAGATACCAGGATGGTTGAAGCCTTCCATGAGAACCAGTGCCTATGATCACAAAGCTACTTCCAGCTGTCTGTGATAGTCATCATAAGGAAAACCCAAGGTACAAAAAATAAAACAAGATCAAGCACTTGAATATTTACTTTGATAAAAAGAAGGATTAGCTCAGCGTGAAGAAGTGATGAACAAAAACTAGCAATAACTACCATTTTACCCCCCAAAGCAGCTCAATATTTTAGGACAAGAATTACTGTCAGCCTCCAACCCTTCTGCTTTGGAACATGCAGACTCAAAGCAAGAACTAAATCTAAGGAAGAAGGCATCTGTTCAGAGACTATTAGCAGTTCTTTGTTTTACCAAGTGACCAATGTTTTCAAAGTATTCAGCACCTTTTCTTTTTAAATAAGGATTCTGCAAGAAGCTTATCTGCAATCACACAAATAAATAAATAAATCCTTTATAAAAAAGTATTACAAAAGTCACTTTTGCAGTTACAGTAAAAGACCACAACACAGACTTAAGAGTCTGCCCTTCAGAACCACAGGTCTTTCATTTGCTTGGTGGTTTGGGACTTTTTGTTTGCTTTTTTAAAACAAAATACTATATTTGGAGATTCTTGTATGCATTTGGGTTTTTTTTTGCCATCATGATGAAGCTGCAAACATTTTCAAGTTTTTCTCTAATTTGATGCCAACATCAAACTGGAAAGTTGTTGGTTTTTTTTTTTTTTGTTTTTTGTTTTTTTTTTAATGAAAACAGAGATTCTGATGAAATGCAAGAGGTCTTTAGGAAAAACAAAATATCACGAGATTTGTCATAAAAACATGGAGCTGGCAACAACAACAGCCTCTTCATACACAGTAGTTTGCTGTTTGCAAGAGTGCTTACAAGCCTGCAAAAATATTTCAGCTCTCCAGTAAAATAAAAAATGAAGAAAAAAAAAAAAAGGCTCAGCTAGCATTATTACAAGGATCTGGTGTTCACAAAAAGAAGCATCACAAAAAGCAGCTCTTCATCAGGCAGAAAACAAACAGGACTCAACTGAAGCAACAGAAGCCACAATGATTTTCCCAAGTGATACTTTGGTACAGAATCTCAACCTGCACGTATTAAATCTGAAAGTTAGGCTGTGTTACATACCACACTTCCATGTAATCAATTGCAAAAGGAGTGCATAACTTCTACAGAGGCAACTTGCCGCTCTAATGCAAATGCCATGCCAGCTATATGGCACACTGAAGACTCTGAAAATGTGCCAACACCACTATTAAAAGTATGCATGCTTTTCTTCACCTAACAGCTCCTCTGTTGTGCTTTCACTTTTCTTCCAGGCCAGGTTATAGCAAATATTCAAGTTCACTGAATTTCAGCTCTTTTGGTCTCTGTTTTCCCTTTGGCTGCCTGCCCAAAGGAAATACAATCTCTGGCTCAAGATGGCCAAAAGCATGACCTGGGTAACTCTTTTTTGATTGTCTACGAGTGACTCACACATCATATGACAATGACATTGCTCAAGTGCAAACTATCAATACTAAAGCTGTTTATACAACAAAAGCAAGGAAAACTTAAGGTTACTTCACCCCTCAGACATGCTTAGAAGATGCAGCCATTTGCCAAGTCAGCTATGAGAGAAATCTACAGTTTCTTTCTTTCTGGCAGGAGGAATAAGTCACCCACAAGCTCTAGAGCAAAAGCAGAGTCCACTATGCTAGTCTCCTTTTTTCACAGTTCAACATTTTCCTTTGTCAAGCATTGTTTTGGTATCTTCCCTTCAGCTTGGAAGAAATGGTGTTGATAAGCTCAAGCACAAGTGCCAGCTATCAAAAAGCAGGATAGCTGCTGTACTTTCCTCTCCTATGGCCCAAACTCTTCAAAAGCCTAGGATGGCAAAGGCCCGTTCAAGTATGTAGCAACTTTGGGGTGCTCAACTGGGAGAGAACACAAGAGCAGGAAAATCATTATACTTTCCTTTATAACAGTCTCTTATATGCTCTTGCATAAGCTGTGGATCTCCGAACACCTCTTCAAAGATTCCTCTGTGCAGACACTCTTTACTTTAACAGAAGCCATGATTCATTTCTGTGTCCCTGAAGAAAGGGCTTGAAGTTATACAGAGCTGCTTTCCATGCATCCCGGAAATCAGAACTCAGGGAACTGCTGCTGCTGGGAACGCACAGCTCCCATCATGCTTTCTGGAGTGATGAGACTGCCACAGCCCAGGGGTTTCTGTGAAATCTAAACGACAGCAAGGAAGACAGAGAAACAAGTGACAGAAGTTCCTTCTTCATGCTTTTCTTCACAGAGGCAAGACTATACAGAAGAGATAATCTGAGTGGTAGTTACATTCTGTCTGTCAAGACAGCATCTTCCATACTGCAGACTTGCATACTACTACTGAGCACTTTCAGAGAAACACTGCAATTCCATTACGCAATTGCTACAGTTGCTATACAGGCATCCACAGAAGAAATGTGATGTGATTTTTTTCATTACATTCTTACATTTCTTCTCTAGCCTTTCTCTTTGACATCAGCTGCAGTTCATTTACTCACTCGCCTTGATGCTTACAGTGTTGGATGTGATAGGAACAGACGAGACATTGTTTTAATACAGGAAGGTTAATCTAAAATAAGCTTCCTAAGCTGTTCATACTGCGCGACAGTAACATTACAAGAGACATGGGTTCATGAATAGGATCAGCTTGCAATCCCCAGACCAGTGATAACAGCACTTGTCATGAAGATACTGCGCCTAGTCTCCAGGGGAAGTGCAGCTTCAGCTGCCACTTAACGCAGCTCCTTCTGTCAATCACTCCATGAAGCAATGCCAGCTGCTTCTTCTAAAAAAGTCATTTTCTTCACCTCCTAAAGGTAAATGCTATCATGAGAAGAGATGAAAGACGGGAAGCAATTTGCTGCAAGTATGCTCCGTAGCATCCCCATCACCTGTTAGTGTATTACAGCACCATGTGGCTCCGAATACATCTGTGTCACTGAGCAAATAAATCAGTCTTTGGAATTAGATGGATTATTATAAACCCATCATACAAGGGAGTTTTAGAAAAATAAAAATAAGGATTTTTGGTCAAACATGCATGAGAGGCAACAAATATTCATTGCTAAATGAGCATATCATTCACAATAGAATTTGCTTTTTTTTTTTTGTCATCTCAGTCCATACTCCCACATGACTGATGTTTACTTTAAATGCTCCCCTTCGTAGCAAGTAGGACTATAATCTCAGAGCACTAAGCAGTAAGCCTAGTCTAAAAGTTACACTGCCTTCACACATGGCAAAGAAATAGACCTCCTGAAGCTGCCATGGACTTTAAGTTCTCTTTAATCATGACTAAATCTGCCTTTTCATCAGCCTTCGTGCAGCTCCTATAAGGACAGCACTTGGGCTTGCACCACAAACCATTCCAAACCATTTTCTTGAACCCTACAATTACAGAACAGCTGAATTCCCCTTCTTCAAATTCTATGAAGTCATCGAGAGAGCAAAAAATTGTATTCTGACCTCCTAGTTAAGAGATCAGAGATCATTTGGTACCATCCCTCTCCAAAATTATTTTTGTCCCTCTAAAGCCATCTTTTAAAATGAAGTTTGTGGGTTTCATCTTTTGCAAGGCGTGGAGGCAGGAAGCTACTGTCTGCAGGAGAATATGGCAGAAGGGACAATGGTGCACATGACTGCTGTAAGTCATCACTGAAGCTCAAGGCCTCCCTAAGCCTGAAGACCTGTACTACAGCAAAACAAACGCCATAACATTCCAAAGTAGCAGTTTACACCAGTGTAAATCATTCAGAAAGCAATGAAACATGAGTGACTTATTCACTACCTGACTTTATTTGTTACAGTGTAAAAGAACCACCAGTGAAATTCTGGAAAGAACTCTCCACAGAAAGGAGAAAAAGGCCAGCATTGAACTGGTGACAATGATCACTCCACCTCCCATTTGTAACTTCTCTTGAGGAGATGCATATTTCAGCTGTGCTTTGTGACCACTTCATAAAAAGCAGCATAACATTACAGAATTCCCCTCCCTTTTGCAGGACAGCAAATGTGTTTGTGAGCATGTAGGAAATGCATAGTCTAAAAAAGGCTTTGGATTTTTTCTTGACAGAAGTCTACTTTCATTGCCTTTGTAAATCATTATCTATTGTCAGCTTTCTACACTAACAGCTTTTCTGAGGGAAAAGAGAAAGCACCTAGGAATCTCACTGGAGAACAATGAGACATGATACTTTTGTAAGGGTAAAGGACAATCCTTTTGTGCAGCCACCAAAAATGCAAACAGGAAACACTACTGAAACTTGGCTCCTCTTCTTTTTGGTTCCGATTCCAGAATCAGCAAATCTTTATAAAGACGAGCAGCTTCAGTAATGATATTTCCATAAATTGATAATAAAAAGACTCCTCTACATGTCAGTGAGGGGTTATGGAGTTGGATCCCTCAGGAAAAAGGAAGTCAAGGAGGAGGAGAAGGGAGGAGGAAAGAGAAAGTAAAAATAAACAAATATACAATGCATCTGTAGAAAAACAGGATAGGCTGAAACAAAAGTCTCTGCCCAAACCACACAACTTTAAGGTATCTATTTTTCCTTCCTCTTAGTCATGCTTTGCAAGAGTTTTATGATCATGGAATGATACCGCTGTAAAAGATGAATGCCTCTACACTTTTCAGTTCAGTTGATTAATAGAAACAATAAAAAAAAAATCATTTTCATCTTATTTCCTTTAGCACAAAAGGAATCAAAAAGCACACTACTCACAATGAAGAACATGAAGTAGTCACATAAAATAGAGACCAAAATTCAAAAATATTGATAAATTAAAATGGTATTTACGTGTAAATGTTTTATCTTACATGTAAACTATTTTTCTAAGCCCCAGTGGAGTCAGTAGGCCTACACCATACAGGCCTACACAATCATTTCAAGTTAATATCTCAAGGGATAAGAAGCAAAGCACAGATACTAACAAGTTTGAGGAGTAAAACTGCAAACTGGTGAAAAATAGCACAATCAGAGATGTACGCACTTTTCATCACTTCACAGACATACGTATGCATCTGGATCTAACACTAAGCAGTAGAAAAATTAATAACATTTAACTTCAAAGAAGAATTTCAAAACATTATAAATACCAAAGGATTATGTGTCAACACTACAACAGGTAGTGAACAAACCTTAGTTGCTTTCTTCACTGTCCTCCCTCACACAATGCAACGAGAAAAACTATACTTCCTTGCATAAATTCAACCCTTCCATTTTTATAAGCAGTCTGAACAAGAACCAAAGTGAATCAGAAGTTATGTGAGAATTCAAATCATGCATTAAGAACAAGTGCTGACAAAATAACTGCATGCATTCATATCCTCTCCTCCAAATGCTTTACTTCTGCTTACAAGGAAAACCAGCAGGAAGCACAGAATAAGTCTACACAGCATTATGAACCACTCTGAAGTAGAACAGAGAAATTGTAATACAAGAGGCAAGTCCTCGAGATACCCTGCTCACAGAACTCAGTTTGATACGATCAGAGTCAAGAGAAAAGTCACCTGAATTTGCAGTTCCAGTCCAGCTGCCAAGTCACAGTGCAGAAGGTTTTACGATCTGCAAGCTTCTGTTCCTTAGGTCATCTCCTCCACAAATGGCACTAGGTTTATAAATGAAAAAAAATTCAGGCATATTGGAGAAATAATTGCCTAAGCAACAGTGCTGTTTACTCACATAATTGCCAATTGCTGTACCTCCTGCACACAGTACAAGAATGAAACGGATGTTCAGATTCTCAATTATACCAGAAACATCTATTCTCTCATCTACTACATTATCACTTCATCTGTGGAAAGAAGCATCATTCAGCAACAGTTGCAGTTCCTTCATCCTCATGGGCTTGTGGGTCTCAAGTAGCTGCACAAACAGGTGACTCCTTGCACATTAATTAGACAACCACATGTTCTTCAGGCATGGCAATATTTCAGGCCTAGCTGTAACGTACTCCTCAGTTTAAGGCTCCTTTTCAATCTGTTTGTCTACAAGATGAGCTAAAGATGCCCCATGCAGAATCAAAGATTACCAGGGACTTGAGACTGTATTCACATCTAATTTAGGGATTCTGTTTGGTGCAAAAATATTTTACACTTGTGGTGTCTCTGCTCTTATCAGCATTAATACTGATACTCTCCTAAATGGACATAGACTCATAGGAAAGAAAATACAGCACAGCATTCTAATTACACTCTGATTTCTCCTTTAGACTCTGCTTTAAGAATGTGAAGTTCATGAAAAGAAACCAAAATTCTGTGGAAAAAGATGGCCAACCACCTAAATTACTAGTGCTTGAAAGATTTTTAAAGCTAGAAGATAAAAGCAACATCCAGAGTCAACAGGAAGGGTCTTGCTGGCCACTGCATGGCCTTCATTATTTTTCACTGGAGAAATAAAGCTCCTTTTTCTTTTTTTCTCCCCCCCCTCAAAAATGTGGAATCACTTGGGATACCTTCCCAGTGAATAATTGCCATTCTCTAATGAATATTACCACTTAGAAACTTATGTTGTTTTTATACATTATCAGTTGCAAGGAAATTTGATTCTCCTAAATATAACAGAGCCAAATCAAATTGACTGCTTTTTTTTTTTTTTCCCACAAAGTTAAAAAATTGAACATTTACCCAAATGAAGTACCTTAAAAGTCGTGTATGCTCATCTTAAATATGCACTATACTTAGCAATAAAACTGATGATAGAAGACACTATAATGGCTACCTCTCAAGCCAATCTTTCCATCGCTTGCTCCATCAGCAAATTACTTATTCTGCTTGGCAGAAGTTTTCCAAAATTATCTCATATATATGTAACAAAGATAGGCAAAAACCAGCTACAGCAAGCTAAGTTTCCAATAATCCAGAGAAAAAAAAAATTCATTGTATATAAGCAATTAGATTTCCTTGGCACTAGAAGCCATTACTGAAGATAAAAGACCTAGCACTTGTAGGATGGTTTGATTTTCTAGCGTTAATTAGTGGAGTTTTTGCCCCTTACAAATATTAGGGTTGGAGCATCCTTAATTAATTCTCATCTTCATGCCATTTGAGATGCAATCTGAAAATAAAACAAAGTATGAAAGCTATTGATAAATCTTTTAAAACCTATGTTAATGCTCTTTCTGCTTACATAAGTATAGTATATTACAGTCAATTATGTGGTCATAACAATGACCAACACCTACTCACCTCTGAAGGGCTACTTACTACGTCAGCTGTGCAAGCACCTCCGTGAGTGCAGGCCAGACATCCTTAATTGCACCCTGGATTCAGCTAGCAGAGTAGCTGTAGTAGGCAAGGGGTCATTAAACAAACATTTATTTATGTCTTAAGCAGTTTCTGTAGGCTGCAGTACCTTCCACAGATACACAGCTGGCAAAGCCCGAACAACGTCAGTTGTATTTGTATAAGCTCTATTAGGACTGCTGTGCAGATATACCCCTTGCAAAACAGCAAAAATTTATGGAACAACCTTCTAAGGAAGGTAAATATCATCTGCTTGAATAATTCATAAGCAACATCTTAAAAGGAAACATTTCCATAATGAAAGCAAACAAACTGGAGAAGAAAAGACTGCTATTTAAAATAAAAGCTAAGCAGTCAGAGTTATTCTACTTGTGAAACAAGTAACAGTTTTCTTTCCCCTGAGGAACAGAAGTGATATGAGTAACTTCTGCCTACTGCATTAATCGACACAGAGATTATTTATTCAGAAGGATCAAGTAGGTGCTAAAGAAATGCTAAGCAATCACAAATTAAAGTGGCTATACTCTGGAAAGAAAAGAACAACCCATTTGCATGGTTAGCTGAAACACAACACTTTGCCAATAGTAAGATAAGATTTAGCAGAAAGTCAGTTGGCACAAGATTCAAGGACTTAATTACTCATTCATTTAAATAAATATAAGAAACTCTTCAGTCATCCATCTATTCAGTCCTTTCCAGTTTAAAGCAGTCACATGAGAAGACATGAGAGGTCATACACCACATCTCTCTTGGGCAAGATTTCCATTTTTCTCAACTAAAACTTCCACCCTTTGGGGAATTTGTTAGTATTGGTCTGAATCACTCTGGGACTTCAACATCTAGCCACCTGCAAACAGCAAAACATTTTGTATTATTCCTGCAAGCTTTTCTCCTCACTATATTCAAGACAACAGGATAAACAGGTAGAAATGTCTGCAAAGAGTCTGTAAATACTCAAACAGGATTAGCAGGAATAGCTGTGTACCTCGTTCAGAGATGGCAGCTCCCAGCTTAGGATAATTATGTAAACCTTTTTTTTTTTTCTTTTTTTTTTTTTTTCCCTTCTACAAGATGCCTTTCTATGGAGAAGAAAAATGAAAAGCCTTGTCTGGTTGCAGTTCTCAGTCTTCCACATGTGCTATTTTTGCCCTTTGGTTTAAAGGACAATGCATTGCTACAACCTGGGAGCAGAGACTGCATCACCACATTTAGGTGACTGTTTACACTAGGAAAAGAGTAAAACAAATAGAAACTCCAACAAAGATTTCATTTGCATATAGGTAACTATGGAAAGTGCTTGAGGGCAACAAATACATTACATAAATGAAAATTAATTTTAAAAATAGAGACAAAAACATTGAGGAGCTAAATTCATTGCATAGTTTATTTGCAACAGACTAGGTAACCAGCTCTAACTGCAATTACATCTGAAAAATCAGAAAGAAACCAATTAAATTAGGAGTTCCCAATCCTGTGACAGTAACAGTGCAGAAAGCTTTAAAATCTGAGACCAATTCCAAGAAATATGCCTATGATTTAAGTAAATAAACTATTTTCTCAATATAAAAGTTGGAAAGGCTCATGCTTTTCAAAACATAAGCCATAAACATTAGAAAGTGTAAGAAATATGGTGTAAAAGAACAAGTCCAGAAGATATTTTTAATCTGCTGCATAGAAAACTTAGCTGAACCAGGAGAGAAAGGAAGCAGATGCAGCTACTTATTCCTACTGAGGGTTCTCTGCTTTTCAGCATGCTCCACAATTTTTTCTTCTACATAAAGTCCCTTTCGCTTTCTCACTGCATTCATGTACTTGCGGGCCTGGTTCTCAGAGTCTGCCTTTTCCCCAAAGTGCAAATATTCTTCTTCAGTGGTTGGTACCCAGAATGGATCACTTGAAATGATCTATAAAAAGAGAGGGGAAAAAAATAACAAAGTAGCATAAAGGTTTCCAAGTATTCTCAGTACATTTCAGGTAATTCTCATCTCTAAAGTACACAGATGAAGATAGAGTGGATAGTTTTCTGGACAGTTTATTAGCTACTTAAGTACAATACATGAACTAGGAACACCATGTAGCGTTCATCACAGAAAGCATGGGACAGATTTTGAAATTCAGTTGTATTTGTCTAGGTACAAATTTATTTTAAAACAAATTTAATGGCCAGTCGGTAACAGCAACAAATCACATTTATAAAATTTTTAGTTTTGAAAAAGGAATTCCTTCTTTAGAATATTATGTCACCACGATCTTATCAGAATTTATAAGAACTGAATGTTTCTGACTGTAGATTTCCTCCCTAGATGCAGCTATAGGTAATATTTTACCAAAAGAAGAACAGAAATGCTGCATCCATTAGTTAACCAAAATCCTCATGGGAGAAGGAACGCAGTGCATGTTAGTTACTGTGAGAACAGCGATAGTTATGGCAATAATTGAGAACATCACTCCATGATCATTTCTGAAGTCTAATATTAGCACTGACAAGGACAGAAAAAACTTCCCTACATTCTGACTTAGTGTAATAAACCATTTATTCTGACAAATACTTCTAACTGCCATATGCTATTTCAAGCCAAACAAAATTACCTAAAGCTCATCTAAGTGACATAAATCAGAAAGAAGGAAATTAAAAAAAAAAAAAAGAAAAAAAAAAATTGGGTTAGGACAAAGATTTTTCCTAGAAAAAACAAACACCAAATTTTTTACTTTGGATGCTAAATAACACCTAGCACTATGAATGGAATTATATATACAGTATATAGAAAGTTAGGACAATAACTGTGGTGCATAGCCTGCCCCAATAGTAATGCCTCCTATTCATTTCCACAGAGACCTCATCAGATACGAAGAACACAGTAACACATTGTGTTCCTCAACAGAGCACATTCTCAGCTACAGAACAGTATTCCTCAACGCAGTCTCTGCTGCCATCTGTTACACGGCAACAACATGTTGCAGAATATTGGTGGGAAGGTTCAATCTCTACTGCCATACCACCAACATCCAACACTGAACTCACGAGCCAGTATCATAAAATAGGAAGCATTACTTTTGGACCAGTCCTCATAGAAGATGGCTACTTTTTATTAGGAAACATTGCAGGTTAAATCCTGCAAAATAGAACGTTAAGCCTCTAAGTTAAAACAAGCAAACAAACAAAAAAAGCATACTAACTTGCTACAGTTAAGTACATATATAGTCCTGGTAAACTAAATGGGATATCATTCATATGCTAAAATAAACCTTGCAGCCTCACTTATTTAGGTGGGAAATGAACATACATAAAGTTGTCTAGCTGAAAACAAAGGCAAGCAGAACTCATAAATAAATGGTACGAAATTTTGGTTTCCAAATGTTTCTGCATTTATTTTTAACATACAAATAAGAGTTGTCTAAGCATAGAAGAATCCACATGAGCTATACCCATTCTGATGTCTTATACAGGGCCTTTCTACCAGCACCTTGAAACTTCAAGGCAGCTCCTTGACAGTATATGCCAGTAAACAGAAAGTAAAGGGGCACCATTATGCACTTGAAATAAAGAAAAGGACAGTGAAAATTGCTGGGTTTTTTTGTTTGGTTGGTTTTCCTCCCAGCTTCTGGGCAAACACGTATGCTGACTGGATCAGGTTGTTGTGATGTTCATACTAATCATCATCATGCTGGAAAAACACCAGAGACTTCCCCCAGTCAGGAGCTATCTAAAGCGCCGAACAAATGAAAATGTCCAAGTTCAAGAAGAAACACAGGAATGAGAAGTGACTCACACTCAATAGACATGCTCCAGAGCTACTGCCAAGGGAGAGCACGCAGCTACAAACTATACCAACTTAAAAGGCTGTTACTATTCCCTTTGATTAAGTTCTTTCATATCAGCAAGTTACCTAACTCCCAAATTACATTCTGAGAGAAACAATGAACAGTGGTTCCTAAAGAGAAGTGAAAATACACTCAAGACTGAACTTACAGATCTAACGCACCACTGCACTGTGCAGAGCAGAACTGGAAAGAGATCAAAATTAGGTTTTGAAAGCCACATCAGTACCTGCAGGAACTGCCTTTGCATCTCATCACGTCTAAATAGCTCTGGTATTACATTCTGCTTCTGGAGCAAGTTATGGAGGCACTTGAGAATTCCTCTTTCTGAGGATCATACCCAAGTGAATGGTTTGGACATATGGCAGAAGATGTGGTTAATTAGATACACAGTGTTTGTAGTAAACACCAGGACAAATAAAGAGAAAGAGAAAGGAAGATCTACTGAGTCAACTGGAAATGGAGGCATCAGTTGTGCCCTTCCTTTAAGAAGTCAGCAAATAGCCATGTTAATATAACTCTAGTGTTAACTGCACAGAGGTGTTATTGACACAATAATTAAAAAAAAAAAAAAGGAAATTTTCTGATTCTTAAGTTCTGACTCAGTAAGTGAAGCTGAGGACAAGAGTACACTACACATCATATTAATAGATCAAAGGAGATGCACCTAGCAGTTGGCATCCACTATTCCCCACATTCTGTACATATGCTGCAAGAAGGCAAAAAAAAAACAAACCCAAAAAACCAACAATAAATACGTTTCCCTCTCATGCTCCATGATTGCTGAATTTAATTTGCTTACAACAGTAGCTGGCAGAACCGTGTGTCTGGGCTTTCTGGAATCAGAACTGAGAAGTTTTTAACCCTTGAACTATTGTTTGTATTCGTGGGAACCATGAAGGGAAGACTCTGGAATCCATGACAGAAATCATGTTTTTGTCTGGGCAGAGTCCTAAATAATTAATAAGATTCTAAATGTACCCATCCTTCTGGAGTGAGATGCAGCCATTTAACAGAGAGCATTTACTGTGTGCTCTGGAAGCTCCATGGGATTAAAATAGAAAATAAAGCATAAAACTAATGAAACAACAGAATCATTAAATACAGGCTGATGAATATGTTCCATAGCTCACTGCAGAACTACAAACCAATTCTAGGTATAAAAGAAGTGTTTAAAATGAAATCAGTAAGGATTAGACACTTCAAAAGAAGATTAGATTACTCCAAATACTTTAAGTGTAGAGTTATTCCTGAGAAAAAAATAAGTAACTCCAAAGCAAGACGTTTCATTAAACATCACAACTATTCAAACTAACACACCCAGAGAGCAATGTCTCCCAAGACTTGTTTAGTAACAGCATGCAGAGTAACACAGGCAAAACAGCTGTCGTTTTCTTTTAGCCTAACAACCTACACACTAAATATTCAGGCAATGCACGCTCCTATCTTTTTCAGACATAATCTGAATGCCTGCAATAATTAACCAATAAAAATGCAAATAATATGAGTACTATTTTAATACTGAAAGACAATACAATATATACTAAACTCTGCAAATGATTATGTAAGTTCATCAAACTTTTCAAGACTTGAGTTAGAATAAATTACTTTCAATTCCAGAGAACTCAAAATTTTAAGCCTTAATCCGAGGATGATTTATTATTTGCATTTCAGTGGCACCCAGCTGGCTCCAATAGTGGTCTGGGTCCCATTGTCTGGTGTATTTCACAAAACGAGGCATGAAACAGCCTCTGCCTCAGGCAATCTAATTATGCAAAAACAAGGTTGAGGGATGCATCAAAAGCAAACAGACTGGATCTGCCTAGTTCATCCAAAAGGTCAGGCAGATCTGGGAACACAGCCATGTTGCTGGTAGCATTTCCCCTCCTGGTCCTTACTGTCTGATGGAGACAAAAACTTTCTTTTGAGCCAAGTAACATCAATGTGGAAAATGCTTTAGTTGGACCACAAATATAAAGAGCAATCTTACTCTATCCAGTGAAGACTACAAGACTAGCAAGTAACATGTGAACCAATGTGAACCATTTAAGAAGGCTCAAGAGTGACAAAATTCAGCTCAAGCACTACCAAGGATAGCTTCTGCATGCCAGGAACAACATTGTGCTAGAAGTGGTTTCTCACAAACAACCTCAGCAGGACTGTCACACACCATGTCAAAGGGCATATGCACCTCAGGGTATCACAATCTATTCTACCTTTGAAAACTCAATGCTAGAAAGACACTTCGAGAACACTGACAGTCCAAATGGTGGCCAGCACTCAGTAATGGCAAAGACTATGTAACTAATATGCATATTGCTGATATGCCTTTCAGATACCTGAAGCAGCCTTGTCAATTAGAAATTACCCCTACTTTTCATGTAAAATGGCAGAAGTTTGCTGAGGTTTATGTGAAATGTGACTTTGAAAAGCTGTCATCTCCAAACTGAGTTTTTAATAATAAGCTGAGTCATGCTGTAAAAATGCTTCTGCTTTGAGCATAACGAAATGGTGAGAGAGAAGCTTGGATGCTGGCAGTGTTTTCAGCACATAGAGCACCAGGAAGCATACCCAGTAAGATTAGGTAGATTGAGCTGCACCCATTTAATTCCAGTGGGAAGCAGGTGTCATTGCTGTTCCCACTTAAGAGTACTGAGCAACTGTGCAAAGTGCTGAACACCTGAAACACTCATAAAACATTATGCTGGGGATGAGGATGAGATGGTAGAGGGTGGGAGGAAAAGTACATGCAATATACTTAGGAATTTTACAGAAGTACCTACACATAAATGTTCTTAGAAAAAACAGTCACAGTTACATTACTGAAACACAAATTTTCACACTGTACCAAATACTTTGTGTACCAGCTTGTCCATTTTATAAATAGCTAATCTCTATACCACATCCTGAAAGAACAGCAAAAAACAAACAAAAAAAAAGAATTCAACTCATCTTCAGCCTCCCTTTTTTGCCAGTTCTTTGACAACTCTGTAGTCAAACCTGGGCTTCTCAGAAGGATTTGGCCGCTTTGCATCACTACACATCAAATTGTAGCAAACAAATAAATACATCTTCTTGAGATTATTACATATAATTCTATAATATTGATAGCTAACTTCATAACTTGACAAAAACTGCACTTTTATTTCTCTCTGTATCCTTGCATTTTCTTGCAAAAGTTCATGATTGTAAATTACATGGCTTTGAGAAAATACAATGAGAAAGACCAAGAGCATACAAGCATAAATCCAATTCACAAGATTCATTTCTATAGTCATTTGACAAAAGCCTGAAAAAAATGAGAAAACAATCAGAAGAATTTTGTTTCAGAGAGGATTTTAGAGAATATGGAATAACTTGCATTCAAGCTTGAAGCATTTAAGCTCTAGGTTGATGACTAGAGTGCAGATTCCCTACAAAGTAACCCCAGTACCCAAAGCTCTTCAGAAGAATCTAGAGATTCCAATGACAATATTCAAAAGGGTTGGCTCAGGCCTTAAAACATATGAAGTCAGATATGACATTGCTTCTTTCAATAAACACTGTAATAATGAACATTTCCACATTTAGTTAGAAAATAAACCCACGTAAGTTTACTTTGGCTTAAGAACATCATCCTTGTTTGTGCTCCAATCAGTGACAGCTGAGCTTTAGCTGTGACTTCAGTCAGTAGCTACAAACAAGGATTAGGGAATTGGAAAGAAAACAAGGAAACCTGTGGCTTTACTGTTGCGTTTTTTCCTGTTCCTTAAAAGACACATAGGAAAATCAAAGCCACACAGCTTTTATTTACTACCTTCATTAGCTTCAGATGTTCTGGTTAATATAAAGACCTTTTCATACTTGAAAGGTTCCAGGTCACTCCTAGAATTTCTTAGCATGCCTGAGCTGACACTTGTGCAACGATGTGAAGTCACAATTTATAGCAAATAAAGGTTCATGGACTCTTATGAGTCTCTCATTACGTTTCCCTGTGTCCTGTTTAATGCTGGCCAAACAGCCTCATCCAGCAACTTCCATATTAAATCCTTATCTTCTATTTGACTTGTAAAATCACAGTAGAAATGAATAAAAAAATTAGAGTATAAAACTTCCAGTGATTCAAGACACATCAGATTCTTATCATATATAACTTGCAGCTCTTTTTTTTTTTTTTAACCTCTCTGCAGAGCCTTACAGCACAACCTAGGCACTATTCTGCTCAGAAGGAATAGTCAAACAGAATTCAGATCAAACATATTTACAGATCCCCTCCTCCCCCAAGAATAAAAGACAGTCAATGCAATCTGAGAGATGTGTGTTAACAGGAAAACCATACATTTCACAGCTTTACAAGAAGCAGTTCTTTGAATATTTTTGCATTTGCAGACAACTGGCATTCGAACTGAGCCACATGCATTATTTTCACTATAATGCATTTCCCAAATGGGATTAAAGCTCCATTATTCTAAGTGCTGCTCCATCATAAATATCTTCTTACTCACAGAACTTCATGAAAAGACAAAATGGCATGACTCAGTGCAACAAGCTACTGCTCTACTAGAGTTACACTCTAACTGAATGTATATTATTAATTCAAGGATTAAAAAATAGAAAGCACTAATTACTTCAAAGCTATATACTTTTAACTAGGAATTAAAAAGAAAGTTTAAATCACAAGCAAAGAAAACACGGCCAAGTCAACCCAATCCACTTAACACAGGGATAGCATAAGGAAAATCACACGACTATCTTTTAGCATGTATTTATTTAATCTGGGACCAAACTGAAAGCTCCCACTGCTGGTTCCATTCTTTACAGGCAGAAACAAATTTAAGTATGACAGGAGAAGTGAATAAAACAAAGGCGTATCTGACAAGATAGACCTTGATACATGTACTGCTCCATTCCCTGGGGCTGGAGTGATATGAACTACACCAGACAAATTAACTGGAAATCTCATTTCCAGAGACTAATTTAAACATCTGTGCCATCACTGATCTCCCTTATTTCATAGTCTACAAGACATATTAATGAAATAATAGTAATTCAAAAAAAAATAAAAATCAATCCTGATTTCCTTAAATATACTTCATACATATAATTCCTATGAGATTAAGTCTTTGAAATTTAAAAATACCAAGAAGTGGTATTTCAAATGTAAAATGGGGAAAGCAAGGTCTTAGAAGCAATCTGTGCAGAAAAACCCAAGTCCTGGGCATCCAGGTAACGAGCAAATCACACTGAGGAAACACCACCTGGAAGCAAAGCAGAGTGGCACAGAAGGGGTCACACAGAATGCAGTTAGGCAACAGACACACACTTAGTAACAGCAAATGTGAAAGAAAACCCAGTAGCTACCACACTGCCTATCCATCTTTAACACAAAGGAAAACACAGTATGAGATCTCAGAGTTCATGCTGTATCTTACAGTATGATACATGAAATAACTGGCATGCAAAAAAAAAAAAAAAAGAATGGTATTTATTAAGCATACACCATGGATACTATGAATGTACTGTGACAACTCACCAGTAATTTTAGACTGCCAAAGTCACACCTAATACTTGATGAAAACTGTTCTCGTTTTGTTTTTAGCAGAAGAACCAGAGAAAAGCTTCACAAATTTCTCATGTGATCTGAGACACAAACTATTTCTTCTGGCTTCCCTGTCATACCACCACTAGAGATTCTGAAAATGATATTTATTTAGCAATTTTGCTGATGAAGTGAGAATAGAATACATTCCCTCTGCCATGGTTGCACAGAGCCAATATTGCTTGTAGCTTAATAAAGGGCTCATTTTGTCAGGAAAAAAAGCAGACTTTAAAAGCAACAAAACACAATCCTCCTCACCAGGAAAGGTGCCCGGCTTCCACAGTCACTTTTTCTACTACCACCACACTTTAACAAACTAGCTATAATTACAACCTCCCTTGAGGATCAATTTAAGAAAACGTCACCAGATGCTGAAATCTCCCTCTCCTATTCATGCCTGTAACTTTCTATTATGTGAAATTCCTAACATCTGACAGTGTGAAAATACACGGTACAGTTTAGGGGTAGAAGGGAAGGTCATAGAGGCAAGGGATTTTGTTTTTTGCTTAGCAGTGCAGCACAGTAGCCACAAATCCGAAAGAAACTGGCACAGACCAATGGTTAGCTGGAACTATCGTACTTCTGACTGATTTCCCTCTGGGGCACTGATACAAGAGACACTTCAGACAAAAGACCAGTTAAGCCACAAAACCTCAGCAGCTGCACTTGAGACGAGGACATCCAAAGCTGAAACAAAATCTACTGTACACAATTCTGCCAATTGTTATGGGTTTGAAGTATCTAATCTGTACTGGCTCACATCCCTATATACACCGAGTTGTTGTCTATTTTTTGAACACACACTATTTATATGGGTTGCATTTACCCATTGCTTTTTTAGCACCAGTAAGGTGGCGCTGTCAAAGGAGATGAGAAGTACTGTTTCAAGGATTCACAACTCTTTTGATAGCACATGATTGGTTTTTGGAGATGCTCTTTTTCCAATTAGGACTCGCACAAAATTCCTGAGGCAGTTGCAGGAATTGCTAAGAAAGAAATATTGCTACTGAAGTATTTAACAAATACTCCTATAAGGACAATTTACCTACAGGAAAATGAGGAAGAATATATGCAGTGTGAAAAAACCAGCACATATTTTGCAGAGAAACAAAGGTGAATGGACCATAGCTGGTAACTGCATGGAGCACTCCTGGCCTCAAAAATCTGTAGTTGTTTGCACTCACAGATTTGACATTTGTCATAAAATTGAAGATAAAACAATAAGACTTTCTAATCCATTTATCACAACTTCTACAGTCCTAACATCAAATAAAGGAACATCTGACCTTGAAAGAATTAAAAATCTAGACTTCAATTATTTTAAAAAGCTCATGTTATTGGTTTAGACTCTTTCCCCTGAGCCTATTTTTAGTTCCTTCAATTAAGTCTTCCAAGGCCTCCTACAATGCAGCTTTGTTTTTCTTTAACAAGGAACTCTAATTTAAAGCTTTCCATTTTACTTCTTGAAGATCCGCACTGTAGGAACAAAATGAAGTGCATTCTCAATTGATACCAGTTCTTATTAGCTTTCCCATCTCAGTATTTCCTTTACACCTCTTCTTAAACCTTTTCATTTCCTTAAGTGATAAAGGTGAACAAAAGAAATGATTTTGAGGACACTTCCATCTACTGTGACCAGACTTGATTTTGAAAGAATTGAATCAATTCTCTTTACCTTTTAACATGGAAACATATGTTGAGTTGGAATACACAAGCACAAAAAAAAACGTGAAGTATCTGCCAATCACTAAGAGGATAACCATCAGATAAATCAGATTTCTTATTAGCAGTAGTATACCCCCTCCACCCAAATAAGTTGATCAGATAACTTATTTTAAAAGGCATGTAAAATTTACAGAAACCAATTTATGAAGAATCAGTTCCATTTCAGAAGCACTTAGTTGATACTGAAATAAAAAGCATCTCATCTCAAGAAAGTATAACTCCATTTCTGAACAGCATCATCATTAAATTAAGTAAGACCAATATAAAGCTGCATTTTTTCCTCTTCGCTTCAAAAATGAATTACTCAAACATCTTGACCAAAACTTAACCTTTTCCACTTATTATTCCCGTTTGCCACATCTACAGGAAATAGATCACCAAACCAGATGGAGCAAATAGATATTTTTACCTCCCAGTGGCTGAACACCAGCTGCGGACTGGCCAGGCCACTAGTTCTCTTCCTGATTTCATCAGCAAAACCAAAGCTTTCTGCTACTGGCAGTACTGCCTTAATAATAAACACATCCGTTCCTTCTTTCATCTCCTCTTGTAATACTCTGCCTTCTCTTTTGGACAAGACGGCATACACACGACCTGCAAAGACATTACTTTGATGAGCTTACCAAGACATTCATATTCTGATCTGTTAAGAGAAGTACATATTTACTCAGAAAACTTGAGCATGATATAAAGTACATCATTTCTTTGGCCCTCGTTCTTCCCTGCAAAATTTTAAGCAAATCCATTAAATTCAGACAAACAACATACTCTGCCAATACCACGTGCAGAATCATACAAATAACAGTTAACAAACTATAGCTACTGTATGAATCTAGATAACACACGTACTTTGTATATTTTAAAACGTAGGCATGTGATAGCATCAAAGGCACTTTGCCAGATTATGTGCCAAACTTGCTTTACTTCAGCTAATCAAATATTAGAGAAACATTACCAGCTAAGTGATGCTACTAAGTAATAACGCTACTCAGAAATCACATCCCAGCTACCTTTAAAAGTTTACTTAGTTCAATGTTTCCCTATAAGCCACTTGTGTCCCAAGTGCTGCAGTGCTACTGTAAGGCACAGAAAACTTGTTTATTGGGTATTTATTACATTTAATGTGTCCCAACTAGCATTTAATTAATGAATCCTTAAATCAGCAGCAATTTTTACTTTTCTTTCCCAAATATGGAGTCCTTTGAAATACACTGTAGATATCAACAAAGCACTTCTGAAAAACGTTCAACTTTACAGAAAGCATCACGTTAATTTGCAGTTAAAATGTTTTTGCAGGTTAGGTGTTCTACAGACAAAAACTCACAACTACATTTCTACTGATGAAAATAAAAAGCACAGAAAAATATATACACTGAAAAAAATGCTTTAGAAATGCCTTAATTTACAAGTATGAATAATCACTCTTAGATGTACAAATTAACTTTAGAAATACCTTACAGCAAAGAACAAATTCATATCAATTTCTAAGATGTTCAAATATTTTATACTCAACTGAAAAAAAAAAAGCAAACCAAAACCATGGACATGTACAGGTAGCTTTTAAACAGTGATCCTTCCTCGAAATAATTAGGAATATCCATTACTTCCTGATTATTCTCACCTATTCTGAGTTGGCGGAAAGATATTATTAAATATTATAATCACATGCATTGATTTGCAGATGTATTTTAAGCCTTTTACAGGATATCAGAGGAAATATTTGCATATGTTTATTTGCTTTTATTTTTTTAAGTATAGAATCTGGTCCTTGGAAAGGAAATCTAGCACACAGGTAGTGCAGTTAAATCTTCCTGTCAGGTGTGGATGATGAAGCATGAGTTCAATACCAACTCCTGCAGAGTTTCTAGTTCTCTAATAAAACATGGGCTGAAGTATTCTTCCTATCATCAGTGATGATTTTATCTGTTCGTGCCCTTACCAGGACCTCCTCTCTGCTCCTCTGGCTGAACGTCACCTTTACTACACACAATAGTCTTCTTATTGCTTGAGAGGAAATGGAGGAAATACTTAAGATTCTACATTTCAAATGACAGGAAGATTAAAGCACGTTGCAGAGAAGTCACTCGAGTCTGCCATGCAAGGAGAGCCTTTGTTCACATAACTAAATGACTTCAAGTCTAAGAAAATTCCACTGACTACAGAAAACTCGGAGCTATGAAACGGTCACACATCAGCACAGCTCACAGATCAGTAAGTGACTTTGGTTAAGCACATACTGCTTTAAGATTCAAGTTAAATGCACACACTGCCAAAGAGCATCACTGTTTATACGTTGTGGATGGACCACACAACGTGCATTAAACCCATTTGTTCAAGCAAGTAAGTCCAAAACCACTTTATAGGTTATTAATGTTAAAAGTCAAAATATTTATTTTTCTAATTGTAATAGGTAGGACCTAGAAAAATTTGATTTATATTAATGAGATAAGAAAACAATTATCACAAAGCACTTTAGATGAACATATTTTCTAGACATAGTTCACTGAAGACTGGTCTACCGAAACACAGAAACCAGAAGCCAATTTATTTAGCTTATTCAGGTTTCCAGCAACACGCATTTCATTCATGCAGCCTGGAGTACTGTCTCAGTTTAGGCTATCACAAAGAAGCTATGTGAGGCCTTCAGATTTACCACTACGGGCAGGTGCCAATATACTGGAGAGAAACAGGTCCTAATTCTGCACTAATAAGCTGGAAGAAAGAATGGCTTCAGCAGCATCAATCCCTAAAAAATGCCATGACTTGCTGTTCAAAAATTGTTGAAACAATTACTTTGAAACAATGATGTTACTAAAAAAAAAAAAACCTTCAAGATGCTGCAACGTACAGAATAAATATGTGCATAACAGATTCACTTTAAAGATGTCTTATGTTCAGCTCCTTAAAATATTTAAGTCTTGTTCACCATTTCGCTATACTGCAGCGCTCTTCAGAAGGTCAAAGGAAAATGCCAAACGACTTGTTTTCCCTGGATGCTAAAATAACTTCTTTTAAAAAAACAAACAAGTTTCATACTGGATAGAAATAGTGTACAACACGATCAACATTTTCAGGTCTATGGGTGACCATAACCTTAGCAAGCAGGGAAAGGAGCTGCTCTTCTGTTTTGGATTCAGTGTGTTTTTACTTAAAGAACAGAGCCAGAGATAATACTGTGTGAATTGTTCCCTTAAGTGCTCTGATCTTGCTTTCTTTTATTTTTAAATAATAACATGAGCACTGCTATCAAATCCAGAAACAAAGCCACAACAGTGTCTGATAAAATCGTTTCTCAATTAATTTTCATTTGCATAAGCAAAATGAAAAGACAGTCTAGCTTTAAGTGTTCTAAACACAAGAGAGTTTGCTATAAAATCTTAGAAACAAGCAGGTAATACAAAGATGCATTAAGCTCAACTGGATATCAATGCATGGAACACCAACAGAAAAAAATTAAGTTATAAAAGCCAATGCTTTATCACAAGTCAACTGTCAATCTTTACTGCAGAGCAAGCATGCTCTTCACTCACCCTCAAGGACACAGTTTATTGGCTTAAGCTTATCCATAATAATGGATTTGTAATGAACCAGTGCATGTCCATGGCTATCACCATCTAACATGCATTCACTTAACTGGACTAATCTGCTTGTACATCTGAGTCCTAAATCACACTCATTAAAAACATATCCACGTATTAGAATGCCGTGTTTCCATTTCATTTTATGGCACAACTGATGAGATGATGCATGTTAATCACATCACTATAAACAATCATGCAGTAGTGGGCATTTTTTGTAAACAGCAATTTAGATTATGTTTTTCTCATTTAAAATTGATACACTTGCTTACAGTGTCAAGTATCATGCTTGCATGCATGACAGCAGAGTTTTACAACAAATAACTACATTTTTCACTATATCAACTTCTACGGAAAACTCCAGGAACAAATGTTAGGGTAAGCTTAGTGGTATGGCAAGGAGGCATTAGAGTCATTGCAAAAAATCTACCAGAGAACAAAGAAAAACCTCTGACATTCTTCTCACCTTTTTCTACCTTCTGATTCAGTTAAATGTTATGTATCTAAAAATTCATGCATTAACTCAGAAAGCAAATTCTTGACAAAGGGTTGTGTTGTCTTACCTAGAACTTCTGCAGTAGCCATAATTTCACAGGTGTACATTGCTGCCATAAGCCTCTGTGGTTTTGCTTGCAAAGCGTAACGACAAGCTTCCTTCATGGTGGCAATCAGCTGTCCAGAGAAGGGACCATAACAATCCATAAGTAAAACTTCTCCCTTGTTTTTACTATTTTTTTCAAGTGACTTTGGAACACTTTGACTGCTCTGTTCCTGTTCATTCTCACTGCAAACGTTAACAGTGCAATTGCTTGTTGGAGAAACAGTATCTTCACTTTCTTTATGTTCTACAGCACCACATTCCCCTGAATTCTGACTTTTAGTTGGAAGTGTCTCTCCAACCTTATTCATTTCCCATTTTTCCACTGTAAAACACACACCCATGAGGGGTTCTTCACACATGGGACCCGAAAGCGTAGCCAGCTGAAATCCACTTACTATGCTGTTGTCAAAGTCTCCATACTTACTTACTTCTTTCTCAGCATTTTCAAGGCACTGCCACACAGAATTTTTATAACCCTCAAATTTATGTAACAAAATATTAGGCCCACATTTCCGTGGTCCAAATGACCAGATATGATCAACCGCATTTCTCCACTTCCTTCCCTGCAGATTTTGCTCTAATTTTTGTTTGAATTCCTTTATCTTGTCCATAGTCTTCTGATCTATTTCATGAGCTTTTTTATCTTCATTCAGAGACGTGCTGAGTTGCTCCATAGTTCGAATCAAGTCACTGTTTTCTTCAAGAAGTCGAGTTACCTCCTCAGGAAGTGGCAACGCTCTTACACTGAGAGTAGCTTGTTTATTTGGAGTAGACATTGTGACAAGCCCATCTGAATCGACCTGAATTCCTTCAGGAATTCTGTTCTGGTCCTCTTTTGTTTGGTGTATGACAGCAACTTTCTGCTGCTTTCCTATTTCTTCATTTACCATGTCAACTTTTGGAGGTCTTGTTATCGTTTCTCGAAATGGAATAATAGGTGCTGACACACTAATCTCTATCTTTGCAAACCTGTAAAATAGAGTTTTTTAATTAGCTTAAATTTTAAAATTATTTTTAAAACGAGGGGTTGTGGAAGATAGGGCAGTGGCCTTAACACAGAGCAGATGTTCATGAATAAATTGAACTGCAACACGGATTACCAGATAATGCACTTCAAACTATTCAAAATACCACGTACTTCAAAAAGGAAAGTAATAGTACAAAACAAAAGAAAGTACTGTTACTGAAAGTCACTGCATAAACCACTGGTTCACTCACATCTTGAAAACTACATGCTGCTCTCCTTCCTCAAAAGAGCTATAATAGAACTAGAAAAAATAAGGTTGACCAGTGGTATGAAAATACAAGTAGTCTTCAGATGTTTCAAGGATGTGATAGAAGCCTACAAAACCATGAGGGGCATAAGGAAGGCTAAGAGGGATTAGCTGATAACCAAACCGCAGCAGGCCCTGAACTGTCCATGAACTGACGACAATGAAGGCCCAACAGAGTACCAGTAGGAGTTTTTACATCTGGCTGCTCTGTTTTCACTCTTTCCCAAACATTCAATTTAAGCCACTCTGTTGGACACATGGAGTTAGACAGACATTTGGTTTGAACTAGAACACCTGTTATTACAGTGAGTTGCTCTGAAAAAATGCAGCCCTGGGTAAACTGAAGAGTTTTTTGTAAAGAAGTATGGAACCATGCTAGAACCTTTTAGGTTATACTAGAGCTGATCTAAATAGCATTTCAAACCACAACCTTTCCTCTTCACAGTTTAGTAGTTTACTAAAGAATACCACTATCAGAACTCAAAAAGTTAGTAAATACACCTTGCCACTTTTCCTTTTGGGAGCTCGTATCCAAGTGAGAAAAGGCATCAGAAGCCATATGTCAAGTGAATCGGCAGTGGGAGTCCTGCCACTTTGTGCCTTCAGGTTTTCTCGTTTCTGCTTATGACACTACAATCACAGTGTTCACGTGCTTTGTCCATTTGGGACATCACAAAATGATGACTCTTGACATCATATAATTCTTTTAAAAATCAAGTGAAATGGCAATTCAGAAAAAAAAAAGTCAAAATCATGTTTACAAAAGAAAACGTTAGACAAGTAAATACATAGACTGCTACTAGCTGCTCAGTAACATCCGATGTCGTCATCATTTAATTATTCCAGTAATTTTTTTTTCCAGAAGTTGGAATAATGCCAATAATAAGGATTTTACACACCCTGAGGAAAAATGCTGTGCAAATTGCAGCAGTACATCTGTTTTCAGAAACAATACAAATATATTGCACTAAGTCACTATAAAGATGCTGTTAAAATCGTATTCTAAGTAATTTGGAAGTGATCCATTCCAACTTCCAGAAGAAGTAAGCATTGTCTGATACTAACCAAAAGTGGCACAATCAAGAGCAAAGGAACAGGACTTTGGTCTTGCAACCTTCTGTCACATTACTTCCTAATTTTGGGGAGTTCTGTTGCCAGACCTGGTTCCTCTCACAATTTCTATTTTGTGTGACTTACATCATTACACTCTTCACCGGAATCCTGAAGCTACTGCCATTTAGAATTTCCTTGAATATGGCTTTACAAAGGCAGTGAACTAGTTGCCGCTGCACATCTGCACACACTACAAAAAGGTACAGTTATGATCCAATGGTAAAAGCTGTTTCACCATAACATAAATCAAAGATGGATGTATTTAACTGACAAAGAAATAGGAAACAGTTACTGAACAAAAATATTCCATCTCCCTGACCCTTCTAACCTTTCCTTCAGGTCATCCAAGCAACGCTGCAGATGAACTTCTCCTGCTGTCACTAGCACATGCTCTCCTGTCTCCTGGATCAAAACTTGGACGCATGGATCAGCTTGGTTTAAAAGCTTCATTCCTCTCACCAGCTGAGGCATATCACCTGGCAAAAGAAGGTATTATCAACAAAGAAATACCGAGCAAGGAATACTTGAAGACAAACATATTTAAGTTGAGGAAACAGTAATACTCATTTTGTTGGGAGTCTAAACACAAATGCATAGTTTATCTGAAAGTTTGTGAATAACTTTTAAGTTCTAAGGTGCTTCTATAGCAATTTTTTTTTTTTCTATTCTGCACTTAAGCTTTCTGAAAGGGAGGAATGGCTTTTCTTTAAGAGTAACCATACAGGCACCCATGAGACAACATGCGAGCATCACCCCAAGACTATATGCAGTTTAACAGGAAACTGATCACTTCCAAGCTGAGCCTACAACAGCCTGATCTTGCTTGTCTTCTGATACTTCAAGCAGCACCTGACTTTTAGGAACTTTCACAGGTGTAGATAAAATTTTTGAGACTTCTGTATCTCTAACAAATCTGGCTCAAATAGATTCAGGAGTTACTGAAGGAAATAGCTGGCGATTAAAGAATGATACAGCTTTATTTCCTCAATGAGAAAAAAAGCCTCTCTAGAATTACATAGTAATTCTAGAATTATACTCCTCAACAATTTTCAACTTAATATCACACTCACTAGAGCAAAAAACTTTAAATATTTTCTAAACTGCTTTATCAAATGAGGATATACAATATTTAACTATTTAACTATTAACCAAACATGAGACAAACATCTGCTAGATTCTCCTACTACTTCAGAAAAAAAGTAAAAACTGAACAAGAAGAAGCCTATGTAACTTTAATGTTAGAAAATTTTGGATCTGAATTGGAAGCTAGTTATTTTGTTTCTACTAACATCACAACAAAAAACGAAAACTGGACTGAAACATAGGCAGAGATATGCTACTCTGGTTTGGGTAGTGGGTAGGAATCAATTAGAAACCCAAAGTAGTAGAAATACTGTAAATCTGTGTCAAAGGCTTAATGATATAGCACAGAATGGCAACAGAAGTGAAGAACACAAAGATCACACACTTTACTTACCTTCACAGTAAAGGAATACTGAATTGTGAGCATCATTCAGTATCCTACTTGTGATATAGCTAAGTGACCACAAAACGTGCAGCAAGATCTTCTGTAACTCACCCCTTACTGAGACACTGGCAAACCAGCTAGAAGAATTCACTAGGACAATGAAATACATCCATCTAGATTTATTTGATTTGTCTTGGACCTATCACTTAATTTAATGGATAGAACATACAGTAGCTCAATCAGTGAGAGTGGGAAGCTGAGTTGCTGTCACACTGAATTCTCCTTTCAAACTTACTTGGATGTTTCGGTTCAACAGCTACCCGCACAATTGGTGTAGCCTCAAAGTTGAGAGGTGTAAAAGGCGGGCAAGCTGGTGATGTTGACAAAGTTGCAGACTTTAGCACAAAATCTTGCAGGCCTCCTATTCCTAAAAGAAATTGGAGAGGAAAAAAGAGAACAGAAAAGAAAGTTTCATATGAAAAGAGTCCAAACACACAATCTTAAAAACAAAACAAAACAAAACAAAAAAGCTGAAGTTATTCCAATCATAAAACCAGAATTAAACAGAATTAAAAACTCCTCATTGTTCTTATAAACTGTTTAACTATTTGTTAAAATGTGTGTAGTAATTTTTCCTGCACTATTCTTTCATAAAAAACAAACATTTCAGTACATCTAATGATGTACAAACTCAACACACAGGTAATTTAATATGAAAAAATGGAACCTTTAGTTCATATTCTGTATCTGATTAAAATTTAAAGTTGTATTTGGAAAATGCAGGGACGGATCTGTGCTCTCTCCTCCTCACTCTCTCCTAATGCCAGAGCAGGGATAAGGAGAGAAGCTCTTAGCCTCAGCTCTCCATTATCACCCTAATACTGTTCCAGGTTCTTTTTTGGCTTAGTCTTACTTATTTGAGAAGAGAAACAAAGAGAGTCAGCTTCCACCCTATGAGATCATGAAGGAGTTTAAATTCTGAAGAGCCTGTCTGGTGCAGAGTTATCATCTGCAGAATCGGACTGTTTCTACAGCTCTGAAGGCCAAGTGTCTGCCCAGCAGGGTATGCCAAAATCTGAAAAGACGCTATTTAAGAAAACTTGCCTCAAAAATAACTGGAAGCAGAACAACATTCAACGGCTTTAAATGCAGGATAGCAGATGCTACAGTGAAAATAAATCCATATAAACTCTGTGTTGCACCTGACCTCTGACCAGCATGTATTTCCTTTTTTCACTTATTCAACATGTGGTTTAAATGAAAAACAAATGCTGGATCATCATCATCACCAGGGACTGAGTAAAGGGATGGTCAGTTTTATTCTGATCTTCTGCAGCTGGTAAAAAGAAAATGATTTAAAAGGGAGGCAAACAGCTTCTTTTCACAATGCAGTGTGAACCAGAACAATCACGTTATCAAAGCTTGCATCAGACAGACTCAGCCTTTTCTTGACAGACACAGCACTCTCACTACCAAGAAGAAAATCTAAAACTCTTTGCTCTTGTTTTGCATTTGAAGGCAAAAGTACAAAATTTATACCTGTGTCTGGCAGCAGTAATACACTAAAATAAAAAAAGATCTGTTTCAATGTAAATCTGTCTGATTTACAGCCTGAGTATTTTGATTGCTTAATTGCATGTCCTAGCAGAGAGCAGCATTCAGCCCTGGTAATCCATTTATTTTAATAAAACTATTGGTAATGAATGTTTGCAAAATAAAAAAAAATAAAAAAGACAAAAAAACAACACGCCCAAAGATACAAACTTCTTGGACAATTCTTGCATTAGATAATTAAAAGCAAATGCTAACATTTCTGAATAATACTACAAGAAAATGTAATATAACTAATTCCAATGTACCACATGACAATAAAAGCATCCTACTATTATGCTGCTTCATCAATCTTACCACTGATCCCATTGAAACATTCTACTTCATATTTAGCTTAGGATATTAATGTTAACTGGTTGAATGGATTTTAAAAAGCCACTCCAAAATTATGCTTATATATTTGCCTCCACTTTTAAGATTTCGATGTGTTCAGCCCTCCTTTGTACATTTATTTCCAAAAAGAAAGGAACCATAGAGAAGAAAAATCTGCTTATGCAAGAAAGATGACAAAAGCAACTGCTCTTATGTTTTAGGTGAGACAAGAATGAAAGCAGAAATACAGTACTGCAAGTATTTTTGAGTAGTTATATCTCAAAGAGCAACCTAGTCCACTGTGCTCTGTCACACAACTAAATAAAGATGCCATTAAATAGTTTGTTGCACATTGGTTTTATTTATTTTATTAAGATAAGGTGAAGTTAAATTATCATGGGAAGCTTTTAAATCTGAGAATTAACACGATCAGGAAACTGCTCCTTTTTATTAACTCTGCCTTGTGACAAATCATGTAAATTCTGTACGAAAGTAAATGCTGAAGTCTGACTCTTCTGAGGAGTGTGTAAACTTCAAGACACAAAAGCTTGTTGTACATGAACTCCTTACCAGAAATATCATATATTTCATTACATACTGTGCTACAGCCTTCACTTTGCACAACAGTCAAAGTACCTCTACAGATTCTGCAATGGATGGCAACAAGCCTCACCTACTAAACGGGTTAGTACTGTATATTTCTTTGTCCTTTTACTAGAAGATAAAAACAACATGGTAAAATCAGATAATATCATAACAGGACAAGGGGAAATGGTTTTAAACTGGAAGAGGGCAGATTTAAACTAGATATTAGACAGAAAAATTTTCCTGTGAGAGTAGTGAGACACTGCAACAGGCTGCCCAGCGAGGCTGTGGATGCCCTCTCTGTGGAAGCACTCAAGGCCAGGCTGGATGGAGCTGTGAGCAACCTGGTCTATGATTCTATGATTGAAATCAAATTTTAAGACAAGACTCCATGCATTTTTTGCTTCTGTGCCTCGCTAGTAACCACTACATTTTCAATGCTAATTTGGCATCCTTGAAAGGTAAAGCACACTTTACCCATTGAGTTCAGCTATTAGGATCCACAACAGATAAAGATTGATGTAATCAGTTTCTTTTGATGTCAAAAGACTTAGCATTTGATGTTCTTTCCAGACACAAAAAATGAAGCAGAAAACACCACGTACAACTTTTTCAATCAGATAAGGAAACAATTCACTTTGCAGTGTCAAAATCAAACAAAGAAGAATGAAAGCTGTTTAAATGTTGACTTCTGCCACATTGTTACTGGCCTCAACACATCAGTTCAGTGGATCTCTATCTTCTCCCACTGATGATATCACCACTTAAGAATCCTTGGCTGCACAGGAATGGAGACATGTCAAGCTTTGACAGTGTAAGGAACTAAGAAATGCCAAGAGCTCATGTTAATCTTCCCAGTAAGGCTCTGTCTCCACCGAAATACAGTTTCTTATCAACACAGTTTGTTTGAAAAGATTAGAACTTTACAATATGTAAAGCCTCCTGCTTTAAGCACTCCTGGCACTGCACTATGCATTAGTGAAGAAAGGCCATGCGGGCCCATTCATCGTTTGTGTAAAAGGAGGCGTGATGTAAGCTTTGGACATCTACACAATATAAAATCTTAAAAATCAGTGTGTGCTTCTTTTTTTTCCCCCAAAGGGAGTTTACAAATACTAAGACCGTTACAATTTTCTTTGGACTGTAACATAAATACCCTTTTCATCCTGCTGAGAGATCTTTTAAAAGAATTTTTTTTTTCGTTAAAGATATTTTAAAACACACAGTAGGAAATAAAATTCACAATCCACCTTAAAAATGTAATTTGCTCTTAGACATTTCCTGCTTTTCCTCAAGATAAACAGGCTAAAAGCCAACAAAGACAAACAGAAGGGTAAAATACAGTTGCCAAATATTAAAAAATTCATTAAGAAATTAATGGCAATAACTCCATAGCAATCATCATTCTCACTCAGACCTATCTAGAGAATTTGCTGTTGCCCATTGTCTAACAAAAAAAAGAAGTGGATTTTTGCAAGTAGGAACTGATGTCTGTAGGAGTAGACTCAAATATAATAGCAAGTCTTTTTATTTTCAAGATACCTCAAAATGTTTTACAGATTACTAGGATTAAATGACAGCAACTCTGGGGACTTTGGACAAGTAAGTAGCTACTATGGCTTAAGAATGCTTCGTATTATACATTTATTGCATGAGATTTTAAAGCATGTTTCCATTGAGTCTCATGGGCACTGCACAGAAACATCTGAGGGCAGAACTTGACCTTTCTATATTAGAAACTGTTTCAGGAAGAGAAGGGAATGTAAATCAAGACACAGACCACATTCTAGTTGAGTTTTCATCAACTTTGCCATAATACAGACCACATGTTAGCAGAGATTGCTCGTGAGCCTCCTCGTCTCATCTGTGTACTTATCCCTCAATCGTTCATATTTGCTTGTGAAGCAAGTGAAATTACTTGTAAAATAGAATATTGTACAATATCTGCATGACTTTATCTGCTCTCAGTACTTCATAATCATTTTACAAAAAAGCTAATTCAACACGTTTTTTTTTTAATTTCATTTCCTCTTTCCCTGTTTTTCTTAAGAATTTCTAATGGTCACTACTATCCAACAGATGTTAGAAGCCTTCATCCTAGTTTCTTCTTAAGTTTCAAAGAAACCTATCTAAAAATTCTACCTAAATGCTAGAGATTGCCAACCAGACACCTCAATTCAGTTCCTCAACACAAGGGAGTTAAGTTGAAATTTCATTGTAGAACTTTTCCAGTAGGATCACAATTTGGGGGTAAATTGAGTATTAGCTTTCTGATCAGATTAATTAATTCTGCAATGGACACAGTTACATGATAGAACATTAGATGCAATAAGCAACTTTTGATGGAAGAATCACCTCAATGCTTTACTACAGTATCACTGAGCAGCAACAAAAGATGGCATGGCAAACCATTGAGTTCTTCTAGAAAAAAGTTTATGGAACAAATCTTTGCATCTGCTTTTATAAGACAACACAAGGAAAGCAATAGTGTGACCTAAAACACAATCCACTGAGATTTCCCATTGCAAGATTACAGCTTCAAAGAGGATTGCAAACATATATAATTAGTAAACAACTATCATTTATCTTGTGCTGAAGTCCTTTAGAAAATATACCATATAGTTGATGATACATTTAGACTGCATGATAACATACAACAGTTCCAAACTGCTGATTGAGCTGACAACTGTAATTAGGATATTTCCTACACTTTCCTCAGGCTAAAATGAAAACATTTTAAAGGAAACTATAGAACAAATAATAAAAAAAAGAATCACACACAACCCTTTATATTAAACGGTAAAATATTACAAATGATGAGATGGATGTAGAGGAGGCCCACCTACACTCAGTCTTCATTTAGAGTTGGGAATTTCATTGCTAAAGTACAAATTTACCTTAAAATAAACAGAATGGAACAAAACTCAGTTCACTTTATGAACCTGATTTCTGCTTTTACAAATAGGTATAGCCAGCATTAAATATTCATTTCCTTAAGTTGCTCAATGAAACAAATAAATAGAGAAGATCAAAGTATTTCAGATAATGATAGTTTTGTTATGCTCCAGGATTACTTGCTTTGGCAAGTCATACTAACTTTTGGAACTCAGAACTAAAGGGAACGATGTTATTTTTTAAATATTTATGGCTCAACATAACCATAGAAGTATGGAAACTTAGAAAATCCATGCTTCCATCTGTAACTCTGCTACATTTCTCTTTGGTTACTATGAAAACAATGCACTTATTTGCTGGCTTGTGGCTTCAACAGAAAGAAAAATGAAGCAAGAAAATCTTTACTCCCATTTAAGTTACTTTAATCTTTCAATCATAAAGCGCTTTTGATATAGGCACTGAACAGTGTGACTTCATAAAAGTGTCAGTTGTTCTACTCAGGAGAACAGATGTTTGGCCCAAGCCCATGCATTCTAATTCCTTTACATATAGTAGCTCAACTTAACGTAACAAGCAGGAATACCAAACAACAATAAATATGTGGACAGACTGTCGTACAGAGTGACAACATAGGCATTGGAACTAACTTCAGTTACCCTGTACATCAAATTAATACTTCCATTACTGCATGTGGAAAGCATTTAGCACCATACAAGAAGTCTTCAACCAAGTTTTACATTCATAATTACTTTGAATAGATGATTTTAATTTGACTTGACAGCAACTCGTCTGAATTTACTTAATTTATTTTTAATGACTACCAGAAGTTTAGGTGCAGTTCAACACAGATGTCATCCCAAACAAATGGAATTTAAAAAAGGTTGCTTCAACATATTTACTTTGATAATCCAGAAACCTTTTTAAAGTATTGTTTTGATGTGGTTTTAGTTAGCAGTAATAAATGTGTTTTAGTAAATAAACTCAAATTGCATATTGTACTGGAAAACAGAGCAGCTCAACTCATATGGAACATCTATGTAAAAAAAAACCTTTTGCCCAGCCATCCTCTAAGGAAAAAGAAAAGCTTCCAGAAAACAGAGCATTAATTAAACTCTCTGAAGCACATACACAGTCTGCAGAGATGAGAAATTGGTTACTAGTGTCACTCCCGATATTTCTAGAAACGTTTCCTACTTTTGTCATGCAGATAAACGCACACACATCCTGATGATTTCCACTGGTGTAGTGGGAGAAATATTTCAAATAAAACAAAATTAAAAAAAGAATCTTTAATTTGTAACTCCTATACCTAAATCCTCCAAAACTCTAGCTATAATGCTGATATCTGCCTAGCAGAAAACAGAAAAAGATGGGGCTAATTACTCTTCATAACACCAGCTAGTACATAATTAAAATTTTGTAATATATTTTACCTGTGGAAAAAAGATCAAGAAAAATAAAGAAAAAGTTGAAGTATTTGGTTTTTTTTTTCTTTTTTTGGTTAGGCTTGATATTAGTTTCTAATTAAGTTTGCAAAAGGAACATACACTAAAAGATACAAAGTACCAGAAGGACAAGAAAAGTCTATGCTGCAGAAGTCCCCAGCAAAGACATAGTTTACATTGGTTATATTCTGGAAATAAAAAAACAAATCAAAATATTTTATATAGTAAACATCTGATTCATTCTGATTTATTCTAAAATCAGATGAGTTACAGCGTAGTCTAAAACCAAACTGACCCTTAAGAAAATGCCCTTTTATTTTTTATACAGTTGTAACAGCGCATCCTGAAAACCAGAGGACTTCGTGTGTATATTGTTTCCTTACACTGTAGATTCTAAGATGTAAGATGTTACCAGATGTTACCTCCCAAAATCAATTATAAATGGTGTCAAAATTAATGAGGCCTTCAGGCACTGATCTTGCAAAGAATTCACTGTAATCTTAGCTGTCTTGGAGGTTTTGACGTGTCTGTCTACAAAAGGCAACGTGAACATATTGGTGCAACTTCTGCACTACACAGACAAGGTAAGTGGGGAATTTAAAAACTACTACAACTAATACCAATTAGAAAAGATAACGGTAACTTTAAAAGCTTATTAATTTTACTTCGTTTCATGCTGGATTTTAGAATTTGTTTAGTTGCAGGATCCCAACATATTCGACTCACACCTCAACCATTAAAAAAATAATCTGATATCTTCACCATTCAGTATATTCAGTAAATGCAAAGATATGACATCACAACTAGAAGCAGCGAACTAATTACCAAATGTGTTTAATATCCTATGGGAAATGTTCTACCCAATCACTGACCATTTATCCTGTTAACTTGTAAGACATGCAGGTAACTAATTAAAATTAAGTTTTCCTAGATCTAACCCAATGCCTTATTTTCTCCATTACAGGCAATCCCCACACACATCCCACTACATTTGACTATAAATGATTCCTGTTTATTTTGTTGCCTTGGGAAATATGGCTTGAAGTGTTCCAAAGTACCATGAAAGATAGATAATTTCAATCTTCATTATACAGAAGCTGATGTTTATTTTAATTACAATAATTTCCAAGATGATAAAGGATAATATAAAATTTGTCTTGAAGCTAAAAGAAACCTTTAAATATCTGATCACTACTTACATGAAAAAAAAAATTCTGGGGAATATTTCATTAGAATAAAATTTTAACAAAGGAAAGTACCTTCCCAGAGCCTTGGATAACAACTATTTGACACAGTAAGTGTAGAAATAAATGGCATGTGATGAACAGGGAGTGCCTTTGATACACTTGTTATATTAGCAACTTCTAAGTTAATGATATTAAGTTATTTGTAACTAATTTCAGTTTAACAGCAAAACAAATTCAGAAATGAACTGAAATGCATTTAGATGAAAAAAAAAAAAAAAAAAAGTTATTTCTGCAAAACAGCCCATGACTGGGACATAAATACTCATTCACACTGAAAAAAGATGCGCTTGAAACACCATCTCATAATGTAGCTGGAGTAGTGACAAAATTTTTAGTGAACAGTAAAGGTGAGATTTCAGAAAGTTAATTAAAAATACACAAATTAATAGTTAACACTGCCATTCTCCCCTCCAGTACCTCATTACTTCAGTTACCATATTACTATTGAAATTCGTAGTCCATGTAACTTCGACTTCCTAACATATTTGCTTTTATTAACTTTAAGCTGAGAGAAAATGGGAAAAAATATACAGAAGAGATCATTTCTAAGATATGAGAATTCTTAATGACAGTGCAGAAGACCACATAATTGAATAGAGTTTTAAAATGCTCCTCTATTTCAAAATAAAGAAATTAAATAGAACTAATCTTGACTGTTAGTGCTGCTTACAAAAGGTTCACCACTGAGGCTTAATTTTACTTACAACTCATCAGTCCACATGCAGTGACAAAATCCAGTGTTCTCCTCAACTGTTAAAGGCATGAGCAGAATAGAGCCTTATTTTTTCTGCCCATTAATGTAGTATGTGGAGCCAACTACTTATCAAAGAATCATAGCATCATTAAGATTGGAAAAGACCACTAAGATCATCTAGTCCAACCATCAACTCACTGGACCATGCCCACTAACCAAATTCCTCAGTGCCACCTCCAGCCTCTTCCTGAACACCTCCAGGGACAGTGACTGCACCACCTCCCTGAGCAGCCTGTGCCAATGCCTCACCACTCTTCTGGAGAAGAAATGTTTCCTAATATCCAACCTGAACCTTCCCAGTGCAACTTAAAGACACTGTGGTCCAGAGATGGGTAACTTTCTTTCCATGTTTCACTGTCACCCCCTCAAGGCAGAGTAAAGCACAGAACTTCAGATACTTTTATGAACAAAAGAAATGAGGCTATTTGCCACTACTAGGTATCAGCTTTAAATGCTTAAGAGTTCTGGTGTATGGCTTTCATTTCCACTGAAAACTTGTTGATTACATAAGCGACTTTCTTCAGTTGAGAAACACTGTTTCCAACGCAGTATGTCATGCATTGTGATGGGATGTGCATACAGAAGAATCCGTTTAACATGTTTTTAGTCTCTCTTCCAAAGAAAATGCAACTCCTGTAATCACATATTCTCCCTTCTACGACTTTTAAACATGCTGTCAACTTCCACTAAGTTTAAGCATGACTGAGAGGAGAGGGTTCAGATATAATTAAGATTCCACAAGTTATGTAAGAACCAACGGCTAACTACTGAAGGGAGACCAAAATCGGTAAACTCACACAAACAAAAAAAAGGGCAGGCAAAGCACAATGATTACATACCCTGCTTGGAAGCAGCTGCTGGCGAGCAGCAAGCACATCCTGGCTGGCCCACTGGGATATACACAACTGAAGCATGGGAGCAGCTTAGAAGGAAGCTGAGCATCTTAAGGACAGCAGTTCTCAGGAAAATCCAGGCTTTGTTAAGGTCACTGCTCAGAGAGCTTGCTTCTCGAACATACCACAAAACAACTATCCTTTTGTAGAAAAGTCCTAACAGCCAAAACCACCAGGATTTTATACATTTTAGATCCTGTTTTATATGCTTCTCAAGATAGAGCACTTTCCATCAATGAATCATGTAGACTGTCGCTGGAACTCATCAGACGTGCTCTCAACTTCCTTGTCCTCAACAGCTCCAGCAGATTAGAGAACAGGGAACCAGTTTGACTGCCATTGCTGATATTTTGAAGACAGTAACTGATGTAACAAGAAGAACCAGTAGGTTTACATTTCCATTCAGAGTAATGGGTTCACAGTCACACAATGGTTAACCAAAAACTTAAACATTGCATAAAACAGTATCTGTACACTTTTTATCATACAACACTACCAAAGCAACCAGGATTTAGACAAATACTTATTCCTTAATAACATATTTCAGAAGTACAATTAGTCACTGAAATTAGACTTCTATCAGAGTTTGCAATGATGATAATTCAGCCAGCAAAGCCCAAAATAATAGGAACAAATAAACTGACTTATTCTCAGTGCACTAACTTAATCATACATCCAATTACACATTCTGAGTGCAGGTTTTCTTTTTTCCTCCAGAAGTACACAACCCTGGTTCTGGCCAACCTACACTGAAGACGTATGCCCCAGCTCCTTAAGGAAAAGCTCTCTCAGGTCTCAGCTGGGGCCCTTATCTTCTTTACTATGTTTTCTAATGAATTCTTACAGTCTTTATGTAGACAAACCCAGAGAAATGGCAATACAAAACATTCACTGTTTAATTAAATGAATTACCTACCAAGTATATATGCCTTAAGAATGGCTGCCAAAAACGAAGCCCTGCTAGAGCCCACGCCAGTTATGACAGGAGTGCTGTCTTAGAAAAATTGAACCATTGATTTTTCAAATGAGCAGACTGATTTTTGCCCAAGTACATAGCACGCCTCACTGAAGGAAATAATAGATTAGGGAACAAGAAGAGTTAGAAAAGAACCAAATTTCTTTTAGTCAGTTTTAACGGTGCAGAAAAGTACTTAAATTTAGTTTTATGCCAATACCAAAATTTCAAAATACTGTCAAGACACAGCTGTTCTGTATCTTAGGACAAAAACTCAAAAGCTTTAATCTCTTAAACATTACTCTTGGCTACTATAAGTGGAATAGAACATTTTTTCTAAAAGCAAATTCTTAGAAATGCCATTTCTGAGACCCATAAGGTGCACAAGAAGTCTCCTCTATGCTTACTGTTCTCATTTCCTGCAGTTTTTAAGACATTACCAGGCAAGTAAAAACAGCACTGAAAATCACACAGCTCAGCTTGCAACCTCTGCAGAGGAATATCTGTAGCAAATATACTTTTTTCCAGTTATTTACTGAATGATAAACAATGATTGCACAATCTAAACCTTGAGTCTCAACTACCCCTGTAGCACTTGCTAAGCAGCGCTCCGCAGTTTGACTTCGGTTGATACTCCTAAATATAGCTCTGCCTTAACTCCCCCCCACAGTTCACAAGCCAGACAAAGCCAACTTTATGACTCACACCCTGATACAGGCCAAACAAGCCTCACAACACTTCTGCAATTTAACAAGAAGCATGAAAAAACATCAAAATCTCAGAAAATATTTAGAAAATAACTCCCTGAAACAGCCTTTATTAACAGTCTCTTGACTTGTAACCCTCCCATTTTTGGAACAGATGATTTCTATTTTCCATGCGCAGTGGGGCTGTGTGCAGAATTAATTCCAAACTGGTCTTCTTCACTCACACTCCCATGCCCTCACTGTAACCCTCCTCCTGCTTCTCCCGACTCCTTGAAGAAATTCTGGTAGCGGCAGACAATGGAAGGAAAAGAAATATACAGAGTAATGAAAGACTTTTGTGGCTAGCTCAAATGCAGAAGTAGAGGCATTTCACAACCACAGATGGTATTTATTGCAAGAATGCTGTATGCTATGAGCACTGGGTCTATTACACAATAAGATAAACACTTTTTCACATGCGGGTATGAAAGCACAAACACTGCTTCTCACTCCATTACACAGGAGGCCCAACTAAGATTAGGAAGTGTTCTAGCAAGACTGTAAAACGTATTCAAATAAATTGCCCTCGTGGATTAGTGGTTTATATTGCACAAACAATGCCGGCTGGGAAAAGGGCTTTTGAATTTGCTTAGGATGTCTCTAACTACAATATTCTCAGAAGCAAAAATATTTTGTATTATTAATATGATTATCAAGGCAGGCTGGTTGTGTTATTTAAGAACGTGTTGGGAAAAACTCATTGTTCTAATTGAGACTGTAAAAAAAAATAAAGCAGCAGCACTGCAAATGAGGGCTGGCAAGAGCTAAACTACATTAGGAACCAACATCCACACACATTTCAAATAACTCCATGATTTAAAAAGTGGTAACTTCATAGGCTTATGTAAATTCTTACACCCTCCAATTCCAAACTCTGGTAGAAGCTTGGGCCAAAAGACACCTATGAGACATCAGTCCAATTGAATTTCTGTTCAGCTATTTGCTACAAAATATGCTAAAGGACAGCATGCTTGATGCTGTGACCTGCTACATTCTTTAACTACTTTTGCTATGAAGCCAAAAAGTTCAACTCATCTGACAATACCTGAGCTTCATCTGACCAGAAGAGCTGTAGTAACAGCCAGCTGAAAGTACATGTTTTTCAAACATCACTATGTGATGCAAGTACACCATCACACAAAATGTACTTCTTACAAATAACACTGAAGAACTAAAACCTGTTTAAGAACAGAACATTTTTCTGCTTATTAAATAAAGATATCCCTCAACAGATTTGATGTATGGTGTCTTCTAAAAATTTGAATTGCTATACATGGATTTACATTTATTTTCAAACATATTTGCACAGATCCACTGACATCAGTGTCACAATACCACACAAACATTGTTATACAAAACTAGTTCTTTTTTTTTTTTAATCATCACACTGAACAACACTTCAGTGTCATTAATTAGCATTGACTACAACAACTCAATCCCAATTTTTTTTTAATACATGACATGGAAAAAGGGCAGATATCTGCAGAATAGCTGTGTATTTATATCTGTATATACATACACAACAGTTTTTCCTCAGAAAATTGAAATTCTTCAGGTGCAACAATGTGTGTTACCTATGTACCTCAGGGTGACATTTACACTAAAATGAGAACAGTTAATTTTTTGAGCTCAGTGTGCTAAAATCATCGTGCTTAAATCAGTGGCAGAGAAGAAAATTTTTCTGTGCAAAGCATATGTGAAGTTAATGCTTCTTTTCTGGATTGGTTTTCCACCCATTAGTGCTCTGAGGAAGTCTGCAGTCAGAAATACTTAGAGGGACAATAGCTCCCCAGCAGCAATTGAAATGTTCTATTTGTATATGTGAGTAATAAATTTCAAACCTGACTCGAGAGTCACACGCATCCACTGGGACAGAAGAACTGTTAACACTTTGGCAATCAAATCACACAGCACAGCTTCACATCTCTTGGCCATTTACTTTGGTGCCTTGCTGTCCTAATTCATTCCTGAACTGATGCTTCCCAGTTCAATATGCAGCACGTCATATCAGCACTCACAGGCAGGACAGTCTTAGATATGGAGCTCCAACAGTTCGGAGTGCAAAACCAAGTTATTTTGATTCATGTATCACAGATCCTTATTTATTAGCAGATACCAACAACTCTTTAGACAATTTTCTACCAGGAAAGTCAGATATATCCTCTTAGACCCAGGTTTGTAAGAAAGGAGAAAGCACACAGCTAAATCACAGTCACTTAGCAAGCTACTGATGCTCACTCTCCTTTGAAAGCAAATGCTACTAGTTAGAAAACATGTAAACAAAGACACCAACAGCACAAAAACATGACCCATATAATTTGTATAAGTAGGCTAAGGAATGGAATATTTTCAGGCTCTTCAAACAAAATGTTAAGGAACTTACCCAAAATCAGCTGTGGTCTCACTGTGTTGGACAAATTCCTACATACAGCATTATGGACGTGCGCTCAGGCAATGGCCTCAGAAATTCACCCATTATCATTTTACACTGGTGGAACTAACTACTTCAACACTCCTCATACAGCTTTGGAAAAAATACAAGGTACATTACCCAAATAACTGTTTTCCTTTATGAAACAGAACATGTTCACGTATAGAGGGAGAGACTGAGAACAATGCATCAGTGCTGACTAAGGAAAGTATAAAGTACTAGGAAAAATCACCATCCTTGCATATTAATTAAAAGAGACATGAAAAATCACACCCCACCAAGCACTCACATAGAAAACTTGGAAATTTTGTAGATAAGCCAGCAAGTATCTGGGATCTAAACCCACAAACAGCTAGCTATTGAAAGGCTGAGTAGCATCTGCCTAGAGGCAATGACTGCACAAGTCAATTCTCTACCCTTACACAAGAGAAAGAAGTTGTCTACTGAATTCTGATCCAGGCTACATTCAGTAACATATACTGATATAATAATAAGCATCTAATAAATCTGAAGCCCCAGGCCAAATAAAAATAAAAAAAAAAAAAAAAAAATCACTTCTTTCTGAAGCAAACAGGAGTGATAAACAGAAATGATTGCCTGCACCTCAACCCTCTGCACAGCCTATTTCTGGATCTTATCCATTCAGCAGCTCCAGAGCATGTGCATGTGAACTTCTTCAGGCAGCAACGGAATGAAATTGCCTCGATTCTTCTGTGTCCTGCTGCTGCCCACAGGCTCACAAGTAGCAACAACAAACACCAACAAGTCTGGGCACTTTTCCTCCTGGTTTGGGAAACCTCAAACATCAGCAGCACGCATCTGCATACAAACCTTAAGTTTAAGTTATCAGGAATGCTCACATCAGATTTGGAAGATTATCTAGAAATTAATTTTCATTTTTGCAGATGATAATAGCTAAGAGTTGCTTAAAAATTGATTAACATACTTCACTGCATTATCTCATTTCCTCATGATGCGGGATTTCGGATAACAGACAAAAACTTAATTACTTGAAAATTTTGACATCGCAATCCAGTGTGGTCAAGAGCAAATTTAAAGGCGTTTTTGGCCACAGGAACATGTGATTTTATGATAAATTACCCCAATACAGCTCAATTTTTAAATATGACAAAAAAACGTGCATACCAGTGGAGAGACTAGTCACATTTTTAAGATCTCATAATAACCCCTGAAAATTTGAGCAGAGAACATTCCAGAAGCACTACAGAATTTAGAAGTGGTTTTCTTCAGAAAGAATTACTACACATGTGATTTCCTTTTATAGTCTTGAGAAGCTACGCTCAGAAAAACAGAAAAAAATGAAGCTACTGAAAAAGCCACTGAAAATCTTCAATAGAAACTTAAAAAAGAAAAACAACCATAACTTAAGGCTTTATAAGGAAACTATTAAACATACATACTATTTCTTTCGAAAAAACTACAGCTATATCAAAGACACAAACGTCAGTGTTACATCTCTGACCTCAGACTTGTCTTATTTTTTCCTCTCCATTAATCTATGTATGCCCTAGTGATGCATTGATATTGGTTCAAAAACAAGACAATTAATCACTTCTATTGCAATCCAGTTTATGAAGTCAAATCCCATGAAATGAAAGCACAAATAAAGTGATTAGCATAACAGTAAAGCAAGCTTATCAGCAAAATACACTTCCTATGTCACCTGATGCTAGCTGTGTGCCATGCCATGTTACACTGCCAGTGAGTACAGGTACGTTCCTCAGCCTGCCTGAAACAACGCCATACAGAGAGCAGGAACTGCAGGAGGACAAAATCCACTACAGCAGAGATAAGAGCTAAGAAAATGGTTGTAGTAACCAGCATAGAAAAAGGCCAAATTACAGATCAACCACTACACCCTTATCTCAAAGAAGCAATTTTAATATGCTCAATTTTTCAATTATTTAACTATTTATAAAAACACCCATTGGTAGGAATTCAGTATAAATACAACAAAACCAGATAAACACAATGGTTCACAGACATAAAACGTCATCCAATAACAAAATCTTTTCAATTAAATATCTTTTCCCGATTAATGCTAAATCACGTTTTTATTTTAATGAGGTTGTAAGATGGCAGTTAGCAATTCAATCTGTAAGTATACCAAAAGCGAAGACAAAGGGTTGAGTTTTCTTTGTTTCATTCACTATTTTCTGCTCATTTCAGTAACATTCTTGAGAAAGACTGCCCTCCTGTGTTCACTGATGGATGCTGAGACCGCCCAATTCAGCTGGAATCACTTGGGTTTGGTCTTTGTGGTTTTGGCTTTTTTGTTTTCTGAATAATCGCATTACTGATTGAGAGATCGAAATTAGCCCACCAAATGTTTGCACAGAAATAATGGGCTGGTGCAACAGCAGTACTGTTCCTAGGGCTTTCACACAAGGTGGTAATGCTTGCGACTTGGCATCAGTCCTAGAAAGCCATTCTGGGCCTTTAAAATGGCACCGCTGCTTGCAGCTGCTTTTTGCTCTTAACAGAGGCTGCTTATTAAAAGCTCCTAAATCGTTCGATGAAGCCCTCAAGGAATAAAATGCTTGTTAGACACCTCATAATGAGGTTAGCTGCACTAATTCATAGCAGCTCCTCACACTGACTGCATCTCTAGAGCACCTATCTTTAGAAATCCAGAAGTATCAATCCCTAATTACCTTGCTCCCATGTTATACTGCTTAAGTTTCAAGAATCCTTCAGTTGCTTTATAAATAATTAAAAATTGAAAGAACATTGTATGGGGAAACAAGCATTTCAGAAATGGAAAAAAAAACCCGAGGGTACTCACAGTCATTCGTATGGGAAATGAGTTCATAGCAAGCTGACAACAGGAGTGACTTCTATCTCTGCTTTTAAAATCATCATTTGATCTATTCAAGAAAAAAACACTCCTAATTCAAACACTTGACTCACATGGCTAACTGCATTTCAAAGCATAAGGAAGTCATCCAACCTCTGAGGAGCACTACACCAATGCACTATTGAAGACAGTAGAAAACTTCCTGCAGTATTCAAACACGCAGAGCACTGAAGGAAAAATCCAATTTCCGTACATTAGCAAACATAAGACTACTGCTGTGGTACTTGTGAACAGAGAGCAGCACCTCAAGTTTTTGGATGCATGTTATTTGGAACCCATGTGCACACTATCAGAACAATTATTCATACATGCATGAATATATGTATATATCCCCATGTATAAAGCCATGCTTTAAAAGTACTGCCACCAGTGTTCTCACAAACACGTTTCCTTGCTCACGTCAGTATTTGCTTAAATTATTCAGAAGTTTGAACCAGCACAGGAATTGTGGACCTTTCATCTGCTCATGGCATCACAGCAAACACTAATTCTTTTTGCCTACATAAAAATACGTCTTTGCATCACCTCCGACACCTACTTTTGGTATTGAATCACTCTTTTTTTTTCTTTTGAACAGAAAGAAAACATCATTTCACCTTCAACAAAAAGAAAAAAAAAATAAGACTAGGCCAAACATATACATCAAAAAGGAATAAAAAAAAAAAGAAAAGAAAAAGCTGTTTTGTGCATTTGAAGAGCATGTGCTTGCTCAGCTTTAACTTCTGAGCCCAGATTATTGTTTTCCTCACAAACTGCCTTCTAATATTCCTTTGCCGCTTTGAGGATCACCCACTACGTTCTTTCTATCCTTTTCATCACATCAGAACAACTTTGGTGAAGAGTTCTGAGCGTTAATTCCTATCTTGAATTTCTAATGAATTCCTCCAAAGACAACAAACCTTGTACTGACATTTCACACTGCTGTATTACTCTACTATGTTTCTGTTTATGGAAAAGTCACATCCCATGGAAAAGTAGTTTTCAGCAGTAGAGAATGCTCACAGTAGGGTTTATATTTGTTTATATTTCTTGAGATTTGGCCCTACACAAGATGAAAGATGTCACAAAATTTTCAGAGTATTTTCTTCTTGACATGATGCAACTGTAGGAGTACTTACTATTTGACAAGCAGATAGATGTATCTATCAACATCATTAGTGTTAGCTGGTATTAAACGCTTAAATGTGTTATTCTTCCAACATTTTTTTGTATGATACAGCAATGTTTTCACTGTAACATTCTGAAAACTATAATATATGCATTAAACAATCTTGTATTTTGGTGTAGTCCATATTCAACCACAAATGAAAAAAATTTAAATACTATTTTTGATATTTTAAAAAGACAAATGAAGGACAAAACCAGCAATGAATGTAAACAATGCTCTCGAGCAAAACTGTTCAAAATCTGGCACAAAAGGGCATAACTCAGTGACTGTAATGACTTAGCATTAAAAAACACGTGCGTGGAAAATATTCAAATCTGACATAGCCGTACCAGAAACAATTTTTAGCACCACAGGTCCAATAAGAGAACTACAATTATCCACATCAGTAGAAATGTCATACTACCGAGCTTCCACTGCTGCAAAAAAAGTTATTTATAATCCTCACAGTGTACAAACTATTAGACCTTGCTGCAGCCTCTGGCAATTCCTGGCAGCGATGCTTACCTGGCAATACTTCAACCTGAAGATAACAGTAAATAAAGCTATTGCAATCCCTAGTTGTCTGTTACTCATGCATTTTTTCCCCATCTCACAATTAAAAGTTCATAGAAAACACAACAATTTGAGTGCCTTCATTTTTTGCACATGCAACATAATTAAAATCACTCAAATTCATCTAGGTTCTCTTTCCTTTAATCATATCAAAACAAATCTCAGTGCACTTTGGATGATGTAAGTATTCAAGCTCTGAGAAATTAAAATGCATTGAAGTCTTACCTAGAACATTTCCTGCAGGCACTTCTTCAAGCTCTTCAAGTTCTCTTCCCATGAGCAAGTATAGATTCTCCAACGTACAGCAAGACATATGAGGTACTAAAGGCAGATCCTCTGTAGCAGAACATTGGGATGACAGCTACACAGAATAAAACAACCAGTAGTGGATATTTATCACCTACTTCTGATATAAACCTCCTCCTGAAAGCCCCCTTGAGCCCCAAAACTAAGAAATACATTCTAAAGTATTTTCATTTCATAAGTTAGACTTGTATACTTAGTTGTTTCCCTTCCGAGAATTCAGTTTTACAGCAAACAAGCAAATGGTACCCGGAAAATAAGAAACTGTGCTTGCTTTGTTGCTGTTTAAGTGCAAACTACTTGTCTCTTACTGTTCATCGTCATTAACAGAAAAAATGTTTTAAGGTAATTATTTTAAGGTAATTATTAGCTTCATGATTGCAATCTCAATACATTTACCACCACTTTTTTCAATACCCTTTTTTCAATACCAGCAAAATCAGTTGAATATGTAAAACCAAAATACATCATTATAGTAACAGACTTCAAACTTTCTTTCAAACAAGATAAAAGTTTTTATTGATTAGCAGTTATTCGTCTGAGAAGAAAACTTCCTCTAGTAGGTTAGAATGTACTTCAGTAAGAAGCTTTTACTGGACCGGACAAGTTTTATGCTTCGCTTTAAAATCTGCAAACCAATTTTATTCATACAACATAAAATTCATATTAAATAGAAAAATAAGGGCAGTTTTATCCAGATGTAATGCTAGCAAATTCCATTTTTGAAGAACTGCTTCTTCTTTGGAGGTACTTAGATTTACTCTATTGTCTAAGACATTTCAAAGACACAAAGCAAAATTAAATCCAACATGAGCTGGAGTCAGCCATATCTAAAATGTTTCACCTTCACTGGATTTGAAATAGTTACTTTCAATAACATATTGCAAGTGAAATCTTCAAGCAGATTTTTGAGCCATTACCTTCACATTCTATGATGAAATTAAGATCATAAGTGCACATCTGGTATTTACTAAAGTATTTCATCATCCTAAAGAATTAAGCTAAATGAATGTTTTTTTAAACATCAAATAATTAACTGTGGAGATTAAGCAGGCAAAGTAGGAAAAAGAATATCAGAAGAATCAACAAAATGGAAAATGCTGCATATCCGTAACATAACGACTAACAGCTTCCAGCCTCTCAGTAGTTTAATAGGTCTTAAAATACACCATTATTTATATTGTATTCAAATCTTTACACAACTCCTCTGTCCATGGATGTGCAGCCACTACGATATAATTATTCTCATTGCAAAGCTCTGGGTTCAGCACACAGCTGAAAGTCAAACAATAAGCTTTGAAGCATCCTGTGCGCTTACAAACGTGTTCAGACATTTTGTGCCTGTCTTTGGTTTCGTAGGAGAAAAAAAAAAATAAAAAAAATCAATCAACACAAGGCTTTAAATCAAATTATCTTGAATCTAATTAAAAACAGATTATACATGTAGACATTTAACTGACATCTCTTTATAGGACAGCAGAAAGTAAAATATCTTTTATTAGGCACGAATAGGCTATAATCCTTAGATTAAGGATTATCTATTTATCTACTCCTCTTAAAGAAAACGTACATAGGCTTGAGATCTTTAGCCAAAAAATAATAAAGAAAGTCTATACCTTCTTCACAACAGCAACTTTATTACTAGAATAAAATAAACAATAACTTATATAAACTACTTCCCTAAGCTACATTGACTCTTCTTGGAATTTCTGATTTGACCTTTTTTTGGAGTAAGCAATACATTAAAAGTTGCCAATATTTCAAAAGAATGCCAAGTTATGGTAACATTTCACTATCACTTCTTACCTTATGCAAAGATTCAGCAGGATCATATTTGGGTCCCAAAACAAAGATCTTTTGCCCTCTTCGTACCACACCACTGAACACTCTAGCAAAAGCAATGAAAGACTCCTTGTTGTCTGCTTCCTGTTTCGCTGCCTTTGAGGTCACGACATCCATTTGATCAGTGAGCTGTTGCTCTTCACCTAATCAAAGTTACAAAAAATATATCAAGTATAAAGGCAGCTTCTATTTCATCAGCTGAAGAAAAACAAAAAGTCAGTTACATACTGTGGTATTACATCTGACGACACACCGAAAGACAGAAAGAATCCTCCACTGTACCTCATAGTCCAGCCTCATTTATCAATCATTGCTTCTGCACCAATTTATTCTTAGCATTTTCTTCAAAAATACAACACATACTCTCATAAAAGCTTTGAGGAATTAAAAGTTGTATTGGCATAAAGTATGTTAGCAACAAGTCTGTGATGCAAATCTAGTAGCAGCAAACCAAATAAACCTGTCACTATCCACATGGGCAGAAATAAACCATTCTGTATTCCTACTTAAAGTGAAAAACTATTTTTTTTGCAAAACATTCCCTTAAGGCATCATCTACCCACAAGTGACTCCAAGACTATGCACAATAGCAGGCTTATAAACAGGTATCCATGACACTATTACAGCATTTATAAACTATCATCTTGCCAGTAACTCCCTCCTCACTCTTCATTTAGTCCCACCTATTGAGCTGTTTAGACTTGACTGTTCATAATCCGCCACTTGACAACACCCAAAAGCTACAATTATATATACTATAAGGAAACAGCTATCAGATCATTATATACCTTTCTTATCACCAGTGCTTCCAGTCCCTTCAGATGAATTTTCACTTGGGGGCCTTTCAGAAACCTCCTTTCCTTGACTTGCTGCCATTTTTCCTGCATGCCTCTGCTTTGCAAGTTCACGTCGTTGAGCTATTTCTTCTTGGGTTAAAGGCCTAAATTGTATTTTAAAATATTAGCATTTGGAAATGGCCTTTACTTTACAATAAATTAAATCACACCAATTAGAACATTAATTTCTCCATAATACGTATTTTAATCCAGCTAAAATAAACAAACTATTCCTCTATCATGTTTAGAAAGAGGTTACCACATTAAGCTTTCATATATTTCATTAAAATAAATGCAGTTGCTCCCAGTGATGTGTGAATTCTCAGTTTTTCAGAAAAAGACTCAAGCCTATTTTTTAAATTGCTCTTTACATCACGTCCAATATATTATTCTGAGCTAGAAAGACAGCTAAGACTAAGTAGTGTGCAAATCTAGACTTATCTGTACCAAGCTGGTCAGAAAAACTTTTCTTCCAAATATGCAAGAATCAAATGCTCTCATTTTAAATTACCTGTGATTTCTTTTTTTTTTTTTTTCATTAAACTATTCTTGGCTGGTTTTACAGCAGGTGTTAAAATGCAGGAAACTGACTTTGCCTGCTATAATATCCTTCCCATAAAATAACCTGTCCATAAAAGACAAGAGCCTTGACTGAAGCAACAACAAAGAAATGAATTCAAATATTCTGATGCCATTTCCATCTGCTCACTGGTAAACCCTATCTCAAAATAAAGGGTTTTAACATATGATTTAAAACAAAAAAAGTAACAACAAAATAAACATATAGATAAAATAGCAGTATTTAAGACAGGCATTTTCACCCTTCCTTAACACAGGCAGCACAAAAAGATGTACTTTTAAATACAACCCTTCCCAAGCAACTTAAGCTGCAAAGTAGATACACGTCCATTAAATCTGAAAGTGCTGCCTGAAGTTGTGTGCTTGATTTTTGAATCCGGCCCTAAGTGAGAATTTGTGAGATGAGGTTTTCAAAGCCCAAGGAAGTTCATTTTAGATACTGGACATCTGTCATTTCCGTCCCTTCTCTGCTTCTATTTCCCTCATAAAAGAGCTACACACATTCTTAAAAATAAGAAATTCTGTTTAGGAAATTCAAGATCCTCTATTTCTTGTGAAACATGGTGTCAGGTGCCAACAGCAAAAACATTTTCATTATTGTGGCTTAAAAGATTGGGGGAAAAAAATGTTACGCAGATTTTTTCTTTTTCCATTGGAATTAGAATGTTTTCAATTTATTATTCCCCATTGTGAGCAATGAAACATGTACTGCCTTCCAGCATTAATAAATTTATTTCCAAAATAACAACAATGTATTTTTTCCCATTATATAAGTATTTGTAAGACTTCTAACCTAACCTGAGATGAGACAGAATTCTCTCTACCATCCACCTGCACTTGTAAAGCACAAGCAGACCAGCAAATCACGACACATAAAGTGCTTGTTTATTCTCAAGAAGGATAACATAATCCCACACCAAAACCCCATCTGCATTTGCTAATGTGACGAGAGCAAGGACAACAGCTCTAAGTATGAAGATGTTTTAGGGTTCTTTCAGTATGAAGCATACAGACCAACAACAGAGAGAATCAGAAGTGCCCTGTTAGCTTTATATTGTTTAGTAGCTGCAGACAAGTCACAGGGTCTCTTTAATTTCCACATTGTGAAGTGTAAACTATACTCCTCCTCTGCAACAAAACAGTTCAAGATTTGTTGAACCCTCTTGGATGCAAAAGAGCCGTGTTTCTTCACCAAATGACAAATAAATATCAACTTTAATTAATGAATGAATCACATCCACATATCAAATCGACCACTCCAAATGACAAAGAGGGAAACAACCCGTCACTAAAGGGTCAAAGTTTTGGTATAAAAGTACAGACAGTAAGGACACTGGTTGGACATTTACTCTGCCCCTAATTGGATTAATTAGATAGTCATGGATAGATGATGTGGCTGAGGCCAACTCAGTCTCAATACATCTTTTATATCATGATATGCATGTCTTCTGTATATCATACATTCTGTAGTAAACTATTTATTAAAAAAAAAAAAAAAAAGTTTAATAGAACACTTCATTTTACCAAAATACTTTCCAGAACTTGAGAAATATACTTTGAGCAGTTATTATACTTATATCAAACCCAAATAGTAAGCTCAAAAGACCACAAAAATTACCTCTGAATTTAAAAATACCTCTAAAAATTACCTAATAGACATTCCCTAATCCACCAAGAATAGAATGCTAGAATTTGAAACAGTTTCACAACTTGGAACCTGGAAGAGACACATTACATGCCATGGGAAAGGCAAATGTGACGAAACTGCACTCATAAACTTCCCAGAATGTTATTATTAGTGATTTAAATAATCTCTCATATAGCCATTGTGACAGAATCAAGAATCTGCATCTCTGAAATTTCAGACAATGTGTTCAATTTGTTTATTTTATTGCAAAAGAGAGTGAGGCTGAACAATAGAAAATGCAAAGCAGATGGTGAAGAAGAAAACTTTTGAAAATGAAGACTTCTGTTGTTCAAAGCTATTTAAGGGTTTGGAATGTCTGAAAAATTCCCAGGGGTAAGAGAGTGATAGGAAAAGTAGTGAGGAGACAGCCAAGGGATAAATGCAGCCTATATGTGAAGGCACAGAATGCACATGAGGATGTATGTATGCATTCCAACACGTTTTATTATCCAAAAATGCTTTTCATTTGTGTAAATAATTCCGAGAGCGCAAGTAAAATGTATGCTCCCCTCCCATCTCCTCCTTATATGGTACTGTTATAAATATCACTGCATTTAGGTGTCAGACAGCCTTTACCAAAAATCTCAAAGGTGTCTCAAAATTCTGAACGCACAAACTGCAATACACACATAAGCACTGTTAATCACATTCTCAATTTTATAAGAAGCAGATTGAGTGTGGGCAGGTTTTCAGCTAGTAGGTAAAACCCCGACTTCCACCCTAGTTTGTGTCAGCATTGATTTTCACAAAATTAGTCACCCCTACTAGTATCATTAGAAATCAGAAAAGTGAGATCATGAGATGTCAAATAAATCCTTACATAGAATTGTAACACACTCAAGCAGAACACAGCACAAGATTAATGCACGGATCTGCAATAATGCCCAGGTTAAATTATTCCCTGATTTATTCTATTTGTCCATTTTTTTTCCCTCTAGTCCATAAGAAAAAATACAGACCACAAGAAAAGCCAACGAAAAGAGTCCACACAGTCATAGAAAATGAGTAAATTTTGGAGCAGAAAGAGGTTCCCTGCCTACAAGAGATGGTACAACACACACACTGTACACATGAACCAGGCACAGTGGCCAACCACATTATTACTAACTCACATTAAGCTCAACCACATGGTAAACAAGAACTATGGAAATAACATGGCAAGCAGTGTAACATACACAATATTATCACCCAGCAGACTGTTGATGCAAGAGACTTCAGGTAAAATAAACAAGCTGATGACAACTATTTTCTTACTGCCACATTCCTCATGGATAGCTCATTCCTTTCAGACTGAATGACAACTAAACTTCTTCACTCCATCAACGCTGTGAATGATAGTTTTTCTGCCCTTCCATGTTATGAAAGACAGATTCTGTTGGAAAACATTTGAAAAATTCATAGTCAGAAATCACACACAAATTGGCCTCTGGGTTCTAAATAAACCACTGGGTTGGAGTTTTTTGTTTTTGCTTTTCTTTCTAAATTTTAGACCATTTGAAGAAGGAAGCATCAGCCAGAACACCACTTCCAGAGATTGATACCGCCTGCAACAAGTGTCTGCAGTGCATCTGCCATGCCTTTGGAGGATGAGGATACTTTCTCTCCATACAGTTTCTAAACTTTAAATTACATGCTCTCATGGGCACATGCTTGATTCTGTCAAACTCAGGAGGCTTAACATCTTAAAATCTAAGTAATGGAACGAATTGCACATAGAGGTTGTGGAAGCCCCATCTCTGCAGGCATTCAAGGCCAGGCTGGATGTGGCTCTGGGCAGCCTGGTCTGATGGCTGTAGACCCTGAACATAGCAGGGGGTTGAAACTAGATGAGCATTGTGGTCCTTTTCAACCCAGGCCACTCTCTGATTCTAATTTATAGAGAATCTTCTGGATTGCACTTCACGACACCAACATAAGCATCTTTTTTTTTAACGTCACCACAATCCCTATGCAGTTTCTGGTAGAAATCCATGTCTATACACAAAATGAACAACCGAAAATTACCCAGAACAGTATTTACGTAAAATCTTAGTGGTCTTACAGGACTCCAGAAAAAAAAAAAGGCATAAATGGATAACTTTTCATCTTCTACTATCATACATTAAACATCATTCACTCTGAGATGCAAAACAAAACTAAGACATCAGTATCAAGCTCTCATACCTTATTCTGAAAAACTGCCCTGACTGACACACCAACCTGTGATGTACCTGGCATAGTAAGTGCACGACAAAGAGAGAAGAAACTTGAAACAGAACTCCTTCAGAATGCTATATGCTTTTCTCTCCCAGGCTCACAAATACAAATACTAAATTATGCCCAGAGTTTCACATACCAGCTCTTAAATGAGTTCCAAAAATTCAAGTGTATTCTGGATTTAAATGTACATTGTTACAATGACATTTATTTCAGCATTTTGAAAAGCATATATGACTCTGTCAATGACATAACTGGGTGCCTCTCCAAATGTAAACCTGTAAATACGACAAGCTGTTTGAATGACTCAGGGCATATTCATTTCTAATGCACCAGCTGCAATCTAGTACAAAATTCTTTTTAATGCAAACAGAAAATTATGGGTTCAGCTCAAACTGAAGTCACTGAAAATCATACTGTCTTTAACTACCTAAAAGGAAACAGTAATTCCTTAAAGAGCACGAGTTTTTATGACTGTTACCTACTTATAATCAAGACAACGTAAAGTGTTTTCAGTTGAAGTCAGGCAAAAATCACTGGATTTGCATGTTTTCTGCAATAAAGCATTTAGGAAACAATAGAAAGGAGACAAAGTACACTACAGTCTGTTGGTTTAAGACATGCAAACACGGGAAAGAAACTATTATAATAATTTCACGCAGTTGTATAAGAAAGGACTGATCTCAAAGTGACACTGATCTCAGAGTGCAAACTCTGGAATGTGGAGAATGCACTATCTTTCAATACTATCTTCAGGAAAATGCCAAGGATGTTATAGGTTTCATATCCCTTCTGCACTTATGAAATACCATTTTAGCAGCTCAGGTTATTAGGTCATTAGGCCTTTCTTTACTACTATTTAGAAGTAGAAGTTGAATATGTAACAATAAATAAGTACAGCTATCACAAATAATTGTGATCTTTTAATACGAAGCAAGGAGATCCAGAGAAGCCAATCTGGTCCTATTTCCCATTAATTTTGGTTTTAGATATCTTTAATATCTAAGGTGAAGTAGATCATATTGCACTGTTTTAGTAGTCTCTTAATTTGTTTGCTTACTCCACCCAACTGAGAGACCAGCAATTTTCACAAGTTTACTGAACTTAATATCTTCAAGATCTCCACCTCTGTCTCAATTCATTGGAATTAGCAAATAACTTCACAAGTTCATCCAGAAGAAACTGGAAGAAAAAGCATGCTTACACAATTCTTATTTCTTAAAACACTGACAAAAAACTCAGTGTCACAGTGGTACAAGAAGTCAAATTCCAAGTCTCCCAAAGTGAGATAAACATAAACTGCCAACCAGTTGAAATCTGACCACAAATTCCAAAAATTCATTTTCTACTTATTCTAGTATTATAACTTCTGGCAAATCTTGTTATTTAAACAGCAAAAGAAAAACAACAACAACAACAAACAGCAATTTTAGTATAGAAACTATTGATTTTTAAAGTCACCTTCTAGACGATATTAGTTGCCAGCAGCAGTCTCAAAGCAAGATGGATTTTTAATTAAAACAACCTTCTTTATCATTTACTGAATGCCCTGGACATAGAAAAGCCTTTCTCTTTTCCCAGGCCGCGATTAGAAAGTATTATAGGCAAGTGGAAGAAATAAGACAAACTATAAAATAACACTATAAGACAAAGTCAATTCGCAGCTACAAAGAAAACTACAAAAAGGTAACATTACACAGTAGCACCTTGCAAAAGGAAAGGAAAAGAAAGCAAAAGCATGGATCTGCTTGTTACCTCTGGAAGCACAACAGCATAAGTCTCCCAAAACAAAACAAAGAAAAAACCAACAAAGAACACAATGCACTCTACAGAAAAGTATCTGTTTCTTTACATGCTTTAACACGTTTAAAAATACCCCCACTCAAGAGGATGCAAACAACCTAGCAGATAGGTCCTGCAGTTAAGCATCAGAACACTCAAGAACAGTAATAGCCCTTGAAAGTCAACATGAAATCTAAACATACAATACAAATATCTTTTGATATTAGCAAATATGAAACCACTGTTATTACAGACTCTTCACCTACATAGGTTAAGCATGTAGCTCCCTCTGTTCACACATCCTTAAGGAGGATCCTCAGGGAGCCTTATTTGATCCTCCTGGTTTCAACACTGCATCTCAGCACACCCATCACAGTCTTTGCTGCACCACTGTAAACAGCACATATTGGCCAATATATTTCAAAGCACATTGAGGGACCACATTACACAATTGTATAATTTTAAAACATTGGTAATCTGTTGCACTGACAATATTTTTTTCAGTTTTTCCTTCTTTTTTAGAAATAAACCCATTTTCTGAATTCTTCAAGAACTGCTCATCTATAGAACCTTAACCATTAAAACATTGAATCACACATTTAGCTACATTACTAGTTTTCAAAATAATGGGATCCAACTATCACTTCAAAACAAACTCCCCACTGTTACCTAATCAGCAAAATTAAATGGTGAGGATAATGACTGGTTACTTCGAAAGTAAAGTCAGGCGATTTCACTTTAATACAGACAACCAGTAACTAATTGAATAACTAAAGACTTCAAGAAAAACCATGCAGAAAAGCTAATAAGAAAAACACCACAGTGTTCAATTTCCTAAATAAAGGTAGGGAAAGGACACTGCCTACAGTCAGAGCTGGTATCCTACAAATTCCCTAGAAACAACTCCAAGCCAGTTCTCACTCTGCTGCAATATTATCTCAAAAAAACCACTTTTCAGTGATTTAGTCTAGACACATTTACCTACATAATATTACGATTTTTGGATGAGCTTTGCATCATTTGAACTATCACTCAAATGTAATCTTCCACTCAACTCAGTAAACAATTTGATGTTTTCCAACCCTGATCAACAACAGTCAAATTCCTGAGGGTGTATGACTAAAGAAAATTTCAAAAAAAGGCAAACGAGAAAGATGCAAGATGAATATTGGAAGAGACAGGGAAGCAGAGTTTATCCATGAGTGGTCATGGAGAAGTATGCAAACTATGTAGAATGAAAATATTAAGTGCTATCCATTAGTCCTGGGAAAGTCACAATCTCTCACACATGGTCTTCTGCTTGAAATCACAAAACAGGACCTGTAGTAGCTCATTTCATTGTTGTTGCTGCAACTAAAATCCTGAAAATGTGCCAAATACTTTCTGTGTCTGGTATATTTAAAAGCTACTGCTGCCTCTGTGTTGCATCATGTCAAACAATCTTGATTCTCTCAACCAATAAAACAATGGATAGCTATCATTGGCAGAATAGTGAGAAAGTGGAAGCCTCAGTGTATTTGGAATGAAAAATAACTCTTCTGTAATCGAGTACCTATGAGGGAAAGCAGACAAAGCAGGAATAGCAGCGCAATGCTGCACTGATGCCTGATCACACTCAGCATCACAATAGAGAACTCAAAGCAAAACAGCACCATCTAGTGTCTTGTCAATACACAAGTGTAATGTGCTTGTTAGGTTTTGTTTTTTTTTACCCTGAAGTCAAACTTAATGCAGGAAAGAATTTTTGGTGGAAGATTTTAGATAACCGTGACAGACAGAGACAGATTGCGGTCTGGGCAGTGAATGAAATAATGGAAAAATCTTCAAGGGTTGTTACAGCAAGAGTGTCATCTTATGCACATTCAAAAGTCCAATCTAGTAAAAAGCTTAATATACTGTGTTACTTAGCTGTAAGTAACAATACTTTTAGCTTTGAGATCATAAAAACATAATTAATCCCTGAAGATACTAACGCAGATTAGAAGTGACATGATCCATCTCCTTACCTTGGTTTATTGTGCGGCAACGCCTTTACATCAACAGCAAACATTTTGGAAACAAAAACAATCACTGGGGCCGTTCCTTCACTACTGCATTTCAGAAAAGCTGAACAAACATAAAGGTTATTTGCAACATTTTTTCCCCCAACTGTATGGTAGCTTTCCATGACTGTTACAGGAATTACTGTACACAATAAAAAGACTAAAAGTGTAGAAACATAGACCCTTCATAATAAACCACAAAGTACACATACTCCAGCTAAACATATTGTTATGATACTTAAAACTGCATTTCATAGACTGGTTAAGATCAAAATGAAGAGATAGAGAGTAGCTTAATATTTAGACTGCACTATTAATCCAGTGCCTCACTGTATTATTCCTCCAAGGCAAAAGTCCTGCAAGCCCCTAGACACTCATGGCTTCACGAAATTCCAACAACTCAGCTGCAAGAATGGATCTACTTCAAATGTTAACACATTCAATACTTAGGAAATACCTTTTTCCCCATCAAATTTGGAGCTCATTATCACAATCAAAGCAAACAATACTTTTAAGACTTAACAACATATAAAATAAATTGTATTCTAATGCTGTTTTATCTTTATCTTTTATCTTCTACACATGAAAATATTGTAGTCATAAGCACTTTACAATTAAGAAAAAACTTACTATAATGTGAAGTACCCTATTTTCATAACCAACAGCCAAAAGACCCAAGTTTATAAAGGCAACTTTCTTGACTTACACTAATATGATACTTTACATTGTCCTGAGAACACATTCATTGTACTTCAGAGAAGGAAGAAAGCATCAGTTTCCTCACATCAAGAAACAATTCCTAGCAATCTCTCAACTTGACATCTCCTCCCAAGTGGACATTTGATATCTCATCCCTCTGGATTCAATGAAGCTCTCTGTAAAACACTGTCTCTCTGTAAAACACCTCTTATTACACTCCCAGAGTTCAGAAATTATTTCAACTGCTCCTAGTTTAAGCGTGCTAAGCCCCACCTGACCCAGCTCCATGCTGTCACCAGAGAGCAGAGATCAGCACTGCCCCTCTGCTCCCTGTGAGGAGCTGTGAGCTGCCATAAGGGCTCCCCTCAGCCTCCTCTGCTCTGAGCTGAACTGAACTACATGATGAGTTCCACTGTTTAGCTATAAATACAAGTATTAACCTTGTAACTTCCCAAAATCCAGAGTCTGAGTCTTAGACTTTGTCATTTGCAGCTTGAGTTGTCTAAAAGTAATGAATATATGAGATTGAGGAAAAATATCAGGTGTAAAAATAAGACAATACTATGACACATCACAGATAAACATCAACAAAACTACAAGTGAAATAATTACATACGTCTAAATAGAGGTTACCACGCATCTTACAATCCAAAGACAAACCAAATAATCAAGATTGAAGCAAAGCTGTGCTCCTGCTACGGCTGAGCACCCACCGCTTTTCAGTTCCTGGGTTTCTGGTGGTAAAGAATCAAAGGTTTTAGCTCCAACACACATCAGCTTTTCCACTCTCTCCGCAGTGATGTCAAGGGGACTGGGAAGTTTACTACACACCATAGCTAAAGCATATTGCTAAGGATATAGAGAACCTTCTTTATATTTCCTTACTGGAAGACAAATGCTTTCAATCTCTGTTTCTCTAAATCAACATCATCGTGTACTAACTGCCATCCACGACAGATCCAATCCCTGTCTCTCACAGCACACTTGAGTCAGCAACCATTTCTGACATTTGCCCACATGCAGAGCACAGAGTTAAGTAGGGATGGCCCACTCTGTGTGCAACTGGGAAGCTAGGAACTGCACAACTGATAATTTATAGAGCTAGTATTTGTAAAGCATTAATTTGCACATATCTACTAATCAACAAGTGCATGTAAATGAACATGTTTGCATATGCAGTTATTAAGATATTCAAAACGTTTTGTCTAACAGAAGAAGGTTCAAGAAGTAAAATCTCAATCATGCTATGAATTTATTAACGTCCTTCTTGGTGGCAATCACAGAGCTCTGCCTTAGATAAGTGTTGTAGCGAACACTCGCTCCCCACTATCACAATAATATAAATGTCTTCCTATGATTACTCACAGCTTCTTCATCAGTACCTTCACTTATTATGAGAAAGTATGCAATACAAACAGTCTGCCCTCTTTGCACTGTCTCTTACTTCGTTATCATCTCAGGTACTTTTGTTAGTTTGTTTTCAAATCAAGCCATCATTACTTTGGCCTTTATTTCTAACACTCCTAACATCTTGAAAAACAATGTCAGAACAGAAACTATCATTAAAGGGAAATGTAAAAGCAGATATTCCTAAGGAATTTCTCAAATGGAGGCATCAGAGAATACATAAATAAAAAAACCCAGCACTGGCAAAGTACCATTACAGCTAGCATCAAATAAGCCTAGGCACTACACAATTTAGAATGCACTCTTTCAAGTCTATGAACCTCCAACAGAACAAAAAGCTGCATCTTCCTGAAGGATACAAAGGACTGCATCAGATATAGGGAGCCACTGACTACAAATGGCATTAAGATGAACTTTGGGGTCTGCATGCCGTGATTCCCGGGGACCAATTTTTAAGCCCAACGAGGTAACGATCTTCTCAATTTTTTCTTTATCTCTGTAAGGAAAATACAAGCCACGTCAGTAATATCTAACATGCATTCCTTGCTAGAGTAGTCCAAAACACCACCGGAAAAGGATTCTGTGAAAGCTTTACAGGTTCTTCTCACCTTTTCATAACAGCTTCATATAGACTCCATATGTTGTCCAACACCAACTGCACAAACAAGGGCTTCTTTCCTTTTGACTGGTAGAACATGAAGAGACATGCAGCCAGTTATCAGCACTTCCATATTTTTCCAGAAGGCTTAAGGCTCCACTTTAAAAAAGCATTTTCCTAAGTAGTATGTAAAATCTTTATTCAAAATCAACCCCCCTATCTCCTGTTCCTACACAAGATCAACTCTTGTCTAAGAAATGGCATAAATCACTAAACTAACATGGAATTTTAAAGTGCAGAATAAGGGTTTCAATTTCAGAGAAAGAGCCTGATAAACATAGAATACATCCACCTTGAGCATGGTTATCTTCTCTTAATCCTCACCTACTGAGAAAAAAAAAGTCATCAGATGAAAATAGGGAAACTCCTACCCTCTGAATGGCAGAAACAATGCCCACAAAAGTACTGTTCTCATGCCAGTGTTTCAAGCACAGCCTTCAATAACAATTCACATCTCAGTATGGCAAAAATTCTCTAAAATCCTAAATCGGGAGCTGCAGAAGCACTCTTCAGTTCAGATGACAGAGGCCCATTCACTACACTGGTTCCTACACTACCAATCTTGCATCCGTCTTCTGTGTTTTGCTGTATCCTGAATCTCTAAAGCTGGAAACAAAAAAAAACAAACAACTAAATAAACCCCAGGTAATAGTTCTGGCAATTGCCTACCTGATCACCTTTCATTATCTTCTTTGCTTTTGTATTTAGATAATAATCTCCCCATAAAGTCTTCAGCAGCACTGCAGGCTTGATTCCAATCTTTTGGCTGTACAGTTTTGCAAAATGCTCAATGCTGAAAGCAAACAAAATGTATCTTGATTAAAGTGTAATGCTGTTTACGTGTGCTTATCAGCCTAAGCAAGCGACAGCTTACACAAATCTCATGACCTTGTTTTGCTCCCTTTTTCTTTCCCCTGCCTAAAACGTTAGCTCCTGTTTTTTCACATTTACACCTACAAAAACATTCAATGGCAACAGCTCAAAGATGCCAGCAGTATTTGTATGTTTTTGTTTTATTTTAAGTCAGTTTGAAGGCTGAACTTGTTTTAACTAAACAAACACTTGTACAACTTCTTGAGAAAAAATATCAAATACAGTACAAAAGTTTTCAGTATTTAAAGTCACATCCCTCTAACTTATCCTAAAGAGGTACTGCTATACATTTAACTGTGACCAGAATGGTTAGAATTAAAAATCAAGTATTTTTTCTAGCCATTCTTTAGCCATCCAATGATGGCAATTATTTTCTATTTTAAGCACTTCTTAAAGCAGTGTTCCAAATAACAACATGTCTAACCCACAAAACAACACAAATTTTAAGGGGAGGGGATACAAGCACTGTAAACTTATGAAAGTCTTAAGTCAGAATATGAACGCTTTCCTTAGTAGATGTGAAAATGGATTAGAACTACATGCAGAGTACTGGGTAATTTGCAGTTAACGTTTTGTTTTGGAAGCCTGCAAAAGGAAATATGTGCAAATAGCACTTTGGTTCTGAGAAGTTGAAAGGTGACCTGGGTTTAATATTACCATTCTAGGTATGTTGTCAGACAACAATACACCAACATGCAAAAGTTTCAAGAGTTTTTTTCAGTTTCCTTCACTGCAGTGATAAGAGCTCAAGTTAAGACTAAAACCGTACCAAATAATGAAATCCAAATTAAAGCCTGAGCTTGGGTTACGAATGCCAGAGTTTAAGGTTTTACAACAGCTAAGAAATGTATTGGATTAGCAGGTGAATCTCTTTAATTACAGACTCGTGCTAAAGCTGAGGACTCCACCTTGTGGCCAGTCAGAACAGAGGTGCGTCATCCTAACCATAGCATGCTGCCCTCCAAAACTGGTTGCTGAGAACAGGACTGCAAAAACAGAACTTAGCACACACTCAGATCAGTCACCCTGCTAATCCTGTGAAATTGTTCTATCCTCACATTCTTAGTTTTACTTCAGTCATAGTGTTTCCAACTGTGTAGTGTTAATATATATTAACATACATATATTAACAATATATATGTGTATATGATGTTGCGTATCACAGGGAAAGAAAAATCACAAGTAGGAAGGAACCCAAAATACTTCAAATCTGAGGTTACCTGCAGCAAACACATATTAAAAAAAAGGCAACAAATTAAACTTCATACCTACCCAAAACCCCAGCCATCAATTGCACTGGCAAATACCACATTTCCATGGTCTGGAGAAAAATAGAGGTGGGAATCATCAGTATCTTCCAATCCAGCACTCCAGTCATAAATTTGATCTCCAGCTGCTGTGTCAGAACTACTTTCACTTTCGGCTTCTTTTTCAGCTCTTTCTTCTAAGACTTTTGAGGTAAAGAGTGATCCAGTGACTGCATTTATCTACAAAAGGGCAGGCAAAAATACCCAAATATCTGTACACTCCTTCACAGCACTTGTAATTAAAACACAATTCCCCCTACCCTCCAAAACACATAGGTTTTTGGTTTTTCTTTTTTAAGAACTTTGTGCACTTATGATTCATTCTGCAATCTAAAACACAGACCTCGTGTATCTAACCCTGTCAATCTGAAGACAGTGGGAGTTCGACAGACTAACATTTCAGCTTACAGTAGGTTTTCTGATTTACTCAGTCATGTCAGGATTAAATCAGCTTTAGAATATCACCCAGTGTTTCTCAGAAGAAGGAATGATGAAATATAAACACATAAATGCCAACAAACAACAACAGAGGGCAAAGGGAAACAATGCAGGTAACTGTTGAAGGAGCTCCGAAAGTAGTTTGAAGGCAGTTTACCTTACAACCTGAGAAGAGTTAACTTCACTCTGGCATAAATCATTATCAACAACAGTCTAAAGATATTTGTCTGGCCTCAAAGGAGCTCAGGCAATTTATCAGGGTAAGACATACAGCATGTTATTTCTAAAAGCAAAGAGATTTCCACAATGCCTTGTCCAGTGACATTTCAGTCTCTTTTCTCCATCAAAGACACTCAGAATGAGCCCTATATCATTAATTCATTTTCTTTTCAGTTGGTTAAATGAGACAAGAAGTCCCAGCGCTCTGTTCCACAATGTAAGGAAAATTGGTTTTGTTGCAGTTATAAGCCACTGAAAACCACAATCTCTCTCAATACAAGAATGGAGACAAGCCGGGGGGGAACTCACAACCAAGTTGTGAAGAACAAGAATACCTGTTCTAAAATATTCTTAAGGTGCATGTATGCCTCCTGAGGGGTTAACTTCAGCTCCACAATCAAGCGATCAATTTTATTTATCACCAATACCGGACGAATATTTTCTAGCCATGCCTGCCGTAGAACTGCTTGAGTCTATTAAGAAAGAAAACAGTTTAAAAGAAAGCCCATTACAGAAAGCTTGATACCACAAGAGATAGAATGTTCCATAGGGATAGTTATTACAGAATTCTACAGAGAAAATTTTTACAGCTAAAAAGCCCACAAAACTAACCCACATTCCTATAAAAATCATTAAAAAAATATATCATTATTTTGCATAATTCTTCCATTTTCAATACTCTAAAAGCACACAACAATATTAAATAATTTGCTTCAGACATTGAATTTTTCTCTATACAAATATGCTATTACCAGAAATATTACACACAGTTTTTCAACCCACTTAACAGCTTTACTCAATTTTTCAGCAAAATCAAAAAATAAAATTGCCCTCTTTCAGACCTTGAGTACTTGATCATCCATTACAAGTGTCCAGAACTCCTTACGCCACCTTAACTTTTATTTCCACATAATATATTCAGACATATAAACAATTTTGATTTGCTTACTCACTCTACACTGTTCTCTTTCACTAATACGCTTTTTATTTCACCTGTGGACAGACGCCTTCAACAGCATCCACCACTATGATGCAACCATCACAGAGTCGGACAGCAGTAGATACTTCTGAAGAAAAATCCACATGCCCTGGGGAGTCTATTAAATTAATCAGATACTCCTGACCACCTAGGATCAAACAATAAATATTTCAGAACAGTTTCCATAAATAAGTAATTTGGCCAGGTTGTTATACTGCTAAGCTAGTACTGATTTCCAAGGATAAAATTTGCAGTAACCATTAAGCTCAAGAAAAATTTAAACACGCCCGGAAAACTGCCAGCAACATAGCATCCAGTGGCTATATATGAAGCAGTTTATCTCGTAACTTCTAAGATGAATTAACTTTAGACTTCCCTGATAATGATGGGTTTGTGCAGGGATAAAGGTACTGTCTGTCTTTAGTACCTTGGTTAACGTTTGGATACATGCCCAAGACTTTGCAGAATCATGTCTAACACAGAAACATACAATCTACATAGAAAAAGATCTCAACAGTGCCAATAGAAAGATGGGGGGAAAAATCCACTAATCAATCAGTTTTGTACTTGCTGGCATCAACAACTTACCTTTCTCAAAGTGCAAAGAAATCGCGCTGGATTTCATCGTTATCCCTCGGACCTGCTCATCTTCCCTGCTGTCCAGATATCGCAACTGAGGGCAAAAACAGAAGAGGAAATAAATACAGGGAATTATCTTCACGAGTTATTAAATGCTAAAGAGTGTAACTGCACAAAGATAAGGATTAACAAGACTAGGAGGTGGGCTTCCCTTCATCATCACAGTTTTGTTATAGATGAGCTGGGAACTCTACCTTTCCTGCTAAGCGGCTGGAGATTATCCCATTGCTGGATATCAGGCAATCTGCTAGTGTGGTTTTGCCTGAAAGGAAACACAAATTACTAAGTTTAATTACAGAGAACAGAAAACGATGTGACAGCATCACAAATGCTGACACTAGCACAGAACAGAACCAGAAAATCATTGGAGCTGGAAAGGATTCTATGGTTCTACACATGCATGTATTCCATTTGTGCCAACATTCACCACCACGGAACGTTCAGTTTCAGCTATGACAAGTTATTTCGAAGTTAACTGTCCGCACCGGGACAAAACCAACGCGTATCGGCACACTGCCCGCTCATCTGAATGAGGCGCTGGGTCGCCGCACCGCTCACCGTGATCCACGTGCGCCAGCACACAGATGTTCCTGATGCCGGCAGCCTTTTGCTGGAGTCCCGTCATCTTCCCCACGCTCGTAAGGACCATGGCTGCTTAGTCCTGCGACAGAGGGCAGCGCTCAGCCGGGGCACCGCGCGACGATCGGCGCTCCGCTCGTTACGTAACCGCGCCGGCAGCGGCCCCTCAGAGCGCGGCTCAGGCGGGGCGTCGCGGGCTCGGACACCGCCCGCACGGAGCGGCGACGCTTCCGTCCATTTGCTTTGGACCCTCGACTCCCACAGCTCACCGGCTCACCCCCAGCTCCCACCGCGGGGCGACGGGCGCCGCCGAGGAAACGCACTCACCGCGACCGCGCTCCGCACCCGGAAGCCAGAGCCGGCTCCTCCTCCGCCGGGCCGTGACGTTGGACGGCGGCCGGCCGAGGCCGATCGCGGGGACGCCGCCGTTGCCGCGCGACGGAGCGCCGCCTCGGTCGGAGCGGAGCATGGGGCGGCCGCGGTGCCTGTGCGAGATCTGCACCTGCGGGTAAGAGCCCCGCTGAGGAGCGGCCTGCGGCTGGGAGGCGGGAAACGGACGTTCAGCTGCGCCCGCGCTTGGCTTCGTTTTGTTAAGCGATCTGAGTAAATAGGAGCTGATGTACTTGCGTTTAAGCTCCTGAGCGGATTCGCTCCTCTTAAATGAATTTGCTTGCGTTTAAAATAGGGAAGGGGCAGCCTTTTAGAGCCGGCCTCAGTGCCGCTCTTGGAGTCTGCACCACTACTGAGTTCAATGCAGAAAGGAGCTGTGAGAAAAAAAGACGTGCGGTTCCCGGTGCCATGACTGGCAGCGTGCCTACGGAGCATCAGAACGAGCACGGCCAGCGGGGCGAGGAAGGCGGTCCTTCTGGTCCTATGCTCTGCCCCAGGGGCACTGCGGTGCTGTGCACAGCTCTGGGCTCCCCGGTTCGAAAGGACAGCGATCTCCTAAAAGGAGTCCAGCTGAGGGACGCAAAGGTGAGGGCCTGGAGCATCACCCTGTGAGAAAGGCTGAGAGATCTGGAGATGGCTGAGAGGAATCTCGTCACTGTTTACAAATATCTGAAGAGGGGATGCGGTTGGGCTGTTTTTAGTACTGTGCGGTGATAGAACGAGGGGCAATGGGCAAAAACTAGAGCTCAAGAAGTTTTGTACAAACGTAAGGAAGAACTTCTTTTCTATGAGAGTGATGGAGCACTGGAACAGGCTGCCCAGAGAGGTGGTGGAGCCTCCTTCTGTGGAGACATACATTCGAGACCTGTCTGGATGCTTTCCTATGTAACCTACTGCAGGGAACTGCTTCAGCAGAGGTTGGACTTGATGAGCTCCAGAGGTCTCCTTCAACACCTACATTTATATTCATAGGGTCACAGAACAATTTGAATAAAACACACACAAAACATATGGTTTTAAGTAAACATCACTGAAGTTTTTATACTCAGTGAAACTTAAGCTGTTGTTGGGTTAGGCAGCACACTGTTTACTTCAGTGTAGCTATAGAGTTTGTTTTCAGTGGCAGCCTGGTCACTTGGCACTGTTACCTGGATATTGCAATGCACACACCTCTTAGAGATTTTGAGATAAAGGAAACTCCTACAAAATATTAGATGGTCAACGCCATTAAGTTTTCTTCAAATATAAGTACTGTTTCATTTGAATATCAAAGTGGAAGGAAACAATCTTTCCTAGCTGGAATTTATTCACAGAAGAAAAAAAAACACGGACTACAAATACAAGGGAGGAAAGACAGAACTACATTTAGCTTTCTCTTTATGCAGAAGTGGAGAGCCTTCAAAATTCCACAATGACATTTTTTCCTCACATTATAACATGCATAATCCACTCACTAAGAGCTGAACCTGAGTGTTATTGTTCATACTTCTGGATTGAAGTCTTGAGCCCTTTTAGAAACAAATAATTGTTAAATATTTTTTGAGAGTCTATTCAGATCCCTTTTCCTTGGGCTGAATCTCTTCCTGTGCTTATTAAGTGATCTTTTTTCAAAATCAACAATTTTAATGCCAAAAGCTACTGGAAGTGCTCAGCGAGCTCAAAGATCAGTTTACAAAATATACAGTACTTCTTGGATCCAATGCTGGGCACTTCACTATTTTAACAGCTCTCAGAAGTTCTCTCCTCTTCAGCTCAAGGCTTTAAGACTCTTGCACTCTTTGTGTCTGTTCCATTAGCACAGTATTTTGTGCTCAGGAAAAAAAAAACCCTTTAAACACCATCTAGTGACGTCAAACCATCTTTCTCATTTGTTATTGTTTCCCAGTAGATAACAAATGATATTTCCCCTTAAATGAAGCTTCTCAAAGCGATCTCATCTGATGTATTTTGCCCAGGCGCCATCGCTGCCCTCATAGGCCCACAAGGATTTATGATAACAGACAACAGCTGTGCCTCACAACAGAATATGTGGAAAAATACCCCAAGTATAGCAACATCTCTCCTGCCCGCAGCCTTAAGCCAAAACAAGAGTACCAAGCACATCGTGGGAAAATGGAAGGAATTACAACATTTAAGTAAGCATTTTAAAGCAATGTATTTTACTATCACTTCATAATATTTCTCATATTTTCTCTTTGAAAGGAGGGGAACACTGAGCTTTGTATTGCAATTTTCAATCATTGCACCCCTTACTCCTTCAGTGTATGTAAAAGCAAAGTTTAGAGTGTAGATTTATAATTACCCCAAAGAGATGATAAAACATGATAAAGCATGTTTACAAAAAAGTCAAAGAACCATACTCAGAAAGCTCAAACTCTTCTGCAAAGTTGTTTGTGTACTGCATGTACTGTTTATACATCTATATATAATACACACCCATTTTTTGTATTGTGCTTGAATGAAAATGACCCATGAGATCCACAGTGAAATGCTCTCTCTTCATATTCCATACTCTTCCTGCAAGAGGTAAATGTTGCTACCTGTGGTAGTTGAAGTTTGCTCTGTTCCTGCTTTATGTATTATTTCTTTGTAAAAATATAGTTTTACAATTCTACTCTCAAATATTTCAAAGAATATTTTTAACCTGGGGATTGAGGCTTGAAGTGTTGAATAAGCTTCTTCATCATTTACCTTTGAATAAAGATGATACCTTGCACTGGACAGCCTAGATTTATGTGGTATCATTTCCCTTCTTCCTTACTGCTCTCTAACACATTGACTGATCCATTTTTTCAGAGCAAACATTGTAAGTTGTTTTTCCACACAATGGGAAATGACATGGGTGACATCATAAGCAAAAGGTATTTTAACTGGTATTTTCCTCTTCCTCAATTCAGATCTGATTATTTACCATATGATATTGTGAAACGACCGTTTCGGGTACAAGAAGAATATAAACCAAAGACTGGAGAGCTAGAACTTGGAACCACATACAAGAAAGATTATTATGCTCATGAAATACAGCCGGTGACATTAGTAAGACCTTTAGAGAGAAAACACACTACAGGAGGAAAATTGGATACCATACCGACCTATCAAGGTAATAACAAATGCCATCTTTGGAAAGAAAAGTTGCCAAAGACGAAGGTAATTTCCTGAGTTTTCTATACTAGAGATGTGAAACTGGATTTCTTAGTTTGGGCCAGAGAGTAGGGCATAATAATAGAAGGTGATGATGCTTTAAGATGTTCAGCCCTCCAGCTGTTTAGAGCTGACAGTTACAAATTCTAAAAGAAAAGCTGTCTCTGGGATTCTTTGGCTAGGAGACTCTGACACACATTTGTTAGGCTATCTCAGACATAAGTTTGCCATCATTAAACTCACAATGTATCTTTCAGTTTCAACTATGGTAGCACAATTTTTTTCCACAGGTCAGAAGATTTCAGATTTCCTTCTCCTTATTATCTAGCTTGCATATTATCCTATTAATAATCTGTCTTGACAAAAATTATCCTAATAGACTCAGTGCAGACACTAAATCTGTGTTAATATCATTCTGGAGAGTGACCTTGACATACTTTATAAAGGCGTAAAAGTTTTTACATACAATGTTTAACTCAATTTGTTACATGTAATGCAGCCAGACCCTAGATAAAAGCATGTAAAAATAAAGGATGAGATGTGATCTACAAGAGCTGCCAACCAGTAATCTAAATAAATAAATAAATAAATAAAATCAAGATATTCTTGGCTGTCAGGACCACTGTTGTTGAAAAGACACAGCAAGAGATAACAACAAACTGATACAGCCATTAAAACAGGAAGTTAGAACATTTGGTGGAGAAAACTTACTGAGTTTGCATAACACTTTTTTTTTTTATTTGAGGAAATAGTCAAAATAAGGCATCAAACACATTTTTTTCCCCTGTTTTTGTGAAACTATTAATGGAAGACAGGTTGGTCACATCACAGAGATAACATTATTCTAACTCACACCCATTTTCTTTAGTTCGCAAGCCTTAGTACCAGAAGTTGTCTTAATTTCAAAGGAATGTTCCTAAGAAATAACACTTATACGGTGAAGTTTTGTTTTTGCCTTAAAGATGACTATAGGTCATGGGAAGTTCAAAGAAGGGAACCTGTTAAAGTGGATCATGTCTACCACCCACCTACAGAGAAATTTGGAAATCCTACTACTTTTCAAGATGACTTTGTTCTTAGGGAACTGAATCCTAGACAAAGTTTCAAACCTCTGTGTGTGCCCAAACTTTCAGATGTGCCTTTTGATAGCACTACGAGTCATCGCAGTTCCTATGTTGCTCATCGTCTGGAACCAAAGTTTGTAAAATCAAAAGAAGAGTACAAGCCAAGCAGCCAACCCTTTGAAGATCTCACAACTCACCGGAATGATTTTAAAGGGCTACCTGGGCCACTCGCAAGAAGCTGCAAGCCCGAAAATGCGAAAGTCCAATCCAGTAATCATTTTAGTGGAGTCACTGAATTCCAGGATCGTTTTCAGCCCTGGCCGGTCTCCTTGCCTGAGGCACGCAAATCAAAAGAGTACGTTCCTCCCCCAGGTAACATGGACTTCAACTCCACAAGCCGCCTTCATTATGTTAAACATGAGATTTCTCCTGCTGTCCCTGTAAGGCCGATTTCTAATGCAAGCAGAACCAGCGCCCCTTTCCAAGGGAATACTACTATGAAGGAAGACTTTAAAGCTTGGGCCAGCTCCCGGCAAGAAATTGTTAAGAAACAACAGGAAATTCCAAAACCCACAGGAAAATTCTATGATTTAACTACATTCAAATCTCATTACATACCGCATCGCTTCGTCCCAGCCCGAAGTTTCAAACCTGTGCATGTCGTTCTTCCTAATTCGGCTCATTTTCAGGATGAAACTATGTATCGCACAGAATATACACCAAAGAAACAAGAGATCTGCCCAGCAAATTACACATCTCCTCCAGGTTATATCTATGTAAACACAGATTCTCGTGGTCATAAGTTCTTCCGACAGCTCACTCCAGAATTTTCTGAGTTAAATAGTAATCACATTCCAAAGGAAGTAGCTGTTGTGTCATAATACTTACATCGCAAGCATCCTGGTGAAATACCTGGAATGCCACCAGTTTGTTTTTTCTTCAAATTACATCAAAGCAACCTAAATAATGCAGATTTTGATTTGAAAAGCATTTAGACTGATAATTGAAGGAAAATCAAGTCAAACCAAAAGATTATTGAAATACGTCTGGAGATTTGCCTGTTTTTGTCGGAGTAATCTTACATGGAATCAAGAATCTTGAATCTTTCTTGATTGTGCATTCCCGATTCCTTGACTTCCCAGATTTCATTCTATTCCCTCTCAAACCTACTTTCCCATTTTTTAATGATTTTCTGCAAGTCAAATCATTGTAGTTGCATTTTTTAAATAGTAGTTTGCTTTTCAGAATAAACAAATAAAACATTGAATAATAACGTGCACATCTCAGTTCTTCATCTCATCAATACGTTGAGTGATCTGATAAGAGCTTTATTTTTCTTTATAGTTTGCTGGCCAAGTTATGTTGGGCATTTCTAGACATTCCTTTAAAACAATGGGTTTAGTTTTGCCATGATTGCTTCTCCTGAAGCAATTCTGAATCTAAAGGTCCCACTGTAATTTCTGACAGTGATTAACAAGAACTAATCTTGCTCTTTCTGTACATATACTTGAAATCACTGACTCAAAGCAGGCCATTAGACTCCTCCTCCTAATTTTCCAGATACACTTTTCCAGATCCTGAACCCACATAGTTATACATGCCTACATGTTCTACTGGCAGCAGCTTCTCCTCAGGGTCTGTAAGCAAGCCCCAGGTGCATTGTGAAACTTTCACAGCTGGTTTTGCAGTACCCAAGTAATTTATTCTTTTTCCCCTTAATTTGTGGGAAGTCATTTGCTGCCACCTACCAGCATGTCACAGAGAAATTTTGAGAGCAAATGGAGGGCGCATTCAGGCACATTTAAGAGCTCCTGTACAGATGTGTATGGTAACTTCTTTTGGTTGAAGGAGATATATTCTAGTTTTATCCTTGAATTTTTCCCCCTAAATTTCAAAGTATGAGAAAGTACCCTTATTACATTACAGTAGAAAGACCACACCCTGAAGATTATGCTTCCAAGAAAAACATCAAATGATATTACAAACCTTCAGACACTATTCAAATACTTAAGGTCAACCTTCATAAGCAAGATATTATCAAAATACACACAAAATAAACAGTGGGCTGGAAAACTAATGTCCCTCAAGAAATAGTTGTTAAAAGAGTATTTTATGATATCATGTTAACACATGTAAGTGGAAGTTACTTGTGGATTCAATAGCTGTTCTAGAAGTGCTTATCATACACTATGCTACACAGTATTTTTTTTTTCTTTTGAAGACTATAGAGAAAGAGTTAGTGAAAAAATCAAATCAAATCAAATCATGCCCCTTTGCAAGTGCTACAATCCAGGATAATTCTACAATACCATTTAACTGTTAGGCATTTTCAACTTACAAAAAATTATGGAAGCATAATGCGATGGAAAGTGCAGCAACCACAGCAGAGTAGCAAAGTCCTGGGCTGTAGCTGGCAAGGGCTTGCTCTGATGTAACAGCCGTGGACACAGAAACAAAATAAAGAAACTGCTTACCCTTAGAAAGCCTCAAGTAGAGAGGGATCTCCAGCAAGATGCTTCACCTCCACTGCCAGCCCTTGGATGAAATCCAGGAAGCAGTGGATCCTGGCTGCACCCCTTCCACTCACTCGGATGCATTGCACTGCATGCACCTGAGCTCCCCTGGGTTGGCCCTGCCTTCCCACCAGGTGCTTAATTACTGTTTCAAGCTGTGACTTAGCATTTCCACTACAGGAACTGTCCTTTCTAAAGGCTATTACACATACTGGAGATTCTGAAATAAATTTATTCATATTGCTATTGCCACTGTCCACCAAATATAAAACATGGAGGTGTTCCACTGGTCTAAGTGAACACTTTGATGCAGTACATGAAGCCTGACGAAGAAACCTAACTTCATTCCACCTTTTTACAGAATCCTTATTCTAGATTTTCATGAATTAAAGCTGACTGTTCAAAGCTGGGTAACATCTCTGCTGCTTCTTAACAAATGTGCAAAGCTGAGAACAGCTGTCAAAAGTAAGAACTAAACCTTGAAAATCCCAGAATGATGGACATGGACAGAGTTACCCTTGGAATGAAAGCATGACTAACGTGAAAATCATAGTAATAAAGAATTTCTGAGTAATCAGGGTGTTGAATAATCAAAGTAGAGTTTATTTCAGAAATATCAAAACTACGCTCAAGAAAGCAAAGGATTAGACACCTTCAGTTACTGCAGAAGCAATAAAATAACGTACAAAGGAATGTCATGCCAAGTGCAATAACAAACATTTACAGCACTGCTTCTGTATAGCATGCATATGTAACAGAGACAAAATTAAAGCAACAAAAGAATGCTATATGTTAACATCTGAGAACTTTAAATATAAAGGAAAAATATGAATAAGAAATTTTGGTAATAAGAAAAAATATATGTCCAAAAATCTTTATTAAACACTGTACAAAACAAAATATTGCACTTTAAATCAGACAATAAATATCTACAAAAAGTATATTACAGAATGTTTTTTTTGTTTGTTTGTTTGTTTAATTTAAAAAAAAAAACACAACAAAACTGCTTAATAATCAAGACCCATCACTGATTAAAAAGGTAATGATCAGAAATATCCTCTCCTTGCAGTCAGCCCTGGACACAATAGTCCATATTAAAACATTTTCTATACAGTAGTGCTAGTCTAATTTTCAGTGATGCAAACCCATAGTGCAGGAATGCTGCTTCTAAAATTGTTCTGACAGCACATGCACTAATTAAAATGTAGTGTGGTTCAGTAACGTAACAAAAGATCCAAGTCTAGACTCACATTCAGGCTTACGAGAAGCGCAGTAGTGTGGGAACTACATTAAAAAATAAAATAAAATAAAATAAACCTATCTGCTGCCTTCTGTGGGGTTTTCTGTGCTTACAGCCCAAATGAGACAATTTGCAATACAGAAAATAACATATCCAGAAGAACCGTAACCAGAATTCTTCATCTTGCAAAGATTCACGTGGTTAACGGTCATGATAAAAATTCGTCTTGAAGGAAAACTGCTCAACACAGATTTTTTGCACTTCTCTATCTTCATAATTAGTAATTCTTCCTTGGACATTTTTCCCTGTTAATAAAGTGTTTACCGAAGACAGAAAATCTGACAGGCATGTTTGGCTGTTTGTTGGCTCCATGTTTGACTGTGATAGGGAACAGTGCTCACAAATGTTTAATTCACAGCTCTGACAAGGAAGTCTTGTGTCTAATTCAAAATCAGTAGCAAAGTCTAACCGTGCCAGAACTTTGATTGTACTTCAGCGACTGAGCAGAAGAATAGAAACAATAGATAATGACACTTCATTTTTCAAAACAAATCTATTGCTGTTTTGAAAACTGTACTGACATCTACTTCGTCTACAAAACAAAAATTCCTAATTCAAACATGGAGATGTTTAAAACATTAAAAGTTCCATTGTAAAGAGTGGATAATAAAAGTTCCTGGAAGAAGTACCCTGCCCAGCGTATCAATCTGCAATACTGTTTTTTTCATTAGCCCCAAGTTTCCATGTAACTGTTATGACTAATGTCTTATTTACAGGTATATAATTGGAGCAGGATAGTTCAATGAACTTCTCATCTCTTCACTGCAGTATCACGAATTTTCCACAGAAGAGTTACATTTCTTGACATGACTGACAACATCTTTGTTTGTAGACGTCTATCAAGCATAACCTCAGTTGCTTTGCAAACGTACAGTAGTGAGTTGTATCCTTGCATTCATCTTCTGAAAAATATATTTGAACATTAAAAAACTTTGAAAATGAACACAAGATGAATAGCAGAAATCATCACAACAACCAATGGATACTGGCAGCTTTGTAATTATTTTACTTTACATTTCTGACAACAGCTAAAGTAGGTCACACATAAGTGGTGTGATCTCACTGCATTCATTTCACAGAACCCCACCTTCCAGGAATTAACAGCTCGCTCAGAGATTCATGAATGACTCACAGCTGGCAGTGGTGAGGGAAGTTTGCATAAAACAACTTCCTACAAATCCTGCTTCTAGAAGTGCTTTTGAGGCTTTAACATCAAACTGCCCTAGTCATGGAGACAACTAACCCCAGCGTTATCAAGTGCAGCTTGGAGAGTTTAGTTTTACCTTTGAGATGTACAATCAAATGCTTGCAGAATCACTAACGCACAATTGTGAGGTGCTTTCTAATGTAAGTGCTGGAAACTATCGCTATGCTCAGATAGAAATAAATATTTACATACTGCCACAGGCTGTGGCACTGCAGTGCTGCCAGCTCACTGGTCTCTTTTTCCATCCACAATACTGATCGGCCACAAGTTTGTTATTCTTTCTGTGTACACAGTACACTCGTCTAGACTGAAATCCGCTCCCACACTGCACACTGCAAGGCCTCCAAGGCCCCGTCCGCCAGTAGACATCACATACATCTGAGGAACAGTTTCTTCTGACAGCAGATCTGTGGGGAGAAACAAATGGCAGTTGAATGCTTATTTTCATGCTAAACCCTTATATGCAGAATCATACGATTACGGAAGGGACTTCTGCAGATGTTCCAGTCCAAGCCTGCTGCTCATCACACAGTAAACTAGACCAGGCTGCTCATCTCTTGTCTGTTTTTCAGTGTGTCCAAAGGTGGAGACCCTACAACCTCTGTGCAGCCTCTTCCAGTATTAAGAATCCTCAAAGTCATTTTTTTTTCCTCAAGTTCAATTTCCTGTACTTCACATACTGCCCATTCATCATAGAATCACAGAATCACAGAACAGCCTGGGCTATGTGCAGGGTTGCCAACCACATCATGCCTCACTCATGACAAAAGAGAAGCTTCTGCTCATTTAAACTGAAACCTGAAATAGAAAAAATGTTTTACCTTTTGGAAATTTTTACTGACCCCGAAAGGCTGTATATTGGATGCTGCAGGTGCTTTAAGCTCTCTCCTGAACACAAGTAATATTTCTATGCTGACAAAGAACCCTCTTAAATGTTTGAAGCTGCCAAAATGAAATCCTGGCTTATACTTGTGAACGGAAGTTTCATCATTTTATTCTGTGAAGCCCAAATTTCTTTCTATGTCCTTCAAAAATGGTCTGAAATGTTCACAACTCAGAAGTTGGTCTATAGTAAAAAGTATGAAGAGCTGGTTTCTATAATCAAGGGACAATGCCATGTATGTACTTGATACTCAGTCACTGTTTGTTCTTCACTGCCCTACCTATGCTAGGTTTTGTTCCCCCAGACCACTGTGTTAGGAGTTAATTTCTCTTTAATTCAGCATTTTTGAGATTGCAATGTTTTATGGACACTGCCCTCCATCCATGTGCAACAGCATAGCCCCCAAGTGATTGACATTCTGAGGGGGGAGTAAAGCCTGTATTTTTCCTTCTGTAAAGAGCTATTTAGAGACAGGAAAGCAGATTAACAGAATTCCTACAAAAATAATAAGAAGAATAAATGCACACCTTGAGGTAAAAACACATATTCAATTTTAGACTCACATGCAACCTTTAACTACCTTATCTGCTACTCCTGTAACATACTTGAAAGCAGAATTAAATCTATTTATCTGGATAAGTATACCTTATATGTAAGTATTTTATTTAAGTGAATTTTTATTAAATTAAGTAGTAAATTTACAGGGACTATAAAATAAAGCCCAGCAAAACTCTTATAAAACCTCTTCAGCCACAGAACTGAATAACAATAATAGCAGAAGGGAACTAGCTCAGCAGTAGTAACTAAGTTATGACGGATTGCTCCAGTTCGTGCCTTTTTTGGAAATCAAGGTTCTCTCACTTTCTAGCTTTGCCATCAACACAGGAGAGGACAGTGATCAAATCCATTTCTCTCCTTGGGTTCCTGAATTTCTCCTCTGTACACAAAAGGGATTATTGTCCCCTTCCTTTGTATTTGATTCATGAGAAGAATTTGAGTATTTATACAGTGTTTATGATATTGTAACTTTAATTTGATCATCTATAGACTTCAACTTGTACCGCTTCAAACTGTGTACCTCTTTCTTTCATCACAAGAAGAGTTTGGCATCAAGGATCCATTATGAAGTTGACATAGAAAGTGGTGATGCTGAAAAAGGAGACAAAAAAGGTAGTGAGAAAGAAAAAGAAGCCATCAAGTTAATTACAATAAAATCACCCTTCTAAGCAGCTACCCAATTGCACAACCCAGTCACAGATCTTGATAACTCTGCCTTCAGCCCTCAGTCCATGTCCTCAGTACTTGGTTCTCCAAGATACCGACCTTCCCACCTATTCAGAAAGATTCACAACCTTGCCTTGTTAATAACTGTATCTGGAATGCAGCAACAGTAATTCTCACTCATTACTTTGCTTACTGTACAGTAAATACTGCACTGACAATCATAGATGTCATATCAAAATGAGAAAAAGTTTACTGTATAAAACAAAGACACAGAACATAAGGAAGTAAAGTTTTCCATATTAAGGATGACTGCTTTTGAAGCACACATCTGTCTCTGAGGACGTCACAAGTTCAGCTACACTAATTGTGTTTTTATAAGACTGTAATGAAAACAATATACCAGCTTAAAATTGGAATTGGTAACAACAGGTTAGGTTATAAAACATACTGAAACTAACACTTGGGTTTCAGATTGTGTTCTGCTCTCGATTCCCTGGTTTTGTTGAATTAAAGTAACACAAAATCAAGACACAAGGCTTTGTAAGTCACTGTTCTGAAGGCAGTTACAGCTATTGCCACGAGCCTCCATCTTGGCTGTCAAGGTGTTAGTGTGGTAGCAGCAGCAAGAGAATACAGATGTTCAGACAACGGAGTGATTGCACTGATGTCTTCCACAAACTCTGTAACCTACCTGTTCTCTTGTCTGCGCTGTCCCTGCTGTACATGAATAACCCGTACAGGGCTTCCTTCCCGCAGGGCGATCTTGGTGCATACAAGCACCTGCTAGCACTGTCACCACGCTGCCGTTGGCTTTTACTTGTTGACAAGTTATTTGCCGGTAGCGAAAACCACTGCCACAAGTTGCAGAGCACTCAGACCATCGACTAGTTACCCACCTACAGGGGTGCAGAGACAATAATAGCAAATATGAAAGCGTTGCAACCTTGCTGGTAGTTTGCAGTGACACCTTTGCAAATAAAAATCAAGAGAGCTGATTTTTAGGTGGGTATTTAGAGTTTAGATGCGAGAAAAGGCAGAATCATCTTTTTCAGCCCTTCCCCCAGGTTGGACAAACTTGTTTAACTGAGGAGTTCTAACACCCGTGTAGCTCAATATACGCTGACTGAAGTTACACTGTTACTCAGAAGGTGATAGTAAGTAAATCCTATGGTCACTGCTGATTTATTCTTTATGCAGGGAAGCACAGCCTGCTATTCTGTAACTTGTAAAATACCTGGTACTGATTTAGTTACAATCAATGCAGTAGTAGAAGTAGGTGTCGTAACTGATCCGAATTTATTACATCAAGATCCTGCTAGATAATGGCTCAAACAAAACGTTTTATTTATTGATTAGAAGTTGCAAAGATTTATTCTGCCTTGACAGCCAGGAACTACCAGGGAAGCAGTAAGTGGCAATATAATTTATTCTGCTTGATCTTTTCATAAATGTAGGATAGAAACACGGAATGAGACTATTTGTAGCACCTCTGTGATAACAGGAAAAAGATTCTATTTTCTTCAGCAATTACCTTTCTTACAGTCAAAGATTTCATACTGATTCAAAGAAGATTAATCTTTTGCAATCTGGACTCTTTACCTTTTAAACTCTTACATTTACCTCACTGTAATTGGATGCTATGCTGGAGAAAAGCAGATAAAATGCACGGCAGCATCCTCATAACTCTGTCTCATCTGCTCTGAATAGATGGATTTTAGAGGGAGTGCTGCAATTGAGAACCTGTATTTTAAACTATTCCTTCTATTTTAGTACATTTCCACTGGCAAAAAGTTCACTTGTTATGGGCTGGCTAAATTTCAGACTTGCAATTGAGGATGATCTGGTTTTTTGGCTTCTAGTAATGAATACAAACAAACTTATCCTGATATTTATCTGTTGCCATGTTTTCTTAGAGAAGAGCTCAGAACATTCTGGCAGGATGCACTCCCATAATGTCACTTAAGGTCTTAACACCTCTTTCCAAAAATTTTCCAGTGAAGGACAACTCCAAAACATGTGCATGACTTCTCATGGATTTTATACTGACATATTAAGGCCGATCCCTCTAAGCAATTCAAGGCATTTGTTTTGAGGATGCATGTAGTGCCTCGTTAAAAACCAAGCACTGCACCTTGCTGAGATAGAATGCTCAGTGTAACTGATTAAATAGACAGGTAACATTTGGGCTTTTGGAACCAGATACTATGGTGGCATATTTGCCTGTGAAATAAATATGTTATGCCACAAGATCTCTAAGTACACTAGTTGATTCAGTCAGAAAGATGGCAGAGAAGCACACTCAGGGTGGGTGGGCACTGGAGAAAAATGAGGCATTCCAGATAACCATACTACTCAGAGCTTCCCTGTTAGCATGAAAGAACAGGAGGTGAATACAGACTCCACTCATGAGCATCTTGGCTGCTGTAAACATGATGATTTTTCTTTCAGGGCATTGGCACAGATTCCACACAACAAGCACATCCCAGGGGCCTCCCGTGGCTTTCACAATGTTAGTGTGGTAGCAGCAAGACCTGCTGCAGCAGCATGGACTTATAAACTGTCTAATTTATTCAGCTGAATCATGAGCTCCCTGACTGTGATCCGTTTTCACACCTCTCATGCTTTAGGGGTCACAAATGAAATAAAACCCGCATTTCATACTCAGCACGCAAACACAGAAGCAACTTTGGGAGATTGTGAGCTTAATACAGATAGAGCACATGGAAATACAGCAGGCAGGAGTTTACCTGGCAGGGCAGTCACCTCTGTTGCATGATTGGTAAATAAATGCTGGCTTTTGCAGATCTCTGCAAAATGATTCATTTACTTTCCGCTCCTCTGAATTCACGCACTGTAGTTTCCTGGAGCGGGTTCCTGAATTGCCACAGTTAGCAGAACAAGTGCTCCACTCAGCATATTCCCACTTATAATCTAATTATCAATAAGAAAAACAATCAAAAGAAGTGTGTGAGAGAAGCATTAAACATTTTAACCACATCACATGTGAATCGATGCGGCAGCATATCCTGTCAGTGAGACAGAATCACAGTCCCCGTAGAAAAGTGAATATTTCAGCTTCGTGAAAAGGAACCAAAAGCCAGAGCAAAATGTAGCCCTACTCTGCTTCCCCTGAAGTTCAGCCTCTGCATATGAGCATGAAGTTCACTAGAAGGCAAATGGGATCAGCATATGTGCACCTGAAGGGCAGAGTCTGGCTCACAGTAGGAACTGATGAACTTCTTTTAAAAGTTTCATAACGTTTTTATACAATGAGCATTAAAAAGAGGAAACTGTAAATCAGGCTCTCTAGGTTTCCTGCTGCTCTATGCTAGGTTTATTTTAAAGAAAACTCACCTTACTCCAGACATTGCACAAATGTCAAGGTTTAAGAAAATCGTGTACTAAGCTATAGAAAATTACTTAATGCATAATTAGTTTGCCACTGAGGCCTCTGGCAACTTGAAAAAGAAATTGGTTTTAAAGACCATTTTGCATTGAAAATCGATCGCCCCTAACAATTACAACCTTTATATTTAGTCACAATCCCACACTTACCCATTCCCCCACATTTTTTTTTTTGACACTTGGTAAAAGATGAAGTACTGTGCAATGCTGACAGATTTTTATGTGATCACAGAAGGAGTCAGATTTTTCTGTAATAACCAAGAATAATTGATAGCTACCAGCTGTGTCCACAGGCTCACCCTTCCAGCACATAATGAATTCTTTAACTTATTGTTTTTCAATGTTTCCTTATTACTTCTGGGTTTCTTAAAATAATACAAAAGGGCCTTTTTCAAAGTAGAAACAGTTAAATTTACTGACTGCAACTATGATGGAGAGACTGTATTGTTTGTTTAACTAGGAAGATACTACTCAGAAGTACCCTCAATATGCCTACTGTGCAAAAACCACCAGAGGAGATTTTGCAGTCTTAAAAATGCACGGCTATTCCAGCGATGAAACGTTTGCACAAACAACAATCAGAGTCAGAGCTAATGAAAGGAAAATGGAATCCTCCCATAACACTGACCAGTCTCACTGAAAGGCTATTGGGTGACCAAAAGGCAGTTCAGCTGGAGAATACAGATGGACAATTTAATACCCAGTTAGTCCTGCCCAGAAATTCTAACTCTAATGAGCAGATCTGTATTAGTATCAAGGTCTGGACATATTTTTTGATAAGTTCTATCAAGATATTTTATGATTTGTTTCATTAATATTCAGATAGATACAATTTTGTTTTCAGACTTATCACCAAGAGTAAACGTTTTGATCACAGATATACTTCAGTAAAATTACTTTGCCACTTCATTCATACAGACCCAGCCTCACTCACAGAAATGACCCAGTGGCAGTCCCTGTCGAGATTTACAAGATCTCATCTTAAACCTTCTTTCATTCCTTTGTTTACCCACAAAGCCAAAATATATAGACAATAGATAAATAATACATGAGAACCTTCAATTTCAACAGAGACTTCTTTTTAAATCTGATTTGCATCCCCTGCATACAGGGGATGTTTGCTTTTTCTATTAACCTGTCAAAAGGAATTTGGTGTTTTGTTGCCAGGATCTTAGGATCTAAATTCTTAACTCTAAATTTTAAAGTCTAGCAGTTATAATGCTATTAATTTCAAAAGCACTTCAAATATTTACACACTTCTTGAAATGTCTGTAGATGCAGCCTACTGTCTTGCTGCTCATTCATCTGCAATTCTCAGTTCTACATTTTAAAATTTTCTGATGAAAGTGGAATTGTGTGCAAACACATTACTTTGGAGGACATCATAAAATGTTCTCGAAAACTTAAAACCTAAATTGATGAGCATGCAGGGTGCCCCATTACACTGGTATGCTTAAGGGTGACTGTAATAAGAGGGCAACCATACTGTAACGATGCTGAAATATGAAAAATCGTTCTTACTGTCTTAAGGTGGCCTCAAGGCCTGTTTTCTTTCACTTTGGTAGGATGTTGTGGTAGCATTTACATGATTTGCTGAAGTTGAGAAAACCTACCTGATTTAAAGCACCAAGACACCTAGTGAGGCAACATCCTCTGGGATTTCCAGCTGCACAGGTAAGGAAACCCACATCCCCCTGCCCAATTCAACTCTAAGAATGGATGTTGTCTATTGGCTTAGGTGGGACTGTGCATATAGGTGAAGTTAAACATGTTTTAGTGTATTGCTTTCTGGTTATAAAAGCAGGTTAGGGTTCAGGGAAGTCCATAAAGAGTGAAAGAAAGTAGTATTAAAAAAAAAAAAGAATTTGTCATATAATTTTCAACAAACCTTCCTTCTTGACATTTACCCAAACTGACACTGGTTTTGCACTTGTTGAAGTCCAACACTGGAATTGCCCAGCAAATTGACCCGAGTTGGTGTTCACCTCCAGGATGCGACCCCCAGCCAGGATTCGGTATTCCAAGGTTTTGACCTCCTCAATTGGACTACCTCTGAAAAGCCAGTGAACAGTGTTTCTGGAGCTGGGTAGCACTGGGCAACCTAAAAATTGATGGTATTTTAGCATTTTTTTTTTTCCTAAACACAGCAGCTGCATTGAAAAGTTTGGACATAGTTATGTATGACTGTGATATTCTATATAAAAGTCATCACTAGTCTAAATAAAAATAAGAATATGCATAAATTCACTGAAGTTCAAGCTGTAGTTCTGACCACCCCCTGAGGCTTTTCAGTTGGCATGCACCTACCACAGCTCTTTATATTTCCCTTGCAGTAGGATCTTACACACTCCATTTATATATTACTGAAGAGGAGCAGTGGAGAGCGATTATTTAAAAGGAATTAGGATTGCACTCCAAACTCCAGTTTATGCAACCCACCAAACATGGATTCTCAGGAATCATCCCCACTTTTCCATGGGGCCCCTCTTCTTTAATGAACAAACGTTATCATTCAAATGAGAAAGCATAAAAGGCAACATACCTATTCTCAATGGATCTCCAGGTACCACACTAACATTTGTACCAATTCCAGATGCCATTAGGACACGTTTTTTTCTGCTTCCCTTCGATAGTAAAGTATTATTCTCCATAAATCTTTGTTCTGTAAAAGAGCACACAAGATCTCTTCTTAGGAAGAATTACATCAACATACTAAAAAACAAGCATCCAAAACATCCACTATGAAGAACAAGCACAATAGTGCTTTGAATTGATCAACCTACTGATTGAATTGTCCATGAAGCAAATATACTTCAGATGTGAAAACAGGAAAAGCACAAGATGTTTACAAGGCTCCTGCCTGTTTTCAACATAATCAAATTTGTTGAATTGCATGTGTTTATTAGCAACAAGAAGCTATAACATAACAAGCTATAAGCTGTAACATCAGTTAAAGAACAAAATTTACATGATGTGTAGTCTATTTACTGTTTCACAAGACAATGTTATTTATGTTTTAATTGGAAGCCATTCACACACAGAAATTTTAAGAAAAATATTTTTTCCAGTGGAATTAAGCCAATTCCTCTCTTTTTTCCCCAGTGGAATCATGGCAAAATGCTACAATTAAGAAAAAAAGAACAAATATATTTTAAGATCTCATTATGTGCAGTGCATAACGTAGGCAGAGTCAGATACCAATCACTACAGCAACTCGTCCTTTTCATCATATGCCAGAAGAGCTGCCAAGAATACAGGCAATCTGTCAGTAGCACACAATTCTTGTCACGTGGTCCAAATTTCCATTCTAGTGAGCGTGCTTAATATGCACAACTCTCCTTCCACAACATTTTTTATCATTTCTTTTATTCTAACTTTTTTGGGTTATTTTCAATTGACTGGGTTGGAGTATTGAAGATTTTTCCTCAATGTACAAGGTCTGCATAAAGCATCCTGCTTGTCCTTGTATGAAGTCTACACCAGAAGTAATGCTTCCCATTTTATGACGTTGGCCCATATCAGCAGAGGTGGATGTTGGTGGTATGGCAGTAGAGATCAAACCTTCCCACCAATGTTCTGTTCCATCTTGTTGTGTGACAGATAGCAGCAGAGCAGCCTGACAAAATGAGGACTGATACAGAAGACTGGTACAGAAGTGCATTTGAAGCAAAGGTATGTCATTGAATTCCTTGGTGCAGAAAAAATAGCATGCACTTGACATCCATTGATGCTTGCTGAACATTTATGGAGACCAGCACAGTGACGCAGTGAATGGCGCATTTCAGCAGTGGCAACAGTGGGTCACTCCACTGGTGCCCATTTTTACAAGCATGGCATGCAGGTTCTGGTTCATCACTGGTAAAAACACGTGGCTAATGGCAGAGACTTGTGCTGAAGAAAAGTGCTCTACAGCTGAGAATGTGTTTTACCAAATACTGCTACTGTGTGCTTCGTATCTGTTGTAACTTCCATGGAAATAAATAGGAGGCATTACATTTGGAGTGACCTACATAAACGCTGAAACAGAAGTCTCCACAGAACTACACTGAGATCAGCCCCATACTGGCACTGACCAGCAAACAGCTACTTCCCTTGTCAGTTCTTAGCCACTTCTACTAGAAAAGGCTGTACAAATTTTGCTCTACTGCTCAGCTTCCCCAAGTCAAGCAGTAATTGCTGTGGGAAGGTCAAAAAATCTGACTTGATGTTGCTTTAGACAACGGTCAGTGTGATCCACAAATCTTGATAGCAGAAAGTCCTCCCATTTCACCACAGCTTTGTGCAGTCAAAAAAAAAAAAACAAAAAAAAAACCCAGAATTTTGGCATTCTTCTGTCTACTCAAGATTTATTTAAACTAATGCCATCTGATCACCATTAGAAATGAAGTTCAGAATTGTGTGAGTGAGCTTCCCAGACACATCATTATAATAATATTCCTCTTTGGAACATGTGAAATTTCGACCTAATCCAGGAAAACTGAAACCAAGAAAACAGCTTCAGTCTATGCTCATCTCCACATAGAGACTCTTACTATGTCTCTGATACATCTTCCCTGGCCAACAGATCCAAACATACTTAACATGTGCCTTACATGTGTGGTTAAGAAAGAAAACTTTGTACCGGGATTGGCCATGTATGACTGTGTTGTACTTTGTACAGCAAAATGGTGAGAAAGTTAATCTCCAGAGCTGAATAATCCATTTATTGGAGTTATTTGCAAGGCATGATTGTGTTACAGAGTATTGGATTGTTTATCTACTAACAACACAGTCATTTAAATGGAATTTCTCTTTAAATTTTCTACTTTGAGTTAGCAGTTCATGCTCGGATTTTTTTGTTCTCAGTATTCCTTTGTTTTATTGGCCTTTATGATTAAAAAGGAAACACCACCACCACTTTGCTTTCATTTCACTACGTTTCCCTGCAGTTTCCTCCAGCCCACTTTGTTTCTCTATATGAAAGCACTAGGCACAGTGCAATACGACATCGGATTTAGTTGTCTAATGCATCTCTGGGCTTAAGGGCTGACACTTATTGCCCGGAAGCAAGAACACAGAACAGTTTTTGAAGAAATCACACATTAAACTGTACCCAGATCCAGTATTACAGGAAATGCAAAACAGCGAACAGCTCAGATCCCAAGGAGTAAGATCCAGTCAAACATGCCAAGTTCATAAGAAAGTGTTAAATAATCACCCACACCACCCCAAACTAGTTTATCACTAAAAAATTATATTAAATGTGATCAGTGAGGAATTCTCATTTAGCACCTACCTCGTAAGTGGAGAACGGATGCAGCCTCAGCTTTTCCAAGAGCATTAGTTGCTCTGCAAGAATATGTTCCTGCATTTTCATAGGAAACATTCCTCAGAAATAAAGAGCCATTCGAAAGAAAGAAAGAATTAATTGGTAGGATGCCTTTCTTCGTAAACCATGTCACATTCGGATGGGGGACACCTTTAAAATGTAGATAATTAAAACATTTAGGATGAAATAAAATACATGATCTATAGTGCTGTTACCATAACAGATAAGAATCACTACTTCCTTCATCATTTCACAGATAATGTAATGACACAGCAGCAAAACTGGCAGTTTTTCCACTCACAGACAAAAACTTTTTTGTTTGAGGCCTATTAATAGTTCAGCATCCCAGTGAGAATAAAGGGTAAGCACAGTAAGGCAAGCTCCCAGAACAGCTTTAAAAGCTGCTACCAGTCCTACAAAAGCAACATGATCATGTATCTCTCCACTAAAGGATGTGAGACTGCTAACCTCAGTCAGAACCAATTAACATAACTATCTGCATCCCAGAAAGCAGGAAGGAAGGAATTAGTATGATGAAACAAAGCAGAAATAGAAATTGAGATAAAATGTTTCTCTTGAAGGAAAAGCTTTATATTTATCAATTAAAATAGAGAATGTGACACCCCAAAAAAGCCTCTAAAAACTTCTCCATCTAGCAGATGTCATAAATGCAGCTTGCAACAACGCAGTGTGAAGGAAATGGAACAGAAAAAGCTATTAAGAACTAAATTAGGGGCTCTGTTGTTAAGCAATCTCATTTACTACACTACAGAAAGCCAAAGATCTATCATCCTTCTCACTGCTAAGCTTGACTACTGAATTATTCCGTATTCAAAGAAAACTTATTCTAAATTTTAATCGATGAATGGACTTTGGATATTGATTTTTAATTAGGTGGATTTTCCAGTTGCATAATATTACTTCAGTGGAAGGACTTCTCCTGTTTTCTTTTCCACAAACATTTCCCATTAAATGATATTTTGAGAGCTGGCAAATCAGGCCCTTCACTGTTTGCACTTCAGTAGAGCCGCCCCAGCAGGAGTGCTCTCTCAAAGCTCCAAAACCTGGGAAACTCTGTGGGTAGGACCAACACGTGGCACGATGACCAGCCTCAGCAGTGTGCAAATGCACAAGGCATGAGATGGTCAGAGCATTTAAACCATCCTTTACCTGAGCTCTGTTTTCTTCTTTAATTATACTGATTGGTGCTCTCTGAAGGCTACCAGAATGGTCCTGCTATAGAAGCTGACCTGAATGTGGGACATTTGGAAGTCTCAGCCATACTGAATGCTAATTCAGTCTCCTTTCTTCACAGATCATTGTGCAGTATTACTTTACAGATGATGTCTTCATGATGTGGAATCGCCTTTAGGAGCAACTTCAACATTTCGATCACTGGCTTAGCACTTCCAATGCACACCTCAAGATTTTCCTTTACCGTAATAAGAACCAGACAAATTTTTTGGATCCTGCTATGTCAGCGAAGGAAAAAGCTCCCCATACCATTTTGTCTAGAAAGACAGCAGACAGAAACACTCTCCCGCATAATCATAGTTTTAAATTCTAGGCAAATTAGCAACTGTTCAGTGCTTTCAAACTCATAAGAATGTGATTTACTGAATACAATTGTGTAAAACAAGATACAGATCTGCAGAGCTCACAGGGATCCAAAAAAACCAGGCTGTTTTTCAAGTTTCCAGAAGAAGCTTTATGCCACATCAAAAAATCCTTTTGGAATTAGGAAGAATTCTTGTTCTAAGGGTCTTTTTTCCATTATATTCCATATTTCTGGCTAAAACGTATCATTCTCAGACACATTTTCCTTTACAGTGTATTTTCCAAGGCCATTCAGGCATACATTCTTTCAGTACGGATGGGCTGAGGAGGTGCCATAAGGATGCTGAGCTGAGGCCCACAGATTTGCAGCCAACCTACCCTCACTGGCACCAAAATCCTGCAGGCTCATCAGAGCCAAAAATAACCAGAAGCAGCACGCTGGGAGAGGCCTGAAGTCAAAAGATTTAAAGTTGAACTCCACAACACACAAAAACATGAAAATGCCTGCAAAGGGTCAGATTTAGGCTTTTAACCTCGGCCTCTATCAAAATTCAGCCCCAAACATCATCCCATGATAATCTTCTCTTTGCTTGCATTCAGAAATGTACCCCATCCGCGGGATTTTACTTAAGTAAAATACTTCTTTCTTCCAAACTTGGTTTGTATTTATGCCGGAAAAATTGTCATGTCTCTACTCCTTTACCTCTCTCTCTCATTCAAAGAGATGTTGAGTCTTAAAACCTGAACTGGAGTTCAGATTGCAGAAGAAATCTGCAGAACAGCTTTGCCTCTCATTTTAAATTCAAAAATTGGGTAGCTGTCACACACCCTTAAGTCAGTTTAAGCTACTAGCAAGTGATTCCTCTTCTTTTCTCTTAGAAACTGTATATATTTCTCTTCAGGGGAAGCAAGCGAGTGGTACCACACACACACACAAGTAAATCAGATCATTTCTCAAGTGAATAATATGAATGCACAAGCATAAATTTCAAGTCTAAGAAACAGAAGGGAGGAAAGAGATCTTCACAGCCGTCCAACAGTCAGTCCAACTGAAATGCACAGTTAATCCACCCAAGTAATCTTAGATGTGCTGTCACAGGAAAAGCGGCAGAAAAGTGCACTTAGAATGATAGTCGAATGCATCATGGAAAACCAATACTGTTAAGCATGACGTGCCGTTAACATACGTTGCCATTATAAAGCAGAGCTAATGTTACCTAGATACCTTCAGAGTGCATTCACAAATCTGAGTTTGTGCTGAAAACAGCGGTGAGGATAATCAGAACATCTTCGGACTGTATTTTATCCCAAATCGCCAACAGGTAAAATTAAATCTCAGTTAACAATTTTATGGGAATTGTGCACAGTCTTCCTTCTGAGCTGGCCTACTCACAGTCAATTCTGAGGATCCTTCAAGTTTTTCCATTCCATTTTTCCATTCCTCCCCTTTCAGAGAGGAGTTCAGGGACCTGTAACAGGCAGGTTGTACTTATCCTGCTGGAGTACAGAGAGCAGGGAGGGCACGGCTCTGCACACTGTACAGGCAGGACTCAGCTGCCTGTCAGAAAGCAGGGGCCTCCACCTCTGCCTTTCAGGGGAACCCAGAACTGGAGAGCACAAGTGTTAAGTCAAGTTTTCAGAGTCATGCATCCAGAGAGATGGGGTGCAGAATCTGGCCAGAAAAAAAAAGACCTTAGTGCATACTATCTTTTCTGGAGTTCCTATCAGGAGAAACTTTTCCTATTGGAGAATTCAAAAAAAAACCCAACACTTTCTGGCAATACATTCACCCTTCTCTGCTTAAAAGTGCTTTGCATAATCCTTCCCACAACACAGCAAGCAGTGCAATCCCAGCATGCAGTCACCATATATACACTTGCATTGAAAAAGCTCCCATCATGCAGACTTTTGATGCCTTTCCTTTTGATATTTGACCACATATTTACTATTCCTGAGGTAAGATGCTGCTTCCCTGCCAGTACTTGGCACTGCACATTGAGAGAAGCCTCATTCACCAGCTCTTGTGGGAAAGCAGACAAAATATACAAAGCCCACATTTCTCCTGTGACAACACTTCACTGTGACATACGCTAATTTTCCTTCTCAGAAACTGTATGATACAGTGCAAGCATACCATAAAAAAATGTTCTTTAAAAAAAACAAAACAAAACAAAAACAGTCAAAATAGTTAAGGCTTTTCTATTCTAGATGGCTCAGAAGACACAAAATCATTTTGGGAAGCATTTCTTAGACCTTCTCTTCTGGACAAAAAGTAAATCTTTCAGTTTGCAACCCTGGAAGGAAGTCACTCCCTATATACACACAAAAAATACCACTTTCAAGCTGAAGAATTCCTAATTTGATTGCCAGCCAGTACAAAAACAAGAAGTAAGAGATGGCTGGTAGTCACCTTTGTTTCCTTTATACCCCAGCGTCACTCGGATGCAGCTGAGGATGAGCCTAAAGGTATCGACTCACCCAAATTACCAAGGATTCAGAATCCCTCAGTACAATTTAGATCCCAGTGAGAGCTGGAGGTGAAATGCTTTGCTGACTTCAGCCAGCAGCAAAATTGACCAATCATGATATGGTTCCAAGTCAGGAAAGAACTTAAGCACAGGATTAAATTCACCCCTAATAGGGAATGCAATTAAACACATGCTTGAAATAAGGCATGGCTACAATTGTCTTCTATGAAAAAAAGATGCATTCCTGAATGGAGACCTTCTCAGACATAGAAAAACCTTAAAAATCAGAATCTTAATCTTGCAAAGGATCCAAATGCTCTGATGTTAAAAAATTTCTACTATAGACCTAAGCAGCTATAAAACTTTAAAATTAGTCTAATCTATTTTTCTGACATCAAGAACAGGTTATTTTCCACTAGCATTGGAGCAGCTCTAAAATACTCAATGTTCCATAAAAAAAAAAAAAAAAAAAAAAGTCATTTTCCACCATCAGTGGCCCTGGGACAGCAAATGTTATGGAAAAAAACTCCAGCTCCGGATGGGACTGTGAAACACATGTTTAAAAAAGGAAAAAAAAAAAAAAAAAAGGAAAAAAAAAAAAGGAATCTGCACTATAGGGTGCCCTTAAAATATTCAGTGTTCAAAAACAAATTTCCTCCAACCTTGAAAGCCCTATGAAATATTACACACCATAAAAATCTTGGCCTACTAACTAGTCGCTCTAAAACACTGGATTTGTCTTCAGATATTTTTCCCCCAGCTATGTAGAATCTCATAAAGTATTCTGTATTTCCCATTCAGGAGCAAGGCAGAACTGAGGAACTGTGCTGGCACAAATCATTCTTTGCTGCAACTCCTCTAAAAGCGTAGAGGATAACTGCACCTCTCTAAATTTAGAGCATAACTTCATGTGTCATCTTTCAGAGGAAATGATTCTGGGTCAGTGCGATGCACACTGAAAGCCATCTGATTCTGCACCCCTAACACCTACACCGAACTCATCGTAACTTACCATTCTATTACTTTGATTGATAAATCTTATTTTCTTTAGCACAAATTGCAAAGTGCAATTTTCATCTCAGTTATGTTTGAGCAGTCCATTTCTCATGGACCCTAACAAACCTACTGAAATTACCTGCATGGATCTTGCCAACTTCATCGGGAATAATGGATGGACTGAGAGCCAGAGTGAGACATTTTGGCCCTTGCTGTGATCTTCCCTCCTGCCTTCTGATACAGCCCTGCTCCTTTACAATCTGTCAAAGCTATTACCTCTACCTCTTCTATGCAACAATCCCTCTTCCTGGGTGGCAGCAGCATCTGGCACGGTTTTGATACACTTACCTACAGCTGGTGACCTCTTTGGAGGGATTCCTGGAGCAAGACCCCTCCTCATCCCACCCTTGCTGCAGCTCTGTCAAGTGCTGTTTAGTTCTCTAGCTGTCAGCTCAAAGAGAACTTAATCTTTTCTCCAGCTGTAGTTTAATACTAAGAATTTTCAAAACCAGACATTTAAAATAAGGCAACTAAATAAGGTCTGAGTCAAGTGTAAACTCAGAAATCACTGCTACGCAAAATTTTCAGTGGTGCACTTCAGAGCAGTTCTACAGGTCAGCACTACCATCAGAGGCATTTTCACCCAAGCCATTACTAATCACACTTTCACATGGCTATAATGCCAAGAACCCTGTTAGTTACGCTCATAAAACAGACATGGTCAGGGATTTGGACAATATAATTTTATCAAAATTACAGAATTACGTAGGAACGATCACTTTTAATCAGACCTGAACTCCATCTAAGCCAGCACTGTGTCCAATGATGGGCAGCCGAGCAAAGAGAAATGATGACATTTAGTGAATGACACTTGCTCAATGTATTTTCCTGTCTTCATCAACCAGAAGCAGCAATTAAACCACCATACATGTTTGCTTTAATATTTCCCTCCTCTCCTTATTTCCGGTACCCCTGGGATGAAGTTAGCAAACAGGACTCATCACAGCTTTTAAAAATTGCCAATTTACATTTTCTGATTTGCCTGTTTCTCTGCCATTAGTTTTGATTTACTACTATGGTCATTGCTCAGGAGCATGCCAATGCTCACAGGGAACTCATCATCAGAACTGCACACACCTCTCTCTCAGTGGCAGTCATTCAGATACAATTCCTCCTGATTGCACGTACCCATATTTAAGATTATTTCCTCTATACATACATTTATTCTGAAAATAATTCTGAACATTCTCTGACCTCATTTAGCAATTAAACACTATCAGTGTGATCTTCATGACAAGCTTTAGATCTGATAAGCCTTTATAAATCCTGATCCTTCACAACTTTTGCTGTTTCCATTCTCTTTTCAGAACTTTTATTATAATGTTGAAGAACACAATTCCTGGAGCAGAGTCTTGGGCGCATTGTTTGTGATCTCTCCTCACTATAAGATGTGACCACGTGCTCCTTTCCTGTACTGATGATCACAAACAAGGTACTAACTAGTGAGATAACCTCACCTTTTATACTACTATGCCTTTTTTACAAAACTTTGGCTGGGGAAATTCTTGATAGTTTTTTACTACCAAAGAAAGAAGTGCCAGGGGAATACCCACATGCTTGCTCAGCCTTCCAGGAACTCTAATAGAGTTTAGAAATCTTACCTTTTTCTAATAAAATCTGCCTAAATTCTTAGTGAATTGAAAACCTGAAGTAAAAGCCTACCTGAAAAACGTGAGGGACAGAGAAAAACACACATCAAAACAAGCAGTGGTGCAAACCATGTCAATCCATGTATTTTTCCCCACATATTACATTGTTTCTATCCATACTAGCAAATGGTGGAGAGCATCAGGGATGTTCACATTACTTTGAAATACTTGGTGATTCCCTCCCGGTCCTTGGATATACTGTCTATGAGTATTTGAGAGTAAAGTCTGCAGGCACATCTTTCAATTCAGTTTCACCCAAAAGGATTTAGTTTTCAGGCTCCCAGACTGTTCTGAGACACAAAACAAAGCATAACTAATTGGGAAGGAGTGAAAGATTTACTGCAAAGCTTATGCCAGATCCGAACTGAAACTCAAACGTGGGTGTATTCATATTAAAAAGAAGCACAAGATCACCAATTTCCCATCATTATACAAATTATAAACACAGTCATGCTTTCCTCATTAAAGCATGACTTACCCCTTTAAATCTTTGCTAACTGCTTTTAGAAATACACACACAAAGAAAAGAAATATACAGTGTGCTACGTAACAAACTGCCATTCATTGCTGAGATGTTTTCTGAGGAGTTAAACATAGAAGACAAAAAACTGCATCAAAGCACAGTGGGTAAATGAAGGAACAGATGGAAAATTGAATTCTTGGTTTATATGGATCTGTTTCAACTTCCAACAGTGACAGCAAGTAGTTTGTCCATGTTTACGAAACATCCGTGAGTAAGGATGACTTTGATTCAACAGGCTTTGTGTATTCCTCACTCCTTTTGAAAACAAATGTTATTCTTTGAGAGTCAAAAGTATATTCACAGGTATGTAGCATTTGGATCAACATGGAGTTTCTACACCTAAAAGCCTCTACCCCAAGTTATTTCAGAGAGCAAAATAACGTGTAGAGTCTAAACAACCACGTCAGTATACGTCCTTTCTGTTCTTTCACCAGAAGGTGGCACACAATGCACATTTTATGTATGTATTTTATATATGTACATATATGTGTCCGTATTACTTTTTTTTCCTTTACTATTTTACTTCAACTTAAAACTTTCAGGGTTTTGCAGTAAGTGGATTCTGATGGTTTCAGTTTATTTTAGTAATAATTACAAGAAGATATTTTCTGAAAATACAATAAATGTTATCCAAGAGCAATTTGGAGCAATCAGTATTGATATTTATAACATGTGTGTTGATTGAAAAGGTCTTGGCTGTAAGAATGGAATATGAATCTGTCCAGAATGTTATGAGTATCTTCTAGCATATGTACGTGTGGGAGCTATAAAAGTGAGTTTATTATAATTAGTGGAAAAAAGTTTTATTATACATATTAAAGACAGAAGAAGCTGATACTACCAGCTTCAGCTATTTAGGTACATTTTCTTGCTTGTACCTTCTATTTTTGTTTTTAGGATACATTGATCTTTGGCATTTCTAAATATTTATCTGAACACAGTTTTAGTGTGCAAGAAAGTGCCAAAAGGAACCAAATCAGTAACATGAAAAGGAAGAAAACTGCTAGTCTGCTATCTCAGCTGGCTAACACTGCATGCAATATTAAACTTCACATCCTTTCCATTAAAAGCATCAAACAAGACTGTCCTGTGTTGCCTGGCCTAATGAACCCCGAGCCTCTGAAGAGGAACATACTTGGTTCTCCTCTGGCCTTGAATAATTGACAGGTATGTTGTATAGCTGTTAGCCGGCCAGTACAGGAAGCAGGAAAGTGAATCTTTTCCTGCTACTTCAGCTCCTCTCTATCTTTCACAGCCCTTTGTCACACAGTTGGGTAGCCATACTTTCAGCCAGAATTCCACTCTCAGCATGATGTTCTCCCCTAATTGAACGATTAACTTATCTGTTTTGCATGTGAACACCATTTTTATACATTTCATAAAGAAAAAAATAGATCTTTCACAACTAGAGGCAAAATGTAGAACTCAGCACGTGGATTTATTCACAGAGGAAATCATGGTTTGAACAACCGTAAAGGATTGTAGGCTATTTAACCTACAGAAAACAAACAAAAAAAAAAAACAACTCCAAAAGCCTTAGAAGACATTGCAGCCAAGAAATGCAGAGGTAATTTAAGAATTCTGCCAGTGGCACGGCACTAATATTCTTCATGCACACAGGATACCTCATTCATACAACAGTTTTCCTTTTGCTCAGCTATGTTGTGGGCTAGAAAGAGACCAACAGTTCCAATGTATCTGCCTGATGTCACTGAGAAATCTGCATGGGTGAATCTGTGCTGATGGATACAAGCAAGTGCAGAGCAGAACATGAAGTCATATGTGAAGACACACACAGCTACTTAGAAATATTTTGCTTACGATGCACAAATAAGTTGTTACCACCAAGAAAACATACCCTTCTTTCTGAGTGCTCAGGAGAATGGGCAGTGAGGAAAAGGCACCCCAGAGCTGGGGTTAAGGTGTACCTGAAACTCAACTTGTAATCACTCTTCTGTTACAGTCTGGTTTTAGAGACCCTCAGCTGTCCGTCACATTCAACCCCTGTCATTTTTATGTTAGATATTCATTATGAAGGCATACTGTGGGTTGTCACTTCAAGGAGAAGATTACTACTGTAAGACTACATCTGATGAGGAAAGAACTCTTGCAGACACACATTTTGTGTCTGTAGGAACAGATTTTTCAGACTACATAGACATATTAGAAGATGATTAGATATTAGATACACAGACACGTGTCTCTTCTGATTCAAATGCTCACTTGTCTGATAATTCACATGATATTTAATTGGCACTTACATCAAAGTTCCCGTTTTACTACACTGCAAATGGACATATTTTTGGGTCCCACCCTATTAGACAAACATTAGCTGAGAGTGTTATTAAGTTCAATCTACTAAAGTCAGTAGTATATTACTTTTCATAAGGGAGATCAGAAATAACTCTTCTTACGTCATTTCATAAGTTTTTCTGCCACTAAGCTAAGTGAAATTTTAAGACAGACCAGTTCTATTTTATTCACAAGCAGTAATACTTACTTCCTTGGCAATGACAGGAAATAAAGCAATTAGATAAATCATTTTTGAGTCAACACTAGTGTCTTACCATAACTAAAATTTGGCTCAGTAACATACACAGTATAAAGCATTTGGAAATCTATAGTCCCACATGAAAATATTAATTTATATTTAAATTGCTAACTGCTTACCCATCCTAACAATATTAATATTAACTGTGTGACACTAAGTCTCTGCTGAATTTGAGATATAGGTCAGTTATACACAGAGTTGCCAAACTATAGTTGGAAAATATGACTTCATCAAAAATTAGCCTCGGTACAACAGTGAAAGCAGAGTCACATGTCCCAACATACATTAGCCTGGCGCCACTACAGTATGCAGAATTATTTGTATAATATTTCTATCAGTATTCTGGTACAGTATCAACACTTCCTGATACACAGCCCTCCAGCAACAAGTGTGAAAGGAACGCTGACTTCTCTGAAGTCTATTTGCATTCAACTGTAATGTTCACTGTTATCAGCGCTTTCATGTACGTTCAACAAGGAACAAAAGGCAGATCTTCACTTATTAAATATTTGACAGAATATTGCCACTGTAAGTTAAATCTTACAAATTAAACTTAAAACGTAGCACGGATGGGACTTAGAATATCTACCTTTCCTACACAGAGGACTAGAAAACAAAATAAAACAGCGAACTGCTTAATGCACATAGCTCCTGAGTAACAGTAATGCCACTCGACAGATGTTGTGCTAGACAATATACTTTCATGGCTCGGCACTTTTTGTTTTCTTACTGCAGCTGCAGACTGATGGCTCTGAGAGGTAAGTTTACCTCACTGTCAGGTTTAAAGTTCTATTAAACTATGGCTGGAGATTTCATTCTCAGTTTTAACAATGGTCTAGACACATGTGCAGCTCAAGTAGGGATAATGGAAAGTCTCTGATGAGAGAGTCAGCTGGCTGTGCCTGCTAATGCAGCAATATAGTTGTTCACTTTGGTGGGCTTTAAGCTCTGTAGTGGAGCCTCAGACATCTTGATGGAAAGAAAAGCACTTTCAAATGAAAGCCTGTTTGAATGCATAACACAAGTAAAATAAAGTGGCACGGTAAAGACACAGGACTGGTTGGGCGACATGCGTAATAAGAAATGACCTCTGAACAATGATTTGCTGCCTTGGCTGGAAGCTTCTTTCAAAATTTTTTTATTGTAACATTACAAAGAACTTCAGAGGAGTTCTTGCTTACCTTTCACAGGACATTCAACTGTAATATTTGCTCCAATTTTTGCTACGATTGTACCTCCAACAACTGCAGAGAGATTGCTGGCTTCCAAATTTGTAACGTTCAACATGGAGAACAAGATGACAGGAACCTCTTTGAAATGAAAGAATCAGTTTAAAATCAGTTTTTAAAAAGTTTAAAAATTATTTGACTTAAGTATAGATGCTGTGTTTAAATTCATCACGTTTGAGACAGAATTCTGTTTGCAAAGAACCACCCAGAACTGTGTTGAGGTCTGCTCTGGTTTTAGAGCAACAAGACCGTCTCACTGTTACCTATTAAATCAGGCAGGATTTCATGGACTGATAGCAAAAGAAAATATTTCTAATTGAATCTGGAATAGATGTTTATACATAAAATGAATGCATACCCAATTCCAAGGATGTTACAATCCTACCTGCATGCAATAGTAAGGATGTTTCCATATCAAAACCAAAGTCATTAACAACCAGACATCCATATGTACCAAGTTCCTTCTCAGTAGGACTGCGAATCTGCACTTTTCCAATGGTGTCCAGGATCACTCTGCAGAGTATTCAAGAAAAGACAAATGTTACTGCTTGGGGACAAACACAGCTGGGTCTTCTTGCAAGAGTTACAAATACAGCACCAAAATTCCTCCCTAGGAATCTGTTGTTCTAGATCAGTGCACACAGAAACAGTTCTGCCTGCTCTTTGGTGACAAAAGGAGAGTGTTACAGGATTCATGCATGGAAGGATTTCAGATATCCTTCCCCTGCAAAGGCACACTCTAATGGCAGCCCTTTGGAGGGCAGCAAGTTTTATTGCTGCTAACTAAAAACTCTCAGGAACATCAGCACAATTAGTATTAGGCTTGGCAAGAAATCCATTTCTCTAGAGCAAACTTTGTTTTCAGCAGAATCATGGAGTTTGCAAATGTATGGTCTAATCCAACTTCCAATTTACTGCAGTTTATCTGTTAATTTTAACATTAAATCTGAATCTGAATCATCGTTAAATCTGAAATCTTTCACCAGATTTCTTGGATATTCTACCTGCCATCTCAGGGATAAGATATGAGAGATGGCTTCACAGTCTGAGACTGAAAACAGCAGCCTTGATGTTTCATAACTGTCCACCTTGTTACCTTTCTCAGCAATATGTTATATGAGTTGTGCCATGTACTCATCCAAAAGGCCTGCAGATTTGGCATTCTCCCACAGTGTGCACTTAGAAAAGGAAGAGATGGACAAAAACATCTTAAAGAGATACTTGCACCTCAACCAAACAAGTCTAGAGTCCTCTCACGCACATCTGGAATATGGCCCTCTTTCACAAACCTAACAGATATACAACCTGCTTCTTGCTTCGCAGCCTTTTTCTGCTGCAATACTATTACTATTTTAAGTACATATATTTATATACATAGGCACATGTATGTATAAACACACATGCATGCACTCACATGTAAGGAACATTTCTCTGAAAAAAACAAGAAAGAAAACTGCTCGCCAATATATCCTCAAGTGAAAAAATACCAGCTAAAATAAAGGCAATTTATGAAAGTAGAATTAGGAATCAAATAGATGCTCACAAATAAATAAAACACCATAATATCCAAAAAAAAAAAAAAAAAAAGAAAAAGTATCACAACAAATTAATGGGAAATTATGCATGGTTCACAAACTAAACATAACTGCTGAGAGCTACATGGTTCCAAAAACATTTACTGTTCTAACAATGGCTTTGTTTGGTGTCCTTGCTTTAACTGATAGACCTGCAGAAGTATATTTTTCTTGGCCATATAGTTAATCAGTGAACTACGTTGAGAAGTATCCAAAAACATCTTTATCGTTTCAGAATCATTTTTTTCATTACTCAAGAGCTAGCTACAGCTCCAAGAGGCTCTCACATGAAGTTTGTGTCAGTACTACCAGGTGAGCACCTAACTTGTCAGCAATGGAGTAAAAGCATTTGCTGAGTCTTAATATATGAGTATTACATACATACAGCAGTAGTTCTTCAGTTACAGATCTCAAACAGGATGACATTACAGTTTTGGGGGTTTTTTTTGTATTATTTTGTATTTCATGGCCATCAACAAAAATATGTGCAAGTTTTAAAGCATTAAAACAGATGAGATTTTTTTTTTTTTTTTTCACAAGCAATTGTACAGCTAAAGGTATTTCTAAAAAATTTACTGTGTGTTGAAGGATGGTGAAGATAACACTGATATTTCCCCTCCTTAAGAGGCATCAGAAAGACTGATTTTCATCTATACAATGGCAGAACTTAAGCCTACTGTGTTTGGTATGTGAACAAGTCCACTCAATTGTCTCAATTTAACTGACTATGAATCTGTTCATTTTCTGATGCAGCTTAAAAGATGCACACTTAGTACATGCAAATCCCTTCACATAGTAAAAGAAAAAAAGTCATTCACTGCGCATAACATTGTGGAAATGGACATGCACTGGTGAAACAAAATGTGACAGATGTCTGAGTGAAAAAAGATCAAACTGCTTAAATAGAAGGCCAGAAGGCATAATGCTAATGCTTATCTCATTTTTACAACAGATTATGTTTTAATATTAAACAGCAGGATGTATCTTAACAGTTCATGGTAACAGCAATTCATTCAGTGATTGGAAAAAAAAAATATTCACTTACCTCTCAGAGGATTTTAATGTCTCACCATCTTTTGTCCAAGTATATTTCACTTCACTAATACCAGCTGTTTCACACAGTAGATTGACAGATTGAGTATTCTTGGTCAGAAAAACTGTATTTCCAATTCGTACAGTTAGTGTTTTGTTAAAGGAAACTCCAGGAATTTCCTTTTGCCTCATAATAACTGGAACCTTCTGGTCAGACATCAACTTATCCACAGTTTTTGTGCTGAAACGATCAGATTCGTTTGGTGATTTGCCTGTGAATTTTGAGGCCAATTTCTCATCCTGGGCTCCCTTCCATTTTTCAGTGGTTGATTGTGGAGGCCTAGATAACTCAGCGATTAACTGATAAATGACCTGGGACGCCAAGTCATCACTGACGTCTCCAGTTTCAATGAGCTGACTCATGTTCCTTATTAGCTCTTCAAACTGCACAGTGTCCATGCTGTAGGCACCCTGGAGAACTGCTGCCTCCAGACGTTTATTCTTGAATTCACGAGAGCTAAATACTCCTGCTGAATTACTCCCAAAGGCTTCGAGATTTCTCAGAAATGGTTGATCGTTTATTTGCCTCTCACCCAAATAGAGCTCATTTTTCTTACTCCACATTTGCCACATTTTGTTCATTTTATGCCATTTGGCCCCAAAGCCGTTGGCCTCATTGTGATCTGCATTTGTGATCTCACTGGCATGTTTTCTAAGACTTGGTGGTTCTATCAACCTGTTGTCATTACCAATCAGTTTGAGTACAAATGTTTCATGCGCTGAGCCTGCAATACACCGGTACACACCAATATCAGTGGCTTCAAGACTATGTATTTTCAGTGACCCTGACTTAGTGATGCCAAGTCTTTTAGAGTTTTGTAAGTGTTGCTCATCTTTCTCCCACCGTATAAGTGACTTCTGGAATCTTCGTACGGGGCACTTAATTACAACAGAAGTTTTTGGAAGTAAGTAGGCACGGCTTCCTATGGTGAAATTAATGCGCTTCTCTTGTCTCGTCTGAATGTACACACGGTGAATGCTGATAATCCGAGGTCCATGAGCAGAGGATTTTTCTGGAAGCTTTGGTTTAATTTCTGAAATAAAATGAAGCCTTGAAAAGTAACTAATCATCAGCACTCATGCATACAAAATCTGCTTCTCACAGAATGGCTGACAGAGTTCTTCCTGACTTTGTTTAAATCAGATTGCAACATGCTGAGCTTTTATCTGAGTCACAAAAATGCAAAAATACGGACAAGATGAAACCATGGCATTCCCCTGCTCCAGCCAAGAATTCTGTTACTTCTTCCCCCAGACTCCCAAGTATGAGAAAATACAGACAACATTTACCTATACAAAGGACATAGATGGTGCAAGCATACCTAAATATATATATTATGTACTATTTTATACTATATACATAATCCTCTTATGGTTATGTTTCCTATTGCTGCCTCAGAAAGGCTAGGCATGAAAGGGAATGGAAAAAGTGAACAAAAAAAAAAATAAAAATTGAGCACATTATTACTTTCCCTGCATTTGAGCACTGTTGAATACAGAATGACCTAAATAAAACAAAATCTATCTGAAGAGCAAGGCTCCCTTGGACTGCTATTTAAATTGTTGGCTGGCCATGCTGGTTGTCTCAATAAGTGAAGCCAAAAAGCAACACAGGAGGTGAAAGGAACCGTCAATGAAGACACAGTGCATGCAACAAGCAGAGCCACCCTGCAATCCTTGACTGAGGGTAATTTCTTCAGGTTAAAAGATGAGGTGTTTCACAGTGCTGTGCCAAAAAAAGAAGGGAGGGAAGGGGAGGAAAGAGGAAAAAGTCAGAAGCTGGAGAAGCTGAATACAGCAATCAGATGAATTAACACGAGCAGACAGCAGCACATAAAGCATCATGCAGACAGGATACAGAGACACTGGGTGTTACGAAGCTCCTCCTGCGTTGTTCTGCAGGCAGCTGGATGTGGACAGGTTCCCAGGAGCCGCCTGAATGCCACCACCACAGGAAGGCTTGGCTTTCCAGCAGCAGCTGGACATCATGTTGGAGAAACCATGAGAATGACTGCAATGCTACAGATACCACTGCACTGACTCACTGTTGGCAACTACTGTGCCCCATTATGATCAAACAACGGGTCTTACTAAGAAAATAGCAGGTAGGTGTGAAGCAAGGCACGTGAGAAGGGGAGCGAGGCACACACCCCTTGAGTTCATTCCATGCACAATGAAATTGGCCAGCTGGGGAGAGCTGGGAAACACTCAGCACTGGTGCTAGAAAGCAATCCAATTGTATTTGCTGCCCAGCCTTCTGGTATGAGACAGAAAAACTCAGAGCCTGCAAATCAAGTTGAGGAGCTAGGAAATGGACACACAAATCAAAATGCTTTCTCAACGTGCTTGAATTTGAAACCATTAGTACTATTTCACTTGGTAGGTACATAAATAAAATGACAACCACATTGATGGCACACAAATAATATTTGAAAAACAGCATGCTTCTGAATATACATATGCTTCAAATACGCTGTGAAGAAATAGGTGAAAAGCTAAATGTTTCTAGCATTCAATAAGTGTGTACACTGTAGAAACTACACCCTGGAGTGCATTCTTATGCTTATAAAACAAAATGATTATTTTCAATGCTTTGGGTAATGAGTTCAGACCAGTGGGGATATCATGGTTTCATAATTACACAGCTTTTATATCAGTATTCATTATCCAGATATGTAGTTCCCTCAACTGTTTTACATGGTGCAACAAATAAATTGCTTTAGGCACTTGGTTTACTAAAATTATTAGGCTAGTGACCTGTTTTTAATAAGTTATTGGGCCCCAAATATTTATTTTAAGGGAAACGTTCCAATACTAAATTTTCGATTTCCAAAATCCAACTTACAGACACAGTAAGTGTAACTTTAAACACATGAAATACTTCAGGCTGTGCTCTGTTTACACTACATGTTCCAACATGGAATTAAACCCATTGTGTACTTATAAATATGTTAACAAGTCTCATCCATTTCATTTCTTTAAAAAAGAAAGACCACTAACTCTCATTAGCAGTTCAACAGTGAAGGGTGTATACATTTTTACTGGCGCCTTGTGATCAAGTTTAGGAGTGAAATAAAGTTCAGAGCTGTGGATGGCAGGCCATATAGATATGTAATAGGGTCATATAAATATCTAAGACCACGTAAGTTTTTCTAGATCCTTTGTAACATCCATTATTGCAGCTGCTGAGGTAAGGGACTGTTAGGGAAAGATTTTTCTACAAGGTCAACCTTACTTAATGATTAGATTGTACTGGAGCCATTGGACCTCATTATCACCTGGTACAAATCCATCTGAGTCTCTGACCTCTAATGGTCCTGTGCAGCTTTAGCTGGGTGTCAGGCCCTGGTGACCTCAGAGCAAGACAGGTGTTGTTTCCTTTTTCTTAGTGATCACGGACTCAGGAACGTTCTGATTTAATGGGACCAATATCAAGTAGAGAACAGACACAATTATTAATCCCACTGTAAAAGATCAAGCCTGAAAAACCCCAGCACTGTCATGAGACAGCAAAAAAGGAGGAGCTCATTCAACCTACAGATGAGAACAAAGAAGCCTTAATAGTATGCACACCACTCACCACCAGTGCCTCTGCTTCACTCTTTATTGCTAGCTGCCTGTCTGCCCATGGGCCACTCTACATTCCTGCCTTCTCTGCACTTCCCATTCAAGAAGTCTTGAACCTATAGCTGCAGGTGCAACGCCTCTTGCATTTTTCTTGAAACCAAAGCCCTGCTGCCCTGCCTCCTCCTGCAAAACCCAGATCATGACTAAGGGTATGGATACATCTCACAGCTTCCCCTTCCCTTGCATTGTGCAGCCAGTGTTTGCCAGGCAGACCTGAGCTGCAGGGGTTCTCTTGTTCCAAACAGTTCTGGAGATAAGCGAAAAAACAGTGCTTTTATTTGTCCCTTCAATCCATACCCGTTCAGTATAATCACACTCTCCATGCAACCCAGTGTCCTGCTTTCTTGGCACTGCAGTGGAAGCTGATAATATAACTTGAATATCAGTCTGTGCTAAGCAATTTGCAAACTGGCCACACTGTCATTCAACTATCCACAATTAATTAAATTCAGATAGATATGCAGCTCAAAATATTTTATTAAACCTTATGCCAAGGACATTCCTGAAAGTCCACAGGGCTTTATTTAAGTGGAGCTTTGAACCTCAGGTTTTTGGCATGTTAATCTGAAATGCAGGCCAGGAAAAGAAGTTTCATATTATGTATGAATCAGTAATTATTCTATTTTTTATTTTATTTTGTGAGTAATTTTAAAGCAAAGTCTCAACATTTATAAATTAGCTATTTCTTGGTAGTTGCATGAATTGAGTCAAAACATGTTCATTTTTGTGATCTGTGATCAAAAACAAGCTCTTGGTCTTCCCCAAACCTAAAACTGATTGTCTTTTTTCCTTTCTGTTCAGCTCTCTGCTTCTGAAGCCTGCATACTGCTACTCTCCTTTATAAAGGAATGAGAAGCCAAGTTAAGGCTTAAGGAAACTGCATTTAGAACTCCCTGTTCCAAATTATGCATGTAATTGAACATGTATTATATTTGCAAGGTATTTCCACAGCTGTTATGCATAAGCTATTTGTGCAACTACCATCACTATCATAAATATATTCTGCCTAAATTAAACAATTCCTATAGGCAGCTTTTTCTTAAAAAAGATAATTTATAGAGAGAAATAAAATACTGTATTTTTCAAGGACTGTTTGTATTGTCACCACTTCCTGCAAAGCTCATGGACTGGCATTTTCATTTCTACAAAGAAGGATGTACATTATACATAAACTTATCACTGGCAATACCTTTCAGCTTTTGAATTCCACCGTGCAAAACTAAACGTCCGGTTTAATACAAATACATAATGAAAAAAACAAGCCAGAACTGCATTCTTATCTTTTCTAATGTCCTTCATAATTTATACTCCATTCAAACTCCATTTTTAATTGTTGGTTTGGGTTAGTTGTTTTGTTTTTGTTTTTGTTTGCTAGTGAGATAAAGGATAAAGGAAAAATAATCAGAGCAAGTGTAGGTGAGTACCAGAGTGAGAGGCCCAAGAAAGTGTGTTCAAAAAACACTCCTTTAGATCATGACCTATACTTCTGTCTTGTAGAAAATAAATTAAAAACAATCCTGTTATCACTGGCCTACTGATTATGATACTCACTTTACACCAGATTACTGATGTTGTTAAAGTACAGGCAGATGAGTGAATTAACCTGTATACAGATTTTACTGTATAAACAGATCATTCAAAATCAGCAGGAAACTACATAAAGTAACATACTTACTGTTGCAGGCATTCATTTGACAAGACCTTACAAGCAGTGAAGGAGACAAACCACTACACATTGATTCATTTACTGCAACATATTGGCCTTTTGCTGTTCGGTTTTGGCAGGCAATTTTCCTTCTCTGGATTCCAACACCACAGCTTACTGAGCACTGTGAAAGGAAGGATGCAAACTAAGCTTGGTGTCCCATGGCACATATACTAATTTGAAACTGAGAGAGACAAAGCCCTCTACTCCATATGAATCCTTGTGTTATCAGCACTTTTCCAAGCAATAAGAATATTAGATAGCTAACTTGTTCCATCAAGCAACTCAGGAACAATTAAAATAGCATAACCATATTTCTTTTTGTTTAACCGCAGAGAAAATATAGCAATGCAATCCAGTATCTAAGAGAAAAAACTCAGCATGTTCAAAAGAGTCTGCGTCAACTCTCCATCCATTCTTCTAGTTTGTACTGCACAAACTTTTAGTTCCGTCTTCTAAAGAGCCTTTTCAAAAATCTGTTTGAACAAGGAGTTACATTAAATGGGAAAGAAAGAGCACGACAGAACAAAACAAAGATTTGACTTTCAGAAGCCATTTCTCTCAGCAGCTCAAACACAGCTCTGCAGGGGGGATGTGAACAGCCTACTTATAGGCAACTCCACGCATAGTTTAGTCCCGATATACATCCTGTGAAACCTTCTGCTACCCTGTGAACTTCCTGCTCCGATCACCCACGATTTACCCAAGCAGATATCGTTAGAGATCACGTTGCAAGTGAAGGTTTTGGTTCAGACTCGTTGGGAGCTGCTCACCTTGGACCATTCTCCTACAACCAGCTGAGGAGGACAGTCCACTTTTGCGCACGATTTGGTAGTTGGCAGTTTGGGTTCCCGGCAGGTGTCATCAGAGTGTTTCAGGAAACTTCCATCTGTCAACAGCTGCTTACAGAACACTTTACGGGTCTGAATCCCTCCTCCACAGGTACGGGAACACTGAGAAGAGAAAAGCATAACATGCACACATGCACATGCACCTGTGCTTGCACATCACACCATTAGGATTACATAGACACTGTAAGACTCCCCGTAATTATGCTCTGTTGAAGAATGACATCCGGATTCAACAAAAAGGCAAGCAGCCTGTAGAAGATTCTTCAGATAAAATGTTTACCTAATACATTAGAATTGAGGAGAACCTAACCACTAAGTTAAAAACCACTATGGAGTAGAAATCCTGAAGAAAAATCACGTGTAGATTTGACTGTGCCCTACATCAGTTAATATGTCTCCAAAAGCAGATAATTACATTTGCTGTGTCAAAAGAAGACTGATGTCTGCACTAACTGACATCCAGCCTTCTGATTTCCTAAAAAGAATTTTTGACCTCATCCTCTCAGTATTCAATAGCACAGTGGTGAGAAGACTTTTTTTTAAAATCTGGATTAACTTGTTCCACTGAAATTAGTTGAAAATCTTCAATATCAAAGTTTAGGAGATACCAAACGTTGTTTGGGATGAAGAATTTTAAATACCTAGACAGAGGAACACTGCTTACACTTAAACTCCTTCTCTAACCCAGTCATACCTGTTGCCATTCCTCAACATGCCAAACAGGGGGACAATCAATCTGGTTACAAGCTTGCAAAGAATGAGGCTTTTTGTCTTTACAATCCTCAGCAGCAACAGCAGATCCTCCTGGCTGCTGGCAGAATACATCTCTCGTCTGTATCCCAACTCCACAAGTTGCTGAGCACCGTCTCCACAGACCAGTTTGCCACCTGTTCCAAGAACACATCCATCTTTCAGTGAAAAGCTAAGGAAAAATCATACCCAAAAAGAACTTAGTAAAAAATAACAGAAGATATATTGATTGATAGATGGCCAAAACATTCTTTTGGTTTATACTAAATCCTGCTCCTATTCACTTTTGTTCTCTACCTTTTGCAAGATTATTCTCCTGCGGAAGCAGTTCAGAAACAATATACCAAAAGATCAGTATGTCACAGACACATATGGGACAAACAAGGCAATACATATCAAAGATTCATTTGTAAGTGACCAAACTAGCTAGGTTTACTTGGATTTGGATTGCTTTTATTCTTTCACTGGGATTCCCATACAACTGTAAGAAACCTGTAAGAACCGGATGGGGATACTAAAAAAGCATGAACTCAAAGTCACTTTAAGTCATAATTTCACTGATTTTTTTTCATCCAGAAAGTAAATATTCTTTGCTTCTTAGTTTCTCAGTTAAGTCTGTTTTTTCCACCCCTGGCAAACATCTACATGAAATAAATCTATTTCAGAAGATGGCAAACATGAAAATGTGGAGTGGAAAAGAAGTAAAGATCAAAGAATGAAGCAAAACAAAACAATGAAACCAAAAACCCAACAACATAACACAAAAACCTTTTTTAACACAGAAAAAGTGAAACATCATCCCAAAGCAAGATTGCAGTTCTGCAATTTGACTCCTTTCTGTGAAAGACAACATTTATTCAAGTCATATTAACCATTTATTTGCTTCAATACGATTCCATTATCACAGTGTACCTTGGAGGACAAAGCTTCATATTGCAAGCATGAGTCATTGGTGGTGGTCTTTTGGAATTGTCACACAGGGTTTCATTGACAGCTTGCTTTGTCTCTACATGCAGACACATTGCAATGGCTTCTTGTGTTCCTGGAAGGAAAACACTCATGAGACACTGAACACAGAAGAGATTTTTGTAATGCTTACTCTCGAATAACGCTCAGTGAAAAAGCTCCAAATACTGATTTTGATGGCAGGCTTAAAAACGACCTCTTGAGTCAAAAAGAACACTGAGATAGCTTATATAACTTAAACTTCAAAATTTATTTGTCAATTATATGCAAATTTGCTTCTGTACTATTGAAAAGGCTTGATTTGGCATTCTAAATCTCTGAAAACAAACAAAACAGATTACATTCTCTGCACCATCAGATGTTGCACCTGCTTGGTTTTATAATGGTCTCAAGCCATGAAATGGTTAATTGCCAAAATTAGGGTACAAGTTACTCCTCACTTACCTTGACTTTCATGAGCTAGAGATCTGCAAAAAAGAAAGGAATTAAAAACATGCAAAAAGTTTGCAGAAGTTAGGAGAGTCTGACTGAATGTAATCACTCTGGAGTTAGGTCCTAAGAGGTATAATGGTTTTGTTGAAGGCAGCAAATTTGACCCAGACCAGAGCTTTCCTTTCTTGCGACCATTCTTGGCACCTTCTGATCTGCAGCTCTTACTACTTGCATCTTCTAGGTAAGCAATAATAGTGATCATAAACCAATATGCACTGAAAATTTGCATTTTATGTTTTCCAAGTAAAAATGGCACCGTTCAAAGAATTCAAATCCATTTCCTTCCTATCTTTCACTTATTCACAGTGATTTTGAAGGACACAAAGTCGCTTTCAACAGCAAGTTTTCTGTCTCTTCTCATGACCATATTCTAAGATTTCAAGGGGGCTGGCATTTTAACCAGAAACCTTCAGTAACAGCATCCTGTTACCTATGACATTACCTCAAAACATCACCACAATTGCTACACAAAAGCTACTAGGCTACTACTCCTATACCTCTCAGTTGTACATCAGGAATGGCTTACTAACACTGTTGATCATTATTTGTTCTGGTTTCAGTGAACTCATTGGTTCATTTGACACAAAGTTTTGTGTCCATACCAAAGGTTCATATTTTTCTGTCTTTTACAACACTTTCATGAACAATGTGATTCTTTTCATAAATCAGCCTTTCCTCTACCTACAAAAAATTCTTAAGTAGTGGAGCATATAAGCCAGTCCAGGTCGCATTACTTCTTTGGGGTATTTGAATCAGTTCGACTATTTCAGATGCTTTAGCAGGTACAGACCAGCAGTGATTTTTCACAGTGACATATTCCAGTTTCTTTCAGGCTCTCTGGTAGACTTCTAGATCCCCTCTGGGACTCATTGTCAGTTCAGAAAGATCCTGTTATATAAATGTTTTGACTGCATCTACAAAGTCACGAATTTTTATAGAACAGAAGACCTGACCTTAAATGTGATTGACAACTTATTCCTGTCTACTATATCAAAGTATCAATAATTACATTAACATAGGACACACACATTGAGTAAATCGTATTTCACCGTCAGGGTTGAGAATAAGCCTTTAACAAATATCATAAGGCAATAATGCAGATGTGAAAATGCCCAAGCAAGACAAACCAATAAACAAACTTTTTTTTTCTAGAACTCTACTATTTTGTTACATACGACAACAAAAGGAATCAAATGTTTTCTGTCCAATTGATCAGTATGCATTTGTTTAATAAGAGCAGCATTCCTGTCTTCTCACTTAGACATGAAATGTCCACCTGCCAATCTCCAGAAGAGAAACAAAGATGCAGAAATTACATTCTGGCAGAACGAGCCTATGAATTACATTGTCAGACAAGGAATGAAGCAGACAACGAGCATCCTCACAATCTCTATTTTAGGTCAAAATCTACTCTGTGCTACACACCTTCAACTTTGCTGATCTCACTGCATTCCTGTGGGAAGACATACTCAGAGCTGATGTTGCTCTGTTCCAGGCTGTGATAAGTAATATCTTAATATCTCACACAAAGGAGGGGAATGAAACAAAATTCCTTTCAGACCATCTAAGTCAGCAGTAATCCCATAGGAACTTCATATCACCGTGTTATAAAAACAAAACTGGTCAGCCAAATGAACAAAAGCCATGCCATTCCAGGTGACTACAGCTTGCCACCTGGAGTTCATTAAAGCACTTCTGCCTTACAGCATGACCTACCTAGCTTTCACTGAGTTACCAGAAGAACATGCTGATATGCTATCTTCTATTTGACATAACTGCAGAGCAGTAGTAGCAACCTCTCCCCACTGAGGCCTCATTTCAAGGAAAGTGGCACCTCGTTTTGAAGCAGTAAGCACAAAACAGGTATTGCAGAGCTGTTAAACAGACCACAAACCTCCCTTCCTGTTCCTTAGTTTGCAGTTTAAGGACACTGTTCAATAAATAACTACAGTTAATTGACACAATATTTGCTTGAACTTAACTGTCAAAACGTCTCAAAATTAATCTGATTTCTCTTCCTCAACTGTAATTTCACGTTAGTTGGGAACTTCAGTCGTGCATGAATTTTTTATTCTATGTAAATTGGAAAATGGAAAGATCTATTATTCAAACAAGCAAAGTATTACATGTATGACTTTCTTGGCTTATAATATAAACATAGTAGATAATTTAACTAAAATATTATGTATGCAGCAGGGAGCTTTAAGTATTTTTACAGTAATATGATGCCCTATTGTAGTAATTATCCTACTATTCAGTGAAACAGAATATTTTCTATTTTAACCCAGCATTCAAACCACATTCATTTACATTCTTTTATAAGCTTTTCTGTGCATCGAAATACACAGTATATGAAACTGCGTTAAGTGCTAGAATGCTAGGGAGAGAAAAAAACACTTTCTGCCTTCTTTTTATAGTAAAAAGAAAATGGGGGTTGAAAGTTGTTGTGCATGTAAGAGGATGAACGTCTTCAAGTCTGTGTCTTGAAGAGGAAGGACATTTATTTTTATTAGACAGACTCATTTTGATGACTGCTTAGAAATATGATCAACCAAAAAAACTCAGAAGAAATTCCAAATCTTACATGTGCTTTAGCCTCTCTGCAAGTCTATTGCCACTGGCAATGCTAATGTATATTCCTGTAAAAGAATACAATGTATATATAATATATAATATAAAATATATAATAATGTATATTCCTGTAAAAGAAACAGCTTTTGTAGTCAATGAAACTAGTCAAAGGAGTAACCAGCTACCAAACTGCTGACTACTCTACAGAAAATGCTCTCAACTTTATGTGTGAGCATGAGCCTCACAACAATCACTGTTTTTTCCTAAAACTCTTACATTTGGCTTGAATCCATTGCTTTTCTAAGAATCTCAGGTTTCTTATAAATCAAATAGCAAACTTCTAGCCATTGTGGTCCAGACAAGAGCCTAAAAACACAGCTTGACTGTACCCTAAAGGTTCCAAAGCCACAAGCTTTGGAACAAGGAAAAAAAATAAAAAGGAAATGCTGATGTATTTATTTTTAATCTCACTATTTTTAAGCCAATATAATGATCTTGGGGGTCTTGAATTGTAATTTTTGAAGCATTTGAAATAAGAATAATAATAGTAATGATAATTACATTAAATTACCAGAATTAATCTCTTGTAAAGAGACATTTTTATGCCTCTTATGTCTATAGTAAAGGCATTTCCAGAGCAGACATCCGGGAAGTATGTGATTATTTTTTAAGTGGAGAGCATCTCTTTGAAATATTGTAGAGTAATTCAATGATTGACAGCACTAAAAAAATGTTGCAGTTTACATGAACAATCCTTATTCCCACCAAGTGTACTCTTTATTCTGATAACAGCTACTGCATCTCACTAGTTAACCTTGTGCTTGTGTTAAGGACTCTGGTATCAGGGCCAAACAGTTCATACTGGAAAAAAAATGAGGGCAAATCCTCAGAACTCTAAGCAATTTCTACTACAAAGATCACTCCTCATTGTCTTTGTTGCCAGAGCACACTGCTCACTTATTTTCACCTTGGGATTTCTTCAGGTACTGAAGATCTTTAGCTTTCAGGATGACTACAGAGTTTCCTACAGATGTTAAAGGTGATATCTGCCTCGTGACAAATTAACATGGACAACTTTCATTAGTGTTTATGGAAAGATTGATGAAAGAAGAAATAATTATGACAGCAGTCATAACAAAATGTAGCAGTCCTCAAAGGTAGTAAGATTTATGGCATTCGATATTCTACATGACAAACCACGTAGATTTGATGCAGAAACATACACTAAACTACCAATGTCTAATGCTGTCTATGTTTTAGAAGCTGGTGAATAGGAAACTGGAAAGTAAAGATCATGTTTGAGAATGAGCTGCAGACTGATCTCTCTCTATAATTCTAATGCCTCAAAAACAATGTTACCATCTGCAATTTTACATTTGCTTTGGAGAGGGGCCAGAGGAGAACTTAAATTAAAAGTCTAGTCTGTATCAAAATCTAAAAAAGAAAAAAGAAAAAAAAAAAAGGTGCAAGTGACAAGCACTGAAACAGAGATTCAGTCCTTGCTTGAACAGTGGCTGTAAGCCTTGCAGCTTTTTTTTAGACCCTGCAGACTTTTCCCTCATTCAGAGAGGTGCAAGCAGTAAGGAAGGGAGGGAAGTTCCAAGGACACAGAAATCCACAGGAATTTATTTTAATAACCACTGCTAGACACATAACTATTAGAGAAAAAGTACCTAATATAATTTCCGTTATAGTGGGATGTTCCGAACTTAGATAGCATTTCTTCCCGGTAACTAAAGAGTTCATCTAATTGAAGTGAGATTTGAACATAAAACCTAGCAGAAAGGGATCTGATCCTTTGAACTACGCAATGGAAACAGAGTAGACACAGTGAGATCGTTAGTTAGTACACTGCAGTAAGTTGGAAACTGAAGAGATGTCTGGTTTCCTTAAAACTACTTATCGGCAGGTAATTTTCGGTCTGTTTGAAAGTGCTTGCCAAGGCAGCACGAGGACCAGAACTGATAGAAGGAAAAAATTACTATTACCTAACTAGCATAACAGCACAGAACTTCTCAAGCTGTTCACTGATAAAGCATTCTGACAACTTTCCTCATTTCCTGGGAGCAGGACATAAGAGAAATGTCTAGGTACAGCACCAGCAATACCACAGTTGTCTTCAGAACACAAAAAACCATTTCTTTTCAAACTTCTATAATGACTTATTTCACATCAAACAAACAATATTACAGGAAAATTCTCGGTCAGGCAACCTCACAAATTCATGAGAGGACCAGAAGTCGACAGCCAAATCCACACTCAGCTCCACTGGGAACAAAATAAAGCCAGATGTGATTCTGTTAACCAGTCATTCTGAAGCTCCTTTGTGCTGGCAAATGAATCTACTGTCTTCAGGAAATTCTCCTTAAATTGCCTTTAGTCTGCACTCCAAATGCAATTTGTTATGTGAATGTTTTTGCATGGACAAACTCACATGTGAAGACACTAACAATGCAGATGTGCACGTGTAAAGACAGGCAAAGACCAGAAGTGATTTTAGCTGAACTTCTACTGATTTCAAAAATAAAAATTAAAAAATTTGTTGTTTTTTTTTTTAACATCTATGAAAAGACACTGGCTAAAAAGCAGTAAAATAAATCTAAAATGGCAATGAAATAATTTTACATTACAAAAATCCGTCAAGAGCTGAAAAAACCTGCAAATCTCATAATAAGAAAAGCCCTGTTTCTGCTTTAGAGTGTGATTCCTTGTCTCTAAAAACAATTCCCTCAAAATAAGGAAATGGAGACAGTAGCTGCTGCTATCACGCCATGTTCTATACGTACATACTTGGATTATACCCTTGCTGTTTATCACATCTACTGAAGGCAACAGAAGAAACTGATACATTATTTTTTGTGACTGCACATGCTGCTATCCCTATGAATCAATATCATCAGTGTTAAATAAGCAAGGCACTTGTCAGTCACTTACCATTCTGCTGACAGCATTCAGGGGCATCCCTCCCAACTTCCATCTTCAAGTTTTGAACTGGTAATAATACAAAGGCAGGCTGCCTTCTATGAGCTCTAGACTAGGCTCTCTGCTTCCAATTGTAGTTGCTCTCCCCTTTCCTACATTTTTTATTTCTGCTATGGGTACAACTGTCTTCACTTCCCACTGATGTCATCGTTCCTGTCATGTATAGGTGTGCTCATAATTCCACTGCCTCCACTTTACACTTCATAACTCACTTCTCTGTTCAGTTCCGAAGTACAGTATGTAGTAGCAACACCAGCAGTCTTGTCTAGTTACATGTACTTTGGACGACAGGGAGATTCGATTACATCCAAAAAGGAATGTGCTTAACTACTTGCAGACAGACGTATGGCATGAAGTTCCTATAGAGTTATATGGTGTACCAAGACCTAAACAAACTCCTCTTCAATCTCCAGACCAGTCAGATGGAAAGCAATACATAATATTATAATTTTATCTATGTGACAGTATATAGAAACTACAATTTTGTATCCGTACTGTACTGAAGAAAATTGCAGCATTTTGGAAGATAACAATATGGAAATTTTACCTCCAAAATGATAAGCTTTCAGTTCACAGGAAAAGAAAGTTCATTTTTTTTGCCCATCACTGCATTAAACACACTGGTACAACCAACTGCCTCGCAGCCGAGATCCTTGCAGCAATAAGACTGTAGCAAGCTGCTGTAGCAAAAGCTTCTTGTGCCTTATGTAACCAAATAAAGCCTGATGCTTGAACACATTAAGAACACTCTATTAATAACCAAGGGGGGGAGGGGGGGGAAAAGCTGAAGCTGCATGTTTTCATAAATATCAGCATTACTAATTCAGGTTAACACTAATGGAAAATGTGGCAATTTCAAATACCAAGTTCTTATAAGTCAGGATTAAAAAGAAAGGGGGAAAAAAGATAATAAAAGTACCTCCAAGACAGGTGGCTGAACAAGGAGTAAAACCAATGTACTCCCAGTCATAAACCACACTGCCATCTTCAGCACGTGAAAATTCCGGTGTGTAGGGGACAGGATCACTGTCACAGGGTGCCTCGTGACATACTTGCTCTGTGGGCGGCTTCACATCTTCACATTCCTCCTCAGGCAGTTCCACCTCAGTCTGCGTAAATGAGAGAAGAATTCGGCACTTCACATCCCGCACCTGTATGCCATTGCCACATGTGGCACTGCATGGAGACCACGGCTCAGGAATAAACCTGCAAATGAGCACAGCACAAATGAAATGTTTGCATTTAACTCTAGAACGTGTCTGCATATGCACAAGTAAAACACAGCTAAAAAACATACATGCAGATATAACATAATACATAATGCTATTTCGTGTTTCAAATGATTGCATAATGAAATATGGTTTTTTAAGTCTTTCACTTTTCTCCTATCCCAGATCAGATTGTTCTCTATTGGAAGAGTATTGACAAATCGATGAACGGTTTTGTCTTTCAGTTCTAAAAGCAGCAAACATCCTAGAACTGCAGAATCAAAACAGAATCATAGAATGTCCTGGGTTGAAACGGACCTCAAAGATCATCCAGTTTCAAGTCCCCTGCCATGGGCAGGGTCACAAACCATTAGGCCAGGCTGCCCAGAGCCACATGCAGCCTGGCCTTGAATGCCTCCAGGGATGGGGCATCCACAACCTCTCTGGGCAACTGTGCATGCCAGTGCAACCTAAAGGCCTGCTGAGTTCAATGGCAGAGCTGGCAGGAATCATGTCCAGATGCTTTTGATAACAAATTTTAAGTGAATAACTATGGGAAAAGGTGAAAAGAAAGGCTTTCTTTTACTCCAGCAGATAAAATCCACTTGGCTCTGAAACAGCAGATCTCACAGTCTTCCCAAAGACAAAGACAGCCACAAACTAATTAGGGTAGCCATGGAAGTGAAATACTTTAGCATGTGCCTAACTCTAAGCATATCAGACAGTCTTCTCAAGTCAATAGGACTATGATATACTCAGTGTTAAACTTCTGCTTAAGGACATCACTGGATCGAGGACTTTGTGCTCAGGCTTACAAAACTGTATGCATTAAGGTGCTCCAGAAATAACCTATGGTGTGTGATTTTGAAGTTCTGTAGAGCGGAGGGACAATTTTGAGCCACAGCATCCATATTTAGAAACTCATAAAAATTGAAGCATTTTTTCTTTGACTTATAGCAAACCTATATCATAATGCAGGTTTTCCCATTGAATATCAGTGCCTGGAATTTTACAGAGAAGTTTAAGATTAAAAGAAAACACATTCAAATACTTTTTATTCTACTTCAGCATTTTTCTAATGTAGCCATGTGACTTTTTAGCTCCTAAAATTCTGCAACACAGGTACCTCAGACACAAGCCAACAGAGATACGAAACCCAAAACACATACATGTATATCTGTATACATAGAGACACGTATTAAAGAAGGAAGTGACTGGAGTGTGTTAGAACCCTGGAGGTTAGTGTTGTATCTGAATTTTGAGTTTAGAATTCTTTTTCATTTTCTCATATTTAATTTTTCAACACATTCTCAATCAAAGTCTGTGACAGGAATCATTGAAGCAAAAATCATCAATGCAATGTAGTAATCAGTAGTACAAGTATTTCTCTTCCACAAGCTACTTTCGCATATCCACCACTTTTGGGTTCTAAAACAGAACTGTACTTATTCTCTTATTCATTATCCATGAAAATATGACACAGAAGCAGAGAAAGACAGCTGTAATAAAAGGATGAACTGAAAGCTGGGACTTCATATTGCACTTCAAGTTTGGAAAACAAGAGAATAACTAAAATTAAATGTGAAGGAATTGTACCAAGGAAATCGTAAGACTCCTGTAAGACAGAGATGAACTATGAGATATCACACTGAATTATGCATGAATTACAAAAAAAAAGAAAGATAAACAAATCCAAACCAGAGAGATATCTCATCATCTATTTGGGAAAAAGTGACAACCTATTGTTGGAGTTTCTTCTTTGATTGTAAACCCTGACACAGAAGTCTTACTCGGGCTAGAAAAGACAGGATCAGTTAGGGCAGTTAGAGCTCCTGGGCATGGGCGGAAAGATGCAAACAGGTTGCCACTGGCAACGAGATTCTGAAGTCACAACAGGATTCTGGCCGTGGCAACAAGCCCACCAAGAGTAACATACAACTCTTCTCAGTGCTCCTGCTGTGGCAGGGCTCTAAAAGTGAAAAGAGATGTCCAAAATCTGGCTTTGCTTGGAGTGGCAGGTAGCCTACGAAGCACAAGGTACAACAGGTGACTCAGCACAGAGATCTTAAGCCTTACATTTGGCAATGTCTGGTGTGAGGGCAGAAGACTTATCTGACCAACAAGCTCAGTCGAGTCCAGCACCAAGTTCAGATGCCAACCAGCAGAAAATTAAAAAAAGCCACAAGACAGACAGGCTGGACACAGGCGAAAAGGAGGGCTTCTACCATGAACCTCCGCTGCAAAAGCTTGCAGAGTGCAAGAAACCATCAGGAAAATGTAAGTGTAAAACTAAATACTTGGAAGAGCAGGGGGCAAGAAAGAGGCCATACCTGACAGAGGATGAATCCTTTGACACTGAACATACCGAAGATACGGTCGCCATACCAAAGAAAGTGATGAAACAAGCAGAGTCCACTTGGCACCGTGGCTTCTTGCCTGCCAAACCCCGCAAGCAGAAGCAATGCAAGCAGCTGCAGCAGTCCACCTTGCTGCCAAACCCCCAGCAAGCCACGCTGCAGGTGCCCAGGCCCCGCCAGCCCATGCCACGTGAGGCCCGCTCCATCAGCATTAACGAGAACGCAGGTGAGACCCTGCTGCAGCGGGCGGCTTACCTGGGCAACCAGAAAGTCGTTCTGTATTGCCTGAAAAACAATGTCTGTGACATTCACCACCACGACGACTCGGGTTACTGTGCCCTGCACGAGGCCTGTTTCAGTGGCTGGCTGAGTATCGCCAGACTTCTCCTCAAGAACGGGGCTCATGTGAACTGCTATGCGCAGGGTGGCATCGGACCAATCCACGACGCAGTATTAAATGATTACTTAGACATAGTCCGCCTCTTACTGTCCTATGGTGCCAACCCACTGCTCCCATGCCCAGGGATGACCATTTTTCAGATGGCCCGCAGCAATTCGATGGCGACCTTCCTTGCTCAGAATTTAACTGACTTTTATGGTTGAAGTGCCCATGACCCTGGATTGTACTGGGATTTCTACAGCAGCTTTGTATGCGATCCAATATATGAATCTCAATTTGATGTCCTGGAAAATCCCCCTGGTCCAGATGAAGTTGGTAGCGCTTACAACTCAACTCCAGACTTCGTTGGACTCCTTCCCTCACTGCACAACAGCTGTTTAATGCTTTCAAATATTAATATATTAATGTGTTTTAATGTTGTGGGGTTTTTTTATAATAAAGTTTGTTCTCTACAAAGTTACTTAAAACGCAATTATTTCTGTAAAGAAAAGACGCTATCATATATGAAAATACATTTCCTTTAGATAAGAAATCTGCATTCCAGTTGGATGGATTTTTCTTTTCCAGACAGTTTTTACAAAACTGTTATACGTTTCTTTAAATACACACAGGCTCTAGTGTAAGTTTGTTACCGCTTGGAATTATTTTCTTTTTTTATAGAACACATCCACACATGGACTTAATTTTATACAGCACAGATTAAAGCACAGATTACACAGAACACATTTCCGTACTTTTTGTAGGTGATGCAAACAAAGTCATGTGGCTTCTTTGGGAGATAGGATTCGGTAAGGCACTTGATAATATTATTATCACTTTTCTCAATAAAATAAAAAACTTTCACAAAAATGATGCTTGGATTAGATGATCTCAGTGGTCTTTTCCTACCTTACTAATTCTTTGATTAGTAAGGATTATATAATCAGCAGGAAGCAACTGGAGAAACCTCTCAAATGTAGGAGACGATGCCTATAGAAAATGTGATGGAGAGGCTCCTGGGATGAGATTAGGATAAAAAATGACCAGTGATGAACATCGAGGACTACAGGATAAGCGAAGAGGAAAAATATCTAAGAAGTGGCAAAGCTGCAGAGCTTTGCACTGGGATCACAGGTCTGCACTCACATTGTGTGGCCCAGTGGAATAGATCAGTCACGTCTAGATAGGCATAAAAAACTGTCATCTTTGCATGGAGAAGGTAAGAGAGAACCCATTAAAATGATCCCAGCTCAGCTCTACTATATTCTAAAGACACTCTGAACTGGCATGCTGCGCCCCTGCCAGTTCTCCTTGCTTATTCTGCTACACTGCTCTTGAAGGATTGTAAAAGCAGACAGACTACACAAGTACATGGCTGCCACAGCTGACTCTGTAACACTAGAGATTATTTTCTTTATAACCTCATGCTGAATCCTTTTGAGAGGCAGCCTACTATACTTCTAATCTGACATTAGACATTCAATCTGACAATGTGGACATTCAACTGGCACATTTGATTGCATCCCTCCATTTCACAATCACATGTGATTTTACATCTTTGCCTCTAATCTGCTTGAATTTAGGGCCACCATTCTGGGGAGCGAAATAACCCCTCACAGTAGGTTGACCCCTGACTTGGGAGGCTAGAGCAGTGAAAGGATTCAAGTACAGTCACCATAACTATGCAAACACCTGTTTGGCAAGAGGTTTCTCCTGTGTGTTGCTGCAGGTGTAAAGATTTTATTACTCATGATCACACCTGCTCATGCATGTGTGCCAGAAATCAGAAACCCTTAGATGGAGGAAGAAAAACAGGAGGTTATGGGGCAAAGTCAACTTTCAGAGAGAGCAATGTAAATCCAAAGTCATTTCAATAAGCTCACCTAAATCATTTTAAACTACAACTGCTACAAATGAGTGCTGAATCTGGCTAAATACAACAGAGTGCTTTTCAAAAACTCAGAAAATACAGAAAGTTGTATGTTAAATATTGAATATACAAGTCAAATACAAGCAGGCCTGTACACAAGGGACACAAGGAATTCTGTGCATGCCCTGACACACACAGGACAGGAACAAAACCTAATTGGATTTAGTTTAGGCTTCCACACCCAGGCCATAAGTGTTGTCAGGCTTATCCCCATCAGCTTTGAAGTAGACTCAAAAAATCCCCCAAAAATCCAGGTGGTCTTTTGCACACACATGCGTATGTAAGATGTTGCAACTCATCCCCACAGATTTAGCTAAGCTCAGAGACCAGCAGCTTTTTCTCACTTTCTTTATGCACTGGTCTCTCTCCACCAAGAAAATTCTGGCAGCCCAGAAAGTACTTCTTAGTTTCTGATAAAACCATTAACATTCTACAGGTAGCAGCACACTGAGATAAAACTGAAAATTACTATATATCAAATGGAATGCTTCTATGTGCATTAATTAATCTTAATTTGTTTAAATTAATATCACTTTACGTCGCTTGAAGGATATACGGACACTGTTAGTAGAGTAGCTAAGCTCTATGTCATCCAAAACAGGAGCTCCAGAAGCAAAGCTGTCGAGAAGAAAATTAGGAACAGCTCATAATACAACTCATCTCCAAGGAGGGCCAAATGTCAAAGCAAACTGCAGAGCCAACAGTCATTCCAGATCATCTGCAAAACATGCTGGAAATATTTCTTCACTCTATAAGACAATGTACTTACGTTGGCTCTTCTGAGACTGCTCTGGTCTCCTCCATTTCGTGTGCCTGTTTAAACCATGGGGATTTTGCTTCCACAGGACTTTTTTCTAGTCAAGAAAAAATAAACAACACTAGGTTATTCCTCCAAAAAGTGAGATGACAAGTAGATGTTAGCATTATATACCTTAGCACTTCATACTGTACATTGCCTATTGATCTACTTATTCAATTTTTAGAATACGGTGGAAAATAAAACATCATTTATTAGGATATTTCCATCCTGATACCATTTTTTACTGAGAGGTTACCAATAATCCGATTTTAATTCCTATGTAGCCTTTGATTTCTTCTCCACATCTTCCCCAAGCACGGGCATTTCCTATTAGATTGTAGCTTATCTGTGTGATGTATCATCACCATAATGTAACTTTACAGCTGAACCAATCAGAAATTTACAAGCCCATCTAAAGCAAAAATAGGTTGTTCTCCACATAGACTGCCCTCATTAAAAGATTTCCATTAGATAAATTATTTTTGCTAATCAAATTAGCTAGCTTTCCCAAATACAGAATTCAATATAATAATTAGGAAAAAAAAAAAAATTCTAGCTTTTTTTTTTTTTTTTTTTTTAAATCTGCCTACGTATCCCAAACTTCTGTGATGCCTTTTCTTGGGGCAACATTAGACAGTTGAGGACCACCTCCAAACTAAAATCCCAGAAAGCTCTTTAATTTTCAGTGCTGGTTTCCACCTCATGGTTTAACCCTGAATTCTTCATGCTTGAAGAATAGCCTAGAGCCTGACAACATCCCAAAGAGAAACATTAAGCTGTCTGCAGATAATTTGCACTCTTTGAGTAAATCTTTACAGTGAGTGTCTGAAACATAGTCTTAAAGCTGAAATAAAAGCTGAAAGGAACAAAAGTAGCACCAACCAAAATTTTCTGGGCACAGAGGGACAGAAATGAGTAAAGGACAAAATATATTACTTCCTCCCAGTCTTCCCATCTTTGTTTTTCCTTTCACCTTCACATCTACTTTTCTAGATCATATCAACTCTTTCAGAGAATATTTGTCAATTCACATAATTGTGACAAACATGGTAAATATACAAAAAATATTTATAACTTAATGAACTGAAGAGGCCCACACAGAAGACTGATAATTTTAATGAGATGCAAAAGAGCAACATCCCAGCTGATACATGCAAGCATCATTCGTATTTCAAGTTGTTACTGAACAACTCTTCCTTACCATCTTGAACTCATTAACTCTGGTTTTCCCAGTCTGACCAAGTTGTATAGGTACAGTTACATGTTCACCTTACGACTGCCTGGCCACATTATCAGCAAAAATCAGCAGGACACTTCTAGCACCAATAATTAAAATATCTGTTTCTGCCAAGACTAAAATAAGCCCCAGTAAATTCCAGCTTCTGGCATTTCTGAGAGGTTACTAGGGGCTTTTAATTCTCTTAACAAAAAAGTAAAAGAATAACAGACTCCAATGAAGTTCCATTTACCTCTTGGCTTGTAACAAGGTATTGGCACGATGCACTCTTCTTTTATGTGTAGTTTAAGTTGTGGATTACAGCCACCAACATGCTGCCCACGGTGGTCAATGCACAGCACTACACGGTAACGTAAACCTCGTCCACATGTCACTGTGCACTGCAGGAGATAAAGCAACCATCTCACTCTCTCTTTTATTTTATTTATAAATACTGATGAAAAGCAAATTTGAAATACTGATTATATGTTTACTTAAGTCTTTCCAGAATTAATCAGATATCAGATATATGACTATGACCTTGCATTTTTGGGTGAATAAAGAGAAGACTGATGTTTGAAGAAATGCTTATTTTTGGAAAGAAAGTGGCTTATTGGGGCTCTCTAAAGCTTATCTGATTGGCAACCATCTAAAGCAGAGGCGTTTGTGTACTGAGAATATGCTCTCTCAGAGTGGTCATTTTCAGTTTAAGCTGGGTCAGACGTGCTGTGAGAACTGTTTCTTCACTACAAGTCAGTGATGTCATTTGGATGAACTAAGTAGTTACAGAAGTGTTGAGCTATCTGACTATCAGATAACTACAGCCAAGATGAGTTGGCTCTATGTTCCTGTTACTATAATGAAAGGTAAGAATGCTGGAAAATCACCCTTGCAATACATCAGCCACTAGACAGCCACGCCTTTAGCTTTTACATGGAGTGAAAGATTACATTTATCAAGAACCGAGAAACAAACAACCTGATTGCAAAGGAGTCTGACCTCTTACTCTAATTTCTCCTCTTTGTAAAGCAGGAAATAAAGAAGCATAAGTAATTCAACATGTATTTTTATCTACAAAGACACCTTAACTTTTTTTTAAATTATTATTATCAGGCCAGGTTAATTAGAACAAACTTATCCCATGAAACGCAATGAATTTTGCCTGTAATTTTTCCTGTAAATCTGTACTCATACATGATAACACAAGATTAGATGCTTTTTCTTTTTCTCTTTTTTTCTTTAAGAAAAGGATAATAGTCTAAAACACTTTCAACTTACCTGAGACCATTCCATTGCCACCCACTTAGGACAATCAAACAGATTGCAGGTTTGAATGACTTTGGGTTTAGGGGCATACATGCATTTCCATTCTTCCACTTGCAGAATTTCTCCATGTATGGTTTCCTCTACACACACAAAACTTCTCCTCTGAATGCCACCTCCACAGGAAACTGAACATGCAGTCCAAGGGTTATGTTCCCACCTGGAAAAAAAGACTAGTAGATTAAAAACAAGGCTATTTTTTATTCTACTAACCTCTATTAAAAGTGCAGAAAAACTGAATCTAATCTCAATGTAATTATATTACATTATTTTTTGTTTCTTAATTCTTACCACACATTTAATACAAACATTGAATTATAGAGTTGCATTACATTATTCCAGGCTTAAATTCATGCGTAAAATGAAAACACAAATAGGACAAATTTAAGTAAGCTTCACATAATTGAAAATCTAATTATCATATTTAAGTTCCTAAATATACTGAGTTTGATTACTGGAATCGTTTTCATTCATTCTTCTGCATCACCTAAATACAATATTTTTCACGGTTTATTTTTCTTACATTTGTCAGAGAACATGAAGCATATGTACTTGAGATTATATGAAGTACAGATACAGAACAGACTGGTGACTGAGGATGTTGTTACCCACAGCTGCTCACTACTGCCCACACTGGTGCAGACTGCTCCTAAAAATTTGTTCAGGAAAGCATTTTGGGGGAACTCCAATACTTGTTTTGGGAAAAATCAGCTATTTCAGCACAAAATGTCCTCATCCTTAAGGACCTTGAACATATTATGTTGTGATGGATACCATTTGGCTGCTTACTACTGCAGTTCTGCAAGAGTTTTCCTGCCTACATTTAAAATGCCATTGAATGAGTTTGCATTCAGTCTTTTCAACTTGCTACAAGCAATAGGCAGCTACTTAACCATTGCAGCCACTCCAAGTAACCTACCTGATTTCTTCTGAAGCAGGGAGATACAGAGATTAAGGAAAACTCAAAAAGCCCTGCCAACTAGCAGAGCTATGGTTTAGCAGCTTCCAGCAGAGGAATGACATACAAACTGGTGGGAAAGAATGTCTTTAAAATGAAAATTTACCCATGGTCTTAGATGTAAAGATGGAAACTGCTGATGGAAACTACCATCTGAAGTGAGAACTACATGGAGTTGTTTAGGTTACAAGCTTTGTTTCATTTATTTTTCAGTCTTAGCATAAATGTATATTTAATTATTTTGCAACAAAAACAAATCTCAGTGCCCCATTCTTGCCACGCTTACAGATTACAAGCCTCTGTCATAGCATTTATCTATAGCATACACTCAGCCCTATGTATTTTTCTCACTCTTTACCTCCTGTTTTCGTCCCACCATCCACTCAAATTAAAGCCAAACTCTGGAAAATGGTTGAGTTTTGGACCAAATCTTACAATTCATCAATGTCTTGCTAAAAATTATTCATCTGACTTCTGCAGGGATTCACAGAGGATTATGTATAAAAAGCACATCCATTATGAATAATGGACACAGTAACTACAATACCCCACCAAAATCAGTTGATCAGGAGTAACACAGCCATCTCAAAGAGGAAGTCATAGTCTTGGAGCAGATGGAACAAAGTACTACAATCCTAGTTAAATTTAAATAAACATTACACATTTTCTGTGATACAACAGGTAAATCAATGATACTTTCTGTTTTAAGCATTCCTATGAAAACATTAATCATGTCTAAGGTCAATAGGAAAATGAGCATAATACAGAGAGCAAGCCACGTAACGTTAACCAGACTATACACTCAGAAGCATTCAGAATAAGGTTGTATGCATAGATATCATATCACTATCGTAAAATACACTTTTCTTTAAATGAATGTCCAGTGTTAAATCATTTTCTTTAAAAAAACAAAAAACAAAAAAGGAAAAGACAGGAAAAAAAAGGGAAAAGAAAAGAAAAAGCCAGGAACTAAAGAGCAATTAACTGTTCGATGAATTAGCAGCTCATGGATTTATATATATAAGGCTCACTGTGCTATGTGTAATACTAGCCTCATAAGTGTTTATAGCATAAAGTTTTATAGTTGTTTTTCTTTATCTCATCAGTTTCAAACACACTCCAGATCCCATACTCCCAAAAGCATTTTCAAGATGGAGTGAGGTCCATGGCTACTGGGGAAAAGGGGGTCTAGGACAGGCAGTCAAGGAGATACTTTCCAGAACCCACAGCTGTCAAGGGATTCTCAACAGTCCAACAAGTCTGAAATAAATGGAGGCATTCCAAAAGCTTTAAAAGAAAATTTTCATCCTGGGAAATTTTTCTATTTATTTCAAAAGAATTCTCCATCTGTAAAAATATTTCAGTGGGGCATTTACAACTCTAGCCACAGGAGAACTCTTTCAAGATCTTGTGGTGTGCACCATGATTTTCCCACAACTTCCTTGTGTGAACGGGCAAGTAGTGGTAAATGCCACAGGACTGCAGATGGCCCTTGAGTTATGTAGGAGGGTGATGTATGATTGCTGGTGGAGGTGAGGTAGTCTGTACAGCTTTACTCAAGCATATCTACAACACTTGTTTTCTGCCTGCTTTGCAAGGACAGTTTTGGGTTAGTGTGTGAACAGGTAAGAAAAAAGAAAGCAGAAAAAATAGGCAGAAAAAGCCCTGCAGAACTGACACAAGGCAATTGCTTTACAGGCAACAACACAGAGAAGGAACACCTCACTACATTGAAGCAAGACTTACATCCACACTGGACCAGATTCACCTCATTGATGCAAGTATTTCAGAAATTTCAGGAAGAAGTGGTGCCTTTAAACCTCTGATGTGTTTACTCATGCATCTTCCCTGTGGAAGGAGCACAGTGAATAAGTCTGTCCAATTTCTCCTCTTTCCATCCTAATGGAATGAACTCTGAGCCCAGCTTGGCCACTTGCTGCCATCTTACAGTTCTTACTCCTGAGCACTGCACAGAAACACCATGACTTCTTCTGATGGTACACATAGAGGTGTTGAAATGAGGTGGGTCTTTGTAGTTCTCGATATTTGAAATAAGAGAACCTGCCCACAGCTTTATCACAGACATAATCCATCTCACCAGAGTGTCATGCAAATATGCTGAGCACAGTACAGCACAGAAAGGGGATTAAATTTCTCTTTCAGCTTGTCTCCAGCTGAGTGGTTCAGAAGATGAAATACTCGTGAAAATAAATTGTGCTGACTTTCCGAGGAGATCTGAACAAAAAGGAACTGACAGAAGAATTGGCAGAAGAAATGGAAGGAGAGAGAGACAGAACAATTACAGAACTTCACGGGATAAAGATGTAACTGAAAAGATCCCGACCAGTGTATGAAAGCCAGAATACATCACAGGAGAGCTGATCCACAGCAAGCGTAAATTGTTACGGAAATAAACTTTGCCCATTTATACCAGCTGTAATCAGTAGCTCCACTGAGCCATGCAAATCTATGATTTCATTCTCATTACTTCACATCTTTAGTCATTTAGAAAAATATACATTATTCATTTCGCTGTATTCTAAAGCAGTGCTTCAGTTAGGATAAATACACATCTAAGTCCACTGACTATAATTCTTTACATTAACACTAAGTCTGGCTCAATGCTTTTTAGTACAAACATCTTTATAAAACATTTAAACATTTCAGATATACCTTACAGTTTTGTGACTGATGGGAGATATAAAAAAAAAAAGAAGAAAAAAACGAACAAATAAAAGGCATTTATCTGTACTCTTGCTCTAATTTTAGTCAGTAGACATTTAGACAACAGAGTGTCTTTAAACTGTCATGTCAACCTTGATGTCATTAGAGTGTAAGTCTAAATAGTAAATAAGTGAAGGGGAACCGAAGAGTCCTGTAACACAGGAAGACCAGTTGTATTTGTGGATATATTCACTGCATTCATCTTCAGACTAAAAATCTTTCAGTAAAAGAATCCATACAGAATTTTAAAGGAGATGCCCTTCTTGGCAGCACAGCAAGAGAAGGATTAGGGGAACAACTCTTTGCTGAAGTCTTTCAAGTTGATATTTTCAAGAGCATACTAACCTCTTACTGCTAGGTTAATTACCCAAAGTGCAAGATTCAAAATCAAAATACAGGATTTTGTTATGAACTTGCTACTTACAGCAAAAAGCATCATAAGACAACATTCAATGATGTAAGTACTCAAATAATGAACTTACAGTCAAAACTGGGATTACACTGAAACATACGCTGTTCTGATTGTACATACCGAGGAAGTGGCTGGAAGTGATCATATGGCATGATTTCTTTAAATCCATCACTGTCAACAAAATAAATATTGCAGCATTATTTCTTATATCCAAGGCTCAATAGCAACTACATACATACTTACACACAATCATGTTTCAAGTAATTAATTCCCAGTGTGAAACGAGGGAATCTTACATTCACAGCATGTTACCTACCTCTGTAGCCAACAATGACTCATACAATCTTAAACTTTCTGGAGAGAGAGACACATCTATTCACCATACAGTTTCTCCACGTAATTCCACAAAAAAAAAAAAAAAAGAAAAAGAACGAAAGAAGGAATGCTTGAGCAGAGAACTGTGCTACTTTACTAACAAGAAATACATATTTATATTGTAATGAAGACCTCTGAGGAACATGTGTGGCAGTGAAATAAATGCAGCTCAGAATTAATTCTAGATAGGTTTGAATGGTTCTTAGGATCCTTCTACAGCAGTTTGCTTGAATTGCCAGCATAAAGCCTTACTTCCAATACTAAGAAATATGGCATTCTATCTAGTAGTAGTCCTCTTTTTCTGTCTGTATACAGTAAGTTTGAAAGGAAAAAGAATTAAACCCTTTCTTATTTTCCCAATCCAACTTTGCAATATTTGGCACCTGTTGCCATTAAGCTTTACTGAAGTCTTACCACTCCATAGAGTGATCAGCTATCCAGGAAAAAGTCTTGAAATCCTGCACATCTATAACTGTTAGAGGTCACTATCAACGATTATGTTCAGCAGGAATGAAAGGAAATGGACAGTTTAGCTATAGGAAATGAAATCCATTGAGTGTGTTTCCTTTTATTCTTCCATATAACTCTAGTTCATCCAGCTGGCATATTACTGTGAGGTTCTGGGACTTGATACTGAGATGTTATTTTAAGATTCTTTTAGCATAGCCAGGAAACCTCATCAGACAATCCAAAAGTTAGTTTGAAATACTGTAGTGCAATTCAATACAAGTTATGTATACCGCCTTTATAATTTGGCAATAATATTCTGCTCTGTTTGTACCACGATTAATAATTTTTTTCTATTCTTAATGTAAAAGTAATACTAACAACAACAACAAAAAAATACATGCACACACACACACACACAAAAGAACAAAGTCCCAAACTTCAATTATTGTCAACTCTGCAGTACAAAAAAAAAAAAAAAAAGAGACTTTTTGGTAGATAAATGAATAAACCGGGATAAACTATAAGCAAAACTTGATTTCATTACAAACTGCCTGTTTGTAATGAAAAGTTCTGAATGGCAGGATTGATAAAATCAAAAAACTGGTATACAATCTTTCCTCATAAATCATCATAAACACCTCACACCAGTGCCATAACACTTAATAAAATAAAGAAGATAAAATTAGCCTTTGAAGAAAGGGCTAACAGGAACTCGTAATATTGGTATAATGCAAAACCACGTAGTGCACAACACTTCAGAAATACTACAAACCCACTGACAATGGTGCCTGATGCCAGCCTTCAATGCATGCAGTAATCAACCAAGACTGAGTAAAGATTAAAAAAACCCAAATTAATTAAATATGACAACTTGTTCCTTAGTAAATGACAACAGCATGTACTTTAAGTTATTTCTCATACATACCTTGAAGGACAAGGATCCATGTTGCATTCTTTTAGCTTGGGCTTTGGTTTCTTATTTTCTGGGTGGTAATGACAATAATGATCAGGAACAACCCGCTTCAGACGAATATCCACACATTCAGCAGAATTAAGCTGATAACCTAATGCAGAAGCAAAGTTAAATTGTAATAATGGAGATAAATTAAAGAAGATTTTTCTTTCTCCCTTTACCACTCTCCCCTCCAAATCGCTCCAAACACTGTGGTTCCATAGAGTTAATTTCCAGTATTATTTTTCCTTGGTTTGCTTTTAAAAAAGGAAACGTTGCACAGGAGCATTCAGGGCTAGATTTTCATTGAAGGTAATTCAGTGCAACAGTTATGTTAACTTATCCTAATTCTACATGAGACTCTTACACATTACTCTAATAATACTCTAAGGATACAAGTAAAAGCATACATAAATGTGTCACATGTGACATAATGGAACAGCTCACCTGTCACAAGCCAACCCTACAAAGTCATATGGTTCTATTACACATTCCATGATTTATAACAGCCCTCCCCCAAGGAAGAGTTAAAGTGTATGTTAGTGAGAGCTTTATTACATGGTCATGCATGCTGAAAAAAAAAAAAAAAGAAAACGAAAAAGAAAAAACAACAACCTTAAATCAGAAAGCCAGAGAAATTGAAGATGAGATTCAAAAACTATGCTCAGTTAAACTGAAGAAAACCAAGAAATAGTTTCAAGAACATTCCTAGTTGAAGAGCCAACAACAGAAAACTTGAAGTAACTACTCGGTGAAAAAAAAATAAATACGTGGAAAGACTGGTTAACAGAAGGAATCTGAGTTTCATAAACCATTGGGTTTCTTTTTTGGCTAAGAAGAAAAAGGCTCATTCAGAGAAACTGACTTGGACTTAACGTGAGGAGAGAAGGAGGATGTTCTGGTATGTGCAAAGAAAAAAAAGTTTGAAACCACAAGAATGAAAATCCAAATGGAGTCAATAAACTAACAGCTCAAGAGCCAGTGTCTACTGAAATTGCTATAGTATCATATATCAATGGCTTCGTTTCTGTGTCTCTTGGCTGATTCAAAGTGTCATCATGCATGAGGGTGATAACCATAAAGAAGAACTAAGCAGTTCCAGTGCTCAAAGCATGTTCCTGTTCTCATAAGCACTGAAAGGACCCAGAAGATATGCCACTTGCAAACAAAATAAATGAAATTTTTAAATTTTCTTGTTCATTCGAGCTTGCCTGTGCTTTCTGATATGTCCCTGCAACATACTCTCCCCACACATGAAGATTACAGAATTAAACATATTTTAATTCAAGTGAGGAATGGCGGCATGCTGATTCCAGATTACAGGTTTAAGTCAGGCAGCTGCAATACAACTCCCCTGCATGCCTCAGTAATATGCCATCCCTAAGACTCCTAGTTCTGTGGGTAGTATTAGCTCAGTTTTGTGCTTCTTCACTCACCAGCCTCTCTTCTCTCAAGACTGCTGTCAACAATGTCAATCTCTGCTGACAAAGATACCAGATTCAGATTATGGATATGCAGCTACAAATGCAGCTACTGAAAATACTGACTAATTTCAAAGAGAGAACGGCATGGAGCTGCATCAGGGGAGGGGCGGGTCGGTGTGAGGATCAGGTCTCCACGCTGCTGGAGGTCAGGAAGCATTTGGACAATGCTGTAAGTCACAGTGGTGTCCAACCTTTTCGCTTTCCGGGGCTGCACTGAGAAAAGCAAATTGTTTTGGCCAGGCCAGGCTGCACGGAGGAGCTGCTGCCATGATGGCATGGGGCAGATGGCAGGGATTATCACCAACTTCCGCAGTCTGCGTGCAGCCTGCAGGGCCACAGGTGTCTGTAGCATAGGGTTTGAGTTTTGAGCAGCTCTCCGTGAAGCCAGGCTCCGTGAAGCTAGGCTCTGCAGCCCTCATGGGTCCTTTCCAACTCAAGATAGTCTACAATTCTTTGCTCAGAGAACAGCTATTGCTGCTAACAATTCACAAAACCAGGTATCTTAAAAGATGCAGAAGTTTCCTATGGGGCTGCATTTCATGTTCTAAACATGGTGCAAGTATCAAAATGGATGGTCTGGCAAAAGTTCCCCAGAGTCTCTGCTTTAAACATCCTTAACACTTTTAACTCATGTCCCAAGTAACTATTTAGACTATATCTGCATTGGGTAAGGAAATCACAAAATCACTATGCCAGTATTGCTGCAGGATCTCCTAGTTTGTTCTTCAGGTGATCTGGGTAATGTTGACTCAAGGGAAATAAGTGTCTATGATGTCAGCAATTCCCCCCATGACAAGGCAATGCTCTTTGAAGAACCAGATTTGACAAATAGTGGGCTTACTTGGCTGAGCAGTAAAGCTGCAGTTCATCCATTGTATAAATAGTAGTAATTAAAACAGGAGTAGAAACTACAGTGCAGTATCTTCTAACTACTATCAAGACCACATTTCCAGAGCCACGGGTGTTGATAGTAATTGGTTCTTAAATTCTGTTCATTCTGCTTTCTTCGTAGTTAGTTTCGAAATAAAGTGTTCTAATACTGCCCCTCATGTCCACCACTGCTGTCAGAAATACCTCCTTCTCTTAATCTTCTGATTATTTTTTCATTGTATTTATTTGTTTACTTTCCTAAAATATCATTTAGGAATTGTTATTTTCCACTCTAAATGACATGTCTTTATATCTGAAGATTTGACAATCAATCCAATTATGAGAACATGACTTCCATTAATACAAGATAAAAAGTTATATTAACTGAGGAAAAGAACAACTTCCTTTCTACTCTGTCATCAATGTTTTTGAAGAAGAAGAACCACCACCAAAGTGCAAAGAAACACAAACATTTAATCAAGAAACATGTAGATGAAAGCTGTAAATCAGCAACTTTCAATCTTCACAAGTAAACACACCTTAAAAACCGCCATTACTTACCTCCTCCACATGTCGCTGTGCAGGGGAAGAACTCCGTTTGTCTCCACTGATGACTGATAGGTTGATAGAAAAAGAATTGAACCACACTGTCTTTCGATCCAGAGTACCTGGTCTAGAGAAAGTTCCATTAAAAGACATGTGTATAATGTACTCAATTGTTTATGACATTTCAAAACAGAATTCATAGGTAGAAACTGTGCAGACAGTATTATGACAACAGGCATAAAACTTCAAGAATATCCAATAAATCTAAATGTCCAGTAGTCAAGAATTTGTACGTCACTTTGTTTATCAAATTATTTAAGGTAATAATATCACTATTTTATTATCAATACTTCATTGACAAAGTTCCCAGTTGCATTTTTTTGTTTTACCTTATCAGCAAAACATTAAGTATTCTGTATAGGGAGAACTAGAACTGACCTATTCATAATGGTTCATGTTTTGGCAGGTCTAAAAGCACATGTGATATTGGAGATGCAAAATAATAAACAATACTGAAAGTCTGTTTCTACAACAAGAAAAATAAAGGCAAGTGAGGTGATAGTAATCATCTTCCATTTCCCATGGAAAACTGGGACGACTGCCTTCCTTTGTCAGTTAAATATTGGTAAATTTCTACACAGCTAAAAATGCACATACTGGAGACAGTACACTGATACGTGGTCTGTGTATAACAGAAACTAAAAGGATTAGAAACAGTCAGTAACTGGACTATCAGTTGTCTGAGTCATTTTAGGGTGCTACAGGAAGCAACGTTGAGATTCAGCAGGTGGCAGTCTTCAACTGGATTAACATCAGTACAGTGCACAGCAATATTTCAGTAATATCTAAAACAAAAGTCCAGGACATTTTTACCATTAAATATCCTGTTGTGCTTTCTACTACAGCAGTGACATTGACCTCAATAACATTTTAACTTGTCAGGATGTGATTAGTATAAATTACCTCTGGGTTTTAATTAAGATTCCTTATTTACTATCTAAACGATTTCTTGTATTGCTACAACCCAATTGACAGCTCCTTACTCTGCTGCATATACTTGCAATATCTTTGTAGATTTGTACACACAGACATCCCACCTTGATAATGAAATCTGCACCAAGAGGTCCTAGGATCTTTATGATTTCCCTGTCTGTAGTCTTCTGAAATTCAACAGTTGTATTTTCTATGACAAATGTTCCAGGTTCATCAAAGCTGTGTTCTCCCTTGTCTCCTTGTAGTGTCTTTGACTCTATAACTAGGGAGGAAACACGCAATTTGTAAATTTAGACAGGCTATTTTTTCTTTTCAGGGAAGTCAGAAAGTAACACTTGCAACTCTACATTGCAAGTATTAGCAGAATATATGCATTAAAGAATATACCAAGTAACTGTGAGAATGTTAGCCACTTCAGATTATAGGTCGATGCATGATTGTGTGACATGTCAGTACAGGATCACACTATTCTTCCATACCAAAAGCTCTTTGGAGACATTTTTTCCTAGAAAAGCACTCTATACATCTATAAATCAATACATTCAGCAGGACAAGTTGAAACTCACAAAATTAATAGAATCAATACATTTCAAAAACTAATTTATACTTGAAACAACTAGAGCCCAGCAGTTTCAGTAATCAGTGTCCAGAGAGGTCTGAATGGCATCAAGCTCACTACTCACCTCAAAAGCTGTGTAACTCTGCTCACTGCAGAGGTCATTCACTTAACTCCAAGTATTTCCCATATTAGCAAAAAGCAAGGCCAGGAGGTCAGTAGCTGCAGTGCTGCCTGAGAGATGTCCCTTTCTCAAAACAGGTGGTGATGAAAACCCTTTCTGTGCTGTACTGCATTCCTTGGAAACAGATTAAACTAACAGACCACAGCTTCCAGAAGACAGACGAAGCATTTTAGGACTGAGTCATTTCCAGCAAATCGACTGAACTATAAGCAGACAAAGCTAAAAGAAGATATACTTAAGGAAATTAGAATTTCTGGGATCTGCATAACACAGTGAATGCATACAGCAAGTCACCTGAAATACAATGGTTGGGTTACAATCTATCAGGGTAGTTTACGAGAAAGGCACGGACGGCATATTACTGTCAGTATGAAAACTGCTTTTAAAACTAATTTTCAGTGAAACTGCTGCATTAACAACTTCTGATCATTTGAATTTATGGATACAAAGGCTGTTCTGTTTATAGCTCATCTGACATGTGGGTCAGGGAGCAGCACAGCCACTCTGCTGATACCCTGCTGTGTTTTAGCCAGGCGAGATGAATGCCAGTGTGAGAATCATACTTGAAGACTCCACCTTCATCAGAGCTACTAACCATAGCTCAGCTTTATGTCCTCTGCATCGATGAATTTTCCAGTTAGCCACTTAATTCTATACTTTCCGTATGTTACACAAACAAGAGCTGACTATACTAATATAAGCCTGTCATGGATGAAGCTGTATCCAAACTGATTAACTTCATACCAATAAATAACATCCAGACAAGACAAATAAAAGCAGAAATGTTGCTCTGAAGCATCTTTATAATTGTTTCAAATGTTGTAAGCTTATACTGTGTGAACACGGCTACAACGACCCAATACTGTTTACATCATGTAATGTGTGTAGACAGATCTTCAGAGACAGCCTAAGATAAACTGGTTTTCCTTTTGACTGACTCTTCTGAACTGATTTTGAATTAAGAACATCCCTTGTTTCTTACTCAGACTATAATGGAGAATTCCCCCTTCAACTGTTCATTTTTTGAAAGAATTACAGTTGTTATTTTGCAATGCAGAATATGATTTTTTCAAGAAATGCATACAATACAATGCACTAATAAGCTATATATACTCCTCCTTGTCCCTATTCAGATTGATTTATGAAAATTAAACATCCTTAAAATTAGGAAGGACTCTTTTCATTTGGTCAATAAAACACATGGACTCTTAAAAATGGGAGAAAAAAACAGCCAGTCAGAGAAAAGAACAATCTGGCAAGCAGTAGGTTATCTTTAATAAGCCACTTAAATTAAAAACATATATATTTCTAAAATAATTACAAATTGATTTCATAATAATAGTAATAATAAAGTGAATCAGACTCAGAAACTTTATCTATAGTATCAGATATTGAGTAGAAAATCTAAAAATCAAGGACTAGCAGAGCCCATGACACAATTGTACAACATACTGAGAAGAGAAAGCTTTCCTGAAGACATAAGGAAAGATCTGTAAAACAAAATAAATAATAAAAAAGCATAGAAAAATTATGTGAAAAATCAGAATGAGGCAAAACTGACCAAATTCATTATTTTCACTGAAAGCAAAGGAACCTGGGAAAACAGGCCCAACACTTTGCCTAGACAGGAGTATTCCCAAGAGCATTTGTGTAAATGGTATAAATAGTTCACTAATTTCCTTAGAAACGGGCAAACACACTGAACATCATTTAAAGCTGATGTGAGATAATGGAATTTACCCTTTTGGAGACTTGATGGACACCTACATAAATACATTAAGTCTTGCTTTGAAGTGATTTTAAATGTCATGTGTACTTCTTGAATTAGCAGATGTCTTATATGATAAAATCCAGCACCAACATTATCTCTGATTTTTTTGTATTAGGTTCCACTACTCACAGATACAGCAAAGATCCCATGCATGGCTGGAAGTTTAAAAAAGGACATATTTCTACAAAATGACTTTACCTTGGTCATAGGGTAGGAATATGGAGATGAATCAATTTTGTCAGAGAAAAAATAAATCTCTGGGAATCAAAGCACACCCTTGTCCAACACATCTCCACTAGGATCAAAGATTCAGATGCACAGAGTCACAAGGACAGGGAATTCTCAAGTAGTCACCCATGCCTGACAAGATAATCACTGGTGCTGAAGACATACAGCTGTCTCACTTTGTGTTACTTCTTTTGTCAGAACAAAAAATAAAAAACTGTTTTCCCAAGGAAATGCCTGCAGCTGGAGGAGCCACTGCAAAAGCATCCATAATGGCATATAGATACATAGAAGAATTCCAGGGAAATGGCTCTTGCTTCCAGTGCAAGGAGGAGCATATAATGTTCCTGCTCCAAAATTTTCTTTATTGTGCAAATTACTTGCATAAAATGCATGACAGAGGACCCAAATAAACCAATGCATTCTTTGGCAAACACAAGCAACACTGTCCTCCTAGCAATTCTTTGAAGACAAAGTAATTCAAAGATTTATGGCTAAATATTGTCAAGTAATACAAATCTCTGAAAATTGACAAAAAGAGGAAAAGAGCTTCAATATTTATTAAAGTGAAATGTAACCTGCCTAAGTTCATGAACTTGGTTATCTAGCATTGGCCACTTGTAAAAATATTAGCTTCTGGTTTTCCTGTTTCTTCTGATGGAGGATTAGTTTCAGAGAACTTCCAGTTTTTCTTTTGATTATAATGCTCCTAAAATAACCAGTCAAAAAGCCATACTGTAGTCCAAATCAAGAAAACAATACAGTGAAACAAACGTTTTCTTCATAACCAATTTTTTATATATTATTTGGTTATTTTCAACCAAGCCATTTACTAAACCCCAAACAGAAGTAACACCTTTGCTATCTGATGACACTTACAGTGTTCATAAGCACAAACAAAATATCAGCTGAAAAGAAATGAGTCTTTCAGCATTAGCTGCTGACTGTAAAACAACCTTCAGGCCATTTATTTGTTTCAGATCTGTTATGCACTACCTCTCTAACCAGCTTTCCATTTTTGATTAATCCAGCAGCTGTGTTTCCCTGGAACGAGAGTAGACCATAAAGCCCAGGATGAAGCACAAAATAACGCAGGACAAAGGGAAAAGTGCCAGATACTCTATAGTGCTCTTCAAATGTTGCTATTGCTGCATTTACTTGAAGAGCAAACATATACTGGAGGCAGTACAAAATTCTGCAGTAAGCAGCCCCTACTCCACCTGTTAACTTCACCTCCTTACAAGCCAGGAAGAACATGACTAACAAATAGAGCCTGCAATTAGAAGTGATTGTTCTGTAAGTTTTGCATTTAGTTGTAACAGCACACTCTCACCAAGCCAATAAAGTTGCAAAGCAAAGATTTTCCAAGTGAAGAATAACACTCTCAAATGTACATGCAAGTCAGTAATGAGGGCAAGCAAATAACACAATCACCTCTTCTAGAATAAAGGTTCTTGAAGATCTTGACTAGGAAGCAATGCAATTTCCATCCCCTACTCTAACAGCTCCCTCTTATTTTTCTGCCTCTGCCACTTTAGGTAACAAATGCCTAAATCCTCAGTGATTTGCAAACAGATGTGCTGGGGGAAGTGGTTAAAGGAACATTTCACAATTCTCTTCCAGCTAGAGAACTAGCTAACAAAAGTAATGCCAAGCCACAGCTTCTTTATGGAACCACCCTGGATAGGAAGCCAGGAGCACTCTGTACTTAGTTAACGAGTTGCTGCTGCATTCCTCAAGAGCTTTCCAGAAATCCCCCAGGAGCCACTGAATCCAGTTCTTTTTCCTCGTGAAGTTGAAACAACAGCTTTCTTCTGCAGAATTAATTAAGAAATAGCAAAACAGGAGTCTTGACTGGAAGTGGTCAAGATAACACCCTCATACATTTCTTTCAATATTTTTTACACTAATATTATATATTGTAAGGGTAAGTTATGCTTTTCATATTGTTAATATCAGTGTGACACCTAGAAGTCATTCTGGAGCTATTTGTAAATAAGAGTCTTATTTTTTTCTTTGAAATGATGGTGTTTTCTTCAAAGCAAACAAAGAAAATGAGTGTTTTTCAAGTAAAATGCATTTCTTTCTTCTGTTTACATATCACATAGCAATAAAAGTCATTTTTATTTCTATGTTTTGGACTAAGCCTTCCACTGCTGCTAATAAAAATAAAATGCTGCAAACATTAAATGAATGGTTTGTTTCACTGCTTGATATATCAGTAGTATTTATCATTGAAGTGGTTAGAGTTCTATATCGAAAGCAGGTCAACGGGTAAAGAAATTACTGTAGTTATTACCATCAGACTCCCAGAAAATACTAGAAAAGCTGACAGAATAATAAGCTGTTTCTCATTGGCACCACAACCAAAACTTTTACAAGGAAACTGTGCTTGTGTAGATTCTTTGTCTTTTGTTTACCTTAGCTCATTTTACTTAAGTTACTTCTTCTAGAACACTGCTCGTCGACCAAGTGCTTTATTAGCTCTTAGGTCAAAGTTGTAATTTCAATTAGACTATTTGCATCCTTATTGTTAAGCCTGCACTTAAGTGATCAGCTGAATTAAAGCTAACTTAGCCAACAGCTTGAAGTATCAAGCCCATAATTGTCCACAGTCACTTCTACTTCCTAAAAGCAAAATCACAGGACTGTGCTAACATCAAGAGGGAAGTAAATCACAGAGTTTCCTTTCCACAAGACATGGAGGTTATCAACTTTGGTCCTTTTATGAATTTGAAGAGTTGTAGTGGACTGGGGAATCCAGATCAAGTCCCTTCTCTATCTCAAACTCTTCAACAGAAATCTGGCACTGGCCTACTTAAGTGCTATCAGTCCCACACAAAACCATTTACAAGAATTTTGTTGGAGCTGTTTGCATGCATTTTAAGATTGTACCTGATTATAGAATCCTTATACGAAATCTATTTGGTTTAGATCAATGAAGAAACCACCAGTACCATTTCTTTTATTCTATTTCTACTTAGTAAATAGTCCTTTGGTGTTCTGTAAGACAATGTCAAAGCTGGATATTAACAACAGGAATGGAATCAAGGTTATGATCTTATCCATATTCTTAAAATTTGGATGAGTTCAGAGACAAGGCTCAGTTTGTATCTTCTGTGTGTGAATAAAAATAAAAAACTGCTCACTCATACCAAGGTGTGCTGGTCCTTTGAGTGTAATTCTCACACTGCGGCTCCCATGTGGAACGGCAATCATGGTTTCTTCCCCTAGGAAAATCAAAAAACTATTTTAGAAGTTATCCTGCATCAGGGAATTTGCACATCACATAACTAGACTGAAAACTGTCAAATGTGACTATGAAAACATTTCACAGATTTCACAATTTTTATATTAAAAATAATCATATTTTATTAAGTAGAGTCTACTGAGTCTGTTTGCTATGCTCTGCAACCCTTATAAACCTACACACAGACTTGTAAATCTTTCTTGCTATTGGAAAATTATTTGCCATTAACAAAAACAACTGAAATGTCAGTAGTGTATTAAGAGTATATTTACACTCTGTTGTCTTAATTTTATTTCCTAATCACCAAATTGACAAAAGGAATCTGCTAAGTAGTGCTTCCCCCTTACAAAGCACTGCAGCTGTTCAGTCTCATTTTGCCCACACCTCATTTCCTGCTGCAGGTCACAACTTTAATAAGTGGCAGGACTTACAGGAAATAAATCATCTACTTAACACCAGCCCTTAACCAATTACAGACCAGTTAAGAGCAAATATATTTTTGTTATAATGTATATATTATTAAACAGTATCTACATCTAACATACCATATAAGATCATTCCTTCCAGTAAGAGCCCCAATTTAAAATTTAAACCAAACTAGACTTGAATAGAACATGTCAATACAAAACAGTTCTTGGCTGCCTGAATAGCCTCTTCACATATAGATGTACAACACACTTTAGTGCACTTTACAAAAGCTGAAAGTTACTTTCCACTTCAAACATAAGAAATCTATAATTTGCCCAAGCAAACTGAGTGAGCAATCAAATCAATCACCTAGAGCATGCCAACAAGAGCAGTGCTCTTAGAAAAGGGTACACACAATGCACGACAGGGATCTCCACAAAAGCGTGGGAGAAGACTCCAAACAACGAGTACCAACAGGCTTCATGCCATTTCCGTCTGGCCAAGCTGCAGTCCTGCCCTCAGGAGGGACCTGCAAACAGAAACCTTTTCCAAGCAGACTCCACAGAGAGTGCACTGTTCAATAATGGCATGAATATATAATCAGGGGCAAATTCAAAAGTACAATGAGCTGAAACATGTGATACATTGCTCCAGAATTAGTTGTACAACATAGAGAGGAAGAATATTTGAGTTTAGTTTGAACTAAAAAGTAGTTGAAGAATGTTGCATTCCACTTTAAACCAAACCCTTTTATAGTAGATGCTAAATTATCAGCTTCTGGTTTACATCTCCTTAGCATAAGTATGAAATTCTGCCAAACGTTCGGGATACATCAAGCAAATACTGCAATTATTTTTTCTAAAATAAACACCTTCTTATGTTTCAGCTTTTATATCACCAATTTCTAGGAAGGTCATTTAAATATAACAATTTATTTTGGATGTAATAAAATATGACCTTTATTAATTTCATACTTGGGTATTCCACCAGAGTGCAAAATACTACAGTAAGAACAATAATACAGTTAAGGAGCCCTGGAAAAAACATTAACTACCGAACCACTTAATATCTTCTTGGTTTTTCATCAGGCGAATTGCTAAAGATAGTCAGAAGGTAGTGGATGTGTATATCTTTAAGCAAGGAAATAACTACTGAATTCATTTGTGCTCTACAGCATTTGAAAGAAAGCAGGTTTGAGGGGCCCATCTGTCCCTGCTTGGTCAGGGATTGCATCCTGTCTTGACAACCAAACGGCAGCTTACAGCACAAAACTTCACATAAGAGTCTGATCCTACCAGTTCTGAACACATGCAACTGCTGTTTTGAAGTGGAACCAAGGGCATTCTGCACATAATGGATGAAGGCCAGATTTGCAGATGTGCAGAGATGTGTAGGACTGCTCCTCCTGAGAACAACCAGGGTCGTTCTGCTGCTCTCCCTCCACCTCCTTACAGCAAGCTCTGCTCGCCTCGGCAGGCCTTGTTGATCCCTTTTTTCAAGATGCTTCACATTCTTTTAGCAGTACTACAGACATTCCAACCTCACCAAAGCACTCTCTGATATGGTCCAAAAGTCTCATGGGGGTGCTAAATTTGGTGTTTCTCTGCAGCGGAGACAATATTACCAGAAAGGATTTTATTTGCATTAGAGGAGATGATTAAGTTCACCACCACAACAGTGTTCAACCTCCTCAGCCCCACAGAACTGTCAAGAAGTCTGGCAATAGGAGATGCTTGCATCTTACAGAAATGGTTACGACCTAGGACAGTCTTATAAGATAAAATAAATCATAGGGGGAAAAAGGTTAGATGTTTGAAATTCTGAACTGAGATAAGGAATTGGAAGACAACAGGAATTAACTGACCCAAACAACTCTTTTGGTTTCTCCAGAGGACAGCTTAAACTTCGCACCAAATGGTAGCTATGGCTGCCCAGGTCTGGCTCCAAAACAATGCATTTCAAAGGTCTCTGCTCTTCAGCTGACATAATGAAATTCATATTCTTGAAGGGACACAAGGCTGTGTGCAAACTACTTAAAAATGGTTCTATAGCTGTATATTTTCCACTAAATAAATAGGCTCTACATCATTAAAACTAGTTAACTCTTAAGAAGACCTAAGAGGAAACTGCTGCACTGAAATCTGTACTCAGAATTCCAAATTACCTTTTTTTTTTGTTTCTTACATATCTTCAAAAGTTAAGTGCTGACCTTGTCTCAAATCATCTGGAACGTACAGAAACACTGGACTATAAAATCTGACTTCAGAGTCATAAACCTCACCTTAAAAACTAAGAAACAGATGAGTGAGACACTGTCTCTCTATCCTAACACTGCTTCCACTGTGCAGATTCCTGAGGGAGGATGGGGTCATCTTTTTCCAGCTCCTGGATGGAACATGTACTGTGCCTTGAACCTGCAACCCTCTCAGCAAATGTATGTGCACAACACTACACACAGAACTTGCTGATTAAGCTCCTGGATTGCTTTTACTTTAGATGGCAAGGTTTGATCCTGTTTCTATGGTGTTAATGTGGATTTAGATTTTGGATTTCAATGAGAGCAAGATCAGACTCCCTGCTATGGTAAGACTGGGAGCTAATCCCCAGGATCAAAATAAAGGAGCCACATTCCTGAGCTCAATCCAATTCAGCAGGTTTTATTTACTTTTCCATGTGGGTCATGGCGGACCCATTTACTGTTTCACATATGGGCCAGTTGGGACTTTTCCCTCTCTTCTCTTATAGCAGGGCAGAGGATTTATTTCAGGCCTATAAAAACTTTTTCTTCCCGTGTATTTGCTCAGCACTTATCTGTTGGTCCTCCAGGTCTGATTGAAGGCCTCTGTGCTCTCAAAACACAAAACACAATGGTCCAAGAACAACTGTCAGCACAAGGGAACTAAAAATCTCAAACTGTTTGGAGTCTTTTTGCAGTGGCTCCCCTCATCTGCTCTGACATTATGCTTAATTTCAGAAAGTGGGGTGTGCGCTAGCCTGCTCAATGACAAAAATCTGCAAAGCCAACTACATACTCTTTAAAAAACACCTGAACTCGTTAGGTGTGTGCTCCTGAAAACAACAGCAGTTATGTATGTTGACTCTAAAAGTCTGTGGTTAAAAAAAAAAAAAAAGAAGAAGAAAAAGAAATAGGAAAAAAGAAAGTGCAATTCCTCTCTGTCCTCAAGTTCTACCCTCTCCAGCCTTATGCTCATGATTGGTTACTCTGAGAACAATTTAACAGTTTTGGTTGAAAATGACAGGAGTCATCAACCCTACAGAACAATTAAGTTAATTACCAGATACAATCACTTGAGACTCCAACTATGTGAAGTAGTATGGAAAACTCTTCTTTGTAGCTCCCCAAAAACACGTAGTGAAAAAAAGGCTATATCTAACTTCATTTTACTGCAGAATTACATAAAAGTCAGTATTTTCAGGCTTTGCAGGGAGGCAGTAAGAACTAAGGAATGAAATAGCCAATGTCCTTACGTGGGAACTTGTCTGTGTAAGGCAGCAGATGATGAAAGTAAAGGAGGCCTTACAGTAACTACAATTGCCCCAAATAAGCCAAACTAAGTGACAAAATGTGGCAAGTATTCATCCAAGAAATAAGAAAGTGCAGTAGACTGTAGAGTTTCAGAGATAGCTGTTTTGTTTTAGCTCAGAAAAACAACAACAAAAAAACACAAAAAACCAGAAATAATTACCATACAATGAACAATGCTTCATTTCAAACCATGCAGTACACACACTTCACATTTGCAGAGCGCACTCTCTAAAATCACCTGTGCAGACCAGCACTCTTCAGTACTGCAGCACATGGCACAGACACTAACAGAAAGCATTACATTTACTTGCCACAAGAAATGGTCAAGATGTATTTATGCCCTGTTCTTGGGATTATCTTCTTTAAAAAACAAACATACAGTAACTACTTTGGCAAAAAAATTCTAGTTCTCTTGCTTGCTTGCCAAGTGCTAGTCCATCTATGCTTGCATAACCAGCAGTGCAAGAGAGGAGCAATAAACCTACAGACTGAAATAGCTGGTGCTGAAGAGCCAGCATCTGCTCTACGCACATATTTCAGGTGCTTTACTTTGAACAAACTCTAATTTGATTCGATAGATTACATATCATTAGCTGAAGGAGAACATTAGGTGCTTTTCTGGAGCACACCTTCTAAGCTACCTTCAATCAAAAAATCCAGTTCTGTGCTCTCCAAGACCACTCCATGATGCGAATTGATGAACAATATGTTAGGACGATCAGGCAATTTGCTTCAAAAAACATATTCCTTATCCAAACTGAAATACTAAGATATTGGCATTCTATCCCTCCTTATATACAATTTTCCTGCCAAATCAGTCCCAATTCCCTCTTTCCCTCTTCTGGCTCTAAATACAGTTCATTTCTCCCCTTCCTCTCAGACTGTTTCTCAATTTGTCTCCCATCCCAGATTCCTTATCTAATCTCAGTCTTCCGTTCTTACTCTTTTTCCTTGACCCAGTGCATCTGTACAGTCAGTGCTGAATTTTCCTCATACCTTCTCATATCTTTCTTTCGCCATATGACTATAATGCTAATTTCTCCTGCTCAGCTGTTCTCATCTGGACGTTCCCTCTCCTTATGTGCTCTCATCACTCCCTGTCAGAAGCCTGAGTAGGTAGAGCCAGAAGCTCTCTACAGATTGGTTTTCATAATGTCTGAATGCAAGTTCAGAGGCATCGCTGATGCCTCAATCCCAAGTACCCATCTCACAGAGCATCTATGCCTTAGAAGGCAAAGCACAAGGTCTCTCCTCAGTGTCTTAGCTCTGGAAGAGCAAAATGCCAGTTTACTCAAAGGAGATTGTACACGTACAGTCTGTTTGTGGTTGGGACATGTAGCAAGCTAGAGCATGCTCAAAAAAGGACAAGCTTTTCAGAAATGTTAACATTAACGTCCAAGAAACCTCTATAGAGCCTGAGGGGAAAGCAGTGGCTTTTTCATTTATTTATTTATTTTTGTGAAAGGTTACAATAAGATATGTGTCGATGTTCACAGATATTACTAAAAACTTATCCACAACCAGAGGAACACTGCCTGCCAAACTTCAAATCCCCAATCTGCAATCAGGTCCAATAAAGGGGGATATTGAGACATACTAAAAAAAAAGTTTTCAGGAATGTTTAGACAATGGGAAACAACATGTTTTTCTCTGCCGTGTCCTTGGAATACGCTGAGTTATTTTGGCTGAAATTTCTCCAAACCATTCAGCACCTGGCATACAGAGTTTTTGACCCAACTGCTAAATTTTGGCAAGAAATCAGTAAGCATATAAACATATGAAGTATGACAACCTTGACAATAAGGCTCACTAGCTCCATGTACGGAGATTTCACAGAAGGAGGAAAGATGTGAGGTAGCACACTGCCATGAAACTGAGCCAGATGGCGGTACTGAAGAGCGGCTCACAGTGGATGGGTACAGGACTGACAGCCTTACAGAAGGCCTCAGTTTAGTTTTTTAATAAGAATGCTTAGGGTGATGACATACAAGCATGTGACAATAAATTACATAGTACCATAGGAAACAAAATGCATGGCAAAAAGAATAAAAAATAGTTACAAATCTACCAACACTTAATTCTTTTCCATGAAGCTTTTAGCAAAAAGTTAGGAAAGCTAAAACTCACAAGTGCTGCATGGTTTTTGAGAATCAAAAGAGACCAGATTAAAAGTCTGAGCCTTCCACTTCATTCCTTCAGCTTCACAACGTTAATTTCAGAACCAGCATCTTTACTTTTTCCTTGGTATCAGAACCAGAACTTTCCTGCCATTTCTTGCCAATAATGGTGCAGAAAGCAGACATTAGGGCCCAATCCTACCATTTTTCCATGTGCACAAAGTGCAGTGGAGTTAATGGGAGTTCCATGCATATTGTACTAGAAACATCAGGCCCGTGATAACTCATTTCCCAATGGGACGGTACATTTTACAACCTATTACACTTTCTGTTTGAATATCATTAGTCAAACCTTTAATCATTTTACCAGAATGTTAGAATCTGGCTTGTTGGCAGAAGCCTAACTTACTTTGTCTTTCAAAGGCAATTAAGTGTTAGTGGAAAAAAGTGAAGAACTTTTGAAATGACAGTTCATTTCATATTCACAGATCAGTAAGTTTTCTTTCTAAGCTGTTTAGGCTTCTGATCAAGGAAAAGCATTCATTTGGTATAAAAAGATAATATGACAAGTTGTGCTTGAGAAATCATTTGCTATCAATGCCTAAATGTCTTCATTTCCAAATAAGGACCAATATCTAGGTGCTTTTATTTTCCCTAATGTCTCTTTATTTTCATAATAAAACCTTTGGTTCTCACTTTTCTTCCAATTTTTTAATTTGCCTCATTGCACAGTTAAAATTATGATCCTGCTCACAACCTATCTGGCTCCCTCTTAAATACATGTCTGTCACATCTTGCTATTTCACTTCTCAACACTAGCTTCCAAAAGAAGATTTGGAAGATATTGTGTCTCCTTTATTGTTCCACATAAAGCTAAGCTCTCTTTTTGCTTATTTCTATATTTCATTCACACAACGATGATTATATATAAAAATTTCTACATAGTCTTGAACATCTTGACTCCAAAAAGATTTTGACACTAACAATGCCAAGAAAATCAACATTTCTGAGTTGAGTGGTGTGTCATTTTGTTTACATGAATGATAATTCCATCATATAATCTAGCCAAATGCAATGACAGATAAAACCACAACTTGACACAACTGACATCTTTCCCAAAAGAGTCTTTCTTCAAATAATTTTAAAGAACTACTCAAGAGCCAATGAATTCTGACAGAATTAAAAAAGGAAGCATGGGTATTCTTCATAACATACGCAAAGCACTGGGAGCCACCAAGTGAGGTCAGCTCTAGTTAGCTCTTTCCTGTGCCAGAATACCATGAGAAAAATTAAATCAGTAGTCTGTCACAAAATGACACTTTGTCTTGTCTTTATACTTACATATGAAGCAGCAGTAAGTTGTGAACCTTTTAATTTTCCTTATCGAGAACTATCCAGCCAGATTTGCCAACGCATCGAGTTTAGTTTGGGTTGCCTTAAATGAGCCAAGGGTGTCCTCAGAGTCACCCTTCTCTTGGAGAGTTGCTGTTGCTATAGAACTGGCATAGACAGTGCTGTCCTTTCTGTTATAGCTGAACAGGGAAGACGTATTTGGTGTATGTACTTCCTTTATGTATCTGTCTATACGCAAACGCATAAAACAAGTTCAACTTGTTGATACTACAAAAACGTTATCCAATCTTCACTGCTTGACAAGTGCTTGTTCTGCACTAAGCAGAAGCTCTGGGCAGTTGATATGACAAAGTGAACAAAGAGTAACCCTCTGTGGAAACTCTGCTCAGTGCAAATGCTGAAGGCATATGCTCATTGTAGCATGAAGAGCAACTTTATAAATTACTGAGCTACATTCTCCCATCTGAAAAAGGCTTCTAGCAAAGACAAAGCAACTGCTGACACTGATAGTCCACCCAGAGCATTAAAAAAAAAAAAAAAAAGAAGGCATTTTGACTAGTGATAAATTCTGGCACTGAAGGATGTTGGCACAAAAATATTCACTATTTAACTTAGATTGCTTTGTTGCTTTGTTATGTGATTTAACAGGTGTGTATAAATTATGCAATACAAATGATCACACTACGTTACCATGCGTTAAATTAACATTGTTTTTCAAGTTACATTTACATTGAAGTGTACTGCAAACAGTAGCATAAACAAAAACCATGGAAATACTTATACATAGTGCAGAAAAAAAATTAAAAATTATTCAATATACAGCAGCTCTCTCAAAATCAGGGCATTAGTGAAATCTTCCAAGGCTGAAATACAGCAGTACTCAAGTATCTGCAGCTGTCTGAGACAGGTGCTTTGCCCATTAAAAAAATACCTGCTTACATTTGAACTCTGCATACAAGCTTTATTCTAAAAGTATGTAATCATCACCACTGCATTTGTGGCTCTGCAGGACAGTAGCAAAGGCTGCAAAGGCTGCATCTCCACCTAACAATTACTTACACACATTGTAAGTCCAGAAATAACCATGAAAGAAACAACGAGGCAACTGCTGTTTCTACATGATAAGCACATTGGACATATTATGAGATTACAGAGGGCATCTGTGAGGGTGGAAAGCACACAGAGCCATAGGTTTGTGCTCATTCTCCTCCCATCTGCTATCTATCTGCTAGAAGGAAACAATTCAACAGGAGAAACTGTATCTTAAAAGAAAACAAGAATCAGAGGTAAGTCCATGTGACATCCTTTCTGGATACGAGCATAGTGAGAGACTTAAACTCTACTATTGAGTCTAATCCTGGTACTCCTCTTATATTGTCAGTACTAGTGAGACCCACAGAGTTATGCTTAGTAAAGGTCTAATTATTTTGAGGAACAATGGCAGCATTTGGGACAAATATACAAAAAAAAAAAAAAAAAAAAAAGAGAGAAGTAAGTATTACTCCATTTTCACCTTATTCTTTTTGTATCATGGAAGTACTCACTTTGCCTCTGAAGTTCAACTGTCTTTAGACATTAAGGAAAAAAAAAAAGCTAAGTTGAAAACCAGACACTTTCAATCAGACACCACAATTTCCATAAAGCCATCTATAAGATGTTTCCATGATTTAAAAACATTTTGCTGCAGCATCACACATATTGCAACATGAGGACACTCTCTAAAATAAGGTGTGTATCTTGATAGTTATTCCTGATAGAATGAATTAAGTTGCTCTACAAAAAATGCATGTCTCAAATTCTTTCCTAGCTATACCCTTATGTGTGGTATCCCTCATGGAATTTCAATAGACTAATCTAGCACAGACTTCTGAGTAAGTAGCTTTGGAAAACTGCAAATAAGTATATAGAGAAAAGGTCATACTCCGCAATACGTATGTTAATATACAAGCAGAAAACAGTCAAGGATAAATTATCACAGTATCAATTTGCAACCTACTTTTTTCTGGTGAGACATGTGCCTTAGCTTGTCCCCTCACAAGCCTGCATGTCGAACCATCTCCTGCACAGATTCCACAGTTGTCTTCCTTGGCATTGCTCCCAAGTTGTCGATCACAGCCTACTGCCTGCCAACATCAACACCACAGTCAGAAGGAGGGCAAAGCTGTAGTAGACATGCTCAGGTTTCTGGAATTTTATTTATTATGTTATCCTTTCGATTTTATGAGCTGGCCTCATTTTTTCAAAGCATATCTTGCCATATATTTTAAAAGCACTGTCATTTCCACAATTTTAATGATGAACCACAACAACTGATATATTAAGGTATTCAAGCACAGGCAATATATGAATCAGTTTCCCATTATGTGAATGCACACCACAGAGTGTTACTTTTTCTAACACAAGGAACAGCTATATTTACAATTTGTTTTTCATCACCTGTTTAATTACATCTGAGAAAGGATTAATGCAGTGAAATAATCCAAGTTGAATATATAAGGGATATTCAGGCTTCAGCTTTACAGACAAGCAGATATGGGCAGTGCTTATAATCTAGTGTCCTGGATATTCAGAATTTAAATGACATCAGTGTAGATCTATTTGCCATTTACATCAAAACCTGCACGATTCTGTCTTTGCCTTTGGATTTTTCATTTTTGTTTCTGAATATGAGCCAAAAATTTATAAAGCCTTGCAATGATTATTGTAAAAACACCCAGATTTAATCAATGACCGAAATTCCAAAAGCAATTTGTTTGTTTTTTTTAAATCTGTCAACTGAAAAAGATCCAAACTATGAAGAAAACATTTTTATTACTTTTCCTTTTTCTTCACCTCAGCCACCCTAAAAGAAGTATGAGAGGAAGAAAGGGAAGACGAGGAACAATATTAACTTGAAGCAATTTAATGCTGAAATGAAGATAAATATTTAGTCTCGCCTATCTTACTCTCTAACATTTTTAGGAGAAATTTGCAGGGAGGACCAAATGTTGAGCAGTGTGTCAAAGAAACTATTCTGCAGCTTCAGGGTTCTTCAGCTCAGCTTCTTATATACACACTTCCCTGAGAAGCAAGCTAATTCATTACGGAAATCATATATATATATATATATATATATATATATATATATATATATGTACGTTTAAACAAACTCAGAACTGACAAATGGATAGAAAGTACTATGGAAACTCACAGTTAAATGCAGTGCTAGAATTCTGAAATTGGCCAGTACACTCCCATTCCTATATAAAAATGCTTGGAAGGGGCAATCTTAGCTGCCAAGATCCACCGCATCTGTGCTATGCCAGAACTGACACATGATCCCCATGGAGAGGTGGGGATCGAGTCCACACGTAACAGGCAGGGTTGGGTCTTCCAGTCTCCAACAGATGCACACGTGCTGCACGCCTACTGCCAAACAGGGAGAAGTGTAACCTCTAAGGTTCCATTTTCTGCCCACCTCCCTTCTCCTGGGCCCTTGGTTTCCCAGTTCCCCACATCCTTCACTGCCTTAAGATGAAGGAAAGCTATTTGCATTAACTACTGTGGCACTTGAGTTGAGAGGTGTGATGTGCTGAAAGGCAGGCACCTCCCTAATTTTTACCTCTTTTAGCTGGCCACCTCACAGCAGGTCACAGAGAAGCAAGCTTACTGGAGAATAGCTTAGACAGTAGTGAATAGCTTACATCAAAAATCCCATTTCCATATTCCCTTTTGAAAAGTAAAGCCATGCTGATCTTCTAGTAAAGAGGCACACAGCGTTCCTGTTTGGTAGGCGCGTGCAAGATGTGCTGCTGGAACTAGGCAATGGTAGGAAATGACAGGAACTTAGAGGATGTAATAAGGAATGAAGATCACTGGACTCTTCATTAACTTCTATCAAACAGCCACTATCTGAGACTGTGGCCTCCTGATTGGTGCCCAGGCCATCCCCAAACAGATCTGAACATACTGCTGGGCAACAGCCCACATAAAATGTCACTTGATTGTTTGGGATGACAGTTATGTACTGCTGAATACAAACATGATTCTGTAGCATCGCTAAAGAAACAGATTAAATTCAATGATTTCATGTTAGTGAAGTTTTAAATGCTAATAAGATCTTAGTTTTGAAAGGCAACAAGTTAACAAACAAATCAGACCGCCTCAGAACAGGTGCCTGTTTACTGCATAGAAGCAGTATATGAATGCATACATGTTCCAGTACTGTAATTCAGGAGACTGCATTAGAGATTAAAATGTGTTTCCAATTAAAGATTTTTTTTCTTTTTTTTTTCTTTTTTTTTTTTACTTTAGTTCTTGGCTCATCAACTAAGAAGATAAAAAAAGACTGCAAACGAATCTGAATAAATTTATCTTCCCATTTTGTCACCTATCAGCACAGGGAAATAAATGAAAATGTCAGAATTTCAGAACCAGAAGCAAACTGGGCCATTGTGTGCATCAGAAAGCTGACAAAAGTTCAAGGAATATAATAATCCAATGGTTGGCATAGTGACCTTAGAGTTGACAATTCTTTCAAATTCCAGTTCCACAACAGACTTTCATCTTGACCTTTGAACAATCCCTTTGCTTTCCAATTTCCAATCTGTGAAAGGGGTAAATTTGCAATTCCCCACCTCACAGTTATGTTGCAAGAACAGATGTGCTAAAGATTCTGACACATTCAGATGGTGCTCCCAGGATGCTGGGGATAAAACCAGTACTTGAAATAGCCTCATCTTCCTTTAAGTAGATTTTTCAAATGTTTACTGCTCACCACTGCTATTCCTGCTCTCATTCACAAAGGTAATCCTAGCTCGTGGAGGTAAATTGTCAGAACTACTGCTACTACAGGCTCTCAGCAGATCTTACAAACACGTTTCCATTTTATAATGTAATCTCATTTTCTAAATACTAAGAATATGTTTATTCACTCATCAGTTAATTCTCCAAGGAAAAAATTCAGCTGCATGCTGTGATATGTATGTAAGGCATTGGTATTTTTATTAGATTCAGCCGTTGTATGTTTGTAGGCTACAGATCCTGCAGTCCTTTGGTGAGAGGAGGGTGTTGAGCAAGCAAAAGACTCTCAAGACCATGCCATTAAAAGCCAACATGACAATAATAGGCAGACAGTGTAACAGAGGTATTTCACATATCCACTATGAAAACAAACTCTCATTCCATATAACAAAACAGTACAACTGTGCAAACACAAGGCAGTATTGTGTCCAATGTGGAATGTAAGGGAAAAGATAATCAGCACTGCAGCATACTTTCCATAATTGTTTCACAGGGTATTATGGCTAAATTTTTAATACATAAATGCCACAGAAATAAAATAGGAGTGTTGGCTGCTAATGCTAGGGATTTAGGTAGAGGGAAAGCTTTGCAGCTCCCCTGCCAGCAAATGTAACATGTCTGACTAGATCTATGCACCTCCAGTTCTTTCAGAGATTGTGTTTATATCAATTATTATGAGTATACAGTGATAACCCAGGATACAATTCAAAAAATAACTCGAAGTAGGATCACAATTTATGTCTGTAATGAGCAAAGAATCTCAGACTGTTCAGCGTTAAGCATCCAAAAACACCCTACGGAATTTAATGTGACAAGCCTTCGATTTTAGAGGTAGTACAGTAAGTGTGCAAACCATACATCAGCGCTAAGGTAGGGGGTACTTCAAAACTGAGTGTCAAGACTTGGCCTATTGTATTTGTTTCTAAAACTTTGACAGCAAAGAATTTCACACAAGCTGGACAGCCATGGATCACACTAAAAGAGCAGGAAGCTGCAAGGTGCTGCTTTAGAAATCAGGCCGTTGGCATATCACCAAGGATTGTAAATTAAGGTAGGAATTATTGTCAAGAAAAGGATAGATGTGGCTTAGGGACATGGTTTAGTGATCATGATGGTGACGGGTCTAGATGATGGTGGTGGTGTTGGACTAGATGATCTGAGCGGTCTTTTCCAACCCGAACGATTCCATAATTCTAGCACAGCCAGTAACTTTGCTAGAAAAACAAAGACAGCGTTCGAGGAAATGTTTTGAAGAGTACATGTGTATTTGTGTACAGAGCTACAACAAGTCCAGAAAGTGATATATGGCAACAGCCTTTCCCATCTCACACAGCACTGCAGCAAGCCAAAGGGGTCTGATGATTTTCATGATTAAGGTGTTTGTTAGGGTTAATTTAGCCCACATTGCTAGCTGTTTACAGAGCAAAGGGATCAGCTATAAATATTATAGGCAGATTGGGAAAACATCTGCACACTTTTAGGGTACAGTCAAAAATAATTATATTAGGTGATAATAACATAAACTGCATAAATGAAACAAGTGACAATACAAACCATGTAATAGAAGCATTGGGACCTCGTCAAATTAAAAGAATAATCCAGAAAAAAAGTCATAAATCAAAAAATGGTTCAAGTACTGTAAAGACTATATTGCAAGTTCCTACACAAATAAGCAGCTGGGGAAATAGTGACCATTGTTTAGCAAAATGGACATGGAAATTTAAAAAAAGTTTTGAGACACGATTACTTTCTGTATTTAATAAATTGATAATGAGGGGTTATGAATTTGGACGGAGATTCTTTTCAAACTGGTGCATGATATGTGACTATTTTAGGACATTACAGTATGTTTTTCTGTTTTTCCACTATGCAAAAGAATATTACTGTTTTGTCACAAGTGAGCAGAAACACTGCTGCAACAGACTTCTGAACCAGACGGTGCTATTGTGAAATGCACTACTGAGGGGTGTGAAATGTTTGTGGTGTGCTCAGAATGCTCATGTGAGTTCAGAAAGGCAAAGGAAGAGCAAAAGGTCAGGGTATAAAATATAGTAATACAGATGAAAGATTAATGAAATTGCTGCTGTGTTAGAGGTGACTGCAGAACATTACAAATATCTTTGCAGATATAAATCCAAAAAATGGCTCTGAAGCCTCCACAGATGTTTCTTTAACATTTAGAAGGGTTTCAAGATGAGGCATTAGACTTAAATGAAGAAATGAATATGGCATGTTAATTCTGATTTATGAAGGTCAAAATATAATCCGTTAAACTCAAGGTTCTTCCTTTCTTAAGGAAATATTTATAGTTAACTGTGATGAAAAAAGTACTGCAAAGTGACAAATTTATGACAGATTCCCATACAGCAAAAAAGCCCTGTAATAAAAACCTAGCAAACTTCAGTCCTCCTTCAGTGTACCCTTCATGACTAGAAACTGCCCATGCAGAGCAATGCAGATACAGGTTTTGAAATGGCAGTTTTTGCTTGTTGCTTTAGGCTCCTGTAACATGGCTATTCCCTTAACTGACTGCTCATCTCCATCTGGAGGCACTTTCTTTCAACACAGGTATGACACTATTTTTTATAGAATGAACTCCAGGGACATGAGTTGTCAATTATAAAAGTATTACGTGTCAATCATAAGAAATATTTTTGGAATGCTAAAGATTCAAGATTACATGCTTTGAATAAAGAGCCTGAAGATGTACTCACACTCCACATAACAAGAACACTGAGGTGAAACATGAGAAAAAAACACCAAGATTTTGCATAACAAGCACCAACTGTTATCACTACTGCTATTGAAAATATGAATTTATACACAGCAATACCTACAACTATATACAATATTTCTGTCTGGAAAAGGACTCCCTGCTTCTCTGTCCTCTGGAGCCAGAGATCTAGGTACAGTCTGAAAAGACAAAATACTAAGTTGTCTAAATTGAAGCTACAAAAAACAAAAAAACAAAAACACAAGAAACCAAAACTCTGCTGTTCTTATTTGTGGCAGATAAATATATTCTGTGAAGTTGCAATAGTGTTGTTGTTTCTCTCTTTCTCCCTATCTACTATGTCTTAGATTATTTAAATGTTCAGCAAATATCCATGCTGAAGTCAAATATGTGTTAAATGCTACCATATTGTTCTCAAATGACTCTAAATAGTATTTTTGATTGATAGTCTCATTTATCAGTGATGATTAAGGGGATAACATCAGTGAATAACATTTTTTCACTGCTCTATTTCTGCCTAAGAAACAGGCATAGATCAGTGTAGGGAAGTGATGCTCTTTATCAATGTGATTGACTTTAATAAAATAAAAGTAGAAAATCAATTACCAACCTTTCACAGTGACATAATTAGCATCCTTCCGGGAATTGCTTCACTACACAGAAATCCAGATGAAATCCACTCTCAGTACAATTTCTCTTTTGTTTTTTCACTAGGCTGGCAATTTCAAAGGATGCACATCTGTGTGTACTCATTAAATAGATTGCAAATAGTGGCACAAATGTACAGGTGACATTTAGTCAAATTCAATGAAAGTAAGAACTCAGCCAATGTAAGAAGTGCCCGATATGCCTAATGCATGAAAGAAACAAGGAGCTGCACTGCAGAATGCACAAATAGAGACAATTATTCTTCACAAAGATACGGTATCACTGCTACTGAACTGCTGAAGGGTGTAAAGACTGAAAGGTGTAAACCCAGGCACAGTTGGCTTCCACTGCCTGTGAAATTTGTTAAGATGTGAAAAATATGGAGCGAGAATTAAGTGAATATTACACCAAACAAATCCAGCCACGGGATGGAACTGCCATACCACCAGGACAGGAGAGCTCATGTTGTCATAACAAAATGATTTATTCTCTCAGAATTCAGATTGAAATAGAAGAAAAACATCCAAAGGTTAACAGCATTGCACAAAGTACAAGATGCCATCAGTATTGTTTCTGGCAAAAATAATTTCCAAGTCTTGAAACTTAACTAAGAAGGGACATACATTTTACCTCAACATCTACTAGTAAAAGAAACAAGAAAATAGTGAAAAATTCCTATGTGCTCACTAAAATAAATCTACATTGCAGTTTCTTAGAATCAATCTCAAGAGGGAAAATTAAAGTCCTTGGGGTCTCACTCACAAGAAAAAGAATTTCTGTTTTACAGACAGACACACTAAAAATTCCAAAACTCAGAAAAATTAAATCTGTATTTAACTATACAGGCACATCTGCTATCCCACTACACAGATCTCACTGCATGAGAGTCATCTATTTGCTGCATTTTCTCCTGCTCTACTTGCTTTACCCCAGAATCACAGTGCAGGCAGATGTTAGGAATGTCTGCATCCACACAACAAATAATTAATTTTAAATATGGCTATGGGAATTTATGGCAATAAAAACATAAGTATAAAATTCATCATGGGAAAGTTCTGCTCTGCCTTAGCTAGTATTTTCCATTTGCCCTGCTACAGAATCCAGAGGCTGACATTCAGAGCCCATCTATTCATTTACTGTGCAATCTCTGCTCCCATCCCTTGCTTTGTGATAGCTTCAGCTTGTAGCTTATTTCTACATAGATAAAATATGTCCATAGAGAGAATACACAGTAAAAACCTCCCACTCTTTCCCATGCTCATCATCAACAACTAAATGAACTTCTACAAACAGGAAGAGATAACAAGACATTCCTCCAATTTAGAATGTTACTTGTATTTATTTATTTAACATAGAAGAGTTTCTACTTTCAGGTAGAATCCTGCTTTATACTCACTGAAGATTTAATTTGGTCTTAGCCATGATTTTGTCCTTATATGGCCTCACAACTCTCTGTCTTACAACTCTTCTGTTATTAAGCTCAGCCTATCAAAGGCTGAACCATTGCACTGGGTCTCACATCTCTACTACAGAGCTAGCACAGCTCAGCAGCAGCCCCAAGAAGCTGACCTGGCTGTCAGCATCTGCTAAGAAGCAGAACATGGCCCCTTCAGGGACTCTAAGCATGCACTGACACTGAGTCCATCACCCAGCCCATCAATGCAGGGCCGGTGAAGCAGCAGACCCAGCTGGGAGTAAGAAGGTGTCTCTTGTGTGTTTTCAGTTGTTTGTAGATAAGAAAGCAAGGAGTGAGGCCAAAGTGTGTCAATATCCAAAATTCAGAACAAAGGACAACAAATATGTCAGAACGATGGGCACAAGCAGACACACCATCATGCTCAAGTTTCTCAGCCCTCAATACATAGAAAAAGAATGCAAAGCAATAAAAAATGAAAGGTAAAATATACAGTGCATTAAATTCATTGCATACAGAAGGGCTCCTAAATGGACTGTCCACGTATTTTTACAGATATTTCATATGTGAAGGCAGGAGGCTAAAGAGCGTTCTGTAATTCTGCAAATCCACTGCTATCAAACAAAGTGGCTCCAAAACATGCAAGTCTTCCTGCAGGATCTGCCACATGCTGGAGCAGCTGAGAGCCCATAGGACCACCCAGCAGGAGAGCAAGCACCCTTTCCTATATGGTTCCCATTTCAGAAAATACGCACGTGCAGACATGGAGGGTAGGACACAAATTCCCATTGGACTTCCTCCTTGTGAGAATGCTATTGAAAAATAAATCAATATATGGAATCAAATTACTTTTCTGACTTTCTGATTGGTTCCAGCCATATCTGCCACAGCACCAGCGGATCTGAAGACTCTAGTTCAACAAGATATCCAAATCATGAGTTACTGTACTGACTTTATCATGCTCACATGCTGCAGGACCTTGCTAGGTTGGAAAATAAAATCATATTTATATAAAGCTCACCAAAACAAAACAAAACTTGGCAAAGAATCACTTAGAAAAAGAGACATAGAGATAAGGAACTGGAGATTAGAAAAAACTCACCCCTATCTGACAGCAAGGATAAATTTAGACAGTAAGAAATTCCTACGGGCAGTAATCCTCCATCAGAAACAGCGGTGTGAAGAAAAACAGAAGGTCTGAAAAGAGATGACAATTTCTAGCAGCAGTGAACAGCTGCTAACTAAAAGCAAGTGATTCCAAATGACATTTTCAGTATCTGTGAGCACCCCTTGTGCCACACAAGCCCTCCTGCAGGTTGCCAATATGATCTCAAGTGAGCTGCTATCTCACGGCACGCTGGGACATGAAAAGGGCTCGAGTGCAATTCTTACAGTACAGTCTGCTGGCTTGGGCAGTGCTGAGAGCCTCCACGGAAGAGGAAGCCAAGTCTGGGAGTCTACAGAGCAGAACCTTGGCTGGTCACACAGGACATGGTAACCCGTGCTCAGCCCTCTCCTTCCATGGGACTTCTGGACAGGCACCAATGTTTCCCAGCTGATTTGCAGCTGGAGCTCCCACTCGGTTTAATGGGATGTCACGTGTACAGTCACACGGTGATTTTGATATGTAGTTCTTTGGGCTGGAAAGATTTATTGAATCTATGTGAGCAAATCCCATAGTCATGGGGAAAAAAAAGCCATGCTTTGGCAGGGGGGTTGGACTCGATGATCTCTGGAGGTCCCTTCCAACCCCTACAATTCTGTGATTCTGTGATTCATTCTGGATAAGGTCCAGTCTGCCAGCACGAGCGTCTGCAGAATTATGTGGATGGAGTACAGGTCTCTGCATGGGAGTCCCGGCACTGTATGCTGTTGATGGGCTATTTATGGTACTGGGGAAGGATGCAATATGAAGGCTGGCTTAACAGTAAGCTACCTCAAAATCAATTCCTCCTTTAAGTTACTTGAGGTGTGAAGGCTAAAGAGGTGAAAGGCAAAAACTGTAATGTGGACATTTAATTTTTTAATATAAAAAAGAGCCTGCAAGTGGTTTGTTGCTGTTGTTTTTTTGTTTGCTTGCTTGGTTTTTGTTTTTTGCTTTTCCCTGATGTTCTTTTATACTGCTACTTGAGGACCAACTACTCAAAGTAGAATAAAAGATTATCTTAAGTAAAAACTCCTTCAGTATAATTACTCTGAAGAGTAAGAATTAGAAGATATAAATCTAGGAAGCTATTTAAACTCCTGAAATTCAAGTTAAATACTAGAGTACATTCAGGAAAGAAAAAAGAAAATTAGTATTTTTAAGGAGCCAAATCCCTCCTTTAAAAACAAAATATTCTTTGATGCCTCATTCTGCATTATAAGAATAAAAAATTAGAAACTATTAAACAATACAATATTGTATTATATTCCTCTCTTACATATACTTTTAAATGAGATGAAATCCTTTACTCTTTGCTGTGCTTTTCACTGGGAAGTTTGCAGTAATATAGGATGGAAAGGAAATGTCCCTTTCTCGGTATCTGAACACCAGACCTTCCTGTGCACTTTGGGCAGCCCTTTAACATAGAAGCAATAAGAAGTATCCACAGGGGATGTATGCAAAACAGCCAAAGTGAACAGAGAGCTGGGAGAAAGCAGCTCTCAGAACAGAGGGAGTCAGAATGAGAAGACATTATCAAACCTCTATCATTTTAAGTTGTAACCATAAGCAGAGCTCACACAAGATCATGAAAAAATGTGCTGTCTTCCAAAGGCTTACAGCAACAGCTTTCAATGAAAACTGACAGATATTTACATCAAGGGTAAAAGCACTTTGGTGGCAAGTGTGTGAGATACCTTCTTGGTATATCATGACACGTGACAGAAACATGGAGCATGGCAGAAGTCAGCGGCACTCCACTTGACATATGAGATGTGTTCTAATGTCAGCTAAATTTATGCCATATGCTACAAAGCATAGTGTAGTGTCTGCCTTTCCTGGAGCACAAACAACTCACTGACACTAAATGGAAAGTTCACCGGAGGATTTACATCATCCTTGACCTAACTGTGACAGCCTAGGACAGAACTACTCAGACCGCTCCGCCGGACTGGTGATGTGTGGTTTTGGGTGATGTGTGTATTTATTGTCCAAACACATTACTCCACTTTAGAAAAATTATCAGTGTAACCATTTTAGGTACTGAAACAAGACCTAATTCTGCATTTTGGTAGGAAAAAAAAAAATCACAAACTAGAATTAAAAACAAAAATCAAGGCCAGGCAGGGCCCCAGTGCAGGCGGAGTAACTGGGTAAGTGTTGCCCACACATGTCTGACATGCAGATGTTTTTAAATGTCTCCACCCACATCCAGATGGGCACAGCAGGAATATATTATATGAAAAAATGTGTTGGGAGTTGAACAGAGAGTAGAAAAAGTATCAGAAGTGTGAAAATCCTCCCCAGCAGTGAAGTTTTGACCTATCCCTATTTAGCACAAAAACCCCAGATATTTGCTTTGGTAACAGAAGAAAGGCAGTAGCAGACAAAAACAATAAATAGAACAAAATAACAATAAAAAAAAAAGAAAGGTTGAATTAAGCCTCAGACAACTCCGAAATGTCTTATTAACTTTATCAATAAACTTTTCTCTGCTCCACCACCCTAGGATTTTATTTTCCCCAAAGACACAGAACTCTTACCCAGAAACCAGTTTTTTTCATTACTTTTTGGACGCTGTTATTTAGTTCAGGTGTACTTGTTAAGGGAAATGAAGAGAATCAGAATTGAAGCTGGACATGGGGAACTTAATGTCTCTGTACATTTAAATTCACGCTCTGCCCAGGAGATTGATAGAACAAGAATCTGAGAGGAAAGCTTTGTGTTGCATCCCTATCTTACCAACAGGAAGGAAATGGATGAAGTGCTTATGGTGGGGGAAACTGAGATCTTCTAAAACTTGCCAACATTCTGAGACAATAAAAGAGCAAAACCAGCACCAGTTTGGAAAAGGACTCAAGCAATTCAGTTTCCTTATACTCACTCTTCAGTGCTCCCAGGCATAAAAGCGAAGATATCCACATCAGCAGTATGACATGTTTATTTAGATGAGTTCACTGTAAAAGTGCTTGCCAAGTTACTTACAGACTGTGCCAAGAACATGTCAAAGCCCAACAGACTGATCTTATAGCAACAATACTGAAGAATCAAGGTTTTTGCTGTCTCTCTCTATCTCTTAACAGAAGTTGACTAAACACAATATTTTTCCAGGAAATATTAGATGTCAATTTGTTTTCTTTTCCTGCTTAAACAGGAGTAGTAACAAAGACTGGTGTCAGTTTCTGAGGAAGCCCTCCCTAGTGCAGTCCTTTCACAAGGAACTAACATTTCCACTCCGCCCCACAATGAGAAAAAAAGTTATTCAAACAACCAAGGACTTCAAAGGTCTTCAGTAAATAAAACTGCAAGTGTTGATAATGACAAAACTACTAAAAATAAACAAAAAAATCTCCAAGCTATTCTTGCAAGACCTCAAAGTACATCAGATTCAGCGTAATAGTGTGGCAACAGACACAAACAGCAGAGGCTTCTGTAGATGTATCATCTGCAAAGTGTATTGGTGTCCTCCAGGTTCAAATTTTGTATTAAGTAAGGAAACATCACTAACAATATTGCGAAAGAAATCTCTTATTTTGCAAGTGTTTTTAGTGTGTATAAAGGTACATCCTATCTAAATACACAGTGTAATGAACACTGATGGGCACCAGTGTGAAATACTATTCACAAATGTTGTCTCTTGAAGGGCAAGACTGTAAGGAACTCTTCTTCAATTACAGAGGCAGCAGATGCATTGTGTGTTGGCATGATTGGTATTGCAAGTACTCACAGCAAGGTCCAGATCATATATTAATGCTGCTGTCACCTGCACACCATAGTTCTGCCAAACACGTTGTATTTTCCCCCATAATGAAGCTCTTTTGCTCATCAGGATGTGTCCTGTATTTTTGAGCTGCATGTGTTTTAGGCGTTTAACAGAACAAGTCAGAGAGAAAAAACTAATTATAATAATATATCAGTAACATACCATTAATTCAGTCTCAACTTCAGCCTGTGTAATAATGTTTACCACCCTTGGAAAAACTCAGAATGACTGATTACAAGTTATTAAGTAAGAAATTGCTTCAGAAAGTTGTTATGTTAAGCTTTTTAATATCACCTTATGTGCCTTTTATACACTTGGTACACAGAGCACATTTGTACAATTACTTGGGTGTGCAAGGACAAGAACCATAGCTGCTTCCAACTGCCCAAAGCCTTTAAGCTGATACAACAAATGTGGTAATACAGAGACAGACAGGGAGAAAAGTAGGGGTAGGACTGGATGGAACTAGGAGCAACGCTGAATGACCAGCAGCTGGCTAGTACTAAAATTGGGGTGAAAAATGATGACATTCAAGCCTAAGAACTGCAATACTGCCTTCCCTCATAAATTTCTGTTCCCCAGTTACAAAGGCAGCACAAAATACTGGGATCCTATGCTGCTGTCTGGCTTTGCTTCAAGGTCATAGGGAGGCTAGGGCTCCTGATCCAGGACAGTCAATAAAGATACAACACCTCCTGACAAGGTGCTAAGCCTGGAGATGAGAAAAAGCAAAGAAGCTTCAGCTGGTTATGTGTGAAGTATTACCCATCTCCAACCAGTTTTATTCTGGCACTTGGAGCTTCTGACCCAATTATCAGATTCCTGGGGACATCTGTCTTAAGTGGCTGGATCTCAAAAGCCTGAGACTACTTCTTCCATCAAAGAATAACCCCAATGAAGTCATGTAAATCAAGAATTTGGCAGCTGAGCAAGCCTTGTTTCTTATCTTTAATGCTTTTAACAGAGGCGGAACCTCTTCTCTAGAACTGAAATCTATAAATTGCAAATACACAATAGGGATGGCAGGAACTTAGGATTCAGATCTTTAGAATGTACCCTGTTAAAAAAAGAAATACTACTACTGTAGGCATATTCACTGCATAAACTATGAGCTTCTTAAAGAAATGAAGAGACAAGAGCAACACATACAGCAAACATACTTACACACACACCATTCTCAGCAGGAGACCATCATATATCAAATTTTCTCCTTAGCAGAGTTCATGAGATGCAACACTCGGAGAAGGAGATTATTACTAGTTTCTGTAATTTTTACATGACTAAAAGCTACAGTATAAGAATGAGTGAATGCTATTGACCTGATACTGATATTGAGTATCAGTGGTTAAGGCAATCAGGAACTTCTGCACAGAAGAGAAAGTGAGTTAGCTACGATCCAGCTGGTTGTACTTGCAGATACTTTGAAAGAAAACTGATGCATAGAGATGAAAAATAACCGAAAAGCGTCCACTTCATGTGCAAAAGCAACTCAGATCTCCACCATGAACATACCTGGCATATTCCACTGATGCACATATCCAGGGATTCCATATTGCAACGAGTACCATCTAGTACTTTTGGGGCAAGCTCCACAATCAAGTTCTTTCCCAGAGCTTGACACTTCAGGGCACATGGTGCAGTAGGGTCATTGTACACGGGGATCCACTCATAAAAATGCCCCTGATACTTGACATCATTGTAGGCTGAACATTGTTGTGCTCTGAAGTCACCAACATCTGAAGGGCAGTCCTGAAAACAAACCAAAGGAACTAATTTATACAAATAGGCAGCCCTTTGTTTGCATTTGTAGTAGTTATCTGAAGAATTATGCTGAATCTGTTAAGGTAGGCTTGGTTCAAGAACTGATCTGCTATGACAAATATGTTACAGTGTTCTACCGCATGCATTAATTCAATTTATGTTGCTTAATCCATTCCTTGCAGTACAGGTAATAGAATATTGCCCATATTCCAGTAATAGCACAACTGATAAGTTGTAGAATTAGAGTAATTAAAAATGCTACTTTTATGACACTTTGTGACACATTCACTTTTAAAATCTGGTTCTGTAGTAAGAATTACCTTCTATAGGAAGCTATGCCTTTTAAGTGACTGTTGTGAGATAACTGATATTTAATATTTTTCTTCCCAATAGCTTTTTCCACTTAAGGATTTCAAAGCATTCTGCACTCATTCATCAGTTCATACACCTGAGTAGTGACAGATGTATAATGCTGATACTTACACACTAAGAAATGAAAATGTGTCTGATCAATTGTTCACTATTCCTCAGAAATGGGGCAGGAGAGTTAGGAAGAGACATCAGTGCCTTTTCCTTTAGTACAGTTACAAAATTTTTTTTTACCCTAAGGGAAAATTCATACCTTACTTTGTTGAAATAAAATAGAATTTACATTGGTGTTGATCTAAAGAGATAGTTCTAGAATTTATTCCACACACAGCCTCAGCAAATATAGATGAAACACTAAATACAACAAATGCTTTTTTGACAATGTTTGAAATGAAATATTCTAAGACATCTCTTCTGTATAAAGCATTGCACACAAGGACATTAATATTAAGCTACAGCAACAGGAAAGAAGATGAATACTGATTTGTTCAAAAATAACTTCACCAAAGTACCGACAAAGGAGTTGGCATGTCAAACAATCTCTCACTCTCATTTAAAAGTATGTCCAGTGTCAAACAGTCCATATGCCAGACCAAGAATTTCAACGCATACAAGCCAGCTGTGAGGCTGATTTTAACAAAGACTGGTTTCCATTGGATATAAGGCTGAAAGCTTTGTGATGTGTTCCCTGAAAAAAAACTAACAAAGGGCAAGTGCATCACTACTGTTGGAAACACACATGAGAAAAGCACAAATTTCTTTCCAGTGCCCTCAGTAATATTGTCCTGACACATTTTTGCTCCTGAGTCTAGGTGTGTTGGTAGTGCATTGGCTCAATACCTTGCCAGTACCTTAGATTTATTTTTTTCTTTCATCGTAGGAAACAGAAATATCTCTGGCTTTTTTTTTTGTAGACTGCAAGAAACTTCTAAGATCGGTGGTGCTCTTGTTGAGCAACACACGGGGCTTCTGCAATGTGCAGTGCTTTGCAGCACTGTCCAATAATACACATTAGAGTAAAAATAAGTCAAAGTTATGTAATACATTTTGTTTTATTTTTAATCTGTGATAATTTTAGTTTGAGTCAATAAAATGAAGTAAGACAAGGAAAAAATGCAGTTACTGTAAATCTTCAGGTATTTTATAGAGATAAAACCCCACAAGAGAGCACTTCAGAAAAAGTCAAGTAAGTACTGTTAAAAATCACCCCTATTTACTATAACTTCAAAGAAAGCCACCACATTTGCATGGGTGTAAATGAGAGCAGAAATTGGCTCTGACTTATCTGTCACTTCCCATTTACCACAACAGAAAGTCTAAAAAGCAGAGGGGACATCAGAGTTTATATGGATACCATATGGTTTTCCCTTCCACCATTGGAAATAAAGGAGCAGCTACCGATAAAAATAGTTGATGTTAGATTCAAGCAAAGCTAGAAGCAATATTTTGAAGTAGTGTTATTCAACCACGATACAGAGCTAGATTTTCATCACAAAGAACTGAAGTGCTACCTGTAAAACAGGCAGCAACATCTCTAGGCTGGGCTTTGACAGGCTGTTGTTACAACTCATTATCACAAGGTGCCAAGACACAAACACTGCAGTGTCAGGATGTCGATCCATGGTTACTCTATGTTTCTCATTGGTTCAGCACAGTGCAGCTCCTTCCTTCCACTCGCTTCCTGACTGCTTGAGAACAAGTGAGTTCTCATCTCCCTCTTCGGCTTTGGCATTTTCAAAGCACAGAAAGCAATTGTGGGGCTCCATTCACATGCCAGCCCCACCTGCTTTACATTTGAGCTGTGTTCAAAAGCAGGAGAATAAAAAGAGCATCACAGAGAGATATCAAAGGGCTGAAAATATCATTTACATTAGAGTTAGGATAGTATGGTTAGGTTGTGGTTGAACTTGATGATCTTTAAGGTCTTTTCCAACCTGAGCAATTCTGTGATTCTGTATCAGAATTTGGGCAGCAACATGTTCAGATGCCTGTTTTCCTTGCAACAATATCTACTTGTATAAAGAAAAGAGTTTATGGTCTAAACAGCAAGACAGGTGAAAAATGAATATAATCAAGACAACAAGAGGTCTCAGAAACTTCAGACTGGAATAGATAAGAAAAGTGAGAAGGAGATTAAAGGGAAGGAAGGAAAAGTGAAGGCAAGGTGTGGGAGAGGCAGGCTAGGGAGAGACATGAGAAGTGGCAACACCATCGTCAGCCCACAGTACATGGGCCCTAATCCTTACCCACTCTGTCCTTTTGGTTTTAATCTATTTCAGATATCAATTCAATTCCTTTGTTCCCTTTATCCCATCAATATTCCACACTTTTTTCTTTCCTTGTTTGCTAAATATTTTTGCTACTAATTAGAGATTTTCTAATTTCAGCAATAGTTTTTTTGCCTTATGCTGAATCCATTGAACCATACTGGAGAACTTGTAGGTTCACACACCACACAAGGATCTGAACACGCATCAGTGATGCCTAATACCTCAGAATGTTGGCAAAATAATCATATACAGATTTTGTCATGGAATTCAGTCTATTTATGACATAAGTTACGTAACATATTATTAGGCGGATCTGAAAAAGATGCTTCAGACGTGACTACTGTGAAGGTTAAAAAATATACATGTGTGTTTTTGCACTCTCATTCTTTTTGTGACAGAAGATTAAAACTACTGCAGTCAAGGGCTGGCTTCCTATGAAGTGTATTGGTTAAGTTTTGGCCGTCACTTAGACTTTGAAAACCAAGCTAACCTGGGAAATCTGTATCTTTGTAGGCTACGTTCGTGTACAAAACATGAAGGTTGTATCAGAACATGTGATCCCTGCCAACAATTACGCTGCTGAAAAAAAAAAAAAGCACAAAAAGGCAGCAAGAAAATTCCCAGTAAAAATGATGACACCAAAGTAAGTCTGGTCCTTTGTCTAGGTTGGTTCTTTGAATCTCGTTTTGTTGAAACTGAGCCAGAAGCGATGAAGTCATTGTTTTGTTTTCTTTTTGAAATTAGCTGCAGGTTCTATGTCATTCATAGGCAATTTTCAGGCCACTTCTGAGTAAAATCAAGATACCTGAATAAGAAACTCTAGCCAGGAGAGTTAAGGGTACATCAGCATTATGAAAATAAAAAATAAATGAGTAGATTAGACAGAAACTATGTAACTCAAGATGAAATATTGTAGGAACAGAGCAGACAGTTCAGCCAAGATTTTTTGGTTGGGATAGGTGATCTGGTTAATGAGTGGATGCTGGGTCAGTAATATCATGAATATATTGAACAGGTGTAAGCATTATTTGTGTATAATAAAAGGTTATATTGGAATGAAACGTGAGAAAACCTGCAACAAAATAGTGATTTTTTTATTTTTTTTTTAAACTGTAGGAGAGTCATTCTGGCTTACGTAGAAGTGACTTTCTGGCACATAAAAATGCAAAATTTATGGGGAAATGGCCCAAATAATTTGTTCTATGAATAAGACCCTAAAGGATTGTCTTAAGCACTTCCATATAGTGTACATCACAGCATTAGAATGCAACAGTATATACAAAAATGGAAATATAAAAAAAAAATGGTTTAAGAAAGACTGAAAATCTCACTGAACAGCATACAATGAATAGTTCATACAGTTTATTTCTCTGAAGTTTCTGTAAGAAAAGCTGAAAGCAGACACGCAGCTTCAAGAAATCCTGCACCCGACACACCATTTACAACAGAAAGATAAGCAAGCTAAACACAAGCCTTAATAATCTCAGCAATTATTTTGTTGCTAAGACTCTGAATTAATTTTTTGATTGAAATATCACTAATATTATTCTGGAACTATGCTTGAGTTCAATGAACTTACTACTATTCTATTACAAATCCAGATGAAACCAATTTTCTGGTAAAATGATTCTTGCTCTTTTCATTAGAATGACACACGCATTAAGTTGTGCTTCATTTGTACTCCTCAATATAGATGTTAGTGGTGTAATGTATCATGTAGCAAAATTACATTTGCAGACAATTTTACACAGTGTATATATACTGGATGTCTCCTGTGGTTATCAATAATACCTAATAATATGGAAAGAAGCGAGTTTAAACTCTTAATTTTCAGACTAAAGTTTTACTCTTAAAGCAAGAAGCATTCATTAGAAATGATGCTTTGGGGAAAATTATATCATTTGAAACAGAACAGGTCTAGCCCTAGGTTGGTGTTAGGTGTAAGCTTCCATTTCAAGGTTAAATCAGGTCTAATACTCGGTTTGAATTCGGTGAGGCCAAATTCAAAGATCAACTTTCCACTGTACTAACAGTGGAAATCTCATGAAATTTATTTTTCTCATGAGTTCTCCATTATCTGACCTATAATCTAGGAAAAACAGTTCCTGAGAGATTCTGGCTCTATCTGAACTGAAATGGAAACCCGATCCCTCTCAGACATGCCCCAAAAGCAGAACTGTAAATGCAGCTTCCTGTCTGGAAATTAACATTTGAATCATCATAAATTCAAACAGATTCTCATACAAGATGCTAGCCACTTATCGCTTTAAAATAAGCCCTAAAGTTATAAAACAGGTCCCAGTGACTTCAGAAAAACCCCCTTGGAGTTCAGAAAGGATATGGTAATCATCTTAATTTTCTCTATGATGACGCATACGAGTGCCTTCATTCTCACCATAGATTTTTTACTGTATAATCCTGAAAGCAACCAGTGTCTGCAACTGCTCAAATGTATCCTAAAAGCATGCAGGCCTCTGCTTATAGCAGAAGTTATGGACAAATGGATCTCATCTTTCTGCTTTTTCTGCACACTACATGGCTTTCTGTTCCTTTCGCAGGAGGACCAAGGGATGTGCTATGTGGAATTTGTACTGTTGCACGGGAAGCCGTAATGCACAGCATCAAGCAGAATAGAAAGTAAATGTATAGAAAGCAAATGATATATTTAGCAAACATTTAGACAGTGGCTGTTTGTTTACTGCTTACATACTGACTAGCTTATCTAGCTTATCACATGGCTTTACAAGATTAAGAGTCTTCCGTGCACTGCACTGTTATTTCTGAGGTAAAGGCACTGTGCACTGAAGTTCTCAATGGGCAAATGGCAGAGTTTGTCTCTAGGATCTGGCTTCTCCATGCAGTTGGCCAGAATTATTAATCACTTCCACTAATTTCTGCGGAAACTCAGGCTGTGGGCTGCTGAGGTGGAAAATCCATCCATCACCAAAGAATGGAGTTAGAACAGTTTGAAGTGCTAGCAAGCCTTGCTCCTGAGGAGGAGTGCAGAAGCCAGCTGGCACAGAAGAAGCCTTAGGTGTGGCATACTGAAAAAGTGAAGATGGCCAGTTGTCCCAGGAGACGCCACAGTTCAACATACGCACTGAGCCAGCTCCAGGCCTCCTCAGGAGCACACGTCATACTTCCTGGCTGCTGCCCCTGGTGGAAATTGCAAGGCTGGCAGCAACATGACAATCATCTGCTCTTGCCTGGGTATAAGTGAGCTCAAGGGAACAGCAGGGCTCACCGTTTTAGGGGTATTTGTGTGACAAGTGCTGCCTTTCTCCCAAATCCAGAAGCAAATGAACCAACTGCACTACAGAAAAGCAGATAAGATGCTTTTGCTTTGCTCATCTTCCCTCTTTCCTGGAATGGGACTGTAAAGACACCATATTGTACTCTCGGGTAACTCATGCCAGAGGTGCCTGCAGATCATAAACCAATGCATTATGAATCACTGTGTTTGTACACGAGTCTGCTATCGGTGGTATCACAAAATCCTGCACACCTTGAGCAGACTACAACATCTGGGGTGAGCGAAGGCAGCTGTTTAAACAGCATAAAGCATCACTGCAAATCAGTGGAGCACAAGTCATGAAGTATGCCATATGTGACTGGTTTTCATAAAATATGTCTGTAAAAATAAAGTTTGATTGCATCATAGTAACAGCAACTGCTTTTTCAAATTTCCAGCTTCATATTCAGCCACAGAAATGGTCTATGCCAGTGTACTAAATATATGTATTTTACATATAGAAATATAAAGATCTAGGCTTAGGCAAATGTAAGGAGGTAATGCAAGTAGTAATTATGCAATTTAAGATTTGAAAGCAACACCCTCTTTGCTCACATAATGAATGCTGTTGTATCATTAGCAATCAAAAACATTCAAAAGCCCAGCTTAATGCTTCACCTCAGACAGAACCTCGGGAAAGACATTTGCTACTGTCAGATGTGAGCTGATTTGTTAGTACTCCAAAGTGTGTAATTTTCCTAACAAATGATATAAAGCGTTCTGAATCACAACTGGCGCTACAATTTGCAAAGAAAATGTCTATTTAGAAACCTAAATTTCAAACTACAGATATGCAGAGTGAAATCTTTAAAATTGGTAATGATGATCAAAAGAAAGTCATCCACCATAAGATTTTAAATAACAAACAGCACTTTTTAAACTGTAGCAAATCATCTGAATAAGTAAAAGAAGCTATAAAAAAGGATTAAATGCCATACTCACATTACTACTGCAGGTTTTGTATCGAATATTCCGACCTTCACAGTTCCTGAAAAACAGAGTAAAAGTGGTTACACAGCAGTACAGCACAACACAATCCTGAACATTTTACAGCTAGTTATTCTCTTGAAAATTTGACTTATTACTACCACCGTACCTTAATCTGGATTCAAAATACAAGGTCTGAATACAAAGAGGATCTGGGGACTCAAGTGGTTGCACCATCTCCTCAGCAAAGAACATATAACTTCCTCTGTGAGCCCAATTTACTAGATATCTTATGAAAAAAACACCTGAAGCCACATTAGTAGAATTCATAATTTAAGTCCCTCAGACTGCCTGCATTCCTAAGGTACCCAGCAAATATCATTTGTAAAATCTAGGCAGTCCAGCTTCTTTACAACAATTATTATCAGTAGGTAAAATAAGAGGTATATAATAAAGTCACAATTATTTATTGTTCTTTCATATAAATACTGAGGTGTGTGGGTTTCACACCTCTTTAGCAAAGAGTTTGCCAGACTTCAGGATAACTGACTGGTAGTTCTACGCAGGGCAAGGCATTCCAGTTCTAAATGCAAATGGCAAAACTGAGCCCCTGAAAGAACTGAAAACACACTCTTCATGACTTGATAGGAAATAATATTTAACGATGCCTCCAAAATCAGAAATGATGTTTTTGAAGAATCCCTTCAAAATGGAAAATATCTGTCTTACACTTATGAGAAACGAATGAGCAGCTGGTCACTTACAACTCCTGGACGACGTTTTTGCTTTTGTGTGGAAATTAATTGCAATTATTGAAAAGTTTTTTAAATTTGAGAAATTGAAAAACACAGTTTTAAAAGGAAAGAGTAACGGATGCCTGGAGCAAGCGCTCAACCAGCTCAGCTGAAAGTACAGCTCTCCAAGCTCAAGATATTACGTGTCTCAGATTTCCAATTTTTGCAAGAATGATCATATCACAATATGCAAGTAAAGAAGGTTTATGACACATACAAATGTGAAAACTTTGTTTCACAATCACACATTTCCTGGACATTACAACAACAGTAAAGCACAGAAAAAAACTTTTAAAATACACATTAGTCAAGGTATGGAAAACACATGTTTTTTCACAAGGGAACACATTAAAAATATTAATAAAACCACAGTGGAATTTATATTGCTACAATTTATTGACCTCATTTCAGTCACCAACACACTAGCAGAATCTCATGGCTTCTTGCTGGAAATAGTAATATTTTCAAAATCTCTGCATTCTGCACTAAAAGAAACAGGCAGCGTTTTATTCAGTAATCTTTAAAACATGCATTTCATACAAACTGCAGATCACACTGTAAGCCTTCTTTAAGAGAAGCTGACTTCCTGGATGAAATCACATTTAACTTGAAAAAAATCTCACCAAAATAGAAATGCAATCAGCAGTTTTAACAAACTGTTTAGGAATAATTCAAATAACGTGAGCAAATATGTATGCCAGCACAGATGCTTCTAAGCTGGTTGGGATCTCATTTTGCCTCTTGCATTACTCACACTTTTGGGATCATAGTAACAAGTCCTATACTAGTTCAGTTTTACTACTGAGGTAAATGCTGTTCTCTTCAAGGTACACTGAGGATTTCCCAAGAAATCCATCAGAACCACTGAATTGAAAGAACCAGCAAAGGAAAAGACATCCTTACAGAAAGCGGCAATTGATGCATCCATATATAGGATAAGTAAGATGTTTTTTTACTACAGGGAAAAGATGGAAGATCCTGCAGGTGAACATTACTTCAGATCCAGTTTCTATGCAGGTAATCCAGAATTTGCTTTACATTATGCATGTAGAGATTCCTCTTAATACTTGACTATAATAAATAAGTCACTCTTGCTATTTCATTAGCACATTTAATAATATAGTTAAGATCTATCAGAGTTGAGGGCTAAGATATTTATTCTAATATAATACAGAAACATATTAAAATAGAATTTGTTGAATTGTAGAATCATAGAATCATTAAGGCTGGAAAAGACCACTAAGATCCCCAAGTCCAACCCCAGCACATCCCCACCATGCCCACTGCCCACGTTCCTCAGTGCCACATTCCCATGGCTCTGGAACACCTCCAGGGATGGCGACCCCATCACCTCCCTGGGCAGCTGTGCCAGCACATCGAAACTCTTTCTGAGAAGAAATTTTTCCTAATATTCAAATACTTAACCATTGCATTACATTAAGTTCCAGAAAGAGAAGAAGCAGTGCTTTTCCATGAACATAGAAGACACAGAGAATTATGGCACAGCTGCAGAAGAATAAATATACACAAGCATGTAGCTAACCTGCCATTCAAACATCTCCTCAGTGAGTAGGAGGCTCCCCCACCGCAGGTCCGTGAGCAATCACTCCAGGCTCCCCAGGCATCCCAGGAGCCGTCCTTATCTTCATCAGAGCGGGTGATTCTGGAGGTCTGAACAAAATGGAGGTTGGAGAGGAAAAAGAAACTTTAATTGACTTGCTACACATTTTACTGCTTGACATTAATAGCAGATTATGTCACTCTGCTGTTTATTGACAATGTCTCAATTTACTATTTTAATATACAATAATCACATGGAAAAGGAAGCAGTGCTTGAAAAGACAGTGTATTTCATTAATTTCCTTCTGCCCAAACATTGTAGCCTCCAAATATTTGGTAATTCCCAACATACAGACATCTAGCACAAATTTTTCATGAAGTATAGCCCCAGAAGTGCAGGTAGTGAAGCAAACCAAGAATGTAGCTTCATGGCAAAATGTCTTAGTAACTTGAAAGATATCAAAAAAGAAGACTTCAAATGATTTGTAGGCTACAGCAATTAATCAGCGATTTCAGCTTCTCACACAGGCTTCAAAAAGATATTATTTCCAGACAGCACAAATGTAAGAATAATTTCAGACCAAAAGGAAAATAATCTGCTAAAATCCCCTAAAAACATCATTTTTTCACTTGCTTCATATCTAGTTGAAAAAACCTGACATTTCCCAGAGAAAATTATCAAAACATTTGAGAAAAACAGGTTTTTAATGTAAGAATTCAATACTGAAAAGCAATGTGATTCAATAATGTTCTGATTTTGGAGAGTACTGCTTTTAATTTTATAAAATTCTTTCATTAAGAAAGCATAGGAAAATTGAGCTCAGACTTTAACCAACCATTTCTTTCTGACTTCCCTACAATTGTTCAGCAAGCATTCCATTTAAGTGCTATTTCTATTCTTCCATCCACACAACCCTTAAAAGTTCTCTCGTGGAAAAAAAAGTGCAGATTTTTGTAACAGTGTCAAATATAATTCCTTGAGAGCTGTCAGGCATGTATGATTGGTGCGTTACACAGAAATTAAGATTACAACCCTAAACTAAACCCATCAAACAGAGATATAACTGATCCTTCTGATCATCACGGCAATAACATTTTCACATCAGCTACTCCAAATGCAACAATGTGACTGATATTAATGTCCTTAGGAATGAGAGCTGTGCTGTGGATAGAAATAATACAGTGACAGCAATTTATGCCAAGTACCAGAGAATATTTACCAGTGTTTACCATGCACCAGCATAACAGCAAATAGGAGAGCATAAAGGGTTCAGCCAAGCTTTACTGAAACAACTATTTCTACAGCCAGCAGTTCATTCCCATCGACTTCAGCAGGCATCCAATCAGACCTCAGCAAGAGAAACAAAAGCATTACATCCACAATTCTGTTTTATTTTTGACTCCGTAGAAGGGCAAAACTTCTGAAGTCTTGCAGAATCTTCATTCCCTCTTCCCAAAACACAAATGCACAGATACACCAGCCAGAGGGCTGTCAGTCAGCAAACAACACAAAGAAGAGAAAGAAAAACATTACTAACTAAATTACATAGAAGTAAGCATTCAAGTCTTCACAGATGCCAAATAAAAATAAATGAAAATCTTTTCACTCTTTTAAACATGTGTGACTAAATCCAAAGAAATGCAAGACATTTGTATGCATCCCAACACTAAACCAGATGAACATATTTCAGTAATCCGTAGTTTTTTCAAAGAAAACTTAAGTAAGCTCATGAGAGAAGACTCAGTCCTATTTTCTTCCAGAAAGCCTCACAAAAGTAATTTGAAAGGAAGTAAGGGATGTATAATTTGAATCTTATGGTGCAAGAAAAAGTAAGTAATACATAACTCTCCTTTAAATTTCAAGAGCACCAATAAAGTCAGCTCATCTTCAGCCACAAAGAAACTTGACTCGGACAAAAGTCTAACAATTCAAAGTGAAAACAGCAAACAATAAAAACAAAGCTGTTTTCACAATGGCACCACACAAGGAACATGATTCAATACGGTGCTGCGGAGACAAAGGGATTTTCTTCCAAATATAACAATAAAAATAATCATGTGCCACAGGAATTGAGCATACTGGTCTGTTTGGGGGTCAGCTGTCACCCAGGCTGCAATCGCTCTGCAGTCAGAAGCTTAGTACTAAACAAGTGCCTTTTTAGAAACCCAAATGGCACAAAGTTAAATTTAGCCACATTTAAACATAACCAAGGACTACTCGAACAAATCTCGAAGGGATTAATAATGGTGTAACTGCAGTACTCCCTGTAGCTAGACTGTTAGTAGAAAAAGACAACCATTTGTAAATTTTTCCATCCTTTCCTTAAAACACCAAAGCTTGTCAAAGAATTTTTGCACAGCAAACTTCAGGGACTGGTCTAAACACTCCTTAACTTTCTTGCTCCCCTAAGTTCTCAAATTTTAAAAAACCTTACTTTGCTTTAAAAGTTTACTGAGGCCAATCTACTTCCAGAAATGATAGAGCCCTGCTCTACAGAGATCCCTGAGGAATTTTTGCACTGGCGTTGGGCTTACTTTACATCAGAAGCCAACTCTGAAATGTCTGATACTGAAAATGGAACCGCCTTCAACCTTGAGCAAAAAGAGCTCAGCACTTCCCAACAAATCACTCAGCACATGAAAATAAGTCACAGGATGAACAACTCACTTCTTTAATTTTGCACTCGTAAATTTTAAAGTTTGTCCTCTGTACTCCCAAGGAAAATGATTGAGTTTTAGTATGTTAAGAACTGATCAAACTTACAATATTAAAATAACAATACATGTCACTCTCTTTTAGAATAGCAAGTTTCTTTGGACAAAGCAGTGACAATGCTTAAAATAATTCCAACTTCATCATTGTATTTAAGCCAGCCATGATATTAACAGACAGAATGTCATCTAGAGCCCTAAACAATGTCCAGTTGTTCACTTACCAAATTGCTTTGATAAAAGCCATTGTTCTGAACTGTATCTAATTAAAAAGCTGTAAATACTAGAATGATCAAAGCAGAAGTTTATGCCAACAAAGCCCTCTTCAGAATCATTGACTAATTCAGTGTCCACAGTGTTGATTTAAACTCCAGCTAGTTCAAACTACTTGTCCCATGGGAAAGAGTTAAAAGCAGCTTGCACGCCTTAGTAATTTACTAGCAAAATAATACTGATTTACTAGCTGTCTGGTTTCATAAACCCTGCATATTACATTTGTCTACACCATGGTACCAAGCTGAAGTAAAATAAAGAAAAGATCACCACCATCGTGATTTAAACTAACAAAACCTTGGAAACTCATTTAGAAATTAAATCAAGAACTAATTGCAATTGGGTACAAAAGGGTTTTGTTGTACTTCAGGACTGAATTCATGGTTTGCTTTTTAACTCCAATTTTTCATGTTGTTTTAATTCTAACAAGCCTCAATTGTGATCCTTTGCTATGTGTTTTTAGTTTAGAGGCTTAGTTTTCTAACAGATGCAGTACTACATATCCATTATGTTTATTGCTTACATGCTTCACTGTGAAAGTATGCATGTTCCTATACATGCATGTGCACATGTGCACCTGTGACATAACATGATGAAATGAAGCCACCAGTGCTTTAGTAAATCCAGACAAAATAACTTTAAAAAGCCATAAACATGGCTTTAGGGAAAGCTTAGATGATTTGTTGCTCTTTAAGTAAAACTAGATGGCAAAAGGCACCATGCTTCTACTTGATCCAGCCACACTAGCTGGAGTTGTATCCATTCCAAAAGCATCAAACATAGGGTTACCATACAAGCACATAAGGCAAGTGTATTCAGAACTCATACAATGTTCTCTGCAGAAATGATTCCAGCATTTATGATAGTTTCAAAATATTCCATCTCAAACTACACATCCAATATTTAATTAATTCTCACAGTAATAAAAGGCTAAGTCGTGACACCACACGAAGGTCTTGAATTGCATGAATTAGGGGATGGGGGATAATAAACTACAAGTTTTGAAGCATTTCATGACATCGGCTGAGTCTCGAAGACTAGGATGACAGTATGCCAAGGTTTCCTCAAGGCCTGAGGCCCAGCAATGTGCAATCTGAGCTTCTGCTGACAACCCTTAACTGACAGAGACAGCCTTGTTCATGGAGAGTTCTTACTGAAAGTGTGGCACTGGAAGATTTGGAGGGGGGAAATATTAGTGCCAGGTTCTCTTCTTCTGTCCAGGGCTCTGTTTTGCTTCTGTCACATATGGGCATATACAGTAACAACACATTCTGCAAACTGTGAGTGTTAGTATGCAAGCCCTTGCCTAGTACTTGCCTTGCCCTGTACTGCTCAAAGGAGCTGAGTGTAGCAAAAGTGGGCACTGAGGTAAAATAAATGAAATCCAGATGTTTGGAGGGCTGATCATTAATCTAAAACAAGGGGATTTTTACTGTCACTCGTAACACCCAGTAAATAACAACAGCTACATTGACACACATTACAAAAATCAAACACAGTGCTATTAAATGGAGAAAAATGACTATTTGGCCAAACTTTTGTTTGGCTGTTATGAAGGATGACATAATTGTCTTGAATTTGGTCATGCAGACTTCAAAGGAGATGTGGTGCCAGAGAATGAAGGTCAGCTTATGTAGTTTTATTATTATTCAGACATCCATTACATAAGGCTTGGATATGTAAATGTTTAGCATTCGGTGTAACAAAGATTCAGCTTCTCAACAGAAATGCTCTTATACCTTAAATGTTTGTTTTCCAGAGCTTTTACATACATTTCCACTTCAGAGGCAGACACGAGTATGTAGTGTTACAGTAATTCCCATGTATAGAACAACATGCAAAAAAAGATGCACATACACCCAATATTTCCTCTGCATGAGTCCCTCTGCCAGGTATATATACATTGAAGCCCCAGTAATCCCAAACCCTACCTTGCAACGTGCCCCAAGCACTCTGTCACTGCCGGCGGCCCATCTCTTGCAGGTTGTACAACCATTTAGCAAAACTTCTGGGCAGCATCTTGCAATGCAGGCCACCTCCAGGGCCAGACAGTCAAAATGCTCTACACAAACAGATTAGAGTGATGAAGGATGAGAGAGAATAGCTTCGAGTTGCGCCAGAGTATGTTCAAGCTGGATATTAGGAAAAAGTTCTCCAGAAGAGAGGTTGACCACTGGCACAGGCTGCCCAGGGAAGCGATCAAGTCACTGAACCTGGAGGGGTTCAAGAAACGTGGAGATGAGGCACTGAGGGACGTGGTTAGTGGGGAGTATTGGTGGTAGGTGGATGGTTGGACTAGATGATCTCAGAAGTCTTTTCCAACCTTAATGATTCTATGATACGGCTCACAGAATAAGTCTCGGTCATAACCATAAGGACATGGTTAGGCAGGACCAGCGTACCTGTTGCTATGCCAAAGTCACTGCTGCTCTCTGGGTGAGCACGCTTTGGTTTTTCTCATGGCTTCTTATCGAAGTAGTTTGCATTAGTTTGAGAAAAGCATGCCAGACTCCAGAAGAGAATCCCCATAAGGAATCACATTGGCACAGCCGTATCCTACGGCTATTCAGTAACACATGACATGAAACTATATTTCTCCATACAGAATTTGATTCTTCAGAAAAAAAATTCATTCCAGTGAAAGAGCCTACTGAAAAGTATAAACACCACTTGGAGTCCCACTGAAGGACTAAATTAAGCAAACCCAAAGCTCTGGCCCTTTTCCCTGGAGTGGATTTCATCCTTGATGGTATTTTGAACAGAGATGAAGCATTTCCTTTTTACTGCTTCTTCCCACTCTCACAACCCATAAATACTATTAACACTATCCTGACGTCCAGAATCTTCCAAAGCACAAGATATGGTGCTGTTCACTCATCTTCACACACAGACACACTGTGCTATGCCATTTGCTTCCCCTTATATCTACATGCTTACAAACAGAGGCAGCTCAAGGAATTACTGAAGGGAAAATCTCCTGCCTGAGTCAGAGCGATGTGTTTCCCAGATTCCTCTTTCCAGACACTACACTTAATGGAAAGGTATCAGATCGCCCTGTTGACTATCCATGAGCAGAGTGCATAACCATCAGAACAAGTATTTACCTGCAGATAACCACTGCATGCACCATTCAGCCTCAGAATTATACCCTTCACTTTTAACTTTGGCTGCCATGTCTATAGCCTTGCAACAAACTGTAGGAGAAATCTCCTTCTCTGCTAAGGTTCACATACAAAAATGATTTTCACCTCTATGTCATATAATCTAAGTAAGGTGTAGAATGTGGATTATAGATTTAGGAAAAAAAAATCAGTTGTAGCAAGAACTAAATAGAAGAACAGTCAAAACTTATTTCCAGACAAATAAGAATTATTAATGAGATTTCACACTGTTCCATTAAGACGGATTTCAAGACATTTCCTGATGTATTTCTACTATTGTTGAGTGCATTATGTATTACCTAACAGTACACTGTATATCTTACTGACTTTAATAAAACTTTAACTTGTATATACTGAATCAAACTATACATTATTCTTTACATTAATAAATGACATACCTGGAATTATAAAATCCTTGACAGAAAAATGTGAGAGAGGAAAAAATAAAAATAAAAACTAAAATTAAAACTAAAATCCATGCATCCTTTTAAACTGATAAAAAACATGAGGGAATAAATGCAACTATTTTAAGCAGATGTTTAGAACTAATCAGTCTGAATTTTATTATTTCAGTCACATTGATTATTCCTTGCATTTGGCCTTGCCAAATGATGTCCATGTTCTAAGAACCAGTTGCAAAATGGATTTTGTATCCAGTAACAAACAGTGTTTTAGAAACACAAGCTGGTAAAGCTCAGTGACAGATCAGGAGAATCACCAGCAAGAAATGAGCCAAAAAGGTAAATAATGGATTTATTCAGCTATGTGAAGGAATACATCTGGGGTCTGAGATGCAGTTTAAAACTCAGTTGAATTCTGCAACATATTTTCATTCTACAGCAGTTTTGAATAATTTCAAATTCAAGTTTTGGAAAATAAAGCACACAGAAGAGTCACACACACAGAGGAAATATTTACAACGTAATTCATTTTGATACTGAACTGAAGGCAGATCTCAGCATGTTTTTCAGTATTATACTGCATCCAGATTTTCCATTGTCAGTGTATTGCAAAATTTCATATTGACAACACAGGCCTGCACTGCAGGAGTTGTCAGGACAAAGTTGGAGGTTTTGGCAGGTGGAGCAGGGATACTTGAGGCTTTTGGCATCCAGGAAGGGATGAAATGTTGCTTGGCTGTTTGGCACCTATGAGCTAGCTGAGGCTTTTGGCACCAAAAAGAGTCTGTATCACCTCCTTCCTTCTTTGCGAGCAGTAACAGAGAGAACTTGGAATTTGTGGGCATGCAGAAGGAATCATGATTCCTGCCCTAGCAACTCTGGGCAGAAAGCAGCTGCATTAGTATACCCAGCTCCTGCAGCTATTTCTGCACCTATCCACAGCAGCTAAGTTCAGTACCTACATGCTCTTGCTATAAAGCAGCAGCAGCAAAATACCTGAAATATTTCTTTGAAAATCCAGAAATTATTACTTCAACAGATAAAAGTCTAGCAAAAGAGAAACCTGTTCTAAAAGCTGATAAGCAAGTCATAGAATCATTAAGTTGGGAAAAGACCTCTAAGATCATGTAGTCCAACCATCCACCTACCACCAATACTGCCCACTAAACCACGTCCCTCAGTGCCACATTTCTTGAACCCCTCCAGGGATGGTGACTCCACCCCCTCCTCCCCTGCAGCCTGTTCTAGCATCAGAGAAGAATCTTTTCCCAATACCCAACCTGACCGAAATACAAAGTATTGGCAGTGCACCTGACAAACCAGAGTTAGCTGCTCTGGGGGCCTGGTTTTCCATATTCATAAATGAGTCCTGAGGACAGGGATTTAGGCTAACAACAGTTTTGGTGATATCCATTTCAACTGTGAGGCAAGAAGTTCGTGCTTCTGTAGTGCTCTTAGGTCCAATCATCCAGGACAGCTGACCAGGATCAAGTGTATAAAAACTTTCCCTTGAGTTTCCAGTATTTCACTGTCTTCAAAATCTAAAAGTATAAGCGAATATGTAGCTGGAAATACACAAACCTGAACTCTCAAAATATACCCATTCCTATGAATGCTGCAGATTCAGAAGAATCTGCAAGAAAATGTGTGTTACGGGAGTAGCACAGCTGAAAATTACATCTTGGTGTCCAAAGTCTGATCTCAATGCCTCTTACTGAGCTTTCTCACCTCCTATTTTGTTCATATTAACACACTGTCCTTTCTGGTATGTCTGTCTGCAATAAATACAAAGTACGAAGTGAAAACATAATCTTCAGGGCATTTTGATATGTTAGTTTTCTCTGAACCTGCTTATAAATCTGCATTAACAACATTCCATCTATTTCCTGGAGTCCCCAAAGCAAGAAGAATTCACGCAAGCTTTGCTGACTGCTTATTCAAAAGTTGCACCTGGATACTCTGGGTTTTTCCACCTTCACACTGTATACCACATGTTCCTCATCCAGCATAAACAGTGTGATGGTTCAGCCAGAGTCCAGCATGCAGAATTCCTCAGGTGCATAATAGAAAAAGAGATTCCAATTTCTGGGAAATATATCTGGCATTATTTTTTTTTTCAAGTTACCTTATTAAATATATTTGCAAACTTCCAAATAAAGGTGCTACTAAATACTTTACCATACATTTTTTTCCTAACTCATCTCAAAAGTTAAAACTTCCATCACTTTGGCACATGCAGTGGAAAAGAACAATGATAAAAGCGTGAGCATCACATTTGTGAGAGTGAAGGACTTCCATCAGCTTCCAGAGGACTCTTGGGCACACTCCTGCCACTATCAAACATGCAAAGACTTTCCTGTTCTAAGCTTCTTTTTCATTTCTTTCGTATTCTGATGCCATGTAAAACAGCAATCATACTTCAATGATTACACGCTTCTGAATGCTTTAGAATCGTATTTTCCATCTTCAACATGAAGGAACTAGTTAATAAATTTAAAAAAACACATTTCTCCTATGGTCAAGTATCTCATCTAGAAAGACCCATCTCTTGATAAAATACCTGTGCCAGCTAAGGTGCCTCTTCATTTGCTTTTGGATCTGTTCAGTTGATGGAGGCCCATTTTAGTCAAGGATTCATTCCAGGGAAAGAAGCACAATGGCAGAAACACAATTAAAATCAATGAGGTAGTAAATCTACGTATTTCAACTGGGAAATAAAGGACAGGAAGAGCATAAAGTGATATTTCTCCTTAATTTACAGCCTTCAGGTAAGTTGTAAGAGCATGGAGAAGGACAGACCATGACATAAAGCCAGATGCTGTTACCACAATCATCATCAAATTTCACTCTTGCTGATTTGTGGTGGTCCTGGTGGTATTTGCCCAAATTAACACTGCAAACCCTGCAGTATGAGGACACTTACAAACTGACTATACCCAGATCCTAAACCAAGCAGACCGAATCACTGGTGTCTACTTGTTACTTCAACCAGATCAATTACTGTATCATGCTGAGTTTGTTTAGGATTTATTTGCCAAGGCACTTTTGTATGACACTTTCAGAAACAGTACAGAAAAGTAAACAAAAATAGAGTACGGACACTCAGAATGACTTACATGTTGCCTCCTATTTACCTTGCAGTTTATAACAGCATATACAAACTTTATGCCACCACAGTATTATGTATTTAATTTAAAGCAACAAGCTAAAAGCAATCACTTAAAAATACACAAGTCATCAACCCTTAACATTTTCATGTAAACTTGAAAATAAACTTGTGATTTTTATTTGTAATTGGCGGCAATGATTGTTTTTATCTTTTTTTTTTTTTTTTTTTTTTTTTTTTGAGGTAACAATTTGTTTAGTGGATACACAACAAAAAACACCGAAACCAAAACTTTTCCTCAGAAGAAAATGACTGCACCTCTAACTTCGAAAAGAGCCTCGGTATATATCATATACTTTAAAAATTTGTTTAAAATAATTTTCCTGACTTTAGACGCTGTCTGCCAAGTTCCAGCTAGAAGCAAAATTTTATGGCCAACTGCCAAGACTATGAATAAAAGGAGTTTATAGGGGAAATACTGACAGAAGAATAAACTGTAGCAAAAGCAGCCAATGTAGGAAAGTCTTCCCTGTGCATTTTGTCTATCCATAATCTGCAGTATTCATAAACCTGGATTATTGGGATATTGCACTCCGATATGGCTCAATTTCATGCCAAGATTATCAGTAGTGCCAGACTGTTTGATGATTTAGTTATAGGTATTTTTACCATATTGCGCAGATGAGACCTCCAAACTTCTCATTTGTGAGCTATAGATTCAACTCATGTCTCCTGACTCACTCTGCTATTTAATACTATATGTAGCACATTTAATGGTAATATTTCTATAAAAGTAATGCAAAGCAGATTACAGAACATAAGCAGATACACCTGGCAACAGAACAAATCTGTCAAAAGAAAAAAATATTAAAGCCATATTGCTAGCAGATAACAATTAAGAATCCCCATTTTTCTTTCCATAAATGTACAACAATTAAGATTTAGTTATGAATTTTAGTGATTGTTTTATTTTGATACACTTCTCACTCTTGATTTTTGAAGTAGAGATCACTGTATAAAGTGTTTTTAAATTAATATATTTAAGGAGAAGACTTATTAGGCCCATAACTGAAAAGCAGCCTGAAGTTAATTTTGCCCAAAGTAACTCTAAAACTTGTCAGCCTGATCATGGTGCCTCTTTACAGTGACATAAATCAAATTTAACAAGATGAATTTTCTTTTCAGGAAAAAAAAAAAAACCCACAACACAGTTCTTAGCCTATTTAACTGTGAACTGGTCTTTGGGTGATATTAAGCAGTGATATAACTGATCCAAAATCAAAATGCAATTTGAAGGTTTCTTTTTATTACTCATGCTTAACTTGGGGACAAATTTAAGATTTAATTTTGCTCAGTTTCATTGGCTGATTTCCTACACTCAAGCAGTTTTGATCATCGTCGAGAAAAGCCTGCTTTTCACGAGTGTAGCCTGACTTGGAGATGTTTTAAGTCTTCTACTGCGTGTACGCGTGCAAAAAGAACACATCCATAAGCTGCTTCTGCCTGGGTTGATGTTCCTGGTATTGTCAAACTTGTAACTTTTGTTTGATCATTGGCTATTCACAGTCAAAAGGATGTATCAGTTCCATAATCTCATGACTGCTCCAGTTGCGTTTGCTCACAATATACAGCAAGATATACTTAAGTTCCTCAGAAAGGCTTTGTTTCCTTGTTTTTAAGATAACTGTAAGACCTTAAGATGTCCTGCCTCCCTTTCCCCTTGTAGAAAATCTTAATACATAGAAATTACAAGACAATACATCTTTTGAGGGTAGATTTTGGCTATCACCTTTGCATAGGTAACAAGGGACAGTATTCCTTGGAAATATTCAAAATTAAATTCCATATAAAGAGTACATAGTTTTCCAGAAACATATTTTGTAATAGCATCTTGTTGTTCCTCTCCACTTGGAGCCAAATAAAACCATTTACTGAAACTCATTTAATGTCCAGTGAATAGTTTCCCTTTTATTGATCCTCTATCTTCTAGTCAGGGGAGCAAAAGCAAATAAACAAGCTTGTCAATGGTAAAGCTACAGTGGCAACACCAGTCTAGATCCAATTCCCAAATAGGCAAAAGAAAAAAATCCTACTGACTTCAAATAAAAGATGATGAGGACTCAATTACATCTGTGGGGTAAATATCTACATTCTCCATTTGGAAAAACATTAACACAATTTGCTCTCTCTTCTGAATTCCCAGATTTTAATTCTCTAAAGACATAATTATCCAGTCAGTACAATCTATGGTAGAGAAAGACAGCTTCGTATATTTCAAGTATGACTGACTCCATTCCAAATCTCTACTACTGTATATGTTTAACAACAGTATCTTTAGCACTCAGCAGAAGCTAACAGCTTTGGATATGGAATACTAACATGACTCTTTCCATATCTGTTCTGTGCCAGTGTTTCCTATTATCAGTCCAATATTTTATGGTTATTGTATTAGCTTCCCAGCAGAACTTTCTCAAGTTCTGTAGCCTGAAACCTCCATTAACAGATGCTAAATACAATAGTTGTTTTTCACTTTTAGATCTTGTGAAAGCCTATAAAAATGAGTGGTCAGTTTGTCCAATTCTCTAAAGAAATTTTCCAAGATTTGAATGGGCAACATATAAAGCCACTAAAAATACTCCTGGCAGCTCATTCATTTGGATTGTGTTCTTTCTGCCAAGCCAACTAATGAATAGCTTATTCCAAGATAGGACTTCCGCATGAATTTTTTGTAGTAAAGGTAAGAGTATCTATTTATATAATTCCCTAGTTGCTTGTATTCAGAGGGTTTAGCAAAGGGAGGAAGGTTTGAGTTTTTTTCATTAGAAGGGACATTAACATTTCAACTTATGGAGAATTAAAAAGAAAAAAATAAAAGCCATTCTCTGGTAAATAAAGGAAACTAAAATATTACTGGAAAGGAGTTAGTGAATAAAGCCTGATTTAAAAACCATTAAAACTAATGGAAAGTATCTCACTGACTTTGTTGGACTTTGTATAGGACCTACAAGAACCACCTGAATTCCACGTCAGATATAGCCAAACTAGAATTGTGGATGTGATTTCTTAGACATATGGGCAGATAAAGATCAAAGAAGAATGGAAAAAAATTCTGCATACTTTTCTTAACTTTATTTCTCCAACCAGCCTCCATTTATCAATGTCCTAGCTATAAAGTAAGTATTTGGTATCTGAGCTGCAGTCTAGGGTTATCTTTCAAACATCCACAAAAATACCCACTTAAAAACACCATCTTTTTTGACTACAAGAAAGGGGAAACATCAGCTCTTGGTTATCTATCAAGGCTAAGTTGTGCCTCAAGCTAGCAAGGATTCCCCACTTTGAAAATCAGTTCCGTTTGCTAGATAATTTACAACTCTTTTACCATTATTGCAAGGAGTTGTCAGTTTTCAAAATCTTATCTCACTCTCCAGAGGAAACACGTAAATACTTGCGCTGATACTAGATACGAGTGTAGAGAACAACAAGAAATAGTTCCCAACACATACATTCAAACATGATATATTTTCAGTCCCTATAACATTGAGGAGCTCTCCTTATTCTTTTGTGTGAAATATATCCATCTTTATTACTTTTCACACATCTTATACAGAAATTTGAAAGTCTTCCTCATTTGTGTTCTCCCCTCATCCTCCAGCAAATAAAGTACAATCATTTAAGTATTTATCTGAGGTTTCCCAGAGAGCTCAGGAATCAATGAGCTATGTAGCCCATTATATAAAACTAACAAAACTAACATACTGTATACCAGTCCATTCATTGTCATATTCCATGTACCTTTGAATGCTTCAGGTTTTATGGAATTAATTTTCTTCAAAAAAATATTTTCCCCAAGAAAGGTTTCTCCCTTCAAAAACGAAATCTTGCTTTCTGTCAGTCAATTTGAAGAGCCCTGTATAATCATGGTTTACCATATTTGTATTGCAGAGTAGAAACAGAACGGCACCTAGGTTGCCTTCCTCTCACTTATGCACCAACTCATGTTTTTTCCATGTACATCATTCATTTCCATTACAAATTATATGTGCATCATTTCATTGGTTCAAAAGCAAAGAACAAGCTTGTCAGTCACTGTGAAAATGAGTAATAGCCAATGGATATTACACTCTTATTCTCCATTCCCTTTAGTATGCTCATAATCACAGTAGAAGCTAGAAAGAATAAAGAAAAAATAAGAGAAAATCTTTAATTATAACAATAGGTAAATGCTGGTTTTAGGGAGGCTGTACAATCCTGATCATGGAAAGCATTGAAGAACAAATTAGACAAAACATCTGCCAAGAACAGCTCTGTTGTAGTTGACCCTACCTTGGGATAAAGGGTTTCTTCCAAAGCCAGTTGCTCTTTGTTTGATCTGTACCAGACATTGAGTGGGGGCGGAAAGGCTAAAATTTAGCTACTCCAAAGGAGCAATCAAGGATGCTGAAAACAAAAGTAAGGAAGGAAAAGTCTCTCTGTTTTGATTGCTGTGCCTCACAGTGACTCATATTTTGCTTGGAGACAAGGTCCACCTCTCAGCCTTCTGTTCTTTCCCAGATGTGTGCCCTGGTTTATGCCTGCCAGAAGGAGTTCCATTCCAGAGCAAACGATTTCACAAAACATTTCCGATTTTAGGCAGCACTCTCCAAATCCTCTATTTGCTGTTTTGCTTTACCCTTCTATCACATTTTGTTATACTCTAGGTCACCATGGACTACCAGCTTTCTTTGGATGATATTTATAAAACATTTGGAAACATCATTAGAATGGAACAGCTGTCATCTGTTTTAATTCATCCCCTTTCCTTCTCTTTGTCTTGGCTTGCAGCATTTGAACATGGGCATCACACATGTGTTGAGTTAGATGCTGAGCTGCATTTGAGAGCCACGCAAGTCACAGAGCAAGAAAAAAGAGCGAAGAGGCATAGCCACCCAGCTACACTTGTATTTTCAAAACCTCAACTGCTGTAGGGGCTGATCCACCTTCTCTCAACACCTCGTTACAGCAGTTCTGTGACCCTTCTGGAAGTTCTTTGGCAACTTAGGATGCCTACTAGCCATTGGTACCACAGGTACCAGTCAGTATCATGGGCATCACGGTTGTGTTGCACACAGTCATATATCACTACTGAGCCAAATAGATTTTCCCTAGCCCTCTGCTTTGCTTTCTTGAACAAATGTGTCTTGGGGCACCACCTGAAACAAGATCAGTCCTGCAGCTTTTATTTCATTCTGATAGCTGATTGCTTTTAATCACTGTCTCCTGCCTGCTGCTAAAGGGATAAGTAGCTATACTTTTATACATCTATACATTGTTGGTTTGGGACTTTCAGCTAGACAATCAGAATTCATATTAGATGCCAATAATGGGTTTTAAAAATAAAACTATGAAAACATGACAAGGATTTTAAATCTACTTTGTGTAATTTGGCTAAAGTTATCAAGTTGCAAGGAGATCTATTCATAGGCAATCCTATGGGGCTTTTTTATTCTAATTCTCACCAGGGAATATTTTGGAAGAAAAGTATAAAAAGACATTGTTTCCTTATTATATAATACTCCTGACTTACGCCAAGAATATTCTCATCTTAAGTGTGTTCATAATCTCAAAGACCGACACAGCTATTGCATTACTTATGTCTATACAAGCACAGCTTCTACAAATATGATTCCTTGACAGTTTTTGAAAGGTGACCTACGGTATGATAAAAAAAGCTGTGTGCTTATGTTACGTTTCTGATTTGCAAACCCTATCTGGTAATTAAAAGCAGATCTCAAGTGTGTCTGTACAAATGCAAAATGAATATGGTCTAAGTCAGAGACATATTAAGGAGAAATGTGATTTTGCTGGTAGATGACTACTGATTTGAAGAGGACAGAGGACATACAGCCTTGTCATCTACTTCTACATCTTATGGAATTCACTCTCACTGCTGTACTGAGCAACATGATTACGCTACTGCTTCCCATTCTTGCAGACAGGGAAAAATAAGCACATCCTGTGTCAGACATGAGGGATACTTTTCTACCACACAACTCACATTTTATTATATCCAAAAAAACTACATCAGAAAGCAAGCTGTTCAGTATTTCTAGACTAAAATAAAGCTTCCCAATACAGATATAAAGTATCTGCTTCTTGAATGTCACATTTTTTTGCATTTACAGTTAGAAACTCAAATCTGCTCTCTAAAACTAGTTTCCAATAATGAAGCATTCTGGTTAACCAGGACAAGTCAAGAACAAATCCTTTTTGCAGTGTGAGAGAGCTGATGGTTTACCTGGAGAACAGAATAGTAGTAAATAAAAAAGGCAGAAGGAACAAAAATAATTTCTTTGGTTTAACACAACCAAATTCAAACATTGTGGCTCTCCCCACTTGCTGGGCAAGTTCCCTTAGCAGGATTCATAAGAGAAGCTGAATAGAATATTTAATAATTCCTTTCAGAAGAGTGAGTGGTATCTTCAGAAGACAACGACGTGTGCTTTATCTTTTTCCTCTAAGGGGATAATCTTCAAAGTTGTAATAACATTTCTACAGTTTGTTGGCTAATCACCCTATAAGTAGCAATCCTAGGCTACACTAAGTGACAGATAGAGCAATTAGAGCAGTCTGAGGTGTGTTTCTGCTATACCTTTTCCCCCATTTTAGTGAGCTTCTGGGGCAGGGACATTGGGGCAGAGAAGAAACCTTTGCTTCCACTATGTCTTGGATGATTTTGACAAAGAACTAAAGGGGAATAAAACTTACGTTGCTAAAACACATAAAATAGTTTTCCCTCCCTTGTAGTACATAAGCCTGTGCAAGAAGAAAATGTTTCAGATTCCACTCCATGCTGCAATAATTGCTCCTTGTTCAACACCTTTTAAACCTAGCTGGGAAACTGGAAGCATCGTCAGGACCACAGTGAGGAGCTCTGTGCCTGTGAGCACCTGGCAGCCCCATCAGCACCAGACAGAGCCAAAGCCCCAGCTCTGTGCTGACTGCAAACCCAGCCTGTCATAATGTTAACCTCCCAAGTGAGAGCAGGAATTGTGTTTTTAAAAAGCAAAAACATGTGATCTCCTCTGCCAAGCAATCCCTGTAACTGGCCTGGTTCCTTTGCATCAGTCCCAGCAACGTTAGGGAAAAAACACAGTAGACAGACAACGCCCTTCAGCAATTCAAAACCACAGAGCAAAGATACCCCGTTGTCACGTACATGGGACTCCAGGATTATAATTTTTGCTTTGAGCCACCTTTCAATGTATACCAAATGGAAGCAAAACTCATTCCAGGTTGTTCTGAAGCCAGATTTGTGTCTCTGACAATTATGGTTTGAAACCATAATGACAGATTACAGGAAATGAACATATGGACAGGGTGATTTATAAACACTTTTAAACAATGTAACTTTTATCAGTTCTGCTACATCAATCACAAATCTAGGAACAATTATTTTTTTGTACATGATACTCTCAAGAGCGATCAGGACAGGATTTGCTGACAACCTGTCTTAAATACTGAATTATAAATTGGGTTTTGCTCTCTGTTTCATTGCAATGGCTCCACACAGATAAGGAAAATCACATGCTTTTCACAAACAAAAAAGCATTAGCAGAGAACCAAGGAAAAATTTGCTATGTAAAACAATAGGACAATCTTATGAAATAAACCTGACTTCACATTTTGATAACAGGTGTGGCTGGGCATTTAATCACGGTCACAAAACATTTCAAATTCAGTAACTCATCTGATCTAGCATTTACCTGCTTAAATTTTAAAAATTGAGATTTATAATATCAATAAAGCATATGCTAAATTAATTTAAATGACTGACAGATTTCAAGTGTCCCCTGCCAAGGAATCTACATCAAAGGGAAACTTGGAGAGCAATTTTGCTGGAAATGGCATTAGGTCTGATGCTATTCAGCATATATAGCCTAGAAGAAAATAACTGCTGGACCGATTTGCAAACCACAAAAAGATTGACAGTAAAAAACATTGAGGAGACACAAGAGCCATACAGCACAGTCCAGATTGCTTGCTTGACTGAGTCCAAATAAAATGGGTTTTTAAGCAGATCAAAGTAAAAATAATGTATCCAGGAAAAAAGCAGAGTCACTGATAACTAGAGAACTGGAAAACCATGATTGACAAAGAAGCAGGCACAATTATTAATAACTAAAACCCGGTAAGGTGAACACTAAGTTGCCAGTACAATTAAGAATAATTGCAACAGCAGTTACAGATTTTGAAGCTGAATTTAGTGTTCCTTCCACAATTCTGGTGGCCACATTTTAAAAAGTCATTGACAACCTGAAGGTCGAAAAAGAATCAATAAAAATGGCCCAAAGACAGAGATGATGTCACTTGGAGAACTGACACAACCGCAAAGATCTCAAGATTGTACCAATCAAAACATCTTCCCAAGAGAACACAACACTCACTAACAGCTTAATTGTATCTATGAACTGTACAAGTAGAAAACAGCAATTGATTATTGGAAGCTAATGAACAAATTCAAATGAGACTCAGCAGGCACACATTTTTAATATAGAGGTGACTACTGGGTTTGACACAAGCGTTAATTGGAAGAATTGGACATATATAAGGTCATAACCCCTTCTCTTCCAAGTTCTGTGGCCATCTTGGGAATATGGAAAATTAAGTACAGTGTAACATTCTACTGTAGGTATCCCTGAGAGCTAGAAAGAGCCATGGAAAAAATGAAAACTACAGCTAGGAATCACAGTATTGGGAGATCTGCAACACAAAGACAGATTACGAATAATAGGCAAGAATAATCTTTTCATTGCTTGCATTACAAGTAAAAATTGTTCCTTTCTTGTTACTAAGAAACTAAAAGTTACAAAAACTCTTGTGCTATTATGCACCATACAAGCGAATAATAGCTCTACTCAGAAGTGCATGATAAGCCACTAACACTGGTAAGAAAACAGCACTGCAAGCTGGAAATGGGCTGAAATTCTGAAGTACCTACTGCATTAGCACACTGCCCAGAACAAAGTGGCAAGTTACCTGGCCCACCAGGTAGTGGATCTAGAAGTAAATCACACCTTTAAATAGTGAACAAAGTAGAACACCTAGGCTGGTTTATGTTTAGTTATACCAAAGAAGTGTCACACAGATCTAACATTTCTGCCTTTGTGGGCCAACGGTCTCTGTAACGTATCAGATTTTTAAATATTAAATGTTTGAGAGGAGATTACATGACTGAACTATTTTTTGAGAGTGAGAACACACAGCACATCGTACACTCCATTCCCAAAAGACAACTTGAACAGCATGGTAACAAAAAGTCTCAGTTACTGTAAAAGTATCAGCCACAGCTTACAGATACCAAGATTTCTTCCTAGAGAACAGCAGCAATCAGAGGGTAATTCAAGGAACTTGAAAAAAAATACATATATATAGTTTTTAGAAGAAAATGAATGCAAGAAGAAAAAACAGGAAAGAACAAAGGAAAATGAGAATCTATTGAATTCAAAGCTGCCTCAGAGAGGCACCCAAATCAAAATCCTTTATCCTGATTTCAGTGGGAGTTGAAGTGGCCCTACTGAATATCAGATGCTATGTGATGAACATTCAAAAAAAAAATCAACCAGTCATAAAAGTTTATTTTACATACACACACACACACACACACACACACACTCCAGTATATACAAATAATCTACTCTACATAAAACACAAAATCTTCATAATCTCAACGTGAACTACATTTAAACATTCAGGAGAAAAAAATGACATCAAATTAATTAGTTTGCAGTACAGTGTATGCCAATTACTCTAGCGATCATTGCTACTAACTTCTCACCAAGAGAAGTGCTGTGTCTTTTTGCCTGTAGACAAAAGTAGAACAAAATTATCCATGCTTCTACAATAGCAAAGTGACAGCATTATTTTAATGAAGCAGTAGAGGGCACTGAAGCATAGTGAAGCTCAAATACATTGGTGAAGAGAAGCTGCCTATAGTTGATAACTTACATACAGCATGGACCAGCTAGAACACAAGATCTGGGATCCAGACGTACTTCCATGTCTGAGGAGGAGCAGCCATGAGCATTTGGATAAATAATATTTTCTGACTCAGTTTCCCAACCAGTAATGGGATTGCATATGACTAATCCTAAAAACATGCAAGGCAGGTGTGTTTCTCATAAGTTACAAACATTACATTTGCTTGAGTAAACAAAGACCATTGGAGACAGTTACAGAATGACAGAGACACTTAGGTTGGAACGGATCTTAAAGATCATCTAGTTCCAACTGCCCCACCCCGCTGCTGATAATAAGCATTGAAATGAGTTATTTAGATACAAAATAACATTACTACAATCTATTCTTCACAGCTAATGTGGAAAGTGATTACTACATAGTGCAGGACCTATCCTATCTTAAGATATATTCCAATTTTTACTATTTCAAATCATCGGAGAAATCTCAAGGTCTCTCACATCAGAGTATGAAACCAAAGTGTGTAATACTTCCTTTGGAGAGCTGCCTGAGGTAGATTAACCTCACTGCTTTTCATTCCTGCTTTAAAACATGTTTCAGCACTCCCCTTTGCCTGTTCCAAGAAGCTGACCATCAGCTAAAGGGAACAATTTAACTCCAGGTGAAATAGGCTCTGAACATATAACTGAAGATGACTAGACGTCCAAAGAAAGTCTTTATGGGAAATAATCTACCTGGAGATAAAGAGTGGTTATAAACTTTAAAGAACAAGCTTCTTCTCTTCATTTAATACCTCCCAGGGCTGCTAGCACACACACAGAGAAAAAAAGGGCAGTGCTTCTCCATGTTAACCCAAACATAGAAACACAAAATTAACCCTACTCACAAAAATAAGACTAAAACTGGCTATATATTTACATGAGGAAGCGTCTAATAAGCTGCACAAAAAGGGGTAAGGAGGAAGACAGATGTTTCTTATTTTCTTTAAGCAGTTATCAAACTTTTTTTTATGTGCTTTTGTGGGGATAAAAGCATTTACACTCCTATAATGTGCAGCAGTCTCCCACAGAGACAGGAGTCCCAGTGGAAATTTTGACCAGTTTAGCTTCTACCTACATTTTGGTTCCATAAAGCTGATTTACTTTGCATCAGTCGCATTTTCTGAAAATGACTTCGCCTGACACCCGTGTTTCAGCACTCCCATCCCGGACGGCAAGCCAGCACTCCTTGTGAGCAATCCAACCACCCCGAGGCAAAAGCCATGGGACCATAGGGACAATTCTTCAGTTTTAAACAGCAGTAGAAAACCAGTTCAGGACAGGCTTTGTTATGAGGTCTCACCAGAACAGCAGGAAAATGAGGAGACAGTAGAAAGCTTTTTACATCGTAAAGGCCTGGCTGTTGGGTTTTTCAGACTTCACTAAGTCATACCCCAGGGTCAGGGGAAGACCCAACCACAGCCCAAAAAAGGAGACTTTTCGAGCATACTCAAAGGACAGCTATGTCTGCTCTCTGTCATCCACATCTTATTCTGCAATAATAATGAGGTGACAGAGATTTGCAGCCTCTTAGGCCACACTGCTGAACCTATCTGGAGGCCTGCAAAGAACAGCACATTCCTGGGTAAACTGGTAAAGAATACAGCACCACAACTGTCTTGCTAGATGTGAAAACAAAAAAAATTTTTTCTGTGTGAAATAGGGGCTGAATACCCTAGTAACACTTTCCTGGGAAAGGCTTAATTTAAAAAGCCTCTATTACACCTTCCTCTATTTGCGCTAAGCTACAGATGAGCACTGCATTGAGGAGTTAGTTTGGTTGCAACACAATTTGGAATATCTGTATTATAAGTTTAGTAATTTAAAGCAGCACAAGATTTAAATACATCTGAATGGTTTTTCCTCTCAGATCTCCAGTGGCATCTGCTGCCCAGATCTTGTCTTTCTTTGCTTACTGTCTTGCACCTGAATCATTCTAGAATTCTTGACAGAGATATAAAGCTGCGGTATAGATTGCTGTGTTTAAGTAGACCCAATCTAGTTTTGAGGCACTTATGGTAAGTCATCAGCCAAAGCCTCAGCTGAATGCAAACCATCCACAAGAGAGAACACGAAGTGTAGATATGAGATTAACAAACTGGGTTATTTCAGTTGTGTGCTGTCAAATAATGCCTCTTCCAGAAGCTTGTTTAAAAGCTGTACCTTTAAAAATTTCTCTGGGTTATGTTCCTGATGATTTTTGGCACTAAAAACAATGTTTCTCTATATTAACTTACTAATGATGAATAGAAGTAAATCACCAAGTTAAAGGAAAAATTTCTTACTACGTATTTTGAAAGTTCATAAACCACGTTGATTCCTTCTCTTCTCTTTTCCCCAGAGAGATTCACTGGGGTAGCTGGAGAGATTTACTGTCCGTGTGAGATTTAAGGTAGACCAAACTTAGAAACAAACATGAAAGGTAGCTTGGTGGCACTGTGTGAACTGTCCTTCAGACAAATGTAGAAAGGTGCTCTTGGCAGAGAGAAGAGTGGCACAAAGAAATTCAAGGAGGGGGATGAGCACCAGTCCTGCCATGAATACATGGGAACTCTTCTGGCCTAATGCTATTTTGCTGAGTAGAAAGAACAGCTCTTGTACAACACTGGACTCTTCCACCACTACAGAGTGTGCTTCTGTTAGAGAAAGGGAGTCAGCAATAAAAAGCTGTGTCATTCTCACCCATTAATTCTCACAGAGATGTTGGAAGAGAAGAAAGCAGCATTATGTAAACAAAACAGAACTACATTCTATTGTCAGTGGATGGAAAAGAAAGCAGATGTTGCAAAAAGTAAGCAAGAACAGTGATTTGTTGTCTACAGAAGAGGTATCAACAAAAGAGATAACAATATCAGAGACAAAGTACACGACAATGCAGTGCACAGTAAAATTTGCAGGGGTAACAGCGGGCCTAAGAAAATGATAGCGTCACCTGATTAAGACTATCTAAAACCTAAACCTGTATCAGAAAGTTCATCCAAGTTTCTTAACTGGGTCCAATGAGTTCAGGATTTGATTCTTAAAAGGGAAAAATCGGAAACAGCTGTCCCTGGACTTGAAAAGCAGGTGTGATGCATCATTTCAAACAGACATGAACAGAAACCTGGTAGGTAAAATTACATCATTAAAAAAAATTAAAAGAGCAGAAAGCAGTTTTTAAACTTTCCTCTTAAGCACTAAGTTTTTTGTCCTTAGTGTATCTGATTCCAAACATTTAATTGAATGCCAGGAAAAATATACTTTTTATTCTTCTTTAAGTGAACATTTTGGTGAAAATTTACATTATTATTTCTCAATAACAGTTTTCATAACTTTTTTATTGCCAGAGTTAATTAAAATGAACTTTTATAAGGAGGGTAACTTAATAAAAAGAATTAGTGTGATAAAAACGTAGCGGGGAAAAAGTACCCAAAGATGGCTAACAGAATAAGTTACAGAAACAAAATTGCTGAGCTAAATTTGGTAAGCTGAACTTCAAGGTAACAGAGCAACAAAGAACCCACAGTCCACAATTTGACTATGAAACAGTAAAAGATACTACAAAAATTTTCCCTCTCACTTATTCAATTACATGTTTGTCATTCCTAATTAGTTTTGTCATAGAGTATACACATGGAGAAAAGATTTATTAAAGAAAAATAACCTTACATATACACAAAATCATTCATTCTAATTAAGGAGCACTCCAGACAGAAATACTCTCTCAGCTACGGACCATTTCACCAATAGAAGACGAAAACATTATAGATGAAAGAACAACTAAAAATATAGCCCTTATTATTCAGTAAGGGTAATAGAAGAGTGTCATAAGAATGAACAAAGGAGTTTCCTAAGCACATGGTGCAGCTTTTACTCTAGCTACTGCAGAAGTTGCCAGTGGATGCTGGGAAGTGCCTGCAGAGCAGATGAGATGGAGAGCCATTGTAGGTTTGCATCCTGGGGACAGAGCTAACAGAGGCATCCAGGGAACTATCCAGGGTGAACCCACCCAGGGTGAACTAGGTTGTCTTTTCTAACCCGGTATCCTCAGAAATTTGTCATCTTGGAAGTACCATCATCTACTCACACAGAGGTCACTAAAGATTTTTTTCAGACACTGACTAGCAAAGGAAAATTTAGAGCTGATGAAAAGCAAAAAAATAAAAGGTCTCTGCATTTTGTTTTCAAATACTTCCCCATCTTATTCAAATCTTAATCACTCCTGACTGAGATGAGGTATTGTCTGACTCACTAGAGGCATGATGAGATGCATGTTGAATTTGATCTCCAGCACCAAAGCTGGCAGAAAGGTTTCTGCTCAGATCACCGAACAGCCAGAGCTCTGTTGGGTGCATGACAGCACCACAGCTGTCCATATGCTGGAAGGCACTCAGAGTTAATGCAATAAGCATGCGTTAAAAATGTTGATTCTTCTATCATTTCCACATTTATTATAATAAAGTACTTACCAACTTGTCCACTAGGAGCTTTGGCCCCTGTACAACCTTATAGGAGATCATTTCAGGGGATAACAAAGCATAACTATTTTCTTCACAGTCATTCCCTTCTCTACCAGCTCAAATCAGTTGGATATTTATTGAAATAGCTTCCTTGGCTCCTCTTGTATTTGGGAGAAAATAAGATGTTCAATATACAGGCCTGCTTAAATACTGGAGCACGTTTCAACTTCAAGGTTGAAGTAACAGTGCAGTCAAAATCATTGTCAGGCCCATAACCACTTATCCAAATAATCTCAAAGGGCTTTCTTTCCATTTATACTAATTGCTTTTTTGAAATCATTGTGTGTCAATATAACCACTTCCGTGCTAAGAGCCTGAACTGTTTTGGAAACAGCATACCTCACAGTTCTTCCTTAACCATCATGTGGTTATCTAAACATGCTGCAATATATCATTAATTCAATCGCTTTTGCTCTGTAATACCAATGGGGCTATTCCAAATAAAATAAAATACACGCTACTATAAACTTGAAATAAAATTAACACTATATAATCCTCCAAGTTCAAAAGGCTTTGGTTTAATTGATTGGTATTAATAGCATTTCTGAGATAAGCATTACTGATGGCATCTATGAGATAAGCATTCACTACAAAACTGTACCATTTTCAAAAAATGACAAGATTAAATAGACATAAGGCTCATTAAAGATTCAATTGTCAGAAATCAGCGTCTAAAACTGGCAAAAAAAGAAGATTTTAAATCACAGTGGAAGAAAAACAGCAAAGGAAAAAGAACACAAACCCCTGGAACAGCCTTTTTTGGTGAGTGCAGCTTCAAGGCAGAGCGCTGTTATCAGAGCCAAACAAAAATTCTCAGTTGGGAAAGGAGGTTTATATCTGGCAAGGCCGATATGTTGGGGAGTACAACTAAAAAGTCATGTTAACAACTCTTAAAATGTTTTTGAAATTTCACTGAAGTTGACCCTCAGAGAACTATGGGATTTTTCCTGGTACGTCAATAAATGTGCCAAATTTACACTTCCCAGCCAATGCCAGCAAGGCTTTCTAGAGCTCACAGATGAGGGATATTCAAGGCAGAAGAGTCAGGGTGCAGAGCAAAAAAAATTACAACTGCACAGCTTGATGAGGTACCTCTAGCAGCCTGTGTATTGATGTCTTTTTCAAATCTGGGTTAAATTTGAGTTTCCCCTCAGAAAATACAAAATGTGCAGTTCTGACTGCAATCTAACGCCCTAAATGTAAGCCCTGCACACCTGCACCACAGAAATAAATAGTATTTTTTCCATACTTCTTATGTGTTATGAAAAGCAAGATCAAGTCAGCATTGCCTGTAAATGCACACAGATATCTACAAGATCCAAAAGTTGGTCTAGCAGAGGTTTACAAAACAGCCCCTTTTTACAGAGCAATGTTTGTACTGTGAGGCATGGAAGAGCAACTCTACGAGCTGCTCTGTCCCTCAGCAACCATATCTCCACTGTCAAGTCAGCATGTGCTCACCAAAACTGAGCAAGTCTCCATCCTCCAAAGGTCTCTGCCTAAATGTAACCTTAAATATATGAATACTACAAAGAAAGGCTGTACTTTATTTACGATCTGGCTCATCTCTATGCATTTCCTTGCTTTAGCTCTTATGAGGTTCCTCAAAAAAAAAAAAAAACACCACAGCTGATGTCATTTCATCTGGAAGAAGTACTACAATGTTGTTCCGTCCTTTCTTTCGTGTTCAACCTTAATTTCTGCAGCATAATAAGCACAGTGCAAGCAGTATTAAGCAAAACTCAGATTTTAGGATTTGGAAAGTCAGAAAGAGTTTAGAATATTAAATTCAGAAAGAAAATCCAAGAAGTGATGTAAAGATAAATAGGGATGGTGAGTATTTTCATGGTATATGTGAAACAATTTGCTGTTACCATAAAAGGGGCTTTGTATATAGCTTATAAGGAACTTGTGTACAGCCATATTCCCAAATACACTATAGCCAATAGTAAAATCCCTGCAATCAGTGATGAGTCAAAGGAAAAACTCTATCCAGAACCAAGTGCCAACAGACAACTGATTATACATGGGTCCCACAGGCTGTTTTGCAGCCAATTTAAAAGCCAGCAACATCAGAGCCAGCCAAAGCAGCAAAACAGTGCCAAGTACGTACTATAATTGTTTGTGCCATTAAGCATACACAATGCCATTGCTTCCCAATCTAATAGGGAAAAATGTAACATGGGAATTGTAACAACTACTACACTATAAATTACTTCACAGAAACCTGTAGTCTCATTATCCCAGCATTAACATATCAGAAAAGGAATTTTAGGGTAGTTTTTATTTTTAACCATTTTTTTGGGTTGGGTTTTTTTTGTGTGCGATTTTTCTCCCCCGCTCCAAGATCGGGGACAAAGTTTAAAAAGAGTCTGGTCTTCAGCAATGCTTTTTCTTCTATGAAGCCATACAACATGATACACAAAAATAAAGTAAGAGTGAAACATGAGCACATTTAGTCTCTGGATTTGGAGAAGGCATCCAGCCATGCCTAGTGCCAGGCCTCCTAACAGAGATGCCCCAGTAAGCCAGGACAGAATACCAGCAATGTGCCCTTTCTTTATGCCATAAAGATACTCAAGAATTTTCCACACTATGCAAGGAATCACCTGATGCGAGAGGCTCATTTGCTTTCTTTCTAGTCTGTTGTTACACACACACACATTATGGGTGCACTGATCTATTGTATCTGTGTCCTGTGGGAACTGGCAGCTGGAGCAGGGATCTGTTATAGATATCTGTTAGAGTAAGGGTGTGCCTATTAGCATGCATGCTTTGTGAAGTGAACCAAAAGCGTTACTACATTTTTGTACGTCTGAGTCTAAGACAGACTAACTATAAACTGTTCTCTAAAGGGAAAGATATAATGAGAAAATTTTAATGCAATAAGCTGAAGTCAATTATGTTACACCACCTTCCACTATAAACAAGGAAAAACAAAAAAGAGCAAAGGGTCCAAAAGAGTCTTGGCAAATCCAGATTTCAAATGGAATGTTTATAATATAGTTATACATACACACCTTTTAGCTTAGCATTCTATAAGCCGTAAGATATCAAAGCACACTACATGATTTTAAAAAAAACAAACACTTGTTGAATGCCACAAAAATCACCACCTCCTCTTCAGATTCTTTCAGGGCATTATGATAGTCGCTACACACTTTGAACCAGGCTCAATTTGTGGGTTGTTTTTTTTTCATGTTCATTTCTTATATTGTATCTTTGTCTATTCCACACATTTTCTAAAGACTTCATTTGTCTGTAATGCACCTTATAGACATACTAGCACCACACTTCTCCAAACTCAGTAGTAAAGCCTGTCCACCCTGCTGCCCAAAAAATATGGCTCTGTGTCCTTCAATATTTAACATTAATTTCAACTGATCCCAAAGTACTTTTTGCTCTATTAATAAGAGCAGCAAGTGGCCTACAGTCCAAGAACCACAGCCTTAGTTCTGGGAGATACTGCCCTAGCACGTCCCTGTCCTAGATGAAGAGATGCTGTGCACAGCACATTTCCACCCTGCTTGTGTTAATCTTCATTTCAGCACATACTTAAATAAAAATGTAGATAAGGCATTCCATTTTCAAGGAGCAAGAACTCCTCTCAGACCTAAGGGGGCTAACTGGATATAACTGGAACTATTCCAATAGATTCCCCAGGTTGTACTGAATGATCCAAACTCTTTGATAATGTGACATGCTATAAAGAGAGAATTATTATTCCATTACATATTTTCACAAGTATGTTGCTGTCTCTGGAAAGAAAGAGGAAAAAAATTTCTGAACGGTAACAATAGTTATTGTTAAATAAATAATAATTTCAGTTTGTTACCATAGTGGCTTCAAAGACATGTTTCAACCAACGATAGGCAAATATTCCAAAGGTTATCACCATAGACTTGAGCATTAAATTCCTTCTGTTTACGAAACCAAAAATAGCAACCATCTTAGATCTGTTATTTATGTGTGATTTTGATGTCTTTATCAGCATTATGCTTGTTACATACTCCACAGTACACACAGAAACTATATATATCTACACAAACTGACAGCATCATCAAATGAAAACTATTCAAGCCTCTTCACACACACATCATGCATAAGCCACACTTCAGGAAGGAGAGCAAAGCAGTGGAGAATCTTCTCCCCAAACCTCCAGGTCTAACATGCAAAACATAATAAAACTCACAGCAGTGTTGCAGTTCATCTTAGCTGCTGAAATTAGAGCACTGGGGCACCGTTACGTGCCTCCACAAATTGCATTTTAAATGTGACCTTCAGATCCATCCTGCTGAACAGAGGCCAATCTTGAATGGCTTTTAATTAGAGGTGGTCTACACACGGAAGTCATTGCAATTGCACTGATTGTGTGAAAAAGAGAGACAATCATAACTCGCACATCCAGAAATGCACAACAGCCATAAAAGTTCCAGAGAGTGCGAACTCCCTTAGCTATGCTGAATGTACAGAGCATTTCTTCATTTGCACATTTAAACTTACCACTTCGGGATCTACTAATCTTCCATACATATACTTCACTTTTTCTTGTTGAGGTATTGATATCAGAGGTCCAGATCCCATTACTTCAAAGGAGAAAATTATTTTCTTCTAAATTCTGAGAGCATTGCATCACATTGCTTACCTAAATTCCTTCATAAATTCAAACATTAGCCCTGGCACAACCACAGCGTTTATGTTTGAGGCTTTTTCACAGTCTTAGCTTGTTCATCTTGTTATTACAGTAGTGTTGTCTCAGGGAAAACTGAATTAACTCCCTCATAGATCTCAGAGAAAGAAAGATATTAGAAGTTTCTATGATAAAACTCTCATTAATCAAACTAAAGCCCATTAGTGGGAGTTTTTAAGCTAATATCTTAACAACTACTGCTCTGAAGACTATTAGTTCTCATATTAAAATAAAACCTGACCATTTCCAAATGATAGCTTTGAAAAAAAAAAAAGAAAAAAAAAAAAGATCTCAGAGATAATGAAAGAATTGGTTTTTAAATGAAAGGCTGGATAATTATATACATTTCTCCTGTGCTACTGAATTAAAAACTAGCCAAGGACTTGCTAGTAATCCCACCTACACAGTTATGTTACAGTGAAAAAGCAGTAGCAAGATGGTCCCCACTCAGGTTGTTAGGAATCAATTAGTGTGCCACAGTAGGACCCTCTAAAAAGATACCCTACAGATTAAATAACACATCGTACTTCTAGATGTCTTAACATAATAACAATTTTTTTAAAAAGTCTAGAAGGGAGTTTTTCCTCTTGATAAAATTAGTGAAATGCTGCTGTGAAAATAATTCACAAACACCATCTGTGCAACACTGAAGCATCAAATTCAGTCTTACGTTGCACTTTAAACGCCAAGGACTGGACATATTATGCCTATTATGCCTTTTTGAAAAGGCCCTCAGATTTATTGAAAATGTAGATAACTTTCTGGATCTCTGACTTTTCATTAAACACATCAGATTCTTCCTCAGAAACTACGAGTAAAATGTTCAGAGCAATTCAAAAAACTCGTATTATACAAAGGAGATGCAGCAAATCCTCCCCTATCCCAAAGTCACAGTACAAGGCCAAAGCATGCAAAGTAGAGTTTACAGTTGTCTGGGTTTCAAGTTGGAAAGCTTACCACTTTTCATATTACATAGGATACAATCCTCAAATTTCTTCTGCATCAATGCATGAGGTGGGTCACATAGAGTGCAAGAGAAACTTCTGGCACATCAGGCAACATGACATGAGAAAAACTGTCTTGGCCCACATGATATGTAAAGGTCATCGTACAGTACTCGTTGCTCAAAAACAAACCAAAAGCAGCAGAATACATCACTTTGGCACTTCCCCCTGGTCAGGGATTCCAGTGCCAAATAGAAATGGAAGGATCTGCCAAACCAGCTGTGTCTGGAGTCTCTGCAGAAAGCCAGAGCCCCGCAGTAGCGGAGAATGAGCTCCAGCTGCAAGGAACAGCCCCTTGCAGAGTCTCCCATTCAACACCTGAGACTGAGCCACCTGCAGAAAATCTTGGTCAAAACCAAAAATCTGAGAACATATTAGGATTCAGTGGCTGTTGTACTTTAGCCACAAGAACGCATTTTCTCCTGAAAGCAGTTCAATATGCAGATAATGAATATAAATGCACACACACCCCAAGACCATCATAAATGTATAGGTTATATAGGCAGATTTACACATTTAATTTTGAAAATATCTACGTCAAAAGCCTGGCATTTTCTGCTGCAAGATAAACTGTGCAGGTAAGATGGATATTGCAGTTGTGCCATCACTTCATGCACTTTTATGACAAAGATGGGGTGAGCAACAAACACCTGTACAGATTCAACTGTGCCAGAAACGAGAAAAATGCTGAGAAATAACATGATTCTCAGTCTTTATGGTACCACTTTCATAGCAAACTTTGTACAAACCACACATTACTAATTTTGGTAAGGAGGGTCTGTTGCATCTCAGACAAATTTAGATTAAGTCAGAAAAAAAAAAAAATAGTAGGTGAGCACTGAGACAAGAGAACACACGTTTTTCTTAATAAGGGACCAGGTTAAAAAAAAAAGCAGCTACAAATTAGGAGTTGGACATGGAAAGTCAGAGAAGTCACCCAGTCCTGAGCAGAAAAGGCATTCAGTTAATTGCCCTGTCCACAAGGATCCATCATCTTTGAGAGTCCTGGGCATTATCTGAAGGCACATACAATCTGTCTCAAACACACTCCTGGTTTAGGCCACAGATAAAGTCATAAAAGCTGGCCAGTTTTTAAGTCATCCATTTTATGACTGGCAAACTCTTATCTTGACTCATTCTTAATAGTGATTTCTACTCATATCTGAGAAAATACAGAATATCCTCAAATTACCTTATCTACAAAGTGAAGATTTCTAAGGCTGCGCAGAGGAGCTCTGCTACTTGTGTCAAGCGGATTCCTTTTTCATCTGGAAGGGAGAATGCTGTACATGCCAGTGGGTTTGAATAAAGCAACAAATGATAGCAAATGTATTCTCAGAAAAAAAAATTTTTAAAAAAGGTCAATTGTTAACAACTATGAGGATATATTAAAGCATTAATAGCAGTAAAATTTATTTTCATGCACTTTTTTTCTTGGCAGAAATGTTGAATACCAAAACCACTCCCCATAACTAGTAGAATTAATATGAGAGCAGATGACTCATTAACTCTAAGATAAACAGAAATCTTTTGCTTCTGTTGCCTTCTTTCTGATTCATGATTTTAGGCCAAAATACTGTTTGGCAAAGCAGATGTAGTGCAGATATGCTTTTGTTATCAGACAAAACCATTGCCCACACTCTAGGGAGTTTATCTCATTAAAAGCATTTAAGCAGTTTGAATCGCTCTCCACAAAACATCAGGTACAGCTGACAAATATAATGTCTCCCAGCTATTAGCTGTCAGCCTCCCACTTGAAACCTGGTGCTTAATTGTGCATTAGAGAAAAAAACAGGTCTGGAGACTCTCTGGATAAAAACCTTAGGCTTAAGGGACTCACGCAATTCAAACATACAGCACGTGAGGGCAGATGATTCAAGGTACACCACTGATATTGGCACAGTATAACATGTAAAATAGTTAAGTTGTACTGGAAATCAACAATGCCCACCCTTGAGCACGAATGCAATTTCAGAGATAGATGTGGATTTAAGTGGATCTATATTCAATCTTCTGCTTTTCTGGAACTCTAAGGTCACAATTCAATAATCACTACTCAAAGTCTCAGTGCAACTGCTTCCAATGTGTGAATTATAAAATATAACATCTTCATGTAAAGAGGAGAAAAAAATATATATTTCCTGGTTTAAAAAGCAACTCATTGAAGGCAGTGGAAGAATTCCCACAGTGACATCCCAATGCTTTTGCTTTCAATAGTTTTGGACCAGGTTTTAAGGAGAAAACGTAAGGCTAGACCAGAGATGGATAAAAGGAGTGAGATATACCATGAAGCCACACCTAATGACAACTGGGGTTATATTGTAATACATTCTGTACATTCTCAAATGCCATCCCTTTGTGTCTCGTACTGACCTTTAAATAGTAAAACATTTCCTTGATTAGCAGTGATCTTTAAATCTGGTGTCCAAGAATTTACCAATCAAGAGGTTCAGAAGATGAGTTTCACTAACATCTGCCATTTCATGCAGGCTATAAGAGAAAGTAACTGATCTCTTCATTGTTGCACTAAAAATGAATGGTTTCAAGCAATTTTCTTTTAAGAAAATGTATTCTCTGGACAATACTTAAAACAGCAGGAACCATCCTAGTGTAAACATATAAATCTATAAAGTTACAGCACTGTTGCCAAAACAACTTGAACAGTACAGACTGTATATGTATTACTGCTCATTGGCAAAAAACGGCTGGAAATTTTCTTCATCTCTGCATATCATCTATGAAATGTTTGGTTAATGGAAAGAATTTTATTTTAAACAAAGAGGTTAATAACTATAAAGGTTTCTTTGAAAAATTATTGTAACAAGGAAAAAACCTGAACAAGCAATGGACAAATACTTCAAGTGATTCAGGCTAGAAATGCCCCCTGAATCTACAGTTATTACCATGTTTAACTGAATACATATTAAAGCAAATACAACATACATAAACTAATTTTACACTGAAGAGATGCTGATTCTGTCTGTCAATCTGTTAAATGTCTCAAACGTGCGTGCCTGGACAGCATGGCGTATATTCCTCCTAACTGGTACTCAAACAGAACGCAGGTCTGGACTGAGACTCCAAATGCAGACACATTCAGCAGTGTCCCAGCCATTTCCATAAACAAGTGTGTCATGATGAAACACGTTTGTTTTTTCTGCCCCTCTCAGCTCTCCCATAGGGAGGCTACCCCAGGATCTCCCTCAACTACATAGTAAGACTAATTGAAGGCTGACCAGCCTGCTGATGTTGCTCTCATCTGTAATACTGCTTCTTCTCTTTTCTCAGCTCTTTCTTATTGAAGTCACAGACAGCAATTATGTCACCAACACTTTTTAGCAAGAGGATGAGAGGGAATAGCCTCAAGTCTCACCAAGGAAGATTGAGGCTGGGGATTAGGAAAGATTTCTTCTCCCAAGGGGTGGTTAAGAGTTGGAACAGGCTGCCCATGGAGGTGGCTGAGTCATAGCCTCTGGAAATGTTCAAGAAACATTTAGATATCGTATTGCCAGGCATGGTTTAGTGGTGAAATACTGGCAGTAGGTGAATGGTTGGACTGGATGATCTCGGAGGTCTTTTCCAACCCTGGCGATTCTATGATTCTTCAACACGTATAACCAAACCTGTTGTTACATAAGCTGTCCACTCCCTAATCATGCTAACTTTTCTCTATACTTTTTTTTTTTTTTTAAATGAGTGTTTTCCATATGAAAACTTAGGTAGAACTAAACTCTACAATGGTGTTTTTTTCCTCCAGTTTTCAGCTTCAGGAAGAAATTTTTGCTGTTTTTGCTACATACACAACAATGCACTTGGTCATATTACTCCCAACTTCAAGATCATCTAGTCATTACTATATAGTCTCCTACACATCCCTGTTCAAAGTTCCTTCCAATTTATCATATTATAAAATGCAATAAATCCAATCTTAATCTGTTTCAGTCATTAATGAAGGTACTAAGCTTTAGTCCCAGGGTGGTTCTGTGCACAACTTATCTCTAAGGAAGCATCCTTTTGGCACAGTCAGTTATCATGCCCCCTCCCATTTCTTATTTGTTTCCCAGTTCACATTCCAGCCTGCATCTTCTCTTAATTTCAAGAGTGACAAATAGCTTTACTGAAGTCCAGGTTAATGAGATCTTTTGTATTCCCTACACTTAAGGAAATAAAAAGAATGATCAAAGAAAGGTATAAAATGAGCCAGGTTAGGTCAGACTTCTTTCAGATAAATATATTTTCTTCAATTTTACCTTTATTTTATTGATTATTCCTTCCTCAAAAAAAAAAAAAAAAAAAATCCATAGATTTAAGCATTTAAGATCAGACAAATATGCTCAGAATTTCCTGGCCCTCTGTATTTCAGCACTACATTTAGCTATTCCCTGGGCACTTGGTACCACCAGTGTTTTGATAGATTTCTTAAGAATTCCTACTCTCAGAGACATGATTCCATGAGCAGATCTTTCAAATTACTATCCAGAATTCTTATCAGATCCCCTCAGTTTGACCACATCAAAGCTCAGAGTTTTGCCACTTCTTTGAATTATGAAAATAATTCCTGAAGAATATCATACCCTTGTAAAATTCCATTTATGGAGTTTTAGCTTACATGATTGGTAGTCAGGTTGTTTCATTTAAATAAATACCTATTCCTTAACTAACAAGAAAGCATTTCCACTTCAGATTGAGTGTCTACATAGCTGTGTGCAATAAATACAAAGAGACGTCCTTCTGGTCCTTGTACTACAGTTTCATACCCAAAGTATAATTTGTTATAAAATCTTTTACAAGTTGGTCTTTAATAAATAAGGTGTTGACAATAACCACAGGTTTCTTCTAGAAAGTCTACAGCTGTTATAACACGATTATTAAATTCCAACCAAGAACTAAGCACATCCCTCATTTTCACTGAAAGTATTCCTCCAGTTAAATCTACACTATTTATGTAAACCAGTATCTACTCCATATGGTTTAACTTAATTCACAAAGTCTCTTACTGCACAGATAAGGAGGACACAGCAACCTTTATCTGCATTACAAGCAGAGGATCAGATTCCAAATACAAAAGCTTATGAAAACAACTAGTAGCCTTCAAATTGTCAGAACTCTCCCCTCCTATTTTCAGTCCCACTATTTCTTTTTCTTGTTTTTAATCCAACCTTTCCCATTTAAATATAACAAACAGCAGTGTGAGACTGGGAAATGTTACTGAAAAAAAAAAATAAATCATGCAAGACAGTAGTGCTAACACAATGTTAGTCCTTAATGTAACATTTAGCTCAGGTGGCCACTCTGTAGTTCTAAATACACATTATTCACAGTCTGGAAAAAGTGGAAGTAATCCTAATAGAACAGTGATCTGAGATTGGGAAGACTCATTGGTGTACCTGAACGCTTAGACACCTGTGTGTGAAAGCATGCACTGCTGTCTGTCTGGACAGAGTAGCAGAACAATCAGAAGCAAAAACACACTCAAGAATTCATTTATTCTACAGCAACGCTTTTAAATCTGCTGCAGAAAGAAGATAAATACAATACCACCTGTGATCCCAGCCTTACCTTTACTGCTACGTCTCCTAACTGCACACGAGGGTCAGGGTTTTATTAGAGGTTAAATCACGGACACAAAAGGAAAAATCTTACAGCAATTTGCTAGTCAACAGTACGTGTGGTCAGCTCACAGCCAGAATACTCTGTGAGGAAAGTATTATGTTGTTTTATTTGCATAACAATTCCCAGCAGATACTATAAAGCTGGAAGGAGACAAAAAATGAGATGGTAACTACAGTAAGAAACTGAACCAGTGCTAAGGAGCAGCTCAGCCACTAGAATCTGACTGTTTTCTTAGGAACTGGTCACGGACAAGAACAGTAATTATGGGGCTGCTTGTGTTAAATGCGGGAGAAATATTTTTCCAACTTATGGATATTATTAAAAGAAACACCTATTACTGTGGAAAACATTCATAAATCTATATATATTAAGTACATAAAAGCAGAGAGAAAGACAGAACAAAGGAAAAGGGGAGAGCAGGAGTTCATGTGCCTTTACCCTCTTTAGGATTTTTCTTATATTGGTATACGTGCAGATGTACACGTATGGATGTAGAGTTGTAATTGGTTACTTCTGACATTAAATTCAAGAAAGAAATATTGTGGCTCTGATTTAAAGCTTTGATTTTTCAATCAAGAATTTTGAGTGAATTAGAATTATTCTATAACCAATCAATTATACAGAGAAGTGAAATGCAAGCATACTGGCTAACAATCCATGCAGATCATGGATATTTCCAGCACGCTGCTAAATATGAAGTATGGTAATGGCAGATCCTCCCACAAAAATATCTGTTCTTTTCAAGCACGCTACTTAACAAGCACCATCTACAATTAGAGTTTGTTACTACTGTTTTGCATACCAAAATAACACAGATATTAACGGGCATTTTGCTGACTAGCCCTGAATTCACTAACACAACCGACAAATTTTTCTGAACATAATGAAAGAGCCACAAGATTTGCAAGGCAAACACTTTTGCTCCCCTTCACTACTTTCCTACAAATAACTAAACATTTTTGTCGTAGTACCATGAAATCAATAACCTTCGCTGTTCTAGTTTCACATGATCTTTTCACCTTAAGCTTCAGCATTATTTACACATGTACCTGCACCAACTCACTCACAAGTGGATTACAAGCAGCATCAGTGACACCGCCTTGCAGACAAATCAGCTCAGTCCTCCTCAGTCGCAGTCAGTTCAGATCTGGCCTTCCTACCTCCAAATCCGAACCACAACCAAAGTGCAGCTGCAAAAGCCATCTCTCCTCCCACTGCAGGTCCTTCTCTGAGACTCTGTTGGTTTCCTGCCAAATCATATTGAAGTAACTTGTCTTCACCTACAAGATCTTGCCTAGTAATAAATAATATAGAAATAACCACAATGTGCTGAGGAATTATCAAGTAAGTCCTTCTTAAAAAACTGGAGGAATAAGACCTTACATTACACCTCTCTCCATCAATTACAGCCCTGTCACATTTCACATGCTATGTCCTCCTCCACTTCACACTCCCTGGCCACAGCCTGGGACTTGCAAATTAGCAGTGCAATGTCACAGGCTCCCTCCTGTTCCAGCATTCTACAGGAAAAATGCAGATCGGGGAAAGAGAAGTATCCAGTGCTGGAAAACAAAGGGAAAACAGAGCCTGCACTCAAAGGCGCTTCAGCAAACTCCCAGAAGCAACTCTGCACCATGGTTGGCCCCAGTCCTGCAAGCTTGTTCGTCTATCCCAAAACTGGCATAGAGACTATAACATAAAACTTACACAATGCTCATCTCATAGTGGGACAACAAAGAGCACAAAGGGAAGGGAACGGCAAGCGTACAGGCTGAGAGTAGTTAGAGGATGCAAATGCACAGAAATCACCTTCCATTTTAGGGTGGGCTTTTTCTGACCTAGCGTTAGCCTGTTCAGAGCCGCTGTAAGCAGATACCTCTCCATTGAGCCCTGACTCCAGCTTTGCTGGGCTTGTCTAACAACGCATGTTAATTAGTTTGTAGATAGACAAGCAGAAGATTAACCAAACCCTGAACAGAAAAAATAAAGCAGGCCTTTTGAGACATAAATCTTGCAAGAATGGTTGCATATAGCACAAGTCCAGATTTCTGAATGGTTTATGATTCTGTAAAATCTTCACTGTGCACGACTGCATATACTTAAAATCTGCAAAGGTAGCAGCTTCAGTTATTTCTAGTCAGCTCATAAAAATCCGTCTTTAGTACTTTTTTCCTAGAAACAAAAAGAAAGAAAACCAGACGTACTCTAAGCTCAGTGAAAAGATAAGATTGTGGACATATTACCAATATGACTTCAGCCTTTATTTTGTAAAGGTTCAAAACAACACTAGATGAAAGTTTATACCTAAGCATAAGGAAATGGCCAAAATGAAAGTGAAAACCCAGCAAATTATACTTCAGACACCTTGACGTATTACACACCATACATGCTGTCAGCTTCACTGTCCTTTCCTTTGCTGTAGGCCGAATGCTTGAATACCAATCTTATTAAACTACAACTCTGAGTTTATCCACTATATATAACATTCCAGATGTCGTACCAGCTGGGAACAGGCCCTTAGGCCATCTTTGGTTGATCTCTTAGTCACTCTCCAGCTTTTGCCAGGCATTCATCCAAAAATATGAAGGAAAGTGCTAAAAACAGATGTCAGAGTTAATGGTTTTTTTTCTTCATGGTAGGAAATACAGAAAACTTGCACCCTACACCTACTCTATGAAATATGAACGTTGTCAACAAACCATAAGTTAATTTTAAATTAAATCATAATGTAGCAAAGTTAATTCATATACTATTTTTCTGACAACAGGCCAGTCTCCATCAGTCTGTTCTTTGAAAATATTATGCAGTCATTTGGATTTTTTCAATAAGTTGGAAAATCTTCTGATGTCGGCTATCTGCAAAAATGGTTTCAAGTCCCTCATTTAAGAAAAAAAAGTCATGCTTATGATGTAAACTAGACTGATTGCAATTCATGGTAAGCTTTATGACAATGTTGGAGTACTGGGAGTTATTAAAACCACACACTTTTGAGCTATGAAGGAGGAAGACCTGTTGGCCACATTTCATTGCACAAAATGATTTCAGCTTCCGCTTACTGCAGCATGAATGGGAGATGTTCAGACCTTCCCAAGAGGTGCTCCCTCTGGGGTCTTCCAGAAGTTTAAGCATGGAATTTCAAAGAACAGGGCTGGAAATAAGGCCCTGATCCTGCCAACACTTTTTCACATATGCATCTCAACTTCTGTGGGTATTTCACTGACATAGATGGGAGCCCTCACGTGAATTAAGTTATGCATGTGAATAAGCGTTCGGGCCCTAGACTGTAAGGCCTGCAGAAGAGAGGTCATCCATCGTATCTGCTCTAGACAGTGTTCCAACTTCTGTCCACACCAAAATATTAACAAACATATGTAGAAACAATTCCATGAAAGACTTCATGGTGCTGCCAGCAAAACTTCCCTGCAGTATGCAGGAACTCGGTCTCGCACATTGCAAACTACAGAAGTTTGTTTCAGTTGCAGTTATAGGTTATATATAGGATGAGCACCCCGTCTGACACTCTGAAGGCATCTGCTTTGGGGGAAGAATGTCTAGGAAATAGTCTTCATTTAAAGGAAGTCGTTTACACTGCATAGAAAAAGGAAAGCTGTTTATAAGAAATATTTTCATCCTACTTTTCCTCTCATTTGAGTACAACACTGAAAAATACAACGCTGAAAACATGAGAAAAAAAGACTGTCATATAGCCTCAGTACCAAAGGAGCAGGAGAAAGGCAAACATTAATTGGCAAGTTCATTGTTAAGTATAAAAATATCTGAAAGAAAAAAAAATGGATGTTAAAAATATGCAGACCAAGTTTAAAATTTAGTCCTAGTACATAAATTTGCTGCATGGGACATAATTCTGACTCTTATGTTATAATGCAGCATTACTCTAATGCAAGCAGCTACAACTGAAGCCAGTACACAAATGTAGTGCAAGTGTCATGGTTTATAGGCTAATGTTTGAATATATTACATGTAATCTATTGTCAACAGAAGAAAAAAAAAAATCAGTCCAATGCATTGTGCTTCTTGAATGTAAACTAGCACACTAGTGCAGTGTAACCTTTTAATTCCATCTTATCAAGTAGTAAAATGGAGGTACTACATCACATAGTACATACTGTTGTGATGCATTATAGGAGCTGTCTGAAAGAGCACAATTTGTTTCTTAAGATTTATGTCATATAAAAACATTCAGACAAAGACCACTGACCTCTGTACCGCACAGATTAGCAAATGTGCATATATTTAGCAAAAATGGTTTGAGTGCCGTAGTAAACTACATTGTGTCAATATTTTGTGATGTGATGGGTGTAAAACAATTAATCAATAGATCATGGCTATTTTTCAAACAGATCTTATGTCAGCATTCATGGCATATGAATCAGCTTGCTTATATAAATCTGTCAAAATTCAGTGATCTTCATCAAATTTACCAGCAGTTGATTCAAATAACAACAATTACTATACATCTTTCCATATCTTTTTGACACCAGATTTGGAAGAAAAATCATGATTGAATGTCTTCCTATGAAGTTCTGAAGCTCCTGCAACAATGTTTATGTTCTATAGCGTGTTCCACTTTCTTTTAATACATAAAATCAAATTAAAAAAATCTGAGTTGTCACAATATGGAAAGACTATGAATAATAATACATTTTTTTATTATTACTTTAATCCAAAATAATCTTCCAGCTCGGTTACTGCAAGTCACAATCAACCTCCGTATCCTTAAATCAAGTGCTGATAAGCCTCCAAGGCTAGAACTAACAGCAATGGTGATGGGGACCCACACACGCAACTTGTGATGTTAACCATGCTGAATCAGGCTTATATCTTATATTATTTCTTCCACTTAGTCTTGTTCTGATCCTGAAGCTCAACCTGACTTGCCCATCCCATGACCTATCCAGCAAATCAGCTCTTTCCATAAGAACGAACTATTCAGTTCTTTGAACTTCTCCCTTTCCAACAATCACTAGCCTATCAGTCTCTTAAATAACCAATTAAGAAGTGCATTACTGCTCTTTGCAATGGCGATAGTTGTTTATAAAACAGTGCAAATATCCTCAGAGCATCTAGTCACCAAAGGAGAAGGGAGCTTGTGCTATTCATGGCCATACTGCAGCCAGATCACTGGATTACTGCACACAAACATTTATTGACTGAGACACAAAGAAAGATGGTTGCTGAAAGCTAGGAAATAGAAAAGACAATCCCCTCATTTTGTTGTTATATCAATAGATCATTGTTAACGTGTGTTGTGACGCCTGGTACAGTTTGTTTCACATTAGGAGCATTAAAATGCTTCAGATCTGACAGTATCACAACCTGTAACGCTTATTAAGCTCTGAAAATAATAAATACAGCTGTCAGCAGTGATCCTCTCAGGAGCCTATATTTACCATTTGGTTGCTGCTGCCAAAATTGGTAATTAACGTACGTAATTTTCTTCCTTGTGAGCAAATAGCTTTTAAAGTCTAATAGTCAGTAGGAATAAATCAGGTTTACTGGCAATGCTGACACTTATTTTGAAATAGCATGAAGTGATAGAACTGTCTGAAGTGGTAAAGAGATTGTTCTTTAGCTGTCTCAAGGCTCGCTCATTATACAAGTGCTAATGATATCAAGTACCATTTTAAGCATTTCTAGAAACAAAGCCAAGATATGCAGATTTCTTTAAAAGAAAGCTTTTTACTGCACCTTCCAACACTAGTGACACACAAATGAGAAGAGACTCTTTACTTCCAAGTGTTTATCTCCACTAAAGTCACCGTGACATCCAACCTGGAGCATTTTAATCATGTCCCTTATGAAAAACATGCATGGCACAGATGGTACTAAAATAAGGAACTTTAAAGTTTTGATTTAAATCAGTTTGAAAAAGATCAAAAATACAGAAGTGGCACCAACGATCAGTCCAAAGAGGAATGAAAAGTGTATCAGAATTTGTATCTTCGTTTACTAGGCATACAATTTTTTTCCTCCCTTGGTCCCTACAAATAATCCATTTCCCCTAATCCGAGTCCTTTGTACTCAAGTCAGTGGTCTCAGTCGTACACTGGCTCCAAGCTGCTCCCAGCACCTCCCCAAACAGGGATATAGAGTAAAACTTTATATAGAGAGAGAGAGCAAAGCTGTGCATACTTCTACACCTTTGTATCAGCGAGAGCAGCCCTGGGATCTGCCTAGCACCCAGGGGGGAGGAATAACAGAAGCACCTTAAGTAGTTTTTGTCCTTTCTCATTGAAAAGTCATTTTGGGGAGGAACTTGAGAAAGGTTAATTTAGCGGTTGGTTTTGCTAGCTGGGAGTCCTCTGCCAATTGGGAAGGCCAGTATTATCACAGCCCCAGAAGGGCTAAGGATGCAGACCAATGAATTTTACCACAGAATTTATTGGATTCAATTTTCAGCCTTACGTACTATTCATAGAAGATATTGAATCCTAACTGAAATGATATAAAATGTGTTTTCTGCTCAAGTTTTATTATTTCAGATTCCCTGTAAAGGCATTTATCCCACAGGAGGCAAAGACCTCAAGCAACGATTTACACACAGAGACACTTGGCAGAGTTGGACTAAATGCAGTAATACTAACAAAATAAGAAAGTTTGTAGCTCTCAGTGCACAAAGAAAAAAGCCTTAATGCACAGCATTCAGCATTGCCACTGTTTTCTCTGTACAACCAAATCCTGAATTTAAAATGTTAGTTGGTACTTTAAGAAGTGCCAGCTTCAATTTGCCAATAAACATAAGTATGTTAAATAGTTTCCAGTTCATTAAGCAATCCACCAAGCACAAACATATATCACCAATTATATAATTTGTGCATATGCTAGTCACACGCTTCCAGCAAGCAATTAGGCTAAACAAAGTTTTTTTTCAATAGGATCATACCTACTGACTTATACAAATACCAGTCTGTAAGGGTAGTTTTGCCTGAAACTGTAAGTGGTTTTCATTCACAATTAATCCTTGCCTCCTTTGCTTCCCTGCTATTCCAAATCAGAAACACATTTCACTTGATTACAGAGCTAATTTCCATACCCAAGTTATCTTAAAAGTAAAAATTCTTAGAAGAGACCCAAATTAAGCCTGTAAACATAAAGCATGTAAAAAAAATAAAATAATAATAATAAAAAAAAGAGGCTACAGACTCAAAAATATGAGGAAACTTTCAGATAAATTTCTGCTAAATATACATTTTTATCTTCACAGAGCCTTACAAAGACTTGGCTCTGAGGTATCTGAACACGATGTAAAGCTCCTCAGTAACACCTGGAGGATCGGCATGGGGTACCACAAGCCTCGCCTCAGAATTTGTTGCTCGCACAAACGAGAACAGTTAAGAGAGCGGAACTACTTACAGGATTCGGGTCAGGGGTGTTTGTGCTCAGTTACTCTAATAGCGCTGCTTTGGCTGAATAAGGACTGCAAGGTCAGCATGTTATTCAGCCAAAGGGGAATATTTCTAACAATACTGAAATTCAGGTAGCCAGGCATTCGATGTTACACCACTGGTGTGTGGGCAAAATTATCAACTCACTCAGAATACGCAAGTGAAATCACTGGAAGTGTTGTTTGGTGGAAGTTTTGCAGCATGGAAAAACACCCAAAATAGCTTGCATCCACTTCAGAACCGCTTGCTTCATTCCAAAAGAATCTTTAAATGAAGAGCTAATGATTGGGATTCAAGATGTTAAGCCTTTTTAATAGTTCTGAATGTTCCTTCAGGATTTCAACAAAAATGTCATGTCACGGTGTAACGCAGAAGGAGAACACTGGGACGCTATGTACTAAATACAAATCTTACCCCTTTGTCAGAATTAGAGCTTGTCTTCACTAATGTGTTAACTGCAAATAACCTTCATCCCTTACACTACTCATCTACAAGCCCAAAAATTTCTATCTCCATTTCCACTGAGAGAAGAACTCATTGGGAGCAGCCCCACAGAGAAGGACTGGGGGGTTCCTGGTGCATGGAAAGTGGGAAATGAGCCAGCAAAGTGTGCTTGCAGCACAGAAGGCCAACAATAAAAGCGTAGAGAGGAGAGCAGCTGACACCAAATCCAGGCTGTGATGCACATTTAGTTCCAGAGGGAGATCAGTGAGGATGGCAGTCAGCAAGGACAGAGTGAAAAGGAGGTGGGAGACGCTGCTGAAGAAACATCAGTCTGGATGGATTCCTAAGACAACTTCTGTCCATGCTTTAACAGTTCACACAACAAAAAGCCACATATAAAAGCCACAGCAAAACCCAACATAAAATGCAGGAATGACAATGGAGTATTTCCCCTCGTGCAGAGCAAGATACACATCAGGATATTCAGTCTCCTAACTTTTGCCTTCACTTTGTAGCAGATTTCTCTGGCAAGTCCAAAGAAACACTAGTTATAAAAAGAACTGCACCAGCCTGTGTATTATAACTTGCACATCTACTTGGAAACAGACTCATTGGCTTCTACCTCACCTCACATATCTAAAACACACTCAAGTCTGAAAGTGCAGATTTTCATTATTTTAATTGCTTACTGGGTGGTTTTAAGATGCCAATATTTACCACTTTCCCTGACTGCATTTTTTTTTTTTTTTTTTTTTTTTTTAAAGATTTGTTTAGAAACACTACATTTCGTTGCCAAGATTGGACTACTTAGTGCCATATGTCTGATTCCAGAATCAGTTTCCTTATTATATGTTTAAATTGGTAAATGTCATAAAAATATAGGAGAAAAGTCAGACAGAAAGCTAAGGGATCAAGTAAAAATTTCTGACTTAAAAGATAACATTTATCTTCATTTTCTTTTATTTTTTTCCCATCCCCTAGCTGTCTCTTTCAGCCAGCCAATCTAAGTGGAAAGGTACTTCAAACATTCAACACAACCAAGCTTTCACTGCTGTCCTTGTTGGTGGTCCGTCATATGGAATGGTTTTAATATTTGGAAGCTATGCCTTAAGTGTCAGAAAACAAGAACATTTTATTTTTGTAAGAAATCTTTCCAGTACTACTGGTCTTCTAGAAGAGAAAACAAAATCTTGTAGTAGATTAGAAGTTAAAAAGCCAAAAGAAATCAGAAAGAAAACCAGGAAACTTCCTTATGGCAAGGTATAACTTGTATCTTAAAGCTGGGGGAGAACTATTATTTATATACTTATTCAAAAATTCATTGAGAGTGATAGCAGAGGGGCATATTTTTTCAGTCTCAAATTTCTAATGGCAAGTGAAGCCTTTGGCTACACATCAAAATCTATCTGGTACTTTGTTAGATTTAAATTATGTTGACTCAGTAGAATTTTAGAAATGAAGTGTACTGATGCAAGACATTGCTTGCTGGACAATGCAAGAGCTATAACAAGATATTCATTGCACATATATATCTGTTCTTTGGAATCTTTCAATAGCATTTGCTTTGAATCACTGTTTTTGTTTTTGTTTTTCCTGAAGATAACAGAATGTGTCAAAACTACTACATAATACTCCATTCAGATGCCACAAAAATACCTCAGTGAATAAAGGTAGCAGTATCTGATCTATTTTCTTCTGTGATCACAATAAAGGGGAGTAAGAGACGTATTAACTGAATTCAGAAACTGTCTAACCCAAAAATTTCATCTGCATGCAATTCTTAAGTGCACACACAGCAACCGAATATGCAAAGGGGTTACTACAATCCTGTGCAAAAATGAGAGCACCCTCCTTGCCAGACTAAACCAGAACAAAATGTACTGTCTTACATGTAAAACATGAATCCATATGTAATTTTCCTGGGCTAGAGCAGAGCACAGTGTGTTCCCCTTAATATTTACTCATCTTCCAGTTCAAACTGTAAGCTTTGTCTTTTCAGATAGCAAATACTTCTGAATATTCAAGTAACAGCTAGTTCTTTTTTACCGAGATTACTTACTAACAAAGGAATGAATGATCCTGATTAAACTGGCTCCCTGCTTGAAAAATATCACACACAACAGCCAAAGAAAACCCCTCTGAAACATTCCTGCATTTGGAGGTTGTAAGGGAACTAATCTTGGATCACGATGATGATGCTATATAGAAATAATACCCATCCATATATCAAACTGGAAATTTTATTGGAATAGCATTACAGGAGGACACACTTGCAAATACATGGAATGATCATTTCTTCTGCAAGGACCTTGCTATCTTGTTGACTACCCAAAGGACGCAGAAGGTCACCAATCTTCTCCCACTCCTGCACAATAGTCAGGAACTTCTCACCAATTTTCATCTATTCTGTTCCCTTCTGTGAACACAGATGGAGGGATGATGTTCAGAATGGATCAGGTAAAAATTATTTTCTGATTTGTTGTAGCCAAATGCACAAGTTTATTTTACTGTTCCAATTTTCAAGTGAACTTAACTTAGTATGTGCAGGAATACCAGGATCTGCATCGATGCTCATAGGACAGCTCCAGCACACAGGGAAATGGAACTAATGCATATCCACAATGACAGCATAGAAAGTGAATTGCTGAAATTAAACCAAGTTATGGCGTGTAAGAATAAGCTATTGTGGTTTTTTGGATTAGGTGGCAACATTTCTATACTGATTCCATTCTAGTCTTGGCTATATTACATATTTAAAAGTGCCCTGACACTTTACATAAATCCCTCTTTATTCACAGGCACATCCTTTTGAGATCTACCACGCTTGTCAGCTTTTCAAGCATTAAGAATGATTACAAGATGTCCCATACCAGAAGTGGTGGTTTCATAAACATAAAAAGATATTTATTTTTTAAGGTATTTGCCAGTAACACAACAGACTCCAACAAAATTGAGTAAATCAAATGGCTCATAAGAAAAATATACTATTCCTCATGTGTATCACCACCAATCTACAAAATTCAAGAAATTAACCAGTGAAGGAGTCTCATCCCCCACTTTAAGTCTTAATTCCATTCACAGAGCAAATGTAATTGAAAAGAGTACAATGACGTTTTAAAAAAAAGAAAATTCATAAGTATATGAACATGTCAGCAAAAGCATAAATTATAACTGCACATTATTACAATCCTATGATCAAAATCCTCCACAATAATTGTTTTCAAGTTATAGAAGAATTCTTGATTTTCACTAAGGAAGGAGAACCAGACATAGATCAGTCCTTATCTGGCTTTCAGCAGATTCACATTTTTTTTTACTAAGTCTTGATGACCAAATTTCACTTCAGAGAAACTAATAATAACATTAATAGTACATCTGCCATTATTTTCAACTTTCTGATATTATATCACAGAACCATAAAACCACAAGGTTGGAAACGACCTGTAAGATCATCTAGTCCAACCGTCTCCTCATTACCACTGCTACCACAAACTAAACCAGATCTCATAGCTCCTCATCCAGGTGCTTCCTGAACACTGCCAGGAACACCTCCCTGGGCAGCCATTCCAGTGCCTGACCACTCTCTGCAAGAAAAAGTTTTTCCTTGTGTCCAACCTAAACCTCCTCTGGTACAACTTGCAGCCATTTGCCCGGGTCCTGCTCATTGCCTGGGAGAAGAGGCCAAACCCGTCTTCACCACAGCCTCCCTTCAGGAAGTTGTAGAGCGCAGTGAGGTCTCCCTTGAGCCTCCTCTTCTCCAGACTAAATCCCAGCTCGCTCAGCTGCTCCTCATAAGACTTGTGCTCTAGATCCCTCACTACTTTTGTTGCCCTTCTCTGGACATGCTCCAGGGACTCAATGTCTTTCCTGTAGTGGGGCGCAAAACTGAATGCAGTGCTCGAGGTGCGGCCTCACCAGTGCTGAACAGAGGGGGATAATCACCTCCCTGCTCCTGCTGGCCACACTTATCATCACTGGGTTTCAAGAACTCAATCTTAAATTCATACTACTCATTATTCCTGCACTGCTCTGTGAAGGTCTGCGTTGTGTTTGTGAAAGAACAGCCAGCTCTAATGAAGATCTAATTCAGATCCCAAAGAAATAGATGGAAAAACTTTCCATCAAATGCAATTGAGCTTGTAACAGGCTTCCGTATACAGCTACACTGCTATTTGAGATTTTATGGAGAGTGGAAATTTATTTTCTTTAAACCATCAATGCTATTCACACAGTCAGTCTATTTGAATAGACTGTTTGTACTATCTCTCAGTTACATCTGATTTATTGTCTCAGCTAAAAAATGCTGCATTTAATGGAAGCTGATTCTCGTATATAACTTTCACAGGATTTTTCTACTACTATGGCATTGAACGCAGCCTGGGTCACAGCTGCATTTTACTGTACTGTAAGTTATTACATTGCCAGGTTTTCGTTGTTTGTTTTTGGTTTGTTGTTTTTTTTTTTTTCCTCCCCCTGGGGAACATCTTACCTGTAAACTTTCCTATAGGTGAATCAAGATTCTCAAGTACTAATTATCATAAACATATTATAATATATTCAGCTAGCTTACAAGAGCTAGCACACACTTTCTTCTTCACTTCCTTTTGCCCCCCTAAACAGCTTTTCATTCTGAAGTTTAGTTGCCTCAGTTCTCCTCTTTCTTTACAGCAGGCAGCTGATAAACAAGCTTTCTCTAAATAGCTTCAGCGAGGAGACAGTGTTTGAAACTCAAACTGCTAATCACTATATAGAATCACACCTTTTGACTGCAAAGCAAGTTTAGCTTTTTTTGGAGATTGTTTCCTAAAAAATTGCCTCCTCTTCCACTAAGACACGTACTGTAAGTGCCTATGTAATTCAGACTGTTTTGATGTGAAGTTTCAACTGACTTCTGGAACACATTGTGTATGAGTAAATTTCCACAGCATGTCACGCATTTCCTAGGTTTACTTCAGATCTTTTGCCAAGATTAACAGCATTTCTTTCATGTTACTTTCTTTACATTTATATCTATATTCCATGTTTAACATAATGTTTCAATGGATCTGGAGAAAGCGTTAAAAGCCTAACTTCAAAACACATAATTTGTTGCTTTCTAAATACTCTGCTTCATGCATTATTCTGCTCTGCATTTGTTTCTTTAGAGTGCAACCAAGCTCCCCTGCTGAATGCTTTGTAAACAGAATTTGTTGACATTTCACAAGAAAGAAAATGTGATTAAATACCTCCAAGAAATAAGTCAGTTAAGGATAGGTCAACCAATTCACAGAAATTACAGCAACCTCTAATTCCACGCATTTTAGAGTACTATAAACACGCATTAACTCATAATTAAAACATAGTTGCTTTCATCTCTATTATAACCTCTAAGATCTTCTAAGATCTTCCACAGGTTTTATCTATTTTTTTTCTTTCTAAGCTCTTTTATTACATTTATGTTACTATTTATTTTAAAAGCCTTCATTTTCATTTTGCTCTAGCTTGTAGCATCTTCTAAGGACGTTAACAGTTTCTTAATTTAGAGTAATCCACGTGTCAGAGTTCCATGAATGTGACTGACATTTTCACATGTAGCTTACTGACCTGGTCATCGTAACGGTAAGTGAGGAACTGTTCTCCTGTGGTATCCTCAAGAAAACTCCCTTGTGGAGAAAGGGCGAACTCAGGCAAGAAGTATGCACCTTGGGACTGCTCTGCTCTTGTCTGAAAGAGATTCAGAAACATCACGTTACTGCTACTGCAGACACAAGACAAGACCTTAAATATGCATACAGTGAAAATGATTAGCTCTGAACTTCTGTGGAAAAAAAAGAAAAAGCTACATGTTTTTAAAGCAAATTAAGCAAATTATTTAGTGAGGGATATTTTACTCCTAAAGTCCATGACAAATATTCCAAATTCTTACAGAAGTTCAAAAGCAATCAAAATATCTCAGTAGCAAAGATGGTATATTAGTTACATAGGAGGTTTTAACTTATCACAGCTGAAAGATAGTGAAAATGTCACTAAAAAAGCAACATGCTTTCTTTTTTCTTATATGCTTCATTAGAAAGACTGCTGCAGAAAACACAGCATCTCTTTTCTTACAGGACAGCAGAAGAGCAGAATCACAGCTTTGAAGACAACTTCTAGACCAGCCCTCCTCAAAATAGGCTGACTGTGACACTGAATTACTTTCCTGTCTGCAGGAAAAGATTGTTGCAAGGAAGAAACTAGATTGTGAACCAAACACTGGGCAGAGGCCCATGAAAGCTTTCTAAGTCATTTGCAGTTGGTGAACTGCTTTTGAGAACAGTGCAGGAGAAGAAGAGCCTGTTTTGAGCTCCAGAGGAGTTAATTGTCTGCACCTGTACCTCCAAGTTGGCCGTCTGACTCCTGGACCCTTATTAGACAAAGATATTTTTCCTAAGTAATCTATGCATGTTCAGCAGCCATAGCACATGTAGAAAATGCTAAGCACACTGAACACATACTGGTTGCATGTGCTCTCATTGTATTGCAGGTTTAAGGCATACCAGACACAGCATGTGTACCACACTAACACATCCTTCATGTTACTTTAAGGCAGGAGCCCTATCCTAGAAAGCTATTTGTTCTGTATGTAAGAGAAAAATGAGCAATCATATTTTGAAAGGAGAGTACTGGAGGGTCCAGCTAGGGTAGGCGAAGAGTAGGAAGAGCAAGGACATAAAATTACCTTCCAAGAGGTTGAAACCTTCTAGGGAAGAAAAAAAGCATGAATTGCACAAGTTACTGCTGGATGTTTCCCAAAAAGTCAGCTTAATAAATGGGGTTTAATTAAACTGTTTCTTATATTTTGACATATGTAATAATTTTACATTAACGGCTGCCATCAACCAGTTTCTAGACTGTTGGCTAGAGCTGTACCAAGCAAGAGGAGTGTAATCTCAGCATCAGATAACTGGAGATTTCAAAAATCATCTATGTCATTCAACCCGTTTGTAGCAGGAAAGAAGGCAAGAGCTTCTGTAGTTCCTCTCTTGTGCAAAGAATTCACTTGCTGAAGCTCACAACTTATCTCATAAAAAACAGATGACAAGTCATTCACAGTATGGGTCTGGAGAAGCTTACACTGCTGTTGCTTACTCTGTTCTGCAAAGATGAAGCTGTCAGCTTCTCAGACTGTAAACCTCATCATTCGTGACAAGCACTAAATTAACATATTTGTCCTAAATCAAGCAATCTTCATATAAACTAGAAATAGCTAGGACATGTCTAGACTAGGGTAAAAGGTCACACGCTAGCAGGCAAGTTTGAACACAATTTTAAAGAGGATTTTTTTCATCAGACCTGCATGAGAGCAATTCCAGTTCACATCACGTTATCATGACGTTCTCTAAAGCCTATTATACCAGCAGACTCAATTGTATGCTGTAGCCAACTGATTTTATTTATGCCGAGGTAAATCGCAAGATACTAAGAATAAAACCTCCATTTGATAACAATACGTTCTCCATAAGGTAACAAAGAGAGGTCCACAGTTACAGCTTCGTGCTGAATCCAAGCTGGCTGCAGCTCACGCAGGCCTTGACAGGTTCAGCATAGCCCAGACACGAAGCTGGCTGACATAATCTGGCATTTTTCCCCACTGGTGTCAATGGAAAATCGATAGATCTTATGTGAGGGAATATGGCAATGATGTAATCCTATGATTTCAGCACAGGGCTAACGGATAAGAGATACGCGTTCTAAATCTCTAGTGGCCTGGCTTAAAGTACTTAACATTTCTACCTCAGTGTCCCCACGTGAAAAATGCAGTTACAATGTCAAGTGACCTGTACTAACAGCGCTTTTTAAAGCTTAGCTTGTATTTGTAAAATACTTTGGAAAGGAATAGTGCTAAGTACTAGCAATTCATGACAATATTTTGGAAAGAGCTGTCGAACTCCAGAACAGAAGAAATCCAAATCACTCCACCACACTTCGTAGAAAAATGTATATATCATACTGCTGCTTAATTTCCCATAAACAAGTTTGCCAGTAGGATATGCAGCGATTAACTGGCTTGTGCTTCTCATCTTTATAATATAAATATTTAAAAATAGAAAATCGTTGGACATTCATCAGTATTATGCTTTGAATATAAAAGATGCCAACATTTGAAGCTGAAATAATGAGGTAATAAATACTACATGAAAAACAAGGGTTTATCCCACACACATTCAATTTCTGTATCAAAAGCTAATAAATAGCAAGCCAGTGGAGAAGCAGAAGAATATTTGCTAGATTAAGGCAAGCAAGATTTCCAATAACAAAAAAATGCAGGGCAAAAGATGAACATTTTCTAAGGTTAAACAAGAGGCTCTAACTGGAGACTGATCTAACTGCAGCAATAGGCACTTGTCAGCATAACTCAAGTGAAAGAGGAATACAGCAAAGCATTCAGTTAAAAGCAAAAATCTACTAAGACTACAGTGTGTTGTCATGGCAAGCTGATGTTGAAGCCAAGTAAATACAGCTGATACACAACCTAAGTCAAGAAGTTTGTCTTTAAAAAAAAATAATAAAAATTCAAAATAATAAAATAACAGCTCTTACTTTTCAAAGATCCCTTTTGGATCAATGTAAAATAACAAAATATTTTCTCCGCCACAGGTAGAGGCACCTCAAAATAAGCTGCACGGTTCCTGTCTGAAGCTCTCCAGAATTTTTTCATGCATATGTTGTACTGAATTCAAATTGCACTGTTTCCTTTTAGTCCACTTTAGTCCCCACTGAGGAGTCTACCCATGTTTCTTTTGAGTCTTTTATATTTCTATGGGCCCTTTTGCCTAAATGCAATTCCAATTTCAACAGTCTGTGGGTTTATAGCATATTTGGGATCGGCATGACTTTGCTAATCTGTTATAAATTCACATTTTAAGCTAAAGGCAGGTTTCAAAAAACAATTACATTTCCTGCTAGTGTTTTAACTCTCTTTAACGGCCAGTTTAACATTAATAGCTTCAAGTTAAATGTGTCAAATTACAATGACACCTAAGAAAGTAGAAGACAATGTAGCTAAACCAGATAATAATAATCACTGTATAAAACCTAAACCCATCATATAGTAAGGAAGTGTGCACTGCTGTAGTAACAAACAAGACAATTTTAAAATTGGAAACATAAATAGATGCTTTAAAACCTTATCAGAACATGTATCTTATTAGTCAGAAACTGAAAAAAAGAATAATAAAGTCTTCCATGCTACATCCCTCCACCTATATAATCAAGGAGAAATATCCTATGAAATAGATAACGAATTTATGTTCTGGGAAGTGTAAAATGGCACCATGCCTATTCAAAGGCTTATGCTTTGAGCACAGCTTTGATCTCAGGTTGTGATTTCTTCCTCACTCATCACTCTCCATCCGAGTGCTTGAGGATTAAATTACTCTTCCACTTTCAATTGCAGAAGGTAAAACATACAGCTGATATCCAAGTCTCTGGCTTTTAGATCTCCGTCCACTGAGACTTGCCTGTTGCAGCTTTTACTGCTGCCTGATTTCATTGCTCTAAATACTACTCTGAATAAAAGTATTTTTGCAAGTGGAAGTTGGTAGATTAGAGGCTTTTATTTTTTTATTACTGCAGATAAGAGAGGGATGGTTGCTGAGTGCCTTCCACTAGTCATTAGTAAGTAGCATGATGAGATACCATGGAGCGACTCTGAAGATTAAAAGGTGCCTAGTACCAAAAACCCACTTGATGCTATTTGGAGGAGAGGACTTTATTTTAAACTAGCTGCAGACAATCACACAGATTATCTATCAATGATAAGAGCACATTAGGTATGCTGCTCCTGCACATCTTCTGACTCAGTTTCATCCATGAAGATACTTATTAGCTTACTCTGAAACCACTTGACAACGTAAACTACTTTAACTGTGTTGTGTTTGGTTTTTTTTTTTTCCTTGGGTACCCAGGATTCACATTAATTATTGCCATCCAACTCTGCTGTAATTGCCAAATCAGAGCAATTAAAAAAAAAAAAAAAAAAAAAAGGTAGAGTTTCCCTCTGAAATTAAATATTAATCACTGCTTATTCCTTCCAAGGTACAGATTAAGAATTTCATCTAAGGATTTAAACTGTTATTGTAATTTCAGATAAATTGAAAAATGTAGTTTAGTCTACAACTATTAGAGATTATTTGATATAAAGGCTATTGCAAAGTTCAATTGAATATCATAATAACATGCCATGACTCTATTTAATCACAGCTACTAGAAGACTGGAAAGTAATTGTTCTGTATTTATATATAAACAAGAGTGGCTTTAGAAACTGAGCTTTCTGCTCACAGGAGTAAAGATTGAAAAGATGAGAAAAAGAATAAATGTTTCAAAGAAATGACTTGAAGATAATTAGAAATGCACCAATAATCTTTTAGGTACAATTTTTTTTTTAATATTTTAGGCACAATAGTTTAATTTTGGAGTTTTGAAGCACCAAAAACTACATTTTGTAGGCAAAACAAAAACTACACTCATAGAGAAACCTAATGTAAATTGACATTACCAAGACTTAAATCAGCCCTTCCCTAACTAAGCCTATGTGCTTGTTAGAATATGGAACAAAACAAAACTAACTGCTTTACTTGGCAATAAAAACAAAATGAAAACTTCCAAATGATCAATTTTGAATGCTAAAGACAAAAAAATATCACACTGTTCCTGAAATTGCATCAACATCTTGTTTTTAGAGGGGGGAAAACAGATAAAAGACAATGCTTTATCACCTAGAGCTTCAGAGCTATGAGTAACTGCACTGTCATGCTCAAGGTGAATTCTGAACCAGCCAGCACAGTGAATGCACTTAGCTCCATGTACTTCCACAGCTCTTTTAGTAGCTCTTGTTGGAAGGGGAAAAATTAGTCATGGTATTGAAGTATTAGTTTTCAAAAGCCATTTTTAAGGAAAAAAATAGGAAAAAATGGCAAAAGTGAAACTGCATCTGCATTCTGAATTACTTGTAAGTACATGTTTGTCAGATCAATATGCATAGCAAGTCCAACCGTATTTTAAAAAGCCTTCACTTTAATTGTTCATGTTAAGTATCTGCCCACTAAGATGTTGTAGCATGATGTCTGCCCCACGGAACTCACATACAAGCTAAGTAGCAGCTCAATTTAATGGATTTTCAAGGACTCCAGTACCAAAAAAAAAAAAGTTAAATGGAGCACAACACTCAGTCTCATCACCACATCTAGTGCAACAGAATATAATTCCACATCAACAGCTCAAAGCCTCAGACCTTGTCAGAGCAAGCAATGTTAATGAATAAATATCTAGTGAGATTCAGATGAGCATTTGTTATGGTCAAGATTTAAAAAACAAAACCCTACACACCAACTTCTTAATGCTAAATGCTCTGAAACGTTTAGAGGGCCTTGGAAGTGAGCTGGCCATAGATCAGGCCAATTATTTAAAATAGTAATTAAACTAAGATGCCAACATTTCAAACCAGAATTAAGATACTGAGCATCATTCTCTCCTGAAAAAAAAAAATAAAATAAAATAAAAACCACTTGGCAAAGCTCAAGACTGATGAAAACCAAACAGTTCTTCACAGTTCTTCATAGAAGAATCCCCCAGAATTCTGGATATGACAGCCAAGGTTCATCATCAAGGAAGTCACAGCTGAGACCAGACAGCCTGAATGCTGAACCAGAAGAATTTTCAGAGACAGAACTCAGGCGTGTGACTGAAGAGCTATGTTCACCGCAGTGCATGTTCAGGTCTGCTGAAGGTAGACTTCAGATCTGCCCCAATTTAAGACCAAATCAAAAGATATATATATTTTTTTGCTCTTATATCTCGTTCTAGACTTGTCTGGAACAGGTAAAGATCAGCTAAAGAAAACAATCTTGTAAACTTAAAGATGCATTCAAAGATAAGCAAAAATTCATAAGCATAGTACTTCATCTACCTATTTGTGACATAATAAAACATTGTCAGTAGGCAACCTGCATGTTAAAATTTCATCAATAGCTTGAGAAACATCTACTATTAAAAGCTGACTTTAACCTATACGTACAGTTATATTCACAGCTGCAAAAGAGAAATTGTACACATCATTTCTGATACTCAAATCAAGCCCACGCTGCACCCATTCAGCACTAGGAGTTATTCCCAACTTGAATACATTCAAGATCACACTCTCACATAGAAAATGGTCCTCAGCCACCAAAACCTTTTCAGTGCTGTCTGTACTATTTAACAACAGCACAAGGATATTGGAGTCAATTTTTTTTTTTTTTTTTTTTTTTTGAATAATGAATAAGTGAATAACGTTACTCAGTACTGCCTAGTTTCACGTAAAAGAAAGGCCATCATGAAAATACAGCACTCTTAGACAAGATGAACCTGACACGGTTCATTTCCAATTATTGTCAGAAAGTCAGCAAGTGTGGATCAGACTCTGCTTTCAAAATATGCAATGCCTCATTATATCCTGAGCCTTTAATTCAGTCTGTGGGGAAACGGGTACAGCAATATTTAGAGGCAGTTTGAAAGCAATTTTATAGCATATGGATAAAACATATACCAAGAAGTCTGGATGTTAAGGGTACAATTACCAGTGAGAATAGAATTACATACAAAAAGCGTATGTCAAGTCTGTTCTTAAGAACAAGAAAAAAGGCTCACAAAGATATGGATTTACCACGAGGAAAGAGGAAATTAGGTGCCAGAAAGAATAAGAAAGTAATTTTGATCCCTGTCCCCCGATTCCCTGCCACAGCGGTGGCACAATTTATAAGCTCAGCACAGTATGGTATCTACTTTTTGTCTCCCTAAGGATGCTGAGAAACTGCACTGAACACACTGGGAGCATCACACTGAGAGGCTGCCAGCAGCATGGTGAGCAGGGGCTGTACCTGCTATGGAGGGAAGGCAATTCATCCTTGAGCCTGTACCTCCTGAACACAGCATGACTAACCTTATTGGTTTTGTTTCTTCACTTGTTTACTGGTTCAGCAACTTATCTTAAAAGTGTTGGATTATAGCATAAAATTCCAACAGCTTTGAATGGTAAAGAAAGAATCCACTTGTTCATTGGTTGGAGCTTGTTCCTTTAAAGGGCCAGGAGAGTAAATAAGGAGATGTTTTCATTTCATTCTTTATACTTTTCTCAGGTTGAAGATGCAAAAATCCTTAGATAGAACAGACTTTTATGCCTAAAAAGGGTGAAAGTGAAGATATCTTTAAAAAAAAACAAAAAAAAAAACTAGAAGTGAGAAAACACTATTTTGTTAATTCATCTTCTTGAAGTTCTTCAAGCAAGACAGATGTAGCTAATTGAAGGTTCTAAAACGTGGTGAAAGAAGGGATAACGACTATGTTCAACCCATCCAAACCAATCCCACTTTTTATTCTTTATTTATTAAGCTAATAATTGGCAAAATTCTTGTTGTAAATCAAATGCTTTCAGCATTATTGGACATTCATATGGAGCTCCCATTCATTCACTGAAAGTTTCTAAGAGTCTTACGGTCCCATAGGAAAAGAAATGTGTTACAAAAATACTGTCGGTATTTTTAGCAAGGAAATTATGCTAAACTTATTATTTACAGTAATATATATATATACTATTGTAGTATTGAAAAAGCTTTATTGTAACTTCTTTTATCATGACCACTATGCGGTGAGAGAGCTTTTTTCTTGCTCAGCTGTGATGTTGCTACCAAGGTAATGGACTCCATCGCAGGAAACAACCTTTGTTGTTTCTCTATGGACATGACTGCACTCTGCCCATGTGTCTCCTTCAGTCACACTCTGAAGGAGACTGGAGCATAATCCTTGAGGAATAGCAGATTTATTTACAAAAGGCAAGAGAAGAACATAATTCAGGTTATGTAGGATCACTGTCAGAGGCAGTGGAATTACAAAGCAACACGTGCTGATTGAAGATACTCATATTGCTTAAGGATCAAAGAACAAAACAAAATGAGAAATGATTTAATGCAGTCCCTTCACTGAGCAGCAGGAGATTCTATCATGGAAGGCAAGAAAGACTCAGACATGAATACAAGGTTCAGAATTTAGGGAACTGTATCTGAGACGGACATGGTCAACCTGTCCACATCAGGTTTAAACACACTGTGGAAAGCAAGGCAGGTGGCCAGCAATTCAAGTTTTTATATGCAAGCAAAATGGGACCCAGCACATTGTCACATACTGGAATAAGGTAACTAATCAGATAGATATGCTATTGGTAAGAGAAAGTAGGATAAAATCTTCACACAATACTTTTTCATCTGCAGGATATTATACCTAGTGAGAAAATCTGCTTAGTTCTTCCATGCTCTGGTGTTATAATGCTATTCATCAAGAGATCTCATATTACTCAAAGTTGTCACTATCCACCTTTTACAATGACTGTTCTCAGGAGAGTCTGGCTAAGTATGACATTGCACTCCTGACTCAGATTTTCCTGATTCTTTTTAATTTAAATTATAACCTTAATGTTATTAATGTTATGTTATGTTGGTGTGATTATTTGTATTTAATTTCCTTTAGAGTTTTTTCTTTAATAGTGATATAATTTGAACTGACACAGTAACATGCTTTTCATATACTTCAGTTGAAATTGTGCCTAAGGGCAGTGAAATTCTCATCCATACACTGCATAAGGAAAAGAATTCTGGCGCTCAGAAGCCAAACACCTGCTAGAACTAGTGGCAGATCCAGATTTTTAAGAGAATTCCTGTTGCATAATGAAAGCACAAAGAAGGGAAATGTGTGGGGCAATGGAATGGCATTAAAACCACAGCACTTAAGGGGAAAAAAAAAAATCCTAAGCCTCTATGTACTTCTGTCATTGAAAATTGTGACATTAAATAAAGATGTTCACAAAAGCAAATATAAAGAGAGGCTTCTGTGAGGTGAGACAGGCTGAGCAGTGACTCGTTAATAGGTGTCACCAGGCTTTGCCACACCTTGCACAGCTAATGACAAGGAGCTCTCCCTGCCCTGTCTCAGTACATCTGCTTCTGATTCAGGTGGCAGGGGAAAACTGGCAAGTAATCCAGACCAAAAAAAAAGCCTGCCTTAGCACTAGCAATTTTTCATCATTGCATACTGCTCATGCAGTGTTGTCATTAGCAACAGCGTGGTGCTTGTCATTAATTAAACAGGGAGATGCAGCATATGAATTTGCTCTGCTACTGTAAGTGACTGCAGATTCTCATAACAGAAACAGACCTAGAAACAAGGGCAAACTCACTGCCACAAAGATCTGAAATAGTTGGTGTAAATCAAATAGGCCAAAAACTGAAGTACAACTAAAAGAGCATGCCAAGTAAATAATTTTGACAGATTAAGAAGACAGATTTTTAAAAATCAATATCTATCACAGTCTCAATGAATAAGACTGTCAGAGTCTCTTAAATAACATATAATTAAGTATAATCCGGGTAACTGAAAGAAAATTGGATCTTATGAATAAGATAGTGAGGTTCCTCTCCAGAGGCAAATCATTTTACTGATGGATAAATATATTAAATACATAAAATACCATTCTAAGAAAAAGAATATACTAAGCATACAACAAAGGTCACTCAGCTACACTAAAGTAACTGCAATTAAATGCAAGACATGAGAACAATCCTACTGATCAGCAGTGTTTGCTGACCTCCTTCAGCGACTTCCAAAAAATAAATACACATAGATAAGACTGTGTAAGGGCTTGTGCACATCCAGATTAAAAGAGTGAAATCACTCAAGTAAACGCAGAACAATCTCAGTGGCGCCAGAACTCCTCCAGCACGTTCCAAGAGCACCGACACAACCTCCTGCACAGCACTGCCACAGAGCTGGGTGGGTGAGGACATCGTATATATTGTACAGTACTATATTGTACTATCCTTCACAGTCAGAAATGCTTTTCTCCCTTTTCTTCAATCAGGAAGGAAAAGGACAGTTCACCTGGTGTGTAGTGGCCAAACACTTATAAACACACTGCTGGTACTGCCAACTCATGGAAGAACAGAGCCTATGCTGATGCTGTCTTTTACCTTCCTTTATTCAGAGGAGCACTGAGAGCCCTGCTACCATCTTCTAATAGATCTTCAGATGTCCCAGAATTCCAGTTGAAAAGACAGACCACCCTGAATAAAAGTGTAAATAATCAAACTGCTTCTCCTCTGTTACTTCTAATAGATGAATCCTTTCTCACCTGAAAGAAATTAGACTGTAGAGAACGCCCCAGCCAGATGTTCACTCTCAGGCCAACTTATGATTTAGAGCAGCTAACCACATGAACGTGCCTAACACATGAAGAGGAAAATGATTTTTCCACCATTAGTTTTCCACCACTTCTGATAATTTTGGTGATATAAACCCAATTCTTCATCTACCTTTCTTTCCCTGTTGCAGTAAGTACCTCTGCAGGGTTTATGGACTAAGCAGCCCAGCACATTGACTCGGCCAGGCACATTTGCACAATAAGGAAGCAGTTAAATGGTCATGGCTTGGCTGTAGGAATGTTGGTTTAAGGCTATTAATAAGGCACGTGAGGTGAATGCCTTTCAGCCAAGCGCCCTCCACATGCGCACACCTGTTTCAGCAGGAATGTAAAGAGAAATTCCCAAAAGAAACTGTTCACAGCACGCAGTCTCTAAGTATCAAATGCATTTTGCAAACACTCCAGAGCTTTTGAGCTTTTTGTTCTTACCGTCAGTAAAGCACAGTGACACACCAGCCACCAGGCAAAGCATACAACTTCCTAGTAGAACTTCTTTAATCCCTAAGAAATCATTATCTTCATCTTAGTAGCATCTCTCTTCTTGTCATCTATCACTGAGTTCTTCACCATAGAATTCCAGGCTCTTTGTCATCCCCACCAAACCTTTTGCTGTTGAAATGCTTTCCCTGACTCTTGCCCACTATTCAAATGCTGCAATTCACTTTCTTCAACCATATTTCCATGCTGTTCCATATTTAACTAACTTAGCTTCACATTCACTTCTCAGCTGAACTCTCTTCCCTCAGTCTAGTGAGGCCAAACGTTACCCTGATCCATTCCCTTTCTCATTTCCTCTTTATCTTTTTGAGGATGGGATGAAGTTGTGCTCCAAGTGTACTTTGTCTTCTGTTTTCTCTTGCCAGTGAAAGCATCTCAAGCAGGGCAAGGATTTAATTGCACATTGTATTGAGCCATACACACTGTCCAGCATTAACAAAGGAAAGGCAGACTGGAACAAAGTCAACGCATGAATGAAAAGCAAACAATGTAACAAAAGCAGCAGAAGCTCCCCAAAAAACAGTCTCCAAATATGAAAAGACCAAGTATGAAAGATGACCTACCATTAATCTCAAGATAGACTCCTTCTGTGTCACAATTCTGCTAAGATTAACTGGCAGTATTTTATGTTTACACTTCCTAATAAGCTTTGATAACTGTGCTTTAATGCCAGGAAAAAAAAAAAAAACAGCAATTGAAAGCTCACATGACAGGCATTGCAGTCATCTTTTCACAGACAACCATTAAGACTAATGGTCATTAGTTTAATGATTCTTTTCTGTTCTTCTAAATGATGTGGACAGTAATGCTGGAGGACTGATATGGTGGAGGGGAAAGGGCTCTTACTGAGGTGAGAAAAGATAAACACAGATTCGCTCCTGGGAGGAATGGAATAAAGCCTCCAAATGAAGTGGAATTGCTGAAATGTTAGAAGACACAGCTGAGCAAGTCAGAAAATGAAAATAGAAATGGCTAATTCAAAATAGGATGCTTGTCTTAATCAGAATAGTTTAAACACTGCGACTTTATCACTCATCTTCCATGACCAGTAAGTAAATTTCATTAAGCAGTTTTAAAATGATCCAGAGGACTAGAGAAAAATGTTCAATAAACATGGAGAGAAAAAAAAAAAAAGAAGAATAAGTAATGCTGAATATGGAAGGCAACATATTGACTAGTATTTTGGAATCAAATGAAAAGTATGAAACCCTCTTAAATGCACTGTATTTTGTTGTTTAAACATTTTAAGCACTATGTGCCTTCACTATGACTGATCTCACTAACAGTCTTAACCCTCTTAGTTTCTGTATTTTGAGAATACAGAATAGCAAGTAGCAAGATCAAGTGAAAAGAGGTATCACATTGAAAGATGGGGCATGTGATTAAACTTTTAGTCATCCATCTTGTATTCTCATTTGAGCAGCTGATGTTGAGTGAATTGCTTCACTGTGTGTGCATTACTCTGGGAACTTGGCTACCATATCCACAATATGCGATTTGCCAATACATACCACCTGCATACTGAGGGGAACGGAAGACCTTCCTGTGGAAGAATATCTTCCCATCCTGTGTGGGTGTGCAGGAGCAGATGTGTACATACAACGGATAGCTCCCAAGACACATGAATTGAGGCATGTCATAAGTCAAACACTGTTTTCCAATAACGATTATCTTTCTACAGGAAATTTAACAGAATAATTTTACTCCTTCAGAATACCGAAGCATATGATGGCATAAGAGATGGCTAGCAAGATAAACTCTCTTTTCTAGCAGTTTGAACTGCAGGATTGATCACTTCTCAGAGTGCACTTAGTTACTGGCATTTCATTGGATCTACTGGCACCTCAAAAAATTAGAGGGAACTGAACATTAAACGAAGGCTCTAGTCAAGCTGCTGAAAAGTTCTCTACCACGACCAATATAGGAAAAGTTCTGGAGGGACTGACCTTCACAGTTGCTGCTGGTATGATTAAATCTCTGTTAATGCATCTGTCCCACACAAAAATGAGAAATTAGCTCTGGCATACACAACTTGTAGGCTAGTGTTTCAGCCTCCACTGTTTCAGCAATTCAGCTGTAAACATTACTACTTTCCCTCAGAAGTAGGAGCTCATGTGTAAACAGCTTTTCAAAAGCAGATTTATTGAATTTACCAGAGTACACATAATCTTGGTTTGTCCACTTGACCTTGTCTTCTGAAAGGCTGCCATGCCTCTTACAGGACGAAAGATACTCAGCTCACTGCTTTTAAAAAAAGGGGCAAATGCAGAGTTCTTAATAAATGCCTGACTTCTATAACCAACACTGCAAACCCACCTTTTCTTATATATCCAGCAGCTTCTCTTTCACTGCTACCATTTGCAAATAAGCTTAAACTAAATTCTTGACAGCATAGTTTAATTTTAAAGATTTACAGAAGGGCACTATTCCTACAAAATATTTTTCAACTATTCCTGAGCAGTTTTGGATGGATCTGTGGCAATAACCTCCTCTGAATTCTCTTATTCACAGTCAGCTCTTAGTTTGCCAGTACAAGCTAATGTGAGCTAGGAGGCCAGCCCTAACAGTTCAATATCTAAAGCTTTAGCATGGTTCCAGATTCTCATATGTTTGTCTTCAGCGTTCTAAAACTTTTAAAAATACAGACAGAATCCAAGAACAATGGACTGTGTGAAGACAAGAAAATAAATTCTTCTGCCTTTATATTTAATTGCAGAGGATTCCTTTTGCCCTATGTATCTGTTTCTCCTTCTCAGCCTGAAGACGTCCATGACACTAAAAACCACTGAAACAAGAATCTATACAACTTAGTGAATTTGCAAACAATGGTAAGGAATACTGTGCACTCGAGTCAACTGATGTGTTCTTATTCTGCATATTTATACATCTCTTCACATTCTCCATTGCTTTGCAAATTGTAGACAGTGAGATAGTTCACTCACAGTTCCGCCATGCTAAAGTTAACTGTGGCAGTAATTCAATTGTTTTCATTTGCAGTCTTTAAAAGGCCTGGTTTCCTCTGCATTCTATGCAGAGTAAAATGTTATTATATGAAACTTAAACAGCATCCATTTCAAATAATGAGACCCGAACATAAATCTTAACCTGTGTATTTCTCCGCAACTTTGGCTGTACTTGGAATTATCAGTCCAGAACATCTCTATTTCAGAGCCCAGTTATTTTTGCCAAGATATTCTTTTATCCTGATTATAGTGAATAAAGCCAGTGTGCTGGCCTGACTCAGGCTGTAATTCTCTGCCTTTATGCAAGCTTTTTATAGCTCCTAGTAGGAAGACTGAAGGGAATCCTACACATCCACATGAGATCTGAAATTTGTTGCTATCTTGTAGAAAACAGTATGAAAATGATTGAATGACTTTGTTTCTTCCCCATGCTTTTCTTCTTAGTGATGCATGCAGCTACTTCCTTCATGTTATATGCTACTCCATCTTTAATAAAACAACAAGGGTCTGACTGCAAGTTAAAAACTATTCTATTAAAAACAGAATCACAAAAAAAAACAAAACACCACACAATTCCCTTCCTAAAGTAAATCCTCAAAGATGACACTACATACATTAAATGGAAGTATGGGGCAATAATAAAAGCCGAAAGTCAAAATGCCTAGGCCAAGAAAATTTAACGTGGTCTCTGAATCTCAAAATATGCTAAAACCATTCATCAGCTGGTCAGAAACAAGGAATCATTCTGATTGGTCTTAAAGCTGTAAGGATCCAAACCAAGCACTAACATTTCAGATTAATCAAACACCTCATGCAGACTGGGAAAATACAAAGCTGCACTGCTCCTATTTTTGCTCCTTCAGCCACGAGACAAAACCTGATACCTATTTTAAAGCAATGCGTCCCATTCTGCTGTTTCCTGGGAGCCAGGGAGCTGGCAGAGAAGAGAGAACCTTTCTCCCAGTTCCTCACCAGGTATAAATGTCACATTAAAAAAACTTCACCAATATAACAGGAAACCTTCCACTTAAATCCTTAAAGTCTGCTGTGAGTGAACAAATAGAAAAACAGAGTACCCCACTTAAACAAATATTCACCTAGCACTACTGCTAATATTTTTTCTCCCCTCACGTATATGAAGAACAGCAAAACGTGTACTATTTTCAGAATAATAGTCAAGGAACAAAGGAAGTTATGTACAGCGCTTTTTAAGCACAGGAAAATTACAGAAACCAAAATCATCTTTGGTTGAGAAGTATTTTAAAGACATTAATAGAATAAACCCTTCTCTGTAAATCTCGTCTTATAATTTCCTCTAGTAAAAGATAACAACATATTGGATTTAAGTCCATATATAACATATCAAATACTCTTTTTTAAACAGAGGATCTATTCATAGCAGCTTGTATTTGCAACATATGCAGCAAATTATACTATTAAACACTTAATCCTAATAAAGTTTAAATTTCACCCCTCACAATAAAGCTTACACAAATCTTGCTATACTTGAAATAGGATTCCAGGAATAAACATTAAAAGTTGTAGGTAGCTAAAGTGACAGGAGTGATTGAACATTTGAGATGTAAAGTTGAATGTTTAGATCTAAGTGTTCTCATGATACATTAAGAATAATTATTAAAAAAAAAATAATAATAATAAAAATTGGGGGGTGGGAGGGAAAGAGGGAGGAGAGGGGACCCCAATTTGCCAAGGTTTTAGATTTTCAATTTACAAAATATAGGAAAAAATAACAGATGGCTGGAGTCCCATGAGCCAGTTTACACACCTCTGAGAAGTCTGAGCTTGTACGTGCCCTCTGTATGGAGGCCAAGAACACACTGCTCTCCCTGAGAGCCCTTCACTCTTCAGCACCTCGCACAAAAGCTGGGCACAGCACCAGCCCCAGACTATTCAGAATGAAACGTCCACTGCAACATTGATGCTCAGGTAGTAACAGCTCGTGTCCACAGCACAGTTTGCTATGGCAAAGGAAGAGGAACGGATGTAAATAAGCATTGTAAAAGAGAAGAGGCAAACCTGAGTACAAATCTCTCCACAAAGACTGTTCTGTTTCTGAAAGGCTTCTGAAAGGAAGATCCATTAAAATCACACATGCCCAACCAACCTAGATTTCATATGAACTCTAGCACTCCATGTGTCAGATTCCAGAGTGTCTGACCTCTCTAAAGTTAATTATCCAGTTCTGAATAGGATTTTCTTCTATCTAAGCTACTTGAAACAGTGAGTTCCAACACACAAAACAGATCAAACAAGTGGCCCTCCATTTTACAAAACCAATCATGCCACTGCAAGCCCCATTTCAGAGCAAGTATTCAGCCTAACAAGCTGCATCATCCTTAAACACAAAGCATCATTCATCATTTCTCCTTAGCCATGTAAGAACATCTGGCTGCATCCACTTTCTCAACTAAAAATAACATCAATGTAAATCACAATCTATTGTTTTACACAGCAGTCCTCTAACTTACAGAGAAGAATCTATCAGGAATCTGCAGTTCTGATGCAGACAAAAACCGCAACCAAATCTCATTTTGCCAGAGAACAACATTATAAAGACTTCATTAGTGCTTTTACCTACTCTATGCCATTTCCACGTAATATACCTACTCTGCACATTTCCACGTAATATACCTATAGCAACAAGTATATACCTGTTCTATAGCAGTAAGTTGAAAATTGCAACACTACCTACCACCACCTAAAAAGGGGACATACACTTTTAGAGGTTTTAAATGTTCTTTTAAAAAGTGTTCCAGATTCTTTTCCTGTAGACAATAAAGAATAATGCATTTATTATTTGACAGGTACTAGCTATTGTCCACTTCTGATTTACTGTAAGGATGCAGGTGTAATTCCTCATAATAATAAAGATGTCTAACTCTCAAATCGTTTGACCTTGAATGTTGAAAACATCACCTAGAGTTTTATACTTTTACACAAAGAGAGATTAATGGAACAAGGCCTACCCTGTATCACTTGGGAATCATGATTGTAAGGCTTCATAGGATGCTTTGGTAGCACAGAATTATTCCACAGAACTTGGAATGGTCTGATATCAAACAGGGAAGAATTAGCAGGTGCAAGGATGTTGTACCAGGGAACTCTCCACTGAAGAAGTTGGGTAGACTTGATGACATGGGTTGCCAACATTCTACAGAGTAAATAACCTTGAAATTCTGGGTAAGTTGAGTTCTGAAGACGGAAGAGACAGGCCAGATCATTACAGAAAGGATCTAATTGAATGTTGTCTGTTTTACTGTCAAGATGAAGGGTCAGTGCCATTTATTCATTGCTGCCAGCCTCTCTTTTCTTCCTAGCTCCCTTCCTTCACAGACCTATGTGGAGCTAAGAAGATACAGTAGTGAAAATCCCACAGAGGATTAGTTCTGTGCAATCAAATATGCTTTCCTCACATTTATGCAGTTACTTTTAAGAGCTCTTCGCAGTTCCTTTGTTCTCATAGTAAGGTTCTCTTCAACCAAGGCAATGCTGAGAGGTAAGAGTGGATCCTAAATGTTAGCTTCAACTATTCCAAATCAGACACATGCACTAACTAGAAATGTTTGTATAATTCACTCATGTTTTGTACAAGAAGAATCTTACTTCATGAGTTAAATTTTATTCATAGCTGAAGTCTACATTCAAAATAAGACCAGGATATTATGGAGGAAAAATCTTATAAAAATTGAAAACTCCCTTTGAAACACATGCTTTCCAGTAAAAGCAGCTAGCAAAATGCAAAACATGGTCAACATTCCAACACCATGATGTCAATTTTCATATGCACAGGCAAAATGCCGCATGCAGAAATCAACTCTCTATCATATCTTCCTTATTTATGATGTGCTTGTGTTTCCCTTTGAGTTCATTAGCAGAACTGCACCATGCAGTGGAAAGTGCAACAACTTAACAGGTTCAAAGGAATCTTTTGAATATAATAAATCTGGCAAAATGCCACATTGATTTTCAAAAAATGGATTCCCACGTTCTACTTCAGTTTTTCTTGAAAAAATAGTGTGCTTGCTTTAAGGAATAGTTTTGATGTTTCCCTCTGCAGTAGTTCAGAGAAATTCCTGCCAACAGGGTCTGGAACCCCTAATAGAATCCTCTTCAATGACACCTAAAACCTGACACATATACAAACACACACACAGGAGGAAAAAAAAAAAAAAAGGGAAATTGCCTCAAATTGTGCAAGGTTTATAAGCAAGAGGAAAATCATATTTTTAATTTTTTTTTTTTTTCCAAAGGGACAAATGCAGCCAATTTTCAAGAAAGTTCACAACTGCAGACTCAGCTTTAAATGCCATCTGTCCTTCACAGACACACGAAGAGACAAAATGATTCACACCACACCACAGGAAGCATGATAACCAACTCATGAGCACTAATGAAATACAGCCCCATTTTTCTTCCTATGGGCAGGTCTTACTCAGGAAAAACTCCCACTTACGTCTCAGGCAAAGAGCCTACAGCCTTCACTGGCACTGTTACTCAAATGCAGAATGTCACGCTGTTCAACTAGAAAGCCTTGTACAAATGTTACAAAATAAGGTCTCTGTTGTGGCACAGTAACCTAATGAAGTCCACAGGGCTCCCCAGGCTGAACTTCATTCCAGGACTGAGGTTTCAGGCAAGTCTTCATACTACACCACTGAATAAATCAGTATGAATTTTTGGCAGACAAGGAATGATAGGACACTCCTATAGTAAAGTTGAAGATGACAAGGGCCTTCCTACAGTGTCCTCATGGGAGGCTTAATGTTTGAAATTATAAAGAACTCCACAGTTCCTACATTTTTCCCATTTCTAAATAGTAGTTTCTATGTGACGTGATAGATAGCTCACAGAGGTCTAAACTCAGCAAGAAAAATAAGCAATTATAAACAAATACATCATTGGTGTTTGCTGAGGACATAATTCAAGGAAGTTCAAAAGATCACAACAAGGCCCATATGTTCTGTTATCCCAGCTATAGCCCTTCTCAAGATGGTTATCTACAGGAAGAAGTTTTCTCCAAGAAAAGCTCAGCATTCCCAGTACATCTTTGTTGCCTTCACAAAAACTGTGGAAACTCTTTTTAAAAAAATAAAAATTCAGGTCATATATAAAAATTAAAAGTATATAGAAATTTTCCCTTTCAAGGTAGTGCTGTTACCTATGACGAGGTAAAGATTTAGAAGGTTGCAAGTTAATAACAGGTGATGCTAACAGGATGTTTGAAAGGCCCATGAGACTTGCAACATCAAGTAAAATGTATTTGCCTACTGATCTAATTGCTTACTAATTTTCAAATCTATTCCCACTGGATAAGTAATGGCATTTTAAGCCTAGCTCCTGGCATTAAAAATACATTCCTAGTTTCCTCTTAGCAGAAGATAAACAGCTGCATGGTAAAAAGCCATACATTAAGATGGCCTTCCATAGGTTTTTGTATGGTTTTAACCAACCTATTGTGTTCCAAGTTTAGCTGAAAGAGGTAGGAAGGGGAAATGAGAAATACATTTGGGTGCACAATTTCACAGTGGGGTGAAGGCAAGTGCTCACTCATTCAGAGAAAATGTCTGGAATATCTGTGTCTTATGGAAGGACTTATCACGTAACGAAAGTGGAGTTTAAGCCAAGAGTTATTTTGTAAAATAAGAAAATATTGCTGTATTTATCTTACACAAGAAAATGATAGTTTGTTTAAAAATAAGAAATATTCCAGCCATCAATTAAGATGATGTAAATTTAAGTTTTGGAATTTTTAAAGGACATTTTTAATATGCGCAGAAACAATACAAGCTTTTAACAAAAAAAAAAAAAAAAAATTACACAAGGCAGATGAAGGAGAAACTCAAATATAGCCAACTTTTTTTATTTTTTCCAAGGCTATGCCTCTAGATATGCTGAAGTTTGGAGAATATATTTCTTTAGTTTCTAAATGATAAGTCACAAGTGACAACAGTAGTAGTTTCTAGCTTCCAATTCAGTGACCTTCAAGCATAACCCCAATGAACACCAAGATGGCATAAGAACAGCTGAACTGGCGTGGACTAAGGATGCATACTACACCATCAGCTTCCAACATTCACTGTAAGCAGATGCCCAGAGAACGACAAAGACAGAGCAAGCAGATACTATACTTTGCTGGAGTAATTCCTGGACTTGTGTACCTCTCTTTTTAGCCAGACATGATTTGTCTATTTTGTAATACTGAGTGGGTCACCCAAGCACTTGTCCTGTCGTCTTCTGAATTCCTACATCCTTCCACTCAACAAAACCCCTGGCAAGCAGTACCAAAGACCATTATATAGAGGACAATCTCTGTGTTTACCTGAAAGCAGTTCCCAGTAATTTCCAGTTATAGCACCCTGTTGTTACACCGGAAGAAAGAAGCTGCCAGCTGATACCTGCCTAGATTTTCAGCCTCATTCAGAAAAGGATCAGAACTGTATACCGCGCTTAAGTGTGGGCACACCAAGAATTAACACAGTGAGAACATAACTCTCCTTGCTTTGTGTCTTCCCTTCATAGCATTTCCTAGTGTTGAATTTACATTTTTGATTACTGACGAGCTCTGAGAGATAGCCCTTGAAGAGACATACCTGGGAATCTCTGTTCTAGAGGAAAAGTAATGGTTCTTCACCATTCAGAAAGCACCTTACATTTATATAAAGAAAACTATATAATGAGGTACGTACAGACAGAATCCATTCAAGCAGTCTTATCAGTTAGTCAAATCCCTACACAGCACACGGCTCATCTCTTCAGAGATGGATGTATCCCCTCTTCAGCTTTCTAACAAAAGTGTTGATGAGATCAGCTGAAAAAAAATCAGTAACCAGCTGGACGCACTGCTAGTTTCCAACCAGAACATCATGTAGTAAGCAGGCAATACTCAAGACACTACTACAATACTGTTTTGTTCCAGCCAACATTCATGTTAGTCAACCAGGGAGCAGTTTAAAACTATTTGGAGACTCAAGAAAACAAAACACCAAATGAATAATGAGACTTTGAAAACATCTAATGAAAGGAGACTCTCAAGAGAGGAAGCCAAATCATATCTTAGCATATTTTATTTGTTATGTATCCACAGAGAGCAGTGAGCTTGTTTGGCCTTTTGCTTCCACACCACTGCTTCATCAGCAAGAGGCTGCAGTAGCTGGGATGAAAGGACAATTCCCATTGGAACAGATGTATCCGAGTACATCAGAACCATGACTTGCATTACCACTTCTTATTTCTCCATGCCATTTGATAGCCTGGTGCAGCCACACAGACAAGCAAGGAAACTGGACAACAATCAGAAAAAAAACAAGTGAAGACATTTTTGGTGCAAGCTCAATTCCCTCTGAATCAGTTAGCTGGGAATAAAGCTGGGTTCTGCAGCCTTCTGAAGGCTGCAGAGCAACACAAAGAAAGCAGTCACCTTCTCCTGGCATTCTGTGGCAATGCAAGTGTACCTGTGTCACCTTCATTCTCAGATACCAAAAGGCAGTTGACCAGGCAGCTAGAGCTCTGTTCTCCACATCTGCATGTTCAGAGAGAATCTCCGCAGTTTCTTCTGCATAAACACATTATAAACGATACTGTTCTGCCTGCATGCACTGACAAGAGACTGTATCCTATAAATTTTAAGCAGCTTAGATTTTTGGCAAAATACATTACATAAATACAGAAATACATACTTCCGCATATAAACAAATGCTTTACTTATTTAAAGCTATGAATCAGCATCATTAACCAGTTGGGACCTCCCACCATGACACAAATGACAACAGTTAGCATACAACAACAATCTAGTAATTGCAGTTATAAATGCATTTTTAATATTGCTTCACAATTTATTTGAGCTGACTGCATTCACTGTGTTTCTAATGGATCCAGAAGCATGACAAACTGACAATTCTTGGAAGCCACATTTCTCAAAACAGACTGAGAATGCCGTTTTCATTCCCTCTCCATAATGATGTTAAATCTAATAAATATAAAATTAGAAACAGAAATAACATTGTTCCTAAACAATTTATGTAATATGCTGTCTGGAAGGAATGTATTAAGCCAAAGTTTCTGAAACTACACTCTGTTTATCAACACTTGATGCTTCTACTTGTACCTCTCAAACTTTTGTCAAGTATCCACACATCCAGGTACTCAAACTCACACACCAGATTCCTATTCTCTCTTTTGAGGGTGAAAGTTTCAGTTTAATGTTGAAATATGAAGACAGATGGTTAGCCAGGCTTTTGGAAGTGCTTAAGGCGCCTAAGTGCCTGGTTCTGATCATACTAATGGAAATTTATCCTGTCACTTGTTTTGAAAATCCTTTTAGGCACCTACCAAACAGCTAAGCACTTAACAGTATTTGCATTTAACTTACAAAGACTCAAAGCTTGCTGAAAGTCACCAAAATAGAGGCTCCACATCACGCAGACCCTTCTGAAACAACAGCCCTATTTGCAACAAATTTAGCACCCTGGTGTAGTTGATGGTCATCAAAAAGTTTGCAGAACCATGCTTGCTCTTAGAAGATGAATAAGGCAGTTCTGAAAATATAACTCTTAAATCTAAGAGCACTTAACAGCCCACAGGCCTTCATTTAATATCAAGAAAAGTTCTCTTCTTCCATGAAGGAGTCCTTTACAAACTTGCTTACAAACCTAAAGGAACTATTTGTCAGTGACAAAGTAAGTACAGAGGTTATTTCAGAACTGCAATGCAACACAGTTCCCACATGGGTCTTATTTATGAGAGTAGGCCTTCCTTTTCTAAGATACACGTAAAGTTTAAACTCTTTCTTCAAGAGATCCACAAACGCGAGATGAAGAGCATTCTTGATTTGGCACTGCAGAAGATGGGAAACTACATCTCTAATTAAGACACTGCTGAAAGTTCAAGTCTATAAACATGTTCTGTTCCATTCTAAAACAAGGAAAAACAGGTTCCTACTCCAGAACTCACAAGAAGGTTGAAAATGCTTTTCAAAATAAAAAACCAAGCAGACAAATAAATACTGAACTTAAAAACTGTAGAACCTTCAAAAGGAATTTTATCTGATGTTGATATGCATGCAGAAATCAAGCTAGAGCCAAATCCAGACTGATTAAAGCCTGAATTTTCCTTCCAGCAGCTGTTTGCTTCTTCTCCTATTTCCAGCTGCAAACTCTGTTGTCTCTCTAGAGTTCCATAGCTATATCCACTGTGCTTCCCAGAACGCCGTTCTCACTGGCAAACTGCATTTCAAAAACACACCCACACTTTCACCATGCACAAATGGTTTTACAGAGATCCTTCTTAGCAAGTATTACTCTGAAATTGTTGAAGTATGGCAGTGTCAGGCTGTACATGGCCACAGGAATCCAATTAGCATAGGCTATAAAGTATCCTAATAACACACATTTAACAGTCAAGTGCAACATCTGCAACACACTGACATACTCATTCCTAGGGGTTTCTCTCATAGCCCTACAATGCAAGCAATGACAGAAGCCCAGCTATCGATCTGCTCCCACTATCACTGTAATTAATATACTTACCAGCCACATTATATTTGATGCTTTGTAAAATCCTAGCTCCTGGATTCAGGTGAGTGCATAGGATTTTAAGAAAAGCTTCAAGACTCTGAAGGCTTGACTGAATGCAGATAAAGACAAACACATGGCTCTTTTAGGTTCTAGAAGCAAATAAAGATGACTCCAATTTTAAAAAACATTTCCTTTCAAAGCCAAACTCATAATTTGAGATGGCCAAACCACAGTTTCTAAACAACTGATAAAAGGGTTCTAATACCAGTACAAGCCACCATGGACATTTTCGGTGCTGTAAAGGCAGAAACAGAATTTGGTGCACTGAAAAATTGCTCCATCAGTGCAGTTTATGCCTGAATTTGGTAAAGAATATGCAGGATTCAGATGCACCAAGCAGACCTGAATGAGTAATTATCAATGACTAAGTTTTCAAATATCTGCTAAAACCAGAGGTCATCCTAGAGCTATTCCTTCACTTCCTAACTACTTTTCCACAGAAAATTCTAAGTTGTGGGCAGCTGTAAAACATTGTTCTTACACTGAAGCTTCTCTAAAAGCATCCAGCTTCTGGAACTAGAAAACTGAAGCTTTACACAGAACTGACTTGAGAATCTCAATCCAGATGATGCAGGGACCTCGTCAGAAACTCATCAGGAAGCAACGATACTCGTGTCTGAAGATGCAGACACAGAATTCTAACTCTGGACACAGAAACTAAACCACCTTTGTTTTACTGGAATGAATGATTTGGGGCTATAACTCAGATGAATAACCAAAGCATGATTTTCTTGAGTTGTATCACTGTGAGCATTATTCATATTCACTACGATAAAAAACAGTTATTGAAAACAAAAATAAAGAAAAGTGACTTTTGCATCGGTCTCATCTGGAATTTTGGTTATCTCTCACAGTTGCTCAAGCTTTTAATGAGAGAATATTCTTAGAAGTATTCAAACATATTTTGTGACTCAAGTCACAAGACAGAATCATCATAATTGTTTGCCAATAGAACTCTTTTGGATTGTAAGCAGGGGGCAATTGCAGGTCAGACTCTATGGCCACCGGTTGAGCAATCATTAGTCACAAATTCAAAATGAGTTAAGGAACTTTCATGAGTTTTCTGAGAATGCTGTCACTGAGTTACACACTTGTCAATAACAGTATTTTAAGTCAGAATACTACAGTCTCAGAAGTGTTATTTCTCTGCAGTATAGGTATTTCAACCTTCAAACAAGGAATAAAACCACAAAATTATTGATGCCAATGGCAAAATTGCCCAGAATTGGAAGGAAAAATAAAAAAATAAATAAATAAATAAATAAATAAACAAATAAAAAAAACTTTTTCAAATTCAGCCCTGGATTTCCAAATTACATCCCAATTTTATTTTATTTTTTTTTAAGTATTTTTAAATCTCTAGTATGTTGTACAGCACATAAATTAATCTGTTTCCTGATGTTGATGTGCAACACGTTCAGTGACTGTAAAAGGATATTCCAAAGGTTTTTTGCAGAGGTGGTCTTGAAGTCCACTATGCCATGTAATGGACATCAGATTTTTGGCCGCAAAAAAACTCAACCTTAAAGTCATTTGCTATGTTGGTAGTTTTTGGCAGATAGGCTATGGCAGAAACATTTCAAATAAGATAATGTTTTCAGTATGTGTATCTTCTACATCCAAACCATCATAGATAGTCTGAATAAAATATAACACAAGTAAGGATTGCAGAATCATAAATCATGAGAGCAACCAACGTTTTGTTGAATGCAACCTATGAAACATCCCCTTCCAGAGAAATCCAGAACTAATTCTTCATAAATAGCCAGACATGGTGTGTTTGCTATAATTCCTCCCCCAGACCTTAGCAGTCCCATGGTCTTCAGAAACGAGATGGACCAGTTAGTTAGAGGGCTTAACTAACAATCCAGGAACATAAGAAAATACCTGCATAGTCCAAATTTGAAAATAGCACAAGAACAAATGTAAAGTAAGCCCACATGCAAAATCTTTGATGATACGTATCTCGTCCACACCATTCTACTAGCAATCGTTTCTCGTTGACATTAAGTCATTTGTAAGAATATTATACATACATTCTTGCATGTATTTCATAACATAAAACAACATCTAACTGTACTGTGTAATAAAACATCACCATGAGGTTAAGAAGGGAGGAGGTACCAGGCTGAACACTTCACCTTTTGAATTACCAATTGTTGAGCCTTGGGAGCAGTGAAACTGCCTCTGATAAGTTCTTTGCAGCACTAGGCAAAGCATCATTAGGAATATCAATAATCATATATAGAAAAAAGGTGACTCACCCAACTGTGAAGAGGATCTCTAAGTACAGAACACTCCTTCTCAGGAAATAGCCTTCATCCAGGAGACATTCTCCATTTGAAAGCTGGCCCTTAAATGAGCCCAAGGAGGGGTGGACCCTGAATCTGGTCAGGTGGGAAGCACAGGTGAAGAACTGATTGCACCTCTGCTTCCTGGGCCAGCCATCCCCTTCACCAGGTGCTCAATCATCAGTTCAGGCCATGACACAGCAGTTCCCCTACACCAATGTGTGGCTATATCTTCTTGAGAGGTTACTTAACAATTCTGGATTTAAATACTCTTACTTTATTCATTCTCTACTATTGATAGCTCATCTGCTACTACATGAGAAAAGTAGCCTCTTACACCAGATTTAGTAGTAAGCACACATGATCAGTTAAAGCCCCTAGCAAGGATGTAGCTTGCTAATGATCACAAATGCATGTAATCTGCAGAATACAACAACTGCCTTGGAAGGATTCATCATTTAAATCTATAGAAGTAGTGAATTGTTCCATTCTGCTCACACTGCTGCCTTATTTTTTTTTATTTTAAGACAGACTCACAGACATCATTTTCTTGGGTCACTACTGGCTTTAGGCTGAATTCATTTCCATTCATTTCACTTCTATTGGCAAAGCCAGGAAAAGGAAGCCCTGTGTCTGCAGATCACAGCCAAAGCTAGCTTGCAAGTGATCTCTTCCTGAGTCAAACTTATGCCACTGCTCTTGCTCTCAGGACAGTTTTAACAACTAGCAGCTCAGCAGTGCTGAACAGTAAACTGTTTCCAGGTTGACCTATGAAACCTGCTGGTGTAGCCACTAATACACCCTTGAAAAAAGATTTTGTCATGAACTTGAGACGCTGCGTGTCCACAAGTTCTGAGGTCAGATTGGAGCCCAGCTAAACAGTGTGCTATGCATGTCACCACATTCCTGAGGAATCAGAACAGATCCTACAACCAAAGTTCACTTCCACTTCTCAGTAATAGCTACCTCTTTTTCACAACTTCTCATATTAAAGTTTTCTTTGCATTACATTCGTACCACATTTCCACCACATTCTTTTTAAATGGTTATTATTTTATACTGTACCTGCCTCAAGCAGGATGAAATTAATCAATTGCACATAAGTGACATGACACGGATTTGTGACCTTGCCCAGCATCCAATTGTTTCTAATTGATTAGCTCCAGACATAAGCACTTTAATAGCCAAAAACAATACAAGTGGAAGCTATGGTACAATATTAGGGTAGAACTGTGTGTGGTCCATACAGCACGGCCCCAAGCAACCAATTAAAGAATTAATGGATACTGAATACAAAAAAATGTTATGTTTAAATAATATGAGATATCTTTCATGTGACTAAAATTGAGATAAAACACCTAAAATATAGGAGGAGAAGGGATTTCTGCAAGATTGGAGTTAAGTGTTAATGGCCCAAATATGTCAAATGCCTTAGAATAATTAAAAGGACCATCAAGACAAAAAATATTTGACCTGGATTGAAATATTCATAAAATTACTCATAATGGTCTATTGATTACTACAATGTGTTTGGGTTGTTGTTTTATAAGGAGACAAGTGAAGCTATGCCAAACCATTTGTGGAGAGGAAGAAACTATGCCTCCACTGGTTCCAGTACTACAATAAGAAAAATATGAAAGAAAAAATACGAAAGAAAAAACATGAAAGAAAAAATATGAAAGAAAAAACATGAAAGAAATGTATTATAAAAGAAAAACCGGTCTCCTCAAAACCAAAAGGTCCAAACACAAAGCTGACATTTCCTTTCCCTGTATTTCTATTCTCATCTTACATGGAATTGTTAAATGAACTTCACATACTACTTCGTTTTATAGGGCTGACTCTTACAATATCATTCAACTTCTTGCACACAGAAATACAAACAGCACAGGCACAGAAAATCAGTAAATTGTTTGCATCTACGTGAGAAGCAAGTGGAAAAAAAGAGACCCCTCTGTTGTCCTGTCTGCCTGGACACACAGCATGCACTATTTAACTGCCCAGTTAGAAAGAACGCAATAGCTTGTCCTTTATGACAAGTCCTTTACTCAGGTAAACAGGTTTACTTTCAAAGCCAGCTGTATTGCTCCTGTGAGCAACCATAGTGGTACAGGAGGTGCTCAACAAGTAACTGCCAAACAACTCGTTGCACACGCTGCACCAGTGCTGTAAGTGAGTCGCACAGCTTGATCCCACTGCCTTATACTTCAGAGTCCATCAGACATGGATCATAGCTTACTGAGCTGGCCAGTACTACCTCCTCATTTCTTCACATTCCTTTTGAATTTACTTTTGCCTGCTGTATCAAGCCTTTGATTCAGAAGTATTTGGGATGTATGTTTAAATAATGACCAGCACACTGTGCTCCAGTCTGACCCTTCCATTTCTCAGCATTGCAGAAGTACAAACAGCACACAATGATAAAATAACATCAATGATTTTCTACACAGCCAATCTAAGTTGTGAAAACTACCAAATATTTTAAAAACTGATACTATTTATTTCAAAAATATTCTCCAGTTCATTTAATTATCATTTTCTAAGTACTTCTTGATTCTGGAGCACGTGAGACAGAATAACCCTTGAAAAGTTCTGTACTGTGGGAACTATCACTGTGGGGGATGACAGACTAACAACATCTCTGCCGCACGCCAGCACACCATATTTCTTGAAATACTCACTTCTTGGAACTGATTAGGCTCATATGTCAGGCAATAGATCAGTTGGCAGCTACAGCTTTCCTCCATGGTTCCTGTATTCATTGAACACTTGAAGGAAAGACCTTTTTGGACCTCCCTCCTCCCAGGATACTCACTGACTTCCAAGTGCTTTACATGTTTCTTCTACACAGGTATTTATATAACCCTTGTCACTTACAGTATCTTAACGTTTATCAGGTGCTAAATCTCCTGTGGGCAAAGGGCAGCTGTGTTGCCTTGGGAGACCCCAGGCATTACACATCTGGCAAGATCTCCCTTTGGTCCCCACATAGTTGAGTCAGGTACAATATTACTACAAAGAAAGAAAATATGAATTTCCCAGACGGATGTCTTTAAAATTAACTTCAGTGACAGAGAAACCTCAATCTCATTCTCACTGGGAACTTTTTATTTACAATGTAGATACTTCAGCAGCATTGTTTAAATGATATTATTTGAAAGTTTGCAGCAAGATCACCTAAAAAATACCAAGCACAGCAACAAGTCATCACCTACCTGGAGATGAGCACAGATAGCAATAGCAAGCCAGATGACCTCCCAGAAGAGCCCTGCACCGTTAGGGCTGGCCATCCTCACGCCTTGGAACTCTGCTGAGAGAGATTGTTTCAAGTTACAAACAAAACCAAGTGGGCTGCGCCAGGATTTCAATGACTAAAGCAAACTAGGCAAAGGGACAGAACCAGCGTTTGGAAGAAATGCAATACAAACATCGGCGTTTGTGCTGGCCAGCGGAGCAGACTAGCAGCGCATGCCATGAGCACAGCCTGCAGGGTGATGTCGTTCCGATTAGGGAACAGAAGCAGGGTGGGGACGAGGGAAGGTTTGGAGAAGCAGGCGACAGGGGGCGAGTTTGATCGCCTCCTGCATGCGAGTCAATGTATCAGATCGGCCCCTCCCGTCCGGACCTCTCACTTGCACCCATTCAGCGCCGAGAACCCAGCCCTGGGGCCTCTGCAGTCATATGCACTGCATTTGAAAGTTCTGATCGCTATAGTCCCAGACAGAGAAGAAAATGATCCAGTATAAAGACCCTCACCATTTGTGGGCCAACACTTAACTGCCAGGCACTTTTACTAAAAGCTTCAATTTAAAACCTTTAACAAGAAAAAAATGAACATGCAACAATGCTGATAATTCTGATAATTCTTAGTGCTTCTTTTTGCCTCAGCCTATTTGTTACCACTGCATTCACTGTGTGCAAGTTCCACACACCCCAACACATGCACACAGACAGCCCTCCCTTCCCTCATCCTCCACCCCTATTTTTAATGAGGATCCACAGTGAATGCAGATCTTTCCCTCAGAACCAAAATCAGACACGTCCTTTCTAAAATATCAGATGGCCCAAAAGAAAAGCAGCTACCCGAACAACCCTTGCACCTGTCGACTAAACATAATTAACATTCCTTACAGAAATGAGTGTTTAATTCAGAGAAGAGAAGAGAAGAGAAGAGAAGAGAAGAGAAGAGAAGAGAAGAGAAGAGAAGAGAAGAGAAGAGAAGAGAAGAGAAGAGAAGAGAAGAGAAGAGAAGAGAAGAGAAGAGAAGAGAAGAGAAGAGACCCTCTTTCCATCCACCTACTTCCAACCTTCCACGCTCCTGAATGCTTTGGTCATTCAAAAGTTTCAGTCTCCCATGCGTTAGAGACGGTTCCTCCCCTTGCCAGGCACTGCCGAGCTCCAGCCCAACACCCCGCACTCCGGTACCCTTCAGGTGCCGGGGTTTCCCGGGGCTCCCGAGCCGCCCGCGCCGCCCGCCCAGCGGCTCCCGCAGCGCCCCTCTCCGGGAGGCGCCCGCCGCCCCCTGGCTCACCCACCTGGAGCGGCGCCGGGCTCGGCGCGGAGCGCAGCGCCGGCCGGTGCCGGGGTCGGAGGGGAGCGGTTCCGCCGGCGCCTCCTTCCCGCTCGCGGGTCAGGGGAGAGCCTCGCCCGTCACGGCGTCGGGGATACGGCATCCCGCACCGCGAGCGGCGGCCCCTCCCTCACGCCAGGCTCCGGCCCACCGCCGCCAGTTCACCGAGGTCCTACAGGCTGCTGGCAGCGGGCCGCCCCTCCCGCCGCCGCCGCAGCCCGGCCCCGGCGAGAAGCGCCCGGGCGCCTCCACCTGCGGTGCGGGGCCGCCACCCGCCGCCGCAGCAGCCCGGCACCCCCTCGCGGCCCCGGCCTCCCCGGGCAGAGCGAGCGGGCGGGCGGCCAGCGGGGCCCGGCTCCCCCCGGCTGCGGAGGCGCTGGCTCCGGCAGCCCGGGACCGGGCTGTTCGTCCTCCCCCGAGGGGCGAACGCTACCGTGAAGTCAGCCCCCGAAGCTGATGCGAAGCAGCTTCCAAAACCGCAACCGTCCCGCGTCTCATCTCCAAGCGACTCGGACAATACAGCTGCAAATCCACTCGCACGCCGAGGAGGTCTTTAATCACGCTGCCCTCCGCGATATTTTTAGGTTTCCTACTGTAAATCTGACAAGTACGTCTCATCCGACAGCTCCGCTCGCCTTCCCCTCTTAGTCGCTAAGCAGTAACGGGGTAAAATCCTCTACCTTTGCGCTGCGGCTTCCACTGGCGTCCCGAGCTTTCGTCGAGTCTAAGAGCAACACACAGAAAAAGGGCTATTATCCCTGCCACCGAAGTTAAAAATACGCTCCGGCGAACTAAACATAACCGATGAAGAGTTTGTTCAAATATGTTGCGCTGGAAACTTTTCCAGCGTGTTGAGGTTTCTCACCAGCGAGGGAAAGCGCCTCCTCCATCGTTAGGAACAGAGTGCCCTCTGCTGAAAGTCGGCGGCGAGGACGGCAGCCAAAGGGACGGCGCGGGTAGGGAGCGGCCACCGGGCACCGCTGGGCACCGCTGGGCACCGCACGACCCTTCCCTTCTTCCGGGTCCGTGGGACATAAGCTGCCCTCATGGCGCAGCTGTTAGCTGCAGATAATATCACAGAGTTGGGCCCTGAGATTCTAATAGTTTCCTAAATTTAAATGCTGATCAGCATTATTGTTTTTCTTTCAGCGCTTCTTGCCTGCATTCTTTACTTTCTCCTTACTCTGATAGCTTCCTACAACATTGCTTCTCCTCACTTGCTTGGTATAATGCTAAACACAAAAGATAATCAAACATCATGTTTGCAAGTCTTAGAAACACTCATTCATCTCCTGCAGTTAATTGGAGAAGAAGTGAGTAGTAGGGAGCAGACCAGGTCAGACAGCTCCAGCAGGCACACCAATTTCAGTGGGGCTGCTGTTGTGTCACACACTTAATTCCTTGCATGATTTTGGGCTTAAGTTCTATGTCTGGATGTATAAAGCATGCAAGAAAACAGAGGTAAGCAACTGCAAGCATCCCCCAAGCCCAAAGGATGATTTTCAGAAAGCATTAGAATAAGTAACGGTACACATGGCACAACAGTGACCAGCAATATGTCAAGCCTGATCTATAGACAGCAGTTTTAGTCTCATTCTCCATCACCCTTCATGGTTGGGGGTTTTTTATGTGGTTTGGCTTTGGGGTTTTCTCATGCTGGTATTTTTTTTTGCTTTTACTACACAGAAATCTTTGTGTGTGTGTGTGTATGCATGCACGCATGCAAGACAAGCACCAGACCAAGAACTAACAGTTTTTATCTTTGTACTGCTATTACTTTCACCTACTGCTGAAAAACTATGCAGTTGTTTTGACAACTTTCAGTGCAGATGTTCCTCTATGTGGAGCCCACTCTCACATCACAGCCACTTGTTGTCTCCCGTTTCTCTGATTTCTTCACCTCAGCCTCATCCCCCACCATCTGCAGTCTCATCCCTAGATTTCAGTGAACATGACAGCTTTGGGATTTCAACACCTGCAGGAGATCTCTATTATCCCTTCTGCTGAGCCAGGCAAAAGGTGAATGAAACCCAGGAGTCCAGACAAGATCTGTCAGACAAAACCACTTCAGAATTCTGAGCACCCATGGCAGACTCCTTCAGTATGTGTTCCAAAGTTAAAGGCCACAAGCTTACAGGTTCCAGACAGCTCATTTTCAACTCTGGAGGAATTTGTCAGCAATCCTAATAAACTAATTAACCATTACATGAAATCATTGCTTCTAAGGGAACAATTAACTTCCTTTCTGCTCACTGTCCATAACCTCGATGGATTATAAACTCTTCAAGGAATGATTTATTCTGTCTTTCCAACTGCTTGCAAAGCTCCTCGTCCAGCATCAGGTCCTTGAGTACTGCTTATTAGCAAACCTGTCACACGTTGTTCTGACTGACACTCATGCCATGTTAGTGTAGCAGTGCTGCTAAAATATTTTTGAACAGGAAACTACAGTGAATCTCTCAAGAGTTCACATAGGTAACTCCAGTATTTATCTCTCACTATTAATAATGTTTTTCTATTACATATGCTTTTCTTTTGCTGTTCTCTAAAATACACATCATTTAAATGACATTAAATATGACAGCTGTAAAGCTCTTGTACTTCACAGAATTAAGAGATATGGACATTTGCACTTATTTCATTGAACACAATCATGATCTCATCCATCTGTACAGCTGGCACAGTCTCATGAAGAACCTGGTCAGAAGTACGATGGTCTTATTCTGCTTTCTATGTACTTAAGGCCAGGTGTCTTTAGTACTGGCTGCAGTCACTAGCATTTTGTTATTGATTGATTTACATTCAATCATGACAACAAAAGTCTTCATCTGCAAGCAGAAAAGGAAATAAAACCCTGCAGGATACAGATACAGGCCAAATTGAAACAAATTACACCTCTGGTCTGGTAAATTAAGAATGTTTGATCAGATGCTAATCATCAGATTCCACTCTTGGAAAACCTGAACACAAAGCCTTCAAATCTAGAAAAATGCATGTCTCTATTTACCTCTGTCCTGAAATGCAGGTGTACACCTTCAGCAGACCCCACTAAATATAAACATTCTCTCAAAGCAAGTTCAGCTAAGCCAATCTGATGATCACGAAGGCCATTTTTACATCATAACAAAAGTCTGTACTACTCAGGGAAAATGTGTTTGGCTAAACTACAAATTCAAAATCCACTGAAACAGTGCAGAACAACATTTGGCTCATAAATCAGGATTAAGCCTAATGAATACCAAAGCTGGAAGTATCCTGCTGAGGCCCCATGCAGAAAGTGAATTTTGGTTGGAGGCCTCAAAGTTATCAGTAATAGAGCTGCACCTGATTGACTAATAAAAGGAAAATGTTAAATTTCCTGTAACGAGAGTCCTGAGAACCCTGATAGGGCATAATCAGTTCTTTGACCCCGCATCGTGTTTGTACAGGGCGCCTGTTTACCCTGAAATAACAAGCTCTCTGGGGGAGAGAGCAATCCTGCACTGTCACACTTCACAAACGTTACATGCTGTGGGGAGTAAAGCCTCTGTTAGTAAAGGCACAAAGTTCACTGTGGCACTGTGCCTTTCATTCCCAAGTGCGAAGGAACCCCTGTGTTCCATGCTGATGGCTGCCCTGGGCTTTGGAAACACCTCCATCAGAACAGCAAGGAGAAAAAAAGCCTTGTGGCTTCATGAAAAATAAAAGCATACTTATGTGTAGACCAAAACATTATAGCAAATTTCTGTTTTCCTCTCAGCTTTGCTCAGCTGAATCCATTATTAATAAATACAATGCAAACCAATGGTCACTACTGCAAGGGTTTGAATATTTACCCTTCCTTGTCTCTCAAATTCCATTTTATCTTCAAGCAAAACAACTTGTGGTGCATTTGCATATTTATGATCCTGTACAGTAGTAGCAGATGCATTAAATTTCATGACTTTCCAGAACAAACACATTTTGTTTCAGATGGAATATACATAGTTTGTTTTTCAGTTCAGTTTTCAGTACATAGCCCTAACAAAAATGCTGGGATAGACACGTTGAGATCTACTTTTAATACAGTCACATAATCATTATGCAATTTTGATGCCTATATTTTCACGTGGTTGTTGTGGGCATAATTGAAAAATATTTAAAAGATACAAATGCTTTAATATAAAATACATGAAAATACATACATTTGTATGCAGATAAGGCAACATGAAAAATTGCAGGGGTAAAATTTAGTTAGTCTATTTGGACTTTCTCCTCCCCTAGTTTGCAAAACAGACTATCTATAATAGATACACGTATACATACAAACACACACACATATACAGACCTATATAGAGCCCCTCTGAGGACTGTGGGAATGCCAAATGTGAGTTCTTGAACTTATCTGACATTTTCTTCTCATGCAACAATGACAACAACCCACCTTCCTCGGAAGCTTTGATGTCCTTTACTTCTGTGTTTGCTGAGAATAAAACATTATTGAGTGCTCTGTGAAATAAGCAACACCTGGTGCCTAAGCAGAGCCTCTGAAGGGATGGGCTACGTTGCATGTCATGAAAATCACACAAAACTCAGTGTGACAACTGGTTTTCCTCAGTAGATCATTGCAGGTAGGGTAGGAAACAGAGCAAAGCAGATGACCAAATCCCAAGACAGCTGCCACATGTCACTATGTGTCCTGATACACACCAGTATGGATATGGAAGGAGAGAACAGTGAGATAGACTAGGGAAAAAAAAAAACAAAAAAAAAAAAAAACAGGAAAGTTAGGAAGAAATACCTTAATGGGAAGAGTTCGAGTGACAAAGACAATGCAGTTATGAAAGCATGGATGAATGATTAATATAGGAAAATGCAGCAAAGCCAAAGGAAGTAATAAATATGGGTAGGAGTTGAAGCAGACTAAAAAAAGCAAGAACCAGAAATGAGGCCATTGGAAAATAGCTTCAGGAAATAAGTGACACTGTGCATCAAGTGGTTGGCAATAACAAGAACAAGAATCGCACTGTCTTGCATACAGTCTGTATGTCAAATTACAAACACAGAAAAGCTATAACAAAACCCACCACAAAATGTTTGTGCACTACTCTTGGCTTGTGCAGGTGAGAACAAAGCAGCAAAAAAAACATTGTGCTCAAAAGAGAAAGCAGGATGGTGTCTTCATTTAAGACAGAATTCCTGGGCCAATCTATACTTTCAAGTTCAAAGCAAATATGAGGAGAGAAAACAAATTTGAAATCCATTTCTGATTCTTCTGTTCTCTTCTACCCATCAAGCTCTTCTGCCACTCTGTCAATTGCTCTGATTTCTTGAGTTGCACAACTACAGTCTTCATTAAGAGACAGAACTCTGAATCTACCAGAGGAAAATCATCCCTTTTCCTCAGCACAGGCTGGCTGCAGCCAAGAGGTTCATGTGAAGGTACCAGATCAAATGCAAGAGGAGCAGGGTAAGCTATCTGCTTTCTGCAAAATGAATGCAATACAACTCAGCAGCCTTGCTTGGGAAAAAAAATAATGAAGATCAGTTTGTTATTATATTCTACTAAAAGATGTGGAAGTGATTTCATTGTCACAAGGGACTCAGATTTGACTTAGTTGTGGAGGATCAGAGGAGGTTCCTGGCTCCTGTGGGAGCCAGCAGATGTACTAGTTCTTATTAAGATGCAGTGATGACAGAAGTGAATACAGCCTACTTGACAATGAACCAGGATAACAAAAGGTTAGAAAAACTTGGTGGAGAGAGGAAAAGTTTTCTGAAGCTCCACACTGACATTTTGGAGATACATAGTTGCTGGAAAACAAACAGACAGCCACGCAACTTATTTCCCACTTTTCTGTTCTCCTTTGCTGGCTCTGTAAGAGAATGTCAAATTTTCTGAAGTTTCCTCAGTCTGCTGCTGATATTAGTAAAATCTATAGACCAACTGTATTATTGCAGACCTGTGCCTCAGCTATGACCTCTTTTTTCTCATTCTGTGTAGACACCCCTTAGAGAAATTGAGATACGTTCTATGTAAGACTGGACAAGTGCAGGTACATTCAGACAGCAAGCCAGATTCTAGTCATTGCTGTACCAATATAAGGTGTTCCTAATGTGTAGCTCCTTCTCTGAGAGCGTGGTTGGGCACTGAAATTAACTCCTAAGGGAAGAGGTCATGGCACCAAGCTGCCAGAGTTCAAGGAGTGGTTGGACGACATTATCAGGAATGTGGATGAAGTTTTGGGTAGTCCTGTGTGGAGCCAGAAGTTGGGCTCTGTGCCCCGTCCCTGGAGACACTCGAGTGGCTCTGAGCACCGGATCAGCTGCAGGTGCTGTGTTCACCGCAGGGGATTTAGACCAGATGGCCTTTAAGGGTCACTTGCAACTAAATTCTATGATCCCTTTAACTCAAGATATTCTGTGACTCTCTGCATTTGTACATGCAGATGGAATTTGTTCACCAGTGAAAATAAGACAGCCTAATGTTATCAGTTATTAACTACAAAACATAGCTAACAGATATATTATCCATATGATATCTTTTACTAAACAAAACTTATTGTTTACTTTTGCATCTAACTACACTACAAATTATTTCACGATGCTCAAAATACACTTCTATCCTTTTATGATCTATCAGCTGCTGGAAGAGCATTATTCCAACACAGGCAAAAGCCACTGTGAGCTGGCTGACTTGTGCTACTTAATTAGTTAGAGAAGCAGCAGCAGAAGCTGAAGTACTGCATGGGAGAATGACACTTGCAGATATCTCAGCCAGAGAAAATGTCTTCCTCTATATATGATTGCTAACACTACAGAAACAGTAATTGCCCTTCTACCTTTCTGGTAGGCAGACAGCAATTCTCTCACATTTCCTCCATATCCACAGTACTGCTGTTGACCATAGCCTTCAACCATCTGCAGGCTAACGGGACTCAATCTGGTTTCATCAGCTCCAGGCGTGTGTGAGTCACTAACATCTGCCTGTAAATAAGCTGTTTGGCAAAGGGCTCTTCTTATGTTTTACTTTTTAAATAGCACTACTGCTGCATATGCAGACTCCTTGAATTGCCACGAAAGCTGAAGGTTGTCCAGTAACACCTTGCTTTGTTTCCAAAATATATTTAGGAAGAGACACTCACGAATAGGGAGAATGATTGTCAGAAACAAACAAACAAACAAAAAAACACTGAAAAGCTACTGAAATGTGTCTCAAAAGTATTTAAGACTTAAAAAGTAGACATAAATTTAAACATTCTGTATCATGTCATAAAGGCATCTGAAAAATGCTGCTTCTGTCAACCAATCTGGACTCACCCACGACTACAGCAGTCAGGGCTCCAACAAACTGCCCTCCCAGGAGGGACCAGAGCCAGGTCAGAGAGCAAGGTCAGCAGAGCACAGCTGCACCAACTCCTGGGCAAGGTGAGCAGAAAGGCTGGAAAGAGCAACAATAATGAGTAAAGACCTCAGAGAGAACTACAGTAAAAAAAGGAAACGTAAACATAACCTAAAAATCAATCTACCCATCAGCTGAGCTCACAAAAGGAAAACCATCCCAACCAGAGAGCCGTGGAGTTCCTGCGCCCAGGAGCAGAGGTGTGGGTGTGTGGCCCAGGTGAAGGAAGTCAGGGCCATTAAGGCATGTTAATGAACTCAGAACCCTAACAGCATTTTGGAACTAATTTAGCAGACCAGATGGGTAAAATTGGCTAGCAGATGTATAAGGAACGGCAAAGCAAGAAATTTGGTTGATGTTTTCTGGCTCTTATTTTACCACTCCATTTTTTTTTTCTTCTTTCCAGTAACTTCTAACAACTTAAGATCTGAAAAAGATGCTTTAAAAAGCCCATGAATATTTTGCATTTTTTTCTAATTCCAATTTAGTATGATCTACAACACTGTCCAGATCTCTCATATCTACATTTTTCTGTAAATAAACTATTTGTAGAAAAGCTTTTACTGTGCTTTAGCCTGATAAGTCTTTTCCTACAGCTTTTCTGGACATGCTCTATATCTCTTCTTAATCCTAATATAGTTCTGACATCTTTATACTAGAAACAGTAGGAAAAAATGGCATAGGGTTATCTCTGTAAGAATTCCTCAGCTCCATTTGTGGCCTAAGCAGTGCAGATACAGTCCTAGAAAAAAAAAAAAAAAAAAAAAAAGAAAAGAAAAAAAAAAAAAAAAAAAGGAGAAAAAAAAAAAGGAGAAAAAAAAAAAAAAAAGAGACAGCATGAAAAAGAACCAGTAACTGGATTCCACAAACACACTGCTAAGATGCCTTCATACAACAGATAAAACTGGCTCAGACTATTTTTGGACTATTTCTTCCAGCTGTTTTTGTTTGTACTGCTACAAAGCCCTGGCAAGCAAGAAAAATATTCTTGGAATAGCAATTTCTAGCTTTGTTCTGTGTCTGTTCCAAACCCATACAATGTATTTGAACAGCTGGCCAGTGCATGCAACTGTCAAACATGACAAGGATATATGAGCACAGTGTTGCTTTTGGAGGACTGAGGTTTCAAAGCTGAAGTATGCCCTCAGACATACCTATCTTGGTCTTAGAGGTACGTATTCAGATTTGAATTATACATTTTATTTTTCTTGACTTGAGTTTTCTACTGGCAGTGAAGAACAAACAAGTACTTGTTATAGCAAAATAAATAGACTGGAACTGCTTTGCAGAAAATAATTTCCTCATGCTATTGCAAGGACAAGAACCAGAGCTCAGTCTGGCCATACACCACTACTGTGCTACATACATTTGTAGCCTTGACACTTTTTATGCAAATGTGTAAGGAAGTTGGGATAACCTCCTGATGAACATCTTTCCATATCTTCTCCAGTTCCTTCCTCTACTTCATCTAGCAGGGCACCTATAGCCTAATTCTAAAATTCCTAGTTACTGTCTTGGAGCCAACTTCATTGTTGTCCATGGGACGTGCCTCTGGACCTGGAGACTGGTTAGAACTTACCTCTACAACATTCATAACATCCATCTTTCCTTTTAGTGAACTCTAAGAAGATGTTAAAGCACCAAAGCTGTATTTTGGAGAGTACAACTCATACCATTTAGACTGTAAGTGCAGGAGTTCACCTGCTTGTGTAGAATCAAGCTGTAAAGATCAGAGAGTGTAAGAGGAAAATTCAAAAAGCACAGCCTGAGATGGTGAATCAAGCGTATCAGCCTGAAACTGCAACTTGCTTTCTGACAACAGCAGAACAGCACACACTCAGACTGCAGTGAATACCACCTTGCTAGGACACTGGAAGTAAGCAGCAACAGAATATGAAATGCTTCCAGTGTGAAAGCACAGAATCTAACGACTTCTTGGTGCCTCTGGGACAGCAGCAGATGAGAAGTGTTGCTTAGATGGAAGCCAACCAAACCAATGAAACGTACCGCAGAATATAGGCCTAGGACAAAGAGTAGGCAAAATAAAAAGAAATGAAGGGTGCCCAAAGAAATTCCTGACTGCATAAATGGTGTAGATAGGCAAAGGCTATTTGCCTTTGCAGGAAATAGCATTAGCCTAAGTTCTTAAGGGAACTTTCTTCTAACTGCTGCAACAAACCCCATAATTTACAGTTCAGATATTTATGCTCATATTCATTGAGATCCATGCAGCACCTGCTCTCTAAAGTGTAAGTGAAAATGAAAAGGAGTAGCTAATTTGCTATTGGAGATAAGTAGCAACTACCACAGCACAGGTGCCAAAACAACTTTCCTACTGCACAATGATTTTTTTTAGTGTGATTGGCACAAACGTTTGTGGCCACTTCACACGTTTGTCCTGACTTCCTCTCCTTCTCACTCTTTACATCAGCTTTCTGATGAAACACTGTAGCTCCGACGTACTACAGCCGGGCCTGAAGCCTTAAAACGCCGATAAGCAACAAACAAACAAAGATAGGGGACTGTTGCCGTCAGCTGAGCAAACTGCAAGACCCAGGCAGAAGAAGCAGAGCGCAGAGCCGCGGTGTGCCCGAGCTTAGCAGCAGCTGTGCTGCATCCGTCCTCCCAAATGCGGGTCTGTATGACCCGACCCCTGTTTAACGACGCAGAGCGTTTAACAACGCTGAGCTCCGAGCGGCTCCTCCTCGGCCCTCTGCGATCAGCGCCGCTAAAGTAACGAGATATGACAAAGAGTGTATAGAAAATAGAGCAAACCCAAAACGAAACGCAGAGATTATCCACTGGGAGCCGCGGCGCCCCGGGGCGCAGCCGTAGCCCTTTAAGCTGCCCACCTCCGGAGGCCGCGGCGGCAGCTGCCCGCTATTTATACTCGGCGGCGGTGCCGGGTGCCCTGCGCGGGGCGGTGCTGGGAGCGGCAGGGCTCGGGCCGAGCTGCCATGGCCACGCCGCTGTCATCCACGCCGGCGAGCGGGAGCCGCAGCCGCGGCGCCGTCGCCGCTTCTCCGATCAGCCCGACGCGGCTCAGCCGGCTGCAAGAGAAGGAGGAGCTGCGGCAGCTCAATGACCGCCTGGCCGCCTACATCGAGCGGGTGCGGACTCTGGAGGCCGACAAGTCGGTGCTGCAGCAGCGGCTGGTCGACCTGGAGGCGGGTAGCGGCCGGGAGCTGGGCTGCCTGCGGCTCCGCTACGAGGCGGAGCTGGCCGACGCCCGCCGTGCGCTGGACGACATCGCTATTGAGCGGGCCGCGCTGCAGGTGGAGCTGGGCAAGATCGGCGAGGAGCACCGGCAGCTACACAGCAGGTCGGTGCCCGGCCCTCCTGGCCGGCCCTGATCGGTGCGGGGCTCCCCGGGAGGCACCCCCTGCTCGGGGCGAGGAGAAGCAGGTGATGCTGCTTACCGGGACCCGTGCCGGGAGGAAGGCTCTGTGCTGTCAGAGCAGTGAGGTCTTGGTGAGGCCCCAAATGTTTGGATGGTAATGTGGGGTTGGTGTGATTTGGGCCTGGAGGAGTCTTAATGTGTGCCCTGCAGGGGCACTGCTGTGATACCTCTACGCTGGTGCTGCTGGGCTCCTTAGAGCTCCCTGGTAATGGGCATGGGGTTCCCTCAGAGCTTGGGGAGCTGGGAGGCCTTATGGACCCAGTACTGCCTGAATGCCCAGCTGACTGCATTTAATACTGCACCTGTGATTCATAAACAACCAAGAAGCTGCTGTGCTGGAAGGCATCTAGAAAGTTAGGGGGGTAGGGCAAGTAAGTCTCAGAATAGAGTCAGTTCACCTCTCTTTGGGGGTTATTCCCTTAGACATTTTCAGGGGGAATACACAGAGCAGACAGTCCTGTGAGCAGGATAACCTTCCTGCTGCAGGCTGCTACTGCACAGAAACTGTCCTAGCATGACCTGCCTGTCGCTTCAGGCTTGATGTTGTCATGACCAGTATATCTTGCCTGGAATCAATTTGCTGTCTAGTTTCCTTAAGTGGGGAATAAGGGAATGGTCCAACATAAGTGCACCCGAAGAAAGTAGACAGTAAGGAGGAGGGAACAAGAATAAAACCACAGTAAACATTCTCTGGTTATATACAACTACGTATAGTATGCAGTTATTTCAATGCCCTATTGTACTACTAAATGAATTACAGACTTTCAGTAACTTGTGTGTCCACAGTTCCTTCCCTCCTTCCTCTAAGTCTTGCTATGAAGTGTTGTCATAGCACTGTTCAGTAACAGCTTTTTCTTTTAATATTTATAGTATGAAGCAAGTTCTGCCTTCTACTGATTCAGTAGGACTTAAGTAGCTGTTCTACTTGGGAATGAAACATGTTTTTACTCTAAGCTTTGGTTTTCAGCTGCTTGGAAGTTATTGGGTTTGTTTCATTCATGCTGGGTTTTAGCTCATAAATTTGTTTCATAAATCTAACCAGCCACTTGATTGGATAGTGAGGAAAAGGCTAATGCCAGCTCTGAGATCTTTCTGCTGCTCTTTGTGTTTGTATAACTCAGTGGCTTTGTTTGTAAAAGCTTTAGGCTTGGCAGGTATGTAATCCTCCAGACTAATTTACTTCTTTAGAGTAACTGGGTTTTAAAGTGGTTAACTTTACAACCCCTGGGAAATGATACATTGTACATGCAGCTTTCTGGGTGGACTGGACTGAAGTCCTAGTATTAACTGTTACTTAACTGGGCAGTCTAATTGTAAATATCTCAGATGACTGGGAGCAAAATCTTTTGAGGGTATCATGCTCTTTATATATATTCCGTAAATAACCTGGAACTCTTATGGGATGGAATATCACTAGATAACTTCCCAACAGCATTAACTATTGACTCTTCTTAATCACTAATGAAGAGACTTAAACCTTCAGCAACAACTGAATGTCCTTGCACTCCACTTTTTTCCTTAAACAGTGTAATTGGAAGTAGGCCAAAGATGTTTTGGAAGGAGGAGTTGCGGATAAGCAGATCAGTTGGTTGAATTCAGAGTCTGAGGAAGGTCAAAGCAGGAACGGTAGCACTACAGATAGCAGCAAGCATAGTTCTGTTCTGTGTGAGTGAGTATAAATGTGTATTTTGGTACTGAACTTCTCACATACAGAGTAGCAAGCAGAAATTGTAAGTAAATTTGTCAAGTCTGTTTTAAATATTTCACCAAAAGAACCCAGGTATTACTTAAATTCTCCAGGCCAAGTATATGACACCTTAATTTATTGGATACATGGTAGCCAATAACTTCACTGTTATCATTTTGCATCACAGCCAAACCTTAAAATGCTGCAACTGAAGATGAAATTGTCCACTTCACAGTTTACTGGGGTAAGGGATTATTCTTCCACATTATTGCAATAAATATATATAGATTATTAGAAGGTGTACTTTGATAACGCACTCTGATAGTGTGATTTTTCATGTTAATATCACAGATAATACTTACAAGTAGTAATAGCAGTAATGGTCCCAGAAGGAAAGCAGTTAACTTCTAAGCTAGAAAAGAGAGAAATCTGTAAATACAAGGGGAAAACTGAAATATGATCTCTTCTTATTGCTACTACAGTACTTGCTTTATTCATAGACTCTCTCTGCAAAAAGTATCTTCTACCAGTAAAACATTTGGTTATGCATCATGATCACGAGGTACAGAGGCGATCAACAAATGCCTTGAATGGCAGAGCTAGAAAAGGCCTTGGGCAAGAACCTCATCTAGCCCCATACCTCACGGCCTATGGCAGAACCAGGTGTACCTGCATCACTTCTAGCAGATGTTTTGTGACCCTTTTTAAATTCCAGGTAATGAAGATTCCAGAGTTTCCCCAGGCATTGTGCTTTAGTTTTGAACTACCATTAGTTTCCCCTCCAACATCTAACCCAAATATTTCTCCTGCAATTTAAACCTACAACTTCCTGCCTTTTCCACAACAGACATGGAAAACAGATTCCCTTCCCCTGTGCAGTGGTCTTTACACACATAAAAGACTTCTGTCTCCTGTCACTTTTCTGTTCTCTAGACTAAACAATCCTTACTTTGTTCCATCTTTCCTTGTATCCCATGCCTTCTAGAGCCCATCCCTCCTGTGGAAGGACTTTGGACTCTCTCCAGCTGGTCTGTACAGTTATCAACTGGGAAACTCATTGTATAAATTATCACAACAAACACTTAGCCACTTGGCAGAACAGATTTTGCTAAAATAAATGGAATGCTTGACTCTTTATAATCTCAAATCTGTGTTCTGAGCAGGAAGGAACTCCAGCTCAGTGTAGGTCAGGTAACTACAGGAATAAAAGGCAGAGCAGACTGAGAAGTTATCACACCTGTCTCTCAAAGACAGGAACGTGGTGTGCACCCAGCACTTGTCTATTGTGGTGCCAAGTTTAAAGAATAAATCCATAGACATTCAGATGGTATCTGAATGCTCTGTAAGTCAGTTTCACATCTGTGCAAGGAAGGAGGGGATTTGGACCTGATGACCTTTACAGATCCCCTCCAACTCTAAGGATGTGGTGATAACTGGTTGCTAGCAGAAGGTGCAAGAACTTTCTGAAGAAAATGGCATTCTGTAGAAAGCTGAGCTGTTCTCACCTCATGACTGTGAAGGTACGAAGGAGAGGAGAGATTGTGATCCGTCATGAGGGCAGAGGCCCCCTCTGCTGTGACGCTGCTGTGAGGATGGTCTGTGTGGAGACTTGCTGCTGTGTGGCGGGAACTGGCGGCTGGAGCAGGCCAAGCCTGGCTGAGGTGGCGACCTCCTGGAGCCAGAGCTCCTCCAGTGCTGAGGAGGAACTTGGTGCGGAGAGAAGCCCCCAGAAGTTGCTCGCTACCTCCAGGTGCAGAGGAGGAGTGTTTTGCCATGTGTGACCAGCACTGCCTGCCATCCTGCCTCCGGAGAGCTGGTCTTGGGCTGCATGCACACTGCCTTCCCGCCTTCAGGTAGTGGCCCTTGCTGAGGAGCACGGCTGTCGTGCTCACACCTGGGTGAGGTGGCTGCAGGGGCTCTCAGACACAGCAAAGGTGCACTTAAATGGCAGGTGGGCACCTCAGCTGCCTTCCCTGCTGAAAGGGAGTTCTTGTTTCAGGACTTGATGCAGTAATGGCAGCTGAGCGCAGTCCAGTGAATGCCAATTCTGAATGTGACTCTGTTCCTGATGGCAGTGCTGTGGAAAATAGCTGGATCCTGCATAGGATTTGCATGCAATCAGCTGGAAAATGGATCAGAAATCTTTCTGGTTAAACAAATGATACTTGTCTGTGACTCTGTCTGGTTTGTTTCATAGAGCCTGCCCTGGGCTCTCACCACAAGTCTCAACCTTTCTTCTGATACAGTTCAACCATAGACCCCCCCCCTTTAAAGGTAAACACACTGAAAGCAAATATTCTCCCTCACTAGCTGCAACTTATGAATGTGAAACTTTCACTTGCAGGAATTCAAAAAAAGAAGCTGACCTGAACCTGGCACAGGCTCGTATGAGAGATCTTGACGCTCAGCTGAATGCAAAGGAAGCTGACCTGGCAACAGCTTTGAGTGAGAACCGGACTTTGGAGAATGGCCTCCGTGAGTTAAAGGATCAAGTAGTCACTGTAAGGCTTGTTCCTGGAATTTCAACTTTGCTTTTGCTCCTGAAGTTTTGCTTGTTTTATCTCAAGCTAGTTAGAGATTTAAAAGTAAAATCAGGCAAAGGCTATTATCTGTGACAGTGACAGGTGGACAAAAAAAGATTTCTCCTCTTGGTGAAAGCAAATGCTGCTAATAGTTGGTTCATTAAAACTTCCAGCTGTTGTAAGTACCTTTAATTCTTTTCTATGACTGTAGTAGCTATGAATTTTCATCTACTGACAAACAATGATGAAATGTGAGCTGCTATAGGCCCTGTAGTAAAGGGAGGATTTGATGGACCCTGCTTCATTATGCTTGAATCTCTGCAGAACGAATACAACTTGACTGTTTCTTTGAGCTCTTGTGCTGTTTAAGTTGCTACTCTTTCAGTACTTTCCAACACAGTATCTTCATTCTTAAATATGATCATTGATCTATTTCAGGGTCTTTACAGTGAAAACTTTTTGCTGAATAGTTTGAGTAAAATAAGTTTATACTTGGAATAGTTTTCATGTTAAGAATTAATAAAAATTATATGGGACGTAAGGAAGAAGTTGGGAGAACTTAGTACTGTGAAAGGGAAGAATACTTGCAGATGGTACAACTTATTCATCAGAAGCACTTTTTTTGCATTTGAAATAAAGCTTAGCTGGTGCAATGCAGGGCTGCATACATCATCTGCTGGAGATCTGGCCTACATAACAATTAACAACATTTCATTGCAAATGTGCTGGATCCCACAGAAATTGGCCCAGTAGAACAGTAGAATAGTCAACTTCACTTACTGCATTTTGATTGCTGCAGGAATTAAATGGAATAACCTGTAATAAGTTGTCTGTCTTAGTTTGGAAGAGTAACCTTAATTTTGATTACCCTTATGTCTTTCTCTTCTAGCTGGAGCTGTCACTGGAAGATGCCAAAAAGCATCTCCATAGTGAAATGTTGAGAAGGGTGGACCTGGAAAATCATTTGAAAACTTTGCAGGAAAAAATGACCTTCCAGAAGTGTCTTCATGAAGATGTATGTTTTAGCTTATTAACAAGGGTTTTTTAGGTGTCTATGACCCTTGGATGTCCTTAAAAGCAATGTTAAGTTGTGCCTTATCCTTAGAAAGATAACTTAGCAAGTCAACTTATGGTAGTCCATCAGTCAATAAAATCTAACTAGGAAGACTTCAAGACAGTGTAGAACTTCATTTTAAACTGGCATAGTACCAGTAGGTATCTGGAATATAAGAAATTTCTCAGGCTGCACTCCTGAAGGTAACTACAATCACGGTGTACTACTTTGTGTAACTGAAAGTGCATACATCACAGTTGAAGTTCACTGATTTTTAGGCTTCTTGCAAGCTCCAGGAATCATTTAAGTTAACATTTTTTAGTGTGTATGGGAACTGTTGAGTCATGGCCTGAACAACTGATTGAGCATGTGGGGAAAAGACCTGGTCTGTCCTGAGAGTGCGGGTGAAGGTAATTCAGCTGTGTGACTGGAAGGGGTGGAGCCTGACTGCACTTCTTGTAGACCTCATTGAAGGGCTGAGTGCCAATGGAGAGAGAGCTCTTTCTGGAGATCCCTCCTTGCTGAAGCTTTCCCCTGCAAACCTAGAATCTTCTGATGTGTGAGCAATCTTTTTCCCTTGCTTTATAGCACCTTTCTATCGTGCCAGTCCTTCCATCATCACACCTCTGTTGCAATGCCTCTCCCACTGTATTGATCTATCCAATTGCTACAATAAGAACTTACATTCCCTTCGTCCTTAACGTTTACCAAATACTGTTTGTGAGCATTGCATTAGGAGTCAGTACATAATATGGAACTCAGAAGTGAATGCAAACCAAATTCCTTCTGGAAGGAGTCTGTGTGTGATTTCAGTGATAAAACTCCAATTTTTCTAACCCAGTTGCTGTAAGTTTTTGAATAAAACAAAAATAGGTAACTTCTTAAAGAAGCTGAAGTACACATGCATCTAAAGAAAAGCAGAGAAATTAATATGGATCAGAGAATTAATCTCCAAATTAGATGCAAGTTGCTTTGCTTAGTATTTTAACCAATGTTAGCAGTGAAGAAACAGAATCCAGCACAGCTACTGAGGTGTAGTGGAAGGACATGTAAGCTGTGAATTGAGGAATTACCATGCACTCAGTGGCAAATCTGCTATGGGACTGAATTTCTTGCTAAGCTGGTACAGGAAGTCCACAGTCTCAAACTGTTTTGGCTTGCTTATTCTCAGAAACTTTCTCTCCCAGGAGCTCAAGGAAATGAAAAGAGTCCATGAGAGCAGAATAGCAGAAATGGAGTCTGGTCGTCGGAGAGAATTTGAGAGTAAGCTCTCAGATGCTCTGCAGGGGCTCAGAAAACAGCACGAAGAACAAATTCAAGGATACAAGGAGGAGCTGGAGCGAACATTCAGTGCAAAAGTGAGTCTATGAACAATAAAGACGCCAATGTAAGTTCTCTGCACCTTAATATAATTTGTCACGCTAGAGTAAGTGGCTGATGGAGGCCTTGCATTCGCTGCAGAGCCTCTAGGCATAAGTGTGAAGGGTAATTAATGGCACTTACGGGATTTCAAAACAGCTTCAAGTTTGACAGCGGAACTTACTGCTACCAACACTTAGCTCCAACCAAAATTGGTTCAAGTATAAATACTGTTTCTTTGGGGAGCAGCTAGGAATGGCTAACGTAATAAAGCTGGTGATCATTCAGTCTACTAACAAATAAGTGTTTGACAAATTCAGGACCAAGGTGTGCTATGTTTATATAAAGAATTTTCAGAATTGTTGAATAAAATGTCAGTAAAAAAAAAAGCTAGTGAAATACAATACTGTGTTATTACAGTTCTGTAAGTATACTTCTAAAGTATAAATGTCCCTTGTAAGCTGTAACGTTGTATAAAGTAGGAAGGGTAGCTATGGAAGTAGTTTGACAAGTTGTCTTCCAGAAAAGGTCTGCAATCTTTTTTCCTAGCATAAGCTTTGTATTCAGGTAGAAGTCATACTTCCTTCTTATAGTGTTATAGGAAAGATCCCAGGGCTTCCTGGATTGAATGCAACATACAGTATTGATGTGCCGATAGTGCAGAACTGCATGATCTACTACATCTGCCTAGGAGTATTTTTCACTCAATGGTTCTTCTGGGTTCCTCCATGCTACAACTTCCTGTACTATAACACCCTACTGAATTTGTTTGGATGCTTCTGTCCAACTAGCGTAGTGTTCCCTGGAGATCTGGAAAGTCTCTTGTAGTAGCATGATGTATCTCAGTGCATGTTTTTTCAATTCTTGGAAAATATCAGGATTGACTTGTCCTTAAAAATAGCTTAGTGCTGCTTAGAGTGTGAAGTAGGAACTGTTTATTTACAGAACTTTTGGGGAAGAGCAAGAGCTTTCTAAGCATACTTAGTATCTTCTAGTCTTATGCTTTGACAAGCAATTTCCAAGCGTTCTTCATTGTTCTTCTGGAGAATCCAGTGACTTCATATGCCTTTCCAGCTTTGTAACTGGAACATCCTAATCCAGCACCTCACTACCTGAATGTTGTTGGGTTTTTGTTTTTTTTTTTTGTTTTTTTTTTTGTTTTTTTTTTTTTTTGTTTTTTTTTTTTTGTTTTTTTTTTGTTTTTTTTTTGTTTTTTTTTTTTGTTTTTTTTTTTTTTTGTTTTTTGTTTTTTTTTTTTTGTTTTTTTTTTTTTTTTTTTTTTTTTTATATGAATGTCAAACTCATGTAAATCTCCTTGAAAAAACTTTCTTATTTGGATCCTATTGGTATCTGCATAAGGTAAAACAGATATTTCCACATATAGCAGCTGGAAATCACTTTTTCCCTTTATTGTTTAAAATAGATGATCACAAGCAACTCATTTCTAACAGTGACTTTACCCATAGGTGGAGAATGCCCAGCTTTCTGCAGCAAGAAATAGTGACTTTGCCAATGCTGCTCGAGAGGAGTTAATGGAAACAAAGCTTAGACTTGGTAATCTGACATCTGAAATTAATCACTATCAAAGCCAGGTACTATCTTTTTGTATATTCCTAGTATTATATACCCGATACAAAATATTTCATCTCTAATACTCAGTGTAATTGTTTTGGATTATTTTTTTTTCCTCTAATTTTAGAATGCTGCTCTGGAGAACAGAGTGAAGGAGTTACAGGAGATGCTGGATAAAGATCGTGATCTACATCGAAAGCGTATGGCTGAAAAAGAGAAAGAAATGGCACAGGCCCAGAAGAAGGTTCAGGAACAGTTGGAAGAATATGAGCATCTCTTAGATGTGAAACTGGCTCTAGATCTGGAAATAAATGCCTACAGAAAGATGCTGGAAGGAGAGGAACAGAGGTAGGTTATAGCAAGATCTTCATGTGAGGACTTGCCCCATCCATGGTCTCTGCACGAACTGAATGTATATTCAAAAATGCAGTAGATGCAAGAAACAAATGCTGTTTGCAATGAGGATCACCATTTAGCTCAAGTATCATCTTCTGTAGATAAATGGTCATATCCATCACAACAGGTATGAAGATAAAGTAACTTGACAAACTAAAATGAAGGTTCAAATCCACTAGACATCCCTCTTTAGAACTGATTACTTTCAAAGTTTTTTGGACTAAAACCCAGAGTTGTATCAACTCTTGAACCCTTGAAGTCTAAAACAGCCATCCTTTTCCCCTTATCCATCAGTATTTGGTGCTGATGTCACTTTGAGATGGAGTAATTACACAAAAACTTTAAGCATGCAGCATATAAGGGCATAGTCAGTGTGGGTTTTATTCTACACCCAGCTAGCTCAGAAATCCATTTAACGATCAGAACTTCAGCATTTGGGGCTGTATGCATGAATGAAAGGAGATGATAACTACTAGCTCTTAACTGTCCAGACACTCCTTAGTAAGAACAACATGAACTGAGTTAATGCTAAGGGTCAAGAGTTTAAATAACTTCTATTAAAGTGTGTGTGTAAGTAAAGAACTGCAGTTGAAAATTTATCAGTATAAGCTTGCTCTGAACTTTAGGTCTGGGGTTGTGTTCCAAACCTAACAAGCTACTTAGTTACTCTTGCCAGCAAAAATAAAGTCTTATCAAGGCTTCACGGAAAGCTTCAAGGTAAGAAGCTGTTAGGCTTGGCTGTCCTGATAGTAGTGAGAAGAAATAACATTCACTTGAATATCTACAATGCTTATTTTGCTCCTTCCAGGCTGAACATATCACCTAGTGCATCTTCACATAGCATTGCAACTCAAGCAACAAGTGAAGGGCGACGGTTTCTGCATGGAAGAAAAAGGAAAATGAAAGCCAGAAAGAGAGAGCATAGTGCTGGATTTAAGACTGTTCAGCATGCTTCATCTTCTGGAAAAGTGTCTATAGAAGAAATTGATGCAGATGGGAATTTTGTCAGGCTTAAAAACAACTCTGATGAGGTACTTGTTCAATTTTGTTCTTCCTTCACTGCGAAGTATGACTGCTTGTGCACTGATTTGTGGCTTAGAGATTACAACAGGGATGTTGAGATGAGAGCTTTCCAAATGTTTCTTGAACTAACTTGGCTACTGCCAATAGATGAGGACCAAGTGATATTCATACTGCAGGTGTCTTGCTCTCAGGCTTTTGGAAGAGGAGCACTGGCATCTATGATGCAGAAGCCAACCATCTTTAGTTATTTCTCATTAGAATCAGGGTAAAAGTATTGCAAGCACTTCATATCCTTGAGAAACTAAATAAGGATTAGTAAACTGGATGACAGCTTACTAATTAGAAACACAACTAAAAGGTTGACTAGGAGTGACGGTATCTAATCAGTGTAGAGGTCTTCACTAACGAATTGGATGACTCAGCTAGTTTAATCTGCAAATCCAGAGTTGTCCCAATTATCAGAACTCCAAAACTTGCAGCTGATAGCCCAGGTGCCTTAGCCTGAAATGCCTTAAACCTTCAAAGACCACTATATATATAACAGCTTAGATTAATATGTATGAATACATACATGCAGTCTGAGTTAAGCTGGTCAAACACATCTCTGGTTTATCATAGCCCTTCTAGAAAGAATAACATGATCCTGGTTAGAATACTATCCCTATTGAACAGATGTACCCGAATTTCTGGGGTGAAGAATAACCCTAAGACAGTACTAAGAAACTTCTGGAAATTTAAGGTAGCTTTATAATTGAATATAGTCTTCCACCTTATAGAAGAAGGACCAAGTGACCCTTAAGACTGAGGAGGGTGTTACACTTATGAGTGCTGTAGTGTTGGTTTGTAATGCTGAGAAACTTCTTATTCTGCAGGATCAGCTGCTACACGGATGGGTGCTGAGAAGACATCTTGAGAGTGTGTCAGATGTAACATACAAATTCCCCTCACAGTTCACTCTTCAGGCAGGCCAAGTAGTTACGGTAGGTCTGTAACACTTCATCAGTATTCTTGAATCTTCTTGAATAGAAGAACTAGCCTGCCAGGGATGAGAGTAGCTGAATTTGTTAGTGAATGTCTTTGGTATTGGAGTAGTTGGAGTTGTATGTGTTAGAATGGGTCAGATGTAACTACAAATAAGAAGAATCAACATTGTCTCACTTCAAGCTTTTTGCAGATCTGGGGTGCAGCTGCTGGTGTAAGCCCAGGCCCTAGTGACCTGATCTGGAAGTCTCAGAAGTCTTGGGGATCTGGGTATAACATTGGTGTTACGCTCATCACAGATGAAGGTGAGGTAAGTGAGTTGCAGTTTCTGTCCTTCTACTAAAGTGCCTTGTTGTGCTTAACTCTTAAGCTTCCTTGATGGTGACTTAATTGTACTGCAGGAACTGGCAGAGAGAAAACTAATGCATGTACCCAGAGAAGAAGAAAGTGGTGAGCAAGATGATGAGTATGAAGAACTAATGGGAAGTGAAGTGGAGCTTCCACCTCAGGTAAGATGCCTGAAACTTAAATACAAGCAATTGAAGAATTCTGGTAGCCAATTTCTTTACACTGTGTGGATATACTTCCCCAAATATGACCCAAATCCAATTCTTACTGTTTTTCCTGATGTCAGACCAAAAGAAGAAGAAAAAAGAAATGTTGTTTGGTTTCATGATAGTGATTCCTGTGAGCATCCTTAAGCAGGTGAGATCAGTGAGAACTGTGCTTGCCATCTCAGCTTGCTTCACTAATAATGCTTTAGTCTCTCGTCCCATGTAGGCTGTAGCTTGCATGGCTTTGCATCAGAAACAAAATTGATGCTTTTCTTACTTTTTGGCTGAATATCATCAAATAATTAGAGACCAAACAATTAACACTATTGCAGAAGAATATCAGCTTTTTATGTATTTGAACATCTATCTCACTGCAAATATACTTGCAAGCTGTTATTCCAAAAACAGAATGCAAACAAATATTTTCATTCTGTGGGAATGAAGTGACTTATCTGATGCTTAAAACAGTGTACTGGACTTGTTCTAAAGTACCTGACTCAAATTCACACTAAGAAAATAGAATATTTTCTTTCAAAAATACCAAATTTAATGCCCTACAGGTGAATCTGGATAGGCTGCGGTTAACAGTAGGCAACTGCAGGAGCTCAATCACTTTGTCCAAGTCATCAATAAAGATATTAAACATAACAGGCCCCTGTATCAACCCCTGCCAACTTGATTTCCTCCATTCACTACCACTCCCTGGGCCCGGCCCTCCAGCCAGTTCTTTACCCAGCAAAGAATGTACCTATCCAAGCCATGAGCTGCCAGCTTCTCCAGTTACCATCCCTGGAGATTTTCAAGAAAAGGGGAGGTGTTGCACTGAGTGATTGGTTTAGTGGGCATGGTGTGAAAAGTTGACAGTTGGACAAAGTGATATCAGTGATATCAGGTCTTTTTCTACCTTAATGATTCTATGATTCTAAAATGCTGAAATCAAAGTTCATGGCTGTAATGCTACAATGGGATGGAAAGAACTGTGATAAAAGCAGGGTGGCAAGGATCTCCAGTGAGAGATCTCCAGTGAGAGCCCTCGTTTCCACTGCCAAGCCTTAAATGAGGTCTGGGAAGGGCTGGATCCTGGCTCCACCCCTTCTGGTCACTCGGATGCATTGCGCTGCATGCACCTGAGCTCCCCCGGGTTGGCTTTGCCTCCCCACCAGGTGCTCAATCACTGTTTCAGGCTGTGACTTGGCATTTCTGCTATAGTGGTATATTGACTGGCTACTGGTTTCTTGCAAACTTGATCATGAGTTTAAGGCACTCCAGTGTGAACTTTGTTTCAGAAATTACTGTCTTATTTTGGTGGGTGAAATAAGCATCTTAGCTGTGCCTTACTCTTAAATAATACTTCCTTCAATATTTCCTAAGTAGAAACAAAGTACAGATACAAATCATGGTAATAGAATTAACACATCAATAGAATGAGCACGTTTTAGCATACGTGTTAGTTTTTGGGTGCATCTGATGCTGAAATGCCCTCTGAAAGACTCTCCATTGCCTCTGAGTTGCTTCTGTCTCACCATATGAGCCTGAAGTAGTTCATTTTGAGCTCTTCAAGTGCACATTAGTACACTAGTAGCTTTTTTTTTTTTTACTTGCTTTATATTATGTGGAGTTATTGCTGAAGTACCTTGGGGTACCATCTTTTTCAAGAAAACTGTACCTCAGAACAGGCAGTTGTCTGCTTAGTTCTTTCCTTGTCCTTCTTTTGAAACTGAATCTGAATATCTATTTTACCATCTGGTTTAGTGTCCATCAGAGTCTTACATTGCTGGTGTATTTTCAGTCTCACACTATAAAGGATAAGACCTTGTCTAATAGGTTACTGAACACTGTTCTGTAATGCTGTGCACTGGAAGCCTGAATGGCATACACCAAAATGCCTGAATGTACTGGTGGAAATAGTGTTTGAAACAGGGCCTCTCCTCAGTATTTTGAAGGCTCTTTTAGTTGACTGATAATATGGCTTGTCCTGCCATCAGTGATGGAAAGCAAAAGCAACTTCATTTCTTTATCTTCATGATGAAACACTTACTGTTTTATCAGCAACTTTACAGTACAGTTATGTGCCACTTATGGTAAGAATCCATTCTAATACTCCTTCTCAAATACTAACATCCTTCCCATCTGCTGGATTACTCTCGTACTACTGACTGAAGTTTGAAGTTTACCTATGTTTGTGCAGTGTAGGTAATACTGAGATAACAGTTTTTTGTTTGTTTGTTTTATTAACTAAGTTGTTTAACTTCCCGTAGACAGCAAAATGATGTAAAGAATGCACAGTAGTGCTTTAAGGCAGGGTTTCCATGTTTTGCTCTTCTTTGTTTCTGCTCTCTTCCAACGTGAGTAGCATGAATTTGCATGTCAGTTCGGTTCTGATGCTTCCAGAATTCTGGAGTACTGATAGCTTGATAGCTTTTATTTAGTTTTGATTTTTTTAATTAGCATTAAATAGGAAGTTTGTAGAAAGAATGCATGCTTCTTAGAACTAATGTCTTGATATTTTATTTCTGCAGCAAAATGAAGATCCCAGCTGTTCTATTATGTAATATGGACATGGAGATGATCACTTGAAAACACTTCTAAACCTCAAGTGACATTTTGGACTTAAGTGTGTGGTGGTACCTTCTGCAATATTTGAAAACATCTTGGAATTTACATCTCCCATCTGACCTCTTTGTAAGAAAAACTGTCCATGACATAATGCCTTCTGATACTGTACCCTGTGCTGGAATCACTGAAACGAAGATCAGTAGAATACAAGCTCTGTAGGAAGCTCTTTTACTCTGCCACAAGGATTTGATTTCCATGACCTGCTGAAACAAGAGTGTGCACAGTTCACAAAGCTGTTTGATGCATGTCCTAGAAGGATGATAAATAATTGAGACTGAGCATAGGCTGTCTCAGCTTTCTCAATATTCTGGCATGCTGTTTCTCCAAAGGCGATTTCTGTTCCAAGCCAGAGTGGGTAACTACCTGTGCCAGATCATGTCACAGCTGGGATGTTGTGAGCAGTTGGCTGAAGTAACACATCCTGAAGAGTGCTGACTATGTGAAATGGTTTCTGCTTGTATCCTGATGCTGAGATGTCTAGATCACTAGCTGAAGAACTTCCTAGAGTAACAAAATTTTTCAAGTCAAATCAAACTGTGATGTATTCCTCTTGTTTATTAAATGTGCTGTTTCTTTATTCTAGTACATGGAAATTACCAACTGCAGTATTTCATGTGTCTAGATGCAGCATAGCTTTTAGTTCTGATTTGCTGGAACAATAACATTGACAGATATATCCTGCAAATGTGAAACATTCCAACAGAAGGTACTGTAACTAGCAATACTAGCACTCTGGTCCCAGAAAGCCAGCATTCCAAGTGGCTTGGAAGAAAAATAATGATAAAAATCAAAATGACAAAGGTGCATTAAAAATATTAGCTCTTAGTTGCTGTGTACTGAAGGTCTGACAAGGGCAGTCTGCAGTCCTGCTTTGTATGTCTAGCTGGGAAGTGGGGGCAGAGTGCTATCTGTTGGCCAGTACTTAATTTAATAGCTTTGTAGCTATCTGAAGGCTGACCTCTAGCCCTTAGAAACCATGTGGTCAGCCTTCATAATCCCTTCTTTCAGCATCTGTTTACCAAAATGCTTACCTGGTGGTTATATGGCAAAGAAAGAACCTCAATGAGCCTTGCAGGTCCTCTTCTCTTTAAGAGCATAAGCAGCTGATGTTGCAGATCAGTCAGTGCTGGCTTTTTTGTCTGCATCTGTTATCTTACCAAAATATTAAGTTCTGAGTTTTGAGATCTGTTCTATAGTTGGATGCAGTTATTAATATGAGGATTTTCTTACACTAGCTTAATGTTCTTAAATTAAGCTGTTTAGGTCTTTAAAAAGATGAAAACTAATGCTGATTTAATACATTTTATCAGTTTTGAACTCCTGTTATACCTTTTGCTCCATAGAGAAATAAATGTTGCTATATCTTTCTATATTTATCTTTATGTTGAACTTTTTATTGTTAAAGAGATTTTTCATGAACAAATATTAAAATCTAAGATATTTATAGGTAAATTAAATAAAAGTTGGTTTATTGATGGTTTTTTTGAGTAGCTCAAATGATTTGGAGTAATACAACTCCCTGTAGAGCTTTAAGAAACCTCCACCCCTCTACTATATTGTGCTGTTTGCATCCATCACTCAGTTCCTCAAATAAAGCTGAATTGTAATGAATTTCATTTAAGAGTAGCACTCAGTACTTTACATGACAACTCTAGACAAGGTAAAGATGGTATGAAGCAACAACCGCTGCGTGGGTCTTGATATAAAATAGCTAGAGTTGGTGTCAGAAACCCTAATGCTCATTAGGGTGCAGTTGCAGGGTGCTCAATAGGGAGCCACAGACTGCTGCAATGCATGCCAGATGTAGCTATGCTTCATGTTTCCTCCATGTTTAGATTTCTGATTTTATTCCAGTGACAAGGCTATTCTACCCAAGGCACTTCCTAAGTAATGTCATTACCAGGTTCAGAAGATCAAGCCATTTTGTTAACCATTCTTCTCCCTGTCTACTGCTTATTTACCAAAGCAAAATGCAGGTGGTGAACTCTAGTTCATAACAGCTTTACTTCTTGGCTGTGTGCACTCGAGCAATAGTCCTGTCACAGCTCCAACCCCAACCAACCCCAAAGCACAAGTAGAACAGCTGTACACTGAGTTGTTTGGTATTTAGCTGATAAGCTGTGAATCTTAAATACTTTAAAAGTCCAAACATTTTGTACTCAGACCATCACAGCTACTTTTGTTTAAGAACTAGGTTGGGCCAGGTTACTTTCTGTATTGCTGCTCTAATAACTACTAGTTACTCACTCGTGAACTTGGAAAACACCTAATACATCTCTGCCTTTCTGGGGTTATTTGCTAGTAATTAGGCAACTGTAGCCAAAGCTTTAAAGAACAGTCCTTTACTTCCTTTGTCACCACTGTATCAGCCAAGGTCAGAGATAGGAGAAACTGGAAGGGCATGGTTTGGATAGCTGGTTACAAGCTATTTATGTTTCTTACATGGAATAGTTACTGCACACACGGTACATGTGAAATTCTTTCCTCTCTCAGGAACACTGCTTCTGGACTACAGAACCAAGTAGAGCTTAAAACACTGAAACTGGATTCAAGCCCTTTTGTCTGTGAAGAGTTCTCTTTCCTTTTTTTCATTCCCCTATCTTGACCATAGAGTATTGGACAAGGTTGGAAAAAGATCATGTTTGTCTCAGGATGCTGAATTTTTCAGTCATTACTACATCCACATTTCCTGAGAAGCAGGAAAAGGCTAACAGAAGAATAATTAACTCTATATTCACTTTAACAGTGCTTAAGCCTGAGTCCTTCATTTTGAGGCCCTTTTTGCATGTTTCAGTTACAACATTTGTCTTTTTACCTCTGCCACTTTTCATCTTCATCATTCTCCATCCTTTAAAGAAACAGACAATAGCAGAAGTGTTGCTAACTTTCCATCTGTTTGCAGCCATGACCAGTGATACTCACCCATTTATCTCAATGGAGGTCTATGCAAGCGGTGGAGCTACAATCAGTTCACACTTGGTTCAAAGGACTCCTATTCTCCTGCTATAAGAAAATGTTAATAGATATTATGAGTGTCACACAGCCTGTGACAGGAGAGCAAGATTATTACAATTCCAGTTGCTGAGGTGCCATAAAACTAATAGTTTGGGGTATTTTTGATGTTCTTCCCCCCTCCCCCCCCATTGAAATGATTTATCTAGCAAGAGTGACCCTCCAACACAAAAATAAAAGCCAGAGCTACAGGAATAGAAGTGGCAACCACTCTTATCCCACCGACATATTTATTAAGTTTGGTCAGCAAATTATAGGAATCTTCAATTCTGAGAACTTGTACTTAGTACAACAACATCGTAATATTGACAACAATCACTTTGCCTTTTGTCAACATACAATGTGAAACATGGATTAACTTGTTCACAATAAATTACAGTGTGATAGATGGAAAGGGCTCAATGATATCAGTAACTTAGGAACTCATTGCAGTTAGCTTCACTTACAGTATTTATAAAAATTGTTTTCAATAGTAAAATCATTGCAACAAAAGACTTTTTTTTTTAAAAAAAAAAAAGGAAGAAACAAAACCATGTACAAGATTAGCAAATAAATGCATTTTGGGAGCAACAGTGAGCTACCAGTAAACACTTCATACAGTGATCTTCAAGGCACAAAGCAAAAAAACTGGGTATGGGTTTTTTTGCAGGTTGATGGTGTCAGGGAAGGTAAAATTTTTTGGAATATAAAATAAATACATTTTAAAAAGACGCATACAAAAGTCAGTAAGTCAGTCAAATAGCAAGGCTTTCACAGAATGCCACACTGACAACATTTGTGAATCCATTTCAGTCATGAAATCATGTTCACAGCTTGAATGACACAATCACTGAGGCAAGGGTACCATCACTTCAACATAATTAATTGGGAAGAAGCCAGACTCTCCATTTAACATCCCCTCATACCAATTCTCATCAATCTGATTGGTCAAAGTTATGATGTCCCCTTCCTTAAACCCAAGCTCGCCTTCATTTTCTGGTTCAAAGTCATAGAGAGCTTGGCAGCAGGGCTGATCCACGTGCATTGAAGAACCTGCCCCCGTGACAGAAAAAAAAAGCATTACAAGAGGCTTTGCAGAATTTCATTATCCACAAAACAAGAAATTAATAGGCTAGAAATGCAGCTGTCATGATTTTTGCACATGTGTATTTGCAGGAGCAAGGCTTCCAGGTGCTCCTGCATAAATGCTTCCTACTGCACTTTGCTTGAGCAGTGAGGGACATTTCTGGGTTACTGCTCCCCAGGTTCATGTGTTCAAGTCTTCTGCTATTCGTGTCCTTCATCTGAACTAAAGCAATGGTTATGCTAGTAATGGTGTTGCCTGACTAAGTCCTACAGATGAAAACAAACAGCAACTCTACCAACACAACCTGGCTGTTCTGTGACTTGCACTGCTTGCTCGCATCCTGTTATAACAATCTTCAAGCAACATTACTCTTAAACACAGTAGTAAGGACGTACATTTACAGGAAAAAAAAAACAAATGAAGGTAAAAAACAATCACCATGAGCAAAAGAAGTTAACTTCATAAATGCAGTCACCCAGTCACTGTCATGAAGAGGTGATTAACTGGTTTGGGTCCATGGCATAGACATGTATGTAGCACATTCCTTCATTCACACTTACAATAATGTATTCTAATAAAAGGTAATCCAGTGTTTAAATTGTAAAGCTCAGCAGACAAGGACTAGTGAGAGGTTCAATCACAGTTCAGCCATAACAGATTTTCAACAGTGTTGGCAGAATATCCAAGCAGAAGTCTGCTAATTTGAAATATACTTCTACATGAAGAATAGGAGGAAAGACCTCATGCTGCTGCCACATAAACTGCAGTAAAACACAGTACAGCATGACAACTCTTTTAACACTACTACTAGGATTACAGTGGTTAAACCTTTGAAGTTATTGTGGTTGTCCCACTTGTAACATCGCAACAACTCTCAAGCATCCCAGTGGTAGCTCAGTTATCATGCTGGTAATCCTGTGGTCAGCCTGAAGACTAATTTTTGTCTGCATCGATACAGCAATGCGGATAAAATGGCTAAGGTGTTAAAAACACTGGTCATGTTTTCTGATCTTCTAATCACAGTAATGTACAGGAAACTACTGAAAAGTAACTGCTGGTATTTTCTAAGAACAGGGATCAGAAGACTTCTAGGAAACACTTATTCTGCTGGTCAGTAATAACATTTGGTGTTAAAATTGGGAAGTGGGAATTAATTTTGTTTGGGGATATGTTCTATCCTTTATAATAAAGGTTCTTTTCTCCTGTTCTAACAATGCAAGAGAGCTGTCAACACAAAGGCCCCCTTCAAGTAAGCCATCCCAGGATACTGCTGAAACAAAGCTGCACTTGCTCTCTGCCTGTGGAAAGCATGGGGTAACAACAAAGTTTCACAAGAGCAAACTGAATTACGGCTTGTCCAATACAATGGTGCAGGCCAAAGCTTGTTTCAAGACATATTTCTGCTGAAATAGTCCATTGACAGAAAAGATGATAAGCCACAGTTTTACAACAAAAATGGACTGACTGCATTCAAAAATAGCTGAGCTATTTCCAGAGTCTCTGCCAAGGTAGAGCTGATACCAACTCACCAGAACTGTCAGCAGCAGAAGGCAGCGCTCGGAATAATTGACAAAGTTCCTCGCCTTCACCAGCTGCTCCGATGGGGCTAATTTATTATTGCAAGTCAGTTCAAATCTGACAGCAAGGTACCCGATAGGAGATGGATCACATTTGGTTCAATTTAAGTTCCAAAGGACTGAAAAGAAGTGTCTGGCAGCCTGGAAAGATTTTAAAATAATGGTCACAGCCAATACGACCGGTTTCACTCCAGGCTGTTGGATCAGTCAGAGTCTTCATTAGAATCAGGCAGCTGCTGCTACTGTATAATCCAATGAGACAAAGCTTCCCTGACAAAAGTAATGGGGGCAGCGCTGCTTGACGATCTGCAACACACTGTTTAACATCACAGAACTGGTGACATGACTGCAGCCTTTTCCCATCTATTAAATACTTGCTCTTCTTCTGTTGCAGAGACTTAAGCTAAAGAAATAACACTTTTTTTTTCCCTGAAGGCAGGTTTTACGTTAACTTGCAGCACCAGGCCCATCTCCTTAATTCTGCCACCGTGGAGATAAATTGTCACATTTCACTGTGTTCAAGGATGACCAATCATAGTACACAGATCACTTAAACCTGGACAGTACAAACGGAAAATACAGCACCAAGCAGGCTGAGCAAGTAGCTGTCTGTGATTTCTGAAGCATCACAGGATAAAACCAGAGCAATGAGTGTTGGTTTTTTTGTTCTTGTCTTTCCAAAAGGAGTTACTCCCATACCTGCACATACTCCTCTTCTACACCAAGATATATGTATTTGGTAGCAATTACACTTTAATCATCAGGAGCTGGAAGCTTACAAAGATAATTAGCCCCAGTCTCCCTCACAGCTGAAGTGTGTAAACATTTAGATGCCTATGTTAAAATCCAGCACATGGCAACCAGACCCAATTAGTTTATACCACAGTCCAACCCGACAAACAAGAAGAATGAAATGCATGATGTAACACAGCATTTAAGAGTTCTAGAGCAGATGATGCTCACAGCCCCAGCTGATTAATGAGGGTAACAATGAATTAGAATAAAAAAATTGGAATAAAAAATTGATTTATTCTCTGTGCTTAATCAAAGTAACTAAATAATTTACAACATTAAAAAGACGTTTCTGTACACATTTGCAGAGCTGGAGTCACAGGTCATTAGTAGTGAGTAATCCCCACGTGTTAGGAATTGCATAAAGGAAAATACCATTTCTGCTCTGAGAAACTAATACTTAACCTAGACAGCTATAGTGAAACACAGGAAAAGTCATTTCAACACTCAGAACTGGATCATGGTAGTTGTGAATGTGTCACACCTTACTTTTAACTGTTCAGTTGATATTTGTGAGCTCACTGAATGCTAAGATACTGCTACCTTCAACGATAGCAGCAGGGAAATTAAAGGTCAACATCTTAGTAGAGCCAATGTGTAAACAGGGGAAGTTGGATGTGTTGGATGAAGCTTTCTAAGCAGAAGAAGAGGATGATTATGATGCTATCCCTCCATCATACGGAGATCTTACAACATTGTGCAGAGTTGTCCTTCGAGCCACCTGGTTCACATTTATAAATCACAGACCACAAATCAAATCAAATCTGTTTCACAGTGTTAAGCAGCAAGAGGAAGGCTCTCCATTTACAAGCAGGGTACATTCACCCCACTATAACTCCACAGAAATTCATGTGGACAACAGAAAGAAAGAAGATAAATAATGATTTCAGGAGGCAAACAGAATCCACAGCTTTATAATCTAATGGAGGAAAAAAAAACTACTGAGTCTAAATCTTTCTAATACTAAGTGAGATTAATTTAAATCTTTATACTATTAACAACACTAATTGCAGCAACTGAAACTATATTTTTCCCATACTTCCTCTTTCTCTCTTTTATGACTATGTTTTCTTTTCTGTTCTGAGAGTACTGACTGAGCCAAGCAGTAAGTGAAAGCCCATCATTAAAAGCAAGCAGCTGCTGCTGTAGTGTATGAATGGAATCGACAAATGGAACTGGCTCACTCCTTTCCCACCTTAGTGATCAGTGGCCGTTCATTTTTCAGTTCTTTCAGTAAATTTTAGCTCATAAAAACTGCCTTTTTTTTTTTTAAAGTAAGCAAGGTGGCAGCATCCTTGATCTGTCACCACTCACCACAGGCATAAGGGAGATAGGGCAAAAAAATTTATTCATGTGGAAATGTGGAAAAGTTGCTTCAGTGAGTAGTGGTAACCATGCTCATTATTACAACTTTCACACACAACTTTCATGGGCTTTCAATAGTTATTCCCATTTTTTCTTCATTTTTTTTTTCTCTCCCCTTCCTCGATAGAACCAGGCTCTGACCACAAGAAGGAACCCTACTACCACAGCAAGGGATATCTAACAATCAAGGAATCACAGATTAGCTTGGGGGAGAAGAGATCACTGAGTTCCAACCCCTGCCACAGCCTGGTTCCCACCCACTAGATCCCTTTAATCCAGGCCTGCATCCAACCTGGCCTTGAACATCTCCAGTAATTCAGCTAAAAAAACGCACACATTTCCGTGCATATTTCAGGGGAATGAAAGGACATTAAAGTAAATTATGTTAACAAAATTAGTTAGGCCAAAGTTAGTCTCCCTGAATTCTACATGGCTAATAGTCAAGATCCTGAGCTGATCACTTACACAGAGAGTGTTGAGAGAAATTAGCAGCTGGAGACTTTCCAGACAGTGATCTAACACACCCAATTAGGCATCTGTCTTTTCAAGAAACAAAATGCTTTCTGCAAATGATTCTCTCTCTTCTTACCCTTCGTGGCAACACAAAGAACCTAAAAAGAACCAACAGAGTGCCACACCTCAAATTCAGATGGTAAAAGATGGAAAGAGGAACCCTGGCTTCACAATTTCATTTCCAAACCTGGGGAACAAACTGGAGTCAAATACCTGGATACAGATACGCTATGAATCCATCATTAGCGTGATACAAGCAGTGCAACAAGCAACAATCTGGTACAAAAAGCCACCAAAATGTGAAGTCTGTGGCCACAGGCTTACCTGATGACTTTATAGAAGAGCTATAAGCAATCCCATTGTGCTGCTGATTATCACCAGTTTCCAGAGTTGTAGTTATTACAGGTTTGGGCTTAAATTCACGTTTAGGCCGACTAGATGCTACATTTATTCTGGAACACAGAGAAGAGTGGCAAGAGATTCACTCAAACAAATACAGTTTCCACCCAGATTCAGTACTTTTGTATTTGAAGGGTAAGGAAAAACCTTTCTGCTGTGGACTTTGGACTTGTATTAGATTTTTTGGAGGAAGGTGTGAGGAAATGTTATTCACTAAACGGTGCTCAGTTCTAATGCACATGAGTTTCAGCAAGGCCCTATTTTATTTAATGCTATGATCCTGCTGACAGAGGTAAAAAAGCTTAACAGCCTGAGTCTGAGAAGTGCTGAGCATCCACAGCTGCCACTGAGTTCAGCAGAAGTTCCAGGAATGAGCTGTCTGGAAAGCTCAGCTGTAAATGACATATGCAGAAGCCCAGCCAGGACAGAGGCCCAGTGAATGCATCTCACATGGTGCATTTTCATTAGAGAAAAAAAAAAAAGGGGGAAATAATCATTCGAACAGCAAATCTGCCACAGCACCTCTTGCTACATGTGCATGTGGCCCTACTGAGACCACCCCATTACAATGGCCCTTCAGCTGGAATGTTGCAGGGTATACAGGTACTGCTACTCCCATATGGTACTCACATCCATCACTTCAGTTCTGTTCTCAGGAAAGTCTCAAAGAAGTTACGTGACTCTGACTGTACTACTAGTCCATGCTATAGCAGTGCTCAAGTCATTAAGGTCTCCTGTTCCCTGTTGCTTTTCTGAGTGACGTACAACAAATTAATGACAGCACCTTTCTTCCTATTAGTGTGACACAAAATATCTGGCTTTTCACAAGTTCATTACATCACAACTGTATTCCTCGCCAACTGGCACGTTCTTTATTTTGCTGCAGAGTTTTGTTATGCCCATAATCTCAGTGAAAACAGACCAACTGCCCAGCAAAGACTCCAAAACAATGTTCAGAAAGTATGCAAGTTTAAAAAAAAAATCTACAAACAACCGGAGGCTGTCCTACTTAACTGCTGCAGATGTGAGGGGGAGAGTCTGCACACTCTCAAAGCTTGCTGGAGAGACCCCATGGCACATTAAAGGCTCACGGTCCACAGTACATTGCCAGGTTGTAACGTTTTAAAAACAACGAAGCCCAGCAGGGCACAAGAGCACAGCAAGCGTGCATCTGTTGTGCTACAAGATCTGCTGCTACCAGATCTGCTGCTTCTGTGACTTTTCATATTCAAGAACCTGAACTACAAAAGAGACTCAAAGTTTTCTTACGCGTTCAGTCTTACCGGTTTTGCAGCTTGCTCTGCAGATCCTCCAATATTTCTGTAGATTGTTTGTGGTAATCTAGTGCTGCTTCTACAAACACAGCCAACTGGCTAACTTGCTCTACCTGAAAGACAGAGAGCAAACAGTTTTTAAGAGCCTGCAGTACCTTCAGCTGAAAGACAAACAAACATCATTCAAAACAGATTTGGTATCTCAAAAGACCGTGATACCATGTGGGACTACTGAAAAAGAGCATATGTGATTTTATCAAAGGAACTGCCAGTTGGAACCTGAACAAAACTGAGGTGTAACTTCTAGTTCACTAACTCAGGGCTGGGTCCTTAAGTCATTTCCTTTCACAGTGCACAAATCCTTTTTGCTTTCAACTTCCAAGCCAGCTGTCTGTCAACACCCAAGGCTGAAAGAGTTGCAGTGCACAACCCCTTAGCAGGTGAGAGAGGAGCCTTCCTGATCAGCAATGCTGGGACAAGTTACACTGGGACAACTCTTGTGACTCAGACCCATTAGTGCTTATTAGCCATGTTTATGAAGTACAGTTCTGAAATCATCTGGACTTACCTCACTAGATGGCAGCATTTTATATGTAAACCGATAAATGAAACATGATTTATCTGCTATTATCCAAACCTACTTGAAGAAGTATCAGCAAGTCATTCAAGTGTATGAATGCTAAGGAAGGATGTGGAAGAGAAAAAACAAAGAAGGTAATAACCTCATTCCTCTTCCCCGGTGCAAACTGAAAAGTTTAAGATGTACTACCAGGGAACAACAGCAAATATTTATTTGTTCTCCTTTTTTGCACTTTTCCTTTAAGACGAGGAGGAGGACAGAGCCCAAAAGTCTGATATGTTCCCATTCCACCATGTCTTCACATGCTGGATCACAAGAAGGTGTCTGTGAAAGCTTTCTGTTAAAGTTTTATGGACCCATGGCAATTTTAAGCTCTACTTTTTCTGCTTTTACTCAGTTAAAAACATTATTAGAAATTCTGCTGGGACTCCTAGAGAGCCAAACATCATCACACAGCATACAGAAATCAAATGCAGAACCAAATTAACAGCTGATACAAGTCCATCAAAATCAAGACAGTAATGTAAACCAGCTGAGGATAACACACAATGTGCCTGGGGTTTGCATGGGGTGGTTGGAGAAAATAGACAGACAAGGACTGTCAAGACAAGATGAGTGAGAGCTGGGAGGAGTATGGGGACTGGGAGAAAAAAGAGTGACTGGGAAAGAGCCAGAGAGACTTGTGGGACTAAAAGGCGTTTAGCTTGAGGAGCCTGAGACTGAATGAGTGGGAAAGGCAGGAAGATGGATCCGATAAGAAATGCATGCAAAGTGTCGGTGTGGGAGGTCTGGAACCAGCAGTGCAAAAAAAAAAATAAATAGAGAGAGAGCAAGATGTGTGAATCAGGACTGTGTTTGGGTGAGGCACCTGGCAAGGTGTCTGAGAACCAGAGCATTGAGAACAGAGAATGCAGGGAAACAGAAAGAAAGGGAGACACTTTGGGAACATGGAAGGACAGTTAGGAAGTGACTGCAATCAGAGTCTCTGCAAACCAATGAGAAAGACTGTGGTTAAGAAGGCTGGAATGAGAAGTTTGAGGGTGGGAGGCAGATGGGGTCAGCATGGAACATCAGAAGGAAAGAGCGCAGTTTTCTTGAAAGATAAGCAAAAGAAAGTGAGGATGGAACAAGACCTCACAGGGACACCCAGTTCAACTCGCTCCGAAGGCAGATTCATTCACGCTGGTAAGTCATTCCTGATCAGTTCTCTTGTGGCTCAGATAATTCACTATAAATCCATGCGCTGCTTCATCTTTTTGGTTTGGCTTTGGCTAATGATAAACACCTGAAACACTTCTCAGCTGCTTATGCAAAGAATTATAAGACACACTGGCAACTTGGTAGAGCCTACAGTGGGACACCAGGAATAGTGCACTGAAATTATTTATAGAGGATGATTAATTTTTGCTGCCTTCATATCATTTGTGCTGGTAAAATGGCAAGACAGTTTTTGACTTACACACGGCTGTAGCAAACGCAGCCCACTCACAACAGCTTGGGAGCCACGGGTTAGTTTATAGCTGGCTGATATGCAGTTAGACAGAGAGGTTGCTTGCATTGAAATGATTTTACTTAACAGCTCCTCCTTTTTGCTTTTGTCCTTCGTATTTCAGCCAAAATATATATATTTCTATATATATATCTACATCTATATTTGTATCTGATGGAGACTTATTAGAAGAAAAGGATATCCTGTATTCTGCCTACAGATAATAAAATGGCCTCTAAAAGCATCTACCCAGCTTATTCTCACCCAGTTCCATCATTAACACAGGAAGAGAGCACACTGCTATTTTCTGTATGTGCACTGAAGAGAGGGATTATCCTAAAGACCACAGCTGTTAATTATTTAGACATAATTTCATCGTGGACTTGGAATCTGAGCCAAAGTTCAAGTACCTGAGCACAACCCACATAAACTTTATGCAGTAATTTTTAGAACCAAAACGTAGTTGTAATTTGTGGAGTCCAAATCACCCAGATCCTTCAGATCAGCAACAAATTTTTCTGTATAAGTGAGCCGCTCCTGAAAATCAGTGCAGGTTACAAATCTCTTGCTCCCAGTTTAAGCAGCAGCTCTGTGACTGTGTTAGTCCCCATTCTTCCTCCCACTCATCTCCCTGCATTCTGTTTGCAGACAGTTCACTGCTCATAGATAATAAAGACACATGAAACCTCTGTGTCAGCCTTGTCCGACCTGCTGAATTCTTGAGTTCTCCCATGTGCTGCTGTGCACAAAGTTCCTCTCCAAGACAAGGAGAAAGGCACATTCTCTGCCTTCAGTCCTTGCCTTCTATAAAGGATGAGACAAGCTTCATCCAAACGCACATGCATTTCCCATCTGGATATACCGCTGTAAACAAAAACGAAGGACAGACTTACATCATTTTCTAAGAAATTGAACATGCTTCTTTCAGCTAGTTCCTTTGACTCCTCAAATTTTTCTACAGCTTGTTTAACTTCTTCATCTGGTATCTTTCCAAGACGTTTCTTTTTATAATCATAATCCAAACGCCGTCCTTCCAGTTTCTTCAAATGATGCTAAATAAGACAGAACATTTAGAAGAAGGTTCAAATGAGACTGGCCAATACAAACTCATTGTGATTTAAGGAAGTCTCAGCTATGGACGTGATTACAGACATATGCAGAACCAAAAGAAACAGCAGGCTCAGAGATTACCAGCCCAACCCTTTGATCTAAGGCAGCATCAGGTATGTCCAGGACTGCCTACATGAATACAATTTTAATTTGTATATACTTTAAAAAACCAGCCATCTGCTAAGGCTCAGGAAACTGGCTACCTTGATTTGCTAAACTTAGATTTGGAATGGACTTTACTAAAATGTACATCATCTCAGATTGGATCCTGCTTCTAATTTAGAACATCTGAATGTGCCACCCCCTGCCTCCCCTGTTCTATACTTAATTCAATTTTACCTCTTGTATTATATGCAATATGACAGCTAACAGTTAAAGCGTTATTTTCTCTTCTCATTCCCTAGGCAGTACTCCAACACATCTTATATTCCTACTGTCTTCGTTAGGTGTCAACTTGACACTTCTATCTGACATCACTATGCAAGCTTTCTGTTGCCAAAAACCATGGGACTGACAGTCTTACAGAATGGACTGAGTGTGAGAGTAAAAAACTCATTAAAGCTAACATCAAACAATTCCTTTCTATCAGTTCAGAAGAACTACAGCTGAAAACAGTTACATGTCATAAGAGACAGCTACAGGCATCAAGGCACAGTTACTGCCTTTTGCTATGCTTTTCACTTCCATTTACGTGTTAACAAATAAACCAACTTTTATTTCTGCATTTCATCAGGGTTTCAACTTGCTTATTACCAAAGCCTATTGGAATCAACAGACTTAGATGAGATTGCCTGCTTTCTTTTGAATTGTCATTTTGTAAACAAAACCTCACTTTAAAGGTTAAAAATATGTTCCTCACCACCCTATATTTTTTCCCATAGTGGGATATGGCACCCAGCAATTGATGGCACTTTTCAGATCATTCTGTGATTGCTCTGAACAGCCTTCTTCAACAATCATATTCAGCCTTTATAATAAACAGCTATAGGTGACAGAGGCAGCAAGACAGAATAATCGAAGTAAATCGCAGCCTACTCACGTGTTCAAATCAATTAATAACAAGTGTTGGTTGAAACAAAACAGTAGAAAAGGAATATATTTTTCTTCACTACTGAATGCATAGGCAACATAACAAACTGGTAAAAAACAGCCAGACATTGATTGTAAGCAGATTTCACCACTACTTTGCTAGAGAAATAAGCTTAAATGTAATGACATTTATTTACCTTTAGGCGTCCAAAAAAACCTCCCAGAGAACTGGAGCCTGATTGACTCTGATTATTGGTAAATGAAGCTTTACTCTGCATAAACTTACCCCAATCTCTTTTAAATCTTTGTCCTGCAGTAACTGTAGGGGATCAATGAAATTTTGTTTGACATTAATATCAAGCGAGTCCTTCACCTCTGCCATTTGCTTCATGCTTTCACCAGCATCCAGCAGCGCAAGGCCTATGGTAAACAATGTGCTACTTATATCTCAGTATACACGAAACAACAAATGCATCTTATAACAAAACTCAAGTGGGCACCTTTGCACTTGCTGTAGCCCTTGAAAAGTGAAAAATAATGCACTTGCTTTTCTCCTACATAAAATTAGTACTGGAAAATTCTGCTCCAAAGCATACCCTGTGTTCCTCTCCCCATCTCCCTTAAGCCCTTCAAAAAAAAAACAAACAAAACCCACATCTTATAATACACTTCTTTTAAGGAGGTATATTTGCGTCTGCTGTAGGCCTTTGGAAAGTAATTGCCTTTCCCTCTCCCTCCTCCACCTCATCAAGAAAATCTTTACTTCCCAGATACCATAGAACTGCCTGGGTTGAAAAGAACCTCAAAGATCATCCAGTTTCAACCCCCCTGCTCTGTGCAGGTTGCCAACCACCAGATCAGGCTGCCCAGAGCCACATCCAGCCTGGCCTTGAATGCCTGCAGGGATGGGGCATCTGCAACCTCCTTGGGAAACCTGTTCCAGTGCATCACCACCCTCTGTGTGAAAAACTTCCTCCTAATATCTAACCTAATACATTGCATATATAGAATGCTCTAAATTATTCTTTGGCAAATTAGAAACAAAATATTTATCTTAATAATATCAACTATGAAACAGAATTAGTTACAGATAGAAATCACCTGCAACAGTGGTGGACAAATACACAGACGCATTAGGTATTATTATATCAATCATTCCCTAATCACTGTACTTAGCTTGCTCTCTTACCTGGATTAGCTATTTACACAGGTTATATCAATGACTAATATTCTGTGAAGAACTTTATACGGAAATATTCTCAAAGGAGGTGCACAAACTCACCAAACATAGAATCATCGCCAAGCTCTCTGCCATACCGTATCATGCAGTCTCCTAGGAGTCCTTCTGTCTGAGGATAGCCTGTAGTTTTAACTTGTCCTCTTATCTTTGACATAGTGTTCAGCATTCCCAGCTTGGCTCTGTATGCTAAAAAGGACATGAACATGAAAAAGAACAAGAGTTATAGAAACAGTTTTTATATTAATATATTTAAAGCAATAAATCATTTAACAAGCAGTCTCACAAAGCAAGTCACTGAACTGGTTTGTATAGACCCATAAACCTTTTGCTGTCATATTTTTCATATTCAAAAGCTGAAGTAAGATTCCATTCAGCAGTGAGGGTCATATGAAATTGCTTTATTCTCAGCTGGATGGGCAACATTTCTCCAGACCGATACACAGGGGCAATGTTTCCTGCCTTTTTGGATATTCACCAATATTCACATTCCCCTGGCTATTTCTGTTTGTGAAGTCTATTAAAAACACCACAAAAAGAAAACACAGAATGGGTTCATAAAAGTACAGCCAACTCCAACTTCATGCTCCGGCTTATGAGGACTTTGTAGGACTTCTTTCCCCCACTGTTTTAATGGTTCCAATACTCCAGACTGATTTTTTTATTCTTGCAGAAAGGACAGATGCATGCAAATTACTTTATTTTGGGGCTGCTCATATCACGACAAAACCATGTGGTTATTCTTGGAATGTTTTCCAGTCTACTCCTATTATCAACTCAACAGCTACTTCAACATAGTAATAGCCAAGAGTAGGACAATTCCTAAGAAATGTGAGCATGGATGCTCACTAGCTGCATCTTGAATACCCCAGCTGGGCCTTGCTGAAGTGCTGAATACTCTCATCATGTTGTAAGTACAACCCGCTAGTTGCTTCTCCTGTAGACATTAGCAACATATTGAATTTCTCTGGTGATGTGCATCTTGTAAGGTACCCAAAACAAACATCTATCTCTTAAATCACCACATTCAGCAGAGTAAACACGAATTCAGTCAGACAGTTCTCAAAAAAAGAAAAAAGAAAGCTCTTCCAACTGATAGTTTGGACAGTAATTCCAACTCTTAACAGATAATCTTTGTGATCAACAGTAAATGTAGATGTGTTGTCTTTCTCAAACCAAAATTTTAGAAACCTGTTAACTGACTACCAGAAATCCACTCAGACCTTGCAGTGTCCAGAAAAAGCAAAGCTTCACTCAGACACTGGGCAGGAATGTAACAGCCCTGTTCCCCATAGCTACATAACCTGCAGTACCCCTGATGTCAGCAGTGCATGAGTTAAATTCAATGGCATTCTCTTCACTTCAGGGATCCACATCCCACTGCAGGAAATGCAGCACAAATAGGAACGCCAGTAGTGCTGTGTTTCCATGCCAGACCATCCAATACATGTCACACACACACAGCCTACACGTGCTCAGTAAGCCCCACACAGTGTGCATTCCTAGCTGAACACATCCCGGGATGCATGAATACTTTCTAGTTTCACTGTACAGTACAGTTCTTTGTACACATAGGTGAGGTACTCTGGGACATCCAGAAGCCTCACAGTAATAATCCAATCAGCTTTTATCCACTTAGGATGAAATCTGGAGTAACAAGATAATTTTCAGCAAAATTTGACCCCTACTGTTAGTGCAGTACCTGGATTTGGCTGAAGATATTCTGTGGATTTCGACAGAAGCTCTGCCACAGCTTTGTTTGTAACATCAATTTTCTGAAAAAGATAAGTAACATAGTTAGTAAAAGTTTGATTAAATACCCTATTCTAGCTGCTTATGAAAATATATAAAGCAAATCTGCTTGTGACAAGATTGCACCAAAAATACATGAATTGGCAATTAGCACTCCGAAGGAGCAAACGTTTCTATTAAAACAGGGGGAGCTACTTATCTTTCAGGCTCATCAGTCCTGAACACTGCTTATGCATTCCAGACTGTGTTTTCCTGCCAGCCCAACAGTTGTTACTATGACTGTTTCTCTCACCAGGTGAAAAAGATCAAACATAGCCTAGCTCACAGTCTTGGGGTCAGGGCCATTTAAATCAGGAGTTTACACTGTCTTCCCATTTATGTTTTTAAGCGCTATAAAAATCTTTTATGTGCATTGTTTCCCTTTTTCTGCAATAGCAGAATGTTGAAAAACACATGTTGTTTTCCTTACCCTTTCCATCTCTTGAAATTCTTCATCTAATTTCGTTCCTTCTGCTCCACTTATCTTCTCACTGAACAGCTGTAAAAAGAAAAGTTGAACAACAAAAAATTGTTGTTTTTTTTTTTTATTTTATTTTTTAGATAATAAACATCTGTGAGAGTCACAAGAATTCACCTCAGGTTAGAAAACAATGCAGCAACCATTTGTAACAACTGTGCAAGAGAAGCCTTCCTCGTGGAAACAAAACACTGATTTCAATAGAAATAGAGAGGCTTGGTATGAATTTACAAAAATTTCACTGAAGTGATGCTGCTAAACAAAAAATGACTTTCGTGCTTCACAGCTTGTACCCTAAAGCCACAGCCAACACAGCATATTTCAGACTCTGTGACCAGAGTGTGAGAGTAACCCTTCGGGGCACATTTTTCCAGCTCTACCTCTAAGAGCATTCGGGTCCTGTATGCCATTAAGTGTAGGGGTAAAGTCCCATTCCTCCTGATGGGAATAACACGCTGTGCAGTTCTGTGGATGGAACAGACTTGTGAAAACTGCTGCACTGTGATCACTTGTGTGACTGAGCATGTTTATGATACTGAAAATAAAAATGCCACACATCCTTCAGAAACTCCGAGCATTAGTTTGAAATAGAGGATTTCAATAAACCTTCTTTAGACAGCTATAACATTATCCAACTTTGTACGAAAAGCTCCAGGCCATCAGACAGCAGCCCTAGGTCATGGCTGGGAATCAACACTCAAGCAGCACTCGGCTGTCTGTTTCCTGCAGTGCGGGGCACCTGTAATGCAACAGAATGAAGAAAAACCAGGCAGATCTGTGTGAATCAGCCTTTGAAGCATCATTCCATGATGATACAAGTGGTAGAACACACATTCAACAAGTTTAAATCAGAAATTCCTATTCTGGCAGGAATTATCCTGGTAGACTGTAGTTTTAATGGACTCTTAGCACTGACTGTTCACAGCTGGTTTAAATCTGGGCCTAACTCCTTGACTGAGGCATCACCAAACATGCCCCAGTCACGCGTCTTGCTCATCCTCAGCACCTTCTAAAAGACAATTTATCTCACTGTATTAAAAGGGCCTTGGGGACTTGCACAATGTGAAAATAGGTCATGGATCTTTGCAGCACAGCACTTCTCTTCTGCACGGCAGCCTGCACTGCACAGGTGTGCTGGGAGCGTGCTGCCTGCCCAAAACCCAGTCAGGAGCTGATGAAGCAGAGCTGGAAGCTGACCTTGCACCAGTATCACTGCTACCACACAGCCAAAAATTATACCTGCTTAAGGGAAAGTGTGAGTTCAGAGAGAACCACAGTGCTAATTACTTCTATAGCACTCGTGATTGTTATGCTTAATATGCCAAAGTCTGGAAACTTCAGGAGATTACTTATTTTCCAGAGCCCTGACAGAGCAAACACAAGAGCACACTAAGATGAAGCAACACAGGTAGCAGTGAGTCCTTACAGCCATCACCTTGCTGCTGCAAAGCAGCACCCCGGAGAGGCAACCCGAGGTCACGCGTGGAGGGGACAGTGCCCAGATCTCTGCAGGTGCATCTGAGGATATGGGATCAGATGGAGAGAGGTGCTCTTACAGAAGGTGAAAAGCAGCCCAGCAGAAACTGGGCAACTTCTCAATGCTGTGGCAGTGCATCCCTTTTCTGTGTGATGTAAATTCCTAAAATTATCAGTGCTGTTTTTCACAGCTTCACACGTCTTGTATCTCTCCAGCAGGCACTGAGCAGATCAGTGGTTTTCTTCTGGCTGGGGGCAGCAGGGGAATTATCCTTCTTCAGCTGAAGCTCAGAAATCCGCGTTCAGTACCTTCCCAAAACTATCTCATTGCAAATAATCCATCTGTGTGTTGGCAAAGAGTAAATGCAGTGCTGTAGCACAATTGCTCAACTGTGAAAGAATAATTAATAATAAATTACCGCTCCAAATGACAACAATGAAGCTTTGCATTCTTGGGAAGAACTGGACATTTCAACAAGAAGCACAGTGAAGGGGTAGAAAGTTCACTCGCTACTGGCATTGACAGAGAGCAAACAAACAAACAGAAAAGCCCAACAACTCCATTGAGTCACTGGAAAACCATCGGCTTCCTGTGCTCTTTTGCAGGACTGCAGCCACAGAGCTGAGGTTCCCAGTGGGAGCAAGGCCATGCTGCCAGATGCCATGGCACTGAGCTGCGCTGCCCGCCTCTGCCTTCACCTGCTCACATACTGCCCTGCATGGGTACTGCTGGTTTCTCTTCTGAAGCACTGCAAAACTCCTCTCTGTGTTTGTAACGGAGAGAAAAACTACTTGCAGCAGCCCTGAGTCACTTCTTATGAGAGAATCTTCAGGCTTGTAGAACCTGCAGGAAGCGAGCAGAGCACTTAGTCAGGTCCAGAAGGTCACGGAATAGCTGAGATTTTCTACGCACCAGCTTGCAGAATATCTCGTTCTCCAAATCTACAGTCATAGAATGACTTATGTTGAAAGAGACCTTAAATATCATTGAGCTGCAACCTGCCCAGGGCCCCCACCCAACCTGGCCTTGGGCACCTCCAAGAATAGGGCACCCAGAGCTCTGGGCAGCAGTGACTGGGCCTAGGAGAGGTTAAGTGAGTACCGTTAAGTGAGTACCAAACAGCCTGCTCTGAAAGGAGCTTCCCATGGGAGGCTGCAGCAGAGGCTCCTGGAGGGCCCTCTCAACATACCTGGCTGATTCTAAACCCACGCTTACAGGGAAGTGCAAATACAACTGTCCAGATTGATTCCTTAGAGTCCATAAGCTGTTCTGAGCTTCTGACAGTAAGAATTGTTGTAAAATTCTAATGGCTATCATTAGACTTTACTATCACATCTTATTTTGTATTGGTATCACCAGAACTTGCTTTACTATTCTCAAATTCAGAAACAACAGCTTCTTCTCTGATCGTACTGAATTCAGGAATTGTAAAACTTGTACTACTATTCTTTCAATTAAAAGTCATAGGATAACCAATTATTGAAAATGGATACATAAATGGAGACAGCTGCTGAGCTTTAGTTGTCTGTCTGCTAAGCATCATTTAGTTGCATTGTATCAAGCCTCAAAATGCTTTGAACCTAAGTTGGCATGCTTCTACTACAGAGAGGTGTAATTACGAGGGAATACCTATCATTTTTTATGTGACAACTCAAAGGCAAAACTGCAGCTGGCACATAAAGCACACACTTTGCAGGGAAGCACACACTTCTGTATGGGAAGAATCCTGATCTTTACCTCCAGTTTAGGGAACCAGGTGCCATGGTGCTGCACCCCAGGATGGGGACAGAGCCAAAATGCTGGGCCTCTGAAAAACCCACTTCACACTACAGTGGCCACCATTACCTTGCTGCTCCTTTGCTGGGCCTGAAGCTAATGCCTTCCATTGGTCATGCTTCTGGTGAAGCTCACTAGAGTTTCTCTAGGTCAATGTTTGTGCCCAGAAAACAGCTCCACACCTATGAAATGATAAAGATGTCTTCCTCTCAGGTGTTGGTTCTGCTCCCTCCATCACACTCGATTTGCTAAGACTTAGGTACCACAACAGCAAACCACCACGTAACAATCCACTACAAAACTTGTAGGCGCTGTTAAGACAGAAGACCTTTTTGAATTAAGAAACAGTACAGGTTGTACACAAGTGATCCTTGGCTGTAACTTCTTGTGAGAGCCTACTACTCCTTGTAGCAATGAAGAATTGAACAGGATGTTGTATTTGATAATCTAAAAGAGCTTAAGGGCTCTATGTGGAACTTTCTGGGAAGGCAAGTCTGAAGAAAAAAAGGAGTTTGGATAAAAACACCTCAGCTATTATTTCTATTTGAGCTCTGTATCCAACAAAAGGCAAACTGCAGTTCTGTTAGTCTTAGAAACCTGCAAATATCTATTTTCTAAGGCATTTCTATTCCAAATTCTCTGAGAGAACATTTTTTCCATAAACATAATATCCAGATTTTATTCTCACATCTCTTTTTTACTTTAATTTCTTTGAGGTAATGTCATTTTCTTCTCTCTTCTTGTAATGAAGCAAGGGTCTATCACACAAATTGTCTTCAGTTTAAACTGAAGCCCACACCTCAACAAAACTGAATGAAAAAGGTCTCAAGGTCCCATCTAATTTTCACTGCTTTTTATTTGAAGTATGTTAAGATTTATTCCTCTTAACCGCACAAGAATGGTGAACTTTCCATTCTCACAGGGGGTTGTGAAAATGCCCTTCAGAAAAAAAATGCTGTCTTATCCAACGCTTTCTATATTGCATCCACTAAATTTAAACTCTATTCTCTTCTGCATTTCACTAAGGAAGGTTACTGAATGCCAGAAACTGCCAAAAAGACTGAAGACAAACAGAGAGCTGATAAAAATCTCAGAACAATTACCCTATTTCTTATATATCCACTGGGCATTTTGTAACACCAGTTCATACAATTCTTACCAAGCCAATAAATACCTGCACACATGCTCTGACCTTCTTTTCCACTTGTTTTGCCTTTGTTTTGCAACAGATGATTGAACCATCACAGGGCTTTTTTGTTCTTGAACTCCACTTGTTCCAACAGTAGCTGAGTAAGTCCTTAATTAGCCAGCAATTGTCTTGTCCAGTACTGGCAGAGAAATCATCAAAAACCATTTAAGGACCGAATGAAAGGTACTGCATCCTGTTAAAGACCAGAGAGTTTTTCATGACCCTTCACCAAGTAACAGCATTTAATTTGTTCAGAATCAGCTGTTGAAATTATCTGCTGAAACTTTAATGGGATGGAAAATTCCTTTGTTTGTCATAAATATGCACAGTATCAAACCCAGGAGGCAAAACCTACATTTTAAGGCAGAAAAATCTTTTAACAAAAAAGCCAAAGCTATGAAAATACTTTCTCTATAAAAACGGAAATAAGCAATCAATTGGGAAAAGTAGTAGATTCATCCCAAAGTTAATACAGAGAAAGCCAGGAAATATTATAACTATATGGCTGCATTTCCCACAGAAACATTTCACTGGGCCAAAGTGCACAAATACATCAAGGCATATCTTCAAATACAGCTAAATTCTACATTCCTGTACAGTTAACACATAATAGCTACGCTTCTCTTAATAAATCATTAAAACTTTCAGTTCTTGCCCCGGAGCCACATAATTGTTTTTTTGGTGTTAAGCTGTTACAGAAGATTTAATGCAACGTGGCAATACTAATGGCTTTCTGAAGAACCTTATTAAATGATATGCCTATCATAAACAATGGCAAGAGTAAGGTGGCTGGCAGGATTTCTTCTAGCTGAAGTAGAATCTCCTTGCAGTGTTTGCCCTCCCGAGAGGAGAGGGATTGTTTCTTTCCCTTTTCCACAATGCTCATTCAGATTGCAGAACCAAGATGCCAGACTTTCTTCCAGATCAAAAGTACTTTAACTTCAAACATCTGTCATCCTCTGTTTTGTGCTTCCAGGCTCCTCTACAGTGTGATACATATTCGCTGGTTTTCCTCCTTCCCATGGCCCTGAACTGAGAAGCTAAATTAGGATGCACATTTCTAACACAGACCTAAACAAAGAACAAAAGAGACAGTGCTCTTTGCTCCTGGAACAGCAGCGGGGGACGCCAGCGCCAAGCAGGTACGAGAACAACGGCCTCCTCAGATGTCTCAACCTGCACAAGGAATGTCCCAGGAAGGGGCCTGCAGCCGTGCAGACATAACAAACCTGGAGCCACAGAATGTGGAGGATCATCTCCAAATGAAAATGGATACTCTACACCTAAACAAACATTTTCTCAGGCTCTTGGAAAAATACGGCAAGGAAAAAAGATTACAAAAATGTACCTGAGGACATTCCTGTAGCTATACTGACACAGCTCACGCCACCCAAATGCTTTGGAGAAAATCCAACAACCTCTTATTTCAGGGGCTAAGCACTGAACAATGGCAAGAACTCCCTTGTTGCTTCAGCATGCTGTGCTTTCAGAGAAAACAGGAATATTATTGCTCTGGTATACTCAAAAGAAAAGATCTACTCCGCCCCCAAAAATAAATCAGGGATCTTCCACAAAGTGCATGTATTTGTTTTGTAAATACAGAGCACTCTGGCTTACCTCCTGCAAACCAGCTACGCTTGCACTTTAACAGGCACTTATGTGCATTGCAGGACCAAGACCAGAGTGCTCAGTACCTGGCTGTATCAGCTCAAAGGGCAGCACCTTTTCAAGGAATACTTGACGGCTTTTTTTTCTACTAAATTTCAGGCTACACCAGCACTGATTTCTCCAAAGCACTTGGGGAATTAGTCACAATCAATTCTGACAGCAACAGTGAGAAATGTTTTTTGAAAAAAATAACCAAGAAGCTAATGGGGCCCTACTGCTGCTAAATGCAAAGAAGGGAGGGCAGGAAGATGTCCTGAAAATAAAACGCTTCTTATTGCTCTTGTGGCCATGTCAGCATATAAAATTTCTCTGAAATCAATAGCGCTCACACATAGATGTGTAGCAGTGAGGGTAACAGTATGTCTACAATTCTAAAATGTAATACAAGGTTTCTGAATGTGTGAGTTGCTAACACTGATTAAAAATTATAATCATGGTTACAAACATAAAGATTAAAACTACAATATGGCAATATCTACTGCAGAGTATGTTTTCATGGGGGGTTGGACTCGATGATCTCTGGAGGTCCCTTCCAACCCCTACAATTCTGTGATTCTGCTATTCATATGAATGCAGGGAGACAGACAAAAAGGTGTTACATCCAATGGAATGAATCTCTTCTAACTCCCCATCCATCACATACAGCTGCACCAGAGCTTCACAGGAACACATCCATGGCCATAGGAATTCACGTCCCAGCATTTTACCAAACAGCTCTATTCCCAAATGCTCCAAGTAGAAATAGAAATTTTGAGCTAGCACGCGTCTGCAATTGAAGCGAAGCTCATGGCTGTGCTCACAGCCTTGAGGGCATCTGAGCTTCACTTGGGGATTTGTGATGGATCCACCAGCAAATCCTGTCCAGGTAACAAACAAAAATCGAAGTACCAAAGAGGTGTGTAGGTTTTAAACACACACACACACACACACACACACACACACAGGTAAGGCATTTAAAAAATAGAGGTGTGCTATATTTGAGGACTTGCTAAGATACGTTTCATTAAAATATTTCTTAAATTGTATTTTTTTTAAACTGGAGTGTTTATCAATATGAAAAATAAGAACCAGGATCCATTTCATTGAAAGAGCACAGACTTTTGTAGGAATTCTATTTTGTACTGAAAACAAAAAAACAAGGCCCAGATCTCTATAAGGATATCAAAAACCTCCAGGGACTGCTTCCCAAGACAAATGTCGCCTTCTCTAAGAAGAGATCTCTGAAACACCCACGAAGTTCAACAAAAAATAAGAGCTTTTGTAATTATAAGGAACATCATTATCTCACTGATATATACAAACCCTTGATTTTGTTATTTGTAGTTTCTGACAAACAGAACCCACAGGGTTGCAGTAGATTATTTTTAGGAAGACAGATGAACTGAGGTATGAAAGCACAGGAAAGGCAAAAAGGAACAGAAGGGACTTTTGTGTGTGACCCACAGGAAACAGGGATCTGCAGATCTCCTGCAAGTCACCTTTTGCTGTGACATCACTCAGCCATGAACACCTCGCCCCTAACAGGTTCCATGCAGGCCAGTCTTCCACAGCTGGATATGACCCAAAGTGCAGGGAAAGCCCATGCAGCAGGCAGCTGCAGCTGCTACAGACAGCCCTACAGCTGCCAGCAAGAATGGACTCAGTCCATCAGAACTGCCCATACTCTCTTAAAAAAAAAAGATCTCAATTGACAAATGGAATGCAAGGCTGCAGCTGCCATGCTGAGTCAACCAAAGCCACAGGGGCTGAGCTGCAACTGTACAGTTCTGGCAATGGCTCAAAAGTGGCAGCTCAGCTTTATTTAGCAAGGAAGCTCAAATTGTGCAAGCCTTGTATTCTGGGACCAAGAAAGCCCTGGCAAGCACTCGTACCTGCTGAAACTTTTGAGCAATTACATCCTTGCTGATGCAGGAGTTTCAGCAGGTAAGTCGTAGGGATAACCCACAGCATCTCTTTCAGAAAAAAAAAAAAAAAAGAAAGAAAGAAAATTTAAGAGAAAGTTTAATTGACTGATCAATTGCAGGTTCTGCTGTAAAATTAATGGTGCTAGAAACTAGAAACTCATAGCCATGTAATAAGTGTTCTCAATGACTTTAATTCTTTTACATACAGTTCTGTATGCAGCACTTAGTGCTATCTCCCCCCACTTAAAATAAATCCATATGAACAAGAACTGCTGAAGACACCTCAGTATATCTTAAAACGTACTTAATCCAATATTTATATGCTTAGGAAACCATGCTGAAGAAGAAAAATGCACTGAACACAAGAGCATGACATAAATGAGGTTATCGGCTGCAGAGAGCCACCTTTTCTTCAGGAAGGATTTACACAAGTGAAAAAGAAAAAGAAGAAAAGAATGTTGAGAGAGCAACAAGCTGATCAACCAAAAATTTTTGCATAGTTAAAACAAAAGTTTCTTCCACTCAGGAGTGTTACCACAACAGAAGTTTTTCGAAAGAGAAGGGCGTGCTACTTTGATAAAACTATAGAGTGCTTTACATGAACACCTGCTGGTGCTGTGCGGATGAAAGGGCCGTTCCTACCAGTTCCTGGCACCTTTGCCATTCTTTCTGCTATCATGATTGAGATACACGGAATTTTTTTTTTATTCCTGTTCTTTCAAAATAAAAAGGAAACAGATAATAGAAAAGCAGAGGTCTGAACAGACCTGAGAGATTCTGTGGAGGTACTTTGGAAAATCTTCACCTCTGAAGCAAGGTGCAAAAAATGTGGCAATACCTCGTGCTCTAATGAAACAGTTACAGCTGAGAGAGTGATGTGAAGTGATGGGAATTAAACAATTAAGTTAGGGGTAAACACAATACCAGTCGTGGTGCTGAAGTTCATGAAATCAACAGTAACCTCTAATGAAGTATTCTCCGTGACTCCATTTGCTTCTTGCTGTACTTCTAAAAATCAGGCTTTTTCACATCTACTTTCTCTGACAGCTACACTGGGATTTCATCCCATAAGACTCCTGTGCTCTAATTTATTTCTCATATGTAATATTCCATGAAACTCCAGATTGCACATTACAGCCCTAACACTCCTTCAAGTTGTTCTGCAGAAAGCTGAACACCAGAGCTCTGTGCCAGCAAGAGGATTTGAAGTAGGGTCAAGAATGCTGAATGTTTATGTCCTACTTGGTCAATAATTGAAATCCTGTATGCAGCTGACCCTGCGAGTGATCAGGCAGTCTTATAATTAACCTTATTAACAAAACTTAGCTAAAGTATTAGTAAATACAGACTGTGTAATCCAGACTTTTACAAGGATGGCTGTACACTGAGAATTGTGCTTGTTCATAGTTCTGGATTCCAGACTTTCTGCTCTAAGCAAGAACCACATGTCAGCCATTGCTATAGGTTTTGATGTTCAAGGAAAAGTGAGAGGCAAGTTGGTACAGACACAAACAAACATTAAGCTCCTAATATGCCAGGAATTCAGAGGTAGAAATGGAAAGCTAAGTACCTGATTGAATTTGTGGTAAACTGATGCTTTTGGCCACACAGTAAATAGCTAGAATGCCAGCATCAGATCACCATTCTTTCCCTGAAGAATGCCATCTATGTTCTGAATCTATTAAAAGAATAGAACAAAAAATGATAGGAAAGAAAAAATGAGAAAAACAGCAGTTCTGCAATAGCTCAGTAGCTCATCAGACTGGGATGGAATGGTATTTCCTATCAAACTGAGCGTGCTTTTGTACCAAAAGAGCAGAATTAATCAACAGCTCTCACACACATACATGAAACCCAGGAGGCACTTGAGACCCGGATGCTTTTGAAAATCTCACCACGTGCTTATCTAAATCTCAAGGCATTTAAATGCTTCTTAGAAGTCTGGCTCATGAGACTCAGAAGTGCACCCAACTCAGAACACTGCCAAAACATGAGCTCTGTTTAATTTCAGATTCAAATCATAAAGAGCTGACAGTGGCTGAACTAACAACTACTTTATTATTATCACTTAATGCCTTCTTAAACTGTATTTTCTCCTTGCGTTTCTTCTATTAAAACATAGCAGAAGGTTCCCTTGTTTAGAGTCACAAATAATGGCTGCACAGGTGGTGGGTCCTTTTTTTTTTTTTAAGATCTGTGCAGACACAACTTAGCAGAACCAGAAGTCATAGAGGATGTGAAGTAATCATTTTGACAACCTGCAAACATGTTTCCATAAAAGTAAACTACATGTTTGAAAATTACACTCTGGAAGATCCACAACTCACACAGCAGAGCTCAGACGGATGGCTCACAGCTCGTAAGATCTCTGCTAGCTCAAATGAACAGACACGTTTTGCAAAGAATCTGTGATCTGATGGCAGTCCTACCTACAAGAGAGGCATGTGTAACAATACTAAATTATAAGAGCTTCCATTTTCTACACCGCTCTTTTCCTGCAACGGATTCAGGAATTTCTTCTGGGACTTTCCTTCCCCTCCTCCTGTTGTTACCTCTCAAATCCCAGTCATCTGCACTATAAAATTAGCTCAGCTTGGCACTTCTCTTACTTATATCACTACTGCCAGAGTTAGAAGAATAAAGCTTTACAGGAAATTGGCTGAAACTATAACTTTAGAAAGGGTTAAACATTTAGCACTTCACAGTCAATTCATTTGAAATCCTATTTAAAAATTAGCACTTTATATTTTATTTGTGAATCTGTAAGAATTTAGCTCTACTTTAACTAAGGCTTGCTGCAAACTCTCAGCCTGAGGATCCCAGTCTCCAAGTCTTGGCAAGAAGAGGTCCATGGCTGTGCTGACCATCAACTGTGCTGACAGCCAGCACAGTTGATAGAGGAAAATAGGCAAAATAGGAAAATAAGATGAAAGGTGTCCCTGGCAAGAAGGGATGCAAGCAGTCCAGTACATTCCCTAGACAGAACCAGCTAGGTTCCCACAGAGCCCCACTGACAATTAAAAGCTTGCTGAAGCTCCCAGTGCAAGACCAAGTAGACAAACTGGGGAAAAACAAGCAAAACTGGTGTTTGTCTGAACCACCAAGGTTAAATCAATGCCACAAACACAAATTCTAGGGCCAAAACCTGGTCTTTGTTAGAATATCATCATCTTCATGGACTCCTCAAAAACTGAAACAAGAAGCAGAGAAAGGGTGAGCAAGAAAATCACTTTACCACAGTCAACGACTGTGTTACACACAGCTCTGTGCCAGGGGCAGTCAGTCCTGTTAAGGTACTAAACTCCTGTGTCAGGTTTTCCTGGCAGCCCTATTTGCATGCTCTTCTCAGATCACAGTACATAATTGCAGAGCTGTCACATTCCCCCATCTCTTGAGTATTTCTTTTAAGCTTTGCAGATTTTCTCTGAGAAAAATTAAGCAAGCCAAGCACTGATCACTGATAGCTCTGCACATCTTTCTTTCTCCCCATCACCATTTAAATGAGGAGAATTCAAGTCCCCTTTCTATAGTTTTCGTACATTCTTTGTATATTTTAGGGCCAGTAATAACCATATTCACCCCTTACATTCACCTGGTTGCCTTCCAGTTTAGTCTCTCTTTCCCCCAGTACTGTTTTTCCATTTAGTCTGTCCTCCTCCTAGTTGCCTTTCCCCTCTGTATGACTTCTATCTCTTTGCCTCTTCTCGGTTTATTAGAGCTCCCTTTCTATTACGACACACATTTCTCTCTCCATCTGTGGTATTCGTAAGCCTCTGCTCCAACCCCACACAAATCACGTGCACACAAAGAGAAACATAAAAATAGATCTTTCCTATTAATTTTCTTCCACATGTAGCTCTTCAAATAGGTGGCTTCATGAAACAGATTCCAGGATACCGTAGGTTTAGCGTTACAGCCATCTAGAGCCCATTTCCCATAGATGCACAAGCTCAGTTCACACACAAAATATTGACACCGCTGAACCACAGAAATTTCAAAGGAGGCAACTTTTTCTTACATTGAAGTTGGATTGGAATGGGATAAAGAGGCACTGGTGTAAAACATAAAGGCTGATTTTGATCACAGCAAGTTTTTGGTCTTATTACAATCTACTTCTTGTGTCCATCTTATGTAGTGCAAAAATAAAGTTACCAGCATAGCTATGTCCAACTACCTGTCACAGCACTCCAACAACAAACCCTGCTGCGTGATCTGAGGGTTCAGATGTCCGGTAAAAGCAACTCTGCAGTGTGCAAGTCCAGATGTGAAGCCAAGCACTTCATTCCATCTTCAGAGTAAGACTCAAACCAAGCTTAAATAAACAACACTGGTTTTCCTCCTTGTAGACAAATGGGGAAAGCCAGCTTACAGCTTATATTCCTCATTACCTTCCAAAACCAGCTGGAGATCAGAGCCACTGCAGCAAGATTTGTTTTTCCTTCTTCTAGTTGGTTCCATTTCATTCTGGGATACGCGTGCATTCACAACGAACTGAAACCAAACCAAGTAGTGCTGAGCTACACAGTCTCCAAGCAAAACACATCATTCACTGTTTCCAAATTTACTTTAAAGTTACTTTTTTCTGCACATTCACCTCACAACATATTGCTACTGCAAACGCAGTACAGTTTCCTGTGTCACAGCCAGAAGCACAGTGATACGGGGCAGAAAGAGAAGTGCTTTGCTGCTTCTTATGCTGTCAGTATTACAGTTCCTAATATTTTCACAGTGTGTCTTGTTTGGGACAGCAGGGTCCCCATTCATTTCTTTCTTAAAAATATGACCAAGGCTTATCAGACAGGTGCCTTTGTACCTTTCAAACTACCACACATCCTACAGCCAACATCCATATAAAATATTGCTTAGTATATAATCCTTGACATACTCTGTAACTGCAGATAAGATGAGTTCCTATGTATGAAGTCTGTTTCTACAGACCGTTGGTTTGTATTTGCACAGGCATACACAAGTGTTGAAAAACAGGTCCATGATACTATAGTGAAAATAGTAATATAATGTTTTATTTCACTATAGTATTGTTTTTATTATAATGGAAGTACATAAATTAGCAAAAGAATTCAAGGAACCTGTACAACATATTTATATAAATATATATAATTTTCTTTTTTTTAATAAAAAGTTCATCTATATATTCAGGTTGGATATTAGGAACAACCTCTTTTCTGAAAGAGCAGTTGGGCACTGCAGTGGACTGCCCAGGGAGGTGGTGGAGTCACCATCTCTAGAGGTGTTTGAGAGCCACGGAGATGTGGCCAGTTCACAATATTGGTGGCAGGTGGATGGTTGGACCTGATGGTCTTAGAGATCTTTTCCAACCCTACTGATTCTACATTTAATGATTTTCCAACTATGATTCTATATTTACGTATATTGACATAAACTCAACTAGAACATAATTCATGGTAAGTATGTAAGGGCATTCTTATGCCAATTAAGCCTGTTTGACTTAGTCAATTCAGGTTTAAACAGCAGAGGAAAAGTAACTTGGTTTTTATACCTAATTCTTTCCCAACCTCAATGCTTCATATAGATTGATAAAGGCTTGCAAATCTGATGGACACACATTTTTGGTAGTGCAGATGTAACTCCATGCCTATTAGACAGGTTAGCAGTGCATGTTCATTCAACAGTTTGTAAACTATTTCCCTAAGTCACCAATTTCCTACTTTGAGATTTAGTCACACAGCAAGAGCCTGCTTTGTGTCTAATAGGGGTACTTTATGAATGAGGCCTTCAGGAATTGCTCCAGATGCATGTGTGTCCCTTCTGGTCTTACCATCAGTATGTATTCATCCTATGAAATTGTTCATAATTAAAATCACGTAAATGATGATAACTCATCCCTCCTTTCCTAAGTGTTCTCTCACCAGCCTTCCCCAGAAGGAGCTGCACGTAATTCTGTACTCTCCAGTACTCTGCTCGAGTTCATACCTATGTTCTTTGTTGATGAGAAAGACTGCATTACACTTAATTTATATAGTCCTCTAACTCAAGGTTGAAGGAATGAAGAGTCCCAGGACAACAAGTCCTGTAACAAGCATCCCAGAGAAGACTGCGTTCTTGCTGATATTTTGAGAAACAGATAATAAAGAGAAACAGCTAGAAAGCTGCCTTTGCTTTCAAAGAGGGCTGCAAGAAAACTGTCCTCAAGTTACTGCCTATCAGCTTTTGTTTCTATCACCATGACACGCACTGTTTATGACTGTTTCACTAACTTTGACCTTCTGCCTTTAAATGGCAGAAGTTCTTTCCCACAGACACACGGACGCTTGAACTTAAGGACACAACAGATAAGTGCAACTGGTTATGTTAACTGCCCACACTACTTGCCAAACAGCTTATAAAGTGCTGTAATGCCAGGTCCCAGAGAAGCATTACGGCCTGAATTCTCAATTATCTGCACGAGTGAAGGACTCCAGTTGGAGGTCTGTCACATGGACAAAACACTGTCACCATGCATTCAATTCTTCAGATGTGAAGTAGAACTCAAGTCTCCTCCTGCCTTCAGATCTGTCAGCAAAACATATTTTGATTTAAGCTTTAAGTCAGACCCTGGAGCAATGTGGGTTAAGATTACTAGACAAATACAAAATGAGTTAGAAGCATACATCATGATTAATATTTGAGCAGAAAATGTCTTAAGGAATGTATTCCACCACTTCTACAAGGCTACAAGGTATTTTTTCCCCCTCTTAAAATGCATACACTATTCATTTAATACCATTTTTCTCTACTAAGCTTCAACAAAAAATGTTAAATAATCAGTAATTATATGCAGATAATTTTGGCAAGACCCTCAACTGTCATTGCAACAGTGCTGCTTTTTCTTTCTTTCCTACAACATGTAGTAGTTCTCTCAGCTTCCTAATTACGTGTTTGTTATTCATTTTAAACATTAGCATGGAGTTGAGGAACTAGATACTGAATCATATGAAAAGGAATGTGTTGTACGATTGAAGGGAAAAAAAAAAGAGCAGCTGTCACCAAGCAGCAGCTTGATTACAGCAACAGAGTGCTACCACAGCGCAACTGCAGAGGGCTGGCATTTGCTTTTCCAACAAGCTCTGGCCAAAGGAATTGAGCTCCAATAAAGAACAATTCAAGCACGGGGTGTTTTCCACCTCTCCAGTTCCCCACAGATGAGCTGGACCACCCAAAGGTTATCAGAACTTGCTAGTTATGTCCCCATACTATCTGCCTCAGCACGACCATTGTCCTAAAGATGGACATTTATCTCTAAGTCCCACCACTTTTTAAACCAGCTGAATCTGGATATAGCCAATTTGTCTAGCTCTACAGCTGTGACATGCAGTCACATCCAAAGTCTTTCCTTCAGATGTGGTGAACTATCATTCCAAGTGCCTCAAACCTGGCATCTGTATGAGCCTCAATATCCTTCCCAGGCACCTATGCAGGGGAGGTGTGCTCAGGGCCCCCACCAGCTCTGTAACTTTAACTTTGAGTACATCAGTGTGACGAGAAAGCAACACAGGCTTCATGTACAAATTTCTAAACCACTGTGCTTTTCCCCTCAGTACCCTCAGGGGCTACTGAACTTTGGGGACAGCAAAACCACTGAGAAGTACATTCCAAAAATTGAGTTCTTCCTGATGCAAACCCAGAGTTTTCAGATTTCTGAGCCTCCTACTCCTTCCTGCTGGTAAGTCCACCTTACGTGTACTAAAATATACATCCATTCTAGAGAGCAATATCCTTTTCCTAATTAAAGCCTTCACCTGTGTCACGGGCACAAAGCTCTGCACAGAAAGGCTGCCTGCATGCATATGGTCTTTTGATGACTTCTCACTATGGTTCTTCAAAGCAGCATCTGATAACCTTTCCCACTCCTTACAGCTCACAGAACAAGAAATAGCACTGGACAAGCCCAAATTAATGCAGCTCTGAGGCGGTATCTTTTACATACTACAAAAAGGCCATTTCAGTTTGACAACCATACCTCTCCTCCAGTCACTGAAAGAAAGTGGAGAAGGACAGCAAAATGCTGAACCTCCAGAAAACAGAGGAAAACTTTAACAATTAAACATCTGATGTGCGTGAGATGATGCACACACCAGGACCCAGCGTGGTATCAGTGGGAATGAATTAAACGCATAGAGATATTGAAGAAAAGCACAGTGTTGTGGACAAAGGAAATTCTTGTCCATATACAAATAAAGTGCAAGACTCTGGACTCTATAATGCGATTTTACATTTCTATAGAGAGTGAGTCACTTCGCACCAGGCACTGACACGTCACGGCATTACTGGGTGCTTGACTAAAACTTGCCTGCTAAAGCTATTCTTTGGCACATGCGCTCTACAACAAAAACTACTTTGTGTTCCCCAACCTTGAACACTTCCCTGACAAATCTCCACTGTGCTTCCCAAAGAACTCAACGCTGCTGCTGGCACATGCATTTATAAATCAGCAAATTGAAAATGATGCTGTACACATCTCAAAAGGAAAACATCTCCGTGAGAATTCACATACACCGCCACAAGCCAACCTACCTGAATTTTTAAGGACATTACTCCATATCAGTGCCTTCTTAAGACTGTGGAGTGATAATAAAGTGTAAGACTTGAGACTGTCAGCTTTTCAAAAGATGAGATACAAATGCATTTCATGAATCCTCTGACAAAAATTCTGATTCATTGATCTAAGACTTCACATGGGCAACAACAATGATGTACACGAAACCATAATGCTCCACACAGACAGAAACATACTTTTACTTCAGTATTTTATTCTGGAAATCTAAAATAGTGTTCCTTAATCTGCTTAAAATCTTGCTGCGTATGGAGCTGAGCATATCTGCTGAAGGAGCATATCAAAGGGCTGACAAAAAGTCCTTAATGGTTATCCTTCCTCCCTTCCCAATTTAACTGTTTCTTGCTCAATTCCAAACCTCTATTAAAAATTAAAAAAAAATGAGTTTTCTTGTAAAGTCAAATTTGTCACTTTGGATTCCAAACCATGACCTGCTTTGTGCTCACTTATCCCACCAGAACACAGAGCAGCAGCACAGGAACAGCCCTCCTGCTGGGTGACAAAGGCTGAGCAGCGGAACCCAGAGGTGGGTGTGAAGCTGCACCACTTCCTGCCCCCTTTGGGCGCACTGTTCCACATAGAACAAGATTTCATCCCTTGGATGAAAGGATGAAAGGAATTTCATGCAGAGCAGCTGGAGCAACGAACAACAAGCTGTTCCAGAGAGAGTTCCTCTGGGTGTTAGCACATTAACACTTCTTTCTCCCTTCAAAACTTCACTTGGTAAAAAAGCAATCCCGATTTGGACTTGAAAGAATCTCTCTTTCTAAAGATATTCTCTGTGCCCATAGCTAAGGTGTGGCTTCCTTCTGACAGACCCCTATGTGCTCACAGAGAAGATGAGAAAAGGTGATTGCACTATAAAACAGAATACCTAACTCTGAAAGCTGGAGATTTAAACAGCTCCACTGTGTGCTCCCTCTCCAAATAACGTAAGGACCCCTCATGTTACCATTGCCATTACTCCAAGCCCTGCTCCATTTGAGATGTTTCTACATTACATGTCTCTCATGACTACATGTAAAGATTGCTTTTACAGATGCTAACAAGTAATTGTCAAAGTGGTCCCTTATGACACTGTTTTACCCAAAGAGCACTGGAAGAACATGACGAGTTATACCACACCTATTTTTCACTGGTCAGATTGCCTCTTGCTGCCACAGAGTCGCTTTACAACCTCAGCCCAACTCTCCCATCTGTTCTGCCTCATTTGCCGTGCTAGCCCTAACCTAATTGAGCAGAACTCCTTCCTCTGGTACTCTCAGTTGAAATAAGCTTACTCTACTCTGAAAGTGAACAAAACGTTCAAATATTCTTTCAAGTGGCTTTTCAAAGCTGCTTTAAGCTCTCTAACTCTTCGTGCACCCCAGTGAGACCCTTGCGCTGCCACCAGCTGCAGTGTGGCCAAAATGTGCTGCTCCAGCAGGTGACCCACCTGAAGGCCCAGATTAAGGCTGCTGCAAGCTGCCATGCAGCTGTGCAATCCCCAGATGGAATCCCATGGTTGGAGCTGCTTCCAGGAACACAGGACTTGCCCACGCAGTAGAGAGAGATGTGCATACCAAAAGCAATCCAACCATCCACTTAGCAGGCAGGTATTCTTAATAACCTCTTGGTCCCATACAAAATAAGCTTTGCATTACCTTGTTGATGCAATACCTCTGTACTCACCACATGATACCTAGCAATTGTCACTCATTCTAGTGAAAATCTATGTTTCATTTTATTCCAGAACATGCTGGCACACTGTCAGTCACATTCTGCAAGAGTGCACTGCTCTGATTCATAGCTCCTTAAAGAAGGTTATTGCACTCAGTGTTCCCAGAACATCATCTGAACAGTTCCAGCACAATGCCCTGGAAATAACCCCAGAAAATGGATCCTTCATTCTTTTCTCAGGCTAAACTACCCCAGCTTGCTCATGTAAAATGGCTCCCACTGGCTCTCACGAAAGCTAGCATTAAATGCTGCACTGATGATAGTACAGCCTGCACTCAAGAAAGGCCCACCCAGCTTTCAGTACACAAGCAGCCCACAGCCAGCCTGTGCTGAAAACCCCACTGTTTCAAAAGGAGAGAGATCAGTCAACACAAAAATCACAGCTTGCATGAGCATAATAGGCAATTAAAATACTTAAATCATTTAAATTGCTGTTTATTCTTGAAAACACTTAACTACATTGCATAACTCAAATATCCAACTGCCCTGCTGCATTTCCCATGACCAAAGATTTCTGCTTTTTAGACAGCTGAAAAACTGTTGACAAACTATTGAAAACTCATGGAAATAATAATTAAAAAAAGAGATTGGTATTTATTTCAAGGCTCAGTAGATAGGGCTTCATTACCAAGATGCAGAGCATTGACCATCTCTCCCTAGGGCCATACCTTAAGCACACCCTCAACACCCATGTGTGAGCCAAACCACTCACAGCTGATTTCAGGGAGCCCTGCCCAAGTAAGGGCCTGGGGAAGGTGAATTTGCACTCAGTTTTGGGGCTGACCTAATTCTGCTGTTGTAAAGCCATAATATACTTACATCACCTTCACTAAATTCCACGGTATCATTATATACTCAACACCACAAACAGTGAATTTGAGTCTCAGAAATAAATTGGCAAGCATTTTTACCACCAAGACAGTTCTTTTGCTGAGGTCAGTCACAGGAGAAGTAACACAGACAATACGCGCGCACTTTTAGTAATGATTTACAGCTCAAAGTATTTGGGAAAATATTCTTAAATCTGACCTTAAGAACTGCTACACTGCAAACAGTTAGGACTGCCAATCTGCATTTTAAAGTTACTGAACAACTGTGTGTTTAGGTAAAGCTTGAAGTTTCCTTGACAGCGCCATCGTTTAAAGTGACAGTTTTAGCAAAGCCATTATCAGTAAATAACACAGTCATCATCCACTGCTGAGCTCCCTTGTGGGCTGTACAGAGGAAGGAGAGCAACAGGACTGCCAACAGAAGTTTTATGGCCAGATACACTGATGACCAAAATCAATATATATATATATAAATATATACATTTTTTTTCTCTAGTTTGGAATTAACTTCTCACATTACCATATATTGCTTATCATTGCTTCAGAACAATGCTTATTTGCAAGTATACATTACGTGCATGAAAAGTGACAAACCAGATCTATTTATTGCTCTTTCAGGAGCTACTTTTCTCACCATCAGGCAGTAATTCTTATTGAATTCCATTCCCACATAATCAACTTATGATTTGCCCTACAATGTTATTAAACTACTGCTTACATTCTTAGCCCATACGCTAACCCTGTGGATTTTATTCAGTTGCTATAAAATTGATTGATAATTCCATCACCTACCCTTGCTTTTTACTGCACGTTATTTTGATTTAAGTGCCACCATTTCTACCTTTAGAGCAGCCAGTCCCATAGTGTACACTTTTAGTAGCTTTCAGTAGATGGTGAAACACCCAAACCATTCTGCCATGCAGTCAATTGCTGTTACTTCCTACCTGTTCCTGCTGTATGGAGATTGCATACCTTCCCTTTGACTCAGCAAGATCTTTGTTTGCTCAGCTTGAGGGGTTTTTGTTAGCTTGTTATTATAGCCATTTTGGTCAATGGTTTCCAAAGGCCTTGAAGTTCACATTCAGCATTAGAATACTGCAAACAACATGCTTCCTGGTCCTGGGTCCTCCGCAAGGACACGTGACTTTTTAGTGAGGTTACAGTTTCATCACCCAAATACTATGAAAAAATCCCAAAATACACTCCCAGCTGCCTTGCAGTGCTTTTGACTTCATTCAAGGCTGCTAGCAGCAATAACCAAGGGAGGAACTAAAGGACTTCGGCTATCTTGTTCTCTTGGTTGATGCAACCTGTGCTCGGGATGAGTTGCAAAATCTAAATGGAACAGACAAATCTCTGACACTTTTGTGCAGCTACAAGTTTTTAGTAATCCATACTCCATTCTTTCACATATTAGAAAAACTCTGATATCACAGTTTAAATAAATGTATATACACACAAACACGCACGCATCATCTTTTCATCTCCAAGATGGGTCTAGAGATGAAGCCACCATACGTTTTTGCCCCATTTTCACAACTCAATTTCAAAACACCCTGGTGGTTTCAGGCAGCAACACTTTGTTACACACAATACCACAAACTAAAATGCAATTGGGGACCATTGGGTTTCACAGCCCACAGGTCTAACAAAGATATGAATTGTCCTGAATGTCCACGAGGCACAATTCCTTCTAATGGAACAGGAACTCTGCAGAAACGCACTCTGGATTTCATCCATGGGACAGAGAAGAACTTCCCTCATCACACACAGAATTACCTTGTTTTCATACACAGAATTACCACAGAATTACCTGTATTCCATCGTTATCAAACTTTATAAAATTCCATCTTTAAACAGAAAACATGGAAAGCTGGAAAAAGATTTCCAGTATCATCTATGGAGAACACCACAGACCCTTATAGAGATCCCCAAGAAGCTCTGAAGCACTGCTGCAAAGGAGGTCAAAAGGCACTGTCCTCCTCTATGCTGCCACATGGCTGCTGCTTTTTTTTATTATTTTTTATTTTTTATTTTTTTTAAAGGGGTTTTCTGCTACAAACCCATTGGTGCCAAAACATGTAAAACTCCAGGGAAAAGGAACCTTTAACCACAGCTTATAAGATCACTGATGGGCAGATCTCAATCGTTTACAAACTCACAAGTCAAAACTCTTGCATTCTTCTTGCCAAGAAAAGCAGCATAAATGGCCTTTTCAATCTTGATTAAAATTATGTGATAATTAAGAATATATACAGTGAAATGTGCTAAATATTAATAATACAAATCTAAATTGCTTAGTATACAGAATCATGGACAGTATTCCAAAATGTGAAGTTTCTGCTTGAAGAAGTAAATGGAAAGAAAAGGAAGATTTGCTGTTTTCCCATCCCTTTAAGATATGCCATGTAGAACGTAAAGAGTAAATGAATGCCTTCACTGGTGCCTATTTTTTATAAATTTGAATTAAAAACAAGAACAACAACAACAAAAAAAAAGCCAAGCAAAACTTGGCAACACAAATTCATAGAACTTCACCATTTTTTGCAAATCATTTCCTCATTTTCTTAATGCCATTTTCACGTAATAAAAAAATAAATAAATAAATAAAAAAGCACTTCCCAGAAGCAGTGCTGCTTTTGCTTAAGATCAACTATATTTACGTGCACCTTTTTCCCTACTATCAACAAACTTTTTGTTCATCAGATAAGAGATCTGTACTAGTCCTTTGGCTGCTTCCCAACCATGCAGACAGACAAAGAGGTGCTAAGTGCAAAGTCACAAATCTGTTATGCAAGCCTTCCTTAGCACAAGGCTGCTGGAGCTGAACTTGCTCTTCCTCCTCTGCAGTGCAACCCACTTGCAAGCCTTCATTTCTGCAACCCTGCACTAACCTAACTGAACTCAGCAGAATGACAGTAACTAACATGGGGGCTTGAAAGGCAGTTTCCACGTAGTCAGTGTCAAAAAAGCAACGTTAGAAGCAATGAATATTTCTGATAGAGCAAGCATGCGGCAGCTCAGCCTAGACCTTTGGCAGAAAGTCAGCCACAGAGCTGCGCTGCTCAGGGCCAATGTCATTCCACGCAGTGAATTTCAGATCTTCTCTAAGCAGAGCTGGCTCGGAAATATTCCTCTGGAGACCGAAGGGCAAACTGTTTACCTTCTAAGTAATGTCTAGCAGATATATTTTGGGCAGAGGCTATCTGTGGGGAGCGCTCCTATCCAAAGGCTTAAAGACGGAGGAGGAGGACATAAGGGTTATAAATACAACACAGTTGTACAAAGTAATGGAAGTGCTGTCATCGATTTCCACTTATCCATAATAAAACTGGGGCTTGGAGCTTTCAGAAACAGAGAGGTAAACCAGTTCACACCCATAAGCTTCAGGGATTTCCAGATTTCAATGTGTTTCAAGGTTTTACTCTCAGTACATTAACAAAAACACCTTGAAAAAAGGAGAAGTGAGGGAGAAAAAGTTTCTTCCACTGAGAAACAGTGTAAACAGTCTTTGAGCATGTGGAGATCTGCAGGAGAGATCAGGGAAGGGAAGAGGTCTGGTTTGCTGCTATTCCTCCCATCTCCAGAGAAAGGGGGAAAAAAGCCCACATTCAACATCAAAGAATGTAATTTAAGTTTATTACAATTTACATGGGAAAAACAGGTAGGGAGTGTTCAGATGTTAAAGCCACCAAATGATGAACAGCTAACCTTCAAGGTGAGCAGCGCTTGCTGTGTTCCAGTGCCTCCAGGCAGACACCCAAGCAGCTTACAGCAAGAGCAGAATTCCATCTGCTGTCTAAAGAAACCTTATCATATTTTCTTTGGAAGGAATTTCCAGAGAGCAGAACTGGAACTGCTGGTTCTGATCTGATGAAAAGTCAGCAGCTTTGATTAATAATTCACTTTCATGGGGCTTCATCCCCCCACCATGCACACACCTACCAGAAGCCAGGCCAACAGGTGCTGCATTCTCCACAGGAAAGTGTTCCTATGGCTGTGAATTCTCTGGTCTCAGAGACAGCACAGGCGATGGATCTCTCACTTCCCAGCTGTCTCAGTAGGACTGAGAAAGGCAAGTTCACACTTCTGAATCAAAACAATGAGTTTCTCACCTCCAATCACATACTTGCTGCACTAATATTGTCTTCCCACTTGTTCTCTGCTGGATTATCTGAAAATCTGAGTTTCTAAACCTTTGCAGTTGCAGAGGGATATTAAAACCAGAAATGTCAGGTGAAATTACTAACCTTCAGCTCTGCTGACCTTTCTCTGAGTCAATGGAATGACACCATTTCTGTAGCCTGGAAACACAGAATCTGACTTTGGTTCTCTCACTGGCTTTCTCCTTACCTCCAAAGTCATGTCACCTTCAAGTACCTTGTTTACCTGCACCTGCTTGAGAAAACAGTGGGAACAATGAGATCTACCTGCCTCTGCAAAGGGATAAGGGGTGCTCCTATCTAAGGCTGTTTATACTGTCTTTTCTATTGTTTCTTTCAAGAAAAAAAAAAAAGATTTTTCACCTTTTATCTATAACCTGAATGCACAAGGCCAGAAAATCTGACAATCAGAGAAATTTATAAGCTTTTGATTCTTATAATTGTGCACAGTTCCCAACCAGGCTAATGTCCCTGCAACCACTGCAGCTCATTACACCCAGGGACAACACAAAAAACGTAGTTTAATTTGAACCAGAACTAACAGGGAGCAGAGGCTTGGTATTGTCCTCTGAGTAGAAAACATGCAAGGCTGAGTTGCTGTCATGTTTCACATACGCAGCTGCTGCTATCTGAGATGCTGCAAGAAGTTAAAGGGTATATACTCCCATTAATATGTATCACTTAATAACGTTAGTAATAGAAACACTGTACAGTGATAGGACACTAGAAGCCTATCAAACAGAATTTGAAGTGTAACCTAACATCTGATGAGCCCTTCCCTAACTGGACTTGTTAAAAGCACTGCTACAAGCTACATCTTCGGCTCTCAACTGTCATAGAATTGCAGCAGTGTCTTCCTTCCCTGGACAGGAAAGAGCTGACCAGTGGGAACACAGCACAGAATGAGATGAGCACAATACACCGGGGTGGAAGTGGCATTATAGAAATAGAAGCAGATTGATCTTAATAACATCACTGTAAGCCAAAACTTTGTGCTATAGGCTTGCTGCAGAAAGTATAAAGAAGGGACATATTTTATTACTTGAACTACATCAGTGTTAATAGAAGGTGCTGGTGTGGCACAACAGACAAAATATTGTACTAAAAATACTTCCATTCTTCAGCAATTCTTTGCTCTGGAACTGCAGCTATATCACACCACTGAATCTATACAGCTTTCTTACACCAATAGGAAACAAGGGTTTGGGCTGAGATTTTGCTGTCATACCGTTATGCTGCTTTTGCCTACGTAGAAGACACTGCACTGAGTCAGCCCAGATTTCTATCAGCATAATTAAGCAGAAATCATCCTGCTGTACGTGCATTTCAGAGTCTGTCTCAAATTCCATAGGGGAGTACAATTCATCGTAGAAATGCATCTGCTTAGGATATTTAAGCAACTTGGAGTAACTCCTAGCAAATGGCACTAAAGAAAATCTGAACACAACTGCGTTGCTGCACTTCCCTTATCTATTTGCTTTGCAGCACTGCAGGACTCTCAAGTGCCTGCACTGCAATGCATTACCCAGCATGTGCTGCAATGACTCAGGCAATAACAGCACGAGCCAGGCTCCAGTTCCAGCTTGCAGGATGCCTGTGTAGCACCCTTTAGCAAAGCCAAGAATCTATAAAAGGAGATGTGTTCAAGAAGACAGTTCAGCTTCCGTTCCATATTTTCTGTTGCAATGCTATTCAGATTTTTACATATACATATGGTACATGTAACCTCCAAATGAGAGCTGCATCACTGCTGGATTCCCAGCTTGCAGCACAGATGATCCAACTCCTGCAGGCTTTGAAAGCTGCATTGCTAGAGGTTGTAGAGGCACACAAATGTTGTGTTTGCTAACTTGTATGCTGGCTGAAATACTCAGCATTTCTTTTTCCTATAGTTATGCCTTTCTGCTAGCCTGCTTAGCAAGTTACAAATATAATTATTAATATAATTGTGAATATACTTATAAATTTAAATCTTCACAGCTAGCTTCCCACTCCTCCCAACTCTATCAGACTTGTGTATTTAATATGGAAAACCAGCTTAGTGCAACAAACAACTATCTTTATATTTTGTACCTATTGGCCTCGTACTCCTGTCCTGGAAAACCAATCAACAACAAAAGAACACCCAGCAAGAACTCCATCCTCAAACAAGACCTCAGAAACTTACACAAATCCTCTCCTCTCATCATTTCAGGAATACAAGATGAGCAGTGCATCATCAGCTGCAGTACAGTTTTGTAATTACCTGATTGCATAACAGGAGTCTCCAGCCACAACACAGGTAAAGATGAGCAGCAGTGACCAGTGTGATATCTTCATGTACACAGAAGACAGAGGAATGTCATTTTGTTGTCCCTGCCATTGGTTGAGGATTTATTCTGCTTTATGAGCCATGTAGAGGAATTAGAATTATCCACTTCAAAACATCTCCAACAATAAACTCAATGTCTTTTCTCCACTATCATGCTCCTATTATTCTAACAGATTTGCAAATGAATATCTCAGATTATGTAATAAAGTCTAGGAACAAGATAGAAGGTGTCCCTGCTGAGGTCCTGGATTCATTGTGCCCAATTCAGGTTAGATGTGAAGGAACAGTATCTCTCACAGCTGGATGGTAACAGCTTCTAGTTGCAGGACAGAAATAGATCTGCATGTACCACTTAGTGGTTAGTAAAGGCTGCCTTTTGGTATCTCAAAGGCAAGGTCAGGTTTTCTTCGTGCAAAGTCTGTCTTTCCCTCAGTTTACCAAAGCATTGAAAGTTTGTCTGCAACTTGTGTTTGTTTGCCTATTTGTGTAACCTCACTTTGTGGGGTGAGTGGCAAAGTCCCAGGCTGCTGCAAAATGAGGACAAGCCCAAACACAGCAGCTGAGGACACAAAAATGAAGGAAGAATATTTGCTCACCCTTGAAAGGCCTCAGGCCTTTCAAGTATGCAGGGACCTCCAGCAAGATACACCTCCCGTGGGTTGGCCCTGCCTTCCCACCAGGTGCTCCATCACTGCTTCAAGCTGTGACTCAGCACTTTTTTTTTTTTTTCTTTTTTTTTAAGCTTTATTTTGTCAGGAAAGCAAAGCAAACAAAACCCAACTAACAAGATTTATTCTGTGTGGGTAATAAGGTCTCCATTCTGATCTGGTTTTCAATCCAGCAGATTGGATCAACGTGCCACATAAATCAACAGAGTAACAGCAGAAATCTGGGGGAGAACAAGCATCCTTGTAACTGCTGGTGAGAGCCAAAAGCCAAGGAACAAAAGCCAAGCACACACAATAGAAAAAGGCCTTCAAAAACATTGCTACAAACAGATGACAGATGCACTACTTGAAAAGACAAATGCCATTCAGGACAATACAAGAGAAGTGCCCAGAGCATATAAGTAAACCACTTTCAGAAGTAAAAAATGTTGTACTAACTCTGCTTAGAAAACCTGTTCACATTTATGCTAATCTACAGGCAGAAGAAGCAACACCTGAATAGCTCTGCCCTTTTTTTCTTCACTAACAGTTAGAAAGGGTTTAAGAAGTCAATCTGCATTCATTGACAGTCACTGCTCATGCTTACATTGCAAATAAGATACAATAATCGCAGGCCTGTGTTTCACAAAAAAAAAAAAAAAAAAGTATTGATTTCTACAGCCTCTGAGGAGTCAAGCCTAAGAAATACACTGCAAATAATCTGTTGATACTGAGACTGCTGCCATAGACATACTTCTAACACAACTAATTAAAAAAAAGACAAAAAACATGAATTTAAGGTCTTACAGCAGTGTCATGGCTGAGCACTCAGAACAACTAAGGGAAGGGAGGCTCCCAACACCCAGCCTCCTGCTTTGAAAGGGACCAACATCACAGCACTGAGATGCCAGCCTGGCTGGGCTGATAGAACACAGCAGAAGCTACAGCAGCACCTGCTGACTAGGAAGGCCATGCTATCCACGCTCTGTACTTACAGTTTTTCTAAACAGAACAGCTCTCTAAAAATACTCCTGGTGAGCATCAGAAGGCACAGCCCTCCCACTGCTGGTGCTGCGCCACGTGCGCAGCCGCACGGAGATCCACCCACCTGCATCAAAGGCTGCACATCAACAACAGGAAAACAGATATGTCAGTATCTGAAAGTGACAGGAGGCAAATTTTTCCACTGAGAACACAACTCCCTGGGGCTAATTAAAAAAATAAATCTATTTGAAAACACATCGACTTGAATATTTCAATTCAAACTTACAGTCCACGTAATAAGCACAGTAAAGCTATTTCTAGCACTCCTAAAAGCTATCATCTATTACGCCACAGACACACAGCTTGGTTTGGGTCTATCACTTCTGCATCCCTGATGAAGCAATTGGCAAGGTAGACAGGCTGGAGTGCAACTGGGTATTGCAACGCACACACAAATAGCCCAAACGTTACTGCAGCAGTGCAAACAAACACCCATGACTCAGAGCTGCCTTCCAACCCTTGCCCCCAACAGGTGAAAATCTACACACTCACACCATACAGAACTCCTATTGTGAGTTTATGGATTGCAAACATGGAGATACGGGGACTTTTTAGCATGTTACAGCATGTTACATCTGAGCTTGGGGGAGGGCTTTAGGAGCCATACAAAGGTGACTGCTGACCTTTTTCTTAAAGTGAACACCTATTTACTCAGCAGTAACTTCAGATTAACCACGTTGATATGCGTCAGACAAACATCCCAGAAGGAATAAGCCAATAAACCTCTACTGCACACAGAGAATCAAAAGTATTGGTTCCTTTTTTACCTCGGAGTCTAAAGCAAGACATACAGAAAATGTATTTCCCCTGGAAAAAAAAAAAAAAAAGCAATAAAAACCAAACAGTTCTGCAATAAGTGAGTGGCTGTTAGAAATGCTACACTAAATGATGTATTTGGATTTCTTCTATAACTGTGTGGTCTATAACCCTAGATCTCCATCAGTCTATAGATTAGTCGGAACTGCGGGTTATTTCAGTTAAATAGATGTCCGTTGTAACATGGAAATATTATCTTCTGAAAATATAGAGATCTTGTCACTTCTTTGATATTTACTCACATTTTAAAATCAACTTGTTAAATACAGACTGTCTTAACTCACTTGCTTCATCCTTCAGACTTTTTTTTGTCTCTAGGTTCTGCCAACCTTCAAATATTCTCCTTCAATCACATGTCCTGGCACAATTCTCATTCCCCTCAGTATTCCTCAGCGTCCTCTGGGAAATTTGCCAGTTTTGTCATCTGCCCCCATTCTCCTTTGGGAACATTAAAGCAAGGAATTAATTTCATTCTCTCCCCGAGCCGTGCCTGTGTCTGCTGTTAGTAGTTACCCTTGGCATCTCTCAGCCTTTCAATACACAAATGATACACCTCCTTAAGTGCTCCCACAGTACTTAAGAGATTCATAAAACGTCCTGCTGAGAGATATCTGCACTTGCTTGTTTTAGCATCGTGCAAAAGAATTAAGCTGAAAGATGCAGTACCGATATTTCTATTATGTGTGCCCTCACCATCCCATTTTCTGCTACTTTCCACAATTGTTTTCTACGTATTTATATATTTTTATATCATTTTGCTCAGTGTCTGATCTGAAGTCTTCCAGAAGGAACTCCTAAGAAGTACATCGTGTTCTCTTAGGCACCAAAGAAATCCAGTTCCAATATCGGCTTTTTTCCTGCACGAGCATTTTCTACTAAGGAACATTTCCTTCTTGAAGAAGATGCTATTCAGATCCGCTTCCTTTAAATTGCATACTCACTTCTTCATCTGACAATGAAAGGAAACTTCACAGTTGGCCAAAGATGAAGAACGTTATCAAATATTAGACTTATGCATCCCAGTTTCCTACTGTAATGAACACTGGAGGACGTACCACAGCATTTCAGGAAATACCTGGGCAAGTTCAATATATCATTCTGTTCCATTCTGCCACCAGCTTCCCCCTCGGTTATTGAGTTCTTTGCTATGTGTACGTGCCCAGATTGGCAGCCGTCAGACTGGAAGCATTTGTTGTGGTTACCTCTTTAACTTCCACACTAAAATACCATCTGTATTACCAACTCGGCACAGCAAAGGCTGCACCATTTACAGTACGGTGGCTGCAGAACAAACCAAAGCCTTTGCTAAGCTGTCCGTGGGTTTGTTTACCCAGAGAGCCCTCATTTTTGCAAAGAGGCAGTGAAAGTTGACTAAATATCTAGGTGCGTGGCATTCCTTGAGGCTGATACAGAGCACAGAAGAAATAACACTACTGACAATAAATGTTAGATACAATTACTCAGCCTGTCAGTATCTGACCAAAGCCATGTTTGGGCTGGAGAGACCCCAGCTACCTGCTGCAGGACCTGCAGAAAGGCAGCTCAGCGGCTCCGAGCCTTTATTTCTCGTGCTCCAAGCAGGAGCAGCTGTCAGCTTGGCAAAACAGGTTACAGAACTCATATTAGTACTGCCATCATCATTAAGGAGAGGCGGCAGGAGGACAGATCTCCGGGGAACTCACAAACTCCTCCACTGGAGAACCCCACCGTGCAGCACTGCGGGAAGGGAAAGCGGGAAAGCTGCAGCGGGAGAGAATGTGAAGGCTCAGGAAAAGATTTGAGTACAGCATCCAGAGAAGGAGGGAAAACTCTAGAAACGCAGAGTACCCCCTATAGGACAGATGCGTGGTATGCCAGGTAGGGAAACAGCAGGAGTCGATCGGAGAGGACAACAACGAACTCTACGGGGACGGCCGGTACCTCACAGCCCCCGTCTTTAACTGAGGCCACGGGGCACAAACCAGAACCAGCGCAAAAGAAATGCCAGTAACAAAAGCAATAATTGGAAGCGAAGAGCCGGGCCCCAGGAGATGGGAGGGCAGGGGCGGCCCGCCTCGCACGCTCTCCTCGACCGGCCGCGGGGCACCCAGCGAGATGGGGCCGGCGGTGCAGCCGCCGCCCGCAACCAAAGGACGCGCCCCGGGGCGGCGATGCCAGAACCCGCACAGAGGGAGAACCCCAGGGAGCCGCTCCTCCGAGTCCAGCCCTCCGCCGCCGCTCCCTTACCTGGCTGGCTTTGTGAAACTGCTTCTTGAGCCCCGCCACGGACATCCTCCCGCCGCGGGCGGCTCCCCGCGGAGCCCGTACCCCGAGGCGGCTGCCGGCGTGCGGCGGCTCCGGGCAGCGATCCGCGGCCTCTCGCTGTGTCACCCGCACCGCCGGCCCCGGAGCCCCGCGCGGGTGGAAACATCGCGTTCCGAACGGGCTCGGCGGTGCCACCCTATTGGCCGCCGTTCGTGCCCATGCAAATGACACAGCCGGAGTCGCCCGCCCATTGGACGCGCGCGGGGGACTATGCAAATTGAGCGCCCGAAGACGTTTACGCTACGGTGTTGTGTGAAGACCGCAGAGCCGGCGGACTCGGCCCGCACTGCGCTGCCGGGGGGCGCAGCGCTGCGGGGCTGAGCGGCGCGGGGTCCGGCTGCCTGCTGTCCAGCTATCCGGCTGTCCAGCTGGGCCTGCTTTCCTCTTTGTAGGTCTCACTGCTACACAACATCTTAACTAAATGGATGCTCTTAGCGCATGAAAGCTATCGCAGCAGTCCAGAGCGTGACTGCCTGGGGCTGTGCAGCAGAATAAGCCCACTCTGTGGCTGTTTTTTAATTATTATTATTATTTTTAAAGGAGCAGCAGGAAGGCCAGGAGAGCTGCGCAGATGGGTGGCTCAGCTGTGTGCTTGGTTGCTGCAGGATGAAGCGATTGCACACATATGTCTGGTTGTGGGTCAGCAATGTACCCATAGGTAGGGGTGGTCTTGCCCCCCCAGCAAAGAGCTGGCACTGGGCTGTGAGGTCACTTGGCAGCTGGGAAGTGCTGAGAGAGAACCCTGGGTGCTTGCAGGACCACAGAGCTCTCACTGGCAGCCTGCAGGTTTCATTGGCCTGGGTGAGCGAGATGTTTGCAGAGCATGTTACAATTAGCTCACAGACTCATAGAGTTAAGGTTGGAAAAGACCGCTAAGGTCACCTAGTCCAACCGTCAGCCCATCACACCATGCCCACTAAGCCATGCCTCAGTGCCACATCCACTCTTTCCTTGAAAACCTCCAGGGATCTCCTTATAATAGCAATGAGGACAAGGAAATGATAATAAAGAAGAAAAAAAAAAAAAAGAAGAAAAAAAATCAAGGTAATTGTCCTATTATAAATTAAGAGTAAGGAATCGCTGTCCTACCTGCAACAATTACGTACCCCTGATATCAAGAGACTTGTCTCTGAGTTAAGGAACTCCAACTGGCTGCTATATTACAAAAGAGACTTTGTATCCGAGAGGCAAAAGCAATAAAAGAGAAAGCGATGAGGATAACCAGTTAACCCCCTGTGGAAGACAAATTGCAAGGAAAAGTCCTCTCAGGTTTTTGGACCAAATAATACTTGAAAGAAGTCTGCAGTCATGGTGCTGCCTGACGGCACTCAGTGGGGGGGGAAGGAGCGCTTTCAGCCTCGTTCCACGGTAACATGATTACACCACAGGCACCTGATTTCAGCACCAAGCTGTCTTCCTAATCAAACCGCAGCACGGTGCTCACTGCCCCGGCCACGTCAGGTACGGTGTGAATTAGTGAGGCATTCAGAGAGGCCACAGCTGGCAGAAATGAAATGAGCTGTTTTGAGAGAGCCGGAGGTGCTCAGAAGAGAGAGAAAAAAAAGGCCTGAACTGAGAAATTGGAGTCTTGTACATTGTATTAAAGCAAACTCTGAGCATACCATGGAATCAGGAGAAAGCTCTGACTAATCTTTGGCTGGAAGAAAGGGGAGACCAGAAGGAAGGAAGGAAGGAACTTAAAAGAAGAGACCGTGCAGGAGAATCGATGGATTATAGTCACTGCAGCTGTTAGCTGTAAAACTGGGTTAGATAAAAACTTGAGTAAGGCAATATGTCTACAGCTCCCTCTTTTCATCCAGCGTTACACTAGGGTAGAAGGTGTGCTGTTTCTGCTGAAGTGGTACAAGAATCTGCAAGTGCCCTGTGGAAATCCAAGTTCGTAGGCTAATTGCACGATAACACAGACAAGGTGAAAAATTAATTAAAATCCAACTTGAGTGGCCCAGGTGTTAACGATTCGGTAGAGACACTCTGAAAAAGGCTGGTTCAGATATAAGCAGCAGTTGTAGCTTGTAGCCAGTAATACAGACTGGGTAAGCAATATTTCAGGCTTTGTAACCACTATGGCTGTACATCATGGGAAAAGGGGCTGGGATTTGCTGGATAACATTCTTTACGTTTTGGGGAAAGTTGCTAATTCGATCTGTAAAATGAGGGAAATCAGACATAAAATAAAACCTCCAGGAAGTGGTACAGCTAAATGCTGACATGGTAGAAAAGAATCTTCTGTTGAAAAGAACTGTTATAAGCCAAAAGCAGGCCGCTACATGGCATGGTGAAAGAATACTTTGCAGAGTCTGGGAAACAGGGGGCCTTTGGTAGAAGAGTTCTAGATATGTCAGTATTTAAACAACTGCAATCCTGTTCCACAAATTCCAAAGCACTCGAGAACTACAGATGATGCTCCAACACATTTGTATAATCAATGGATATCAAGATGTTACAATCACAAAATAAACAAGAGAGTTAGGTGACGTGGACTATGATAACAAAAGAGGAAGGCTTATCCTTATGCTGGGCTCACCACAAAACACCACAAGGAGGGATCTCCAGCAGAGATCCTTCCCCACTGGTAGCCAGCTCTTAAATAGGTCCAGGACTGGGGGAGCCAGGCTCCACCCCTTCCGGCAGCACAGGAGAATTGCCTTCAGCTGTGCTCCTCTGGCTGGCTCATGGCTCGCCTCAGGTGATCAGAGGTTCAGGCCATGACTCAGTAGTTCCCATACAACATTGTTGTTTTAAAAAGGATGGTGAACTTTGTACAAACCGAGAACTCCTAACTGGATTTGAATCACAGTGGTGACTGGAAAATATGTGCTGGCTGCTTATGTGGTAGAATTGGGCTTGGAAACTGGTCCTGTGAAATTCAAGCAACATAGGTATCTGGATAAGCGGATGCATTCATAAGTCATTGGATTTCAGTGTGGCTATTACTTTGTAAGAAACCCAGCCTGCAGAAATTCCTCCTGAAAATGATTCTGGTAAAAGCAAACAACCTTATGGGCATTTGGTTTCCAATGAAGAAGTTTTAAGAGTTGAAACTGCAATAGTAGCCATGTGAAGTATTGGGTTTTGAGTAAAATAAGTACTGGTAATGTTAAAAAAAGATCTAGAGACAGCTTGGCAATTGATATTACTTGCAACCTGAAGCCAATCACATCCATGTTTACTTGAATGTCTCTTAAAAAATATGAGAAATCTGATAGTCACATTTGATCTGGGTCTTCAGTATTTACTGCCACCAAGGAAAACATCAAAAAGGAGAGAAAGATGAGTTTGTGATGAAGTTCCGTGAGATTTGATTCCAGGCCACACTGACTATAGGTAAAACACTTATTCCGTAAGACATAAATATTCAAAACAAGCTACTGTGCATTCACTTACCTGGCAATATTTTTTTACATGTGGCATTGGAAGGAGACTTTGGATGTGCTCGTCTGATACAGGACAAGAATAGCTCCAGGGGAAAACAGCCTATTGAGTAACCATGTTACTGCTTACCAAAACCAGGGTCGGTGAGAGAAGCCTGTGAGATCCACAAATGGGGCTTCTTTGTAATTTAATTAGAAATTAGCAACCCTAATTTCTGGATTTATAACAGAAAAATAAATGAGAATTATTTATGAATTATCTTCATGTTGAAGAAGTCTAATTTCCCATTCTTTATCTTCAAAATACTGGCAATAGAGAAGGAAAGCAAAATAAATATACGTATTTAAAAAAAAACAGTTTGTATTGCAAAGATGGATTACCCCAGGTAGCAGGTATGGCATTAGTGGAGCTCACTGGCACGGTTGGGCTAGTCTGATTTTCATGGAATGGTACATCTGAAGTGTACCATTTTTCACCAAGTTGTAAGATCCAGCAGAACATGTAGGAGAATTTTTTGAGTCAATCTATCTTGGTAACTCTGTTACAGTACCAAAATTATTTGTTGGCTCCTCCTTCCAATCTACCTAGCATCTGATAAGAAGGAAGAAGATAGAAGGTAAATATGGCAATTGGAATCAGCACCAAGCCAAGTAGCACCAAGCTAGTGTTCCCATGAAGGAAAAGCAAGGGGAGCATAAAGTGAATACTATTGCTCCCTGAACTTGGGTGTGACAGAGACTACATGCAACCTTTTGTATGAAATACCTAAAGGCAATGGACCAAGTGGAACTTGATACTTGAAAGAAAAAACTGCTAGAGGGGACTCGCAGAAGGCTTTGAAAATTAATTTGGCTTGAATATAAGATTGTGTCCTATTCTGAACATGTGAGAACTTCATTTGGTTCCACAGCTTTAGAAAGAGGATAATCTTGAACTGAACTGACCTTTCTGCAGAGTACTGGCAATTAAATGAAGTAATACACAGCACAGTGTTCTAGAGTGAAATCCGAAGGACTACAACACTTAAGGAAATTCATCCTGGGCAGCCTGGTCTGGTATTAGATATGTTTAAAACAAAACAACAACTAAAAGGAGTTAAGAAAACATGTGTGTATAGGTAGGAGGAGCAGACTAGCAGTAGGGTTTTGCTTCTAACCATAAGTAATTCTGCGTACCATAGCGCCTACAGTGCAGATGCACTGATTCAGGTGTTCCTGATGTGGCTTTGCACTGCAATGTACATTGCACAGAAAATGGAAAAAAAGCCAATAGTCTTTTCTATACAGCCAGAATTTGGAAAGCTTCCTGTTCCATATGGACACTGCTGGCAGTTGGAGCAGGACTGTGTGACCCTGGGGCCGGTAGACACTCTGGCTAACCTGCTTCATTTGTTTTGGATGCTTATGTTTGCTCTCCAGATCTTCCAACTAAATGTAGCTAGTGCATTGTTTTTGGCATTTGTGTTTGTTCTTCTCAAGCAGAATTTCCACATATTGCCTTACCATCATCCACATCTTTGCTTTTTGCCTCATCCCCTTCCTGTATTTGTTCTCTACACGCATCTCCATGATTCTGTGGATACTTTCTATCTTCATTTTTAAATTCCATGTTCTGTAAGTGTCAACAAAAGAAGAAAGCATGCTAGGTTTTATGCCATTAGATAATAAATACAGTTCAATTACATGTTTCTTTCTAAAAGGCATATAAACAAACAACTTAAAATCTAGACAGATATTTTTAAAGTTACATATTTGTGTATTATAAATAGGCATTCTAATTTTGAAGAGAACACAACAGCCTTTTCTTCTGTGTGTGCTGTTCAGTTATGCTGCAGCTTGTAAAAAAATCTGCAATGCTGATGTTGCAGAGTATACGATATGGATACCTGAACAGGTCCTGGTTGGAGGTCTTGTGACTTTTAGGTGTCTATATTGCTTCTGATAGCAGTAAAAATAATAATTGTTACTAGTAATATATATCCAGGAAGTCAGTGTTCACAGACAGCTCTACACTGTTTAACAGAAATGAGTTATCTGTGTAATTTAGAATAAAGACATGAATGCCCAAACAGATTCCACTTTTTTATGGGCCTTTCTAATGGAGTTGTCTCTTCCTAAAGAAGAATGAGACAAAAAACCCTGAAACTTAAAATGAATTGATGTGATAATGGGCAGAAATGCTGCTCTACCTTCAGAAAATTGCTCCTGAGTTCTGTGCTGCTATTTCATGTGTCAAAATACAGCTACCCAGTTTTGCACAGAGCTGCCTCTGTTCAGTTGAAAATACTGAAATTCTCATTGTTGACAATGCCACAGCCAGGGAGAAATCTGAAACTGCAGTGTCACAGGAAGACTAATGCCAGCTTCTGGATGTGTCAAGGATTCTCATCTTTGTTGGTACTGTACTGAATCTGCTGATGAGTCCTTTGAAGCAGAACACTATAGCACTGTGGCGTGAACTGGATCACATGTACTCTTTGAAATCCAATTCAGAATTTCATGTCACTGCTCTACCGTTACAGGACAGAACTTTAAATATCAGCTTTGAAAGTTCTGGTCTTCACAATGGAGAAAACAAAACTGTCCAGTGGAAAAAGGATGCACTCAAGAACAACGTGCTACCTTGCATTGCTTACAGGATGCGGTATGCAAGCTTCTTTCATAATGATTTATTTAGCTTCAGCAGGTAGAAACATGATCAGCAGGAAAGATGAGTAAAAACCTTAAAAACACACATCTGTATTGTATATAAAAAAGGGAAACAAATGGTAAATAAATCTGGTGGCTTAACTTCTTGTATAAATACATGCCAATTCCATTTTAACGTGGTATGACAGAGCAGAAAGTTGTATCCACTCTTGTTACAGTGAGTCCTTAACACTGCGTGGGCATTTCAAACAATGTGACCAACGGTTAACAGCAATTTGAATATCGATCAGTAAGTACCTTGTAGCAAGCTTGTGAATATTCAGACATACCTAGTTTTAACAAAACTTTTATAGCAAGGATGTTTTGTTTTCAGTGTAATTTCATCGGTCTTTTGGGATCTGCCATGTTTGAACATCTGGGAATCATCACATGTTGTCGATAAATGAGGCAACAGGAAAGGCATGATGTGTCACAGATGTTAAATATGGCAGTACTCCACAGGCTGACAATCACAAGCCAGAATGATCAGACTTTGAAAAATCTCATTAAGATTCATTGACTAGATCAAATTCAACTTTTTTCTTAAATTTCCTAACTGTTCTGATGATGGTGGGTGTTACAGTGGTAAAACAATTATTGGAAACTGGTTTATTTTGAAGAACAAAATGATAGAGCTGAAGACAAGGACCTTGACTATCAAATACTTCGTAAGAGGATGAATGCAGCCTGTCAGGTCCCTGTTGTTTCATCCCAAAGATTAATGGCTACTACTGGATAACTCTACCACTCCTAATAAAACAATGAATGCATAAATCAAATTTATTGCGTTAATTTAAGCATTGTGGTTAATTGAGAAACTTGAGCAGCCATTCTAAGATACCCTCTTTTCTCCCCTTGTATGCGGACAGTATTCTGGTTGCTGTAACTGTTAGCCATGAATGCCACCTCCTGGCCACGTACAGGAATAGGGAAAATAGCCCTAGCCCAGCTTTCATGCAGTAGATAACCATTGAATAGATGTTAAAAATATGTGAAACACAGACATGACTGCTGACAGACTTCCTAGATGGCTTGTGGAATTTTAAAGGCACTCTGATATTTACTTTTGTAAAAAAAATTGCGTCATTTAAAAAAATAAACACACTTGACATTGACTTTCTGTAGAAACAACCTGGAAACTGTTGTATGTAAAGGGAGCAGCTGAATCAATACCACGAATGAAATCCTGACCTCAATGAAGCCAACAGGACTTCTGCCACTGATTTCAATGGGGCCCAAAATTCCAGCCCATGCTTTATGAAAGCTGCCCTTGTGTGTCAGCACTGGAGTTATTGGCAGATTTTAACAATGTTGGGCATGTGTATTCTCTTGCAAATTCAGTGGGAACAGGATGTTAAAGAGGACCCTAAGAAGGTCTGGACCCACATAACCACGAACTGTACTTCAGGGTGGTAAATTTTTCAGCCAGAGACCACTTGTTCCCTGTGCTCACACAAGAATAGCTGCTGCTTTCATTGCTTGAACTTCGCCAGCAGTATGCTCACTGCTGTTAGTGCTGCTAGTACAGGTAAAAGCATGTTGTACGTACCAGAACATGTTCCTTGAAGCAGTCTTGTTATCATGGTGTAATGGACTCTCAAATCAAAGCAAACCTCTTCTCTGCCTGCTAGGAGGATATACAGACAGCAGGGGAAACAAGCCAGGGAATTTCTCTCATCTGGGGAAGCAAATAAGAAGCATTTCTACAGTGCATGAAGATGAAAATTTGGGCAGACAGTAGCTGAGATCCCCTGCAGCATCAGATTGTGTTATAACTACTGCATTTAACTCACACTTGGCTTTTATTGCCTAGCTGTTCCAGCCATGCGATCTCTTCCAGACCTGAATTCTCAAGTCATAGTTAATAGTAATTTCCTGCACACAGATACATTGGTACGCTGTGGCAATCAGTCATCTCCTGGTAGGTTCTTTTTTGCTCTCTAATGATTAGCTTACTTTGTCCAGCATAACACAGTAGAAATTGCATGCAAACAGACAAATCACTTAATGCACACAGTAGACAAGTTTTAATTTGCCCAATGTTCTAATGTAGGCTAATGTCAGATGCAAAGTCTTCTCAAGGACTCAGTGACACAATGTACATCAGAACAGATTAAAAAGTAACAACACCTATGCACTTGGGAACCAGCATGCTCAGAAATAATTTGGCTGAAACATTTGCAGTTTCCAACATTCCCAAAGCATGGCACTTTCCCTTTGATATGGGTGATTAGGATCCGCGTGCCACAGAGGCAGTCGGGTGTGTTGGGTTGTTCTTGTTTTGTGTGTGTAGGGTTTGTTCGTTTGTTTTTAATATAGGGAGGGACTGAGAAGTGGGCAAGGCAAAGAGAAAAGAAGGAGGTAGAAATCGTTCCGCCATCCAATGCCAGTGATACTATCTCCAATCTGTAGATGGCAGTGATCTCCCACGACCTGCTGCAGGAGGGAAGGAGAAATCCTTAACACCGCTATGCAAAGCAGACGTGGGGAAAATTAGTGGTGAGGTTAGCTTCATGCTGTAAAACCATCTCCTTTTTACACTAAGAGCTGCTTAAAGAATATTAGGAAGTATATCACTTATTTCCTCCATGTAATGAGAAAATGCTTCATGCCACTTCTGATCTGTGTATTTCTGTACTGAAGGATTTTGATGACAAATTCCAGAATCCCATCTTATGGAATTTATCTGTGATCATATCCCAGCATTGGCATTCTGGACTTTGTAAATACGTTTGATACATTTCATTATTGTAAGTTGTTTATTCAAATAATACCTGGATTTTTCCTCCCAAACCCCTCTATGTACTCAGCAACCTCCCTCACCAGTTGCTCAGCAGGTCTGTGCCATCTGGGGAACTTTCAGCTGCTTTTCCCTGACACTCACATTAGTTTTCACTTTCCTTCCAATAAAGGGTGTAAGGAAGGCTGTTGCAGAATGCTTTGCCATGGGATGTGATGTGTGCTGAAATCAGAGGGTGTTTTTCAGTGGACGTGGAATCTCGCCTCCCAAAACCTACCTTGCTTGATGGCTGTTGGAGAGAACTCTCAAAGTAAAACATAAATTCTAATCTTTCCCTTTCATGCATGTTTTCAGCTGTGGGTTTTGCACTTTTCTTCTTAATTAAAAGATTCTGTCTATGGGACTTCAAAATACACCTTTTCATGAAGACCTGACTGTGAAAACTACACAGTTTGTGTCACATAGGCTTTTATCACCAGGTTTTAAAGATACCTAGACACACTAGTGAGATGTCCAGAAGGACTGCAAACAGCATCTTTTAAATAGCATTTATTTTATTGTATGTTTTTTTCTGGAGATCTTAACTATCAGTGAGATTTGGGGTTTTGTGGGGAAGTGCCCACAGTGAATGAGTTTGCAAAATGAATTGTAGAGAAGTCCCTAATCCAGTTAGTAACTCAACACCCATAGGTTGCAGTAGAAAATGTACAACTGCAAAGAGCAGAAGGAGAAAACTATTTCTCTGCTTCTGAGGCAGCCTGGGTTCCTCTAATGGCAGGAGCATTGGATAGCTCGCAGTGACTCCAAGTTGAGACATTCCTCAGCAAATCATGAGAATGATCTGTGTCAAGTCCTCCATTTAACATTATGCCATTTGGTTACTTGCTGCAGAAGAGACTTTTTGCAGTACCAGTACGCCTGCTTTGCAGTCACTTTCGTTTCACTGCAGTTGAATGGAGTCTTGTCACTGATACCAGCAGTGGCAATTTTGACAACTTTTAGTGCATCACTTCAGTCTTTTTTGGAAAGCTTAGCTGAGGCTTACTTCCTTTTGCGCCAGTTGGATGCTCACCAATTCTAGTAATTATTGGCCACCAAGCATCACCATGTTAGGAGCTTTCTCTACAGCAACATATCTTTTCTCCTCTACATTTCATTACTTTTTCTATCATGCTAAATAGATTTCCTTCTCCTTTTAGATCGCACTTAACCTGCAGTTATAAAAAAAGGATTTACTTTTTAATGAGTGAGTGTTCAATTCTTTCTATTGCATTGTCAGAAACTAATCCATTGATCTATTCCTACCATGTGGTTCTTATTTCATAATAGGCACTCTCACCCCTAAAAAAAGAATGGGAAAAGCTAGTTAAGGAAGCCTGTATAGCTTTTTTCCCTGTTTATTTACACGTGAGCCTGTGTATGCAGCCAGGTATGCTATTCTCTCTGATACAGGCAGAGAAAATAGGGCACAGTACAGAAAATTTAATTTTTAAATCCTGTCATATTGCCCCCCATGTATAAGACTGTAGTGGAATATTAAATAAAACTAAGGTTTGTCACACCTACTCATGCTCTAGATACAGAGTGAGGTCCCTTCCTGGGAGTTATTGGCCACTGTGAAAAAGTTAAAAAGAGATTTATGGGAAAAAAATAGTTTAGTAAGTAAGCTGTTGGCTCACTTTTCCTTAGATATAAGTTCATCTGCAGCATGAACTCAGGGTTGCTAAGACACTCCATAGCTGTCCCATAGCTCCCAGTCACGCTGCCTGCACTGTTACTGACTTTTCTCCCTCCTGCTCCTTCCCATTCCCTTTCTTCTGCTCTGTCTCTTCATCTTGCTAATTCATTCTACATGTCCTTGAATATGTACCATGTAAGCTGCTGTTTTGCATTCAACATTTGTTTATCCTGGGACTTATCACAGTATCTGAGAATCTCATAACTTTCACAGATTTTTATCCCCGTGAAGCCTTTGTGAAACAAGGAAGTATGTCAACTTACAGATGGGGAGTGGTCACAAAGCAGATTAACTGAGGTGCCCAGAGCCCTGTTTAGTCGTGGGAGCTTTATTCAAGTATTTCTTGGCTCCTGATTTTCTCTATAGATTGAAGATTCTTGTCAAGCTACATCTCATGCAATGCACCAAAGTCTCCTTTCCCAGTAAGGAGAGGGCATCGCTCCATCTTTTTGGCCTCAGTGGCTTCTTGGAGATGCAGACTGTCCAGAGAGACTCCTTACAGCGGAACAGGGACAGGCACCAACTCAAAAACTTCAGAAAGCCCCATTGTGACTTTTAATCTAAAGTACGGATAGGTAGAAAATGAAATCTGTGGGGAAGGGGTTTGAGTATCTGACATATATTTTCATCCCTCTACGAGAAAAAAAAAGCATCCTAAAATATATATAAATATTAATCCTATGTGCATTAAGCAGATACTTCACTCAAAAACAGTCAAGGATCTGAAAATGCTGACTTCTGAGGAAAATTCTGGATTGGCCTGGTTGTATCATAACAGGGAAGAAAGAGCACATAGCTAATAAGGATTGCATTATGGCTAATCCTTCCTCCTTGTTTGAGAGTGTCTGCTGTAAGGAAAGTACATTTTCTGCAATAAAAGTCACTTATCTGTAACATCAACACAGAACAATATTTTAATGTTGGTTCTACAGAAAGTTTTCAGGCTTGCTAAACGTAGGGACATGCACCCAGGTTTTACAATTCAGAGATAGCTTCCCAAGCAGCAGACAGAAGGCTCACATAAGGGCTGAGGTTGGCAGTGTGCAACTGGAGTGCCAGACTATTAGCTATTCCAATTCAGCCATGATGTGAAACTGCACAGCGAGCTCTGCAAACAGCTCTGCTGGTGCTGGGGTGGTGACCTTGGAGCTCTCATGTGACTGGGCTGCCAACGGGCTGTCTGGTCCACCAGGGTGCCACTTGCCTTTGATTTATCTTTGAATCTGAGGAATTTTTTTCAGTGTAGTAAGAAAATCCTATTTCAAATACATTATTAGAGCTATCTATGCAGTCTGGCCCCAGTGGATAATTCCTGCTAACTAGATACGCATTTTCTATGGACGTATGCACTGACTTTAAAACAACCCTCATGTAGACAGATACCTGATTTTCCTTAAAATAAATGAGGAAGAAGACAGAAAGCAGAATACAGAATAGTTCTCTTTCCTAAGAAAACTGTGGTGTAAGCAAATATGCAGCTAATCATAGTGCTCTTTACCCTAAAAACAAGTTAGGTTTATAGCAGATATTTTTATACAAACCTAGTGATAAAACAAACATTTCAACTACCCTGAACTTTAATTCAGACCAAATGAAGTTATCACACACACAAACAATAAGGCCACTGAACACAGCGATTGTATTTGTATAAAACTACCCTGGTAGCAAGCCAGTGTCTCCCTCTCTCAGGGCTCAAACTGCTTAGCCTTGCGGAAAGGTTTCAGAATTGGCAGACAGAAAGAGTCTGCATTCTGCTGCAAGCGTAACTTCCACTGAAATGTGTAAAAGTAAGGCAAGATACAATTTCTACACTGAGCAGAAAAGGTTATATTACAGTCCTGTCACTGCCTTGATTGATACTGCCTAGGAAAGGTTTTTTTAGTGGATCAGTTTAGCTGTTGTCTGTTCAGTATTAAAAACATTGCAGTCTAATAAAAAGCTTCTAGTTCTGCTGTGAAACCGTGGAGATGCATCACTACAGGCTACAACAAATGTCCTAAATCTCTCCAGATATCTGATCTGAGGACTTCATCTGTATGCTGAAGCTTTGCAGAAGTTATCTCTGTTGTGCCTATGCCCAAATACCCAAAATCATAACTTCTTCCAACACTATAAGTACAGCTTAGTCCCTACTCATCACTGTGCACAAGTGAAACAATTAGAGCTATACTGGCAACTGCTCCACCCAGTTACAGCCAGTGCTGGACGGTCAGATGCCATGCAAGGAGAGCAGTCCTGCTGGATACAAGAAGAGTGTTTAAAGCTAGGAGCTAACAAAGAAATAGCATCAGCTGATCTGACAGTGAATATAACACAAAGAGCATTGCTCTTTAATGGATTTTCCTCAAAAAATTCCAAAAAAAATCTGTATTTGAATCAGAGAAAATTTGGAAGGCTGCAGCTCAAATGAATTTTTCTTAATGCTGTAAGCCTACCACACATGGCTAGACATGATATAATGACATTTATTTACATTATTGGGCTTTCCTTACATTTTCACTCTCTATGTTATTTCTCAACATCAGTGTTGTCTATTTTTGCTTCATATCTTTGGATATGTAAGTACGTGGAAGTGTCTTACAAGAGTAAGTTTCAAAGCTCCCTCCAAAGTAATTCTTGGATTATATGCAGTCACTTAAGAAGTTCTCTTCTCCATATATTTTCTCTGAACATTGGAGAAAACAGATGCGTCAAACAGAACCCTGTGCAGGTATGTGAGTGAACTGAGAGAATACTAGAGAGAAGAATACCGAAGGGTCATTTAAAAGACGATGAAAGATGAAGCATCAATTAAATAGTGCCAAATATATGCTCAGCTCTTATCTGTTCTTACGAGCAGTACTTTGTTCATACATGGAAGAAGCGATGCGAAACCATGGCAGCTGAGTTACAGGACTATTGATATAATGGCAAGGAAAAGATGCCAATGAAGTACCTTTAATGTGCACGTTAAACTTAGCTTTGGTTGACAGCGTGCCCACTGCAAAACATACATAATGCCTACAGGAATGATAAACAGAATCTTCCCCAAGGAATATTTTATTCAACTCTGTATGTCAGTTAATAACTTACTGCATAACTTACTCTATCAATTCGTTATCTATAAAACTGATGCATCAGGTCTTCTGTGAGTCTCGTGCAGATGTATCTGAGCAGGTGGTATCTTGCTAAGTGCATTGCATCACACCTGCAGCCACCAAGCCCCTATCAAGGCTGGGGCCTCAAGCTACAACTGCCATCACCAACACGATATGAAACAGTAATTTTCTTACAGTAGCTGCAGCCTTTAAGGCTTCGAAGAAAGAGCTGAAAAATGCTGTTGTAAGAAAAACAAAGAATACGAAGGTAAGAGTTTTGAATAAGCTTTAAGATATTTTCATAATATTTTCCAATCTTCTAGATGCACTTGCTATGATCACATCTCTTTTCAAGTCTTGTAATCTAAAACTGTCTTATTAACTTTTAATATATGAAAAGTATGCACTATAGAAATGTAATATTACTAATGAGGTAAAGATTTTTTCCCTCGCTGTTATTTCCTGTCCATCTCTGTGGTAAGTAACCATGTATCTTTGTCTATGGACATGTACAAGCTAAGTGGAATAACTACTTACCCATCTTCAGTCCCTGTGGGCCTCTATTAGCTAGTAAAAAGGCAGAGGCCACATCAAACCAATGCTCTACAGAAGAAACCCAAAGAAGTGCATTAAGATTCTTCCCTTGTAGTGCCAGCCAGGGAGATTTTCACACATGGGGAATACAGAAAAGAGTCTTCTAACACTAAAAGGTTTTGCAAATCAGAGTTTTGTCCTATCACCTAGTAGCCAGTAATAGAATAAATAGAAAGAGATCTGCAATGAAACTCATGGTGAATGATCCTTCTTCCAGAAAATGAATCAGACTGTTAATTTAACAGCAATATTAGCACTGTTATAAAAGTGGATGAAATTTACTTGCTTGTTAAACATAGCATATGAAACTGAGAGGACTGCATACAGATTCCAGCTACTTCTCCGCAAGCCACATACAGACATAAGTTTTTCTAAAATAAAATGTAACTCCTCTACATTCTATTCAAAAGTTAGACTGTCAGTCATCAAAAGTCACCAAAAAAGGTCACATTATATTTTCATGGTTCCAGTAACTTTGGAAGTTAATTACACTGCCTGCACACTCTGTGTTCCTCACAGAATAGGAACAATAAATGCTGATGTTGGAGGCCACACAAGCATGCCCTTTCTCCCCTCCCTGCGACCCTCTTGCTGTCCCTTGCCCTGCCTGGCCAAAGATTAAGGGCAATGAGCACAAGAAATACCAAGAGTATCTAAGGGCTGCTGGGGAGCCCTGCTAAACAACGAGCAGGCAATGTCAGCACCGCCATGGTTAGCAAGAGCAGAAGAGTGCATTGCAGGCCAGGCTGGAAGTATGGACATCTGGTAAAGACTGGAAAGGAATTCTGCCTGGTGGAAGGCCAGGAACAGCAAAAAATGCCCTGCCTCTCCTCCAGCCTGGTGTATGAGGAGACAGTGCAAGGCTAGAAGTTCTGCATCTCTCATTCCAATGATCTCAACTCATTTCTAAAGGTTATCCAGCCTGCAGTGAGCTCCCAGCTCTCCTGTCATTCCCATTTGGTTGGAGAGGGCTCTGTAGCATTAGCAGTGCAGCAGCACTCTTGTCAGTCATTTTGTCTTAGTTATTTAATTGTAAAATCAGGCTCTACTGCTGGTACATAATTCCAATTTTTATTTATATTACTTAAACTTTTTTGAGACGGAAGAATTTTAGGAAAACATGGCTTACAGAGGCCTGAAACAAAATTATATGTCATGGTTTGCAACAAGTCATGTCTCAGCTAAACAGATAAATGGTTTTAAAGACACCTATTAATCATGATTAAAGGGTCTGTAGATCATCAGCAATCGTCTCACAGGCAGAGGAGCAGATCATAACATTCCCTTCTTGCAAAGGGTTTGAAAGTTTTGTTGCTCCTGAAAACCAGTGGAGGAGATGAACCTGTACATGTGGCTCAGCCAATCCACAAGGTGCAAGGGATGTCTATAGGAGAAAAAATGAATTGCTGTCCAGATACAGAGACAGACTGACTGCAGGTGTTGGGAAAAAAAAAAAAAAAGGAGGATTTCAGAAGATATGAGATTTGCATGTAATTAAGCTAAGAAGGTCTCAACAAGAAGCAAACTCTATTTTAGAAAAATAACTCCTGTCAAAATCATTGTTACTTTCCTGGTTAGCAAACTTTGAGCTAGGATAACTGCTTCAAGAGAAATTCTGTATGTTCTGAAGAGGAGAATACTCAGAGGATAGATCCAGTCAACACAGACCAGTAAGGTAGAGAAGTGTTGCTTCTGAAGTTGACTGCTCTCCCTACAGACCAATGGCAAAAGACAGTGAGAGAGAAATAGCACTGGAGTTGGACACCATTTTCGGGATTTCCATTTTTATAAAAGTGGATTAAAAGGGTTAAATATTCCCATTGTTATACAGGTGGATGAAATGTATTTATTTGTTAAACACGGAATTCCAAAACGAGTTTAATACCACTGAGACAATGATAAGTCTGAAGGCAAAAGCATCAGAAAATTATTTTTATTATTTGCTTCAGAAAAGCTTCCTTTAACATCATTCATACAGGAGCTCATTCATCATAAAGCAATCTCTTCACATTTTAAATATAGATAATCTCACTTTTTCTTTTCTGAGCCTGAGAAAAACTGGCTTAAACCATTGGTCAAAATTTAAACAAAAAAAAAAAAAAAGAAAAAAAAAAAAGAAAAAAAGAAAAAAATCAAACAATCCACCAAACCATGAAGAGCAGACCAAGCTCTGAACTAAAGCCAACTCATGTGAATTTCAGGTCAGCTAATGGCTAATAGCAACTCCACAGGGATTAGAAACACTGCCTGGACTAAACTGAGCAACCATAAATGTAAACTCACTCATCCATCGAAGTCATGTTGAACACTTACTGAAGCATGACTTAAATCAATATGCAGAATTTCAGATAAACTGGTGAAAATTTGTTCAGCAAACAAATAGAATACAATATGATTTTACAAAACTCTTCAAATCCCCCTGACACCACCCACTGTTTCAACTTTTCTTAAAAGGTTCACTCAATACAGACTGCCTTGCAGTAATTCCATGAGCTTCTGGTTTCTGGCACCCAGTGAGAGGGAGACTAACTGCAGTTTTCCTGGATGTCTGAACACTTGTTTGGCACATCAGGCATTTTGTCACTATGTGAAGAGCAGTCCTGTCTGTGCTGAAAATTACTTTCCGTAAATTAAATAACGTTTGTAAGTGGCAACAATATCAGACAACCTCTATCAGTGTCATGCTAAAGTATCTTTGCTCTTGTTGACACAGATTCCTAGATTAGCCTGTTGGAGCTTTCCAGAGGGATAAGGGAATTATTTATAAGATCTTGTTTACCTGCTCATAAATTATTTATAATCATTATAATAATTCATTTTATAAATCAATTAGCTTTCCCTGATATCCTTCCAATTTACAGATTTAAATATCTTCTGCCTATTTAAGTTGGATAAATATCCTTTAAAACTATTTCTTACACTCGGGGATGTTACTCTGAGATTTTATTTTTTAATTAAAAAAAAAAATAGAAGGAATATGTAACCAGATGGAAATATCTTCCTTAAGGAAAATGAGAAAGAAAGAGCTAGCACAAATGTGCAGAGTGCTCTGCAACAAGCTTCTGAACCCAGGGAATCTCACTGGAATCTGGGTCATTCAGTTAGAAAGTTTGGAGTTAGTGAAAGCGAAATGACTGCCTAGTGTAGCAGCCAATAATGAAACTTGATTTCAACAAAATATATGTTTTGCTATTTACAATAAACTAAACTTATGCACACTGCAGATACAAACAAGCTGATGAAATTCTTAACCAAATAAACAATGGGGGAAGATATTAAGTATTAGCAGTTTAAATACAGTATAAAGGGGAGATGACAAATTATGTCAATAACTTTCAAAAACAAAATCCATCTTCTGTGTCCCACTTTTTCTCCCCATGTACCAACACAGTTGAAAGAAAATAGCATGCAAAATGCATGATTCTCCAAGAGCACCATATAGCAATAATAAATTAAAATAGGAATTTTGTAGAAGTGACAAGCAGAAGCATGGGCAGTTCCTGTGCTCGCTGCACATGGAGGCTGGATACCAAATGGGGCTGTGTTTAAAGTTCACTAAGTAATTGAGGGGGAGGGAAAAAGAGTTTTCAGGAGTCACCAGATCAAGCCTGGGATGAAATTGAGCCTTAGGTGGCTTCAGTAATGCTGCAGGGGTGCATAATCACTAATTAACTGGTTCATCTGGGACAGCTGGGAATTTTGCAAGAGCTGGCACTTTCGATCTGGTTTATCTCTCCTTTTTAAGGTCCCCATAACGTTAATCTTACATATTTTGATATCAATCCAATCCTCTGCTCATCAGACTGACTCCTTCCCTAGAAGAGCAGTGTTGGCAGCATGTAGCTCAGGCAGGAAAATCGCAGTTCTCTGCCATATGCCCCATGTGGTCTTTAAAAAAATGACTGCTGCACGATTGTTCTGCACTTCCCTGTAGCTCTCGGGCTGACTAAATATCTTCGGGTGTGTTAAGGTGTAATGCCAGACTAAAATCTGCCTTATTAAACAAACTCCCAATAGCTCTGATATCACTTTTAATTTATATTATAATTTCTAAATTCTGATTGCTCCCTGGTGACTTTTTTTTCCACAAGTACATCTGGAGCTGACAAATGGTTTTGTGCAGGAAGCAACCATGTGTAGTAAAGGCACTCTTCTATTCCTCTTGCATTTTGTGTCATCGGAGCTCTCTCACCAGAGCAGCCAGTTGAGCCCCACAGCTTCTGGGCAGTTTGTACTGTTTTACCTAAAGCAAAAAATTCCTGGGAGTGTCCCCAAATCTGAGGCAGCATCTGTTACTTTCCTATTTTTTCTTCTTTGAAAATGTAAACAGAATGTTAATTACTTTGCCCTGATTTTATCCTGCTGCTCGGTTTGTTTCCTTTTAACTTCTGAATCCATTACTACCTGCCAATTTGTCTAATCCTGTATGCTGGCAGACATCAAGGTTTTAGCTGAGCTATCTGCAGTGATCACGGAGGAAAATGAGCTCTATTCTGCTGGGTCATGAAGACCCGGTAACCCAAATCTATTTGCAAAATAGTAACTTCATCATTTGCAGAATTTGAAATCTAGACACACAAACTTATTTCATGAATGTGCTCACGGATTCATTCTGGGGACTTTGAAGATCTCTCACATTGAATTAAACCAGTCAAAGGCTTTGAAGATGAGTTCTTCCAGCGCTTCCAGACCTCATTGCCTTTTTCTTGGCCACGTTTTGCTCTTAAATGAAGAATAAAATGAAAATTTAAGTAATCAGAAGATTCCTCCCGCTTTCTCAGCGCACACAGAGGAAAAATGGCTGATTCAGCACTTTCACACGTGCTCAGCTGTAATTGTGTGTGGCACTGAATTGGAGAGTTATGCTCAGGTTTCATATTTCAAGGTCTACTTTAATTTTATACAGGCAAAGAAAAGAGGAATATTTTATACTATATTTTAATAAATAATTAATATTAAACTGCATCTATTAAATAAAGGTTCAAACTTGCACAGTGCCCTAAGCTCCCACTGGATGGTGTTTATCAACATGCAAAATCAGGATCTGGTACAATGATACTTGAAATGCTCTTCTGTTTCATACTGTGCCAGTTCAATATTGCTACCTACAGGTGTTTAAAAAGCATAAAGTGGTCCATCAAATATCAAAAGACGAGTTTGATTCTTGCCAGATCTCTTAAAAGTAAATAAATAAATTTGGGGTTCTGCTTATTTGCCTTCTGATTTTTGAAACTCTTGGGTTCCATTGGCTCATGTTTTCATGTTTTTCTTCTAACAATTTTTTTTTTTTTAATGGAAGCTGAAGTTTGCATCTACTTACCAGCCTACAGGGGCAGACTAAGGGAACATCAAATGTCATTAAGGCTCATGGGAAAACTGTAGGAATGGGCCATGCTGCTTGATAACTTACTAATTTACAAATGTTAGTAATAGAATTAGCGCTTTGAACCACTGATGTGAATTAGCCAGGTTCTACGACTTGCTTAATAGTTCATATTCTTTGTGGCATTGAAATTACTCCACAGCTCTGAAACCTCCCCTACAACTGAACAAAATGTTGCTTGTCATATGAAGGAGAACAGTGAGTTTTTACAATTTTTGTTGGAATTGAAATAGTATTTTAGGGCTAGATCTTACCCCCAATTCTTTTAATGATGAAAGCGTTGGTTTTTTCTCCTGTTTCAGTTCTATGCCTCTATAGAGAAGTTCTTCGAAGTCCCATGTGATGCCATGCACTGGCAAAAATGCACAGCTCATGGTAGTGACTATGTTGAAAGATAGTGCTTTGTAGCTGAGAACTCAACTCGCTCTATCAAGTGGTGCTAAGGTCCTATTCATAGCTGTAGTAGTTTCCATGAAAACAAATAGGAACTTTTGGAGCAATATGCATATATAGAACTTCCAGAGATAAACTTTTCTGAGGACGAAAAGTTCAACCTGAAGGCTCATTCCCCTGCCATTTTTTCATCTCACTAATTTAATCATTCTCAAGAGTTTTAAGAAAAAAACAACAAAGCCCTAAAACTTCTGGACCATTTTTAACTCTGTACTGTAACAATTCATTTCTTCCATAAGTTAGTGCTTTAATTGGCAGCTGTGTGAGGTAGAACACACAAAATCTCACGCTGCCTATCATGCCTTACAACCAATGTATGCTTCCTCAGTCATATGAATGAGATTGCAACAGTTCTTTTAAAAACCTCTCTTGTTGTTGCTGGTCTACGGTAACTATAGATGAACTACGCATAAAGCCACCTCATGTAAACATGGCCATTTTATGAAGAGTAACCCAAAGCATTTCATATTGTGAGACAGTTCAGTGCCTAGATTTACTCCTTACTGATCCATTCAGTTTTATTTTATTTTAGGCTTAACAATCCCCCCATGCCTCTAAGCACTCCTGGAGTACTGAATCAGTACTTGTGCACTCCTGCTGTGACAGTGTGCTGGAAGGCAACCTCAGCATAAATATTCCTGCACTGTTGTGTTTTCCATGGTTGTTTCTAAGGATCAGTAACTATGATTAACAGCTGAATATGCAGAAAACCATTCACCCACTTAACAATATTTGATATTTTATATCCTAAATATGAAGAACTAAGTGCCTTAAGTATCAGTGCTATATTCTGTTCATGCACAATTGTACTTGAGACCCAAGTGAGGAATGAATAACCTTGCATTTAGTTTGTCTGATACCTTCTGCTGAACACAGTGGGTGTGCAGCCACTTTCCTTTAGCAGAATCGACCAAAGTCCAACACTGAAATCATTTGATTTCTGTTAACATTCACAACCTGTTCTTGAATATTTCATACTACCCATGTTAACACAACAGTAATTTTATGTGGTTGTTTTACCAGTAAGGTTTCTTCTTATATTATTGCAAACTATACATTCATTTTCATGAGAAAAAAATGGACATTTTTAGAGCACTTGTATGAAATTAGTGGCAGTTTGGAATGGACAAAGCGTGCAGGATTGGGCTTTGCTTTAGCAAACATTAATTACACAGGTATTTCCTGCATAAGGAACGAATCTCTCAGAAATGCAGAGCTGTGCTGCCATCGTCAGTACTTCAAATAATTTTTTCTGTTCTGAAGGTTTTTTGCTTCCTAAAGGGATATTTTTCTCACAGTTCATTCACTGTTGTTGTGTTTACTTTTGTCTTCCCCCCAAAAGCGGGATTTGCAATCCTTCTGAGTTCAGGATTTGCAGAGGATTTGAGGGCAGCTTCCTAGCGAAGGAAGGCTTGCAGAACAGGGCATAAGTACGTACTGAAGTATTTTTAGTTGTGAGTATTAACATCTCACCTATCAAAAAATGCACTGTCAGCTACTCCTCAGCAGTGCTCGGTGTGTTTGGAGAATGCTGATACCTGGATGTGTTGTACTGGGCGTAATGTAGCCGTGCTTCAAGCAGAAGTTCCTTAGAAGAATGAGCAAAGAGAACACCAAGAGGAATGGTTTAAATTCTTTTTAAAAAGGTTACATTTTTCCTCACAAGGGACAGGAATAATGCTACAATTCATACGAACAAAATGTATAGCAATATGTATTTGAATTTGGGTACGGCATCTGATTTTACTTCTATTACACAATGGCTGTAGCTGTACCTTTAGCAGGTAATTTTCTAAAGTAAATTCTATCACATAAGAGTTACGTCACACACTTTTTGATATGATTCTTATTTCAGTTTTTCATAATGCTCATGAATATCAAGCTGTCTATTGCTCCCATTAAATGTGCAGGAATGCAGCCAAAATCAGATTTTCTAGGGGCTTAGAGAATGTAATGTGCATCTCTATTTCCCATCTCCTCTACTTTTCCCTTGCCCCATCTAAAAGGAGAGCACCTGCACTTCTGCATAAATGTGTTCTGTCAGAAATCATCCAGACCCAATAGCAACCTTCTCTGCACTGACCAGCAGCCCACCAAGCCCAGCAGCCTTTTGTCTAATCAAAGCCAGTATTGACTGAAAGCATGCAATTGATTTCAGCCTGTGAAGACCTCATGAACTGAAGCTGGCAGTTTGCACGTAGGCTTAGAATAGTTTGTTTCAGACATTTTGTATTTAAGAATTCGGGGCTACTGCAGAGAACTTTATTAAGATCTGTGTGCAAACAGAACCAAACCTTTCAAATTGAGTTTAATGTCAATTTTGGCTTGTTTGATGCCTGCAAAGTGTATTTTGAAGAAAGCACATCTGCCATGGCTGACCGCTGGCACTAATTACTAACTTCCAATGCAAAATGCATCAAAATTTGCAGATGAAGAATATCTTCTGTTTAATCTGCCTTCCTTTAAGAAAGAACAGATTTAAAATAACCAAATCCTGCAAATGAAATAAAATCATAAATTAAGATAAAATATCACTCTTTTTCTTTTCCTCTCCAGCCTCATGCATTCCTTTCAAACATGAAATAACTTTTGAAGGAAGGATGGCTGTGGTGAAAATCAATATTTTTCCTCTAGCTGAGCCTACTTCAGAGAAAAGTCAGATCCTGCCTATGCCCTCTGCTTGCATCTAAAAATTTTAGGTTTCATTCCCTGTGGTAACTATCATAACTATACGGCTACTTCATACAGTATATATTGACTTTGTAAACTGCGGTTGTTCTCTAGTGCAGGGATCAGTATTCTGGACTGAGCATTCAAGTGTGGAAACAGGAAAATTCTGACATGTTATTAGATGCGTCCTTACTCATGCTCTTTGTAAGATTTCCTACATATCCCTGGATAGAAAATCAATGGTTACGTATGAAGTATCTGTGGTTACCTATTGGAAAGCAGCAAGATGCTCACTCTATTTGTGATAGTAGCTCAATTTTCTTGCTTAGCAATGGAGGACCATAAAAGATAAAAATGTAGTTGCTATATGATAAGATTTAGTTTTGCCAAGCTTATTGTGAGAAAGACCAAAAGACACAACGAGCAGGAAGTGAAGGGCTACATGCAAACAGTACCCTGTTAACTACAGCATAAGGATTTGCCTTTGAGCACAGCAGAACATACTGCTTCTGCAGAGCAAGATGAAGTAAATGAGGTAATATAACTGAAGCTTAAAGTGACTGCAAACCCAAAATGGAAAGGCAGAAAAGAATTAAAGTAGAAAAGTGCACTTGTATCAGAAGTATTAGTAAGCCTCAAAACCTAGTATAAAGTACTTGAGGTGTTTGAAGTATATTTTAAAAAAGAATAAATAAATTAAAGTAAAATAAAATAAGTATTTTTAGAGTCTCATATAATCATCAAATAAAAGATGATTTTCTGCTCCAAAGAACTTTCCATCTAAGTGTCAGTCAAGGGTCTCAGTCAGACAAGACTGTATGGTTAAGCTCTCAGCGTTTGCATCCACGAGTTACTATGTATAAAGCGTGTGCCAGACAGCTCTGCAAGACAAGTTCTACCCTTCCACACTGCAAATGTGAAAACAAAGTAGATATCTGCCCCTACTAGGTTGCAGTGCCTCTAGCTGAGGAAATATGTCCTAGCAAGTATTACATTCTGCCATATTCTGCCTCTGGTTATATGCTTTTGCCAACCCAGTGACATTATTACCTACAAAGTAATAGAAAGTGACACAGGGATTAAGCATTTTTACAGCTTAGAAAGTAGCGAGCTCACCTAAGAACATTCAGACATTCTAGGCTTAACTAGTTGTATCTTGCAGCTGCTAAATGTTCTTACTGCACAGAGCATACGTATTACACAGCATGCAGGTGGCAGTCACATCCTATCACTACTGTAAAAACAGTGCATTAAGCATACACAGTGTGACAGGGAAGTGGAAGACAGCCAGGAATTTCATCTTACCTGGTGCTCTGTGCTGCTGCTTCACGGTCTCTTACCATGCTCAGAAGTCCTATGCTTTGTATTTGCTTCAGGCCTAGAGCGTCAAAGTGTATCAATTCTTTTACAAAGCCACACAGCATCAGTATGACAAGTGAAACTAGCCAGTTCTACAGCTCCTTACACTTCGAATGTTTTCACGATATTGAGCCTTACAACAAAAATGTCATCCAGGGCTGATCTTTAAGCCTTTCTTCATTGAATCAACTCACATACGTCACAGATATTTAACAGTAACTGCAGAGATGGGTGAACCAGCTAGCGGAAAATCCTGGCCCAACATGTGTTTGCTCCAAAAGCCTTCCCAACCTTCTCTAAAGCTCATATCACATCAGTGGGAATCTCTTGATTTTCTTGTTTCTCCTTGCTGATTTCCTTTTTGTAGTGCTGCTTGCTGGTGATACAGAAAAGCCGCCGTACCCAAGCCCTTCAGCTTAGTCACCCCTCACAGAAGACTTGGGAAACTTCTCTGTGGCAAGGCAGATAGGCAAACACCCAGTGCAACGGGCAGCAGATGCCCTGCTGAATTGGGCAGCATGTTTCATACACCGAAAGTGAAAAATGCACTTAAATGCTTGGCTGAAATTTTCTTCTTTTTTAATAACCCTCTTTTTTTTTCCATAGGAAGTAGATTGGGGTGGAAGGAGACATCTAGGAAGCACAGGCTAGCAATGTGTTCGCTATTAGCCATATTTCTCTATGTTCTCTGTTCTATCATTTCATACCTTCCCTTTTCCACTACTTTTCTTTCTAGGCTTTCTTGCCCTTTATTTTCTGTTCACCTTCTTTTTGCTGACAGACTCCATGCGTGCAAGGGTTTAGCTTCATATCTTTGTCTTTCAAAGGATGAGTTTAGCACTTACCCATTATTTTGCCTTAGATGTGTGCTTACCACTGTCCACACAGAAGCCAATGCCCTGTGCGAACACTGGTGCATACCTTGCTCTCTGTTGCTCTTAATTGCCACCACAGATGACCTTTCAGCCTGAGTTTTGAAGCTCAGTCATGAGATGTATGGTATTTTCCAAGCTATTTGCACATGTTTTCACTGAAGGCTGTGTGTATGTGTATGCAGCCATGGGTCATTACACAAAGTGAAACCACCAGCTGGTGTGTCGTAGGCCACCAAACAGTCACCAGCTGATAATGACTCTCCATTATTACTAACCAGGGTCAAATTCATGCCAGTGACCTAGAAGGAAAGGGCTCCATATCTCATTACCAACATTCTGAGCTCTCTAGTTCTACCATCCACTGCATTTTGGTCTTTAAGGAAAACTTTAAGTCACAAAATGAAAATTCAGGAAACTAAACTCGGGAAACTGAAAAGCGTGCATTGTATCTTGCCACAATAAAAGCCATTCAGTGCACATGAAATCTTTCCTTTCATAATCTGATAATGAATTCACAGCATACAAATATCTTCTTACGTAAAACAGCTGCCTAACCTACAGACAGAGGTCTCAAGATATTTAGTATGATACAGAAACTGTTGAAAGAATAACAGACATTTATAGAAATCCCTAAATACTTTTTTATTTGATAGTCCTTAGCTTTTCCTCTGCCACTTTGGTGTGTTCAGAACATAGTAAGATTCATAGAAACCCATAGAGAGCGTTATAACAAAAGTAGGTAGTTTGAAATGTTCCTTAATTCATATCAAGTTAAACTGTTTATCGAAATTAAACTTTTAATAATCCCAAGTCATCAGTAAACTGTGCTTGCAAATGTCAAAGTGGCATCTCAATTTTAAAACAGCATTTTTAATCTTCCCTCATTTCAAGGTCTTCTGCAGTACTTCTGTTTTCTCTTTTGGGATTAAAAATAAGTGTTGCACTGCTTCAGGATATTTAGATATAAAGGACTCAGAGCTGGAAAATAACTCCAGTGTTGAAATTATTTAGCAAAAAACTGAAAATGTGTGGTCTGCTTCATTTAAACTACTGATTGCCAGAACACATTGCATTTTAGGATTCAGTTCTGAAGGGTCTGGGAATATAGGAACTTAACAGCCAAACTAATCTAACTAAAGTATACGCTCATCTTTTTGCCCTCCTTTGCTGATTAACAGTATAGAATCCCAACCTGGAAGTTCTTTCCTATATTGTCTGTACTAACACGTAAAGCCTTTCTAATGTAAATAATCCTAACGCTGTCAAAGCACTTATCAAAGTAGGAGAAGTGATAGTTCCTAAAATAGCAGTTATGCCATCATCAGGTCTCTTGAAATACTGAATCCTAAACTTGGACTTGGGCGAGTAAGTAGAGGAATTAATCTTAAATATTTCACACATAAAAAAATATAATTTAGTTTATTTGTTTTAACATATTTTTTATAGTTAGAATCATTCTGTTTGTGAAGAGTACTTCATTCAGCTACTTATTTGGGCTCTTAGGGATTTTATTTCCCCTTTCACTAAGTCACTAGCCATCTTCAATACAAAAAAAATGTGTTGAAATGTTGTGTCCAGATCAGTTTGTATGCCTGAAAGGGGATGGGAGGGGAACAGTGAGAAAAATCTTTGGCTGTGTTATGCTAGGCTTGATAGTAGCCTTGCCAAACCCAGGTGTTCAAAAACCAGAAGACAGTTCCCCAAAACACAAAATTGGATCGAACATCACAAGATTAATATCTATCTGTTTTTCTTTTAATTTACCTTATAGCTTCTGAGACTTAACTTTTAAATGAAAGCTGAAATTCTTACCTAACCACAGCAGTTTGGAAACCTGAGCATCAGAAATGAAAAAAAATAAAAAGAAAGATCTGAAAAATCCTGTGATCCCAACTGGTAATTCTTACACTGGTGAAGCAGTGCACTAAACATTTGTTTTTAGAATCTTTGTTTGAATTTACTTACATAAGGAAAATTCAAACATAGTATGTTGTGTTACTGTGTTGATAGGGAAGAAAAGTTTAGTAAGTCTTTTCAAAATAAGAGTTTAAAATGCGACTATGACAAAAAAATCCTGCGGATTAAATTTGTAACCAGTCTTAAGTCCATGGTTTCAGTCAATTAACATCAATAATTCATTTATAGCACTTTGTTCCAATGGACAGGCCTGTGCCTTCGGTACACCAGAGGTCATCCCAAGATGTTGATCTTTCATGGAGCAAGTAGCTAGGAGCTCCTGAACACCAAATAAAATTCAACCTACTTGAAGCCTACATATTCAGCCTAGAAGAATAAATACGTACCAGTTGTGTGACCAGAACTCTATGACTAGTTCTCATGCAGCAAAGAACTAAATGAAACAACTGGTTTTACTACTGCTTCTTCAAAATTTATTTCCCAAATGCATCCCATGAGGTTTCTGTTGCACACTTCTACAGCACCAAAACTGTTCCCTAGGTGTTAGCATTATGAGCTTTAGAGACTGTCCTAGTTTCCAAGTTATTTCTGTGATACAGAATGTGGAAGGAGAGGCAATGAGAGTGTGCTGACATGGGCAAGTCTCCTTGGAACCACTCCTGGGGTAGCATTATTTACAGTGTTCAGGAACCTATCTGATCTCTGAATCTGTTTGTCTAGTTTAGTCTAGTGAGTACACACCTAAGTGGCACACTAGCTTAGTCTAGTATTCTGAAAGCATTACTGTTTTTCTATCCTGATCATCCCAAGCTTATGCAACTCTGTTTTCTGTCTTTCCCACTGCCTTCTGAATCTGTTGACCAATCCCAAAAATTTGATAAAAGAGTAGTGACCTCAAAGATATTAAATTATATCCAGCTACATGAAAACTGATGACTAGATAGATGACTGGCTCATTAAGGGAAAAACTGCAACATGAACTCAAAAGTTCTGTTTTGTCTGGCTTGCCAGCCGGACAATCAACACACACACATCTCATAAGCAGCCACAGGATGTGTTGCCTCTTGCCCAGCTAGTAATTAGGGATAGCAAAGAGACCTCAGGATGCTGTGGGCAATGAGAGAGGACAAGAAGGCACAGATGGAAGATTTGAGGTACTGGATGGAAGAATCATACGGTGTGTGAGAGGAGGGAGCTAATATCACTACTGTGGAGCCACAGAGACATGAGATTACAAGGCAGAAGAGTAGGTGTTGAGTGTTATGAGAACATTCTTTGTCACAGGCTAGCTTGTACTTGATGGTTATCATTTATGCGCGATTCTTTCTTTTTTGAATCTATCTTTGTGAGTCTGATATCTGGGTTAGATCCTCAGCCTGAAGTTCATATACTCAGTTGTGGAAACCAAAGACGATAAGAGAGAGTGCTAAGATAATATTCCTCATTGCAAAAAAACATGTATAGCTTAAATTAGAAATTTTCCAGTGCACTTCAAACTCTGCACTGACCATAGCACATCAACCCTACAAAGTGCACCATTGCATGCATGGCCTCAAGAACATAGTTTGGGTCCAGAATATTTTGCAATTTGGTGAGTTTTCACTGGCATTCACTGTTGGTGAAAATCATATACATACAAATGGCATAGATTGCCTTCTAGGATGTGCAGATGCTTGAAGTTATGGTGTTTGACATATCAGCGTCTGCTAACAGAATAGAATAGGGACTGCTGTGTGACATGCAACTATGCTCTGTGATAATATGTTTAAATACTATAGGACTTACAAACTCTTCATCAATACGTGAATATCTATAACGATATATGTTATACAATCTAACTGCAGTGGTCACAGATAACTGAACTTCACACCCTTATTCACCACAGCACCGTACATTTTCATGTTATGCATTACTCTCCCATAGCGGTGCATATTGTCACTGCGACTTTCAGGTGTTCGTTTTCAGTGTGTCATGAAAATGTGCTGGGATCACAAAGGTGGGGCAACATTTTCAGTAGTTACATCTCCTGATACAAAACTTCTGTAAAACGATTACTAATGAAATAAGGGGAAAAAAATAACAGAATGCTCTTCTTTATCCAAACCTATGGCTGTTATTTTCTGCTTTTCCACATCTTATAGCTTAGTAACATGAAATGGAAGATATTTTCACAAACTACTTAGGCAGGTGGTTTTGTCATAAAGAAAAATAGTAAAATTCAGTTCCCAAGCCATTTTTTCCTTTCCCTGAAACAAATACCTGTTGCTTTCTTGATTGTCACTTTCAAGGCTTGTCAGATCTATCACATGGATAAAATACCTGTGTGGGTCTTTTGCCAGCTGACAGTTAAAAACAACACAGCTCACTGTGAAAATGTTCTGCCTGGGTTTTAAAATCAGATCTAGGGTTAAACTAAAGATTGTACCAACTGTATGTCTTAAATCCATTCATTCCATCTGACCTGCAAGTACACATCTGCTGCATGTTAGCCTTACCCTGCTGTCTGACAGTGGCACACATTTGAATCCTCATCATTTTGATTAAAGACTTGGTTTTGTTAGGATGTCATGTACAGTATATCAAAGGAGATCAGTAACCAGTCTGAAAGTCAGATGACAAAGAAAACAATCAGCACATGCACAGTTAAGCAGAGTTTCATGAAAAGAAGGCTTAATGAGTTGTAATTTGGAAAACTGTCTTAAGTGGTCTCAGTACTCAAAACTCGTGGGCAGTTTCAGATTTTAGAAACAGTTAGGAACTAAGTTTGGATAATCAAAATAAGTGTGCTGCTTTGAGTACAAATTGGTTATCTCAGGTAATCCAAGTAGAGTATGCAGATAGAAGACTCAGGACAGGCAGAGCACGGTATATTTCTAAACATTTGGTAATAATTTTTTTAAATTATTGGGATTTGTCCAGCTGTTCAGTAAATGAATGGAGATTAGGAAATTGTCTTCTCTTTAATCAATGGATAATGAAGAGCATTTGTTTCAGACTCGTAAGACTAACCAAAATACTGACTCTGCCTTTGTTCAGTAGAAATACCATTTTTGGCCTTACCACATTAAAAAACCACTGTTTTCTGCATTTCTGATTGATTTCTGGTTTTAACATCTTAGCCTATTATGTTTTCTATTTGTGTTTATTAGTGCACATGTGAATGTATCTACGTCTGCGTGTCAGATCATTACTAATCATAGTAGAGGCAGGAAAAAAAAAACAAACTTCTAAGCCACTGGAAGAGCAGTTCAGTAAGTTCAAGGCCTACTAGGATTAAGATTTGGCTGATCTGAGCCACCTGTTTTTCAACTGAATGCAGAAAGATGTGAATACTGTTCTTGAAGAAGAAGCAAGGATTAGTTAGTCTTGGGAAAAGACATATCCAGATCTTTGCAGTGTTGGCTGCCAGTCATACTAAAACAAAGTCAAAGGCCTGTTGTTCTTAATGGTTTCCTTCTATATGTCTTTATGTGATATTTAAGTGGTCAGAATTCTTAAGGAAAATCTTTATACATGGATTTGTTTCCCAAGGTATAGAAGAAAATTTAACATCTTTCAGTCAACATTAAAACTTCATGACTAAATTGTTTCTAAAAGAGAAATCGACGTTTTTATGATCAGCCGATTTTTTAGGTTATATTATTTCAGGATTTCACAAGTGAGTAACTCATAATCACTTGAGCTATCCATTGAAGGATCAGGCTTCCATCCAGTATACACATGGCACTTGTGCCTTGAGGCTTTGGGGTTTAGAGTCTGTAAAGAAATGCAGTCGTGCATAAAGTGGACTAGCTGTGACCACAGAACACACGTTCACTAAAGAACACCTCTGCAAGAGGGAAATAGTGCAGCAGATGGTAAAGCTGCACCAGAGTGGATTTGCTGAGGTAACTATGCTAAGTGCATCTGGAAGAATAAAGAGCAGCTTCTTTAACACTAAGAAAGACATCACATGAACACTCCTACTAATGGGCAGTTCTGACCTTCAACATATGATTAGCGCATTTCCCAGGTTTCCTTTTAAAATCATCTGTGTTGTTTTAATGCAGTTAAGGGAATTCTGTGTTGTATCTTCTGCACTGACATCAGCAGAGAATTTTCCATGGAATGCACTGCTTGTGCATGATCTTCACCAGGAAGCTATTCTTTGGTCCTGTAAATCATGTGCTATTTATTATAGAACATGGATCAGAGATGGTATTTTCACAAGCAAGTATGTGAATGCAGACCACAAGTCCTTTTGACTTTAGTAGAACTCACCTAAAACATTCAGGTACTTAGAAAATTTTAGCAACTGAGTTTTGAAAGCTTTTGAAAGGGCATGTTACAATCCTGTAGTTCATCTTTTTGAAAAGATTGTTCCTTTTGATATTCACTCCCACTGTATCTTTAGACCAGTCTATAAGCAAGGATAACATTTCCTTACTGACCTGAGTTCACAAGGCTTTGTAAACGTTGATTTATCAACAGAGCAATGGTGCTATTTCCTTGCAAAGATCAAATCTCTTCATAGCCATAAGAAAATGTAGATTGCTATACAAGTGAGCTCATCATATCATAAGTGACTTCTAACTTGTCCTCCTTTTGTAGGATTCATAACTCCCCCAAATGTCCAGGTTCTTAGACCAGGATCCATGGATTAGTAGGATGGTAGCAGTAAGTTATTTTTCTGTTAGTTCTTTGTCAAGCTATTGAATTTTTCTCTCTGAATTGAGTCACTGGAGTAAACTTTTTTATCTTACTGTATATGGCAAAAGAATTAAGGTGATCTTTATTGCAACGGACAGCATCAGAAATTATAATGCAGTTTAGGGCTCCGTTACAGACTGTAGCAAAGGTTACATGCATTAATCCTTTTCTCTTGTCTCAACTCTTTCTTCAGAGTGACTTGGATCAGATGTTTGCATCTTGGAGCATCAACAAACATCTCCCAGCGTTTTTTTCCAGGTTTCCTCTTCCTTTCCCTTTCCAGACCACTGAACAGGACTTCATATATCTGATCTTTTTCAACTATTCATGTATTTCAGTGTTAATACATGGATAAATCACAGATTACTTGTAAGAACTTCCAAATATGTGCCAGTGCAATACCAAATTCATCGTGGTTTTGAAGTTCCATACTTCATACTTTCATACTTCTTCGATCTCCTCTATATCCACGCTGAACACGTGGTACCACAGCTGCACAACGTAACATCAGGAGTTCTTTATGAAAGGGCATTAGAACAGAAAAATGATCCCACTGAGTGACACAAGTCTCTCCTGCCCAGTATCATATCCTCAACACAAGTGGATGCCTAGAGAAGAGTAGCAGTAAGGCAAATTCTGCAGAACACAGTACTCTTGGCACTGCTGATACAAAGCGTCTGAAAACAAATCCTTGCTTAGTTCCTCTTGCAGTGAGTATTGCCCTTTACGTTCAGCCTGATGCTTTACTCCAGTTTTAATGCCTTCTTCCTTTAGCAAGTTGTGAAATATTTTAGGAAATTAAGATCCTATAACAACAAAGGATGCTATTCATCATTAACAAAATGGACCAACACTGGCAGAAACAATGGACTTCATGAGATTTGTCTGTTAGGTGTAGTTTTCTATTTACTTTTTCTTTTGTGTCAGAAAAAGCACTACTCTTTCAGGAGCAACTTTGTGGAAGCCCAGTTAGAACACAGGCCTCCAGAGGTGTGTGCTAATTCTCTTATCTGGTGCTTAGCCAGTAGATGGGGCTAGTAAGGTCACATGCATGAAGGAGAGAAAGAGTGTAATCTGAAAAACAAATGAAAGGCTCGAATAGCAAATGAAAGAAGTTTGCTTTGCAGCTTAGAAGAGATTTGGGTGCATTTAAAAATACAAAAATCTATTGTATTTTTTAAAACCAACGTGCATGTGGTGGAGAGTGAACTAAAGGAACATATTCATTTCTTCTTGTGAGATGCTTGTCTTTCCAATTGTATTGCCTGGAATAAATCTCTCCCAGACAATTAGTCTCATTTATGTCAGTGTCATACTTTAAAACTGAAATCTCCTATGAAAAAAAAAAAAAGAAAGAAAGAATAGCTAATGTTATTGTGATTGAACACTCAGTACTAAATCAGTATAATTTCAGTGTTTGGAATCGCCATGAGAATAGCTGAGTTCCCATCAAGTTAAGTCTTGCATAGATATCAGTCCTGCCTCTCATTTCCTAATGGTGCTGCCATCACTCCCTTCCCTGTTGACTATTGTTCAGGTATAATTAGAATGTGCCTGCAGATATTCCATTAAATGCCTAGCTTCTGTTTGTAAATTATATGCATTGTAAAGCTTATGAACTGATATCTGTGTTAAAAATTCATAGAAGAATTCTGAATAAAAAGCTAAGGCATGACAATATTATTTTTCAGTAAATAAAAGTAACAAAGATAGCTGCCATTTCAGTTACTTAAAATGGAGATTTTGGCCCTTTTCTCCAGCTCAGACAAACCTGCCTTTCAAACAAAGGACAAGAGAGCATTGCCTGAAGGCTGTCAGTTTTCAAGCAACACAGCCAGTGAGCAATTTATTTATTAAGGGCACAGGAGACAGGTCATTCAGCTGCACATTTGGCTCAGGCACAAATCCCAAAGAATGCTATTAAGGACCTCAAGTTTTCTTGAATTGCTCCAGACCTTACCCAAACTATATTGCTGGAGTAGTTTTGTTGCTGAAGTTGACTTGGCAAGTGGTAGAAGCAGAAGAGGTTTCTTTGTCTTAAAAACAAAAAACAAAAAACAAAAAAAAAAAAAAAAAAAAAACCACAAAGTTCATCTGCCCACAGATGTGAAATTGCACAGGACATTGAAGAAAACATATAGAAAAGGCAGAGGAGAAAAGAAGAGTGAGGTCATCCTGCTCTTTTAGCAGTCTTGCCTGTCTCTTTATCACTGAGATGTTTATTAGTTTTCCACATACCTTTTGTCTGGAAGGTTAGGGTTAATACCAGCTGAAAGGTATATTGCCCACTAAGCATTCAGACTGCCCAGCTGAGCAGCAGCCTGTAGCTGCGTCATTTTATAAGATAGAATCTATCAAAAATTTTACATGAATTCTGAAAAGTTTAAGTTCTGTATCTAATGTTTATCCCTAACTACAAAATAATAAAAATTCTTACCTCAACTAGTTTTTGTACATTTAGATGGGCTGAGATAGAGAATTTAATCCAATAAATCTGGAAATAGCAAACTATTAGACATAAGACCAATCTGTAACTTTTCAATAGCGTACTACTTCTTGCCTTACTCCAGAGCTGAGAAACATGGAAATGCTGGTACTGGTACATCAAAGCATTGGAAAAATTTAATCAACGGCACCTTCAAGCTATTATGCATATCAAGTGGCAAGATAAAATCATGAATAACAAAGTTCTGCAAAGTGGTTGCACAAACATTGTTGAAGCAATCTTATAAAAGCGCAGTTTGCTGGACTGGACATGTCCTCTGCACTGAGGACACCAAGCTCCCAAAGGAAAAAAACGTGCAGTAAACTTTTAATGTGTGAAAGATCAAGAGACCAAGTGAGGCAGAAGTAAAAAGATGCCCTGGAAAAAAAAGAAAAAAGAACCTCACCCATTGTGACACAGGTAGCAACACATGTGGCAAACAAAACATGTTGGCTGCTGGCGAGGCCTATTAACATCTGCTGCAGAAAGCCTGGAAGAAACACATGCAAGCCAAGAGGAGAATAGGGTAACTGGCAAACAGAGAGAATGTGAGAGTGGGAGCACGTGCAGAGAAACTGCAGAAGCGGCCAGTAAAACTGTTCCCATCGTACAGATGCTGATGTCTCACAAACTTTGCTTCTTCATCTCCAGAACAATGGTGACAACTTCACATTCGGACCTACATGCCAACCCCTAATCTGTAGTGCAACAGCTAATGTTATTCTTGGAGCTGGACAGTCTTGCTTAAAGGAGCAGCAACCTAAAAAATCCAGCTCCATTAAAAAATGTGGGTGGAGTGAAGTACATGGGAAAGAGGCAATCATGAAAATGATCCATAAGGAAGTTTGTTTCATGCTTCTGAAAAAGACTTGGCAATAAGCGATCGGGGATTTTCTGATTAGGGAAAGGTTCTAAAAAAAAAAATAATAATAATCAGAAAGTATCTACACAGCAGATTAGAGAGAGAAAAGGTTCAAAATAATCAATTTTTATAAGAGACATGATTTGTTTTTTTATGTTTACTCCATCTTTCCCTGGCAATGCCAGCTACTTTTCTTTGTTACTGAGCTTCAGAGACGTTTACTTGCACAGGAGACATGAAAGGACATTAAGTTCACGTCACATCTGTGAACATGTTGCCATGTCAACAGGCAATACTTTGTGGCTTAATTATTGATTGACTCATGTTCCTTTAGGACATAACACAAGCAATAACAGCACACTGAGCAGCTTTTCTAACTTCGATACCTATTTATACCATACAAGAGGTGTGGCACTTCAAACCTAAGTCTGGCTAATGTCTATGTCAGTCATATTATAAGACCCTACCACAGTCATCTTGCAGGAAGAAAGTGACGGTCTCACACTTAATTGCATTAATCACGTTGATGAAGAACTAGGATTAGAGCTGCTGTCTTCAAGATCAACATCTCTATCCTGCACAGCTTAAGTGAAGAAGAGCTCTTTTAGGTAACGAGTGGATCAGTTCCTGCAGTCACTCAGTCATTCAACACGTTAGGCATAGCAGCGAGAACAATTTATTTCCAGGCACTCACTGTGAGGTAAGGAAAGGCACGAACTTACAGTGTGTAAACTAATCCATGCTCACTATTCACTCTGGGTACGGCTTTTCTTATCTTCTTTTCATTGAGCAGCAAGCTATCTAAAATTACATGATGTTTACCAAGATGGAAGAGCATGTGAACTTAAATCACACAGTTTCAAATACTGCAAGTTCAACACCCTCACAGGTATTTGTACCCACATCTACGTGCCAGTTATGGGTCTACATGCACAAAGTCAGCAGACTACAATCAGGCAGAGAGGAACACTGAAAAGTAAACTAGGATTATCTATGCAGAAGTCTTCGGAAGTCTCCTTTGCAGGAGTCATTTCAGATCCTGCATTAGAAGTGTAGTCAGGCAGGATTCTTAGGCACTCAGAAATAAAGTAAAAGGATAGGAAAGCTTCTACAAAGAAAAAGGCATTTAGGAATGTAAAATGGATCTCTAGTCTAAAAGTAATCTTTTTTTGTTGTTTTTTTTGTTTGTTTGTTTGTTTTTTGAACAGTTTTAGGCAGTGCCTTGGAAAATTTTACCTACCACTTAAGATTTTAAACTTTTAATGCTGGGAAGTAGATGTACAGAATGAGTCAGCCAGCATCTTGGAACATCCTTTTGATGTGTGTGGTCATGCTCACATCTTGCAAAGTTTAGTATTTCAAACCCAGGTTGTACACATAGTGATTCTCACACTCAATTTATCACTGCTGTACCGTTATCTATATGTTATAGGTCCAAAAAAAAAGCACTCTTTGCCACTTGGTTTTCTTATGGTAATTTAGAAATGCTTCAGATGTGGTTGTAGCTTAGAAAGTCACATTTGAACCCAGCAAGTTTCAATTAGGAATGCTGCACCATTTTTTGCAAGATCTTTTTATATCACAGAGCACTAACTGTTCTAAACATACTCTATTTCTTACAACTGCAATTCGAATTTATGCTGCAATATGCACTTGTACAATAAACTTTACATCTCTATTTTGGTTAGAACATGTATTTATTCGGAAACACATTCCACATTTGTCGGCAATATTTGCTTTACGGTGCATGATTTCACTGTTTGCAATTTACTGTTTCCTGTGAAGTATCATCTCTAATTCAGAAAGCTGGTCTAATGCCTAAGAAAATGTGTTTGTTCATCTGATCTACTGATTCTACTGTTGCTCAGTTTGCCCAGACCTCAGAACCTCCTCTACATAATGAGGAAAAGAATACTTCCCAACCACTTGTATTCCATATTCCTAACATACACAGTACTTTGCACACTGACTACAGATCCTGTTAGGACTTCTTAGTACTAAAAATGAACACTAATGAGCCTATTATTTTCTCAGAAGAGTAGGTCCACATAAACCACTTATGCAAACTAGTAATCCTGATATACAAAAGTGCTGCAGCCTTAGAAATTCTGTTTCTACTGGTCCATAGAAATGATATTTTAGCTCCTAATCATTGTTGCTTAGAACTACTTTTCAATTTAATGAGCAAACAATTCTCTGCCCCTTCACTCCCCTCTCTTTAAGCATTAATCTCTGGGGTAAAGCACTGTCAAATGACTCCTGAAAATCTAAAACCGTGATGTCCACTCTATGCCCTATCTTGGCTATGTTATCTTCAAAGAGCTTCAGAAGACTAGTGAAGCATGCCTTCTTTTTTCCTAAACCATGTGTGTACAACTAATCAAACTGAAGGATGCTTTTACTAGATACTCCTTCTCCTAATCTGTTAGAATTCTTTCAAACATCTTCCCTACAAATGAATTTAACCTAACTAGTCTGTAACTCCATGTGCTAAAACATTTACTACACGAAGTTCAAAGTTAAAGAAAATAATGATACAGAAGAGCATATAATTTGTGAGGGCTTGACATACACAGCTAGCATAGCTGTAATAGAGCCAGAAAAGTCTTGGTTTGCCTCAGAGTGTGTTGCCTGAATCACTATGTCATAATGACTCAAACTTTCTTCTTTCTAAACACTGGAATTACGCTGACCACTGATTGGCTTTGAGGGGGTCCTCTTACTGCCTGGAATTTCTCTGCATGGAGGTAGAGGAGCACACAAGGACTCTCATTCATAATTCGTATAGCCTGAAGAAAGCAACATTCCAAACTGCTCTTCTCTTGCTAATTTAGTTACAGACATTGTCACTGGAAAGGAAAAGAGCCATAGACCTGGCATAGATCCAGCAGCAGACGTGGAATTCTTCTTGCTACATTCTCTGGATTGATAGAGCTTGACATTATCCCCCAGAGATGATGTCCTTGAAAAGAATATGCATATATTCATACACCTCATGAAAGGTAGCATTCATTAATACTTTGTCACAACACCTTTTTTCCATCTCCTATAAGGACAATTGTACAAAGTAATAAAGCTACTGCCAGCCACAGAATAACAAGCCAATAATTTGTTATTTCTTGAAGTTCCCAGTTTCACCATTGCCAGCCATTTTTACGGACTGCAGAACCTCTCTGCTGGCTTATGACAAAAGACTCTGTAGCTGGGATTGCATTATTAACCCATTGTTTAGCTGAATGACAACATAACTTCGTGCATTCATCTACAGTGAAGGTACAAAAGGAAACAAGATGAACCAGAAGTTAAACAGCACCGTATCACTTACAGCTCTGTGTTTAGCCTGTTTATTTCTTTACAGTTGGTCACACATCCATCTTATCTGCTAGCTGTGGTGAGTGAGCCAAAATGCCAGAAATGCAAAATTGTATGAGGTCACCTTGGCATTAGTTAAATTTTCTACTTAGGGGAGACCTCATTGCTGCTTTTCAGTATTTAAAGGGACCTTATAAAAAAGATAGAGACAGACTTTTTCCATGGTCTGATAGTGATAGGAGTAGGAGGAATGGTTTTAAACTGACGAGGAGAGATTTAGATTAGAAGTTAGCGGGAAATTCTTTACTCAGAGGGCAGGGAGGCCCTGGTACAAGCTGCCCAGAGAAGTTGTGGATGCCCCAATCCCGCAGGCATTCAAAGCCAGGTTGGATGGGGCCCTTGGCAGCCTGAGCTGGTGAGAGGAAAACATGTAACCATGTCCATTGCACAGGGATTGGAACTAAATGATCTTTATGGTTTCTTCCAATCCAAGCCATTCTATGATTCTGTGATTCTATGATTTTAAGACACTTGTTCATTCTATTGAATTTACTTGCTGCTTTATGTATATATAAAATTTTTAAATATTTCTCTACCAAAGTTTCATGCAAGAATCTTTATAATCACAGTGGCTTAACAAAAATGTGCAGCTGGCATAAATTACACGATTTTTTTTTTCCTGGTGGTTAGAACAGTGATTATCTTAGATGCATTTTACAGTGATTTCAACTTACCAGGTTTGTTTATCAAATGCTATCAAGAGTGTTTATTATGTAGTTAAAATACAGTAATTATTACTGTGTGACAAGGCTGACTCATAGCTACTACTGTACCCTGATAAGAACAAATATTTTCTTTTAATGTATTCTAAACAAAGTTTGGGTAAATGTAGCCTCTGTAGTCTGTAATGGCATCTGAGTGGGTAGGACTGAGCAAAGTTGTCAGAGTTCAGGACAGAAAATAACTAGAGGGTGAAAGGAGACAAAAGATAGTCTGATGTCTCCTTGCATGCTGGGGTCTACAATGACAGTGTGTTAATGAATGAACAACAAAAATGAGAATAAAAAGTAGTGATTTCTTGTTTCAAGAAGTTAGATTATATGATGTAATGAAGACTTAAGTTTTTTAAGTCCATGTATTTTCACTTCAAAGATGTATTTAGTCATGATTTAAATTCAAAGAGAAAGATTAAAAAAACTGAATATTTGAGTTTCTATTTAGCATTGCATAGTACAAATTTTTACATGATTGAAAAAAGTGTTCCAAACGATACTTGATAGGGCCTCACAGATGTGTGGTTCCTCACATTCCTTCCTCTGTCAAACAGAAAAATTAACCACGAGTATTAGATCCGTATTTGAAAGCCTATTGATGTAGGAATCTGTCATGTCATTCAGCTCTAACTGTTGCCCACAGAGACTTTCACAGACAGAATGGGTGAGCTGATGGCTCTTCTTGTCACAAAAATCATTCATATCAGTATAATTCTTACTGAAGAAGCAATCTCACATGATACGTACCATAAAAGAATAACTCTCATGGTACTGTTGCTCCTTCTGATTGTTCTTCTTCTGTACATTCTCACTATTCATGATGGTCAGAAGTAAATGATACAGGACAAGAACAATAGCTAGGAACTAATATTTCAGGAACACAACTTACTTACAATTTTTCTTAGGCAAAAAATCTCTCCGTCAGCTTTGTTCTCCCTGCTCAGTAGCCTAGCCTGAACTCCTTTGAGCAAGAAATATTTGCTTTCTTTTCCAGCTGCCCTAGATAGGGTGCTGAAGATATGTCAGTGTCCCATTCCTTGGGCATTCCCACTCTGAGTGGTCAACAATGAGCAGCAGGAACACAAAAGACAAGACAACTTTCCTGAAAGTGTTTAAAAACACAGTTTCCAAAAATTGTCAACTCTAAACCATCTCTGTAACTTTCTGCTAGCTAGCCTAGTTTGTGGGAGAAGATCTATCTGCCCGGCCTTCACTATGTCTCATTGCTCATGCATCCTTTGAAAAGTAGAAAGAACAGACTTGGGGTTTACAACTCTGACTCTGACTCCAAGCTCTCCAGTGAGGAGACTGTGCTTGCTAGCACACACCTCTCCACTTTAATAAACGCATGTTTTGAAGTAAGCAGAAGTGCTCATTATATTTGCATTCCCAAATATTTATGTTTATATCAAAGTAGCAGAAACCAGTATTCAACAAATACTAAAATGGGCAAAAACTGCAAGTAAGCATCTCAAGGATTTGGTTTTGATTTACTTTTCATGGAATATTTGTAGCTGGTCTCTCAGTTCTGGTGGCTAGCTCTTTATTCCATGGTTTAACACAACACTGCACCATGAAGGAAACACTAATTCACATTCCAGCCCTTTCACTAACTGGATCAAAAACTGTACACACTTATCCCAAGTATAAAATAATCCCTTCCTAGAGCTCACTGGACTACCAGTTTCATGATGATTATGAGATAAAACAGGAGAACTGTACATTTTATTTGGACTAGAATGAGTTGTCCACAATATCTCTATTATTCACATGCATTTTCAAAGGACCAGTTTACTAAGAGAACATCAAGGCTTATTAAAATTTGCTATTTCAGTGACCGTTGGATAAACACTTATAAAAGATTAATATTAAGGAAATCTTCTCTGTTGTGTAATTCCCACATTTCTAGCACAATACTAAATATTAATAAAGAGTAGTAGTAGCTTCACTTGCAAGATTAAATCAATATGACTTTTTCCCCCAAACTGTTTGTTTTCTGAATCTGAAACAACACAGGGAATTCAAGAATTTCAGTGTGGGTACTATATATAACGTTTTGATTTAAAAAAAAAATTCTAAACCTGATACTAAACCATTCTATCTCCTCAATTAGCATGCTGTAACACACTTCAAATCACATTTTTGCCTCATTATTAGGTTGAATATGCAAATGTTTTCTCCTGTGATTAACTACGTGTATTTGCTGTATCTAGTCACCAGGTTCACTGATACTCAATGATGTTGCAAAGGGCAAGAAGTGATTAACAGGCTCCAGTTTTACACAGTGTGTGAGCATACAGCTATATACATCTGATGCTACATGCGATAATATATAGTGATAGTTTTAAAGTACATCTTCCTTAACAAACAATAAAATTGTAAATGCATAACTATTTCTAAGTAAACTGACGCAGAGCTTCTGCCCTTGCAAAGCCACTAGTTGCATTCGCAAGGTGTTCCTCTATGGAGCCCACACATGCAATTTGTGCAGAACAGAATGAGGCTATAATAAGCCCTTTTCACACGTACAGCGATCCATACCTTGGACACAACGTTTCTACACAAGCAGAAGGTATCTTAGGAAGGTGAACAGAAAGGGACGAGGGTTCTTCCTTCAGCTCCTCACTGTACGAAGAGCCTTCAGAGCCGCAGAAACCTCTGAAAGAAGAGGAGATAACGATTCATTCTCTTTTCACTCGCCCAGGTGTTACACTGCTGTAAGTTCACATCCTGAGGCACGTTCTATGGGGACACACCGACTGACAGGACGAGCCATCCCTCCTCGAAGGCTCCTCACCGCCCCCCCCCCCCATCGAGCGTTCTAGAAGGCGCCTCGCTCCGCTCCGGAAGCCGCGGGGACTGCCCGCTGCTGGTGGCCGTTTGGGCGGGAAGCGCCCCGCTGCCAGGTGCGTGGGGTGGAGCGGGCCGGCACAGCGGGGGGTAACGGGCGCACAGGGCACAAGCACCTGTCACCGGCACGTGGCCCGGGGAGGGGGCGTTAAATCACAACGGACTGAGCCGCCCCCCTAGGGGAGCACGCGGGTGCTGCTGCTGGCTTGCACCGCCTCTGGAGTGGCCCCCGAGGTGGGTACCTCGCACCCCGTCGGACATGGAGAACGTGAGTACCGCGCTGCGGGCTGAGTGGGCTTCGTGCTGAGGGAAGGGGCAGCGCCGTGGGGCGGGATGCGTGGCGGTGCCTCACTCGGCCGAGGGCTGCGGGGCGCCGTGCTGCATTCCTTTGTGCCTTGCCTCACTGACCCGAAGGAGCGGAGAGCCGGGCCTGAGAGGTTGGTTCTGGTTTCTGCAACTCAAAGCATGAAAGTTTGCTTTTGGTCTTGGTTTTTTTTTTGACTATTTATTTATTTATTTTAACTTCTAGAGGATGCTATTTTTGCCCGTTAGCATTATGCGTGTAGCTGCTGGCTGATTGCTGCTTTGTAAAGGTGCTGATGGCAGTAAGGAGGAGGCTCTGTGGTGGTAGGAAGGTACTGATGGTCTGCAGTGTTGGAGGAAAATGCTGGGTGGCCCTCTGCTTTGGTGTTATTGCTTCTATTATTTAAGGCTAAAAGCTCAGATTTAGCTTTTGGCACTGAGGTTGTAATGAGTTAAGTGAAAGCTCTGTGCCACGGGTTAACGTTTCCTTTATTTTTTCCCCCCTTTACATCCTGATGCATTTTTCTCTTGGAATCCTGCAACTCATCTTGTAGCCAAATCAGCAGGTATTGCCTTCAAAAGGTGGAGCCTTGCAGGTGTGAAACAGGCTGTCTTAATTACAGGACTTTGGTAGCTTCAGTTGGTCACTGCTTTGCTTTCTTTATAACTACTTTGAAAAGCAGTTCTGAATTATCAACTCATAGTATTTTACTCTTTCAATTATGCCTCTATTTAAAAAAAAAAAAAAAAAAGCAATTATTCTAACTTTTTTTGCCCTCTCCTTTATTTTAAGTCATTGCGACTAGCAAAAATTGCAAGTATTTTGGTTGGAGCAACAAATGTGCAGGTTTTAATACTCATGTAACAGCAGTCTGTCAGCTGTATGTGTGAATGCCCAGGGACAGGAACCTATGACAGGTAAATCACAAAGCACCGCTGCTCAAAGTCAGATGCCAAAGGCAGCTTTGGAAGTCTTCAATGAAGTTAATCCTTAGATGGGAAAGCAGACTGCTTGTAAGTTTTGACCATTTATGACCACTGATTACAAATGTGTCACCACCTTGCTAATGCAGAAATCTGTGCTTGAGGAAGCAGAAGAGAAAAGGTGAGGTTGCAAGCCAGATTTCTGGTTTAGGGATCATGTCTGGGCAGTCTTAATTCAGTCCCCTTCTGTGTTATGGTGCTCACTTCATTGTTTATCATTGTGTCTACTAGCAGATAGTGCTCACACTGTACAAAAAATACTGTTGACTTGCTGGGGATCTTTGGTATATCTTTTGTCCCTTTTGAGGGAATAATTAGATTATCATATTATAACACATAAAATCAAACTGTGGCATGTACATGTGGGCAAAAAATTGGTGTTTCTTAACTGGGGGAGTTTCAGCATTGTGGCCTGTTATCTTTGTTGTATTTTTATTGTTGGTTTTTTTTTTTTCCAAATATGCACTTCAATGTTCTGTTGAACTGAATATATGAATAAAACCTGGCAACTTGGTCCATAGAGCTGAGCTTGCTGGCCTGTAGAAGGAACTTCGTGTGTCAGGTCTTTACCTCAGTAGGCTTACTGGCAAGAATGAACAGGCTGTTAAATAAGCTAATGCAAGAGAGACCAGGGTTCTGTTCTCTGGGTGGATTTCAGAGATGCTTGCTGACAGCAGTTTTCTGAAAACCTGTGTTCCTAAATTCAGTACCATTCTGTGTGGTCCCAGCTATTCCTATCCCTCCTGTATTCCCTACGATCTGTCACTTAAGTGTGCTTTTTGTCCTGTGTTCTCCACAGTAGGAGCAGTTTCTAAATTCTTTTTTTTTTTCTTAATTTCTCTATGCTGTTGGGATTTTCTGAACGTGATGCCTTTTGGAATGGTATCTTCCCTCTGTTCTGGTACTTGTTGTTATACTGGCCACTTCCTTCATCTACTAGAGGTATTTTGATTAAAATTCATGTTCAGTCCCTTCTTCCCTTGCAGTCCAGAGAACGTGCAGTCTCAATCATTCATGAATTAACCCTTGCAGTAGCTCTGTGGTAAAGAAGCACTCATTTTCCCATACCCGAGAGAGGAAGGAAGGTGTGCTGATTGATGCAGAGGTACATAGCAATGGCAAAGCTGTGGAAATTCCATGTGAAGCCCCTGGTGTCTTATCACCAGTTTGCCTAAGGAGCAGAACTTGCTCCCCAGAGCTGTGCTTTCCCCACCTATTCCTCCTTCCTCAGTGGCCAGACCTTGTTTTCTGAATTTTTCATCACTTTCCTTCTTTAGTACTCCATTGTAGAAGCATCAGATGCATAGTTAATGAAAGGAGCTGCCCTCCACAAAGGAGAAGCAAGAGTTCCAGGCCTGTTCACCTTGAACTTAGTCTTTGTAGCTTGAAGTGTTTTACAGGGGGAACGCTTACATCCTGATGAACACACGTTGAACAGTAAGCAATGTGTTGCAGATTATATCAGTCATATCCATAAGGCATTGTTTTACTAGGAAGGAAGAAAACAAGAAGATTATTTTAAAATTAAGAGAAAACTAATACTAACACTTGAAGTTAAATCTCTGTCTAATAAAGCCTTAAATCTTTCTTGATTGTACAAGATTGGCATGCTGTCTCACGTTATTTGAAAGGCTTTGAAAACTGCTCTGACGTATCTAAATATTTCAGTTAACAAAGTTAATACATCTGGATGGTATGATTTTATGGATGTTTTTTCAGAAGTTTGAGTCTGGCGTTTGAAAAGCCTGAAAGAATAGGGCCCTGGCAATTAGATCTTATTTGTTTTCTTTTGTACTTGTCAGCAAATTTTGACACCCACAGGTGACGACACATCTAGGACTGTATTTTAGGTATTTCAAATGCGTGTAGTATTTTTTGATGGGAAAAGGTTTTCATTAGAAGCTGATGCTTCTATCTTTTGCTTTTGTTTTCCTGCTGTTGTTACAAGCAGGTGCTGTACTTTCTTTCCTTTGCAGAATACACTGGGAAAAAGATCAATACTGCACCTTTATATTGAATGCAGGTCAGTTTCTGCTGGAGAATGGCTGGGCCATTCCTGTCTTAAGTGTTATTTACAAACAAAATTAAGTGTTGTTTCCAAAAATTTCTGAAGTGTTTCTAAAATTCTTCTAGTGCTGGGCCCTCAGTAACATTTACATCTATTTCATCCTGAAAAGTCTCTTGTCATTCTGGGTATTGATTCACACAGTTGTACTTCTTTTCATCTTAGTAGGTAGAGGATTTTGCTTCAGACACTTCTGTATCTTTTTCATTTAAGTGCAGACCTGCATATCACTACATTGTTACAAATGTACAGACTACTTAGCAGATGATGTCTTGTTTATTTTATTTTTTGGGGTTTATCCCATATTGCTTCATACTTCCAAAGTCAGCTCTTACAGCGTGACTGGAACCAAATGTTACTTCCTAGCTAAAAGTAATGTATGATACATGAAGTGTCAGGCAATTCGTCAGGAGTAAGGAGGAGATGGCCTTAAGGCAAACAGTTTGCTCTTTAGAATATAATGGTTACTTAACCCTTTAACTTGTATTGCACATGTATATAGAATAAACTTGGGAAAAATTTGTTCTCAGGATACTCATGTGAACCACACAAGTAGATATTAATTCTGCATCCAGAAATGTCAGCAAATTAGAACAAGTGTGCAGCCCATCAGCATCTGTATAGACAAGCAGTTTAAACGATTAACAACTCTGAGTTACTTTCCTGTGCATTCTTGTTGCCTTAAGAGTTGTAACGTTATCAGTAACATGTTTCCTAAGTTAAAAAGACTTGTCATGTTTGGTTTTTATGATCAAAGTTCGGCACTGAATATTATGTTGCTTTTCAACAGTATGCACAGAAATAATACTTTTGGTGTACTTTCTTCTAAAATGACATAGAACTGAAGTCTTTTGTTTCTAATTGTGTGTAAAGAAAAGCTGATAGTCAACCTGAATCTTCTTGGAAAGCAAATTAATAGTTATGCTAGGAAGTGAAATGCTTGGTTGGTGGTCAGTAATGTTACCTTTGCAGTGTTTTCTACCAGCACCTGTTTCTTGTATGAAGAAGCCACACACACACTGTCAGATGTGCATGCTGTGTTCAGGACAGCCTTTGAAATGGCCTAGATAGCTGTTTGTAAAGCCATGCAATAGATGGAGTGCGGACTGGGGTTGCTCTTATTCTTGGAGCTGTGACCTCCTGCTTGCTGTTTGTAGTCACAGGTCCTGTTATCCACAGTGCTACATCATGAACCTTGAACACAGTTCAAGTCTGTTTATATGGACATAAAATTGATTCTGCCTTTCCATGTGAAAGGGGTTTGCATTCATGCTGATGGGCTTTTAGCAACAGCTTTCCTACTGTTCAGTCACTGGGTACTTTTAAGAACCACTGTGTGTATCTTGTTATACTTTTTTTCTTTAGAGCAGTATTTCAGAAGGCAAATTGTTTTTAACAGTGTTATTTTTTACGTGGCTTCTGCTTTCATTTGTAAGTAGCTGTTTTAGACCCTAAGTGAACAAAGTACTTAAGCACATGTGCAACTTTACGCCAAGGGACTGCTCACAGCCTCAGAAGTTGCATGCAAATTTATGTCCCTGGGACCAGATCAAACCCAGGGAAACAGTTGTAGAGTTTATGATACGGCTTTTGGATTAGAAATCCTGTTGATTTAAGGCCCGAAGAGTCTGTTTGGCTGAAGGGCGATTAATGGGCATTTTGATTCCAAAGTTAAGCGGTGTGCTTGGTATGAAAAAGGGAGCACAGCGAGCAGAAGTTGGAGAGCAGTTTCATTTTTTGATAAACGTATTGGATCGCAGTATGGTACGAAAGAAGGAATGTTGTGTAATGCTAACTCTTCACTTCTAATTCTCGACTTTAAGGAAATACGAGTGCTGATGGACTGCTTATCGCTGCTAGCTGCCTCTCTGTCTCTTAGTTATCCAAGCTGTATTAAGCTGGATCAAGGTATTTTCCCTTCTTTCTAACGCACAAATAGCAAAGGCAGCTCCGTGGCCGGGCGCAGCACAAAGCCCCGGCTTGTCCCGAAGGGGTTAAGGCTGCAGAACTGGAGACATCTGGCAGAAGCTGTGGGTGTCGGGCGTGGCAGATCCCAGGGCCGTACCAGTCTCTACAAGGGAGCTGTCATGCTGCTGATTTATCCTTCCCTAATGTCACGGGTATGGATGTTGAAACTGCGGCTAGAATGTGAAATACGAAAAACATGAAGATTATGATTTAGTGTCTGGGGAGGCTCGCTGCTGGCCTCTGTTCACAAGCTGTAAGCACTGGAGGTAGCTTGACACAGGTTACAAATCTGGTATGTAGCACGGGGGGAAAAAAGACAGGAATATTTTGGCGTTTGGAACTTCTACATATGTTAGTGCACAAAAATGAATGGCAGCAACGATGGAATCAAAGGCTGTGCTGGTGATATATCATGTTAGAGCACATCGGCACTGCTTGTAGATAGTTAAATGTACTTTCTGGTCCTTCATTTGCAAATAATTATAACAGAAGGATGAAGAAAGTGGAGAATTAACTTTATTTACAAAACGTTGGATAGTTGATGATACTTTAACAATGCTCAGTGTAAGCATATTATTTCATTGTCTGACATCTTTTTGTACCTGAAATGTATAGAAAGTTAAATTCTAGCATGGACTCACTCGTATGTTTTTATAATACAGCTTCCTTTATCTTTTATTTTCTTCTGTCCTGATACGGTGAAACACCCAATAGCAACAATAGCTGGAACTAAATGAGAGTCGTGGGTTTTTGTCCAAATGTCCCCATTCTCTAAATAAGTAACCTGGTAGCTAAGTGGAATGAGATGATTGTTTTTCTGATGGGGTGAATTATTTTTGCCTCTTGAAGCGATATACTTGTCTTTATTCTTACTGGAAGCAACACACCGAATGTTGTTGGTTTTCCTGGTGTTCTTAACTGAAATTGAGACACAACCCTCAACGTGGCAGAAACGTAATAAAAATAGCAGCGTTCACATCTATAGCATGGATTGATTTTTCCTGCTTCCTAATCTTATAGAGAAAGGGTAAATACAGTTGTTCTTTCATGACTGTAGAACACAGGTGTAGTTACTGAAGCCATTATTGCTGAAGTTTCAATATCATATATGGTATCTGAAACTTCTTTACATAGCATGATGTTTATAAAGTGATGTGGGTTATGATCTGTCATTTTGGACATCTTTTTATATATTTGTTTTGATGGTGTTTTCAGCATGTATATTCAGAGTAAATTAATTCTGTCTAAACTCCAGCTTTCTAAAACGTTGCTTGTTTCATAAATATGCTTAGAATTCAGTATTACTTTTAATCTTGAATAAACTCTAACTTATCCACTTGGTGTGGAATTGGATTCTGCTCCGTAAGTAACTCCAAGCCAAGAATTCTACTGGAGCTGGGTACAAAGTACATTTCTGGGCATGAAGGGCTAGGCTGAAATTGGGGATGCTGGCTTCTTGGCCTTTGTTAGGGCAGGTGCAGGAAAGGGACCTGAGGAACCAGCCCTGGTTTTCTTACACTTATGGTAGAAGTGACTGTGGAGCAGCAGCTGTGGAAAATCCTTATTTAGAAAATAAAGTAAGGCTTCAAAGTATATATAATTTTTTTTAATCCAGTTTTAGTTTGCAGTTATTAAAACAAAAATAATAATGTGAGGTATTTTTTTTTAATATATTTTGAGGTATTCTAAAATTTTCTAGCCGCAGTAATTTACACTGCCAGCTGAACAGTTCTCATCTCATGCATTAGGATGTGGGGCTGAGAATGCTGCCCATCAGTTTATATACATGGCAGCATCTGTGAAACCAGTATTCATAGGGATGTTGTCAAAAGTGTGTAGAAATTTACAATGGTTTGTGACAGTTAGGGTAGGATTGTGTTTTGAAGCATTGCTGACATTACTGTGCTTTCTAAGATGTTCTGTATTTGGAATTATGGTGGAACTGCACTTCAGCCTGCTGTGAAGTGGCAAAGGAACTCCTTTTCTGATACCTTTCTCTGTACACCAAAGCGTTCTTAAGTATCTCTTTATATTAACTTGGACTGTTGTAGGTCGTATATTTGATGCAATAGAAGCTGAAAAGCAATGAAGGCTTGGGTATCAAATATGTGTGACTCAGTGGATTATCTTTCTGATCATCGTTGCAGTCTGAATCTTGTTTGAATCACTTGGTCATTTGATTTCAGTTATTTGTTGGGATCTGTGCATAATCTTATCATCCTTTTGTGTTCTCATATAGTACCATCTGAGCTCATGCACCGCAATTGTCTGGAGTAGTCTGGTGTAGTGGAAGATGGAGCCAACGAGAGTTTATTAGAACAGTATCTCAGTAGTTTTCAAGTCTTGTTTTGTTTAAAATCACAATTTCATAGGTATCTCACTTCAATATTATGTAGATTCAGATTTGCTAGGATATCTGGAGAGAGCCTGAACCCAGAGAAAATGGCTCTGTATGTTAGCACCAAATAAAAAGAGAAAAATAAAAAGTATAGAACTTTAAATATGTGTATAAAAGAGGAAACGAGTGAGCTGATGAAGTGTAAGTTCATACCACAATGTGCTACTAAATAATGCCAGCACACGCAGCATCTTTTGTAAAGCACTGCTTTTAAAAAATATGAAATCAACGCTTCTTGGCAAGTGAATCTTTGCTTTTGATGTCCTGCTGCTCTGCTGCGTGTGTGAGAATGAGAGGTTTGAGAAGGCTTCTAGCAGCAGGGTTCTGCTGCTTTGCTACCTTCACAGCTGTGTGCGTGACTAGAAATGCCTGCAAATGCCTACAAATGTTGTTAGATCTGATCTTGTCATAGTCAGAGGCCCTGTTACATCTCTAAAGTGTGTTTTCCCAGTAAGTGCTGGTATGGACGGTGAACACACAGGCTGCCCTGCTGTCCTGCTTCACCTGCCTGCAAAAATGAGATCAGCTCTCCCATTTATGAGGAGATATGTTGGAACAAGCCATAAGTTGTCATGGTGCAGAAGAATCATCCCTACAAGCTGCAGAAAGCTCAAGGGTTTGTGGGTTGAAAGGATTTTTTAATTACAGAAAGGACCTGGGTTGAAGGTTGGCTTTCCAAAAATCTTGTCTCTCCCATTTCATAGAGAGGAAATCATGAAACTGGGCCTTCAGACAGAAGCTGTGCAGTGCAGGAAAGGCATTCTGTGAAAGGCTCCTCATCTGATAAAGCACAGCAATGTTCAAAAATCAATGAAAGAGCACCGATAATCTTTCTGCTTCAGCCACTGCCATTTTTCATGGACAGAGTTTTGATTTGTTCTCAGTGACAAATTAGGAGATGTGAAGTGTTGGCTAGGAGTAATAACATCAATAGCATTCAGCCTGCAGCGTGGGTCAGTGTTGGTGTAGGGAGTATGTTTAAAAAAAAAGAAAGAGCCTGTGGTATCAGAAGCAATCTTCTGCTTCACCTAACCTGTTCTTTCCCTTAAGGTTAAGAACGCAGGGAAACAAAGCTGGGGGCTGGAGCCCACAGTGATTGATTTACACTAATGGAAATAGGACGTCATTGGTTTCTTTCTCTTAGTATATACCAGTATAACTAGGGTTTTGGCTTCAGTATAAAATTTGGTGAATTGAAAGATTTGGCAGTAAGCATAACAAAAGTTGAAACTGAAGTTATGTTTCCAACAAGGCTCTTCTTCCTCAATCTCCTGATATGTGTTGGTGTCCATATGGTTGCAGAACAGTTCTGGAACTTGATATCATCAAAGCTTTTTGTAATCTTCCAGAATCATCAATGATGATTTGATGGCATTAATGGTACATTATAGCCAAGCATCAAACTGAACTGCAAAGAATACTCGCAGGAAAGTCTGAGCAGCATTTGAGGAAATGTAGCATGACTTTGAAGAGCTGTGTTTCACATGGGTAAATAGTTAGAAATACTTTTTTATACCATTTTAGCAGACTGCTTTTTCTCTACCTCACAAACAGATAATAAAGAGACCTTTGTTTAGGATGAATTCATTTATTTTTACACTTCAAGAGGAGTTTTACTTGTTACTATCTTAAAAATAAAATGTGGGGAAAATTCAGTAGAATGCAAGCAGAAAAGAGGTGTTCTGTGGCAAAGGTATTGCATGCGTTTCTGAATCTTGTTTTATATAGCAAAGCAGCTTTATTTGTGCAAGAACAGGTAAATGTTATGTTGGAATGTGAGTTTGTCTTACGCAAATCCCATGCAGGGCTGTGAATGTTTTTGTTAAATCTTCGATCGTTTGAGTCTTAATACATTAGTCCAGTGTAGTTTGTTCATCCTTTATAATGAGTGTTTCAATCACACGCCTAATTTGGATCATCCATTTATTATTTTTTTCATAACGATGCTAAAAACAACTTTTGTTGTTGTTTAGATTTTGTCTGTGGGAAAATACACAGGAAAGTATAGTATATAGCCTACTTCAAGTCTCAACATGATTGCTAACGTATATACAACGAAATGAGGCACCTTCAAGATTTCAATCTAGCCTGTCAGTTGCCACATTACAGTAACTTAAAATCTGTAGCCCCTTCCTAGGGACAATTGCTATTAATAATCCAGATTCTGATGTGCAATTAAGCTTAGTATAATATCCTTGCTGTCTTTTTTAAACGTAAGATTCAAATTCATCATAACTGAGGACTCATATATTTTCAAGGAATAACACTTCTGACTGGAGCACAGGGTTTTGGGAACTTCTGTTGAGCCATTACATTCTTCAGCACTGTGATAAATAAGATTCAGGTTGGAAATCACTTACTCAAACTGAAGCTATTCCTCCATTAAATCAGTGATATTAGTCCTTGGAGTAGCTTTTCAGGAGCATGGGTAAGAGGTTCGCAGTCAGTCTGTAAAACCACATGCATACTTTCCAATAGTGTTACACCTTAGCTTCTATTTGGTCAAGCAGTTGCTTTCTGTGTAGCTAAATCTGCAGCTTAAGGCGAATGTGACATTCTTTGCTTTCTGCCCTGAATATTACATAGGAGTTCTGTCTGCTGTTAAATAGATTTCATTCTCCACCCAGATGGAGCAGTATTTCAACAAAGAGTGAAATGATCCTCGTGAATCTCTTTCCTCACTTGCCATGTGGGCAGAGAAGGGAGAATTTAACAACTTGGTTGTAAAGGAGTTTGCAGCACTTGCACGGAGCATGCTGCTATGGAGGAATGAATTTATTTACTTTCAAGATGAGTTTTCTTTTAGAGATGGTTTAAACATTCTGGCTAATACACAAGACGTTAAGTTAAAAAGTCACTGTACATATCATTTGAAACAGCATAAGACTTTCCTTCCATCTTAGGTTTATAGCAATAATAAGCTTTGCAGATGCTTTTCCTGGGAATTAAGGACCAGCTGGGGTAAACAGACCTCAAACTATCCTCTTAGCCAGTCATTAATCTTCAGGGAAAGCCTCTACTTTGATCATTATTGCTAAAATATGCCTGTGTAGCCTGGCCTCACATGCCAGTAAAAGCAAAACAGTATTTTGCCAAAACATGAACATTGCTTTGTTTTCCCAGTAGCCCTGTGTCTTGGACTTGCCTTCAGAGTGTGTGAGCACCCTCGTGTGTATGTGCACACACAGAGACATGAAGGGATGAGTTTGCAATTTGATTTATTCACTCTGCGTTGGTACCACTGTGAGTTCTATCTCCTCACGTGGGTTCCAATCAACCTTAAGTTAGCTTGGGTTTATCTTGCAAGTAGTGTCTTGGTTCAAATACCCTTACTTCTGGAAATATAGGAAATAATCTATCCGGTAATGATCTTTTCAAGACTTGCTTTAAATTACACCAGCGGCTTCCAGTGAGAAGCATCAGGAAGTGTGCAACATGTTACACCCTAGCCTGTGCTTTCCTGCTGCAAGTTGCTGAGAAGAGTGTGGTGGTGATGTATTGTGTGTTAAAAAGCTGACATTTCCTAAATATGTCTCAATACGTATTTTTTGGAAGGCATTTGTTGCCGTACAGTGTGTCTAATAAATGATTATAGATTTTTTTTTTAGATGTCAGATGTGCTACAGTAGTACTGCATGAATGGCCCCAAAGCTGAAAGTACAGCCTGCTGAACTTCTGGGCTTCAGTTTTCCTGAAGCTGTACAAGTGCAGAGCTCCTTAAGACAGGAGAACAACCCTGCTTCCATGAGTTTGCTTGCCATGTGTTATATATTAGTTAATGAATGTTGTCTGGTTGAGAACCAACCAAAAGCAGTGTGTTCTTCAGCTGTTTGCTGCTTTCTGCAAACGTACCTATATTTTTGAGTTTCACTACAGCAGCTGTTCTCAGTGATTTTGGACTGCATTGGTGTCTCTTGAAGGAAGCAATTTAGCAACTGCATGCGTGTGAGGAGACAAAGTTATTTCTACTTTGTGTTGTCTATCAAAAGTAAAGGTCTTGCATAAAGAATTGGGCCCTGTAGGAGCATTTAAAAAAAAAAAAAAAAAAAGTGCAGTCAGGTTTGGAGAGTTTACAGTGGAATTGTGTTGAACAGATCCAGAAGAAGGGAGCTGTTACCCAACCTGTGTCCTTTGCCCTAAAAGAGACTTTGGGGATCTTCCCTGCTGCCTCCGGAGAGGACTGTCTTTGTTCTGTGTCCCCCAAGGGGAATCATCAAAGCAGCAAGAGAAGGAAATCATTCCTATATATTCTTGCCAAAAAACATTTTCCCTATTTTACTATAAATGAGCACTGTGGAGGAAGTAGAAAGAATTGGAGGGGGGGAAATCCTGCAGCTCCTTAAGCACCCTGAGCAAACTGCTGTGGACGAGAGTGAAAGCTGTGCTTGCCTTGCAGAGTCCCACAGAGCTGCTTGCAAGCAATGGGGCAGTTGGAATGAGGATGGCTCCTGACAGCAGGCCACGGGGTACAGGCACTTGCTGCACAGTGCTATCAGAGATCCAAGTGCACTGTGTACAATATATGTAATATAAATCCAGATTTTTGTTTAAATCATATATTTTAAATGGCAAGAAATCATCACTGCAGTGTGTTGCCGCTGGCTTCAATAGCCAGATTCCAGTTGTACTTCATTTACTAACAAATGCAGTTGTGTGGTTGTTTTTTTTTCCCCCATTGTTGTATGAAAAGGATATTTGAGGAACCTGCAGTCTAGATACACTTCAGTCTTCGCAGTGGAGGCTTTTGTTGCGTGGGGTTTTTTGTTTCTTTCTACAGCACCTCTCTCCCACAGTCATAAATGACCAGGCTTGGTGCGTTCTATGAAGAGGCTTCTGACCCTTCTGCTTCTTAGTGTGTATTTAACCTTGCAGATTTCCAGCAATCCTTCTGCTTGATGCTATTTTCCTATGAGGGAGAAGAGAAGCTGCTGCTCAGCTGTGGCATAGATGCAGTGCTGGCCTTCTTTCTGATCAGTTCCTGGACTATTTCTCATGCATCAAGGGAGCGTGTAATTGGCATTACCAGTTGCTGTCTTTCTCTTTTTAATTCATCTCAGGTAGATTTTCTCCTTTTAAAAACTTGTCTACATTGTGCACGCTAGCAGCTGTTGAATTTCTTTGCCCCATAGAAGCTTTGTCAGGAGGAGGTAAGCAAATTGAGGCAACCAATGTCAAGACGCTACAAAAGCTGTGTGGTTGTTTAGCCCATTCCCCTCATCCCCTTGCAGTTAGTTTGTTTCCTTTTTAGTAGACACCGCTGGGCCTGGAAAGTCATTTGAAAATTCCTATGTGTTTCCCGCACTACAGGAAAACTGCTACATGTTCCCCAGCTCCACAGAACCATTGCCAGCATTTTTCATTTGCTTCCTAGCAACTGCCAATTTGGCAAAACGAATGTGTGGGACCTGGAACACTCTAAGCTGAAAGAGATGCAGAAACAAGGGTCTGTTTGTATTGCAAGGCTATGTGTTATAGTCTCCTCAATAGCAAAGAGGTGTCAGTGTCACCAGCCTGCCAACAAGAGAGATCAAGGAATAAATTTTCAGGGCAAAAGATATCCCCTCCTCTGTAAGAATAGTGTTTGCAGAAGTGGCAAAGACTGCATGAAGAAACCACCAGTACGCAATGTGCAGCAGCATTCCTGTTTGACTAATTATCTTCAGGCATGGACGGTATGCCCACACTGTAGTCAAGAGTGTGAAAGCAAATTTAACTGGGATGGTTTTAAAGAGCTCCCTTATTCACATACTGTGTTTTCAGCAGAGAGCTCACAGTCAGAGAATCATCAGAGTGCCTGCTCACTTGGATTTTGCACCCAGCACTGAGCTTTGTGCTTGTTGCATTATTTTTGGTTTCAATGCAAACAGAGGCATGTTGGCTGCTGAAAGCATTGGCTCCAGCATGCGGGTGTAGAACTGCCACCTCTGGCACGTCCCTGGTGCAGGTGAGGGACACCTGCATTGTCTGCATGGTCTTTGTCCTACTTCTCACTCTAAAATAAGTCTTCTGTTCCTCTCTCCCTAAAATTGCCTCATGTTTGTCAAAAATAAGCAAAATTTTATTTTCCTGAGTTCCACTCTGCACTCGCATAGTCTGCAGTTGTGCTTATCCATATTATTTCTAGTGCCAACCAGGAAGCAACTTGTTTTGCATTCAGAATTTACAACTAAATATTCTTTTTTAATGTTTTGTTTCTATAAGCACATTTAAATTCTGATGTTTGAAACACCCAATTCAGTTTTCTTTCAGGATGTTGGAAGCAAGGCATCCCCTGGCCGAGATCTTGTACAAAACATTTCAGCCTGCAGCAAGCTTTTCTTTTCAAGTTGGAGTTTTAGTAAACCCTCAAAAAATTGGGTTTATAATTGAAATGACAGCACAGCCCTAATTGTAGCACTACTGGCACACCTTCATAACCAGAAGCATACATTGCAGCATTTTTAAAGAATAAAGTTAATCCTTAGTATGCTGAGCGATGGACTTTATGCTTCCTGCTGTTTTGCTAAATTTGGTGTTTTTTGTAAAAATCTGAAAATGGTACAATTTGCAGTGCTGAGGCTGGACTGTGTCTGCAGTTGGCATAAATCAGTGTGATTCCACTGCAGGCAGTGATGTTGTGCAGATTAGCCTGAAGTGATAGCAGCATAATAAATTTTAGAAGTGTAAGTTTGTAACGTGAAGGGAGTTTGTGTTTTCTCAGAGTAGGTGGGTATATCTGATTAAATTGTTGCATATGAAAATACTGAAAGCAGTTGAGGTTTCCAAGTCTCATTTGGAGAGTTTAACTGAAACAGCTCTGCTCTGGGAGTACGAGGAGGTGCTTTCTTTGTAGCGGGAAGCATCTCCTTTAATAACCAAACTGAGGCAGTTTCCTTAACCCCACTAACTTTTCTGTGAGTTGTTGAATTCAACAAAAGTAAAACTGCTCTTTAAGAATTTGGGTCATGATCTTCCATCAGAGCTAAGTACCCTGAGCTGCTGGGTGATCCCCAGGGCACAGCATCCTGCCAGCAGAATTTCATGCCACATAGTAACAGATATGGGAAAGAAGAATGACCAGTGTAATCTTTCATCTCAGGCACATCTTGTATTTACCAGCATTACAAACATTCAGCTCTTCATACCATCACCTGTGATTCTTTGTGCTGTAACATCTGGCCTTGGACTCTGGGCCTTCGACAGGAACATAATAGCATATTGTATAGTCCTTGTTTGTATCAATTGTCAGAACTGACAAGACCACAACAAGAGAAAAGCGAAGGGCTTTGAAATGGCGTTCAGTGGAGCAGCCAGAAGGCACAGCTTTGGGGGCAGCTCTGCTTTGGAGAATCTCTGCTAACAGCTCCCAGTTAGCTGGGAGCCCAGCTGGGCTAGAGGAATTGGCAGACATTTGCACCCGGGGGGGCTGCTAATGTTTGCTTCTGTCTCTTGCTGTGGGCCTTCTCCAATGCTTATGCAGCCACTGCTCCCAGTGTGAGGCACCAGCTGCAGGCATCTGAGCTCAGCCCTGCCTGTGGCCACCATCAGCCCTGGGAGCTGTGTCTCATCAGGGCTGATGGGCCCATATGGGATGGGCCTTTGGTGATCTGCATGTTGTGGCTGTCCCCCACTCGTACCTGATAGATACACAGGAAGAGATTAAGCAACAACTTACTAGCAGAGTGTCCTTTATGACTGGGAAATGAAGGCTAAGTGCTGCTGGCAGATAGATGATTGTCCTGACTTAGAAGAGTCTCTTTTGGCCCAGGTTGAGGTCAGCCTGTGCAGAGAGACACTGGAACTATTGCTTGTCCTGCCTTGGGTGTGTGAATCGATAACCATTTTGTCATTTAATGGCTGGTAATCTGGGCTACCTCAGAGGTATTCTCCTGAAAATGCACATAAATGGCAGTGTGTATTAATATGCTTAGAGCACTTGAGTCAAGCCTGCATGTAGTTAATAGTTTAATAGCACAGTTATAAATTTGACGTTGCTTAACATTCCTTGATAGCTATTGCTTCAGTGGGAATCCTGCCCCTCAGATCAAATAGCAAATGAATCTTCCTTGAAGAGTAAAATGAGAGTGGGGAAGGAATTGCTCGAAGCACACTAGGCTGCATCGCTTCCACCAGCCGTTCTCACTGGTGTTATCTCTGACACGTTGGAGAGCTTTTTGCAACCATCACGCAACATCATGCATAGCAATCTGTTGCTAACACACTGTCCATCAGAAGTGTTTACTCAGGGTGACAGCTAACACATCTGGAGGACATACTGTGTTTGATCTGAAATACCAGGCTCTGTCTTCTTTAACAATGACAAAACCATGCTGCAGTTGTGCAGTTCAAAGCATAACACTTATGGACCATCTTGATGTCCAACTTAAAGTATTTATATGAATTCTATTGATAATTAAAAGATATAGAATAGCAAATTGTATAAAAGGGAAACTAACGCTGTGTGTGTCATATTTTGTACAGAAGGAAAAATAGAGTAAGTAAAAATAAGTCAGTAGCGACAGACTTCCCTAGCATTCACTTCATCGTGTGCCTTTAAAGCATGATTGGTAATGCTTTGAAGCTTGAAAAATTGCTGTTGGAAATAGGTTTTATAAACGTGATGTTTAGTGAATGCATAAAACCTGTACAGCATAGGCCATGCACAGTCTATCTTACCATTTCTGTTAAACTGCTCAATTTTGAGGCCAGGGTGTCTCCATGGTCATCACAGCTGTACGTTCACGTCAAAGAAATGAGAGCTGTCATGTCACACAATTTTCATGGAATCCTTAGAGTTGGAAGGCATCTTTTAGAGGTCATCTAGCCCAGCTCCCCTGCAAGGAGCAGGGACAGGCCCAGCTAAATTAGGTTGCCCAGTGCCTGATCCAGCCTCGCCTTGAGAGTCTCCCATGCTCCTTTTGCAGCAAAGGCTTTTTGAACATGGGCTGTATACTTTGCGTACAGGCAGGAGGACTCTATAGATGTTTGCTCACCACCTGGCAGCTTCACACGGGCTTTCTGTGGCCCTGGCTCTGAGGAGCAGTGCTGCAGCCGCTCCTGCTGCTATGCCTTTAGAAACTGTGCTACCTACAGGATGCTGGTGTAATTCCCATCTGTGCTTTCATTCGTACAGAACAATACTTAAAAGTAGGAAAGTTGTTGTAACAGGAAATGTGAACGCTTTACGGAAAAGATTCAAGATTCCCTTCTACTTGCTGTAGATACCTTAATAACTCTCAAAAGTGGACATCTACATCTTTTCAGAATGTAAGTGGAGATGACAACAGGAAATGGGGACAGCCTGAATGAGACAGAGGAGATCCAAGACAGGAAATAATGACTTCTGCTGATTTCTTGGCTCATGTTTTGCAGTTTTCAGTCTAATGAGGATTTCTGTGGGGTGAAGAAAGCTAAGATGCATACATTTCTTTTTTTAAGTTGAAGAAAGAATCAAAAAGTGCTGGGTAGTTCATTTAGGATGGTGCTGTAAGGCAAGAAAAAGCATTCTCACATGTCACATGAAAAAAAAAATGATCAAATACATGTTTTGTGACTGGAAAGATGAGTAACAAAGGGGCCTATAGGACAGGAGAAATAATTATGCAGAGTTGTCTCAATTCTACCTTTAATAACCACCCTCTTTTCTAGAGGAGCTCCACCTTTAGACAAAATGATCACGAAAAGACTGTAATTTATATAATTTTATCCTTTGAAACTACTATTCTTCATAAGCCTAAGAGTGTCCTTATGCCATAATTATTCATTCTAAGAGGTAAGGATATATAACAGCTATTTTGTTGGGCTTTATATTTTTTTTTCCCCCCTTTGGTCTTTTACAACCTTGGGGAAGAGCTTTCTTGGATTTTATTTTTTTATTTATTTAGCACCAGATTAAGTCAAAGAGGAAAATGTAAAGGTAGTTCTGGCATTTAATAGAAATTAGAGCATTATTTTCAAAGTGACACTGCACTATTAAGTGGAATTGACAAGGAAGATGGGGGGGGGGGGGAGTTGAGAAGACAGTACTGGTATGAAGGTATTCCCTGGAAGAACTTGGTTTGTATCCCAGGCTAATCATGAGATTTCTGGAATCATGAGATCTTTGGAAAACTAGGGAACGGCTCTAAGCTGCCTCCGTGCAGGGACTTGCAGGATGCCATGGGCTTCCTAGCGGTGATCATGATCAGCTCGCTGGCAGCAGATTTCAAGCAGTGTTGCCTCTTCCTGATCAGTAAGATGGAAGATTTCTGGTGTGAAAGCAACTGGACCTGTAGATCCTCGTGTGTCAGATGAGTGGCTGTGCTCTGTTTTCTGCAGGTGAATTGTTTCTGCAAACTAGTGCCCTTCATGAAATTCCTTGCTATCTTGTAGCTCTACAGCTGTGGTTTACTAAGTGTCTTGTACTATATCTGGTTTCTGCTAGCGAGTATCAGTGAGGAAAAGCAGCAATAAATCAATTATTCTGACCCTGAAGAAATTGATTCAGGATTTATGGCATGAACATGAAGCACTGACACAGTGTTCTGATGCCCCCTTTCCCCAATTTGTGCAAGTTACAGTGATTGAAGTAATGAAGAAGCTGAGCAGCGTTTTTTTTTTCTTGCACAGAAATGATTCTTGTACTCAGATGTTCACTTTACAAATAGAGCCACATATGCATTAAAGGTATATATTCGATAAACATCACAAAATTAAAACTAGCACTGAGAAAATGACTGAGTTTCCCCTCAACTAACAAGAGTCTCCTTGTTTATGTTTTCATATATTTTATTGGACAGTTTTTTTATTTTAAAGCCAGCTGTCACAACCTGATGTTTCACAGCCTTTGCTGTTGGAACTTGCATGTGTTCTGGCATCAGTCTATGTGGAATATCTGTTTGAACAAATGCAGTATCAGGACATGCCAGCTATGGCCATTTGTGTTTAGTTATAGCGGTTGTTGAACATACCTGAAGGGTTGACATTCAGCAGTGAATGAAGTCAATTTTGGCATCTCACTAATAATACTTCAAAATCTGTACTTCAGTATGTTATGGGAGGAGGGGAAAATGACCTTTGTATTAAGAGTGGGATAGCTTGCTTGGCTGCTGGATCAGCATAGCTGCAAGGTCTCAGTTAACAGTTGGATCATGAAGGACATTGCAAAAGCTCAACTGAAATACAAGTCTTAAACTGAAACTCTGATTCCTAAGAAAACTGTAAAGCCCACAGAACCATTACCTGCCCCCGGACCGACTCCTCCAACAGATTCTTTCTAGTGCATTTCTAGTAGCAGTTCTCGTGGGGTGCAAAGAAGAGGAGTTGGTTTGTGTCCTCTAAAGGAAATGGGGGCAATAAACCCCAACTGGTCTGTCAGTATTAGAAATTCTTACAGCTTTCCTTCAGTTAAACAAAAAAGAGCCTGGATCCCAGCATGTTGGATGTGCTGAATCATGACCATTGTCAAATTGCTGCAAGGAAAAAAGCTGAGGCTTCAAAGTAAATCCCAGGATTGCATACTGCAGGCACTGGTATAGAATCCAAGGATGCCAAATCTGTTTCATAATTTGGCGTGGAGAAGGACCACTTACAGCAAAGTTACTAGATTCAGCATAGTAATGTGCAGATAAAATCTACATTTGAATACCAATATGCTGCTCCTGATAGCTGGCACTGTCTGAACCAGTTTGGGGCTAATTGGCTTGGGGAAGTGGCATAGCTACCCGTGTGTAGTGATTCTTCCAAGCTAAAACCCCTACCAGGAAGGTTCAATGCAAATGTGAGTGTATGGCTTCCAGGCTTGAACTGGAACCTCCAGACAGGTCTGCAGAGCTTCGAGAAATCTTAGGGGGTGAGTCAGCACTCTGCCCCATGCGCTGCTATGCACTTCAGATGTGATCCAGCACTCGTGGGAGTCCACGGGCCAGGCGGTGTTTTGCAGGCTGGGTAAAGCCACCAGCTGCCTGGCACTCGAGCTGTAACACCGCTTTCAGTAATAGCGTTTTTTACTTGAGTACAGACCTCCCTGATATACCTCGTGTGAGACAACGTTACTTACAGATGAAAAGGTTTTGCAGGGCCAAGGCCAAAGAAAGGAAAATATGCAATCGAATTGCATGCAGGATATATTGTATATGTGTATTATGTTAAAGTTGCATTGAAAAAGATACTATAAAAAGAAGAATCTGGAGAACTGAGCAAAAAAGCCCAAGATCTAATCACCAAGTTCTAATCATAGGCTGATTTCATTTTCTGTCTTTAAACTCCTACACAATTATTTCACAGCGAAAGAGAAGTACTGCTTGATATGCGTCTGTGGGACAGACTCCTAAAAGTATTTATTTAGGATATTTCAGAGCCATCATAAATAATCTCAGCCTGTGTACACATATTAATGTGTTATGATTGAGGTGGAAGGGGACAAAATTTCAGTTGTATTTTTATCCTAGTAATTTGGAGAGAGATTTGTCTGAGTGCAAAGCCAGAGGATTTTGGTGGTGTGTGTGGCCATTCTGTAGCACTACATTTACTCCAGAGAATCAGGAAAAGGAAAGTCATGGCTGATTATTTTGTTTTAATATGGATATGTGTAAATTCCAATACATCATAGTCGGACTCTGTGATGAGGAAGTAGAACACTGACAAGTATGGGTCTGGTTTCTATAGGCAGCTGTATATTTCCAGTAATCAAAATGTCAATGCTTTGTCCAAAGAAAAGCCTTTACTTTTCTATCTGACTTGAGTGATTTGCATACAAAGGATCTCTACGGGGGGGGGGGGGGGGGGGAAGAAAAAGAAAATCCAAACACTTAAATGTCAGTATTTTTATTGGTTTAAAAAGAGTTGCGTCTGCACCCTTCATTTCAGAAGATCAACATCTCTCCTAAGATCTGTGTATAGATAGCAATTACAGAAAGCAGTTCGCCCACACATACGGTGGCTTAACTCTTTAATAACAGTTTATTTTTGCAAAAATCATAAACACCTCGATCACATATTGTTTGTTATTCTGCAGAACTTCTTACTTCCCCTAATTCCTCAGGAACATGAACTACTAGCAGCTCTGCATCAGGGCTGCAATTGTGCTCAGCTGTCCATGCACACACATGGGGGGAAATGTTCTCTGTGTGTTAGTCCCAAAACAGAAAGGAACAAAGAATGCTCTTACAGCATGTGGTACAGCAAATTGGTGGATATCTATAAATGAAGACTAATTTAACTTTACCCTTGCTAGTACTAAGGCAGCATAAATCAGCCCTGGAAAACAGATGCCACCATGTGACGTTTTGATGGTGTTTCAATAGTGCAATGCCTTGTTTTGACTTTTTTTTTTTTTTTTTTTTTTTAAAAAACACTATCATACCTACTGGTAATCTTCAGTACTGTTTTGTGCTATCTTTTCCTTCCCATGTCAGCTGACACACGTGACACCTTGCACAAATGTTAATGATTTTGTTTCACCTCCTGAATGCAGTTGTGCCACAACAGTCGGAGATGCAGCCCTCAAGAACCACAGGGAATGTTTTATTCCTCTGCTGATCCCCAGTTGTACTCCACTGGAGTCACAGTACATTCTTTATCAGCAAGAGAAACAAAAGATTTTTCGGTGCAGAAGGCAGTGCTCAGCAATTCTTTCAGAATCTGTGGAAAAATCATAGTTGTGGGGCTTTACTTATTTCTTATTAATTTCCTTTTGTAAAATGCTTTCCTGCTCTATTTTCTTCTTACATTAATGCTCTAGCAGCAGTATCAAAGAATTTGCTCTAAAACCACTTGTAGCAGAGAAAAAGCCTCTGGAAATGGCAGATGGGTTCTATTGAGGTGGAAGCCAAACATGCTAATGGAAGCTATGGATGATGCAAATGTTGTATACCTGACACGGGAAAGCCGTTTGGCATAACAGGCCTTAGTAATGGAGCAATGGCAACATGTGGGGCTTTTAACTTGAGAAACTGAGGCCAAGGAGGTGAATTTCAGATGCACGGTGGGTATTTCACCTCCCTAAGCCTGCACAAGTTTTCTTAAATCTCATCCCTCTTGATAGAAGTTACCAGGTAAATGACCAAGGATCTCTTCCCCTCCCCCCCACCCAAGTGGATGGACTCCTCTTCTGGCAGAGGACTTCTGTTTGTTGTTTGAACATGAATGTTATTTGAAGTAACTTTTTTGGCCTCTTGGGTATAAATGGAACAGGTGTGTTTGCCACAGGCCACAGCTTGGGAAAGCAATGTCAAAGCACAATGAAGTCATTGTGAAACATCAGGATTCTTTCAGAGTCCTGGCTATTGCAGGCAGGAATACGGAAGAAAGCTCTGTGAACTGGATTCCAGGTGATAGACAGAAAAGCCTTGAAGAAAAAAAGAGAAGAGGGAAAAAAAAAAAGCTTTGCATCTGCTTAATTGTGTTTGCCTGGTGAGAACTACATCTTATCACTGATGCCTGAACAAGCTGTTTGAAACAGCTCCTGTCAACGGCCAAGTGGGTTTGCACATGCCTGGTGTTGGTCTGATCTTGGAGTGCTAAGGAGACCCGTTTTCTGTAAACAAATCGTTCTCTATGTGGACAAGATGAATATTTTTGCTGTAAAGTGTGCTTTGACTTAGAGTGTGTCAGGAAGTACCGAACCCACTAAGCGATTGCTAAATGGATGGGTGGGAGGAGTTCCCAGGCGCTGCAGAGACAGCTTCTGCCGCTGGCCTCTGAGCTGCCACTGCCAGCCCTCTGCCAGGAGTGAAAGAATATGTTGTATAACGCACTGCCTCCACCAAGTACATAGTGGTACTCTGCAAATAAACTTTATATCCAGGTATTTTTGGACGTCTGCCTCAAGCCAAGTGGATAAGGAGCATTTATGGCTCTAGCAGTAAAACTGTGCAGATGTTCTTTTTTGCATGTGCAGTACTAAAAAGGAAAGCCACGTTATGCTTTTATCAGATCAACTTGAAATCAGTACAGGGGTAGCTCAGGGTCAGGATTTGTGCTTTTACAGCAGCGTATCTTTTGACTCCAAGAAGGCTTTTTCAGTGTTTGTGCTTGAAGTCCCTCACTAAGCCCCCCAAAGTGACAACAGTACGGCTTTCTTTGTGAGATCTGAATGTCTGGATTAGGTCACTTCACTCTTTTATAGCTTTAACCAGCTTCAACTTGCACCGTGGTGACACACATCTGCTGACTCGATGGATCAGTGCATTAAGCTTCAGGCTGACTGGTGGGCCATGCTTGAAAGACTTTTGGCATGTGCTGGTGCCTGCATTTTTCACCCTTGACTGAAAGCATATGCTTCATACAATTGAGACAGTGTTAGCATGTGGGTCTCAAGCAGCCTCCTACACATCTGGCAGAGCCTGGCCCTCCTTCCAGGTGAATCATCTCTCCTGGGAGGGTGGCTTGCAGCACTGTGGCATCTGCAGAGTGGCAGGAAGTGTCTGAATTCATCTGAGAGTGATTTTTATCTTCACATGCTTTTCCAATTTCATCAGGCCCCTCATGCTACATTCCAAGTGACATGATTAAACCTGCCAAAGACAAAGGGAGGCTGATTGATAAAAATTATCTTTGACCCTTCACAATCTGTCATAGCTGAAGATAGTAGTAATAATAGTAGTAATGATGGAATGAAATAATAGCTTCCTTTGCATAACACTTATTGTTTGAATAATATTCTGTAAAACAGGATTACTTCCTTGCTTTTTGTTTCCATTTTATCACCCAAATTAACTTGTCATCAGCATAATAGAGGAATGGACTACAAAGAATTATAAACTTCGTATTAAGTGTCATTTCACTTTGATTTCCATTGTTTTGGTCTTATTTTGACATAAGTTTGAAGGCACAATAAGGATGCAGACTGGCAGCAGAAGATCAGTTTTTACAAAGGAGGTCAGACATTTAGGCAGGGGTGAGTTGGGTTTTTTTGGGGGGGTTGTTTTGTTTTGTTTTGTTTTTGCTTTTTCTTTTTTTTAACAAGAAGTATATGGATCTATTTTTCCCAGTATGAAAAGAAAATCCTTGAAGGAAGGCTCTAAACATAACTTGTACCGCACAGCAAATAGAATATTTTATAAGCACAGTACATAAAAAGTATTTTTATTCTTTAGTCTGCTGCACTAGGCCAGGCACTTGGGTTATATTTCATCCCAACCAAACATCTGGACTGATACAGATGATCTGCAAGGAAGGAGATTAACTCTTTGCACCCCAAGATGTGTTGCAGATCTGTTGCATGTGCGTTTCGGTAACACCAGTGACAGAAATTTGGCAGATATGTATTCAGTCTCCTGCTTTCTTTGTAATCTATGCTTGATTTTGCCACAGGAAAACAAAGAATAGTTGGGCCATAAAGCATAGGTAATCTGAAGCATTAAGAAGTGCATCTGCAGAAGTTGGAATGAAAAGCAGTGCAAATGTTGCTCTTGGTTAGCATAGTGTTAATGAAGGATAATTCTGTTGATTTCCTTTCAGTTATTCTGAACTAATGCATGTAGTGGGGGCAGCATCTGACCTACTCCGCTTTGATGTGTGCTCTGCTCTGTCAGGAGCTGCTAGGTTCTTTTGAACAGATGCCTCTATTCTCTGATACGTGGGGTCATTAAAAAGATCAAGATGACCAAGGCTGAGCCATTTGGAGATCTGCAGACAGTTGTGTGCTGCCCATGCAGTCTACACGGGGGTGGATTCTCCATGAATTTTCCCTCTGAGGTTAGAGGTGCGTGGGAGCACTTTGCATGCTGACCACTGCCAAGCCTCACCCCGACGGCTGGAGGTACGAAGGCGAAGATTGCAAGGCACGGTTCTTTGAGAAAGCAGTGGGTTCCCATGTAGCATGTAGGAGGAAATCCAAGCAGAGCTTTTTCTAAGCAGTGCCCTTGAGAGACTTGCAGGGCTTTTCCCAGAGAGACCAGGCAGCAACAGAATAGTTGCTGAGTGAGCTGTTTCTGTATTTACCCAGGTTTGGTGTTCTGTAAGCGCAGGACTTTGAGCTTCTTGCTCTCACAGCAAAGCAGCTGAGTCAATGCTGGGTGGCCTGGAAGGCTTCCTTCCAGGTAGTGCATGGAGGAGTTACATTGCACAGGGTGCTCAGATAGCCTCAAGTGAGCACAAGGAATACCAGCTATCAGCTTCATCAGGAAACAATACCTCAAATGTTGCCAGCCTGCTAATAAGAAACTTCTCTGGGGCTCTGGCTAGCAGCTGAACCTTAGCAAGGACCAAACATTTAATTCTACCTGTTCAGCTCTGCATTTGTGCCTTTTTATCTCTTTCTGCTGCTGTCTTTGTTCAGCCCACTTCAGCACCAGCATATGTAGATTCACTGGATCTGTGTTTGCTTTTCAACTTCAAGTCTATTGGAGATGAATAGAGTAGTATATGAATGCATATAGCTGACAAAAATATATAAGCAGAATAGAATTATAGAATTAAGATCAGAAAAGTTAGTCCAACCATAATATAAAATACATCATTCAGCATAGTAAATGTTTTTTGCTCAATGCAAATACAGTTCTGCAGCTAAATTTAGCTCAATATAATACTTCAAATTAATACTTCAAAATAATACTTCAAATGAAAGCAGAATAAACCGTACTTCACTGCTCAGACAATGAAGCATGAGCTGCATTTAAAAAAAGAGGAAAAAGAGAGAGAAAGGACCTATTACACAGTTGGGATGTTTCTCAGCCGTATTTCCTGATTCAGAAGCCTGTTGGGCTCAGCATGGCAGCAGCTGAGGCTGTGGGGAGCAGGGCTGGGTGCAGCACTGGGCTGTGGCTGGCCCAGGCATCCCGCTGCTGTTTCTCACCTGGCTCGAGCAGCAGACAGAACACGTGCTGCGTTTGAAGAGCTGCGGGAACGGCCTGTGGGATGGCAGCTCGATAGCTGTTCTCATTTGGACCTACCCAGTTTTGCAGAAGAGAAGGAAGCGAGCAAAGTAGGCTGACACTTGATCCTTCTGTTGGCAGGCCCCTTTCATTAAGTAGCTGCTGATAGGAAGTGTCGTTCAACAACTGTAAAGCCTTGACAGTTGCAGATTGGTCTCTGGGAAGACTGTTGACAAAATGAATGTGAAGCATAAAGACTTGAGGTCTGAGAGTACTGGGACTCAGCTTCACTGGGTTGCAGCCCTCGGTCTGACTGGTACAGGGCTTCCAGACCTGGACTGTTCTGCAGAACTGCCCTTAGTAACCTTGATGGTAACTTTACATCTTTAGGAGACATCGCTGCCTTTTTTCTTCTCCCCATCTGCTAAGGTGCAGGAATGGCAAGCATTTCTTGCCATTCACCATTTGGCACCTAGTACATGCTCCATGCTACTCACATGCAACAGTAATTCTATCTGAAGATAATTGTAGAAAGGAGTTTTCTGTCTCATTATGTTGTGATGGAATTATCCCTTCTCTCTGATGAAAGAAAAGAGGTTGCCAGTTGGGCTTGGTTTTTTGGTGGGTGTTTGGTTCTTTTGCTATTTTTCCCTGAAAACAAATACAGTAGCAGTTTACTTACAGTTCCTCTTTCCACTGCTCCTGACCCCTTTTCTTTGGTCTTATTCTCTTATTTGAAATCTCTCCGGTGCTCAGTAGTTTTCCTTCTTCTCACGTGTGCTTAATGATTGCTAAGATAGTGCATTCTAGGACAGGAAAAGTTAGAGCATGTACAGTTGTGCACATACATTCATGTGTGTAAAACTTTACAAACTATATACTAACAATTTCTTTTTTCTCAGTTGTCTTTGCTTGAGAAATTGATGTTTGTGAAGTGATACTGCGTATCTGATTGTTACTTTCAGTGTGTGAGCTGATGGAGCAATCTGACATTTTTGCTGTTTTCTTCATGCTTACTTGGTTGCACTCACAGCAGTGTATAATGAATGGATTCATTTAATCTGCTAAGCTCAGGGACTGAACTGAAAGTGCCTCTTCCTCCCCCCAACCCCAAGTGCCCTTGCCACAAGGCACCAGTCCTTCTCCTGCTTGTGTTCTCTGGTTAAAAAAAAAAAAAAAAAAAGGGCTGACAAATAGGTGCTGGGTGTGGGTATGCATGCATGCACATGTGCATGTGTTTGCTTTACTTTCATTTAAAGCCATTAAGAACTTGATCCCACAAGGTTCTGAGCATTTTTATTTCCTGCTGGCTTTTTGGGGAGAACACCTTGCAGAAGGCATTTAGCCTTGATTGTAGCAGCCACTGGGGAGGGAGAAGGGGGGAGGGAGAAGGGAATAGGATGGAGGAAGAGGGGAGGTGAGAGAAAGCAAGCAGAGGAATGTGACCAAAAGCACCGAATCTATCACTGTTGTTTCTGCCTGTCCGATGTGCTTGCTACCTTCAGATTTGTGACAGCAGCCAGTTTGGAGGTGGAACTTTAAATATAGGTTCATAGGTGTGGCTTTTATCTACCACTGCCCTCTGAATAGAATATGAGATATGATATTTCCAATACCTGTTTGTAATAATTCCAGTCTTAAGTTATTTGAGACTCCATTAGCTCAAACAGCAGAGGTCACATATCTCTGAACATCTTTAATTTTATACAGGAAGTAATATACAGCCTTCTGTCATCCAGTGCAACGGCACAGTGCTTGAAGAAAGCACTCCTGCCAGTGTTAAACACAGCTGAAGCCCCTTATATTCTCCACTTGCAGATTTAATAGGTCTCAAGTCAATGAGTGAAATATATTCTTAGCTTTAGGAAAAATATATAATTGTACTGACTCTTCTCTCTCTCTCTCTCTCTCTCTCTCTCTCTCTCTCTCTCACACACACACACACACACACACACAAACACACACACACACACACACACACACACACACACACACACACACACCCTACAAAGTAAAAGTTGAGTTTTCAAGTACTCTTCCTTTCTGTAATAAGTTATTTGAGGGAGAGAAAAAAGCAATGGTTGTAGCTTAATGTTTCTTTTTGTTAGACAATTTGTGGCAAAAAGAAAGAAATGGTATTGCTTTTAAACTTCTGTCATGGAGTATAATAGTGGCAGGAGCTAGAGGTGGTCTGGCTTCTGCTCAGTTGCAGGAGAAAAACTTTGTGGCCGTCTCACTGTTTCAACAGCTTTCCCTTGAAATAAAGCAAGGGACACAATGAAACAGCAAGCAGTAAGAGCCTAACAGGGCCCTCCAGGGAACATGAAAGAGTGCCTCAGTCATTTTCTGTCTTGTTACTCTAAACACCAACTGCATTGTCTCAAGTCGTTTTCCCTTGCGGGAACACTTAGCCTTACCAAACACAGCTCAGCCTTACAGGTACATTCCCACCAATTAAAGAGGAGGGGTTCCTCACAAGTCCTGCCAATGCACCCACCTAGCTTGAGCAGAGATTGCCAAGTATAACAAACAGTGCCAAAGTGTGTGGTGGTTTTAGGATCTGCTCCAACGGGGACCGAGATGAGACACTCAGTCACAGCTTAGCCTTTACATAGAGCCAAATCTTTGTGTATTCCTGAGGATTAAACCTGGAGCCATCCTCATAATGTAATGGAGCCTAACCTGGGTGGCTTCTGGCCTCTTCTGTTGGCAGAGCTCTGCCCTGAGAGAGCTGTGTTTGCTTCTGGTTTAGGCTTAGTTTTGGGGTTTGCTGTTGGGTTGGAGAGTCTGGTTTGTTGCAATAAAAATTCAGATTCTCCTCTCAGGATTTTTCAGCTGTGAAATGCATGAGTTTTATGTGGCCTTGGAAAATGTCCGCCTCCCAGAAGATAGAAAATAGGTACCTTCCAGTCCTGGATCTCACGTGGAACTGAACTCAGAGGGTGGGGTTTGGGTGAAGGTTCAAACCCAAATTCCCTTGAAATCTGAAGGGGTTTGGGTTCAGCGTTGTGGTTTTGGATGATCAGCAGTGGTTATATACAAATGATTTTTTGCTCTAAAGAGCACAATAAAATGTTATTATACTTGCTAATCTCCTTTTTCATATCATGCCAACTGAGGACTGCTACAGTACAGCAACACAGCTGGCATGGTGGAGATGCCTGTGTTTTTGCCACTCTTTGTTCATAGGGGAATGAGGCCAGCTTTCTGTACACAGCATTCTGCCCTCCCCTGAAAACATCTGAGTCACACGGCTGTTCCCTGTAGGATCCTCAGCTCAATCTGACTGTACATCAAGAGGTATTATGCAACACAGACTGACAAACTTGGCTAATGATACAAGCTGCAAAGAAAAATCTTACAGTGGGCAAAACTTTAAGAGATGGATGTGCCTTGTCTTGGTGCTGGTGACACCTCATTACCTTGCAAGCTGGTTTTGCTGAGGGTTTGATCACCAGTATCTCTTGTTGCAGTAGGCTCTGCCAAAAACAGCTTTAAAATCTGCTTGAATCTCAGCAGCTTCCATGGGCTCTATGCATGATACCATGGCACCCTGGGCTGCTGCAGCTGTGAGCCTTCCCAGCTCACTGCAGAGGGAAGCTGGGAATGCTTTCTACTGCTGCAGCCTCTCCCTGCTCTGCTGGCAGAGGCCGCGTGTCCTGGTTTACATTGGCAGGAGCCAGCATAGCTCAAGGATGAATTTAGCCCTTGGCACTCCTTGGAGAGCTGACTCAGATGACTGCACATGAAAACTACAAGCTGGTCTCTTATTTAATTCTCCTGGATATTCAATATTTAATTATTTTTTTTTAACTTCAATTTATTTGTAAGAACTATTTTCATGTTTAGTGGAAGAGCTTCACTGCTGGGATGTTTTGGAGTTACGACAGGAATGGAGAAATTATCAGTTTCACCTATACAGGGCCTTATCCTAGAGGATCTCAAGTCCTTTCTGAGCTCAGTCTCACCTGTAGGCCAACTGATGGGTTGTGGCGAGAAAAGGAGCATATAGAAATTGTAGGTGATGTGCTCAATGGTATGTGGCAGATCCACTACAGAACTAAGGTCAGGAATATCGTGATTCCTTCCTCCAAATGTGGTAGGCAGAAAAGTGGCCTCTGGCCAAGATTTCTGCTGTCAACTGCTGTGGATCACATTAAGATGTGGTGACATCAGTTTTTGTCTTGGACATATTTTGAAACCGATTACTTCAAAATACAAGGTGAAATTCTGAACTGTGGCTTTCTGCCCTTCGCTCTTGTAGGGAATAGGAAGCTTGAAAGTATGGCCAGAGATGGCCTTGGAAGGTGCTGTAGGCTGCTTAACAGGGCTGCCTGGGCAGTACAGCTCTGGGAATGTACCTCCGCTGCTCAGAGTGCTACTTCTGGTGTGCTGCGACCCTGCTGTGCCAGGTTCTGTAGTGGGAAGGGGCGGTCGGAGCTCAGCCAGCCTGCCTGGCTGGCATGTGGAATTAACGAGGGTTTGTGTTGGCTGTGACACCCAAGGAAAAGGAAAGCCCTGTCCCCACATCTGCAACTAGAAGGGAACCTTTAGTAAAGCCTCAAACATACAGGAGTTGAAAGTGAAGGAGACATGTGCTGCCCTGAGTAGGAGACAGGGTCGCATCATATGCATGCTGTGGCATGTAGCAGCCTTACTTGTTACGTGGCAGGAGCTGTCTTTTCATCAGGCAAACACGATCTCTGCCCAGGTCTTTAAGGAGGCTGGGGATCCTCATACCACTTCTGCTCACATGCAGTTCTGCAGCGTTCAGCACATTCCTTCAGATTTTGAGGTAGAAAACCTGAGCTCTGTCTTTCATGCTGTGTAAATGCCTTGGCCTCGGAGAAGGCTCTAGGCAAGGCCAGAAGGAAACAAGGTAGATGTTTTGCCTCAGAAATAGAATGATGCTGCCCCTCTTGCCATTTGCCCACAAAACTGTTTCCTGCCAACTCTGTGCCTGATGCAATTTATATCGGAAGCAGAATTGGTTGGGGCACGTTTATGATTATAACTGGCATTTCTGTCATGCCTCGTGCTGAGTGCACGGCCTCTCCCTGCGTCCCTGGTGTCTGAACACATTAGGAGCATCACAGGGAGAAGTGAGCACCGAGGCAGGGAGCCACGGGGCCGGCGGCTGCACAGGGCTCTGGCAGCTGTTCTCCTGCAATCTGCAGGGGTGAAGGGCAGCACATCCCTGCTGCAGTGGGGCACAATAGAGCTGCTGAAGGGGGATATCTGTGACAACATGTGTTTTTTGGTCTCACGTGCAACATGAAAATGTGATTTTTTTTTTGTTGTTGTTGTTTAAATGAACAGATGGAACTGAAATAAATGGATTAGTCAGTAGGGGAGAGGCAATGTTTCTACTAACACTTGACTGAAGAGTTATCCTGCTATGTGGTATTGCTGAGTTCTGTTTCTTAAACTAATCATCTCCCCACTGCTCTCCTTTCTCTTCTATTCTTAACGTGTGCTTAAAGTGGGACTCCCCCATACTGGTACAGCAAGCACATGAAAGCAAGTGAAGCACAAGCTTTGCAAATTTCAGTGCTTTGCTTGTTCCTATCAGTTAAACTGTGTTGCTTTGATAATTTAGTTGACTTTATTAGATTTGCCTGTACATAACTTCTCCCCTTACTGGTAGATTAAGTTAATGTTCCGTAATGACCAGCTGCTGTTTCTTTTTTTAATTTTTTTATTTTTATTTTTATTATTATTTTTTTTTTTTAATTTTTGTCTCTGCTACAAGGAGAGATTTTTTGCTTTTGATTGAATTACATTTGAATCTCTTACTACTCAACTGCAGAAGACACATCCACACAGAAGCTGCTAAAGTACAGCAGTCCTTGTTGGAGGTTCCCACTGTCTTCCACCTTTATTTCTCTGTATTAAATTTGTGTTACAAGAACCCAAATGAATTAGACAAAAGACATAAAGGGCATTTACTCTCAAAGCAAAATATTTAATTCATCATTTGATTCAAACTATGTGATTCCTTTTCAGTGAAACTTATTTTTAATGTCGTACAACCAAAGCATTCAGTTTTGATGAAGTTTCACTATAGTTCTGCCAGTTTAGAAATCTGTTGATGCTTCTCTGAGCCAAATCCTGATATTTTTTTTATTTTTTTAATGAAGAAAGTAAATATCCATTAGGAATTAGGATGGATTAGCCAAACTTCCTTTGTGTATGTGCCAAGCTTTCAAAGGTGAAGGTCTGCCACTAACCCACAAGCCCCTTACCACAAGCAGCACCACACTACTGTAACTTGTACTTCAATGACTGTTAATAACTTACTGTGTTACTAGTGCAGAGTTGCTTAATGACTTTTCAGGCAAATAGATAATTAAACCATTAAATGCTATAGAACTGAAAATTGTGTCCCTAGTGAAATTCAAAGTTCTCTATCTCCATAATGGACTGAGAAACCCAAGCTTGGGTCTGAGTCATTTACAATCCAAAGTGGAAAGGGGCACAGTAGAGTGTGGCCTTGGATTTTGTGGTCTGAGCCATTTTCCTATCGGCTGGTTTTTGAGTTATCTACCTTGTAAACTTATATACAGCTGTTCCATATAGACCTTTACTATTGTTTTGGAACGTGAAGCTGTTTCTGTATATATAAGGCTTTGGTTTAACTTTCCATCTCATGGAAGAAGTCTAATAATCAGTTGGAAAGGAAAATGCTTTGAGACATAATTCTTGTGGAGCTGCGCTTTTGGATTCAGAAGCACAGGTTTTCTAATACTGTGGATTCTCTGTAGCCTTTATGCTAGGTGCATTCTTTTCCTGAGATAAGGCAGAAATTCTATTCTGAAGCTGACCTTGTTGCTCACGGGAGGGGAAGGGGTGGGCAGATGCATGTGCACTTACACTTAAAATGGGAAGAGGTGGATGCTTTACTGAGGTCTCTGGTACTGCTTGGAACCTCAGGCATATGTCTTACTTTCTTAGCTTGAAAATTGAAAGCACACAAACAGCAACAAGAATGGCAAATACCTTAGACCTCAAAAGGCAAAGATTGGCAGCAGTTCTTTTTTCCTTATGAAAACAAATCACAGGTTTGGTCAGTAAATTCTATGTAATTGGATTATGCATTATTTAATGTATGTTTATATTCTAGTGTGTGCTTTGTAGCCTAAAACTGAGCACACTGATGCAGACCTAAAAGCAGAACAAAGCATCTGTAAGATGAAGAGATGAGGTCATCAGGACACAAAGTGTCATCAGTTCACCCTCTGAAAATGGGGGAACGTATTGTAGAGCTACAAAAGCGTTTTTAGGAGAAAGTAAATCTGACTTCTAGAACAAGACTTTTATTTCTTACCACCTGTCTGGTTTTATCACATCTTCCAGTTTTCAAGTAACATTAAAAAAAAAAAAGCTCTCTGAGGAGGACCCTTGCCTATAGCAGGAAGTATAATCTCCTCATTTCTCTCTCTCTTTTTCTCTCTCATTATATGCTGGCATGAACACTCTGACATTGCTAATTGCCTCCACGTTACACTGGCTGAATTCCAACGGTAGTGGCATAAAAATTAATGAACAAGACTGAGTTCACACATAGGGAACATATGGTGCAATACTGGTCAATTGCATTCTAGTTTTAAAGTAATGTCTTGAGAGAGAAATGATCAAAGCAGTCTCACAAAATGAAAAGGGCCAACTTCTACCTGCACTGTACATCTGTGCTACCTTACTGTCCTGTGAGAATGCTGATGTGAATGAGGAGATTCCCCAAACTGTAAATACAGGCCGCCCTACAGTTGTTTCTTTTGCAAATGCGCTATGAATTTCATCCCCTGTTTTAATAGTGAGAGCTGGTGTCAAGTAATATTTCTGCTTCTGATTGTGAGAATATCTGAAGCAAGAGCAGAGGACTTTCTTAGAAAAGTAATCTTCAAAGATTTTATCATCATCTTTAAGTGCCTTTGCAGAGCAAGCTATGCAGTTTATAGAGAGGTGACACACAGTTATTCCCCATTATCCTAAAATGTGCAACTGAAAGTTAACGTGTTGTTTTTATCTGTGTATATGCTTCATACGAAATCCAGATTTTGAAGCAATTAAGATAATGCTAATATGAGGTTCTCTTGAGATTCTTTCAAGTAGGAGGTTTGCTGAAGATTAATGTGAAAATACAGGTTTTATTCTTTTGCCAAAGTAAATGCTAGGTAACCTCTTGTTAACATTAATGGGAGTTAAATATTTGCACTGAGAGGAAAATAGACCCCAGTCATGATAGAAGCAATGATTATATTATATAATATAAATAAACACCACTTTTAAAGTATCTTTTACTGCCTTAATATGGAACAAACCATTACCCTAGTTGATTTTTATTATATTAGAGATTTCCTATCTTTACACAAGTAAAATGAGGTGTTCTTTGTCTCATGAGATTTGAACAAGAATATTATTAACTTATATCGGCCAAGTCCTTTAGCAGTTTAAGAATGACCCAAATAAATCACTGCTAAGTGCAGTACTTCATATGCGAGGAAGGGTTTTATGTCACTTCAGTGTCCGTATCCTCAGCTGCCTGAGGTGCTTGGGGCTGCACCCGAGGTTAGAGCAGGCAGGCTGTTGCCCAGGCTGAGGTGGCTGCGGATGGCCCCACTGGGTCCTTGCCGCACAGAAGAGAGCTGGAATGCAGAGCCGCTCAGGCCACATCCCCAGCGTGCCTCCTGCTACTCTGCAGGAATTTCCTTGGGGCTAACTCTCTCTGGCTCGTAGCCATTTCCACTTTAGTTCATAGCAGGATAAAGCAGAGGTGGGACAGCTCACTGGGGCCGTGGGGATGAATGGGAGACAGCTCTTCATGTGTCTGGAGAAGCGTTTTATTTCTGTTTGAATTTTTCTCATTGGCTTTAGTGAGCATTTCTCAAGGAATTACTGCAACACCCTTTCAGTAATCCTGAAGTAGCAGCTGTTTCTCATCTGGAGTTTGTGTTATAATATGGATTCAGATTAGGATTTTATTTAATTGTTCTAAGGCTACATAGGCACGGTTTCAATTTTACCTAAGACATTACAAATTCCCTTTCAAAGGAGAAGTGATGCAGCAGCTGAAAGCAGAGTTCGATGCAGTGCAGAGGCTTCAGCGTAACCCATTCCATTTGCAGTGCAATTAGACACCATTCTCCTCAATGAATGGGCCAGATGACGCTCCACTGATTATAATAGGCTTCCTGATATAAATCTGAAAGCTCAGATTGATACTGAGACTTGTGGAAGTGCCTGTGCTGCAGCGGTGCAGCTGGAAGAGGAAAGCTCCGTCAGAGCTGCTCCGCTCCTTTTGCTGGTACTGTGTTTGGCCTGTGTCAGAGGAAACGGGCTCTTCCTCTCCTCACTTTTCTCCCTGTTCATAAAAAGAAGGCAAAGGGTACCAGATGGCATGTGTTACAGAGCTTTTCCTTCTAGCACAGAATTTATTTCCAAGATGTAGAATTGTGAGGATTCCTTCAGTCATCCCCCTAGAGTCACCGGTTTGGTATCTCGCCAATGGCATGTAATACACTTCCTGGCATGCTCTATGAGAAGTAAAATTAGTTCAGAGCTTCACTTTACAGTTGAGGCTTTTTTACTGTGTTATTTGAACATGCCTGGAAAAGGATCAGTTTTTAAGATTTATTAACCATTTCATTTCCGATGCAGTCATAGCCTCCCACCATGGTTGTACGTTTGGACAAACGTCAAAATCTGAACAGTCTGAGTCTTGTTACTGAATGTCATCTGGAAGTATCGTTCATCTCTTGTTCTGTTTCCTTGGTATGGAGGAAAGCATTGGGAGGGAATTGGAAGTGATACTAGGAAAAAGTTTTGATCCATGTGGCTTTTCTTACAAAAAAGGCATTACTGGGAAAACTATTTTCAGGACTTGGGTTTTCTGGCTATATCTTCAGGGGTGCTTCTGCAAACGGAAGATAAGGAAAACCCATACTGGAAAATTCAAGTGCATTGGTACTGTAGCTCATTTTCCCTAATAAGAGTTTCAAGGGAGTTTAGAGGCATGTCAAAGAATTCCTCTTTGGAATTTGAAAATTGCTGTCACAGCACAGTAACGAATGCATGCAAATAGGTATTTCTCTGGTTTGCAGATTTGGGTGCAACTGAGTGAGAGGAACATCAAGAGAAACCTTATTACAAGGGGCTTCTGCAAAAACTTCTTTTAGCTCTTGGGATATTAATTTGCCTCTGAAGGACTTTTTCTTAAACAAAAGTTCTTAGTCATATTGGAATTTTTGTTTAGTAAAATGTGGAAAACTTCCTGGTTTTTTTTTTGTTTGGTTTTTTTTTTGGTTTTTTTTTTTTTTTTTTGGTTTGCTATCTCATAAATTGCCTTGTCACTTTGTGGGTATGTTGCACTGTTATCTCATGAGCAATGCACATTGCACTCTATGCATGTAGCTGAGTGCATGTTTATACAAAAAAGGAGATTGTTTCTGTCTCTCTATAATCCATGTTTGTACAATTCTTTCAATGTCTTTAATTGTTTTGAACTCTAAAATGAAATGACTTCTAGATAAAATGAGCTTTCAGCCCTCTCGCTTTGTGACAGATTCCAGAGCATCTCTACCTCAAGGCAAGCTTGGTCACCATTTTGCCTTTGTGACCCTTCCTAACCTGTACCACTCAGCAGGCTAGCACTAATGTCAGTACTGTTTACTTGGGCAAGACTGATAGCATCCAGGTGGAGTTTCCAGTCCTCTTTTTCTTTTCTTTTTTCTTTTTTTCTTTTTTTTTTCCTTCCCCCTCCCTTCCTTCCTTTATCCAGCCCTGGAATGCATGCCCTAACTGAGCAGTGCAGTGGATCTCTTCTGCAGATCCACCAGGTCTTTATTTTGCAAACCAGTTGATGTTGTCATTCTCTTTTGCATAAAGAGGGGATACAGCCCCAGGTCAGTGGGAAATGGCACGGTCTGACTGACCTCAGTGGTTGTTATACAGCTTGGAATGTAAAGGACATGACTTGAAAATCTGAGTCTTCCCTTTATTTGACCTCTTCCAAAAGAAATTTCTTCCCAATTTGCAGTGGGCTTGTAGACTGTGCTTCTTACTGAAATACCAAAACCAGCACGGCCTTATTTCGTTGATTCTCTCATTTGCTGGTTTAGCAATACCAGCTTAATCAACTGCACTTTCTCTGGTTTTCTTTCATTATTTACAGATTCCACCTTTATGAACTACGTCATACAGATTAGTATAAATCAGTCCTCTTACAACTTCTAACACATTTCGTTTAAGTAGTGAATTACTGCCTTGACAGCTGAGAGCAGAGCGTTTTCTCTCCCTTCTGAATTTAAGAAAGACTATGTAATTCTTGGCAATTAATAATAGATCATTAGAAATACTCTACGCACAACTGAACTGCAGAAGTGGTGTGACTAACCAGAATCCTGCAGAGTCCTGTGGCAGTAGCTGTTAGGGAAAGAAGGGCCCCTGGCAGGAGCACACCAACCTTTGCTGTGTCACTCCTCCAGGCAGCATGGGAGTGGTGTAGGACCAGTGCTCGGTCGTAAACACATAGGCCCAAAGGTATTTGAGCTTAAACGTGCATTGGGAGGCTTTGCATCGCCCTATGAAGAACCATTCAAATGCTCATTGGGTACTACTGAAAGAATGACCTTTTCTCATAAGAGTGAGTCACCATGCTGCTGTAACAGCTGTGTGGCTGCTTGTAGTGCCGAAGTGGACACTTTGTCCAAGGATAAGAAGTTTCTGACATTTTTGCTATCTTTTGAACTGGGGGCTGGGGGCAGAAAAAGCACCAAGAATTGCGCCAGTAAAAACATCTTGCATTATGCCTAAGGTCGTTAACATCTGGCTTTGGGAATCTGCCAGAGGGAATGGATTTCAGAGGCTGAAACTATTAGTTGAGAGCCTGCTGGTCCCAAGGGATCTTACCTCAGTCTTACAGCAAGAGCTTCCTGGCAGCCCTAATGGCTGTGACAGTGCTTTCAGGGAGAGGATATCGCTTACAATTGAACCTAGAACTCCCAGGGACTTTGCAGAAACTTTCCAGTGCAGTGGATGGCACCGGAGGTAACAAAGCAGTGCAGGGCCTGAGTGCAGGTAGGTGTGCACACGGGCTGTGTGCTCCAGGGGGAAAGCAGGTGTGCTTCTGCACCTGCTCTGCTTCCAGCCCAGCTAAGGGGAATGCACTGCATTCATCTCGTGGAGAGGTGACCAAAGCAAGCTGAATCTGGTAGTCTCTATCTCGGGTGTAAGCAAGCTGGTCTCTGGATGAACAGTGTTACATATAGATTGCTCCAAAAGTAATGCCTCCTGTTTATTTCGATGGAAATTACCACAGATACAAAGAGCACGATAAATTTGATAGAGCAAGTTCTCATCTACAAAATGATATTTTTTTTTTTTCAACGCAATCACCACCATTGGCTTTGTACTTTCACCACTAATAAACAAAAGCCTGCATGCTGTACTCATTAAGAAAAATCTGCACTGGCAGAGGTGACCCGCTGTTGCTTTTGCCAGTGCTGTCAAGGCCCTCGGTGTCCCTCAGGTGCTGAGGATTAGATCTGTGGAGATGAATGTTATCTGCCTGTTAATGTGACACTTCAGATCAAAACGTGTGCCCATACCTTGCATCTTGGCATGTGGCAATGAGGACAGAAGCAGTAGACTTCTGGGGAACAAGCAGTTGCCCCGGGGTCTGCTGCCGAGCAGATCCATTCCTTTGAAGATGGAAGCGTGTGTATGTGTTCTAGCACATAAACACAAAGAGAACTTTGGCTGAAAGGCATACAGTTCAGGAAGTGAACTTCCAAAAATGAAATCCAAATAAGTAAAGCAAACCTGCAAGTCACATACATGACTGGTGCAGTTCTTTCATATGCAGTTTTTTTCAGTACTTTGTGTCCCTTTTCTAGTGTGCTTTTATACTCACTGCTGGTTATTGTTGTTTCAGAACTTTAAAACTGTGGTGTTATGGCCTTATTGCTGATGGGAGCATGAAATGCAGTGATTACAGTGGATAGAGGTCCTTGGCTTCTTTTACAGATGGTTAAGTAAGGGGCCGTAGGTACAAGTGTACTTAATGGTTCACCAAATCCTGTCTCGCTTCACTTTCAAGTTCACCCTTGTGTTGTTCTCGGCTGTTCTTAGTAGATCATTGGTGATCCAGGTGCAGTTGGAAGAAGTGTCTGAAATCATTTGCACCACTAGGGAAGTGGGCAGAGAGAAACGTGTGACATCTGCTCCAATAGCATTTTGGTGTTGCTGTATGTAGAGGTGAAATACATCTTTTGCAAATCAAAAACATCACAAAGGCAAAATGTTGGCATTTAAAACTTAACCTGTAGCTCATCGCTCTTCTACGTGAGATCCTTGCACAAGCAGAGTGATTTTCACAAAGCATACTAAGAAAACTTTAAAATGGAATGGATTACTATTTCTTGCTTTAACCTCAATAATAACTGGAAACTGTTCCTCCATGTAGAAGTGAAAGTTGATAGATCTCAGTTTGGTTCCCATATGGGTTTAGTTTAGTTCTCATGTGGAAAGGTGTGCACATCACTGACATTGCCATCTTTTTCCTCTTGGATTCTTTTTTTATTTTTTTTATTTTTATTTTTTTACTTTTGTGTATGAGATCATATTTGATCATATTCAGCAGGATCAGGAATAGCGAGGATTTGAACCAGCTGTGAAATGAGAACATGTTTCTCTGGCGTTGGTCTCTCCAGAGCGGGATTTGAGTACTGAGTGGGAACACTGCACTCACAGGGCATCTCTGCAGATCCCTCAGATGTCCTTTTGATGTCCTTTCTCAAAAGCTGAAATGGGACATAATTGTCTGCTTGCTCTTCTGTGAAACTTGTGGATTATGCTGTATGAGGAGCTAGAAATGAAATCTTGCTACAATAAGGCAAAATCTTTCTTTCATAGGGTTGAGGTTTGTTCATTTGTATTTCAGTTGTAGGTTCAGTGCCATTAAACATCTGGATCATTTCTGCAGTTTTATTTGTAGGGTGGTGGCACTTGGAAAGTAACTTGATGGTCTTGACTGCTGAACTTCTATTCAATGTTATTTTTTAAAATACAAAAAATTAAGGGAAAAGAATCATCTAAGTAATCTAGATATAAAGATCAGCACAAGCACTGTGCTGCCCTGGAGCCATGGCTACACAAGAAGATGTACAGCCACACCACTTCCACTTACAGCATCCCTGCAGGATGCCGAACCCCTCTGTGTTCCTCAGTGAGCTTTAGAGATGTGGAACCTCCTGGTCAATAATCACTCAATTTCAGAGAGGATGAGCGATGGCTTTTTTTCTATGAATGCCTGTCTTTATTCCAGGTTGCTGTTATTTTATCAACTTGTTTCTTTTTCAACCACTTGCAAAGGAAATGAGTGCTCAGAGCTTGTAGATTGTAAGATCCCAGCTGGCAATGGCAAGTCCTGAATAGAGCCGTTAGTCATCTTGAAGTCTGCAAAGTGCAAGTCTTAGTTAAATACTGCTCATTTTATACTGTGCTCATTTCCTAGTGAGGTAACAAAGCACGTATCTGGTGCATACTCTTGATCACAACAGTTTACCTATGCTCACTGTACCTGTTTTTATAATGGTGACTGGCTAGTCATGATGAAACACTTCAAGTGGTAAGTAAAACAAGTGAAGTGTTCTACTGCCAATGGCTGGGCTGCACAGAGCAATTACTAATCAGGGTAAAGCAGCACCAAGAACTGCTATTTTGTCAAACAGAGTTTTCAACAGCCAATTTACACCATACATTCTGTATATAAAAGTAGCTTGCATCCCTCCTCCCCCGTAAACATCTATTTCACATTCTGTGAGACTGATGCTTCAAGATGAATGCCATCCAGATAATGTAGTTTGGAATTCAGAGAAAATATCTTGATAAACAAAATGCACAATTTCTAAGGCTGTAAATGAGTTTTCAGAGCTTTCTAAAGAAGCTAATTCTTTTAACAGCTGTATTGCAAAGGCTGTGCTATTTCTCTTTACTGGCCAGTATAATATGATGATTCTGAACAAAGGATGTCTCTTTCTAAGTCTGTAGAGGAAGTGCTGTTTATAGAGGTACAATCCCAGCTTTCACAACAACTGTTGCTTGCTAAAATGGTGGTCAGAAGAAAATGTTCCTCTCAGTAGGACAGAGCCACAGAACTTTCTGTGTGACAGGCTGATTGTCACAGTTTTATTATATAAGTTCAGGTACAACACAAATCTACCACCTTGTGAAAGGGAGGTGATGCTAAGTATAATAGCTGTTGGTGCTTTTTAATAAAAATGAATTGAGTTTACTTGAAAAGAATGGCTTCACAGAGATATGGAATTTATTACAGATCTGGCATAAAATGTCTTTCTTGGAACGAAACTGATTTATACTGGTGAGGATATGAATATGATCAGAGTCCAAAAAGGCATTTCCCTCTAGATAGTCCCTTCTACTCTAGAGAAAAGATCACACCAAATATGCAGCCATGTGAGCTGGATGCTATTCTTTGAGCTGTAGACTACAGCTCAAAAAGAATATTCCCTTCATCTGTTGGGTAAACTGAGATGGAGCCATACAGGGGTGAAGAGTTTAGTGCAAAAAATGTATGGTAAGGCTGAGGCTTTGGAATGAGGTATGTGGTTGGACTAATAAAAGTGTCTCATGGTTGCTGAGGAGAGCTTGATCCAGCTTCCCTGGAAGCAAAGAACACAGGTGACACTGGCTGTGCAGCAGCAGGAACAGGACCTTCAGCTTGTGGAGGTCTCAGCAGCAGGGATGCCTGCCAGATGCTCTGAAAAACACATTCGGAGTAATCTCAGCTCCCATGTGGCCTCAGTGCAGCCCACTGTGGTGTGGTGGCCCTTATATCTCACAGGACTGTGGCCGCTCGGCCCTTCTTGAGAGCTCGAGGCCACTGTTGGTAAGTGATGAAACACCTTCTCACCACTGTATGGTTCATTTTTAGCAGCAGGACAATGTAAAAGAGAAAGAGGTTTGTGAAAAATCACACAAGCCGTGTGTGTTTTTAATACACCCGAAGGCTTGTTACTTCCTTGTGCTAATCCTGCCAGGCCTACTTCTTCAGTCCCTTCTGTGTGGGTCTGGCAGTCAGCTTCCTGCAGGTATAAGACCTAAAGCCCCAGCTTCATAAGAGCCTTCTGTTTTACACCTGCCATGGTCCCTTTAATTGTACGATTTCACACCTTGTTCTGGGCCTGGCACTCCTCCAAGCAATCCCCAGGCATCTCGTAAAAAGTGGTTGGTCTCAAATCATCTTTCTTCTTTCCCTCTTTTCAAGCTATGCATACTCCCCTATTATTTTAAACTGGTATATTGGTGGAGGAAAGCCCTGGTAACCTGCCCAGCACCTCCAAGCTGTTAACAGGGCAGCTCCAATCTCACCTTATAATAGGCTTGTGCTTGTTCAAGGAGCCTGGAAGCTAAAATGTAAGGGACTCTGTTGCTAACACCACGCTTATTCATAGCAACCTGGGTTCTTGAGCTGCTCCTACCTGTCGCAGCATTCGGAGGTTCCCACAAGCACTTCTGTTTCCAAGCATGCAAGCAGTCTAACCTGGCATCCTATCTGATATACAGAGTCTGTCGGCAGATCACCGAGATGCACACAGCCGGAACTGACAGGGAACTCAGTTCCAATCTGAACGTGTTTAAGCTAATAATTTCCAAAGTGAAACACTGTTAGTAGTGCTGCGTATAAAATATCTGGTAGCTGAGAGATTCTGGCTTTGTGTGAGCAGCCTCTTGTCAGAATGCTCAGCAAGGGAGGGGTTGGCAGGAGGAGGCAAGGGGTTGGGTGTCTGTAAGCAGAGCCCGGGTGTCTGCAAGGCAGGAGCTCAGGCTGGGCAGCTGCTCTGTGTCCTCAGGTTCAGAGGAAGGCAAAGTGGTGAGGGGTGAGAGGAGGGAAGCTGCAGAGACGGCCTGGGCAATGGGGCAAGGCAGCACTGGAAAATAAATGAGAGCTCCTGGCAGATGCTGATGCCTGAGCCAGCTATTCTTGGCAGCGAATAAAAAGGTTAGAGCAAGGAAAAGTTATATTTATTTATAGATGTGTGTGTGCATACGGATATGTATGCATGTGTTTTATTTTTAAAAGGTTGCTTTTATTTCCAAGTTTTCAATTATTTCAAAGGTTGCGTATGCTGGAGTGCCACAATAACTCATAGCTTCACAGAGACAAATCTATTATTGCTTATATCACAGAAATGCCCAGAGGCCTCATGTAGGGACAAAGCTCCATTGTGTCAGATCTTGTGGAAACATCATGTATATCTTTGATTCATAGTGGATTTTGAATTACTCGTAATAGTTTAATATTTTTTTCCCATCTGTTAATTTCAGGTTTCAAGCTCTGAAAGGGGCTTTTACAGCAGTTGTGGGTTCTGGCAGAAATTTCTGCAGATCACTACAGCCACTTCTGCATACCGTTTCTATATACGACCATTGGCAAATATCAACAGCTGGCAATAAAAGTAGATATAAGTGATTCTGAGAATGTATCACAGTGGTGGATTCAGGCAGTAACAGAAAAAAAGAGTAGGACAGAAGGAAAACCTGACATTTTTGTGAGTTAATCTTGGTATGGTAATGTCACATTTACCAGCAAAATAATAAGCCATTCAGATGTTGGGTTTTGTTGTGCTTTTTTTTGTTTTTTTTGTTGTTTTTTTTTTTTTTTTCTCCTGTGACTAGGAATGAGAGAGAGAACAAGGTCATAAAAATACTGAGGGATCACTTGGAAAAGTCCTGTTTTCAGTAACATTTTCAGTAAAATATTGTCAGGCTAAGCGTAAGATCTGTCCTTCGTGAACATAAGCCCCGTTTTGGGAGGGATGCTATAATGCACTGTAGGCTGTCCATACAGTGTGGCATTGTCATATTGAGCAGACAAACAGTGGGAGAGCTGCTTGCACCATTTAGCTGCATGCTCAGCAAATAATCTTTTGAAGCCATTGGGAATATTTGTGGATTTTAAACAAGTTCTGTAAAGTTCTGACTTTGCCCAGGAATGGTTGTTTCATGCTTTATGTCAATGTAGCAACTTTGAATCTGTCCGGCATAATTCAATAATATCCACTGTGCACATTCAGATGTTGAAGATACTTGGACTGTGGCTGCATAATGTGGCTGCTTGTGTTGTTCAGGCTGGTTACAGCTGGAACTTCAATATTTTTTGTAAATGCTGCTCACACCATTGAGGGATATCCAAGACTGCACCAAATAACTGGACAGCTTTCTCTGACAGCTTTTCACATACTATCCTCATGCACTCCTGTTTTTAAAGCCTTACATCCCTCGTCCATAGCCAAAAGCTACTAACTTGGAACAAAGTTCAATCAAGACCCAAACATAATGAAGAAGGAGAAATCGCAAAAGATGGAGTTAATGGCTGCAGCTACCGCTGCGGATCCTTTTTGCCACAGGCTCTGAAAGTCTGGAAAATTAATCAAAGTTCAATCAGGGATGTATGATATTGCGGCAGCTGCAGCAGCAGTGTCTGATGTCACCTGGGAGCTGTCCATTAAAAACAGCTCGCTGGAAACCATGGTGGTATCGATGCGGCCTCCTGCTGAAAGGTAGTCGGATGCTACTGCAGGACATTGCTGTATCTTCTGCTTTTACCACTGGGAAACTTCAGGAGGTTGATGTGTATTTTGGACATAAGAGTAACGTAAGAGTAGATGTGTGTTTGGAGTAGGCTAATAGAGTAGGTAGCCTTAAAGAAATCATCTAGATGGAAGATGGGAGGCTGTTTTCAAGGAGTCTTCTTGAAATATCAATGTAAAATAGAAACTAAAATTTCTTCTTCCTATTCAATTAGATAGGGATTTAAATGCAAAAAGATGTGAGGAAAAACAAAATTTGGCCATTGTGTGAAGTTGTAAGATACATCTTACAGATTGGGAAAGCTGGTGAATAAGTGCCCATAGTGAATATTGGTTGTCTTAGTAGTAACTTCACGTCTGGTTGTTGACCTCAAGTACTGCCTGGAAATGTGTAGATCGTAAGCTTGGGGGGAAAAAAATATATAGATAAGCTGTAGCTTTTTTTTTTTCTTTTCTTTTTTTTTTTTTTGCAATCATTCTTCTTTTAGAACTGCTTGCCTTTTATTTTATTGCCTGGAAAAATGTATGTTGTTTATGATTAAAAGTTGGCAAAACTTGCAGGCAGGGAAAAATTCACCTCATTTTATCAGCCTGCCACTGAGACATGTCCTAGTCATCTCTATAATACTCCGACACTCCCATGAAACAAAGTAAAATTGCCACCACTGGTATTACTGCTATGTTACTCATCAGTTATTATATGCCATGGTTTAAACAGTTGAAAACCACTACCTGGTATTAAAGAACAAGGGGGGAAAAAAAAGGGGGAAGGAAAATGCTGTAGGCTGTGAAAATAAATGCAAAGCTCAGTGCTTTAGTTGAAGTATCTCCTGCATTGGTAGACTCTATCATCTTTATTGGGGGGGTGGGGGGTGGGAACACAAAATGCCATTAATGTTTCAAGTATTACAGTGGCAACTCTCCTTTTCTTTAGCCTCGTGAATGAGTTGAGCCTGGTTTTATGGCAGTTGTATGCTGACTTTGACACACCTTTGGCCCAGTGTCACACCCTTTGGCCCAGGGGCACAAACATGGTTACTGACTACTCCTTTCATGACAACACAAAGTCTCTGGAATTCTGTCTAGGCACTTTAAATCAGATAGCATAAACAAGTCTTTCTCCCCATTGTGCTTCTGCCTGGATCATCGCTATATCTTAACTGAAATTACTGGCGTTCTTTTGATAAACTGTTTGTGTTAGGAAGGGGGGCTGAATATTTTTTTGTTAATTACTAAATCTCGGTGACAGACAGAATCGGCCCGTTCAAACTTGTGCTGTAATTTGAGGATTAAATGCTGCACATCTGAGAACCACCAGTATCAAAACTGATTTGCTTTAAGAGACTTACTGTTGTCAGGGGCTGCAGTTTGACAAAGCAGATTCCTTAATAATAGAGTTGGCAATTAAATGTCTTAAACTCCTCACAAGGCTTACAAGATGAGAGGGCAATTGGTAAAATTGTGCAGAAATAAAAGTGCATAGCCTGTACAGCTCCCACCTTAATTCCTGACACCAAAAGACTTCAGCTCCCATTAATGTTGGGCTGCTAGATAAGATTTGAAAATCGCATTTCACTTGATGACACTTTTCTTATCTAGGCTGATTGTTTGCAGGTTCATATCCTCTGCCAGTACCTTTGTGCTAACCCAGCCCAAGCCAGACTGACCATGCAGAAGATGGGCAGAGGTGCCTTGGGTATCTCATCCATACTGCATCATGCCTGTCTCATTCTTCAGAGTGGTATCTCTGGGCAGACGTGCCACGTGTGAACACATATCAGTACAGTACATTCACTTATGACAAAGTGATATGGCGTTTTGCCATGTTTTTAGATAGAAGTTGCACGCTTCATTGTTCAAAAAAATTTAGAAATTGAGAAAGAAAAAACCAGTGGATATCCAGTTTTCTCTGTAACAGCCATGAGGTAAGGAGAACAGGGGGAGAGAAGAAAAATGTCTGCTGTTCAAAGCAAGCATATTTTAACTGATCTGCCTGACATACTTGCAACGTGTTGCAATTCATGTTTCTGTAACAGTTTTTCCAGTCTTTATATTCTCTATGTAAAGCAGTTGTGTTTCTGTGTTTTTTTTCCTCCTTGAAGTTAGAATTTTGCGGCCTTTGCTTTACAAAACATCTCAAAGAAACTAATTTCACTGTTAAAGCTCTTCATAATTTCTTTTCTTTTTCTCTTTGATTGTATTGAAATCCATGCTTAGAAAGCACCTCCTATGTAAGCAGGTGAAAGGTAGCGTATTTAGTTTAATGCTGCAAACTGGCAGAAAGACGCAGAACGAGAAAATAGGAACAGTCGGTGAGTTTGCAAATGGCTGGTAGTTAAGTGGGTGCTCCAGGCTTCACGTTGGATCCGATGGTGTTTATTAAATATCTGGGGAGATTGGAGAGAGTACAGAAGGAATGCTGCTAACAGAGAGGATACATGGTTTGGACTCATTAAGACTCCAAATTCTAAATCTCTCCAAAAGGAGCTAATAAACCTACCTGAAGAGCAGATAAAGCTGTTGAAAAAATGCAAAGTAGAGCATGCTGGAAAGAAATAATCTGGAGGTTTCGTAAATGCTGTCAAGGCCTGGAATGATATTGTAAGCATTCAACAGAAAACCCCAGTTATCAGAAAATTGGATGAACTCATCTGAATGGTATATACGAGCAATGAATTAACTCTGTTGCTTTTATTAGGAGAGAGAAAATGCAGTATTTATCTGTTTGTCATCAAGCGTGTGCTGATTGTGTCTCTGTTGCTCACTATAAAGCTGCATTAAATGGAGGAAACTAAAATGATAGAAAGCAAAAGGGTGGAATAGTCTGATGTTTTAAGTATGTTTAGAACTGTCAAAAAGTCAAGTGGGACAGCGTATCCCTTCTGGTGATCTTATGACAGCAACAAGAAAAAAAGAATTGTGCAAAAATTAGAAATGGGAGAGTAAAAATTCCCAGTTGTTGGAAGCAGGGGAAAACTTTGTCAGGAAGGTCACCCGCAGGACCACTACTTCAAATACTGTTTTAAGCTATCCTGAGCTGATGAAGTAATTCGGTGAACAGTTAAAAGAAAATTTCTACTGAAGCTATGGTGCAAATGTAGGAAGTATTAAATCAACTTCATATTTTCATTAGGTTCTTTTTGTTTAATTACAATAAATGGGATGTAAATAGCTAGATAGGGATCAATAACCTGGGATCATACTGTTATTGGAAAATAGTTTTGGATACTGTAACTCAGAGTTATCTGCTTGGACCACATTACAAAGTCAGCCTGGGTTTCTCTGTTGCTTACATGAGAGCTGCGCTGCTGCATCTGAACCTTTCACACCTCTTGAGAAAGATTAAGTGCTTTGTGGCTTAAGCTGCTACTTGCAGTTGGACTGGTGCTTATAACCCGTGCCCTCGTGTGCAAAGTTTAAAACTATTTTCATCTTCCTATGCAAAAGTTCATTAACTTTTAGAACTACTGGACTTACAAGTCATTTGAAACTCAGTCCACAGCCATGTTCGTGTCCTGTTGGCACGGCCTCAGATCTGTTTACTGTTTCCCCTCCAAGCTCCCCAAACCCTGAGGTCCCTTCTGTTCTGGACAAGTGTATAGCCCCTGATCCCCTTGGCTTTTCTCACAGAAAGGTGATCTGCTGCCCATCTCTATGGGCATCTGGTCATAGGGCTGACCACGAGCTCATGTCTTGGTGGGGTGAAACGCTTAATCCGCACGTCGCTCCAAGGTGCTCAGTGAGCAGACCATTAAATTAGCACTGAGGTGTTTGCCAGCACTGACTTAAGGAAAAGGGTCACCATGTATTATATGTTTGGAATTTAGGCTAAGCAGGCAGCACACAGAGCTTAATGCCATTTTGCAGCTAGCTCTGGTAGAAGGAATTGACACAGACAACATGTGCTTGGGCAAGTTCCATGCCTGCCTAGCATAGAGAAGGAAGAAGCAGTGGTGAAGAGCAAACTTACTCTTAATGTGTAGCTTGATCTCTTTTATGATGGTCTTAGTAATATGACTCTTTTTTTCTTTCTTGAATCAGCCACCAAATCATGACAGGGAAAAAGGTTCCCGAGGATGATATTTGTGCTTTTATGCTATGCCACACTCTCTTGGTTGCAGTGACTCCCTATGATTAATACCACTTCTTAAAGAATGCAAGATAATAAAATCAGGTAAGAGCAGCAGCATTTTGTCTGTAATCAGTTCCATGTGTGGGAGCTCCTCTGAAAACTATGAGTACTCTGGAATTTGGTGAAGCAGTTTTAGCGCCTCGGAAGCTGCCCTACATCCTCTCACGTTCCTGCCTCTCTGAACGCAGGCTGAGACATGGCAAAGGAGAAACAGGCTGGGGCACATAGAACGAAAATGCAGCTCTCTCTGAGCTACATTGCTATGCTGTGATTTTGGTGTTTACATTTGGATGTCACGGATTTCAGGCCTGGGGAACTTTTCCTTTGCCTTTGGCAATGTCCCTGAGAATACAGATGCCATCGTTTCCTCAAGGAGCATATAACTTAAATGCATTTAAACAAAAACAAAACAAAACAAAAAAGAATTGAAATAACTTCCCCAAGAGTATCAAACGATGACTCGATGACAGAGCCTCAGATTGAACCCAGGGCTTTTGGCTCAAGCCTACGGCTCTGTCCTGAGGTTTATTTGTTCCCACAAGAAACTATTTCTCCATTAGGTTTTACTACTGGAAGAGGAATTATAAGAGTCTCTGACTTCTATTTTGGTCATTCTTCAAGACGTGTCTTGATAATTTGTTCTGTACAAGCAAGCTTGGACTATGAATCAGCTGAAAATACTGAAAATACTGTTAGTGCACTAATTCCTCTTTAACCAGTACATACAGGTTGTCTTGAATGTGTCACATTATGCTAGAGTGTTGGATTTTACTGAAAGGAACACAGATGGTAAAAAGCTGAAAAAGTGCTTATTAGTGATAGCAAATAGTTTAAAAAGAGCAATAGTGGAATATGCTCCCATAAAATATTCATTGAAAAAGCTTGAACAATGAAAATTATGCTTAAAAGATGGTTAGAAGATAATTAATTAAGGGGAAGAAAAAAAGTGAATTGGTCTTAAATTGTTTGCTATGGAGAGTTAGCTAATTTAATAAGAATTATCATCTTCTAGGCAAATGGCAGGTAGCTAATACATAGGGCCTTCCTGAGAACTGGATATCATTCAGAAGTCAAGTCAGACTTTTTTGGCAGCTCAGGTAATCCTAAGCCATGCTTTGTCCTGTTGCAGTTTTGTTGCAGAATTCTCAGTTAAGTAGACTCCTTGGTTACTCTGCTGTTTGTTTCATTAGGAAGGAAATAGGATTTTAGTAACGAGGTGTGCCTTTGGCTTTGAGTTACCATCATGAGAGGACAGTTAGTTTTGTCATCTCTACAACATACACAACTTAAAACGTTCAACACGACAGTACCATGCTGGCCATCATTTCCAGTACTTTGTCTTGCTGTTGACAAGACAACTCCCCCCTCCCCCCGATGACACGTATATAGCTGCACTGGTGTCTTGACAGGGTGGCCCTGCAGCCCATGCCTGAGCTGTGCCTGCGAGCACTGAGCTGCCGGCGGTGGTTCGCTCCTCGCACACTTCGATGTGTTTTGGCAGAAGAATCTGGCAGACTGTGCTGTGAAACTAAATCCCTCCCTTTTTTTATTTTTTTTATTTTTTTATTTTTTTAATTTTTTTCCCCCAAATCTTGTTAAATAGCTCTGTGGAAGAGGTAAGGTGCAGGATGGAGAAACATAGGGATTCAGGGAAAGCGTGGGCTTTGTGTCGTGCTCTGTGGGACCAGATTCTGGGGTCACGTTGGCTTTATGTGGCCTCATTCTAGTTACTCTGTTGTCTTTACTTCAGTATATAATCAAATGTAAATTAGGTTATCTTGTCAAGCGTTGTGCATATATCTACCAAATAATAAATAGGATTAGAAGACAAATTACCCAACAATTATTCATTACGTTAGCTCTCTTTTCCCTACAGCCATCTTATTTCCTGCTGCCATTCCTACAGGACTGCAGGTATTCATCTGATCAGGTACTGTCCTAAAACAGACCTATCAGTATGTTCCTAAAGGGTTCCCAATGGGTCCAATGTGACTGATTCATCTGTATTTCTGGGCGTAGCATGGTGAGCTCCTCCTGGGTTAGGAGAGTGCCAAGAAATAATATATGAGAGGCAGAGGTAGAGGAGCGAGAAGAGTAGAAGTGTTTTCATCAGTTTTGTTTTGCCTTCTTAAATAGGTGAGGGATGACTATGACAAAAATCCTGTTCTAACCCATGAATGCAACCCAACACCTGAATAACTGAAAACAGATTTTGGCCCAATTACTGGGAAGTAATTCTCCTGTCTTTATGGCCTGCGTTCCCGTTAATAGGAAGCTTCAACTTCATAAAAAGAAATAAAATTCTCAAAAGTAAGTTGATAAGGGGGAAATGTTTAGACAAACAAACAAAAAAATACACACCCCACTCAACGAACCCTTAAGATCTGCAAATGCTTAAAAGAAGGGCAAAATAATCAGCCGCAGCAATTTGCAAAACAGCCCTCTAATACGAGAAGTATTTTTAATTGTGAGCACCTCGTAGCTTATTTGCAGATAGTTGTGCACTCCTGGAGAGGGGAAAAAAAATTGTAATAGGCCTTAGGTCAGCTGCATTGATTTAATGCATTACTTAGGCTGCCAGAGCAGAGGTAGAATCTCCTCGCACTGCATTAGGAGTGCCTCAAGCCTCCGTGACTCCTTTTGATCAAATCTCTGTGAAAGATGAGTGTCATGCCCTCTCCGAGCCAGCTGTGAGGGGACTGCCCTGCGACTGGAGGAGCACGCGGAGCGCGGCACCGCGGGGCAGCGAGGTGAGAGCCGGCTGCAGAGGTGAGAGGCAGACACAACTTCGTACTGTAGGTCTGGAGAACACCAAGGGGGAGGATCCTATTTCACTCCCCTGTGCACAGCCCGAGCATACATCAGACCTTGAGGTGCTCAGAGTCAGACAAGAGTAAAGAGGCGTGTGATGGTTCTGCCTTAGTACTTGTACAGACAGGAGTGTTTCCAGTACTTCTTTGTACAACTCACTGAGGGAATGGGAAACTGTTTTATAGCTCTGGAAACATAAGCACAGTAAGAATGTCTGAGGTAAGGAAAGTTCTTTGCAGTTATATATGAATGTGTGTTTTTACTGTGCAACTTTTACTTGTGGTTATGCACTGTGGAGATATAAAAATTCTTGCGATGGTGTTGTTTTGGGTTATGAACAATGGAGGTGAAAGCTGTAGTGAGCTGCACTCTGCATTTCTTTAATTACTAAGAGATATCGTGAAAGTGGGAAAATATATTAAAAAATTTTGTTTTTCTTTCTGCTGTGCTCTGTAAGCAACTGTATGACTTTTCTATCCTACAGTAAGTAATGCTGAATTGCAAGCTGCTTATAATGAGCAGAGCCATCACTTGTGTAATTGTTTTCCAATTGAAGTAGTAGCACGTAAATCATAAATACTTGACGATGTTTAATTGTACAAGTCCTCAATATACATTAATAGCAGTAAAATCTGTGATTTGTGGCTCAGATGTGTTCTGACTCAAGTGCTTTAAGCAGATACATTATCATTATTATGACGTATAAATGCACTGGAGAGCAGGCAACAATATAATTTCAGTAAGAAGTTCTTTAGAAATTACCACTAAAGTGGAACCTAATGTATGCCCTTTGTATACAATTTATTGCTGACTATTTAGCATCCAGAAAATAAGGCCGGTAATTCTGTTCTTAGATCAGCCTGTTTCTATTCAGGGGGAGCCAGAAGGGGGGAGAAAGGGAGAGTGTATGAGTGTGTGTATGTGTATACGAGGGTGTCTTCTGTTACGTTGTTTTCTTTCTTATACATATTGAGCTCATTCAGAGGTTAAATGCATCAGAATAAAGGAGGCTTATTTAATTTATTTTTAATTTTTTTCCATCGTGTAAAAAAAAAAAAAAAAAAAAAAAAGGTTTAATTGTCATCTTGGACATAGTGAGGTTTTGTTAGCTGTGTTTAAGGTACAGCATTTTATTTTCTGGTTTATTAATTGCCCGAATACTTCAAGTCCTCCGTGTAATCCTTGGTTTAAAAATGAGGAGAGGGCAGATCACTAACCCAAGGGAAGTCTGCTGATGTACACAGACTGTGGTTTGTCCTTCTGTAAAATCCTGAGCATAAAAGTGGCCCTATTCTTTTTTTTCCCCTTTTTTTCTTTTCTTTTTTTTTTTCTTTTTTTTTTTTTAACATAAATCTATATTTGTTTTTTGAATAATCTGGAGAACCAGGCAACTTTGGGATTTTGTGGAAGTGGGGGAGAGAAAATGAAATGAACTGGTTTTGTTTCAATTCAAATCATTACTATAAGGGCAGTTAGCAATCAATTTTCGCATCCGATCGGAAGCTGGACTTTGTGCTCATTTAGTTGAGATTGTTGTTCGAGCAATTTATGTATAAATTTCTGCAATTCACATAACTACTTGGCTTCTTGAACCTTGCGAGCTGGTTGTTTGTCTTATCTTTGGTGAGCTAACTCTGTGCTATGTTGCAAAAACCTCGAGGCATGTTGTGTTTCTTCGTGTTCCTGCAGTCTGCAAGTGAAGTCAGCTTCATTAGTTTCATGATGGCACATCAGTGCATGGCTGGTGTTGCTGCTTCCTCCAAGCTACTCCCGGAGCATGATCTGGGCTGCCTTGGTTTGGATAAGCTTGTAAGGATTTGTCAGCCAGATGTGACAAGATTGTCAAGAGGCAAGTAAAGAAGGAGATCTGATATTAATCAGTGCATAGCTTGGAGCCAAACTTTCTCAAATGCAGTGTAGTAACATGTTCTTCTCATTTACTGCTTCTCTTTGTGGCTATAGAACTGCCACTGTCTGAGTTTGACGGTTAAAAGGGATGCCAACTAATAGTCTTTAATTGTAAGGATATGATTCTAGGTGGGAAAAGATCATAGGTTTCTATTTTTAACCTTCTTTTTGAAAATACAGTTGTGTTTACTGCAGTTTGCTGGAAAATATGTTAGACAAGAGGCTCTGTTTCTCTGCTTTGGTTTTAAAACGGTGAAATTGTGGCTCATTCTCTGCTCGGGGAATGTGAGGTGGGCAGCCTCGCTGCAGGTTGTGCTGCAAAGTAGGATTGCGTTGTTTTTAACTGCTTACAACGTGCGTTGCTTTCCTTTGTTCTGGCCGTTAGAACAAAATACACTGAAGAATTCCTTTCTCATTTCTTCTTTTACTGAAATCGGGAAAATATTGACTTTCCAGGATGCAATATTATGTGATACGTTCTTACAATTACCTACGTAATAGTAATAAATTTGGATTTTCATCTTTTTTAATATCAATATAATTCTGCATTTCTGTTTGAATCCAAATCTGGAGTTTTCAGCAGCTTATTTGGACAAAGCTTATTTTAACAGAAGTGACCAAGCAAAAGGTATCTCATGTTATGGAAGATTCTCTTAGGTCACATCTACTGTAAGAGTTTTGCTTGATTGATTTTTAAAAATTGTTCTGCTAAGTCTTTGAACTGCTGAACCATCTTCAGCCTGTTTAGAACCATAAAGAGAATGGTATCTGCAAACATATCCAGACCTGCAGGAGAGCGACGTTGTCATGAACAGGAAAAATTATTCCAAATTTTGGGCCATTTCATGGGCTCTCTGTAGCTGATATCAAATTGTGCACTCTTAGGCTGCAGCAAAAGTTGGGCTTTTTATACCAAATATGTCAACTTCAGCTTCTTTACTGTTCATGTTAGTGTTGAAATACAGTTCCTGCAGTATTGAGCATGGCATTCTATTTCCAATCAGGCAAGCCAGTCATTTAGTTTTGCTTTCAGTAATACGGAGTCCAGAAGTAAATATATTTCTGATAAACAAATTAAAGAACATTTCTGTTCCTCAGATTACACTTCTTACTACGCGTTCATGTTCTCAAAGCACCTTCCATGTTTTGTGGCAGGGTCAAGTATTTTTATGCAGATTTGAGCTGAAAGTCAGGTACTGATCCTGAATTCGTTATTCCAGCAAAACCCCCACAAAACGCAGTTGAAAAAAGCTGTTGGGTTTGGCCCTTTGGGTCATCTGCCCTTCATGGCTTCGGTAGTGCAGTAAGTGCCAGCTGTATGCACCGTGCTGCCAGCGGTTTTGTCCCGAGCAGATGCTACAGCTCAAGTTTGAAAAGCTACATCCCTGAGTTCTAGTTACTTTTTGCCAATCGATATCTAAATACATAAGTATATATTTACTGGGGCTGAAACTTCAATCATCAAGCTCAAAGTCAATTATTTTGAGGGAGGAGAATAACTGTTCCTCGCTCATAATGGGCTGTAGTTCAAATTTGAAGTCAGAAATTTTTTGTTACCTATTGAAATTAATGTCAGTGTCAGAAAGCCATTTTAATTTTTCACACCTACATTCCGTACAAAGGAATATGAAGTTTTAAATTGTGAAATTACCAGTGGAACTGTGCTGTTGTGTAAAATATTGTGTAACTGTAGGACTACAGAGAGAGCCATGCCTGTGTGTACAAACACTGAGTTTAAAATTTATGAAACTGCACAAAATGAAATTGCATTACAGCAAATATCGTGCAGTGCTGTTATTTTCCTTTTATTCTCTAACCTGTCTCTTCTGTCTGTAACACAGAAGGGAGACTTTGAGCGTGTAACTTTACGGCTCTAAGGCTTGAGCAGCACTGTGACGAGCTGTACACATTGGGATGGTCTTTGAAACATTAATTCACCCACACTGCATCTGCACGACATTCTAAATTCTCTTAACAGATAAAGGCGTATTTTAAAGGGTTTACTTACAGTTCATTTTCACAGATACTCTCAATTTCTCCGTTACTTGTGCATATATCTTTGTAATGCTTCTTGTTAATGTGGGGCTTGGTATTAAATATTTCATTAAGCTTCAGTTCCTGGATGCATCTGTAGGTTCAGCATTTAACATGGGTTGCATGGCATGTTGATATGAGTAAGAAGTATGTGCGTGAGATACTTGCTAGGTTAAATAACACGTAGTGTTTTTTAACAGCTTTCACACCATTTCTATTTGGGGATCCATCCTTGCCCCTAAAACATATGCAGAATTTCTCATCAATCTGCAGCAATCTGTTGTTCATTTCCGAAATACACTGACATGAATGATTTTTCTGTAAGTTTATGAAAAAGAAAGTTGGGATTCTATTGATAAATGCTGTTTAATAGTCAGCAAAATGTAAGGGTTTGTGATCTACACAGTCTTGGCAGGTGCACTGCAGGAAGCGTAGCACTGTAGTTTATTTCAGATCCAAATGTAAGTCACAACTGTAAGATAATGATGGTGTGACATGTTTGGTTCTGCAATTTGTATGTCTCGTTATGTTTTCCTAATTGAACAGCAAAAGAAAAGGAGAGCTAAATGTATTTCCCAGTTTGACCAAGCTGTCTTTCAGCACACCTGTTGTTAACAAGTGAGATTAATTGCAGTGTAAGCTGGTGTATCTACAAGCACCTTGTTCAACAGCAAAATGGAGCTCTGGTGTCCAGTGCTTTTTGTTTAAAGAGTAGCAGTTCATGTGCACACACACATACGTGCATTCTCTTCTTATAATTATTTTGACAGTACCGTTAATGAGAGGTGCCCTAAGGGGCCCTTTAGGGTAAGTGACATGCATGAGGAGTGATTTTCATCCCGCAAGTTATGCTGTGATTGAAGTTTGGCCTTGCAGTGTGCTCCTTTCTCAAGCACATCTCCGTTCTGCTTACTCACCTCACTGCATTGCCCAGTCTGTCCAGGGCACCTCTCTGTTAGCACCGCAGCTGCTGCTCAGCCAGGTCTGCTCGGGGATTTGAAGTCTTTGTTTCAGTCTCTCATCACAGCTATTCGCCCTATGGTTTTTAACAAAGCGGTGATGCACAGGCAAGCAGCCCATAATTCAGTAACTGGCTAAAATTCTGTTAAATCCAAAACCATGCTAGATTTAAGAGTGCTGCCATTTCACAAAAGTATCAGCTAATTTCAATGCTGTCTCACCAAGCTGTTTCTCTCTGCCCCACCACCTTTTGGCCAGTTCTGAAGATTATTTTTTGTCTGTTGCGTCAAGGACAATTACATGTTTTCAATTCAAGGTGCTAGACAGTACCTGCAAGAGGGAAGTTTGGTCCCATTCTAGCCAAAAATTGCTTCTTGAGCTCCACAAAGAGAGGCGGCAATACAACTTGCTGCAGAACCTGGCTTGCACTCTGCTTCCTTGTATGCTTAGGCTGGGGCTGTTTAAAAGGAGGTCAGGTTTTGGCATCTGACCCCAAATAAACATTATGGGTATATACATAAGGATCCTGATAATTAATGGGATGTATTCTGTGGTCTTGTCTAGAAAATATGTTCAAACTTGTGGCCTTTGTGTTCCTTCAGGAGAAAAAATCCTAATGGAGTCTCCCCACAGAAAAAATGTAAGTGGAAGCGTGGTGGTATCAGCACCAGGCAAAGCATTCAGCACAATAAGGTGTTAAGTTTGACTCCGCAGTCTGTGCTGGGCCTGTGAAACAAAAGGGGTTTGTCCAGGTATTTGGAGGCTCTCGTACCTGGCAGAAGCACCCAGCCTGCTTACTGAGGGGCCGTCACCAATTTAGGCGCTCCATTACGAGTGTGACTTCATGTGCAGTGGAGCTGGGAGAGGCAAGTTGTGGCCCATCTCTGTCTTTCCCATCTCTACCCAGTTAGTCTCTTACGCAGGAGACAAGAATTTTGTTAAATTATTTTACTAATAAGCAGTTTGCCAAATGAATCATCTGGGGCTGGCATAGAGTGTGCTTGTTAGTGGAGAAGGTTGGAGCTATTTGGTCAGTGCTGTTTACTCTGTCACATCCACATCAAATTTTTCTCTACTTAATTGAAAGTTCCAAATATGCAAAATACCAGATGCTCTCTGAGTGCAGCAAACAGTAAGGCCTGTTTTCTTCCCATGAGAAATGTTTGTTGCTGCTTAGAGTTATTTTATAAAACACAATATTAACAGCACTGTTACACTGTAAGGGATATTTCTTGTGAGATAAGAATGTGGAAATAGTTTGCGCGGCATTCAGTCCGATACAATCAGACATCCTCTAGGCACCTCTCCCTCATTTTAATAACTTCATAGGTTCATTTATTTTAGTCTCAAGTATTTTTAAGCTTGAGTAAAGAGACAGCAGAACTTGCAACAACCAGAAGTACTTGCAGTTGGCATAAATGTGCTGTGAATGGAAAATCTCCTGTTTCAAAGTGTAAGGCTTTCAAAGATGGCAGTGATTAATAATATCAGTGGTGTGTGGTTAATCAGTGTGTGATTTACCAGTACGGCTTTGTCCTCAGCCATACCTGATAGCCTTAAGCACATGATAGCATGAAACTGAACACACAGAAATGAGCTGAACATGTGCAGGTTGTGGCACAGGGCAGGTAGCCCTCAGCTTGTCCTCACTGTTGGACCTGCGTATGTGCGTTATCACTCAGCAAACACCATTCTGTGTGTATCCTTCCCACTCTGCTTTCTTGCAGGGAAGGGCTTCCATCCGGGCACCTCTTTGAGGTGAGCATGTCAGGAGAAGTAGCTACAGCCTGAGGTGCTGCATGGTCCTTTGTGCCGCCCCCCGGGCAGCTGGGAGCTGTGGCCTGCCTCAAGTTGGAGTGCCTTAGAATCTTCAAGGAACAAAAGATGCTTATGCTAAGCTCTAACATCAACATGCAGAACTATTAGGTTTAGGTGTTGGGCTAAGCCTACAATAACTGATTTATGATTTTACACCATCTAGAGCAGTACACCAACTTTTGTGATCGTGATGGAACATATAATTTGAACCAACTGCAGGGAGCTCAACAAAGGAGCAGAAACCAAAGTCTGTCATGGAGAGCCATGAGGACTAAACACATACTGCAGAGTAGGCAGGCTGAAGGTTACAAGTATCTGTGGGACAGGTGAAATGAAAAACTATTGATGTGGTGCAGGGAGGCTTGTAAAGTGGACAAAATGTAGATTGAAAACTTGCTTTAAATCATGACGGAACTTACAGACGGACTTATCTGTGCAGTAGATATCCAGGGAAGTGGCTAAAGCTGTCTGGCAAAGGAATGGACAGTGGGATAAATTCCTCTGGGACAATTAGGTGAGGTGGTTGTAAGAGATGCTGCCTGTTGCTAGAAACCCTCCATGATGACATGAAAAGTTCTTAGTGTTACATCCCACGTAAGGAAAGCTGCTCTCACACATTTGTGTTCATGTAATTATACCCTTTTTCTCCAAACTTGCACTTTAAACTAAGAATTTCTAATTCCTAGTTGCAAGAAACGTCCGTGAGGCAGCACTGGGGGCATCATTTCATAGTTCATCTGCAGCATGCAGCAGTGAAGCTCTGCTGCTTTTCATGGGACAGCAGCAATCTGAGCAGAAGCCATTTCTAAAGCAAGCGATTGCTTTTATACAGAGAAGGAGAGCTTTCCCTGAGTGACAGGAGCAAGGTAGGGCGCCGACCTGTGCACCGCTGATGTGGGGTGGTACCCAGAGGAGCTGGGATTTGCTCTGCCATTCCTTGGTTCCTGCATACAAAGCCAGCCTGTGTCCCAGCGTGGGCTGGGATCCATGGCTCAGGCCTGACGGCTTCTGCAGGATTATTTACTCTTTAATTTGTTTCCCATGCCGAAGAGCTGTCAAACTAGATTCCATTGAACATGGAATGAGGTTTGATACAGTTATTCCTCTGCATCTTTGGGTAATCACAAACACTCCTCTTGCCCTTCTTCTCTTACTGCACAGTTTTCAGCCTGTTGTTAGTACATTGCGATTGCAAGTGAGCGTATGTCCCCAAGGGCTTCAAAAATGCACAGATGATCACAGATGTATTTTCTGAAATTAAGCCTGATTCTTTAGCAAGAATCAGAATGAACTTGTCCCATTATCTTGTGCTTTTCTTCAGCCATGAAGGCTGAGAGTGGGTTGAAAAGAAATGTTTGGTAACTTTTGAAGCACAATTGAAACCACATCAATATCTGGAAGGAAAAAAAAAAAAAAAGAAAAAGTCAGCAGTCATGACTTTAGGCAGTGGAGGGCTAAGATTTCTTATTCGGTGATGAGCAGTTAGATGGTTTTTGGTGGCTGGTTTAATGATTAATCTCTCTTAATTAAGAGTCACCTGCATTAAAAATCCAAGGTTCAGCTTCTCACAGCCTTGCTGCTAAAATCACAGAAAATTTGATCGGAATTTCAATGCAAGAAAAGAAAAGTAGTAATGTCACTAATAATGGATTTGGAGAAATCCTTCTGGTAGGGAGAGGGACTGGAAGACAATAGCAACATCCTTGAGGATAGCAGAAGATTTTTATTTTTATTTCTATTTACATTAATATCTGCTCTATGTTTCTGGAAAAAGAAATGAAATAATAGCCCTGAATAAAAGGGCTGCAGAAAAAAACTTTCCACTTTAATTTCCCTTTACATATCCAATCCTTTAATTATGATTTTGAAGCTTTACAGTGTAGAAAGTTATTCCTTTGTTCTGCAGAGTGAAATTGTGTGTATGTTCCACGTGCTGGGAAAATAAAGCTCGTTAAAAGACTCGATATAATTGCAGCACCTTAGACTAGGCATACTAAGGATAACAGGATTAACATGCAAAAGACAAGCATTTTGATCTCATGGATTTGTTGTGTTTTCGTTCATTAAACTCTGATCTAAGTTGATTTGGGAGATAATCAAAATGCATCTTTTAGAAGTGCCTTTTTAAGTTGAGCAGTGAGCGAAGATTTGAAGTTGTGACTCGCAGATTGTTTTAAAAGTTAATTTTCCCGTGTTCTGTTCTGTGATGGTGTTATTGCAGATGCTGCTGGAAAAGTTTTAGGCAACAGACTCTGATAACCACAAATGATGGGAAATGCTACTAATACCAACTTGAAAATGACATTTATTTCCTCTTGAGGATTCTTATGAGTAATTTTATTTTTATTAAGTCTGCAACAGACACTGATTTAGGGGTGTTCTGATATGTTCACAGTATGCAAGCTAACCACATCTAAGAGTGGCGTCCAGAAGCTTTAATATATTGATTTGAGGAGGGCTTCATTCCATGCTTTGAATATAAGGAGGATGATGCTCCCTGTCTAATTGCTCCTTTCGCACATGTAAAACGAAACGCACCCCTTTTAACACGTAAAATCTTTTACACCTATAGAGGAAGACAGGAGGACAAGCACACATACCATACAGCTTTTTTCCTCGTATCTATTTCTGTTGTAGGATATGAGCTTTTGTAGTTCTGTCTACAAATGCAAAAGATGCATTTGTGGAATTCAGCTTACTGAACCCAGCGGGATGGGCTGTGGAAGGAGTTCAGTTTGTGCAAGTCACAGAACATTGTGTATTATGGAAGCAGAAAAATTAGACTGTGTTATTGTTTGGTGTTTTCTGATAGAAATGAATCATCAGAAAACCATGCCTCTTTTTTTTGACCTTTCCATAAGATATTTGTGGCTTTTTATTGTTATATTAAGGGATTTTAGCATCTAAATGAAAATGCATCCTCTATTAAAGTGAAGCAATTCACACTGTGTAGGGTATTGATGCGTATTTTATGATTTCATGGGGAGCACAGAGCTTTTCTCAAGAATTCAGTATTTTGCAATGACTCCTTTAAAAGATTAAAGGCAAAACGATTCAGAGATTTCAATAGCACTGTTGCCACTTGTTCCAATCCTTCAAATAAAGACGAGTCTCGGTATCAAGATGTGCTTGTAAGCTAAGTCCTTGATAAGTAAGCAACCGAGACTTGAAAATTCCAGGCTGTCATGTAAAGCAGTAGGCATTCCATCTCCTGCACATGCTTGTTTATAGAAGACTGTTTTATGTAGTACACTCCTCTGTCCTGAGCCAGCCTCATTCTCCATATTCTCGCTGCTCAAACCACCTTTCTTCCATGCCCTCTTTATTTTAAGCATTTCCTGTCTCCATCTTTTGTACCATGATTGTCCAAAAACTTGCTGCTTTGTACATTTGCCAGAAGTGCTAGTGTGGGGCCAGCACTGAGGAAAAAATGTCACTTTTTTTCTTTGAATCCTGTTTTTGCATTTTCTTGGATATTACTCAGTAATGGAAGATCCCACTTTGCACAAGACCAAAGGAGGTCTGAGCAGCAGCCAGTAGTAGGCTTAACTTAGCCTTACTTCATATTGCTTTTCTGTACTTTGAGATGTAAACCATTTTGTTTTAAGAACAGAAAAATTCATGCACATGTTGCAATCACATAATCTAATATTTCTTGTATTCCAGTTCAGACCTTCTGTACATTAATGTCTTCTCTTTTCCACCCTCAATAAATATTCCTTTCAGATCTAAGTGTTACAGAGTCATACAAATGCTTTGGACTGTGGCAGTGCCTATGGAGCTTTAACATGAACCACCAAGTTGTATCTGCCTTCTGCAGCAGATGGGCATGTACAGAAGAAAGCATAAATACCAGGAAGCAAGCTTGTGCTGCCTTGTTGATTAGGAATTTTTGACTACTATTTTGATTTGTATTATATATGATCTTGGTGATAAAGTGATACACAAATTGAGAAGTGCAATTGATTGCTATTTGTGTGTTCTCTTTTGCCTGTTATCTTTCGAGCATTTCCCTGCAAAATGTAAGAGTATCATTTCTGAGGAGATGGGAGTGCTTTTTGATGAAATCTGTGACTGGGAAGCATCAGTGAACTTCTGCACGACAGGATGCGCGTATTCTACGTGGATACTGCTGGCTATGAGGAGTTGTATCACTGCAGAGCTAATATTGCTCATTAGCACTTCATTTGTTGTAATTATAGAGATTCAGCAAAACTCTCATCTGTGTGTCCTTTTCAAGCTTCCATGAGAAAAGTGATGCTTACATGAAGATCGTATCTTAGACAAATGTCCCAGGAAAGTTTCTTTTTGCTATAAAGGTGCATCAGCCTCAGCAGATCCTCGGGAGTGTTGCTAGGTATACCACTAAATACTTTACTATCATCACATTCCAGTGCTTTAGCTGGTGACCAATTTTCTTCTTTCAATACTACCTCTGTTTTTGCCTGGACTAATTATATTGCACGTTAATAGGAATGAGCTTGTATGTTATCTGACTTACATATATATTAGGCTTGTCTTGGTATAATGTGCATAGCTAGATGGTGCTTATCCATTACATATCAACCTTTCAATTGATTTGCAGGCTATCCGATGCACTCTGGTGAGCTGTAGTTGTCAGTGTTTCAAACCTGGGAAAATAAATCAGCGACAATGTGACCAATGCCGCCACGGATGGGTAGCACATGGTAATACTTATTCTTACAACCTATATAAAACATTCTACACCTTTCCTCACGTGTTGTTTTATTGCGTGTTGTACTGCCTTCCTCAATAGTCCTTACATTCAGTTTCATACCACTTGTTACTTGTGTTTACTTATGTTTTACGGTTTTATTTACAGCCTTGAGCAAATTAAGGATTCCCAACCTCTATCCATCAAGCCAGGTGGAAATAGTTCAATCCAATGTTGTCTTTGATATCAGTAGCCTCATGCTGTATGGAACCCAAGCTATTCCCGTGCGCCTTAAAATTCTGCTAGATCGGCTTTTCAGTGTCCTGAAGCAGGAGGAGGTGATACAGATTCTCCATGCTCTGGATTGGACACTACAGGATTATATACGTGGATATGTGCTGCAGGTATTGCATTAAGAGGGTTTTTTTAAATGTAACTATGATAATTGAGTCATGTTTCAGAATATTTTCTAGCTTGATATTTTCACTAGCTCACAATGTGCTAACCATGTAGTACATCTGAAAGGCAGTAATAGATTTGTAGAAGAGTAGCACCAGAAAAGGAGGGGTGAGTTTTTGGTCATTGCTCTTCTCTTACTTAAGCCTAACTGAAATCTTTCTTCTTTGCTCAAATCTATCAATAAAAGGAAACTAAGGAGCAAAATAAATAAATCAATCAATAAGGGGGGTGAGGGGGAAGGTTACTGGGAAAGGCTTCCAAATCTACTCAAAATATTATTTAACCAGTAAGTTTACTTTAATATAGCAGAATAATACACTGACAAATAAACTTGCCATCATTTCAAGCACAGGGGACAATCTTCATCACTGATGAGGTGCTCCTGAGCTTACTGGGGCTGCATCAAGGATGAATTGGGCCCTGTGTGCTTACCCTGATTTAGTCCTTGCTACTATGGAAGTTACCTTTTATGTAAAGTAATATGATGATCTTACATTATGACACAAATCAATATTTAATGGTCTTGATAATCTTGCTTTTTAGTGTTAGGATTAAAAATATGGAATCAATTACCTTGAACCTCTACCACATGAAAAATTTATAATGTTACGTTCTTCATCATCTTAGAAACTCTTACATGCACTGTGAAAAATCTCAGTAGGCCATCAAATACATGTTCTGTGATAAAATATTTATTGTAGTTATTGGGAAAAGTTAGGCATAGCTAGAGTTTGAAAGAACTCCAACACTCCAGTGTAATTACAGCTGTGCTCTGTGAACACTGGCAATAGATCAATACAGGTTCATTTGTTCTCTGATCTTAGTTACTTGGAAGATTATTAAACTTGCAATTAAAGAGTACTTGACTTAAATGAGGAGCTAAATCTTGATCTGATTGCTCCATCTCTGCTGTCTGTAGTTTGAGAATGCTGTTGTTCAAATGATGTGTCTTAATTTTTGTGGAAAAAGAGCAGTTTATTGGAAAGTATTACTATTAGTTCAGAAAGAAATAATAAAGCCAATGTGGTAAAATTTTAAGAAAATATCACAGAATTACTATTAATCTCTTGTTAAATAGAGTAATTTCATGATTTTGCTGAAGAGTTTCTGGTCTGTGGGGAGAGACTGGGGGGGGAAGGGGGGAAGGGGTTTTCTTTTTTCCTATTTCACTAATTAATTTTTATTTGTTTGTTTGTTTGTTTTGCTGTAGGATGCTTCAGGAAAGGTTCTGGATCACTGGAGCATAATGACCAACGATGAAGAACTGGCTACTTTGCAGCAATTTCTTCGTTTTGGAGAAACTAAGTCCATTGTAGAGTTAATGGCAATTCAGGAGAAAGAAGGGCAGTCAATTATAATACCACCACCTACTGCTAATTTGGATATTAGGGCATTCATAGAGAGCTGCAATCAACATAGCCCTAATTTTTCAGCTTCCTTGGACAAAATGAGCCCCACCAACATTCATCCCTTTGAGAATATTGTGAATAGCATGGCTTTCATGCTGCCATTCCAGTTTTTCAGTCCAGTGCCTCCACCTTTAATAGGTTCACCACCAGAAAGACACTTGATTGAGCAGGGTCAAGACCACAGCAGTGAAACTAAACAAGATATCCACCTACCTTTTACTGAAAGCAGCTTCCTAACTTCTAGTTCTGCGCCATTTCAAGTTGAAAATGAGAGGATCATAAATGGTCCAGATGTCACCACTAAAACAGAAGATGATGCCCTTTTAAGCGATTCGAGTTCACATAACGCAGCAGCAAAGCTTGAAATGACATCACTCTCTCCAGAAACCAAAATGAAATCTGTTGAAAAAAATGGCACTGGGCCGAGAAAAGGGCGGGTTTTCTGCACTGCATGTGAAAAGACTTTTTATGACAAAGGTACTTTGAAAATACACTATAATGCTGTTCATCTGAAGATAAAGCACAAATGTACAATCGAGGGCTGCAATATGGTATTCAGCTCCTTGCGTAGTCGAAATCGTCATAGTGCGAATCCTAACCCCAGACTCCATATGCCGATGAACAGAAACAACAGGGACAAAGATCTAAGAAACGGTTTGACCATTGCTGGACCTGGAGATAGTAAAAGGACAGAATTTACGATTTTAGCTCCGGATAGCAGAACAATTACCAGCTATGCCAGCTCTTGTACAGATGCAAAGGGCCAGGCTGGATTTCCCAGTATTGGACAGAATGGTGTCCTCTTTCCAAATCTGAAAACAGTACAGCCTGTTCTTCCTTTCTATCGTAGTCCAGTTACACCAGCTGAGCTGGCTAATACTCCAGGTACTCTTCCTTCTCTGCCCCTTGTTTCTTCCTCAATACCAGAGCAGCTTATTTCAAACGAATTGCCATTTGATGTGCTACCCAAGAAGAAATCCCGTAAATCAAGCATGCCTATTAAGATAGAGAAAGAAGTTGTTGAAACGCCTCATGAAAGTAGTGATGTTGCCAGTTCTGAAGATGATACACGTCTGCAAGTGGTAAGCGATGGAGAGCTTGAGTCCTGTGAGCATAAGATAGAGAAGCAGGTGTCCGGCAGGGTGGAAAATCACCCCCATTCAGGTAATTCATGGAAATCTGTCTCTGGGGTGGAGGGCCCAAAGTATTTTGAATCTGTCTTTGCGCCAGATAACCAATACATCAAGGATATCTCTGAGAATGAATTACATCACTGTGAGAAAGAGGTTAAACCAGAAGAGAATCAACCATTAAAAATAGTTTCCCATGAGATTGTATATGAAGATCCAATACACCACCAAAATGATGTTATAAAACCAATGACTGAACCCCCCATATATGTTAAAGAGCAGTCAAAACGCAGGATTTCTAAAGATGACTGCCCTGAATTACAACATCACTTGCTGACCGGGGGCTTTTTCAGCACTTTGTCAAACAGGGGTGCTGCCATTGCTTGTTTTGAAGACTCTAAAGATATGGATCATGTCAGCCAACATGCACTAGGGATTCAGAAGGAAGAAAGCCGCTTTCATTGTGACATCTGTAAGAAGACTTTTAAAAACCCTTACAGTGTAAAAATGCATTTTAAAAATGTACATCTCAAAGAAATGCATATTTGCACAGTTGAGGGCTGTAACGCTGCTTTCCCTTCTCGTAGAAGTCGAGACAGGTAAGAAATTATAAACAAAATTGTATTTATTTTACCATCACAATGGAGCCTAATTTGAAATTAAAATGAGTGTTGGAGGAATGGAGCCTGCAAAGATTTTCTGTGTATCCTCATATAACAGGTACGATAACTTATCAGAACATTCATGAAGTGAAAATCCATTGAAAGAAACATTTCCTTTCCACTAGACTACAAGGTATTAAATAAAGCCATGAAAATTTCACAGCTGATAAAGTCTTCAATAGTTGCGAGAATACTTTAGAAATAAAGGGAAAGCCACGAGGGTATGAATTCAGCTATTTTCCAGTAGGTGCATATGTGGACTTATATGTTCAATGCGTACTTCCATGCGTATTTTAAATTGTATGCAGTATTTTTTTAAATGAAAGAGCAATGAGATCAATTCAGGAAATCTTCACTTATACTTGTCCTTCCATTACACAAGGATTTCAAACAACCTCTTTGGAGAAATCCTATAATAAAAGATAGATTACTCTATGTCAGTGCAAAATCAACCTTACGCATTGCTAGTCAAAGCAATGCTGTCTCGTGTGTGTTGGTAGTGCTTTAATGTGAAATTGCATACTAAACCCTGAACAATAACGAGCCAGATTCAGTTTACTGTTAGCTGCAGTATTGTGTTGCTGTTAGTCATTTTATTTTAGTCTATTTTGCCCATAGGCTGAGAAACAAGAACTGAAGTTTTACTGTTGTCTGTCAGTTATGTATCTGAATTGAGAAGTGGTAGATAACAGTTCTGTTAAAGTGGGACTAAGCCTTGTAAGTTTTCTAACACTTCTATAACAGTGTTATAGCAGATCTTGACTGCAGAAAGTGTGCCTGGATAGTAGTTCAGAGTGACACAAGGTTTAGATTGTCTGTAATCTGCTAGGCGTGCTGGAGCCAGCTGATGTAGTCCAGAAAGGATGAGCCAGTCTTTGAGGACTGGCCGCTGCATGTGAGCTGTACAGATCCATCTGCTGCTGGCAGGGCTTCATACCCTGGTCTGCTGCCTGCATCTTCCCAGATGTGAATTCCTCTCCACGCTAATTTTGATATGGGCCACAGGAAAGAAGGCCAGCAGTAAAATTTGCATTCACATGCCACAAATTCCTTCCCATATATTCAGTTAATTTCTGTTCGTTGGTGTTTCTTGTTTTGTTTTGTTTTTTAGAAGATGATTTACTTAATAAAGTAAATAAGCAGATAACTTTTCAAAAGGGGCACAAAAGTCAATCTACAAGAAAATTTATAAGCTTTGTGCAAAGGAGCAATTATTTGAAACAACTTTGCAAAAGCTTCTTTTTTAACATACAGCGCTGTAAATGCAGGTGAAAAGTATTTTTGTCCTTTGGTATACTTTGGATGAAGCTGAGTTAGGTGATGGCAAGGGAAAATGAATGTTCTCTCTGTCTTGAAATAAATTCAATCTTCTAAACAGAGTCTGGAAGTTCCCAGTGAGCTGCTTGATGATATACAATGAAAAGTAGTGATTTTGTTTTGGTGGTTGTAAAATGAATCCAGAGATGCCCATTCAAAAACTGGAAGTTGTGTGAAACGCAATGTCCCCTCATTCAAGAAAAAGTCCTTTCAAGGAAAAGCTCTGTACTGGTGTGTGTAGCTGCCTCTTGGTACATGGCTACAGTCCTTAAAATCATCAATATATTTTGCAGTCTCAAGTATCACTCCTTTCCTACTTTGTCCACTGGGGAAGGATTGCATTTTTGTCTTACCCTGAGTCCATTTTCTGAGCTCAGTTCGGCACCTGGAATTCTTTAGTCTGTTCACCAACTCTTTTAGGCCCAGCACTAGATCTAGTGGAGTGAACAGCTATCCACAATGCAGGACAGAATTGAAAACATTGATTTCTGTAGAGTTATTTCTGATATATGCCAGTATAAGCAATTTCAGATAGCCAGTCATATGTATAAATCATCCATGTGCACTCCTCTATGGCAGTTCTTCAAATGAGAAGCATACAGTTCTTGCATGCTACTAAATATTGATTTTTCTCTTTGTTAATGATCCTTATGAAACCACTGTTAAGTGAGGCAAAACACTTTCTTGCTAAGCTTGTCTTTGTTCTTTTAGACATAGTTCAAACCTAAATCTTCATCATAAGCTTCTGACTAAAGATACACTGGAATTCAACAACCATTTCAATGCAACATACCTCTTGAAAGACATGGCTAAGGAGTTTTGTCAAGATGTCTCTTTAAAACAGCATGTTGGACATACTTCGGTAATCTTCAAAGGAATGAACAGAACAGGCAGCTTGGTTTTTCCAGTGAGCAAAATTAGAGAACCCTGTTCTGAGAGTTACGGATACGATCCATTGAATGATGGAGGTGTTCTGGATCTAAGCACTACTTCCAGCATTAAATCTGAGAGCAGTGCTCATTCTTCTTGGGATTCTGATGGAGGAAGCGAAGTGTGCACCATGCCCTTGGATGATAGTGATGAAAGCTGTGAAGGATCCAGCCTAATGCCCAGTGAAGAACTCTACCAAGACTGTAATTTAATTGAGAAAGCTGATCAGAGCTTCATAAATTTACCTTCCAGTTTGCCAATAACTTGTCACATATGTCAAAAAACTTACAGTAATAAGGGAACTTTTAGGGCTCACTACAAAACTGTGCATCTCCGCCAGCTCCACAAATGCAAAATCCCAGGTTGCAACACTATGTTTTCGTCTGTTCGCAGTCGGAACAGGCACAGTCAAAACCCTAATCTGCACAAAAGTCTGGCTGGGTCACCAACTAGCCTACAGTGACCATGCTCATCCAGTTGTTTATTTTTTTTCTTCCAGGAATTAATCATTTCAATTAACGAATGTGTTACCTTCATTTAAACACATTTGACTTCCAGTACACTCAACAACCACGGTCAAATTCTTTTCTCCTGTGTGTGCTCTCCAGCAGTTTCATTTAGCAAAGCTTGGTGCTGTAGTTTTTGTGCAATTGTTTGGTTTGATATGAAATAGCTAGAGCTTCTGTAAGGAAGGGAAAGGAGCCTTGAAATGGAGGAGATATGGAGTCATTAACCAATATATTTCCAATATCTGTGAAGTATTATTTACCAACAATAGGGGCTTCAAATGAGAGCTGTCATCCTTTGTGTTTACATGTAAAATGGGTTGTTGTGTTGTGTAAGAAATTGTAACAATGGTGTTGTTTCCTCTGGTTGGCTTGAGAGTTTTGGGGCTATTTCATTCCTGACACCTGGATCTGAAGCTGTCTTGCAGTATTAATTGAATATGGCATTTGCAGTTTACTGTACCTTGAAATTGAAAGGAGTCCAAATTTTCTGAAATCCTGCAGTCCTTACTCTTCAAGTGGGAATTTCACTTGAATACAGATAGCAATATTTCAGCTTTTTTTTTTTTTTTAGAATTTGAAACTGTTTACTTTGCAAAAGGAGAGGCCACTTAACTTGGCACGGTTGCCTAATTAACTGGGATGCTTTTAAAGATTGTAGAGACAAAAAGAAAGCAAGCAAGGAGGTAAGAAAACTGTTAGCTAACATTTCTAAGCTACAGTAAATGCATCCATGAAATAAGAAAAAAAAAATAAATGTAAATGCACTTTGAGTTTCTCTTTCACAAAGACAAAACGTTTTGTTAAAAAAAAAAAAAAAAAGGGGGGGGGGAGGAGGGGTTGGGAGAAGAAGGAAACAATGTGAAAATCCAGTCTGCTTTAAGAGTTTGAAGGTGCAACTCCAAGCCTTTGAGAGGGAGAGAGAAAATGGATGCAGTAGATATCCTTCATGATACATCAGTTACTGTTCATTTTACTGGTGATGTAAAACACATGTTGATCTATGTAATGGTAGAAAGCTTACTCTAATTCATATCTCTTTTAATGAGGACATTGTTCAGTATCTGTTATCATGTTTAAAACCCCTGTACTTGTCCCTGTAATTAACAGTATTCTGCATTATGTTCTATGCACTTAAGATTGGTCTTGCATTGTATTTAAAAATTCACTTTAATTTGTAGTCACATCATACAAAAGCTGTGTATGTTCTTGTGGTGCATCTTCTTTGACTGAATGATTTCCATACAGAAAAAGAAATACTAAAGCAAGTCTTACAATAACTTCTTCAATTCACCAAGTGAAATCACCTGATCAGTTGTAGTATGCAGGCATGATATTGGCAGCACAATCTGTACATATTATACCAAAGTGCTTACAGTATTTGTGGTTTCTAGTCTAGCTTTCCAGTATAACTGGATCTTAGTCTTTATTCATTTTTGTGACTAAATAAAAATAGACTGAATTTCTGGATTTGGTATGTATGTAGAAAGACTAGTACAGTGCTATTGCCATATGTCTTGATGTTTAACTTATTCTAAAATATACTGCGGTATTGTAACCATTTCATATTGTATAAAGAAAACAAAAGTGGACTGAATATTTCATTAATTGTTTTGAAAACTGGATTGCGTGTGAGTATGGGTTATGCAAGGTAAAAACATGACAGTTGTAAATGTTTGTGTTCGGTAGAAATGGTTTCCATGCATTGTGTAAAGTAATCTTCTATTTTTTTAATTTACAGTAGGTTTATGTGATATTTAAAATAACCCGTTTGTGCTTGAAGCCGTCAAGAGGAGCTATTAGCCTGGGGAGAGCTGTCCCATTCTTTTGGTTGTTTGTTTTGTTTCGGCAAGTGGGGGCCAATGTTTTGGGGTTTTTCTTTGTTTGTTTTAAATGAGACCTCATATTCATGGAGATTGTGGATGAAAGCTAAGGGCACAACTGTTGGAGACACATCTGCTTCCAGCCTTTTGATAGTGTAAATCACTTATTTGTTATATAGCTATTTCGAGCTCTTTTTATATATATATGTGTGTATGTATATATATATATATATATATATAAACCTATTTGTTTAATTGTGAATGGTGTCATTTGTTTGCTTGTTTTTTTTTTGTTTTTGGTTTTTGTTTGTTTGTTTGTTTTTGTTTGTTTGTTTTTTGAAACAGTGTGCTGTAATCTAATGCTGTAATGCCCATTAATACAACTTCCGCTGTGTCCGAAAAGGAAGCACATTTGTATATCCTAACAATTTTGTATGTGTTAATAAAAGCAAATACTAATGCCTCTGGTTGATTCAGAAAAGTAGGCTTTTGTGATTGAATAAGTACCTATTCTTCACTTCTGTTCAAACAATAATTCTGAAAACACATTCCCTCTGTAGGGAGCACTGTTTTGACAGTGGTACTAACTTATTCTGTAGTAAGGAAGTGTTGTTATTGTAATGAGCCACTGGAAGTAATATAATAAATGTTATCAGATATTTCATTGATTTTTTTTTCCTTAAGCAATAGGCAAGGGGAGACATTAATTTAGATGTTACCAGCTAAACAGAAGCTAAATATCTGAGAACTGAGTACTGAGAACTGTTAAGGCAAATGTTTTCAGCTCTATTTTATATTTTATGTTTTTGAAAGGTGTTTTTGTTTTTGTATTTCTCTAAAGTCTGAACAGGATGGGAGATTTACGAGAACAGGCAAGGCCCTCGGTGCCCCTAGAATACCATATGTATCTCATGAAGCTTTTGTGTAGCTCCCTCCTCCTAATGACCGCAACGTGGCCAGACCAAGCCTTAACATCTCCTGTTCGTTTTAAATACGTGCGATGCTTATAGCAGCCTGTATCACATATTCACCACAGATGTTGAAGGAAGTAACCTCACTTCAGAATAGTAGCACCACTTTTTTTTTTTTTTTTTTTTTTTTTTTTTTACTTTTTTTTTTTTTTTTTTTTGAGCTTTTCGTAGTTATTCTGGAATGTCTGCAGCAACTTCCACTGACTGAGGCTCAAATCGAGTTGTTTTCAACTGTGATGCTGTGAGTACATGCATTTGGAGGATCAAATCTTAATATGAGGTTTGGAATGGGCCAGGATGTGCTCACCATTACTGTGCCTGTATGTTGCTCCTTTGTTTTATTTGTATCTTCTTTTTTTCCTTGTAGAAAACAAGAGCCTCAAAAACTAGATCATGTCATCTTTTTCTGACTCGAAAGGAGAAGGCGGAGATGCACGCTGCAGAGTAGCCACTCCGTACTTTTGAGCACCCGATTTCTCAGAATGCAGGTATTTTGTAGTTGTTGGTTGCAAGTCTCTATAGCTCTGGAAGAATGAGTGTCACAGTGCCTACAGGAGTATTTACAGAAATCTGTTTTTAACAGAGTAGAAGGGATCTGGTTTTAATATCTCCAGTTTTCTAAGTGCTTTGAAAAGAACTGTGGCAAAACCAGAGGTTGTTTCTGATGAATCTTTAGTAACGTTATACACTGTAAAACCAGTGAAGTGGAGAAACAAGTTCTGAAAATGTCTTTCTGATGCCCTGCATTGAATGAGAAAGCCTAAACACAACTGAAATACCTGGACTTAGTCCAGGGCTTTTTAAAGTTGATGCCAGGTCATCCTTGAAAAGGGTTCACAAACAGCTTCTGATAAATCAGCAAGCAGAAGTTAGAGCAATGCAGCTAAAATAAAGTTGCTTTTGGAGTTTAAGGTATGGGACATAAGGGTTCCATTCAGCATGCAAGTGAGCAGCCTTTTCAAAACAGAAGTGAGGGTCTGAATCTGAATTGGGAAAGAGACAACAATGCAATGAGAGGAGGAGGGCTGGATCAAAGAGTTCTTGCAGAGAGCCAGGCTGCAGGGTTTGCTCAGAGCAGCATTTACTGCCGGTTCCCCTGATTTAAGGGGTGCGAAGGGCAAGAACATATATAAAAAGGTAAGACTTTAAGTTAGATTAAGTATGTACAGAGTGATCAATTCAGCTTTGAATTACTTGGAAAACTTTTCTGAAGAGTTTGCTGGCTAGTGATGTTTCCACATAACCTCAGGAAGCACGTTTCTGATGGTAGACTGGCTTTTAATTTCCTTCAGTCCTCTACCCCCTGGCCCCTATGCCTTTTGGTGCTCCTCGGATTGCACATAGTTGCTAACTTGCAAATGTACTGTTGAAACATCACACTGTTAAGTTGTAGCCCTGTAAGCTGGGTTCCCCATGAGCACCCTTCTGTTTTCACCTGTGTTCCATAAACTGGTAGAAGAAAAGGAAGTGTCACAAAGTGGCAATCTCCCTCTGGTAAGCCAGGTCTCATTCTGCTCCAGTTAAGTTTCGCAGAAGCACTTGTGGCCATTTGTTTCGTATTTCTGTAGCTGCTGTCTTAAGACTGGTAAAGCTGACCGTGAGTCTTAGCTGCCAATTCAGACGTGTCTTCTCAAGCACGAGCTGATTCTTTGCTTCAGTCTTTTAAACCTTACGTCTCTGTAATGTTCTTGTTGTATGGTTTCTGATCATTTAATGCAGGGATTTCTGTAATGTGCTCTCTTATTACCATTATTGTTAGTTCCTATCCTTACCAGCCTTTTAAATTTTACAAATTTAAGTGAAACATACTTCCTAGTCATTCACTGTCTGCACATCTCTTACCACAGAGTAGCATTTCCCTCAAGTCCAGAAGTCCAACATGCCCTTCTTGTTCAGACCTAAAGCCATAAACCCAGCTACCAGAAAGGTGATTGTCAGGGATCAACTGAACCATTCTAGATGGTTTTTACCTCTTCTTTCTATCCGTGAAAGATTCAGGAGCAGCTGGTCCTAACATCCATTCAGTTACAGTGATAAAATGCAGTGGGTCAGTATTTTGGCTTCCTAACTTTAAAAATATATATTAATAAATAAACCATGAGTTGCAAGTAATATTATTTTTAAGGCCTGTAATGAGAAACCTATGCTATAGTAAAGCTAAGCAGACAAAAAGATTTAAGAGCTTTCAATTCCAAAATTATTATTTTTTAATTATAGTAATTATGCAAGCTCTTTCATGGAAAAATATTTGTCTTATCTGAATCTGATAATTTATAAGAATGACAGTATTTGTCAGTACTCTGTGCACAGGTAAATTATTCACATACGTGAATACATTGTATAATTGTATATGCATTAAGACTGCATATTCATGTTAAACCCAATTCCACTCTCATTTATGGTAATAGGAGCTGGGAATAATTTCAAAGAAGTTGGTAGACTAGGGCATATAATACCAGAGTCACATCTCAACAAGGGCTGTAAGTTATGTTTGTATGTAGGCTCCTCTTAGCTGCTTGTACTGGTTTGTGATTATTAGCTTATTGAAGTAGCTCAAAATATAACACTTGAATAGACCAAAGAAGTTTTACTGATTTCTACACCCCTATCTCCACTATAATGTATTGGAGCTGCATTTCTGTGTGACCAATGTAACAGCAAATCTATGAGAAGTATTAACTTTGCTGGTAAGATAGCACGAAACAGATCTTGTGTAGATGCAAAACACTCAACTCTGAGTGAGCTCTGCCAGTTTTGGAAAGTTCAAAATCTGGACAGATATATCTTATCACATTCAAATATGTCCAGCCAAAAATTCTGAAAGAGAACAAGCTGTGTGAGTGTAGGGCATGTAGAGATGTGGAAGCACTGGGAGCCGCCAGAGTGACTTCAGAGGAATCACTGGCAAAACAACATAACTTACCAGAGAGGAGACATGTTATTGCTGCCCTGGGAAGCCGACATCTGCACCTCTGTGTGGGATGATATAAACCTTACGTTGGATTCCTGAGCACAGAGGCCATGTGCAAGTGAGAGGTATATGCAGGCTTCTCGGGCTGTGAACAGCTTGAATAAAGCATTCTCCAAAGTAACAACTTACTTACTACTGCCATATGCGGACTAGTAGCATTCTTGTTAGTAATATCTACAGAACGAGGACTTCTTTCTTCAGAAAGTAACCGTGCAGAGATTCTGTCCTTCACCAGAGTCCTGTTGACTGAGTCTCTCTGCCTTTGATGGGAATATAATGGAAAAACTCATTTGAGTGAAATTTAGTTAGCTTGCTTTCCCAGCGTTCAGTTTTCACTGCTTTAGCAAAGGAGCATATCCTCACCCTTTGTCTACAGAGGATTCAAGCTGTGCCCATCCTTACCCCTCAGCAATTTCTCCATCTCCTTCCTTTCCAGGCATAGGAGAGGCACCCAGGTTTCTCTCGCTCCTGCAGTTTGACAAAAATCTCCAGGCTCCTTTTGCTTTTTCTCAGCCTTATCTTGCACAAACAAGAACAAAGAGCAGCAGCTGGGAATGAGAGTAAGGCCTATAATTTGGAAAACAGTCACAGTGGTTGTTCCACAGGCTAAAGGAGTGCAAGAGAAAATAATGATGATGTTCCATTTGAGTACCTCTGTGCGTTATCACTATTCACAGAGAATGCTTTATGAGGCTTTCCTTCTTGAGTGCATTCTGTCATGGTAGAAGGAAATTCTTGTAAGAGGACAGCTGGAAAATGGTGTCTGTTTCTCATCTATATCTTTGCAACACTCTTTATAGTAAGGAGATGTGGGTTTTCTCCTTGCTCTGACCATGCAATATATGGTGGAAAGGAGGAAAGCCCACTCTGTTCCCATGGCAGTGACATTGAGCAAATGCCATATGAGCATGGTTTGTGCTCTGGAAATGCGTTCTTCACAGCAAGGAGGGGTGGAAGGTCTGTCTGCAGGTATATGAGCTGATCTGGAGCTCAGGAGATCTGAAAACTCCAGCCACTACTCAAACTAAGTTTGATCTTCAGCATTTTGATGCAGATCTGCAAAGTCTTTTTGTGTCTCAGTCGGGAAAATTGTGAAGGAAGCTGACTTGACTGAAGTCTTGGGTGCATGTTGTGATGTTGCAGGCTATGCAAGAACTCAGGTCTACAAAATCTGTTTTGCATCCGTATGGAAAGTTATTGCAAAGGTAGATTTTTTTAGATGATATCATTCTCCCCCCTGCCTTAATTTCTTATTAAAAAAAAAAAAAAAATCAGTCTCATAAGTAATCATTTCCTACATCACTAGTCTTTTCTTTTTTTTCTTTTTAAAGCAGAATGGCAATAGAAAGTAAATTACTGTCTTAGAGCTAAAATGCAACAACCAACATTTGATGTCCGCTCCCATCCCCTTTCTATTACCTTCTGTGTGACTGAAAGAAATGAATTTGTCATTAAACTAGCATTTACTCTGTTTTACATGTCAGCATGTTGCTGAAGAGAATAGGTGATTGGTTTTGGTCGTTTTCTAAGATTCTGTGAGAAGATGCTCAGTGGGTATGTAGTGCTGCTCTCTTCTGGATGGAATCAGAACAGGCCGGTTCAGCCCTGTCCTTGCTAACAGCTGGGGGTGATTCTGATTCCCCCACATGATGGATGATGCCTCTGTAAAATCTACACGTAAATGCTTTAGAAAACTAAAATCTGAATTTTCTCCCCTTATTTCAAGAGGTCCGTAGCAATGCCTGAGATAATGTAGATTCCTTACAATACTTTGTATTTTGTCTCAGGAAGTTTGTTGGTCGTTCTAACAGATCTCAATCACGAAACAAGCAGCTAAAACCAACTGTCACTACTTCAAACTGTACAACTTTGAGATAATAAATATACATGATAATTTCAAGTAATGGAGGTGTATCAAGTGTGCACGTCTGGTTTCAGAGATGCATATAACCCAGACAAAAATGACAGTCAAACAGGGAAAGGAGAATAATTTCCAGGTCAGTAATACAACGCTCAGGGGAAATCAAGCATGCGTATTTGCATTCAGACGTGCACTGCAAAGGCAAGAAGTCTGTGTACTCTTCTATAAAAGCATGACAGAGCTTCCTTGAAAAGCAGTCTTTTTCATCACTTTAGTTACATGTTGTGTCACCGTTGAAGACCACCATCATGAAATTACATCGACAACTTTTGTGCTGTCTGATATAAATACTGTGAAGATTCCCACAAACGAAAGTGAGTGCAGTCTGTCCTAGAAATCTCTGCAGCCGAGCAGACCAGAAGTATCACCCTACTGAATGTGCTGCTCTTGAAATTTACCTCATGAAGCAGTGATGCTTTTGAGAATATTATTCAGATTTCCCATTTCTCCTTTTGTGTTTGCAGATTCTGGCTTTATAGTAAACTGTAGTTCTCTCTCAAATGTATTTCTGCTTTCTGAAAAGAAACTGAAGCATGGATGCAAGTAAAAAATAAAAAAATAAAAAAAAAAAAACTAGTAGTCTTTTAAAATATCCAAAATCGCACAAAGCCTGTGAATGGCAAGGAGTGCACCTCTTCCCTGACTTAACATCAAAGGAAAGTCTCGGGGCATTTCAAATGAAGATAAAAATGTTTAATTCTGTGTACAGAAAATACTTTAAAGTAAAGCATACAGTGGAGAGAGAAAGCTCTCTCCCCAGTGTTTTAACTTTGCAGCCTCTTTAAAGTCATGGGGCTGAGGCTGGGGCACAAGTAGAATTTCAGTGCTTTATTAATTATTTTTCTACATGCCTAAAATAATTATTCACTGCCACATTAGCAGAAGAGGGTTAGTGTATGGAAGGGATAACAAGGGGAAGTTGGATATTTGGACAGGTGTATGCCTTATAGAAGCAGCAGGATATTCCAAGATCCTGGATCCAGGTGCTTGATTCCTGTATCCAACCTGGTGCAAGGCTTCGAGTGTAGCCTTCTAATGTCTTAAAGACCAGTGCCCTGAGACATCCAACAGCATGCAACCAGCATTATTTTCATTGCAAACTGCACGGCTTGTTCAGAATATTACAGTTGGTTTGAGTGTGCTTTTTGGTGTTCTTTTTTTTTTTTTTTTCATAGAAGAATGATTGATGTTTTCATCCTGCTTTTCCAACCCAGCACTGATATGGCTTCTTTCCTCCACAGCAAAATTGCAGAGATAGGGTTTGGTTGAAATGTAAGAAAAAAATACTTCTTTTTTCCTCAGTCCTGTCAGCTTTTATAGAACCTATTGCTAAGTTGGAATGAGAAATGTGAGGAAAAAGGACCCAAGTATAGAGAAATTAAAGCCACTAGTGAATGATAGTAAGTGTAGTCTGGAAGTGCTTAGCTATTCAACATCATATTCTTCTGTCCATTCACCCCATAACATAATACATATACTTCCAAATGTTGTGAATTTTTTGTTCTCAATGTGAAAATCAAGCATAATGTTGTAAAAGCCTCTTTATAATAGAGGTGCTTGATATGTGGACTGTAATATAAGGAAAGATGATTAAATCATAGCTTTCTTGCGTAACTTATTAGGCCTTTTGCCATGCAAAGGTGACTCATTTCAAAGTGCTAACTTCGAACAGCAGAAGCATATTTTGATGAATTAACACTTGGTGTGGAATTTTCTTATGCGTGGAAATGACAGTAGCTGTTGGAGTGATACTGTCTGATCTGTTGAAAGCCTTGAATTCACACCTGCAGGTAACTGAATTAATAGCACTTGCTTTTGTAAAACAGCTGAGTTATGGCACGGTTATGATGAACTCTTGATGTGATTATGATGAACCTATGAGTTCTCTAGCAAGTTTCAAAACACTGCTAAGATCTTTATGTTCATGGCTCTGTGACTGAAGAACTGTAATTTCATTATTTGTTCCTTTCTCTAAGTTGTTGAGCAGTATTTTTCTATCTTTGGACACTTTTTTTTCTGTTGTTTCTCTATTTTGTGTTAAAATCTGGATCACATTCCAAGTTTAAAAGTGAAAATCCTGTGCAATCCATACGCTTTTCCTTCTGTCTGCTCTTATTCCTAGATTCTGCTCTCACATAATAAATGCACATCTCTGTTGAAGTCAACATGTAGGGGGAAATAAGTTCCTTCCTTCCCCCCCAGGCCAAAATGAGCTCGCTCAATAGGACACCTTTGAATGTTTTGATATTGTATATATTAAGTAGAAGGAAAGATGTTGGGGAATATGTGCAGTAAGATGGTTCTGAGCAGTTCCACTAGAATTTTTCTACAAGGAACACATGCCAAGAAAGAAGATCCGCAAACCTTCTCTATTGATTGTATTATTCATCAACTTCTACTGAACTGATGGTCCATTCCTGGTACCCTAAGTTGGTTTACCTTGCCATACACTTAATTTCTTCCTGGTATAAACTTTCTAAACAGTTGTAGTCTCATGGAAACGTTTTGGAACAATGTGGAATACTTAAGGAAAATTAAGAGGAAAATAAAGCAGTAAGAAGGAGGGATGTGATTGACCATTGTAGTTACTGTTCCACATCACAGTGGTACTTGTATGGTAGGTGCAAAGAGTCAGACGTGTGAATGAAGCAGTCTTTGTCACTCTTAGGATAAAGAGAACCCTGTTGTAATTGCCTTTAGAGAAGGGGGAAAATAGTTTCTTCAGAAGTAATCTTTGTTATTGTTATGATTCCAAATTGTATCGTTGTCCTGTTCCCAGGCATCCATTGCAGCCTTTTCCAGAGTCAGCTATAAGATTTCTTAAGATATTCAGTGTTTCAGCAATTACCTGAAAAGGTAGAAAGAGGAGGGAATTTTGTATACAACCATCCAGACTTGCAGCTTTGTAGGATGAAAGCATTTAACTGCATAGCACTAACTGAACCCTGATATCTAGAGAGAGGATCAGGTCTGCCTCTCATCAGACCACAATACAGTTTTTCAGCTAAGCGCAGGATGGTGGGAAAGGTTCCCCAGTGCTGCATTTTAGGGCTGAATTTGTTTTGGTGTTGCTCTCAGTGCTATCTGTGAAGCTTCCAGTACTGTCTAGAATGTCCCAGTTTGTGCTGGGCACATATGTTTTGTGGGAACAAAGTGAATGTTAGAGAATATGTGCATACATATCTAGAGCTGTCATGCAGCAATGCTAGATTTTGCAGTATGAGTGATATTTACTAAGAAACTGGCTTGTAGTTCCTTGTGCATTCCCTACAAAACCTAGTGAGATTGGTAGGGTCAGACCTTGGGAATGCTCCAGTAGCGTTTGCCCAGTGGTCTTCTCTTTACAAAAGCTGCTGGTGATACCATAGATGTGCTGGACTGGCCAGTGGCCTTATTTTAGTCTGAAATATGGAACCATGATTTTTGGAAAGCTGGACGTGAAGGAAAAAAACATCTTTAATATAGTTCAAAGACAACACCAGAATAGAAGGTTTCAAGATGAACAACCATTAGCTGTGTCTTGTTGCTGTAACACAATTATTGTCATGTTAACATGCAGGAAAGGATTGCAATTGTACTGCTAGCTTAGGGAAGCATGATGATTCTGCCTCGAGACACTCGCATCACACTCTTCTCTGCCATAGCAAAATGTACATACCAGCAAATGGCTTGGCACAGATCAGGGTTAAGTTCTTTCCTGAGGTGAGGGATGGGAACTTGCCCCACCCCAGTGATACTGTTTGAGCTTCAAAAGAGCCTCTGTTTGGGACTTCTTAAAGTTTCTTGGTAAATTAGGATCCTGCACAGAGCAATTAGAGAACAGACCTAGAGGTGGAAAAGTTTAATCCTTATTTTTCATCCCTTGTGTTCTATGTGTGCATCCCAGTCAGTGAAGTAGATTAGTAAATAAAATTAAAGACAGGGAAATGTAGGCATAAAAATAGATCATTTTCTCATAACCAGAAAGTAAGTTTGCGTTAGAGACAGATGAGAAGCAAAGAGATTATAGCCTAAAAGCTAAATATCTCTTGGAGCAGTTGCTCTTGATTGTAGTCAGATCTCAAGTTAGGGATCACAGGATACTCTGAGGAAAAAAAGCTTTTCTTCCCTTGAATTCGTCTGTTTTGCATCCAGAAGAATTGTGATGTTTACAGTTTAATAATTCTCTGATGTACTCTGTCTCTTAATTCTTAAATCTTTGAAACCCGTTGGTTAAGATAGATAGGCTACATCTGCTATGCAAGCCTCAGCAGACTTATTTCAAATATCTTACATAAGAAAAGCTTTCATGAGAATCTCCATCTATGTAACAGATAGGCATTACCACTCTGTGAAATAGATGATGATTTGAAGGTGGGCTCTCGCATGCATGAGGCCTCAGTTTTGTTTCTCAATCCTGTAAAGGGACAAAGCCTACCAGTGATTTAGAGCAATTTTTGACCCCTGCTGTGTGTAAGCAGTCCAGCCAAACTTTAATTATTAGTAGGCAGAGACCTCTGCTGGAAACTGTTCAGTACTTCAGGGAAATATATCTCTTAATAATTAGAGCAAAACATGGAAAATCCTCCTAGTGAGGAAGGTCAGAGGTCGGGGAAGGGCTCCATTAATGGTAGCATAAATGTTCTCCATCTGGCTTTTCCCTCTTGTCTTTTCTGTGTTAGCTGAATGGCTTGTTTAAAATAAAATAGAAGATCTAACTTGTATCTGTGCACCAATACAACAATGGCAGCACTTTCAGAATACCTCTGGGCAAAAGCAATCCATCTGACCCAGCAGTGTCTTGGCAAGCAGCAGCATGTCCATGGCATGGGTCAATGTGCAGGGAATATGTTTGGCTAAGGCAGGGCACCCAGGGAGAAGAGCCCAGCTGAACAAGCTGTTCTGGCAAGTATACCATGCTTAGCATCACCCACCATGTGCTAAGTAGCTTCAGAGTCATTAACTACACCAATAAATGACCGGTGAAATGTTGAAGCCACCATCCTTATGCCAGTATGTCTTGCAGAATCTTCCTCACTAATATTCTACTTTATTAATAGTGGCAGTGCTTTTGAGTCTCAAGTTTGTTTCTTGACAATAAAATCAAAAAAATTAAAAAAAATTAACCAAAAAAAAACTCCTCCAGCAGTTGGTCCACCTCCTGCTTAAAGGACCTCTTCAAATACTGGAATTCTGCAGTGAGCTCTCCCCAGGAGCCTTCTGTCCTCCACGTTGAACAAGCCCAACTCCCTCAGCCTCTCTTCATAGTAGAGGTGCTCCAGCACCAGTTGATGCAGCCTGGGACGCTGTTGGCCTGCTGTGCTGCAGGCACATGCTGCTGGCTCTCGTCCAGCTTTCCATTCACCAGGACCCCCAGTCCTTCTCTGCAGAGCTGCTCTCTGGAAGTCTTTTCCCAGTCTGCATGCATACCCAGCATTGCCCCAGCAATACCTTAAAGGAGGCTTAGATGAACCTCATTCAGTTTGTGTGGGTTCACTTCTCAAGCGTGTCCAGGTCCCTCTGGATGGCATCCCTTTAAAGCTGTTTCCCTAACCATTCATAACCACAGTCTTCTTTGCTTACAATTAAGCAGAATATAGCTGGTGGCCATGTGTACAAGGAAAGGTAGTAAAGGTTTCTGTGAGTGACAGGCTGACAGACTTCTTGAAGGGGATGAGAAATTAACTTTTAGTATAAGCTTCCTGGTGGAATTCCCTTTTTCCTTAGAAGAATTTGCCAAAACTTCCTTGGTTTACCCTCAGACTAAAGAGCAATTCGGAACTCCTGGTTTTGCAGCATTTTATGGCTCTGTCTGCTGGTGTTTCTTCCAGTTAATTTTCATACAAACACATTGTTGCTTCTGTTGACCCCGTTAGCCAGTGCTGCGCGCTTGGATGTGAAGACATGTTTAGTTCACACATCTCTTTATTTGACAGAATATGTAGTCACAGACTCTCTGATTAAAGAAGAAATCAGATGATCTTGGCCTGAAGCTTTTTTATCCCACACCCAGCCCCAAAGCCCAGCCTTTATATGCAACTGCTTGTTCAAAATTCTTTCCCAGTGAATTTTTGTGTTCCACATAATCTTATTTGGGCCTGTCTCTTTTCCTCTAACTAAACACTTTTCACATTGTATCCTAGATATGTCTTAAGAACTCCTGGGCTGCTTGACACTAGAATTTTTTGAAGAAACCATCAGCCTTGCAGCCATTATGTCTTTCTTATGGAAAGGACTCACTGACCTCCCTGTTTTAGTGATGTTTAAGAGGCGGAGAATCCTCTGGTAACTTCTCCCTGACAAATTGTATGACTCTTTTTTGGTCTACAACAAAAGCATTGTTTTTGTGGTAAATAGAATTAATGGTCTTGGAATAGTTAAAATATACAGAATGTATGATTTTAAATATATAGCCACATCTATTCAGATTAGCCTCCCTGACATGCCATGAGAAATATATTACTCAAGTACACATTATGTTATTTACTGCTAATCATAAATGAAGCTAACATTGTGAAATTCGCTGCTCACTTCTACAGGTGCAGAGTGTAATGTATGTACATAACCTGTATGTGCATAGCTTTTGCTAGGCACTGGTCACAAATTAGGCTCTGCTGACCTGGGTGATAGGCCTGCAGAGTAAACAGAAATACATTCCCCCAAAGTATATCCAAACACTGCCTATGAACTTGGCTTTGCATTGTTTTTCCCTGTGAGCAATCTGCATCATCTAAGCACTCTGATGGCCATTTTAGTGTAGAAGGAGAAACGTGAATTCAAGTAAGGTGTATTTTGAGTGCTTGGCTTCTGGGTCATCATACATTCTAAAACATCCAACATTCTAAAATCTCTAGTGATGCAAACTGGAAATATTTTTAACAATTTTAGATAAAAACAAGGAGCACAAGTAATGTTCATAAAGGAATACATGGCCAGCCCAGGACAGCATGTACGAAGCTGCTTTTTGACTCAATTATTTTATAGAGGATCAAGCACTGGACAAAAGGTTACTTGCACTCAAATTTGATTAAAAAATTGAGGTTACAGCTAAAAGGGAAATGTCACCTGTGGAATGCTTTAGAATGTGGGTTGTTTTGATTAGTGTTTGTACCTGTCGTGCACAGTATCTGCATTGTAAGGAAAGTAGGAAACCTACTGTATTTCTGAAAACAAGCTAATTTTAGAGAAATACATTATTTTCCTTTCATATTAGAAATTATATGATTAGAAATCCAATGGGAAGAAAAAGTTGTTTGGAAAGCCTGCTATAAAGGCCAATTTAAAAGCATTTTTATGTTATAAATAATGACAAAAAAAAAAGAAAAAAAGAAAATGTGTGTAGATTAATTTTGAAATTGTAGCAGTTTTGGCAAGCAAGTGGCCCTTTTTCTGTGGTGTCATCTGGTTTTACTTTCACACTAAAGCAGCCTTGTGGAATCCTTTCATATGGTGCAGGAGCCCCTGACTGGGCCTCCCTGACTTTAGTCAAAACCAAAACATAGATAAAAAAGCATTCTATCTAAATAGCTGGAGCCACGTGTCAGGAGCACCTATATATATATATGCAATTATATGGAACTGGTTTCTATAGGTTTAACAGTTTAGAAGTGAAACTAGCTTTGTCACCATATTGACGCTTCCTCCTAGTTGAAGAATTCCGACTAACCAAAAAACAAAATCCCAGCCTTGGGATGAATCAGCTTTAAAGATGGAATAAATTAGCATTTTGAAAGCAAATCCATCCCCAGCAGAGCTGTTAGCCCAGAAAGGGAAAACGCCACTGAATTCAGAGGAGATTCAGCTCTGATGCTGCATAGGCATATTCAGATGTATGGCAACATCAAGACACATCATCTTTAGTACTTTCAGGTAAGAGTTTGTCTGTAGAATTTGTCATTATAGAGGTGTCTCTACTACATTAATTTTGTTCAGCCATTTATGTTTTGGAGTTTTTTTGTAGGACATCAGAGTGATTCAGTCAGTGTACAGATAGCTGCAATAAAGCTCCAGGCCCCAGGAGCATCATAGCATAACCCACATTGCAATCGATTACAGTAATAACAACTGTACATATCCTGACCTGGCTTCTGCTCCTTACTGGAGCAGCAGCTCCCTACTCCTGCCCGTTCAGTGGCAGATTGGAGCTGAGCATGCTGTGTAGTGGGGCAGCTGCCTTTGAAGTGACTGGCAATGGACTACATCCCATGAATCTGGAGACAAGCATTTAGGCTTTCTAAGCCTTATGTTTAGGTGCTTGAAGTACAACCTTCAAATAAAGGAGCTTGTGGGACACTTCAGTAAGAAGTGAAAGGAAGAAAGTATTTAGAGTGGTTGCTGTCAGAAGAAAGGCACTGTGGATCAAAGGGTGTCATAGCTTTGGCCAAAAAAGCAAGGGAGTTAAAAAAAAAAAAAAAAGAGGGTGCAGCACTACCTATGTTCCCTCTAATGCTTCCTTTGCAAAACTCTGACAGAGACTGCACATAAACATTTTTATTACCATATCACATGTTGGTGCTGCATGGACAATGATGGATTTCCTGGCAAATGTTAGTGTCAAAAAGACAAATATGTGGCAGAATGACCTGCTATGATACAGCTCTTTGGACCTCTGCCCAGCCCTTCAGGGATTCTCAGGATCAGTAGGAACCAATAGCTTCATTATCATGTGTGTGTGTCAGAGATAGAATGAGTTCATATGCAGTGGCATCAAGGAATGTGTATGTAACACTCTTGATGTCTGAAGGTTTATACCAGCATTATCTGTTTACGTTTCTCTGAATGCCATTGTACATTTATTTATCTCTTTATATGGATTGAGTAATGTTTAATAGAAATGTAATTCTCTAGTTTTTCATTAATAGCCTGTAAATGAGCAGAACACTCGGTAAGCTTGTGTGAGTATGCCTCTTTTTGTTGCCTTTTGCCACAGAGGACTGGGTACACCCTGGCTGAATCGTTCCTTGTATCGCTGCCAGCAAAGTCACACCAAGAGCATTTGGCCTAGTGGCCTTTGTTACAAAGCCAGTTATTATTAAATGATTATTACTCTAAACAACATATTTACTGAGGAGTGAAGTCCTCGCTTTAATTCGTGTACCAACTGTCACTTCTGTCACTTTATTAACTTTGTGAACTGAACACAAAATGGAAATATCTTTTGCCTGTTCACTGAGAATCCCACTGTTGAAGCAAACAAACAGTTTGCACCAAGTCTACAGCCAGTACTAGACATAAAAAAAAGCTCATGGTTTTCAATTATAGAGTAACTTGCTGTTACTGGTTCATATTACTGCCCTAAATCTCGATTCTTCCCATTTCTTGTTAATGTTATATGGACATTACTGTTACCCAGGTAATCTCTCTATATTTGAATTCTTCTATGCTGGATGCCGTAGTCAAATGTATGGTGAGCTCCTTAAGCTACCAGTGGGAAGTAAAAGCTATTCTGGTAGTCTGGCAGTTGGCAGAGAAGAATATTGCATGGGAAAACACATTACAGCCCACTGCCATTTCATACCATTGCTGCCTGAGACCCAGCAATGTATAGCACAGTGGATTTTCTCCTGTTATCAGGATCCAAAATGTCACTTAAGTCCAGAGCTAGACCTTCAGAGACCTAAGCTCTCTGTTTAAACTGGGGCAGTCAGGGCATCACATTTAAACTAAAGGACTCTGATGCCTAACCACATGTACCAGTTCTTGCCTTTCCACTGCTAGCCATGCTTCAGAAATTCTCTGTCGATCACTGGATATCAAAAAGTCAATGTTTGAGCTTTTTCTTCTCTGTGGGCACAGACATGGCAACGGAGACTGACTTTAACATTTGTAGAGCCAGCTCTGCCCCATATGGCAAGCACACAGAGCCCAGAAGTCAGAGAACTGTAGTTGCACCACCATGTAATACGATCATTTAATATGGCATTATTACCAGGCATGCCTTGAATGGACAGAAGTTTTTTGTATCGTTTTTGCTCCCCAAGTCCCTTCTCATCTCTAGGCAGGCAATATGCCCTTTGAAATTTTCAGTGGGGGATTTGCTTGAGTAAGACAGCAGCATCCTGTCCAATGGGAACAACACTCTATAAATACCTTTCCATTATAAGACTATCATTGCCAATTCTGTTTGGCTGCTTCATCTCATAATATTCTCTTTGACTTTCTTAATACTAACCAGTCTAAATATTTTATGCTTGTCTTCCAGCAATATACTAAGCCCCTTGCTGCTACTCAGTGAAGATGGGTATCATTTTTCTGTTTATTCTGAAACACTGTAGTTCTCTGAACTACAGTGGTGAGGTTTGAACTGGTATTTCTGTTCAATAAGATAGCATCCACATAAACAAAAGTGAAAGCTAAAGAAGAAAACAAACAAGTTTACAGAAGCATGCCATTTCCTTACCAAGTCATTATGTTGCAATTAGAGATAAATAGTGTCACTTCTCAAGAAACGGGTGAATTTCTTATCTGATAATATTTTCTCCATAATTCTGTTAGGATTTGTATTTGTCTTTTAGTAGTATTTCTATTGTGTTTGTAGCTTATTGAAATTTCACATTTTAGCAAGTCATTTCTCAGTATATGAAACAGGAGCAACTTCATTGTATCCAAAGTAGAGAAAGTGGCATAAAGAGCAGCAGAAACAGCCCCTTTGACTTCAAAGAGACCTAGTGCATATTGGCTGTTTGCTAGCAAGTGCAGTAGCCCTGATTTATTATTATTCTATTTATTATTTATAAACACATAACTTTCCAAACTCAGAAGAAGAAAACTGTGCCTTCTTTGAAGAGGGCAGCGTTGAGGAAAACAAAGTCAGACCATGGGGAAAGGGATACATTATACAACAAAGGGATTGCTGATATGCTGGGCAAAGTCATCTCAATTACAAGCTAGAATCTTAATTGTCATTAAGCATTCTTACCCATGAACTTTTCTTCTCATCCTATATGCCATTCCAGTTTCAGGTTCTTTACACTATGCTACACTAACCCTCCCTCATTAGAAATGTGGTAAACTGAATCAGTCGTCCTGAGTGTCCGAGCAGGATGGAGTTTGTGGAAAGGAATTCAAAAGACTGAGGTTGTGGTTCTTGAGAAGCAGCATAAGAAGGACATGTCACAAGCAGGGAGCACAGGCTGGAGATCTCTGAGAAACAAATAGGTGAGCAGGATATTAGCTTTGGCATGGCTAGCAGGGAGACAATCAACATGTGGCTGCCACATGACAAGATGTAAGTAGGAAGGGGCAGCCTTGCAGGCCGCTGCAAGAAACATGATCTGGAGGCAGTGGAGATGTGGAATGTGTGAAGAAATGTGCTTTTCAGGAGTTCTCATGAGAGCCAGCTGGAAGCAGTTCTTGTGCTGCTCAGGGCGGTGTGCTGATCTTTTGGAGTACACCAGAAGACTTAAGTGATGATGTTTCAGACCAAGTGTGGTGGTATGATCAGCAGCTTCAATCTCTCCCTTCCAGCTTCCCTTCATTCCCCAGAGAGGAAAGGAGTGGCTGCCTAAGGAGCCAAGTCCTTCTTCATTGGGAATCAGGAAGTGAGAAAAAATAACTAGCCACATTTTCTGCCTGGCCAGTGACGGCTTCCTTCCCCTGCAATCCACCAGGTGCAGTGTCATCCACACAAACTCGCCCAAGACTTTCCCTATGTCCATTCCCACCTTGGCATCCATCACTGAAGATGACTCTCATGGTCTCTGCTTTCAGCATCACCAGTCACACAGCCTCTGAGGACTACTTACAGCCCCAGTCATTTTGTAGTCCTTAATCCTAAACCCCCTGGAGCACTAGTACCATCCTGGAGGGATGAGGCAGCAGGTCTTGGGGGAACAAGGGTGAGAAGGTGAGAAAGAAGCAGTAGGATACTTGATCCAGTAAAACCAGGGTGTAGAACACAGATAGAGCGGAGCACTGCTTTGCGTGGATTGGAGAGAGAGGGAACGAGTGCAGGAGAAGACAAAAAAGAACACAGAATCACAGAATCACCAAGGCTGGAAAAAACCTTCAAGATCATCCAATCCAACTGTCCACCCATCACCAATAGTAGTCGCTAAACCATGTCCCTCAACACAAAATCCAAACATTCCTTGAACACCTCCGGGGTCTGTGACTCCACCACCTCCCTGGGCAGCCTATTCCAGTCCTTGACCACTCTTTCAGAAAAGTAGTATAGCAGAGCAGTGACACTTGGAGAAAAGTGCACTCATGGAGAAGAAAAAATATCATAGATAAATACAAAGAAAGATTTGGAAGCAACTGAGGTAAAAGAGGTGGAGAAATCTGAGGATAAGGCCCATTTTGTAGATCTGAGTCAACAAGAGGTTGATGATGTTGGCCATGAGAATAGAGAACAATGATGTAAAACAAGTTTGAGATCTAACATCGTGGGAAAATCACTAAGAGTTTTTATCCTAATTTCAACAGAGTTGGGAGGACATTCCAGTAGCTCAGTGTGGATTCTGTTAAACTCCTGTCAATGCCAAACTATCCAGGAAGAAACATCTGATAGAATTATTAATTAATTCACTATTTTGCTCATTATAATATCTATGCATCACACTGCATTACAACATAAGATTCAGAGCTTAGGTTCTTTAACCCAAGTGAATTCCAGAGTAAATCCCAACATCAAACCTGCTCCTGAGAGTGTTTGATACAAAGCAGTGACAGTCTCAAGAGGTGGCATGCAAGTCATATTATTTCATTCTGTTCCCTCCTTTCTGGAACTGTCATTCAGGTGACATAAAAGTAAAGTTACAAAGCTCCTTAAGTAAATACGCTCTGCTGTCCATGTTGGAATGTAATTATTCATTAAGGCACATTCCTAAAGGCACTGTGATGAATGTACCGAAGGGCATGTGAGAGAAATCCTTTACTCCAGTATCTATAAGGGAAAACTATGGTGGGATAAGTGTCATGAATCTGGCGCTAAATTTATTGTTCCTGCCAATTCTCAACATAGTTCTCAGCCAATAAATTTCTAGGGCTTTAGGTGACACATTTAAAATATGTCTCCAGAGGAGAAATGTCGGTTGCAGGTTTTCTTTCCTAGGTATTATGGCCTTATGGCTTGAGAGATGGTGCTTGTCACCCAGCCTTTCTAGAAGGCATTTTGTAGATTGGTATATCAAATGAAGATGAAAATACATTAATTTCATTGTGATGAGTGACATCTCTACCAAATTCTTTAAAGAATGGGAACAGCAAAGTGAAAGGAGACTGGGCAACTTCTGTCCAATGCAATAACCTTGATACTATGTTTTTTGAGTGTTAGCTTATTGAATAAACTGCATTTATTGAATATTAGTGGAAGTACTGAATTTTGATGAGCATTTCTCAACAAACAGCTGCCAAATTACGTGACGATCCAAAAGAAATTTTGTATCTTTCTTTTGGAAATGATCCAAAAGAAAATTCAAAGAAGAATGAAGTTGCATAGTCAGGTAGTCAAATGTTAGAAAATACACAGGTCTGGGTTGCTGGTACAACTTTAAATTTTTCCTCTTGGGTGGTTTGTGACACAATCTTTAATAATCTCTTTCTGGGCTTGTCTGTTTTTACCCCCATAGAAAAGCTTGGGCTGATTCTCACTTAGAGACTTTAGAAGGTCATAGAGTCTGACACCTTTGAACGCAGTGTCAAGACTTCCTTTTGAGATGACACGTTACTGGCAGCACATTCATAGATCATTATCTCTGATAGATAAGTTAGAGGAAGAGAATGAAACACATTGGGCCACAGAATTTTGTTAGAATATATGTGGATTTTTTTTTGTATATTCTATGACATTCTGAAATCTTTGCATTCTTCCACTTCTGGCTGCTTTTCCCATGACCTTCCCAGTCTTTAACTGTTCCCTGCTCCCCTTTCAGTTTCTCCCAGTTCTGCACAGATATTTGGTCACTCCACCCTGGTGTACTGTTTGGGTATTAGTAGGGAAACAGCCATCTTTTCCTTCCATGAGCATTGCATCCACAGTCATCTCTACTCCCGAGCTGAACTTTAGCTTACTCCCGAGCATATTCACTTTAGCTTAGAGCATGTTTAGTCCCAACAGAACATCTGAGACTTGTTTATCAGCCCACATTGGCTGCATATGAATGTTTCCCACAGTCTTGCAACTTGGCTACATTTCTATGGACACTCTTAGGGCAGCAAAAGGTACCTGGCAATTTGGTAATTGTACAGTTATTTCTTCTACCATCATTGTCAAGAACTTGTGGGAGTTTTATTATTAGCCGCACAATCATCATGGAAAATTTCAGTTCTGATGGTTACATTATGAAAAACATACAAGCAACTGAAAGCAAAGGTTTGAACTGGAAATCGCTAACCTGTGCTGACTGTAGGCATCTATTATCTGCCCTAGCTTTAGCCACAGTATAGTATAGAGAACAAGGAATGGAGGCAATGCATACTTGCTAATAACATTTCTGTCCCATACAAATCTTTCCAGCCATCAACAGAAGGCTCCCAACCACACAGGAGGTAATTTTCACTGAAGTACTCCAACCTTTTCAGCCTCTGGGATATATATTCACACCTCTGCAACATGTAAAGCAGTCGCCTTGAAGATGGTCTAATTTAATATGATTAGGAGATTGCCCCAGTGTATAACCTAAGCAGATTCATGAAACAGGGTGTATATAACCAGCTCCAGCTATGATACATATCCTTCTCCCTTCTAAGCTTATTATGGAGAAGGTTTGAGATCCCCTGGTGAGCTTCTTATCTCCAGTAATTAAGAATATCCTAATGGGCATGGTAAGTGCCTTTCTGTGTATGTTGGGATGGACATACAACAGTATGGTATCTTTCTGCTGACCTGAAGGAGTGCAGCGGTTGCAGACAGTGCTCTCAGACGTGTTGCACAGGGGAATGGCTCAGTTGTGACTCAGAACTATTTCCTAATAAAATATTTAACAGATAAGCACTAGCTTACTGTGGACACAAGCAAATTACTGATCATCATGATCATCACTAACACATTTTTACATGCAGAAAAAAGAGATGCAGAAGGAAAGGAAATTGTATCAGCTACCGACACACAAGTAAAAAGGAGGGTTTTTTTCAGTATCTTATAGTAAAGTCTATAGTCTGATCTTAGAAGGGGTTTGAGTGGAGAAAGTAAATGCTATAAGATGATCAGAGACAGAATGTCAGAGGCAATATAATATGATGATCTTTGTGCATTTATATAAGCAGCATGTCACAAAGCAGCAAGTGTAAGACTGCAATATGAATAAGGTCTGCAGAGAAGGCGGCGTACGAATGTCCAATAACGGTGTGTTTTCACCGTGATCATGGAGTACTTCGAGCAAAACTTAGGTGTGTTTAAAAATTTAATCATGACTTTGGAGGATGCTTTTGAAATTAGGCCTTTTATGTCCATGTGCATTTTTCTTAAGGATTGATCCACACTCTGTTCAGTCAATGGAATTTATTCCCTATGTAAATGTTCAACCAGTTACATAGCTTTTTTACTCCTCATGTGAACAGCAGGGAATAATCAAGACTGGCTTAAAGCTTCTCCATAGCTTAAGAATACTGTTCCCTGAGAATCACTGGGAAAGCAAAATCCACCGGTTGGCCACAACTTCAGGACAGATCCCTCTGCCACCACTCATCTCAGTGACTGATGGCGATATAGCTGGCCGTGTCGCTTCTCTGCATGGACCTGCGGGGCCTTTGCCTTTATTCCCTGTCCCCTGCTTGTACATATCACCCTGCCCAGGAAATATAGCAACTGGCAGCAGGATGGGAAGCAGATTTTTCTCTTTCCCGTTTCTGAGTAGAAGAGGTAGATAATGTTCCATTCAGAGGGAGATAGAATGCAGGAAACAAAGTGGAACGGGCCCTGTGCAGGTCTCATGTTTTGTGTGCTGTAATCAGTGGCTGACGGAGTTATGCACACTAAGAAACTCATTTCTTATTTCTGCTGAGGTCATTTTCCATGCTGTTAACGTGTGGAGCATTTGATTTCTCATTTACCAGCAGTGAAATTTGCAGCTTCTTCCATCCTTTCTCAGCATATTAACTACAGCTTGATGGTGGACTGTTTGCAAAGCATATTTAAGAATTTTCAGCTGGTCCAAGATGAGCAGAGTTCTTACCTTGAAATCTTGCCTTGGCAACTCATATCCACTGCAGCTGATATGCAAGAGATAAAGAGACCTCTGTCCCTGGACGTCTATGGGATGAGTTTCCTTTAGTTCTAATACTGCAGAATAGAAATATTATTATTCTGCATCCTCCACAGACACCAGTGTTGGGATGAACGAAAATTTAAAATAAAAAGTGAATATTTTGATGAGAAATTTCAGATCGGTATCGAGATATTTTGAATTAGCTGTTCTAACTAACAATACATTTATCATATGTATACACATACACCTATGTGTATGCATATAGCCCATACAGTCTCCTTTTAGAAGGAATAGGCACATATCCTGCTCATTTGTGATTTAAGGTCATTAAATAAGTTACTAAAAAGAGCTGTTAGTACCTGTAAATGAAAAGCAAATCATATAAATAGGAAAAAATAAATAAATCAGCTCCACCTTTCTCCTAAGTATTATGGAAACAAGGCTGCCTTGGATGACAGCAGAAGTATGGACACAGCAGTCTGAATTATTTCCAACAGATTCAGATCAGAGTCCTCAATTGCTGTGGTCAGAGATTTTGTATGACATTTGTTTGGAAGGGAATTTAAACTGCAATGAGGTATAAATGTAAAAGGATGCAAAGTCCTATCTGATGTGAAAGTGAAAGTGAGCTCTTAGGCCACATGCCTACACTGAAGGCGGCTGTGTTGGCAGCTGCCGCTGATCTGGATTGCTCAGGCAAATAATGGCATTGACAGAGGGCAGGCCAACTACCTAAGTGCTTATTAAGCTTCTTGTGTGTTTTTCCCCATTGTTAGTTTGGTACTGATACTGAGTTAATGATTTTACAGTAATGCTTCCCCCAACAGAGATGTCCATACCCTGTTTTACAACCCCAAAGCGCTAGATGTTATTTACTCATACATTGTTGACAGCAGTGTTTGGGTACCACAACCATCCCTGGGGACACCATAAGCAGTGAGAGCCTTCTTGGTCCTGTTCCAACCCCAAACCAGGTGCTACAAGAGGTGCTTGCTTCCCTTCTTTCTTTGCTGTTACAGACTGGCAGTTCTGTGACCCACTTACTTCATTCCCTTCCAACCCCATCTTTCCTCCTCCATCTGCCTGCCGCCAGGTGCTGTTCTTGTGACATGGAAGGCAAAGGGGATAGCTGCTATCTGCATGCTTTAGTTCCATCCAAACCTAGGGGAAAACCTTCCTGCTTATGAGCCAGGTTGCAAGTGCTTCCCTTGATGACATTTCAGTACAATGAACATCAATAACGATTGATTTCTGAATGTTAGAACTTAACTGGTAACATCATGGTAAAAATGGTGATGTCTGGGTTTGAAATCTGTGAGATTTCAGTGCTTCCCTTCCACTGAGGTGCGTGCTTTTAAAAATTGGCATCATGTGGCAAGAGCCAAGTCCCAAATATTCTCTGAGGCCAAGCCCTTGTTGTGAATGTAAGTGAATTTAAATGGATTCAGCATCAGTCTTTCTGCTGCTGTGGCTGTGCTGTGTTTTTTTTTTGTTGTTGGTTTTTGTGTTGGTTTTTTTTTTTGAGTTGCATGGTGCTGAGGAACGTGGAAGGGCTGTTGGTGGAGAGGATGGGTACAGAGATGGGAAAGCCCAGCAGCGTGCCATGGGTGCCGGCCTGCTGCGTTCTGTACGGGCGCTGGGACCTGCTGCGTTCTGCAGCGTGGAAGGGGCCGGGGCAGCCCCAGGGGTCTGTGGGGTGCGGGGAGACCATATGCAGGGTGTGCTGGGGGGCACCCCACGGAGCCACCCCACGAGGCCGGGCCTTGGTGCCGGGGGACGGGGCTATCCGGGGACCCGGCTGCAGCGATCTGCAGGGCGCAGCGGCCGCTGCTCCTCGCCCAGCCTCCATGTCAGGCACGCATAAAGAACCATGTCATGCTTCAGCAGGGGAAGGAAGGGCCGGGAGGGACCGGAGCCGCTCTCTGCTCTCCTATTTTCATAGAAACCGATCTGTGTACCTAGAAAATAACAGGAAGGAGAAGCGCGGGGGGGAAGGCGGAGAGGAGGAGTGGGGGGGGGGATAAGAAGATCCTGTTTTCGGTCGCTGCCCGAGGAGTAATTCGGAGGAGACGGCTCCATATTCCCGGGGCCGCGGCGGCTGCGGCGGGGATGGAGCGGGCGGCGTAGCAGCTCGCACGGGGGGGCCGCGGGCAGCGCCGCGCCCGCCCGCCGCCGCGGGGTGAGGGCTCCCCGGCCGCCCCCGCCCGGCCAGGCGCCCCGCCGCCAGCCGGCTCCCTGTACCGGGGGCTGCTGGGGTTGTGTCCAAGGCCTCCCCCTCCCCCGCGTACACACTCACACACACACACACTCACACACACACACTCACACTCACACACACCCCATCTCCTCCCGCCGCCGCCGCCGCCGGAGAGCTCGGGGATTGCCCGCGGCCCGGCCCCGCTCCCGGCTGCGCCCCGCCGCATCGCACCCCGCGGGGGCTCGGCCGGCTGCCCCCGGGCGGCGTGTGCGGGGCGCGGGGGGTGTGGGAGGGAGGGAGGGAGGGAGGGGGGGACGGCGGCTCCCGCGGCGGCTCCCGATGGCTCGTCCGCGGCCCCGAGAATACAAGGCTGGAGACCTGGTGTTCGCCAAAATGAAGGGGTACCCGCACTGGCCGGCCCGGGTGAGTACCGCGGCGGGGGCTCCCGGTCCCCCGGGCCGCCGCCGCTCCCCTCGCCCTCCCGCGGGGCGGCCGCGGCCGGGCCGCCGCGAACCTCCGCCCGAGGCCCCGGCCCCGGCCCCGCCGGACGGGGGGCGGCGGTGCGCGCCCACCCCGCTATTGTTGTGCATCTTTTCTTTGATCTGCGGATTTCTCCCCGGCCCCCCGGGAGGAGGAGGAGGAGGTGGAGGAAGAGGAAGAGGGAGGGAGGGGGGCGAGCGCGGGCTGTACCTGGATTGTTATCGCGGGGAGGCGGCTTTGGGAGCCGGCAGCCCTGCCTGCGTGACAGCGATGCTGTTTATTATACGCCCTCCCTCGCCCCGGCCCCCCCGGCTCCCCCCGGGGCACGGGGCCCCAGGCCCGGCGCGGCCCAGAGCGGGCGGGGGAGGGCCGGGGACGCCCGCGGGGACGGGGCCTGCGCTCAGGTGCTCGGGGCGGTGGGCGCAGCCCTGGGGCGCCGCGGCCCTGCGAGGGGCGGTGCGGTGCGGTGCGGCGGGGCCTGGCCGCCCAGCGGGGTGTCACACACGCGGCCCCTCGGGCCCCCCGCACGCGGGTCTGCGGGTGCCTCCAGCCCATCGTCCGGCTTCACCTTGTCTGGCGCTGCCTTGACTTTCTTCTCTAGCCCTTTGTCACCTTTTACTTGGTGCTGCTGTGATGGAACGGTGGTGGGAGAGCATGGCGGGCATTTGGCAGCCAGATAAGCGCCCCATTGTATTGAGACATCCGTATGTGGTGCAGCCTCAGTAATGCGGAGCAGAGCTTTCTCCAGGGGGGTCTGGTAGCATGGCACGCACACAAGGCTGTCCCTTCCCTCAGTTTTGGTCACTATTGTGTTTACTCATTGCGTAATGTGTTGTTTGAACTTGTTAGCAGGCATCGAGCAGTGGGAGTCTATTTATTTGTTGTCCTCTTCAACCTTTCTGGGGCAATCCCATGGTAGTTGGCGCCTTCATTTTCTAGTCAAGGAAAGTCGCTGGTGGTTCTGGGCTATGAGAGCATGGAAGCAGTGAAGTGTTGTGTACAACAGAGAAGGGCGGGATCAAGATGGGCTGACATCTAGCATTACCCTTGAGAAGAGAGCTCTGGGAGAGGATGAGTGTAAGTAGTGGAAAGTGAATGGAAAGGCTGTGAGCGCAGCTGAGGGAGCGGCCAAGTGGTGTTGGACATCCAACACTACAAGGAGTGAAGGCCAGCACCACGGGCTTAAGCAAAGGTTAGTAAAGGAGGAATAGAGAGAGGGTGTTAATTATCTAGAGGTGTTTAAATAAGGTGGTACATTCAATTATTTTGGCAGAGCAGACCAAAATTAGCATGCAAAAGGCCAAACTCAATCAACACTGGGTTGTGGTCTTGTTACTCTATCATTATACTGATTGCTGAATATACTACCTAATAATGGCAATTTATGTCAGTGGAATAACACGATCCACAGAAAATTGACTTCATTCTTACCTCTGTCATGCTTTAATTTATTGTGAAAGTTTTAATTGGAACAGTTGAGACCATTGCCACATGGAAGCATGTTAATCCCTTTCCTTTTTGAGCCTCTGATGTATTCCCATTTGTTTACCTAGTAGCAGAATGGGCCCTTTTGTTTCAATGAGAGTTGTTTCCTTTAATAATAATTAAAGGATAATTATACACTACTAATTATACACTACACAACCGGCCATAGCCTAGAACTAGGTGTCTAAATAGGTATATGAGTGACAGTAATATCCAAGAAAGTATATCTTCATTAGGAAAAAATAGGTGTGCTGTTAACGTAACTCACTTCCTTTGTGCAAACTAACAGGATGTGGAGTTCAAGTGAAGATAAAGCAGTCTCTCTGCTTTGAATATGATTTAGCAAGCTGAGGTGGAAACTGCAGAGACCCCAGAGTTGATCATCTGGCAGGCTGGGGGCATTGGTGTAGTTGGCCTGGATGTCAAGGGTCTCTGAATGTGCTGCTCCTGTTGCTTGCAGTGCAGTGACATACAACTTCATGTGAGACCAGGCTGATATCTGCCTGATGCTAATGTGTTACCCGCTAAAAATCCTCTTTGTGCTGTCCTTACTGGAACTGTACATCATTTTTGTAGCGAGGTTTTGCCTGATATGCCCTTCCTTATGTGAAGGGAAATCCTGGTGATGACATTGGTCTTCGTTTTGTTTCCAGAAAGCATTATGATATGTGAATGAGAAGAGAAGAATTGTCTAAGTTGAGACAGGTATTCTGATTAACTGAATGCCCTTTTTCCAGGGGATTACATTCTCCAAAATCTTTGAGTTTTTGCTACCTGCTTCTTTGTTCATTACACAACTGACATGTATGGTCTTTGTATTTTAACGTGAAAATCAACCAATTTCACTGCTAATATACTAGCTTAAGTCACAATATATTAAAATGGCAGTGTTATTTTCTCTACCATGTAGTACTTTGTATCTGTGGAGCCTTTGGCAGGAATTTCCTGTGCAAGAACATACTTCTCAAACTGTGTTTAATAGAGCTGAGAAGTGCTAAAGCAGGACAAGAAGGCCTTCCCTATAATGAAGCGCACAGGCACGACTGTCCTGGATCTTAGTGGACCATGTGTTTCCATGTCCATGGGTACTGTCATGCAGAAAAGCTGGCTCAACTTCCAGGAGCTGCAATGGACCTGGGCCTCGCTCAGTTCTCGTCTCATTAGGTTTAATGCTTGTGAGCACAGCCAACCCCAAGTGGCACAACGCTACGGACACATCCAGCATAGGCAGCAGTCTGGTCCTAAGCCGTTAGCTCTCCACCCTCTCTTTGGGAGTGTGTTGGTCAGCAAGAACAAGGCTGTCTTTCACTGCTGTAGGAAAAGAGAGAGAAATCTTAAAGAAAGTGGCCAAATAGTGATGATACACAGAGGGACCATTGAAAAATTTTGTCTAATGATTGATGGCGCGTTATTATAGCAGTCAAACTGCATTTAATGTTTCTTTGTGAATCAATCTAGGATTAATTTGAAAAGGACCAAATCTGCTACACTTAGCAGAAATGGTAATGGCCAGTAAATCTTCTATCTTTGCATATCTTGTTGAAGTAGGATTGGTGAGTAAGTGCACTGTCTTCAGAGATGCTTTTAGAGAGCCGTATGTGGAAGATGTCACTTGGGTCCTACCACCTGGAAGGGCTGCTTTTCATTTTGGTATCGTGTTATTTGGGGCAAAGCCAGAATGTCCTTTAGCTGAACTGGGACAATGAGTAGGTTTAGGGCTTATGCTCCAAGAATTACATTGAATCATGCTCCAAGAATTGTATTGAACCTGAATAGTCAGAGCGGATAAAGTACTGCAGCAGTTTGGTCTAACAGGTTTTTTCATGTTCACCTGTGATGTCATTTGTCTTCAGATACTGATTAAAAATGTGTGATAAATACCAACTGGCCAGGTCATCAGTAATTCAACAATCCAGGTCCTGCAATCCAACAAATAAGCAACCGTGTGTCTAGGGTACGTATGGAAATAGAGGGAAGATGCTGATGTGGTTAAGATATAGGAGAAAAAGGATTCATTTCATTCTACATTTTGTAAACTGTCTTTGCCTCTGAGAGACGACAGCCCTCTCTGTCTTGGTTCCCCTGTTTTAAAGGACAAGTAATAGCACTTTTCCCTCTAAAAAGATGTTGTAGAGACAAAAACCAATAACACTTATGAGTTGCTTGGCTACTGCTGCAATAGGAGTTGTATTAGCACACATGGACAGAAAGATCTCTTTCTTTGGATACCCTGATTTATCCAGGATAGATGTCCTGTACTACTGAGAAATTGCCCATTGAATAGACACTCAGATGAGATAAAAGGGAAAAATTGGTGGTGGATTCAGAAAGATCAATAATGGTGTTTGTTTTATGAGTGACCCTGAAAAAAACAATAAGCACTTAGTTGCTGAAATTAGCTACTGATTTAAAAATAGGAAGGAAGCTGTTAATGCAGCTGTAGAGAGAGGAAGAAAAAATCTGGAATGACCTCAATAAAATAAGAGCGTGCCCTGGTAAATGCCTGGTGCCATTACTGAATGGAAATCTGGCCTCATACTGCTGGGGAGGCAAGAAGTAGATTTGGGTAGAAGGCTTGTGTGGGGCCGCGTGGGTTTTGTTACGTTGGTCTGGACAATAAAGGAGCTCCAAGCAGGTAAACCAGGGTATGGAGAGCAGTGTGTGTAGCAGTGCGTCTGTGTGCAGCAGGTAGGGAGAGCGTTCCATGCCGGGAGGAGGACACAAGCTTTAAAGTGACAGTGCCACAGCAGCTGTTTCAAAGGTATATTTACTGCCTTCTGAATACAAATGTGCTGTTTTCTGGCCTCCTGTTCCTGTCTTCCTCCTGCCCAGTGCCTTTATTTTCCTTTGAATTAGCACCTACTTGAGCTGCAGCTTTGCGAGTTATCTGATAATCCTCATATGTGAATAACGCTATTAAAAAGCATCTGCCTGCAGTGATTGCAAAATGGCATTTGGGGCATTTTAACATGTTAGTGCTGCAAATAGGTATAAAATTTTCAGTGTTCTGCTTACAGTAATGCGTAGTAAATAGAAATTGATATCTGTGGCAGGCCCGGAATCATAAATGTGGGGATGGTTGCATGATCATTTTGAGCTGAATGAGTCTTCAGTCTTACTGAGCAGTCCCACACACAGCAAGACATGGCATCTTAAAGTAAGAACTAAAGTAATACAAGGGAAAGGCTGAAAGGTAAGATTATGCTTACGGATTTTGGTAGGCTAGACCCTAAAAAGAGAAGGCTAATAATACTACAGTGGTATTGTTTAATACAGTATTAGAGAATATTAAAAGCAATTGCTGAGTGACAGAATTCCAGAAGACTTTCATTATCAGTACAAAATTTAGGCGGGGGGGGGGGGGGGAGCAGTTTGGACACTGAAACACAGATGTTTCAGAAAATAAACCTTTATCTCCCGTGTCAGTGGAGTACAGATGGAGCTGATGGGGTGATAGCTGTGCACCAAGGCCCGTGTTCTGATTGAATTTGGTCAAACACGAGAGACTTAGCCAGGAACAAGCTGGGTCAGTTGCAGTTGCAAGTATGGCAGCTTGGAAATATCAAAGTCTCAAACACATCGCAGAAGAAAAACTCCACATTTTAAGTGTTTGATATTTAAAACAGACCATTTGTATTCTTATTAGCGTGAGGATAAGGGAAGGTGGGTTTTCCCTGGCAAGGTTTATCTTTTTTGGCAAAGAATGACAGGCAAAAATCAGATTAGATCCAGAAAACTTCAAAGGGTCCATAAGAAATAGACAACAGATCTTTCTCTGTGTTTTTCTGCCAAAACACAGTCTGCAATCTTTTCTCCTTGGCCATTTGGGACCTGTCCAGTCCTTCACCATGTGCTTTTCTTCTTTTTTCTCTTTTGGTTGCTCTGTTCTATGACATCACTTTTGCCGTGTTACTAAATATGAGTCTCCTGTGATTTCTCCTGCACCAATTCTGGGCTCCTTCCTGCTCTGTCCCTCTTTAATTATGTACCTCTCTCATACATCACTCCTCGGTGAGCTGCAAGCAGTTTTTCTCGGCGGGTCTCTGTTTGCTCCTCTCTGGGATGAGACAGGATTTGCTGATCACTGCTAAGGTCTGACCAAGGAACTGACTCTGAGGGTGTTGGCTTCTTCACACAGCACTCCCGTGAATCCAGTTGTGGTACATCTGAAAAGAGAAGTTTAATGCAGCGAGATCTTTGTGGGACCGTGTTTTACCATCTGAACGTGCACTTGGCTGGCACTTGTTGCTTAGATAACTTGCACTTAAACTTTCATCTGCAAATATCAGGTCATATTTAGAGTGGGTGCGAGTGCCTTTTCAGTGACTTCGTCAGCTCAGAGTACAGTTTCCTTCATTTCCTAAAGCAAAAATAACAAGGAGTGAAGTGCGAACTCTCCCAGTGTTTGTAAGGTGGGGAACCTCAGCAGCTGCTGTTGTTTATCCATGCTCTTGCATTCTGCTGTAAGTGTGACTTCAAAACAGATTTCATCCGAGGATTGTAGCTTAAAAAGGAGTCATTTTTATACATATAATTGGATCACAAGTTGTAGTAAAACCCTTCCAATAGCTCTTGTTTGGCAAACAAATCATTTTGGGGCTGAGATGTTGTATGTTTGATGTTACCACAGGCAGGAATATTGGGGAAACTTATTTAAAATTCACTTTCTTACATCTCTCTCGTTCTCTCTTTAATTAGTTTAAATAACAATCCTGAAATGTGCAAGTCTGATCTTTTTGTGTAAATGACAATAGATGAATAATTTTCTCTTGCAGTGCCATTTTTTTTGCACATTGCATGTGCAAGTCCGAATGAAGCTAGCCCAGAATGAAGACAGTTGGCTCACAAGTTTAGAGGCAATAAGCACTTAAAGATTTTCATACTCATTCCATGCAAGCTTTTTGGTAGATGTTTTTCCTTCCCATGCTGAAGCTGCTGAATAATGGAATTAACTGGATAGATACATTCTTTGTCCTTTCAGGGAAATCTGTAGACTGTCAAGTCAATGCATGTGTTCTTTCTGTTAGTTCCCATTACATGCATTAATTGACAGATCTCCTCTTTTTATTGTTGTGCTACAGAACTTGTTAGGAGGAGAGGAGCACAGGCAGCAGAACGAGGCTGTTGGCAGTCTTAACTCTTCATTTTCTGCTTTCCCCATCATAACACTAATTGACAATAGTCTTCCTGCATTTAGGGTAATAAAAATATTACAGGCCAGTAGCTGCTGTCAGTAAGTGTATACAATTGTCATCCGAGGGCAGATGGAAGGATTTCCTGATAGTGCTGGAAAAGTGATGACAGTGTAGAGGTAGGCCAGGCTGACTGTTCGCAATGGTGCTGTGAGCAGCACAGACCTTCCCACTGTACGGAAGGCGTCAGGGAGAATGAGTCTGCCTGAGTCCTCTCAGTAATACTGTAATTCAAGTGATAAATATAGCAACAAACACTGGAAAATAGCTTGTGTGGAGCAGGCAGGAAGAGGATGTGGAGCCGGCTTTTTGAAGGTGCTGGGAATTAGCTGGTGTCGTGCTGTTTGTGTGGGTACCTTAGCACTTCTGAAGTCTGCCCTCTGTGTCACCTGTATCTCTGACCTCCAGACACAAAGGGAATGTCCGTGTGTCTGTATGCACACCTACTCTGTGTGTATGTGTATTCAAAACTCATACAAGGATAGGCACTTAATGGGTGTCACACCTCTGTGTTAGCACTGCTCTTGACTCTGGATTCCAAAAGAGGCAGCATCAACAGAGGAGAGCCTGGTAGTTTGGTTGGAGCACGGTAGGAACAACTAGAATAAACAGTTATTTCAAAGATCCCAAGAAACATTTGGCAGACAAGTGAGTATCATGAATTAAAGCTTCTAAAACGTGAAGAAGGAAATGGATCCTTACTTCCTCCTCTGGGGAAGGTCCCTGCATTACTGCCTTTGCACTTCTGAGATTGTTTCATTCCTTTGTTTAACGGCCAGTTCTAAACCTGATACCCAAATTGGAAATAAACTGCAGTTTCGTATCCAGTTCTTCTTTCTTCTACTCAGACTGTTTGACAGGACAGTCTTGATAGTATGTATTTTTGTCTGAACAGTATATGAGACCTGCTGATTTTTATTTTGTATTAATTTGTTGTTTCAGAAAACAAAAGGAAGATGGGATTTTCATTAAATTCTGCAGCATTTTAGTGAATGAATGAAAGTTCCATGTTACAATATAGTTTCTGTTGCCCCATTCTGAAGTGCCCTATCCTTCAGATGCTCTCAGGTCAGCCCGTGCTGTATCTTTGCTGCACTAGAAAAAAAGCATGAAGTTCTTGGATTTCAGCAAGATTTAATCCCCATCTCATGGCCTTTTGTAAAGCCTTGCTGAAATCTGAAAATGCCTTCAAAGTCAACATGAAAGGAGGAGACCTCGTACCTCTCTCTGGGTAGCACAAAGCCCACAGCTGGAGGGGACAGGTGTCCGCAGACTTTGGGGTCTGCCTGAGAAAAACACATTTAAATCTTTCAGTTTTTCACTAGCAGGCTGAAGAGCATAATTAACATACATCTGTAGCCCTGAAAATGTAAACTGGAAACAACTGTTTATTTTGCCTCGCAGCAACATGTAAAAAACCTAGAGAGACCATTTGCCAGCTCTGGTTTGGCTGTTTGAATAGAAGGCATCATGTAACAAAAGAAGGAAAGCAGAAAAAGAAATATCATCTGCCAAAGAATTTCTGTAAGACTGTGAGTTAACGAAGCATCCTGCATGCAGCAGGGTTAGGGTTGGGGAGGAGGGAAGGGGTTCCAGACCCTGCAGGATCACTGCTGTGTCACCTGGGTCAGCTAGGAAACTGAGTATCCCTTAGAAGTCAGTAACTTTGTACTCTTTGGGCTTGGGAAGCTCCGTCTGTGGAGCTGCTTTTAACAGAACTGAAACCATCAGACTGGAGCTGCAATCCAGGTGGGAGAAGCAGGAAGATGCAAATAGAGGAACAAATGCAATCACTGCAATGAACAGTTCTGATCTTCCAGTCCTTCTCCTGATTGATTTATGCATTCTGCATAGAAAGTCATTAGATTCAAGCGGCTCTTTTTTTGCCAATTTCTTTTTGTCTCCACAAATCTTACTCTACGGCGCTTGAGCTGAATGGGTTCTATAAACCAGTCCTTCTATGAATGCAGGAGGGCAGGCTGATACCTCTGAAAGAACAAGCCAACCAAGTGTGGCAGTTCTACATGTCTCTGACCTGTTGTTTGGTTGCTCCTCCTCCATGGGAGAGCTTTAGGTGTCGGGCACATAACGGTTTACCTTTTCCACAGCACGTATCAGTATCTTCCATGGGGCCGGAGGGAAGGAAGCCCTGATCAAGTGGCATGTAAATTAGGCTGTGTGACAGGCCTGCCATCAGGTGACAGCAGGAAGCAGAGCCCTGTGCCTCAGGTTGGGCTTTGTGTCCTTCCTCTTGTCAAGCAGGTGTTGCGGAGGCTGCGCTGTGCAGTGTCTGAGTGCAGAGGGGTAGAGGCAAGGTGCCCGTGCACGGCCTTATTCTGGGGTGTCAGTTATTGCTAAGCACTGCGTCGGTCCCTTCAGCCTGGCTGATCGCTGTTGTGCCGTGTGCTGGCGCCCAGACGTGTGTGCATCATGCACTCCCTTCATCACCAGCCTTCGCGGCCGTCCTGCTGACCCCGCTCTCCTGGCTGCGGTCGCACAGCGGCTGTCTGCCCGCTCCGGCAGGATGTGTGTTTGCATATGGGGATTTCTGCACCCTGCCCTGACCTCTGCAGCACACTGGCTGTTCGAGTGCAACTTGTGGTCCACTGTTGACTTCCTGTAGTATCTCAGCTTCCAGCTTTCTCTCTCTTAGGTTGCCAGTCCTTTCTTCCAGATATGTTTGCTTTTTCCTTTTGCAAACTAAGTTTTGGTTTGCTTGCAGCTCGCGTTTCTCACAGACCCAGCACTCTGAGCCATTTGTCACATCTGTTTTTCTGTCACTGGTTTTGGGGTGGTGGCAGCATGTTTGTACCTACACACACACACACACTTATGAGCATGAGATGACCTTTGAGGTGCTGTGAAGCTCCTAGCCTGCTGCCCTGTGACACCTCTTGCAGAGCATGGGGACGGATCTGGGCAACAAGGAACCCTCGCAAGGCAGCTCATGCCAGGCACTGTGCCCTACTATTGTGGCATCTTGTTGTTTGCTTAAGCTGATCAGTTGCTCTCCGGTTTTCAGCCCAGATGTCCCTCTTCCCACCTGACTCTATGTACATTTGTATTTCTGCAAGGACTTCGTGAGACAGTATTGTCTGGGATCCAATTAGGCAACATTCACTCGGGATTAGCTGCATGTGGAAGTGTTTGTACAGTGGAGGTTACTGTAGCTTAGCACCATGCCAGAGCCCCTGTTCTCAGCCCAGCTCACCCTAGTGATGACTGTTTCAGGAGCAGACTCATGCAGAACCAGCTGTGGGGCTGGAGAGTCGCTGCTCTGGCTGCTATAGAATAGCAGAAGGGGAATGCTTTTCCCAACAGTTGTGCTCTCGAAAGATGGAGTCCCAAAGCAAGCTAAAGAGTTCAACTGCAAAAAGATCCCTTGATTTCAATAAAACCATTTACATGTGTGGTGCCCTGCCTGCATCACACCATCGCCTGGGGGGGAAGGCAGGCATTCATCTCAATGAGGGAAAAAAAATAAAAGATGACATTCCTTATTGCAGTGCCTCTCCAAATACCAGGGCTTTTGTAAGATATTAGCAATGCACCAAACTCCACAGATAATTCCTTTCATATGGAGCCTGGATCAGGTGACTCACATATGTTCATGTTCTCAGGTATTCCCTTTTGCTGCTTTTTATCAGGAGTTATTTTTCAAGATCTCCCCCTTGTGCGAGCTTTATTTTTCTTTGTCACACTCAGTATTTCTGTCGCAGCCTTTAGAGGAAGGTAGCATAAAGTTATTAAGCCTCGTGGCTAGAATTTTAATGTGTGCAGCAATATGTCACCTGTAATAAGCCTGTCCTGTCTGTTAATATTTTGTTTTCTCCGTGTTTGTTTGAGAGACTCTGCTTTGCAGCTTTCTGATGTCATTAAGGGAGCAGGTCAGTTTTCTGCACAGCTTTTTTGAATTGGTGCTTCTGGTGAAATGATGAGAGTTCCAGGTTAAGAGATGAACACCGATAAGAGAAGACACAGTTGTCAGACAGGGCTCTGAAGCATTAAAATGCTTTGAATGTTTTCTCCTTATCTAATGCAAGATATTTTATGCCATCTCCTGCCTTACAAATGAGTGGATTCACCTGTGTGTATAATTGCCATGTTATTGTGCTGGATGGGACCTGATCACACAAAGGCAAAGGCTTTGTTTGTGCTGCCAAACTGTGTGCCCAGCTGTGCTACAAGATCGAGCTCCTCACTGTTACATTTCTAGAAGCTCACAATAATAAAGATTTTAGTGGCAGTATGTTAAGAAGAATACCAGCTTCCTCAGCAGATGTGGGAGCAAGGGGAGCAATTTTTTAATGAGAAGCTTTTCCTTCTCCTGCAACGCTTGCTGCTAGATAGAGTGTTGGTTTAGTTGTTTGTCACAGGTGGCTTGATCAGTTTGTCACACTTGATCTGGTGTCATAACAGGAATGTCAGAGCTGGCTCCACACCCAGAGTCCTCTGCCTGCAGGACAGGTTGGCTGGAAGGGACTGCCATCATGTGAGGTCTGTAGGATGAAAAGTACGAGCAGTAAGAGCTACAGCTGTGGGTGAGAAAGATGGCTTGGATGTGTCACCTGCCATCACCAATGCATTAAGAAGTTGAAGTGGAAATGCTAAGTCATGGCCTGCAGTAGTGATTGAGCATCTGATAGGAAGGCAGGGCCAATCCAGAGGAGCTCAGGTGCATGCAATGCAATGCAATACAATGCAATGCAATGCAATGCAATGCAATGCATCTGAGTGACTGGAAGGAATGCAGCCAGGATCCATCCCTTCCCAGACCTCATTTAAGGGTTGGCAGAGGAGGTGAAGGTATCTCTTGCTAGAGATCCCTGCCTACATCAGGCCTTTCTAGGGTAAGCAGCTCTTTTCCTTCATTTCCGTAGCTGCTATATTGGGGCTTGTTCTTATTTGCTGCAGCCAAACACTTTGCCACCCTGCTATCATTGCAGTACTTTCTATCCCACTGTAGCATTACAGAAGTAAAAGTAAGCAACAGTTCAAATTAAAATTTTGAATATTGACTGAAAGTTGTATAGTTGGAGAGCACTCATTTGTAGAGCTGTACGTAAACAGTATCCGGATCCCAGGATATATCTGTTTATTTGGTGCTCCTGGATGTCCTCCCCAGGTCCAGATATACATCTCATTCATTAAGTTCTCTCTGCTGTGTAATTGCCTTTTCCTAGTTGCCTGCAAAAGATGAGTCCAAAATACATTATTTCTTTACAGCTGCTTGATAGAACAAAACGGCAGCCTGATTTAAAATATGGTGATTTGGGAAGAAAGCTGTGTCTGGAGTGAACTTTGTAACCTCTGTAACACAACTGAGCTGAGACACTGGGTTTTATAGACAGCTTGTGTTCATGGGTACGCCCCATTCCAGTAGTTACTGAAAGGTAACACAAAATAGTTACGTAGGCAAGTATAGTATAACTCACTGGATGGAAAGAAAGCATAGTACTGATCAGTCTTCATCCTACACGTACCTAAACACGTAGGCAACTCCAAGCCTGCGATGAAAACTTATAAACTAGAGCCTAAATCAGAGTACTCACTTGATTAAGACCTTTACGTAGTGTTTCTGATCTGAACTTATTTAATAAGTATATTTTTAGAATAGTGGTGAGCCACCCTAGCACTGGCTGCTGTCATGCTGATCTGTTCCACTTGTCTGTGATGCTAATGTCATTTACAACTCTAAGAAAAATATCATCTTCATTTCATTATTACATTTGAGTGGTTTTTTTAATTTTATTTCTAACACGGTTTAGTAATTAGGATTTAAGTGCCTAAGTTCATACGTACGGTTTGGAGTGCTTTGAATATTTTATGTAAGGGGTTTCATTCCCGTAAGCCATCGCGTGAGGTTGTTTTGTTTTGAGGTAAGTATTTGTTTGATAAACACAGTTGTTACTCTTTTCAGCTATATCTAAGTAAATTTAAGCAATGTAATGCTTTTGATCACGGCTAAATGAGGGCTGTCATCTGGAGGTTGTGGGCATGGAAAACAGGCAGGTGAAAGGAGTATGACTTGGCCTGGAAAAACTCATTCCTAATTCTCTTCAGGCAGACAGATTAACATTCCTGAGAGTTTAACTGAGGCGGAGGGTCTTTGCAGAGAGCACATCTGATGCTGCAGTGACAGCAGGGGGATCAAAGGAAGCCCAGGAAATACACACAGGTGGGGTCTGACTGCTCCATGGACACCACTCTGAACGTGTGGATCTTGTCAAACAAAGCAGGGATTTCAGTGACCCAGTGGCAGGAGTTGCACCTTAGCAAAACAGCGTGCCAGCTGCATCGGTCAGCTTTGTGACACAACAGACACGGGGCAGTAATGAAAACAGCTGTTTGTGGACACTTGCTCAGTTTACTGTGACCCAAGGCTGTGTACTCTTGCTTTTCTGCAGGTACAGATCTGCAGTTTGTCAACAGTTAGCAAGAAAGCCTGACTTTGGATGAAAAGTGATTGCAGATTTCTGTTTCATCAGCTTGCAGTTAGTTTTCATGGTTTCTCATTCCCCATGGACTGACTACGTGTTGTTGTGTACGTGATTTGCACAACAAAATAATTGGACCTGGATGCCAGTGGTATTTGGTGATTGCTGTTAATCTCATACCCCCAAAATCCAAACTCAGACCTTCATACTGCTGGAGGGTCACAGCAACAAAGATTGCTGCAGTGCCCTAATGTTACTTATACTCATTAGCTGTGCCTACAGCCAACAAAACCTCCCCCTCCTAGAGGAGAAAGGTTTGCTGTTCCCAGAGACCAAGGTGACTGCAACCTTCCAGGTACCCAAGCTGGCACCTCACTGCAGCAGGTGTGTCAGGCTGTTCCCTTCTTTGTCTCTCAGATCTTTGTGTCCCCCCCCATAAGCTATGGGTTTGTACCTTCAGTTTCCATCAGTCATGTTTCCTTACTCAGAACAATTCTAAACACAAGCTGTAGTGTCAACAGGGCTTTGTGTACTTTGTGGGAAGCTGGGCCAGATCTTGCACCTGAGCTAGCAGTATTCTTCTGCCTGAAATTTGTGCCATTCTATCCTTCTTAACTGAGTCTTTGAGGCAGTGCACTGGAAAAAAAAGTAGTAAATGCAGCCAGCTGAGCAGGGCAGATTGCAGCCCTCCAGAAAGGTGCTTTCCTTTTGTCTCTAAGCTTGCCAAAGGGAGCGTTAAGGACCTACAGCACTTCTTACAGTAGCAACTTGGACAGGGAAGTACAGAGCATTGAGCAGGTTTAGCTGATGGGCTTTGAGTACAAAACTTGGTTGTATTATCTAAGCAAATGTCAGTGCTCTGGGTGTGCTGCATCTGGTTGGAAAGGTTCTGATCAAACCGACTGGGCAAAATGTCCGATCTCATTAATAGCACGTTTTTCCTTAAAACAACAAACATGAATGAAATAGTAAAATACCAGCATTTTGAAGGCCTAAAAATATTCCTCAGTCTCACATGTTCTTAAAGCATTATTCATTCACTCCTTCCTGCAGATCTGATGTGATGGGGCAGGGTGCAATGGGCATTTAGGGGAGGGAAATGGTGTGATGTTCGTGTCCCTTTGGCTTACTAGGAGAGAGAGGCAAGAGGAAAATTTGATGTTTGTTTGTGTTTAGTCCTGACGGTTCTCATTTGTTGTATTTTGACTGCTAAATTAGTTTTTATTTGCTGTTTGTCTTCCAAACATGTTATTGTATGTTCTTTTCTTGCAGTCTTTTAATATTTCAAGACAAAAATATTTGTAGTAAGATGATAAAGTAGAATAACTAAATGTTGTCATCAGAAAGCACTCAGTGAAGAGTTGGTGGGCTCAGAGATTTGCTCAGGTGGATGCATGTTGCAGATTAGTTGATAATAGGGATAATTCAAAGGAGAATCAAACTTACTGTGCTTATACTTATACTAGGTAATCAGAAGTAAATGCAATGTGCCTCAGGACTGGCAGTGTTAGAAATGAACAGTCTCTCACCACCTCTTCACAAGTAAAAAGTAATTTTGTGAGCCATGAAACTTAAGAAGATCATTTTTCTCTGGCACACCTTTGTGTGGGTTCCCTGCTGACTTGCGCTGCAGCTCAGTTTGCTCTGCAAGCTGCCTCTCAGCACATCCACTGCTTGTCTGTCTGTCCTCTGATGGACAGCCTGTTTGTCACAAAACATGGGGACTCTTAGCAGCCCTTTGTCCTTTTCTCTTCTGTCCAATGTGGCCAACTTGGCTGGAGTTATTAAAGGTAAGAATCTGTCTGATAATTGTGTGATCCTTTCACATCCTTTCACTTCCTTAGGAAACAGACTGGAGGAAGGAAAAAAAAAACTCCCAGTGTTAGCACTATTGCTTCACTACAAGTGGCAGGGAAACATTTCATTTGGAGAAAATGGAGCAGTTTTGCAATAGCCTAACTTTGGTGTGTGGGCACTGGGAGGATTACAGCTCGGTGACATGAAATCCTCATCTGACCCTGCTGAAAGCGTGTTCTCCTGGCAACACCTGGCTCCTCATTGGTGGGCCTCGGGTGCTTGTTAGTAAATGCCATTGTGCCCATGTGTAATGAGTAAAGGAGAGCAGCAGCGTGGCCAAGGTCATCCCAGAGGCTGTTGGCAGTCTTTGTATCTGCTGAGCCTCCAGCATCCCCGTCTTCCAGCCCTGGAAGCTCGTGGAGGCCTTGAATCACACCAACAGCTCTGTTACCTACAAAGCTGTGAGTACAGATCCTAGTCATGCAGAACTAAGCTTTGGCCCCGTTTTCATAGTGAAGATGAAAGCCGCTCTGCCAAAAGTGTATTTCAACTTTTTGTCTTAAAAATATGCTGATAATTAGGAATGTAAAGGGGCAGAACTCAGCTGCAGGATTGCTCATTTTTCCTGGCAAGACACTGCCTGCCAGCATTGTTTGGGCTCCAACTAACCCTTCGTTGTCTTCTATCTTGTTGAGGTCCTGAGCGTGCACAGAAAAAAAGGATTTATGTCTTTATATCATCATTTCTGGCTGTCTGCAGGATCCCCTTCAGCCATTTTCAGCAGTGCTCAAAAGTATGCTCTGCTGTTTTTAATCTTGTTTTGCTTTTTGTTTTTGCTGGTGGCACTCTTCCATGCCCGGAGACTTTCTTAATTTTTTACTTTTGTAGCTGTGCAGTTCCACCTTATTAAGCTGGATTCTGCTTCTGGTCTCACCCTTCACAGGGTTATCTCTTTTAATGGGTGAAAAAGTGCATATGCCAGCATTCTGCACTGGGAGTTCTAGTATGTGATGTGTGTCAGGGAGAGAGCTGTGCTCTGCTTCAAGTACTGTATAGTCCTGAGAAAGGAGAGCAAAATTCTGCAGTCTCCAACCAGATCTAGTTGGATCGTTGTTGAATATTACAAAACTTGAGTCCCAATTAGAAGGTTGGATTATATATATTTTTAATTATCCTTGTGATTATTTAAATTTTAGGATCCTTTGGGGGGAAAAAAAGTATTTTTTACATTTTTACTGAGCAGTATTTTAAACAATGGTTTAGAAAAGATATTGCTGTGCTGCTGGCTCCCAGTAGCATCAGCTATTAAGAAGTGTGTTAAATCCATGTGAATAAAAATGACACATTCTTAAAACACAAAATATCCTATTATAACAATGTATTCTGAAGAGTATTGCTCTTATCCATTTAGAGCTATGCTGATAAGCTAACTGCAGATCAAGCTGCTTGCATGTGTTGGGCAATAGTGAGCAGCTCGAACCACTTTCCAGCAAAAATACCATAGGCCTTTGCTTGACTGCTGTGCCGGGACTCCAGAGATTTCAGTGGGAGATACAGATCTCTGCAATGCTTCTGTGTACTTTTGCCAATCAAAGGCATTTACAGCATGTCAAAACAATCAGTGATTACTGCTCTGCAGTTTTAAGTTCCTTTTGCAAAAGAAAAGGACTTGTTCTTGTGCTTGCAGTGCCCACATAAGCATCTCTGCGTGCCACAGTAAAGCTTTCTTGTTTGTGTGCGTGGACCTGGTAGATATTTTTGCATACTGTATGGGTTTTTGCCAGTGTAGAATTGTGTTGGAACATAATGGATCAAGATCTGGGAACTGTTCTGGTCCAGGAGTCCCCCCGATGACTGGAATTCATGCTTCTGACTGGCAGCATATCTGCAGCACAGGGGTTTGGGGCAGCCCTGCTGTCCCTCAGAGCGATGGGATGGACTTGGGATGCCCTTTGCTGTGCTGGGCAGAGCTGCCTCTGCCTTGGCTGCCGCAGTAACGTAAGCCTCTGCAGGAAGCTGCTTTCTGTAGGCACACAGGGTTTGCAGCTCTGTCAGAGAGACATGTTTCCCATTTTGCAGGGAATGCAAATGCAGAGCAGAACACCCAGGAGGGGCTGCATTGCCTCTGCTCCCGCACCAGCCCTCCCAGGGAGCAGATCTGCCTCGTCCTGCAGGGGATGGTTTGTGACAGGGAGCCCTGCTGTTCCTGGGGGGGCAGCTCGGTGCTGGGGCTGTGGGGCTGCAGCTGTAGTCTGTGCCCCCCGGGCTGAGCCCCTCTGCTCCTGAGCCGGCATGAGCAATGGGAGGACTGCTGAAGGCAGGCTGAGAGCAGGCTGGGAGCACTACCTGAGAGGTCAGCAATTACTCAGCATTGCCGAGAGCAGCGTATTCAATCTGCTTATGCATCCTAGCCTGCACGCCACAATGTAGGCAGGCAGATTTCTTGCTTCCATGCTGGTAGCCCCTAGCAACACCATTTCATAAAGCCCTGCCCTGGGTTGAGAGGTCCAGGCTGCATTTTCTGTGCAGCATTCCTGACCCTAGAAGCCTGGCATCTGTTTACCGAATGAAAAAGCACAGTTACATCTTTAAAGCTCTGCTGCTTGGTTGGCAAGCAAACGTTGGGGAGTGCAGCTCTGCTGAGGCTGTGCAAAAAGAAAGCGATTGTGATTCATTAAGCAGATGACAGCAATGGGAGGAAAGAGGATAAAACTTGAAATCTGAAACCACCTGCGTTAATTTTAGCCATAATGGAAGCGGCTGTCCATGATGTTGCTGCACTATCAGATTTGCACGCCATGCGCTGCTCTCCCCACACCAGTGGCAGTGAGCTGCAGCCCGCTGCTCTGCTCTTTGGATGCGGGTTATAGAATCTGTTTGCTTCCTTCCAGCAGCAAAATGCAGCAGCAGCCTGGTAGCCTGATGGTGGAGTCATTAGGGAGGTTTCTGTGACTACAGCGCTGTGCCCCAGCACGGGTGCACTCATCTCTTTTGTTCCCGGTTCCAAGCAGCGATGCCTCCCTCACCCGTGCGCTCACACACCCGCGCTCTTTCTCTCTCCCTCCCTCCCTCCCTCTCTGCCTTTGATCTTGCTGATATGGGGAAAAATATCAGCTCCAAATCTTCAGCATATTTAACCAAAGCATCTGGTAGGATGGGAATAATTTGTGACCGAGTGCAGCAGCAGGGGGCTGCAGTACGGTTGCTTGTACTGCTTGCTTTCCATTACGACAAAACGGCAGCAATCACCAAGGAGTGCTGGGGCTGTTCTGCAGCTAAATAAGCACTCAGAGCCTTGCCATTCACAGGGGGCTGAGGTGGGGTGCTGGGAACAGAGAAAGCTTGCATCTCCTGCTCCCTCATTTACAGTTGGTGGAAGAGGTCTTCCTGAATGACAGCGAAAGTCTCATCCTTCCCTAGATTCCCTGGAGTTTTTGTCACAGATGTAAATGGCTGTAAGACGTTGCCACTGCTTCATATTTGGCCCTATTATAGTGCAGGAGAGAGAAGCCTGAGAGATGGGAGGCTCAAGGCAAAACCAGCAAAGGCATGAGAAATCCTGACCTCAGCTGCACGGTCAAACATTTAAGCAAGAGCATTAGCAGCCTGTCCTTGAGCTGTTTACTGCAGATTAATGCTGCGTGTGTATGTGCATGAAAACTTCCACAAGCTGTGAAAAGTTTCTTACTGCTCCCTGCAGTGATACCCAGCCAGAAGGGCACTAAAGGACTGTGGGAACAAAGGACTATGCTGTGGCATGGGGAGCAGGTGAGAGGTGTGTGACAGATGTGTGTGCATCCCTTACCCTGTCTGGTGCTGCTCCTTGGCCAGCAGTGTGAGTTGCTGGGAATATGACAAGGGGCTTAACTGCCCTGGGACGCTGCTTATGAGAAGATCCTTACTGCCTTGTAGTGCAGCACGATGTGTGATGTAAGATCTCTGTTCCTTTCTGGTCAGCATTCCCTGCTAAGCATGTCTTCATTCCTCCGCATTACTGATCATTTACAGCTGCTAGCTTTATTTCCTGAGAAAGCCTTAAAGGGCTGAGGCAACTGGACTGTGCTGTTCTGCAGTGCAGCCAGAGCTGGCTCCACATTTCAGGCAACTGAAGAGATCTCCTGTCTTGTTCCAGCAGACGTTGTGTGTCTCAGTCACAGGAGCCCACATTTTTCTGGGCTCTTGTCTGTCTCTGGACATCGTCCTTGTCACCACGCAGAGGAGGCTGGCTGTGGTGCTCAGGCAGTCAAGGTGTATTAGCCCAGAGCTTGGTAAACTGCCAGCACAGCCTTTGTTGCTCCAAAGCGTAGCATTGAGCAGCACATGATGTGTTGTGGAGGGAGATGTATTATCTCCCTGCCTTGCTGTCAGTTTGTAAAGTGAGTTACAGTGTTTCCCCCTTCATACTTTCTCTCGCTGTTACAGTCTAATAACTGTATTTAAGTCATGAATTATTGAACTAATAATCACATTATGGGCACTTACTTAAAAACAAATAGTGAATGTCAGAAAATAATGAGTTCTGGAGAAATATCTGGCAATCTTTTTCCTGTATATTGCTGGTGATGAAGAGGCCCTCCAACAGCCTGTTGTGTTGTTTGTGTGCTTTCTTGCATGCAGCTGAATGAGAACTGAATGGGAGCCTCCACCTTCCAGCAGCGTGTATCTTCCCTTTGTGTGCATATGAGTAGCGCATTCTCCTTTTATTTATCAATTCATCAGCTGTGTTAAATAAGAGAAGGGTGCCAGCACAGTGCTGCAGCCTGCATTGCTATGCCCCTGGCTGCAGGGCATGGTCTGGAGGTCTCATCCATTCTCTAATTTAGGCATAATTTCACTTAGGCCTAGAAGACGAGCACCCAATCCTTTCGCAGAGAGGAGCCCTGTGATGTTCCAAACAAGGCTCTGGTTTCTCTGTCCCCCGTGGTGTCCTTTCAGCAAGACTAAAAGGACTTGAATTAGTGTCAGCGCTCAGAGAGTTGCACAGCCAGCAGATGCTTTACAGTGAAGGAGAACATCCTTTGAAAACAATCTGGTGTTTATTAATCAACAAGAATTCAGTGTTTGGGGTCCTTCAGCTGGAATAAAGAAGAGAAGCACATGTGGGCCTGGCCTCCTGAGTGAAAACAGGCAGGTTGCTTCTCTTGGCTGCACTGAAGAGCAGATTTCTTATGGCAGTGGTATGTCAGCACCTTGCTTTCAGTTCCAGTGACATTTGGCAGGATTCTGTATGCTTAAGTTCAGATTGAATTGTTTAAAATGCAGGCAGCAAGCCACTCACCTGCTCTGCAGTGTTGCCCTATAGATTTTTAGATTCTTTGGGCTCTCACTTCTTAGCCAGAGTTCTCTGGGTACTTCATTTTAGATGCTCACATATGCCCAGAAGCATCATTTCTGGTAGGACAGGCACTTGGAGTCATCAAGGTTGGAAAAAATCTCACAAATTATCGAATCACAGAATCATTAAGGTTGGAAAGTCTACTAAGATCATCGAGCCCAACAATCAACCCATCGCCACCCCGCGCACTGTTGAGCCCTGTGTTATGTGAAGCTGCACTTTGTTTCTGGTTTGTACGGATAGGCACCTGGACTCTGCTATTCTGTTGCAGGAGACTGTAAACTTTGAACTGGACCAGATGGAGGGGCAGGGGAATGGCCAAAAGCAGGCATTAGGGCTCCAGGGAAAGGAGAGTGCAGGAGCCTCTTCCCTGATGTGCGTTGTGTTCCACTCTGAGTGCCACCATCACCACCAGTGTGAGGTGGGCTGCTGTTGCTGCTCCAGTGTCTCAGAGATGCCATTTGTTCCCCACTTGCTGTAGGAGTTATTTAGGTAACCCTGTGAGACAGACAAATTACCCTCCAGGCTTTTAGAAGGCAGTATCCAAGTTTAACAGTTAAATTAAGCAGACCAGATTTTATCACCTTCATGTATTGCAATGCTTATGAAATCATCAAAACTTTGCTCGTTGGTCTTCTGGTGTCTCTCCAAAGTGTTTCTGTCACAGCTGGGCAGGGGCTCTGCCACAGGGCCGCACCGTTTGTAGTAATGCTGTGTCCTTTTCTGTCTCACAGATTGATGAACTCCCTGAAGGAGCTGTGAAGCCTCCAGCAAATAAATACCCCATCTTTTTTTTTGGGACTCATGAAACGTAAGTGAACAAGCAAGGTGTTTTCCATTGAGAATCTCATCTGCTTCAGCTGAAGTTGCCTCCACTGGTTTTATTGGAACAAATCCTAACTAAAGCCATTGGGAGACTAGAGACAGGTCATATGAGCCTAGCTTGTTTGTGTTAACTTACCAGAATGAAACCTGAAGGTAGGTGTACATGATAGCAGAGATCAGGCTGTTGTATTCAGACACGTTTGGGCTCCTGCCCTGGATGAGAACTCAGTAAAATGAAAGGAAGCAGACCCCAGAGTCTCACGCAATCCTCATATAGCTTTGAAATATATGCATTCCTTTGAGATTTGTGCTGGGGATATTGTGGGATGGAGCTCTCACAAGGGCTGGAAGAACAGAGCTGGCCGACCTCGCAGGAGAGAAAGGGATCAGAACAGAGAGGGGAAGTCAGGTCTCATAGTAATTGCTACAAATACAGAGTTTCGCCTTGTCAGCCTCTAGTCTATTTTAAACTGCAGTTTAAAAAGTATCTGAGCTAGTTTTTAAAAAATCACCATTTCCATTTGGCATGTAATATTTACATTCTAAAGCTCTCCTACTTGCAAAGAACATGCTTTTTTGGAAATGTTTAAGAAAAGAGACATGAAAAAATGAAATTCTGATCACATTTTAAATTCAGTTATAGAGGTTTGAAGTTATAGTCAATGTTTTTGTTTTCTTCTGAGTTTTACAGATACTCCATAGCATAACAAGGTCCCCAGCTCATGCATCATGTTTCATTTTTAAGACCCTTAAGGATAATTTCTGCATAATCAAAATCAAAATAGCTTCTAGTTAAAATATTTCCTGCTGCTGCTGTAATGAAATAATCTGATGTTTTTATATGTTGTAAAGTACTACTGCTATCATGAGGTTATCTAAGAAGATAAACAATAAATAAACTTTTGATGCTTTGAAATCAGAAATCAAAATGAAATCTTAAACTTTTTTCCTCAAAATGGTTCTCAAGAAAAAAATCCGACTGCTGTTATTGGGAATGAATGAGCCCCAAATTGCTCATCGCTTTTGTTTTGTACTTCAGTAGTCTGTGATCTTACTGCAGCACCTGAAAGCGGGAAGCATTTTGTAGTTATTACCCTGGTAATCGAGGAAGCCTTACTGTCAATAATGAACTGTAGAATGCAGCTCATGAGTTTTATAACTGAGCAGTAGAAACTGTTACACACTCCCATGGCAATGAATGCATTTCAAAGCCGTGGACAAATTTTCAGTGTTCACTATACAGGGAATCACACATAAGACTGCATAAATATTTCCAGACGTTAGTGCTGAGAGAAATTGAGGAAAGTTATGGAAAGTTTCCTAAGGTTTCTCTTTGTTACTTGTGTTAGAAGTGCTTGTTCTTGTTGATGTCGGGCAGATCGCTGCGGCTCAGAAGCCCACCTGCACGAATGGGCAGCTTCTGCACCCAGCATGTCAGGAGAATAACTGAGTTGTGAGGGTGGGCTCCCAGACCCTGCACTCAGAGAGCACAGAGTGAGCTGCAATTGCTGAGATGGTCAGGAAAGTAGGACAGTGATTATAGTGTAGGACAGTGAAACTTCTTCAGCTCTGATCCTTGGTGACGTGGAACCTTCCGTGTGGGAATGAAGCATTGTGTTATGATTTCAACTTCACATTTTTAATGCAACTTGTGGTTAGGGGCCTGCTTTGCAGGGGGCTGGACTCGGTGATCTCTAGAGGTCCCTTCCAGCCCCTCCAGTTCTGTGATCAGCTCTCCTTGTACTGCAATACAGAGCGCAGGAAGCACCAGATACAGAGAGTCAGTGGAAAGAAAGTGGTGCTTTCTTCAGTTTTATACAAGAACTTAGAATTGTGCTGTAAATTAAGCAAAGTAGGATAAATGACCATTCTCTTTGGTTTTTACATGCATTGTGGTATCTGTACCTAAGATTAGTTGGTACAGCATGTAGCTGACATGGAGCAGCAGGGCACAAACTCTTCCTTTGCTTTGCTGTCTGAAAAACAATTTGGCCACAAGCACCCTGTGTGTCTCATTGTTTCCTTGTATTACTCATCTGCCTATACTCGCCCATTGTTTCTTCTTATACAAAATTATAAGATTTTTGGGAAAGAGAACATTTTTATTGTGCTTGCACAGAACCCAGCACGTGGGGGCTCATTCCATGGAAGAAGCTGGTAGTGTTGATGATGATAAATTCCCCTGCTTTTTCTGTCCAGTAGTACGGGGGGCATGGTTTTGCCCCTGAGTTCTAGGCATTCCTTAAATGCTTTCTCTTTTCCTACGATATTATTTTTAGGCCTTTCTGGAATTGTAACACATAGGATTGGAGGTTTGCTCCCTTGCTATTGCAGGCAATTACGTCATGTAATCCCTTTCATAAACTGTTTGAGTGCCAGTTCCCAGCAGCAGCTAATATAATAAATGAGACTCAGTTTAGTTGTTTCTAGAGAGACACAGCATGATTTTGCAACATCAAACATGGGGATGGTGAGCCAGTCCATGAAATCAGACTCACAGCAGTAACCTAAAGCCAGTGGGTAGGCGAATGAAGAAATAAAATGAAAAACAAAAAATGAGAATGAGTAGAAGAATAAGAAAAACGTTCACTCTGTTAATGTTTTTAATTGGAACAGGAGGAGTCTGAGTCCTTTTTTGTGTCTTACCTTTGTTAAAATGCAGTGCGTTCCTGGGGCCCAAAGACCTTTTCCCATATAAAGAATACAAAGATAAGTTTGGGAAGTCGAACAAACGAAAAGGATTTAATGAAGGCCTGTGGGAAATAGAAAACAACCCTGGAGTAAAGTTTACTGGATATCAGGTAAATGAGTTTCACTTCTATTTCTCCTTATCTTTCTTGTTTTCTTCTTTGAAGACTTCTTATCTATGTAAGCGTTGCATGAGTGATGATGGAATGGCCTGGTTTTGCTGCAGCTAAAAAGTTTCACAGCTGGTGATTGGAGTAACAGAAAATAGAAAGACAACTGCAGTCCTGCACTCTGTGACAAACTGAGCTTCAATCGTGCTGCAGAGCCCTTTGCTTCCTCTGATATTCTGGGGTAGTGAAGGGGAAGATTCTGCAGCACATTTAGCTGCATTAAAAATGGAAGGTTTCATTTACTCCCCAAAACCACAACTTCTTTCTGTTGTTTATTTTTATATCAAGTTTAGTGCATTTTACCCAGACCTCGAGGTCGTGGCACTTTTGATCTTTACATTGGTCACATACAGCACATAGGATACCCCTGTCTGTGTTGTGAGGGGTGAGAAGGCAGTTTGGGGCTGCTGTTCCCAGACTGTAGCTGCTGTGCAACAGCTCTCCCTGTTGGAGGTCAGGAGGAAAAAGTCAGCACAGCTGGGGGGAGAGGGAGAAGAGCAGTCAGTGGGCTGTATGAAGCCAGAGAACTTTTCTCATTAAAAAATGGGGTCCTTTGAAGGTAGAAATCACCTCCAGAAGATAGCAAACGCCTATTACAGTATTAGCAGAAACCCTTACAAACCAGAGATACAGACCACCTGCAGACAAGCTGCTGCCCCTCTCTGTTCCTGTTTTATATTTTCAGCTCTGCAGATGTTTTGCATACACTTGGGGATTTAAAAAAAATATAGTGAATAGGCTGTGGGAGATGGGCTGTCAAAGAGCTCTCAGCCTTCTGGTCAGTGTTTGCTTTTTCCTAATACTTTTTCTTGCCCTTTGGGGAGCCCGTAACAGCCATCTTTTCTCCAGAATAAGTCTCCCCTGTTCAGCCAAAAGGCCACAGGTTTCCATAACTTTGCCCAAAGTAGAACTCACCAGGTCTTTCCACAGCCCTGAATTCTGCAGCCCATGCACTTTTGTTATCAGATCAGTTTCTGTGTAAATCCTTCAGAATGTGCTATCCCAGGATCTGTATCTAATAACCATTTTCAAGTGGTGGCTGAGAAAACTGCCTTTACAGTCCTTTCTCTTGGTAATTGCAAGAATATCCTGAGCTCTTCCTGTCTAGAACGATTAAAGTGTGAGTTCTCTATTACTAGGGCTTTCTGTTCATTCAGAACAGCTGCACTACAGAATGTAGTGATATTTTTGTTATATTCGTATTGTTATTCTATCACTATTGTTACTTTAAAGGCAATTCAGCAACAGAGCTCATCAGAAACTGAGGGAGAAGGAGGAAATACAGCAGATGCCAGCAGTGAGGAGGAAGGTGATCGGGTAGAAGAGGATGGAAAAGGCAAAAGAAAGAATGAAAAAGCAGGCTCAAAACGAAAAAAATCCTACACTTCAAAGGTAATCTTCTGAGTTTTTCCATAGTTACCCATGTGTGTTTATAATCGAGACATCAGGCACCTTGTGGCGATCCGTCCTTTCTTCTTTAGCATTGTAACTCCGTTACCATAACCATGGCGTTCAACCAAGACAAGGGAAAGTGCTCTTGCTGTTTGAGACAGCCTTGGAGAGGCAGCAGTTGAAATTCTCTACCCTGTTCTTGTGCTTATGCTTTGAGAAGTTATATGGAAAGAGTTCAGAAAGGCTGGAAAGAAAATTCATTCAAAGTTAGCCAGAAATTCTCAGAGTTTTCAAGGAGTTGAGGAGTTAGATACGTTTAGAGTCCCCATAAGGAGCAATTGAAATGCTTAAGAGTTGTGCATCTTGCAGAATGTGAGCTGAGGTTTGATCCTTGTCTAGGAGAATTCAAGCTTACTTCTCCCATCTTGGAGATGTGTGACTGTCCCACATATTGTGGTAAAAGGCAGCGTAGGGTCAGGTGTGCTCAGCTTCTCCCATTGTAGCTGTCTGTAAAATTCTTCAGTACAGTAAACAACAGAATGGGAGTGAGGAAGAGCTGTTCAGGTTGCCCAGAGAGGTGGTGGGTGCTCTGTCCCTGGAGACACTGCAGGTCAGGCAGGACGGGGCTCTGAGCAGCTGGTCAGCTGTAGGTGTCCCTGTTCAGTGCGGGGAGTTGGACCAGATGGCCTTGAAGGGTCCCTTCCAACTCAAACCATCCTTTGATTCTGTGATTCTAAGAACTAATTCTGTAAGCAAGTAGGGTAATTAATTACTTTCATTTTAGTGCTTGCCCTACCCTGTGAATATCTAAGTAGCAGCATAGATGAGAAAGCTAAGGGTAGTGTGTCTCAGGGGGCCTTGTAATGGCTGGCCAATGTAATCACCTGCGCAGGTGACAACTGTAGGTTGAAATGCATTCTTCTCTTGACATCTGTGTGAAAGGGAGCAATGCTGTAGTCGCTTCTCCAGTTCTGTGCCCACCTCCATATCTGTCCTTTGCTTAAAAAACTGTTAGGTCTGGCAGTCACATTCATTCACATTCATGTTATTCTTCTGGACGTGAAAAATAATGGAAATGAAAAGAAGCAAGCAAACAATATGATACAGGTTTAATTTGGGGAGGAGCAGGGGCTTTTGTGGTTCATCTGCTGAACAAAGTCTTTTAAGTAATTTCACCCCCTTTGTATGTTTTACATTAGGAATTCAGGTCTGGTCTACCATCTTCTCTGCAGAAGATTCTGGGCAAACAGAGGATTAGGAAAATGGTGGCTTAATGCCACAGTTTATCCTTTTGTACTGTAGAATTGCATAACATAAAGGGAGTAGGAAAGATATATTGGTTCCACATGGCCTTAATGTTAATTTATTAAAGCTGACAGCACTAAAAAATATGGAAAGCAGTTCTGCTAATGTTATTCTCATTTTACATCTCTGTGTTTAATCAAAACTTTTGTCAAGCTGGCACCATCTGTTTCATTAACTAACAAAACCTACAGGTGACCCAACACTAATACCCATCTCCTATTACTGTGTCTGTCTTATAGTCAGCTGTGCTGCCAACCTGTGTTGAACACAGAATATCTTTTTGCTTCACTGATGTCAGTAACTCCAACTACTTTTCACCCCACGTATCCTCCCCAATATACACATGATCAGGCAGATCTGCATTGCAGATACATTATAAAAGTGTCTTTCTAAGGCTGAAGCTCAGTTTTTGCTTTATAACTTTGTTGTTGATCATTTTAGAAATCCTCCAAGCAGTCACGGAAATCTCCTGGAGATGAAGATGATAAGGACTGCAAAGAGGAAGAAAATAAGAGCAGCTCTGATGCTGGGGATGCAGGCAATGACACAAGAAACACTTCTTCAGATTTGCAGAAAACCAGTGAAGGGGTAATCTTTCATTAGTATAATTCTCTGTACATGTGATTTGCTCCCAGAAGGCTGTGAAGTTAGGGGTGAAAGGCACTGTGTCACAGTGATCTGTGCATACCACATGCAGATCCTTCTGCATTGCGTTTCAGCAGGTAGAATGTGTCTAGAACAGAAACATGGGGCTGGTCCCCCCAACCAATCCAAATTTTGCCCTAGTTAAATGATGGAATGAGAAAAGATGCTGTAAGCACTATTTTTATTCCAGCACTGGCATGGATGTCAGCTGAGAGTAACTCCTGAAAACCATGAGTTGCAATGATGCAAAGTTGATGCAAGAGCAGAATCAGACTGTTTGCACAATGCATTTTGCCTCACTGAAGAGCCTGCTTATCCTTTCACACCTGTTTAAAAGCTGTTCCATCCCACAGACTTCTTTAGAGTTCATGAGGATTCCTGTGCACCTTACAGTCTCTGCATATTGCAGATTTTAGAGCAGACCTTGCCTTGGGATATGGCCTTCCAAGGAGAAGGTGTGCGATGTATTGTATGCAATAGCATATATATTTAATTTTTAATGTGTGTATACATAAAATGTGTGCATACACATATATTTAATTTTATATAGTGTATATATCATTGTATGCAGTTTCAGACACCCTCCTTGTATGCTTATGTCAGTGGTGTGTTTGTGTCAGCGTTTTGTCACGACCACGGCAAAAGAGAGGAAAGCTGCAGTGCGGGGTACTGGCATGGGGATTGGTTAATCATCCCTTTAACAACCAGCACTATTTCTGTGCCTTTGGAGCAACACAAGCCTCTGTGCTCCAGCATTTACTGCTCCTCTCAGAACCAGTCTTGCATGGTTGGTTCCCCTGCCAAAGCTCTGATGCATGGCCAGCAGCCGAGCTGTGCTGTCATCAGAGCTGCTGAGTGACATGGATTCCAGGTCTGAGAGGGAACCTGACAGCACAGGCTCCCTTCTGACATTGCTGAGGTGCCTTAGCATCCAGCTGCATGCTCAGCTTCAGCCCAGAAAACGCAGCCTCTGGGGAGCTGCTGTCATCTCGTGCTTAAGACTCCTCCAAGAGCTTCCTGCCTCCGTGTCTCTCTGAGGTACAAAGCATCAGGCTTGTGGCTCTTTGCCTTGTGAAGACTTTGGTGTGTGGCTCCTGTGGTCAGGACTCTGCCATTCTCCCAGTACAAGGAGGTGCCAGCCCAGCACCTCCCTCGAACCATCCGGGGGCTGCAGTGCATGGCTGTGTTCTGGCCGGCGAACACTGAGCGCCTTCCTGTCCTCAAAGAGGTGTTTGTGTGGAAAAAAATGACTGCAGTGGCTGTCTGAGCTGGCAAGAGGCTTAAGAAGGTTTGCTTTGTTTCCCAGGTTTGTAGCAGTGTCAGGGGATGGCTGTGAACTTCAGGCAAGCTCTCCGTGTAAGAACCAAATGTTTCCTGAGTTAGCTCAGCCACGGATTCAGTGACAAAAGTCCCCAAATCCAATCCCTGCTATTCTGTGTCAATAGCAGCACGAGCCGCCCGGCTCATCCACCATCAGATGGCGCCAAGAGAACAGGCAGAAGTCTTGTGGAAAGAATCGGTGAGGCAGAGGAAAGAAAAGGTTTCCCAAGGAGGCTGTGGATGCCCCATCCCTGGAGGCATTCGAGGCCAGGCTGGATGTGGCTCTGGGCAGCCTGCTCTGGTGGTTGGCGACCCTGCACGTAGCAGGGGGTTGGAACTAGATGATCTTTGAGGTCCTTTCCAACCCAGGCATTCTGTGATTCTAGGAAAAGGATGAGTTTGGGGCGTCTCGAGCAGAGAGCTGCATTACCCTGTGCTGGTTACCCATGGGGCTGGCGGGCTGGGAGGTGCTGCACAGCTGTGGGGACGCGGAGCCCCGGCCGTCCCACGGTGTGCCCACACAGGGGCTGAGCGGTGTGAGCAGATCTGGTCTTCCTAACGTGAGGGAGCAGTCGTGTTTGGCAAAGCCTGGCCCTCCAGCTGCGGGCTGTCCCTCTCTCGGGGTCAGAGGAGCTGTGTCTCAGGCACCCCTGTACCCTCCGCATCCTGGGGATGCTCCTGAAAAATTATCTGGAGCCGAGCCGTGGCCGCAGCGCCTTCCCCTGCACTTTGTTAATGAAATGCCTGGCCTCCAGGGGGCAGAGGAAAGCTCAGAAATGGCCTTCCTAAAGACTCAAAGCTCAGAGCAAATAAAAGTATTTCCAGCACTATGATGACTTTTTTTCAGCCAATTTCATACCTTCCAAGGGCTCAGCTCGAGATGTTTTTTTATCCCTGGGATTGACAAAGCTGCTTTCTTTCCTTATCTCGTCTTTTCTTTTAGCTTCTCTCTCATCCTTGAGATCTACAGACAGTCCTCGTGCCCCGCTGTAATTGCACTCACCACCACCACCTGCAGCTCAGGCTCTTGCTCTCACTGTGCTGTGTGTCCTATTCCCTCAGTGGAAAGATATAAGGTTTTACTGTCTACTATTAGTGAACTAATCTACCTGAATAACATTCCTGAAGTAAGGCAGCCCACCCCAGAGCTTGCTCAGTCCCCCGTGACAATTCTCTGCTGTTAAATACTGAATGGTGGTGGCTTTTCCAAAACACCCCATAAACAGAATATTCCCATGGAAAGGGATCCATGGCTCTGTATGCCTTTCTTTATAGGGTGCAGCGTTAGCTCACAAATCAGTGAGTTCATGGCAACATACTTGCATTCTGCAGGTAAATCTCTTGCAACCTGTGTGTTTGGTTCTTGGCTGGCTGATGTTAGAGCTGATCTCCTCAATCGCTGTTACTTTCACTGCTCTGGATGCCCATATAATCAGCCTGACTCCTGACCGTAGTCTCTAAGCTATAAGGAAGTATTGACTGTTAAGCTCAGCACATTGGGGTTGTTTTTTCTTGAGGCATTTACTGTTTTATTTGCTAGTCCAGATACTGTCTTGATAAGTGAGAGTTGTGTTGGTGGCTGCCTGTGTAAGGATGCCCATGGATGCTTTTCAGGAGGTGAATTATTTTACTGTCTTTGAAAGGCTAGATTTGTTGGAAATTCAATATGCGTGTTGTTAGGTTTGGGTTTTTGCTCCTGCTGCAGCCAGAATACTGAAGTGAGATAAAGGACTCTGATCTTTTTACTCACACTGACAATCAGTTGCTAACATGGGAGGTGGTGGATCTATTTGTGGAGGCAACTGCTTGCCAACATAAATAAGGGGATCAAAATCTGCTCCAAAATTACTGCCATCTGATACTATTGCAATCGGGAGAACATATTTAAAACAGCCTGTGTCCAAGGCACGTTTTTCTGCTGTGATGTTCTTGTGGGGTAGCAACAATTCTGCTTACAGTTTTAAAAGAAAAGCGTTATGGCCATGCTGGCCTGGCAAACCCAGGTTCACCGTGGCTTTCTGATGTGATTTTGAGCAGTTTGCTTTGGCTCTTCCTTTTTTTTACTTCCCAAGAAAAACGTGGACCAGACTGCACAGCAGCTTTGGGGTTTTATCAGCATTAAACACATAGCATTTAGGGCTCTATTCAGTGTAAAAGCATTATGTGGGCATTCTGCCAGAGAACTCAAATGGAATGTGCACTCCTTTCAAGTAAGTTAAAATCTACCCCTCCAAAAAAGACAACTTTGGTAAAAATGCAGAGTAAAAATTTCTGTGCAAAATGACATGGAGGCAGGCAGTGAGCTGCTGTGTGAAGGTGAGCAATGGCTGCTGCCTTCATACAGCTCTGGACAGCAGCACTGCTCAGCGAGGCAATGGAAGGTAACGCAGGAGGAGCATGAATGGCTGAATGCAAGCTGAGGTTCGAGCAGCTGGCATAGACGAAATAGACTGTCTGTGTCTCTGTCTGCACTGAATCTCGTAATCGTTTTGACCTCAAACCAGCATGGAATAACAACGATCATGAAGAGCAAGAAAATAATTTTCCTTCTGCCCATCCAAGGAGAGAACAGGAGAGCTGAGTCGCCACGTAATGCTAAAGAAGGAATTTTCAGAACAAAAAGTAAATTTGGGGGCTTATTTCTGTTCTCTGCTGTCTTTATGCTCAGTCCTTCTGTTAGAGCACCAGGTTCAATTTTATTGATGCCTGAAGCCTCTTGCTTGCATCATCCACATTGTGTGCTGTTTTTTCTGCATGCAGCAGCACAGACAAGTGCAGCACATTTTGCACTGTGCCTTACAGGGAAGCTGAGCGGTGTGTTCAAAGATGATGTGAGGGGATTTGTTTCTGAAGAGAAATGAAACCATGGAGACCATGGAAACTGCGCGGCTGTGCCACATCCTCCTTCAGCCACATCCTTGTTCAGCAGATGACATGGGAGCCCGGCAGTCACACTGCCCTGCTGAATGAAGGAGCCAGGAGAGATCCAGGTGCTCCTGTACAGCCGCACATCCCGTGGGCTGCATGCATGTGGGGAGGAGCGCTGCTGGCTCCTGGGAAAGCAGGCAGTGTGCATGGGGCACACTGTGTGTGTCGTGGTGGAAGAAGATGCTGCGAACTGCTGAAGTCCTAGAGCGTGGTTCATGCACCTGGTTCTTTGTTCTCCCTGCTGTGCTGCACCATGGCCCAGCAGACACATCTGTGGGTAATGGAACTGTTAATGTTCGCAGCACACCACGGGAGCAGGGTGCTACCCAACCTGCTGGCATTAACCCAGTGCTGCATAGTTGTTAATAAGTGCAAAGCTTTAGTGCTGCAAAAGGACAGCTTTCCTTGCTGGATCTGGCAGCAGTGCTGCAGGGACCAACTGCTTCAGCAACCATTCAGCCTTACCAGGACTGGCTAGCAGCTGTCACTACGAACTTTGCTTGAAGGTGCTGATTGACTAATCGTTTGGCATTGCCCTATTGGGTATCTGCACCACCTTCTGAAGGGAAGAGAAATGGCAGTGAAACCCTCCAAGCCATGTCTCCAAAGCATCTGTAAGCACAATCTCATTGAATCTTAGAGAGCAGCGAAGTCCTGGACCCTTGGTGCTTGGGATGAGCTACGTCACTATGCTTCTCCAGGGTAGGCGGGGCTCAGGCTGCTGCCTGTGAGCCATCATTTGTGTGCAAGCATTTTGGAGTAACCCCTTCTCATGTGCCACTAGTCAGGTAGACCAGGACTCACAGGTGGAAAGTGCATTACTTACTGCTTGAGCTGCAGTAGTTTGCAAACTCTTTGTTGTTAGGACAGAAGAACCACAGTGAACTAACAGACCCCACAGTTCAGAGGAGCAGCCACCAGACTGGGATCCCAGTGGGCACTGGAATGCTCTTATCCTCTAGAGCAGAAAAGTGTATTCTTTTCTAGCCATGGCATCACGCACAGCAAGTATGATGGGCCAGAATGGGAGAGAGCTTGGGCAGCAAAATGTTTGCGCAGAATTGTTAAAATATCTTATATTCTCTTACAGATCCTCTGTAAAATGAAATTTCTGCCATCCCCAGTGGATTTAACCTGTCACCAAAACTCCATAATTTCTTGAGATGATTGTTTTCTTGGCCAAATACATTATCAGTGCCTTCATATTGCTTGCACGTTGTGTTTTTTTCTGTCAGGGTGTGGGTGGACAAGCATTAATGTCCTGAATTCTTTACAAGAAGGAAGGGTAAGGTAGCCAAGTAGCACTGCCTGTCTTCATGCTGTTGGATAAAAGTAGTGTGTCCCTGTGTCTGCAAGGGAGTTTAGCTCTCTCTCTTTAATGTCAAGAAACAGACTTGGAGATGCTTGCCAAGAGGCCATGGGGATGGTCTGATGCCGTTCCTGCTAGTGTCAGTGGAAGCCAGAGCTGACCTTGACTCAGTCTTGAAGTGGAAGTTTCTTCCTTTTCTGTCGTCTCTTTAGAGTGAACTCCAAGCCAAACTATTTCCCTTTCAGAAGTAACGTTCAGACGCATTAGCTATGAGAAGTGTTTGTCTTTCTTTGTGCCTGTGAAGCGTTCATTTGTTTGAGCCAAAGAGCATCCTCACCACAGAGCATGCAGGAGTACAGCAGCCCTCAGCTCCTGCACGAGGCCATCAGTGACATCTGGCTGTGTGTACTGCAAGACACTATTAAGGGATTGGGGAAAAAGAAAAACAGCTCGTTACACATGCGCCTTGAGTTGCTCATTTGAATAAAGCCCTGAATGTTTGAACTGTGCTCTTCAATGTTTTGTGGTGGTCTGTTGGGTTGATGAAACGTATGCAGTTTTCTCCTGGAAAAAAAAAAATTGCCAAAAATGTCATTTGAAGAGACCAAGCAGCTGTTTGTGCCGGCAGCTCTGAAATGTAGCAATAAGGCATTAATTATATCAGGTTTGTTAGAGCAAGCTTTTTTGTACATGAAATGTGATTTTTTTTTTCTTTCTCTCTTTCTCTCTTTCAGACTTAACCAACATAATGACTGCTGAATATTAAGGGAAAACACAAGAAGGTTACATGTTTGGTTGTCTAATATTCTTGGATTTGATATGAGTCATCACATCTGTTCATTAGTATCATCAACAGCATCCCAGTTTGTATGCACATTATTCACATTCCTATCTGTTGTGTTTGCAGAAATGACATTTTACCCTTTTTTCTAAGGGTTGCGTTTCGATTTTCATATTATTTGGTTGCATGAAGTTGCCCTTTCCCAGTGGCTGAGGTTTATGAAGATGCCGCATACTTGAACATGTTTTAGATCCCTTTTCTAAACAGAAAAGGTGTAACTCCAGATTATATCATTCTATATCAGCATTTTTTTTAAACACAAGTAAATCTTGGCAAAGAGTCCCTTCCATACAACGCTACAGTATTTTCCACCCACAGACATTAGTTTAAATTTCCCTATGGCCATGCTTTCTTGGGTTTTGATCCGTTTACAACATGAAAGAAAAAATCTTTTTGCGTTGAGATCACCACCAAGTTCAATAATGTAATACAATACCTTTCCTTCCTAGAAGTACCTAGCTAGTTATACTCTTAATACTTCTCAAAATCATGATGTAATGTACACTATCTGACTTAGTTCCTATATGTGAAGTTAGTGAAAGTCTTTTTGTGTTTCTTTAGATTAATACAAGGATTTTTTCCAATGCCAACACAATTTGAGATCATTCATTTGGATGCTTTCCACTTTTAAGCTTACTGTGATATAGAACCCTATGGGAAACCAAAAGAAAACATCGATTTTAATTAATGAAAGGCTTAAAAAGGATGCTGTCATTCTGGCTTTTTTTTCCTTTTGGAAATAGAACTAGACTAGTAAGTAAGCATTCCAAATCCATTATTCTGTGTACATTATTGTTGCTATTGTGATAATAGAGATTTTTATTTATTTTTATGCCAGCTTTTATTGTGAAAACATATTTAGTCTGGTTTTATCAATCCTTGTTATGCTTGTCCTTGGAACATCTTTTGCGTATTCAAGGTTTGTAGTTGACGAGTTTACTGTAAAAAACTAAAAAAAAAAAAAAAAAACCACAACAAAAAAACAAAAAACGAAACAAAAAGAAAACAAAAAAATGTATTGTTTTTACAGAATAAATTTATTGGAATGTGTATTGGGAGTAAGGTTTGAGGTTGTAAGCAACTAAGTTAGCGTCATATTTGGCTTCATACGTGTAATAATGTGAGGTATTAATGTAAGTCAAGTATTAAAGCAAAACATTCTGTTAACATGAGTTGACCATAATAGATACAAGTGCAGGTGAGATCTTTATTTTTTCTGTACTTTGCCTTTTCTGGATAACAGGAGGTTATTAAATTCACCTTGAATGTATTCAAAGTTTCTTTAAAAACATTAGAAGTGACATCAGAGGTGCAAATGTCTGTGAGACATCGTGTTGTTGCAGCCCAACAGCTCAGGGCTTGTTTTCTTGGGAGGACGGGGTTGGAGCTGTCCCAGACTCGAGCGCACGTGGAAGGATTCCGCACCAGGGAGGTTGGGTGCTTGAAGGAAACCATTGCTTAAGTTCCCTTTTACCAAGAAGCACTGACAAAGATGTGCTGTGGTTTTTGGGCCTGCCCTGTGGTGGAGGTATGAAACCATGGGTTCTGTCTTCTGAGCGCTGCTACGAACCACGCCTCAGTGTTTCACTGCGGAGCGTGAACGCATGACTTTCCTGCTGCTCTGAAAGTCCCCTTGTGTAGAGTGCAACATGCATGCGCATGAGCTGATGCTTTCCTGTTACTGATCAGGTTCAAAAAGAAAACTGAAATTCTCCAAGTCAAAACACCCAAAATTCAACATCCCCAAAATAAAGTGTGTGCAGTTAAAATGTATCAGCCAATTTCATCTGCAAGAAAGGCACTAAATATCCTGCTTGAAGTATCAGTAGCGATTGCAAGCAGAAACCTAAACAGACCGAGCAAGGTGTCTGTATATGCTGCTACTTGTTTATGGCCTAACACCGTCAGCAAAAGGAGCTGCACAGGGTAACGCTTCAGCAGAACCCTCCTCTTGGAAAATGCATGTTAGTGTGGAAGGGCTGCTGCTCAAGGCAGGGAGCACTCCATGTCCAGCTCAGAAACACAAGTGAGCACATGCTTAACTTCGAGCAGATGAGTAGTCCTTGCAGAAGTGAATCCTTGAAAGTATTAAGAAAACTATACGACTTGCATAGCATAAATGGAGTCATACCATCACAGTGGATTGCTTCTTGAAAGATTTCTTGGGGTTTTTAACAAGCTGACCCACGAGACATTACTTTTTGACAAATAAAACATGTGCATGTTACAGAGTTATGTATGTTAATTTCTGACACTTGAAAATCTTGACCTTCACATTCTGTAGTAAGTTTGCATAGGGATTGCTAACTGATATTCTTCAGTGTGTGGACGCAGAACACTGCCACTGTTATTATTTAATTCCATGCAATATTTTAAAAATGAACCATATACGAAGTACGAACTGTGCTTGGAGTCAACATGTTGAGAAGTGATATTGAAAGCAGTTATCTTTATTTTCCCTTTTTGAGTCAGGTGAACAAACAAGGCCATGCATCTCCACACAGCTGTGCAATCTGGCACACCTCATTTGGGTTCTGTCCGAGCAAGTTCCATTACATCCAAACCCAATTACATACACAGCCAAAAAGAGGAGCTGAAAACAGTTGTGCTATTCTGTTTTTTCTTCTTCTTTCGCCTTCATAAAAAACTCGGGCTTGTGGACACACCTGTAAGCCAGCAGCTGGGGAAGAATCCCATACATTATGTTCAATATCAGAAAAAACTGTTTTGCTTCTTCAGGGACTCTGTAGATGTAAGGAGTTCGGGCATGAAGAGAAGCACCAATATGGGAAAACTGAGCCTGTGGTGTGTATATAATGTGCATATTGGGGAAAAAAAGAAAAAAAGAAGGTAAAGTTCATGAACATTTTGGAAATGTTTGGACAGCATATTCCGCATACAAGTATGCATCTCCTGTGACAATTTCCCTTTTATTCCTCAATTATCCTTCATATGTTTGTATGGCAGTGAGAGGAAATTCACTCTGAACTAAGGTCATTCATAACTCAGTATAGAGAAGAAAGGGAGCTATCGGTGTCATGGCAGGGGGTGATTTTGTGGACAGAGCACTGATCTTTACATTAGGTATAGGATTTCACCCTCAGTTATGGATGATTATTCATGCACCAGGCTCTGTAATCCTTCCCCAGGCAAACAGCCACCAAGCCGTGCATCGCTGCCCGGTGCTGCGCTGGGTCTCAGCCCAGAGGCGGGGGTGGGACCTGCAGCCACCTACCATCGTGTTTGGCATCAGCGATCAGCAGTCAGACATTCTAAATAAAGTCAGAGAATAAAATCTGGAAGCCGTGTTAGTTTCTGTTCCGTTGTTTTTTGTTTCGGTTTTTGTTGTTTTTTGCTTGTTTTTAATTTAATCTTATAGATTCAAACCCCAGAACTCCTGATGATTTCAGAAAATATTGGTAAAGTTGGCCTTGGGTCTGGGGGCAGTTCTGAAGCATAGGTTAAATTCACACGGAAGGTTATAAGCAAAGGCAAGCTTGTTGAGCTGGAGCATATTTTTAGCATAAACAAACACTTAAAGATAGAAGTGTCAGGGTAGTTACTGTCTTTTGTCTCCATCTGTTACCTGCTATTTCAAGCAACAGCTTGAAGTTCATGTTAACTATCGTGTGTCCAATCTTATTTAATTACTTTGTAGTGAGTGAGATCTGAGGAGATGAACATCAATTTAATCCTAAGCAGAGCGGGAGAAAGGGACAGCAGGATTTTAGTAGTGCAGAGGAGTACACGATGGCCAAATGGCACCTCTACTTGGGCTTCTGCAGGAGCTGTTTTGGACTCACGAAGGACTGATTCTGTCCATGGTTGTTAGCAAAGCAGGAAGTGAAACAGTGCAGGTGCTTTAATACACATCTCTCTGGCAAAGGGTTGGACTGAGAACGTACATCAAAACAGAAAAGAAACCTGGATTTCAGGAGATTATAACCACCTCCACGTAAGAGGGAGCACTGATCTAGCAAACCAGAGGCAAAAATAGGGCAATCAAAGAAATCAAGTGCACACTTCAGCAGAGTGCTGCCTAGTATGTTTCTGTAAATAACTTTTACACAGTAAACAGATGTTGAGGAGCACACTATCAGCAGCTTGTTTCTGTCAGCTGGATAATTCAGTCACCTCTTGCTGCCCGTTTGTTCTCAGCTGTCTCAGATGAGAGCTGCCTTTGGCACCTGTGTGCACGTGCTCAGATACCTGCTGCCTCTCCTCACATTGGGAACCTTTCTGCAGACAGTGAAGAATCAGGAGCAAACACCATTCATTATACAAGGTAATGGTTTGCAAAGAAAATATGCAATCACGACCATCGGGCTTTGTGTAAGAGGTTTGGTGCTGTCTGATGTTCACCTAAAGCTTTCCAGGGCATCTCAGAACTGCTTAGGGGTTAAGCTGTGTGCCTCTTGCAAGGATCTCCTGTCTCCAGAAGTGGCCCAACTATGTGTAACAGTGAGTTCACAAACTTGGCAGAAGGAGCTGTAACTCCTCAAACCCCTCGGATGCCTTAGAACATCTTAGCCTTACTGTGTGATTTGTGTCTCTTACAAGAGCTGGAGCACACTGGTGAGCTTTCACTGTTATAGAAAATTGAAACATTTGTCTGCTTTTTTTTTCTCTTTGTAACCCATGAAGATTTTCACTAGCTAGTGAATGCACTATATGATTATTATTTATTAGACTTGTTTTGTCTGTGTAATGCTTTTTTCTTTGCATTACCAAGGAAGCCATTGAGGTCTGTTAAAGTCAATTTTTTTTTCAAGTTTGATTTACCTTCATGTAGACTGTGTTAGGCTTTTAATCTTCTATCTTTCCATGACTGTACTCAGCTTCTGTTTTTCTGGTTGGTTTGGGTTTTTAGTCTTGGTGGGAGGAGGAAAGAGAATGCTTTAAAGCAGGTCTCTCATTTGCCAGTAGCCTAATCGTGCTCTGACTTCAAGTGCCCAATCCATGTTCTTTAGAAAGGTAAGAGCTGTTAGTCATTCCAGATCACTGTGCCAGTTGTGCACTAGGCTGGTATTTCAGTAAGTGAGGGCAACCTTGAGTCTGCTGTGATCATATCTTCCCAGTGAATAAACCAATCCTTGGTGCTTTCTGCCACTGAACCTTCAAGTGGAGAATTTTGAGAATCAGAACTTGGCTGAGAAATCAACCAGATAATGTGCTACAGGTTAACTTCTCAGGTAGCCTCTTCTGTTTAATAAACATGTGGCCTTTGTTAAACTTGGAGCCTTGACAGTGTGCTGGTGGGGCCATTCCACAATCACTGGAAGAAGACTGGTGCTGGGTTTGGCACTGCTCAGTGTGACAGCTGTAATTTACATTTCCTGCTACACATTAGTCTCCTTGTCAGTATGAAGTAGTTTGGGTTTTTTACAATATTTTTTGTCTGTAGCATTACTGCAGTTGTTGGGTTTTGTTACCCTGCAGACAAGAAAGTCCTCCAGCCAGGGGAAAAGAGCCTGGAGAAAGGTTCCTTCTAATACAGATTAAAATCAAATAAAAAAATTATAACTGATTTTGGAAGGGATTGGATCAGATCTCATGTACCTAAGGAAAGTCATCAAATGGAATGGGGAGAGAGTAACCTAGAAAAATATGTTCCTTTGCTTTAGTTCTCCTGCAGATCTGAGACACTGCAGAAAGAAGCCACCAAAAACTGCAGAATTGAGGAGAGCAGATCTATGGAGGAGTAAAGAAAAACTTTCTATATTTTGGACAGTATAGAGAAATAGGCTGCAAAAAACTGGTGAGACAGGTGGTACCCACTGGTTGTGGGCAGCAGGGGTATGGCTCTTAAATTGCTTCACATGTAGCTCACTTGCGTAGGTGAACACCAATTTTTTCAAGTTCACAGAGAGTGTGCAAACTGTAATAATCCAAGCTCTGGTACTTTGGTGCTTTGACATTTAAAGAGCTCTTCCTTCAACTTCACAGTGTTTAAGAGTTACAACCTGTTCTTGAAGTCTGAATGTCAGGAACAACCATTTAACTGAGAGTGATGTGTAATTCTGAAGCAATAAATACAGAGAGGAATGGTTATTTTTGTGTGTGAAAGGGCAGGCACTTTGAGAGGGTCTTTGTTTGGATGCATCATGTGGCGTTTTGAGACTTGTTTTTTTTTTTGCAAAAAGTATATATATCCTAATGATAGGAATAAAAACAACTGAGATGCCAACATCTGACATCTGTAGGAGCAGTGTTCGTTCCTGGGGTCAATGCCCCATTTCTGTCACTAGTTGTTTACCTTTTTTTTGGACCTTTGCTCATAACTGAAGGCAAAATCCAATTCAGTACTGCATTTTGATCATCAGCTGCAAGTTTTTTAACCTAAGGCAAACCCAAAAATGTGTTGTATCCCTCTGAGTAACAAAAAAACGCTCTAGAAAGGTGCCTTTGGTCCATTATGTCACATTTTTCTTCCTCAGTTGCTCAAAGTTCACAAAGTCAAGTAAATCTTTTTCTGTTGTGTGATGACTGAAGTTCATTCTGCTGTGCATTGCAGTTAGAAGTACAAAAAAAACCCAAATATCCCAAAGGAAATGTGGGGAGTGTACAGCAACATGAGTTCCCTTTATCAATTGGATTTTGTCAACCGACAAAGTTTTGTACATAGCACAAGATTCAAAGATTAAAATGGGAAATTCTGAGTAAAAATACCACTTCAGAAAGATTTCTTTTAAAAAACAAAACCAGATCCCCTCCAGTCTGAGGTTCTGAGTTTGTAGGTAGGTTTGTGACATTCAGCATACTTTGACTTCTGGTTTATTTCACAAAGGGCTCAATAATCATTGAAGAAGCAGTTCTTAACCTGCCAGCTTGAGGAATTCATGAAACCTGAGCAATCTGTCAGTAGAGAAATGTTCCCAATGCTGCCTTGCTTACGTTAGCTAGCTTGTGCTTTTTTTAGGTTAGATTGTGCCAAACACAGTTGTATATTTTTTTATACCTTTTGGATAATATGTTTGTCAGATTCTGTTTTGATACAATTTGGTGATTCAAGATCATCTATAAATTGTTGGATAAAAAAGTCATTCTCTGTGATACCAGCTGACAAATGGAAAGTAAGCTGTCACTCCCTCCATCCTGAGTGGGCAGTTAAGCTGGACTGCAGTTTGTACCCATGAATGTTATCTCTGCAACAGGGAACAAAGTGTTGGTTTGTGTTTGTCTAATAACAGTACTTGATTTACCCTTACTGCTGTGTCTCAATGTTTTCATTATTGTTAAAGCACTGACTGCATATTTTTCCTGTGTTGTCTGGATACTCAGAATACATTTCCTGCATACAGTACAAATTATTTGTCATTGTCTCAGCTGTGAATGTTTATCTGTATGGCATGATAGGTAGTTTATTACTGCTTGTCAGTTTCTTTTTCTTTTGGTCAGTCTTACAGCCACCAGCACTAAGAGCTGTTTAAGAGAACCCAAACAGAGTTCAGTATGATCACTAGCATGCCTTTGGCAACAGGAGTGTGTCCTAATGTCACTGTCTGTTCACTGTGACTAGTAGCTCCTTGTTCCACTTGTGCTTTTCAAACCACTGATCTGGCATATCATACATATTATGGGAACACTGTTACTGTTTTGTTGGAGCTGTATGTTTTTTCACATGACCCACTGCTGGCACTTTGGGACAGGTTTCTTTCATAGTCTCAGCTAAAGAATGCATGGTGCTCAATAAGGTTTGCATTTTCCCGATTGAATGATTCAGTGGAAAGAGAAAAGTCTACCAAGGCAAGAAAGCAGTCAAATATAAAATAAGCTTGAGTCTCCATTCCCTCAAGTTAGTTTTACACAGATACGAAAGATGATCTGTGTTAATATGGCATAAAACCGACATGGCTAGGTCAAGCCCTGCTCTCCTTACATATTCCATAGTTCTCTACTTATTAACTAGTAATTCAAGAGTGAATATTTTGTGGAGAAATACCTGAGCTAGTCCTCCAGCATGTATAAGGGTTAAATCAGGCATCCAGGAACAACCAGGCACCAGTAGGCCATACAAAGCAATCACGTAGTATGGCACGGAGTAGAACATATATGCCAGCATCTGCATTTTAAACACAAATATTAGTTCCTTTGCAATACGAGGGAGGTGCATTAAAAGTTAGCCAGCTGTTGACTGTAGAATTGAGATTATTCAAAACTTTGTATCTAAAACCTCTTTGAGAAAAGAGGATGCTGTTGACTGGATCCATACACCCCCAGGCCCCAACCACTATCAATGGCTGTTGTCTCTTTGCCTGATCCAAATCCTCTTTATCCCAGGACATGTTTTCCCTCATCATACTGCTTGCCATCCTGAGACCATGCCAATAAGCATGGCTTGTCCTAACTCACCATCCAGTACATCCACTGGATGCTATTCAGAGTCCATTTCTCAAGCTCCATAGTGCTTTCTGTTTTGGAGTGTGAAATATATTGAAGTGTGAAATGTATTGACTATACTGAATACCCCTTTTTCCAGAAAGTATAGGTCACTGTCTGAATGGTGAGTCTTCTTATCACTTCAGGACCTGTCCTTATAAGCAGCAGACAGGCTTGCAAAAGAATGGCAACTTTGCAAATATTACAAAACTGAAGCAAATGTGCATTTAAATAGGTTTGGTAGGAGGCATCGTGGTTGAAGGAGCATGTCATTGGTGACAGAAGCACAACATGAGCTTAAGGAACCTAGTTCTGCACCTCTTTTTGCTCCATTATTCCAGACTGAAGGTCTGCTTTGTCCATCTAAGAGAATAATGATTATAAAAAGCACACGGATCTATCTCATGAAATATATTTTAAAAAGCCTGAGTAATTAGGATGTGTAACTCCAGGTAACAGATCTGAATCGAGGTTACGTTTATCACAATGAAGAACTGGTATCCTGGAAGGCTGTTTAGTAGGAAATACAAAATACCGTTTAACTTGCCATAAACAAATACTTTCCTTCTTGATCTTGTCATCTGTGTAACCCGTGGCGTCATCTTTGTGCCAGGTAACAAATCACTTCGTAACACTGTATGCTTTCACAGTCAATGCTTTACCTGAAGCTTAGGATAGGCAGCAGGATCTTTTATATAAGGCTCGTGCAGTTGAATATATAGCCGGCAGAGTTCAGCAGGGCAATCCAGAGCAATCTAAGAAGAATTTTTAAAACTTCCCGTGAACAAAGGACTTTCTCTAAACCTGTTACCAGCCCTAAGGCTCTAGGAGTGGGCTGAAGTACTGCTTCCTATGAGACTTGCTTAGCATCTGTTCCAAAGGTGATTCCTTTAATCATCAATTTAAAAAGGGGAAACAAAAAAAAGCCTGAAATGCAGTCTCCTCTCATGCTGCTCAGGGAGGTGCTGAGGAAATGCTCACAGCATACTTGAAAAATTTTGGCTGGAAGAGAATTCAATCACTTGGCTGTGCTAGTAAAAAATATAACAATTATTGATTTGGTCTGACAGCCAGACTTTAATCCCAGTGAATGGGCTTTGGAATGGAAAATTGCTCAAGGAGTGTGAGGAAACTTCCGGTTAAGCACTCAAGTTTAGGATAGCAGCTACTGGTGTAGTCCAAGAAAAGATTTGCAATGTGGCAAAGTAGCAGTGGAGAGCAATGCAGATTCCAAAGACAAGTGTAAATTAAAAACAACAATAATGATTTTTAAAGGGAGTAGCAGAGAGAAGTGGATTTTACATTCCTGTAGAGCGAACAAAGTTCCCAATGAACAAGATCCAGTTCCACAAGGAATGATTTCTCACAGGATCCTTAAAACACCTTCTACAAAAAAATAACTATTCTAAAAGGAGTAAGCAATCTCTATCAAGAGCTGCCTCAGTAAGACTTGCAGCAAGGCATTATTAACACGTAGTTACCAGCAGGGCTAAACATGACTTTTGCACAACCGAATATTATGTGTATTTGTTGTGTGACTTTGGCAAGAAATAGGAAGATTTACAAGAAATGGATATTCCTCCCCGTTCTTTTCCAATATGAGCATCCAAGAAGGTCTGGGTGTGTTCTAATATATTATATTTCTGAGCACTTTCATAAAATCATGGCTACTGCAGCTACATGGAGATGTTTGGTGGATCTCTGTATGTAGAAGAAAGGCCAGTAAGCTGTTCCTGTTTTGGTTATGTAAAACTATATGGAAATGACCACATACTATAAAGAAAAAATAAAAAATCAGCAAGTTATTCCTCATAGGAAATGAAGTGGGACTACAGACTAAACTTAGAAGCTAGAGCATGAGAGAATACTTCCCACAGCAAAACTGTAGGTGAAATAGCAGATCAGCCAGCACGAGTAGCGCTCTGAAATAGCGTTGTACATAAGAAATGAAGTGATCTGCAACAAGTTAAAAGGGGGGAAAAAGGGGGGAGGTTGTGAGGCAAGTTTTTGGAGAAACAGCAGATGAGTGTAATTGAGGAGCAGAACTACAGCAGGGCAATCTGCAGTAGGTTTAAGATGCTTAAACATCTGAACTTTGAGACTGGATGATACACAAATTCCTTTCTGCTTAAGACAGAAGGCGTTTTCTTTACTAACAACTGGATTGACCTACTACTGAATTTATCTACTTCAACAAGCATTTTCAACATTGACTCATTCCCTCTGAAATTTTAATTCAATCAAGTGTGCTTAAAACAAACACAAAGACCAAATCATATTTGGTAAGTAGAAACAAGTTTTTTTTTGTTTGGGGGTTCAGTGTTTTGGGAGCTTTTTGTGTTTTTTTTTCTCTCCAACATAGTATAAATTAATTTTGTTTCCTATATAATTTCAATGAAGTATCTGTTTATAAAAACAGAGACTTAATTTAGTTGGCTTACCTCAATGTTCTTGAACATAAATGCAACTCTAAATCACTCAAAACAATTTTGTTCCATTGATCTGCACCTGGGATGCTATGTACTCCCGAAATTGTGTGCAATTTCTTCTGAAAAACACACTTTACATATGGTAAAACGGAGAAACAAAGAACCAATAATTATCCTAAATTTCAGTTTATGTATCTAAGGCCTATTCCAATCTTGATAATGAAGGAATTTTCCTTGACTGAAATGTACACATTTTTTCCACACAGTTGCAAAAATATCTTTTAGAAAAACAAGTTTAACATTTTGACTGAAAAGGAAAGGCTGTAATATTGAAATATCTTCAACTTACCATGCCCCTGAATATGCAAAACCCCGCTGCCAGAACGAGATACGCAGCTAACATTAAATCCATTGGTCGCCTTAGGAGTCCTTTCTTCTGAACTTCCTGAACCACCTGCAATGCACAACACGTTTAATACATCCCAGCTCTGCCTGACATGTAATTAGCTCCAGATCATTCGCTGCAAGAAGGTTCCAGCAGTGAAACATTGTGATAGAAGCAGTTCACAGTTGTTACCTTATTTTTCCACTAATTTCAGGGACTGAAAGATTTCTGCATGTGAAAAGGAGATCTTCGACTTGACAGCGTGCAGTCAGGAAAACTAGTCTGAATAAACTCTAGAAATGGATGGATCCAACTGAAGCCATTTGAATATGGATTAGTTAACTTTCAAAGCAACTTAAATAACCCTGAACTCACATCAATCTTTAAAGCAGTATTACAAACTTCCTTTAAAGTTGCATCTATTGTTAATTTAAATGTAGAAAAGCTTTAGAAGCATTGGTTTATTATCTCAAACATTTGAAACTGAATCTAAGGACTGTTTGGAGGGACAGCAAAATGAGAGCTCATCTCATCAGTGACAGTGAATGCTTATTTTCAGCAGCCTGTGACGCTACTGAAATTAAAGGAACGTGGATAAAAGAAAAACATTTCTGTGGTCTCTGCTGAGGTCAGTGAACAAATATTATACCCAAATACGTAATGCAGAAATAGCTTCAGAGCAAGATCCCCTATAGCCTACCATGTGTGCCTGTAAGAGCTGATGGCTCTGCGTTACCAAAAGCTGTTTGGAAATCTAACCAGGAGGATGACATGGAGGAACAAGAGTGACTGCTTGGCCTACTTGGTAGAACATATTAGACTCATGGAAACCATTCTGGGTACAGTTTCAGCACTGCGTATTGACGGACAACGTGGTAAGCACATCAGAGTATCTTTGTAGTTCAGGGGGAGAACTTCCCCATTTATATGTGTTAGTCATTTCCTCTTCCTTTTTATTTGCCATGTGTTGGCATGCACACAGCAAAAAGAAAAATCTGATCTCCTTCCTGTCTTATACTTGTGGAATTGTCTCCAAAAGCACAAAACAATAATTAGGATGTAGAGGCACAGTTAAAAGCACTCGAGATTACAATAAAAGCCCTAAAGAAGGAGAACTAATTTGCAAGCTCAGTTCCTGGGCAAGGACTGTAAGATCTGCACTGTAGTTTAACAAAAATAAGGCCATTTGATACTCAAGCTCTAAGAAAGGGACGGCCTATTTATTTTATTTTATTTTTTGATCTTTTTCAGGAAAAAAAACCTGTTGCTTTGCAGTATTTGAAGAACTTTTATAAATGTTGCTGCGCTTAAATACATGCAAATAATGTATGTATATTCTAACATTTATTCGAGAGAGAGACAAAGACTTCCCAGGGCTGTCGAGCTAAATCATTATCAGATATAAACTACTACATGGACGTTCCACTTAGTCTAAGTATGAAGCATACACACATTTCCATATATATTTATATGCATCACTCTCTCATGTCAAAAGGTACGTTACTGAATGTATATATTCACTGTGATCACAAAACTATAACAAATTTTGGTGCAGTACTAGTTTGTGAAATGGCCAAGGTGCAGAAATGAGTGCACCTTTTTTCTCTACGTCTACACTAAGCAAAAAAGAAATGAAAAGCTTAAGAAGGGGAAAAGATGCACTTTACTGTCAGAGCTAAGCTGCACAGTAACTTTGCCCTACGCTTCTTTTTACACAGAAGAGTCACATCAGCACATGCTGAAATGAATGAGGCGCTAAGCACATCGGCCTGGCAGAGACAACCTGCTACAGGTCTCCTACTTACTGCAAACAAAACTGACCTCTGCACGGGTCCTGCCAACACTGCTGTTTCTTTTGTGTGGTGAGGAAATGTGCAGGCACATGGAGCATTTTCTCTCGCGTCCAGGAAAAGGAATTTTCCATAACCTCTGAGGGGCTCCTTGCATGCTCAGATTTAAGGAACAGGAATAATCTTATGAGCTGTCTGTAGAAGTCAGACCCTCCAGAATTCATGTACAAATCTGACTTTATGTGTTTTAATTTTGTAAATGAATTTTAAATTACATTAACCTGTTCCCTGAGCTGATACACTTAGAGATAACCTGCTGGGCTTTGTAAAAAAGCGTGGCACAGTTTGCTTTGATTCTAAGTGAGGGCATAATTCTTCTCCTTTCCTATGCACCACTTCTATTAAAAAACACCCAACATTTGATTATCTCCTTGAGTTTTGTTGCTTTGCTTTTATTTGGGTTTTATTTATTAATTCATTTGTTTAACTTAATGGTTTATCCTAGCCTTATAGCAATGAGTATTTTGGCCCCAGAATTGCATCTGTTGCTTCCATGTAAGTTCTTCTCCATATTTGCTCTATCACACTTAAAGTCATTATTAAAGTTTCTATCTAAACCTACACTGACTGCATGACAGCTGAAGCTGTTCAATCTTTCAGCTAACTGTAATTGATCTTTTGAAAGATCCTATTTCCAGGATTTACAATGATTATTTAAACTGATTAGCAGTAGCATTATACACAACTATTTCCTGGAAACAATACTCACTTTAGAGCTGAGAAAGTTTTATTAAAATAATAGCAATTTTGTTACGGCTTGAAGGTATTTTAGATTATACTGTTAATGGACCGAGATACAAATTTCCAGTTGTAATCCTTGGATACAGAGGATAAAATAGCTGTGAACAGAAAACGAGTTCTGAAAACGAAGTGGCTGGGCAAGGCTTGATGGCCCTGGTGAAAGGAATGAAGACTTTTTTTTTATGGTCTTCTAAGGAAAGGAAGTTCAGCTTCCCAAGAAAGGATTCACTTACAAGTGCACCGTCAAACTTTCAGCTCACAGGCTTCTAATTCAGTCTCTTTTTGAAAGAAAATTTAGAAAGTGAGTTTCCCTGGCATGTGTACCAGTACCAAATCTAAGTAAGTGGTTGAACTCCTTGTGAGCGCTGGAGATGTGGCTGTATTTCAGCAAATAAACAACCCATCACATATTTACTACTACAGCAATTTCTGCAGTGTTTTCTTTGCTGGGAAAACAAAGCGAAACCTTCACCAATTCTTCATGCAAAGAATGTTCTCACTAATACATTCAACAAAAGTCAGTGCTACATTTAACTACACTTAACTACTTCTAACAGATAAGCTTCTGGCTGATAATTACTGACAAGTTTAAGTAAATCAGCTCAGACTTCCACAATATGGGACGTGATTTCCTGCAAGATCATACGGGAGAGTAGAAGGGAGTTTGGCACATACACTTTCCTTGATTTTTACCTTTAAGAAGGATGTGCCCCAAAAGCGAGGCACAGCCCATAGTTTATCTTCAAACTTCAGGAGATACGAAAGTCTGTCTATGCTCCTCTTCCTCACCTAAGATTCATCATGTGTGGATGGATGGCTGAATGTTCTCTTTCATACATTTCTGGAATATTTTTCAGTGCGTCATCTGCTGTTATTCTACTCCCTAGAATGTGCTCCTGTTAGCTATGGAATAGTAATTCTTTTCATCTGTGTCTTTATTTTCAGCTATAGAATGAAGCTGACAGGGACTTGAGAGCTCTTGAGATGCAAAAATATTACTTGGTTATATTACAATATATTACATTGTATTATATTTACATTATATTTATTGCTGTGGCAATAAACTGGCTTGCAAATGGCAACAAAGAGTTAAATGTCTGTTCAGTGCATTGTATTACAGGGTTGTTTTATTTTGTTTGTTTTCAGTAAGACAGTGCATAAGCCATTATTCCATTTTTTTATTGCTCAGTTATATTATTACAGACCAGCTATTAAATTCAATGGCAACAGCCTAACCAGCTTGTAAGTAAAGATGATTTTTACAATCTTCTTTGAAAACGTAAAGTGTAGAAACAATTAGTGAGTAATAATTGAACAATTAATATTACCTCTGCAATCTAATATTGCAGAATACACACACACACATGCACAAAAAGGAAGGAAATGTTTAAATTACATAAAGTCTGTAAGTCTTCTACGGAAGAATATTTTTCTGTAGAAGTTCTCTAAGGATTTTGTGGCACCTTATGACATTGGTATATTTTAATGTTTCCATCAGTTGAGGAATTGAAACAGTCAAAAGCTGAATAAATAGAGGGAAGTAACAACATTACCTTTAAAAATGAGTCCTTTGCTTTAAATATGAGAGAATTTTGCTATTCCTTTATCCCACCTTAATGATATGTTCTTGTAGTACAGGTATATTTACAGTGTCTACACAGCCTGGCAGCAATTGTCGTAACAGTGAACAATTATAAAGCATTCCTCTGCCACAGAGGGGCCTGGAAAACTCCATACAGACAATAGGCATATTTGAGTTTTTCTAACAGTAACCAACACTTAAATACATTAATATTACCTTGACTGGAGTATCAGGAGTTGCTGAAGGTTGATTATAAATTCGGAACCCAGCCCAGATGGGAAGGCAAATATATGGTACACTCAAGAAAAAAGCAGGACACACTTTTGTTCCGTATTTTCCTGTTAGAACAAAATGATCATAAGGTACTTGAAAAATCTGTAAGCTGTGCTGAATACTACGTATCTAATATCAAACCGGAAGCAGCTATGGTAGTGTATCACAGAATCACAGAATCACACAGAATCACAGAATCACCCGGGTTGGAAGGGACCTCAAGGATCATGTAGTTCCAACCCCCCTGCCTAGCAGGGCCACCAAACGTACACATTCAGATCAGGTTGCCCAGGACCCCGTCCAACCTGGCCTTGAACACGTCCAAGGACGGGGCATCCACAACCTCCCTGGGCAGCCCGTTCCAGGGCCTAACCACTCTCCTTGTGAAGAAAGGAGTAGTGTAGACATAAAACACTGGAAGCTGCTGTGAAAGCAAAGCGGATCTTGAAAATCTGGTACTCAACAGTGCCAGGCACAGTGAGACTGAACCTATCAGCCAGGAAGGCATGTCAGAAATGAGGGAAATTGTCCTTTTTTGGAGAGGATAAGAAACCAAATCAGTGACTCTGTGCTAGGTAATCCTACAGGAATGGAGGGCTGTGAACTCTCCTAGTGGAACTTACTTCAAATAGAGACTATGCTTTGGAGAAGGAAAAAAAAAGGAAAAAAAAAAGAAATTTACCTATTTTTTAAGATCTGGTATTTTGTGGTTTTTCAACATCCTGAAAGTGGGGACACTTTAAGGCACCATGCGCCAGAAAGACATTATGTGAATACTTAAATTACAATTCTAATCTCTAGCAGTTATGCAATGATTTATCTTAATCAAAAAATGTTCAATTTATTTTGAAAATTGAATAACTTCCAGATTTCATTTTGTTAAAGGTGATCTGGATGACCCTAATGCTGCTTGAAAGTCATAATATTAATTAGTAATTTTCTGCAAAATAAGTTTGATATTATTTACTTGGAGACAAGTGCTGTATCCCTGCTAAAATTAAACCTAATTTGGATGAAATCTTATGGGCATAGCAAAATACAATACTTTTATTTTTCCTTGAGAATGTGAATCAAAACAATTTCTTTTCATATTTCATATTTAAATTTTGAAATATTCTCTGTTATAGATAGTCCTAAAATTTGTCTTTCACTTCATTATAAACAGGAAGACTTGGAAGACTTAGATTTAAGACTTAGAATGCAGCAAAACAGAAATAACCTATTGCTGAATTTTGAAAACGTTTCACAGGAGAAATTTAGTTAAATAATTACATCCTTACCCACAATGTTTCCAGGCATAAAGACAATGATGCTCATGAAAATGGAGCCCAACCAGTAAAGGCCAATGGTTCTATAGCTTTGTCTGTTAAAAATAAAAAATAAAAAATGTCTAAATACAAAAACAACATTTTTGCACTATCCCTAAAAATCCACTACCTCCAAATCATCTTCAAATGTTATGATTGGTGTGGTTGTGTCCTAGTAAGCAAATATTTAAGATCTGCACCACAAGACAGCATTGGATTCTTGTTTCGAGGTGGGAATTTAGAATACTACCCTCCTGTCTGAGCAGGCTATTGCATGAATAGTACAGGATCTGCTCATACTTAGTTGTCTGTCATTATGTTTCACTCATCTGAAGGCTGACTGTGTGATTTTGCATGTTGTATGTACGCAAATACGATAAAATAATAATTATTTATTAATTAACTGAATTCCAGTGTTGCTCCTATTGCCAGTGTGTGTACATTAGCCTCTGGATTCAAGAGTTTATCTTCTCAAACCTTCTTCAACAGAAATAAAGAAAAGAACTTGTAGAAAGGGCTGCTGCCTGCTAAGCAAGTGATTCTCTCCAAATGGAGAGAGTGCATCATAATGCTAAACCATACAGTACTCTAACTGTAAATATGCTAATGGGGGCAAGATATCTCATAGTTTTAATGTGTGTTCTTTTGCTTTTAACTAGCATAAAGCACACAGATGGACTGTTCTCAGGGTGAAGGAGAGAAACCATAGATCAATGGATTTGTTGGTCTTACAAAGCTGAGAGAAAAAGCAACTTGAAGAGGGTACAGTTCCTGAAAGTAATGACGTTTCAGTAGTGTTGCTTTAGCCTATGACATGAAACAGTCCTGAAAGAACAATCTAAATGCTACATAGAAAAGAAAGCCCTTCGTGGGTTAAATGAGAATGCAAGCAAAGTATTACACAAATCAGAATGACTTACTCCCAAGCAATAGCTGCCACCATCAAAAGATACATCAGATAATGAGCAGAGCCATCCCAATAGCAGATCACATGGCCATACGCAGTGTTCAGATATGGTTCACCCTAGGGAAAAGTTGTTTTCAAAATCATGCAATGATTCAAGAAAGAATAATCAATTAATAAAGAACAGCAGGAAACGATTTGATAAAAGTAACTGATGATCATACAGTTCAGCAGTACACCTTTTGACTGTTAATAAAGATGTTTCCAAGCACAAACCTGATTTAGTAAGGATCAAATGTAATGAAATCGGTTCTATGGTTACAGAACAGAGTGCAAGATGAAGGGAAATCTCCTGCATGTGATCATCATCACTGCTTTGCTCTACTGCCGTATTTCAGTGTTAAAAGAAACAAAACAAAGCCACATTTAACAAGTAACAAAGATACATCTGTCAACCTAGAGATCTACAGCAGTGCTGGACGTGTTAATGATGCCAACAGGTAACTTTGTAGGCCCCAACTCGTTCCACACTAAAGCTCATGGAATCTTTTCAGTGACTTCAGTGACTTTGAGAGCAAGATCTTACTGAGCTATTTTTGGTGGATGTTGCTAATCAGCAGCCAACAGATTCTGCTGAGTAGGTGTTTGGCACCATCGTTTTGTTAACTCTACTTCAATTCCAAGTATGAAAGTAACTGGGCAAAAGCAAAGGCACGGTATTATTTCCTTCTTGGTAAAACGTTTAGATATGGCAGCACCCAGCCACCCCATGTGTTGACTATGGTTTTCAGCAACTGTTTTCCATCCATATAATGACCATGCAAGTTAATACAGAACAGTATTACTTTAATTAAATAAGGTTGGAGTTGAAAGGGATGTTAATTTTCCAAATGAGTCAGTGATTTCAAGTCAATGACAGTTTTGCCAATAACAATTAAACAGGTCAGTGACCAAATTTAAGAAAGTCCTGTTGAACATGTAAGAGGCTGTTTTTCTGTGGCAAATACTGGAACAAGTTATTCACAGTGAAGATTTTATTTGTATTTGTAAGCCAAGCGGTCCTTTACCTCTCTCAAGTAATGAGTCATGAATCCATCAATAATTCCATCTTGTTCCAGCCCAATTATTAGATTCACTACACTGGTAAAGGCAAATACAGCATAAACTGTAAGAAGACAGAAGAAAATAAATTAAAAATAAATAAATAAAAATAAAATTTAGAAATGTATAAAGACTTGAAATCATGCAGTCACTTCACAATCTAATAAACACAGTCAAGCAGAGATCTACTGAACTATACATGTCTATTTTGAGTCACAGATATTTAACATACATATGATGTGACAATTTCACATCATTTTTCACAGTTTCACATAGTTTTTCAATAGTTAGTAACTCAGGAAGTTCTTAGAAGGTTTTTCAAAGGAATGTGAAATCCCATGGAGCTGTAGGTACAGCCTCCATGGAAAAATCAGCATATCCAGAAGGCCAAGTATGCTTTCAAAGATCTTAGTCATAAGTGACCTTGATTGTCGCTACCTCCTGAAAAGGGATAGGACAAAAAAAAAAAAAAAGAAAATGTAACTTGCCATTTTTGAAGGAGAATGCCATTAGCACATTAGCATTAGCCCCTGCAGTCCATGGGAGACCTATCCAGCAAGGCCGAGTGGCATTCAGAGTCGCTCATCTGAGACAGAAAACTTACTTATGTTAGGCTTTTTATTTCCTTTGACATCTGTGGGAATTGAGAGTTCTCAACCTCAAAACACTGCAGGACAGATGCCTACAAGTTGTAATAAGGAGGAAGACAGAGGATAAATACACAAAGTTTATGTGCTGCTTCACCTACAGCCCAATGTTGCAAAATTTTCAGCTTAGAAAAAAATGGGCCAGCCAAAGACACAGCTGCAGTGTTTTTGCTACAAGGTAATCTAAAAGTAAGGTTTCCTTTCAGAAAGTAATCGATATCTCCATGCTTTGATGGCAAAGTGTAAAAATAGAAATGTATAGAATGAGTTCTGAAGCCACGGTTAAATTTTAAAGCTGAAACAATCACTATATATTATCCTTCACAAAAATCAATACATTCTGAATTTAGCTCCCATGTTAACAGGACATACCATAAAACAGCGGATCCTTTGGTGGTTTTCTTTTGACAAGAACACGAGCCAACAAAGCAATAAAAACCAGAACCAGTAATCCAACTGCAACAATTGACCAGGAACTGTAAAAGAGAAGTGGGGGTTAAAAGAAAAACAGGAAAAGGGGCAGAATTACATTTATTCAGTTTTTTTTATCAGCTGCTCTCAAATTACAGGCCCACTCTCACATATAACATACTCTTAAAGTAACTGTTTTTAATACAGAAAAGATTGTTCTAAAAGTCCATTTCATAGACTGTCATAGGGTTCATTTTGTAGTTTCGCATGATTTATGGGCCTGTCTTTTTACATGTGATTATCTAAAAAAAGAAAATACAAAAATAGATAGATAAACAAAATGTCCAGTAGTCAAGATTTGTCTGACTAAAATCAGTTTCCATACTGCTGTCTGCAAAAATAAATAGAAATGATGGAAAATGCAAAGGCCAATGAGACATGAAAGTCATGAATGCAGAGATTTCAAGGCCAAAAATAGGATCATTAAGGACATTAAGTCTGACCTCAGCAATCATTTACCTAACCTAGAAACTACATATTTACAAGTAAAGCACATTAGTTTTGCAGGCTAAGAGCAGCAGTGTGGAGCACCTGTGACGGATCTAATTTCCAGTTTTGGAAGTGCTACGGAAGAGCCCTCAGTCCCCATAAAGCAGCACTGCTTGAGGTGATGCAGGAATGCAGGAATCAGCTCTTTGGCAGTAACACAGGTGGGCTCTGCAGGGCAGAGCTTTCCTCTGAGATACTGGGGGCTCTAATGCTGCTGTGTGAGCTGTTTGTAGAAAGGAGAACCAAAATCTTCAGCAGAAACCCTAGGAAAAGGTGCATTAAGAAAATGTGTTTGTGCTTTAAATCCCCGTATGTGCAATTGATTCTGTGAACTCTCTTCTCAGTCCTCAGTTTTGTGCTTGTGCACAGAGGAGAAAAAAATAAAAAGAGGGAAAAGTTAGGTAAACTCCAGAAGCACCAGCTAAGAAATATTTGGCATGTGATTATATACAGAGTGCCACTATGTGTGTCCAGAAAACAGTGTATAAGCAAACAGTGCTGATTGTGGTGACTTCAGCCTTAGTGAAGCTTCATTTTAAATCACTGAAAAGAAGAGCAAGATAACCACTTTGGAATATACACCCGGATGCTTCCTGAGCCGTGGTGGGTGCTCCCAGCCTGCTGGCTTGCTTCATGGCTTCAGTCTTCTGCCGCTCCACTCCACCAGTGATGGATTTCTTCACGCCATTACAGCCGCTACTACCACAACAACTCTGTGCTGTGGTTTATCAATTTGAAACAAACATTGGCACCATATCACATAAGTCAGCACTTCTCCAGCAGCGAGAAACCAAGAGAAATAACTAGGTTATGAGCCAGGAGGAGGCAAATGAGGAAGGAACGGAGGCAGCAAAGCCTTACAAACACGGGGCAGATATCCGTGCAGTGCAGCAAAGTAGCGAAACACGCGTGGCTGTGTGCTCAGCAGGATGCCGGGCTGCGCCCGCTGCCGTCCCTCGAGGGGGCGCCGTGCTGCGGGGCCGCTCGCATCGCTCCCGGGGCGGCTCTGCCCCCGCTCTGCCCTCGCTCCGCCGGCCCGGCCCGCTCAGTCCCGCGGCCGCAGCCGCCCTCTCTCCCCGTGCCGCCGCTAAAAATACCCTCCGGGCTGCCCCTCGCCTCGGCTCCCCTCACCTCAGCCTCCCGCTTCCCCTCCCGCCCTCCGCCGCCCGCCTCACCTGCCGCCGGCCGCCAGGCAGTTGAAGAGGTACGTGACGGGGATGGCGGTGAGGGAGAGGACGAAGACGCCGGTGGCCGCCGAGGCGCTCATCCCGCGGCGAGAGGCGGCGGCCGCTCAGCGAGAGCCGCGCATCGTCCGCGCCGCCGCCCCTCAGCGCCTCCCGCCCCGCCGAGGGCCGCGCTCACGCGGCCGCCGCCCGCCCCACCGCCCGGCACCTCGGGCCGCCCCCTCCCGCCCCGCCGCCTCGGAAACCGGAGCCGCCCGTTGTTCCCCGGCGCTGGCGGCTGGGCCGAGGGAGCCCCGTCGGAAGGGCCGGCGCGGGAGGCCGCGGTGTAGCGGCGTCGGAGCCCCGGCGCGCGGGAACGCCGAGTGCCGGCACCGAGGGGAAGCCGGGCTGAGGGCCGGCCGGTGCAGGTCCGTGTCAGGCACGCAGCTACATCTCTGCTATCTGCGTTAGGATTTGGCTGGGTTTCTAACGAGGACATCGAGATTTTAAACGTTTCGATACAGGAGAACCGCGCTCCCAGAAGCCGGTGAGCGCTCAAACAGCGGTCGGTGGTGAGAAAGAAGCGTCCCGTGCTGCGCGGGCACGGCGCGGCGCTGCGCTGGTAGCGTAGCGTGCAGCGTAACTTTGTACGGGCATCCCGCACCGCTCCGCGCCGCTCCGTCCTGCCACGAGGAGTTCACCACAAGTGGTGCAGAGGAGGACAGCCCAGGGCCCAGGAGATAGGCCCTGTCCATCAGGAAGAGGATTTGCTGCGGCGTACGAATGCTCCCAGTAAATACCTGAGGAGTTAGCACCAGATAGAGGAAAGAACCGTTTAATTTGTGAGGCAGAGCTGTGAAGGAACTTTCAGTCATTTTCTGGAACGGATTTTTGGCTCTGAGAAGTGAAGGCTCTGATTTTTTTACACTAAGATAAGGGAAAACAGAAGTCCAGTCTTAAGATGTCATTTTGTTTGTTTACATTCAGCAGACTCATTTTACGTGACCATCTCTTAGAGGAAGGAACATGGTGGCCCACAATGTGTCTGTGCTGTATGCATTACACACAAGCTGTTGTGTGGTTATTTCAAGTGAGAAAGGTCTAATGTCTGTCCAAAGGAACAGGAATGGGTTAAACTAAACAAACGATCTGGTAAAAACATGATGCAACTCCTAAAAGTAATTTAGTCCACCCTAGTGTCAAAATTGCCTTTGGATGAGTCAGGGCTAAATTTATCACCTCCAAATGCCTACCTTTCAATGCACAACCGGTTTACTTCTCAAGCTCTCAAATCTATAGGCTGCTCAGTCCTGTGCAGCTGCCACTGTGCAGTCTCAAGATTCACGTCTCAAACTTCTCTTCATTCCTGTGTCCTTACAGTCAAATGCTATGTGGGAAACTTCTTCCTTAGCACTCTGCCAGCATATTCCAGCACTGATTTGCCCAGTGATTGCTTATCGGGTCCTATTTCAGCTTGAGTAAGAACTGTCAGAGCAAATTGGGCATGGCAGACTAACAACGAATTGCCTATAGAGGGGTTCACTGCTTGAATCTATTGTGTTGAGATCAACTTTTCAGGAAAAAAAAATCATTATGAGTGTCTGAAAGGAGAAAAGGCCCCTGAAAGGGAATGTTTGAAATGATTGTTCTCAGGAGCATGTTTTTTCCTTACTTTCTTATCTCTCACCATGTACAGGAGGAGGTACTGAGCCTTCCTGCTCCCTTGTTCCTTTCCAATTTGGACAGAGGAACCCCCATGTCCATCTCTAACTGCACTGATGATGTGGATTCCAGTATTCAAAACTTTCCACTACATAAATCTTAATTTCTAGTAGCTACAGATCTTTCTAATTCTGGTTTTGCTTCTCCATGCCAAAATATCCTGGCTTCTATTTCAGCCTTTATAAAGAAAACAACAACTCAAGCATTCTTGTTTCAGTAGCTCTTGCAAAGCAAAGCCACCAAACTGATCTTGTCTTCCAACAGCAGCATCCAAAACCATTCTGTCGAGCAGACGGTTAAGCATGGGACCTTGCCTTTTATCTTTTCAAAAAAGAAGAAATCTGTCATTTTGAGTAAACTGTAGTGTACTTTTTATTTTTTCATTTATTTATTCCTCTTTGTAAATTCTAGACCCAAATTCTAGAAACAAGTGGGCAAAAATCTGTTCAGCTAATCCAGACTGTAACCACTGGCCAACTTCTCCATCAGCAAATATTTCAAAATTTGGCATTTTGTCAAAGATTAAGCCAAAAAGCAAGCTGTCTTACTGAGTGAACACCGTCAGCTTAAAAGCAAGCATCCTCAAAATCTACCAGTTGAATTTCTTAGAAGCTGAAAGTATTGTTGTGGGGAAGAAGTAGAAAGACCTTTCAAATCTACATAACACCACTTGCACCAGAAGAACAATGTAAAAATGAAGTAGGTGTAGGAAGCCTTTAACAACATAATCACTGATAAGCATTTTACAAGAAAAGGGTGCTGATATGCTGCTGTCATCAGAATAAGTGTGACTTCTCAGCTTCATGTCACATCATCAATTATATTCATATATTGATATTGTAAAAGCATCTTTTTTTCATAGTTTTTCTTGAATGTTATAAATGGTACCAACTTCATAAGGGTGCCATCATGCAACTTTTCAACTATCTAGCAATATCAGATGTCAGTTTAAGATTGAAAAACAAGCATATGCCACTTAAACAGTAGTGAAGGGCAGGAAAACAAAATGGATTAACAAAACCATGAAAATTTGGACTCATGCAGAAATTGTCCCAGAATCATGTTTATTGATAACACAGTTCCCAGGGTTCTGGTCTTGTGTTTCACCTGAAAGGCAAGCTCTTAAGCTGCACAGTGTAAAAAATGATGATCCTTCACCACACTCTAATGTTCCATGTCAGAAATCATAAGACTTTTGTCTAGATGATCATTTTTAGATAGGTAGCTCAACTCTTTCTCAAATGACCACTACAAGCCTCATTCCACATGAAGAACTCCTCACTGGGAATCTCTGTCCTTAGCAACAAACCAGATCCAGATGTGTGGCCATCAGACTGGCAGTTCTTAAACCACAAGTGATGTGCTGAGAACAATGCCAGCTTCTTGATTAGACCATTACTGGCATAAGAATCATTTATAACACAAAAGATGTTTCTCCTCATCCTGTCTACTAAATGGCAGCAGATCAGTCTTGTTCTCAGCACTTAGAAGGCATTTGTAAGCATGCCAGCAAAAGAATACTGTGGACTTAAATATGCCTGTTCAGTAATGTTCAGCTTCAAAATAGGAGACTAACAGACCACTTGGTTTTTGTGTCTACTCTTAGTCTGGGAAACAGCTCTTACGTTTCATAACTGCCTCCAACATCACAACAAATTGGAGGGCTTAACATTACATTGAGACACGGCTAATTGTATCTTGAATCAAAGTAAGGACATTAATCTATACAAATACAAGTAGGGTGAACCTTAAGCAAGCACATGAAGATCAATTCAGGGATTAAGAGACTATTTATAGATCATGGAAGCATTGCTCATGTGTTCACATACAGCTCTGCCAAGCAGCAAACTTTCATTGCATTATGATGCCAGCTACAAAATACCATCCCAGTACAAAACAACTTGTGTCACTCAATTTCACTGAACTAAGATGGCAGATTCTTCAGAGTATATTCCCTTTATTTGTAAATAAGTTTTGAAGGCAGAAGAAGTCAGTAACCAACTGACCAGGTAAAGATGAATGAAAAGATGAATTAAAAGCTTCATGACTGGGGCTTTTGTTCTATTTATTCATTTGCTGGGGGCAGCTTAAACCACATATAACTGCAACTCCTTGACAGCTTTAAATCCAACCTATTTTATTTGTGAATTTCTTGCTAGTTGAGGGCATAAGACCTAATAAATAATGTTGTATTGTAACACACAGACTGCAAGGTTCACCAGGGGCAATACAATGTAGTTCATATGGTATGCACTGGGTGTCAGGAGGGCACCTGCTAATGATCTGCTGAGGATTTGGGGGAATTCCCCAGCAACAATCACACTACCAAAGAAACAAGCCAAGAGAAGGTAGTCATTAGCGTGCATTTCACTTACAAAACTGGAATATTGGTACCAAAATCATGGAACTTCTTTTTGTATTACAGCCTGTCTCCTCAGCAATGAATAATCTCAGAAAAAGAGACATTTCAGAACAAAATTAATAGGCAGTAAAAGAGAGTATGTATGTCATTTATACTATTTGACTAAAACTGCAAGTGGCAAGAGTGTGGCTTCTCAGTAAGAATCTTGTTAATCATGTGGAAATCAAAATGCTAGCTGAACACCTTGTTAGAAGGGGAGGAGATGTGTCCTCTGTCTGAAGTAATGTCGTGCCTTGACAGATTGCAGACATTTAGCAGCGATTGAAAAGCAAATAGTTTCACAAAATATTCACTGTTCAATTGTAAAGATATCTTGGTAGGAAGTAGTAAGTAAAAACAAAGATTTTTCTCGCATTTGCTTCTCCAACTACACAGTAACAGAGTCTATTGTTTAAAGAGTAACTGTTTAAAAATATGTCAAAGTGTAACATTTTTATAGGGCCTGCCGTGTCAGTGTTGGAAATGCTATTTAAAATAGGTATGTGGTGAGAAAATCTTCTAAGCCCTAATTAATTGGTTTCATAAAGCGTTTTCAGATAAACAATGTGAAGAATGCTATTTCTTGTATATCTTTAAAACATGTAAATGTGCACAATGAAAACTGAAAGCTACCTCCGCCGCTGGAGTGACTCAAAATTTCCATGATGTTTGTGCCAGTCGTACACATAGTATTCTAACTTAGGATTCTGGAAATGTATTCTCAGGAATGTATTTATTAGCAGGAATTAGCAAGAATCACTTGTAGAAATGATATGGCAAAGAATTATAAATTTGAAAGCAATCTGTGGAAGTTGTATTATTGTCAGCTTTAGATTACAATAAATTCTCTGATAGAGGAAAAGACATCAGCTGCTCTTATTTTGGACTTTTAATCAACATTATATAGGCACTATAAAAGACATTAAAAAAAAATAAAATCCTTGCCCTTTAGTAGGGCAGCAATGTAAGACTGAATTTCTTGCATGGATCCAGTTCTTCAAAACTGCAAGGTCACATTACCTGTACACTCCAATTGAAACAGTGCAGGTTGATGCACACCAGAAAGAAAACAGTAACAACCACAATAAAAAGATCAAGGAGATAACTTTATCGTTATTATTTGAGAGCATTTTTGCTATGAATTTACATATTTGAATAATTTTAATGCTAATGCTAATTCAGTTATGGATATGTATGTCTGACATTCACAGCAGTAATATGAATCAGATGTAAAAGATTATAAGAATGTAATTGAGCATGGAAAAGAAAAGCTGTTAAATTGTCCTAACAAGGAAGTTTAATCAGAAACAAATCCATTATTTACTCTGAATTCTTTTTCCTCCCAAAGCAGAGAAGAGATACTACCTACTTATGAGAACAATTGCTAGTCCCTGTAAAAATACGTGCCAGTGCAAAAACTCAGATTGTAACAACAAACTACATACATCATAGCAACAAACAAAAAGCTACTTAGAACATGCACAAATCTGAGTTCATGTGAGGAAAAGGAAAGGGAGGAGAATGTGAATAACCTCAGGAACAAACGATTGAAAACAGTGTGCTTTGTAACCCAAACCTTGCTGACGGATCTCACAGAACTGGCTGGGTTTAACTGGAAGGGCCTCTGGGCAAGTATTCCTGTCCCTGGGACCTCCGTGGCATCACAAGTATCTCAGAAATCCCTGCAGTTTGATCACCAAATCCTTCAGTTCTTCAATACAAGTCAATTCAGCTTCTCCTCTATCCTCTTGCTGATGGGGAAAGGAATCTCAAAACAAAGTTCTTTTACGAATTTCCATAGCAAAAAAGCCACAGCATGAACTAGCTCAGGCCATTACACAGCCTTGAAATTGTGTTGCTCAAAAGCATAAACACTCCCTGACCTTCTGTTTTGCTGGCTAGCGATCAGGACAACCTTCATAGCTATATAATACAATACTGTTGAGCTTTAGTCAGCCGTTGATTTGTAGCCATTCTGTTACATGAGATCAAACAAAAGCTTCTGCTAGGGCCAATTTGAACTGCTACAGTTAGATGATCTTTCCCCCTCAGTATTAATGCCTACTATATTCCCTAGATAAAAAACTGAGCATATTAAGAAGGCAAAGGAACAGGACAGCATTTTACTGACAATCACATGTAAGACCTTTTGGGAAAAGGATTTTTTGCAATTTTTTCTAATTTGACTGGTGAATATAATCCCATGACTTCACATTTTAAAATGGCTATGATCCATCAGATAATCGTACAGATAATGCCAAAGAAAAGCCAGCTGATTTTTAAAGAAGGAGCATAGCATAAATATTACAAGGTGAAGCAAATGTCTGAGGCTTATTGTCTACATGTAGGGAAAAACAAGAAAAAAGCCACCTACACCCACCCCCCCAAAAATCACAAGAAAATGTTATTTAGTATTCAATTAGCTCTCACTTTCAAAACTTTTTGAATTAGTCCATTTGCCTTTTATCTGATAGAATTTGATAGGCATCAAGGTTGTAATTCTTCTTTCCTTTGTCTCATTTCCTGATTATTTTCCTTTTTTTTTTTTTTTTAAGACTCCAGATTTCTTTCATGCTATTTTCATTTCTATTCCCTCATTTTTCAGTGTCAACTTTTTTATTCCTTTCTTAGGCTGTCTCATAGGTCTTTCTTAGTTTTTCTCTCTTGCATAGCTTTCTCTTCCTCTGATCGAGGCTGCCCCAACCATTATCCTTTTTGTTCATTAGCCTTTCCCTCGTTTCTCCTCAGCCGTCTTCCATATTAATTAGCTTTCTGTAGCATGCAGTGTATTACTGACATTGTTCATGACATGTTCACATTTTCACAAAGTTCTCTGTAAGCCGGGCAGTCACAAATGTTGGCTCCCATGTGACAAACCAACCTGTGAACGATCATAGAAAGATAGGAGAAAGATAACAGTGAAGAAAACTTACTAATGCCCAGGTCATCCCTTGACTGAAAAAAAAAACTTGCAGACAATAATGTATCCATCCACATTGTCACCATTTCCCTCATGCTTTTTTTTTCCAGTTCCCATGACAACTGATTCATTTCATAAAAAGCTGGCACTTTATTCCCCTAAAACAAGCTCTCAAACTGGTCTCTTCAGGTTCCCCTGAATGTAACAGGTATATGGCAACGAAGCAGCAAGTTTCACAGCTTCCAGGATTTTCAGAGCCTCAGCTATTGGAGGGAATCTGGGCTTTGCCTCCTTGCCATTCCGTGTGTGCCTTGAGGCAAGGAAAACACAAAGGTGCTAGTTTCGTTCTTCCAAGTCAGCAGCATGACTTTTCTTTTAAATATAGCCTCTGTGCTACTTGCTGCTGTATGGTTGGTATGCTATATCTTCTTGTGCCCTTTATCCCATTTCAATCGCTTCCATCTTGCCTAAGGTTCCCTAAAATTCGTTCTGAGAAGCACACCGCATTTTCTTGGTCTCAGTTTTGTCCTAATAATAAACCTAAATGCAGAGAGGTGACATACTATACTCCTCTTTTAGCCACACGCTGCCATAAATGCTGACAAGTCAGGAGCTGTGACGAATACCTTTCAGCTCCATAATTTAAATTGCTGCTGTATTTACACCAAAGCTCCAGCAGATGGCAAAAAGATCCACCTTGTGTTTCTAAGGTCAGCGCCTGCTCCGATAGGACAACCGAGTCTGTCTTCTCGCTTTCGTACCTGAAGCCCATAAACGTATTAAATCAGTAACCTTGTTCTGTTTGTCAGAATTTGCCGAGTTAATCCACAACTTTGGGCCATTGCTGGAACGAGGATGTTAAATACGATGGCCTCCGATGGAAATAAACGCACCAGGCCATGTGCCTTGAGGCTGTTTGGCCTCATTTGCCTTTAAGTTTTCGATGCACACACCGAATCGATTGCTTTTATACATAAACTGCACAACGCACACACCCAACAGGCGTCCATATTTTAATGTTATTCCACAAATAGTTAAAAGAGGCGCCTATGCTTGTTTTGCCTGTTAATGCACCAAGACAGATCTCCGCACCGCGGCACCGCACTCCCTCCCGCCTTCGCACGGCCCAGCTCGGCCCTGCGGCGGGCAGCACACCGCCGCGGCACGCAGGGCAGCGCCCGCCCCCAACAAAACGCCTACGGACACAACCCCGCTCCGTCCCTCCGCCCACACGCGGACATGGCCGCCCCCGCCGGGTGAGAACGGTTCCGTCGCGCGCTTGCGCAGAGAGGTCGCGGCGCATGCGCAGCGAGCTGCTGACGTCGCGGCGCGCGGCGGAGATGCTCGTGCCGCCGGCTGAGTGAGCGTTCGGCCCGGCGCGGCCCCTCAGGGCGGTGATGGCGGCCGCCGCCGGCGGTGCGCCCGTGGAGGCGCCTCCCGCCGCCACCGGTGCCTCCGCCGCCGCCACGAGCGGTGCCGCCGCCGCGGAGAGCGGTGCGGTGCTGCAGCGGGAGCCGCTGTACAACTGGCAGGCCACCAAGGGCTCGCTGCGGGAGCGCTTCGCCTTCCTCTTCTCCAACGAGCTGCTGAGCGACGTGCACTTCGTGGTGGGCAAGGGCGGCCCGCGGGGCGGCGGAGCCGGGGCAGCGCCTCCAGGCCCCGGCCAGCAGCGCATCCCCGCCCACCGCTTCGTGCTGGCGGCCGGCAGCGCCGTCTTCGACGCGATGTTTAACGGCGGCATGGCCACCACCTCGGCCGAGATCGAACTGCCCGACGTGGAGCCCGCCGCCTTCCTGGCGCTGCTCAGGTCAGCCCCGGAGCCGGGAGGTTCGGGTTGGCCGTCTGCGCTGCTCGGCCTCGGCCGGGAGCGCCGCGCATCCTGCCCGCGCTCCGGCCGCAGTCGGGACGAGGGCGCCGCGTCCTGCCGGCGGCCTGCGGGCTGCTGCCGCTCCCCGCGCTGCCTTCCGCGAGAGGAAAGGCCTCGTCGGGCTTTTCGATGATGTAATTGCTGTGCGGTGATGGGATTTAGTGACTCGGTAATCTCTGTTGTCGCTGCCCGACCGCCGAGCGGCGCCGGGAAGGAACTGAAACTGTCGTGCTGAGCTTTTCATTTCATTTGATAGTTTGCTTTGAAAATGTACTCGTAGAATCCTAGAATATTCCAAGTCAGAAGGAACCCGTGAGAATCATCACATCCCACTCCTGGCTCCATGCAGGACCGCCACTCCTCTTACAGTGAGGTTTTTATTTTTCAGAGGCAGAGCAAATTGTATCACTTTACCAAAGTAGTTGACATCCCTTTTGAAGTCAACACGTTTCAGATACCTTTGGCTGGAGAGAGCACACTGCAGAACGCAGTTATCTGGTCTGATGCACAAGTCACACAAGTGAGAGCAGGAGTGCAGTGATGAGGAAGAAGCATGCAAAGCGGGTACTGATTTCTGATTTGACCACAGTAGGTTCTGTTACTTCTCATGCCCGCAAACCTGTCTGCATTTTATTTTTACCCAGCATAGTGGTAAATAATTGTAGACACAGTTACTTGTAGTTTCTCTGTGCATCAGGCTTGTTGCTGAGGTGTGGTCATACAACTCATCTGCTCAACGTTAGGATTTTTTTTTTTGCTTGGCAAAACTTCTATAAAATGCGCTAAGCAGATTTCCGTAATTAACATTTAGAAAATAGCAATGTTATTGCCTGGAAGGAAATTTGTAGTGTCTCTAAACTGTAATGGAAAGAAAATAGCTTTCTTTTTTTGTTTTGAGGTGAGAACAGTGAGAAGAATCACACAGTGCTTTAGCAATTAGGGAAACAAGGTTTGCAGCAACTGATTTTGTTTTAAGAAAATCCACAGAATGGTGACTGTTGCTTAATAGCAAACAAACTATTTTTTGTGCTTTCATAGCCAAGAGGGAGTGGCAAAATGTAAGGTGAGGGGTTGGTGCTGAGTAGTGGGAAGTTGTCTTCCAAGCAGTAATGGTTTCAAAGGTTAGAAGTAAGTCACTGTGACGTGTGTGTGTGTGTAGATATATAAAAGCCACCAGCAGTGAGAAGTTGATATAATGAGAGATGCTTGTTTTGATTAAAAGCAGAAGCACAGTAGCAGGAGAGTTCTGAGTAAGGCTAAGAAGTAGAAGTGAGTGCAGAGTCGCTGTTAGAAGCAAACAAAAGCCACCTTGTGTTTGCAGAGCTAGTAATGGCCAGGGGACTTGTGTAAGTACGATTATACTTGTATCATGTCTAAACATCAGCAGACTGATGGACTGCTAGAATGGCTGAGGTTTGGTGTTGTCTTTGGTATGGAATGCTTGGCAGCTTTTTAGTACGAGCTTCAGTATTTTATAGAGTGCTCTTGCTCTGGACTGGAGCCTTGATACATATACACCAAGCTAACACTGGAGTAAATATAACACGTTTGTTAGAAAGATACTTGAGATCTTCAACACAGACTGCTACTGGACTTCTGTGCCCCTACATGCTGTTTTTAATGTACACCAACTGTAAGACAGCCTGTTTTTTTCTCGCTGTTGACCATTAAAGTACTGAAGTAATGCAAAAACTGTTGGAGATAATTTACTAGTGGCTAGAAACTGAAGAATTTTAACACCTCATAGTCACCAGGTGATTTTGACGACCCTTTCAATTTTCCTGTTGGATATATTTATTCACAATTTTATATTGGCTGCAGTTGCATCCTTTTTTTTACAGGATAAGTGATGTTCAACCCCACTGAGCTGAGTGGAGGAAGAACAGCAGCATTAACACAAAGTCTGCCAGTTCAGGCATGCCATGAATGGAAGTGTCAACAAAGAGATGGAGCTCTTGGCTCATGAGCAGGGAGGTTTTTACAGAGAAGACACACCTAGAGTTCTTTTTTATGAGCAGATGAATGCATCGTGATTATCCATCCATATACTAAAAGGAACCAGGATTATACAATAAGCACAATGCACTTTATTACCATACATAACAGTTCTTATAGCTACCTTTGGGCTTGGCAAATCCGTACTTTTTAGTAATTGCAGAGGACTTCCGGCTGTGAAAATTGCAGAGAAGTATTGGCATTGTCAAAAACTCGAAGTATTGAACTTGAAAGAGTGAAGACAAAAAAGTCCTGGTTATGTGACATTCTTAAAATCTTTGGGCAGTGCATAGTGTAAGTTTTCTTAGTTCAGAAGTCTGCACTGTCACATACCCTGTTCCCATTGGTGCTTATGCCAGTGTTGGTCCATGGCTAGAAAGAGATCGTGAGGTCAACGTGATGGATTTGATGCTGTGTGACTTTCTGTTATCAGAACTTTAGCTGCTGAAGTCCCATTAGTTTTGCTATTGACGCACTTCTGGTTAGGGAGTGTCTCCTTAGTGTGTCCAGGCATGCAGAGCAGGAGAGAGATGGGAGCATAGAGCTTCAAGCGTGTCTTCCATGGGATGACAGAACGTCCTGTGGCTAACAGAACACACTTGAATGAAAAGCTTGTGTGCGTATTCACTGTTACCACATTTGAATTCCTCTATTTTGGCTGTGTAGTTGTATTTTGTGTGTGGATTGGATGGGGCAAAAGCCTGCGAAACAGGGAAAAGAAGCATTGGAAAAGAGCAGGTTGGAACTGTACCCTAATTCTCAAGGAAGTGCTGAAAGTACCAGTCCATACGTTGGCTGCATGTTGTACACACTTCAGGAATAAAATCAAAATTGTGTTGTAAAAACAATTTGGTGATTTAACTTTTTTTTCCCTTTGTTAGATATAATGCAGCTTTTTTGCAGTCCGTTCATTTTTGACTCACATAGTTTTGACTCCAAGTTTCATAATGCTATAAAAGGAAAATTAGGACTTCTTGAAGCAGGCTTTTAAAAATCTTAAAACCAAAATCTTGATGTGCTTTTCTGGTATTTAATAAAATGCACAGAACTGCATGCATGGATCAGCTTTAAATGTACTGTCTGAAACTGCTTGCAACACAATTCACCTTTAGTTAAACTCCTTTCTAAAAGCTTTGGTGTAAATTTGGTTTAAAGAATTAGATCTCCCCCTGCTGCACTGTGAGCCTGTTGCTTTCACAGGTTACTTCTGTTAAACACAAAGTGATTGTTATTGCATCAGAACCTATTTCTTCCATCTCAGCTTGTTTCCCGTTTATTTTTAGGAAGTCTGAAAAGAAAACACAAAGAACTGCAAAGAAAAGACTTGCCCTTTGTTGTGCAATTCATGCATTCAAAAACGTGTCCTGGTTTATTATATTTAATGACCTGTGTTTGTTGGGAGCAGAACTATGTACCATGGATAAATGTCTGTAAATCTGATGAAATATTGAAGGTTATCTTCAATGTCATCTGTCATTGTAAGAAAGGTTATTTTTAAGAAATCGTCTCTTCCATACAGAGCCTCAAAACAAAGCTTATCTCACCTGGTCTCAAGTAACAGCTGTTCAGTATAGAGGGGTTTGTGCCTGTTTTTATGGAAACTTTTATCCTTTGGTTTGCTCCTTTATGCAAAAATTTCAACAAATCGTGCAGCCTCAAGCAGTGCAGAGAAGCCAAGGCTTTTCTTGTTGCTGCCTGCAGCAAGAATAGAAGAGTCAAGGTCATCTCTTAGAATTGTACTCCCATTTCCTTCTGAGCATTAGAGAATGGTGACTGACACAAGGCACGCAATTATCACATCAGATGTTGACACTCTTTTCAAGAGTTGCAATGAAGCTAATGTGCATTTCAGTAGATTGAGATAAGTAATACAGCCATGGAGGGTTATGTGTTGATATGTGCACCTCAAGATGTGTTTTTATTATATATATTTGTATATTGATTTCTAGGTTTCTTTATTCAGATGAAGTTCAAATTGGTCCAGAAACAGTCATGACTACTCTTTACACTGCAAAGAAGTATGCAGTTCCAGCCCTGGAAGCACACTGTGTAGATTTTCTAACGAAGCACCTCCGAGCAGATAATGCCTTCATGCTCCTCACTCAGGTAGGTAAATTTAAGCTTCTTTTGGTTTTCTATGAAAATTAGTGTTTGGGGGGAAGTGAGCATATAGTATTACTTCACAGTGGGTTTACCATCACATAATCTAATTTTTGTGTGAAAATAATTTTGTTGTTTTGTTGGCATTTTTACATTCTTGGCTTCTAGTGATATTAATGTAGAGGAAGAAAAGAATAAAACCTTTTTTGTTGTTAATATATGATGTATTGGGATGCTTCAGATGGGTTCAGTTTATGAAGCTTATGTGAATATCTCAATTGGTTGTTTGTTTTTTTTGTTAAGACAGTTTACTGTGACAGATTTGGTGTCTACTTCTTAAAATTATATGAAATGAAAAATGCAAACGTGAAGGAAAACCCAGATGGAGTATATTTTCAATTATGTACTCCTCTTGGAATTTAAGTGCCCTGGAAGATAGAACCACAAGGTGTAGAGAAATCATCCTATTTTATTCTAGACCTATACTAGATGAAAAAAATACTTGCTTACTAGAATTAGTAGCTTATCAACAGGATGCTTGCAGCAGCAAATTAACTGAAGATGTACTTTTCTTTCTTAGGCTCGCTTGTTTGATGAGCCTCAGCTTGCTAGTCTTTGTCTTGATACGATAGACAAAAGCACTATGGATGCAATAAGTGCAGAAGGATTTACTGATATTGATATAGGTAAGTTCCTTCTTGTGTCTTAAGCATTAAACTTCCCAAAGGAATCATGCTGTTGTGTTGCTACACACTGTTTCTCTTTTCAGGGTTGCACAAATTGGATGCAATGTATAGAATTTGTGTTTAAAAAAAAAAAAAAAATCTAAAATGGTTTGAAATTCTGCTTGTAATTCTTCTGGTTTCAATGTTTTTTCTTTTACAAAAAGTCAGCAGTGATAAATCAGTTTAGTTAAATTTGATTGTTACTGTGTCTATATAACATTTCAGTTCATCTAGATTATGTCTCAAACTCAGCCTGAAGGAAGGCATTCCAGCTGCTTCAACATCTTGTAAAGTCGCTGTTAACTTGTGTTCAGTGGACTGATACCCAGACTGTGAATGTTGATCTCTACTCTTGATAAATCTCAAATCCAGCCTGCATTTCTGATATATTTTATGACAGCAAACATGGCTTGCTCAAATTCAGGGCATATAAAAACTTCTGAAGACACCAGGTTCAGAATGCAAAACCAGCTTTTTAGATTCATCATCTATGATGAACTGAGAGGAAAACTTGGACAGACTAAATGTTGAATGGCCTATAGAATATTTTTTTTTTTGCTTAAATTGTTTATGAAATGCAACAGTGAATAAGAAGTACAGGAAAAGCTGCTCCTGTAATGTGCATGCACCTTTCCTCCCACCCTGTGTTCCTCCTTCAAGCTTTGTGGGAGGCAAATGTGTCAATGTTTAAAATCCTTTTCATGCATGTTTAAACTGGCTGTATGTGCACCACTGCTTTGTGTGTCTGTAGTTGATGCAGACTGGCAGACAGGTACTTGGATGAGAACATGACGATGCTGTCATAGGTGATTTGGTTTTTTTCCTAGTGTACATTAACATCATGTTAACACTTTACATGATTGCTGCCAGTTTTGATCTTGCCATAGCTTTGGAAATTCTGTATTAAGATTACTTAAAATATGTAGAACTTGTTCGGATGAATAGTGACGTACATCTGTTAACATTTTTTCTTTAGACACATTGTGTGCAGTTCTAGAAAGAGATACCCTTAGTATTCGAGAAAGTAGACTCTTTGGAGCTGTTGTTCGTTGGGCAGAGGCTGAATGTCAAAGACAACAACTGCCTGTGACATTTGGAAACAAACAGAAGGTCCTTGGAAGAGCTCTTTCCTTAATCCGTTTTCCTTTAATGACTATTGAAGAGTTTGCAGCAGGTAAGTTTTGGGATTCTTTGTCTTACTGTTAGACCATAGCTCTGCACTGCTGATCTGAGTGTTGAGTTGCTTAATGCTCTGTTGTGTTATTAACACCTTACTAATAAGCATTGTGATGCAATCTTAAGGAAAGCAAAACATCTTGTATATAATGTACCCTGGCTACTGGAAAATATTAGCATCATCCTTGGTTTGCAGATAAATGTGGTTTGAATACAACAGTTGGAGTAGTTCTTAGAATTACCTTAGAAGTTTTTTCTTTTTGCAGGCCCTGCTCAGTCAGGAATCTTGTCAGATCGGGAAGTAGTAAATCTTTTTCTACATTTTACTGTCAATCCTAAGCCAAAAGTAGATTATATAGACCGACCAAGATGTTGCCTCAGAGGAAAAGAATGCAGCATTAACAGGTTCCAACAAGTGGAGAGTCGCTGGGGCTACAGTGGAACAAGTGATCGCATCAGGTATGGCTTTGGAAACTATTTGAAGGAGAGACAGAAGTGTGGGAAGAAAGGCAGGGTATTACTCAACTTCTGCTTTTTGGCAGAAGATATAGTAACAAACATGTATCAGAGAACCAAGTTCAAAAGTCTGGAGTCCTGGATTGTTTGCTGCATATCCAGTTTTGAAATACTAAGTCTTGATCTGTTTTTACTCCAGTAATATTAAAAAAAAAAAATTAAAAAAACCCAGGTTATTAATTTTTTTTTAAAGCCCAGTGGTAAAATGTCACATTATAAAGCTGATACCTTAATAAGGTGGGGCTTTTCCTTACTATTGACATTTAAATGCAGAACACTATTGAAAATATGAATGCAGTGCTGTTTCTGGGTTAGCTTTCTAGACCACTATGCGAGTCTTTCTTGCTTGTCTGGGAACAAGTTAACAGACCCATCACAGTTGCTTAGATTCCTTTATTGGCTTCTGTTTTACTAGGTTCACAGTTAACAGAAGAATTTCCATAGTGGGATTTGGATTATATGGATCTATTCATGGACCCACAGACTACCAAGTTAATATACAGGTACAGTGTATTCTATATACGCTTATTTAAGCAGAAACTATGCTTAATACAAAAGGTTTGGAGTATATTTGGATAGAGTAGGAGCAGTCTGATAGGTCAGGAGTCTAACCTGTTTTATCCCCAGCAGTCATAACTGGATGGCCGGGGAAACATAAGAACAGTATAAAACTTACCTTCCTTTTCAGTCTATTCTTGAGTCATTTTCAGAATAGGTATTTCTTGGGGCCAGTTTGGTCTTTCAGTTTGGTAACTCCCAGTGAATTGTGCTGCAGAATACTCCTATGGTCTAACCTCAAATTCCTGCAAGTTGTCTGTAACTGAATTTCACAGCTTTACAATCGGTTCAGTTGTGCATTAAGTCTGTCCTCTTAATAATGTTTCTAGTAATTCAGGAAAGAATTTTGCATTTGTCATTAGCAGCTGTCAGAAATTATTGACATATGTAATGACTGCCAAAAAAGTCTGCTAAAAAAGCCCACTGTGTCATCATAAAGGTACTAGAAAAAAGATAAGATGGCACTGTGTTACTTCATGAAAGCAGGGCATGCTCGCATCTTGGGTCCTGTGGGAAGTATTGGTCTCTCACTGTATAGTGCAGAAGGTAGTAAAAAGAATAATGAAAATTATTCATAAGCTACTGCTTTATGAAAGTGTGACCAGAAATGCTAGGACACCTTGCGTTTGTAGGGGAGGAAGTAATGAGCAGAGGGGAGCAATACTTGTGAGAGCAGTGGGTAAAGTATCCTTCTTTTGGATCTGATCGTGTTTGAACGTGTGCATTCACCTATGGCGGACTCCTGAGAAGATTATAGAAGAGAGGTGTGCACTAAATCTTCCCTAATGAGATAGTTCTGGATGGTGGGGGAATGGAGCTCAGACTCTTATTTTAGCTTCTTTTGAGCCAGCTTCCTTATTTTCCTTTTTGAAGTTCAGCACAGCTGTGGTAGATTTGATTTTGTTGTTCGTGTAGGAATGTTGACTCTGAGTATATTATGGACACTGTTACATAGTGTTTCCATTATGAAATTTTAAATCTGATCCTGCTAATCACTCAGTACCAAATGAAGGGTTGTGTTTCTTCCTACTGAGCAAGTGGTGAGCAAGCTCATGAAACGATCAGTGATAGTATCTAAAAATGTCCCCCCTGCTTCGTGTCCTGATGTGACACTTGCCCAGTCTGAGAGGCTAGTTGAAGATGCCACTAAAACTGTATTTCCTGCTCCTGTAGCCTGTCTGATCTCTCTTAGGACGTTGTGCTGAGGATTGCCTGCTAGTAATGTTGATCCACCACTGTATCCTTCCCTTTAAAGTATGGAATTTCAATCCATTTGAATTCTCTTACTGAGTTTAGCTTTGGTTTGATTCTAAGCTTTCTAACAAAGTTTTAACTTTCTGCAGCTGCACTGTTACTCTGTGCTGTGCGTGTTAAAGCCTGGCATTACAACACTGCATTGATTTACTGGGTGTGTGGAAAAATTTGTGAAAGAACCTGTGACTTCAGTTAGGAACAGACACTCCCCATCTTATTTGTCCCCACCTTATTTGATAGACATCTAGCGTTTGCTGGTAATTCTGTTTCAGTTTATTTCTTCACGTTGTATTTAAAGGGCAGTTTGTCTTCTGCTTCCTGTTTGATGCTTACTGCTCTGTTTTGTACTTAAGGACAGGAATTCTGTGCTGCCTACCAGGTTATATCACACCAGTCTGTTATGTTAAAGGAATAGTACTTCAATATTAGAATTGTTAGTATTTCTTTAGATTGCGGATGGAAAAAATGACCATGAAACCCTGTTTCAGGGAGCATACCTTGCCTGAAAGAAGGACTTCATGATTGTTGTTGTTGTTGATAGTTTTTAGTGGAATAGTCATTAGAAATGTGCATGTTACTATAAAGCTCTGATATCCTACTTCTCCAAGAAATGTTCAGCAGCGTGGATTAGAAATGGAATGAGAAGTGTGATATCTGCTGCTTGTGGTGTCCTGGCTAGTGACTCCTGTTTGCCAATAAAACTGAAGGCAAAAGAAATATGAGATGTGAACATAAAGACATAAACAGTGTAAAGCATGGAAGAACAAGTCCCTGCTTTATTCTAAGAACACGTCATTGACTGTTCATCTGTAAAATCTTGTTTACTGAATGGGCCACAGCCAGTGAAACATTGAGGTCCAGCCTCATGCGCTTCTCTCATGCGGGCTGTGTAGGTGTGCAAAGATCAGCAAATCTAAGTTACAGGATCACGTGTAGATTATTAAGGTCAAATGCTAAAGGCTTAAGAGCTATTTATCTCCTGTCAGACAAAGCCTTTAACCTGGTTGGTGTGGCACTGTGGGCTAGATTGGGCATACAGAATGGACAGCCTGTGTAAAACTCAGAATCTGTGGCTCAGCGCAAGGCCGGGTCAGCCCTCACAGTATTACTGTTAGGAAATTAAAGCTACCTTTTAATCTGAGGTGCACTGTTGTTGTAATTAAACTGGGTGGAATAGGCAGGTGTTTTCTTGGAATGTTCCAGTGTGCATACAGTGAGAGCCTTTTGCAAGTTTGTAAATGTAAAAGCACAGTTCTCATGTTTTTCTGCAGATAATTGATTATGAGAAGAATCAAACTCTAGGACAAAACGATACTGGATTTAGCTGTGATGGAACTGCCAATACATTCAGAGTTATGTTCAAAGAACCTATAGAGATTTTGCCAACAGTTTGCTACACAGCCTGTGCAACATTAAAAGTAAGAATGCTTAACAGTATAAAGTAAAACATTATTGTAATGCAAAGGTTTTTCTTTCATCTGTTTCGTGATGGGAATGTGTCGTCTTGGGGTCTTATTCTTGGTGTTGTGTGGAAAGGAGGCAGTAGCTAAACTGTGTGGTAACTTTTAAAGCTGCTTTCTCTTTGTTCTGTGCACAGAATTTATAACTGGATCCTGTGTGACTTCACACAGGAGTTAAAATAAATCCTAATGAAAGTCACTGTGGATCTATGTGGGCAAATGCACTATTTGGAATATTTAATCTGGCAGCTGTCTTTATCAAAACTTGTTTGATTTCTTTTGTTAAGGACCAGTTGTAATCAAAAAGACTGAGAGCTTTCTTTTCTTGCTTTTATATGCCAACGCTAAAATAGAGGAAAACAATGATTTGTCCTAGGAAAATTGACTCATTCAATGTTTTCTGTAAAAATTTTTTATAAATAAAATTATTTTAAAGATAATTCCCTGTTCAGAAATCAAAGTCAAGTGGATTGAAAAAAAAAAAAGTGCTGCATCTGAAGTGGGAGAATAAATGAGAATATAGACAACTTGTATGACAAGAAGTATGAGAAAACGTTCATTCATTATTAGTGGGATAAAACCAAGTGGTTTAGATCTACTGTCAGAGAAACCTTTCTTATTTAGACTTAAAGAATCTGTTTCTGTTATCTGTAACTTGTTATGCAACTTCTGTTATGTGGATACAAACATTTTTACTGTTAAAATGATTTAAGTCAGTGGTGTTTAAGCTTCAATATTGTATGGGTCGTGCTTGCATTTCCATTCTGCTGCTAATCTCTTGCTGTTTTTCAGGGTCCTGATTCCCACTATGGAACAAAAGGATTGAAGAAAGTAATCCACGAATCTCCTACTGCTAGCAAAACATGCTTTGTGTTTTATAGTTCGCCAGGTAACAATAATGGTACATCGATAGAAGATGGACAGATTCCAGAAATAATATTTTATACATAATTTCATACGATCATCTACATGTCAGCATATCAGTGGACTTTCAGGGTCACCCCTAGTGAGCTAGGCAGCGCTGTGAAATGACCTGGATGTGTAAAAGCGGTACTGACTTGTTTGAGAGGTACCAGGAAAGCGATTTTATCTGCGTCGTGGTTGGTGGAACCTAATTTAACTTTTCCTTTTAACAAAGTGTGCAGTAAGTACTCTGTATACTGAAGATTGTTTTGAATGGTATGTTGTGATTTAATGGCTTTGTATTTTGAACCCTTTGTTTCTCATACAGTTGAATTCATTTCTTGAACTGGAAAATACGTACTGGTTATGAATTTCATTTGTACCTTTTCCTCAACTCATCTAACAAAGACAGTGCCTCTGCTACTGTACTCCCAGCTTGCACTTCTCTGTAAAATAACCTTGGAATGACCCTGTGGACATAAGTTACTACTATTTTTTTTTTGTTCCAAGTACATCAGCAAAGCTGGATTCATATTGCTATCAGTGGTGAGTTGTTGAATGAGTCCTGGAGCGTTGATGAACTTAGCACTCCAGGCATTATCTGCAGCTGCAGTGAAGAAATGCTATAGCAAATCCTGCAAGGAATGGGTCTTTCCAGAATCTCTTTTAATTAAGAAGGGCTGTTTTGGAACATAGAGCCGGTTATGGAAATAGCCACTGTATATACATATGTGCCTATAAGAAAATGTACAATGTGAAAATGGGAATACAAGCCTTGTTATGATATTATTTTGACTGGGCAATAATCTAATACTAAAGAATTATTATCAGCTGTGGCCTATTTGCGTGCAACTTGCTCTGTGGTCATCTGCTGCAGGCCATGGAAGACATCGTTTCCGGTCGAGTTTCTCCGCGCGGAGCGACTGTGCCGCGCATGCGCAGCAGAGGGGCGGGGCTAACGTCGTTCCCGGAAGGGCCGTGCCGAGCCATGCCGGCCCTCGCCGGCTTCCGTCAGCGGCTGGCGGCGCCGCTACGGGCCCGCGGCGGGGCCATGCCCCGGAAGGTGCGGGCGGGACGGCCGGGACCGGCGCCCAGCGCTTCGCGCCGGCCGTCCCGACGCCCGTTTCTCTCTTTCAGGGAAAAGCGGCCGGGAAGGAGCCCACCGAGCCCGGCGCCGCCGCGGGGCCGGTGTTGGCAGCGGGCGACGGCGGCGTCAGGGTGTCGGTGCGCGCCAAGCCCGGCTCCCGCCGCAGCGCCGTGACAGGTGGGCGCCGCCGGGCCGGGAGCGCGGAGCGGGGCACGCGGCGCCGCGTGATGCGCGTCGGGGCCGGACGGCGCTGTGCGGAACTGCGGAGCGCGTGGCCGGGCGGAGCCGCGCTATCGACTTGCGTTCGGATGACGAGCGGCTTTCTTTCGCTCTCCTGCACGTAACGTCGTCCGCACAGCCGGCTGCTCGCGCGCGGATCGGAGCCGTGTTTCGCACAGGTGCGCGGCGCCCGCGCTGCCGGTGGCTGCGGGTCTTGGTGGCGTAAGGCGGCGCTGCCCCCGCAGCACAACGGGGAGCCTCAGCGCTGCGCCCGGTGGCTGCGGTGCCGGAACCGGTTACGCGCGACTGTCCGACGCTGCGCTTTGTGCTGGAAGCATAGCGTTCTGCGCTGCCAACAGCTTTGAGGGCTTTAAAGACGCAGAGTCGCCCGCAGATATGGGAGTTAGTCGGGTCTTAAATTAAGATGCTTTTGAAAGCATGAACATCCATTTCTAGGGAATGACAGTTAGACACTCTGAACGCTTGTTCCGTTCCCCGTTGTAGATGTGACAGCCGAGGCGGTAGGTGTGGCTATTGCTGCACCGCCTTCAGAAGGGGAGGCGAACGCAGAGCTGTGCCGCTACCTTTCCAAGGTGCTACAAGTGAAGAAGAGTGACGTTATTTTAGAGAAGGTACTTTTTTTTTTTTTTTTTTCTTGCTTTTTTGCCTTTTTTTTTCCTTTCAGTCTTATTCTGTTGCGCTGTAAATTCGAGGCTCTGGAATGTTATTCACCGAGTACAGCAAACTCAGTCCAAAAGGCACTTGAAAAGCTTTCAATTGACTTAACAGGGTGATTCGCTAAGGAAAGAAAACTGGGATAAGAAGAACCACAGCTCTTCTTGAGATCTTTAATGAAAATAGTTCTAATTATGTGTTTTCAAAAATGTATTTGGATGTGCCTTCTGTGGCTCTTAAAGAGCCTTTTGTTTCCATTTCAAATTCAGCTCACGTAATTTATGCTTTGCAGAAAAGGTGCATTTTAGGGAAAAAAAATTGCATTCATTTTTTGAAGGCACTTCTGTATTTTCTGACAAGTACCTGTGGCACACAAGTAGAGTGTATGGAAACATCACCGTTACGGCTGGGCCTTAGGAGTTTCTTCACATGAGCTGTGTTGTGTGTTGACATGTGTTGACTATGTTAGGTGGAAACTGTTTTATTCATCACGCTGAATAAATAATTAATTTCACTTTGTGAAGGTGAGGACTCAATGAAAAATGATGCCTCTTATTTTTCTATATTTAATGCACTAGTTGGAGAAGTCTTTTAAAAGATGGTCAGGGCAATATGATCAATGAACTGAGCCCTGCTTGGGGGAAAGGTAGAGGTGCTGAGGTTTGATTCTTTTTTTCCTGACTCCTGTGTAAATTCTTTAATTTTGTCAACATTTTACAAATTACAATTTTCCTGCCTTGAAGAGTTGTTCAGATTTAATTAATAAATATAAATGCTAAGCAGAGCTAAGGATAAAAGGGACCAACATTTTCTGACCTTCTTAACTCAGTCCTCCAGTGTCCACATAAATACAAGCTAGTGTTTGTTTTCCTCAGACCACTGTTTGTTCTTGGTGGAGCACTGTGTCAAAGTTTGTACTTTATTTGTGTCTTTCCATTCTGATCTGCTAGGTGCACACACTGAGTGGTTTTTGTACTGGTTGCTCTCTGCTGTGTGCTACTTGCTTCGTGATAACACTGACAAAACAATCCAGTGTGGCGTGGTTTGGTATAATACCAGGCTTACCACGTTTCTATCCAAAAGGCTTGATTTTCATTATCAACTATCTAGGCTGTTTCAAAGGACTATTTTTCATTTTTAAATTCTTGTCTTATTTCCACATGGCAGGGTTAAGACATTTTTCTCCTTCAGGAGGTTCCAAATGGATCATGCAAACTTTTTATTATGCATAGATTACAATGTAGCACATTTGTTTCTCTTGTTTTTACTGAATCCTGGCAAATGTGTAGCTTCAGGCAAAATGAAACGAAGTTGCATGTTTACCAGTTCCAATGCAAAACAGCAATTTTGTCAGTAATATAAAAACATGTCAATGATATTTAAAATAACAGCTATTTAAATCCAAATATATGCTATATACAGTGCAGTTTGTTGTCATTTAGTGGATATTATCAAGTGGAGAGTTCAGCTTAAGAGTAACTAATACTCTGTTGGAGGCAGTGCTGAAAGATCCAAAAGTCCACATCTACCAAAAGTTTGTGGTAACTCTGTAAAACCTCAAACAAGATACAGTTGGAATTTTGCTTCTAGCTAATACAGTAGAGTAATGGAAACTTACTTTTTGTTCTAGCCTATAAGAAAGACATTATTTCAGGGCATGCTCTGGGAGCTGTAGCTGTTTTTAAAAGGAGAATAGAAAAGACATCGCTTTCGATCTTTAAAATAACAAGAAAGGATGATGATGAACCAATTCTGAAGCCTGTTAATTCTGCATAGCTACTCACTGAGAATTATTTTAAGTATCTATGTGATATATTGGCATCACAGCTTCTTTGAAATGCGTGTTTGGTGGTGATTCTCTGCAAGATGACTTTTGTGTGTTTCTAATGCAGGGTGGTAAATCACGTGATAAGGTGGTGAAGATTTTGGTATCGCTGACACCAGATGAAGTGTTAGAAAAACTGAAAAAAGAAGCTTCCACTTGACCTAAAACAAGAGTGGAAAATGGAACAATGTTATGCATCTTGGTGAACAGAATGATGTTTTTTTCTTATGTAAATTGGTCCTTCTGGGAATTTGGATACTGACTGGGAAAAGATATGCTCCTCTGCTCCTTCTTTCTTTGTTACTGGCACTGCTGTGTAGCTGAACTGTTCATGTAGGTTTGGTAGGAAAAGCCTTGTTTACAGAGGCTCTGCGTCTGCTTCTGTCAGTAACACTTGTCCTCTTCCCTGCTCTCTCAGGGTTTCTGAATGCAGCAAAATTTGGTTCATAAAGTAGAAGGCTTGGAGTGCTTTAAAGGCATCAGTGCAATGTGAAGCGCGAAACAGTCTGGGTGGTACAGACCCTGGAAGTGTTCTCTTTAATAGCTGGTGGCAGGTGTTGGGTGCAGTTCCACACTATGCTAAATATACATATCTAAAATTAATGTATTTAAAGCTAATGTATATACTGTGGTTGGTCATCACACAGGCAGGCTAAAACCAGAATTGCTAGTCTGTAATTAGTTACCTGAAAAGCAGAGCTATAATTGTGGTAGCTCTACAAAACGTATCTCAAATGTAATGACTTTTTAATAAAAGAGCAAAAAAATATTACCAAACTTTGTTTTGCATTTGTATTTTTAACAAAAACATTATTTCCCAAGTGTTAGGTACTAGAACATTACTTTAAACAGAACTATTATGCATTTTTTCTCCAGTTTAAAAATGAGCATCATCCTGCCCTGTAGCAAAACTTGTGGAGCCATGGGTAGAACAGAACGAGAGATCTGAAACACAATGGACAACTGTAGCCCAGTCTTAAGGGTAGTGAGAAAACTGAACTTCTTAACGTGGTTCAGCAGTCAGAGTAAGAGTTCAATATATGAGATAACACATGCATCTGGTAGGAATTTGCTTTTTCATCTGAGTCACCACTGATGTCTGAAATTGTTTTATTTTTACTACAGTTGCCATATTTTACACATAAGGAAATACATCTGTATATTTAATACCTACAGTAAAAAAAAAAAAAAAGTACTAACGTTACATATATGAAAGTTACAGCTCAATTCCTCTAGCTAGTCTCATCTGCTGCAAACTGGAGCTCACAGGTTCCATTTTTCATTGTTGAAAAGCTTTTGTTTTTTTGAATGTTCTGCTTCCTATTATCCTAAATATTGCAACGATCATTTTTGGAGTTGGAGGACTAACATTTGTCACCTCCATGAAGGTATCTTATTTTAGGAGATTTTATGAAAAATCTTGTTTGGACTGTTTGGGGAACTCACTCTAAATTGTGACTGGTATTTGCTTAATGTTTTGCAGCTGAGCTGCCTATTTTCTCAGCCTTATGGCCAGCCATACATTGCCTCACTTGCATTTGCTTTTCAGACCATATGGGCCTATGTCTATGTACTGTTCTGTCAGCTTTGGTTTGCAGCTCGTTGCCATTTCATCTCTTCTTGCCCAGCAGAGGGGTGCCATGTCCTGCAGAAAAGTCAAAGCAAGCAAAAAGTAAACATTCACGTTAGTTGGTTGTTCATGTTTTGATTTTATTTATTTCTCAAGCTTCTGTTTACCATGATGGGAAACAGCAATGTGAAGATGGAGGAACCCTGCCTTCCTAGCACTGCATCCTGAGATGAATTCTACAACAGCTGTTATACAAATTTCTCCAGAAGCTGGTACCATGTGTTACATGGCATGTACTATATGCTATATTGAAATACTGTGTTATGCTTTACTCCAGACCCTGATGGAGCTGGGAGCTGGGTAGGCAGGTGTATTGTCTAAGGTGCGTTGGTCGTTGGTGGTTATCTACAAAAGTAACCAGTTTAATGTTTTGATTTCCTCTCTGCTTTTGTTCAGCCTGCTCTGGGAGCAGCATGGCAAAGAAAGCCTTCGTGTAATGAAAACAGAACTTACTTGATATCACCAATCTAAATTATTTCTGAAGGATAATATAAATAACTCTGGAGTTGCTGTGTCTGAGGACCTCTTACATCAAAGTTTTCATGTAGTCTCCCTGTTATAACTATAATATCTGAGTCCCTGATATGTTTTTCCTGATGACTTGCCTGGGAGGCAGGAAGATATTGCATGACACAGCAAAGAGGCACAGTGGATTAAGTGGCTTGTGTGCCCAAACAAGATGTCAGTGCCATAACTGCAATATAGGCCTGGCTCCTTTACATCGTATATTGAAGTCCAAGCCCATCAACTCTCCTCATGAGCACAGTACAACACTTCAGTGCTATTTTCAAAATGGTGGTGGCAAATATTCTATCACTTCTCAGCAGAATGTATTTTTAGTAGAACAGTGCCTCCTTTACCTACTGGTCACCCCCTTATCCATGTGCCTAAAAGTATCCCTTGCTCTAAGCAACGTGATCATTCAACTGCTTGAAATCCTGCTATTTACTGAAGCTCTGCCCTCATTTCCTAATGTTTTGTTTGACTGATTTCAGTAAGTTCTGATGTGATTTCATATCTTAGTTGTGGGCAGTCTGTGTATTTTTGTATGTAATTGAGTTGTTTGAACATGGAAAGTAGAAGTATCTGAATACATTCTATGTCTATGCAGTCTTATGGTGTAGAACATTCTTGCTCTTTCTTCCTCTCAATTAACATTTATTTTCTAAAATCAAACTTTGAAAGTACGTATATGGTTTCATTGCAGCACTACTCTAATATGCTAATGAAGGCTATTTAATTACGTCCTCTGAGGCTGGCCTCCTTGCTCTTTTAGTTTCAATCCACTCCATTTATCATCTGCAGCACATCCCCATCTCTGCTTTTAGTCCCATGTGATTTTAAATCCCCATTTCTTCCTGTATCATCAGTCTAAATAATCCCGTGTAATTGACAACTCTGTCAATAACTGGCAGTGGCAATTTACCAGAAAGTGCAGTTTAATATCTTCCTTCCTTCAGCCTCCAGGAAGATAGATACACCTGCTCCTTCTCCTCATTACCTCACATCTCTCTCTCTATTTCCCCTCTCCTACTGTTTATTTGCATATGTAAAACCTGAGCCAGCTGAATCCACCTTTTATTATTATTCCAGCCCACTATATTCCCCTCCTAATGTTTTTCGCCTTTATCCCATGGGGATGATTCACTGCCACATTAGTGTGAAAATGTGCTGCCATCTCCCCCTGGGAATGCAGTGCTTTACCTGCATGTAAAGCCTCTCTTGCTTATTACTCTCTGTCCCAAGTGCAGCAGCCTTTCTTGGCTCGTAATGTAGCCAACACAAAATAAGCAGACAGAAAGCTGCTGAAGAAATGAAATGCATGCCTGAAAGGAAGAGCCTGGTACTGCTCTAAGGTAATGGGAATTCATTTCTTCCTGGTCCTTCATATATAACTTACAAGTAATTATTAGTAAGCCATGAAGAACTTTGCTTTCCTCTGTAAATACTTTGTTCGTTTTTGTATTGTCTCTTTGAGCTGGGAGAGCTGAAGTGACAAAGTAGGCTACCACACCATCTTACTGCATGCAGCTCAGTTTTTAGAAAGTTGTTTAAATACCATTTGGAGTTTCTAAGCTCATGTGGAAAAAGAAATGTATCGAGTATTGCTATAGCAGTCGGTCACTATAGAAACATGCTGTAAAGATAACAATTGACTTTGGCCTTAAGGAGAAAAGAATTTGAATGAATTTTCAAAGCCTCTTCTGTGCTGCTCGCATGAAGCAGTCTGCCTTATGAGAATAAGTGGGGTTACAAATGATCGTCCTGGGGTAATTGCCATGAAGCTGCCTTTTTTCTGTTACAAGGTAGGTGTGCAGTGCACTTGGGAAAGGCAAGCAGCGCATTGTTCCTTCAGCCAGCTTTTGCTGTTTGTGTCTTGCAAGGATTCATTGAGGCACAATTAAAAAAAAAAAAAAAAAAAAGCAAAGCTCCCAATACATGTTAGGACATCCTTTGTGTCCACCTGTCTGCAAGGGGCACTGACAAGTTGAATTTTTGAAGATAAACTATTTATATGGAACCTTTTTATTTTTCTAGTGCCTCTTGTCAATAGCTTCTTCTAATTTCTTCTAGATGCTACCACGTTATCTTTCTCGTTCCTTGGGGCTTGACAGCAGTTTGTGTGAATTTGAATGCATGTTCATTTTGGAAGGGGAAGAAAAACCTTGTGAGGTGATTTTTGCAGTCAGAGAGCAAAGCCATCCCTCTAGTGGGGCCCTGCAGCAGCTTTGTTGCCTCCTGGCATTTGCCCTTTAATAAAATGTCTCCTTTTGTCTTCAGTGAGTCTGACAGCAATCAGCTAGCACATATTCGAGGTCAAGTTCCTGCTATGAGGAAAGATTGCTATTTGCTACGAGCGTGTACTTCTGAACAGGAATTTTCTTCATTGTTTCAGCTTCTTCATCGCTGCCTTTTGACAGTGAAAATGCAGACTGTTCCTAATAAACGTGATAGGTTCGTGGGTTTTCTTTAATTCCTTTTTTTTCTTTTTGTTTGGATATCATGATTAAGCTCATCATTGTCTGAATATCAGTCCTGATACATATGGAGAGGGGACCAGCCAGGCAAATTGTACTTGACCAATTTCACTTAATTAGGATGTCTGATTCTGCTCGGTCACTTCCTTGCAGAGTTCAGGTTCAACTACTCAAGCAGACCCAGAGCTTTTTGGTGAAATATTTTTAAAAGATGATCAGCTTCTAATGATGTTCTTCAGACTTCTTTTTGCTGTGATTTCTGTCACTTATCAGCTAGAATTTCTAATGAAGAAGTGCCAGGTGATATTTCTGGCAAGGTGTGAATGTGAGTTGAGAGCATCTGAAAACAATGATTTGACAATAGCTGTCATTAAATTGCACTCAGGGAAGCAAGACAAAAAGAAGGTGTTGTGCCAGCTGTATTGAGGTTGGCATTGTATGGGAATTTGAAAGGGTTTTTTTTAAATCTTCCTATAAAATTGATCTCCATGAGATAGAGGTTTTTTTCTTGCACCACTGCTTATATCTGCAAATAAACATTCCACTAAATATATGTTTTATGAAAAACGTTTAACAACCTTTTATTTAGAAAAGCTTTCATTTCTCAGCTGCATGCAATTCCTGCTCAGCCCAGTGGACCAATTCAGTCTTTTCACCTGAGAAGGATCTCACAAAGTGCTCCAAGTTGTACATGCCTGGGCCTATAAATTTAAACAAGCACATCTTGTTAGTTCATTTGAAGATCTTAGCTATTTCCAGACTGGGTTCTTGTCTTTGTCCCACGGGTTTCCATTGGGAGGTACCTTGATTAGACTCTCTGAGGAAACAGAATCTGTTTACTTGTCGTGGGTTTGTGTAATAGGTAAACTTCTCATATCTGAAAATGAAGAAGATAAAACATGAGGAGGGGGAAAAAAGGAATAATTTTTGTTTTATAAAGGTCATTTATTGGTTTATTAGGCTGGGAGCAGATTTTCTTTGCTTGCTGGAAGTATTGACTATATATCCTGAGCTCTGCTGGAGGAAATCATGCACAGAATAGAGCAGAAACTCTGGATGTTTTATAGCACTTTGCTGCTTAGCACTCAAGTCAAAATAGGGAAAAACTGTCACAAGAGTAATACTTTTGTAGGCATATTTTCAAGGACCATAAATCTAATAATTTGCAACATAATTTCCCCATCTTCCACAGTTATTTGTTTGCTTACAATCTGTGAATCCAGGTGGAAGGAGGATATTATACTGCCTATAGCCCTCTTAGTGTGAATTGTGAGCCCTTAAATGCCAAACTATTTTGTTGGGTTTTTTTTAGGAAGTAGAGATTCATCTTCTGAAATCAGAGATCCACGCAAAGGCTGCCCATTTGTTATGTGGAAAGAGCTTCTACTGGTGCTGTTGTTATTTAGAGGTGTGTGAGTTAAAATACAAATATAGATGGAAAAATCTGTGCACTACTCAGAGCTCATCTATCCTGCCTTCTCATCTCGTGTAAGTGAACTGGTTCTACAAAGGCAGCTACAGTTTGGTGGTGTTTTTTCTCTCTGTTGACTGAACTTCTGCCTTCACAGCAAGTCAGGACTAATGCTTTGTAATTGCTCTGAGGTTGGTGCATCGCCCTGACACCAGTGTCATCCAGCCGCATCTCCCAAGGTCCCACCTTACAGCAGAGCTCCCTCAGAAGCACTGTGAGGTCTCCCACAGGTTTCCACGATGCTCACCTGGCAGCCCTGTGGTCCCCTTGCAGTGGGGCTGCTGCCAGAAGTGCTCGTTCAGGTTAGTGCGCTCCGTGCGAGTTTGCTCTGCAGGGGGAGGATAACCGTAAATTGTATTAAAAATTGTTTCCAAATGAGACATTCCGTTCTTTTTCTGTGTCAGGAAAGCATTAAGACTTAATTAAAAGAGAAATTCGAACTCAGAGAAATTCGTACCGATCATTGCTCCTCTGCTGTATTAATTTCCAGTGTTGAAAGAGGACAAATACCAAAGGGGATGACGTGTCAAAATTTAAGTGGTAACACTTAGGAATGGTGAAGTCAGGTCTTCTGATTAAGTGACTCTTTTCAACAGTGTTGTACATGAGAGGGAAAATCAAACACTTGTTTTCTTTTGCCTTGCTGCCTGTGAGCAGCATCAAGCAGAAGTGTTACACATCCTTTGTCTCTTCCAAAATGAAGTGCTTTTCTCCACAAAAGAGCCTTTGGTCTGCTGCTACATGCCTGTTCAGTTTTAGGGGATAAATACAGCCTACGGCTTTAGAGGGTCAATAAATCTGTGACTTCTTAGTTGTAGCAAACAAGTATGACTGCCACCAGATTTGGCAGGAGAAAATACACTGTCAAGACTGTTGTGAACTTAGAATTGGCAGCAAGGGAGAGTGAGCTGTATTTAAGTATTTTAAAGAAGAACATGTCCTAAACATTAAGATGTGAGCCAATTTTAAAGACTAGGACTGCCAGTTATCTTTGTGTCCAGTTCCATGAGGATGTTTTCAAAGAAGAATGTCAGACTTAAAATAACAAGAGCATATGAACTAGGTAGAGCAATCTGTGTTTTGTCCTTTTCCTCCATTCCTTTCTATCTGTGATAACCTATGTATTCTCATTGTAGATTAGATGCAGGTTCTTGGAGATCCATACTCTTTTCCATAGGTAAAGCTCCAAGTCTCTAGTTGTTGCTGTAATACAAATAACAATAACAGCATAATCAAGCTTGTATTTGTTTTGTGGTTATTCTGAACTCTAGAGGCTCACAGTAATTATAATACCATTAAATACTAATGGCGAAAGATTTAAGAGTAGATCATGAGACTCATGGAAGGAGATGAAAATGTTGCTCAGTCTTTTTCAGTACCCCAGGCACTGCATTCCTCTCTTTTATAGCAAAATACCAACTTAAAATAATTTCCAAACTGCTGGAGCATAGATCAGCTCCTCTGTGCTAAGGACAAAGCATGATATATAAAAGGCAGGTTTGTGTGGGAGAAACTAGGCAGGAATCAACTCAGTCACAAAAATCAGTTTTCTGGGATTTTGGAGCAGCACATCTCCCTCCATTTAGCAGTCAGAGAAACTGCACTGAGAGCTCAGAAATAGGAATATAACTGTGAAGAAAGCAAGTCTTCTGTATGTCTCAGCATTCCTCTCACCATGATATCTGATTGCTTTATGAGTTGTGGAGCCGGGGTTATGACTTCATTTCGAAAACTTGTGGAGTGTACTGATGTGAAAGCATTACATGACATGGTTCTGTAACCCAGCCCTTTGCCTCTCACAGCTGTGTTCAGTACCAGCATAGTGATTTATTTCAGCCAGTGCAGAGTGGTATCTGTCTCCTGTCCTCTGTCATAACGTGTTCACAGTGTAAAGCTCCTTTCACATGCTTGACTTTGTGTAAACACAGGGGATAAGTGCATCTAGAAACCAGGTAATGGAATTAGTTGTGCTAAGACTTAAGGTGCCAAGCTCCCCTTGTGAGATAGACCAGCTCCTCGCCAGTCCAGATAGGAAGAGAGCATCCAAAGGGAAGGAGCAGTGCATGATAAATGCCTCTCCTTTGGCACAATTAGAGAGGGCTCATAACAAATGTGAAAAATGCAATTTTCCTGCAGCTTTTTAATTTCCTACTAATGCCTTTCACAGATGTAAAAATGTTTGTTTGTTTGTTTGTTTTTGTCAAAATCATTATCTTTTAAAGCCATATAAATTTGAAAGCCCCTACAAGGTTACAAAAGTTAATTGAAACATTTATTTTAACTGTTCCCAAAACATATTATATTTGATTTTTTTGTTTTATTCATGTACCTCCTCTTTGCCTTGTGTATCATAAAGTTTGCTGACTGAGGGCCACTGGACAAGACTTACAAACTATTTTAATTTAAACAGCATCTTGGCCTACATCAGTATTCAGGATGTCGTGCTTCTCTTCATCTGATATGTGTTGACTTGGAAACCGAGCAAGGTGTGGACACAAAATAATTGATTGAATTAAATACAATCATAACTACTGATCAGTGGTTCTGCTGTACTGCTTTGCCAATTAAAATAGAAGTCCTTGCTGTTACTGCATGGGAATCTGCCGTTTGTCATCTGCCTGCAGACCATCAGCCCTGTTTCACATGGTGAGCTCTGCAGTTCTGCCTGCAGGCCAGCATCAGGCTCAGGAGCTGCACAACCCAGCATGGTGTTACCCACCGCAGTTGCAGTGCAGATGTTGCATGCATGAGATCCTTCACGCATTATAACATTTGTTTAGGTTCCCAGCATGCAGCAGTGTGCTGTCTGCTCCTATGTATTTATGTCTGTTATGCTCACAGGAAGGAATGTGCTTTACTTAGCAGCTTAATCTGTAGGAATTCAAATAAATTCTGCTTTTTGACCTCTGCTTGTTTTTCAGGTCTGTTGCACTGTCCGTCCCCCTCTGCTCTAAGGCAAATCTTAGTGAGATGTCCGTGAGTTTTTAATACCTTCTGTCCTTTTCTGTTGTTAAAAACCTCCTTTCAGCTATTGAAACTGAGGCATTCTTCTGCAGTTAACTATGAGATTGCCACATTAAACTCTGTGTGGCTGAGCCATATTATGGGAGCTAGGAAAGATTTTAATAGGTTCCTGGGCTCTCCTAAGTTCCTTAGTCTAATTTAAACCAAAGCAGCACATCCATACCTTCATGTACAAGCATACCATGGATGCTTCAACTATGTCAGCTTATGCTGAACAATGTGCCTTTGCCCGGTCTGTAAGGAACCAGACAGTGCTGACATTTGGTTTCTCTTTGTGTAGCTACTTGTCCATTTAGAGACTATTTTAAGTCCTTGCTCTAATTTTGCTGAAGGAAACCAAGAGCAGACATTAAATCTGGTCTTAATTCAGGGTTGTTACAACCATCTTGATGCCCACTTATGAAGGCATGAATTAAAAAAATAAGCTGACATTCAGCTGTTAAAGTGTCTTTTTGTGTGTATGTGTTACAAGCCTTAGTTTTCTAGCAATCCTTAAGGTTTCTATGCTAGTTGGAAGACCTGGATGTCTTGAGAAGGTTCTCTGAGCCATGTAGACGTGTTCATGGGCAGGTTTGTGATTTCTAAAGCATATTTGGAGAGTGTGATCCAAAGAGAGCAAAACTAAGCAGATAAACTCATTCATCAGCTCATGTCCTGCAGCGTGCCATTTGCGTATGCAGCAAAAGTGGAGTTGAGCCAAAGAACAGCTGAGTTTGTGGACGGCTTTGAATCCAAAGTCACGACAGGACCTGCTGAGATGTCTAGGATCCTCCCCCAGAGCATTAATGAGAAAGAGATGCCATCTGGAAGAATTTTCTTGCCAAGATATTGTGATGCCATCTTTGTCTTCCAATTCTCATCAATTACACATGGCTTTTAAACAGATTTATATTTTACCTTTCGTCAAATGATTTCATCTTCTCAGCTTCTGAGAACTCTTTTTGACCTTTCAATAGACTTTTTACAGAAGAAGACTTTTTATTTCTGATGAGACACATTGGTAGTGATAATCTGCCGCTTCTTTCCTTTGCCTGCGTCAGTGTTTTCCCTCTTTCATCTCAGCTGACTCTTCCACTCCTCCTATCCCACTGCATTTTGTTTCCTCTTCCTTTGCTGTAGATACGAAAAAAGTACTTGATTTTTAAGAAATAAATTAAATGTAAATGAATAGTACATTCAGTAGTAACATCATCAGTTTTATTGATGTGGAATCAAGTTTACGCATATTGTCCCTTCATTTTTAATTCACCTCTGTTTAATTCAGTATTTAATTCAGTATTAACTTTCAAATTGGACAATTCGTACTGCTATGATGAGGCTGGTTTTATGCAGCTTATATTTTAGAGGGTTTCTTCTATTACACCCATAGGAGTTAGAATCATTTAGTATAGGTCTAGCTTTGAGAGCTTTCTAGGCCACATAATCCCAGCTGTGCACTTGTAAATACTGTGCTGTGTAACTACACAGTGAAATAAAGGCAGCGTTTAAATCATCGCTGCCTGCACAGTGTCCAGAACGTGTTTGGATTTGTTTAAAAGAAAAAAAAAATCAGGAAAGTAAATCAATTCGTTCAGCAGAATGTTTCTAACGCCTCATATGGGCACAGCGATCCAGCGGAGGTTGTTACACGCTGTACCTGTACATTTAAATGAGGCAACCCATCTGGAAGATCTGCAGCTGGAGTGCACAGCACAGAGAAGGGAAGCAAGGCAGTCCTAACAGTTTTACAGATGGGAAACTGAGACACACAGGTACTGAAAGTGGTTTGTAATTGAGCTGGGAATGAACGCGTGTGTCTGGTTCTATCTTTGAAAACCTCCTTGGCTTTTAACTTTCTCTTTTGTTCACACAGAATGAGTGGCACTGCAGCAAAGTTGTCTTTTCAGAATTATACAGTAACTCTGAAAAAGTCTTCAGGAGCATTCAAGAATATGAGAAACTGTGAAAATGAATATCTGACATAGAATAGTATAATGCCTGTATAATGATAGGAGGGAGAGAGCAAAAAGAGCATGGGACTGAAAAAAGTGCACCTTTAGGCGGTATTAAGAGTTTGTGTAATGCAAGTATGAAGGTAAGCAGAAGTAGGCTGATCTTTTATTAGCTGGCACTAAATCCATTTTGTCTCTTAAAGACTAGAATTGTGCTGGTGAGGTCTGGAGACATTCTTCGATTGGAGTTACACAGGCTGCAGGGCATGTAATCAATAGCGATTTGTTTATCGTCCCTTGGATCTATCTACCTTATCTAGGGGCTTGAAAATTCTGCTGATGTGCTAAACTGCTTCCAGACTCCTGGGTCCCTGTTGTGCTTCTTGTGGGCCGCAGAGGTCCCTGTGGTCTGGGGGAGGAAGGAATTTCTCTTTCCTTCCCCCAGGCAGTGGAGTGGCAGTGAAGTCATCTGATAACCAGTAATCCAATCTCAAAACATATTTTCCCCTAAAGGATTCAGTATATAGAGTGAGTGGCCATGAAACAATAGCTCCTTTAGCCCAGCCCCGTGCCTTCTAATCTTTCCCTGGGCAGTGCACCGTGTCCTTCCCACTCCCACCTTTCCTTAGGACAACAAAAACCATAATTCTGCTGATGGAAATGTTCTCTGAGCTGCATGGCTGCAGAAATAGGATTTGCCCCTGTGGCAGTTTGAGGTTAAGCTTCTTTATGTTCTTGCAGCAGTTCAGCTGCGGTTGGGGTTTAGATGAGTGCATGTGGACCCCGAGCTTGGTGCTGCATCAGTTCATTTCAAGTGGGTGTTTTGAGCACGTGGCATATAGATGAGTAACACGAGCTGGATCAGAGGAGAACACGTATCCACACAGAGCTCTCGCATTAAACCTGAACTCCAGAGGTTTCATTTGTATTCAAGTGCTCATGCAATTAAAACCACTGAAGCAAGCCTTTGCCATGGAAAATCTAATTTTATTACATAAAAAGAATACGTAATAGTTTGGGGTTGTTTGCGCTTGGTAATTATTACTGTTAATTTATTTTTATTGAGTATGTGGCTCAATAGAAAATAGGTCTTTCCAAATATTTCTTCAGAAACAGGCTTCAGACATGAATTTGGACAAGGAGCATCTGCCTTCTGATCACGAGAAGTGCTTGGAACGCGGTGGCCAAAAGCTGCATGAAATGTTATGGTATGCTGATATATGGTTCTTTAACCTTTATCTAAACAGTACTAATTTTAGCCTTAGATTTTTAAATTTTGTGGGTATGTATGAAATACCATTTGGAAAAGAAGCTTTTAAGAAAAATCAGCGTTCATTTGTATTCCTGCTTGTTACCAGTAAACAAAGAAGGTAACCAATGGAAATGATGCCTAGTGCTTATTAGACTTGCAGAAAAATGTGGCTATTATCAACTTTTACCATCTCCTGTAATAAATTTGCATTTTAATAGGACAGGGCACTTAGGAAGTCGAGGGGTGAGTGGCATTGCAGAAACACTTCAGCACTGCTGTTCACATAAACAGATGAGGTCTGACAACCACTAAGTGCAGCCCATGCTGTACCGAGGAAGAAAGTAGACCATAGTAAACACAAAAAAATAAATTCCAGCCTGCATGGCCTAATGCAGAACCAGTCCTCTTGAGAGGACAGATCATTATGCACCACCATGTTAGGGTTGCCATCAACTGTCCTGGCAGTTTTAGAGCCACTGGGTTCTGTTTTGTTCTCCAGGTTCTGGGTCTGTGCACCTTGAATTGGGCTGTATACTATCTAGGTACTTCTAGAGAAATCTGATCTACCACATTATCTTGCTTAGCTCCAGATCATTAGAATATCAGCACTATGCATAATTCAAGCAGGATTATATGGCTTTCTTCTCATGTGCAGAAGACAGATGGTACCAACTTTACCTAATTGGCAAATGAAACGTAAGGGAGGTGCAGTTCTGTTGAACCGCTCTGAAGGCAGGAGCTGCCCTAAGGAATAGTCTTGTCTTCCTTCCTTGGCCGCACTCCTAACCCCACCTGTCTGCCAGGACCAGAGGACGTGGGTCTGCACAAGATGAAAAATCCACCCAAAGTTGTGTGATTCAGAGATTTTGTGAGGAATAGCAGTGGTAGCAGAGGGGAAATGTTAGCTTAAATTTGATATAGAGAGACCTTTCCTTCCAACCTCAGTATAAGGAGCAAACAAAACCACGTTTCTTGGCTAAGCAGAATATTTATTTGCAAATTATGAGAAGGAGCTTAGATACATTGAAATAAATTGAAAGAGCGGACGATGAAGTACACATTTTCTAGAAGCTGTGCTGATTATACCTATACCAGAAATAAGACATTCTCTTCAATGTCTGCAATCTCTTTTGAAGTGTCTCTTGAAGGTATTTCAGCTTCAAGCTAACCTTTCAAGGCACGTCTGCACATTGCTATTCCCAGCTGCAGAGTTAGGGCAAAATAGAGGTTGAACTGCAGTGAACGCTTGTAAAATTGTATCTCACAAATCATGCTAAGAACGTTTTCATGCACTTTCTTTTGCTTTCAGCTACATAGTGACTTAGTTGTTGGCTTTTTTAAAAGTACTAGTTGGAAATTGTATGAAATTTGAGTTTTCTTGCAAATAGTTTGCATCTGTAATCTAGCATGGTAATTTTTTGGTGTGGATTTACCATCTACATGGAATTGCTGTACGTGTTCAGGAAGGGATTTCAAACGGCTGCAAAAGCTGTACTCAAACGTTGGTCCTTTTCAGACTCCTGATAACATGGCAGTCATTTCTTAAAACATAACATTTATCTTTCTTTTGTTTTATTCATATTAATAATGACATCCGAGCAAACGTCAGATGGAAGAATTCTCTTTAAGTCAGATTCCAGGCACTGAATTTCAGTGTTTACCTTGAGAGCTTCATTATATTTAAAGCAAACCATTTCTGTAGTGTTCGAAGCTGCAGATGTTAACGTTGTCTTGTTTCAATTTTATCATCTGCAACAACAGTACCTAATGGTTTTATTTAGCTTGACAGAAGCAATAAACTAGACTTCATCACAGATAATGATTCATCAAAGTGGAAACTTCTAGAGGTAATATATATTGAATTCTGTTTACTTTTTTGTCTGGTGTGAGGCACGCATTTATTTAGAAATGCATTCGTTAATAGAATGGATTCTTGCTGTAATTATTCCAAGGAAATTTTGTATATCATACAAGTTCTTAAAGTTGAATTGAGTTTTAATGGTGACACAGCTGGTCAATAGCACGAGTCAAGGATGTAAAGGAAGCTGCATTTGGTCTTGGTGTCTCTCCTGATCACACAAAATATGACACCTGAGACCATTGAACATCTGATTCTGGTAACTTCAGACAGGCCATCCAATGGATCTGCTTCTACAGCTTGTTCACAGTTCACTCACTGAATTTATTTATTCACTCACTGAAAGATACTAAAATTAAAATAGTCATTGGGCTTTTGAGGACAAGTAACAGATGAGACAGAACCCATGCTTTTTGCCAGGTTTTATTTCAACCTGAGATGCTGCTCCAGATGGTAAGGAGGAAGAATATCCTGGCACAGCCTGGCATTCCTGGCACAGCAGGCAGCATCGGGCTCTTTGCAGAAAGAGATGCTCTCCTTTCTAGGAGGTAGGAGTCTGGGTTATCTGGCATCTTGCATGTGATTCTGCATTAAAAAGGAATTCCTCCAAACCACCTTGCAGGCAGTGTGCAGAGAGGAATTTTGGATGATCTCTTAAATCCTCTGGTGCAACAGCTCTTCCACGTTAATGGCAGTTATGTATCAAGGATTAAAAAGGGTGCATTTTATCCAGGAGAACTCGAGGAAGAACAAATCTTCCACTACTTTTCCAAGGTTAAACAACTGAATTCAAGGCAAGTACTCTGGGGAGTATGATACTAAATATTGTATCAAAGCTCTTAATATTATATGAAAAAGGAAAAAGAGAAGAACTTAGCAGGCAGGTGAAAACACTTGTAAGGACCTTTAGCACTACAGACTGTATACTCTGTACTCAACACTGGTGAGACTGCACCTTGAGCACTGTATTCCTTGTTGGGCCCCTCACTACAAGATAATGAGCTGCCGGAATGCATTCATAGAAGATTAATAAAGCAGGTGAAGGGGACTAGGACACAAGACTTAGGTGCAGGTGAAGGAACTGGGGCTGTATAGTCTAGAAAAAAGGAGGCTGAAGGGAGACCTCATGGCTCTCTACAATTATCTTGAAGGAGGTTGCAGCAAGGAGAGTGTCAGTCTCTTTTCTCAGGTGTCAAGAGACAGAAAGTAAGAAAATGACTTCAAGACACTCTGGGGAAGGTTTGGATTGGGTATCAGGAAATATTTATTCACAGACCTGGTTGTTAGGTACTGGAATAGGCTGCCCACAATGGTAGTAAAATCCCCATCTCTGGAGGTATTCAGAAGACATGTGGACATGGTTTGGGGTTAAGCAAAGTTTGGGCTTGATCTTAAAGGTCTTTTCCAACCTAAATGATTCTATTTAAAAGCTAGACACAGCACATTTCTAAGATCAACAGTAACCATGCTCTTTAGTTTTTCAGCAGCAGTTTATGAGCTGAGACTGTGCTTTTGACTTCTGTATTTAAACTATACACAGTAATCTGAACTACTTACCACATAATGTCATGACTTTTACAACAGTCAACAGGGATGATTCTGTTTCTGTACAATAGCTGTAGAAAATGTCAAGTACAAAGAAATGCACAGCTCCCTCGATACGAATTAGCTTATCGTGCAAATGGTGAAATAAGGCACTTTGACCCTATTATCATCAGATGTAAAGTAAGGGATTAACACTCCAGACTTCTAATTAATTACAATGTCTCATCCTCTTTATTTTAGCTGAGTAGGCCACTCTTCTAATTCAAACTAGCAGCTGTCCAGTATTAATACTTATCTGTTAGAACTGCTTCTTGAGCAGCAGTCAGCCTGGATGAGCGTTGCAATTCTGAAAGTTTCAAAAGCAGATTTCATAAATATTCAGAAACATCCTTAAACTTGAAATAGCTTTATTGTGTGAATAATTAACAGTAATTAAATTCTACAAACAAACAAAACAATCCACTCTTCACTGCTTATGCTATTTTCTCATGAAACAAAGTAAAGAACAGTACTGAATGTAGTTCCTGTGTTGTATAACAGCCACACAGTATTTCATACAAACTAATTACAGTAGACATCACAGTTCTACAGCTTTACTGAAATGGAAATCCAGAATATGTTATGCACATACCAAATTTAAGATGATACAAATTAATTTAAGCCTGGTATCACATCTCAGGTTAAACTACTATACCACTGAACTGCTAGAGTAACAAGATAAATATTTAAACTACTTAATTCTTACACTAATTGTTAGACCATGTTTTAAAAGGAATACTGCACAAAGATTTAAGCCATTGGTTCAATGGACAGGAGTTTACATAACATGGGAGATCTCATTTGTCCTACAATTGACAACAAATCAAATATTGAGATATCATACCTTTATCAAACACCTAAGAAGTTCCTATTTGAGTTTTCATAAATTCCAACCCCCCCAAAATGCTTCTGTAATAGCAGATTTCTTCTCCTCTTTAAGGCATTTGAAATTCAAACTAAGCTTTTCTCACTATCAAGAATTAAACTAAGAAATGCTCTCTGGAGAAGGCCACTGTCTGTCACTTTTACAAACAGCTATCTTCAGACAATGCTACAGGCTGCAGACAAACCACAGCCACCTTACCCAGACCTGTTATGTTTTCCAAAATGTACCAGGGAGGATCTCAGTGGTGGAGATAAAAGAATATGAGATGGATCTTACATTAAACGTATACAGACTAAACAAGCCATATAATGGACTTCTATTATTCATAAAGGTATTCCCTTTTTCAGTTCACACTACAGATAAACAACATTGGACTTCAACATAGATTCTTTAGTTATCTCTATCAAAAATAAGGAAACTGGTGACAAATGAAATCTAAAATCTAACTTATTACGTAGTATTACTGGACTTTCCAGCCACAGGTACCATCAGTAGGGATGATAGCGAGGCCCTGGGTTGTAGGAGTTGTAGCCATATTGTCCATAGTAGGATTGTCCTTGTCTGTGCTGCTGGTAGTTGTTACCCCAACCTCTATCTGGCCTCTGATTAGATCTGTGGTCACTCTGCCAGTTGTATCTGTCCCCTCTAAAATACCTGCCATCTTGAAACCTGCAAAGAAAAGAAATACCAAATACTCAAACTGTGAGTTTTTAAAAGATTAATGACAATGAATTCTTTGCATGTAACTAACAGCACAGTCTTGGAATTTGTACCGCAATATATTGCTTAATGCTTCAGTCCCTTGTGGCTTCCCATACTCAAGAGCACGAGCATATAGCATAACTTAATGACACTCAATGAGCTAATTATCAGTGGCAGTTAGCCACTATTCAGGCTCAATTATTGCTTTCCAGCTGTAGCACTACTGCTATAGGCAATGTTAATTGTTCGGTGTTAGTATTATGAAACATACCATATCCTGGAATCACCCTTTTTCAGTCTCACAGAAATGAGATGTTACTGTCCAGAATTAAGTAAAAAGCTACAATTACATTCTGAAAAATAATAATAATATAATTCAAAGTATTTAGCTGTAGGAATGTAATATTACCTTTGCTAGGCAGAGATTATAGATTTTACAGTCTCTTCTAATAAAAGAAATACAGACTAGTCTAATAGACTAGTCACAGAGCAGCAAATATTCAGGTTACAAATGAAAAGTGTTTTGGACAGCTAGCAACAGGTCATCATGTTATTAGACTGTTCCTTTGCATGTCTTAAACATAGATAATTAAAAGGGGTAGTTTTGCTATCATTACAGATTCCTATCTTTATTCTGAAATAAATAAATGGTAATTTGACCAGGTATTTGTCTTAAAAAAAAAAAAAAAAAAAAAAAAGGACACCAGTACCGATCTCTGTTTCTCTGATTGCCACCAGATCTGTTTCTCCATTCTTCTACTATTGGAGGGGGATCTGCAGGACGTTTCAGGTACTCTTGGTACTCTTTATCATCTGACGTGAACCGATGAGCGAACATCTTCTCATAGTCCAGGGGTACGTCGACCAAGGAAGTCATTCTGAAAATGTTAAACATTTTGAACAATAAAAGCGCATTTAACAACTTATAAAGACTCCCACTGTAACAGCTCCCAAAATCCAGTCAGGGCAAGGGAAGGACAGTGAAAATTTACTCTTTCAGATGAGCTCAGCAGTGAAGTTTTGGGTTGGTAACACAGATTACCTAATGCCATCCGGATCTAAGACTGTAAAAACAAACAAAATGCCTTCATTGTTTCAGCTGTCCTGAATGGGTTGTCCGACAGAAAGCAATGCCAATTCCACATCCAACCTCTGCATCTATATTGGACACGCAGACACTGACCAGGCTAAATACTTGATAGCTAATCTAGACATATTACGTGGCAGTGTCACTGAATCAATTTTGAGCAAGATGAATTGCAGCAAAAAGAAATGGGGCATTTGAGGGTCAGCAATAGAGAAAAAGCTATTTCTCCAGCATGCACTCCCAAGCCATTCTGAATATGAAAAGCATTGCTACAATCAACTTGAAAAGCTTGCTTAGGCAGAATACAATGCAAATCTTACAGGTAACTACAGCCCGCAAAGCGATCAGATTTATTTACCATAATCTGTGTGTTAATAATTTGTTTGAGAGAAAGAACAGACCTACGCTAATGTTCAACCGCCTCATAACACAGCTCTCAAATACCACTTGTGCTTAAGGCCTTTGTTAACATACGTGCCTATACGGGAATCAGCTCTGCCCTACCAGCAGACTGAGAGCAGCTCTGCAAGCCCTGCCTTAACGAGCCCGGCGCGCTTTGCAGCATTACTGGTCTCCGTCTTTCCCCTTCCTGGTCAAGCCCTTTGCTGTTTTGCCCGCTCTTTGCAGGCGGAAGGACGGAGCGGAAGGGGCTCCTGGGGACCCTGAGGCCTTCAATGTATCTCAAGGGTTCCCACAGGCCGGGCGGTGACGCCCCGCCGCAGCCTTCTCTCCTCAAGACGAATTAACAACAACGTTCATCAGCGGGAGGCGACATGGGACACCGTCACCTTCCATCTCCTGAGGCCAAACGCAGCTTGGAACGAAGGACTGGGCTCCCTCCCCTCACAGCGGGCCGGGCCGGGCCGGAGCCCTTTACCCCGGGACCAGCCGCGCACCCGCACCCCCCCGCACCCCCTCCGTCACCGCCGCCCCGCCGCCCCTCACCCAGCGCCGTCAGCCGCCGCCGCGCGCAGATCCCGCCTCTTCCGGTACCGGCGGAGGGCGGGGTGCCGCAGGCTGGTCGGCTCGGTTCCGCGAAAGCAGCGTTTGGCGGAGTGCGGGCCGATATAAATGGTGTCTTAAGGGTTCCGTGGTTCTTTCCTTGGCGGCTTCTGTAGGAGCCCGGTTCTGCAGCCTCGGCACCGCGGTGGTGGACGAGGCGGTGTGAGTGCGGTGTGAGTGCGGTGTGAGTGCGGTGCGCTGAGAGCCGCTGCCTTTGTGTGGGCAAAGTGAGGCGTGCTGCCATGGTGCACGTGTTACGAGCCTCTGCGGGGCTGACATTTTCCGCAACCAATAACTGTTAGATTTTTAAAGCAGAGCGTTTTCTCTGTAGAAAAGGACTGATTTTTTTTTTTTTTTTGTAGAACCCTTCTATAGCACAGCGGTTTTTTTTTGTTTTAGTAAGTTCGGGGTCGCTGCAGTGGTTTACTAGAGAGTCGTTTCAGGCAGCAGCGAACGGGGATTCGTAACCACGTGCGTCGCTGACACAGAAAATGTGGCAGCCAAAGCGACAACAGCATCGTGCTCTGGGAATGCTACACCCAATGAGTGCCCTTTGTTGGAGGTAAACAGAAATAATTACAGCCCGCTCTCCTGCGTGACCTGCAGCAGGAGTGCGTCGTGGCTTGCAGAGTAGAAATGACCTCGATCCACACAGCCCAATGCAGATGTCATAGCATGAATAGGTACTTCTAAAGCAAACTAATTGTCATTAGGCTGAAAAATAATATATTTGAGCTTCTGTTTTCCCTTTCTGGTTCCTGTACTCCTGACTGCCCCTTTTCACTGGGCAGAAAAATGTAGGATTTTATTTCTTCTCCTGACATGTTTCCTTTTTGAGCACTGGATATTGCAGTTCCAGATGTGTCTGCAAAGGATTTCATGCATAAAATTCATAAGGTGATCCTCAATAAAATGGTGATACTTTTTGTTTTTTTTTTCTGAGTCTCTAGTCTGCTGTTTGAGGGAGCGTATTATTCATTGCAGCACAAAGCTTATTTTAATAGTAAACTTTTAATTATAGACTCCAGTCATCCACACTTTGAAGCACATGCGTAATCTAATCATGTATTAAAGTTGTTTTGAAGGCAGTGCCCCCATCGTTAATTCTTTGAGCGCTGTACTTCTGGTATTACCATTTCACTGAGGTGCTCCACTCAGCGTTTTCAGTTCTAGAGAACCATTGCAGGGAATGGCTAAACCAGGGTAGCTCATGTATAAATATATATTTAAATATACACACAAGTAATATATGTGTGTCATTTTTACATATATTCACATATATATGGACCTTCTGGGCTGTGACATCAAAAAAGAAGTCGCTGTCTGAGGGACAGTTTCTTCAGATTTCTTGCAGATGTTTTACTGGGGTTCAGGCCCCGTGTGAGAAAGCCAAAACAACATGTGATTTTTAAAGGAATAAGACACTCAGAAATAGATTGGCACAAGGACTCTCAGCGCCCACTAAGAGCTTCACATAGCACAGACCTGCATAGGTGGCCAAGCACTTAAAAGGTCTCGTTCCAAGTGTTGTCAAGACTGAGGGTTTGATAATCCACTCTTGCAGTCTTCCTCCTCACTTCAAGCCTCTCCAGGTAATTAATGTGTTGTTTTAGTACAAACACAATCTCATAATCAGCATCTCTGAAGTCTACTGCTGTCTGATAAAGTCTCAAAGGTTTTATTTTTTATTTTTTCTGTGGGTTTCGTTATGTTAAATGTCACACTGTTAGATGAAGCTTAATCTTGTCAGTTTCAAACTGAGAGCTTTTCCTTTTAGCCTATTAACAGAGATTTCATAGTGTGTATCTTTCTGCCTGAACAAAGGAATGTACACTAAAACTAACAAAGTATTGTCTGCCCTGAACTGATGGAAAATTGCAGGGTTCTTTTTATGATTATTTAGTCTTAATAACTCATATTGTTCCATCACAAAACTTTGTGTTTGATGTTTTCCATAAACTCCCAGCTTCTGACCCTGCGTGTTTTCATTATACTCAGCTGTCATTTAAAAAATGTATTTCTAGCCCTTGTTATTACGGTGACTTTTTGGGGAAAATAAATAAATCTTCTGTACAGAATAATCAGCCCATGCTAAGAAGGAAATAGGAAAGCATTATTAAAGTTGTATTTGTTTAAAGTCTTACATTTTATACATTTTGTCATTCCTTTATGCTTGGGTTCATTGCTGTATCTCAGTACAACAGTGACAGCTGTGGCATTTTAATGAAAAGTCAGCATGTACCTTGGTAGCAGAAAAGAAAGGAGAACTGGGGTACATCTCTGCGTCTTTAAACAGAAGGAATCCTTTTAATTCAATGTTAATATCTACCAGGATATATCCACAAAGAAGCTAACGTCCCTTGTAATCAAGGCCTGTCTGATCAAAGTGATATTTGCCCATGAACAAACAAGATGATAAGATTCCATACGTTGTTATGGATCCTGCTGTTTTGTTTGCTGCTGTTCTTAAACAACAGAATATATATATATTTATTATTTATTATTGGTTTTTTTTCCCCTTCTGTTTATTTATTTTCCCAGTTACAGTGTAACTGAAAGCCTGGGCTGTTTTTACAATAAAACACCTCTTGCCTAGATAATTTATTCTGGGAAATGGTGATGGCTGGCCCTGCTAGAGAGTGAGACTGTGTTGTGGCTGCAGGCAGGTACAAAGGGCACTTGTGGTGGCCTTGTTATTGATTACACACGAAAGTAAAGCTGTGTTGCTGTGTATATAAGAGGCCATAAGGCCACCAGGGACATCTGAGTAACTAATGACCGTGAAGTATTAGCTGGATCGTTCACTGCACTGATGGGAAAGCAGAGGTACTCCTCAGCCAGTCTGTGGAAATACTTGGAACTGGGCTCTTTCTCTGGAACCTCCTGTGCTTGGAAGATCAATTCTCATCATGGGGAGGTGTTGCTTCAGCTGGAAAGGATTATTGCCTAGATGAATCTCACTTAATAACAAGAGTGAGATACAGCAGTTGCTGCTGAGTGCCTCTGAAGCCCGTGCAGTAATTCCATCAGATCTCTGCCTTTGCTATTGCACTGTGTAATGTCACTGAGCTTCAGTGTGCCTTCCACGTGCCTCCATATGCTATTGTAAAGTGAAGTCCATAAAGGAACAGGCTGCACCATTTGTACCAACTACACGGAACTTAATGCAAGAGATGTTTCTTTCCCATTACAATGACCTTTAAATGTTAACTGCCTAAAAAAATAACAGGGTCCTTTTTTTTAAAGGAGGATAAAATGCAATTCCTGGTGTTTGATTGTGTTACACAACACCCATTTTGGTGCTGTGGGGGCAAATTCGTTTGCACTAAATTTACAACGGAGTAACTCTTGATTAGAAGGAATTTGTTTCTAATTTAAGGCAGTATGAAAGAAGGCCTTTAATTTTCCTAAGAGCTATTTCTGTTGTATCAGTCTTTTAAAACTTGCAGCCACATTAAATTTTATTTCTAGAATATTGTTCTTAAAATGAGTGCAGAGGCGGTGTTATCAGACTGTCATTTACCCATATGTATATACAAATTAAAAATCACTACATTCTGGCTGCCTCCTTTTATCTTCACCTTTTAAACTACCCAAGCCATCCATGCCTTTGGGATCTGTAAGAATGAATCGTTTTTATTATTTTTGCTCACTTAGACAGTAATTGCAGAGTAGCATGCTGTCTGTTTTTTAATATTATGGTGCTGTTTTAATCCATGGTGCAACACCATTAACTTCAGCAGAATTACAGTAGAAGTGAATTTGTCCCCAGGAGGCTTTTTGAAATGCTCAGTTCTTTCCTTATGATTACCCAGAGGAACAGAGGAGAAGGCAAGACAGAGGGCCCTTTGATAGGAGGAATGTGGTTCAAAGCAAAGTCTTGTTCCTGCCGTTCGTGGTGCTCCATCTGTTCCTCATTTGGGCTGGAGGTGGGTCAGGCCCCGCAGAGGCACACGTGCTGCGGATGAGGGGCAAGCAGGGGCTTTGCACAGCACATCTGGTGCACAGGTTATGTTCCTTCCACGGCTGAAAAACAGTGGGAGGAATGTTCAGATACTTCACGCATACTTCTGCGGAGCTGTTTGAAAGTCAGAAAATGGAGTAGCCAAATGTTAAGATATCAAACTCATCTTAATCGTCAAGCTGTCTAAGCTCCAACCCAGCCACTTTTTAGATGTCAACCAATCCTGTGAATGGGGATGTATGAATCAGTGCTGCCATGGATTTGCCTATTGTAAAGATACTTGCAGAATATAAAAGATGTACTTGCAGAAGTTTCTAGATGTAGTTTTATTCATACTCAATTTTCTGATATTTTTTGGTATTTAATTTTAGTTTGGACTCATTTCTAGCATTCCTCTCCAGGCTAATAAATTCAAATCTGCTGCATTGTAGAAACATCAGAAACATCAGTGTGCAAGTCTGACACAAATTTGTAGCACCTCGCTGAGTCCAAGGGGGAATGCAGAGAATTCCTTCGTTGCTCTCAGGAGCAAGAAGGGCTGGGACTGGGAGTAAGATGTGACAGCAGGGCTGGCAGAGTAGGGGCCCACCACATAGACCCCGACAGCCCAGAGGAACGGGCAGGTTGGAGGACCTGATGCTGTGCAGGGAGCAGAGCCCAGGCTGGGCGCAGGGCAGGGCTGTGGGGAGACCCAGGGGCTGCCCAGTATGGGTAGGGCCCGATGGTGTGCTCAGTACCCCAGCATGCACATCTGGGAACAATTTGTGTTTAAAGCAGGGACTCGGATCCCTGCAAAACCTAGGGTTTGGCAGAAGGAAACAGTTATGCCTCTTTAGGAAACATCTAACATTTCTCCTGGGTTGGATGCTCTGTGTAGTTTGCATATTGCACGGCAATCACTTGCCTCAGATACAAAGCCACGTATTCAGCCTACAAAGGGGATAACAAGTCCCTCACTGTCCCCCCAAGGTTACCATGAAACTGTTAGTTAATGCAGACTGTCTCTCTTCTTTCTCATCTTCTCCTTATGTATAAGAAGACTTCTTGCATGTTCTCTGCAGTTCCTCTTAGAATTAGGGGCCATTAGAGAAAGCCAAGACTACTTCAAGTTTGGAGTGTCTTCTCAGTCTGAAGTAATCCAAAAAACCTTGTGGAGCAGTGTTTCTCTGAGATACCGATTTGTAGCGACACCATGTTGGAGCAATGCACAATTGTACACAAATGGACTGAGCTGAAGAGAAAGAAGCCTGCAGGGTCTGCAGGGTGGGCTCCTTGCTGGCATGGGCTCCCTGCTGCATCCCTCATCCCACCTGTCACCTGGAAACTTGCTGGGCAAAGACCATCATTTTGTTTTGTTTCATTTTATGTCTGTGCAGTGCTGGGGCTGAGCCCTGATGGAGGGTCCAGTCAGCATCACTACCAGCAGCAGTAACTCCTTTCAGTTTCTAAATTAGGGCTGGTGATCATTCTTTCCAGCAGACAAGGGTTCCTAATCTTTCAGAAGCCTCTGCCATGTCTACCACCCCCAGTTCTCCTCTGCCCCCCAAAGACCTCAGATGGCGAGGCACATTGTCCTCACTTCACCCAGCGTAGCAGTAATTCCTTCTCCATCTTTGACCCTGAATTCCTGTGGCAGTTTTCTTTCCTGGAGCCTTTCCACAGTACGGCTCTTTTCTTCTCCTTCCAATTTCAGGTCTCTCTCTTCACTTTTCCCATGTGTTGTTGCCATTTCTTTCCCATCCCTCTGCTACAGGGTGGTGACAACCCAGCTAGTGCTCAGCTGAACACTGCTTTCTAGTGTTTGCTGGGATCTAATGCACAAGGCTGTGCTTACTACTGATCAGTGTAAACATAAAAACTATAAAGATGATATCTTGGGAAATGCAAAATTATGATAGAGCTCCTAATAGAGGTTCATTTAAAAGAAATGCCCAGAAGAGCTCACACTTATGTGAAACCACATGGTAATTTCTGGTGATACTTGGAATGTGACTGTTTCATGATGTGCTATGGCTGCTCAATTTAAGAATAACACACTGTTATTTTCTTGGTCTTAAGTGGTGCTGTGGGGATATCACAAACTTCCTGAGTAAAAACTTTAATTAAAAAGCAAGCGTTAATCTCCAAGCAGTAGCATCTGCAGCAAATTGCCAGATAAGACTTTGCCAACCTGAAAATCTAAGCAAGATTCTAATTAAATCAGAGGGAAAAAAAAGATGAACTAGATATACGTTTTATTTAAGGATGGCAGTTACATAAGATACCCGAGATCTCATGGTTGCTATCTGATGGGAAACGCTTCTGCTAGATCTCAGGGGCTATTTGCTGGATGAGAAACCCTTGTCTCACCAGTTCTGAGTACTCTCATGCTGCACTCAGCAGGGCAGGGACATCACTGCAGCCCTCTGCTCAGCTCTGAAGCCACGTCGGTCCTGTTGAAAGCCACAGCTGATCCAGCAGTGAAGCAGTACGACAGCATGGTGTGAGGAGATGCCATATCACAAGCAGGGCCATCTTTCCAGTGAGACATAAAAACACAGTCCTGACTATGTATGGTTATTAAAGGTCCCAGCACACCTTTTTAAAAGCAGGGCTCTTAATCCCGGTGTGCTGGCCAAAATCTATTTTTGGGGATTCCACTCTGGTTATCAGCATTTCTCGTATTGTTCCAGTTGGATCTGCTCTTGGCCTTTGCATCCTGTTCCAAACTGGGCTCCTCTGTTTTGGAACAGCTGATATTTTCCAGAGACAGCCGCACTGCAGTGGTGTGTGAAGTGCTCTCTTTATATCCCTCACTTGCCTCATAGCAATGGAATGAGGATTAATCAATTATGTCCAATTCGTGACACCCATGAAGTCAAAAAGCATTTTTCCTTTGGCATCATGTGGACCAGGTTTACCTCTGTATGCCTGTTTTTATTTTGAGATTCCTGCATGAAAAAACAAATAGAAATGCAAAGCTTTGCCTTGTTGAAGGTGTCTGCAGTGAGAATTGCCTTAGCTAGTGACTGCAAGCATTGTAAAGGCTGTTTCCTCAAGAGCATAGTTACTTGTTGCAGCAGGCGTTGTTGTGCAGGAGGAAATTCCAGTTTGTTGAGTATGGCTTTGAGCACACGGTGCTGCTTGGCCAGCATTTGTGGCTTTGCATGTCCCATACATTCAAAATACGCTTTGTTACGCTTTCAGAGCTGGCTCTGCTCTATTCCCAGTTCACTTAATGTTATGGAATCCTATCAGAGAAACCACGTTCTGAAAACCACGAAGTATTCAACTTCAAATATGGGAAGAAAGCTGACACCAAATAACAATGGCTGCTGCTTATTCTCTCTGACCAAATGTTAATTCTTCTGGGCAAGAAACAGCACACTTAAATTACAGCTAGCCTTCTAGAGACTGCAGAGAACTTTCTGCTTCGATCTCACACTGCATACCACTCAAGATGTCACATTTCAAATTGTAAATCAGCTTACAGTGTGGACAAATGATATCACTGAAAAACGTTGGTGCAGGATCACCTAACCTCTTCCATGCAAACGGAATAATAGGAAAGAGCGGTCATGAGCTATTCTGGGAGAAGTGTACTCACAGATGGACACACAGAGAATATTCAGTCAGCCACTGAGGAGCAGAGCAACAGTAATAAATATTATTAAAGGCAGGTGTGGATGAAATTAGCCTAGCCCTGTAGGGGAACTATCAAATTAAACCTAGAAAAATGTTAGTCCATACACAACATCAATCTTGTGCTCTTCTGCAAATGAACAGTAAATGAAAAATAGTGGATGCGTGTCATCCAGACCTCACAGTGTTGACTAGATTTCATTTTCTCATGTATGCAGAAACAGTTTTGATGTGTGTGTATTAACACTTCTCCACAGGCTATGGATGAATTTAGAACACCACATCTGAAGTTCCCAGCTCCAAGCTTTTCTGGAGCTGTTCTGATCCACCTTCCACCAGCCCTGTGGAGTGAGGCTGAATTCCATAACTGTGTGCCTGCTGTCATCTCCTTGGCTCCAGAACCCAAACATACAGCCCAGGTCACCACCTAATGGACTATTTTAAATGGCATTTCCTCATCAAAATGTGCCTGGTGTCTTTGTTTGCGGGAGCTGTGTGCCCAAATATCTCATGTCTTTCATCTCTCTGAACCAGGTTTGGCTTCCCTGAAATCAAGATGGTTTCCCCAGCTGGAAGAGGGGAATCTTATGTGGAAGTACTGTGTGTGTCCTAATGAGCTTTTGGGAGAGGTGGGGGTTCACACCAATAGTCCTCAACCACCAGTTTTTGTAAATAAGATTGAAAGCCCACGTGGCTTCATTCCACATGGCCTTTGTGCTGCTCAGCCCTTTGGGTAACTCATACAGGAGAGAGATCTGGCTATTCCTGCCCACCAGGAAATGTATCAGCCTTTATCAAGGCATGGGGCTTTTGTGGAAATGGATCAGATACGCAGTGTACCCGTGGAAAAGTCTAGCTTTCGTGGTAAGACAAGCAAGGAGATAGCTAAGGGGCAAAACCATTTAATGAATGAGTTCTAAAGAAATACAAAGAGTGAGGTATTTCAGACCAAACTAAGTATGAACTCCTGCAAGCAGCTAAGGCTTCTCCAATGGTTCTGGAGAATTAAAATGCTCTGAAAGGTCTGGTCCAGCCCCAGCCTCTCTTCCTCTGTCCTTTCTGACACAGAACAGGAGACAGGAACAGCGGTTTTCTGAGACAGAGAAGACGGTGGATCCTTCTGGGTGAAGGGCAGAGGGAAGGACAGGCAGTGGGAAACCATATGGATCAGTGCATCCCCCGGCCTCTTGTCCCCCTTCTCGCCCCAATCACCAGCCACAACTCTGTGCTCTGCAGAGCCCAGCGCAGCCAAGGTGGCGGAACGGGCTAATTAAAAAGGCAGCTTTAAAATGCCAGCCCCCGGTTGCTTGGAAATGGAATCTAACCATGGTATTATTTTTGAGCTTGGATTTTTTAATCTAAAATTCCATGTGATGGAAGAGATGGGTATTTAAACAGATGTCTGCAATTTCTTTAAAAAACAGAGATTGAGTTACAGATGGTGAAAAAGGGCCTGAGAATTAAAAACTCCTGAGCTACAAGGAAATTTACATGTGAGCAAAATGACTTGCTGAGATGAATGGTCCTGCAAGTCTGCATGTTTGAAAAATAAGCTTATTTCACCAAAAATATGAATATATTTTCCTTTCTGCATTGTCTGCTTCTCTACTGGCAGCCATCACCATCATCAATCAGCCAAGCTGATAGGGAAGGTCCTGTTTCTAACAGGCAATACATGCAGGTTTTTCCTTCTCTTATCTCTCGCACAGACTTTTGGCCTTCCAGGACCAAAACGCTGGATCTGAATTAATTTAAGAGGAAAATGAATTTACTCCATCTGTATATTTGGTTCCTGATTTCTCTCACTTCCATTTTATAAATTACAAATAAGTGGACTTTCATTACGTTGGTCTGAAAGGAAACCAAAGTCCTCATCTCTGCTTCCAAATGAAATTGTTTTTTTTTTTTTCCTTCTCTTCTGGTTTTGAAAAGAAAATAACCAAAATAAACATCAAGGGAAAAAAACAAATAACTTCTAACGCAACCTTTGAAGTGCAAAGAGCTGCATGTTGGGAGGAAAAACTGAACACATTTGGGAAGTGCTGGGGAGCAATTCAGGATCCAACATATCAGCTGGGAGCGTTGCGTGTTACTGCGAGGGGCTGATATTTGTGTGTTCTACAGGAGAACCTTTTGAAAGTTAGATAGAAACCACTTGTACTCTATTACTACGCTAAGGTACAAGCTTCCTGGCACCAACTTCTTATACATGTAAGAATCAATTGCAAAGAATAATAAGAGAATGTTCAGCCTATTCTTTTATAGATGATTGACAAAATGGTTTTAAAAGCGGCCTCTTGTCACTTTTAAAGACACAGAAGAGAGTCCTCACTGACTGCTCTGGGATCATTTAGGTTCGTTTTGGAGAGTGGAGAGGAAAGCAGCTTTTGCCTTAGGAATCAGATGGGTGTCAGCTGTGGGGCTTTTCTGCCCTGCCGTGGGACTGGTTGAAAGTTTCACGTTCATTGCAACTGAAAGGACAAGAGCATTGGGTTGGGTTCTTTTTAAACCAGATAGATTATTTGTCCAAGTTGTTTATTAGATATTCGATAAAGTGGAGTTTAACAACAAAAATCATAAATCTGAGCATTTTCAGCAGTCTGTCTTAAAATGCTTTCCCTTCACAGTTGCTTGTCTTTGAAATTTTATATCCAGTGATATTATAATTACATTAATTTTCCAGCTGTCAGGGGATTTTCAAAGCTGATTCTCTACTTGAAATGTAAAAATCAAGAATTCCTAGCAGCTTTTTTTGGTTAAACTTCTGGATAACGTTTCAAGCTGGTTATTTGTCAAAGGGGAAGAAGGAAAAAAAGAAAGGAAAATGGCATGGCTCTGTTATGGTAAAAAAAGAAATATAGATTTCATTGGTCTCGTTGGAAATAAAAGGGGGGGGGGAAGAATCATAGTATTGAGTATTTTATTTAATACTGTCTGCCATGGGAAATAAGGAGACTGCCTTGGAGTATAATCGTTCAAAACGTCTGCTGCTCTGAAATACGGTGATATATGAAATAAAGGAGGGTGGCAAAAGATGACAGCAGTGAGAGTGAGACTGAAGGAGAGCACAGAAATGCTGAAAGAGAGGAAGAGAGCGGTGAGCTGTGTGCTCCACAGGCTGCACTGTATGCACATGGAGTGGCTTTCTGAAGGGGCTGTTCCCTCTGCATCGTGCAGACAGACATGGTGCCTTTAGGAGGCCCATGGGAAGAGGAGGAATGTCTCATCTGAAGGACTTACATCCACTTGCAGAATGGGGCTGCGCTTGGTGCTCAGCGTGAGCTGTGCAGGGGATCTGCGCCCTCTGTACTTCGGGTCTCCCCATACCACAGCCCTGTAATATTCACACACGTGAATACCAAAGGAGGAGGGAATCACCACCATCCTCTGCTGGAGCTGGGTCAGAAGTGACAGATCCTGTCACAGACAGAAGCTGAAGAACTGATTCATTTTAAAAGCATATTTATAGTTCTCATTTGCAGAGATCTCAGAATACCTCAAGGAAATGGCAAACTATATTATACCAAACAGTGCGAATCAATGGGAATGATGCACAACTTAGGACTCCTTATAGCAGCAGAGGAGTTAAGATGGAGTCGTCCATAGGGCGTTGGCTTCATGCAGTGCTGATGGCAACAAGTGGTTTGCACAATCCTCACCCTTTCCCCACCCCTGGGGCTTTGCTACTGACTTCAGCTAGGGACAGAACTTCATCCTGTTTGGCACTGGCCAGGAGACCACAGTGTGCCACACTTCATAAAGGAGAATATCTCATCCTTATGGAGCAATGGAAGGAATTTCTGAAGAAACGTGGTTGTGTTTTTTGTTTGTTTTTGTGTTTTTGTTTTTGTTTGTTTGTTTTATTTTTTTAGTATGTGGGATTGCAATTCCATTTTGGCTTTCCAGACATCAAGAAAAAGCTGTCTGTTAGGGTGATGGTCTGCGTTGGTGTCACTGCAGAAGGGGTTAAGCAAGCAGCCATAAAGCCTTTCCAACAACTTCAAAACTTTCCATGAAGGAACGGATGAATTGACAAGAGATAATAAGAAAAGACAAAAATAATCATCTCGCTGGCAAGGTATTAATTATAGCTTTGTGTGGGAGAAGCTAAAATCCTCTCTGTGGACCGGGTGCCTTCTCCCAGGGAACAACCGTGCCCACTCTGCCAGCAGCAGGACAGCAGGGCCACGGCTTTGTATGGATCCTCGTCCTGGGACTGGGAGGGCAGCAGCACTGCCACGGCAGCGCAACGCGGCTCTTCCACCTTAGGGCGATTTTGCCTTCAGCAGTAAGGAAACATCCCTCTTTATTTTCACGGAACCTTTTCACGGAAGTAACGCGTGGCCACCGTGTGTGGCACCGCTTTGCAGGGCTGCTGCGAGGGCTCAAAGCTGCCGCTCGTCCCTCTGCTGCAGGCTGTGCCCGGGGCTGGCGGGTACAGTGCTGGCGGGGCCGGGGGGGTTCGGCCTGCCAGGGGCTGAAGCTGCCCGATGGTTCCAGAGCTCCCTGGGACCCATGGCAGAATGCCGGGATTTGGTCGTTTCCCTGGGAAAACAGAAGCGCGAAAAGACGCGGGCAGAGCCGGTTCCCTTCTGAGCCAGGAAATCTCCGGCTTGCGTTTCACGGGACACCCTTGGGGTCGGTGCCGGAGGGCTCTCCGGGCTCTCGGATCGCAGCCGGATCCGGTCGGCTCACGGCCCCACGCCGTTCTCAGTCTCGCGGTGACGGAGCAGCGGTCCCGGTGCGCGGGGCCGCTCGGCAGCCACCCACACAACTTCCCCCGAAGTTTTGGCCCCGGCAGCCCCGAGGCGCGCGGCAGGAGCCGGAGATACCGGCAGCCCCATCCCTCCGGGCTTTCCACCTCTGCCGGACACCCCCACCCGGCAGCGCGGTTCCTGCCCGAGCCGGGGGCGGGGAGCGGAGGGACCCCGGGGGCGCGCCCGCCGCTCCGCCCCGCTCCGCCCCACCGCCCCCGCGCTGCCGCCTGGCGGGGCGGCGGGTGCCGCGGGAGGCTGCTCGGTGCCGCCGCCGCCCGGGAGGGAGGTTATGTAAGGGGGAAGGGAGGCGGCAGCGGGAGGAGGAGCAGGACGCTTCGCCGTGCCGCCGGGCAGCCGCAGCCGGGAGCCGAGCGGCCGCATGTGCGAAGTGGGAACCCGGCCGCCGCTGGCCGCCGAACGCGGGGAGCCGCCCGGGGGGGCCGCCGCCTCCGAGAGGTGCCGAGACATGGGGTGAGTCCGCCGAGCCCCGACCCGGCCCCGCCGCAGGTGCCGGAGTGCCCTGCGGTCGCTCCCGGTGCCGCCGTTTTGTAGCGCAATTAATTATTTACCCGCGGCGGGAGCTCCCAGCCGAGCCGCGCCGGCGGAGCGAGCTGGAGCAAAACCCCCGGCGTGAGGGGCCGGCGTTGCGGACCCACCGGGACGGCGGGCAGCGCCGGGAGTGCGCGGCGGGGAGCGGGCGGGGGTCCGTTGGGCAGCGCTCAGCCCCGGGCTGCGCCGTGCCGCCGGCAGCTGCCCCTGCCCTGCTCCGGCTGCGGGAGACGTGGCCGAAACTTGCCCGAACTGTGTCGGGCGTTCGGGAATCCGTGCAGATGTCCTCCGTCCTTTTATTTCTAATCTCTGCTCGCATGTGTTGATCTCTCGCAGAATTCATCTTGAGTTTCCCCCAAAGCATTCGTGCCTTTCTCCTATCCTCTAACTTTAACGCGAGGACAAAAGCCGAGTGCTGGCGTTCGAGCAGTGTGTGAGCTGAACATCGGAGCGGAGGTGAACGTGGTTCCTTAGGTTTCAGCCTAATGCTTGGAGAACCTCAGGACCAAAACCGTTTCGGGGGATTCCAAGCTTCCGTGCTCAGTTTGCTTTAGTTTGGTGCCATTAGGCTCTCGTACACCTTTTTCTCCCCCCCAACCCGTGGCTGGGTGCTGCTCCCCAGGCTCTGGGCATCCTTGTGCCGCTTCCAGTTGTGCAAGCTCCCCCTCTGGATTGGTGTATTGCCATCAGAGTGCTATAATTTGAGACAATATGGATAAATAATGAATTAAAATGCCATGCGTATGCCTGAATTTGATACTCGGCAGCACTGAATACAAACCCAGAGGCAGAGGGGAGAAATAAGATCCAAGTGGATGTCTCCTGATGTTTCATTGCAGGATGACAAGGGGCTCATCTTCTTCAGCGTGTAAAGTTCCACTAGAATTAAATAAAATACCCTTGGGGTCCTAGAAAGTAGCATCACAACGTGCTTGCTGCTGGAGCAGTGCAGCCCTGCTGAATTCAGGCTGGGCTGCAACACCTGGCTGAGGGAAGCCCACCAGTGCCCCCGCACCTGGGTGTCTCTAAGGGCAGGTGTCTGCTGTGCTGTTTTTATCTGCTCTCTGTGCTGCTGGGTGAGCTCAGCTGGGAAGTGCAGCCAGGGGATGAAGGCAGCGCTCCCAGCCCTGCTTGGTGCTGTGCTGCCCCAAGAAGGGCCCTGCGGTGCCCTGGGTGCAGGTTGGGCTGCGCTCTCCAGTCCGGTTTGGTACCTGATTCAATGTGTGTGGCTTCAGTTGGTTCCTGTTGGTCTGATAGGGAGCTCATGCTCCTGACACCGTTCCCAGGGCTGCAGCATGGGCTGCGCACACCGGTAGGCTCTGTGCTGAGTGGTTTTTGCGTGGATGTGTTGGAGGTGTCTCATGTCATTACCTTGCCATTCACCTTTCTGGCACAGAGAACTTCAAGTCTTGGTAGGAGAGCTTGGTACACCTGGCCAGGAGCCATCTCCATCTCTGCCTGTGTGTGTCGCAGCCTTGTCTTCTGTGGAATGGGCTCCTCTGTGCTCACCCAGCCCCATACTGTGCTGTGTGGGGCAGTGCAAAGCTCAGCCTGATTTGGAAGAGCAGATTTTGTCCCAGCGATTCCACAGGATTTGCTTCCTGGGCTCAATTTGGTGTCACACGTGGGGCAGATTCCCATGGGAATTGTGGCAATAACTTGACTCCCAGCACTGAAAATATGTTATTATTATTTATTTTCTATTTCTGTTTTCTTCCTTTGGGGGTGACTGTTGCTAATGATTCATTTAAGTGCTTCCTATGGATTTGGCAGTGATGGATGGTGCTATGAAACCCGATAGAGCCACTCGAGCTCAGCAAAGCTATTTAAATTGCTTATTAGCTGTGAGCTGAGCTTTTTAAACTGTTGTTTTAGTTCAGCTTAGTAGGCAGCAAGGTAGTGTCAAGTTTTACAAAAGTCATTCATGTGCTCAAAACCAATGAAGGCTGGAAGCCAAGGGATGTTGAAACAAAAAGTGTATGAGCAAAACCAGGCACAATAGTGCCTGTTGTGTCCATGCAAACCGTATCTCTGGGCCAAACTGTTGTTTGAGGTCTCACTATGCACTTGTTTACTTTGTAGGGAAAAACCTTCGTGTAAGTCACAGCTTTCTTGTACCCAACTTGTCTGACAGCTGTCGCCAGCTCAATAATGCAAGGAACTAAGCTTAAAAATAACACACTGTACCAAATTTCCAGTTGTAGAGGCTTTTGTCTGCAAATCTCTTGAATTGTGTGTTGGTGCTGCAAGCCAAGTGCAACTGAAGCCCAGAAGATGGGCAGCAACTCTGGGGCTCCAGTGTCCATGGGCTCTGCCCACTGATCTAACAGCCATGGTCTGATGTAGTTATCCTCAATCCCAGCAGTATAAGTTAACTTTCCAGTTATGAAGCTGCTTCACTTACAAGGTGATTTATGGAGGTATGGCCACGCTGCATCCTTTGTACTTATGCTCTTTTACTGTTTTCATTTCTTTAGTATCTTTGCATTTCCTTATCTGTCAGTTACAAAATACTTCTTGTTATGAGGCACGTTACAAGTTTGGATTAGATGTGGAAATCACTGCTGCTGAAGCTGGTATTTATATTATCTGTTGGATTAAAATTCAACTAATTTAAATATCCTCTGGCAATAAATTTGTTTCAAATCTGTTTTTATAAAACCGTATCAAGTGAAAATCAGGCCTCTGAGTGTTAGAGATGACTGTAGAAAGCTGCCTACCAATATGAGAGCAATGTGAGTGTGGCTGTGTGTGTGAGCTTTATAGGTTAATGATGAATTAGCAGACGTTTCTGCTGGCTGGTGTGAGGTGCTCTTCCGTGCTGCTGCCATGGGCACCCAGTGGGTGTCCCTGCCTTCTCTGCAGGGAGAGAAGATGAGGTCCCAAGCCTGGGTTAGGCACTGCATGGAACAATCTCATTGCACAGAGCCTGGGTCCTGAGCAGATCTGTGCCCTTCCTGCAGTGTTTATTATGAGAAGGGGCACTTGGGGGCCGGTGTTTCTGAGAGCAGTGCTTTTATTATGCAGCGACATCTAAGAGCATTTTCCCTTCTGCTGGTAGCTGTGTCCATCAGATGGATGGCTGCAACGATTTGGGAGGTAACAGACTAAAGGGAGAAGGGAAGAAAAAGGTGAAGGATACAAAAAAGACGTGATGAAAATAGTGTTATGGGAGGATATTAATTTTTGGATGCTGTCCAAGCTGGCCTTTCCCAGTACCCACAGTACTTCAGATACCATGGTGATAAGATGTTGAAGAAGCTCTGTGATGGGTAGTAGCATCCTGGTGCAGGGGATGTTCCCTGGGGCCTCCATCCAGTGCCTGCTGGGATCAGCAGAGCCTCATGCCACCAGCTGCTGTGGGGCTGGTGTTCTTCAGCTGGGGCTGGGAGGAGGAGTTCTACTGCTCAGCTTCCAACTAGTGGTCGTGTTGGAGCTCAAGAGGCTGAGATCTGACAGATGCCACAGCTCTTCTTGTGATTCTTGAGGCAGCTGGCTGGGTGATGCTTGGTTTTTCATTGCCTTGCTTCCTTATGTAGCTATTCCTATTTCTGCAGAGTGGGGACGAATAGCTGCTGTTCCACTTTGCAGAATTCAGTGTCTGTGTGCAGACAGAGGTGTCTGCACACAATCCAGTAGAAAAGTCAGGTCCAGAGAGCTTCAAGTTCTGCAGCAGCATCTTGAATTCACTGAAATGGATGGGAGAACTCAGTTGACCTCAACAGAATGTATAAAACCTGTTCTTTGTAGCTCCTTTCACATGTCTAATACAACTTTAATCAGGGTAGAGAGGCACAGAGCTCAGGGAGGTGGGGCAGAGACGTGTGGCTGCCGTAAGGACGTGTGTGTGCTCGGCACTGCTGTGTCGTGGGGTGAGCCAGCAAACTAGGTTGTCCCAGTGTTGGGGCATTGGGACACACACCTGCTGCTGGCTGGGAGCTCTTGTCCCTTCTTACACAGCGATGTGAGAGGTTTGTAACGCTGCAGATAAATGTGTGCAACCAAATTAGTGCAAAAATTCCCAGTGTGAATAAACCCACAGGAAAATAAGAGAATGGTAGAAATTGTGGAGCAGGCTAAGAGAAGAAGAACAGGAAGACAGGGTGAATGAATGAATGACACGAGAGAGAGACTTGGGGGTTCAGGAGCCTGTTTGGGAGACTGTAAAGTCTGCTAGAGAGAATGTCAGCAGAATACACCAGCACAAATCCGCAACTGGCAGGAGTGCCCTGGCACACTCAAAGCCCAAGTTACTCATGCAGGAGGTGCTGAAGACAGCAAGCAAAAAGAAAACTTTAATGCTGAGAAAGTGATCGCAGCCAAGTTTCTTTCAGCTGCTAGCCTAATTAATCACTTAATTTGATTGCCGCTTGAGGACAGGCTCATAAATAAAATATCCTCCCTGAAGTTGGGATGTCCCTCTTCTGTCTGAAAAGAGGAGGGTAGTAGGTCTCCTGGTAACAAAAGCATCATTTGAAATGTTAAGAAGAGTTATTTGATGTTCAGCTCCTTTAACTGAAAGTAGTTTTAACTGGTTTGGGATGTGACGAAGTGTCTGAAACTGTATGAGTGGGTTTCCTGTATGGCTGGAAGGGACAGAGAGGAGCAGTCAGCTTGCTGGGAACCCGAAGCATGGGCACCAGCCTGGTTTCGCAGCTTGATTTTCTGCATTGCTCTTTATTCACTCATTTGGTTGCATTAATGCAGTGCCTACAATAAATAGCCTCACCCATGAAAATATATTTAAGGAAGCATAAGCATTTTGAGTCAGCCATTCGTTTTCCTGTTGACTTTTTGATAGGGCAGTTGCTGAGTGGGGAGGCCTGCAGGGTGTCCCACGGTCAGCTCCGTTCCTGCTTTCACCTTGAACGCCGTCCATCACCTCCGTGCACCTTGCGTGCTGCAAGTACAGCGTGTGGCTTATTGATGTTGTGCTCTGGTGGTGGCTCTTTAGGATGTAAATGTGCTTAGGGGAACATATTTCAGCAAAGTTTCTCCCAATAATTCAGCTCTGCACTGTAAATAGCTGACAATCCTGTTATTAAATCTCAGAATGTGGCAAGGCAAGGGCACTGCCTTCAAACAAAGGCAGGAAGCATTTAAGCTTGAGCTATAAGGGAGCACTTTTAATGGCAAGAGCAATTAGGCAGGGAATAGGCCATTAACATCAAGGAAGGTTACTGCTGCACCGCAACCACACATCACTCCGCACGGGTTGCGGACGGTGAGGAGGGCTTGTGTAATAGCTGCTCCTGCAAAATGTACGAGATGAGATGGGATGTTGCAGTTGATCTTTGATTATATTTTTGATGACACATCCTAGCTGCTCTCTGCCTGTTTGTAGGAGAGAAATCTGCCCAGCACTGCTGGCTCAGATGTTCAGAGCTTACCTCCTGCGTGGCATGAGGAGTTGGCTGCTCACTCCCCGTCGATGCAGTGACCATTAAAGGCGATGGGGCCCTCTTGCATTGCCTGGAAATGCTTCATAATGATAATTTTGCCACTGGGGTCACGATTCAAATGAAGAAAATATTTTAAATAATTGATGCTGTAGGCATTTTCGGATTTGTTTTAAAAAATCAGTGTTGCTGGATGACATCACTAAGCGGGACAGCCTGCTTAATGACTCATATGGGAGCAGTAGGCTCTGCTGTGTAGGTGTTGTAGAATTTGTGGGCTTCATGTTGAAGGCTGGCAAGGCTGGGAGCGTTAGCTGCAAAACAACTGTGGCTTTATTATGGGGAAGAGGGAGCAGATTTGACACAGGGGAAGAAGGGCCTGGCAGTGGAGGTGTGAGCAGAACTGGCTGCTGGTTGTTGTGCAGAGCTGGTTCCCTTCTGTGGCAGCTCATCCTCCCCCCCACATGCCAGCCTGATCTTATTTATCCAACGGGGTTTATTAAAATGTGAGATTGCCGGGATTGCTGAAGTGACAAACTGCCTTATTTCCGTCTGGAATTCTCACTGCAGCCTACGGGATTTAGAAACTTCAAATTTTCTGTAGGAGTTGCATTCCTCTGCCTACACGTGGGGGCACAGAATGAGCCCTCTGGAGCTGCAAGGTACTGCTCCCCACTGGCATTTGCTTTGTAACAATAAGAGAAACCCTGCCACTGCGTTCTTACCAGCCCAGTTTAGTACATTGATGCAGCAAGGCAGCAGAGACCTCTCTGGAATACATTCAGGACTACATAGCCAGCTTGTACAATATATATTTTTTTTCCTGGAGCTAGTCCTAGCTGTGCTGAAGATCCTTCCTTCTGTAGACTGTGAAGTGGTGTGTTCAAGTGCCCTGTGTAATTACTTCTTGTTTGCCTCTGCTTAATCCTTTGCAGTAGATTCTCAATACAAAGGGAACACTGTGTTTTGAGGAAAAAAATATGAAGCTTCAATCTTGAAAAACCTGGGAAGGAAACATGAATTTTATCATGTGGAGGTCTGAGCATCTTATTTTCAGTATTTATCACTGCTTGTTCTTGCTTTGGAGGAAGAACGGTAGTGGAGCCAGTGCTGGGAGCAGTAAGCAAGGCTCTCCCTTCTGCAGACACAGTGCTTCAACAGAGATGCTCGCTGTCTCTACTTCATATTAATTGCATTGCAGGGACTGACTCAGGTTCTGTGCTTTGGTGAGTTGTCCTACAATTTGCAGCAGCAACACTCGCTTGTTGCCTTTGTTTCATTCCCAGTGTTATTGGGCTTTTGTGTTCAGGCTTCCCACTATGAATCTGTTGCGCACATCTAAAATGTCTTCCTGCAGTAGCTTAAGTGGGAGCATGTGATCTGTTTTGTGATATTGGAAACTGTCAATGAGAGCATTTCAGTAAAGGGGAGAGATGCTCTGAGTGGAGCACATCTCAGTGGCCAGAGCCTGGGGCCACACAGTGTCTGCTGCACTGCTTGCAGGACACGTAGGGTGTAACAGCAGTTTACTGGCTGTGTCAGTGATGCCCAGGGATGCGGCAGAAGCCCAGTTCTGGGAGGCAACTCAGACACCAGTGCAAAGCTGTCTCCAGTGACCTATTATTTGTGACACCTCCAGGATTTACATCTTCCTACCCTGGTGTTCCCCTGCTGGCATCATCCTATGTCTAACCAGGCTATACCTGCACGCGTCCAGGAGAGAGGTAAGCCTCCAACTCTTCCACCTCCATGTACCCCAAGATGCTGGCAGCCAGAAAGCCAAAATGCTGCCACACCTGCCAGGAAGCTTCTGTGTAGGTGGATCAGCCCCAGGTGCTGCAGGTAAAGCAGCAACTGCCCTGGGGTGTATGGGAAGAGATAATACCTCTTTGGACACTGTGTGTGTATGCGTGTAATCCAGTGATTGTCACAGTAATCTCCACTCCTCCAGCTGGAAGAGGAAGAAGCTTGTTCTTTCATGAGACAATAAAAGAGATTTAGCTGCCTCAAATTCACACAAAGGTGAATGAGAGCTCTCTTTCTGATGATTTTATCTTGTGTGGATGACAGCTGTCTGTCACTTATATGTACTCCACTACAGGAGAGAGCCTGTTTTTTTTGTTGCTTGCTTACAGAAGTTGTCTTACGAGCTTGTATTTGAGGGATCATATAAATAAATAATAAAAAATCCCAAATGCATAGCAACACTGATTTGTTTTGTGGTCTTTTTCAAGACAAACGGAAACTGGCTTGGCTGAGAACTTTGCTACACCCAGATCCAAGGCAATTCAGTCAAAAGCTTCCACCTCTTTCCTTGTCACAGGGGAGCACTACAGCTGTGGAGCCAGGGTCTCGCTGCTACTTTCCTAAAGTGGCCTGGGGATGAGGAGGCCAACCTCCTGCACAGCTCCATAGGTCTGCATGGACCTGTGCTTCCTCTATGAGCTCTCTCCATGCTTCTTTCACCTCCTTCTGTGCTTCAGAGCAGGAGAATGGGCTTTCTGCATAATGTTAAACTCGGCTCTGTCTTTGGAGAGGTCCAAAGGACAAATAATGTCTTCAAAGTTTCCTCACAGCCCCCTTGGTGTTGCTCTTCTCAAAGTAATTTCCAAGGCATAGATAGTTCTGAGCATCATGACCTCCAGAACTGCATACAGTGGGAGATGCTTTAGCTCGGGAGGACGTAATTTGCAGTACTCAGCCCAGCGCTCCCACCAGTTTCACCTGGCTTGGCCTGCAGAGAGCAGGCTGGGTTTGCAGAGCACTGCTGCCTCCAGCTTGCGGTGCCTGGGGCAAGGGCCTTCCTGTGCTCACGGTCACCTCTTTTCCCTCTGCAGAGTCTGCTCTGAGTTGTGCGCTTTCAAAGCAGTAACGCTGTGTGCCCGTTGTTTAGATTCCTTTACAGGAATGTCTCTCCATTGACTTAGAAATTAGTGTTCCAAATTCTGTGTGGGAGGAATTGCCAAAGTCCTTATATTTTAAGCTTTAAATGAAGTCTTGGAGTTTGGAGAGGAATCAAAATATCTAATCCCTGTTTGATCTTTCCTTTTCTGCCTTATGAATTGGCATCTTCGTCTTCAGGAGATGCAGCAAGCTCTGGGAGGTCTTTCCCATGAAATGTGGAAATGTAACATTGCACTGATTTATAGTGTACTTTCACATAACTGTTACATCCATACAAGTGACACAGGGCTGTACTGAAAAGAGTTTATGCTCGTCAGCTCCATTATTGGATGTCCCTCTGAATTATTGGCCAGAGGAGAGGCCAAGCACGTGGCTGCGGGGTGGTTTGGACATTTTGGTGTTGCCTGTCATTCCTTACAACAGTGGCTGGTTTTTGTAAGGCTAGTAGGTCTGTCCACACCTAGCACTTCAGATCTCAGCTTCTTGTACTGTCTTCTGTCTTCTCAGTCTCCTGCCACCTGTCCTTGCACCTGGAGCTGGCTCCTGTGTTTCACTGGTGACTGTGTGGTGATACAGCCGGTCAGTCTGCTTGTCTATGGAGAAGTGGGCCATTGAAATGTTTTGTTCTTTTTTTTTTTCCCCTGCTATTTAGGAGTAGCAAATCTTAAAAGATCTCTCTGAACGCTGGTTTCTGTAGCAGACCCTGTTGAGTCCAATCAGTTTAACTTCTAGGGTGCTAAAGTGTAAACCTGCAAAAAGCATAGTAAGAACTTCTCACCAATTGGCACCTTGTCTGCAGCAGCTGGGTGAGCAGTTGATCCATCCTGCACGTTAACACCAGGCACTAATTTTAGACCATGGGATCTAAAGCTCAGTTCCCAGCTCTTGCTGTAATTTACTCATGGCAGGTGGGGGAAAATGGTGCCTCCTTTGCTGGTCTAAAAAGTGTATGCCTCCACTAGCAAAGTGTCTACTGCCATGAGAGTGCACTTGAATCAAATTGCTACGTAACACAAGACATGATTTTTAATCCTTTCTTAAAACCAATGTTTAGAGTTATATTCTGTAAATGAAGCAAAAAGTCATTGAGTTGTGTAACATGGCTTATGCTAGCATAAAAAGCCTAGCTAGAATATACTGAACTGATTTTGGTTGTGTTTGTTTGGTGTAAAGAAGCAGTAACCTAGGGCAGGGAGGATCAGCTCTCCTGCATGTGCTCTTTGGTGATTCTGAAGGGTGAATTCAATGCTGCTCCATAGATCACACTAAAAGTTTGAAGTTCTACAGCAGAGTATTAATGAAGGACGTGGCCACAAGAAGGCTGTGTCACTGGGGATGTGTGTTGGCCTGATGTATCACCCACCAGTGCTTTGTCTGCATTTGGTAAATGGATGAGCTCTAGGCATTGCACTGAAGTAGCGCTGCCCAACTTAGTGGTGTTGATCCGGAGCTGAGTGGGATGAGACCATGGTTGTAGTCCAGCTGGTGGGGGTTTAAAGCACAGCTCCAGCAGAAAGGGATTTGATACATCAGGAACAGTATATATGTACCTGAGCACAGCCAGCTCACAGAGTGGCTGGAATATCAAACTGCTGATAGCAGCAGCTAAACAAGGGCAATCAGAACAGCTACAGTGATGTGAGCTCTCCTCTGGCTATGACAGCAGTACTGTGCCCAGCTGGGGACTCATCCGCTCCCATCGATAACTGTGTGATGTCTGTCGGCATCGAGCCTGAGCCCAGTGGGAATTCTGGGAGAGAGCCTGGCCCTTCTGAGCTGGTTCTATCCCAGTCTGTGGAAAAAAAGTATTCTAGATTATCTCATTGCTTTAAACGTTTCTGGTAAGTGTTAATATACTTTTGGTGCGGTGGAAATAATTGACATATGGCTGTAAGATTTGCCATCTGTCCAGAGAGGATGAAATGCAATTAATCCATGTAGTCCATTTATCAATCCATAAGTGGCAGTATTCACAGTCCTGGCAACTTCAGTTGCTGACAGAATCAGCCCACCTGTCTGGCTATGCTGTAGTCAATAAATAAATGAGATGGGGGAAAGCGCCATTCAGCTGCGTCCTTCACCCCTGACAGACGTTATTTAAGAAAGCAAAGTCTGCACTGATGTGAAGGAGAAATGTTATGCCTTAATTTTGGGGGGATACTTTAGTTCTGGAGCCCTGACAGTGGCTGTTCAGAACTTGGGTGAATTCTGCAATGCACATCTAAAAAACCCGGGAGCTCCTCATCTGGTTTTAAGTCTTACCCAGCCACATCTTGGATAGGAAGTTCATAGCAAGAATGTGTGCTACCTTTTTTATATCTTGTGTATTTCCAGCCAGCCCATGCTATTTTCTGAGTCTGCTGATACAAGAATGCCATTTTTCACGTTATTTGCATTATAACTCCTAGTTATGTAACCTGCATCACATGAAAAATGCTGATGCTCGAAGTGAAATCCTCACAGAGCCCACACCTCACATAACCCTCACAGCCTGGGCAGCAGTGCTGCAGTCGGGGACATCGAGGCCTTGGGAGTGGAGGGCTTTGCCAACAGGTGGCTGTCGGCTTCAGGAATTGCTGGGGGAATCTTATCTCTGTACTGCCCACAGATACGAGCAGTTTGCTTTACTGCGGAGTTGTAAGGGTTTAGTTTTGTGGGAGTTTTGCTGATGTGCTTTTCCCTTTTCTTTGCGGGAGGAGTAGTATTGGTGTTTTGTGTGTTTCTGTATACACTGTGTTTCTTTGCATATAACCTGCAAATTGTTTCTCAGGTTGAGTTGTGCCTCCTCTCTGAGGCTTAGGAGATTTTCAGAGAATCCTCACTTCTGTGCTGGGCTTTTTTATACCAATGAGTAAGTGCATTCCTGAGATCTGTTCTGTAAATCTGATGGCAGCAGATGGTGTTATATTGGCAGAGATTAAAATTATCAGTGAATAACATTAGCCTCTAAGTGTTTGAAATTTCCTTTGTATTTTTAACTTGAAGTAGATAAAACATGCCATTAAGTGCTCTCGATGGCTGCTGGTATGTACGTCACTCCAAAAGTAATGCCTCCTATTTATTTCCACGGAAACTGCAACAGATACAAAGGGCACAATAACACTGATAGAACAAATTCTCAGTTAACACTGTTTTTCAGCTTAGTCACCACCATTAGCTATGTGTTTTCATCAGCAATGAACCAGAGCCTGCATGCCATGCTCGTAACAATCTGCACCAGTGGAGGTGACCTGCTGTCACTGTCGTCACTGCTGAAACACACCAACACCACCTCACTGTGCTTACATCCTCTGGTTGGTCCCCATAAACATTTAGCAAGCGTCAGTGGATGTCAATGGGTGCATTTTTATTATTTAGTGGCACTCTTTTGCTCCATCCACACTTCCATGCCAGACACATTCTGTCAGACTGTCCCTCTGCTGCCATCTGTCCCACAGCAACAACTTGGAATGGGATATTGGTGGGAAGGTTCTACCTCTGCTACCAGCCCACCAAATCTCTGCCTCTGAGCATCATAGAATAGGAGCCATTACTTTCAGAGCAGCCTTTGTAAATGCAGTAGCTCTAAGAGCTGCTCTCCCATTCCTCAGAAGTGCTGCTATGTGCCAGCAGCAGACAAAGTGTTACAGCTGTTGAAGCTATGCAATTAAAATTCCCAGGGAATGGCAATCTGCTCCACGTGGTCCAGACTCAGGGAGCGCAGAACAGAGCTCGCTGTGGCAGCACTTGTTCGTGTCCAGGCCTTTGGGGGCTGTGAGCGTGGCAGACATGCTTGTGCTCAGAGCTGTCCTTTAAAATGCAGTCTGTGTGTTCCTGTCTGCATTTGGTGTTTTCTGTCCTTTGGATGGCTTAATCGAGGAGGAGGCTGGAGCCAGGGATCTGTTTAAACATGACACTGCTGTGACCAGGCCGCTGCTGTCAGCACAGGCAGGCTGAAACGTGTGCTGAAAACCTGGTGTGAGCCCGGCTTTGCATCTCGCTAATCCTTTATGGAGTGAATTGCTTATTCTTTTAATTTATTTTAATTTTTATGTGCCTCAGCTGCATTAAAAGCATGCATCCTTGTGTTAAGCCATCCACTGACACTTGCTGTGTCCTCTAACAGAGCACCCAGGCCTGGGCAGTGCTGAGCCCCATGGTGCTGTGCCAGCAGCTCCGTGTGCTGCGCAGGACACAGCTGACCCCATGCCTGGCTGTGGGCAGGATGAGCCCGATCGCTTTCTCCTGGCGTTACGCTTGGTGGAGTTCCTGATTCGCTCCTTCAGGCGGTCTATCAGAAGGAGTTATCTGGCTTGTTCTTTAAACTGAACTGATAAGCTTCCCCTCCAACCTCCCCTCCACCCCCCCTTAGTGTAAATGGAATAAAAGCCTCAAGGGAGAGCGTTTGAATAGAATATGAAAAGGATATTGATAATTGTGTGTGTAGATTAGTGCAGAAAAGTGCTCTGCTCCAGGGATCTGCTTAGTGCCGTGGTGTGTAAGGTGAGAGAGATTTTAATCATGTTGTTTTGCAGTAGTAATGCTTTAATTAAGCTACTGATTAAAATAAACTTTTTGGATTTGTTTGTGTGCAGATGACCTCATCTGCCATTTAAATGGTTATGACAAGTAAAAGGAAAATGTCCTGAGCTTTAATCCTGATTATGAAGATGCTGCCCTGCTGGTGGCAGTGGGTCTGCATGGTCGGATGCACTCAAGGTCTTTTGTTCCTATATTGCATTTGTAGATACCGTGTATTTTGATCATATATCCTCTGACATTTAATCTTTCATTTTTAAATGAACACCGAACAGTGCGCGCAACCTGAAAATATCCCCAGCCTTCTTACAACACAGAAGACATTGCAAAGGATTGATAACAATAAAAGAAATGGAAGGATTTTCCTGCCGGTTTGCAAACACAAAGTTAGTTCCCATCTAGCTCCAAGCATTGTGTTGATGATAGCTTCTCCTTCCTGATCTCACTGTGTTAATGTGAGAGGGGCACAAACCCACGTAGATGTAAGGAGGATGGAACAACGTGTGGCAAGGCTGGGGTGTGCAGAGTCTTGTTTTCAGGTGCTACTCAAGGAAGCTACTGCAGGGCATGTCTCCAGCCAGGCTGTGCTGTGCTGGCTTTGTTCTTATCCATCCCATATGGGATGCATTCCAGTGCATGTTCACAGGTCTATGAGTTGTGAGGAGTGCATGTCTCCTGCTTGGGTGGGAGAAGTTGGCAGCAGGGCAGGCTGGCAGCCCCTCAGACATGGGGCTACCTGCTCCAGGATTTATGCTTCCAATTTTGGATCCCAGTCTATCACTGCAATATTACAGGTGAGCGCTGTTCTCTGGAGGAGGCTATTCTGGAAGCATTGGCACTGCTGGGGCTGAGGTGAGCCCTATGGATGTAATTTTAACCTATCCAAAGGAATTTATAGGCTCGGGGGGGGGGGGGGGGGAGTGGTTTATGTGCTGATGCTGCCTCATTCCTCAATGAGGGTAGGAGAGTTTGTTTCTAACCTGGCGAAGGGGATAAACAGAGTACTATTATTTCCTTTCCCCTCCCCCAGTTTTGTTGGTTTTGAATTTATCCCTGTGTACATTGGAGGCTGTGTAAACCTTTCCAGAAATGCAGATTTATGGATTCTCTTCCAGTGCCTTCTCAGGAAGAATCTCTGAAATAAGAAGAGTAACGACCAGTTTCACATACATACCTATACTTGGGATTTTTTGTGTGATTTTTAGTTTTAATTTTATGTTTAGAACAATCTTACCTATAGTGGAATAGTTCAGGGTCCTTTCAGCTTCTGCCTCTTGTGTGTGTTTATTCACTGTCTCAGAAGGCAAATAACTGATAGCCCATAAGTAAAGCGTGAGCTTTTTCACTGTCCACCTTAAGCCTTTTCATTAATGTATTGTCTTCATAAAGGCTTATTGCTATTGTGAGCTCTTCCAGATGCTGCAGTGATTTTTGCACTGAGAGCTTTTGTCCTGAAGACTTATTCTTTTGGACTTACTCAGCTGCTAATCAAAAATGAGATTAATTAATATCTGTGCTTTTGACAGAAAATTTCTCTTTAGCTAGCTGGTCTTTTTTCTTTTTCTTTTTTTCTTTTTTTTTTTGGTCTAAGTAACTGGAACTATTATGTTTCCTACAAATGTAAGAAGCACTTTTGCTGATTACATTGTCTGTTGAAATAATAATGACTTTAAAAGATGGAAGCTAAAAAGATGTCTTTCTTTTTCATGAATGTAATACATTTCTGCAGGTGAGCTGATACTGAAACTAGTACAAAGTGAGCAATGAAGAATCATGCCAGTGGCCATTTGAACAAGTTGCATGATCTCCCCCTCAGTTAGCACTGCTGCAGCAGGGATGTAACAGCAGAGCAAAGCCTGGGTGCAGCTGTGCCCTGTTCATCCCACCTGTCTCTCTGGGCCTGGTCACCCATCTGCTGCACACAGCAGATATCTTCTCTTCCCTTTTTCTGCCTGCCCTGTTTTGCTCAGAGTTGCTTCTCTGTCCTTGCAAGTAATTTTCGCTGTGGCAGTAGCTGTGTGAGAAGGCCTGCTCCCATTTCAGGACCAACAGGAGCTGACCAGGTGCAAGACCACCTCCAAGACTCTGCAAGACCACCTCCTATTGCAGAGTGCCAGGCAGATGTGGTTTGTGCAGGAGTTGCAACCTCTGTCAGCATCCCTCAGGTCTGCTGCGATTGCTAATTTTTACAATAATCGCTTCTGTTGAGCAGTGAATATTCATCTGTTGAGTTAGGCTTTTCCAGTCATGTGATGAAAAATTTCCCAGAGTGGGAGATCTGCTATCAAACTGCCCTGTGATGTTAGCAGTAGTGAAGCTGCAGATGGGAAATGAGGCAAATTAATTTTATTTCCAGGCTTGCTACTGGCTCCGTTATCCCAGGATGCCATCTCTTTCTTTATGGCTGCTTCCTCAGATGTAAAATGGAGCCATTACCACCTGCCTGCTCTGTGATACCGATTTTGCAGTCTTGCAAGTCAGAGCAGGCTCTGTGCTTCTGATGGCTATGAGTGCTGGCAGCCAGTGCCCGGCCTTCCGTGTTGCATCTGATGAAATTTGACTGACCTGAATTAATTAGCACATGCCAATTTGGGAGGGTAGAGAGCTGCCTGCTTTTGTAATGCTGGTTTGCTGCCATCACATCTGCAAAACATCCACACTTAGCTTTTGCCTCTGCTCTGCTCCATGCTGTGCTACCTGATGGTGACAATGCATGCTTGAAAATCCCAGCTGCTTTGCATGGGCAGCTCTGGTTAGATTTGGACAACTGAGTCTTACAGAGGTGTGAAAACAGGCCCACCTTCTCAGTGAAGAATCTGACCCTTGCCTGACGCTGCTCAGTGCCTTTCCCTGATGAGGAGATGTAGGCCACCATGAGGCCTCTTCTCTGAGCTGAACAAACCAAGTGCCATCAGCAGCTCCTCATGCACCTTGCCCTCTAGATTCCTTCTCATCCATACTACCCATTTTTAAGCAGCTGGAGCACCAGCATTTCCTGGCGGCTTTGCTGTCCTCGTCCCACAGGGCCTGGATGGGGACCATGGAGAAAAGAACTCTTTATTTTAGCAATGTTGCCCATTTTTGCATTGTCATTAATTTACCACGTGTGGCACTTCAAATTATACTCTGTGTAAATATATACGTATATAAGAGATTAGTTCATTTTATTACACTGTCATAAAGGCAATAATAGTGATGCTTGATCCAAATTACCATTGGCACAATGCTTATTGTGCTGGATTTAGCAAATATGTGTTTTTGCATTGTGTTGCAGTGAGTCAGAGTATGTATGTCACGATATAGGATCTTATGTGCATGCCGACTGTTCCTTCTGAAAAGATCCTCATCTAATGTTTGTTAGAGCACATCACTACAGATCTGTTGCAGCTGTCAGGCAGTGTAAATCTCAGCATGTGCAGAAGGTGGCCTGTAGCAGGAAGCATCACATTCCAAAAACTGCTCTGCTGCATGGACTGGAGGCACATGCATCCCGCACCAGATGCGTTTTAAAGACACACACTCATAGAATTTGTGTGATTATTTATCAGCTGTAAAAGCACTGCACCTTGCACTGCTATGGATGCAGCTACTGAGCTCTAGAGCCTTCATTCTTTTGCTTTTATAATGCCTATGAAGAGATTAGCAGCATATTTCTTAGATAATGGGGAACTATTGCTTTTTACATGAAATTTGTTTCACATAGCACAGAGACAGATGTTAAAAGTCAACTAAAATAGATAAAAACATGGTTTGAAAATTGTAATCATATTTATAGAACATGCTGGCCACCTTTAATAGTACAGTTTATCAAAGTGCATTCTCTATTTTAATCTGCATTATTAAACAAAGAATCATTGGCTATAATTTAGACCTCCATTTGCTAGATTTCAGGCTGCTTTACTCTAAATGGTGGATGTTAATGTCAAGTTGATTTTTTAAAGTTTTTTTTTTTCCTTTAAAAAGAAATGTATTTAATCAGTCATTAACAATTTTGTTTAAAATTCATGAGAGTTTTAAACATTCCTAAGTTCTCTTTGTCTCTTGATTTATGTCTCTCATCTCAGCTGCCTGGCAGAGCTGCTCTCCTTGCCTGCATGTTCCCATTGCCACCAAGTTACAGGGGCTCGTGCACCAAACAAGAGCCAAGTTAGCCTTGTAGCTTCTGGATATCTCCACATTTACTTTGTATGGTTGCTGCTGCAGTGAGGCCGGGCATAATTTTAGCAGTGTTTTCTGGTACTGTTAAGGTGACTTAACAGAAATGTGTTATAAAGTTGCTTGTGGGTTGGGTTTTTATGAAGGAAAAGTCTGAAACTCCTTAAAGTTCAGGCTGCGATATATAGGTCATATTACTACCAGTAAAAACAATAGAATCTGCTAAAAATATACAGCTAAGTAGAAGGCAAAATTCTAAATTATCCTCTACTCAGGGGACGTGTATATTTTTAGAGTAAAGGAATAAATCACTTGGGGGAAACCTCCCTTCCCTGCATTCCTTATTGCAAACAGACCCATGGCCTCCAAGGACGTAATGCTGCTAATCCATATAACGTGTGATGGAAGTCTTAAAAAAGTGTTACAGAGCTCTGCCCTGCTTTCCTCCCAGGCAGGGACAGCAGTGATGGTAGCATTGGAAATGGGAGGCAGATTCCCATTGCGGCTGGTGAAGAAGAGGTGCTGTATGTGCTGTTCCTCCATAGTTGTAACATAGCAGTCCCTTTGTAATGTAAATTGATTTTGCTGAAGTATTTCACGCAGTTCAGCATGCTGTCTATTCAGGAACATGCATGGCAGCCCCTGGAAAACGTCAAACCTTACATATGTCTTGCAAGGAAAAAAAATCATGTCATTTTCTCCCTTCTGAGGCCTTGTAGGGCTTTGCAAGATCACACAGTGTTTGAGCTACTCCCCTCAATTTTAATTCAAGTGTAATGATTGAGAATGTGTGTGATGGTTTGTGCTGTTCCTACATGCGGTACCTGAAGTTTTTGTGTTTTAAAAATAGGTGGATTTAAAAGCAGCTGAAAAAAATTGAATAAAAACATAGTTCCAAAATGACAGGACTGAGAATAATTTAAGAGATTTATTTGTATGGGTGGGAAAGAGTAAGGTGTGAAGAGATGTCACTGGCCTTTCACATATCTGCCTTCATTTGCTTTGTGTGTGGATGAGATAAATGTTTGGGGGAGTTAACAGTGGTGGACTCTGTTGTAATACAATTGCTTTTGAATACTGTCAGAATTCTGTCAAGTTCAACTATCAAAGATAAAACATTTTGTATGTACTGAGAACATGGTGAACTTAATTAAGTGCACTCAATGTATACCATTATAAGCTGTAGCTTTTAAGAACAAAAAGCATGAATATATATAGTTATTTAATATATGTATTTATATAAACAGCATATCTTGATTTGCAGTTCACTTCTAAGCTTGGCTTAAAAGTATGACTTGAAAATAATTGACTTTTGCCACCTGTAAGTGATGTTAATTGTGCTCTAGAAGCCTTGATGTGTATTGTGCCTTGTCCTTTCAGCCCTGCATCCGCTCAGCTGTTATTTGTGGTTTGGGTTGCCTGTGTGTAGGGCAGAAAACACCAGGTATGAGGCGTTCCTTGTGGTGCATAGGGCTGGGATGAGGGAGGCCACAGCTCACCCGATGCAGTCGTGTGCTGGCAGGCAGCATGGGGCCTGGGAGCCGTTTCATTTCCCCCTTACTGCTCATGCTGATTAACTGCCCACGGAGTAGTGCAGTTTTAATGATAGGGACTTTAATATTCCAGTAATTATACTGTGCCTTTGCTTTGCTAGCATCGTTAGCACCTCTGCAGAGCAGTGCTGGCCCCAAGCAGGCTCACAGCAGTGAGCAGGAGAGCCAGCTGTGTGGGGTTTGTTGGTGCTTTTGGCAGAATGTGTGGATGTGGGAAGAGTGAGCACACATGAGCATCCCGTCCTGGAGATTGGTATTTTGAGGAAAATTTGGGTTACAAAGTCATCATAACACAAGGAAGAAAAGTTAGCTTTGTGCTGCCTGGTCAAGTCTAGGCTTCTGGGACATTTCATCTTCTGCAGACTCATGCATCCATTTCTCCTGTCCCTCCCTATTCTAGAGAACAGCCCATCTTCACCACCAGAGCCCATGTCTTCCAAATTGACCCCAGCACGAAGAAGAACTGGGTCCCCGCAAGCAAGCAGGCTGTAACTGTTTCCTACTTCTATGACAGCACGAGAAACAGCTATCGGATTATCAGTGTGGATGGAGCCAAGGTAGGAGGTTGATGGTATCCCAGTGTGTTTTCTGTGTGGAGAGCATCATGGCTGTCAGCCCTGGCTGGCAGTAGATGTAGATGAGCTGCGTTAAACACGTAAATTGATAAATACTTGCTTTTTCTGTATATAATCTATTGTGGACACTTGTAGTGACAATTGAAAAGACAGTGACTTAAAAGTTATTTTTCCCAAATGAACAAACTCAGACAGGATTTTATCTCCAATTAGTTTGACTTCATGGTCTTAATGTGCCAAGGGCTTAAACTGCCAACGCGTAGTCTGTAGCACAGTGCTTAAACCCACCTCCTGTGCTAGGTAGATAACACTGAGGTCTCTTTGGTGAAAAAACATTCTTTTTAAGGAGAGCAAGGAGATAGATACGTGCAGACTAGGGCTTTTGATTTAAATGCCAAGTACATATTCCATTTTGCATGGTTGAAATGTTTACAGGTTAGCACTTAATTTTCTACAGCTTGTCTACTGGAGTTCATCAGCGTTGAGTGACAAATTAGGCATGAAGATGTTTTCCCCACACATGGGGTTTTTTTTTCCTGACTTTGTTTTACATCCCTGAACAGCGTTCTGATGTATTTCCTGCAAAAATCTTCATCACTTGAATTGACAACTGCTCTAATACCTTTAATGCCTTCTTTTTTCAATTTGTCCCCCCCAGTTTAACTTGTGAGGTGACTGCTTTTCCATAGCAGTCTACAGATGTGTTAGTTAAAACGTTCCAATCTTGCACAAAAATCATTAGTTATTTTTTGCAGGAGTGCAAAACGTAGAATAAGAAGACAAATTTACAGCCTGTTTACCCATGTTCCTGCTTAGATGAGGGTGTTGAAATATTACTGTTCTGGGAGAGAGCTACCTCAGAAATCATCCCTTAATAATCCGTTTATATTTGTCACTCTTATTTAAAATGTTTGTTTTTCCAAACACCCTCTGTGCTGTATTTGGTTATATAGTGGCTTATAAATCAGCCAAAGCACCTGTTTAAATTGATGGTGATGTTCGCTGACATCGGTAGAGCACTAATGCATGGCCATCGTTATGCTGTTCATGCTGGTATGCTCACCTCCAGGCTGCAGCAGCTGGGCTGGTGCCACATCCTGTGGCCTGTGTGGTTTGTGGGTGTGCACACATGCGTTATGAGCGATTAATGAGAAGCCAGTAATTACTGTGTGTGGAGGGGGAAGCCATGTGCCTGCAGCTGGAGCATCCTGCCCAGGGCTGCAGACTGGATGGGTTTCAGAACCCCTTCATCTGTCCAAAAGGCATTATCCAAAAGGAAACAACCCCTTGTTTGAGCGTGCCCTAGAATTAAAATTTTCCCCTAGGGCTTCCCCAGCAAGGATCAATTGCTCATCACATGAATTATTCCTCTTGTATTGAACCCGTGCTGATTAAGGCGCAGGTTGAGAAGAAATGCTGCCTGCACACTCGCCTCTGGAGAGTCCCATTTCCCAGCCTGTCCATTTAAGAGTGCTGATGTGGAAAAAGAAGGGTGTTTGTACCCAGCTAACGATAAAAGTTCCTCTTCTCCCTCACACAACTGCTGCTTATTGTAGTGACCTACTTTCCTCTCCCAAAGTGAAGCCCAGTACGTCTGTGAGGAAGAGTAAAGGCAGCATTGGTTGTCTCTGTCCTGCTTACATGTCACTTATTAGAATAGTCTTCGTGTGTTGGCAAGTATCAGGCAGATTAGCATTGCTGCAGGCAAAATTATCCCTCTTTTAATGACAGAAAGCTGAAGCTCAAGGGAAATAAGTGATTGGGCCTAGAGGGAAGGTGTGGATGAAGGATGCAACTCCAACAGCTCACCGTCCTTGGATGCAAAGCGCCTGTTCTAGCAGTTTTAGGTACACATGTGATGCACGCTGACTTGCAGAGAAATGTCATTTAAATCCAGAATGCAGAACAACACAGGGCTGCTGAAGCCTGCTGGCCTTGCTGCCATGCAGAATGCAAGGCATGTTGCACAACCAGCACAGTGCAGGCTGAGCACCCCTCAGAGGCTGGGGCAGCTTGCTGCCAGCCTGGCAGGCTGTGCCCGGTGCAAACTGCTTTAATTTTTCTCCATTTCCAAGCCTGGAAGACAACAGGTTTTATAATTCCTACATCTTCTACAAAAAAGAGGTGCTGTGGACAGTAGAAAACAATTTATAGCAAATGATTTCGTAGATACCATAAACACTTGCACTCCATGATGTTAACTGAGATACCATTGCCAAACAAAGGAATAGATTAGCCTATCTTTTAATTGCATTATAATTGACTTCTATGTTGTCTAGAAAACAATTTCATCATGATGTTTTAAGAAGTTTCTCGCCAGAGGCTGTTTGCATCATAATGAATGCTGAAGGAAATGGTACAGTAAAATGCAAGAGCACACACCGATCTGGAGTTAATGAGGCAGCCAAGAGACTTTGCTGTGTGAGAGTCCGCAACTTTGTGGGCAAAAGCCAAACCTGTTGAAAAATGACAAAATACAGCAATGATGCAGGGAGAACGTGAACTCAGAAGTGTCTGATTGCTGTGTAGTGCGTGGGGGAAGCCGCATGCAAGACCCCTCATTAAAAATGACCTACATTATGCTGCAATTTAGAGGCAGAAAGGAGGTTGGAAAGCATGCAAATTGCTCAGACTGGTATCTTCCAGCATCTGCTGGAATGGTGGTTGGTAGTGCCCATATTGGTGGTTTTTTTCTGCTTGTTTTGAATTGGAAGTATGTATTATCCAGGCAATATAGATGAGGGAGAGGATATGGAACTTGTTTTCATATAGAATTTGAGAAAGATATAATCCTTGTGGGATCTCAGAAGCAAGCTTCTCATTTTCAAACGTTCTGATGTTACATGCCTACAAAACCTGTGATTGTGACAGTGTTCTTTTCATCTTTAGAGAAATAAGTTGTTAACAAAGAACATAAAGCTGTCTTAAAGATTAACAACCAGCAATAAACTCTGTAGGGGGCATTTTGAGACTGCTGGAGCCAACTAAACTGTTGCAGTGAGAGCCACATCAGGTGGCAGTCTGAAATTGTTTGTGGGATCTTTACTCAGGTGATTAGGAAAAAAATAAAATAAAATTGGAGTTGAAGACTAATGGATTGCAAGAGTAGGTTTGGTAAAAGTTTGATATGGAAAGAGGGGCTTTGTGTTTCAGAGAAAATAGATGTTGACTGACGCTCATTCCCATTTGCTGGATGATTTAAGAGAGTTTACTACTAACAATTGCCTTGAAGATGGAAGACAGTGAGTTGGGCATAATTTTGCTAAAGTGTTGAAGAGAGAACAAGAAAAATTACTGAGCTAGAAAAGCAAAGTAAGTAGATCTGTTTCTGAAGTAAATTGCAATTATTAAGAATGAGAGTGGGCCAAATTTTGCCAATCAGTATACACTTACTGTTCTCCAAAGTGAATCTACTTTGTAATACAGTATGATGAAGCTGTTTAGTTGTTAAGTGTTTTGTGTTCTGGTTGTTACAGTACCCTCACACAAAGGTCTGTTTAGGTGCATTGTACCAGGAAGGTCTGGTGTGATTTGGAGGGCAGAATCAGAGCCCCAGCAGCATTTGGCAGCAGACATTTGGGGCAGTAGGAATGGATGATGTGTAAATCTGCTAATATTTGGTATGTTTCTGGCTTTCTCAGTTCCTGTACCAGTCCTAATTGCTACCCACCTCTTCATGATGACGCTTTTTGTGTTCCCATGAATGGAGGCAGGGCGTCTTCTGCACATTTATTGGCAATTCTGAGTTCTACCAGTTCTGTACTCGGAGATTCAAAGCAAATTATTTTCTTTGCCCGTGGAAATGAAATTATTTTAAGTCATAGTTGTTAAAAATACTCTAGGGTACTTTGCCAAAAGGTGACTCTTAGATTAGAGGAGCTTCCCTTCACAGGAAAAGAAATTGCGGGGTATGGTAGCAGAGATGAAATTCCTTCATCTGGCAAGTTTCTTTGTGTGTTTTTTCTTTCATTGATGTAATTTCAGCCATTAAACCAATATCAACTCTTGCTCAGGAAAAGCCTACCAAGTAATTCAAGTAATTTAAATATTACAAACTTGGAACTGAATTGAAAAAAGGCTTCCAGCAATGTGTGCATTGCAACAGCTCTGCACTGCTTTGGTGGCTTTTAACTGTGTCTCCAAGACCTCATGGATGTGACTTGTGATGGAGAGGGATCAGAACAGCCACCACTCCTCTTGTCATATTCAGAGCAGATGTGCTTCTCCGTGGCAGGGCGAGTGTGGCACTGTAAGAAGATAATGGTTGTCATAATTTCATAGTGAAATGATAGGAGGATGTTTTACTGCCTTGGGTAAAAAAAAATAATGGGAGGAAAAAGAACAAGGAAAGTGACCTTAGAAAGTGAAGTGTTGTCTTTTCCTCCTTTCAGTGGGTGTAGAGAAATTCTTAATAAAAAGCAGTGATTTTTCAAAGGTGTGGGTGAGCAAATATGTGTTTTGTCAAGGAGACAGAGGTTCCTTTATTTCCCGTTTGGCCTGCCCTACTTTTAGTGCTGTGACCGCCTTTGAGCTGTGCCGTGTGCTGCCCAGGGCTGGGCGGGCTGCCCGGTGCCTGATGCTCCTTGCCTTGTGTGTTGCTCTGCTGGCAGCAGCACTGCTGTTCCCAGAGAGACCCTGCTGGTAACATCTGGTTAATTTAGCAGAAAATACTTACTCCGGCTTCACAAGGCTTTTTCACCGCAGAGTAACTGAGATGGAGATTTCTTTTTTTTTTTTTTCTTTTTCCCCAGGACTTTTCCTGTTGTGTTCTTTATGCCCTTCATCCCTTTTCTTCCAGAGTTTTTCTCTTGTTGTCCCAGGACTGCCCACCGTAAAATGGAGAGGCACGAGCTCAGTCAGAAAAGGCCCTGTCAACAAAAAGGTGGCGTGTGACACTCACGGCTGTGTAATGAGCACCAAAAGCATCCCAGCTCCAAAAGAAAGGCAGTAGGGAGATGGACAGGCCTTGGGCTCTCGGAGGCTGAGTGAGGCTATGTTTTTGATCCAGAAACCTTCCTATGCCAATAGATCTCCACTAGCTTTCTGCTATAAAGCAGAGAAATTAGCCTATGTGATGGCTTTCATCTTCTCTTTACCCTTATCATGGTATGTTAAGTATTTCACAAACTATTGGAACCATCTTCAACATGATTATTAGCACTGGAGATTATACTGGAGCCATAACAGAGTAATTCCAACAAATGGAACTAATTAACCCCCACATCAAAAGAACATCTTTTGAAATATGAAAACACAGCATAAAATATAATTTTAATGCACAATCCTGTTTTCCAGTGTGCATATTTTGTTTATATGTATAACAAACATCTCACTGTTTTTATGCTAGCGTGATGACTAGTAAGTAAAAACATAAGTTGTGGCTTTAAATATGGAAAATATAATGTAGACAAGTACTTTGCCACTAAGACAGACCAACGACCAACCTGTGTGTATATGTTAGACTTCTGCAAATCCATATTAGAACCTTTAGAATGATCTGATGCCATTTTATCTACTGCTTGGTAAGGCAGCTGCAGTGGAGCTTCTCCCACTTCAGATTTCCGAATAGAAGTTGGAGGTGGGTGCTCATCTACCAGGCAGGTTCTAGCACCAACAGTGCTGCATAAAGTGCTTTGGAATTGATACTAGAAGAGTCTCTGACTGCTTCTTGCTGCCCCTTTTGAGCTTGTTGTTGCTGTAAGTATTGAGCTTTCTTTGAGAGGCAGCTGCTCTGTTTGTAGTGATGCGCTCCTTGGTTATGTGTGAAGAGCAGATTACGAGCAGGGGAACATCTGTTCTGCCCTGGGTCATAACTTGCCAGGCTCACCCAAGCTGTGGCTTCTCATTCAGTGAAACTAATTAATACTTTTTCCATCCTGGTTTTAACTTCTGTTTCCCAATTCCAGTTAAGGATGTAGCGGAGCTGTGGTGAGCAGGGCTTCTAGATTTGTTGTGTCACTCTGAAGGGGGCTGCAGGGGAGACTCTCAATTCAAGAGACTCTTTCCACCATACAGGAGGTGCATTCATGCAGCCTGTGGAACAGCACAGAGAAGTGTGACTTCTAGGGTGATACCAGGAAAATGCCTCTGATGATGTCAGGCAATAAGCTGGCAGCTAAAGCTGGGCAGATGCAGATAGAAAATAAAATACACGTTTTAAAGATAAATAGTTGCATGTAGCCAATGCACTGAGGTGTGCAATGGATCCTTCTGCTGCAGAATCCAATGCTTCATATTCTTCTCAAAGAAATTTTGAAATAACAGTGAATGAAATTAAGGGAAAATGACAGTCCCCAGCGATGTTTAAATATTCATGTTATCTGCATTTGTGGTGTACTTGCGGTTTTGTTTCTCTCTAGACATTAAAATAACTTGAGAGTATTTTCTTTGAAGTTTGGTGGTGAGGAAGAGCAGCATAAAGGAGATGCAGAACTGCCAGCCAAGCGTGGGACTGCCTGCATGCGTCATGCTTTATTTGCTCAAGGTGATATCATATTCAGAAATTCAGGCAGAGGGGAGGTGCAGGGTCCCATAATTGGGAAGATGATATGGTAGTCTGGAGTGATGTCTGCAGAAGTTTCCAGCCCTTGCTGATGCTGGTTGAGGTGATAGGGTAGATAACATGGGGTGCACTTGTGCAAGTGGGGCCCTGAGCATTCAGAGGGAAATACTGAGAAAGTGCAGCAGGTTTTTCTGAATTGCTGATAGCAGTGGAGATGAGCTGGAAATGGAGGGAAACATTAAAAATGTTTGTGCAAACAAGACCCAGAGCTGCAAGTGAAAGAGAGCTTGTCAAATGCTGGGAAATGGAGCAAAGTAAATACTATGGATGTGGTGGGAAATGGGGTGGGTCCCTTGAGGCTGAATCAGCCAGAAGTCCTGAGCATCTGTGGAGGATGGGATTTGGGTAAAGCTTTACAGCTCACATCACTGAAGTGTTTCTGTATCAATCTCTTTCCAAGTTATTACACTTGAAATGTGAAAAATCCTTCGCTCTGGATTGTTTCTGGAAGGAAGTCTTCCATAAGCCAGTTAGTGAGCTCAGAAGACAATGCCAACGACTGAATCTTTGACCAAAGAATGGGAAGCACACCTGCTTCCCATTTGATCCTTCCTGGCAGGTAGAGTGCATGGAGCCACCACACACCTGAACCAGTGCTGCAGAAACCTATTCATATATGCAATTTATGGGGAAAAAAAAAACTTGCTAGAGGATTTCTGGTTGCAGTGGCAAATATGGAACCTTCCTTCTTGGATAGGTTTTCCCTTTTTTATAACCTCTCCATAAAGTTTCTTGGTAAAGCTCTGTTTCAGGTCGTGGTCTTTGATCTTAAGAGAGCTTTTGAAGAATCTTGAAAAAATCTGAGGGGGAAATGATCCATAATTGTAATTAGGTGATAAGGTAAAATCAAGGTTTTTAGTATCATCGCAGGCACAACATGGAAGATTTTGCAGATGCTTTCCCTTATCTTTTTGGTTTCATTAATTAAGCAAAGCAAAACTCTTGAAGTAGGCATATTTTTACATTCCAAAAGCTTTCGCTCTTGCTCAACAAAGCTCAGTGGTAATGGTGTTGCTCAGCTTCAGGGGGCATGGTGTTGCTCAGCTTGGGTACAGGCTGTGCAATATGCTTTTTCTTCCAAGAAATTTGCAAAGGGGGTTGAGGAACATAGTGCCCAGGGATGAGCTGAACACCTGTTTTTTCTACTCAAGTTTTCCCCAGCTTCATCCCAGAAGGACTTTGCTTGATTTGTTGCAGAAGTGCTGCACATCTATCAGGAATCGCAGTGAACACAGCTCTGCTTAGCAGTTGGTTGACTGATTCGGATTTTTTAGTCCCTCTTGTTGTTGTTGTTTAAGTTCAACTACCAAAAGTAACAAATCATTTCTATAAGCTGTGCTTTATGGAGCTCCAAGGAATGCTTTTCCCATGAAACAGCTGCAACCATTGTTTGTTCCCTTCTTCTTGCTGTAGTGCCAGAGGTATCTAATACCTGAAAATCCCAATTAGAGTTAATGTATCAAATGTTCTAATCAAGTAAAGCCAGATGGAATTTATAAATAAACTATGCTGCACTGTGTGCTCTTAAAATTCAAACATGGAACATAAGTCAGTGCAATATTTTCCTGGTTTTATTGCAAACATACAAAACCCAACACATTTCTTCCTCCTTGACTCTGCATTGCGGAGTAGCATTCGCTGGTACTGTAGTTGTTATAGGGAAAACCAGGAGTAGTATAAAAGTCTATTAACTACTAAATAGTAGATAACTTACAAAGCTGATTCTCTTTGGATTCTCTAACCTCTACCTACCTTCATTTTCTAACAGCAAAATAAGCCATCAGGAATCTCTGAGGATGCAGGAGGGTTGTTGTGTCATCCCACAGCTACTTCATATCTTCATTTAGGTTAGAATACTGCTACTGAGTGTTGCAGGACCTGATTGCACCTGTTGTGCTGTCTTCTAACAATGACCTCGTCTGGGTGCTTCAGAAGATGTCATGCAGGTTCTGCCATCTGCCAAGAGTAACGCACTTGTCTTTCTTGGTTGTTCCTCATTGCAAAAGGCAGTTCTTTCCAGATTTCAGAGAGGCAGTGGTAAGCTGTCTTACCAACAACTGCTCACTGGGGTCTGTAGGTTGCCATTCAGAACAGAGGAGTCTTTAAGGATGGCTACAGTCTTGTATCTCACCCATGTCATATTGCTCACGTCCTGCAGCCCTGCTCCTGGCTGCTGGCTTCTGCCTCTCAGACATCATTCAACCTTTAAAAGCGGTGTTGGTCATCTTTTTTGTTTGGCTCATTCAGTTTCTGCATCTTTAACTATAACTACCTTCTGGTGGTGTTTTTGTGATTTGTATGTGGTGGAACAGCTTGGGGTCCTGGGAGAAGTCCTGTCTGAGCTCTGCACAGGGCCTTCAGGCTGAAGAGAGGAAATAATGCTATGGTGCAGCTTCAAGGGTGCAGGCAGAGGAGTGCTTAAATGCTTCATGTAGGGATTTGATTATGCTTAGATGAAATCCCCCAATGCACAAATGTGTGACAATTATGTATTTTTTGCTTTACCTAATTGTAAATAATGCAGCATTCACCCAATTTGTAGCCACCAGGAAGAAATAATATCTTTGCTGAATTCTTCTTCATCTCTGGAAAGCTAGAAATGTTACCTGGAAATAACACACAGGCTTACCTGGTTGTATGTTTTATGAAATGTTGCATGAAATTCCTAGGTGAAATTTGTTCCAGAGCAGAGAGGCTGGGAAGCAGTGCTGTAGCTTTGCTTCAAGGAGCAGCTGCTGGTGCCGAGCAGGGTGGTGGGTGGATGTGTGTGCTGTGCCGAAAAGGAAAAGAAATTCTCGTCAGATGTCAAAGCAAAAATAGGAGATTTTAGATTTAGACTGGGTGGAGGAGGTGGGAAACCAGCTCTGCAGAGATGTTAATTACTTCAGGAGGAAAAAGAGCACAATGGAGTAGGTGTAGCAGGAGGTTTACTTAATAGAATTCACATCACGGTGAACCCACTTTCGTTGCATTTAGACAGGTTCACAATGAGGACTTTACAACAGAAATAGTTTAGTAGAGGAAAAACAGTTATTAGTCTTTTTATTAGGGGGAGGGCATTTTTTACGTATTTTCTCATACAGGAGGCCAAGAGCTACTTCTACCTATATGTCATGCATGGCTTTGGATTTGCTGTGTTACAGGGTTAAAAATGCACAGCTGTGGGGTTGCAGAGTGGATCTGTAGGGAAAAGAGAGCTAAGTGCAACTGCAGGAAATGGCCAGCAGTGGCAGCATGTGAGGGTTGTGATCACTGTGAGTCCCCTTCTGCAGTTGCTTTCTTAGCACTGTGTGTTGTGGATGCTTCTGAAATCTATGTCTGGGTGGCATAGCTAAAGTCCTGCTTGCCTGGCTGACCTGGCAGCTGTCCCCTGTCCATTGCTGCGCCCCCTCTCTCTTGCACACAAGTGATGGAGCAGAGCAGGAAGAAAAGCAGAACGAGACATTCAGTGTTCTTTTCAGTATGTTTCTGGTGCTCCTAGTCTGTTCAGGTGAAGTCCCAGGTCTGTCCCAGGTGTATGTCCCACACATCTCTGTGTAGGAGGTACAGCAGATAAGGCAAAGTTCAAACATGTGTAGTTGCTGCTTATAGTTTTCCTTTTTTTTCTTTCTTTCTGAAAGACCCTTCTACAAAGTCTTAGTAGAAATGGTGAGGAGAACGATTTCTACTGGCCCTGGTTTGTTAGACAGCTGTAATTAGTTCTCCTTCATTACAAGTTTATTTTTTTGATCAAGGCCTGTTCTTCTTGTCATCCCAGTTTCTTGTTGCGAGTGTGTCTTCATCCCATTTGGAAGGTGGGCTCAGGAGGTGACTCCCTTTGTACCTTTTGCTAGCCCTGTCATGGCTAATGGCATGGGCGTGAGGGTGTGTGCTGTCTTTGTAAGCTGGAGCAGAGATGATCTGATGTTTTGGGGTCACAGGTGAGTGGTTCGTTTCTGCAGTTCAGCGTGAATATGGTGCTTTAGTCTCTGGGTTACAGTAGCTTTTCTGTTTTCTTCAGAAGGAGGTGAAGAACTCTAAGCCCCACACCGAGGTTAGCACCTTCCTCATGATGTCATTTCATGTAATATACAGTTTCTGCTTCCTTAGACCAGTGATTTATTGGTGAAAAGACATTGCATTTCTGTCTAGCCACCAGCAAAGAATGGTAGCTAGTGAAGATAAGTGCAAATCATGGCAGTGTAGGTGGATAAATTCCACGAGGGAGTTGCTGAACATGTGAGGGAGAATTTCTCTGCAAACCCATCCCTCTCCCTTGGTCTTCACGTCCGGGTTCACGAGTGCTTCTGATTCACATTGGCTTGATGAGCTGGAAGAACCTGCTGAGCCTGTGATAGCTGCAGCCTGAGGACTGGCAGCTCCCTGCCCTCATCAATTCTGTTTTTAGATTGAGATATGTCTTCACTGAAGATTAGCAGCCTGGTGGGTTGAGGAAATTAAATTTCACAAGGGCTGCAAACTGGAAAGCACATATTGAGAGGTGTGAAAATGAAATGGGGAGGTTTTAATGTAGTGACTTCTTAATGAGAAGATACTATGCCCTTGAGCCTTAGGGCTTTTCTGGAGGTGAAGTTGCTTCAGAACAGCAGGTGATGTGAATTTAAAGAGGAATGATTCTGGAATTTCCCAATCTGCTGAACTGGGACTTTGGTCCCAGAATAAAGGGTGAGATTATTTCTGTTCCATTTCTGATTTGATTTAATGCAGTTCTAGAACTTCGAATTGGCTAGTCTAGCAATCCCACAGCTCTTACTTTGATCTGTTCCCAGGTAGAGAGGTGTTTGCCAGAGCTGGCTCTGTGGGTGTGTGTCCCAGCCAAGGAAATGTCCTGGTGCTGCTCAGGGCAGCACGTTGGTTTCTCTCTGCCAGATGCTCACAGCCATTGGCTCTCTCCTTCTGGGGACGAGCCTGCTCCCATCTATGCTGCTGCTTCTGGAAACGTAGCACGATGCCAAGGATGTCCCAAGCTGCTGGTAGCCCCTGGCTGCTCCAGCACTGTTCTGCATGGGCTCCTGTGCACGTGTTTGCCTCACCTTGACTTGAGAAAATGCCTTTCAGGAAACACATCAGTGTGATTTGGTGATAATGGGGAGTTTGGGAAGGACCCTTTAAATGCACTAAGCATCCCCCATGATAGAAGGTAGCTGTGTGTACATACACCACGCATATATCATGAGCAATTTGAGCTGCCAATGCAGTTTTTTTTTCTACCCAGGTTATCTTGTGACCTCTCTGCTTGTTTTATTTGGCAACTTCTCTCTGTGGGAAGGCAGTGGGGTGGGTATGTTTCAGCCTACGAGAGCTCTGCCCTGCACAAGCTTATTTACTTACTTTTATCTGATGAATGTGCCCAGTGTGTGTGTTCCTAAACGTCTCGAATCATTTCTGGTTGACAGAGTACTACCTTGTACTGTAAAAATTATTCATTGTCATCTTTAAATAAAAATTTAGATCTGTCAGGATTGTTTTTCTCCCAAGGGAAGTGAAATTAGCCTGAGATTTTGTTTGGCTTGTGTGGACGTAGCAGGAATGTTTGCCATCTGATGTGCTGGCGTCTAGATGAGAGAAAAGGCAAATTTTTTTTAACCACGTGTAGACAACTCCACCAGCATGATGAATGAGTTTATTATTCTGTAAGGTGCTTATTACATTATGCTCCTCTTTGCCTTTGTCTGCGGGGAGAACCCGTTAACCACTTCAGGGACTGATGGCAGCTCATTAGAGCTGTTTGTCTATGAAGTCTATGTTTGTCTATGTTTGTCTATCCATTAACCTGGATGACAGTCCCTGTGTTTATTTGGGGTTTTGATGCTGTCAGAATTCCATCATATGTGTTATAGGAATGAGGGCCTATGCAGAGCTGCTTCATAAGAGTCTGTTTGAATGCTGAGTGGACTCTTCTTACAGGACTGCGGTCCTATGGGAAGCCTTCCCACAGCGCTGTGGGTTTGGCTGGGATTGAGTTGATTTTCTTTGTAGAGGCCGTGTTTTGGATTCTTCATAAAATCAGTGTTGATCACGGGTACCTCACAGCGCTGTGTTGTGTTCTCCTTCTCCTGACTGTTTCCATGCAGCTCTGAGTTGCTCTCTCAGCTTTTTCTCAGGTTTTCACTTGTCTCTGGTGTCTGGGGCATCTGACTGACAGAGGAGGGCTTTAAAAAAAAAAAAAAAAAAGCTAGAGCTGGCTTGCAAGCAGTTTCACTAATTGCAGCTTTTTATAAATTTAGCAGATGAACTGACAGTTTCTTGAAGGTGTGTGATCACCACAACCTTCCCTTGGATTCTGCACTGGCTACAGAAAAAATTAACCTCTAAGGTGCTAAGCTAATATACTTCATCTCATTGCTCAATAAGTTGCTTTGTGTTCTAGTTTGCAGTCTTCATTATTCCTCTTATCACTTCTTTGATGTTGGACTGTTGTCTAAAAGTTCCCTTCAGCGTGTTTTTTGTGTTTGCATTTTCTAGATGTTTATTTTAGGAGTTTTTATTACTCTCATTGTCAGCTTCCTGTGAAGGAGGTTCTCGCCTTTCAATGAGAGGGGTCACTTTATTAGCTTTTCAGCCAAAGATGTCTGATTTGATAGGCACAGTAGGGCTGAAATAATACTTTTTATCCCTTGAAATTTATGGTTGTTTCAGAGCTTCTAAAATAACTCAGTAAGACAAATATGTGTAAGTAGTTCACCTGTCTGACGTAGGATATACGTTAAGCACTTCCTTTAATGTTTATGGAAAACATCCTGATTTCTCATTTGGCCGTAGATTTCATCCCCTTTCTTATGACTCATTCTATCCAGTCCTCCTATTGTCACCCTCCCTTTGAATTGTCAAACCCATGCATAAAATCTTTGGAGTTTTGGTTTTCTTTTAATTTAAATTACTGGAATTGAACTTAGGTTTTTATATCGGCCACCTTTCTGCTGCATGACTCAGCTGGAGCACAGCACATCTGGGCAGCTTTCCTTATGCCTCTGTGAGACAGCCATACAAAACATGTCTCATCTTCAAAAGTTCATTTCTGCGTAGCTTATGTCAGCCAACGCTGCTGAAGAAGAATCACCTCTTCCCCCATCTCATCCTGGTTCTTCCTATTAAAAAAGTAAAACAGAATTTACTAGCGTCAGCCACCTGGCCCTGCCCTGCTTTCATCCTTTTGGTGAGAAGCTTCCAGCAGCAATGATTTCATATTGTTTTTGAGCTTGGTCTGGATCGACTGTTTGTGTGCTGACGTTGGTCCTGTGCGCACAGCAGGGAATTGTACACTTGTTGGGAAGTGATGGCACAGTATGGGGAGCCACCAAAGATGTGCAGTTTCTAAGAAGGAAAATAGAAGCATCCGCACAGAGGGTAGAAGTTAGGGAGGGGATGGAGGCAAGGAATGTTCTTTCTCTGGTGAATTTAATTTACGCTTTTTGCTAAATGTAAATGATAGCTTAGGAAAAATCTGCTTGGAATACCTAGCAAATGATGTTGCCAGGATACTTCCTGATCATGTTAATTAAGCTGTCCCACGGATTTGGCTTAATTACTGCATAATTTGCATATTGGAAATGATGGTACGCGTTACTAAAGAAAGCTCCTGTTCTGCTAGCAGGAAGACAGTTGCTCATGAATTCATTTTCAAGGGAAGGAGTCTCTAGGCTCATATAATGATGTATCTTGAAAAGTTGAGATTTTTGATAATGAACTGGCATGTATATCTCATTCCTTTTGGTATGGTTACACTTTTTGCTTTTCCTACCAAGTTCCTGAGAGACTGCATGCCTGCAGCCTTCCTCTTGTTAGCCATTTCTTTGAGCACAGGAACCACTGCTGCTTTCTAGGCTGCTGAATCAGGTATCAGTCAGTGTGAAAGTGGTGGAATATTTGTCCTGAAGACACTTATGTTTGAAGCTGGATGTGCATTGTTGGTGATGTCATTTACCACCCTCCCTGGTTAAGCTTACTGTTAAACTATAATTCATGTGCTTCCATGCTGAAAAAGTGAGATCAACTCCACATTTCTACTAGGGACATTTTATAGCCCACCCCCCCCATCCCTGCTTTGAGTTCTGTGGTGTTAAACTGCGGGACTATGATGGTACTTTGGAAATAAAAGATGACAAAACATCACAATTCCTGCATCAAGTAAGACAACGTGAAATATGTGTTTTGGGAAAAACTGGGAGTACTGCAGCTTCTCTGTTCAAACTGCTAATTGCTTTGACTTACATGGTTGCTAGGATATAAATTTCTGATGTGGCTGCTTATAATTCTTTTTTGATCTGTTTCTAAACAGGTGATCATAAACAGCACAATCACCCCCAACATGACCTTCACCAAAACCTCGCAGAAATTCGGCCAGTGGGCGGATAGCAGAGCCAACACCGTGTTTGGGTTGGGCTTTCCCTCTGAGCAGCAGCTGTCCAAGGTAACGGGGCTCCCCAGCAGTCTTGTTTGCTGAGAGTGAAGAATTGCGTGTACCCAGCCAGCCTCTTCCAGTCTGCAAATCCTTTTCATCCACGTGCATTGGTCAATTCCTATAACTTGCTGGTATCTCTGTATACATAAGCAGGCTGCATCTGTGGTCTAAACTATGGACTAAATTGGATCGCTGATGATGGCTCTAGTGTGGGGATTTTGATGTTTTGCCCAGGATGGTTAAAAACATTTGCAATTCCAGATGCTCACAGAGCTGTGAAGCCAAATGGGACCAAGGCTGCACCTCCTGGAGCTGCCCTGGACCCTGGTATCAGCGCAGCACAGCCCTGGGTAGGGGCCGGCTACAGCAGCACATGACTGCCTCTGCTAATGAGTAGCAAGCAGTTTAAAATAAATTCCCTATTGTTAGATCAGTGGTCTTGCCAAGTGCTCTTCAAGAGGCTGAGGTGTTTGTTCCTGCAACAGAAAAGCATTATTTATCTAGCACATAGTAGCCACTTGAAGCATGGCTACTTGGCATCAAGCTTAGCAGTTATTTAAACACTGTGTCCTAGGACATGTTACACAGCCTCTCATGCTGCTGTCCTCTTGCATGCTTTATTTAAATGCAGTCCTGAGAACTGAAGTTTCCTGTAGTGTCTAAAATAGCTAAGGCAAGTCATTGCAATTGGAAGGAGACATTTCAATCACTTGGATTTTTACAAGGTTTTAGTTTTCTAAAACTATTTAACTGAGTTTTTGCAGTTTCCAGATATGTGTTTTTTGCAAGTGTTTCTTAAATACAAAACATATTTTACCTTGCATATTAAGTTACTTTTGGATTTGGGATGTCTGTTAAGGTGCCATGGCGATAATGGGATGCTGTCCTGGGGTGCTAAGGCCACTCAATCAATCACATGCAAAACTGCTTTTTAAAAATGTGACGTTGGTGATAGTGAGGTTTTGTGATGTTCAGATGCAGATGAGTGCTTGTTTCACCTCAAAGAGGTATTTATAGCAGCTAAATAAGTAGTAGGAGGGTTAATCAAGGGGAATCATTTGTTTTGAGTAGCAGGTGTAAGCCATGATACAATGCAACATTTGGGCATCTTTAGAATCAGCACATTTGGTGTTCCTTACAGCCTAATCGGAGAGATTTTACTATATTCTCTGGAATTGACCAAAGACATACCTAGAATAAGTTTAATGCTGGTATCATTAAGTGACTCTTTAGTCTGTCTTTAATCTGTGAAATGCCCATTGTCCATGCTACAGCCTTCTCCTTGCAAGAGAAGCTTCCAAAACCAGCAGGAAGGCTGTTTCTGGTCAGAATGTTGAAAAGGGATGGTTTAAGGGGCACTTCTGAAAATGGCTTAAAATGTTGTGTTTGAAAATCTGGCAGTTGTCTGTCTTGAAAATGTTAGAAGAGGTGTTTATTTCTGCCATGCAAAGCAATGGGACCAAGATATCCCTTGTGATCGTGCTCTTCCATTTAATCGTTAAGCCATTAGTATGAAAGATCAAAGATGGTGAAGAGATGACAGAAGTATAAGTGTATTGGGAATAGCAAAATTGTTTCATTTTATGCTGATGTCATTGCACTCTTATAAAAGATATAAATAACAGTGTGCCGGGCTTCCCTAAAATACCTGAAGCTTTTAGCCAGGAGTTGGGAGGGTGTGCTAAAAGTCCTGTGAACCAGAGTTCAGTAGCCCTGGCTTAAAATAAATAACTAAATGAAAATGAAGGATGTCTGCTGAAAACAATGGATAATAATGAGTTATGAGAAGTGGTTAGCACACCTATCAACTCCTGCATTTTTTAAGCATGTTGGCTGGCCTAATAAAAGATATTGCCTCTTTCTAATGGTTTTCTTCTCTTGAGATGCTTAAGCATTAATCCATACCAATAGGGACAAGCAGTTCAAATTAAACATGAGCCATTAATGAAAACTGCATCAGTGACCTAGTAACCTAATTAACCACAGACACTGGGACTCTCCCAATCAATGTGGATGGTAACGTCCTGCTTAGGGTCTTTTGCCTCAAAAATGTCTCAGATGTTGTTACACCAAAATTGAAACAGGAATCAAACCAGAATTAATGGTATGTCTGTTTGTGATGGAGAGGCAGGGCTGATGCTGTAAAACCGGTGATGTGTTTTGCACACCAAGCTGTAAAGTAACGTTTCTGCTATCACTCAGGATGCTGTGGTACAGACATGATAATTTTAGGAGCAGTAGCTAGCCAAGGGCATAGGGACAGAGATTTATATAGGTGAGAAGTCCAGCAAGCCCAGACTCTGCACATTAAAAACCAACTGCAGCCAGTGCCTGGGAAGCGCCAGACCTTCGCTTTCCATTTATGCACATGGCTGTTACGTGTGCTGTATGATCCCTGGCCACTTTCATGAGCAAAAGCTCTCATCCCTGATAATCTGCTTGACACTGAGGAAAAGCCACAGTGGCAATGCCACACATGCAGTGTGGGTCAGGCACCCAGTGGTCCCAGGTGGGAGCATTGCATAGACCATTCCACAAACCCAGAGGGTGAGGAGGTCTATGTGGGATTGCTGTAGCTGGGAGCAGCTGCTCCATGTCTGATAGGAGGAGACGTGAAATATAGTGCCAGATAAGGAGCTTAAAATTCACGTGCACAAAATAATGCTTCTTAATGTGTAAAATGTTAAGAAGCTCTATTTCTACATATTTACATATTTCACCAGGTGACACGCAGGCTGCAGATTTTTAACAGCCTCTAAATAATCTGTGCAATGCACAACTGCATCTTTGAGTCCCCACTAAACCTCTTTGATCAGGACTCCCAGCAATGCAATGCCCATGGGCTGCCGAGTTTCTCAGGGGTGGGAGCAGCCAATCCATCCTGCAGCTCGGTCCCACAGCCTGCCGGGGCACTGGGGTGCATCAGCAGCCATGGCAGCCTGTTGGAGAGGTCTGCAGTTGGTGTTTCTCCTGCTTGTTATTCTTTTGTGAACTGTGGGGAAGTTTGTCTGCTCAGTGACATCAGGAAGGAGAGGGAAGGTGAAGGGAGGAAAGATGGCAAGAAGTTGGTTTTGGAGAATTAGACCTGCCATAGCCACTTGAGACTGCATTTACTGCGTTTTCACTTAGTACAAGCTAAGAATTTCCCTGTTTTGAAAAGCACTCTATTGTTGCAATGGTTTGATTGCTCAAAATCACTTTAGATCTTGATGGTGATATGCAATTTTTTTTTCAGTATCTCAATTATTTGTCAGTTTTTTATGTTTGAGACAGAGTTGGTCAGCTGCTGGAGAGAGGCAGCAGTCAGCATTGGTAACATAGGATCGGTCAGGGCTATCACTGTTGTGTTTCTGCATTCAGCAGGATAATCAAGTGAAAGGCTTTAATTTCATAGCAAGTGAAGGGGATCCTCTTTAGCTTTCAAAAATAAACTGTGAGCAAAATCTAGCAGCTGTTAATTAGCTAAGAATAAAAAACGAGCAGCGCCAGAACTCTATGGATTGCAACCAAATGTATGGGATAAACAAATAGCAGGGAAGTCTTTCACTTCAGTTTCTGTTGCAGCCCTTTTCACAATGTAATGCTTACAAGTAAGGATAGTACTTCCACTCTTAAAGCTGTGGGTCTGCCTGAGATTGGTGAAAATCTCACCTACTGGTACTTGTTTTTGAAAGCGTTAAGTGTGTGTGTTGGTAAACTGGAGGCTGAAATCCACTGTGTGAAGAGGTCTTCGTCAGTTTTGTATTGAAGGATGCTTTTGTTTAGTCACATATGATTCCCATTATGGCACTGTGTAAAAACATCCTTTTCTTCTTGGCTCAGATGATTTTTCACAGCAGTCTCCTGTGTGCTTTATGAAGATAGCTGCGAAGATAAAATTTGATAGATCACTTCTAATTCTTTTTTCATATTTCATAAAGTCCATGAAGAACCTTCATAAATTTTTCATACTTGCCCATAAGGATTTATTGGAAAAGCGAGACTCAGAACAGCCCTTTACTGTTTGCAAGAAATCCAAGTGCAGAACTTATGTTGACACAGTATTTTAGAAATAATCCTTTTGCTGCAGCTGTTTTGTCACAGTGGGAGACATTACAGAGATGTTCTACGTAAAGTTGGAGTCAAATAGTGGAAGGACAAAATGTAGAGTAGGTGATGCTAATGGTCTTCATAGAGCTACAGAGGTAATCAGGTCATTTTGTGTGTAAGGACTGCACTTGCCATCAAGTAAAAGAGCAATACTTTACATATGCAATTCCAGCTGTTGTATAGAACATAGCAGAATTCAAGAGCTCCATATTCATTATTCATAAGCATTGTTACAGTCTGTAAGTGGCTTGCAAACTTTCAGTTGGCTTTGAAGAAGTATTCCTTCATGGAATTTAAGAGTGGTGTGTGTTTGTTGGAAGTGAGCCTTCCCATTCCTTACTATGAAATTGAATTTTGTAAGGCATTTATTTACAGTTTTGTCGTAGGTATTCTGAATTTTCCAAGGATGTAATGGCAGTATTTTTAGCCACGGTGCAGTAAAATAGATCTGTTTATATGTACTTTTAATGTCTTTCCTTCCCACTGTTTCAAGTTTTCCAAATCACAGGTTACTTCAGCAGAGAGACAAAGTTACCTGCTCACATACTGCCAGCATCTTAGTTACTTTTTTTTAAATGCGCTTTTCTTCCATCTTTGCAATCATCCTTTTAAAACTTTGCATGCTGTTTAAAGCCCCACACCCCTGATTGGCTGCAATAATACTTGTATTTCTAAGCTGCCAGACTGGCTTAGGAGCAGATGTCCTCCAGCAACTTGTAGGAATGAGACTGTTGCTTTTCATCTTTATCTTTCCATTCCACTGACTTCCCCACTTTGATATTTATAGAAACCACTCAAACCTTTTCCTGAAGTCTTCTACCTTTATTTTTGCCAGTATTTAGGAAATCAGACCAAAAAAGCTGCATTTTCATAGGTCCCTGTAGCACATCCAGATCACCTTTTTCTCTTCTGTCTTGATAATTCCTTGCTCATGTGCTGCAGATGTCTGACGAGCTCATTTGCATTCTTTAATTTAATTGACTTGCTCTGAGGAGTAGAAGACTGATAATTTTTTTGTATCCAAATATGATTGTATGACTCCCTAATCTTACATACTTTGGGCTTAGTATATAAGATCATAGAATCATATATACTTCTGACTTTAATAAACTGTCAGTGTTGAATGAAGAATGTCGAGGGAGAAGAAATAAACAAAACCACTTCCTACCAAGGGGCACCAGTAGCTCTGTGGGATTCTGCTGTCAGCTGCAGAGAATCCTTCTTTTAGGAACAGCATTGCCATGCCTTTGGAAGCACCTTCCTGCCAAAGAATTGAAATGTTTTTTCTTGCCAAAAATAATAAATTATCAAATTTAGTTGGTCACTTCTGGAGATCTATGAGACATACAAAGATAATAAACCAAATAATTTTATATATAGTTAACAATTTTAATAAGCATCTTTTGTGCTATTTCCAGTTTGCAGAGAAATTCCAAGAAGTGAAAGAGGCTGCCAAGCTAGCAAGAGACAGATCTCAAGAGAAAATTGAGACCTCAAGTAATCATTCACAGGTTTGTAATTTAACATTAATACCTATATGCATACAGGATAAATAATTTAAAGCTAGATTTTCAAATGAACTACCAGCCTCTGGCAGCAGGCTGGGGGAAGTATATCAAATGAAGATTGCCCAAGGTAATTATCAGCTGCTGGGCATTAACACTGTCAGAGGAATATTTTTCATCCATCCATGCTCTTTGCCTTCATTTACCTGTAAGTTTTTTCAGCAGTTCTGAGCTGTTAGAAATTTTTTAATAGCTGGGACAGCTATACATCCTTTGATTTGTACTGCTACACATAGGTTGGGTCACTAGCAAGTATATCAGCATAATTCTGTAGCAGACAATAAGTAAGATTTATTAAGATACTCCTTTTTGTTATCTGTCTAATCTACTTCTGTGGGAGTTCGTTTTGCCAATGCAACGGCTTGCTTCACAGCCACCGTGTCTTTCATTGCCTGGATATGATTCATTGAAAGCTGCATTGCAGAAACAGGCATCGCTGTAGTGAGGGGCTGGATGGAAGAGCACATGTTGCAATTTGTATAATGTGCTTCTTAGGCAGCGCACTTCCATGCAGCCTAGTACCCCTGTGCCCAGTGAGCACTGGGCAGTAGTGTGTGAGCAAAGAATGAGTGCTGGTTTGGTGGCAGTGCTTGGCCTGTGCTGGTATTTGGAGGAAAGTTATATTAATATTGTTCAGGAAATAGAGCTGGATGACTAAAGAAAAGGTGCTGAAGCCTCAGGCCTGCAGCTGACCCCCTGGGAGAGGTCCAGATACAGCTCAGAGAGGCTGACTTTGGATATTTGTGGTTTTTGAAGACTTTGGTCATGGCTTTTATGATTCTCTGCTTGTTCTGTATTTGTGGTCAGCAACAAGCAGTGCGTACAGGTCATCTCTTTGGAGCAGCAGAATTTTGTACATTTTTGGGTTGGTCTTTCTGTGCTTTCAGGAGCACTGTATTGTTTCGATACCTTAAAAATCACAAGCAATCAAAGGCCCTTCAGAAGCCTCATCTGTTAAAGCAATTAAAAATTATTTGTGAACACTTCAAATTTTCATTTTGTCCGTCTTCATCATTCTTGCATTCTTTTATGAAGAAAGCAGCTTTTCACAGAGTGTGAGTATTCAGCTCATGACATGTTATCTGTCCTGTGCATTTGTATCTCCTTGCACTTATAAGGGTGCAAGCAGAACAGGACCCCTTTCTGGCTGACAAGAAGGAAAGCCCTCTATGTTCTTCTTGTGTGCCACAGCATGCAAGTTGTGTTACTTTTGGGAGGCACAATCAAGCTGCTTGGCAGGAGATGTGGGATGTAGAAAGAAACCCTGCATTAATCTGTGTGTTGTGCCACAGGAATCTGGGCGTGAAACACCATCTTCCACCCGAGCATCTAGTGTGAATGGGACAGATGATGAGAAGGCATCCCACGGTGGTTCTGCTGAGGCACAGCTCAAGTCTGAGAATGATAAACTAAAAATTGCTCTAGCCCAAAGGTGAGGTTCCTTTAATATCTTAATTGCATGGAGATGGTGTGCTGTAATTATCTGATGGCTAATGGTATTAGCAGAAATTATTCAGATGTAATAACATAATCTAAAATGGTGCAGCAGAAGGAAGGAATGAGCAGATTTTAGCAGGCACCTCCTGGTATCTGACTGGAAGATATTTACCTTTTCCTGATCTGGTTCATGATGAGATCATCTGGCCACACCACCTTCCTTTGCAGAATTAAAACTACAGAAATAAGACCTAGGTCACTGAGAAGCAATTGCTACTGGTAACATATGAAGTTAATCTGTTCCTCCCCTTTGTTTTTGCTGCATTTACTTCAATGCAAATAGGTAGAGACACTTAAAATTCTTAAAGGGAATGCACTGCAGCATAAACGGTTGAAATGAAAACTATAATTTCACTGGATTTTCTGGAAGTCTTTGGGGGATGTTTCTTAAGCTGCAAATAGTGCCCCTTGAAGCCAAGTTTTTTGCTGCTTGCTTCGACAAACTATTTGAAATGCTGAGAAGAGTAATTTGCAGCCATAGTGAAAGTACTGAACTTGGAATATGCGAAGCTGTGGCATTAGAATAGTGCAATTCTTTTCTAGAATCCTGCTTGCTTTGTCTGCCTCTTGTGTGTGAATATGTTTGTGAATGGACAGAAAATAGATCAGGATCAAACTGCTCATAAAAAAGCTCTTTAAAATAAAGGCAGCAGTGACAGGAGCAGCATTACACAGTGAGCAACTTTAAGGTTGCATATTTTAACTTGAAGTACATTATCATCATTTCAGTAGCATAACCTGTTCTGAATCATACTGGTTGCTCATTCCTCCTGCTGAAGACACCTCCACGGGCACAGAAGCTGCTGTGGAAGAGATTTCAGAGCCTCCATTCTCTCTGTTGTTTAGTTCAAAGCTCTGGAAAGTGAGTAGCTTCATTCTTCAGCATTATGTAAGGCATATTGAAGGCTGAGCATGAAACAAACCATGTGTGGGTAGTATCCCCTCCTCTACATTGTCCATCCTGAATGGTCCTAGCAGTGTTGACAAGCTGTAGTGATGCACAGGTACAGGACAGCAGGGTACATCGGTCAGACAGAGAGTAACAAGATGTGGGGTTAAATGGTCAGCCCATCTAACGGTGTCTGGTCCTTCCCAGTTCCTCCAATGTAAAGAAGTGGGAGACAGAGCTGCAGACACTGAGGGAGAGCAACGCCCGCCTGACCACAGCGCTGCAGGAGTCGGCTGCCAGCATAGAGCACTGGAAGAAGCAGTTCTCAGCCTGCAAGGAGGAGAATGACCAGCTCAGAAGCAAGGTAGCCCTGCACCAGCAGCAACCAGGGATGCCAGGGCACCTTGTGAGCTTTGACGCAGGTGGCCAAAAACAGTGAACAATGGGAGAGGCAACCAGCAAGTTCAAATTGGCAGTTTTTAAGACACAGATACAATTATGGGTTCTGGATAGAAGGTGTCTGTAGTGAGAGCATTAATTGAAATGGTGCCCAAGGAGCTTTGAGGGTTAGCTGTGCTCTTTTCTTACATTGCTGCTGCTTTGTTTGTGTGTGTGTGTGCTAGGGGACGGATGTTGTAATTGATAGAGAAGTCTGGAGGCTGAGGCAGCAGCAGGGGAGTTCACAGAGCTGGGATCATAGGAGGATGTGGACTGCTGCATAGTATGGAGCACTGACCTCTTGGCTTGGACAGCGCTGTGTTGGAGGGGCTGCTGGCCAGGATGATAAACAAAAGAGTGATAAAAGTAGGAGTACAGCTGTTGCATGCCTTTCAAAGCTCACTTCAACACTGCCAGAGGGTGGCTGAGCAGGAATGGTTATAGCGTGGTCACCCGCACAAGGCCCAGCTGGAACCATGCAGCAATAAAGCCAGGCCTGGAGGTGGGCAGCGAGGCTGGGAGCTGCTGCTATGGCACCAAACTGGCTCCTAACCATTTCTCAGTGGCTGCAGCCTAGAACTGAAGTAGTTATTTAAACACTCCTTGCTATAGCTGCAGTGTCACTGCCCTGCAGGCCTGCTGGAGCAGCAATGCAATCAGTACCATGTGCTGTCATTTTCCACACAGTGAGATTTTCCCAAACCTCTCCCCAACCTGTGGGGAAGGCTTGCGGGAAGTGCGGCTCCTGAGGTGAGGAGATGGCTGCCCCTTCCTTCCTGCGGCAGCCCCAGTGACAAGCAGCCCCAGAGGAGGCCATGCTGAGAGCGTGGGATGGATTTCTTCTCCTTGCCACACTGACACACCCTATCCATTACAACCTTGCACTAGTTTCACAGAAATGACATGCAGATTGTTTCCTCAGCCCCGCTTGTTGTAGCAGCTCAGTGTTTTGTGCATCCTTGAGTAATTAAGTGAGGTACTGTGTGAAAGAAGCTAAGTGCAACCCCAGTGCTCCCTCGTGGATGTGTTTGTGGATTCTTTTGAAGGCGAGAAGCAACAATTTTGTAGTACTTGAGTGCTGTGATCTGAGAAGCAGATCCATGACATGTTAAATTTGACTTTGCTTCCCTCTGCTCAGTGGAGCAATGCCTGCTCACACTGGCTGTGGTCTGCCCCAGATTTTCTGAAACATGACTATTACATCTGTTTTCTGGCATCTCTTAAAGATTGAAGAACTGGAGGAGCAGTGCAATGAAATAAATAAGGAGAAGGAAAGAAACGCACAGCTGAGCAGACGTCTCCAGGAGCTGGAAACAGAGCTTCAAGACAAAGAGCTGGTAAGTGCCATAAATACAGACAGGGCGTACATTCATACATTCCAGAGCTGGAGTTGCTTCTCACTTTGGGCATAGATTTATGGTCTGGCTTATCTACAGCCAGGGAAAGCCTGTTGTCTCAGGGTATTGCCTGTTTCTAGATTTTCTGGGCAGGACTCTTTGGCAATAGTTTGATAGATTTTCTCAGATCTCAGTTTCACCATATTATATGCTGTGACAGCACACTTTATTCTGATGGTTTGTGTATGCAGTGCTTTACTCCCACAAGAAGAGCTGGAGAGGTGGAACAAGTTGCCCCAGGCCAGACAGATGTCTGCTGAAAACAGTTTTTGTTGTCAGTGCCCGCATCCTGTGTTCCTCAGACATCAGGAGCAGCAGGATTTTTCATTAAAAAGACATTTACAAAGCAACTGGGCATTTGCGTAGCAGGCCCTGTTTTCTTTTTTTCCCCCAGATGGCTCATATGCTTCAACTTACCCATTTTACAGCCTCCCTCTGATCTCAGGACTAAGGCCAAAAGTGAGAAACTTGAATTCATTTGGAGTAGGCCATTTTGTCATTTTTTATATACAGGGTGGTCATTTTTCTAAGGAGAATGATGTTGATGGCTTGGGGCCCATGAACAGCGGGAAAAATAATGGTATCCTTGTCTCTTCCTTCATTACAGTGACCAAATGCTCTGTGCTGTTTGAGAAAGAAAGAGCTGTCAGCAGGTGCAGTAAAGTTTGCCATGTGCCATTACAACATCTCAGCTGGCACTCTTAAAAGCAGTGCTCTTAAGGGGCTTTAAGATGGCACAAGGAAATAGTTTAGGGAGATGGATTTTGATGCGCTGTTATAAATATAATATGGTTGTCAGCACTGTATTTCCAAGGAAAATGCCATGCTTTCTTCCCAGCCTTCCTGTGGTAATAGCACATATAAGAACCCTTATTTACTAGCATTTTGCTCAGATTTCACATTTTTATGATGCCAAATGAACCAGAAACTCAGTTGTCTTGTGAATATCACCTGTCATCCAATTCGTTAATTTGTTTTCAAACTGCATGCTTGCAGTAGTAGGTCCTTGATTAGGTCTAAGCCACCCAGAAGTAACCAGCATGAAGCCCAATTGTGGACATTGCCCTCCAAGAAGAACTGCTGATACTCTCTTCATGTAGAAAATGGAGAGAAATTTAAAGACATGGGAGTCAGGATAGAATTATCTATTGAAATATTTATATAGGCATATATTGGACATCAGATGCCATATACTACATAGTATGTATTTATGCACATACATACTGTATTGTAGTATATATAATAAGTAAACAGCATAATAGTGTATAAGTAGTATAATGTTTTTACGTTTTTATATACCAGTTCTCAAGCGTTGTGTATGTATGTACATATACATATGCAGGAGAGCTCATATCTCAAAATAAAATTACTCTTCCTTTCCCCCATGTCAATAGCTAGAATATTGCCTGGATATAGTTATTCATATATCAGTTAAACAAATTATTCAGTGCAGTTCAGAAAAGTCTGCACTATTAAATGGTGTGCTGCCTTACATGAATGTAAACCGATGCTGAGAAACAGAATATACTCATATTTGTTCTTGAGATCATGACCTGTGTGGGCAGCATTTCTGCACTCTCTTCAAGGCACAGCTTCTCTTGGGCCTGCAGATGTGCTTTTCAGAGGTGCTGTCAATCGTTCTGCAAGATGCACTGGCTTTCTTAGTGCCTTTCCCTACTGACCTCAGTGGTGGTGTTCATTTGTGGTATTAATGCATTAAGCACTCTTTATTTCCACCAGACATGGTCTCCTACTGAGTCACGTTATTCTGTTCATGAACTCCTTTCAGTTACTCCTCTCAGTTTTGACAGCAGTGGTAGAACAGAACACAAACCTGGGGAGGTGTTGCTCAGGGCTGTGCAGTAGGAAGGAGCCCATTGCAACTGTGCTCTGTCATGATGCCTCTCTACATGCAGCTCATAATTCCACTGGCCCTTTTTGCTGCCATCTATCATTGTAAATTCATGTCTAATTTGCTCTTTGCTACCATCTATGAATTGCTCATAGCATTACAGCACTTCAGATTCTCTCTTATTGAATGTATCTTTTGAGTAGATATGTCATTTAGGTTAAGATTTCATTAATATAATTAATGACATCCATGCTAGAGATTGGATTACAGTATCTGTTATAGAAGTACAAAGTCAAAAACTCAGTGAAAAATGTATTCTAGTATATTCTTGAATGCAGACATGCTATTTTGGATATTTAAATCCAAATACAACGCAGAATATAATAAAATATGCAAAATTATTCTCAAATTTTCGTTGTTTTAAATTGAAGCTTGCAATGACTTTTCTTTTGTGTTTTCAAAGGAACTGGAAGAGCTCCGAAAGCAGGGTGAAATTATACCACAGCTCATGTCAGAATGTGAATCTGTATCTCAACAATTACAGGTACAGTTTGGCAATGAACTTAATTATAAAGCAATTGATGAATTTATTTTATTTTATAACCCATGCAGTTCTATGTCTAATTCAGGGTTTAAAGGCAAAAAAAACCAGTTTGCAAAACCAAAAAATACTTGCTAGTTGCAAAATGCACCATGCCTTTTGTAGCACTGACTCATTCATAGGTCTGTTTCTTCCCTTGCACAAGTTAGCATACCCTGGTTCACTTTGCATCCATCTCCTGCTGGTTCCAGACTATTTCACATCCTATATTCCCACTGTGGGGCTGCCCCAGCACAGTCTGTGCTGTGCTCAGAGCACCCCAGGACCTGTAGCTGATCACTGCAGAGGCTTTTTGGGAAGTAACAGATGGGCAGAGCTGTGTGCCACTGGGGACAAAACTCATGGAGGCTGTGCTGGTGCTTTGTGGTTCCGTGGGAGTTGGGGTGCATGGCTGTGCTGCTGGAGGTGCTTGCACCCTGTGGGACTCATGGGGCTGTGCCTTGGGTGCATAAGTGCACTAATTAATACATAGAAGGACAAATGTAAGCAGTCTCATCAACAAAATCAGTCCAGCCAATGGCACCAACACTCTAATAGTACGATCGGTGTCAAATCAGACAGAAGTATACCGAGGGGAGACAGGTGCTGAGCGTGGTTTGATTCAGTGATGCCCATGGCTTTTAGTGAGGGTAAGCATGTGCTTGTGTTAATGAAATGGAGACCAAGCAGAAGAGCTTGTGCAGGAGCAGAGCGCAGGATGGGAGGTGTTAGCTGGCTGCCCCACAGCATGCCTGAGGGCTCCCCAGGGGCAGGGGCAAACTTTAAAAAAAACAAAAAAAAACACCACCTATATATCCTGAAGTACTGCATAAGGCAATAACATTCCTTGGGCAGTATTTTCTAAAGCTTGTCTTTCAAGATTAAACCACCATGGATAATTCTGTATGTAATTGCTGGCACGAAATCTAATTCTGCAACTGTGGCAGTGACAGAAATGTATGTGTGGTGTGTGATTTAAATCCAGCTGAATTTTAAGATATCAACCAAATGACAAAATCTGATGCAAAGTGTCTTTTCCAGTTAATCTGTGTCCTTTTCTGCGTGGGCTTTTCTTAATCTGTCCAACACGTGTTGGTTTCTTCAGAGGTGCCTGTGTTAATCAGTTTGCTGAAGTTGGAGCAAACTTTTCCAATCTGATGCCATTTGTTGCTTTGCTCTCGTAAGTGCTGCTCATGTTTCTTCTCTATGATTTGTCTTGTTATTTTTTTGTCTTCAAGGATGCTGAGAATAAGAACAAAGATCTTGAAGAGAAAGTCAGAACACTAAGGACAGAAGTTGAAGAGAGCAAACATAGGCAGACCAACCTTAAAACTGAATTAAAGAATTTTTTAGATGTACTAGATGGGAAGATAGATGAATTACACGATTTCCGACAAGGACTGTCTAAACTTGGAGTTGACAACTAGATGGCAATAGATTTTTGTAATCTAGGGTCTGGATGTTTGATGTTTTGTTGGCCCCAATCCATGTGTTTTACAAAATATAACTAGAATGTTCCACGTGTTTGCATTGTTTTTGTACATAGAGGCTGAAAATTTGCTGTGGGTTATTTTGGGTTTTTGTTTATTTGTTTTCCAAACCAATCGTGCTGCTTGCTCAATTCTTTTGAGGTTAGAAACTTTCTATGCTGCTGCTCCGGCTTTGTGGGGTTGGGAACAGGTAGAGGGTTCTGTCTCAGGAATCTGGAACTAGATCTACCTTAAAATGAATATGCAGTTAGTTGTTGCAGGGAAATTTATATCTTTCTTAAGGGCTGTTGCAACCATAGAAACAGAAAACAAGTCTTTTTTTTCCCAAACTATCAGCACCCCTAGCAACGTATCCTTTTATTCCTTGGCCAAGCAGAGAGATTAGATGGAGCTCCTGCAGTCTGTAAATCAGCCTGGTAAAATGTGCCTGTGATGAGCTGCAGTCAAGTGAATCACTTGACGTGCATGCCAGTATCTTTAGGGACCACATCGATCAGGCCTGATTCAGAGAGTAAAATCTAGAGGATTTCATATAACCTTCAATTCAGGCTGCATGTGCTTGCTTGGGTCCAAGGCAGCGCCAAGACAACAGAGTAGAAATGAATTTCAGCTCTTACACTTCAAGTCACTCATTACCTATAGGTGAGGACAGCTCCTCTTGCTTGGCATGGCATCTCTCTTTGAACCATCATCTCAGTTTGGAACCCTTACTGTTCAGTCACTGCGTGTGCCTCTGAAAAGTGCACACTGAGTCTTGGGACCAGATATTAATTTTAGGAGGGGACATACTGCTGCTTTGTACGCAGTGCACGTGCATTTCTGTGCACCTCTATCACTGCTGCTCGGCTGCCACAGCGGGGGCACAGGGGGCGTGATCAGAAAAGCATTCAGGAGGTCATAGGAAGCAGCTTCCTGCCTAGAAGATTTGCAGGTAATGACTGCATGAAACCAAAACCCCTTTCTTTCCTATGATTCCTGTGTTCCTCCCTCAGGGGACAGGCGGGTGGGAGTTAGTCACCAAGTTAGACTGACAAAAAAAGAAAAGCCCCAACCCAATCTCTAAGGCAGAAAATGTAGTCTTTGTTTATTCAGCAGCTCTAAATATGTTTTGAGAAATGGAGACTCGCACCGGATGGCAGCGAGGACATCGCTGTGTCACCGACTGATGTGAGAAGGACCAGAGAGGAGCCCACACTTTGCTTTTATCCCTAGGAATGCCGTCAGCTTCTTCAATTTCTTTCTCCGTATCCTGGTTTGAGATTCTGTTTACACTGCATCTGAATTCATTCAGGAAAGAACTTGTGATTATGGATATTTGCTTCTATTGGGTGGAAGTTTGGTGAAGCACCAGGTGAGTGCATTCCAGAAGTGACTGATTCAGTAGCCACACTATAATGTTTGCATATTATTTCTTAGGGACTTTTTCTTTCTTGGCGTGTTTCTATTATAAAAGTGACCTTTAGAAGATGTGGGTTAGAGATGAAACACGTGTTGAATTATTTTTGCACATGGCTCTATAATCCACATGCTGGAGATGGGTTTTGTCTGCCATTGTCCTAGGAGTTTTCATTTCATCCATTGTGTTACCATTATTGCCTATTGTTCAGACTGGACGTTTTGTACTCTTTTAATCCTTTTAAATGACACGTGAAGCTGGGACCTTTTATAGTTACTATGACCATTTAAGTCTTAAAAAAAAAATAAATGCTGTAGGCTGTTGAAATTTAAAAATAAAAATAAAAATCAGGTACATAGCATGTAGGCGTGTGAAAATTAAACTTTGCCAGCCTAGAATATTCAACAGTTGCATAATGTGGGGTTAGGACAGACTTCTCAAAATTGAGAATGACGTCAGAAACTGTGTGTGGTGGTGAGCAAGCAATCTCCATTTTTAGTCTTTCTATTTGATAGCAAGTCCATGATCATGAAACAGGCAGCTTGTCCTGCTTCTCCTCTTCCCCCCATACTGCTGCAGAGCTCCATGTGTGGGGGAGCAATACAGGCAGTCAGGGCTCCTGGTTGCAGTGCTCATCATTCTGCACTAAGGACCCTGCTCCATCTCCTGCTTCCTTTTGTCTGTTATGTGATCTTAGGGCTTCTTGCTCTGGTTTTAATATAAAATACGGTCAAAGGAGTACAAAAGACTGCAAATAAATGATACTATTGAGATTAATCCAGGCTTTTTCCAGCTTTAGTCAGATCTGTCGCAGATCCCAAAGCTTGATTTTATTCATTATTACAGCTCAGAGCCATGTAGACCCGTATGGCTGGTGATGAGGAATGTCAGCTCTATATCCATTGTACATGAGGCTGTATCTCGCCTTGAGCACCCATGGTCTCACTCTCCACACACAGGTTTCTCCCTCAGAGTGGTGCATGGCAGGATGCTACCTCAGCTGTGTGGCTGCATGTTTGCAAAGGCCTTCTGCCCGGCTCCAAGCGCCGCTGCTGCCCCTCAGCCATGCCCTGCCCCGGTGGCACCTGGAAAGCTGGGGCTCTGGGAACAGAAATCTGCCCTGACATTCTTTAGGGAGAGCGTCTGTCTGTCTTCCATGCGCTCCAGAGAGATACTCTTCTGACACGGTGTTAGAGCTGCTGGTAGTCTTGGTTTTTCTCTTGGTGCAGTGGCCAAAGTAAGCTGAACAGATCCAGTAGAAGTGGTCAGAGGCAGAAAAATGACTTGAGATAATTGTTGTCAAGGGGAATGGAATGTTTCTCTGGCATGTTAGTTAGCATATTGGAAGATGACCTTAGCCTAATCGTTAGAATGAGTTCAAAATGAGAAACTTTTTTCACAACCAAAAAGTTTCACAAAGCAAAATAACACAGTTTAACCTTTTCCTTTTTTTCCTATTTGGCTGAAGCCTTATTTGCTGATTTTTGTCTCAAATTCACAAGTAGTGGCATTTTCCCAGAAAGTGTATTTTCAACAAAATTAGCATTTGCCAGTGTTCCTTTGTCCATGTCTAATAGGCATTTCCTTTATGAAGTGAGCAAAGTGCAAGAGGAACTTACTTTTGCAAGGAGTTCAGTGCCACCTCTCACTTTCTATACCCAGCATTCAAAATACTCTTCTTTAAAAATGGCTTTACACTCGGGGTGCCTGGGCTATGCTACTCAGGCAATGCCTTTTTTATATTAATTTATATTTTTTTTTACAGAAAAACATCTGATTTTACCTTTATGTGAGGGATGTAGGCATTTTTTTTAATTTTTTTTTTTAAGGCAGATCAATGAACTGAGTGAAGTGGGAGGGCTTCTGCCATCCATGACATCCTGTCATTACTTTTAGAGCACTGTGTCCCCGTCCCAGCCAGGCACAAATGTCTCGGTGCTGTGGCACTTCTCTATTGCCCCATTTCATTTTTTTTCCCTGAGGTTCACTTTCTCCCCATGGCTGTCTTGTTCATTTCTGGTCATCTTTGGCTGCATCCCAGCCCCCAGAGGATGGTCCCCACACTGCTGCAGTCCAACGTGTCTTGTTAGGCTTTACAAACTAAACACATTAAAGCTTTGGTGGCTTCTCGCAAGTACAGCGTTGTCTTCCTGAGCCTCTGGATTAAGAAAATAACACTGCTGTCAGAGTGAAGGGCTGCATGTCTCAGTGTATTCTAGATGCTGATTCCAAAGGGAAGAGGTTTAAACAGGATTTAGGGAGGTGCGTCTGATTTTGGTGATTGTTGTGGCGGAAGCTTCAGTGCAGGATGTGCCCTATGCTCAGCCCTGCGCTGATGGAGCACCAGAGGTCTGAGATGGCCTTAGAATGAGCAGTTCTTGGCTCCTGAAATCTGTTGGTATCCAAAAGTCTTCAGCATATCAAAGATGGAGGGAGGGGCAAGAAGTGAATATCCATGCACAGCTGAGTGGCCCAAGAGCCAGGCAGCTTGTGTCAGAACACGGGGGAGTGATGAGGCTCTTTGGCACAGTTGGGTGGCTGCAAGGCATAGAGCTGCCCTGGGGTTATGTCTGACCCCCTGAGTTCACTCACCTTTGTGTTAAGCACAGCAGTACGTAGGCACAAGGCGCTTAACCCAGAAGCAGCTGCAAGCTGAGGTCCCATGGGCACGTGCAGGCCTGAGAGCTCGGCGGTGTTCATGCTGACCTCTAGGAGATAAATTGACCGTTACATGAAGTTTGCATGTCTGAAGTACTGGTCTCTGTGTTAACCAACATAGCTGAAGTGAAACCCACATTCAGGAGACTGCCAACAGAGTGACAGCCATACTTCCCATTGGGTTCTGCAGGCAGAAGGCAGAGTGGGGCCTCTCGCAGTCTGACTTTGTGCTGTGCTCTGTTAGCGCTTCTCTTTTTATTTTATGACAGTCTAAATACACCATCTTCAAATGAAGGTGCCTATGCCTCCAGGTTTCTTTTTTTCTACGTGTATTTTGAAATAGATAGCTCTTTCCTTTCTGGTCATTCAGTTACCTAATATTGGCACAGACAAGAAAGGCACATGAGAAAAATCAATCCACTAGTGTATTTTTTGTGTGGTATTTGGGGGTTTACGTGTTTGTTTGTTTGTTTTTAACACTGGTCAGCAATAATTATTTTAGCCATATACTAGCTAAAAAAAGACCAATAAAGCAGGATTTGTGAGCTAAGCTTCTCCATTTGCAGTGTGCTGCCCAACCTGGGCATGTGAAAGGGAGCTGTGCTCAGTAGGAGTGTTTTGCAGCATTTTGTTGTTTTCCTTCCCTGGCCTGATAGTGATCACGAGCATAATATTCTGTAAAACTCATCATGAATGGTGAACAAAGCACATTGTTTTTAACAGAAATATATCCCTTTGTCATTGAAAGTTCTTAGTGTGATCTGCGATACCAAAATATTTAGATTATTATGAGACTTTAGTACTGAAGATATCCATGCTCCCTGTTTTAACTGTTTCAAGTGAAGTTTAGTGAATGAGAATTTGTTGATACACAACTGTGGGAAAACACTGCAGTGCTCTAAATGTATATTTTTATTTGGTTTTGTTATATTTAGTATATGAGTTAATAGAAACTGGAGTGTTTACTACAGTTGGATCATTGTAATAACATCTCTTACCTCGTCGTTTTGTCTGCTGTGAAAATATATTTTCTTTTTTTTTTTTTTTTTTTCAAATTGGCCATAGTCAATGTTAACATTTAGACTCCTAGTAGCAGTAAATGCTGGGTTTTATATATATATATATATATATATATATAAAAGAAAAAATTGATTTTTTGCTTTATGAACTTATAAAACTTTGTGATTTTTATCTGATTTTATTGTAACATAAAGTTGTTTTACGTAAAAATATATAGTTTAAGTAAAATCTCTTGTCTCACTGTCTTCATTGACTTCAGCAAATGGATAGTGTTTCCCTGCAGTGTATCACGTGGTTGCAAAGCTGGACTCGAGGTAATGCTGTCACAGTAAGAAATGTGATTTAGATCTATCTGTATGCTGTAGTGCATTAGATACATACTCTAAAAACCTTATTTCCATGAGGTAGAGCTTAGAAACCTTTGTTCTGCTCTACTGTTAGAACAGCTAGAGGGGGGTGCAGGGCTGTGCAGAGAGATAAGTGCTGTACTAGAGAAGTCATTTCTAGATATATTGTGGTATGAAATTTGGGACTTAGTGCACTCTGGGTAAGACCTCTCACTGGAAGGAGGCTCTGTGTCGTTCTGCTGGGGGATGCTCAGGACCAAAAACCTCATGGAGTCTTGTACCTGGTGGAGCAGCCTTGGTGGCAGCCGGAACTGCTCTTTTCTTTTGACGGATGTTTTTGGAGGGATAAATGGGACCCAGGAGTAAGCCTCTGTTGTTCTCCATTAAGATCCTGAGGTTAGCAGCACTCTCCCAGCAGAGGCAGTTTTCCAAGGTGAAACAGCTGTGTCCCACAGCCCATCCCTGAGTGGGGATAGCACTGTGCTGCTGCTACAGATTGCACATAAAGATGCTTTCAGCATCCTTGTGTTCATCACACAGAAACAGTGTTTGCTGTCTTGGCATTAACCCAGGCCTCCCCCAAGGGATTTATAAGGTTTGAAGATTGCTAAATGGATGAGGCTTGTTGTGCCTTTGTTACTCTGGGTTACACGGCTGCAAATGTCAGCACTGGGGTGAGCGGGAAGCACAGCCTCTCCTGACCTTTCTCCAGAGCTCTTCGATCAGGAGCCATCCATAGCTCTGCCAAATAGCTCAGTAATCTGGGGCAGCCCCTGAGTAACCAGGAGATGTGAAAGCGACTCATGTGCACTGTAGCAGTTGTGGGAAGCACTGCTCCTTGCTGGCTGCCTGGCACCCTGGTGACGAACATTCCCAGCAGACGCAGCCAGGTCAGTGAGCTGAGGTGTCAGGGAAATCAGCTGCCGCATGCCGATAATGCCTTCATTGTCACTTTTGACTGGATTCCTATCAGGAAGCTTGGAGAGCCTCCAAAACAAGGTTTGTATTTCTCAAATTATTCATTAAACAGCTTTTTGCCAGGCTGTGTGATAGCGAGCTGTGATATGCTGCCTTGGGATTTCTGGCGAAAATACAAGTGAAGGTGAGATGGAATTTCAGTGTAATATTTGACACGTGAACAGATGAATGACTTTGTAATATGTGCTCCTTTTGGTATTCTCCTTGTATCAGCAATCCAGGAAAAGTTTAAGCCCTGACTTGGAGAAAAAAACACCATCCGAGCAGTCGGAGTCCCATACAGCAGCAGTGTGCTGTGTGAGATGGACTCACCGTGCCTCATGTAACTGATGGCAGGGCTGGATTTTCAGAGATGCAGTAGGAGGCAGTGTGCTGAGCACCCTGTTGATATCCCAGCCAGGCCGGGTGCCACGGGCTGCCTGAGGGCGTGAATACCCAAGGAATGATTCTTGTTGGTGGTTTGCATTCAGATCTATGAGCAGATACATCCATTTGGTACATGATGGGCATTGATTGGAGCTTTTTTTTTCTTTTCCTGTATTGTCTGTTTGCCTTGTTAGGACTGGTGATCTACGGAAAAGAAATCTGTGGCAGTAATCAAGAGAGAGCTTGTCTCCTGAGTTTCCATAATTGGGTATGATTTGTTGCATATGCCCTGGATTGAGTGTAATGTATGCTGGCTGGAGGGAATCCAGGCATACAGGGAATTATAAATAACACCAGGACGGGCAACCTTTTTGCATTACGGTATCATACTGAATGGTATCAGTTTTCAAAGCTATCCACTTTCAGGCTTTTGTCATTTGTTTCACTGCTGCCATTAGCCAGGGCTTTCCATTTACAGGAGATGCAAGTTTCCACCGTTCATTAACCTAGAGATGAGTGATGCCAAATGGGATCCTGGAGACTCTTGAAGAAAGGACCCAGGTAATTATTCATGTCATTCAAATTTTACTTGCATAAAGCTATGATGGGTGCATTTGTAGAGATAATCCCTGGCTCTGAAAGCTGGGAAAGTGCAGTGATTCACTCTCTCCTCTCACTGCAGAGGTCCCCTGGCCATCAGCACAGTCATTGCTGTGGGTGGGAAACAGCTTTAGGACAGCACTGAGAGACACACACATGCTGCTTAAAAAGCAGGAAGCAGAAGAAGTAGTGACGCATTGCACAGCAGCCCAGCTCTCCTTTATTAAACTGAGAGTTTGTATGCTTTATTGGTTTGGAAACAGGGTCCTGTGTCCCTAAGGATGCACAGCCTTAGCTTTCTGCTTTGTATCCCACCTAGGGTAGCTGGTGTTTGGGGGCCAGCTCTCTGATGTGTTAAGGTTCTTGGGCAGACCCAGGCAGCGTTTTTCTGCAGCAGAGAGAGCTGCTGCTATGGATTTGTCATTGGTCATTCAGGGATACAGTCAGCTGTGTAGCTCCTCTTTCAGAAAGAAACCTCAAGGCACTGATAGGCTATTACTGATGTACAAGTCCTCATTTCTGCGTGTGATAAATGCATGCAAGGGCAAGCATTATGGAGGTGTTGGAGTGCTGCTGTGTTTACTAGGGACTGTGGGATGCTGTCCCAAATGCCCCACACAGGAAGAGCTCCTTCACAGGCAAGGTGGGCAGGGGAGGCATGAATTGAGGCAGAACACGCCTCTCCTTTGCCTCTCTGTACGCTCAGTGCCCGTATGCCCTTGTTCTGAAGTAGCTGACTGGCTCTGGAGAAGGGATGGCAGCAGGCTCCACGTAGCACAGTGGACGTGTGGGTGCAGGATCCCTTTTTGCCATCACCACTGCTGAGCAGGAAGAGACTGTGGGACGGGCAGTGACTCACTTGCTGATGAGTATCAACTTTGGCGTCTTTTTAAGTGCAGCACAGATCCGTGTTGTCACCCCAGTGCCTGTGCTGCCCACTCCTGTGGAGCCAGGACCCTGCTGCTGGCACCAGGATTCAAACCCATCTCTGTGGGCAGTGGCTGGGTGCTGGGAGGAGAGTGGGAATGGCTGCTGGCTTCAGGCTACCCCATGCTTCCATCTATAGGATGGTGTTCGGAGCAAGACAAAGGACTGTTGCCTTGGAATAGAAGGGTATTGCAGAAGATTTTATGGCACTAAGAGTGACTAAGTGCAATGAACTCGCATAGGACCAATATCCCAGTAGGATGCTGTGCACCTTTCCCCAGATGCAGCCTGCCAGCAGCGAGGGTATAGGAGAGGTCTGTGCTACCCATTGTAGTTCCCCTGGTTTCAGTCTGGTGAGCTGTTTGCCACAGAAGTGAAGCCCATGTCATAGCATTTCCCCAGACTCTTCATCTTCTGGCCATTGGCAGCTCGGTATTTGGCTATGAATTCCTCCTCCCTCCCACTCGCCCACTTGCAGCCACCTACCCTCTCCTCTGCTCCCGGCTGTGTCCTCTTCTCCCTGCTGAACAAGTTCTGATCCTGTGGAGGTGCCATTGCCATTGGTCAAGGGCAGAAAACTGGACAGAGTCCAGCAGACAGACCTGGAGGATTTGAGACCTGAGGGAGCCCAAGAAGGGCTAGGAGCTGGGGCAGAAGGGGGCTTCTTGTGAAAATGAGCAAGAGTAGATTTTGGTTAATATGTTTTTAGTGCAGTTAGCAGCTCCTTCTTGCTCCTGGAGCAATGGCTTGCTATAGACAGCTTGTTTTATGCAGCGTTTTCACAAGTAGCTGAGCTGTTAATGTCACTGCTACCTGAGCAGATTTAATTCTGCTGCTTCTTGCTTTCAGCTTACTGTGACATGCTGAGAATGAAAATTGCATGCTTTTCTACTAGGGAGAAAAAAAAAAGAAAAACCCACTATGTTCTGGAGCAGTTTCCAGTGTGTGCTGTCCCCAGGGATTTGCTTATGGACTGTTGGGAGCTGCTTCCAGTGCCAGGCCCTGCGGCAGCATTTCTTAAAAGATACCTTCACTGCCATTCACCTTTTATCATCACTGTGGATTTAATTGAAATGATGCGTCCTTCTTTCCTACAATATCATGTTACTATGACACACAGTGCACAGCTGCTCTCTCTGATGAAAACAGGAAGTTTTGGAATTAAAGATGCTTTTCAACTGGAAGTATGCGTAACCTCAAGTCTCATTTTCCTCAGAAAGAGTGCACATTTATCTACCCACCTCTTCTCTGAAAAGCACTGAAAGAAGCAGCATTTTGCATCTTTTTATTAGTCGTAATGAATGCCTTCACACACATCAGCTTTGTTCCTCTTGCTCCACGTGTCCTGGCATAGACTTGCATCTTCCTATTTTAAGGTATAAAAGGAAGGAGTGGAAGTGGGCCAAGGGGGTTCTGGGGCACAGGGCCAGTGGGAGGCCAATCGTGTTCCCAGGGATGGGATTACAATCTTCACCCAGGTGGGGCTGGCAGGGCAGCAGACAGTGAGTGAGTCATAGCCACAGAATCACAGAATGGCTTGGGTTGGTGGGGGCCTTAATGCTCACCCAAGCCCTGCTGTGGTCTGGCTGCCCTCAGACTGCCCATCCAGTCTGGCCTTGAACACCTCCAGTGATGGGGCACCCGCATCTCATGAGAGCAAAGCAGAGGAGCCCTGTATGAGCCCTATAAAGACCAGGTTAGGTCTTGATTATTGGTAGAAACTGTAACTCGGTGTTGCTTTTTTCTTTCTTTGCTTTAACAAAGCGGTCAAGGAAAGCATGGATCTGCAGCATGCAGTCATGGTGGGGCTGGGGAGCACTCTTGTTCTGTTTGCAATGATGAGAAATGAAACAGAGTTCAACATCCATGCCATATCAGGGCCATCCATCAGGGGATGAAGCCTTGAACTGTTCATTTATGGGAGGGAGAAGTGACACTGCGGCCTGCTGGCAGGCATTGCTCATGCCCTCAGGCCAGGCAGGGCTGCAGGGGCACACAGGATACAGCCTCAGCTGTGAATCAGCCATGTGTGTGCCGTGGCTTGATGACAGAGAAGCCTCATCCATCCTGAGAAGCAGTGCAGTGACAGAACTGCTGACAAATCCATCTCTGTGCTGCCATCCCCAGCCAATGCTGCAGGCTTGCGTGTGCTGGGTGCTGCAATCCTGCTGCGATCAAAGGGTGGGCTGTCAGAGCACAGCTCTCCCTGTCAGCCCAAGCAGTCTTCGAACACATTTATGTTAAGTCTTCCTAAAAATACTGCCAGCAGCTGCCTGGCCTGCCTACATCTCGTTAAAAGCTCATAAGGCACAGCAATAGGGGTTAGCAGGAACTGAGCCCTCATCACTGGGCTATACAGCAACCTCCTAGTGCTATGAACCCTTTAAAGCCAGAGAGCTGCATTTATGTTCAACAAATTCTGCAGGCTATTCCTTCACTGGCCCAAGAAAGGGGTGCTTGAATGGCAATGCAAAGAACTTCAGAGCTCAGCACCAATCCAGCACCCTACAGAGCTGCTCACCCCAGAGCAGGCCCCTAGTCCTGATTCTTGAGTTGTTCCATCCATCAGCTCTTGTGCATTTATGGATTAAATAGATCTACTTTTTCTGCAGTAAAACAAAGTATTTGCAAATTTGTTATTGATCTACATATTTCACAAATATTTGAAAAAAAATTATGGATTTACATATATCCTTATTGTGAATTGCTGCATGGTTGTCACAGAGGACTGTAAGTAAAGCTTATAGCAAAGCAGAATCCTAAAATGAGAGCACCCAGAATCCACTTCAGCTGTTTGGATCTGCTTTTATTAATGGTCAGTGTAAATGTAATGGTCAGAAGTACCAAATTATGCCTAGTTTGCTAGACTGCCTTTGTCACCCTGTAACGAAATACACTTTGATTTCATTTTTCACTCCATTTTTCACTTCATTTTTGCGATAGCAGGGCTGTGGAGTAACAACCTAAATATAATGTGTGTTTCCATCCAGTATATCCAGTATTTTAGCTGTCTGCAGATGTGGTGAAAGCTATATAGCGTTGAGCCAGAAATAGCTGTTCATGCAAGTGGATGTTGGAGTATGACATTACATGCAAAAATAAGAATCTGTAGCTCCTGTAGAAAATCAAACAGGACCCTTTAACTCTACAAACATTTGTGCATTTTAAGAACACATGCACAAACACAATCTCACTGTTCTTTCATTTTGAAAGGCACTCTTCTATAATGCACAAAAACACGACCAATACTGTTCCAGTCAGTAGTCTGTTAGTCTAAATTGGTTAGTTGTCCCATTCTCCATTATTCTGATCATTATTTTCCTCTTCTTCAGAATCAGCAGACACTTTCTTAATTCTCTGGATGACTGCTTTAATGCTTCTTTCTAGCTCATTAGTAGAGTCTTTACTGACATCTTTCTCAGTATCTCTATTCACTTTTCTTAGTTTAACTCCTTGCCTTATGGCAGAGAGAATGTTATCTTTCACAGAGGCATACGGGTTTGGCTGTTCCACTTTGCGGAGATGAACTTCACCACGTTTTAGAGAAGCCAACACCTCATCCATCGTACCTGCAACAGATAAATCTATCGTGAACAGAAGCAGGAAGACAAGCATGGTTACAAGTACAGAATCCTACTTGTGTGCGTTCAGGGTTCCTTTCATCTCTGCTAGAGACAGAAGGAAGAACAGTCCCTTCTGGTACTGACTTGTAATAGCTTCTGCACTGCCATACTCTGGCACTGAAGAGTTAAACCTTTGTATCTTGAATTGAGAAACCAACGCCTCTTCAACATTATACAAGGTTGAGCACTAACAAGGAAATTATACACGAAGGAGAATGCTTCTTTTTCATTATAACTTTATGGCTTTTCAAAAAAAAAATTACTGAACCAAGAAATCTCTTGTATTCCATATTAGAAACAATCTACCACTCCTAGCTTGCTCAGATGCCTGCTGAGCCTGTCAATTGCATTTTTGCTCAGCCAAAAGAAAAACGAAAAGATTTGAGAAGAAGGGTTTGAAACTACACCACTGAAGTCAGTGGGAGCCAGATCACAGCTTAAGCAGGCAAGCAGACAGCTCTTTTCTGTGTAGACTTGAAGAAAATAATTCCCATTTTACAACATGATTTAAATCTCAGGCTATGTTTATGGACTTCAGACCATAGAGAACACCCCAGTGAGAAAGCTCCTGCTGCCTCTATTGCTACACACTGCAATTTGCATTGTAGCCCTCTTGTTGGATTCTTAGACTGTCAGATGGGAAAGGCAATTCCCCTGGACAGCAGTCTAGTCCTACAGCCACAGGTCCGGACCACCTGTACCTCACAACAGCAAGGATCGTTGCCACACAGTGTTAGCAGCTTGAGCATTGAAAATGCAACATCCTGCTGAATCCTGTGGTATCTTCAGAGACTGACAAGAGATGCTAGAAGAGGATCAAGCAGAGACCCACAAAGTTGTCTTGCAGTGCTTCTTAGTAAGAAAGTTACCAGCGAGACTGTTCAGCAGCAATCTGAATATTCTGGTGTACAACTCATGTTACTAATCAAAGCCTTTTATGAGTATCTGTGGCACAGCAATCCCACAGTCTTCTTAGTCTGAAGTCAGCACATTAATCCACTGGATGCACAGTAGTTTGTCATGCTAGCCTGTGTTCAGCCTTCCAACTGCTCATACTTTCTCATACCTTGGAAGAACTCAAAATGCTTAACTTTGCTCAGAGTTTCTGCCCGTGGTCTGCCTCTTAACTGAGAGGATACAAAGGCTGCTTAAATGTATTGTGAACAGTCTGAAAAGGAATGATCTTTATATAAAGACCTGCTTCAGTTTAGCATGAGCTCTACTGTGACAAATGGCAATGAAAAAATTGCTGCCTTCCAACTTAGTTCAGTCTGCCCAACTCAGTCCAAATACTTGCTTGCTTTAGAGACAAAAATAAGTCTGTCAGCAGGATGTAACCAGTGCAGCCTCGAGAGACTGCTGAGCTCTATTCTCATTCAAACGACTATGCTTCAATTGCAGAGTTCAGCCTTCAATTACACCTGCATGATCTTGCTAACAAGGCAGAGGGGGTAACAGAGCAGATTTTTTGCCCTAGGAATGCAAATATGCCAAAGTTATCCATCTACCTTTCAAATCCCGATTGGATTCTGCATGAATTCTCTCAAGAATCCTTTATTTAGAAACCAAGCAAATTGTAAGCGGACACAGGCTGTGCATACCTTAGAAATGAAAGCAGCCCAGCTGCTAGGTCTATAGTACACACGTCATAAACACTGAAGTGTAGCCTTAGTACAACCACATATCTACCCACAGTAGTCTTTTGACTGGACAGGGATTTATCCTCATCAAAATGAATCATTCTGTTCAAATGTTGTAGAATTGTGGGAAAAAATAAATCTGGTAATAAAGGCAGCTTACTACCAATATGAACAACATGAATAAATTCCCCCTACCTGGAATTTCTGACACCTTTGTACCTCTTACACCAGCAGGATCTTCAACAAGTGAAGATGTTTTAAAATATCAACCTGAATGTTCAACTAGACAGCATTTCCCCAGAAACACCAAGTGATACACTCTGGAAGTCAGGATCCTGTGGAACATATCAAACCGGATCAACCAACCATGGTTATTTATTTAGAATCCTGAGTTATGGTGTTACTGCACACTGGTCTCTTAAGCTAAATTTCTGAGAATTTCTTTCTCTCGAGAAAGGCTGCATGCCTCTCCAGAGGGAGAACTGAAGAATACCAGAAAGGAAGAAAGAAAAACATCCGTCAGTGTGAGCCTACTTACCTATGCAATTATTTATAGACCTCCTGGACAAGTCATCCTGCTTGTGCATTGCAGGGCTTTCTAAAGGGTCATGAGAGCTAAGGGGAAGTGGCTTGTCCTCTATTGTTGGTCTTGTCTTTAAACGCAAGGGTAAGGGAGGAGGTAGTGGTGGAGCAGGTGGAGGAGGTGGAGGAGGTAAGGATGGAGAGACCAATTCCTCGCTGTGCTTTTCTTGCTTCAAATCATCAGCAGTAATAAAACTTTGGACAGGGATATCTGCTGGGGTATTCTCGTGTGAAGTTTCTGATACTTGTGCTTCTACTAGCAGCAAGCTCTTTGGCTGCTCTGGTGCTGGTCTTGGTCTTGACAGATGAGGAGGGCAAGCTACTGCAGCCTTCCGAGTGGCGTTTCGTGGCAACCTGAGACTGAGAGGCTCTGGATGAGATGTTTTCAGAACAACGTGAGCTGGACACTTCTGAAAAACAAATCATAAACAGAAGGTCACATCTCCATGGAACTAGCCAAACCAACATCCTCAGAGAGACTAAAAAACACAAGCATGTACCACTCACCCTCTCAAGATGCAAATTCAACACCAAACATATTTAAAGGAATATAAACGTCTTTCTTTCAAAGCCACTTCCTCTTCTGTTCTTTGCAGCAGGCTCTCACCTAAGGAAACTATTTCCTTATCTGGCTGCGTTCTCTTTACTCAATTATACACAACCCTATTTCAGGCTATCCAAATGGTAGTCTGAGATTTGGACCATGCTCAAGATGTCTGATGTTATGTTTTCATATCATATAGGACAACAGTAACTCGCACTACTTACCTCCCTGAATGTCTTCAGTCTCTCCAGCGTTTTCTGACGTTCCTGGCTTATCCAAGCTTTTTTCTTTTTTTCTTCCTCTTTTTGTTTGTCTCTTTTCTGCATTAAAACACAAGTGAGAGAGCATTGGTGTGTGAAAACAAGCAGCTGCCTGATTCTTCAAGGCTGCTGTTCAGTACTCACTATTTGTATGCTGTGATGCTGTTGGAAATGTTTTTTCCACTCTTCTGCTTGCCGGAGTCTCTGCCGATGGCTTGCTTCACACTGATCCTGGTAGAACAACAAAATTCATACAATCCTTGGTTAGTTCATGCTCACTGTGTGCCATATGTGCCATTAACTCCCTGTGCACAAGTTACCTAACAATGACCAGTGCCAAGTGCATGGCTGTACTGTGAACGATGGCTAAGCTCAACAAGCGATAAATGTGAGACACTATGAAGGTGAGATCTATGGGACTCCTTCATGGCTAAAGCCAATTAGATTTGCTTTTTATCCTAACTAATGATAGTTATTCATGCTACAGAGGGAATATAACCCAGATCCGAAAAGTTGCTTCTGTTTTATGTTTAGGTTTTAAAAAAAAAAAAAAAAAAGAAAAAAAAAGAAAAAAAAAGGAGAAAACAAGAAAAAGGCAGCAACAAGCTCTGAAGAAATTTTACCCAAGCCTCACCTTGTGGCAAGGGGTGGTATAACATAAGAAGGAAAGCAAAAAAGAAGTTAGAAGCACACTGTGAAAAAAAAAATACAAGGCTACTTTCCCTCTGTCCATTTTATTTGCCATAGATTCTATGTGCAAAGGCCAGGGAACCAAATGTAGGTGAAACACAATAAACGCCTACCAGGACGCCTTGCGTAACAAAGCTGAAGCTGCAGGCTTCAGTGTTTTCTCCAGGAGTCACTATTTGTCAATCTATAGGGGGGGAATAAATCCATATGACTGTGCAGGCAAATCATCTGGCATTTGGTTTTAGTATTACATAACCAGTAGACACCAATTAAGTAAATGAAAATAGAAGCAGAGAATGTGTCTGCAGAGGAAGCAGTTGCAAGCAAGAGACAATGATCATTCACATAACATCCTCAGTGTCATTCCCACTCTGTCCAGCCTAGCTAGGAGTAGAAGGCCAGACAAACTTAGCTTGAGCTCTGCTCTCTGCTTTAGTGAAACTGTGCAGGTGTAAAATAAGCCCAGCTCACTGGGAATGTTCACGAGAGTCAACTGTGATCTCACCTGTGTCTTCCTAGTGTTCTGCTTCAGATAATAAAGACAGAAACTGGCCCCTGAACAGAACTGAGGCTGGAGAGAGAACTGCAGTATTTAAATTTCCTCTCCCTCCAAAGGTATCACTGTGTGGGTTGCTTTGTCACTGCAGCTTCCTTCATAGCAGGCCAGGTTTTCTTCTGTGCTGTAGCTGCTTTGTAAAAGACTGCCTGGGCAAAGCTCTGGCTGGCCACAGCAGGGCTCTGTATGAAGTTTATTTGACTTACATCTCCCATGTAAGTCTGTGCACTCAATACACTTGAGAGGTACTTGTAGCACACAGCAGAGCATAAAGTTGGCTTAAAACCTCATTGCCCCTCTTCCTGTTTTAGAGGCACAGAATCACACATCATTTTCCACACTCCACCCAAACCATTCCTATGTTTCCTGTCCATCCCTGGCGACTCAACACTCATGACATCAGCTATAGAAACTGCACATCTCCAGGACTGCATTTACTTTTTTGTTCCTGAGGTAGGCTCTCCTCGCACAGACAGTCCCACGCTTTGTCTCCAACTGCTTAGTCTTCTGCCTCAGCACCGTCATTTCTGACAAGTGAGCGTAATGGTGTTCCATTGTCTGTTCAATGACCTTGAGCTCCTCAGGATTTTCACATGTATCATAGTAAACAACTTCATCCTGTTTCTCTAAAAAGGCATTTGGTATTTTTTTAAAAACCCAAAAATTGCCACAGTTATTTAAACATTTAAAGAACTAATGACATTTTAAAAGCCACTGAGGGCAGCGAGTTAGTTATGAGAAAGTGTAAAGCTCCAGAGCTAAGCTTGGACCTTTCAAGCTTTACACAAACATGCCATGCTACTCACAGGGGTGTTTTGCAGGATCAGATTTATGCTGTTAACATTTGCTGTTATTCAGCTTCCTCTCTCAAATGTCTCTTTGTGCTTTAACTCCTACCTTCACCAACTGGAGTATTCCTGGAAAGCTGACGGCTGTTCTGAACGAGTCACTTGCTTTATTATTTACCAGCTCTTAATTAAGCAACAAGCAGGAGCGATGTTTACTTCACAGGATACATGGTAACAGAACTCATCAAGGACAAATAAAAATAAAGATACCTTACTTGGTATCTTATATTATGAACAAACTTTTAAGCAGGAATATAAGCAGCACTCAAGTAGCATCTAGATATAATTACTTTTTTGTCATTACAGGATGTAGTTTGCAATTTCTACATGTTAAATTGTAACAAACTTGTGATTAATTTCAGGACATGTTTCAGTAGGTCACAATATCATAGTTCCTATACATATATCCTGTAGCTACGTGACCAGTAGGTATTTGCTATTTTATTACTATTATTTTTAATATAAAGAGCAGGTCACCACTCTTGCGTCCTAGATATATGCCTAATTATGTCTTTATTCTTACCTTTAATCTGTCTCCTCAAAGTGTCCAACTGTACAATAAGCAGCATTTCTTCATGTTTCAATACATCAAGCTGTACATTATATAATTCCAGTTGGGTTTCATAATAATGTATTTCTAGCTCCTCTGCTACAGTCACATTCTCTTCTTGTTCATTGAGGTTCTCCATCTGTACAGCCCCAAGCAGAAAATAAAAAGCACTGATAACAAAACACACACACAGGAAACAAGCATGCATGCATGCACACTTCAATCTATGAAGTTGATACCTGCAGAACCTGGCCTGTCCGGAAGCTGCTAAAGTGCTTTGGTATGGAAATAACAGAATATTAGAACCGGGTTGGAGAAGAAGTCCAAGGAGGCAGCAGCCTCAGTAGTCTAAAGATCTTAAGTCTACCAGGAAAGACTTCATTGTGATCTGCACAAATAACACCACTGCTCTTGGAAAATAAAAGTCAGATACACCTAGCAGCAGTAAAACAGCATGAAGCAGAATAGGTCAGAATATTAAGTAAATATTCTGATTTTGCAGTGTCCACTGAACATAATATCTGCTCCTTATCTGCCAAAAATTGACAATTTTAAAGGTTAATAACAAAAACACTAACATGATACTTGAAACTTGTATGGGCATTTATCTTAACCTTTCCTAAGTGTCTCCATGTGTGCAGGAGCAACTTTAAGAACTGGAAACCAGCACTGTCTCATAACTTAAAACCACACTGAAAACCATCTAGTTCAAGCTTTGTGTTTGTTAAATTAAAAATTGATTTATCTTCCTCAAAATGTGAAGAAACACCAGCTTGTTGTGTCATCAGATTCAGGTCAGCTCTGCAACCCTGTACAATACATAGCACTGAATGCAGGTGCTTTGCTGAAAGAGGTCTCTCAAGTTTTTCATAAACAAAGAGATTGAAAGTCTACCCGTGACCCTGGTGATAGGTTTTGATCAGCCTTTCATAAAACACTGACAGCAAAGGAGGCTTTGCAGAGTCTTACATTTTTCTGAATAGCAGCTCTCTTCTGTTTCAGGCATAATTCTCTTGCCCTCAGATGCTGAAGGGTCTCTTTAGCCAACATACATTTCAGGTTTTCTAGACGTGGCAAAGCTGAAGCCCAGGTGGCTTTACCAAATCTTTCCTGGTCTTGTTCCATCTCCTTGTGCATTGCTGCAGATTACAATATTGCAATAAGAGATGAGAAATGGAGAAAACCAATAATCTGAGTGCATTTATATTACAGCTGCAGTAGTAAAAATGCTGATGCTATTAAACTATATCTGAAGATCTTTTAAAATTAAAGAAGATTTAATTTACTGTTTTATACGTAAGTAAAATACTTTATTGACATGTCTTAGCAGTTACACAGTGATCTGATATTTGGGTGCAAGCAAAATACAAGTTGTAAATCAAATTGGTTAAAACTTATGAATCTTAGGTGAATAAAATGTTTCTTAAGCTGGACACTCACCCTAACTTTGGAGTTTGAAGAGAGAGCAGCAAAGGTACTAAAAAGAGCTCTCAATATCCTAAATCAAGATTCAGAAAGCCTTTTGTGTAAACCATTCTGATTACCTGACAGAGCCTTCACGGTTTCCTTGAAGTACTTCACAGTTATATCCTGAATGGAGCACACAGCACTCTCAGCTCGCTTAGTCCATTCTTCAGCATCTTTTTGCAAAGCTGCTACTCTTTTAGGTCCCAGGTTATCATACTGTAAAGATTTCTGCAAAGAGACAATTTCTCAGTTATCAGCTGGTTACAGCAGTGGTGCATCTTGCACTGTGCTACACTGACAGACATTCCTAGGAAGACACAGCACGTGGCAAGCACGGCCTTCTCTCCTGCCACAAAGTGAACCACTCCTCACACCTGTGCATGATCATTCCTCATTCTGAGCTAACTCAAAAACTTTGTACCTTAACCATGACCTTGAAACATTCACTTTGGATCAGTTTAGCTTTAAAAAGTATGTTAAGAAATAAGATCTTAAAAAGAATGACCAATGAAGTGCTTTTAAGTGTTACTAAAAATGACACAAATACCCTCTTCTATGTGCTATGTTCACTTCTATTTTTCCCTCACGTGTTGACAGCACATCACCCTGTCAGATTCTCCAGCTCGGCAGTTCTTTCACATAGAAACAGAGATATAGAAAAGAAACATAAGAGAATTTTTTCAAGACCACAGAGAATACATACGTACAGGACTAGCATTCATTTTTTTTCTCTTTGAAAAGCATCCATATTTCAAATGAGCCTTCACAACCTTCTGAATTATACAGTAGCAAACTTTGTGCTTCATCCTCCCAGATCTTCATTTCTTAATACAGCATACTGCATATTTTACCCTCAGAGTTCAGACTTAGAGCTCCTAAAAAACCTTCCTTAACCTAAACTTAATATGGTTCAGCTCCTTTCTGGAACACTAACAGCTCACTCTAATTTGAAAAATCAAGTCGTGGACAGCCCACTTTCCCAGGGACATCCGTGCTTCCAGTTTAAGGTGCACGCATAAGAAAATGAAAAAATGACAAATTTGAGCTTGTACTCCTAAAAGGAATGGCACCAATATACGTATGTTTCCTTAGTCAGGTCTTCTCTACTTCCAGAGCTGAGCTGATGTGGTGCAGAATGGCATTCTCATTGTCACAAACTGATCCCACTGAAGGTGGCATAAATGAAAGCTACTTAGGTCTCTGCAATCGCAGCTCAGTGGAAAATAAAGCAGACAGGCAGAGCTTGGGCAAGTTTTCCTATTAAGCCCTCAAAACAGAAAGAAGGGAGACACTGGCAGAGTAGAGCTGCAGTTTCACTCAAACCAATACCACAGACTCAGATCCTACAAGAGCAGTTCTGCCCCAACTCTACACTTCTCAGTCATATTTGATGGCTTCGCAGGAGAAAAAAAGAAAAGCAGGTGAAGGCAAAACCAGGGAGTACGAAGTGATACCTCAGTCTCACTATGTAACCTGTAAACTTCATAAAGACAGAACCTACCAGGATTTCCAGTTTGCACAGTGTTGCCAGTTCCCGCATGTCTCGGAAGGGCTGCAGCAAGTACTGGTAGAACTGTGTTGCCATGGTAACCAAATCCTGATAAGCTTCATCTTCTTCCTCATAAACCTTCATCAAAGCCACCATTGTGTCAGCGCTTTTATGCTGCTGAAGAACCTAGTGGAATAAAAGGTAAATCAGGCTTGGCTGCTTTACATCTGTGTGTGTTGGCTGCTGATGGGCTGTGGTGGAAGGCACCTGCTATTTATCACCAGGTGAAATAGGTACAGCTTCCCAGCACTCCAGACATCCAGCAGCCACCCCAGCATGAAATACTATTAACACCATGCTGATGGGCACTGATTGCTCTGTATTGCATTAGGAGAATGCAAGGACTCTTGCCCAGGCCCAAGTCTTCCTACAGCAGAAACCCCAGCAGTTGTGTGCAGGTGACTCGGTCACTGCTTTTTATAAACACAAGTGGTAAGGGGAATTCTGCATACTGAAAGGGCAAGGAAGGTATTCTTAAACTCTTGCATCTCTTCCATAATCACTATACAGGCACTAATAAGAAATGAGTGTCTAGACCCCAAATTTCTGACTTCAAGGTTAGAAAAAACAGATTGAGACTTAAAAATAAGAATTCTACTCCTGATACAGCCTGCAGTTAAATCCCATTGTCATTTGCACAATTTCTAATAGTTTACTCAGATTACAGTCCTCATGACATAAGATTTTATAACCTGTAACTCATGCAATGAGCTACCTTCTTTCTGACACATCAGTCCCCCTTTGATGTCTTTAGTTGTTCCACAGACAAAACACAAAGCTAGAAGCTTCCCCAATGGCTTTTGTTTACTGGTTAAAATCAAAACTTCCAAGATTTTTCTTTGACAGCAGCTGCCAGAGACCATGGAGCACCCTACACAGCAGGACACAGCAAGGCAGCTGTGAACCACAGATCTCTCTGAAAAGACACTGCTTGATCTGTGGCTCCTTGAGGGAAGGAGCAAAGCGAGAAAAATCATCTAGAAATGCTGGCTTGGTTGTGTTGCAACTGAGAAGCACTGGAATTAAATCATCATTCTTCCTCCTGCCAGCTGAGTCCAACAGCAGGAGCAAAGGTCCCAGCTGCAGAGGAATCTCCCCAGGGAAGCTCTGTGGCAGGAGAACAGCAGGAACCCCAGCATTTCTGATAATCCCTTGAGATCTGAAGCCCCCTCAATCACTCCTAGGTCCACCTGGAGCAGTGTAAAAGACTATCCTTTCTTCCTGCCCCCATAGAAACAACAGTTCACTTTCTCACGAGAAAATCACTTATCAGAATTTGCTTTTGACAGGCAGAGGGATTTTTGCTTTTGAGTGGGTTTCTTGTCTGTTGGGGCTTGTCTGGATAAAATCCTTGCTTTTACACAATTACACACAGTAACACCGTACAAGAACACACTGCAAACTACAGCTGCCTTTCTACAGAACATCCTTCTGAAGCAGTAACGGCGTTCCACTGCTCAGCAGCAGGCGCTCAGCCCGGGCTGCCCAAGGTGCAGACCCCCAGCCGGCCCACAGCAGCACAGCCCGGTCCCAGCCCCGCCCGAGGGCGCGTACCCGCCGCAGGCCCTCCTTGGCCCGGGCCAGGTGGCCGCGCAGGGCCTTCCCGCGGAACTCGTGCAGGCTCTCGAAGTATTCGTCGTCGCGGTGGCTGTCAGCGGCGAAGAGGACGTCCAGCAGCACGCGGCCGCCGCACAGCTCCAGCGCCCAGCCCAGGTAACGCTCCAGCTGCCGGCACAGCTCCGCCACCTCGGCCTCGTCCGGCGCCGCTCCGCCGGGGAACAGCACGGCCCAAAGGCCTCCCGAAGCGCCGGGCGGCGCGGGCGGCAGCGCGGGCAAGGCGGGCTCCAGGCGCGGGCAGACGGCCGCCAGCTGCCGGTGGACGCCGCGCAGGGCCGGAGCCGAGAAGAGGCCGGCCCAGCTCTGCGGGGCCCTCTCTGCCGCCTCGGACCGACAGTGGCAGGTGACGGCGAAGGCGCCCTCCACTTCGTTCCAGCCCACCAGGAAGCGGAGGCGCGGCGGCGGCTGTGGCTCGGCGAAGGCGGTGTCGCGCACGGCCACCCACCCCTCCAGGCTGTCCGGCTGCGGCTCCATGATGGCGGCGGCCGCCGAGCGAGGCGAACCGAAACTCGGCCGCCTTAAGGGAGCGGCGCGCAGCTTGCGGAGGGGCGGGGCCCGGGCGAAGTAGCGCGCGATCCCATTGGCTGGAGCCGATCGGGGCGGGGGCGGCCGGTCCTCGCGCCGTAATACGGAAATAAACACTGCGCTGGGATGGGCGGGAAGGAGGGCTGCGCGCGAAGGCGTGTGAGGAGGCCTGGGGTGGGGCAAAAATAGAAAGAAAAAAGAAAAAAAAAAAGAAAGGGAAAATGAAAGGAAAACAAAAGAGAAAAAAAATCACTATTTTTTGTAAAAAGCGCGCACCGGGCTGTCAGCTGAGCAGGAGGTGGCCCTGCTGCCTTCCCTCAGAGCAGAATCATGGTGTGCACCTCGGGCTGTGGCCATCTCCCTGTGCCGCCATCTTCCCGTGCTGCTGTGGGACTTAGCTGTAGCTGCTCCTGCCACAGATCTGAGGAGGCAGCTGTGTGCCAGCAGCTCTTTTCCAGCCATCGTTCCCTGCCTTTCCTGAGTTGTTCCCTTTTTCACCACAAAGCTCCATGTTCCCTTCCTGCCATGCAAAATGGAGGCGCCCGGAGGCTCCCTTCTCCTGTGCAGCATAGCAGCTTTGGAGTTGTGTCTAAATCCAGTCTCAAAAGATGGCCCCCAAAAACAGGAGTGTGAAATGAGCCATCTTCCACGTAGTATTGCTCTTTAGGCATCATCTAATACCTGGCCTCTGAATATCCCATCCTTTCTCAGCAGTTCAATGACTTCAGGAGGGGGGTGGCATACAATAGCTAGGGTTGGAAAAGAGCACCCAGTCCAACCATAAACCCTTCCCCACCGCACCCCTCAGTGCCACATCCACCCTGTTCTTGAACACCGCCAGGGACGGTGGCTCCACCCCTCCCTGGGCAGCCTGTGCCAATGCCTCGCTGCTCCTCATGAGACGAAATTTTTCCTAATATCCAACCTGAATGCATACGTTGGCCTTCTCCAATTAGCCCCTATGGAAGGGCTTGCAGGCCTCACAATAGAGTGGGAAGTGACACAGCTTTCTGTATAGCACGTATCTCTCATCCGAGCTTGTGATCAAGGCTGAATTTAATTTACAGTAAACAAAACATTGTGTTCTGGTCTTTGGAAGTAAAGCTGACACTACTAATTTTTCAATAGATGAAAGCCTGTGAGATATTGTAGTTTAACAACAAAGAAGCATAAATAAGCTCCCATCTGAAAAATTAATAAAATCTGTCTGACAGCATAAATGTTAACATTCCTACAAAGGCTTCATCATTTACGTGAAAACATTTCTGCTCTGATCTTGCAGATGATAGAAAAACTACCAGCAGTAATGAGATTATGACTACATGGGTAATTAACTTGTAATTCCTTACTGAAACAGCCAACAGTTGTACTGCTAAAAATGTGAGGAAATGACACCATGTGTAATTGGAATGGAGGAAAAAGCAGAGCTCTGTTAAGATGCAACAGACATTTCCCATCACACTGTCCTTTGAGCTCGAGAAGTGTACACTGCAATGTCCTCAAACACACTTCAACATCTCCTGCCAGCCAGGTTAGCTCACTAGCAAGTTCACAAGCAGAACATCTTGTATTCTGGACAACTGAAAGTTCTGTGGGTCTGAGTGGGTATACAGGGCTCGAGTAATCACAGTGAACACAACCTTCAGCAGTAATATATGCCTGTTTTTTATCAGGTGCTCCACTGCTGAGCAGACTGAAGGGTTATGTTTCTGTGAAACCTCCCCTTGGCTTGGCCATTAGCCTCTTGCTTCACTATAAATAGCTTTCCAAAGGCCCAGCATACACACACAGAGTGGGGGCGGTGTATAAGTGCACGTCATGCATTTTTTTTCCCTAAATTCTGGTGGTTTTTAGGTTTTCCTAGATATCTTTTCTAGAATCCAATCTCGATTCCAACTCAAATCACTAGCAACATTTCCAGTAATTTGATATATAGACAGATTTCGTTATAAAACTTTTGCAAAGAACAACACAGACATTTCAGTTTAACTGTTCCACTGTATGCGTCTGTATATCCATTTTAATTTGTTTGTGAAGAACGCACATTTTGTATATGCAACACAAGGTAACGTGCCTAGAACTACAGCCTTGTAAACCATGTCTAGAGTTAATGACTGCACTCTGCTGGGTTTGTTATTGTCAGCTCAAAAACTGAGTGTGTGCTCTGGCTTTAGAGGGGGTCTGTATAAATGTTCCAAGTACTCTGGCTCCAGGAATCACACAGAACCATCAGAGCCTTTTCTCGGTGGATGGCATTCGTCCTGGTGACACTCAAGTAGTGTGCTACTCAAGGACAGCTGGGACACATCTATATTTGTGCCATTGCTCATTGCTGGCATGTCCCTATCTGAGGAAAGAGGCAGTCTAGAGTTACTGCAATAAGTCTTCCAACTGCAGTCATAGGAAAGTGGCAGGGAATAGCTTTTGTGTGAATTAATTTTTACTATGGGAAATAAATGTGAAGTTTGATGTCACCTGAGCTGTCAGAAGAATTTATGACGTCTTAAGATAGAAGGCAAGTTTTTAGGTAGTAACATTCTTTACTGTATTTTTTTCATATCGATGGTCACGGACTTAAACAGTCTTCACTGTAATTGTATCTGCGTCTGTAAACTGAGCAAACATATCATCTGAAAATCTTACTTAGGCAGCAGGGTTCCAGACAAGCTTAATTATGCTCATTTTAATTTATATAATTTAATTTTATTTTGGTAGGAAAAATACTTGTTCACTTTTTTAGTTTGTTGCAGCTTGCAAAGCAAACCTTACTGTTACAATTATGGGGAAAAAAGTCTTTGTGGGAGCCAGACAACATTTGCTGGTATGTTTTAAAACCTTTTCTCTGTTCCATACGTTAGAATTTGCATGATTTATTTTATTAGCTCTAGCATAAATAATAGTACTTCTGCATAACTTCCGTGTTTTTTGTCTGTAGTAAGAAATTGCTAGCTCCAGAATCTACATTCATTTCTGCAGTGCCAGAAGAGAATAGTGAACTTCTGTGTATACTTTCTTAGATGCCTAGGGGGCTGGACTGTTTTCAGTCATTGATACACAACTGGAGAGTGGGAGATTTCTTAGCATTTTTTACCTGTTCAATAAGTAACTTTCTAATAAGTCACTGAATTTGTTGACAATGATAGCAAATCAATCCTCAGAAATATTGCTAAAATATTGATGAAACAAATTTGAGGTGATAGCAAGTACTTGTAACTATGAAGACTGTAAAAAGTAGTTTGACAGCAAAACTTACGTGAAAGCTCCTGAAATTCTGATGAGTAACTGAACTTTTAGCTTTTAGGGGTTTTTTTGTTTGTTTCTGTGATAAAATGGTTTCCAAGCTTTTTGTCTGTTTCACTGAATCAGACTAGCTGTAACTATAGATTCATTAATATTTGGCTGAAATATCGCCATGAACTCTGCTGATTGTAGTAGTCAATTGCTCAAAAAACAGAGCTGAGTAGTTTTGCAACCATGATTTTGCTGAGTGATGGCGGGTTGTGGAGACATTGCAGCTCTGACAGAGCACCTGGTGGTCTTCCTGTATCAGCATTATTTCATTTGTTGTTATTAATAGCAGGATGGTGAGAAGGAGTGGGCCCAGGGAGTCAGCATTGAGATTGCTTTTGTACCTCTAATGTTGTCCCACGTGCATCTACTTTATCATACAGCTTTGCATTTCACATCCATACGTTCTTTTCACACTTCCCACACTGCACAGAATGGATGAAGTGTGCAAGCTCCAGGTCAGATCAGGCTTCTCTCAGTTCAAGGATCTGCCTTGCTTCCTGGAGACTGTATGATTTATCATGGGGATCATCATGAACCTTTTTCTGCACACTTCCTTTATGTTAAAAATATATATTTTCACAACACCTGAGAATCCCCACAGGGCAGTATTTATCCTTGTTCTGTGGAAACGACAGGAGAACTGAAGTGAGAAGAAAGCCAAAAGAAACATCAAGTTTCAGTTTCAAGAAAGACAACCTGAAAAATCTAGAACAGGATTTTTCAGGTCATTAGCTAATGTTTTATGGGGCATCAGTGGTCACAAGAGAGGGCATCCTACAGGATGCCTGAATGACAGTTCAGAAACAGACCTCAGATCAATCCATCTCCAATTGTACACAACACCACTAAATGCACTTGAAGCACATCCCAGTGTAAAGCTGAAGATGGGACGACTCCACAGTTTGGAATTTAGATGTCAGGTCACAGATGAATCACTCAGAAAATACAAGATACATACTAAAGACAGCTCTCTGCTGTACTTTGCACAGAGGTGAGAAAAGCCAGCATCCCATTAGGAAATGAAGCTTTAGCCTTTCCCATGACTATCTCTAGGCCCAGAGCTGTCCTCAGCCAAACTTACTCCTTTCTACACTTTTGAGAACATATCACGCTTGATATCTAAGCACATAGCTATTATTTTTCTTTTCTTTTACAGGACTGAGACTCGTCATCTCAAAAGCCTCACAGAGGATATCAATGTCATCCAGATCTGTCAGTGCAAGAGAGTATGAAAATAGCGACCAATTTCCTGGTCACTCAGCTTCTCCACCAGTCACAGATTCCAGTGAAACTGAAGGCTTGATATTTTATCACATGGATCTTTATGGATCAAATGAGAGGTTTGATATCTTTCCTGAAGAGCCATCTGGTCAAGGAAGCAGATTTCTGAGAAATACCAGCAGGGAATCTGCATTGAGTAGTGAAAAATGTCAGAACTCACAAGAAGCTGCGTATGACTTGGAAAAGGAGGTTGCAGAGCTGGCCAAGATGTATGGGCTTGATGAGGACAGAGAAAAAGAGCTTGAGCTTCTTGGAGGGCATCTGCAGACAGTGGGCAGCAAATGGCTACCTGCTCACACACAAAAATCGGGATTGCAAGACTCTGCATATAATGGATCAAAAAGCAGCTCTCCGGTGAAAGATCAAAGTCAAAGCACAAAGCATCAGGAACTTCCTGATGAGGTTTCTCAAGATGAGGATCAGAGCAAAGCCAGAGCAGAGGATGAAGCTGATAGCCACACGTGGTCCAGAGAGGGGCTTAGCAGCAGTGGCGTGTCAGATGAGCAGAGCAGCCAGGCTGTCAGTGAGGAGGAAGAAACGGCAGATGTTTTTTGCTGTACTTGCAAGATACCAATCCGAGCTTTTGACAAACTGTTTGGTGAGCACAAGGATCATGAAGTGGCTCAATTATCCAGTGCAGTGGAAAGTGAAAAGGTAAGAATAGAATAAGTGCACTGTGGTGCCTCTGAAGAGTGTTTGGACATACTGAGATTCATGCTGGGTTTTTCTGGTAGGAGGAGATTCATAAAAACATGTGCAAATTGGAAGAGCAGATTGCTCAGGTGGAAAACTTTGCCAGTCACTTGGAAGAGATCTTCATTACTGTAGAGGTAAGGCATTTCTTCTAGAGTTAACACTTTAGTACTGGGATTGGAACTGTTTTGACAGTCACAGCATGTTGTTGTTAATGGCATAAGTTAATTACAGTAACTGAGCACAGAGTTATCTTGGGGTTTGCCTGGACTGAGGTACTCAGGTTTTTTAGATGGGCTAGTAAAAACACATTAAATCACTTGCATTCAGAAATAAAGCCATTCCCATTCAGCTTAACTTGATTTTAAGTGGCCAAGGACTGTGATCTAGCAAACCCATCCACAATGTACCATTTGTGCTTACACCCCATTTACAGAAGCCTTTGGGCCAGTTGCATCAGGATGCAGCACTTCAGCGTTTGTGCTCCTGCAGGGCTGATGTCAACTTGGCCCTGGGGGAGGGGACCCAGCTGGCTTCAAGTCAGATGGAATTGGTACCTCAAAGCACCTACTGTGTTTTCTCTGCTGCATGTGGCACTGAAGAACATCGGTGTCTGAGCAGTGGGCAGCTGCTGGCAACAGAGCCTTGTTGGCTCCTTAAATCTTCCTTCCTAATGCTTTCTCCAGCAGTGCAAGAGGATACCAGCATTAACTGCTCAGCTCCCCCAGAGCAAATCCAGGGATCCAACTGGGTTGCCATGGTTTCTCTAGCGAAAGGATATGCTTGGCTGTGTAGGTGGAAATACTTGGGAAATTATGGCTAGGATATTTCCCAAACAGAGCTTCCTGGGTTTAGGTTGGAGACAGTTCTGATGATCTTGATGTCTGGAACCAAATCTGACACTCTCTTTTGCCTCAGAGGGGATGAATGATTAGTAAAAATGCAAATTAGTCAAGTAACATCTTCTGTTTACTGGCATTGCATCCCTGGCAAGGAGATTTTAAGGCAGGCCCAAGAAAGACTTCTTTTGCTGAGTTATGGTTCAGGTCTGACATAAAACAACAAAACCCCAAATGCCTTGCAGGAGAATTTTGGGAGGCAGGAGCAGAACTTTGAGGTTCATTACAATGATGCAGTGCAAGTGCTTGCTCAGAAATATGAAGAACAGTTGGAAGCACTGGGGGAAGAGAAGAGGCAGAAGCTGGAAGCACTGTATGAACAGCTGGTCAGTTGTGGGGAACATCTTGACACCTGCAAGGAGCTGATGGATACAACTCACAAGCTTTACCAGGAAAACAACAAAGTTGCTTTTATGAAGGTAAAGATTTTTGACTGACAAGACCTCTTCTAACCGCTTTTTGCTGCTTGCAGGTAGCTTCCAGCTGGGAAGTCCCCAAGCAACTTAATTGCTAGAGAGAATTTGGGGTGCCAGGTCCATGTGCTGTTGCTGCTCCAGGTGTTTGGCATGGTGACATTGACTTACTGGGGCAACACAACGGATCCAAAATACAGCTGCAGGGGCAGATGTTTGTCACTTGATTGCTCAACGATTTATGAATCTTGGTAGGGTTTAGAGAGAAGATACCTCTCTAAAAAGCTTATCTCAGGAAACACTGGAAATGCTTACTGATGTTCATTGCCTTGTTTAGGCTCAGCTTCCTTGCTGTACACCAGGATCACAGCAGGCACTGATGCATCCACTTTGGAAGATGTTCCTTTTTCTGCTCATTTTGTTGAACAGTTCAGCAGAACAGGACTCCAAACTAAATAAATTATGGGCTCCTGCAAAGTGATGGATGAATCCCATTGTTGAGAAGGTGTTGAGAACTATTTTTCTTAGCAGGTAGAAAAATAATTGGAAAAAAGAATTTTCACTGCTGATCAGTGCTTGCTCTGAACTGAGCTGCTCTGTGACTCAACTGAGGGGGAGCATTTCTATAGCACAACTACACTAACTTCTGAACTGGACAGCAAACAAAACCTCTCCAACACCTTCCATCTGTTCAGATGGAACAACTTTGCTGTGTCAGTCCAACCAGTTGAGCTCTTTTCATGAGCTGACTTTTCCCTTTGCATCTCTGTCAATAACCTTATTTTCTCCCTATCTCATAGTTTTACACTGGCCATAAGAACCATTATTTCAATCTTTTAGGGGTGGGACTGAAGCTTGTCTCAATGAATAGCTTTTGCTCTTGAGCCTTCAGCAGCTTAGGTCTCTTCAGGGACCAAATGTCTGCCTTCAAGAGAAATGGCCACTCTCTGACCCACCGACTGCAGACCAGTGCTGGCCCTGGGTCTCACAGACTGTTCACAGTTTGGCTCGTGGGTGGTAAAATTATGGTGGTAACTCTTAGATTCCCTCCACTGCAGATCCTTTCACAGTTATTTTTGCCAACATCGTTGGCTTCTGTTTGTAAAGGATCTGTTGGGATTTTGCACACTTGAGGAAGGAAAGAGTCTAGAGTCTAAATGGGTAGATGCTGATGGGTAGGTGCTTGATGTTGCATGCTATCATAAATTGACCTAGAATCCACTTGAATGGCTCTTACACAAGGCTTTACTCTTAGGGCTGAATGAGAGCCCGCTAGCTTACTCTAAAGGTTGCATGTGGAACAAATTCATATTCACAGCTCAACAGCACGATGTAGTTTGCTTTGGCCTTATGCAAAAAATGTATCTTTTCTGTCTTTAACGCAAACTCTCTTTTTTTCTACAGGAAGCAGTAACCATGGTTGACAGGTAGTATCACAGTCTGGGATTTTGTGTCACTTTTCCTCCTGCTAGTTGGATCTATTTTTGGAGACAAATTGCATGTTCTGACTCCATTCAGGCATACAGATTTCACCTGAGCTAGTAGAGCCACTGAAACCTTTGTATTTATTGTTCAAAACACAGCAAGAGAAATTGCTCTAAGGAGTTCAACATCTCAAACTCATTTTGAGCTAATTTCAAAAAACCTAAAAGGAGAGTTAGAACATGAAAAGCTACTGTTTTTAGTTTAGTCATAAGGAATAGATTTCAATAACTGAGAAATAGGATTTCTAAAGATCTTGAAAGAAAGGTTCAGGAACAAATCTGCCTAAAACTGTTGTCTCTAACTAGATTAGCAACAAGCTTATTTATGCATTAATAAAGCGGGGTTGGAAGTCAAGCTGTGGATGCTCAAGACAGATCATGAAAGCTGTTACAGCAGCTGGAAGAAATCTTAAGGCATGCTAAATCATTTGCAGAAAAAAATATTGACTGTCATCCATGATGAAAACACACAGAGAAGATACTCTTCTGTTTCATAATTACACTGCCTACAACTGTGAAGTCCAGATTAGTAAGAGAGTCATGAATTCTAAATAACAGGATGAAAATTGTGGAGCTAATGGCTTGCTTCTCACCGAGGGCTGCTTGGGGGAATCTCACTCACCTCAGTAGCAGTGTGCCACCGCCACCTTACTGCATGAGTGGAGCAAAGTGTGGTCCTTAAGTCCCATCCACATCCAGCTATTTGGATTTGGCACTTTGGAGCAACGATCTGATGTGTGGCCACACACATCCAAGAGCATGGGGAAGCTGAGTTTTGTGCAATTGTGGAAACACTATCCTAAGCAAATAGCTGTTATTGTAGAGTTTGCTGTATTCCCCTTGACAATAGATTAACATAGAATGATATCTCCAATACTGTGACACTTCCAATTAAACATCTTTTCTTATTATTATAGATTGAAAGAATTCTTAAAGAAAGAAGTGAATTTAAAGCTTTCAACACATCCAGACTTTGAAGAGCGTGCCATAGATTTCTCAGAAGTTGAACAACTTATGAACTCCATTAATTCTATTCCAGGTATTCTTCCTATCTAATCGTTATTTTAGACCTATTTACATTTAATTAAGTGTATGCATTAAGCAGAAACCCATTACTTATTTTAAAGGAAAACTGCAGAGGCAGAGTTAGCTTCTATCTTACCCTCTAGATATTTTTGTTTGCCCATATGTTCAGAGATTCAGGAAGCTATTTTTTAATTTGTTTTTAGTATAAAATTATCAGAACTTTCAAGGTTAGTCTTCCTTGCTCATTGCTGGGTGATTTCCTAGAAGACTCGCAAAGACTTGCCCCTTCTGTTCAAGGATCAGACATGCTGAGTAAGGTGATAAATTGTCTTTTCTTGTAATTGCTTGAAAAAAGTAGAGAGGGGCACAGGCTGTATTAAACAACCTGCCCAGCTTTCATAGGACTGTAGCTTGCTCCTCTGCTACTTGGCAAATATTTTTCCTGTCATTCACAGCAACCAGAGCAAAAACCAAATAAATTCCTAATGATTAAAAAAAAAAAAAAAAGAAAATGTGAGAGAGTAAACCATTTCTGGCACATTGCATATAGTAATAGTCAGATAATACATTTTTTCTGTGCATATGCTGTGGTGTTTGCTTTTGTTGTTGCTTCCTTTTTAAAATAAAGTAGCATTTGCCACCAGTTCATTTGTGCTGCTGACCCTGCGTTGGATCTTTCCTTCATCTTTCCTCCACAGGATCCTCAGCAGCAGGGCTATTCCAAGTGGTGCAATGCCTGTTGGAATGTCACTCCTGCAGGGCTATATTAGTTGACTGAAGAAAAGCAGCTCTCAGAGGCAGGGGAGAGGAAGTTTACAGAGGAGTGGGCTGAGGTTTATGTTATTTTGTTGTTTTGATTTTAAGCAAGACTTAAGTTCATACACCAGAGGCCTGATCGTCATCTCCAAATATTTAACAAGTCAGCTCCTAACTTTTCTCAATGCGAGAGGAATATGACTTTAGTCAGAGCCCAGACTTTGTGTTTAGTCTTTTGTGGAAGGAGAATTGTTTGCTAGTGAATAACAGAGCATGCTTCTTATACTTTCAAAAAATGACCCATTTTTCCACTTTGCAGCTCCTTGTGCCCCTGTGATCAATCCCCAGGCTCCCAATGCAGCAACTGGCACCTCACTGAGAGTTTGCTGGGGTCTATTCTCAGATGACACTGTGGAGTGCTACCAGCTGTGCTATAAACCAGTGAGCAATGAGAGGCACAGTGATGAACAAGCAGGTAAAGGAAACTGAGAAACAAGGGGACAGCTCAGTCCTGCTGACAAAACAACTGGTTCCAAAGTACTCCTTGATTTTGCTGTGGCAACCAGTGCACCTTCTATAACTACTCTCCCTGCTACCAACATATGTGCCACCACAGCTCTAGCTTCTGGCTTTGTCACTCTTCTGCTGCAAGGTCTGCCATCCTGCCAGCTGCAGCAGGACCCATCACAGAAGTAAAGACAGGACTGGGGGAGCAGCTGGGATCACAGGAATAGGAAGGGGGCAGAGGATAGTGCCAGGTCACAACAAAAGCTTTGGGGAGTAGGAACTGCTTCTAAACACACATGCACCACATCAACAGCAAAGCACTGTATTTTTAGAAAGCAAATCATCATATTATCAGCATGCCTGCTTAAACCCCCACAGTCATTTTACAGTTTATCTCAATGCTAATAATAGGTTGTAACTCCCCATCACCCACACGCCCAAAAAAGAACCAGTGGACCGTCCAAAAATCACCTGGATTTATGATAAAACTACATTTGCTAACAATAATATTTCAGAATCTTTTACTGAAAACACCGAGAACTTCTCCAGCTAGAGAACTCCATAGAGTGCCAAACAGACAGTTCAAAAAGAGAAGCAGAACCTGCTCAAATTTCATAAAGCAAAGAGTAACAAATCAGTATTGAAATTGCTTCAGCTGGAAGGAGCTGACCAGATGGCATCCACAGTGTGGGAATGCACAGGAATTTAAAAATAAAAAATAAAAAGTCAATGACAGGTGGGTGGGAGATCTTCCTTTCTCTCTCTCTCTCTCTCTCTCTCTTTTTTTTTTTTTTTTTTTTTGGAGTGATGTTGCTCCTATAGAGACTGAAGCATTATCTGATTTCTGCTTTCTAAGAGGAAGGCGTGCTGAAGCAGCCTAATCAAAGGGTAGGGAGAATAGGAGGCTCTTGAACTCAGAACACAAAATAAGCCACAACTGCATTATTTTAGGAGGCTTTGGGGGAAGGTTTGTAACTGTAAAGGCACCGTAAATGCTTTGTTATTTCCATTTCAGAGAATATGGTAAAAGTCAAAGAAACATACTGCACCATTTCTAATCTGTTGCCGAATACACAATATGAGTTTTGGGTCAGTGCTTTAAATGCTTCAGGCATCAGTCCACCAAGTGAAAGAGCTGTTTATGTAACAGGTAAGCATATTTTGTTCATGTGACTGTGTGGTTTTCATAGCGGAATTCACAGTAGCCTCTGGATTTTATGCAAGTAATGCTTTCTGGGTGCTTCATTTCCTCTGGTGCAAGTTTTCTGAATACAGGAGACTTTTCTACTTTATTTGGAGAGCCTATCAGGCCAATTGCCCTTTTTTTAGAATGTAAGGAACAGAAGCACGGAGATAGAATAACTTTTTAAGCATAAACTTATAGGAGACCTGAGAATAGGGCTCAAATCTCACAATTCTTCCAGATGGATGCCAGCCATCCTTTTATTGCTCTGTAGCTATTTTGTGAGGTCACGTCACCTGCTGTGCTGTCCTTTGTAACTGCAGTTTAGTCGAGCACATTTTGATTAGTATGCCTTGTCTTCAGTAACTCTTGTACTGGTAAAAAAGGAATAGATTCCAGTTCTCTTTTGTGGAGTCAAAGTGAAACTTTTAAGCATTCATTCCAGAAAGCCTTGACATCTCAGAGTAGAGAAGGAATGCACCTTTATAGCTAAGGTCAAAACAGTGAAAGGAAGGATGCATAACCCATCTCTGTCATTGTTCATTCTCTAATTATTTTGGAAACTTTACAGTCCAAATGAATTTTTTGAATAGTACTGTTAATCACCATGCCTGCTGTTTATTGTCTGCTGGGGAGGTAGATGTCTTTGACTATATATTGCGTGATTTACAAATATCTAGAAGCAATTGCTTAAATTGCTCTTCCCCCCCACCCCCTCACCCCTTTTTTTTTTTAGCTCCTTCACCACCTGTCATTAAGAGTAAAAAGATACGAAGCTGTGAAAATGCAGCACTCGTGTGCTGGGAATCTAGAGATGTTAATCCTGTTGATTCCTACACGGTCGAATTGTCCAAGCTGACAGACAAAGAAAATGTCGACGTTATTACTGAGTGAGTCACTGTTCTACTACATCCACAACCTGTAGTGATGAAACCATTTCAAGTCATGTGGCTTCAGGTAGCACTAAGAAAGGATCCATGGCCCTTTGGCCAAAAGCAATTTATTTAGAAAAGTACAAGTCTATGGCTGTGCAGAGCAACTTCTGGGGAGCAGAGGACAGTATTGGGCTGAAGAAATGAATTTCATGACAAACATTTTAGTACCATAAGATTGGATTTGCTTAGGGTAGGGAGTAGAAAAACCCAGATGTGATTAGTAACTAGCCTTGACATTATCAGTAACAGTAACACCAGGCACAATGTTACAATAACAATCAGATACCATCTCCTTCCCTGAAAATCAAGCTGGATTTGGCAGTTCATCCATAAGATTTTAAGAATAAGGAAAATTTAAATTAAATTTAAATAATTTGATGCAGTTGTAAGTGATAATTATGTGAATATTTAAAACAGATTATTTAAAATATTTTGACTTTCATGTTTGCACACAATCCATGAACATCCTGTGGCATTTTTTCACTTTCATTCTCTGCTGGAAACAGTTTGAAGACATTTCCCATTTCAGAGCTGCAAAAATATTTTTCCATATGAAGTTTGAAATCTGAAAATTCAAGTTACGGTACCTACTTGTAAGTGGTCAAATGAGATAATTGTATTTTCTCCTTATTCTTCATTTTGCCAGGAACTTCTGTTAGGAACTGGATGTGACCACTTACAAGAAGCAAACTTAAAATTTGTTCTACATTTGTAGGAATTCACCTTCAGAAACATTCCTCTCAGTAAATGTAGTTGTATAGATGTTTATGGAAAATGAATATAAAGGGCATAAGGGGAATGGCAGAAACGAAGGCAAAAATCTCAGACTCTCATATCCATACTACCAGCAACTCTTACTCAAAACGATGAAATCTTGTTAAAGAATTACAAAAGAAGCTGATTGTGTGATTTGTTCTTTGTTCAGAAAAATAATCTCAACCTGGTTCTCTCCCTTATCGTTTTCCATGAACTTATTTTTCTGTAGATCAATTGTTGGGATTCCTAATTGTGAAGCCCTAATTCATCTGCAGCCAGCACAAAGCTATCACATTTCTGTTAAAGCCCTCAACCTGGGTGGTTCCAGTGAGAGAAGTGAACCTGTCCTGATACACACCACAGGTATTGTACAGCGCGGATCAACTCCCACTGCCTGCTGTGGCATCTATTATCTCAACAGAAATCTTCCTGCTGGTTTCAGTGGTGTCTGGATCAGGTCCTAGTCTCTTACTTCTAATTACCCACCTAGTAACCTTTTAGAAATTAAACCAATCCAGCCCCTTCCCCTCTCCTCTCCCCCAGAAAACCCTTTTGTAACAGTAAGTGCATTGCTTTAGCTCTGTAATTCAAGAAGATTTTTGTTCTGTCCATTTGAGACTTGAAAGTTACTAATTTCCAAACATTTAACAAGACTAGACCAACCCAGTGCTCCTAGATATCACTGGCTTGCCAAGTTCTGACACACCAGGGAAGAGAAAGCTGAGGTGTGATTTTATTTTAGTTCAGAGATTACCCTGTAATGCAGCTGCTGGAAAGTATGGCTGAGACACTTGGTTGTTTCCAGAATAATATGGATATGCAAAACTTCCTCTGTATTTATCAGCACATCTCCAGCTTACCTAGGGGAAGGTCTGAAGGCTTCTTTATCTGTTGGAAAAAGCAACCCAATATTCAACTGGAAAATTTGGTTTTGATAACTATCACTATAATAGTTTTATATAACTATTGGTTTTGATATTATCATCTCTGCTCTTACTGCCACTCTAGACAAGCGTTAACCTTCTCCCCCAGAGGGAAATTAGAAGCCCTTTTCCCTTCCAGCCTCCAATCAGAACTCAGATTAATGGCTCATAGGTAGACACCTGTTTTCTTTACCACTGCTGCAATGGAGCTTCAACATCACTGGGCTGTTCCAAACCTTTCATTTCACTCACAAATGCATTTATGCCATCCTTGCATCTCCTCTGCACTTACCTTCTGTGAGAGACTTGCAAATTGTTCTTATTCAGAAAGCTGACCCATGCAAGAATCTACAGATGAACTTTAACACAGTTCTGGCTACACTGGTAACACCTCAGAAAAGAAATGGTCATTCTCAAATCCCCAAACAGGAAGAGCCTTATTGCGTGACTTTTGTTTGTGTCTATTTCAACTACTTAAATCAAACTCAATAATTTAAATTACCCTTTCTGCTAGCACAGCATATATTTGTTTTCAGCAGCACATGTGCTTAATTGCTCTGTCATTGTTTGTATTATACTTGCACTGAAGTTACTTGCAGTTTGATTATAATTATTTCATTTTGGATTAGCATGAAGAGATTTAACTCCTCAGAGGCTACATTATGCAAACAGCTGTAGCAAATTGCTCCGTCAGCTGCAAGATCTCACCTTCAAAACTGGGAATGACCTTAGATTCTTATTTACTGGGGTTGATACACAGCTACAACTCACAAACAGCAGCTGTGGTGCACATGCCTGCTCTGCAGAGTGCTGTGTCTCAGATCTGCTTCGTGAAGTCTCCAAAGGAAGAAGAAAGACAGAAGTATTTTCACTTTGGCTTAACTGCCCTAACTCTCTGAGGGCTGCTGTAACAGGAGGGCCTTGTTGGGCTACAGCTCCTGGGCAGTGGTGGGCACACACTACTAGGAACACTGCAGCAGTCTTTTCAGCAGTCACTCTCTGAAGAATGCAGTTCCAGAGTCTCTGGCATCAGTGGGATCCAGCCTGCACTCTGTAAAGGCAGGCAGAAAGGAGAGGCTGAACTGAGTGACTGCTGGGCAGTGAACCCCACACTGGCCTGTCACCACTGTAAATCAACCCTTCTCTTCAAATATGCCTGGCATTTATGTGAAAGAGTGGAGTGATGGAGAGGACTTGAACCTTTCTTCTACTTTCAAAGGCTAATAAAAATATATCACTTCACCTCTAAGGAAGATGACTTGGAATTAGATGGTCTACTGCAGGAAGGAGCTGTCATCTCTGAATAGCTGCTTCCTGTGCAATGCCTGCAGCTTTGAACCTTGGCTGGATTTTAAAAAAGGCTCAGGCCTATTTTCTGCTTTTCAACAAGGCTGTAACTAAACAGTATTAAGCTGTAAGTTGTTCCTGTAACACCCATTTATTTGAAAGTCTCGAAATGGATAACCTTGTCCTCTCAGTGTCAGCCAGATTCCTTCCAGAATGCTAGCTATTCTTTTTGTGGATCCAAACATTTCCTCCCCACCCTTGTTGCAAACCATAATGCCACGGGCAGTTGCTGTAGTTCTCACGCATGCTTTTCTCTTGCAGGCACCTACTTCTGTCTTAATGAGGACACAGCCCATCCTTTATTGGCCATTCTAGATGATGGATTTACAATTGCATGTGATGAACTGGAAAACCCAGAGTGTGATCTGCCCGTTTATGATAACAGCTTTACAAGGTAAACTTGAAAATTTCATTTTCACCAGCTTCTATTCATTTCTGAAACTTCTTCCTACTTAATTCTTTACAGAGCCCAAAAAGCCATAAATGTCACAATAAATAAATAAATAAAACCCACTTACTATTAATGCAGCACTAAAAAACACATAATTATTAACTTCTCGTTAATTATAGTGATCTAGTACTTGCACATTTCTAAGACTTGAGGAGCTGCTCCTTTCTGGTGGCAGTTGCTCCCTCCTCCTTGCCCCTTTCTCAGCAGGATGCCAGGGTGATGCAGACTTGTACAAGAGGCTCTGCCCATCCTGCCTTGGTCTCACACATGGTGATTTAAGGGCTGTTCTTATAGAGCTCTGTTCAATGGAAGCCACTGAACACAGAATACGGAACAGACAGACAGAACAACAACAAAAGCACTGCCATTTGTGCTTTAGGCACTTGAACCTCTTCTTCAAAAGGGGCTTCTGTGGCATGGAGCACTGATATTTTTAAAATAGATGCCAGAAGTATCTAATTTGGTTTTCAGCCAGTTCTCATTGATTTTGTGAGCTGACCTCTCTCTGCAGCTGTTCTTTGGAACTTAAACTTTGCTTGGAAGTCAATGCAAGTTAGCAAAGAGAATTACAGATGCAGCCAGCTGCGTTTATGTATAAATCTACTTATGTTGGATACTTTGTGCTAAATTTGAACAGGTATTATGCACCAAAGCAAATGCCGAGGAAAGGAGAGAGATCTGAACGCTTACCTTTTGCTGAAAAATGTTGCTGGGTTGGCCAACTGTTTGCTTAGCTCATGCTATTGGGCTTACAGATTTTCGTTTCAAAATAGAATTAGGCCATTAAAGCTAGGGCCTTAGCTTGCTAAAATGTAGCAGTTTCCAATCAGCACCACAGAAACAACATGTAAGTAGGAAAGGCATCTGTAGACACATAGTAATACACAGTCAAAATTTAGCCCCTCCATGGAAATGAAAGGCTGTTTTTGCAATGCAAGTTTACTAGGGAGCTTTCTTGAAAAGATCCAGGAGAGAAGATTCTCTCCATTATAGTAATCATGATGAGTCTAAATGGGATTTCACCCACCCTTCTACAGAGTGCTTTTATGTTTCACATAAACAACCAGCCAGCACTCATCTCATTCTGAACTCTGAGGATGATTTTGATGCCACCGTAAACTCTCATAAGCCTCTTTCATGCCAAGATACTGGGGGGGGGGGGGGAGGGGGAGAAGCTCCCATGTTGAAATGACTAATACTTGCACAACGAAATTATATAGTAAACTCTTCTTTCTAAAGCCTGTGTGATCTCCAGCAGGCTAATATGCTTCTTAACCACACCAGCTCCTACAGGCTGATTCAGGTTTGCCTTGTTGGCTTTGCAACTCTCATTAGTATGGTAATGTCTTGTTCACAGATGTTTGTCATCCATTTTGCATCGTTCCTTTCAAGCTGTAGCAGCATAGCTTCTCTGAGTTTCAATTTCATCAACTTTTAATCTATTCCCACTACATCTACATGCACTTCTAGTGAACTGTACCCTTAGTTACGTGATTGCTGCTGAGGTGGCACAAAGTACAGTCTGCACTTGCTGTTCCCATCCTCATCATGCTGAATTCAGTACCACTTGCAGGCAGATGAGCTCAGAGTGTTCCAGCAACAACCTTTGTCTTTTTAATTTACATCCCTACATGATCCTACCACAAAAATGTACAGGCTGCGACTCTGCATCCAAAACTTTAGCAGTGTTTTGAAACCTGCCATGCCGTGTGATGCATCAATGACGGTTAATACAAATACCCTGTGTAATTTTCCTAAAGCAGAACTGGGATGTAGTCTTATAGGATTCAAGTTGCCCTCTTACATTGAGATAGGGTGTTTAGAAAGATGATCAGGGGACTGAAGCACCTCCCCTATGAAGGCTGAGGGAGCTGGGCTTGTTCAGCCTGGAGAAAAGAAGGCTGCAGGGTGACCTCATTGCAGCCTTTCAATACCTAAAGGAAGCCTACAAAGAAGAGGGGAATCAACTCTTTGAAAGGGTTGATAACTGCAGGACAAGGGGAAATGGTTTAAAGTTGAGGGAGAGGAGATTTAGCTTGGATGTCAGGGAGAAATTCTTTACAGAGAGAGTGGTGAGCTGCTGGAACAGCTGCCCAGAGAGGTTGTGGATGCCCCATCCCTGGAGGTGTTCAAGGCCAGATTGGATGGGGCCCTAGGGAGCCTGGTCTAATACTGAATTGCTACAGTGTTTCATTTCTGATGGTAGGTGACATAGGTGACACTTAAGTCCTGGATTCTGTGGGAAGAAAAAAAGCACATACACTTTTTTCTCCTTCTACACTGGGGTTCACCAAAGCACTCTTTTCCCCAGAAATCTCAGGCAGCACAGGATTCTATTCCTCCTATTCTTGAAAGTGCCCAGGGTGTTAATTCATACAAAACTATCCAAAAGTAAAATAGAGTAGGAATCACAAAGAAACCTGCAGGTCGTGTGTCAGGTCCTCAGCATGCGAACTTCACTTTAATGAAAAACTCATGCTGTGCTGCTACGGAAACAATTAACATGGCTTCCATTATTGATATGCAACACCCAGGTACACTACATAGCTAGCACTGCAAAGAGTTCCTGCCAGAGCACATTCCTGTCTCTCTCACAGGTGTATCGGGATCCTGGGCAGTCTGATCCCTTTTCCAGGAAAGCATTACTGGGAAGTGGAAGCTGAGGAAGATACAGAATACAGAGTTGGCGTGGCTTTTGAAAACACTCCAAGACATGGTTATCTGGGGGCAAACAACTCCTCCTGGTGCATGAGACACATCATCACACCATCAAGGTAAGGGACATGCAGGCTACATTTCTCCTATAGGATACCTTCTACATGTACACCTGCAGGCTGAGCAGCAAAGAACTCTTCCCTGTGAGAGGCAAAAATCAAAACGCAGGTCAAACACTCAAACTGAGGTCTGTGATTATTTCTACCACTGGCACTGTGAATTAGTGTTGGAATGATTCTGAAACCTTTAAGCAAATCCTACTGCTTTGCACCATTCTCACATTGAAAGGAGCAGTCCCAGGAACAAATCTGAATAAATTCCATTACAGAAGTTACTATAAAAGCCTTGTTAGGTCACTGAAATCCCATTGGGAAGACAACCAGTAGTAAGTCCATGTCACCTAAAAAGTACTTACCTGGATAAAAACATTCGTAGGAAACGTTTTCATATCCTCCTTCTGGAGGTACCCAACCCAACAGCCATGCCTGCATGCAGAAATGCCAGAACTCCCTCATGCCTCAGCTGCATCCACTGGCCCTACCCTGGGCAATGACAACTGAGTTAGCATCACCTTTGAATTGTATGTGTGATTTGGGCACACCGTGAAGCACCTAGGAGCAAGAAAACAAGTTCCATACCAAACAGCATAGTAATTCTACTGCCTCAGCCTGCAACAGCACTCAGACTGCAAGAGTTACCAGTGTGGTGCTGGGACCCCTTGAACAAGGCACTGAGTGCCCCAGCACACACATTATCAGCAGATGGTAATGATGACACAGCATGGTACCAGTGCTTCCAGTCTTCTGTCTGTTGGTATGTAGGGAGTGTTTTAGATGTAGCTCAGTTGTCTAGAGCACACATTCCCAGATGCCTGCTGCTCACAGCTCCCCAGCCATTGGCCTGCTGCATAACCAAAGTTCTTAGCAACGCTGACATTTGCCTCCCACACAGCAAGAAACGCTGCTTAATGAGGGAGACCAAACCCACTGAAGTTAATGACTCTCCCATACACTGCAGGAAGGCTAATTTGATTTCTTTGCTACAATGATCTAAGAGGTACACTGAGGTTTGCTCTTACTCTTGTGGAGCAATAAGCATGGACTTCAGGGAGGAGAAAACAGGGCCAGGCTGTTGCTCTGTTTGAGTCACTGTCATACGCATTTCTGCAGGGAAATTTTCTAAGGTTTGTGCTGTGTGGGTGGAAGAGGTGGTTAGTGAAGAAGCCAGTCCCTGTGAAATACCAGAAAACTTGCTTTACTGAATAAATCTTCTCGTTTCTCCCAGAACAGTACATGTTCCCATAAAAGACTCATATTTTTGGGTGCAGCATACAACACTAGGGACAGCTGATTGAGTAACTGTTAAAGGATCCTGGCATTACTCAGTGACTACATGGGGAAGAAAAGGGCTATCCTCATGACAAAGCAGTTATGTACAGAGCATCCTCCTAGCCTCCATTAGTACAAAGGACAGGAATCATGATTAGAGGTCACCTTCCAGTAACTGAAGATTGGAAAGTCCCTATCAGCACCACCCTGGCTGAGCAACGTGAAGTATTGTAGGAAAAGCAGCCAGTCATTTAGAAAACAGGGTTTGAAATATGACATCAAATAGCCTGGAGGATGCAGAGTCACACTGAGTCAGCCAGCCTCTGCCTGAGGGATTATATTCCCTCACTGCTGCTGCAGTCCGAGGGCGTAAGCATTTCCAGTTCCTGTGTCTTTGGCAGGAAAGAGGCCTCAGTACCACAGGCCCTAGAGAGTAAGTGGGCGGCACTTCAGGGCCTGGAAGGACAGGACTGAGTCATCTCATCAATTCTCTCCTTGGCTGCACCTAAAACTATGAAGCTGCAAGACTTAAGAGAAGACAAGTATTGCTTTGGGGAAGGCCTAACTGGCCTGGCAGAGCACAGCTTCTTCGCAGAGGAAAGGACATCTTCAGATAAAGCTCAGTAGCTGGGAAAAATGGAAAGTCCTTTGACCTTGTCCTGTCCTAAGTGACAGTACCTGCTCAGTTTCAGCCAGGTGTGGATACGAAGGCCTGTTATGTGGGTGAGGCAGGCACATCTGAGCAAGGGGATAAGGCTGTGTGGAAAAGCAGTGAACAGCGTTCTCAGCAGAGTGGATGGGAATGGGGCATAAAGATGCGATACGTGGAAAGGATAGGACTGCCTTCACCATGCATGCAAAACAAGAAAACAGACCCTGAAACATGCCTGTGCACAGAGTGCATGAGGTATTTTTGACTGTGTTTCTTGCCCACAGGCACAAGTACGAATTCCTGCACAGTGGGATGACACCAGACATCAGAATTACTGTTCCCCCCACAAAGATTGGTATCCTGCTGGACTATGAAAGCTACAGACTGTCATTTTACAATGCTGATATTGCCCAGCACCTTTACACATTCAACTCACATTTTCAGCATTATGTCCATCCCTGCTTTGCTTTGGAAACACCTGGTACCCTAAAGGTACATACTGGTATTACAGTACCTCCATGGACTGCCCTCCTATAAGACTGTGTTCTTCAACAGTCCTATCCACATTATAACACACACTGAGAAGTTCTCTCTTTCAGCATTGTCCCATCACACTCCCTAAAATCCAGCTCTATCCCAAGACAGCAAAGCATCCCTGACCCAAACAATCTGCCAGGCCTAGGCCCTTGGACAATTTTATCTTATCTTAGGCAGCATTTTAGAAGAAAAACATTACGGTCGCAAGACTCATCAGCACCCTGGAGCTATTTGCAGAATTCTTCAGGGTTAGAAGCAGATACCATCCTTCCCACAAGTAACACCAAGCAGCAGTGACAATGCATTACTGGTTCTCCCAATACCCATTTTATATTTAGGGAACTCCCTGTTCCACAGCAATCATTAACTACACTCGTGTCTTCTGAGAAGCAAAAAATTCAACAAAAAGCCAAAATAGCAAAAGGCACAATCACTATACAGATGCTAGACAAAACTGAAAACACTCTAGCCATGAAGCTGATCTTACAATCAAGTATTCTTGTTGGTACACAGTCTGCACAAGATAATCAACTGCACCTCCCCTGCGTGTGAACTGTTAGCACATACCATAAACAGCAGGAAGATTGAAACAATGATGCTTACTGAAATAATCAAGCATGCCATAAAGTCTCAAACATGAAAACAAACAAAAAAACATCCTTGCCCAATGCCCATGCTTCTCATTTATTTATCTAGGGGAAAAAGCAAAAAACCGAAAGCACATGGGTGCCTTTTGCAGTGCTTAGCTGCCCATACACAAAGTCTAAATCATCCTTTCTTACTTTTTTTTTTGGTGGCCATCCTCTCCTCTGCCTTGCTATGTTCTCCACTCACAAATTCTTCCCCCACTCCTCAGCACCAAGAGCTTTTAATCTCTGATGCTGTGCCCCTGAAGCTTCAGGCCACCATTGTATGCTGACAGTAGCAGTGCTGGCCCTGTGCTCAACCAGAACATCCTTGTTTAGACCTTATGTCCAGATTCCAGACAGTTGGACTGGTACTACCTGTCAAGCAGGTTTGTCTAGCTCTCAATAGCCTCACTTGTGGGTGTCAAAATGACCAGTATTTAAGCAAGAGTCATTAACAGATAGCTTTTCAACAGATTTATTGTACATTCATTACAAAAATAATTGGTTGAAATTTTCTATTCTAGGGGTTTGTCAGGAACAGATTGTCTCTACAGTAGACATGGTTCTTATAAATAAAGCTTGGCAAAATTTAGATTTGATGTAGAACTGTGTGCCAAAAGCTTGTCTGTTTTTCTCCAAATAGCTGAGAAATTAAGAGAAGAAATGCATTTCCCCAAAATAAGTTTTGAAGAAACCATGAAAACAGGAGTGGAATATGCTCTTACAGCAGTGATTAGTACCTTCTTCACTTGAATACTGACTTGCAGCTTGGAAAACTAAACGAGTTTAGCACCACTGAACTATGCAAATATAGCTTCATTTGTAGCCCACCAAGAATTCACAGACTTCCAAGACAGAAAAGTGCTGTTATGACTATCTTGTCCAACCTCCTATGAGGCAGGTCAATTTCAGTGCCTTGCAATGAGCACAACTTGTGTCTCCTACAAACTAGGTGACTAAGCCTGCAATCACTGTTAATACATAGGGCACAAGGTGGCCAGGTGAGCAATGCTAACATACTGAAAGGCTGTACCAGAGAATAGCAGCTGAAGTGTACAGTGAACAAAGTGGTCAGAAAGCACCACACCACTGGGTTGTTTTAACACCTTTTTCTCCCTTCAATTAAAAACGTACGCCTTGATTTAAGGTCCAGCTTCCAAACAGTGGAGCATATTTAACCTTTATCTGCCAAAACTGAACGCCATGCTCTTTACAATGAGAGAAAGACCTGCAAAAATAAAACAACAACACACAAGTATCAGAGCAGAGGTATCAGGAGAACAGGACTGACAGTCCTCAAGGACGCCTTTAGTACACAAAGACTGCCAGGTCAATGAAGCCATTCTGATGAAAGCCTACATTGTGTTGGCCCTCTGAATGGCCCCACAACATCACTCTCCACCCACAGCTTTCATCTCAGGTGTTTAAACTGTACCTGTATTCTGGCTCCAGAATGAGCTGCTCATCTCTGATGTTACATTAACCCAGACAACCATCTCACAGGTGCGCTGCAAGGACTGATTTGCTGAGCCAGCTATGAGGTACTTGCACACTGTGCAACTGAGTCTCTAAGGGTAACAAACAGCTCTGCCCCTATGTTGCTGGCTCAGTGAATCTGCAGATCACAGGAGCAGCCAGCTTTTCAGAGCAGGACTCAGTGGTCATCACCAGGGATGGCATATGAGACTGCTAAGGCAGCAACAGAAATATCTGAAAAAAGAACAAATAAGCAATCATCAGGTGCCAAGCTAAAAAAAAAAAAAGTTTGCATGTTTGTTTAATAAAAGCTTCACCTGTCAGCTGCAACCCAAGCATTTACTCTCCTAGGAACCTCAACCTTGTCACTTAAATATTTACACAGCAAAGAAAAAGGACTGAATAATTCTTTAAAACCAGCTGTTACTATAAATTGCCATTATATACATCCTTTACAAGGAGGCCACCATTTCCATTACAGGGTCTACTGATCAGATCAGTAAGGCACCCAAACTGCAATTACAGAATCACAGAATATCCTGAGTTGAAAGAGGCCCACAAGGATCATCAAGTCCAACTCCTGGCTCCACGCAGAACCATTCAGAATTCAAGCCCCACACTTGAAAGCAATGTCCAAACACTTCTTGAACTCCAGCAGCTAGCTTGATGAACTACAGCCGTGACCACTGCCCTGGAGAGCTTATCTTCTGAAACTCTGGCTCTCTGCTGAACTAGACCACATGAAACAACAAACGCCCATTAAGAACGAGTCGCTCTCTGACAATTAGTCATGTGCTGTAGGACATGTTTTTTCCTGTAGCTGTTGGCGTTTTTCTTTCTGTTCCTTTGATTACATGTATTTGCTGGCAGAGAAAAAATTCATCTTCGGTGAAACATGGAGGCTCATGCCTAAAGCTCTGGCACTGGCTGCTCAAATACCACAGGCTGCCCCAACCTGTAGCAGCGATCTATTCATCCCTGCAGAGGCCGCAAGAGCAGCAGGAACAGCCAAAGGACAGAATACCAACCACACCTCACCCAGCAGCTAACTGGGACCTTGCCAGGGCCATCTACAGACTCCCAGGTTTACAAGTTATACTTAATCCCTTTTATCATGGACAAAAAGGCCAGAAGGCAATGCTGAACTAGCCTTATGTACCTAGCAAGAATCATATTTGGCTTGTGGTGTGTCTCTGTACAGAACAGAGAACAAAACAGAAAAAACATCCATTAAAACCACAGTGCTGTCCGAAGAGAGGACAAAGAAGCAGGATCTGAAACTCTGCTGCAAGCTGCCAGCATCTCCTGAAAGCACAGAGCTGGCTGGAGTCGTTCTCCCTCAGAGCTGTTATTTCTGTCTCAGCCAGAGGCCTAAGTCAATAGCGCAGTTCTGCTACTGATTTGATTTGTTGTCTGGACTGCTTTTAGGCACTGCTGGGATTCTTTCAAGGCCCCTTGTTCTCTCACATCCTGCAGTAACACACAAGCAGGACAGACAAGGTAATCCAGGCACTGTAGCACAAGAAGGATTTAAATCCAGTCAGGAGTCTCAGCCTCATGCTGAAAACAACAGCGTTTCCTCTCCTGTGAAGAGGAACATCTTAAAATCCGGGGTACCTTTGCATCCAGAGACACGAAGCACTTCGGAGCACTCCTCCCACTCCCCTCGGTTCAGCACGCCAGCACACACGGCTGCCACTGGAGGGCATCACGCCTACGGGGCACGGCTGCCCGCAGGTTCGCCCCAGCCGAGCGGAGCCGACCTCGGAGCCGCCCAGCTGGGTACCGCGTCCCGTCCTTCCTCGGTCCGTCCTGGAGCCGGGAACAAAGGGGCAAACGCACACGGCTGAAGCGGCATCACAGGAGCGGCCACGGCGGCTCTGGACGTTTTTGTTCCGACCCCCCCCCCCACCCCGCCAGCTCGTTCCCTCTGCTTACCGCCAGAGCCTTGTAGGTGGAGGAAGCAGGCCCTGCCCTTACCTCGCGGGCAGGCCTTGTTCTCCCACCGTTTCATTTTGGAGGATAGTATCAGCGGGGTCGGCACGAGGGCACCGTCTCCACTTTCTTAGTCCTCCGGGACAACGCCGGGAGAAGCGCTGCGGCACCCGGGGGCTGGCTGTTCTCTCGCCGGGGCCTGGCCACAGGGCTTGGGAGGAGGCTCCCTACCCCGCTCCCCCTTGCTCAACCCCCCCTGCGCAGCTTTCACTTACGTTTCCAGCAGCAAGAATCGCCGCTCACGGCCGCGCCGCCATGACACACCGCGTCACGCGCCCGCTCCGCAGCGCCGCCATTTCCTGAGGGCTGCACGGCGCTTCCGGGCACGGCGAGGGCGGTGCCTTCAGGCACCGAATAAACGTGGCGTCATCGCCGACCCGGGGCGCATGCGTGATGGCGGGCGGGGCGTTGAGTTGGGGTTGGGCCGCAGGGGTGCTGTGGACGTTAGCGTACGGTGAAGTTTTCTCTGTGATGCTGACTGGAAATGAAAGGAAGCCGCCCTTTGCAGCTCGTGTTCTAGAAACGTTACAGCAAAAGCAGCACAAAAACCGCTTTGCAGTACTGAGCTAGACTTAAACGTGTTGCTGCTATTCACTTAACAAATGTTAGGTGTGTGCTCTCCTGCGGTTCAAAAAATGCTCGTTTATTTAAAACAGCTTATTTTAAAAGAAAAGTTTTTTTGTTGTTGTTGGGTTTTTTTTGTTTGTTTGTTTGGGTTTTTTTTTTTTTGTTTGTTTGTTTTTTGTTTTTTTTCTTAGGTTCCTAGCTTGATAGAGAGAAAAAAACTTAGCTTTCTGCCCTTGGCTTTCAGCAGTTTGTTATGGCAGGACAGCATATTTGCACAAAGCCTGCCAGCATGGATTTTAGGGGCTGCTCAATCAGCTCTGGGGCTTGGTTAGGTGATAAGAAGAGTTTCACTCTGCTTTGATGATGTCCTGAAAACTGTCTATTCATTGGATCCTCTCTCCACAACCCCCCCAAAAGCTGTGACTGATGTGACGCATGCCGTTCCCTGTCCAGGCCCTGGCTCTCCGTGTTGGCTGGGCACTTTGCCTGTCTCCTAGCACCTACTCTGATGCTGTATCATTGCAGCCTTACTTATGGGAAGCAGTGTCTGAAATGGTTGGCACCACCCAGCGCCGGAGACAGGACTCTTTGTGCATGGTATTGGCACTGTGCTCAATGTGAGCCTCACTGAAATTCAGAGGAAAGAGTGAGGGATGTGTTTCTGCCTTCCCAGGAGCTCTGACCTGCAGCTCTATAAAGCATCAGTGGCTAACTACTATGAAATCATCTGCTCTTCAATTTCCTCTTCTTTTTTTGAAAAATTGGTACAGTTCAAGCCCATGCCCTCACAGCAGCCTGGCAGCTGCCAGGTCTAGGCCAGGAAAAAGGAATTTTCCTATAAAGAAAAAAAAACCTGAAGAAAAAATATTAGTAGAAAAAAGAAAAAAAAAAAAAAAAAAAAAAAGGTAGGCATTAAGGGACAGTTCCTGGTGGAAAAGCAATACTCCCTGCATGTTTCATACTACAGACACCAAGAGAAGCTTGTCAAGCATATTCCACATATTCCATTTCATCTTCCAGCTGAAGACCTGACACACACACACAGCCTCCTCTGAAGATCTGCAGGATCACCAGGATAACATTGTTCTGCTTGGTTACAAGCTGTGCTGCACACTGAACTTGGCACTCAGCACCCTCAGGGTGAGCTCTGAGCTAATGGAATGAGAGCTAAGGAAGGACTGATATCAGAGACTACTTTGCAATATTAAAGACACAGGACCAACTTCTCATTTCAATGATTGCACAGTGGCTAACTTCCTCCTTTCATTCCAAGCGCAGGCAGTCACCCTCTTCACTTCTTTCTAAGACTGAACATTGGTGTGCTGTTCAACCTCAGGGGATGTGTATGTGATTAAAGGATGAGATAACTTCTGTTAATTACCACAATCTGAACTAAGATGAGTTTTAGCTCCAGTAATGACTCTTGCCACTCGAGGGGGGGAGCAAGCAACCCAAGAAAGGAGTTGATTCAGACTTGAACAAGTGTCCATGGCCACTTGCATTTGCTACTACAGCCTCGCAGGCAGAGGTGCATGCAAACACTCCTGAACTCCAGTTTGCATGTAGGAGAACAATATAAAAGACCTTGCATACATGTACACCCCGCAGGCAGCAGCAACGCACTGCTCACAGCCTGTGTCACATAACTATGCTTGCTTTCTCCTCACTGTGGATATCAGCATAAGGCTTCCAGCCATTATGGGGTGTTTTTCCAGGCTCACTTTAACTTCAGTCAGAAAAAAGGAGACCTTATTGTTCTGAAAGGGAAAAAGTAGTATACAGGAAGATGAGAATCCTTTCCCTGACCTGAGAAACACTGTTAGACCAGAGGCTGGCTTGAAGTTCCGGGAGCTGAAAGGCATTTAGAAGCCTCAAGGCCATTTTGCTTAGTAGCTCTGAATCCTTTAAAAGCCTTTTAAATTCAGTTGCCTTCCTCGTTATAGAGGATTCTAATACATAACCAGGCATGGTTAGCAAAGCTAAATTTGCTGAGGTTTGTTTGGGAAGTGTGGGAGGAGATTCTTAAAGATGTTAAACAAGGAAAGAAAAATGAAAACACAGGACACTGCCCTTGTAATGTTCAAAGCAGGCAGCAAGAGAAAGCATTCAGAAACCCTTTGCCTGCAGAGCCATCGTTTCAGCAGAACAAAGAAATATGTGAAGCACCTGGACGTCCCCTGTGTTCTGAACCAGCAGTACACGCTGCACAGGGATACGGCAGTAATTTAAAAGCTTGTTTCCTGCGTCCGAACACCACGTCAGGATGAAATGCAATCCATCCCACTCTCATTTAACGAGCACCCCTGGCACCGCTGTACCTTGGAGGCATGATGTCACACACCAACAATTACTATTTATTTTGAAGTTGCGAACAGCTCCGAGACCTCAGAGTGCTCCACTCAGCCATGACTCAAACCTTCCTCGTCTCACGGAAGGACACAACTGCACTTTCCTTGTGCTGTTTCTGAGCATCCTGTGAGGGATTAGTAGATATTTAATTTTATTATCCTTTCTCCTCTTTTATGTAGGAATGGCTTTGTCATTGTTGAACACCTTCGCATTCATGACACATTTTCTTAAATGTCGTATCAATGATGTCTCTACTGAGACATAGCTACCAAGAAAAGCACTGGGAGAAAAACTGAGACATTCATTCAGTTTTGGGTGATTTTTAACTTATATACAGTCATTGGGAAAACTAGTATGAAAACCAATTTCAGGCTTTTGACAAGGTGTGTAATACTGTCTGGTTTCTCCTATTGGGGAAGCAGTTATTACCCAGAATTTTATACTTATCTCTTGAAAGGACCAAGATATTCATGCTAAAGAACAAACTTTTTTTTTTTTTTTTTTTTTTTTTTTTTTTAACCAGATCAGAACAGTTCCAGGCTCATCTGAAAGCTAGTAACCTGATACCCAGGCTGAGGAGCAGTATGACCTGCTTGAAAATATGCAGCATGAAAAACAGCTAATAATTCTGAATGGCTCATTTAATGCTGAGTTGCTGAACTTTATTCAGTTTTAAAATGCACTGTAAGATTAAAACCCCAGAGGTGAATAAGAGCACTCCCCATCATCTCGGCTATGCTGGAATTTACTCTTGTATTAGCATTAAAGCAAGAATAAATGAAAAATGTAGACACTAAGACTGCCGGCCTGCCTGAAATTTGGAATAATTTTAGATATGCTCTTCCAGTTTTCTCCATTGTTCTCCCTTCAACAGTGAAGGACCATCACTACATCATAAACCCCTGGTTCCTGTCCCAAGCAGAGCTCCAGCACGGGGTGCCAGACTGGAAAAGCAAAAGGAAGGGAGTTTCAAACTTTAAGTACAATCTTTCTCTGGCAACAGCAAAATTCAGATGGACAACAGAATGAACAGAGCTGCATTCAGTGGCTGCAAATTATAGTTTTATGTTAAGTGAAATTATTATACACCAGTATGGGCATAAATCTATCTGATACAAAGGGCTGATGAGCATAGCTCTAAATTCCAAGTAATGGCATTAAAGATGCAGTGTGAAGTTCAGGGAATTAATCATATTGATCACTTCTTTTCAATGATGATTCAGCAGGCGTTTTTTATAGCAGATTAAATGAAGCCTACACCCTAACTATAATCACTGAGATATTGCTAAGGTCTGGGTGCTTCTAAACAGAACCTGAGTCCCAGTGGGCTTGACAATATACAAGCAGTGATGAACTAAAGGGAATTACAGAAGGAATCCTCTATCTCCCAGCACCTAATCCAGACACCAAGCAGGAGGGGAGAACACACGAGCAGGGTGAGAGCAGCACTGGAAGAAAGGTACAATGCAAACACAAACAGTGAGGTACAGATGGTGGCAGCCCATGAACGTCAGAAGCTTGGAGATGAAGGACAAACACAGAAACAGGTAACAACAGGAGAAGCCACCTGTTCCTTTCTTACCTGCTTTAGGGCTCCAACTGCTGCAGTCCCTGAACCGCTCCATCATCCACTTCTCCTCAGCTTGTGTTTCCTGAAGAATGGTTCAGAATGCCCCTTCTCCAAAGTCAGTCTGTTGCCTCTGAATTGACAATATCAGCGATTCCTTCAGTGCTTTGGAAGTGCCTTCTTGCCTACAGGAAATGCTGACAGAATCCTCCCGTAGTCCTTCAGCGCAATACAGCCCAGCACAGTTCCAGCTCCGGCGTTGTCTCAGCACACACGAGCCTTTGATGGATTTGCCAAGAGCAGGCTGCAGAGGGACTCACGGCCACGTACCACCTTTCAGCACCCTAACAACAATCCAACCCCCTCAGCTTCTCCCCTCCCCAGACAGCAATTATTTTCACAGGAATTCCATGCTTCTGTTAGCCTGCAAACTACAGAGTGCATATATATTCCAAATGAAATGGGTCGGACCTTGACGCTTCTTAAAATACACATTTTATTATTTTCTGGTGTTTGCTATGAAGGTTTCATTCAAATTGTGAAGGTACACAGCCTTTACAAACTTGTTGCATTAAACGTTTTTGTTGGTGGCTTTATTTTCTGTTTCTTTCATGGCGGAGGAAAATACATAGGCTATAAAATGTTGAAATTCGTTAGATGTGTAGTATCACCTCTTCATATATGCTGTGGAATGCTTTGTAGAAATACTATATAAAATAAGGCAGACTTTGACAGGGAATTCAGTCATAAAATTTCAAGGGAGAAAACAGAAAGTTCCAACATGTTATTATCTTTTGTAGCCAAGGGAAGATCAGGTGGTCGTCACTGGTTTATGGGAGAACTACCGCGGTTCTGGTGCTCAGGATACATTTCTTGTTTATTCTACTATTCTCAAGTGAGACCTTTGCAATAAAACTTAATTTTAATTAACATAAATCAGACAATATTTAAACATACACATCTATCCTTACAGTGCAATAAAAATGTATCATTGTATAGTATTTGTATTTGCATTATGAAAATAAAAGGTCTGTACATCAATTAAATGTATATTAATGAGTATGAATCATGTAAATTTGTAATGCATCTAAAGTTGGCTTTGGCTTTTAAGTATTTATAAATTCATAGAAAATATTGAACATCTAACAAAATAAATAAAACATATCATTTTAATCATAGATGCTAACGATCAACCTCAAAAATTCTTGTGTTATTTTTTACATATGCTACTAAATTTCTTAAAGAGAACTCACTTTCAGTAGTGCTCAGAAGTGAATGATTGCACCTTCTGTGATGTGAAAAAATAGAGTACATCTATTTTTCATAGATCAGAAATTCCTTCATGGAGAGTTGCATTTTAAATGTCTGATTGTTCTATGTAACTGTCCTAAGTGCTTATAAAAAGCATGTAGCTTTCTCACAAAAGCTGTGAGTCACTATTAATAGGTATTTCTTCTTCACTTGTAGAGTTGAGGATTAACCAAAATCTTCTACTGAATGTCTGTTTCGTATGGATTCTTCAAGGTCTTCCAGCTTCGCACACTGGTAAGAAGATAGCGCAAAACATGTTCACTAATAAACCCTCTTCAGTACAAGTACTGCAGCAATCCAGTGTAATTCCACTTGACAGGCTTATTTCGTTGGAGTCCACACATGGTAGTTTGTGGAAGTCAGCTGCTGACCTCATGTTCTCTTGAATTTGAAAGTTCCCCAAGCGCATGGGCAATCCTTACTGTAATACTGCAGAGACCGAAACATATCTCAAATCACATGGACAAAAGTGAGCTTGAATAAATATGCATCTGGTTAGTAAATTACACACCATAGTCTAATTGCTATTCTGGTGGTGGTGGTCGGAGGCTCCGCAGCTTCCTTTCATCTAATCCTTTCCAGTATTTAAAGTTATTATCCAGATGCTGCATCAAATTTGGCAGGTCTGCAAATGCTAGGGGAAAAAGGGCAGAGTGTATTTAGTTTGCAGGATTGGAATAGTCACATGATGCTGTCTGCTTAAATATCACTTAAATGTCCAGGCAACTCTGTTAAGGAGGAAAGCTTAAAGCTGTCATACTGCTACTTGAAATGTTTCTGTCTTTATAGCTCTCATCACTCATGGATCTTCCAAGGCTACTGAGAGCAGTTTTGAGAGTCTATTTAATACTGGTATTGCAAGCACCAGCAAAGGGACACCATTTTCCAGGAGGAGCATAACTAATTATGCTTGTAATTATCCTACTTCATCAAATCTCAGTCACATGTCATGATGTGGCATATAGGAGAGTCACATTTCTGACCACTTCTACCACAGAGACAGTGCTGGGAAGGAAATAGTTGCTCCCCCAGGCATTTTCCAGACTGTAGAAATTTGTCTTGAAGAATAACTGATATCAACATGGACAAAAGGGTTATGTCCAAAGAGCTCTCAGAGAGAAAGTGTTCTTTCCTCCATTTTCACAGAAGCAAGTTTAAAACTAAGAGAGTTAAACACTGCCTGAAACTGATACATTAAAGAGAAGCCAGGAGAACGGTTTGTAGCAGGATCAAAATACTTCTAAGCAATAATGAAGTTATTAAGCTTACTTGAACTACAGGAATCTTCTCTTGTCTCCCATTTTCTTTAGGAGTCACAAGAGAACAATTCTATATCACAATAGCTTCAAACGTTTAGAAAAGATCTGTGGAATTCTGCTTACCATCCCAAGCATCAAACATATCAGTGATGAAGTAATCGATGAATGATATTTGGGACTTGGGGATGCTGCAAGTATTTCTGTCAAAAACTGGCATCACAACAGGTAAACCTTGCCTCTTTTCTTCATCAGTCTGCAAAGAACACTCTTGTGATTATTCTGTAACATTCCATTAACGGCTTCTTTGAGTGGCACTGACTAGAGCGTGCAACTGCTACATAAACAGAGAAACCTGAACAAACTGAAGAAGCAGCACTTCTTGGGCAGGTTTCAGCCAAACCACTGAACAGTGCCTTCCAATGTTTCCCACAAAGTGGCAAATTTACCTTCTGCATTTAACACACAGAGCTGGCCCTAAGTAACTGTGTGTTACTGCTGTAAGTTATGACTGATTTGGATCTAGAACATGTATCCGTTGTTAACCTCTGACACAAGCTGCATTTTGTACCCATCAGAGATGTCAAACTATCTTTAACTTCCTCTTTTTTCCCCCTTGAGGTACCAAAGCCCAACTCCAGTATTTGGTCTATATCTGTAGTAGTGCCTGCCCCTTGTCCCTGTCTTCTCAAAACCTTTCTTCAGCATGGTTCACTAAGGTCTTAGAGCATTTTTTGGGCCGAGTGCTGCTCCCATGCTGACACTACAACTTGATAATCCTGTTCTTGAGACAGAGCCAGCACACAGTAGGCAGAAGGCACCCTTTTGTGATGGGAACACGACAGGCAAAACAAAAAAAACCTCAAGTCGCAAACTGGAGAACTTGAAAGCTTAAGTTTTTCATAAGTGCACTGTAGATGTCAGCTTTCCTCTGTCTGAAGGTACCTAGTTGTATTGGCATGAGTAATTGTAGAATCATAGAGTCATCAAGGTTGGAAAGGATGTTCAAGATCATTCAGCCCAACTGTCCATCTACTACCAATACAACCCCACTAAATGCTATCCCTTAGTACCACATCTACACGTTTTTTTTTGCTCTCATTTTTGAGAGCCTTCTCCTTATCAACTATCATATCCCTTTCAAAAACGTTGTCTCACCATGTTTGACTTCCTCGCCCACTGTTTGATACTGAATATCCCATCATTTAAAAAAAAATAATGTATTTTTCATATTGCTTAATGCACCCTTAGGTGTTTTGGGACAGTGGCCATACATGCACACTTCTCTTCCCTTTTAAAGAGCCTGGAATTTCAGCAGCACTTTTTAGCTGCCTTACCTGTGCAAAGTACTCCTCAGAGATGCGTCCGGCCCACTCTATGCATTGCTCTATAGGTCTGCATGGGTTGGAAATGTCTGCACACTTTATCAACATGCGTTTGATGAGGATGCGGTTTTCAGGAGACGTGAGAACATTTTTGATTGAATCCCCATCACCATTATTCTGCAACATTTGAGAATTAAAAGCAATCCATTAGCAAAAGCTCTGCATACCTACTCAAAAGCTTTGTGCCTTGGGAATGTTTTCAGCAGATCCTATAAGGATCAGTGCCATTACTGACTACCATATATGATGTCCAGCTGAATTCATAGGGGGTTATGAATATTAGCCACAGCTCCAGACTAGCACCGAACTCATTTCTGGATTCATTCACTGTCTTTGTGACAGATCTCTTGGGCATCTTTGGGCAAGTCACCTAATCCCTCTGCGCCTTGTCTGCCTCCTTAAATGCGTGGTGAGGAGCCATTAATCACTGCACACACAGTGATGAGCACTATGTAGGCAGGAAATGTAATTCTCTGCTGAAACGCAAGGATTAATGGACTTGCACACTAATAGTGGAACAGCTGGTTTAACAAAAAACGGACTGATCTGACATGCATGGTCATCCTCTGCATGCAAACCTCATCACCATGAGCATCAATCATACTGACAGCACTGCTGCCTCAGGAGTCAGATCCCATGCTGCCTCCAGGCATACTCCTGCTCTGCCTTCCACCAGGGCCACGGGAGCCCACCAGTCTCCAACCTGACTGGAATTTGTGCTTTCTGAGAGTTTGTCAGTGTTACTAAAAACATGCTCTGCACAGCCTCATCCTGCCTTTGCAAGTCTAGGAAAAGCTTCAGCCCACACACAGCTTATATTTGGTTCCCAGGCTGCATATACAGGTGTGGCAACAGTCCTCTATATTTGGAGCCAGAATCCAGCTAATATGAGTAAAGGCTCCAATAATCCAGATTTCAAAAAAAAACACACATAAGGACACCAGAGTTACTTGACTCTTCAAGGATGGGTAGAATATAGAAATTGACCACAAGGTCTCTTGTCTACTACTAAAAAAAAAACTTCTTTGGAGCAAGGAATTTATTAGGCTTGTCTAGCACCTAACAAGGTCTTGGTCTAAATGCAGTAAAGGAGTAACAGAAAGAAGTGTGATGCTGGTAAGAGAACAGTAAGACACCAGATCCTGCAATACTTGGTACAAAAAGGGAGGTACGAATCAGCTTCTACAAAGCAGCAGAAACATTCTGATCTTTTAATAGGATCTATTTTTCAGAAGGAAGTTCTGGGGGAAAAAAAGTCCTTCCTGAAAAAAGAAAATCACAATTAATAATATAAACAGTATCATTTGGTAGTACTGGTTCGGAAACATCAGCTCCACATTTCCTACCAAAATTAGATTCTCAAATTTCTTGTTTTCCCTCATTTGTAGATACACGAAAGAGGAAGTACTGAGGAAACAAAGTGAGTTGCATAGATCTTCAAATACATGTAAAAATGATGTAAGAAAGTCAATGTAAAGTGATGGAAGCTCCAGAAACACAAGTAATGCATGAAAATGAAGCACTGAAAATAATGAGAGATCATTCAGCTAAGGACAGCAGATAATATCCTCCTAGGTGAGCCACCAGGAATGCAGAAAGGATGTTTGCTTCTGTGATCTGTTCAAACCAAGGCACAGCTCTGCCTGCTGGTTACGGATGTCTTGGGAATAAAATGTGCTAACTGTGCTTCATCCCAGCATCCTGCTCAGAGTGCAGAGGCGTCTCTCCATGTCAGATGTTGGCTTCCTGTCATAGGCTTAGGTGACATCATGAAGGGAAATGGGAGGATAAAGGATGCTGGAGCTGGAAAGGATTTTTTTTTTCAATTTATGAAACAAAAGAAGAAAGGAAACAAACAGAGCAGCTTCTCAGCATGGCTCTTTGAACAAATATGTACAAAAATAATAAATAAAAAAATAAGTGGAACTGTCCCATTTGGAATACATGGCTGGCAGCTCAGCCTGCAAACATTACACTGAGTCACAGCCATGACTGGAAACAGGGCCAGGAAACACACACTGCTGCTGCAACCAGATATATGAACAGACTTGAAAAGGGATCTGTCAGAGTTGTTCTGCTGGTAACAAGCACAGCAAATGATTGGTTTCACCCACTCGCACATTACAGACCTTTTAGTAGGAACCTGCTGAACTGAGAAACTCCAAAACGAAAGAAGGAAAACATTTTGCTTCTCGATTTCTCTAAAAATTATTTTGCCTTTTTCTTCCCACTCTTAAGCAGGATTTGCTATGAATCACAAATACCTCGTGGGGCAGATTATTCCCCTACAGCCCCTGGGGCTCACAGCCAGAATTAAACTTTGATTTCTACATGCAGCTGTCCTTACTTTTACTGTGTACAGGCTGAAGCAGCAGCAGCAGCTACCCAGCTCTCTGTAGGCAGGAGGACAGATCCATCCAAAGAGCATGGAGCAGCCACCCAGCTCTCTGTAACTGTCAACAAGAGAGATCCATCCATCTTTGGACGGATGCTGCAGCCCGCTTCTTGGGGCCACCTCACTTGCTTGTAATCTACTAAGAATTATTCTCCCTTCTTTATTATCGTGTTTGTTACAATCAAGGAACTGAGCAGAGAAGCATTTGCCCTCCTAATCTCCCACGCATTTTGCTGGCCTTACATTTCCATCAGAATATCCCAAAACAACAACAAAAACGTTTATGAGGCCCTCAAATATATGTGTGCATGCTACTTCTTAAAATCATCAATTAAAAAAAAAAATCAGGTTCTGTGGAAACTTCCATAAATAAATAGGTATGTTTAAAAGAACTATCTACAGTGAAACAGCTTGATTGCCTACTGCTCCAGCTGTCAGCTAGCCGGTGGGCTGATGCTTCACATTAAAAGATTTTACTTAATACTGTTCACAACTGCCAGCTGAAATTGGTTGGTTGAAGTTCCCCCACCAGGTGTCCACCTCAGGCAAAGATTTATATATTTTTTTCTGAAAATTGCAGTTTAAAATGATTTGGTGGCTTCTAAATATGAGGGTAGGAGAATTTATCAGCTCTTTCTAGCTGATGCTAAAATTGCTGCTGTTTCTTTCTTTTCTAAATACCCTCACATCTTCATGAGTGAGGACCTGGAACTGAGTTGGAGGGATGGTTTTGGGGTAAGCTGCTCACCATCTCTGTGAAAAGCTGCTGGACATGTTACTAATATCAGGGAAAAAAACGTGGTTTGTGTAGATTCAGTAGGAATTGCTAGAGCCTGGGATTGAGCAGGACTCTTACTGCAACTATAGTTCTTGGCTGTGCTGGAGCAGAAGCTGTCCAGGTTCAGATTTTATAACTAAGAATAGGGAGCCTGCCTCTCCACTACTTGCAGTAAACAAAACCTGCAGAAAAACAGCAGCAGGGAAGAAGAGGTTGTTACCTGATATGAATGCAGAAGCAGAGAAGAAAATGAGTAGAGAGGCACAGAAATCCTGGGAACTCTGAGAGAATGGACTAGCAAGCCAACACTATTGGAAGAGGAAAGGAAGGCTGAAAAAGGAGGGATTTGTTGAGCGAGGAAACTAGTGCTGGGAAATGGAGAAGAGAGAGAGGCAGAGTGAGAAGCCATGGAACAGAATGGTGGGTGAGAACTGAAAATGGTGAGACAAGCCAGTGGGCAGCAAAGGGATTCTAATGTGAGAGAAGGCTATCAGTGAAAAACAGAATCTGATGAAACATTTATGGCCTGACTGCATTGTAACATGCACAAATGTAAATGAAGCCATCAGATTGAAGAGATGGTGGTAGTTTTGTCATTTGGCAACTTCTGACAACAGCTTTACAATCTGAGCATGTATTTCATCATCCTTCCTTTTATTTGTAATAGGTAAGAGACCAACTGTGGTAACAAAGACTTAGCTGTTAAATGATCATTCTAAGGACAAGCATACGCACAGGCTAGTTCTGATTTCCTCTAGGTTCTGGTAGCAGTGAATGGGCACTTGGAACAAAGTGTAGGTATTTCCTGGGCAATGAACACAAGGTCCAGTGCAGCACCCACAGAAATCAACAATACTTGTCTGAGACTTTAAGCCACATTCTGCAACATAGAGCTGTCTGGGAAAAAATACTTCATAGCCACAGAATTAACAGCCTTTCTTCTACTTTAAGTCAGTAAAACCAGTATCCTACTACTACTCTGGCTCCATGTTCACAGACTTCTCATTAGCATCACCAAGAGCCAAACATAAAGCTGATTCTAGCTTATTCTCTTGTGGGCAAGGGCACTCTCCTCCAGATAAGCTCCAGTCTGCTTCTGATGGGTGAGGTCTGTCCCTCTCCCACCTTCTGGTAACAAAAAGACTGCCCTACCCTCCCTGCACACAATAGTCATAAATGTGGCTTTCTAAAAAAACATGGTAAGAAAACACAGAAAACCATTACAGCTCCTACAGGACATTGCCACTGTTGCAAACTTTATTATAACTATTCTGAAAATCTTCTCTTTGCAAAAACCATTCCAACAAAATTATATGCTACTCTTACTGGCAACAAAACTGCTGGCTGAAGCTGTTATTGAAACTGGTGTGGTTTTTTAGAATGAGTTCCTAACAGGCAATTTCATTGTGTCCATGGGGTTCCAGATGGCTATTGATTATGTCTATATGATATATAATGCCACTATCATCTATTTTAAAGATTAAAAAAGAAAGTAGGCAGAAAACCCATGAATGCTGCCAGGCAGCTCTAAAAGCTGAGAGCCCTCATTTCCACAGAATGTGCCATATGGCAGTCAATATACCTGCCCTTACTCTGCACCACCAGCATTCCTGTTGTGAGTGAGGGAGTAATTCAGCTTCTGTTCTGAAGCAAATCTCGGCTCCTTTGCAGAAATGGCCAACAAGAGCACCAAGTCTTTCTGCTAGCACTCTCCATAGGAGTGACTGGGTTCATCAAAATGGCTTTTTCTATTGGGAATTGTAGAGGCCAGGCTGCCCAAGCACATGGCTGGTTCTCATAAAACATCCCAGTGCTGCAGTAATAACAGGAACCAAGCAAGTCCCACGCATCTTCAAAGCTGTGCAATGATGATGTAAAAAGAGCATTCAAAGCCAGAGGCGAAAGACACATTTCTTATCTCTCTTTCTCCATGTTTCTCATGAACTTTCTCAGAATATCACGTGGAGATTTCCTACTGCCAAGGGTTCCCAGTCCCTGCCTATTCATTTTAAGGAGGATTCGCATTGTTGCTTACCCCATTTTCTTCTAGCGCTGCCAAGGGTTTATTAATGCTGTTGACAAACTTGTTGACATGCTCAAAGTGCTTTGTCATTTCTGTTGCTAGGACCATGTCAATAATGGCTTGGCGAAGGGTTCGATACTCATTCCTGTTTAAAGAAGGAAACAATTAAGAATGCTGGCTGGTTCACAAAGGGCTGCTTGCTAAAACAAGTCTGTCTTAAAGACCGCTTGTGTTGCTGAGAGGTGCCAGGGGAAGAAAGAATAGAAAGGCTTGGGTAGGCACAGAAGTGAGAGATGTCAGTGGGCAGACAAGACAGTGTTTAAGCTTACCTTTCCATGTTCTTAAATATATTGCATTTGTCATCCCGGGTGGTGAGCTGGAAAGCCAGGGCAGCATGATGGCTCTCCAGCACTGCGGTGTCATTGTAGAGAATTGCTAGCTCACTCCCAGCATTACACAGGAAAGAATTTGTTCTTCCTGGGTGATCCACATCATGGACTGTGGCAGCAATAAGTGCAGCAACTTCATCAATGGGATCCAAAGTTTGCTGAAAATAGAAGGATGCTTAGTTTTCCTGGCAGACTCGTTAGAAACGCTATTCTGTCCATAAAGGTTAAGCCAAGTTGCTAAGGGAGAAAAGCCAGAACTCTGCAGATCACTAATGGTCAGACATTCTAGTCAGAGCACTGGAAAATTCATTATAAGCTTTATTGAACACCACGTGACATTTTTGTCTTTTTGTGCCTCTTGAATTTTGCGTTAGCCATACTTTTGATAAACTAAATTCAATTAATCAAATTAATGCAAAATAATAAATTAGTTTGTGGTTTCTAACAGCACATAAACAGCCTTCACTCAGTTAGGGTATTTGGCTTGGAAAAAAAACTGGAACTGCTAAAGAGTATGCTATTGCTAGCAGACCATTTCATTTCTTTTGAAAACTGAATGTGCCCTAATCGTATTCCATTGATGTGTTGGCTAGGCTTGTGATTTGTAAAGAGTATTTCACATATGTCCAGTTCTGTAATAGTGTCTTGGGCTAATACAAAGTCTGGGCAGAATTCTTAACAGTTGATAACCTTAGAAAAATCGGACTGTCAGATTCAGATTCTCTTAGCATGGTGTACTCCATGTTTTCTGTCTAATCACACTGGTAATTCTTGTATGCTTCCTTATGTTTACTCTGTAATGAAATACAAAACTATTTGACTTGGAAGGTTTTATACTGCGAAGTTTTAACGGTGCATTAATAACACAGAGGAGAAAAAGAACCAAACACCTCAGGAATCTTTACGGTTCATCCACTCTGAAACTAGTCTTTATTCTGCACTTATGCCGATCATAAATGCAAGATACTTTTGTTAAAATTTTAATAAAAGAGACAGGAGCAGAAGTATTTCCAGCTGAATCTGGGAGCGGGACAGTTAATTCAAATTAGCTTGAGTTAAGGTCCAAATTCACTGCTCCCTTTGACTGTACCATTCACAGTGCTCAGATTTGGTAGATGAAAAGACTGTCCCTACGCTACCTTACTGAAATTAATGCAAAGACTTGACTTTGATGGAGCGAGGATATTATGCATTGAGGACCGCAAGAAGGGTCTTGTGCAGAACAAGAAAAGGCAAAGAAATATTTCTACCCTAGGTTCACAATTACAATTGTCTGAAACACTGTCTCCTTTGTGTTAGCTGCTTCTTTCCACTGCTACTCCTGGGATTGTACCTGAGGTATAAAGTTAGGGGTGAGGAATTGTAGAACAGGTTCTCCTGAGTGGCACAGACTGATCAGTGCTCAGTGTGAGAAAGACCTGTGCAGCTGGAGAGTAGCGAAAAACTGGAGAATACTTGAACTGCAGGACCACAGCAGTGCATCCCAAGCTTATTTCCTGAGTGTGACATAACAGCCTTTGAAGGGATTTGCAGTACCTTTACCTCCAACTTCAGGTCGAGGATTCTAACTTTGTCACATTAATTCCTATGCCACAGAAATGGAAATAATCCTGAGAATATTGCTTCAGTTTGGAAACCAGAAAGTTTTCCCACACAAGAACTGAGTTCAATTTACTGAAGAAAAAATCTCAGTGTGAATCTGACAGCAGAATTGTACTTTCTGTATTTAACTTAAGCTGAACTCTGGACAGTGCAAAAACAGCTGGGCTGTAACTCTGAGAAGATAAAAAGCAAATCTTGAACTTCGATTCTGCTCCTTCTTCTATTGCAACTTTTTTTTCTTTTGCTATGCCTAAAGAGGAATGGAAATAACATTTTGGAAAAGGAGGAGGCAGTCATGTTTCTGTGGCATTGAGATGATTCCAGATCTTGTCTGTTTTTCATAGATATTCTTGGGAAAACCAGTTAAACCTCTGGCAAATAAGGGGCTGCAAATTTCTGAAGAAGTTCTATTCCCTCTTGGCATACAGTATATGAGTCAGCCTCTGGAGAGCACACTAATAAGATACAGCTCCAGGTTAAGAGACTTCAATTTTAATGAGCTGTTGGAAGCTTGTTTACAATCACAAATGGCTCAGCCAGGTGCCCATCACTCGCACTATCCTTAGGCAGGCCAATTCAGAGTAGGAATTTCTATCCAAAAACTTAACTTAGAAACATGTACTGCCATTGGTATACGTGCAGGCACTGCTTTAATTTGCCTTCTCACACTCCAGTCTGCCCTCTGGGCGTGAGAACAAAGGCTGTTCTGATTTATTCTGGTTGTCAGTGGCTCTAATACACCAGTGGGCATTATGGTACAAGGAACTTCAACAAGTAATCTGTTTCAACACTTCTCCAATGCAGTCTCTTTCAGCCTCAGGACATTTACTTCAGTGGGTAATACAGCTTTGGAAGCACTCAGCATATTTTAAGGCCTATACTGTTCCATGAGTTTTCCACAAAATTACCATCACAAGGCATGAGAAGTGACAGTTGTTAATCTGTATTTGACCACCACAAAATAATTCAGCCATTAGCTCACCTATGTGAGAAAACTGAACAATGCCAGGAAGTTTTGTTGTAAAAGGAGGCTCTCTTATTCTCTCATCAACAATGGCTCAGTTCCTACAGTACTACGTAGTACCCACTGTTCCGCATACACCATATGGCAGACTCTAGAACTGATGTAAAAGCAGCCCAGTTCTTTCACCAGAGTGCTCAAACTGGTTGGCACTAGGCAGACATTTGAGTCTTGGCATCTTTTCTGAGAGATCTTCCTTTAATCCTGACTGCACTTCCCACCTATACTGTTTCTTATAGATGTGGACTTACCTTGACTCTTTCTTTAGACAAGAAATAAGCAGTGGCATGTAGCACATCTGCTGAATGGGTGGAATTATGATAGGAGTTGGAGGAATGGTAGTTAGCTTCAATAACTTGTAACCACGACCTCAGGGTTGATTCTGAGCAGTTCAGGAATTCACAGATTCCAAAGCGAGCAAATATTTTGAGACCCAGATAAACCAGAGGCCTGTGAAGAAAAACAAACAAAATTTTAAAACAAATGAGGTTGAAAGGGTATTACAGAGTGTGAATAGCACAACTCTACAGAGCTTTTTTAACCAAAGATGTGCCAGATCAGTATGCAGATTTGCTTGCTACAGAACTTCAGAATCTTTTGCCTTCCTGTCACATGCCAGCTCTCAGAACGTGACAGTCCCTGACGGGTCTGAGAGCACTGAACAGGCTGTGTGTGCTGCTGTGTGTAGCAGCATTTTGGTACCTGGGGAGTCTCTGTTGGGTAAACACAGATTGCAGCCAAAACAAGACAAATCAGCATGTCCAGAACGCAGCACATGAGAAGAGGGAGGAGGTATTACTACTGCCAGTTTCCTAAGCCAGCTTGTGTACATTTAGGTTATGTACATGTACACCATGCAGTGCTGCAATCACTATTCTTTCTGCTCTGTACAGCCGCTCCATTTCTTTTACACCAGCCACCTGAAGGCTTCTATTGCTCACCGACTTTGCATGCAGTAAAGGATGAGTGAAAACAGGTGCTGGCTGGGATGTCACTGGGATGGCAGTGAGGTCTCCCTGCGTGCCAGCTCGTCAGCAGCACGCAGCACAGTCAGAGGTTCCTCCAGGGCTCTGTGTCTGGAACTGCATTGTCTCCTTCACTGAGCTTAGGGTTAATGAAATGTCTTGGCTTTATCAGTTTGTCTGCTTAGACTTGAAGGCAGTACTAATGATCTATTTGTAGATGTGGTCCATTGAAGATCACCTTAATTTCCTTAGTAAATGAATTGCCTTTATTTAAAGGCAGCAGGAGGCAATCCTAATTATTATACCTTTAGTAAGCATGTAGGCAGCAAAATGCCTCTTTTGTCCTTCTTTGGTCTATTCAAATCAGTAAGAACAGAAAAACCTACCTGGTCACCTCATGCACGTTGCCTGAGACATAGAATTCTTTTAATGCAGTGAACACATTAAATGTTGTAAATTACAATGGCTAGATTAACTTTTTTTTTTTTTAATTACTTTATCTATAGTACTTCATTAGAAATGAAAGTATGTCAAAGCAAAAACAAAACCAAAAAACCGTAATGAGATGATGCAAATCTCTTTACTTAGAAATCAGAAGTTAGATCACTTTATTAAGAACAACAAAAACCTCAATGTTTTGGGCTCATAAAACCACAGTCTAAAGTTGAAGCCTATATGTATTAATGAAATGCCTTGGGATCTTGTTTTAAATATCTTTCAAAGCTCTTATGGATCTGGGATTTCAGTGGAGGCTTAAGTTAGTCAATTTATTGCAGGATCTGGCCTCCAAAGTACAGTGTTGCAGTAGCTTTGGGCTAAGACAAAGCGCGATAAATGAAACCGGACTCAGAGGAGAATTTTTGATAGACATCAGGAAATACAACCAAAGATCTAAGCAAGAGATCGATTTACAGCCATAGTGGGAGCTTTTGTTGCTAGTGACAGACCATCAGAACTGCTGACCTGCTTTTGAAAACATCTATGATGAAACTTTATGCTTTACATTTTATCAGTAAATATTCCTCTGTTAGTCTTATACATAACATGCAGCCTGCTAAGTTTTTAAATCAAAAAGCTTCCTTTAATCCCAAAGAAAGGTAATGAGAATGTTGCTGAAAAGCTGTACTCAAAACTGTTTGGGAATAGAAACTACCCAATTACACAGAGACAAAACAAAGCATGCTCTATACCAACTGACCAGATTAGATCAGCGTGTTGACTCTGTGTAGTTGGATGTAACTTGGACAACAATTTGATTTATAGAACTTTTCTGTTTTTGAAAACAGAAATGGAAAGCTTGTAAAATGGTGTTGCTTTGTTATTATACCATATCAAAGATGTATCATCTCCAGTTGATAAATTCCCACTGCGAATCTGCAAGAAATAGTGTGTGATGAAACAACAGATATTTAATGAGTTCACACGTGGTGAGAAAATTTCTAACATTCGACTTTGAAAATAAAAGAAATTCAGTATGAAAAGCACAGGTAGAAAAATTTAAGAGCTGATTACAGGATGACTTCAATTTTCAGCAACTTGTATTTACGAGCCCATAGTTTACTGACCTTTTATGAGTGGCAGCCTCAAGCTCAAAGATATCAAAATCCCAGTGTTCTTCATTTTCCATTGCCTGTGTTATCCGTGGGGGTATGTCATTGAGGGAGATGGGAGAGATCAAGCTGCCAGCGACCTGATGAGTTTCTGTTGAGGAGTAAATCAAAACAAACAATGCTCATTTAAAAAAAAAAGAACATCTGATTGCCTTTTGCAGATTTTATAAACGTCTTAATATCTTAACATCTCAGTAGCTGCCAAATTAAGACTTACGTTTTGCTGACAATATGTATTCATTCCCTGATAATCTTCGCAGACCGTCCTGTTCAATGAAAGATGAGAGTTAAATGTGGGGCACTGTAAAAGAGGTCTGTAAAATAATGTCAACAAACAGTAGCACCATGACTTTGGAGAAGCCTGATTATGAGCTCTCACAGTCATAACAATTGCCTCTGTTATGTATGCTTTACATGTAGATCATAATGGATGAGAAACTGCAGGTGGTGGCGTCCTTATTAACTCTGGGGAGTAAAGACAGGAATTTCTCAGGTGCAGATGGAATTACAGCCTCACACCCACCCTTGTTTGGACAACAGAGAGACATCAGGTCTGGCTGCGTGCCACAAACCAGGCGCTGTATGTCTGTACATTTCCCATCAGCAAACAGCAGTGGGTGGTGGGAGGAGATGGATGGGGACACACTTCTGCTCTCCTCCCAGGGCTGGCAGATCAGGTCACCACAGCAGCAGCAGAATCTCATGATGCGTTGCTGAGATTGCAGGGCAAAAAATAACTGTGAGACTTCCCTTCTATCAAAGAACTTATGCCTGTGTGCTCCCCAGCTCAGTGCCTCCTAGGTGTAAGTCTGGCATGATGCCTGATGTGCAAGCTGAGCTGAAGGATTAGAACTGACAGAACGATGTATTTAATTTTTACCTTTCAACTCATAACTCTAATGTAGTGGCCCAAATTCTGCCTGCTCTTCTGATGCACACCAACTGTTAGCTACTGCACGAGTGCTTACCCAGACCACAATGTCAAAAAACAGCTATTGAAAAACCCTTTCTGAACACAACTGACTGTGTTATGTACACAAAGCATAGCTTAAGGAAATGTGGATGCTGTATCTGAACACGCAATGCCTGCACCTACAGGAACTGTTAAAATGTTTGTATTTTTCAAATCCGTAAGTAAATTAGTCTGAAGTTTTGTGATTTAAAATGGAGTACTACCATTATAATTGTCTCAATGACTCTTCAACTGCATTGCTATGGGACAAGTATTTAGAACATCGGATGCTGTGTATCTCTTAGAATCATAGGCTCTCTTTTTATGAGTTGAAATAGCAGGTGTAATTCTCTCTGGCAAACCCATTTGTGAACTCCAGGTGCCCTTCCCATCATGAATTCTGGGTAGCAGGTCAAATCTAATAACCCACAATTGCCTCTCCTCAGATACAGCTTCTGAATGTGAAATGGAATAAGATGATTCTGGGGTTGGAAGTTGATGATCCCTGGAGTCCCTTCAACCCAAGCCATTCTATGGTTCTACGATTCTGTTTTCAATAACACTATGCAGGAAAGATGGGCTGAATTACAAGTGGAATACAAATGTATGTAAAGAACTAATAATCCATGAAAAGGAAGGGGCAGTTGAAATTAAAAACTGAGCACTACATGACTATTCAGCAGAAGCAAAGATTCCCTTTGTGTCTCATGCATCATCATTTCTCCCATATATTAATGGTTAATGTAAGAATATATTTTGTCTCCTGAGTTAGTAAATTCAACTGTATGAAGCATTCTGATCTTCTGGAATTCTTGAAGCCTTTTGTATGTTTCTCCTAATTAGACATTTGCTGGGCTATTTTACAAGACAAAAAAATATATGTAAATTGTTTCAAGATTTGAATGGATTCTGCAAACTTGTCTTGAGCTTGAAATGATAATAGCTCAGAGACTTCTCTGAGAAGCTCACATCCTCTGATCCTTTTGCATTTAACACAGTTATTTTTCTCCTGAGGAAGCCTTTTATATGCAACCTATAGACCAATGGGAACACATATCCTTAAGGTACAGGTAACATGACTCCAAGTTCATTATCACCAGGAAGGCCACACTCCAGACTGAGAATTTGGTTCATTTCTTTGCTTTGCTACGTGCCCTTTGTTCAGCTTTTGGTACACTTCTTTTTCCAATGTTCCTGTTCCTTTTTAGCTAATATAATGACAAAATACATAACTTCTTTTTCTTGCCTTATTTATTTAAACATTGAGTTTTGTGGAGTGTGGTTGTGTTTTAAAATGTGAATGTTCATGTTCTTAGCTCAAAATACTGATCTTTCCATGAATCTCTGCGAGTTCAAATATAATCCAAGGAAAAGCAACAAAAGGCATTTTCTAATCCTCTGAAAACACATACTGATTATTCACATACTTTTCATTTATTCCATTCTAATCCTAATTACAAAGTATCTGTCTTTCATTCTCTTCCATCTATACCTTTCTAAAATGAAACACTAGAAAAAGAAGAGTTTTCCCTTTCCACATCCAGTGAAACTAATGCTTCAAAGGACCTAGTCCACTTTATTCCAGAGTTACATTAATAAAATGGGGTCTGTGGGGAGAAAACACAAGAAGAATGTAGCATCTGATAGGCAAAGCATATGTCAGATGACAAAGATCAGGTATCCAGGAACATCTGGCAGCAGAAAATAATCAATAGCTGTTTGTGGCAGCATGTACTTACTGTCATCAGCCCTCCCACGAGGTCACTTGTGTGTGGATCCTCATCCTTTGTTCCCAGTTGTGGAGAGTACAGTTCAGTGGTTCTTAATATCTCCAAAACACGGTCTAACGCTTCTGCAACTGGCATTGGACTGCTTTCTTGTGCAGCATTGATGATGTTTATTACCTAGTTTAACATCAGACATGCTTTGAATTCAAAAGCGATTTAAGAAAGAACAGACACTCATCAATTATTATGGAAAACTCATAGCAACTATGTGAGATCTAAACCTTTAATCCACGTGTGGGAGAATTAAAGTGAAAGGAATGTTAATAAAACACTGATTTTTGCTGCTGGCTTTAGGACTTCATGCCTTGAAGACAGCACTCTTATTAATTACTTTCCTCTGTCCAACCTTCTTCCATTTGCCTCTGTCACCTTATGAAGGAGTCAATTTGTGACAAATCCTTGAACAGTTCCAGGAAGTAGCTTACAAAGCACAAGAAGGAGGATCTCTTGTCACCACCTCCCCAAAGGCAAGAGTTCTTAAAAAGGGTTGTGCTGAAGCTGGCCACAAGGAGGGCACCCTGCTATGCAGCCTTGTGAGAACTCAGCTCAAAGCATCGGGGTGTTGACAGGCAGAAGAAGGGAAGAAGCTGCAGTGGAAGCCAGCACTGCCTTCCTCCTCCATCCAGATGCTGTGCTGGAGCCTTGTGCCATGGTGTTCCAGTACAGCACATCTGACAATGACCAGCAACAGTTGCTCATTACCTTGGTGATCGGTGCTTCAATAGTCATGGAATGTATCCTGGCCATAGAAGAGTGCCGCCTTTGTGAGCTGCCTGCATGGGACAAAGCAGAATCAGTACCAAGCTCAGCAACACGGCATGACAGCAGCGTTCAGCCAAGAGATCTGGGTTCATTTTCTGAATGGCTTACCCTGCGCTGCCCTTCACAAGTGATCCTGTAAGCAGGATGCATACACATGCTGGTAATGCTGGCAACACACCGGTGCAGAGATGCTTGCTGAACCATCGCTATCCAGATTAGAGATAAGTAGCTACAACAGCCTGGCTAAATCACGGCTTTGGTTTGTATTTAAACTAATTAAAATATTTAAGGAAATACTCAGTTAAAAGACCACAGAGCTGTGCTTGCGTCTAACCCGGCTGGCACACGTAGGTAACAACTGCATTAGGTATTACAGGATACAAATACTTCTCCTGCCTGCTTCAACACAACAAGCCATGAGTCAGCTTTCACGCTGAAGTAAATCAGTGAAGCTCCTCTGAAGTGAAGATAGCTATGCCAAATTAAAACAGTGGAGGTTCTAGCCTCTTATTCATTGGAAGTTGAAAAATAAATGTTTTACATCAGTTAGCAATTCTGCTCTGTAGAGAAAAAGCCAAGATGAGATTTTTCTAGATAATTTCATTGTGCTGCCTACAAAATACAGACACAGCACTGTTACTTTGTGCTGAGCACCTTTTTAGAAGAAGAATCAATGCTATTCCTGTCATACCAAGATATGACTGTATCCTCACTGCCGCAGATCACTTCCACATTTCACTACTGCATGCTGCCCAAACAGCAATGGTCTGCACTTAACAGAACTATGCAAGTATCAGCAAAAATACTGAATGTGTCTCAGTTATCAGGGCTGGGGGGATAGGATGAAGCACAATATCACACAGTGAAAAGAAAATAAAACTCTTAAAATTATCTTCATATTTTTATCAAGAGAAGAGATAAGAAATGTAATTTCTTGTAATAATTTGTTAGGTTTAGAGTACTTGGAAAGTATTTCTGTTCAATCTCATTAGGTCTTCTATCCACGCAGGAGAGAAGGTGATGGCCTTCCATTCTTCAGTGGTTCAGAAAAGGTTTCAAATAGTTCAACAGATGAATATTGAGCTGTTCTATAAACATGAAGTTGTTCGCAGATTGATGACTTGGTATTTTATTCGTGTCTGGGTATGTATGCACACGTACACACTCATGCTTATCTGTATTTATATGTGCATTTTATGCATTCATATAAAAATTTGAATATATAGAGATATGAAAAAAAAAGCTTGCTGGTTTAACATACCATCACTCCCTCGTGATGTTGTGGATCTGACATCTAGTGATCCTTTCCTCCTGTCTTTGTGTCTGGAAGTCTGAATATCTGTTGATAAAAAGACACCACCCAATGGCATAAGCACTGCCAAAGAAGTATGTGAAAGGAACTGAAACTCAGAGAAAACATGACAGCAGCTGAGCGACACTGAGCAGAAGGCTCCAGCAGACAAGAGCCAATGAAGACCCATTTTTAAACCCTTGCCCAATTACACTGCCACAAACCCAATCATACTCTCTGACAAAACGTGCCAAGTTGTTCAGAATGGATCTACTAGAGTGTGGAGGGAAAAGTTCTCTTGACACAGTACAAGCATAGTTGTGAATACAATTTGTGCAGCACACCTGAATTCACTCAAGTAACAACTGCACATAGAACTGGTATCTGAAAGTACACTACATGCTATCAAAGCACTCGTTGTATCCCAGACCCCTTAGGGGCGCCGACAGGTACAGCCTGTGCTATAGCACTGCAGCTAACAGGGACCTTTGGCATGGATGCCAGAGATGCAGTGCTGACACGTGGGATAAGGATGAGCAGTAGTGGTGGTGATCCCCATTTCCAGCCACAAATACTCCCCCATACAGTTAAAAGCAATGCAAGCACACGTGACACAAGCTATGGATCAGCCACAGCAACGTGCCATCTAGATGGCATCCTCACTTTCTCTGATTTTGGTACAGGGATCCACTACATACAACTGAAACATGTCATCAGTGCAGTGACACCACAACACTGCATCTCCAAGGGTGGTTGCTTTGTACCCCTTCTAAGAGAAGCAGGGAGAGAGCTTGTATTTATTTTGCTGCCTTCAGAGCTGGATTCCCAGTTAATTCCTAGCTAAATAGTACTGTTCAGCCTGTCCTGTACAGATCTGATCTTCTGCCAGCTCACTATAAACTGCCTTCTTTCTTTCCCCAGGTATACACTCCACTTAGTAAGACAGAAGAGATGTGTCATACCTGTCTGAGATTCAGCCTGAACACGTTCACATGTCTTCTCCGCCTACAAATCAGTATGAGAAATCCAGTTAGTCAGAACTTTTCCATTGTTTTGCAGTATTTTGTGCTCAAGCCAAAGTAAGCATATCATCATTTTTACTTACCTTATTGTTGTCATTGCACAGTCTACTAATTGACACATAGTGTCTAATCTTTCTGTAGGCAAAAAACAGTGCGTTAATTCCCATCCAAACCTCAGGCTCTAATTCAGTGCTGACACACAAAATGGGTAATAGCAACAAATGAACATAAGGCAAATCCTGTTCCGACAGGAAGGCTCAGTGGGGAATGAAAAAAAAATAATAGCAGTTCTGCTGCACGTGATTGGAACACAAAATAGAAACACCTTTTTCAAAGAACATCCCTTCATCTTTCTCTTTGCCTCCCATGGATTCTTCTGGCCTATGGTAGGATGTGTCAGGTATGATATAACTAAAAAAAATTCATCTTGCAAGGCTAGCATATTAAGGTGAAAATACATTGATGTAGAGAGCACGAATTACTACTGAGGGATGAAATCAACCTGAAACACTTTTTTTTTTTAGGAAGCAGCTGAATGAAGAAGCTGCATTCAACCCCTCCCTCATGGCGACACGCCTTTCTGAACAAGTATCTCAGCCAAGTGCTTTTAATTAACATTCAGATCTCCTTGGAGGGCTTTGAAATTACTACAGCCAAGGGCAGGTGAGCACAGAAGGACAGTGCAGCTGAGCAGCAGAACAGAGCACAGGTGGGTTCTGTTGCTCCCAGCACCCGACACAGACAGATAGGATGGAGCACATGTGCTTCCTTATTAGAAGAATGAGGCACAAGTGTGCACACCTGGACTTCTGGCTCCTTGCTGGTAACAATTAGGAGAGTTTAACTTTCCTTGTACACAGCATATAAACTTGATTTTACCCTTGGAATTAATGCAGAGGTCTGAGGCTCCCTCCTTTGCCTATGTTTATTTTATACTCAGAAATAAGACAATCCCGTGCCTGCTGAGATGACTGAACTCTAAGCGAGCCCACATTCACACCCAGCTCATAGCTCCAGCTGTCACACTTACCCCCCCTGTCCAACAACAGGTAATATCTTCACATTTTGTTGTATGCTATCTCCATTTTTCTTTTTCGCAGAGTACATTCCTTGCCATTCCTGAAAAAGGAATTCAAGTGGAAGGAAGTTGAAGATGCAGTCAGCAGACCAAATACAGCGTTCTACATATTCTCCTTCATTTGGCAACTTAGAGGGGTCCAATGAAACAGGACAAGAAGATATAGCTTCATACCTTTCTTCAATGAAAACTCTTGTATAACACAAACCTAAGGGATCATTCTTAAGTGTCACAAAGGCAAAGAATACATCAGAGGAATATTTGATAGTAAAAAAGCAATGTGATGACAATGTTGGTTCAGATGCTACCTCTCTGAGGGAACGTGGGCCCACACACACATGGCAGTCCTCCTCCTGATGGTACCAGGAGCTGCTGGAGCCCCAGCACGTGCCCTGCAGGAGGGCAGCTCACAGCAGAGCTGCTGCAGAGGCCACAGGAGCACCTGCATGTTCAGTGGTGGGGAGGCCCTGCGCCCACTGCACAGCACGTGGTGGGACATCACATATCAGTAGCTAGAAGTGCCTTGGGATCCTGGTGCATTTACTTTCCGTGCTGCCTATTCGGCCTCAAAGCCTTTCAGAGATTTATCCTGGATTTTTGAGCAAAAGAGCTTAGAACATCTCCTGGATTCTGCCTTCCACCTGCTGACCTGCCCTCTAAAAGCACACCAGTCTCAGGATAACACTGAAGCAGACAATTTTTATCAGATTGTTGCTGCCAGTATCACTGTATTTTTTTTTTTTTTTTTAATAAAGCTTACAAATGGAACAAAAAGAGAAGGCAGAAAGGAAATTTTCAATTTGCAGAGAGAAGTCATTTTTATCCTCTAGAAATGAGACGTTTCTTTCCAGTGCGGAGTGTAAATTATTGCAAGGCCTCATCCTCTCTCTCAAATGAGACTCAGCAAATGACCCTCACTCCTTGTCTCAGACATGCTTATGAGTGTAATATTGTTCAGTCATTTCTGTTACTGAGTGGTAGCAGAGCCAGCAGGCTCCCCAGCGGCCCAAGGTCCCTCCACCAGCACTGCCTTCAGGAACATGGCAGCAGGCAAAGTTTACAGCCTTGCCTACACGTTTCCATCTCTACAGTAATTGTTACTGGTTGTTTTTTTGGTCTTTTTTTCTTTTTTCCTTAAAAAAGCATCAGATTTTAATCTGGACAGCTAATATCTACCAAATGATTAATAATTAATGCAATCCATCTCACTTATTAACAATGCAAACTACCCGTGCCAGCTGCTGTCCATCAGCTTAGCTCAACAGACCTTTGCTCACATCCTACAAATGCACATGAAATGCCTTCCCGAGGCACCCAGCACCTATTGCTTTATGTTGGACTGACAGACCTCACAGCAGAGCAGGCCAGAACACAGGCACAGACAGAGGAGTTTTGCATTTTTGCTAATGGAACCAACAAACACAGAGCTGCAGGGCAACGGGCTGCACAGCAGAGAATACCAACAGCTCTTCCAAAAATCTGCCAGAGGAAAGCTCTGTGAATAACAAATTAGGAAGCAGACATAACATCTCTGCATGAGCTGCATGAGGAATACAAATGAAGATAAGCCAACATCACAAAATTCAATGATGCCATAATTAGAAGTATGCATATCAATATTTTCTTGACAACCAGGATGAGGCAGAGATGAGCAATCAATTCCTAACCCAGGTAATAAAGATGGAATATGCACGAAAAGGGAAAGGCAGAAGGTACAGATTGGATAATTATCACATTGCAAGCGTGTGCCTTTCAGGACAGGTTTGGTTATTCACTGATGTGCTCCCTCTCATCAACAGAAAGATTTTTCAACTTGTGAACGTCTACAGCCTGTGACACTGTGGTGGGAAATGAGAGAGGAAAAAGACCAGCAGAATTCTGAAAAAATAAAAGGTCCAAGCCAAGATCCTGCTGCTCTGTTAAGTTCTCACAGGGATGTTGCTTAAACGTATCTCAGAACAGCATATGGTCTTGCAGAGCCTATTGGCAGTCCAGCAGAGAAGAGCTGCTTCCCAAGGCGTGCTGTCTGTCCGCCCATCATTATGGCTGTGTTACAGCAGCACAAACACCGCCATCGGTCACTTCTGTACCACCCACCAGGATGACTTCAAATGCAGAGTAAGAGCCACGCAGAGGACAAAGATAATGGCTTTACCCCTAATAGAGTGCGCTAGGAATCAATGCTGCAATTTGAGACTTCATTCAGAATGCTCTGGCATGCATCTATCCTCTGAAACATTCATTCGAGCATTACAAGGAATCATTCAGCCTGCCCTGTAAATCTGGTGCTCCTCACACTAGACAGCTCCTTGTAGAAACAGAGCAAAAATAAGCACAACGTGCAACAGAACCAATCACACAGAGCTGCCCTGCCCATCACGGCACAGCCTGGTGCAAGGACAGCCCACACCCACCACAGGGCTGAGAGAATCACATGCCTGGTCTGACGTATCAACAGCCCTTATCTCACTTCAGGGCAAGTGAAACTAATGTAAACAGATTTGTGTCAACATGTGGAGCTCAGGGAATGCAACCAATGCCATCAGAAGTAGAATTATACATTTCACCTTAATAAATGCAATCCGAATCACAAAGCACTGAAAAAGCACAAGTTGTTTTGTAACTCAGGTCTGGACAGACCTGACATCCCAGTAAGGTTAGCTTCTTGCAGATGACAGGCAGCTGCAGTAACAAGAAATGAGAGCAGCATCCTGACCCAGCCATCGCTATGCGCCACGCAGTTCACCATCTCTGAGGGTGATGCCTAGCAGCTCTTGTTTGGATATATGGGACTTGTTCACAGCGTGAGGTCCGTTGGTGCAAAAAGGGAAGTGCTGTGATAGTTCATCTTCTGAGGTTCCATTTAAAGACAAGATGCAATTTTTCCACAGCTCAGTTCTTCTAACGATCGCCAAATCTTACTTTCTATTGTTTTTGTTAGAGTACCGTGTTTATTCAAAGCAGAAGAACTCAACCTTTTAAAAGGCGAGTATCACAGAACACAGCTGGCTTTTTTGGCATGCTATAGCCTACAGTAACCAATGTATGGTTTATTGCAATGGGAAGCAGATTTTTAAGTTAGGATATAAAGTAATTGCGAGCCTCAGAGCAACAGACCAAATCAGAGTGACCCAGACAGAAATCAGGCACCTCTGAAAGTGCTGTAACAACTCATTTCAATCTAAAGCACCTTCAGAGGGATGGAGTATTTCAAAGGTTGCACCACACAGTCAAATTCTACTTGCAAATACTTCCTGTAATAACTTCATTTGTAATTCATTTTTCTAGAAATACATAAAAGTGGGGCTACAAGGATTGCATACTATAAAACGTTGCAAAGGGAAGTACAAAAACCTTGCAAACAGGACATATCCACTTGAAACAGTTTAAGCTGTTCCAGACAGACAGGTTTGAATAAGCAGTATTTCATTAGTCACCACGGTTGGAAAGTCCTAGAGCCAGGAATGAAATATGTTGCAAAGAAAGAGATGGATTAGGGTTAGATTTTTATCATTCATGGGGTGAAACACGTTTCCATTACTAAAGACATTTTTATCAGCACACTAAATTATTAAAACTTTGATCACTTCACATCTTGAGAATTGATGCTGTGGTTTTAAAGCCTGACACGTCTAACTTATCTGAATTATAACTTCATAAATACTCCCTTCTAACATCAGTTTTGTATTACACACATTTACTGAAACAGTTTGGGTCAGGCAACAGAGGTACAAAGCACTATGATCCCTAGCAAAGTCTGTTGCTTGGATTTCTTTGAGAAGACCAACACACACAGAAATGAGTGACACGTTCTTGTTGAAATGCACATGCAATCCGTATCCAGAGTGAAGGTTTCTTAAGGAACGCTTGTGTTAGCACCTTGATTTACACAGTAGGACTCACTGCAACTTTGCATCGATGCTTTTGCATCACTGCCTCCTTACTCAAAGCGCCATGCTTCATTTTGCCATCTCCCCTCACAGTGCCAGTAACACAGTGCTCCCAGCTGGCAGCCAGCACGACCCCGTGAGCGACCCGTACTCAGGTTGGAGCACAGACAACGACGTGTCTACAAACACCAACTCCCAAATCCCCTTCTGTTACCTCCGTGATTTTCCTCCTCTCGGGTACGATGACACATGCAGTGACACCAGAAGCACTTACAGCTCATTGCCAAAACACAGATGAAAGCTCCATGATGGTCCTCACACTGCAGCCACAACAGTCCCAAAGGAACGTTGTGGAGATACCTGGCAAGAAGCCATGCCTCTGCCTAGAGACCCCCCTTGGATTTCTCATGTACTTTCTGGGTGTGACAAACATTTCTAGTAGGAGTCAGCTCCCATGCTATTAGAGGATAAACGATATTGGCAGCCAGCAGCTGACACTGCCTATCATTCTCAAGTGATTGTAAAAACATCAGAAAAGACATCTTCACTTTCTGAAGTTGCAGATCAACTTCCACATTTCAAATTAAAATACTTCCACATTATTTTTTTCTCATTCACACCCTTCTGGATAACGTGCTTTCATTCTAGTTTTCTTTTCTACGCTTTTTGCTATATACAGCATATGTTATAAACAATCCTGGAACCACAGAATGGCTTGGGTTGGAATGGACCTCAAAGATCATCAATTCCAAACCCCACTGCCAAAGGCAGGGCTGCCAGCCCTTAGATCAAGTACTAGATCAGATTGTCCAGGGCCCCATCCAACCTGGTTTTGAGCACTTCTGGGGATGGGACATCCATAGTCTGTCTGGGCAGCCTGTTCCAGCACCTCACCACCCTCTGTGAAAAACTTCTCCCTTACATCCAATTTAGATCCTTCCTCCTTTCCTTTAAAAGCATTCCCCCTTGTACTATCAAATAAATACAGCAAGTCAATAATTTTCATAAAATGTGCAGCTCTTCCAAACAATTGAAGAGGAAGAAGCTGTTAAAAATGAGCAGTTTTTACCTCCTTATCTTGTTAAAGTAATAAAGGTGTAAGTGCTCTATGGCTGTGAAGCTGCACATATATCACGTGCCATCTCTGGACAACAATAAAATTCACAAACAGAAAACGAGAAGCAGTACAATGGCATTACTTACCTTTCCTATCTTTATGCAGGAATTAATAGTATCTAGGAAATCAGCTTTTTTTTCATTTATAGGCACTTCTGTTAGTTCCTTTCCTATTAATTCACCTATTTGATAGCCCATCACTGTTTCAAATGCAGGATTGACGTACTGTGGAATAAAAACAAACAAAAACGTTCAACAGTACTAAGAGCACATCAGATCACTTTTTATCTATTTGCTAAATCTAGCAAATGGAACCTTTCCCCCAGCCTGGAATAAATCTCTGTATGCACTGCTCCTGAAAAAGGTATCAATGTTTTTTTTTTCCCATAATAACAGAATGTGAACGCCTCACACTTTGCAGTGTTTCCATGTGACAGATATGGAAAGGGCACATCTGGATGCTCCCTGCTCCTAACATTGCTCCCCTGGCCTATAAAGGAAGAAAGCCCTGCCTGTTGGAGCTGCAGGACTCCCTCCTCTTGGTTCCCCTGTGTTCTGGGTCTGTCCACAGAACAACAAAATTCAGCCTGAAAAAGTGTATTTCCAAGCTGCTCCAGGACAGGCGCTGTTCTTTTTGGGGAAGGGATGTAGAAACCACATTCTTCAATGAAATTGCCATTGTCAAGATCTGGGTCAAGAGGGTACAATTTATATGCACATTATAACTCCCAGAGGCTTATACTCAACCTCTTTACTGATAATAAAATCACTCCTTGCATCCTTCACAGTCATGCATGGAACTAACTCCCTTATAAAGATGATGTTCTTCAGGAATGCAAACCTAAGCACAGTTTCTCTTCCACTTTTAAACACATTCTTAGGAGATGATTACATTCAAAAATCCTCATTCGACAAGAACTATCAGGTTTATTTAAAAAAAAAAAAAGTGTTGCACTTTTATTTAAATAGAGCACCAATTTGGTTTAATTTCTAAAGGATACAATTAATATCCAGTATTTTTAGACGAAAAAAAAAATGTGTACAAGCCAACAGCTGTTTTCTTTTGTGATATAAAAAAATTACGAAGAAGAAAACCAAAACTGTAAGTTCTTATTTTTTTCAGAAACAACAGTCTCCCTCAAAACTGCCTTATGTAAGATACTTCAAATGGAGAAAATTCTACTCTACAGTGAATCTCACTTCAGCCTTATCAGAACCATTAAGTTAGGTTAGATTCTTGTATCACAAAGAAAAAAAGTAAATGTAATCATGAATGAAATAAAACACAGCCTGCAGAGCAATTTTCTGTTCTTATAAAAATAACTGGAACAAACCTGTATTACATGGTCTTCACTTGTGATCTCAATGGCTTCTTGACTTTTCTCTAATGCTGTGAATAATGAATTGCAAGCCCTGGAGACGAAAAATGACATCTGATTAGCTTTGATCCACATAATTCTTACTGCAAATGCTAATAAGCTATTGTAATTCCATACTGAACAAAGTTGTACTTTAAGGATTAACGTATTTTCTTTAGCTATCTGACATTCTATAATTTACTGCAGTACAGGAAAATGGATGCTTTTTTAAGGATATGGCTGAACTGGCAAATGTTGTTGATGACGTTTTTGCTAAAATTACCTTAGTTTGAATTGTGCCCGCACCTCTCCAAATTCCAGCTGAATTAACTCATTGTAACAGGCCATGATATTGGAATTTTCTACATATCTCTGCAAATAAAACATTAGAAATAATTAGTACACGTTTCTGTACTCAAGGGTATGAACTCAGCTTTCTTTTGCCCAATGGAGAACAAAAAAGGCTCAGATATGCATAAAATAAACATGTTGCAATGTAAGCAATTTGATAAGGTTATTTTTTTGGAACTAGAAAAATTCTAGGCCCTGACAGCAATGACCTGAGTATCTTCTCTGATGTTTTTTTGCAACTTCTCATTTTAATCAGGTACGAGCCTCAATGTTACATCTTTGCTCATGATAAACCACCATAGATGTTGATAGCTGTGGGGGATGGGATTATCAAAGATAAGCCACCACATCAAGACTGCTAAACAGAGCTTTCTGTGCTTTGCCATTAGTCCAATCTCCAAGGCTCTGATCTATAAATAATTCAGAACCTGTGTCAGATTACTGATGCGCCCACTGGAATGAGTCTGTGCATATGAGTGCAGTTATTTTCAGGCTTTAGCATTTCCTGTATTAGGACCCTGCTATAAATAAGAAAATGGATTGCAGTGCAATGGCAAAAAAATCTGGTCAGCATGCAACCAATATACTCTGAATTACAATGGTAAAATTGTGCACATTTTTGTTCCATTGTCAGCTAAATGCAATCAGGAATCCACTCAACTGACAGGCTAATAAGCACCTTTCCTGCTTAATTGCAATAGTTGCCAAGGAACAGATTCAATGTGATACTTTTCAGGTCTTTCTAAACAAAAGATAATAGCATTTGACAGTGTCTGAAACCTGTTTACAGATGTGAATTGGCATTTGATAGAAAAGATCTCCCACAGCATGCTCTGCTGTTCATTGAAGCCACTTTTTGGCTCTGCTACAGTAATTAGTCAATTTTGCCAATGTCAACCTATAAATCAGAGCATCGTACACTTGTTGTGAAATAAACTTACATTGAAGAAATGTCTCAATACCACTTCTGGTACTCCTGAGACCACCCACCTACTTAATCAGCACTATTCTAGCTCTACTGTAGTTCTGAATGAGGAGCTATGTAAGAATGAGCTGCACAAACAAGACTTACAGGTGGGATTACTGACACAGCCAGTGACAGTTTTGGAATGGCACAGCTAACTAGTAGATTATAAAACAAACATACCCTTGTGAAGCCAGCAGAGATCAGGGGCAATATCGATGACTCTTCACGATCAGCATGCCTTTAAAAGAAGGATAAAGGCAGATATTGGTTTTGTAATCAATTGAAGCCCAATTTCACAAGCCACTGACCTACCAGTACCTGTACACCAGATGTCACATGATGGGATAATACGCCTAGATCCTAACAGGATCTATGAATAAAACTTTTTTTTGTCTACGACAAACTCATATCTTTGGAACAGATAAGCCAATATATTTTCCTATTTGTAAGTAATGAGCTTCCTGCATCGCAAACAAGTAATGCTTCAAACAATTTAATTAACTAGACTGTTGCATGGATGCTTTTTTGGTACCAGGTCCTTGTTATTTATGCTGTCCCTATCCAAAGATGCACCTGAAAGTCTACATGAGCAACGTTTTAAGAAATGTTTTGTTATCTGCATATACCAAACCTTAGCGGACAACTTAGGGTGGCTGAATGATGATGGATTTTCCGGTGTTGACAACCCAGCACCTACTAGCAGCTCACTTCAGAATGACATACTCCTAAAATGAGATATCTGAATCACTCTGAAAATCTTGGCTGTATCAACTGTTAAGAGACACTCCAACATATGTGATGTATGAGTGGAATCTGGAAGAAAGGTCATTATGTTAGATTTCTGTAAACAAGCAGATGGAAGCTGGTCACGTCTAGCAGATGGCACAATAGCTTTTCTTTATGTCTGAAATTTCTGGTCCGATGGCATCTCTTGTTTTTGTTTTCCATGCACTTGTTTCTTAAGCACAAAGAGAATGATGCCCATCAAGAGTAAGCGGGGAGACAAGGGCAGAAAATATCTCCATTCCTCATGCCAGCTATCTCAAAATGCTGCCTCTCAAAAGTACAAAGAAAGAGATCAGGAATACTGCAGGAAAGAACAACCTCAACAAACTAAACTGCAGGAAATTGAAGGATTGCAATCCTCAGAGAGAAGCCCTTCCATATGCTATTGGCTAAATGTCAGGCTTTTTCACAAATACGCTTCTTGCAAGAAAGGAAATGTGTGAAAGTTCTCACTCTGTGAAATCCTGAATAGAGACTACAGAAGGCATGTGTTAGCACACAGGAATTTGAAACAACCAACTAGTTGGGAGACAGACTTACTTTTGAAGTTTCCCTAACAGGGGTAATAGACATCTGAAAAGTTTGAGAACTCAAGCTTGTCACTGCAGGGAGCCATTACCTTGTCCCAGCACACAATATGAACATTTTGAAAAGACAAAATCAACTGCAGGGTTTTTTTCCCTTTTTGAGTAACTTCCTAATTGTGAGTCAGCAAGCCCAGCTTCCAATTTCTCCTAGCTTTTAAAAAGGACTTGCTGGCCCACAGAACCACAGGGGTCTTTCATACACATAAAGAAGCTCTTGAGTTAGTTCACTGTTTCTCCCCTGCTCCTTTTCTTCTCCTTTCTTTGGTATTACTTTGATAAGAGATGATTCTGATTGTAGAAGCAACGGTTCCTATAGTCATAAGACTTCCCAACATAAAAATAATAAAGACTATATTCACAATGGAATCCTCTGAAATGTTTAATGAGGATCTGTTGTTTGGTAGTGATTGTGGTGGAAAGCAGGATTGTTAACGGAAAATTTAAACACCTCAGAATTGGCTTCCAGAATAAATGTTTTCTGAGAAACGGCCAGTTTCAAATTGTATTCAGAGAAAATTAGCTCAAACCCATTTCCAGTTAAATATATTGCATTTTTGTTACTTCTACGTTACTTTATGATATATAAGTAGTGTGTTCAAGAGGGAGGAGGAGGAAAAAACATGCACTTCTATACTGAGATGTCTTAACAGTCCGTGTTACTTTCAGAATTTCCATGCTCAGATGCTGTTTCTCACTGCTCAAACTGTTCTATAGTTTTTCCTTAACTCTACTGATCTCCTCTTTGTGATGTGATTATTCAGATTGAAAGACAGATCGAGAGTTCAGTGTTATATTTATTAATATCCAAACACAACCTATGAGGCAATTCCACAGTTCTGCACGTGGGGTTGCAGAGGTTGAGTCAAGCCTCTTCAGTAAAAAGTGGAAATCATAAATCCTGTGGCTAGCAATGGTGACAACTCTACATGACAAAATCACATAAAGTGATAAACTTTACAAGAATTTCTAATTCAAGCTTTTTTTTCACTGCAGGATTTACATTTGCAGTGTTAAGATTCACACTTTGTGGGTGAAATTTATAAGTAAAGATGTATTTACCTTCGTACTACACCAATAATGACTGTATTTTCTGAGGGTTTCGTTGTTCTGATAGACCTTTAAATAAAGAGAAAGAACATTTAACATCTTTTACAGTTTGCATTTCAGAAACTGTGACCGTACAGAATCTTCATACGCTATTTTTTTTAACATGCCTCGACTGCATGCTTTGATTTAACAATAGCAAAAAAGTTAGATCTGAAGCCTGCAGGATTACTGAGAAAAGAGAATAAATGCAGCAATGCCTGAAACTCCATGTCAAAAAAAGGACATACAGAATGTACGTCAACTGAAACCTCAAATGCTGTCGAGGGGAACAGCAAAAAGTCAACCTTCTGAAATGGCTTGAATGCGTTAGTAGAAAAGAGCTAGTTTCAAGAATTTGGCCTCACAAATTTAAGGAGCATTTCACTTTACAGGGGATGGAAGGTAAAAATGAGCAGTGCTTCTATCTCGCAAACCTGGAGCCAGGTATTTGAAAAAACATTCCACTATGGCAACAAATTTGCACTCTGTAGCTCCACGCCAGGTCAAGCTTCAACTGTCCTAGCAAACAACCAAAAATGCCAAAGCACTGAGATAACATTGATGAAAATGGACTTTTGTCAAAAAAAAAAAAAGAAAGGCAAACAGTAACATTCAATAGATTTTATAGATGGGTCATAAAAAAAGCAAGAAATCTTTCCTGACGAGTTATCTACATAGCTATTCATTAATTACTCTGAAACGGTGCTTACCTGCACAATGCTTCTGCATCAAAGTATCTGGAATGTCTGTGGTCTATAATGATAATTTCATGGTGTTTATCAAGAAAACATTCCAGTGCAGACTCAGGCGTCCTGGCAATATTACATCGAAATCCAGCTTTCTCACAGGCCCAGCAGAACCCGTTGCTCTGGTTATCTTCTTTGGCAAACACTAGAAGTACCTGGTTCAAATACAGAGAATCATTACTAACAAATCATATAAATACATTAGAATCCATGACTTCTACCCACTTTTAACAAGGTTAGCCAACATGAAGTCACACAAGATGGAAGTATTTGTGTATATGAAGACCCCTGTGACTCCTGTGCCAAGCTTGCCATGAGATTTGTATCACAGAAGGGAACTACCATGCTGGAAGTCCAGAACTGGAAGTCAGGAGAGCTATGATTTGCTCTGTCATAACTTGCTGAACAACTGCCAGTAGCATTCTTCTCTCTGAGTCTTTTTAAAATCAACACAATTCCCAGAAGTTCAACATTCCTTATGAAACATGTTTTAAATTCTACGGTGGAATAGTCTATGAAAGACAAACATGAAGTCTACTAAGGAAGACTTCCACTGACGTGATTGTGCTTTGCTTCAGGGCAATATTTCATAGAGAATAGTTCATTTTGCAGAGAGAATACGCAGACTGATAGAGTATACATCTATGTTAATGCTGCTTCTGTGGACGACTCAGTAGATGCAGTCTTCTGGGAAGGATGGATAAACCAGACCAATATTTTGGCCCACTGTCTCAGGACACCAATCTTTCAGTAATTTAATCAAACTACACTTAAATATATGCTTTGGTTAGACAACAATGTGCAGCATGTGTAACTCATACCACATCCCACTGCCGTTTATCTTCTGGGTGACTTTAGGAATTCTGTGCTGGTTACACTTTGGACCAGGTTGATGGAATGTTTACCAGTAAATCTTAACATTTCCCTGCAGTGCATATTTTTTAAGAATGAAGGACTTAGTACTCATTTAGTTCAGATTCCTTTTATAGTAACCTTTGCAAACCTGCTTGAAAAACATGTCATACTTTGGCTATATTTAGTGGAGTTAATTTATAACACTCTTAAGAGTGGAATAATGGTTTTCAGCATTAGCACAGAGCAATCAGGAGATCTTATTTGTATGATCACCTTCGGCAAAAATGTAATGTTGTCTGACCTTTCTTTCTCTCCTATCTGCCAACTCTCACAAGGATTAACTGGTAGAATGTTAGATTGGCCTATGACTGGACAGAAGTCATACAACCATTAATAACCATAAAGGGGGCCGGAAACATTCAAGGAATGTTTCTGATTTATACCTGGAGAAAAACTGGATTAGGTTGTCCTAATATTTGATGTGAGATGATAAGACTGTCTGTTCTGACAATAGCTCAGGAGGACTTTGAACTGTTCCTGAAGACAGACATTTTCAAATCAGCAGTCCAGATAAGTTTCACCCAAGAGTTTTGTAATTAATCACTGAGGAATATCTTGGATTATTAATACTTCAGTATGCCACAAGACACGGGAGAATTTTCAAAGGATGTTCAAGGGAGTCAGGTCCCATCCCAGACAAAAGAAGGGGACAGCTGGCATATGATCTTTATTAATAAAGAGATAAAGGAGTTTGAAGTAATGCCAGTCAACAACAAATAATAATTTAAAAAAAAAAAACCAAAACAATTACACGGATTGCCAAGCTCACTTTCTGTCTTCTGTGATACTGCAAGTTTTGTTGATGCTAGTAGTACTGCTGGTGTAATAGACTTCACCAGGACATTTGACTGAGCACTGTTCTGATGAGATTTTGATTAAGTAAATGCAAAATGCATTAAATAAAATGCAAATCATGGAACATACTACATTGACCACAACAGAGGAAATGGCTATAGATGGCTCTGTTTCTGTGAGTTGAGAGACGTTTGGAGAAAAGAGTTTGTCAGGATTTTTAGAATATCATATATAATGTGGTTACAGCCTGTTATGCGCATGCATATCACTTGGCAAAAACACTGTGACGATCCCCATACCACAAAAACTCCAGACATACATCCACAGTTAACTTCTGTGATATCTGAGAAATTAAGACTTCGGTTGGAACCGTAGCTCCTACCTGAAGTTGATCTTGATGAAGTCTCATAGGGCCAAACTGCACATCTGTAACTGGTGACTAGAAAATATAAAAAAGGATCTTATTAGCACATACACACCTAGAGAAGAAGCAAAAATAGCTCTGTTAGAGAAGACTTATTGATTACTGTTGCACAGATATACTAGCACCGTTACAACGGTCTTGTTCTGCTTTTGTAAATGCGTGTGCTGAGCTGTGTTAACACCATTATAAATCAGGTCAGTTTTGACTGTTGCATTTTTAAAAGAATGGATTAGTCCAGAAAGTTTTGTAGACAAACTGTTGTTATTTATCTGGTTTTTGTAACCCCTGTATGACATGAGCTGCCTTGCAAAATACAAAAGCATTTTAAAAATTAAAAAAAAAAACCAGAAACAAAAAACAAAAATAAAAACCCAACAACTTCTGAAGAGCATTGAACCTACTGGAGAAAGGCAAAAGAATGTTACTCCTAGCATTTCCTATGTCGTAGGTGCCCACGAGTGATACAAAAGCACATAAATGTAGTAGCCTCATGGATGCTGGGCTGTGTCCCCTCCTTCCCACCCAGCCCCTCCAGGGTGGGCATCAGAACCCAGATATCTGTGTGACATTGCATGCATTCAGCATGTAGCTTGGCTTTGAGAAACCCTGTAAAATGCTGCTGTGGTATGGCATGCTTTGCGCATGCAGTGATTTCTGCACTAGATGCTGTTCTAGTAACTCAGCCCAGCAGCTTAGCTTTGTGTGCAAGTCAGGATCTTTCTTCCTCACATGCCACTGGAAGCGATGGAGGTGAATGGCCCAGGTGCTGCTTATGGCAGCTGGCTCCAATGCAATTAATCATTGGGTACCACTGGCTGGAGTGCAGGCTTCAACACTAACGACTTTTCAAGACATCTGGGACAGACGTTCTCAAGGAGATAAACGTATAAATACAGAGGACACTAATAGGATTGTGTAGGTTAGAGTCTTTGGGAATTCCCACTTGGCAAGTAACTGCGTTTTCATGTGCTTAAGTAGCTCTCATCTCTTATCTCTGAAATGAAAACTAGAAATCAGGAGTAACAATGCTCCTGATTCCAAAAGGGTTGCAGTGTCCGGCCAACGGTCCCTGGAGAGCACAGGCTCTGCAAAGATACTGGAGTGAAAACACAGCAGAAAAATGCTATGGGTAACGCAGTAAATGGAAAACATCTCCAGATTCTCATGTACAAAGATCTCTTGAGTACAAAGGTGTCATTTTTACATTGTTGTTTTTCAAAGTAAAGCCACACTTGAAGATCAGATTTATTGCTTTGCACTCTAGAACGTTTCCAATAAGTAATTTTAGAGAAACCTCACCACATCCCACAGAAAAATCTTTTTGAATTACATGCTCTATTCTTTCTTTGACCTCATTGCTCCATTGCTCAGCCCTCTGAGTTTCTCATGTGTGATTTTATTTATTTATCAACTTGGAAATCATCAGGGTAACATTAAATGAGCAAGAAACACAAATCAAGAAAAAATGGCAACGTAGCGCTTACAAAAAAGGAGCCAGAGTTTGCTATGTTATTTCAGAGGGCCCCAAAAAGCCAGCATTAAAATTGTGTGGGTGGGCTTCAGGTTTACTCTCAGCCATCCTGGATTCAAGTGGCTTAATTTAAATACTCTCTGGTCAGTTCTTATAATTTTAAGACCCCAAACCTCTCTTCCATAGGAAAAAATCAAACTGCTTTCTCCTCCCTCGAGGCCCATCATCCACTTTTTCCAAATCTGCACCAGAAAACAGCAAATAGTTCTGCTGACAGTGCACGGAGCAGAAGGAGATCCAACCCCATCTGCCAGGGCTGTGCTGGCCCTGCAGCGCTGCCAGCAGTGACTCCTTGTTCTCAGAGGGATCAGCAGGCATGCCCGAAGGACACAGAGGGGGTGTATCTATTGAATAAGCGATGCCTTTCTACAGTCAGTTCTCTGGCCATGACCGCATTTCAAATTAAATTTTGCACTATTTATTTTGCTCTCCAGCTGCCAGCATAAAGCAGCAAGTGTTACTGTTACGGTTCCACCGTGAGCTGCAGGGCACAGATTCGGAGCTGAGCTCTGAAGTTTGGGGTCTCTGAACCCCATGTCTCAGGGCAGTGCACTCCCACACCCAGTTCCAACACAGACCAAGCTCTATGAAGTTATGCTACAAGATTTATCCTACAGGGAATTCGCGGAGCCTGCAAAATGCTTTTATGCCAGCAAACTGTGGCATTCTGACACTGAAAATACCCATGCATGCACCACTGAAGCTTAAGTTACAGGCACTGCCCAAATGGGAAGCTGTCATTACACGTTAACTGCCTGTCCTGGGCCGAAGAAAAACCCTGCTCTGCATCTCCGCTACAAAACATCAGTGAACTCCAGTTAATTATTAGTCCTGTTGAAATCTGTTCAATCACTTGATTAATCATTTCAGCTCTTTGTCTGCTGCTGATAGCACTCGGAAGCAGCGTGCTGATTAAGTGCTGTGTCAAAAACCAAGGCTGCAACAAGGGTGAGCTGAAACTCTATGGATGAATGAAAAGAGCTTTATGAACATAAGCTCACAACAAACCAAGCCCAGCCAAGGCTCGCACGTACTGTAACAGCACAAACACATTCTCATTCACTCAAGAATTTTGCTTTCCTACTGAAAAAAGAACCAACCCCAGCCTGCTCTAAGTGCTCACACACAGCACTGCAGCCATCCCGTGTTCTCTGACCCACTGCCTGTTGTAACCACTAAACTGAGAACACTGCAACTGCTGATAGCAATACTGCATGTTTCCCATGCTCAGAGATAAGCGAATGTTTGATAAATAAAAATAACTGAAATAAATACAGACCCAAACAACCATGACCGATCTGATTAAAGTACAACAGACTCGGCGCTGACCTGATATAACCTGGTACAGTACTTGTCACCATCAGTCATTCCTCACATTTTGCCAGGACAAAATCGACAGCAATGGTCTTTCATGGTGGCTGCTGTTTAAGTTTTTTTTCTTCCTACAGCTACAAAAGCCCTGTGGAGTTTGCCCAGCGAATAAATATAGTAAGGACTAAGGGTGGACATAAAGCCAGCTCAATCCGCACACTCCCTGCGGCGATAAACTGCCTGGTTGGAGCGCAGGACACATCAAAGCAGCCTGCATTCCGCAGGTCTCTGTTTGCTAGAGGTCTCACATCTTGGCTCCCTCCAGCGCGCCTCTCCTACCATTACCAATTGGAGAGGAGAGCAAACTAAAAGGCAGCGTCAGCCCCCCGCACCCTCTGGCCATTAACTCCCATGCAGTGCTCCGCTATGGTGCGGCAAACACATTTCTTTTTTAGAGCTATGCTCTTAGCTCATTTCTTTCATGAAGTTTTTGTGGGATGTTTTACAGCAGAGCCTCGGGCTGCCTGAGGCAACCTGCTGACATCCAGGTTTCAAAAGCAGGCGATGAGAAATGGTGAGCTGTTCAACACCAGGTAACTGCCCATTCAAATAAAGACTTCAGCCCTAAGGCCCTGATTCATTATTTTAGGACATGGATAACTACAGTGACATAAGACTTCATCACCGGGCTTATTGGACTGCTGTCAGAAGAATTCATCATTTTACTCAGATCAATACTTTAACACATCATAAAAAATGTGTTTTATTTAGTTTTAAAATGCATACTTAAGTTTTGCCCATGCAGTTGGAAGGAAGACTTGACTCATCACAGCAACAACCAAACACCAAAACATGCTCAGAGCCTTAGGATGGCTAGAATACTCAAAATTCAGATTATGCTAAGAAAAACAAAGGGATGAATTTTACAAAGGAAAAAACATATTTCCTTAACCTGCTGTGCTAAGCATGGATTTATCACCCCTGAGAGGGAAAGCTCAGACTCACAGGTTCGGATCATACCTCAAACTTCAACTCCTTTGGAATCCATTAATGGCAGAAATTTGAATTCCACATGATAACATCAGTTCTCAAAAACCTCAGCCAAACACTTGTGGATGCTGGAAGGCAGAAAGTACCCCATCGGCTATCAGAGCAATTCCACAAAGAGAATAACCTGGATTTGCTTCACTGTAAAGTAGGAGTCTGGCCCCACAGTTACTCCTTTGGCCATTTGGAGGCCACAACAATTAGATCAAAGAACAGGAGGGAATAAAGCACCTAGGGTTACCTGCCTTCATTTGACAGATTCAAGGATGGAGGCAAACCAGGCTCTAAAAGACCCGAATCTGTACTTAGTTCATCTTTTGCTGAAATACAGAGCTCTAGAAGGCAGTTAACATTTATCAAAACTGCTGTTCAGCCCAGATGAAACCTGCTAATTCTATCCCTTGATATCTTTTCCTATTTTTGTTTCATAAAAAATGTAGACAAATGTCACAGACTCGACAATTTAAATAATGCAGCATTCTGACTCAATGCAATTTGTTCTTACGAAATCCAGCATTTATTCTAAATCTGGCTCCCCCCTGATGCACCTCTGTCAACAAAACAATATGGAGTCAGAGCTGTATTTCAAGGTCTGAAGATCACCTGAAGTTCTGCTATGATATCTTTATTTATTTATTTTGTTTGTTTGTTTGTTTCCAGTATTAAAATAATTTCTACAGGAATTATTTATGATGCTGCCATATGGTGATACAGCAACCAACACAAGCAGTGAGATATCATACCCTCTGTTCCCAATTTCTGAAGTTTTAGTAATGGTTGTGAATCAGTTTTACATAAATTAGCCCTTGGGAGGCAAGCTCTGGCCTCTGATTCACATCATTAGGAACACAAAATTTGGAGAGCTTGCCGTTTTTGTGAGAAGTTCTATGGAGCACAGTGAGTTGCCTCTCGAGTGAGGCTGCTAAGCATACCATAGGACCCATGCTCTTATTCCTGAGCTCCTGGTGACCCCTTCAACTGGGTACGTTGTTTGTTGTATTCTGGACCTAATTCCCATCTTCATTGCTTCAGAATTAGTCTGAATCCAATACATACAGCTAAGTTAGAACAGAATTGGAGTAATATAGTTACGAAATTGGGCTTACTGCATTCTAGCACACTTTAAATACAATTGAGAATTCATTCCGCACCTTTTGGAAAATCTTCCCGTATTTGTAATACGAAATTACTGTTATCATGTTGCAAGCATGACATTATCAGAGGTGAATCATTTCATTATTTTGGAAAAAAAAAAAAAGAAAAGAAAATGCTGTCCCAAAGGAACTTTTATAATTATGTGCAGTGTGGTAAGGCCTGGGTGGCTTCTGGCCCAGACCAGTGGCCCACTGCGGTCAGCTCTGTACAATTACAGAACAGAAGACAGTAACCTCTACCACTGTTAAAGGTCAGAACTTCTACACAAAGCACACCAACAGCTCTAAGGATTCCTTCAGCTCTTGACAGGATATTTAAATGATAAATGTCATTAACGCTTAGCATGCTTACAGCACAATCACACAGATCTCAAACCTGCAGAGGCAGCTCATGAATCCACATGATGTTTTCTAACCAAAGAGAACACTGTTGAATGGGAACCAGTTCTCACATCAGAAGATATTCAAGTCCAGCAAGTGGCATCTGCTGCAGCAGTTCTCTGACCCAGGGATCCTTTAGGGATCTGCATGATATACACAAGCACACTGGGCTTGAAATGTCATCTGTTTGTCTTTATTTTGCATTAGATTGGAAAAATGTGAAACAAATATTCTACAACAACCCCAGAAACGTAAATACCCTTAACAACGGTCTGTGGTCCATCATCATCATTTTGTCAAACACCTTCATGACCAACCAGCACGGAGTTTAAAATGCCCTACACCTTCACCACCTCAAAACCTGAGCTGATTCACTGGGGTCTCCCCTCAGGCTGCCCACTGTGACTGGAAGCTCTCCTGGAACATCACTATGGAGGCCACATACGCACAGACCTCAGCTGGTGGCTGCGGGCTCTCCCCACGCTGGATCCCTGGAATGCTCACTCAACTACAGCCAAATATTTCTGTGTGGTGAGGACATGCTGTAAAGCATTTGTAGTTATATCCTGCGCTGAAGAGAAAAACAGCAGCTTAAATGATCTGGCTTGTACTTTAGAAGAATTTTTTAAACCCTGTAATAACAGTTTTCTATACATAGGTTGCACAAATGGATGCCTTTATCAAGGCAAAAAAAGTAGTAAGAACAGTTTCAGATTTTCAAAGCTAAACGCGGTTCATAAGCATTTGTCTTTTTGGAGAGTCCAGTTTAAGAATGTGTAAAATGCAGAAATTGAACTGCTTCAGATGAAAAGAGAGGGCATCTTCAGGATATTAGTAACATATTCTGTTTTATTTGTTTTAAACAAAATTTAAGTGTTGGCTCGAATATCTGGCACTTCGGAGGGGACATGTCATCTAAATTCAGAGGCCCACAGTATTTTGGGGGTACATTGGGGTTTGCAAGCCAATAGATCCAGCACTGACTTTCTCAACACCTTCTCTAACTCCAAAAGAACTCATCCCTCCTGCTGCCTCAGGTGTATGAATGTTGCAGGCCAGCTGCAGCATCACTACTTCCCGTCCCCCAGTTGTGTGGATGCTTCCACACAAACACTGCATTCTTCTGGCCCAGAAGGAAATTCTTGCTGCCTGCACTTTCACAGTTGAGCTGCACAGCAGTCTGGGAGATTTAAATACGGCACAGTGGTTCTATTGTTTAATAATATTCAAGCCGCTTGCTCTCTTGTGATTCCGCAGAAGCCAGAAGATCCCGGCAAGAAGCAATAAGTGCTGATCTGTTTTATATTTGTCTACCAGTTCTCTTCCTTCTAGCAGCTCCCACTTGTTAGTTTTTAGAGATGATTAGAGACACATTAGGATACAACAGATCTCCATCACTGTCACTGTAAGCTTTATTTTTTGCTTTATTCATATGGATTTCAATGGCATTTTCATTGAACCATCTGGATTTTAATGGGTTCAGTATCTAAAAGGAAATTCCAGTCTATTAGGAAGATTTCCAAATACTGTTTTTATGTGTCAAATCAAATTTTCATGCCTTCATCTACCAACACTAATTGCCACAAACAGATCAAGCAAAGCAAGAACATGTAGCACAAAATAGCATGAACCTGCCAGTGGGTCTGTTAGGTTTTCTAGAAAACCTCTGCTCCATCCTGAGCCCCCCTTTTATTAAGGAACAAACTTGATTTTCCTATTGCCATTAACAACTTACTGTTCATGCTGACATGGTGGAAGCCCGAGCCCTTGGCAAATGTACAGTCAGAGCAACACCACATTACAAAAAGAGCACAGGTAAATGACATGCAATAGGCTGACAGCACAGCCTGCCTCCTGGGAACCCCCATGTTCCCAGCTGAACAACTTAGAAAATTTTACAGGAAAAATCTTTATATAAATTTCCTCACTGAAAGGCAAATCTGAGGCATTACACTGTGGGGAAAGACAGCTGTACTGACCACAATAATTCTTTCTATCTGCTGCCACTCGCTACCATGACAGAATACAGATCAGCACAGGGAGATATTCAGTAGTGATAGCAAACATTTCAGGATTTTTGTTTACTGAATGCCACTGTCCATTAATAATTGAGAAAACCAAAAGTAATGTTCTTGGCCTCTTACAAATGGAGAACTTTATCTCCAATACATCACAGAAAGCTTGAGATTACAAGCATATTCGAGACATCCTTTAAAATAAATACTAGGAAATTCATAGCACCGTGTCCTCTCTTCTGCTCTCCAGCATTCATTTAGGATGATCATACCAGAGACCAACAGGATTACACCAGGTTTTATCATGGGGAGCAAACAGACAAATGGATTTAAGAGAGCTGGGATCCCTCCTTTCTTCTGTCCGCTCAGAATTTCACTAGCAGGGACAGTGGCTGCTAGAGGCTGCTTTCCTCTCACACAGACGCCTCTTCATTTCGGAGGACCCACCAGGTAGGCTGAAACCCGACAGAGGCCTTGTGCTCGCGCCTGGGTCAGGAACACACCGCACTTCTGCCAGCCCACAGCGCCCTGAAATGTTACATCGCATGCGCTGTTCATGGGATTGCTCTTGGTTTTTTTTCCTTACGTACAGTAGAACCTTTTTACAGTCACACCAATCCCTCTGAACTTTGCATATCTTTACTAACGTGGATTTTTTCATTATAACCAGAATTCCACTTTTAATTTTAGCTCTCTTGGCGAAAAGAATTTCACTCTATCTGCATTTGTGGTAGGCACACTCCAGCACTTTTATTTAACTCAAAACATTACTTAATGAATCTAACTGCATTACTATGTTTGCTAAGAAATAATCTCCACAGCCCCAGTTCTCCCCTTACCAAAGAGCTGCCGAGGTGCCAAAGATGACACTGCTGAAATAAAATGAGTTAGCACGGAGCGTGCTTTTGCCTCCAGGAATGCCTAAGCAACCAGTACGTTACCACCTCCCAGTAAAGTTTCACACACCAAAACTGGGAACCAAGCTCTCAGTGGAGCCGCTCCCTTTTAATCAACAGCCCTTAAAGCAGCCACTGTGGTCATTAATGGAGATGCAAATCCAGCTGGTATCTACCATCCAACAAGGCAAAATCCTGCCTGCTGTGAAGTCTGTTGACTACACAACTGTCTGGGTATACTCTTTCCACATCTAAGGTTTGTATTTCTCAAAGTACAAGAGCCGTAACTGTGCAGATAGTAATACACTGATGTTGAATAGCCTCATAAATTGTATCTTCTATTTACGCCTGAGATTTACAGGAAACAGACAGCATCTGGAGATACCCACATAAGATCCTTTTACCTGGTTATGACAGTAAGTGAGAGAGCCCTGCTGCACAGCAAATTGGGAAGGAAAGGTCTGTAATAAGGCGGAAGATGGCAGGCCAAGAAAAGGAGGTGAAAAAACACTGAATAAATCCATAATGTAAACACATGCACTAGAGCTAGGCTGCAAACTGCACAGCTGACTGCACGATAAAAGCACCAATACTCAGCACAGAGCTAGTGGTGGTGAACATGGTCAAGCAGACCTGGCCCTTCAAGTGTTCTTTGGACAACCAGTTTTAAATGGTGCTTCCATTGCCTATAACATGGGTAGGATGTCTGGAATCTGTTTTTCCAGAAGCTGTATCAGTCTCTTCCAGTTACAAGCCACCAGACCCTGCCACAGGCCCACAAACTCTTAGGAAAAGCCAGCTGCCTCTGAGCTCCACTGGCCATCTCTTACCAGCTCCTCATTCTACTCATGCAGTAACAATAAAACAGGCGAAGGAAGAAAGAGGTCCTGGTTGTTATACACTAAAACGTTGTCAACCTATGCAAAACAAAGTGATTAGTTACAAGAAAAACTGGCATCTGTCCAGAATCGATCTCCCTTAAGATACAAATTCTGGCACCTGACAAGATGGAAGCTCATTTCATCTGTTTTTCAACTATCCAAACTATGTTTCCCTCCCAGATAAGCTTTCTCTCTCTCCTGTCTTTTCTATGAATGGATGTGACAGGCCCAGGCTTTTTGGTATGAGTGGGAAAGCTCCATGCCAAAGCACAAACAAGGGAGAAGAGACATTAAAGTCCTGTCTGGCGACACCATTAACAAGTTCACAGTCACCATTTCCTTCTTCCTCCCCTGCACGAAGTGTTTCTTCCCAGACAGTGATCCAGACTGCTGATAGCTCTGGCAGGGAGCTTTTACCAGAAATTTTAGCAGGAAATGTTCATTTATGAGCCCTTGTGTCCTCCCTGTGCTACATCTGCACAGCCCCGTGCGGACTGCAGAGATGCTCTGACAGCCTGCAGCATGCTGCAGGAACGTCCATGGCTCTGAGCTGAGTGCAGCACCAACTGCACACACTTGTTTTCTTTCTCCTTTTCCTCCCAGTAATGAAATACAACACTTGGAAAACTGGAAAAAAAAACATCCTATGTACTCATTGAAGAATAATGTAGATCAGGCTGTTGGAAAGTCTTAGATCACCTGATTTCTTTTTCATCCTCTGTGAACTTTGAACATAAGGCTGTAATTACTATAAGCATGGGAGAGAGCGGTGCTCTTGATTAGGAAAGCCTTTATCAATCATGAGATGTTTCATTTGATTTATGTGTTTGTGTGTTCCCCTGAGCCGGGACGAATGGCCTTACCGCACTCATATTTGTGTGGTTAGCGGATTTTTCTGCATCTCTTTTGTCCTTATCCTCCAAAGACACAACAAATGGTGTATTGCTAAATGTTGAACTTTGCAATTTTCGTGCTGCATTGCGACAGTAATGTATTTTGACTAACTGCACGAGCCACCAACATGTACAGTCCAGGCAGCAGCCACAGAACACCAAAGGTTTACTTTTTTTTCTTCACTGCTTAATTTGAACCATTACGTTGCACTCTGGATGACTTCAGAAAATAGTACGAGGTGCATAATTTAATCCAGTTATATATGTAATCTAATTTTGCTTAAGAACATTCAAATGTCTTTCAACAAAACAAACCTCCTCTAGAACAGCAGGAAAATATTAGAGGTGGCATCAAACCACTGCCCCATTAGATATAAATTGCTCACAGCATGTTCTCCACAAAGCAGAGTAACAAAATTTGCAGGCCGTAATATGAGGCTCTACCCAGAAATACTTTCCAGATGAAGTATGCATGATTTGCGGTGGTTGTGTGACACAGACAACAATGTTCTGCTGTTGGATGGAGATGATCCAGTGCATTTCGAGCTCTAAACCTGCCCATTCTCCCTGCACACCCCCTTTTCTCAGTCCTGCACCAGGAAAGCTGACTAGGACTCCAATACAGATGGGAGCTCTGTGACTGCTGCTGTCAGTGCCATTTCCACACAGCTGGCTGTGAATGCTGAATGAATGAATGACTACCTGCAAATCGTTTTTGTCAAGTAAATCTAACAGGCACAAGTGTGTGATACTTCAGCCTCATGTCTCCTCTTTATTTTACAGCGCTAAGCGCTGTCACTGTTACCCATGTACTCCTTGAGTGGTAATGAGTCTCATACATTTTAACCAATTAGGACTGATTTCTTCTATTTTCTTTTACAACTGAAACATGTCTATGCCAGGAATAATTTTTCTGATGCTGCAGACGTACCACATACCACCTTCCTACTTCAGTGGAGTTCTGGGACATAATTTCATAGCATCTATGACAGCTTAAAAGTTAAACTGATGATTTTGCATTGCAATTCTGCTTTGTACTTTTAACCTATTCTATTACATCTTTTTAAACGCTTGCATGGCATGTAGAATTTCCAGGATTACCACTAGATTGGCTGCCTATTTTTTCAGGAAGAAGTCAGTTGCAGCCTTCCAAGCAGCACTACACAAGGTAATGTCTCCCACATAACAAGCAGCTTTTTGCATCGTCTGTAGCAACAAACATCTTCTGGTAAGTACAAACTTTTTTTTTCTTTTTCTTTTCTTTTCTTTTTTTTTTCTGGGCATGATAGCATATTCTCTTCTTGAAATGTTCTATTATTTCCAGCATTTCTGTCGTACAAGTTCATTTAATTTAGTTACTAACACAGCGCCTATTAGTTGCTTTCTTCACACAGTTCCCCCACAGTCTCACCTGGAACTCCCCCAGCTTCATCTGGCTGGAAAATCAGAATCCCTTTGATTGTAAGCCACGGATAGAGGTGAGTGTTCATTTCTCTCCCTGCTCTGACCTCTACCACCATGCTACAACTGGAGCCCCAGGCTGATTCCATCAGCACTCCAAGAGTCAGAGAGAAACATCTGGAATTTATTTGTTAGAAATAAAATAGATGACATCTTTTCAGGAGTTCTGCTTGCACCTGTACTTCTAAATCTCTTCCACAAAGGCAAGTTCTGAACAAATGTAATCAGGAGCAGGAGGCAGCAGATCTCCTAGGGGCCCGGTTGAGGGCCTGGGAAGAATGGGGATGATGCCCAGAGGCACGGGATGCTCCAAGCATTCCAATTTCAGCAAAGATGCAAAGGGGGAGGGAAGTGAGGAGCCCCAGGAGGAACTAGAGAGGTCAGGGCTGCAAACAAGGTCGTGATGGGAGGGCAGAAGTCAAAATAATCAAACACCACCGCTGTCACCTGATGGGAGAAGGGCACGAGGGTACAGGATGAACCTCTGAAAATATGCAGAGGAGGGAACAGGGAATACACAGAGAGGAAGAAGGGCAGTGAAGAAACAAAGAGAGAGAAGGCCCTGCCAATTGTTTGGATGAAGGTTACCCCTGCCTAGGCACCACACTCATTGTCTGCAGCCATCTCCTTTCCTGCAGCTTTCCTGAGCCTCCCTGAGCACAGACAGAGCTGGTTCCAAAGCGGAAGGTGACTGATGTGGTCCTGTGCACACAGGCAGTCCACACAAGGACCAAATCAACTTCTTTATTTGTACTTGTGTAGTGTGCAAGGTTTTCATTGCAAGGGTTTAACAGCCTGGAGCAAAAGCTGGCTGTATCTCATCCTGCTTGGCCTGGCAGGCTGTCCTGGAGAAAGCTCACATGTGTGATCTTAGTGAGACAGTCCCACTGCAAATGGAACGAAAGCCCTGAGCACACAAAGTAAACACACCAGTACCACAGCTGGGCACTGCATCTCGCTCACCTCTGCATACTGACTGCAGGGCCCTGCTGGTGAAGTAGGATTCTGGAAGGAAGCACGGGAGCTCTGGATTATGTGGGAACCAGGTGTGGCACTTTCTGACCATAAAGATACACAGATGGAAATATCACTTTTCCATCACTCTGTGGAGTAACTCTAAATGGTTTGTTTTTTAAAATAAAAGACTTCAGAAGATTCCTTACAAGAACTGCTTTCATTCAGTGCGATGCCGCTCTCAGCCAAGTACACAAGCTGTTTGGGCAAAACAGAAATAGGATTTGGAGATGGGGTGATGGGGAAACCATCTGCAGCACGACAGATCTACAGAAGAGAAATACAATGCAAGCACTATCAGGTGCACCGTGTGCCCTATTTTTCAAAGGCAGTTTCTCTCTTCCAATAGGTGTTTCCTTTTGCTTTGCGTGACAGGAGGCTAACAGGGTGCTGCTGTCAGTATGATCGAGTAAAGCTGCTCAAAACATTGCCTGGAAGAACGGTTGAACTAAGGTCTGCATTGCTCATCACTGGTTCTTGTCCAAGGGGAAGTTAATAACCCTGTGCCACTGGCCAAAACACAAGCAAACCAAAACGTAAGGGGATCAGGCCCCTGGCAGTGTGTCAGCAGTACTGATCTCAGCCAGCTAGCAGAGGAGTGCTGCTGCACGCCTTGCTGGCAGTTCTCTGCCCCAGTGTGACAGCATGAGCAGTAGCTTCAGGCTCAACAGTTTGCAAAATGCTTTACAAGATCTGAAGGTGGTTTCACGTAACATCCTACAACACCAAATTATAAACCTTTCAAATTTATAAACCTGGCCACCTCAGGAAGGAATCTATTGATAGCCTTCTGCAAGAGAAACATACAGAAAAAAAAAAATCCAAATGCCATTTAGAAAGATCACTGAAACAAACATGGATTTTTATCACGGCTCAACATTTAAACTGTCAGCTTTATCCTCATGATAAGTAGGCAGCTCTCATTTACAACTGAACACCTTCTTTATTTATTTAGCTATGCTGCATTTAACCTTACATCCTGTCTGCTGGGTGCATCCGGCTCCACCGCTCTCCATGCTGCAAAGCTTTAGCATAAGGTGGGGGAGCTACTTTCCACAAGCCAAAAAACAGGAAATTTGATGACATTGTTCAGTGAGCAGACGTCAGCAGAGAGTGATACAAAAGAGTAAACAACTTCCTAGCAGCAGCAGACAAATGGGCCGGAACTACTGGAATCCTGTGATGTCTGGTGTGTTTTGCATGAAAATTACTGTCTCAATGAAACAGGGTGCGATCTTCATTTGATGCAAACTGGAGCTGCTCCCTGGAGCTACACAATTTGGTCTGTATAAGATCTGATCCCAAATCTTTACCTACGTGATCATGAAAGCATCATTTTTAAGAATTCACATGGTTAACATCTGGAATATTTTGTAAATATTATTTTAGGACACAAAAAGCTGATGTGGATAAAAAGGACAAATTTCTGTGAACATACAGGCAGCAGTACCAGAAATGCAGGCACCATTTCATTATGATCATACCACCATCAGTCTTTCATGTAGAACAATAACAACTTATATTTTTATATATTCCTATTTAAAGCACTTTGATATGAAGCAAGCTCAACACCCCACCCATGGATGGAGGAGCAGGCATGACATCTCTGTTATGTATTTCAGCATTTGCTTTGTGAAATCTCCTCTCATATCTTCCAGCTGTGGACAAATGTCAAACCTGATCCAAAAAAATAACCACTCAGCTGGGCATACAGTGACTCAGAGCCAGGTTACAGCCAGTAGAAAGAAAATGCAGGGGAAGGCATTTTTGCTCTGACTGAACATCATTCTGCCCACCTCTGCCCAATTTAATGATCCCTTAACCCATTAAAGAGTAATGTTGGACCGCTGACCACAAACACAGAGCCTCACTATTGCATCCCAAGCAGCTGTATCAAGAAAAATGGTATCCTCCAGAAAAAAACTTCATCCCTACTAAGCCACTGTAAAGAGACCACTGAGGCACATCATTTTTCAGCTCTTTCAAATTGCCATTAAGCAACTCCTTTTAAAGGGATGTAGTGTATCAAGTCCTAGGCTAAATAAGTTCTTGAGGAGCTCATGACAAACAGACCAGCATACTGCTTGGAAAAAATTGGGGATCTTACCAAAAGATGTTGCCCTGAAAGGATGAAATTCAATAAGTACGGTCTCAGGACACTCCTCCTATCCAGGTAACACTGCCAGCCAAAATCTAAGCAGAACAGATTCCAACAATTAGAATCAGCAGCTACGTTTAAAGCTGTCCACTCTTAGTGGAGAAAGACAGAACAACAGGAAAAAGCCAGATGCTTCTCAGTGCTCCTCGCCAAATTCTCCTCTCCTTAGAGACACAAAATGTAAAATACATTCCTGGGGAGGAGGACACACCAAGAACCATGTCAGCACTGCAATCAAATGACACAGCTAACACACACAGGCCCAGAGCTGTCTGTAACACAGCTCTAGTGACAAGCAGACTTAGTTCTTCCAAAATACTGGCAAGTGGCAATAGGCTAACAAATGGCTAGAAAAAAGAACAGAAAGACAACCAATTGCTTCTCATTCTTCACTCTACTTACATCACAATTTTCCTGGTTTCAATTAGTTTGTGATTTTGGCAGAGCTAAACCTAACTTGCAATGAGTGTTTTGCTTGAGTGAGGAACATGGGGAGATTCTTTCCCCTCAGATTTGAACGTGGGCATGCAGCACAGAGATGCAGGTAGGCAGAGCCCAGCTGGCTAAGGCCAGCAGTGAGGGTGCTGCAAGCACACCTAAGCCACTTCCAGCAAACACTGCAGGTGCAAGCAGCTGGCAGTGACGGAATGGGAGCTAGCAAGCAGCTTATGCTGGCTCACAGCTTACGTTAGTACCTCTGACAGCACAGTAAGTCCTAACCAGAGAAGGGATGCTGCATGTCTGTGCATCACACGGCATCTGACACTGCTCCCATCCTGCTGAGGCCTCAGCTGCTCCACTCAGCTGCTAACAAAGGAGCTAATTTGCAGACCTGAGCTGCTTTGACTGCACTGGGGCCAGGAACGAACCCCGCCATGCACTCCATGCAACGCAGGCTGTAGCTTGCAGAGATTGCTCCTGGGATCTGTCACAGAGAGCTTTGGATGTGGCTTGGTCTTTTCAGCAGTGGGCACAGATCTGCCCAGGGCACCACATCCTCTGCAGGCAGACAGGGCTAATTGTTCACAAACCTCCTCTAACTTTGGTTAAAAGGAGGTTAAAAATATATGTGACTGGACAATGCTTCCAAGAATAATCAAATCAGACTGGAGGAATGCCAAAGTATTTATCGGAGAATGGCATTCACTTGGGTGTGACAACAAAGTGACAAAGTTAACACCTTATCTGAAGGCTGGGATTTTGCAAAGCCCACCAGGATGAAAACACTATTTTACCACAGCTCCCTTTCCATATTTTCATTCCACTGCAGCTTACAGTTAATGCACAGATAGGGACAGGCACCTGGCCCTGACCTGCAGTGAGCGAAGCTCCACAGCCATACAGTCCATCTCTACTGACTGTGCTTGTTTAGGGCCTTCCATTGTGAAGCACTGATTTATGTCAGCAGAGGTGAATGCGCTGAGCAAAGTCAGGCAGCACACAGCTCCAAATATAAATGGAAGTATGGAACGCTATTGTGTGCGAGCACAGGAACGGCGCTGCGTAGGAAGGGTGGGTGGCCACGCCAGCCATCTGCTGATGGAGCCCTCGAGGGGCTGCCGAAAAATCACCGTCCTCTGCAGGACCTCCCTTCCCTTTCCCAGCACGAGGTCTTCAACGGCAGGTACAGCACAGGACACAAAGCACTCTCCCAGCCTCCCTGCAGCACCGCACCACGGAGACTGGCCATGCCTCCAGCTCCTGGCCTTTCCTGTGTGGCTGAACAGAGACTCCTCTGACCTTCTGTGTCTGGAATGTTCACTGCTATCACCTACATTCAACTGAATTTTTACACAAAAGTTTGTTTCATGGAAGTCTGTTTCAGAGCTGTGCTTCTGCAGCATGCTTTCTGATCTGCTCAAACGAGCAATAAAAACCTCCTAGGTGAGGCTTATGGGAAAGTTAACCTGGAGGCCACTCACTACAGCATTTCCCATTTTTTACACCTTTGAGTCACTCTACATTAAATTACAAACAGACTAAATTGAAGCTCTTTCTGATATAAAAAGAGAGCTTGTCAGGAAAAAACGAGGGCTCCAAGGGCTGGATGCACCTACCAGTCGCCATCCACAAAGGGGAATGTGTTTCTTACGGGCTCCCTGCACAGTGCTAAGCTTTGTTTCTGCACAGATTTTGACATATGGCCGAAGTTAGGCCTTAAATTAGAATATTCCTCTTTGAATTGAGAAATGATCTTTCTGTGCAAATGAATAGTGTATTCAGTGTGGATAAAGCTTCTGCTATTGCACAGTCCATCTTATCTACTGATGTCATTTCCTTACTTGCTTCTGTAATATTAATAATCACCATATAGCCAAAGAGGTCATATACTAGGAATGTATACTTTAAAATTCTTTGACACTGCGGAAGGGTTTGAACAAAAAAATCAATGTTTCTGGCTAGATGGATGCATGGAATGACTTGCAGGGAGATGACGTGACATCACTTCAAGGTGGGGATAGAGAAACCTGTGCTCAGGGAAACAGACCTCAGATTACAAGAGAAAAGCAAGGGTTGAACATGGAAAGGAAAATTACTGATAAGCAATGAACCAAACCTTCACTACATAGCAGAAAACGGCCGCAAACAATGTAATCTTGCTGATGTGACCAAAGGATCACATAAAAATCACAAAAATCTGCTACATGGGTCCCACACCACAGGGAAATAACGAGTGTATTTTGAAGTATGTTGAGTGTTTTTGTTAAAAAAGAGAACCTTTAGCATCCTTTAGCATCTTTGATTTACAAAGTGCTTCACATCATCATGTAGCATTGTGCATGAGGTGTTTCTCTTCTTGAAGAAATGGTAATTTATTAAAATGCAAATGTTTCTATGTGGAAAATTTTAAATGTGTATGAAAAGCTATGTAAAGAGTGTAAAGTTAAGGCAGCCTTTTACACAAACTCTCTGCCCTTTCACATGCCAGAAATCATTCTTTTAAGTATTTCAGAGTTCAGAAACAGTATTCTGGGAAAGATCCAAACTCTGATGTGACAAGGCTTTTATAAACCAAGCAATTCTGGACAGAATTTTGATTCCTAGCAGTAGTTTGGCTGTGTATTCTCCCCAGAGCACATTATTTTCTCTTCACCAGTACACAGCAGTTACCAGATCTAGCATCTCCTAAGAGGATCTCATATTTGCTCTCTTCCTCAAAGCCTAAGGGCCAGCTTCTGGGGCCATGTAGCTGTATGAGATTACCAGCTTTCCTGGCAAAATGTTACTTCTACCTCTTGCAGATGCAAAACAAACAAACAAACAAACAAACAGAAAACACACAAAAAAACCCCAACCTCCCTTCAATTGCTTGATCCTAAAAATTCAAACATCAGAATCTAAGGAGAGAGAACCAACGTGTGCTTTTAGTTAAAATAAATCAGTTTCCCAAGCCCAGAGCACTTTTTTTTACTGGAATAGTGATTTTTAATTCTCTGGAGTTGCCAGTACCACACCAGTGCAGCAGAAATGGGTCACAACTGCTGTAGGACTTTAATCTGAGCAAGACAGGCATTAAGCACTCAACAAAACAGCGTAAAAAGGGCAAGGATCAGCTCAATTAAGTCTTGCTCCTGAAGCCAGACCTCAATCAATATTCAGATGGCTGTTTGCAGCAGCCAGTTCCCAAGGACAGGTCTGCCTCTTGCAAGAGAGACGAGAATCAGGAAAGCCAGGGATCAGCACACGTTCTGACAGTCCCGGATAGACACAGGTAACCTGGGCTAACATGCAGCACAAACGCCAAAGGTGGGAACTGCTGCTTCCAGTGCATGCCCTGCTACAGCAGAAAGCACAGAACCAGGTAAGCCAGCACAGCAGCTGGCTGCAGCCTGGGTCAGGAGACAGCCCTCAGCAGCCAGACCCAATTTCTAGGAAGTGCCCAGAGAGCACAGGCACTGACATCCATGGGAACTCTTCGGCTAAAAAAGGCAGCCCTGCAACTCCACGAGGAGGACACTGTGCTCAGAGCAATGTGTGAATGCCTCCTTGCTCTTACTAAAATCCAGAGAATGTTTAAGTTCATGCATGATTGCTTTGCTGAATCATGGCTTGGTGTTGTACACAAAGAAGTCTGTAATATGCATTCATTTTCAGTCTGACAACCTAGACATTATACAAATTATATGAATTACATCTTGTTCTTAGGATTGCGCTTGGACTGATTTTGTCAGTACCTAAAGAGAATTTCACTGGATATTTATTACAACAGCTGGGATTAACTATGTGCTCCAGTAAAGACACCAGAAATCCAAGCAGGAGGTAACTGTATATTTCCCATAGACTTTTCAGAATGAAATACAAATCTCAGTGTTTACTGACATCTCCACAGCACATAAACTCATGAAAGAAGTTTTCAGAGATCTATAAGAGGAAAGATAAAAGTTTATTGGAAAACAACAAACTGGCCACACTTATCTAACTTAGTTTGAATGAGACTTTGGCAGATCAGAAAGAATAGAGGAAACACGCCAGGCATTAATGTCAGGCTAACAAATACCAGGATTTCTAAAACTGCATACCAAGAAAAGTACCTCCAGTGCTTTTAGTCTTGAATTTTGCCCATCTGGGTAATTTAATTGAACTCGACATCTTCTGAGGCATGCTTACCTCCAACGCACCCACAGCACACTGTTGTTACTGCTCCCCAGTCAGAATAAAATCCCATCAGTGAGCATGAGCACTGGTAGCAGTACAACTGACCCAGGTAAGGACCTGACCCTTTTTACACAATTATTTAGGAAGCTGCACTTTCCACAGCTGCACCAGTTTGAAGTATGTACGTTTCATTGCCAACAGCCTTCTGAATGTTACAGCACCAAACAATCGAGCATCTCAAACAGATGACATTAAAGTCCCATTCCTTACAAACAAGAAAAGCAACGGCAATGGCAGTGTACAGGCTGAGCAGAGATCTCATCATCTGTTCACCCTGGACATCTATCATGTCACTGGTCGTTATTCCACCATGTTTGCAATTTTTAATCCAAGGCCCAAAATTCATTTAAACATGGATAACAGATTCTGATACTTTTGCTCCTGCTGTGCAGAACCTTGCTCTTTTAGAAGTCTAGATGAAGCGAGTATCTAGACTTGCAATTTGATTTATGCTTAAACTGAAGCTGGGGAAAATAGATTCTGAGAGCAAAGGTAGCAAAAACCCTTCACCCAGCACTGTGAATAGATCCAAATGAGCAGCCAACAAATAACACTGCACATCCAGATCTTCGGGCAAACACGAGTTGTTCTGAGCTCCTCTGAGCTGTACAGATCCACACCAGCACGAGGCCAAGTTCAGAACAGAATTTTCAGGGTCTGTATGAGTGAGCTCTTTTCGTTTTTAATCTTTTTACATGACTTAGCAATTACATTTCTGAAGTCACAGGCTGCAGGCTGCAGTTCCATCAAGCCAGGATTCTGCAAACCAAATGCAGAGCCATGCGGCAAAGCGGGGTCCCTGGGCTCTTTCATTTGGTTGGGATGAGTCCTGCAGTGAAGCTGCTTGCCCTGCTGGAAGGAGCTGCTGAGGACTGGGACCTGTCAGGGAGGTAAAACAATGTGAGGTGCTACCTCTGAGCAACATCTTACAGATGACAATTCCTGCAGAAACATTGGTGGGCCAGAACAGCTCCAGCTCCAGGACAGATTGATAGTCAAGTCATCCAGAATTTTTCTATACATCTCCTTGGGCCCCTGAGCTTTGTCACAGGTAACAAAGGTCTAAGGTTGCTCTGGGGTTAATGCATCCCTTCCCAATTTGAAATATTCTCCATTTGGATGTTGTTCCTGTGACAGATGAAAACCATCCCTTTATTTTGTTGTCTGTCCTCAGACAATAAAGAAATCTCACAAAGGGTCAAAATGTATCATCTCTGTTGCCAGCTAACAATTCCTTATTGCCATTACTCATTTATACTGTTTATGTTTTCCCATTGCCATAGTAACAACACAGACCGCTACAAAGAGCTGCATGAAATAAATCAATGGAGTCTACAGACCTGAAGGCTGCTCAATTAAACAACAGTTCAGAAGGGGGGGGATGAGAAAAGCTGTTACATGTTTCCATCGGACAGATTTTTATCATTCATACACTACTAACTAGCAAACATGATGTCTAAAGAAAACAGGATAGTAAAAAGTCTAACAGGGAATATAATACAAAGAGGAAAGTCTAACAGGGAATATAATACAAAGAGGAGAGCTTGCATGAGACGGTCATGATCTGCAAAGCACTTTAAGGAGTGCACATCCAGGTGCCTTTGCAGCTAATCAAGGGGATTAGGAATCATAGGAAAACCTAAATCAAGCCTCTTTTGGCTAGATTTGGCTCCTTCTAACAACCTTTATTGCTGTTCATGCAATAGGAAAGCCTCAAGTGCCTTTGCAGCTTTGCTCTCCCTCCAACTCCACTATGCATGTTTATTTGCACTGCCCAAACATCCAGGAGCCCTCTTCACAGACTGACGCATGGTTGTGCTGTATCAACAACATGATGGACAGCATCTTACAGAGCAAATATAAGCCATAGAGCAAACGAAGGAAACAGCACTGGCCGTAGCAGAAGGTAGAACTTCCAAAAGACTGGAGACAGGCAGTTACCGGGTTGCATCCAACTCTGCACCCATCAGCAGCACTGGCAAACTTTTCTGAACAGCAAACAAGTCCAAAGAATACCCAGTGACAGAAGGATCTGCATTTCCAATGGGCAGAGTCCTTCCGCCCTGCCCTCTTCCTGCTTTCCCTGGGTAAGCCCAGGAACAACTCTTATACATAAGGAAGGCTGGAAGGATGTATGGCTGCTCTCTATCAAAATGCCGGGGCAGAAAAAGAGCAAGGAGGGAAAATAACTACAGAAGCCAAAGTAAAATTCTGTCACATGAAGAAATAGGTATCAACTCACCATGAGTTGAAATAAAGAGGATTAGAAACCCTCTGAAGAGGAAGGATCTGGAACAGCCTTCTAATAGGAACAGGGAACGGCTGAAAAGTAATTAGTTTTGAGATGGTACAGAATGCATTTATGACAGACATTTAATGCTGTGGCTGCCCATAATAGCAGAGGAGTGACCTCCATGACCCAGGTCATCCCTCCCACTCCAGTAACTGTCTATGTCCCCAGAACACAGAAAAGGCCAAAATCCTGTTTGTTCAAAGCCCCTCTGCTGATCTGCTTATTTTGTCCTTAATCCACTGCTTCTCTAGCCAGCAAAATAGTGAGCAAGTGGAATGGGAAAAAACTGTTAATCTAAGAAAATGCATTATACAAAAATAGAATAAATCAGGATATCAAAACCAAAATGTGTTAATACTGAAATTCAACTTTTTAAATCTGCCATCTCCAACTCAAAGCATAAAAACGCAAAAGTGATTGGAGAATCAAATCTTCATGTTTTACATTTGGCATTAAACAGGTCATTAAAAAAATATTGACTTTGGCTCTTTAGGCCTCTAATACTTCAAATATAATTACAACCATGCCTTGACTGAAAAGTAATCCCAAAAGTCAGCATGTGAATTTAGGGATCTGAAAAAAAGCAACGGCTCTGCAGCACACAGAGCTCATCCCAGAGAAAGGCAGAGGGCAGCATGCACAGCCACCCATGACGTGCAGCTTGGGCTGCCTCCCATTTTAAGAGCATCAGGTAACAATCCCATAGCTTGTATACCAAAGGGCTGTAAATTCTCTGTTTATTTGCTCAGCTGTCCAGGCAGCATGACTCCATTCTGCTGCTCATCAGACATGGCACTGCACAGCCAGTGACAGGCTGCAGGACCTGCTCTGGCACAGGAAGCAAACCTCAGTGGCTCTGAGTTCCCTGCCCACACGCTGATGGTGCAACCTCACTCTGAATCTACTCGACTTGCCTTAGCACTGCAATGACTAAAGATGGGATTCATCTTAACGAAAGGTTCCAAAGAAACCAGTGAATTTGCATAAACTTTCATCAAGGAAAGCTTTTTTTTTTTTTTTTTTTTTCCTGTTTACAAGTTTTGTAACTTGTAAAGTTACACCAACAGTCAGCTTAGGTACTTCATGTAAAGCATCCAAATGGCATTTCAAAACTAAAGCAGGTTTCCATTGCTTTCAGTACAGTTGGCCTGCCCTATGAGAATGGGAGAACTTGGCACCTGTGTGAATCTGACTGAAGTACTGCTGGGTAAAAAAATTGTCAAGTTCCTATTCAAAATCCCCTCATCCGTCCTGCCGTCAGTGCCACATGGAAGTCTTATTCTTCTTCAGGATTCCGTTCAAACACCTAGCTGCAGAGGCTGAAGAGCATCCAGCCCTAAAAGTCAAAATCCCACTTGGTGGTCCACTTGTTCCCTCCCCGCTACAAAAGCCCAGACGTACTGCTGCTCTCCTTCCCATTTCAGGCACTTGCATTTTATCAGCCAAGGAGAAGCTGGGCTGGGTCTTGGCAGCAGAGTAGGAGACTTCCAAGGACTTCCTGACATGAAAACATTTGTAACTTCCAGTCAGTAAAAGTCTCGTCAGGGATGGGGCAGTGTAAGGTCTTCAAAAGGTATAAAACTTTTCCATAAGACCCTCCTAGTGTTCTTGGGCTCTTTTCTGATAACTGCTAATTGGTTCAATATCTGAGCCACAAAGCAGTTAAGATTACAAACTATTGGGCCTATTTTACTGTCAAAGACATTTTTCTTAACACACTGCTGGCACATGGCATTCAGTGCAAATGCACGCACACAGCAGTATACATCTTTCCCACGAGCAAGAAGGTTTTACATTGCAATTATCACAGAGCAAATGGTCATAAATTTCCAGGAAAGAGACAGGTAGGGCCCTGCCCTGAGAATGAGCTGTAAGGTCCATGGCCTAGCAAGGTCTGCTGAGAATGGGACAGAAATAGGTAATAGATCACAAACTGGTGCAGAGAGGGAAAAAAAAAAAAGAAAAAGAAACAACCAAGAATGCTGTGGACTGGTTCCTTTCTAACCCAGCCATAACCGAAGCAAAGTCCAGGCAGCCAGGCCAGGGGTGCAGTGGGAGGAGTCTGGCACAACTGCAAGGCAAGCCAGGAGCCTGAGTATCCACGGACCTTGGAACCACTTGCAAAATCTTCTAGTGCTGCAAATCCCACTCCCATACTGAGAAACATGAACTCTGAACCCATTCACACCTTGTCCAACTGTCCTTACTGTCACCAAGGCCGAGTCCAACTTGCCATCTTTGGTGTCCACAAGGATGAGATGGTACAATTGATAGCACAGCTCTCTCCCTCCTACTGCGTACTCTCTGTTAGTTCAATTTGAATTGTTCATGCTGGGAAACAACAAATGTACAAGGCTGGGCCATGCCCTGAGGTCTGCAATGTCAAAGAGGTGCCTATGGAGCAGCGGGGCTGGGCAGGAGGTGAGCACTCCTCATGCTGTCTCTTTTGGGGAAACAAGACATCAGGTATGGCAGAACACAGATTTCTTCCAGTTTCCTCCATATGTAAAGGAATCTCCTCTGCTGGACATCAAAGAAAGCTACCAGGATGATGGGAATCTTTACTTTGGCAGAAAATGGCATGTAACACACAAACGACATGAGGACTAAGATGGAAGTTGGACAGCTGGGGTTATGTTTGTACCCGTGCCTTCCATGCGTGGCTGACTGCTAGCTGGTTTTTTATTTATCTTTGCCTCATTTTTGTGGGCTTATTTAGAAAATTTTATAAAGCAATAAATAACTAGTTATCTAAGGAACCTGAAGAAAAGAGCAACACAAAAAGCCTCATTTATACCACATATTCAGACTCCTGCTGTCTACTGTATGTGATTTGTTGCTAAACCATATACATTCTGAAAACTTCTGCTCTGATACTTAATTTGTCCAACAGAGGCTGTTTTGTTGGCCCCCAGCCTCCCTGCAGGGCCTGTTTTCCCAGACTCTCACAGGGGTGGACAGAGCTGCCTTGAATGAGGAGTGTCATATTTACTGTGGCCTGGGAAAAGATGAGGGCTTTGCTTAGTGCTGACATGTGTCAACTTCAAACCTGTAATAAGTGCATTTTTAGAAACAGAATTGTCTGTATGCTTTTGTCTGGACCTGACTGCGTCGTATCGCTTAGATGAAGAGGCACAAGAGGATTATGAGGCCACATAAGACTGGATTATGACAGTGAATCAACTAGTCATTGGGAATAAGCTAATTAGAAAGGAAGAATCTGCATGTACACGCAACTTACTGATCAGTGACTGGGAAAGTATGGAGAAAACACATGGCAGCTGAACTGGATTTTAACCTGATACTGAAGAGACAAAAACAGCCTTTGAGGACAAGCAAGCAGAAAAGCAGCAGTTCCTGTTGATGAGAACCGCCCCATATGACTGTGCTACTGCTCCCTCACACGAATAGCAAGGCTGAAGTTTGAGAGAGACTGCAGACCTCAAACATCGTGACAGCAGGGCAGGACAGAAAATTCCTGAGCTGACACATTAAAGACAAAGAGGAAAAGGATTATATCTCTGCAGAAATGTCCCAGCCAGGGAGCAGCACCTGGACTTCCCTGATGACATTCACATTGTTTATACACTGGCTTTGGCTTTTTCCACACAGTTACCAAATTCCTCTCTCAGTCAAACAGTGCCTTTGACATTGTATACAATTAACTGTGTAGTATTTTCCTTCTTTTTCATTTATTAATGATTGAGAACTATTGATCCTTGAAGGCCTTTTAAAATTTGTTCCAGGCTGCATGAGACTTCTTAGTTTAGAGCAGAGCTAACACAGGACATAATTAAGCAGAATTAAAATCTGGCCCCTGTGAAAACAGGAAAAACTTTTAAATTGTCATCTAACACTAAGCAACCAAAGTTACTTCTCCACGCTGGAGCCTGGGCGCTCAGTGCAATAACAACCATCATCCCCAGAGAAGGCTGTGACTTGCGGCTCTGCACCACTCACAACCCACTGGTGCTGCATTCTCACAGCTCACAGCACCAGCACAGACCCAGGAGTATTTCAGCTCCAGAGGCCAGCTGTCAGCCTCTGCACAACAACCATTGCTAACTCACAGTCACTGGGAAATCATTTACTTAGTAACACACAGAGTTGGCTGTTCTTGATGCAGAAGAAAGCCATTCCAAAAACATAAGGATGTCTTTCCAAACCTCAGCTTCACCGCTTGCTTCCCCATGTATTCCAAACTCTTCTTTTGAGATTTTAAAATTTCTTGCAATACAGACTTCTATGAAGAAGCAGTTCATTCAATATTTTGTTTGTGCTCATGATTTGCCTTCATAAACAGAGCAATCAAATTGATGTTTCCCAAACTGCTTCTCGAAGTGGAGGAGGAAATTAAAAGTGTACCCATGCTGTGCCAATGACTGGGTAGAAGTGCACTCATTCCAATGGCACAGATTTGCTCCCTGCCCCTGCTCCCCAAAGGGGTATTTACTCATGCTATGTTCTTTAAGACTGGGGCCCTTGATCCCATATACTCTTGTGCACCGAGCAGCATGCTGCATCTCACAGGACTCATTCCCAGGTATAGCTATGGAGAAAGCAGAGCTATGACTGTCACACTGAATGCCACAGGAGCAACTGCAAACACCAACAAGACGCAGAGTCAACAAAAGCTGAAGGCAGAGCAGCACCCAGACTGCTGTCTGAACTGCGCGTCCACAGGACTAGAAGTGATGCAATCATGGCATTTCCATCACTTTACAGCTGTGTTTCTGACTGGAAGGGCACAGTGGCAAAACCAGATTTAACGTAAGCAATGTTCCTCAGCACCCTTTTAAGAAAATAAAACAAAGCCAAATAAACAATTTAAGACAAAATAATAATCTGAGCTGACTTTGCAGTATTTGACTTGCTTTCAAAACCATTCTGTGTTTTTAGAAAATACTGCGGGTTCTGTACTCTCTGTGGTATTTCCAGCGGACACAGCTCTTCCTGTGGTATTAGACCTGGCACTGCCACAAGAACTTTGCCCCTGATTGTCTCAATGAAAACACCACAGAAAGGAACACTTTCCACGACTGACCGAAAACATCTTGAGTACGTACACATACAGGGATTCATTTATATATAGTCAGGAAGGGGAAGAAGAAGATAAAAACCTGAAAACAAATGAAAAGGCAAGGAATTATTTTAACAGAATAAGAGGGGGGGCGGGGGGGGGAAATGGAAACATAGATTTGGGGAAGGATCTTTGTTAGTTTGTTTGTTTTTGTGAGAGATTCCAGTCAGACTCAAAAGCTTTGCTCACTTTTAGCTGGTGGATCTGAGCCAGCTCCTCTCCTTGGCTCCAGCTCAATCCTGCTCTATAGCTGTGCTCCAGCAGCACTAGCTGTAGATGGAGGAAGGGAGACAAGCCGGAGCTGCTCTGCAGGCAGGGATGGGAGCATCTGCTTGCCCACCTCCCTCCTGCCCTCTGCCTTGGTCAGGCCCTGGCTCCTGGAGGCCTTTCCGAGCAGCTGCCCACTCAGCTGGCCTCATAGGGCACTCCTGGTACACTCAAAGGGGACAAACCATTTTATATATAGATCACCACATGTGCTTCAAACAGGTTCCAACAATGTCACACTCCTCTGGGTGCCGGTGAGGACTCCCCAAAGCCACAAGCCAGATACCTCCCATACCCTGCCAGGCATTCACTTCCATACCAGGGGCTGGCTTTTCCTGTCCAGCACAGCCCCAGCAGAAGGTCTCAGCCAGCTCCAGAGATGGGGTCTGTCTGTCCTATCCACAGGTGGCACTCTGCCCCTGGGGCTGTGTGGGCACTGTGGTCCTCTCACACATCACCGGCAGGAGATGGCTTTATGGCTCAGTCCAATCTAACACAGTGATCCACACTCTGCGGCTGCCATCCAACCTTTTAGTTACCCCAGTTGCACAGTATCCCCAGTGAGCTCAAAGGCATACATTATAGAGAAGGAAAATTGTGAAGGGAAGCAGGTCAGACTTAGCCACACAGCCTCGGAGGCACGTGGCAGGGACATGAGGAGAGATACAGGGCTCAAACAGCTAATTGCAAATTGCTGCCATCACCGTATTATTCATGCAGCATAAATGCTGTCAAGTAACAAGCTTTATGGGAACAGACTCTGATTTCTCTAACAATGCCAGAAAGTGGCTTTGTGGCTAAGGGCTGTAAATTAAGTATTGTATGGGTGGACAGAAATGTGTCAAGCACTGTCAGCTGCACCTAGCGGAGGAAGGGGCCTGTATTTAAGACTGTCAGGCTAATTTTGCAGATATGGCTGGGAGCTGCTTGGGACACCATGGAGGGACACACAGCTCAGTGACCAGAGCATACAGGAGCCCTGGTAAGCTCTTCATCCAGAACAACCAAAGGCTAATGCTGCACAGCTCAGTATTACAGAACAACTCAGGCAATGAAGCAAACAGAATCTACACTCTTTAACCTCAAGGAACATTTGTCCGCAGTGATAGTCTCCGTTAAGGAAGATTCTTCTCTTCTCTTTTGCCTAGGTGCTGAATACAAAGGGTAAAGTACAAGCTGTGGGCATTAGGCATGTCTTGTTTCCTTCAACAAGAAATAATTTAGAGATTTTTTTTTGCATTCATTTCTAACTGCACAAAAGGTTGAGTAGCTCCATTTTGCTGTGCTTTGAGGTAAGCAGTACCATGACTTCAAAATGCCGATTTACGGCTTCTCCTTCAAAACATCTCTGAGAAAACAGAAGTCAAAAATTCTGTTTTCTGGTATTTATGCTTATGCAAAATTAATCTATTCTTAACAGAGTTGTGTTGTAATGACAAAGAAATAGAGACACCCTGAGTATGGAGTTTCATCAGAGTAAGAATCATTCCCGAACCACCAGCAAATTGACTGGTGTAATACTGCCCAGCTTCTGACGAGGGGCGTTTCCCAGAGCTCCCAAGCCAGGCACCTCTTTCTGCACAGCCCTCCCACTCCTGCTGATCAAAAAGTCCCAGAAGTGTCTGCATCAAACACCAGCCAGCAAAAATAGACTGTAACAAGCGAAAAATGCAATATTAAGATTACTGAGTTGCAGCACGGTGAGAGAGCCCCTCCAGAGGGGTAGCTAAGCAACAACTTATTTGTTTTGTTTTGAAATCTATATGAGGAATAAAAATACCACCAAGCATAAAGCCAGCCCAGAACATCATCCCCACTCCAAAGCCAGCAGCTCCAGCACAGAGGAAGGCTGGAGTGCAGCCCAGCTGCAGCACCCTGCGGGCGCCGTGCTCCTGCGTCAGGGATGAGGGTCCATGCAGGTGTCCCTTCCCTTGCAGTGAGGGGCCAATTGCTGCTTGCTGGGTAGGCAGAGGCTGCTCTCCCAAGAGCCCATGGCTTGAGGGATTCCCACAGCACAAAATGAGCTGTACATCTCTGTGACACTATGGATTCATTGTTCTTCCACTGACACCCTGTATTCAAATTTTGGAGCTACATAAAACTTTTTCATCTGCAGTGTCCTCTGAAAATGAGTTCTAGCATTATGCAGTACATGAAAAAGTGTTCTTTGTTTCAAACTTGTGATCTCAAAACTTCATCTGACAATGCTGTATCCCAGCTTCTACTGTGCATTACACTGTTAGTGTGTATTTGTGTAGATGAATGCACAGATCTGTAAATCAAAGGTACCTTCACACACAGCACTGCCAGTGCTGTTCCACCAATGGCCCTACTCCAAAAGAGGACAATGGGCTCTGAAGGACTTCCTGGGGACCCATGCAACATCTCAGGCCATGATAAGATACTTTTATCGAACGCAAAACGAAAATAATGTATTTTGAATAACCTGTTAGTATGTCAGAACACTCAGAGTTCATTTGCTATCAGAAAAGAACGTTTCCCCTAGAAGTGATATGAGCTTACATGTACTGATTGGCTTGCCCAAAGGCAGATGGTTAAATAACCTAATGAGGACTACATTTAAACCAGAAATTTTAAGTTCTTGTCAAAGGAAACGCTGTCTTCTCCGAAGCTGAACATATTCCTGTATCCATGAAAAGCCAAAATAAAGCAGTCCTCAGGTAAATTCTGATGGACGAACTCTAAAACTTACTCCAAGGTAGGATGAGAGGCTTACAACATCATACAACAAAGAAACGTGCCATGGAACTGTTTAAGACAGCGCTGAAAACCTGTAACATTTCAGATGACAGATCCTTCGCCAACAGCTGGCAAGTCCAAAACAAGGCATGGGCACCAAACCAGAGCAACACTCCCCGCTCCTACACCCTTGGTACACCTGCTGCCACAGGGCAGTGAGCCCTGCTACAGAAGAGGATTCAGCAAAAACTCACGTAGAAGAAAGGCTCACACAGAAGTAGGCTTTGGCCTACTGAGCTCTGAAATTCCGGGATTCTTAGTGATACCAAGTGAGATGACAAACTGATTTCAAGTTAGATCCCTGATCAAATGATTATTAGGCTGAAATTTTCTTACTGCCAGGGTGTTTAAGCATGGAGAGCCAACACAACTTCCCAAAGCACCCAAGCAAGGAACCTGCATATAATGAGGATTGCTGAAAGTCCCGGTTGGTGTTCATGTGCATTTGGGGAACTGGTCAAAATCCATCCCTTAAATTCTCAGAGAGCAATGACAATTTCAGGCATTTATTGAAACCCTTTCTATCACTGGATGGTTTTGAATGTCCTGATATAACATAAGGATACCTGAAAAATGAATAAGTTTACTTCTCTCATTTCCTTTGCCTTTTACACAGATGTTAACTACCAGTATCATAGCAAGAGAAGAAACTGTCCTAGCATTTATAAATAGGATTCTCTTTGTCACATGAGCAGAAGAATATTACTTGCTCTGTTAACATTTATAAACACATTTCATCCAAATCACAAAGCAAGGTTCCAACAAACTGACAGGGTAAACTCCTTGCTGTAGCACTGCAGCATGTAATGCCCTCTCTGAAGCAGCAAGGCAGGTCCAGAGATGAAAGAGCTCCAAGGGTAGGGAGGGAAATGGCTCTGAGAGGAAAAATGTGACCAGTCAACATCTGGATGGAGCACCCAGGGATTTAGTGCACTATTCTACACTCAAGACCCTGGCACAGGTACATAGCCTGTAGTTTGGTTGATGCAGGATGAAAACTTCACCCTTTTATGTAGTCCAGTTCTTTTTTATACTGAGGTCAGACTGTGCTCGCTCTGATTGACAAGGGAGTTGGTTTTCTAAGTACTCCAGCCCACCTTTAAGGAAGCAGAAGTGATGTTTGAGCACCTGAAGATGTCTAATCATTCTATTATTTTCCAGTGAAGACAAGCTTTCTACCTCCATGGGCACAAGCAGTGTCAAATCACTGCTGTTGCTAACATTGGTTAGACTGAAAGTCACGGGTGAAGACACAGCTAAAATGAAATTGCAGTTTCATTACGATGACTCTTCAAACAGCAGCCATTGGGGCTATGCCCTTCTCATTCCAACAGATGGAGACAGAGACCTCTGGGTTTAAGTGTCATGTCTCAATCTCAAAATCTACAAATTTAGATATCACCATAGTTTATCCATGTGCATTCATAAAAGCCCCAGACTACCATGTAAATTCCTAGCAGAGAGACATCAACAATAAGAGAATAAGGTTAGTTCACAGGCTGATGTATAGAAACAAAACGGAGAAATAAACTAAATAATATATATATCTATTTTCCCCTTTCCTACACCAGATTGCGTCCAGTCATGGTCAAAAAAAGCAGTGTTAGGATGAAAAGCAATATATTTGCTTAAATTGTATTTAACCAACTTAAGTAATAATATTCTCTTGAGTTCTGGGAAGCAGTCTGACAGTTGGAGGAAAGAATCTCAGGTCAAACATCTTCACTATTTAATGTACTTTGAAGTTTTGGATGCTCTTTGTGCTTCGGAAGTGCTGACCACAGATGAAGCCAGTGAGGCCCCTGAGGTGTTCTGTACTTCAGAAGAGCATGTCATGTCTGCAGAATTTGCTGAGTTCCCAAAATTAACCTTGGGAAGTTAGACAGCAAACTATGGAAATGTTCCAGTAGGTTGGCATCGACTTCTAATGGACTCCAAGGAGACTGTCTTTCTCAGCAACACAAAGCTCAGAAGAAACTGTTTTTTCCAGGTCATGTAAGGTTATTGAACTCAAGATATCCTTCAAAATACATTTGTCTGATTTATTTCTTTAATTCAGTCCCCTCTCCTTTTTCTGGGAATACGCAGTGAATGCAATATCATTTGAATCACAACATCTCCTCATCTTAAAGTCATCTGTCTAAACGTTTTCTGAGCAGTGGCAGTTCACTGTTATGTCAATGCACTTCTTTTTTTATTCCCCAATGTGATCTTTATGCTTCTAGCTCAGGACATTCACTGAAGTAGTTGGCACTCTTTTCTCCCTCTGAACTCAAGTGTTTCACCTTCAGGAAACGCCCCAGCTCCTCTGGCCAGCAGGATAAGAAACCTGAGTTGGTTTCTGTACTTGATTTTACTGAAACAGTGCATAGCACTGCCAAGTTTCTGGGCTGACCATTTGAATGTCAAATCTAGTACAACATACTTCTGACCTATGTAACAACCCATAAGGGAAACAAACAGTAGAGACCGTTCTCCTTTGATTTATATATAACTTTATCTGCCGAGCATTTGCTGGATTTCATTTGAAAAACGAAATAATCAAAATCTGTATTTTGGTTAGGTTTGTTTTGTGTTTGTTGTTTTTTTTTTCTTAAGGTGGGAAGATCCTACTTTAAAGCCATTTGTCTTGAAGATGAAAGCAAAACTTACAGGTGTTTGCCATGCCAGTTTTACAAACAGCTTGCAAAACAAAACAGAGTAAATTCAGTGTCTAAATTTGCTCCAAGGTCTGCACTCTTCCAACTGCTAAGACTGTCACTGGTTGCCTGTCTCAACCATCCCTGCTTTTCTTTGCCCAGGCTCTCTACCTCCCAACTCTTCTCCACTCCACCCTAAAGCAAACCGCTAAAATCTCTGAATTTCTCCAGTGGTTTCCTGTTATTACTGCAAACATAAAAAAACTTCTTCCTCGGGTATAACACTGTATGTTTTCCACACCATCTACATCATTCTTCCCCTCCCACTGCCCCCATTATTTTTTCCTCAGTTTTGTATCTTTCCCCATATTCAGAACAGCTTCTCACTTCTCTTCAGCCAACTTTTCTTCCTAGCTTCATCAGTAGGTCTGCTTACCCAATACTTTTTTTTTTTTTTTTTTTTTAACTTTTCATGCTTTGCTCATTAGCCAACAATATTCTAATCCTCCCCCAAACTATTTCTTTATGGATTGCTCGCCTCTCTAAATTAACTTCTAAACTCTTCAACTCAATAATCATATCTTTTTATTTATTTCTTGAGCAAAATTTCGACATACATAGTGAAGAAAAGGTTGGAACAAATAACACAAATTCCCCAGGAGTTTCTTGGAGATAAATGTATCGAACCCAAGAGCGAATTCAGTTTTATATGACAGCAAACAAGAAGCTACAAAAGAAAAAAAATAGAAGCTACTCCATGGAGACAATCACTAATGCAGTTACACAGTTACAAGAAGAAGCTGCATGGAAGTGTTACCAACAAATCGAAGACGTGCATCTTGTGTATTTATTACTTGGCATGACTGTGCTGTGGCTTTGTGCTGAGGTGGAAATGGCACAGCTCTAACTGGGCCCATGAGACAGCCACCTCCTCAACAAGTGATTGCTGCCACCCTTGAAGCTGACCAGATCACCAAGAAAAGCAAATATGTATATTAATGGTTTCAGTGTAAAACTAGGTCCTTATTTCCAATTTCTAATGCTAAAGTGCTGTTTTTCATTTGGCAAATGTTATCCAATTTAATGCTTATTTTTATAGAATGACCATAGAAAGTCAAAGAAATGGAAAACAGCCTGAAAAAGATTTGTCACCATCATGAGGTAGCAGTCTGTCTGAAAGCTCATTTTGTCTTTCTCCAGCAACTTGTTAACCAAACTAGGATTCCACTAGGACATCTTGCTTGCTTCTGAAGGTACAGATGAAAAATGAAGCTTGCAAACGTTTGTACAGGTGAACACTGCATTTCACTAGGAACAGCTGCAGCTCATCTAAACCTGCACACCCACAATCAATAATGTTCACCATGGATGAGGCTCTGCCTTCAACGTCTATATGAACTTTTTTCTGCAGTTTATTTCATAACAGAAAAAGTGTTGACTGGGCAAATAATTTGCATTACAGCTGTATCATCCAAAGCCAACATAAACTGACAAAGACACAGATCAAACAGGAACACATTCAAAGCCTAGACTAAAAGTGTACAAGGAGCCCATTGCTAAACAGAACCAACACAGATTGTGCATTGCAAGTCATAAAATGTGCAAAGTAATAAGCATGATGCAGCATGCTGAAGGACTAGCTGCAACTCATAAATAGATTGTCATGTACTGACTTCAAAACCCCTCTAGAATAAATGAATCATAACAGGTTCCATGCAATTATTCATGTAGAGAGATTACAGCAATATTAAGCTTTCACAAACACTTTGAAAATATCTGGAAAACAAGTCAGGCAATATTTGAGTAAGGCTATTAAGAATGTGTGGAACCAGTAAGTAATATCAAGCTGTCACACAAGCAGAGTAAAGCCTCTGAAAATATGCTCACAGATAACTTCCTGAAAAGACATCAAAACCAGCACTTTGTATTAAACAGATAGTGAATTGTACACATCAGAAAGCTAGATGTCAGAATTCACCTTTTTTTTTCCAACCATAAAATACAATGCTGCTGCTCCTGCAGAGGAAAAAAAAATGCATCTCCAGATAGAAGCACAGTTAGAAATGTCCAGAGGCCAAATGCTGCATGTTGAGGCTCAAGAGATCAAAGCAGCTCCTCCACCCTTCCACTGGTCACTCAGCAGATGCCAACACTGGCTTCTTGACAAACGTCAGAATGACAGCGAAATATAGGTGCACACCCTCTGCAATGCAGAACGCCCTCTAACATCACAACCCTCACAACACATGGCAGGTCCCCGAGCACGGGCAGGGATGCAGGGCTCAGTGCTAGGCCCTGCTCTGTGCCCTGCTGCACAGACAGGCCCACAGGCCTTGGGGAACAGACTACATGCACTTCGATATCCCTTGTTACACAGAGCACACGCTGCCCCGGCAGCTAACTGAGCATGGAGCAAAGCACTTTTGGTTTGTACAAAAAGCGAGTTTAAAACCTGAGACAAAGGAGTAGTCAGGGAACAGAGGGAGCCGTGCTTCAGGTTCTTGGTCTACCACAGTGTGCGTGACCCAGCTGAGCGGTTTACTCGCATGTGCTGGAGCAGCAGCTCTCTGGGTGGCACTGAGAAGAAATACATTAGAGGCTGTGAGGTATTTGGATACAGGAATACCCCAGAGCTCTAGAACTGGCATGCAGAAACCACTCAGACACAACAGCTCAGAGCAGCGAGCGACAAAGCGATACGTGCATTAATCTTGACAGCAAGCGTTAAGGCAAGCATAAGCAAAGGAAAGTATTAGGGGACACAAGAGCTGCAACGATTTCCTTCAGCTAATCACAAGGTCTGAGAACAGAAAGCATTTCCCTGCCAATGTAAGCTTTGCATTTCTGCGAGGGCTTCCAGCTGCCCGCAGGACCAGCTGCTGGTGAGTAACTCCTGCGCCTTGCACCACAGCTACAGCAGGGATTTTTGTTGTGGAAATGTATACTGTGGTGCTAATGCAAAGGATATTTTCCTTGATATTTTCATCTTTGCTCTTCAGCCAAAGGAACACAATGTTAAATTCTGTGCAAATATAGCAGAAACCACAGTGCTTTGTGCGTGTTCTTGAACTGTTTCAAGAAGCCCTAGAGATATCACACATTATCCCATGATTCAAAGCTTTAACCTTGAGAGAAAATACACAAAACAGCTTCAGAGTTTTTCCAACTCGATACAGCATTGTAAATACTATAACAGTTATTTGATAAACACAATGGAAAGGCCTTTAAAGTGAATACCTCTCATTTGCCATGTTTATAGTAAATTACCTGGTAAAAACTATTTTAAAATGCAAAACACCATTAACTAAGCCAATATTTTTTCTGTATCTACTCCTCTGTGTTATCTCATATTGCTTGCTTTAAGAGGAATTCGGCCACATCTCCATTTTAAGAAGCACGTTAGTATTTCTACTTTCCAAAAAAGCGATTCGTATTTTCTACATATAAATAAACTTGTTTTAGATCATCTTTGAGGGATATAAAGAACATTTCAAATTAAATAGATATGTCCCAAGGTCCTAAAATACATCTAAGAATGACTGACACAGTGGAAGGTCTCCAGTAACACAAAGAAAGGGGGATGTATTTCAGAGTCTTCCCAGTGTGTTCACGCAACCTGCACAGGAAGATATGAATTTATGTGATGTAGGAAACAACCCATAGAAGTTAAACTCTTACCGTAGTTTAGATGGCATGTAGCAGAAGATCAGTGCTTCCAGTGTCCAACTATATTGCAGTACCTTGAGAGACCTCTCATTAGAGTACTAGCAAAGCTTGTGTCACAATAAATCATTTTTATAAAGTCTTAAAAAATTAGAATGGTCAAATATCATCCCTCTTTTTATTTCACTCTCTAATGCACTTTAGTTGGACAGAAAAAATATCTGATTCTTCAGAGATATTAAGGAATTTGAATTTTTGTCAATTTTCATTTCATTATCATTTCCTCTGGGTAGAAAGACCAAAGTACCAAATTCTCTCTTCCTGCCTCACTCCGCAAATTAACCTTCTAAAGAACTACAGAAGTTGTGGCAAAGACACAACCATCACTTTTCAGAAAGTAAAAAGAAGAAAAAAGAAAATTAACACACTGATAGTCTGACATCATCACTGCCATCCTCCTCATACAGCACTGTGAGTTCTACAGGATTGCTGACACAGAAAGATGAGTTTGTAAAATATTTTTAGACCTCTCTTATTCTCGTTAAGCACTGAAAATTAAGCTAGCTTAAAGCTCTTCTGCTGGGCTATCTGGTTGCCAAAATATGCTAATGTGACAGTAACTTAGAAGAAATTCTTACAACTGCATCGTTTTTCTGTAGACTGAATAAGCAGCTACAAATGAAGAGGTGCTGCTGACCTGTAGTGTGGAGCCCTTCCTCCCAGCCCAAAGCGCAGCAGCAGGAAATCCCAGCCTGCTGAGCACCCTGTGTGCTGAGCTACATCCAGCCCGGGGCAGAAGCAAACATTCATCCTGTGCAGATCTGCACCAGATAAGAGATCCTGCTCCATGAGATACAGACCCCTCCTCGGCAAGGAAGAAGAGCTGCCTACAATATTTTTTCTCCTACAGCATCCATCTCCCACAGCAGTTACATTCCAGCAGCAGAAGGGAACTGCCAACAAGCATGTCAGCACGCTGCCGAGTTCCAGACAGAGGTTTGCTGGTGCGAGTCTCGGCCGCAGAAATTCTTCCACAGGAAAGAACATCACCATGGGTCTCACCTCAGTCAAAACTAAACAGGCCAAACATTTATCTCTTCCTTCACTTTCTACATGAACGCACAGCTATCGGGCAACTTCCTCTACAACATGGGAAAGAAGAATGTATGTTTGAAGTATCTGGGAGGTACACAGACATTACCTGGATGGCAAATGTCTAAAAGAAATGGCTGGTGCTGGTCAGCCTTGCCAGAGAGAAGGGCTCCAGTAATGCAGCAGGAGCAAGAACACCTTCAGATCAAAATGCTGTGTTCGAAGCCTGCATAAATACCCGACATTTCAGAGCAACCCAGACATTGCAGAACCACTACTATATTCATTTCCTCCTACAAGTATTAATAATTTACGAGCTTTTTTTTTTCAAGCAGCACTGGAGCTGCATCATAGCATGCCAAGCAAATGCTAGGTATTCATACAGCTCCTTATTTTCCTGTCTCTGAGCTCAATCCTGTGTTCCAGCCCCACCGCCTTCTGTAAATCCCTGAAGAAAGCTAGTCAGAATGAAATCCAAGATTTTATTAAGCTACAGAAGAAAATAAATTACGCTGAAGCTTATGTGAATATTTAGAAACCTTTCCAAACACAAGGATAAATGTGCAGCTCTCGTGATGAGATACAGGAAAAAACAATTCCATTAAAGGGCCACTTATGCACAGAAAGAACATTGAGAAAGTGATGGAGAAAAGGCTGGAGGGAAACATATCGTGGCAGCCCTGCACACTGCCTTGCCAGTCCACCAAGGACAGAACAGAGCTGTCCTGCAGAGAGCACCTTCAGCACAAATGGAAAAGTTTCTCTCTCTCAGCTCCAAGCTATCTCCTTCTGGGTTGCACAGCTCACCCAACCTCCAGGCCCAAATCACAACCAGATGCAGAGCTGCTTTCTCAGCGTTCACACAAGTCTCACTACCTCTGTTGCTCTGAGTGTTTAAAAAAAATCCTGCTGGAAGGATAAATTCATCACCTTACTGATCATCTAAACAATTCTCTCACATGAAGCTACCAAAAAAAAAAAAGTGAAGGATCATTTTGCACCTCAGGCCATAATACAAAAGGTAGGAGGGAAAGCACAGTGAAAGGAGACGGAGTAAAACAATTTGTGATGTGTGAAGGGCATGCAGAGGGACAAGTTACATCTTTAACAGACAAAATTACTTGGCAGCACTGCAGGGCAGCACACCGTGAGTGCTGTACAGCAGCTGCAGGGCTTTCCCTTGCCAGGGATGCTCACCCAGTCCCTGACGCCATGATCACCCACACAGGACTGCTGGCAGCAGAGGAACTAGAACTGCCATTATGATTCACCTGAAGCACTCCACTGATCTTTTTTTAACCCTGTCAGGGCCACAGCTATCAGTCCAGAAGCCCCAGCCCAGCCCAGGGCTCCCTCTCTCACCCTGGGAGGCATCGCAACCCCTGTGATTAGAGCTGTATGATCTGCAGGCTGGCCTCAGCCCCGGTTTTCCCCCACCACTGCCTTAGAAGGAATCCTAATCTTACTGGTGACTAGATGGTAACGTGGACACAAAGCGGCTCTCACAGCCCCCTGTGCAAACAGCCACAGCCCTTCAAATGGCACCAGGAGCCACACGCACCCCGGCTCTGCTCACTGCCAACTCCTGCTGACATCTGGTGTGTGTGATGCTGGGAGCCCTGCACAAAGCTTCTCAGTGCAGACAATGGTTAAAAGCCTCAGCAGCGGAGGAGAGATTCCTCCAAACAAATTCTTTCCTGTTGTGAGATTATTTTTTTTTCTTAGCAAACATCACAACTATCTCATCTGCAAATACATGTACGAGTCTCCAGAGGAAAGCTTGAACTTATCCTTAAATTACTGAAAGTTTATTATTATTTTCTCATGGAAAAAGTCACGGATGTCTTGTAATCCCACATGTTCCCATCTTCTAAAGTTGAATGCAGCTTGACCCAGAGAAACACTTAGGAGACCGCTAAAATAAGAGGTAAAAGACAGTTCTGAAGATGTTCTTTCCTTCCAGACTTTAATGTTATGACTCACAACTGGATGCCAGGGGACCCCCAAGAGAAATAGAAATCAGTATGTTCAGTTGAAACCTTTTAGAGCAGCAACAGGATGCTTATGTGCTTTGTACAGTGACACAACTTCTTTGCATCAGAGCTGTCCCCTCCCAAAATCTTGGTAGTTTGGGAGGCTGATCATCACAGCACCTTTGTATTTAGGAATCAAAATACCTCAACAATATTAGGGGATGGAAAAGCAAAAAGGGAGTGGTTTGAAGGCTAGCAGCCTGCCAAAAAAAATTAAAGCATGGTTTTTGTCTGTGAAGTGTCTTCTGTATTTTCTTAGGGCCTTATCCAAAAGCCATTAAAGCCAAGAGGCATTCTTCCAGGTCCAGTCTTTACACACTGTATACAGTTTTATCATTAACTTCATTACAGTCTTCTAACATCTGTGAGCAAACTATCTGTGAGAGGGTCTGATGTGTAAAATAGATCCACAAGAGCTTTGCCAGGAAACTTCCAAGTTTTTTCCTGGCTTCTACACAGCATCCAATGCCCTGGTTAGGAAAGCTATGAACGATTTCTGTTTTCAGTATTTTAAAATGACTTGAGAGAAAAATTACAAAAAAAAAAAAAAAAAAAAAAAAAAAAAACTGATAAGATTACACATCAAGCATATTCTGTACTGGGGTGTCAGACATTTCGCTCACCTTATCATAAAGCTATTCACAAATCCCATCAGCTGCACTGGTACCCAACAGCGCTTCATAAACCAAGTCCTTACAGGGAGCAAAGATGCACAAGAACGAGGGCTCTTGTACTGCTCTTGTCCAAGGACCTCCTTCTCTTAGGTCAAGTCACTGGCACAGATAGGAGCTTGAATGTCACACTAAACACACACACACACAAAAAAAATCCATCCTGTCCATTAATGTTAAGAAAATGTATGTTTGACTTGCTTTGGAACACACAGCAGACCCATGTAAGGTGAGGTGTTTTTTTGCTTTTTTTTTTTTTTTTTTATTATCTGTTTGTAGAGCCTACAGAAGAGCCGAATTCTGGGCTATCACCAAGTATGTCCATGTTCAGGAGCAGTTCTAGGAATACAGAGACAAACATTATTACTGCAGCTGGCCTGGGTTCGCTGTTGTTAGAGGGAAGTCTAGCTAGGAGCTTGGAATTAGTATCAGAGGTTATGGTACTATGTAGGTGAGATCTTATCTCAGCAGTATTACATCTTGTGGAAAATATGTAAATATATCAGGTTACCTGTGCATACAAAAACATTTCACGATTACACTAGATATTTAGACAGTTGATGCCTCGTATAACAAACACAAGCTCTTAAAACTGCATGAAACAAGACTGCTTTTTTTGCCAAATTAGCTGGTAAACTAACTCAACAAGCCTTATCTTGCTCTTATCAGCCCACCTGTCTCTGCCGCTTTAATCTAAGACTTAAAAGAGGAAATGAGTACTTAACTGATAGTGCTTCTTCAAAGGAAATATTTGCTTCAGTTACCTTGCATTTTTAATGAGATTGTTTAGTCACTGCTTGGCATCAGTTCATAGTAAGCACCCTGTCAAAGCTTTCAGGTTTTCAAAGCACATGAAGTAGTTTGAACCAGCAACAGTGGAACTGTTCCTGGTTGGCATTTAGTTGTGGAGATGTTTACCACCCTTCCTTGGTCAGGGCAGGCAGAATTAGCAGAAAAAGCTATTCCTGCAATTCCAATCCCTGTGCAACTTTTCAAGGCCTGCTTACAGAAAATCCTCTGCAATTCAAATTGAGCTGAGGGACTAAATGCACAACCTGCTGCAAAATATGCAGGTTTAAAGTGAGGGTTGGGGCTGCTGAAGTGCTGTCAGGACACTGATGACCCTTGATTTAGTATTACATCACTCCACTGAAAACAATAATACCGCATCTCTGTGGCTGGATGGCCTCTTTTGTTGAAGGGGAGGATAAAAGATGTTCTATTTTTATTGGCTCTTTGTTTTCTAATAGGCCATAGATAAAATATTTTACACTGTATGGTTCTGACTCAGTACACGGTATAGGCATTTTTGACAGACAGAGCTTCTATCATGCACAAACACCCTGAGAACACTCAATGACATAGAACAAGTTTGGCTCCCAGCACCACCTCAAACCCACTCACAGCACACAAGGTAACAAAGTGACCTGCAGCTGAGATGAAAAGCCTTTATGAATATTTTACAGCAGTACTCGTGCTCAAAATATATGGTTTGATAGGGGCAATGGCAAAACTCACAGGAAGCCTTATAGCATAACAAAGGCACACACCTGACTTTACAACTTGCTGCTGAAGGGACAAAAGCTCCATCAGCAACTTGAAAGAGGACACTTCCCAATAGAGTGTATTTCCTTTTTTTTTTTTTTTTCTTTCCCCATCTCCATTCTATTCTCTTTTTCACTCTCAAAATAGCAAAAATGCTTGGGACAACACTGAAGCTGTCACTAAAACCTGAAGGGAAAAAAGGAGTGCCTAATTTGCCACAGCCAAGCCCAGCTCCGCTGAGCACCCTGTTGTTGTCCACTGCTGTGGACAAATTTATCCGCTGTCTCATTCATACAACTTCCTACCCACGGAAGTTGCTGTGAGGCTTGTGTCTGGTTTACCCCTTGTCAGCAGCAGAAAGCTTTCAATGGTGGATGGCACCTCCACGCATTTTCTGCTTGCCCAAAGCAGCTGCAGTGGGAAAGAGGAGAAGCAAAAAGGGCAGCGACATCCAGGAAGTGACATTTCTCACCAGCTCAGATCCATACCTCTGCCTTGGTGCCACTGTGTGGAAGGACAGCAAACCGGACACCAGGCAGAATTACAAAGTGGGGAAGCAATGAGGAAAGGCAATCACCATGGCTGGATGCTGGGCTTCCCTTTGGGAGCAGCTGGAGATGCAGCTACACAGCACCCACCAAAAAGTGATCAGCCATGTGCAAAATGAGGCGCTTGACAAGAGGCTTCTCAGACTCAAAATAGATTTGACCTTAGGATTCACTCCCAAATGCTCAGAACAAATGAAGTCATCATATATAAATTCTTCTGCCTTGTGACTGCCTGTTGAACTCCATCCTGCTGCTGCACTTCCTAAGCATCCCCACAAACATTTTGCCTCCCTCAACCTAAAGACTCCTATTGAAAGACATACTGAAAGCTGCCTTCAGCAAGGGCTGAATGATTACTTTTCTTACATTTTAGCCAGGTGTCCCATATTGGAAGAAAGAAGAGCTATATTTTGATTTAAAACAAACAAATCTATCTAACTTTAGTATGTAGCGTCTGTGGCAAAAAGAAACAGGCAGCTCAGAGTCAGCCCAATCTCCGTTACTCCAGAGCAGTATTTAACAATATACTTCCTGCACTCACTGAATGGATTCATTCATCTGAACAGGCTGTGGATCAAGTGATGGTTAGGAGAGAACTGCTAACAGAGTTTTCCAATACAGAACGAGTGCACAGGTAGGAAGCAAATCCCACGTGGGTCAGGGCACTTTTGCTAGCAAGTCACAGCTACAGCAGCATTAAACTCATCAGTCTTCTCCAATTTATTGGAGGTTGGCCATGTAACTGCATCTCAGTCAACGAAAACCGCACTTCAAAACTGCATTTCCTGTTGCTGTATCACCTATTTTTTATCTTGTTTTTAAAGCTAACCAAAATTAAGTCTTGTTTTCCATCTTACCATTTATGGTAGAAAGCAAAGGCAAGTAGCTTTGGGTCTCAGTTCATCATGTCTTCTAATTGCATGGAATTAAAAGTAATAATGTGCTGGCAATACTAGAGATACCAGAAAAAAAATCAACAGCAAGCACAATGAGGTACAGAAAGCATTTTGCACTGATTTATAAATTTACACTTGGATTTCCAATATGTCGAGCAGTAACTGTAACACTGTTAACCTCCGAAGCCAACTTTTACACAGGCTTGTGTGCAGCCTAGGAAGGATCTCAGCCTTACGTTCCATTCTGAGAGCAACTGAAGCAGAACTCCTTTAGGCAAACTGAAGCACTTCATTTTGAGGCCGATGCCAAATAATTCCAGCAAACACGTCCATAAAACAGGAGTTGAGATTTCCCAAGGCAGCCAACCAGTCCAGCTGCCCCTTACTTACCTTTTATTCATTGCTGTGCTGTGCTGGAGCCCAAGGACTCCAACCACACGCCAGAGCTCATTCTGTGAGGCACTGTACAAATACTGAGGAAAGTCTTTACCCTGAGGAGTTCACAGTCTGATCTTTAGTTAGTAAAATCACTCCGCCAAAGGCACCGCTGTACAATCCTCCTTGACCAAAATCTCACCTTTCTTCTCATTGTAACAGCGCGACCTTCGCAGCAACCGTAATAATGGTATTCTGAATTATTTGGAAAAAGATACATAAATCAAGAGCAAATGAAAGCCTTGCCATGTCACCCATCAACATAAATGCGTATCTGTAAGCACAAAAAGATATCACCTGACAAAGCACTTCACAGACCAGTCCTTGCTAACTCCTGTTCTCTAGCTGTCCTTGGGCTACTCGTTTATTTGAAATGCAAATAACTCAGCATCGATCAGCATGATAAAGAGCAGGAGGCTTTATTCGGGACAAGTTCTTGGTGACATTCTAAAGAATGACGTATCTTAATGATGGCTATAATATATATAAGATTGTTCACATTAAATCATTCAGCCATTTGGTTTCTAGTAACACAGATTCTAGAGCACACCAGATCTGCTTCAGCCCAGCAGGCTGTCAGAACTCCCCACTACTAAAGCATAGTTGAATTTCCTTGAAAAAAAACTTTTCTCACTGGATAATTCATCTCTTCAGTTTCTAACATTGGTTTCATCTTCTAAACAGAACACTTCGTTATCTCTGAATTGAAGGATTTTTTCCACTGTTTTCCCGTGCAAATAGATTTAGAGCTAAAACAAAAAGCAGCCACACTTCCTAAAGTTTTTATCTGTCTTGAAGTGAATCTCCATAGCTGCCAGTCCACAAGAGGAAGAAAAAGCAACTCGTGGCAAATAGTCAAAAACAGTGTGTGTGCTCTGCAGCCTTAAAGATGGAGAGTTTGGGGTCCCTCCTCTACCAAAGCTGGGATAGAAATGTTCCTTTTTTATTTCTTTTTTTTTTTCTTTTTCTTTTAGTGGCTGCCAAATCCTGGGCTTGTTATTTTTCATGTGAGCTATATATACACATTTGATACACTCAGTTTTCTCCCTCCTTTCTAAACACATTCTTTAGAATTTCTGATCAGCTCTGGCCTCCATTTCTTCCATGCTTACATTCCTGTATTCGGTCTCCTTCCCACCTTTCAGGACACTTGGCCTACTCAGAGCATTGAGAGACACGAGCACCTTCCAGAGGGAAGAGGTGATGGTGCCGGGGGGTCTCCGAGAGTGCCATCCCCAGACCTGAGCTGATGGCACTGAAGCATTGACTTCAGACTTCCGCATCTTCCCCTCACACTGGTCAGTCTCCGGCAAGCTGAAATCTGCATATTTTAGGCTCATACAGACTGAAAAACCTCAACTATTTTCTGTGGGATAGAGCCCTAAGTAAGAGCTCTATTCACCTGAAATGCGATGCCCTGGGCTCCCACAGCCTAGCGTGTGGGCAGACCATCCTTGATAAATGTCTGTTTATCATAACTGCAGAAGGCAACTCTGCTTTCCCAGCCTCCCCCTCCCTCAAGATTAAGGTAAAAGTCATGTATAGAAAGGCCAGGCCTTTCAAATGTTTTTCTTTCTCTTTTTTAGGTGCTAGCAATCAAACATAAAAATATTCCATCCTTCCCCATTAAATTAGGCTGCACTATATCAACATTCTTCTTTAAAGAGCTGGTACGTGACTGCCAATGCTGCTGGAGAACAATTTAGTTACACCGATACACAGCTGGTAACAAAAAAAATCACCTGACTGCTGATAAGCACCCAAATCCTGCTACTGCAAGAGAAAGCCCCAAAATACGAAGTTGCAAAGTCCAACAGGGGAATGCCATCAGATCATATTCCAACCAAAATTCATTAACTAATTAGAAGTCCATTTTTACAAGAACTCAAATCCTCCATGAATCAGGGCTGGGTTACCAAACTACTGCTTTTATTGCTTTGACTTTTCAGGCAATGATTGATTTTCAGTATAAAACATGGGTTGCATTCAAGTCACTATTACTCCTTTCTGAGAATCCATCATCCTCTGTTTACAGAGACACAGAAGTCTTCCCCATCATCCTTTTCCATGGCAAAGAGGCAAAGCCCTTCTCAGCCTTGGGGCGGAGAGCGAAACCCAGACGCTCCCCTCCTGTACGGATCTCACCTACTTTCACCATCCTGCAGCACCTTTTGCTGTGCATTGCAATGCATTTCTTTTTAGCATCTAAAATATGTTCACACATTTTCTTTATTCTCTATTTATTTCAAAACATCCAAAGGTAAAAATGCTACAGTTGAGCAAGAGGCAAATTCCTGGTTCTTGAAGAGCCTATTAGTGCGGTCAGAACACCATCCTCATTTGCTCTCACTTTGTGCTGCCGTATTCCTCCCTGCTTTCCAGGCAAGGAGCACACAGTCAACAGCTCTACCTCCTGACTATGCTTTGGGCCCTGGCAAAGAGCAACTGACAAGGAAGATGTTCCACATATTTGAGATTAAAAGATAACCGATAACCAGGACCCAGATGTTGGTCACTGCTGGCCAGCGCACAGAGCGATTATTATTCCATTTATAGAAAGGGATGCTGTCCTGCCTTTGCCAGCCAACCGAAAGGTCTCCGTAAAATGCTCAAACACTCTGAAGAGAAGCATTCAAAACAAGGAGCAAAAAGGGAACGAGCCGTATTCGCTCCACAATTATTGCATTATATAAATCCAACATGGTCTCCAGCAGACCGCACCACCAGGCTTGCTTTGCCAGCGAGCTCCGCGGGCTGCAGCAGGCTCTGCCCCAACGAAGGCAGGAGCGGGGCCATCGCTCCCTGCTCCCAGCAGCCAGCGCCCAGGGCTGCTTCTAATTAGGGCAATGGGAGCACGCCCAAATCGCTGGAGCCAAATGAAGTCTGAAATGCTAATCAGGCTCTTCTCCGAGCTCAATTTTAAAAAATTAATAATAATAAAAAAAAGCCTTCCGATTTTGACTCTATAGAGTCCTCTAATTTTCTGTGGTCCCAGCAAGGAGCAAGCTAGCCAAAGGGCAGGCTGCCTTCTGGGGTGCTTTGGTTGGTGAGAATTTGGTCTGGGGGAAAGGGATGGGGTGAAAATAAGGAGGGCTGAGAGGCAGATGGTGTTCAAAATACAGAATGTATAAAAATGAGCTCCCAAGCTGAGAATAGCCCGCAGCTCCAACAAACATATTAAGACAATTCTAACTGCTCCCTATCTGGCATCTGACTGTAATAGTTTAATGACATCTTAATAAACTGTTAGTTTAATAAATCCAGTTCCATTTGCTACCAGTTAGCAATACAGTTTGACAAGAGGAGTCCACAGTCCCATAAAGGAGAACAGGCTAGAAATACTTGGAGAAGATATGATGATTACTACAAATTAAAGACTGTGCAATTTATAGCTGGATACTGAGCGCTCAGATTCCACATGCCAGTATTTCATTTTATTTTTTTTCAGCTGTGGACAGGAAAATGTATAAACTGTTAATCCATTATATGCAGCCATTTCCTTTGGGTATTTCTAAACAATGGAAAAACAGAACTTACTGAACTTTAAAAATAACTTTCTGTCTACCAGCATTTCAGTTTACTTGTAAGTATGAGGCTTGCAACATCGCGGTCACTGTATCTGCACATTTACATCCAGAATGGCCTTTATTTTTTTATTGATGGCCATAAAAAGTAATAAATTATGTTTCCTGGTAACATCACACTTTTATAATTACATTGTGCACATCACTCTCAAGCATTAGTGGAACTCAACACAAACGTGATTATTATTATTTTTAATTCTTTTGCATTTTCTCCCTATTCTGCAAGCAGCTTACCTTCCAAAATGTACAACATGCTGCAATTTCTGCCTTGATTAAATAATCTGATGTTAATTTTCTCCTCCCACTGTAAACACCACTTGTTCCCATCTAAAGTCAACACCATTTATATGATAGAAAAATATTTACAGTCTCATTATTAATACAAACAAAACTAGTAAAGAGAGCTAACCATCAATAAGAAATTCTCCCTCAAAGTTTTTCTTCCACAAAGGCTCCCATTGGTTCTTCAGGCAAGCCCAGACCCCAGCTACAACAAACGGTCAAGTTCTTGGACCCAAGCTATGACAGGTTATCACCAGTTTCAGGGCTTCAAGGTGGGCCAAATTAGTCTGTTTTAATGGAACTGCTCCTGTGAGCAGCGAAATTCTTTGGGCTGGGGATTTCACACACAGCCAAGCGCAAACACATGCGGCCCGAGGCAGAGCCCTGAATGGCAAATTAAAGTCAACGCTTGAAGTCTGACCAAATAACAATATAAAGAAGTAAGACGGCTTGCTAGCGTACTGTGTTAGGAAACATTTACAGCAAGAGACTCTACAAACTCCACCATCAAACAAATTCCTACAGAATTACATCTTCTTTGGCCTGGGTTAATTTAAAGTCAAGTCAGTTGAACCCTACTGGTTGCAGCACTGCAAATTCTCCCCAGTCTTTACACAGGACAGGAGAGCAGGTTGGCTTAGAAGAGCTGCACAAAAGCACTACCAGGAAGATACTGGCTACTGCCCCATCGCTCTTTGCATTGCCTGCGTGCTTCCCATGGACACATGGCACAAAGGAGACTTCGCTCACAGGAAGCCATAAGCCAAGCAGGAGGTACTGTGAATAAAGACTGTATGAGGAAAAGCAAGCATATCATTGTCTGGTTGTTTCTGTTTGAAAAGAATACAGGCACAAGAAGACAACATTAATTACCCATATCACAGTTCCATAAAGCGCAGAATATTCTGGTATCACCAAAATATGTCAGAAGTCATAGGTTAAGAAATAAAACTCACTTGTTAACTCATTTCCTATAGGCAGTATTTTCTGGATATTTCCCTTTGCTCCTTTTGACTAACACTGCATTATATAACGCCTTTATTGCTGCCTGTATTTAAGACTTCGAAAGCGAAGTTCTGGACAGCAGTGCAGGCGCTATCAGCTAATGCAATGGCAACGCGTGCCAGGATTCGTCATTTCATTTCAGCTGGTTTTGCAAATTCACAGCTTTGCTGTTACCCGCATTTGAAGAATTACAATGTAAGAAATGATTTTTCATTTTCAAAACGTCCATATGGGAAAGATTAGGTAACATCCCTTGTTTTAAAAATCAGGATTTTTTTTAAGCCATAACCCTTATCCAGATACCCAAGCCATCAGAATTATTATTTTAATAGTGTCTTAGCAGAGAGCCCTGAAGGCTCTAAAATAAACAGGATGGTTAGAAACTTCAGAAGATAAAAGTGAATTTAAAAATTGATGCTTTAAAGAGCACGGCTGTTAAAAATTACAGTTTGGTTGTCTCCATAAGACTTGTGGAGGTAGCTAACGAACTCCACAAATTACTATAAATTTCAGAGCTTTGTATATAAAGATGTTACAGTTCCATGCTCAAAAATATTCTTTTAATGTTAGAAAGAGGGAAATAAATAGTCTAAGATTTTGTTACAGAGCACCAGCAAGTCCTAAATTACATACACAACTGGTGAGCTGCAATGTTTTCAGAAAGCCAGACATTTAAACCTCCGCTGGAAGTTCTTAAATCTCCCTTGCTGACAGCTCAGAAGACAAGTAAGAAAAAAGTTATGCCAGAATGTACTGTTTTAAGAAACTAAGACGCTCAGTCAGTCCAATTTTTGCTGAGAAGCTGCCTGGCTTTGAGTAGAAATATGTACAATTATACAACAGAAAACATGCAATAGGAGATGGGGGAAGACGACAGAAACACAACAAAAAAAGCTTCAGAAATGTTCTACTCGGCCAGGTAGCATGAGCTTCTGTTTCTGATTTCACAGTCCTTAAAGAAGAATTCCTTCTTTCTTTCTTTCTTTCTTTTTTTTTTTTTCCCCTAAAGGAAAATAACACAGGGTTTAAGAATATACCTCTAACACAGATAAAAATAAATGAAAAGACTCCAGCTGTCTCAGGGTTCTACTGAGATGCCAAAGGTTTGGTACCTTTGTGCTCCTCCCAAAAACTTAATTTTTTCCATCTCTAAATACTATTGTCCATGCATGGATTAGAATTACCACAGATTAAAATTACGTTTCTCCTTATCAGCAGAGACAGATGCTATTTCTCTGGAGAAACTTATTTAAACTTATTTTTTTTAATCTAAAAATGTAAAAAGTAGCTTCATTACAACTGCAGTCCCACTTTATCAACTGCTGAGCCTCTCCTTTGCAGCACAGAGCACCTCCAACCAATGACTGAATGATGTCTGTCTGCTGAAGACGACGACACATCCAAGTAGGCTCATTCCTGGCATACCCATCCAATCTACTGATTTTGCTTGCAGAGGGAAAGGTCTGAGCGTCACTTATTTCATGTTGCATCAGACAGTGCTCCCAAGTCTACTGGCACACTTCTGTGGGATAAATTGGAGTTCTCTGCAGTCAACATGCAGTTCAGCACCTGCATGGTGACGTGCAGACCCAGGGCATGCTCAGCTCCCTCCCCTTACACATTCTCTCCTGGCTGTCCCGCTTTGGGTTGCTCCTTCCCAGCCCATTCATGCTGCTGCTTTTCTAAAGGTTATCTGGAGGAGGAGATTATCCAGGTACTATTTTATGATTTAAATCTTTTTGGTATCAAATGATAGTGAAAAAAATATTCAGGCATAGGAGATATAAGTTCGTTTTGCTTTAAATCTCAGACCTGCTATAAAATAAAATTATATTCTGCTCAGAAGAAATGTCAGCTTACCATTTCTTATTCTCACTACAATAGTTTCAACACAAAATTTGGTTTATGTTAAGAGTAAGTTTTGAACGACTTTAAGACAGAACAAACAGATTTCACAGCCTTGCCTTCTTTTGCCTTCCTTTTTCCTACAAGTTAACTTTTTTCCTAAGCCAGTTTCTTACTAAACCAAAACATGCTGGCACTTTGCATCCCTTCTCTGTGTATGTAAGAACTTGACCCAACTTGATGCACTTAAAAAATTGCTTTATTTTTCTTAGTGACATTTCTTTAAAGTGATCCTTTTTCATGGCGTGCCCTAAAACTCAAGTTTATTATCTAGAAAATATGCCATATTTGCAAACTCTTTTGCTCCACTTGCTTTATGGAAAGGAAAAGAACCCTATATTCCACAAGCGACTGTGGTTTTCATGTCACTGAAGGGCACATATCTTGGCTGCACACCCTACCAACTGAGTCATCAGAAACTGGATTTGGCTGCAGAATGCCATTTTTTTGTTAGATCCCTATGTGATTGACACAGCCCAGCAATCTTGGGTAGAGGGCTCACAATAATCAGCCTCATGTACAAACAAGAACACTCAACCCACAAAAGTTTACCCAGGTTGCAAAGGCCAGAAAACAGCTTTTCATGTCCAAATTGCTGACTTTATTTATTTATTTGGTTTACTACTAACTATTCCTTCTCTTTTTCTTTTTCCAAATAGCTCAAGAGCCACGTTCACGTCCCTGACTAGAAACACTACAGAAGCTTAATTTAATAAACTCATCTTCTAATACCTCAAACCTACCATCATTTGGCCTATGAATTGCTCTCCATGGCAGCTAAAGCAGTAGGTGCCTGGCAGCCTTCCTCCCCTCTGCTGCAAGTGGCCCTAGCTGACAGAACAGTTGAAAGTCTACCACAACTCATTTGCAGTATATGCCTAGAGCTACCTAAAAATGTATAGTAAAAAACTGAAGATGTATCTATGTTGTCCATTTTTATTAACTTCTCTATGTTTGAATAATACTGAAAGCATAGATGCATCAGAAGGAAGAGCCAAGGCATTCAGAGTATTTGTACACTGGTACGGATCATCACAAGTGGCACTCTGCTGTTCTACCCAGAAAATGTTATCTCCAAAATCAACACTGGGTACTCATGTTTTAACTCAGTAAGAAAACAAAACAAAAGAACCAGGACCTTGATCAGAAGAGATGCATATCACTATGCATATTAAAATAAGATTTTTTTCACCCTGGTGATTTATGGGAGCCTGCAGATTTTCAGCAGGAGTAGTCTTCTGTAATGATTTAGGAAGAAGAGCAACAGGTATCCCCTCCTGCAGCTCTAAAATTCTTGCAAATAGTGTCTGTCCACTTTCCAAAGGAAGGGTATCAGTAAACTGAGTGTCACGAAGGGGCAGTTTGCACAGAAGCACAAAGCAGTCTAAGCCACAAAGCTGCACTGAACTCCCAGCTTTAGTTAAACTATGGCAGAAATATATAGGAACAAACAAACAGATTAGGGAAAGAAGACGGAAGAAAGAAATAATCTTTGCTGTGAGGCATAGGGCAAATATAAACTGAAAGGGGCTCTGTGTGTAACCGACAGAAGCTATAAAATGATAAGAGCAAAATCTGTTTTGTATAAGCTTCTCAAGAGAAAAATCACACTAGCTACCCCAAAACTTTACACCTGGCACACAAATACGTTTGGTGCAAGGAAGAGAAAGAAAAAGACCCAAACCTCCCACAGAACCTGGACACTGGAGCCTTTGAGTCGATAACTCCACAAGAAAAACGAGTGGTGCCAAAAAGATCGCAGTAAATCACGTTCCTGTGCTGAACTTAATGAAATCGCCATGCTGAACCCAAGGAACGAAACACTTGCCATTGGTTAAGAGATCACTGTGGCAACACAGTCGCCTTGATTCACAGCTTGAGCCCATGAACCACAAGGGCCCCACAGAGGGGGAAACCTCAAACTGGCAGTGTCTAATTTGGTTTTGTTTATGTTCCTGCGTTCGCTATTGATCTGCTCAGGGCTTAGAATCAACAGCAAGGACTAACAGCCTCCCCAGTACAAACTTCATAGGCAAAATAACCTCCGAATGATGCTTCCTGCCCCAAATGGGGAGAGACAGGCCGGACCCTGCAGTCGATAGCTGGGAAGCAACTCCAACACGGGCCCAGCATGGGGCTCCTCACTGTGAGCAGTGCTGCCCACCAGACATGGTCCTCTTGCAGTAAGCAGAATGAGCAGTCTGTGAAGGCAGGACATGAACTCCAGCAGGAGGTGACACAGGTTCTTAGCAGAACTAACGTATTGGGAAGAAGGCAGATCACAGCAGAAATAATCTGCTGGGAGCAGTTCAACGCTCACTTGAATTTCTAATTAATGAGTACATTGACTCCAAAACAAGACGTGGGTGTCTATCTTCTAACAAGGTTTGAGACTGAAGAGTTCAGGCACTCCACACAACAAATACCTGAGAGCCACTGAAACATGCCCCACCAGAGGAGCCTTCATTGGTTTCTGAGGAGACTGCAAAATGCACAGCCATCCACTAGCCAGACACCAGACACGATCTTGCTCCCACCCAAATCAGCAGCATCAGATTTTTTCCCCCCCCACATCTCGATCTCCTACCTGCTCTCCATATACTCCAGCACAAGGCACACTATATTTGGGCACTGAAACAGGTTTTCCAGGGTAGTGGGCATGTCCCCAAGCCTGCAGAGTTCAAGGAGCATTTGGACAATGCTCTCAGACATAAGGTTTGAAGTTTGGGTGATCATGTATGGAGCCAGGAGTTGGACTCTATGATTGAATCCCTTCCAACTCAGGATATTCTGTGATTTAGTTGTTAGAAAAGTCCCTTTGCATTTGGTTAAATGGAAAACGAATCAGTCAGGAAAAGCAAACCAAGACACCGCTCATTTTCCATAAGATACTCATGGGACTATGCTACAAGTGACCAAGCAGCAGGTCCACCAAAACCAGAGCTACATTTTACTTTCTCAATAAGGATACCACAGATTTCAATGTCGACAATGTAGTTTGCAGAATACAAGACAGACTGCACACGCTCTGCTCTTGCCTAGGCTGGCATACTCAATTCCCACACATTCTGTAGCACCACAAGCAAGTGCTGCAACTGAACAGCCAAGAGACATCTCTGACAGCAGCTGGAAAAGCCTAGCCGCAACTCCTCTGAACAGAAGATCGAGGCATATCAAAGGGGGACCACATCCCTTTTCTGTGGCAACATTTCCTCAACTGATATGGTTTTTCTCTATCTTCAAAAGACACTGCCCCAAACTGTGAATTTTAACTTTATGGTCCTATAAAATACTTGTCATGTTCACATCTGAAAGCTAAGGGTGAAAGGAAAGAAGATAACAGGATACTTGCTAACAGGACTAATGAGCACAGGATTGTGAAATAGCATTCCGACTTCACAGGGCATTTGTAAGTTGATAATCTTTGTGACAGCAAGAAAATGACAATCAGCAGGAGGCTGGGAAGACAGATAGTTCTGCCGTCAGACTGCAGAGTAAACAGATGACAATTAAGCAGATATATTTGGCATTTTCTTTTAAGGTATCATTTCCTTCTTTTTCAAAATGAAGTTGTCAACTCTATGAAGGATTAAATAAAAACAGAAATTGCCAGACACCAGTGAAGTAAGGAAATAATAAGAAACGGAGGACAAAGAAGAAGAATGGATCCCATCAGCAATTAATTAGAGTTTTCAAAATTCCATGTGAAAAAAAAAAATCTGCTTGATGATAACATATGATTTAATTTCCGAGATTCAAATACTGGCAATAAACCAAGGAAAGAGAGGAAGTGTGTCCTATAGCCAGGAATAATCATGTTGCAGTAGTCAGTGAGACAGAGCAAGATGCATAAACCTCGACACTTCTGAAGTGAGATCTTTTTTCCTTTGCCTAGGCAAGACAATGAGCAAAACCTGGTGCTGCTGAAACAAGCTCCTTGTCGTTTCAGTAGAGCTTGGTCCGAGTCACCAACAAAAGAAAGCACTTTCCTATACATCAGTTGTCTTGGTGGCATTTCTTTGAGACTTAATCTTGTTAACTTTGCTGACAAAAACAAGCTTTTACTACTGTTAGCTCTGCAAAACCAATATTACCATGGCTGAGTGAGCTGGAATTTTTATTACTGGCAATGAAGTAAGATTCAGACAGAAAACAGCTTGATTGTCAAACCCAAATGTGAGAGTTTGAAATACTGACTGTTAGAAAAATCACCTTGTGACTTGTAAACCAAGCAGAGTTTTATCTGAAAGTGATTGAAAGAACAAGTGTAAGAACCTCCTGCTGTCATTTTTACAGAGTCACTTCTGGAAACAATTCCACTGTGGGACAGCCGCCCGCCCTGCTTGTTTTCTGCCAGCCTCTGTTCACCATTTGCACACACTGCTGCAGGCACTGAGGCGTGTCAAAGTTATACAAGAGCAATCAAAGAGACAAGAGATGTGGAAGAAGAGATGCAACTTTCTGAAGAACCTAAGCCTGCCCTGGTGCACCCTAGACTGCTGCTGCCCAGCACATGAGACAATTTACCCTTCTTCACAAGATGAAACATAGAAAAGACTCTCACAGGCCTGCTGACAGGATTCCGGCATGCTGTACTCCCCAGGCACTGGGATTCAGTGAGCTCCTGGCAGGCCCTGCAGGGCCGTGCCTCCTCCCGTGCTGCCAGGGACAATCCAATGCCATGGTCAGAGCCCTTGGCCAGGCTGCACCGAACAGAAGGGGCTCTGGGCACCTGCCCAACCTCATCCAAGGTGTGATCTCCTCAACTTGTTGTGTGGAGGCCTACATAGCAGGACTCAGGCAGTGAGTATCAAAGCTAGCTCCAACTTACCTCCCTGAAGTACTGGAAATGGCGCGCTTCTATTCCCACAGCATGTTGCACCAATAAGTCCCCGTGTTTTCACAGTTCTCCAATTTCCATTACCCAGGATGGCCTGGTCATTTCGTAGAATCACAAAATCATACAATTGCTCAGGTTGGAAAAGACCTTAAAGATCATCAAGTCCAACCACAACCTTACCAAACTACCCTAACTCTAACAACCCACTGCTAAATCATGTCCCTGAGCACCACATCCAAGCAAATTTTAAACACATCCAGGGATGGTGACTCAACCACCTCCCTGGGGAGCCATGTTCCTCTGCATATTACTGCTGTACCTCTGCCCTTTAGTTACCCTCAGATTTCTTTACTGGCTCAGCTGAGGAAGGATGAAGCTGTACAAAGCAGCTCCCAAGAACAACACTCTCTACATCTGGATCTCGCTTCCCTGGAAACAAAAGAACAAGGTGCTTTGGCCCCTGTCAACATTTCATTCTACATCCTAGGAAACAGTTACTTAATATCTGAGCTGAGAGCATGAGGTACAGGACAGTCTTTTACATATCCAACTTAATCCCAATTTAATCATGTGAAAGCTAAATAAATACCATTTCTCCCCAGGGCACCGGGCCGTTCTGAGGTCAGTGCTCCGCTGCAGGAGGCCTGCTGGCACCTCAGCCAGCCATCAGGGACTGCCTTCTCAGAGCACACCTTGACACAGCTCTTTCAGGCAGGAAAGAAAGTAATTGTTCCAAGAACTCAAGTTTCAGCGTAGACCATACTTTTGCATATCTTAATATCAAGACCTATTTCAGATGATTCCTTCACTTACAGTCCAAGATCTTATTAAAGAAAACCCAAGGACTTTAATCATTTTGTAACTGCTGTTTATTTCCTAACTGCTAGACCTATCACTTCAAGCATTGGGGCTACCCTGGAATCACTGTGCTGGGGCTCCCAGCCCATGCTGGGGCCAGCTGAGCCCCAGAGAAGCACAAGGGATTGCTGCATCCAGCATCAAACAGCAACATTGCAAAGCCTGCTGTTTAGGGTTGGGGTTAACTGCCCCCTGGTTTTGGTTTTGCAGGAATAGCAGTCAGAGCATTTTATCTAGTTCTGGTTTAGCATATCAAGCTTCTTGAGAGATACTCAATTCAGCAACCACCAAAAATATTTTGGTTTCAAATATCAGGATATACTTTATTCTGGTAGATCGGTTCATTTCTCTCAGGCTTAACGCAACAGGTTAAGAAAGTCATTTTCTATGAGAGAGTGCAAAGCTGTCTGGCAAGCCTCCAGCTGTCCTCAGCATCATGTGTCCTTCCATGGGAGGGCTCCACTGCTGTCCACCCCCTGCGGTGCCACCACTGACGTCAGTTGGGCAACCACAGGGAGAGCAACGCCATTTACTGAAGATTGCGGTTGCAAAATCAGATGCAGAAAACAACACAGCAAGCATAGATTGTCTTGATTCTTTCATCTCCTTTTTTTTTTTTTTTTTAAACATTAAGACATCAGGGATTAAAATTGCATTTGATTATAAAAACAGCCATGCATACAGAAATGAGCAATATGCTCTTTTGGATATTATAAGATTGATTGATTTTTATTTTTTTTTTTTAAACCTCGAGTTGATAACTGCAGTCTGATAACTTTAGTGCCAATTCTCTCTTTCAATATACATAACTGAAACACTAAAACCTGGCACTGTCACTGATTATGCCAGCAGAAGAACAAACCATTTATTTCTAAACTAAACTATTTCTAATTCAACATACAACTCTTGCTCTCTCCTCATGTGTAAATGAGTTTAAGTCTTAAGAGAAGCACGTCACTGTAGAGAGCGAATGAACAGAGAATTCAGTTCTTGACATCATCACCGTTTTTACTTCACTTGTACATTTGTGTTATACAAGCGCTGAACTGTACATCAGCCCTACAAACATACAGGAAAAGATGATCCTTATCTCTGTTAGTCGACATTTCAAGATGGAGTTTCTTGTTAGTGCTAATTCCTTCCACATTTTTTTTGGACTGGTTATCAAAAACAATTATAAAGATCTCTTCATAAGCTGCATGCTACTCTACATGAACACAAACAAAATGGCACTACAGCTATATTAGTTCCACAATTTGTTTTCTTTCCTAAACCAGTTTTCCTCAAAGCAGCATGTCCTCCCCAACAACTCACATACAGAATAGAATTTACTCAACTGAACAGAACACACCAAACTTACACATACAGCCAGACATTTGATATCTGAAATCATAGAATCATAGGATTATTAAGGCTGGAAAAGACCTTTAAGATCATCTAGTCCAACCACCAACCCATTGCCACCACGGCCACTAACCATGTCCCTCTGTGCCACATCCACTCTCTTCTTGAACAAGTCCAGGGAATTGTGACTCCACCACTGCCTTTGGGCAGCCTGTTCCAATGCATTATCACTTCTTCTGAGAAGAAAATACTCCTAACACTCAACCTGAACTTCCCCTGGTGCAACTTAAGGCCATTACCTCTCATTCTGTTGCTGTTACCCAGGAGAAAATCCAACCCTCACCTCACCACAATCTCCTTTCTGGTAGTTCTAGAGAGCAATGAGGTCACCCCAAGCCTCCTCTTCTCCAGTCTAAACCATCTCAGTTTCCTCACCCCCTTTCCACATGACTTGTGCTCCAGACCCTCCACAGCCTTTTTGCCCTTCAATGGACATCCTCTAGGGCCTCAACGTCTTTCTTGTAGTGAGAGGCCCAGAACTGAACCCAGTACTTGAGGTGCAGTCTAGCCAGTGCCAAGTAGAGAGATGACCACCTCCTGCTGGCTGCACTATTCCTGATACAAGCTAGGATGTCATAGGCCTTCTTGGCCATCTGAGAACACTGATGGCTCATGTTCTGCCAGCTGTTGACTAATACTGAAGTTTTTGACTTTATTTTAAAAGTGACTTTGCTTTACTCAGCTCTTCAGCCACTCTGCCCCAAGCCTGTAGTACTGCAAAGGGTTATTGTGACCAACGTGTAGGACTCAACGCTTACGCTGAACCTCACATAAGCTGCCTCAGTCCTTTAATCAAGCTTGTTCAGATTCCTCTGTAGTGCTTTCCTACCCTCAGGTAGATCAGCACTTCCTCCCAACTTGGTGTCATCTGCTAACTACTGAGGACGCATTCAATCTCCTCATCCAGATCATCAATAAAGATCTTAAACAGGATCAGTGCCAATACCAACCCATGGGGAACACCGCTCATGACCAGATGTCAGCTGGATTTAACTCCATCCACCACCACTCTCTGGGCCCTGCCCTCCAGGCAGTTCTTTACCCAGCAAAGATCACACCTGTCCAAACCATGAGCTGCCAGCTTCTCCAGGAGAATACCGTGGGAGATAGAGTCAAAGGACCTACTAATGCCTAGGTACACTCAAAGTATTGAAGTTGGAAACAGTTCTCAGGTCTTATAAAAATTTTTCTTACCTTTGTTTTTCCTTTTCTTTCCCCTCAAGTAGCACCCTGATTGCACCGTGAGGACAGGAGAGGTTACCACAGATTCAGTCATAGGAATAAAAAAAAAGCTCCTACGATTTAGATAAAGCTAAAGGAGAATTTTTAAACTAATAAATGTGTGTAGTCCTTGCACTGCAGTTGCTTATCTGTCATGAAGCAGACAAGTTATACAATAGCCTTGACTGACCATTAGACATCATTCAAAGTTAACATTTTTCTATTTGTCCATCTTATCTTCTTGCCTGAGCAATGCAAATCCACAAGTCACTGAGTAAAATATCCTTCCATATCCCAAAAATTTCTGCCAAGGCATACTGTGATCAGCCTAATGTATTTTTAAAGAGGAATCAATCTCCAAAAATAATGAAGGCCTTTCCCAAGAAACACTATTTGTTTTCCTGTGCTTTATTTGCTGTTGCTGTATTTCTTTTTACTGCTGAGTAATCTACACTGCTAGCTTTTGCCTGGAAAGGAGCTGGAAAGTTTAGAAATACTCACTTATTAGCCCTAAAAAGCTGCTATTATTATGCAAAGCGGAGTTAGAATCAAGCAATTGCTTTTTCTTTTTTTTTTCTAAAAAGAGAAGCATTCTCAAAAAGCAAGGAAGTGCTGACCCAATGCTGTACGCCAAGTGCGAAACAGCATCATGTGAGTGACATGAAAACAGAGCGGGGACTCTTGATCCCAAGGCACATGAGGGCTTAGTGCGCCACAGAGACTGAGCTTGCTTAGTTTCTGCTTGGAGGGTGTTTACCCCACAAAAGCCAGCAGATGCACATCTATGGAACAATGTTGTCATGAGCTTCAAAAATGTAGCAGCCTAATGTTTATAGGCGGCGAGGCATTTTGGAAAGCAGTTATAAAAAAGGCGAAGAAAATGTAAAGAACAAAGAATAAAATAGGCACAATAATTAAATTTTAGGATTATTTTCCATGGACAGAACTGGCAGATTATGAATTGTAGAAGAAATGACTGCTGACTCAATGAAGAGCTTCCCTATAATACGCAAACCTGCCTCCTGCCTAAATAAATTTCTGTACCAATGCACACTACCAGGGCTTTGTGCTAAGCCTAACTTCACAGAGCTTGTTATGGCAACATTACAAAATCACCTAAATTAATTTCTGTTATTAAATATTTTCTGTCACTTCTGTTCTTGGCTGTATGTCATATTAATGACAATTCTGACCACTCCTGCCACTGACACCTAGCTGGCTTCAGATCGGCTAGAACATTTTGTTCAGCACTCTGTTTTCCAAGCCAGCAGGGTTCATTCACCTGTGCTCTACACTGCACGCACAGTGGAGTCTAACATGGCACCAAAAGTTATCAGTATGGGCATTACCAAAAACTGGAGGTCATCACACAGAGGTCATCTCTGACAGGAAAAAGAAAATAAAAAAATGAAAACAAAAAGAGCTGAAGCCATCTAATAACATCATTTTAAAAGTTTTGTTTTGTTTTTATAAGGGTAATGAAGCACTAGAACAGGCTGCCCAGAGAGGTGGTGGATGTCCCATCCTTGGAGACATGCAAAGTCAGGCTGGATGGGCTCTGGACTTGGTTACCTTTAATGTCCCTTCCAACTCAATGATTCTATGAACATGGCTGTATGAACAGCATTCCAGTTAACCCTACAAGCTTCAAGCATCAGCTTGTAGAGCTTTGTATGGATACAAAGACAGAAGCAAGAGACTTTGTCTCACAACTCTATTTCCTTGCATAGTTCCACTTACACGAAACTCCTCCCATCTTGGTGCAATCAGGATGACAGCCAGGCTTCCCTCATTCTATTGACACCATTTTCAGGAAACCAAAGAGGAACAGTTGGCAGCCCAAAAACAGACTGCAGAAGGAGATATTGGACATAGCTTCTGTAAGCCAGAAGGCACTCATGAAGCATTCCAGCACCTCTGGAATGGCCACCAGCTTGGCAAGTGCAAAAAAGAACAGGAAACACTGAAGGTTTTGAAAGATATGAAATAGCACTTAATTACATTAGTGACACCATAACTGGCTGTTGGAGGAAAAACATAAAAATAACAACTAGTAAAGATGGTAGTCACAGGGAGTGACTGGAGGAGAAGTTTCTCCCACTTGGTGGTTGCCAGAAAGCAAGCTGCCACAAAACTAGCTTGGGCTCAATACTTAGGGAAGGCCTTTCAAGATCACTAGGAAGGCAAAAAAAAAAAAAAAAAGAAAGAAAGAAAAAGAAAAAAAACCAACCAATTTCCCAGCAAGGAAAGAAATGTCTGGGAACATCAGTAATTATCTCCAATCTACAGTCCAACATGGGAAAGGGTGTGAGCCATCGTCACTAGGCCACAGGGAGCTCCCAGACACCAGCATATAATCACCGTTTTCCATTTCAGAACAGAGTTCAGTTTGATCACAACTGTGTCTGTAGCTATTCTCCTTTTTGAGCTAATATCTGAAGTGATGTGGTTATAAAAATAGAGGGAAACTGTCTAAGCTGTATTACGAAATGTGTCAGCACCAGCTGAATCATACAAAACTACCAGTCCAGGCTTAATGCCATTTATGACAGTCTCTCTTCATATTCAAATAAGTAAAATTCATATCTGCAAACTATAATCTAGTAATTTACGTATCAGCTAATTATTTAAGCTTTGTGCTATAAAAAGAAAAAAAACTATTTTATCTCACAACATGTTGCTTATTTTGGTTAAACAACACAAAAACATACCTACAATTTAAAATGTCAGCAAGGAAAATATTTTAAGCACAGAAAAGCACCACAATTTTGAAAACTGATGAAAAATAACATTTTTATTGTATGGCAGATCAGAAATGAGTTTACTGCCTTTTAGGTGAAGTTTCTGATTTCACGTACACAACTGTGAAAATACTCCTCTAATATCAGACTGATTTATAGTAATAGCATTTCAGGGGCTATTGACCTTGGTGCAAATGATTAACAGTATACTGTGTATACAAAATAAAGAATTTCAGGGAGAGACCTGTTTACCAGTTATTCTTCTTTGTCAACAACAACAAAATATGAAACCATACAATTTCTAGGATAGCGTTTGTGTTACTGTTAGACCTCCCTTAAAGACCTTAACCCAACTAAAGCATCTTCTCTTAAAAAAAAGTGATGTACTAAGAAAGAGAAGCTGATGTTGATATTTCCAGTGAGATGAGGTGTATTGCTTGTGAAAAAGAAATTACAGAAACATAAAAATGGCAGCCAAAGGTAGAACAGAATGGTAAAAGGAAGGAGAATGGCTTTTAAAAACTGTGTGTTGTAGAAGAGGTTGTAGGAAGGAACCTCTACTATGTAGAACTGAACAAGTTAAAGAAAAACTACAGACTGCTGCAGATGCTACAGTAACATGGTCAACCCAGCAGAGTTGCCCTTCTGCAGAAGCAGCTGTGGCTTCACAACGTTTGGATCACAGGTTGCCTTTTTCGTCTTACTCTCAAATTGCCATCGAATCATACCTGGTAAATTGGAATCTTCTGCACAGCAATCATTTGTCTCATACTTCAACACAAATCTAGGACAGTTTCATGAGATAATTATTAACAGTCTATTGGCTCCTAAACAATGCAATTAATTGAGAGTTCAACTTCTCTGTAATAACATGAAATTGCAGAATGAAGAGTCTCATACTTAGAGTAAGTGAGCAAAATGTCCTGCACTAAAAGGCACAAAAACAGCAACAGAGGACAAAGGCCATTAACAATCACTTATTTGTCCTGATTCAAGGACTGCTCCGTTGTGTTTGTTCTGCTGCCTGGTCTAGCATACACAGCTTTGCTGACCAAAAATGCCTTTTCTTACCAAAGGTTTGCAAATACCCATCTTAGAATTTAATAGCATGGTCAATTTTTTTATTTTTCTTTTTTTTTTTTCTGCCACTATCAGTGTATCTGTAACTACATAAGGTACTATCAAAAATCCAGCTTCTTCAACAGACATTTTCAGGCTAGGTAACATTCTCTGTTCAGTCCTAGCCTCGGCTGTATTAAGACTTTGCCTAAATCAGAAATGTCAAGAATGTCAAAAAATACTGGGAAATCTTCTGTTGTGGAAGAACTTATACCATTTTATTTCTACTCTCAAGTGGCATAAACCACACAGTCACAAGCACTTTAGTATCAGAATTGCTGCAATTTTGTAGGGCTTTACCCTAGCCGTGTCAGTAAGAAATCACAAGTGCTAAGAACAGAGCATTGCAATATTAACACAAGAGACAAAACCCTAGATACTTGCTCCATAACTCACAATAGCATCTTTCAGCATAGGATCATGGGCAGCAGAGGTTTGCAGACTTCTTTGAAACAGTTTGAAATCTTGTTCCAAGGCCAAGCTGAAGAGACCCAACGAGATAAACTGAAGTCAGTAAGCTTAGTCTGTTACCTCCAGCAGCTACCATTGCGACTAAATTAGGACTACATTACAGCAGCTGTTAATGGAGGCCTTAACTGTTTTTAGACGAAGCAGGACTGCAGTAATAAATCTGATTTCTTGAAGCCTGTGTTGGAAGTTGTACCCTTCTGTCAGCAGGTTCACTGTATGATGTATTGTGGAGCTTTGGCTGCAAAGACACTGCAGCCTGCAGTTAATGAGCTGTTCAAAGGAGCTGTGAAATTGTCAACTTAATTAAGCCAAGTTTAGTTAACAGTCATCTTTCATATATTTTGTCTGAAGAAGCAGGGTTTGAAAGTGCCCAGCTATGCACTGCTGTGAAGTGCTGCATACTTTTCTGAACTGAGAAATTAAAAGCTCATATGATGAGAGAGAGTGCGATTTAAGAAAGCGTCTTAAGAAAGCCCCCCAGTCATCCCAGCACGTCTGGGAGCTACATCTTTTTTTTTTCTATTTTTAGAGAATTAAGATGTATAATCACTTGAGAACAGTCTGCAATGGTTTCTTAAGATAGTCTGACCTTTAGAAAGACACGTATGATTTGGAAAGAGGAAGAAGATCCTCCTGAGGAAACCCTGCAAAGATCCGAGCTTTCAGCACTGTGTGCTGCAGATGGGTGCACTGATGTGACAGCCATGGTCCCAAAGGCTCATCCTACCCAGATGAAGGCAGAAGACCTCAGAGGGCATCAGGAAAAGCAAGCTGCTCTGCACAGCCTAAAACGACTACCTTGCTGTTGTTCATGGCTTTGAGCAAAGCACTTATGGATGTGTCACTATCTTTCCTGCACCTTAACCAGGTTAACACATGCTAAATGCTCTGTTCAAACTAGTTTCAAAAACAAGACCTAAGGATATATGAACTTAGGCTTTTGCTTTCTATTCAACCAACTGCAAACTAACAGGCAAACATTTTGTACGCACATATTCCTCCAGACAGTCTGCTGACATCTGTTATAGGACAAAAATATCTGTAGTTACCAAACAGAGTTACAGCAATCAATTAATCAGAGTTTAAGAACTTGTGTTTAAACAAACCATTAGCACTGGCCTCAGCTTACTCCTCTGTCAGAGGTCAAGGTTTCCCAAACATGATTCAGACTCTGAAGGATATAAGGACCTTTTTCAGCACCCAGCAACAGCAGAGGTGCAGTGCTTACAGCCATAAGCCCTTTCTCACCCTGTCAATCCTCTTTCATGCTTTTCTTTCTCTATGATTTGTTTTGTTGGTTTACATTCAAATCACTAAACTATTTCAGAGCAAGCTGTGGAGATCCCTCCACTAGGAGCATCTCCTAGGGATTCCACCTGCTAGCCTGGGACCTCTCAGTTGATGAAAAATGCCAAGTCCTTCAGCCACATCCACCTCTCTGCAAAAGGAGAGGGGTTGAAAAAAGGTCAGAAATACTTTAGAGCTCCTTGTGACCCTCCTAAAATGGCACTAAGCTAACAGTAGTCAAGCATTTAATGATCCCCAGGTAATATCTCACATGCATATTTACTCTTACTGGTACAGAGCTACAGAGAAGGAAGAACCTAAAGGTGTTTGTCCAGGGAAGCACAGCTCTGTTTTCAGATATGATCAACAGAACACACCTCCTCAGTACGTTTATCCTGAAATGGAATAGCATTGGCATGGGGAATCCTGAACAAGTGGATGAACTGAGTACTTCTGTGATCAGTCACCTAGAATGCCAGCCAGCTGGGAAAAAATGCAAGGGGCCACTGACCAGAAGTGTCAAGTTTCCTGAGAGGAATGATAGCTCTTCTTTGCAGGTCATCCATGAAGAAAGGGCAAGAGACCACACGGACTCACTGCAGCCTAAGTCTTGCAGCCTTAGCAGAAGAGAGTTTGTATTACCCAAAGGGCACAGGAGAGCCTTGTAAGAGTTCTTTAGGAATCAGAAAAGCCAAGATTAAGTTAGGAGAAAACCTCAGTGCTGTTTAATCTCCAATAATAAGCTCCATTCAGTTTAATTGGCAAAATAAGAGAGAGTATTTTCAGCACTCCCTTTTGACAGCCCAGCTATGAACCTGACTGCTCACACTGACTCGGGCTACGTGTGGGATCAGAAGAGCTGTTTGATCCTTACATCAACCACCAGCACAGCTTCGTCCCTCTCCCACTCTAACTTTGAGGTTTTACATTGATTAAAAAATAAATAAATAATCAAACACTGTAACATATAAACACTGACAGCAAAACTCTGTTTTTCAATAAAATATGATTATCTGATCCATCACTATTTAGCTCCGGGAAACAAAATGCTTACCCAGATTCAACAACCTGTCCTTCAGAAGCAAGCACTGTCTTTTCTCCTCCAAGCAAAGCCCAGTGCAAGCAGGATAGATCAGCTTCCTCCCTGAGCAGCTGCATTAATTTCATGAGTTTTTATTACCAAGGATCACAAAACCTAAGCGTCCCTAATCACCTAGAAGCTGGCTTTTGCTATCCAGTCCCAGTGCCAGAGGCAGGGTACTGTGTAAAGGTTATCGGGCTGCTCTTTGGAGGAGGGGCTGCAACCGACAGCACTACCTCTGAACTTGACTCAGCTGTTGTCACAACAGACGTCACAGCATGGCATGAAACGGCATGAAACAATCCCAGGTTTTCCAGCACTGAGGACAGATGATAACACAGCTGAGAGACAGCGTATGCAGAACAGCCCTCTTGTCTGAAATTCTGCAGAGAGCTGATCACTTTCACAGCAAAAGGCAAAAAGAAAACAAACAATAAGCAAATTAAAACTTGCAGGGCAATCAATGGAAGCATTGATTCTGAGTTCCCAGGACTTATTCTTCCTCACAGTATAGTTGTTAAAAAAACAAAAGCTGTTTGGGTTTGCAAAGCCCTCTTTGCCCGAGTTTGTAAATGTTTCATCCCTCTAAAATATCAATGCAACCCCCAGATCTTTTTTTTTCCATCTGCAGGAGACTGCTTTATGCATGAAAAGCACCCTGCCTCTCTTGTCCTGAAGGTTCTCTTCAAAAGGCAAACTCCTATTTGGTTACGGTTCATCCCACTTGCTTTCTCTTAAACGCTTCCATCTGTTTTTGGTCCTTGCAACAGTATTTGCAGATTTGCAAATACATGAATGTTCCACACTGACAGCGTGTCAGTGGTAAGCATGCACTGCCATGGCAGAATGGGCTTTGGAAGTCATTCCACCATTTATAAATTCCATTCAAGAGTACAAATTTTTAATTGCAGTTATCAGCTTAGCAACAAAGTCTTAAGGAGATAAAATTAAAATACAAGTACCATACTACATGCCAGAATTGTTAGAAAGGAGAAGTAAACCAGCATGTCCAGGCTCAGTTCCGAAGAGGAACGTCAGAAACTCTTCTCGTTTTTGTAACTTTAAATAGATTCTTGCATCTTTCTCCAAAGCACATTCTGCTGACTGTGGGCAGAGCAAAGCACTGCGTTACATGGACATGGTTTGGTCTCAGAGCAGCTCCTCTGTTCCCGGGTACATGGTGGCCTTGATCTTCCGTGACAAAGAATTAAGATCAAGCATGCAAGCAGAAACATACAACAACTCATCCACAGAGACACGCGATAACCGCCAGCAGCCTTCTTCTGCCTCCAGCTCCATATCTCTAGCCTTGGCTGCAGCAGAGTTCCCAGAGCAATCATCTGCAACTAGAAAACACCTGGCAACCAACTCGTCCCAGGATACTTCAGACAGAACTCGGTAACAACACAGATACAAAAATACAGAAAAATAAATCTTTCTGAACGCCTAGAAATTCCATTTTAACTTTGACAGCCAGCACTCTCAAGATCAGCAATAGACTCACAGACTTGCTTTATGACCTGGAACCACAGCAATTTATGTTCTTTACATCGCTACTGCTTGATAACAGCCCTCGCTGCTATACGAAGCTGTGAAAAAAAATATTTTGTTTCTATCCTATTCCTCTCATCATTAAGCAGTTAATAGTATCTGTTATTGGTAGCTTTCTGCATTAGTGTCAGATTAAGCAACCATAAAACCATGTATGCAGACATAAGGGCACATACCCTGGTTGCACTTCAGAATCCAGGTAAGTTTTATTTACGGACCAGAGACCAAATTCTGGTTGTTCTTAAACTGTGACTTTTCCATTAGCTTCAGTACAGCCAAGAACTTGCCTAGCAGAGCTATACCAACTGGGATGACAGAAAACAACTCCGCCCTTAATGCAAGTATTATTGCCACTATTTTTATTTCCAAATCTCATATCCAACAGGGAGCTATTTTCTACAACAGTGGAAGGTAAATAGAGCTGTCCAAGTCCTGCCACAGGTACACCTCTTGAGACCACAGAGCTTAATGGGGCTGAAGGACTGTAATTTCAGCCTGAATTTCACCCCCCAATAAACCTCTTTGGTATTTGAAAATAATAATTCTCTTTATTTTGAAAAAGAAAGCACAGATATCTTGCTAGCAGTCCCAGTACCATCCATATTTGGCATGGCAGAGCTTCTTTGAATGCTGGTGCCTCTGGACCCCTGGATCCTTCTCCTGGCCCTGGGACATCGATTACTAAGTCACAGCTAGTGGGACAGCGTGATTTTATCAGCCAGTAAATGAGTGTACAGGGTAAGTCACTTCTGCTTCAACTTACCAAAGTAATAGGTGTGGTTGTCCTCAGCCATTTGAGGAATTTCTCACCAAAGAAAACCTTAAAACTAAAACAGCAGACAGAGTATTCCAAAGAAAAAGAAATACACAGCTGCAAACTCAGCCTGCTAGGCTGATCACAAATCCTGACCTACCTACCTACCACACAACAGGTACGTATTTCAAAACTTGAGATTCAAACTACTGCTGCAAAGGCAGAGTTCTACATGTAAGCATCAGAAGAGATGCAGCTGTGATATCAGCATGAGTGAGGCACAGCGACTGTGTGATGAAGCAAATCACAGAATACAGAAAGATCATGGTCAGTGCAGATCACAGGGCTTTTGCTGTGCTTTAAGTAAGCCATACACACACCGGCCTAAGCTTCATCTCAGTACAGAAGGTTTACTTACTGAGGCTATTTGTCTGGCCAGTTTGTATCAGACATAGCAGAACCTCAAGCTTAAAGACAAAAAACTATGGTAAATGTGTAACTTGAAGTAACGTGGGGCCTCCAGGTTTCCACTGCATCCCAGTAGGAAGCTAAAGGTCGCCGCTAACTCAGAGTTAAAAACAATGGGAAGCAGAGGATGTCATTCTTTCATATTAGCCCAGTGATTCTGTGTTTTCTTTGCATGGATTTACTTAGGAAACTGGGAGATCTAACAATGAGAAGATTTCAAGGCTACCATTTTTCCCTTCGCAAAGCTGTAGTCAGAAATCTGTTTGTGGAGTTTTGCAGGTTTGTTTCATAGAGAAAAACACTTCTTGCTTGAAAAGGTTTGATCTTTCCAAGTACACACAACATACTACATTCCAAGTTTTCTGTGCAACTTCCAAAGTGTAAGCTAATTCTGCTTTTGGAAAAAGGAGTGAATCCTCATTTCTGATACAGAAACAGACACAACTCAAATCTGTTCAACATTACTTAGCAAAAGGATTAACTTCTATTCTGACCAAAAAAGTAAAACCAATAATGCATTTCAAGACATTTCCATGTCAGAAAAGTAGGTTTCAGCCCTCATCCTTTCCAGTGAAACACGTGGGCGCTGCTTTGTAGGATGTGAAGCTTCTTACATTATGTACAGAGACATATTTACAGATTTTACAAGAGGAGAAAAGGGCCTTGGAGTTTGATCTGAGGCCAACAATTCAGCCCAGAGTAAAAGGGGGTGGTCTGGAAGAACGTACAAATTAGAGCCTGCACTATTTAGTCTCACAGTGCATATGTCAATGTTGTTTGTTGCATTCTGACCTTAGCAGAGATCTTAAGAAGGAAGGTAAAAGCGGCTGGATGCCGAAATCTTTGACAAATGGGGGCTTTGACATCACTTTCTCTGTGCCTTTGAAAGCTTAAAATCTGACTTTGAGCAATCAAACTATTCAGCACGACATGCACATTAAAGCTATTCAATTTGCATCTTGTCGTCCCATGCCAATTTAAATTATGGTTAAATGAAGATACCTAATTATTCTACCCGATGGGCTGACAGCAATGAGTACAATGTCAGAGGGCCGAGCAAGTTCCTACTGAAACGCCAGTGAATTAATGAGCCTCACATTCACAGCACCGAATGCAATTCACACCACAAATTGCACTCTGGATGTAAAATCACATTTTACATGCAATCTTGAAAACCTCTCTGCAAGGATTTAGCTCCAACCACGGCTGCTAAAGCTGTTTGCAATGTGGTACATTGCATCCATACACACAACCCAACCAGAACACAATACTAAACTGTTCTCCTAGGTGTGCAGGTGCATGTAGGGTCCCCCGACACAACCCTGACTTATGCAAAGCTTCCATTCAAACAGCTTCACCCTGAGGGCAAGCTGCTCATTATCAGATTTGCTTTTCTTTCACTTTTTTGTAGCAAGCTAATAAGAGCTTCCATTGTCCGTATCCCTAAACACATATTTCCTCTTTGAGGACTTATCTGAAAGTCAGTCAGCATTCTAGCTGCTCAAAAAGTGGAATAACTTCAGTGCCTGGCTGGCACATTAAACGGTAAGGCCATGCTGGTCCCTTGCAGTGCCATTTCACACCACGTCTAACACCGGAAATGTGGGAAGGGATGAAGAACTGCTAATTGTAGCACCTCTCGTTCTTCTGCCCATCTTATAAGTACATCCAACATGAAAATTTCTCACTGAGGATGGACTTCCATGTCAGCTCTACGAAAGGTGCAATACAGCGAGACAAATAACTAGAACCATAGAAATAAATGTGTTTTTAATATTTAATCTACCAACACATTTGAGTGGCAGACAACTTAAAGCTTAAGCTTGGCAAAACCAGGCAAGGGACGTAGCAAGGCCAGAGAGAAAGCAGTGCTTTGTGACTAGCAAGAATTTATAGCTGAAAGAAGACTCAGCAGAGCTCACACCAACAGTAAGAACTGCAAAAATGCAGGCTCTAATCTGGCTCATCTCACTCACACAGGGAAGTGCCCTCAGGTGCAGCAGCACATTTTGCTGATGTTTTGCATGACCAGGAGGGATCTAGTAATAATGGTTTAAAAATCAAAAGCATGTCTTTGGCTACTTTCACAGAGGTGAGATACACGCTGCGAGTGATTTCCAGTTCTTTTCCAGTTGACATTACAAACAACAGGAAATTAAAAGGCGAAGATAAAAAAATAACCCAGACACGAATATGGAAAGTTCACGTCGCTCCATCAGTTCACTTTGTATAATTTACAAATTCTACATCCCCATTCCCTGGAGAAAAGGGTTCGTGCCTTGAAATTAAAAGCACCGCGACCGTCAGCCTGGGAGCCTGGAGCCGTGGGGCTGAGCACAGCCAGCGTACGGCAGCGTGGGAAGGATCCTCGCGGCAGAGCAAGGATCTCTGCATGGGAGGGCTGACGTCAGTGGAAGTGGGAGGGAGACGGTGCTGGGAGGTTCGTCGGGGAAATGGTTGAGGACAGCTTCAGTGGGAACAGGGAGGGTCGGGAGGGTCGGGTGGCCTTGCTGAAAGCAGGGACGGAGCGTGTGGGAGTTTCAAAGGAGGGAGAGCTGATATGGTGCAAGGGGAAGGAATCGCCATACAGGCAGGAAAAGAACAGACGGCTTAAGAGACTAAATAGTGTGTTGCTAAACGCCGAAGTGAGATCCATTTCAGCACTGAAAGTACAAGTCAGCATACATCCTCCTGAACGCAGAATTACACAACCACTGCTTTGCAGTGACTGTAAACCCACAATTTTGCAGGTTTTGAACAAAGAAAACTTGGTGCTGTGGCACCATGGGTGTAAGCGGGTGCCCCACACCAGCTGATCAATCAAAAGGCTACGGCAGATCTAGTCCTGCTGGCTTACGGCAACTGTGAATTTACAATAAAGGAAGTATGGGTTTACTCTCTGATCCCGTTGCACTCAAGCACGCACTTCTGAGTTAAATTTACATGACAGGGAGAGCTACACAAGAGAAAAGGAAGGAAATCACATACATAAAAGATTGGGGGCAAAATAAATGCGCCGTATGCACCGCAGTGTGCAGCCATGCACTGTGGAAGAGTGACACTGACACATGTTGTTGGACAGCACAGGCTCACAGACTCCCAAGCCACTTTTAAACACATGCCCATGAGGCTCTTACACCGTGCCAGTCCTTACCTGTACTGTATGTTAACACAGCTATTACTTGGAAAGTGTTCAAGCGGATCTGTGTACAGCTAAGCACCCTTAATACAAACTCAAGTTCACAGCAGTCTGAAGAAACAAATCATAATGATATATACAAAAAAGCTGTCACAATTTTGAACTCACAATCTTCAGACTTCTAGAGCTGGAAAAAAAAAATAAAAATCAGTAAACCTCTCCTTTGCAACAGTGCTATTACTGTGTAAATCTTGCTCATCTTCCACTGGGAAAAGTACAGAGTTCAAGCCGTGCAGTCTGTGCACTGAAAACTAAGGGAAGGGTTTCATGGCTGGTTCACCGTTTACATACAGCACTGCTTCCAAGCTGCTCATAAATTTTCAAATGAAAGCCACACATGAAATTACTAATTAAAGAGGGACATGCAGGCACCAGGACCACACATTTTATTATAAAGGCTTCTCCATTTATCACACACTATTGCCACATTCATATATACGGGGAGCTGCTCTTGCGGCATTGATCTCTGCGCATGGCGCGTTCAGGAGTTTACTGCATGTTTACTATGGATAAATTTAGGCTCCTCCTTATTAGAAAACAGCAGGCAATTTTTTAGCTACAGGTTGTAAATCAATGCAATCACACAACACTCACACTACACACCCTGGCAAATGATCCGCCGCTATCTGAACAGTACAAAGAATTAACAAGACATAACCATAAAACCAGAATAAGTCTGGGGGCTAATGAGCAATATAAATAAGGCCATTTTACAATCACTGTGGGTTATTTCTTCTTTTGACACGTGCACTATTGCTACTAAACCAATGCAATAAAAGTCACTGTATTACCTATTACACTTATTTTAAATTCATGCTGTTGTCAGCTTAAGTGACAACATGAGATTTACACATGAATCAAGTTCTGTTCTAAGCTCTCATCTACGACTTCCTCGGCTTTAATTTGAGCATAGTAACACAAGAGTGAGAAAGAAATAAATTAAAGTGCCACGAAACAATGGGAGAAAGCATTCAGGCAGGTTACTGGCCATTCACACAAATGCCGATTAGACATTTTAGATTAGGAATGCAGCATCTGCAGTTAGGATGAGGTACCCCAGGTGCCACAACACACTGTGTGCTCTATGCAGCAGCGCCCAAATTCTCTCAGTTCCTTCTCAAACCAAAAATTCCTTTAACTCCAGAAGTGCCCAGCGCTGCCCTATGACCCTCCTGGCTTCAAACATCAGCACTGTATTGTGAAAGCTGCTGTCAAACGTAGCTCTCTGCAGCACGACATCTGCAATAACATGGTTACACTCCAGCACAGTACAGACTGTAAGACCATAAATCTGACTGTGATAAACACACTTAACAACAAAAGCAGAGAATGAAGTACTGTGCTGCCTTGTATCTCTGAAGAGCAGGATTTTACAGGTAAAAATTACACAGGGGGGATGTTTCAATCAGATTTTGTACTCAACTGACCACAAACAGAATTCCATTCTCACTTCCCAAAACCCAAGCAATGTGCTCAGAGCAATGAGAAGGGCAGAAAACCACTGAGTGATGAAAATCAGAATAGCTGTCAGTGAGATCACAGCGTGCAAGGAGCCCCAGTCAAACACACAGCACCTGGCTGGGTTATCTAAACCAAGTAACAAGGGCTGGTACAAAGTGCCAACAAAAACAACAAAATTCTAACACAATTAAGACCTCTTCCCATGCACAGGCTTCTAGAAGAAGATCTCCACAAAGCACAAAGACAAAATCACACAGTATAAAATATAAGAATATTTTTGTCGCTCAGTTTCTGTAAGGCGCAGTTATAATCATGACTAAGAATAAAGCTGATAAATAAAGCTGATAAAACAAGGGTCAGGGCTGTGAGCAGAGCTACCACACAGTGTGCCATACAAGCACGAGCACCGCGTGTGAGCAGAGCCGTCCCGCTCCGCTTCCTGCACGGCGTTACACAAAACCTGAGGTTCCTCTGACGCGGCCGACCTTCGTGTGCTGGCCGTTCATTCCTCCTTTAACTCAACTTCACATAACCTCTTCCCATTTCCCATAGCTTTTTTTAAAACTTGTATGAACCGAACTCAGTAAATCTGGAGGAAAACAATTGAAGAAAATACCCCACAGCACAGACAAAAATTGTTTTGGGCCAATACTGCTCCTGAGCACGTAAAATTCCCGAGGAAGCTACGAATTGTTGGTCTCTCTGTGTGTGCAAAGCACTTGACATTGTGTGAGCTCCTGCTGCACTTCCAGCCCCTATCTCCTATTGACAGCGTGCGTATCTCAGCGCTTATCACAGCAGCCCAGGGCAGATCAGCCATGTTATACAACATCCCTGGGGTGCTACACTTTCCTTTGACATTTGCAATAATTTACTTCAGAGAAATAGAGACAGCTCCCCCCAAGAAGAGAAAGTACAGAATATTTAAAGCCAGCAGGAATAGAAGTATAACACGTAAAGCAATGGTGCACCAATGGAATGGAGACAGACGAGCAAGCACTGCACTATGAACAGTCTAAAACACAGCCATGAAATTGAAATGCAATTTTTTTCAGTATGTGCCTGCTGATTTCTTACAGGGCTGATGCTGCATCCCTACAGGAAAGAACACACACAAAAAGGTACTCAAAAAAAAAAAAAAAATTAGGAACAACAACACACTACTTGCAGCAACAGACAAGGTCAACAAGTTGTTGGTGTAAAGAGCACCCGGCACACAACCTGAAGCCCCTCTCCGCCCAGCAGCCCGCCCCAGCACCGAGGTGAGCCCCAGGCCTGGTAGCTGTGAGGCACCCACAGCATCCACTCCCTGGCCCGCAGAGCCCAGCATGGCACAGAACAGCACGAGAGTCGTTTGCGGGGCTGATGAGTTTTAAACAAATGCTGACAGCTCCAGCAGAACGAGCTGCCCCGCAACGTGTGATTTCAGTGGGAGCAACGGCGCTCGTGGTCCGCACCCCTTTACCTTAAAACTGGATCTGCTGGTCTGGGTCTCTGCCTCCATGCTCTGGCTGTTCTCCCTCTTGTCTTTCTTAGAGGAATTAGTCCTCACTTTATAAGTGGATGTGTTGGAGGATTTAATGAATAATCCCGGGACGGGGTTGCCTTGCTGCTGCTGAGACATGGTGGTGTTGGTCTGGTGAGGGGAATGGCACTCCTCGGACTCTTTGCTACTGTGATAGACCACTCTGCTGTCAGAGATGTGGATGCTTGGAGCACAGCCCATGCTTTGTGGCCACCTGGGGAACACTTCTCAATTGTATATATATGAGATATATATACGCGTATCTCTCTCTCTCTCTCTCTCCTTCACGTTGGTACGTTCCCCCCGCCTGGATTTGCTAACGGGCCGAGTCCCGCGGCTCGGCTCCCCGCCGGGTCGCTGCCATCGGTCCCTCCGCACCGCCGGGATCGGCTCTGCGCTCCTCGGCCCCGGGCGCGGCTCCGCGGTGACGGCGGCCCGGCAGCGGGCGGGGGGCGGTCAGCAGCGGGCCGGCGTCATGGTGTCACAGGGTGTTAGGGATTTTCCTAAGCCATCTGAAAGCTTAGCTTCGCTTTCCTTCTGGGGGTAAGGAAAAAATATTAAAAAAAAAAAAAGGAGGAAAAAAAAAAGACGGGGTCGATGGGGGAGGTCACAAAAACGCGAGCCCCAACCGCACGCACAGCTCGGCGTCTCGTCGGCTCAGCGCAGCCGGAGACACGGCACCGTTCCTCCCTCTCAGTCCGGAGCACGGCGCATTTTCCACCTGAGTTCGCACGGCGTTACCGATTAACCCGGGCCGGGGGGGGGGGGGGGGGGCCGCTCCCCTCTGCGTCTTCCGCGCTCCCCGCCAACGGCGCTGTGTCCGCCGGGTCCCGCTGGGCGCCGCGCTGCGCTCGGGGCGGCCGAAACGATCACCGGAACGACGGCGAGGGGCGAGAGCCGCCCCGGCGCCCCGCGCGCCCCTCACGCCGCGGCGGTGACATTCGCGGTGGCCGGAGGCAGAAAGCTGCGTCCCGCCCGCCGCAGCGGCATCCGGAGCTCAACGCTCAGCGGCCGGGCCGGGGCGGCGGGGGCGGCCCGCGGAGGCATCAAAGGGCCTCCATGTTGGGGGGAAGGCGTGGGGCGGCAGAACGAGGCGAGGAAACAATTAAAAATGAAATAATAAGAAAATCAAAAAGAAAAAAAAAAAAGAAAAAAAAAAAAAAGAGCGAGAAGTAGCAGAAAGCGATCCTAGCGTCCCATCTCCACGGATAAGCGCGGCAGCGGCGACAGCCCTAATTCCCGGGGCCGTGGGGCCGGCGTCCCTCGCAGCAGGGAAGTGCCTCCTCCGGCTCCGCACCCGCCGTTGGTTGTAGCGATGCGGCGGCGCTTCCCCCCCCACCGCCCAGAGCCGCCCGTCCCCTCCCCAACCCTCCCGCCCCCCCCCCTCCTCCCCGCCCGCGCTGCCCCCGCGCTTGACAGCGGCGCGGCGGAGCCAATAAAAGCAGCCGCCGGCGCTGACCTCCGGCCCGCGCTGGCGTCAATGCAAATGAGCCGCGCCCCGCCAATGGCGCGCCGCGCCGCGGCCCCGCCCGCGGGAGCGAACTTTAAACCGCCGCGTGCGCCTCGCGCGCTGAGCTGCTTGCGGTGGGCGCGTGACGGCCCCGCTGAGGGGCGGGGAAAGGAGCGCTGCGAGGCTGCGGGGTCTGAGGAGAGAGAAGGTCGGGGGTTGGATTGCGGGAGCTCCATCGGCCCCTTGCACCGCCCACTCCTCAGTTCTCTGGCTCGGAAACGCGCCATCGGGTAGCCGTTCAAAGACAGAGAAGAGACGTGCTCAAAAGCAGCTCCCCATTCCCACAGCAGACGGGAGCACCACGCAGGGCCGGGCAGCACTTCCGCGGAACGCTGCCTTTCAGCATAACCACAGCACCACCAAAATGCTTTTGTTCACAGCTACGGGTAGGGTTAAGGGCTGCGAAATGAAGTCCTTCCTTCCCCACTCCCCTGCCACCGTGCCATCTGACCAACTTCACACACCCGGTAACTGCCTGTCAGAACCAGGAATGGCTGTGGCTGCCTGGGCTCTCGCTTGGGATGCCCACTTCTAATAAACACTCAGTAACAGACGAAGGAAAAGGCTTAACATACGTGCTTGGAGCAGCGGGCGTTGTTTGGAGAGGAATCTCATCCTCATTCTTTCTTTATGCTAGATTTCTCATTACTAGATCCCATTGATAAGAACACACTTCAGAGGGACTGGAAAGAAGCTGCAGAAGAGAATAGCGCAGCTTCTATTTGTGCCATCAGCCACAAGCATGGGCTCCTGTCTTCTTCAGCCTTAAGGGATCTGTCTGCAAAACTAAACTGCGCTTTATTCCTGGTGGCACTGAGGGAGCCAGAGACAGCAAGACTTGATTTTCAGCACTCCACATTCAGCTTGCAGTGCTGACACCTACAGTTGAGCCTTCTCCTTGTAAAACAAATAGGTTTTATTTGCAGCTACACAGATGAGAGCAGTATTTCACATTCAAACACTATTCAGTTTATCCAAATGACAAACAAATACCGGGGGGATGCTTTGTTCAACATCTCATAACAGCAGCGTGACAAAACAAAGTGCCCATGCAGATACAGTGCACACAACCTCTCTGCTCTCTTTCATAAGTTTCCCTACACTAAACATAGGCAGGTTATTGCTGATTATGCTGATCTAGAGCCTAACTTCAAAACAACAAAAACTAAATATACATTTGCAAGTTTGTCTAAGGAGAATTCACTGCTTTGGACGGGAAGATGAGATGATCCCTTAACAGTAATTAAGCCATTGAAAAAATCACTCCTGTTGTTGCTACACTGACGAAAATCCAGCTAAAGATGGAAAATGGTATTTGAACTGGTACAAGCATTAGCTATTTTCTCTCAAATTTGAGGACATGGCTACTATTTTTTTTATCGCCAATAGAAAAATACTGTTGAAAGTATTGTTTTACCTGTAGCTTCGAATCAGACAGAAGAGATGAAAATATCTAAACCATCACCAGCAGTGGCCGTTTTTCACCATACTACAGGAGTTTTGTTTGCAGATTCAGGGCCTGGCTCAAGCTGATTTGCTGAAGGGCAGCTCAGCAAACAGTGGGCCCAATTATTCAGAAAATTAAACAGTGTAAGAGAGTAGAGGAAAAATAGGAGCCTAGACACTGGCAGATTAGGGCCATGGGGGGGAGTGCAAGGTCAGTTCAGAATCAGTGAAGTGAGAGGTCAGAAGAAAACTAGCCCTAGCAGATAGCTGGGGGATGAGAAAGGCTATTTGTGGAGAACACAGCTGAATTTCATTCCAGATTGCAGAGTAAGAACGAAGGCTAGGAAAGAGCTTGCAATGATTGTTATCAGCTCGGTCTGGACAAGTGGGAGCTGGGGAAGATCAAAGTATTTGGAAAGCAAATACAGAAGCTTAAAATTCAAAAGGGATTGAAAATTACAGTATTCAGCCACTTCCTTGTACATCTTAAAGACAAATTAGCTTGGATCTTGCATTTCTTGACAGAAGACTGAACACCACACTGCCTTCCAGACCTGGGGGAGACGCTGCACCCCACACCTGCGCTGTCCCTGCTAACATCTCTAAACAAAAGCACTTTCCCTTGATACGTTAGCAGCAGGCATCCATTTCACACAGTCCTTGACCATTTCAAGTTACACATTTGCAAGAGCTTGTGCACCAGCACTATAGCAATTCACTCCTGTCCAGCTACACAGTAACACACATGACGGCCCAGAGAACAGGTTTAGTACCAAAACGCAGTGCTGAAAATAATTCAGTGCCAAGACACTGGCAGTCAAAATTATGCAGAAGAAACAACGGACTGACACCTGCATGAACAAGTATAGTGTGCTTTGGAAAAGCAAAAAAATATTTGTGGTGGTAGAGCAAGCATTTCTGTGAGCACAAGGGAACAATCTTGACACAAGACTGCTGTGTTGTTTTATTCGCTTCTCCCCCAAGTCAGCTACACGTTCCAAGTGTGTCTTCTGGCCTTCTCAAAATGAGGCAATCCTGCCTGTTCATAGGCCAGCAAAGAAGAATAAGGAGGAGGAGAAACTGTGAAAAAATGTGCCACGATACAAACAGCTGGGTGGACTCTACACTAACTACTGACCTGCAAACTGCAGCAGAGCTCATCTCTTCATCCCCAAGACATTCTATAAAAGAAAACAGGGCCCGTGTTCTGCCTTAGCCACAGGTAGCATTACATCCCTTGAGCAAGGCAGGGTGTTTGAACTGGGCATTTTCCAGTGACAGGAGGCAAGTATAAAGTTCACCCTGAGCTAGATCATCATCAGCTCCCAGCAAATACAGAAATACATACAATGGGTTTGTTTCCCTCACCACTTCTCTGGTGTCCCAGCATCATTGCAAAATAAAGATTGCAGAATACAGACAATTGTCTGTACTATTTGGAAATCAGAGTCCTCAGGAAAGTCTAGGTCAGCAACTTTTTAAACTCTAGCACTAAAGAGATTTGAATCTAAAGCTCACATACACAAAGTGTCTACAAACTTCATCTGCTGTCCTTTCACATAACTTCGTCTGCTGTTGCAGCTGTGATTTGCACATCCCACTCACCACTGCTCAGAGATCAGTAGGACAGACAGCATACCTGGGAGGAAAATGTACCTCCTTTTCTAATTCCATTACCTATCTGCAGTCCTCACAATCTGGAGGTTTCTTTTTTGGTCCCATTCTTTCCTTGACATTTGCCTTTTTTTCCTATCTTTTTTTTCAAAATACTCTTCCTTCCTCAGGTATTCTTTCTTCATTCTCTTACCATTTCTCCCCATCAGATCAAAGTCCCTACTCTGCCCAATGCAATTTTCCCTTTTATTTCCCAGAAGTTTGGTCAAGCCCTTATTGTAGAAGCTCCTTCCCTTTTATTTTCAAGTCTGTCTGTCCACCCAACATTTGTCAAGTCTCCTCCAGCACTGTATCTTTGTTGTACTTTTGAAAGCCATCTTCAAATAACCCAAGAGCAGCATCTTAAAGACAAGGCATGGGGCTTCCATTGCTGCTGACTCTCAGCAGGCTTATCTGGACTCAATTTCAGTGGATCAGGACATATCCAGGGAAAAAGGTGAGAGCACAGCCTCTCTGAATCTCCTCTGCCCCCAGGGAAGAAGAACACGGACACGGGTGCAGTTGAGGCTGATGCCAGAGCACCGTCTGCAGGTATATAGATCCTTGAAGTTACAGGGCCCAAAAGCCTCAGTTTTCCTCTCCCACCCAATCCTCTCCACCCAAGTGTCTAGGTCTTCATCACCTAAACCTTCTCTTTCTGGTTCCTCAGCCCAGGCAGCACATCCCTGCAGGATTCAGGGTACCCCACCACAGTGCCCAGCTCTGGCTGCAGTGCCAGCCCCAGAGCTCAGTGGCAGAGCTGCTCCACCAGCTGCTGCTGCTGCTAAGGTGGCCTCCAACAGTTCCCGCTGCCTGGCAGCACCTTGTCAGCCAAACAATCTGTGGGGAAGGGAGGAACAAAGCACTGCTGTATCCACTCACTCCCCTATAATTATCCCGTGCCTCACAAGTGGAATTATCTATCTGGATACACAGCACCACGCTGCCAGCTGTGACCATAGTGAATTAGCTGTTCTCTTCTTGGAGAATTTTGCCTTTTCTCTTCCTAAGTATTTTTAAACTAACCCTCATTTAATTAGTATGCATCCCTTGCAGGTTATGATTTACTAAGCTAAGGATGAGAACTGGTCTTCCTCCTAGAAAATTGTCTCTTAATTCTTCTATTCTACAGTCCTGGCTGCCTGTTATTCCTCTGCTTTCCCAGAGTATTGGATCAATCCTATCCAGCCAGCATCTGGTCCAGCCCAGCACAGACCCAGCCTCAGAACTCTTCCAACTAGTGAACTGGGTACTGATGCCATAAAACGTTGTTGCTGCCTGGATCCAGCAAGTGGCAGTAAATCAGGGAAACAAACAAGTATGTAATGATGTAACATGATAGAAAACACAACACTGACAGTGGAGTAGAAAAGTCCCAGGCTACAGCAAGCGAGGATAAGCCCAAGTGTAGCAGCCAGGGACACAGAAACAAAGGAAAAAGAAATCTGCTTACCCTTGGAAGACCTCGGGTATGCAGGGACCTCCAGTGAGATCCCCTTGCCTCCACTGCCAACCCTTAAATGAGGTCTGGGAAGGGGTGGATCCTGGCTCCACCCTGTCTGCTCATTCAGATGCATTGCGTGCACCTGAGCTCCCTTGGGTTGGCCTTGCCTTCTCACCAGATGCTCAATCACTGGTTCAGGCTGTGACTTAGCATTTCTGCTACACATGATTCCTCCAGCAGTGGACCACTTTTATTTGGTCATCAAAGCCACAAGAACCAGCTGTTAGCATCAGCAAGCCTATCTCAGCAGCTAGCCAGCCGCCTCAGGCTCCTGCAGGAAGAGGCGCTCAAGAAAGGCTTTCAAGGCCAGACAGAAGCCTTTCTGCCATCTCCCATATCCCCTCTGCAGCAGAAATCAAGAGCATGGATCCCAGGACAGGAGTTCTTCCTACTCAGCAGCTCCTTTCTTACTTACTCCTCATTAACTAAGAGTATTAAGGATCAGTAGCCCCCCCCCACAGCTGGGTCAGCATTGTTCCCAGAGACACATGGGGTGTGAGTGGCAAAGAGAACAACAAAACACAGAGGTAGAAACACATCCCTGCATTGTGGCAGCAGTGGGAGCTGAAAAACTCTTTTTTTTTAAAAAAAAAAAAAAAAAAAAAACACTCTAAGACAGGCTTTACACCTGCAAAATAGATAGCTTTGATTGCTGAATTTATTAAAGGAACAGATCCATTACCCATGGTTATGCTAATTAGTAATTTATTACACATTCACAACCAAAAAATAAAAATTAAAAAACCAAAATCACACTTGCCGGCAGTGACACGTTTGTAGATCACTCAAACATCCGAAAAATTCGTTCTACAAACATGTCTGAATACAGGACAGAGGACTGGATCTAATCTGAATATTTACCAATTGTTAACTGCATTCTCAAGAAGAGCAACACCACAAGAATTGCAAGAGGAGATGACAACTTAGAGGAGAGATAAGGTGAAACCACACTGAGAGCAGGTGGAGAAACCAGACGGTGCAAGTTTTCTGGGGATAGCTATTAAAAATGAAAAAGCAAAGAGAAACCCAACTTGCTCAGGATGTGTGGGGGAGATAAAGCTTCTGAGTTTTTGAAGAAGGGAAGGCAGCTCTTGCAGGTTCACTCACCACAGCCCTTACAAACAAACCTTACCACACAGGCACCAGCCCTCCCCACACTTCCCCCAGGGCTGGCCGCAGCACTGCTGTCACAGAAGGATCTGTCACATTAAGCAGAGCAGGCTTTGGCAGTTCACATGAGTTACGGTCAGAGCTGCACAGCTGGGTGCTGCAGTGCACAGCAGGCTCTGGAACACAGTCTCAATCGTGAGCACTATAAAAAAAATTCACCAAAATGGGTTGAAAGCAGAGAGGAAGAATGGTTTTAAGACATGCCCTTTAACCTCATGAGAGGATTCCAGATTGCTGGGAAGGGTGTATCTGACAAACCTGCAGAAGAGGAAGGCACATCTCATGGTTTCTATTCACCTTGGCAGTCTCTCCTTGGTATGTACTCACTCTGTCCATGTGAGTAGATTCCTCAGGCTCAGTCCAGACGCTTTCAATCTCCCCTCATTGTGGTACATTTCTTTCCCAATATGCCTCCAAGGCATGGTTCTCTACTCCCTATCTGCTTGTAGGAAAAATGCTCACACCTTGGCCACACATATCTCCTTATCTCTCATCTCAAGCGTTAACCAAACCTTTCCCCAGCCCTGAGCTGGTTTACACTTCTGGTTTCAGAGGGAACTAGTGGGCATATTGGCTTTACAAAGAATTGAAATGAACCAATCATTACCACAAGTATAGCACTCTGGACAAAACAATGGAAGGTTTGCACCTCTGTGCACTTCGAAGTTCATTAGGCAAGCATCGGAGTGATCTGAGTGATTACACAGGCAGCTTCCCTCTTGCCCAGCCAGTATAAACACCTACAAATCACATCTGCCTTTTGAAAGGCACTAAAAGAAACAACCAGGTCTTATAAAAAATAAAAGAGAGCTCTGAGCCTGATCTAAAACAGCTACCCGGTAAAAAACAAAAGTTAGTAACTGTCCATTTCACAGAGTGACACAAGAACCTTATGAGAGAGGGGTAAAGCAAAGGCACGTCTACTACATAAGTTGTTTACGAAAACACCGGCAATAACCGCACTACAAAAACTTTTTTCAAGCACAGCCATGCTTGATTTCAGCAAGAACAGCAAATCCCAGCAAAGCATTTTCCAGAGAAATACAGCTATTCAAGAAAAACATTACACGAGTTAACAGTTCAGCTTATCCACAGCAGGTGAGCATGCATACAGCCTCAGGGGCAAAACTTAGCAATTTGTCTCTCTCCCTCATTTACTTAGGGGTGATTTCAAGGAACCTCTGGGAGAGGGACACCAGGAAACCCTTGCCTTCACTTGTAGGTATCCCCCTAAAACATCATCACTTCTACAGCAGATTAGCCCTAACTCATTCCTACCACTGAGCAAGCAAGGCACCATTCACCTCTCCTCCAAGTGCCACGTGGAGAGATATGAGAGACCTCTTAAAGCCTCTTAAAGTACATTTAGTATCTAGGTCCCTTTTTTAGTCCTACCTTGAACCAGGAGCAGAAAAAAAAGCACAAAACCAAACCCCCAGTTCCTAAGCAATGTTTCTCTTTTGATTTTTTTAAACCACTTGCTCATTTACCAAAAACAGCTGGAGGCATCTCACAGCTGAAGCTGTGCTTCCAGCTGGGAGGTATTTCACTGATTATGTAACAGATGATCAAAAAGAAAAATAAATTAAATTAGAAAAAGGAATATAGCAAATTCCATTCCTCATAGCATTTCCGTTCAAGTTTTATTAATATCATAAGCTAAATAACAGGAAAAAGTATGCAGGGAATATTTTCAAGTGTTGTCATAGGAGAATGTAGATGTATGTATTAAGTATAATACATCAACTTCTTTCATGCGGATGCTGTTTTTACAAAACAAGCCAGAAAAATGCAAACTTCTCCCAACTGGTAGTGCAAGTTGTTGCACTTTTTAGAATAGGGAAAAAAAAAAAACAAAAGTACTAACCTATAGCTCTATTTAGGGATAGGCATCTCTACACAAATTACCTGCAACATTAGACGCTCAGATAAAAATCACTGACACACAGGTTTAGATAAGTGGGAGCAGATCCCTTGTTTGCATTTGCTTTCTAAAACACACTGTTTATTTTTTCTTTGCTGGCAAGCTGTGCTGGCTGTTCCTTAAGGTGTGGGAGACACAAACACAGCCCCACCAGAAGGTGATTCTGGGGTACGAGAGTGAATTTGCATACATGCTGACTTCCTGTTGGTGATGAAGTTCAGTTTTAGTACCCAGAATCTCACTTACAGGTCGCCTTCACAGCAATGACATGGCACTTTGGCAAACAGACTATTTTAAACCAGACTTGCTTTCCCTTCTTTGGCTGTTCATTGAAGTTGTGTTTTCATTAGTAAAGACAATCCCATTACATCAGCCACCATCACTTTTGCTCCATGGCTTTAGATTCAGTTACTTGAACATTAACACAATGTTACAACACTCAACACAGCATTAGCTACATTTTTAAAACCTTCCCACTAGTTCGAAAGATCTTCATCAGAGGAAGTCTCTGAAATCTGCTCCAGTTTCAGAGGTATATGCATTAGGCTTTTCACAATGTCAGAATATTGAAGAAAAATGGACTGAAAAGTTGAAAGTTGTCCTATGTAATCACCCCCAGACCAGTGGTGGCTGGAGCAGCAGAGAGGGATGCTCTGCTCCCAGCAGGTGACTCTCACTGTGCACCCTTTTCTTGCATCCAAAACTTCTCATCCTTGCTCCTACATGGCCTTCAAACTCAGTAACTAAATACTGACCTAGATGAGGAATACATAATTTCCCAAATGATGAGGATTACTGTTTTTCTCTCTTTTTAGGGTTTCTACTTTCAATCCTTTTCTGTTCCCTCCAACTTATCTCATCATTTTCCCACAGGGCAACAATTTTTATTATTTTAATATAGTAGCCTATTGGTAACACCGGCACATTAATAGGCAAACTGTCCCATCTGAGGCAGGTGACTGAGTTGCCCACACTGATCCCAGCACGGTGCTTTGTGTTGGGTCCCTGTGCTCACAGGGTTGTGCTGGCCATGCCTGGGCTCCCCCAGGCTGCCCTGAGGCTCTGGGCACAAAGCACATCAGCCTTCCCTTGCTTCCCAGCTGGATTTTCTCAATTTGCTCTGCTTGCTCCCACGCAATGAACATAACGTGCAAAGAACAGAAGCAGAGATGAAGACTGTAAAAAATTATAAGAGGAAGAGAAAGCAAATTACACACGGACCTTGCTAGACAGAGACTGAAGGAATAAAAGTCCTTTATAGCACTGCAAGCTCAGACAAAACCTGAAGACCCAGGCCAGTGTTCTACCAGACTACAAACTACGCACACTTTCACCATTTTCTCATCAGTTTGAAGACATCACCAATTTACCTTTCACATACACATTTTGGGAAAAGAAACAATATCATCACACTAAATTCACCCTCATGGTCTTTAAATAAAGTACTCTGTGGCCCCTGCATTATGGAAATACGAGCTAGCTGCCACTTTACAGCCTTCTTAGAGAAGGCTGGAATTACCCAACTCATCCTCCACTTGAGGAGAATGTGAACTTATGATAAAAAGTTTGCTTTTGTTGCTCTGCCAAGTGCTAGACCCAGAACTGGGAGGATTAACAACAGGAACGGGATTTAGCCAGCCTTGTTTGCAGTTCGGCTCCCTCGCAAGGTACAGCCTGACCTGAGGTGACTGTGGCTAAAAGGAACAATTATAGAGCTCAGCAATGGAAAAAAAAAACAAAAAAAAAAAACAAGTAAAACAAAAACAGACAGACAGGAGCCATATAACTAAAAGAATTTAAAGTGCTCAACTCAATTATGCACATTAGAATACACTACATCCAAGCTTTATTAACCGCTTCAGTGAAAAAAGAGCCTGAGAAGAGGTTACAGAAGTCTCGATTTCTTCTAAAAGCACTGCTGCATTGCTTTCTTTGCTCTCTTGAGCTGCAAATGAAAATAAACTCTTGTTTACCTGAAGTTCTACCGCTGTATCACAGGCAAACTCAAGTACAACAGAAATATTGGCTGATCTATGACTTTAATTCCTTACAGAAGGGAAAACACAAATTGAGTGACTTGACCCAAATCACCTAGGAAGTATTTACCATGGCCTGGAAGAAAGGCTATAATCTGACTTTCTTCACAACAGAATCCCTCTTTTGAAATTTCAGTTTTCTGGGCAATTGCATATTTAAAATAGTTTATATAGTCAAGTAAAAATCTATATTTTTAGAGTACTTTTGGTACAACCCACAGCATAGCCCTGCACCTCCTGGAGCTAGCACACCTTAGTTAAGACCAGCAAGAAATTGCTCATTGTCAACCACAAGCTCAAACTGTCCAGCACTCATCTAAAAGGCTTTTAAGCATAACTGGCTGATATTTATTTAAGATTGTATTTCTCTGATGCTCAATGTATAATGAAAATTCTCGTCAGGTTCAATGAAGCGAGATGGCATTCAGTGTAGCAGATTTGCCCCTGGAAAGGAAAGTCTCCTGGCTTTGTTACAGATGGGAGCTCCTGCAGGGAAGCCTGTGCACTGGGCAGACAAGTGCAGTGGGCTCTCTCAGCATCTGACTTGTGCATGGGCAATAACAAATCACCTGATACCTGCAGCTTTTCAAGGAAGCACTTCTCATCTTCCATTTTCTCAACTCTGCTGGTTTTAAAGACTTCTAAGTTCTTGTTTGAGCATGGATCTGTTGGCATTTTCTGCATTTGCAGTTGTCCTGCTCAGGAAGGACTTAAAGAGGAATACTAGCAAGATGAGCAGAAGGCCCAAAAGCATGCTGGCATGCTCTGTCCGAGCCTGCTTATAGCTCTCTGCTGCCAAATGACAACTGGGGTGCTGCTTCCCCTTCCTGGAGCCCAGCAGGGCTGCAGGGTGCAGCCCAGCTCTCAGTCACTGTGGGATGGCAGTGGGTGCGAAGCCATGAAGCCCCCCAGTCCTACCCAGTTCCAGCTATTTAGGCCTCTTTTAAGGTGTGTTTCCTGAGTGCTCATTTGCATGGGTGTAAAATCGAGCTTAGCTAGCAGGGTGAAGGGACCCTGACAGGGAGCTGTCAGCCCTGCCCTGTCTGAACACCCAGTATTTTAGGGGAACATGTTGGAACATGAAAACTGCTCCTTTCACTGGTATAACAGGTTACTGACTGAAATTCTCAGCAAAGACAATAGATTCATGTAACCACTAAGTTTAGCACGTTTCTTAGAAGATTTAGTGTTGCCTAACACAACAGAGCACAGCGCACGGCAGCCGCAGCTGGGAGCGGCCTTCAGCCACACGCTGCCCAGCACAGCTCATCCTCCTGCCTGCTCCATCAGACCGGGAGTACTGAGACCCAGTCCAGCCCTGACGCCGAGCAGGAGATACAAAGCTTCCATACGAGGGCAGGATTAAAAGAAGGAACAAAAGAGTTTGTAAAGAGGTTCAACTGGTATCAAAACAGCCTGCACGGTGCTGCCTCTGGCCCATTACCACATAGAAGAACAGAGCTGGATCCAAATTCACAATTAAAAGGAAACCAGCTATCTGGATAGGACATCTCTTTTGTAGAGCACTTACAATTAACCTTTGGAAACCACAATAGTGTATCACTAAAGCAAAAAGTACAGTGAAATCCTAAAAAGCATTCTCAAGAGGCAGCCATGCCCTCTGGCAGATACACCGGCTACAGGGAAGGGTTGGGGCAGTAGGTGGGCAGTGGCCAGACATATTATTGGCTGTTTTATTAAATGAAAGTTGTATCTTACGCAAAAAAGGGGATCTTGTGAGATGACATCAGGATGTCCATCGAGAAACAAGCAGTGAAGGAATGACCACAGATTTAGGGCATTAGTGAACAGGTGAGGCTATGGAACAGAACAGTCTGTGAGCACAGGATGTCTCTGCATAAAGTGCAAGCTCTTTTTTACTGGCAATAGTTTGATGCTTGTCTGAGTAGTGCTTATTTCAGAGCATGTCTCATTAGGTCAGCTCTGGCCATAGCATGTAGTTGGCACTTGCATGGAAATCAAAACAGAATTCAAAACTAATTTCACTCAGAGTTTTAAAATCCCTCCTTCCTATCCATCCCTCTGCCCATGGCTCCTAAGTAAACAGTAGGAAGGGGTTTGATTCCTCCACATTTCTGACTTCAAGCACATACACAGTGTTCCCTCTTCAGATGGTTATCTTTGATGTAAAGCCACTGCGTGCTGGCTACAAACTCTATCTCAATCCATTATAAACACTCCTTGTATAACATGCACCTTGCTTTAGCATGTAAAACATTTGGTTCCCAAAAACACGATAGGATGGCTGAGTAACCACTAACCAGACATGCTGGAATGCCTGGAAGTGTCCAAGATCAGTCATTTGGCAGTGATCCTGGGGAAATGCAGTTTTACATATCCCACTCTGGACAGTAAGGTTTAGTGCTTGGGGCCCACATGCAGACCTGACTCCACTCCTCTGTGGAGCACAGCTCACATTGGCTGATGTAGAGTTGGGATATGATTACCACAACAACCTGGATCCTTAGCCTTGTCAAATCCTTATCCACCAAAAAACAAAAAAGAAAAGAAATGCAAATCAAAACAAATCCTTTCCTATGCTTGGCTCTGTGTCATATTTATTTATTCTGGATAATTTCAACTTCTGTGTTTGTCAATTGTAAAAAAAATGCATGTGTGATATGGACACTGATCAGAATTCTGGTGGGTGTTTGGCTATTATACAAGAGTTCAAAGGTTGAAGAAATTTCATTCTAATTTGAGGGCAACAAACCAAGGTTACTTAAGAGCAGCAGGCATGCTTGTCAGCCACACATCAATGCAGAGCAAAACTGCATTTGCAGTGGTGTTACAGAGCTGGTAGGACCAAGAAGTGGCAATACTCAGTCACATTTGATACAGAACTTGCATGGATGCATTTTATAACGCCCCTATGCCTCACCCCATGCTTTTAACTAGAAGCAAGGAACTGCACACTCACCAGACCACGGACCTGGGTATCATGATGTGCAGAGCTGCTGTGGCCTCAGCACTTCTGCTCAGAGCTGCAGAAAGTAAAGCAGTGAAAACATGCAGAAACTGGCAGCTGTCTTCATGTTTTTCACTTATTAAAGCTGCAGAAGTGAAGCCAAGTACTCCACACTCAGGACTGCACAGATGATATTGCTCCTTCAGTATATGACATTCATGCACCATTCCAATCAGAAAAGAAACCAACACAAGCAAGGAGATGGATGGAAAAATGAATTACTTCAAGTTGATTTAAAGAAGGTATTTTGTTATGCATTGGAACAAAAAAAAAAAAAAAAAAAAAAAAAAAGACCAACTGAAAATACATGACAGAAATAAGATGAAGCAATTAGAAACAGCTGATATTTGATGAAACAAAAGGTATCTTCTGAGGTAAGAAATGTAGAAGCCTTATGTATTTTGAAAGGCCAAATTATGCATGGCTTCTTAATGCTCTAAATGGTGCCAGGTTATCCAGAATCCACTCCAGAAAAGTTTCCGGAATAGCTGACTCTAGAACTAAGCCAAAACCTTCAGCCAACTCTGGAAAATCTTCTTTAGAGTCAGACTAACATTTTGTGAGCTCATGTCAATGTTGGAAAATTACTCCAGCTGTAAGCATGAGGGAATGGTTTAGCAAAGGAACCCCTGAGCTTTAGTCTGTTTTTATGATTTGCAATAAGAAAAGGCAGAATGGGAATCTAAAATAAACCTTGATAGAAAAAAAATAAAACAGAATTGCTGACTTGCATTTGCTGACAGAACCATTACTGTCCTTCCATTTCACAAAGAGTGAGCATGTTTCATGCAGCACTGGAAGCACGAGCAGGGCTGTGCTTTATTCGAGCTGTACATTAGCAGCCAGCATGGGACAGCTGTCACTCAGGCACACAGCTCCGTATGACAACATGTGTGACAAAACCTATTTTACTGCTCCAGTCAGTGTCCAAACCACACCAATCATGATTAAAAATCCTTACCAAACCTCACAGACCACGGGAGAGGGACAGTCATGGGCACCATCAAATTATTTTCCCAATTCTGGGGACTTTTTTTAGACTTTGAGGGAACTTCTGGGCACATCCAAGGCTGAAAGCAGAGTCATCCGGTCATTTATTAATGTTTCTGGTCATCAGCTGCCCTTTATGCGCTCTGAGTGTTGCCCCTTCACCCTTTAATTCTCCTTTTTTAAAAAAAAGGCCAAAAGAAGTTAATGGATAAATGGCAGGTCCTATTTTGTCCCTTTAGTAAACCATTGGCAGACATCAGTGAGCATTTTGATTCACATGAGCACAGGTATGAAGCCAACCAGACAGTGTATTCCTATTTTTCATAACAAGTACAGATGCTTTCCTTCCACAAGTGTCCACACTTTTTTTTAAGTTACAAGAAAGAAGTGCACTATAATAAGCAAACATGAGGTCAGACTGTCTTGGCTATATCAAACCAAATGGAAGACAAAAAGAGGGTCTATGTGAAATCCATGACATCTGGGAAACACTTTGTATACAGAGAGTAAAAAAAATGGTGTACATTGCCAACCTGGCAAAGAGGACACAAATGTTCCAAACGGAAGGCTAAAAAGCCAGATAAATCAATATATATTCAATCCACCCCAACATACGATCTGCGGGCTCCAGACCTATTCAGGATTTAAGTCAAATTTGGGAAATGACACAAAGAAAAACTCAAAACAGAACTGTTTATAGCACCTTCAAATACGCTTTGAGAAGAGGGATTGGCATAGGTGATTTCCAGAGGTGCCTTCCAGCATCAACTGTTCTATGATTCTGCTAAGTGTTTTGCTTTGGTATTTTCTAAATTAAATGGCTTGGGTTTGAATTTTTTTTTTCCAGAATGAAACGGGACAAAAATGAAGAGTTTATAAAGCAACATCAGGCACTCAGCACTGAGTAAAACATGGTGCAATTTTTTTTCTTCCCAAACGTCTAAGTTTTCTCCAAAGAAACTTCTGCTTTTGGTTTCATTTGACCTGTTTATTTTTCATATCCGGTGTGGGGTGTTCAAATAGCAAACCAGAAACACTCCACATTCACCCAGCTCTGCTTCCAACCCCTATTTTCTTATTTCACAAGAGGAAAAATTGCAAAGATTATCGACATTTCAGATGTACCCCAGTTTCTTCAGGGATTAAAGTGCAGAGCAGGCATCTCTACAGCCAACAGGACAAATGCCAACACTGTGTACTTCCATGGCCTCGGTGCCTCAGAGACCTCCTTTTTAATCCACATGCACAACACCTTGTCATCATCCCTCTGAGACTGGAGAAGGGGTAACAATTCGCACATACTCATATCCCAAAAGATTTCATTCCAAGGGAAATAAAAAGGGTGTTTCTGCTCTTTCATTCTCTACCCACCCCTCTTGTTTCCCCTGGTCTATTTACTTTCCCTGTGTGGTCATTTACAGAAGAGAAACTATTTGGTTATGGAGTGAAGACCAACAGCGTAGGGAGCACCAATTCATGGCCAGCAGCCACCAGGGCCAAGCTGGTGTCCCCAGGGTAAAGCACAGCAGTATTTTCCTATAAACACTGAAGGCACTTGCATTTAAGCTTTGTGCTTGGGCAAGTCTATGAGCAACAGTCTACCAAACATCACATCATCCGATCACTTACAGCAGAGCCTGACTTGAGTTCATGTGGGGTAGGTGACTGTTTTGGCCAGCTGTGTGTTTGTGGCCACCATTGACTGGTGAGCTGTTCCCAAATGTTCCCAATGTTCCCCACAGTTCTGAACAAAAATGAAAAGGGATGTGAGCTGCAAGGTTCAGAGTAGGTATCTTTTACTTCTCCCTCAAAATTAGAACTGATATGAAATACTCTTTTCTTTGAAAATGTATTACGTATGTTTCCATTCAAAAGACAGCCTACATTTGAATTCAGTAGTAAAAAGATTGCTAAGAGAGCAATGGCCAAAATGTCCTTCTTTATCCCAAAAAAGGCTGATTGCTCCAGCACAGAGCTGATAGAGCCAAAGCAGTCAGCCACATATTTGGAGGAAGACTGCAGAACATAGGCATGTAGTTTGAGCAGTGAAGCACACAGGACTACCCCCTGTACCCAAAACATACACTGTTCTGGTGCTGCTGCACTGTTCACTGTACCACTGGGGAGAAGCTGATCTGCTCTGTAGTCAGCCAAAGGTCATTCTTGCAGGTGTGCTAGAAAATAATCCTTTCATCTCTGTGGGCCTTAAAAGCTATGACCACTCATTTCCTTCTGGCCAAACCAGTCTACAAAGAAGAGCAAGTCAGGATCTACCTGCGTGCTCTGAGAACTGTCTACACAGTCAACTCAAATCCTCCTTGTGCCCTGTTTTTTTTTAAGGTACCAGTTATTAGACCTATGATCACTACCTGCTGGAGCTGATTTGCAGCCCGATCCTCAGGACGGGATCTGTGCATGCATTAGGGAATATGGCAAACCCAAATCAGACACCTGCTGCTGCTTAAGTACCTCTGCTGTGCATTTCTGCAATTCCACTGTTTCACTTCTTTAATCCAAAAATCTCAGAGCTCTGCTGCAAACATGAAGGAGCGTCAATACAGCTAGATGGGAGGTCAGAATTGGTAAAAATGGGGAAACATGCAAGAAACAAGAAAAATGCCGGCCTAAGGGAGTGGAGACAATGGAAGCCAGCTCACTATATTAGCATTTGTTTGCTCACAGCAACACTTAAGTGCAAAGAAAACCAAATCTCCATCATAATCTCACTTTTTTTTTTTTTTTACTAGGATCCTGCATATGAATTCCTATTGATTGACACATGGAACAGCACACTTTGATCATCTTGTTAGTCAAGTATTCTTGAGGCAATACATGACGCAGTTAAAGTCAGCCAAGTTAAGTCCTTGCGTACACAAGGAAGCTATTATTAAGAAAAGCCAATGATGAAACTAATTCTAACAAGAAGTAACCAGAGATTGAGAGCCATGTAGACCTCGGAAAATTTCATTTCATTTGTATCATTTTTCACAACTTTCTGCTTAGCATGACATGGTGCTGTCCCCTAAGCCGTGACTGGTTTGACTTGAAAGTCAAGATCTTGCAAGCAGGACTAGTGAAAGCCCCCGAGGCACTGAGTGTGCAGGGAACATGACACCTTCCCTTTTGGGGGAGCATCTCCTTTATGCAGTATGTCTTGGTCTTTTAAACCCCTCACCATCAGCTAAGCTCCTGATTTTCAGAAGAGCTGATTTGTCCCAGCTTCTATTGATACCAGCAGGGATACAAGCACTGCAGTACAAGGAAATCAGAGGAGTATAACCAGCCTGTGTCTCTCCCATTTACAAACATGGCTCAGCCTCACAGGGGCCATAACTAAGTCTTTATTAAGCCCTTGGATGAGCTTTACTTCAAAACAAAGCTACAAATGAGCATGCACAATTACATCAGGACAATAGCCTAAACTTAACAATCACTTCCTGTCATTGTCTAAGGCAGCCCGCAGAACACAGAATCACCTCATGATAAATCCTTGCTGGTCATTTACCATCATTAATCTATACTGTCAGAATAAATTAGGAGTAGAGGAGCATGTTAGTTACAGTGCAGATGACACTCTAGCTGTAATTATCATGACTTCAAAGTAAACAGTGTCAGATAATCAACATCAGCCGCCATAAGTGTTTGCTGGAGGAAAGCGCCATTAAGCTGATGGTGCTGCTGTGCAGTTTGCAGGGTCTGCAGTTACAAGGCTGGAATTATATCATTACTTCTCCAAATTGCTCTCTATTTCTATCCACATTAGTCAGGTCTATGGGCCATTCTTTCCATTGCCCATGGTATGCCTTAAATTAGGGGGGTGACCAATTTGTCGATGTGTAGCAACCTAGCTATATTTATAGAACACTTCAGATTGAACAGCAAAAGCACCCAGTGTCCTGTTATACCTTTTCATTTTGCATTTAACAGCTACTTATTCGTTTTACTTACCAACTAGGGCTATGTTTTTATAGCTTGTGGTTCACAATTCAATATTATTTTATGCCATTTTCTGGAGGGCTAGGATTATGGAATAGGAGACTTTGCAAGGCACTGGGAAGCCAGCAGCATTGCAGAGGCCTGCCTAGCCCATCAGATACGTGCAGCCCTTTCAGGCACAGAGCTCTGCCTGGGGGCACCTCGCACACAAGGAGTTCCCTACAGAGCCCTGGGCTCACGTGGCCTCTGGGAGCTGGGCGTCACACTGCTCTTATCTGCCGATGCACGTTGCAAAGCAACGCCCTAAGTGTTCCTCCAGACCAGTGTGCAAAATGCAATACCCCAGAAGATACAAGGAGCCTGTGAAATGTCCTGCTTTGCTCTCATGAGGAGAGAGCAAACCGAGGAAATCAGGAGTTAGAAAAATGAACCAATAAAGCAAAATTAAGGTGCAGAATTTAATCGCTTAGAAGACGGGAAATTCAAGGCTATGGTATCCATGGCAACTCCTATTTGTCCATAGCGTATGGAACATTAACCTTAACTCCGTATGCGGAAACAGAAAGAAAACATGGGACATGTCAAGAATAAATGCATATTTCATGCAGCAGGTGCTCTGCAATGGCTTCTGTGGAAGTGATAATCAAATTTCCTGACTGCAAACCAGGTAGGATCATGAACAAGCAATCTTCTGAGATCCAGGCTAACGTCACCAGGCAGAGCTCCCAGCTCAGCCTGGGCAGGGCAGCTTCAAGGACTTGTTTGGCCACAGCATCCAGCCCTGCTTTCTTAGTTCCTGGCTGACATTCAAATTTTGTTTAGAAAGTTGCCATCTGTTGAGGGAATGTTGTGATTTTTCTTTCAGTCGTTTGGGCCAACAAGAATTCAGCATTTATTGTATGTTTTCCTTTTAAGCAACTAAAGCAACATCCATAGTTCAAGAAGGCAGAGGTCCAGGCTATGCTGGGTAATCAGACTTGCCCAGGGGTCAGCACTGTGCCCTCTGGGCTACCTTCTTAAATGAGGTGTTCCTCACAGGGAATAAATCAATACTTGATATTGCACAGCAATGAACAGCTGAACAAGACAAATCTTGGAAGATGTCTGCATATATTTTCACAGAGGTCATGGTACAAAATACCTAAATGTTGAAGAATTAAACTGGACAGACAGCACTGGAATGTCTATGTACTAACCTGAGTCAAAGCAGGTCTGAACACTACTGAAAAATCCACCTCCAAAGGATTTCCATTTCTGAATCTCTGACTTGCCATATATGGAAAGGAAATAAATGAGTTCATGAAAGCATTACTGTCACCTTTCTACTCTAACAGCTTACAGTAATGACTTTCCCACCCATATTTATTGCTAATCAAGATCAGACTGTGAGAGAAGGAATCATTTCTGCCAAAGCTTGTGCTAAATCAAAACAATTTTTCCTAATTCTGTGAAAACAATAGCCCAGGCAGACTTATTTGCAGCCCGCTAATGGCTTCAAGCCTCCTTTTTCCAGGAGTTAACTCTTATTTTTTACAGCTGCTCAGGTTTCCCAGGCACCTCCTCCCAGGCAAGTACAGCCTGAGCTGCAACAGAGCAGCAAAGCCGAAGCGCTCGGCAAGCACCGCCGAGTTTGTGTTTGAGACTTTCCTCAAAAGCAGCACAAGGTATTTTGCCAGCTAATCTTTCCAGCCTGCAGCTACAGAGCAAAGCTCGGCTGTGGACCTGTGTCAAAGGTACATTTGTTAACACATTTTCCCTGGAGTGCTAATTAACATTTACATCAAGTACTAGGAGAGCGAAAAAGCTTCAGCACAAACACACTGCAGGGAAATGCAAGGGGAAAATTCTCATTCTCTCCCCAGATGCAGCGTGCTGTTTGCCCTTCAGGAGCTGGTGAAAATCCAGTTTGTTTTGTAATCTCCTGTTCTCTAAAATCAGATATTCGTGCAAGTTAATAACTAACCAGCTTCTTTTTATTTAAAAACTCCATAAGCACATTTAAAATTCTATGAAAGCAGGGCCCTGTTGGCACTGGTGCGAGCCAGCCTGCGTGCACGCCTCCTCCTGAGTCACAGCACAGGCACTGTCCCTCCTAATTATGGAAAATAACGATATTTTATGTTTTGATAGTAAACAAATAAATGAACATCAACACACTTTCACTTGCATCTTGAAATGAGACTGAATCCTCTTAAACTGAACACGAAGGCAGGAAACACAAGCAAATGTTTGTAGCCGGAACTTCAATTACACATTTTGCAATGCCGACAAAGAGGCTCTAATGAGTAACATTTGTACCCACAATAACATACAGACAAAGTATTTGCAAACACAGATTTGCACTTAGGAAAAAAAAAAAGTGAAGGCAGTTGCTGAACAGCTGGTTAGTGAGCTATCCTCAATATTATTTCTTGGTAATTGTTGGGAAGAATGTGCTATCACATTGCTGCAGTTGTGTTCAGTTAGTTATGTATTTTAAGACCGCAATAACTTAAATAAGATTGAAAAAATCCTCTTGGTTTTTCCCAGGGGAAAAAAAAAACACAAAAACAAACAAACAAACAAACAAAACAAAACAAAAACCCAACCAAACAAAAACCTTCCAGTTTTTTAAAGCAAAACTAGAAAATTCCAGATTAGCAGAGAGAAAATCCCATTGTATGAGCCATGATATCATAGCCTGTAAAACTTCACAAGTTCTTTGAACACTCAGGCCGTGAGAGAGTGCAAATTATTACTCAGTATATTCTGTTGTTCCACAGCCATGCATCCTGCCCAGGCTCCCATGAACTCTGATCTGTCCATCTAAAGCACTGCCAGTTTATGGAAGCACTGCGCGCTTGCAGATATGCAGAAATATGACTGAGCAAGGGGCACAGCTGCACAATACTTGCAGAAATCAGTTTAACTCCCCACCTTCACAGGAGTCAGGATCTGAGATGGGTAACAGACAATCATAACACAACCGTTTTCGTTGCAAGCTGCTCTGGAGTTTGTTATCTTTGCCCACTTGCCAAATCTCAGGGGGAACAATTTTCACCCTCAGTGTTTAAAAACTTCTGTAGTTTCATCTCTTGTTTGGTTGGTTGGTTGGACTTTTTCTGGAGTGTTGCTTGCTTGTGCCTATGAAATGGATGTCTCTTTTAAATAAGAAACAAAAAGAACATAGAATGCATCAGCAATGGATATTATTGTTGGAGATTCTCAGGTGAAAGGCACTCAGCACAAGTATGAACAACAGTCTGGAGAAGCAGTTATCAGTTCTGAGCAGATGTCCAGCAGGACGAGGTGACTGTGTTTCTTTTGTTTGATCAGCGCTTCCAACAAACATACTGTCATTAGGTACACACATTTCTGCATTCACTGAGACTATTTCTAATGAGTAACAAGCACAGTTATTTTGCAGGTTCCCAGTTCTCTGTGTTCTCTCTTAATATCCAGTAACTCCTATCAAAAAGAAGCAATTTTGAACAAAAATCTGAACTGGCACATTCCTGACATGATCCCACATAGGCTTTCTCCAAAGCACAAATGTCTGTACTGAAATCCTGGCCTCAGCACTAGCAACAGCAAAATTTCCACCAACCTCCTCCAAAACTTGAAAAAAAAACAAGAAAAAAACAGTTTACAGCAAGATGGATGTAGAATGCCCAGTTCCCAATTCACTAATCTTTTAATCTCATGTAACAGGATGAGATCAATACAGGCATGCTAACCTGTCCAAATTGGAAATCTTTCATATTTCAAGCCCAGGAAACAACAAGGATTTTTCAGGCAGGATGTCACAGTTGTCCCTGTGGTTCTATGTGAGCTGAGGACAATGTTGTTACATGAGATCAAATTACAAACACAAGCAAACAGAAAACAATCTGTGAACGTCACTGCCCGAGATTTGACAAGCACAGCTGACCTGTTAGGAAGGTTAAATGATCTCCAGCAAGCTGGAAGAAGAATATTAGAAGTTTGCTGCTGGACACTGCATTCCACACAATTTAGTTGTCCATTTGTTAATGCCTATCTTACCTTATGCTTGCTGTGGTTTACTAAATGCATTTGAACTGCAAATCATAAAGCAGTGGCTTTGCTAGCGTAAGAAGTCATCTCTGGATTTTCCAAGAACCTAGAAAACTGTTTTGATACTTTCCACAGCACAGAAATCTGTACTCAGATATATGCAACTTCCTGGGCGGTGGATGACAGTAGCTAACCCAAAACATTACCATTTCAGTTCTATTTCTAATGCTTAGCACAGCCTCGCTGTAAGGAATTTCTGAACTTGTTTACAATGGCTCATGTAGGATTTGTGTGCACTCTGGTCCAAAGGCAATTGTCTACCAAAGTCACTTAGAAGCAGCAGAAAGATCTAATATTTTCTGTAATTGAAAAAAAAAAGAAGTCCTCACCTTGCACCGAGGACCATTTGAGACAGGTCTGGTTTCCAAAATATTTACTCCTTCGTTTTCTTCCATGTCTGCTTATTTGAAAAACTTTGGTTTCCAAAGGAAAACATTAAATCACCTCCAGGCAAAACCAAACCAAGTCATTCAGGCTCTAGAATTCCAGTTTGTCAGATCCCAGCAGTAAGCCACACACAGGCTTCATGGCCATTTGCCTAATCCGAGGTTTCAGATCCTGGCTCCTTGCTGGATGACAGCAGCACAGAGCTTGGCCTTTCTGTTAAGCTCTGCAGCTTCTCTAGCCAGGTACTGATCTCTCTTGGGTTCTCCTTGCGGATCCAGGTTTTCACATGAGAGATGCCAAAATCAGATTGTCAAATTCTGTCTTTACAGGTACTGGAAGAGAGCTGACATGAAGCTCTGATCATCTCAGGAGAAAGGTGAGAATGGAGCGCAGCGGTTTGGCCACACCTCTGTGCTGCAGAGTTGGCCTAGGCCATAAAATCACAGGCAAGGTCACCCAGCAACCACCGTTCCACGTCACTGCAGCAATAAAGCCAACTTACATTCAACTCACTGCTTGGGTAGGTAAATATTTTTATTAGATGAAAGAAATCTGGGGAAGATTGCAGGGGAGCTGGCTGTTCCTAACTCAGCGTGAGCAGCCCTGGGGTCCCGCAGCCCGGTGCCTTGGCCCAACCATGTGCAGGAGGGAGAACATGAGCTCCTACACAGGTGTCTGCCACACACTCAGCTTAAAACAACTTCCTTCTCAAAAGTTTGCATAAAAGAGGGACAAATTTACAGAATAGTCTCTAGTTCCCTGCCAGAGCCCATAAAAATCAGGCTATTCGATAAGTCTGAGGTAAGTTTTTCCCAGCTAAGGAAGATTCCTCAGGCAAATGGATCGTTTTTCTCAGGCATCATGTACCTAAAGGAGCACACTCAAATTACAAAGGCGTTCCTCTTCTAATACTTTGTGCATGTCTTAGAGAGGGGCTACAGTAAGTATAAATAAAAGCAGGTAACAAAAGATTAATTCTCTTTGTTCTCTTCGCACTGTGTATCAGGCAGTGCAGTTGCAGATATCTGGTGCCTTACAATTTCAAAACTGATTCTGATCTCTGGCATCTGTTTCAAGACTCATGGGGCTTCATGCTCAGTGCAGCTGCTTGACTACCTCAGGAAAGGCTTTCCCAGTATTAATCCCCTAAACAGAGGAGTCCAGGGCACTGGCTACTCTGGACAAGGAAGTTCACTTTGCTTCTGTCCAATGCATGACTTTCTTCCTTGCTGAGCAATTTTTTATGGTTATATGGTAGAAATCCATCTATTTATTTTTTTAATGGTAACAGCAGAGAAAGATTAACTTCAGTTTGGTCAAAGCAGAAAATCTTTTTAATCAATTGATCATATTGGCAGTATCATTAAAAATTAGAGGTACTGGAATCAGATTTTTGGACCTGTTTGCCATCAAAGCGCAAAGTACAGAAGTGATTTACTCAAGACCACATCCTAGATTCATGCACTCATCTTTTCATTAATCAAATCATTAAATTTGATTTCATGAGAGATTTCTCAGCAGTTTAATTAAAATAGGTCTTTAAGGAGATTAGGTTACATTTTACAAAATGGTAACTGACTAAAAGCATCTATCTAGGTTAGGGCATGAATAGAAACACTGTAGTGCGTGTCTAGCTGCAAGCCAGGTGTATGCGTTATTGATTACACATCTATTTCAGAGAAATGAAGTCAAATATGACAAACAAAATAGGCCAGAAGTGCAAGGACACAGATGTCTCTATGCAGTGAGGCAGGACAGCAAAGGACAGAGTGTGAATTTAGAAGCCAGTAGCCTGGTGTGTGCCCCAGATTCCCCACCTGTGCTGTGAGACTAGCAATACTCACACTCCTATCTCACAAGAACAGCAGGCTGTGCACTGGGGATATTCACTCCTTATCCCACCATTTGCCCACGCAAGTCCAAGGAAAGCAAAGCCGACATCCCCCATGGGTGACAAATGTGTAACATCATCCCAGCCTTCTCCCAGTGTTCAACACATGTCTGTGTTCCTCAAGGAGCTGGGTGCATGTTCACTCCACTGCAGTGTAATTGAGCCTCTGACAACAAGTTTTGCCTATTTAGAAATAATTCAAGGGTCACATGAACTCACTATCCCCACTGGCCGCGGATCGGCCAAATTACTCCCTGCCCAGCTGGAAGATTCTGCTGCACACAGGTTGGAGTTATGCCAGTCTTTGCCCAATTATTCACAAGGGCTCTTTATGACAGCAGTTTCAAGGACTCTCTGTTTTCTGCCATTCCTTTGAGTCTCTTGGGCAAAAATCTCTGATCACTAATTGCCTGCTGAATTTTAAGAGAGGAGGCGAGGAACCCAGGTGAAATATAAAATTTCTTTATATTTTGGTTTTGTTTCATATTTTTTTTCCTGTCTTCTCATTACAGGTCACCCATTCCATGACATATTAGCTATGTCACAGAGTAGGGGCAAGCTAGGCTTCCAAAACTTGCTTACATTAACTAACAAGCAAAAGATCTGTATCTAATTATCCACGTAGGTGTCCATGCTACGCCTCCTGCTTTGATGATATCCTGTGGCAGTAATTGTCAGAGTTTTTCTGGTTTTGAATTTGCCATTTCCTAATTTAAAACAGAGCAATTAAAGGAAACACTTTCCCCATGCACAGCATAACATACAATAAACTTTCCTATGGTTGCTGTGGAGAAACAAACTCGACAAGGTTTTCAGCTTGAACCTTCAGTGTAAACCAGACATCTGTTCCAAGCTGTGTCAGATCACAGGAAGGAGAGCCCACAGCTTGGTTTTCTCTGGACTAATTTAGGACATCAGGACTCTCCCCATGGATTAGTCACTAACCTCTTAGGCAATGACAAGCCAGACACATTTGTCTGTGTAACTCAGTGGTTTTCTCCTGTAAAGCAACAGCAATCTCTCTTCCCTGTGTCAGAAGGTGACTTGAGGCTGGAGGAAAATAGACTTTTCAGACCATTTGTAGTTGTGAAGTCCTGACTGTGAAGTTCAACCAGGAAAGTGAAGAAGAGGAAAAAGGAAAAATGCAGATGGGTCTAAAGATGGCTTTGAAGTACAGCAAGTACGGAAGTGGAGATCAGGAAGTGAGAGCTGTAATTGCATCTGGGTATCTGTTTCCTTTTTTATTTCAGGAGAGCCCACAATATGATGCAGTTTTTCTCTCTGCCTCAGAAAACAGGTAGGAATGACATTTACCTCTGCAGGAGAAGAGCTGTTAAATGGAATGGGCCACAGAGACAAAACAACTCTTTGCATTTCTAATGCAGAAGCAAGGAGAAATCCTCATGAACATGTCTGAAACATATTTCTTTTGGATCAGCAGCAAAAGCTATAAACTATTTCTCATTTAGTTTCCTAAGGAAATTGCACTGTATTACTTGTGGGCTCTGCCTGAGTTTCTTGGGAATAGAGCCAAACTCTGTAGAGAGATGTTGAGTTTGTGAAAATGGGTGGTCTGGCAGAGGGAAGGGATCCTGTAAATGCCCTGCTGAATGAGAAGTTCCCAGCTGAGCTCAAGCCATCAGGAAAGCTAATGTGGGAAACTAAAAGGAAGCTGCCAGTGCTACAAAGGGGTATGCGTGACACCAAGCTGCCCCAAACCTGGCAATGCTGGGCTCTTACCGACAACCCAGCACTGTTCAGATCTCACCAAGCTGAGTGCTTGGCTGAACTCACAGTAGGCGTGAGCATAAAACTCAGACCACAGGTCTTGCAGCCTCTGCCCCAAACCCTGATAAAGCAGCCCATTGCAGAGGCTGCCCTGCCTGTGAGTAACAAGCTGCTGTCAGAAACGTGTCAGAATAGATTAATTGACATCCTACTGTAACTTCAGTGCTATCAGCCAACATTAAACAAAGGTTTAATGTTTTTTCCTTCCTTAGGCAAGCTGAAAGACAGGGATCAGGGACGCTGTGAGAAAACATGGATTCTTGATTCATTGAAATAAACCTGCTTGTTCCTGATTAAATAGGTTTGTGAGCTGTAATCAGAGGCTGAGTTATCACATCAATGACTGTATCTTGAAGATCGTTGCAAAAGCTTTAGGTTTTGATATTTACTAGACCTATCTTGAGAGTTTGGCTGTATAAATCTCCTCTTGTTTAGGAAAGAAATCTCATTTTGTATCGTATTGTGCTCATATTTCAGCAGAAGCAGAGGTAAGACCTGAGTATGTTGGTGCTTGCTGACAGCTGTGGTGCAGTACAGCCTGTCTCCAGGCACCATAATGAGGAAAATGAACTACAACTGTGAAGTCATTGCCTAACAATTGATAAAGGCAGCCACTGCAGTCCTCAACCCTGCCTCTTCTTAGCTAGTCTCCAGCTCACCACATGTTGCTGGATATATAGAAAAGAGAACAGCAGTATGCTAAAGTATGTGCCATGCACATGGAAGACCAATTATTTATGTCTCACCTGATTTCCTCTTTCACCGTGGTCAAGAAGCGCAGTCTTCGCAATTCAGGATTTTTGTTTTTTATATTATATTCACCAGCCTTCTGACAGCCCTTGAGCTTTCCCAAGGAATGGCACTTTGTAAGCAAGATTACAGAGAAAAAGTTGGAGAGATCTATTCCTTCAAAACAAAGCCACAACAGGTACATTGAAATCCCCTTTTCACTCCTGTTTTCAAAAATTCCCCACAGCACCACAAACACCTTGCAACTTGAGATATCAACTCCCAGTGCCAGCCATCCTAGCTCACCACAAGGCCAAAGAAATCCGGTTCACTCCTTCTTGCCCAGAAAGGAAGAAATGTGTATAAATCCTCAGACTTCAAAATTCCTGAGCTTTAGGAAGCCCACATGCCCAGAACAAGTCACAGTTACCACTGCTGTATTGAGAAATGCAATGATCATTTGCTCCCTATGACAGGAAAACTCTGTGGTAAACACCATACATCTGTGTATGAAGTATGAGATAAATACTGACATCATAAGTTATCAAGTAATGGTACCTTTAATGTGAGATAAGGAAAATGCTGTATCTCCCCATTCTACAAGGATGTGACACACTTAATGGCAACCAAAGTGCTTACTAGTCAACTGGAGAAAAACTAACAGGTCTGGTATAATTTTTACATGAACTGTGTTACAGAGTCTGGGTCAATGAACTCTGGCTTCCTTGAACACAGTTCAGTATTACAGCTAGCCAGGGCAAAGCAAGTCACCTAACAGTTATGTCAGTGCTTTGCTGACTCAGAAGTAATATAGAAAGAAGAATAAAGAAGATAGATTGCATTTTAATTTAAATTTGGTGTTCAAAAGGGGATTGCTGATGTACTCCCAAAGTGAGATTTCAAATCAGTAGAAGAAACAACACGCAACTCCCAAAGCAATTTCTGTAAAAACCTGAATTGTGTTTTGTCCTAAGAACTTGGAATTTGTTAAGGTTCACATCAATAGCTTAACTCCTGGTTCTTCTAAAAACATTCTTTATTTCTAACAGTGAGCAGTATATTTTGGTTAACAGAAAGGAATATTCTGAATAGTGATCTGAGAGAACAGGAACTGCTGAAATACACCATGTTGCCCACAGAAATCTCACCTGTGCCACTGCTCAGTAGGATACCAACACTTGGTCTTAATTTCCTATAGACCGAGAGGCATAACTGAACCGGAAGGAGTTCAGGAAGAATAGATCATGGTCCTATCAATTTATGGCTTTTGAGCCACGTTTTTAAAATCAGCGCTGATACCTTTCTGTAGCTCTCAGCCCTTGCAAAGGAGTTGTCAGAAGGCAGAATTCAATCTTCGTTTGCACTTAAATGTAATTTCTGATGCACTGTGCAAAGCTGAACAATTCAGCTGACTCCTAAGAAGATAGCTGACTGCATCCTAGCAATCAATCACTGTCACATATATAGAGATGTTATTTCTGATGTTGACCAATAGTACTTTGTGTACGGCCAAACAAAGGATACCTCAAAAAGTGTTTTACTTGTAGGTATTTTCACTTACTTTGAGCAAAATGTCGACAGGAACAAGAAGAATAAACAAAAACTGTTCTGCAACATCCCTTAGGGTAGGCTGGAGAAAAGTTGTGGGCATCACAGCAGCACCCTCTACAGCTGTTGTCTCTGGCAACAGCAGTACCTAAATCAAACGTGGTGCTTTGGGTCAGGATGTGACTTAGGGATGGTCCCTGAGGTTTCCATGCAGGTCAGAGGGTAGCATACTGGGCTGGCAGCACTGCACTCATCACATCACACGGGCTGAGCAGTGGAGGCCTGCATGGATCTACAAGTGGGAATTAATCCCCGTTATTCTATGCAAACTGCCAAACAGTTTTTCAAGCTTCTTGCAGGATTGTGATTTTGGAAAGGGGGCTTAATGAGGCATTCCCTTTCCTGCATCTGCCTTAATCCATTGGAATAAAACTTACTTTGCAAAAGCTTGCCAGGCCTTTAGGTTTTCTCACAGGCAATGCCAAAGGTTATCTAATGGTGAGCTCTTTTTAGATTACATGCCTCAGTGAATGTTTCCATTGACACAGAGCTCACCATAAGGGCAGAATATCAACACCATCTTGTGGACAAAATGAGACATAGGTGACTAAAGAGACAAATCCATCGGTACTAACAAACATTTAAGCTGAAATTACTTAAGATATCTGATTTGTGCTGTGTTAAAAGCCATTATAGCACAGTATGACACCTCCCAAACAATGGGAATAAAGAGCAGTGCATAGACAGAGATTATTTTGTGATTGTGCAGTGAAAGAGGAATGAGAATACTCCCACAAGTTTCAAATATTGTTGAGATGCAACTCAAGCAGTAACTACTGTCAGTCATAGCAAAATAGGTGCATAAGTCCAGGTTACAGACTGGCTAAAAATTAATCTGTCATGGTGATGGACATAAATGACAAAGACTGAGGCAGAATTTTGTACATAAAGCAGAGTTGGTGGGAGGCGTTCTTTAGATGAGGAAGGCTAGGTATGACTTTAAAACCACTTATTGCAGTCCCAAAATCACAGAGCAGCTGCAGAGCTGCCAACAGCCGCATAATGGTACCTCAAGCTGAGATCCGAAACTCCATGTAGGCATGCCATGGAATTTTAAATAAAAAATCCTACTTCAAAATGACTCTTCTCTAAGGCAATAGGACAGGTATATTACACATCAGAAAACAAAGTAAATCAGATCTACTGTGCAGGAACACAAAATAGCAACAACACTGCATGGTAATACAGGACAAGGATATCCCACGTTAGAAATATGCACAAGATGTTACATGTTTCACAGAAAAATCCATGTGTATTTCATATTTCCATCTGTACGCGGCATTTTACAAGCACCTAGCCCTCCAGATGTTTTATGCTTACTCCTTTCCAGAAGAAAAAGGGAAACACAGAGAAGGCAAAAACGTTTATTAGCATAAAAAGTACATATTCAGTAATCAAGACTCAAATTTCTGTACCTGCTACTGTTGAGGGAGGTTGTTAGAGTGTTGGAGGTTTGAGCTGGGAGACATGTTATGTTTTTTTGTCTGTTTTCTTTTTACTTTCAGTTTTTTGTGAGTTTTTTTTGTTTGTTTGTTTTTAAGTTATGTAAACAATTCACAGTAAAACCCGTAGATGAAGACTACTAGCTATCATTTATATACTTTAAAAAGTTAAATAAAAGAACCTATTTCAGCAATACAAAAGGTAATATAAAAACGTGTTCAGATGCATGACAAATGTGTTAGAAGAAAATGCAGAAGGACATCACAAGTAAATAAAAATAATGTTTTAAAGTTAGATCATACCAGAAATTCTCTGTATGGTCCAACAAGAAAAGAATTTTGAAATTACTCAGATCTATAAGAAATCTGTACAGATGCACCTGTTTTAACTGCATTAAAAACTAACGTATTAGAATAATAAACTGATTAAAAAGGAATAAGAAATGTTAATTCAAGCTTAACATTTCAAGCTGCCTATTTCATAGAGCAGTAGACAGAGGTAGATGTCCAGTGTTAGTGACCAAGCTCATCTAGCAAGAGCCTTTAGCTGTCTTGTCAAGTCTTTACATTCAAAGCCAACGTGAAAAGGCTTCACAGGTAAAGGATGTCTTTCAAAAAGCCAGCCAGAAAGTCTGCATTGCTGATGGAAGTTGTTTCAATTATGCTGCTTAAAGTGAAGAGCACTTAAGAACAAATCACTCCCTAGACCACTGTAAGGACACCACTGCTAAAGCACTAGAACAAATTAATTTCAATTTTGTTAACAAGGTTGCATGAGCTCATTCCCTATGCTTATTTTTGAAGCTAAACCATTGCTGCCTAGCTGGCTCGTGACTAGTCAAAGTAAGACTGCAGGGTACCACGGCGGCGGATGTCACATGTCCAGCAATGGAAACCACCTCCCAGTGAGTTGGCATGGCGAATATTCACTTTAATTGTAGAAATGCCTGCAAGAAACATACATTGCATACTTTTAAATGAAAACCTCAAATTCATGTGGTAAGCTTTGATCGGGATATTAATTAATGCTTTATCAGATCATATGGCTGGATGCAAGTACAGAAAGTATTTCCTACTCATTTGTTAAGAATTTCTTTCCCCAAATTCTAGGCAGAGAACAAGCTAGGAACATAGTCAATTCATTAATTCCAGCCATGCCCTTGGGAATATACAGTACCCAGAGCACAGCTGGTATTTGTTGCGTTATGACATGTCAGTCATAAAAAGAAAAAAAAGAAATCTCTTTTTCAGTATATGAAGAATTTGCTGAAATGCTGCTATGATGTGTGACCAGAGCACATTTACATACATTTCTGTTAGCATTTATGGTTCAGACACTGAAGGTGCTCTTTCAAGTGCCTTTCAAGAAAAGTAGAATTCAAAGCGCAGATCTCCAAGTCCCTCCTTCCTCTGAGAGGGAAAAAAGAGGCCGTTGCAGTTAAAACCTCAGTTAAGGTAAGTTTCCTCCCTCTTCTTTTCAGATCTGATTTTTTTCAGCTGTGGCACAGCTTAGACAAAGTCCTCACAGGTGGACTTGGATCAGAAGGACTTTTGTGGTTTGAAGTTTGTCTTTTTGCTTCTTGGTATTTTTGCGAACTCAAAAGCAGCTCAGCAGAATCCACCATCTTGGTTAGGAATATTTTAATTCCCAGCGGACTGATCTCAGTCCTATGAATTTGCTGACTACAGGATTTTACATACAGCACACGTGGAGTAAAGTTCAAGTGTAAAGGATGTGGTGACAACTGGTGTTAATAGCCTCATTTTCTAAGTGCATTAAAGCATTTATACATCTGCTCCTTGCTCATACAGAGAATTAAGAGTGCAAATCAAGAGTTACTCACTAATGCTGTATAGCTTTTTTTTTTAGAGCAGAAAAAAGCATTAGATTGCATGGTTCACCCCTGTGAGCTCTCTCAGATTCAAGGGAAGATTCGATGAAGTGCACTCATCCATGACCACACCAGCCTTCCTTCTAGGTTCAATCTGTCTTTCCCCTTTAGTTCATTCTCTCCCTTTAAAGGAGTCTTCTGCTACTGAGAATTATCATCTCTCACTCTCCAATATCATGATTGCTCACTCTCCCTGATTTTTCATATCTAACCATCTGTCATTCTTACCCATTAACACTTGCATCACCGTGAGCTTAACAGGCAGCAAGTGTCAGCTGGTCTTGAGCAGAAGCAGTTGCTCAGAAGGAGGACAGTCTATGAGCTGTAAGTAGAGCTACCTATATCTTTCCCTCCAGATGTGATGGGAACAATTGGATTAACTGCATGACTTCAACAAATTAAGTTTGTCTTTTCAAGGAGCTAAGATAAGACTCAGATTTTATATTCAATTACAGTTCTTTTGCCACTGCATATCATATTTTTCCCTGTAATGAGGTTGCATCTCACAGGAGTGAGAGTCTCCATTAAGTGAGCAGAAGCACCTGGTTTACACAGACGAAGTTTGAAGTACAAAGAGTTTGGAACTAAAAGAGAAATCTGAAGTATTTTGCCTGCTTCACTCAGCAACGTGTGCAAGCAATCTCTCCAGCACAAAATTTGACTTCCAAATCAAACAGACAGTTTTATATTAAAAAAGCTAATTCAAAAGCATTCTACTCATACTTTTAATTAGTATTCATACCTTCCTTTGCTGCAAGCCATAGGAGACACAAGGTGTAAGAAGCTCACATTCTTATAACTTAAGTATTCAGGAGATAAATCCCTAAATGACTCTTATTCATTAATCCAATTGTTTGAATACTTTCTCCAGTGCTGGCTGCTTTGACTACTACAAGTAAGGCCTCCATTCATCCTGATGCACACAGTTGATCTCAAGATCATTTCACTTTAAGCGTATGTTAGAATAATTAGAAGAAATTAAGACATACCCAAATTTTCAAACATCTTCTGAATTGAAGTCTCATTGGCATCGACCATCACACGTTTCTCATCCAGCATTAGGACATTCATGGAAAGCCATTTGGAAGACATCCACAGTGGGTGATCTAAACACAAGAGAATGAACCTTTTACAGTAACTGTAGTTTTTGTTCCACAGAAACACTCTTAATCCAAGAGAATACTCTTGGAATTCTTAAAAAAAAAAAAAAAAAAAAAAAAAAGAAAAAAAGAAAAAAAAAAAGAAACTCTGAATATACCATCTGGGATGAGTGGCACTGGTGGATGAATCACTGTCCAGCCTGATTTCTTGAAGAGCTCAATCTGAAAGACAAACCTAGTTAGATTCTAAACAGGCATCTTAAAATATCACATTATGTCCTCCGCTTCTTCTCATTTTCTAGTGCTTTTCTTAATACAATCTAGATATACAAAGTCATGTTACAGACAAAGGTGATATATGCAGTTCAGAGCCTGTCAAGTTAAAATGATACTTGTAAGAGTATTGTATTAGTATTGTGTTTGTTACTTCTCACATGACTACAGGAATCACTGATATGAGTTAGAGTGCCAATAACAGAGACAGAATCAGCAAAAATATCACTTGAAATTACTTCTGCATCATGCTTCCTAAGAAACTTAGTATGCATCTTATTTAACAAAAGAAAATAAATACAGGCATTGTATGGAATAATATGCTTGTCTAAGAATTAAAAAAATTAGTAAAATTATCCTCTTTTTATTTGGCTAAAACAGAATTGACTTTTCAACCTCACTGCCTGAAGTGTTGGAATAAATAGCTCTTTATGTAACCACGTATGTTATATGTGGGTATATGTGTAACCACGAGAGGGAGCTCTGATTCCGAAAACTGAGTGAGCAACTCGGTAAACGATGGAGAGGCTTCCCAAGTAGGAATTGGAACAAAAAAAGAAAAAAAAAAAAAGGGGGGGGGGGGGGGGGGGCGGGGCGAGAGGAAGGAAGGAATTCCTCATTGGAACAGCAGAAACGCCTCAATATCTCCTTGGATACAATTACTATATTTAAGTTATCAAAGCATTACAGTAGTAGTATATCCTGTATACTTGCTTCGACCCTACACTGTTATAAAATAGATCACTTCCATCATATTTAAATCATGTAGTCCCACAATAGGAAAGCAATGAGCAGCAGCAGAAAACTGAGGGATACTTTTCTTAACTCTCTTGCTCTTTAAATTGAATAATTCAATGTTATTCAAGTGTACACAACTTGTGGGTTGACAATTGTCCAGCAGAGCCCTAATCCATCTGACTGAGTTTTAGATATTGAACACTTGATACTTTCTCTTTTGCTATAATCTTACCTGATGGCACGGACGGTCTGGGTTGGACAACACAAGACCAGGTCCAATGATGTTAAACGTGGCATCAATGTGCATAGGGTTGGGATCCTTAAAGGATATTACATGCACTCGGTAGTCAGGTGCAAGGTGTCTCCTCATCCATTCAATGCCCATGTAATTTGTAACCTAAAAACAGATCTAAGTTTCACTAGCTAGAACACAAACAGCATCCAAACATGGCTTTTAGAAGGTTTTATTTAAATAAATATTTAACACCAAAACATTATAAATCTGTGCCTCTAGCTAACTCGTAACAGCTAAGAGGCACTCTATGAAATAACTTATTTTGTCAAAACTACTATTTTAATATTTCATTAAAATATTTTTAATAAAATTAATAAAAAATTTTAATAATTTTGTAATACTTTATATGACTTATTTTGTCAAAAATACTATTTTAAATTTTGGGAATTTAAAGAATATAGAAATATAAATGCAGTATACAATATAGACAGTAACAGAACTGCTGGAAGAAACCTTTGTTTACCTGACTCCTTTGAACAAAGATATCTCTTCCAGCTCTAATGAAATCAGCAGCATCAAAGCATGGCTCAAATTCAGTAGTTACAAATTTTCCCTGAGCAGCCAGTTTATGTCTGTCTTCAACAGAGCGGATAGGATAATCCTGGTTGTAAAAAAGAGAACAACTTTAGGCTCATGTTGGTAGGAGAAAGCTTTTGATCTCTTTAACACTTGAGAGTATTTTGAAATGAAGAGAGTCCATTTAGATCAGTACTAGCACGTTCCTTGAAGCTGGTTTAGTTTTCTTGCTTCTAAATGAGAAGAAAAAAAAAAAGCTAAATTATGGAAGTTTAAATAAGAGGTTTCAAGCACATTCAAGAATAGGTGATGATAGATCAGTTATACTAAGAAGTTAATAGCTCCTTCGAGCCACTGTTTCTGCAGTACACTGGCTTCTGGATTCAAAGTATTCATTACTAGTTGAGTTTAACTATCAGTCCAACAAATCATTGCACAGCGACAGAGATACTGGTATGCAGCTATTTCCTAACAGAGGTGGACTTTGTACTTTTTCCATGCTTTAGAGGGGAGCAGTACTTCAACTTAGAAGGTAGATCTCCAGAAAGTTAAATATATTTTAGAATCATACAATGGAATTAAAAACAAATTAGGTAGAAAATAGCATTTAAAAAGCTACTAGATAAGTAAGCATGCAATTTACTGCTTGGATGTTTCCTAATATTGAACAACTCTTCTAAAGTAATCTCATTTAACAAAGGCTACTTTGCATCACTGGGAAGCGTCAATGCACCCAAAATGTTTTAATCGTTCCACAAGCAATTTTACTTCATTTATTGTAGCGCTTTTGTCAAGATCCTGAAGTGTTTGGGGTCCTATAGAAAACTACCAAAATTGCCTGAGTCAAAGTAAACCATTACAGAGGAAAAAAAGCAGTAAAAACTCACTTAAATATTTAGAAGATAAATAATCAGTTTAAATCCTCCACTATTTCTTCATTTAACTTCCAAAACTTCATGCAAAACAAGAATTATGAGGTCTTTTTGGTGAAAAATGTGCAGTCTGACTTTCCTGATACACTCTGAAAATATGGACATCCTCAGAGAATCTTAATTCTTTAAAGACATCTTTGTGATGTCCTTCCAGCAATACTGCGCTTCAGTCAGCAATCAAAACAACTCAAAGCAGACCTGAATTCAACTGGCACAGCTTCCTGCTTCTTATTACGCAGGCATAAACTCAATTTCACATGGAAAGACCATAAAATATCTGCATACATGGAGAAGTTCCCTATTTCCCCCACCCCCCTCCCAATTTTGTGGAACAGATGTTGAAACTGACAGAAGTTCTGAAGCAAAATGAGAATAATACCTGATCATAGAGCTCATCTGCCATAGTGGGTTTGGGAGCAGTTGTCCATTTAGCACCATTGTTGAAGTAATCTTTAATTATTCGCCTATATGCTCTGTACTCAAAGAAACGAGCACGCCAAGCCATAGGCGCCTCAATGATTTCATTTCCTACCACCAGCAGGATGTCTCTGGGCATGGCAGCATACATACCTAAAAGAAAAAATTCCACTCATTGATGAGACAAATATGCTTTCCTCATTTCTTTCAGGCTATTTACTTTTCACACTGATTTTTACCATTACTGCTCTCTGAAAGACTTGCAAATAGCATCTTCACAAAAGTCAGAAAACCAGACCATAAAGAGGACCTTACTGACATCCCTCAGTTTTTCTACGTGATCAGAAGACTTGCTTCAAACCCTCACAATGCTTTGCTCATAACAAGTTTACAGCTAGCAGGGAGTCACCTGCAATCTATAAGTCCCCACTTCCCAAACCGGTTAATGGAAATTAAACAGACAAGTGTCTAAGGATGACTCAGATCAATAAAATGAGGTAGCTGGTTATCCAAGTTGACCACATTTCTTTATATTACATCCTTTTTAACAGTGACAGCACAGAATAGGAATTTGATGCAGTGCAGAACTAGCCCCAAAAGAGGTTGTAAATAAACAAACAAACAAAAGAAACAAAAAGATCAACTGCTTTGTAGTTACGCAGTGCAGCACTGTGACATGTCAGCAATCCAGATATCATAACTCCAACCATAAAGATTTTCTAAGTCATGGCTACACCCAGGCACTACGACCCGAACTAGCACTGGTTCATACTCCTGCTTGGAACAGGGAATAAGACTAGATGGCATCCAAAGTGCCTCAGAAAAGAGCTGAACAGACTGTAATGCCGTTTACAAAGGAATAACATTTACCCGTAGATTCAAAATCAGGAGTTTTATACTTCACAGACCAGTCAATTGGATCAGGCCTCTTGACAATTACACCTTCTTTTTTCAAAATATTGCACATCTCTTCAATTTCAGCAATAGCTTTTTTCACATGGTCTTCGGGGAAGCTTTCACCTCCAAATTTCTGATAGAATCCCCAATACTTTTCATATGTATTGGCCTAAAGCAAAAGGACAAGTGACAAAGAATAAGCAGCAGTTATTTTTGTAAAAGTGGAACAGATACACAATATACAAATCTTCACATTTAGAGTTTCACCAATTCCACACTGCTTTGTATAAAGTTACCACCATCACATCCCAGTGCATCGTAAGTTCAAGTCCAGCAATGATTTGAGGAGTTGGTGAGAGTTGTTACTGTCCTGCTGATCCTTTTAGAATATGGCTGGGGTGGTGCAGGGAAAGGAAGGGAGAAGCCTCAAGACTTCAGTTAATGCTGCCTATTATTCCTTCTTGTCCTAGTAGCACACTACTGCATTTTTGTGCTTACTTCTGCTATTAATACTTACCACTGGCAAGGTTTTGCTCAGATTCTTTATGATGTGCATGTATCCAGTTACTAGATATGTATAAGTGCAGGTGTTAGGCTAGTTGTGAATGGCTGATGTCTTCACAAATACTTCCACACAGTGTAACAGAGTTAAGTTACAGCTGTACATGCTGAGAAGACTCACTCGACTAGCAGACAGTTTTAGCACTGCTGACAGACAGTACATGTGGCATGGTGCCCAAATGAAGTGTCTTTTGATGAACAGCAGAAAAAAAGAAGAAAAAAAAAAGATAAGTCAGTTCTGGAAAGGAGAGAAGTATATATTTCATTCCCATTTGCAAATGTAGTGCTTTGGCTTTGAGATGGGATTTTCAGGGTATTATATTTCCTCATATTTTTGGTTATGGATGGATCAGTAGCTCATGTTCCTTGTTTCTACTGATGGAAATACTATCACAAATAACATAGTAAATTGCTTCTTTACCAGTCTTCTCCCCTCTCCAGTCACAGCCCTACACAAAGTCTCAATATTAGCAAATTGCAGATGAAAATCACAACAGACTGCATAAACATCTTCTATTTACACTTCAGTTACATTTTACTAGGTAGAGCTGCCATGTGGCCATGAAAGATTTGGGCCTCATTACACCAGACCTGTACAAACACCACAGAAAGGAAGGCCTTCAGACATGACATCTAACAAAGCTAGCACAAGTACACATGCCTGCAGTCACCTTCTTACAACCTCACCCTGCCTACTGTCATAGCAGTGGCACCAGAATTCTAAAGCAGCAAGTGACAACGTGCCCTGTAGGCCAGAAGCAGCCATGCTTCAGGTAAAGCAGCAGTCTACAGAATGCAAGTGACACATTCATCTGTTGGGTGGATTAATCCAAGTACGACACTTACAGGCAATCCTCTGCTCTTTAAATCCTCTGATTGTTTTCTCTATCTAAAAACTAATTCAAAAGTATGCCCCTGCATTCAGGGTTAAGGAGAAAACAGAGGTTTTTAAAGCAAATTTTAAAACATTAAGCTGTTTCAGCAGCCTATCTTTGGAAGCACTTCATTTGGATTTATGAGCTGCGAAAGCAGCAGCTCAGACAGGTCTCTGCTAACACTCAGACACAGGAGCAAGTGTGAACAGAGCCCTTTTGGAATGACAACAGAAGGGATCAGAAGTAGTAAACACAAGAGCCAGGACTTCCCTCTACCAGTTCTGTTCAGTCAGCCAGAGCGAGGGACAGCAATGGGACACAGGAGAACCTGCCCTCTGTAACACAAGGCCTCTCCTGTCACTGCAGTCCCAACTGCCTTCCCAAAAGCAGCATTCTGGGCAGAGACAAGGCAGTGATGAACCCCCAACCCTGAGTATTGCTCATATGGCAATTCATCTGAAGGTATTTCTAATAATCCAAGCTATGCACTCTCTACTATTTCTGGGAAATTGCCCTTAAAATACAGAGATAAGAAAGAAAAAAGAAAAGGTCAATCTTGTAGATATTCTTAACATTTGTATGTAAAGAAGTTTGCCTCACTTGTGTGAGGCAAAAGCCTCAGTATGGCCATCCTGCTCCTCCACCACTGGAGCTTCTTCTCATCCTTTTGGGGGATTTTATTCCTTCCCTCCCAACCCCCACAGAGGTCTCTGGTAATTTGATCACCTCAGGGCTGCCAGCTGTGCAGACACCACATGCAGATCATATGAACGGCCTAGCACTCCTATGGAATCCCATTCTGCTAAGGAGATAAGTTTGTCCTGAGGAGTAAAGCTAGCTGTTTTCAGAACCACCCATGATATATTTCAATCTCCTTAATTCCTTAGAGGTACAGCTCTCCTTTACTACTACTCCTCTTTTTCAAACCTGTAAAATGACACCTGAGGAACACTAATGCAATGGTGTAATCTTAAAATGAAGATTTTAAGATGAAATAACACAGCAAAAACACTCCTCTTATCCTATACTTTCTTAATAGCTGAGGAAAAAAACTATACAACTGAGATGTCTCTTTTGTATTAACTCAGGGCTAAGACTTCAGGCCCCTCGGATCATATACTTGCAACTTATTTCAGTCTGCTCAAAAAACACTGCATACAGGAAAGAGCCTTAAATAAACTCCTCAGTGCACATTATGAGCTAAAGCCTGAAAGTATCAAAGAAACTGCAGTAGCCTTTGAAGGGAAAAAAACAATAACACCACAAATTTATTTTCAGAAAGAAATTTAAGAGTGCTGTGAGAAAAGGGTGATATTTAACAAACAGCAGAATCACTTCCTATAGTTGATATATATTTTAAACATTTATAGTGGGAAAACAATATTACCAAGGATATGTAGACCTACCTCAAGGTAAGCTTTCACTCAAGATATTATGACCCAACTCTTATATGAGAGAAAACTCTTCATAAAAAATGCATTATTCACAAAACTGAAAAAATATTGCAAAGGACAAAGTCACAAAGCTCAACTATTTGACTTAATATCAACTGCTTCAGAAGAACACAAGTGAATCACAAGACTTCAGATGAATGTGCTAATTCAAACAAGGGCATCTTCCTAATTAATGTAATGGTTAGCTTTCTGGTTATGGTATGGATTTCCCATAGCTTTCCAATAGAGTACTTACCTCTACATAACCTACATACTCCCATTTCAAGCTCCCAAAAGAATGACAAATTAACTGTGAAATTCATTCATTCCTCCTCTTTATGCCAAGCACTTCATTTCTACATCACAGCAAAAAGACTTCTTGTACTTTTGATATACACAGGTGAGCTGAACGCAGCCATACTCCCTTATATTTTGCAAACATGTATACAATTTTAACCCACAACTTAGAGGAACCCCCACAGAAAAGATTTATCAAAAGCGTTTTATAATTTGAGATGTGCTTTTTGAAGTATTTCAGGTACAATACCTTAGTTCTCCTTTTTTAAACTGCCTGTTTTTAATGTTACTTTTTAAAACCTCATCCGCATACTTGGCAGAAGGCATGTGATGTGTGTAAACCCTAGGAACTGCCACTTACAGGAAAGTTGTAGAGAAAGAGATTCTTACTTACCTGCTGTTCCTGGCTGTTGTGTTACACTGTAGCAACATGCATAGACCTCCCTTACCATTCAGGGGGGTGGCCAAGATTTGAACATCTGAATCTATTCATATCTTTCACTACTGGCAAAGTGGGATTACTCAACTATGCCCCCAAGGTGGAATTACTATGTCAGCTTTTACAGCACAATTAAGAATAGAAAACAGAGAAAATTAGAAGAAAACACATTTCTGCAAGCACACTCTATCACTAACACCTGTTGTGGCCAACATATTCCTCAGATTAGACATTTTAAATAACGGACAGCTAAAAGTAAAGCTTTCTTTAACCTCCCATAGTAAGCCTTCAAATTTCAGAGTTAATTGTATACTCTGGCATTCCTCACTTATCTTTTTATAGTGCACATAACAGAAAGTTCTGCGTTCATTAAAACCCCACTAACTATGACATTTCTGCAAGGCAGACACTTGAAAGTGTACTTTTTCTGACATTAAAGCCCTTGAGCACTACTTGAGAACAGAGTTTCACCCAAATGCGATGCTACCACATAACAAAGAGAGACACTAGGGGTTTGGGTTTTTTTGCATATGTTTTCTGTCCAAACACTATGGTATTTTATATATAAGTATATAAATGTACATACATACATTTTACATTAAAAAAGCCAACCCTCATTAGCTTCTTTTTCTGAGACTGCTAGAATTTCTCTGCGTTGTCTGAAATAGGATTCTGGAGATTGGTAAGCAAGCTTCAGCTTTCAAGGTGTAAATAGAAGCCATAAAGAAGTCAGTAGCAAATTTTCATTGAGCTCACTGGGGCCAAGATATCTTCTCAAATATCCCAGCGTACGTCAGAGGAGTATTCCTCTAACTGGCAATCAGAACCACCAAGCTGCAGTAATTCATTCATACTCCTGCAGACACCTCTGCCCAGTATCATCACTCAAGTTTTAAATGATAATTTACTAAGGTAAAAGGGGCTGGAGGACAAGAAATCTTTTTTGTTAGTACATCCAGCACTTCCTCTAAATTACCATTTCCAGGACTTCAAATATCTTTTTAGTATAACCTCTTCTTTGCCAAAAAGGTGTGGGTCCTGGCGGGGAGCATGGAGCTGAGCGTTAGAGTCAATGCGTTCCTGCTTCCCTTTTTACACTGAGCTTTTTGGCCAATTCTGTAAAGACTTCCTTAACATTTTACTAAGGCAGCAGATGCATTGTGCCATTTTACTGGGACAGCCGTGCACTACTGTACATCCTGATTATGTCCAGGAATGCAAGTAAAACCACACATTCAGCACCTTTAAAGTCCAGGTAAAGTTCACAGTAAGAATCTGCAGCAAGCCCAGCATTTGATCACTCCTTGTAAGATAGAGAATGAGAGCTTCTGCTTTGTTTAAAACCATGTAAATTCTAATGTTCCGAGTAAAGCTTTACTTAAATGTTCATAAGAAGCAAAGCAAGGCAGAAATGCAACATTTAGAGAACAAAGAAACATGGATTTAATTGTTGCTATAGTTTCATACGTGACAAAAGAATCTGAAGAAAAGGTAAGAGTACACTTCTATAGGAAACATGGGAGTTCCAGCAAGAGCTATTTGAAGAGAACAGTCCTGCCTGCCTGCAGCTGTCTTTCTCTGTAGAAAATGACACTCTCCCTCCTCAAGCAGTAACTCCAAATAGTTCCAAGCCCCTGCTCGCTAATGAGGTGACAGGGCTGATGTAGGTTTATCTCAAATGCTGCAAGTTGTGACTTAGCAGTGGGAATAAGAACCATACCTCTCACCAACAACATGGTGATGCTGCAAGATGCCATGGATGTAAACCACACCTTGAGAGGGGAATTCTCCTAAGCAAAAACCACACCTTGCGCAGTGCAAAACTTGAGCTGTACGTATTGAATCTGCATTACTTCCCACTAAAAGTTGCTTTTACCCCTTTTTACCTTGACCTCCACAGAAAAAGGAGGAACACGGGCGTTTTCAGCTCTTCCCACAATGACCTCTTCCAGGGGGTCCCACTCGTTGTAGGAACAGACGGGGCACTCCTTGGGGCTGTGGGCTTTGTCCTCAGCAGCACTGCGGTTCTGGGACGCCGCAGCCGCTTGGGTGCTCTGTAGAGATCGCTGCACCCATCCCGTGAAGGCCCTTCCGAGCTTAAAACAGAAACAAAGATCACGTTTTCCTCACAGAAGGCAGCATGCAACAGCTCAGTCCGCGCTGAGCGCCTCACGCTGCAATCCTAAAGCGACGAGCGTCGTTTGGAGCATCGGCAGCAACACAGTTTATTAGAAGCGCTCTCATTCACGGCGTGCTCAGTGCTTAAAGAACAACGTGCCTTTTAAAGCGCACTAAGGCAAACAGCGCTGACAGCGGTGAATGGCGTCACCGAGCCCGGCGCCGCCGAACCGGGGGTCTCCGCCCCACGCCCGCTCAGCCCCGACTTTCCCGCCCAGCACCAACCCTCGAGCCGATGAAATGCGCCGCTTCGGCTCCCCGGCTCCCCCCGCGCAAACACCGCACGCGCAACATCTCTGCGGATGGCGGCAGCCCCGCGCCCCTCGGCCCGCGCCCTTATAGCGGCCGGCCACGCCCCGCCCGCCCAGCGCTGAGAGGCGCGGCCATTTTCCCCCTTTTGGGTGCGGGCTGTCCGCGTGAGGCGATTCCCAGAGCAGAGCGGGGCTGCTTGTCCGTACAAGGGTCTCCTTATGGCTGTTTAGTTATTGAGGGCGTATTTCCATGAAGTCCCGGACAACTGCAAATTCTGGCTTCCTCAAATGCACGTTATGCTATGCTGAAAAGTCATCCTAAAGTGGAGACCCACCATTGTTGGCTCCTAGGAGACCCTGCAATCTCCCGATAATATTAACAGACATTACCTTCAAACATACCTGTTTCAGCAGAACTGTGGTCTATGGTCTACAGTGAGAAACTTTCTTGCTACTAGCGCCACTTACATCCTGTAATAGAAAATAAACAGTAATGATTAGCCTAATTCACATGGTTCTGTATTTTCTCAGCTTTACATAAAAGTGCACTGTTCAATCATCTCATGTTGCCTTACAAAAGTTGTGGGGTTTTTTGTTTCTTTCAAAAAGTTTCTTGAAGAAGATACAGCAGAAAGTATTTTAGCCCAAGTGATTTTGTTTAAAATGATAAAAACCTTTTCACCAACCCTATCATTTTTTGCCTTGCAGAGCTATTCTCAGCTTTGCTCAACCCTGCTCAGTCCATGTTCATTGCTCAGTGCTACGACGTGGGGATGCCCATGAATAGACATGATACTCGACATTACTTCTATATATAAGACCACAAGCAGTGCTGATGAACTCAATCCACATGTATATAGAAGGCAAAAGACAATCATTAGTACAAATGTATATTAAAACATAAACTATGATTTTAGAATATAGCACATCAGCAATAGCTTTTAACAGGAATAAGATAGATACAGGAGTAAGCAAGTTTTATGCTACCAGGTAATTAATCATTCAGCAGTTTGCTTTTTTGGCACAAATACTACAGGAGAAGTAGGACAGTACAGTCTCTCTCATCATGTATTTACATACTTCTTGGACGAAAGTTAGTTACTGTAGCTGCTCTGATATCTAGAATGTAGATATTTTTGATGACTTGCTCATCTTTGTTAGGACTCATATGTAATATAGTTGTCTCAAACCATGTTTCCTTGTATTGAATATTTCCTTGTATCAAAAAGTTTATTCCTCATCATTTCAGAAGACAATTTTTTTTTTTATTTTTTTTTTTAAAGTTTATTCCAAGTATGCTCAAATGCTTGTTATTGTTATTTTACTCAGTTGATTTTGCTAAGGTCAGTCTACTCACATTGACCTTCTGAAAGAATTAATGATTGGCTTGATGCTAAATCCAAAGGTCTTGCTTCTTTTCCCGTCCTTCTCAACTTATCAGCTAGGTTGGGACCTTTGGATCATTCTTTCTCAACTCAGTTTACATAGTTTTTATGTGGTTTTTCTGACTCTGCACAATATTTCTTTTCCAACTTACTCCATTTACGTGGGTCATTCTGAATGTAATGCCTCCTATTTAAGTTACAAAGAGCACAATAACATTGTTTGATAGAGCAAATTCTCAGCTACAAAACACTCTTCTTTAACATAGTCATGACCATGAGCTACCACCGCTGAACAAGAACCTGCAAGCCCTGCTCATAAAAATCTGCACCAGCAGAGGTGACCTACTGTTACTGTCACCACTGCTGAAATGCACCATCCACCACCTCACTGCGCTCACATCCATTCTTTGGTCTGCATTATTGCTCACCATACATCAATGAATGTCAATGGGAACCATTTTTTTCTCACGGAAGAATTGAGTTCAACACCTTTTATACACACTTCTATATCAGACACCATTCTGTCAGACTGCCCCTCTGCTGCCATCTATTACACAACAAAATTTAACAGAAGATTTGTGGGAAGGTTCAACTTCTGCCATACCACCACCATCTGCCTTTAATATTGTCAGTCAACATGATAATATAGGAAGCATTTATTTTATAGGGTCCTTAAAATTGTTGCCGCCATCGTTACAGCAGGCTTGTGCTGAATAACCTACCATTTATTTATTTTCCTGCTGAACTGCATTTTTTCTGCTCACATGATTTCAGTGAAAAACATTCTTTCTATTATTTCTCACATCTCAAAGGTCTGTTTCTTCCTGTCTGAGTTGCAGCTCCTCCTGGACATAAGCCAACCTTCATTTAAGTACAATCAAAGCAGAAATACTTTCTTTCTCCTGACTAGTATATATATATCATCTGACCTTGAACCCTTTATTCATGCTACATAGCATTTTCCTTCCAGCCTTCACTTAGGACAGGCCATTTGACCAGCAGTTTGCCCTCATGGTGAGCCTTAATATCTAATGCTGTCTGTGCACCCATCACCTAAAATGCAATTAGTTATCATTATTGCTTCTTTTATGACTTGACTACTGTCTGTGTTATTTGACAAAAAGAAATAAATTCACTTGTCTCCTTAAAGTAATCACTCACATTTCTCTGCACACTTTTTTTTCCCCAGTACACAATAGGAATTAATAAAACTCAGGTTTGTGATGTTTGAATCTGTCATTCTTCACTGTTCACTATTTGCATCAACATGACAGTCCTCTTACTTTTTTGTGCTGGGTAGCTCTTTATCTTCTTCCCCTAGTAAAAGAAGGCTTGGTCTACCCATATAAGTTTTAACAGTGATGTAAGTCCTAGAGAACAACATAAACAATTATTCAAATAATTATTCAAGTAAAGCTAGTTAGATTCATTCAAATAGAAGAAAGCTGCTCAAATTTACATAATTATTTGTTACCTAAATGAAATACTAGAACCTCCGAACATCACAGGAGTCTGAGTTTATCCATAATATTTTGTTGCTGTTGTTCTTGAACTAGGAACAGAAGCTTCCCATCACTATTGCTGAGATCTGACCTGTACAGATTAACAGACAAATTGATTTTTATATATTTTTTAATATTCTATCCATCATTTTTGAATGACATAAAGTACCTATCAGGCTTTTGTTTGTAACCACATCATTCTGATAACTAGGTCATCCATTTAAAGCAACGTGGATCCAGTTAATCAGAAACATTATGGCTCAATAGTATCAGAGAGAAAAAACATAAAATGGTAAAATTCTAGTTTAAAAACATAATTAGAAAAAAAAGCAATGGGGACATTGTACAGAGAAATTAACTGTGGCAACAAGAATACTGTTAATGAAGACCAATGTATAAACTCAGCTATCTTTTAGTATAGTATCTGGTCTCTTTTTTTCCACTAAAATGCGTATATATATATATTAGAGAAAGCAATGTCTCAAGAGACTATACTACTGTTTAAATGCGAATTTCCATCTGTCCAGGAACTGACATCCCACCTTCCAGTGCATTTGCTGTTGTTCAAAACTGTAACGTGGTACAGCAACATACCTGAAGTACTTGAGGAACATGATGTTTTTGGTTAAAAAACAGCTTGTCTTACCAGTATTTCTGCTATATTACTCATAAAAATGACTTGGACGATAGGATGTCTGATCCAAGCTGGTCTTACCATTTATATGTATTCAGTTATTTTTACATAAGATGTATCTGTCCAGCAATGAAATTATGAAAGACTTCAGTTCCTTGTGCCTCTTCAAGGATACTGCTTGATAAATTCCACCAGAACTCACCCATGAGAAGTTGGTGCTGCAGATCTTATCTGTTAGCTAACAGGAGCAACACAGAAGAATCCAATATGTTTCTTAGAAAGCAAGTTTCAAAATTCCTGAAGTTCAGAAATCTGAAAGAGATGCTTGAAAAATAGTAAAATTACATATTATCTATGTATTATTATTTCTCTTTTGACCACATGTTTATTTTATTGTCAAATCCATATGGTCTCACGCAACATCCTTGTCTCTAAATTGGGGAGACATGGATTTGATGGAAGGACTATCCTCTGGGTAAGGAACTGGCTGGGTGGCTGCATGCAGAGAGTTGCTGTGAATGGTTCAGTGTCCAGGCAGAGACCAGTGGTGAGTGGCATCCCTCAGGAAAACTTGGAACAGGAACTAGAGGAGGCCAGAAAGAAGATCAGACATAGGCTGAAAGCTCTGAAGAGACCTCACTGCAGCTTTCCAAGTACGTAAAGGGCACTTGTAAGAAAGATGTAGTAACAGGACAAGGGGTAGTGGTTTTAAACTGAAAGAAGTTAGATTTACACTAGATATAAGGAAGAATTTCTTTGCTATAATGGTGGTGAGGCACTGAAACAGGTTGCTCAGAGAAGATGTGGACGCACCATCCCTGGGGGTATTCAAGGCAAGGCTGGCTGGGCTTTGGGCAACCTGATCTAGTGAAAGATCCCCGCCCATGGTAAAGGGCTTGAACTAGATGATTTTCAAAGTTCCTTCCTACTCAAACTATTCTTATATATTCTAAATATATGACCACACCCAATCCATAGTCATAAAACCTGTGTTCTTAGAAGACTGAGATTTCCTTGTCTTAAAGAAAAGAAATGTAAAAAATTTTCTCCTACGTGAAAATGGATAAATTATGTGGATGTATTATGTAAGAAATGTAAGCAGTAATAAATCGAACTCTTGTCAGATTTCTTGCTCACTGGCATGATTCTGTTCGTGCATTTTTTTATTTATGCAAACATACCTCTTATCTCTTTCTGCCAAAATGTCTTTTAAACTGTACTGCAGTATACTAAACTAAGTCAAAATGGTACAGCACAGTTAGCAGAGGTACACATATGTGAAGGACAGGGGCCAACAAGGAGCTACAAGTTGCAATTAAACAGCAAATAATGACAGAGCTCGAGTGAGATAACCATTAGTCAATTTTTTTGCTTAAAGTTAGTCCAAACGAAGTTTTGAAATTTAAGCAAATAAAATAGTCCTTGTTCACCAAATCCATCTGAGTTCAGGAAGATAGGCCTTTCGACTGCCTTACTGGCAACTCGGATCATGCCATATTATAGAAATGCCTGACTTAATAATCAATTTCTTCTCCTAAAAGAGCTTTCAAAACACATGTTCTGATTAAGTACTTGTATGTGCTTATAAACATGAGTACAAACATACATATAAATACCTGTTCTAATTTTAGATGCCATGTTTCTATTATAGAAAGGTGACAGAGCTGAAGAAAGTTCTGTGAATGCAAGGGACTTAGTGATCATAATCCATGACATTTTACACTGTCCTTTCTAGAGACAGTGCAGTGCTGACTACTGTAGAATGCAGAAGGTTCATGCAGCAAAAGGCATATCTCTTGGTTGGATTGATTTCATTCAGATCAGTATTGCCACACATACAGTAACACGATCTGCCAACATATTTCAGGGTCACTACTGTGACAATACTTTCTGTCAGGGCTGCCAACTCAACCTCATGGCTCAATGTGAAATCTCTTAAATCTCAAATAGTCTTTGTCAACCTCCTATTTACACAAGTATGTAAAATTTGAAGCCTGTCTTACATTTTTTTCTTGAAAAATAATTACAGACATTATTAACAGAAATTTGCTGTGCATCTAAGACAACAATTACAGCTTTTTTTTTTTTTTCCTCTCACTCATTCTAGAGTTAAAATTGCAGCAATTACATACACATCTGAATGGCTTCAAAAATTCTGGTTCCTTTAACCACTGCACTCACAGCAACTAAGAAAACTACTGGCCTTATTCAAAGGAGGTTTGAGTGATTTTTATGTCAATTCTTAATATTTTTTCCACTTTTTTTTTTTTTTTTTTTCTCTTGGAAGAGACAGAAAACATAGGCTTTCCAACAATCTCATCCACCCAGGCTTCAAGGAGAGAAGAGCTCAATGCACCAACTTTCTTAGACTTCGGCATACTTTAGGGAGAACACTGCAAAAACAGCTTTCATTCTTGTCTTTTCCACACTGAAGCACAGAACATCATGAAGAGACTCTGACAAAAGTAGTAAGTCACAGAACCTCAGCTACTCCATGCAGCTTCTTGAGTTTTTAACATTCCTTTTGACAGATGAGCAATTACTCATTAATATTTTACAGCGTATGCATGCAGTTTATTCCTGTGAAAGAGGCTGGAGAGCTCTTGGACTATACAAGATCACAGATCTTTTCTGTTCGGTTTTCTATAGTTCAGCAAATAAGGCTGTGAGAATAAAGATGCTTCTTTCCTCACCCCTTTTTCAAAGAAAACAGTTCTTTGATAAGCACATTCCATTACTTGATGCTCTTGTTGGCAGCATCTGAGACTAATGCTTATACTTTAATTCCTCTTAAAAGTCTGTCTAGCATATGTCTTGATGGTAGGATTTGAAAAGTTATTTCATAAATTCACCGTGACTTTTACACTGAATCTGATTCAAGCCTAAAGTTAGTGGTTCAAAAATAACACTTGCTCTGCACGCATACATGTCATCTACTTTTCCATCATAAATGAAAAGAAAAAAATGGCAAAAGCAAGATTTTCTGTGAAAGAGTAACTTGAAGTTCTCCTAAGGCTGTGGCTCATCTAAGCTACATGTTTAATCCTTATCCTTTCATCTTCCCAAAAGAAAACTGAGCGAGATTCCCTTTGGGGTCTCTGTATTAGGAGATGGGATCATTCCTGAGTTTCGACAGCTCTCTTCCCTGATCTTGAAAACCACATCTGTTCTGCTGAATTCCAACCATCTTTATCCAAGGAGGATGAGGATGGGCTCAGTGACAAGAATCTAGATACTATTCAGCACCAGGAATCTCTCAGATGTCATTGTAGAATATTGCAGTTTGATTCCTAGAATTTCACACCAGTTGCTTTTAACACCTCTGCAACAGAAAGATGATTTTCACTATGACTCAGAGAGCTTCACTTAGAATTTCTCCAGCCTGTTGTGCTTGAACAGAGAGCTATAGCTGAGCTGGCATCTCAATAGAAAGTAGTTTAAGGTTTCAACTTTCATATCTTAGAAGAAAACATGGCATCATAAGGAGATTTGGCAGGAAATTTCCTTGCAAAGCAAGTTTCTAGCTGAAAAACACCAATTTTTTTGACACGAGAAAGCTTCATTAAGAGGTTTTAGATCCACTATATGCAGGTAAAATACACAAAAGAATGTCTTTCTTTCTACTACTTTTAGCTCCAGCTTTCTTTGCAGGCCACTGGGAAGACAGATGCTGACTGCCCACTGTGAATGGTGTACTACAAACCTTCTGACTTTGAAGGAAAGTTTATATTTCCAGCAAGAGCTGCTGGAAACTGTTGAAGACCAGGTCCCCCCTCAGGATAGCATACATGCTTCTAAGCAGAGGGCTAAACAACAAAGCCATGATAGGCAGGATGGAGTAGCTGAGATCCACAGTTATTAATTGTATGTATAGTAATAGCAGTGTCATCTCATACCATTCAACTAACACAGCTCCCATCTCCTTTGGAGTGGAGTACATCTCCCGTATATCTGCACAATTAAATATCTGTGTGACATACAAACCTGGACTATCTATATAGTTTTGTCTAATCCGTCATGCTATGTTTATTCACAGCAAGTTTGCACCTCTTCTACCTTTAAAAGCAATTTCCTTAATACGAAGGAACATACTTGTGATAGGAACTTGTGATAGAGTGCAGCAAAGTAAAGGCATCCTGCAACATGCAGATTTCTTGATGGTTTTTGTTGTTGTTGTTGTTGTTTGTTTGTCTGTTTGTTTGTTTTCTGGGGAGAGGCAAACAGACTGGGCAACCTGTCAGGCAAAACTTACTAAGAAATTCCAGCACCAAAGGGGCGGTTAACTCACTTTGAAGAGTTTTGTGACCTTTGAAGAGGTTGGTGATTGCAAAATATTTCAATGAACAGAGGTGTCAAATCAGCTGCAGAGCTGACTGCCAAGTCAGCTCACACAGGTGACCTACTAGAAATCCTGGTGAATTACAGATTTGTGAGCATCATCTGTCAGAAGTGGGGAAAGATCTGGAAAAGTACCAATAAACTGCTGATGCTAGCATAGTTTAAGTGGTTCCAGAGCATTTATTTTACTGACCCTTATCTCATGAATCTCTGCCAGACTGGGGGCAAAAATGGAATGGCTTGAACTTTGCCACTGGTAGGTTCACTGATTTATCCCTAACTTAAAATGAACTTGGTTCTTGAATATATAAAAGTGATTTTTCCTAGTTAATAGACATCTTGCAACTCATGCAGAAGAGGAAAGTAAACAGAGGGAGAATTTCAGACCTTGAAATGTTGCTTATTATCTCTTCACTCCTCCTTTTTCATAGTTCCTACTACTAATAGAACCCCTTGAAGAGTCAGTTCTACACAATGAGTCAGCAAAGAACTCACCCAGAAAAATATATTCTGCTGTTTAGGAAGCAGGATTGGTCACTGATGTGCCAAAAGAGTGCCAGAGCTGGAGCAAAAGAGGTAGCAGGGCTAAGAGACCAGATAAGGATGAGAGGGAAACAGAATCATCCCTTTTTCTAGCACCAGTGAATTAGATCAGGTCAGCCTCTCTTCTAATTAAAATGACAGAAACACTACATTGATACTGCAAACAAATCCTTAATAGCAACTGCATCAGCTGTAAACAACAAAATCAGTCAGAAAGACTGATTTCAAACTGGAAACTGAAGATAGCAGATTTCATCTTAGCAATCCTAAAGATTATCCAGTTATGGTTTTCAGCAGGAAAAGTCATACGAAGAAGGCAAGAAACGAAAAAATTCTGATTGATCTGTGACACAGATTCATACAAACCACAAGTCATCCACTCTGAACCTCAATGCTCTACCACTGATTACTAAGTGGGTAAGAGGTGTTTTGTGGTTTGGTTACTGTAACTTGAGATAGCAAGAACGGACTGTGCTGTCCTGTACCGTTACAGCAAGATCTCCCACCAAACCATTAAAAAATAGAAAACAGAAAAGAGAGGAGGCTGTATGAACAGAAAAAAAATGGAGCCTTCTATGGTTAGGGAGTACAAGGAGTGCTCAGCTTTCTTACAATGCCTGCTTATTTTCCCCTTTACAGTACGGTAGTTAGCTCACATCGCAACATAATACAAACTCGCAGTTACCCTGCAGTGACATCTTGTGGATAAAACAAGCCGCCCTTGCTTACCGCATAACGGCAAAGCCACGGATGCCTGCACCTGTGGGGAGAAGCGTCTTCCCGCGTCCGAGGAGCTCAGTAGCATCCTACACATTTTAGCTTCTCTTCATTTTTTCTTTCCCTCACTGGCAGAGGCTAGAAGCAATAACTTAGCTTCGAATCAGGTTTGGACACTAAGAAAAGTAAAAGGTTACTGACACATTGCTAAAAATATTAACTGATTTTGGAAGCTTAATTTTGGAACCTCCATTTTCAAATACTTAAGTGTTCTTTATAAACAACATAAAAATAACTTAAACAGTAAAATAAACATGATACTTCACCTGCAGTGGTTTGATTTATATTAACCTAGCTAGAAAACTTGGCACAATACTCACTGTTTTCAGTCAATGTCCTTAATTTCCGCAGCCAACCTAGGAAATACAATATTAAAACTTCTCATAGGCAACAATCTATTTAACTACAAGAGCTTCTTTTTATAATTCGAGTGATCAGCCAACATTTACATCTTTTCCAGGTTATTTCTAACATTTATTCTAAAACTGCCTTCTAAGAAGTTCCATCAAGATGTACTTATTCCAGAATATGTATTTCTAAACAGTTACTACAAAATAGCTGAAGTCCTTTAAGCTTACATTCTATCTTATGCCATGATAATACATACCAAAGATGTAGGAATGAAACAGGACCTCATATCTTGCTAGTCACAAAGATTCATACGTTGTTAGCACTAACCACTTTCCCAACCAAAAATAGAATGATCTTCTCCTTAGGAGCTCCGACAATACCTTCAGCAAATATTAGGAACATTCTGACAACTTTAAGGGGAAAGGTCTGAGTCAGTTTCTCTAACATTGTAAATCACTACTCACTTGTACACTTTTTATTACTATTATTAAAAAACAGCAACTCACCAACGGGTAGCAATCTGCTCTCTTGCCATTTTTGCTTGATGCCTCTGCACACCCACGCTCAGCAGCATTAGTGGATGTTTCTGCTGAAAATAACATAATATAACCTCATAATTTGGGAACAAAACCACTTCTCCAAAATGTTCCCCAGTGAAATCTCCTGACACTGAGATGTCATCCCATGGAAGACACTGATGCAGGAAAACGGAGGAGTTCGGTGAACGTCAACTAATGTGGAAATATCACAGAAAGGTATCTGTGTTTCATCAGAATCATCAGAAGGATGAAAGCTGGAAAGGAGGATACTGTGGAGGGGAGTATAGATGGGAAATCATAAGCTCATTAATAGGTCACCCACTGAAACTGTGAGTGTCTTTCCATTACCACACAGCCTGACTGCAGGGTCTGCGGGCATGGGCAGACATAGCAGGCCAAGGCCCAGCACACCCACACTGCTGCCTGCCCGCCTTGCAGTCATAAAAACAAAGCAACATATTAATTGGTAGTTAACTGCCTATTAAACTTCTGTGATAATGAGAAATGCTTGAAGAAATAAAGCTGTATCTAGCAGTGGACTAACATACATCCCTTGGGATTAATGAAGAAAACTAGTTTGGCCCAGTGTGCAGCACAGACTATTTCCTAGATGGACTTTGCTTGAAGTCTTTAGGGAACAAATATTAGTGCTAAATCAAAAGTACCTAGAATGAACATTCTAGACACACGCAGCTAGGGTTCAGTGAATATTAGAGAAAATAATAGGAACTCGTAAGTATTTTATTTTGGAGGCTACCCAAACGCCTAGCAACACCAACATAATTCCTGTTGAATTCTAGTTGCCATTGTCAGGTTGAGCATCGTTAAGTACTGCCTGTGCTTAACGTGTGTGAAATGTGACATCACCTCGACAAGATAGCCAGCATGTGACTTAAATCAGTACCTACACAGAGCTGAAAATGTTCAGGAGGGCTTGTAATTGAAGGAAGGTGGAAAAGGTGCATCCCAGGAATATCTCAGTTGAACAATGTGCTCTGAAAAGCCGGCCAGTAAACCAAATACTTATTGGGTGACAACTCATGCTTCCAAAAAATTTGGTCCTAAACAATAAGGTGGTCAAAAGTCCCTCAAAATGCTGTTAGGACATTTTCATGACCAATTAACCTGAGACTTTTAGCTCTCCAGTCCACAGATTATGATTTCCTGCTAGCGTTATAGAACCAATGCCAGAGCCCACATACAAAAGTCAAAAGCATAACTGAGTGAGAGAACGTTGCATAGGAAATCCCATCTTCAGAAAGCCTTTTGCAGCGTAACAGAACAGCATTGCTACAGCCTCTTCTGAGCAGGAGGCTCAAATTAGTTATGGTCGTTTTGAGGGAAAAACTCAATAGCTGTGAGGTTCTGATGTGAAATTCTGTATAAGAATATTGTGTTTCCACACAGTTGCTTTAGCCAAGCACTTTAGTTCTTGTCCTTCTCAAATGATTTACAGAAACATAACAGAAATAACCATAATGTCATTCATGGGTATGCAGCATACTCACATCTGATTTACTTGCATGATCTAAAATCCTAGAAATTTGTAAAAACAACAAGAAGTTTCTGTCCCAAGCCTCAGTTACTAGAAGGGGAATGAAGAAGCCCTCTTGGTACGTAGGGAAGTAAAAAATCTGAAGTACTGAACCCTGCAGCATCTAATTAATTGTTCATGTGGCGATAAACTGGGTCTTACTCCTTTCTGCCCTCTATCTGCATGGATAGGTCTTTCAGCACAACAAATAAGAGTAGATTTTCCCTGTTGCATTATGAAGTAAATTAACACCCACGCACAGTTAAACACTGCTGCAGGTACTTCTGAATACTGAGACTTGCTTTTCCAAAGTTGTTCAAAATATCTGCCACCTACTATTCCAGTGCTAGGCTTTGAAAACAGTTTGGCATCTAGCATGCTGAAGCCTGAAGAAGAAATCATTTGGATATCTAACTGAAGGTCTGTTTTCTAAAATGACTCACTTGTTAACAACGTCACCACCCAAGAAACAGAGGTTATCCTGAAGTTACTGGATAGCATTATTCCTTCAGATTCCTCCAGGTTATGAAGGCAGAGTAGGAACGGCATGCATTCAACTAAAGGAAAACTTCAAATTTAATGGAGGAAATTCTTACAGGCATGTTAACACTCACTTTTCAAACTACGTAAGACTCCATTTTATGAGGATTAAGGGAAAAAGAGTATCTAAGTAGCTGTTATACGTCTGCCTGCATTGTGTTTTCTCTTTTCTATGAGGACTAAGGAATTTTTAACTATACTAGCAATTCTCTCATTTGCTCTTATCATTTACCAGTATGAACACAGAACTGTGTTCAGATGTTTCAGTTTGGACTGGAAAAAATAAGCTGCTTGAAGAAAACAGACCATATTTCAACATACAGAATCAGAAAGGTCTCAGTGAAAAATATATTTCCAGTTGCATTCCTTAATTACAATGATAGCATTGTTTTCTCACTTTAATGCAGTTCCCACTACAGACTGTTCTTTTCAAAATAAATATCCATGCACAAATAAAAGCTTGAAACAGAGCTGTCTTTTGCACAAGAAGCTTTAGATTTGTTTTGTATTGGTGAAGAAATAGCCAAGTTCTAAACTGATTCTAAATTTGAGTTAGAAAAATATTGCAGGATTGTCACTCTAGTGCTATTTCTTAGGGTATTTAATTAAAATAAATATTGCTCCTTCAAGAAAGGTTGTATATTCGCTGATATTACCCAAGTGGAATAACACGAAGCTGCTGGTACCCCAAATCATTCAACCAACATTTAAATGTTTGAGTTATATAAAGCAACTAATCAGTCAAGGTAGCACTTTGTCTTGCTAACCCACATCAAGCACAAGACTTGCCCAATCTTCAACTGCCATTTTTTTTGCTCTTTTCTGAGAAGAAATTCTACTGCTCTTTGGTCTGAAAACAAGATACAGATAAGCTAGTAGCACTGACTTCCATCAGAGACTTCCTATAGAGTCAGCAGTCTACACAGAGGCTGCAACAGTCAAGAAATATTACAGAATCACAGAATCACCCGGGTTGGAAGGGACCTCAAGGATCATGTAGTTCCAACCCCCCTGCCCAGCAGGGCCACCAAACACACATTCAGATCAGGTTGCCCAGGACCCCGTCCAACCTGGCCTTGAACACATCCAAGGATGGGGCATCCACAACCTCCCTGGGCAGCCCGTTCCAGGGCCTAACCACTCTCCTTGTAAAGAACTTCCCTTTAACATCCAACCTAAATCTAAATATTAATCCTTAAGAACTTGATAATGTACCTTATTAGTAGTCTGAAAATCTTACTTTTAATTTAAATACTAAATTTAAAACTGAGTTTTAGTACCAGAAAAATGATGGATTAAAGCCTTAATATTTTCTGATTAAAAGTTGAAAACTGCACAAGTAATGTCACAAGTGTTTTCTTGCCTTATTTAAATAGGGCAATAAGTCTTTCACTAGTGTTTCTCCTACCAGTTCTTCTTGCATTCAGATTTACTGGTCCACACATTCAACAGTTCAATTATTACCTGATGGGTGCAGATGGTTTAGATATCTATTAGTAAGGTTTCAACTTCTGCACTGTATGGATTATTATTTTTTTTTTAATACAATTCTCTTTAAATCTAGAAAATTTAATTTAATTTCTCCAGTTATATGATGACATTGATAAACAGAGCTATAATTTTGTTTTGCAGAGTGCTACTGAATTTGCAGCAACTTTTAAGTGGCATAAAGTACAACTACAGAATGAGGGTTTCAATAAAGCAGTCGTTAAAGATTGCTTCTATTTTCTGGGTGACAAAATAAACCTGTATATGCACACAACTCAGGACATTTATAATTCAGCAAAAAAAAAAAAAAAAACAAAACCCACAACTTCAGATTGTGAGCATGTCCAAAAATCCATGTTTTATAATATTCGCATTTTAAGGGATCTGTTATTCTAACCTTGCCAGGAAATTCTAATTCTTAATATTAGCAAATATTGGTATTTGAAATAAACCATGAATGTAAGATTAACTTAATAGAACTTATCTAGATATATCTCAGCCTGATTTTAGTTTTCCTTTTTATTTCTTACCTAAAATCTTTTTGCTCCTTTCTTCTTGAGTTTTCTCTTTCCTAAGCTGCCTGTTCTACAGCAAGGGTGCTCCATCCTCCAGTGCATTGCTGCTGTCATCCTCCAAATCTCCAGAGGACTAATTCTGACTGTTGACCTGTCCAGTCCTGCTCTTCACTCTAAATAAAAAGTATGTAAGTAGGTACCGCCCCTCCTCAATTAGTTTTGCAAACAGAACACACTAGGACAATTCAGAGTTAGTCAGATGGAGACAGACACACATACAAAATTTTAGGCCAAATCCATTCTTGTTTCCTTGAAACACGGTTACATAAAGCCTCCTATGCGCTGTTAGCTGACTAGTGCAGATGGAATGGCGGGGTTGCTGTTTTTAAACTCAAGAGCTGAAAAACTGCACTAATGGATAGTAAAATCTCTGGTCACATCATCCTCTTTTCACAATGCAGAAGGGATGCTGGCATTGTCTGCGCACACCGAACCTCACAACAATCTAGAGAGTTTAAGGCAAGATATTAAAAAAAAAAAAAAAAAAAAAAAATAGTGCAAAGAGAATGGAATTTTTAACACCCAATTGAGACCAACATACTTTGTCAAAATGTTTCTAGTTTACGATTATCAGCAAAGGGTGGTCTATTAGGCAGAAGTTAGCATTTTCTTTACCACAGTCTACAAACCAGAGTTTCATGTTGTATGTCTACAAGGTTTATTTGACACTTCAATCTATAAATACACACGGTTATCCACCAATAAAAGCACAGGAATTTCCTCAGAGGTTGTTACCACAATATGCATATTGAAGAAAATCACATGTAGTATTGCATATGAATAAGCAAACTTTGGTTCTCTTTCTACCTAGACAGCTCTTAAGCATCAATCTCTTTTATTTGTTAAACGATGGCTTGCAGGGGGCAACAAGGCAGCTGAAGACCACACTGAATGCTGCACTCCGGAAAGCTTGGGACACTGTAGAACTTAATCAATTTTTTGAAGGCACTTTTTTTGAGCATCATCACCTCTTCAGGCAGCCTGGAAAGAATTCTGGCATTTGCATGAGGCGGCTCCTTCTTGTCAGTATCTGTTGCCTTAGGATTACATTGCTCAAGAACATCAGTCACTGGCACACTGTTGCAGCTAAGCGATCGCGCTGTCTTTTTCTTGCCTTCAACAGACAAATAACTGAATAAGAAAGAGGTTAACTTATGTTTGGTAACATCTTGTACATCTTCTGGGAAACAATCATCTAGATCCCCTTGACCTTCCACTTGCTGACTGATCACACATGTACTGGGACTCATTTCTAACTTTTTAGGCTGACCTACTATTTTTCTGGAAGGTATTTTGTATTTTCCTTCTTCTATATAGAGCTGAGAAGCACGACTAATAACACTAGAACTAGGCTCAGATATTGGATTAGGGATTTTTGCCTCATCACCAGAACTGACGTGATGCAATTCATTATGCTGGCTAATGATTTGGGCTGCAGTGTGTTGAATGATGTTCCAGTCTTGCAGAATATCTTCCCTGGTTGTGAACTGAGATGTTACAGTAAAGCGGATGATGAACTTATCATGAACGGTTGCTGGAATAAGGAAGAGCCTGCCAGAACTGCTCAGTTCCTTCAGGAGTTTTTCTGTCAGCCAGTTGGGACCCTGTTTTAAATATGGATAGGAAAAAAAAACACACAACTGTTAAAATTTTCAGTGTCATCCAAATATCTGCAAGATTTTCAGGATTACAAATCTTACGTGAAAGCTTATTCATAGCTCTTAATGCCTATGGAGAAAACAGTTGTAGTCAAATTATTCCAAAAGGACATGCAAACGTCCCAATTTTTACCTTTAAACGAAACACAACCAGTCCAAGATGTCTCTTGGCAGGAATTTCAAACAGTGGATCACTTCTTACCAAAGATTCAAAGAATTTGGCTGTTTCAGTGCCCTATGGTTAGGAGGAAAAAAAAAGACAATAAAAAAGAGCAGTTATAACTAGTTTATCACAAACTCACTGTAAGACATTAAATTGAGTTGTTAAAAAAAGAACTACAATCCTCCCTAAGAGGATTTCATTTCATGCATGGTAGCAAAAGCTAAGACTGACAACAAAACTAGGAATGGTTAATGCTGTCTCTATTTGCCCAAATCCTTGACAGTGATCAGGAGTACCTGGGCTAGATATAGAATTCAAATAAAGTTAGAAATTTGAATGTTTCTTTTCCCTGATTAAAGTCCTGTTGCAGCAACTATTTATTCACAATATAATCTCTTTTATTTACATTCCATTGAAAACTTAAGCCTGTAAAGTTTCATAGCAGCCATAGTGTTCAGCCATCCACTACATCCTGCTTCCTAAACAGCTACCACTTCAGTTCAAAGAAAGACTCTATAAAACTTACTCAGTGATGTGCATTGGTTTATCAAGTTGCTTTCCACTGCCCATTGCTTCCAAGAAAGGTACAGGAAATGCTTTGTCAACACAGTACATCTTTACATGTTACTGAAGGGTAAAATCAGCACGCATAGTGAATTTCTGTTACTCATCTTCGCATGACTGAATTTCAGAAACTCAGCTACTGGTAAATGAAACATAACACACTTATGCTTGCACTGCTAATGCACATACATGCCGAACATGAGCTTGAAGCCTTTTCACCCCAAATGACCGAATCACAAACCACAGCTTCAAAGAACGAAATCGACGACTCAGTGGAATTTGCCAGTGCTGTGAAAACACAAGAGCATATCAATAAAGCAGAAGCAACAGAAGGACTGTCCCCACACCGAACACGGCCTGTTGCTTCAGATCTGTGCTCAACTCAGAAATCTTTACTGACAGAATAAATTTCACATTACTGAAACATAGGTAAGCCTAGAAGAGAGCCATCAAGAAAATCCTATGTCTAAATCTTTTTCAATTATTTGCAAAACAAAACTTTTTGTCTATTCCCCTTCATCTAGAAGTGAGGTGTTAATCTATGGATATGCTTAGAATTTTCAGTTGATTTCCAGCATATTGCAATTAACGACTTGTTTACAGTCAAAGACTGTTATTACCTTGAGATGTGATCTGTCTATTTACAATTTAGGATTGTGTGTTCACTTCACTTTGTATAATTTGTATATTTAAAAGCCATCCTGAACATCTTCCCATGTAAATAGTAAGAATTCATGCAGGAAAGAACTCCTGCAGAGAAAATATCACCTACTGTATGGAAAAGAGTGACAAAAGCTACTTCTAAGGAGCTACCCAATAACATACAAGGTCCTATTTAACCACAAGAGAGACTCATTGATTTATTTCTTTCCACTCTCTACACACACTGCTAGTGAAAAGCACCATTGATTTCAAGAAAACAGTCATCTTTTCAGGACGTGGGTGAGATCATAGCAGAAACAATTGGCGGTTGAATGTTCTCTTGGTTTACTGTATTGAAATCTGCTTTAAGATGGATCTAAAGTGAAATGCTTCAGTTCTCCTATCTCAGTATGTTTTAATCACAGGAAAATGTAATTCCTTTTACAGCTGTTTCAGAGCGTACTGCTTACATTGCTTATTCCTTTTTCCATTTTATCACATAGCAGAAATATAAGAAAAATCATTCAAAATGCCACCAATAGGAATTATGCAAACAATAGAGGGTACCAAAATGATTCTTCTAACTAAAAAGGCCAGGCTAGATCCCCGCCTGTGTAAAAAATGTACTTCAATCTCTATAAATCTCCAAAAGCTTTATTAATTAATCTACTCATGATCTCTGCATGACTTTAATGTTTTTAAGTAGTAAGACCACTTGAAAAATAACTCAGAGGAATTTCTCAGTCAACATTTGACCATTCTATGGGAATTTAAAACATAAACATAATTAAAAACTTACCATGAAATCAACAGCAGCTCCTGAATTGGGATGTCTGAGATAGACGGGGTTAACACTGAAGGTTTGATGTAGCTTGTATTTATCCTTAACCCTATCAATTGTAGAATGAACTATATTTAGAAAAAAAATGTGCAGGGAAAGACTTAATTTTCTTATTATCCTTTTGGTGTTGTTTCTGCTTTGCCTTTACTCACCAAAATCCTGTGCAGTCAAAATGAACCATCATCCATTTAGAAGGGTTAAAAGTGAAGGAATCCGCATACTCAATTCCATCCAAGAACAATCGAAATTCAGGACACAGAAATGCTGTTCCTGCATATGCAGCATCAATATGAAGCCAGAGTCCCTCCGCACCACCTGTTGGAATTGAAATTGTTGTTATACAATGAATTAAAGTACCTCCTAAATTAAACTAGTACTTTCCTCTCTTATAGGCATGCATATGCTTGTGCAGGGGGTGGACAGGTTGACAACAAAATAAAATGCAAGACAAGAAATAGAAAATCTAGTTTTATTTTAAGGCTGTGGAACCAGAACCACAAAAACACTGAATTCTGACTTTCATCACATATGATGACTGATGTAGAGTTGGGTCTACAACAGAATTCTCAGAAATAAAGGGATAAATAACTATTTTTTAAAAAGGGATAAATAAATGACACTTACAAATTGGACCCAGCTCTGAGAGACTGTCAAAAGCACAGACACCAGTTGTACCCAAAGTTGCACAAACCTGGAATGAAATAAGACTATTCAGATGGCTTTTTTTTTTTTTTTTTAAATAAATGGATGCAGCGCTTAAAAACTTGAAAAGCTATCAATATAGTTAAAATGAAATCAAAATGTTTTATTTCAATAAAATGTAAGTTCTCCTACACATTTTCACCTTCAATGAAAACATTTTAACATTTTAACAGCAAAGCTATATCTAAGATATTTCTTATGTTGACATTAAGAATACAACACTGAATTAATACTCTTAATCAGAAAACTGAACATACAAAGACGGGCACTAGGCCTTTCTTTCTGTCTTCTGCTATGGCTTTCTTCAAAGTTTCACCTCTAAGGGAAAAGTTCTCATCCACAGGCAGAAATTTCATCTTCACAAGAGAAATCAAGCCAGCCTTTTCCACAGAAGAATGTGCCTTAAAAAACAACAACAAAATACAGAGCAGTAAGATAGCAAGTTCTGAGCCTGAACGAATGTGATAAATTACGGCATTATAAAATACATTTGTTGCAATAAAGCCATAGATAAGGTAATTCTTGTAATCAAGATTAATATAAATCTGAAAGTTTGTTCATTGTGAACAACTAAAAGAAATACAACATTGTAATTTCAAGAAATTTATTTGGGCAATGGTCTCTAAAATCTAGTAATAGCTGTGTTTATCTTGTAAGGGTCATTTATCAAAACCCAAATCTTAAAGGACTCACTAGAAATGGATCAGTCTCAGCATTTGCTCTTTTCACTGTTGTAAGACAACCTTGAAAAACATGCCTTGTTGTGGGCTCACACAGATTTAAATATCTCACAGGAAAAAGCTCTTTTTGTTATATGAAGGGCAAGCCAGTATGAGTGTGACTCCTGCTGCTGTCTTCCACAGGAGAATGTGATTGTTCAGCTTAGGAGCCAGAAAACAGAACAGGTTTGCAGAGTCACATCATTCTGTAGGCATTTCTCCAAGAACAAGCTTGCAGGCCAAGCGAGCCTGTCTCCAAATGGAAAGAGGCTGAGAAGAAACAAGAGCTTGAAGTAGTATGAGATCAGCAGTAGCTATAGCTGCTGAAGTTTCTGGAGAAAGGTTTTGCAGGAAACGGGAAAGAAGTGCAGAAATCAGTCATCTGAGAAAGTCCTTTTCAGACTTCTGGAACACTGCAAAATCTTATACCTATTTCATTTCCCCATCTGAAGAAAAGGGCTTTAGAGTGACTTGATCATGCTTGTATTTTTCTTTTTGTATAGTAATGCAAGTTCACAGTGTCATCCGATGGCCTGCCTGAGACAGAGGCCAATTTATTCTCTTTGTAATTTGTAACCTACTTGATCAGATGCGTAAGCAATGAGACGAGAATTGAGTGAGGACTCGTCAGCGTCTGGCTCAGAAAGCTTCATCTCCAGAATTTTGCTTTTCCGTGCTGCCAGGAGCGCAACCAAGGTTGATTCACTCACGGTGCTCTGCAAAGACATTGCTCATTTACTGCAACATTTTTCTGCTTCACTGCTATTTTGCCAGTGATCGAGCAAAATCATTCAAGTGCCCAGTTACCGACCCGGTCTTTTGGTTCTCCTACTGCTTTTCTCAGACACAATGGAAAGTCACTAGCTGACAAGCAGCTCTCTGGGCCAGGAATACAAAGCAAAATCTTTTCACTGCCATGTATTATTTGTGTACGGTACTGAGGTGAGCAAATAAGTCACATTTTTCTTTTGTTCTTCTACAGATTAAATTTAGTATCTACTATAAGTAATACAAGTCTAAAGAAAACTGTTTCTGTAAAAACAGAGCCTTAGCACTGATTCCAGAGAGTACTTGGCTAAGACCTTTTGAAATAAGGTGAGGTTCAGGCCTTGGATCTTGGGGCTTTCAGAGACACAAAGTCAGCATGAGATAAATGAAAAAGAATATATGTGGATGAGGACTGCTAGGAAGACAGTGATAAGTCGTTGTCTTTAGTTATGCAGGAATAACTTTAGTGAAGCAACAGACAACCAAATCTGATTATCTCGTTTATCCTTAAGTCTGTTCACAAGAATACCTGCTCCTAGTCTATAACGTATTAAGGAATAAAAGCAATAGCAATTCCTATTCCATTATCATCTAAATATGAATCTAAAATCTGGGAAAGAAATGTCAATATTGGAGTTGTTTCCATTTGGACTTCATTGATTTTGCCTCAAAGAAAAATGATCACCAAGAAGGAAATTACTTGAGTGCAACCAGAAATGCTGATGGGACTAACTCTGATCTCCTTTACCTGTAATACTCCTCCGCCCACACTATCAGGATGGTGATGCAGGAATTTATCTGGAAGTCCCAGCATTTTAGCCAGCCAGTCCATCACATTCATTTCCAGTTCTGTACAGGCGGGACTGGAGGCCTAGAAAATTAAACAATGATGCTGTAAATTCACTCAGCAAACACAGCAGGAGTTTAAGCCTTTGAGAGTACACCACACGCTACGTTTTAATTCATAGCTATTAACATTTAATTGCCTTGGCAGAAATCTCACCTTGATGCAACACACAGATACAAGCTTTGTAACACTGGATATATAAACAGCTAGCCCTGTAACACTATGACTCCTACCCAGCAGAACACAATGCTATTTTAATAAAAACGATGTTGTTGTTCGGTGAGTTCTCTGACACAGACCTCGATGTTGAGATTACAGCAAACTACGTAAGGCAAAAACGCATAGTTGCAGTTCACCACCACTGCTCACAGTCCCTAAGCAGAAAAGTCACTGATCCATCTTTTTGGTGGGGTTTTAAGAGCAGCAAAAGATTGAAGTTGTTTTGCAGTGTCAAGCTTTCCGCTTATGAAAGAATCAGTTTATGAGAGTTTACATTACAAACTTAACCGAAACAAACAGAATTACAAAGTAAATAGAGAGCATGGAAATGGACACTTCTGCGTATGCAATGAGCTAATCTGATACAAGTACACAGAGACTGTAACCTCCCAGTTCCTTACAGGTTTATGGGCTTTACTGCTTTCTTAACATGGAGACACATATTTAAGTGGGACACCAAATACTCAGACATTATGGGACAAGCTACCAAACATTCTATTTTAGAAGGAGAAAAATAGAAAGAGTGCTTTCCCAAATGAGCAGGAGAACTGGAATGAAGCCCAGCCTAACTTGCAGTCAGGAGTGCTGGCTGCTCTACTGCCTGCAGTGCTTGTGCGACAGTCTTAGTACTGAGATAAACGATCAGGGAACAATGCTTACTGTGAGATATGCAAATAATTAGAAAACAGACCTTTCTAAGTGGTGTATTTTTTCATTCAACTCTTAGTACCAGGCAACATTTGCTTTTATATATGACTTATTTTTTACAAGAGACATTTTTCAGTTATACACAAACAGCTTACAATGGTCTACAGTAAAAATTTATACTGACTCATAGAACCAGAAGGAATGACTGTGATCTCCATAATATACACAGGAGAAGAATTTCTAAGATAACAAAATAAAAAGAGTCATTTACCCAGGTGAATCCCAAGCAGTTAATTGCATCAGCCAGCATATCTCCAAGGAGCGAAGGCCAAGAAGTAAGAGCTGGGAAGTAGGCATGCATGTGTGGACTTTGCCAATGAACCACCTAGAATGAAATTATCTGGAAGTCAATTCTGAAAACGTGAGAAAACTGTGCACAAGATATAGTGATCAGTGCCTGCTTCATGATGGGAAAGGATCATAACAGCGTAATATGAGCAATTATAGAATTGCTATCAGAAAGCTACAGAGACAGTATCAACAGGAGTGCAGCATTATCAAACGATAAAATTGCGCCGTTATTAGATAAATTCCAAATTATATCAAAAAGCATTTATCTGAATTTAACAGGCAGACAAAGATTGTGAACAGGAAAGAATTGAACAACATTGCACAACAGAGTCCAAAAAATTTACCCTGACATGGGGAGTCCTTACAACCAAGTTGCTATTGCTCATTTTATCAAAGAGCTTGTTTTTGGCTATATGCCACAATTACATAGCCTTCCTCAGTGCTCCTGAAAGAGCTTGCACGCTGGTCAGCAACGTGAGCATGCATCTAAAAACACATCCTGCAGAACTTGTGCATTCCCAAATTTTGGGTATTTACCCCAGTTAGTAATGATTTTTATTTCTTACCCCAGGCATAATGATTTTCTCTATATCTCCAAAGATGTTGTCCCAGCTATCTGGGTCCATTGGGGCAGAATCTGGCAACTGAGCTTTCATGTAACCTGGCTGTACATCAGGAGTCACTCGTCTCTCTCTCACATTGCTCAGGTACTGGCAAATGTAATCCACCATGTCTTTCCCTGGAAGAAGCAAACCAATGCTTCGAGTTTAGATTGAGAGAAAAGCAAATTGTAATACTATCACGTCATGCAATCTGTCAGGATTCTACTCAACATTTGGTTCAGACTAGTCCTCTGAATCATCATTTAACATTACATGGTCCACAAGTGGAAAAAAATAATAGTCTGTACTCTGACAATAAACTCATTACTTCGCTTATCTAAGAAAATAGAGCCATATTTCACAGTACGAGTCTCAATTCAATGTATTATGAATCAGCCTCATGAATTAGTGCTCCTGTTTAGCAGAGAACATGCACATGGCACCCCACATATAGGAGCTGTGTGACCTTCAGAACGTTCCCAATTATTCAGAGCAAATGTTCTTCATCAGGAGAAATACTGGGAAGCAATCAGGCGACTTGAAATGATCTCTGGTTCTGTGATCAGCTAATCTAGCGAAAACTAGATTTCTAGGGAACTAAATTTCTAGGGAAAACTACTCAAACTTTATGCCTTGTCTATATTATTAGTCCCAACTAATAACGTAAGGACACAGCTTCTGAAATAGACTTCATGGAGACTGAACAGATTCACAAGGTTGTCATCGCTCAGTAGTTCAAGTGTACTTCTAAAATCAGATCATGACGCAAATACGGACTGTTTGATTACAGACGGGATAGATTTTCTTACCTACAGATAAAACGAAAACATACAGAAATGCAGTTCTCTTAATGTGCCATTCTTCCCTGTTATTATAGCACAATCCCTTTTGCATCCTCTGAAAACAGCTACACAGCTCAATGCAATACCTCCAATTACCAGGTAACCTCCTCCAGCCTTGAGACCAAAGATTGCTCCCATCTCCAGAACTGCTGAGTGTCAGTCAGGGAAGAGCCATTGTGCATAACCCCTTCACACAAGTTTATTCAGAATTTTTAGGCTTCGGGGCTTTCCCACAGTATTCAAATGTAAGATCAAAAAGTCTAAGTCTTCCACCGACTAAATCTGTTAATTCAAACTGGGACACATCATTTCCACTCCAGCAGATGTAAAGCCCCAAGGGCATGGGCAGTTAAACAATCTACAGCCCCTCTCATTGCTGGGTGCCACCCACAGCCCTACAACAGCTCTTCCTCAGAGGCAAATGCGACCCATTTCCATGAGGATCACTCACCTCTCCGTCTGTACTCCTCAGGTTCCATGCTGATTCCTCCTAGGAGCACCTCTGCACACTTGGCCTGCAACCTCTCAGAGAGTTGTGGGCAGACCAGTCTGGTGCCCTGCTAGCTGCTCACCCTTTATAGCTCTCTTTATCTCAGACTTGCGCACAAGGTTGAACGCAGGCAGGTTATTGGTGAGTGTTTATCTAACTCCTCCCAATGGAGGGCTTTTACAGTCTCTTGTACATTCTCATCTGTGCTCTTTTGATGTATAAGATAACACATCTGTGAGATGAGCTGTCTCGACTCCAATTCTTTCTTGTTTTGCAAGCATCTTTCAGAAGACACGCAGTAATCCATCATGGAGATAATGGACACATTAACATCAGAATCATGCAAGAGAAGGAGCTGAAGAGCTTTAAAAAACAAATAAAAGCAGTCATATTTCTTCTGCAGGCTGAAAGCAGCACTAGCAGTAGTCATTGTAACAAAGGGACCAGCATATAATTTGGACACTGCACTTTCGAGCAGGTAAGGACTTAACAGTAAATTAATTAATTGATCTAGAACTGAGTTTCCCAAGAAGAGAACATCTCCACAACTCTTCATCCTCCGCACTGTCGTACTCACACCGTTGTAAGGAAAGGCATTACAAACACTACCAGTTCCAGACCTGCGATACAAAGCAGTGATTCTCCTTGTGGAAATTCTGCCCTTGCAGATCAGACTGTTATACCGCAGTTACCCTCCTCCAGTGGTACCACTCTACAGTGCTGAGCTAAGGAAACAAGCTTTGCACACCATGCTTGCTTTTCTCACACATGGTACGCACAAGCACTGAGACTTGGCCATATATTTCCAGAATTCCTTCAAGCCCTCTACCTATATTTTCAGTTTGAAAGAACAGCCACAGAGTCCCTGCTGTTCCAGTTTCATTTAGAACTGAAAACACATCCTGACCTGTCTTTGGCAGCAGAATCTTTGACACTTCGATGTGGAGCGCTAACCGTCTTCAGCAGAAGCAACTGATTTGCTCTACACTGATATCAGGCAGTCCTGGGAAAAGAGAGAAGTAGGACTTAAACATCTTAATAGTCGAAACGACTGAGCTCTAGAAAGAGAAATGATTACGTAGGATAATACACTCCTATTTTTGCTATTTCCCAGGCTTCTGCTTGTGGCTGCTCAGTGCTGGGCACAAGGTGCCAGCTGGGCAGACCTTTAGTCTGACACATCACAGCAGTTCCCATGTTCTTGTCATATGGAAAGGAACCAGCTCTCAGAGCAGCTCAATTCAGCCTGAATCCTTCCATCATTCTAAAAAGCCGTTACTTCTTCCTGCAGCATATTTTCTGTAGAACATTGTAAAAACCTTTCCGAGTTCATGCTGCGATTAGATAATTAAGAAAGAGCTGTTTCAGAGATAAAAAAGACGCTGATACACACATCAGATTAATATACTGAAATTAAAAAAAAAAAGAAGATAAAGGCACTAGAAGAAGTGCAAGAAGAGCACACAGAAATGTACCATACGCATAGTCACTTATTTTATCTCTCATTCCTCAGGAAACATCATCATCATCAGGAAAAGAAAAATTAAGATACTGCCAATACTTCACATGAATTTCGGAACCTCTCTTGCCTGTACTGTTACTGCTTTCATAAAGGGGAACAAAGGAGATGGGAAGGAGCTGGCAGGATCAAGTCAAAAAGAGCTCAGTGATCAAAAACCGTGACTGTAGGTCATTATGAGTAATAAATACATTATTTTCAACAGGAAGCAAGTCTGATCAAAGAAAGCTGGCAGCTAATTACAATTATGATTTCAATTTGGAACAGCAAATAAGAACCAATACTTTTAACAATGTTTTCAGAGCTGAACTACACAATAAATACTCCATGCGACATATATCCTATGTCTTTTGCTCAAACTGACAGTTTGACCAGGTTGGCTTTTCATTCAGTAGGGAAAAGAATAAACAGATCCTGTTTGGAGCCAGAATAAGATGGGCGATAACGGATTACAGGTAAGGTAAATATTACTGGAGATAAATCTGGTTTTGTTTTAGCTACCCTGCACCTGGAAGGGTTACGAGGGTTTGCTACAGACCGCGAGGAATAGAATATTTGCCCACAGGAAGCAGAACGAATAGAAAAACGTTCTTTTCATTGTTTGCTGCAAAGGTCAGTGCTGTCAGAACCGTGGGAAATTCCCCATGTGGACGTGAACATTACCACTATCACCACTCAGGCTGATGCTGAAATTCTTCTTATTATTAAGAGTTAAGAGAGATTAAACAGTAGTTAAGTTTGTGGGATGTGAGGACACAAACATTATTTTCATCATGGAATAATTCAGTTGGAACAATGCCCAACCAGCACTTTTGAGTTGATTAACTTGTTCCTGCGTTTGCTAATGACGGAGAAGTTAGTTTTCGAGAAAAGCCTACAATGCAGTAATATCCAACCAGTCACTGCTGAAGGCTTTCTTCAAGTTGCAATACTAAATTGAGTACAATTATATAACTTGCAAAGCAATCCTATTAAAAACGACCAGCACAAATTTTCGATTGCTACGACCTCTTCACTATTTTGGGATCAGATTTTCCAAATGGGATCCAATATTCCAGATTCATACCAATGTTAAGGTTTTTTCCAGAACAATTCCACAAACTCAGTCATGAGTTTGAAGGAGGAAGATTTATTTCCTATGCTATAAAGCAATTCTTTTCCCACTCTTCCCTCCTATCTCCGAGAACTGATTTTCTAAGATGAACACTATTTTTTCAATTTTTTCTAAAGATGTAACATATCAGTTTTGACCTTCCAGCACGCATACAAAACAACAGAAATAGAATTGATTCCCCACTACATATATGTGGAAAAGATATTTAATTGTAAAATAGAAAAAGTAGACCAGAGTACAGTTTTAAGGGTAATCATCCTGTATACAGTATAGGTAAACTAGACTTTTTGCTTAACTTCATATAAACAATTCCATAAAAGCAGTGAAACATGGAACAACAAAGCAAAGCACAGAGTTTTATCTTACAAAAAAAAAAAAAAAAAAGGAACCTGCACAGTAGTTTAAAATTTAATGTAACACAGCACTGAACAATCTTAAGGCAGCTCAGTCTAAGCACAGGACCAGAAGCCAGGAACTCCTGAGATCTCTTGCCAGGTCTACCACAGATTCTCGTGGTCTCAGACCAATTGTTTAATACTCCCTGTGTCGCGCTTATACCAGTTATAAAACTGAGATAATAACACTCACTTACCTGCCTCAGGCAGTACAGTAAGGGTTCTTAAAAAGATTTTGCGATGCTCTGAAGATGTAATGTGCTATATAAATCCTAAGCATAACGTATCACTGCACAGACGCACACAAACACAGTATCACAGTGAAGAACAATGATGCCGGGTAAGAGCAGCATCACTAAAACATAAAAAAATTACTTGACCAATTGCATAATTAAAATGCAAACGTCTGTTTAGAAAAAAAAATATCACTGAAATGATTTCAAGGCTATTGGGGAAAACAGATCAGTAAGAATACTCTAAAATAACTAGTTGTGTTCCAGTGGAGACATTGTTTTCTATTCATTTCTGAACTTTAAAACGTTTGTCTCTGAAAACTGCAAGATGCACAAAGTGAAGCTGCAATGCCTCCACCGTCAAACTTTAAATCATCTCTTATGAAAATTAAGATTTTGGTTTTGTTTTTTTTAATTACAAATTACATTCTTCAAGAAACATATCTTCCACAATAAAACCAGCTGCTAGCTTGCTTCCAATGACCTATAGGCTAAACATCGCTCTCATAATTCGCCCTCCTCTTTGCTGAAAAATACCTATGCAAGTTGTATGCGTAGAAATTATAAAAACATGCAGCATATGTACAAACCAAAAAGTTTAAAAAATATTAGCTTCATATACATGTAAATCTACTTGGATATATCTGAAATTAAATATAAAAATTTCACCGCCTAAAAAAAACAAAAACAAAAACAACAAACCCAAAAAATGGTTTTCAGAGAATCTGAGACAACTACTTAAAGCTGTACAAAGATTTCCACCTGGAAATGTCTTATTCAGAGAAGTTGTTACCATGTAGAAATAACTGTTAATTCCTTTTGTCATATAATTCATTTTCAAGTTGTCAGATGAATCAGCATCACCCTTAAAACTGTTCTGTTTTTTCAGAAGTTAGATTCATATTAAAATCAAAAATTTCACAAAAACATTGGCTTCGTGTTTCTGGATCCCTTCAAAAAGATTTATCAACTTATTTTGAAACTGTAAAAAAAACAACTATTTACAGTATTTCATTTTAAATACTTTTCACAATTTCTAAATTCAGAGTTTTTATGTTACAAGAAATTCATCAGAGCTCACGGCTTAAGTCCAGTTATCGACTTGTAGCATCTTCTCTATCATGTAATCCTGTGTCTGCACCTATACAGAGAACAGTTCAAGATTGTACTGCAGGTTTTTGAAAGTAACAGGCTTTGCAGTATGTTCTTTTTTTATTAAACAGCTTCTTTATTAGTCTGGAGGCGGTTCATTGCCTCTAACTTCTGCCGATAGGCCTCTGCTTCTTGCTCTTTCTTCAGAAGCTGCTGACGGTATTTTTGTGCTTCTCTGTTTGCCTCATCCAGCTGCTTCTGGAGAGTTTCTCTTTCCTATTAGAAAAAGAACCAGCAACATTTTGTCAAATATGTATCAAAGGCAGGTTAAAATGGCAAATACTTGCTCTTTACATGCAGCTCAAGGGTTAGGGCATCACGTAGAAATTGTGGTTCTTACCAGGACAAATCTATACTAATGTTGCTGAGTAAAGTAGACGGGAATCACCATATCAGACAACTCCCCTCAATAAGGTCTGAAGTCTAAGTAAGGCAAACCCAAATCTCTTTCACTGCAAAGACACCAAGCCAGCCTTCACAGCAAAACAACGAAGTACAAAAGTGGATGGACAGCGATAGCAAGCAAATGTCATTAACGTTTTCCCAGTCACTCAGTTCTCTGTGACTTTTTTTTTTAGTTAACATCTAATAGGATTGGAATTCAATCCAATATGATTGCCTCTTTCTGTTAGGCATTCTGTTTTGCATAGGTTTTTCTCATCAGATAGTTAGAAAATCTGTTCCCTAACAGCAGTGTGCACTAGAAGGCGATAGCTGCTCACTGACTGGAATTTAAGATCTGGTTTCTAAATGATTTGGAGTGACTGACACCAGCTTGATAAAGACTAGCTGTAATACAGAACAGATGAAACTGTAAATGAAATCTGATTTTATATCCAGAGGTATAACAGCAACCCCAAGGACACTGCATCATTATGAATTAGGAGGTATTTAGCTAGATAAGCTTTTTCAACACAAGAGGAGTAACTTATTTGAGGATAGTTATAAAATACTTTCCAAACAAAACCAGAAAATATCGCTTCTTACGAGGCTGCCTTAGAAACTAAGGAGAATGTATTTCTATCTCCTCTGACATAGATATTTTGTGTTTGATCCTGTACTGAGCCTAATTGAAAAAAGCTATCAGCTTGGAAAAATAGTTTTGATCTTCAACCACATACTATTTCATTAAAGTGCACCATGTTTTATGATTAAGGCAGCATTTGATTTCCCTTTGTTCTTTCCACTACAGCTCTCAGTAGCCACAGAAGGGAGGCTGACAGAGAAACAACCTCTCTCAGAAAAACAAAGCTGTCAAAAACTGAGACCATGAAAAAGTTGCTTCTTCACCCTATATAGCATCATATTCCCACTGAATATCTGGAATAGTTTTAGTTTTACCCCCCACCCCCAGAACAACACCTCTGTTCTTCACATATTTGATGAACTCACGTATTTTCACGATCAGAGACTGAAAACAGAAAATTCTCTGCCTGCCTTCTACTTGCTACTGTTCTCAGTACTTGTCATAGCCACATTTAGCAGTCACATGCTGTACTGAATGTGCTTAAATACAATAACACAGGTGATCTGATCACTGCTAGCAGCAGCATCTGTATAGCAAAAACAAGTGAAGGACAGATGTTATTAACAGGTTGATAAAGACTAGCTATATATAATACAGAACAGATGAAACTGTACATGAAATCTGATTTTCCACAAGGCTTTAAGAGCTAAAGGAAGCTAGCATTGATGGGTTTGTTTCACTGGGAGCATGCACTAATAAAACAACAGCTCATCTGATCTTGTTGCTTATTTGAAAACAAAGTTCAATTTCCACCTCTGAAAATCAGGATTCTGCTTTTTAAGCAGCATTAGGAAGGGCAGCTCCTGTAGCAGCCATGCTGACCTGTGCCAAATACTAAGGCAAAATAAATGGTAGAGCCCACATCTCCCAGAGGATCTGAAATACACCTGACATGTTCCAGCACCAGTCTGACTTGAACATACTGTTATTTCGATAATTTATTATGTAATTTAAGCAGAACCAATGACTTACATAAAGCAGCCGCGTAGGTATCAAGTTGAGGGCAAAGGAGTACAGACAGCTCTCAAGAGAGCAGCCAGAACAGGTATCCCACTACACGTGGGAAGCAGGCCTTCCCTCTTGAGGGCACCGATATGCTGACCTGAGCATTATCTGCCCCACAGATGTCACACAATTAAGTGTCCTACTGTCAAGAAGCAAAGCTGCAGAAAAATGAGAACTGGCAGCAGTTCACCTGCTCTGTGGTCCACTACAAAACCAAGGCTCTGCCACCACTACAGAGTACACGCAAACTGCAAACACTTAAGGGTGCAGATCAAAACCCAGAATAAGTCTTCCGTGCGCCCTCCACATAATAGAGAAACAGAGCCAGGTACCCACAAGGGGTACAGCCACACTATGCGTGACAGCACACAAAGGGCAGGATAGAAAAAACAAACAAACAAACAAAATATCAGTGGCAGAGGTAAAACCAGTATCTTCCAGGTATACTGGCAACTCATGGCACATTGGCTAGCCCAAGAACTAATAGGTGCAAACAGATTTAGTCTTAAAATAAATAGAATAAGCTGAGGAACTGGGGCCAAACGTACTAACTGAGCAGTGAAAGAAATCACTACTCCTGGATGAGTAACGTACCCTGCTGTGGATAGATCAATGAAAATTAGCTCCTTAACTTCGACATCTAAAATTGGGGACTATAATTGGGCTCTCAATTTCAGCAAATCCAGAAAATGTTCCTAGGTGCTCTTCAGAACATCCTAAGAAATGTTTTAATTCCCTAAAGTCCTTTACAACAATATAAAAATCAGTTCAGGTAAAAAGTCAGAAGTTTGAGTGCTCTTAAGGAATCTTCTGTTTTATGTGGGAATTTTCTTTACTTACAACTTTCCTTAACAGCCTACATGTTGATGAGGGGACAGCAATAATTCAAGTACGTAAATAACAAATAATTAAAATAACCACACAAGCAGGAAAAAGAAGGAATATGAATTCATTAATACAACTCATTTACAATTATGACTTCAGTCTAATTGTCCTGAATGTTTCCAAAGCATGTCACCTTTCCAACATGCAAAAAGAAAGACAGTAAAATTCAAGAATTAAAATAAAATTCACTGTATGTTAATGAATTGTGTGTGAAAATGAAAAACAGCATCTGCATGACAAGGACAATTTGTTGCTGCCGTCACATAGTTTACAGACTGCTATACCACTTGAAAATGAGCTGCAATGGTTGAATTCAACAGACCCAAATGAGAAAGTCAGAAATCATCACTATCATTCACTATACTTTCGCAGGAACATTTGTCACCTCACATGAGTGGGAGGGAGTTCAACAAGACTGTCAAACTACAATTAACTGTTCATAAATTATAAATGTAAAACATTGGAAGACAGCACTCTTTGCCTTGAATCATGTCTTTATAATGAAATAAGAGGAATGAATCACCAAGGCAAAGAAACTTATCTTCAGTAACAGAGGTTTTTCACACTAAGTAACTTTTTTTTAAATGGGTAAGAGTTCCACTCTCTCCAAATTCAAGGGTATACTTGTGTTAGCCTGTCAAGCAAAGTGATTTGATGTGCACACCTTTAACACCCCAAAGACAGGAAGCACCACACTTGCTGAGCGCACGGAGGCTCCTAAAGTCAACTGGCCTCTACAAAGAGGCAGAGGTCTGCATGTGCATTCAATTGTCCAATCAAGGATTAAATCAGTATTCAAAACTTGCACTTTGAAGTAACAGATAAAGTTCATAATTTTAACCAACTACTTTTAAGATTCCACAATGTTTTCAAGCATGTAATTGAAGCTGGAGTCCTCCCAGAGAATTATTTGTATTGTTTTAGTGACCATATTTAACTAGGAGCAGGTCAATTTATTATTAATCAATCTGGATTGTTTTTTCCCTTACCTAATGATTATTATTTACTAACTGTGATTGCCTGCGGGAATAATTCAAGCGGATGTTTAAAAACGTGAACAAAATAAAAGTTTTTATTGTAATAATCATACATTTTTAAAAAACTGCAGCAAGAAAATTTTAAGTGTTGTGATAATATGTAATGACCACAAAGCTGCAAAAGCCAAAGGTATTTGATAGGACAACTTAGGGACAGAGAAATTCAGCGATGGAAAGTGGCAATTATTGTTATTAGACAAGGACAACGCACAGCCAAACTGAACAATAAACAGTACTCAATCAGGCACAAAGTGTTATTCAATAACATGAACAGAAGTCAGAATACAACTTTGGATAAATGGAAGTATCATGGAGTTGACAAAATGAGAACTCACAGCCTAGCCAAGGCTGACAGCAATTTCCTTAAACTTTTGACCAAAACTAGTCAGCAGTTAGAAGTAACAGAAGAAGGAATGAGATGCTTGACTTACTTGGCTTAATATATACTTAGAAAAAAATAAAGCTGCAGCTTTAAATTGAAAAGCTGCATCTACCGTATATGAAAAGCTCTTTTAATATCCATTGGTCTTCCGTGTTGTATTTTCAAAAAACTTTATAACACAGAGACGTGTAACAGCAACAGCTCCAGAATTAAGAAGAAGAAAAAAAAAGAGATAAAAACTGACCAACACAGAATCTTACTGTTTCATATTTCCATTAACAGTTATCTTGAATGGAAAGGAAACATTACTGAGACTGTCATCTCACAATCAGGACAAACACATGGCCATAAAAGACAGATGAGGGAACACCATTCTCATTCACTGCTAGTGGAAAGAGTTGAGTTATGAGATAACATTATCAGCATCTAGTTTTAAAGACTAGCTAGTGATCTTAGAGGGGGGAAAAAAGCTGACAAAAACTTGAGCAATTAACATTTGTATGTGCACAACCAGATGAAGCAAACAGCATGCCTATGTACTTTTTACAACAACTTTGTAACAGATCAATTCCAGTAACAGAGGAAACTGAACAAGTTATTGTATCACACTCTTCATTCTGCTTTAACACAGAAACTTAACTCTAAAACACCAGAAAGCCAACCACATATCCAGTGCTGAACCCTCTGGTTAACATACATCATGTAATAGACTCCTTACTTCTATTTCTGCAGACTCCACACGATTTTCAACAATCTCAATGCACTGTCTCTTGACTGGTGGTTCTTCACTTATCACTGTTTCTTCAGCAATATCTGTTGCTGGAACTGTTAATACTAAAAAGATAATTATATATTTAAATGCACTTTTCTTCAAGCAATAGTTACACAAAATAAAACTCATACAGTTACATAATTTTATAACCAGCAATAAAATGCAGTCTTTCCCTCAAGAAAATGCAGCTCTACAGAAGTGGAGCAGAGGCCAGTGCAGGGAAAATTTATTAAAGCCATTTGTATAATGCTATCCAATAAGTAGCTGTATTTATTCATCAAGCAAAACCAAAACTTTTGTCTTTCAAAGTACAACTCTTCATCATCCACACTGGGAATCTCCATGAATAAACCAGAGAGGGAAGCATTTTTATCTAAATAGAGGTAGCAGAGCATCTTGAAAAGAAACCCCAAAAAGACACACGTCACAGAACAGCAATTAGTGTGCCAGAAGCTTCCACAAAATACACGTGGTCCAAAAGGAAGAGACTATCTATATAATTCTGGTTTTGCTGGTTCTGAGACTACTCCTCCAGAACATCAAACTTACTGAAGATGAAGCCAGTAGTTATCACTTTTGCCTTAGATACATCATTTCTCACCCATGTAGTTTAGTAATTCTTTTTCTCCTAATGCTGAGCCTCAGCTGACCTGTAAGAGCTCAATGAACTGCCACAGCTCACGTGCCTGAGCCTTTTAGAGAGCAAGAATTCAAAAACATGTCTGAACTGGTAGCAGTACAACATTTTCCAAGCTACTTGCATTTAACAACTTATTTCTGTGACTGAAATGGTTTCTCAAGCTCAAGAGGCACAAGCTTCCACTCACCTTGCTGCCCATCTGGCATGGTCACAATTATTGGTTGCCCTATTCCACTGGTTGGAATTGAATGCAGATTACCAAGTTGAATGCCATCTGTAACTATAGTAATAACTTGCTGACCTCCAGAACTGACAACTTGCTGAATAGCACCATCCACAGATTCTGCAGTCACCACTTCTTCTGTTGCCACAACTATCAACAGAAAAACAAGGAATTAAGACTATTTACAAATTAAGTTTGTTTCAAATGCATTTTAGCAAGAAAAAATTCTTCTACGTCTTTTCAAATTTGATCTTCTCCAACTTAATGCAATACCACATATTCTACATATTATGCTGTTAATGACATTCTTTCACCAGATGCATACAACACACTCATGTTTTGCAATATACATGCAATTCTGCCCTATTTTACCTTGCTCATTATAATCAGTTTTTATCTAGAATGTTCCTAATAGATACACCCCACTCAAAACAGACTATTTGGTTTCTGCACTGACATGGCAGCAAGAGGCTGAAAAGTACAACATTCCTCATCAAGCACCTTTGCCAGATGTACCTCAGGACACAGCCCTGACTTCTGTGCCTATCACAACGGTCTTCAAGACAGTAACATACTAAACTCCTTCTACAGAGCCTTACGGCTTTGTTTGTACCATACACATTCTTCAACCACAAACACGACTTCAATTACAATACAAAGCACAAAACACAACTAGATGGAATGTTCTGCAGAGCTGACATTTTTACACCTTAGAAGAAGGGTAACACTAAAAAAAACAAAAAAAAACACAAAATAAACATTGTACATATATAACTTAATAGGTAAAAGAAAAACTAAAATCCCAGCTCAACTGAATACTCATGATTCAATAACAAATACATAGTAGTGAGCTTTCATCGCTCTTTTACATTACATGTATAAATCAAACTGCGTTAAGAGAACGGCTGCATCCAGAACTACAGCATGCACACTGTAACAGGGCCCCACACCAGCAGTCCTGTTTTTTAAAACAAGATACTCCGACAAAGAGCAAGATGACTGGTAGTGCAATCAAAGAATTTCAAGTACATAACTCTGTAATTCATTTTCAATTGGTGAGGGTAAAAGCAAAGCCTTTGATTTAAATAAGAGACATTAGAAGGCTTCCTATCTGCAGAGATCCAATTAAAACCCTATAGGTCATGTTGTGATGCTCCAGATGAGAGAAGGTAGATAAAACTCTGAAGCTTTCATCTTTTAAATTACGATATAACACACTCAAAAGTCACTGTGTAGTCCAAATGACTTCAGTCATTGCCTTCTGAAGATCATTATGTTCAGAGATTACTGCCCTATAGCCCTGCTTACATATTCACAGAGTGTTTATTCAGTAAATCAAAACAGTAAGTCCTGTATAAATAAGTGGTATTGTCTTGAACTTGATTTGGCTTCCAAGTAAGGATGCAGCAGTAAGACAGACTACTGTGAAAAAGAAAAGAAATAAATAAATCAAAGTTGCAAGTGCCAATACTAGCTGCTGGGGCAAACAGCCCCGATCTTTCAGCTTCAGAATCAACACCACGCTTTCACTTAGAGAAGGAAACACTATTAGGGCTTCTGTAGGAGACTTTGGAATAAAAACCTTCAAGATTTTGTCTGAAAAGTAGTTACTGATGCTAAAGAAAAACAGTCCCATAAATACGGTCCTAATTCTTTCCTTGTTCTCTTTCCATATAAACATGCCTAGAATCACTAATTGATGCACCTTCACATGATGAAAAATACTGGCATGATCTCCAGTACTTGCAGCCAGAAACATAAGCCTCATCCCAAAAGCAAAAACACAGATTAAACCAGACACTTCTCTGAGTTTCCTTTCCATCTCAGAGATCTGTATATAAAATGAACCATATATTAACACATAACATCCATCCCCTCATACACACGTCACGAGGAGAAGTTAAAACAAGCATTCTACTCAGCTCCAGTCAGCATTTTTTTTTTCTTTGATTTTACTTGGATTTAAAAAACACTGGTTTTACGCCACAAGGAACTAGAGGAAGAGATCACAGTAAAGTTAACCTGAAAAGGCAAAAAATATAGGAAGAAACAGCACAAAAGGCAGAGCCTAAGTGCTTCATCCAGATATATCGAATCTCACATGAAGGAGGCTAAGTAAAAGGCTGATGAAAGCCCAGCAAGAATACTCAGCTGATTTTTTTTTTTTTCATGTTAAGGTCACTAAATATTCTTATGCCTATCAGAGGAAATGTTAAGAGAAGTGCTGATTAAGTACACAGAAAGAACATCAGGAGCAATCTCCCATAACTTAACAGAAAAGAGCATTCACAGAAAACATTCTCACACCAAATGCGACTAGACTGCTGCATTCACAAAGACGTAAATGAAGTCTCTTGAATTACTCTTGCTTTTAGCAAGAATGAATGCTAGTAACATTAGGCCCACAAACACCCAACGTGGTCAGAAATCTCACTGAGTAATTGTTCACATGTATCTACCAACCTTTCAAGGGAAAGAAAAGGAAAGCTTTTGTTCGTATTGAAAAAAACAAATGAGATTGTATTCTCATTTCTGCATGAACTGTGTATGACACCATTTATTTTCTTCAGTTTAGTTTATTAAATGAAGTTTAATTACATGGCTTTCTAACCTGGTGTTTCTGAAGAATTAGACAGTGGGGCTGATGCTTCTGCTAAAGCTGCTAATGTGGCTAATACTGACGTCGATGAATTTCCAAACTGCACAGCAGACACTCCTGTCTCATCTAATAGGAAGAAAACAAAAGTCAGCTGATAATTTGTTTTAACAATTAATGAAGTCCCTTTTATATTTTTATTGTACTGGAGTTACTAACATACACTGTTCTTAGTAACATTCTGCTAAGCCAAAATGCTATTCTGTAAGCAAGTTTCTCGAGCAAATACAACTTCTGCTAATTTACTGCACGAAGACTTGTTCTCAGTATTAAGATGTTTAGAAACAAATAAGTACTGAAGAAGAATACATAAGTACTCTAGTACTTAGTATTAATTACCATTATTGTTGCTCAAGTCTTTTCACTAAACGTAAAATCCTTTCCCTAAATGTAGCTATCTTACAGACAACTAAATCCCTGCTCGGTTTGCAATAGATACCAGACCTGTTAAGTTCACCACCCCTCCAGGTCCAATGATGAACTGTGGTGTTGCTGCATGTATTGTCACAGTATCTGGACTCTCCGGATTCGTATTGATTTGGTTCTGCATTGCAATCTAGAAGACAAGGGTAATCATCACCATTCCAGCTGTGAACATAAGTTATTTACCTTGCAAAAACTAGAATCACTGTGCATGCCACTCATGCAGGAAGGATCTCACCAGCTATACTCGTGCAATATGCACACAGTGTCACTCCTTGTGCTCTGTTAAGTGAATGAGTTTCTTCTGTCTTAAAGCTAAAGAAGTCTGTTGATATGAGAGAGAATAACAGTACACTGCCATCTCTCCTTTTCATTTATCATACACACAGAGGACCTAAATAATAAGGTACAGTGAAACCTTCCTGCTAACACATGGCAATGTGTTAAATTTTTCATCTGTGAAGACACCATGCTAAGAAAGTGAAGAAAACTTCTTGACTCTACAGGTGGTAGAAATACTCTTCAGCCAACTGATGTTTATTAACTGTAATCTCATTTCCAACTAAAAACTAGACCGAAGTCCAGCATTATTACTTAATATAATTGATACTTGCTTTCTATAAAAGCTTAGCTGATCACATATCTAAACAAGTACTTTGCTCTCAGTTCCTTCAGCATCATGAATCAAAAGTTACCTGTAATATTTCTGCAAGGTCTTCATTCCCATTGTCTATTGCAATGTCCAATGCAGTTTTGCAAAATTTACTCTGAGCATGAACATCTGCTCCATACTTTATTAAGAGTTCCACAACTTCTTGGTGGTTATGTTCAGTAGCCCAGTGAAGTGCAGTCATCTTGAGCATGTCCTTAGCATTGACATCAGCACCATGCTACAAACAAGAACATTGCATGAACTGTGTCATTAGAAGTATATGAACTAAATAACACCACTTATGGAATGAAGCCCAAACCCATCTCTCAGTAGTAATGTCCTGTTACCTTATTCTAACAGACTTCTTAAAAGGACTTCGATCTAAGTACCACAAATTGTTTATCTCAAAGGATCCCTAGAACATAACATCTCTTGGTTCTAAAAGCTCTTACTTACTCAAAGCCAAATTAGGAAGGAGTCATCTTTTGGAACAGCAATAAATAACATACCTGAAACCACAGCTGAGTAGAAAAACAAAGCACCAAATACATACAGTATAAATACATCATTTGGATATTAGTTTCAGAACTAAAAAAAAAAATTGTACATATTTTATCATAATCCATTGTAAAATCCCTATCTCAGTCCTTGCTTCAGCAGTCTTTACCTTAAGTAAGACTTCTACTATGCTGGCATGGCCTTCTGAAGCTGCCATATGTAACGGCGTTCTGTCCACTTTTGTTCTGGCATCCCGACTTACACCGGCACGCAGCAGCACCTCTGTCGTTGAGTAGTGTCCATACTGTGCTGCCAGATGAAGTGGAGATGTTCCCAACTGCAATTTCATGGGGAAAAAAAAAGTAGACCTTGAACAGATGGCAGTACAAAGAACTTCTTTTTCTGGAGCTACCAAACTCAAGTGTTAGGCCACCATTTCAAATTATTTTCCTCACAAAGAGGGAAAAAAAAGTTTAAGATAGCTTTCAATAATCAGAATACACTAAAAACAGATCACTAGCAGCAACTTTTTGATTTTACTTTTTTCCCCTGTTTTTTTTTCAGCTGTGATGCTTCCAGAGACCTAACCTCATTTTTTACTGCTGGTCAACACATCATACCACACCAAGCCAACAGTGGGAGGGATTTCTTGAAGTCATTCAATTCCAACCTCCTGTTTAAAATAGGCTCAACTTTACAGGTTGGTGACTAAATAAAGGCTTCTAAGGGGTTCAAAATACTCTAAAATTTTAAGTTTAGAGAGACTTAGTCTCTCTACATAATTACTCGAAGCATACAAATCTCCAAAACACAACTCACAGCACGCGTACAAGGTACCTGGGACTGCTCTCTTAATTCAGAACTCTTATTGCTCTAAATGTGTAAACACAGTAACTAGGAGGATGACTTCTGCCTTCTCCCATTAACCATTCTGAAGTTCACCTTAATAGACATCACAAGGAACCCATTCACAGACTGTTACAAAAATTAGTAGGAGGTTAAATCACAGAAAGAAAAGAAATTTAACTTTGAATTAGACATCAGATAATGCCACTGCAAAAAATCCAAAAGGAACTCCCAAGGCTGGCAGTATTAAAGTTCAAATGTAACCACCCAGTTGTCGGGGTTGTTTAGGGAGTGAGAAAAGTAATAGAATTGATCAAACACTGCAAAAGCTTCCATTACCCAATCTGTGGTAAAAGGTGCTCCATTGGCCATCAGAATTCGAACCTCATCATCTTGTCCCGCTCGTGCAGCTTCTAGGAGTTTCTTTCCCAAATCTACTAGTGACATCTAGTTAAGGACATAAAGGAATAGAAAGAAAAAAAAAAAATACATAACATTAGGGCTATTTTAAGCATACAGGTATTGCTGTCGCTTTTAATGACTATTTCTTAATTACTCTGCAAGCCTAGGAGTCTAAAACTGAAAAACTGGAATTTTAGGCATTGACAACAAGCTTTCTTGATTGCAAGAAGCAGGCTGATCTCAGAGTTACTCCTGTCAAACCTAAGCGATGCTGGGGGTGAAGATTTCAGGATTGCAATGCTGTAACTGTAGCAGCTTCCTAGCTAACTGAAATAGACACACATTTCTTATAATAAGAAGTGGTTCAGAAGCTCTCACCTGATACTGCAGCCTTCTGCTGCTTTGTCCAGCTTTCAAATGGTACTGTCAGAGCTGCCATGCCATATATCCAAAGACATTACAATCCCTTATCCAGAAATATCTGTATGTACATTAGAAGTACTACTAGGCAAAGGCATTTCAATAAATACAAAGCACAGCACCTTTCTGACATCTTACCCATCACTATCACTTCATTTTGTTCACCCTGAAATAGCATCTGAGTTCCTACCTCGAGCATGAAGCTATAGACATGTTTCTGCACTATCTGCACCAGACTGAAATGTCTGCCTGAAAACAAACATAACATCAGCTGTCTACAGTCACTGAAAAAATATTCAAGCACAGTTCCTGAACCTCAAAAGCACTGAGACATGAGCTGGAAAACCTTTGCATCATCTTTAGGCCATCTTTTTGACAACGTTCAAGTGAAAGTTCAATGTAATACACAGATATAAAAGCATGCATTGACAAAAGACACCTAGCTACGTTCCTACTGCACTGAAGACTTAAACCCACTCTATTTCATGCTTGCTATTAAATATGTTCAGTAGTAAAATTTAGAACAAAACCCTAAGTCACGCTACTTAAAAAAAATACAGTACTAAGTTTTTGGCCTGATATCTATGCTTTCCACTGCCAGGATGACAAAAACACCACCACATTCAGCAATTACTTTCCAGTCCCAAACAAGAGTTAGCTCGTGTGACTAACAACAGCGAGGCCGTGCTGCCTATTTCCTGCACAAACTGACAGTACACAGTTCAGAAAGAAATCCCAATAGGGTCATTTCTTAATCTCTTTCCTTAAACCTATGCTTCTGTCACAAAGCCAATGTGTTAAGAAAGTTCTCTGCACCTGGGTCAACTGGCAAAATCTGTGTGGTATGTAGCTGAAAGCTGATTTTAAAAGAAACTAGAAAGCAGGAAGGGGAAAAACATGCAAATGCAGAACCTCAACGTGTCAGCAGAGCCACAAAGAGGAGCAGAAGTTGCTGCTGGCATCAGAGTCTCCTCCACCAAGATAACACCCCATTTGTGCTTGCACACAGAATCCTGTCCAGTCAGACAAAGGACGAGCAGCAGGAAGTCAGCAAGGACAGCACAAACACTGACAGTGGGCAGGAAGGCAAGGAGCATGGTCAGACACAGTAAGAAATAGCAGCTTACTCTCCTCCAAGGAAAGAAAAAGCAAAAGAGAAACAGGAATAAGAGAAAAATCTACTGTTCCTGTTGGACAGGGATGCTGTGGGGTAACACTATGAAACAGCAGCACAGAAGGCATTTGTCAAGTGCAGCAGTGAAATAAATGAGCACAGTCCTCCCTTTATCCAGCACTCTTCTTAGGGATTAGGGATGATGCATTTCAGAGGGGAAAAGAACATGCCCATGCACATGTTTTCAGGTGATTTAATACCATGCCAAGCCCAGCTAGAGCTTAACCCAAAACACTGAAGTTAGGAACTGATTCAGAAACACAATTCCTTTTCCTTGTACTTAATTTCGCTTTTAAACATTGGTCTAAAAGAAACAGTGAAGTTCAGGAATTACATGTGGAGACTGACCCCTCCCTCGGGCCCCCTTGAGCCCCGCAGGCAGAGCACCCATGCAGCACAGGGCTGAGCATGGAGGACGAGCCCCCGCCAGCACTCGGCCTCAGCCATTAACCAACACGCTCTTTGGTCGCTATGAAGTGTTCGTATCTCAAACAAGCACAAAACGTCACACAAGCTCCCGTATTTTTCAAGACATAGAGTTTAACTTCAGTTACAAGGTCACAAGCGCATTCAGCAGTGAAGCTTCACTTCTCACAGAGTCCCTGGAAGCACGCGTGGGCCACCTGGTGGAAGAGCTACGGAGCCAACAGCTCTGTGCTGCTGAAGTCGGTACAAATCACCTTTATGCCAACACTGCACTACAACAGCGAACACTGCTGCCTTTCCAACACAACACTTGCACATATTCAGACACTTCCTACCAACAAATAGGAGCGTTCAGCCGAAGCTGACTTCTACTCGGCAGACCCTCAGAGACGAGCACTGCGAGGGCAGCAAACCCTCAGGTTAACACACCCCTTCCTTTCCCCAGTGCTTTCTCACCAATAGCACTGGTGCTTACCAAGAAAGATTTGCAGAATCAGAATTTCTTTTTGCCAGAAAAATCCTTCCGCTGCCTGACTGCCCCCGAGATCATTCTGTGATACTGCAGTGGCACAGTGACACTATCAAAAGCAAACTTCTCTATATAGTTCATTAAAACCCGCTAAAAATCAGAGCTTCCATATCTCAAAACTAAACAGGTTCTGCAGTGCCATTAGTCAGGTGCCACGACATTTCTGACCCCATCTTATACTCAAGTGGTATGCTGTCTGAAAGGGAATGCCCTCTCAGAGGGGTACGCAGCACCGCCTGCAGGTACAGCAGCAATCTGCAGGTGGAGGGATTGAGTTTGACTTTAAAACACCGCAGCATCTTTGGGCCTGGTACTCTCAGAAGACAACATCTGGCTCTTACCCCCCTTTCACCACTGCACCCACGTTTGTCAAAGCCAGCAGGCACAAACCAGAGCTGCTGCAGAACAGCTGTGGACAGGAGGACTACGCAGCTGCCAACACAATGCTATCAAGGCATGTTCCTACAAGAGACGCAGGTGTGCCAGAACAGCATAAACTGCAACAGTGTGAACTGAATGTGTGATAACGATCTGTAACCGTTTCCAAGAACCCCAGAACAAACAAACTCCTAGAAGACACAAGAAAAGAAGTTCCCCTGCCTTAATGACACACAGCAGGATTTCATGGGAAGTCAGCTCAAGACTCACAGCTCTGATAATCCACTTATGTCCCAAAAAAGATCACTCTTTCAGCATGGCTTTTTTGAAATGGTAGGGGAAAAAAAAAATACCCATGACACTTCCCCAGGCCCAGTCTTCAGAAATGCTGTTAGCCCACTGATTTCAACACAGCACAGTATCCAGTTAGTTTAGAACAGCAATTCTAGTTAATTTTCTACACTTACCCCTGCCACAGCAACACACTTCTTACAAGTACAGAGTTTAAACAGATAGTGCTGTTTAAATCCTTAATCAAGAACTACATTTTGATCACTATCAGAGTTAACAGGACTGAGGTGGTTGTTTTGTTTTTTTTTTCTTTTCAGATGAGCAGAATACTTCAACTCTGAACAACTCTTCAAACACAACTTCTTGTTTCAATTATAGTTTTGTAACTCCTGCGGGAACTGAAAGGCCTGCGCTAAACCTACACTCATCTCCATATGGTGGTGTTTCTTCAGAGGGTCAGCAGGATTCTATCTTACATAATACCATTTAATAGTGGTTCTGGTGACCCGTGTGGGATAAATTCAAGACGTTTTGCAGTGGTTCCTAACAGAATCATATACCCCTTCAGATGCATTTTGGCAAAGACTCTACATGTCACAGCTCAAATCTCAATATAAATACCACAGGCTTAAAGTACCCATACTTACAGATAATGAAAGTTATACTGATAAGTTAACAGCAAACTGTTTTAATTCTGGCACTTTCAGCTTTTCTCTGGATTGTACTGTGCTCAGAACCAAATTCTCACTCATTTACTTAAACAGAATTATCACTTTTATGTAGGACTATGTAAACACCAGAGGAAAAAAAAATAATCAGAGAGCAGATCAGAAAAGCTAACACTCGGCTGCATAGCTTATGGGCAAGACAATCACACCTGCCTTCACAAAAGTCTGTATTCCTTTAGGTTCATGAATTAACTGAAAGTAGCACCAATCGTCAACATAGCTCCACTAAATAGCATAAATAGTAAAGAAGCCTTGCCATTAAAAAAGGAGAGTGGATTTGTCTGCAAATGCAACATCTCAGAAGTAATATTATGCAACAAGGGCGAACCACTGGCACACGGATTGGGCTGGCACTGCAGAGCTATCACACAGGTTTGGCACTGAGTAACAGGAGTTGGGATGCAGCAGAGCTGACTGACACGAGGAACCCCAGGGTCTGTCGTGCAGCCTCGGAACAATAACACAAACACAATCTGAGAACCCCTCTCAGATTAAATGAAACTGGAAACATATCCTGGAAATGAGTCACCAGTCTCTTTAATTAAAGTAGCATTTTATTATGAGGTATTTCAACAATTTCTTGTATGCAGGCTGAGAAAAACCCCAGAAAACACTGCTTTCAGGAACGAACTTTGGTCAGGAGGAAGAATGCCGTGGCGCAGTTAGATTCTGCCATGTGTGATCCAAGCACACTGCACATTTCTGTGTCCTCACAGCATATGTGCCTCGTCCAAAGCGCTTCGGTCTCACCAGTGTTTTCAAAACTCGCGGACAGCTCAAAGCCACCTTGCTCAAAGACGTGTTAGGGACCCCGCAGGGCGCTGCAACCGATACGAGTTACTAACTCTAAAAGCGAAAGAACTCCTCCGGGGGATTTCAGCAACACCCCGTCGGCAGCGGCAACACAAACTGCCCGACTGCAAGGAGGGAAAAGCGGCACCGCGTCCTGAGCCGACACGCCGCCTCCGCGTCGGCGCTCCCACCGTAGATGCGACTAGGAGCACAAAGCGAGGGCGACAGACCGCGGGCAGCGCAGAGCGGAGCCGCTCCCTCCTCCCCCCCCACCGGGGCCGCTTCCCCTCAGGGCGCGTTGGCGCCGAGCCGGGCCCGGCGGGGCCCCGCGCCGACAGAACCGCGCCCCGGCCCCGCGCGAGGCCCCACAAGGCGCAGTGGACCGGGCCGGGCCCCGTTCGGCTCTCCCGCGAGATCGGCCCCGCCGCCGGCACCCCGCTCTGCCTCCCGCCCTCCCGCCGCACGGCGGCCCCCGACCCCGGCGCCGCCCCGGCCCCGCGGGCCGCGCCCGCCGCCCGCCACCCGCCCAGGCCTCCGCCACCCGCCCAGGCCTCCGCCGCGGCCCAGGCCCCGCCGCCGCGGCCCGCGCCCCTCGCACGGCGGGGTCCCCGGAAGGCCGGCCAGCGCGCCCGCTCTCCCCAACAGGAAATCCTGGCTGGGCTGGGCGCTGCGGAGGGAGCCGCGGCGCCGGGTTCCGGGGGAAGTGGAATTATTTTTTACCAGCGAAGAGATCAACTTCCACATCCGGTAACAGGGCCCTATACAAAGGCGCAGACTGACCTGGAAAAGCTCGGCCGGCCAGGGGGGGGGTGGGGGAGAGACGGGGCGCGGGGATGGGGCCTTACCGTGCCTCCGGCCCGGCTGCCGCGACGAGAAGCAGGGGCGCGGGAAGCCGCCGCTCATCGGCGCCCAAAAGCCCCACACAAAAGTCCCCGCTGCGCCCGGCGGAGGGACACGGCGGCGGAGGGAGGGGAGGGGCGCGGTCTAGACGCCCCGCCGCCAGCGCGAGCCCCGCGCTCCGGCCTGAGGGGGAGCGGGCAGCCCAAGGCGGCGCTGGGAGCAGCGCGCGGCACTTACCATGGGGCGCGGGATTTATCTTATTACACAAAAATCCGCGGCCGGAGGGGCTCGGCGGAGGGATACGGCCTCGCCGCCGCGTGCCGCGCATGCGCGGAGGCGCGGGGAAAAGGCGGGGGAAGCGCGGGCTGGAGGGGCCGCCATGTTCCGGCCGCTTCCCGCCCGCCGGGGGCTGGGCCCGCCCGTGGCCGCGCGAAGAGGCCCGCCGCGCTGGGGAGGGGCGGGGCTACGAGAGTGCTCGGCATTCCTCCCCTGAGCCTTTAGGGCTGCCGTGCCCGGAGCCTGGCTGGGGGACGGAAGGGGTGTTTTGCCTGCGTGACGGCTCTGCTGAGCCCGCAGTCGGGCGGCCCTGGCCTCGAGCCCCAGCGTTGCGCTGCAGGCTGTACGTAGTGCCCTGAGACACTTGTGAGCTCGGCTCAACCCAGGTGTGGAATGCGCGAGCAGCAGAAGGCAAGCGCTACAGTGAAGCATGAGTCTTGTAGTCTATGTCCTTCAGAAAGTGCTATCAGTCAGCGCATTCCCCCCTTGTTATTTTTAGAGATAATTACGCTTTCTGGATTCCCTTCATTTCCACCAGCCTTTACAAAAGCGTTATTTCTGCCCCAACTCACTGAACACAGTTGGTAGATAAGGAGACACTGGAGAACAAGGCTGGGCATTGCTGGGCTGCTGTGTTTCTCATTCATGCAGGTGCTGTGAGCCAGCCTTCACCATTCTTTTCCATCACGGACATGTATTTAATATCTCAGCAGGCACCTCTCAGCACACTGTAGGCCATCGTCACACAGCAGCTTGCACAGAGAGCATTTTTGTGTTCTCACAGGCATGCATTGGTGGCACTTGTTGCAGTACTGTGGATGAGCACAGCATTGTGAGCTGCTGAAACTCTTGAGGGCAAGAATTCACTCTTCATGTAGTCATGGTTCCATTACCACCAGATGAGTTTCATTATCATGATCACAACTTAGTGAAGTAGTGAAGGAAGAAGTTACATTTTTGTTATAATTCACCAAAATTACATTTAAGGCAGAGATGTCTGATGCTGGCAGATCAGAGCACAGCTCACATCTGAGAAGTGCATGGTTTGTTCTGCTTTATGTCACCCAGGTGTATGGGAGAGTAAGCATTTATCTAAGTAGTTTGATATGTTCTATTAAAAAGCATACTGATTCCTACAGCCGAAATTCTGTTATTTATTCACTGTTGCTACACAGTAACATGCTGGTAGGAAAATGCCTTATAACCTCAGGCAACTCCACAGCTGGTTATAACGCAATGGAGGTGTCAGCATGCTTTAACAAGTGTCTGAATGGGGTGCACTAATTGTAAGGCAGGTCCTCCCCCTGCTCTGTATGGCCGGATACATACGTGTCATAGAGGGCTGCTCCAAAAGTAATGCCTCCTATTTTATGATGTTGGCCCACAATGGCAGAGGCAGATGTGGAGGTTGAACCTTCCCGCCAATATTCCATTACATTTTGCTATCGTGCGACAGGTGGCAGCAGAGGGGCAGTCTGACAAAGAGCATGTCAGCACAATGAGGCAGTGGGTGGTACATTTCAGCGGTAGTGACAGGGGATCGACTCAGCTGGTGCAAATTGTTGCGAGTGCGGCATGCAGGCTCTCATTCAGCGCTGGTGAAAATGCACATGCAGCTCATGGTGGTGGCTGTCTTGAAAAACAGTGTTTTGCAGCTGAGAATTTGCTCTGCGAAGCTGTTGTGCTCTTTTTACATGTTGTAGTTTCCATAGTTTCCATAAATATGAGGCACTACTTTTGGGGTGACCTACGTACATGCAGAACCAAAGGATTTTTTAATACAATTTCTTCATAAAATGAAAGGTCCCTTTGAACAAAACACAAAGGACAGGGATAGGACAGGAGGAATGATTTTAGGCTCTGGGAAGGAAGGTTTAGATTGGATGTCGGGGTGAAGTTCTTCACAGAGAGTGGTGAGGTGCTGGAACAGGCTGCCACAGAGGTGGATGCTTCATCCCTGGGGGTGTTCAAGGCCAGGCAGGATGGGGCCCTGTGCAGCCTGGTCTGGTAGCAGATCTGGAGGTATGTGGCCCTGCCTGTGCCAGAGGCTCGGAACTTGATGATCCTTGGGACCTTTCCAACCCAAGCCATTCTGTGATTCTATGACAGCAGCCAGTGTGGACCCAGCATCACCTTTCCCATCCTCTCCACCGTCACGGTGGTTTCACAGCCGCCTGACTTTCCCAAAGGAGATGATCTGTCTTTTGCAGGCTTCATTCTGCGGAGGACTGCAGCGCAGGACGGTGCCAGGGCCACTGCCTCTTTCCCCTGTGTACAAGCACAGGCTCTCCAGCGTGCACTCGGCCCCCCACGCTCCCATTCCACCCGCACACCGACGCGGGCCGCCACTCAGACCTCAGCTGCCTCTGGGCGGCCCGGGCCGGGCAGCGCGGGGCCAGGCGGGGCGGAGGGCCGCGGCCACAGCGCACCTCGCAGCCCCGATAGGACAGCGGAGAGTCCCCGCCTCCGCGGGGGAGCGAGGACCGGCAGGGAGGGAGGGAGTGGAGGAGGGAAGATCGCCGCCGAGTTCCGCTTCAGCAGCCATGGCCGCGTAGCGTCTCCTCGGCAGCCGCGTTCGGACATGGGCCAGGCCCGGGCCGGCGGGCTGAGGCAGCGCGTCCCCGCGGCGGTGAGTACTGGGCCGGGCCGCCGCGGGCACCGCTACGCGCCTTTCTCCGGCAGTGGCGGGCGCCCTTGGAGGGGCTCGCGGGCCCGCCGCGCGGAGCGCGGTGGGGAGAGAAGGCTCTCGGGGGGCGGCGCGGTGCGGAGCCGAGCGGAGGGGACGGGAGCGGGCGGTGGGCCGCGGCACTCAGTCCCGCGGTGACCTTGGGCGGCCGCAACCCCCGGCCGAGGCGTGAAGGGCCGGGAAAGGGCGGAGGGCGGCCGGAGAGGCGCTGTCAGGGCTGTGCGGCTTCACGGATTGCTGCGGGCCGGGCCTTGGTGCGGGATGAGCCGCTGCGGGAGCCGGGGCCGAGCCTCCGTCAGCGAGTCTCCGTCACCGCCATGGCACCGGCTGCTCGTAGGCCGGAATTCAGTATCTAAGGGCATAAAGATGCGTCTGTTCTTACTCAGGGTGAAGAACTTTCAAGCTGAATATATAAAACCAAACTTTTCTGTTTTTGAGTTAACTTCATAGTGTCTTCCTCCCCACGTCCCTCCATTGACGACAGTGAAACACTGAACGTACTGAAAAATCCTTTCAGTTCCCCAAAAGGAGCTGTTCCTGCGCACTGCTGTGCCGCCAGGCCACAGGCATCCCTGTGACACCCTGCTGGGTGGCACGGCCAAGGGTCGGCAGTTGGGGTGCTGGGTGCACGCACCATGTGCTGTGGCATGCCCCATGCCAGCTCACATTGCAGAGCTGAGGCCTGCAGGAGCACTCCTGCCTGCATGGAAGTTCAAGACCTCACAGAGAGCACCAGCACTTCTCCCAGTCCGCAGCATGGTGTGCTGCCTGCAGTGTAACTGCTTCTGCGCGTTGCTCTTGCTGTTGTCATTCCACTTAGAGCTTACTCACATCCGTAGTAAAGCAGGCATGGTAATTAGAGGTAGAAAAACCTGTTACCAAGAGGTATGCTTCCCCATCCATGTAAAGATACTTGTTTTAAGTATTCTAACCGTCCCTACATACCCAAACATGATTACCATTATATTTTTGGGATGTTGGCCTTATTTTTAGCTTTCCTGAGAGTGAACAAGGGGCCCAAGCCAGTGCTTCAGCTGGGAATAGACCCGTGGTTTTGTCTAATCTTCATTCTTAAGGAAAATAATTGGCAAACCTGAAATAGGTTGGTTGCTCTTCCTCATAGAGTTGAGTAATAGTAAATGTAGCTGTCATGGCTTCTTCAGCCCCTTGTTTTATTTACAGTTTTATCATCCAGGTTTGTTTTCTTATTGAATAAGGAGATATTCTCATTTCTCAATGGTATATGACGGGTTCATTCCTCAGTGGTGGTGTTGTATTAATGCAGTGACTGTAAGTGTGGAGGGCAATGAAAGGCAAAAGCGAGATTAGTAAATATGTGCTAGCCCAGGAAGAGTGCATTCTGATAAAATTCATGCAGTTCAGATAAGAAAGTACTGTTCATTGCAACTCTTATAGTGGGATCAAACACACCTACACCAAGTTCACGTGTTCCACTGCTGTTAACTATTCTTAGATACCTTTCTTTTTGCAATTATTTTGCTGGACAAAGCATAGAGACCAGGTCAGTTGGGAATCTGGTATCTATGAACACCAAGGTTCAAAATCAGCAGGTTATGTTTTTGTATGAAGGAGGTGATTATGATTCTGAAATCGTAAATTCTTTGGAAACATTAAATATCAGGCCAAGGAAAAGTTTTCCTTAAATAGAAGTGAAATAGAAGTTCCTTAAATATTGGTAATTCTGCTGTATTGCAGCAGCATTTGACTTCAGAACTGTTCTTATATGGGAATTAATGATAGTATGATAAAAAGATAAGAACCACGGTGGGTAAAAGGAATACTTGGGAAAACTTCTGGAGAGTATAAGCAGTAAGGGCAGTTTGGGATTGGATGCTATAGAATCCTATACAATATTCTATACAACACAATAAAAGTGCACTCATGTCCATGCCATGACACTTTTTTTTTGTTTTCTCTTTGCTTCTGTTGTGGAAGAGGCAACGACTGACAAAAGTATGGTACCCCTTGTCTGCATACCTGTGTACTAATCCATGTATTTAAGTAATAAGTGCCTGACCACAGATCAGTGTCTCTCCAGCTGGTAGCAATGCCTCTTGCCCCTGTGGGAACAGATTCAGGCTGAGGATCAGCTAAATACCCAGCATCATCTCTTAAGTTTTAACCATTGTGTTCTAGCAGCATTGTACCCAAAATACAGTGGTGAAACAGCAGACAGTTTCTGCTGAAAAGCTGTTAAGAGGTCATCTTCTACTTCATTTACAGGAAGATACTGCCTGGTTGTTACCCTATGTCACAATTTTAATGGATGTTGCGATTGAAAAGAAGCCTAATGTAATCAAGAATGCTATTCCACTGGTTATTTTTCCCAGTATTGAATAATGGAGAAGAGACCCAGATATGCTCCCCACAACAGCTGGTTATTATTTTCCTATTGCTGCTTTTTTTTTTTTTTTTTTTTAAATAATACAAACTTTGGTTTGCATCAGTGTCACTGCGAGTAGGAGGCCTTGTTTGGTCACTGGCTCTGGCTTTCTCAATGCTTTTCATTCAGGTTCTGTTGTTAGGGTCCTCAGCAGCTTGAGCAACATTGAGAAGTTTATGTTTGTGAATCTCTTATCAGCTCACAGGCTGGTAACTGCTTTGAAAAATAATATAACAAGAACATAAAAGTACAAGCATGCATTGAACTGCAGGAGAAGCCTGAAGAGTTTTAAGGATCCGCCTGAACAGCCAGCCCTGATAGCGGTCAGTTAAGGAACTAACTTTTCTTCCACAGAGAAGAATGAATTAGAAGCTGTAATTAAAAACTTATATTAACATCTGATACATGCTGCATGTAATTCCATTAAGGAGGCTGTTGAGAACTTGATTCCCTCCTCCCCTGCCCTCCCTGAAAGTATTATTTCTAATCCATCCTAAACTCATTTTACTGCAGCGTGATGTATGAGTTACAGTGCTTTGGGAGGTCAAAGAGTGATACCTCGTTCATCAGCTGCCGTGGGGAGCTGCTCATCTTCTGAAAAAGGTGTAAAAGTTTCTCCAGATGAGGAGATTAAAGTAAGTTTAGTGTTGTGTTTGGCGATTTAAAAATCTTTAGTTATGACTCTAGTTAATAAGAGTGGGAAAATGTGGAAAATCATTTTTTGTTCTCAGCCAGAGCTCAGATGTATCCCCTATCCATTCATTCTGCATTTGTAGAAATGAGGTTCCAGAAGAGCTGCATTATCAAGGTGTGTCAGCAACGCTGGAAATATTGCAGGCATCTTCTGCCTTTCATTAAGTAGCTCTCATCTTCCACATAGTCTTGTTTTTTCCTCATATAAAGTAGCGTTAAGTTCACATCTTTTTCAGAAGATTCATTTAGTTATATTCTGACAGAACTCAGCCAAATTTTGCTACTTAAGATTAAGAAAATACCAATTACATAACAGCAAACATTGAAGATATATTTAGAAAGGACTTAGAGCTTCAAAGAAAAAGTCTATTTGCAGTTCGAGGTTGCCAGTTAAATACGTGTTTTGAAGGTAGGATTAGACGTGCAGAGCTAAGATCTCAGCACAAGTGAAGCCTTTCCTTGTAAGCCTGCAAGATTTTAAAAATGGGTGCGTCTTTGCTTTAGACAAAAAAATGTGTTTAGATTGGGAAGGTCCTTTAGTTAGCAGTTGGATGTGCTTTGTTTCATTTCTACTGAATACAGAACTTTTGATTAGTTGTCTGCTTTGTTTTCAGCAACTAAATACCTCCTGAAAGTTAAAGCTGAGCATAAGGCACATCATATGGGGTAGGTGACCTTCGTAGGTCTTCCCTACGAAGATGCATGGGATATAGGATGAATTAATTTTATCTGCTAAAATTAGTATTTGAGGCTTTTATCATTTACTTCCTAGGATGATGTGTAAAGCAATCTCCTAAGGAAGGATTTTTGACAAGTGTTCTAAGCTTGGACAAATGCTTTGTAATTGGTTAAGTTAGCACAGGCAGCACCTGTGTCTAAACACTGTGTTACCCAGCTGGTGAGAGCCGCGTGCCATGGGAAGGCCCATCCTCTTCCCCTGCTATCCCCAAAGGCTAAAATAGCTTACTATATAGCACATGCAAAGATTGTAGTTAGACTGTCTGCATGAGACTTCATGGACTCCAGTTCTGGGCTCCTCAGTTTGAAAAAGACATGGATCTTGTGGAAGGAGTCCAGCAGAGGGACACAAAGATGGTTGAGGGCCTGGAGCATCACCCTGTGAAGGAAGGCCAAGAGACCTGGGTCTGTTCAGCCTGAAGAAGAGAAGAAGACTGAGGGGAGGATCTGATTAATGTTTGTATGTATCTAAAGGGAGGTGAGGGGCAAATGGATGAGGCCAGGCTCTTTTTAGTAGTTTGTAGCAATAGGACACAAGAAGTTCCATACCAACGTGCAGAACTTATTTACAGTAAGGGTGATAGAGCACTGGATCAGGCTGCCTAGAGAGGTGGTGGAGTCTCCTGTGGAGATATTCAAGCCCTATCTGGACACAGATCTGTGCAACCTGTTGTAGGGAACCTGCTTTAGCAGGGAGTTGGACTCCATGATTTCTTGAGGTCCCTTGCAGCCCCTGCAGTTCTGTGATTCTGTGACTGCCACGCACAGAATGTCACATGAGAAGATTTAGCAGTCTCTTCTGGCCACTTCTGCTTAAGCGCGTAGCCATTGCTTGGGAGTACTTCCCATAGGCCACAGAAAGACAGCTGCACCTTACAGTTCAACACCTACAGCATGGCCGAGATGTTTCGAGCAGACTTCAGTCTGCTTTAACCTTCCTGTGTCTTATCAAGGCATAATGAGTCACATTGCCATCTGTGTGCAGAGGTCAGTGTTAGGCTCATCATATGATGAGTATCCAGCACAAATTTCATGGTACAGATAGGCCAGATGGTTTCTGAAAATATATTTACTGGCTTTAGAGTTGAATAAACTTGCTGGATAGATGAGTTTGAACATTCTTAAGTCAGCATTTCCTTCCTCCTTGGTTTCCTTATTCTTCTGTTTGTATTCTTGACAAGTTACCTAGCATTGTTTCAAATAATTCTATCAATTGAGAAGGATTAATTTATACTGTTACCTATTCAGCCAGTCTTGCATGAATAATACATAATACATGCAATAGATAGGAGGACTGTTATGAATGATTAACATTTAAATAGCTGCAATTTAAACGTTATTCCCCTTTTGGCAAGGAAGGTTTGGATGTAGGAGGGAGTTGGGCTCCTTCAGCCTGGAGGGGAGAACGCTCCAGGGAGACCTCACTGCAGCCTTCCAGTGCCTGAAGGGTGTCTGCAAGCAGCAGGGGAAGTGATTTCTTACTCAGTCTGGTAGTGACAAGACAAGAGGGAATGGGGTTAAACTAAAAGAGGGGAGGCTGAGGTTAGATGTGAGGGAGAAGCTCTTCACTCAGAGGGCAGTGAGGCCTGGGCATGGGCTGCCTGGAGCTGTAGGTGCCCAAGGCCAGGCTGGGTGGGCCCTGGGCAGCTGAGCTGGGGGCACACAGCCCATGGCAGAGACTGGGGCTGGGGGCTGTAAGGTCCCTTCCCACCCAGGCTGTTTTGTGATTCTATGATTCTTAAAAAAATAAATAATTTGCTAAAACTCCTGAAATTGTTTTTCACTCATGCTTTGTGCTAGAAATGATTGCCCAGAGTAAGAATCAGATTTTGTGTTTGTTTAAATAGCAGCATATTTCTATAAGAAATGCTGGTTACAAAGCAGTAATGTAGATTAAATGCCAAAGACATAGGTGCCAGCATATTAGAGTAACATGTCACCAGGTTGTGGTGGACCAGAACAACCGTTGGAGCTGTAAGTGATTACCTATGCTTAATTCACTGTTAGAATCATTAATTATAATTTACACTTTAACTGTATGTGCTCCAGATTGTTTTATATTCCTGTTGATTCATGTAACACGATCTAGATCAGGCAATAACCACATACAGGTCACTATAGTAATTGTATTAAAATACTGAAGTATAATTGGTCTTTTTTTTTTTTTTTTCCAGAAAACTATTGGTACAATCTTATAAGGAGGGAGATAAACAACTACATTAACATGCCTGCTGTGGCATCTGTACCTAAGGAGCTGTATCTCTGTACTTCACTGAAAGATCTCAACAAGAAGACAGAAATAAAACCTGAAAAGACCAGTACAAAGAGGTATCTGTGTTTTAAGTGACTTGGAATTAACTACACAAAATGCATCCCTCAGGAGCACATAGTAAATAGAATTTTGATACCTATGCAGGTTAGATTGTTTCCTTCTGTATTCAGGAAAATATTTTTTCTAAATACTTTCTCACATCACAGCATGCTCTTTCAGTACAGAAGACTTTAAATGAGGCTAGTGAACAAACTAAAGCAAGGAGAAACATCATTTGGAGGAGCGCGATTCTAATTCATGTTTAGTGAGGTCTTTGTATTATTATGGTAAAAACCAAACAGTACGTGGGCAGAGGCTGTGAACACTTAAAATGGCATCTTGCAGTTAAAAGTGTTTGGGGAGAAGCCAACAATCACGTGCCTTACCTCTTCTTTGATTTCAGTTACGTGCAGAGTGCCCTTAAGATTTTCAAAGCCGCAGAAGAAAGCAGATTGGACCGAGATGAAGAAAAAGCTTATATCCTGTATATGAAATATGTGGCTGTTTATAATTTCATTAAAAAGAGACCTGATTTTAAGCAGCAACAGGTATAAAGGCCTTCTGTCTAACCTTTTCTGCATTAGTGAAAGTGCCAGAAGTACAGAAAGTTATACTAACACACATTCAAAGGCTTACACTAATATTATATAAATTGCCTCACATACACTGAGATTTCTCCTTCCTACTTCTGACAGGTTTTTTTCTTAATTGCTTTTACAGTTTGCTTTTATCATTTACACATCAGATGCATAAATAGGTGTGTGAATATTTTTTATGGAAAGCTAATCCTCTCTTTTCCATTCCAACATCTTTTGAGACAGCACTAAGAAGTTTGGGGATTGTGGAATGTGTTTCTTTTATTCATTTCAAGTCTCCTTCACTGAAAATGCGTGAATGTGCATTTTTGCTTTTACTTCTGCAACTAGATCCATCTTTTACTGAGCAGAAGTGCCTTGTTGGTATTAGTGCTATAGAACAATGTTAATTACCAACTCATGCTTGAGGGGAAAATATTTGACTCAAAACAGTACCTTTTGTTGGCATTATCATCCTTATAATACAGTTTTTCTATAGATTAGCTATTCTTGATATGCACAGAAGTAGGCATCATTAAGCTGTACTGTTAATATGTGGGCTGATGCTTGTAATTCTAGGATTATTTCCATTCCATTCTTGGCCCTACAAATATAAAAAAAGCTATTGAAGAAGCTGAAAGACTCTCAGACAGCCTTAAACTCAGGTATGTGAATACAGCAGATGATGTTGTTCAGTAGACCTGGAGCCTATGCAGGCAGTTTCAGGCTTTCATTGCTATATAGTAGTAGGGGATTGTGCTTGAAATTACTGACAGCTTAAATAATTTACCTACAGAGTGTGCATTTATAGATTTTATGTCTTCATGTATTCCAGTAACTTGCCACTGTTTGTGTTATGTTGCAATTCTTGGTGGCTATGATTTATTGATAGCATTTCCCAGTTTTGTTTAGCAGCTCAAAACGAAACTGCAAGATAAACTGTATGTATGCTAGGGCAGATCAGGACCCTTTTCCTCCTCCTTTTCATCACAGTCCTCTGGAACCAAATACACCTTACTGTTCGGCTCAGTCATTAAGACTAGTTCCAAACTTTTTGTTTTGTGGAATCACCTCATCATCTCAGTTGTATTAAATATAATTGAATGCACAACAATGTTGTGACTGTAAAAGCCTGAAGTTGATCTAAAAGCTGTGGCTTACAGTTCCGTGGTTGTCCTTATGAAGGCAAATGGCTGGAGGTTAACTTTCAAGGCTGAAATGAACCTCCTATATGCAAGACTCAAGTCCGCAAAAAAACGTGTGTGTGATTCCTGCACAGATGTCACTGTAGTCTCTGAATTTGAAATAAAGAGCAGGGAAACTGGTGAGGGCATAACAGAAGTATAACATCAACTTACACTGACCATGACTGCTGCTATACAGGTAGTTCTGATCCAACTCCTCAAAAAAAGGAAGTTCAGAGAACTGAGAACTTTCTAACTATTACTATTACCTGCGCTGTTGCAAAGCCACATAAAGTACCTTGTATGACTGCTACAGTATATGGAAGTTTACCTGCAAGTGACCTGCTTCATACTCCTGTTTCTATGAAATGAAGAACCTACTGCATCAAGTGATTGCGAGGTTAAAGAATTGTAAGGCTTAAGAGTAATGGCTGTGGAATAGGATAAGAAAATCATCCCAAGAGCAGGAGAAACAGGACATGCAGTCATGGAGGAAAATGGGGGTTTGTTGAAAGGAGTGGGTGTTGGGGGGTATTTCACCCATCCACCCCAGGGCTATTGTGGTGGTAACTAACTAAGGCTAGCTTATTATGTGATACTGGAGAGGGGAAAAAAACACTTTCGTTTCACAGATACGAGGAAGCTGAAGTACGGAAAAAACTTGAAGAAAGGGACAGACAAGAGCTGCAGAGCAAGCAAGAGCCAAAAGATGATGGAAAGAGTTCAGCCAAAAGCTCATCAGAAGCTACAGCAGATGGCAAAGGAAAAAGCCAGAGGGTAATTGAAGTTATCTGCAAATTCTCTAGTTCAGTTATGGTTTAAATCTACTGTTTGATATTTGTTAGCTATCTCCGGCTCAGAATCATACCACATTGTTTTGGTGTGGGTTGTTTTTAATTAATTTATGCTCCCCACTGCCTTTGCAAGGAAAACTCAAAAGGTTGAGTTTTTACCAATCTCAAAGTCTCGCTTAAGACAGACTTGTCTAGCAAAAGGAAGCTTCTTTACTTCTTCCTGTGGCATGGTTTGACCAGTTCCCCTCCACTTGTGTGAGAATCAGTGTCTGCTGGCCACCTTGGTTCTGACTATTAGGTCTTAACTTACTGTTTTTTCTCCTCCTTACTACACAGATCAATGGTGAGACGAAGCACTCACTGGAAAGAAAGGATCAGGCTGAGAGTTTTAGTGGTAAGATAATGTTTACACAGGCGTGAACAAAGTCTCCATACACCTATGCCCCTATTGCTTTTGCTGCTGCAGTCCTTTAAAGTTATTTCACGGTCAGAATATTTTGCTATCCTGTATTTCAGTAATAGCAGCTTAGTGATAAAGCTCTGTATTTACATCTTCATTACTTTTCTTGTACTTAGAAAGTTGACCTGAGGTTTGTTTTGTTTGTTTGTTTTTTAGTTTAATAACTAGAGTGATCAAACAAAAAATGTCTTTTCAACTGATATGAAAAAACATCTAGGCAAGGCTGAATTGTCAGCTTTCAAAGTTAAATAAGAAATTCCCCCTGCCTGTCCCAGTCCTCTGCTTTTTTTTCCTTGTAAGAAATGTGAAAATGTTCCTCTTCAGCTGAGAACTCTAGAGAACATCTGCAGTATGTAGCTCGAGTGCTTGCCTATATAGCTTATGTTAAATGAGACCATGACAAATTAAACTAATTTATCACCAAACATCCAGTATTGTCACATTCAGCAGGTTAGCTGTTAATCACTGCAGTAGTGGTAGTGAAAGAATCAATCTGGCCTGCAGTGTCTCAGCTCCATGGCTTTGTGGGAAGGATGTGTGTTAACACTCTGTATGCTTTTCTGTTCTGTGTCATCTATTTGCAGTCCTGATTACTCCAGAAGTGATGATAGCTATCTCCATTTACGTTGTAGCTTTTAGCATCTAACAGCTTTTGTATTTCAAGGAGCAGTCACAGCTGAGAAACTCTTTGCAATGATGACAGACAAAAGCATTGAATTGATTATAATGGATGCTCGAAGCTTGAAGGACTACCAGGAGTCCTGTATTCCAAGATCTGTCAGTGTCCCAGAAGAAGCTATCAGTCCTGGGTATGGAATAATGTTAAATGATAATGGAACATTTAATTTCTCTGTTTCTTCTTCTCTGTGTTTCTTGTAGTCTCTTAAAAACAGAAAACCTAACTCTGCATTAGAAAGATCATATGCTTTACACTTCAGTTTCAGAGTCCCTGATCCATATGAATTGTTGAAATATACCTGGACTCTGTTCTTGCATGTACCAATCCAGAGAGCATATATTTTATCCAAGCACAGAAATGTGTGCATAGTGGCTCTATGTATTGTTGGTACATCTGTCATTTAAATGCATATTGATACATTTCAGAGTTACTGCTAGTTGGATTGAAGCCAGACTGCCAGAGGATTCTAAAGATCCATGGAAGAAGAGAGGACACTTTGATTACGTTGTACTGCTGGACTGGTTTAGTTCTGCAGGAGACTTAAAGCTAGGAACAACTCTTCGGAGTCTGAAAGATGCACTTTTTAAGGTTTGCAAGTTTCATATTTTATATTATTTCATCTCAATAAACAAGGCAGTCTTAAATCACCCATAATTACAAAGTATATGGATGACAGTGACATTCTAGGTAAGCATCTTGGTTCAGTTTTCAAAGACTGCTTGTTTTAGTAGCAGAAGTATGGACTGAGGCTTTACTTCCCTCTGCTTATGCTGTAGTAGTAGAAATAATTCTACTATTAGAATTATTATATATATAATATATGCATACGCTGCAAAGAGCAGAATGATTCAACTCCCCAGCAGTTAGCTGGTAAACTTCAAGTACAAACATTTCAGGCAGTTCTCCCTGTTTACTGCTTTACGGAATAGTTCCTCACCTCCGTGCCTTCTTCATGTTCTTCAATAACCTTCGATATTAAGGGTCTTGGGAAGAGGCTGAGTTGGAGCCTCAGCTCTGAAGGGCTTTTCAGAAAGTTAACATGATGCCCCCAACCAGTGCCCCTCATCACTGTGGGAGCTTGTTAGATAAAATGCTGAAGTGAACGTTACAATAAAAATATTTTTCTGCACAGAGGATTGTCACTTGAATAAGTAGTAAGTGGGTCTGTGTTGGAAATATTTGGGCCATGTTATAGGTAGAAACAGGAACTTCAATGCTGGGAGTTCTCCAGACCGTTCCCCAAAGTGGTTTTGCAGCCAGTTTAATTCTTATCTAAAAGTCTCAAAAGTAACTTCTAAGTTCAATGACTTGAGATAGAAATTTCAACAACATGGTTAAGATTGAAAAGCTTCCACACTATGTTTAGATCATTTAATTTCAAGCTTTTTTTTTTCCTTACAGTGGGAAAGCAAAACTATACTGCAGAATGAACCTTTGGTTCTAGAAGGAGGCTATGAAAACTGGCTCCTTTGCTTTCCCCAGTACACAACAAATGCTAAAGTAACTCCACCCCAGCATGGCAGGAGTGAAGCAGTAACTGTGTCTTGTGAGTACAAAGATATCTGTAACTAATGTATGTAATATCACTTGTTTGAGATGGCCTTGTCTTGGTCTACATCTCTAAATCTTACTTTGAGGGTCTGGTGAAACTTGAGTATTACTTTATCGTAAGAGCTGTCTCATGTGTTTTCTCCCTTCTATCCCAGTGGATTTTACGTATCCCTCTCTGGAAGAGCCAGCTCCTGCTCCACCTGTTGCCCCTACAAAGCCTTCTCCAACAGAAGTGGTCGAAAATGAAGAAACAGGAGCTAATTTGGAAGAGAGATTAAAATCACTGAACAGACCAAGTGTAGAAGGTGCTGCTGTTCCAAAACCCGACAGCTCATTTGTAGTTAATCCAGCATCAATTACAAGAAATATCCCTGAGGTAAGCTGTGCTCCTTTCTTTCAAAGTTAGTACAAGGTTAATCTATCACAAGCAGAAGCCTAAACCCACAGGGAGACATTCTTGGTATTTGTTTAAGCCTTGAAAACAAGAAGACCAGTGTAGAGACTATTAGAAGTCTGTGTAGTAAATAATCCACAGAACCTCATGAAGCTGAATATACTTGATGCGATTTCTGAGTTTTTGCTGAGGATTTCTATATAAGCACAGCAGAAAGTAAAAGTCAGCAGTTGCTCATTAATTCTGAAAGTCCATAAGCAAACTTTTCTAATCAATGCAAACAATGATGAAACAAGAAGGGCAGTTAAACCATAACTTACCTTGGCTACTCCAAAGCTCTCCTTTCCAGCCACCATATCTTCCTTTGAACAGCAGAACATGCAGCTGGTTTTTCACTTCTTGTCTTGTGCTGAAAACACGGGGACTTGTTTCTGCTTCTCACAGACTCAGAACTTTCTAAAAACACCTTTGTAGAGTCCTTGCACTAAGATAATTTGCTTTCTTCGGTAGACAAGGCTAAAAATACCAACCCCTTTGCCTTTTTAGATAACTCTTTTAATGTAGATTTCAGTTAACAAATACCTTATGTATTTTCCTCCTTGAATTAGACCAGCCTTTACTCATTCAGAACTTCCAGCACTAAAACAACCTGCTCCCCTAGGTTTGAAGGGAAGTCAGTCTTAAGTATCTCTTCCCATCAGGCTCACCTGCCCTAATTAGGTGGCAGAGCATGTGATTGAGAGCCATGTGCAAATTAGGCTGCCTGATTGCCCTAAAACATTCACCTTCAGAAGCCCAAGAATAAAGACCCAAATTGCAGTAAGGTGTGCTTAATGCTGTGCTTATGGTTCTTTAGGGCCTGTTGACTCTTACCTCGTGTCTGGAAGTTAAATGAATAGCTGATTTTACTAAAAAGCACCTGAATTACCAGATCTACTGAAGTTGAAGGTTGATCCTCTGTCTGGCAGATACCAATTTTTTATGATCTTTATTCTTTTATACATCTGACTTAGAAGTCCAGCCAAGAGAGCACCAGTAGCTGTAGTGAACTGTTCTCTGCTTTCTGTTACAGGTTGATCGTTCTAAAAAGCCTTCCATAAAAATACCTGATGATAATAAACCAAAATCTGAAAGCACACCCAGTGACAGCCAGCCTATGGAGAATGGCCGCGTGGTCCCAGACCGGTCCACAAAGCCGTTACTGGATGCTAAGAGTGTTCTGACAGAAGAAGAAAAAAGCCGAGTACATGCAGAGACTGCTGCCCTGATGGAGAAAAACAAACGAGAAAAAGAACTGCGGGAGAGGCAGAAGGAAGAACAAAAGGAGAGACTCAAGCGAGAAAAGGAAGAACAAGAGCAAAAGGCAAAGGAAGAACAGAGAGAAAAGGAACACAAAGAAAAGCTACAGCAATCCAAAGAGGAGAGGGAACAGAAGGAGAGGGACGAGCAGATCAAAAGAGAACAGGAGGAGAAGGAAAAAGAAAAAGCACGCAAGGAAGCAATAGAAGCAAAAAAGCAAAATAAAAATGAACTAGAAAGCATTGATGCAAAAAAGGTTGAGGCTGACAAAATATCTGTAGAAAGAAGAGACAAGGGCTCTCGAACACCAGATACGCAGAGACGTGTACTGGGTGATGCATCCCCGAGCAAGGTCAGTGAAAAGGAGCGTGGAATGATTTCAGTGCTTCTGAAGTGAGATAACATCAGTGTGAATTTTAAATACACTCAGTATCGGAATCTTACCTAGGCCTGCTGTTTTTACATAAACACATAGGAGAAAGTTGAAACCAAGAATCAAACAGTTTTGCAGGACAGCTTAACTTGGTTCTTCCTTGTAGGTGGGCAGAGTGGAGTCTCCACAAGATCATAAAAATTACATCATGAAGGTAGAATGGATGGTTCACAGTCTGCCATCCTGTTTCAACTGTGGAGCCATGGCAGCTCTTTCTGTCAGGCCACTCTAGTAACATACGCTGTGATGTGGTGACAAATTCTTAGGACAGAATCCCGTTACCACAACAAACTCTATAGTGCCCCCAGCTGCATGAACAGTGATGTAAAGGATTTTGTTAGTATAGGAAGTGAAGTAAGCACCAATCTATTGGTTTTTTTGCTGAGAACAGCCCAGTTCCAGCTCTTTGGGGGTTATGTTTTCTTCTTTCCTCCAATTCATGAAAAATTTTCATTTTGATTGTGAAAGAATTATCTGATCCTGAGAAAGGAACCGTTTATGAAGTTAGCTTACTGAAACTGATGTCCTCAAAAACATTTCTCAAGATACACTGGGGTATTTCTTTCTCCCTTAGCAATTGTTTGTGTAATGGAAATGCTCAAAGGAGCCAAAGCATCCTCAGCACAGTCATTCTTGAACTTTTGTTTGACTGACAGGGCAACTTCACATAATCCTGAAGTGACTGTCCATGATAAAATACATTCATAATCTTGGATTTACACATTGCCTTGTTCAGGGAGAGGCTTTATCACAGTGAAAAGTACAAACAAAAGTGAGGAAAAAGTCTTTATTTAAAAACAAAGTAACAACCCCACCGCTTTTAATGGGGAAAGTAGTGCATGTGGAACCTCTACTTATTTTCTAAGCTGTTGAAAGCAGTAAATCTGTCTTACATAACACAACATTCAGTTACAAAGGCTATTCCAAACATCACTGTATAGGCTAGCAATACAAAAAGTGATGCTAGCTGCAGTGACTTCATTTAACATAATGAGAAAATTTAATTTTGCTTCTTCCCTATTTTGCTTTTATCAGCCTTCTTTACTAACAGCCTAGATGAAAATTGAAAGCCTTCTTTCAAAATCTTTTACAGCAAACTGAGGTTAAAGGACAACCAGACAGTGGAGCTCAAAAGCCAGGACCCCTTAGAGAGGATTCTGAACAAGATACTGAAAGACTTAAAGTAAATACATTGTGTTTCATGTAGCCAAAAACAAGCAAGTGGAGATGCTTTGTGATTGTTATTTCATGTGAAATTCCACCTCACTTTAATTTCCAAAGTCATAATCTTAAGAAAAGGCTGTGCTGTGCTCATAGCTGTTTGAGTTTCTTTTATTTTGTCATATTCGTCTGCAAAAAATTTGTGAGACTTTCATTAGAAATTTTCACGTGCTTCTGATGGCATTAACAAGTGCTGCACACTCATTTGTCACCTCATGTGTACTTTGTTGCATACTAGCTGGGAAGGAAGAAAAGATTTTTGCTGTGTGTTTAACAAAAACACATATTGCTAACAAAGTGGCTCAACGAGGGGAGGAATGGAGTAGTCAGGTTATTGTGAAGCTGAATTGTCTTGTCTTTTTCCTGGAGCATGTCAGCATACGGCTTTTGTCTGGGTTGAGCAGTATGAAATAGCAGTCCTATTTGCCATCTTTATGTCCTACAGTGAATTGCATTTTCAGCTACAATGAAGGATTTCTTATTGAACTGTTTTGCGTTCAATCGTGCAACTACATGGGGAAGTCACAGGCAGCTTGCAGCTCCGTGTAGGTAACTGTGCCTCACCTTGCTCTTGTATTTATTAGTCTCTGCGGGAGCCATTGATCAGAGCCCGAAGCGAAGAAATGGGGAGGATAATACCAGGACTGCCTGAAGGTTGGGTAAAGGTAACTTTCTATTTTGATGTCATAATCAAGCTGCTTCCGCAATTTCCCAATGCTTTTCAGTTGTCACATTTCTAAGTCAGGTCTTTATTTTTGTCTCTTTAGTTTCCACATGCAGTTATTTTCCGATTTTTTCCTGAATTTTCTGTAATGAAACCAGGGAAGCTCATGTGCCGACTCCAGTACTAAGGAGTGTCTGTTTAAATGCATGTTGGTGAAGGTGGTACTTTCCACTGCGTTTAACCCGTTAAGTATTGAGGACAGTAACTACTCCTCAGTGTTTAAGAAACTCGTGTGTTTCCTGCAGTACTTCATAAATGGACAGGCTTCATAGTAGATCTTGAGCTAATTTTAAAACTTTATTTCCCTCCAAAGTTTCTGGATCCAATCACTGGAACCTTTCGTTACTATCACTCGCCAACGAACACTGTTGAGATGTATCCACCAGAAATGGCTCCCTCGTCCACACCTCCAGCCACTCCACCAACCCGCAAACCCAAGCCGCAGATGGCTGCTGAGCGGGAGCGGGAGCACTCCAAGCTGAAGCGCTCCTACTCATCCCCAGATATAACCCAAGCCATTCAGGAGGAAGAGAAGAAAAGAATTCCTGTAACCCCTGCAGTCAATCGTGAAAATAAGTATGTTTGATAACTTGCATCCCAGCTTGGGCAATTATAGCGTATAGGACGATTTTGTCTTTAACTCACTGAAATCTGTGTTTTCTAAGTAGACTTGAAAGAATACCAGAGAGTTTTTCCTTGTAGACTCTAATGCATGGGCGGACATCTTTGAGAGTTAATGTCATTATTTATTAACATGAGTTTCAGGGATTGCAGTATGATTGGATGACAATTGCTTTTTAGGTATTGGCATTTGTGTTACTGTATTAAATGCCAGTCCTGGCACTTTCAGTCTGTGAAATAGTGCATTTAATTTTTAAACGTGAAGAATTAGCTGTTAATTATATAATAAATTTAAATAAATTAAAGCTGATTTAGCCCATACCTCGGCCCGATTACAGGCCAGCGTATGTAGGTTCGTCACTGGTCCATTAACTTGTCTTCAGCACCCTAAATGATGTTATTTGGGCAACTTCTTGCACTCGGATGTTTTGCCACCTGTGAGGAAAGTGGTTCTGGTGGATTATGTGCATGGTTTTGTCAGCTGTCAGACTGCTAAAAAATAAATAAATCTTTCTTTACAGACCAGTCTATTACCCTAAAACAGAAATTTCAAGACTCTCTGCATCACAGATTAGGAACCTTAATCCTGTGTTTGGGGGATCGGGACCAGCTCTTACAGGACTTCGTAATCTAGGGAACACTTGCTATATGAACTCCATACTACAGTGTCTGTGCAACGCACCTCACCTAGCTGAGTACTTCAACAGAAACTTGTATCATGATGACATTAACAGGTAACAATCTCATATTCTCATCCTTTTTTTTACAACTGAGGGATAAGAAGTGTTTTTTTAATTAACAACTGTAAAGTCAGATTAATGGAGCTGGAGATTTTTTCCAGAGATTTCTCAGAATTCAGCCGTGGGCCAGAATAGGCTTTACTGGGCAGTGTGAACTACATTCTGCTGAGTGTGTTCACAGATAAGCATTGGTTGCTTTGGTTGATTGCAGTACACTTACTTAACAGTTGGCATAATAAGCTGGGAATAGCAATACCTTCCATCAAACCAATACTGAATATTTAAGTTACAGCGTAAAAGTAGGCAGAAATTTCAACTCAGACTGACAGCTTTTTTGTTTTTATTGGATCTGTTTAATAGGTCCAATTTCCTGGGGCATAAAGGTGAAGTGGCTGAAGAGTTTGGAGTAATAATGAAAGCTTTGTGGACAGGACAGTATAAATATATCAGTCCAAAAGACTTCAAAATTACAATTGGGAAGATTAATGACCAGTTTGCAGGATATAGCCAGCAAGACTCCCAGGAGCTGCTTCTCTTTCTAATGGACGGCTTGCACGAAGACCTCAATAAAGTAAGATACGTGCATTACAAGTCGTACATCTGCTAAATGTTGATGGCAACAGTGGAAGAAACCTGTGGAAGAGAGCTCAGGCAGATGACACATTTAAATATCATTTAAATGTTCTTCCTTTTTTTTATGTATGTTAATATATGGCTAAGATAATCCAACATCTGTTATACAGGCTGACAACAGGAAGAGATACAAGGAAGAAAACAACGATCATCTCGATGACCTCAGAGCAGCAGAACTCGCCTGGCAGAAGCACAAACAGCTCAACGAATCCATTATTGTGGCACTCTTCCAAGGCCAGTTCAAATCAACAGTGCAGTGTCTCACATGTCACAAGAAGTCCCGAACCTTTGAGGCTTTCATGTATTTGTCCTTGCCACTTGCATCCACCAGTAAATGCACACTGCAGGTAAGCTGACACTAGAGACAAATACTAAAAACATTTCTCCTTGACTTTGTTATGACCCTGCCCAGAGAGGTTGTGCAGTCTCCCTTGTTGGACAGGGATGTGGTCCTGGACAACCAGCAGGAGTGGCTCTGATAGCCTCCAGGGATCCCTTTCAACTCTGACCATTCTGTAATTCTGTGCTCAGCCTCTTGTCAAAGGAGTTTTCAACCTTCCAGCTTAATTTACACCAACCTGAAACGTGAACAGATCTCAGTCTGTTACTGTTTAATTCTTCTGAATTAAAAAAAAAAAAGATCATAAGTATTTTAAAACACCAGCAGGATGGAAATATCAAAATCACAGTCAGAAAAGACATCTAGTATTTGCTCTTGTTGGTCACACTATAAATGTTTTGTTTTGTTTTTTCCTTTAAATATTGTAGGCATGCTCTGAAGATCTGGCAAATAAATAATACATGCAGTAAAACTTTCACAGGTGGATTTAATTCTGTTTTCATCACCTGTGTGAAACGTGGCATGCAGATAACAAGCAAGATGCTACAAGTTAACAAGCAAACAGGAAATAAGCATTTTGATTCCGTTATCTTAAATAGCCATCCTTCACAATCCATACTTGTGTGTTCTCTTGTTTTAAGGAATGCCTTAGATTGTTCTCCAAAGAGGAAAAGCTCACCGATAACAACAGATTTTACTGTAGCCATTGCAAAACTCGAAGGGATTCTTTGAAAAAAATAGAAATTTGGAAATTACCACCTGTGCTTCTTGTGCACCTGAAACGGTAAGTGAAATAATGATTGGTGGAAATGAACTGGTATGGAATGACCAGGATTTGATGAAGTTTGGTTGTTCTAGTGCAGCCATTCACTATTTTTAATTGGAGAAAGTTCCAGTTGTATTTCCACTGCGTTGACACAAGAACTGCGTTTTCACCTGATGTCTGATTTACTGGGCTGTTGTTCACAAAGCACTTCTACAGGCTACTTCTTCTCATTTGTGCTCAGAAGCACGTGCGTGAGCATAAGCTGTTTGTGAAACAGTTTAATTTTTAGATGACACCAAGCCTGGGTTAAAAACAGGGAAAACTCACACGTGGCTTAACACGTGTGCTTAAATAGCTTGTGAGTGACTTGTAACTTATAACGATGCTTTTTAATCTTCTAGATTTTCCTATGATGGAAGATGGAAGCAAAAACTTCAGACCTCTGTAGATTTCCCATTGGAAACTCTTGACCTTTCGCAGTATGTTATTGGTCCAAAGAATAATTTGAAGAGATACAATCTATTTTCAGTATCAGTAAGTAATTCACACTTCAGGTTACACGATCTTTGTGCTAAGACTTTATTTGCAACCATAGAGACCAAAAGAAGTTCTGCCCTAAAATGAACGATCAGTATTTAGTTTAGAATCACATATTCTACATTTTTCTTAACCAGGTAAGAAATGGAAGCTTTCGGAAGCCATCAATTTTTTCTTCTCCTTTTGCCATTTGCAGAATCATTACGGTGGGTTGGACGGAGGGCACTACACCGCCTACTGCAAAAATGCCTCCAAACAGCGCTGGTTTAAGTTTGATGACCATGAAGTATCTGAGATCTCAGCATCATCTGTGAAATCCTCAGCTGCATATATTCTCTTTTACACTTCTTACGAACAACGAGCAGTGGAAATGGCCACATAAAGTAACATGGGTTAAGAAAACTGGTTTTCTTCTTATAAGAACAAAGTAGTTCTGGGAAGGCAAATGAACATGCAGAGCTATGGCAGATGTAGTCATTAAAGTTATGGGGATGGCTGCAGCAGCTTCTCCGCAAGCAAGCTCTTTACGGTCAGAACTACTGCTTAAATGAGTGATTAATAATGCTTGTGGTAATACTGCCATCTGTGAAACCATTTAAGAGCATACTTTGCATTACCATTTATTGAAAGAAAAACAACTATATTTTTAGTCTGCTCCAAAATTAAATTCTAGCTTAGTCACCTGAACTCTATTAACAAGTAGTTGAAATTGTCTAAAATTCCCAAGGCATATCTTGATTTTTATCTTCATTCTTTCACTGTTATGGCCTTTTCACATTTCTAACCTTAAGCTTGACTCTACTGTGAATACTCTAGAATGATGTAAACAGTTAGGAATGTAAGTGTACATATTGATTGCATACTTGCACATCAGAACTATGTATATAATAAAACGTTGTCCTTTTTGTGAGAAACTCTAAAACTCAGAGGATTGCTTTAATTTGCCAGCTCTTAAGTAACTGCAACACTACTTATTTAAAAGGAAAAAAAAAGCAGAGCTGTATTTTTTGTTAGCTTTTGTCAATATTTGTGCACTTCAGAGTTACTCTAAACAAACAAGACTTTCCTTTTTAATTTTTTTAATATAAATTTTCATGTATACCTGCATTAAAAAACCTTAAGAAATGATTTAAAAATATATCCTGTTAAACATATGCTTGGGTTTGTTTTCATTCTCTGCTGGTTTTGTAATGGTCAGGGTTCTACAAAATGACAATCTGAATCATTCGCACAGTTTAAAGGCAGATGAAGAGACTGCTACTTTGTGTACAACTAGTTAGTTTAGAAACTGCTTGAGCTGAATCTTGTGCGCTGTCCTGGTCTGGATTGGGTTGGTTTTCCTTCTCTGATTAGACTGGCATTCAAAAATCTTAAATCCTACAATCCAAACTTCTGTCTACATGCATACGTAACCAACAGAGAAGCTGGAACCTTCAGGTAAGCACGTGTGCATGCTCAGCAGCTGCACTCCTTGAGGGGTCTGTGAAGTTTGTCGTGAAGAACAAACATCAGAGCTTAGACAGAGGGAGTGGATCTGTGTTCCTTAGCACACTTGGAAGCTTCCAGACTTCTCTCAAGAAATTAATTTCCTGGAACTCTGCAGCAGATGGTGAGGTAATATGAAAGCTAATTTAATGATGGAACAAAACGTAGCTAATACTGCATGAGTTCTAACGGCATCTCTGTAGTCACTGTTGGCTTTTTGTGGCTGTTGGCTATTTGTGGGTGCAGAAAAGGCCTGATCGGCTGTGCCAGGCTGCACTGAGTTCTGGATCTTGGTGATCTGCAGATTATCAAAGCTGTGTGAGCTGTTGGTGACTGAGTGCTGGCAGAATGCCAGAGAGGTTCTGTAACAAACAGCATAGTCTGTTAAAACTCTCCTTACAGATTTGGCAATCATTTTTTGTTCGCACTTAAGGAGGCAAGAGAAGATTCTCCTTTGGGGCTGCGGAGAGGAACATTAATTCTAAGAAATGCTTTAAAACAGAGCGAAGAAACACTTCATAGATTACTATCATGCTTATCTATTTTGCAATATTAAATGTGAAACCCAGCTGTTAGTCCCCAGTACAGGTCACTATAAGCAGAGAGTGACAGAAGAGCCCACTTGATCCTTATTTATGGGCAGGATCCACACAGGATCAGTTCGTGCTGAAAAGGCTGTGGAGGCTGCTGCCAGGAACACGAGCTTTTAAAATTGGGATGTGGCAAGAGAGAAGGGTAGAGAGGTGCTAACTAACTGCTCTGTTTGGTTACATGCTGTGACTACTCTGTCTCTGGCTGGAGATGAAACATACATGGGTTCTGTTGTTGTGCATTTCTCAATGGATGCACGATAGGCTTAATTTAGGCTGACAGTACTCAGTAACACAATTCCAACATCAACTATATAAACGGTACTGGTAGATGATCAGTCCAGGAAAGAGGGACCATTTCTCTCATGTGCTCCAGCTACAATTAAAAGAAGCCAAGCACCCTTTTTTCAGGAGGGTGTACCACTTCCTGATGAAAAAAGGCGTTCAGGTGCTGATGGTTCTGTTCAGGAAACTTCAGTTTACCAGATGCATTTGTAGACTGAATTGGGAGCGGTGGGGAGGTGCTGGTTGTTTTGTTGGGGTTTTTGTATGCTTGTGTGCTTTTCAAGCTGCTGGATGTTTAAGTGCCTGGAGCAGAGGCAGCTCTAAGTCCAAGCAAACCCAGGCTTTATCTGTTACACGGGACAGGGTGTTACACATAGAAGTAGGAAAGGCAAAGCTCAACATCAGAGCACACAAGCTGTACCTGAGTTCTTGCAGAAAAATGTGTAACTATATGGAGAGAGATCCATATTGCTGAGTGGATAGCAGATGTCAGTGAAGAGTTTCCTTTTGTAGTTGCCTTGCCACTCAAACTTGAAATAAAATTTTGAACTATTTTGAATAACATTCAACTTCTTTTATTGTGTTTTCTTAAACTGGCTTTACTGGGGGAGGGGGAGAATGTCTAATGGCTACCCTGGGTTTTGAAATACATCTGTGTTAATGTTGAGTTCTAACATCCACTGACCAACGCACTGTGCCTGCAAATGATGTCCAGCAAGGAAAGCAAACATCTTGCTGATCCTTCCATCTATTAGAAATGGATACAGGTATTAAAAGCAGACAGAAGTCAAACCTCTGTGTCCTTGTCACCATCCCTTAAATGTTTTGGACTGTATCGTCAACTCTCCTTGCCAGACTCCATTCCCCTTTTCCTCTGTAACTTTCAGTATACAGCATACTTCTAAACCTTCATAATGCAGCCAAAGCTATAGCTGAGGACCAGAAGGTGTTTTAACATGGCAGGGCAGGCAAATGCTGAACAGGAAATTAATTCTGTTAATTGTTCTGTTAATTCCGAATCAGTTCTGTGAAGCCCAACTACTCCAGAGAACTGTTTCTTCTTTTTTTTCATGTTAGCAGTTGACAATATCCTTCTTACCTCATAAATCCCAGGAAACAGCCCTGGCTCACCCCTCATAGTTATTTCTCACTTAAAGAGGTACAAATCTACTTCTGGCACCTCAGCTGTGGTAGCCTTGACTGCAGTGTCCTTCCTTTGTTCCACATCAGGAGCTTGGCTATATTAAAGTAACGAATGAAAAAGTAGCCAGCTGTTTCAGAAGTTCCTTCAGTGATTCAAGGTCATAAGAGAAGCAAATGTTTAATGTGGCTTAACCTGCAAAAGGTGCTGAGAACGAATGAGATCTGTATCATGCTAGGACCACTGAAAACATCTCCATGTACTGCTGTACCTGCAGTGCTCAGTGCTGCTTATTGCCAGACTTCAGCTGAATGAGACAGCTCACGAGTGAAAGTCGCCATTACTGCGATGCAGGGAGGAGAACGTTCATTTGCAATGCAGTAACTGGTCATCAGTGAACCCAGTACAAAATCCTGGTGTTCTTGTGGTTTTAGCAGTACTCTGGTTATTTGGAAAGAAATAACTGATCTCATCTTTTGTCTTTTCCGATTCAAGGCTACCCTTCCCTACAAAAGCTTCTTCCCACCCCAGCAGCTATTTTCTTCTTGGGGAATTAACTTCCCCTCACTGTTACAACATTGGCGTTAGCAGCTTGGACGTCTCTGCCCTGCCAGCTCCCTTCATAGCACCAAGCCAAGTCCAACACAAGGTGAAGGACCCATGGTGCCTGCCCAGTTTACCAGGTCATCTTCTGAGAGCAGCGTGGAACTCATTTCTGTGGAAGAGCAGAGTGGGTTTGCAATGCAGCAGCTGCCCATTGGCCGCAGGCTATTTAGAGTCAAGTTTTGAGACAAGCTGAAATTCTACTACTTCAGTTTAATCTGTGTATATGGAGCATCAAGTAAGCTGCTGTAAGATTTAACATTTCGGACATGTGGGTGGGATGATTTAAGTGCTAGCAAAGCTGTTTTTCAGGGGACCTGAGGAAGAGAAGAGCAGACAGGGGCATGGCAGAGGAAGATTGTGGGCAGATGAAAAGGAAGAATGTAAAGCATGGAAAGGGCAGGCAGGGAAGAGGCACAGGCAGCATTAGCATTTAGATGAGGGGCTGCAATTTGACATGGCATTAGAAGAAGATAGTGAGTTATTGTACATGTGAGCATGAAACAAAGGAGGAAAATGATAATTCACCTTCTTACTGGTAACACCTTCTTACTGGGGGACAGTAAGCACAGAATACAAAAAGTAAGTCAGACCTACTTAGAAGAAATATCATATTTTCTCATGTGGACTCAAGAGAAGACCATACTAATTGACATCAGTGGGAGATGGCAGAAGTCAGACTTTTTATCCAAGCATATGGAAGGGCCGAGCTATGGCTATGGCAGAGGCTGGAGAATGACAAAACAAACAAACAAACAAACAAAAACCACCACAAGATACAAAATTCCAGTCAAAGTTTGCAACAAGAGATCTGCTGCTCAATTGCAGCAAGGGCAGGAGGGAAGCTTCCAGCTGCCTACCATAACTTGAAAGAGATGCCTCTGTTCTTAGTTAATTCTGTTTTTGTGCAGACTCTGGGAGAAGGCTGCCACTTGCTGCACATCTTCTGAAAGGGGATCTTCAGAAGTTTCAGTCTCAGAAAACAATCACTGCCATGCCTTGATGTCAAAGCTTCCTGCCAGAAGTTTTCCAGCTGCTGCCCAAAAGGCCACTTTCCCTGGTCTTTCTACTCTACAGCACCCTTCAGCAACGGCCACACTTTTGCTTCCACTTCTGCTACAACTAATAGAACCACCAGTACCTTACACTAAGCACAAACAACAGCATAGCAGCACAGCACAAACACAGAATCATCCAAGAATCATAGAATGGTTTGGGTTGGAAAAGACCTTTAAGATTATCCAGTTCGACCCCCTGCTGTAGGCCTCCCTTAGACCAGGTTGCTCAAAGCTCCACCCAGCCTGGCTTTAAATGCTACCAGGGAGGGGGCATCCATGACCTTGCTGGGCAATCTGTTCCAGTGTGTCACCATCCTCACAGTAAAGAATTTATTGCTAGTATCTTCCTAATGTCCAGTCTAACATGGAAAAGCACTGTCTAGACTTTTTGTGTATTAGCAGTAGTTATGGTAGTAGTGCAACTAGACATACAGACATATATTTACACTTCTACATGGTTAAATAATGATGAGAGTTCAAATTCAGTAATGAAGAAGCAATTAGCTCTATATGCCTACATAGCTTACCCTTCCTTCCTTCCTGCCATCAGGAGTCCCCACGTCAGGAACTTGCCCCTCGATCTTCTTGGCAAGCTCCCGTTACCGTACCAACATTCTCATCCCTGGCTCTAAAAAAGCAAATACACAAAAATAAGTTACAACCCCCAAAATCTTAGCATGAGTGCACACACGTGCAGTATTTTACAGAGTAAGCTGATGCACTTCAGTCCTGCTCCACCATGGTTGGCATGAAGGAATTTCATCTTAATCTCCCTCCATTAATGACAAGCGTGAGCACAGGGAACTCTTCAGAGCAACAGAAACAAATGCAGTGCTGTACAACAAACTAAGAAAAATAGATAGGAGGAGGAAATGAGTAATTGTTCCCAGAGCTGTATAAGAGGAATCAATGATACTACAAACTAATCAGCTTTTTCAGCTTCTACTTGTTGTATATTACCTGTGTGTTACAGAGGGAAAATGATCAAGAGCAGGGAAATGTCTTGAACAGCAAGTACTGTGGTCATACACAGGCTGAGGACAACACTGAAAAAGAAAATGCTTTCTGAAACTGCTGGGAAACTGCAAGATAAATTTAACCTGTAACAACTGTCATGCAGCTAGAATAGAATTTGTAATGAAATCCTAATAAACATAATTCTTGTGCTTATTCCTACTGTTGGTGGAATGCAAATCAAGACCTTGAAAAGCATTAATTGTAAAAAGAGAATAATAATAATCAGAGATCTTTCCAAAAGCAGAGATTACATAATCAAGTAACACCAGTATTAAGTACATCATAATCAGTTTAATTCAGTGGGTTTTTCTACCAGTGAAATTATCCTGAGGTTTGTGGTAGGGAATCTAAGATATCTAACAAGGAGAAGAACATAGCTTACCAATTTCCATTTATGGAAGACATTCTTCAAATAGCATAACATGGAAATCCACATCAAGGTTGGTAAGATTTAAAGACGCTCGATGTTCTCAGCCGAACCCACATGGTCCTACAGCCTACTTTTGGAAAACACAACATGAACACGATGTGAATATTTTCCTGAGGGTTAGGATACCTCTTCAAACCAACACTTCTTTGCCACCACATTTTTCCAATGCCTTCCTTTACAATTGTTCTCTGTTAGCACAAAAGAAAGATTGTATGTAAAAGTTGCCATCGTTTTCTCCTCGGTTTACATTGAGGTTTCTCATGTAATTCTAGCTGTATTCTCAGTAAGCTGGCACTCATGGCAGGAAGATGTACAAAAACATGCACAGTTAACCAGTTAACCACTCCAAGTCATACATATGTTCCCCGACCTTATCTACCTATTTGGTCTCCCCCAGAAATCCTTCTCGATTTTAAGGACTAGCCTCATTAATGCATTGTATGCTGTGAATTCCTGCCTTGAATAGAAGCCTATCACCTCACAACAACACAAGGGGATGCAAGCAACCACCCAATAAGGAGCTCCAAATTTTAAACAAACACTATAAACAACTTCAAGATATTTTATCTCATTTACTCATTAATCCTATCAGATACGTTTGTGCACTACAGCTTCCACATTTACTCCCCTAGTTCCTGGTATCAGCCAAAGCTCAGACACCTCAAAGACAACCAACTGCTGTGTTCCAGCACAGCAAACACTGTTTCCACAAACAGAGCCATCGGATGTAACCTTTCAGACTAAGACAGACAGCAGAAGTCTGTAAACAAGAATAAATTTATTTTAGATTCTTTGAAGATTTAACGATATACAAAATGTATACAGTATCATATCCTTATAACATTTTACCTTTCCCCGTCAAACATAAAACACCATTTAAACAGCTATTGTGTTCGTGCCTTAAGTCTGTATCTATAAGATACACTACTGAATAAAAAAATTTATAGAGCTGTATACTGCCCTTTTAATTAAAAATTACAAATTAGTACCTATGTAACAAAAAAATCGCAGCATGAAACTTCAGTTGGACAACAGGTTTTTCTTGCTGAATGCTCAACAATATTTGGGACAGTTAAATTATATTTTATTTGCATGAAGGTGCATTGCAATCTCCCGAACTTTACATAATGCTAATCCAACCCTAGTCTCTCTTAAATAAGTACCACAAATAACATAACATTAAAGATGTTTTCTACACAATTTTAAATACATTTAAAAGTTATGTGTACATTCGGCTTTGATACACTGGTTTGATGAGATCTTTGGAAGGCAAAACTTCTGAAGCAGTCACTATGTACAACAAAAAGCACTTCCAACTTGTGTTCTCACAAGGCAACTTATTTGGACCAGTACATACTACTTCTTCTATTAAATATGATTATACCAGTCTATCATGGCTTTGTTACTATTTGATGGTGATGTGAGAAAACTGAAATGTATAAAACAAGAAATCTCATTATGCACAATTAGGGCTCTATTCCACAAAAAATAAACAGTTTTACAGCTACGAAGCCGAACCCTGATCCAGGAGACTCTCTCTCTATTGGAACAGACCGAGTTCCTACCTTCAACCTCAGCCTACTGGCGCCACATGCACACCCTCGTTTGGCTCTGCCCTCTCCAAAAGGCCAGATTTCAAATCATCTGGTGATAGTGGAACACTTCCAAACAGGCCCCAAGAATACTCTGGCATCACAGAGGTAGGTGCTTTCTCCAATCTTTTTCCAAGTGACGGTAAGATAGATGCCAAACAGACAAATGCTTTACCTTAAAACATCAGCTACCGAAATCCTTTTGGTTGAAGGCATATTGCACACCACAGGACTACGGAGAGAAAATCCTCCACTAAACCGAAACAAAATAAAAAATAAACCTTCTGCTAAAAAGTTCCTTTTAAAAACATGCCATAAATACTTATCATAATTCAACCTCTAAAATGACCAGCTGCCAATCTGTTCTCTGTAGATGGCTACCACAAATTGTTAGGTCCTTAGAATATGGACCAGCCAAAATTTCACTTATAACACAGTAATCCTTGTTTTGATGCATCTTTCTTTTAATTGTGGTGAAGGAAAGATAAGTGACAGCTCTGTGACATTCCATGATGTTTGGATGAAGCCACTGATTTGATCACATCATTAGAGCATCAAACGAAGAGAATTAGCTGAATCTGATTCTTTGGTGCAGCTTCCAGGCTGAATCGTTAGTTCAGGGGAATCATCCTGAGGAAATATAACCTTGTCAGGTGTGTAATCATTCCTCTTCAGATCTGTACAAACAAAATGAAGTCATATTGGTTACTATCTCTTTGTAGAGCAGATTCAATGAAGCATAAAAGTCTTTCACATAACTGGATAGACTTGTAAGTAAGAATTCCTCAATATGCATTCAGTGCTAAAAAATGGATGTTTTTTATCGTACATGAAATGGGAAGCCTAAAGCTGTGCTTTAAAAAGTAACAGGGCCTTAATTATTCTATTTACAGATATTATATAGCAAGCATTAGGTTGACTTTTAAAGGATTCTTCTGTTATCTGTTTCAAGTTTACTAGGAGTTATAATTCAAATAATGTCCAGAAGAGGGCCCCAAAAATGATCCAAGGGATGGAACATCTCCCCTACAGGGACAGGCTGAGACAGTGGGGCTGTGCAGCCTGGAGAAGGCTCCAGGGAGACCCAAGAGCAGCTTTTCAGTATCTAAAGGGAGGCTGTAAGAAAGAATGGAACAGACTCTTTGGCAAGGTCTGTTGTGACAGGACAAGAGGAAACGGTTTCAAACTAAAGGAAGGGAGATGTAGATTGGTTGTATGGAACAAGATTTTACAATAAGGTGGTACGGCACAGGTACAGGTTGCCCAGAGAGATGGTGAGTGCCCCTTCCTTGGAGACACTCAAGGTCAGGCTGCACCAGGATCTGAGCAACCCAAGCTAGCTGCAGGAGACCCAGTTCAATAGAGGGAGTTGGACTAGATGACATTTAAAAGATCCTTCCAAAAAATATGGTTCTATGATTCTATGATTTTTTTTTTTAATGACCTTTTCTATTTTACCTTCTGAATTCTACATCAGTCTAGCCTACCTACTTCAAATATTATGCACACAAATACAGAATACATGCACACTGTTAAATGCTTAATTTCAGATTTTTCTTCTTAAAATGGAACATTTGAAAAGTAAAAATACAAAACTGACGTTTATTACTTAATCTACTTTCACGGCATGACACAACTGTTTAATTATACATCATACAGTATACTACAGTATATGAATGTCTCAGAAAAAATACAGTAGCCACACTTACCAGGGAGTTTAAGTTTCCTGCAGCAGGAATTACAGTGATGCTTCGCTCTGAAGTTTTTTATCGCATCCTCTCCCAGGTTGGCTGGACCAAACACCATATCGTAAGACCTTAGAAATAAAGGGCATATAAACATAGGCTGTGTTCTCCAGAAAAAGAAAAAAAGTATAGTTTTCTTTAAACTTTTCTTCAATCTTACCTTTTTTCTCCGGCTTTTATCACAGACGGATCTGTCAAATTTTCACCAACACCTTCAGACAGCACAGGAAGAAACAGTTAAATATATAGTATCTATCTACCTATCTATATGTTACACCAGTGCATTAATATTGAAAAGCCTTGGCACTGTCAGCTATGACTTCTCAGCTTTCCCAAGAATGAAGGCAGAAGGAATCACGTGGGATAGGACACTCTTTATTCTTACATGAATTGCTCCTAAGTAGTTTGTACCTCTCAGGTTTCCTTGACCTATTTTTATGTCTACAATTCTTAACCAATTTTCACCTGAGAGAAATTTCTTACATGGAACTTCTCATAGACAGAATATGTGGCACACAGTTCAGTATAAGCTTGCTATATTACTACTACTCAAATGTTTCTACAAATGCATTATTTTTATGGTGCTTATCATTAGTAAAGCTTGTGTACACTTATATTCTCTTCAGCGCTGCAGCATCCAGTGCCACACTCGATAAGCTCACCACCAATTCAGATTAACTAGATCAAGACACAGTAAATACTGTTCATTATTTGTTACCAGCATATGAAGTCTTAATAAAACGCGATTACAAGTGAGTGCAGGACTTGGACTCCATGGTCTTCATCAGTTCCTTCCTACCCAGGACTACAATTCTGTGAGAAAGACCCATATACATCTTCCCTGGTCCTTGACCCCAGTTTCAAAACAGGACATTACCTTGCAGATCTAGTACGAGCAACTCCCCTCTTGTATATTCATATGTCCAATGGCTGAAAGCCAGCATAACCTCCTCTAGCATGTTACTTGGAATTATTTCATCACCATTGTTGTTGTTATATTTTCTAAACTCTCCTGTCATGCACTCTTCAACTGCAAACCACTGCCCAGCAGAGTGGCAATATAACAGGAAAACTTCCAGGAACCTAGTAAAAAGCACACTTAATGAACATATTTCCAAAATAAATGACAAGCATACCATTACCAATGGATAATTATTTTATCTACTTATTTAAAACATTTGAAACTATTGTCACACAAGCCTAGAATTACTGCAAGAAAATATCAATAAAAACATTGCCAAGAATGTTTGTAACATTCTTAATAACATCCAGAGACATAAAAAAACATATCAACACCTTAATATGCTTGACTGACACTTTCACAACCCCGTAGGCATTCTTCTATATCAAAAACATGCAATATAAAAGAAGTTCAAAAGTACTCACCGTGGAGAGTAAGGAATGGATTTGGGTTTCATTTGATTGAAAGCAAAGGTGAGCTTCTGTGCTGCCCTCTGCTGCTGAATTTCCTAGAATCCAAAGTCCATATTTTATTGCTGTATTATATAACAGGAAACATTATGCAGTTTAAAAGGCAGAGAGAACAGTAACTGCCAAATTGCTTGCTCTTTAAATTATATTTACACTTCAAGATTTTTAGCTTTCTGATTCACTAAACCATAATGGAGCAGGTTTTTTTGTCTGTTTGGCCCTTTAGCTCACAGAGAACAGCAAGCTAACTTAAACACCGTGCTTGTCTATGTTCAGTAAATGACAAGAATAAAACTTACTCTCAAGCACAAGTGTAACACAGTGTCCTCTTTATAAATGCTTGACCAAGTGTTCACAACTTCAGGAAGGAAAGACTTGATGATATAAAGATGTCCTGATTTCAGGATGTCATACTCTGACCATGTGCATACAACTTTAAGAGCTCGACGTAAACCTCCTCCCATCTCCTCTTTGCTTAAAAATTCAATTTTTGCACAGAGTCCCAGTTGTGACCAGGAAGACATGCTGTTGTTCAAGATGTTGGGAGAGCTTTCTTCGAGGCGATACACAGTGACTGGTTCACCTATTTACAATACAAAAAGCAATTAGCACCTTTAGTTTTTGAAGTTTTAAACTGAAGCACTGAATATCTCTGCGTTCTTAGATTGCAACACACACGAAGTTGTTACTAACACTCTACATTAATTTTAAAAATCTAGACAAGCCAGCTGGAATTTCTCTCCAATTCCTTTCATACAGCAACATAGAGGCACGATGTTTTGATCCCCCTGATTAGAACTACTAATGACCCTATTTAAACAGCATTCTGTGGACACGGTTTGTTTTTTGTTTTCTTCTCCAAAAGACTACATTAAGCCAGATGTTTGAACTCTGACCCTCTTCCCTCTACCCACTAGCAAGAATTAAAGTTCTTACCTCTTGGAGGCACAGGAGTGAAAGGAATGCTCTGTGATAACCTCATTAAGTTATTTCTTTCCACAGCTAGAAGAAAAATAACAGCGTTCATCAGATTCTAAGGATCTAATAAGTGTCATTAAAAATATGAACATTTATTCATAAGAGGCACTGACCTGAGTAATAGTAGTTGATATCCATGATAGGCTTGAAAGGAGAAGCAATGCCTAAGAGAGATCAGAAATGATGAGAGAAACTGCCTGACACCTGCATTGTGTATTAAAATAACCATGCACAAAGCTCACTCTCTCCAAGTGGTTAGGGTCTGAAAAAGATTTGCTATGCAGAAAATTAAGTATCTCATTTAGCTTTTCAATACATCAGAAGAAACTGTAGTACCTGGTAGTAGACCATTTGTTAAAAAAGTAATCACAGCTCTTTGTCTCTTAACTTCAAAGAATATTCTCATAGCTTGTATATATGAAAAAGCTCCTAGCTTGTTTATAGAAGAAACAATCAACGTACCATTCAATGCATCTTCTTCAGATGCCCTGTGAAATGCCAAAAAAGCAGCTGGTCACTGTTTGTTAAAAACTTGCCTTACGTTCACCAATTTTAACACATCATCCTAGGTCACCTTGTTAAACTGATAGTAGTGCCTTTACCCTATTTTTCAAGGGCAGTACTACTGCTTAATTACAAAATGGTAATGGAAGGCTGTTAAGTAATCTCACAGCTTTAGAGCTATACTTTAAATACTGCCAGTCACGTACAACATTACGCAAAGCTTGCATCACAAGAGCCCATTCTCACAGAAATGCTTTAATTAAATTGTGTTTCCAACAGCTAACACTTCTGTTATCAGATTAATAAGGTAATGGTTTTAACAGTTAACTCAAGGGATAATTGTTAACAGCAATGACTGCACAATTTCAGAGAAGGTTTACAAGTTCTAAAGGTTAGGAAAAGACCTTCACCTGGAAGTTAGCACCCAAACAAGTGTCAATACAAACATTTTCATGTAAGAACATGTTTTGCCCTTTGATGTGACCCCATTAATTTAAATAGAACCTGTCATAGCATTCCAGTGAACACATTCAGTTAGTAACATTCAGAAAGTAACTTACATTTGACTGCTACTTGAAGGTCTGCCTTGCAACCAATCCTTTAAATCAAAGGGGGAAAAAAAAAAGAAAAAAAAAAAGGAAAAATTTTTTTTGTTTCAGTTTTGTAAGGAGAACGTAGTATATTTAATTTTGGGATGAGAGAGTTATATGTTTTAAGATCTTGCAGTGCAGTGTGTTTATTGGAAAGATTCCATTAGGCCGTACTGTAGGTAGGTAGAAATATTCTAATAGATGTAAGGAATGGTAAAGACAAAAAAGCAGAAAAGGCTGTATTCATTTTTATTTTTTTTTAAATATAGATCATATAAACATTTTTATTTTTAAAAGGGCTTGTTTAAACAGGAAGGAACATGTATTTTCATAGTAAAAATAATCATAGTACGTAATGGAGAATATGTAAAACTTCTCTTAGCCAGAACAGCTCCCCTCCTGTTATCTCCTTGAACAACTAAGACTACAAATCAGTATTCTTCTTTTGTTTCTTTCCCTTTTACTCCTTCGGTTCTAGTTCTGTTTGACAACATAAGCAACAACAACAACAGCAACAATAATAAAAGGAAGGGGAGAATACAAACCGTCAGCAAAGCTGCTTTAGAGTCGACCTGTTGAGCGTCTTCACTCGATGCTCTTCTACTCTTGCTGGGGACTATAAATGAAAAGATTTATAATTGAATAAAGATTTGCATTTACTTGCTTATCTGACCATTACAAATTTCCAACACAGTTCCGACTAAATTGCTTACCTTTTTACAACTATTTGGTTATTTGTTGTGGCAACCTCAAGGTAACAGGAATTAAGCTGGCATAATTACATCTATCACAAGGAAACAAATGGCACCAATCATAAAATCATAACTTTTTGTGTCTCCTTTGTACCCTCCTGGAATATGCATTGTCACCACAACTGAGTGGAAAAAAAATAGGTCATCTCAAAAATGGCACACTTACATTGTTCTGAATGGACTGCCAAAGGGTCAGTAAACCCACCACAAGAACTAGACTGTCTAAGACCACAGTCAGTTTGAAGACCCTACAAAAGAAATACACACACGAATCAGTTTACAGCTACTACTCTTTCAGCAAGCAATCTGCCTAGTTTTCTTTTTTAGGACTACCTATAAGTCCAATAAAAAGTATTTATGCTTTGTAAACTTCTGGATGTACCTCAAATAGCTTGCTGCACAAAAATGCTGAAGTCAAGCTTACTCCAGCTAGCATTCCTCACAGTAAATATCAACTCTAACATTTCTAGGTACTTATTAAGACTGCTGATCTATTCTGAAAGAATATTTTTAAAGAGAATGTTAAGATATGATTACAAAAATGTACATTATGCTGGATCTCTACAAGTATCACAAGTATATTCTATCATCTGCCTTCATTAATTATCTATTTTCATTTGAGAACTTGGCTAAGATAGAAACAAAAGTTCAGTTTAAAGAAGCCACTGAAAATAAGAATAATATTTAAGTAAGTTTTGCCACAAAGATCTACATTTTATGAACCAAATCTTCTCACAGACTCACTTCTTAGTTAACTACTTTCTGAATATCTACTTGCCATATCTGGCTCAACCACAGTTTTCCAACTCATGAGTGACAGCAAAGCTTTCAGGAAAAATGACAATTCCCAAAGAGAAATTAAGGCTCAGAATTACAGGTATGACAAATTATTTTATTGCAATCCTGAAATCCAGTCATTTGCACTTACTTAAGATTCTTCAGTCTGTGCTTCGTTATAATTCCATTACTCATGCATAATGTCTGGATATCCCAACTTCAATGAGTCATACTTTGTGAAGACACTCATTGATTAAAGGCAAATGCTGCGATTTTTTTTGTTGAAAATAGACTATAATTGCTCATCACACAATTGGCAAACTTCCCCCTAAGTTTTGCTTTTTCATTATTTTGTTTTTTAAATAATTACCAGAATTCATGATATCTTTACAGACAAGTGACCTACAAAAACAGAGCTCCCCATCCTCACCGTAAAGAATAAATTCACTACCTGTTGAAAATTGTCTCTAATAAATGGAAACCTTCTTTACTTACTTGCAGCCTGGTGGTCTCTATGCCCTCCAGTATGGCTTTTTTGAAGTCTTCCTGTTGCTCCTATAAAAAATAATAATAATAAAAAGGAAAAAAAAGGCAAAAGATTAACATTATTAATAGAAGCACCAAAATTCATACACACAAAGCTTTTTGGTCACATGTGATAGTTATCAGAAAGCATAGAATGAGCAACTTGGCAGAATATTGGCATTGCGAATGGTCATTAGGCAATTCTCAAGTCAGACTCTTCCCCAAATGAGGGGTAACTGCAAATAGTTACCTTGTAACCAAGCCATTCTATGGCTGATTCAGTGATTTATTATTTTAATACTAAAATAAAAAACCCTTGTTTTTATATGTATGTGCATGTGTGTACATATACATATACACATATACTATAAGCATCTGGAATACAGATTTGTCCTGATTAATGCCTTCATAGTAGTTATTTGTACCTTATTTAAGCAAACTATAATTACACATCATTTATTTGAAGATAAGTTTAACAAAAAGGGCTTTTCTTCTTCAAATCACATCAATTGTTGTGTTAATTGCAGTCACTATTTCAATCACGTACACTATCATTTTACTCTGTATAATATCACTATAAATAAACGCTGATGTTGAAATTTTCAAGTGTCAATGTCTCATTTGAAAAAGTCACCCACTAAGTGTGGGACATGTAATTTTATCTTATTTTTAATTTACAGTTATGTCACTTCAGCTTCATAAGTTCTTCTCTTCATATTATGAAGCAACAATACCTGATGCACGCTTAAGGCTGCACGAGTTTTCACTCAATTGCTTACAGTAAGAGAGCTGCACTCCTTCCAGGCTGCATTTTACAAATTTCTTCACTGTATTTGTTCTTAAGATGTTTTCAATACACAGTGAAGTTAAAATAAAATAAAAAAATAAGAAAAAATTTCCACGCTTACCTCAATATCAGCACTTCTTTCTTTAATTTTGCTTGTTGCCTCCTTGAACCGCTGCAACTCCATGCTGTCTCTGTGACCTTAGACACAGTGAATTGAAAAAAGTATTTAAAATCAATAGCAATTGGCCATGTCCTGACCATGGCAATAGTCTGTATCATAACAAAGGGCTGCAAACCATCTAATTTAATTTGTGTGCCTGAACGCACCAGAGAACTTTTTCCAAACACAGTAAAATTGATGTGACAAAATATTAATACGAAACTACCGCTTTTCCCACACTGCATGGACTACCACAATTCAAAATGTGAAATTAACTTTTTCAGATTTTACCTAAATGTATGTTCTTCACAGGAAAGGATCCAGATAGTCTGTATTCAGTGCTTTTATGCAGCCATGATAAATGAAGGAAAAGCAGACAGTTTTATGAGGTAGCTTTTACAATATACCCTTCATCCTCCACATTGCAAGAAATAATCTCCAGGATTTTACCAAGCACGTGGCTTTGTAATGAATGAAAGCCAGCTTATATTGATAACGGAAAGCTGCTCTGCACCAGAAGTCTTATAAAATCTGGACAGTAAGAATGAAGAGTATGTTCTAAATGCTAGATGTCAAAGAACCATACACTAAAAATTTGGCTCCAGTAAAATAAGTATAGTTAGTATTTAAAGTTATTAGTGGTGAAGTACATTCACAGATTAGATAGATTCACACAATCACTGAATCCATTACATCTATTTAGTCTTGCTTTCCGAATTAGAAAAAAGGGAGGTGGTATTCTTCTTTTGAATCAGGAGGAAATTATAAACAAAAGTTAGTGTGTACAAATGCAGAGACACTCTTCCTACAGTAACAAATCTATCAATGACGTATGGAGGTATCATCGTAGAATTTTAAGTTTCACAGTAGTAAAGTCGTCTAAAAATTAAAATTTTACATCCTCAACACATCTTTGAAATAGAGACATCCCTGTGCTGGAGCAAGACAACACTTCCACAGGCAACTTAACAATTCCAGATACACTGAACCTACTTAAAGCTTTATCTATTTCACAGAAATCGGTTAGTAAAACCCACACCTGTATTTTGCAACGAATCTGCCACTGTTTTTCCATTCAAATATGAAGATATTCAAACCAGAAACATGCGACTTTTCAGTGGTAAGCAAAATTTCAGGGGAGGCATAACACTGTCATTTAATAAAAGAATTTTGGAAGCTTTCTGAAAGGACTGCTAAAAAGTACATAGCAACAGTGGAAGATCCCAATTCAACAGTGTTTAGAAACACAGTATAGGAGGATCCCTCAGTTTGACACAGATACCACAAAGATATTTATCCAGGATTCCATCAGCCTAAGAAGTCTTCTGTAATTAAGTCAAGGAATAGACAATATTTTTAAATTTATGAAATGAAAAGAGCTTTATAATAACTTGCAAAGTTTATCTACATTGGCCATACCAAGTTGCAGAGCAGCTGATTGCATAAAACTGCTATACTCAACAACTGGCTAATGTTTTCCAGAAAAATATTGTCTATGTGACAGAATTATAAAGAAATGATAATTTTTAAGTTAAAAAAAAAATAATGTTCAAGCAATATAGGGAAATTAGAGATGTTAAAAGCAAAAAAAAGCAGAGCAAAATGGTAGAATAAAGTCACCTGCAACCGGAATACACCCAAAATACCATACAATTCTTGATAAGTCAAACCTTGTGGTTTAGATTTGGTCCACAGTTTATGAAGTAGTCCCATAAGGATGTTAGAACATAAATCTTGGTTTTGTAGTTCCATTGCATGAACATGTTGACTTTTGGAAAGTTCATCTTTAACATTCAATTTTCCATGTGAGTCGTTGACTGTTGACGTCAAGTCGCCAGTTGACAAAGACAACTTCATTTGGGGTTTGTTCTTCGATAAGTTGACAGAGGACTGGTGATCACATTTGTCAACTCTGCAGCTGTAGTTATCATTAGTGTCACTCTCATCATGAATAAAACCACAATTAATGTATCCTCCATTTTCAACACAAGGTTGAGTGAAAGCAAGGCAAGCAGAGCCAGAAGCAAGAGGATAAGAGCAGCTAATTATGACTTCAGGACATTCAGAATCTACTTTGTCATACTTACCCACAAATGCACCAAATTCTACATTATTTTCTCCTTCTGTAGCCTTAGAACAAACAGTCTCTTCATGCTTTGTTGAAGAATCCAGCTGACTTTTGCAACTGGGACGAGATGGAGTGCTAACAAAAAATTTAGCTGTTGGGGATGTTACATGTGGCATACTGTTAGACGAATTGCCTAATTTTTTACTTTTACTAGAGGATTTTGAGATCTCAGAAGCCTGTATTCGCTGGCGAAGTTCTGGAGGGGAAACAACATTGGAAAATAAGGCACTGCCTGAGGAACCTGCCTCTTGAAAGTTTATTTCTTCTCTTCGGGCAACTTGAGCCAACTCCTGACCAATTGTTTTATGCTGGACTTCTTTGTCATCACGTATCGAAATGCTACAGAGTAAAGCATTGTTATTTTCAAGGCCTCCTTGAGGAAAAGAACCAAAGACATTTCCAATGCTGTGCTTTTTCCACACAGAAGATCTTAGAGAGCCATCATCAATGAGGTTTTGTGCTAAGTGTTTTGAAATGCTCAATTCCCGTGTAATTTCATTGTGAACCTTACTAGCTTCTGAAGCTTTCTGAGCAGTCAGTGTTTTCAGAGTATCCACAGTTAGAGCAGAGAGATCCTGTAGGTGGCCAATCTGTGAATCTAAAGACTGTAGTGACCGTTTTATGTAGTTGACACGATCTCCAACTTCCTTTATCTGTATGCACATTTGTTCCACCCTAAGAAAAATCAAATTATGAAGGAGCTATGAAAAGTATTTTTTTCAATAAGCAAACAGAACATCTTTGTAACTTTTTCTGCCCATTTGAGGAAAAAAAACCCTGATTTCAGGATGCTATAAACTAGAGCATCGGACTTCTGTGTAATACAACATTTGTAAATATTTTTGAATCATAGAATTAGTATACACATCAACTAAGGGCCTACAGCACACTTTCAAATGCTTTGGCTTACTATTGCCACAGCTTACCAAGTGCTGGAAATGCTATTCTACAGATAAGGAAACAACTCACATTATTAGCTTCTGCATAGAAATGGAAAGGCATCACCCTACGTTTGCACAAATACTTCATTTGACTATTTTATTGAACTGCATTTACCCTCCTCAAAGCAGTTACAAATCACAGTTCTAAGCTTCTCGATTCAAAATGTTATTTGTAAAAATTTTACCGTTCAAAAGTGACTCGAATCCTCTCCTCGCTTCCAGAATGAAATTTGTCATCCTTCTCATTGAAATACATCTCAACGCATAACTCTTCAAAATCATGAAGTTTCTTTTGATCTTCTTCTGTCAGGAAGAGTTCTAAAAAGAGATTAAAGGGTTCAGAAGATGAATATGACGTAAAGCAGTATAGACATCAGAGATTAATAGCCACAACCTTACAAATGGTGTTAGAAGAAAAACAAAGCAGTAACGTCTAGCACCTTTTCTCTCTTTGCTAGAGAAAAAGGTAGATAATGTCAAAGATTTCGCCTAAAATAAGAACAATGATGTTTGCACAGCCCCTACCCACACACCTTCTTTTCTTAAGGCAGGGGCTAAATTCCCGAGGTTTCTTAGCTGGATTTTATCACTATGAAATATTTTATTTTTTCATCTTCAAAAGATTTTTAAATAAGATCAGTTTTCGTGGAAAAAAAAAATACACACACACACATAATATCTATAAGAATATATTGTCCCAATAACACAAACAGAAAATTTAATTTTTTGGTGGCTTTTTTTTTTTTTTTTTTTAAACTTAGTTTAACTGGAGATTTTCTTGAGGCTGTATATTACACTTTGTAAAAACACTGAAACTTTGAACAGAATCAGTCTTATTCAATACTGACCATTACAGAAAAAATAAAGATCCACTTAGAATTATAGAATTTTCTAAGTTAGAAGGGACCCAGCAGGATCAAAGTCCAGCTTCTCAACTTTGTTGAAAATATACATTTCAACCAAGACTGCACTTTCCTGCATTAAACATATAAAAAGAATCATAACTTTTTTTTTTTTTTAAATAACTGCTCGTACTTGGCCCATCTGAAGTCTTGTCTGTCTTTCTTCTTTTACATATACAACACAACAGGGAAGCCATATGGCTAAGAATAATAAGTGGTGGAGGCAGAACCGGTTTTTCATGATAGGCCATAATGAAATGATAGCGTTGGTACTTCCATACAATGTTTGAAATTGCCTTTACTTGTAAATACACATTGCTGAAAGGAAAAAAAAAAAAGCATTAGACAATTCAAGTTTTGTTGCTTTTTAATGCTTGTTGTCAAGGTATTAAAAAAGCAATAAAATAAAAATCCTTCAACAATCTTCAGTCTTAAGGTTAGTTAGTTAAGAAAGAAAAACAAACTTGTCTCTCACTGCACAAGTAGTTATAGTGGAAGCTAGAAACACTCAAGAAAAGACTGTGCTCTAAAGCAGGGAGAAAATTAGAAATCTCTTGTCTGGTACCATCTCAGTACTTTTCCTCAAAAATGAAAGGCATTGAGATCAATTTTCAAATTTGTTAAGAAAAAGTATTTGCAACTCAACAGTTATGAATTTTTTTTAATCACTCCACATTTCTGCAGCATACCATTCCTATGTGTTAGCAAGCTGCTTATTCCCATACACAAAATACTTGCAGATAATTCCAATAGACTTAAACTACTCTGCAACTAAACTCAGTTGAAGAGAGCTTTAAACGAATTGAGGAACATCAGTCAATATACTGATCCAGAAACAACCTTGTTTCTTTACAAAGAAAAGAAATTACAAAATGCTTTCAATCTATGACAAAAACCTGGTTCACTTTGGTCTTGCAGATGTGACACATATTAGTCATATCACAAATTTCCCTTCCTTGCCATGCAGTTTGCAGTGAGGAAGACTAGCTTTTGAATCTGAAAATGCTTTCACCAAATTGAATTGCCTCAAACTGGTAACAGTTCTGATCTTATCATTATTAAAGTGAAATTAATATACCCAAGGATTAGCAAAAATAGGTAATTATTCCATATACTTACTTGAAAAATGCAATAAGGAGATTAACCATAATTATGTACTGTACAAAGAGGTAGACAGCTTGAAGAAATGGGGTCAACCATGTTCCTGGCCCGCAGAGATGAGCAACTTGTGACTCAGAATTATTTGCACAAACTGAGTTGGGGAAAAAAGCAAAATAGGTACAACTTTAGAACTCACTGCAGATACAGACAGGAAAAAGGATGAAAGGCTGCACAATAAACAACATGCACTGTTCTGCAATTCAAAATACCTCTACATATTTTAGGAACATAGAAGAGAGATACAGGAGGCAGTTCCTAGTTATTACTATGGTATATTTATATTATTGGTTTTAAAATAAATAAATAAATATAAGAAAAAGAAAAAGAAATAGCAAAGTATCGTAACAGCCAAAAATTATGGCAAAGTATCTGGGTGGAAACATTCCAAAATATTGTTAGGAATAGCCTTATTAGAAACCCCACTTAAGTAGAATTTTCATTCTAAGTTATTTAAGCTTCATAAATTGTAATGGAAGAGTCAAATCAAGAAGTTACGTAGTTGTAAGTGAGAAAGAGAAGATAATCCAGTGAATGGAATCCACGTCAACAATACTGAGCATTTAATGTCAAAAAATAAAATCTTAATAAGATTGTATCAGAATAAGCCTTATTACTTGCTTCAGAATCTTACCATCAATTTCATAGGCATACACTTCACCAAAAATCATCCAGTATGGATGAAATACAATATCTCTAGCAAGAGTCCAAGATGGTGCCTCATTAGGGTATAATATTGCCTTCCTGGGAACACCAAAACTAAGCAGTACAAGTGCCATAATCACCACAATGTAAAACATGTTGGCCACCTATACAAAAAAAAACAAAAACAAATATATATATACATATACATTTATACACACGCATACACACAAAAGTCAGTTAATATACAAGGTCAAAATCAGGCTTTCACAACTTTAAACATTTTTACATTGACAGCATAAGTTTGATGAATTTTTTGTGTTGCTTAAGGAAAAGTCTAAGGTGCTTGCATTTCAGGCAGCAAATTTTGCTAAATAACAAACCCTGTACAAAATTTCTTTTTTTTTTCCTCTCTTTTCTTATACCAGGTTTACTATTGTTAGCCAAAAGGTATTTTCTTTTTAACTCAAATACTCATTATGTGGAAGAGCAGCAGGTGATGAAGAAGTATTATTTTCTGAATTCAGTGAATAGCTGCACGAAATGTCTGTGTAGCTTCTGAAGGACTGAGAAAGGACTGAATAAACAGAACCTATGCTACTAACATATCAAATTGACAAGATAAGCAGCTTAACACACGCCTTTTAAAGAGTGACAGCGTTTAACTCTGTAGGAACCATTTTAGAGGCAGTGGGAACACCCCTTCCCCCTTCATACATATGGTTCTTAGGGCTTAAAACGCTGCCACTTGTTCTTCATTTCTCTTCTTATGACTTTCATTGATCACTTTTCTCAGTCTTATTATAGAATCCATTAACACGACTACACTCTCGTCATGTTAATGCTAGAAAGTCCGTAACTCCTAGCATTATCTTCCCTTTGTTACAGCAATTTACTAAGCTTTTGAAAAGAAATGGATCTCAAGGATGGTGTGGTAGCCACCATTCATCAACTGCTTGCTCACACTACAGAACACAACTGCACTACATGAATGGTGACAAATACAGTTCGAACAGACCTCAATGTTGGACATCAACCAACATATCAAATAACATTCCGGTTGAAAGAAAGAAAATTTGAAGGCCTCATTGTCACAAGTAGTAGAATGTGAGGGTATACACAACTGTATGAGAAGATAGCATGTGGGAAGTACCTAATTTTGAGAGCAATTGTGGAAAGCTACCCAAAAACATTTAAAACAGCTCATTTACAGGGAAGTTAAGTTATTTACAAAGTTAAATCTTGTAGTAGATAGCACAAAGTCAAGAAAACCTCAGGAGTATAAATAGATTTCAAAGCCAAAAGGGAAGCAATGCTAGATTAACCAAGGAAAGAATATTGTGATATTCTTTCACGTCTCAGACATTTAACAGAGTTTAGAAGGAAGATCTTCCTCTTTTTACAGATCCATGACAGAGAAAGTTCCATAATGTAGATGACTTCTAACGGTGCTTGTTTTGAAACACATTAAGTTACATTCCAGCTAACTACTTCTGCACACTGATTTGTTGACCTACTGCAACAAGGTAAGCAACGTGTCTTGAAATAAAACTGAGAAGTTATAAACAGATGCAGCAAAACAAAGGTATTTCAGTCAAAAAGACAAAAGTAAAACTGTCCTTACCATTTTTCCAATCATCATAACGTAAGGTCCAGCCTGTTGGTTAACAGCTAAAAAATCCAGTAATCGCACATACCAAAAAATTATATTGAGACAGTACGTTATTCTTCCAGCAACAAATATGTAATTTTCTCTATAGGTGTTTTCACCAAAATTCCCCTTTGCTCCAAATCTTAAAACAAATCCAATGAAGAAAGTGACAATAGCAACTGTGTCACTAATGTTGAAGTAATCACTGAACCATACTTTAATCTTCTGATTAATTTTCCCAGCTTCTGACATAAAAAAAATCTGCAATGAAAAAATAAACATTTAGTCCAAATGAAACAACACTGGAACAGATGAATCATGTTTGGAAAATGTTATACTTGCAAAAATAAAACACGTATTTGAGTGAACAACTGTTTTGCACTGAGGAATCCAAAGAATAGCGTTTAACCGTGCCAGCTTCATAACTATGACAAGGAAACAGTGTTTCCTTCTATCTGTACAAGTTATGAAGGAAGAAATTGCTTTATTTGCTATTTTCTTAGGGTTTTTTTTTGTTGACTTTTTTGTTTTTGTTTTTCCTCCAGGCAGTTACTGTGACAAAAACCAAGCCCTACTTCCTGTTAGTTGCACCTGAAATGTACAGCCAGCAAAGTAGCTTTCCCTCTCCTATTTAAAAATTCTAACAGAACTTCTCAAAAGACCCTTGCTGGTCAGCAACACTGTGGCAGCACAGCAACACTGTGGCAGATATCTATCTCAATCAAGTTTCTTCTGCTTTTGTTTCAGCTTGGTCTTAATGGCAGTTTGATTTATGCTAATAGATGCGTATAGATTTAATTTCCCAGAAAAGTAAGGCTTTTTGTTAGAACCTGATTAGATGGTCACAGGGGCAGTAAGTAAAACACATTAAAAAAAAAAATAAAGATCAGCCCACTGATATATTTCTTTTGTTCTCCAAAGTATGACCATGATAGGGCAAAGCTATTATGCATCATACACTCAGGTTCCTAAAGTTTCTCAGGCTTTTGTTCATTACCATAGTTTGAAGCATGCTGTTGTAATTGACACAAAAATAAAATCACAGACTGTTAGAGACATACCTCACGAATTTTCTCAATTGCTGATGTGAAAATGTAAGCAATAACAATCCACTCTTGGACAGATGGCACTTCTTCCATTTTTACAAGAACCACAAATGTGTAGAGCATGAGGAATCCTAAATATGCCAACTAAAAACAGCAAGAAAAAGTATACATACAATTACAGAAGAGAATTCCTTATAAATGTGTGGATTTTTTCTTTTTATGTATACAATAACAGCTTCAAGTAGAATTACAGAACTATGTTTTAACTCTTTAAGCAGACAAGTTATTATTTATATGGGAATCATATTTGCTTAGAACAGAAGTTTGTAGAATAACTTTTAAAACCTGGGGCATTAACACTTTTTATCCTATAAATAAATACAGAATTCCTTCAAATGAATGATGAAATTAATTACTCAGGCTAGAATGAAAATTTTTACACTAATTACTCTCTTAGCATAAAAAATTACTATTTTTCAAAACCAACCTCATGAACATTAAAAATGCTAAGCACTGCATGTGTATTTTTTTCAGAATCAACTACTTCTCACTTCCAGTTTACCAAAGATTTTTTTTTTTTTGCATTTAAAAAAACACAAACTGATGCAAATCATAGAACTATATCACAGGAAGAACCCAAATACCCACACTAGTTGTCAAAAAAAACCAAAGAAAAACAAACAAACAAACAAAAAATTACACAATAGAAAACTCACAGTATTAAACCAAAACTTCACAATTGGTGCATGATAAAATGCATAAAACTTCTGTGTAATTGGAAGTCTTTTAGGTTTTGCTGGGGTCTCCATATCATGCTTCTCTGTATTACTGTCCAAGATCCTTACTTCTTTAAACACCTCCTAAAACAAAAGGATTGTTAGCTTCACATACAGAGAGGCATGCATTTGAAAATTTAATTGAAAAACACAATTATTTATTTTAAATTAGAAATTTTTAATATTATTATCCACCACCATTACCATTGGTATTTCATCTGCTGCATTCTGGAAGTTGTTTTCACTGTCATCCATTGCCATTTGATGTGCATCTTGAGACTGAGGAATATGTGACATTTCAGCCTTAGTCTTATATTCCAACAGAAGTATAGCAGGTGGGAGTAAAATACTCAGTATCACCTGAAAAAGATGAAGATTAAGTTCAAACGGTTCACAGTTAGGTTAAAATATCAGAATAATATCAGAATACAGCAATACGTAAAATATTTGCTGAAAATACACTAGCCAGATTGCCCTTGCTTGTTAGAGGAAAAAAGTGTAGGAACTAATTAGCCTCCTAAGTTTGTATGTAAGTAATAATAGCTAAGATGACATATACAGAATGTTCCTTCACTTTTAGAAACAGGAAAGGGAAAGAACCAACAAGCTCCAGAACTAGAAGCAGCTAAAAAGAACGTACTGTGAGCCTGAAGATCCAGAGTAATTCTATTTCAGATTTTTCTTTAACTCACTCCCAGAAACTCTGGAGCCACAAACTATCAAGGCATATTTTAGAAGCATGTGAGTGGGACTCGTCATTCAAGTCATGGTAGAAAAATGAAAGCTATGGTATGGATGAAGGGATTAAGTAAAAGCTATTTATTGTTATTAGCTGGTTACAAAGCAAGCAAGAAAATTGTTAATCAGTTATCAAGGAGGATTTTAGTAGGTCACGAGTTAAGTGATGCTTGTTGATAATTTGTACAAGAGATGTACTTCACTACATTCCTAGCAGCAGTAAGTTTCTGGTCGAGCACTTCAAAGATATATGCAACTCTCATGTTGGTTCAATTGATCTGTATCAAAAGGCACTGTCAGAAAGCCTATCCCCAATTTGCCTACCCTTGTTTCACTCTGTGCCCTTCTTTTGCTCAGCTTCTTCCTCCAAAATAGAATATATAGAAAGCTTTTCTACATCGAGTCTGTGTTGCCGGTAAAAATCCAAAATGCACGAAACTATGTTCTTACAGTGGATTTTCTGTCTGTTATTTATTTGTTTTAACCACTATATTTTTAGTAGGGGATTAGTATTCACAAGATCTCTTTAAGCCTACAATCAAAGACTACTTGCCTGTTCTTTGCCTTTTGTATTTCTGTACCTTATTTGAAAAGACAACAGAGTGACAACAGAAGAGTTAACAATAAATCATTCCAGTTTTGATTATGTTATAGGAGATAGTTTCACGGAATTTATTAACACAAGCTACAGTGGTGAAAGCTTTATGCTGAAAGCATTTAAGCACATATTTTCCTTTCCATCTAGACATACATTCTGTTGATCTTTTTTATGTCAACAATAAAAAGTGATGACGCTTACCTTATACCATGAATTCTTCCTCATATTCAGCCTTCCCATCCACATATCTGATAACAACATTTGTGTACAAGTATGAGCAACAAATGGACGAAGCCTTGATGAAACGGCCAGCTTCAGACAAGTTGAATTGCTCCAGTTTTTAAGCTCATATGTTAGTAACTTCATCGCCATAGTTTCATCTTGTCGGAAGGACTGTTCTAACAGTTCCACTGCCAGCTGACCAAACTCGCTAGAATGAAGAGAAAAAGCATCAAAACAAACAACACTTAGTATGTATAGATTCTGAGTCGAATTTTCTTGTGTAATCGAGTTCCCAAGAACATAATTCGACAGGGCTATTGCCTGTCCTTTCTGGTACATGAATTTATAACATAAATTTGTGACTTCTGTTAAATATATATATATATATGTATACATGGACTACAAATAGCAGCTAAAACAGTATACAAGAAGGTCAGATGGTTCAAGTGGCACATTCAGTCCATTTTAATTTAAACATAAAAAACCTGATTTTAGCAGCTCTCTGCTGTTACGAGCAATATCTAATACCCAACTTTTACTAGAGTACCACTGAATCATCAGCAGCAAAAAGGAACTTCCTATGAGTGTGCTAATGTAATTGTTTTTATTAGCTAGTAATACAGCCCATTGTTTTTACTGGAAATTCCAAGAACACAGTTTAATTATATAAATGTAATTTACTTGGAATATTGTTTCAGTTCTTCTGAAGTGTCATCAACAAGGTCACTTTGTTTTGCTTCATATGCCATTGAACGATACACTTTGCATGCAACCAGGGCTTTTGCCATGGACTCCTCCCCGTGCTGCCAGAAGAAAAGGGCCATCTTCTGCCTCTTCATCAACACCGCCCAAAGTAACAGCTCATTGAGAGGATAAGGAAAACGTCTCGTTTCAGGATCATCTATGTCTACTATTTCATCTTTGGTTCTTTTCTTTTTTCCCTCTTCTGCACCAGTGTCAATCTTTAAAATAAAATCAGAAAGTTACATTTCTATATCACTAAACGTGACCATTATATAATCCGAATTAAAATATCAAGTGCTCTAATGTAAAGTGTTGTATATTCCTTTAAAAAAAAAATTCTAAACATTTCAGAAGCAGATAGAACTTTTGTTCTTCAGCTTCAAACTTCAGTTAAGTACAATTCATTTTTAATAACAGTGAGAATGGACTATCTTGATTTTATGGATCAAATGCAATACAGTAACTATCATACCTACATAGAAAGGAAGAAACTTGTGAAAATTCCTCTAGAATATCCTGGCCAAATCTTGCTTCATCTATAAAATCATGTAGGTTCCTCCCAGTAACAGAACTGTTCCAAAGATTAGCTTTTTGCTCACTAGCACATCAGAGATTATCTAGAAGACTAATACAGACATTACTTACAGAATGCTGTAAGTGTGCTAGACTGTTCATAAGCAAGTACAAAAGGCTGAAACCCCAGTTTTACTGAAGTCAGTAGAACTGCTGCTACTGCACTTGGATTTCAACCAGATTCTCCACTCTTAACTGCTTAAAATTAAATCACATACTTTCCCCTTAAACATCTGTACCTTTGGTTTGTATGGCTGTGCTGTTTTGATGAAGTGATTATGTCGCATCTTTTCTTTTTTGTCTGCCCTGTTGCCAAAAGACTCATGGCTTTTACACAGCTGAGGAGTAGTGTTGGAAGGATTTCGCCCAGATCGCTGTAGCAAAAATAATAGGAAGAGGTTTGGCTTGTTTTCTTTACATCTACTTATTAAGCAGTGTATAACAATAACAAGCTGTTTACAGCTAGATACTAAGTTGAGCAATTAAACAGTGACCAATTTATATAACAGCAACAATTAGCGTTCTCGTCGGTTATGTAAGAAGGATTATTTATTTATTTTAAACTCACAAAATAGTAAAGCAATTAGTGTAACTGCCAAGAAGTTACAGTATCTGCATCCCACGCCCAAGGGAATCTGCGAGTTTGGCACCCATTCTTCCCCTCTAGGAAGAGAGAAAATACCAGAAGAAATTTGGATATGCTGGAGTAAGAAAGAAAAATGATAAAAAATTTTTTGTTCTCATTGCAAATAGCTACCAGTTGCCCTCATATGTTGTATCACAGCCTATAAGAGAATCAGTCCCTTGATGAAAAGAACAAAATAACATAGCTCCAATTTTTCACAAAAATATCTAGTTTTTTTAATTATGTACAAACAAATCAGCATGCCTTGGTACCCAGTTGCCACATACCCGGTTGTTCCCACTGAGACTATTGTATATAGCTCTAAAGCGTTTTCTTGTGTAGGTGCATCTGTAGGTTCCTCCCATCAAATATTCAATAACCAGCCCCACATCAATCAGGTTGATTTTATAACCAGGAGGAAGATTTCCCTAAGAATACAAAAGGTATTTTCAGTTTTGCAAATTATAATCTCAATTTAAACTTGCCTAGAATGTTCCTAAACATTACAAGTCTAAATATAAACAAATAAAAACAAAATAATTTTTATATTTAAAAGACACAAAGCATCTACATGGTTCAATATTTACCAATTTCAGAAAAGACAAGCTTATAGCTTCTCTTCTGTACAATTTCTCCTATGAGGTTAGATGCTAGGGGTCATGTATTGGTTTTTTGTCTTTTATCAGCTTCCAAACTCTCAAAAAGCAAAGCAATCCCAACTAAGATGAAAAAAGCAATACTTATCATATATAACACACATCTGTGTGGCAGCAAGGCACCACCTACTCCACACAACTACAAATACTGGAAACAAAAGCATGACTGCAGACACAGTTTGTTGCTTCAGCAAAATCTAATTAGTAAAGCCGAGATTCAATTGACAGTCAAACATAATAAATAATAATAAACCTGGTTTAGTTTGGCAGATTTTTACAATTACAGCATACCTGTTTGACATCTCGAACAAGATGGAAGAGTGTTGGGTTGGTTGGGCCTTGTTTCTTTATAAAAAAAGAAGAGGAGAAAAAAAAATTAGAGTGCAGAGACAACATGGGTATACCACAGTAAAAGCCCAATATTTTTGAATGTTAGCTAAAATTTAAAAAAATACAAAAAGAATGACCAACAATTCACTTACGGTGTTATAAAGTTCTTCCAGCCTGGGAATTGTAAGAAACTTGTGCATGCTTACTCCATTTTCAATCAGAAGTTTCACAAATGCAACTCTATCCATCACAAGGGCATCTAACATAGCCTGTTCCAAAGAGCCAACCTACAAGCACAGAACCACAGACATACCACAGAAGTAAGTATATTTAGATTACAAATCAAACTCATTTATCCCCAGAGTCAGAACAGGGAAATCCTATATGTCTGAAAAGCCAAAGGCTACATTCAGTTCAGAAAATCCCCTGAGCTTCACAAATTACAGGATGAGAGAATATTATGAGGACTTAAGTGTTTTCTCTGATCGTGTATCTCCTACTGACCCTCAATAGTACTACGCTGGCCTAATTTGGTTTAATATAGTTAAGCTTTTCTCACCTACTGATATTGGATGAAAAACATGAAGACATCAAATATTTACACCACTGCTTTGAAGGACAAATGGCCAGAACTATCATTGCATATCTCTAACATCAATTCAGCTTTCAACTTCTGCAGCACCATTTCTTCTCTAGCTCAGAATATTTAACACATTTCTAAAATTTTTGGGCCATTTTCAACTACAATAATAGCTATAAGACAATACAGCTATAAGACTATGAAGTATGAAAAAAATTACTGTCTAAAAATAACTCTGCCCATATTCTACAGCATCTCTCTACAGAAGTCAAAAGATTCTTTCTTTACAGCAAGTTAAGTTTCTCCCTTACAAAACACCATTCTGCTTATTCCAGGCCATTTACATACCAGCCATTGTTGTCCATAAACAAAAACATGATTTTTGGCAATGTCAACTCTATCCCACGCGAGTGTCAGAACTAGCTGGTCAAATGCAGATGCATTTGTGCCTTAAGAAGCAAGAACAAAGAAAAAAATTAATTAAAATGCAATAAATATTCATTCTTCCTTTAAAATAAGCAATACGTCTGAATGTTATGCAGTTTATTTCATCAATTATGAAAGTTTATGGTACTAAAAAAATGAGAGAACAGTGGATAGTTATTTTCTTCAAAAGTAAAGATTACTACAGATTTTTATTATCATGTAATCACCAAGAAAGAACAGCTGGAGATTCCAAAAGCACCTAAGAGTCTCACCTTTTAACAGTGCTGTAAGTATTGCAACGTCTATGTCCTGATGTTCATCTGACCCAATATGAAAGACAGTAATCTGTTAAAAACAGTAAAATGGATTAAAAAAATGTTAAAAATTGATTTTCAGATTTTCAGAAAGGGATTAGCTCCAAATTTTTATGTCTATCTTCAATGCAATTTAAGTCTACACTCCATTTCAATTCACCTGTACTGTGCACTCTGTAGTATAGGACAACAAGACAACCAGCTGACAAAAAACAAAATCCTTTACGCTTTTCAACCAACCTGAACTTCTTCCCTCAGTATGATTACAATAATCCACTGGCTATAAACATCACCTAGTGTTTTATTTACTTCTTCAGTTCACCCTATATTATGAGATTAACCTGCCAACAAATAAGTTTAGATGATTATATCAATTTTAAACCTTGGAACAACATGTTATGATGTCCAAATGAGACATCAATATCTGAATTTTAGCTGTATGTGAAGTTCTATTAAGTGCTTTTGTTTTAGTGATAAAATGATAGGAGCCCTTTGTTAGTATTGTAACAATTAAGAGGGGAAAAAAAAAATCACAGGCTCTCAAAAATCAAAACAAGAGAAAGCATCCCATATCCCACATAAAAAATACATACATGCCATGAACAAAACAATCCAGCACGCAGAAAACGAACAGGCATGGAAACAATAATAAACTTGAATTACTGGGAATAATTAAAAGATTAAAGTCTCCCTTGATCATGAGATAGATTACCCACAAAAAATGACTATCTTCTATAATTGGTGAGATCCACCACTAATGACTTTGAATAACACTTGATCATACACAACACAGAGATACAACTTCATATTATATCCACAAATGCCATTACCTTGCCTAAGATTTTTCTATAGCAAGATCTACTTACAAGTTCTTTTTTTTTCATGCACTCCAGCAGTGTCTGAAACAGATGAACTGCTTCACTTTGACCAAAGTTAAATGTCTTTTTGATGGTTGAAATGATTTCAGGCTCTGCACCCTCAGGAACATTCCTGAGATTGAACATGAAAACATGTTACACATGAACAGTAGGAATGACAACATATTAATTTGTTTCAAGATGTCCATTCTACAACAAGTCTTGTAATCTATAAGCTCATCATTGTTCCAATGTCAAAGCACACGCTGCCTAGCTGATGACTGTAATATTGCTTCGTAAAAGTAAGTAAGCTCTCTCCCTTTCTTTCCCACAGCCAAATCTGAGAGATTGCTGACTAAAGTATTTTGACAGTACTGCACACTCACCCCTCTGAATCAGATCTGCTTCTGACTTTACTCATTATGGACAAAACTGTTTGGTTTAGTGCTACATTTCAGCTCTACATTCCTGGGTCTGAGGCATTCCTTGCAACTAAGACCCAATTACATATAAGGATTAATGCAAGTCTGACAACCAACTAGAAGCCACTATGTACCATGGAACACAAGCATATCCCTTTTACTTGTTGAACCTACGCTTAAACAGATAAGTGTTTTCAACACTAAACAGAAGTCTGTAAAAAGCTCAGTTTTAAGACTACTCAGAAGAAGTACAGAAACAAATTCCTTTTCAGAAAAGTTGTTACTTAGCAACAGCTAACTGGATGAAAATATTTCTACTCAATGTAGTCAAGAGATACTTTCAAGCAGTTTGGTTAATGTTATCCTCTGTATTATTCTCATAACTCTGGAAGGCCTGGTCAGCTCTGACTTTTGTTGAGCAAGTCTACTGTGTATGCTTAATCTTATTTCTCACTTGAGCTACTGTGCCTTACTTAATTAATCCAGTTGAAGTAGACAGCGCATTAGAACAGAGTGGGATTTTCTAGTCACAATGGTGTAACAAAATTGCCACACTTCAGTTACACACGAGACATTTCCCATAGTTCAGGACATAGGTGCATATGCTTTTCCTAACCTTTAATGACTATTGTTAATGTAAGTATACTCAAGTACTTAATGCAACTGGTACAAGGTATGTAGGAGGAGCCTAGAACTAGAAAAGAATTCTTGATCATCAGCCAAAGCTGTTACTGCAACAAATCTGGAAAGCTACGTCACATGCAAAGTTACACTCTACACTTTCAGCTTTTGTCTTTGCATGGATAAAGCTCTTGCACCAATTCTTTAAAGAATGCTCTTGAAATCCATCTATGTATAATCCATCTACGTGCAGGTTTGGCTAGCAGTGCTAGGACTTACCCTCCCTCCTCTGTTTGCTTGTGAACGTATGCCAGTATGTCTGCAGCTCTGCCTGTTCCTTCACATACCACCACTGGCACAGGAGGACTTTCATGAAGGAAGTCTAAAACTGTAAGTATGACATTGGGGCCCCCTTCAAATACGAGTGCTACCACAGGTACACCTTGGCCAATTCCTATAAAGTTATGCATTAAAAAAAAGTGCTTTAATATAAGTCACATTTTTTCACCCACTGTCAGCAAAAAATTAAGCATAAGACTTGAAAGCATTTTGTCAGGTCTAGCAAAAGAAGGTTCAGCACCAGAGTTACAGGAGAGACACTAACAGAGATTGTTACATATTCACACAAATGTTAACTATGTTGTCACTTTTATTTACATAAAAGCAGTAAGAATGGTAGATATTATGTCTGCACTGCTTCACACATCGGTAAGTTTGAAAAAAAATTAATTACTTTCAAAATATCATTCCCATGCTTTAAAATAAAGCTAATTTCAATGCACTGAGCAGCCACAGGACAGCTATTGCTAGTCATCTGCACCGACTGCTTTTTCAGCTCTGACCAAAGCAGCAGTTGAAATTTGCAGAACAACCACCCAGACTTAAAACATACAAAACAGGCTGATTTTTGTATTTTTTTTTATTTATTATTCAAATGCTTGATGAAAGCACCTTATTCATTAAAGGACAGTAACACTCAGACCAGAATTACTTACTTGCATGGATGCGCTGCAAATTTATAGTTTTTTCCAGTTCTCTCCGCAATTTAACTTCTGCTCCGTATTTCCCAACTGTTCCATCATCCACCAGAATGAAATGGGAATGGAGATTATTTAGCACATTTAGTTTACTTAGTGGGTTTAACAAGGTTTGATATGGAGCAACCACCTAAACACAAGCAGACAATACATTTTACTTGCAGAGATTCAAATTTGTCTCAGTAAAACTCAATATTTCTAGACACAGCAAGAACTGACACATGTAAGCTTGAATTCACCAAGAGCTGCAGCAGCTTTGTTTTATGCAAGAAAACACGCAACTATCAGAAAAGAATTCTGTTCTGAAAGAGTGCACAGAAAAAAGTACCTTGAAAAGGTGTCTTTGTAAAAATTTGCTCTCACAAACATTAGTCTTAAAGACATCAAAATTTATCACCTTCTGTAAATGTGAGCTCTCTGTAATACTTCAGCATTTTTGTTATTTGATTCAGTAATATCAGCAGGAGAAAAAAAATAAGATCCAGAACTTAAGAACAAGCTCCTTCCCTATTACATTATCAGTCTGCAACTTGTTACACTAACGAACTAGCAATAAGTCACATATGTCAACGCACTTTAATATTATAGCAAGCACTTCAAAGATACAAAGCAATGAAAAAAATTCTTGGGCAGATTTGTAAAAAATAAAACAGGCAAATAATCATTTCAGTTAGGTAATTTATCCTTACATCTCTTCCAACAAGGTCATTTCTGTTTTCAATCACTCCCCATGGAGCAATCCCAATAGTGCAAATCTTTCGAGATGATCTGGAAGCGTGTTCTCTTAGAGCATCACCAACATGTTTTGCAACACCTGTTAGTGTTTGAACACAAAAAGGATTTCAATGTATTGAATGCCACATCTTGTTAAGAAATACAACTGTTTCATTCGCTAATTGGGCCAGTCCGTAAGGTTCTGGGAATCTATTTTATGCAACAGAAAAGAAAAAGCGCCCACAGTACACCTATCAAAATAGGACAAAGTACTGTGAACACAGCAAGTGTTAGCCCAGGAAGAACGACAGTGTCTTCAGAACCCTCATCTACTTGTTGAAATTGAATCAAGTTTTTCTTCTTGCAGTTTCTAAAACTGAAACCAACCAACCCTCCCAACACCACCATTCATATTGCTTTTCCTGCTACATGTTCAAAATGTATCATTTTGGTTTCTCTTGATCAAATTCCACATTTACTTCAAGATGTAGCTATTCATTCATTTAGCCTTTTGGCTTTTACAAACTATAATCTTCTTAGCTGTGCACATTCACTTGTACTTTACCTGTGTTCACTCCTCCAGTTATAATCCAGGCTCCTGTTGTTACTGCAGCTTTAATAAGACCCTTGCCAAGCAACTGTTTGATGCGTGGGTGAAGTTCAAATTTCTGCATGCCCCCATGTACAGAGATAACAAGCTTTGGCAACTCCATCTGCCATTCTTTAAGCATAAGCTGCAGAATAGCTTCAGGTTTAGTGTCATATGATAATCGCACATACTGCAGACACAAGAAGAGAGTTGATATGTTCATAAAGGAAACCACCACAGAATAAATGAGTAAAGACAAGAACCAGGATGTATTTCAGGACATACTGCCCTATCCGTGGGTATGGAAATTGTAATTTATCTTCTCAAAGCATGGCAAATGCAATAAATATGCACTCTTACTTTACACCTTTCAAAATTAAGGACAAGACAATGAACAGTTTTGAAGGCAAGTTCTAGAAAGGTAATAACTACAGAAAGATCACATTATTCCATCTCATTGGCACATCCTCCTTGGAAAAAAAAAAAAAAGGAAGTGCTGGATCATTTCTAAATTCGAAGGAATTCACAAATATTAATACTTTTGCTACCTAATAGGGAGAGGCTTGCATTTTCTTGTGAAAATTCTTACAAGAAAAACAGTTGCTAGCTTTTCCATCCCTATTACTGATGGGAAGAAAATCCAAATTCTTTAACAGGAAATTTCAATAACAGGAACTTCGTAACTTGCTGTGCTTACCAGCGTAAGATTAAGTAGATTATCAATCAGTTACAAATACTTCTGCATCTTTGATACACATTGTACAAGAGAGGAGGGGGATAACACACAGAAATTAAGCCCAATCTGGATAATGTTCTAACTGAAAAGACCACTATCCCAATAACTTTCTTTTTAGCGACCCCACTAGCAGCCATCAGAAATAACCACAAGAAACTTGCTATTTCTGTGCTCCTAAAAAAGGATTTACATCAATTTTAAGGTATGCTATAGATATGAAGGAATAAGGTATACTATAGGTATGAAGGAACAAGCACATTGCTACTACCAACAGGAAAGAATTCTGCCAAGAGCCCTTCTCTCCAGAGATATCTCATTTAGAGCATTGGATTGCTCCTGCTATTGGCTCTGCTATTCAGTTGGAGCCACAGTTGGAGCTACACAGTATCAGCTGCAAGGATAGAATTGCATGAGCATTAACTAATTTCCGTCACAACTAAAAACCCTTCACAAAATAGTTGTGGAGAATATGCCAGAATTTCCAGATTTCCACCTTTCTGTTAAATGCAACCTGCGAATTAAGAACTGTTTACCAAAACTTCGATTTACAGGCATACCTGTTTTTAACTAACCCTTCACCCAAAAAACTTGGCTGTTCTGATAGGTTTGATTATGCTGCAATAATTTTGACCAAATCTACTAGAAAAATCACGTATTTCACCTGTCCATAATTATAAATGATTTTTCAGGAAGGCTCAGATAGCAGATGTTAGTTAGCAGATTCTATAAACATTTAACAGTTATGAGTAAGCAGCAGCACTGATGAGTAAGCTGTATTTTAATGATGTCTGAAACAACGACACTGAATTATTAATGCAATGTTTTGCTGAAAGGATTAGGCATGATCACCATTTGCAACACAAAGGCAAACTCGTACATGAATTCCACTAATTCTGATAGATTTGAGTGACTGTTTTAATAAAAATAAAGAAAATAAGAAAGAATTCAGATCACGATAAAAATACTATAACAGAGGGCACTGTTTTGCCACAATATGACAAACATCATTTTCATCCTTCAGCCTCCACTTTTAGAAATTAAACGAAGCATCCACCATCTGTATAAAGATATTTTAAGTAAGAAGACATAGTTTAGAATTAACTGCCTTACATACCTTAGCCCTGTAAGAATGAGAGCCACCTTGAAAGTTGATGACGCCATAAGCATCAGTAGAGGATTGTTCTGTATGTTTTTCCACTGACCACTCTTCTATTTCCTGATCACAGTTCTCACCTAGCTTCACATCGGAGTATTTCATGGCGAGACTTGCAGTAAAACAAGCATGTTGTCTGACCAAGCGGCCACAACAGCACCTGCACCCAACCAAATCTATCATTTAGAATACTTGAACAAATATGCAATTACAAGATGAGAGAATAAATCTTTTATCTGTAACTCAGATTGGTTAGATTTAGAAAAGAAAGAAGCTAAATAATATAAAAGTCACTTTTCTAGAGCAAAACTTGTCACCATAAATATTTGAGATAATAATTAATGACAATAACATAGACAATTGCTATGCAAAATGTTGAATGCTGTGACAAAAAGTAGGAAACCAGAAGTAACTGTAAGTAGACAGGACACTAAAAACTGAAATCGATTCCTTGACCTAAGTAATTTATTAAAGTTGTATAAACAGATGATCTACATTATACAGACAGTTCTTTATTCATTAGTTGTATTTGTTTTATACCTAACCTTTCACTGCCTTGTCACTTGCAATACTGATCAAGACTTTTAAAACCACTATTATAAAAGTGATTACTTAATGGAAAAAAACCTATTCATAAATATCTTAATTAAAAGAACTCTTACCTGACAAGTTGCTGACAAATCTGACATCCTGGAAGGCATCTATAAGAAGTATTTAAATACATGAGTAAACATCAGCTTAAATTTCAAGGGATGAGTGAGAGTGGGTGGAGAAACAAACAAACAAACACAGATCAAATGCCACTCATACCACTTCACCTGCTTACAAAAAGATTACTGCCCTACAGTAAAAGGAAAACAAGCTGCAGAAGTTTGCCCATTTTAAACATGGTAACTTCTCTAATTTATGTGACTGCTGTAGACATCTCAAGCAAAAATGCATAAACGTGAAAGCTTCAATTCTGAGCTTTCAAATCACTTTTTAGTCTTTGGACCATTGGTATCTGAAGTCCAAGAACATTTCAGCCTGGATTATGCAGTACTCAAATAGAAACACTTTGCCAGGTGCCAAGAAGTTACTTAGACCAGCATTTGCTTTGACAAATTCTAACAATACATCATTGCTTCTGCACTGCTAACACATTCAAGCTGAGCTGCCTATGTGGGAAGGCTATTCCATCATTTCCCATCTGCACCTACAGAAAAAGACGTTTGAACAAATCTCATAGAACAGTGCCTTTACACAATAAGTTTATTAAACAAAAACAAATCTTTATCTTTACCTTCTTTCATATTTAATATTTATTTCGTTTTCCTGAAAATTGTTTTATTAATGTTTAATAGTAGTATAGCAGATACAAAATTCTATCGCTTGTTTTCCACAATTTTTACTTAACCACAACAATAGTTAAGAGCTAGTGTGCAAGAGCATAGAACAACATATTTTACACAGTAACCTTAAATAACGTGCAGGCTTTCAGCAGAAATAATTTCTTATTTGTGTCCTCTTTAGAAGTTACACTTGGCTACTAATCATCTACATTTCCATACTGCACCTTTAGCTTCAGACCTTCTCTAGCAGTTGTGAAAGTATATGCTAAAAGGTATGGATCAAGGATAGCTACAGAATTCTCCCATCTGCATCTCATTCTTTTGTGCTCAATTCCAGAACAGCAGCAAAACAACAGCAAGCAATGTGTCAAGTCTGAAGGGCATCTGATGGGAAAGTTGTAAAGTCCCTATATGCTGTAAATGAGTTAACCTAAAAGGGCAAGTGTAGGAGATCATTTAGTTCTTCGGGAAATGCTCTGGGAATTTTAACAGCTTCCTAATTACTTTGTTTGCAATTGTAAATTTTCCATGTACTACAATCATGGCTATAAATTCTAAATGCTTCTCACATCACGTGGTTTCAGGGAACACAGTGAACTATTTACATTAGCTTCAAAATTCTAAAGCTTTTACTTTGTTCTTTTTCTTCCTAAAAACAAATTCTTGGACATAAAACATGAAACAATACCTTGCTCCCAAAAGAACAAAGCTGATTTATAACTTATAGTTCATATTTTGATTAGACAAAACTGCCTAAAATACCAACTTAGAATCTACTTGACTTTCATCTGCAACGTAGATGTTGCGACTGTGCACATCAAGTTCACGCATTGTAGGAACAAAGAAATCATCTTTATAACAATTGCTGAAAGTAAATGTAATGTTTCTGTTGCTTGATTTCATATCTCTGAATTAGTATACAGTAAAACAGAACCAGACGTTTGGAAGATGTCCTTCATTAGTCTCAGCTTCCCCTCTGGAAATGTATTTCCCCATTTTCCAAATTCATTTTTTCCTTACAGATCCTAAAGGATGAAAAACAACTAGAAGTGATATGGAATCTTTTGATACCTGAACTATTTTTCTTTTGTTTATACTCTCTGTTTTGGAAGGAACTACTCCCACCTTCATCCCTGCCTCCAACACGATTTTCATTTTTCTTTATTCTTTCTACAAATTCTTCATCCCTTCTTATTTCACTGTCAGGTCTACTTTTATACGTTACCATACAGACTGTTATTCTTAAAATTCAGTATTTCTCTGAGACTTTCTCACTTTTCAGAACTATGCCACCGAAAGAGAACTAAAAAAAAATCATCAGCCCACAGTGTAGACAGCAAAGACATCACTAGGACTGGTAAGAAGAAACAAAGACAACAGGAGAACATTGATTAGAGATTTCTACAATGTAAAATAAATTCCAGAAAAAATAAATCCAATCAAGACACATGGAATGGCAAGGCCCAGATAAAAAACAGTGAAGGTAAGAAAACAGAAAACAGTACTTAATAGAGATTGAGTAGCTAATAACATTATGCATTCTTCCTACCTGTGGGGGTCTTTTGAACTTGGTATAATATACACGCACTCCCTCTTGGTGAAAGTATTTTCTATCCAGGATTTCTGTGACTGAAAAACAAAAAAAGGTAACACAGAATGTAAACCTTACACTAAAAAAGTGCTTTCTGAAAAAAACAGGAATTACAACTCTTTTAATTTAAGATTAAGCCAAGTAACATCTAACAAAGAAGCATTACCATTGAATGTTTTGCTATCACCCAAAAACTAAGGATACCATGTGTGACCCTAGAACAGCTCTAGCAGCATTCTCACAGTGCCTACAACTTGAGATGACCAGAATCATGAAGTAACACTAACTTGGTCTATACACAAATCTTTTTAAATGTTAGCTTTGAAGTTATTATTTAGATTTTAATAGCAAAAATTTGCAATCTGCAAATAAAGATGTAAAACACTACACGTAGTTGTTCAAAATATACTCTTCACCTAGTTGGCCAAGAAAAAAAAAACAGCTCATTTTAAAAAAAGGATAATTGAGATAAACAGTAGTTTCATCTATTTACCTCTTTTAATAGGGTAAAATTTTTATCTTGAAATTGCAGGTGAGGAATTTTTTAATTGGCTTTTCTGGTAGCCATAATCAGGTCATAACTTTTATCTTCATCAAGAAACTTTTTTTTTCAATAGAAAACGTAACATCTCCAAGTGGAGTTTAAAGTTTAAACTTGAAAAGTGTTCCAAAACATAGAATTAAGGATATTTTCTTCCTCAAATGTTTACCTGTTCTAATAACTGGTCACAGTTTCAATTCAGCTTAAGAAACTACATTACACAGTGTATGATACAACTGTGTTTCATGATAATCTCCAGATTATATGCTGTCTGCGTCAGGCTTCAGCAGCACATTGAGAAAGGAACTCAGATGGATTTTTAGCAATTCAAAACAAGATAAACTTTGGGATAGCAGTTTGCACCTTATGCAATATTACCTTAAATCCTTATTAAGATTACATTAAAATTTCTTCATTGCGGACAGCTTGCTCTGTTTTACACTTACATTTTACCTTTAGAAAACTTTGATAGAATAGAGCAAGTATGAAGTTTCTCACGGGGAAGACAGGTATGTGTTATTCACATGTACCTGTTAGAGTTCATAGAGTGGAATCTATGAAGAAATCAAGACTTTTTTTCCCATTTTTTATTAACAGGTTCAGTAAATATATATTTTTCAACCCACTGCAATTTCAAGATCAATTTAAGATAACGCAGACAAATGTTTGAAACAGGACTGTACCAGCTAGTTCAGCCCATGGAAAATTGCTCTTCAACTGCCCGCCCTCTTGCAAAACCTTTCCTAAACTCAGCAGAGCTTTCCCACATTGCTCATCATGACTGACCTCCAACATTTTGTTTAACTCAGACTACAGATCTGTCAAGGCAGCAACAAACTGCTGCTCCAGCTTCTGACCTCACGCCAGGATGGGCACCAAGTCCTTTGCAAGAGGACTGGAAGCTGCAGGGGAACTGGCGCTTCCCAGGAGACAAAGGAGAAGGGCAGGGGAACAGTAGAGGTACATCCCTGGGAAAGAATCGTGGAAGACAGAAGACTTGCACACAGGGGCTCAGTACAGCTTTAGTTCTTCTCTAATTTTCATCAGATCATTAGCAGTGATACAAAAATAAATTCGATATATAAGTAGGCATACATTTATATAAACATATTCATATTATATGGAAAACATGCACATTAGGTAGCTTATGGGTTTTTAGCTTACTTCTCAATCTGTATTTTTGAACGCTATCAAGCTCCCATCTTGGTCTTTGCGACATGAATAACAGCTCTGAAGGCTACTTTCTGCTTGGCCAAGTGTCCCCACTATTTACATGAGTATTTCTGTACTTTGTTTCTTAAAACTGAGATCTTCGTATGGATCATTATTTTAACACTGCAATAGTTAAAGCTTGCATATGAAGTCAGCACATACAAAGACAGAGAAGAGTAATTTAATACGGAAATGTTTGAGTCAGCTGGCTAAAACCATACCTTGAAGCAAGCTTTCACAACCATAACACACCAGCTATTGAAATCGGAAGTACAGAAATCACGTGTAATTACCTCAATCGCTCCAAAGCAATATTGTTTATTGTTAATAAGAAGTCATCAAAGCTGGGGACAAGGAACACATTCACGACACAACAGCAATTCTCATAACAAGCGGATGTGAAAATTTAAAGTAAAATACTGATTAGATTTGGTTTTTTTTTCCATAAATAAAGTACAGTTCCAATCACTCTACAAGGATTTCTGTTTATTCTTCAGCAGTGAAAGAATTCACAGCAGCACATGGATACACCTGTACTACTGCCATAAAGGAGGATCTACAACGTTATTAAAACAAACAGACCTTCAGTAGCACTCCTACGCTCTAATGAATATTTATCACAAGAGATTTTATAAAGAACCTGCTGATTTCAGTCTTGTTTACAGTCAAGGAAAAAGGCAGGGGGAGGAAAGGAACAAAAAGAACAGAAAGCGAGACATTTCCCATAGCTGGGTAAGGATCATGTTAAAAAACATAGGGAGAAGTGACACATAGTATTACACTCCCTGTAAACGAGAACTATTACATAACGTTGCTGAGATGGCCAGATGACGAAGGAAGATGATGTGAGGACACTGAAGTTAAGGAAGTATTGCTTAGAGGTAATGACTGCCACTAATTCGTCAGCTAAAGATTAAGTTAAAACAAGAGACTGGGTTTATATTTATATATGTGTGTGTGTGTGTGTGTGCGTGTGTACATACACACACACACACACAATACATATATATGTATATATCATTACAAACATTATCAATCTACTATAAAGAATTTTTTATTCTTACAAAAAAAAAAAAAAAAAAAAGAAAGCTTACCAGCCTCCCCTTCATCTCACATTAAGTGCTTTGTTCCTTACCCAAAGCACTACAGCAAGATGACAGCTAAATAGTGGCAGAGCTACTGTAACACCTCACCAAGCTATTCTGAAATTCTCCTTGTTCATCTCAAGTTTGAACATCTCAGTTTAAACTTATCCCAAATACTTAACGCTGGAATATTGCACACCGACCCAACAGCTCTTCTGACAACCTTTTTCTATTGAATTAAACAGCTGAATCAGGAAACTGATCTGGATTAAAAATAAATAAATAAACAGAACATTTCAGACCATGACTTCTGTGGAAGGTTGGTAACACAGATTTCATAGACCTCAGTTTCAAATTTAGAAGTGATATCATCTTCTATGGCATCTCATATTCCAGTTTTCAAATCTTTGCTTATACCATACTGTAGTTCAATACAGGCAATAGTTTTTAAAGGAAAAGATCTCCCAATCTTATTTGTCTTTCATTTAGAAATAAGGGGGCTGTATATTCTTTCCCCACTGCCTTGAGTTTTCCTAATAGCCAAAGTTTCCATCTGGGCAAAGAACAACCACGGATAGTTTCAGCAAGCCTGAAAACAGGCAGCTACAACAGAAACCATGGCAGGAAAACGCACACTATAGCACTGCCACCGAGCAGCCCCATCTGCCTACATCTCAACCAACCAACAAAATAAAACATTTGTAGAAAGACTTTCTGTACTCAAGAACGTCCTTTAGCTTGTCTATTCAAGGAACTGCCTGCTAATAAGTTACTACTTCTTATGTAACCATACACACACTTATCTAAGAAACTCACTCCATTGGTCAAACATGTGCTGTATCATGGGACTGAACTGTGATCTCTGCTCAGCTAACACACAGCTGAGCACCAGGCTCCTGCAGATACAGCCGAAAGGCAAAATTCCAGACCAACTGTTATCTTACTGCTTCTGTAATCATGTTGAATAAAACCAAATGAATCCAAGCTAGGACAAATATGGGATCAAATTAAGGTAATGCTGATCAAATAGCTGGGAATTCATAAAACTCCTTATGGCAAGAGGTGACATAAGTAAGATCTATGCTGGATCTCACTGCAAATATTTCCAGCAGCTTCAAGCAGACAGCAGGCATGGTGCTAACCTTGTTCTCACTACCATCTAGCAGTATTGAGTTACCTGAGAGGTAGCTATGCATACATATACATATAACAAAGTTCTGTATTGAAAAGTCCTGAGAGCACAGCCCATTTCCTCAAGAAAACACCTAGAAACTTGCAGAAAGTCCTCAGGACTTCTTTATTAACATTAAATACGTAAGCGGATGGGAACAGAAATGAAAAGGGTAGCAGATGCATGGCACCTAACTGCCTCATGTTCATTTTAAACTCTCGGCTCCAGCAATCTTCAGACTTGCAACTCACCTGCTTTCCTTGCAATTTAAAATTACATACCTCTGTAATTATTGTTTGTTTGTTGGCTGCCTGTTTGTTAGTTTGGTTGGTTTTTTTTTTTTCTTAAAGGAGAGAGGAAGAAAACAAAGCATTTAGTCACACAGCATTACAAACTGCGTTTAGAAGATGGCTGAAGAGTAGTGCTGCTTGTCCACAGAATACACAACACACACAGAACAGCCACAAAATTTGCTCTTGAATCAATTAAGATACCAGTGAGCCTGAACAAGTTATAAGTAACGTCTGTTGTAACCTGTTGTAAAATCACATGCCTAAATATTATCATAATGCCAAACCATATTTATGAAGTGTGCTTTCATCTATTGCAACAGAAAACAGAATATAAAATGTCACTCTCAATGACGGATACTGCATTACTGCATTAACTTGTAATCCTTGTTTAATTTTTTTTATTATTATTATTTTAAAGGGCTATTTTACCATCAATCCACATCTGGGTTATTTTTTTTTATTATTCTGAAACAACCACGAGTCTCATCTGCAGGAGGAGGTGATTTCATTTATGTTTTCCCCACACACAGCACAGCATCTCCTGTCACAGAACCTGCACAGCCCAGACACAGGCAGGTCGCATTGCTCCAGGTGTCTTCGCTATGTTGAAGATCCTGCTCTGAGCAGAACAGTTGACCTGGCTTACACTGTACTCGTAGGAAACCAAGCGGCTCTAGTTCTCTGGGTTGAAATATTTCGCCAGTGAAAGCAGCGACTTCAGACCTGAAAATGCTGGCCTCAACAGACAAAAAGTACTATTTTTACTTCAAATAAGAACTGTTGAAGAAGCAGGGAGGGAAAAAAGGATAGGAGTATCTTCTGTCAATTCTACTGCAGGGCACATTCAGAAACAAATCTCAACTGAGCCAGAAAGCACAGATATGCATCTCTGTATCAATGGCTCTCTTAGTGCCGAAAACAAATCTTCAACAATCCTATTCTTTACGGAACAGTTCAGGAGATTTGCTCTGAACAGTTTTCACAGCAGCCCAGGTCTCTAACAGAGCAGCTATTGTTTTGTCAAGTTCTTCTCTGACATAACACAGCCACCACTTAACTCACCAAATCCGTCTGCAGTTTTGGATGCAAAGAGTACTTGGGATTTGTCAAAGGCGATTTTTACAGTGTTCTCTCAAACTTGATGAAAATGATTCTAACGTGCTGTTTAGAACCTGGGCGGCTCCTGTGGGAATTTTTCCACCAAACAAGTGCAAAGAATGAGTTGGTTTTCTTTTTTTTTGCAGACTTAAGTTTGAAGGCCACAAGTTCATATACAGACCTTAATATTCCAAAGCCTTCATTTTTCATCCCCATAAATCAGAATTAAACCCACATATCTCATAATGCAGGAACATTTTTCTTACTTTCAGACACAATCCACTTCCTCCGTTATGAAGGAAGCTGTTTCAAAACTGCAATATCATGGAGCTCAGAACAAACCAAAGTAGCCTAATGTGGGAGAAGAGAGCAGGGGAGGAAGGAGCAGTCACTGCATTCTGCTCTTTGTTTCCCAACTCTGAACTACAGAATTTGGAATTTTATTAAGAAAACTGAAGATAAACCAGTTTTGCTGCTGTCAATCAGGGTAGATAAATTGATTTTAGCATTGTTTACATTCACTATTCTACAGACTAATGAAATAAGCAAACAACATTCAACTCTTCTGAAGAATCAGAATGGTTTTCTATGAGCTCCTAGATCAAACAAATCTCAGTGTATTACACAAATACACCATACGCTCATACACCAAAGCTATGATCTAGAAGTAACAAACCAGGAATTAATCACTGAGTTTTCAAAGGAAAGGAAAAGAACTCTCCAACCCCAAAATTTAAAGCCTTTATTTCAGATGAGACAGGTGAAACAAAAGGACAGAAAAGGAGCACATAGGAAACCCCAGGGAAAATACAGCTACAGCTTTACAGCCCGCATTTTTAACTTTAATACCCACTTTTATTTGTTCAAATGAGTGACTCTATTTAAAAAAAATAAAGATAGTAAAAGCACACAGAAACGTTTTCAAGCCCATCGAACACTCCCAACTTATTTCTTCCAGTCCCTCATTCAAAACTCATTTTTAAGGATGTCCAGGCACCAATATAAAACAATCCCAAACGGCTTACATTTTTAAATACACAATCTACTTTTCCTTCCTCAACCACAGTGATAAAACTGCATCGTTTTCACCTCCCTCAGCACTGATTTATCTGCAGTCCACAGCTATTCTTATCTTCTTGTTGCCAGCACATTACAAGTCTACGCACCAGCAGGAAGGTAAAGTTAAGTCAGCACACTTACCAACACTAATGAAACGATGCCAAGTCTTTTTTTTAAGTGGGTCAGTTAATTTCTATGAGTATCAAGGATGGTCCTTCTCCCTGGTCCTTGCTGTAGGGCACAGCAGGTCATTCTGTTCACATCTGCTACAAGCCCTGCATTTTCTGCCTCATCATATTTACTGCACAAGAGAATTAGTTCAGTTCATACTCTCCACTTCTCGCAAATACAAGGCTCACCTCATGTAGGCCATGCAGAGTGTATGAACAGGCATCCCATTAACTCCTGGTTTATTTTTGGAAGGAATAAGATTTGGAGCAAGTTATCAGAGGTAAAACAATCTGCAGAGCCTGGATCTGCTGGCTGTCCCTTCCCCATCACACAGGGAGTACAATCACAGATGTGAAAAATGAGCAAGCTCAGGAAGTACAGTGGTGAGGAAGGACTCCTGACACCTTCCAAACAATTAATCCCACCCTCAAATTTTCTTTCAAAGCATAAGCTGAGTTCTGGCTGCCATTATTCAGAGGAAGCATAGAGGCTGCAAATTGACTTCATGTAATGCAGCAAAGACAGATTTCAGTTCTGTTTGGACTTCAGATTTAAAGAAGGTCCTCTCTTTTTTGTTCAATGAAGTGCAAGAACATCTGATTAATTAGTTATATGCTAAAGCACATTAGAATGATAAAAATAAACTGCAATGGCATACGTTGTTGGTCTTGCTCTACCACCTATTACCCTGCTTTGTTGACACATCTGACTTATTTTTAATGTCATATGAAGACAGGGACTTCTCTATCATCACAGCTTGGATTTTGGTGCCCGCTGACCCAAGCAGGCTATTATTAACCCACTAGAGCATTGGAATTTTGTTATCACTAAGTGATGTTTGACATAGCTGGCCTCAGACAACCCTGTCAGTACCTTTAAATTAAAAATACCTTAAAATTAAAAACAAACAAGAAAGGCTTCCACCCATGTTTAAATTACTACAGATCTATAATACTTCTGAGTAGCATAGGTGAGAGGAAGAGCAGAAGAACATACCAGCGTACATGCCAAGTAGGTGACAGCACCAGATCAATGTTAAGCACGATGAAATTTCAAATGATTTGTCTTTAGACACAGTAACAAGGAGAACCAATTTATGATTACAACCAGAATCATCAGCATCAGGAACAAGGCTCATCAGCAAATATGCAGTCAAAGAGCTGCCTGAAACAGATCTGGAATTTTGTTCACTTTTATGTAGTCAACACAACTCACTTTATGTAGTCAACACAACTCAGATTAGAGAAATTATTGATATTAGGCTAGTTTTAAATTATGAGCATTTGACTTGTGATCTGACAGAGACAGGAATTAGTCATACAATCTCTGAAGTGCCTTTATTTTCTTGGTAAGAGGAGCACATGAGCTACTCACGGACAAGATCAGTAGCTGTGGTAGGGTGTAGTGTCTTCACTCCTGTTCTCTGTATTCTCTGAGCCTGCACATTTGTGCACACAAGTAAGACATTATTTGCTAGCTACAGTAGCTACCATTCCGGTCAACTCCACAGCAGAGTTGTTAGAGATGAAAACAGGATGGAGAAAGTAGAATGAGAGGGAAGCAGATTAGGAGAAAACAAGAATTAGCTATAGTTCAGTTCACCTGATATAGAATTACAGATTTCAGTATTCTGACATTCAGCTCATTAACAAATTACTAGACTCAGTTAGGCTTTCACTGCCTGTCAGCACAAAGAACTAGCTCACATAACAGAGCTAGCTAAGCTTGTGGTTGCTCAAGAGTGTACACTGACTTCAACCCTAATCTCCAGGCAAAGTAACGCAACAGCATTCTATAGACACCCACTGACCTAACTCTTATCAGAAGATAAAGTTCCCCACTAAAAATATGTGGGCAGTTTCTGTTTATTCTAGAAAAGCACAAAGAAAAAAGTTAAGTGTGTTTATCAAGGCAAATGTAAAAGTAACTTTTTTTTTTTTAAACAGAAATTATATATAATCCTCATTTATAGGCACACTTCTAATGATTTCCATCCTGTTTCTGGGATGAACAATCAGTTGTTTGAGCTACTTGATCTTATTTTCTTGGTTTCTCACAAGGCTAATCTAGCGATCCATTCCAAACGGCTGCTCCCTAACTGAAAGAAGGTCAAAGCAATGCTGGTAATTCCATAGGATGTACAATTTGCAGACGCAGTCTTTTCTCTTGGCTTTTGTTAAATGCACAATGATACAGTTATCCTCTGCTGAAGGAGATGGAAGATGTAACAGAGATGTTACAGATTTTACAGCTCTTCTACCCAGTGTTAATGCAGAATTGCAGGCTTCCCACAAGAACAAGCTACCTGTAACACATGTATGTTAAATACTACAAGCCTAAATAATCACTCAAATTAATCACTCAAATTAAATGCATGATTATTTTTATTTATTTATTTATTTGCAGGGTGTAGGGAAGGCTAATCTAAATGATACTGTAAGATCACAATACCACTTCAGCTGTTTATTTTCATTTTTTTCCAGCTACTCATTTCCAGTTAAATCCACCAACATTGAGTGATATGTGGCACAGAGCCCTGCCAAAGATGGATTAAACTGCCTTGAGCTCCTCAGCAGCTCACTGAGGGAAAGGAGTGAAAGCAGACTAGAATTCTAGAATAAAGTCAAGCGTACTGAGGCGGTGTTCCGGCAATAGCAAAACAAAAAGATAATGAGAAATACTTGTTTTAACAGATGCAAGCCTTAAAGTCATACAGTGCAGGCACCATCAGAGAAGACAAGCTGAGCAAGTCACCACTGTGCCCTCCCATCCTCTCCCCAGACGTGCCCCTGCCTCTTCCTCCCACCAGAAGTCCCACACCAGCTCTCTGGAGGTCACCCAGCTCCCCAAGCCTGCATAACATTATTTCCAGGAAAGCAGATAGCAAGTAGCTTTGACGTCAGAATTAACTGATTCAGATGCAAAAACTAAGGCAGCAGAAAGAACCACATGGTCACAATGAGAGTGGGAACAAAGGAATTAAGGCAACCCCATTGGCAAACAGCACAGCTGATCTAAGAATACCGTCAAGATCCATCCAAATAATCTCCCAGAGCACACTTAGCCTAGGCATTCAAGGAAAGATCACAGATCTATCATGAAAAAAGGCATTCTTTTTAAGCAACTGCCTCCTGATGTTCAGGAAGGAAGGGAATCTAAGCTGCTGTTGCCTTATTTCTTGGAGAGCTGCCAGCAAAGGAAGAACACATTGCCTAAGGTCACGTATTAGGTGAGCAGATACCCTGGGTTTAAGAATAACATTCACACAATCACAAAATTGGAGGGGTTGAAAGGGATCTCTGGAGATGATGCAGATCAAATCACTGCTAAAGCAGGTTCCCTACAGCAGGTCACACAGGGAAGCGTCCTAGCAGGTTCTGAATATTTTCACAGGAGACTCCACAGCCTCTCTGGCAGGCAGTGCCGTGGCATCCTGAAAGTAAAGAAGCTCTTCATTTCTGTATGGCCTTCTTTGCCCCAAGGACGTACTGCTGGCTCACGACCATCCTGTTGTCCACCAGGGCACCCAGGCCATTCTCTACAGGACAGATTAGCCCCTAACCTGTACTGATGCATGTGGTTATTTCTCACCAAGTGTGGACTCTGCACTTGACCTTGCTGTCTCCACACAACTCTCCAGTCTGTCCACGTCTCTCTGAATAGCAGCATGGCCTCCCAATGTGTCAGCCACTCCTCCCAGCTTCATATCATGAACAAACTTGCTGAGGGTGCATTCCATTCCTTCATGCAGGTCACTGATGAAGGCACTGAACAAGACCAGACTGACCATCGAAAAGCACCACTGGATACAAGCCTAAAACCAGACTCTGCACGGCTGATCACAACCCTCTGAGGTCTGCCAGTCAGCCAGTTCTCAACCTGCCTCACTGTCCACTCACATATCCCACACATCCTAAGCTTACCTGCCAGGATGCAATGGGAGACAGTGTCAAAAGCCTTGCTGACGTCAAGCTACATGACATCTGCTGCTCTCCCCAAGTCTTGTACATTTTCTACACCAGGAAGAAAGCACAGCCCAAAGTTTATAGTATTGTCACTTGTCTAGCAAGTGACTGTGATTATTTTCACAGCAAATACTTCTCATGGTCTACAAAACAGCAAATACAACCAGACTGATGCATTCAAACAATGATTTGTTTGTTAGCAGAACAGTCATCTGTAACACTAGCTTGGAGCTGAAACCAGGACATGCATGCTCAGTGCTTTCTGCCTTTTCCCTACATAACCAACCTAACAACACCACACTGTTCTACTAATGCATTTGAAACAACTACATAGAATTTAGAAGTGAAGAGTCCCTCAGCTCTACATAAAGAGGTAGAACTTAAGAATAAAACTGCGTGCATACAAGTTGATTTTCTTACAGCTTAAAAACTATCAAAGGATTTTTCTGCATAACATTTTTATAAAAGGAAGAAAAAGTAAGGTCAACTGCTCAACGAGGCAAAGGCATAAATCCTCATCAAAAGCATTTCTGAAGCTGGAACAAACTAAAGGACAAAGGTTAGTTAAGGGGATATTCCATTTTTCAATGCCTCTGGCTACACTGCCAGTTTTGGAGGTTAATGTCCACCCCTATCTCCACATCTTTGCTTAGTGTCTCTCTTCCAGGCCAAGGCAAGTGTCCAAAAGGCTGCCCCGTGAACTTTTGTGAAACATGAAAGTTTTCAGCAGCGTCAGCAAACAACAGCTTGTGAAATCAGGAAGAACAAGCCCCTTCCAACTAGATCTGCATCCACAGGTACTGCAACACGAGACCATACTAATTTCCTAGAAAGTTGTCTAGAATATTTGTCAGCTTTGGTATCAGCAATTCAGTACTCTTTCCCTAGGACAAGATTACTCCTATGAGAAAGAATTCCTTCAAGATAAACACCTCCCAGACTTTCTGGGCTGAAGCTCACCCTCAGCCACGCAGCCTTTTAATGCTTTTAGTTCAGTTTTTTACTCTTGCTATTCAACAGAATTCTGAAATCTACTGTTTGGACAACACTACAGTTGGGGAACAGAAGAGAAACTGGCAATACTTCGTAATTTAAAATATCATCAGCCGCATCCACTTCTGTAGGTTAACTAACTTTCATAATTGAAGAGAAAGCTGATTAACAGTTCTGCAATTACACAACTGGTATTTTTAGGCTCCAATTACATGTCACTTAGGCACATAACTTAACCTATTTAGGTGATTGAAGTTATGCCCAACAGTATTTGCATGATCACAGCCACCACTGGGCCAGCCTTTGAAAGGAAGCTGGGCTTTTTCAGACTGGCTCTAGCCACAAACTAGTTTGCTGGATTGAGCTTACTACACAAAGCTAATTAGACATGCGATTTTAATGATGTGGTACATCAACATGACTGTCTTTGAACTTGGTCACATGGTTGCTGTGCTGAGCTTTATTAAACTCATTAGCAGAACACAGCTTCACTCTCTCCTACCCCAAATGAACTGGTTCAGGTTCTTCAGAAATTTAAACAAGGATGGGAATAACATGAAAAAGCAAATAAGCACATTAACATCATGGAGGAAGAAAAAAAACCAACAAAACAAATATTTTATTTTGCGAGAGCAAATACTTTGTTCTGTTACCAGCAGTGCATCATTTGCCATTACAAACAGCTTGATGGGAGGGATTTCCACCTTCGTTCAGGCTTAGTTCACAAAGAAAGACTGCAGCACAGCATATTCTGAAAAAAAATGTTAGCTAACTTATACTTGGTAGAGAATATTCAGAAAAGGTCAAGGAAAACATCCTCTCCAAACCATAATTATTCAAGCATCGCTACTCCAGGCGTGCAGCACCATTAGACAAAGTCTGCAACACAGTTTGGTTTATATTTTGATGAGGCTACAGAACCTGATTGGTGCTGGCACAGCTCCATCCATGTCAGCACACAAAGCTGTAAGATTTAGGAAACAATCCTGAGGAGAAGGTGATATGCAGAGTAATCACAAGTTACCAGTGTGATGGCACAGATCAACTCTCAGAACAAGCTTCCACAGCAAATTCACAGCTAATGTCAAGTTTGGGGTGAAACAACCCCATTTCCCTAAGATCCCATCATATCTCATACCAGCGCCGGCATTTACACAGTCATGTGGAGAGCAGATTCAGGGAAACAACTGACAGAGTGACAAGATTTTTATTCAATTCAGATCTTGGAAACAGCTGACTGACTGAGCAGAATGATGCACAAAGGGAGGAGTGGAAGGGTGACAGTTAGGGCTTAGAAGGGTTTACACCACAGATGTGCAGCCTTTGGGCTTGCCTGGGCCACATTGAGGGAAGAGAAATTGTCTTGCCTGCATATAAAATACAGTTAATGTATATAACTAACAAAACAAGAACAAGAACTTACAAGAACAACAGAAACAAAAATAGTGGGATAACTGACCTTGTTTTTGTGAAACTAAGTCTGGCTCAGTGGAAGTGGTTGCAATTCTCTGTGAACTCTCAAGGCATTTTTCAGAGATTTTTGATGAAATGTTATTCTTCCTGTGCTTCATCTCTGAAAATTGTTGTTCACAAATGTACGTACCACCAAAAAGTAATGGCATAAATAAGGTGTGATTATGAAATGAGAGATATTCTTCTCTGGTAAGAGAGGTCTCATAAAAGTCTAGTAGCAACATGACCAATGTCTTCTTTGAGTTGAATATCTGACTGCAATTCTATACATTCCATTCGAAAATTTTCAGATAGTGTATTTATGTTAACTAACAACAGAGTCAGAAAAGTACCAAAAAACTGATCATTTTTCTCAGCAGTCTTGAAACCTATTCTCAAATTCCTTTATGAAAACAGAAAGCAGGACTGCGTATTTTTCACTATTCATGGGAATGTTTTTAGCCAACATATCAACACACACAAAATTATTTGCCACAACTCGAGCTAGAACTGCGCTGCGCCCCGTGCCCTGACTTCAGCCCAGGCAGTGTTAACAGCACACCAATGGCTCGGCTGTTGCTGAGTGCTGGGGACACGCCTGGGGCTGTGCCAGGCCACGCGTGGCCCAGAGGTTGCACATGCCTGGTTTAGACTGACCTGCAACCACACCTGAGCATTCTAGCAGATCTAGGAGCGGCTACTACAGATGTTATGGTGTTGAACATCAACCTCACCGCTTACCTGAGATTATTACTCCGTCATACATGTATTCACACCTCAGGTACTCCAGGACAGTCTTGGGAATTAAACTGTCAGTGTAGTGAGGAATTATTGGAAGATGTGGACTGAAGTCTAAAAGTGCCCTGAGTCTTGATATTTTTAGGCAGTAAATGCTTTTGAAATACAGTTCTCTCAACAGAGCAACTAAAAATTCATTTACAGACCTACAAGTTTAAGTTTTAAAAGACAAGTTTGTCAAATTTGCATTCCACAAAAACCAATTAACACCTTACAGTACTAATATTAGGAGGAAGAAAACTTTGCAGGTATCAGGATAAAGACTGATAGTCAAACATGGACATCCAAGACAGTGGACCCTAAAGCAAGAACTGCTTCTGTTCATCTCTTAGCTAAGGCAGCAAGAATCAAGTAGACAAGATTAAGAAAATAAGTACCTGTTGGCAGAGAGAGAAGTGGGAACAATGCATGAAACAAAAGCCAGTATTCAGTTGCACTAACTGTTGTGTTAGAACTGACTAAACTGTAACTGACACTTTCCCAAGGCTTGAAAAATTACAGAGTTATATCATGGTGAAATACTCAGCTAGATTAATTTAATTAATTTACAACTATATTTAGTTGTAAATGTGAAAGTGTTCCTGGAAAGGAATGTATTGGTGCACAAGAGAAAATACATAGAAGCAGTAACCAAGGACCAGGCTGCCAGAGTCCCTGAAATAGCTCCCATGTTCTCTAATACAGAAAGAGGCTGCACACACTCACTCTTGCACTCACATGTGCCACCACATCAAGGGGTTTCTGAACACCCGGAGCTTCCGCAGCCCGCGGCACCAGCACTGCACCATTGACAGGAACACTCGCAGCTCCAGGGTCTGCAGCTCCAGTGCCTGTCAGGCCACGACAAAGCCTCGCATCAGAGCAGTCACCCCAACGTAACTAAAGCTCAGCTGCAAAGCATTGCGAAGTCTCAAGTCAGCCTGAGGATAAAGAAAGAAAAAAAGATAGAAAAGAGGAGATGGCAACCCATATGATGGAGGATGCATCAAAGTCACGTATCTGGGAACTCTTCCAGCTGTTGGAAGAGATTAAAAGGAAATTCAATGTCACTCAACAGCTGCAGAGAAGCCAGGAGATGTTTCACCACTTCCAGGGATAAATTTTGAGAATAGTCAATTCTTCTTCAATTGCCCAAAATGTTTTAATCCAGTTCATGCATTTCAGAAAAAAATATATGCAACCCATTTTAAGACCTGTTAATCCTGCATCTGGGCATTTTCTACACCACTCTCAAAAGGGAGATGACTTCAAAAGAACACAGGCAGCAGTGCTGCCATAGAGGTAACAATGGCACTTGAGGAGAAGCTTCAGAAATGATTTCTCTACTTGCCCCTCAAAACCAAACTTTTTCTGGGTTTGTTATTTTATACTTTAAAGTGCGATTTTGTAATTATTAGCAGTAAGTCCAGACATTGGTAAGATTCACATCTACAATTTTCAGATGTAGGCAGTCTATGCACACAGTTACCCACGTTATTTAAAATTATGTGTTAATCATTCTTGAACACGTTGCAAAACACACGATACGAACTGGAATAAAATCAGCACTGCACGTAAACTGGTGTTCTCAACAGACAGGCTGAAAATGAAGTTGCAGTAAGGTTGCACAGGTTCCACATCGGCTGTTTCTGAAATAATCTTCAAGTCGGATCATCATGTGAAGACATCACTTGTCAAATGACACACAAGAGAAAGGCAACTTCATTACTGAACAAAACTGTGACTTTGCAACTATAGAAATTGAACTAATGTGTCCTAGCACGTGTCACCTACCATCCTCCTTCAACTGAAATAAAGATGGTCTGGGATGCACTAACTCAGCAATCACACTTTTTCGCATGCATACCGTTCAAACATTTCAGAAAATCCTCCTTCAAGTAAGTTCATAAGAGTGAATAGGAAAAAAAAAAAAAGCATTGCTCTTAACATAAAAGTAACCCATAACACTAATCTGACTTCACAGAACAATTTATTGAAGAAATTCTGTTGGTAGTCTAATTTTGGGAATAAAAAAAGTTTAAAAAATTACAAACAGTATTAATATTTAATCCAGACCTACCACCTCAGTAATGTGAATTTTGTATTAGTTAAGGGGAAAAAAATGCATGAGTTGGCTTCTAAGTTAAATCAGCTCTAAAATGCTGCCAAGTTGCTACTGTACTTGCTGTGCTCCTTAGCAATTAAGGGTTACATTCACCTTACAGTCTATTCCTACAACGTCCTCTCATTGTAAGCTGTCAAATCATTGTTCATGTGTGAACATTCTAGCCCTTTGGTAAGGCAGCTTTGCAAAACTCTCAGCACCACAGTCAGCACCACAGTTATCTTTCTACCTGTATTTCTCATACATTTGAAGCACTTTTCCCCCAGTTCTTGAGAAGGAACAAAAGGATAACTGAACTGCGTTTACTGCTGAGTTTTCCTCTGATTTTTTATGTCATTATCCCTTCAGGAGTACACTGCCCACTCATTGGAAAGAACAGACGGGCAAGGAACTTCCTCTGCTTGCCTACAGCAATGACACAATCTGCATCCTCCCTACTTCCGTGCAAAAATTACAGCAGCCGGGGAAGAAAACAGCAAATTAAAACCACAAACTTCAGCTGAGCTGCACTATGGCTCTAGCAAAGCTGGGAATTAAAGCAAGCGGATCACACCCCTGCTTTCACACCCCTGCTTTCAAACAGCTTGTCTCCACTTCTACGCGTTACCAAAATATAGGTGTAAGGGAGACTGGAGGAGAAAAAAAAAGGGGGGTAGGGAGGTTAAATAATTTCCAGGAGAGGTTGAAGATGATATATCGACATGCCACCTTGACCTGTACATTCTAATTATCGAGGTGTGAGCCCATCTTTTTTGCTAAGTGATCAAACCCATCTTCCCTTTGAACTTTCATTAGAGGGAAAGAGGGGAAATGATCTTTAATCGAGAGAGCAATATTTATTCTGACTTTGTTATTACTTTTTGGTGATCAACAAAGCTATTTAAAAAAACATGCATTTACTTAAACACACAGACTTAAAAAAAAGAAAGATCCAGTTAGTTGCCTTCAAATGGAGAGAGGTTTAACTGAAGAAACAACCCCAAGATAGAAAACCAAGTGCTTCCTCTGAAATGTTTGAAATTCACACGCTAGTAAAAAAGTCAACTTTCAGAACTCTGTAATGGAGAATTACTGTCTATCTTCCTCTACCCTTCAATATGCTTAGCAAAAATAAAAAGTACAAAACAAATTCACCTTAACCCAATCAATTATGCTAGCTGGGGGATGCTGCTAAGTAAGTAGGTTTTGCTATTATTCCTCCATCCCTAAATCACTTAAAAGAGCTCAAAAATCTTTATCAGAGCAACTGAACAGCATAGTGCAAGTTGTAAGTTCTGTGTAAAAAGATCACATTCCATTAGGACTGCAAAAGAACTCTATTAGGAAATAAAACAGAGTACAAGACTGTGGGGAATACAGTGGTAAAGAAACATTTGGAGCCAGTGAAGAAAGCAACAAACCTCTTCAGAGCTCATCCCCAGGTCAGTCAGTGCTACCTGCTATTCCTTATAGAAATTATGAAGCATATCATCATTGTTAAAGGCCACTGCTACTCAGGAGAATCAGGGGGGGAAGAGGGACATTATCTTTAATGACCATAAAACTGTCTTATCCAAATACATACAGTGACATTACTCAATAATCTATCTAATGAAAAGCCAGCTGACATAACTTCAACCAGGGAAGCTACAATGCACCAAGTATCTCTCTTACTCACTAGTCTAGAGACTCCTGGAATCAGAATTTGTCACATTTACACAATTTTGAATGCTGTGAATACATAAGGAAAAGAGAAAAAGAAAGGTAAGAAAGGCAAAGTTGCTTATGATAAACCAAACATGAAAATCAAGGGCAGGATCAGATGACAGTGGTTGAATCTCAGCTTTTTAAGAGAACTATGGAGATTAATTAATAAAAATGCCATTCCAAACAATGACTATCAGAGTTTAATACTTATTAATGCAGAATAGATTTAATTTTATTGCTGTATGCTAATAAAATGACAACTTTCCTAAGAAGACATAGCTTTCCATGTAACATTAAGGAGTTCACTTCTCCTGCTGAGTGTCTCCCTGTGAGACAGAATTATTCAGATTAGAAACAAGAAACATGACCTCAAAGGTAAAACTTCAGTTCTGGAAAACACATACGTTATCTTACTGCCTGTTTGCCTTTAAAGAAGTGGAACAAAAAATAGAACCAATGTTACTTCTTTCAGCAAATTAGTATGGCACACAACTATTGAAGCCAAAGTAGACACATTTAAAGGAAAAGAGATTCCAAAAGAAATAAAAATCTCTCTCTCTCAAAAAGAGATACATTTTTCAGGTTAAGTACATGATATCATTCTCTTGATTTTGCAGTGCACAAGCCACTAAGTCTTTAAAGTCTGGAACTTCTAATTTGGGCTTATCTCAGACAAGATGCTGGCACTGTCAGTTTATTAAAAGTGCCACTTACGATTTAATACCACCAGGTGTTAAACTCCTAATTAGACTAATTGGAGTCTTTCTGGGAAAGAAAATTCAACTTACTATGCAAAATTCTGTCAAGCATATAAATCACAGACTATCAGAGCATATCTCTTCCCTCCACACATACTTCTTGACACATCTGCTTAGAGAGTACAGGTGTAAAATGGGCAACGTCAAACCCGACTATGTTAGTATGAGTTATGTTGGCTTGCTTAGAAAATATTCAGCTGTCACAATGGTCCAGTAGAAGTAAAATCACTAAGAGAATGCATCTCATGGAAGGACATGAAAGAGAAGCAGGCAATTTTCTAGCCTTAGTGCAAAACTTTCAGGAGAGAAAGAAGCGCAGCAAGGGGTAAAGATAACCATGAGAAAGGAGAGGGGTTGGGATGCTGAAATCTATCACACCAGCACAGCAAAGCAAGCAGGGAGGAACTAAGACAAAAAGGTGAATATGGCAAGACTAGAACTACAAAGAACATCAAGGAACAAGAAAGGCAGAAGTTTAAGATGCAATAGAGTACTGCAATCCAAGAGGTAATCCGCATGGGAAATTATCTGACAAAATTTTTAAATATAAGTGAGATATCTGTTAAAGGTTAGGTCACATTTCAAGGTACCTTCAGATGCTTCTATTTGTACAATGAGTATAAATTACTCTTCCAAGCAAGCTAAAAAAAAAAAAAAAATCAAAGTAAAATATCAGGAAACGGAAGTAGAAATAGTACAAGAACTGCCTGAATACTTCCACACGCACAAAAGGCTTTTTCCCCCCCACTTTAAATAGCAAAGTCGAGTGGCATTGTACCAGAAGGTAAGAGGGGTGATGCAGCACATACTTATCTCACACGTACACTCTTAAAAAATAAAAATAAATAAAAAGCTTAACTCTCAACAGCCACATTGAGCTGCTCACTCTTCAGAACAAACCCTGATTGAGGGCTGGACACCTTCCAGAAGTTCTTAAAAGCTGCTACAAAGTGATGGAGCAGCAGAAAAACTTTTAGTAAAATAAACCTCCATAGGATGTCCTGTAACAGGTTGTTTATCTGGGCTGACTGAAGAGTAGTTACAAAATATCATGTATCAGGCGATAACCACCAGGAAAGCATAAAAACACTGCAAACAGGTTACAAAGGATAGGTTTACGAAACTGTCATGGCTAAGACCCATCAGTATGTTTCTAGGTCAAGAGAGCCCAGCAGAATGCCAGAACTAAACTTAAAAAGCCAACACCCCGGAGCTGAAGAGCAGAGCAGGGCTCAGGTGCAAGGCAATGAGTGCTCCTTTCAAGGACAGAAGGCTGCACTTCTAGCTTCCTTCCGAAAGAGCTTCAGATTTTCAGACTGTAGAAAAGCCTCCATTTCTATGTAGCTGACAGATACGGTCACACTTGTAAGTGGGAACCCGCGTGGTTTTGAGCAATATACTGCAAAATAAAGCACCACTCTATTTAACATCAAACAAAGCATCTGAGGAGAAGTTCCAGCAGTGTCAAAATGCACGGATCTCTCCCCACACTCAGATTCCCATCACGACGTGAGAGCACTTTTGGCTCACTCCAAATTCAGTAATTATCGACTATGAAATGAACTAATAAAGATGAAGAATTGAATTTAACTCCAGAGCCAGAAGCAGCACCAGAATTAAAACTGTTTTCTTCGCAGAGATCCCCGCACCTCTTTGTAAGGGTGCACGCTGCCCAGGACACGCGATAACGCTTATTGCTAGAAAGATGAAAGAAGAACCGCATCCCGAAGAACCGAGCACGTGAACTCTATCAGCAAAAGCCATTATGACGGATGGCTTCCGAGCGGCGCAGCCCCGGCTCTCAGGGCATCAGGGCGGCGCTACCGGACCCGCGGGCACCGCGCGGAGAAGCTACAGGAACGACAGGCGCCTCACCCCGCGGCTCGAGACAACGCGGGAGAGCAGGGCCGGGCCGGGCCGCGCCGCCGGCGGGCGCCGAAGGGGGACGAGGCCGGGCCTCCCCTTCCGGCACGGCGCTGACAGCCCGGGATCTCCCGCCCCGCCGCGGAACGAGCGCCCGGAGCGTCCGGGCCGGGTCCCACTCCTCCGCCCCCGCCGCCCCCTCACCATTCTCCTCAGGGCCGGGCTGGGTCTCGGCGCCGACTCTGGCTCTCCTCCCGCCGGGCAGCTCCTGCTCGTGGTTCGGCGTCGGCGGTGGCGGGGCCTGTCTCCATCTATCGGGGCTGAGCTCGGCGGCTGCGGAGGGCCGGGTGGGGAGAAGCCGGGCGAGGACGTCGCTCCCGGGGTGGCGGGAAGAGCGGGGCGAGGAGGACGGCGTTAGCTCGGCTCCGCACCGGGACCCAGCGCTGGCGGCGGCCTCGGCCCGGCAGCTCTTTCTCATAATTGTGCGACTCGGCCGGCGAAGAGCCGCGGCGCTGCCGCGTCAGCGCGCACCGCCCCCGGGAGGAGGGAGGGGGGCCGCCCCGCCCTGCCCTGCCCGCCGCTTCCCGCCCGCCGCGTGGCTCCTCGCGGCCGCCCTCAGGGCGGGGCGGGACGAGGGCCGAGCTTCGGCCTTCCCGCTCGGCGCTGGGGCTCGCCGGCGTCCCGCAACACCCTGACACGTTACATGGCTGCCGGGGGCCCCGCGCGGCCCGGCCCTCCCGCCCCTCAGCCCGAGGGCTCGACACCTTTTTGATCCGTTGTTAGTGCAAACACGTGAGCTTTAGCAACCATCTTCAAAGTGACAAACGCATTTTCAAGCTCAGTACGAGCAAAATCAGAGCGGGCTGCATCCATTCTACCGTTACCACAGCCCACACGGCGCCCAGCCTGACCGTGACCAGCCCTGGATCAACACTGCTAAGCAACAAGCCTTGTGCTTAACTCCACTGCCCCCTTCATCACTCATCTTTTGCATCGGGCTGTGTACTAAAGCAAACCAACTGTCTTCCTTTAGAAATTCTGATAAGTGATTGAGTTTGGTTCAAATTACTTGTGTATGCTAAATATGGAAAATAAAGATTTCCAAGAAAAAAAAATCTCTCCCCTGAACTGAATGTCCAGCATCACTGTTATACTGCTAACTTCTATTTAAGGCAACTCACAGTTAATTCCCTCTTTCCTCTGCAAACACAACATGGTTCAAAACCGAGTTAAATCTGGCTCAAAGGCCCTGGCACTTTTTATAAAATACCACAGCCTTACAAGAGTGTTCATTTCGTATGGTTCAAATTCATTTTAAGTATCACAGCATGTGGATGTTCCTCATCAGGCCTTACCATTTGTCTGCCCTGTTCTGATTTGTGCTGCATCTGCCACTGACAGTCTGAGGTTCAGCACACTGCAGATTTACTACATCAACTCCAATGATTAGAAAGAGATCATTAAATCAAGCATTAAAAAAGCAGAATTGGCAACTAGATGCCAACCATTGTCAGCTTTACTTGTGGCCTACTGGATGGATGCACCACATTCCCAACAATGCAATTCAGCACCAACAACGAAGCAACCCCAAGAAAAAGACTGAAACATACACACACAAAACTAACATTTCAACTTGACGTTAACCGAGTACTACGCAAGTTTTAATATACAATAGAATTAAACTAAACTGAAGATATTAAGAGACAAAGTCCTTGCATTAACAGCAGTGTAACAGGGCAGAGTTGAGCAGTAAACTTGGGCAGAAACACCCATTTGTCATAGACAATAGGTGCAAATCTGATAAAATCCATACAACCCTGGGGCATTCAGCTCCACCTTACTGTGTTGCTGCAAGGGACTTTCAACTAACTTTAGTGGAATTTGTGGTATCTTACACAGGTATGAAAATAAGGCTCCTAGGATCAAGTGTTTCCAGAGGACAGACAATTCAGGACACTTCGATTAGTTCTGAGTACAACATTTCACAACAAACAAGTTAAATTCTCTTACTGTAGAAGAAAACCTAAGCCTGCTGATCTACAGCCACTTGCTCCTGCCCAGATTCCCTTGTGCCGGTGCTCTCTCTCGGCTTACTGAGCAGGAACAGAAGGAGCAGTGGAAGTCCACTAAGATTTGCTGGAGATGGTTCAAGAATTTTCCAAAAGGAAAGCAGAGAGAATGGGGGATTTCTGAATTCTTCAGATAACAATATAAAGTACTTCTATCAATGCACCACAATCCAGCCTCCTCCATTCGTCTTTTTTCCTAGTTAATTAATCAAGCCTCTTCACATCTCAAGTGAAGTTTATGAGCAAGTTCTTAAATGACTAGGACCTTCCTTTCATCTCACAGCAATATTTGGACTATACTAACTTGCTTCTCACAGGCTTAACATTTGTAAATTCAAGAGCTCGAAGGAGCAAGGGAACTCAGAAGAAGTAGCTGGAGGCCAGCCTGGACACGATTGGAGACTTTTCTCTATTGTTTTAGGAGAATGTGCTTCAGGTGAGGAATTTTCCACGCCCTTTTTCCTGTTGATCCCTGCAAAACCGTAAAAAGATTGACATCAAACTGTTTGAGAGTTAAACCGTTTGTGATAAGCTCAGATGGAGAGACAGCACATTGTTTCACTGGAACAGCTTGTGAAGAAAACACAGGGAAAATGACTCATCAACATCCTCTCTGCCTGATTCTGTCTGAGGGGGGGAGGTCAGCCTTCAGAAAGAGCATTGGGCAGGACAAAAGGGGCAGGACATAGCACCACAGTAAAATAAATCCCCATGACTTGGAACTGATGGCACATGGCATAAGGAAGTCACCTTATATCCTTTTATTACATTGTTCAGTCATACAAAAATGACATGATTAGACCCTAGGCTAGCAGTGTTAGTCATCCAAAAAGAGTGAATTATGATACACTCTGATGTTAAATCTTATTCCCATCACTGAACTTCAGCATTAGAGGACTAAGCAGCAGAAAAGATATTTGATAAATAATCATAGAATCGTAGAATGAACTGGGTTGAAAAAGATCTCAGTGATCACCCAGTTTCAACCCTCCCACCACAGACCAGGCTGCCAAGAGTCACATCTATCCCACTTGTTTTACCTTCCAACCACACCGACAGTCAGCTCAAAATTCCTCTAACATCTCTTCCAAATGAATAACTGTCAGCTGTGAATTAGAACAATAAAAGCATTATTTAAAATTAATTCCATTTGAAGACCTTTACCTGAAAAGCAAGTTTCTGTTATCCAAAATGGAATATAACTGCTTTAAGCAGAACTCTTTTGCTACGTGGCTCCTGGATCTCATTTTTATATCTCAAAGCAAAGTATTAATCTGTCACTAGCACTTTATATTGGGTAATTATTTGTTATGTAATCATCACCAGACCAGTAAAATTTGCAATGACAAACCTAATAAGTTTGACATTGAATTAAACCAGCTGTAACTTGATCTTACTACAGTAAGTGCTCAAGGATAAAGATACCACTTTAAGGAAACCCTTATCTCACTACTGCAAATCTAGTAGCCATGAAGAAGCTGTTTGACTGTTCACCCACTCCCATGCAAATGAGCTATTGAGTCATACACAGAAAGAAAACAATTCATTCCTTTCTACAAGAAATGATATGAGTAACCATTAAATAAAAGTAATTGGTTTTGACTCTTTTTTACTCCATTATGAAGTTTCCCAGGGATGAGATCTATTACTCTGCAGCTGCTCTTTTAAATAAGCTCTCAAAATGTGTGTTAGAATTCATATAGTTACATCAGATGCAAATACCAACTAATAGGGATATCTAGTTAATATCCTACTTAATGTCAAACAGATTCTCTGTGGCAACATTTTTTGCCCTCCTACTGATGTCACCTATGGCAGAAAAGAGAGATTATTGATTCACTTTTCTTTTAAAAGTGAATTGCCCAAACCCAAAATTCCCCCAAAAAAGTGTATGATGACACAAGATAAAGGGACTTCACAAGTCCTCCTCATTATTTGCAAACAGGTTTTCTAAAGCCAGAGTTACTGACATTTCTGTGGAAACATTTTGCCCACTATCTCTCAGATAATGCACCAAGTAACACTGCCAACACTGAACTTTTCAAGGATTCAAAAGTGTTATTTCAAAAGGAGGTAAAGGAGAAATAGCTTACTGCTGTGGACTACAAAACTTAGCAAATATAATAAAAGGAGGTCTGTTTCTGTTGAAGACAGGGAAAATAAAACTCAAGAAATGTGCACCTGCATAGTTTTAAAACAGTTCAGAAATGGTTATCACTTTGTTTGTATGTTACACTCCAGAGTTACAATTCATCTTCTCAAGAGGTCCCAAAGGATTAGTCATCTTTTTGCAGCGTACCAATGTTTTAACTTTGCATTTTAAAGATAAGTAGTTGAACATTGTGTTAGCTTTTACATCTGAGAAGATACTCCCTCAAAAGAACAAGTACTTTGCCTTCATACATTCAAGAAATAGGTCATAAAATCTACAGAAATTTCAAAATATATCAGGAAAAAATGAGTACATAAAATTAACTCAATAAAAAGTCATGAAACAAATTATCCCCTTTAACAACTGATTTAGACTCCAATATCCCAAGCAGTGCATGTATGATTTAGCTCACAGTGACAGAACTGATCATGTATTAAAATTGGTAAAGCAGCACTGAGTTTCATGCAAAGGGAGTAATTACAAGAAGGAGCATGGACACAGAGTATATTTTGAGAGTAAAAAGTGCTGATGTGTTATTACCCAAAGGCCAGCTGTGCAGTTCAGCTACCATTTTAAGAGAAGAACCATCACAAAAGCATGAGGGTGTTTTTCATGTATTCACTGTGCTATCTTAGGGCTAGAGCATTATTACACTTACAAAGTCAGCCATCTACTTTGCAATGCACATGCAAACAAACCTATGTGAGGCTGTTTAGGTTTTCAGTGCTTACTGATTTTTATGGGACAGGCAGATTATTTACAACACTAGGAAAGGACTGTAGAGTGGGTTTTGGATGGCAATGCAAAGTGCCCCATGACCTAACACTCCAAGCTCAGAGTGCAGAACCAGTAACTCAAGTTCAGCTATGTGGTATGGCTTGTCACATCCAAATTAGGCAAATGAGGGTGTGGGTTATCCAGTTTAGAAATCAGCATTAAAGATATTCCAAGAGAAGGAAGGGATCTTGAAGCTGATGAGCGAATTAAGGTTGAGCACACGCAGTAGTTCTGAGCAAGCGGTTTTTCGTTATACAAGTTCCAGAAGTACACAGAAGGATACATTTCCCAACCTATCATCTGAAGTATAATATAAGCAAACCCTGTATTTGGGAATATGATATATTACTTATTGCTCAGAATACATTGTTTAACAAACACAGGCCAAAGTCTTGCACAAAACAGCCAAGGGTGTGCCTCTGAATGTCTCTACTTACATGTGTAAAATCAGTAGCTGCCAGGAGCAGTATGGAGACAATTGCACTATGACTGACCCTTTGCAAAATTTCATCAGTGCCTGACTTAAAAAAACCAAAAAAAAAAAAAAAAAAAAAACAACCCCAAAAAACCTAAAGCAACTTTGTCAGTTTTGCTCCTTCTGAACTTTATCTCCCTATATCTTCTACAGGATTTGCTAAACTTCTCTATGAAAATTGATTCTGCTGCAATCTTCAGACTTACAAGTTCTTGTTTTAACTTGCTAGCAGCTAAGCTGATGCACGGTGGACATGTAGTGCAGAGATTCTGCACTTCCACTTCTTGCACAGCTGGAGCATCTCCTTCTACACCTCCACTGTCCAGACTCGCCAGACCCAACACAAGACTAGTATTAATCAACCATCATTGAACTCATATTTGGCAGCGATCCTCTTGTGGTGCCAAAAGCAGACTCCAGAGCTCAGAGTTGTTCAACGCACTTCCAACGCCCCAAGCTTATATCCTTATTCAACACGGTCTGTATATGCAGGTCTGTTTAAAAGTTAGGTGGTCTTCCTTCAGCAGTTCTATAAACACGTCATAAAACTTCCTACTGTTTTTAAGCAAGCCCCATTTGACATGTCAAAGGATATTAGAAAATCATAAGTATTACAAGTTATGGCCACAAAGTATAGCTGATTTTAAGAAAAATACTTATTTTAAGGACATGTAAATATGACTGGCTGGATTTCTTCCTGTTATATTGCCACCAACATAGATTCAAGAACTGATTTTTCAAGGACCGCTTCTCTTCCCACAGAAAATTACTTCAGTTCAATAAAAACTGTTTTCAGCTGTTTTACCAGCGTTTAGAATTTACTGACCTAAACTTAGCCCTTCTGTATGTAGCTCATGAAGATCTTATTCACCCACTTCACTCCCATCTGTAAAAAGGAATCTGCAGGTGAAGTTTCTGAAAACGTGGGGACCTAAAGAAGTGCATTAAATCACACGAAGTACAATGCAGAACTTCTCCATACCAAGCAAGAGGATTATCAGTGAATTCTGCAGATATTTAAACCTGTTTCCACTCTTCCATCAAGCAACTTCTTAACATATAAACAGGAAACTGAAGTAAATGTCAGCTTGCACCTATCTACTTTGGAAAGCAGGAATCATCAACTGTCTATAGTAACATATACATATTTTACAGTAAGTTGGCTCCCATAAAATGTAATAAAAATAAATTGATTTATTTTTCAAGTTGCTTAATTCAGCCAAACCTTTAGCCTGTTTCTCTAGAGCAGAACTAACTTCTGTGTTCTTATCTGCAGAGGCTTGTTGTCCCATTGTTAGAGGAAAAAATATGAATAGGCATGCATTTCCTTTTTTTTCCATTGTTACTGGAGTTTAAATTCATTGCTAACATTTATTTGTAAAATCAGCTATCAGAGAAAATTGCCTGTTTCTAATATAATAAATACCCCAATTTTCTTGAAGCCACGATGAGAACACAGCACAAATCTCGATACTGGATTTGAGATACTGTTGAACTTTTAAGTGTACCAATACCTGCTGTATTTCCTTGTATTGGGTATTACAGTACAGAAGTTGATATATTCTGTAATCTCTCCACAGAAGTCATGGAGCCAGCATAAGCGCACTTCAGCTTCTGATAAAACTGTAGAAAGCTTCATTTTTTGTTTTTCAAATCTAAGTCAAGCTATTGCACCAACGTTAACGCAACCTTGGGAGTCAGTAGGACAAGAACACAGATAAGGATGTACAGAAAAGAAGCTATTGTTTTAAACTACTGTTACGGGGTGGAATGAGCTGGAGTGCATGACTGCTGCATTTGTTTTAAGAGAGTCCAAAAGGTTAAGCTTCCTCATAAACACTAGGCTCCACACTGGAACAGAGGCACATGTTATTATCCAAAGCAAAGTAATATGCAAAAACACTTCAAAATATGCTGCTATTGCCCTGAATAGAAAAGGGGAGGAAAGAAATAAGTATGTGCATGAGCAAGGAGGGGGAACAGTTAAACCAGAGAGAATATCTGTGAGTACACTCACAAGAAAAAGCTGAAAGGGAGCTCTTTGATCTAAATGCAGTCTTGGTTAAAAGGTCTTTCAGCTGCAAGTAGAAGACTCTTCTCAGCTATTTGATGCCCTCTGTGTTCAGGGAACAGGATCTTGCATTCTTTATAAATAAGAGGAATTCCAGAGATACCTGTGTCTCCATCATCAACCTCTCACCTTGCTTTGATCAGTCACTTCTGACAAAAGCAAACTAGAAGTACTTTATCATCTATTTGAAAATAAAACAGCGTTCCAATTTCTGAAAGTATTACAAATCCAAAAACAACCTTTAAATACACTTAAGTCCAAGACCTGTAAGAAGTGAAAAAGTTGAAAGAGAAACTCAAGTTGCAATGATAAAATTTGACTATTTCTACAAAGGGAAAAATAACTAGTCACAGATAACGCAGGTTGGAAAATAAGCAGAAAAATACCTTACTAAGCCAGGCTGGAAGGTTCCTCTACGGATTGTCTGGCTCACTTGCTGTGCTCAGAGCTGCCAGGCCTGCATCCAGCCTCCTCAACCTCTCTGGGCAACCTATTCCCAGGTGTTTCACCAACCTCACAGTAAAAAAAAAAGGCTTTATGATTTATTATGGAATTTTCTGTGTGAGTGCTCATTGCTTCTTGTCCTGTTACTGGACACCACTGAGAAGTCTCAAAGCAGGTGAACACCTATTAACTAGTAATAATAACTCACTTTCTTAGAAGAAAATTTACACCTCCTGCTTGCAATTTTGAAGCCTACAGAATTTGTGGTTTTACAGAAATGTCAAACGCACCAATTGTAGCAGCAGAACATGTCGGAAACAGGACAAAAACAGTTTGCTTATTGCATTTGCATCTTCTTCCTAACTCCTCTATGTTTAAAAAAAAATTATAAGGGGAAAAAAAGATAACTGAAGGTTGCTTTTAGCCATTCATTCCTATTCACAAAGCCAAACATTTGGATGGGTACAGCAGAACTCAATTGGTTTCCACACAATAAAATGTAAAAAAGCAGTATATATTTCAGCACTTAAGTGATATCTTTATACTCTGCTGGCAAGCAGAATACTTCCAGAACAGGCAGTGCTGACTAAGGTTAGTCAGCAAGATCCAATAGGCTACAAAAAAAGAAAAAAAAAGAAAAAAAAAGTCACCTATGACTTGGGTTGATGCCCAAGTAGGTGAAATTCTCGTCAAAGATATTTGTTTTCATAACTCCTATAATCTGAGCCAATACATACACAAAGTGTGCAAGAGCAGGACTTTACATAGCAGTTGAGATTGAATTCCACAACAGGAAGGACAATTAGAGCTAGAAGCTGTTTTTTCTTTGGAGTAGCCTATGTTGTGGCTGACCTTTTAAAACAGGAGAGCCATTCAAGGATTCACCTACATATTCACATTGTTCTAAACAAAAAATAATAATAATATGAACTGCAACAATTACTCTAACATTCAACTCTTATTCCTGACCTACATGATCTGTGCTTGGGAGTTATTCTCAAATTACTCACACGTGAACAAACACTTCAGAAGTCTAAGTTTCCTCTTCCCTAACTCAGTGAACACTTCAGTCATCTCGCAGTTCAAGCTCTAGTGGGGAAAAAAAAAGAGTTACGGAAGAACAAGTTAAGATGCTGTTAATCCTGACTGAAATACAACAGCTGAGTTTCTCCTCCACCCTGCAGACTTGGTTGAGTGGGAAGAGAGATTTCCTGCACAACTTAAGCAAGACAGCTTCCAACGCCAAATGAAAGTACCACAAGGCCACCACCCTCTTTTTGACTTTAAAGGAAGACAATGTCTGGGAGAGTTTTCTCCTATTTAAATGCTCAACTACTGCGAATAAATGTTACCACAGGTTCCAGCACATGAACAGAAGAGAGTGAAATATTTAAAAATCCATTCAACTTTTAATACAAATAGAATTACAGAGTTCTAAGGATGTCTCAAGGATCACATATCAGAATATTCACGTTCAGTGATTTCTTCTTACCCAGCCTGGTTTTCACTACTGAAGCGTGGCTTTTGCTTGGCCTTTACGTTTCAGACTAAGTGCATTCCACTCAGTGACACTTTTCCAGCATTGTTTCCTAGGCTGCTTGCAAATAAGCTTGTTACAATTAAGAAGCTTGCACGTGTTAAATTTTTAACTCACCACTGTTTGTCAGGTATACTTTCACAGAGCCCCATGATTAACAGCTGTGCAACAAGCATTTGCTGAGTTAGCCCAGTAAAACTGATGTTTAATTCACAGACATCAGCACTCACCCTTTATTCAGATCAACGTTAAAGTGAAGAAAAAAAGAGGAAGAATGAAAGAAAGAGGAGGAGAAAAAAAACAACAAGCCGGCAGATAGGTCAGAACTTCTACACCCAAGGCAGGATGGATAAGAACTGCATCTACACTGCTTATGGAGATGATAAAATGCATTTTAATTCACTTAGTATGATGAATTGTAACTATTTTCCCATTTTTTCACAATAAGATGAATCAAAGCACTGCTCGACTGTTTTGTTTTTTAAACACATGTAACATTTATTAATAACAATCTTAAAGTGATAACTTCAGAGTCATGAGAAAGGGGGTTGTTGTCAGTAAACACACAATGTAAAGTAGCAAGGTTTTTATATTATTAAAAATGATTTTAACATAGTGTTTAGCCCAACCAAATTTAACATTAGAAACATTCAAAACCACTAAAAGTCTTGCTATGAATTCTATTAAGCTTATAAAAACTTAATTTCAGTAGTCAGAACTAATTTGTTATTTATATAAAATTTAAAATTCCGTCATTTTTGTAAACAAAGCTCCTAAGCATTTATAAAAGAAAAAAGTTAGTTTACATCCCATCAAATTGCAGCACATGTGTGAAACCTCAGGAATTGTCAGGCAAGAAGCATAATCAGGCACAGAACACAACAGAGATTCCACAGCCAGATGCTGAATGCACACTCCTGTTGACAACGATCATCTTAATTTATATTAGTCCATTATCAGTACCATTATCAGTTCCAGGCAAAAATTACATAAATGCTCTATACAGAAGATTTCACAGAAAAAGAAGTCATTTCACATAGGTTCACAAAGGTTCTGAGAGCTCTGAGTACTCCCGACCTGCAGTGAGTTACAGCGTCATGTCTTTTAGGAATTCCCAAACACTTCTTCACAACCACTTAGCTTTGGCAGATACTGGGCTTGTCAAAGACCATGACAACAAATCAGCACGGAATTTTCTGTCTGCTGTCAGAACATCAAGGAATACTGTAACTGATTAAGTGCCAGCTAGCCCACCTGCCTGAAGTAAATAAAAATTAAAGATAGTGTGCAAGACCATTTTATTGTGAAGCTGTCAGCTCAGGCTTAGATCAAGAAAGGTATGACAGGCAATTAGTAACTTGAAAACGCTTCCTGTTTTCTTAGAGAAGTTACAAAGCTACAAACAAGGTGGTTATCTTACCCGTATCAACTGGCACCATGGTCAATTTGTGTGAAGAGCAACAACTGACACTGAGACTGTAAGTTTGTTTACATCAGGACTCTTGAGAACAAAACAGTTTAAACTTGATATAAGTTACATCAAGCAGTACATTTGCAGTAAGCCTTTTTTAACTGACAATATAGTTTTACAGTTGTCTTAATTAGCATACTTCCAAAGTAAATCTAGCTAAACCAGATTTAACCAGTATAAGTTCTCCTGAGCCAACACACCCCTAACTGTTAGTGTCTAGAGGTGACTTTCAGACCAACACTGAGGCACTTATGTGAGGCACAGCAGGAAGGGCTGCACTGCCATTGCCCAGCATGTGCTTATTTGGTTGTTTTCTGTATGGTTCTTCGACTTGTACTGACTTTAGGAATTACATTCAATTAAAAATAGGAAAAATGTTTTCATGACTACCTGATGGTAGCAGTAAGTGAACTCGGTGATTCCTTGTAGTTGATTTCTCCAATTTTCTTTGGTGTAAATTGTTAGCATTACAGTTTTACCAATTTTCTATGCCTAATCCCCTCAATTTGCAGTTCCCCCCACAAAAGAACTAAAAAAAAAAAAAAAAAAGCATCAAACAAGCACACAAACTCAACCTCTTCTAAAAGCAAAGTAATGGTTCAAACCAATTTTCCTTTTCCAAGTCTTTGAGAGTTCTTAACTTAAAGTATAAAAACGCTAAAACAAATTAGGATTAATCAAGTTAAACAAAAGCACTGAGTGGTCTTAACTAACACAAGCAGCGCTAATGCTATTCAAACCAGTTGCTTGTCTATCAACCACAATGAATTTTCAAAAACAGTTGTTTCTTTAATGTAGAAAGAAAAAAAAAAAAAGCTGCAGTACAGATACAAAAGCCAGAAACATGTGCCCTCTCATCCCCCATCTCTTTGAACTGATGCAAAGCCAAATGAAGACCACATATATAGATCAAGTTCTGACAGGTAAGAGAAGAACCAGTCCAGACATAAAATTCCAGGTTTTTTCCCCTCTCAAAGATTTACATCACACTTGTTGAACAAAAACTTCTGGCCTTTAACACTGTCTTGTTTGCCAGCTACTCCAGGAGCTGCATCTAAGTTTCCAGTGCCACCCTGTAAGTACCTCCCACACACACCTTTAGTGTTTTTGATGGTTGACAATGCATATAATCCAAAGATGTGCATCAAAGCTTAACAATTTTCATGATCAAGGCATAAGCCTGTGAAACTACAGAGAAAAAAACAAACAAAAAATCCCACCAAGAAAAATGAAACAAAAAAAGAAAGCTCACAACTACAAATTAAAATTTGCCCTGTTATCTATTTTATGGCTTACGATCTACATAGATTAACATTACACGCTGTTTCTTCAATTACTTGCAGAACTATAGTTTCATTCTGTAGTTACATTAATATCTGTCTTCACATTCAAAATCTGGAAAGAAATCCTGTGAAGAATTCTGCTATTACTGTTTATTTTTTAAATTAAATTTGACCAGCCTTATTCAAAATTAACAAGACATCTCATGCAAAGTGATAAGGGCAAGAAAATTTTATAAAAATACACTGTATAGAAGAACATTTGGAAAATTGCATAGAAAATATCCATTTATTTAAACCAAAATAAGGCACAGTTTTATTAGATATGTTTTGGCTGTAAAAATGCAGATCTATTTTGATTACTCTTATGTTATTAACAATATCTGTCATAAAAATATAGGTGCATGAGTAAAAACCCTTCTACACAGAGCATGAAATACTCTAGAAAATTTCACCAAATTTACTGCAACTCATCTGTAAAAAATTTCAATACTATTTTAAGCCAGAATCCTACATGTTATTGTCCTCCAGGCTGCTCACTGGCTGGTGCCGTGCCTTCTTCATTTCCTGGGTAATCCAGATGTTCCATCATCTAGGTGCAAAAAGTAATAAAAAAGAGGACAGTTCTTTATATAGAAATATTGCTTTACCCCTACTGATACAAGTATTTGTTAGCTAAGAGAAATATAATTAAACATATGTTAGGAGTGCATTTTAGCAGCATACAGATAGGAAGTCCTCTATGTAGATCAGAAAAGTATTCAAGTCAAGTAATCAAAGTTATCTTGGTTAATGCTTTCCACTATAAAAGCATTTACTGTCCAAAGATTCAAGTATTCTTCTAGAAATTAAGTGTACACATCAAAAGTGTCTCAATTATCGAAATGGAAAACAAAAAAAAGAGATTGAGGTAAAGAAAAAATTTCAAGACACACTTTGGAGAACTGGAAATAGAGCCTAGATCCTGCTTAACATTTAAAGTTAGTAAGCAATAGCTTGAATAGAAAATACTTTCTTTTTTCATAACAGTACAGGCTAGCTGTGTACTGCAAATGTGTCCTTTGTAAACTTTCCTATCATCTTAAAAAGAACAAAGGAATTGGAACAGTAAAGATGTGCTGCAGAAGACAACATGAACTAGATTACTGCACAACCAATTTTAACTTCAGATTAATGCAACTGATTAAAAGTCACCTGAGTAACACAGGACAATTTTGTTCTTCCCAGCCGAAAAAGCAGCTTGTTTCGCTATCCACTGCTCTACTGTTAGAGACAAACGAGGGCTCTGGTTGCATTCCTGGGACAAGGCACTGATCACAAAGGTAGTAGGCACGTTTGTTAGCATGACAAACTAAGATCCTCCAGATGGAGAACTTCATCATTAACAGGAGGCCAAAGATTGGGAAGTTCTGGATAGTTCTAACAACTGACACACAGGGACAGAAAACATGAAAGCAGTAGCACTGCTGAAAACAGAACATCTCAGGGGCTCCTGAGTAGCATGGCAGGGTTATCAGGGCAAAGGCATAATACTTTCAGCATCAAAAGGTAGAAAAACCTACATAGTTTCTTCAAGAGTGACCCATCGTGCTTAGAAGTAAAAGGGACACAAAGGCATGGATGAATGAGCTGCTGGCTACATGCCTTCCAAGCAGGGTAGATTTCCATGTGATGAGGACAAGACTACTTTCCTGACGGGCACCCACTGAACTACCCTTAAACTTCAACACTGTTGTATCACAAGCATTTAAGCACAATATGACTCTCCAGATAGGGCAAAAAAGAGTCATTCTCTTAATCTCTCCTCTTCTCTAGCTATGACCCACATCTGTGCCACGTCCTTTTATACAAACATAGCAGGGTCAATCCAAGATATGCAAACATATCTTGTTAAAATTAGGTTATTTCAACTAAGCTGCTTTAAACCCAGATGCACCAGCATGTTGTACAGCAAGCTGAGACAACCAGAAACAATGTACTGGGATTGGGAGTAAGGATTAGGAGTCTAGTGGGCACAATATCAAGGTAACTAAGACCAAAAGAGGTCTTTTCACACCTCTTATCTTCACACATCAGAATTTAGGAGAATTAAGGCTTGCTGACGCACCTAAGAATAGCAATAGCACACATGCAGTCTAGCAGCAAATACCAAACAATGGTAAACTTTACATTCACTTCAGTATATCTAGAATATTGGCCCTGTACTGTGACCAAAAACCCACATCAAAAGTCAACCAAAGCAAAACACTCCCTACAATTACAGAAACCAAAGTCATTTTAAATGAGGATTCAATTATCTGTTTCCAGGAAAAACAAAACACAACAAACAAAAAATTAAAAAAGAAAACCAACCAGTACCACATTACACAGAGTATGGTGAATATGGCTTCCCCTTTACCCTAGGGAGTATCGTCCAACAGCTGGCGTAGAGGACAGTGTTGGAAAGTATTTTTGTAAAATGTTTCCCACATTAAAGTGACAAACTGCTTCCAGAAGGAAGAGTTAACATTATTCACAATAATTCACTGCATCCCAACATGAAAGATTCTTTTCTGAATCAGATAAGCAGCACAAAATGTGGTTATGACATTATATGTATTTAATATTTAAAGTCTCTGCTTAACAAATATTTGAGATCCCTTTAGAACCAGAACGGCTAATAGAACTGGAGCACCTCTCCTATGAGGAAAGGTTGAGGGAAGTGGTCTTGTTTCACTTGGAGAAGAGAAAGCTCTGAGGAGACCTCATTGTGGTCTTCCAAAACTTGAAAGGAGCACATAAACACGACTGGGAACGGCTGCTTAAGAGAGTGGATAGCGATAGGACAAGGGGGAATGTTTTAAACTGAGACAGGGGAGGTTTAGATTGGATATTAGGAGGAAGTTTTTCACGCAGAGGGTGGTGATGCCCTGGAACAGGTTGCCAAGGAGGTTGTGGATGCCCCATCCCTGCAGGCATTCAAGGCCAGGCTGGATGTGGCTCTGGGCAGCCTGGTCTGGTGGTTGGCAACCTGCACACAGCAGGGGGTTGGAATGGATGATCTTTGAGGTCCTTTTCAACCCACAGCATTCTACAATGATTCTAAACTTAAAGGTATTTTGGGCTTTCTGATACATAAAATTCACAAGACCAAACAACCTGCTATTTCGAATCTCTCCACAATGTATGACAAGGACAGCCCACAGCTTGGAAGTCAAGCACAACAGATGCCTTTCTAAACGTGTAGACTTCCCTTAAGCAGCTTCTTGCATAAGTTCATTTCAGTTGTAGGTTCTCTCAGAATAACTGCATCCTCAAAGCCATTGCTGAAGCAACAGAAATCTTTATAACAGCCAGCAGCAAGATGAAGATACTAAAATTTGGACAAAATTGTTGTTCCAAGCCTGTACATCAGACTGTACACTGTGGGGAGCTGACAAACATTTTTCAAGTGGAACAAATTCACCAGCCTTTTTCCTACATCTGAATTCCTGACATTTTCGGGGGGCTGCATGGGGTGTCATGACAGATAAAAGAGTACGTAGTACCTATGCACACTAGAAAATAAGATTCACTCCAATAACACTGCACTCACCTAATTCTTAAACCACACCTGTGATTAATTCACAAGCGTCTTGAAAACATAATTTAAACTGACAGTACAAAACAGCAGATGCTTGCTGTGTAACATGCCAGTCTGCTGATTTATTGTTTCAGAGAAAGGTAAGGAACATTTCTAAGCACTTCCTATTGACTGGCTGTAAAAAGTTGGCAAGACTATTTGCACAACTAGAAAATTCTACAACTGCTAGATTTTCCATGGTGTTACTGAAATGATTTCATAGATTGTACCAATCAAAACTAAACAGTATTTTCAAGTTGACAACTAGGAAATAAGTATCAAACATCGTCACACAGACATATCTGAGGAGTATAAGCAAACTAAAAGACCCAGAAAAATCTGTACTATAAACTTTACAGCAGCAATACAGTCTGGCCATCAGATTTTAATGTGTATCCAATCCCTCCCACTTCTTAGCTTCCTCCTGGGTTTGTATCTAGTTTCTTTACTACAAAGGCTTTTAAATCAACCTTAACTTGTTAAAGTACACTTTATTAGAAGAGAGAAGCTAATGAGAAAAGTACTTTCTAGTTCAGAATTTAAGATGCACTCAGCCATAGTTCACTATCTAAAATTTTCTTCAGCACAGAGCGGACAAGTTATGCTCTTTAAACATACATACACAGCTAGTCTGCTGTCTGTAATTCAAGCTTATATTCAGGTGCTTAAATTCTGCAAAAACATGAAATTTGGAAATCTGCCTTGCTCTCTACATGCTGTACTTGCGAAAATGGAAGTGAAAATAAAAACCATGTCTGTGTCAGCAGTCATGAGCTTCAGCCTACCAAGGCGAAACCTTCTTGGTATGGTCTAGGAACCATACAGCAGCAATACCTCAAAAGCTGGTCTGAATCCTTACTTCCTGTCCTGCTGCAAGCACTGCAGACAGTAGAAGATGAAGTAAATTGCTAAGCAGCAAGATCACAGAGAGACTACAGAAGCAGTTACTAAAGACAAATTAAAATGCTTAGCATTCTAACAGACAGAAGACAATAAAATTGTTGTTTAGCTCTAGGAAGGTTTCTTACCAATGCAGTGGCACACAACAATTAGCGGGGGAACTTGCACGTATTTAATAACAGCACAAATACCATCACTTTTAAACACCTGAAGTTACTCCTAGGGATTTGGGAAGTTAAAGAATTAAAAAAAAAGAGTACAAAGTCTTCCTTCGGTCTTGAGAATCATGGCTCCATTCACATTTTATAAAGTTTTTTGTGCTCCTTTAAAGGAAAAAACAACAACTGAGAATAAAAGCAAATTTACAACTTGTCTTCACTGCTAACTCCTTCCTAATGAATTACTCTGAAAAAACTGAAAGGAAAATAGATGAGAAGAAGAATGAAAAGAAGCAGAGGGGGACAAAAAGCAAAAAAATCCCATAAGATGATTAATCAAATTGCATTAAAAGAAGGCTATAAGCACACCTTGTAGCAAAGGCGTCCTGGGAGAGTCCGATACCTAAATAAAATTCATTCAATTATTAAAATCATATACAACAATGACAACTTATTTTTTAAATTAGAAAAAAAAAAGCTAACTAGTGGATTTCAAGAAATAGCAGCATTCATGAAGCTCAGTCATCTGATACCCTGTACATCCTGCTGTACCCCTATCTTAGCATGCTTTGCCCTGACAAGTCTGCGAGGTTTCACTGTTCCCATCAGGACAAAGCAAAGCTCCCCAGATGTCTGATTACCCCTTATCCATGGAGCACTTTCAATCAAGTCCAAATTACCATTATTTCAGCAACCTAAGGTAGCTAAAGGTAATCCTGTCTCCTTCTCGTATCTTTCCTCCTCAGAACAAGCACTCAAAGCTAGAGATTTGGACATTGTGATTGCATGGATTTGTTTGTTTATTTGCATCAGTAAGGGCAGTTCAAATTACAGCCTTATTTTGGGAGGACAATGTATGAAAAGGATCAACATGACAGCATTCTGTGAGCATAACTTGAATAACATCCTCAGGAAAAGAAAACATAGAAAAGATCTTTGGACAACTACAGAAAAGGAAGAATTTTACTAAAAGTTACACAGAAGCGTTCAGTCAGAGACATGTCTAACTGGGGGTGGAGTAGTGGGGGGTGGAAATCAGCAGTTTAAACTGTGCCAGAAATGAGATCATCTGACCTCAAAACATGCTAAAGTTCACAGCAGTTTTAATCCTTCAAGGAACCAGTTTAAAGGACGTGAAGTAACTACTATGGCAACATAATTCTCCCAAGTATGAGTTTTGCTATTAGAAGTGCAAGAAATTTTTGTTGCTAAAGAGATTTGCCAGGTTTGCTTAGGCCAATAGGCTGACCTTACTCAGAATTCAAGCGAGGAAAATAAATAGTGAAGCTCTTTTCCCAACAGTCAGTTACGATTGGATGGATTTTGATATGTAACACATATTCCAGAATAGCAAACAGCCACCAATTTGTATTCAAATGGATGGTAAACCAAACTCATTAGGACCTACAGAGATACATTTCTATGTGCTAGACCTACAAAAAGTCTTCTCTTTTGTAGACAAAGATACAATGGTATCTAGTTAAAGTGATAATCTTTTCCTGAGCAATTGTAAAGTCAGTCAGCCTTCAGCAGGCACAGGTGCAAAACATTGATTACCTCAACAGGAGGCAATGCTTAACTGACAATACCTCAGGAGCTGCACGACTACCAGTTTTACTTTTAGAGGAATTGCCACCAACTGGCTTTTCCATTGCTCCACTTCAACTTTGCAATCCAGAAGCTGAGTAAAAAGCTGCTTCTTTGCATCACCAGCTTCCACGATCAACTCTCTACCCATTCTCTGAGCTGAGTTCAACACAGCCCACATACAGGAGATAGTTTCTGAACTCAACATTTCATTTCAAGTCTCTAGCATTAAATTTAGAGCAATACTGAGATCAGTCTTAGAATAAATGCCAGCTGGCAGGGGCTCCTGACACATAGTTACCACAGCTGTGGCACAATCAGGGCAAGGTGTGCGTGTCCACAGGCAGAGGCAGATGGCCGCTGGTACTGAAGTACTGCAATGCCTGGGTAGTGGCAGAGATTACCTCAGGGGAAATGCAGAATCCCACAGGACTGTACATGTGCACTGGGATAGGAAACAGTTAGAGAACCATCCAGATACTTTGCTCTTGAACACTCCATATCATCCTGACAATGTAAAACGCCAGTGACACACAGGAACTCGTGTCTAAGATTCTTGTACATCACCAGCCCTCTTGAACCATCTCTTAATACTGGACTGCTACTGCAGACTGGAATCTGCATACTCAACTCAGTGACTCATATTATACCACATCAAGATGATAGATAAGCACTGTTTAAAAAAAAAAAAAAAAAAAAGGAAGAAATGACCTTCTGTGAGTGCTGAACCAGCTATTTCATTTTCCTCAAGTTTCATTCTGTCATACCACACATCAAGGCTAAGATTTTCAAAGAGTCAAAGCTCCTTCCTTTTCTTTATAGAAGATTAACCATTAAGACTAGAAAAAATAAATGGATTGCTGGTATTACCAAGTACTTACATACAAAGGAATTAACAGAACCAAAATATTCAAGGCATCCACCCTACCTGATAACTGCTTCCTTTCCAGAACTTTTTCATCTCTTTGCGCCTCCAAGCAACAAGAGAGCTAGTAATGAGTGTACACGGTACAAGGTAGAGAAGGGCAGGTTGTCCCATCTTCATTAACGCCAGAACAACAAAAGTCAGCACCATACCAATGGCATAAGCTATAAAACACGATCAAGAGCAAGTATATTTTTAAACAAAGCCAGTAGTGTAGTAAACCAGGAAAATATTTTTTTTCTTTAATTAGTATCTACCTTGCTAATATAATGGAAGAGGGACAATAGATCGTTATGTATTTGCATGCTTTCTCAAAGCATCTATCATAAAAATACTCACCTAAAGCGTGGGCAGTCACACTAAAAAATTTATGAAAAGATTTGACAACATTAAGCCTTTACTTGAAGAAAACTATGTAGTTCTGCCATTAAAAAAATAGCATGAAGATTACTACTATTGGAAAAAAAAAAAAATCTCGATTTACCTATTGTGCAGGAAACATAGTATACAGAAGAAGAACTTGTTTGAACATCAAATCTTCGACAGTAGGCAACCAGAAGGCCTTGAACAGAGAGGAAAAACAGTCTAATAGTTTAACGAGAAGTTCAGCCCTGAATTCCTTTCTCCTCAATTACCCAAATCAAAGCAGCATAAAAAGAAATTACAGTCAGAGTTCCCCTCGCTGTGTGTTATCTTCTTCCCAATTCTTTTCAGGGAAGCTGAGAACCAGTTTCAGAAATCCTGCAGTAGGTATTGAAAAATCTAAACCACAACACAAATATGCTACTGAGATGGGTATTAAGATGTTTTCTTACATTTAAGCAAGGTAAGTACTTTGTGTTATTTCAGTGCTACTTCAAAGGCACCAAAACAGAAAAGTAACAACCTAGTTTTAACACTTTTCTTCAATAGAATTTTAATGCTCTTAGCAATCATCTATTTTGCTTCGGTGCAGATCACAGGAAAAGGGAGAGTCATCATGAGATGGTGCTTTGTGCCTAAGTAATTTGCCCAAGACTCCAAGTTGAGCTATGGCCAAATTCAGATCTTCTGAGAAGGACAGAAAAACTTGATGAGACATTTTCCATTACCTCAACTCTAATTATGCAGTCTATGACACAAAAATGCTATTAAGTCACAGAATCCTTACTTTCTGCCAGATTTCAGTGAGATTTCATTACTATTGACAACTGGATTTATCTATGAAACTCGCATGATCAAAAGATGCAACGCTAAAGAAAAGTAATAAAAAAACAAAACCCCATCATTATTTAAGTGTACTGTAACACACCAAGCTCTCTTCTACTCTGGCTTTCGTTGTATTCCATACTAACAGCAATGCAAACTGTTGCATTTGATTAATAATTACTCTGTAGAAATCCTAATTTAAGCCAGTTGAGAATCAAAACCGTAAGTCACAATTGCAAAAAATGTCTGCTCACCTGGGACAATAATGTCTCCAAAACCCAGCAATGAAAAGGGCATGTCACACAGTGTCGCTGCTGAGTATTCAAGTCTAGGCACTCTAATAACCACAGGTAACTGTAAAACAGTATTTTAGAAGCCCACATAAATCTAATTTAAAGCATCTCGGTGGCTCTTTTTTGTTTGTTTTTTTAATGAATGAGCAGTTTTAGTATCATTAATGTGTCACTAATGCAGGACTTCTAAATAGGTAGGACCTAAAGTGAAAACCAGAAACCAACAAGGAGTGGACAACGCCTAAGGCAATAGATAAACTGGAATTTAAGATTCACAAACAATACGCACGCACCAAAAACAACTTAAGACAGCGTTCAATCATATAATGAGAATATCAAGTCTGGATTATTATCCTAACAATACAGTGTTGATCAACGATTTCCAGGCCCTGAAGAGAAATTTGGATAGTCAGGTTTTCCCCAAAAGAATAGTCTTTTCAGAGGGAATGATTTAAAAATCCAGTATCTGAAATACAATCCTTACTTTCTCATGGGGAGCTGAGCGTTCAGCAGGGACTTCCACCAAGTTTCCATCATTCTAGGATCAAACCCAAGTCAACAGGTATTTAATACTTACAAGAAAATAGCAAAAGCTGGCTATATTTTGTGAGAAAGTTATGCCGAAAAGCACACTACGAATTAGCTACAAAATGTCAGTATTCATAAGCTGTGAATGTTAAAACAAAAATTCATACCTTTTCACTGTTTCCAAAGGGACCAGCTGCAACTTCGACCATTATACTTGCCCCATTCTGAAATTAAGGTTGGTTTTCCAATGTTAGCACTTTAATACACCAAAGCATTCTTGTACTACATCTACAAGAAGTGCTTGCACTTCATCTTACAATTTTTTCCAGAAAATTTCAGGAAAACTCCTGAACATTAAAAGTAAAGCAGTGTTACATGGTACTGTTTTCAGTATAAGAACATGCCATTCAGCATAAAATGACTTAAAAAAAAAAAAAAAAAGAAAACATCAAACCAGTCCACTAGGTATTGCTAAATTTTAGATAAAGATGTGCCAGGTTTTTCTGCCATGACCTTTCTGCTTCCAAAGAAGAGAAAGTATGCTTGCATACAATTCGTAGCATACTGCAAATGAGCACTGCAGAAAGTACAAGAGCATGTTTCATAAAGGGAAAGCAAAAGAAGGAAGAAAAGGAAGAAAACTGGAGAACAGTCATTTCTCATCATCACCCTGTCACACAATTGGAGAGAGTATTTCTGGCTCTATGACTGCAGAAGACTTAACTCACTTAAGAAATTTACGGCATCTAAACAAGCACTGTGATCTATGACCCATATAAAATAGGAATTTAAACCACTGCTGTCTTTAAGGGTTAGAAAGAAAGTCTGCATTTCTGCCTCAAGAATACCAAAATACTAATCTGTCTGACAAAAATACTGCCACAGTGACCAGATGTTATTTTTATTTTGAAGAGAAATTCAGTCATACCTTTGTGATAAATGGTGTTATGAAGACAAAAAACACATCATAGAGAAGAAGAAGGCCTAGAAGTATCACACAGGACTGGCAGAAAGAAAAAAACAAAACAAAAGAACTGTTACTATAGGCTTTCAAAGACTACAGAATTAGTTTCTGTTAAAATTACTGTAACACAATGTTAAAAAATAAATAACGGAGGAGGAAAAAAGGGAAAAAACATCATACCAATTTTTTATTTTTCATTATTAAAAACAGCAAACAATTATTGTTTTCCAGTACTTCCTAAGTACTGAAAAACTATCTCCTAATGTTAAACTTATGTATACATGGTATTATAAAACTTTTTTTAAGAGAAAAGAAAGAAAAAAAACAAAACAAAAACCAAAAAAAGCCCTGTAACTTACAATACCTTAAAGTTGGGCATTTTCAGTGTTTTAATGAAGTTCAGGCAGAAAGCAATTCCCAAAATGTCTTGCAACATCCAAGCCCACCTAAACATAAGAACACACGTTCACACGTTGTCCATGTTACTCATGGCATCTATATATAATATTGATATTTTGGATTTTGCTGGACATAGCAAGCTTGCAAAAGGGAACAAAAAGCATGAAGCTATTTTTTATGAAGTAGTGCTAAAGGAACTGCAAAAATACAGTAGCTTTTATGCTATTCCCTAATCCCAGTGCTGTGCACAGAAAATGAGTTCAGCAGAGGACAGTGCAGGCTGCTGCTGTTCACTTACACGGCTGCTCACTTGCTCAGTGAGGAAATGGACCAGAAGCCCTGCTTCCAGTACTGAGGATTTTACTACAGTATTTCTTTATTTATGATCTCATGCTTACATTCCTATTTCTACACCTTTCTACTCCATAGTGATCAGTAACAACCAAGCTAGTTGGTCCTCACCTTCACAATTTTTTTGCAACTCCAAATTACCACACAGTTCATTTGTATAGCTTTGTTCTCTATTATTCTCATACTTGGTAAGTTTCATAAATACTTTTATAATTTCTTTGAAATCGGCACTGGAGTTTAGAAGGACATCATGTGCCAGAATGAGTTGCACAACAGGAAGTTTGTTGAGGATAATTATTCATATTACCCTTTCAAGTCAGGATGCATCACTTACCTATCTTCATTTCGGAACACAGCCCAAACAGCAGCTGCTGCTATGCAGAACGCAGCAAGAAAAATAAGCCTCACTTCAATATTTCTGTTGCCACACACAATCCTGAAAGAAAAGTAATTGAGTGAAAGCCCGCAACAGACAAAACACACGCCTGTGCTGTGCAGTACAAAGTGCTCTCATCCTCACACCCCCTCATCCATCCCTTTGTTTCAGCAACACTCAGGAGTTTTGCAAACAGCAGACTTTATCAAACTGCATTCACATTTTCACACTACCTTGAGTAGAAACCAGAAGATACCCAAAAGACACCTTATAAAAATTGAGAGGCATACAGTACCTGCACTGCCCAAATGGGATTTCTCCTATTAACGCAGCAAGACAATTGTACAGGCTCATTGCAGATGCCAAGCAGAAGACCAGTATTATAACATACACTAGAGAAAAAGAGTGAGAGACAGGAGTCAGTGACAAAATACAGTGGGGAAAAAAGCATGGTAAACAGGAACGTACACGTGATGCAAACTGTTAACAGTTGTAGCACTACTCAGTGCTCCATTGTTGGAGATCACAGTCAACAGATTACAAAAAAAAAAAAAAAAAAAGGCCAAAATTTGAAATGTCTCTGCCATGATTAGTTCTCTTCAAGACACCAGTTTTGAAATCTCTAAATAGCAATAAAAATAAAATAAAAAGAACTGAAAATCAACAAAGGAACATCTACAACCAAAGACCAAAACCCAACCTTTTTCTTCTCTTCCTTCAACAAAAAAATGACATCTGATACTGCTTTGAGATGCATTTCTTTGATTATAGCTGAAATTGATGTATTTTTTTAGAACTACCAGCTTTCTCAATTTCTGTTAATACTCCTCCCATCAAATTTCCCTGCAGTCATTTTGCCTGTTCATGTATAAAAATTTCAGCAACTACAAGATCAGACTGATGATTTAAGTGGCTCTTTAGGGTTCTGAACATGCTACCCCTTCCAAAATTTCTATTAAGCTACCTGGTTGGGAAGTGTCTTTACATTCTGAGTTCCAACTTGTAATATCCTGGAAATCCTGACTTACAGTAAGCTCCTTGAGATACAGGCAGACAATAGAAACAGTAGTTTGCTTGGGTTTTTTTCTTGATTGCAACATAGGTCTGGTTAGAAAGTAATTCTAATATCTATAAGAAGACAGATGTGCAGGTTTGGGCTGGACTATAGTTAATTTTCTTCAAAGCAGCCTGCACAGTGCTACATTTTGGAACTGTGACCAAAGCAGCCCAGAACACACACTTCTGTCCATCTGCAAGTAGGCTGGCGGACTACAGGCAGTCCCAAGACATCTAAGGGATCTGTGTTTACATGTAGCCATTATATATGATGAAGGCCTGGAAGTAGTTAAACACCAGCCTTTCTGATGGGAAGGAGTGACTGAATTCCTCCATCCACTCTACTTGTGCTCACAGCCTTTTCTTTACTTTAAAAATCCCATCTCAACCTACGAGTTTTCTCCCTTTTGCTCCCCCACACCCCTGCAGGGGAGCAAACAAGCAGCTCTGTGTTGGAAACACTTCTTGTAGCACTTCAGTTACACAATTATGCCACAATTTGAGAATTTAAATAGGTAATTGCTTTTAGCACCTCTAGAAAGGCAACAAAAAATGCATACATCAGCACTGTTCTGCTTTAAAGACCATGATTATAGTATGTTTCTATCACAAGTTTATGCATACTTTGTGCAATTCTGTACTGTATATTCAAGACAGTAATGTTGTAACATTGATTTAAAGCAAAATGCCAGTGTTAGTCCTTTAAAGATCATCTGTTTTCCCTCTCATTTGTGAAGTCGCAAGTATGCTTAACCTTTTATAAGTGAACCAAAGAAAGCAACAGAACCAATAAAAGCCAGAAAACTTGAGGGAGTGTCTGGATTTTTTTTTTCCTAAAGTATTTACTTTTCCTCCACACTCTTTAGTTTAGTATGAGTAGTACCCTCAGATTTTTAATTTCATATCAACTTGGACCTGCTCAGAATTAATTCCAGCTACCAGAAAAGCATCACAGAGAAAGCAACAACAGAGAAAATTCCAAAACCCAAAACTTAAATCATTATTTAAGTTTAGGTATGAAATACACAAGGAAGTTGCAAATCTAGAAATATCTGGAATTTAGCCTACACAGAGAAGCTGGCTAAGGGAAATTGTATAGTTTTGCTGGTTACTTGATCCTAATGTCAAGTACTGATGTTAGGATTGACATTCACATGCTATGGTAATCACATCAGCGTGGTGGGGCTTCATTTGGTTGTTTGTTTTTAATTAAATAGAGAATTTTCCCTAGAACAGCATATCATACCATGGTAACAGTTTGCGTCTGATCCAAAGAGCACAGAACTAAGGCTTCTCCGAAAAAGATGTTACATATTTTCTTTGAACCACTCACATTTTCTTCTCTCCCTGACTAATTTATTGCTCCCTTCTGTTTCTCCTCCTTTAAAGGGCCTCACTCTTCACTTCATCCTCCTGTCCCCTTCTCCTTTAAGAAGTCTCCTTCACTTCTTCCTAAAACTCTTGAAACTGCATAAACAGGTGAAATTTTTAAGTTGAAACTGTTGATCAAATTAAAAGATTAATCAGTCTTCTATTTAGACACGTTTAGCCAGCATAGCACTGCCCATACAGTCAAGACAACCAAAACTGAACAAAGTCAGACATGAGCATTGTGAAAATTCTTCTGTAGAAATTGAAGGGTGAACTATAAAAAATTCCAAGAAATACTGAATTTGGAAGGAATTTGATTTCAGAATGAAAGTTACAGTATTTGCTCTAGAAAGTGCCATTTTAAAAAGTGCATGTTTTCTGGTTGCAGAAGGAAAAAAATCAACAGGTCGGAAACAAGACTTTAATCAAATTGCATCATTCAAGAAACTACCTTATTGCTGCTGTGCCTCAGTGTTTTCTATCAGGGGAGTGCCATTTAGCTTGATACTTTAATGAGGGCACTGCAACCACAAACCCAAGGTCAACAAAAAAAACTTGACTCCAAAGAATAGTACTCATTGTCATCCTCCCAGAAGCATCAGTATTTATCAAGGAGGATTTCTTTCTTTCTTAAAATTCCTCATCAGTCACCTCTCTTCCACAGTACTTCACTCAGAATGAGCACTGTACAGGCAGATCTAAGACAGTAGAAGAAAGCTTCCTTCTTTTTTCATTAGTAACTGCATTTTTTCAATTTTCTCCTCAATGACAGAGTGTAGAATAAAAAAAAAAAATCTTATGTAGAAATCATAGAATGGGCTGGGTTGAAAAGGACCTCAAAGATCATCCCGTTCCAACCCCTGCTGTGTGCAGGGTCACCAACCACCAGACCAGGCTGCCCAGAGCCACATCCAGCCTGGCCTTCAATGCCTGCAGGGATGGGCCTCCACAACCTCCTTGGGCAACCTGTTCCAGTGCATCACCACCCTCTGCGTGAAAAACTTCCTCCTAATATCCAAACTAAACTCCCCTTAGTCTTATTTTCAGTTAGAAATCTAGCTTCTCAGACTTAGACACCTAATAAGATCATGCAGAAAATACATCAAATGAGATTATCTACTGTTTCTTACCTAGCCATTTGTAGAAGAAATAAAGTAAAATCAGCATGACGCAACAGATGACAACAAACAAGATAACTGTCAGAGTGGTGAAAGTAACATTTTCCTCCTTCTTCCTTCTTGTTTCTCTGTCCCCAGGACTTGCCGTTGCTTTCAAATTCTCACTATATTAGGAAAATGACAAATATATTTATTTCAGATGAGAGATTATGAAGAAGTTCTACTGTGATCAGAATTGTCTTTTATAAAGCATTTAAACTGACAGCATTTAGACCTAAACCTCATCTCTATCAGGCTTCAAAGATCTCAGAAAAGCTGAATGTGTGTTTATTGAGTTTCTCTCCACTTTTTTGATGAAGTTGTGCACTTCTAACTTAGCACAGTTCACAAGAAAAAGGTTTTTACCCACCTTCCTTTCCACCAGTAAAGGAATTGTCAACTTTAATGAGAATTCCTAATCAAAATCCTGATCAGTATGAGGAAAAGCTGTCTAATATCAGAACTTTTAACCTTTTTAGGATGTGTGCTCTCAGCTTTATTAGCCCACCACATCTGACTTCAAAATATCTTGAACTAAATACAGTCAATCTCTATGACAAATTAAAACCATGCAAATCGCAATGTCTAAAACCTCAATTACAGACAGTAAGCTTCTGCAAAGCCCCCACACATAAGAGTAACAAAGCCAGCTAGTAACTAATACTTTTACCTTTAAAACGCAGAGTAAATGAAGGGGGGGGGACATAAAGTAGACATTTTCACCAGAAGTCAGGTTTCTATGTATGCATACTCCGTATTTATAGCTCACCATGCAAAATAAGGAGACAAACTGTTGTGTTTTCCTCTGTTCTTTGAGCAGATAGCCCTATTACTCTTTGTACAGACACTAGTGAAACCTGCCCATCAGATAGCATGTTCCTGACGGATCCCAGTGCCTACCTACAACAAAATGCTGAATTCAGCACTGAATCAACTACCTTCAAAAGAAAAAAGCCCATAGGAGCAAGATGAATCACCTTCTTAGAGAACATGCTTTAAATAAGCAGCGAAAAAAAAAAAGCTCAGCCTAGACTTATGAAAGTGCACGTCTAACAAGTTTAATATAATTATGTCTAGTTTTTTTTCCTCCAAAATGGGAGACAGCATCACATTTTGTTATTTTAGCATTCAGTGCAGCCACACCCTAAAACACTGTGGGGCAAAAAAGAAGTATAATCACATCCAACCTTTAAGAAAGAATCCCCCCTTCTATTGCTTTAATCTCTTTAGAAAACAAAAAATCACTACTATTTGCATAACAAGTGGTGGGAAAGAGGAAGCCACAGTTATCACATGCAATCCACTCTGAGTTCTGGGGAATAAAGTACTAGAACAGACAGCATGAAGCTGTATGCAGTAAAGCATGCTGGCCCTGCTGCGTGCACAGATATCCAAGACCAGCTACATCCAATTTAACCCGAGACTAAAACAAGTTCTGTGCACCTAGCATGCTTTATTTCACTCACTAAAGCTGCACGGTCTTCCAACACCATGCAGAAATCCCTCCTATCCACTTGTTTCCTTGCTCTGGCCACACACCATACTTTTTACACACATCTCATTTCCCCTACCTAGTGCCAGAGCTGCTCTGCCCCCTGGCTCTGCTGCCATCCACCAGATAACGCACAGATCATTGGTAGATAAGCCTGAGCGGACTTTGGCTGGAGCCACCCAGACACAAGTGAATTGTGTTCCTGAGTGCTCCCAGTGACAGAACTGTAGTGCAGACATCCCAGAAGGTGCTACCCAGCCTGTGGGGACAAGGCAGCACAGGTCCCTCTGCAGACCATATATGTATACATACCTCCTGCATCACTGGATGTTGAAGATGATACTTTCTCCGCAGATATTAGAGTGTTATGATGCTAGTTATTGGGCATACAGTAACAAAACATTATCAAAACATCAACTCTCACTCATCCTGCCAAGAGCTGCATTATTCCTCTGGGACTTGTACAATCTACTGCTAAGGATTCCTCAAGGACCTACTGAGGGATACAGTAGAGGAAGAGACCAGGAAAGTCTACATTGTGTTACACCTTTTTGCATGCCTGCCTTCAGACTCTTCCTATTCAGAAATGTTAATCAAAGATAAATTATTTTAAGCTGAAAACTCTAAGCAGCTTAGGTCACAACAATTTTATGATTTTTCAAATGTTACGTATATAGAGAAGAAGCTCAAGGGAAAGCATCTAATTGCACCTGGGTCTTCTAACTCTTTAACTAGTACCCCAAAAGAACATTGTTTCTTATAACAGCTACAGATTTCACAGAATTTGAGTCCATTTAATTTAATCAGTTCTGTTGTACTGACTTACAGTTCTGCAACGCCACTCCAGTAGGCCCCGAGTGCCACAGTGAACACAGCAATTACAAAGATGACAACCATACTGCAATCAAACTCCGGCAAAGGTGGTGAATAGAGAGCCACATTAATTTCATCTCCAAGAGTCTGAAAAACAACAAACAAGTTGGTTCACAAGGACTAGAAGGAAACTGTATTACTTATTTTCCAACACAACACGATTTCCTGCTCTTAACCTACACCAGGGTAGCAACCACAATTTTAACTTAGTGTATAACATACCCCATACTTTTATCATTGTAAAGCACTGATGCCTTTCATACCACCTTCCAGGATGCTCAGATTTGAAAACAGCCTTATTACTATTGCTGTGACAACATATAGATAGAACAAGGCAAAAAGGTACTTCTCTGCCATCTTACAACGCTTCTGAGAAATTATACCTGTAGCCCAAATGCTTTTCATCCCCCAAATACACCAAGTGCTAGCAAAGACCTCAGCTCTGCAGGAACACATCTCTGGAGTGCATTACCTTGAAAAACAGACATACGTCCACTGAGATATGAGCAGAGGTCTGCCTCTCACTACTGAAACCACAAACCTCGCAGTTCAGATACGGGCAAGATGCTTCAGACAGGACACAGTAAAAACCTCACAGCAAGAGAAAGTTTTGAAAGTTTTCACAAACATTATTTGAGATGGATTCAAAAAGAAAAGAAAGCAATTTTGTGTAACTTAAAAAATGTAAGACTGAAAAAGGTGAGAGAGAGCAGAGACATAACTGATACCAGTTTGAACAGAAGCCTTGAAAGCAAAACCAATGTGCTTCAACTAGACTGAAAGATGAGAAAGGAAGATGATTTGACAGGTGATGGGCAAAGTTTGCTGTTGTCACTGAAGTAAGCCAGGGCACCTAAAGCAGCCCCACAGTGAGAACAGACTCCATAGATGTGGTAGAAGAACAGACTTGCTAACAGACTGCATGTGGGACAAAAACAGAAGATGTGAATGTGTCAGGCAAGTTAGGCTACAGGAAGATCAAACTGGTAGTGGAGAGACTGAATCGGAAGCTGAACAGTGCAGTGGAAAACATTGGCCATTAGTGAAGAAAGTAGATTCATCTCAGCACCAGAATTAGATAATTACAGAAATTAACCTTATTGCAGCCTACAGAAGTCAGAAGTCATTCCTTTGCCTCAAGTTATGGCAACACATTATCACACTTTTAGAAAATACAGAAGAAAAACTGCTGAAACATTACAGTTGTAGGAAGTGAAACAAATTGGATAAAGGCAAGAAGTCTTACTCTAATTACTGCATCCTGTATGTAAAAACAAACAAAAAACTAATGACTTACACATTTACAAATTAGCAGGCTGCATTGGCGGTGCATTCGTGGGTGGCTGCCCTAGATGATCTTTTTCAACTTTCATAATTCTCAGTCTATGTCTAAACCCAGTTCTTCCTTTCAGCTACACTAAACTTAAGAAGCATAATTCACATTAGAGTATAGAGCACTTATTTCCTTTTGTTACTACTGTTCTGCTCTTCACTGAGAACTTGTGAAGTCTCAAGTGCCACCACAGAGCACTAGAATGAAACACAGCACAAGAGCTGCCCACTTCCCAGAAGGTCTGTGACACTGTTGCTACCAACACTCCTGGTGCACCTGATTCAAGTGGTGAAAGCTAACAGAAATGAAGTCTTGTACGAAAACACCAACCAGCTCCCCTCAGACTGGTATTGCCACTCTTCTAATTAAAAAGTTGGAAGCCTTGAAAAGCAATAAAACAAATACAGCTGAAATAGGAAGAGCATGATGGCTGACAGCACCTAAGCAGCACATATCATTCAGAACAGCTACTGCTGGTGATGTGACAGAAGGCTTTGGGAAAAAACACAACAGAATTGGGAATGAATCACTTCAAGGTTAGGCTTTAATTCTTACTACTTTCATGAAGACAGCTTCTAAGACAAAAAGAGTATTTTTTCTCCTTGATTCAACCGCAGTATGAGACATCACCTGGCACACTAATCTACCAGGAAAGTTACTTGGTGAATTGTTATAGCTACATAGAAACAACACAGAACAACACTAGGCAATTAAGTTGTTCTGAGTCTTGTCTGCATCAATCAGGGATCTTACCTTGCCCTACTTTCCCTCCAGGTTAGTAAAGTATTTATCACAGCCATTCAATTAAGCAAAAATCATCATCTTCTCTTGCTTAATTGAAGACATTTCAAGACAGAGGAAAACCAAAACAACTCATCCATGAGCATGGCATATCAATGCTTTGCAAGAACCAATCTTTAATGGGACAATAGAGAACATAACCAAAATCCTAGACATGCAGGCACAGTTTCAGTTTGCACACTTACCTGCTATAAGTTCCCATGGCAGGTCTGAAGGTTAAGAGCAGAAATGGTGAAATGAGCTTGCAAATGCAATCCAAGGAGCTAAGACTACACAGGTTGCTGCAAGCCTCTGCTATTTACTAGAAAACATGTGGAGTGCAACTTCTGCCTAGCAAAGCTATTTGACACTAAATAAAACAAACAAATCAAAGAAAAACAAATTCCCCTGAATACAAGTGTAGGAGATAGCAAACTGCCAGATTTTAATGCTAAGCATTTGCCCATGAATTCATCCACAGAAACTTGAATTATACCAGTTAACTTCTCTGTAATGGATGCTGTCATGCTATAGAAACAGAACATATCATCTTGGAAGGATTAAGAAAAAAGTAAAATAATATTAATAATTAAAAAATAATAATAATCACACTTGGTTTAAGGTCCACCTAGACAAGGGACTGCTTGCCTGCAAAATACCATGCTGCTAGATGTAAGCTCAGCTGTTCTTGCTTCTGTACTACAGCTCCTGACGTTTGTCAGGCATCGCAGTTCTGTCCAACTCTACTGAAGGATACTTATCTTGTTTAAGATGAAGAGTTTTATTTATTACCCTCTCTCCAGTATTGTTTCCCATTCTTAGTGTTCTAATTAAATGTTTTTTCAAATAACTTGAAGCAGGAAGCCTACTCATGACTCAATATCCATCTTGTGAAAGAGTATCCATTCACATTCAAACCAGGAAGACATTCATGTCTGATTTAAAATTATTTATTTGTTCAAAAATCTTCAGACTATACGTACCATTACATGTTGAAATTATATTACTTACCAGCTGCATATCCATTATGTCCTTATATCTTATAAGAGCAACTGGTAGAGATAAATTTTCAAAATCAGTCTTGTTATCTGAAGGAGGAGACTAGAAGAGAAAGTGTCAGTGGTTCACATGTTGTGTCTGTTTGCCAAGCAGGTTTCTATACGCAGAATGTCCTTCACATTTCATCATACTTGTAGGGAGGAAAATAGAGCTAGTTCATCACTTCTGGCAAAAGGTTAACAAAGGCAGATGTACTTAAGTCAAAACAGGAGCTACAACCAACACATTTGGATTCATGAAGGCCTTGTGCTTTCACAGGATTATAAGGAACAAACAAAACATGCTTTTTATTTCCTATGCATTTAAAGCAAAGATCAACACTTTGTGATGACAATATCTGAAACTGCAAATATTTGTACTTATATTTTGCAGCTGTAATAGAGAACAAAAAGGAGTAACAGGAGTATCTATAAAGATATGCCAGTGCCCTCTGTATTTCCAATTTCAGATGAAGTTTTCCCGATTTATTTTTTCCTCATTGTGTGTTTAAAACAAAACATTACTTATGACGACAGGGAGCATGGCCCTCTGGTCACATGAGCAGCAGCACTAGCACTGCACTCAGCAGGGAAGATTAACAACTCACACTGGAATCCCACACATCCCTGTGGTCCTCTGTTTCTGGGACTTCTCTGAACTATCTCCGAGCAACACGACCTCAGACCAACAGATAAGACGTTACGGCAGTACAGAAGAAAATCATATGTTGTAACTTACCAGCCTAGCTTTACTGGCAATCAACAGCATTTTAGCACCCAAACTTTGAGCAATTTTTGCTTTCTCCAAAAAAGTGCAGTTTCCTCTCATCACAACAACTGCTTTGTCCTTTATTACAACAGCAGGAACTTCAGAAGAATCGCAGAGTACCGTAGAAGTCAGGTTTTCCAGAGACCTGAAAGTCTGCAGAGAGAAGAGCAGAAAGAAAGCAGTTTGATAACTCACTCTTACCTGGAAGACTGATTAATATGCTTCCTAATCTGAGGTTTGCCACAAAAAGGCATAACAGAAAGGAGTCACACATTTAGCGACATAACACTGGGGCAATGGTTTCTACAGCCCACAGTACTGAAGGAGGTTTGTAGCTGTGCATAGCTGAAACATCTGGCTGCTGGTAACAAGTTCCACAGCAATTGTAGCTGTAATGTAAACATAAGACATTGGAAATATTATATTCATATAAATTCCATTGAAATAACATATTACATAGGAAAATCACTGCCTGTAGTTCTGGAGAATCCAGCGTACGTTTTGTAGTATTTTCAGGCTTTATGAGTCAAAAAACAAAACCAAAAAACAAGTGCAACATAACCAGAGTTCTGAGGCATAATAAGCATTCAAGAACAATTGGCATCTCAAAAAACTCCTTCTATTCTTAAAGTTGAATTCAAGATTAACAATGATTTTAAAATTGTTGTCAGGATTTAGTTAGTGAAGGCATCCTAGTGGCCAAAGTAGCACAGCAAAGATGTTTGAGAAGACATGATTTTTTCTGTTTTACAGAGTTAACCTGCTAATGAATGACAGAAGGGAAAGGAGAGAAATGAGAGGAATAAAACTGCCTTCACCAGTTCCAAACTCAAAGCATTTCCTGTTTATAGCAAGAATGCTGGATGAAGAAGACGTGCTTTTGCCTTACACCCTGGATTGAAAAACTCTCAAAAATGCAGCAGGATGAACGTTCCAGGCAGTCTCCTCTTCTACCACATGGTTTCAAGACAATTAAAAAGAGATAAAACTGACAAACGAATAGAAGAAAACTTTTCACATGTTTACAACATTTTTATAAACAAAAAACTTTACTCGCAAATCTAAAACTTGGACATAGTGATGACACTGAAGAAAACAAAAGAATGATGTATTTAAAACTAGTGTTAAACAGAGAGAGTACCACCTTTACCAACTTTAGAAAAGACTTGTTAAGGGATGCAAATGTTCACTGCATAAATCCTTTTTTTTTCAGTGTAGCACCAATTTAGCTCAAAGACATGAAGATCAGTTATAACTGATCCAAATTCATCTTGTGTTCTAGTTTTTTTATAAAGTATGATTAGAAATTACTTACAGCATTGTCCAGGCTGCTTGGGAGAGTTATCCAGTTAGAATTGTAGGCTATGCAGTAATCCTTTGTTAAGGGAGTTACACCATTTCCAGAAGCGTGCAGGATTCCCTCATCTGCATTTATCTGCAATAAACAAAAGAGTCTAAATTAAACTTTAGACTCTCACTGTGAAGATGTTCCCCTAAAAATCCGTCAGGAAGAGAAAGTGTCTCCAGAATTTTTCAGAAATACATGAATGGATTGATTCTATGAGAGATGGGAAGCCGGGCAACAGGATAGAATCCCAAACTTTTGGCACACACACGGTGCTAATCAATGAGAGTGCTACAGAAGTCTCCCTCCCTAGACTGGCTATTCTACAGCAAGTGAGACCTATTGAGAAAAGAAAGCCATGTGATGACATTGTTTCAGAGGTTTATGTCTGCCTTGTTTGAATAGCAAAAACCTTCTTCAGAGGAATCCATTCTATCGACCATAGAGCCTGAACATCTGCTGGGAGAACTGTGTCAAAGGGCCTGAGCACATTAACTGTTTAGCACAGAGCAGTTCTTCAGCCATTGGCGAGACACATTGTTTCATGATTTATCACTAGTACAGAACTACCGAGACTTCCTCTTAAATGCAGCCACCTGAAAGTACAAATTAATGGCAAATTAAAAGCATAAGGGACTTCAACAGGTGCAAAACCAAGACATTTCCATTCATTAAAGCCCTTTCTGCATCCTGAAAGAGAATAAGAAATACTTTCTGTGCTCCAGAAAATCAAGTGTTAATGCTACACGAGCACAAGCCTGCCTAAAAGGAGTGATTACTTGCTGATTTGATACGCATGTTGTGTTTGGCAGGCTTCCTGCTCCAGGGATGAATCAGGGAATACAATTCCTGCCCACAAAGCAGGAGAGGGATCCAGAGCTAATATATTCATTGCTGAGCTCTAATCTAGAAGCAAAAGATGAAGAGAAACACGGCATGCTGTACCTCATTTGGAACATCCCAACTGAAGTAATCCTGCATCCAACTGAATTTTTATTGTTTTGCAATTGCTTCAGTTTTCCTCTTTCACAAAAGACAAAGGCCACAGGTTGGGACTGATGGCCTATCCCATAGGCAGAAAAATGTTCCCACCCAAGGAAAGGACCCACCTGCTGCCCCTGGCTGAAGACACTTCTCGGTGAAGACAATTCTCAATGGTCCTCAAACAATTTGTTGCCTGTTTTTGACCAGCGGTTCCCTCCTCATGCCTCCTTTTATCATGTTTAGGCCTTCCATGTATAATTCCTCATCTTTCATAGAGAAAAGGATATCTTTCAATCCTTATTTTTCCTATTATGCACCCCAGGTACAGCAGGGATATAAGGCTGGGCAGTTCTGCTTTTGAGAGCACTGGTAACCCCTCCACACAGAACATCTGTACTGATGGGATTCAGTGGGCAACAAGACCAAGCCAAGCCTGTATTTATAAGGTCCATCATTGTTAGCATCCAGACAAAACATACAAGGAACTAAAACGCGCAGAACATGAGAAAAGTATTTTACAGGCAGCAAGTAACAACATGAATCTCACAAAAAGGTAAGAAGGTAAGAAAGACTTGGCACAAACAGAACAAGCAACATTCACAGTTCTCCATTGGCACTGTGACACAAACACTCCCTCCCTCTGGGCACTGTGGGCAGGGGAACAGTTCCTTGTGCTTGGAGAGCAGAGGTGGTCCTTCCCTGCATGTCTGCTGCCTGAGCAGCCCCAGCTCCTCATGCTGCCAGTCCTGGGGCACTGCTCTCAGGGCTGGTGAGCTGACCTAACAGCTCAGCTAGAACCAGCCTGCTGAGGCACATGTAGAGCACGGGAAGAGGCAGGGCATGGCCTAGAGTTGCACACGCTGCCAGGGAAACCCCTGCCTATGTCAGTAGCAGCAAACCATAGGGTTAAGGCCAAGGAGTAACATCAGAAAACTCCAATGCAACTGACAACAGCTTCATGGGGCTCACAGATAGCAAGGCAGTACTGCGCAGAGACATGAGCTGCTTCACCCACAGCTATGCTCACAGTGATAAAGAAAACTGTGCCTACTTTGAGGCTATCAAGCAGGATACTCTGGGTCCTGACTTACCAAAGCAAGTAAAAAAAAAATGTTAACAAACAAAAAAAAAACAGTAAGAAAAAAAAACTTAGCAGAGTGGTATGTAACGCAGGTGTAGCCTCCATACGGCTTCAAGAGGTGATGAAGGTCTTTCGCTGCCACGTTTCCCGGCTCCATTAGGGAGGAGGTTACCTATGGCATCCCCGTACGTCACGAGGCGATGCCCCACGAAGCGTCATTTACACAACAACACGAGCAAAACAACGGGCCGCAAACGCCCAGCGCCCGGAGCAGCAGCGCGACCCGTATCTGTGCGCGCAGCCGGAACCGCACCGGGAGAGCAGCGGGGCCGGGCAGAGGGAAGGCCGCTGGGGAGGCCTGGGGGCATCTCGGAGCGTACCGAGCCGCCCCCGGAGCGCCGCGAGCCCTGTAACAGCGGCCGGGCCGAAGGAAGAGCCTCCGCCTCTGCGGGCGGAGAGAGCTACGGGCCCCGGCCCCGCGGCGAGGACACCCGGAGCCCCGCGGCGCTGCAGCGCCCGGCTCGGCCCCGCCACCGCCCGCGCCTCAGCCCGGCTCTCAGCCCGGCTGCGCGGCCTCCTCCCTTACCGGTGGCAGCAGCGATCCGCACAGCGCGGCCCACAGCAGCACGGCGGCCCTCATCTTCCTCGGCCGCCGCCACCCGCTCTGCTACGGGCCGCCCCGCGCCCGTCACGGAGCCTCGGCCGCCGGCTCCCGGGGAGCCTCCACTTCCTCTTCCGCCGGGGGCCGCCGCCGCCGCCAGCCGGGACGGCGCGGCCCCTTCCCTCGGCGCGGCGGGGACGGGCGGCCCCGGGCTCGGCCTGAGGGCGGCGCTGCTCTGCGCTGCTCTGCCCGCCGCCTCGGCTGCCGGCTCGGGGCTGTTGGCTGCCGGGCGGCACGGAGGGTCACTGGGAGCGATCCGTGTAGCCGCGCCGCCCGCCTTCCCAGCAGCGCTTCCTCTCGTCCCGTGCCTTCGCTGTGACTCTGTGCAGGCAGCAGCTAGTTTTCCACCTGACAGCTCCAAGGCATTGCGCTTCTGTTGCCTCACTCTGCCGTTGCAAATAGAAGGGAACAAGCGCTCCCGCCCCATGTCCCTGCAGAGTGCAGGAGCGCTTTGCCTCCCTGCACTCGCTTTGCTTGACGTGGTTGCAAACACGAAGCCGTGAGAGAGCAGCGCGAGGGCAGCGGGCTGCAAAGCGAGCCTGAAGGAATGGGCTGTGAATAAAGAGTGGTTCGGAAAAGGTGGTTTCTTTTCAGATCTGAGAGCACTAGGACTGTGATGTGCAGCCTGTGAGAACCGATGTGACCCACAGGAAGGAGGCACACCGAAGCAGCTCAGTGATTTACCACTGAGGAAGTTGTGCAGCATCTTTCAGTGAAGGCTTTTAGGAGTTTTAGGCCCTTCAGAAAGTGTGTGAGAAAGTGGAGAGACAAAGATAAGGTTGATGTGACCATGGGGGAGAACACAGGAGCAATGGAAAACAAGAGACAAGAGAGCTAAGCTGTGGTCCAGCTGCACTAAATGAAAGTCTCAGCAGAGTAAGGCACCTGCTTGAGTCACTCAGCACCAGCTGTGGTTGTTAAAACCACTGGAGAAGGAAGTTCTGCCATGTGTACCTTTCCTTCTGTGTGAAATGAAGACAAAGCCTTGGTAAGTATCTACAGGGAACGCTCCCTGCTGCACCGTGGCGAATGTTTTCTGTTGCTGCAAACATCAGAACACTCACTTATGGTAAATAAGCTGTGTCTTGGTTGCACTCTGATGATAACAGCTTGTACATCCTGCAGGTCTGTGAGGCTCCAGCGGTCTGACTAACATTTCAATGTGCTAAAACAGTACAAAATAGTGACACACCGCGGCACAACTAACAACTCGTGTTCCACAAAAGATTAGTATTTAAAAGACTGGTAGTAAGCAGTACTGTGTCCATCTGTGTGTTTCTGTATCGATGCTGTTAGAATAACTGTGACATGTTACACCTCTTCTTCTGAATCTAACAAGATCTCAATGACAGATTAATAAGGATGTCTTGAATAAGTCCATCAATTGTGTAAAGAAATAAGAGTGTGTATGTGACGATGTATCCTGAGGGTAGGAAGGCCCTACGGACAGATCTGGACAGACTGGATCGCTCAGCTAAGGCCAACTGTATGAGCTTCAATAAGACCCAGTGCCAGGTCCTGCACATCAATCATAACTACCCCATACATCACTACAGGCTTGGGGAAGAGTGGTTGGAGCTTACTCAGCATTGGTGTGGCCACACCTCAAATACTGTGATCAGTTCTGGGCCCCTCACTACAAGAAAGACATTGAGACCCTACAGTGTGTCCAGAGCTGGGCAACAAAGCCATGGGGGTCAGGAATGCAAGTCTTGTGGGGAGCAGCTGAGGGAACTGGGATGCTTCAGTCTGGAGAACAGGAGGCTCAGGGGGACCTCATTACTCTCTAGAACAACCAGAAGGGAGGCTGTAGTGAGCAGGAGGTTGGCCTCCTTTCCCAGGCAACTAGTGATTGGCTGAGAGGGAATGCCTTCAAGTTGTGCTGGGGATGTTCAGGTCGGATATTAGGAAAAAATTGTTAGACAAAGCAGTGAGGCAGTGCTCATGGCAGTGGTGGGAGTTCCTGGAAGTTTTCAGTAAATGTTTAGATGTGGCACTGAGGGACTTGGTTTAGTGGACAGTTGGACTACATGATCTTAGGTTTCTTCCAACCTTAAAGATTCTATGATCTGACAGATGTTGAAGGATGCTGCACTAACATCTCAAATGTTAAATATGTTCCCTGTAGTCCAGCACGACTGTGCAGGCTAGAAATACCTGCAGGGAAGAGCCCTAATGCTAGTTAATGATGTGGGCATCCATATATCCTCCTCTAAAATCTCTGTTGGCAATTTAAACAATCCCTAATTTTTAATGTTAGCTTTAACATTTAACCAGAAATAAAAGCAGGTAACATAGAATCAAAGTACAGCAGTATGAGAAAAATAAATGTTATTTTTAACCCCAGACAGAAGACGATTAGGTTGCAAAGATCTTCTGAACCTGGAGAATGACTTCAAGGCCTAAAAGACTCCTTCCCCCCCCCCAATTTTCAATCTCCAACTTATTTTGGATATAGCAGGGAGGGAAACTCCTACCCATAGCTTCTACCTAAGCAGCATAAGATACCAACAAACCACGCCAAGAATTGCATCCTTCCGGAACTGCCATAATTACATCCATCAAAGAAAATAACAGAAACAACTCTCTTCGAAAAACCCCTTCCCTAACCCAAACATCAACATGAAATAAAACCTGTAATGACTCAGGCATTCCTAAAGCATTTCAAAGCTTTAGGAACACACACGTTTAAAGCAGGCTTTGAGCACATTTGTTTGAAAGCAGAAACTAAGCTAAATAGCCATTAGCACAGAAAATAAATTGTTTGAATAATAACATGCATATAGTGAAATCCTTTTTGAAGAGATTATGAAATTATCCCTTCCTTCCACCTGCCTGTATTTCACAACATGCACACACTTCTAAACACAAATTATTTTGCGCATTAGGAAATGCATCTGAAACATTTTCCATTCCAGTGCCATTCTCCTGATTCTTCAATGGTGCTAGGAACTATATGGGGTAGTTTTTTTCATGCATGTCACCTTAGCTTTTAAATAAGCTTATCCAAACCAACTTGTTTTTTCTGTTTCTTTTCCTATACCTCTCTATCCATTTCAATCTGTTCTTCTGTTATCTTTGAATTACTATCCACTAATTTTGAGTGAAAAACTGTAAACAGAAGATTGTTATCTCGTTAGATAGGCAGCTTGCAAGCGTGGCTACCAGCATTAAACATTCAGAAGAAAATACGATGCATGATTTTTAGAGGACTAACATTGTAATTAAGAGACTAGACTCTTCACGCTGAACAGTTATTTCATACAGAAATCAGTAATGCAGGGATTCGGGGTTAATTAACACACAAGCTTCAAAAGGATTGAGGAATTTTTAATGTGTTAATTTCTAAGAACTAAGAGAGAACAGTGACTCAAACACTCAATGTAAATATATTCATAGGAAAATTAAGTAGAGGGCAGAGTAATAGGGCAAAATAAAGCAGGTGACATGAAAAAGGAAGTGGTTTAACCAAAGCAAATTCTACCACCCTAGAAACTCTTGTCTCTTTCACAGTGAAACCTCTTGATTAAAGTGACTCAGGGAACACTGTTTTTGAAAGATGCCATCTCTGAGAGACGTACCTACATGGCAACAGCCTGACAGTCTTCTATCTCCCCTCAAGACAATGATCCAAAACACAGTAATACTGGCAGTTAAGGAGTATTTATTCATTCAAACACACATCTATCAACTTCTCCCCATGTACTAACAGCCTTATCTGAGCATCAATTAATGTTAATGTACACAATCAAGAGATGCCTGAGTTTGCTGGACATTATACAGCAGAGAGAACAGTCAATTCAAATGGGGTTTTCAAAGGTAATGTTTAAAGAAGTGAAGAGAAACTAGGGAAAGCCTTCCTCACATGCCATTATGCAGCAAGGTCACCTTAGAATGCATTAAGGTAGCACTATAAGCCTTACTTCTGAATTACATTTTCAAGTTTGTGTCATACTCTCAAAGGTACTGAGTCAGGTTTTAATATTCCCTGATGGCAGAGACTATGAGAGTAAACATGGATAACTTTTGCATAAATATGCATTTAAAAGCATATTACTTTCACTATTAATTTGCAGCTTCAGCACTCGACTCGACAACCTTACAGATATTATTTTTAATGGGTTTATACATACAAAAAATGGGATTGTTTTGAGTGATGTACAAATCCTTTGTTTCAGACAGCTCACTATGATGAGGTTAATTACTCATCATCTGTTTTGTCTCCATTCACCTTCAGTCTCTGCACAAGCAAATTACGGGAAAGGTCCACATCTTTCTTAAGGACCAGCAAGATCAGATGTATATAAATACTGTGACAAAAAATCCTATAATCTAACACTTTTTCTAATTATTTGATGAAGTATCTAAAATTAGTCGTCTACTTGTACGGGCCAATGTCAGCTCTATCAGCATACCCAAAAAGTGTAAATGTAGTCTTGAGTTCAGTTCTTAACCTTCAGTAAGCCACTAGATCCAGTTTAAAAGAATGGATTATTTTCTTCCACATTACTTAAGATGTAAGATCTATCTACATACACATTTAACCACGTATTATATATGCAATTAAATATTCTATCCAATATTATGCCATCTGAATTTTCCAAAATCTGAGAAAATTAACAATAAAAGACATCATTCATCTTGAATTTCTTTTTCCTGAATAAAGGTGGACATCTGGTAACAATAACCTTGGTTTTGTCCAGGTTGGATTTATATGGAAGTATCTGAGGAAACATAAAAAACTGGTACCATGAGAATCTTCCCACTTACATTGATTTAATAAAATTCAGAAAAGTTTGTCTGCTTTGTGGCCCTGAATTCACAATTCAGATGATGACCTGGAGCTGAGAATTGGTGTTCTTGCCCATCTCACCCATCTTAACCACATTAACACTAGATTAAGAAAACTTCTTCCCATTTGAACATTTCTGGATAACATTTCAGGATTTTGGTCATGTTACAGGGTGTACAAAAACAGAACAAAATGTTCAGTAGCCATACTGCAATGCTTAACAAGTTCGTTAGCATTGAGTTGAGGTGATATAGAGCCCTAAGAGTACCAGCGCACCCCAGACTACCTGAAAGGCCACAATTCTTAATTATAACATGATTTTGCTCAGCTGGAAGCACCCAGGAGAAGACAGCAGTCCTGTTCAGGGTCAAGCACCTCATGCTGCGCGCTCTTTTGGCACACACACACGGTGGTAATGCCCCTCCCTACTCAGAAGTGCTCTCGCGGGTTTCTTTCATGCTTCCTTTCTTTGCACAGCATCAAGAGCAAAGGTCTGGCTGGAAAGCTGTTGTAGATTACCTCCTGGTATCTTGGCCCGCACTGAGTGGAAAATCACTCAGACCCCCTCAGACCGGAGGAAATCTCCATCATCTTTCAGCTCCAACCTGTCCACACTCTTCCAGAGTGAGCACCAGATTGATCCAGTTAATTTCCCCGAGGTTTTGGCAGCACTGTGAACTGAAGTCAAATACACTTTAGCACCATTATTTTAACTCTAAGTTTTCTTCGCTTGGTGTTCATGGAGGCTGTGGTGAGTGCATCAGGCCTCAGCATTCTCCCTCAGCTGTTACAACAGCTGCAACCTCACATTTGTCATAAAAAAAATGTTGCCTTGTCTTCCAAACTCATACATGCCATCAGTCAGCAACTGCTGAACACACAGCTAGCATCTGGGGGTTCTTCATATGACTGAAGACACTGCAGAAAGGGCATACCAGCATCCACTGACGTGGCACTGGCAGTCAGCATCACATGAAACAGTGCAAGCGGAGAGTATAAAGTCCCAGCTTAGTCATGCATATAAGTGCCCAATTTCCTCCATATACTAATTGTACACACCTTACCAATTTTCCACGTTGATATTAAGAAAGCTGGACTGCGCGTGATACGAAACGAACATTAACTTGCACATGTTCTGCTCTCTGCTCATTCCTCATATATGTATACCATAGCATTTCTCCATGGCTTCTAAATCTGCTTCCCTTGTCTAACTCATTTTTTCAGTGGTTCCTGTATTTGCCTCTCCCACTTCCTTCTCTAGGATAAAAGGAACTAAGCAATAAACAAAGAGACTTCATTTTTTCATGTAGCAAAAAACACAACATTGCCTCAGAGCTGCATGCTATGATAAATCCATACCTTAAGGCTCTGTTGAAGAAACAACTCTCCAACAGGCCAGTTCCTAGAGAGATCACATTCTGCATGGTACTGAGACACTTCTTATATATACACACTGTAATCACATGAGTGTGAAACAGGGAAACCACTGATAGAAGCAGCCTGGGCCTTATGCACCAGGCTGTGCTTGGTCTTACAAGCCACTACTGTGTAGTTTGCCTGTAGATGCAGAGCACCTCCTTAGGTGCGCAGGGACTTTGGGTATAGACAGAAGCATCTAAAATTGTGAATTTCAATCATTAAATGCCACGCTGGGTCTAAAATCTACTGAGCTAGCCCGTATATTAACACAAAAAGATACATAGTAAGAGTGGTACAACAACTGCAAGGAGTTAAAATGCAAAGCCTCCCCTTTTTAAAAATACGTGTATTGTAAGCGATTTATTCCAAGCAGCCTTGCTTTTCTAAAAACATGGTTCTACTTATGGTTTGTCTTCATTTTCTGCCTTGCCGCCAATCTGCAGCGTACAGAACCAATTTTTATTTCTGGACTCCACACCTTTGATGTTAACTCTTCCCTATCTGTCTTACGAATCTTAGAACTGAAAGCCAACCATCACGACTCAAACTAGAAGCACAATCTAGTTAACTGTGCAAGTCAGTGTATAGGCAGCATTCCTTTTAACCAGCCTCTCTGAAGAGTTTGCTCTCTTGAAAAAAGAAAACACAAAGAAACACTAGGAAGGAAGATCTAGCTTCTACCTCATATTACTAATCATATGCCTAACTGTACCTGAATGATTTTATAACGTAGTGCTTTAAGAACCACAAAGCATCTGAAAGCCTTGCAGGAGCCCACTCACCAGAGGACATCATTGACACACCTGTTACACAACCCTGTTTTTTCCCCCTGTTCATCTCTCCACAGCAGTTATAAGAGGCAGACAAAGCACTCTTATCTTTTTTTACAGCAGTGTCACAGTGCTGATAACAAAGTACATCCAAAGACAATCAAGCAGCCACGCCATCTTCAAGTGGCAGATGTAATTTCTTGTAATGTTACTGTACTTAGTAACACGCAATAAATTTCACAACCATGCCTCCATGGAATTTATTGTCAAATTTTGCTTATTTTTGCTGGCACAGCAAGCTATTCTTGTCTGTGCATACTGGAATCTACAAAACCACCTGGCAGTCCAATATGCAAAACCATACAAAGCAATAGCCCTACTGCATGGGTAGCAAGTTACCATATTATAGGATAACTGGAATGTAGAGTAATGCCACACAATTTTTATAAGGCCACAGCAAGAGATAAAAGGACACATTAGGTCATGGAAAAGCAAAACACCTTTTCTAAAAATTGACTGCAAACTTACTGCAAGCTTAGTCAACAGCATGGAATTGTTGGTAAAGCCCAGCAGGGACGTCACAAAATGGACAGACAGTATCTGAAATCACAGCTCCTCTCCTCCTCTTTGTTTTTTTGTTTTTTGTTTTTTTTTTTTAAAGAAGGCAGATACAGCACTGAGACTCTGACAGACTCCCTGTGAATGATTTAATCCTGCTCCTCTCACATGTTATTTTATTTCTGAGTATGAAAAAGAAATGATAAAAATGCCATCAAGTCACAGAGCAACCTTTCAATGCCACTTTGCACTACTGGTGTAACTTAATCACAGCCTACAAGACAGATCAACAAGTTTGATCCCTTGGTGTCAGTCACTCCTTTTTCTTTTTCATTTTAACTTGGCTGAACTAAAATAAACAACAACAAAAACCCTCCACGCTGGTGTAACAACTTGCACAGAGCAGAGACAGAACAGACTCGATGGCAAATTGTGCTCTCTAGTGGAGAAATGTGATTCTGTGCAGTAAAGTTGCAAGCCATGCTGATTCATCCACCTGACCAACAGATCTTCAGTGCGGAGAAAAATACCAAGAAATTCACAGTATGAAAGGAGTGCAGTGCCTCTTTCAACAGATTTATTGTGACCTAGTTTGGCCTGTGTTACATGAGAGACTACAGCTAAATATGCTTCTAATTATACAACAAAGAAAATGCCTGAGACATGCTTTCATGTTTGTTTACATTTAAAAAATAATGGCACCTTTAATGCAATAGCAAAACATTTCCTTTAATAACAGGCCTACTGAGTTTACTTGTATATGGCCCTTGTTAATATTGTACGGTGTGATGAAGATGAGTTTTGTACCAGATAGCACTGCTTGGTTTATAGAATGAAGACTGGAATTTTCCTACAGGTAAGTGTAATAACAAGATTACCTGTCCATGTATTTTCAGCCATGAGAACTGACATGATCCCCAACCTCTTTACTTCTAGTCATGCATACACTGCACCTTTATCTTAAAAATATACAGAATGGGTCTTCAGGAAGTACTAATTCTCCTCTGGCTTGTTATCCTCCAGCATTAAGAACATATAACCCATTTTCTTCATCACACCTCTCCTCTCCCTGCTCTTTCTGTATAAGTACAGACTAATGAATACACAAATTCAATGTAATAGCAGATCAGTTAGAATTTATTTTAAAAAATAACTTGACCACTTTATGCTTTCTCAACAGTATATAGAATTTTGCTTCTTTGAACTCTGCATCCTAACTAGGCTGTTGGAATAAGTCTGAGGATAGAAGTCAGAAATATGAAAGTGTTTAAAAAGTGTTAACATTTATGGTTAACAAGGTGATTTTAAATAGTATTAAAATATCACATGTATTCTAGTTCAAAAGTAAGGATGTAGCAAGACATGGACATTAAAATTCTTTTTGATGTGGTTAAATGTGACCATCAGCTGTTGACTATTAAGGAAAGTATCATTCTCTTCCTCTTTAGTCCTTGAAGATGAAATATGGGAAGGAAGCATGGGGAAAAAGTTTCTTTTGGGAACACACACAGAAACACAGAACTACCTTTCATGTTCTGACTTCCCTAATACACTGTATTACATGCTTTGCAGAGCAGAACTTCAGCAAAGCCAAGCATTCAGATTTAAGAAGTATCATAAGCCATACTGGTTAAAAATCTCCCTTGCAAGAAAATCCAGCTGGCAAATACTTTATTTTTAATGAAAAAGGTTGATGACTGATCTTATGCCTAGAGCAAGAAGGGAAGAGTCCCAGTAACTTATGGTTTTACTGGTGAGGATTTTGCAGAAATTTAAACAGTTGTACTTAGTTAATCCTATGAGAGCAAGCAAATTTCCACAGTCTCTACACCAATACTCACTCATAATTTTGTCAGAGAGCAGTGGTCAGTGACTGGATAAGAGAGAAATCTAGCTCTATTTCAGTAGTTTTAGCATATCACTTAAAAGGAAGATTAATAAGAACTACGTGAAAAACTGTAGTTTGGGTATGTCTACATATCTGCATTTATGAAGTGCTGGAAGTCTGTAATAGGCAGTTTCCATTTAATATTCTCTTGTCTCTGTCACTTAAACCATACTTTAAGTAAAAACCACGTATAAGAAATACTTCATCTGAGGGAAAAATGTTGAAATTAAGAAGGCAGAATCTGGAGATACCTCTTCAAGATCCATAAAGCTATTGCTATAGGTAGGTTATAATGGAAAGTGATCTTAGAGTAGGCTTTGTTTAAAATTCAATAGGGGTTGTGCAAAATTAACATGCAGTTGTGAGCATACTGTTATTAGCATTGTTGCATCAACACCCATCAGTTACACTATGGGAGGGGAGCAGCTGAGAGAAATACTTGTTTTCCTGAGTGGGTTGGTCTGCAAAACTTGCATTTTTACAAAAGCTTTATCACAGAAGGCAGAAGTTTCACTGGTTTTTGCAGACTAAACTAGAGTTTTTTCACCATAAAAAGCCTTGGAGAAATAAAACAAAGAAACAAAAAAAAACAACCCCAAATTACTGCTCAGTAGAATTATGGCTCAGGTTATAAACCACCCAAAAATTAGGTCAGAAGTTGTATTGCAGGCTACCTAGCCTGCATCCTATCTAGAAATTCAATTTATCCCACATAAGAAGTGCAAACATCTTGTCTTTCAAATAAAATCAATCTCTGCATTTCTTGAAGAGAAAAACAAACCAAAACCCCAGACAATTTAAACTGCCTTCCTATCTCCTCCTACAAGACAACTTTGAGGTTTTTGGGACACAGCTAAGAAGTCATCCACAGAGACAAACTACAGTTGCTATTAAAGCATTGCCATCACAGAACACTTTAAGGATAATTTCCAGTAACTCCTTCAGAAGCTAGTGTGCAAAGAATGCAAAAGCTGGCACTGACCTATTATAACTTAAGTACTCGCTATACTCCATGATAAAGAGGTTTTAGTGAATCTGAAAGCACAGTCCAGAAGACTTTTGTAAGACAGAGCAGATGTCAGCCTTCTTTCAATTTCCTATAACTCAGCAGCTGTAGAAGTGCCATTTGTGTAGCCACCTTTAGACTTCATGTGGTCCTGAATTGATACAGCCTAGGAAAAAAAGAAAAAAGAAAAAGAAGGTCTAGAGTTAAAACATTCATCTTATAAAGTCTGGTTGTCAGAGCAATTTTTAGAAGCATTAATTTAATTAATTAATTTTGCTCTGGGCAGCCTGGTCTAGTGGTTGGTGACCCTGCCCGTGGCAGGGAGGCCTAACCTAGATGATCACTATGGTCCTTTTCAACACAGGCTATTCTATTATTCTATGATAAAGAGGCAGATGAGCCATTTGTTTACAGTGCTGGGTTCCAACAGTAATGGGGAGAAGAAGCAACTAAACCCAGAACTTTCAAATATTACTGTAAGTCAGTGCACGAAATAGGTCTCACTGTCCCAAATTCAACTACTCTCACATCCTTACACAGCTTTAGCTGCTGATGTGAAATCTGGACCTGCCAAGTGCTTCCACAGAATCATTATTCCAGCAGGCTCCTATCAGACACAATGACACAGGGGAATACAGATTCTCTTGCTGAACATATCCTCCCATAGTGCTGAACATGTATAAACCAAGGGACAATGCTGTTTTTTCCTCTCATACTGTTATCTAGCATTTTAGCATCTACCAGTTCTACAGGCTGCTGAACTGAGATCTCTGCTTACCCAAGAATGCGCACTTACTGATGAAAAGTCACTACTCATCTCTCTTATCCCCACATGTGCATTGTGAACAAAGTTCATTGGTTCTCCTATCATGTTCCGGTCCAATCGCTGACGCCTCTTCTGTGAGAAAGAAGATATCTCATGTTTCTAACTCACAAAATATGAGGAAGTTTTCAGGCAGAAACAAGCAGCCAGTTAAAAAACAACAACAAAATCAGTGCTGTCCCCCTTAAATGACTCCTTATGGCAATGTAGCAGAAGTTTTTGGCTGCTCACAGTAGGGGAGGCTCAAACTCACCTTTATTACCGCTGTTTGATATTCAGCAAAAGGTTGGGAAAGTCACTCCCCTTCATGCAGGGGCTCAGACTACAAGCAGTCACATAGACAAAGCTTCTGGCTAAAATACATGCAGTTCAAACACAGTATAACACATCCATTTTTAGCAATTACATTACTTATCTCGTTTAATCGAGAGAACATGACAATGACAGCGTTTTCCATATAACCAAAAGACAAAATTATGAATCAGTAAATCAGAAAAGAGATGACAGCTGTGAATCTACCTACCGGCTGGGGCTGCTCACCATTGCACCAGTTAAAACAAACCAGGAACTCAGTCATTGTATCTTTTCAGTAGGTGGTAAGGTCTTGTTATTAAATTATTTCTCTGAAGTGAGTTTAGGAAGGAATCGCTTCTGTAGATCCACAGGTAAAGATCACACACAGTACCTGACAGATACACCTGGAAAAAGTTTACTGTTTAATTTATATGAAAATGCAGAAGCTTTGTAGGAGTTATTGAGACATAAACATTTCAGCAAGACTAAAACAAGAGCGTAAGATAATTGGTTTAAACATATCTGTACAGAAGAGTGGGGTCAGTTTAAAGATCAGTATGTTCATATCAGAAATCAGCACTGGGAGGTGCATGTTTATTCCCAGACAGTAGAATATACTCCAGTTTCTTGATAGAAGTGTAATTACAGCAATGCAAGAATTACATCAAGTCCCCTTCAACAGTTGATGGCCCTGTGCAGGTAGAGCTTGCCAAAGCTGCTCAGCTCTTTTAGTGTTTCCAGAGATAATATCCTGAAGAGACAACAGATTGAATGCTTAAGCTTTATGAACAGTTGCAAAAGAAAGTCTTCTTTCATCTTCTGTAGTAAAGAGAACCCCAAAAAGCCCTTAGACCACACACACACACACAAAGAGCTTTTTAGCTCTTTATATCAGCAACAAACCTGCTAATGAGACAAAGCCTAGAGCTTCCCAGAACACAGAACTGTTAACACAGCAGTCCTAAGCCAGAGGCACAAACAGGAAACCTCCCTGGCTGTATGCACCCTAAAGCTGCGATAAAACCCAACTTCCTAGGTTTAGGGATTCATAAGCTGCTTCAAATAAAAATCAGGGCACTGGAGGAGGCTTTCATAACAACCTTTTCATATTCCAGATTATTAAAGCAAGATAGTAACAGGTTAATCTATTTAAAAGTTTTTTAAAAGGCTTACATCTTAACAGAATTTGCAACATCATAAACGCAGCTATTCTCAGTCAACACTGAAGTCTCCACAAATTGTGCAAACTCCCCCTTCACAAGCATCTCTTGTACAGTCCCAGTGGTGTGATTAGCACTTCTATTTCTATCACCCCTGGAGTCTTCCCTCACCTCCTCACTTTTCACTCTTCAAGCAGATTTTTAAGATTTCTGTCTTTTATCTTCCAGAGCTTTTGTTACATTTGCCTTGTAGCTATAGGTGTCCTATATGATACATTATTGCAGAATGCAAAGCTTCCATTTTATACTGGATGGTTTTAATACAACTCATTCTCTGGCTAAATTACCATATATCAATTACTTGTTCCTCTCACCCAGGCCATTTTCACCGCTGTGTGAGCACAGCAAAGGCACCGCGGCCCCACAGGAGCATGCAGAAATCAAAGCTGTTGCCTACACTTTGCATTAGTCAAAGACTGTTTGGGTTTATTTCGTGTTAAGGAGGCCATCAAATCTACAGTCTTCTTAAAAATCACACAGCATGTCTGTACACCAATAACCTACTCTGAAATCAGGCTTACTGAGAGTTTATCAGCATCAAATCAGATGGGGGCACGTCCCCAGCCCCCCTGCAGTTGCAGCATAGCCCTGCCGTCAGCCCCATGCTCGCTGCATACCTGTGCCCTGCTTGTCCTCCTTCAAGTGCTGTATGCAGCCAGCTCCTGGCTTGGTGGCCCCGGCGCAGTTGCAGCTTGTGTCCCTGGCCTGCAATCCTGATGGCTAAAAGGGCTTTTTTCAGTGCTTCTCCATGCCCTCTTCACTTCAGCACTTGCTGCAGAAGTCTGTGTTGCAGCGTGCTTCAGACTCACTACAGGTGTCAGAAAAGGGAATGGGAGCCAGAACAGCACTGTGGTTTGGCAGGAGATTTGTGCAGCAGCGCAGCTCCCTCGGCACTACCATGCAGCCTGTGGCTCACTTCCACGCCTGCGGCAGCTCTGCAGGTGTCATCCCAGCAAACCGCAGCACCACACGCCTTCCTGTTGTGCTTGACAGCTGAGCTCCACTTTTCCTCTGCACGGGTCAGAGGGTCATCCTCCAGAGCAGGAACGTCCACATGCAGACACGGGGCACCACCTTCCTCCCACGGACTCAAGGTTTCCACAGTAACTGCAAGAATTTAAAAACACATCTTCACGCATTCGGGCGCACCCGTGAGTAATAAAAGCCAACCAGAATCCCGAAAACGCAGAGAAAACAACATTTTGTCACTGTTGGCACAGGGGCCAGAAGCAGACAATATCCTGTTGTTCTTTCCCTCTATTTTTCCCCACAGCAGCACTATCGTCAAGAAGAGAGAGACAAAGGGCCGGGGGAACGGCTAGCACGCGCAGACACAGATGCTGAATGCGAGGGGCAGGGCATGGCCGTGCTGAGCCCACAGTGCCTGAATTCCAGATCCCCTCTACTGAGCGTAACATGCAGTTTGCCCTATCACAGCTCCGCACTATTGCTCAGTTATTACTCCCAAGGCATTACCGTCCCCCAATGGCCGTATGCTCGATATCTGAGTGGTGAGGTGTGGCAGGAGGCAGCACCTCCTGCTTCTATACCAAAAACGGGCTTTGGACACGATAAGAAACTTGAAGGGCGCAGCAAAATTATTCTGCTTGGTGAACGAGAAGATTTAGAACAGAAATAAGAGCAAGAAACCACACTGTGGAAGAACCTCAGAGCCCAACAGACGTGGCTTACAGACGTGGTTTGGAATCAGCTCCCGAGCTCTGCGACAGCACCGCACGGCCCGGTGCCGCGCAGGCCTCCCGCAACTGCCGCCCACAGATCGGGCACGGAGGCTCCGTCCGGGGCTCCCTGAGCGCCGCTGCCGGGACCGCCAGCCCGAGGCCTTGCGCCCGCCGCAAAGCGGAGACGAGTCGCGCCACCAAACCGGCACCGGCACCCGCACGGCTACCCGGCAGGGCCCGGCGCCGCCACCCACGCCCGCCTGAGCTCAGCTCGGGCCTCGAGGGCTGCCGTGACCTTGACCGGAGCGGATGGCGGCGCGGCTCCCGCAGAGGACAGCAGGGCCGCACGGCAGCGGCCTCGCGGCGCGGCCCCGCACTGCCGCGCTTCGCCCCCACCCCATCCCGCCGGGCGCTACAGCGGCGCCGCATGGCGGCCCGGCGGTGCCAGCTCGCCCCTCGCTGCCCGCAGCGCGGCCGTCGGCGCCACCGGACCGAACCACCGGAGCGCAGGAAGGAAGCGCGCGGCCTCCACACAGCAGCACTGCGCCTCAACACCACAACACTGCGCCTCCGCGCGCCGCCGCGCGGCCTGCACCCCCCCCCCCCGCCGCCTCCCGGGCGCTGTAGCGCCGCCGCTGGGGCAACACCCACCCTCGGCTCTACAGCCAATAAGCGCCACCCAGCGGCCGCGCTGCGGCCCTATCGGGCGCGAGGCGAGCTCGGCCTACCCAATGAGCGCCAGGCGCACGGCGTCGCTAGCTCACCATTGGTCGCGGCGGAGCGGCGGCCGCCCAATAGGCGCGCAGCAGCGCAGGGAAGCCCCATGCAGCGGGTGCCGGCCTCCCTTTGCGGAGCGCTCCGGCGCGGCGCGCACCGGCCCTGCTGCTCCCTGCTCCTCCGGCCATGGCGCTGCCCAGCAGTTGACGTTGGGCTTCTCCCCTTTCATCTCCTCTCTCTCTCTCCCACCCCTCTTCTCCCCGGGTCCCGGCTCAGGCACGTAGGCGGCCGCTACCGGCGACCCCGAATCCCCCGTCCTGTCCTCCCTTCCTACCCCTTCCTCCCCCGGAACAGGCTGTAGGAGTCGGGCCGGGCGGCTGTTGGCCGCGCCATGAACGTCATCATCGGCATCGGCGGGTGAGCGCGGCGGACGGGCGCTCCCTCGTGCCGCAGTGCGCGGGGTGCGGCGCGGGGGGGGGGTTGGAAGGCGCCGCCTGGTTCTGCGGGCGGCCGCGCGCACGTGGCCCGAGGGGCGCCGCCCCGGCCCGGCGGTGACGGCCCGCGCTCCCTCCCAGGGTCACCAACGGGGGCAAGACCACCCTCACCCGCAGGCTGACGCAGGCCCTGCCCAACTGCAGCGTGGTGCACCAGGACGACTTCTTCAAGGTGAGCGTGTTCGCGGCCGGCTGGGCGGTCAGAACAGCGGCTGCGTTATCGTTCCTCGTTCCCGGCGCCCGTTATCTGCGCGCAGAGACCGCTGCGGGGCTGGGGCGCCCTCCAAATTCCGCTCTGCGTTTCTGCTTTGTGATGGCGCCGCTCCCGGCAGCTGCCCCGACCAAACGGTTTTTTCTTATTGCTGTTTCAGCCTCAAGATGAAATAGAAGTTGAAGATGGCTTTAAGCAGTATGATGGTAAGGTCTCTCTCCAGCATTATTGAACAGTGTAACTCCAGCATAATACTTTGATCCTTCCTGGTGCTGATACCAGCTGGTGCTCAGTTACTGGCTAACGATAGTGTTCTGTCTCAGTGATCAGTGCGTTAGATATGGAGGCGATGATGAGTACCATAAATGCTTGGATAAAGAACCCAGTCAAGTTTGAACGCTCCCATGGGATCAACAACACGCTGGATGCCCAGATCTCACCAGACAGGGAGGGAGGAGATGAAGCAATCCACATCCTTATTATCGAGGGCTTCCTGCTTTACACCTACAGGTACGTGCAGTACAACTTCATGTGTTTTGACCTTACATAATGCTAACGGTGCCAGTATTGACTGATGTGAGTTCAGCTGTCACAGGCCTGAAGCATGCACCAGCCAGAAGAGACAGGCATAGATTTCCGTTTCTGTTCCTTGGTACAGGCAAGCTGTAACCCAGCACACATCTCTTTCAGGCCCCTGATTGATGTATTCCACCATCGGTACTTTCTTTCCATTCCATATGAGGAGTGTAAAAGGAGAAGAAGGTGAGTTTCTTTGTAAATTCCTCTGTTAGCCCAGTAACATCTTCAGCAGCTCAAGACTTGGTTTCTCCTTAAAGCTTTTTTTTCCCTTTGATAGGCTAAATATTAACCTAGTTACTATGTTGAAAAAACAGAGTTCTTTCCAGCAACCAAACCCTACAGGTTTTTAATCAGGCTATTGTGGACAGACAACTATTTCACCCAAACTTCTCCTAAACTTGCAGCAGAAGACTACTCATGAATACCACCATCAGTCATTTAGGAATCACTTGCACACTTCAAACAATCACATTTCAACTTCTTTAGCACCTCTGCATGCTGGTGGTAGCACTGTTGATAAGGTTAAAACTACACTGAATGAAATACATTCAAGATAAGGTGTAGAAAAACTGAGTGTACATTACATAATTTGCCTGAACTTTAATTAGACTACCCTTGAATAACACTGTATTAATTTATAGTTCAAGAAATTACACTGTACCTGATCCACCTGGATTGTTTGATGGCCACGTTTGGCCTATGTATGTAAAGCACAGGAAGATAATGGAAGATCTTGGTGTTGACGTGGGTAAGTCTTTAATAACTGAAGCACTTTTATAAGCACTTTTATAAGGCTGTAAGGCTGTTAAAGAAAAAGCTTTTTAAGTCTATATATACATACATACATACATATATATACATACATATATACACATACATATATATATACGTATATATATATACATATATATACGTATATATATATGTATGTGTATATATATATATATATATATATATGAAACTGTTAGATGGAGTATGTTTTTTCCAGTAAGGCAAATGCATGCTCTTCAAATTAGAATCTGACAGGGTTAGAGAAGCATAATTCTATTATAGCTCTCATTTTACATTCTTATTTTAAGTGCACTTGAATGGAACAAAATCCAAGGAAGAACTGTTTAATGAGGTATATGGACAGATCCAAAATAAGATTGAAGAATTACTTAACGTGCAGGTATGTCTTCATGCTTCTAAATGGAACTCCAGAGCAAACCTGTTAAAGGCTATGTTGAAAAAGCATGAAGCTGGAACTTGAAATGTATTCATGTTTTTTTTGTTTAGAAATAAGCTTCTACTGATTCTTGTGACTGAAGATGACTCCTGTTTGCTCTGTGCTGTCTACCTGACTGCCACTGAAGTTCCAGCTTCTGTGAAGACTCAACTCCTGAATTTGGCTTCATTGAGTTTTCTCCTGAAACTGAGTTACATATGGTCATTAAAAAGCATTTCCCCCTCAGCTGTCATCTTAATTTGTGCTTGAGCCTAGTAGCTGGCCTCATGTGCTTTAAGTCATCACCATCTAGTCTTCTGTAAATCTATTTGCATGTACTTAAATTATAATAGTAAAGCACATAACAGAACTGATGTTAGGTGGCACAGCTCTGCTAATACGCCTCCACTACATCATTGTTCACTATACATCAAACACAAAGCTTTTCACTTAGAAAATACATGAGGCTTTTACGAAAAATACAAGTGTGAGAAAAGCTGAATAACACAACTGCTTTCAAGTCATGTCTGACAGAAAGTGTTGGGGCTTCAGCTGATGTTAATAGCAATGGGAAAGCTGCCAGCTATTTCCCTTTACTAACGTGCTCTGATTTCTATAACCCTTCTGGAGTTTGGCAGGAAGTATGCTTCTTTGTGAAGAAATTAAGATGGAGTATGCATTTCAAAAATCAGAACAAGAGCTGGTCAGAATGTTTTACTAGCATTATTTTATTAAGTGTACGTTTAGATAATGGAAGCAAGGAATTTGAGCTACAGTCACAGAAAATCTCTTACATACAAAACTGATTTAAGGGCATTGATTACTGTAGGAAGTTTCAGTAGTGGCTTGCAGCTGAAGGAAGCTCACGCTTGAGTTGAAACTGCTATCTACATACAGAATTAATTTAAGGCCTCAGATCACATGGAAGAAAGTAGTAAGGCTTAATCCCTAGGAGGCAGAAAGTTAAAGTTCATGACAAAAACTTGATTAAAAAAGTCTGTCTACTGTGGAGGTGTCCAAAAGGAAGTATACGTACTCATCCAGCACGAGGCCAGTCTTATTTCAAGAGCTTGAGCTGAGAACCAACATTTACTTCAAGCCTAGATGCATCAGCTTTCTGATAGGAGCTGGTCCTCCCCAGTATCCCCTGGAAAAGAAGAGTTGTTTCATCAAGTCAAAGACATTTATCTGCATGCATTATCTGTGTGAAGAAGGATTTTTTTTTTTACTCTCATATGATACTTCTATTTACTAAGATATATTCTATTCATATATTAAATATTCTAGCACAAAATCCTATCAGCAGCAAAGTACCCAGAACACTCAACAAGTTGAGTACATAATGATGACTAAGCACACACTTCAGTTGCTAGATTTGCAGGATAAGTTCAACACCTGTTCTTTTGAAGAATTGTAAGCCAGAACAGATACCTGGCTTTGCCTTGAAAAAAAAAAAAAAAAAATCACAGCAGCCATGCCTGCCCTGACTTAAAATACTTACTTGAGTAACGCATTCCAATAGAGAAAGGGCATCATATCAGCTTTCATATGGTACATTGTTGTCCTCTGTTTACTTTGGTCAATGGGAAAGGTCTCCAAAGGCTGAGCATTGTAGTCAAATTCTGCTAGAATCACCTTGTTATAGCTTGTTACTAGTGGGCAGGAAGTATATCCATCATACTGCAACAGAGTACACCGTTCTCATTAATCTGATTAAAGGCCAAATGCTGAAGTATTGCGAGCTATAACATTCTTATATCTAACATTCTTATCTCAAAATAAGTTTATAGGTTTCTGCATTTATAGTGTTAATATTAAGTTTAAAACGCTGCCAGTTTGGGCCAGTGATCATAACTATTTTCTTTCAGTGGCAGATCACAGATTGGCATTGTAACTGCTTGGAGGCTACCTAAACAACTGCCTAAAGGGCTTTGTGTCATTAATTGCTGGCTATTATTATGACCAATAGAACGGGTGACAATAGCAGAGAATGAGAGCTAGTGCTGTCTTAACAGACAGCATATAAACCATCTCAAATATAATTGTAAGAATTTGCAGGGGATCACAGCAGAAACAGACAAACTCAGGTGAGTACTCCAGAAATATTAACTGAGAAGCCATGCATAAAATGAGAGCTAGGTCTCAAAGAGAAGTTTGAACAAAGTCACAAGCTTAAGAGCTTCTGTAGTACAAAAACGTCAATGTAACTCCTTAGAAGATAGCTTCCTGTACAGGGGAGACAAGTTGCACATTGCATAGATGTGTGAAGTTTGTGAGGGTTTTCTTGGAGTAGGGGTTAGAGTAGCCTACACTAAAAATCCACCTTGAAGAACCCAACCTAATGGCCTTCCACCTTCTTTTAACTCATTAAGACTTAAATAGAAGTTTCTGAAGAAATTGTGTATAATTGTGCCAATTACTACTATAGTAGTACTACAATTACTTATTAAAGCTGTTATTATGATACACAGTAAGAAGCTATTTAACACCTCCACTGCTGACACAAAGCCCTTTCTATCTTCAGTTCATGTAGTTTAACTGCTTGTCTTGGCAGAACTTCCTGCATATAACATTGCCACTAAAACAAGATCTGTAGGTACCTTTTTAGTTGGTGACTGGTTCTTCATTACCAGAGAAATAGTTTTATCAAGCACTCCAGATTGGGCAGCTACATGACAGGAAATATAAAAAAAATATATAAATACTTTATATTTTTTTAATATATATAAATATCGTAAGACTTTGCTTTAGACAGCAATTACTGTCATTACTGGAGCAAACAGTAGTAACAGTGTATTTAATGGATAATTCAACTGTAACTGAACTTGTGTCAAATCAGCTTGGGAACTTTACAGACTAAGACAGGGAAGGGGCTGGGGGGAAGAAATCATATTTGAAATAATGCTTTGGCCCTATTGCTTCCAACATGCAAAGGTTTGACAGAGCTTGAACTGCATGTTTTTAGCCTATGTCTATTCTCCTATGCTAAATTACACTTGTTTGGTCTTCCCAAACATTTTAGACTCCAGCACTGAAGTTTTGCTTGCTCTCTTTCATTTTTAATGCTGCAAGGGAAGTTCCAGACTAATGTTGCAATAGTTATCTATATAATTCTTCTTGTTAGACTAATAATATACTGTATGGCCTTTTTTTCCCACTCTCAGATTTATCTTTTTATTTTTTAGTTATGATGTGTAGCTGGAGTATTTTCATAATGGACCCTGTGGCTACAAGTACAGAACACACACGAGTCTTCAGCAGTAACTCATCAGCTGACATGTGTGAGCTTCTGAGATAGAGCAGGAAGACTTGCTACCCTTGCATCCTTCCAAAATTCAGTAACAACTTCATTTTACACCATTCTGAGAACACATAAAATAGAACTAGTCCAACTGTGAAGTATTTGGAACAAGAAAATGGAGAATTGATGGCATCAGTATAATCACTAGCTAGTTAGTCAGTCCAAGGAACTGAAGTCTTTCTGAAAGATGGAAAAAAAAAATACCGAGTTAAGACCTCAAGAGTAACAAACTAAACTGTGTCTTGTTTAAAAGCTTACTGTCACTGCTACACTTTCCATCACACTAACACATAAACACACAGACACCTTTACCTACAGCCGCAGCAGTTCTTGATGTTGGAAGGTTGGTGCAATCTCCAATACCAAAAATATTAGGATACTTCTTATGTTGCAGAGTTTCCTTATTTACATCTACCCAGCCGATTTCATCAGAGACAGGGCTGTTGATAAGCACATCAGGTGGCCCCATTGGGGGTGTGACGTGAAGCATTTCATACTAGACAGAAAGAAAAAGTACTAAATGGCTAATTGATAAGAACAGATCATACTATACTGATGTTAGGATATAAGAACAATATAAAAACAATTTTTTTTTTTTTTTGTTTTAAAACAAGCATGTAGAGTGAAAATTTGCTTTTAAATAGATGCATCTGTTCCAAGTTCTTTATTAACAGGAACCTCATTAGCTGCCATATATTAAGCATGTAAGCTGCCATAACAGCAGTTTGCTTTCCTCCATATATGCCTGAGACATTCCCAAGTTACACAACAAGGTACACAGAGCTCCAGGCATGCTTTGTTACCTCCACCCCACTTCCCCCACCCCTTCTCTCTACCTTACTTTCAAGCTTTTCAATCTTCGAAAATTGAGGATGGTACTAAAAGGACAAAGTAGCAGTTTACAATGGAGCAACAGATATTATGTTATTATAATGCAGTTATGTTACTGCACATACAAAGAGAAAGGATCGAACTAAAGACCTGAAATCTAACCTCATGAACTTCAGTCTCTCCAGGTTTGTCCAGGTTTTCAAACACAGCTTCCTGCTTGTCTGCTCGAACTTCAACAAGATTGCACTTATAGTTAACAGCAATATTCCTCTCCTCTATTATTTCAAGCAATGCATCAGCATATTTCTTAACACCAAAAATGACACCAAGTGAAGTGTTGAACATTATGTTTGCTTTGGGTCGTTTTCCTGTCTGCATGGAAAGATCAAATTATTAAGTCTGATAAGCTAGCAGAAACAAGAGAATTATGCCACACTACGGAGTTGACAGAACTATTAGTGCGTTTTGGTGCTTATTGCAGCATTAACATTAGAACTCTTGAGAAACAGCTTATTTCACAGCATGTTAGACAAGATACATCCTTGTACTTTGATATTTTCGATGTCTCACCTGTTCAGAATGAGATACTGAAGATTCATACAGATTGCTAGTGAGAAGAGGCGGCTGCAATATGCTGAACAACACTACTGCATAAAGGTTAAATATAATAGCTTAGCACTACACAGCACTCTGAAACCATCAGTTCTATGCATTATTCAGATATTCACTCAGTAGACAGCTCATGAAATTTAAAGCATGCATGAAGTCTGACACTTTCACTTGTAACTGGCTTCTGTTTCCACTAAATTCACTTTCCCAGCCCAGCAAAAACCTCTCCTGTCACTGAGACTGTGCCAGGAGGAGTGAGGATAATCACTTCTCAGATGAGCAGAAAGACAATCCACATCAAGTATTAACTACTTAAAGGAACAAGAACGAATGCTCAGCCAATGTGATTTCAGTGTTCCACCTGAAGTTGTAAACGAGGCTGAGAACATTTGTATTGGTAGGTTTTTCTAAGCAGGTTAAGCAGTTCATCCCTTATGAATTCTGAATTCTGCAAGCTACTCCAGAAATTACTAAGATACTTATGCATAATTCAGTTAGCTTCATTTAGTACACACTAATAACAGAAAAAACAACTCGGTCATTTTCTTTTAATAATTCTGAGTCATATTTATCTCCTGCAATTTTATTTGTCATAAAAGAAATACAACAAACCCCTTAGAACAGATCTTCCTTACAACTGCAGGAGCAGCCATTGGAAGAACGAACAGAATACTTACTTTCCTCCAGTAGGCCTCAGATAAATACATGATTTTCTGAGGAGCCCCTGCACATTTCACCGGAGTGTTTGGAAAAGTGAAGATAGCATTTCCTTCCTTGAAATCTTGCAAGGCTTTCCATGTTTTCTCTACTGTATGAACTGAATAATTGGAACCTATTTTAGGGTGATGAAAACCCTCAGGCAAACCTTTGATCTAAGAAAACAAAATTAAGGTTTAACATATAAACAGCAGGAATTTTGTCTTCATCATTGAGTATTAAACGGAGACTTGAGATTTCTCAAGACAATTTAAGAGGCCCACAGCTAAAAAGAGGCCATATGTTAGCTGTATTTTTGAATATATATTTACTACTCAAATACGTATTTTCATTAGAGCATAGTAGATGACTTAATAGATGAATGTTTACTGAAATGACAGTTCTGCAACATCTGTACTGTAAGTGTTCAGCACAGAGCGAAGCATGAAATTCAGAATAAGAACAAGAAGTCACTGCCACATCATCATAAGGAAAAACTGACGTTAAAAAAGCATTACAAAAATTCGTACGGTGAAGAAAGATTTTCAGTGCTCAGTTTCAGATATCTGAAGTATTTCTTAAAGATATCCTGCTTTGGTTCTGCCTCCAGTAATTTTTTTTCTCACTACTTCTGCTACGCTCAAGCATCTGTTTTTGAGAAAGGCAGTAGTTTCTGTTTTGAAATAACAGTTTGCAGAACTTCTAAGAGGAAACCGAGCCACATTACATACATTGCAACGTGTTTGAGACACTACACTCTACACCAGGAATTATGCTGTTAGTGAAGACAAATAAGAAAAAACAACCTTTTTAAACTGGCCACTTTGGGTTTAATGCCATACCAATCTATTACTGTGAGTTTTATTTACTACGCTCACTACACAGTAATAGTGACTGACTGCATTACATGGCTTCCAGTGCCAAGTTCTGAATTTCCAAATACTGAGTTTGTTTGTTTTTTTTTCAAGCCGTATTGTAGAGATTTACATGGAGACTGAGAAAAACCACTAAAACACAGTGCTGTTCCTCATTCTGCTGTGCTCATCAGCTGAATTTCATTCAGTGTGACTCTGGTTAATTAACTCCTGCTTTGCGTGTGTGCCTTGAGAGCTATTAACAAAGAAACTCAAATATATTATTAGTTACTACATCACATGCAGGTCACATTAAAGTCAGCAGGGCCAGGCCCCCACAAACATCCTGCCTTTGTATTTTTCCTCTTCCTGTGCACTGCTACAATCGCTCTTGCACCATACAACAGCACTAACACCTTTCTTCAAGTGCCATTGTAGAAAGCATACAGGAAAACTAACAGAGATGGGAAGGGTCCCAGGGCCTATTTAAGCACAGATGTAACTCAGCTGGTTCCTTTTAAAGTGTATCCTTCAAGAGAGGTGGTAGAGAGTGGGTCAAATTGATTCTGCAGGACATATTTCACTAACTGCTGTGTGTTTCTGGTTACATTAGATATGTCTCACCAGCATATCTCACTCGCATTATTGACTGCACTTATGTCTCATTAGCTGATGTTGCCATAAAGATGCCACAAAGCTACCTTAAAAGAGCTTCCTAAGGGTAATTTGGCCTGCTACATAGAGATCTATGGAGGGACATACTTAAGTCATTAAGCTGCCTTCTGGTTCTTTACTTCATATTAGTGTTCAGTATCCTGAAGTAGCAAAAGTGTACTGAAAAGCCATTTACTTTAGTGAATCATGAGGGCAAGTGATGCCATTAAAACTAGTAAAAACATAATTACTGTAAAAACAAATACCTTTTCATAATGCAGACTAATCCCAAGGGCAATTATCAGGTACTTATAAGATATCTGTTGAGTAAGGGAAAAAAAATTAGACAAAAAATAAAAAGACTGAACACAACAAAGTATTACATCACAGCAAATCTAAATTATCTGACAGCAACAGCTTCATAAGGGCAGGCATTAGTAAAGTTGGCATTAAGTTTGAGTAATATTTATTGTTTTATAATTGTTTATAATATTTACTGGATGAGAAGTTACACACAAGATTCGCTACAACAAAACTAGACATTTTGAGCAAGGTATTCTATACATTAGAATATACTTATACTTCTTATAAGACCCAAGCAAATTTCTTAGCCTCCTAGATGCTGGGGAAGGCCTTACTCCATGAGCAGGGGATCTGCAGGTGGACAGATAACTCATGACACAGAATGACATTCTTCTAACATTATTACCTTGACATCATTCTCCAGCCTGACACAGTTCTTATCTGGATCCAATGCTGTAACGCGAGATTTAATCCACTCCACACCTTCAGGCATCACCCTTTCTGTTGGACGTGCAGAAGCTGACAGCTGCTTTGCACCAGCACCTACCAGGGTCCACAGAGGCTGATAGTAATGAGTCTGAAATAAATGTTTTAACAGACATTTAAGAACCATTTAATTGCACTTGATTATGACGGCATATTACTCCAAATAGGAGGCATTGTCTACTAACATTCTATTCTTAACAAAAGAAAGTATACAAATAACTAAGAGCTTTGCCTGAAAAAGCTGGAGGGATGTATGCATCTCTGTGATGGGAGAAAAAAACCTCATGCCAAGCTTACTAAATTCAACTTTGTTGGCTTCCTTTCCACAGAAAGTGAGGTTGGAAAGGGATGAGAATCAGATCGAACTGATCACATACATCAAATGCCTTCTCTTTCAGCATAAGGAAGACTTACCTTACTTGGCTCAACCACAGCTACATTTCCTGCCCCCACTTTCCTCTTCATCCGAGCACTCATGGCGATTCCACCGGAGCCTCCACCCAGCACAAGTACTTCATAATAATCCTTGGCAGCACACTTGGCTGCTGTATGCAAACCAAGGAAGCTCTTCTTCTGTATGCTTGCCTTCAGCAGCCATACACCAGGACGGAGACAGGAACAGGACAATGCTGCTCCAACTGGTGACATCTTTCAATAAGTGGAAGCTGCAAGTTAAGGAAAAGTACCAGTTAATGACATAAGGCAGTTTTTATTTATCTATATGGCCAGATATGTCTTCAAGGTAAGAATTATAACACTAAACTTTTGTTGCAGCTAAAACAATAAACTTGCAAACTGACTGTAAGCAATTTGGAGATTATTAAAAAAAACAAACCATGGACTCTGCCAGAAAAATAAAACTTCATACAAGCAAATGAATTCTAACAAATGACAATACATTTTTCACCTTATCTTAGCAGGAAAGCACGTCTGATCCTATAGCATAGCTACGACATTTGCTGTAACGTTACCACCCTGAAGAGAATAATGTCTCAAAAAAGAAAAGGACTTGCTGGGTTGTAGGATCTGGAGTTGTAGACCATTGAAACAGCAAATGTTAGTTGTGCAAACATACCAAGTGCCATTCTGCTGACTGTAATGTCAGGCAAATGAATAACTGTGTTTGTATTTTAACGTTAACATATACCAGCATATGCACAGCTCAGACATACGCCCTCTCTTGGCTCTTTGTCTACAAGACATCATGGTAATCAAGAGAGTTTTACAGCACTTTGAGCAAGGCACATGGGCTAGTCTACTTTTGCAGGAGAGGTATTGAGCCCTAGGCTTGACAGGAAAAGAAAGTTCATTGAAACGACACTTCACACCTTCCTAGATTTTGGATATTTGAGTACACCCAAAATTTACAACAGTAAAACAGCTGCAAGCAAAGGCCAGAAATCCCTATTTATCATTGCTTACAACTACACTTTTAGCTTGACAAACAAGAGTTAAAACCATGAAGTGCAGCACTGGGGAGTGCAATTACCTTACCTGAAGTCAGTCAAAGTTGATCCCCATAAATATGTTTCCCTCCCTCTGCTACAATGAACAAGATCCTTCCTTCTTATGAATACATTACTTGCACATGATGAATACCACTTTGAAGCTTTTCAGTAATAAAACAGGTATAAACTGATTTTAATCCATTTCCTCATTGCAACATTGCCAATAAGGCGTTACGACTTGAAAAGAAACTTATGACAGGATTTTCATCTACATCCTGTTGTTTAATTCCTTGAATCATTGTGCAGGAACTCCAGCTTTTTCACTTCAGAAGGGCAGACTTTGTATATGACTCTTACAGAGAGGAATTTGAAAACTAAATCAGAGAATTCAAATATTTTCAAGAAAAGTTCCAAAGGTCAACATCAAGAATTCTCTACAAAACCATACGTCTAGTTGAGCAACTCATTCTGCACCTTCACGTGCAGTCTTAAAATCCTTCACTCGAATATCCCAAATTGTTCAGAAATGCTGTTATTATCCTCAAAGCATAAACAACTTAGGAAGGAGAAGAGGAAATGTAGGAAGTATCCTTGGTATAAGTTATTTTTCCCACTTTGTTTTAAAGGAAGGTCTCAAGGTATAGATATGTTCTTCTTATCCTCTTTCCTACAGAAGAACACCAACTCCAGGTATGTTAGTTTCACTTTAGAAGGTCGCTTCTGTTTACCCAGAGCAAAATCTATCTAGTGCAGATGCTTCGTACTCCCTCCAAGAAAGAGGAGTTTTTATGCTGAATAATTTCTGCAACTTCCGTCTGTGACAGCTTTAAGGACAGCTTGTTCCTGGAAGTTCATGAACCCAGGGTTTGTGGTTGGGTTTCATTAAGCAAGCGAAACAGGCACAGTGACCAGCTGCTCAGCGGTGCACAGCATGCCGAGACCAAGGGAACAGGACTTCATTTTTGTAATGCTAAGTAAGGGACAATTATCCTCTCTGAGTAGATTTTGAATTAAGCATGCTTATAAACACACGCAAGATGTGCCTTAACTAACAGCCATCTAATGGATTAGGGTGCAGCATTTCTTTGCTCTCAAGTTGTTTTAGAGCACGCAGAAACAACAATCTGAAACGTCATTTGTAGGCAGATGTTCAGAAACAAACAGCAAAATTCTTGGTATCAAACTCTCAAACTAACAGCTGCACTCCATCAACTACACATCAGTCCTCTGATTTGGGAACTGGAGAGAAAGAGAATAACAGAACTGAAAGAAAAAATAGAAAATCACTGATCAGTCTACTGAATTGAGCTGAAGTCTTAAGCTTTTAAAAGACCACTGTAACATAAAGCACTCTTACCAAGCGTCCTTTGAACTACACACAACAAAACACCCCTTATGTTGCATGAAATCACATGCTGATGTGCTTCAGAGCACTCCTCCATTCAGTGACGGCTCCTCTTCACCCATGACAACTGGTTTAAAACTAGTTCTGTTACTGTGAGAGGTAAATTTATTGTGAATGCTTTCAGGACATGGTTTGTTACAGTGACGGAAGCTCGTGTAATGCTACTGCAGCACAAGTCCTGTAGCACCACGTAAAAATCAGGTCACAATGTGACTCATAGCAAGTTCACCACAAATGGCATTACTGTGAGGAGGGGTAGAATTTAAAAGCTTTTTTAAAACAGTCTTAGCTTGAAGATAATCTCCGATTCCATCTATAACTCTCTCGTCTCTTTTACTGTAAAGCTATTTGTAGAAAAAGGAGATTCAGAAAAGAAAAAAACGTGTTGATGTGGTAATAAAGATTATATACTTTGTATTATATACTATACTATATATTGTATATGCACGATTCTGGAATAGCTGCCTAATGCTAAAGAAAATGTGTTGAAAAACCACAGTTAGACTGACCAGGAGAGCTCAGTATTATTTGGTCCCTGAATCCCATTAAACAGATGGAGATTACATCAACAGAATAATAGTGACTTTCCTGTCAAAAACAAATATAGGAAACTTTTTTTCCAGAATTAGCAGCCTACAGACCTTTAAGGGACTGAGAACACAAAACAAGAACCATCCTTGTTAAGCTGCTATCGAAAAAAAAAAACAAGCAAACCACATTTCTACAAGCATAATAGAGAAAATCATTGCCAACTTTCTATTAAGTTTAGCTTGAAAGAAAAACCTGGCTGAAAATGATCCCAACCCCCACTCAATAAAACAGCAAACGCAGCAGAACAGAAATGGTGTTCCTAGCATAAAATGTGTTCCTAAAGCCAAATCAGACAGCAGCTTGGATCACAGGGCACCCTACAGCCCCCCAGCCTCTGCCATGGGCTGTGTGCCCCCAGCTCAGCTCCCAGGGCCACTCAGCCTGGCCTTGGGCACCTCCAGGGATGGGGCACCCACGGCTCCGGGCAGCCCATGCCCCGGCCTCACCGCCCTCTCAGCGAAGAGCTTCTCCCTCACATCTAACCCCAATCCGCCCTCTCTGAGCTTAAAGCCAATCCGTCTTGCCCCACCACTACCAGACCGTGCAAAAAGTCGCTCCCCCTGCTGCTTGTAAGCGCCCTTCAGGCACTGGAAGGCTGCTCTCCGCGGAGCTTTCTCTACTGCAGACCGAAGGAGCCCAAACCTCAGCCAGCTCCGCAGAACCCACGAGGAGAGCAGTTACTGTCTGCGACAAGCCAGCTCGGGAGCCGTCTGACGCCGGGAGCCGAGCGGAGCCGGGTTAGAGAAGTCTGAGCGCAGAAAGTAAACAGCACGCAGCCATCCCCGAGCGGCCGGCGTTCAGCACGTTACCTTCCAGCGCTCCGAGCGCGCTAACATGGCACCTCACGCGCCGCCAGAGCACGGGCCCCTCCCGCCCCCTGCAGGGTGAGCCCCGGCCCCTCGCACCGCGGCCCAAGAGCTCCGCTTGACCTCTCACCGTCCCGCCTCGTACTCGCTTGCCCGTCGCTCCGCCGGAGGGGCCCCGAGGGCTGCCGGATCGCGCGGCCGCCCCTCACGCGACGAGCGCCGGGTGCTGCCCCCGGGGGCGCGGCGGGGCGGAGCTGAGCGCCGCCAGGTGCTGAACGGCAGCGGGCGGGCGAAGGCCGGGAGGGCGGTGAGCCCCGCTGCTGCTGGCTCCAAGCCTGCCCCGTACCCCCGGCTCTGAATAGATTTCGTTATCTAGCAATTTCACTCGGTAACCTCCGCGTGGTAACTTTTTTTTCACTGCACCAAAATCGGAAAACAAAAACAAACCAACCGTCAAAGCCTCAGAGTGAAACCAAGCTGCAATTCAGCTCAACGCACCCAGCAAAGGATCCCCTCAGCCCGCTACAAGCTGCCGAGCTCGGTCTTGCTGTGTTCTCCCCAAAGCCTTTATAGGGCCTTTGATTTATGGCATGGTGAGAGGTGAAGTAGTAACAGTCGTTAATCCACTGAGTCATGTTTGTTGAGCCAAGAAAAGTCATGCAAACATCAGAGCTGAGAGAAGCATGCAAAGACAAAATTACTTATAATTACTTATTTGAAATCATCAGAGGAATTAAAAAAAAAAAAAAAAAAAGCAGCGACCCAAATCATGAAACGTTTCCTTCTTGAGCTTTGGCCTTCCCGTCTCGGCACGTTTTCTGCTTAGGCAGAACTGCTGAACTGATAACAGCATTCATGGAAAGCTGTAAAGAATGAGGCAAAGGTGCTGAGGGCTTAAATTGGAAAATACCGTCAAGCTTTTTCACAGTCCTCCTGCAAGAGAGAAAAGGAGCTGGGAATGGGCCGTCTGCAGGGTGCTTCCCTGCTTGCCAAATGCAGCTGCCCGCTGTACCTGAAGCACTGCTTTTTGCACATCTTTCTTCCAAAAGGCTGATGCTCTGAGAATTTTTATTTTTTTACAGAATATATTTAGAATAGTTTTAAAATATTTTCCTAATGTTTTTCCCCACAGAGTTCTTACAGAGTTTTGCAATATTAAAGAAATAAATGTACCCCTTGAACTTATAAACACACAGACCAAACATGAGGTAGGTACCTTGAGCACAGAGCCGTCCTGTGGCTGCCTGGGGAGCTGCCTGGCATCTATAATGGCCAGGTCCAGGAGAGATGAAGGAGGGAAGGCATGCTGCCTAGCTGTGCGCTTGGGGCTGCTGGCACCTCAGTGGGCCATGGGAGTGACAGGTAATGCTCTCTGCCCGGCAGGCAGCTGAGAAGCCTGGTGCACGCAGCCTAAAGATATTGCTTAATCTGTTTGTTATACTGATGCTCCCCAGGACAGCTTGGTGAAATCTAAGCTAAAAGTATTGACCTTCCACAAACAGCCATCTCCTTTAGTTCAGCTGAGGTGCCTGAAGCAGCTGCTGTCTTTGTGGGTAAGGGAACCCATTTCTTGTCAGCCCTCCTTTCCCAGCACGGCACTGGATCTGCCCAGCCAAGTACATTTCAATATCTGCCTACAGCAATGTATTACTTATCAGCTCACACCTTCAAAGAGAACTATACCTCCCTTTACTTTTCTAAATGCAATTTATATGTTTTTGTCTAGACTTCAACAGTGAGCTCTCCAAAGTGGGTATTATTTTCCATTGGAAAGTGCCTACCTGACAGCAAGTACAATCCCAAATGAATTCTGTAACACTGGACGATGTAGAAGAAAAGCAGTAATCCTTTCACATTATCTTTGATGTTTTCTTTTGGAGATATTCCTCTAGCATACCTCTAAATCAGAGCATCGCTAGATTAGCAGAAGAGCAGCAGTAGGAAAAGCAAAGCAAAGCAGAAGCAGAAATAAAAATACATTCTCATACATGGTGTACCTGCATGATTTCTACCCAATTTTAAGGACTGGAAAAATCAGCAACCTCTGTTGAGCTGCTGAAGGACTGGAACACTGCTTTTAGGCGATGGGGCAGCAACAGGTTCCAATTGACTGTTCTGTAATTACTCTTGCAGGCTGTATTTGCACAGGATATTACTCGTTACCTGGGACTCTCCGAGATGACAGGAAAAAAATAAAACAAATCAAACCCCACAAGTCTTGCTCATCAAGGCAATACACCAGATTGTTAATTTACAGGTCTTGTTTTCAAGACAGTCTTGTTTTCACAGCAGTTCTGGAGCATATATTTATTGCAATATGTTAGACAGAGTAGCTCAGCCTTTTCTCTCACAACTCACTGTCAGTGACAGTGCCAAACTACTGTTACTGTTTTAGAGATTAATGCCTTCAAACGTGTAGATTTTAAAATTATTCTACATCAAGCTTTAATTGATTTGCTTCATTAAGTTGCAATCCACTTGTTGCAAGAGTTCTACAGAATTTTTTTCTCCTATTTGCTGTTTTTTTCTCCTCACATTTTCTAGGCAGGATGTTTGATTTGTTTTCTTAAACCCCAGGACTTGACATCATAGATATAAATGGATGGATGGGAAACAAGAAGAAATGGAAGTATTAAGTTGGCAGGCACAGCCAACATCAGTGCTCACATCCTGAGCAACGCTTAGAGTAGGGATGGGAGGCAGAGTGGTAAACTCCCAGATCTGCCACTATCAGCAGTTGCTGTCTGGAGGAAAACAGATAAGTCCTCCACATTACCCCTGTTGTGACCCTCTTAGGTCCCAACTTACAGCTCTTCTGTGACAGTTCTATCAGGCCAGATGTTCTTTATATAAACCACGTTACATCATGCATTCGCACAACTAATCCAAGGGGGGGGGAGAAATATCAACCAATCAACCAACAATTAAACCACTTAGATTTAAAAAAATTACTCCAACATTGAAAATCCAAGCACAGAATTAAAATAACCAGCAGTGTTGCAAAGCAAACGGTAGGTGGCAGAAAGCGACTACTGAAGCACCACCGGGAATAAATCGGCCAGAGGACTCCCAAAAAAGGAATGCCAACAGAACAGCTGCATAAGCAAGTACTATGCACGGTACTATTTATGCCTATTATCACTCAACTCATGGCACATAGACTAAAACCAGGTAGCATATTCTGTTATTATTTTCCAAGAGGAAAATATAAAATATTTACCATGCCCATAAAGCAAAGTTACCAATGTCAGCAAAAAAGTCAACTTTCACTGAATTAAAAAGTTGGCCAAAATGAACCAGAACAGTGGTGGGAGTGGGTACTCAAATTAAGCACACACGTTAAATCTAGTGATAAAAGCACAGGAAACCAAGATTCCTCAGTCAGCACTCGTAATTCACAATAGTTCATACATTTGTATAATCTTACAAAATTGAAATTCAAAATGGTGCTGCACGTCTAAGTGAATTCCACTGCAATGACCTTATGGTTCAGAAGCAAGTTGGTACAATGAGTAAGAAGATGTATACAGGAATAAAATTACTCAGTCTAGCAAAAAGCATTGATTTTTATGGTTAGAATTCTGTATTTTCAGTAGAAGTGACCATGGTATTTGGGGGGGGCAACAAGGGCAGGTGGAAAGAGCAGAACAGTTCACAAGCTTTCCCCCCAGAACAAGCAGACAAACAGAGAACCTACCAACCAACACACAACATGAAACACTGAATTGGATACCAGCTGAGGTAACATCAAATGAGAAAAATCAAAGGAAATTAATCTTGATGATTAATGATGAGGCATTTCATTTTAATAAGAATTGTCTAAATTCCTAAAAACTAATTCTGAAGTTACATTATAAAATAAAAAAAAAAAAACCTTAACAATATTCAGTTATGTACATTTTGCTCCAAAAATGGACTGTAGAAATTCTTTAACATTTCTTTCAGAAATACACATAAACCACAGCACTGGCAATCCACTGGCAATTAAGACAAAACAAAAGCCAACTTCAGTTTTATCCTATTACTACTTCAGAAAAGGCATTTCAGACTACTTCAATAGTTTGTTCTCCTTGCTCCAAACACACAAAGTGAACTGCAATGTTTTGCTGACTACTCATAATAGTAGGTCTTTCAAAGAAAAAAAAATTAATCTTACAAGTAGAAATTAGGACTTCAGAAAAAATGCAGCACAGTAGAGTCCAGGCCCTGAGTCCAAGGAGTTCACACGAAGTGCTGCAAATAATTCAATTCAGAGAAATGATATCAACAGCCATACAATATTTATCATCACGTTCATTAATAATAATCATTGTAAGTAAGGACAACATACAACACTAGCTCACATAGCCCATAAATGCACATGAATAAATGAAAAAAAAATGCACTAACTTTTCCTACAAATAACTGAATTCCACATAAAAATGAAATTGTTTAGCTCAATTACTCACACAAAAGGAAAAACCAATAAGCAACTAAATCAAGGTTGGAAAAAAAAAAGTCTATTTCTGATTCATGGCATTGAAAAGAAATTACAACTGCCAGAATCAATGCAGATTGGGTATAATAGATGGGCTCTGCAGTCCAGGTACCAGCATTGAACTTTAACAGCTACGACTCCGTATTTTGTCTGGAACGTAAATATGCCAATCACCAAACAGCTCTCAGAATTCTAAGCACCAGATATTTCAGTTATAGATATTTAAATACCCACGATGCCTAGGTTCTCCAATATACATATATATTTATATATAAAATTAACTTATACTGTAATAGTATCAAACTGCATAGCTTTACAAAAGAAGGCCACCTGAATGACTGAAGTGAAAAATTTGAATCTGATTATTAACATTCTGGAATTTATAACACCAGAGTAGACTGTTGTTAGTAATAACTATAGCCTGGTTTAATCAAAGTTTGCCTTAATTCCAGAGAATGCAGAAATGATTAATTTGGACAAGTTGTTGCATGCTCTGCTTTCACGTCCTCCTTGCAGGTTTTGCTGTTAGCTGCTTTTCTCTCTCTAGCTCCTTCTCACGTTGCTGTTCTCTTTCCAGTTCTTCTTTCTGCTTCTTTTGTTGTAGTTTAAGTGCTCTTTTCTAAATAGAAAAGGAAAAAAAAAGTCTTACAGTGGAATTTGGAACTAATACAAAATCCTTCCTAACACTCTTAACACTCCTCCCTCTTAACACTCTCCTCTCCAATTCACAGAGGTTACAACTGAATGTTCTGTAAACTACTTCAATGTTCTTCCTCTCTTCTACTTCCATCCTTCTTAAAAACAGAATCTCTAACCTACACGACATAAGGGATGAGTTAGTGAGGTTGAAGGGAAAACAGTTTATATTTTCATGTATCAGATAAGGTGTGTACTGTGCAATGTGTTCTTTTAATTGAACACACTGAAAGACTGATCTTGCCAGAACTAACCAGCAACTGCTTACATAGCATGAAGTCAGTGAACCTGTGCCACTAACAGTACGTTAAACAGAGAAAAGTCTTGCATTTATGACAGTCTAGTCATCATTGTAACAAGCACAGAAACTGAAACAATGAAGAGAACCAGTTGGCATGGAGCAGATTAAGAGACAGAACGAAGTATGATTCTTGTAATGTACTGCTTCACCATGAGGACAACTCAGAGACTCACTAATAAAGATACTTAAGTTGTTTAAACATAGAAAGCAGTAGACAGAAGTTTGAGAACAGGTGGTTAGGTGCTTCTGAAAACATGGAAAAAACATTTATGAATGGTATTTAACAGAGATTCTATTTTCACCAGAGTTTTCAGCATGTATCCAAAATAAAACTTAAGACAATAATACATAACTAAATTGCTATGTTGGAAAGTAAGAAAAATTAATCAACTCACTTTTAACTTAGATGTCTTCTCATGGAGCATCATCATGTCATTTCTGATATTCACTAACTTGCTGTGATAGTGTTTAGCTTCTGTAAACTTCAAAAACACAGCAGTTAAGGCAGTGACTGTCAAGTTGAAAAACCTGAAAAACTTTTCTTTATTTTTAATAACTCTACACATCAGAACAGTAAGTACTAACATAGCATTGCCAGAACAGTTTGGTAATAGATTAAACATGTTCAAGTTCATGTTGAAAACTTACATACTACATAAATACAGAAAACTATCTGAATGTTATACTCTGATGGAAAGCACAGCAGGGTGGCAAAGTCCTAGGCTACAGCAGATGAGGATTAGCCCCAGTGCAGCAGCCATGGAGAAAGTGAGACAGAATGACAGACAGAAAGACACAAACAATGTGCTTACCCTTGGAAGGCCTCAGGCAGGCAGGGATTTCCAACAAGATACCCTCATCTCCACTGCCAAGCCTTAAATGAGGTCTGGGAAGGGGTGGATCCTGGCTGCACCCCTTCCAGTCACTAAGATGCACTACACTGCACTGCATGCACCTGAGCGCCCCTGGGTCGGCCCTGCCTGTCCACCAGGTACTCAATCACCTGGTGACTGGGCCATGACTTAGCATTTCTGCTACGCTATCATATCTCAGTGGGTACATCCAGCCCTTTACTGAATTAAGATTCACCAAAATGGAATAAAAGTATTGCCAATTTATGTACCACATGTGTCTCAAGCACATTTTCTGCTACACTAGACGCGTGCACAGAGCTCACCTTGGAACCTCAGTCCTGCTCAATAAATGCATATGTTTGCTTTGGCTACTGGCTTAGAAAACTAGACTGACTGCTCTTTCTCCCAGTGCCTCCTCTATTTAATGGAAATCTGCTGGTTCTGCATCCTCTCCAGGAGGAATTTGTCCCATGTATTTCAACTCGTTGCTAACCTTCCTGCAAGTTATAAAGAAAAAAAATGAAGTTGCTACTAATACTTCAGCAGGAGAATCCACACTAGTAGGGATTTATAAAAGCATTAATAGTACTTACCAAGGCATTGATGTCAATTATGAAGTTACACTCCTTGAATTTTGTAATTTCTTGTTCTAATGTTTCTAGTAATACCACTTGGTTCTGTCTGAAACAAGAAAAAAATCCATAAAACTAGAGAAAAGCGGCACAGATGAAGGAGTTTAAGGATATATTGCAAAAGTTAGGTATACAGAGCAGATATTTCTCACTCAATGCTTCCCAGCATCAAGTTCTCCTTATGGATTGCTAGCTGATCTCAGCTGATGCAAGTAAATGGTTTTTGAAAAATCCCAACTGAGACACACAAATTCAGTTTTTTGCTGCCTAATATTGAACAGGATGATAAGAAAACCAGGATGACACCTGAAAACCTCCAGCGACAGAGGCACTAGACAAGTTTCAGCAACTAAACACCTCTGTGCAGGAACAGGTTGAATGAAGGGAAAACTACTTCCTCTTGTCTTTCTACTACTTTCTACTTGCCTCTGAGTCATGCTGCAGCACATTATTTCTGCATAGAACCTGTGTGGGTCCACAGTGCTTATCAAGAATCTTCCATCCCACACAGATCAGCTAAATTCCTTCCAGACACAAGCTGCCCTTGGCAGCAGCAAAACCACATTATGCATCGTGAAACTCAAAGCAGTGTACCCCACAGAGCTTAGATGGCTCTGTGTAAAGCCCCCTCCAGTTACTTCATATGGCAGACCCAGCCTACATTTGAAACAAACTATTCTCAATTATCAGTGAGATAACAGTGCATAAAGAATTTATATCTTCTTAGCAATATTTTCAGCTGCACAGTTTACAAACTGTATAGCAACAATATACTGCACTGCAAGCAGCTGTGAACACAAAGGCTACTGCTACAAAGTATGTCTCTTGTTTTCAGCAAACTTTGCATTCTGGAACAAGTATATAAGAAATTTGCCCATCTGCTGTGCCTGGCTTGTGGGAATTTAATGTTCTAGTGCTGGACGCCCCACAGACAAAATTCAACGGACAACACTGCAGCTTGTACACCTCCCAGTACTCTGAGAAGCAGAACTGCTCAAAACGGTACAGTCAGAACGTAGAAATGCTACAACAAACTGACTTCCAGTTAAGCTAGAACATCACATGGAAAAAACAGCATGAATATAAAGGGAGCTGCATTTAAAAACCTGCTTACGTAAGTTCCTGCAGAGCTGATTTGGATCTCTGAAGATCAGGCAAATAGTGAGAAATCAGCCCTTCAGTCAGCTGCTCCACTGCTCTCTCATCTATAACGGGCAGATCTGCTTCGACCCCTTCATCTGGGGAGGCATCACCGGCACCTGCGGGAGAAGAGCAAAGTAAGCGGGGTCGGGCAGCACTGCAGGCCTCCCCGATAGCAGCGGTACGTCCCTGCTTAAAAACAAAGGCATTTCAGCAGCGCACCGCACGGTGCTCCATACCGCTCTTCTTCCCTCCCTCGGCCCTGCCCCGTGAGCTCCGCCGGCGCGGTCACCTCACGGCCGGGCAGTGCCAGAGCGGGAGGCGGCGGACGGGGCGTTCCAACGACGCGCGGCGAGAGCACGGCAAGTAGCGCAGCACACAAACAGGAGCCGTGACACGGCCGCTGCTCTCGAAGCCAGCGCGCACTGCCGCCTGCCCAGCGGTGCTACTCGGCCTTCCGCGCTCGGCCGCCACCCACGTACCCGACGCCCGCCGGCTCCCGGCCGCTTTCTCCTCCTCCTCTGCGCCGCTCATCGCCGGCGCTCCCTCAGGCGCACGGTCCCGGCCGTCCGCGCCAACGCCCTCAGCCGGCCCTCAGCCGGCCCTCGCCGCACAGCCGCGCCCGCCGCTCCGGATGCGGAAGCGACGCGCGGCCCGCGGGGTGGGAGCGCTCCGCCGCCGGGGCTCGGGGCGGCCGTGGGGAGCGGCTGAAGTGCTGCAGAGCTCGGCCTGCACGGAAAGGCCGCTTCCTGCTCCGAGCCGCTGGCTCAGGGGTGACGGGAAACTTCAGGCTTTGTGAGTGAGGGCTGCGCAGCTCGCAGATGGGGCTCAGTAAGAAAAGTGAGATAATCCTTCTGATGTAGCTGTGCTGGAGCCGTAGGCGTTTCGGATTTGTGCTCTGCCTGCTCCGGGCATCCCACGCCCTGCGGGAATAGGCTGGATGGGAACTTAAATTGGGTGCCTGCTTCTCCAGAGCGCTTAAAGCTTGTTTATCGAACCCAGCGCCCCAGAAATGAGGTTGACAGAAGTCTCTCTTTCTCCCTTTCCCATGCTCAGCGATCCTGTGTCGCTCACGCGAGGAGCTCTGTTACAGTGGAAGGGCTGGATGTAGCTGCTCCAGGCGCTGCTGAGTTCGGGACCTGCGAGGTGTTCAGCAAGGATTTCTTCTGACAGAGAAAGGAAAAGGGAGTTAAATGAAACCTGCAGTAAGGACCATAAGCATTTGATTAAGAGGCATGCTCACCTGCTGCTCTGAACATTTAATCTCAAGGAGCTGTGAAAAAGCTTTACTAGCATTGACTCTGTTATCTCAGCTCTTCCTGCAACGTTCTGATCCTTACTGGTAACTTCTTTGGCCAGTTCAAAAAAATAGAGCGTGTGCTTTCCCTCACCACACTGTGTTTTTCCAGGAAGGTTTATTGGTCAGGAACAGAACAGTGACAACATTTGGGCATAGGCTGGCCTTGAGTACGTGTAGGCTGTCAGCTAGACTACCAGCCACGGTAGCAGGTAAATACTGTTTTGTCAGAATTCGTAGAAGCAAAACTCGAATCCCTTTTAAGCCAGAGGACAGCTTAGATGACGCTGGGCCTCGTGTCTTGTTTCTCCCTGCATCCTTAGGCGATGAGGCCCCTGGGGCGCAGCACCAGCCGGCAGCAGTTGAGCAGCGCGCAAGGAGCGGTGCTTCTACGGGGAAGGAGGCTGCACGCTGCTAACTCATGACCGCGGCACCGAACGACCCGGTCCCGGGCATTCAGCGCACGTGACAGCAGCCGCCCGCTTGCCAGCGAATCGCCTGCGGGACGGCGGCGGCGGCGGGGCTCGAACCCGCGTCCCTCGGCCGAGCGGCGCAGGCGCGGTGCCGTGGCGGCGACCGGCGGGCGATGCCGGTGGCCGTTCCCGCCCGTCCCTTCGCCGCCGTCCTCCGCGCGGCTTTCCCGGGCTCGTCGGGTCGAGGCGCGGTACGCGCGGCCGCGATGCCCGGAGCGCGGCGCTGAGCGAGGTGACGCGCATGGCGGTGGCGGCGGCGCTCCCCTTGCGCCGGCGGGGAGGCGGCCCCGCGCCCGGCGCCGCCCGCCCGGCCGCGCCGTGACCGGGCCGTGCCGTGGGAGCCGCTCCGCGCGGGACCGGGCCGCGGCCTGCGGCGCCCGTGGGCGGACGGGCAGGGCGGGCCGCGAGCCTCCGCGTCCCCTGGCGGGCCGCGGTAGGGCCCGGCGGCGCGGGGCGGGGGCCATGCCCTGAGGGACGTGGAGCGCCGCGCCAGCGTCGGCCGCGCCCCTCGGGGTGCCCGCCGCCGCCGCTATGGCCGGGCCCGGCCTGTGGAGCAGCATCAAGTCCGCGCTGCGGCGGAGCGAGCCGCCCCTGTTCCTGAACGACTCCAGTGCCTTCGACTTCTCGGACGAGGCGGGGGACGAGGACTTCCCCCGCTTCAACAAGCTGCGGGTGGTGGTGGCGGACGACGCGGCGGAGGCGGCCCCCGAGGCACCGGCCAACGGGCTGCACCCCGCGCCGCCGTCCGACGACGAGTCCGCGTCCGAGCGGGACATCGCGCTGCGCGGCGGGCCCGAGCCCTGCGGCCGGTGCCGCAGCCGGAGAGAGCTGTGCAAGCTGCGGCGCGTCAAGAAGCGGCTGACGGCCGCCGCCGCCCTCTATCTGCTCTTCATGACGGGGGAGCTCGTAGGTGAGTCGGGTGCTGCTCCGGCCTCGGTTTTACGCTTTTGCGTAAGAAGAGAACCGTTTGCAGCTCGGAGCGATTAGCGATAAGGCCCGGGGGGAGCGGGAGCGAAGTCCAGTCGTGCTTTCCGTGCAAGGAAAGAAAGGAGAACTTGCACCTTCCTTACCTGAAGCTCATAACCTCCCCGGAATGGCACAAAGTGGGCATTTTGTTGGCTCGCAGCTTTGTACTGCTCCTGTTCTGTAAGTTTCTAAGGTCTGATTGTCAAGGGAGGACTGCGTGCTGTCACACGGGTATGCATGAAGGATGGGTAATTTTATCTCCAGTGTTTTTTAATTATTGCCATAAAATCTTGCTGTGTTTGCAAGGACAGCAGGCAAATAGAGTTTCCAAGAGTGACGTTAACATAACGACAAAACCTATGTTGGGATTTATCTCTAGCTGTCACATCCAGTGATGCACTCTGGAAGACAAACTGCCCAACAGTGCAGTGCAGAGTGCTCTCTTGACAACTTCCTGATGTCCCACGGTGCTCTGGACCAGTGTGTGCTCCAACCAGACATAAAACATATGATCCAATTTAGAACAAGCGATGTTTTAACACTTCACAGTGTTAAGTTCCGTGGTTAAATCACGTTCTTTGTGGTTTTTGTTTGTTAGTACTTGGAAAAGATCTGCTGGTTTTACCTAGAAGAGTGAGTCTGGTGCTCAAGTTCAGCTTTTATTACTCTCTCATAAAGGCATGCTGTCATTTGCTATTAAGGTTGAGTAGAACCTGTGCATAATAGAGCAGTCTGTACAAAACACAACTGTATTTAGTGGCTACAGTGACAGGGCTTAACATAAAATTTAAGGTCTGAAGTCCTCCGGATGGTATTAAATGTTATGCCTTTGCCATTATCTACCCATTTTTACGAGGTGTACTATTTATCTTTGATCACTTACCAATGCAGTATCAGTGCCTGTTACCACCTGGTTTTGGATCTGCCCATGATGTTCAGTGCAAGCACTTGAGGCTGCTCAGCCACCTGCAGAATGCTGAAACTCCTTCATTTTGGCTGGTTTGAAGCAGCAGGGAGTGATGCACAGTGCCTGGACGGGATGCACTGCACCATCAGTTATTAGACAGTCTGTTAACTTGTGCCCAATCTTTTTAGCAGCAGACAATGATTGACAACTAATTTCACTCAAATTGCTCACATTTTAACACACAGGTCCAAATAATAGAAAATTTAGTGAATTTAGTGGCCGTAATTCACCAGCCAAAAAGCCAGAAGAAATAAATTTGAAGGAAAGATGCCTCAGGTATTGTACCACAAAATGATACCGTTTGTCCCACATTCATAGAGCAAAATAAAAAGTGGTATGAGAAATGGCCATTTTTTTCAGAAGGAGAGCAGATAACTGACTGCATCTGCACCGCAGTTTTGTTTGGGCCTTGTTTCAGGAATGTGGGTTAAGAGAAAACAGTGGCTTTGTCTCTCAGCACCTCGCTTTCAATGTGCGGTTAATCGTTAGTAACACTGGCACAATGCATCAGCTCATCACAGATCAGCACTCGGCTTCAGGCTTGCAGGGATCTGGTTGAATGCCTTCATTTGCCTCTGGCTCTTTTTTCTCTGGCTGAGATTTTGGCACAGTGTGAACTCAGGTAAATTTGATGAGGGATTAGTGTTAGTGTAGTGTTGCTTCTCAGCTGTGGACATCATTTGTGGTAAGCGTGACTTCATTTAATTGTACTCACATAGCATTCTGATACACACTGAATTTAGTCCATCTGAAGGGCACAATGCTGAGTAATGTTCCTGAGCTGTTGGCAGCTTGATGCTGAAGTCACAGAGTCTGTGTTTTCACACTGTTGTAGATATCTCCATATGTAGTGCCTGGTCAGCTCCAGAAATAATAGGTGTTGAGAGGAAAAATACTCTATCATTGTCACTTTATCCACTGTTTCTCCCTTACAACCAGGACTTCGGCAGTCTCAGGTCAGAGTGACTGATTTCTCCTTATGAAGCATTGCTGCTGTAGTGTGGACTCATCATTCTCAGGTTCCTGTATGCGGTTACCAGCCCTGGTGCAGTATTTGGGCACTGCGGCAGACAGCGCTGAAGCCCAGACCCATAAAATATTCAGGCATCCAATTTCCAGAGAGAACAAGTAGGACTTGGGCATCTGTGCACTTTTGTAGGTCTTGACGTGAATACCTTGTCATATGGCAGGCAATCAGCAGCAGAATAAGTGAAGAAGCAGCGTGCAAGCCCTAAGTCAGCACACTAACTGTTCTGTGTATTTCACTCTGGCCCAGGGTTGAGTCCTGACCCATTTGGTTTGAAATTTTGGCACTTTTTAGACAAACCTATAGCCAAAGTATTTGTGAGACTTTGGCTATGTGGGACATTAACAGACCTCTTCCTGTTATCTTTGCCAGATTTGAATTTCTGCAGGAAGGGCAGAAGAGCCTGTCAGACAATTTGGTAGAAAACTTTCTGCTGTCTGGTACCAATGTCAAGATGAAGGAAATTGTGTTCCAGCAGCTGCTTTGTGAAATCTCAATTGGCATATGTTTTTTTCCAATTACTGCCAAGCTCATGAATCCAGCCCACATCAGTGTTGGTTGCTTAATTTGAAGAACAGTCACTGTAGAAGTCAGATCGCTTTGTGGGAACTGTTTTGCATGAAGAAACAGAAAACAACGCAAATCCAGTCACCTTCCTTGACAGCTTTTTGATGCATTCAGTTATGTTCAGAGATTTCTAATTGATCATTCACAAGGAGGACTGCTGTCCTTCACAGGTTGGTGAAAACAGTGGTGAGCTTTCAAGGCTTCTTCATGAAAGTTGTAGAGGTCTGTTTTCCTGTTTTCTCCCTCTCAAGTTGTTGATTGTGTTTCAGCAGCCCCCGGGCAGCACTTCGCCAAGCAATGAACCTATGTAGTGGGAAACAGAGGGCCTTCAAATTCAGAATTTCATTCATCTCAATGATACTTTCTCGATCACGTGCTCCAGTAAGACGACTTTTAATATCTGAATTCTCTGTTTATGTAGTCTCTGGAGAGACTAGCTGAAATGGAGTTGGCTTACCTTGGGCTGAAGCACTTCTCAATTTCATACTCATGGATTAACATATGTACTGTAAATGATCATATGCAGAAAGCATTGAAGTGAATGTCCTTAGACGTAATTGTTTTATTCTGTGCTGACAATAGAACAGGCTGAGTTGCACATTCCTAGGACATATCTTCTGAAATTATGTGAGAAAGCAAATTATCTTTGAGCTGTGATGGCCTGTGCAGAGTTTCAACCTCTAAGTTTCACTCTGAGACTTAGAGACATCTTAATAAAGGGGTTGGAGGACAGGAACAGGTGGAACAGAGGTAGGTGCAGTCAGTAGTTACAGGCAGAACGAGGAACCCCCACAGTGTCAGCCTTGCTATTTGTGTGGCTGGGAAGAAGGCGTAGCTTTGCAGGTGGGCACTCCCAGATAGATGGCTGCACACATGTTTTTCACTGATCTTGAAAGCAGTCAGCCTGCTGTGAATTTCCCTTCGCTCTCCTCGTGGTCAGCCTCTTCACTAAGAGGCTTTTAATTGTGTACAAAGATACCTTTACTCGAGATATGTTGGCTGGAGCCTGATGCCTGCCAAGTGGCACGCCAGCTGCATGCTCTGCTTGCTAGAATCTCCAGTTTGAATGATCTCAAAGTAAAATGAGAAATGAAGTAATAGTTGAGCTGATGCTGGAGATGTGGTCTTTTCTGAGAAAATGGGGATATCTTCATGCAGATGGAAGATGACACTGCCTGTCCTTGACTCCCCATTTGGATGAAGGCTGCCTGCCGAAAGAGAGGTGCTTTGTTAAATCTCTCAGCCATCTATCTGCTGTTGCATTCAGCAGTGGAATCGGAACAAAGATATTGACCTTCGATCTGATGTTGTTTGTCTCCATACAGTTCATAATCATGAAAAAAATATGGTAATAAATAAGAAAGGAAAATGGTGTGAAAGTTATTGTTGGCAATATACAGTAGCAGAATTTATACACCTCTGCCAGGATATGGAATGGTGAAGGTTAAAAGATAATGCAGTAAAAATAAGAAGAGGGAGGGGTTAATTACTGCCAGCAAGTTACTGGATTTCTGTCCTTGATCCATTATGTGAAAATATTTAACAATTGTAGTTCAAATAAAAAGCATCAGCCAATATATGCAATAACATACACAGAAGAGATACTAAATTAGTTTGCAAATGTTATCAAGCAAGAAGTCTCAGTGAGACTAACAGGACTAACTCCTTTCTGTGCAGCTCTCATGGAAAGCACGCTTCACTGCATTTCTAACTATGGTAGCTTTAAATTATAGCGTGGCATGTTGATCATAATGGCAAAAGAATGGTCCTGCTCAGTGATAAGTGGTACTTCATGCACTTAGTGCACTGTTCTGAAAATAAGTAACTGAAAGTTGTGCCATGAGGACAGGATCCAGAATCACTTACCTGTCTTGACTGTTCCAACTTTGTTTTCAGGTGGATATGTTGCTAACAGTCTAGCAATTATGACAGATGCACTGCACATGTTAACTGACCTTAGTGGTATTATTTTGACCCTACTTGCTCTCTGGCTGTCTGCAAAGTCTCCTACAAAGAGGTTCACTTTCGGATTTCATCGCCTAGGTATGTAGATATCAGCTTTTGCTAGTATTTTAAGCAATAATGCTAAAAATATGTAATTCTAGAAGAAGAGGCAACTGGAAAGAAATCAGTAACAAACCTAAAAGTAACTTTAGGTTTAACAGTCTGTTGTGTATCCACTGCGTGGGATGTATTGCCACAGGGGAATAAATCATTTGATCAGAACAGTACAACTGCTACATCTGGAAACAAAGTCCTATGAAACGTGATTAACAAATAATCCTGAGCAAACTCCCAGAAGTAAAAAGTTCTATAGAGTTCAGGATCAGATAGCTCTGCAAGAAGTCTCATAAATCACTATTCTTCTTGCACAAAGAAGAAATCAAGATGTCCCTTCACGTCCAGTACAAAAAGTTACTTAACTTGTGCCCATTTTGGGTACTTGTAGAAAGAAACATCAGCAGAAATATGTTGGAAGGGTAATTTCAGACTCATTACTTCACATTTGGAAATGTAATGATGATAAAGGGTGCTTTCACGTGGTTGCCATTTGTACTGGATATTAATTACTTAATATACAATATACAGGTGAAGGTCTTGACTTGTAGGCATTTTCTCAAAAGTTTGAATGTATGCTGCATGAAATAGATCATTTTGGATGTTATGGCTTACTACCTCTATGCTTTCTATATGATATTTTTTCAAGGAATTTCAAACTCTTATGCTGCCATTACTGTTAATTCTTATGATGGCTGCCAGAACAGCAGTAGAATTCAACAGCTCCATCACTCCTAGTCATTTGTCATCAGTTAGTCACTAATGCATGAATGCATAACTGTACAGCAGCAAAGATCTTTGGGCTTTAGCAAGAAAGCATTAACAGTGCCAGCATTTCCCATTACAAACTTTTCTTTCAAGAAGTTTTAATTTCGTGATGAGAGTTCCCTGTAATACTGAAACCTGATCTTGCAGGTATGCTCTGGCATTTGTTCATGCTTTCCACAAGGATGTTTGCTAGCATGTAGACATGCCTTAACCTCATTTAAAAACAGCTTGAGCAGTTTATGTATTTGTAACTCTTCAAAAACCAAATAGTACAAAGGAAGAACATGACATAGCCCTATAACAGAAATGGTTCTTAAGGAAAAAAAAATAAAGTTTTATATATTACTCAGTTTTATAAATTTTCACTTACTAATTCAGGATCTCCATAGCGCTCTGCAAACAGGAATCCCTTTGTATCTCTGCCACCTCACTTTAAAAACCAGCAAAAAAAATCCCCAACTTTTTTCTTCATTTTATTGCCAAAGAAAGTACTGGCCAGATTGATCCAGTGGTGGCCCGTATCTATATCACCCATCATTTTCTCCCTGGAGAACAGAGGACTTCTCACTCCTGCAGCAATTCCTCCTTTTTGTGCTGCCCAGTGACAGGAGGTTGCCAAGCACCAGCCGAGGTTGCCCAGACCGGTCACGGAGTCTCCCTTGCTGGAAATGCTCCCAGCCCAACGTCCTGGAGCAGCCTGCTATCATTGGTCCTGCTTTGGGCAGGGCACTCGACTAGAGCAGAGGCCCCTTTCTACTCATCCACCCTGTGTTAGCAGCGACAGCACAGGGATCTGTGTAGGAAGAAAAGGACTAGAGCCTGTGAGAGTGGGAAGAGAGCTTCTGTGGCTGCAGTGAGGAAGGAGAGGTTGATAAGGATTCTGCAAGAAACCCTCAAAACGTTGATCTGGCCCTGTGAATGCTGATGATGGGATGGTCGAAAAATGACGGTACACAGGTGGTTTTTTGAGAAGCTTATTTGCCTGATTTTAGGCACCCTTTCTGAGTGGCCTGAGTGCACAGTTTCACACATCAGTGAACACTGCCAATAGAACAGTGCTGAGTCTGGGCTACGTGTTTGCTGTAATACATTTTTCCAAATATCATGTGCTGTAAGAAGCTTGTCAGCAAAATGCGAGTTCATCAATAGCCTGAATTTCATGAGATGTTAAAACATGACAGAATGTTAAAAATAGGGTACAGGTAGAGCATCTGTCGCAGAAAAAAAACATGCATCTGCTTAAAGCTGGGAGTATGCACTAGAATTGCCTCATAACCAGTCTGCTTTGCATTGCATTTTAAGGTAATCTGTACATGCACTAAGCACTAAAATGTGCCAGTAAATAGTTTCCAGTGCTCCTTTTCACTTTTGTTTGCAGAACCATGAATTGTCACGCTAGTACCCATAAATGCTGCTTTGTAAAGACAGCAGGCCTATCAGTTGCCTGCTCAAATTCCAGCAGAAAGCACTGCTTTTTATCTTTCTGAATATATAATATGTATGCTCCATCTTTAGTTTCTTCCATTTTGTATGGTGAAAGGGAAGCTGACATCCAGGAATGAGCTAGAGAAGATAAAAAAAATGAAAATTGCAGTCTTATCTGAAAAGAATTATATTCTTTAAGCCAAAAATAGCTCTGTTTCACTGAGTGGAGATACCTCCTTCTCAGAAAGACACTGAGCAGATCTAAACACAGATATGGAACTTGGCATCCTTCCACTGCTGCAGAGACAGCGTCAGTAATGACAGATCCATCAGACCATTGATACAGTGCATGCTTCATTTCACAAGTGAAAGATCTTAGGACAAATCTATAATGTCAACATGATAATGACTCTGTGAAAGCTACTGCAAAGAACACACTGGTTTCCACTGCAGAAAGTCTGCTTTTAGGTTGTAAAACTGCAGTATGTAAAACTACAGTATGTTATTTCTCTGGTAAAGACCAGCATACTGCAGTTTAACAAATTCAACCAACAAGAAGAAGTGTTCTGAAAACTGAAGAAATGCCTTAAAATACATTAAAAAAAATGGCTGTTGTCCTGAATAATCTGCCTGCTTTGTAAGGAAAGCTTCCACTTGTGTGGATGTTTTCATTCAGTCTATGGATCAAATCATTCTGATGCTGTGAAATGCATGGTCAGTATTGTAATAACGCCTTCATTCGATGAATAAAGTTCTTCAATCAATATTCTTTCTGCTATGGGCTGACTAATAGCTGATTCCTGGGGAATGTATCAGGCAAAATGTGTGGGACCAGAGGGGAGAACAACAGTTAGAATTCAATGCAAATAAATTCCAACCCTGATCTTCAAATTCACAAAGGAAGGTTAAGATCCCAGTGATCCATCTGATAAGTGACAGTGAGCACAAAAGGATGTGTCGTCTTTAGATCTAGCTTAACACTGTGGTTCTGTGATTATTATTTGTGAATGTTACTTATGGTTTACTGGCTGTTTATTCATATTGTTGGGCACACGAAGGTCTGTCCATAGTACAAATAGGAAATAGAAGTAGACCTGAGGCTCACTTTTATGATGTTCTTTCCTTTCTGTTTGCAGAAGTATTGTCAGCCATCATTAGTGTGTTGCTGGTCTATATCCTTATGGCATTCCTGTTGTATGAAGCAGTTCAAAGAACCATCCATATGGACTATGAAATAAATGGCGATATCATGCTGATCACAGCAGCTGTTGGTGTTGCAGTTAACTTAATGTAAGATCTCCCTTTCTCTTGACACTCAAATATATTTTGAATAAGCTGTTAATTCATTAATGGCCTGTAACTTTCTCATGGGATGTCATTTTGCTGGACCTCTTCCTCATAAAATAAGACAGGAAATTATACCTCTTTTTTTGTTCTGTTCTGAATTAAAGAAATTAAACAAAAAAAATCACAAAAAAACCCACCCACTCAACTCTCAAGCCCGTTTCTTGGAGCATTTTTCTTTTTCCAATTTCAGAATGGGTTTTTTGCTGAATCAATCTGGACACCTTCATTCCCACTCCCATTCCCACCCTCACTCCCACGTACCTCAGTCAAACTCTCCTAGCACAGCCCGCAGCAGCGGCCACGGACACAGCAGCCTTGCAGTGAGAGCAGCATTTGTACACGCCCTCGGGGACCTGGTACAAAGCATTGGTGTGCTTGTAGCTGCGTACATCATACGCTTCAAGGTAAGGAATGGCTGATTTTGAGGCAAGGTGTGATTTTTGTTTCAACTGTAGTTATTACATCAAAATGGACTTATTTTTCTAAGCGATTAAAATGATACACTATGTTCTATTATAAGCTTCATATAGTCATGCAAAATAAGCAGAGGCTGTTATGTGTTATGTTATTATTCAAACAAAGAAATACAGAAGTTTTAGCTCTAAGTAACTATTTCTGATTTACGTTTATAAATAAACTTACTTTCATGCATCTTTTTAACACTCTGGACCTTCCTTTCCAGCCAGAATACAAGATTGCTGATCCTATTTGTACATATGTGTTTTCCATACTGGTAGTTTTCACAACAGTCCGAATTCTGTGTGATACAGGAGTTATAATTTTGGAAGGTAAGATCCTTACAGCATGCAGCGTTTCATGTGTTTCAAGGCCAGGCTGGATGTGGCTCTGGGCAGCCTGGTCTGGTGGTTGGCACCACTGCACATAGCAAGGGGTTGAAACTAGATGATCATTGTGGTCCTTTTCAACCCAGGCCATTCTGTGATTCTATATGTCAAGTGAAGCACTGGCACTTGGATGTCACAACCACCATCTCCAGCAACATGGGCTGTGTCTGGAATTTGTTGATCTTGCTTTAGGATTTCAGTTCTTTTTTTCAGTTCTTCAGTTCAACTCATCTAAGTTGCAGCAGTCTTCAAGAGTCTTTGACCTTTACCAGAATGACACAGGTCTTAGCACTGCTCACAGTTTACCATCACGAGACAGTGGAAGTAGAATTTATAAAACTTTCAGCTAAAATAAGTAAATGTCTGCCCAGTCTCAGCTACACAGTTTGTGTAATTACTTGTAAAGTTAATGTGAACACATGTAAAAGGAGGAGACAGATTCATAGTATTGCGTGCACGTCAGATAAGACTGGAAATAAAAACCAATATGAAAAGGAAAGAGGCGAAGAAAAAAAGCAGCAGAACATACATAAGTTTGACTTTTGACCTCTGGTGGTGACTTGAAGGGAAGAATGCCAGCAACATTCTTTGCATTCTTGTAACTAACCTGCCCATGTTACTGCTTAATCCAGTACTTTCATGTAGGGATGAGGGAAAAAAAAAAAAAAAATCTTGTTTTTACCTGCACCATCCCATCTGTTTCATATGAATTTATTGCCGACTTCTGCAATCAAAAAAAAAAAATCTCAAAATCTTCAATGCCAAATTCTTGTGTCATTTAGGAAAAGAAAAAAAATGGATTGTCACCGTGAAGGCGAAAAATAGTAAAATACACTTAAATCTCATTTAGTTCCAAGGCAACAGCTGAGATTTAGCTGAATAGATAAAGCACACCAATGGGGTATTGAATTCCAGATGTCTGAGTTGTACCTGTTTGCATCCCAGCTGTTATAGAGATGTCTGAATTAACGATGTTATTACAGTGATGAAAGGTGGTCTTAGTGTATGTTACAGAGCTTTTCCAGCTAGTCCTCAGGAGCTCCAGAGAATGGGCTTGCAAGAAATACATATATAAAACAATCAATGTTTTGAAAGTTGTCAGTGACTTTTTTTTTTTTGCAGAGGACAGTTAACTTTATCTTACGTTTGGTATCACAGGAGTCCCGAGGCATTTAGATGTGGATCGTATTAAAGAAGACTTGATGAAAATTGAAGATGTTTATTCTATAGAAGATTTAAATGTTTGGTCTCTCACTGCAGGAAAAACAACTGCCATAGTCCACTTGCAATTAGGTAAGCTGCTGTATGGCAATTTTAGTCCAGCCAGGGGTGGGGCAGATGACAAAACTCAAACCTCTTTATCTCTTGTCCTTATGTTTTTACGTACTCACATCCAGGAAATGGCATTCTGGGAAAAAAAAATAATCTATCGTTTATGATTTCGTACAGTGAGATATAGAAACCATTAACCCACAAGGACAAAGTGTAAATGGAAGTTAGGCAAAGAAAGAAAATACATTTATGCTGAGGCATATTGATCCAGTAGAGAATTTTTTTTTCCCCCTATTTGATGGGGTTAAGTACTTCTCTTCAGAAATTCCCTAATGCAAGGATCTGATTCTTGGAAAGTTGAACATGTTGCCAAAACATGTTGTTAGATATTGATATCTAACACAATATCAAGCATATCAGTTCTTAGAAAGAAAGCTTTCTGCATACCCCTATTTAACAGAGACAGTTTTACCTAGATACGGTTCCAGATAAAAGATAAAGATGTGTACATATTGTATCACAGCCACAGAATGATAGAAAATTGGTAAGGGAGTTTGAATAAAGACATCTGAGTTGGTAAGACCATGTGGTAAATATGAAGACAGTTTAATTGTCCATTTTTTAAAGGGTTGAATATTACAAGAATTATGAAATCTTTCCCTGGTTTTTCCAGTTCCTGGTAGCTCATCTAAATGGGAGGAAGTTCAGTTCAAGGCCAGACAACTGCTGTTGAACACATTTGGAATGTACAAGTGTTCTGTCCAGCTTCAGAGTTACAAACAGGAAACAAGCAAAACCTGCACAAGTTGTCAGAGTTCCAGTGCCTAATCTCACGTGTTTTGGGAACTGCTGCCTTATTCTTTATCTTGTAGTCAAAGACTGAGAGCAATAAATTCAAAGTGAATGATAATAATTAACATGTGGATTTGTACCATTTAACATGCAGCAGGGAGAACTGGTGCTGCAAGAAGTGCAGTGGTTGCCCTACAGAAGATATATTTCATTCTCTCCCTCGTGCCGGTTTATTAAATTTATTATGGTTTGGAGACAAAGTTGTTTTCAGATTGTTTACAAACTGCAACGTGGTTCTGCAGATACCTCACAAATCACAGTTAGAAATTGTCTTTTGTGTACCACAGAAGTACCTGCACTCCAAAAGGAGCATCGACTATTCAGTATTTCAATTAACATCTGTAATATTATTGATCATGCCAGGGTTCCATACATTATGATCTTCAAATTCAGACAGTATTTTTACAATAGTAATTTTCATACAGTATTTTAAATTACAATGCATGCAGTGCTACCTGAATTCTTTTCTAAACTGTCTTGTTGGAGACTTGCAAAACCCAGGATTTACCATAACCAGACCAGAAACTTAGCTTTAATCTGGATGTTCAGAGATGCAAACAGGAAGATCCTTGCCCAAACTTCTGGTGTTTAACTGGAGACCCAGCACTGGACCCGAAGTGTTCTCGCTTCGGTTATCTGTAATGTATTTTAGAATAGGGTTTATACTTTAGAAGGAGGTTATTTATTTTACAAATTTTTGAGTTGTAAGATTAAAATTTGTTAATAATTTTGAATGTCTGAACCAGCATTTAATTCACATTAGAAGGCCAGTTAATAAGCATGCATTCTAATTATAATTAATACATGTGCTGTAACTGAACATTTTCCATGATTGCTTTATTGAAAAAAATAAAAGGATAGGAACTGTGCTTGACACAAAGGTACTCTCAAATCCAACCTACAGATGTGCAAAATACTTAAATGTACTAAAAGGCAAGGGGAGAGCAGAAGTTTCAGATGTGGTGTTCCCTCACTCTTGGATCTCTGACCTGTTCGTCTTTGCTGTGAGAGCAGGATGGCAATATTCTCACAGGACAGCCAGTACAACAGCACTGCTGAACTCTGTGAATAAGATGAAACCCAAGCAAGCTCAGTGACCTCATGCACACTGGACAATGCTATCACAGCAACCTACAGAGGCAGAAAGGTATTTCTTATTTACTGAGAATCAAAGCAATTTGAGAAGACTTCTTTCATCCTGACACTTCAGAGTCCGCGAAACTGAATTGCTTTGCCTCATAGCCCCTGTACTTTGAATGTATGCAGGATAATAAAACACAAACCTTCTACCTGCTGCCAATCTGCCATACATCCAGGCTCATTTTTTATGCCTGTTGCTGACATTACTGGCATTGAAGCCAACGGCAACAAGAATGACCTGCAGCGTTCAATAGACAGACAGAACTTCGCTCTTAGTATTTTTTGCTTATTCTGCACTTGGGTCTTCGCGCAAAACTTCAGCTGACATCAAAAGTCTTTCTGTATGTGGAACAGAAAGGAGTTTTGGACCAGTAACAGATATAGTGATACTCAGCTGTGAATACTTAAGCTATTGTCTTGAAACTTGATAGGGTTTCACATATTCATCAGGGTGATTTATACCTACAATTGGCAGCAACTTGGCTTGTTTTCTCTTTTGAATAAGACAGGGACCTCTTGATGAATTTGCAGAGGTGAAAACTCACAACACAGTATTAATAACACCAGACTATGTTTGTATTTGTTCTGGCAAGAAATGGGGACACTTGAGTACAGCATGGGAGTATGTACAACTCAGGCACAGAGGAACACTGTACTTGGAAAGTTAATGCTTCAATACAAACATTACCACTGATTAAGCCATATCAGAGTTAATGAAAAACGTGCATCCCATTCTTAGAAATTCCCTAAAAACAAGCAAAAAAAACTCCCACCACAACAGGTATTTTGCACATACTAATTCTCAACAGGTTTTAATTAACTTGGGATTTAAAGTTGATGTAATTAGAAGTTGAAGTATGGTAGACATGTAATGTATTTGGAGTTTTTTTTATTGTAATGATTTACTATACTTTTGTTTAATTGAAGAAAAAGCAGAAATGTGTTGCTTTATTGTGGGTTTTATTAAATCAATTATTAAACTTCACATTCTGTCTTATGAAATATTTATTTGCATTGAGATCTTGTGCCTTTTTCTTTGATTCTTACAGCAATTCTTTTTCACAGTGCCTATAAACGCTCAAGCTTAACTCCGCTTGGTAACACTGCTTAGAATGAGCTATGGCTCCCTCTTCAGTAGAAAAGCTTCAGTTTTCTTGTTTCTCATGCAGTAACAGAACTTCAGAAAATATGAGCTGACAAATTATGGTGAAGGAGCAGTTATACAGCAACCAGCAAGGCATTCCTGAGGCCCTTGGGTCACACCTGAAGGGCCATTGTTATCACAGCCTGCAGACTAACTGGAAGGACTTCAGAAAAAAAGCAGCAATATGAAATCTGAATCTAGGAGACAGAAATCAATGTGGTTGTTGGGGGGCATCCTGATAATGGAGATTGCCTATTTTAAGGCTTAACTAAGCTCATATGGATCGTTACATCTGTGTGGGCCACCTCTAATTTGTTTTCTTGGTCAAAAGGGCAAAAGTTGTCTGGGATTGCTGCATTTCACATAAGAACCCAATACTGAATTCGTTACTAATCAGCATCAAAAGGAATACATTTAATTTGCAATTCCCCTAGTAATGGAAGGGCACAAAACAGAACTATAAATCTAACCACGTAAGAGCAATTAGTACACATGTGGAACAGAAAAGAGTACAGAGCTGCTGGGAATGTATGGTTAAATATGCATTAACATCTGTGCTCTAGGAAGTGTGAGGTGTCGATAAAAGAAGTCAAGTTATCTTTATAGATATTGAAGGGTCATTGAGTACCACCTTGGAGAAGCATAGCATTATTGGGAATAAGAATCAAGTCTGGTGCCTTTCCAGCCAGCTCTGCAGCACATCCTGTTTATCTCCTCCGACCATCACAAGATCATTTACGTTTTTCTGTATTTCTCTATCTCCACAGGAAACCCTTCTATAGAAAATAAGAACTTGTTTACTTTTTATGATTAGTCTACCCAATAGATGCCTAAGATCAGAGGCTTCCACAGTGAGCCTCTCTGCTTTCCAGAGTTATGCCAGATTGCTATGGGAGGACAAACTGCTAAAAACCTGTGAGAATTCTGCCACCTATTGCAATCAATGTAGAAGAAATTCCTGATTTTCACATATCCTATCTTGAACCACAGATGCAGCTTTAATGACAACTGTAACATGATAGAAAGCACAGCAATGACAGCAGAGCAGCAAGGTCCTAGTTTGCAGCAAGTGAGGATTTGCTCCAATGCAACAGCCACAGAAAATAAAGGAAAAAAAAAATCTGCTTACCTCCAGAAAGCATCAGGTAGATAAGAAGCTCCAGCAAGATCCCCTTGCCTCCACTGCCAGCCCTTAAATGAGGTCTGGGAGGGGGTGGATCCTGACTGCATCCCTTCCAGTCACTCAGATGCATTGCATTGCATTGCATGCACCTGAGCTCCCCTGGGTTGGCTTCCCACCAGATGCTCAATCACTGGTTCAAGCTGCTCTCCAACTACTTGTGAAAGCCAAGAAGCAAGCTGCAAGCCCTCACATCACACTGTTATATCCTGAACTATTCTTGCCCTAAAAAGAAAATTAACAGAAACTCATTTGCTTTCTTTGCTTAATCCTGATTTTCTTTTCTAAATTGTGTTGGCATTTAAACCTTTCAATACTGACCACATTGCCTTCTATACCAGCAGAATTACTACATGCATTGTCGTACCTGAACCTGGTCTTCAAAATCCAAAATGGTATTGTCAAGATCTCTTTTCTCCCTGGTTGCTCCAAGCACATGCTGTTGTCCCAGGTTAGCACGCCTAGCTCAAGCTTATGTTACGCTGCCTCTAAGTTACTTCGCTTTTCTCACTCCATTTTCTTGCAATACTCTGCTGTTTCCACAGCTTCACTAATGTCCAGTCAGCACCCTCTGTATGCGCAGCTTGTGTGGTGTGAGGTTTATGGGTGCAAAACATCCAAAAACACTGCAAGCCCTCCTTTCTCCCATTCTGTTCAAGTACGTGCTCACCTGAAGTCCAGTTCCTCTTTGCTCTCTGTATGATCTGTCTTCTAGCCTCCAAGTTGCAAACTGATATCGAAGAGCTACTCTGAAACTTCTTGATTTCCTTTGTACACAAAAACCAAAGTAGGTCCTCCCCATCCCTCCTATTTCCCTAAATCCACCTCCCATCTCCTTCTCCCTCTTTGAAGAGGACATACTGGATGCTAAATGCCGCTGTGCTTTGGGAAACCCCTTCTCTCTGCTCTTCTCGTCCCATTTCCACGGAAGGCTCCAGGAAGGATGATGTGCGTCCTTTCCATCTGTGAAGTACCTGACGGCTTTAGAAGCTGGTAAAATAAACGCCGTTCCTTCCCTTTTAGAACCATCCAGATAGCACGAGTTCTGCTCTTAGAATGCAGGACACCTGCTTTCTGTGCTTACAGCTGCAAGATAAAGACAACTCAAAACAGTTTTATTACTCCTTTACTTTTTCCTGGTCTGCTTTTTTCTCAGTATCATTTTGTTTGCTTTGAACTCTGCCAGTACCAAGTGCACGAGGCAGCTGTTCTGTTAAAGCTGTGAAGCATGCACACCTTTTGCAGCAACCATTTCTGTTGAAACAGCGAGCCATTTTGTAAACACAAGCACATTCTTGTCCGTATGTCAGCTTTCTAATTTCCTTACTGTGATGCCTACTGGAAAGATAAGTTTCAGGGATACGAGCCTCCAAAACACAGGGGTATGTGAAGGCAGGTCAGGCTGCCTGGCCACAGGATGTTTCATGCACTGGACAGTACTGATATATGCAGGGATTTTGGTGCAGCAAAATAATTGATGTGAGGAGGAGCCAAGCAGCAACACTTTCTTTTGGCTCATGTGCATGGAGAGATCCCAACTCTCTTCCTATAACACGCACAGAACTTAGCTAATAAGTCCCCAAGGGAATTGATGAGGTGCAAATAAAAGCAGATACTTGATAATAGTAAATGGCCCTTTAAATTCAAAGTGAATTTTTGAGGAAAAATACCATAATGAAACATTTTCACAGCTCAGATGTTGGTGAATATTTGAACCTACAATACAGGTACTCGTTATTTTCATAAACACGTGGTCTTCCCTCCCACGGTAAGAACACGTCTGACATCAAACAGCACAGGCAGGTGTTCGAGGCCTTTCCCCAGCTCCCCAGGAGATGGTGCCCTGCCTGCAGCCACCAGGACGGGAGTGCTGTTTAATGGGATGTCACTTGATCAGGGGTGTAATAAGGAAAAGCATAAGCAGAATGCTGATTTGCAGTTGGATTACTGGGAAAGATTAAAGAGACTTCTTTAAAGTTCTATAGAAATAATACCCAAAGAGTACAGAGAATTGCCTCCCTGCAGTTTCAGGTGTGCAATAAAACTTTTCTATGGCTGGAAATTGACCGTGGGTAAGGCTATCAAATGCAATTAGAGCAAAGTAGATTCACTGATGTAAACAATGCTACTTATCATGCAAGCCATCAGTTTCTAGAGGATGCTGAATTCATGTTACCTGAACAACTCTTTTAAAAGTTTTATTATTAAAATAAATGATCTGATGACACTTTGAACCAAAGCCATACACAGAGTAGTAATTTTTCTTCAAATTAGAGAGAAACAGAGATAAATATGAAGCACTCTGGTACAATTTGTTTAATGTTTAATTGTTGTTTAATCCAGCCCAAAAGGCTTCACACAGAGGTGAAACAACTCAGAACCACATCCTCCTTCCTGTAAAGTCTTCTTTCATTTCTTCAACCTATTAAGCAATTCTGTATTTTGCAAACTTCTGCAGAGAACACAACATCAATCAGAAATTGAAACTGCCCAACTGGTTGCACAGACTGGTTTCTTAGTGCTTTGATAATTGCTTTAAATTTAATCTTGATGGAACAAATTATGATGGTCTTAAGGTATCCTTGCTGCTTGGACTTGCCATGGAGCAAAGGTCAAGGCATAGCATAGAAAATAGAAAAGCAAGCAACTCCTTGGCTATCAAATGTTAAAGGGTGCGTACAGCAAGCTGTAAACAAAGACAGGTTTTAGATACGTTCACTTGTTGATGGCCATACAACATGTCTTACTACATTAGATCAGTGAGCTGTCTTTGAATGTCATTGTTCCTTGTCAGAATTATTACACTTGAGATTTCTCTGGAGGAAGGGGAATCCTACCTCTTATAGAGCTAGCTAGAAAGAAGCAGCCCACAGAGCAAGGGTCACACACCAAGATGAGCTCTTACTGCCTGGCCCACTGTCATGGCTCTGGGGATATTCATGCTGCAGTGACTTTCTTTAAAGTAGTTGATACTTTGTTGGTGACACGAGGTGTTTGTGTACAAGTGGGAATTGGCAACTAAAAGCCAAACAAAACAGATAAAGCCAGAGCTCCATACTGCAACCCAAAAACTTTGATCTCCTTTACATCACTGTGCAGCCAACCATGGAACACACCAGCATTTCTTGATCAATTAAGAGAGTGTAATAATAAAGAGAATTGCTGCTCATGCGTCTGTTCTCTGTTGGGTTCCATGCATCCTTTCATCTGTTTAGTGAAGAATAAAAGAACCCCGATAGATGAAGTTCCTTTAGCTCATGTTTTCAATAACTGATTACACATTGCTTCAACAAAATGCTGATCTCTAGCTACAGTATCAGGACACCCTTGTGCTTTAGTATTTCTTACTGAGGAGCACAAACTATGTCAGCACCAAAGACACAGCTGTGAAGAACAGACTGAGGAGTCAAACTCAGCTTCTCTTCCATAAATACATCTATAACTTAGGTGGGAATTTGCTTTTTTGAAGTGCTGCCCCATAAGGGTGTGTTCTCCTTGTTCTTTACATGTATCAAGAGGTGATTCAGCAGGTAGCTCAAATAGAAAGATCCACACACCACCCTGCTTTGCACACAACAAAAGCTTCCTCTTTGAACTAATGAACCCAAAGGAACATGAGACATGCCCAATTCTTAAATGTCCTTCTTTTAAGAAGGCAATTCAATGCGCAGGCACTTCATACACGACATACATACATACACGACCACTGCAAGGTCTGTGGTAATAATTCCACATCTCTCTGACATCCATAACTTCAAACTAACTGTGTTACAACTACTTTGCGTGACATATTATTGTACCATGAAAATTATGGCTCAGAGCTTGGCAATGAGGCAATGAACAGAACTGCAAGTCATTATGACCAGGATTTTGGTAAATACTTCTGCTTCTGGGAGTAAGATGGATCTGGCAGTCTTTAAGCCAAATGCCCTATTCTGACTAACTGTGTTTCATTCAAAGCATTTCACAAGAGGAAAAACAAATGCAGTAAAGGCAGCATAAAGCTAATGTTTCAGCAGACACAGAACTAAGGTCTCACTCAAGTTCTACCTGGCTCTTCTAAAAACCTGCAGCATGACTTGAAAAGGACAAAAAACATTCCAGGTTTTACTGAATTGTAGAAGGTGAGAGAGATGCATCATTACATGAAACATGAACAGCTTCGATATGAAAGAAGGAAGGCTGTTTTTGTGTAGTCAGGCAGTGATTCACAACAAGCATGTGACTTTGCTTTTCTTTGGCTGTTCAATACTATTTTCCTATGACTAGCAGAGATTACAAGTAATGTTTTTTCAGCCCTTATTTCCTTGTTTGTGCTGCAGCAGCATCAAGTCTGGTACGGGATGGCATTTACTTACTGCAAATACACTTTAAATAAAATAATAATGATAAAAAAACACAACCAGCAACCAGGAATGAAAGAGCCTTGCTGAAGATGAAAGCTTAAACACATTATTTATAATTAATAGGTTTTCAAACCGGTGTGGTTTTCTGACCTCTCGGCTAATCTGTTTGCACCTATAGGTGCCCCATTTGCTCTCTACACATCACATCATGTAATAAATGTATTTAAAACAACTGCACTGTATTGACCCTACATAAAATCTGCAAATAAAAATCCACACATTATAAAATGCTGAAATGGGAATACAAGGAACTCCAGCTTTTCAGAACTGCAGGCCATTAATCCACATAACAACCCAGTGGGACAAGGCAGGTGCTCACTGCACCTCACAGCGCGCACCAGCCCTTTCAGAAGGCAAAGTAGAGCTCTGGCCAATGAACCACACAAGCACTCAGTTGCTGGTAGCCTACCTCTGGCCTATCAGAAAAGACACATAGCAAGTGCCATACAAAGCAGGGAAATGGCAGGAAGTGGTTTGAAGCTGTATCTGTAAGTGGGACAGCCGGCAGCACTGCCTTGTGACCGCATCACTTCTCAGATGTTCTTTTAGGCAACACTGATCCTCACAGTCTATTTTTGCTGCTATTGACATTTCGTCCTGAGTCTGTGGATGCTCAGTTTGACACCGTCTGGTATCATCAGTGTCTGTACAGAGCTTTCATTCACTGCAGCAGAGAATACTGCTTTTAAAAACAAGTAAACTAATAAATAAAAAAGAAATTGCTGTTATAGTCTCATATTTAAAAGCCCCTGCTTCAGCAACACTTGGAGGATGAAGTCAGCAAAGCCATCCAGAGTCTGTCTGAATGAATTTGAACTGAAAGAAATAACATCTCCTGATTTCTTTAAAAAAATAGCAGAAAAGAAAACAAAAAGAAAGCAAGCTGCTTCACAGTCCTTGATTGGACTGCCAGCACCGTGTTCTACAAGGCTACAGGAACCCAGATGATTCACAGTATTTAGGAATAAGAAACTGCTTCACCACTTCAAGTTTGGAGTCACAGAACATCAGCAAGTTACTTTGCCATTTTTTTGTCAGGAAACAGAGACCAGTCAGCTTTTGCTGTATTAGTAAACAGAAGTAACAGTGTAAATAAATTAGACCAAGGTGCTCTGGTGTGCTTGTTTCGGTAGGTGCAACAAAGGGATGCAGCAAGAAGAAAGTGAAAGGAGTTTCACACAGAAGGCTTTGTAAGAAGCGAGCTGCTGCCTCCAGCCAGGCCAGGCCAACACAGCTGCTGCGCAACATGGCTGCCACGCAGCATGGCCACCTCGTGTGGAAACATGAGGCCCATGAGGCGGGGGGCACAGTAACACGTGTTACAGCACGTAGCTCCAGCAGCACAGATCTCTGCCAGGCATGGAGCAAAGAGCATGGAGACAGAGAGACACCGCGCATCTGTCCCACAACGCACGATTCAGATTAGATGTTGTGGAAATGTTTCACTCAGAGGGCGGCGAGGCCTGGGCATGGGCTGCCCAGAGCTGTGGGCGCCCCATCCCTGGAGGTACCCAAGGCAGGCTCAGTCCTGGGCAGCTGGGCTGGGAGGCACACAGCCCATGGCAGAGATTGGAGCTGTGCAATCTTGACGTCCCTTCCAACCCAAGCCATTTTATGATTATGTGATAACGTTATTCGAAAATAACAGATTGTTAAACCAGAATCCTTTGATCCTTAGACCAAGGTACAGCATGGGCAGGGCTTATACAGCCTCCATGAAGTGCCCTGCAGAAGAGTCTGATCTTTGAACCAGGTGAGGCCTATTGGCGCCTATTCACATTGGGCTTCCTCTGAAGAGTTTATTTGGCTGTGATAGCTGGCTCATGAGGGGAAAATGCTTTCAGCAAATAATCTACCTGCTCTCCATTCAAATCAGCACCTGAAGGTAAACAACTGCTGAGTACAGTTGCAACTCCCACAGTCCATTTCCTCAGTAATGCTTTTTCATTTTCATTCCTGTTTGGCTTTTAGGTTGTGTTATCTCATGCTGCTGCTTGTGTGATAGAGATGTGCTGAACACTGAAGACTTCAGACAATGAATTAAAACTGCTTTGAGTAGTGCAGCCACGTTTGTTTAATCTGAAAGCTTTTTTGGGAAACATCCAACACCAGCTACTACCCAGAATCAGTGACTCGTCCCATCGCTTGTGTTTGTTTTCTACAGCTAGTCCTGGGGGCAACAGCCCTCTGTTCTGAGACAGATGACAGCTGGAGTATGAACAATTTCCTTTAATGATTGCACCAGGCCCCTCTGTTACCACCACTTACTACAGAAACCACATGCACCAATGAAGTAGCTAGGCAGTAAAATACAGCAGAGAACCATAGAGCATCAGGCAGAGAAATGCTGACATTGGCTATCGCGTGCAAAGAAAACCAAACAAGGACCTCAGCACAGCTCTCGGATCCTGCAAATCTCATATCGTTGTGGATAAGGCCTTGAAGTACTACTATAATAATAAAGATTTGTAGTTAAAACAAAAGTGCACAGCAAAAGGAATATAAAGTTATTAGGTTTTTTTTTTTATTATTGTCAAGCTTAACCCTCCTTTCTGAAAGCAAAAAAGCATTCAATTTAAGAGCGTTTGAAATTTTCTCAAAGATCTTGTGAACTTACAGAAGCTCACACATAAAAATGATGGCCCTTACATCCAGGCTACCAAGCCTGTTCCACATCATGGCTTCTTTCAGGACATATATGTTCACCTGTGCATCAGATAAGCTGGAGAAAGGAGAGATGCTAAAAGGAGGTTGGCAATTACTTTTCATCCTTCTCAGGCCCTAAATCTCTCATTAACTCAGAAAAAAAGTAAATATGTCAGTGACAGGCTGGGACAGAGTAAGTGAAATTCAGATCAGGAATTTAAAAAGGACACCTAAAATAAAAAGAAAATGTTACAGAAGCGTGAAATAGCTGGCATTTCAAAAAGCCTGATTCAGATCCCAGAACAGATACCAGCTCTCAGGTTCTGCTGTGTGTTACTGCTTTATGAAAGCAGGTATTTTTAATATTTGTTATAAGTTTCTGCTGACTGTTTGAACTCATGGACTTACTCTTTTATTTACAAAGTTACATCAAACTTCCACTTTCAGGGGGAATATTTGTTCAGTTTGCATGTAAACTGCAGAGAGCAACCTTCTGTTCTTCCAGAAAACTCTTCAAAGAAAGACTGTAATAACTACTGGCCAGCTGCAGCTAGAAAAGCGTAACTGTATTTCAAATGGCTTTTAATCCAAATCCATAATAAAAAAATCTAACAAGCCAGTGAATATTATAATGAAACTTTGTAATTCATGTGTAAGTTGGAAAAGTACTAGAGAGGATGAGTGGAGATTATGATTGCTTAAAACTTAAAAGCCCAGAAGACAGGAAAGTAGAAGACTGAACAAGTAAAGAATAGAGAGAAGAAGGGAAGAAGTAAAGTCTATTTCAACAGCTTCTAAATTGCACAAGGAACAAAAAGCCTTGGGTTTGCACTACATGGGACATGGAAGTCCTACTGTTCCCACAAATCTCAGCTCATAAAATTCAATGGATTACATCCTTACTGTTTTAACTCTGATTCTTGTAGAACAAGGAAATTGTTTGTATATTGCTTTATAGACATATGTTGGGTAGTTCTGGGGGGTGGATACAGTAATTGGCCATGGTGCACCTTACTTAGAGCAATCTCATCAGTGCAGGAGAACATTCTCAAGGACAGCCTGAGAACTCAAAAAGCTGTCCTGAGAACTTGAGCATTCCTCATCATCTTTTTGAGGTGCAGAAAGAGATTTATTACATTATGGAAAAACAGCAACAACAAAACACTGAAAGCCAGCTATCAAAGCAGAGCACTGCATTACCTTTGCTATTATGCCTCAGGATAAAATGAGAAGCGACAACCTGTGAATGATGGCAGGCACGCTGCCTGATGCACTATGGCAGACACCACTGAGAACTGCTTCAGTACAAAAGATTATGTACAAGTGACTCACAGCTGTTTCCCTGATGTTGTTAGATACTCAGGTCAAAAGAAACAATGGTATTCAAAGACCATACCCATGATTTACTGAAGGACAAACTCATTTAATTCGTGTATCAACTCAGAGCACAGCACAGTACGTTTTTTGTATTGATACGGACAAGCAAAATATGGAAATACGCAATAACTTACAGAAAATAGTTTACAGTGCTTCTGTTTAAATGCTCAGAAGTTGTATTCCCCAGAACACTGGTTTTTGTGGTTACATACCACCCAATTTATCTCACAGCGTCATTCCATGAAATGAAAGCCAAGCTTGTACTCTGAAGTCCTCTAACTCCTGTCACTCCTAAATGCTGCTGAGTCATACTTACTTATCCAAATGTTACGCTGCAACTTAGCACAAGTGTCACAAATAACATTTTAACGCTTTTCTTCTCAGCATCAAGTACACCTTTAAGAAAACATAAATGCTCCGAAGCTGCACTACCAGCCTGTTAGGTGTTTGCTGCAGCAGAACGACCTCCAGCAGGAGGTTCACTGCTAGTCGAGGAGGGGCTTCTTCAAATTAATTTGTTTCAGTTTTCTTCCTTCCTCTCAGCCAGTAACATGCATCCTTATTATCCAGTGTAGAAGAAACTTTGTAACGCATGTGAAACTGCATGGAATGGGACGCCTACAGAAGGAGCTCAGAAAAGGATCGTTCTACCATTGCCTGCAGAAATCCCCTCCCCAGCTTGGTGAGGGTCTGCCTGTTGCATCATTTCCGTAGCCAATCTATCAGAAAACAAATGCTTAAAGAGGAAGCGTCTCTCTGAAGAGTCATTTCTACTTTTCATCTCTTTCATTTTCTCTTTGTTGAAGAAGTCCCTCATAGCTCGTATCTAAAATGTTAAAAAAAGCCCTGCTAGCTATGCAGTAAAATTAAGTTTGCATGTGAACTACCTAGCAGAAGATGAAGAATTTAATGATTAAAGTAGTTTTGGGTAATGTAAATTTTCTACTTCCAGTAACTTTTTAAAAGTTTAAACAGGAACAACATTCAAATGTAAAAAACTCTCTCATTTTTAATTCCTTTTTAGCCATGCTGAAGTTATGTTTTCACCCTGCATTCCCAAATACAGCCTTAACTCATCTATTAGACTCCTTGGTAGTCTAAGCTGAGAGCACATGTAAGTTCCAGTACCAAACCTTAACTTGGACAGAAGTTGTCATTACAGCTGATGTAGGAAATAAATGCAAGCGGACCTTTGGCAACATATGCTGCCATACATAGACGTCATCTGGCTACAATATCTGGTCTGTACACAGTGCACATACAGCATAAAAGTATAGGATAAAGGGGGAGCAAATCAGGAACACTTTAGAAGAGCTTGTGGGTAGTTTCTGTTTACAGAATTTACAAGGAATGTTGCAAAATGTTACACAGATTTTATTATCACAAAACTACAACTGTAATTTTGAGGAAAATGAGCTATAAAATTCTACTTCAAAAAGTGTGAAAACTTTCTCCATATTCAATTACCATCTGAATGTTCAACATCTGGCATCAAACACCTGCTGAAAACGAGCTTTGACACAGAATTTTGGACTAAGTGGATGTTGCATGCCAACTTCTAAGGCAACAAGAAACTCCTCATCCAGAGCCCAAAAAATGGAGGGAGACCCTAGAAATGTAGCAGAAGCATTTCCGCACACTGATTTCAGTAGTCAAGTTTGTGCAGAAGTGATTCCACTAGATTCATAGAGTACCTTTAGAGGCAACAGAAACTTGTCACTTCGTAAGCTTTTTGACACTTTCCAACTCTTCTATAGGCTTCCATTTCTGATGGATTGTTAACAGCTGGAAGAAATCAAAAGGAAGATATGAAAGAAATCAGCAAAACCCCGTATTCAATTCTCTCTCAGTAAAATGTTAGTCTTCCCTCCTACAATATCATGGATCAATTTATCAGTGAAGGATTTCTAATAGCTTTACATTAGCCCATTAAAAGTAATCAAAAGCAACAAGGGATATGATATCAATAATTTGTTGAACAGAATCACCCCGATATGAAACAATTAATGAACTCAACAATTATCCCCAAATAATTTTATTTTCCTCATCACCCTAGGTGCTCTACTGAACTAAGATGTTTCTCCTTACAGCTGCGGTACTCAAAAACATCCTCAGTCAATTTTGTAATTCAGGAACCAAGTGAGTGTAACCAGCATTTCCTCTGTGCCCATACTTCCACTGTTAGCAGTGGAACGGGGTAAGAAGCAGCTGAGGGCCAAGCAGGCCTGGAATGAAATACTTGAATTCCCCTCTTTAAATAATGCAATGAGATTCATTACACAATAAGCTCCACTTATTTAAAAGTGTCAGTTTCTTTTTTTGTTCTTATTAACATTTTCCTGGCTCTTACACAGCTATTTAAGTGCATTCCTCGTGCTGGAAACACACACCATTGGCTCTATTATTTGTGTTAATTACCTTCTGAGGCTGGGTAGGATCAATGGTTTCCCATGGCTCTGGATTGGCACCCTTGTTAATGCTTAAAGAGAAGATAAAGCAATAAGGTACTGTGTTTTAGGCTGTGAACTTACATACGTTTTTCCAGTATGAGCAATCTACAACCAGCACAACTATTCCTGTAGGTAAGCAGTTCCCTGAAACACATCTATACAGCTTTGGGAATTTCTCTTTCCAGTGTTAGATAGGAATCAATTATGCTTGCTTTCCTTGTGGCTCCCAGAGCACCAAACACAGCCAGTCTCCTTCAAGCATAACGCGCCATCCTAAGGCAAGAAAGCTGAGAATCAAAAGCGAATAAAGGCTCAAATAAAAAGGGGATTTTAATCCCGGTGGCTAAAGATGTTCCTTTCTGTCCCTTTGAAGTAAAGTCATTTTCCCATAAGCTGTGCATGGCTGCAAGGCATGGCCGAGCCATCGCAGCTCTGACTTACAGGCAGGGCACACTATCACACGCTGTGCACCAGCCTGCCTGCCTGCATCCCTGAGCCCCCAGCGTCCCTTTGTGGGAGCATCTATCGCCAATTACACCGAAAGCACAGAAAAAACGTGACCTATTCACGGCTGAGAGACCATTCCCTCTAGCCTAAAGGAGCTAACTTCGTCGGCACTTAAAACGCGCCGGTAACTTTGTCATTCCCGGTGCTCTGGAACTTGGCTCGGACTTCTGACTCTTCCTAGAAAGCAGGGATCGGGGCAGCGCCAGGCTGCTCCAGCAGCAGAGTTCGCTTACATCACGTCGGATTTGCTGACGAGGGAATAGACTGAAAAAGCAACAGCCCCAACGGCAGCGCAGGACACGACTCCGATCAGCGGGATGAGCTGAAAGACACCGAGGGGAGAGGTGAGCCGCCCGGAGCGGTTACCGGGAACGCAGAAGCTACGTCCGCTGCTTTCCCGTCCCCTGCGCTGCGATGCCGGGCACAGGGCAGCCCCAAGCGGAGCCGCCGGGCACACTTACTTCTTTCTTCGTTCTCAGCAGCTGGAAGAAGCTCGCGCTCATCCTGCCTGCGGACCTGCAACAGACGGCCCCGTTAGCGCACCGCTCCTCGGCACCGCCGGGTCCCCGAGCGGATACGGCTGTCCATTACCTGTCGGGACGGGACGGGCAGCACTCGCGGGGCAGCGGCGCGGGCAGCGCGCTCTGCGCCCTATATACACGGTGGACGCGCGCGGCGCCGCCCACACGCACAGCACCCCACAACCCGCACCCGCGGCAGCACAGAGCAAACGGCGCGGGCGCCCCCTGGCGGACGGCGCGGACGAGGCACGGCGGGACGCGGCTGCGATACCGCGCTCCTGCTCCGGCCTGAAACAGAACTTCCATAGGCCCGAGAGCGCGAAGGGCTGACCCTGTGCCCCAGCCGCGACGACAAAAGCCTTGCTCCGGTGCTGAAATTTGGGACGTGCTTTTGAGAAAGCCAGCTTGTAAGCACTCCCATCTAAAGCAGCTTGTACTGCATGGCAACCATCTCCCACCTCCCAAGGAAGTGTTCTTCTATCCTTTTAGTACTCACTGTGCTTTTTGGACCTCACAGTAAGTTAAACACTGCCATTTTGCCTGAGTTTGTAATTAGAATAAGGGAATCTGTAGTAAAAGAGCTGCTGTGCAGTACTCACTGTATCTCAACCCAGCCCCAGCAACCCCAGTTTTATTTATTACTGACACCACAGATTTTTCAGAAGTGAACTTTTACTGTATTTCATACAAATTGAAAGTGGTAATAAATACAGTACAAAAAAGCAGAAAAGATAAGTGATTGCAAATCTGTCCCCAAGACATACTTAATAACACTCAAGCCACATAATTCCTTTATGATTCAAGAGGTTAATTCTTGACTATAAATTCTTCATAAAATTCCAAGTCTTTCATGCTTAAAGATGGCTTTACAGTCTCCAGTGATTTCACAAAATGTTCCTGTTTTACAGCGGTTGCTTCGAGTCCATTCTCCTGCAATGCCAGCAAGGCAGCCTTTGAAAAAGAAAATATTAGAAGTGCTTCATGGTTTTAAGTTGCACAGAAGTCATTGCAAGTAATTCAAATATGTTACACAAAACCAAATTTTAGACAAACTATCCAAAAACAGCACTGTACAACTTACAATATTTATGACAGATCAGTGCATGCTCCACCTTTAGTTCTGTGGTCTGGATTAGACAATGTATCCTTGATCACTCTTAGATTTTTTTTTTTCCAGCTAAAAATGCCACTGTCACTTCAAAGTACACAGAAAAAAACTTCTCTGGATCTGAGCCTGAATTAGAAAGGCCATGTGCTACAGAAGGTAGTATAACTACTTCTACCAGTGCCATCATCTACTTCTGCCTGGAAATCAGAGAACACCTTTATACTGATTTGGCTTTTTATCTTAAGTTTTAACTTTTGCTCACTCCTGTTTTACTCATTCTCCTTCCATTTTCAGTTGAGGAATAAGCTGTACTGCAGTTAGCTTGGTAACGTGTATGAGTTAGTTCTCTTTTTCCACAGTTTATTCCACAGATTAACCATAAAAACATTCCTTACCTCCTTGCACAGATTTTCAATATCAGCTCCAGAGAAGAAGTCTGTTAGGGCTGCTATATCCTGCAGTGACACGTCAGTATCTAATGGAATTTTCTCTGTGCAGACTTTCAAAATGGAAAGCCTTCCCTGTGAGGTGGCAGGTATTGATGAGAAAACCAAACCAAACAATTACTCCCACTCCAAAACAGTTCAAAATTTAATGTTAGAACTAAGGAAATACAGAAAAATACAAAATCAGAATTACGTTTTTGGTGAAAGAGTAAAGTATTATTAACAGAGATGTTTACTCTTATGGTTCTCATATTCATGTCTAGTATTCAATTACTCATCACTTCATGAAATGAGACCAATTTTAGATATGTTTCCATACACAGTCTGCTTTGGGTCATCTCTTTTTAGGATGGGGAAGGAGGACAAACATTTATACCAATGAACACTTACAGGAAATGAAGATTTGAAGAAAGGACAGCCAACGTCTTACAATACTTTCTACAGTTTGTTTTTGTAAACAGACAATTACTTCAGATTGCTGCCTATTTTCTATGAGCAGTGTACCTACATAATCAGGCCAAATATTACTGGTATTTAAATTACAAATGTAATTATTCCCTTCTTCACATATCTTGAGTTTGGCAACTCATCTCCAGTGAGCCATCCCTCAATTCTGAAGCACATTAGATTATGTTCTTTTTGTTCTGAAAGTATGCTGGCAATTTTTCTCTCCCCATTTAACACCACAGATGGATTTGTGATACATCACCTTTAGATCTGGAGGTGGAATATAGATCACTCTGTCTAACCTTCCAGGGCGCAGTAAGGCATCATCCAACATATCTGGCCTATTTGTTGCAGCAACTACCATGACATCTCTGCTCAAGGTTTCCTGAAACTCTAGCTGAGCAAAGAGATGGTATGAAGGCATTAGTGCAACACAATTAAGAGAGGTTTACATATTTGTTAACTATTAGTGACAAAAGGGGGAGGGAGAACAGAAAATGCATCTCAGCATGTAATTATTTTCCTTTTTGTATCAGTACTTCATTTTCTTTGAGATGAAAAATGAACCTATATAAGAGCAAAAATAACAGTCCAAAAGAATTTGTCAAGGAAGATGATTTGTGACACAAAATGTACCCCAGTTATTTCTGTTCATGAGCCTGTGTTGGTATTTTGTTCAAAGTTTCATTGAGGAACAGATTTATAAAGACAGTGAGCAGCCTTCATACAGTATTTTATAAAAAAAATCAGAAATGAAGTAGAATAGCATCTTTTTAAGGTTGAGGATTTTAAGTTTAAAAGCATGAATGACAATTCAAGTTTTTTGACACTTGGGCTGCACTTATCATCCGTACCACACAGAAAAGGGAACTTCAATACCTGTCTTTCCTCATCACTTAGTTCCTCACATCTCCCCTCAAGCTGTAGTTTATTCCCTCTTCTTTCTGTGACTTTCAGTCCAACACCATCCAACTCATTGAGAAGCACAGACAGCACCCGCTCTGAGACACCACGGCCAGTTTTACCGCGCGATCGAGATCCCAGGATAGAATCAATTTCATCCAGGAAGATTATTGCTGGGGAATTTGCTCTCGCTTGGTGGAAAACCTGTTTTTTGGATTTTTAAAAACAAATGTTAATGCACATATGTTGTTTCAGGTAAGGTGAAACCGCTTGTTTGCATATAGTCTTATTTTTACTTAGCGATGTGGACTTAAACTTATTCACACGCAAGAACAAACATTTATTCAAGAAGCCATTCCAGCTGCCATTCCTACAGACAAATTCTGCTTCTGAATTAAATTCTGCAATGAAATGAAAACAAGAGGGTGGAAATATTTTCAAAGCTTAAAATTGTCATCATTTTAGGGCTAGACTTCCTGTTCATATACATGGGAAACCATACGTTAGTTATCAATTTCATAATCAGGGCAGAGTTTTAACTACCATTTTCTTTGCACCTTGTACAAATTGAAAATTGTACCTGAGATAAAATCTTCTCTGAATCTCCAACATAAGGTGAGAACAGCTCAGCACCACTTACAGACAGAAAGGAACAGTGACAACTTGTGGCCACAGCCTTCACCAATGTGGTTTTGGCACACCCTGATGGCCCATAGAGAAGAACACCCTTTGGACGAGCCAGCCCCATCCTCACAAATGCCTGAGGAAATTTCATGGGCCACTCCACACTCTGTTAATACATAAACAAGGGATGAAATTTTCAGTAACAGAACTAAAGATCAAAGGCAACCGACAGAACAGCTGAGCACAATACTCCACTCTTTAGTGCATACATTAATTTGAAAGCAACACAGAATGCTAACTTGCCTTCCTTGGTAGAAAACACGCACAGCCACTCTTCTGGAACTTCTCTCTCAGTCTCAAATGCAATAAAAGACAACTCTTGAAGGATGATATGCAAGAGCCACCTCTGGCTATACAATCAGAGATGGACTGCTGCAGAGTTTATCAGCTACTCAGAAGCACACTAATTATTCCACTGTATTATGCTTGCTGCTCTTATCTTGTGATGCTGATGCTAAATTATTATAGTGCTTGTCACTTAATGTAGTAGAAAATAATGCTTAAAATAAAATATAAAACCATGTAACTCATAAGATAATGCATTTCCATAACATAACATACAGAATACCTTGGAGAACAGGTAATCAGAAATTGCCTCTTGTTCTAAATGTATTTGCATGTTACCTGTTTTAACTTCAACTTCACATCTTCAAGACCACCAATCTGCTCCCAAGTGATGGGTTTACACTCTTTGAGTCCAACTGCACCTCGGAAAGAGGATGGCTGAATTTTTTTAAAAGCTTCTTGGAAATCTGCCATGTTAATTAGCACTTCAGCTGAATCCTGAAGGAAAACAAACAAGGTGTATTAGCAACATTTTTAGCATACAGTGTATTTCACAAAAGGCCAAAGACAACTCAAATTCCTGCCCTAACAAGCTCAAGCAGTGCACACACATAGATGAAACAAAGTAGAACATATTCTCTTCATGGCAAGATCATGACATGACATTTATCAGACATAAGTATTCCACAGAAAGTTTTCTCCCTAAATCATAGCTCCAACTACATCAAACAGATGCTAATTCAGGGTTACTATACACAAATTCCTAGATTCTCTAGAATAATCAAATAAAACAGGCCTTCACACATTCATAACAAGATGTAACAAAAACTTCCTGCAAAACCTTCCACCCACAAAGAAGAAAATTTACTTTGAAGACAGGAACTTAAGGGACTAAGTGAAACAGCAGGCTTACATTTGTAACACTTTTTTTTTTCAGTAATTATTTTCCTTTTCTAATTTCTGAATTCTTCATCTTGTTCAAATTTTCAAGTAAAACTATGTGCTAATGGAGAAAGGGTGTTAGATAATAATCATGTCTTTTCTCTTGATTGATTTGCAATCATACCAAAGAGCTGTGGAACACAGCCTGCATAGCAGCTTCTCTGCAGAACGCTGTAAGGTCAGCTCCAACATACCCAGTTGTCATTTCTGCCAGCTTAACCAAATCAACGTCTGTAGAAATGGGCATACCACAGGTGAGCATCTGCAGGATGGATCTCCTCTGCGTAAGCGTCGGTGTCCCAATAATAACCTAACCCAAGGAAGATAAAATTTTCAAGTAGTTACTTCATATTCCTCTCGTTTGGCCAGTTCTACGAAATAAGTTTGCCTCCACTTTAAACCAACTTCTGAAGATTTATACATACTTATATTGCAACCAAAAGAATTCAGGAGGAACTTAACAGTTCACAGATTACAGCTATTTATAGCATCTTTCACATCTACTTCCCAAGAGAACAGTTGTTGTATAATCAGTTGTTCATAAGACACTGTTAGTCACTGTCCATCAAATCCTGTTTTTAGGTAATATAAACAACTGACTTAGCAATAAGATTATTATTTCATTGTTCACAAAGGCTGAATTAGATAACAAACAGGTTTATTTAATTGAATGCATTATGTAAAATTCAGGCTTGGCTATGTGAACTGGGTGCTCGTCTTTATTAACTGTCCCCTTACCACATCCCCTAAACAAAAAGAGAAAAGAGGGCTGAGCACAGATAGCAACGTCTGCTTACTTCTCTGTCAAACCTGCCCGGCCTTCTCAGCGCAGGATCCAAGGCGTCAGGCCTGTTTGTCGCTGCCACAACCACCATCCTATCCTTACCAGCACCAGCACCGTCCAGCAGCGTCAGCAACTGAGCAACCAGGCGATCCTCAGGAGCGCTGCTGGAGCTCCGTCGTTTCGGGCACAAAGCATCGATCTCATCAATAAAGAGCACGGTCGGGCCCTCACAGGACATCTCCCTGCCCTTTTCAAAGACGCTTCGCAAATTCTCCTCGCTTTCCCCCGGCCTGGAGCCGTACAGCGCGGGGCCGCAGACGCACAGCAGATACGCGCCCACCTCCTTCGCCACTGCCTTCACCAGGAGCGTCTTCCCCACTCCCGGAGGGCCGACCAGCAGCACCCCGTTGGGGACGGAAAGCCCCAGCTTCTTAAACGTCCTCGGGAAACGGAACGGCAGGTCGACCATCTCCTTCAGAGAGTCTCGCACATCGTCCAGCCCCGCCACAGGAATTTCTGCCGGGTCCTCCGTTAAGAGCCTGTACCGCTCTAAAGTCATCACCTCCGTAATCGTCACGTCCGTCTGGGGGGTTATCAGCCCGGCTTCCTCCGTCGCGGGGTCTACGGAGAGAATTTCCACGTGCACCACGGGAGCGCGGACACGAGGGCCAACAGTCACGACGTAGCGAGGGGAAACGTAGACGTGGGTCAGCAGGTCGCGGACCGCCTCCTGCAGCCCCGCAGGCCGCCCGCGCGCGCCGCCCCGCAGCACCGCGCGCACGGCCGCCCCCCGTAGGCGGCGAGAGGACAGCGGCTGCAGGCAGCCGGGGCTCAGCGTCAGCCCGCGCGGGGCCGCCGCCGTCAGCCCGGTGCTGCAGGCCGGGTCCGCCTGCACGTACCCGTCCGCCAGGTCCGGCCGCGGCCACGCCGTGCACAGATAGCAGCCGGCGGGCAGGGAGATCCGCAACGGAGCGCCCAGCCGGACCCCCAGGGAGGAGAGGGCGGCGGGGCCCAGCCTGCACCGCTGCGTGCCTTCGTCCCCGGGGTCCGGGGGTAGAAGCTTGAGGGGCGCCGGTTCCATGGCGGCGCGCTGCTCGCTCACCCGCAGCCGGCGGCACGCCGCCCGCCCCCGCGGATTACAGTCCGCACCACTTCCCGCGCCTGCGCCGCGAGCACGCGCACGCGGTGGGGCTCCGCCTCCCCTCACACGTTCCCGCCTCCTTCCCGTGAGTCCCGGCGGCGCTTGGCTTCGCTGGGCGGAGTGCGTGTTCCACCGGTGGCTGGGGTTGCGTCAGCTGTAGCAGCAGGTCCGCAAAAACCTGCTAGGATGCGAGATAAAACCATCATCTGTGAGATTTATGGTGTGCATAATTTCAGTCTCGTCAATAGCTTGATTGTGAGTAAAATTACACGCACAGACTCCACCTGAGACACCCCCCCCCAGAACTGGGATCCCCGTCTCACGGGGCGGGCAGGGATGCACTTCAGGACCGGGCTGTTCGTCCTTCTGACGGCTTCCCGCTTTATCGTGGTCCTGTGTGAGCCAAGGGCTGTACACAAAACAGTACAAAAAGAGGCAACGTTGTTAGTTCAGCTAATTCTAAATACCTCATAGGAACTCATTAAAGAGAAGCAGAGCCACAAAATTATTAATACAGCTTTTTGAAAGTGCGCAAAATTGCCTTTTTTTGAGAGAGAGATAATGGCAAAATGAAAACCTTATTTATGAGTATCCATGGGAAGCATTGCTGAGTGGCTGCCCTGGAGTGGAATGCATACCTTTGAGCGTTCCCAAAACTCTTCCAGACACAAGATTCAATACTGACAAAGTGGCAAAAAGATCTACCTACAAGAATCTTGTCTAAACTGTCAACCCCCCCGAAAAAACAGCAATAAAACCGAAAGCAAAACAAAGCCAACACAATTTTCTCAATATTCACTAGATGGCAGCTGATCTTCAAGAATGACTCGTTTCTCCTTGCAGATCCAACAGTTCCAAGGGAGTAGACATCAGCTCTTAGAGAAATCGAACGTTGCCCATCACTGTCTTTGCTGTGTTTCAAATATCAAACTGAAAATCCAACACAGTGAGTGTTCAGATATTTTCAACTGCATTACTTTCTGCTTTTTTTTTTTTTTATGGTCAATTTCTTACTACTAACTTATGGGGAGGAATGTTCCCTCATCATTTGCTTTTGTATTTCATGGCCAGCTATACATCTTCTAAAGAGCATTTGTTCTTTGTGAGACCATTCCTAGTTCTTTCTAGCAATCTGCAGCTGTCTATGAAGTCGTTCCAAGCTTTCTAAGAATTCTGAGCATCCTTTCTGGGAACATTTTTGGTACTTCCTTTGAAGCCATATCTTGTAAGTTAAGAATATTTTGTACTTTGATTCAGTCTTCCATCTGAACAATTTATTTTTGCCTCACAAGTTTATATGAGTTGCTGCCTGATTTAAATAGCAGGTCACTTCATTGTTTTCAGTCATGTAAAGGTGAATTGTCCATATATTCTAATGAAGAAGGCATTAGTAATATTATTACTGTCAGTAAAATCTATTAAAGATAGAAGCATTCAAGTTGTTAATTACTTTTTCTTCCTCCTAGCCCAATGCAAACAAAAACACTGTAGTACTTCTTGCTTTTGGAAACAAATACTAACATATCCACTATATACACTGGATATCTGGCATTACTCTGTACATCATTGTTGACATAGAGTTTACTTGGTAAAAAAAGTTTTTATGCTTTCCTAAATCACTCATACAAGCTCTCAAAACAGGGAAATCTGATCATATATTTGTCCAATACCTGCATGTGTCACCAGTAGCAGCACCTATTAGCAAGTGAAAACATAGAAGAAAATAGAAACAAGTGACTTAGGTGACTTTTTACTACTAAAGCATTTAATATACTACAAAGCATTTTGTTTCTGAATGCTCTTCTGCACTACCTGTATAATCAACAAACATACAGAGTGGTTGGGGTGGTACCAATGGAGCGGACAGCTAGAAAGATTTCATGGCAGGAAAAAAAAAAAAATAAAATAAAAATAAAACCACTCACCTGTACCCTGGGCCAGTAGGAAAACTCAACAGGATCAACCTCCAGGCAGAGGACCTTCCTTAGTGGCAGTCAGCCCTTAAATGGGGTCTTGGAGAGATGCAGCCAGGCTCCACCCCCTTCAGGTCACGCAGCTGAATTGCCTTCACCTGTACTCCCATGGCTGACTCAGTGCTTGCCTCAGGTGATCAATCAGAGGTTCAGGCCGTGATTCAATAGTTCCCATACAGCTACCTCATCAGTAAAGGCAGTTGCTAAAATTTATATCTGATCTTTTAGAAGTGATAGTTCTTAGATACTAATATTTCTTCCTTTAGTGATGTCCTGGTGGTAGCACGTAGAACCTCATTCCAATGAGTAGAACTTAATGAAAAATCATTAATGATTTAACAGGCTTTTCAGAAAGCTCCTAAAACTTATCAGATCTCTGGATACACTGAAGTGTTAATTACCCTGTTTTCACCTGGGGCCTCCACCCGCACCTGTGCCCATGGGTGATGCTTTATTTAAAGCCTGGTCTTTACTACCTGAGCTGTATTATTGATGTTTGTCTTCAGAAGTGGTGGTACTACATCTATGCTTCTCATGGGTAAGGGCCTGCCCTAAGGCAGGCTAGACTAGTTTACCTGTGGGCCTGTTTCATCTCTGTTAGTTTGTTTGGTGAGTTGGGCTCCTAGCTGACTTCTTCTCTGTATCACCTGGCTAGCGTGGGCTTGAGCCTATCAAGTTTGGTTTTTCATCCTATAGAGCTGATAGCCTTTGTACTGTGACAAAAACTTTTTTTTTTATAGTGTTACCGGTATATTATTGTTATGTGGGAATACGTGCATTGGAGATGTTCATCATGAATATGGGCTTCTTTAAGAAGTTGACCTGTTTCATTTTTTAACTTATCTAAGTCCTTAATAAATAGTGTTCAGTTGTTACGTTTGTCTGTGATTACTTTTGAGTTCCTGAGTACTTCAGGTTCCTGTAGTGGAAATACTAAGTCATGGCCTGAAGCAGAGATTGAGCACCTGGTAGAGAGGTAGGGCCAACCCATGTGAGTTCAGTTGCATGCAATGCAGTGCACCTGAGTGACTGAAAGGGGTTGAGCCAGGATCAACCCCTTCCCAGACCTCATTTAAGGGTTGAAGCAGTAGAGGCAAGGGTGTCTTGCTGGAGATTCACACATACATGAGGCCTTCTGAGAGTAAGTAGATTCTTTCTTATATCTTTCCTTTATTGCTGTGCTGTGGCTGCTGTATTTGAACGTATGCTCAGCTGTTGTAGCCTGGGGCTTTGCTGTCGTTGCTGCACTTTCCATTGCATGATGGTGTTACAGTTCCCTTATTTGTATATGCTGTGAAAGCTGGGTCATATGTGATTTTCCCTTCTTACCTTTTTTGTGTCTGGTCTGTGCAACTTATAGTAAGGTGTAATGATGTATGCTGGCATCTTATTCTTTTGTTGTGAGCACTATGTTCCTTAGTGTGAAACTCAAAGGTGCTGGGATAAGCTGTAATTCAGCCACTTGAAATGAAGAGTCACCTGTTCTACTTGCAGGCTATGACACTGTAAAGGTAGAATGTGTGAGCAGAAGTTGCCTAGTATTAAATGGGGAGGTTGGTGGCCCTGTATGTGGCAGGGGGGTTGGAGATTCATGATCCTTCAGCTACTTTCCAATCCTGGCCATTCTGTGATTCTGTATGATTCTGTGATGATTGTTTCTACTTCTCTTTGATTTATCAGGTAATATAATAAACTTCAGCAAGGTAAGAAAATCTGTTTAATGGTATTAAAACAACTGCTTCTAAGTGCTGTAGGACAACTTAATTTCTTAGTGCCTTTGAAAATGTATTTCATCATCTGAAGTTCTGATGCAGAAGAGTAACACTATATTCAATTACTTAATAAATTTTCAGAGAGCTTTGTTTGTCATTTATGGAGGTTGTTAGGCCTGCTTCTGATGCATCAATGCCTTAAAGAGAAAAAAATATCTAAGTTCTTTCCCGTGTTCACTTTGTGTATAGAGTGAACAAATGCCATCTAATGTTTAAATAAGTGGATGGTAGTCAGTAACTTTATTGCTGTTATCTATTTGCAGTGAACTGGAAAAGCTGGTTTCTTTTATAAAACAATAGGCTGGCTGAGAATGCCGATGTAGATGGTTCGATTTAATGATCATTGTATCACAGAAATGTACTGCTGGAAAAACTATTCTGTCACTGCTTGGAAATTCAGTTAGTTATAAATTACTTCCCTCATTCTTGTGTTGGTGGTTTGCATGAGAACATATTAAAATGTTAGAATAATTCTAACTTGCATGAGATTAAGTAAATTCTTTCATATGGTTTCTCTGTTTTCTCTTGTAAAGAGGACAAGAACTCTAGGAGAGGTGATAGTAGAACTTAGTTATATGAATATTTATTTTTCATGTTCAATATACTAATAACAAGCTTACCTGATTAGAGCTGGATATGTTAACTCCCACCTTCAACTTCCTGAGACCACTGTGGGCTTGACACTACCTAAGAAATGCCAATTATGCTAGAAAATCTGACTTGAATTTATTACCAGTTATTTGATACAGATATACCACATACAGCACTGAGTCTTGATTTCTGTTAGGCTATTGTGAACTAAGTACAATGTATTTGGTTTTTCTGCTGCACCAATTGTCTTTCAGGCATCGAGTATACTACAGTATCAATAGCAGTCCTCTGTGTTGCTTAAGAAGAACAAATAGTAGCCTAAGTCGAAAGGGACCAAGACAGCAAAGAAAGGTCAGAAATCTTGGACTAAGATTTTATGAAGAACAGTATAGAATAGAAAAGACATCTGAAGAGAAATCTAGTAGTTGTTTGGACAGTGGTCTGTTTCTTATGGGAAGGGGTGTGAATGCTTCTACAGAACTTATTTTAATATGAAACATCAGAATTGCTATATATTTTCTTCATGTTTATGCTCAGTTTATACTTCAGCTCAAGAGAAGTTTCTGAAAATCCTTGGGGACACAGTCCATCTGACTGCTGGTTGGAGTGACTGTCTCTTAGTAATATTAGTTTTTCCTTCTGCATTTGGGAGGAGTCTTATGCCTTCAGCGTTCTTCTTTTCTAAAACAAAGATCTTGGAACACAATCATGCCCAAATATCAACATATTTTCCCTTGTCATCATTGCTTAAAATTAGATAAATTATTTTGGGCTTGTATGAATTGTCACTTGTCTCTATTCTTGTCTTTCTGTTTCAAGCTGCTGCATTTTCCTTTTCTAGCTGTTTCCTAATACTTCTGTAATGAGCCACCTTTTCTACTTACCACCCCAACCTTTGATTACTGAGCTTACCAAAGTGAGATGGTTATGATTTACAGGGGAAGTGGGAATGATTGCAAGACTGCCAGAAGAGCTCCGTACCTTCATGTTACAATGCAGAATATTCTCAGAATTAAATGCTCTTTTAAAACATGCTGACTATTAAGTGCTAGCAGTTAAGTAATGTACAGAATAATAGAATCACAAGGTTGGAAACAACCTAGAAGATCATCTAGTCCAACCATCTTCTCATTACCACCACTACAGTAATCTAAACCGTATCTCGCACTCCTCATCCAGATGCCTCTTAAACACTGCCAGGGATGGTGACTCCACCACCTCCCTGGGCAGCCATTCCAATGCCTGACCACTCTCTGAAAGTTTTTCCTTGTGTCCAACCTAAACCTCCTCTGGTACAACTTGCAGCCATTTCCCCGGGTCCTGTTCACTGCCTGGGAGAAGAGGCCAAACCCGTCTTCACCACAGCCTCCCTTCAGGAAGTTGTAGAGCGCAGTGAGGTCTCCCCTGAGCCTCCTCTTCTCCAGACTAAATCCCAGCTCCCTCAGCTGCTCCTCATAAGACTTGTGCTCTAGATCCCTCACCAGTTTTGCTGCCCTTCTCTGGACATGCTCCAGGGCCTCAATGTCTTTCAATGGCTTCTAGGTGTGAAGCCCAGTGGACTGGGCATGAGTGCAATGCAGTTGTGTTACTGTTCACACTGCACCATCTTTGGCTTTGTTTCTTTTTGTGCTTTTAGGTCTTGCATTAAGACAGCTAGCTAAATAATGAAATTCTCCTTGATGTGTTGTTGGTTTAGTTTTACTTTAAATTAAATTTAGATACCAAGGAGCAATAATTTAATTCTGTCACTTGTTTCTGTTAGTGAAATGAGTGTAATATGTGCTGATTTTTTCCTTACTGTTTCACATGGATATTATTCCTGTTCTGTTATCAAGTTCTTTTGTTAAAGAAATTCAAAGCAGTGAATAGTGCAGATACCAAATTAATCCACCTGACTCAACTAACGAGTTACATTTATTGCTTCATTATTGCAGTGATTTTCAGGCATTTTAACTGACACAGATCTATTACTGTCCAAGCATCAGATCTGATGCCAAACTGACTGAAAACAACACTTTTAGTTGTAGCTTGATCCAAAGCAAGAGATTACATGAAAAATTCAACTTCAGATGTTCGAAATTGAAATTTGAATACTCTAATGAAGTTAGAACATCACTTCCTTGTTTAACAGAATTCCTTCTACTGAAAAATAAACCAGCAGTCTCAATAGTTAACTTTGGTTTTTATTGTTCTAAAAATCCTTAGTATGGGCTCCAAGGGACTGAATCTCTGGCTGGGATTTATCTAAACAACAAATTAATAAATGGAAAATTGAAAATGATGTTTTTCAACTCTCCTACTGTTTAATGTAGAACTCTAGGGATGTTCAAATATATCTCATTGGTTGATATTTCAGAAAACATTTTGTGAAATTTTGTTACTGTTTTTGTTGCTTTGTTAGGGCATTGCAGGGAAAATGATGAAGTAGATAAGACAAGTCATGTATATACACTCACATCTAAAAACTGGTTTAAATTGCCAGTCTATTGGTGAAAACTGGGTGTGTTTGGTTTCTCAGACTGTAGTACTGTCATGAATGTTTTGCTGTCCTGATGAAAGCATCTGTTGCTTGCTACAGTCTGCTTTTCCTCCTTTATAATTTTTGAGAATGCGACAGCTGAATTTTTCCAACATCTAGCAAATGTCAGTTAGTATATGTGAGCCTAACTGCTCAAAAGCAGCTTGATATCAGTACTTGGAAAAGGACAGGACTGTATTTACACAGTGAGCTGACAGCATCAGGAGATGCGTTTGTTGCACTTTGTTTTCCCCCAGTTAGTATGTAAGATAAGGGACATCGCTTTTTGATTTGTGCTAAGGCCTCACTGAGTTCTTACTACTGTATCAATATCCCCCAAAGTACCTGGCAAGCCCATCCAATAGCAATAATGTGATTCTATTAGCAGCATACTCTTGCCTTAATTTTAGGACAGGGAGAGGTAGCCGAGCATCTTTCATTGTAAACTTTAAAAAAAAAAAAAAAAAAAAGCAATGAACAGTCCTCAGCAAAACCTAAGCAACTTAGGTTCAGTGCAACCTTTTGTTACCTTTCAGAGTGTTAATGTAAAAATGGCAGTGAACAAAGTGATGCTTCTGTGTCAAAATGGATTTCTCCTTTCTATTTCCAGTGCTCTCTAGTTTTGTGTTGTTGGTATATTGTGTAGTATGCAACTTAAATAAATACATTCTGTCCATGTAGTGTTCTCTTGAGATGAACATTCAAGCTTTCCTTTGTAGAAATATCTATAGCATAGGATAGATTTATCAAGCTTAAAAAAGGTGGTGTTAAATATAATTACTTTAACATCTGAAGTAATGCTTTTAGTTATAGAATTTCTAACTGTAGAATCTGTAGTAGATGTAACTGAACACACAGAGCATAATTTAGCAAAGGCTAAATCACTCAAATCGTTGTGGCAACTTGAAAAATGTCTTGAACTTTGCTAGCCTGAAGGCACTGTTTTATTTCCAGAATCTTTCCCAAAGGAGGTTCCTGATGAGAGTAGCTTCAACTGTAATTGAGTGTAGAACTTAAAGTTTGGGAAAGATTAAAGTGTGCAATTAAAAAAAGTGTAACCGTCACTTGTCAAATTGTCAAATAGTCTTGCTGGTGGTAAGCAGCTGTTTGTTACCCTTGTGCTGAACTGTAGTCTTTGAAGCAATGTTAGGGAAATTCACCTGCTGAGCTTGGCAGAGCTGCATCCAGTCACAGCAGATCTCAATTTGACTTCAAATGTCCTTGTATATGCTAGCAAGATAAGAATTTACTGATCTCTGGAATAAATTGGTTAAAACATATAGTTCTTATTGCATGAAGATGCAGCCTTAAAAGTAGTACTAACAAAGTTGTTGATGCATCAATACAAAATTTATTGATACATTAATACGAGCTTCTTATCGTTGCCCTGCTCATTTGAATAAGACAGGTCCTTTAGTTTGGGAAATTCTTGGCAAAGTTTGTGCACTTCAAAGGTAGAATAACTGTAGGGCATCTCGGTCTCAAAGGAAGCCTCTTCTGCAGTGTGTCCTACAGAACCAGAACTTTTCAGCTAAATAGTTTGCAAGTTAAATTTAGCTTTTAACTGAATTACAATTTAGAGTCCAGATTTGTAATCCAGTGGAGCAAGGTGTGTGGTTCAGTGCTTACTGAGAAGTCATTTTGAGTGGAAAAGTCATTTTCACTCAAAATGACTTCTCACTATCCTTTAAGTATCCTTAAAGTGTATTAACCTGCATAAATCGTAACTCAGGAATTCATACTTCTGAGGTAGGTGGTAATGCTCTTCCATAGATCCAAGGTACTGGAAGTGATGGCTAAATGAACTTAAAGATTAATTCTTTTAGTTTGGATGATTTAAGTAGATCTGGCTATTGAAACAATAGTAAAAAATGAAGCTTCAGTTTTTCCCACTTCTTTGAATGGGAAGATCTCTGTAGAAACACTTTTCTCTCAGTCATGCAAATTGTTTTATCCACTTGATTTTTCACTTTTTTTAGTCTTTCAAAGCTGTTAGAGATTGTTATTCATATTTTCCCTTAAGAAAACAAAGGACCAGACTGACACAGTTCTTTCAAGATTTATATCCAACTTTTACCTTCACCAAACCCAGCAGGAGGTTGAGATACAAGATCAAAATCTTTGGCATTCTGTTTGCTTCATTGCTTAGTTACAGCTTTTGGTTTTTTGGACAGTAGAAACAGCAGCTCAGTTGGTGATAAATTCTCTTACAGAACTTGTGTGAGAAATCTCGCTGACTTCAGTGAGAGCTGGACAGAACCCTGACAGCCAATCCAGGAGCAATGCCTACACTGCATGGAATAGTACGTAACCAGTCAGGTTGGCATGAGGCTTGTGAAGTCCCTGTGCAAGTGGCTGTGTTTAGTTCTCAAATATTGCCTGCTGATCAAAGTACTTTTTCAGACTGATTGCACTGTTTTAAGTACTTGCTCTGGTAAGGAGTTTGCTCTAGACTTCGAGGTTTGAATGTCTAGCTAGAACACATGATGTTTGTGAACATAACTAGTAGTCAAGATTTTACTTTTCTATTCTGCTAAATGTATTGTTCTCTATTTACTGGTTTAATTTTTCTTGTTCAAAATGATACTGCCTTCCAAAGAAGAAATACTTTTTGAGAGAGTTGTTAACAGGGACATGGAGTGATGGAAGTGCTTTCATGTACTTGCTTTTCAAAAGGAGCTGAGGATCTGCCCCATTAATTATGTGGTTAATGGAAGGAAGCCATTGAACAGGGAGAGGGGGAATAATTAGCTAACTGGTGCAAACACTGTGAGAACACCTACCCACAGGATGACTGTTCTTACTACAGCTCAGGTTTGGAACAGAGTAGGTACAGAGTCTTCCAGCTTCAGATTCTCCTGTGTCTCTCAATATTTGACTGAAAAATATCTCTGCTACATAAAATTAAACACTTCAGAGTCATTTACATAACTTTTGCCTTTGTGGTGCATTGCATTATCTGAGACTAATTTAAAACAGACTTTTATGAAGTCATCTTTCAGGAAAACTAACTTAAAATGGAAATCAGGAGGCAGTATTTAAAAAAAGGAAAAAAAAAGCCATTTACAGTTGACTTCTGGAGAAATGTCCCCACACTGGGAGTGTTCTGAAGCTTTAGTGGGCACAGTACCCTTCACCCATATCCTGACTCCCTTCAGCTGCTGAAGTAAAATGAAAAATGTCAGATTTGTTCTCACTATCCTTGCAAGGAAACCTTGCTTCTCATAGTTGTCTAATTTTTTTCTTTTAACCTTAGTGATCTGCTGGAATAATATTTCAAATCGTTTAAATTTCCAGTAAGTATTACTCAATAATATACATGAATGATGTTTAGCAAGCAGACAATGTGCAGACCTGTCACTTTAATGAAGTATTCTCCAATTTTTGTTAACAGTAATAAACAAGAACATGCAGTAGAGAGCCTGAGAGGGTGCTTTAGCAATGAGGAAAGGCATGGTGAAAGCTGTCATTGTCACCATCTCCTGCTGCACTGGAGAAAATGCTGGAGGGAGGTGGCTGTTTGGGAATTCCCATCACTTCTCTTGCCAACTGGCTCCAGGGGAAACTTTTCTGTGCTTCCCCTGCCTCTGCCCCCTGTAATGTGTGGCATCAGTCTGAGGACTGAAAATGAAATGCTGTGACGGGTCGCATGTATAACATCCTTTGTGCAACGGACATGGAATAGGAAAATGTTTTAAGGCCTAAGGAGTCTGTTGAAGGGAAGTCATCCATGAGGAAAAAATCTGGCAGAACACTGTAGTTATCTATCAGCTCAGAGCTGCTGTTTGCTTCTGTTGAGCCAAGAATACACAGGATGCAGCGTTACGCTCAGGTCTACGTGGGTGCCTCACCAAGAGAGCTTAATGTGCCTTGAGCTCCTGTGTCTCATTTCCTTTTCATGAGAGTAACTTAGCTGGTGTTTTGCACATTGTAACAGTCATAGCTTTATAAGAATTGGAAATGGGCATATGAGATCAGATTAATTATTTTGTCCCTAACGTTTTTGCTTTTTTTATGGCCTTGTTAAAAACTTGAAAGGAGAAGTAGAGAAAATTCACAGTAGTGAGGTTAGTGTTTAGCAGAATAATAAGGTATGGAATGTACCCTTCATTAAGGAAATAGTTTTTCAGATTTTTTCCTTCTGTACAAGAATTTACTTTTTTAAAAAGTAGCTTTTGTAGTAGTTTAGCTAAAATTATCTTGTGCTGCATTTTCCTATCGTGAATTTAAATGATCCAAAAAGTGAACTTGTTTGGCTTACTGCTGCATTTTTACAATTATTTCAACCTCTGCCTGCACTGCACCTGCCTTGTGGCGACATCTGCTGGGAGAAGCAGGAAGCCTTTATTGTAATTACAGCGCTTTGGAATGAAAGTTAATTGCACTCTGCATTTGAGGTTATCTTTTTGTCTTATCGACTCTGCATACAGATGTAGCTGTATTAAGGAATAATTACTAAATACTCATAATGCTAAATTTGTGCTTTAAGTATTCGAAGTGTCACACTGATGGATGTTCCAAATAAGTACTTATCCTTTCCTTCTGGTTTTACGTTTGGTATGTAAACACTGGAAAAAATCAAAGTGGGGAAAATATAGATGAGAAATCACCTTTTATTTCTGTAGAGTTGAAGAGGTGATGGAAATATAATTGGATAAGAAACCTCGAGGTCCATGCCTAGCTTTACAATATAATATGTTGGTTGAAAATCTGAACAAATTGCAGTGCTCACCTGGAATATATTAAGTGATACTTAAAGATCACTATTGTATAAGCAGTTCCTGATTAGTTCCTTTTACAAACATATTTTGTTTTGTTTTTCTTTTTGCATGATTATCACTTATTTTCTGACATTTGTTTTATTTTGGTTTCTTGAGCCAGAATTAAATGCAGCACACCTGGATCTTTGCTTACTGTGGCTTATCCTATGTTATTTCCCCTAAATCTTGTATTTTATTTCCTTTTGCCTTAGCTTTTTTTCTGCCTTAATATGTCAGTGCTTCTTATTTAGGGCAAAGGAATCTTTTCTACACTGAGAACTCTTACCATACAAAGAACTTGATTCCTGTACTGCAATTGAGTTTTATCTTTTTTTCCCTTGATTTGGAATTTTTTTTACATCACTTTTCTTATCTTGCCTCTTTTTTTTTTTTTTTTCCCCTTTATTGTGTGATCATGTACTTTTCTGCTTTGTATTCTCTTCTCAGTCTCCTGTTTTATCACTTTGTGCACATTTTAGATGAAAACACCAAGAAATTGTGTGAGTATTTACTGACTTTATGTAATGGAACTTTATTGCATATTTTATAATTGGAGTCATGCCTCTTTTCAGTTGATCCCACTAGAATCCTTCCTATCTTGTTTTGCTGCTGTTGTGCCTCTAGCCCCAGTATTAGTGATTATTGCAAAGATGCCACTGACAGCTCTTATTTTAAATAATTTACAGAGCTTTTAGAAATCAGATAATAGATCTCAGACTGTTCCCGTACAATATGGGCACTTAAACTGCAGGACTTCTGTGTGCTGAGAAGGGGAACTTTCGGGGGTTGCTTAGCAGCTTCTCCAAGGAGATAATAGATGTCACTAAGAATTAGAAACAGCTGATGAAGAATGACAGTAATGTGTAATAACAGATGTTAGTGCTCACCTAAAGAGGACTAGTAAATAAGATGTTAGATGCCAAATATGCTATAATTATTTATCTATTTTAAGCAGGAGATGAAAATGAGGAGGATTAAAGGCCTTAAATATGTTGTTAGATTCATAGTCAGCAAAATTCCTTTTGTTAGGTAACTTCAAGTGTCAAAACAAAACAGTTCATTGTAAAGTGGTACTTAAGAGGGCGTAAGCATGAACTCCCACTTTTGTGTGGCTGCCTTTTAGTGAGATGATGTATCTGAAGACAATTCGCAGGAGTCTTCAATGTGCGTTAGTGAATTAATTTGAAACTGCTTTTTAGATGACCCAACTGCTGAAGCAGACTTAAATTTGGCCAGTTGGTTACTTGATAGTATCTGTTGTATAGCCAATGCAGATGGACTGTATGATGCTTAGTAAGTTTTTTTCCTATTCTCTCTGATGTGTTGCCCTTAATCTTTCACCACTTGTACACCACATGCCCCAAAGCATCCATCAGTGCAGTTAGTCATAACCAAATAAGTGAGATAAAAATTCCTTATTTTTGGTATCTTCAGCTTTTCTCTAATTTTTTTTTAAATTACCAGATGCTAACAGTTCTTCAAGTCTTCTCTCAAAATCTTTGCAAAGCACACCATGTTAAAATCATGCTGCTCTTAGTGACACATGTAAGTCACACAGAGCAGTAATGAAAAGCAGTCCAGTCTGTTCTGAATTTTGGATTCTGTCACAATTACACTTATGTACTTTCTATCATAAAACTGAAATTTGAATGAGATCCTTACTGAGAAGGAAATTACAGACAACCTCCATGGACGTATTCATCTTTTTCCCTGAGTGTTCCTCTATTCTAATGGGTTTGACAACACTGGCAGCACATTCGCTTTTTCATTAATGACAGCTTGTTATTGAATAGTTTGGAAATTTAATAGTACAGAGCTTAGATCCACTGTCCTTCTATAGTAAACCATGTGAGTAACTGTCAGTCTTCAAAGCAGTTCTGTTTGAATATGTCCGTATGAATACATATAATATAAATGAATTTGACCATGTATTTAAGACAATGATTTGTTTCCTTCATAACTGCAGTCATTCTTTCACAAAGCACAAAGAATGGTGCTATCTCATTTTATTTCTGTCGTCTTGGACAGCCAGATTATTCCATTGTTCAAACATAAAGAGCTACTTTTCTGCTATATTTTAGATGCACAAATTCAGTAAGATTGCACAAAGTCTGAGTTGTGCCATGCATTTCAGTTTTCCTTTCCTGTTCTAGTTCTGACTGAATTAACACCTGATGCCAGGGTGATTCTCCTCAGCTCTTCTTTACAAACACAGAAGTACAGCATTAAGGACCCAATGAATCTCCAGTCAGTCTTTACTTTGTAAAATCTTGTGCTCCTGGAATGAGGTACCTTTCCAGTTGTGTACAGTCCAAGTAATTTCTTCTTGTCTTAATTCTGCATTCAACACAGTTGCTATGTAAGCACAGCACAGAGGCTAGAACTCTAATTTCATTTGTTTCAAATCCTGTAAAATGTACTGTTATTTTTATTGTTGTTCTGAGAACTGTTGGAAACTGCAGGAGAAATTAGTTGTTGTACAATGAGAAATGTGCACATAACAGGGATGCTGCCAGTGGGCTTAATACAAAGCAAAGGTGATATGCTGTAGAGCTCTGAAACTTTCTGGACAGTCGTTGCACAGATGAACTGTCTGCAACTATTGTGAAGGTGAGACTTCTTCCCTAACCAATCAGTTATCTGCAGCACTGTACTTCTGCTGTTGAATTAGTTACTATGTTTTTTCTGAACAACTGTTGAATTTACGCTTGTTCCCAACTCTGCAATTTTATCTATCAGGACAAGAAAGCTCAGTTTTTGAGATAATTCTGGTTGTTCACTTAAGGGACTTCTTTGCTGAGGATGTCCCTAGTGAGAGATGCAGGCCACCAACTTCTTTAGATTTTTCCTGAACGGCACCCAGGACTTGTATTCAATAATTGTAGTGATGACTTGCACTTAATTTTTTATTCTTTTCAGAATTACATCTTTTTTTATCACCACAACATAAAAAGTTATCTCTAAGTATGACATTTCATTCTAAAAGACTTTTTCCAAAGGACGAGTAGATTGGCAGCTTTGGAAACACTTCTGTAATCATCTCTCAGAGCTTTTCTAACATGCTATTTTAGGTTTACTTTGTCTTAAAACAAATATTCAGAATATGTAGCTAGAACTTCTGTCTATGATATTATTCCCAAGAAAGGAAATCTGAAGTAATGTCCTGCTCATGGTCTGTCTGCGAAATCTTGTAAAGCACATATTAGAGAAATGAGGGAAGGTGAGAGGATTCAATCTGGAATGGATTACTGAACTGGCAAAGCCTGGCTTGCATTTTGAAATACTATATTCCACTGTGATTTTGTAATTTGTCTTGGTCATTTTTGTGTCATGGAAAAAGAAATCTATTTGCAGGTTTTTCAGCTCTTAGTGTGCACTGAGTAGATTCTCTTACTAATACCAGATGGCAATATTTTCCTGAGTTGTCTGGTTTTGTACTGGAAGACCCTAATTTTTCAGTATTTGTGGCTTCCAAATACTAAAGTAAATGTTAATGCTTGCTCTTGTATTACCAGGTCCTGAATGCCTTGCAATGCCAGTCCTGTTTTGATTGTCATTTTAATAGTAAGGATGGTGATTTGAGACTTCTCACATAGATTAAGAATTTATTGCCATAATTTTCTGACTTTAGGGAAGATCGTCTTTTGGGAAAAGACAGTCACTGTGTGTATCTACTTAAAATGCAGAGTGAAGTATAAGGGGCAGATTTCCAGCTGAGAATCTGCTCATAGGGGTCTTAATGATAGACAGACAACTTCTGAGTTTTTGGAGTTCTATTTGATCCAAATTCTTAGCTCATGAGACATGAACACTTCTCATTTTCACATTAACTGTTATGTTTTCGTTCATGGGCTGGAACTTCCCCACAGCTTTAGACTGTTTGGCCATAAGAGGAACGAAAAGAACTTTATCATGGACAGAGCACATCACTAGCATTGTCTCCTACTGCTTCTTTTGGAGGAGAGGACGTACTTTAGTGGTTTGTAGGAGCCTGATGGGCTCTAGATATCTTTGAGGAGTTAATAATGAAATAGAGGAAATGGAATCTGTCTTGGAAACTTAGGTGACTGTTGTTCTTAGGAAAGTTGTCCTGTAAACTTGGATCCTGTTCTCTTGCTGCATGAGTTTTGTTCAAAGGCAAAGGAGGAATTATATTCATAATGTGAATGAGAATAGATCCATTTAAAGTACACAAAGCCTCCTTTCTTTACCATAAATGGAATAAAAAGTCATTTTGCATCCTAATAATTTCCTGACTGTTTAGGTGCAGGGGCCTTTTCATTTTGTGAGCACTTGTGAAACTTTATTTAGGTTACTGCTACTTTCTGGTAGAATCTCAGAAAGATCACTGCTGAACAGATGAATGATTTCAGAAGTGTTCTGCCATGTATATTTAGTATATATCTAGCTAGTTAAAAGCTATAAATATTGGAACTTACCATGTGTTTCTTACAGAAGTTAAAATTTTGAGTGTTATCTACCAGTACTGTAGACAACAGTTCTTATGGTCAGTTTTGATTCCATTCCATTTAGAAATGGAGCAAGATTACAGTTCAGAATCTCTTGGATGTAGTTACTGCCCCTCAGCATTACAGTATTTTAACTGTAAAACAGTCAAAGCATTATATGGTTCCAAAGGTTAACAATTTTCACAGTAAAAGGAATATATATTTTTGAGTTTAGCAAACAAGTTTTTAGTGGACACAGGTTCCACTGTGCTTAGGCTGACTTGTAAAGACTTGTTTAGACTTCCTGTGTCCGTGACTGCATGCTTGGTTAAGAGTAATGCCAGATATAAGTATGGACAGAGATGAGAGGCTGGGATGCAGTGCTGGGCAGGTGGATCTAGGGATCCTGGCTGACAGGCTGTGGGAGCCAGCAGTGTGCTGTGGCAGCTGAGATGGCAAACCAACTTCTGTGGTGCATTAACCACAGGGTACACAGCCAGCTGGAAGAGGTGATTGTTGTGCTGTGCTTAGTGTTAGCACACCCTCATCTTGAATACTGTGTGCAGTCTGGGCTCTAGGATTTCAAAAAGGGGTTGAGATAGTTGAGTGCATCCAGTGAAGGGCAACAAAGCTGCGAGAAGAGGCTGAGTTCCGTGTGTTTGTATGCTTGGAGAAAGGTGATCTCTACCTCCATCTTAGGAAGGGAAGAGAAGGGGGAGTGCCCACATCTTTTCTGCGGCAGGATGTGGGGGAAGAGCTATAAGTTGTGTTGAGGCTGTTTGGACTAGATGTGAGGAAAAACCTCTTTACTGTGAGAATAGTAGCAAACTGGAACAGGCTTTCGGAGAGGACGTTGATGTCCTGTGCCTGTCCATGTTTAAGAGACATTTTTTTTAACACTCTTAATGACATGTTTTTACTTTGGGCTAGCCTCAAAGTAGTCAGACAGTTGGATTTAATCTTTGTAGGTTCTTGCCAACTGGAACTATTGTGTGTGTGTGTGTGTGTGTGTGTGTGTGTATTTCTTGATGATTTAGGGGTACATGGTTTAAAAACACATACTGAAGACCAGTTTACTTAGAATTTTTACTGCCAGGAGAAGCAAATAAGCTTTTGAAGTGTTGAAAAAAATTATGCCAACCCATGAGAGGAGAAGCTCTAAATACTTTGTGGAGTAGTGTAGGTACACAGCACAGTGCTACAGACAGGCTAACTGGCCTGTGCTGATTATTTTAATTTAATTTTACTGCTTCTAAATATGGGTCAGCACATTAGCAGCCAATTATGGTATCTCTACTTGGCACTGTTGTGTTGTCTCTTACCAAAAGTAATGGATGATTTATACTGAGCTATGAGTGTCTTATTCAAGAGCCTGTTAATTTCCTGTGTGGAAGAACTCAAAGTATTTGGTATTTCACATGCATAAATACTCATTTTCTGTTTACTTCATTCTGTGTCCAGGTCTGGCTCTATTCTCAGTAAACATGGATGCTGTGCTTTCCAGGGACTGTTTTGTGGAGTTTTCCATTATAAAGGGAAAACAAGATGTTATGAAATAGATTTAATATTTGGAATTCTATGTATGCTGAAGCCACATCTTCATAAATAACGTTATAGGTACTTGAATTTTCAGGTACCTTTCAATTCTCCCCACCTGTGCCAAACTTCAGGGAGATACTAATAAGGTGGCTTCAGGCATAAGTGTGAGTAGATGGGAAGGAGCACAGAAGTAGTGGTTCAGGTGACTGCTTCTTTTTGCATGTGGCCAAGTCCCAAGACTGGGCTTGTTCACTTTCAAACAAGAATTCACAGCTTCAAGCCTTCTAATAACATTACTTAGCTTTGTCAGCTAGAGAAATCTAAAGAGAAACTGTTCTATTTTTTCCTGTATCACGTGGCATTATTTTCCTTGAAAACGGTCACTAATTTTTCCCATTCTACAAATATTTTGCAGTCTCTTGACCTTGTCAGATACAAATGAAGAGCTGTACTAGATAAAACTGAATAGCTCCTCTCATGGTGACTTGGCCAGTCATGTAATTATTGATCTCTGTTCTTTGCTGCATAAGAAAATGTTGACTTCAGGGATTTTTCTAAATGGAAACTATTTTAACACTAAATATCTTTTTAAGGAGTCCTGCTTCATGTGTACTTTCAGAAGCTGTGGCACTGCAGCTTAAAACTCAGCATGTAAAGGATTATTTGTAACCTAAGATATTTAGCAGTGGATATGCTCAAGCAATTTTACAGATAGAGATAAAATGAAGTTTGTAATGAAAAGAACAATATGCTGTCAGCAGGAGTGTAATATGTGAATGATTCTGTTCATCATTATTCTGTTGCTATGGTCTTTTACAAATGAATTTAAACGTCTTGCTTTCATCTGGATTACTAATGGCTTTCTGACATCATGTTTGGTTGAGACTGACACTTCTGCCCCATGATATTGCCCCACTTACAGCAGCACACACCACTTAATGTTCTTCTAGAATGCTCCTGAGGTTCCTGCTGCTGCTTTCCTTGGTCAAATGAGCAGGCTATTGATGTCAAAAGAAGCTGTGCAGTCAGCACTCTAGGAAACAGGAGGGTCATCTTATTATGGAATCTAAGTTACAGTGACACTGCGACTCCCATCCTTGTGGAAGAAATGCCACCTAAAATGTCTGTACAGTTGAGTGGGTGTTACTGCTTCTCCTGTGACCAATACAAGCAAAATGGCAGGAGTACTGTAGACCTTCTTTAACATTTGTGTGTAGAAGGTGATGGGTGGTAACTTTTTCACATAGCTTTGGCAAATAACATATTTTTCACTTGTTAGTGAGATACAGGATTTGAGACAGAAATATGGGGAAAATATTATATGAATATACCTTAAAAACTTTTTTTGAGATCTTAGGCTACAGTTCTTAGGAATCAAAAGGCTTTATATAGCAGATATGTTACTGTTCACAAATAATTCATGCAAGGTCAGACACTTCGCTTAAGATACCTTGTTTTCCATCTGTAAGAAAATTCCTGTACCAATTATGGAACCACAAATTAAAATTATTCAGATCTGTCACAGCTGTACGTTCTAGAAAGTAACTGGGATTTTAGTACTGCTTATTGGTACCTTCTCTATGCCATCATGTAGTATGGGGACTTGCATTACTTCTCAGGAAGCCAGTTTGCAGTCCGTGTGTCATCATACTGACTAACTTGAACAGGGTTATTTATATTTGATTTTTGTTTTGAATGCAACTTTTGGTAGTCAAGCTCTTGCTGGTGTTAATCTTTAATTATTGCTTTCATACTTCACGAACAAACAGTAGATGGTCTAGGCAGTATCATTCAGATGCAAGAATGAACTATGATATACAGCACTTGTTTTGGGATATAAAACTCTGAAGACTGTGGATCTAAAATTCCATTTAGATTGCTAGTAAAGATTAAAACTTCCATTTTGATCATCTAGTATCTTGACCTAAGCTTTGTTCTACAAATTATCTGGAGAAATACTGCAGATAATTACATTTCCTACAACTCTTTTCTTTAAAGATTATCCAAATGCATTAGCACACCTGTAAAACCAAATTAAGTTAAATATGCTGCAACTAATATATGTTTCCCTACTGAAGATAAAGTACAGAAGACAACAGAAATGGAAAACCAGTACATTCTGGCTCTAGATGAAAATACTGCTGTTGAACTCTTTCCAGAACAACATGTACTTGGATCGGTATTAAAGAGAAGTATTGTGAATGTCTAAGCCAGATGACCTAGCACATTGATAGTGCAGGGCATATTTCACAGTTACACAAATACCTAAACTGTTTTTCTGTCCATAAAACAAGTATATTAGAATCTTAGCTAAAAGCAAGCAAACCTGTTTTTAAGTGCTTTTCTTCTGAAATTGACTCCAGTAGCTCAAAACTGCTGTATTACTGTTAAAGAGAAGCACTCTATTAACTCTTAATAACTTCAGGAAACAAGATGGGAAACGCTGCTCTATTTAATGTTTAGAAACCCCTCAAAGCTGCTATTTTTACACCCAATGTACCTTTAGGTAAAAAAGTCAACAGGCTTCTGCTTAGAGTAGTTAAAGTACTATTTATTGATGAGCATGGCTTTTTCCTATGTTTTTAGTTAATGCTATATAGAATACTGTGGCAAATGCTGGCGACATGAAAAGCTGTTCAAGGAAGATTTCTTGAAGTCCGCTGCCTTATTTCTGTTTCCATTTAATCTCCATTTTTCACTTTGCTGAGTGCCTGTTGTCTGGGATATTGCTATTCTCTACATTTCTTGAATACCTTGAAAATTTACCCTCTGAAGCCAGAAAACGGCACGATACAATTCTCATTGTTCAATTCCAAATTAAAAATATTCCTAGTTCCCTTTGTAGCTCTTGCACCACTATTCTCTCCCTGAGATGTATTTGCTGGGTATTTGCTATCATTTCCCAAAACATGTTCCCCAAACACTGAAATGCAAAAGGTAGACTTTTTTGTTGCTTTATGGTTTCCGTGGAGACCCTTTCAAAATATTCATTTTAAGTTTCCTGTAAACCTTGGTTATACCTCATCTTTATTGAATATAATAAAAAAATTATTGAAGTAACTCTACCACCTTCCTGAAGTGTTTTTTGTCTTGTTCTAGATGGAGCCAGGTTACAAAAATTTAAAAAATAGAGGTTTACAAGTCAAATTTACAGGATCTGACTCTTAAATACTTCTGCTTATTAGTTGTGGACGAATGAAGAACGTTGTTCTGGAAGCTGCCAAGAAAAAGGGCAGGAAATTGCAAGTGTGTTTCTGGGTAGATAAAAGATGCCAGTGAAATCACTTAGTTTGGCTGTCATATTGACCATCCTATGATCCCACTTGTCCTATTGTTGTAGGTAGATCATTATGAACGTATATTCTGGATCCACAGATTGGTATGTGGGTGCCTGAGAGTATCAGAAACTTGTCTCCTAAGATGGAGGCCCTGTCCAGAACAGGAAAATGTTGGCTCTGGAGGAGTTGGGAAAGTCAAGGTATCCATCAGAGAGAATACAAGGAAGGACTGATTGCCATGTAGGCACTTCCTACAGAGTAATTAACAATAGGAGCTCATTAACATCTTGTCATTTTTTCATATTTTACAATTCTACCAAATCTTTTAAGTCTTTTCTTTTTTCTTTAAAAAAAAAAAACACCTTGTTCTCCTCCGTATTTCTTACAGGATCTGGACTTTGTCCTTTTGAGGCACTAACTAATCACTTGTTTCCACAGAGAAGTTCAGGAAATTTTATTACAAAGACTAAGCAAGGATCTGCATTTTAATTTTCCTTTCTCAGAAACAGAAGAGTTTTGCCCAATGAAAAGTGTGGTAATTCTAGAGCTGAAGTGACTTATGGCTTTTTCTATCAGATCTTGTACCAATGGGAGAAGATGCTAGAAGCCTTCACAGGAAGGTTTGATATACTTCCTTCTCTGGAGGAGGATTTCTATTCAATCTATTGAAATGAGTGAACACTCCTAAAACCATCTATTTGGAGTCATGGCATATGAACTAGAAGCCAATTAACTGTAGCATGCCATTTAATCTGCATTTATTTTCATTCCCTCATCTATTTTGATAAACAGGAAATTGTTTTTAATGAGCAATTAAGGATGTAGTGGTAGAATGTTGTCTTAAGTGAAATTTCAATTTCACTTGTAGTATCAATTGATAATAGTATCAATTACTATGAATATAAGGACTTCTATACAGATGAGTCAAATCTTGAAAAAAATTAAATCATGAATACATGGTAGTAGACATGAAGATTATAATTGCTTTTATAAATGGGGTTGCTTGTAGCTTGAATGAAACATTTCTTACCATTCTTTCATCAAAATTACTTGATGCTGACTGGGATGAATTTCAGAGAATATTATTTCCTTTCTTGGTATATGGAAAAGGTTTTCTTAGTGCTCTGTTTAGAAATAAATGCCATGTAATGTCTAAACTCATGCATGACTTCACAAATTAAGTTTTGTGGGAAGAATGTTAAATTTAAGCCCCGAATACTTTTGAACTTCAGTTTTTAGGACCTACCAAGCACAGAGGTGGATTGGGCAGAATACAGGCTCTTTTTATAATAGTGCCTTCAATAGCCTATAGAAGTGAAAATATTAGTTTGATGCTTTGAATAAAACTCATTCTTTGCTCTGCTAAACAGAAGAGTGGTTTTGCCTAAACTTCTACTGTTGTTAAACTAATGCAAATACTTCTAACACTGGAACAAATGTTTATGCTGAGACAGTGTTCGTTTCTTTAGTGTGTTACTGGAACTTTATAGGCATTTCAATTTTTCCAAGTAAGAGTAGACTAAAAATATCAGAAGCTGTGTGTATTTTAGTCTTTTTTTTTTCCTGAATGAAAGGACTGTATATGCCATTTTGCATTTAATAGTCTTGCCTAGCAGTCTGATTTTTTTTGACTGCTGTTGTGATCTGTTTTATGTAACTTACGGCAAGTTTACATATTTTTCATGACTGTTAATACTAAATTCTATACTAGAAAAAGGTTTAGGAGTCCTTTACAAGAAAACATCCAGTGCCATGTGGTCATTGTGACAGCTTATCGGGAAGTGAAAAAGGATAAAAATAAAACCTGTTTAGCAAAACATCTACACATGTTTTAGTGCTTGATTCTCTTGATAGCATAAAGGACTAGGAGCGTGTGCATGTTTCTCTTAGCTTAGAATGGTTAATGAAATGAAGAGCTGAAATCAGGCTTCAAACATAAATCCTATTTAAAGAAATGAAACCATAGAGCAGCTGAATTCAAGTGTAGATTTAGCAAGGGCTTGGTCACAAATCACTATCTGATTATGATCCCTATGCTGTTATCATCAATCACTGTAGTGTTTTGTTATTTTGTGACATATGCAAATACATGAATGTTACTTTGGTGTTGGGTTCTCTAACCTGCAAGAGTTCATCATTGGTTCTTTGCTTTTCTGTTGTAAAAGACTTAGCTTTCAATGCTCAGTGTCTTTGGAATTATGAATTAGTAAAAAACCATTTTACAAATGAATAGTATACCGTTAAATAAAAAACAGGTTAGTCTTATAATACGTAAGAGAAATGGAGTTGTAATTTAGGAATTCTAGATGTCAATAGGCTTGGAGTAGCTATGAACAGGTTGCTATGTAGTAGTTGCAGTAGCTATGAACATTGCATGAAGGATAATACTGTAGAATCTTCAAGTATTGAGGATTTTAAAATTTTGTTTTGAGCTGGTATTAAAATGAGCCACTGATAAACTTGCTTCTGTACATCTAATGACAGTTGCTTACAATCAGGATTCTTCTATACTGTGACAAAATAGGCAACCAAAATCCGCATCACTGAGGAGTGAAACACTTGCCTCTTTCCAACAATCCTGTGATTTCTTAGAATATGATTTTCTTTTCAATAATCCAGTGTAAATTGTAATATCTAAGAGAAACATTGTGATATCTTAAAAGGTTGAACAGCATGGACAAATACCTGTAGGATAGCCCAAGCAAGTTCATAAGAATATATTGCTTTTGCTCTGTAGATACTTGCATGTTCAAAAACAGAAGAAACTCTTCCAAATAGCTATTCAGAGCACACAGGTTAAGCACCTTTTCTGAACATACTGATGTCGCTCTGAAAGTTGTCTCCTTTTTATTTCCATGGAAACAATAATAGGCATAATAAGATTGTTAGAAAAGAACAGATTCTCAGCTACAAAACACTGTTTTTCAACATAGCCACTGCCATTAACTATGCATTTTCACCAGTGCTAAACAAGAGCGTGTGCACCGTACTCACAACAATCTGCATCAGCCGTTGCTGCTGCTGAAATGCACCACCCACCACCTCACTGTACTCACATTCACTCTTCGGCCTCCAGAAACGTTCAGCAAGCATCAATGAATATTGGTAGGTGCCTGAAGAAATTCAGTTCTACCCTTTTGCTTCGTGCACACTTGTATGTCAGACACCATTTTGTCAGACTGCCCTCTGCTGCCATCTGTCACATGGCAACAACGTGGAATGGAACACTTGTAGGAAGGTTCAGTCTCTATTGTCATACTGCCAACATCTGCCTCTGCCATCATGGGCTGGCATAGAATAGGAGGCATTACTTTTGGGGCAGCACTCGTTCTCCAGGACAGGATGTCTTTTCTTGTGAAGAGATGGAGATTATAAAGATAGGGACATTACTGCATGTGTATAAAACCAAGAAGTATGAGAATATAAAATGGTGTAAGATGACAACAGGAAGCCATAAGATCTGATCTTCTGTTTTGCTGTTTTTGCTTGAGCTGCTTGGTGTTGTGGAGAAAAGAGCAAACAGAATTCAGTCCTGGATCAGAGAGGTGGTGGGTGCACCTTTCCTGGAGAAAGTTGAGGTCAGGCTGCACGGGGCTCTGAGCACCTGATCTGTTGGTGTCCCTATTCTCTGCAGGGGAGTTGAACCAGCTGGTCTTTAATGGTCTCTTCTGACCAATGTGATTCTATGAGTTCTTGTGACTTCATTCCAAGAGGTAAATTGGCTCAATCAGCTGAAAGTTCTTACACATTTTTTTCTTAAATATTTACTTATTAGACTTCACGTGAATTACGCCTTTGTTATTCTAAGTATCGGTGTAGTGGCATAGCACAAAACATACAGCTCATGCTAGAAGGTTTTTTTTCAAAGTGAAAACAAAAATCTGCAAGGAAGAGAAACATTTCTGTGATGTATTGCAGCCTGAGAGGATCTTAGATGATATTTCTATTAACAGTTATAATTCGAAGGAACTCTGCTTCTATCAAAGCAAAATGTATATTTGGGTGAAACCAAACATGTTTTAGACTGCGTAGTGGATAATTACTGCATGTTGCAGCAAGCTACAGAGTTGGGTAATCTGATGTTAACCAGTGCGGTTCAGTTTTGACATTTTATTTTGTGCTTCACTCTTAACCTTGAGGGTATGTGAATTAAGGACAGATGCTTTGTTAATTTGGAACTAGTGACCAAGCTTAGGACACTTGATTTATATCACCTCTGGATATGTGGGTGGCCTCTGATTTCACTCTTAGCTTTCTGTTTCTCCAAGCTGTAGGTTGCAACCTCTGTTGTCACTGTAGAAGAATTAATTCCAGTTGGCTGCTACAAGTGTTTGCTTTTGTCTTGCATCATATGATGTCCAAGGCACTGCTAATGGAATCTCTTTAGAATATCTAGTCATCTGCTATGCAGTACGTATGTTTGCTAGTTTTTCCAAATTTGAGCATTGCTTAATTACATCCATGGAAAAAATTAAACAAATTGAGAGGGGGAGGGGAAGAAGCAATGGGACAGCTGAAAAGAATCACTGGCATTCCAGTACACTCCTTAAATAAACACAAGCTGTATTCTGTGGTTAAACATGCACTGTACTTGTCTCGAGCCATGGTTTTCTGTCTGCAGTACGCAGTATTTAACTAGAAGATCATTCCTATTTTTACCAGAGCATTTACAGAAACTAAGAGTATTCTGTCATAATGCCACTGAAAATGCATCCTGGCTTATGACACAGCAGACAGTAAGGAGCTCTATCATAAGCAAGAGACTGGAAATACAAATTTTTCTCTCCTCCCCTAATATTTTCTTGAAAATCTAGATATTGCACTGTGAATTTTGTAAGGAAATAGTGGATGGACGTTGCAAAGGATAGGTAGCATGACTTCTTAACGATGCCTGCTTGATTCTCACTCTAAGAGTAGGTTGTTTATTGTGATAGCTTAAGATTTGCTGGGGGGAGAGAAACAATTCTTATCAGGTGAATCTGGAACCTTAGTTCTAAAGCGTAATGCGTCATGTTCTTCCCTATGTGTAATCTTTGTTTAAAGGGAAGATAAGGATCTTATTGGCTAGTTTTCTGTTTTAGTCTATTATCTGAGGATTTAATTAGAGCTCTTCATTTGTAGTGCAAAAGAATGTCTTGTTTCTCTGAGGCAGCCTGTGTCAGCAGCCTTGGAGGTGTTCACATGAGTCAAGTTTGGCAGGTGATGTGATTGACTGTGAAGGTTCCCCAGTTTTCCTCCGAAGTCAGTGGAAGTGTAAGGTCCTCTAACAAATGATTCAGGGAACTCTCTCTTATTTGCTGACTTGTCTGTACTGGCTGGAGTTGTGGGTTGGAAAATCTATGTGTTTGGTTCAGGTGCTTAAAGTTAAGATTATTTCCTTTTCTCTCCTCCTGTGCACAGACTGAGCTTGTTTATGATCCCCTAGCAGCTGAAATATGACGACTGCCAAATCAGTTCTGTTACAGGACAGTAATTTCATGAAGTGAGATAAACAGAGGAAGCAGTACCAGTGTAAATGATGGGCAATTTGAAGTTTTAATGTAGCTCTTACTGGCAGAACTTTCATGACACCCAGCAGTTTCTTCCAGCTCTTACCTTTTTTTTTTTTTTTAACCTGCTTCTCATTTGTGTATTTGTGTTGCTGTTTTTTTCATTGTGACTATGTAACCCACCTGGCATGCTGTGGCTCATTTCAGTAAAGTCTGTCATCATCACCATTGTTAAAATAGCTTTAATGATTATATATGCATCTGCAGAATGACACCTCTTATATTTTAGTGTAACTTAATTCTTATGGCACGAAGAGAACTGCTCCTTCTCTTTGGAGGGGGGGAATGTTATTCTAGAGTCTAATATTTGTTTGTTAAAAAGTTTTTGCATCCAGTTCATATTGGAAGTTAGTTGTAAGTACTCTTTTCCTCTGTTTATTTTTTTCAGGTAAAGTTGCATGCGAAATTCTGAACAAGAAGTTATGTGAATTCATAGGAGTTGTATTTTTTGCATTTTATGAGTTTGTAACAGCTATGAGTTATCAATTCTGTGCCTCTGAGCAGAGGGTAAGTTGGCAGAGTAGCAGGCACCCAGCTTACTGCCTATGCAGGCATTTTTCAAAATACTTTTTGGTGTTTTGAAGTGATTTTGTGTGGTTTATTCTTAGTGTGGTAGCTATTTGTCACAGCTCCTTCATAAATTTGGATCATGAAACCCTATTACTCAAAAAAGAAATACCTGCTCAATTTCTAGCTACAACACCCAATGACCAGTTAGGACAAATAAGGCTATATTCTCAGCCAAAGCAGTATATCTTATTCAAAATGTGGTATGTAAGACCTTCATTAATGTCAGAATATATGGAAAGTTCATCAGAATGGCTGTTTTATCAACTGCTTCACATACAGGATTGCATGAAGCATTTAGTAATGGTCATAATTCTGTAGTTACTTACACTGCTTCACAGTTGCCATAAAGACTCTTTAGTTCACACTTAGCTATTCATCTCAAACTCATTATTAATGAATGTATATCTTGGATGTGAAATTACACAAAGAGCTGTGACAGTATTTTATTAAGCCTGTTCAATTAAGTGAATATTTTTTCTAGTAGTTTCCTCCTTCAGTTAATAATTTCCGTGCAGTATTTTGTGGCGAGGTATACCTAACTGCTCACCCTCATATGCAGAGATCAGTCTTTGCTTCTCTTCTTTACAGTGTCTTCACTCAGGTGGTTTTTTAACTGGAGTGCACTGTTATCTTGAATTGCCAGTTCAACCACCAGGTGGCCATCAGCGAGCACAAGTCGGCCTGTCCTTGGGTGGCGGCGCTGTCCCAGCTGTGAGGATACGAAGGGGAAAGCAGCAGCTCACCTCTGGTCACCAGTGTTCATTTTAAGGCTTCTTGATTGTTGTCACTACTCTCGCTACTGATGAGCTCTTGATTTCTGCTATTAAAGCACCATGTATTTTTTGTATGAGCTTATTCTTTGAACAAGTAACTGTGCTATATTTTGAAAAGCATTTTTTTTTTTTTTTCAGGGAGGAGTAAAACAGCAGAAGTGATCTATGAGAATCATTTATATTGGACTGTGGCTGTTTATACAATTTAGATATGCTGAGAATAATTTAATTTGTCTCTATTATTAACACTTAAGTTGAGTATTTACTAAATTAAAGTAACTATGTATAGTAGTTATGTACAATAATATTAGTTATTCTTACAGTTACCAAAAAGGAAAAAAGAAAAAGAGGGAAAAACAGGTATTGATTTAAGTTTTAAATAAAGAATCTGTCTTCATGAGATAAATGAGTGGACTCTCAAATGTGTCCTACTGCTATCATATTCTACCAGTACTTGCCTTTATAGTGGGTTATCTAGCATGTACCATGAAAAACCTAAAATAACTGCTTTTTCCTTTATGCGAATAGGAGTAATATATTTGGAAAACAATAAAAAAACCTGCTTATGTATGTTTCATCTGTATCAGTGCCTCATCCAGGGAAGGCTTCTGAGTATCATTATAACTTGTAACTGTATCAGTATGATTTTGTAGAGTATTCTAAAAGCAAAACCGAAGAAATCCCCAAAATTGTAAATCATAGAATGGCTTAGGTTGGAAGGGACCTTTAAAATCATCCTAGCTCCAACCCCCTGCCATGGACAGGGATGCCAGCTACAACATCAGTCTACCCAGAGCCCCATCCAACCTGGTCTTGAAAGCCTCTAGGCATGGAGCATCTGTAGCTTCTCTGGACATCCTGTTCTGGTATGTCACCATCCTCTGAGTGAAAAAAATAAATTCTTTCTAAGATCTAACCTAAATCTTCTCTTTTAGTTTCAAACCACTCCCCTTTCCTATCACAATCAGCTCCACATCCTCCTTGTGCTGGTGGCCCTGGGCCTGGATACAGTATTCAGTGTGGGGCCTCATGAGGACAGAGTGGAGATGGATGATCCCCTTCCTCACTTCCCTGCAATCCCTTTTTTGGTGCAACCTGGGATACTGTTGGCTTTCCAGGCCACAAGGGCACACTGCTGGCTCATGTCCATCTTTTCATTCACTGGGAACTCCATGTCCATCTCTGCAGGGCTACTCTGAGTTCTCCCAGTCCATACGTATATCTGGGATTGCCTTGACTCAAGTGCAGTACCAGGCAATGTAATCCAGTAACTCCTTAAACAGCCTAAATTTTGCTCTCTTGAATTTCAGAATCCTGTCTCTGCTCTTTGCCAGGCCCATGTTCCTCAGAATCACAAACTTGACCAGGCCATGGCTCCTACCTGGAGCCAAGCCTGCCTCCAGGACTGCTTGCAGCTCTCTATGTTATTTTCCCAGCAGATGTCTTGGTGGTTGAAATTCCCCATCAGGATGAGAGTCTGTGAGGTGACACCTTGCAGCTAAAGCGAGAAAGCCTCAGGTGGCCTTTAGTAGACCCTGTCCACCAGATGTCCTTCACTAGTCTGAACCCAATGCCTCTGTTTCTCAGAGACAGCTCTTCACAGTCTATCTACTCCTTAACATGGAGAGCAACTACCCTGCTCCTCCTACCTTGCCTGTCCCTTTGAAAAAGCTGGTAGCCCTCAATCATAGTATTCCAGTTTGTGATTTGTCCCACTACGTTTCCGAAATAGTAAGTAGATCATGGTTTTCTAGTTGCACCTCAGTTTCTATCTCCTCCAACTTATTTCCCATGCTGCATGAATATGAATGTTTTTAGATTTAAAGTTATCTAGATCTATAGTGAGACTGTCTATTCTTAATTAGTATTATATCATTTCTGTTACTGCATGAGATGAGCAGCACAGGATTAGTGCCAATTAACTGAAGTGCAAGTAGGCAGATGTAGTACAACAGTTTTTCCTGATTTTGTTAAGAGAGCACAACTTGACCTTAAAATCATTACTGCATCAAATTAATGCCATTAAATCACCTCCAGTGGATTTTATAAATATCAGCATTTCATGGGAATGCCAGAACAATTTGCTTTGTTTAGAAAATCTGGTTCCTGTCATAATAACTTCTGTTACTTTTATGTGGATGAGGCTTGAACTCTTCAATACAAATCAAATTTTTTTGCCCTACTGATTTAGCAGAGCTTCCAGCTTCATTCTTGAGAATATCGTTACCAAGACATAAGTTTTGTAGCTTTAGTCTCTACCTGTTCCTCTGGCTTCCTGAGTCTGCTTTCATACTTTCGGTGTGTATTTTTCTTCATACTTCACAGCTTGTGTCCTGTGATTTATAGCACTCCAAAATTTCCACAAGATTCCTAATATTCTCATTTCACAAAGATTTTTCTTTTTACGTTATTGGAATATAACAACTTTCACAACAAATTAAATTATAGGATATTTATGCTAAAGCAGAATTTGTGTTTCTGACTATTGCTGCAGTATGAGATATGAAAGCAAATGCAACTGTTGGAGGGTATGGCTGAACATTATTGTAGAAATTAATGATAGGATGTGCTTCCAAGTACATCTAACAAGGGTTAGAAAAATGCACATTCCTGTGCTAAATGCTTGTTGAGTCATCAGCGCAGTTTAAGTCTTTGTTTACTTTGTAATCCTCAGTATCAGCTGGAAAGCTCAAGGTTTTTCTTGAACAGCCAATTCAGTGAGTTTTATTTTTAGTGTTTAGTAGATAAAAGTGAAATCAAATCATCTTGCAAGAATTCTATAATCTTCTTGTGTGCATTGTGATTAAGTATGCTGTATGTGTGATTACGTTTGGGTAAGAGGGTGGGTTGTGCTACTGAGTAGGAATGAGATTTTCTAGTAGAAGTTTCAGTTACTTAAAAATTCTTCTTTTTTTTTTTTTTTTGCTGGAAAAGACAACACCCCAGTCATTAAATGCAAGAAATGACCAACATCACATCATCTCTTTATAGTAGCTGCAAAATCAGGTGACTTACCAGAAACTTTCAGAGTTCTGCTATTAGAACTAATTAGGAGAAATTTTTTGCAAGTTGACTACAGATGTAAAACTCCTGGTAAGTCACTCCTTTACAAAATGCATGAATTGTAGAGCTGATTAGGAAGCACAGGAAGATAATAGGAGATGAAGATACTGACAGCATTATCAAAAGTAATGGCAAATTTGGAAAGTGAAGTGTTGATATAGAGCAGCCCTGTTACTGAGAAAAATGATAAACACTCTTCCATTTCTGAAGAGGAAGAAAAATCAAACTTGCCTTGATACCATTATTTGTCACTTGAAAGGAACTGTGATAAAGAAATTTGTTTGTTTGTGTGGGGTGAACCTAACCTGAATCAGATTTAAATGTCTAATCTAGGGTCTATCTTCAGGCGGACGCCTGGGAAAGAGCAGAAGAAATAAGGCGACCGTTCAAAACTGCTTGTGCAGCTTTGTCCACTCTATTCCTCTTTCTCAGGAAGATGTGTTATCTTTGTGTTTACTAGTTCATGATGGATTATTTCTTGTCCTATAACATTAGTCATCTTTCAAATTTGTAGGGAAGTGTATTTTTTCACAATGCCCTCCAAATGCTTTTTTTTTTTTTTTCCCTAAAATGCATGGTTGCTGCTATAGTTAAAAATATTTACATTAAGTACTGATAGTAGAATATGACTGAAGGACTTGAACAAGTTGGTTATCTGAAGGCTTTTCTGAAGATAATGCCTCCTATTTTGTTATTATGGCCCACCATGTCAGAGGTGGATACTGGAGATGTGGCAGTAAAGGTTGAACATAGAGAAAATGCATAGCTAGTGGGGATGGCTGTTTTGGAAAAAAGTATTTTGTAACTGATAACTTGCTCAGTCAAATAGTGGTCTGTGTGCTCTTTGCATCTGTTGTAGTTTCCATGGAAATAAATAGGTGGTATTACTTCAAGAGCAACCTATGTGCTTCTTTAGTTCTTCTTTAACACATAACGGGTATGCGTGACTATATAGTAAAGAAATCTTTTTATTTAATTGGTGGGAAATTGAAAAATTTCATAGTCAGATAACTTCCTTATAATGGTTGTTTCATGTTCATATTTTCATCTTTCTGTAAGCAGCCTTGTCCTGTAACTTCCCAGAACCCCATCTTCCAATGGCATGTTACTGAAGTAGGAAAACAGCAGAAAGACTCCACTGAATATTCACAGGATAATACAACAGATCAACTTAATTTAACAGTTTTATTGTTGCTATCTAAACCCAGAAAAACTTGGCTAGCAATATATAAAAATGCCTTTGTTCGTCTACTTTGCTGTGGAGAATGGGGATGTGGTCTTCTAGACGCAACAACAGAAAAGGAAAAAAATTAAAGAGGATGTGGAAGGATAAAGAAGAGAAACTGTTGAATTATATAATAACCACAATAAAATAATTAGCTTGTGCAGGGAGTTTTTTAACCTACTGATGCTGGAGGGACTATATAAATACTGTATAAATACTGAACATCAGTGTTAATGAGAGCATTCCCTCTTCTATTTCATGTCTGTTTTAGTCTAGGACAACGTTTTCCATTGTCAGAAATTACATCTGTTGCCTGATGCTGTCTATGTGATAGCTGGATAAGCTGACAGCTGTTTTTCAGCTATTCAGCAGATGTACGTTTACTCTCTTTGCTTTCAGGTGCGCACACAGGATTTGGCATCAGTGGCCAGGAGGGAATAGAAGCAGTTCTGGCCAATGGCTTTGCCCAGCGCTTCAGCATCCTTATTTAAAATGTGCCAGTACTTGTGTTATTTCTTCCACGTAATCTATGCTTTCCCATTTGTGGATTTCTGGTTTATCTTCCGTGAATCCTCTGCTCAGGTTAGTTTGTATTTTCAAAGCCTATAAATTAAGAAAAGTGATTATTTTTTATTTTTTTTTTTTACACATAATGCACCTAAATATTTTAATGTTTACTTTTTTTCACTACTGAGATTCATTAAAAAGAAATTGACTATGGAAAAAAAGAATTATCAGTTACTACGCTGAATGATCTTTTTCATTTTTGAAGTTGGTTGAGACGTACTTCATTTTATACTCTTCTACTTTATACTTAGGAAGAGAAGAGAAACATGTGTTCTGATTTAAAGGTAAATCCCAGGTCTTCTCTTTGTGGTTTTAAGGTGTGTGTGGATAAGCACTGACAACATGACTACCTAAGTATATTCACCAAAAGAGATGGCCAATAGCATTTATACCAAGGTAAAATCTATCTTGGAATTTCCTGATTTCCTGTTGTGTTTTTTTTTTTTTTTTTTTAAGGATGTAATCTATATTTCTTATCTTCTTGTAATGCTTGATATATGGGCTTTTTTCCTCAGGAAACCGATAGGTGATTTAAGAAGCAGTGGAGAGGGCTGAGAGTGGTTGAGAGTGGAGTCCTTGCAAGCTGAACATGTTTTAAGTTAATTTGTTGCTAAGGGACACCAGTGGGGGAGATAGTTAGAGCTGTTTAATGCACAGATCCTGAACTTTGTCTATTGAGTACTTCAAATATTTTGAGAATGATGACTTAAAGAACTATGGTGTCTAATCTTTTTCATCATCCTTACTGATGAGCCTTAAGATTCTTCCTTTCCAAATTTCTTAGTGAAAAATACATTTCTATAGGAAAAAAGTCATCTTTGTTAGTTTAACAACTTTTTTTTGTACATGTGTTGGCAGTTGTGTCTCTTGTAAATTCTTTGGGCAAAATCTTCCACACTCTGTTTGGAAGTTTTTACTAGGTCTTAAAAATGGCCAAACAAGCCAGACAAATTATATTGTCTTGTCAGGAACCTTGTCCCAAGTGTCCAACAACAAACAGCTATGGAGACTATAGAGCTACGGCAAGTGTGTAGTGTTGCTTTCTCATATTAATTTCCTCACTTCCAACAATTTACAGCTGATGGACTTTCTTAACTAAAGGTTATGCTTTAATACTTGTCAAAGGCTTTGTCTTCCAACATTTACAATATCCTGCAGCAAGGAGTTTCACAAATTAGTATTCCTTTCCCTGTTGTGCCTGCTGTCTGCTGCTTCCATTTAATACTCCTTAGCTCATATCATTGAAATCGTCATGATTTTTTAGCCAACTTTCTTCTACACACACCTCTTGTTCAGCTGAAAATTGGTAGTCATTACTGTTGATAAATTAAAAGCTGATTGCAAGATCTCTGCATGCTGAAAAGTAGATAAGAAAGAAGTAGATAGCTTTGGCTTCTAAGGCGGTTTGATCTAGCAGGCAGGGGGAAGGCAAAGAGATGTCTTTCCTGAATCCCTTGAATTGTAGCTTTTTCTGTCCACCCATAACTCCTGCAACCAGGTAGAGGAATTGAGAGAAAACTCTGAACTGCAGCTGCGTTGTATATTCCAAAAGTCACACAGTGGTAACTTTAGAAGAGGAAACAGCTCCTAATGCTGCTGGCACAGCTCCAGAAAACAGAGAATCAAGGATTGTGTAAAAGCATGAATAATTGTGAAAATATGTTAGTGTTCTGAGCCTTGGGAAATAACCTTTCCATGTCTGTAGAAGGGGATGTTTTTCAATAATTGCAGCAATTAAACCTTTGATTACAATTTCTAGAATTACACAGTACTGGAAAGCTTTTGATGAACACTAGAAAAAACAGTATGCTTCACATGGATATTTTTGCTGTTTTGGCTCACCTTAGTAAACGTAGTACGTGAGTGTGTTGGTTTTTTTTTTTTTTTCCTGGAGTTTTGGTTTGATTCAGATTTGAAGGTTTAAAGACCTGTTTGTGTCTTTAAATCTTTTCTCAGAGTCTAGGAGATTTCTTGCCTAAATGCAGTGATGGAAACAGTTTAGCATGTAACAGTTCTATAGAAAAAGAGGTTGGTGCCATACTGTGTTAAATTTTAATGTGAGTTAAAAGTGAATGAAGTTGTAAGGAAAAGGAGGCATTATTCAAGGTGCTTAAAAAGACAGTCCAGTATCAAGTAATCTATCCGGTCTATTAAGACCAGTATATCCTCAACTTCAGTATGATTGGTTTTGTTTGTTACATTTGAGGGTCAGTGCAGGCTCTCAATAGAAAAGAAATACGAAGAAGAACAATTAAATGCTTTAAAAGCATGACTTAAAGGAAGGAGAGGTGAAACGGTACTCTTCTCTGAAAGCTGAATTTTCGTATCAGCTCTCAGGTATGTAAAAAGCTGTTGAAAACAAAAATTGATTTTCCATGTCAGTTATGAATAGGGCATATGTAGTTATAGCTGAATCAGATGCTTGGTAAATGAAGAGAATAGAGAACTGTATATGTTTTCTCAGATGGTGGAATAGTCATTCTTGGCATTGCCAGCAATTTTTTAGGTAGACCTTATACTGTTTTGAGGTAGAAAGTAGTCTAGAGGAAGTTGCTAATCCTTTCCAGTCCTAAGATTCCATGAAAAACTGGTTTATTTACTTACTGATTTTGCTGGTTAACAGTTGGTTTCAATCTTGCAAGTGTGATTTTTTTTGTTGGCAAAGCTTTTTCATATGGAAATGTTTGATGGTTCGTAGGTATTTCAAGGCAAGAAACACCTTTAGTGATGATGATTTATATGCAACTTAGCTCACCAGGTGAATAAAAGTACATTTAAGTTGTAGTGATATACATGCATAGCTGTATCAATATATCTGGGTAAGATCTGGGGTGCCAGCTAAAATAAAATAAAGATGAACTGTGTCAAGTTTGCTCACTAATTCCTAAAAGTAAAATATTTACATCAATCAGTGGAAGTACTGTAAATAACCTGAGAATGAGGTAAAGATGATGTCAGTAGAAACATGGATAGGATGTACAGCTCCTTGAAATGCTTCCGTTCTCAATCCTGTAACCTTGCTGTATCTTTAGCAGCTCCGGGTGTCCAAATAACAGCTTTAGCCAAAAGTTGCTTATAAATCAGGGTAAATTTAAAAAATTTAAATTGCACATGCACTTGTCAAATAATGTAGTTGATCTTTGCACTGTTTTTTCATTTTGATTTGTATTAAAATTTTCCACTGAATTTATAGTGGATAAGCAAGTTATATTTTTGGTTTTAACATACTTGTATCATCACAGCACCCACAGGAAATGTTAACTTGACCATTTGCTATGAAATCTGTATACTTAAAATATTTTGGAGGGCTAAGTTATTTGTAGAATAAACGAAATCTTGCTATAATTCACTTTCATAAAATATATGCACAACATCTCAGAAGTTAGACTGTACAATAATACACAGGATGTGGTTATGTTGTAGTAATGTAGTATTCATTTGTCTTTGGTCAAGGCTCTTCTCAGACTTACCAATGTAATAATTAGAAAACAAAACAAAACCCAAACCACAACCAAGTCTCATACTTGGTAGGTCAAGAGTTCCCCATTTCTGCTGCAAACCAGACTGATGTCAGTTAATGTCGTTTTTAAGTAGCTGAGTAATGTTCTGTCGTCCGCTGGCTGAGCAATTTATTGTACGCAATGAATGTTTAAAATCTCTGTTCAGAGATTTCCATGGTTTTTTGGTAGTCCTTATGAAGAAATATTATTCTCTGAAGAGGTTACTTTCACTGTGGATGTACTTGTAAGTTTTTAGAGAAACAAGGGTGCATTAAGAATGTTAAATTAACAGTTGAAGAAGTTACTGATGACATCTTAAGTGCCTGGATGGTGTATTATAACAAAGCTTTGTATCTTCACATTGTTCTTTCAGATGAAGAATGCTCATATAGTACTCATTGCTCTATTATTTTCAGTGTGTGCTTCCATTTTTCATAGATGTTCGATAACTGATTGCTTTTTCCTTTCTTTCCTATCTCCATGTATCATATGTTCTTTGGCCATAAAATAGATGTCATCTGGTTTAACTAAGTAGCTTTTTAATTAATGTTCTTACTCTTACAAGATAGCTGGATCAACAAAAAGGGCACTGAAGAGTGTTATTTTGGCTACAGTAGACAGGCCGGGTGACTTCACTGCATTGCCTTATCAGTTGCTCAGTGTTTGTTTCAGTGTTAGGTTTGAGATACTACACCCAGAAACCGGATGCCAATCTAAGCGATTTCCAAACCTTGTGAAGTTGACGGACCGTAAAACATACGTTATATCTGATATAATGGTGAATACAAAGAATTTGTAATATATTGTCTTGTTTTTTAACTGAATGGATCTGAATACAAATTCAAATGCTATCTGAAGGTCACTTCTTGTATAACAGAAATGTAGCAACAATTACTGGCATTTAAAAGCAAAATAGTAGTTCATGTCTGCATTTGTATGTGTATTCATACGGTTCAGTTTTGCATCTTGTTTGTTAGAACTTGTATGTATGTGAAACAATGGAAGAATTTTTAAAACTAAATTATGGGAAGTGATCACTACACATTAGGATTCCTCTTTAGGATTTTTTTTTTAATACACAGACTTTTGCATGGGCTTTGACTGCCTCTGTTTCAGACTGTAATGTGGGTTGTCAGTGTCTGGGTGTTCATTTTTTCAGCTGTACCTGTTGATCTAATAATTTGACTCTACAAACCTCACACCTTACCCCTAGATTACCTTGAACATAATGTTACAACTATGATGGTAAAGATGAAAGTCTAATGGCAAGAGCCCCAAATTAATTCTGTAAGTTTTTCTTTTCTCAAAAGATTTTAAGATAAGCAGTTAACTGGGAAAACGAAAAATCCCAATTTGCAAATCTCTGAACAAATTCTGTGATAGCTTACTTAATGTACTTAATACAGACAGCATGAACGCATTAGAGATGCGCATAAGGATTGACCTATTTGCCTTTTTAGTAGGGTGCTTCTAACTGTAATTTTCTGACAATGATGTCAGTTTCCAGAAAACTTGTAACCTATCTGATTTATAGAGGAAGTCACATTATAAGGAATTTTAATTTCTATTTGAGCAACCAAAGCAAATAATCTCAGAAGTTCCTTTGCCAGCATCTCTTAAGTTCACAGAAAATAAAGATCAGTTATACATAGGTGGCCAGCCAACATGTATAAAAGTGCCTTTATTCATCATTTCCGAATATTTTATTTTAGTATGAAGAAATGCTGGAGATTTGAATGATCAAAATTCCTCAATATATTCTTAAAAAAAAGAAACAAAATGAAACAACTGCCAGCAGGTTCCATATTTTAGGAAACTTTTATCCTTTTATGCGTTTACCATCTGTAGCCACCTTTGAATGTGTCAGTACTGAGATGCTGCTCTTATTTCTTGTGTAAGACTTCTTAGTTTTCCACTACTTTACTAAGACTTTTTCAGGAATTGATATTCAAATAAAATCTGTCTCCCATACTTGAGCTGGCAGTGTTGCCTACTGACCTGGTCCCTTTAGCCTTGCACCATCAGTGCCTCTCAAAAATTAATATGAAACTTTCTAATCTGGCAGTGTTATTATTAAAATTGTTGATGTTACAATTACTACGCATACAAATAATCCTGTAATCAGCAAGGTAGAAGAGTATTAAGAATTTAGAACTACATCTGGGGTACTCTGGCATTTAAGTTTTACCTGGCAATTAAGTTATACCTGCCATACCTTGTTTACCAAAGCTCTAGCCATGTAAAATATGACATTTGTGAAGGAAAAGAACTAGAGATGCTCAGTTACAAATTCTAGTGCAAGTAAGGTAAGATCATGAACCTTCCTGACAGCTATGAGTTCATACATGTTCTGTGGAACGCTGATCTACAGGGCTTTTTTCTCGACTAACAAAACTGTCAACTGAATGAATTAAAATGTGTGGTCATTTGTGCAGTAGTTGTATATTGAACAATTGGAACATAGCATGGAAATGTGTGCACATATACGTGTAGGTCAATCAAAGTATTGTCTCCTACTTGCATGGAAACTAGGACAGATACAAAGAACACAAAACACTACTGGTCTCTATTCAGTCTCTGTCATACCACCGCTATCTGCCTCTGCTTTTTGGGCCAACACAGTAAAATAGGAGGCATTACTTTTTGATCAAACCCTATATTTACATGTAGATATGTACAAAGGGGGAAGAGGCAGAGGCTCTACAGTCTGCTTTACAAAATGACCTCATTTCTTTATTAACACAACACAGCTTGTTCACGCATGAGCCAGGAAAAACAAAGTGTCCTTTCCTCATTCGTGCAGTTGTGTTATTGATTTTCCCACCTCGTGTGTGAGTGGAATTAGGGTTGTCACCTCATTGTGGTCAGTTCCACACCTTTTTCAGGGTAAACAGCATGTGAACTTGTATATGCAGAGTCTGGGCCAAGGCCTTTTTATAAACCAAACTTTAATTTGTTGTTGTTTTGGCAGCTACAAATGTGAGACCATGTGGGCTGGCTGTGGAAGACACTATAAAAACTAACAGCGGAACGTTCATCTGGAGATGTTCTATGTTATTTATGAAAACGTAGAGACCAATCCTGCCACCTTCTCTCACGCTAACAATCCTACTGAGGTCAGCCAGGGATTATATTTCTGTAAGGATTACTTATGTACATAAAACTTTACTGGAATTGATACACGGAGTTTTCAAAATCTGTAAGGTGTTGAGATGACTGGGGCTGTTCAGGCTGGAGAAGAGAAGGCTCTGGAGAGACCTGATGGTGGACTTTCAGTATGTAAAGGAGGGCTATAAGACAGAAGGAAATGGACTTTTTATTGTGGTCTGTTGTGATAGGACAAGGGGAAATGGTTTCAAACTAAAAGACTGGAGATTTAGGTTAGATTAAATAGAACAATTTTTAATGATAAGAGTGGTGAAGCACTGGAACAGATTGCTCAGAATGGTTGTGCATGGCCCCATTCCTGGAAACACTGATGGTGAAGATGGACAGGGCTTTGAACAGCCAGGGAGTTGGATAGGATGACCTTTAAAGCTGCCATTCAACACAAATGATTCTATGATTCTATAACTTGTATATACTGAAATCCACTGAAAGTTGAAATGCTGTCTGTACCCTTGGACCTGATTAAAAATTAAGTGACTATGAATTAGAGGGAAAAGTCTTTGTATTTATTTGTCTTTTATTTTGTAGGTGTACACTGTAAAGACCCAGTTGTGGGAGTTACCAGGAAAATGTATGGTAAGAAATGCAATTGGTGGCATGATAAATGTGTTGTATTTGTCATAGCTTTAACATATTACTTTTCATTATTTTTCTATGATAATCTCTTATGTAAATGGAAGTGTAACATAAGTTTGTTTGCAAACTGAGGTGTGAACTGGTCACAACATGCAGACAGGATTATCTTTGGGATTATGGGTTCCACTCCAAGCTGTCTTTGAAGTTGCTGTGTTGATTTTGAGGGACAGTGTGAATAAAAGTTGAATAAAATAATTTGCTACTGCTCCTAAACTTACCGCCTCTGACAACCGAAGGTGCAATATTCTCCCCGCAAGTTTGGAGCTTCAGCTCCCTGCATAGTATCCCATTGCACTACTGGCCAATGTATCGAGTCAATATTCAGTGCAAGAGACATTTTGAAACAGTTCAGTTTTGGAAATTATTTCAAGGCTGTTTAGATTTATATAAGGAACTCATTAAGAAAACCTAATTTAAATACTGTGTCAATTATTTATGTACATAGACTATATATTGAAATGGTTTAAAATTTGAACCAGTTCATCTTGAGCAGAATCAAATCTGGTAAAGATAACAAACAGAAGTGCTTCATTGAACAAAGCATTTTCACTGCCACTTGTTTGCCACTGATGTTTTGTTCAAAAGTCATCTGTAGGCATCTTTTTATATTTCTTCTTACTATCACAGTGTTATCACCCTGGTTTCCAATGAAGATTCAGTTTCCAGTGTTTCTCTTGAGACCTTCAGCCTCGCACTCTACTCTGAGAGTGTTTGTGCTGTGTGAAGACTGTGGTAGGGAGCAGATAAGGTCAGTACCTTATGTTTTAAGTTTTTAATGTCAGAGGAAGAAATATCTTCCACACCATTAAAATTTGGTTCAGTAGATGTGTACCTTCATTGGTATCTGTGTAAGGCCTACAGTAGGAAACATTTCCTGCTTACAGATCTCCAAAGGTGAATCAAGTTCATGGTAAAGACTGTGTGGCATTTGCCTTTGAAGAACATTGAACCTCATGACTTAAGGTGTGCCTTGCAGATGCATCTTCCTATTTTACTAGAAGCAGCTGTTGCTGTTTTGTTTTGCTTTCAGAAGGAGACGAAGTTGCATCAGTTCTTATGTATTCAGCTACAGTGAAATTAAGGGGGAAAAACTGCAAGCCATGATAATGTCAGCAGTCAATATTGTTTCTTTTTACAGAACCATAAACAAAATCATGAATGCAGTCTCCAAAAGGTCTTGATGACAACTCTAGTAAATTTAATCAATCTGGCTACAGGGATGAATAGTATTTTCCTGTTATGCATTCTATCTTTTTTTGTCTGTGAAACTATTCAAATCTAATTAACCTAGTGTCAAGCACTCTGATTTCCATCCAATGGTTCTAACACAGGGCTCTATAAACAATGCTGATTTTTTTTATATAAACTTATCTTGAAATATTTGTTTTTAACATTTATTCTTTTTCTGTGAACCAAAGTCAATTATTATCTCAGAACTGTATGTCTGCAACTATTAAACAAACAGTACCCACAGAAGAAAAATAGTTTTTTACTACTACAGAAATCCACGTTGATTCAGGGCGAGACATGTGTGATGAGTAACTAATTTTCACTGATCTCTTGCTTTCCTCTGGGCAGAAGTTCATTTCAGTGGAACCAGTACAAATTTTGCCATTAACTTAAATGGGGATGAATTATCACTCTGTACTTGTTTATTTTGTATGGTTTTGTAGGAATTCCCAGAATGACTGCTTATCTTGCCCTGCAGACCTGACAGTGGGCCAACTTCTCTGCCATCTGTATCTGGACAATCAAATGTTGCATTGAGTGCAGTTAGCTATAATATTTAGTCCAATGATGTGAATTTGGTTTTGTATCTGTTACTCTTTGGTTTAAGAGTTTTACCTCATTCTTGATCTTAGTTTTATTTTAAATGCTGAAGGAAGGAGGTACTAAACTAAAGGAGGGGAGATTTAGATTAGATGTCAGGGGAAGTTCTTCAGAAGTGAGAGAGCTGAGGTGCTGCCACAGGCTGCCCACAGAGGTTGTGGATGCCCCATTCCTGGAGGTGTTAAAGGCTGGGTTGGATGGGGTCCCAGGCAATCTCATCTAGTACTTGATCTAGCAGTTGGCAACCCTGTCTTTGACAGTGAGGGTTGGAACTTGATGATCCTTAAGGTCCCTTCCAATCAAAGCCATTCTATGAAAGCAACAGCCCCTAGCCCCCCCTTCAAAATACTAACCACTTGCAGCACTGTGAAGTAGTCAGGAATTCTTTCCTTAATTCCCCAGTAAGTCAGAAACAATCAAACAAAAAGACAAGTATTAGATGCTGTTGCTGTATTAGTTTTTTTTTCTATATTATCTTTATTCTAGTATGATCCATATAGTGACTGAAAATTAAGATGAGAAAAATATTTAATGAATATTTTCTGAGCTACCTCCAGTTCTCAGAACAAAAGTCAAAACTGAAAAGATTTTTCAGCAATAGGTTATTGGGAGGACTAAGTTACAGAAGAGTGCTTAAGATGCATATATCTATGTATGGAACCTACACATTTCAAACATTTGCTTCCTTTTGGAGGTAATTGAAAGGTTTACCCTTTTTCCTAGTTCATATAAAGTTCATATAATCATCGACTGGTTATTTTAGCAATGGAATCTATTCTGTGAATTCCTGGAATAGCTGGGAGCAGCTCTGTGCAATGTCTACATTCTGTGTAAGTGGGATGACAGTCAAGTATAGGCATATCAGCTGTTGTGCAGAATAAAAAATAATTAAGGTATTGCAGATTCAGGTAGCGCTTTATCTATGCTATGTCCCAACACTTTTGATATGTGTTCTTTTCCCAGCAATTGTTCTCCATCAAGCATTTAATTTCCTAACTACTGGTATAAATTGGAATGGTGTTTCAATGCGTTGTTTCAAGACTTGTTGCTTTAATCTGTCCTTTATAGCTACTGTTTGAGAGGCTCCTATTAAATATCTAATTAACTTGGTTCATGCATTTACCTCAAGAGGTTTTGACTCTGCTTCTGTAATTTATGTACTGCCATCTGAGCTCAAGAGTTTGTAACATTTTGTGTGTGCAATTTTGATGCAGTTATTTGAGTGTTCTCTCTTATAAGAACGTAACTACTTACTATCTATTGTTTTTAGGTTATAGATAGAAATCAATCATGTGGTCTGCTGACCATTTTGGCAGGTATTTTACTGGTCAGATAATGCTGTCAGGACAAGTTCTGCTTGTGAAGGTATAGTTGCTACAGATGTTTACACAGTAGGTTTTTGTGCTGGAAACATGTATAAAGAATCTTCAAACAATATGTATTTTTTTCATTCTGAGGCTGAACTCTGCATTCTGATACCCATTTCAATGCACCTGTCAGAATTCATGTCTCAGAAGAACTATATTAAAGGAGAACCATGGTGTAGCTGATCAAATCAGGATTAGCATTTCTTGTTACTGAAGTTTCACAGTTGAAGTCTATATGCTATGGAATGGGAAAGTGGCCCTAGTGAGGTCTTATTTAACTTTATTTTTATTTACATATGGCACATTGTATGGACGACCACCTGCTCTTACTGCCTAAAATCAGCTGTTTAACTATGTTGCACTGTTGAGAAAAGATTTTTTTCTTTTTTGCCTCCCTGGAGGTTGTAGCTGCTGATACTCTAAAGTGCTTTTGAAGATAAAGCGTATTGCAGACAGAGCATATGATGGAATAAGTGTACATAGAATGCACTTTGCTATCTGTTTGATCTCTCTAGATGCTGATAATTGCTGGTGACATTACTGAGCTGGCTGCAGCAAGAGCTACCAAGTGAGAGGTGTTAGAGAGGATTTATTATAGGGTAAAGTAAGAGAACAGCTTAGAATCTAGAATACTGCTTAACACTAGAAAATATTGCAGTCAAATATATGTAGTCATTTGTACTGAATGATGTCCTTTGAAAACAATTTGTCAGGTACACGTGTATGTGTTACATACAGAAGTCTTGACTTCAAGAATTTTATCATGATTTAATGTACTGCTAATTAACATAAACTTCTGATTGCTTATTTAGGAAAAAAAGAAAAAGAAACGAATTAAACACTTGAATGCATGTATTTTCCAGTCCTCAGGCTCAACTTTTGCCAAAGAAACCTCCCTCCTCCCATTCCTCTCCTAGTCTCAACTTCCCTTATTTTTCCCACGTCACCTTTGATCCTCCTCAGTTCCTCTGAGGATGAGGTTACCTGCAACCAGTTTGGTCTACCAGGGCTGCCTAGAGGCTGCAGCCCCACATGGCTGACCCCAGAGCAGGTCATCCCTCAGGGCTGCACTCTGGTGTGCAATGCTGCTTCTGAGAGCATCTGTGTCCCCAGCTGCCTGGCTCCTCAGTGTTCCTCGTGCCTCTCTGTAGATCTCAGGTCTTCTGTCTTGAGTAGCATTTCAACTTGAAACATACAGTTATTACAGACTGACTACCACAGTATCTGTGGCAGAAAACTGAAGCAGTGTAAAAACGCTTTAGTAATTGATAATGGATTATAATGTACTTTAATCTCCAATGAGAAAATGTGCCATTTAATTGCTGCAGAATTTAAGTAGTTTATCTAAGAGAACAGTAACTGTGACTACTTGAGAAGGCAGGTATGTTTTCCAATGGGGAATTTATGATGATATAGTGCTTAAGGAGTCCCTAAAATGACTTCTTAACAAAAACAGCCTTTTTCTAGTTTGGACTAAATAACTTTAGCTTTTCTTTAGTAAAATAAACACCCGGATAATTATTTTGGAAATTAAGAAATTAACTGTAGTGATCATTTTGTTTTTGAAATTTTTGTTTCAAAAACATACAGAAATTTTAAAGCTGTGGAGCTGGCGCACAGCCTGATTTCCTTTTTCTTATGCAGAATTGATGGATTTGTCACTTTTTCTTTAACAGATCTGGTTATGATGAGAGAATCTGTTAACCATCGTTGCCTTGCCTCTGTTAATACTTGAACGACTGTCTTTAGAAAAACAGAATGTAAGAGATTCCACGACAGTAATCTCCACTCTTTCTGCACAAGCCTCCAGCACTGGAGCAGTTCAAACTCCTTTGAGAAGAACCTCTAAAAGGAATTACTGCTGAAACAGGAAAGGTATTAGAAATTATTCAAAAGAAATGTCCCAAGAATGTCTTGAAGCAGGACTGGTATTATGTTTGTCAAACAGCCTAAAGAGGTGGATATTATACCATTATACCAAGCTATATATTACTTATAACTATTGCAGAGCATAAACATGTGTCCATGCTAATATAATACGCTTACCAAATTAAGCATGTATCTAGATATTCAGAGACAATGTGGTTATTATCTTGTTTTCTTTTGAAGAGAGTCACATGTACTACATATCTACCCAATTACTCCTTTTCTTTTTTTTCTAATTAGAATTATTGATCTAGCATGATGGAATCATTGAAAGAATGATAAGTAATTGGGGAGCTAGGATGAAGCTAAACCAGAAAATGACTTATCCTTGAGAGTTTCACGTTTGTTAAGTATGTAGATTAAAAATCAGCAAATTGAGGTGCAGGGGAAATATAAACAATACCATTGTTACTGTAAAAAAGGAAAAGTAATCTGTGTTATAATAATGAAGACGGTCTTTTCCTTGAAAAGTGCATGTCTGCCATGCACTCTTAACAATGTGTTGTGGAGTCCTAAAGCAGAGTCTTTTCTTTCTTAACTAATGAAACCACAAATTAGAATGTTATCCAGACACCATTCCATCCTTGAATATTTTATGTGTTCTGACTTTTACAAGTATGGTAACATCATTTTTTAACAATAATACCAAACATGCCCTTAAATTCATCCTTAGAGCTTTATTAGCAAGACTTTTAAGCATTCCAAATCCAAATACAGAAGAGTGAATTCAATTTAGACATTTGTTTTCAATATTTTTGAGAGATCTCATCCTGTATCGCTATTTTACAATAGGCATGGTAGAATTAAACTCAAGATTATCATTTTTAGATGAAGATTAAGTTTGGATATGATCTGATAAAGTCATGCAGTGTATAATGGTATTACAAAGGTCCAATTTTTTTTGCTACTGCCAGAATATTATATTGAATCCATATATACTGAAATGCCATCTAAACAATTCAAGTCATACAATTTTTCATTTCTTCAAAACAGTGCAGTCCTAAGTGTGAGATTGTTTTAAAAACATATGAAGGTGTGATCAGCTTACTCTTTCATGATCCCCTTCAGGTGTCACATTTCCAACTTAGTTACAGGGATAATTTTCTTTTTTAAATGAAGGTTATTTTTCTGTAATGATCTAATTCTAGAAGCCAAAACATGCTGGCAGGTTTGAGAAACATGATAAAAGTGCTGAAATCAAGGCTGTTCATAAACTTGCAAGTTTAAAGTGATGGTCTGTTTGATGAGCCTTTTTTTTTTTTTTTTTTCCCTTTGATTTTGCATCTCTAGAGCTTTTTGCTAAATTAATTGCCAACATTATTTTCAATCAGGATTTTTGGGTCTTGATTAAAAATAGCAAAGTTTGTGTAATTTCCAACTCCACACTTTGCAGAAGTAATGAGAACTTTGCTATTATTTTAATTTAATGAAAAAAAAAAAGACCAGTTTTGCCTTTTTCCAAGGCAAAGAAATCTTTATATTATTTTTCTGTAGAAATTTTGAAATACTTAATTTTTATGCATCTCTTTCCAAACTTAAATATTCCTTTTACTCTTTGTTCTCATTCAGGCTGTATCTGCCAAAGCTTATCTTGTATTACGTATAATCAGTAGCTTGAATATTGCTTGCATCTCCTCTCTATGTGCCCTGCCTAGGCTTTCTTCCTAGACTTCGTCCTCCACATTGCTCTGCGATGGTATTGCAGTGGGTTTTTTAGGCATGCAGAAGACCTGTGTGGGGCTCAAAGATTTGCTCTACCTGTTCATTTAAATAGCTTACAGAGTGGGAAAACTTACCAGAGTTGTGAGAACCCTGCAGCATAAAAATAATTCAAATTCTGTAATACGCGATAAGAAAAACCCTTCAGGCACCTGTTGCTTTCTGCCTTTCCCTCATTAGTAATAAGTGTAATGCTGCAACCTTTCTCTCTTGCAGCACTTCATTTGTTTTCCTTTGTAAAGAGCCATTATTTGAAGCAATAAAAATGCCAGTAATTCAATAAGTATGCGAGAATTTTCCTGAGGCAAGGTATCTCATTAGAAACCAACTTGTGAAGATGGGCATAAAGTAATAACAGAATACCTGCAGCTTTCATTTTATATTTTCCTCGTGACAGTAAATAAATACTTTGTCCAGTTCTGGAAAGCTAGATGAAAAGAACCTTCCAACTAAAAGCTTTTCAATTATACCTTGGAAATTGGGATGAACTGGCAATTGCCACATCAATATAGCCATTTTGGAATGATGCAACGAAAAGAAATGGTCATTTAGGGCACAGTGTTCAAGATCAGAATTCAATAGGATTTGATTTCATAGCATGGCATTAGAATTCTTTTGGGTTTTTTTGATGGTCTGCATTCATAATAATATGAAAAGACGTAAAAGAAACTTGATCTTTCTCTAGCTGTACTTAAAGAATTTAAGTTTAAAGGTATCTACTTCTCTGGGATTGACCAGTGTACAGTTAAACTGTGAAACACACTGTACAGTGTGATCAGACAGTCATGAGGTGTTTTCAGATTTGAAGTAGTAGTTGATTTCTTATTCTCAAAAATAAGCACCATATGGTTTTGTAACTAGTTCCCTGACTGGCCTCTCAGCTCATTTAGTCTCTGGCTTCCTGACAAAATTGTTGACTTTCTTTGCCCATGCACTGGGGTAAGCTATTAGTTTTAAACAGAACCCTTAACTTGTGAAACAAAGCTTTACTAACTCATGTCTACAGTAATATGCAAATTTGATTTACTAGCATGTAAAAAACAGGCATCGAATCTGTGGAGAACATGTGAAGTGTTTCCAAGATAATACATGAAAGCTTTGACAACTACTTATTTTTCTTTCTCATCAGGGCGTGGTGAACATTGGTTACACAAATTTGCCAAGTAGAATGGCTATTCAAGCCAGTAGCATTTATTCCAATAACATCTTGAAATTATTAAAGCTGTTTCTCCTGACAGAATATTTTCACTTTGAACAAAAGGATGATTTAGATTATGGAACTATTGATCTTGTCACTAGACAAATTTTGGTGGTGAAGGTGAGTTTCAACACCAGTTAAACATTTTTTTTAACAAATAAAATATTGTGTGAAAGCAGAGGTTTTCTAAGTGAGTTTCAGTATTCAATGAAAACCTCTTTCAATATCTACATTGGTAATGTGAACAGTTTCTCATGTGTTTCAAGCACTGACAAGGCATTGATAGGACTAAAACAGGTTATTAAAAATATTGGTACTGTAAAATCAATGTTGCATATTTACCTCCTATTTTTTAAAGAATGCATTAGTGAAAATCAGCCCATTTGCCGAGCTACTGAACTGTGCCATAAGAACTTGCCAGCTTCTTTATGGATTCATCAGTATGCACTGAACAAAGGTGCAGTGGAATAGCTGAGCTGCATGTGAGACTCAAAAGGATTTTGAATAGTTTAAGTACTAGATCTAGTACTTAGTAGTTTGGTACTACTTTGTCTTTCAGCCAACGTCAGGAGAGGTACAGCTCTGCTTATAAGGACACAGGCTTTCTATTGAAGCAAACTTTTTTTTTTTTTTTAGCCTCAAAATCTGAAATGGATTTCAAGCCTGATATGACAACATTACATCCTGCATAATCTCTGTAGAAGCAGTAACCTTCTACACTTATTCTAGGGAAGAGAGAAAAAACTAGATAGGCAGTTAAACTGTGAGGTGGCCTTGTATACGAAATATACAAAAACAGATTTGGTGATTGTGACCTTCTGTATGCAAGATATTTCTTAAGTGTCTTGATGAGTTATGTTCATTTTGGATATGGTAGAGAGCAAGGATTAATTTCTGTTGTCACGGTGAGTTAAGATTGAGTCCATATCTACCCACAGGTAGTATTAAACCCAAGTACATTCCTGCTAAAGAAATATTAGCAGATTGTCTTGGTCAAACAGTAATTCCAGTGTTTGTGAGGAGAAGCTTACGAGATCAGCTTTTAAGGAAGGGGTGGGAGTAGTGGTTGTTAAGCCAAATTTGGTGCAGTAAGAACACCGAGATAGTTTTTACAACTGACTGAATTCAGTGATCAGTACTATTTTATAGACAAGGGGCTGTCATCATCGTTATCAGGTAAGGGTCAAATACCATTGTATTTACTCAATTTATATCCCACTAATTTCAGAAGAACAGATAATCATGACTAGCTTATCTGAAGGATCAGTCTGTCATAACATAAGGAAAAGCAACATACTGTAGAAATCCATTTTAATGGTAGTTTTGTTCTGTAACTGAAAGGTGGGGTGTGATTTCCAGATACTTCTCCTCAAACAACATCACCTTCTATTCCCATTGGGGGGGGTGGGGGGAGGGGAAGAGTAACCACATTCTTCTGAACTAGGAAGGTATTTTCTCTAGTGACCAGGAATAGGATCAGAGGGAATGACGTGGAGATATGTTAGGCTGCGAAAAGGTTCTTCACTGAGAAGGGTGAGCAGGCACCAGACCGTGTTCTCTGGGGCAGTAATCACAGTGCCAAAATATGGATTTCAAGAAGCATTTTGACAATTCTCAGAAATATGGTTAGAACTTTGGGTAGTCCTTTGTGGAGCCAGGAATTGGATTCAGCTCTGCCTGTGCATTCTTCCAACTCAGGATGTTCTATGGTTCTGTGACCATTTCTGTATCTTTTTATAGAAGGTGCAGGGGAATTCATTTATCCTTTGTATGTTGTAGTGTTGTAGTCCACGTGGCACCTAGATGATGCTAAGAATGTCAAAAAAAAAAAAAAAAGCTCCTGAAAGCTAGTATGGCTTTACATTGAAAAGTAGCAGGCAATGGTAAGCCACGATTGCTAATATATCACGTTGCTTACCAATTGAATGAAAGGTTTAAAATTCAACTTTTCAAGATCCTTGGTGAATCGCTGTGTACCTTATGTTAAAAAGAAACTTCTGATGTTAATTATACATGCAGTAGAGAGCCAATATGATATAGATTAGAGACCCAATCCAGGGCCAATTGAAATTAACATAGTCTGTTCTCAAAAGCTTTTGGATCAGGGCCTGTGCGTACTGTATAACTCCAGATGTCACTGTCTGTGTTGAAATATATGTCTGAAATGGAAAATGAATCATATAGCAAGGTTTTGATTATGTTGAATAACATTTTCCTCGTAAACAAGATTATGCTTTTCACATTTAACTACCTTTAAAAACAATGATAGAATGGAAAAAAGAGCAACACAAATGTTAACAGGGAAGGATACAGATAGCTCACCTTTTCAAGTGTTTGTGACCTTTGAAACATTTTTACGAAGTAAGTAACAGTAAAAATATCTATTTGTTCAAGAAAAACATTTTTTTTTCCTTTAATACAAGAGGTTGTTCTTAAAGAATAAAGAAGAGTGCTTCAGTTAGGGAACAATTCCATATGTAAATTATGTGTAACATCCAAAGGACCTTCTGTACTGCCTCCACCTGCAGTCACTGACATTGAATGTTTCAAAGTATTCTTTTAATACCCTACTGCTAAGAACTGTTTTCTTTAATAACTGTTAGGCAATTTGTAGGCAAGTTTTAAAGTTTTTATAACAGCTTCCTAAAATGATAATCAAACTGAAAATTAATCTCCTGTGAGCTCTAGGAGCCAGACTGATATTCTTGCTGCTTTAGATTTTCTCTTGATTAGAGAAATTCATACTGCTATGCTGATTTGCTCAGTGCTTACTTGGGTACCTTTTAACAAAACATTGTGCAAGTGATGACAAAATGTGTCTCCAAGTAAAATTAATTTATTAATTTATTTTTGGCTTAATGAAATGATCTAGTCTTTTCCTAAAGTGGGAAAAACATTTCCTTAAACCCCCAACACATATGGTCAGAAAGACTGGTACTGGGAGCAATAATATTTTATCCCAAGGAAGCATTGTTGAACTGTTTGTGTGGTCTGCATCCTTTAATAGTGTTCAGATGCTACGCTGTGGTCTGTTCTCCTCCTAATGCAGCAAAGGTTGTGAGAAGTCACTAGGGAATTTGACATATTTCATTTTGCTTCTTTTCTAAGGAACTGTTTTTCCATATTTGCCCAAGTGGATTTATTTCTTTATTTACTTTTAAGAAACATTATTTTGTAGTCCCAAATGCACTTTCTAGACCTCGGTGTCCCCACTTCATCCCAGGTTGACAATGACTTTGTTATTCCAAAATTAGTTTTCTGGCAACAAGGAGGTATACAAATTCTGCATGTAGAAACATGGGCAGGAAATGCCTTCTGCTGCCATGAATGTTGGTAACACAGCTTCAATCAGAGGAAAGCTTGGATTCTATGCCTGTTTTTTTTTTTTTAATTGTTAATGAAGAAAAGTATTTATTCTCAATGTCTATTTTTTTTTTTTATAAGCTTGGCAGGTATTTTAGGACTGACTTATTGCTTCTAATCCTGCTTTTACTGAAATGATGACCATATTTGTTCTTGCTTGAAACAGTGCTTATCACATTACCCAAGGAGTCCCACCTGCCCTCTGTTTGCCTTTCATGTCAGTTAAAAATGCAACCTCTATTAAATGTGCTGTTTCTTTCTTCTCACTTGTGCTTCCTTCTGTCAGATTTTGGTTGAATTTCATTAGGAGAGACATGGGAACAGAAAGAGATTAATGGCTTACCCAAAGTGAATTACAAATGAGATAAGGAGTTGTCTCAGAACTTTTGCTCCAAGTATAAAGTAGTGCTGTTTTCATCTTTACTTAGATGTATGTTTGTACAGAGGAATTTTACTGCCAACCAAAAGGTTGTGTAATGATCACTGCTTTTACATATAGGAAAACTGACATAAACATTAATGTCTTGTTTATACCCACTTCATCTATATTAAATTTATGTATTTCTGGGAGCAATAGGATGACCAGATATCATGTATAACAAAATTAATGACAACAAATCCCACTTTGCTTTACTTTGACCATATTTGCACTGACATTACCCCTCCACAGATGGGGTTCCTGCTGGAAACCTCTCTAGTTCTAGATAATCTGTTTACCATTCTCTTTCGATCACTATAACTATATCACATTTGTCACGCTGGCTAAGGAACTCACAGCATCTTGTTTGCAAGTGCAAATGTAGCAGATCTTATAAACTAACTAGGCAGACTCTGAGCTCTGAGTTGCCACCTGCGTTCAGCCAATGATAGGATAAAGAAAAGAGATGCTGGATCCATAGCTTTTTTTTGTCTTTTTCAATGATTAAAGACAATATTTGTATTCCAGAATACTTCCACAAACCATGTGTAGGGATAAAATCTGCGTGGGTAGGAGTTAAAAAGTGTTTAGTTTTATTAGGAAATGGGAGTCCTATGGAATAAATGCAGCTTACAACAGAAGGATGGGTTCTGTATAATGGGAGATGAAAGACTGTTGGTAAATTATTATTGCAAAGCTTAACAGGAGAGCTTCTAAAACTAAAGACAACAGGACATAGATCACATAATCTAAAATTAATTTCTGTAGCTCTGAAGAAAGATGAGGCAGAACTTCATGAATGTAATGTAAAATAAAACATTTATACTCAACTCAAAGACTTCTACGTAGAACATGAAAAAAAAAAAACGAATATACCATACACAACATCATGCTATAAAATCAGGAAATGCAATGAATTGGGAAGGCCTGACTTTGAAAGAGAATAAGAAAGCCATCTATAGAAGGACAAGTCATCACCGAAATAGAAAAATAGAATGTTTCTACTGAAAGAAAAATAACTCTGACACAGCATTAGAACTGCATTTGCAACTGAAATAAGATGCAGAATACAAAATGAGGCAGTCACACCAGTTTTAACACAAGGGATATGCAGAGTAAGAAAATGCCCTCACAAGAATTTACTTGCTCATTCTGACGTGTAAAACCTATTTCCCAACAGGTAATTTCCTAATTACACAGAGAATGTTGCACATGTTCAAATCACCTGCAGTTTTTCCTACTCTGCTTTCTCCTTGAAGCAGTGTTTGGAAGAGGATATCACACCTCTAATCCATTGGATGTAATGCTAAACAGGTTAGTCAATATTTTCTTATGTTCAATAGCTAAGTAATCCAAAACTAGCAGGGTGGTCTTGGCTATAAAAGATCATCACACCTGCAAGGAAAGGGTCTGATTCGGGCTGAGACATTAATGCTAAGTAGTGAGGAACAAGGGACATGTGCAGAATCAGGCCATCTAGGAAAATTCTCCACTTATATGGGCAAATACTTGTCATCCCTTTTAGGGTCATGGAATATTTAATCCCTGGGGCCAGGGAGACAATATTATAGGCTTTTTGTCTTTTACTGTCCTTATTAGAGCATATTCTTTTGTGACTTTGCTATGCTTAATTCAAGAGAAAACAGCTTTGCATTTCCAATTCCCTGGTATTCAGTCAGTTACAAAGTGACAACAAATAAATTTGCAGAAGTACCAATCTGTATCTAAAAACATCAGGAAAGTCACCCTGTTTACCTTTACTGTTCTTTTTAAATCTGCCTCTAGATATGTGTGTTGTTCAAAACTTACTAAAACTGAGCAATTTCTTATTAGAGGCAGAATTTCATTGGCAATTATCTTTAGTAAAGACAGAAAGGAAGCATTTGGAGAAGAAAGCAATCAGATAATAATCAGAACTGAACTGGTTTTCTCACCTGCCCTTAAGGCTTCCTACATTCAGTTGAACCATTCAGTACCAACTCTGCGAGAAGTGAGGTGTCACATTCCTTTATTCTTAAAGTTGGTTCTTATTTATTTATTTATTTATTAAAATACAAAATCATCCCTGAAGGAAAAATCTCATGTGTGTCCTGGAACTTGTAAGAAGGTTACATGGCAGTTGATAACAAAACTTATCTCCCAAGCTATTGTTTTACATTTTTGAATGGAATCATCATTCTTTGTAATGGCATTATATTGACACAATGGAACAGTAATGCATATTTTAAAAAACCTAAGTAAAATATTTCCCTCTGTGCTGTAACATGCTGAAGTAACTGACTAATTCAATCTAACATGCCATAAGTGCCTCAAAAAGTAAATGCTGAAAACAGTAGCATATAGTTTCAATTTATGCTTTACACACAAATGATGGATTTACTAATTCCTAGACTTTTACCTGATTAATGGTGAGGCTTGGATTAACAATTAGATGAATACTGGGTCAAAACAATATGCTGTGTTGTTGCTCCTTCTGGAGTGTGTTCTGGGAAGATTCTTTCTTGCTTCCTTCTGTTGCTTCTCTTTCCACAGGTGAGCCACAGCTATACAATCATTCAGCAATCATTCAGCTGTTATGTTTAATACCTTCTCAGGATGCAGTATCTACCGATTTGCTTCAACTTGAGTGTTGTTAGTATTTGTAGGTGACATTTTGCCTTTTGTCACACTTCAGTCTTTGGACTTAAACATCTGAAAAGCCTGTAAGTATTTCTTGAAGATATCAGCCAGATATCTTTGGCCTTTCTGAATGTTTGAAGGGTGTTGTTGAATGGCTAAACCTATCAGTTGTATGCTGTCATATAAACATCTATATTTAAAAATAGTTTAGTAAATATACTTTCAACTCATTTAGCAGTGTAGCTTCATAGTCAATATATTATTTGAAATGAAGTCATCTTTTAACTAGCAGAAAAAAGGCTGAGTTCACTAAATGTTGTCATAGAGGAACCTCAGGATGTTTTTGTAACAAAATGTTTTAAAATTCAAAATACAAAATGGAAGTTTGTATTCAGCTTGACTTAAATAAACCTCTTTCTACTCATAAAGGATCTTAATAAAATAGTTTTACATTTGTCCAGACCAGCAAAAATCTGCCAAAGGTAAGATATCTTTCAGCTGGAGGTAATATGATAAGTATTTTTCTCTTAAGACAGGATATGAGGAACTAAGCATGAGAACAAAAGGAAAAAGGCAGTAATTGAGGCATTGTAGACTAATATTAGAAAACAATACATCAATGTTTGTGATAATTAAAAACATACTCAAATGTGTTTCAATGAATCCTGGAACTGAGTTGCTGGGATGCTAATTAGTTCCATGATTTCTATTGGTGTCATAAAGAAATGCAGAAACCAGAAAATAGTGAAAGAAGCACTGTGCAGAATTCTCATAATCAGAGAAGACTATTGACTTGCATTAACAAGGAAGAAATTTCTTAACCTTTAATGTAAAACATTTCTTAGTCTTTCTAGAGATTATTAAAGTCTTTCAGGGTCCTTATATTCCTTTTCAAAGAATAAAGCTTGAAGCATATCTATGCTATCTGTACACCTGTTTACAGGTGTTTTTTTGGACGATGTATTTCATCTCGGATGTGCGTGCACAAGTGTGCTGCCAGGGTCATCCAGCCACAGAGCTTCTGCTCTGGACTTGGGAATTGCCTTTGGTGTTCCTGGTATTGCTGGAGGGTCAGGTGCAAGCAACAGTAGGTGCACTGAAACCCTCACCAGAAGTGTTTGCACAGGTATCTCTAGCATCTCTCTTGAATTTAAAGGAAAATAAATATTCGAAAAGCTCAGCTTTAACACTGATTCTCTGAGGAAGATTTTCTATCTGATGCTGTGGGAGGCCCATAGCAATCCTCAAAAATTGAGGTTGAAATCTGATAAGAGAGACAAGGGGAAGGCACTACTTTTTGAGCCACTCTGTCCATTAGAATTATGCCACTTTTCTGATGCTTGTAGAGGCATTTTGCATGTTTGATTCCCTGTAGGGAACATGTGTTTGAAAACTCAGACGGATGCATCCATAAAACTGCTCTACATAAAAAGCTGCTGCTTCAAAAGCACAGTTCTGGCTTACTTTCTTACAAACTGTCATCCTAAAATGTTCTAGCAATGCATTTTTGGAAAATACTTAATTAGGTTAAATTTTCCTATAACTATTATATTTCTATTTCATTGTAGGGAAGCAAAACAACATTAGAAAGTAAACAGTCCTTTCTTGCTCAACAGTCTGTTTACGCTTTGAGTATGAAACACGATGTAATGCTTGCTTTATCTTGGATCTAAATCATTTCGTTTTGCAGGTCTTATCGTTGCAAAACAAATTTAAATGTCTGATCTTCCTCAGACTGTAGCTACGTTTCAGCCTGGTTGGTCTGTCAGTGGTCTTTCATGTACTGTTGAGTACATGATTGCACATCCACGCCTTGATGTTCACCTTTCAGCCAGTGTTCTCGAAATCTGGGCACTATGCTGGTGCGTATCTTTCAGTGCTTCTGTCGTGACTGATGCAGAACTGTTAGGTAATCACTCTGTTGTATGAAACTGGATGAAGTTCCTTAGATTAACACTCCCTACTGCCCTAGAAAACAAGGAAGAGAACAATAGTGATTTTGACTTTAGCACTGATTGGAAAATATATTGATGTTGGCGTTAAGGATCTTGATTGCTGGGTTTGTGAGAGAATTTGAGACTCAATTAAATTCCATAGAGAGGTTGTGCAGTCTTGGATATCTTCAAAAACTGCCTGAACACGGTCATGGGCAGCCTGCTCCAGGTGCCCCTGTTTGAGCAGATGGGTTGGACTGTGTAACTTCCAGATGTCCTATTCAAACCTAACTGTTCTGTGATTCTGTGAATTGTGGACTATGGCAGGAACTGAAGCACTTCCATTTCTGAGAACTTAAAAAAGAAAAAATCCTACATTTGTCTTTCATCTGCAATGTGTTTTTCTTCCAGCTAAACTGGAAGACCAGTTCTTCCCTGGAGACCAGTATCTTCAGTATTTTTATTCTGTATCTGCAACTTGTGTTATTTTCCAGTGCATTGACATTAAAATATTTTAGTGCTAAACTCAATACAGCAGCCAAACTTCCATCCAAGTTTGCTGAACTTTACACTGCTTCTACCTGGGCACCATGTGTTTAAGATGCTGACTTCCTGACAGCATCAATGGCTGGTATGGTAATTCATTTGTTTGATCTGAGCTACACTGCTGGATTACTGTGCAAATTTGGTGATAAAACATTATATTCAATTATGGTAATAGGAACAAGAGAGCAATTCTTGAATCTCTTTACTTGCAAATAAAAGTAACCTAAGATTTTTTGCATTCATATCCAGCAGTTGCTGAATGCTAGCCATAATGTAATCTTGTGCATTAACTGAAAAAATTGGCATAAATTATGAAGAATCAACAAAGCACTCTGCAGAATGTTTATCTAGCCCTACAGAAATTCTCTAACAAATCTGCAAGGCCTTGCAGGATACCACAAACCACATTTCAGAGATCCAAAACTTTTCAGCCAGCAGCACTGCTGTAAAATAAGCTGTGGATGTTTAACTAGTCAGATGTATATGCATTCCTAGCCATTGCTGTAACTATGGGCCGGTTTAGGAAAGAAATAAGAGTATAAGTTTTATCCTGCAAAGTAACAAATGATTTCAGCTTTCATAATGTCTGCGTAACCTTTCAGCAAAAATTCTAAAGGCTTTTAGACCAAGCTGAAAATGTGTGAATAGTGATAATGGTTAACCAATTTCTGCTAACTGGCTGTATGAGTCAACTTCTGGTCTTTGTTTCACTTTTTAAAAGGTATTTTAAGAATTGTATGCAAATTTCATTTTTCTTCTCTTCAGTTTTTACTAAATTGCATTGAGTGTTGCGGACAGCAACTTAGGTGGGACAGGTATGCCTGCAGATATTAAGTAAAATAACAAGGCAGTACTTTGGCTGAACTGTGTGCGCAGAATTTCTTCCTGACAGCTCTTCACAGTTAAAAGCACCTTGATTGGTTCCTCTGGAGGGAGCTGCTGTCATACAACGTGCGGGAAAGGAAGTACTGTGAATTTGGACCCTTATTTTGGGAGAGTCTAGAGTATAGACTCTAAAACTTAAAAATAAGATGCTTCTAGAGACTGGATGGCTGGTGTGCAGGGTGAGGAGCTGTGTAGCTGTCTAGCTAACATAAGGATTGCAAGCAGTACATGTGCACTAGAGCAGCACTTGAATATTTTTATCCTGCTTTTTAGTAATTCCTTTACCCATAGCTCAGGCACTTGCACGTGGCTCTTCACTGCACTGTGTAAACTTGCAGACATTTCCTGCTGGTTATAGGCAAGGTGGAATGGGCATTGACTGATACTCACACATGGGCGTTGAGATTCAACTACTGCCTATGAGAGCTGATGCTGTCAGATCATAGTGGAGGTCTCGTATCAAAGAGCTTGTGTAATTCTGCAGGAGTTGTAGCTATTCTGCATGTAAACTGTTCCTAGTGCACTTGAACTTTAAAAACAATTAGAAGAAATAATAGCAACAACATACTTTAATATTTATTAAATAATAATAAAAAAGGGAATGGTCTTAAGATCTCACCCAGCAACCACCTTTGAGGAAATGAGAAATGTGCTGTTTCATAACAAGCACAAAGGGAGATGTTATTTAAACAAAGAACATCTTTGTTTTGCTAAGGAAAAGTATTAAGGTAGTTTGGGGAGGAAGATTTTTTTTTTTTTTTAATGGAAGAAAAACAAGATTTTTCTCAAAAGCTTCAAAATGTGATTTTTATGCCAAGCTTTGCAAAAAAAAAAAAAAAAAAAAAAAAAAGCAATACTGAACTGTTGAACCATCACTGTGTTGGCTTCACAGCTTGTTAAAGTAAAGTTTAATGAGCTGAAGAATAATACAGTCTGCCTTCCTAAGCAAACTACATGAAAACTATTTATTTTGGTTTTCTTTTAATGGAATCAAAACTATTGTTTTTGACCCGTATGCTCATTTGATACTTTCACGTTTAAGGCATGTCTTTGCCAAATGTCACTGGGGGAAGGGATAAGGCCCAGCACCTGCTGAAGGACGTAGACCTATTGTTTACAAATTGTTGGAACTTCAACTTGAACGAGCTCTGTCTTCACACATATCTATAGGATAGCATAGCTGATGAGTTAATATGTCAGTTAATCATTTTCCTTCACTGTAATAAACTGCAAAACGTTATAGTACTTTGCGGACTTCAGTGAATAAAAGTCTGCAGTTCCACATATGTAGGAGGAAATTCTTTAATAAAAACAGTTTTTATGCATTGGATTTTCTGAAACTGCTGAGCACTTGCAGTGTAGCCAGTGGATCTGCTTTGTGCCTCAGCTGGAACCTGAGTTGACACCTAGGCCTTTTCTCCCTGGAGTTACAGGAGGTAAAACTTGGTATGTACCTACATTCGTAACTGAGCAAATTTCCCTAGCTGACCCAAGAATACAGTTGGCTTCTCTCATATGCAGCTGCATGCATCTCTTAGCCAAATGGATGGGTCATCATGACAAGGGGCCTCTAAAAGGAGAGGAGATGGTAGGGAGAAGAGAACTGCCAAAGAGCCTCCTTCAGCAGAGCAGAATGCTATAGAGATAATGTTAAGTGCTGCTGGTTTTGAATAGCAAAAGTCCAACAGAAAACATCAAGTACAAGAAATGTTATTAGTCAAGATACTTATATATTCTTCCTCTGAAGATTAAAGAAATCATTTTCAAAAGGCTAAGGATTTACGTGCAATAAAATAGTGAATTCTAAATAGAACACTGCAGTGTAAAGTATGGGGAAAGAAAAACTGACAAAAACAACCCGACAACAAAAAAGCAATGTTCAGGGTGCTAATGATTTGTGGTTTTAATATTCACTTAATTGTTGGTTTTGGATTTCACTTATTTATTTTGCTGCATAAATCCTGAGTTTGTGAAGATGGGTGATCTCTCTAAATATATTCCATGATGCACAAGTAAAGAAGGCCCTTTCTTCCTGATGATATAGATCACATGCATCTCCAGAGAGAGACAAAATGGCTCTGAGGCAGCTGACTATTAAACCACAGGTTCCAGAGGCCATATAGGCAGCAGCACCTTTGAGTCCCCTTGTGCAAGCCATATTTATTTCATGTAAAAACTCTTCACTACTTTAATTGTTTTAGGGCTGCTCTTCTTCACTGAACCCAGCTTAGAGGGTGAGATTGAAACTCAAATGCTTTTAGTCCAAGCAAAATCAGAGATGATAGTTCATAAAAGAGGATTTATAAGCTAAATATAGTAAAACTTAGTACTGTGGTATCTCTGAGACAATAAATACAAGAGTTCAAAGTCATTTTTTTCAGCAATTTTAAGTTTTTTGACTCACTGTCCATCCTATAAACCCAGTTTGGAAAGGCAAGATGATGCATCTATGTTTCATCAAGTTTTCTAAAATAGGTGTAGCTTCACTGCTGTAAATGAAGCTAATCTGCTTGTGTAATTGTATCCAACGCTTCAAGTTTGCTGTTGTATTTGCCTGCATTTTAGAATCTCTTAGAAGCACCAGGGAAAGCAGACGTTAGTGTTTAAGATTGCTTTTATCAGACCCCAGTTTCTCAAAGCAGACCTATGGTTGTCTGGTAACTGAAGGCTGTTCTCTGCGTACTGGTACACTAAATTCCTTTGGCTTATGCTTCTCAGTCACTTGGAGGGCTCTTGCAGAAGGTATAAAAATGGTGTGGCAAGAATATCCTTGCTCTCTCTAATTGCCAAGCTCCTGGGAGCCACAGCCAGCCATGTGTGGAGGTAATGATTGAAATGTGGCTCTACAGAGAAACTGATTGAAGCCAGTATCTGTAACTTTTTCAGTTGTCTTAAAATAAAACCAGCAAATAACAATAAACAAGCAACAAGCAAAAACAAAACAAAGACAACAGCTAACATGGATGCAGTATGCATTTTAAGTTTTGAATTAAATTGACTCTGCAATTTAGTTTGCTGATGTGCCCTCTCTCATCTGAATTGTGTTGTTTTTCTTTAGTTGCTATGTCAGTGGAATACGTTGCTGGAGTGCTCTGTGCTGCTTCTGGGGAAATGAGCGGCTGCTTTTGTGTAATTGTGATGGTTTAGGTGGGCCTTTGGACAGACAAGGTCAAATATGCCACTACTGACGAGATAAAAACCCTTACTGAAGAAGAAGAATGTAACTGTTCCATAAAACACAAAAAGCTGAGTGAAAATGTCAATACATTTTTCAGAGTTGTTTTTTCCCTGTTGTTACTGATGCAGTAAAATAAGGACACTTACTTGAGCAGATGAGTAAATCAAGAAATTACTCTTCCTATGTTCCCTTTGTCTTCAAAGGTAGAGTGGCTCCTTCAGATATTGACTGAACCATAACTTAGCTATTCAAAACAATCCTTATTTTGCTGTAGATTTAAACTCTTTTTGCCTTCAGCTCTAAATGCTTTTTGTGCTCTATGTAGTATACATGTCAGATGGTGTCCATCTATGTAGGGCTTCTGCATTGAACAATTTCCTCAAGTAACTTCTGAGATAATTATTAAAAGATAAGGATAAGGTAGAGCAATAAGGATGAGGATAAGGTAAAGACAGTTTTAAAAATGTTTCAGCCATTTCTTTTCTCTCTCCCTCCCTATTGTAAGGATATCTGATAGGGGTTGTTCAAGATGTACTTTTAATAGCGTTTAATTCTCTCTTTGCTGGTACACAAATATGCTTCTACACTTGTAGGTTTTTATAAGCTGTACATCAAATTAGTTAAATGAAGACGCAATGAGATGCTAGGACTGGATGTTATTTGCCTAGATATTCTACCTGTACTCAAATATGAAACTGCTGAACTGTCACTGGTGGCGTGATCTGGTGGTTGAAAAGGTTTAGAGGAACGGGAACTAGAACGTGATGTTGATTTAATATGGACTCTAGGAGAATGAACAGAACTACAGACCAGGCAGCTTGACTTTACTGGGCAAATGTGTAGAACTACTTAAAAAATAAATAAAAGGAATTGGGAGGCGCATGGGCAAGTATGTTTGGCAGAGGATCACTGCTGCTTTTGCAAATGCCAGTTTTCAAAAACCCAGTAAGAGTTTTTGATGGATTCAATGAGCATGAGAATAAGGGTAATCTAGTCGCTATTACTGGCACTGTTGTACCTTCAAACTAAGCCCCATTTATTTATTAGTAGAGTTAACATAGAAATATACTAGCTAAACACGAGAATTGTGGCTATAAGTTTTAGGAATTACTAACAAATTTTAGAGCTCTGTGCTACCGTTTGAACTCAAGCTGTGGCATCTCCTGGAACACTGAAAGTGTTGATTTCTGGACCAATAGTGGATCGTGTGTGAATTCAGCCTTTCTCATGTGCAGAGTCGGGGAACTAAGCAAAATAGATTTGGAGCAAAAGGGAGTATTGAAATAAACTATGTGTTATAACGTAATGGATGTCATCCTCAGATTCCACATGTGCTCTATTTAGTCTCACAAGGGCCTTGTGTTAGACTGCCTCTTTAGAGTATTTATTTTTATATCTTACATAGAGAAGGTACAAAAAATATTAATGTCAGCATATGTAACTGCCATGATGCGATTCCAGATTTCAATATCAACACACGGACCTAATTTTTTTTATTTAGATGAAACAACAAACTGCTATAATTTATTGTATGCTTGATTTATGTACTTCAGCATTGTCTTGATAACTTGAAACATTGGCTTTTCTTTCATAAGTGATACATTTTATTGTACTTACTTTTGTCTGAGATGCATATTTGTCTAGTTCACTGGTGCAAGTGGCCCAGTGAACTCAGCAGCACTGGCAGATCCCAGTTCTATTACTGCTATCACACCAGTACTAGAACTCTGGAAAGGGAAAAAGGTGCTAGAAAACAGTGGCAGAACGTATCCAGCATTAGTTACAGGGTGTTTCTTGCTTACAAGAGAAGTGCCAACCCCTAGAATGATGAACAAGAAATGTCTTTTCTGAATTGACACCTGACACGCAAGATGAATATACATCAGCACAAGTTTAACTGTGAATGTCCATTCTCTATGTAGAGAAAACAGAATACTGCAGGGTCCTAGGAAAAGAAAGCTTATCTATTTCCATAGGACCATCCATAGATCGAGGAGTTTATAGTATTGTGTGTCATCTTCCTTTCTTGAATGTACTGTGTTAAGCTTTCGTGGTCTTGAAAAGATTCAAGATGATCTTGTTTCTTACTCTAATATATTTTTTCAGTGTGTTCTCTTTCTACAATGAGCAAAGTCACTGTTAGGCTGTGCCTGTATTAGACATTGTGCATTTAAGAATTCAGCAATTTAGTTTTATTGTCAAATACCCTGGCAGCTGCTCCAGTCATTAAGTTTGGATCAGTTCCCCAAATAGAATAAGCCATATTCAAGGAAAAGAAGAAGCTTTTGGCAATACGAAGATTTCTATTCTATGGTTTTTTGCCAACACAATTTTGACTGAAAAGAATGCAAGCATTTTTGTGCTCTTAGCTGACATAGATATACTAACTGAAGCCAATAACTGTAAATAGACTTTTATAAGATCGAGAGGAAGTATCGCAATACTTCTGTTTGAATACGTAGACTGAGGTTCTTTACATGAAGTTTCTGAAAATCGAAGCTTGCTTGTCTGCTGTAAATAATAATAATAGACTGCAGCATTGCTTTTGTCTGAAAGCCTGTAAACAGAAAAAGCTAGATAGAATGTTTCAGTTGCATTGCGATCACTGGAAAACAGAGCTTCAGGTCAGCCAGGATTCATGCTGTGTTTGGCAAGCAATTTAGTCACAAAAATGAAGCTTAAAGTATTTTTTATGTTTTTGAAATACAGTATTTTTATTTAGCAATAGCAACAACGTTTGATATGAAGTCTGTAGTTTTAGCTTGATCAAATTTTTGCTGCAACTCAGAGTAGTATTCTTCTGCGGAAAAGACGCTGCACAGTTAGACAAATGTCCATTTTCAGTGCGCTGAAAATACAAAGTTGCTTTTGCACTGGAGAACCAGGTTTCTACCTCTTGCTGTGAGGCTTAAGGAATATTTCATTTTTTCCTCTGGCAGGTAGTGGTGAAAGCACCACACAGTAATGGGTGTTTTTAAAGTTTGTGTTACATAATTTTGAAAATTCTACTGCATCTGACTCGCCTTCAGAAGCCATTAACCATGGCAGTAATATGTGAGCCTTCACAACAAGGGAGCAGGAAGAAGGCCGTATTTTCTTCACAATCAACACTTTGAATGTGGGTATTGCGAAGTGTCATGAACCAAAATCCGTGTTCATTTTTAACTATTGGGATTAAACTGAAATACTGCCTTTTAAAACAGGGGATAGCCATGTAGAGGTTATGTTGACAGTCATTCAGTACCTTAATGGCAACCTTCTATTTTAGTATCAATAGATTAGCATCTTAATGGCATGTAGTCTTTTCATTCTAGCAGGTAAGCTTTCCTATTTTTACATTGCCCCATTCACCATTTTACTGCAAAACAATCTGGACAACCTCTGCTGGCACACAGCCCTTTCAGACACTCTCAGTCATCACCTGAGAGTGATGGAGAACTTAACCATAGAGATAGGTGGACTGGATTTTCATATATAAAATGCTAGGATCTTCATTTGCTAAGAGACATGATTTTTAAAGTAAACCATTGAGATAAAAACCAGAGTGTAAATACTGAAACTCAGTGTAAAAGGAAAGTACAAATGGATTATGATGCATCTGCAGGCGCCTAAGTGAAACTTAAAAGCAGAGAGACTTGAGGTGAAAAAAAATTGCCAGAAGCAGTGGCAAAGAGCTTAAATCAGGTAGGATTACAAGTACTTTGGAACATTTCTGCTGTAGACTCAAAGTTGTCATCTCTTTTCAATCTCAATATATCTTTACCCCATGCACTGACATGACCTTTTATTCAACCTAGGCTTGGATGACTTCGTGCTACCTTCCAGGAAAGGAACTGTTTTTTTGCAGCTCCTTCTTACTCGTTTTGAGAAAAGGATTAAATCTTTCCTCTGACCAAGCATACAGGCATGCTAAAGTGAAGCCACTTCACGCTCCTGGCCAAACAAAGAACAATAATACCCACAATAAGCAAAAGCAGATGGCTTCAGTGGCAGGAAATGAATGAGCCAGACTGCAGGTAAAATGGCTTTCTGAACACATCTCAGAGGTTTGTAATGACAGGTTCTTTGTTATCTGGGGCCTCCCCACTGGAGGCCAGATGTCTTCTGTTGTGAAAGGAGATAGATAGAGATGCTCTTCCTTTTCCTCCCCCTTTAACTTATGGCTGTTTAAGTTACTGCTAATGGAAGAAGAAGCCTGTTTTTCCCCCTTGCTCTCTGATGTTTTTGGAAAGAGAAGAGATAGTTAGTGAAGGGGTATTCTGATATGAAAGGAAAGGCCCAGAACTGGCCTTTACCTCCCAGTGACCTTCATTTTAAAGAACAGGGAGGTCAGTGCTGCTAATTGCACTTGAAAGGATTAACCACTTGATTGCTTTCATTTGGTGGAAAAAAACTATTCATTAATCTTAAAGTTGAAAAAATGTATCAGAGATATCAAGACATTTTCAGTGTGAGGTTGATGACCTAGATGGTTTGGCTTATACCAGTTCTGAAATTAAATAGAGGATTAAAATCTTTTTGTAGAGGGGAGAGCAGAAGATGGGGAAGTACATCTGGTGCTCAGAACAGACTTGGAGCAGGAGCGATAACAACCTCCTTTCTCTGTCCTTATAGAAGGTTTTCACAGGAATATCAATATATTAATTATGGATATTAGATGTGCTTGTATCACTTGGTGTAAGAAGAACCTCACTGTAATGCAAGAGTCACAGTAGATGAAAAAAACTTGAACCAGTTCCTGGATGCGGATTCCAGACTTAAAATCTTTTCTGCACATTGTTTTCACTTGGGAATTAAGAATCTATTTCAAAAGTGAATTAATTTTAATTCCCATTGCTCAAATAAAGTGAGGTACAGAAAACTTAAATTTGGAAGCCATTTTTAACCTTATGAAACTATTTTCTGAAAGTACCAGAGCAGCTTATATAAGCTTTTATCTGACCTCTACTTCTTAAATAAAAAAACATGTTTTCGGGGAAATGTGTCTTGCAAGTACCTTCCCCTCCCCCCAAGTTTTTTCTCTCTGGTTCTTGTAAAACACTAGGTCAGCGGGTTCATTTTATTTCTGTTTGCTTGAAGTGAATGAAAGTTTCCATCTCAAATTTGTGTGATTTAAAATCACTTCAATGATTTAAAAAATATTACAGCAATCTTCATAAAATAAAAACAGATGAAGGCGTCAATAAACTATCAGAATTCAAACCAAAAGAGATAGCATTAATCATTGTAAAAAGCCCCAATAACCTCTCAGTAGCGGTAAAATGAGTAAGAAATGCGTTGCTTCAGTAGCACTGAGACATGACTGATTTTTCTAACTGCTTGGTACACATGAGCTCACAACGTCATTTACAGCTTTGCCATGTATGTGTGTATATACATATACTCATACATATACTCATACATATACATACACACATTTAAAAATGCTTTTTCTTATTCTGACTTCAAACCTATGCTTCTTGCAGTGCTGTTGTAATTCGCACACTTCATGTGCACTCATATAACTTAACTGGCATTTCTTCTTGCAAACGGAGATCACTTTGGTTGTCAATTGAGATGGGGTTTTAGATGCATTCACTTATGCAGATGAGATTACAAATCTGAAGTACAACCTGCAGGGAGTATAGCTGTAGCTTGTTTAAAGCAATATTTACTTGGATTTCATGAATATCTTGATGCGTTAAATATCTATAAACATATACAGTAAATCAGTTGTTTGATTCTGCATGGATTCCTGTGTAATAGTTAAAAAAAAAAAAATTAAAAAAAATAAAAATTACATGAAGTTTTTTTCAATGTAGTGTTTCTATACTGGGATATTAGGGCACTCTTCTGGAGAGTATGGTACAGATGATAATTTAGTCAGATTTCTAGAGTAAAATATACAACAAACTTTTTGGAACCTCTCTTAAAAAATGATCTATTATAGTTCTTCAATCTGTGTCACTTTCACAAGGTTTAGTTTTTTGCCAGTAAGGCTTATGAAAATATTCAGAAATATGCATCCACCTTATATTCTACCTATAATCAAATATATGTCAATATCTTAAGGCTATACTTTTTACCAACATAATTTTATTTGGCAGAACAACCTAGAATGATTAAAAATATACATATTTGTACAATTTTGCTCATAAAATAATACATCCGGTACCTCTGCCAGCACTACCTTTACTGCTAGCACTTGGCAAAGGCACATACAATTACACTCACACATGATGACTCTGCCAGCAGTCCTATGCATATCAGGAAAAATTAAATCAGAAAAGATAGTCTTATTTATGCTGTGCAAATTTGCACAGTGTTGCAAAAGAAGTAACACAGTGGATTCACACTCTGCTTAATTTAAGGAAGTCCTGTCAGGAACGCTGGGATCAGAAACACAATCTATCATATTTCTTGTCTCTGTATATTTAGCTTAGGTCCTGAAAAAAGATCTACGGTTTCAGGTAACTCCAAGTGTGCAATGAGTCCTTTCTGCTACTTAGAATATAAGAAGATGGCATCTACAAAATTTTACCATGATATCCTATAATGATAGAAGTTAGTGTTTGCCAAAATAATAACGAACTAACTTATACAAACACTTAAATTCTGTTTGAAGGAGTCTACAATTATCCAGGAAACTGAGAATAATTTTAATACAACAGTACATGAATGGTACTATAGAAATCATGCACTGTACAATGATATTTAAAGAGATCGCTTTTTGATTACAAGGACAATTCTTGGAGTCAATCATCAAGCATGTAATTTATACTCCATTTACTCAATGTGGCATTTCATTTGTCCCCAGTCCTCTATTAAATACTGTCCTAATAACTTCAGGACCTTTTTGAAGTCATGTAACTGAAATCAATCTGACTAGATAAAACATATGAAACATCCAAAACATAAATAACAAAAGAAGCTAGCATGCAAAATCCTTTTTTAGAGTTAGATCCATATGGGACAAAGGCCAGCTTCTCCAATCCCCACCTGAAGAAATTCCCTGTGATTAGCAGATCAGGTTCAAACACTACAGTATTCAGTAAACTGTTAATTCTATTCAAATAATTTAAATCAGACTGCTCATCTGAGTAGTTCTGCACACGTAAGGTTACTTTTAGAGGAAAGCTCTTAGCCATGACTAAGAGTACAACCTGTTTCCAGATTTCAATCAGGTAAAATTACATTATTACAGTAGATCATAATTACAAAAGAAACAAAATAAAAGGTTGTTACCTATAGGTTGTCACTTATGGACAGACAGTTTATTCTTTTCCTGTGCCACACTTGGCATTTTTAATCAATGTGTACATAAATGAAAAGAAAAAAAGCAGATTATCATATTGTCCTTTGTAGTTCTCTTTCAAAATCTCCTGGTGATAATCCACAAAGAAATAATAAATTGCTTCTATTGTGGAAAGGTACGTATCTGGCTTTCCTTTCTGATGACGCCAAAAGCAAGTTTTCCTTGTTTTCAATTCAATTTGTAGTAACCCTGTCAAGAACAGAAAATTGACATGGATTAGAGAAGATCGGGGGTTAGGATGCCAAACAAGCCTTCAGTTGCTCTGGTTTTGGCTTTGCTGCTAGCTTGCTATATGCCTGCATGCAAATAATTTCTCTCCTCCATCTTCACTTTTCAGCTGCAAAATGGCAACAATATTTTCTTTGAAATTTGATGGAACAAGTCAAGAAACTCCAGAGCAGAAAATTTTAAGTAATAAGTAATTATGGCTTGTGCTTATGGTAGTTAGTAGTTCTATTGTCTTAGTACTGTGCCTGCTGTTATTATAACTATATTGTTAATTTTCTGAAGAGGTCATAGTAGCAGCTTGAAAATGCTGTTTGAGGCAGGAATTCCACCCCTCCTCTAATCTTCTGTATTCACAAATTTTAGGAGTAACTTTCAGAGTTGGGTTTGCAGAATGGCAGAGGTTCGAAGGACCCTGAAGAGATCCTCCTCCAATTGACTCCCACGCTTTCAATATTTATAAACATTGATCAGATCCCCTCAGTCTTCTGTACCCTGAACAGATGCAGGTTTCTCAGCCTTTCCTCATATGGGTGAAGCTCCAGGCCCTTTATCCTCTTTGAAGTTGAGGCAGAAAGGATTCACATACCTTGGATTTACCTTGTCTCTACTGTAGACCCCTGAATAACAAATCAACTTACATTATTTTAAAAAGAATGTGGAAACTTGTGACAGAATTTCCACTTATTTGCATTGCGCTCTACACCTTTGATTTTGAGGGAAGAAGAGAGATGAAAAGGACAAGAGATTTATCAGCGAAAGAGGACCTAGGGAATTTTTATGATTGTATATACAGCTATTTCACTTAACCTTTTCTGTAGCAGTAACAACTTTTTTCTTTTTACCTTGAAGTCTTTCATCAGTTATTATTTTATTAGTTTGATTCCAGGTACTGTCAATAAATATTATTTTCTTCAGTTTAGTGCTTTCATTCATGTTGTTTGAGATGCATTCATTTGTATCTTTCTCTTCTGCAGGTTCTACTCTTGCTCTCTTAGGAAACGGCTCTTTGGAACAGTCATCATCAGTGTCACCAACACCTTTCCTGGAGTATTTTTGGAGATGGAAAGCAATGTCTTTTACTGAAACTGAATCGGGGCCGGGAAAGATAAGTGCCACCTAAATGAAGAAAATAAATGAGATCTGAGCAATATGCTAATGAAACAGTAGGAATTATTTAGTTAAGGAATAGAAACTTCCCCGCCCACAAGCATTTAAGTCAGTAGAGAGGGAGAGTTTCTCTTTAAATACTAATATTTTATTGATGTATATTTCTAATAGGCTAAAGGATTGCATTAAAATAATGAATAAAGATATTTCAAGGATGTTTAAATCTGGCAGATGCTGACTAGGATGAGCAGAATACCCATCTGAGTATTTTTGGATATAACACTTCTTATGGTACACGGTATCACATTATCTACCACCTAAAGTGCTGGAAACAGAAAATTCAAGGTGCTTAGATGGTGCTGCAATATCTTCAAGCTTTGTAGGACAGACCGTAATCGTTATACATTTGTAGGCCCGTGCTTTGAGATGTTCAAGATGGAATGGACCGGATTAACAGAATAGTGCTTCCCACTCTCCCAGAGGAGTGCTATCAGCTTCAGGAGGGGAAGCATGGAAGATAGCTCTGTTTTTTTTCCCAACGCGAAGCCCTGTTATTTACATGGAATTTCTTACTTCATGTCTTTTTTCTTTGTATTCAGGAATGCAAGGGTACTTGTAAATTGTAACATCATCAGGTGCCAGGAGCTTAGCGTGCACAGCAGTGCTCTTGCCATCAGTTTCATTTGGGTGCTTAATAATGTCAATCTTCAAAGGTAACTAAAGCAATAAAGAAAAAAGAATCATATAAAAACATAGAAATATACAAAAGCTTATACAAAATTCAGGATAAATCCTTATGCGCATGTAATTAAGACATTTTTCTTTCAAATAGTTTACAATTATTTTTTTTTCATGTTTAGAACTAAACCAGACACAAGTGACAGGAAGCACCTGTCACATTCTCTGACTTCACATAAATACCAATGAATGCAATTTGGAATGCTGTAGCACTAGTGTGCTTAACAAAGCTCTAGAAATAGCATCAAATGATAGATAAGATATGGGCTTAAATTAAGCAATATAATGGTTTTAAAACATGAATACTCATCTGTATTACATATTCACCCTTGGTTATGGACAAATCATACCTTATTCACAGTACATTTTGTACAGGCCAGAATTCCTACAAGCTGAATAAAAGTAAATTTTTAAAAACGAAGTAAACTCACACTTATGAGTGACTTCTGCTTATCTTCCCAACAATTAGGCACATAAGCATTTATGTGAAGAGTGGCACACTGTCAGTGCCTGTGCATGTAATATCTCAAATAAGAACAATAATTTTATCTAAATGGAATTTATTCATTCATTATCATTTGTGTTAAAAATTACTGTTTGTAAAGAACAGTAGAATTAGAAAAGAAATGATCACAGACCATCTTTTTTATGTCCCTAGAAACTAAAAGACACAAGAATATTATAAAAGATTCATAAGAAATATTAACCTTCACCATTGGGATTTCTGTGATAGGGACAGTTTCAACAGGAAGAAAGCATGTGTAACAATAAAACATCCTTGAGCTACTGCATCGTGGGCATTTTGATCTCCCACTTTTTTTTGCCTTTTCAAGTACTTCCTGTGACGCCAACTGTAATTTTTGAAGTGGGTTATCTTGAAATGGCGATGGAGTCTGCTGTTCTAGACTTCTTTTTGGTCCTTGAGAGTTTTCTTCATTTAGAATTGTAGATGAATTTAAAGACATGGTTAGCTGAAAGAGACAATGTGATTTACCTGTAAAACAAAGATCCATCATAGTATAATTATAAAGAGATTATTCTATATGATCCTACATGTGATCCTATCAACAAATGTACTTCCTATAACAAAAAATAGCACAATCATCTGACCCAGTTATAGCAGTACCACGAACTCCAAACAGATTTCAGGAACCAGACAGAACTTGAGATGTCTATTCTTAATGCACATATGCTCATCCTTTTACCCAGATAACTCAGCCTTATGGCTTTTTTTTTTTTTTTTTTTTTTCCTAGGGGCAGGATCTGTGTCTACAAGGTAACAGCAGATACAAGGTACCTGCAGGAGCAGTCCCATCAGTTTTCAGCATGGCTACTAGTAAGGAATTAAACGTCTACAGACAGAAAGCTGTAAGATCGAACTGTAACTAGACTTCAATCTTTGTGCTGCAATGTATTGTGCATAGGCAGGCAAACAAACTAAATGAAATTCTTGTTGACAGACCTTTGTAAGAGAAAGGAAATCCTCCTGGAACAAAGCTTGAGGCTAGATTAACACTTCAGAAGAGCGTTAAAATAGGGCTGTGGCACTCCATATAGTAACTAGTAAGCACTGACAGTCTAAACTCATCCTGCAGGTGAACATTTGTTCAGTAACACTGACGGAGCGGCCTTTTTGCAGGCTTTCTTCACAACAGACTCTGCAGCCGGTGCAGAGCTTTCTCTCTGCTTTCAGTAGCTCTGCCTGCCCAGCCGGGATCACTACAGCTGTGCCGCAGCTCCCGGGACGCTGCCTGCCGGGTCAGTCCCGCCGCAATTCAGCCCGTGCGGGAGGAGCCGCCTGCAGGAGCTGCGAGCTGCCCCGCTTCACACGAGGGCAGTAATCCCCGTGTTTACTTCTGGCTGACCGAGATGTCTTTCGTGTCGGGGATCGCACTGGAGAAGCGATGTAACCCAACGGCCCGCTTAACGACTGCAAACCAACAGCAATTCCCCAGATGTGGTCCGAAGGGAACTGTTTAGATAAAACCGAGCGTAATCTAATTGGAAAACAACAAAGATAAAACGCTCAGCAAGCTTTACACTAGGAATGTAAAATAAATCCCGGATAAATTAAATATTTGTGCGTGCTTCGATACCTCTCCCTCCCGCAGCGACAAGCTTTAGCATTTTAAAGGCCAGGAAAACCCACTGAACAGTCAAATCCCAAGGCGCGGACAGGTTCCTTGCTGCGATCTGCTTTTCGGGAGCTGGCAGCGAAAGGCCGAACCCGGCCAGCGCCGCAGGACAGCGGGCACAACTTCCGCGACGGCCAAGGCCTACGCACAGCCGCCGGCTCCCGCCGCCCGCCCGGCCCCCGGCCCCGCCGCGCCTTCGCCGCGAGTCGCGCAGCTGCCGCTCCCTGCCGCTCCCTGCCCCGCCGGGCCGACTCCCAGCGCGCGCCGCGGCCCCGGAACGACCCGGAACGCCAAGGGCGGGCTGCGCGCCGCGGGAGCGGGGCCGGAAGGACGTGGCGGCATCGCGGTTTGGCGGGAAATGGTTGCTAGGGGCCCTTAGCAACGGCACGCGGCGGCCTGCAGCGCGCGGCCGTCCTTCCTCAGCTCTTCGGCGTTTCCTGCCCATTTTTTTTTCCACGCAGTGCACGTACCGCCATGCTTACGGCTCGCGCCGAGGGCTGGAGAATTTCGTCACGGTATTTCTTTGTGGCTGCTGCTGTTGTTTTTCATCTCTCTCCACAGGACTGCAAGGTTCTCCACGCAGCTCGGGCTGAGTGAGGGCACTGCCTGCTGTGACGTCCTGTGGTCACTGGTTTCATTTTTAAGCTGAACTGCCTGTGCGAAAGCAGTAATTTTGGTATAGGAAATATTTATCTTGGCTGAGTCGAAGGCAGTCTGTGGTGTCTTAGTTGCAGGAGCCCTAGGGCACGAATTAACATTTCTTACATCTTGTTCATGCTTGGAAGTAAGAGTGTAAGTTGAGTTTTTAATTGCACTCAACCTGGGATGTGCGAGTCGACTGACTTCAGTCAGATTTCTGCTCATTCACAATCCTTGCGTTGCTTCCAATTGATAAACAAAATCGGAACATAAAAGCAGAGCACACCTATTTGGTGATGCAACTTTCACATCTTTTGCCCGTATATATTTTAAAAGTACATAAGTGATATAAATATCTTGCTACTTTGCATGGATATGTCTAGAGGAAAAGGGAAGTTCTGCTTTTGTGATTGTGTCTTCTTTAGCATCTTTCTCAACATTTAGGAATGTGATTCTTCTGTTTTTTGTAGAAATGACTACGAATGAGCTGTTTATAAGCTACAGTGATTGCCTTAATTGTAAGTTTCAATAATCCAAAATTTAAATGTATGCTCAGATGTGTTGTCTTATGGATTTTAGGGCATTCTGGTGAGAACAATTCTTACTGTGTGTCAGTCGAAAATGGAAAAGCCTCCTTTGACTTTTGAAGAATTCCTACGGTCTCAAGACTTGGTGAGTCTGACTACTTGTTATTTTAATAACCCATGTGTAGAATGGAGTGAACATGCAGAAATGGGATCGTGAGCAAAGCCATGTAAATATCAAGAACTGAGTTTGAACATAGATTGTATTTCCTAAACCCTCAGGCATTGCAAACTAAGAGGTTTGCAGCAATGGCAGCTCATCAAGAGTGGCCTTGTTGTTAACTTCCTTTTTCCAGAAAGGTAAACCACTGAGAAAGTTTTTGTCTGCAGTACAGCGCTTTTGTATTGTTGGAAGCATGCTTGAATGATGATACTGACCCAAGCTTTGTTTAAAATATTTGATCAGACCACAGCATTACTAACATAACACAAAGTGCTGAACCCTAAGGCAAAACGTGCTTATGAGTGTGGCAGGGTGAACAGCTAGCTACTTTTGTTTCTTTAATGAGGTTGCTTTCTTTTCTTGTACTGGGAAGCATGTTAAGGGAAATCTTTCAATACGCTTTTGTATTTTGTTAAATAATTTAATATAATGTGAATACCAATGATTCCTTGAAATTACATTATTCTTGAAGGAAGCAGAAAATTTCTTTTGACCTGCCTACATAATTTGCAAGTATTGACTCACTCAAAGCCTCTAACTGCAGAGCTATGAGGAAAATAGTTCCTCTGCACTGAACCAAAGCTTTTTATCTCATGTAAACAATGAAATAAAAATATTTAAAAATGTTTTGTGAAGTGGAACATTTCATTATAAGAATTTAATTTTTACTTAGGGACAAATTATGTGAAGAAACAATCTGATATAAAATTGGAAGCGTTATGATTTTTGATGGAAACATTATAATTTTGAATAATATCAAAACAAAATATTAATATATTTTAGTTTTTCACTTGGTTTTATTTGTTTTTTCCTTTTCTATCCTGAAATGCTTGTATGTATTACTGGTTTGCTCTTCATTTGATTTGGCAGGGAGAAGGGAGAGAATAATTTGTTTTTCTGTCCAGCTATTATGGTGGAACGTGTCCTTGTTTTTCAGCTATATTAGGGATTTTAAAAACAAATTGATCGTTCCATATTAACACTTGCAAAGTTGTTTCAGGGAAGTAATCAATTTGATGACTTACTTCAAATGACTACCATTGGTTTCAACAGGTTGTTCAAATGTTTAAGCTACTAGTTTTAATTCTTCACTGAGCAAGGAGCAGTTTCTTCTTATGCTTCCAAGGCTGTTCTCAACAGATGGAAGACATTACTGTCCTTTCAGAGAACTTAAACTGCACATGATTTTATTTGTCTCTTTAGAAACATAACAACCCTTTTTTTCCCTGAGTTATCTCTTTTTCTAACTAAAAAGTTATAGTCCTTTTAATTGCTCTGCGTACGCTATAATGGGCCTCCTTGGCCTATGTCTGTTTTTCCCTCTTTTTGAGATGATATAATCATCTCTGAATGCGGCACATGGAGCAGCAGGAAATTGCAGTCTATGTTAGCAACATTGCCAAGATCTGACGTTCTTAAAATGTGTAAGTAAAACGTGCTTATACTGCTATTGCAACTCTTTATCCAGAATGAATTTCACAGGTTACCAAATTTAATCTTTCCATTTGTCTCGTATTCAGAGATAATTATTTTTTTGATGTGTACTGATTGCAGAAGGACTGGCCGAGATATGTCTGTTTGGATGAGCCTTATTTGGTGGATAACTTAAGAAAAGACTGTTCCTTCAGCGCGGTCGCTAGGAGGCTGTGTGAACATGCTCCGCTGACCGTCAGTTCGCTCTCAGATTTTGAGAAGAGAATGAACACATGCCTCGTTGAACTAAAGAAACATGCTGGAAGAATCTTTTCATTACAGTGTGGACCAGTGTCTCTACAAGAACAGCTAATTGCCCCTGAACAGAGTAGTAATCATTTATTATTTTTAAAGTAGAAAATGAGAAAAAAAATCCTAGTGCCTTCAAAAGGTGTACAGAACTAGTGATTTCTGCCCACTTCTTGGTAACATTGTAGAGTAATAGAAAAAGAAAGGAATGTAAACGTACATAGAATTTGTAGGTTTAGAGATTGCAAAATTCCAGAAATTTAAGTAAAGTTAACGGTGCATGTTTGAAGTTTCCTAGGTACTATTTAAAACAAAGCTATTGTTCCAGAGAAGTGTTTACAGCTTTTCCTCATTTGCAAGTACAAAGTGTCAATTTTATAATTTAAAAAATCTAATCAGCTGAAGTCCCAGTTCTGGCTAGAACATAGGAATGTTTTGTTTCAGACCTAACAAAGTGTCCATGAAAACGTGTTCTCCACAGACCTTGGTGTTACAAAGTAAGGGTGAGAGATGTAGAAATACAAAAATGGTGATTGTCAAGTCTTCCAATCCATGCGGTAGTGCAGTAGGATGATGCAGCATCTTGTTTTATGCATGCATGCATTTTGACATAGTTATGGATAAATTAAAAGCCTTTGTCTGATTAGAGCTTTTAGTCCATACAGTCATCAATCCAGGTTCTATATCTGGATAAATTTACTAATTTTTTTAGAGATTCCTATTGAGCAAATTGATTCAGAGCTTCTGACTTGGGAAAGTGAGACGAGGAAAACAAAGGTATATTATGTAATTATGTATTTTTAGTTCTCTTTGTGGGTTAGATGAGGAAGACTAAATTTGCAAGTCTTTTCCTTGGTTAGAACTTAGATTACATTTACCTTTGTGTATTTTTGGGTGGGGAAAAAAACTAAACAAAACAAACAGCCATATTTGAAGTATTTTTTTCTTTATATCTCTAAGGGTATTTTTTAATATACGTCACCTAACGTCAGTTTTAGACGGTTGCTCTTAATCTGAATCACACTCAAAGTTCATAGTATGAATTTTCCTAGCTGAAAATATTACTTACACAATTGTGTGAAATAACCTTTATTTTGAACTGTGAACTTAATAACTTCCAGGTTGCCAAACGCATTGCTGAGGAGTCAAAGGGTTGAAATGTGGAGGTGAGCTTTATTGTGTTAATTACATTTTTAAAATTGCACGGCGTTCTTTCTTTAAAACGTATTTTGAGCTGTAAGTCAAAGAAATACCTCTGTTACCAACCCAAGGGAAGAAAAACTGAGATCCATTCAAGATTAAATATTAAATTTTCTAGACTACTTGAATTTAGATGTATTGCATAATGGAAATTCCAAGTACGGTATAAATATACTGGGTAGTTTTATTCATTTGATTTTATCATCAACTGTTGGGAGTGTTGCTTGTGACTTTCCAGTAGGGAAAGGGGACTTGAAGAAAAGATGTCTGTCACAGTTTGGAATATCTTGACTCTGGTATGTCTTGAGTGATGGTTGGATGTTAATCGCAATCAGGTGCTTTTTTTTTTTAATATTAATGTGAATACTCTCAGAACTAAGCCATAAATTACTAATAAGCTAGTGAGTTAATATGCTGAGTGATGAAAAATTACAGACCATACTGTATTTGTTATTTGGTCTATTAAAACTCAGCTAAAGGTTCTGTTAAAGAAACTACTGAGGCATGTAAATGTAACAAATTCTTTTAGATTCTTGTGGGACATCTTGGAACTATAATAAATACAAAGCATGGTTGCTCCTTACGTATCTGCCAATGGAGTAGATCTCTCAAAGAGCTTGTGCAGTCTTCATCTTTGAAAATTTCAAGACCATGCAAGATAAAGCCTTGATTTAGCCTACGCTCTTGTAATATTGGTATCAGTTGGTAAGACACCAAGTAACTATGGTGGTAATACAGACAATGTACATTCTGCATTGGACACTGTAGGCTAAAGAAAATACCTTAAATAGTTCAGTCGGCTCATTTCAAAGCAGTGCTACTCACTAGGTAGACTCTTGCACATAATGTAATGTTGAAAGTCACTGTATGGGCTGTATGGCCAGACAGAAGTTTATGCTTGACTGGAAACTGATACAGGAGCAAATATGCCAAGTATATCCAAAATGGCCAAGAAACAGTATCATCTCAAGTTGAAAAAAATAATATGTATAGGTTAAAAGAAGCAAAAAGCCCAGCAAGTAAGAAAAATTGAGATGGGTTTAGTCATTCTTTCTAACAGAAAATATTTTTTTGAGAAATCTTGCAAGAAACAAAGCGTGTCGAAGATTGAAGTGATCATTTCATGTACTTTGACAGTCTTATGGTAAAAAAAGAAAACAACTACCAAAGAAAGTATTTTTATAAAATAGAGTCACCAGCTCTGTTGAAGAATCCTTTGCAGGTTTTTTAATTTAGAAAAAAACTGTTTGTGAGTTTGAAACGCTGTTTTCTCAGTGCAGCATCACATCAGGAATGTAATTATCAGCTTTAGTTACTGAAGATTTTTCTTTTCTTTTTAGAGCTGTAGTTACCCTGGTTTCAAAAAACAACTTTTAGAATTATGAAGACATTTGGGAGCTTCAAAACTTTAAGACTTAGCTATAAAAGAATGATGTAAGTATGTATTCTTTGCTTCAATATCCTGATCACAGGCTGCCAATAAAGAGTATTGCAAAATACGTTGACTCATTCATCTTTGTACAGTACTGTACTTTCGTACAGTTTTAGTATCACTATTAGCATTGATTGAAGTTACAAAACTGTCAGATCTAGGAGCTGTTTGATTTTAACTCATTATTGTTGAAGAATTCTTCTAGCTGCCCTGTCCTGTGTCCTGCAGTTGGCCAGTAATTAAGATAGTGAAACAAATAATGTAACATTCACATTGAACTTAAAAAGAATTTCAAAAACCAAGTAAGCCCAGAGTTACAATATAGAACATGTAATTTTTTTTACAGACTCCTTGGCATGTGTGTTACATATCATGTTGAATTGCATGGGGTTTTTGTTTTTTTACCGTATCATTGACTCCTCGTATCTCATAGCACTCAGGGAATGGTTGAACATTGAGGACGAAGAGAGATGATTGCCTGTAACACCTCAGTCTAATTACTGCAGGAATTATAATCTTGTTTACGTATGAATTTGCAGCAAGTATGTAAAACACTTGGATGCTATTATGCAAATGAATTCCAGATGAATTTCTTGTGTGTGATCATATGCTCATACTCTGTAGCTGGTGGGCATGAACCTCGTGGCTATGAAATCTTGCATTAGCATATAAACAGGGCCTCACAGCACATGCAGCTACAGTATGCTCATGTCTCACCTGGAGACATAAAAATGAAGGTATTCCTTATTTCTTTCATATGACCACAGAAGAAAAATGAAGACAGTGTTCAGGAGCTTCTTGATGTCCTGTTAATTAATGGGTCTTTTTCATTAGGCAAAGAAAGATTTATTTGATGTTATGCTAATTCCTTCAGTATGTGTGCACTCATCTTTTGCTACTGATGAGGGATCCTTATTCTGTCTGAAGTTACAGCTTTCACACCTGCATCTGGAACTAAATGAGCCAGGAAAATTGCAGTTGATGGTTTGAAGTATTATTGTAATTGTAACCTTTCTATTCTAATATTCTACTTATTTCAGTGGGAATTAGCAGTGTCTTCAAATTCTTTGGTTACTTTATTAGTGGACAAATGAAAAGGCATAGTCTTTTCTTGTGTGGCTGGTACTTTAATCCATGGTTGAAAAGATAGGGATAATTTAGAGCTTTGTCTCTGCTGTCTTTGTGATCAGCCTTAGATGGTGATCTCTGTTCCTGTAAGCTGTTAGTTGACCCAGGATAACATTTTCCTTGGGAAAGTCCATTTGTGGAGGTGAACCAGTGTCATTGCCACCACTGCTCAGGTGCACCACTCACTGCCTCGCTGCGCTCACATCCACTGTTGGGTCTCCATAAATGTTCAGCAAGTGTTGGTAGATTTTGACGGGTTTAAAAACTTTGGCTATTTTTGCTTAAATATATGCAAACGTACCCAGATAGCCAAGTTACAAGTGATATCAAAATCCTTTTAGCACTTCTGCACTGGTTCTGGAACAACTTTGAGTCAGTGCTTGTGTCCAAATGTCAATGGAAGTTTATCTGTGCCTGTATCTGCTTTGTTGCTAGGATTAGTTACAGTATTTGTGCTCTCGCATTTTTTTAATTATGTTAAAATTTAAACGCAGTGTGATTTGCTGCCTTATTAATTTTGTGTAACTTAGTTTTTGTGGTTTTAACTCTGTATATTTAAATATTTTGTGGTAAGTTTAGTGAAAATTAACTAAAAAAAATCTCAAAGAGAATAAAACGAAAAAACATTGAAGAGCTGAGAGAGTTGTTGGGAACCAGCAAATGCAGATGTGTCCCCATCATTTATGATGACCTAACGGTGAGGTGCCCAAAGAATCTGCTTTTGTTCTCAGTAGAAGCTGGACATTTCCCTGCAAGCTTTTTTTACTTCAGTATTTCCTCAGTCTGAAAGAAGGCTCCCATTTTCTTCTGGATTGAGTTCCAAATGAAAATCCTTGCACTTCCTATCCTTGCCTAGTTTCAGTTTGTTCTGTGGTTTTAAGATTTTAGAATTGCAGCACTCAGCGCAATAAATATTTCATTGTTGCTTTGACAGAAGGAAGTTCTTGAAGTCTGGAGAAACTTGTTTCTCTCAAAATTATCTATTGCAACATTTCAGGATTTTTTTTCTGTGCCTGTTCCTCCAAAAGTGTAAGGTATAAATGAACTTGAGGCATTCCTGGTCTGTTATCAAAGAAATAAGCTATAGATTCTTCAAGTTGGTTGTAGACAAAGCCCAGTATGTCAATTACAGGCCCACGACTAACTGATGTACAACTTTAAGCAGCTGTAGTTGAACACACAAACAGCTAATTTAGTTAGCAGGTTTATACCACGGTGCCTACAATAAGCATTTAGATCAGAGTTGTTTGTTTTACTTTGCTTACTTTGTGTACTGATGCTAGGACTTGCATAAGGTATGATTTTGCAGTATTTAGGTTAAGATTATAGATTAAAAATGTATATATTCTATTACCTCAGGTGATCACTGTGTTCTTTATTAAGAAGAGAAGAAAAATATTCAAATGGTTGGAGACTCTGGTTATATACAATGGCTTCCATTCAGTACAGCACTTAGATTCCATCTTAATTATTGGCTGGTGCACCACATATGCTTCAAATAGACATTCTTAAGTATGATTCTGAATCAGTAACTACTGCAGTATACTTTAAAAAGTCTATCAATACAGTTAGAAGAAAATATTAGAGTAAGAGGTGGAATTATTTTAAGAATATATTTCAGTATTGTTTCTTTGTATTGTCAGCACCGCCCCTAACAGGATACATAAGGATGAGCTCTAATAATCTCATGCATCAGTATATTGGCTCACAACAGTATATGAATTTATGCTGATGCCTTCTTGGGTTCATGTTTCACCCTTTGAAGCCCAATCAGAAAGATCAGCACCACAGTTTGACAGAATTAAGAAAGCTTTGTGGCGCTTTTTCATCTTGTTCCCAGGGATAGTAAAGATGGTTGTTTTTTTTTCTTTTTTTTCAGGCAAATAAACATTTAGTAATTCCATTGGTATACAGAAAGATGCTGTATTTTGGCTTATAAAAGTATTAACATGTCACATAAGCAAATTTACACATATCCAGGTTGACAGTGTTTGGCTGCACAAGGGAGCTGCATGTATGTAGAAGAGAGAGGGCAGTCAGAAATATTGAGGGAATCTAGAAATTATCACTTCTTTGTCATGAAGTTGATTTTTTGGCTCATATAATGTGTGAATAGGAAAGCAATGTTAACAGATGAGAAATTTGTAAATTTCTTGTTTTTAATTAGCCACCGTGATCAGCTCAATATCATTAAAGAATACTTTATCCTAATTGTAGGCCTGAGTGTCTTGTTCAAAGTATGTAATTTGTTTGAATCACTGCCCTCCAATTCCATCTTCACTGGGAACTTTGATATTGGCTAAGCACATTATAGAGAAGTGCATTCACTTGTTGGTACAGCTTCTTAATGTTTCACACAAGTAATAGAAGGGAGCACTATTCTTTTTTTAGAAGAATGACTTTGCAATTACTGCACTTCACTTGAGTGTTTTTACATTAGCTAAGGATATTGTAGTATGAAAGCTCTTTTGGTAGCTTTGGTAGATACTGTGTTATTGTTGTGTTGGCGGGTGTATCCTGATTGTTTGTCACAAATACTTTACATCACTTTCTGTGAAGCGTCTCCTGAATTCCTTAGAAGATTTGATGGTGATTTTATGGACGGATTGGTAGACTTAATTTTTCAATGGATATCAGGTACTGTTTTTTTGTTTTTGTCTAGACCACCAGATGTGCATTTCAGTGAGAATCTACTGCTTTCTTTTTCCCCCCATAATAGTAAGATACATAAATATATAAAAAAAATCTGTACTGGAAATGCTATAGTCAAAGCTGGCATTCTGTGCTCTGATCTAGTAATAACGATGATGATACCAACATCTTTATTCTGATTGTTGGCAAATAAATATGATTAAACACTGTAAAACAATACTCTGGAAAGGAAGCTGTCTATCTCTGGCATTATTTCTCTTTTTTCAGTCAAAAAATAAAACTGGATTTGACCTTTCGAAATGCTTTTGCCAAAAATGTATCAAAGCATGTCTGCAACATACTTTGATTGCTAACTTGTGCTGTATCAATGCCTTGGCAATCTAGTTGAGTATTCTGTTGTCAGCTGATACTGTGGAAGCATTCTGCATTCTAATTATTTACTTGAGCAGTGAGATTAGCTGGGCATGACCTTCCAGTGTTTAATAATGATGAAGTCTTGCTGTGAATATGAGACATTTCAGACAACCAGATTACCTTTCTATCTTTCTATTGTAATACAATTTAGCTACAGTTTTGCAACTATTTCTGTATCAGATTGAGAATTAAATATCTTTCCCCATTAAATTAAGCTATTTCTGGGGCAAAATCCCCATATGAATGTTGCGTTAGAAGTATGAGTGTGGTGAGAGCTCTGATGTTGCCAAGTGTTGCAAAGCTTGTGTGTCTCAGAGTCCAAGTGATAATCTCTTTAGAGCTGGGGGTTATCAGGGTAATGCTGAAAAGAAAGTATAGTATTTTGAAGGTTATATATATGCTCTGATCCAGTCCTATTATTGCTCTACAGCAGTTGACTCTGTTCTGGCATAGCTCTTGTAGCTATAAAAATATTGAAATGTTATAAATTAGCCAGCGAGGATGTAATCATACCTGGAGATATAATTGAACTGATGAATGCTGATGATTTCAGTGCTTTCTTTGTGATACAGTATGGAAGTTTTTACTTCTATATTGTTAAGAATCTACAGTAAGCACATAAATGCAGTCAGGGTAGAAGTCATATAATTCAAATAATGTACAAGAAAAACTGTATTAATTACTGAGAAAGCTGCTGAACATGGTAAGCATAGGTTGCTTTGTAGTTAAACAGGAGACTGGGAGGTCTTCCCCACTGTTTGTAGCTGGCCTTGAAGTTACTTGTCTATTAAAAACCCCAAACCAGAAGAAAGGTATAAATATGCTTACAGGATTCTTGTCTGTACCTGTCCTAGAAGTTTCCTTTGGAAATGGCATTACCATTACATATCACCATGTCTTAACAGTGTTGATGATTCTTAGATCATGCGCGTTATTTAATATCCATTTCAAAACTTAGATTTAGAGCAGATTTCTATCTTTAGTTCTCGTTTATTTAGATTTCATGGCAATGTGGAATTCATTATCTTGTATGTTGAAGCTGATTGACAAATGCAATAGAAATGTGTTTTTGAAGTAGGCACAAAATACAAAAATATTTTCTCAAAACCTTTCTCTATATCAGTCAGTGTTTCTTGAGCAGAATTTTCTTTTTAGTTACAGACTGAGAAAATTATGTATAGAAATAAAAATACCCTGAAAAAATCTAATTTGGAGAAGGTTTACATATTTCAAGGTTATATGTACCAAACCTCAAGTGGGCCTTTGACTTGAAAGAGCAGCATAAACCCGCAGTAAAATCTGTAATGTGAAATAGATAATGGATAGAATTAACTGAAATCTAGTCAGACTGAAAAAAAAATCCTGAGAAACAAGGATATTGCTGCTATGGCAGAGATTCTGTATCTGCATGAAATTTATAGTGTGGGAGCTGTGCAGAATTCTACTGGAATGAATACTGAAAGCCACTGGCTAAAGTAAATTATGTATTGCTGCCAGAATAATTCACAACCTCACAAAAAATATGCAAATGTATTAAATTACTGAATTGGAAGAACCACAAAATAAGGATATTTATCCGTGTAGAAAATCAAGCAGTAGTAGAAGGGAGATAGAAAAAAATCTCTGTGAAGACACTGGTTGAATTTAAATATATGAATATAGTTATTTCAGTTACTGGGCTTTGCTCCTTAGCTTAAGGTTGACCATAAGCATAATGCTGTTTACACTGGATACGAGAAAAAAAGTAATTTTAATTTAAATTGGGATAAATCACAGGGCGCATTTCAAAGTAACATCAGTATTTTTCTAAATTTTATTTTATTTTTTTTCAGGTCTAAAACCAAGGAAATATGCATGGAATAAATAGTGTCTTGAAAGCTGCAAGGATACCACTGTCAATCGTGACAGTAAAGGTGCTACTGCTGATGTGCCCACGAGTGAATCTGCCAGATCCACAGCAGCTCGTAAGTCTTGTAAATATATTTAAACTCACAGTGCACGTTTATGCATATTGTATTGCAACTTACAGTATGTTGCAAAATCTAATTGTCAACATAAATTATTAGTAATATTTTCACTTTAATTTTGCACAGAATCAAAATGTCATATCAATTAAAAATTAATTGATTGGTCATTTCCTCTAATCCTGTTAACAGCTATTCTTTTGCTACTGCTTTCTCTAGCACAGAGTTCTCATTTTCATTCTTTATAGCATTCTGTTTTCTACCTCTTTTTCTTCCCTGTCCCGGTGAATCAGATATTTGGCTGTATTATTCTATGGTGGTAGATGGCTCTCCTTTCTCATTGCTGCTATATTAACATCTTCCTTCACAGTTCTGGTGCTGATGCTGCTTCTCACTTGTTCCCGTTCTGAATGTTTTGTTTCTTCACGTTAGCCAGACTATGGTGATTATGGGATATGGTTTAGTGAGAACTATTGGCGATAGGTGGATGGTTGGACTGGATGATCTTGTAGGCCTTTTCCAACCTTGGTGTTTCTGTGATTATTCTATATTCTATCATTTCTCCCATGCCTAAAGTTTCTGTTTTCCTTCCTCCTTTATTCTGCCAGTCTTTTCTTGCTACTCTTAGTCTTCCTTCTGCCCCCAAAGCTTTTCCAATATTTGCCTTTTTTTTTTCCTATCATTTTTTTTCATGTGCTCATGTGATTATGTGCTTTTGTGCATTTAGGTCACTCCACCACGATCAAGGTAAAAAAAACTTGATTTTTGTTGTAAAACAATTCAGAGGAAAATGTCTGTGTGAAAACTCATAGATTTGCCAGTCTTAAAGATAAGCTGAAGAAAAAATTCAGAAATTCTTTAGTGATGGAATCAACCTGAATGGGGTAAGATGTCTGTGTGCAGATCCCCAGCCTCTGCCGATTTCGGTGATACTACTCTGACAGATTTTCCCAACAGTTATGTTAAATGCTTAGGAAAAGATAGAGGCTTCTCTCATACTTATTAATGTTAAGGAGAGAATGTTTGGAGCATGATGTACTCAGGGAATCCCAAATTAGTGAAATATTACAGAAGTATCAGAGGCAAGGAAGTCTTCTAGCATGTGCCATCATTTCCCCACAAACTTGCTCTTGTAATGTAGATGTAAGACAACTGTGTGAATTTTTATGGGTGCAATGCACTGTGAGCAACAAGGAATCATAGAATCATAGAATCACCAAGGTTGGAAAAGACCTAAAAGATCACCCAGTCCAACCGTTCACCTATTCCCAATAGCTCCCACTAAACCATGTCCCTCAACACAACATCCAGCCTTTCCTTGAACACCCCCAGGCTCGGTGACTCCACCACCTCCCTGGGCATCCATTCCAGTGCCTGACCACCCTTTCTGAAAAGTAATATTTCCTAATGTCCAGCCTGAATCTCCCCTGCCGTAGCTTGAAGAGTTTTTTTCTCTCAAGAGTTGCTCTTGAGAGCTCACTGAAGGATTTGTTCTCTACCAATGAATTCTTTGCAGAATCTGTGTGTGGATTGGCTACACACCTCTGTGGCTTAGTAAAATGAACTGGTTCACTGTCATTATATACTGCCTGTTAGCTTTCTGAATAATTTTCCTTTTTTTCCTTAGTAGTTCTTTTCAAGTATAACTGAAGGGGGAAAAAAAAAGAACCACTGTTTCTTTTAAATTGAAAGTCAGTGTCTTTGTGTTACGGTCTTGGAAGGAAATTCTTGCTTATAAAATCCATTTTTTGTTTGTTGTTCTGTTTGCAGTACAGGTTTTAGAAACAGAGTGTATTATGTTGTTGAAGACAATCGTCAGAGGAACATGTGGGTTTAAAATATAATATGTTTTTACAAAACCAAAAGCCAGTGGAAAACATTTGCATGATTTTTATAAATTCCAATGGTTTCCTTCTGGTATAATCATGTTTCCTTTGCCTTTTGAAGTTCAGTCATTACAGTATTTTGCTAGTACATGAAAAATAAGTGTATGAAACTCAGTAGAAAGTGGTTATTTGCAGAGCAGGTTCAATAAATCACCTCAGTTGTTGGTTATAGTAACACTTCTGGCCTGAGTTTGTTTCAATGACAGTACTTTTTTGAAGTCACTAAAGCTATTGTGGTCCTAATGCTTCTTTGCAAAAGAAGATAGAATGACTTATTTTTTCCTATGAAAATATAATAAAAGGAGAAGCCTTTCTATTTTAGTTTTCCTATTATTATCCTATTCTGTGCTCTACCACAGTCCTTTAGGCTCTCAGGGCACTCTCAGTTTTGTTGAATAGTCTCTTGTTCTCATTTATGAACACTGAGATGCTTGTTACTGGCCCAGATCCTTTTTGATGTGTAATGTCCCATAAAATCAATAGGAAAAGGGTGTGTAGGCAAGTTAGCTGTCAGTGTGTTGTATCTTACACAAGAATTGAGCATCCATGGTTTCCACATGTTCAATTTCATCTGGAGGTCTCATGTAATGTTGCTGTGCTATGCAGTAATATTACAGCAACTCAGTTAGACATAAACAAGCTAATTTCATTAGCTAGCTTAAACACAGACAGCAATCTAACCATGCCAACATGGTGTCCCATGTTGTTGATTGAAATCACTGTGAATTTAGGCATAAATTCAGCAATATCCCCCCTGCTGACTTGTGCCCTGCTAAAATTATTATGGTGATTTAAAAATAGCATGGAAATATGTTTAATGTATTAGCAGCATGCGTCAGGCTTGTACCTCTTTTACTTACATAGGGAGTAGGACTTTGACTATGGCTTTCTTAAAGTTACGTGTGAAATTTATAGCAGAACCAAATTTCAAAGGCCAGTACATTAATCATGATAATTCAGCAGTCACTAGCTGATGACTTGCTTTATGTCTATCAAAACTGATGCTGTCCAGGGTAATAATAAATTGTGAGAGAACTGAGACCCTTCAGCCTGGAGAAGTAGAAAGTTGGAAGGCATCCTATCCATATTTGTACAAACCTGAAAGGAGGATGCTAAGAAGCTGGTGCTAATCTCTTCAGTAGTGCCCAGTGCCAGGACAGGATGTGCAAACTGAAGCATATCTTCCATCTTAACATCAAGAAACCTTTACTGCTCTGGTGACTGAGCAATGGAACTCTCCTTGGAGTATCCCTCTTTGGAGATCCTCCAAAGCTGCGTGGACATGGCTTTGAGCAGCCTGCTTTAGGTGGCCCTGCTGAGTAAGGGGTTTTGGACCAGGGATGCCTTCCAACCTCGACCATTCTGTCATTTTGTGATTTCATTTCAGTTTGAAAACATTGTAAACTTTGTGCCAAGTATATGCATTATACTTCATTCTCATCAGGAAGGAATTTTCTCTGAGTTTAATTCCTTTTTTTCTCTTCTATATTACGAGTCAGTCTTCTCAAGTGCCAGGACTCTTAGTAAAAGCATTTCATAATGAAAGAAGCCTATTTTGGTAAACTAGCATCTGCCTTCTAAACAGAGTTGGAGAAGACCTATTTTTTACATCTGGAGTGTAAGCAGGTTTAGAATTATCTGGAATGCTTGAGATTTACAAGCTTGCTTTCCTCAACCAGGTATTGTGAAGTTATTTACAGAGTTCAGGCTTTAACACTTGTTGGCTTTTAATTGCTATATGACTGATTTGCAAATCCATCAATTTGCAGTCAGTTTGGTTTACAGATTTTTCTAATCAAATTCTACAGCTCTATTTTATGTAAGACTGTTCAAATGTTTCTGGATTTCTGCTTAGAAGACAGTTCTAAATTAAAGGTATTCTCAAGTTTGATACACTGGATGGATCTCATCTTGTTTTCTGTTAATCTTTTCCACTTTGTACTGGAATAGAACAAACTAGGATGTGTTTTAGCCTTTAAGACTGTTTGTTAGAGTGCCAGAAAATTATTGAAAGGAACATGAAAAAAAGGGAAAAATCTGATTTTTTTTTTTTCTCTATTACAGTACCTCCACTGCTAGGTCAGCATAAGGAAGGTACTGCAACATGCTAGGCTGCATGACTGTGCTACTGCAGGGATTTGAGCTTGGGCTGAACCATTCACCTGTAGCTATATGTCAGATATAACAGTAAAATGCAAACCAGCTGTGGTTGACCTAATGAGGATGGTAGTGTAATAATCCATTGTATGAAACGTAGAGCAGTACGTGGAAATTACCTTAGGGACTCAAGAATTGCTTGACTGTATGCTTATATTCTTGAACAACATAATCAGAAGATCTTTAGAAGAACCGATATGTATCTAATTTAAGCACTATTTTGCATATATTTGCATATGAACATACATACTTGCACACAAGTTTAAACTTCAGCTGAGCTTTAAAACACAATCTTTGGGAGATTTTGCTTTTTCCATTTTTATTTCAAAGCTTCAACTAAGCTAATTTGTATCTAGAAACTTGTGCTAGTATATTAATGTTAATTGTGAATAGGAGCTTTATTTCAGTGTTAATATATTCACAGAGAAGTGCAGACAGTTTCCAGCAAGAAGTATTCCTTGATAGTACAGTCTGTTGTTTTCCCTGAACAAGCAATAGATCATGCAGCAGAAGCACAGTGAATGTTTACCCATGTAGTTGTATTGACAAATTTTCTGCATGGTCTGGTTCACATCTACGCTTCAACTTGTGATAATACTAAGTCAAACTCCATCAGTAACTTCCAAATTATAGTATTTAATAAGCAAATAGTTGTTAAAGGATATATATATATTTCTTAAAGAGAATTGTTGCAGGCAGTTCTGTGTGAGTGCAGTTACAAGGAAGGTGTCTCAATATATAGAAAAAAAAAAGATTGTGTCTAGATACCTGTGCTGAAAAGTAGAGCACTTAAGTCCATTAACTCCACTTGACTCCATCCCAAGTTGGTAATGATTGTGCAACAGCTGTTTTAGCTAAATTTGGGTGATCTTTGAGCACAGATCACAATGCTGAGAAAACTTGTAGGCAAACTGAACAGGATGAAGTAACTTTTCAGCCATATAGGGCTTACTGAAACACTTTGATACCTAGAAAAGTAATGTGTCTCTTCATCACGTCACCTGGATCTCGGCTGGTCTTTCAGAGTAGACATACGGGTTCTTACACTGTTCTCTGAGGATCGTTTCCACCATCTGAGGACTTATTCTGCAACTTTCTTTTACCTAGTATAACTCTGAGCTGCTATTAAATCAACTTGAGCGTGTGGCAAAGATTTTTTATGTTTTTGCATTGTTTCCTTTGAGATGTCCATTGTGCGATTTGCTGCAGGCTGTCGTTTTTGTCTGTCGTCCAACGTATGTTGGCAAGAGGGTTGTGTACTAGACTTTGTGTCTGGTCACAGAAAAAAATTCATTGCATCTCAGCCAGACCATTTTGTTATTCCTTTAGAATTAAAAGCATATGAAACAGATGCAGCTTAATAAGTTTTTTTTTTATATAAATAACATTTAAATAACTTAAAACAATAAAGTTCAAATACAACTTAAAATAAAGTTTAATGCTGTAACAACAGAAAAAGCATGTATAAGGTTGGGAAAAAAAAAAATATTAAAAGCTGTATGCCCTAACAGGAATTATACAAAAGATAGGATATGTTACATAAAATACCTTAATATGTCTGAATTTTTGCTTCGTCGTTATATAAATTGTTACTTTGTGAGAAGTGAGATGAAGTACGTTATTTATTCCTATTATTTTACATACACTATTTTGAAACATCTTTTAGAGCAGCATTAAGTATTTGTTTCATTAATAGATAGGAACATTTTTGTAGTAGAGTAAACTTATTTTTTCCAAACTAACTCTTTTATCTGAATGCAACAATAGACATTTACAAGATTATATATTTTTCTGATCATATAGTTTATGTATAGGATAGCGGCTTCTTGGGGAAGTATTTAAAATACTGCTCAGCCTCCACACTTACTATTGACTTGATAATCTGACAACTCGTTCCAGCAGCCTTAAAGTCTGACATATTTTACACAACATTATCATCTGCTTATTATTATTATAGCAGCCATATTTAAGAAGCAGATTGTTTACTGTTTTTTTTTGTGTGTGTGTGTGTGTTTTTTTCATTTAAATTAAATATTATCAGATAATCAAGTCATGACTTATTCTTCAGGGTAAATTAATTTAAGAAACTACCCAGTTAAAATGACTAAGATAATGATTGTACAACTCTTTAGAATTTTTTACAGCTTTTAGTTAGGAAATCTGGTTTTGTGTATATTTTCAAATCTTTTCCACGTAGTCTCTTAAAAATAAACATAAATGCGCAAGTCCAGCTTGTTCAGTTTCTCAGTAGTATTCCAGCCTCTCTTGATACCTTGTCAAATAATCTTCTTAAAAATAATCTTCCTGCTGGAACTAGTTCTGTACAGATCATGTATGATTAGGATATTGCCAGAGGAAGAAAGTGGGATGCTCTGTGTTCTTTCTTTGTTTTTTTACCCTTCATGGGAACACCTTTGTGGTTCAAAGTAACAAACATCTCTTTTCCTTTGTGTGTCCATTTTGCAGAAGCATATGTATTATAATGGTTTTCTTCAATTAGTTCTATGAAGTTGCAATCCTCATTGCATACTTTCTGTTGAGAATAAATAATTTAGAGTAAAATTAGTACAGGTGTTTTTTAAATGCAGTCAGAGAATACTTAGACTGGGGGAGATGGGAGAAAAAGGTTCATCACGCAAGCTACATATTTTTAATACTATGAATATTAAACAAATTGATATATTAGTAATAATCAAAGAATATCATTAACAGTGATAACAAATTATGTTTCTGAAACCTGAGTATTGAATTCTTCAACTTTATATATTCCCTGTTAATGTTTCACGTTTTAAAAAAGTACACAAGCTCCAATAACTGAATTTCCAAAGTGAGTATGAAAGTCATACACACGTGGGGTACATTTTAACTTTTTAGGACTTTAGTTCAGACAAACTATTTCACACAAAATGTGACACATTTTTTATAAGATAGTTGATGACGTTTGTTGGAGAAGTTGGCGTGGTGGTTGCTTACAAGATTGAGGAGAATTTAGCTTCCATACCTTTCCATAGAGTCTTCCTGACTTGTTCATTGCCAGAAAGTATTCACTTTCCACTCCTTTGATTGCCACTATTCCAACTGCCACTGTTCGGATTTCTAGAATACCTGCAAATGTACAGAGGGAAAATCACACTGATGCAGAATACCTGTTTTCCAGTCAACCTGTATGATTTACTTAAACAAATATAATTCTGTGCTTATTGAAAATCCGTATCTGCATTTATTAGGAAAAATATTTATCCTCTTTATTCATGTGAAGAAAGGGCTAGATTTTAAAAATTTTCTGTATGTGATCATGTCTGCACGCAGCCACATACAATTTGCATGATGCATTTTAAATATCTACTGAAATTGAGATGCCAACATAAAGAATTTTTGTATTTTCAAAGAATCAGTGTATCTTAGAATGTATCAGACTCTGGGTTTCATTTAGAAGAAGTACATCTGTAGTCATCAAGGTTCAAAGAATTTATTTAAAGCCTTTATTTTCAAGACAAGTGTAGCTGTATCACAAATGAACAAGTGTAAACCTTACAACTTGGAAGCGATAGGAAACAGACCACGATGTTCTATGTAAGGTAAAGTATTTGTCTGACCTTTGCATGCTTTTATGACTGATAGGAATGGCAAAGATACCTGTATTTGAAAATAATTAAACATTGCACAGAGAGCTTATTTGTTCAAAATCAGAAAAAATGTAGTGTTTTTCTATATATTTCTGTAACATTTCATATCTGGCTGATATGTATTAGCAATAGCTTTCTATAGTTACTATGATACATTTAAGTTACTTGCAACATAAAAGTATATTTAGGTTAAGCAAGGTATTAAGGAATGCCAGGTTGTTTTCAAGCTTAAATGTTACTATTGTTTTAAGCAATGGTTTAGATTTACATTTCTGAGTTTGAGAGGCTTTTCTCTATGTTGGGTCACATACAGAACTTTATGCAGTATGTTTGTATTGTGACGTGTAGGAAAAAGAATCCTTCACAGCCATTTGAGTGAGGGAGGAGAACTGTGTGAGCTTGTCACCTGAACAATGACCTTCCTCTTGAACAAAACCTGTCCTTTCAAATTTGTATCGAGTCTTTTCAGCTACCTCACATAATATTTTTGTCAATAGCTATTTTTTAAGAAGGTATGAATGCTGCTGATATTTCTTTCCCTATACTTTCTCTATATCTTAATATTTTTTGCTTTCTTTTCTTTTTGTCTTGCTTTCTTCCCTTCCTTCATATTACCATTCTATCAATCCTGACCTGTTATTTCTATTTTTCACTCCTGTTTTCCCCATCCGTAGATCAGTTACCTCTTCTCTTGGTGTGTGCCCTGCTGGGCATTCATTTCTCTGAACAGTTATGCTTCTTAATGTAAGCCAACTTTAAGTAAAGCTTTCAGAATTCTTTGAGAAGTTTCACTGTGCTGCAGGCCTAACAATTCTTACAAAGGGCAATTCTGACTGAAACTTGCAAAAATTATATTAACTTTCATTTAAATTTCACTTGAGAGAAACCACAGCGAGGCTGAAAAACAGATGAACATCTGCATCTATCCAAACAAAGAATATGAGAGTGGAAGGGATCTCTGGGTCATCAAGTCCAGTGCTCTGCTAGCCTGGGAATTGCATCAGATAATTCTCTTTTCATAAGCGTTGCCAATACTAAATTGGAGTTGCTATTTCTTTGCCCCCAGTGTTTCCGCCAAAGGCTGTTCCAGAGCTTGTTTTATTTTAATGCCTACAGACTCTGTAGTATTTTGCAATCTGCATTTTTTCAGCGACAGTTTATATCCATTTGTTCTTCTGCCTATGCTAGCCGTTATCTTAAGGAGAGGGCTTTTTCTTTTTTGAAGTTTATGTTTGAATTTTCTATCTATGTGGAACTGGAAAAAAAGGAAAGATTCAGAATGAGTTTGTAAAACAAGTCATTCTAATAGGAATGGAGATTCCTTTGAGTAAGCTGCTGTTGGCTGAAGTTACAGGAGTAAGAAATACTATTGCTTTTAAGAAGGAAGTGCCAAAAGCTTTTGCCTAAGGCAATATTATTATTAGAATTTTCATGTTGTTTTAGCTTTTTTTTTTTTTTTTTTTTTTTAATGAAGTAGATATTGACATACTGACCTGTAGGAATTACTTTATTTCATTTTTGGGTATTTGTTTTTCTATTCAGTTCAAATAGAAATGTCTTTAATTCGGATGCTTAACGCCATCTAAATAAAACTCAGAATAGTTTTTCTGGTTGATGAGTTCAGGGTAGAAATAAGGGAAGCAGAAAGATTTTAAAATCCTCTTGCACAGGAAATCTGAATGACAAACATTATCAAAATTCTGTACATTCTTTGAAATAACAGTTTATGTGATAGATGTACTCAGAGATCATTAACAGGCTCTACCTTGTATTTGTTACAATTTGTGCATAAAAAGCCATGGATTTATAATTACAGTCAAGTTTGCATTCATAAATTATTATGCATATTTGATACTGTTAGTTATATTATTGTGTGCATTTCAAAATTGTAAGCAATTATGTCCCCCAGAATTAGGGCTAGCTTCACATAAATAACATCGGACACCCTGACTCAGAGGTGATGAGACACCAAAAGATGTTCTTAAGCCTCTGAATGGCACGTTTCTCAAGTATTCTCTCTGTGCATCTCTCCATAAATTTTAGTGAAGGAATATGACATCAATAATTATGCGATAATTATGTCACATTAAAACTGTTGTACTACTGGCAACGTTCAAGACGAAGAAAAGAAACCAGTGAGAGTTCTCTGGGAACAGTGCTTGTATACTCATGATTCTCTGCTTGTACATTCATGATTCTCTTCAGAGAATGTCGTGGCCTATCACAGAATGTGCGTGTACTCATTTTTCTGTTCCTAGTTCGTGATCATTGCTATTCTGTTGTATCTTAACCAGTCCCCAAAAGAGAAATTTTCCTTTTCTAACAAAGCATTAATTAGATTTAGGTTTCCGAGGCAGCATTTCACATATACTTTTTAACTTGAACCATCACTAAGCTTCTCATTCTGTTTGAAGACATATGACTGAAATTGCTTAGCAAGATGACAGCATATGGTAAACCTCCTTTCCTTCTCGAGTCTTTGCCTCAGTAACTTATCTACTTGTTTCAGAAATCATTATTACAATTAATCAAAATTTTCAGTTATATCATGTAGGGAAGGGAAACATTTCTAGTAAACTTTTGGAAAATTAAGACATTACATATTATCTTTTGTATGGATTTCACTTGTTCTGTTCACTGCAAAGTGTCGTGGACATTTAAGAAATCAAAAAGTTTTCCTTTATACAGAAACCATGCAAAGAAGCTGATCAGGTTGAGAAGTCATACGCTGAAGGTTTATTAATTTATCCAAACCAGCACTACAGTTATGTCACGTGACTGAATTTAGTGCTCAATATCAAAGGCCTTCCACAGACCAGGAGCAATGATTTTTCAGTAATATTAAATTTAATATGGACAGAGTTTTCATTACTTTTTTTAATTGCTTTACAAGTTGCTTCTGAGCACACAAGACATAAGGTGAGCTGTTTTTCTCTCCACACCTATTAAATAATCAAAGGAATCATAATGCTTATAAGCAGTGTAATATCACTGTGAAAACATCCAATAATCTTTTGTTTGTTTATTTTTTTAATATGCAACTTGATTTAAACACAAACTCTGAGGTTATAGGGATACGCATAATGAAATCACTGTCTCTTCAGATTATAATTTTACAATGTATATAAAGATAAAAATGAATTTCTCTATTATAGCAATAGAGTAGGAAATTGCTTGAGGATATACAAAAAAATAAAATAACATCCATAAAATAGAGAAAATGCATTTTAGTTGTCCTTTCTTACTTAACTTCCATTCAGAATCTGTATTAAATCAAGATATGAAGATATCAAGATTACAGTACATGGCATTATAGTTGTATTGGTCTGTCTTTTCTGTGTGCTCCTGATACTCCATTACTACAAGAGAAATTACATGATGGCAAATGGATACTAAGGTTTTTTGTTGTGGATGGGAACCTGGTCTACCAGTAATTGTCATGAGCTAAGAAAGCTGTTCAACCAGAACTTTGGTCAACTACAGATATTTCCTATTTCTTCTGTCAGTTCTGTAATCATCTGTAACTGGTGATTCTTGCAAAAAGGATGCTGAGCAAAAATAAATCAGCATTTCAGTTGATATGGATATCCTTATGTTCTTAACGTTTATAGTTTATAATACAGTTTTCATTATTACATTTAGCCAAGTCTGTGAATGAGATCTTTTTATGATGCCTTCTTAGGTTTTCTTTCTTTCTTGTTTTATAAATTCACCTTTTTTTCTCTTCTCCTTTTTGCTTTGAAATTCAGTACCGCTATTAAGTGTTTGATAAGACAAACCAGGAAGAACATTTGGTTTACTGGAAAGTAACTCAGAAATGTCATTGTTCTATAAATGTGGGAAGGTCTTTGATTTTGAGTAACTGATGTTATTTAAATCAGCGACAATACAGCAGTTCTCTCTAAAGATTAGTTTTATTAGCTTTATGTGGATGGTAATCTCAGTCAAGCAATCCTTGCCATTCTAATGAACCATTTTTAACAGTACTTAAGACATGAGTTTATATGAAAGAAAACGTGCTAGTTTCATTGGTCCTTCACTGTGAAGCTAAGTTTTTGTGCTCAGTTCTTGTTATCTGAGTCAGTAGAAGTGGGTAAATCTCAGTAACTGCAGAAAAATGGTAGTAGAAGAAAACCTACTATGTTGTGCTGTTTTTTTGTGGGTAATTTTACACCTCAAGTGTATATAAACCACAATATCTAGAAAAAATAGTGAGCTGTCTTACATGTGGTCTGTCATTGTAGGTTCCCAAATGTTAGTTTAGCACCTGATACTTTAGAGAAATGATGAAGAACTAAAATGGACGGTCAGAAATTCTGCTAAGGATAACCTGCTCGATGTGATGGTACAGCATTCATTGTCTTATTTCAGCAAGTCCATTCTTTGAGGCTTCCTTTTGAAGTAAAAAGTCCTAATCTTTTCAATCTCTGTTCACGAAAAAGAAAAATTCACCAAGCCAGGGGAGGAAAGAGAAAATTCTTGTATGCAGGTTTTGAGAATTGTTTCATCCGAGTACGGTTTTAAAATTCTAATAATTTCAAAATTACTTGAAGACATGCTTAAATTATTAAGAAGATGATGATAGTGAGTTCCCAAGTCAAACTTCAAACAAGTCTTATACAGGATTGAGTTAAAAATGAAAACGTAAACCATGTTTTCCAGTTGCTCTGTCTGAAGAATCCATGTAAAAATTTAGGAAAGGTTTAAAAGAAGACTTGAATATACCACAAATTAGCTGGGAAAGAAATCAAATTAGAGCCAGAAAGAGAAAAAAAAAACCAAAACAACCAACCAACTGAAAATGGGCATGTAAAACTGAAAACAACTGTAATTTCTATTAAATCTATTAAATCAGCATGAAATTCCACACAATTTAATATGGTTGTATGGTCAGTGTATCAAATATAGCTCGAAGTTGCCAGAGTGAATGAAGATTCCGCAGACCTGAAAATCTGCCTGGTGTACCTAAAGGACACTCATCTGAGGTAGGCTATGATTTCTCTTTAGAAATGATGACTATGGATGCTGGCAGCAGTCTTTTTAACCAGGCAAATTAAATATCAGACAGTTGATATAAAATCCAGTAGAAAAACAATAAAGAGAGAAAGCAACCCTGTAAGTTAACAGAGCAGTTTTAGTGTGTGGAATATAGTTCAGTTTTTGGAGACAAATGCGTTCTGGTCTAGAATGGCAATTGCTCAGTGCTTTACACATACACTTGTGTACCTGGGAACTTATTTCATGGCCGTCACTTGGCGAACAGGACAGTGCCTTGGGCTGGAAATTTAAGTAGAGAAATTGGCATTTAGCTACATCAAATACATCACTAGCACAAAATTGAGCATTCTCCTGTGAGATTTTTCTTTTTCCTTTCTGGTGTTATTTGATAGTTGTGTTTTGAATCGCCTTGGGTTTCTTTGCTAAAGAACAGAGAACAAAACTAATCAGCGAGTTATCTTTTCACATGCTAGGGAGCTGCCCCAGTGCGTTGGGTGGTGAGATTGTGGGAGGTTTAAGAAGAGCTTTTATAGAACGCTGTATTCAGTCTACCATCAGTTGACTCTTTTCCCAAATGTGTTGTATGTTGTGGGTATCCTCTGAATGTTCCATTGTATTTCTGGTCACTACTACTGTTATTTGTTAGTATCAGAATGTCCCTAGGCATCAATACAAAGAGAAGTATTTACATCCAGTAGATTTTTCAGCAAGGCCAGCAGCAATTTCATCCCAGTATTTTTGTGTTCTGCTAGGTACAGATGTTTTTGCCTACTGCTATGAAGACTTCTGTAGTCTTCTAAATGCTCAAAAGAAGGGAAGAGGCAAATTAGGGTTTTTAATAAAGAAAAGCAAAATAAAATGTCCAGTTGTTAGTTGTTATTTTATATTTCTACTGTTTTTTTCAGAAAGCCAACCATATATCTAAAACTATTTTTACAAATATTCTAAATGCTTTAAAATAATTTATGTATAATTTATATATTTACTGTACTTAACTGACACCTGAGTACTGAAGTTGAAAAAGCATTCTATTGCTGAATTTTTGAGGGAAGGAGGCTGGCACTGACAGCTAAACACTGTGACAAATGTGCTTGTGGATCCTTTCCTAGTCAGGACCCTCTTGAGATAAAACATGAAATTTCAAATGGGGAAACAGAAGGTAGAAAAAACTTGCATGGAGAATAAGTAAAAACAAAATGAAACTTTTAAGATATGTCTGACTTGTGTTTCTAATTAAATTTGGAGTACATATTTATGAATCCAAGTGACTTTTCGAAAAACGATTCAAGGCCAAGAAGAAAGCACTCGCTGCTTACAAGACAGTCGTTAATGCAATTTGTTCTTTTGATCTGGGTTTTACTGATTTAATGATTTAATGTTTGTTTGTACCTCCTAAAACAAGAAAACACAAATCACTAGGTTAATCACAGAATTTCAGAAGGCGTTCTCAGTGTTACCAGTGCCTGCGTGCACTGAGTGAGGCAGCACGATAAATACGTTCATCAGCTGCCATACTGCGTTTGAAATGCTTTTGCAGAAAAATCTGTCGGTACTGGATTTCTGAAAGCGTATGAGTAGTTTAATTAGGTAGTTTTATCAGTCATTGCCTTCAAAAAATGGTAACCCATAGGAGTGTATGTGCGGAGTATTATTGTGCTTAAGTTATTTTATTTTCCTAATACTATTTTTAAACTCATGCCTTTAAAAGGTTGTATTTACGTAGGCAAATGTGTGTGCTTGTTCTCTCTCAAATCTAACGGTAACAAATAATGTTATTGATTTAAGAGATATTGTAATATTTAGTTGTTTTTCTACCATCCCCCCATTGTTAAATTATAACTGACAGAATGTCAAATTTTCTTTCTTATTTTATATACTGTTTAGCAAGAGAGGGAAAGTGTTTACCAGGTGATACTTGTAGAATGTATGATCATATGCTCTGTAAGCAGAAATGGGTCAGAAAGTGTACATCGTAATAGTTTTCATAGCAGAGATTAGATTGTCCCCCTTCTCAGGAATTTTCTGTCTGTTAATATGTTTTGAATAAACCATTACTTATGGTAACAGAAAACAAGGTGCCAGACAAGTCTCAGCAGTATGTATATTCACTATCGCTTCCCTTTTTTTTCACTGCAATGTACTTGCTTCTCCCTGTGATACTCAAAATATGGATTTTATGGCAGAAACATGTAACATATTTTGCTATTATGGCAGAGACCAATATGAAAGACTAAAAAAGTTTTTGTTTAGAGACTTTGTGTCATATCCATGCATTTATTGTGCATGCATAGACTACGAGAAGCATTCTAGATATGCACTTGACTATAAGAATGACCTGCACATAAACAATGTACAAGTCTGCCAAGGATTTTCAGTGGAGCAGCTGAAGCTACTTGCCTCAGTGTTGTCTCAGACATTTGGTTACCATGGGCAAATACCCAAAGCACTTAAAACTCCTGCTTTCCTCCTCTGTAATTTCCAACCGTAGTTGTTTAAAGGATCACGATTAATGGCAGAGAAGTATTCCTAAAATTACTGTTTAGAAATGTTATTGTTTTACTTACAAAATATGTACTTGGACGTGTGAGTGTTTACCATTATGTCAGAAAAGGAAGGAGCAAGCTAAGTTCCTCTTAAGTCTGCACTGTGCAAAGTATTTGGAGTTTCACGTGCATCATCCAAGGTATCATCTGGCTGTCTGAATAAGTAGCACTGGTGTCACTGCACAAGAAGTCTGGTTTGAATATCTAGCCTTTTTACCCACAAACTTATCGTATTTGATCTGCAGTAAGAATTATTAAAAGCCAAAATACATTTTCTAGTTACTTTTCAAAGTGAGTGATACATGTGAAGCAGTGCTCATTGTTTTGCAGCACTCAGTAAATCTTACCTCCACTGAGTACTGCAGTGGAGTAGTGTGGATTTTAGTAACTGAATTGTGAGTGAATTACTGCTGAAGAGAAATAGCTTAGGATTTCTGAAAATATTTTCCCTTGCGCTGTATTGTTTTGCTTTGTTTTTATGTTGACTTTCTGCTAATGTTGGTGGGTTAGATTTGCAAATCAAATGCTTCCTTCTTCATTCTGACTGACAGCATAATAAGAATTGAGCTAAGCTATTAGACTTAATATCACCTCTCCTACAAACATCTCTTGGGAATGTTAGTGCTCAATTGCAAGGTCTGACTTGTGAACAGCAGTATGCAGTACCGGCAGTGGAATAACCTGCTGTCCCAATCAGCCATTCACTTTCTTTTTAAACTTATTTAGAACCCTTCAATTTTGCTAATCTCCACTGTGCATATAAATAGTTTATTGCTCAGCATCTTATATAATATGTTGTTGTTTCTCTTTTTTGTTGGAAACTAAATTTCCCTCCAATAAAAATTGCCTTGGAGCTAAATGTATGGTTCAGTGAAAAAAACAGTATATCTTTTCAAGTTAATAGTGTCCTATAAAATCCAAATCTTAATCCCCAATCTGAACAAGCACTCTTTTATTATAGCATAACAATTTATTGATATTAAAAATGGAAAAAAGGATAATGGAATGCCTGTTTACAAATAATTGTGTTTCCAAGTACTGTAAAAATTAATTGTTTAGTGCTGAACAACAAATCACAGTCATATCAAGGATATCTCTAGTATTTAAATCTCCCGTGGCAATTTCACTAGAATGAGCAATCTCTTTTAGTTTTGCAGACTTTAAGGATCTTGCTTCAGACTAGCAAAACTGTGTGAAACTGCTGATTAGCCTTTTCACAGCTAAATGAGTTCATTTAGTGATACCAAACTTCTCAAATTCAGAGCTTTGGTCCCTTCAGCTATTTTACTAATCTAAAACTTATAAAATTCCACATTAGGCCAGAGCGTCCTGTCTCTTCACATTCTTATATAATGCAAAAATCTATAAATAAATCAACTTCTTCTTGTCACTATCCTGTTTCATGTTTTCATGTAATAAAGAGCTGCTTTATTACATGGAAATATCCCCCAGTGTCACTGCAGGTTAAATTTCCTTCCCCTTTTCCTGTGTAGAATTAGCAATCATAGCTGATGTAAAATTAGTCATGTCTTTTCACGGGGAGACTTTTTCATCTGTTTTTCTAAGAAGAATAATCCATATTCACCTTTTTTTTTTTTTAATAAGAAATTGATTACTTGTTTGTTTTGTGCTCTGAAGAATTTCATTTCCAGGTGCATTTCATGCAATGTTACAACTTATCACCCAGATAAGGGGGTGCAGGCAGTTGGAAAGACGGCAAAAATGTATCATGGCACTCTGGGCTTGTCCAGTTACAGGAGACAGAAATACATCTGAACCAAAACTTGCTCTTTTTCATATGCAGTATCCCCTCACTCACGAGGAGTGGCTGTTTTGTTCTGCATAATCTAGTGTCTCCAGCCATTTCTATGCCAGCTTTTCTGGTCCCTGACATGGGCTTGGGAAACAAATAGCGTAGCTGCATGCTGGGGACAAAAAGAGTCTAAAAATTCCCCCCTATTCTCTCAGAATTATTTATAACTCTACATTGTTGGCAAACATTACTGAGATCCATTTTTAAATGCTCACAGAAGGATCATAATGGCATTCTTAGGGCTGAAAACTATATTATTATTTTAAATATACAGTGAAATGCAGTTTTTTCATAGTGAAAATGTTTCCTGATGTGGCTAGTAACTGAATTATTTAAAATCAGTAAAATTCAGGAAGTGAACATATAAGGAAGTATTCCAGAGCTTAATTTTATACTGAAGAGCTGCTGGCATAGGGATGAGTAATTTAAATTGATTTTAATTTTGGACAGAACAATTTTGTTTCACACAGCTAAGAAAATTTAATTCATAAACACTGAAATCTCTTCTGGGATACATATACCTCTTTTTGTACTCTAAGTACTTAAGTCAAATACAGGGCCAGTGCTACCCAACTGAATACATTTCAGTTGGATTTCCAAATCAGATCTGCTACCTGGGGTAGGAACAGATTAAGACAAACATCTAAATTACATCAATTACATTGTCCACAAGAACACAAGCAAGCAGTATATAATTCCTTTCAAGGTACAAAATGTAAGAAGCTGCTAAGAAAACCATCCTAACTCCTTCCTGCACCAGAGTGGGGAGTGATAGAAACCATCTGGCTCATTCTTTCTGCCTTCAAAACATTGCTGGACATATATTTATATGATGTGATCTCTCAAATTGTTCTGTTTGCTGCCGACAAATAATTTAGAATTTGGTTGAATTTGGAAAATATATAATAGAGCAAACACTGAAATGTAAGCTAATGGAAAGAGAGAGTGGGGAAAAAAATCCCACAAACCAACAAACTCAAACCTTGAGTGAAAACCGATCAAATGATCTGATCTAATTCCCATAAATAAATAAGGATTTTATACCTGATATTTCTTCTGTCTTAACTCACATTAGGGATCAAGAGGTGTATTAATTACCCAACAGTCTTTCTGTCTTTTTAAAAAAATAGCTTAATAAATCTTTGTCTTCATTTCATCTGATATCACTAATTTACTTCGAGTTACTCACTACTCTAAAAATTCTGTCCAGTATATCAACATGACTATCAAAATCAGTATAATATTTGCCTCTGACTTACACACAGGCAGGTTTTTAAAACCTCTCTTTTTATTTACATGACCAGATGTTTATGGATGAGTTACTTTCCTCAAGTTACTCTCTAGTACTTTCTAGCTTAATGATTTCACAGCAAAACTGAGAAAAACAGCTGCAGCAGCAGTGGAGAAAATTGTTTCTCTGACTCAGGACCAATTAGTGTTGCCAGAGCAAATATACTGTGGGAGCTATAGCCAGATTTCTCGTTTATTTTGTATTTATTTATTGCTGTGATTTGTAATCTGCCTTTTTAAATGCAGCTCAATTATCAGTTTCAAAGTCATTTTTAAATTTTTTTCAGTCTTGACTTCCAATGTTAGCATGTAGAGGAAATCAGGTGTTAACCATTTTGAGTTTGCTGACAGAAATAGTTATGCATGCACTTAGTTTTGCCCACACGTGTAATTATCGTGAAGTAAGTGAGAAAACTATTGCAGCTAATGTCATGTAAGTATTTCCCAAAGTGAATTCCTTATAATGCCATCTGTGGCTATTTGCAGCAGACTCTGAAATGCGATGGGTTTGTACACACATGCCTGGGGCGTATAGCTAATTATTTTCATTTTCATAGTATGTGCTGACAGATCTTCTTTTCTAGAAAGATTCTGTCATAAAAGCACTTGTGGTGGCCATGGCCATGAAACCCAATTCCAGTAGCAACTGGGATCGTTCATCACATTGCACACAGTAAAAAGCACCTTGCACCATCTGTCACTGGTGCACAGCCTTTCTGTGCTCTGCTTTTCTCAAGTGTAACATGGAAATAATATCCAGCATTTTAGTTGAACTTAACTCGTACCCTTAGAAGAAAAAATGGGCTCTAGAACTACTGCCAGTGTGTTGTGATGTAATAATGTAACATTATTTTCTCAAGAGAAGTTATCAGTCCCAGCTAAACTGTGAAATGTCATGGAGTTTAGACAGCAGACTAAACAGTTAACAGAGCATAGCCTTAGCCAAATTACACTAAGAGTTTCTTGAAAGCACATTTCTGTTATGTGTTATTGGTTTGCATACACAATTTTCTGTTTCTCTAGCTTTTGTTCTAATTGTTACACCCCCAAGTGTAAATCAGTGTAATTATGTTTATTTCAGTCGCATTATAATCATTTAAGTCAGCAAAGGGTACATAAGGAGAACATATAAAAGGGAAACTATGAAGTTGGAAAGCTGCCTTGCATTGTCAGCCATTTGTTCTTTGTTACCCCAGTAGCCACCCTGCGGGGCAGTTTAAGAGGGGATCTTCTGTACACACTGCTGCCTCACTGCCTTCCTTAAGCACCTAGCTGATAGTGACCAAGTCCTTTAGAAAGATTAAAGAAGCCTTTTGATAGAAATTAACCCAACACAATTCAGTTCAATTTTAAAACATTAGCAAAATTGGTCTGCTTTAGCAGTAGTCTCTTAAGTAGCCATAAGAAACTATTTACAATGTGAAAGAAACGTTTTAATTTCCATACCAAGTAAGGAATATGTTGTGTGGCACTGAACTGCAGAAGGAAAGGTGTGAGCTTTTCTGTACCTGTGAATTGCAGCAGTTAGTTGTCCTGTTTCTCAACGCACAGCTACTACAGGTACTACGTTATCACTACACTGTTGCTCTTTATAATAAAGTTGTCTATGACCAGTCTATTAAAATATTTAATATCTTAAATTCAGATTCATCTCAACAGCCATATTATTATATTGGCAGCATTCCAAATTTCCATCTCTGACAATAATCAAACAGCCTATTTGATAGACTACAGTGCGGTGCACTGGCATAAGCATAAAGACAGACTTTCCTCTTGATCTTTAGACAAATGGAAGATCTCATACCACTCAAGCATTTGATAACAGCTTCAGACAGGGGCTTTTGGGAATGCTTCACTTTTTATTTTCTCTATGACAATTCATATAATTCTTATTTTGCTTTTTTTGCATCGATGTCATGAAGTTTTGACAGGCTCTATAGAAGGGATACATAAACAATCTGTAGCAGACTATACGGACTGCTTTAAAATCTGGAAAGCAGCTGGTGTATGAAATGTAGATGTTTGAAAAGGACGTTCAGCTAGGACCTTGTTCAAGCAAGAAAACTAGAATGTTCTCTGAAAAGGGGTAAAGCAAAATGGCAGCGATTTCTTCGACAGGATCACAGAGCAAGAGGGTTCACATGACAGTGGATTTATCAGATTATGTTTCTTCTCTGTATGGTATGATTCTTACCTAGCATTCATAACATAAAAGTTATTGTGTAATAATAGACTCAACAGAAGCCTGGAAGACCATGCAGTTCTGCTGCACAGAGCTTGGCTCTGTCCACACTGATACTTTTTAAAATATATACAAAAAACTTATTATTGGTAAAGAATTTGATACGCTTTTGTTCTAACTAAAGCAATTATGGGTGTTCCAAGCAGTTAATGTGGTGAATAAACCTTCTCTTTCTTAAAATATTTGTGACTCCTGCTTATTGCAACAGAACACTGCTGGAGATGAAGTACCAAAGCTGACCGAGAAGGTCTGTTTGTACCACACAGCATGAAACAAAGTGCATCTTATCCTCTTTTTGTGAGATGTGAATTCATCTGTGACTATCAGTGTATTCTTGATTCATACATGAATGCAGATGATACTCTGTAGAATAATTTCTGCAAAAATAGATTTTTATAATTCTACTATTCAATATATATACTTAAATGTAAGAGTAAATAAGGCAAATGCTTTCTACTCAGTATAGATATGTGGGTCTGTGGTTTTATTATAGCTTCAGAAAACTTAGTACAAATTTCTATGTATATCTTGTATACAGAAGGGTAATTTTGCACATAAATCTGAGAAGTAATGGGCAACTGTTTTTTAGTTGAATATCCTAAATTGAGTATATCAGGATGTATTGTGCCCTTAAGCCTGTATCTTCTGTAGAGTAGATAGAAATAGGAATTTTACTCTGAGATAGATGTCAGTAAAATATAGATAAATAATTCTGACTTGAAGGTCAGAAAGAGATTAATGCTGGAACAAGAATTTTATTTTTCTTTATGCCTAATCTGTACCACCAATGTTACAAAAAATTATTTTAAAGTAAAAGAACATGGAATTGCATAAGCAAGAGTTACTACTTGGCATCCTTTAAATTAACTCCTCAGCCCTCTGGTAGGCATCAGTAACAAAACTCAGACTGATTTCAGGAGAGCCAGGCTTTTACAAACCATCTGTATTTTTCTCTCTCCTAATATGGATCTTTCAACTCCTGAGCAAACTTTTCCTGATGAATCACAGTGTTAGATAGCTTTTCCACTACTCAGTAACTTAACTCCTCCACAGCTCTACAGTATTCTTTTTTTCACTCTCAAAAGCAGCTATTTAGGCTATTAATTATAGTTCTTTATTGTTTGTCAGTGAGTCAATAGGAGTAGAACACCCGTGTCCTGAATATACGTTGAAAAGAAAGTTAATGCTGTATTTCTCCATGACTACTTTCTCATGTTGATTACATCTTTGTGTTTTTGAGTTTTCAATCAAATACTATGCACATTAATGAGGGAGTATTTTTTCATGCCAAAACCTATACTAATGAAACAAACATGGCACAGTCTGGCACAGCTCAAATGAGGCACTTTTTGTACAATACCGCTGTGATAAATTGCAGCACATGTGATTACCATAGATGGTATATACAAATAATTCTCCAGTGCTGCCCAACAGAGGCTAAAAGGAAAACAAAGAAAGACCCACTGGGATGGGTATGGAGCTGGACAAGAGCAAACTTCTTTGAGGAGCTGTAGCTAGCTCCTAGATGCAAGAACAGGAACTATAACTGGCAGCTCCACTTACTGAGCTGATTTCATCTGAAAGTATTCCTAGCTGTGTTGCTGAAGTGCGAATGAGAAGGCATTACAATAATCTGTGATCCCAAACTATCAATGTTTGTAGCGCTGCATGCAGGCAAGAGTGCCATGCATTTTCTTTCCACTGCAGTGGGATTGATACACATTCTAATTTTGGAATAGGCATAGCTAATTCTTTGGGGAACTAAGAATGTTTACTTTCTTGTGTTAAAATTCTCTTTCTTTCACAAGAAAATACTTTCTTGTGTAAATGTGTAAAACTGAAGTTTGTTAACTTTCTCATATACCCCAAACAGAAAGGTGTCACAGACAAAAAAATAGTGAACAGCTAATGTGAAGAGAGAGAAAGGAAATGGTGGGGTTTTTTTGTTTTGAGGTAATTTAGAAATCATCATATATATGCCATGAGTTTTAGGCATAAGTATTCCTTTTGGAAATGTAACTTGAAATGTCACTGAGTGCTTGTGAACACTTCTAGAAAATTGTCTCTGAGATGTCCACACATCTTATCCAAAAAGGATAAGTACAGAATGCCTGCTTCTGTTTTTTATTGCAAAAGAAGAAAGTTGGGATTAAAATTCAGTAATCTTTTGACAAAGACAGGTATTTATTACGTTCCAAATAATAAACAATTTTGAATATTTTCCTACAACAATTATGACAAATATGTCTTCTCTCACTAGATCATTTTCTGCTTACATAATACAGGCCTTGGAACTCTCATCACATTCTCTTAAGTAATCTGGTTGGATCAGAGCTGGGCTGTTCACCACCTTACTAAACATGTTACAGAATCACATGAAACATTCTGCTTTGGGTATAATTGGTGCTCATTTTATCATCGCAGTAAAGACTAATGTTGCTTCCAGTGTTCCATCTGGATGAAAGTACCATTGCACAAATTGTCATTAAATCATTCAGGACATGCCCTAGAACAACATGATTAAAATAGATGAATTCAAATTCAAAACACTTGATTACTTAGTTAAAAAAATTAGCAGAGCATGATTTCCTTGAAAGATGTGGTAATAGTTTCCTAGAAAAATGTGGCAATCTTTTTTTTTTCTTTAATTTTGTTGCATGACAGTTATTTGCATTTCTGAATTTCTCAAGTCACACAAAGAAGCAGACAGAATTGAAGTCATACCCAATCATTTCAGTTTGATACTTACAATCAAGTAGTCTGGGCACCAGTTTACTTGTTTGAACATTCTGATTGAAGTGGGTGTGTACTAATTTCAAAGAATGGTTTTTACTAATGGTTGTATTATTTTTGTTGGTCAATTTATGAGGCATTTAAAGAGACAAGTGTAAGTGTAGGATTCTTGCCATTTAGTTTTATTATTTGTGCAGACTCTCCCAAGCTTACACTCAAAATTTGTGTATCATTTGGTTTCCTTTGAACTAAAGGATACTAAGTACAAACTCTAACACTTGTTCACTCAAATGTATGGCTTCACACTGGTAATAAGGTAGAATAATAAACCAGACTACTTGTCTTTCACAACCCCAGTAGGAAACCTTCCTCACAACTGCTGGAGCACATGCTCAGATTGAATAGCAGCACTTGAAAACAGGGCACTGGTGCTGCAAGGGTAGTAGGATGGGAATGAGTAGAGGTCTCAGAACACCTGTGTATTGACTACCTTAGTAATAGCACAGCTGGCACAATTTAGTCGGTCAACACTGAGTAAGGAGTTCCTTAAAGTGAAGAGGTTTTTCCTTTGTTTCCTGTTGTGGTTTTCTTCATATTTCTTATATTCTTACCCGATGAGGTGAGTGCTAGTATTTATTTCCTGAGTGTGTGAATTTTTTTTTTCAATTGTAATTTGGAGATGAAGTATACTTCCTTCATTTTGATCTGACTTGCATATGGTGTTCTGGAGTGTTCTAAGGAACTGCTTGCTTGCCTTAGAATGTAATATACCTTCCTTTTGGTTTTAAAACTGTGTTGGAAACGTTGGCCAGCGTGTCCATGGTCAGTTAAAGATGTAGAAGACTCACTTAGAAGAGTGGAGCTACTGGAAATAGGAAAAAGGCTTTTTTTCACCTGTAGTTTGAGTGTAGCCTTTTGAAGTTGCATCCAGTTTGGCTTTTGCTTAATAACATTAATTTGCCCACAAATGTTGTTTAATTATTTTTCATGTTTGCAGCTCATATGTTGTCAACCAGTGCTTAGTATGTTGTAGAGGTTTTCTTTTTTTGTACTAATTTGGTGTTATAGAATGATATTGATAAGATGTGCTCAACTAATAGAAGTAACTGCACTGGGTGCAGATAACATAAATCTCACTGTGGACACAGGTGTTTGTCCCTGTCCTTATAGCAGGGAAGCATTACAATTTTTCTTGCTGTAGTGCTGGGAAATTACACGTCCACGGTGATTTTGGGGCTTCTCGGATGCCGTTTCCCTGTATAAGCAAGCGTGAAGGACTGCTAATTAGGAGGATCTTGCACTGTCCTTTCTCACAGTGAAAACCTGTGGTTTGTTTTGCAAGGTGGCCCTAACTAGCATGTCTCACTGCTTGAATCATTATTTGCTGGATTTACCAGACCTGTTTTCCTAAATCCCTGTAAAATCTCACCAATGTGTACTCAACTGCTTGGATGTCTGTGTTCCACCGTGCAGCCCCTAAGCTGCTTAGGCGAACCAACTCTACTATGCATTAGCATTAGCATAGTAGAGTTTTGTTGGTGAAAGCTGCATTTTTCCATTGTATTGGCAGTGGCTGCAGCCTCTGGGATTCAGTTATCTTTTCCATTTTCCTTGCAAGTTTATATCAGGTAATACAACTGCTGTTTTCAGAAAATCTTTGCTGCAGAAACTATATGTAATTACAAATGTAATTGGTTTCTTTCCTGCCCTGTGCTGCCTTCTTTCCTTGTTAGCTACACCCATGTTTTCTCCCCAAACCAGCTGCTCAGTGGCTAGCTGCAAAGCCTGAACATTGTCCCCACCAGAGTTCACGTAGACCACTCAAATGAGAATCTAACATCATCCTGTAGCATTCTAAGTGTATTTAAGAAACCAGAAAGCTCGCATAGTAGATATTTTTGCATTCCTGACTAGCATGTAGAACCTCACATTTACCACCATGTTGCTTACAGCTGTGCATACAAACAATCCACAGAACTCTGGCACCTGTGCAGCCCTGGGATTTCAGCCCAGCACTGATGCACATACAACCTTTTAAAAATTTCCTATTGACTGTAAGTGTCCCAGTATCTTCAGCTCTAGATTATGTGTTCACCCATAATCCTTTCTGTCCTTAACAGAGCTATATCTCTGTATTTACTCTGAACAGCCACTTCTGATTGAAATATGAAGACACGCTTGACATTTAAAAGTCATGATAAAAACTCACAAAATTAGCACAGCTTGTTAAGGAACATATGGTCTTGTTAGCATGGTTGGTTTTATTTTAAAAGACTTACTTTCTACTTAGACAAATATCAAAATTGCTGGTAACAAAATGACTGAGGACAAGTCTGATCAGCTTCTTTTTATAGTCTATAGCACCTCCCAGTGTCTATTAACACATTCAGATGAAAGCAAACCATCTTACCAAAAATAGTAGTAGAATATGACATATGTACTATTAAACTTTAGAAGTAGTCATGTTAAGTATGCTAAGAGACTCCTGCAAAAAACACAAGCTACCTCATAGATAATAGGGGTTTCTACAGAATATTGAAGTGGTGAAGTTGAGTAGTGTTTATTATTCTCCCTGTTTCAGGAGTTATTTTGGTAGTAGGTTCCATGGAATAGATCTCTTATCTGTGTTTTCATTTAGATTTGTTTTCATCTGTCAGCATTCCGTCTGTAGGTAAATTTGAAGCATAGCATTCGGATGTAAAATGTTGGTTTTTAAATGGAATATCTGGATTCTTTTACCTTTTCAGTTTGTTGTTTTTAGTTTGAATTGTCAGATTCCCACTAGAAGATCGAAAGAGCAAGTGCCTGCTTGGAACAAATTGACATAGCTCTGCTGTTGCTAACTGGGATATACTTGTCTGCTTTACTAATTCAGCTTAGGAGATTTTAGTCTTCTGTTGATGAAGTTTCATGGCAGAGGCAGCGTGTGAATGCTGTAAACAAAATCCATTATGATTTAATCCTCATCTCATTTGTTGTTTTCAAAGCTAAATAATAGCCAAGAAAGTATATTGATTTCATTGGTATTTTTATTGCCTTTTTGTGTGCTTGCATGAAGTTGTGGGCCACATCTGTGAATATCCATTTCCAACTTTTCAACACCAATTGTTACCAAAAAAAATTTTCCATTTGTGTAAATGATGTCATGTGTTATGAAAGATTTGAAGTGTGACAATTCAGTGCTATGACTGTTAACCTTTGTTATTGACATAGGAATTTTCACTGTTAACTTTTTCTTAATAATGTTTCTAAATTACGTACACCAGGAGGCTAACTTGACCTTTCCATCAGCTCATATCCAGAATTAAAAATTAAAAATAAAGTCAAAGGTCAAAAAAAACCCAAAAAAACAATTGAAATACTGTTGCCAAATATAGTCATAAGCAGTCAATTATGCAATGAAACCATTGTGCCACCCAAGGAGAGTAACAGCCTTCACTGGCCTGAACTTCTTCATTTTTAATGAAGAAAGTGTTCCAAAATATATGACTAGCTGTACATCTTGCAGTGTGGAGAGGTATAATTGCATGCTTTAAGATGTCTTGATCTTTCTGAGTTTTAAGGAAAATACAGGGGAAGAAATAACTTTGCACAGTGTTTCATGATCCTCGAAATCTAAAAAATCACATTAAATACTCAAATACAGAAAGCTGAAAGCTGTGAAGGGAGATGTCTGGATTTTTGTTTTGTGTTGCAAATGTGGTGTAACAAATTAAGTTTTCTACCAAATTCTGTTTACCAATATTGCAAAATTGCTTTATTAAGATTCGAGTTCTGTTTCTCTAGCTGCTGACTTTGATTGTTCTAGTTACATTCTATGAATCTGTTATATATTATTTTATTATAGAAGTACTTATTGTCTATAATATTAACACAATATTTTTGTTTTTTTCGCTGATCTTTTTTTTTAAAGCTCTTTAACACGTAGTTGAATTATTATTATTTTGTGTGTGTGTGTGTATGTGTGTAAGGGCCTGGAGAGTTAGAAGAATTTTCCCAGAGTCTGTAAGCAAGTTGCTTAAAAACTTGGATTAGCCTCAAGCCTCTTGAGTCTCAGGTCAGGGCCACTCTGGCAAATTTTCTATAGGATGGGTAATTAACATTGACATAGCACTGATTATGACATATTTTTTTTCTTTCCATTGAGGAATTGTAAATAATGGAGGAAAAGATGTGGGATCATTTTCAGTTTATCTGTCAACTGCTTCTGCAGTGAGCTGCTGGGTTTGATTGATGGTTCCTTTAAAATGAAACATTGCACATTTCTGATAAGTCCCTGTATTGAGTGATTCAGAAAAACTCTGCAGTCACACCTGAATTATAAAGATATCAAGTCAAATGAATCAGTTCATGCATAGCAGACGTAGGCTCAGCCTGTTCTCCACTGTTCGTATTTCTCTTAGCTCGTCCCCTGGTTTTGAAGCACACAGGCAGGCACAGCCTTGTTGGTATGTGTTAGCTCCTGAGGTGTTGACTACACCTGAGCTCAGAGCTCCTGACAGAACTTAAGCAATCACCTTGTGCTCAGAGTGGGATGAGTATAAACTGCTACTGTTTTTTCTGTGGTAAATACTACAGAATGGACAAGATGATGAAGATTCAAGAGGTAAATTCAGAAGTAATGCTTTTCTAATTGTATTTTTTGGAATCCCTGTCAGTGTTTCAGTTGAACTTAAATTTGAGCACTGATAGCTGAACTCTTAAGAACCTTGCTGCAGTGGTTCAAGACTTAATTCCCTTCCTTTTTACTCCTTACTTCTCCCAGAGGGCACTGTTAGCAAAAAGTCAGTAGAAGCTGGGGGACAGACATATCTCAGAGGTCTCTGTTAACTGCATCTTTGCTAAAACGTATTCAGCAACAGTTAATGGTGAAAAGCAGGGGTTTTTAATAAGGTATGGATAAAAGTATAGGCAGACTATCACAGGTTTCAACCTCAGGGTCGGTAATTATCACTAGTGCTGGACAAAGAGCTAGAAGTTGGGAAGATCTAAAAAAATTTTTGTGTTTTGATCCAGTTAATACCTCATTAGAGAGAATGTCACACTTGCATTGTAGGCTATTTCTAGAGGATATGCAGAAATTGCTATTTGAATGAAATCTTTCTGTTATACTAATTGAAAAGATTAGCAGCATAGTAATGTGAAGCAAAATCACTTTCACATGAGTGAGGGTTTATTTTCTACTTAGGCCAACATATTGGTTGAATCAACAAACTCTTCAAAAATCAAGAATGCAGTTGTAAAGGCAGGCATTCTGCATGGCTGGAGCACAATAACCCTCGAATGAATCTGGTACATTAATATCTGCCTTAAAGGATTCAATTTTCAAATACTGAATCTTCTCCTTTGTGTATATAAACATAGAAATAGAATTTGGTGTGACAGCACAGTATGCATACCAGTACCTGTTTTTGCCCAAGAAGCATATAAAAACTACTACTGAAAATACTTTTGAATTCTAAGCACATTTGAATGTTTAATCATTGAGGTGCAGATAAGGTTTATTTTGTCAACAGGTTACATCTGCACAAAACCAAGTTAGATTCCATTTAATTTTGCTGAACACTATGAGATGCTGGATTTTGATCAAAATAGAAATAGTTTTCCAGTACATGTTTATTTTAGGATAAAATTTTGAATAGAGATTGCAACCATTTCATGCCTAGATATCACTAGGCTTTTTTTTTTTTTTTTTTTTTTTTTTTTCTCCTTATGTTTTTGGTCCTCTTTACCCACTGAAAAGAGGAGGAAACAGACACTTTCTGGATTTAGAGTGCACATGGAATATGATAGGATCAGACATGTTAGGATTCAGGTTCCGGGAAGGATTTTCTTGTAACTAAGAGACCCTTTGAAGTCTTTAAAATGAGATTCCAAAAGCAACAGAGCGTGGAAAGTCCTAAAGCATCATCCAGTTGTAGTTTTAAATCCTCTTGGATAGAGTCAGTATGAACTCTGATTTTTGCTTTCCTTCTTTCTGAACAGAAATAAAATCATGAAATTCATAGACACAAACTTGAACTAAAAACTAAGCAGCATTTAGGAGAGTTATTTTCTGTCAAAGATGAGGAGTTAACAAAATGCTGTGTTATCTCCATGATCTGCTCCATCATTCACTTTCAGTCGCTAATTTTGGAGGTCTGTTTTCAGTGCCTACTTAGATTGTTTTATGTGAACAAGATACAAAACTTACTTTTCAATATAAAGCCAGTGGTTATGCTTAGACAGTATAATTAGCGATTGTCAGAGATAAATGTGTTATGAATAATAACAGATTTTTCTGGATGCTCTCATCTTTTGGCTGCTTTCTAATTCTTGCTTTAGTTTTGTCAGTGTGTGACACTTCTCACTCCGTGTTTTAGTCTTCAGAGCTGTTTCTATGAGGTGCAAAGTTATTTCCTCCACTTTGTGAAAATTTACTTAGTTTACTCTTGTGTTTTTTATTTTACTTTTGAGTTACCAGTTTCGTGTCCACCAAAAGGCTCCTCTGCTTTCTGAAACATACATAGAACAACTTTCTTTGGGTACATAACAAGGCCATCACTGTTATGGGATTCATCAGTTTGCTTTCACTGATAAAGCACACACCTTTCTTGAACTAAGCAATTAACTTCTACAAGTGAATGATGAATACAGGTTAATTGCTATTAGTGAGTTGAGATTTGTTCCAGAGTTATGAAATGGAATTTCAACCCACACACGCTTAATGCATCAGCTTTTAAATTAACTTCTTAAGGGTTTTTTTCAGCTGTTGCTCTTATAGAATCTGCATTATGTATATATGGTGCATATTTATTCTGTGAGTTACTTGAGAAATCTGAAACCCTAATTCCTCACCATCTTTGCATTCTTACGCATGTAGTCTTGACTGAGAAAAGCCGTGTGAATTTTGGCACCTACCCAAGGTATCAGGTAGAATGATGAAGGTATCATTCTACAGACGCTTCTAATTTCACGATTTCTAATTGTGAAGATTGCTCTTCACAGTATTTGTGCTTCACAGTTCGTGGGCTGAAAACAAGTCATTGATTCTGCAAGATTGTCAATGCAGTTTCTTTAATGGTGGTGGAAAAATGTGTGTTGTTTTTTTTTTTTTTTAATTTTCATTTTAGTAGTCCATGTTAGTGATGATTCAGTGGAGAGAGAATATGCTAGTGGCAAATTAGGATAAAATTTGGAGTTGCTTCTCAGAGCAGTTCTTCATACCTGTTGATTAATTTGGCTGTAATTGTACTGGGATTCCATCCTAAGAAATAGGTTTGATTTACATTTTACTAACTTTAAAACTTCAGAACTGGAGTTCACAAAGCAGGAATGTTTGAACACACAGAATAATCTCTTTTAGTAATGGATACAGTTTTTAAATGATGCTTTTCAGAAATCCTGCATAAAAATAGCCAGTTTAATCTGCTGTTAACCAAACAAAAATTGCTTAGGGAAAGCAGATTAGTTCAGGTTGTCTTCTTTCCCCCCTCCCTCTCCCATCATTTTCTGTGTGTGTGTTTTAATGTAGAGCCCTAAGCACATATTCAGAAAGGCTTCATGCTGTTGATTAGAGTATTTGGCAAAACAAACAAACTAGGCTGAATTTTTGAGTTTCTCAGAAATCCAGTACTCATACTGTTGTTTCCCTTTGTCTATATTTCCCTGTTCTACTTACCTAACAGAAACAGATATTATTTCCTACTGTACAATAGCTGAACTATGGAGAGGGACCCAAGCTTAAGATGGTGAGAAACTTCCCATATACTTTAGTAAGTTTATTGATGACGTTTCATCACAGTGCATCTGTTACCAGATAAACCTTTGTTTGTTGATTGTTTTTCTTCTGATACTCATTATGTTTACCTGAAAGAGTTCGGTGTTTTGGTGGTTTTTTGTTGTTTGTTTGTTTGTTTTTACACATAAGGTAAGGGTATAATAACTCAAGGTTGTGTTTCTGTAATTTGTAGCTGTTTATTACCATCAGTAAATCTTCATAAAGTGCTCAGGAATTCTACAAAAAAGTGGTTTGCCTTTAACACATGATGATCTGGTATCCTTTGCTGCTTTTACCATGAAACATTTCAGGATATCACTAGTATGCTTCAGCAGCAGGGAATCCTGCAGATAATTGAGAAACCTTACTTGAATTTGAAATAATGCTAAATTACTAACAGAGTTCTTAGTTAAGCAGTCTAGAAACACAAAAGGCAAATTTATATAACTACTGAGCTCTATATGCTGCCATAATATTTTGAGTACTTGTTTGTAAATAAAAATAGGAAAAAAAAAAAATATGGATACAGCCGGTATTTGCTTCTCTGCAAAAATCAGAAGCAACTGTTTCAACCACCAGTAATAGTTCTTCCAGTTATTTTTGAGAGCTACATTTCACTTCCAAACTAGCACTGTGGATCTCTATTGTAACAATGTCCTCCTGAAACTCAATGGGAGTCTTCTTGAATATGGACCAAATAATTTATTTGGCTGCTGGCCATGTGTTGTCTTTCAGAGCAATATAGCTGTTCACTACATAATAGGGCAGGAAGAAAAGAGACGTATGGAAACAAAATTTAAAAGAAATGGTAACATTACTCAATGAAGCTTTAGATGCTCAAGTTGACAAGTAATTAATGCAGTCATGAAATAAATAAATTTAGAAGCCCACTGTCTAGGTGCTTAGCATTGAAAAGTGCTGTTTTGATAGAAACTAAGTTGTCAGCTTCATTTGCAAGATGAATTGCACTACAATTCTTAAAGTTTGGGTGCTTAATTTACTTTTTTTATTTTGCTCATACAATGGTATGAGGGACCTATATTAAAACTGTATTTAATAGCATCACATTGGAAAGAAATTTGATCTTTCAGATGACTATAAACACTAGACCAGCATGTCTCTGCCTTCTAATTTTATTTTGAAATATGCAATATAATCCTATGTGTTTTATTGTTGTATTTTAAGACATTACTTTTTTAAAGTAGTTGTCATATTCATTTAAGTATGCAATCTATATAATAACATGAAAGCCAAGATATGAAAAATAGTGATTGTAAAATTGATGCCATCAGTAGTCATTAATGGGAGATATATAGTATATGTGTGAAAAATACAGATTTGAACTGGCAAAAGAATTGCTGTACTAAAGTTGTATTTGCTACAGCTTTGCAAAATATTGTATGTCCATTCTCTGTAGATGAGTCATCTTTTTGGAAGAAAGAGGAGAGAATATTTTTTGATCATCATGATCATCGTAATAATGAACTGCAGAAACTATAATAGATTTGATCCCTGGCTTGGCAAGCTCTCTGAAAGATTTTGCAAGACAGTTTACATAATTCTTTCCATTGAACTTTCTAGTATTGCATATATCTTAATTGTTAACTCAAACATACCAAACTTTTAAGTAGTAGGTTAATGTTCCATAAGTATTTTATAAGCAGAGTTTGTGGTTATACGTTTTCATACTTACAACCTTAATTCACTTGTTAAAATAGGCTCTCTGTTTGCTAATAGTTACCAGCTGTAACTAATACATTAGCAGATCTACCATGTAGTATTTAAAATGACGCATTTCAAAATCAATAACAAATGTCCTGCTGTAGAATTAATTGGCAAACTCATCTTATACAATGGTCAGCACACTGTACAAAATTCTTTTGAAATTACTATAAATCAAGAATAGGGAAACAATGGTGTGTAAATTCTTAAAAACTCAGAAGTCAAATAGGAAAAGCAAAGATACTACTTACTGTAGTTGTTGTTTGCTTCTCTCGTCCCTTTTACTTTGCCTCGCTTATCAATCCTCATATACCACTGAGTTCGACAGAAAAGTCTTCTCACTCTTACATCCCCCCCTTCCATATAATCATAGCTTCTGGTATGTCGCTCAGGGCTGGAACAGTTCACATTTGTAGCCATTTGCTCTGGAGTCATGTCATTGCAAGCTAAAGATATAGTGCCCATTAGAAAGATAATGTAAAAGTATGATCTGTAGAGCAAAATTGGCAGGATCCATGTCAGTATCCATTTGTGCATTATAGTGCAGTGTTCTGGGTGTTCATGAACAACATAATGAAAATTAAATCTCAAGTAGACTGTTGCTCTTAGGTCACCGACCTGCCTTCTGTCTTTACGAGTTACAGATTCATTTAAATGAGATTGTTCCCTCTTCTAGAATTCTGATCGTTATTCCTTAATAGTTAATGGCGAAATAGAAGAGCTTCTTAAATATCTCTTCAGTCAGAATATCCTTTAAAGACACAAGTTATAAAAACCTTTGTTGCTGTAACCTTCTGTACTACTTGAATTTGCTGCTTGCACTGAAAGTAAAAGATCTGTGAGAAAAGGTGCATGTGTAAGTCTTTATGCTCAGTTGTTACAGACGTGCAAGGATACATTATGCTACTGAAAGGTACTTTACATAAATGTATGACATGCTAAGCTGACTCTTACAAATATACAAATGTATACACAATAGATATCTTTCATGTAACTTATTTAATACATAAACAGACATTTAAACTGACTGTAAACATTGTTCTATCTTCACTCTTAAGTCCTTCCAAAAATCCCCTACTGATAGAGTAGAAATACTTTCTCATGCATGGTAAAATTTGCTGATTACTTCATGCATATATCTTTGCTACTAACACGATTATCAGGTAACTTTTCCATAGTTTGAATTTCAAGACAGACTTCAGTCTTAGCCTGTGTTTTTATTCCTTATATACTTTTTTTAGTTTATCAATATGAAAAGTTTTCTTAATGATTTTTAGCATCTAGCATATACAAACAAAGATAAAGCCTATTAACTGTTAGAAACTGTTAAACGTTCTCGTAAAGGACAGATAACTTACTTGTTCCTGTTGATAAGAGCTGGATACCCAAGTATTCCATTTCTGTTGTCTGCTTTTTGCAACATGAGACACACCACTGCAGCTACAAACTTTCTCAGCTCAGAAAGACTCCACCAAAATAATAATTGTTTCCATAAATCAACGCTCTGGAGAGATGTGTGCTTATGCGTGTGCGTGCATGTGTGTGTAGAGCCTGTTGTTCAGTCCTTTTCGATAAATACCTTTGCTGACCTCACTTGGAAGCAATTAGAATTTAACCAGTCAGCTGTCAGTTGAATGCACGAACAAAAATAAAAGGAGGCTCGCATTGTATCGTGTCCAGTGGTCATCAGAGGGAGCTATGTACATAGTTTATACTTCAAATCTCCAAGAATCTACTTTCTAAAAACACAGATCCCATGATGTGTGGATAGAATTGCTTTGCGTGCTAGTTAGTGTTTCTGTGCTTTGGTTTAGGTCAGTATTTTTCTGTCTTAAAAAACATTTCTCCTCTCTTTTAGGCACACACACATATTTCAGTTTTCTTTCAGATCTTTTCTGCAGCTAAGTGGATTCATACTCTGCTTGTTGCCTTTCTGATGGATGTAGGAAATGTGTGTTCACTATGTATTGTGGAGAGAATATTTTGTGTTATAGATTGGCGCTGCCTGCTTTTATGTCATGGACTTAAAAAAAAAAAGAGGGACCACTGCAAACGACAACAACAAAAAAATCACTGAGATTTTACTTGATCTTCCACTGGGGGAAAATGAAAATATTTTTGGATGTTTTAAAGACCGATGTTCAAAGCACAACCTTTATCAACGTCAAGGGAAAAGTGCTACTAGGGATCAGCCTTCCTTAGCATAGGTGCATATTAGTTCTTGAAACTTGCAGTGTGGGAAGAAGTTGTTGTAGCAATACAAGTAAAACTCTTATGCACCAGCCAGTGGATGGCCAGCAGACTTCCACTCCCCAGAATAGAAGCAATGGATAAATGTTCCTGGCTTTCTGCTTATGTGTTTGTATTGGTCTCTAGCATCAGTCTGCTATTCAAAGTCTGTGTTCCATTTCACCTGTAAAATCTGTTGAGGATCTGATGGATGTATTTTTAAAACTTACAGAAGTTAGGTTTTAAAATACCTCTTAATCTTGTTTAACTTCTGCACTCTTAATGAGAATACATCTCAAACACTTCTGTACATAATAGTACGAAGGAAAGCTTGGATTTCATGAATCAATAATTATTTAGTTGTCTATACTTGATGTAATAATGCAGTTTTTCACTACCTGCTTTGCTTCCCTTGCCACTCAGGCAACTCTATAGAAATGGATAACAGTTACTTATTAGAAATTAATGGAATGCTTTACACATTGCAGATGCTAAACACCTAATGCTAAAACGCTAAACAGCATGAAGAGTACATATGTGCCACCTTGTGGCAAGGGGGGCACAGGTGACACTGAGGCTTTCACTTAGGGATTTTACTTAGGGATGATCCTAAGTAAACATCAAAGGTAGAAATGACTACCTGACCTTGTATTACACAGCCCTTCCTTAATACAGAGAATGGGCCGTTTACTTCCTTGAAGTACTTAACTTCCTTGTTAGTGCTCCCTTGGATTAATCCCATTTGTCACTAATTTCATTTATTTATAACCATTTTCACTCACAATCCAAGGGTGATCAACTTTTTAGTATCTCCAAGTCAGCGTATTGGACTGTTCTCTACATTCTGTGACTCAGCCTAGCTTTCCTAGTTCAGCTAGGGCTGTGCATGACACTGTGTGACTTCCAAAGGCAGAATGTCCACGTTCACAGTAGATACACAGAGAGACTTTCATTAAGTTAACCCTTGTAAATTGTGATTGCAGCTGTTTCCACCTTGACTTTGTCTTGTCAACCCATGTCTAGTCTACCATTCTGACCAGAAGTAGGGCTGCAATGATTTAGCCCAGTTGTGTTTTTGCCAGTACATTTGCTGGATTTATATCGGTGTGTTCTCAGATCTATTCTACAGTCTGACTACAGAATGATAGCAATGAAAAAAATCTGTGGTATTCAAAAGGCTTATCTGTTGTGTATTAAAAAGAAAGCTACCAAAGGTAACATGTGAACTGTGTTTTACTCAGCAGAGTAGGATGCAAGTAGAAATGGTTTTGTAAATATTCTGTATGGATTTTTTTATGAGCAGTAACAGCTTTCACTTTCAGATCCAAACTAGTTTTAATGTTTTAGTTTTCTTGCTAACTTATTGTTTCTGATGGTTACAGGAGAAAGATATGTACCTGAGCTGTCAGATCTAGGAAGCTGGAGCTGCACATGGTCCAGCCATAGACGTATTTCTTTTCAAGATGTATTTCTTTTGAGTCTGAAAAATAAATCGTTTTCTGTGTGTTTTTATGCTGTGTTTCAGTTCAGATCTTTATGAAGTTTTTTTTTTTTTTTTAGAATAAAGGAAGTTTAAATAAGGCACAAGCTGTAAGCTTAGTCAGTGAACAATGTAATTATTCTTTAATTACTGCTGATAGTTTCAACATTCTCACATTGTCTAATTATATAACTTTTTGAAAAAATCTTTTTACTGCATTTTTATTTAATCACAGATTTGTCTTGTTGCACAAGTACAACTGCTTAATTTTTAATGAAAGGATGCCATCTTGATCTGCATATGCAAGTCGTGATTTCTTGCATGAACTTAACTCGCTTCTTTTTAAGCTAAGCACAACTAATAACCTTTTCAAATTATTTTACTTCTATGGAATATTTAGCCTGACTGGCACTTCTTCCTTTAGCTTCTTGCAAACTTGCACACAATAGGTTTTGCAAATCAAATCCCAAGCAAGTCTGTAATGATACAGAGAAATTGTTGACCTGAAATGCTAGCAGTTCTGTATTTCTCTAGCAAATTGTGTATTTGAAGAAATAAATCAAAGTATCTTGGCCACGTGAAAATTGCCAAAATGTGCTTTAATATCAAAACCTGCCCTCTCTCCATTAACTCATGCATTGTTTCCTGCTTGCTTGCCTTCACTTGCAGCAGTGCTGTGGGCAATGCACATACCGGAAAGAAGAAAGTGAAAATAACTTTGCTTTTAGTTATGAAAATTGTGCAATTGTGTCGTATGTGCCATCCAAGTTTTGCGTTTGGTCAGAAAGGCAGTTTATAAAAAAAAAAAAAAAAAAAAACCACAACAAGAAAACTCTCCATTTTGTCCAACTTGCCTTCAGGGCAACACATACCTGATATTCTACTGCTCGTTGTTCCCCAATCCATTTCCAATTTGCTTTAGAACATCTGCCAGAAGTCTCAGAATTGGAGACAGTAAGATGATAGTGTCAGACTTTTAACCTAAGAAGCTGGATATTAGGACCTGTGGCTTCATTCATCTTCTAATGCTGCATGTATACCTCACTGAACAAAGATTGAGGATGGAAATTTATCCTCTTTTTCAAATATTTGTTTATGTTTCTAATTAATATCTCATTGTGGAAAAGAACTAGATTGTGTGAACTATATGGTCCTGTCTTTGATTTTAACCACAATTTGCATTCTTTGATTAAAGCACAATAAAGGTAATGTGATTAGTAGATTTCTAGTAACTACCTGTTGGTATCTACTCATAGTAAGACAGGGGTGCATTGAGCACTGCACTTTGATATGTGAAGATACAACCAGTTAAAGTCGGAAAGAAAGGATTAGTAAAAACATACAGCAATTGTATGGGTATATACTTGTATTTAATGGAAGGACGTGCAGTGTCACTTAACAGTGGGTAATCTACTAGGTATATATCTGTAGCATTTAAGTAATCTGAAAGCTGGCTGTGTGGAGTAGAGATAGCAAGTGGTCTGAATTTGTGATAAAATGCTTTGAGTGAGAGAGCAGTAGGATTTAATTAGGGGAGTGGGACTGAGCGTTGCTAGGGACGTGCAGGGGAAGGAGGAACTGGCACTGAAGGGAGGAAGATGATTCAGAAAGGCTACTGCAGAAAGCTGAGCAAGGGATGGGGACCAAAATACAGAGACAGTAAGTCAGTAAGCAAGAAAAGTATAAAAGGAATACTTCCAAAACACAAAGTGGAACCAGGGTTTTCACAGGAGCAGTTTCTTTGGTTGGTCATGAACCTGCAATGCAAATCTTTGGTGTGGCCCAAAATAGGAGGGACCTCAATTTGCTGGTAGCCTGCTTTATCTGGCAGTTTCAGTAATCAAAGAGTGATGATAGATCTGAAGTGAACTGCTTCCAGTTGAGTATTGTGGATGCAACAGCGCTCCTGGGATGGAATTTTAAAAACAATCACATGCACGTGCATGCTCCATGCTGAAAAATTACTGGTGCTGTGGGGCAATGTACTCCAAGGGCACAAAACACCAGTTATTTATCTTGTGCATTAAGTTAGGGAGGGAACTTGTGAGGAAGAGAATGATGAGATAAAGTCTGTATCGTACTGCGTACTGACATAGAGTGCCAAACTAATGTTATCGAAGTAAACTCTTGTCATCTCCTGACTAATAGTTACATTTTAAAAGGACATTAAAGATATAAAATTATGGGTAATATATTCTTACATAAATTAGAATGATTTATGAGTCAGATTTCTATTATAGTGCAGTGATTTACACAGCTAAACATCTGGCTTTCAATCACATTAATGTATTCTGAGGAGGTGTACGGGTTTTCTGGTGTTTGTTCCTAACCTTTGCTCTTGCAAAGCACATAATTCATTCTTCTTCTGTTTTTTGTTTTTTTTCCTTTCTTCCAAGCATGTTCTCTTTCTTCAAATTTTGATTTTTCCCATGCACTCCTGAAAGGACAGTCTTCTCACTGAGACTCACCTAACAGCAAGATCTTTAACTGCTGTATATATAAATGAACAACAAAAGGAATAGAAAATATCTGTGTGGGTAATCACATCATTTGTATACTTTCATCTAGTTTAACAATATTGTTTAGACTTTCAGATAAACACTTGCCTATACCGTGCACTGAAGTTGTCACTGTTCAGAGTAACACTGATGTAAATTATGACATCTTCAGTTTAAGGGGCATGGCTATATCTAAGGGAGGCTCCATGCACTTGAGCAGGTCCAGGATTTCACCTGAGCTTTAACAGGGATTCCTTTTATGTTATCTGCAGGTGTTTAAGTCAAGGTTTAACTTGGCTTTTCTTCAGTAGCTTGCATTTTTCTGTTCAAAGTAGGCAATTAAGAAGGTTGGTATCATCAAGAAAAAAAAATGCAGTATAACAAAATATGGGATTGTATATGGCAGAAAGGCTACTGAATTAGTACTATTTCTAACATTTGAGTGTAGGAAAAGGCTACAGTAAGACCTTTCCTAACCTTCAGTTAACTATTTGACTGTGTTATTTTACATATGTTCTAAATAGCAAAATAATAGTGAGGGGGAGGAAAGGGCCCCCTGTGAGCTTATGCTGTTTGCAGAGACTTAATTCATGAGTACATTCAGAAAAAAGAGTAATTCTCTGTAGTAATTGTATGCTATTAAATATCTGTCAGAGACAGGGACACAGTTTAGTCACAGTTATGGTACTTTCCAGTTGTTTACCATTTGGATGACAAATAAGCTTTTGCAGAACTGAGTGAACTTAGTAAGAGAGCCTTTATTAGAGAAACTGTGTTAATAATTGATTTACAGTGTGTACTCCACCACTTTCTCCACTTTTCTCCATTCCCTCTCTGATAATGCAGTCCACAACATCCTACTAAATCTGCGTAACTTCAGGCAAGAGTAATCATTTGATAAGAGTGTGAAAGTAGAATGTAAGGATGCTGTGATCTGTACTCAGATGCCAAGCAAGGTGCAAGGTTACAGCAGGTGTGTCAGCATGGTTCCGGAGGCACCTAGCATGGGTATGGACCAGTGGACCAGATTTTCTGTGGCTTGAATATAACAAGCAGCGTAAAGTTTCAGAATGCCTTTGCATTCTTAATTCTGAAATTGCAGAATTGTTGAGCTCCTTTCAGAGTTCCAGAAAGAGAGTTTAGGCGAAATGTGACATTTTGTTTTACTCCAAGGTACTGTCCTGCTTCTCTATACATGTAGCTCTTTTGTAGATTCAAGGAGTGATCCATTCTGTTGGTGAACAGCTGTACTTTCTTGAGTTTAAATGTCTCCCAGTGCAGCTGTTACACTGTTAAGTAGTCATTTGCTGGGCTTATGGCATTAGCTAGGATAGAATTTTGTCAGCAGCTGGTGAAGGTCAGGCTTTAGAACGGATCTGAATCAGAACTGATATAGGTCTGATCTGCCTCTTCACTCCTGGCTTGCTTTGCTCATTAAGTTATTACATTACTAAGATAATTTCTATGCTTTAACAGCATTTTGGTTGCAATTTTTTTTCCCCACTTTTGACAAAGGCTGTCCGTTGTAGCTGAATTTTATCTGCTCAAACCTAAATATTATTGCTAAGTGTAATTGGAATGCAGAATGTTTGGGAGGTGATAAAGAGGCAGAGGGGAAACCAACCAAGGACTAAGTCACCTGAATGTTCTTTTCTGTCCCATGGCAGGCAAGATTTTAAACAGTACTAAAGAGGAGAGAAAACTTGATGCCTTGATAGCAATTTGTCTACTGCAGTGGTAGCTTTTCGTACCAACTTTTGATACTGGACTGAAGGAATCTGAAGTGTCTGCCTAGTTTCTAGCTGTTGCATCTCTAGGCTATGCCATGCTTGACCATGCTGTACTGCAGATCTTTTCTGTATTAAAAGAACATTTTTTTGGACTTACTTTGTAGGACTACAAAGAATGTATGACTACCACTCTTTTACTTCAATGGCTTCAATGTTTAAATTTCCTCCTCCATTACAGATGAAAAACTGTGGCATATATTTAAAAAATGTATCGTGTTTGAGAGGATGATGTTCATAAGAATGTTCATTATTCACCTAGGAATTTTGTGATTTCAGAGACTACTGAGCACAAAAAATAAGCGCATATGACGTCTTGTAAATATCCACTACCCTGAAAATCATTTTTAAAACTTTCTCATGTGATATAAACCAGATTTTGTTTTTTTCTGATACATACAAAAAAATGTTTTACAAACATGAAAGTAGGTGTATCAGCTCCAGTGCTAACGTTACTGTGCTGAACATGGGAGCCAGCCAGTGTGTTTTTTATTTTTAAATCCAGTTCTCAAAAAAAACACAGACTAAGAAAATAAAATCACTCTTTTCTCAAATATTTATTTATTTCCTTACTTGAAAGAATTTTAACAGTCAGTTTTTTTGCTAGTTAACCACACTGCAATAAAATCCTTCTCCAAAGATCATGCCTTTGTTTATTTGTTTGTTTCATAGCATTGTTAGGAATGAACAATACATTGGCAGCATCTAGTATAAATTCTTGGTTTCTAAGATGTCTCTGGTGAATAGTTTATCAAATTTACCATGTATTCTATAATCTTTAGTTACAGATTACTTTTCTATGCAAGTAAATGGTCTGTGCCCTTCCTGACAAATCCTGTTGGTGCCTAAAATGTTTATCTCTTCTTGACTGAGAAGCCAGTGCAAGAAAAGATAGATATCTTAAGATATTATAAAACCTTATTACAATTCTTAAATCTTAGTATGAGGATTGTGAAATTTTGTCAGTAATGCCCTTTACTTCTGTCTATTTTTTTCCATGACCTTGCAACCAACATGTCTTCAATGTACATTTCGTCAGCATCAAGAAGAAAATAACGTTGACTGGGGATTTTACCAATGCTCAGAAATACCTAAATGTGAGGGTCAAGTGCATGGGGCCATGCTCTTTTCAGTGAGATGCCCAGAGACAGAATAAGGGGCACTGGGTACAGTCTGGAACACAGGATGTTCCATACCAAGGGAAAACTTATTTACTTTGAGGGTAACAGAGCACTGGAAAAAACTGCCCAGAGAACCTGTGGAGTTTTCATCTTTGGAGATATTCAAAACTTGCCTGCACAACCCACTGTAGAGCCTGCTTTAGCAGGAGGTGGATAAACGATTTCCAGAAATCCCTTCCAACTCCCATAATTGTGTGAGATTCTGTGATTGATGAATCTCTATTTGTACTGTTGTGGAAAGAGCATTTGATGATGCCCACAAAAGATGAAGCAAGTTTGCACGAACAGTGTTAGTGCTGGATTTGCCAGACCTGGAGTTTTTGATCTTGCAGTCTTACTATCAATATATCAGAAGTCTTATACTTGTTGATGTCCACAATTTGTAGCGCAAAGCAGTAGGAAGTGTAGAATCACAAAGCATTTAAAAAAAATGCAAAAGCTTATTTATTCAATTAGAAACATTTTGCACTGTGGAAGTGTTTTTATTCCTTCAGAGGGATGTTTGCAGTGTTGAGTCAAGGTGCTTCTGCCTCTTTCTACAATGTGAGAAGCGAATAATTTTATTTTAGAATCTTCTAACCAAACAATTTCTGTAATAGTTACAGGCACTTATCTGAGAGACAGCAGATGTCTCAAAAAAAATGCAGCTTTGATCGAATATCAGTCTTTCCAACATCCACATTCTTCTTGTTCAGCTTATTGTCTGAGTTGGCAAGCTTGGTGAGCCTCTGCACGAGGAGAAAGTTGAGCATCTTTAGGTATCCAAAGGAGCCTGTTAATGTACCTACGGGTGTTAGTGTTGGAAGAGAACAGAGAACCAGCTATGGGATGAAGAAAACTAAATGGCATTAAAATCACTGAAACAGAAGAAATAATAGAAAAATCCTGGGAAAGAAGAAAGTAAGGAGCTCCTAATGTACAAAGTAAGTCAGAAGAAACAAGAGCTACAAAATAGGGGATTCTGTGTAGGTATGCTCAAATAGCCTGGGGTCATTTTTACCAAAGTGCAGGGAAGGATCAAGGAATTTCTCATACAAATCCCTTCTCCTCCTGTCTAATGTTTTCTTTCAAAACTTAGAAAAGAAATAACATAATCTGACAAATCAAATATGTATGAAGCTCTACTGTGCGGAATCATTTTTAGGTTTAGTGTAAATATATTGAATATTCGATGTATTTTCACTCTACTGATGTGCAGTAAGACTTCTAAAGACCTGCACTGTACAGGGAAAAGGCTTTGTTCACACAAAAAATATTTGTTCTTAGAAGCCAGAAATGAGTTCTCTTTATAAACTGTACTATTTCAAGGCATGTTTAGCAGATCCAATTGCAAGACCTGTTTTTTCCTGCTTTTCCCGGTGGAAGTTCCTCTCATCTGAGGTAACCAGGATAGTAGCGATTAGAGTTGGTGCTGAGCAGGGTCAACCTGGGACTCTTTCCTAGTACTCTAGAAACTCGGGTAGATAAGGGCAAAGACATCGATGTCATTTGTTTTGTATTGTGGTTTGTTGGTTGTTTTGTCTTGTTTTCCTGCTCAAGAAACCCATTCAACTGCACACTTATCGAAGGAGGTAGGAAAGTTAGTTCCCTTTTGCATGGTCTTTGGTTCCTTTCCTAGATGCAGAGATGAAGAGGGGAAAATATCTGGCTTTAGTATAGCCACACTGAAATCTGTTGTAGAAACTGAGGCATTGAGGATTGATCCTGAAGTTCCCTTTGTGACGGGTTCCCTGTTCCTTTGTGATGGAAATCTTGATCTTGTCTAATACGTGTAGGGAAAACAGCTGGTCTATTCTGCAAAACAATGCCATTATGTCTTAGTCACAGTTTTTATGGTTCCAGATACTAGCTTGCAATTAGCACAAAAAGAGCTCCCATCAGGATTGGCAAGAAGATAAGGCATCCATTTGGTGGCTCTCTAGAGTTGAAGATTATTTTTGGAACTTTTGTATCGTATTTACAGGCTAGTAAACCAAAGCAGTATTACTATAAATTATAGAGATCTAGACATGAAGTAGTAACTTTTTTTTTCCTATGTGCTTTCTTTCCTGCAGATTTGTAAGCAAAACTGAAAATATTGGTTTTTTTTTTTTTTTTTTTTTTTTTTCTTCATTTCAGTGGACAGAGCTTTAAGATAATGGTGCATTGGAGTGTAACCAAAATAGGCATCTGAAGGCCCAGAATTGTTCCATGTTTCCTAGGTCTTTTTGTAAAAGAGGAGAGGTCTGGTTTTGAGGGTTTTTTCATTCCTGCCCCACCTTTCTGAAGATACATATGCTCTCCCTCTTCAGTTTTGAGAAACACCCTCAGGGCATCCTTTTTATTTGAATTGATTTTCTGGATGTTTATCTTTTTCGATCTGGCCATGAAAAGCACATCTGGTTCCTATTTTAATCAGTATTCCAGGGGGAGCAACATCATATTATAGAAGACTAACAATGCTAAAATAATAATCCATAATGATGCAACTTCTGGTAATTTAAAACTGTTTTATCCACTGTTTGTAGAAGTGTGTTAATGATGTAGGCCAACTGATCTCTTTTTAGATTAAACTCACTTTGGGTCCTAATAATAGAGAAACGTCTGACATCCACATAGACAAACCCTGTGAACTGTCAGGAATTCCTGGTGTTTTTTTAAATGTCTGAATGTTTTAGTATTTATGGAAAGTGCCAAACCAAAGGTTGTGGAAACCAAAGCAGTCTGTTGAGAAAGAAAATCGGTGAAGCAGCCCCTGTGTTTGTTTACTGGTGAACTTTTGCTTTTAGAGATGATTGTAGGGTTGGAGGTCTTAGCCATGTTTTTCTATACTTTGTTAGCTGATTTAGTACTTGGCCTATGCACTGAGCCTGCCAGAAAGCAACAGTGATTATTTTATTACAAGGCTGTGTGCTAGCAGCTCAACTAGGGTGCCAAACAACCTTCAGGTGGTAGCATTTTTTTCCCATGTTTCTTGGTTTGAGTCAGCGGCAATGAGAGACTATTATCATTTCTTGGAGTTATGCATACATACGTACTTTAGGCATCTATGTAACACTGAAACATGATATCTGTGAAATTCTCATGAGTTTGTAACAGTCAGTAAAACAGCAGATTCCAACACCTAATGTGAAATGGTAAGGTTTGTTGAAGTGTTGACCTACCTCAGTTATATTTCATGTATGTCCTTGGTATGACCACAGTGCCGTGTCAACGCTAGGCTTTCACATAATTGCAGAATAATCTGACGAAGTTCTCCTTTAGAAATAACTTTAGCAGGTGGAGAGAATGTGTATTTGAGTTGAGAAAGCTCTTATTTCAGAATATCAAGCCCTTTCATTAAGCCTTCATAATATTTCTTGGAATTGTCACTTTAATATATTCCTGCTTCTCTCTTCTCCCTGGTTCATCAAAGTTCCTCGCTGAGGCAGGATGTGGTGTATTTTAAAATTGACGGTCTAATTTAATATCAGTGTGATTCAGTCAGGAGTGACATTCTTGGCAGGATGATATTAATTACTTTAGAGACTAAAATTCCATGTCAAAGTTGTGGCTCATGACCTGTAGTACTTTCTGTTCTAACCTGGTTTTAAGGAAAGCTAAAGCCTGGAATAAAAAGAAAAAATTAAAGTTTTGCAAATTCTCTTTTTAGACAGGAATAGTTAAATTGAGAGCAATGTGACTGCAGCCACCATCAGTGGAATTCTTCTAAAGGTCTGTGCTCCTGGTAGGAGAGAGCATGAAGGAGGTACAGAAATGAAATTCAGCAGTTGGTGTCTCTAATTTATTAAGAAGTACCAATCTTAATTTATTTTGTAATTGCAAGCCTTAATATAGGAAAATGAGCAACAAATGGTTAATTTCTTAATGCTTCCATGATATCATTCCTGAGAGCAAAATAAGCTATTTTTTTTCTCACAGGTTTAAAAGAGCAAATTATATAAAAAGCAAAGCACTGGAGTCTTTAGAACTTGCAGAACAGAAAAATTTAGAATTTTATTTGAACTTCTGTAAATAATCTATACATATTTATTATATATAGATACATTTGTATAGATATATCTCAAATCAGAATATCGGGTGATGGATATCCAGCATCTACATTAAATTGGGAAAGCCACAATACTTCTCATTGCTTGATGCTTTTGTTTTGCATTTTTAAATAATCTAGAAACAAGTGCATGAATGCTATTGCAACTCTGTTGGCCAAAGAAATGCTTTGAATACCTTTGTTCCATCGTCCAGTCAGGCTGATGGAACGTTAGATTTTTAACTTCCCATTTACATGAGAGAGATTGTAACAGGCTATTCCTTGGTGTTACGCTTCAAGAAGTGACTTGCTAGAATGATACGGTTCTTTCTGCTGGTTGAGTCCAATTTTTATAACATCTATGGAGTGGTTACAAGTCTTATGAGGAGCAGCTGAGGGAGCTGGATTGTTCAGTCTGGAGAAGAGGAGGCTCAGGGGAGACCTCATTGCACTGTACAACTTCCTGAAGGGAGGTTGTGGTGCAAAAGGGTCTGGTCTCTTCTCCCAGGCAAATAGTAGGATCCAAGGAAACGGTCAGAAGTTGTACCAGAGGAGGTTTAGGTTGGACATCAGGAGAAACTTTTTATCTCGGAGGGTGGTCAGGCACTGGAATGGCTGTCCAGGGAGGTGGTGGAGTCGCCGTCCCTGGCAGCATTCAAGAGGCATCTGGATGAGGAGCTACGAGAGATGGTTTAGTGCTTGTGGTACTAATAGGAATGGGAGGGTGGTTGGACTAGATGATCTTGCAGGTCGTTTCCAACTTTGTGATGCTGTGGAATATTCTTCACGCTGATACTGAACTGATTGTTTCTGCAGCACACGTCGGAAGTGATCCCACATTGCTGCCAGGCATGGATGCATTTCAGTGGTAGATAAATGGAAATATTACTAGCCACTTCTTACAAAGCTCCTTTAGAACCATCGTATTTTGTAGCTATTATCTTTCTTTGACAGTTGTTTATATAAAAACAAAAACTTTAGAGATACTTTCTTGTGTAGTGGGGAGGGAGAGTGGAATTACAGAACTGTAAATAATGGAAAGATGGAAGATTCTCTGATTTGTTACTTTCGTGAATTGGATTTTGTTTGACCTTTATTCCTATTTTTTTTTTTTTTTGAGGTATTTCAGCTGTATTTCATAAACTGTTCTCATCGTTAGAACGTTCCTATTTGAAAGTATTTTCTTGAGACAAAAATACTTTTGATTCTGCTGAAGGAATGGGGTGGAGAATCCAATTTCACTGTCTCTTTGGCATACTTAGATTTCCTTAGTAGCCAATCTCAATCTATGAGTACTAAACCAAGTTTCCAACCTGGGAATTTTTTCAGGACATAAATGGTTTGCACTGGCTACTGCTTTCAGTGTTGAAATTATATCCTGAATATGAACCACATCTGTCTGTCAGTGCTCTTTCTTTAATTTCTATATTCTTTTGACTGAAGTTCTTTCCTCTGGAGTGTTTCCCGTGTGTGTTATGATTGAACTTTTACACGAGCTGTGTAATTGCTTTCAAAATACAGCATAACTGTGTAGATAACAAAAAAAAAAAAAAAAAAAAAAAAAAAAAAAAGCCAATACATGCACGTGATTTTCTTTGTATTATTACAGTATTTTTAGGAACAGAGTACGTTCCTAAAAAATAAAACTCATTCCCAGAATGAGATAAAGCCTTGGTAAATGATGAGGGGTCATAGAACGTCTTTGATTTTTAAGAGCAACATTTTATCATTTTATTTTTCCCACCATTTTATTTCTCAGCTAGTTGGAACTCAAGTAGTTGTAGTTTCTCACAGCTCTATCCTGGACATCAGTACCAGAACAAGTGCTCTCTTTCTTGCCAAACTTTGTTAGCATGCATCCTCTCCACCTTCTCCCAGTAACAATCACAAGATCCACCTTCCGCTTTGGAAGATACTGCTGTCTTATTTAGAGAAGGCAGTTCAATTTTTGCCTTCTGTCTGAACCATGACACCTTTGGCTGGTGAAACAGAGGGCTCACAAAAGTAGTGACCTGGAGTCTTCCAGATAAAAATCTGGAATTTTCCAGCACAGATAGGTAAAAAAGAAACATGGGGGTGGGAGAGAGGCTGAAAGAAATCTTTGGCATGAATCTCCAATAGTTCATCAAACAAGGTTAGTATTACCAAATCCATAATAGAATGAAACTTACTTTATTCACTAAAGCTAAATTTATAATTTCTCACTTTCATTAATAAGCATACTACTTAAAAATCTGGTTTAATACAGCTTTTACTTCTTTATATGGATAAAAATCATTAGTTTTATTTTTTCACTGCAACAAAGATGGAGATTATACTGTATCATATGATTCCTCTGTTCTGGAACAGAAAACCCACCTGACTTCAATGATTTTCTTAAAAACTGATGGTATGATAAAGTCACCCTCTTGAGCAATCAATATTAGAAGATAAGAATATTAAGAGCAGCTTTATTGTACAAAATGAAAGTAGAGAAATGATCTCTGCTTTATCAAAACTTTACATATTCTAGAAACAGACGCCCTTTCAAATCAATACAAAAAAATTCCTGGATATTAAAGTTTCAAACAGTAACAGCTGTCAGAAATCAATCCGTCTTGATTAACTGCTTTTGGAATAAACCAGATTTACCTCAAAATTAAACATCATCATAGAATGAGTTCCTAAAATCGATGCATTGTTTTTATACTTAGTCCAAGGAATTCAAGTTGATAGAGAATTCATTGAATGTTTATTGCATAGTTCATAATATAGGAAGTCTTTTGTAACTGAAGTTAAATTCCACCTTTGTCCATGTTTGCAGAGTGAGGAACATTTACCCCAGCTTGTATATTCCTTCGTAAAAGGTAGATGTAAACATGAAAACTGAATATTTAGAGATGGAGTTTCAAACTGTAGGAATATGCCTGGTATCTTGGAGCTGGGCTCCTTCTAGATCCTTCACCACATGCCTGCAGTTCACAAGCAATTCCCTGCCTGCCTGCACCTGTCCAGGCTTTTTGCTATTCAGAGAATACATCTGTGTGTGTGGCACCCAGGCAGTTCTTTAAATAAACTTTAATTTCTAGTGCCTTCTGGGCACCAGGAACCAGTGTATTGAGAGACAGGGAGAGCACCGCATTTTTCCAAGCTGTGATTTAAAGTAGTGAAAAGCTCAAATTATTTCTTACTCATAATTCTAATTTTAGCCATTCATTTTTATTAATTAGAAACATATGGCTGACATGTATTTTGTGTGACTGAAAGTAAGATGCAGGCTTGCATACTTACATCTGGAGGAGGGGGAAAAGAATCGTAGAATCGCTCAGATTGGAAAAGACCTTAAAGATCATTGAGTCCAACCAAGAGGATGATCTGTGGTTTATAGCCCATCTGTGAGAGGATTTCAGTTTTGACTTTCCATTCAACTCAGAAGTAAGGACAAAGAGAGGGTTCCTGAGTAGTAAAATACAGGTTGGAAACTGTGAGAAGAAGGTGTAGGTTCACACCTAACCCAATAATGTTCTTGATAGTGACCAGTGCAGTACTGAGGAGCAAAGAAGACAGCCTATCTTTCTGTAGTATCGGTTTCCTCTGCACGCTAAAACAGATTAACTCTAAGCAGATAGGAAATGATATGAATGAGTTACTACATCCTCCACTCACCATCAATTTGATTAGCTGAAAACTATGTCAGTCATCAGAAAAGAGCCAGTCTGCAGACAGATGGGGGGGAGAGGGAATAAAACAAGCCAAAAAAAAAAACACCAAACAAACAACAAAACCAACCAAACAACAACCCACCAACAAAATACTGCCTGGATTATTTGGAGGAAATAGCACTAGTCTTGAATTTTGGGTGCCATTGGATGATAAGCAATATCATTAGTAGTTATTCTGAGTGCAGCTGTGGTGTGACTTTTCAGGAATTAACCGATCCAAGTATTCTCAGATTCACATGGCTTTCATGTTACAATTTACAGGAAAGTGTTTGTTTGCAGGTGTCTCCACTTTAATGATGAGAACGAGGAAGTAAACCAACTCAGTCTATAAAAGCAGTTGCATTCAATTTAAGAAAAATACATTTATGATGTACTCTAGTCAGCCTGAAGTAAATAATTATTTTTTTTCTTCAGATGTCACAACTTATATATTTTCTTTGGGTATTCATTTTGGAAGCAGTCCTTCCAAGCTAGAGATAACTATATTGGAGGCACTTAATTGGGTATTGATAGTACTGAAGAATCTCAGCCATGTACAACTTAGAGTAATTACAACTTAAAAGTAATTAAATAGGAAAATGGACCAACATACATGTTCAAGAGATGTTGCTCTCTGTCACTGAAACTGCCTTTCTCCTTCTCCACTGTGCTTCTGAAGATATGCTGGGTGGATTCAATGTGTTCCAAGACAGAGACAAGCCTGAAACTGAAGGTGTTCATAGAAACAGTCATTCTAGTAATCCTTTTTTCCTTGTTTTACCAGTTTGTAGTTGATTTGAGGTAAAAGTTGTTACATATATGGTGTAATGTGTACCTAGGTGAACTTGGCATAACATGCGTAGGTGAAAGGAGATGTCTTTGCTAATCCTTTTCTCTGGAAGGTAAATGTGCTGTGTAAAGGACCTCACAAAAATTGAGTCACAAGTATCTTAATTGTGTATGAATGATTGTGTTCTAAAGGTTTTTATGAATATAATCAGCTGCTGTATAATCAGCATACTGTAATTGCTTTTAGTCTGTTGTTTTACATTGATATCCTGAATTGCTGTGAAAAGTCATTTAGAAGAAACTTGGGGAAATGAAAAGTACATGAAGTTCAGTGTAATGAAACTTGTATGGATACATTCATAGTCTTATTGTGATAGATTCTAACCCAAGTTATTTTCTCTGTAATGATGCTAGCATTTGGTAAAAGCATTTTCTTTCTAATGCTGCTGTTTTGAAATGTGTGTCCAAGTCAGAGCAGAGCTCAAAGGGAGGAGTCCTTTTCCTCTCTAGGGAATTGTGTTGTCCCTGCTGATAACTGCACTAATTAAGCTGCTAATTGTCACAGCCACCACACTGTCTTTCACAAGTCTGTAAATCTTTGCTGGTTAACTTCATCACAGTGCTTTTCCCTTGTTTAGAACTGAACACAGATATGATCAGTGTTTTATTTAAGTATCTAACACTTTTCAAGCACAAGATCCAGTAATACTGATACAGATGGGTGTATTATTTTTGTTCAAGTATCGATGTCGATATTCAATAATGAGTTAAAGCCAAATTTGTATCTTTCAGGAAAGTGGTGTGCTCTCCTAGTAATTTTAATGAATTTACATCAGAATTTCAGAAAAATTTACAGCTCCATTTTAGAAAAATTGGGAACTTATTTAAGTGTTTTATCAGGTCCTCATCAGCTGATTGTTGTATTCAAAATTAGTGTAATAATTAGAACCATAATGGAGGGTAGAAAGGCCTTGAAGTATTTAATCATTTACTGAGGGGAGAGGAGGCAAATTGAACTCCTAAAGCCTCTTGGAAATCTGCTCTTTCAGCCAAGTGTATCTTGAAATCTAAATAGCAGTAATGGAGAACAGAGCATTTGTACCTATGTTCTTTGGCTGGAGGTGGGTGGTTTTTCTGTGCATGAGATCAATTTGAGTGACTGAGATATCAACATCCATTTCTCAAGAGTTTGCCACTGTCAGCTTTTTTCTGCCAATACTCTCACTGTTGTTAGTCATAGTTACATGCAGTATTTAATCAAAAAGGCAGATAAAGTGTATACATACATACATACATTCAACTCTTCCTCACAGAAACATGATATGAATGAAAAATTTCCTTGCCTAGATGTGCAATGAAAATATTTTTTTTAGAAATGCGTTGCAGTACACAACACTTCTGCAATTTCAAAAAATTTCAAGTTAGATTAGGTGGTGAATAAAAAAAAGACAGCAAATTTATTTTCATTGTGTACTTAGCCAATTTCTGTTCCCTAAAATGTCCTGCTCAAGGCTGTTCACATATTCTGCTAATATTTCCATAGCTGAAAATAATGAGAGTTTGTTTTCTTCCAACATGCAGGCAGAAAGGTTCTGGAAGCATTCATCAACCATGTAATCTCTCTGACAGTGCACACAGCTCTAGTGGAATTTCCTAGATATGCATGCAGTAATAATTTCCCTCATCTCGTAGAATAGTTGGGGAGTGGAGGACATTGAAATAGTTGTTTGTGTTTTGGGTTTGGGGGTTTTTTGTTCATTTGTTTTTTACTATTAGCTATAGATACAGCCTCACTTTCAATTCTTTCTTTCTTACTTTCCTTTGTAAGTATTTAATGACATGCCATGATAACTAATGATTCTGTAGACACTTTTTTTTTTTTTTTTTTAACCAAAATGATCAAAAATATTTTTTGTGGTTAAATGCTTTTATTTAAGCTGAAAACAACAGCAGAGTAAAAACTTAAGTAAAGCAGTTTGTGCGTGATATCACAGCAGGCTCAGAGTTTGTTCTAAGTTTCTGCATGCGAAGCTTCTATGAAAATCAACAGAAGCTGCATGTGAAGAGGTATTGCAGAGTCCATTCTCAGCTTAAAGATTATGAAATAAATATTTTATTTCAGGAAAAAATCGGATTTTAAGTTTAGGACAAAACTGTACCTGGATTTCCATATGACTTTGTAAGATGTCAGTTTACTTCTGATTATGACCAGCGTAGCCTGCTTAGGTAATCGTCTCGAGCAGTGTGCTCATGTGGCTGTTCCTCTACACCCTGTTGGTTTATAAGGCTGTTTTCTGATTTGGCTCTACCAGATCTGAGCTATTTTCAACAGTCTTCTGAAAATTTATTATAGCTAATGTGATATTGTTTCCAGCTGTCTCTACCCAGTACTGTTATTAAATACTGGAAGATAAGGCAACCAGATCACTTTCTCTATCAGACTTTGACACTAGGTCATGGGAATTAATAATGTTCAAAATGTATCTCAGTTGGAAAAGCCCGCTGGAGATCTCAACCAGCAGCAGATGTTAAAGCCAAACTGATCAAATTATTACCTTGCATCGCAGAAGAGGAGAAATATTCTGGAGGCCAGTCATGACATTTGGTCTTTCTGGGTGGCCTGCTTGTCTCCTCTCAGCCGATACGCTCTAAATCCTATTCAAGACACTTTCAGGTCATTTGAGCTAGCAGCAGCAGATGTTGTTCCTTCCCACCACACATTAAGAGATTGGTGAGGTAAGATGTTAGCAAGATACTGAGAATGACTGTATCTGAGCTGATACAGTCAGACTTTTAAAATTCTTGTTGTTGCTGCTCTGTTTTCTAAGGACAAAATATAGCTATCTGGAAAATGTCCATGCTGCCTCCTAATTGTAATTCCTAATCACCTTCAAGCTAACGCTGAAGGTGCTATACAAGAAATAATATTGAAACAACAGCAACTCGCCAGATCATTGCTTGTTCACCAGAAGCAGCTGATTCAAAACACTCTGTGCTAACTGCAAATGGTATGCACTTCCAGTTATTGCTGATATTGCCACTGTGGTCCTGGGATCAACAGCCATTATGTGTCTGCTTAAACACTTATTTGTGAGGTAAGGATTATGTACAGCTCATGTGAATAGTAATTAAACATTATGCTGTGTATAGATTGCAGTGTCTGACAGCTTCAGGCTTCTTGAAGAACCACATCCCTATTCTTAAAACCACTCTTCATTTGGGAGCACGTCCGGCACACCAGATGTTGTGGTGGTGGTGACAGTACAAATTGCAGTCACAGCTGAATATTTTAATAATATATACTTTTAATTTAATTAAAAATACTTTAAAGCAAAGAAATCTACCAGACAGGCTGGTATGTTAAAGCTGTCAGGAGCAGAATGCTTGAAATAATCTGAGGAAGAGAGAAATAAACACTATTGTTATAGTTTGCACATGTAAAAAAACAAAAAACAGAAAACCCTAAACATCTCCTTAATTGTGCTACATTTTTATATGCCATGATGTTCTGTTGATGTGCAGGCACAAGGGGGTAAAAATGAGATCTGATTTTTTTTGCACAAGTTGATGGAAGATGGAGGCTTGTGCCCTGAAATCAGCAGAAGGGTACTATCTAAATGTACTTCTGAAGATGCTAATGCTAATCATGGAAACTAAACTTCTTACGTGCTGAAATAACATTTCAGAACTCTTCAATGTTAATGCGTTGCTCTGCTATTCTGGTAGAATTCATTTGCTTTTTCTGCCTCTTCCTTCCACTAGGGCAGAGTTCTACCAAGAGTAGAATTTCAACAGCTGTATGCTGATGTTGGCTGAATACATCGCTACCGAGAAAAGTTGTTTACTTTAACCTTCAGGTTTCTGTTTTGCTTAAGGACTGAGTTAAGTGAGGTGCACTCCATTGAACATCTTGGTATCTTAGTCTGTAAAGAAGCTCATTTTTCCAATGATTAAAAAAAAAATAGAGGGAGCACAGCTGAGCTTCATCTGGTTAAATTGTGTTGTAAAATCATCTCTCAGAACATTATAGAGTAATATAAAATGTTTTACAAAACTTATATTAGAAGTTTTGGTTATAGTATATAAACTTGAAAATATTGAATTCAGAAAATAGGAGTTGTTATGCAGTAGTTTGGAAATATTAAATGAGCAGAACTGGGAAAAGGAACCTCAGTTCCTTCTCCCAGAATGTCATGTGAGCTTTCTGCTTGCAAGATGTTTTAATATACAAAAGCCTTCAGCTATCTATTGCAAGATGTTGTGTTATAAGTTCTCTGATTACTTTCTAATTTTAAAACAAATGAGACCAGCAGAACATCAGATTAAACTTTTGAAAAAGGAAAACAAAATAGAAACGGCTCTTCATACATTTTTCATAAGCACCAAAGGGCACTGTTAAATACCAAATTTTTAAAACTTCAAAGATTCCAGAGTTGGTTAGTAGAAAATGTCATAGAGAACTCTAAAATGCAGTCACCACCTCTGTGGTTCCTCAGCCACAAAATGCTTGTGGCCAGGAGAGACTTCTGTGGAAATATCACAGTCATCTTCAGGCATCTCATATTGGTCAGAGTTGGAAGTAGGATACTGCACTGCATGTACCTTTGGTTTGACTGAGAGGAGCTATTCTTACATTCTGTTATACAAAGAAATCATCCAGATGTTGGCTTTTTTTTTTTTTTTCCTGTTAAGAGAAGTTGGAATTTAAATCATTATGTGTATATCAGATACAGTAATTATTTCTCTGATATTCAGGCTCTCAGTATGTTCATTTTGTCTTTTAAAATTTTCTTCTGAGATCACAAAGTCTAATCCACACATTTTTGTATTTAAATAAGGAAGAATTAATAGCAAATCTTGTTTGTTTTTTTCTTAATTCTCTAATTCCATTCTTATAGCCCATACTTCTTAACTCCACAGGCTTGCCTCGAAAAGCATCTCTTTCTTGTGTTCTCTGCAAGTTTTTGAGAAGAGTCAGTAGAAATAAGTGGTATCTGGTTTCTCAAAGCTGTTCTTAATTTTGATGTTATAATGACATTTAGATAACAGTTTGAAATATCTTTCCATCATTGACTTCTTCTTGAGTGTCCAATTTTTCAATCTCCCTTCTCTGTCTGATGTGTTGTTTTGTGGTCTCCTTATCCTGTGCTTAATCCCTTTAGTATTGAATATCTTTCCTTGTAATCTTCCTTGGGTCACCAGGTCTTTCTTTATTTAACAAATCCATTTTCCTCCAAGGCTCGCAGGACCAGTAAGGTAGAAAATTTCAGTTCGCTGAAACAGGGCTCGTTGTGTTTGTACCATCCCTGATTTTGAGTTCCTTTTTTAATTAGGGAGGTGATAAGCTGTGCATCTTTCTTCACTGACAAAATACAGGCTTATGAATCTCAATGAGGTGGAACAGAATCTCCTCTGTAGAAACCCTTCTTCACACCCTTCGGCCACGATGGCAGGAGCACCACTTCTCAAAGGATCTTCTCTTTCCTTCTTTTTAAATTGAAGTCAGACTTTGAAAAGCATTATTTGTAATTCATTCACATCTGGAAAAGAAAACTTCAAAAGTTAGAAATTGCCACACTTCATCTGAGCAAAGAGCAGCACTGCTGTCTAATCAGAGGCAGTGTTTCTTATTTTAATGGCAAAGGTTGGACTGATTTTTCCCATGTTGCCCTGGCTTTCAAGAACTTGCACAGATCTCAGCCACAAGGTTCCTTGCAAGAGTTAACAATTAAAAAGCCTGCTAATGGTACTGTTTTCAAATGATTTCTTTGGGAAACAGTGAGTGAAGAGAGGTGCATCTCTGAGCCTATTTGGATGTCAGTGTGCTGCCAGTCATGATACAGTAAAACAGATTTCAGCTTAGTTTGGGAGGTTGTCATGCCAAGTATGGTAGTTGCTTTTGAGCAGCAAAAGGATGCAGGTGCTTCGTGGAATGAGAACAGTTAAAAATCTCCAAACGTGCTTTTAAAGATTGCTTTAAAGATTTCTTCTTTAATTTCTTAAGAAGTAACAGCTGGTCTTTCTGCTTATTACCAGGTCTATTAGATAATGGTCTAGCTGTATTAGATATCAGTTTGAGACTGACTGTTGCTGCACTCTTCAAAGTCAACCTGCTATATTTTTTTTCACTTTTCAGAATGAATTTTGTAGTCCTGTAGAGAATTTAGTGACAGAATTCAGTAAGCAAACCAACTTTCATTTACAAGCTGAGTCCATTTAACATTTTTGGCAAATAATTTTGAGCCATATAGAAAATGTTAACCTCTCCACTGTTCAGAATGTATATGCATTCTGCTTCTCCTCGATCTCAAAACCATGTAGTATTTGTTAATGAGAAGCTGTCTGAAGTCCTTGTTTTCATACTAAGCTGCAAATATATCTCTCTGTTGAAGTTTCACAGTACAGCAATACTGCTTGTAATATAAAATGGGCATTTGTTCTATTTCTGATTCTATACTTTTGCATATACTTAAGTACAAACATACATGCACAAACTTTACTGACTTTCAAAACTGTATTAGTTGACACTTCATGAGAATCTTTTTGAAATACAATGTTTGGTTACATTCAGAATCACAAACAAGTATAGAGACCTTTTGAGAGGCATCAGGGTGCTCCAAAAACTGTAGAACTTTCATTATTAGCACCATCAGAATAATTTCTGAGGCAAGTTTAAATAAAAAAGCATTAACGTATTTTGCTTTATTTTGAAAGGTTAATTTGAAGAGTGATAGATCTACGTATAGAAAAGCAAAGGGTGGGTATAGTATTATATTTGTAAAGAAAAGGGATAACTAAACTAAATCTACACACTACACTTAAAATACAACTCTGTTTGCATCTTCATGACTGAAGTGAAGTTCTTTCCAAAAAAGAATTATGTCTGTGCTCACAAAACCACGAAGGACTGGAAAACTAGAGAGAAGTTCTGCACTTTTCACAATTGCTGATAGCTATGCTTGCAAGCCTTAATTTAGGCAATCACTACCAATTCACTGGTGTTGAAGACAAGAACAATTAACTTTCAAGTTGGAAAGATTGCGGTGATTGTTTGCAAAACACCTGAGCACAAATTGTAATAAAAGAGCAATGACTCCATCCAGACAAAATAGTATTTGATGGTGGGAGTTTCATCTGTGTAAGGTCTTCATTATCCAGACCTCTGGAAGAAGGGCTTAAAAAAAAAAAAAAAAAAAAAAAAAAAAAGGCCGTAAAAAAGAAACTGTAATAATCTTAACAGCTAGATGTTAATGGAAACAGCAAGACTTAATATGTTTCAGCTGATTCAAAATTTAAAATATGATTTTGATTTTCTTTTAAAACAGATAATAGTTCTATGTTTTTCACTATTGTGTTATAGTTACATATCTGTAAATGCAACGTGGCAGACCGAAAACCTTTTGTGCGTGTTAGATTCATATCTGCCACCATTACTATTATCTCTATGAACTGTGAAGATTTAGCATATGCAACGATGAAACAAAACTGGTCGGCATGGAGTTACCGTCATGCTAAATGCATCCAACGTGTACAAATGCTATGCCTCAAGACCTGTCAGAATGAAGAATCAGTGAGAGAATTTTGCAAAGATGTAACTTACTCCTGAATGTCTCTTACTTCTTTTCCAACTTCCTTCTCCTTTCACTCCTTTTCGTTTTCCTTGCCAGGAACTGAGTCCTGCTGTAGAGAATGCACTAATTCCTTAGCGGTAAGGGAGAAATCAGATAAAATGAATGTCTGTGGGGCTCTTCTCTGTAGGATGACATGTTGTAAAAATACAACTGTATTCTGAAAAGTGACTCTTGAGATGGCATCTTGGGAGTGAGTGGGGGAAGGTTATGTTTATTATCTGTTAATGACTTCCAGATAGAGTTTGCTCAGTTTGCAAGTTAAGGGAAAAAAAAAAACAAAAAAAAACACCACCAAAAACACCAACCCGCCAACAAACAACCCTTTTTAACTGCCTTCTCTGCAGTCCCAGTTTGAGATTTAAAAACCATGCTGTGCTAATTCTAACCCAGCTATTACTGTCAGCAATAAAAAGGTGCTTAAGGGTACATTGTCTTTTAGTTATACTGTCCATCAGTGGACTGTAAATGAATTTCAATTTTGTTTAATCATTGGTGATTAATTCCTTCTTAATACCTCTATTGAAATGGCTTTTGGACCTACCTACTGTGGAGGAATGTTGAAAGAAGAGGAATAACCCACTGTGCTATTAATTTCACATTGCTGTTATAGATTCACGGGTGAGGTGACAGGAATTACAAAAGCCCTGCTGGTTTACTGACTGTGGTGTGAGCACAGGTTTCTCATAGGTTTGAGTACTTAGCATTCATGTGTAGCACAAATGAGAAAAGGTTGTAGGAAGGAGCTGTGTTTTAATTAAATCAAGTGGTGTAGTTTAGAATACATCAGCTTTCAGATGTGCAGGTTGTTTAGATCCAGCTGTAATGAGATGTTATCAGACATAGAACTAACAATTCAACAAACACTGAGATTAATGTAAGTGTGGCCTCAGACAGTGCTTATATAACAGTGTTGCTGACGTGGGTCATTACAGTAAAGGAGTGAGCATTATCAGCAGTAACGCTTCACTCCTTTCTGTTTCTGCCAGATACGCATTCATTCAGCATGTACTGAAATCTTGTCAACAAAGACCTCACAGCTGCCATCTCAGGCTGCAGGGCTCGGCCACATTCTGAGATGTGGCTGTTCCATGGCTGTGTTCCATCTTCTTGCTGGGCTAGTGAGCTGGTATGTGCACTGTCTGTCTCTGTCTCACTTGCACCAACACAGTAGGATCCTTTGGGGATCAAGGTAGGAGGAGAGAGTCTCTGTGGTGCTTGGCAGCATTTTTCTCTAGTTTTTCCTCCTGTCCAGTCTTTTGGCATTGTACTTTACAGTGGTTATTCTTTTACTCTATGGCAAGAGACCACAAGGATTTGAAATCCCTCCTGATTTTAATCAGTGTAACTTCTGGCCTTGGTACACCTTAAGAGCTCCCAGTCTTCCCTACTTCCATTATGAGGGTATTTGTTCCTCACAGACACTGCACAACAGTAAAATCTGATTTAAATGTCAGGTGAATTCTTGGGCTCAGCCTTTCAGGCCCTTGTCCATCTGCTTGTTGCTGCATGGTTCCAATAGAGTATTTTTGCATGTGCTCGTCACTTCTGCAAGTGGTGGGAGGTTTTCCTGTGGCACACAGATGTCCCAGATAGCACACGTCTGCCACCTTTTTGTGAACAAGGTTCAGATTGTGCTCACTTTGAGTCTGGAGACTAATTTCTTCATTGTCTTTCCTAAATTCATATCTGAGGGCTAAAATGTTGCTGTGCTTATTGGTTTCAGCTGTCTGTAAAACCAAGCCTTTTCAACTATGTTCTCATTTGATTTTAAATCTGAGACATAAAGAGTGTGCATATCTCTGCAGAAGGAATGTGGACTTAACTGATGGGCCATAGAGAGAGTTGTCCAGACAATCAAAATGATTTTCTTCACTGATGATTAGACCTAGCTAGAGCTCCATTCACACCTCCTTGAAGCTCTGCACTTGGGTAGAGTGCCTTATTCACAGTCCCGGAATCCTCGCTTTGCCACAACTCAGACATCTTTTGAAATTATTATTGAGCTTCTGCAGTGGAGTAGTGCATCTCCAGTGATAATGTAGAAAAGGACAAGTTAAAATAAACAATAATTTCCAGTAATTCCAGATTTGAGATGTGTTGCCCAAATGTCACATTCACTACCCACAGTCCTTTTTCTCATTTTCCACAAGTCTCTTGCAAGCCCTGCTATGTGCAGTAGCATTTAAAAGGTGGATGACTCTATGTAATCTGTACTGCTAATGTGTACTACTGGGGTAGAAAATAAACTCCTGATATGCAAGATCCAGACATGGATGTTTGAGCAGATGCCCATAAACCTCATATCTCAGTGTTAAGTAACCTTTCTTCCTATTAGCATTGTATTGTCTTTCTCAGAATTCAGATTAGCTGATGTGGATGTGCTTGGTACATCATCCTCTCCTTCTGCTAGTTTTCAGGATTTTGGAACCTCATTCTTGCACATTTGCTTGGCGGTAGATGAATTGTTCTGAAGGCCTGTGACATAACTGTCACTGCAGGAAAGCATTTTTGAATGGCATTTGTCTGCGCACATCAGAGCTGGGGGAGATAATTTCATTTCACTTTTTGCTTGGCAGTTCTTTGTCCTGCTCTCCATCATCTTTTCTGTGTACTGAGTAGCTGTGTTTGAAGAGAAATTGGTGGGTTTTTGTTTTGTTTTCATTCTTAAAGAAAATTCTTCCCTTTGTGGTTCTATTCATTTGGTGATTTTATTTTTCATTTTAGGAGCTTTTGTATTTCTTTAAGGCAAATGGGGCATGTTAGTGGTTATTTGTAATTCTTATTTTGTTCAGTGGGTTTCCTGTTATGCAAAAATGTAAAGCTTTTCTCACTGTTCTTCCAAACTTTTGTTTTCCTGTCTTGATAGTTTTGTACATCTGTGTCTGCTTTATAACCTGTGGCTAAGACGTACTTGCCCAGTTAAGATCTGGCTTTGTCTTCATGGATGCCTGACTATTTACTGTAAAACTGTGAGTTGCTTTAGAGCTCTTCAAGAAGCATATGGCTTCCTTAGCAGCTTTCCTAAATGGACATGAGGGCACCAAACTATCAAAAAAAAAAATTCAGCATGTCTTTCTTACATACTCTGTTTGTCCAATAGTCGTCTTATTTATTTCTGCCACAGAAAGTGATAAAGGGAGCTTTGCAATACATAAGCTTTGCACTTAGAAAACGTGTGTGCATATGTGTGCATTACATGAAGTGAAATGTTTCTACAGGGTGCACAGTCAAAATCCCGTTAGCAGCTTCCTGTTCAAGCTGCCCAAAGCTGAATACTCACACACCCATGTTTTACAGCCTCTTTTTGCACCTGAGCAGGGCATCAGTCTGGTGAGACTGGATATTTACTCTCCACCTTGTGCCACCTTAGCATAGCAGTCTAGGATTATTAATAATACTTCTCTAAAACAGATGAGATGGAGCTAGGGATCCGTGTTTTATTGCTGACGTTAGTAAGATGTCCTCTTGTTTCCGGTGAATTGACAGATCAGTAGTTTCCAGCAATGTAGTAACTTAGCACCATTGTGCATTAACCGGTTCATTATCGGCAGTGAAATCTCTTTGGTATGGAATTTTTAGTGGGGACAAAAAGTATGGAAAATACATTTTGGTGTCTTAAAGGGATGATGGGTTTGCTGAACACTTCATAGAGAGTATGATGTGTATCCTCTAATAGCAAAAAGGATGTCAGAAGAATAGGAGGACAGCCGTATCTACATATGGCAGTTAATGGAACAGTATGTTCTTTCTATTTCTGTTAGCAGAGGACATAATTTGCAAAGATCTACTTGAAGATAGGAAATATATGGCAGATGAAGAAATAAGTGAGGACTGTGAACATATAAATGATATGCCAAAGGAATCTGAAACTGTAAGAGGTTTGCTTTATTTACTTCTGATGCTAAAAGGAGCACACTGAGGGTAGCTCACTAACAAGAGCCATGTTTCCGTTAATATTTATGAGCTACGTTATTAAAATGGTCTACACAGCAGTGATCTGCATAGTGGTAACGTCAGAACATAGATGATCATAGAGAGAAAACATGATGTGTAATTGGAGAAAATGAGCTGAAATATGAGAGCATTTTTCTCTACTGATCTTAGTTGCAGTAATTTTAGCCGCGGTTTGTTTTTAAAAACGACGAAGTCAGAGAAATGTAATCTTTAAGTTGCACAGATGATACTACTGGTGGCTTTGAATCCTGCTGCATTCATGTTGGATTTCCCTCTTATTAAATGTATTTATACTAGGTTGTATCTTATATTATTTAATTTAGCTCTCCTTTCTGTTGCATTTTGAGTCTTTCAAGTGTTCATGAAAGGAAAATACTTCAGCTTTACATGAGAATTAATGAGTCCGGTGATGGGGACATCTCTTATGTGCTGAACTGCAGTTGAAAATGAAATTATTGTGTGTATTCTCAATACAACCATCATACACCTTGATTTGTATTTTATTTTTTAAAATTGGTTTGTGTAAAATTCTTCATTGATTTAAAATAGTTCAAGATGACTTGCAGGTGTGTCTGTTCTATGCAGAAGACTTGGTCTCATGCCTGCAGTTTTTCTGCTTCAAATTAGGAGAGAAAATCTCTGAGATAAGAACATCACCAGTTTCTGTCACAGTTTCTGGTCCCTGTTTTGATGGGCAGCGCCAGTATAATGATGCACTCCTTTAAACTAGAGTTTCTTTCAACAGCATATTTTCAGCAGAAATATTTGTTAATATACAGGTAGAACTATCTCTTCTCTTCTGCTATTATTTGCAGATAGTTTGATAATAAGCTTTGCAGATTTTTCCTCTCATTTTTAGTCTTCCTGTATTGGTTCAGAATGCAGCCATGTTCTCTTCAGACTTTCTGGCTGATGTCCTTTGGTCTCCTGCTGTCTAAAAAAGCATAAAATAGATAATGCTGGTTCACATTCCGTGAGTGGCAGAACTGATCGTACTAAAGCTTACAAATGACCAAATCCTTTTTGACTCCCAAAATGTAGCATTTTAAGACCTTTCTTCAAAACTTTCTGCCAAATTGGCTTAAACCAGCTGGGGCAAGAAGGAGAAGAATGCGTTTCTAAAATCTCACCCTTTTATTTCGTTTCTTTTTCTGGTATGCTCACAACAGCTGAGATGGTTTTCTCTTTTCTAGACTGAGGCAGACCACAGTAATGCAGACGGTCTCGGCAAGTGTTTTGCCTGAAAGAGAGAACCTTAGAAATACAACAAAAAGATTTGATGTTCATCTTATTATTCCTTTAACCTAAAATAAGTATTGAAGTGTCTTCAGTAAGACTGCAGTTCAGCTTACTTGTTTTATGTTTCTTGTTTTTTGGGGAGAAAGAGGCTGAATGAGAAACACAAATCAAACCTCACAAAATGTAATGGAGCTCCTATGGTGCCTGATTCTAGGTTTATGGATTGACTCGGTTCTGTTATTGCACTGAACTGCCTGCTTTGGATCTAAACATGTACAAATCTTGGGGAAGTTTAAAGTCTATTCAGAATTTGGACATATCTCTCTGAATATAGAGGGGATTTATCTCTTGTGTAGTACAGATATTCAGAGCCTTTCAAAATTAGGGGTTCCCTAATTGATTCTGTATTTTTCCTGATGTCTATAAAGTTGTACATCCAGTTAAAATTTACTGCAGTTCCCACCAGATACTTTCTGCTGAGAGTTCTCAGCATTGCTATTCTCTACGTAGAGCTGTTTGTGCACAACGTGTGCGTGCAGTTTGCCACTGCTTTTTGGTACCAAGTGTTCAGTGCAGGGAAATCACAGCTTAAGGGACGCTCTCAGACCTCTGTTACAAGAGGACGATTCCCAGGACTTCCATGAATTTAGGTGTCAGCTTCTCTGTTACAGTAGTTTAACTTCATGGCCTTTAGCAAATCATCGTATGGGAGACTGGAAAAGTTCTTTTCAAGTTCTCAGTGTGTTATTTTTATATTTGTCAAATTCTTTTTACAAACTTTACAAGGAAAAAATTGTAAAACTTGTTATTAGGCTGACTAATGGGATGAAAAGAGAAGTTTAGATGTCTTGTGAAACAGATTGTTTTTCTCAGCAGATTTTAGGTGACTGTTCACAGCAAAATTATGTCTAAAAATAAGTTGTGTCCACTTCTTTATGGGTTGATTGAGAATAGAAATTTCCACACCATTCTCCCTTTAATGTGACCACAATGGGCAGTTATAATTTGTCCATTTATGTAAAAAGAATAAATTAGCAAACTAGCCGCCATAAACTGTTAGTATATCCACATTTGCTGACATGTTTATTGTAATTTGCAATATGCTTGATGTTGATTTTCAAAAATGTTCCATTTTCTTTTTTGAGAGTGTGAGTTATAAATTCATGAATCACAGAAAGCAGGACTGTAATAGAACATAAAAGTTGAAAGCACTATGCGGCACTCCTCTGTGTCTCTCTTAAAAGAACAAAACCAACACCAAAAAACACAGGAGGTTGAAATTTTTCAGTTTGATTAAAAGTCTGAAACCTTGTATGCATTTTACAGCTAAACAAAAGGTTCTTGAGTGCCTCTCTGTATCGAACTGAAGGCAGCTAATGAACATGTCATCAAGTGTCCTGAGAAAATCTAAATATGGAAAAATACTCAAAGTTCAGTGCACCACTCAGAACACTGCACAGAATCTCAGAAAAGAAATCCAGTATTTTGTCTAAAGACGTATTTTTAACATTTTGTTTTAGTGGTATGGATTTCAAAGGAAAGAACTTACCTCCAAAAAACACATCTAGGAATTAAAAGTGGCCCCTAATGAACAAACAAAGGGAGTAAAAAAAAAAAGAACTAAAGAAAAAGGAAAAAAAAACAACAAACCCCAAACCAGAGAAGTGTTTGCAACCATAAAAGTAGAGTTCCAAATATCATTCCTCTTACAACATGTTTCCTGAAAATAGGCTGTGGAGCACAAAAGTCAGTTCTGGAAACATTAGAACTATGAAACTAAGTCCAGTAGTCGGCACTTTCAAAAATAAATAAAAACATCAGGCAACAACTGTATGCTAATTGCATTTAAGAAATGAAAGACCACCTACATAGGGGGAAAAAACGATCTCATTAGGGGAGCTAAAGCAGATAGTTGAGATTCAGAATCTGTTAATGAAGCCCCTTAGGCTTGCATGAAAAAGCTTACAAAATCGCTGCCTTTTTGTTAGTGATGGAACAGCACAGGATGTGTACAGCCATCTCACTCCACCGACTCAAGTGCGCTGCAGTTATGTCCACGTGCATCTCTTGGCATTGGCCTCACCGTTTGATTTTGCCCTGTTCAGAGGATCTGAAGAGACTTTTCTTGTTGGGTGCACTCATTCAGCACATGGAGAAAGGAGGCTGCCAAGAGCTGGTTGTGCAAGGCCTCTTGTGCACTAGTTTTGTGTAACACTAATAAATCTCACAAATCATTGTTTTTCTGACTGTGAAGTTGTGTTTACCCAGCTGACACAGGTCATAGAATTCATCTTCAGACATGAAATTTTAATTTATTGTGACTAACTATGCAACAAATTATTTTCGTAGTATGGACAGTTCTGTGGTGGAAAAGAATTTCGGATAGAGTTTTCAGACAGCCTGTGAGTCAGAGAAGCAGCTTCAGAACTGCTTTTCCAATAGTCCCCAGCAAGTCCCAGCCCTGCCTGTCCAGCCATGTGGAGCTGCTGGCTCGGTGCTCCTCATCCTGCTTTCTCAGACTTTGAGGCTGAGTTCGGCCATTTGATCTGTGCCCCTAACAAGGACTCGCCACAAAGTGGCTTTGGAGGGCAGCACCCTGAAATCTCATAGTCAAGGAAGTTGAATATTTTATGAATTTCAGGCAAGACAATAAATAGTGGAATTTTTCAGCAACAATAGTGAGAGGCCTGTAAGTCTGACTTCTGAAGCCGCTTACACTGGCCATCCTATTCCCTCTAGAGGAAGTATTGAAAATCAGTTCTGACAGTGCCCCACTCTCTCCCCATTGGCCATCATCAGATTATAGATCTTCAGAAACAAAAGGCCCAGGCTTCCTCTCATTCTCTCAGAAGGCCGCCTGAAATGGAAAAAAATAAAATAAAATAGGGAAGGTCTTGTGAAAGCGCATCATCTGTTCTGCTGCTGCTACACTTGGATGCGCTCTACACAGAATTACACAGGAATGTAACTGAATATATCTTTACAGGGTGCAGGCCTGCCTATAACAGACTTAAAGCAGCTCAGGAGGTATGTCTCCATTGATCATTAACTCTTTGTTCCCCAATATTTGCATTCATAGTATTTGGCTCTGCTTAAGTTCATGATTCAACTGCGGAGCATTAACTTTTTCAGGCAGAAGTTCTGCAGAGGCCTTTCTACACTCTTTGGGGTCTGACTTTAGCTTCTGTTTCTTGTTTGACCTTGTAAGTCAGCTATGAAAATTAGAGTTGAATGTTTTTAATATCGTAAAGTGAGGTTTAGACCTTCAAAATATATATATATTTCTGCAGCTGCTGTTGCTGCTTAAAAGTGGCTCTCTGAATCCTTCATCAGGGATAGGGTCTCCTAAGACCTTTGTACAGTGAAGAATTAAGACAGAAGCCTGGACAAGAAGGGAATGGTTACAACAAAGGATGGATGTTCACTGGGAGAAAAACAATGGAACACTCTTCAGCATTTAATTATTAAATTCTATTGCTATTGCTGTTTAATCGGTGGAAAGACACACAAAAAATCCCCTTTGAATTCAGAGCAGCTCAGCCAACCTTAGATATGTGTATGACATGTAAGGGACAGGTAAGAAGCTGGAAAATTAAAAATACACAAAAACCCAAACATTAAAAAAATCCTCCATTATATGAAATCTGGCAAAAAGAAGGCCTTCCGTAATTATTGGGTACTGCAATAAGAGTTGCACACAAACCTGCTTCAGTGTTACTTGAAAAATGAATTTGGGTTTAAAAAAAAAATACAGCCACATTTGGCTTGGTCGTTGGCTAATAGAGCATATTCTACTCCCATCCCAAATCACACGCAGCTTGGTTGGAAAGAAGACAGCTGCTTGGGCACTAGTGTGCTTCAGTTTGAAGTACATCTAATCTTTATTGAGTTATTTGAGCCTTGTGTGCCAAGTGCAGAAAGGCATGCTTTTGTGGGGAGAGAATTTCTTTCTTCTTTTAATATTAATGTGCGATTTTGGCCAACGGAGTAGAGCTTAAGAGACAATAGCAATTCTCTAAATGCATTGGAGTTAAAATCCAATAAATATACCAAATGCTTTAGTATAAATCCTCATCTAGTTTGTTGCTTCTGCATGAACCACTGCCACTGGAAATGGATTTCAAACGTTTTATTTGTCTGTTAATTCTGAAAGCTTCTTAGTGTCTTCTCACTTACTCTTTTTGTTGTTTTTTTTTCCGCACTCTTTTGCAGTTTTTCCCTTAGTAATCTTTCACATACCATAAATTTGGAATGCGTTCCTTAACAGCATATGAGATTCTGGGTAAGGCAGTCTTACATGTAAGCTCATGCTCTGTTACCCTACAGAATGAACTGGTTGCTAGGGCGGATGGGCTGGGGTCGAAGCCAGGTTCTGCTGAACTCAGTGTTGCAGAGACCAAAGGGTTCCAGGAAATGTTCCTTTACGGGCCTTCCTGGTAGGAGTGGACGACCTGAGGGGAAAAAAATCTGCCCTGAGAGCATCAGTTCCCAGGGTATCATTTACAGCACGGTCCTCCCATCTTAGAATGGGCAGTGCAGTCATGTGAGACAGCTTGCAGAGGTGTGAGGTACTGCTGATAGGGCGGTGGAAGATTCCTTTCCTTAGTAATTGCGGTGCTGTTATCACAGGCTGTGATGTGGTGTCTTGCAGAATCCTGTTAACTGGTTTTGATACAAGTTCCAAACCAGACGGCAAATTATAAGACAGATGATCAAGAATGCCATTCAACTTTTGCCTTCCATTTATGTGATATGGTTTTTATGCAGCAAAAAGCCCAGCGGGGCTGGAAGAGCTGCAGCAGTGCATATGTGACAGCAGTACTGATTGGCAGTGCTTACAGGGAGCACTTCTCAGCCAGTTTCATATCCCCTCGTCCTGCTTTCTGCACTGCAGCCACAGTGTGAACAAGTGACTTGTCCACAGCAAGGCTCCCCTCTCAAAATTAGCATTTAAAATCTAATATAATATGCTGCAAGACTCACAGGTTTAGTGACGTTAAGCTTTCCTGCTCTGGCTTGAATGGTGTTGCTGCAGCATTAAGTTATTTCATAGAGCTCTTTCCTCTTGCTGAAGCACAATAGTCCCAAGAATCAGGAAGAACTACTTCAGTCCTTCCACAACAGGAATGTTTTGCATGGCATGGTGTCTCTTTTTAGAACAAGGTCTTGTGAATATTGTTCAGTGCACGTATGGCTGTGTCTGGTTGGGCCTGAGCACACAAACAACTTCTAAGTTAACTGAAAACACAGACCTTCTTTTGACTGAAATTGTAGCACAGCAGTTGCTCTGACCTCTCAAGATGCTATGAAAGGGGCACATGGACTCAGGGATTTCAGAGGATTATAGAGTAAGTGCACAGCAGTTACTAACGTGAAAGCTGACATTCAGATCGTGTTCATTTAGAAACTAATGTTCCTGAAGGTGTTATGCAAATAACTGCTTTATATTACTTTCTAAGCTAGTTTTATGCATTTGTGTACAGAGCAAGTCCCAGGGAGCTAATGTCAAATAGACAGTCGTGATCCACTCCCATCAAGTCATCAAGGACAGCAAAGTTAGTCTTCTATTTGAGGTCATGAGTATATCCCTACATACAAGATAATGGAGTCAGCAAATGCTGAGATGAAGAAGTACATGTCAATGGGATTAAGATAATACAGAGTATTAATATGGCACCAGGCAGTGTTGCTGCAGTTGGATGTTTGACAGTGTCTCTATTCCAAATTCTTTTTGGAAAGGCTTAGGGCCCATTTACTGCACACTAATATTAAACTCACGATTGAATGAATTACAGTCAGACGTTACAATAAAAGAAATCACACTCCAGTGATAATCATGACTTGTGCTAGTAGTGTGAGTCACCTCTACATCCGTTCTCTGATGCTGGATTTTATCTGTTTTCCAGGTGTTATTTTTTATTTTTAAGTGGTATTATTTTATATAATTTTATTTTTAACTGCAAAAGAGATATAGGTAGAAAAAGTGATTTAAAATACAGATCTGGAAAGCCTTAACATGCTCAGTTGTTGCTGCTTTATGTGCAGAAATTCTCATTTGAAATTGTTTTGCTTTGCTCTGAGAAAAGCTACCGAAGTTCTTGCTGCTTACTTTACACATCGTTGACATTTCATTCTTACGCTCTTTTTTTCTTGTAAAACAATTATATTTTTAAAAAAGCATTCAAAGGTTTTAAAAGCAAATAACAATAAAACAGACATGGATTCATTCAATTTTTTGTTTAAAAATTGTTTTTATTAATTGCAGATTACAGCAAAATTATGGTAAAAACATTGAAGCAATTAAAAGAGAAAGGAAAGAAATGAATCAGAAGTTCAGAAGGTTCGTTTCTTACTCTTTTACATTGTGCCAGTTTTCTGCTTTCCTCCTCTTTGTTTAAGAATTGTTTAAATGAGAATATAATTTATACAATTCACAGAAATGCACTGCAGCCCATAAACTTGCCCACATGTTTTTGGGAAGCTACCACGACAGTGTGTGACATTCTCAAGAAATAGAAAAGAATCTAAAATATCTTTGTTCTTCTCACACAGTGGTTAGAGCTTCCATTAATACAGCTGAAGCTCAATTCAAGTGCATTACTGAATGAATTGGTATGCACTGTGTTGTACGCCGTTTCCATGAGAGGATAATGAGGAGGAATTCACTCAAACGAAGGATGGTATTTATTAAGACAGGTGGTCGTAAAGCCATGGCTTTATTTTTCCTCGAAATCTCTCTGTTAACTTGGAATTTCTTGAAGATGTTTACCAATAGTTATTTCATTTTTGGAGTCTTACGTTTACAGCTTTGGTTGCAAGCACAGCACATCTGCTGTACATTACAAACGGACTACAAGATATTACATTTCCATTGATAGTGTTAGCAATGTTTAGAGAGTAAACCTTTCTGTAATTCTAGCTCCTGTTCTTTACTGTCTCCCTTATCCCTTGCCTTCCTCTTCTCAACTGCGTCCTTTTAACTGTCTTCCCTCTAAATCCCATCTCTTCATTTCTTCCCTTTGTGCCCAGACCCTGTCCTTTTCTCTCAAGTGCTTGATTTGCTTGATCTACAGCGTTCTCTGTTCCACTCTTCCTGGTTGTCAGAATACAAAAATCTTCTTTAGTGATACTATTGCCATTACATGTCCCCTTGAGATTCCTGAAAAGATCTGGCTGTCTGCGTTGGCTCTTGTTCATCTGCTGTGCTCAAATTTGGCAGAGTCCTCTCACAGAATTAGTAGCCTCTAAGAATTCATTTTTGGCCTGACTTAGTGTGGGTAATGTACAGATCTCTTTTGAGAGATCTCTAATATGATACAGACTTCTGGACATTCACATGTGCTTAGCATCATAAAAATATGCACACGTTATGACTTTTATGGCTGAAAGGGTTACGACATGAGCAAAACTTCAGCATTTTCATTGTAGACAGCTGAGAAGTGCCAGTTAGTGTGCTGTGAAACAGGGCACAGGAAGCTGATCTTCTGGTTGGAAGCAGAGGTAGATCTCAATGTACATCACCTCTCTGTGTGACCATTGTAATTTCTCTTACTGTGGGTATTACGCTTCCAGTGATTTGTGGTTGCAACCTGGAGCCTGTCAGGAGCTTCTTTAGGCACAGCATGAATTGAAGGAAAGTGCAGTTTGTGGCTGTATTTAATCCTCCACAGCTTGAAAATGCAAATTCATCGACCTTGTAAACGCAGCTGGGACTGAACAACGAGCGTGTGGTACTTGGACAACTCACAGCCAACCTTTGTTCTTTGTTCACTGATTTGGTAAGGCGCGCGTGCTGTCTTGTTGGATGGGTCACAGACAGCATTCTCACTGAAACATTCATCAGTCACCCTTACACCAAGGTATAGAAGAACGATAGCTAGAAGTTAAGGTTTCCTGCTTAACATGAAGTGTTCCCAATGTTTTATTTGGCCCGCAGGTTCCCTTCCAATATTGTCATTAATTGCAAGACTAATAATTGTATCTGAGACTAGCATGAAACATGGCATGTGCAGCAAGGCCCATCTGTTTTTGTTGTTCTTAATTCATCAGGTTGATCTTCCGTTTTCATAGGATTCCAGAAACAACATCTGGCCACTGATGTAAGCACTGAGCAGCCCTGCACACATGGCAAGGCTCCTGCCCTTCAGGAGAACAGTTCAGTGCTCTACTTGGTCTTACTTTTATGGCAGAAAAAGAAAAAGAAAAGATCTGTTGTAATAAACAATCATCACTTTTTCAATTACAGTGTGTCAATAGATTTTGGTAAATTAGCATTTACACAGAAAATATTTTAATATTGGGAAAAATAGATTTTGTAATCAGTGTTCCTGATTAATTCCTTCTTCAGAAATATATTCTGATAATAGCAACTACTCATAATAAAACCCAGAAGAGGCTTTCATTTACTGTGGCGTGGGAAGTCCTGCCAGTTATAAATGCTTTACATAGTTTCTTTACAATTTTTATGTTCTTTAGGCCTCAACAAAAACCAAAGCTCCTCTTCCAGGTTTGGTAGCAAAGAGACCATTATTCTCCAGCGCTAACCTTTGGCCATCATTTTGGTAATAAGCTTTTTTAACATTTTTTAGGAAAGTATTGAGCTTGTCAGTAGGCACCATTGACACAGTGCAGCCGCCCCATCCAGCTCCAGTCAGACGTGACCCGACGGCCCCAAATTGCCTAAAACAAAATAATAGGAAAAATAATGAAAAATAGACCAGAAGGGGGCAATTTGTCACATATAAAATTCCTATAGAAAATTAGTGAATGCTGAACTCAAAAAATACATCAGTGTCGCCTGACTTGCTGAAGTTCACTTGGTTGCACATGATAGTCCAGCAATCTGTAATTACCATTTTGGACAAAAAAATTCTAACCCTTTAAACTGCAATGTAGTCATTTCTGTCAGTTCTGAGTCATCCTCTTTTGCAGTGCTTCAACATCAGCTGTTCTAAGGATCACAGCATAGCTGAGATGAATAAAGCAGGGGAAGAAAAAGGGATTTTGCTAGCAAAATTCATAAGGCATCAGAAGTGAAAACAGAAATACATGACAAAAATAACAAAAGAGGGTTCACAAGCTAATTGCACAGGATGTAGGCATGCAAGCCATTTTCTAATGTGGCAAAGACAAATAGCTCTATTCTTCCAGGACAGATCTAAAACATGCTGAAGATTCACAGGCTTCTTCCGCAGAATGACTGAGAATGACTGAGAGGGCCAGTCAAGAAAAGGAGAGTTCAGAAACTCCTCAGAAGTCATATGCAGAGTCAAACATCCGTCAAAGCTGAAAGGACTGGGATAGGTATCCATCTTTAGAGGAACCACGTGAACTTAACAGAATTACAGCAGTAAAGGTAAAATAAGAATATATTGTCAAAAAGGAGAAGAAAAATGTCCTTAATAAGGAGGATGAAGAGAGGGAACAATGACAAATAAAACACTGGAAATATAAACCATTCCCAGCCTCGTACAAGCCTGCTAGAAATGTCCTGCAGCAAATCCCGTGCCATCACTGTGCAACATTCAGATGCCACCTCATTAGAATTTAGACTAATTATTTTCGTTAGTTTGCTGACCTGTGCTGCTTATCTTTAGTTAGATTCAAAAAAAGTAGGAAAATACCACATGGCCTTTGGGACGTTTCTAACACAGAACAGGATGGTTCAGAAAACTCATTCAGAATCTTTATTCTCATGGGAGGTCTAATCTGATTTGCAAACAAGTACTTGTGATATGATTCTAAGATCCATGCTTTTGTGAGCCTTCCTGGCCCTAGAATTGTTTTTAGTAGAGTGAGCATCATGTGAACAATGTATTAGAAAATGACAGCTCATTCCAAATAGGCTGCACTGATTTTTTGTATGTGCGTTTTATGTTAAATGAATGTGGTATACTGCTGGGTTAGTAGAAGTTTAGGTCATATTTCAAGCAAGTACTTGCATATGTGTTTCATTCTAAACATGCTTACATATCTTCCTGAATAGAAACACTTTCTTCAGTGTGTCTGTGTGGTGCCACCCTGCATATTGACTCGATTTTATGTTCCTTCTTTATTTCCTGTTGGTGTTTTATTTTTCTTATTATTCCTGTAAGCCGCTCATTCTCTGATGCAATTTTTTGTAGTTTATGGTCCATGGAGCAACCTCCTAAAACGAACAGGATCCAATCCAGTCTCAATTGCAATCAATAGGGAAATTCCCATTGACTTTGTAAAGCCCAATCCTCTTTTCAAAGCGGTAAATCAGCTGTCTGTATTCATTCTGTCTGTTACCTCAGTCAGAACGTTGTATTTCAGATGGTGTCTGGCTTTTATTTTGGTGGGCAACTGAAATCCCTTCAGAATTGTTCTGAACCTTTCATTGATTTCATAATTCTCTGTGGTCATGATCATGCCTCATTTTTACTGAGTCATTTTAAAATACTCAGTTGAAATAAAGCATTATGTAGGCAGAAAATACGCCTGTTTCAGAGCTGAAGTCACTGTGTTTCAAAATACTGTGGCTACCGGTTTCAAATGCGATGTGATCTGATGCTGAGGGCGTAATGCTGAGGGGCTCGGCACTCTGATACCTGGATGTCGGGCACCTGGGATGAGCAGAGGTCAGCATCTGATTCTGCACACTGGGGAGCAGTGCACGGGAATCGCCTGTGCCAAATGTGAGAAAGCGAAGTCTGAAACTGCCTCTTCCACTGAGTCTCGCTCAGCTCAGTCCTGTGTTAGGCTCTGCTGGTAAAGCAGGATTCGTAGCCGCACATTCTTTTCTTGTGCACCAGCATTTAAAGCATGCATTTATGAAGAAAGGAGCAGTAAGAGCAAACAGTGACTCTTCCAACAATAATCTTGTGGATGGAGCACTCACCCACACAGAGGGTGATGTGGATTTAAGATGTGGGAAAGTACCCAATGCACTGCCTGGACTATAGGGCAGTCACAAGGACAAGTAGTGGGGAGTGAGAAGAAGCACGTAAAGAAAGGCCATGGATGTCAGTCATCCGGTGTTGGGGGCACTCAGCTGAGTCCTTTGCTTCTTGAAGAGTTCATCTACCTTGCTCCAGTGCTCACTGATTAAAGAGAGAACTGTGTGCATGTGAGAGTGAAAACAAATGCTATAGCAAGTGCGAGATGAATAAGAATGGAAATCACACAGTTTGGGATATAGCAGCAATAGGTAAAACACAGAAGTAACTCATTTTAAAAACAGTTCTGTTGGGAGAGCTGAAAAACACTGAGCAATGTTGTTAATTCAAAATGCTCGCATTTGTGAACCAGCTATTTAGAAAGCGTGGAGTTAACGCGATGGGATTTCAGTATTAATTTAGGGGTGATGTGGTGTGTACTTGTTTTGTAGCTCAGTGTGCATTTGAATAACATCTTTAAGTTCTGTTGGGTTTTTTTTGTCTCTGAAAGTGCTGCAAACATGTTGGGTTTTTTTGTTAGTTGATCTTTCAAATTGTACCATAACTCCAGACTTAAGAAAATAATGCACCTGGATATAACCTAAGAACTGTACCATTTAAAAAGTGATCATAGAGGATTTGGCCATCTTCCACTGGAAGAGGCGTGGCAGGTAACAAAAATTATCAGCTTTTATACCTCCAAAAGATGGAGAATAGGGGAATGAAAGTTATTTCCAGTATTCAAACAGTCCAGGAGAAAGCACCTGAGGAATTTGCGAGCTCAGTTTCAGCTTTTTGTCCCTTAACTGTTTAGTAAACCACCTGTGTTTTAAAAGGCCAACAGGTAAAACAGCTATTAATAGCACGAGAGAGGTTAGACAAAGTACAAATCTTCTGTCTTCACGAAGAATAAAATACTGACCCACTGGCGGTTACGCTTTTCAGCACTACAAACCACAGCAAGTATGGATCCCTTTCCTTCTTGGCAGATGTTGTACAGTAAAACATAAAGATCTGGGCAAAACAGAAAACATCTGGATATGCAGATTATTCTTACAGTTTAAACCTTGTAAGGAGAGAGGAGCAGTAGACTTAGGCAATTCTGTGGAATGTATTTTTGGAAGGGCTTTTTAAAGTTACAGGGCAGCTGTATATCATTTGAAGTAAAGAATGTAATTTATGTAGTTGCAGGCCATTCCTGTAGTCACATCAGCCAAGGTTTCCTAGAGTGACTAGAGATTTTACGTGCCTTCATTTTTTAATGCACAACTTGAGAAAAATTGAGCTTTTTTCCCCATAGTTTTAAAAATGACATGCTGGCTTAAGCTGCGTGCATCTACAATAGCTATATGCTTTTACAACTCTAATCAGAAAGTCATTATTGAGTACTGAACTTATAAGAAAGGAGGTATTTCTTAAGGACTATCCATGATGGGATAAGACTGTAAAGAATAAACTAATAATTTATTTGGTTTTTGCAATGAATACAATAAAAAACAGTTGCAATCATTTAAAAAATACCAGTTAGAAATCATTTTTTATTTAATGGCATTTATTTGTATCTATATTTATATCTATATTTATATCTAACCATTTATTAAATGGTTAGAAATCATTTAATTTATTTAATCTGCTGTGGCATGCAGCTATGCCCATCACACTAGCCATGGGCACTTCTGTTGATAAGTTAGAAATCTGATGTAACGTGGGCACACACATCACTTTTTTCTTTGCTATTTATATTTTGGTCCATGGAACCGAAACGGTCTGATTAATTTCAATTCAATTTAGTGAAATTCTGACTGCATGCACCTTTCCTTTTGGTTCTGTGGCTGTCAGTGCTGCTGCCTACAAGCTAGTGGCACAACACTCAAGCTAGGCTGCAGAGTTGTGAAAGCACAGAGCTCAGCACAAATGAGAAACAGAATTTCCATCCCTGTACTGGGATTCGTTCCGCTGTACACTGCTTCAAACATCAGTATTGGCCTATTCCATATAGCACAGGTAACCCCATGCTGTAGTGTAGAACTTGTTAGTTTTATACCTACTTGAAATGGTAGTTTTCTCTCAGCATTTCTGAGAACCTGCCCTATTAGAACACCTTAGTGAAGGCACCTGATGTGGCTGGTTACATCTGCAGAGCTCAGCTATCCGGTACTGCCGACCAAGAAATCACTGTTGGGAAGTTACTGTAACTAACAATAACACAGGGCTTCATTTGTAAGGCTTTTCCTCTGTCTGCGGAGTCACAGAACAGGCTGCTGATGGCTGGTACCAGATCTGCACTTTGCAGCCCATGCTTTTCCATAACTCCGCAGAGCACGATTCATGTCTTCAGCTGACTGTGGAGACGCCCTCCCTGAGTAGCTGGGACAGCCACGCTGCAGCCGCCTCACTAACGGAGGGACTGTGGGAGCTCCTTCTGTTATGTGACTGCTGTGTGATGTAACAGATTGAACACGGCCTGTGCGCTGCATACAGGAATGGCTCCCGAGAGAAGGAACAAAAATTATGTTGTTAAATTACTACCAGACTGTCCAATGGCTATCAGGACTTCTGTGTTTTATCACGAAACAGCATATGCATCCCACATGCAAAACAATCTGTGAATGTCCAAAAGTCTTGCATTTGGTTTTTAAGTTTGTGGTTTTTTGGCTTTCCGTTTTGTCTGCCAAATTAATGAGACTAACCTGATGTATTAAATAATCATCAGTATCATACTGTATCAATTTACAAACCTGGTAAATGGGTATTACAGCTTAATAAATGTGCATGGCTATAAAAGTAAGAATGTATATGGCATGTTGCCTCTTTGTAAAATTCCCATTTTCATTATAAGCCGGACTGATGAGTATTAGTTATATATAATTAATTGCTGGTAAGCAAGTGCTTTTGTAACCTTCATTTTTAAATGGTAAGGTGTTCCTTATATTGATGTTGAACTGAAGCAGATTCTGTTTTCTCACAGATTTAGAGATTTGGAGAAAAGATAGGATACTTTTATAGTCTCTAATTCTGCACAACAGGGAAACAGCATTCCTTGACCTCAGGCTTGCAAACACTTACGGCACACTACATTTCCTGGAATGGCAGTAACCTCTTAATGCTCTGTCTTAGGGCAGAGTTTCCCAAACTATGTGTGCCCTTCTCCATGGAGAACAGGAAAAGTAAAAGGTGAGCAGAAGTATAGAGGTGGTATCTCCAGGATCTGTGATGAAATGAATGAGAGCAGCAGCTGGGAGAGCTGGCTGGAGCAATGGCAGGGATAAAGTAGCAGGGAGATGGCTTTGCTGGGCAGCTATTTATTCCCGTATGCCCCTGTTAAAGTGATTACCAACCACTGATTTCTTTTCTTTTCACTGAATTTAGATCAAAGTTAGCATAAGTTGTCTGTCCTGTGATTAAACATACCAGAAAAAAAGGGAATTAACTGAAGTGTGTGCATCCTTTTGTGCTGTTGCTGTGGTGTGGACGAAATATCATATCAAATGTGAGTACTAAGTATTCATTTTTACTTTCTCTGTTAACACACGATTATACCAGATGTGACTGTAGAATTATGAAAATAATGGCCTGCTTCTTGGGGAGGAGTAAAGAGAGAAGAGAAGGGGCAAATGACAGGGAATGCATTTTAGAGTTGAGAGGTCTGGTTTTACTGCGGCCAAACTGAGTTAGGGAATGCAGTAAATGAATGAGGCTGGGGCAGGGAGGCTGAAGAGTGTGAAGGCTTAGGTGAAGCTGTGTCAGCCACTGCATTGGTAAGCATGCTCATCATTTAAATGGCCAGCCACTTTCCAACCTATCTGGTGCACTAGTTAAGATGTCTTTTCAAGTAAAAAGGAAAAGATGCAGTAGCATCTAACAAGTTATCATTACGATTTCAAAGCAACCTAACAGTTAACTTATGCTCTAGAAGTCCCATGGTGACGGTTCTGAAATGGTTAAGTAACATTGAAAACATTCAAATAAAGCAACTAAGATGATGCTTAAAGAAAACCAGTTATGACTTCTACAAGTTAAAAAAGAATAGCTAACACATTCTAACATAGCACTTGTGATGATGAATCAATCCAAAAGCAAAATCTGTAATAAAGCCATAAACTGCAGCTTTCATCTGAAAGTATTACACAGATGTCAGTAGGGAAACAATTGACCATGTAATGTCCCTGCAGGAGATTAATTTTGTAATAAGAGACAAGAATACTTTCATTTTAAAATTGCAATAGCCAACAACGTCATCTTTTCTCATCATTTCAAACAATATTCTCAACAAGGGATTACTCTTCCCTGTGGTCAGAACTTACAGGCAGATGTCTACCAGCCGATCCAGTTCAGGACAGCTGCATTCATACATTTCCTTGCAGCTGATATAGCTCTGGTTCATTAATTCTCCCAGCAGCTGGATTGCATTGTCAGGTGCTTCGCTGCATATCTTCTTAAATTCCAGCACTCTGGCAGCTTCGCTGTACACATGCTTTGCACGCTGGTGTAACTTGAAGGTGGAAACTAAACAGAAGGAAAATACGAAGCACCACAGTTATCAATTTTTACTAGGAAAGGAATAATGAAATATAAAAACACAGTAAAAGAATTATTTTTAGAATTAATATTTCATAATCGAACACTCTATGCTGAAACTCTGCCAAAAGCTTCTGCCAAAACCTCACCCACATCTTTAAAAGCCCAAATAATGTGGTATTTAGATTTCATCAAAATATGATGTGTGTATTTTTCTAGTTTTATGACTTTATGCACATATCAGAAAGAGTGTCATTTGAAAAATATGAGATTCAAACTATAGAGGAGTTACAAGAGCACTGGAGAGTGCCTGGTGCCCTGCAGGCTGCCTGAACCTGCTGCCCTGGGCACTGTGTGCAACTTCTCCAGCCCTAGACTGCATCAATTATTTAACAGTGCAGGCAGACCTTTCCCTTTCCCTTTCCCTTTCCCTTTCCCTTTCCCTTTCCCTTTCCCTTTCCCTTTCCCTTTCCCTTTCCCTTTCCCTTTCCCTTTCCCTTTCCCTTTCCCTTTCCCTTTCCCTTTCCCTTTCCCTTTCCCTTTCCCTTTCCCTTTCCCTTTCCCTTTCCCTTTCCCTTTCCCTTTCCCTTTCCCTTTCCCTTTCCCTTTCCCTTTTTTTTACTGAGACTAATTGAAATGGCATTATCCATTCTTCCTGGTGCCTAGGTAAGGAAGCCCTCTCTAATTTCCACAGTGCAGTCTCACCTCGACTGCAGATAATACTGTGATAATGGTATGCTGAAAGAAGCAGGTGCTTTCAGTTTGATTTTGAGGGTTTATTTTTGGTATGTTACCAGTGTCCAGTGTGAGTGCTGCCTGTGTAGACATAAAAAGAGAGGCCCAAACAAGTCCTTCTTAGCACTGACCTAAGATCAAAGGCTGGTGCAAAGACTTTGGCTAACATTTTGTAATCATGCCATGAAAAATGGAGCAGTTCCTCTGGGATGGGTGGGAGGGATCTCAAACCTGTGTGGCCATCGAGGCAGGGACCCCTGCCAAGCCTGGACAGTGGGGCGCAGTAAAGGGAATGTCTGTGGTTAAAAGCCCATCAAACTGCTGTGACTTAGAGGAGGGTTAGGCTGTTGTAGGTCATTATTTTTCCTCACTCAGTACCTTTCTGTTTATTTTAATACCATGGACTTGTAACTGCTATTGAAGAAGTATTACAGAAGCATATATGACAACTGATGATAAAAATGCTTTACTTGAGCTTTTGGGGTTGTAAGTACTAGGTAAGTGAAAGTAAGTCTTTACTTGGAACACCTGCTGTAGTATGTTTCATCACTGTAGCTCAAGCACCTCAGAGTATCCCTCAGTTTGGTTCTACATGTCAGTTCTCGTCCAGAACAAAGACCCTTTCCTGCTATTGGTTTCTGGTGCCTCTCAGTTTAAGATGGCTGATGAAACACTCCAGCAGAGGAAAAAGGGCAGAGACAAACAAGCCCTAGATTTGGAACTTGCCTTCTGACCTGGGCACACGCAGTTCCTGTTGGGCTGTTCTGTGGAGACAGTCAAATTCCAGAACCACTTCAGTGATTGCGGCAATCAACATTTGCAATTGTACACTCAAGTCTTCCTTGGTAGACTGAAAATAATATTCTGTCCAGTGTGAAGACTTTCTTGTGTGCTCTCCAGATTGCATCCCTTCTTAAAACTTAACAGTGTCTGTATAACATCTTTTTATCTTTCCAGAGTAAGTGTAATTCACAACTGTAAATGCTGAAAATACAGTGCTGAGAGGGACATAAATAGTCTAAAATGATGGAGAAATATTGGACACAGGAGTTTTCTGCTACTGGTCATAATGCTTCTAGTGCTATGTATTTTGTAACTCAATACAGCCTGCTACTGAGAAACGCTCTGATGCTGCCTTTTGAGCAGGCCTCCAACTGCATTTCTCAGAATGAACAGAATGGAACAGAAACGACAAAATTGGGTGCCCCAGGAAACGTCTTCTTGTGAGTATCACGGGGGAAAGCTGTGTTCTCTTTTCCTGCTCAGAGGTGTGTTTCGCCCCACTGTGCTTTGTTACTGCTGGAGTTACTCGCGCTGTGTTCTGTGGGGCGTGCCTTGGTGTTTGCTCTGTTAGAGAAAGGCTGCTTGGCATTTTTTAAGGATGGTGTCTCTTTAAATATGCTTTTCTTATAAGCCATTGTTTTAGAGCAAGGAGATTTCTAAATGTGCATTCATTTAGGGAATATCTAAAGTTGCGTGAGAGATTGCCATAGCTCACACTCTCTTGTAAATCACCATTGAACAGTAGTAACCCAAAGAATGAACTGAAAACGTGTCTGTTTTCAATTGTAAGGCAAGAGACTTGCCAAAAGCTGTGATTGATTCAGAGACCACCCTTTGGTAGAGCAATGTTCTACTGGCCAGATTACCTTTAAAATCTCTGCGGCTGTGTTGTGCTGGTCATGTTACGAATTGGAGCTGCAGTGGGCACCGTGTGCTGGCGGTGTGCCGGAGGTCTGAGCTGTGTCCTGGGCGAGGGGGAGACTCAGTGGGTGTAGGGGAGAAGTTGCTGCCTCGACACTGGCTTTCTCTCAGTGCGAGCGCAATCCTGGCAAGCGGTTCTCAAATGAGAAAGAGTGGCTGTGTGCTATTTTCAGACTTGTCCTTTGTGGAGATTTACAGAATTAGTATTGGGTAAAGTCTGCTATCGTTATGTTAGCTGATGGTTGTTTACAGACAGCGTTTTATTTCAGAAAACAATGTTTGTGTTTGGAACAGGTTTAGTACAGTTTGCTTTTCTCTCTGGCAGAATACTTGCTGTTCAGGTAGAATTTTCTTCAGGACAGCAAACACCTCTGTTCTCTGCAAGTCCTATTCTAAAGCAGTGAAACAATTCGCATACTTTCAGCTATCAACACCAAATGCTTCTGGTAATAGAGAAACTCTGGATCTCTTCTGTTTGGATGGGCAGTCCAACAAACCATCTCCATATAATAAAAGATAGCACAACACACATTATTTCCAGAAATTACATCTATATTTGAATCTTCTTGCTTGCATCACTGCCTGTACGTCAGACCACCTAAGCGAATTGATAGGCCACGCCAAGGAGCTGTGGAACCCATGATTTTAGAAGGGTGCGGGAGCTGATCAGAATCTGTGTGCTTCATGGGAAAAGTACCACATCTTTTACAATTAAAATAAATCTCCTAAGTCACATTTTGTCACAGTTAAAAGAAAACTTAAGTATGCAAAAATGATTAGTTTATATCTGAGCTAGGCCTGCAGGGCCTATGCAGAAGAGAAACTGAAGCCCTTGAAGTAAAGCATGCAGTGTTACGCAGGACTGGCTTATAAGATCTTGTCCTCTTGGGCTCAAAGGACAGCAAAAAAGCAGGGTTTAGGGAACCAGTGCCAGATTCTTAAAAGCATTTGGGTCCTTAAATCTATTATTGTTTATGGAAATCAGGTACTTAACCTAACTAAAAATATACATACATTTTCCTAATACAGAAAAGTATAATGTCCTGGTTTCTCCACTTAATTTCCAAATGAGGGGTGCAGACATCCTCAGCTCGCTCTCCTAACAGTGGAAGGGCAGCCTGCAGAAATGTTTGTCCCACCTGAAGCCTGACTTGCCCTCTGATACCCATTTCTCCGGTGAATGGAGAGGAATGTAAAATCCCTGCTGCAGTGACATTATGCCATGCTGGCATGAGAGCAATTGTCCAGCACATGTCTAGAGTAATGCTTCTCCCATAAAAGGATCTCTGCAGTATCCAGTTCTGATGTTTTATTTGTTTAAAATGATGTAGCACCATTTGCACTGATGGAGATTTGTATCAGCGAGGGATCCAGCCTCTGACTAGAAACATGCTGTCAAAAGCTGTTTGTTGAAAATCACCATGTATTTTCTCTCTGCTGCTTTCTGTGTCGCTCACTGCCATGCAACAGAGAGCTGTTTGATTGTAGACCTAGGCATGCTGGCATGATCAGAATCTTGGGGTCCTTTTTGTCTCTTTCAGAAGAGACAATATAGAGATTGATTTATTTTGTATGATATCAGCTGCACACCTAAAAAACATTTCTTGTGGACTGAAGTGAAGGTGAGCTATGTTGTTTATGGATTGGAACACATGTAGCTCAGAGAACATAAACACAAGAAGTCAAAATAAGCCCAATTGTAAAGTTTGTAGCACATTTCACCTGCAGTCACTGTCACTAACCCACCTTCAGGTCATTGCTCCACTAATTGCATTTCTACAAAAAAAAGCAGACATGATCCTCAAGGAATCTCATCCACTGTTAACTGCTTCGTGTTACCACTCCACTTCTGTTTTTCAGAATGTCAGAGCTCTTGCTGACCCTCTGTGTACTCCGTGCACCTCCGCTTGCTCCTCTACAGAGGACCTATGAGCAGCTAGATGCAGTTCCCTTACAGCCACTAAATGCCCTTGAAGGAAGCAGTGACATTTTCCAGTGCAATAATGTTTCACACTGCAGGGAGAACCTTGACATTTGTTAAGAGACAACTGACTAATGTTAATGGAAGTTTGTCCAAAATCCATATACAGTAAGTCTCTTAAACAAAAATCCTGGGCTATTTGTCCCAAGCAAATGTTAGTTAAATGTAAGAGAAAACTTTACTGTGCATTTGCAACTGTACGGTCATATTTTTTGTTTTAGCTTAATGAAAACTGTGTAAACCTGTACTCTCCACTTAAATGGATTTTTTTTTTCTTTATAATTAAACACTGTGGCTTCCCAGCAACTCACATTATTTGCTGTAACTTCAACTTCAGCAGATTCCTTTCTTTAGGGGCTTCCTGTACAATTCTGTCTGACCTTTAGCAAAAGACCAGCCTCTTCAGGCTGTGTATTTTTTTCTAGCTGCTTTGGCAGCTTCTTAGGATCTGCTTCACTGTAGATTAATGAGCTACACATGGCTGATGGAACTGTTAGAAATTTACAACGGGAAAAATTCACCAATACAAAATCATGTAGGGGACAGTTTCTACCAGCGTTACTCACATGGAATAGTACCTTTCTCTGTTAGGCATCCTGCTGATTGAACATGAAGAGGGTGAACGTTTCTGGCTCATAATGTACATAAGAAATGTTCATAAGAAAATGCTGCCAGATGGCTTTAATTTGAGCCAGATTGTGAACCCCCTCCTCAAAGTGGGGAACAGTTATTCTGCTGGGACTGCTCAAATAACTGTTTGTAATCTGGCTCTCTGAAAATAAACCAAAGGACCAGTCATTGCTGGATTCAGTGACCCATTTAGCAGACACCTGCTCTAAGAGAACAGTAACTACCAGCTGAAAGTAATTCTCCAGGGAAATGTGAGCCTTAGCAAAACTGTTGCAATTAACCTAGACCATTCATGCCTATGCCTAACCTATGGCCCACCCAAAATGTCTGCTTCTACCTGTATGGGATCTGCCAGGAGCGGCCCATTGCTTGGGGGCTCATCCCAAGCAATGCGTGTCTTTCTGGAAGGAGAATGGTATGTGCTCAATTTCCTCCATGACGTGGATCAGGATGAAGCTGTCACCCCAACCCCCAAGCTGGGAAGCACTCTGAGGTCACCAAGGCAGAGATAAATTCTGCTCTTGTAAGACAAGGGCACTCCACTGATGCACACGGCAGAGCTTTACATATTGCTGAGCAGCACATCTGTGTCCACCTTCACATGAAGTCGTGTGTTATTTTCTGCACAAAGAGAGTAAAAATTGTTCTTGCACTGAGATCACCATTAATACAGATGACTTGGCAGTGGGAATGAAATGCTATTCAAACACCACTCGTTGCAACTACGCTAAGGTTTAAGATTCATTGTCTTCCCAGGGGACAAACAAGAGGGCAGTTACACAGCCAAATCTTGATGGTAAACAGATACCTGTTATTCTGATGATGATTTCATTCCCAGATCTAAAAATCAAAATTAGATTATAATTTTATATGTGAAAAGGAAAAAAATGTTTTAAAAATAACTGATCTAAGAAGGAAAAAACATCTTATAGTTAAAGGAATACATTATTTTACAAGCAAGTATCCTTTTGCGGTGAGGCTTATAAATACTTCACATCCCACAATAACCACACACTAAATGTTCTGTGAAGCCTTCAACTCCAAGACAAAATTATGGTATAGCGTATCTTCAAATGTAAGAAATATTATTTGTTCTAGAGATGTTCAGAAGCCGCAAGTGCAATCCATGTGTAAACATTTGGAAGGGGGATTTAAACTCAGGATTGTGAGTTGGCCAAGGAACAGTTGCATGAGGCTTTATAGAGACTATGCAGCACCTGTACCTCTCCAAACCTGGGGAACAGGCGAGCTGCACAGTGAGACCCTGCAGGAGTCCTTGAGAACCTTCCTATAAAAGAGATTAGAAGTTGTTGTGTATCCAGACACAGCTTGAGACTTGCCCAAAGCCTGCCCATATAGTTTTTCTTTGGGATCTGGAGTTCTTCTTTGGTCAGCCTAACATATGTACGGAAATTTGGGCAAGCACACAGTGTCATCACTGGAGGAGCAGATGAAGGAAAGCTGACTTCAGGCGAAAGTAACAGATGTAGCACTTTCATATCCTTAAACATGAGATACAGGGTCTGTACAAAACATTAACTCTGGACTTTGAATAATACAAATGAATTAATTCAGTCACAGAGAAAACTCAGAGTCCAGTAAATGATTTACCTGGTGTTTCTTATGCAGGTATTTTACATTTAACATTGAAATCCTGTAACAGGAAAGCTAAGGAAGCAAAGGAAGAAATGTACCTTTAACTGCTAGGGCTCTTTGTTCACGTTGAGCAAAAGTTCAATGATATTAGAAATACCCTGCAGAAATGACATACTGTACTGGTAGGTTTTCTCACATGAAGAAGCGAGGCTTTGTTATTAAAGAACAGTCGGAAAGTAAGGAGGAGATAAGAAAAATATTTTTGTCAAACACCCTCTGGTTTTCCAAAGCCAACATAAAATGCAATTTGTCCAGTGTGTTAACAGAACACACAACAGTGGATTTAGATTATTTCTTTGTCTGTCTCGTTTCTTTTTTGTGTATAGTTTTACAGAAATCTCTTATTTAATTTTATATTGTACATGCAAAGAGACTTGCAGCATAACCCATTGTAATTGGCCTTATCAAATGAAATCATGGTCATACAAGTTTCAGAGATTCCATTCAGCAAACATCTGCAAACACTATTCAGAGCCCCAGTATAACATTTCCTTCAGTTTCTTCTGGAGCTTTTGTGTTTCAACTTTTTATCCAGACCTTTTTTTCTGAAGGGGTGTGGAAAAACACAATCTGTAAAAAACAATTCAGTTCAACAGAACTGTAGAACTGTGTTTTGTAAACCAGGTGTAGGGATTATAAACCTCTTTGTGAGTTTTGTACACCTTCATGAAGGGCAGAGTTAGGGCACAGCACAACAAGCTCAGAACTCCGTAGTTTCCCATGAAAACGTTGCCGAGTGCACACACAGATCAGTCTGTTCTTGTATGTACAGCACAGAGTTAACAGAGCTCTTCCTATGAAGGTAATGAGCTGGGTTAAGACACCATATTCCATGCCGTACCCCTCTGGCAGTGTAATTAGACACTAAGATAATTTTATGCTCTCTGATATCACTGGCTTGCAAAAAAGGTTATAGGTTCAGGACCTGGTTCCTGGTCAATGTATAACATTTACGGTTGTTCCAGATGTGCATATTTTTTAAATATATGCATCAGTATGTATATATATGTTACTGATATACATGCAAACAAATATATATCTCCCTGAAACCAGTCTTGGCAAGGATATAATTTGGCTGTGGAAAACAGTAGAGGCATTAAAGCCACAGAGTGAAAACAAAAAAGTCTGGGTTATTTAAAATTCATAAAGCAAGAACCTAATCTAAATTGGAAATGACTATGAATGCAAATTAACGATTTCATAAATGCTCTATTATTAGGTACTATTAGCAACCCTACTATATACATCTAAGACAGTTCTTTCTTTTAGAAGTCATTAGTGCCAATAATCAAAACTATATATAATAATATATAATCATATGCAAGAATATTTGGGAAATACTTTACATAGTAAATTGTTTGCCTGCACCAACATTTTTATATCTAGATCTGGATAGGTAGATATGTATATACAGAAACAGGAGCTTCTTTCTCAGGAAAGAGTGACCTAGAAGACTTGCATCCTCATGTAGGGTTTATGAATTGATAATGTATTTGTCCATTCAAAAATAGAAACAAGTCTCTACCTATGCTAGCCCTGAACACCAGTTCAGAGAGAGCAAACAGGACTTATTTGATTGATGCTGTAACCAGCCAAAATGCCTGGTTTTGTTAGAGATTTGGCTTAAAAAGGAAGCCTAACTTAAGACTTTTCTCTTTAATCTCTCTAGAGGTGACTCTAAACTAATACAGACTAATCTAAAACCTAATCTGCTACTTCTTCCATTGTGTACCCATTCTACTATTTAGATTCTCACGATTCTGGAGTATTCTGGCGAGACTTGCACACCACTTATTAATAAAGAGCAATTTTAGATAACACAAACACTGTAAAGCAAAGAACAGTATTTCATATATGCTTACCATTCTGCGTGTTTTGACTCAGGATCTGAGAGCGGAGCTCCTCCAGGCTAATTCCCAGGCATTTACAAATTTCCTCTGTGCTGTACGGCTCCGGATGCAATACCTCCTCGACAATGGTCAGCATTTCCTCCAGGCTAACTCCTAGGCTGGCCTGCACATCTTGGAGTCTCAGCATTTTTTTCCAGTCCAAACTTTTTGACTTTGAGAGAAGCTGAAATTTAAAAAATAAAACATGTTGTGCTTCCCAGGTTAAAACTAACACTAAATTGTCCATCAGCAGCTTTAAGACCCCAGTGCTCTTTCAAGTTATTAACTGGGAATTATCCATAGCCACTTTCTATCCTTGCACAGTAGATATTTATTTATGAAAGGTCTGTGAGTGAGACACTGTATGATATCAAATCAGTGATTCCTCCTTTTCTATGGATGTCATTACTTCAAACAATTTTTAGAATTTCAAAGCCATATTCAGACTATTGCTTGTACAAATGCTACAGTATTGTAACACTGCAGGTCCCCAAGGAGTCTGTTTCTACACTGTTATAATTTGTTCTAGCATTGAAGACTAAGATGCTCCTATAGTTGAACTCGAGGAAGACACTACAAATTGTTCTCATAATAGCCCTAAAAATATAAAAGATATATTTGCAGTAGAGTTAACAATAGCCTTTCCCATACTGCAGCGTTCAACGTAAACTTAAATAAGTCCATTTTTTAAACATAAAAGTGAAAGTTTTGAGCCCTATAAGAAGGTTATGATGTATTAGTTAGAATCTGTTCCATTCCTATGCGATTTCCATTGCGCTAACTAGTATACCTGGTGCTATATGTGCTAACTACACTAGTAAGTGTACCTAGCCATAGGTACACGTGTTTTTTCCACTCCAGACAAGTAGGTCATGCGTAATGTATCTTTCTGACTGCTTGGCAGTTGAAGGCAGTTACTGTAATGCACCAGAATCCTAAAAGGAAATACGTCAAAGAGGTTTTTCTCTAGAAAGTTGCGGCATGCGATGATGTTCCCCTGTGTCTAATGAAAAAACTTGAGCAAAACAACTCGTCTCGTATTTTCATGAGGTGGAACGTTCTTAACATTATTAATGATAGAAACACGTTCAGTGGTCGCTGTGGGAGCCCAACAGCCTCGTTTTAACAGATCGGTACTGAGATAGATTAGCAGAAAAGTGCCAATATCATTTGACTGCATTCACTGCCTCTAATCCTTCATCATTTTAATTGAGATTTAGGCTTCTATGTGTACCAGATCAGGCTGAATGTTTGCAAAGAGTTTAAAGCATTGCAGCAAAATCAGAGAATGGAATCCTTTTCCCACTCAAATCCATGTTGAAACTTCTCATCAACAGAGCCCAAACTTCACCCAGTATGTCTTGTTATTCATTTCAATAAACAGTGGGTTTGAGTAAGATTGGTTTGAAATCATTTAGGTCTCAGTCCAGCAAAGCAATTTAGCACATGTGTAACTTCCTGTATTCACACACATGCCTGAAAAGTATCTACAGTGCTTTGTCTGAAGTTGGAACACGAGATTGTTGTTTAAGCAAATCTATTGCCGAGCTTTCTGCTGTAGATTCTCACCCTCTGCTCTCCTCCAGCAGTACCGCTGCAGGAACTTTTCCAGTTTTGCTTTATTATGGTACGTAAAAGTTAACTACTTTTGGTGCCATCTAGTGACTTGCTAAGATTTATGTGAAACTTAATAGGGCAGGACAAAATCCAATCAAAATCCTAATCATCTGACTTTGACGCCATTTAAAGCAGTTTTGTGTTCAGTGGTAGTGAAAGAAGCAGCAGCAGTGTGTAGTGACTAATGCAGAAATCAAGGTGAGACAATTTTCTTGTGAGAGACTGATTTAGTTATTTCTGGCCTATTTTTTTTATAGAGCTTCTAGAACTCTATAGTCTCAACTTAACGGCATGTTACCTTACTTATGGCTCAGTTACAATAACAATTATTGCTTCAGTTTTTTTATCTAAATATTCGTTACCTCCTGTGTTGGTGTGTGTTTATGATATGAATTTAAAAACTTCTTCCCTAATAATTGTAATCCTAATGTTCAGCAGCCCCTGGACTTTATTATCAGAAGTTATACAGAAATAAGAATTTAGAAAAAAATAATATAATGTTCTACAAGGCAACAAAAACGTTTCTACTTGTAAAATACATAATCCAGTTAGAGTATTTGTCACAGGTTTTGTAGCATCTACTGTCATTTCTATTCTTCAGTGGAGATGCTGCAGTTCGGAAAAGCTAACTGCACTGACTTTTACAGGTAAAATGTTCCAGATGGAAATTGGCCCCTTCAGCTCTGTGAGCAGGCCTTGCTGGGAAAGGTTTCATGTTGCTTATAACAAAGTTTCAACTGTAACAGCATTGGGAAAAACGTTATGAGCAAATAAATGTTTTTGTTTTGTTTTTAACAAATATCTATCTGCAGCAGCTCAGATTGTAATGGATGCAGAACAGAGATGGGAACAATCCCATCTATTTTATGTACAAAAGTAAACCCAGTACTGATCCCAGAATTGGATATTTTCTTGCTGATCTCTGACTAGATGAATTAAAGATGTGGACAGCATCCAGCTGGCTCTTAACTGTCAGGATATAGCATCTGTAGTCATCATTGTCTTTTACTGTTCAACACAGGCACACTGGAGCACTGTACTAAGAGAATGATGGGACAAATATGCATAAAAGAAAGCCCGACTAGAGTAAGTATAGGAATGCTTCGCCCTTCTATAGCAACATCCCTTTCTTATACTTTACATTTCTGTAATACCACCTGAGTGTTTTTCCACATTTAGCAAACATCAGCTCAGTAAGTACATGGCATCCCAGGTGCAGAAATTCTTGGCTCCACTCTAGCTGAAACTGAAGTGAACCACACACTGTAAAGTATGGAGATTGCAGAGCATGCATTAATGCTCAGTCATCCTGCAGTGTACACTGCACAAGTGCTCTGATACATAAAGCACAATTAATTTCCTGTAGAATTGAGTGTTCTGAGCAACATAATTGACTTTAAACATTCTGTTTAATGGTGCACAGGAAAGCGATGAGAGACAAAAGCAAAGACAGAAAAAGAAGCTCCCCAGAACAAATGAAGCAAGCAAATGAATGACTGCCTAGAAGGGAAGGGTGCAGAACCTGAGAGGGACAGGTTAGGATGCTCAGGAGCTTACTGTAAGACAGATTGATATCAAAATATTCTGCACCAATGCCAGTTGAAATGCATGGTGTTGGCATCTTTACTTACAGAGAGCTTTCTGCAAACAAGTAAGCAATATTAGAATGACCTAAAGTGGAAGAAGAAAAAAAAAAAAAGCCCATCCTAGAAAAACCCAATGAGAATTTCTTGTAAAGCAAAAGACTTGTGAAGTCCAGAATGTTATTTCATATTTCCATTAGCTTAATGGTGCATAAATGACTTCCCTGCTTTCACTTACATGCCTGCCCTCCTTCACCCCACTGTGACCTCTTCCTAAAGACAGTCTTTTCCTGACTCAAAATATTTTTGTAGTGTGTGCAACTTTCCATCTGGGTAGCATATGTTTTAAAATAGACAGGTGTATGTTGTTAGTCTACTTAAAGTCATGGATCTGCTAAAGGTACACATTTAAAGACTGCATCATAGCTAACAGTAGTGTTAAAAATATAAAATTGTTCATTGCCATCATTTTAATAAAGAGGCTCAATAATTTAAAGCAATTTAGAAAACTGTGATTCCATTTGCAAAAAAAGGCATATAGAACAATACCTTAAAAGGTCTTCCAAGGCATTTACAGTTACAGTTTGCCTTTCAAAACGTACCATCTCCAAAGGCTCCTTGTGCCTTATGCATAATAATTTCCAAAATAAACTCTTCCTAAAAGATGTAGTCAATCAATTATCCTGAATTTGATGTTTATCAGTTATGCAAGATCTAGCACATGGTGAGGTCTTTACCTTCATTTTTCTAAAGGCATAGGAGTCTTTTTATCAACTTCATGGACAACTTAAAATGTGCTCATTGGTGCTATTATTTTTACCATATCTAATATACACCTAAAGTGTAGCTGTTTTTCATACTTGAGCTGAAATCCCATTTTAAAAGCCACCTGTTTTACTTCCCTCCTGTAAAAATATCCCAACTGTCATATTTTACATTACATTTGGTCAGTATCTTTTAAGCTATTCAGCAGGTTTTTTTTCATTATTTAACATTAACTATGGCATTTTCTTTCACAGAACCATTCTGCCAACAGGTGCTTAAAGTACCTGTTTGTTTAGATTGAGTGCAAGAGTCTAACCTGTATTTTGGCCAACCGGTTTGTGACAAGGAGTTCCACACTGTACTTTTTAAAACTTTCATCTACGCTATGTGACCCAAATTTGTTTCTTTAACACAGCACTCCATGTGGGCTATTACTGCAGTGAATCTTTATGCTTAGTCCTCATTTAATTTAATAAAAAATCCACTGTATTTTTATAACAGACTCGAATTAAACCCTACATCCTCATATTCCCAAATGTATGATCTACAGAATCCACAATTAAAGCAGAACTTAGATTTGTCATGCTCAGATTCCATATATTTTAGAGATAATTGCCAACTGTAAACAGGCAGTTTAACTTAAATTCTGGGTTTTACACTAACATGCATGCTGCTATTCAGCATTTCCAGTATTACTTCCAGGCCTCCAACTAGTAGCTTTGATGTCTTCTAAATCCTCGAAAATACACATCTATTGCCATATATACATGTAAACATGTGACCACACTGGTTGCTTTCCATTATTTGTCATTATTCAGCTTTAATTAGAAACAGTCTATCTCATTAACTCAGAGCATTTTTTGCTGAAAAATAGGCATATTTCCTCCATTCAAATATAACACAAAATAAATTAAATAGAATTAAAATCACATAATCTTCTATATAAGGGCATAGTCCTTGCACTTCCATTAAACTCGGCAGGAATTGTTTCTGCAGAGATGGAAGTGTCTGGTGCTGGAAAGAAAAATGCTCCTTAACATAGCATCTAGCCAGGTGTTAAGTAAAGATACGATTGGTCAGAAGTGGAGAAAGGCACATATTTAGATGAAGGTTTCATTAGAGTTTGACATAAGCCATACGTTACCTTTGTAGCCAGACGACACTCCATTACCCTAATATTGTAATGAGAAGTTGCTGCTTTATTCATTTCAACACAACTGTTAGCAATAACAAACGCTGCTCCGCTTGGAAGTCTAACATCAGTTGCCCTCAGAGGACTGAACTCTATCAACTTGGCCTATCGAAAGAAAAATGACTGGTTAGTTTTAATTTACTACTAGCTAGCAGTGCACTTAGTTCTATAAATCAAATACAAATTTGCATGTTTTTTCTCTTGGAAATCCAGGGACACTTAATGAAGGAAACTGACATGAAACAGCAAGAAAAGAGATCTAACCTCATTGGCTGAGTTGCACATACATTTCAACCCCTTCCCTTGTAGTTGGATTTTAGAATGTTTCCCTTAAGTCTTTGGGTTTCTTCAGCATTTCACAGAACCCCACCCAACCTATTTTTCTTGCCTGTTTAAGACAACAGTTTTCCTTTGATCTACAGAAAAGTACCAGACCTGGCTGAAGCTAATGTGTGTGCTACTAGAATCAAGCAGCTTCACATTCCCTTCCCTCCACTGATATCTGTCTTCCCCTTATTTTTCTGTTTTTCCACTATGTCAAGAAGATTTAATTCACTGAGGTACAGCATATTACCAAAATCGTAGGGTTGACTGCAGATGGTGATCGTGTTACATACCAACAATCAGAGAAATGAAATAAAACTATATAAAAAGTAGTTACTATCTTCTTTCTTCTGATATAAGAGACTGTCTTGCCTCACAGATGCTTTACATAGGCCGTGCAAGATGTTCCCAACATTTTGTGACCTTTTCATGGAATAAGCTAGGCATCCATTAATTAAATAATTCAGGATGTAATGTAATCAAGAGATTAAATTCACATCTGGTTTCTCATTAGGACAAGTTGTAAATCATGTGCCCTGCTTTCGCTACTTAGTATAGACTGTAACTCTGCAAGCAAGGATGCCTTTACTGGTTTTGGCATTTTTCACCCCCAGAGAGTTCCTTGAGCAGCTAGAGTGCTGAATAAACAATGACAAATCTGCTTGTACATTATGTACAGCATGTGTGTTACTCCCTGCCATTGAGATTCTGGACCACGTCACAAAATTACTATCAAGACAGACAAGCTTGCTTACATTTCAGTATACCCTCTAAGAGCTACAACGTTCAGAATGTACCTCTGAGCTGGTCCAGTCTCCTGTTTTTGACAGCAGCCTTGAATTGAAATTCAGAAGGAATATGAAAATAAGACGTACATAAAGCAACCTTTTTTTTCTTTTTCTTCTTTTTTCCGATGTATTTTTCCAGCTTCCCATAAGGAAAGGTTATGGCAGTTCTACTGGAAGATTCATCACATTTTGTTTAATAGAAACACGTAGGCCAATGTTTTATTAGGACCCAAGAAGGTCCTTTTTGAACCCTTTTTAAACTTTTGTCTTCCAGAATGTATGGTATTTCTCAATTTAACAATGAATGCTTTGAAAAAACAACTTCCTTGTTTGTTTTTGAACAAGCTGCTTGTTAATGTTATTGTGTTTCTATTAGTTCTTTGGTTACGAAAAACAATGCATTCTCAATTTACCTTCTCTTGTCCATTCACTATTTTACATTGGCTTCAAAATATCGCCCTCCAAGACACTGTTTTTCCAAGGTGACGTTTTAAATTTTTCAGCCAAAGTTCCTTGTCCAGCTCTAGTGTAACTTCTTTGAAATGGGTGGCCAGAACTGCATTCATCTGCAATTGTACTGAAGCAAGGATGTTTTCTGCTTGGTTCACAATATCTTTCCTTTGTTTTGTTGACCACCACCAACATACATCAGGAAAATCCCCCTTACATGATCCTCTGTGTGTATGCCAGCAAAATATGCAACTTCCTTCACTTTACGAGGAGCAGTATGAGGTGTGAAGGAAAGGTGTAGCATAGGCAAGGGTCATGTGAAATTGAAAGGAAATATGTCATGATGAATTACATGAAAAATAGCTTGTTTTCTGTGTAAACTCATTCATGATACAGCATTAGGGCACAAAATCTGTTCAGATAATAAAATTACTTTAATTTATAAGCAAGTAAAGGTCTCCTATGAAAAGCTACATTAATTTCAGTAAATGTATTTTGACACATTTTAGTTTTCAACACTCACAATCCTGTGTGTCTTCTTGCAACCATGGATGAACACCACTGTAAATTCAACTGCAAGCACTCGTGCATAACTTGGCAGGTCCTGCATGTGGTGCCTAGTCACCTTCTGTCACCGCGTTTAAGACAGCTGAATACCTTCTACGACACAATTCAGCCAATTCTGGAATTAGCAGAACTGGGGAAAAAATCTCCATTGTCTTTCTAACTCGACCTGGCAAAACTTCCTAGAAATGTTCGGTTACAAAAAGTTTCAAGAAAGCATTTTTGTAATAATTATCCCATTTGCACTGAATACAAGGCATACCGACTATTCAGATTTCATTATATGGGAAGTCTTCTAAGTTCAGTGATCAATTAGCTGAATAGTGTGGAACCTGGACCTCATGCATCTTTCCCCACATCTTTTCTCCTTTTCTCCATTTCTATTTTTTACCATCTTAGTCCTTCAAACTGTCATACTCAACTGTACAAAAGACTATACATATCATTCCTATTTCATCTGCAGTGATGCTTATCCTGCTTGCCAAGGTATTCCAGTTTCTTGTCATTCTGCCAGGTACACATGAAGACATTGCTGTTTACATTAATTAATGTTAAACTGTTGTCTTAGATTACAAAGATTCACATACAGTTCCTTCTTCTGCCAGAAAAGAGATTGACTGGTCCATTCCTCCACCTTCTGTGCCAATGTAACGTTCACTCTTGGTGCAAATTTCTGCAAGTTCCACCTGAAAAAAAACCATTAAGTGTGAAGCTTCAGCCAACATTAATGATGATACTTTTGCACTGCTTGCATACGAACCAGAAAGTGAAGGAGATAATGGCAGCTCTGAGACCATTTTCACACTGAGCAGTAGAAGCTGGTATGAACCAGGTTGCCACATGGCCTCTTTTTCCTTTTATTCTAAAGAAGAAGAGAATCAACTATGCAGCCTCCACTGGGCACACCACAGCCAGCTTTTCAGAGTAACTTTATTTAGATTCTTAACACTAGTAGCTGTCCTCACCCACCTTCCTCATTCACCTCACACTCCTCCACCCCAATAACTAATATTCTGTTGATTTATTAGTTGAATCCATATGTGCACTTATCTTGTTAGCATACAGAATTATGGCAAATTACACTGTTTTAATGCACCGACTCAATAATCAGAAGTTATGGGTTGAAGCTAACTCAGAAACCCTTTCTCACTGTAAATACTCTAATCAGTGATGCTTGTCATTTCTCTTTGAGATACTGTACTCCGCTTACATTGTTTATCTGACATAATTTGTAAGTGTATGTGATTCACATTCTTTTGTGACATTTTAGACATATCTTTGTGCATTGTGATACCTGCAGGTCAGAGGATACTATGGGAGTGTGGAATATCACTATTGTAACTGTCAAAAGTAATAATTTACAGGAAAGCTTTCAGCCATCAGGCCAAGTCAAAACAGAACACCAGAGAAGACGTGGAGAATAGCTGAAGAACACAGACTTTTTCAGAATGAAGGAAGTCAAAGGAAAGCACACATCCCCATACCATGACCCGTACCAGTTTGTTTTCTAAGTGCAAGGTAACCACAGGAAAGATGAAAAAAGAACTTTGAAATAAAGTTGCTGTCTGTTTCTCAGTCTGGTGGCAAAGTCAGATTCAGATTCCTCACTCCAGATGAAGCATCACACGACTTAAACAAGCTAACCAGCAAGGCAGGGACATTAGCCAGTACAGAACTGTAAAAGACAGCAGACAGAGGCAGTAAATCAGCATGCTAAGAGTGAGATACGTGCAGTGTGTCTTCCTGCTGGCTCACTTAATTTCTGTAATGGCACCACAGACAAAGTTGTAAATGTGGTGCTTAGATCAGTGTAATCAGGCTGAGCTGCTTGCAAATGCAGTAACAACCATTTTACTCAGATCACAATGCAGTTACGGTCAATAAACCTCAAAGCTGATAAGCAAAAGTTATCAAAAGAACATTTACAAATTACTCCAAAACTGTGCAGACTACATCTCTCTGAATCAAACATCAAGGGGGTTCTGAGTCGTCATCAGGGACTCACGCTGGTGTTTCTGTTTAAGCAGATCCCCTCATACAGGTGAAAAGACCAATACGTTCTCCTCATATGGATGTTGTAAAGGACCACTCACAAGAGCAAGAGCACCAATGACAGAACATGGAAAGTACAAGCAGCAAAAATGCTCTTCTGTGCTGCCTTTCCTTTGTGTATTTTTTCAATGAACTGAAGTACAGATAATACTTTTTTTCCTAACATACAAAAACATTACTCATTTTAATCTTTTCTTTTTAGTGAAAATAATTTCTCTGTGCCTTTTACTGAAGATCAGGTTAATCAGCATTTGTTTTTCCTCTCTTGTCCCACATCCATAGCAAGAAGTTCCATTTCCAGTTTGAACCTTGGACCTCTTCATCCACTCAGCATTTGTCCCTGCTTCACTACAAGTTGGAAATAATTCTGCAATGGTAATGCATGTGATGCTGCTTTTTTCCTCCACTTCATGCAGAAATTCTCGGCAAGGTTCTACAGAAAGGAAGAATAAACCTTTACACAAAGCAGTCTCTGGATGAATTCCTTCCTACATGTGAAGGAGTGCCTGTTTACAAGCATCTGTTGCTGGGACATGGAAATGCAGGCATATTTCAGACAGTTCTGTAGAACCTGTCTCTGAAAACAGAGCATTACCACGTCCTTGACTTTTGCAGCAACTGGCAGGAGACATCAAACTGGAGTTGACGAATATTATTCACTGGCAGCAACAGAAACTTCTCCACAGTGGCTGAAAAAGATCACACCAGCAATTGTATTGCAAAAAATTGCACCAATGTACAATTAAATAGGAGGTGTGGCTTTGCAAACCTGGCCTGAAGCACATCTCCTAAGCACTGTCACTGCATATTCCACTCTTGGACACAGCTGGTTTTGCAGAAGTCAGAAGTGGCGCATTTCAGCCTTCACTTAGCCTGGCTGCGTGTCCTCTTCATATACAAATCCAAATTGCAACCACTTGATTGCTCAAATCATTTAGACTTTCTGAGCCTGGGTTTATTAAATAAATATCAGGAAAAGTCTCACAGAAGAGGAATGTTAACAATGAGGACAGTGCCACTCTCCTGTCCCTTTACATGGCCTGGTGAGCTGTGCCTGGTTAAGCACTGGGCCTTGCTCCGTCCCAGCTCACCAGCCATCCAGCTGCCTACGCTGGGCAAGCAGTGCTCTTTGAGCTTGAGCAACTTTTGTTTTGAAACTCAGCAAGGATTGGCAGGACCACCAAGTAGTAACTGGCAGGGGTTGAGAAGAACCCTTTCCACAAGACAGCCCAAGGCTTCCCTGAAACATGATTTGGTTTCTAATTTAAACAGGCCCTTGCTGACACAGGCAGGCCTTCTAATACTAGGATGAGAAGCATGTGAATGGAGGGGAGAGCGTCATCTGTATATAAAACAGCTTCTACTCACTATTGAAACAAATGGCCAAATGTTTGCCTTTTTGCTAAAATGAATGAGAGGGCAAAGTTCAGAGGAACTGAATTGTAGCACTGGAAGCTAATATGAAGATTAAATTGGAGAGTCTTGTGTACATACTTGATACTTGGAAAAGGATGGACTAAAACCGTGAACTGAACCAGGAAGTCTGGGCTCAATTTCTAGCTCCACATTAAGTCTCCTGCGATTCAGGAAAAGTCCTTTCAATTCATCGTGGCTCTACTTCCTCAATAAAATGAGGAGTATCTTCCCTTTCTTGGTAATCAGCAATTTCTACTTGGGATTCCTATGAATACCTTTGATCATTCCTAGAAATTGGGAAAAAAAAAAAAAAAGAGCATATATTGGTACTTGAGTTCTCTTAAGGCAACCACATAAAACTGCTCTAAGGAAGAAAAGTGCCAGAACCCCGCAGTGAGAGGAACTAACATGTGCCCGTCTCAGAGCAGTGCCTCGTTTCTATTCAACTCACAACACCCAGACCTTGGGCAGGGGCTGTTTCAATCCTTTGTTATTCATCTCTCACTATAGGTAGGTCTCACCTGTAGAAATACAGTTTCTCAGATCCCAGATTTCACTGCACAGTTTTCAGGAGCCCAAGCGTATGGCTGAACAGCAGCTAGGCAGGCATGATTCTTTCCCCTGGCTGTACCACAGATGCTGCAGAGTCAATCGGAGCTCTCACAGCCAGATCTGGGGGAACTCACCCAGGCCACACCACAGCACCACCTGCCAGGGCAGTGGCTCAGAGGCAGCAGCCACTCCCCACTAGGCTAAAAGAACAACTACAACGCATATGAAACAAACAGTTCCGTTCCTATGGAATTCTGAGTAGCAGGAATAGGTCCTGATAGGTGTTCTTCTAGGGCTGGGTGGAAGCAGACATTCCTTTTTCATGAGGTACTACAAGGAATACTGCTGAAAGACTAAACCCCATCTGCACAGACTATATTTCCATCCCATGTATTCTGATCCATATTGAGGTCAATTTCTGCTAACCATAAAACATAAATAGTTCTGTGCACCTAAGACACGTGCATGATCTTCCCATCCCTACTATTTCAAAAACACTAATAAATCCTAATTTAAGTCTTCATAGAATTTTACATACTTTACCTTAAAAGCATTCCTATAATTCCTGTTATCTTCAATTTAGACACAGCACAGATATTTACATGATATATTCAAAGTCATGTGAATGTGAAATAAGAATTCAAAAACTTCCCTACTTCCAGTATTGCAGCTTATTTCTCTAAAGAAAATGCTATCAGGGAAACGTCTGCTGGTTGGGCTTAAAATCTTTTTAGGGTGATGGTAATGAAAAGTGGAACAAAAAGATACTGAAATCAAAGTACAGTTGGGTCTGAATAGCAGCATTTCAACTAAAAACAAATGACTTAATTCATCAGATGAATCAGAAATTCCTTGTCCCAACTGTTCTGTGATCTGTATGCTACTGGCCTCTGGATTTATTACTCTCCCAGGAAAGTTGTTCTAACAAGACAGGCTAGACCAGAACTTCATTTGTGAATAATATATATCATGTAGACAATAAATCCTAAGTTGTCACCTGCACTATTTAACAAGCAAAGCAATATATTTAATGCACCCTTCCTCTTTCCCTCCCAAGCCCTACACTAGCCAAGAAGTATAACATAATGCTCCTGAGTTAGTAGCAGGTTTTCAGTTAGCTAAAACCAATTTAAAACCTTGTTTCAGAATAAAAACACAGACAAATACAGCATATGCTAACATAAAAAAACCACAGTGGATCAGACTAAATCCACATCTATTCAGTATTTTGTATCTGAAAGTGGGCTCTTAGTACTGAGCAAAAGCCAAGTGTAGAAGACATTTCCCCAGTGCCCGATTTTTCGACAAACAGCTTCCTGAGCTGAACGTGAGGTCTGTGCTCTTAGTAACCAGTGATGGATTTCTTATTTATGAACTTGTCCAGACTCTGCTCTAACCCATCCAAAGTTTTCCCATGTGGAACATCCAGTAACAAAGACTTCCACAACTTCTCAGGTAAAGAAGCATCTCCTTTTGTCGATGCTGAACATGCTCCTGGCTAGCTTCATTTGAACTCTGGCTCTTACAGTGTGAGAGACAATGAACAATTGATTCCTATCCACTACATCAGTTGCATTAATATTTTATGGACTTCTCTCACCTCTTTTTAAAGCACAATCTTTCAAAGATTTCTAGCACTTTTATTCAGGTCATTCTTTTATCTCCTGTAATCATCCACGTGGCTTTTCCCTGAACTTTTTTTCAGGTTTATTATCTTGGTTTCTAAGAAAGAACAGAGGCAGACTTCCAGCTTTCCTAAGATTTTCGAAGACAAAATTTGTGATTTTTATGTGGCAACTGAGCGACAAAAAATGTGTCAATATGCGTTTATGCAGACATAGGATCATGCAGCCTCAGCCAGTTCAGTACTATTATTGCACCTCTTTCACTGATCTTGTGACCATGCCAGCCGCTGCTGTGCAAAGTCCCTTTGCCTATACCTGCTGTGTGCACTTAAATATCAAGCTGTTTTGTACAGCTGGTCTGTTTAGGCTCTGAACACGTGAGAAGGGATGAGCATAACATGGCAGTAGTAGTAGCTGGTAGTTAAATTTTTGCAATCTCCCTGCTGATCTGTCAGGAAACACGAAATATTGCAACTTTTGAAGCCAGACCCAATATGATGCACACAAACACAAGCAGTACTTTTATATCTGTTGGCAAGTACATATGCCAGATTGGCTGTGCATGAGCGGGGAATGTTTAGTATCAGTGAGTTACATGAGATACTAAGCTTAACATTTTTGCTGTTTATCCAACGTAAAAGATGCAGCACATTAAATGAGAATATGCTTAACTAAAACAACAAAAAGCGACAACAGTCAGAGTAGAGTCACAGTGCACTTTTCACTCACTTGCCCGATAAACCACTAAGCATTAAGATATATTTAAAGCAGTAATCTATTTAAGGAAGCTGCTGTCTCTTGAGAGTTTCAAAACCGAACCATTAGGTTTTAAACAACTTTAATTGGAGCACTTGGAAAAAGTGAAAACTAACAATGCATAAAACGTATCTTTTTCAGGCTGTCCCCTTCTTCTTCATTCTCTTCAGAAGCTTAATTCTAAATTATGCTCAGAATGTATCCTATTGCAGGAGGCAGCACTTAACAAGTTTGCCTATCAGGCAACTGGCTCCCATGTGCAGGCCTAGCCATGCCTTTGATCTAAGATCTCTACTACCTACCTCTGCTTTTTGTTGGAAACAATTTAAGGTTCTCTCTGATAAGAAGCAAGTCAGTCTTGGGTTACAAGGAAAGAAATTACTACCACTTAAGCCTGTTTTATCTTTGAGCCACAAGATTTCCTATCCAGCATGCAGAAAGTCTATCTAGGAAATCATATTAGTGGGGATATAATTTAGTACAACAAAGAAGGGTTGTGATTTTTTATTATTAGTAGCCTTATGTGTAGTTATTCTAGATAGAGAGATTACTTGTAATAAGAACTCACTAATAGCTCTGCATTGTGTTAGTTTCTTGTTTTTTTAATGGCAAAAGTGGATTGTCAGTGAAGTGATACTTTTCACTAGTGTGTATTTTTCTCTGCATGTTTACTTTTCGATATGAAACACCTAACATTCAGGTTTTAATTTTCAACTGAGTATTTCAGAAATGCTGAAGAACTGATAAAAGTATTTTTCTGACTATTTCCAGGCACGATCCAACATTGTGTTATGTTTGGCCATTCAGCTGTGTGATAACTTACAAACCACCCAATACAGCTCACTTGATTCTCTGTTGCTCCGTAATTTAGTTTCGTTTATTTCAATTTGATGCTATTAATAATGACCACGGATGCCTAAAAGGTGTTCAGGTATAAAATGTGTAATAAAAATTAACAAAATTCACTTACAAACATTTTCCTAAAAATAGAATCCTCCTAAAGAATTATCTGAGTGAGAACAGATAAGGGACTTTCAACTTTAATAGTCCCCTTGCTCCCAAAGAGGCCAAGGGCCAAATGCTCTGATTTTCACTCAGTGCAATGGGTCTGGACAGTATGTAAACTGTGACAGAATTTGTCCCTATATAACTGTCACTGTCAATATGTTCCACACCAGTGATCAATCCCTTTCAATCTCACACAGACCTTTAAAGAAGTAAACTTGTGTAAGATTAAACCCCTTAAAAGAGTAAGACAATTAGTGAGTAGGAGACAGACAAATATTTGTTAGTAAAACAGAATTAGTGTTGCTTAGTACTTTTTTGGAACAGCTTATCCTACATTACGCAGAAACTCGATATATACAAACCCAGAATGACAGCAACCAAAGTGAAGCAGCCGTCTCTATAAAACGATAGTATTGAATTACATCTACCTCAGTGACTTTTTGTAAGTTCACTCCAGCCACAGTTAAACATGCTACATTTTCTGTATGTAACAAGACAGGAATCGTGATTGCTAATCTTTAAAATGAAAGACCAATTTTCTTCCTGTTTTGAAGTTTACAATTCATGAAGGGAAGCTCTGTGAAGAGAATGCATTCAAGAGCTATTGTTAGACTGACATTTTCACTGATCAAAAAAATCAATTCAGCGAGGAAATTTAACTGATTTGATATTTCAATCTCTATTGAGCCAGAATTCCTGTATGTACATTTGGTTTCTCTGTGGCAATACAGTAATGGCTCTCATTAATATTTTGTCTGGTTTCATCTGGAAAGTCAGACTCGTTCTGCTACTTCCCCTTACAACTCTGAGTCGGAGGTCATTTCATGGCAAATTTAGAGCCCAGTAGATTTTCTATGAAATCCTGCAGGGATTGAGCTGAAAGGTGAGAAGACACCATTTAAGTGTAAGAAAACATTCTCCGTCACTTAAGGCATATTTAAAGTCGTGAGATATGATTTTTTTTTCAATCTTTGCGTGTTTTATTTGTATATATAAGCATGAAATACCTTCATTTATTACAGAATGATGTTCCAATTCTGAGGTTATTTCTACTACCAGGAATGTCCTTATTTTTAATACCTGTTCTTGCCTGGGAATAGCCTGACAGAAGTTACCATCTGCTTCCAGTTTGCATACAAAATCCCAATTAGCTAAAGTTCATATATGTTTTGCAAGGCAATTGTGCATACTTTTTTCAGAAATAAGAAAGTATTTGTCAGATAGCATCTGAATGTCCTCATAACCACAGCCGTCTTAGCTTGACTTTGTCTGCCCTCTAACATGCTCAAATAAAAGATCATCAATTTGGCTGATGAAAGATTGCAGCCTTTGATTACCACTGCTATGAAGTACCCTGTTTCCCCTTGATTACAAACACACAGAGTCAAATTTAACAAAGAAGCCTGATTTTTAACTCCATAGGGAGAATGGATCTTTAGCATTTCTCAGATTTGCCAGTGCTCTGAAGTACAGCAGCTACGTGCCATTTTCTGTGTAAGCAACTTGAGTTTCTTATAGAAATAACCTCGGTATGGATTTGTCAAACATTTTTGGTGCGGCAACAGTATAAAATGATCCTAATCAGAATTATCAGCACACATTATTAACTTCAAAGTCACGCTCTCAATATGAATATTCAGGTTTTCTTGTTAAATACATAGATATTAAAACCCTGTTGTGCGTCAGAAAAATTATCGTATCCTTCCTTATTGTACACAGGTTTCAGAAACAAGACAGAGAGATGATGGCTCCTCTCTTCTCCCACTGAAATCAATGACATTACCAGGTAAGTTAACTGTTAAATAGAGGTCAATGTTGAGTATTTTGAAAATCCCATATTCCAACTAGTTAACTTCCTATGCTCAACATTTTACATTAAATTAAATGAACCTTATTTAGTTTTGATGTACTTTTCACAATAAGTGTGTGCACAGCTGCCCAGGCTTGAGCAACAGAAAAGAAATATTAGGGTGCCTGAAGAGAACTTAGAACCACAAGATTTAACATTTGGACAGCAACGCTATCATCACATCTTTCAAGTAAATCTAATTATTCAAAAGTACTAAATGATTTTCTGTACTCATTAGTTCCTACCGTGAAACACAAAGCTGGGACAACTTAGAGCATTATTCTGTTTCCTTTACAGAAAGTATCTTTTCCCGATGAAAAGATATACAAAAGATTGATTTTGTAACAGTAAAATAAAAATCACTTTAAAATCAAATGCTAATACTGAGCACTGCCATTGCTTAAGTGATGCCAGCAGCCTCAGACTGGTGTCCTGTCTGAAGAAGGAAAATGGGTTCTTTTTAAAGATGGCATTCTAGATTTTCCATCTTGCTGTTTGAATGCTCTTGCACTGCTGCAACTGGTTAGCACTGCACATCTGGCTGAATTGTCTCACACTCGTATTTTCCCTAAACCATTGTGTATGTGTGTGATGGGTTTTTTAAAAAATACTGTATGCTGACTGAAACAATGCCCTATTGCAGACTGCTACACACAATAATTAGAGAGCATATTTTTTCCTGATTTTGTTTCCAATGTCAAAATGTGCTATTTTTAAATTAAGCCACCATGAAATTCTAAGTATGTTTTTACAATATTTTTCGTGTTGGGGCTTGGTTTTTTCAGGCCTCTTAATCTTCTAGGCCCAGACTTCACACTGGAAGTGTTATCTCATAAAATCTCTAAATTTCAACAACTTTTACTCTGCAGCTGCTATTTAAAACTTACATTTATCAGGAAAGAGAGCACATAACTCAAATGTTCTAATAAAAATAGTTTCATAGAAGCAAAACAGATAAATGTTCCATTCAGTAAAAGGTCAATTTGTCATACTTTTGGCTACAGAAGCACTACCATTCAGCCAAATTTGATTCCAAAGCCAAACGTTCTACGTCCTGCTGCTGCGGACCGTAGTGTTAAGATTTTGCAAAGTTCATCAGACTAATGAGGGGCAAAAAGCCAATCTTTTCTCATAAAATTACTGAGACAGTACACCCCAATGGCCAGATGTTGTTACTTATAAATACTATTATTTACAACTTTTGAAAATGTAAGTATCTGAAAATAAATTGAGGGGCAGAGGTAAAGTGATTATTTCTTCCATAAAAATAAGCTAACAAATACCCAGAGCCCTAAAAATGCAAGGTCCTGGTTTGGTTTCTGGACTGCTCTCAGTTCTGATTAGCTAAGAAGTCCGCTGCCATGAGGGAGCTCCCAGCCAATACACAGACAGCATTCCTGGATCCTGCACGGGTTGCATTTGACACCGGCACAGGACGCATGAGGACCCGCAGAAATCACCAGAGCACTTTCTATGCTTCTGAAGGCCGACAGGCCGCGGCTGCACCAATTTGTGCTCCCACAAGCACTGCCTTGTACAGTGCAGCCATGAACATAGGACGTTCCATATAAACATGCGGAAGGACTTCTTGACAGTAAGGGTGATGGAGCACTGGAACAGGCTGCACAGAGAAGTGGTGGAGTCTCCTTCTGTGTCTATCTAAGCACACAAAACCTTGGATACATTCTTGACTGCTCCTGTGTTGACTACTGGGAATCCTCATCTGTAGATGAGTTGCTCTCTTTTTCATCACAGGTGCTAAATATTTGGCTGCAGACAGCAGGAGTTCCTGGCAAAAATGTGGGATTGTGTCTCTTGTGTATGCACAATTATGTTTGAGACACATTAACTTTTAGCACCATTTTCAACCAGCAAGCAAGAGAAATGTTGGGACACATGAGGACAAGGAAAGACATTAAGTGTAGTCCCCGTCTTCCCTTTGATCCACTGCAAAAATGCTGAAGAGAGTTTTGCACCTTTTTTTAGAACAAGTCTGACATAATTCCACTGATTACTCACAGGCCTTGGGTAAATTCAGCTCAAGATACACACTGTATCATTTATTCTCTGAAGAAAGCTCTGCAGTATTTCTTGGAATAATGAAACCTGGCTTCTGGTTTTCCACTTACAGATCTCTATTACATAGTAAAAGTTGGGCTTTCTAACCTCTGTCAGTTTTATGGACTTTGCAGATACCCAGTTTCTCTCTGAACAGATGCTCTCCAGTGACTTTGATCAGGAGTTCCCAAGCTTAGCTCATTTGGTTACCAGCACCAGAGATGCTGCTGACCTGTGATATGAGCACCTATGCAAAAGCAGAAGCTTCTTGGCAGGCCAGGTACACATGTATAAAAGAAGCACATCTGTCACCTCCAACCTATTCCTGTAAACTCTCACCCATCAAATTGGGATCCCCAGTTGCATACCTTCAAATACCATTGCACTGTGTCTCACCTTACAAACTACAGCCTCTGCTAAACATGTAATCCCTTACTTACCTTTTGACTATACATAGCACCAACACAAAGCAAGGTGACAGTGACTGTGGCTGCATCCTGCTTCTTGGAAAGCCACCCCCTCTTATGAACTCTGCTTCATGCTGCCTTAGCCCTACTTGATACCTTCCTGAAGCACCCACGTTGAGCTGTGCAATGTGAGTTGGAGAACTTAATGCTGAGCAGATTATTGAAACTACAACCACACTGAGAAGGCAGCCAGAACTGATCAGAAAAAAACTTTCTGTGTGGAACTGTTTACCTTATGGCTTCTAGAAGTGCTTGTATACAAGCATAGTTAACAGCTGCCATCACCGTGTACCACGGTGTCTTCTTGAGTTGTCTTCGTAACATAGTTTGGGAATTTCTGACTTACTTAGACAATAGGCAAAAATATGCATAACAGTCATATTTAGATCTGTTCTTTTCCTGATGATGTTCTAATTTAAGATCCTAGTTTCACTTAACCAGACAATTTACTGGAGAGAACTTCATTCCCATACAGCACTTTCAAGAACCATGACTCCTGCAGAAATTCTTATGACATGAGCCAAATTCTGCTAGCACTTGTATTGGTAACAGGTCACATACTTGGGGTTTGTTTTTAGACTAATGTTTGTTTAAAAAAGTGAGGAATACATTTTGCATTATAAGCATGTTCATTCCAAAAAAACTGTGAAAAGAATAAGGAGAATCAGATGGAAGAATTTTACCTCTACTTTGTGCTGATTATATAATTTATCAAAAAAAAAACCACCAAAAAACTGTTTCACAGGCCTCCAACAGATGCTCTGCTGTTAGAGCCATGAAAAGTCATTCAGGGAGAGGGTAAAGGCCTCGGGGGTGTGGTCCACATCCTTTAGCACATATATCCTCAGTCCTGGCCTGCAGATAGCACATCTGGTCCAGGCATGGACCTGATGGTTGTCCAAAACACAGGCTTACAATAATGCTCCTTTTTCAGCTTTAATGTAAGCCTGTTTTCTTGCCAAACTCAAATCCTGCCAAAATTTGGCCAAAGATATTTGCTCAATTGTGCAATATCTTAAGTTTATATCCAACAACTCTTTGCAAAAACAATTGCATCGTGTTTTTAATGTTTACAGGCATTAACAATATTTAATTTTAAGTAGAATTTTACTGCTGACACTCTTGTGTTTTACAGTAAATTACCTTGGAGAGGGTTTTTCCATTAGCTTTTAGGGTCACGAGTCCTGCACAGCACACCAAAGCACTGGAGCTAGAAAGACCAGAACTTGGAGGGATGGTTCCATCTAGCAGACAATTCATTCCAGTTGGGTTATTAAGACCAAAATGTTCCTAACAATGAAAAAATAAACAATCTCAGTTTCAAGTACAGACAGGCTCAGGCTTGCAATTATCTGATACTTAGAAAGAGAATCTTTCTGTTAAGTTGCTGGAACCAAGGACCTGCTTCTGGTATCTTCAAAATAAAGCAAAATTTTCATTCTATTCTTCAAGAACAAAGCCAATGGTAGGGCTTCAGCCAAAGGTATGTCTGCAATTCCTGTACACAAACATATATGGGCTGACAGAACTGTACCCCGAGCAGAATTCAGGGTGGGCTAAATGTCCAAGAATTTACCGAGCTTCGTGGGTGGGTTTTACAGCACTGGCTCAGCTCTAAGCTGTCGTGGTGACAGTACCAGAGGTTACCTCTACTTTTGTCCTTAGCTCCTCACTTTATGCATCCCGAAGTGCGTAAAGTCCACATCATGCCTTACTTCTAATGCAGACACGTGGTATTAGAGCCACGTCATGCTGATCAGGAAGTAGTAGCCATTTATCTGAGGTCAAAGCCAAATACTCCTATCTCCTGGGCTACCCATGGCACTGGCACTGAGAAAACCACAGTGGTACTGGAAAGACGTTATGCTTTGGGAGGAACCAGCAGTGATAGTATCTGTCATGCTATTTCTAGAATAAATAGTGTAACATTTTTACATATATGAGAAGTTATCAGAGATGATACACTTAACAGAGAAGTCATGAGTCCTGTGCACATATTTTTTAATTACTCTTTAGTTACTTTTTTTTCAAATTTGCCATAACTCTAAAATTTTACTCGTTACTTTGAAGAAAACACGCAAAATACATACAAAAAATCTTCAAATATATATAGAGGATATATGAATAGCTACATTCTGATATAGATTGATATGTTGATAAACTATTTTATAATAACCAGAAAAATACTGTCAATGATCAGAGAAATGGCTGTTTCTATACAGAAATGCCCACCTTCAAAAGATTTCTACTTTTCCTAACCATAAATACCAAAGGTAGAGATCAGAAAACACAAAGCACCTCCTTTAATGTTTTCTGTTATCGCTTCAGATTAAAATATCCCTTTCTACAAATAGAAGGGAATTCATACCTGAAATACTACTTCTGCCCTTCATGAAGAACACTAGACAGGCTTGTTCAAAAACAGACAATGCTTGAGTAACCAGAAACTGATCCACAGTTTCTGGACTGTCTTGAATGTGAATCAAGCTTGCAAACTTATCACGCGATGTTTAAATAGAAAATGTACTTCAGTCTCAAAAATGAAAATGGACTTTGCCAAGTTCTGCAATAGTTCTGTCCCAAAAGGATAGCATGTTCAACTTAATATAAACAGATTATCCCGCTGGACCCTCTAAATACTTGTATTTCAGTGTTTCTTAAGTCCGTAACATTTGTGCTTATTTTCTGCCAGTACTAGAGACTGAAAACCTGCTTTGCAAATTAACCTTCAAGTGTAAAAGTTTGTCCTTAGGAAACAAATCTCAGTAGCAGGCTGCAAAACAAGTCAATTCGTCAAGCTAGCCTTAATACATGAAAAGATACACTGCAAAGAAACTTAATCTGTATCTTTACTTCTAGAGTCAATGCAATTTAAATGCATATTACTGAGCTATACAAAATTGAGAATACTCATGTTACTGCAAACATAGGTCTTTTTTTTTTATGGGGCGTAGGGGCATGCTAAACATGGGGGGGGGGAGGGGTCTACTTAGGAGCTGTGGATAATAATAAAGTGATTTGGTCCAAATATCTTCTTTGGAAGATATAAGTGCCAGGTCTGATGCAGGCTTTCTTGGCTGTTTGCAATGCTTATCTATGGACCATTCTGTGGGGTAACTTAGATGGCCTACCCAGAGGAAAGTTTCAAAAGCACATTTTTCCATAATTTGAGCTGGTTGTGGATACCTGACCTTGTTTATCCCACTGTTTATCCCACCTGCCCCTCCAGAAAAGTCACTGGACTGACACTAAGTTGAGAAGTTACTGTGTTTTTTAACTCAGAGGGCCATGAATCACTTGCAAAGGGCAGGTGAGATTTACAAGAAGTCCCAGTTCTAAGTTCAGGCTGCCTCCCAGGACAATACTGACGATCAGCAGTTGGTTTCACAAGCAGTTCAGTCTTCAAACCAGTCCGGAGACAGGCTAGCTCACAGAGGAGAAGATAAAACTCAAATGAGCAGACAGGAAAACGTCTGTCTGTTCAGCGTTCCAGCCTTTACTGTACGTGTGCCGTTTCCTGCATAGCTGTACTCTTAACTCACTTAGGAAATTTTGAAATTCCCATTCAGATTCCACACTGTAAGTCTTGAAAAAGTAGTGATTCTTACTGGATTATTCCTTCTGTATGCAACTTATTTATTTACTTTTATGATTTCTTTTGCCTACTGCATGAGCTTCACTCTGTTGCTGAGCATGAGTTGTAGGTTTCCAACATTAATGGAAATTAATTGCATTTTTTAAAATGTTTCCAAGGGAGGAAAAGGACTAAAATATGACCTTTGTGTCCTGGCAGACAAGCCTCTGAACCTCTCAAAAGCAAACTTTAATTACATGATTCCATTGGGAAACATTCTTCTTTACTCTAAAATATAGAAATGCCATTGTGATTCATGACTTTGATTGTAACTATACTGAATAAGAAACTATTTGTTATAATAATGTATGTAATAAGTATGAATATAGCAGTCTGCAATATTTTAAAACAAAACCACTCATCTCTTCAAATAATTGTATATTTAAAATAAAAGAGAATGCAGGGAGGTAGGTTGAAGGTGAACAGATACGCTTTTCATATTTTACTTCTGTGTTAATTTCATAAGTTAAATGAATTTGGCTTACCTGAATACCCTTCAGTCCACACAAGAAGTAGTTATGCCACTGAGGTTTGGTTTTGTTAATCTGAATGTTATTGACGCTAGTAGTGAAATCCCTGCAAAAACAGAAAAACCTTGTGGCTTTAACTTGTCAGTACCTTTAGTGTGAAAAAACATGGCTTATTACTGCCACCTGCTGATGCACAAAAGCATTTCTATGTTAATCATTCGTTTCAGTACATTTGGTTTCTCATACAGATCTTCGTTAGTCAGTTCTAAAGTGTATTTTAGTGTATTTTAATTTGGAAAATAAACTGCCTTTAGCGCCCGTAGTCAAGGCAGCATGCCTTCCATCACATTTGTATAAGCTCTCCCGAATCTCTTTGAAAAGCATAAATCTAAGTAATCGCTCCTGTCAAACCTAGAATAGAGCTAAATATTCTTCAGGCTTCCCTGGGATCCCTGCTCAGGAATTCATCTTCATTTGCTCTGAATGGCAGATCACTAAATAGGCATATTGCTGCAAAATTCTATTATGTACGTTACAGGGTTTAATTAAAATAACAGTTTATCCATTTTCAGCATTTTTTTCATCTATCTCCAGGATAATGCTGATAATGAATTTTGAAATAATTTTGAATGTGTTAAAATGGTAAAGTTGAATGTTGCTGAAGGAACCAATGCTACAGATAGGTTCTCTGGAAATGCCCATGGAGTGATGTGCCTTGGAGATACGCGCCTTAATCATCACAAAAGGCAGATTGTTTACAAGCCTATATTGCCAAACACCCAATAACTGTATCTGCCTGAAGGCAGTACAGCAAATGTCTAACAGAGAAAAAGTAAAGGCACTGAGAATGTCAGAAAAAGATTTAAAAAATTACTCAAACCTGGCAGGCTGCAATTTGTGTTCATGCTAACCTACAGTCTGATGCTAGCTGTGTATTGGCAGCGTGCAACCTACGGATCTCACACCCAGTATCAACTTAGAGTGACCACTTTGCTGCTTACACACTCCATTTCAATATTCAGTACATGATACAAAGCTGTCAGAGATTGCTGTACAGTTTAATGAGTTGCTCTTTTTCAGTCGGAACGGTTCGGAATAGTGCCACTTACAGGACTCCATCAACAGTGCAGCACTGAGGAGTTGTACAAAGAAAAGTGCAAACTGTTGGTGACTGCAGAGCAGTAAGAAAGATCTGAACAGGAGTGCTATGATTACAATACAAGTAAAGTTCAAGAGTAGCAGTAAATTCTTCCAATTTGATTTGTGTGTGTTTGGAGCAGTCTTCCTGATAATAAAACAAAATTGTTTTTCTTATGGCTTTTAAACAAAAGGAAAAGAACAAAGTACAGTAAAACATGATCGTCAAAATTCATGAACAATAAAATAATCCTATGCTTCTTTAAGCTTGTTTTACACAATGATGGTATTTTTAAAAAGCAAAGATGATGGACAACAATGTGTAGGAGTGATTAAAAGAAAATGAATTTGAAGTCCTCCTTTCCTTGAAAAAGAGTTCTAAAGTATTTTATATACATAATTATTTTTATACAATCAGACAAAGTTAAGCTTAAATGAACAAAAAGACATATACTATGGGATATAGTTGCTGGCTCTCTAGATAAATTAAAATAATGACTTCTTAAAATGCATTTTGCATATTTCTGAAATCTTCTCACACAGAAAAAGAAAGAAAAGTTGGCTTTGAATTTGGCAAGATTCACATGCACATAATTCATACAAACACAGGATGTGGAACTGGCAAGGTCCCCAGAATACTGAAGTCTATTTTTTTTTGTTATCACATTCAATTTGTTATAAAAACTCATTCCTAAATGTCCAAGCTTTATCTTAAATCAGTAAATCTTCAGTCCTGCCTTTTGTCCTCATACTGGCAGGTAGGCAGCTTGATATGAGTACTTCGAGAAAAAAAAAAAGCAAGATTTACCATTAATGTAAAAAAACCTGATATTGTTTATTCCACACCTTCTATTTTACATGAGGATCCCCTCCTCCAAGGCTAGATAGAAACATTTAATTGGTCTGCATAATGAGAAGAGATCAGTTTTTCAAATAATGTGAAAAAAATACGTGGGTGATGTGTTCTTCCTTCCTTGATTAGTAATTAATCCTTACTACTGAAGACCAATTTGGCATTTTCTCACAGACCCTCAATGTTCTGTAGATTTTTTAGTTTATCTGACCTATTAAAGAAGATTCTCAGGTCAAGCTTTCACGCTATCCTTTGATGCTATCCGTCAATATTTCTGAAGGCATTTTGTACGTGTTTTCTCGATGAAAAAAGATGCTGTGTGAAAGGAAGGTATCCAGAATTTCAAAAGTCTTTAACTTTTGAACAGCATCTTCATCTAAGTAATATTTAACAATCATTCGATCCGTTGGGATGCTTTATAACGAAATGCAAACACAACAGTGTTTTGTTTTTCCTAAAGTTAATGAAGCTATGGGAGTGGATGAGGGCTACAGAACTGTTACCAGTTCAAAAACAAGAATGAAATAGAGATTTTACAGAGCCTTATGGTTGGTCCTTTTAAGTGGAGGGTATTCACTACAGGTTTATGCCAGTGCAACAGTCTGGGGAAAAGATACACTGTCAACAATTTTGTTATATGATGTAACATTACAAGTGTTGAAAAGCATTTGTTATGAAATTATGAGCATGTTTTCACTTTGTTTTTAAGCAACAGCATCCCAACAAAATAGAGAATGCTTAATGCCATATTCTGAAACCTCTTCTTGACTTATGGTTTAAAATGTATGATTTCAAACTGAAACCAAAGCAGATACATAAAAATAGTGATTATGCAGACGATTTGCATACAAAGGCTGTAATTCTAGATCTGTTAGGAACTTTAGGTGTCGCTGAAAGCATTGGTAGCATTGCATGTGCTACAGAGCGCCATTTCAATTGTTGTGTAATGTGCCAAATGTCAAAGACCATGTAAAAACATATGCCTTTTGTTTACTGCTTTGTTTAGTATCCTTTATAACAGCTTTCCCTAATCAAAGCTATTGAGGTTCTAGAACTTTGTCTTGCAGAATGGTTTTGTAATACAGCAGGTTTCTTCTACTCAGAGGTAAAGGTCCCACTCAGTTTCCTTCCCCCTTGCTCACCGCTGCATGTTCCCACTGTTAGCCCTGAGTTAGCTTTTTGTGCTGGGTGCATTGCCATTCAACTCACTAAAATGACAGAAAATCAGCCAGGCAAAAAAAATGGGTGAGTCGTGCACTTTATCCTAAGAACAGACAAGTATTTCACCTGGTAAAAGTCAGAGGGTGTATCGATGTTGGAAGTGCAGACAAGGAAACTAGGGATAAAATAAACAAAACCAGGGCATACCCACTTGGGAGCAGCAAACCTTTAATTTAGCCCAGTCATACTGTGAAAATATACTCCACAAAGTGAGGGTAAAGTATTTGAATATTTATACGTTGTATGGAAGTGAAAATTCCTTTTAACTGCGTGACTTGCAAGCGGCAGCTCAGAACATATTTCTGTAAGATCTGAGCTTTAAGCAGGAATATATACATAACTACTTGCCACTCTTGGCACTGTGTTCCTGTCCCTGTGCTGCCATACACTGTGCTTTCAAGGAGTCATTTGCTATTGGCTTAAACCAATGAAGCTGGTGCTGATTTGATTTTTGCAAAGTGCCTGTGAAATTTCATGTAGATGAATGACCTGATCTGAACTATCGAGCAACCACACAAATATCAGTTCATTTACAAAGAAGGAGGTGGGAAAAAAGCAGCTAGATCTGAATGGAATGGCAGGAATATTTCCATACGTTCAGTACTTGTGAGCACATATCTAGAACACTCTCTCCAGTTTGGGGGCTTCCCAATAACAGAAAAACATTGACAAACTGTAGAGAGTCCAGCATAAGGTCGCCATGATGGTTACAAAGGTACTGTAGCACATCACTTATAAAAAGAGGTGAGGACAGCTGGTTTTATTCTGCAAAAGAAAATTATACGGGATAATCTAATGTGTCTTTGCCCACTCATCGCATGGCTCCACTGAAGATATAACCAAACCCTTCTCAGACATATATGGAGACATGATGCATAACAAACTGCAGCAAGAAAAAAATACAATTAGACATGAAAAAAATACTCTTCACAACAAGGACATCCAAACTGGAAAACTGGTTGCTCAAAGAGGTTATGAAGTTTCTACCTAAGGAGATTTTCAGAACTTATCATTAACAGCGCCCTGAACAACCTGCTGTAACTTTTTAGTCAACCACAGACTGGACCAGATGATCTCCAAAGGGCCCATAAGAACCTAAATTATTCAATGATTCTGTGTACAAGCAGCTGTGGAGGAAATAGAAGAAGGAATAGAGTGTCTTTATCCAGGATCATTGCTAAAGCCCTCGTGTTGTGAAAATACTGCCCCCGGTTCTCCAGAGCAAGGGAGTGTTAGCTTATATATGCAGTAATTGATTACAAAACATTTCACTCCCTTCCCCAGGAGAAACTGAACTGCTGCCAGTAGAGAAGGTTACATAAAGAATGATGAGCTAATAGAGGAGAGGGTTGCACTTCCAGAGTGATTGAAAATGAGTGGGAGACAGAGGCATTGAACTTATTGCTCTAAACTAATATATACAGCGTTGATCAAATTGGATTCCATTTGATTGTATCATTCCATGTACACAATTAAACTCCATACTGCAATCTAAGTTTGTCAAAACTCTGAAAAGTTAACCTATGATACACTTGCATAAAGAGGTTCATAAGAAATAGTGAATAAACAAAGCAATTACTTACAAGTACGAAGAATTTATATTGGCCAATTGCACAACTTCAGTCTTTACAGGTTCTACTGCAATCAAAATATCTTGTTCTATAGCCATAGGGAGCACGGCATAACCACAGTAGTCTATATGTTCTCCTACCAAAGAGACAGAGAATTAAAGAGATTTTTGCATAAGTCATCCTAGAGTAAGAGAAACAGGGCTTGTGTAGACTTCAGTGTTGTTTACTATATTAGACAACTTCTGAGTATAGTCCCAATTCTTACTATTTAAAGTACATCTGATAGTTTGGGGTATGTTTCCTCCATTTTGTATTTCCACACAAAGTCTTTGCTCTTTAGTGACTTTATCTATTGCATCTATTTACAAATCTTCACTTTTAACATTGGGTTATGAAAATTAAAGACCTCTACAAGTACTATTTTTCAGAATGAGAACAACTATATTATTTGTATACTTTTGTGTCAGTATGAAAAAATAATTCTAATTGGTGACATTTAACTGATGACTGGAAGAGATAAAGGCAGTATGTGACTTCCCAGTATGAGCTTTGCTCTGCACGTGTGGCAGATTCACTGGCTGCTGGATAAAGCTAGTGGAGGCCTTTCCTTCCATAAAATTTCTGAACTTTTCTGAACCAAGAAAATTATAGTTACGTTTAAATAATAACTAACACACATATATATAACACACCAGGTAGCATTCAGACATGAAATGCAAGTAGTGAACACACGTCTTTATGAATAAGACAGCTAACACATGCTGTTTAGATGTACGCAGAACACCAAGGTAAAAACTATCATTAGTTGCACAAAAGTCTAATTATAATTTTAAAGCTCTGTTTTCTGGAGTTCTTTAACTTACAAAGTCTTCAAATGCATATGGTTACTCTATAAATATACAAGAAACTGAGCTCTAGGAAAAGCAAAAACCTAACACAGATAGAAAAATTTAAAGAAAATAATGCTGCCATAGAAACAAAGGTAAGTTTTAGATTAATAATAATAGTGTCTCCCCAGGCAGCCAGTGAATCACAATCTGCTGTTTAGTGGATACGTCTCTATGGCTGAGTGAAAAAGAGATCATGGCAGAATCATTTCATGCCTTATCAGATGCATTGCTGTTTGGCTGGTTATATGTGGTAACTGAAGTCACTTAAGCAACTTATGTAGGAAAAAAAACAACAAAAACATTATTTTAAATTACATGTTTTAAGTTGCAATGTTTTTGTGATAGCAGATAAAGTAACAAAAGATTAATATTGCTCTTTTACCTATTAAGTTGACTCTCCCTGGTGCACGAACATAAAACTTGGGAGCTGATCCAAATTTTGCTATAAAACTCTCCTTCAGCTTCAGCAATCTGAAAGGCAAGTTGGAAACCTTCAGAGGGACAATAGTTGGATAAAAGGAAGTCTACAGCCTAAATTGTGTTCTCAAGTAAATTTGATTCAACTTTTTGAAGTACATGGAGTTTTTTCTGTTATATCAGTAGCAACATTAAGTTGTGTATTCCTGCTCTTCACCTGACATTGTGACAGAGATGACTTAGAAAACAACATCCGAATTAGTAAGAAATTTGTTCGAAAATGATGGGAGGAGCTTTACTTTCATTTAGTCCTGTCTAGCTTGTCTCTAGCCAAAGACAGTGTAGGTTGTTGCTTGTGGCAGCCAAATATGGCCTTCACCTAATTTTCCTATGCCACAGCTCTCTAAAACTATTTTACAGCAGTCTGGCAATGTGGATTGATGGCTCATACGTGGCATCAGGGCTTGTCACAAGAACAAACACAGAGGCACTCCCTGAAGAGATGGATCTGATCACACCAGGTCTCAGCAAGATTTTCTTCTACATTTTGACTTTTTCAAACTTCATAAAGACTCTGCACCATTTCAGTACCAATACATCTATGCAGAACTCAAATTCCAAGCCTGTGATTATCCCTGTGCCTCATTCAGACAGTATGGCAGCAACAGAAGGTTCTTAAGATTGTCCACTTAGAAGTTCTGGATGCATAAAAATTCCAGAACACAGAAAGACTTGAAATATTGTTGTTTTTCAAGAGACTGTAAAGATATTTAACTGCCACTGAGTGCTTGCAAACTTGGGATGCTTCCATGTGTCATGCAGAAATAGTGAGTAAAAAGAGACAAAGATGAAATTAAGCCATTATCTCACTGAGGCATAAGTGATTTGATGTTGTGATGCACTTCAAAACTACCTTAATGCAATTTAGTTTACACACTGACTCATTAACTTTCATTAATGTGAGCTAGACACTAAAATGATAAAGCAGTAAGAAGAAAACTAATCATTAGAACAGGTCTTGCCCTACCAACTTTAAAGCACATAGCATTTATTTAGTTTTTTTGTGTACTAACAAAACCATTCCATTAACAGGAACGTTCCACATTCAGATTAAAACTAGAATTGGATGCCTGATCAATGCAAAGCTAAGTAAGAAGACAGCAATGAAACACAGATGTTACAAAATTTCACAGTCAGTTATTTAGTTTGTACTTGTTTGTCAAAGCTGTGTTATTGTCCCAGTATGTATGTTCCAATGTTTTGTAAGATTTCTCTGGGTGGAAAGCTACAGAACAGTATTTGCTGTGAACTTTCAAATAGATCTTTCTGCACTTTTCTGCCTTGGAGCTCAGCAACAAAACTGTGTTCCCTCTTTGATTTGCTTACGATCTTCCCTAACATTGACTAGTTTATCACTTCCAAGTAACAGATGCAACTTCTGCCGTTTCACTGTACAATCCCTTTTTCTAAAACATAGAATCACAGAATTGTAGGGGTTGGAAGGGACCTCCAGAGATCATCGAGTCCAACCCCCAATCACACGAATGATAACGCTGTAGTCCATGGTAAAATAGATCAGTTGGCAGAATCCGAGATGTTAATGTTTTTCTGTCAGCACGCTTGTTTCACAGATACGTGCACAGTGGTGTTAGCACCAAGCAGAACAGCCACAGGGGCACGCTGATCCGAGTGCTGACTGATCTTGGTTTTTTAATGTGGGTTTACAACCCCTCACGAAGGGCCATTCCCGGGTTTCGGCCTCGTTGCAACACACGTGCTGCAACGTAAGCACCTACATCAGAAGAAGCAAACGCATCCCTCACAGCTTCACACGTTCGACTCAGGAAATGCCGAACTGCCTTCCACGTGATTCAAATCCCGACAAGTGTCAGAACGGCGATTTCCTGCCTGCAGCAGCAGCATGGCCGGACATAACGGGCAGCCAGCGCTAAAAGGCCTCACGTGGCCGCAGCCCCGGGGCTCCGCGCGGCCCGCCACCGCCCGCCGATGGCCGCGCGGCCCGGCTGCCCCTAGGCTCCGCCGCGCCGAGGCTGATGACACAACCGGCCGCGCCCCGCTCTCCCCTCGCGCGGCCGCCCGCCAGCCCGTCACGGACGCGGCCTCGCGCTGAGGGCGGGAGAGGGGCGGCCGCCCGGCCGGCACCCACCTGGGCTGCTCCACCAGCTGCACCGGGACGGTACCGGGGGCGTCTGCCGCCATGGCGACCCCTCCCCGGAGCCCCGCGCGGAGGCGGGCGGGCGGTCGCCGCGGCGGTCACGAGACGGGCGGACGCCGTCCTTCCGGGTGGCAGAGCCGCCGGCCCGGCCTCCTCCGCTCCCGGCGCGCGGCCCCCGCTGCGCGGGAGGGGCGCGCGTGGCCTCGTTCCGTCAGAGCTCGGCTGGCAGCGAGAAGCGTTACGAGCCGGGCCCAGCGCGCCACGAGCCAAGCGAACGGGTCCGCCGCCGGGATTCCGGCGCGCGTAACGGAACACCGCCCGAGAGCGCAGCGCTTCTCCGCGACGTCGTTTTTTCTGTCTCGGTTGCGAGGCGCGGTTGTGCCGCTCGCCTCGGCCGGGCCGCTTCCCCTCGGCAGCGGTTACCCCAGGGGCAGCGCTGTCCGATGTGCCTGCGGGCGCGGCCCGCTGCCGTCACGGCACTCGCACAAACAGCGGCAACCGCCGCGACGGCACCTCAGGAAGGTTTAAATGCTCGGGCTGAGGAAAGACGCACCGCCACCCGCGTCACGCTCTGAAGTCGCAGGTTAGCGCGCCTTGCTGAGGCGGTTTTTTACCTCAGGTCAGCAAGGATCAGAGAGTTAGAAGGCAGATTTTAAAGGACAAGCGGCCCAAACAAAAACACGCGAAAACAACACAGAACGGCCAACGTCCCCAGCGGCAATCCGCAGCGCAAACGGCCGGGCTCTGCGGCACCGCACAGACTCGGCAGCACCGCGTTCGCCCCTCGGTTTCCCTCACACTAGCAGTTACACTGTAATGTTCCCGCGAGCCCGGCGGCTCCGCAACCCTGAGGCTCTTTTTCCTTTTTCCCTTCGGTTTGGGCTTTTCAAACCCGGTGCCGCGGCATCCGCCCTCACACCCGGCAGGGCAACACCGGCCCCGCCCGCCGCCCGCGGTTGCCACGGCCGCTCGCTCACACGCACGGGAAGCCGGGCGGCACCCGCCGCGTTCCGGCCGCCCCCGCGCGACGGCGGGTGCCGGGCGGAGCGGAGCCGCATTGGGCGGCGCCGCGCGGGGTTGTGGGAGAAGGGGCCGGCCGCTTCCCTCCCCCCGCCCGTCCTCCGGCCAAGATGTCTGACATGGAGGATGATTTCATGTGCGACGATGAGGAGGACTACGACCTGGTGAGGGCGGGACGCGGGGAGCGGAGGGCGCGGCGCAGGGACCTCGCGGGCTCAGCGGCCTCGGGCGCTGCCCCGCGCCGGCAGGAGGGGCTGCGCTCTCCGGGGAGGCCGCGGGCCGCCGGGCCCCGCGCTCCGCTCCGGCTCGGCGAGTACGGGCCGCTGCTCGGCGGGCGGCGGGGCTGACCGCGCGGGGCCTGGCCCCGGTGCTCGCTTCGGTGTCTGCCTGCGGAATTGCGCGGCTTGAGCGCGGCGCACGGCGGCCCCAGAGCGCCGGGGTGCGCCCGTCCTGAACTTGTTGTGTCTGCTTTGACGCCGAGCCGCTCGCTCCTCTAATTGCAGAGAGCCCGATTGGTTGTGTGGCGTTTTGACATCAGGTCTCATGCTAAGCTTTTACGGTTGAAAAGGAAATAACAGTAGAAGGCCGCTCGCGGTTAGCGACAGACAGACCGATTTATCCAGAAAAAAAAAATAAAATGGGAATGTGATGGGATTTATACTAAAGGTTCTCCCTTACTTAAAGCACTTTTTTGCTATGGGGAAACAAAAACAAAACAAAAAAGACCCTCAGACATTGTGAGAAGGTTAATAAACTAAATGTCACTCAAAACAAAATATGTTCTGGGCTCTCTGGTCATTTACAGTTGTTGCCATCATTGCATATTGGGGCTTGAGGTTCAGCTGTTTCTCTTCTGGTTTTCATTTGGGTCGTTGTGTTTGTTTGTTTTGCTTTTCTGAACTTTGCATGGCTTTTTAGAATTGAGACATTCTCCAAAAGCTCTGCAGCAGAGGACTGCAAATCAATATGTCATTTACTTCAGTTAAACCTGTATTTACAGCAGTGCAGTTTCATTGAAAACACCAGGCCTCTGCTTATGGGAGAGTTTGTGGTTAAATTTGCAGACTGATTTAAAATTGTGTTTATTTTCTCATGCAATGCTGTCAAATGAACAAAAAACAGAGTTTGGGTCGACTATACGTAACATGAGAACTGGATGTGTAGAGAAACCATTGGAGGTACACTTTGCAGTTTCTAAATGCAGCCATCCGCTGTTTTTGAGTAAGTAGTGCAGCTCTGTGCTCACAACGTGTTACGTCAAGTTTTTCCCGAGGATAGTTGCTGGTTTGATGCTTTTTCTCATGTTAAGTGTTTTTTTCATTATTGGAAAAACTTCTTGCTTGTGGCAAATGTCAGCCCTTTCCTGCAGCTAATTTTCGCACAACATTTCTGCTGTCATTAATTGGCTCTACTCTGGAATTTACAGGTAGTTCAGAATATATCTACTTCTTTTCAGTGCATAACTCTCAGGTAAAATGTCAAAGAATACTTAAGCTGCATCTTTAAATAAAACTTTTTTTTTTTTTTTTTTTTTTTCCATTTTGTTTGGATTTGTAACAGATGAAGGAAAGAAAACCCAGAATAATTTAAGAATAAAGATACTTCAGCTGAACTAGTTTCTGTTCTCACATTAACAAACTGTGACTGGATGTTGTTTTCGGACATGCTTGAGACTGTAATTGCAGCATCCAACAAAACTGTTTTGGAAAATGGTTGAGTAAACCTCTTATGAAGACAGGGATTCGTTTCTTCTTTCATGGTGATATGAATAATGAACAGAGGGCTGTGTGAGGGTACATAGCTCTCATTTCAGAGTATGTGATGCTGCAGGAAGTTTGGAAACAGAAGAGCACAGTACAGGGCAATGTACAGAATAGCACAGAATTGAAAACAAAGGAGCACAGCTGAGTGTTAGTATTTTGTTACCAGTAGGGAGAGAGAGGCAGGAATTGAGGAGAATTATTGGTAAGAGGAACACACAGCTACGTTGTCACAATGCAGTACATCAGATGTCCAAGGAGGGAAAAAAAGCCCTAAAAAGTTTTGATTTTGTCAGAGGTGGTTATGACTGTTCCTCTTTAAATGTGCTCTGACCTGACTGTGTAGAAACAGTCAGTTATGTTTCCTGAAGGATGCAAATGTTTTGTACTCGAACTGAAAAAAATGTGAACTGATATTCTGAAGGCTGAGCTCGTTCCCAACTTCATCGTAGGTTTTGCCTAATCAGAGCAGTTGCTGCACTGCCGAACAACTGAAGGCTGTCCTATTACATGACAATAACAGTACGTTACTATTATTTCTGCTTAGTTTTCTGCTGAGTTAAAAGTGAACTTTTTTCCTATAAGTGACCTTACACAGTCATAGAAGTTAACTTTATCTGCTGGCAATCTGCAGATCAGCAAAAAAAAAAAAAAAAATTATTTATGGGTGGATGAAGCTAGATTCAGAATTTGCTAATAGTGTACGCTGACAGCTTTGATTATAACACGGATTATTGCACTTTATGCTTCAATAAACAGGATAATGTTTTCTGGTTGTTAGGAAAACCACTGAATTTTAATTGTTTGTTTGGGGCTTTACATGATTTCAGCCCAAGTTCATTCTACTTGTTTCAGCTGAAGGGTGGAGAGAGAAGGAAGGACCATTGTAACCACCGTTCCTGTTCTCAGCCCCTGACAGCAAGCTGTGCTTAGAATTGACTTTGATGCTGAACTCAGCCTTCCTCTAGAAACTGATAATTCCAGGCACAATGACAGCACATTGACAGTTACTGTAATCCCTCTTTAATTTTGTTTTGCTTTAAATGCAAAGAAGGATTTGCCTGTCATGCTGTTAATAAGACATCGTATTGTGTGCTGAAATTCAATTTAAAAATTAATCAGGGGAAGGTAGCCAAATCTGTTTGCTGGGCAACTTTGTGTGTTTATGTTTGTTGTTGTATTATTTCAGTGACTTCAGCAGAAGAGCTCTGTACAGTTTGCATGAAGAGCTGTCTGTTCTCGTTCCAGGGAAGTTGTTACAGATTCATGACTTGCAGATTCCCTTTTCAGACTGTGGCAATATTAAGAAATTTGCAGTTGTACGTTTTATTTCAGGCTGTCAGACAGGTAGTAAGCTTGAATTGGCTCACTCTTTCTTTTTAGCTCTAGGAAGCATAAACCCATTTCAGAAGAAATTTCTATATGCTATCAAACTTTATAAGCACTCTCATCAGCAGATGGAAAATATCCTGCCTTACTTTGATGTATTTTTAATAGATAGAGTTGAAATTTTGAGTGGATTGTCACCTCTTCCCAGTGCTTGTGTTTCAGTATTTCCGTCACTGAAAAAACTACGTGTGTTAGTTATAATGCAAACAAGAGGCAGCAAAACCTAACTTGCATAGCTAGGGAAATACCAAATTGGGCAGGTCCTGTTTATACTCTTCTGTTTCTTTGTTATATTTAATTACATTAATATGTGATTTTAAAAAAGCATTCTGTGCATTTCACAAACGACATGGGATTCACTGTTCTTTGAATTCATTACCATTTCATATTTCACATGGATTCAGTGTGTGTGCTGATGTTCCATTTTATGCATTCTCTTTAGATTCACTCATAAGCACAGAATCAATATATTTAGGGCTTTTTTTTTTCTCATCCCTATGATGTCTTATACGAAAGTATTGAGGCAAAGAGGATGAGAATAACTAGTGAGTAAATTTTTTCTTTGTGAATCGTGGTAACCTTGATGTAAGTTCTGATTATTATTATGGTGACTATTTTAGAGAAAGTATTTAGCACTTTGCTGAGAAGTGAGCTCCCCAGGACCTGAGGGGCAGTTCTGTGTTAAACATAAGTAAGTTAGCTGCCAGGCTCCTAGAAAAGGATGCCCAGAATTAGAGGAGAGCTGTGCGGTAGCTGTAGGAAAAAAGGCACTTATTTCAGATACTGCTTACGTGTCATAATGCCATTTTTTCTTTCTGAAGTCTCCTGTCTCATTTCTGTGCATCTCTCAAGCTCTGCTTGAAAAGATAACACAAAGGCAGAAGCAGTCGCTCAGTAGAGCTGTACTGACCCTATTGCAAATGACTGGCTGCACAGCCTAATCGTTCCTGGTGTCAGTAACCGGCTGTTACCCGCATGGTGTGAGCCAGCAGGCACTGGATGACTCGCAGAGGTAGCGAGGAGGAGCAGAGGATTTCAGAGACCTGGAATGTAGAAAAGAAAAGCAGGGCTGCCAATGCGTGGTTGAGCAGTTGCAGACTTATGGCACAGATCGCTGTTGTTTTTACCTTCATGGTTTGTTCTGTTTTTTCCCTCTTCTTTCTTTTTTTTTTCTTTTCTTTTTTTTCGCCCCGTTCTCATTTATTTCTTTATATCCAAGTGTCCACTCTGGCCAATGCACATAGAAACTGTTCTTCGCTTGTCACCCTGATGCCAAGGACCACTGTGTTTGGTTGATCAGTCTTGGGATGGATGCATTGAGCTCTGTGTTCATTTTAGATTAAATGTTCAGGAAATCGTGCTGGCAAGCTAAGAGAATAATGTATTGAGCAGTTATTTTCAAGGCTTTCTTCAGTTGGCCTCATTTGGGCATTTTTGTGTTTAAGAAAAAAACAAAACAAAACAAAATCAAAGGGCAACAGCAGCAACAAACCGAACCCACATCACTCGCGCTGTTGTGAAATATCAGATCCTGCTCCAAATGAGTTTGTAGACCTCCTAAATGCCATGGTTATGAAACAGAGTTAGTTGAAGTAAAATCAAATTTTTACCAGACTTGTTCTCAGAAACAATTGAACTTCACAAAAAAGAATACTTTGGATCAGTCCAATGGTTGAAATTTGGTAAAGTCACCAGCAATTGAAAATGACAGTAAGAAGGACATTGTTGTTAACAATGCTTAAAAAGGCACATTTCTACAGAACTAGAACTCTCTGTATTGTGTGTGTGTGGAAAGTAATTCTCCACACAGTGACTTTCCCTTTTCCAAAAACAGATCTGCAGAGGAGTGTGGTCCCCATGCAGCTAGCTGAGCAATGTATGGGAAGGAACAGCTCAGATTGCTGCTCCACGTGTAAACGTATGGAGAAGTGCCTTGGGCAAGAGAGGAAAATCAGTAGCTAATTAAAGGCTGTTTTCACAAAATGCCAATTTCTTTGCTTTTGTGCACACTTTGCTATCAGGTTGGTGTGTCACTGCCTGCATGCCACAAAGAGCTGTTACAGTCACCAGCGTGGAGTGAACGTCCCCAGGCTCGTGTGCATGCTGTCGGTGAGGAGCAGGACCGTGCTTTGAGAGCTTGCTGGAATCTCAAGCCTGCATTCACTGAGGCTCCCGCTGCAACCACAGCTCATTTTCTCACCCTCCCTGGCCATTGAACGTCAGTGGACCTGTTCTCTGAGCCCAGGCACAGTGAGGCATCATCCAGGACTTGCACAGCATAAAATGTTGAAGGGGAAGGGGAGCGCTGGGAGCAGGAATGAAAAGAGGGTAGTGAGGCACTAACCTAATGCCAACCTGCCTTTGCTGCTGGGGAAATTGAGAGTGAATCTGTGCTGTAAACAAAATATTTAAAGCTGTCAGGTGAATTGTCTTCTGCGCGTGTTCATCCTACAAGCCAAGGCTTAGTATTTTAACAGTGTGATGAGATGAATTTGGCAAAAGCTCAGTGCAATGAAGACCTGTAAATTAAATTAGTTCCTTGGTACCAGTATAACTTCTATTAAAACTAAAGAACTGCATCCCTGGCAGAGGTCTTATCTACATTACAAATGAACTGATGTAGTAATTTTTCTTCCCTAAAAAGTGGGCTGATAGGGTCGGATTGTCTATAACTGATATTTGTAGTGGAATGATACTTAGTAATTCCATAGCTATTTTTTAGCTGCAGGTCTTTTTAAGCTGTATCAGGGCTTTATAATCTCATTAATAGTAATAAATTAATAAAGCACTTCTTTGTTTTGTTCCTCACAGGAGGGGATTTCTAAGATCAGTTCTCAGAAACCTGCATAGTTAGGTTTCATTTGCTTTTATTTGTTGTGATGATATTGATGCTCATTTAAAAATGTTACCAAGATCTTCATTAAAAAACTCTGAGGCTTACTTTTAACACTGACTGGAGCTAAAATGTAGCACGAGTAATAGGAGTGCTTTTGTATATTGAAGTTACAAAGATGGATGTCCTTTACTATGCAAGGTGTTGAACTGCGGAAGTTCAGCTAGAATGCAGGGCAGTCAGAGGGTGAGGAAAGGTTGGGTTTTCAGTATCAGAATTTATTGTTCAAAGAATTCAGAGTTTCTGGTTTTGGCATTGAGAAGAAAATGTATCTTTTTTTCTTAGTCTGAACTTTGAAGAGGCAGCTTCACACTTCTGCTTTTGGCAAAAGCTGAATGTTCTTGCATTCATTCCATACCGTTAAACCGTCTCTGCATCAGTAGAAGACAGTGTTGCTCCTTCTGAACTGATCAGCATAACTAACATTGATGTTTAAATTAAGATGTAGCATCTTAATGGCTGATCTTCTTGGTTTTGATTGTCTATAGGTTCACTCTATCGTTTCATACTTAGTTCAGCATGATTTAAAGGTTTTCTTCACAACCATTAATTCTAAATAGACCTTTTAAAGTAAGTGCCTTAGTTGCTGGGTTTTTTGTTTGTTTGTTTTTGTTTTACTCTAAGGCTGTTAACAATAATACAAGTATTAATGAAACTTGATCATCTTATTGTTAAGTTCAGCATCCAATAAATGAGTTTTATTGTGTTATTCCTTGGCTTTACAGGATGTAAAGGATGTAAGATGTAAGAAGTGCCCTTACTCATTATGTGGAGATGGCATTTTTCCTGTCTTTCTTAAAGCATGGTACTTGATGCCTACTGCTGACAAATGTAAGAGCTGTTACTCTAAAAGTGTTCAGTAAGGTTAATTCACATGAAATAGCAGGCAAACCTGTAGGTGTACCTGTAGAAGCTAAATTGTCTGGAATACTTGTCAAGGTGTACGTAACCCATTGTGCCACGTCCTCCCTAGGGCAGCTTTCACAGATAGATGCGTCCCTGCTAACAAACTACTTCAGAACAAGCTCAACCACACTCAGGAGCAAGCACTGCTTCCAGCGTGAACTCCAGTGTGAATTCTCACTTTCAGATTGCAAAGGATTCCAATGCAGGGCCTCCTCCAGCTGTTTTTAGGAGTGTCTGCCATTAAGAAGAGCTTTTCAGGAGATCAGAAAGCTCTGTCTCCCTTAGAGCTTTGAGGCAATATCAAGATCTTAAATTTAATATGAGGCGAAGAGTCATCCAAGTAAAGGAAAAATGCAATGATGAGAGCATAGAACATTTCCTTTGATGCATTTCAAAGTGATTCCATTAGGAGAAGTTAATCTCTAAAATTACCACTTATTAGAATATTAATACATAATAAAGAATGAAAATAGTTTTATGGAATACTTAAGTAGCATTAAGAGAAATGATGTGAGAAGGGGCTCCATGCTTGAGCCCACACCTAGAATCACTGCCAGGGCCCAGATGAAAACATAGATGTTTCTGGCTGTAGGCTTATAGGGCACGTAGCTTCCTAAAAGGAATTAATTCAGCTTGCCTTCCTTTTATCTTTATAAATAGATACTTCTGCCAAAAATATTCGTATTTGTTCAGGTGTAGTATAAACAAGGCATCAACTGATTGCATGCATCTTAAATGCCAGCTTGTTTAAGCTTTGGCAGTAGGAGCCTTCAGAAGGTGCCACAGCTGGTGGCCTTGTAAGTGTGTTCCTGCATGGCTCCTTCAGCATTGGATCGATTGGTAGAAATAAGCAAACCAGAAGGAAAGTCTCACCAATGACGTAAACTACATGCTTTCTTTGGAATAGACAGTATTTAAAAGGGGAATGCACGAAACAGGCTGGGAGAATTCGTTAGCCTTTTCAGTCTGTTGATTGTTACTGAGTGCTATGCTTGGGGTAAGTGTAAATAAGTGCACAGGTGAGCAACCTGTCAGCATGTGACAAATGGAAACATTAGATGTGTTCTGAAGGCTGGAGGAGGAACTCCTCAAGGCCTGTGTTTGTTAACATTTGGGTCAGCGGGGAGTTTGCATATTTTTTCCATTGGAGTTTAAGAAAACTAGAGAGCGAACTTAAAACTTCTATAACACTTCTATAGTTTTCAAGGAACAATTAGCAATATATGAATGGGTGAAAGAATATATGTAGTGCAGATGAGCAAGTACAATAAAAGAAGAAATGCCAGCTTAAAGAAGGGCAACCAAATTCATGTTTTATACTGTCAAAAGGGAAAGTTACTCTGATGGCAGTAACTTCTGTGGTTTAAACAGGTTCTCTTAAACAGTTCATCTGCTGATAGCTGAGCACTCTTTAGAAGGAAGTTGGCTTGAAAGTTGTCAGATATCATTGAGTCATATAAACCTCAAAATTATGATTTGAGATTTGACTTTGTTAGTGTAAAAAATGTAACACTAGAAGTAAGTTTTTCAATTTACTTGCTGCTGGTGTGAGTGGTGGGTAATTGTTTGATTGAATTGTTGTGCCTTTGCTTCATCCCCTCCTGCACTGGCAGTCTTTTAGCATTTTTCCCAATCAGTTTCTGCTTCTCAGCGAAGCAGCAGCTGGTGTTACTGTTACCATTTCCTGAAATGAGGATGAATCTTCAGGATGTGAAAAGGCAGATTGGAGATTCACAGAAGCTTTTTATACTCTCTGTTGCTGAATCATTACTTGAGCAGCAGCTCAGCCAGCGTCTTCCATGCACATAGCAAAGGTCATGTAACGGGGCACCTCTTGGCAGCCTAGGGGCCAGCATGTTTGCTTCCCCCATGCAGAAATGACACATGCTATTAGGTGTCTGTCTTTAAACACCAGAATTAGTTGAATTTTAATAGTACATCTGTTCTTGTCATGAAGGCAAAGGTGGTGGAGCTGTGAGTTCATTACTGCGGAAACAAATCTGTTGAGAGGCAAGTGTTGGTGGATGGGAAGCTGGCCTGGTAGTGGGGTAAGAGAACGTTGTCATCAGAGTTCATTCTTAGGCTTTGGAACTAAAGATTTTAGTATGTAGTCGTTCCATGTCAGTTTGAACAATCCGTCTCACTGTTATTTATCCGTTTTCAGTGAATGTTCCAAATGTTAATTTTTCTTTTTTTCTTTTTTTTTTCTTTTTTTAACCGAATGTAGGAATATTCAGAGGACAGTAATTCTGAACCCAATGTGGATCTGGAGAATCAATACTACAATTCCAAAGCCTTGAAGGAAGATGATCCAAAAGCAGCACTAAGCAGTTTTCAGAAGGTTTTTTTTAAATATATTCTCTTTTACTGTGATTATTTAGCCTGCAAGTATGGTATTTTAAAATACTTGCTTACAATTTGAGTTACTTTCTGGAATTATAAGGGTCATGTTTGTATTTTAACTTTCTAATGTGCTAAGCTTATCATTGGCCTACTTGGATTCCTGGCTGACTCCCTTTCAGGATCATGCTTAGGGAGCATCCATAGGACAGGAGAGTGCTATTTAATTACAGCACCAATCTTCAGAATTTAGTCAGTTAATTAACCTAAGTGTTGTTTTGTGTGCCAAGTTTAAAAAACAAATCCTTTTTTTTTTTTTTTAAATGACGTGGCATTTTCCCCTGGGTCTTACATAATGTGTTGTTTTTGGTTTGCTGTCTGAATCCAAGGTTTGCATGTATAAATTCTGAATGACACAGAGTTTCTTTCCTTGGTGTTAGTTTTAAGTTTTCAATCTGTCACCAGAAAGCAATACATTAGATGACTTTGAAAAAATTGTATTTATTTATTTATAAAATGTTTATTTGCAAATTCTTCAGTTAACTATGCTATGTTAAAGATTCCTGCCTAGAAACTTCATGATATGTGAAGAACGTATGGCAATCCCAAGTGAACACTTTTAAAGTAATTTTGTTACAGGATAGTTTGAGTCAGTTTCGGTGTCTCTTACAACTTTTTCTGTATGTTCTCATGGAATAGCAGTAAAGGTTAGTATTTGATATTAGCAGCAACACAACTGTAAATAACAATTTGCCATCCACACCTCAGGTAAGATGTGAAAATTTATGAGACATATCCTCTCTTAATTTCCTTAGTAATATTGAAAAAGTAGAATTGAAGAACAAAGTAAATCACTACTTTGTGCAGAATGACATTGTGGGGGGAAATGCTTTTATGGGATATGTGCATTTTAAAAGGGGATGCAAGTCAATTCACGTTTCAATAAAGTTTTAATAAATACTGTTTTAAAATTTTTTCTATTTCAGGTTTTGGAGCTCGAAGGTGAAAAAGGAGAATGGGGATTCAAAGCTCTGAAACAGATGATTAAAATAAACTTTAAATTGGTAGGAATTACAGCTATTGCTTGAATAAACAGCATAAATACAAATTTGATCTGGAGGCCTTATAGTCTTATTCAAAATTATGACTGTGCATAACTTCTTTTTGCAGTCTTCAGTATACGTGGTGGTTGCAAGTCAATGGCAAAAAGAATGCAAAACAAGTACAGTTGTTGGCTAAGACTCTTTTGAGAGTCTGAGGCTCAGCCGTTGCTGTCCTGGGGTATCAAGCCCTTTCAGACTGCTAACGTTGTATCTCAATAATTGTATTCTATGTAGGTACTTCACTACATGTCGAAATAAGTGAAAAATGTTTTTACGGTGCGTGTGCAACAGTTCAAACAGTTGTACAGCCAACTCTATTTTCCCACTTGAGACAAATATTTTAGATGTCTATTTTATGTGGCTTTACTCAAGTTATTCTTGATTTTGCCACTTAGGAATAAAGCAGTGAAGTAAAAGTTCCTCACAGCAAACACCATCACATAATCTGTCTGCTAGGCATTGTTTCTTGTATGTGCAAGATGTAATCCAGGTTTTAACCATTAAGGCAAAAATGATGTAATTGTGTTTTTCTTCATAGACTAACTTTCCTGAAATGATGAACAGATATAAACAGCTACTGACTTACATACGAAGCGCAGTCACAAGGAATTACTCTGAAAAATCCATCAATTCCATTCTTGATTATATCTCGACTTCGAAACAGGTTAGATCATCAGTTCTTCCATTTTGGTAGTTTTCCTTCTTGCATTCTCAACTGTGGACTTCTTTGTATATGGTGCTCTGATGTTTGGAGGTTTTTTAATTGTATTAGAGAGGATTTACAGTATGAGTTTATCATTATATATTGGAATATACTTCCCTTTTATATCAACACACAACTTTTCATAGATTCATCTTTCTAATTAAAGTAGATTGATTTTGTGTGTGTGTGTGTGTGTGTGTGTATGTATGTATGTATGTATGTTATTCACCCAGAACTTCTATGCTGACAAGTAAATACATTTTTTAGCTTTGTGAATACACACTTTGCCTTTTCAATTAAAATTTGTAGTGTTTTACCATTGGGGGAAGCACTTTGAGGAATTTTGCAGTGAAGTGCTGGTATTAAATATAATTTATCTTTGTGAATTCTCTGCAAGTTAGGTACATGTTTACAGATACACAGCTGAGCTCCTTTTGTTTTATAATGTGGCACAGATTAAGAGAGAGCTCTACCTTGAAGTAGTACCTGCATATGGAGGATCGTTGGTCATTGGGGATGATTCCTCTGTCATCACAAACCTTCCTGTCCTGCCGCTCATAGGAAAGGGAGGTTTAATATTTGAATGATTTGGTTTACTCTTGAAGTCTAAAGAATTGGCTTGGAACTGTACCTTGTTGGCAGAGGTCAGCAAGTTTGGTCTAAGTGCACATGGACCCAAATCTGGAAGGACAGTCTGGAGCTGTGAACTCCAATTCAAATTCACTGATAGCTGCAAATTTGTTATCCCAAAAAGAATACTAATGCATTCTCTGTAGAACCTTTGTTAAAGGTCACACTCAGTACTTAAATTTCCACTTTGGATGTTGTCAGGTTTTTGTTTGTTTGTTTCTTAAGCAAATAAATAGTGCTATAGAGCTTTTTGTCACTCAGTGTTGGTAGTATAGAAAGAAGGCACAAACATTTCTCTCTAGAAATTTATTTCCTTTTTGGTAAATAGTTTTTTTTAAGTAGCAGCAATAGCTGTTATTGTTTGTCTTCTGCTACAGAATGTAAGAATTTATATTGCTTAGTTAGATAAGATGGGTTTCTGTAAGGTAGCTTTCACATTCATCTAGCATGAAAGGTGACTGCAAATATTGAAATGTGAATACTTCCTAATGTTATTTATTTGATATAATGAAAGCAAGTTGACTTAGTTTTGTTATTTAAGAAGCTCTTTACAATTCAGTAAGATGCAGATCTTTCTGATTTTGAAGTTCAAGCATGCAGTTTTAGTTTGATCAGATTAACTTTATTAACAGGTACAAATTTGCTGTTTACAATTATAGAATTCTGATTTTTTATGTCAGATGGATTTGCTTCAGGAATTCTATGAAACAACACTTGAAGCTCTGAAAGATGCTAAGAACGATAGATTGTGGTTTAAGACAAATACAAAGGTAAAATAAGTAACTCTTTTTTTTTTTGCTTTTCTTTGTGATACCCTCAGCTAAACTTATACAATAATTATGAAATCTTAATAGATCTTAGTACTTTAACTTTTTTTTATTACAGCTTGGCAAATTATATTTAGAACGAGAAGAATATGGGAAGTTACAAAAGATTTTACGCCAGCTGCATCAGTCATGCCAGGTACCTTTATACTCTAATCACTGTAGCTTGGTAAACAGCGTTGGTTTTCTTATTTTTTTTATTTTTTAGTATATCTTTTGTTGGCATTTGAGATGTGTTGCTGAGCTTTTTTAGTACAGAGAAAAGAAACACTGTGCTTGTTCTCATTTGCTATCTGTTTAATAATATGAACTAAAAGTGAGAAAGATGTTTCATTCTTTACTTAAGGATGATTTTTAAAAAGCAATTCACAACTACTATTGATTAAATTTCATTTTAGTCAGGTGCAAGAAGAAACACATAGGAATAATCTAAAACCATAGACGTTTAGTTTCAAATATAGTGAAGATTCCAAATGAGCTTCAATGCAGTATGAAACTACAGCATTTACTTTCTGATTTGGAAGGGGGGAAAAATAAAGACAGCCATCAGCCTGCTCTGCCTGTTTGTCCCCCTTTCTTCCTGTAGCCTGGAAAATAGGTTATAAAGATCTGTTAAATGGTTCTGTTACAGGCAGTAGAAGAATTTATTTATTTGTATCAATCATTGCATTTGTATACTGAAGTGAGTGTTGTGGTGTGTTTGTCTGTTCGTTGTTTTTTGTTGTTTAAGAAAAGAGGAAAAGATTGAAGAGCAGAACTCGGGAACTAATTTGTGATAAGAAAAACAGTTAAACAAAAATACTGCCTTTTAATAAAGCAAAAGCATCGGAATTCAGCCAGCTATAACTTCCTTCAGTATTAGTTTTTTTATGTATGTGTTCATATCAGTATTTCAAATTTCTAGGCAAATCTTTGTATCAGAGAATTACTGACAGTATTTACTAACGAGTTTTCTATTAGTATAAAATTGAAATTGCTGTTCCCTGAAAACTTCACATTATTTATTGCTTAATCTATCCTAGACTGATGATGGGGAAGATGATCTAAAAAAAGGTACTCAACTATTGGAAATTTATGCTTTGGAAATTCAAATGTATACAGCACAGAAAAATAACAAGAAACTTAAAGCACTATACGAACAGTCATTGCACATCAAGTCAGCTATTCCTCATCCACTGATCATGGGAGTTATCAGAGGCAAGTGAATCTTTCATTTAACTTGTTGCAGATTAGTGTAATGAGAATCTGATAATTAGTATTTTCACAGCTTGAACTAGTAAGAAGAGGGATCCTGTAGGTTGGTAGTTAGGCAAACCCAATGGGAATAAAGAACTACAAGTGCTGTGACTCCGGTCTCGTTTAATACTGCCTTCTGTAGGACTTCCAGCTTTGCTGCTCTTGTGCCCAAGCACCAGATGCACTGTTCAGCCAGGCAGGACAGTTAGCTACACTGAGGGTAGGAATGAAGCAATAGAAGAACATGGGAAGACCTGATCTGTTTGAACTGATGGCAGACAACAAAGGACAAAGGCAGAGGGCTTGGAGGGTTGCTAATGCTGTAGTCACCTTTAATAAATTTGTGCAGTGTCTTGCTCCACTGAGATTTGTCAGAAGCTGAAGAACTTGAAGATGTGTTTGAAATTGGTACTATCAGTAAAGGTGAATTACAGTGAAATTCTTCTGTGTGTCTTTGAAAAAAAGAAAAACAACTTTCTCCACAGTGCTGGTGTGCCTTCTCCCTTACTGTTGAGCAGGCAATCTGGCAGTAGTGGGTACTTCAGAGATGAAGGGAAATGAAGTGTTTCTCAATTGTCCTGTACAGTTTTGCTCAACATATTGAGAAAATTCCAGAAATACAGGAAGTACATTACCTTTAAAGTCAAAATAAATTCAATTTTTATAATATTTTAACATAAAGTTAAAATAATTACTGGCTGTGAGGATTAGGGTTCTTTTAGATTGATGGTGTGGGTTGGTTTTGTATTTTTCTGCTTTAGAAGATGTTTGTTCAAATGGCAAAGCTTTATGTGAAGGCTCTGGTGTTTGGGTTTTTTTCCTAGTGATTTTTTGGAGAATGAAAAGACTCCTGAAAATATTTCAGTAATCTATTTAGAAATAGTGGGGAACTCTTGAGTACAATTATTGCAGTCAGCAACAAGCACAGAGTGTTCCTTTTTCTTTTCATCTCTGTTTTCTTTTCAGAATGTGGAGGCAAAATGCACTTAAGAGAAGGAGAGTTTGAAAAGGCACATACTGATTTTTTTGAAGCATTCAAGAATTATGATGAATCAGGGAGCCCCAGAAGAACCACTTGCTTAAAATACTTGGTCTTGGCAAACATGCTGATGAAGTCTGGAATAAATCCGTTTGATTCTCAGGAGGTACTTCAAGAGATATGATTGAATCATTCAGGTTTATTGCCTCTTTTTTTCTTTTTGTCTTTTTTTTTTTCTTTTCTGACTTTGTAGGAATATTATCCAAAAGACGACAGTGGAAAAAAATATTTAAAATCTGAACATCCATGTTTTGCTTTCTGTTCTGTGTAGGCTAAACCATACAAAAATGATCCAGAGATTCTAGCAATGACGAATTTAGTAAGGTAAGATTTTAATTTTTCCAGAGAAAAGAAAAAAAACACCTGTAGTATCCAGACAGCAATGGAATAATTTTTTAAATGGTGGCTTTTCTTTGTACAGCTAACACTTATAACAGTTATTGGACAAGTACTTGTAGGTTGGTTGTTTGTGGTTGTGATTATTATTATTATTTTTTTTTTTAAAAGCAACTTTTGTTTGCCATGACATACCTAGATACCTGTACTGTACCAGGTAGGAATATGGAAACATGCTCTTATCTTCTGCTAAGTTGAGTTTTCTTCTGCAGTGGCAAATTCCTTTAAAGTTTTGTTGCCTAATGCTGTGATTTGAATTCCAGGCATGGCTGACTTTGTGATAAACTGAGGTGATTGACATCTCACACTAAAGCCAGTAGAATAAGTGGATGCCTGGACGTTTTGTGATTACTAAAGGACATTCATAATTTAGGAATATGAAATGAATTTTTCAGGTGTTCTCCAGCATCCTTTAAATGCACAAGAAGATCAAAAGCGTGCCTCTTTACCTCTTAGAGACAGCTGCCAACTGAGAACTCTGAGGGTATTGACATCATCACGGAAAATAAATTGAACTGAGGCAGCCTTTGTATACTGTGCTGTATGAAGCTAACTTGTTCCATCTGCTCTTTGCCTTATCAAATAATAAAAAAAAGAAAGCACCACATAGGAAAGCTTCCCACCTTTATTTGTAAGAAGTAATGCTTGCTCACATTTTGAAATAGTCTCATATCACCTTGCTGTGATATTGCTGTGGTGCTGCACCAGTGTATGCATACAAATCATTTCTGAAAGTGAGGATATTCATCCATTATTGACATAATGATAAGTAAATGGTTTGGCAATTCGTTAAGGGAATGTTTCCATTAATTCCACTTCAGACATGTCTTTTCTACTTTGCTTTCATAGTTTTGTGTGAGTTTGAGACAGAAGGAACTCCAGATGGCCTTACCCAAACTGATTTTATTCATATTCCTAATTTTTATCTTTTATCTTGACATTTGAGTATAATTGCTTTTATAAACTTAATAATGCAATTAAGATAAGAAATGTGCAGAAGATAAACATCATTTCCAAGCACTACAATTATGTTTTTAATTCTTCTTGTACTCTACATTGGTAACTTGAATGTGTTACATACAGTAAAAAGAGACTTTTGAAAGAAGCAATAGAATATGCTTAACTGAGATACCATTTAATTTTGAAGTGCAGTTACTGGTTTCATGTGATACAGTCCAGTCTACTCATGACTCTTCATAAACTCCTGAAGTTCCACCTTGAACGTCACCGGTTTTTATGTTGTCCCTTTTCGTGATAATAAGGGGTGGCTTTTTGGGTCAATTCTTACCATTTGATGAAAATGTACAGAGAACATGAATAGAATTTGTTCATAAAATGTTTGGTGGAGATCCAAAGCAGAAATTGAAAACCTGCACCCATCAGTTTGTCTTTCAGGCTAAATGCTGCTAGCCTGTAGCTTAATTAATTTCATTGTTTCAGTGGGCAGTCCCAGTTGCAGTTAAGAAAAGATGTTCCTTTAAGAAAAGATGATAGATTTGGATTGTAAGATGATTATGTGCCAAGAAAAATGTTGTTTCAGTGGTTATAACTCCTACCTTTAAATGATGCTGAGATGCCTCTACTGAACAATAATTGGTGTCTGAATCCACATTGTTTTTGTAACCTTTTCTTGAATAACAAGATTGAGCAATTAAACTAAAAATTCACTATACGTAAGAATCTAAACAGTAATATGCCAAAAATTAGTGATGATTAGTCCTGATAAGTCAGACATTTCTTCTATCTTTCAGTATTTTTAGAATTCAATTTAATGAAGACATTCTAGGAAGAATTAAAAAATAAAAAATAAAAAAAAATCAAACTGGAATCTCTTTACTTATTTTGTTGTTGTTGTTTTTACATAATATAAGGATTCATTAAGCCAAATTTCAAGTAATTATGCTGTCCAAAATTGGCTGGTTTTAGACTTTAGGGTTTTCTGTTTATTTTGTTTTCAAGTATAACAATTTGGAAAACAGAGTACACTTACAGAAGAACTAAATGTTCTCAGTGAAGTTTTGTAAGTGCTAACAACTGAAAATAGAGAAAGGTCATTTCTGGAGCATTTCATCTTGAAATATTTTTTTCCTTATAAAGATTCTGAATGTAGTTGTTTTTCACCAATGCTTAATACTTATTATTATTATTACTATTAATTTAAGAAGAATGAAGCCTTAATGAGTCTGGTTTTAATTTTAAAAGTATTAAGTTAATCTCTCACTTTTTCTGAAGTGCCTATCAGAATAACGACATAACTGAATTTGAGAAGATTCTGAAAACAAATCACAGCAACATCATGGATGATCCCTTCATAAGGGAACATATTGAAGGTATTTTTGCAGGCTATTTCAGTCCTTTTTTTTTTATTATTACTGTTTTTATTATTGTTATTTCTTGGTTATGGTTTACTTTCTCTTCGACAGAAAGAGAATTTTTTGTTATTGCTACTCAATAGACAATAGACAATTCCTTTACTGTTTCCAAGCTTGATATTGATCAGGATCAACGTGCATCCAGGTGTATATTGAAAACAATGGTTGAATGCATAGTTATCTCTATTTAAAGAAAACCAAAGTGCACTAGTGCATGGCTGTTAGTTCTATTCACATGTTAAAAAAAAAAGTTATCCTCTGCATTTGCCACATATCTGAGATTTTTAAAAGCCTCTCCCCTGGAACACAGTGTCCAGTCTCAACTCACTGCTCTTTTCATCAAGAGTAGAACTAATTCTGGTATTGCCAGATCAATTAGCTGGATAGCTACTCGAGAGAAAGAGTTAAATCCGAAGACCTGGTTTTCTTGCACTTCTTGTTTGTAAAAGAGAACATGGCAAACAGCAGAGGAAACTAAATATAACACGTCTACTGCTGTTATGTACAGGCTACTGGTGAACTTCAAAGTCTTGTAGGAAAACACGGTGAGATAGGAGAAATGAATGCTTAAGAAAGGAGTCTAACAGAACTGGCAGACAAAAAAAGGAGGACAATAGAATTCAAGGACTGGATTCACCCTTTACATATAGTCTACTAGTGATACACAGGGAAAAAGATATTCATTTTCTTTAGTCTGTAGTGATATGGACTGCATGTTCAGAGTTACAGAGTTTATGAACCTTTTGTTGTTATTTTAGTATTTTCTGTTTTATTGGGAAACATAATCTTGTGTTCAGTAATATCATATAAAAAGTCCTCGTGTTACCTGTTAGCTAAGGATCCATCTAGCTTCTTTAATTTACAGTGATAATTCCTGCTTTCATTTTATACAAGCTTTCTTTAACATTGACTGTGGTATTGTACCTATCCACAGTCAGTCACTTCATACAGGCTATGTTTTATCATTCTTCTGCTCCTCATTGTAATGATACCATTTGGCTCTGACCTTGGACTTAAAATATGAATGTTACTCGTGAAGTTCAATGTATGCAGGCTTCCATTTCAGAGCCTTAAGCTTGCCTCTTCTTACTTTAGTACAATGTAAATAATACAGCCACAAATTAGAGGGGCAGACATACAGTTAGTTTGAATAATCTGGTTTTAACCAAGGAATATATAGCTCCCTGTTTAAAGAATTTTCAGCTCTATCTATACATGCTAGAGTTATGTATTGCCATGCTGCCCCCTGAGAAAAAAGGATCTTTAGTTTGCTGTGCTTTCCTGCAACCTACCACCTACATTGCAGTATTTAGGCCTTCTTTCTTCATTGTATCTTCATTTAATAGGTACTGATGTTATTATACTTTTGTTTTTTCTTACAGAGCTTTTGCGAAACATCAGAACACAAGTGCTTATAAAATTAATTAAGCCTTACACAAGAATACATATTCCTTTTATTTCTAAGGTATGTGTCAGTGGAGCCTTGTATTTGCTTGAGTAAATGATTAATTATGAATAAAAACACTTAAATACAGTGTATCCAGGAATAGAACATCTAAACTATAATGTAAACTGTATTGTCATACTGATGTATTGCTGGCAGCTGTGTAGTGTGAAAGTGTAAATTTTAGGCATCTTCCCAATGCTTTTTATAATGTGCACTATGATATATTTCTATGGTACACAATAACTGTGTTCTACTTGGTGTAGAAAAGAACATTTCTGAAGAGAAATATAAAATGTTAGATTTGCATAATTACGAAATTTTATGGACATAAAAATCCAAGTTTTAATCTCTCTAGTTCAGGAGATAATTTTCAGATATCTTTAGTGAAAGTTAGAGAACTGTGGTAACAGAGTAAACACATTATAAGACTGGAACTATTGATTTCATTTTCTAACCACTAAAGAACAAAATCTAAAACAAAACAAAAAAAGTGTTTATTTTAAATACAACAAAGGAACTGTTCTGAAGCTTCCAAATTTTTTTCTTTATCCTCTTCAGCCTTTTATGAGAGGTTACTGATCTCTAGATTGTTGGCCATGTTCATTTTGGCTGGAGATCTTTTGCTTGACAGATCACTGGTGAATTATTTTTTTCAAACAGTAAGAAACAGAAATCTAACCAAATTATATACATGTAAATAAACACTGGAAGGATTTAATGTTGCAAAACAGAATGGCATTTTTTTTTCTTCTTTCTTTTTTTTTTTTTTTTTTTTTTTTAGGAATTAAACATAGATGTAGCTGATGTGGAAAGCTTGCTTGTGCAGTGCATATTGGATAAGTATGTATTCTTTTTCTTGTTTACTGATCTTTGAAATAATCAAAGTATATAAGAAGCAATAAGACAGCATTTCTGTGCTTTATAACAAGACTGTTTGACTCTTAAGCCAAAAGGTAATGATGCTGACTTTACAGGTTTGCTTGATTTACAAGTGAAGTGTATTTGTAATTTGTGAGCCAAAAGAACTTTATATGGCTAGGCAGGTTGTCCAATGAATTAATTGCTCAGTGACTTAATTTGCTTTCTAGCCATAATGACAACTAAATAGGCAGTGTCTCCCTCTTACATAAGAAGACCTCTTGCTTTACCTCTTGATTATTGTCAGCTCCTATTGCTGTGTGCATTAGTGACTGTGGCTGTTCATTTGTTCCCTTGTAGCACTATACATGGCCGAATCGATCAAGTCAACCAGCTCCTAGAACTGGATCATCAGAAGAGAGGTGGTGCACGGTATACTGCGTTAGATAAATGGACCAACCAACTAAATTCTCTCAACCAGGCTGTAGTCAGCAAACTGGCCTAACAGAAAACAAGCTTTTACAAACGTACTTAAGGCAACAGTGCAGTGATGTAAACCTTAAAAGAACTGGGAATGGCAAAACTACTGTCGGTTGGTGTGCCCTGAAATTATTGGAGTTATGGCAGAAGTGCTTTTTTGATCAGCTGGTTTGTGTTTTGCTGCTGCATTTATCCCAAGAAAAAAACAGCTTTAATCTCCAGAAGAAAACCAAAATGCCACGGGATTTATGCTGTATTGACATCTTGCCCTAAACATACAACATCCTAGTAATTTGTCAAAGGGCAGTTAATGACCAGAGAGAAGATTTTTGTCATGATTTTAAATACACTGACACATTACTGTTGGTTAAATTTAAAACATGTTTTACTTGCAGAAATTCTCACAGAAATAACCTGCAATAACTTGAAATGCATACCCTTTTGAACACTTCCTTTTCTCATGTATAAATTGAAATGTTTGCTGCATTTTGAAAAATGTCAATTCTCCAAAAATGTGTCCGTATATTTCTGTACCTGCAGTGTAGTAAAGGTTTAGAAGAAACCCCATAATCAGTGGCATACTGTCACTTAGGTTTCAAGCAGCAAAATAAACAGTGCAGTTCAGAGATTGTACAGTTTGTTTCTTGATGTGTTTTCATTATACTTGATTTTACTTTTGTTATTTTTAAAGGAAGATGGATTGCTTCATTTTCATCTTTTCACCTGACAAAGGACAGTATGGAGAATTTGTCTAAACTTTGGTATCTGTGCTGTTTATTTTTTTCCTTGAAGTAGCTAAACATAAATACTAAGAAGTTCAAAAACTGGCATTTAGCAGTCTAAGTTAACTGACTTTTATCTTGCAATATTCCAAATATTATTTCTGTCTGGTTGATGTTGGTGAGCATTAATTTGGCATTGACCAAAAATCTGGTCTTTTTTAATTTTGGTGTATTTAAGAATACAAGTTTTCCAGGCAGTACCCTGGGAATAGAAATGCAGACTCTGATTATAGAATTGTAGAATCACTAAGGTTAGAAAAGATCTCCAAGATCTAGTCCAGCTGTCCCCCTGCCACCAGTATTGCCCATTAAACCATGTCCCTGAGTACATCTGTCATTTCCTTTAAACACCTCCAGGAATGGTGACTCCACTGCTTCCTTGGGCAGCCTGTTCCAATGCCAAACCACTCTTTCTGAGAAGAAATTCTTCCTAATATCTAATTAGAACCTCACTTGACACAACTTGAGGCCATTCCCTCTCGTCCTGATGCTAGTTACCTGGGAAAAGAGGCTGACCCCCACCTCACCACAGCCTTCTTTCTGGGAGTGGTAGAGAGCAGTAATGACTCCCTTCAGCCACCTGTTCTCCAGACTCAGCAATCCCAGTTCCCTCAGCTGCTCCTCATAAGACTTTTGTGCAGACCCTTCACAAGCTTTGTTGCCCTTATCGAAGGGTAACAATTTCAAAGAGATTGTCGCCTTCTAAGACATTGTTATCTTGTTTCCCAATCAGTGATCTCTGACCAAATTCAGTGTATACAAAAAGACACTCTGAGGGAACCCAGTACAGTAAACTTGGTAATAAGAGAATACATTATTTCCCAACTATTTGATTTTACTGTAGTCTATTGAAGTCCTACAACATGTAGACACATGCCTCGCGTCCTAAAATTTGAGGTTCATCCATTAAAATACTGAGCTGTAGTGTTTGCCACATCAACCTCTCTTCCTGTGGCAGCTTGTTTAGTGTTGTCTGAGATAACATCGAGTCCTCCTGTTTAAAGCTAAGGGTAAGATATAGTCTTTCACAAAGCAGTACCACATACAGTCATCAATACAGTGGAAGGAAAAATATGTAAATAAAGCAATTAGCACCAAAAAAAAAAGCTCCTATAATGACATGTCCATCACGTATGTGCAAGACAGCATGATTAAACTAAATGTTCTAGAGCAGGACTTAAATTGTAACAGCATACAATTAAATGGGATAAAAGTAACTTTCATTTGAAGGATAGTTACTTCCCTTAGAAAATTGTTTTGCTTTGTAGTTGTCAAAGTGAGTGGTTTCTTTTTTTTCTTGTGTTTACACATTAAAACTTAACGTGTTGCATGAATAGCATGGTGCTAGATCTTGGATTTCTCCTTCACTGATGCATTTTTTTACAAATCCATGTTTCTAATTTACCCACTTACAACATGAATGTAAATTGAGTTTAGGTTTTTAAGCAGGAACAAAGATTTTTACCTTCATAAAATCCATAGGTAACATTTACTGAAGGATGTTGTTTGTACTGTGCTTCCTTACAGTACTGTGATGTATAACAGGTTTTTTTTGAAAATTCCACTAAGATCTAGCAGTGTCAACTTGAACTTTGCAAAATCAAATTGGTGTATAATGCTTCATAGTAAGTGATACAGGAGGTCAACATCATCCTCTGAAAGTCCTGGGCCCTAATCAGATCCAGAGGCTTTCATATGGATAGGCAGCTTGGTAAGCTTCTTCCCATTGGGACAGGGAACCTCAACAGCTATTTCAGCATGTCTCCTTTCTCTGCCATTTCCTGCCACCCTTACTGTAGGAAAAACCACTCTCCTCTCCTCTGAGGCAGAGAAGAAAAAAAGAACAGTGCTTAATTTAGTTGTTTTTAGGGTTTTTGTTTGTGTTGTTGTTTTTTTTTTTTAAGCAAGTATTCCCACCTTTGTCTGTTTTAAGTGATGTAACTTTTATCATCCCAGGTATGTACTGTGGAGGCAGTTAGTTGCCTTTGGTAAGGTTTTGCTTATGAAATATTAATTATAGTAGGACTAGGCTATCTAGTGAAGGACTGCTAGCTTGAACAGTGAGAGCTAAATGTGTTTTTAAAGTGAAGAATATCAGTCTACCTCTAATAAATTGTTACAGGCGCTCATAGTTCAGCTCTTACTTTGCATATGTGCTCCAGACACAATGAAGGCTTATATAGTCTGTCTTTTTATGTTCACGTCATTGTTAGCCTCACAGATGAAACTTATCTTTGAGAGTATTGGGGAGGGGTTGTCTTGTCGTGAAGCTACAACAGTAAGTGCTAGCAGCTGCCATAGCCCATGTGGTATCTCTGATGTAATTTCCATCTCCTTGGGAAAACTGAACAAACAATTGAAAGCAAGAAGGTGAAAAACTGTTTGTTTGTTTGTTTGTTTTTTGTTTTTGTTTTTTTTTGAGAAAGGTTGCACTGCATGTTCACCTAGTGGCCTCACTGCAATCTCTAGTCTCAGTTCCAGTTATTAAATTTCTGCAAATATCATTAATTGTCACAATTTTGGATGGTTTTATATACATCTTGCTGTTGGTACAAGATAAACTGGTGCCTTAGCTAGTGCCAATAACTATCTATTTGCAAAAGAAAATGCTGATGTTCTTTTATAAAAGGTTACAATAGTGCTTAAGTTGTGCGTATAAACCCCTCATTTGAGTTGCTGGCAACTTATGCATTAAAACTGAGCGTCATGCAAATGAAATCCTAGAGGATCTGGGTGCTGTATCTGCATGCATGTTAGATTGTTTTTATTAATATTTAGCAAACGTACTTTGGAGGAATTCATTCAATTCTTATCTTAAGGTTCTCTTCTGAGTTGGATCTGAAACTGTGATGTGGTGAGGATTTTAATTTCTTCTCACATTGAGTAGGCTTAGAAGCTTGTTGAACAACAACAAAAAAAAAAAAAAAAAAAAAGAAAGAAAAAAAAGACAAGGCAGCTGAAATGCACCTGGCAGAATAATATAACAGAGGTATTTGGATTGAAGTCTGTTAGTACTGTCATTCTTGTAATTACCCAGAAACAGTCAGCTGTAAATTTTATTTGAAAATTGTATTTTCACTTTTTTTTTGGCTTGGAGGAGAAGCTGAACTAATTTGTTTGAGCAGGAATGGTGTTTGCATTAACAGTAAAATGATACCATTCTGGACAGTACCACAGGCTTTTGTAGACATACAGCAATTACCTGAGCTAAATTTCCTTAGATATGTGTCAGTACTGACTTAGGAAAGTTCAGCTGTTACTCCATTTTCAAATTGCTAAACATACCATTTCAGGGCCAGAATGTACCTAAATTAGAGAACTGGATTTTAAAAAATACTACGTTACGGCTAAATAGCTGTGTTAATAAAGATCTTTACAAAAAGAATTATTGCCTCCTTAAATACTTCTAAATCAGTGCGAAGGTAGATTGCAAACTACAACTGCAGTATAATAATTGCATATTTAGCACTAAAGTTTAGATGTAATAACTATAAGCCTTATGGCAAGAGTGAAGACTAATTCCCTTTCTGGCTGTGCTACAAAGAATTGCAAGGCAGGATCTATCCTGGTTGGCTCCGATGCCACCTTGCAGCTTGGTAGGAGTGCTGCGCTCACTCTGACTGCTGCCAGGAAGCAATTGCATGTTGCTATCAGAGTTGTCATTCTCAGACTGCAGATGAGCTCCCAGCTCACCTTCCCACTTTGGTTTCAAAGCATTCCCTGCTCTGTTTGCCTTTGGCTGCCTGTGCAGGATGTGACATGTTTTATCTCCCCATGTGAGATGCAAATGTTTTGTTTGCCAAGTTGTTTGTTTGTTTTTGTTTGTTTGTTTTTTGTGTTAGTCTTTCTCAGTAATTTTTCTGAACACTGTAGTTCCAGTCCAGTAGAGCTAGTAGAGCTGTATCATTTTGGAGTCAGCTTCATTCCTACTGCCTCTCCCCTTCTTCTTCCAGTGGCATCCTCCAAACCCAATGTTGGTTGCACTTGGTGTTGCTGTCATGCTGCTGCAGAGCTCAGGCTGAGCCTGCTGAGACCACGGAGGTGGAAGGGTGTTATTGAGCAACCTTTATTTCGTACTTTACCGTGCAATTAAGTTTGCACATAGATTCAGCTTTCAGTATAAGAAGTTGCCTTGATTTCACTGAGATTTGCTTAATTGCATCCTAAAACATTCTGTAGGACTTTCTATCCACTGGATGTAAATAAACCCTGTGTAAGTGGGGAGCATGAGTGACCAAATGCATGCTGTTAGACTTGCTTACAGTTCTGTGATCTTGATTCAGACAGTCATTATCATGTGCCTTTCCATACTGCTAAGGTATTCTGGTTTAGACTTCCTTGTTGAATTATTTTTCTGTCTACTGAGATTGTCTTCATTTTGGTTGGTGTTCTCCACCATATTCAGGAAGGATAACTTCATCCTGCAGATGTAGCAATAAACCTAATAATTTATTACCAAAATGCAGTGAGCACCCACTCAATTAAAGCATTTTTGCTTCCCAACTATTTCTTCCACGTTGCAATAAAAATAGCAATAATTGCTTAGAAATTGACACATTTGAGAACTAGACCCATAGAACTGAATATTCAAAAGCAGCTACTGCAGTTACTGGTGTGGTAAGCTGTTATTTTATTTGGCTGCTAGGTTGGTTGAGGGTTTTTTTGTTGTCTTTTTGTTTTGTTTTGTTGTTATTTGCTTCTTTACAGACGAGTACACTTACACAATGCTTGATCAAGATGATGATGGTGTAACCAGATAGCAGCCTGGTGTAGTTGTAATAGCTGTGGACAGAGGATCAAACATAACTGGTTCTAAGCGCTTTCACATGTTTTTCTTTTGGGTGATAATACAGAGTTAATTTTTATGGGAGACTTGAGTTCAAGTGGCCACTTAGGTCAGCCAGCATAACCTTCTGTCCTATGTATGTTGTATAGATTTTGTAGATTTGATGTCTATTTAATCACTGCCCAATTTAGATCTTAGAACTTCTTGTTACTGTTGTTCAAGTATGCATAACAGCCTTTTCAAGTGTGACCTTTCTGTTGGTATGTGTCTTGGGAACAAAAGAAGGATTTTATAAAGAACAGCCTTGCCATAAAGAGTCATTATTTTTAAAAAATACAGCAAGTATCTTAAACAAATGTCATAATATATATTCCATGGTCAGCACCAATTTGGACAAATCAAGCTGCATTCCACGCCAAAATGCTGGTGTACCAATACAAGAAGACAATTGTTATACTAGTTCCAGTGGGATTTTTTCACTATTTTCTTTCCAGACCGGCTCACAGTTCTCCCACATTACTCAGGAGATGAAAAGTGACTAGGTTTTAAGTAAGTCAGTACAATTTTGCAAAAATAAGCGAAACACATTCTTTTATTGGGAATAAAATACACTTCAGTCATTGTTTGATTTATGGAGATTAAGGATTAGGTGGCTTATTTGATGTTTCATAATTATTTATTTATCCTGTAGATTTACATCTCATATGTAAGTTCATGAGTGACTGATGAAATGATGTTCAATTGCATCAGCTGAAAGTTCTTGATAAAACCAGCTTAATCCCTAGTTTTACTTTCCAGACTTCTTGTGTTGAAATAAATGCCATTGTGCAAAAGCCCCTGGGAGCATAACATTGTGACTCAAATGGCTTCCTAAGGTTAGGAACAAGTGTTCATTCTGCTGAAGCCCATTGCATGCTACCAGTTCCTGTTGGTCAGCTGTGTACAGCTGGTGTCTGTGGATGAAGACTTCTATTAATCTCATCAAGGAAAGTGCTGAGACATGGAATTGCAAACCCACTGTACGAGTGCTGCAGCTTCTATAGCAGTTTTAGGTCAGGAGCAGCCATCTTGTTCTCTTCATCTGTGGTAAAACACTGGGTTCATTGAAGTGGACAGAAATTCTGTGGTTACATTTCATTGGGACTACAATTTTGCATTTCCCCAGTGATCCACAGGAATTATTATTTTGTTGGCTGCAACCCCATGAAGACTTAATTCACAGAACCGAAGTGATGTTACAGGCATCCAGGCGAAAGTAACACACAGCAATCCTGCTGTTATGAAATAGCACATAAGGCACTGCCAGTCTCTGTGCAAGTTCTATATTCAGTAATCAGTTTGCAAGACGAGATGTTACCTTGCAATGTAACAGCCATCTTCAAAATTCCATGTCAGAAAGTTCTAATGGAGCACCACTATATATAAAGAGATTACATGGACTAATCCAACAAATAAACTTCTATGAAGTCTAACAAATTGTTACACTGCGCAGAAATTGGGAAAGGCTGTAGAAGCTCTACCACGATCGTTCTGTAGAGACAGCGGTGGTTTCAGTTTTAATTCTGTCAAACTAAGACACAGGCTTTCTTGCTTATCCCCTTGGCTATACTGTTTATTTCTCACCAGAACCCAGCTCAGTCAGAGGCCTGGTTCTTGCAGTAGTACACTTTGTAAATGTACTTTAAGTGGAAGCACTCAGACTACCCTTTGTGTTTTCTCTTTTACATAGGCACTGAGTCTATTACTCAATTCCCTTCTGGATTCAATAAAAACACCAGAAACAAAGCAGTAAAGGAACAAACAATGCTTGGCCTTCACTAAACCCCAGGCAGCAGCACAGTGGTGAGGCCGAGCCCACGAGTGTGATTGCACTGTGCAATCCCTCAGGTGCTCTGTGAGGCTGAACTTGCTTCCCATCCTCCGTGGGTCAGTAGGCAGGTGAACGCAGTCCCATGGCCCAGGACTACTCAGGTAGAAATCAAGGCAGCAAAATAAATGTCACACAAGCCCAAAGATGGGCATCCTCGAATTTCCCTGTGCAAAGGTAGTGGTGTGGCAGCTGCACAGCCCACTCCAGCAGCTGCCTGTGCCAGGCTAGACCGGGACCGGGTGCCATTCTCGCCTGGAGCGCCTGGCTCCGACTAGGAGCCCTGCCGACATTTGAGAGCCTCGGGTCGGCTGATGTCAGGCCGGGCTGAGGTGAGCCCAACTCCGGTGTGCCTGTTTCACAGCCCATCCCCGTGCCACATTTTTAACGTTTTCCCCTCTAAATTGATGGTAGGGTTTTGTATTTTTTTTTTTTTCCCTTCATCGCTCTAGATAATTTCAAGGACAGCTCTGAAGAGCAGGCGTTCGACGCGGCTTGGGCCCGCCCGGCTTCCGTCCCAGATGATCCCACCCCGCCTCCCTCGCCCTGCCGCCGTCCCCCGTCCCCCCTCCCCTCCCCGCCCCCGGCCGTGGCGTAGCCGGGCTCGGTTTCCGTGATAGCTACGCGCGGTGCCAGCGCCGCCCTGGGCGTGTGCGGGAACGCGGCGATCCCGGTGCGGGGAGCGAGCGCAATGGAGGAGGCAGCTGGGAGCCTCCGCCGCCCTTATTAGAGCCGCCGCCCAGCCCAGCTGGAGCCATGGACAAAGCCGACAAGGTGCGGGGGGCGGGCTCGGCGCTGGGGGGCCGTAAACAACCGCGGTGGAAGAGGTGGTGGCTGCGACGCCCCGGCGCCGCGCTGAGTGGGGCAGCGACGGGCGGGAGGGAGCGGCGACTGCCTGCTGTCGGGCCTGGCCGGTGCTGTCCCGGGCTGCCGTGCGCGGGGACGGGGCGCGGCCCGGCCCGCGGCCTGCGGAGACTGGCAGCTGCTGACGGGGGTGCGGGTCGAGAGGGGACGGCGGTCCCCCCTGGCGGAGCCCCCCGTCCGGCCTGTGGCTGGGAGCGGCTGTGGCGCGGCCCTTTGCCCTGCCGGCCCTGGGCTGGGCGCCGGCCTGCGGGAGGCGTGGGGCTGTGCCCTCCTCGGTCTCTGGGTCTCGGGCTGGCTCTGCCCGCGTTAAGTCTAGCGCTGTGGGATTCGCCCCTTGGTGTTCGTGAGGGGCCGTGCCCTCTGTTTTGGGCCTCTCCCTCAGGTTTCTATAGATATACTCAGTTTCAAGCTTGTGGAATAATTGCGGTTGTGAGGGGTGGTTCGAGGCTGTGTGCTCACCAGAAGGGACTTGCGGAACTTTGCGGTGTGTGCGACCTGGCACTTGTTGGAGTGATGGAAATGACTGAAGTTTTTAGTGCTAGGGGTTGCTGACAGCGAGAGATTTGGGCATATAGGGCACTAATTCTGGAAATCACCCTTTTTTCTGTAATAGTGAACTTGCTCTTCTCCAAGTAATTGCTCTGTGTTACTCTTAACTATATAAAAGGCTGTGCTGGAACACAGGTGTCTGTGTGGTTGTTTATGTGCACACAGTGAGAGCTTCCATGGTCAGGAGGCAGATCTGAATGATCCCTCTGAAGTGAGCGCTGCCCTCCTTTGTGGCCTCGTTGTAATTCTCAGCTCCAGGTTCAGCAGAATGTTTCGGAAATTCTTATTTTGAGTTCACACGTTCCTTTTTTGTCACTTTGTGCCTTGCTAGAAATCCAGGGATTTCTAGTAGTAGAGTGAGTTAAGTAAATAGCATGAGCTTAGAATAGAGCACTCTACAGATACAATGCTTTTCATTTTGTTTTTGCTTCTAAAGTATGGTATGGCTCTCAGTGTGTTGTCTTAATGATCTAAAATGTAGAAAACAATACATTACTTAATTCATCTGTTGTACTTTTTTCCTTTCTGGTTCCACCGTAACTAGGACTGTGGCAGAGTTGTGAAATATTTATTCCCTGTTGCTCGAACTCTTTCTTGCCCCATTACTGTAAGGTTTATACTCGTGTCACAATCAAACCGTTCTTTTTATTTGATGGAAATAGTTATTCTCATTTTTCATGAGCTATTACAGTGTAAGGTGTTGGATCTGATGGTGTAGTTATCTTAACTGCATTACCTCAACTTGAGCTCTCTGAAGCAGGAACCATCATCTTGTTCATTCTGCTTGCAGCACATCTAGCTCTGTTCCTTGTCCACTACTAAGGCTTCTAGACAGGCAAATTAATAGCTGTTAAGTTTCTAAAATGGCTCAACTGCCTTGTTGCTTTTTTTCTCCTAATAATGCAGTAGCAAGTTAAGAGATTTCTAAATGCTTTTGAGTTTTTATCTTTAGTGCAGTGAGATAGATTGTAATCTCCCTAATCAGTATAACTGGCGGGTGAGGTTGCATCAGTTTGGGGGGCTGTTCTGTGATTTCTTCCATTTGGTGTACTTTCAGCATCGGTATTGTGTGACATCTGATAAATGAATATCACAGCATAATAACAGTTTTTCTAATTCTCTTCTTCTCTTTCCCCCAGATTACTCATTCAACCACAGTAAAGTAACTGTTCCTGATGATAGGAATAATTACTGTGGAATTAGAACATGGGTAGGTAGGAATACCATGCTATGGTAGAAATTAGTACTTCAAGAGTAAGGGAGGATTGCAGGCGCCTTTGGTGGGAAAAGTATTTGAACAGTTTTGGGTGCTGGATGAGTAAATCCGGATGAGACATCATGCACCAAAAACATGTGGGCACCTGTACGAGTAAATAGCATCACTGAGCACTGCTCTTGACATTTGTAACCTTCACTCTGGTGTGGCTTTGCTTGTTGTGATGTGCCTAGTGATCTTTCGGCAGCTAATAGAGAAGAAAACATTAAAAAAAAAAAAAAAATCAACCCTAAAAAAATTTATAGTAGTATTTATTGTGATCTGAAGCTTGTTCTGTTTAGAAGTGGATGAGAAGTGATTAAGTGTAGGCTTTCTCTGTGTGAGAGAAAATGCAGTATGTGACCTTCAGCAGTCTTTCTATTGAGCTGGTCATGGTAGAGAATCCACTTCTCCTCTGCAGGGTACTGCTGTGCCTCGTTTGTAAGAGCTAGGCACTTGTTTAGCCCTGTGATTAAGGCGTTTGGTTCTTTAATGCGGTTGAGAAATTAGATGAAGTTGCAAAATCAAGTACCTGTGTTTTGTATTGCTGTTGCTTAAACACTGCCCAGTGTGCTTGCCTCTGCTATTCTTGACCGTTCAACAGTTGGCCTGATAAAGTGCTTGCTGTGGTAGTTGATCTAGATCTGTGTGTTCTTTATCCTATTTTATTTCCTTCTGATTCTTATTCATGGCAGACTTTTCAAGTGTCAGCAGACTAAAAAAAGGTCTGTTTTCCCAGATCCTAGGTTTTGCACGTTTCTTTCTCTTGAACCTTGAAAGTACAGAAGAATTTGGATTTTACTAAGGCTTTTGTTTTATTACAGAATGTGTTTTGCAGCGCATTTAAAATATTAATGCTATGATACATGAAGGTCTTCTGAGTATTCTGATCACAAATGTTTCTCGCTGACTGTTTTGTGGTGGTGAGGAAGCAGGCAGGTGAGTGGTTTGCTCTGACACCTCCAGTGTGCAGACTGCAAGGCACTCATACTCCCACTTCACGTTGATAGTGTGAATTCAGAAGCTGATGTGCACTGTCAAGTGCTGTAAGTATGATAAGAGAATCCTGTTTATAGCTTTTTATCTTTTGGACAAGCTTTGTGACTACAAATACTGCATTTGAGTTTTTTCCACTTTTTTTCCCCCTAGAATATTCTGTTATTGAATGATACAAAAGCTAACTTGTGCTGTTGTGCCATTAAAATATTAGTTCTTAATAGTTTGTTGTTTCTGAATATAGGGTATTTCTTTTGTGAAAGGAAAGAGAATTGTGTATGGGAGCTAAGAGAAAAGGGAAAGACCAACTCGATGGTTTATTTGCTTGAAGTGTTGGATCAAAATTACTGTGTTTAAATAAGGCTGGATGGAATGGTGCGTGCTGTTAAACGGCGCTGCTGGTGTTTCCAGTCAGACTGCATATTTACCATTCCTGAATCATCTGCCACTTAGAAGCAGCTAATTATAGAAACAATGACTTCCATATTGGTAAAGTTTATCTAAAATGGATGAAATGTCACCTGGTGTAGTACTGTTGGATTTTGAGGTCTGAAATTAAGAAATGGGGTTTTTAGAAGCAGTTATTTGAGCACTGCTTTTTATCTTGTTTGTGATGAGACTTCTAGTTTCCAGACTTTGTGGCAGTGAAGCAGCTGATTTCATTCTAGCCAACTGAAATGCAGCATCTGTGTCTATTTTCTCACCCTGTAAATGGTAACATAGATACCCAAGTGTTCTGCAGTAAGAGAGCAAGCTGACAGCGCTCCCATTTAATGTGGAGTGCTGAATGGCATTAAATACAATGAACAAAAACTTTTCTAAGATTAAACATACAGTGCTATAACTATAGAACAAAGTTTACCAGTCTGTTCCTGCTTGTGTCATCCTCTGTCTTTGCAGCTGTTGATGACTACAGTAGCTTTTATATAGGAAACAAAGGATCTCTTCAGTATATATGCTGTCTTGAAAGAGTTGTAATTGTTGGACCGAAATATGTAATGAGACAGTGCGGAGCATCTTGCAAATTAAAGCTAGGGATATCTACAAAAGAGACTTCTGTGTGAGTCCTGGTTTCTTTTGAAGGAATATGTTGCTGTTCATAGGCAAGTGGCTGAAAATCTGAGGATTCTAAATATGAATTTAAGTCATGCTGAAACAAGTTTAGTTATCAAAGGTCAGTTTCGATAAAGCTTTGTTCAATTTCATGATGTAGAAGGTTGAATAAACATGAGAAAGTTGCATGCCAGTGTAAAATTAGGTCTTGCAATGTTTGCCTTTGGATTGCCTGATCAAAACATACTTTTTTTGATATTAACTATGTAGGGCCCAGCTCTGTGTTTGCTGTTGTCAGTGGCGAAGTGCTGATTTCTATTGGCTGCAAGGTAAATGGCCAGGAAGCAATCATAGCATTAAATAGCATCACAAGTGTTCTGTTGTAAAGATTACCGTGAGCTTGTTAGTGTTGTCTTTCTTGTCAGTACCTTTTGTTGCACTTGACTGCAGGTCAGCTCTGTGATCAGTCCTGCAGGGTTCTGTTCATGTGCACTTGCTGCTCTGTGCAGTATGACTGCCATCTTTGAGGAGCTGCTGCACTACACATCTCCGTGCTCTTTGGCTTGTCTGCTTAGGGTTTACCTCTGAAACAACATGCCACTTCAGAAAGGGGTCTGGTCTTTTATTCTATGCTTGCAGGATTTTTGAAGCACCTTATTAAGGCTGAGATTGCTATTTTGCTAATATACATAGTCTGCAGAATAAATGCAAAATTAAAAAAACAGTTACTTCAGCAAGATGAAGGAAGCATCTTAAAAATATGGATGTAATTAACAAGTCTGCACGTACAGATTGTGCCAGAAAAGGGCTAATAGTATAATGCATGTAAGAGACTTCTGGACTGTTTGGATTACTTTAACACACAGTGGAAGTTCTGTAGACAAAAAAGGGTATTAACTTTCAAATGCACCCTCACTTGTTTGTGGCTACAGGATATTCTTTATCTTGGTACTATAATCAATACTTTATAAGCTGTACAGAAAATACAGTAACGAATTAGTCTATCATAGCAATAGTTAATCATTACCTGAAGTTATTCTTCTAGTCCTTCTATCTCAGTGTTTCATGGAAGGAGCAAAATAACTTTGTTTTGCTAGATTTGTTTACTTATGAAATACCCAAATCCTTCCCACCTGTCGCTCTTGAGGAAATTTGAAAAGAGAGAATTCTCTATTTACTGGAAAGATATAAAGAAAATACATACATCTTACCAGAAGTAGTTGGAAAACTAAGGTAACTTTTTGAATTTTGCAGGAGCAGTTTGGATAATGTATTGTCTTGAAAATACTACAGCTAGAATAATCAAGAATTCTGCAATCTCAGCATAATTTAAAGCCTCTGATCAAAACTCAGTACCTTAACAGGTGGGGTTGATCTTTGCCAATTGGCAAGAAATGCTTTTGCTGTGGCAGCATTGCTGGTGGAGTCATTCAGCTCCTGTGCTGATCACTTGTCAAGTACTGTTAAAAGTGAAATGTGAAAGACTACTCCCTTGTGAGAGTAACGATGGTAAGATTTGTTATCACAAAGATCACTTTACTAAGAGAGCTCTACGAGTGAATCGTTATTAAGTACCAGCCATTTTTCTCATATTTCCACATCAGTCTGCCAAAACAATGCAGGGAAAGAGCAGACTGGGAAGCTCCTTAAAATAGAGAATCTTGTACCACCTGCATCACAAATATCAGATGTTTTGACTGTTCTCCTAGTCAGTTCTGTAGTGGTTTATAGTTGGTGTTCTGGCCAAAGTTCAGTCAGCATGTAGCTGGGAGGCACTGACCAGTGGGTTAGGTGTAGTTGTCTGAGAGCTTTCAGTGCCTTGTAAGAGTGCTGTATTTCTGCAGAGCTCATCCTGCTTATGTTCTTGAATCTTGTATGGGTGAGACAGCCTTAGCGTGTTGCTTTAATGCTTCTGCAGCCTGGTTTTGTAGGTCAGCCCACAACCGAATTCTATTGCAAACAGTTCTGCAGGGCAATCTTTACATGTCATGGAAAAGATCTCCTCATTTTCAGAGTGTTGGTATTTCAGTCACTTACCACATGATCACTGCTTGAAAACAGTTGATTTTTCTATGTATGTATACATATATATATTTATATATATATAAAAAATAGTCCTGTGATGCTGTGTTGAAGCAGATGACTTGGAATTTCACAGGTGGGTAAGTGAGTCACTGGTGAGCTCAGTGATAAGCCCAAGGCCTGAGAGGGAACCCTGGGTAGAGCAGGGCACTTCTGTGCCTGGGAGTTGCCTCGTGGCTCTGCAGATAAGTGAATTGATGTATACAGGAACTAGCTAATGGTGAAATTTGAACTAAAACTACACAAAATCTCATGGAAGAACTATAAATGAGCAATTTGACCAATGGAAGGATAAAATAAATAGGCAGATGCAGAAATAGAACCAAACTTTTTCGACAGGCATCAAATGCATATTAAAAAGCAAGTCATTAAGTGGCTCTTACAGACTGCGGTCACGTAGCGTTGGGTGTCAAATGGAGTTAACAGAATTCAATGAGCAGAATTCTTCTGAAATGAGCAGGGAATTCAGACATCGCATGTTGCAATTAAGTTTTACATGTACACATATAGAAAATATTTCAATATAATAAAAATGGTGCACCAAGTACTGGCAGTTATGATGACTTAAGAGTAAGTTTTAATACTTAAGTGAAGCCCTAGAGCATTTACTGTGCAAACTTCTTCCCACTTCTCTTTGTGACAACCAAGTAATTAAGCGACTGCTGGTTTTCTGCTCATTTGTTTGGTAAATTACAGTGCAACACAGGTTCTTAGTCATTTTGTTAGTTATGATTTTCTATCTTTTACTGATTAATTAAACTTTCTTCTATTTAAGTGCCTTGACTTCACTGTTGCCCAAACAAATGTTTAAGCTGGGAGTCTTTCCTGTTCAGTCTGGTGTGTTAAAAGAGCCTGTTCATCAAGAAAAAGAATAGCTTCCTCACTGACAATGGACAGCTGCAGTATCAAAATGCTTTTGGACTTTCCCCTTCCAGCTTCTCCCTACTTCCTCACCCCATGCTGATAAAGGAAGCACGTGATTTGCACGTGTGTTTTATTTCAAAAGTAAATTGTAAAAGAAGCTATTACGTGGAGATTCTGGGCAGTAACAGAAATGTCTTCAGGTGGATTGTGGGATTGAGAAAGCGAAGGTGTGAACTCAGGATCGCAAGGTAGTCGTGACTACTTGTCATGGTGTTTTCAGAAGTGTTGTCTACCTGATTTTGAGGGCGTTGAACAATTAGTGACAAGGATATAAGATTGTCCACTGCACATCGAACCTTCAGGGTTCACCTCTTTTAAAACAAGAGCATGTCCTCCTGCAGACTGTGTGTGGCTTTTGGAATAGTTTCCTGGACAAAAGAAAGAAACAGCTGTGGAGTCTTTACCTGCTTTGGAACGAAATGATTTGGTAACTAGTGTGAGACAAGGGAATTGAAGCTGAAAAGTTTGGAAAGTTAGATCAGTTCTGGCTAAATGTAGAAGGTGGAATTTCAGGTTATAGTGGATCTGCATCTCACAGTAGGGCTTCTTTAGCTGACTGAATGGAGCGTTTGTCATTGTTGAAAGGTAGGACCCAGCTAAGCTATTACCAGACCAAAGCCGTGGTAAAAAAGCTATACAAGCTGCTAAGGATGCCTTTGGGGCTGGTCTTTTCCTTTGAGAGCAGAGTTTAAAACTTATTTCTAAGCAGTCTTTAATTCTCTTATCATGACAAAATGTGATCATATTTCTAACACTTTAAAATATGTTAAAATTGTGCAGATGGTGTATCACAGAAGAAAACCCCACACACGTTCCATCTATTTTAGCAGTAAACCTATGGTGGCTAAAAAATCTGTTCTATAATTGCCTGGGAACATGGTCAGTTTGGTAGTGCACACCAGGCATTACTACATCTTCCATATGTTGAATTCAATTATGCTAGCCTACACAACTGTGCTCCACCTACAGTGCAAGTCTCTTTCTTTCTGTGTTCAGACTAGCATTTCCTCTGCAAGATCAGAACTTCAGTTCCTTTTAAATTAATTGGTGTTTGTACAGCACTTTGTAAAGGTTAATATAAATGCTAGATGTTGATTTGTGTTACAGCCTATGACTGGAAGGATCCAACAACCACTTACCAACTGTTCTCCACCTCTTTCAGTTGACTGCAGAAGGCTTGTAGCCTTGTCGCCCTTTTGCCTGCTGTTTGTGATGATTGCCATGCAACTTTATGAATCTCTTAAGTTTTCCTAAACGATTTAATTCTGTATTTAATTACAATGCTTTCTCTTTCTTCAGAATGTCAAGCTGTCAGCTGAAGTAGAACCATTTATTCCTCAAAAGAAGGGTCCAGAAACACTAATGATCCCGATGGCGCTTCCTAGTGACAGCGGAGGAGTTAATGGCGTGGAAGCAACTCCTATCCCCAGCTACCTGATCACTTGCTATCCATTTGTACAGGAAAATCAATCCAATAGGTAATACATGCGGTTGTGGTTTTAATGGAAGAAAAATTCTGAATGAGTTTGAAATTTTAACAACTGCTTGTATACTCATTGTGTGCTGCACTTGATCTCCCCTCTGCTCATTAGTAAGGATGAAATGTTTTTTGCTTGTTTGCTTTCTTTTGCTTTCCTCAGTTATATTCTTTGCTCTTTTCACTTGCTGCAGGGTTTTGATACAAATCTTCTGTCTGCTGCCTTCCCAGGCAGTCAGGAGATTTGTGTTTGAATCTCTGCTTCTGATGCAAGGCTCTAGGTGTGCAATGCGTATCCTGCTATGAGGGAACACCTGACACTGTTGCACTCAGTGTAGCTGTATCCAGTTTCCTGAATAACTGGTTATAATACATTGAGTTTAGGATCTCATCACTCTAGCCCAAAGGTTTTTGATTAAATACACAATTTTAATGTTCTTTATTTTGTGCTCATTATGTGAATGCACATGTATTTGTTAGTTGATGTTGATAAATGTAGTCAATGTTTGCTTAGGATAGCTCTCTGTAGTACTGCTGCATTTGCCTAGGTAAGAACAAAAAGAATCCTTTAACAACTGCCCACAACAAATCTGTAAAACTACCCTGACTCTTTACCTGTCATTTGCTTTCTGTAGTATTTGGGCATTCTCTGTTGATAGTCTCCTGGTTTCTTCAGGTGTGAAGAGAGGGACAGTAACTGGGCTGAGAGCTTCCCTGGGAGTGCTCTTGTGGCATGCTGTATCTCAATTAAACGCTGGAAGAAATACCCACACTTTATTTTATTAGTAAGCTTCTCAAATAGAAGCTGGCTTTTACAGGTGTTTCTTAAGGCCTGCATTTTCATAGGCATTTTGAGCAAGGATGAATTGACTGCTTCCTTTTATTCAGGGTCAAATATTCAGGCCCTGCTGACAGGCATGTCACTGTCATCTTTCTGCTAGCTTACCTGTGGAAGCTTGCTTCTGAAGTTGCTTATTCTCTGAGATGCTGAAAAAATTTAGTTTGTAGTTGGTTCCAAGAATTTCTCAAGAGAAATGCCCACCCCTAATTTCTCAATTTAACATTAGGAATAAATTTGCACGTGACAAGAGAAACAAAACTATTTCTACCTTTTTACTCTTTAGTGTAATCAGAGATTTGAACATCATTTAATTGGAATCTTTAAGATTTAAGTTCGGTTACTAAAAACTAATGGTCTATGTAATGGTTTTGGCTTTTTTCCTAAGAGTGGTGGTTTTCTGATGTGCAGAATTTTCTTGTCAGGGAAAAACTTACTGAACAATCTTTTTTCTTTCCTTTTGAATTTTTACAGACAGTTTCCATTATATAACAATGACATCAGATGGCAGCAACCCAACCCAAATCCTGCAGGACCGTACCTTGCTTATCCTATAATACCTGCCCAACCACCTGTTTCTACAGAATACACATACTATCAGCTGATGCCAGCACCCTGTGCTCAGGTCATGGGTTTCTATCATCCTTTTCCTCCCCCCTATTCAGCACCATTTCAAACAGCAAATGCTGTGAATACAGTTACTACAGAATGCACTGAGCGTCCCAACCCGTCAGGCCAGGTCTTCCCAATATCCACCCAGCGAAGCAGAAGCAGTAACAGGGGACCAATCATACCAAAAGTAAGCATGGCACAGTCTTTTTTTTTTTTTTTTAATGGCAAAAATAAAACTATAAATAAAAGCACCTGCACAGAAACATGCTTCTCATTTGAGCAAGAGCGGGTATGGAAGTATATCAATGGAAGGGAAGGTGGGTGGAAAAGATGTTAACTGGAGTGTTGTGTAGCTGCACATAGAGATATTTTGGGGCTAAAATACACGGTGAGCTTAAAATCTGTACGTGTAATATGGGGAGTTCCCACTGTCTCTGCTAGTTTGGACTGAATTACGTCCCGAGAGAACGGAATATATTCATACTTTTTCCTTTTGTTAGGATGTGGAAGTAGCAAAAAAAAAAGTTCATGCAGGAAAATGCTTTGAAAAGGTTAATAAATGCAGTGTATGAGATTGTTACAAGTAATTTATGAATATCTCCTTTAACCTCTTGTCTTCAAATATGTGGCTTCTGGAAGGAGCACTGGAACTTTGTTTAACTTGATTACAACTATGAAGTCAAATAGTATATGGCTTATATAGGCTTATATGTGTGCTTGGCTAATCTTTTAAAACAGCAGCAGCAGTTACAGATGCACATAAAAAGTAAACGTCCTCCAGTGAAAAATGTAGCCACTCAGAAGGAGACAAATTCATCAGGTCCTGAGAACAGATCAAAGATTGTTTTGTTGGTTGATGCATCACAGCAAACAGGTAATTCCTTTTTTGTTTGTTTTGAGGGGGAAGAGAGTGCAAAATAACTAGAACTACATTTCGGCTATGATCTTTCTGAAACTGGTCCATCTTCTTTTAAGAGGTAGCTTCTGAGAGAGATCTTTGCAGATCAAGGCCGCTGGTATTTGCAGAAACCTTTTCAGTCTGTCAGAGTACAGTGTTGCAATGATGTGGTATTCCTGCAGAGATGTTGGCAATAGCAACACCTTTATCTTATTGAGGGAGTTGGATCTAGATGCATATATATATTTTATTAAATATTTATTAAAATATATATATTTTAGAATAAAAAAGTGATGTCATTAATATTAAAAGGAATTTTTTGTCAAGTGCGAGAACTTTTTTTTTCGTTTTGTTCTTATCACGTGGACTTTTTGTGTCTTATTAACTAATTACTTTGTTAAACCTGTGTCACAGACTTTCCTTTAGATATAGCTAACAAGTCACTTTCTGAGAGTGCCTCTACGATGCTCTGGAAGTCAAAAGGCAGACGCAGAAGAGCTTCTCACCCTGCTGCGGAGTCCTCTAGTGAGCAGGGCGCAAGCGAAGCAGACATTGACAGTGATAGTGGCTACTGTAGTCCTAAGCATGGCAATAACCAGGCTGCAGCTGTGACTTCAAGAAATGCAGATTCTTGTGCAATGAACGTATGTAAACAGAACTGGGTAATTTAACTATATTTGTATCCTGCAGACCAAAAAGAAGGCTACTAAAAAAAATTATTTTTTTTTTTCCATTTCAGGTTGTAGAGCCATCAATAAATACAAGTAAGCATTTTTGTAGTGAGCTGTGTATGTTTTATTTTTACTTTGTCTTGTTGGGAATGGTCTGCTTCCAGGACTCTGCTGTAACTCATCAGACACTTTAGAAGATTTGTCTTTGTGATATCCATCATTCTCATCAATACTCCCTTGTTGATTTGTTGAATGGAAGTGTGTAAGTAGCTATTACTAATAGTTTATCAAAATCTCTCTCTTCAAGGGAAGAAAAAAATCCAGGGCTTGCAATGGAAGCATTCACACCAGACTGTGCTTCTTATTGTACTTTATTTTCATACTTCCTTAGTCTGGACTTCAGTTTGTGTATGGATGGTAATGGCATTGCTCTTCATTGAGAAGTAAAGAACTCTCTCTATTTGAGAAGCACTCATACTTTAAGGACATGAACAGATGTGATTGGTAGTTGTGGGTAATGCTAGTGGCAGTTGTTTATGGCTGGACCGAAATTGTTGTGGATGTGCATTCAGTATTTCCTTTATCTGACTGCTTGCTGATAATGACAGTTTGAATATCTTCAGTTGAATATTGTTGTGTGACTCTTCCATAAAAGTGACTCAGGTAACTTCTGTAAATAGCTACAGAAATGAATGTTGTAAGGAATTTAGAACTACACGAAGAACTGTATTTGTATCAAATTGGAGTTCCTGGCTCTGGTTCCATGCATGTCACTACGATGTACTCTGTGATAGCGATTCATTTTTTTTATAGCTGGCACTTTCCTTTCAGCTGGTGTAAGTTGGACTAACGTAAATTCCCAGGCAATTCAAAAGAAGCCTTGGATTGAAAAAACACAGACGTTTATTAGAGGTGGAAGACAAGCTGAGCAAAGAAATAGTTCACAGGTAAAGGTGAATTTAAGTATTTTCTTTCTTATAATATGAAAACAATGAATTTTAGAATAGATTAATGCTATCTGTAGAATGCTTTTTTAATGTTTAAAATAGTCAGCTTGTTAAATATAATTCCATATAAACTATGCCTTCTTCATTGCTAATTAACAAATGTGAATGTCCTACATGCATGCACACATATTGAAAAGCTGAAACTGCATAATACCAATCCCGTTCATTATTTTGTAGTCTGGTTTCAGATGCAGAGGCCACAGCACATCTTCAGAAAGGAGACAGAATTTGCAGAAACGACATGAAAAGCCTCTAACTACGAGTCAGTCGAGTAGAGCAGAGCAGAGTCCTGAGCCTCTGTATTTTGAGGTAGTGTTGTATGAAAACTGTCAATGCATTAGTGAGATAAATGTAGAACAAGTGATGTTATCAAATAGGAGAAGCTGCAAAACTTTGTTTCGGCCTGCAAATAAAAACTACTGTCCTGTGACTTTTTTCCTTTCTAGATATAGCAGAACTTATTTGAAGAGGTGATAAATAATTTCTTAAAAAATGGTTATACAGATACAGAACTGTTTTAACTTTTTCTGTCATTTTCTATGTTAGTCTCAAGCACATCTAGTTTACGTGGATCTTCAGCATTAAACTTGCTGTTGTCCTTTCAGGTATTTCAATTGGTACTTTAATGTGATGACTTCTTCTGTGCTCTTATTATTATTTTTTACTATTTAGGATGAAGATGAGTTTCCAGAACTAAATAGTGACAATGGCAACAGCAAAAGTAGTAACATCCAGCAGAAGATTTCACCCAAAGTAGTAAGTGATTCTTCTAAAACAAAGCAAATTATTTTTAAATTAGCAGAAGTTGTTTTGAAACGAAATACTGTAATAGTAATAGAGATCTATTTTAAAAAGATACAAACTTATGCAATGTCTAAATTGTGATCTTCTGAGCATATTTGCATTGCTGGCTTTAGGTGTGTAAAAAATGTGAATTAAATGGAGTGTAGAACCCATCGTAAAAAGACTGCTGGCTTCTGACCTGTTGATGAGATTGTTAATGAGAGAGACTGTATGATATGTTTGAACATTTCTCCATTTCATTGATTGTTTCTCATGAGTTTTTTTGCTTTTGTGAAATTGTGTGCTAAATCTTGAGTGAATAGTACATGCCAAAGGATTCCTGAGATAGGTTTTGAGGGTTATATGGGTTTATTTATATTAATGCCTGGATTACATCCTAGCTATTCTTTGGCTTGAGGGACTTGCATTGATGTGGAATTGTTAAATCTGCAAATACATAGTGTTTCAGTTTCCTGAAGGAATTAGTTTGAATTGGTTATTCTGAAAGGAAAATAAGCTAAACATCTACATTGAGACTGTAGAAATAAGTGTTGCGGATGTGTTTTTCATGTGATCTATGTAAACATTTTGTTTCACACCTCTGTGTAAACTACTTAACCTATTTGGCTGCTGTCCATGAAAAGCAAGTCCTCATGAAATGTTTTGAGTGGAGAAAAAAATCGCCCTCATGTAGCAATCAGACTGCAAAGTACCCAGAAGATAATTGGAGAAATTATAGTATTTTTCCTATCAAAAATAATTACCTAAGATTTATTTTCTTACCTTACTTGGGTCATTTAGATGTATTTAATTATTGAATCTTACTGATGATAAAAATTATTACTCGTTTGGCTTCTAGCGTGTTAATGCTTTCTGTGGTCTTGAAGAGAAAGGTCTTTAATTGTGTTGTATGCACTGTTTTAACATTCCAGTTAGATGACTTACCAGAGAATTCTCCCATCAATATAGTCCAGACTCCAATTCCCATTACAACTTCTGTACCAAAGCGTGCCAAAAGTCAGAAGAAGAAGGCCTTGGCAGCAGCACTCGCAACAGCTCAGGAGTATTCAGAGATAAGCATGGAACAGAAAAAACTCCAGGTATGTGGTTTTCTGCCCTTCTCCCCTGCATGCAGTTGATAGGAGTATCTTTTAGCAGCTGCCTCCTTTCGTAAAAGCAAGAATCTCTTTTCGAAGACAATTTTGCAGGTGCTGTTTATTTATCAGCATGTGATGTTCATCCTACAGGAGGCTTTATCAAAAGCTGCTGGAAAGAAGAGCAAGACTCCTGTTCAGTTAGATCTAGGGGACATGTTAGCAGCTCTTGAAAAGCAGCAGCAAGCAATGAAAGCTCGTCAGATCACCAACACCAGACCTCTTTCATACACAGGTATTTCTATCACTAAATGCATTTTGTGACACTGTAAATTTAAAATGTGATTGTTCTTAAGAATGCTTTTCCTGTCAACGCTTAAAACAAAAATAGCTTTTTCTCAGCTTGCTGCTGAGTGCAGAACTGACATTTTTCATGGTCGTCTATTGTAACCCCTGAATCTCACTCCTGAGCAGTAGCAGATATCCTGGAGTCCATTGTAGTGTGCAGTTACCATGTGCATTGCTTCATTTACCTGCTTTGAGTTTCATCTGCCTTCAAACGTTAATTAAAGTCAGTGAAGTTATATTGAGCAGCTCAACAAAGAATGGTTGACATTTTCATTGGAGACTATATTTATTGTGTTCTGTGAGAAACAGAAGATAATTTCATGCTGCACTCATCTGTTTATCCTTCAGCTAACTAAGTCTCTGAAAGCTTAGTTAGCAGAAGGAAAATGCACTGTTTGGATAAATAGTTGCAATTTATCTTACTACTGTGATGTTACATGTAGTCGTTTGAGAGATCCATTATCAGTGTTATCAAGTAGTTATTTTCCTGGGATCCGTAACTTCCGAAAACATGAGGCTAAACTGAGGAAAGCTTAAAACCATCTGGAAGTGACAATATCAAATGATGTCATTTTCCTGTCATTATAAACTGTTTTTTTCCAAGGAAGGAAAATGTACTTTTAAGAATTCATTGGTGGAAATTCTGAAAGCACTGTTGAACGAAATCTGACATGTCTTCTAGTGAAACTAACATCTTTCTCATTTTTAGTTGGCAGTGCTGCTCCCTTTCATACCAAAGAGTCTGCCAACAGAAAGTCTTTAACAAAGGGGCAGCCATCTATGGGCTGCCTTAATCCTTTAGATTCAACTGCTCCAAAAGTGAAAAGAGGAAAAGAGAGAGAGATTTCGAAACTGAAACGCCCTACAGCACTTAAAAAGGTAAATGATCAGCCATAGTGTGTTCTGATTCTGCACTCAAAGTAAGAACTGCTATTTTCTTACCCAAGAACTAGTGATCATAACAGTAGAGTAAGGAATCATGACCTTTTCTCTCTGTTTCTTGTTACACTGATACCTTGTCTGAGGCATGTAGTGCATTAGTACATAACTTTTCTAGCCCTGGAGCTAGTTGAGGGCATGCAAACTTATCTCAATAGGGTTTTCAAGGATTTTTTTAACTATAAGCATTATAACAGATGGAAACACTTGCATAGTTTCCGTGTTGCTGAATCCTATGTTGTAGTGTACTATGCAGAGCTAAATTTCCCTACCCTGTTGTTTTTTGGTTTTTTTTAGCAGTGGGTGTCTAACTTGAAGCAAAACATGTTTTTTTGAGTGAATGTGGAACTAATTGTTTTTTTATGTACATGTGCATGCAAAATAGGTGCATACAGGGAGAATGAAGTATATGCTGAAATTAAAAGGCAAAATACAAAAACTAGCCCTGAAATAAAAGACAGTAAGAAAAAAAAATAGTTGGAAATGATGAAGACCTGTAGCAGAGCAAGCAACTTTTTCAAGACCACCCTATAACATGAGTAGTTAGCATCTGATAAAGCTGTGTTGTACACGGTTGGCTGTGGCTAAGTTGCATATGGGTTTCTGGTTGTGTTTTTTTTTTTTTTTCTTCTCTAATCTTTTTCTTCCTTTTCTCTCCTGAGTTAGCTGTGAACTTCAAACTCAAGTAAATGACAGATACCTGTCCGGGAATGTTTTTAAGCATCTGTTATTAAAGCCTGTGTCTTGTTTGTTGTAAGCACCACAGATATACTGCCCTTGTTATCTTTGCACGTTTTTTTATTTAAAAGAGAGGATTCTGTCTGTTACAGTGGTGCTTCTTAAAGACACTTCTTACTCTTGCATAAGATGTCTCTGCAAGAAATGGGAATTTGGAGTTCTTAGTATCACATACCCAGAAAGAAGCTGTACAAGTATTTAATGATAAAAATTGTTGAAAGCACTGCTTATGTGGAAGTATGGAGTATACAGTCTGTAAAATGCTAGAATAAAATACTGCTTGTGATCCATGAGAGAACTTAAATCATTTATGTTTGTTTATCCTGGTATGAATAGGAAAGTTTGAAACACATTGATTATTTTGTGCTCTGGTCAGTCAAATGGCTGTTTTTCGTTAAAGGTCATCATTTCTAGATGCTGTTGGTTTTGTTCCTAGATCATTTTGAAAGAGAGAGAAGAGAAGAAAGGCCGATTATCAGTAGATCATAGCATTTTGGGATCTGATGAGCAGAAAGAAGTTCATATAAGCCTGCCTACTGATCAGTCTCAGGAGCTGGCCTCTCAAGAAGGTCAGTGTCTCTTCCTTCTGCTCCTGCTTTCCCCCCCATACCATGACTAACCTACTTCATGTTCTCTTTTTGTGCAATGCAGCCTATTGGTGTTTTGTTGTAATTTTTTTCTAGCATTATAAAATACTAGAAACTAGATCTTTTTTTCCCTGAGATGTCTTATCTCTTCCTCAGTTGTGGAAAACTCAGTGCAGTGTATGTTCTAGGTACACAAGCTCCATACAATCCTCACTCATTGAGCTAGAGTGGATATTTGAAACCTGTGGGATTAATTAGCGTCGTTAATAAATGATGCTATGTTTATTACATTTGTTTTAGGTTTTATTTGCAAACTAGTTAAGAATATATGGTTTTCTTATGTACAGAAAACATTTGTCAATAAACTGCAGTATCTGGACTGTCAGTTTGCAGCAATAGTTGTAAGCAGCTGGAATGCTGCGAGGAATTTTCTTGTTCTTGATGTGAGGAGATTTTTGGCGATGGGAGAGAAGGTGTCTACAAAGACTCCAGTGTACTGCTTCAGAGCTGGTGCTGAGTGTCTGTGTGCTTATGTCACGTTGCCTCATTTCAATTACTCTTCCAGGGAAAAATGTTGTTCAGTGTTTTCAGATTATAATTTGGAGACAGTGAGAGAGGCACCTAAGAATTGTAAAGCTGTTTCTTTTACGTGAAAATGTCTTTGTATTTCAAACCTGTCTTTCAGAAACAGGGCTAAGTATGCCCAGTGATACTTCACTCTCACCAGCAAGTCAGAATTCTCCATACTGCATGACCCCGGTGTCCCAAGGCTCACCTGCTAGTTCTGGGATAGGCAGTCCAATGGCATCTTCTGCAATAACCAAAATTCACAGCAAGAGATTCAGAGAGTAAGAGCACTGCATTTTTTAATTCAAGTTGTGCACTTTAGGTCCCCTTCATTTTTAAGTGTGGATAGATTCAGTGAATGAACATAAACTAGCCTTTATTCAGCCTGTGCAAGTATTTTCTTGCCACTTTGTCTTCCTGTAGATGGATAGCTATGTGTGTATTTGGGTGTGTGTAAATATATGCATGCATGTGTGGATGTGTATTGTGTATGCATACACACATGGATTTACTTTGCTGGAACAAAAACTAGATGAAAGCAATCCTGAGAAATTTTTTAAAGGAGGGCTGGGTATGCTTTGTGGATGGAAAAGAGGAGCAATATTTACAGATGTTGAAAATACTGTAATGTTTGCTCTTCCTATGTTGTTTACTAACTTTATTTTTAAGATCATTAAGGAAAAGAGTAATTGTTTGTGGCACTTTCTGGAGTTTTTCTATGCACTTTTAGATAATCCTCTTGCTGATGTTACTAGAAAAAATAACTGTTTTTCAAGGTACTACTTAAACTTTGCATATGCAGTCTCTCTTTTTTTTTTTTTCTAGTCCCTTTTAACAACTTCAAATAGCTTCTTTTATTTTTCCTTCAAATATCTTGAAGTAATACAGTTCTTTAGTAAGAAAGACTCAGTGGAAACTGAGAATGTGCAGTGCTAATATTTGATGTCTCTTGAATTGACAGATACTGTAACCAAGTTCTGAGTAAAGAAATTGATGAATGTGTGACTCTGCTATTGCAAGAGCTTGTCAGCTTCCAGGAACGAATTTATCAAAAAGATCCCATGAGAGCTAAAGCAAGGAGAAGGCTGGTGATGGGACTGCGTGAGGTTACTAAGCATATGAAGCTGAATAAGATCAAGTGTGTAATTATATCTCCCAACTGTGAAAAAATCCAATCAAAAGGTATAAATGATAAAAACAAGTGATGTCTCTAACTCATTTTATTTATGGTTTTCTTGTGTCACTGCGTAGCACTGATTAGCAAGGTTAGTGCCGCTTTTCAGTTGCTGTACCATGATGTAACACTTTAGAACCAATTGTGTAATTGCCAGTCTATATTTATTTTATTCTCTTAATCTTCTGTTCTGGAAATAAACTTCTCCATGAAGAGTAAAACCGCTGAAGGTGAGCGGATAATGTGTACAGTAGACTTCAACTTGATTCCAGTGTGTCTATGGTATACTTGAAATCTTGAGCTCTGGGTCCTTTTAAGGAGGATTACTTAAGAGGAATGTGTATTGCTCTAAAGGAAATACTTTAGCCATCAAGACACTTTTGCCCCTACCAGAAACACAAATAGAAGCTTTCTGAGGTACCAGAAGAGCAAAGCTCTGTTCAGTAAGAGAGCTGTGACAACAGAAGCACCCTGATGTGTGCTCACTGGCTGCACTCAGATTACAGCTTATCCTGTAGTACACAGTAGTTTATGATAGAGTTTCTCGAAGTTTTACTGGCTAATTTCAGTTAAAGTTGGGTTACAGAACGTGTCACCATGCTGTGACTTTTGACTAGATACTTGTTAAATTTCTTTCTTCAAGGTGGATTGGATGAAGCTCTGTATAATGTAATAGCCATGGCACGGGAACAGGAAATTCCATTTGTCTTTGCTCTTGGACGTAAAGCTCTTGGTCGTTGTGTGAACAAGCTGGTTCCTGTTAGTGTAGTGGGTATCTTCAACTACTCAGGTGCTGAGGTGAGTAATTCACTTGGTATATGGCTGGAGTGAGCAGTTACATTCCTTATAGTTGAGAATTATTTTAGCATAGAGAGCAACACATCTAACATGTTTGATAATGGCCTTGGCCTGATCTCTTTTAAGTCCTGTTCTTTAGAAATTCAGCTCTTTTTTCCTCATATCTGAAAGGCCAATGTATTGAAATGCTTTTCCATGACTCCTCTGTAACTTTCCTGTAGACTTAAAAGACCACATGAAATTCTCTGGAAGGTTGTAAAGAAAGCAGTATTTTCAAATAAGGACATCCGAAAGCCTTGTAAATGGGCAATGGTGTTTATATTTAATGCAGAGCTAGTTCTTGGTTGAAGTAAAGGTGTTTGGTGTTAGAAGGCTTAAGCTTCGTTATGTGGCATACTGTTGATTAAAAGCAGAAATTTGATTTATTTGAAAAAGGGGAAAAAAGTAAACAAAAAACCCATCCTGTCTTCATACTCAGGATTTATTTAATAAGCTGGTATCACTGACTGAAGAGGCCAGGAAAGCATACAGAGATATGGTTGCTGCAATGGAACAGGAACAGGCAGAAGAAGCCCTGAAGAATGTCAAGAAGGCTCCCCATCACATGGGTCATTCCCGTAATCCCTCTGCAGCAAGTGCTATCTCATTCTGTAGCGTTATTTCTGAACCCATATCTGAAGTGAACGAAAAAGAATATGGTAAGTGTTTAAAAAAAAATAAAAAAAAATTACTTCTGTAACCAGAAGCTGGAGATTTCCAAATGCTACTTAAAGGAAAATGCAGCTAAAAATACAGCATTTCTTCATCTAGTCTACAGCTGTCAGGGATAATACTAAAATTGATTCATTTTGTAAGTCACTTCTCCTGAGCAATACGGGAAATAATAACTGTAAGCTCCCTCTTCCTAAGTGTTACAATTAACTAACTTGCATTGGTGGAGGTAGATTTTCAAGTTTTGCTCAACTTGCATGGAAAAGCCTGGTAGTAAGACTGTACTAAACAAAACTGATTTTCTGGTTAAAATTTTTATAGAAAATGCAGAATAATATTTAAAATGATTGCTTCCAATTGCTATTTAAGCCAGAATGTTTGGAAGAAATAATTGTATTAAATATATATGTACATATTAATCTGTTTCCTACACAAATTTCTTTTGAAACTTGTAGAAACTAACTGGAGAAATATGGTAGAGACATCAGATGGGTTAGAAACCTCTGAAAATGAGAGAGAATCCTCATCCAAGACTGCAGTACCAGAAAAAGCTGGCAATGGTCAAATTGCAAAATCTACCCCTAATAAACAGCCACCCCTGGCTACAACCAGCACTACCTCAGCAACAAATCTTGGAAAAGCCACACCAGGTGAGAAAGAAGAGGTGAAACCAGATGACAATCTGGAATGGGCCTCACAGCAGAGTACGGAGACAGGATCACTGGATGGCAGCTGCAGAGATATTCTGAATTCCTCCATGATCAGTACCACCAGTACTCTTGTACCAGGAATGCTGGAAGAGGAGGATGAGGAAGATGAGGAAGATGATGAGGATTATGCCCACGAACCAATTTCTGTAGAGGTTCAGCTTAATAGCAGAATTGAATCTTGGGTTTCGGAGACCCAGAGAACTATGGAGACCCTTCAGCTTGGGAAGACCCTCAGTGGTGCTGAAGAAGACAATGCAGAACAAAGCGAGGAGGAAGAAATAGAGACTTCTGAGCAGGTCGATCCAGCTGGTGATAGTGAGGAGTGGACAAATGATAAGCATGCAAGTAATGTTCAGCATAAGCCCACCATCTGCGGCTCTGTGAACAAGGAGCATTCAGATTCCATCTACATGCCGTGAAAATCAGCAGGAACTCAGGAACTTTTTAGAAATTGTATTAAAACTGTTGTAAAAGTTGCAGCCATTATCCGTATGCTTCATCTCAACGTTTTGCACTGTTAAACATTTAGTGCTTATTTAATTCACAATATTTTCGTAGCTGTCTGTTACTTGTTTGATTTAAAAATGAGCTTAGGTTTTAATCACTATCTATTCCCCAGAATAGAAACAGTGTGGAAAATCTTTTGGTAAGTAATCACTTGACGTCTTGTAAAAGGAAACTTCTTACAACTGACCAATTTTAAGCAGAGTTCTTTTATGTGACCATTTAGCTCATTCTCAAAGAGATAACATGCATTTTAAGACTGACAAGTTACCAGTGCTTCTCACTGGTGTTATGCCAGGCATGTCAGTGTATTTGGCTGTGACTTTTTTTTTCTAGTTCTGTCTAGAAACTGTCTAGAAATAGAAGCAGGATTTAGGTGTTGGTTTTCAAAAAAAAAAAAAAAAAAAAAAAAAGCTGGAAAAAACCCATTTGTAGTCTTTATGGAAAATAAAGAGAAAATCTGTATGTGGTTCTTGCGCTGACATAAATGCAAGTTCTTTGTCAGCCTTGGCGAAAGCATCGTTACAAAGCTGCTGATTAGATGAAATGATTACGATAAGCTATGCCAACTTTGGATTTCAGAACAACTTTGAGCTAGAGGGATGTAACTACTGTATTTATTATTATTTTATTTACAAATTGGCAATATTGCATAAGAACAGGAAAGGAAAATTGCCCATGCTCTCCGCAATTGCTGTCTGCCAAACCGTAGAGTGGATCACTAACTGTAATCCCTATCCAGAGATTTCAGTAAACTGATGACTTCCTTTTTCTCCTCTGACTTACCTCAGGAAAGCAGTTTCTGCATATTGTAACCTATGTAACATCACAAAAAGGAAGAATAATTATTTAACAGTGAGTGCAAATAATGCAGTGGCTCAGTTTACTGATAAGCTCATCTGCATGCTTTGATCCTGGCCACCTTCTTGTTGAATTCAGGATGGATCTTCACAGTTCGTACTCCAAATGGGACTTCTTTCTGCCTGTTCTCATTTGTGGCAGCCTTAGGAGTTGACCTCTGGAGTAGAAAAGGAAGTAGCTATCCCAGGAAAAGGGGAAGTGCTCTGCAGTCTGGGGAGGTGTTTCAGTGGCTCTGAGGTACAAGAAGGAAGCACCCCCCACCTCGAACCATACGTTTGTAGAGATTTTCTGTGAAATTTGTTAACTGATGATGACTCTATTTCAACTTGGAGTATGTTCAAACCTTGCATGCAAGGAGAGTTTTTCATCTTTGTCTTAAATTGGCAAGAGATGTACTGAAACTGCCAGCAGCAGGAGCTTCACTACAAGAGTAGCCAAAGAGTAACTCATGTGAATACGCTTTAATTCCACTTCATTTTTCTTCATCACTTGTATCAGAATGCGTTTAAAAAAAAAAAAAACAAAAACAAAAACAACCCTCTGGAGTAGCTGAAAGAAAAACACAAAAGTAGTTGGCCTAGTTGGGTGTTCTACACTCATCAACGTGGGACCAGCGCTTGTAGTAGTAGTAGTAGTGCTGGCATCTTGAGTTGCACTGGGAAAAAAAGGCTCTGGGTTTAGAAATGGTCTGCCCCTGGGTTTTTGAATGCTAATGAGAAGAATGGAATCTGTGTGTTATGTAAATAAAGCTTTGATAGATATTGGCATAGCAAATGCTATGTACATAAGCAGTGTAGAGAGCTGCTTGGACAACTGGCTGTTCTGTCGTTCTTAGTTCCTTAATGTAATCTTCCTAGATACTAGAACAGGCATTTTGTAGGAAAACAAAGACTGAGGATTGACGCCTCCTGAATGTTAAACTTCTCACTCTCTGTATGGCAGACTTCTGTCTGTATGTTTGCAAAGAGTTCTTGCTTTAGGAAATGATAGGTGTTTGAACTGCTGACAAGCAAAACTTGCCCTTGGATGTGTAAGCACGTCTCAGCATCAGCTGGGATCGGTGTATTCACTGAGGGCAGAACAGAACATCAGAAGAGAAAAAAAGATGTTTGTAACTTTTCCATTTGCTTTTTCAGTGCCAGTGATTCAAATGACTTTTGATCTTGAAGTATTAGCATCAAATGCATCTTTTTGTATGTCTTTTTGAACTTGGACTGTCATTTTAAGATTTTTTGACATTTATATATATATATTTAAAAAAAAAACTTGTAATATTCAGCCCACTACTTAACTGCAATTTTGCTACAGATTTAATAGTTCTTGAAGGTGACATAGCACTTCTAATATCTCTTAACTTGCCAGCAAATAAGGAACTAGTCTCTTTCAGTGTGGCAGATCACCCTTGGAGGAGCAAACAGAAGGTGCAAAGGAAACTGGCCCTAGTGCTTCCTTTTTGATAAGCTGGGAATGAGCAATAATGGGGAGTGAAACTGCAGTTCCTTTGGAGTGAGCCTTTTGCATCTGAGTTTAGGGAAGTTCCTTACTACTTCGAAGCACTTGAGAATAGTATCTCACTGTGGTAACTTTGATTTTTATTACCACCAGAATGGGAAAAAAAAAAAAAAAGCATAAAAATGTTTTACTGTACCATGACTTTTTTTTTTTTAAAGTAGCTGAATTTCTATTTGGTATACAAGTACACAGTTTATTATACAGGCTGTTATGGTTCCCAAGAGAAGGTGTTTCTGTAGGTATAGGCATGTAGATATTTTTGTTGTGGATATGATTATCCAGAAAATGAATCTACTTAAGACATTCTTTACGGAGATGACTTCACCACTTAATTTATCTGGTAAAATCAAAAATGACTTATCTGTGGTAGGGGTAGGGATCTTTAAAGCTGATAGAGACGGCTATGTATGCAGCCTATTTATATAAATACTTCAAGTATCTCTTGACGTGAAATGTGGATTGCAAATATGTGAAAGGGAAAATACTGAAGAGCTTTTGTCCTTAGTTGGGCCAAGTGAAAATGGCAGAGGTTCAGGACCTGATCCTGTCAGCACGCACTGAAGAGCACTGCTGCCACTGCCTGAAGTCTGACATTTCTGCTCAGGCTGCGTGTGGATGTTTGTACCAGTGGAGCTGAGCAGTGACTGAGGGTATTGACCTGTGTGTTAAAAGTTACAGAAAATGTTCAAAGATGCACTTGTTGGTATTCTTATGGTAAAGGTAAGAGGTGTCCTTATGCTCATTTGGGTGGGAGGGAGCTTACACAGTGTGGTTCTGTCTGGTTCTTTAACACGCGCTTACATTTAATGGCGTTACCTTAAACACATTTGTAAAAAGTATTATTGTTTGAGAAGCTGCTGTTTGCTGAAACTGTCACTAAGTATTTTCTGTGAAGTTGTGCCAACTAATGGAACCACTGAATTGGTTTCAGTGTTTGCCATGTCGAGACGTGGCGATATGTTGATGGAACAAAAACCAGCAGATGCAAGCCATAAAAATACGTAACAGAGGGCTCTGCCCCACCCTGCCTATGTAAGGAAATGTAAGAATGTTCAACCCCAAGCTTCCACTCCAATGAATGGTAACAGTGAAAATAGAAACCCAGTTGGCACAGCCCACCTTCTCAATGTTCAATAGTTCATATATTTTACTTTTAAATAGTCTAATTAGGAAAGCTGTTTAATCTTTGATGTCTTAAAAGATTTATGGTAATACTTAGGTTAAAGCAGTAGAAAAAATTATGAAATACAATATGAAGGGGTTTGTTCCATTTCTTTTTTTTGCTGTATGAAGGATAATTGTTCTGTCTACCGTACTTTTTGGAGTAATAACAGCTTTTTTGCACTATGTAAATACTAGTGGGGATTCTTCCATAACTAATAAAAATGATTGTAGAAATTGACGGCTTTGGGCGATGTGTCTTTTTGCAACTGGGTTCTCCTGAGGTCAGGTTGGGGTGGCAGAGCAGCAGCCCTGGTTCCCAGCTCTGTGTGGTCTGTGAGCGGGGGATTTCCCCCAGCACAGTGCTCAGTTCTGTTCTGTCACACAGCATCCTGTGCAATAACCAGAGAAACGTAATACAGAAGAACCTGCCGTCCTGCAGAGATCATCAGGCTGACGTAGGTCCTGGATATTGTCGTAAAAGTAACATTCTACTTAAGAGGAATGAACCGCTGTCATCCCCCCTCAAAATTAGGGTTTCATGCATTCTGAGAATTGGAGTCGCCTCCTTTTGCTGCCCTCTCCGTGTGCTGCATTACCTTGGGAAGCAGCAGGGCTCTGGAGCACCTTGCCCTGCTCTGCAGTGACTCACTGGCGCTGCTCATGCTTCCGCTGCTAACGGTGTCATTAGCTGGTTTTGCAACTCCTACGGGTGAGAATATTTGTAGCAATTCAGAAAGGACACGGCTTCATCCTGTAATTTTGAGTTTTCTATTTCTGTGCCTTCGCCTCCTCTTTCAGTTCTGCTTCTGCAGTTGTCCTCTCTTGAAAGTGCTGCTGTGACAAACGTTAGACAGCAAGCATTGCTGCTCTCAGAATCGCTCGTCAAACCTGAGTTCTGCATGCATCTTCTCAACCCGAGACAGACTTTGGAAACCTGTGTAACTTGTACTATGGAAATAACAAAGTTAATCGCCATAAAGCCTTACTGACTTTTCCCTCTCTGTCCCCATTTAAGAAATGTTTGGCAGCTTCTACTGATGGTTATTTTTAATGACACTATAGTGGGGATTACACTTTGCACTGCTGTGCATAAAGCAGAACAACCACTGCAAAAAAAAAAAAAAATTGTCAATGATGTGCTGAAGGCCTTAGGTGCAAATGTGCTTGCAGCAGTGGGAGCTCTCAAAGGGTGGGTTTGTGCTGAGGGGTTTTCATCAGCGATGGCTGAAAAGGCCTGACCCAAAGCACACTGCACGCAGCCACCATTGCCCTTCATGGTGTGGGGACGGATCAGGACAAGGAGGGGGCTGCAATGCCTGTGGTTTGCAATGTCAACTCCAGTGTGGTTCTTTCAGCTGAAGCTGAGGGGTCACTGCCCCTTCACCGCGAGGGCTCTTAGAGGTGGTGAGGTGAAGCTGCTAGTAACGAGAACTAGGCTGAGCCCATGGAGGAGTGCTGCTGCTGGTGGAGGGATGGATCACATTCACAGTAAAAGGCAATAAAACTGACCCTGTGCCACAGCTTCCTTTTGGATTCACTATGGCAGCACAGTGCCCAGCCTGGGGGCTCTGAGAAAGGCAGCGCAGGGTGGCCCAGTGGTGCTGCTGTGTTTGTTCTTTCCAAATGTGTGCCAGTGCATTGCCCTCTGGAAAAACACTTTTAAGCTATGTGAAGTAGGTAATGTTCCCTGCATGCTGGCATACAGGTGCTGAGCCCCCTGATGTCGTAACAGCGTGATCATTTCCAACTTCCTTTCAAGCTGACTGTAGTTCTGTGCTGCTGAAACCTGTTCATAGGAGGGGAATTCTGCAGGGATTGAGCTTGAGGCTTTTTTGGGCTCAGCTGAGCTTTGCCTTTGCTTCCCTCCTGCTGCAGATCTGGAGCCAGGTCGTGGCTGCTGGCTGCAGGGCACCATGGGACACACAGAAGCACATTGCAGGGCTGCCTGCAGCTTCTCCCACCTGGCTGTAAGCAGTGCTGGGCTCCTTTCTGCCTGCAGCCATGCGTGTCAAGGGGGATGTGTGCAGTGTGCTCAGTGCACGTCTGCATGAATTAACGCTGCCGCTGCTATTTATATGTGGTGGGGGGAATCCTCCATTTGCTCCATATGTTCTGAGGGAGGTGCAGAGCTCTGCTGTGCAGGCCCAGCTCAGAAGCAACACAGAGCTGCTGCCTCCAAGCCCCATGAGAGTGGGTGTGGGGCAGCTCCCCCGCAGTGCAGAACGGTGGGAGGGGGTCAGAAGGCTGCAGGCACCTGGAGATCCTAAGCAATGCAGGCAGGCAGACCAAGCATGAGCAGCGCCCACGGGCTTTGTGTGGGCCTCACACAAGGCAGAGGCCTGGTTTCTGGAGACTTGCTTGTGTCAGTGCTTAAAGGCGCTTTGTTCTTGGGGTGGCTGGAGCTTGGATTCCCAGCATCTTCAGCAGAAATCTTGTTTGTAGCTCTGAGAAAATTAGCTTTTTAAACAAAGGCATTCTTCTTTTGCCCTCCACCCCCTCCCTGGCTAATGTTCCTCGGACAATGCCGCTCTTTGCTGGTTCTGTTCTCATGCTTGTATGTGCATCCTACTGCCGTAAGCAAAAAAACCCTTCCCGCGCCACGCCGGGGCCTGCAGCTGGGGTCCCGATTGCTCAGCGGGGCTGCTGGTGCTGCGGCCGTGCAGTGCCTGGGCTACAGCTCTGGGGCTGTTGGTGATGGACGGGCCGTCGTGTTATTCTTTTCTTTCCAAACGTCCCCTCCCGCCCTACCCCCTAAGGGGCGTCCTTTCGCCCCTCTCACCGACTTCGGGGCAGCACCGTCTGGAGGCCCTCAGGTCAGGGCTGCAGGTGCAGCGCCGCTCCCAAAGGCGCCGCCGCTCCAAGTCCCGCGCACGGAGTGGAGCAACGGGAGCAACGGGAGCAACGGGAGCAACGGGAGCGTTCCGCGCGCCGCAGGAGATGCGGAGTCCCGGCGCGCGCGACCCCGCCGCGCTCCCGCCCGCGCCCCCCCGCACTCGCGCGCTGAGGGCGCGTGAGCCGGCGGCGGGCGGCGATTGGCTGCCGGGAGCACCCCGGGGGCCGCCGGGCCGCGGCCGCCCGCCGAGCGCCATTCACGGCGCTGCCCGCCTGCACGCGCTGAGGCTCATTCACAAAAAAAAAACTTCATTCATAAAAGGCGGCGGCGGCGGCGGCGCCCAGGGCTCGGCGTGGCGGGAGCGGCTCGGGCGCTGCTGTGTGCCGAGGGTACGGCGTGCGCGGGGCTGAACCGAGCCCGCGGCGGTCCGGCGCTGAAGGATTTTGGAGCAAGAATTGGCGAGCCCGAGGCTGAGAGCTGCTGCGGGCTGGGAGGGCTCTGCTTTACGCGTGTGCGGGCAGGAGCGGTGCGGCGCGGGGGCAGCTGAGGATGACGGCACCGAGAGCCGCGCACCTGGCGGGGCTCGGGATGCTCTGGAGGTGCGGCTGAGCGCGGGGCTCGCCTGCTGTGCTCCGCTCTGCCCTTCTCGGATCGCGCTCGGGCCGTCGCTGCGGCCAGTACCTGGCGGTGACATCCCGGCCGTGAGCGCCCGGTGTGTGGCGCCAGGGGGGGACAGGGGCTCGGGTGGCATTCCTGGGCGTGGGCTGCCGCTGCCCGTGGGACTGCACGGAGAATGCCGGCCGGCCGTGCGGCTGGAAGCCTCCCGCATCGAGGAAAATACGCTGCTTGGGAGGGAGTCGGCAGAAATCTCTGTCAGGTTTCCATTTTTAACGTTGTTTGACTTGCCTGCTTTCCGTCTGATTTATTCACAAAGGCGATTTGTGCCCAAGGCTCCGGTTACCGATCTGCCAGGGCTATGAGAGAGCGCGGCCCGCAGAGCCTCTGTGCACACGTCCTGTACGTGGGGCTGCTGCGACACCCGGGGATGCTGCACAGGGCCAAGTACAGCCGCTTCAGGAACGACTCCGTAACGTCTCTGGACGAAGGGCCGCAAAACATCAAAGGTTCCTCCTCCTCCTCCCACCCTTCAGCACCCAGCCTGCTGGCAGAGGACGTCCCGCTGGGTCCGCAGGACACCTGCACCACGCTGTGCGCGCTGATCCCGCGCATGGCCAACATTAAACTCGCCAACCCCTCCGCTCTGCCCGGCCTGAAGAACTTCTGCCTGGGGAGCAAGGAGGTGCCGAGGACCAAACTGACTGAGTGCGTCACCGTCCCTGGCGGCCCCTCCTCGCCTGAGCTCGGCTGCCTCTCGGCCTCGTACCCTCAGCCCGGCACGGAGGGGCCACACCTGACCGCGAGGCCCGCGGGCGGCTGCGCCGGGCGGGGAGCGGCGGAGGCGGTGGGCAGGCTGGGAGGCAGCCTCGTGCCCAGCGGGGAGAGTGCGGAGGAGCCGGGCACAAGCTACGGTGTGAGGGTGAGTACTGAGCGCGGGGACCGGGCGCTGGCACAGGGGTCTGCAGGCTGTACTGGTTAGCCTCTGGTCAGAGACAAACCCTCTGTGTCTGCTGTTTAATGATGGATGTAGGGCTGTGCTGAGGGCCCGAGGGAGTTAAAAGGAGCACAGCTATCCCCAGAGGTAGACAACATCAGTTGCCATACAGGCTGTCCTTAGGGTCTTGGGGGAGCACAGCTGAGCTGTGCTGTAAATGAGGTCACTCTGAAAAGTGTGTTGAGGGGGAAGGACTGTGGCAAGGTCCCGACCCTTCCAGCAGCTCCGGTGCCAGGCAGGTGCTGCCTCTTACTGTGACATCTGTCAGTGCTGGGCCCAGCATTGGCCCTGCAGCCCCTTCTGCATGGTGCAGGATGCTGAGGCTGCCCTCCACTTGTGCTGCTGGGCTGCACCCTCTGCTCTGGGCACAGAGAGCACTGCCTGTTCCTCCAGAGGACACCCAACCACAGCTGCTCTGGGTATTTCTCACAGTGTGCTGTCACTGTTGGTGCTGGCTGCTGTCAGCAGTTGCTGGCTGTGGGGACCGTGCTGCTGGATGAGTCCCTGGGCTCAAGGCTTTGCTTCTTCCACCCATGTCACACTCGGGAACTTTCTTGTTTTCCATTTTTCCTCTCTGGATGTTTAACTTCTGTGCCCAAACCTTGCCAGGTGCAAAGCCAATAGCCATTGCTTCCTTCTCCACACTCTGAACCTCTGACATTGCACATCAGAAGGGAGAAGAACAAAATGGGGCCGTGGCTGTGCCCACCCTTCCCAAGCAGGCAAGCTACTGTGGGTGAGGTCTTTGGCTGTGGGAGCTGTGGGGTGGGCATCAGTCAGGTCATCAGCTGTGGAAATGGAAATCAGAGTGCAGTCATCTTCATTTGACTTGTTAAAGGCAGCAGTAGGAGGGAGCTTGTACTGGCTGGGGTTCTCTGAGCTACCCTTGTGCCTGTTCTCTTGTGCTTGGCTTCCTGTAAGGCCCAGTGCTGATGTGGGCACTTGGTACTTTGGCATCAGCGGTGGCTCACTGGGTTAATGGACACACAGGTGGTACATGGCATGACAGCACAGTGCCTGCTGGGGCTCCCAGTGCTGGTGGGCAGTGTGCTGGTGTTGTGGTGTCACGGTGCATGGCCTGTGGCACCTGCCTGTTGTATGGTGTCAGTCACAGCCAAGGCTCTGAGGTCCCTGCAGGGCTGCAGGATGCCCCTTGATAGGGGGATTTCCCAGGTCCTGTATGGGCTCGTGGGCAGAGGCAGTGAAGTGTTACCTGCTGGGAACCACGCCGACCAGAAAGGAAAAGGAGAAGCAAAACCTTGGTGACAGGAAGGTCCAGAGAAGTGGTGAAGGGGCTGTCCCCTTCTGCTGCTCCCCAGGTTGCTGTTCCAGTGCGTTTTCCTGCTGTGGAGGTCAGGCTGTTTCCCAAGAAAACATCTTTGAAGGGCTGACTATTAGGGGCCTCCCAGCACAACAGGGAGATGTCCTTCTGCAGCTCTGCTGCTGTAGGAGACCCAGGGCTACAGGACCACTGCTGAAACACATCCTGATGTGCTGTGTCCAAACCCAGTGGCTTTTTGACCAGGTATTTCAGAAAGACAGTAATTGCTGAAGTGATAAGAAGCTTTACATCAAAAGTGGTCACCCATAAATTGGAAGGAGGCAGAAATTATCTGTCAGGTGTTGCTTCAAGAGGTGCTAGCAGTGGGGTTCCCTGTGTGCCCTGTGGTGTGACTGCAGCTGTGCACAGCAGCTGGAGATGCCACGTGTGTCTCACATCACCTGGACTGTGCAAGATGCTGAGCCCCCTACCTGCCTGCTCCTCCAGCCTGCCTGTGTGAATATCAAAGAGCCCAAGTAGCAATACTGAAGCAGAAGCCAGGACAGAGCTTATCTCTGTACCGCTATCTTTAAGAGTAGAGTGAAGGCCCGGCTGTTCTTGCACTTCTCTGGCAGGAAGGAGATCAGCTCTGGTGGTTCGTGGCTGCAGAGGCACAGCTGTGAGGGGTGAGCAGGGCTCGGGGTGCTGGGCAGCCCTCATCCCACAGCTGTCACCACCTCTGCCTTAGGGTAATGGTTCTCTGTGGGCTGCTCACGTGTGCAACAGCTGCAGGTGCTGCTTTGGGTTCTCTTTGAACCAAATCTGCCACAGCCCTTGTCGTGCTGCAGTGGTGTGGGATAGGCTTTTCAGATCAAAACTGAAAAGAAAGGGAAAGTGTGCATGTGTATATGTTTGTGTGTATACACTCATTGAAAATGTGTTTGTGTACATATGTCTGTATGTATATACATACATAAAATCAGGAGCTTTTCCCTGTTAGTTTTTTTTTTTTTTCCCTCAATACTTGTTTAATCTCAGAATGGCCTGGGTTGAAAAGGACCACAATGACCATCTAGTTTCAACCCCCTGGCTGTGCACAAGGTCGCCAACCACCAGACCAGGCTGCCCAGAGCCACATCCAGCCTGGCCTTGAACGCCTCCAGGGATGGGGCATTAAAAATTGAAAACTCACAAATGAAAGGGTCAAACCCACCCTGGAAATTTTCTATTTAGCAAAACCCAGACTGTTTCCCAGTTCTGCCTGTGCTCTCAGGCCCTGCTGCGGTGTGTGGGTGCCACGTGCTCATGGCTGCTGCATGCGTGCGCTGCTTTCCCCTCCTGGCCCCATCCATCAAGGTGTTATTCACAGCAATCAAAGCAGAGCTCCCCGCTCCCCACCTGGCAGCCCCGGAGGAAAGAGGGGTGGGAGGCTCAGAAATCTCTTCCCCTTACTTCAAAAGTGCCTTGTTAAAGCAGGTGCTGGGAAAATTAAGTGCTTGGATGGGAGAAGGATTCCTGACACCCTCATTTGCACACAATACTGCTGCTCATGATTTTTTTTAATGTTTTTTTTTTTAATGTTTTTTTTTGCCCAGGTAACTGTAATGTTTTTAGGGAATCCGAGCAGCATCTAACATGCCTTTGCTTAGAGGCTGTGTAGCAGCAGCATTGCTTCTACTAGCAAATCCTGCCACCTGGATCCTTTGTTCGATGGCTGTGGGGTCTGTAGGAGCTGCCCTTGGCATTATGCATGAGTTAATGCCTGTTAACTAATAAGTCAAATCGTGAGGCTGCAGCTGTATTGTTTAATTAGGAGCTCCACGAGCTGTATTGCTGCTCCTGGTGAATCACTGGCTGTCATTGAAGCACTCACTGTGTTGTGGGAAGGAATGCAATGAGACGTGGGGCTGTGTTAGAGGGTGCCTCAAAAGCTTATTCACGCGAGCCCTGCCGGGTGCATTCACATCTCCTCCCACGCAGTCCCTCATCCTGTCTGCAGTCACTCTCCATCATCTCTTGCAGAGAGATGTGAAAAGATGTGCATCTTTAGTAAGCAGCCTTCTCTCCCAGCCCCGGCAGTGTAAGAAAGCAGAATCCATCTCCAGCTCTCCCTCCCCTTTGGATGCTATGGGACGGGGCTCCCGCAGGACAGCCGCTCCCCATCCCGCTGCAGGGAGATGGGGGCACGCTTTGCCATGGGTCACTGCTACAGGAAGTGGGCAAGACATCTGTGGGTTCAGCATCCACCCTCATCAGTGAGGTCAGGTCCTTAGCAGCTGGCTCTGTTCTGCGTTGGCGTTTTCTTCAATGGAGGGGTTAATCATCCTTGTGTAATTTTCACTTCTTTTTTTCTTCCTTGGAGATATCTTTTGTTTTCTCTACCAGGCTTCCAGCATCCCATTGTTCCTTCTGAGTGCTCTCTGGGCTTCTTCGCAGCTCTGTGACCCCGATGTCCTCCTCCCCAGCCCCACTGCTTCCCCCCACCCAGGGATGTGGGGGTTCAGCCCTACAGACCGTGCTCATTCAGATAAAATAAATGAGGGATGCAGTGAGGTACTGTGTTAATGCACTTCCTTACTCAGGCTTTTAAAGAAAGGAAGAAAAAAAAAAAAAGAAGGCCTTTTGTGAATCATTGATAAGTTGAGCTTCACTCAGGGTCACTTATGCAAAAACCTAATATTGATTTTTCATCTTTGCTTAGAGCAGCTTCCCACGCATCTGCTCAGGATGCAGCAGGGACTCGCTTATCAGTGCATGACTCACCTCCTCCTCTAAGTCTTGCTGTTCTCAAGGATTGAGGGGCACCCAGCCAGCTCACAGAATGCTTGACCTTATCCTGTAGGACCAGAGGTCTCTGCCGTGCTGTGAGCTGAGGCTTGAGGCATATCTTCCACGTTTGCTTTGTTCCCGTTAAGCAGGAATATCTTTAACAAGTAAGATAGCTCTCAGAGTCCTTTACAAAGTCATTAAATGTTCATTAGGGAAGCAGTTCTGCAAACCCTTCAGATTCTTATTGATGTCCTTCCAGGGCTCTGACCTAATTCTGGAGTTCTCCCAAGGGTTGCATTGCTATTTGGAAAGAAACCAAAACAGGGATATAATACCATTGTTGTGGAATCCCTGCTTGACTGCGCACACACGTTCCCTTTTTAACACAGTCATTTCTGGAGGTCTCTGAAGTGGAGCAGGCACCTGCATTCACCTCTGAGCACTGCAGGAGAATCCATTCACAGACAGGCAGTGCCTTTCTCTGCACAGTGCTGCTTCTGTCCGTGAAAAACGAGGGCACAGGGCATGCAGCCCCTGCCTGGGGCTCTCTGTGATGGATCCCAGAGGCTGTGACTCCATGCAGGAAGGCTCGGTGGGGCTGGGCTGTTGCAGGATGCTCCGTTCCCAGGTGACTGTTGCAGTGTCAAACAGGGGATGCCAGGTGGGAAGCACAGATCTGCATTTGAATAGCGGAGGGATGGCTATCAGCAGAAATGATAAAGGAATGGGTAAAATGTTTTGGAGAGAAGTAAGCTCAGTGGCTGGAGTTAGCCTGGTGCACTTCATCACGATGAAAATGTTCCGTAGGTTTGTGCAAAATGTCAGAGGGTTCTGTATGGTCACAGATCATCCAAGTCTTGATGTTTCTGAAAATTTGTCCTACGTAAATCCCAAATAAGTATAGAAAAAGCCCTCAACTGTGCCCCATACAACAGAAAGGTGGGACTCAGACTCTAATTTAAGGCAGTCACTTTGTGGTGCAGGCTCTTAAAGAGCTGTTGCTAAGAGCTTGAATTGCAACTCTGCCTCCTCCATCTTCTGCAGAGGTTGGATATTTGTCATCAGACCTGCAGCAGCAGGGGGCCGGTGGTTTTCCTCATGCCTGGTAATGCCTCCCACTGCTCCAAGGCCCCTGAGTGCAGCGGTCCTGCAGGTGTTCTCTGCACATGGGGGAATTTTGCTGCAGCATCAATACGTTCCTCCCGGTTCAGTGGCACAAGTTAATCAGTGACAATGAGCAGAGTTAGGAAAGAGGAAGGATTGGATTTTGTGTCCCCCGAGGGCTTCATCTCTTTTTTGTGCTGTGTTGTTGGAATTGCTGGTATCTTCCTTGCTGTTCTGCACTCTTTTCAGTAAACCTTCATCTGTTTACGAAGCTGCTTTGGAACGGCTGATTTGATTTTCCACGTAGATTGTAGTTCTGCGTAAATTCAGTGGGCTGAAATCACACTTGCTTTCTTTTCTGACCTCCTCTCAGCTGTTCTGCAGGTATTAACATAGCCATCCTTTGTCTCTTTTTGTTCTCCACAGTACATGGGCTGTATTGAAGTGCTGCAGTCAATGAGGTCCCTGGACTTTGGCACACGAACACAAGTCACCAGGTAGGCACTCCTGAATGGGAATTCAGCACAAGAAAGAAAAGCCTGAGCACTTATTTCTGTATAAAGCCACTGCTGTGTGCCAAACCCTCAGACTCTTTTGAATAGAAGTTTGCATGGTTTGCTTTGCTTTTTCCCAAGCGATGGAAACAGTCATTACAATAGGCTGTTTCCATTGTGAAACTGATCGTTTCAGCCACAGGCTGAATTTATTGCCCAGCCCTTGTTTTGGATGCAGAGAGAATCGCCCTGCAGTCGCAGCATGGTACAGGCACACCTGGTGCTTGGTATTGGCAGCTGGGCCAGGAGCCTGGGCTCACCTGGGGCACGAGGTGAACATGCAGGCTGTGCCACAGCCGTGCTGCTGCTGTGGCCAACGCACAGCCTGGGCGCTCCAGGCATGTCTTCTGCTGCCTTCTTACTGCTTCACACTTGATGCAAGGTGCTGTGGATCCCTCCATGTAGTGAGGTCGTCTCACAATTGATTGTTGGCAGGTCCAGAAGAGAACAATCCGCTTTATTTTTACCTTTAGTCTTGCCCTGTATGCAGAGTCCTTGTGTCTATGAGGAAGCACATGAGTGCCTTTCCAAAGGGGCTGCTGGAATGCACCCGTGGTCCTGCAGCAGAGCTCCCTGCTCTCCAGCCCCAAATGCTCTTTCCAGAGAATTTTTGCTCAGCTGTGTCCATGTTCTCTCCTCCTCAGCCTTTTTTTCTGGCTCGGCTCATGCTGAGGATGCCAGAAGTGTGGTTTAGGGTTCCTGTGGCTGCCCGGCTCTTCCTTCCTGCTGGCAGATGATTTACAGATGCTCTTTTGCTTCTTCAAGTGCTCATATCAAAGAGTGTGGAGGCAGGAAAGGTGCATGACGAGATAAGTGTTAAACATCTACCTGTTGTCTCCCAGACTTATGAGCTAAAAGGAAGAATCTGCACAACTTGACTCCTTAAATGCTTATATACTGCACTCTAAAGCAGTCAGATTTGTTGTAGATTCAAAGTCAGCAATTGTTTACATTTAGTCAGCACAAGCACCGTTCCTGAATGCGTATGTGAAGAAGTGCCTGAGATACAAATATAGTTCCACTCCCCTGCCTAATTTTTTACCAACCCAAAGGAGAAACACAGTAGACTTTGCACAGATAAATCAGTTTGGTAGATTCAGACACATGCACTGTGCTCTTCAACAGCACCAGCCAAGAAGTGAGGTTACCTCCCATTTGCAAGGCCAGGTCTGTGCACGTTGCTACACTGACAGAGCTTTGGTCAGACTATCTGAAAAATGCTGAATATGAATTATTACCTAAAGAGAAACTGCCAACTCAGATTTGGCCCAAATGGTCAGGTTTTGTTAACCAAGGCTATGTGAGGAGTTAACAATGGAAATAGTTCCACCACCTAAAAAAAACCCCATGCCACTGCTGACCTTGGGAGACTCTTTTGTGTATGAGAAATTCAAAACTTAAGCTGTTTGCAGACTGCCTGTTGAAGGGCTGTGTGTGCATGCTAGCTTTAAAGTTCGGTCAGTTGCGTCCTGACTGGGTGACAATAACTCTTGATTATTCTCCCATTGTTCTCCCAGGCAAGTCACTTTATGGATGCCCTCCACAACACAACAGTGAAGGAGTTATTTGAAATGATTCCATTTTAATAATCTGTGTTATTTTTACTGGGGATAAAAACATATTTTTACTCTGACGGCATTTCACTAAACAAAGAGCCATGCTCTGTTTGAAAGTGATGTGGAAGGAAGGTCAGTTTAAGAAAGTCCCTTCTGCACCAGCTGTAGTACAGCATGGGTCATTTGCATTCTGATGAAGCAGTGGGACTAGAGCCCCTGTGCTGTGGAGGTGTCTTCCTGTCCATCCCATGCCTGCCCAGAGCCCAGCATGCCCTCCCCTTGCCCTTCAGTTCTTTTTCTCTTTCCCACCTCCCACTTATGTTAAATCCAGCTCAGTGATTGTATCTAGGCATGTATGGGAAAAGGGATTCTGTATCCCAGGTCCAGGCAATAGCTCTCCAACTTGGGAATGGCCAGGCAACATAGCTGGGGCGAGGGGCATTGCAAAGGACTGGTGGGATGGGTGCTTGAAGAAAGCTGACTTTGTTTGGAAGATTAATTTCAACTTTGTTGAGACACACAATCCCTTTCTGTTCGATGGTGTAGGCAGAGGCCTCGATGCTTAAAAGCAGATCTCCAGCAGCATGCTTGCTCGCTTACATCAGCCCCTTGCTCTTCTTTTGCTCTCATTTGGGGAAACAATCAACAAAGTGCCTCTCTGTCAGCACCAGTGCCTCCTCTGTGGCAGGGCTTGTTGCAGAGGTGCAGCCCTAGAGGACGAAATCTGAGTTTGAGTATACTGCTGAGATGACCTAAAGGCTCACAGGTGCCAAAAGGGGGCTGTCTTTGTCACCTCTCATTGCCCACCTTGCTGCTGGCTGCTGAGACACCACAACTTCCTTCTGCTCTCCCTGCAGCACCGGCTGGCTGCACGGGGCTCCATGGCTCAGCCCCACAGGTGTGCAGTGCAGGAGCTGACCCAAATCTCTCCCATTCACTATGGAAACAAAAACTGTGTCAGCTGCCAGTGGTCAGTGTGTGTAATTGCATGGACACTGCAGGACTGGCAGGCAGGGACCTCACTTCAAATGGCAGAAGTTGCCGAGTTGTTGAGGGGCAAGATTTTCATTGCCTTGAACTAAACCGATTTAAATTCCTCATGGCTTTCCCCATTTAGTTCTGAGGCTCCCAAAGATGAGAGGAGCTGCTGCAGAGTGCACCAGCGGAGTTATCTCAGCCTGTGTGATTTAAAGGAAAACAAACAATCCAAAGTGCTTTGCCTTGGGATGTGTGACAAGGAGGAGAGAAAGGAACAACAGCAACATGATTGGAATAATAAGGCCACATTTGCTGCTGCCGCCTCTGATTGGCAAATGGAAAATGGAGAAGCAAATCCCAGAAGCCACAGAGCTGCATTTTCATCCAAAGGTTAACTGTGAGACCTACAAAGGTATTTGCTGTCTGGCAGATCTAGAAGACTTGCCCAAGCGAGTGACTGACAGTGAACGGCTGTAAGAATGAATTGAGAGCGTGTTTCCAGGAAGAAGGCATGGATACAGTAAATCCAATTTCAGTTTATCATGGATATTCCCAGAGTTTCTTTTCTTCCTAATATATGGTGCAGGTTCCACCTGCCCCATGGAAGTGACTGAAAATTAGAGATGTTCAGGTCTATCAGCAAGGTGTTATCAAATGCCTGCTTTTCACCTTTAAAATAATATATGAGAAGGTCTATTAAGTCATCTGGAAAGCCATCTGATGATATGAAGCAAGGAACAGCTGTAAGAAGATGATTTCCCCTAGGAAAGAGAGGAAATAGAAACTTAATTAGAAATGATTTGCCTGTTTTTTGTTCCTGTTTGTTGAACAATTGCATAGCAGAGGGGTGAACTGGGCAGTCACAAGATGTGCTTGTACCAGAATGGGATCTGCTGCTGACAGCTTTGTCTGCAACTGAGTATTCCATACAGGATGCTTGAAGTGTTGGGGAACTCTTTTGTCACCACAATAGAACACTTCTCTGTTTTTTCTAGTTTGTTCAGTTTCTGGTTTTCTTTCTAGGTAGAGCTAGACTTGAAGGCCCCAGGTAGCCTTAATGTCTTGTCTCTGATTTTAATCTCCTTTAATACTGAATGAGAAGATGAGCTTTCATTTTCCAAATAGATCATTGGAATCTGCAAGATCATCCTGCAGGGTGCCATTCCTGTTTCGGTTAGTTTTGCCCTTTCTGCCATCAAAATAATATCACCAAGCTAAACAGGAGAGATGTCAGGATTTCACTTCATATTTTCAGTTGTGCAGGGGAAAGTGCTTTGTTTTAAAAAGATAAAAAAAGAGGCTGTGCTTAAAAGGTTGCATTTGTAAACTGAATCTGATCTATCTCATGCAGTCCACTGCGATGCTGCTCTTCCTCCTGGCTGCTTTCACTCAGATGTCTGTTTGTACACTTGACAGGCTCCAGGTTTCATTTCTCAGGACCTTCTCTGACAGGAAGCCTCCTTTTAACATCAGTGCTGTCCAGTGCTTTAGCTACGGGTGCTGGCAGCCCACCTGCTCCAGCCATCCTGCAGCATGGGGCCTACCTGGCCCACTGCCTGCCAGCATGGCTCAGTGTCTCCAGGACATCCTGCAGGGATAGCACGTGGAAAACTTGCCCCAGCAACATCTGTGATTGCTGGGTTATTGAGATAAGACTGTCAGGTCGGATCCTGGAATCCATGGCATGCTGCAGCAGAGCTGACCTTCCCTCATCTCCAGGATGTCCAGGAATGTTAAGGAAATCTGCAGAACACACCCCAACCCCGTTGGTCACCATTTTTCCACTGGTTTCCAAACAATGACTGTAAGTCAGGGAAAAGTTGATGGCTGCCAATAAAAGATTTTTTCCCAGCTGCTGTGCTAACTGCCCTCAGGACGCCACTCTGTTTGTGGGAAGCATCATCTGGCTGACCATACATCAGAACTTGCTTTGTTGAAGCCAGGAAAAGAGATGCAGCTTGTAACAGTTACATTCAGTGAGAAATACAGCTGTCTTTGATACAGCCCATCAATGCATTCTGCCTTACATTTCTGCTTTCTGAGGTGAGAAGCATCTATAGAGGTTACTGAGTGGCTGGTATAGGACCCTGATTTGGGAAATAGCTGCTAGAGGTGAACTAGGACCTCTGATTTGCAAAAATGTCGAGAAGCTGAACCTCCTAACCTCCCCTGTGAGCTGTGGCATTACAAAGCACTACGACAGAACCCCTTGCCTAAGAGAAGCAGCTTTGCAATCCAGCTTCAGCTGAGCAAACCGTGCACCTTGAAAAGAGAGAGGAGGTCTGTGCAGCATTCCCTGAGAAAAATCTCCTGCCCAGAGGGATACAGCACTGCTGGCAGCGACACTCAAAGCATTTTCTTTGCTGAGTGTGTAGCTGTCTAACCCGCGGTTTGGCCAAGGATATCACAGCTTGGCAAAGAGACATGCTCTGCACAGCCTAGATATCAAATGCTGGAAGAACTGTCACACCTAGCAAGGGCAGAACTGGGAAATGTTCAATCATAACTCCCAAACAGTGTAGGCTGTGCAGCAAGAATGTTCTTGTGATATAAATTGTGGGAAATTTGCTGAAGTGCAGGTGAAACATTGCTTCTGTGATTTCTTTCTTTCTTTTCTTTTTTTTTTTTTAAAGAGAAACCCTCCCTCCCCCCGAACACCAGAAAGCCCGTAAGGGCACCCAGCTGGGCTCACTCAGCATGCCCTGCTGTTCTAACGAAGATGGATTAAGGCAGGTAGGAATGCTGCCTGCCAGCCTTCCTGAGAGAAAGGACTTGAAGGCACGAGGTCCTTTGAGTTTCATTGTGATTAGCTGGTTTTATTTATTTATTTATTTAGGAACAAAGAATTGTCATTAGGTGACACTCGTATATTTTATGAAGAAAAGGAATTAATCCAAAGCAGACTGGTGAATTATTGTGTTTCATTAAATAGGTTTTTCTTTTTAACGCTGGGAGGGAGAAAGAAGGAAAAACAACTGTGAAAGACTTTCCAGAAGATTTAAGTGTTTCTAAGTGGAATTACAGCAATAAATCACAAGGTTGCTGGCCCAGTTACAGCTGATGCATGTTAAATGATCCAACAGCTTGTGCTGTGTTTTTCTGTTTGTAGGGAAGCAATAAGCCGACTGTGTGAAGCCGTATCAGGTACAAATGGAGCGATAAAAAAGCGGAAGGTAAGTACTGCTTCAGCTGAACAATTGCTCTCCTGTATCTGCTTCTGATAAGCTGGATACATGATTCCCCAACGAGGTTCAGCCCGTGCTGGAGTTAGTGAGCGTCAGTTCACCTGAGCGTGCTGCAGAGCTTAGCCTGCTACGTTCTGGGGGCAGGGCTGTGCAAGACCTTCCTCTTTCCGGGGTTAAAGCTCTGCTCCTGCCAACCTCTACAGTGCTCAGCGGTTTCTAAGTTTTAAGGTTCTGATCGCTGAAGTGTAGGAGGCCTTTTGGATAACGAAAGGGAGCTCATTCTTCGGAAGGCTACCTGGTGGTTATTTGTATTGCAAATAAGGAGAAGAGCAGTGTTGAATGGGCCTGGTTTGCTTAACCGCTGGCATGCAGAGAGGGGCAGTGGAAGTGGCTGCTGTGGGGCAGTGGTGAGGGGAAGTTATTGGTTTCCTTCAGTAAGTGTGGAGCTCAGAATGAGCAAACACACTCCTGAAGAATGAATACATGAAAAATTGCCTGATTTACTAAGGAACACTTCATCCTCAGAAAATGAAGCAGAGTTCACTGGGAAAATTAGTTGTTCTGAATTCCTTAGCTAGCTGTAATATGTAACTTTCTGGGATTTTGTTTCTTTAACACTTCTTTTCCCCATTATTGACGTAAAAAGCATTTAATCAAGTGTGATTCAAAGCTGATGTTTGTCAGAAGGTCTATTTGTCATAATCAAGCCGTTATCCTTGTTCCCATTACATTCTCAATAAGATGCTGTAAAATTCTACTTGATTCTGATATACTTCTGCTGCTAGCCAAGCCAGCTGACAATGTCTTTCTTTTGTTTCTGTGTTTAAAGCCTCCGGTTAAGTTTCTGTCTTCTGTACTTGGCAAAAGTAACCTTCAGTTTTCTGGCGTGAACATAAAGCTGACCATTTCAACAAACAGCCTCACACTGATTAACACTGACACGCAGCAGGTAGGCTATGTGTAAACCAGGGTCTTTCTATCCTTGCTACCATATTCTCCTCTTTTTGTGACATCCGAAAGATATGCAGGGTGCTTGAGCAGAAAGCAGCACCCAGTGTCTTCCCATGCACACCTGTTGAAGCTGACTTTTAAAACAAGAATATTTTGGGGTAATTCAAGATGTGACGCATGCCCTTTTTGTTTGTCATGGTGTCTTTTGTATCCAGGGATCTCTGAGCACGTGGCAAAGTGTTTCTCTCTCTGTCATTCTCTGTACAGTGCCTAGTAAACAAGGTGCTAATCTTCACTAGGGTTTCTGACAATCCTAGAGTAAAAAAATATATATATATAAATAATGAGTTAGAGCTTAGCTTTGCTATTGTTCAAAGGTACATTACAGCTAGGTAATATATGTGCATCATCTGTTGTACTGTGTAGATTCCCCAGGCTCTGTTGGGGCACAGTCCTGGGAGTCTGGGTGTGCTCTGGAACCAGAGCCCGTTCCTTTGGCAGATGAGTCCAGGAGCTTTGTGCTGCCCACCAAATTCCTCCTTCAGCTCCAGCGTGGTCTCTGCCAGGCTAGCAGTGGGTTTCCTTACAAGCTGCAGCAGGGGAGCAGCAGGGAGGTAGTTCCAGCTCACTGGCTCTGAGGACCTGTTGCACTGACTTGATGCTGTCCTGAGTGCTGGGAAGCTCCTGTGGCTTTCCTGGGCTGGGAGGACCTATGGCTTGAGGTCTCCCTTCCTTTCAGCTGCAGCAAGCAGCAAAGGGCTTCTCTATACTGAAGGAAGCTTTGGGAGCTGGCAGCTGAAGTCTGGCCCTCTCAGCTCTTCCTTTTCTGCTACAGGACTAAAATCTGGACAGACAGATCTCTTTCCAAGTGTACTGACGTGTCCTGTTAGCATGCACACAGGTGTTTGGAGGACTGTCTTGAAATTCTTCTAGGTCTTTCGTTACTAGGCCTTTCCAAGCTGAAAAATCCCGTTTGTTCCATTCCTGCACTGCCACCATGTTTCATTGTATTCCCACTTGCATAATCTTTTGCACTTGATTTTATAATAAAAAACAGCCCGTCTCCAGAGATGAGGGAGTGTTTTAAACAAAGTTTGTGCTTGATCTGGTTAGCAAAAGTCCTATCACATAACAGTGTGGTGCTAGTGCAGGGAGAGAAGATGGTCTGAGCATCAGTGGGCACTGTTTGTAAAAATGCCACTGTTATATATGCTGTGCATTTAAATAAGACTAACTACTGGTCATTTTGAACTGAATTAATTTCTCAAGAATTTATGAATGCATTTAGTATCTTCCATTATTCTCCTATGAAACTCTCATGTAGGCAGCTGTGTATTCACAAGGTTAGAAACGGTGTCTGAACTCATTCCGAAAACCCTTTCAGGATCCAGATATTATCAAACATGAATGGATAGTCTCCAAAAATATTCCTATTTTAAGCTTTTTCCTTCATAAAATGATACGCCCGTGGTTTATTAATAGATGGGGTTGTCATGAACTGAATTGCTTGCTCTGCTGTTTTCTAAATGCACATGAGCATGTTTAACTAATTTGTCATGCTTTTCAGATTATTGCCAACCATCACATGCAGTCCATCTCATTTGCTTCTGGAGGTGACCCAGTAAGTATTGATTTGTAAGACTTCTGCAGGTATATGAAATTATTATGAGAATAGAAATACCTGCAAATACTTTACTTCATTAAGCACTAACAGAGTATGCCATGCTTCTGCATCATGACCAGGAGTCTAAAATAGGCAGGGAGTCTGGCACAGGAGTTTTTGAATGGAGGTTCAGCGGGGATTTGATAGCTAGGTAGAGTTGTTGTTCCCACCGCCCATCAGTGAGACTAGGGTCACTCACAAGACCACAGACTTGGGAACCTGAAAATAAGAATATATGAACGTGGGAGTTGCATCAGTTCTGAGGTCCCTGTAATCCAATGCCGTGTTACAGAAGAGGTCAGCATCAGCCTCTCTAAATTTTAGATGAATTTCAGATAAACAAAGCTCCTATAAGATGGACATGACATTATTTTTCTTGCAGATATGGGGTTTTCTCCCACTGTAATAGTTATGAACTCACTGATGTTATCATGCAAGAAGTTTTCTTTCCTCTTCCAAATCTTTCATTGAAATTATTGTGAGGAATTTGTCATTCATAAACATGTCCTATTCCCTTCTCCAGTGTCAGCAAGTTCCCAGCGTTCTGAATTTCACACTCTATGTGTTATGAAAACTGTATTTTTTTTAATCAGTTTGGAATTTTCTGCCTTTCAGTTTTGATAAATGTCTCCTTGTTCTTGTGTTATGAAACAAAGGAGTAGAAGCCAGATCTAGCTTTGACTGGAAAATGACAGATTTGCCTCTTTGGATTTATGACCAGGCAAGGGAAAATAGCTGAGAGTCAGCCCTGTCTGGTGGGTGGAGGGCCATGGGGTGATGTAAGGAGCCCAGCTGCTGGTGAGGTTTTGCCCGAGCTGCTTGAGAGCAGGAGCTTCCTGGAGCTGGGGAGCGAAGCAGGGATGTGGGGATGGAACATTGTGCAGGCTCTGCGCTGCCAGTCCTGCGCCCAGCAGGGAGGCACCGCATGGAGCTGGTGCCGAAGAATGAGATCCTTAGGGATCCCGCTCACAACCAAGGCGTTTTGAGAGGTCTGACTTTCACCATGAGGTGCTCATGCTACCCTAACACACTGCACTGCGCATTACAGTCCTTTGGCTTTGCAGACCCTTCCTGGTAGCTCCAAGTGCTGCCGTGCTGTCGTGCTGAGCATCACAAAGCTTCATTTCAAAGTCCAGTTTTCTTGATAGTTAAATAGTTTATATATATATCCTTGAACTGTCCTATCTCTGAAGTATGTACTGTGCCCTGGAAGCTGGCTGTCTTAAGTCTGTCTTTATGTCACGTCTCAGCATAATTCAGGCAGGGATATATTATTTCCAGCTTTATTTTCCATAGGACATGTCTCTCCAACTGTCCCTATTTTCAAGGTCTGAGCACAGTTCTGTGTTGCTCTGCACTGTTAAGGAATGGCAGGATTCTGTTCTGGAGGGGGCTTTATTTTAAAGCAAAGTCATCCATGCAGACACTTAAGTGTTGTAAAGATATAAAAATAGCAGGTACTGCTCCAGTTGCTTCAGTTTTCCAGTTACAGTCAAGACCTAATTTATTTTAAAAGTAAAATATCATAAAATATTTATAAACCTTAAGAAAAACCTGGGAGGAAAAGAAAGGAAATTGAGTTTTCTAAGTGCAAGAGAAATATTTAGCTTTCTTTGCTTTAATAATATTACCTTGGGAGATTTTTTCTTTCTGAATGATCTAGGACAAGATCTGCTGACCCTAAGATGTGCCTCCTGTGTCATTCATTGTGAATTATTAAATGGATGTTCTTGTGCATATTGCAAATGGGGCCTTTGTTTCCTGCCAGCTGACTGCATGTTTCCTCAAGAGAGCCGTGCCTTTAAGCTGCCAATTGTGTTTTCCCCATCCCCATAAAGATCCAAAATAACAAAATGCATCTTTAATAATTAAAAGAATGTTATTCATTACCTCACCGTTGTTACTATAATGTTGAATTATCAAGCGACTCTTTGCTTTTGCAATATGACTAGAAATGTTAATCTGTCTATTTCAGATCCCGTTTCAGTTTCACAGGAGAAAGTGATTACTATTTCGGCCCTAGCTGTGAAGAGAATCTGTAACAGACAACTGATTATACTGAGCTTGTCTGATCTCAGCAGTGGCCTTCAGATCCGGAGTAGTTTAACCTGATATTAACCACGCTGACATAGGCAGCAGTGGTTGAGATGGAATCCCTCTTGCCTTCTGTGATATTTTAAATATCATCTTTTCTCTAAGATGCCTTTGGAAGTCAATCTCAATGCCACAAATGGTGAAATTATTACATGGTCTCTGCAGCCTTTTCACACTTTTAAGTGTTCCATGGACATCAATGAGGGCTGTTCCAGCCAAAAGATGTGGCTGGAAGTCACGTTGCCCTGATGTGTTCAGCACTCTCTGCTGATGAGGCACCAGCTGAGTTTCTTGTCCCTTGCAGAGTATGAAAACACAGTTTACTGGAAACCCAAAGAACGTGAAATGGTCTCCTGCATTTATCACAAGAACAAGCATTACTGCACAATTACTGTGTCAATATCCACCACTGCATCGCTGATCTTTCCCTTACCCCCTTGTGCAGCACCTCCACACTTTCTGAAACCTATTTTTAAAGCTAAGAATATCTCTCTGTGTACTAAGTTGCTTTGTTATGGTGATAAGGTTGTTCATAATGATAACTTTAAAAACGTTTGTCTTCTTCTTTGCTGAAGGATACAACGGACTATGTTGCATATGTAGCAAAAGATCCTGTTAATCAGAGAGGTATGGAAGAAATTTTCAAATCATTATGTATGTCTTTATGATTGCTTTATCTGTACCAAGGACTTGCTTGAGTTTTGTGATGAGAGTTACTGAGCAGCTCAAGATTCTATGCAATTTCTAACTTTGCTGTGTGGATAGGGGTGACAGTTTGCATGCAGGCTGTGGCTCTAAATTCTTTGTGCCATTAAGTGGGGATCTGTAGGTCAGACTAAACTTGTGCCAGCTGCTGGCTCTGCACTGGGACAGAGTCTTTCCCAGGACAGACAAAAGGGGTTCTACCTTGCCTGAGGAGGAGATACAGGGGTGTTCTGTGCAGGAACCATAAATGGAGTTTCTTTCATTGAGTTGATATCATGCCTTAAATATATTCAGAGCAACATCCTTTGCATGTCAAAAAATCTCAGTCCTGACTAATGCCCTAAGGCTGCCTAGGTAGTCTCATGCTCAACTTTTCTGCTCTAAAGAATAGAGATTGATTTTTTTTTTTTTTTTTTTTTTTACTTTTTTAATATAAAGGACATTTACCTAATTAAAGCAAGGTGTCTCTTTGCAGCATGCCACATACTGGAGTGTCCCAATGGGATGGCACAGGAGGTGATAAACACCATAGGGCAGGCTTTTGAGCTCCGGTTCAAACAGTACCTGAAGAACCCATCCAGCCTGGTGACTTCTAATGAAAGGTCAGCATGTTCTCAGTCACTGACTTCACTGACAGTTTTCTTCTCTTCAGTACTTCTCAGAGAACAATTGTACTCCAAAGAATGAATGATCCATAAATAAGATGTCTAGGTGATGCATTCTGAATGTATGCTAACTGTAATACATGCTCTGTGTACATAGAGTAGTAGAGTAACATCAGCTTATTCCAGTGAATGGCACTGTTTCCAGTGACATTTGTACAGGTGCTTAGTTAAAACTGTTGTATTTCAAGTGAAAGGAAATGGGACAAATGTTCAAATTATCCTGTCCTTACTTGGGCAGGGTAAATGAAGTGGACGAGTTTTGCTCTATAAATATGGTGCACGCTGAGCTCAGTCCTGAGCTGTGCCAAGTTTAAGCTTACTGCAGATGTGGGAAGTCTGTGCTGGGGATGCAAGCAGTTGTAATTCACCTCTCTGCTCTTCTGCTCGTGACCTGGCAGAGACCTGCAGTTCCACCTGCTGCGAGTTGAGTCAGCCTCGTATGCTGAAATCAACCCAGCCACCACCAGCATTTTAAAGTATGAAGTCTCGTCTTCAGCCCATTGCTCATACTGTGGGACTTAGGTTAACTTTCAGATTGCAGTTCCCCATTTCTAGTGCACTGGACACACAGTTCTTGGTCTGACATATGGCTCTCTCTAAGGAGCCATATTTTTCCTTTATTGATGCAGAATTTGATCCCTTGCTACCTCTCAGAAACAGATAAAGCTGTAAAACCACCTAGCTGCTTCCTGAAAACCAGAATCAGTGTGCAGGCAGTGTCACTGGTACAGTGCCTGAAACAATGCAGTAAAATTGGTTTTATTCCTTGGCAGCAGTACCACCTCCAGGTTATATTTATTTTGTCATATAGTGTTTCTTGGCATACCACTGCTAATACTCAGTTTACCCTGGAGACAATAGCCACAGGAAGAGTCTTTGCTATGAAATTCTGAGAAGTTATGCCAGGAGTAAATCACAGAAAGGAGAAATGGAAGACGCTAATTAAATTCCCTCCTTGAGCTGAAACCGCAGCCAGTCTTGGAGAATGGTCCTCAGACAGAACTCGGATATTGCTGTGTGAATGAGTCACCCACCTCCAACTACTATGAATCACATAATCAAATACTTGCACTGCATATCACGTAATCAACTACTTGAACTTTATCTCTTTCCTGCTCGAGGTCTTTTATCCAATTATATTCTTGTTAAACAGAGAAGTAAGATTTGAGATGAGGTTTTTATTTCGGGACCGGAGACAGTACAGGAAGCACCTAGTTATTTTGCAGTGTATCAGCTGTACATTTAAGCTATCGTGATTCTGTTCTAGCTCAAGAAAAACGTGGGTACTATCCTTCGTGTCATTCACTGTTTTCTTCAAGCTGAAACTGAATAGTCGTATTGTTTCTGATTATTAAAATCAGAGTGCATTCCATTTAGGATGACTACGTTTTTTTTGTAGCAATGTTTGTTTTTCTGAAACAGTTGCAGACTTGTCTTCCTAAATGCCACATGAGGTTTTAATTTTCTTTTGTAAGTCGTGTCACCCCCCACTCCTGCCCCCATCCCTAGATTTATATAGTTGAGACGAGAAGCCAGAAGAATCATTCTTATGGTCGACATTTTGGATACCTTTGTGAACAGCACATTGGTATCCCAGGGATCTGGGCTGTCTAGTGCCAAGACAATCCCCCTGAAGCCTGAACCATGGTGATTCCATTTTCAATTTGGAGAGAATTAAAGTAAACAATTCTGACAGTTGAGGCCCAATCTCTGTTACGACCTTTGTATGGCTGATCTGTGCACTGTGTGATGCATGAACACTTGGGATGTTTGCCTACACTAGAAAGCAGTCGATAACATCATTTGCTTTTATTTCCACATTTGTTTCAGTGAGGCAGTGAGTGCTGATGGATCAGCTGGGAATTTACAGGAGAGGGAGGATCATGAATATTACAATGAAATTCCAGGGAAAGAGCCTCCCACTGGTGGAGTATTAGACATGCGAATGAAAGTGCCAACAGACCAAAGGTCTGGCTGTTTTATACAGTGCAAAAAGCAGCACTGCTTGGTAAGTATATCTTCTGATAGAACTATTCACTGCCTGTTATGGGAATGAATAATAAAGTGTTACTGTGGTGTAAAGCATTGGTGTTAACATCAGAACCAGGTTCTGACTATGCTGGGAAAGGGTTTTTTTTAGGCGAGATTTAATCATGCTTAGTACATAATTGAGTCCCAAAGCACTTTCAGAAGATTAACTGGTTTGTCCTTAGAGTACTTTTAGGAGATGGAGTAATATCCCCTTGTTAACTTGTTAGCTGTGAGAAGGAAATAGATACAGACCTGAATGGCTTGTCTAGGAGAACATTTACAAAATCTGGGACTTCCTGACTCTCAGTTCTATGATTCAGTAAATATTTCCTCCCATCTATTATGCTCTACAACCTATACATATGATATTAGCTGATTGCAGTGTATATGCAGCACTAGTTATGTCTGGAATTTTTGATGAGACTCCATTGAGCTGCAGTAGCTACAAAAAATGGTAAGAAAAAAAAAAAAAAGGCTTTTGTTCGAGGTAGTCAGGAATAGAAAACCATTAGGAGTAAAACCAGCAGAGTTCAGACTTGCTGTACAGACTTCAAAGTCCGCTCTGTCTGTTCTTGGAAACACCAGCATTTCCCCATTCAGTGAAGCAGGCATCATCTTTGCTTACAGGGTGCACGTTCAAACAGGCCTCCTGGCAGCTGGTAGGTGTTGCTCAGGAAGCTGCTGTTCCCAGGTGTGGTTTGTCTCTGGAGGCACTATTGCCAGGCTCTGTCCTGTGCTCCATCTGTTTTCCAGTGTTATCTTAAATCCTTGCTGTAGGCCTGGTAGTGTTCACAACCCTGAGTTTGTTTCTACAGCTCTCCAGAGTCACAGGGAATTATCCTGCAACATGTAATTGCACTTGCCTTCTTTCCATGGGGTAAAATATTATCTTAGGAGATGGGAAAGTTTTTTGGTCTTTTTATGAAGAATTCAGTTACCCGGATCCCAGTTAACTGGTGCACAGATGTTATAACATTATGTGAGGTTTCCAAGAAACTATTGTATGTGACCATTTTTACAATTCCTTTACAGACAGGCAGCCCGACATCCATCAACGTATATGAAAATTGCCCAGAAGAAAACAAAACCATGGGTATGTGCTCTGTTTTCTTTCACATGCATATGCATGAAGTAACCAAAGCAGTCTGGCTGTAAGGGATGCCCCTTTGCTTTCAATACAGTGTTGAAAAGTGGTCACTGAGTAGGTCACTTCTGGTTTCCTCAATGAAGGGCAGACAAGAAAGCCTTACAGATTTTCAGAAGGGCACTAATCCGTTGTCGTGTCTGCTGGCAGAATTACTCATTTTACTTGCCATGACACTGTACAGTAGCTCTCTGTTGTTTAATTCTCTTTCATATGCCTTGAAGAAGGAGGATATTTCTTTGCTTTAGCAGTCTCTGAAAATATCCCTTCCCCCTACAAATACTGAATTTCTGTTCCAGTGGAGTCTGTGGCCTTGATTCCAGTCTGGGTTGTCTGTTTAACTGTGCCCATCCCTCTCCTTGGGGAGCTCTGTGGCCCGTATCAGTCCCACTTTGGAGAAACCTGCTCTCTGGTGCCCCAGGGGATCACTACCCTCCATCCCCTTCTGGCCTTTACTTGCTACATCCGATGCCCTGAGTGTGTTTCCCCAACTCATCTCTTCTACTGCTTGGTGACATTCTTCTTGAATATCCACCTGCACTGCAATAAAGAGACAGGTTACCCTGTTGAAGGAGGATGGTTCAATTCCTTGTGTTATTGCTGATTTAAGGAAAGGAGAACCAAATGATTCTTGCAACGAGAGGGTGAACAAATAAAAGAATAAATGAATAGATCTCTGACTAAAATGTTTGCTAAAGAGCAAAAATATGTGTGCTATTTGGCTAGCTGAAGTGGCATTATTTTCATATCCTGCAGGGAATATTCTGTTAACTTGTTTCTAGGCTGGGATTCTAACCTGACAGATGTGGCTTTGGCTCTCCATGCAGTGCCACAAAAGCACTGACTTCCCCATTCTCTCTGCTCCACCAGAATAGCAAGAGAGAATTGTTCAGTTTCCCACAAAGCTTGTGGTACAGAGGGGAAGGAAGGGGCTTTGCAACAAACAATGCATACAGCTTGTGTCTCTGTAGAGTCATATGTATTAATTTCTTTTCAATCAGCAGGGGATTTAGTGCTGACATTAACTGAAGCAGAACTGAGCCAGTGTGGAACATCTTTGAAAATTTAATTCTAACTTTGAATAGTGTACCTTGTGCCATAGGAAAAAAGCAATTCATCTGCCAATTTTTATTTTCCTTACAAAGGACTTTCATGGGATATACAAGAACAGCAACATTCATGTTCCGTTTTTTTGCAGTTATTTTAACTTGCGTTTAGAAATAATAATAAAAAAAAAGGCATCTGTGCAGACTATACACTAATTGCAGGTTCTTGTGGTGAAAGATCACAGAAGACAAAGAAAGATGCAACATTACTGAAGTCTGCCTACAGAACAGATCTTTTTGATGATCCGTGTTACATCAACACGCAGGCCCTGCAATCTGCAGTCTGTACAGCCCGGGGTACAGCAGCAACGCAGATCCCTGGCAGCCCGCTGAGTCACACAAGTAGGTTCTTCTTGTGATACTGCATCTTTCTAAGCTTTGAAAAGAGGGGACTTGGCAGCCATGTGCATGGAGAAAGAGTTTGGTTTCCTCATAAGAAATATAGGAAGTAGGGGTGCAGTCCTTCCTAGTGGGTTTTGTTTGTTGTTTTTTTGTTTGTTTGTTTCTTAAATTCAAGACAAAGGAGGTTGAAGGTGAAAAGTACAGACAATGAGTATTTGGAATTATCTTCCATCTTCTGTAATAGTCTTGATTGGTGACAGTGAATAGTATCACATTTTCCTCAGCTGGTAATGAACAAGTCTCTAAGATACTTGGGATTATACTGTGCTCAAGGAAGAGGGCTCTCATGTACACTCATATCTCGCCCACTCTAAGCTGGAAATGACCTCAAATGCTTTTGCTTCACAGGCAATAAGCATGCAAGGTCAAAGCAGGAACATGAGGGCCGCCTTTTCCCAATTCTTGCACAAGTGATCTGACCACTGAATCTCATCCAACAGCATCTAAAGCAGATTGTTTGATCAGTACTATCTATTTAATGTATGACCAATTAAGTTTTGATTTAAAGACTGCAAGAGGTGGATATCCATTAGGTGGCTATGTAGCTGCTGCTGATTATCCTCATTATTGGAAATACTTTATTTAATCACATCTTATGGTTTCCTACTGAGTGTTTTCTGTCATTGTTGGCTCCACACACAAACGAGGGGGCTGAGGGCTGGATCATATCCACTGTAAAGGAAATCTGTAACCATTGAGACATTTCTAACCCAGGCATGCATTATGCTCTAAAAGGAACTGACTATATCCTGAGGACCCTTGAGTTGCACAATTTCATTGAAGAAGTGGTATCCTTTTTATTTTCCTTAGAAAAATGTTGCTTGTGAATCATTTGCAGTCTGACTGGCTATATCCCAAACCACCCAGTTTTGTTAGTACATTCAGTAATTGTTCGTTTTTTCACAGCAGATGCATCATGCTGTAATCCTTCTGGCTACGTTGGCCATGTTGTCTTACATTCCTGCACATAGCTGGAGCCACTCAACATGATTCTCCCAATGAGCCTTGACAACCTCTTCAGAGCTTGTTAAGGAAGAAGGAAAGACTAGATCTTAAAGGCTAAAAAGAACAGATTGATTTTATTATTTTTTTAACAGGGAAGATTTGATTTTAATAGAACCAAAGAAATACAAAACCAAAACAGTGGAGCATCAGAAAAATGCATGTTTTCCAAACCCTGTTGCCTAGCAACCCAATGTTTATCCATCTAAAATATGGGAGGAGATCATATGGTAATTTTACCGAATGCTCTTGAGGATTGTGTGCATTCATGTTTGTATACTATTGCAGTCTGCAAGGTTGGTTTGATCACAGCTTCAAGACTGAATCATTAGATTTTTTTAAAAGCTATAGAAATAGTCTCCCTCTTCCTTTTAGGATAAAGTTCTAGGAGAAGTGTTCAGTATGTTCCCTTTCATTTCAGAGTTACCAGAAACTGTGCAGCAGAGTGCCACAAGCAACACAGCTGGTCTCTGTGTTCTGCCACAAATAAAACAACAGCTAAGGAATGAAGATTGTTACCATGGCAAATTAAACAGGAAAGCAGCAGAGAGCCTCTTAATCAACGATGGGGATTTTTTGGTGCGAGAGAGCACATCATCACCTGGTCAGTATGTCCTCAGTGGACTTCAGGGAGGGCAAGCAAAGCATCTTCTCTTGGTGGATCCTGAGGGCAAGGTATGAACATTTCATATATGGAAACCTGAGAGCTGCTCAGCGATTTCACTGCAAAATGATTTCCTGGACATGGAATTAATCTGATTCCCTTCAAGTTAATTTAAATTGAGCCAGTGGGTGACTTCAGTAGCTTTTAAAGTTCAAGAACTTATAAGTGCTGAAGCACCATGGAAATAGAAGTGAGGTACTTAAATATTGCTGTAGTCCAGGTGCTGATAATTAGTGCACACTTAACGTATCCTTTGAGTCGTCAGCATATTGCTAGAAAAATAACCCTAACATTAAATAATGAAGTTGGTTAGTAATGTACTTCTAGATAAAGAAAATATAGAGCTGGCTTGATGTCAGCTGAATTCTGCTTTTTTCTGCTTGGAGCTAAAAGAGCACTATTAAGTGAAAATCCTCAAATGAGGCATAAATCAAAAAATAAATTCTTAGTAGGAATTAGGGAAAAATGTCTCCTTCCTGTGGAGGAAAAAAAAAAAAAAAGGTTTATTTTGTTCCCTTTAAGCAGAATCAGCCCAGTTCTATACATTCAGTCTCTTGATAAGTCAGAGGATAGGTCTGAATTGCTGTCTACAGCCTAATGATGCTTCTCCATTGAGTTCAGTGGCTTAAATGCATTTTGACTTCAATGGAATAGGCTCGCATCCAACCACTTTCAAGCACGGTATAACCTTAAATACAATCTTTTGCTTCTTTCATCAGGTGAGAACCAAAGACCATGTATTTGATAGTGTGGGTCACCTTATTCAATATCACATGGAAAATAATTTGCCAATCATCTCTTCTGGAAGTGAAGTGAGCTTGAAGCAGCCTGTAAGGAAAGAGAGTAATATGGGACACTTGCATTATCACAAATAATCCCTTGGATCTCACAAACCCCAAGACAATTTGTATCTGGAAACTTCATTGACTATTATAAAACTTAATATTACGAAGACAATTCAAAAGGAATAGACTGCACTTTCTACTGCTGTTCCAGAAGATATCCTTTTGTGTGTATATATGAATATATGTATATGTGTATATCTATGTAGATCTATAGAGATCAATAAGCATAGTTATATAGATATATATAATCTTAACAAAATTACACCTTCAGAGTGTGAGATTCATTTGCGAGAGGATATTTTAGACATGCACAAATGTCACTTTCAAGGTCATACTGAATCAGTAACTATTTAAAAGCACAATCAAACCTCTACATGTAAAAGCTCACTTGAATGAACCACTGGAACATTAGTACGTGCCTTTTAGGTTAGAGTTATTGGAAACCAATATTATTTATACTGAATTAGTTTTGGATGGTTAAACAAACATGTCTAACCTTTTCGCTATTTGCCAAAACAAATGCAATCTGAATATTGCTAAAATATCACCTGCTTTCGATAGACACTAACAATCTCATTTTGCTTGTAACAGCACTTTACTAGCAAGTAATGTTTGAAATGAATGGTGTTCACAATACAAAAAGATTGTATGGTTTCTTGATTATTTTTTATCACTGACAACTCAAAGACTGAGATTATGCAATATTTACAAAGTTGAAATTGATACGTGTAATATAATTTTGGAATAGAACTTACTAAGGGGCAAGCATGCTAGATCCTAATATTTTTGTCTTGCATAAAATTTTACTATTATTACCAATTAATACTGGAGTAATCTCTTTTTAAAAGTAGGCTAAATATATTTTCATTGATTACATAGCTGTTTACAAGCTAGAAAAGCTGAACAAAACTAATGATACATTTTGAGAGAAAACTATTTAAAAGACTGTTTGAACTGTGCATGTGCCCTTATTCAGTATTCTTTCCAAAACAATATATGATTTCCTCTTTATTCACGTAGAGTCCAACTGTTCCTAAAGTCTTTTAAAGGAAAATTATCTATTGTTTGGTCACAATAAATAATCTAAATACAAACACTCGTATATTCCCAGTTCACATTAGTTTCTTGGGCTTCCTGTTGAAGAAACTGATTTAGTAGGTAACTGAAAAAAAGGGAAGATAGATCTGGGAAATTAGACTGAAAGTCCAGGTAGTAGCCTGAGAAAGTTGTACGTTTAAGATAAGTAATATCTTCTGGCACTGGCAGGGACATTCTCTGTCTCCTCGCCTACCAACATAGTTCTGTGAGGTAGACAGTTTTTGACCAATTAGCGGAAGAAAATATTTGACTATTAAGAAAAAGTTATCTTCATGTTAAATGGGACAGTATAGTAAGAGCTCTGTCCGCTGGAAAACCAAAGGAGTCACTTGGACTAAAAAATTGAGGACATAAGCTTTCTTAGAGAATATGATGTAAAGAGCCACATTTAGAGCAGTCCATAATCAGCTTTACTCTTTCTCAGCTAAACAGGCACAAAATATGCTTCATTCCTTGAGAACAACATGATATTACATATAACTGAAGAGGTGAGAAGCTTTAAAATATTGGTGCCTGATCTCCTTGGATAATACTCTGGCATTAAGAAAAAAAAAAAAGAGAAAAAAAAAAAGGTCCCTAACAGAAGTTCTTGCTAAAGTTTTGTACCAGCGCAAGGTCAGATGGACAGAAACTCTAAGTTTGGGATAGTAAATGCCTGCATAGTTTCCTTTCTATTCTTAGGTCTTACCAAACTTCATACAGTGTAAAATGCTTGATGTGAGTTCACTGATCAAACTGAAGCAAAAATAGCTACTTCTGTGGTATGCCAAGGGGACAGGAAGACCTGCATAAGGTAACTTTGATGTTTTCATCAAAGGTGAATTTTCTGACAGGTCATAGAAAGCAAATATGCTGAACTCTGTTTTATAACAAAAATCACAGCTACTGGTGACTAGAATAATACTGTTTTGAGTTGGGATAGCTTGAGTTCAAAGCTGTATTAATTTGGCACTCAAAATACTGACTTAAGAACTTTTTCACTCCATCAATTTTCACTTTACCAGTGCAAAAACATCCAGAGTGTGTATGTGACATTTGGAACACTGTGTAACAAAGTCTTGCTCTATGAATACCACAAACTGAAACAAAAGTAAGACCAGAATCTTTATTTTGTTGCTCCTGAATCTTTTGTATATGAAGTAAAACTATGAAGGAAAAGGGAAAGAAGTGTGAATTAACAGGGCAGTGTTGCAACAGTGCAGTGATTGATTTAACATTGATCACAGCTAAGTACTCCTCCTTAACAGAATGGGAGAGTGAAATATATGATAGGGAAAAGGTTTGTGGGTTGAGATAAGGACAGGGAGATCACTCACCTATTACTATAGTGGGCAAAACAGACTCAGCGTAAGGGCAATTGATGCAATCTGTTGTCTATTAATAACAGACTGTAGAAGTGAGAACTAAAATCAAGGCAAAAACACCATCCACCCCTTCTACCCTCCTTCTTCCTGAGTGGCACAGAGGAACAGGGGCGGTGATAAGCCCGTAACACTTTGTCTTTGCTACTCTTTCTTCCCCACTCTCTGCCCCTGCTGTAGCATGAGGTCTCTCCTGTGGGATGCAGTCCTTCCTGAACTAATCCCACATGGACTCTCCATGGGCTGCAGCCTCCTTCAGGCCACATCCACTGCTGCACTGTGGGTTCCTCCGTGGGTTGCATCCGTTTTTTCTGGAGTGGAACCAGGAATTTGGTTTTCAGTTTCTAACACCTATGTGCCTCTACTTGCTTATTAACGCTGCTTATCTCCTCCGTGGATCGCCTCCTGTAAATTATGGCATCTCCCATGCAGTTATGCCAAATTTAAAAATATCTGAATTGTGGAAACTTTTCCAAAACATCCATCTTGAGAAGGTTACTCTGAACTTTTGGCACACACAGACTTCTTTTTAAAATAACTTCATTTAGACTTCATTTAAAACTACTAGTGGAAATACTGAGGAAATTGCAAGCATTGGTTAATCTCTGCTGTAACGCTTACTAGCACCCTTGGGAAAAACAGCTAATGTTGCCTATAAAGCCCCATTTACAAGGCTTAGCATGTTAATTCCATTTCAAAGTGTCTATAAATTTCACTGAAACACATTAATACGCGTATCTCCTTGCTTCCATCAATAAAAATACTACAAGAAATGACTGAGATGCCTCTCCCCAAACCCAGCTTCCATTTTCAGCTGTTGGACTTTTCACAGCTAAGGCTGAGTGTCACCAGATGGAGCTATTACATATTTTCTTCATTGCTGAACAAAGCGGTCATTGTTTGAAAAAAGTGTTTTTTTTTTTTTAATTTATTTTGGATGTTTGCTGCAGGCTATTCTGCGTAAGGAGTTTGTGAGCTCACAGAAACTTGTTTTTTTTAGATAGATTGTGGCCAGGCCCGGAGGCCATGTGACTCCGTGTGACACAGCCCCTGAGCGCAGCCACTTTATGGCTGTGCCCCTCCAGGGCTTCAGGTGACAATGCGGACATCTTGTGCCATTGCCACCCTGCCAGCACAGCACGGCGAAGGGAACAAAGGGTCAGCATGTGGCAGCTGTGTGACGAGCGGGGTGACAGCAGCCCCTCAAAACACGCCCTACGGTGAGAAATGCTTATGCTCTGCCGCCAGCTCGCACCATGACGTAGTCGCCATCATGGAACGTCGCGCCGTCGGGCTGTGACGTCACGAGGGCACCGCTCTGATGACGCCACCGCGCTGTTGCCGGGCAACGGCCACGTCCCGCTGCGAAATGGCGCCGCTGCCCGCCCGCTTGCCCGCCTGCCGTGCGCGCGCACTCCCCCATCTCCGGAAAAAGCCCGCCCCTCCGCAAACAGGCAGCAGCCAATTGGTCGGTCGCTTAGCCAATCAGCGCGCCAGACCCTTTCCCGCGGCCACGCGCGCCTGCTTTCAAACAATCAGACCGGCGGGTCTGCAGCGCAGCCGAGCGCGGCTGGGGCGGGGCGAGGCGGGGAGGCGGTGCGCGGAGGCCGCTCGTCTCTTCCTGCGCCGCGATCCGGCGCTGCTCCGGCTGCTGGTTGGCGCGCGCGGCTGTATGTCAGAGCGGCGGGCGCACGTTCGGTTGTCATGCGGAAAAGCGGCGGGGCCGCTGTCGTTGTGTCGGAGGGGAGGCGGACGGTCGTCTCTCCCCGCGCCTCAGGTGAGTGGCGGCGGCCGGGTCCTCTTTCGCTTCTCCCGGAGGCCGGCAGGGAAGCTCTTCCCGCTGCGCGTGGCTGCGGGGCGCCGGCGCCGCGCTGAGGGAGAGCCGGGCCTCGGGATGAAGCCGGCCTGCGGGGCGGAACAGCGCCTCGGGGCCCGAGCCACAGCGGAGTGATGCTGAGGTTGCTGGGTCTCGCCGCGAAGCGCTTTCGCCTGGAGCCAGCCCGGTCCTTCGCCGAGCTGTAGTGTGCTTCTGCTTGGAGCAGAGCGCGATCCGTGCCTAGGAATAAGCGAAGCAAGAGTATCTTAATTATAGTAACTTCGTGATAAAAGCGCTCGGGTTCGAATTAAACTATTTAATTTGCTTTAAATAGTGAATTCTTAGAAATAAGTATCGCTCATACTGGAAAACAAATTCAAGTGAATGATACATCTAACATGCAGTTAGTAACTTTCAGAAAGACGTTTGTCTGTTTGGGTCCTTAATTCAGGAGCTTTTTGGAATATATTTATTTCCTTTTCATCACGTGTGATACTTTTCTGTTTTGTGATAGGTTTCCCTGGGTACTGGAAAATACTGTTAGAGCACAATGTCCCTCGACTTTGATAGTGGGGCTCTGCAGACTCAGCATGAAGATGAAGACTATGACCAAGAGGACTATGCGAGAGAGCAAGAGGTTAGAAAAAAGTTAATCTGAAGGCTTTTGTAACTAGTATCCCACAGTTTATTGTCCTTTTTATTAATTTACGTTTTACTCTTATAAAGAGAACGTAGAACAGCGTGGGCTGTGTTTTGCAAGAGTGATGTAAAAATTGAAGAGATAAGAAGATGATGCACCTAATGAGCCCTGTAATGTTACATGTAGAGGCTGGAAGGCCTTGATCATCTCTTGCCTAGGCAGTAGATAGGATGCTAAAAGCTGCTGTCACCTACTTTTTGCATTGTTCATAGCTTTTTCATGCATTGTAATTACTTGGCAACAGCTGTAATATGATAATCTAAGAAAAGAAATGAAGAACCACTTCCTCATTCCTTGTTCGCCACATCTACATGGTGGCCTTTCACTTATCTCTTGTTAGGAAAAGTCTGCACCAAAAAAATTGCTAGAAACATCACTAAGTTAATCAGTAGTCTGTGAAGCCTTGTGGGATGTAAGTCTGTGAATTCCTGTGCTGTGAACGAGTGACTTCTTTTCAATGAAGGAAAAAAAAACAGGATTTGTCCTAGCAGCTTATTTAATATATGTCTGCCAAATTTTAGTTGAATGTATGTTGGTTTGTTCTGTTTCAGTTGCAACAGCTGTTGACAGACCTTCCCCATGATATGCTGGATGACAGTGGAGACCAGCTCTCCAGCTATTCGGACTCTAGCATTCATGAGACTGAGGAGCAGTAAGGCTTTTTGTACTACGTTTTTTTAATTATTTTTTAAGTCGTGCTTTTGAGAATAGAACCAAATCTAGGCTGATCGTAGAATCCTTAGAGATGGAAAGGCCCTTTAAAAATCATCTAGTGCAACTGTCCTACAATGAATGGGGGCATGCACAGCTAAATCAGTTTGGTCTCAAAAAGCCTTCAGGGATGGGACAACCACATCATCTATAGCCAATCTGTTGCAGTGCCTCACCAGTCTCACTGTAAAAGACTTTTTCCTTACATCCAACGTTAATCTACCCTCTTTGAACTTGAAGCTATTTCCACTTGTTCTATCACCATACACCCTACTAAAGGAGGTGTACAGAAAGCAGTTTAAGTAAAAGGCCTGCTGTACTGCAGTATGGTTGGGGCACCTCTTAATTTAATGAAGTGAGCTGTTGTTGTTGTTGTGTTCGTGTTTCTTTTCTGTTTGTTTTTTTTTTTAAGTACCATAACTAAGCTTTTTGTCTTTTTCTAGGTCACAGGAAGCTCGAAAGCCTGATGGAAGGTGGAATGATCATCTATTGATAACTGATGCTCAAAATGTAAGTTTGTGTAAACTGTGATATAATGGAGACTACTTATGGATGATTACATACTAAATATTCTTTAAATTCACTAGAGAAGTAGTTCTACCATAGGCAGCATGCTCTGCTTTTCATTTGAAATAGTTCTCCCTTGAGAGCTGGTAAGAAAAAATTTGAGTTTTCAGAGAGCAAATGTTAATTCTCTTATTCATTTATAGGGTTATGAGCAAGGACAAAATCTGTACCCTGACCAATTCTTGTGTGACCAGCAAAATGACCATGTTGAAAAACATGCCAAGAATTGGAATGGCTTGCATAACAGCGATCAGATGAAACATTTATACGATGTAAAAGAAGATTACTCTGGACAGAACAGTCAAGAAGATGCAGATGATGTCTATCTTGATAGAGATGGATTTAATGCTCCAGGTTGCTACCAGCAGAGCAATTTATATCATCTTCCTGAGAACTTCAGACCATACACTAATGGCCATAATCCAGAATTTAACAGTCAACAGAATCAAATACTAAACTTTCCCGATGCTCCAAAGGAACATCTTAAGGTATTTTAGAAGCTGATGTATTTTTCTGACTTGGTGAAAATTTTCATAGGCTTTGTTGCTGATAGTAATATTTCCAGATGCTTTTAATCTGTTATTATCAGTTGAAACAATGATATAAGGTTTCTGTAATCAATTTTGCATATTAAAACAGGAAAGTGTTAAACATCAGAGTTTTTATATATCCACATTACAATTTTTTCCTCATTGGCTAGCCACAGAAATCCATGAGGAGGAATGAATGCGGTGCACTGAAGCATGTGTTTACTCAGTTGAAATTGAAGGCTAAAGCAGAAGCCTCTGTTACGGTTTCTATCACAGTTGAATGATATCCTGTATAGGATTCTGTAAATGAGAAGAGGAGATACTAAACCTCTTCTTGATATCAACCAGTAAAACAAAAAGGAAAATTATTTTAATTGAGGAATCTACATTTGTAGCTCTCATTTCTTTATTCTTATATATTGTCACAGCAGCCGTTTGTTACATCTGAAGTTGTTAGTGGCCAGTCAGCAGAATCTTACAAAGTGATGTATAAGCCTTACCAAAATGACGTTCATAAAAAAATTCCAGTAACCCAAGAAGGAACGAGAAGAAACGAAGTGTATGAAGATTTGCAGCATGAGTTCTCAGGCAATGAAGAAAGTAAGCAGTTTTTATGTAGACTTGAAACAGAATTGAAGCTTGTGTTAAAAGTCCGCTGGAAATCAACAGCAGGTTATACATATCAGATGTTGATCATAAACATGTTTTATTTTGCTCTGAGCAGTGGAGTTCAAAACCAACAGAGCTGTTGGAGTAATGTGACTCAAACATGGATCGAAAATAATGCACTTCTCTGAACTAACAATGAATTTGGCTCTTTATGGAAAAGCTATATATTGTGTCAAGAATTGCTTATGATCCCAACCTGTTTAATTGACTGCACTAATTTGTCGGTACGCTCTGTTTGAAATTCTGGCAGATTCTTCAGAGAATATGCAGATTCTTCAACTTAAAGCTCTAAATAAAGCACGAGAGAGACGAGTGGAAGAACTTAATGAAAAACTAGAAAAGAGTGCACAGCAGATTAGGTATCTGAGCCATCAGCTTTCAATGGTCACAGGTAAAATATTGTACTGATATCAGATTTTAGATTTTATCCATATCTAACAACTTGTTTGTTCTGATGCTTTGACTTAGTATCATGCAATTATTGTTCTTCTCTCTCAAGGTGAAAAGGATGGTTTGGCTGTTAGTCTTCATGAATCTCAAAAACTCTATCAGAATGGAAAAGAACGGGAAGTGTATCTTGAAGGCCAAATAAAGGCGCTTGAAACTCAAATTCAGACTCTTACTACCAATGAGGAGCAGGTACTGTACACATTATTAAACTGTTTATTGTGAAAGATCTTTACAGAATATTTGTAGTGCAGTCACATTAAAAGTAAGTGCCAGTCTCCTGGCACGCAGTGCGTGATGATTGCAGGTGAATCAATGGGGTGTATTGGTGGAAAAATAGTTTGTATTAAAATCCAGGCAGCAACAAGAATTTTAGCAACTCTTGCACAAAAGAACTGAATTGACACACAGAATATTGGAGCAAAGGTAAAATGTTTGTGAGCTACTCTAATGCTATTCCTACAGATATTGAAGCAATCCAGGGTGGCAGAAGTAGCCATGGAAAGCATGCAGAAGCAGCTGTTAGAACTTCAGCGATCAGACACTCTTCAGCGAGCCAGAGAACAGCACGATGCTGTTGTTACAGCACTCAAGCAGAAGCATGAGAAGCAAGTACTATCATTAGAGCAGAAACTTGATACTACGAAATCTGCACTACAGGAGCAGGTGAGAAATTATTATAGGGTACTGAGTACTCTTCTGAATGCTCTGGACTTATAATCTGAAGAGCTCCATATGAAAGGTATTAGCTAAAGAGGAAGAAAATACTGTGCAAGTCTCAGCATTATGAAGCCTGTGTGATATGTGTTTATAAACATCACTAAACAGTTAGAAGTTATAATGGCCTATATAACAGATGCAAAGAAGATTGCTTTACCAGAGGAGGCAAGAGTTCATTGTCTTAATGTCCCTCCTGAACGTTATTTCTATGCATAGTCTTTTCTTGAGTTGAGTACCTGGAAAATCTGGGAAAGAGAAGCACTACTTAGACTGGGTTTTATAATCATGCAACATGTGGTTATCTGATACACAGTAACAGTCTGTTATGCCATGAAATGCACAGGTTGCTCTGAAAGTAATGTCTCTTGCTTATTTCCATAGAAACTACAGCAGATACAAAGAGCACAACAACACTTTGATAGAGCACATTCTCAGATACCAAATGCTATTTTTCAACACAGTTACCACCATTAGCTATGCATTTTTGCAGGTGATGAACTGCCTGCAAATACATGTTGTGCTTGTAAAAATCCGTTCCAATGAAGGTGACTCACTATTTCACAGATGCTATGATGGCATCATTGCTAGGAAAATGTTACCCACGTAGTCCTTCATTGGCCTGACCATATGGAAGGTGCCAAGCCCAGATTATGCGGTGAGTGTGGTAGGACAGTGTAGCCAAGATTGGCAATGTGCTCAACCAACTTCAAACTTGAATGGGCCCTCCTGTTGCAAGGGAAAGTTTTTCTTTTTTTCCCTCTGTGTGGCTCCAGCTTGAAGGCTTCAGCTTACTCAGTGCTATGATTTTTGATCTGATTTGGTGCTTTGTCCAGATTCTGAGAAATCCAGAATGATTACCCTTTTCCTATCCCAAAAGTGAGTGTGTATTACTTAACCTGCTAAGTACTGCAACTCAGACCTTTTCTTGGATGGGGAATTCAGATCTCCCCCAGCCATGGACTGCTGTTTTGAGTCTAGCTTGTAGTGGTGACACCATGTATGTATCATCACTGGTAATGATGTCACCTTCAGCTTCATATTGATTCAGTAGGTCTTGACAAACTTGCATATTGTGGGTTTTTTTCTGTTCCTGTGTGAGCATTCACAGGACCTTCCTGGCACAAACTGCAGTATTCTAATGTTGCCACCTTCGATTCCAGTGCATTTGTTCACTTCTGTTTACAGTTCCCTGGTTGTAAACCACTGTCTTGTGCTGATGATCTGATGGAGATACTCCTTGTTTTGTGATGTGACAGCTATGTGTGGCCATCCAGATCGTGGCTTGTCTTTCATGTCACTTGCTACTGCTGAAATGCAGCACTCACTGCCTCACTGATCTCACTTCCACTGTTTGTTCTCCATAAATGTTAAGCAAGTGTCAGTGGATGTCATTGGCTGTGATTTTTTATTTATTTTATTTTTTTCCATCCACTGTTTGTTCTCCATAAATGTTAAGCAAGTGTCAGTGGATGTCATTGACTGTGATTTTTTATTTTATTTTATTTTATTTTTTTCCTACATGGAGAAACTCAGTGACACACCTTTGCTTTGTATGTTCTTCCACATCAGATGCCATTTTGCCATGCTGCCCCTCAGCTGCCATCTGTCACATGATAACAAAATGTAATGGAATACTGGCAGGGAGTTTCAACCTCAGCTGCCATATCACCAACATCTGCCTCTGCTGTAAGCCAGCATAATAAAATAGGTATTACTGCCCTTGTGTATTCAAACAATGCACTCTAGTCGGACATTGATGAATTGTCTTCTTTCGTATAAAGAAAATAGAATTAAAGAACTTTCATTCTATGCCTGTAGTTTTGAATCTTAACATAAAAATGCATGAAAATGGGCTGTGCATTTGGAAAGTTAACTATCTTATTTTGCATAAGAGAAAGCACTGCTTATAGTGAGCTCCTGGTTTTAAAAAAAGATAAGTTGAAAGGAGGTACAATACCTCATCTTTACACCTAGCTAAGTGTTGCCATATGGAGGACTTCCTATCACATGAAAAACTACATTTCTTGTTTTACACTGCATTGAAACTTACTGACTTGGCTTAAGCTCTGGTGACTTAAGCTTGGGCTGAGAACTAAGTACATGTCACTAATCACAGGGCCTATCTGACGTGCTAAGAACACACTGCTCTAGGAAGCACAGGACAGTTTGCATCCATGTTTGTTCTTACATGGGTATACTTACTGTTTCTTTGTGGAAACTTAGTTGCTCTGAGAAGTCACTTGTCACTTATTTTGGATGGTTCAGTGTTTGTTGCATGAATAAAAACAATTCTTCTTCCTAGAAAGAGCTTTGCCAAAATCTAGGAGAGCGTGTTAAGGAACTTGAAAAAATGCTGGAAGAAACCAAATGTGAAAAAACTGAAATAATAAATCGATTGACAAGAAGTCTTGAGGAAAGCCAGAAGCAGTGTGCAAACTTACTGCAAACAGGTCAGTCTTTTCCTCACACCATATCTTCCCATACACAAACAACTAAAGCATGCCATTGCAAGTCGGTGCTCAGCATCAAGCTGAATGTATAGTGGACTACTAAACAAATGTTATGCTACTACAGATGCTTTCTTCATTTAAAAGTATTTTAAGAATACTTTAGTGTTATCTGACGTGAATTGGTCAATAGTAGCTGATCTGTCAGCATGTGCCTGGCAATTTCAGCCTTTACATGCTTAGTACCTTGTACTGTCAAGCACATTTAAAACATATCCACTATTAAATCAGTGGAAGCTTGGGTGCTTTTTGTGCTGTTAAAATCTATTTATTCATTTTTCTTACATGCCTTTTCAAGTTTCATTTGGCATAGATGTCTATTCACAAATTCTGTAGTTGAAATAAATAAAAGCTGGTGTAAAAAAAAAAAAAATAGTAGTTGCAGAACTGAAGCTTTTAATTCTTGGGAAGTTTCAGCATGAGCAGCCATGCTCGTGGTTTTCACTAGTTAGGTCTTTATGAAGCAGAGCTTTACTGTTGTACAATAAAAAACTCAGTATGAATTGCTATGCTAAATGCAAATGTTTAAGTTTTCTTGCAGCTGGAGACTGCTTCTGGACAATTTCTATTAGTAGGAACAGTGTATGGAATTTTCTGCTCATTATGTGTATGTCTTGTGGCTCCCATTAGATATGGAAGTGTTTTAATAGTTGTTTGCTTTCTAGGAAAGGACAACATAACTTACTGAAATGCCTTTCTTACCAGATCCTGGATTTAAGTGTATGTTCTGCTTGAGAACTGTGGTAATCTGGAAGAAAAGTCTGTCCAGAGAGAGCATGGTGGTGAGGATGGAGGAGAAAAAACCTATTAGCTGTGTATAATGTAGAAACTATATAAACGATTTTTAAGAATTTAACTGCCAGCTGGAATACCATCATGACTTCTTCCTCCATGACTTATTCATCAAAAGCCTTACACCAATAATAAATTGGCAAACTCTTAGAACAAAATTCCTTATCTCTGGAGGAGCCAAAAGTTTTCCAACGCTGTCCTGTTCCTGCTCACTTTGCACAGTTTTGTGTGTGATTTTTGGTTTTTTTTTTAAATTCTAATGAGCTACACAGAAAGCAAACCTTTGGCACATCTTGCTTCTCATGGTATTTGTTTTACAGCTACAATAAAAATTGAAAAAATTAAGTCAGCGTAGTTCCCAAAGTTGAATTCAGATTGTCACTTAAATTGGAGATCAGTAGTAGCCCAAGTTCACCTGTTTGGTGCAGTGGGTATTCTTGCCGTTGTTCTTTGTGGGTTTTTTTTTTGTTTGTGTTTTGTTTTGTTTTATTTAGATCACATGGTCTTTCTTGCATATTTATGCTTTGCTGTTTTTGTTTGTTTTTCTTTTCTTCCCTGCAATAGGCTCCATACAGGAGGCAAATCAGTTACGGTTTCAGTTGCAACAAGCTCAGTCTGCGCACATGATAAGCAATAACCTGAACAAGGCTTTGCAGGTTAATTTCTTTTATTAAATATTTCACATTTAATTAGGTTTTGATTTTGGAGGGGTGAGCATTGTAGCTGACAGGCTGGTGGTTTCGTACATATACCTGTGTGTATGTAGGTACAAGTCTGACATCGTGCGTTTGACCCGCTTGTGGAAAAGGAAGCACATAAATTCAGTGTGTTGGGAATGTCATAAGTTGGCCTGTAGGGAAGATTGTGGGTTTTATTTTCTGAAATTTTTTGATGTGCCATCAAGAAGAAATGCTAAGGAGTCCTCTTAAATACCACTGGGCGTTTGTGTTTCCAGTTCAGTAAGTGATCTCTTTAGATCTATCATCTTAAAGCAAGGAACCCTAACAGGTACTAGAGTATGAACTGTGTATGCTTTTTGTATAGTAAAATGAACAACGGGGCATCACAAGGAAAGAAGTAGTAATATTTAATTTCATGTATGAACCGTAAGATCAAGAGAATGTACTGAGCAACAGAAAATATTAACTGATTAATTTGTAGTTGTTGTATGTTATGCTTTGCTATCAAAATGATTGGTGTTAAAAAAAAATAGAACGCTCAAGAAAATACAACTGGTGTATAGAAAGAATAACTCCATGTATTTGTTTTCTTTGTAAGAATCATAGTCTTGATACATTTGCTTAGAGTTTCTCTGCTCTATTATTTTTTCGTCTGTTCTTTTAAGGATGAATTAATGGAACTGAAGGAAGAAATAACTTTGTATGAATCTGCTGCCAAACTTGGAGTATTTTTGAGTGATGCAGGTGGAGAGCTGCAAGCGAACCTCAGTGATTCCTGTGTAGATTTGGGGATTAAAAAAGTCACCATGAATAACTCAAGGTTCTGCAGGTACTGAGTAATTCTTATTGGAAAAAAAAATCTAAGATCTTCCATAACTTACACAAGCAATGTGTAAATTCAATTTTTTACTTCCTATTTTTATTTGTGATAGATACTGCTTGTATCCACAGGTAACTGGGGAAATAGGAATTTGAATTCAAAGTGTTATGTTGAATGCCTCATCATTGCTTAATGCATACTTAGGTTTCACAAGGACTACGTTATTGTTCCTTGAGTGTGATTCCTTTTTGGTGTTTCTGGAGTGATTCTTTTTTTTTTTTTTTTTCTTTTTTTTTTTTTTTTTAATCAATTGCCATGAGAGTTCAGCAGAAAGCATTTAACATGTGCAACAAAGTAAGGAGTGTTTTCACTTGTGATGCTTAAGAAGCAGTCTGTTGCATGGCATGGGAGACTGGCCTTGTGTTCTTCAGGACTTGAACTCTGCTTCATTAACTCTTCCTGTAAAATCTGAAATATGTCATAGGGAATGTAGCAATATGCTTGAGTAACTGATCTGCATACAGAGTGCCACTGAATTTCTCGACAACAGGCAGACATATCTTTAAAAAGTGGAAAAATTCTGTTTTCCTGCTTGCATTATGCTTGCTGATAACTATTTTGCCAATGGTATGGGTTGTGTGCATGATTTTGCTCCATGTGACTACTTCATGCTCATGCTTTCTCTATAGCAAGTCATCCTGAAGTACTTTGTGTCATGTGAGAATGGATCTTCTGGGAGAAACAGCAGAATGAAGGTGTTTTGTGTACGTGAATTGCAGCTTAATGAAAAAGCATGAGGCTTTTGTGTTCATGCTCTCACATCCTTTTTACTCTTATCCCTTAGAGCTGAACTTCTGTATTTGTGGTAGTATCATTTGCTCTTCTTGCTAAGACTGACTTTTGGATAAGTGTTTTGTCTTCTGAATACTGAACTGGTTATGTTCTCCCTAATAGTATAATACAGAACAGAGACATGGATAAAGAACTCTCTAAAGATGAAATTATTGTAGAATTAAAAGCTGAACTGGAACGCTTATTGAGCAGTAATAAAATGAAGAGAAACCAGATTACTCAATTACAAAATGATCTTAAAGATTGCCAGAAGAAATTAGAAGAATTCAAGCAGTTGTTGAAAGCAGAAAAAGCATCAAAAGATTTGGAGGTTTGTTCTTTCACATATTTTTCAAGTAATCTTGTAATTTGTACTATGGTTTAATAAATCAAAGCAACATTAAAATTTCTTATGAAAATGAGACAAAAAAAAAATAATGAAAGTTATGTAGCAATTCATATTAATTAAGTAGATTTGCCTTTGATCTTAAGGGAAATGTTGTTGTTTTGGTGATACCTTGTTTTGTATCTGTGGTGAGAAAGAAAGAAACTGAATAGCATAACTTGGGCAGAATATGTCTTTTTAAGTGAGTTCTGATACAATAATTTACTTGCCTGATAGTGGTGGTATAACTGATGGGATGTCAAACAAATTGCTTTCTCATAGCATTCACTCTCTAATTTGATCAGTCCTTTCATGGGCTGCATAAAGGAGGCACAGCCAGCCGGCTGAGGAAAGGTGATTGTTCCCAATCTACTTTACCATTGTAAGTCCTCACCTTCAGTGTTGCATCCAGCTCTGGGACCTGGAGCACAAGAAAGGCATAGACAGACCTGATAGAGTGGGCCACAGAAGTGTTCAGAGCTGGAGGACTTGTGTCTGGAGCTTCTCTTTAATAAACGGCTGAGAGAGCTGGGGTTAAGTCTAGAGAAAGGAAGGCTCCAAGGAGACTTTGTTGCAGCCTCTCAGTACTTCAGTGTTGCATGTAAGAAAGGTGAAGAGATTTTTGCAAGGACACCTAGTGATGGGATAATGGATAATGTTTTGAGTTGAGAAAACAATAGATTTAAGTTACATATAAGGAAAAAGATTCTTTGCTTTATGATGGTTGCAAGGCACTGGAACAAGTTGCTCAAAAGTTGGGGGTGCCTCATTGCTGGAAGTATTCAAGGTCAGGTTAGATAGAGCTGACTTTGTGGGAAGTATCGTTGTCTATGGCAGGGATTGGACTAGATCTTTAAAGGCCCTTTCCAACTCAGACAAATCTGTGATCCATGAAAAATCTCTTTAATTTTGTGTGTCTCTTGACCACGTGATTAACTTCAAATTGTGACGTGATTGGAGTTGTAACATGCACTTTTGTAATCCGTGTGTTCTGACCTGGATGTGGGACAGAAATATAGTTTGCTTCAGGGGTGTAGTCTCTCAGCTGGATAACAGCAGTCAGCTAACAAACACAATGTACCTAGTACCTACTTTTAGGAATAGCATTATGAAACTTCTAAAGAGTAACAGTGATACCGTTATTGCACTGCTGTACTGTCCTTGCTTCGTTTTGCTTTCTGTAAGTAAAATACAGTTGTAACTCTGTAACTCTTTTTAAGGAATCTGTTTCTAGAGTGTGCACCTTTTGAAAGTTATCATCTTAATTTTATTTTTTAGCCAGTGACAAATCAAAACGATGCTTTGGTGGCCAGTCTGTTAGATTCTGATAATCTTAAGGAAGAAGTTTTGAGACTCAGAAAGGCAAATGAAACTTTGCTTAGAGAAGTTCAGGTGAGACAAAAATGCTTTGCATTCCTATTAAAAAACAAACAAACAAACAAACAAAAAAACAACAAAAAAAACCCCCAAACCTACAATTATAGAAGATGCCTTAAAACTCACCTGCTACTTGACTCCTTTTTGTGCAGAGCCATGCTTTGACTATTGAAGAACTGAGAGAAAACGAGGAAAAACTGAAAAGCTCAAACCAGGATCTCTGCTGTCAGATGAGAAAGATGGTCCAAGAATTTGATGAGGATAAACAAGAAGCCATTGACAGGTTAAGTCCATTAACACTGTTTAGTTTCTTTTGTGAACTTTGATCCTACATGTGTTCATGAGGAGAGCCTGCTTGGGAAATGTAGCTTCTTTGTTCTGAAACAAAAGCTGAACCCCATTTTGAAGAGGATTCCTCACACAGGCAGTGTTTTCCTTTCTTGAAATCATAGGTGTGAAAGAACATATCAGCAACACCATGAGGATACAAAAGCCCAGTTTGAGAAAGACATGATGCAGAGGTATGCTGCAGAAAAGCAGCAGCTTATTCAAAGTTATGAAGAGACAGTCTCGCAGCTGAAGTAAGCATTTTCAGTTTTTTCAATGCTGTGAAACATTTGTGCTTCATGTCTGGCCCTTTGTGCTTTTTGAAATGCTCTTTCAAAGCAGTTATATCCTGTGAGTTTAAAAATGGATTGCTAATGTGTGATTTGTACTGTGAAGGGCTACCATAGAGGAGCTGAACAGAGAGATGACCGCAGTGAAGGAATGTTACATAGCAGTGTGTGGTGAGAAGGACACCTTGGAAACTACTTTAAGACAAATGTTTGCACGTGAGCAGCAGATGAAAGAAGATAAGGTATTATAGCATCATATCATATTAAAGTATTTTTAAGATAAATCCACTATTGTGTATTCCAACTTTGTGAGGGTTCAGGGCAGAGACTTGGTTTAAAATACAGTACTGGTAACTCTTCCTGCAGCTACTCCATTTCATGTAGTTGACTTCCCCAAAATATTGGCTCCTAAAGACAGATCGTTCACAGGTGAAGGCTTGCTTTAACTGTTCTATTTTATTATTATTGTTATTAATTACTGGTGGTTTTTGTCCTAGCTCAAGAAACAGCTTTTAGAAGAAAAAGAAGAATCACTCAGAATTCTGAGAAGTGAGCTTGAGGAGAGATACAGTAATTCTATTGCTGAAGCAAAGAGGCAGTGGCAGAAAGAAAAAGAAATGCAGATTGAGAAGGAAGTTGCATTTGCCAAAGAGCACTGGGAAAAGGAAGAAAAAGAGGTGAGAAGCTTATACTGGGATTCCTGTTTTTTGTTGATTTAACTGGATGAATTTCTTTATTTTTTGGAGAAAGAGTATATGGATATGTGGTAGTCTTATGTGTTGCTCTTCTGGCATTTGAAGTGGTTGATGAGGAGCTGTTGTTTCAGAAGCCTCTGAAGTCAGTAGGTTTTGCAGCTGATTGTGATCTTTGGAAAATTAGGCTTTATGAAGTAACACTGCAGCATGTAATCACAGCTGTAACATACTGGAGTTTTCTACCCTAATCTGAGGGTCAAAAGTTCAGCTTTCTGTTCTGTTGAGCTCAGTCCTCCTATGGAAGTCCATTACTTGTCTTTCCCCATGGAGGCTAGGTAGAAGAAGGAAGAAAAATAAACAACTCCTTCTGCACCAAATGCACAGTGGAGGTGTAATTTGGAGGGTGCAGGGGAAAGGGGGGGGATAAGGGGTCCAGCTAAGGTGCCCTTCTGAGGGTTTAGGTTTTGATGCTCTTCAGCAATGCTGTATTTGTTAAATACTATTGAAATTCTATTTATATGATGGGGAAGAATGTCTTAAATCTATCTGTCTACACATATATGTTATTTTTTTTCTTAGAAGAAGGAAGATGTCATTGCGAAGATAGAAAGAGAGTGGCAAAGTAGGCTGGAAGAAGTTAAAAAAACTGTGTTTGAATGTAAGGACTGCAGCAGTCAAACAGATAGAGTAACATGTGTGAATGATGCTTCAACTGACGAGTTAGCAAGGATTGTTGAGGATCAGAAGCTGCAGATCCAGAAGGCTCTGAAAGAAAAAAAGGCCTCTGAAGAGGCCTTAAAAGAACTTGAAATAAAACTCGAAAGTAAATACCGTAAACGTCTTGCCAGCCAGGTAACAAATGACTGTCCTGTTTGCCTGGAATTTGTGTAACTCTCAGGTGCCAACATGCTGAATGGGTCTAGTTATATGTGCTACTGGGTCACCTCAAATTTTATTTTACTTTTTTTTAGAAAATATGCTTTTCCTCTGATTTTTTTTCAAGCTCAGTAGTTGATACTTATTATATTAGGAAATAATAATTAAAATCATATAGCTTTTTCTCTATCTCTAATTTTTTACGTATCACTTGACCACAGCTGGTTGAGCTTTGCAGGAATTTTGAAACATAACTGAGGAAAGCTAAATTTTGTTTACACCGTTTTAATGGAAAGAAGTTTATAATCCTCATCATTTTGGTATCTTCTTCTGCATCTGGAAATCCATTAGATGCAGCTGGTCTGATTGTATTACTTTCTTTAAACATAAGCAGTCCCAACTGAACTCTTGTTTTTAATCTTTTCATAGGTTGAGGCAGCTTTAACCCAAGCACGTGCCAGGTCGCTGCAGGAATTAACAGACCTCAAAGAGTACAAGGTAAATCTAGAGACAGAACAAGAAGAGCAAAAAAGGGAACAGACAGAAACTGCAGCAAAGCTGGTAGCAGAAAATTAGTAGTTCTGAACAGGATTTCCAAATCTTGTATAGAATGGATGAATGCATGTATGTAGGGAATCACTAAGGAATGATGTTTCTAGTATAGTACTGCCTTGATATTTTTTTCTATTTTTGCATTAATAATGATGTTTTTATTAAAGGCTGTAGGAACTTTTCAGTGAACTATATGTGTTCTGTATATTTTATATATGTGTGTGTGTAGCTATATAATATATGTATGCCATATATATTTTTATAATGACTCAATTTTACTTGTTAACTAGTTGGCTTTGGCTTTCTCTCCTGATGAAGAAAAATGGAAGAATGAGCGTGAGAATCCAGAGAAATCTGGATCAATAGTTAGAGAACTTGAGGAAAAGGTAGTTTCTCTCAAGAAAGAATTAGAGCTAAAGGAAGAAGAAATCCCTGTGACTATCAAAGCAGCAGTGGCGAAAGCCCGTGCTCAGTGGAACAAAGAAAAGCAAGAAGAAATTGCACAAATACAAGAGCAAAATGAGAGAGACTACCGATCATTCTTAGATGACCACAGAAACAAGATTAAAGAGGTACTTGCAACAACAAAGGAGGATTTTGCAAAGCAGGTGAATGATCTCTCTGCTCAGAAGGAGGCAGAAATGAAGATGTTACTGGACCAAAAGCAGCGAGACTGGGAGGCTCAGGAAACAAAAAGACTTCAGGATGAAATTAATCGGTACGAGGAGAAGACTCTGCTTGAGCTTGAGTGTTTGTTGAGAGAAGTCCATGAAGAGCTAGTTAAAAGCACCTATAGTCAGCATTCCTGGGAGGAGAGGATTTCTGATGCTCCTGTTGAGTTAAATCATCGTTGCAAGGACAAACTGAAGGCATGCTTACAAAAGGCCTACAGAAGGACAGTTTACAAAATTCTGGAAAAGCATGAGCAAGAGAGGAAAGAGGTACTATTTCAGAGAATAGTAAATAATAGCTGGAGAAGAGATGTGAGAAAACAGATGGGTGATTTGCACCCGTTTTCCCTCACTATGTAAAATCCACCTGATCCAGAAAATTGGGGAATCCATCGTTTGCAGTCATTTGTAACAAGTTCTTTAGAACTCTGAGAGAGGGCTAAATCTATGGCCAGCAATTTAAGGGATATGATAAGGTATGGTTGTGAGACTCTCAGTGTTTGTGGTAGAATACAACCAGATTAGGAGTGTGATTTTTTTTTTTTTCTTTATTTTTTTTAATGCCCACATTGATCAGTTAAGGACATACATCCACACTCTTAAGTTAGGAGCATCTTAAAAAACTCATAGTGGTTTCTTAGGTTTATAGTACTGTGATTCAGGAATTTCTTTCTGTATGTCAGAGCGGACAGGCAAATAAATGGAGGAATTCCTCTGCAGTTCAGTGGAACCCACAGCTGTACAGTAGTGATTGGATATCACATTTCTACTCATTAACTCATGTTCAGGGATGCAGTGGCATACTTTTGGCTAGTGTTTTTAACTGCCCTCGGGGAAAGTCAAGCTAATATAAACACAAACCAAATTTAAAAGTGTACATCTCATCTGATGCAGAATGTTCAGAGCCCTGTCTGTACTTTTTAGCTTCCTGAAAAGATATCCACTGCTATGCCTTCTGTAGACTCTTTAATATTCTGTTCTGACTCAACTGCTGTTCCAAAGTCAAACTCTGGGTGTTATCAGGTACTGCTATTGCAGGAAATTACACTTAGTAACCATTCTCTATGCAAGAGTACCTGTTTACATCGCTATTCAAGCTGCTCTCTTCAGTTCCAGTTCAAGACTAATACAGCTGGGATGCAAGAATCAGAGCTAATACAGTCCTTTGGGTTGCTTGTTCATCTTCATCCTAGCTTTAATAAGTAGTATGTTGTGGAACACATTGTTTGGCTCTTTGTTGGATTTTCAGACAGTGTTCTTTCAATTGCAGAAAAATGAAAAGGTACTGAATAATGCAAATAAAGAAGCCTGCTCCAGCATGCAAGGAGGTGATGGAGAAACTGGGAACATAGCAAGATCCCCTTTTTACAACATTGGACAGCAATCAGAAACACAAAGAAGGCTGAAGAGACGGCATAAAAGTGGGACAGATGGAGGTATTGGGGTTTGTTTTCACTCTGACAGAGCTGTATGTTATCCAGTTAGGCTTGATAAGCTTGAACTTGTGAACATTTGGATGGTAGAGGGAGATACAGTTGGTCTGATAGTAAGGTTGTAGACAGAGGAACAATTTCACCTTTGGTGCTTAAAAGTTTGCATGCAAGCCAGCGCTGAGCCTGGTGAGCAGGATGTGGAGCAAATGATATCTTGGAGCAGGTAAGTATTAAGGCAGAGCTTTGAAGCCCAAAATCTAAGCTATCAGGCAATACAAGGAATTGTGCCTTTGCACCAAGGGCACTGTTGTGTCAGGAATGATTCTTCAGCTGGCAAGGTAGTTTCTCCAGTTCTCTTGAGGAAGGGTTTAGTTGCTGAGGAAATGTGAATCCCCTAGGTGATGCTTCTCTCCTCCTCCTCCCTGCTCCCATCTCCCTCCCAGCCCTTGAAACGTGCTGATAGTTGAGCACTGTAGCTTTTCCCAAAGCTGTCCCTTGCAGCTCCCGGTCCTGCCATAGTGTGTAGCTGGGGAAGAACTTCATGGGAGGCACAGCAATGTCTCTGGGGCTTTCAGTTTATTTGAGTTGTTGTGCAACAAAAAACATAAAGGGAGAAAGCCCAAGAGAGTCCTTGGCTTTGTGCCTATAACGCGGCTTGAATTCCTTCACCACCAAAATAACAAACCATCTATTAAATGCAAAACAATGCAGGCAGCACAGCCCTTCTGCCTCTCGAGCTCCCTGTGCTGGCTGTAGAAAGCAGCCGTTGCTCCCCTGGAAGTAGCCCAGTCTTTGTAAATTTCTTAACTTAACTCAATGCAGCCGCGTGTGAGCCTTCCCAGCTGGGCGAGTTTCCTTCAGCTGACTCCAGCAGGCCCTGTTTGGCTGTTGGCTTTAAAAATAAATAAATAAGGGGAGAGATAAGTGGCAGTGCAGCCTCCCAGTGTCGTGTTGCTGCCTGTTTTGAGACCTCTGCGTCTGATTGTTGATGGGAGCGTGCTGAGGCTGGGAAGGCTGTGTGATGCGACTGGAGCTGCTGCAGGTTCTGTACCAGGCTGTTGTGATTACTTAAATTGGACTCATACACGGTGTGCTTCCTTAGCGTAGAGTGGAAATAGCAAGGTTGAATATGATTCATCTGGGACCCTTGAGTGACGGGTGACTTCTAGTATTTGTTGTTTCAGATCAGCAAGGAGCAAGGAAGAACCTTTGGTCCCAGGAAGGGTTGTGCTGTAAACACTGCAGCCAGGAGCTGGAAAAGAAAGAGGCTGTGTGCCAGGACTTGAAAAGAGAGTTGGAGACTGCTCACAAACGTCTTCATCTCTCTGTAAGGAAGCAGAGAGCAATGTCAGAGCAGGTCCAAGGTAAGGATGCTGAGTCAGAATAGAAAGCTGTGAATGTCTTGGCGTGATGACCGCGTTTACCTCCTTTCTTGCTCAATACAGTTTTCAGTGGATGTAATGGTGTATGCATGCATGCATGCTTTAACAAAATGAAATGGAAACCATTGCTCTCATGGCTGTAAATTGAGTCTTTGCTTTGGGCCTTGCATGTTGATGTTTTGCTCAGGCTAAGTCCAGTGGGTTCATTTATTTAGACTTCTGCAAAATGTGCTGTGTTTGATTCCTGCATGCTTGTCTCTGGTGCAGCTGATTGTTTACTGGTGATGCTTGTTGACATTTGGGTCTTCTACATTAAGGCAGCAGTTTGTGATGTTTTATGTTGAACTCTGCTTGAATGTGGGGAAGTACATTGTTTTATGGTTCATTACTGGCTTTTCTAGAAAACGAGAAGCTTGTGGAATCTCTAATTGCAGAAAACACTGAGATGAAGGCTAAACTGAAAGACATGGGCACATCTCCAAGGTATTTCAAAAAGCAATGTGGACAAGGTGATATTTGTAAAGTCTAGGCTGTTCTTAGGCTGTGTGACTTGTATTATTTTCAGGTTGCTATCCAAGGGAAGTGTCTCAAAAGCCTGTTCATCCTGTGGCTCTGTGAAAGGGCTGGAAGAAATGCGTGCACAGTACATTAAATCTGTGAGCAAGATAAAGAGTAAGTACAAGAGGTTCAATTAAAAGGTTGGGAGACCAAAATCATTTACTTGGTACTGTTTCCTCCTTCTATTAACTTACCTGGGAATCTGACAGCCAGGTCACCTAAGAACACCTAGTTGATTTCTTACTGGGGGGAATGTTGCCATAGTCTTAGACAAGCTTCATTGTGTGGTATGAAGCCTTGTTATGCTGTCCCTGCTTTGTTGCATTAATTTCTGTTTCTCAGATGGTACAAGCCTTGGATGTACCAACCAGCATTCGTCTCAAACCCCTGCGCTTTGTGTTTTCCATGAGCTAAAGCTGATGGAGGTGCAGGGTGAGCCAATTAGGTTGTTGTGTCTGATGCTTTGTAGAGGCTGGCTCTGGGTCTTTCAGCAGTGTGAAGCCTGTGTATCACAGCAGCTTATGGATTTGGGCAGGAGGTTGGCTGGTGAACGTGGGCCCTTGCTTCAGGTCTACTCAGCAGTCCTTTTGGTGGTATTTTTCTGTCTCTCCCCTCTGTGGCAGAGCTGTCCCTTATGCAGTATGTTTCTGTAGGTGATATGCTGTGTTACATCCGTGAAAGTAAGGAGAGAGCTGCTGCAATGATTAAGTCAGAGGTTCTCAGAGAGCGCCAGGAGACAGCACGGAAAATGCGGAAGTACTACTTGACATGTCTTCAACAGCTTCTTACTGATAATGGGAAACAGGAAGGGTAAGCTCCAGCATGACTGGATATCTTTTGGTTTTGAAAGAGTTCTGTCAGCTTGAGTATAGCATTGTTTGTCCAGTAGCATTGTTCATCCCATGTTGGCACAAGTGTTAGTCTGGCCTGATCTGATGAGACGGGTGTGGAGTCGCTGCTGATCTTGCTGGCAGAGAATTGCTGAGCTGTCTGACACCTTGTCTTCTCACTGCTCTTCCAACTTCCGCTGTCGTTACTTTTATGGAAAATGCAGAGTCTGGACATCTTTATTTTTTTTTCATGTTCTCTGGTTATCATTAGAGCTGAAAAGAAAATAATGAATGCTGCCAGCAAGCTTGTTACAATGGCTAAAGGACTTGAAACACCTCTTCGACACACATTGCAGTGCAAAACTACCTGCTCAGGTATGTTGGGTTATTTATTTATTTTCTTCTTCACCACATAGACGTAATGCACATAGTAACCAAAATCAGGTGCTTAGGGAGGTACTGAGTATTTACGAGCTTGTGAATGGATGTGTAAACATAGGCTGCTTATTTTGAGAATCTGTTTGACCTGTATTTTAAAAGGGCCAATACCCCCTCCCTCATTTATTATTTTCTTTAATCTTTCGTTGTTAATTTTCTTTTATCTGGTCCGTTTCCTTCTCTACTCTTCTAGCTCTACTGTTAAATTCTGACCTGCCTACTGGAGTAGAATTCTCAAAAAGAGATTGCCTGTCTCAAACTAGGCCAAACAATATGAAAAGCAAATCTTGTGGCAAAAATACACCTGAAGAAGCTAATGATAAAGTTGTTCAGAAATACATACCACGTGACTTGAGACGACAATTTGATGCAAGACAAACTGAGGCACAACATATGCTTCATGAAAAAGATACTTCACATATTCAGAATAGGAATATCTATAAACATCTTGTTAATGCTGGAAGAGATGGACTGTCAAAGATTCTTCCAAATGTAGATGGAAGAGAAGAAAAATACAGCCACGTCGTAAACGTAGACAAAGAACTCTTGTGTGCAACTAGTAATTTTGCAAATCCAAATGTCCCTTCATTTGTTTGTCAAGGACAGTTAGAAAATGCAGATGCAGCTAGACTTGAAAATGGCCCTGCCATCTCAGGGTCAGCTCATCACATGCTTAAGAGTAAAAATGAAAGAACAACCTTGAAAGATGATAAATGTGTCCTCTCACGTGGGACCTGGCAAACTGCATATGAAAGAATTCAGGACTTTGATTTTCCCAGAACTCCTGAGAGGGATGAAGGAAGCTGCAGTGAATGGAGTTCTGCGAGTGGAAGTTTGCATCTGGGCGATTCTGATAAGTCTGCAGTGTATCCTGAAGAAAAGCCCACTACCAATGAACAGAGGCAGAGCGTGTGCTGTGAAGGACGTGAAAATTTTGGTGGTACTTGGAAAGAACTCACGAATGGCAATGTCAAGAATCTCAATTAAAAAACAGCACTATAGTTTACAGTAGAGACCAACTGAGGTCAAACTCAGATCATATTTCATCTCTTGGGTCTGACAAATCAAATTCTGCTAACACACAAACTAATATGCTGCCAGTCTGAAATACAGAAAAATGCTGCAACAATACTTTGAAAAGAATGGCATGGGATCCCCAGTCTCTTCAGCAAAGCTCTGATTCTGATAGCCCACTTAAAATAAAAAATAAAATAAAAAAAAACCAACTTGAACCAATATCAGTGATAACACTTTTTTTTCCCTTTCAAGTGAGTATAAATGTGAGTGTGAAGAAAGGAAATGACCCTATTTTACTGGGTCCGTTTCATGACCAATGTTACAGTTTAGACTGTTGCATGAAGAAATTCTGTGCAATCACTTGAAATATTAACATAGACTTTTTTGTTCACCTCTGTAACAGTGCTTTCATAGCTGTTTATAGTGTATTATGTACTTTTATTAAAAATAATATATTTTTATATTAAATTAAGTGTACAGTGTTTATATAAAACAAACCTACTGTTGCTTGTAGTAATCATTTGAAACGGTTATGAATATTCCTTCAGAGCTCAATGAGAGGTGTTGTTTGAAATGAGTTTTTCAATTGACCTATTTTGAAGGACACCCTCTAGACCTGTGTATGTCTTCATAATAAGTATAATTATACTATCAGAAATGAAATTTCAAGTACTTTTTTTTGAATGCAGCAAAAAACTGATTGTACTGGGCAGAGGAAGATACAGATGAAGGTAACCACATGTTGCAGATGTTCCTTAAATAGCTACAAATTTTAAATGGAAGTGTTGTAATTCTTTTCTTGATGGTTTAAAAGCTTGGCTTTAGGAGCCTGTTTGAATTTAAGAGCACCGTGAAATGCATTGTTTTTCTTGGGGTACAATTTTAATTTCTAGGGATACTGTAACGAAAAACAAGCATTACATTGTTTGCTTTATTGGCTTCATTTGTGTTGCTTGCCTGGTGTAGTTAATGCTTGTTGCAAATAATTGCTTGGTTTTTGGTCAGCAATTCACATCAATAGTAATACAGAACACAGTAAAAAAAAACAAAACAAGATGGTCTACTTGGCCTGTCGTTATTCTGTGATGTCAGCAGCAGTAGAAAAGGGCTGAATATTTTCCTCATTAGAGGTGTGTATACATTTCACGTGTAGCAGCGTTTAGCTGTTGTAAGAATGCTCTTACTTGATCTCTCACAGTCAAAGAGCACTGCCTAATCTCAGAATCTTGTCAGTGTTTGAGTGCGAGATCCAGGAGGAACCTTAGGGAGAAAAACATTTAGCTCCCTTTACAAAAATGTGCTGCTTGTATTTCAGGCCAGCTGGCCTGGAATGGCAGAATGCGTTATGGTTCTTGGTCGGCAAGACTGTTTTGTGACTGGAGGCTTGGTCAGGTGGTCAAATGAGAGCTCTAAATTTCTTGGTGACCTTTAATGTTGCCCATAAATGCAGCCCCACTTCCCCTTTGGTGAAGGAGGGGTTTGTCATCGTCAGTGGGAGCGAAATGAGGCCATGAGAGATGGCTTGTGCCTACACAAACATGGGCTGTGGTTGTTTGAGGTCCAAATTCCCATCTCTAAGCTGAGGAAATAACTGTGGCCTTGCGTGCAGGGTGAAAGTTTTTTCTGGTTGTCCTTTAAACCTATGGGGAGGTTCTTTTTTCAATACTGAGTGGCTTTTTTGGTTTGCTTAAACATTTCCCCCAAATAGCACAAGATTTATTAACAACAAAGAAACTCCTAAAAAAAACCAAAATGCTTAAACTCTGCTTAAGTGGTGCTTGAACAGGTGTTTAAACCACTGTATCAGATTAACCCATTCCTTGGGCTAGTCCAGAAACCTTTGCTGGATGAAGAAAGTATGCATTTGCAAAAAAACCATGCTCCTTGCTAACCTAATGTTTGTTGTATCCTTTGTTGCACTGACAGCTTCAGAGAGCTCTGAATCTGCTGAGATGTTTTTCCACATATATATATATATATATATTTAAGTATTATCATTATCAAAGCATTAACTGTCTTTCATTTGAAAATCTAGTTATTTTATAAAAGAATGAGGCCCCCTTCTTGAATTCAGATTATAAATTGCATATGTTTAATATCTAGAAGAATATAGTGTGGCTTTTTAAGAAGAAATTCCTTCTATTTCTGTTTCTTATAGCGAATTTGCAAAAGTGTGTTTAATGTGAATGTACAGAGTTGTTTCTTTGGGTTGATATTCATGCTAGGTAACCTCCCCGAGCTCTAAGGAATTGATTAAGGTGATTAAGGAATCACTTTCTAGAGATTAATGTAAAGACAAATATTTACAGAAATGCATGGTAGATCACTGACTGTACAACTTGTAAATATGCTATTGCAAATGTGGTGGGGGATCTAGTATCAGTTCCAGAAGTTTCTTCTCTGGTGAAAACTTTGTGCTTTTATTCACAATGGAGGACAAGCAATGAAATAATTGTAGTGAAATAATTATTGTGCAGAGAGATCATGCCCACACGTGTGTGGAAGTAGGGTTATAAGTGTAGGGAGCTGAGAACTGCATCTCTTTGGTGATGAAAATCTGGGAAGTGGGCCACTTAACCTGGAGAGGAGAAGGCTCAAGAATCATTTCATCATGTGTATGTAAAGGGAGGATGGAAAGAAGACTGATCCAGGCCTCTCAGGCCTAATGATGTGACAAGAGGCAATGGCAGTATACCAAAACATTCCATATTGTGGAACTGAAACCTTTGGTGACTGCTGGAGGAGGTGTTGGAGTGCTGGGGATGGCAGGAGATGACCCTCTGCTGGCACCAGAGGGGCCTTTTGTGTCTTAATTGTGTACAATTAAGTTGTGTTGCAACTGAAAAACTGAAAAAGTATTTAACATGAGCAGCTGATGTTTTTGCTCCAATGAACACGTGCTTTGACAGGATAGAGAAGAATGGGACTGGGGTACCAGTGCTGCAAGTAATAACTGAATACATTGTGTAGTTCTTGAGTCGTCAGATAGAGAAGCCAGAAAGGACTACTGGGATGTACAAGAAGCTGTGCATGTGGCCACATATCAAAGCCTCTCTGAAAATTTGAGAGAAGAGCTGCATTCTGTATGGGAATAGGTACAAGTCAGTTGATAAGTCATCTTTATTTATTTATTTTGGTTACTGTTGTTCTCTTTGTTTCTTAAAATAACTTCTGTAGACAAAAAGAACTGACTAACTTTTTCAAGGGCAGGTTAAACTGCTCTGGAACACAGTGTATGTCAGCAAACTGAAGATGTTGGTTTTTTGTTCCTTTTATAGCTTTGCTTCTTGATCCTGAATAAATGATACCTCCAAAGTACTCCCGATGTCTCAAAGATGGCAACTATTTCAGAACAAATGAAGTCATCTTATTTTGGTGCAGTGATTCAGATGTGCTCCTGACAGTTTCAAAGCACTGTATAAGTTCCTATCAGCCCTGAAAATCTCTGTAAAGCACAAAAGCTGTGAGTTCTCAGCAATTAAATGTTCTTTGGGTTCCCACTGGGAAGGTGGGGGAGTGAGCGGAGGACTGCGGTGCTTTAGCCACCTGCTGGGTTAAACCACAACAGTCTGCTATAGGTTTTCATAAGAAAATTAAATTCCTTAATTTAAGTTGTTAATACCTTAAGTTTATGTTGTTAATTTATTGAATTGAAATTGTTTATTAATTTGCCAGTGTACATATTGCCTATCAAGTCCATACGAACTAGTAAGTTCAATCAAGCAGTCTGAGACAGTTGTTTTTGCCCTCAGCAAAGTTTGAAAGATAGTTCCAAGCCAAGGAGTTGTTATGTAACATGACCTGCTTGTTTCTTACACACCAGTGAACACTGGACAGATTTTCTGCTCAGGTGCACCTAACACGTATTTCATGCTTAGCTGCTTTCTTTCTGTGGAATGGCGTATTTGACCTGAAAGAGATTGGTGTTGCCAAAAGCGGTATATTAAATGTTCGTTCTTTCTTTCTAAGTCATCTCCCTTGGGAGGTCTACTTAATGTGCTTCGCTCCTGCCATCTGTAAGAACAAGTGAGATGGGGGTACTGATGCAGAATATCCCCTTTGTAACTACAGTTCTTAGAGTATATATTTTTTGCTTGTAATACCAACTTCACTCTATCCATGTATGTGCAATAATCTTGAATGCTGGTTATCTTGCTCTGGGGCTGATGAACTGGAAGTGGTAGCATTATTCTCTGTTTGGGTCCAGTTGCTTGATGACTTTCCTGGACACACAGACAATGAATCATTTAGGTGATAACTTCCGTGTAGTAAAACAGTTGTGTGTTCTCGTCTGGGTTTTAATGCAGATTCTTGAGAGCAGGTTTTGAATGTTCAGTACCTTTCTTGCATGCTTTTTAGGGAGGAATCTCAGCATAGTAAGTTTGCAGATTATTCTTGCAAAGCTGTCCACCCTATGACACATCTATCTGGTAAATTTTCCCTTACTTCTTTCTGGTGTGGTTCATTTCCTAAAAAGAGGCTGCCAGGAAAAATTGTGTAGGTTAGTAACTGTAGTCTTATAAGCATTATGTGGTGTAAATCTCTTCAGTGAATTCTAGTGTTGTAAACAAATGATGTCTTTTCAGTGTAGAAATAAAACCATGATTTTTGTGCAGGCAGTCTGTTTCATCTGTGCCTGCCTATCTTTGAAGGAAGTAGTATGCATTCATTTGCAAAGCAGGTAACACCTTGTTCTATTTCAGTAGCAGCAGCCCTTGGAGGATCAGTGAAGACCAGCTCTCTAAGCATTCAGACTAGCATTCATGAGACTGAAAAGCAGTAAGGCTTTTTGCTCGATTAGTGCTGAAGTTGTGCTTTTGAGAATGGAACCAAATCTCAGCTAGTTGGGTGTATGAGAGCAATCTAAGTAAAAGGGGTGCTGTACTGCCACTAGCAGTGTGTTTGGAAAGTAGAATGATCATCTTATGATAACTGATAGTCAAAATGTAAGTTTGTGTAAGCAATTGTGTACGAGTAAGAACTGTTCATGGATGACAGCACACTAAATGTTCTTGAAATTCACTAAAGAAGTAGTTTTAATGTAGGCAATGTGCTCTGCTATTCATCTGCAGTACTTCCACCTTGATGATGTAAAACCCCAGAAAGAAAAAATTATGATAAAAAAAAAAAAATCTCTCAGTTTTGAAAGGGGGGGACTCCAAGTGATACTGTTTGTATATTTCCACTGCAGTATATTTCTTCTTTATTCTTTTTTTTCAATTTTTGGAAAAACCAAAAACAACACTTCGCAATGATTAAAGAGTAATAGAATAACAGCTATTAATAACTTGTAGTGTTAAGCCTTTAAGTCACCCTTCTTATGCAGTCTAAATCTTCAGTCAAAGTGTTGCCAAAATCAGTGGACAAACTCAAAGGAGCAAAGGAGCATACCATGTGTCTCATGAGCTCTCACTGCTTTGTACTGGAACAATTGGTTATGCCTGGAAGAATGCTGTAACTGTAGGCTGGTTTGGTTTCTTTACTTAAATAGATGATTGTTATTATGTGGAGTTCGTACCGCATAATTTCAAGTTTTTTATTGACTTAATTTGATTAATTTATTTATTTTCAGGAGAATTTGTATGTATGCATGTATGGTAGGTTTATGCATATATACACTTCCAATTATTATCCTTTTCTTAAAAACAAATTTAAAAGAATCTATTATTATTATTCATTTTTGCCTGCCACAATGATGAGCTTCTAGAAGACAAGGAAGTTTATCTTAACCTTCTGAGGAGAGAGCCTAAGGAGAAATGCAGCAATTCTATTACCAAAATAATAAAAAGAGGCAACTGCAGCAAGAAAACAAAGAGCAGGCTGAAAAGGAAGTTTCATTACCCAAAGTCCACTGGGAGAAGGAACAAGAGGAATCAGATTATCAGGGAATTCCAAGTTTTCCGTTGATTTAATTTGATGAATTTATTTATTTTCAGGAGGAGGACTTAAATGTATGATAAACTTATGCAGACATTCATTTTAATTAATCTTTTTCAAAAAAAATGTTGTCTACCTCAATCTGAGGGTGAATGGTTCTGCTTTCTATACTGTTTGGTTCAGTCATCTCATGAAAGCCTGTTCTGTATGCTTCCCAAAGGAGGCAAGACAGAAGGAGGAAGAAAAATAAATTCCTTTAATAAAAGCATAGAGGGAGGTGTAATTTGGAGGGTGCAGGGGAGTGAAGGAGTGTCAGGGATGCTAAGATGTGCCTGGAGGGATTTAGGTTGTGGTGCTCTTCAGCAGTGTAGAGCCCTGTCTTGCAAGGAAGAAACTCTTTGCTCACAGGGTGTGATTTTGGTGTTCAGCTGTCAGGCAAGATTATTGGTCTAAGCTATTTTTTGTTATTGTTATTAAATGCCAGTGAAATTCTATTTATATTCAGTTGATGAGGAGGTTGTCCTAAATCATTTTTTCTTTTCTTTGGTAGAAAGAACAAGTCACTGCAAAGATAGAAAGAGAATGGCGAAGTAGGCTGCAACAAATGAAAAAAAAATAAAAGAACAACCTGTGGTTGAACATAAGGACTGCAGTGGTTATACGAACAGAGAAACATGCGTGAGTGGTATTTCAACTGATATTTTCACCTCCCTCCCAGCCCTTGAAACGTGCTGATAGTTGAGCACTGTAGCTTTTCCCAAAGCTGTCCCTTGCAGCTCCCGGTCCTGCCATAGTGTGTAGCTGGGGAAGAACTTCATGGGAGGCACAGCAATGTCTCTGGGGCTTTCAGTTTATTTGAGTTGTTGTGCAACAAAAAACATAAAGGGAGAAAGCCCAAGAGAGTCCTTGGCTTTGTGCCTATAACGCGGCTTGAATTCCTTCACCACCAAAATAACAAACCATCTATTAAATGCAAAACAATGCAGGCAGCACAGCCCTTCTGCCTCTCGAGCTCCCTGTGCTGGCTGTAGAAAGCAGCCGTTGCTCCCCTGGAAGTAGCCCAGTCTTTGTAAATTTCTTAACTTAACTCAATGCAGCCGCGTGTGAGCCTTCCCAGCTGGGCGAGTTTCCTTCAGCTGACTCCAGCAGGCCCTGTTTGGCTGTTGGCTTTAAAAATAAATAAATAAGGGGAGAGATAAGTGGCAGTGCAGCCTCCCAGTGTCGTGTTGCTGCCTGTTTTGAGACCTCTGCGTCTGATTGTTGATGGGAGCGTGCTGAGGCTGGGAAGGCTGTGTGATGCGACTGGAGCTGCTGCAGGTTCTGTACCAGGCTGTTGTGATTACTTAAATTGGACTCATACACGGTGTGCTTCCTTAGCGTAGAGTGGAAATAGCAAGGTTGAATATGATTCATCTGGGACCCTTGAGTGACGGGTGACTTCTAGTATTTGTTGTTTCAGATCAGCAAGGAGCAAGGAAGAACCTTTGGTCCCAGGAAGTGTTGTGCTGTAAACACTGCAGCCAGGAGCTGGAAAAGAAAGAGGCTGTGTGCCAGGACTTGTACAGTCTAGGCTGCTCTTTCACTGTGTGACTTGTATGCTTTTCAGGTCACTATCCAAGGGAAGTGTCTCAAAAGCATGTAGATCCTATTGCTCTGTGAAAGGAGCAACTCTGGAAGAAGTGTGTTTTCAGTGCATTAAAGCTGTGAACAAGACAATGAATAAGTACAGGAGGTTCAGTTAAAGGTTAGGAGAGCAATGTCATTTACTCAGTACTTCTTCCTCCTTCAATTAACTTACCTGGGAGTCTGACAGCCAGGTCCCCTAAGAACCCCCATTTGATTTCTTACTGGGGGGAATGTTGCCATAGTCTTGGACAAGCTTCATTGTGTGGTATGAAGCCTTGTTATGCTGTCCCTGCTTTGTTGCATTAATTTCTGTTTCTCAGATGGTACAAGCCTTGGATGTACCAACCAGCATTCGTCTCAAACCCCTGCGCTTTGTGTTTTCCATGAGCTAAAGCTGATGGAGGTGCAGGGTGAGCCAATTAGGTTGTTGTGTCTGATGCTTTGTAGAGGCTGGCTCTGGGTCTTTCAGCAGTGTGGAGCCTGTGTATCACAGCAGGTTGTGGATTTGGGCGAGGTTGGCTGCTGATCTTGCTGGCAGAGAATTGCTGAGTTGTCTGACACCTTGTCTTCTCAGTATTCTTTGACTTTTGCTGTCATTACTTTTATGTAAAATTCAGAGTCTGGACATCTTTAATTTTTTTCATGTTTTGTGGTTATCAGTAGAGCTGAAAAGAAAATAATGAATGCTGCCAGCAAACTTGCATGGCTTCACCAATGGCAAGTCCTGTCTGGTCAACCTAGTGGCCTTCTGTGATGGCATAACTGCATCAGTGGTCAAGGAAAAAGTCACTGATACCATCTACCTTCACTATGGCCTTGAACACTGTCCCTCACAATGTCCTTTCCAAATTGGAAAGATAAGGATTTGGTGGCTGGACTGCTCAATGAACATGAAACTAGTTGCAAAATTGCACCCAGAAAGTGATGACTAATGGCTCAGTGTCTGGATTGAGATCAGTGATGAGTCCTTCATGGGGTCAGTACTGAGACCAGTGCTGTTAATATTTTCATCAGTGACGCTGACAGTAGGATTGAATGCTCCCTCAGCTAGTTTGTGGATGTGCTGTGTGGTGCAGCCAACATGCCTGAGGGATGGGATGCCACCCAGAGAGACCTAGACAGTCTTGAGCAGTGGGCCCAAGGTGAGTGTCATGAAATTCGACAAATCAAAGTGCAAATATGGTTGCAGCAACTCCCTCTATCAATACAAAGGATGAAAAGATTGAGACAGCCCTAAGGAAAAGGACTTACAGGTACTGGTGGATGGTAAGCTAGATATGAGCGCAACATAACCTCACAGCCCAGAAAACTAAACATGTCCTGGACTGCATCAAAAGAAGTGTGGCCAGCTGGTTAAGGATGGTGATTCTGCCCCTCTACTTTGCACTGGTGAGACCATATCTGGAGTACTGCATCTGGATGTGGAGTCCTCAGTACAGGAGAAGTGTGGACCTGTTAAAGGGCATCAGGAGGAGGGCCACAAAAATGATCCTAAAGATGGTACACCTCCTGTGTGAGGACAGGCTGAGAGAGCTGAGGCTGTTCAGCCTGGAGAAAAGACAATTCTTGGTGGACCTGATAGCAGCCTTTTAGTATCAACAGGGGAGGACGTAAGAAAGAAAGGGACAGGCTCTTTAGCTGGGTCTGTTGTGATAGGACAAGGAGAAATGGCTTCAAACTGAAAGAGAGTTTAGACTGTGTATAAGGAACAAGTTATTTTACAGTAAGGGTAATGAAGCACCAAAACAGGTTGTCCTGAGAGGTGGTGGTTCCCCATGCTTGGAGACACTCAGGGTCAGACGGGACTGGACTCCGAGCACCTGATCTAGCTGTGGGTGCACCTTTTCATTGTGGGGGAGTTGGACTAGTTGGTCTTTAGAAGTTCTTTCCAGCTCAGGTGATTCTATGATGAAAATGCAGGTGTATTATTTTAAAAAGCTCAACCTGCATCTGCTTTTATTTTTTTCTTCCATTGTTAACATTTCCTTCATTCCATCTGTTTCCTTCCCTCCTTTTCTAGCTCTGCTGTTAAATTCTGACCTGCCTACTAGAGAAGAGTACTGACAAAATGATTGTCTGTCTCAAACTAGGGCAAACCATATGGAAAGCAAATCTTGTGGTGAAAATATTACTGGAGAAACTAATGATGAATGATGTTCAGAAATGTGTACCATGTGACTTGAAACAATAATTTGATACAATGCAGACTGAAACAGAAACTTCAAATATTCGTATTGGGAATAAAAATTCAGGTGATTTTTGTAGTGATGCATACTTTGCAGAGCATCCTTACATAGAGTCCTTTTGTACTGTAGACAACATTGTTATTCCTTGGAGATATTTCCATTGCCTTTGATAAATTATCTTCAATACAAAAAGAGCTACAGCTGCTAACAACTAAGAGCATATTTCATCAGCAGTTCCTGGTTTAAAAGGAGTAAAATACTAAAACTAAAAGAAATGGAGAAAAACTGTTTTATTGAGTCCATTACATGACCAATGTCACTCAATGACACTGCTGCATGACTCGTGTGTGCTCAACTGATAGATTTCTGTTTACTTTTTCCTTTAAGAGGAAAATCCAGGAGGAATCTTAGGGAGAAAAATGTGTTTAGCTTCCTTTACAAAAATGTGCTGCTTGTATTTCAGGCCAGCTGGCCTGGAATGGCAGAATGCGTTATGGTTCTTGGTCGGCAAGACTGTTTTGTGACTGGAGGCTTGGTCAGGTGGTCAAATGAGAGCTCTAAATTTCTTGGTGACCTTTAATGTTGCCCATAAATGCAGCCCCACTTCCCCTTTGGTGAAGGAGGGGTTTGTCATCGTCAGTGGGAGCGAAATGAGGCCATGAGAGATGGCTTGTGCCTACACAAACATGGGCTGTGGTTGTTTGAGGTCCAAATTCCCATCTCTAAGCTGAGGAAATAACTGTGGCCTTGCGTGCAGGGTGAAAGTTTTTTCTGGTTGTCCTTTAAACCTATGGGGAGGTTCTTTTTTCAATACTGAGTGGCTTTTTTGGTTTGCTTAAACATTTCCCCCACACAAGCAGAAGGCAAAAAAAGAAGTATGTTTATTCCCGTTTAAGTGGTACTTGAACAGGTGTTTAACTCAATTAATCATAGTAACCCATTCCTTGGGCTAGTTCAGAAATGTTTGCTGGATGAAGAAAGTATGCATCTGCAGAAGTAAACATGTTCTGTGATTTTAGAGCCGGACAAAATACTTGGTGACCCCACTCGCACTAAAAGTTTGAGCAGTTAATATTTTGTACGTGCTTCTCTTGGGAGCTGAGGTCCCACAGTGATGGGAACAGATCTTCTGTGTTACTGACTGCTCTGGAGAAAGGTGAAGGTGCAGCAAGTCCCAGCTACCAGGAGGAAAGCAGGTGGTGGTTTCTTCAGGATGCTCCTTAATGTGTTGTAAGGAAAGGTGTTCATGTACATGTGTTCATTCTGTCTTGTGGGATGGGGTAGAAGACGTTAAGCAGATTGATGAAAGAGGAAGGAGGGGAAAGAAAAATTGTTCTAATCACTGCTACTAAGAGGGTAATGTTTAAGTCTAGATGGTTGCTGTTTTATTTTTATCACATCCTAGCTCCATGCCACACGAATGGCCTAAACATCAATGGATGTGTGAGAATACAGATGTAGATTACAACAATCAGTTAAAACCTTGCTCAACTTGTATTTGCTGCGTGTCTCCAGAGCATTTTGAGGCTGCTGATGGAATTTTAATTTTTCCATAAGAAAAGTCAACTCCAGAGGCCTGAAGTGAAGCTCCATACTCCAGCAGCACCAATCATTCCCTGGTGAGTAATGTTGCAGGAACAAGGAGATACTTAGCCTAAGAATCAGCGTTGCTTGGTCCTTCTCCTGACATCCATAGAAAAAAAGAAGCAACGACAAGTTAGCATAGGATGTGACGACTCCTGAATTTGAACAGCATACAGCTTTAGGACTGGGAGATGTACCATTGTGTAATATATGTGGTAGCACTTGTTACTTTTGGCTCAATTATGCATAGCCACAAATATCTTAAAATAAATTGGCTGCATGTTTTCACAAAATGACTCTGAAATGACTTACCTGTTTTGTTCAAGAATTCTTCATGTGCTATTATGCCTTTTTCATTCAGATGGCTCCTTGTTTTAATACTGCATATACTGTATGGTAGCCAGAGTTCTGGTTTTGTTCCAGTGATGTTGCAGTTCAGCTCTATTTTCTTCAAGCCCTGTTTAATACCTTCATCCCCAAAGTGGCATGGTGCAGTGGTACTTTGTTCGTGCTGCTGTGTTTGTGTTCTTTGTATTTTCTTGAGGTGATTTATCTAGCAGTTGTAGTATGTTTGTACATTCTTTTTTAGAATAACCTGTTTGTAAATATGTCACTCAACTTCATACTAAAATACCAAATGAATAGCTATTTCTAAGATGCATTTTTTCATACTCAATTTAGATGCTAATTAGAATCCATCTTTTATATAAATCTTGCTCATCTTTTGCATGGTTAAATGTGCTTCCTGAAATAACTGCCCCCCACTTTCCTCTTGGTGGCTGGGACCTGCTGCACCACTGCCTTTCTCTAGAGCTGTCAGCTATGCAGTTCTCATTGCCGTGGGATCTCACTCCAAAATCAAATACAAGAAAAAAGTATTTATGTGATATTTACAACAAGGATGATGGATAACTGCATTTGTCTGTAACTCATACATATTCAGTGTTTTATCTCATCTCTACAGTGGCATCTTTGAGCAACATCTGTAGCTGTTAACGAAAATGCTTCAGAATAGGTTTAGCAATAACAAGACTTGAATTCCCACATTCTTTGTTTTTTGTGGTCATATGTGCACATTTGAAACCTTGTCTCCCACCACAGCAAGTTCCTGTGCAGAGAGTAGTCATGAGCTGGAACTGAGGCAGCTGTGAGAGGTGAGGTAACTTTTTAAGTAAATTCAGAAGCCTGGAATGTAAAAACAGGTCTCTTAAATTGTAGGACTGAGCTTTAACTCTAAGTTACTTTCCTTTTAAATACTTGATGACTTTACTATGCTTTTATAGTTCTTTCATTTGTGATCTGTTCTAGTCTAATTTATCCCCTTGTCCTTTCTTTAAAAAAAAAAAAAAAAAATCTGTCATTACATTGGCCTGTTTTATTTGCCTTTGCACTCAGCCTCTTTTTTTTTTCTTCATCAATTTTAATCTTAGCTACTGTTTGCCTTTGGCTCTGCATGGACTCTTTTTTTCTCTGCTTGAAGATCATGTTGTTTTTAAGAATGTTTTCCTCTCTGTCCTGTTGTTCCACCAGTGAGGGAATATTTATTTGTCATCAACTTCTTCACCAGAGTGACAGATACTATTTTTCTTATCTGATTCATATGTGATATTCATGAATTACTATTACGTAATACCACAGTTCTTCTATACCTTTAGCTTTCTAAAGAAGACGTGCCATTCTTTTTCCTGCCACAGTGCAGTCAGCTCTGCTTATGTCAGTCCTAATGGTTGTTTGTCCATTATGTTGTGCAGACTGTACAGCTACCCAGACGAATCCTTTTCAGTATCTCATTATTATTAATGTTTGAAATCTAGTTCTCCACTCCCTTTGTGTCTTACCTGAGCTCTTCTTTACTTTAAGCCCGTTACTACTTCTGCAGCGTACCACGGATGTGGAATAGGGATTTGCATGTTTAAAAAACAGTTAAATGAAAGAAAATTGAGGAGACTGATAACAAACACTGCTTCTATTAATCTTTCTGGTATAAGATGTCTTTTAAGATATATAGGTCTGTTATTGCATGTTTATGTAGGAGGAGTCTGAAGGACCACAAATTGTAAATGGGGAAAAATGTTGGACTCAGTGTTGGCCCAGCCATGCTTGACAGTTTTCAGACTGGTTCAACTCTTGGTCAGTTCCTCTGCAGAGTTACTACAGTGTTTGTAGAACACCCATCTGTGATTATGGATGTCTTCTAAGATTGCTATGATTAAGTCGACGTTCAATAAGTGAAATCTGTGGATATTCCACAAAGGAAAACTATGGCTTGTGTTTCCAGGCTCTCTTTAGCACCTTTGGAATTTTATATCTCATTGCAGCCCTCATCTCTTTTTTTACTTTTCAGTTGGTAAGCTGGTACTTCCCCTGAAGCTTGGAGATCTACTTACTACCATACAGTGCCTCTTTTCCCATAAAATCTCAAGCTGGGTATACTTCCCAGAAGTATTCAGATACACAGACACATATATATTTTTCAGTCATTCATCCTTAAAATATGCTGTCAAAGCCATTCTTCTACTCTTGGAACTCTGTTCTCATGTTTCCTTTTGTTCTGTGGGAGTTGCTAAGATTTCCCATTGAAATTTATTTTAAATGTTTGTTCTTTTGTGCAGATTCACTGCACAGTCTTGTCTCCCACAGTGTAGATGGGTTACAATGGAGACGATGGTAACCTGGCAGTGATACAGGAGCACATTACTTGCAGCTGCAGTGAGATTTCACCCAGCATTCTGTTGCAGAGTACTTCAACTTCCAAATTAATCATAGTTTTCTCTCTGTTCTCATTGCTTGGGCAAATATTTCAGTGCTGTGTAGAGTTGGAGCAGTGATCTATGTGAGAACAAAGAATCTTGTTTTCCTGCCTCTTGTATATGCTTACCTACCAAGCAAGCTTTTTAACACTTGATAAAATAAGTCTGTTTCCATCATGTAATGATACGTTTTTGTAAATCTGAATACAAGTAAAGAAATTCATGTTTGTTGCCAAATGTTCTGGCTGGATGCCATCCCTGGTGTTCTGGCTTCATCCAGATGATGAATGTTCCCTGTCAAGCCTGCAGCCTAGTGAGAGAAGACAATGGTACAGAAGTACTGTAATTATCTAATCAACTTTGCTTTAGAATGTTAAGCAAATGCAATTCTTTAATACTCTAGTTTCACTATAGCTGTTAATTAGCATGTGCAAATGCAATTTATACAGCAAAACTGAATAGAGGAAATATGCACTTTTAAATTACTTTACTCCCCTCTAGTGGTCTTATACCATATATACTTTATATAACACCTAATCACAATAGATTTAAGGGTGATGTTAATAATCTATTAAAAAAAAAAAAGTCTACTGTTAACTACTCATTACTCTGCTCATTATCTCTTCCTGCAGTGAAACCAGGCACTGGCCGATGCAACTCTCTAAACTAAACTGTTCTTTTTATGTTGACTCTATTAAACCCCAGTCTGCACCCACAGCTTTAAAATCAACATGCATTAAAAAATCTTAAAGCTGTGTACTAAGCCATTTTTTTCCACATGCCTTCAAAACTGCTTCAAAGGGACTTTAGTTTCAACGTTAGCGACTCAAACTGCAACCAAGGATGTAGAAACATCAGCAGAAACTAATCAATCTGTAGAGCTCTATTTTTGTTCTGTGAGATATGTCAGTTTTATTGTGCACCTAGTGTCAGTTGGGCCTCTGCAAGCTGTGGGACATACAGAGGCTGTTGAATGACTGGGATCTGCCTTTTAAGCTTGCCAATTGGCCACTTTGTGTAGGATGCAGCTTCACTAGCTGGGAAACAGATGAGAACGTGCAGGATCAGAATGGAAACTGCTACTTTTCAATAATCCCCCTGGCTCTTTGCTCATATTACTGATTTTGTAATCAACAGTACGGAGGTATGCAGCATGGGCTTCGTTAAGCAGCAGTTACATTTTTGCCAAATTTGTCTTTGTGTTCTAGGGTCTATGTTTTAAAGGCTTGGAAATGAGTTGCTAATACAGTATGCTTGGAGAACAAAAGATGCTTGACTCCTTACTCCTTTTTCTGCTCAGAAATTTATTAAGAAAAAGGTACATAGAGAATTTGCTTTTCAGAAGCTAGCTGCTCTTTTCAAACGATCTGTTTGGAACTCTTTTTTTTTGGGATATGATTTGGAAGAAAAGAAAGGGAAACAAGAAGGGCATAGAGTTGATAAAGAAAAGGTTATTTACAAGTAGAAAATAAAGTTATCTTAAAATACATCACAAATCTGTATTTGTCTTCGTACTTAGCTAGTAAAAAAAACAACAGAAGCATTCCAAGCACGAAAACATTTTACTACTATGTGAGTGAAACTTCTTGTTTTAAATCAGTCTTAGTTTGTAAAATTTACAACTTCAAAAAAGACAAATTCAAAATGATACAGTACAGGAGATACAAACCTGGCTTTCTTTTTAAAATTTTCCTCCAGGATTTTTCTTTTGTGGAAAACTTAAATATCTCAGTTTCCTTCCAAGCTGGAAGGAAACCAAATCTGAAAAGTAAAATCCGTCATAAAAATTAACTTTTGTCTTCCTGCTCCGTGCTTGCAGGAGATGCTTTGCCTGTCAGTGACGCGTGTTGTAACAACCAATAGCTGGGGAAACTATTTCCTATATTTCTCAATGTTGTTCCCTTTTAGGTCATTAACAGATAGTTCTAATAAACAGGAACTGAGCCAGTGGAGGCTTTGACTCTACTTATCATTTTGTATGTCTGAGCAATCCCTTTGATCAGTTCATCAGCCAAAGAGTTTAACTTGTTCTCAACTCTCCTCTTGAACAGCAGAGTCAACAGTCAAACGAGATCAAAATCAATCACATGTACACATGTGGAAGCAGGTAAGATACATACTGTGACAAAGTCATCTCTTTAGCTGTAGAAACCACACAGCAGGCAGCTGGTGGAGGGTTTTTTTTTTTTTACTCAGAAGAGCTATCAGGCTCTGCCTAGGGATCTTCATAGGCCTGCATAGAGATCCACTGCCACTTGGGGTGTCCTGTCTGACACTTGGCAATCCTATGGGGTTTAAGGGGGCATGTCCCAGCTGTGTCACCAATATTGCAATGTGGGCACTTGGGCTTGATAGTTGGTGTTGATTTTACTCTTTTCTGCAGCTCTCTGCATCAAATCCATGCAGGAGTTCCATAGGCTTCAACTTCAGGAATGTATATGCTCCAGTTACCCTCCTGCAAAAAGCAAATGTGGTCATTTAAGAGCTCTGCAACTTAGTATGTGAGTCTAAGTTGAACTTTGTGCCTCTGTGCTTAGGGGGAAGTGGGATCTTGGTCAGTGTGGATTCAGATTCAAAGACTCCAGGTCTCCAAAGGAGAGAAAATCTACTGTGCCATAGTAGAAGTATCAAAGAAGAAATGGTTGGAAGAAATTCATTATCCCTATAACCCTACTTGTCAGATCACAGAATGATTGAGTTTGTGTGGTAGATCTGGAGGTCATCTGGTCCAACCTCTGCTCAAGCAGGACCAGCCTGAGTCTGTTTTACAGGGTTTTGAATATCTCCAAGGGAAGAGACTCCACAGCCTATCCTTGTAACCTGTTCTAGTGCTCAGTTACCTTCTCCGAATCTCTTTAGTAGTTCAAGAAGGTCTCATCTTGGCTAAGAATCCACTTGTCAGGTAGATGTTGAGGTAAAGCGGGTTCCTACTTATTTTGGGCAGACTTAGATTTAGTAAATGAGTTGCTACCAGATTCACAGAATGTTTGAGTTTGGAAGGGATATCTATAAAACATCCAACCCCCAACAGTTCATGCCCCCTTCCTACAGATTATGCCTTTTAGGTCAGTGTGCTTTTCACTCCTGAATTAACGCATTGTTGTAGTTCCTAGCGTCTGCCTGGGCTCAGTTCCACCTGCATTCAGCACAAGTGGAAGATGTTACTTAGGTTTTCTTCCTACTCTGTTAGAGTTAAGAGAACACAGAAATAGGCCCAGATATGCCAGAAGAGCTGTCTTCTGCAGAACGTTACTTGGTTAAGGATAGAGCTAATCTTTTTCATGCTATGGGATTCAGTCATCAATTGTAGTCCTTTCTTGAAAATATTTCAGATGCTGAGATTCCCTTGGAAAAACAAGTTTTGCCAGCCTCCCATGGAGAATGATCTTCATCAGCACATATGCATGTCAGGGTTCCATTGAACTGATACAACAGCGCAGTTGTTTTTATAACACATAAAGCTCTGAATTTGTTACTGTTGAACGTGTGTATTAGAGCATGATATGTATGTGAATTCTGAAGACTCGGTTTTTATGAGTTGGAGTAAATTCAAAAAGTGTTGATTTATTGTTTCACACAACGTTGCAAAGATTTATTTTCATCATGCATTATCTGAATATTTAGCCAGCAAAACTGCAAGGACTTGTTGCTCTTTCACTATTAGTGACAAAAACTCAGCCACATAAGTAAAAAGCCTCATCTATAAGCCAAATAATGGTAATGACTGCATGTTCTGAAAAGGAGGAAAGGCATCATAGCCAACTGTATGAAAGGAATTGTTTCCAGTTCTCCGTAATGCATCAGAATCCGTGTAATGCTGTTGTCAGGAACTCCTTTATCTAAGTTTAACTGATGGAATAGCACTCACGACACTGCAGTAAGGGCATGTTCTGAAGTCCACTGAAATAAATGAAGGAGAAAAAAAATGATCTCAGGCTTTGGACTAAGCTTGTACTGCCAAATGAAGCTTCTCCAGTTCACTGCAGTGCAGAGAAACTCTGTTTTCCCAATAGTTTATCATAATATGTGTCCAGACTGGAGTCTCTGGAAGATTAACTTATCTCGAAAAGGCAGCTTGAATCTCCTTATTTACACCACCCACCGTTTTATCCATAAAATTAGACTTCCTTCCTTTTAGTGACAAACTGGAATGGGAAAAGTCAGCCTTACCATGTATCCATGTATCTATAGATGGATAGATATAGGCCCCCATTTTCCCAAGCACCTCCCACCCATAAGTACTTTTCCTTGGCTCTCCCTTATGGGTGTCAGATGACATTTCCTCTACTTGACCGTGTGCCTGTGTGACTTCTGTTCTTGTTTTTCTGAAGTTATGTGGTGTTTTTGTTGGTGTGGGAAGGATTTCACATCGCTAGAAATGATTTTCAGCATTTTTATTTAAAACTTCCAATGTCAGAAACCTGTCCCTCTAAAAAAAGAATAAAAATAAAAAAAGCAGTAGTGCAGTCTCTTCTGAACTCCTCTCTGTCCTCCTCAGTAATACTGATTTTCAGAGGACAAACAAAATAAGGTTTAAATGTATTTGTTGTTAGAAGCTCTTCTTCTACTTATGTCTGAGTAATTTATACTAGAAACACAAGTACAATTTATTCACAATTCAGGAGTTCTAAAAAATGAATTTTAAATTATCCATATATTTTAATCCTATGGGTTTTTGAAACCCTAAAAGAGGTTTCAAAAGCATGCAAAGGTTTCCTCCTGTGTCCCATCTTGTTCCCAATTAGAGCTGCAGTATTTGGAATCTATTGCAACTACCTACTCAAATGGTTTCCTTAACTTTATTTGGTTCATTGTAAAAATTATATGGTTTTGACTTAACTGCAATGACTGTTTCCTATGTTTCCTTAAAATGAAATGCAACCTGATTTATTTGCTTTATATGCTTTGTAGCTACTTGTTTTAGAACACAATCAGCTTGTTGCAGCTGAGCCAGTACATAAATGGGAATGGACTAGTAGCAAGATGAAATAGTTTTAAAGGTAATAGGAAGTTTCATATTGACTTCTGTGGGATGAATGTAGCCGTGTAACAGTACTGCAGCTTGATACACAGTACATTCAGGAAGTATGTGCTAATAATTGGATTATGTTCTATCCAGTGTGGTGTATAAAGAACCTTGCAGCTGACAGGCATTTTGAGACAATGAGGGCCGCCTGCTGATGCTTTATGAGCCTGGTAAAACAGCCCCCGCGCTGAGTCTCGGTAAGTAAGTTTTAGCACTGTAGACAGACAGGATGGAGGAAAAAATGTCCCAGAATAATTTTATGTCCAGTAAGAAGTCCCAGACTCCAGATGAGGTTGTCTCACTGAGTTGACTGGTATCTAGAAAAGCTGAGGAAATGAAGTCAGCCTTTGGAAAGTTACTGAACAAAGGAAAGAGCAGAGCAGAGCTGTACTGAACTTTTCACTGGCTGGAGACTAATCACTATCATACGTGAGTCAGCAGTGTGCCCTTGCAGTGAAGACCAACTGCAGACAGGAGTGTTAGCAGGAACCAGGCAGTGGAGAGAAGTGATTTTTTCCCCTCTTGGCATTTGGGAGACGGATGGTTAGGAGCTAAAGACGTGACCTCTGGGGGCAGGTTAAGGAGGATGTCAGTGCAGTTTTCAGAGGAGAAAGAGCTTGACTCTTCTGAGTGGTGAGCAGTGAGAAGATAAGAAACAACAGGCAGAAGTTTTAACAATAGAAACTCCTATTGAGCACTGGGAAAAATTCACAACAATGAGAGTCCTCAAACACTGCAATGCGTTGTCCCAGAGAGGCTGAGGAATTGCCTGAGGAATCTGCTGGGTTAGACCTGAACACACTGCTCATACGTTGGTACCAGATGAGCTCCACAACATAAATTTGTGTTTGATTCTGCACAGAGTCCATATGCAATGCTATCATAGCATTATTTCTCAAATATGACATGTGCTGGGTTCGGACTCTAATCCCTGGTCTCCTATTACCTATTTTATTATTTCAACTGCATCATGGGGAAACTCCCTATCAACTGAGACATCTCATAGCTAGAGGAACACTGGGATGGAAAACAGAGGCAGAGACACCCAATCCCTTGCTGACACAATGTCTGAAGGAATGTAGGGCCTGATTCAGCTGTCTTTGTTTGAGTCAGTAGGGAGTTCTGAATAAATGAGATCTACAAGAAGAGGCTAGTTACTGATTTCCACCCACTTGGAATGAACTAATTCTCATAAAAAGTTGTATCCGTTTTCTCAATGCCTTAGCCTGGAAAATCACCCAGCAGTTGACATTTCATGCTAAGCCATGAAATTTCTTTCACTTTACTTCTGTGCTTACAGGTGGGATTTAAAAGGTCACCTGGGACAAATGTAAGATTGAGGGAAGCAGTCTTGCAACTGTTACTCTGGCAAAATTCCCATTAAATTTGACAGAGTTATAGCTGACAGAACAAGAATGTATATTTCCTCTGCTTGCACTAAGGCTGTTACATATTTAAATCAAAGAAACAATTGCTATTTAAAATTTCTACGTGTAGAATTGAATGTATGTCAGTGTGTGCTGTATTGAGCCAAGATTTTTTTTTAATTATATTTTTTCCTCTGTATTTCAGTTGTATTCCCATTCAGCACTAGTCTTACAAAACCAGATTGTGCTTCCCCTTCCTGGAAGACAGAATAGGAATTGTAGGTTTTCTTCCAGTTCACTTAGCTTTTTTTCAGGGCACGTGAATAGCTGTGAATGTGATCTGGTATGTCTTCAGTATAAGGACTTGTAGTATAACACGGTCGCTCTTATTAGGTGAAGGTTGATTTAAAATGCGGTTTTAGAAAGAAAATATCTATGAATGTGCACCGAAAATTCCTTAAAGCAGTACTGAGAAAAAAGTGTGTGTGCATTAGGGCATTTCTGGTCTCCTTGTGATTTCTTTGCCACTGATACTTAAAAATCCTGGTGTTTTAGCAGAGTAAGGTCATCCATTTCCTTCAGAGCTTTGTGGGGGCAAGTCCACTCATTCTTTGAATTCTCCAGATTTTGGTGGGGTTATACCAAGTGTGCCTTGCTTTTGTAAATCAAATGCATTTTTTTCTTTAAGATGATGATTTCTGTACTAAAACTGTTCCACACACATAAATAGAAGAGAGATGTACCAAACCTGTATGAAATTAGTAGCTTTACGCTTACCTGAGATACAGCTGAGGTAAAAAGGCAGAATTTCTCCAGTGGTACACAGACCCCCAGTGTCTGCACTAAGAGTGCCTTTCCTTCAGTTCTCATAGTACTGCTGAGATGTTATCCCAGCACCTCACACAGTCTATCAAATTATGAGTTTACATTCTGACGTGGGATTGGATTTACTCCTCCGTTATGAACTAAGTTAACAGAGTAAACCTCTTACTTATTTATTTTGTAAAAATAGAAGTCTTGAGTGAAATTCTCCCCCACCCCTCCCCGAGCTACCATTAATGGATTTCACAGCTAATTAGCACAGCTAATCGAACCAAGAAGCATTAAGAAAAATAGCCGATAATTTATTTTGTCACTTTTTTTTATAATTTAGATTTAAACCAGTTAATTGATCTCAACTTTTGTCTGGATGTAATCACTCATTGTGCTTGTAATGTACCTTAAAAAAAAAAAATGCACAACACAATTTTCCCACAGTATTTGTTTGCATTGGCTTAATCAAGGCTTTCTTTATTAAGAAATATGTACAATGGACATTACTTACTTTTCCTCATGTGGGTAAGTTTACAGATCTAAAAAATACTACAGGAATTCATAGAATTGAAATAAATTCCCAACCCTACCATAGTACTTCCATGCAGTAAGATATATACATATATGTATACATATATTTTGCAAACGTTCAAACCAATATAAATGTCTAATGAATATGTAAATTCTTATAAGCATCCTATAGAAGGAGAGGGAGGAATGTTTGCCTGACATGAAAAGGACCAGCTAACTGAAGGGCAGGAAAGGCAAAGGATGGTGTTTCACAGCACTGCTGCTGGACACAGAAAACTGGCACCAAAAACTTCAATTCTCTGGTTTTATGAAGATAGAATAGCAGGATGAACAGGTACATCTGTGAATAATTCAGTTACTGTATGGAATGAAGTATTTCTGTCTGTGATGCTGATAAGCATGAGGCAGTGCCCTGTGGCATGGCTTGCTATGTATCTTTTATTAGAGGCATGCACCTGATTTGTTTTAAAGGGCGTGTGTGTGTTCAGGGGGGTGGGGGGGAGTTGCTATGTAAATATTTTGGATCACTGCAGTTGGGTATCAGCTGGGATGCAAAGATGGTCTGTCTTCATTCCCTGATATAATTCATATAACTATGATTATTCTCCCCTGCTTTTGGGCTCTGGTCATAATCCATACCACCCTCAACCTCCAAGAAATGCTATCAGATCCTCTGGGACTGTAACTGACAATCAGCTGGCAGAATCGGCGTTTCGAATAAGCAGTTGATTATGTGTGATGTCAAATCCCTCTAGGCACGTAACCATAATGCTGTATGCTTTGTTCTCAGCATCTCTCAGTTCTGGATTCGATCCCAGTTAATCTAAGCGTTCAGCTTTTTGCCATTAGGGCAGTGATCAACTGGATCATCAGAATGACTGCTTTGTTTTCCTGAATGAAACTTGTGAGTGTACAAGTACTTTGGAGGCTGAATAGAAATCCATTTGTGTGGATGTTCTTCAAAGTCCAAAATGTTTGAAAATACTCAAGTGCTTGTAGGAAAGTGTGTGGATAACCCAGATTCATAACTGCTTCGCAGCAAAGGGCAGAAGCTGCTGTAAATCTTTTGCCTGTGACAGTGTATTTTTCTAGTGGTTGAAGAACCCAGGTTGGCACTATTTTAAAGCTGTGAATAATTTAAATACTTCTAGTATATAAACATATTATTTAAAATGACACATCACAAGTTGATGATGTGCTGCATATTTCACTAGATTAATTAACGGACAGCCCACATATCATGTAACATTACTTCATATAGTGTAATCCGTATTTCTGCAGCCATGCAAGATACCAAATAATACATCATTAACTGTCCTCGAAGATATGAGATAATCATCCCCTTAGCCTGGTGTATAGGGTAGACATTTTTTCTTTCTTCATCTAGAAAATTGAAGTTGTTGTAACTGAGCATGCTGCAAACAAAAGAACGTTAGAATAGATAATAAACCAACATTCCTGTTATAACTTACACTTGCTTGCAGGTACATTCTATAAACATAACTGGTAAATATCTAACAGCATTTTATTTTTTGCAATGGTGCGGTTTGAAGATATTGGCCTTCTATCTTCATGAAGTAGATGGTCAGATTTCATTGTACATGCAGGTAGGTGAAGGAAGAGAACTGCATGTCAATGTTCTGCACCTCTGAGATTTCTGAACTGCAACAAGAGCTCCTAACGCCTGGTCTCTGCTATTTTAAATGAATTTTACTTTCTACTGCTAAAGAAATGCAAAATCCTTTGCACAGTGTTACGTTGTCACTTTAATAAGGTTGGCTTGAAAATATCTACTCTATGAAATCCTTTTGTGGTAGGCAGACATGAAAAAAAGCATGAAACGTCAAATTCCTATTTATCCATATTGACTGTAGCAGGAAAATGAACTTTTGAGATTTACTGAAGTCCCTCACATCTCTGTGATGCAGACTACAAATCAGTAATATTCTGAACAGGCTACAAAACAGTGGTGCAGGGTTTGGGTTGTTCCTGTCTCGGGCCTGTTCAGATACACTGAACAGCTACGCTCTGAGCAGCATTACTTCTTTCTTTTGTCAGTATCTCCTATTATGTCACCGCGTGTCTATACTGTACCTGTGTTTTCCTGTTACCACGTTAATCAGTGATACCAGAATGGCCAAAATCAAATGACTGCCAATGTCCTTTATGATAAAAATCAGCCAGAATGCTTTGAATGTTGTTACAGTGCCAAGCACGTGCAGCTACAGCACTTCCTGTAGTAGCTTATATGCTTCTGTGAATGTTTAGAAGGATATTGCATGTGTGCTATATATATATGTAAAACAAATAATACTATAAAAGGAGATTTAAACGTCTTATTTAAAATAGCATCTATCATTTTATTTCCTCGTCATACTTAAGCTGCAAACAGCCTCGTACCAGCGAGTCTGACATGGGCCTTTTTTCCCTAAGACGTTGCACCAGCAGCACACTCAGCATTACCTTTGGCAGTGGCTTGGCAGGTGTGCTGTTGCTGAGCTATATCTGCCGAAATACTAGTTAGTGAAGAGCAGCTGAATGCATAAATATCAGTTATTCACAGTCCACGACGGTTGCTTTTGCTGGTTTTGTCTTTTCTCTATATGTTGGAAGAGCTTAGTTCTGAAATGTATCTACTCACCTGGAGAACTAACCTGGGACTGAGTTCTGACTATTAACCAACACTCCCCGGATGTTTCATTCAGAATTGCAGTTTCTTACATTCCATGGTGGCGGTGGGTTTGTTGAGATTTCTAAGTCAGCCTGGCAGAGCATGCCAGCAACAAAACAAACACATCCCCAGAAGCACAAACTGCAGGATGTGTTTTCTTTCCTTGATAAGGACGAGGCATGCAGTCGTTCCGGAGCTGTCTGTGCAGAATTAGGAGCATGTACGATGTGCTCTCTTGCCCTGAGAAAGCTACAGATATGTTAGTGATTAGGGCTGGGTCACGGCTTGAGTTTTTTTGGTTTTGTAAGTACTGAGCTGAAGTCTGCTGATCGAGCTGTGGCTGTCCCTGTTCAGCACAGGGGAGTTGGACTGGAGGGCCTTTAAAAATCCCTTCCAATTCACAGTTCTGTGAGTTGGAGAAGAGCTTTCGTTGACATCAGTAAATTCAGGGCCACAGCATGGTTAGCAACTCCCCATTAGCGTTAGGAGCTGAGTGCAATTTTGAAAGCAGAAAAACATCTCTTGTGGAATTCTGGAAGTTGATTTATGGAGTTTTCTTGTTACCCCTTCCATCCTGTTAGTGTTTTATTTCCAATGGGCATCCCTTGGTGCAGACTCATCATTCCCCTGGCTCTGTGCTAACAGTTCAGATTGTATGGGTTGTGTTGATTCTAGCATGGGCCACATTGAATGTGTTTGTTTTCCACCACTGACAGTTGATCCATGTCATCCTTGTATGCGAATTGCCCCTGCCAGGGGTAGAGAGTGCAACTTCCACTTTGAGGATTTCATCTTTCATTTTGGTGAAGAACAACTGCTGGAGACTAAGAATCAAGAAATGTAAGTTGTAAGATGCACTCTTGCCCTTAACTCAGCTTTCCTGTAAAGCAGTGTCAGAATTGCCCTACTGCTCCTGGGCATAGATGATAATGCTAATAAAATCTATCAAAGCCACTGCTTCTACTAGTGGAATAAAGCAACACCAGATCTATAGCATTAAGATTTTCCACTTAGTTTTTGTTTCTGTCATTTAAATGGAGCCACTCTGTTAGCCCGCTTTTGCCCCAGGGCTTTCAAAGCAATAGGTCCCTACCCCTGCCATGCTAAGTAAAAGACAGTTCATTGTCAGCTACGAAGGATCCTCGAAGGTGAAGCTCCCCTCGCTGCTGTTTTTCCTTATAAGGGAAGTAGAGATGCTATGTTTTACTTTTTGAACGCTGCTAACTGGATGCATAACGCTGTACCTTTAGGACTTGTTTCTATTTTAGACAGAGCTGCAGCGGTCCCCCCCATGTCTGTAGGCAGATTAACGTGACCGAGCTCCCGCGGCTGCCTCCCCCTCTCGGGACCGGAGGGCTGACGGCAGCGGGCAGCGGCCGAGCCCCTACTCCGGGCAGCACCGCCTGCGGGCTGGGGTCCGTCGGGGCGCAGGTGCCCTCCTGCCCGGGGCCCTCCTGCCGCCGGCGCCCAGCACGGCCGCCTCTCAGCCCCGGAGCCCCTGGGGTGGCGGTTCGGGGGTGGGGGGACATTTTTATTCACCTCTCTCTCGCGAGAAAGCGGTGCGCGGGCGATACTTGAAGAGGAGGGGGGAGAGAGAGGAGGGGAAAAAGGAGGAGGAGGGAGGGAGGGAGGGGGCAGCTGGAGCCGCAGCTGGAGTAGCGGTGGGTGCAGCGGCCGCAGCTGGAACAGCAGCGGGAACGGCAGCCGGCGGCGGCGGCTCGAGCGGGTGCGCGCCCCTCGCAGCGGGCTCTCTCGGGGCGGGCGGGCTGGGCGCGGGGCTCGGTGACCGCGGGGCTCCCTGTCCTAGCCGGGCACCGCGCTCCCGGCTCGCCGCGGTGCCCGGCGGGCGCTTCCACCCCGGAGCGGCTTCGAGAGCGACGGCGGCGGCCGCGGGCGGTCCGCGGCGAGTGCGGGAGCCCCGAGACCGCCGTCCGTCGAGGGAGGGCGGAGGGAGCGCGGCCGCGAGCGGCCCCTCGCCATCCCGCGCGTCCGCCGCCTCCCGCGGGCGGGTAGCGCCGGGCTGGCCGGGGGCCGGCGGGGGCGGGGGGCTCGGGGCGGCCGTGCCCGCTCCCCCCCTGACGTCCCTTCGTCCCTTTTCTCCACGCAGTTCACTTCGGGGGAGCTCGGCGGAGGCGGCGCGGCGGGAACCGGCGGACTTCGGCGGCGGAGAGGAGGAGGCGGCGGCCGCTCGGAGCCCGGGGGCTCGGGGGACGCGATGTGGCGGGGGCGGCTGCTGGGGATCGCCCTGGGAGTTGCCGTGCTGTGGGCGTCCCAGGCGGGCGCCGCCGCCGCCGCCGGGCACTCCGAGGGGACGAGCGCCAAGGAGCTGCGGGCCAGCAGGGCCAAGAGGAGAGGGCAGGGCGGCGGCGGGCACGACGCGCTCAAAGGGTAGGTGCGGGGTGTTCCCGTGCGGGGATGGGGCTGCCGGGGGCCCCCGGGCTGCGGGGCGGCTCGGGCGGGGGGCGTCGGGCACCGTTCGCGGCATCCCCGGGGAGCGGAGCCTCTCCGCCTTGCAGGCTGCGCGGCGTCCCGGGCCGGAGAGCCGCTGCGGAGCGGGGCCGCTGAGGCGGCCGCCGAGAGGGGCGCGGGCGGCACGCTGCGGGCTCGCGCATTCCTCCCGCGTCCCCCGTCCCTCTTTGCAAAGGAGCGGAGCCGCGCGGAGGCCCGCGTGCTCGTCCCCTCAGCTGTCGGCCCCCACCGCCGCCTTCAGGCTTCTGCCTGCGCGTCGCCCCGTTGCTCGGCGGGCTCCGCTTATCTACCGCTATTCGTGACCTGAGGAGAGGCGGAGCGGGGACGGCTCGCGGCGGAGCTGTCTGGTGCCTGCTCCGAGGGAGCCTGCGTTCGTTAGAGCCTGGGAGCACCGTGAGGCACTGTGGTGCGCGCCTGGCGCGGCGCTCGCAGGACGAGCAAAGCTGCGTCAGGCAGAATACTTTCTGATTCCTAACGGAGCACCTTTCTGATGCGAAAATAATCGTTCGGTCAGCTGAAAGGTATCGCGTGTGCGTGCAGCTGATAACTGAGTTTGCTGTGAGGTTGAAAGCCTCGCAGCAGTGGAAGGGAAAATAAAAGAGAGGTTTGGTTCCTCGAGTGCTCTGATGGAGCTCCTCAGCCCGCAGCCAGATGGCTCCTGGTCAGGCAGGGGGCAGATGTGACACAGAGGGTACAGAGGTAGCTATGCCATGGTAAGGATGCAAAGGATTTTCTCATTTTTCTTGGCTTCCCCAGAAGGAGTTGTTAGAACTTTATTTTTTTAAAGGACTTGATGAGAATGCCTTAATTTCTTGCTAATCTCCTGATCCTTGTGTTGTAATTTTATTTATATGCAGTTTTGAAATCTTGGCTTTTTTTTTCCTACCGGGAAGGGTTGATGTTTCGGTGTTTCTTCCACAGCAAAGTGTGCAAGCTGTAGGCATTGCTTTTCAGGGATCTGTGGTAGGGTCGGGCTCATTTCATTTCCTCATACCTTGTCACCAGAGGAGCAGCTGGACAAAGCAGATCTTCTCTTTGACAAAAGATGTTCTTGAAGTTAAGGGCTATTATAGCAAAGTTTTTCAGGCTAATTGCAAGTAATAAAAATTTGTAAGGAAATACATTTACCAGAAAGAACCTTTTTCCTCCAAGGTGTTTTAGTAAACTTCCTCATTTTAGAACTCTGAGTCAATGTCAGATTGACAAACACCATTTTCTGACCTCTGGGACCACGCAACTCATGGGCATTGCCCAGATGGCCTTAGTGGGAGATGGAGGCACATAGCAGAGGATACGTGTCTTTGTTGAATTGCTGTGCTGTGCAGACAGTGATAAAGATATATAATAAAACAGATGGTATTTCACTGTTAATTATTTTGGGAAGCTAAAATGGGCTAGGGTGAGTATTCAGTCTTATGGCTCCTGTGTTTTCTGAAGCCTCCACTTACTGTGTGCTTTGCAACAGTTCTTCGTTTTAATGTGAGTTACACATCAGCTTGGTAATCCATAATGCTGGCGATAACGGTGTATCAAATTCAGGTATTCTGCATCTTGGAATAATACAATTCTGAGCGAGTGCCCTTGGGAGGGCAGATTCTTAGGTAGCGTAATTTTGAGATCTGAGATACAGGAATGACAAAGCAAGCTGTTAGTTTGGTTGATAGGCCTTTTTCGTAAGTCTCATTTGAGGCTGAGAGTGCCCAGGCTGCTTGGAGGAGGTGGAAATGCTTTTGTTAACACACAGTCCTCTATCTTTGTGGGGAGAATCCCACATGACATGGCCCATTTGGAAACGGCGAGCATTTCCTTAGGTGTGGTAGCGTGCTGTACGGAATGAATAAAGAGAATTGTCATTTTAACAGACAAGGTTGGAGCTAATTCTTTGGAAATCCAGATGGAAAACATATTTTGAATGGACAGGAACTGCATATACATTAGACAGGGAGAATTCATTATTGAATGGACTAGAACACTAAAAATACAATTTTGCAAGGAGGTTTTTTAACGTGTTCATCAGCACAAATACATTTGGGAATCTGAGAGTTGTAATACAAGTCATAACAGCTGCTGGGAAACTGTATTTGATGTTATTGTAGATGACTAAGACTTTCTTTTCTTGTTTGTTTTGTTTTTTTTTTTTCTTGAAGTGAACTCTTGCTCTCATGCTAAGAGCATGAGGATACATTCTTAGATAAATCCTTAAAGTTTAGACATCGTAGGTGTTTGATTATAATGACTACTGGAAGTGTCTTAGCATTAAAAAAACATTAAAAAAAAGTGGGGGAGGTCTCTGTGAATATTGGATCTTTTTTGCAACAGCAAAGAAGCCTGAGGTCTGCTGGTTTGTTTCTAGGAATTTTTATCATCATCTTTTACTGCAGGCTGTTGATTGCAGATGTTTGCTGTCTTTCCTGTGACCTTTGTCTTATGGTTGATGCCAGCGCGTTCTCCAATCTCATACTGCGGTTCTATAAGTATGTTTTAGCTGTAATAATTATAAATGCAGTGGGAAAGCTTGCTGACTTAAAGCTTGCTGCTCATGTAGTTAGAATTGATCTGGCTGTGAGGACATCAGCAAGGAAGTCTTTGTAATGCCATGTGTTTGCATGTGGTGCCTGTTGCCTCTGAGTGATCGCAGAGCAATCAGAATAAAGATAGTAATTATCTCAGCACATGACGAAATTCATCATCTTCATATTCCCCCTTCACAGAAACGTAGCTGGAATCTGTCGTGGTTCAGCAAGTTAAAATAATAAGCATCTTATCGAGACACTTTCATCTTCAGATCCCTAAGGCTTTAGCACAAAGGCATCGAGCCTTTATCCTTCTACTTATTAAGAATTGAAATGTATAGCACTGATTTTTGAAAAAAAACTACAAAACTGGGCCGTGAATGGGGAGGTCTTCCTAAACAGTGTGTACTTGAAAAAAACCATTTATATGACTCAACCGTTGGAATAGAAAGTCAAAGATAAATTACAGGCAGTTTGATTGGTACTTGGCAGAATACAGGAAGTACTGTGCTTCAAGATCCGAGCATTAATTAAGATTTCCCATTTGCTGATGATGCCAGACAAGGACCTCAAGTTCAGTGAGGATCAATCAGTTCTTAGTAAGTTTTTAAATAACGTTTTTCGGCTTCTCATCAGTATAATGGCCAAAGAAAGCAATTATTTGCCTAACAAGTAACTCAGCAGAAATTTTGAAAGAATTAAAACTTCTTCAAGATACCTGAATTGTGGCATGCATGTAGTGCAGATGCTCCTTAAATACATTTGTGCAGGAGTGGTTTAATTTCATGGTCATTACTAAGGGGAAATGATAGTGAATATTGCAGAATGTAATAGTTAGCTCCACTGCAATTCATAAACTCACAGATTAAAGCTATTCAACAGGCAGTTGGTCTTCTTGGAGCAATCTCTATTGGTTGTACTCTAACAATGAAATTCACAGGTTTTCTGATAGGCTTCCTTGAGTAAACTCAGTTGGATTTGACCCTTTTTGTGCATCACCACTCAGAAATAAAACAGATCTTATAAACCTATAACATAATTCCAGTATTCAAGTATATAATTAAGGCTTCTGGTTTTCCTTTTAAACCAATATTTACCACTAAAAGCTTGCTGAAGAAAAGCAGACTTTCCGTACCGGTAAATATTGGTTTATACTGAAAAACCTCAAACATTTTTCGTACCACTTTTGGCCTGCACACCTCTGGCTGCTGGTGCCGCGCTTTGCCAGCGTCCCTCTGTGAGCAGGAGGGAGGCCGGGATCCTACTTTTGCTATTATTCTTATAGTATTATTCTGTACATAAATGGCAATCTAATAAGGAGAGAAATGAGTTCGTCGGTGTTGGCATCGCGTCCTGTCTGCCTGGTCGCTTGCTCCCAGGATGTGGTTTGGTGTTGGTGTGACTTTCCCTGGGGAGCAGGATGCAGGGCACTGACTGTTATCAGAACTTGCTGAAGGGCTCGTGCTGAAAGGGGTAACATATTATTTTCCATTTTAATCATGATAGATGTCCTCCTCGCTGCCACGATGTGGTTTAGTTATGTTTTTGAATATACTAGTTAAGCACTGTATGTAAATTTTAAACGCATTTAATGAGAGCTATCTGGCAGTAGTGTGCCCTGTGTTTCTTTATCCAGAGTTAGGAGCAGTGCAGGAGCTCCCATGATGGCATTCGTCTTGTAGCTCCACGTTGTTCTTGAGCCTGAAGGCAGACATTAAAAAGTAAATAAATCTCCAGGCCTACGTAATCCTAGTGCTCTCCACTGAGATTTCCAAATCCTGTCATTTGGACACTGTCTCTTTAAAATGGCCTTAATGCAGTCTATAATCTATGGTTTATGGGGTTGGACTCCCAGGCCTGTATGGATTGTAGCTCAGAATTAGGACGCAATGCATTTTGGGCATGCCCATGAAAAGCCATCCTATGGTGTAAACTTTTGGTGAGTACTGTCCCAGGTTGCCTTTCACAGGTGACACACATGCATCTGTTACCAACCTCTCAGCCTGTCTTCCCCCGTGAGCTTTTCTCATATCATACTGCAGCTGGACTGAAGTAGTTTTGATCTGTTCTGCGTCTGTTATTTGAAATCTGAATCAGATCCCCTCCCTCCCAAATACATCAGAAAAATACTTCTGAATTATTTGGTGTTTATTTTCCATTGACGATAATAAGTCACAGCAAGAGCAAACAGAAGAAAAGGGCTACAATAAGCAGTGCAGCAATCTTCTTGACATACTCTGTGAAACGTGGTTGCGTTGGAAATACTGTAGTATTGGCTCAGGGGCCAAGACAACATGTTGATGATCAGGAGTTAGATGTAGTTCCTTTCCTTTCTTCCCTTCTTTCACTTACTTAGTTTATGTATTTATTTAGTTACTTTGGCCCAGGTTGCTCTTACTTGTATCAGGTTGGCCTGCTGCCCTCACCCAGGTGCTGCTAAATGGATCTCAGCTGGCCTGCCATCGCTTTGTGCTTAGTCTCCAGGTGGAGAATTTCATTTTGGGTTTGCCACTTTGTGTCCATTGTAGGAAGGAACATTATTGTTCTCCATCCAGGATGTGTCCTTTGAAAGCTGTGGCTATGAATAGCTGGCTGGCAAGTTAGAGTTGTGCTACATTTCTTGCTCCAAAAATAAGAGATGTGGATTACGCTGTTTCTTTCCATGTTTTCCAGGTAATCATATTCTTCCTTGGATACATGATGGGTCTCATCTTGTGTAGGGTTGTCTGCCCAGACCCTTTCTGCTCTCAGTTTGTGGAAGTTTTGTTGAACTTTTCTCAAGCGGCAGATGGTGTTAGCTCTGCAGGATGTGTAAAAGATTGAGGGGAAGAACAGCACCTGTGGAGGGGGCATCTGGAATGTAGAGAATTATCTATGGTTACAGTGCAGGTTTGCAGGGAGAATTGTTTACAGGAGACTGAAGAAGCCTAATCATGGTTCTGAAAATATATTCCTCAATAAAGGGCTAGCTTAAGATTTGCAAAAGTAAACTTCTCAGTTGTTGACAGCCAATACAACCTCATTTTGTGTTCAGTGGTCATCCAGTCTGATCTAGATATGCTTGCTATATTACCTGACTGAGCAGCTCTACGTGACAGCATTTGGGATTGCAGTGGGCTTGAGGCTACTGACTTTGAAGCATGGGGCTGCCCTCAAGTCTTTGGAACTAATGGGAGAATTGCTGGGCCAAGGTTTGGCAGGAATGGGCTGGCTGTCTAATACATTTACAGTGACTCTTATTGAATGAAATCGCAGCTTCTGTTTTCCTAATGCCTATTTTCCTTTCCTGCAATGTGTCGTTCAGCTGTGCTGCTCACTTCAAACAGTCTTGTTTGTCGTCATTTATCTTCCATCCTGCAAATGTGAATGCTTTCTGTATAAACTTCAGTGCAAGTTTTGAACAAGGGCCACTTTAAACACATACATGGGTTTTGCAGCCTGGATATTAGAACAGTAGTATACGAACTATTTAGCTGCAGGGATCACCAGAACTTCCTCTTGATGTAAGCACATTGGCCAGTCAGAAGCCATCTCTCCTTAAACAAGACTTCAGGAGTTAGGGATATTTGAATGTATACATATGGAAGTAGTCAGAAATTAATCATGAGCTTCTTCTCTCGCAGTAGGATCACCTTCCATCTTGTTAGTCTCCATTTCCATCCTGAATCCTAAAGACAAAGAAGACATCGATGCATCTATGTCACTTTGGTCTTACTCCCCAGACTCAGTAAATATTTTTGTAAAATGGAACAATTGTGGCCTGGAGTGTTTCTGATTATCCATTGCACTCCGCTGGAAAATATATTCTAGCTCTTCAGTCTTGTATTGTGGATGTCTCTTTTGATTGTTTTCTCCTCAATTCTAATTTTCCCACTTCAGTTTAATTTTTGTTTTATTTTATTTTATTTTAGAATTTCAGACCTACAGAAACGCCTCATTTATGCTAAGGTTGATGTGTAGATTGATTCTTCCTGTGTCTGTATTTCTTTTTTTTATCACAGCTCTTTAAAGTTTGGGCTTTTCTCTGGAAGGTGCCCTGGAAGGCAAAATGGAGCTATTAAATTAAAACCTGTGCTTTCTGCGTTTGTGTGTCCGTAGTCACTGAAGTATGAAGGAGTTCCAGCTTTTATCTGGAAGAATATTTTGAATGTTGACTTGCTGGAGAATCTTTTGTTTTCCTTTTTACTTTTCATTTTATGAAATGATTCATGACCATTAAAGCCTCAAAAATACCGAAAGAAAGCCGCAGTTCTTTTGTCTACAGGCTTAATCATTTTCATCCTCTTCTTCAAGCTTCCCTCTTTCTCGTGTTTTGCTGGAGGACATCAGAATATCCAGTGATGTTCAGCTGAGGTTTCAAAATAGAATTTGTTTCCTTTCAAGAACACTATTTTTCTGCCTCTTTTCTCTTTCTTTGTTTTTCCCTTTCTTTGTTTTTCCCTCTGATTTTTTCTTCTTCCCTCTGTATACAAAGTAAACTACCAGTGACTGCTGGGGACAAGGTGAACTGGAACTTGGGATCACCAGCAGGGTGTTCCCGATAGCTAATATACAGTTAACTGACCTTTCAAAGCCACAGCATTGCTATCCCAGCTTGGAGAGAGTCAGAGGGTAGGAGACAGAGTGTGATGGAGGGAGGAGGAGGAAAGCTTCTGTCTTAGCAAGAATAAATCTTCCAGTAGCCTACGAGAGAGCATTTTAAAGTACGAGTTAGAGGAGCTGCTTAACACCCAAGGGCATTTGCTGACAAGCATTGATACAGCTGTCAGGTTTATGAGACTCTCTCTGTGAGCTCTTGGATGCCCTCCGAGGAGGGATGGCATAGCACCAGCCCATCCCAGCCTCCCACATGCCACACACAGTTCCTGTGCTGCTGGCCCATCAGTGCATGGCACGGGCTGGCAAATCCTGTGCTAGCTGGTAGCCTGGAAGATTGTTAGAGGTCCACTAACTGCATTGATATCAGCAGTTGCAAAGCGAGTGCTGGAAGCGGTGTGGGAGCTGCAACCTCACCTCTTCCTGCACCACTGAAGGAAGTGATGGCTGGAGGGCTGAGCACTGCCCTAGAGCCACAGCTACTGCTTTTTCCTGTGGGGTGCTGTGTAGGGACACCAGGGTAGAAAGACTCCGATTTCTTTGGCTCTGAAAGCACTTTGTAATAATGATATTTTGTTCTAATTATTAAATATTTTATTATCATTATAGTTATTATTCTTTTATTTTTAATGTGACTTAAGGGAATACCTGCTGGATCCCAGCTATGCTCGTCTTGTCCAGCAGACGGTGTTTGTGGCGACATACTTTTTTTATTTACATGCCCTGTACAGCCATGTAAATTGGGTGTCACTCTGGACCCACTGACATTCTCATGTGGAACAATGAGGGAATACGTGCCAAAAACGCGTCTGTCCCTGGCTGTGAATGGGAACAAAGCCTGGCTGTCAGGTTAGATGAGTCTGTCCATGGAAGAGACACAGGCAGATTTTCAGAGCAGGCGCGGAAGAATTCATTTAATGTCAAATACTGCTGTGGGATTGCTGTGTTTAGCTGTCACAGTGTGATGGAAGTTAGGGTTAGAAAAGTGTTCAGTCTTGCTGCAGGAAACTTGCGTGTCATTCTGAACTCTTGACTTGTACATAGGCCGGAGCCAAAGACACCCGTAGAGCTGCTCAGCATGTTATTTTTCTAGTTGAACTGAGCCAGGATTCTGGGACAGCGGTATCCTTACTGTCAGGGTGAGAAATAGTTATCGTATTAAGCTCTCTGCATGGCACAAACATCCAGGCTCACTTATTGCTTGGCAAAAATAAGTATATCAAAAGCAATCCCTTGTGTGTAAAACACGTATTTTGGTTAAAAACGTGTACTTTGTGGGATAGCAGGAACTCATTTTCTTTTGTTTGTTCTGAGTCTAGCATTGTTTCTGAGATTTTCCTTTTATGTGATTGAAATTTGGCTCAGCCCCTGCTCAGGGCAGGTGAACTTAGGTTGGGTTGCTTCCAGCTCTGCCCAGTCACTCTGAGCATCTTGAAGGATGGAAGTTCTTGAATCTGTGGGAAAGTTGAGTAAAGCTGCAGCACAGTCAACAGGTCAGGGCCAATCTTTGCTTTTAGCATTTGCTCTGAGGTGCTGAGGAGTTTGAGAAGGTATGTAAAGCTGTTTTACAGCAAAAGGTAGAGATACGATTATGTGTCTCTGGAAAAAAAGAGTGAAAGTTGCTCCTTTTCACGTTCCAGAGCTACTGTTTCTTAGTGTGTTGGTTAGAGTCTGACTTAAAGAGACACATTTTTAAGTGCAGAATACCATTTTTTTTCAATGCAGTTTGTCATTATTTTAACTCTCTGTGCAAGCAAGGGAGCCCCGCTCAAATTCTAGCTGGAAAGGGTCAGCAAATAATTTTGTTGTCAGTTTTAGCAAGTACGGGTCCTATGCTCACAAGAAGAAAAGTAGGCAACTGCTTCTCTAAAAATAACTGTTGGCTGACAGTACTGCTTTAAATTGCCTCTCTTCTGCCAGAAAGCTGTGTCTCTACATTATGTTAAACATAGGCCAGCTGCTGCAGCCAAGGAGTTAATCGAAATTGTTCATTAGGCCACGAGGAATCCCCGTGTGTGTGCACAGGGAGCGAAGTGGGACGTGGGAGTGAAGAGAAACCTTCCCCAGCGCCCTGGCTCAGGTCTGTCTGGAGTTCAGCCGTCCCCTGCCCACTCTGTCTGGTCTCTCCGTCTCATTTACCCCAGACCCACGCTTTGGGCTTGATTCAACCTGGGTTACACCAGTGTTGGCCGGCGCATGGCAGTGCTGCTGTCCGGCTGTCTGCCCGAAGCCTCACACGCAGCACTGCCAGAAGCTCTTCCTGCCTCGGGAGCGGCTGATGGGCGATGCTGTCTTCAGGAGAGGGGTCCTGGGCAGGGCGAACGGGGACACGCAGCAACAGGACGCCCCTGGATGGGCTGCAGGGCCCGGGGAGGACGCAGCGATGCTGCAGGTACCTGCTCCTGTGCTGGGTGGTCCCTTCTCAGCGGGGATGGAGCTTCCCTGAGGTTATTCCTAAAGAAATCTGCTGGTTTGGTGCATGCAGATCTTGTCAGCCAAGTTTGTCATTTTCAAACACTAATTATTGGAATTTCCAGATGCATGTTTTTCTCTCTGCTATTTTTTAGTGGATGACTAATGTCTTTTGATAATTATTCAACTCACTTTGCTACTGAATTCGTACTTAAGTATCATCAAAGACATAATTTCTTGTTTATTTTGGATGTCTTCGATGAAACTCTGGATATCAGTCAGTGTCTCTCAGCACTGCACCATTACATAAATCCTTAATGATTTACAAGTTTAGAAGTGACTAAAATAAAGTGAAAGTCTTTCCTCTGAATCTTCCCTTTCTTCCTGTAAGAAAAGCCTCCAGAAATTCCCCCCCCAAAACCTTCCATGAAATTAAGAGCATAAATTATCGATCTGGGAAAGGAGGTCATTATTTTGTCCAGTTTATAGTCCAAAACAAGGGGGGAGGCTGGGAAGATCAGTCGGATTTTTTTTTCTTAACCATTTCAGACATAGTTCACTCTTTACAAGGCTGCAGGAGCTGTTGAACCTTTGTTTTTCAGTGAGTTGTCTCCTTGGCTCCTGACACTACTACATTGGCTGGGACCGCAAGAGCTTTCAAAAGCATGACTTGCTCTGCAGATATGGGATTGTCTGTCCCTGCCATCTTTGTCTCCATGCTGGGCTTTGTGGTGAGAGTGCTGAGTTGTAGGAAATAGGTTCCTATTTAGCGAGAGGGGTGAGGTTGTGCTTTAAGAGGGCTGTGTAGGTGCATTTTTTCCTGCTTTCCCATTACAATTCAGGTTTTATTACTAAACTCGGTAGTGCTGTTTGTGAGAACAGTTTTATAAGAATATATAATGCTTCTTTAGTATTCATAGCCTATAATATCAGCGGGAAAATGCGTTCTATTAAATGCAGTAGTGCTTAACTACTTAAATTAAATACCATGATAGAGCCTTTGAAATTTGATAGATGGTGTCCGTGATTTAGCATGAGGTAAATTGTTATCCTCTTAAATGCTTTATTTATTTACAGGCACTTACTGGCCTAGTGTCTGATCACCTCATAAATATCAATGAAAGTAACTTTCAAACTTAACTCCTTTTAAAGATTTTACAAATAGGCACAAGGAGAAAACACCTCCTCCCTCTGAAAGAAGGCTACAGTAGAGCTCAGAATTTAATACAGGTTTCTTTTATAAGCTAGACAGCAGCTTTCTGACGAAAAAGTGTTCCACTGGAAAATACACTTGTCAGACTCAGACTGTTCCATGCAAGTACAGTTTGATGACTTTTTTTCTTCTTCTTTTTTCTCTTCTGAAAGCTAAGCAAGCTGCCTCAAAGTTGGAGCTTTTGGGTGTATGGCGTAGCCTACCATGTGGACAGCCTCAAGGCTCTCAGGGTCTCTGACTTCACGATTGCTGGCACATCTAGGTTTTCCAGAGCCCCATTTTGGAAGCAGATTTTAAAAATCGGGTTTCCCCGTGACTCGAAAGTCTGCTCCTGGCTCTTAACTTGGACCAGATGGTCCCCAAAACCAACTACTTGCTGAGACTGAAATTTAACAGAGCATCTGCATATCACTTTATGATCAGCTGGTTACAGATTATTAACAACCTGGATCAGAAATGGGTGGTTTATGCCTGTAGTTGTAGCAGGTAGCAACAAATCCATGCTGTCTGTCTTAGTAAGTTCCATTATTTCTTCTGACCGGAGAAGGTGAAAAGCAATCTCACTTGTCTGCTTGCCAGTCTTACTTGGCAGATGATCATGGAGCAACATTTGGCATTGATGAACAGGGAACTCTAGGAAAGTTACATGGTTATAGCCCTGCAGGGAAGTAGCTGACATTACTAAAACTGAATACATCGGAATTATATGAATAAGAAGACTGCAGGAAGGGAAAAGGGCCCTGCAACATGCCCAGTTGCGTTGCTCACAGTCTCAGTTACCACTTTGTAATTACAGAAGATCAGTGGAAGATAATGGTAATTGCATTGACTTAAATGTTTCTGAGCAAGCACTTAGTGAAAATATTAGGTGTCACCAAAGTTGGGGTAATCAGGGTACTTGAAATTGTATTAACAGTGCAAATCCCTAAATAAATACAGTAAAAAATCTTGTTATGTAGAAAATGTGCATAAATGAATGTTTGTGTATATTAAGATTGTTTTTCTTAAGTTGCCTCACCATATGAGGTAACTGCTGTTTACTTACTTCGCAATACCAGAGATGAAGAATTTTGTGAAAGAGAAAGGGCAAAATCATAATGAAGAAACCTTTCCTGAAACAATAAGCACTTTAAATCTGTCTCTAATCTGTATATAACATTTTAAAATAGCAATTTCTGGGAAGGAAGTACTAGTTTATAGCTAGCTTTAGTTCCACTAATCTATTGAGTAATTCCTCAGAATAGTTATACAGGTTGTAAAATTTTCCTTAAGATTATGAAACACAGCAAAAGGAGGCAGTTTTTTCTTTTTCAGAGGTGTGCCTTACTGGCTTTATATACACGGAGAGTTGCATTAAATGAATGTGACTTAGATTTTATGGAAGTGATTACTGTGCAGAACAGTTTCCTTTCTGTTTTTACCAATGAAATCATGGTAGGGCTGGTGTCATGTCCCTTCAGCTTTCGATAGAGACTCTTCTGAGATCCTTATTTGAAAGAGCAAATATTGATGAGGGGGATAAGATGGAAAAAAAATCATGTGGATCCATCATTTGAGAAGTTCAGTAAGTTCTCATTGCAGTAGGCCCTTCACCTGCATTTCACATGAACCCTGTCTGTCTACATGCACATCCTTGATTTTTTTATAGCAAGTCATTTTTGTTATGCATAACTGGGCTCATTTATTTGGCTTATGTCACGATTGGCATGATTTCACTCATACATACATGCAAAGTGTTGCTTGGAGACAAAGCAGGGAACAGTAATAATGCTACAAAGTGAAGAAGTGAAAACAGTACAAAGCTTAGAAGTTATGATGCAAAATGCTCCTCCATGTTCACTAATAGATTTTGTATTTAAAGGGTTGTTTTGCTACAAAACCCTGTGAGGTATTTTTTTTGGATATGGCTTGATAGGAGACAATTTTGTCCATTCTTTTCCTGTTGTTCACATGTTACTGAGTTGATTTTTTATTTCATGTCATCTTTAATACATAAAAGTATGTGTCACCCGAAAAACCTAATGATCATAGGCATACGGTTCTGCTAAAAACATACCACACTTCAAGATTTAATTATTGAAATGTATTTTGCAGTGATTTACTTTTTCCATCTTTATGATTCTACTTTTAAAACACTTTTCTGAGCAAAAATAAGAAATTGTCTTTTTTTTTTCCAGACCAAATGTGTGTGGATCACGTTACAATGCTTACTGTTGCCCTGGATGGAAAACTTTACCTGGTGGAAACCAATGCATAGTCCGTAAGTAAATCTAGTTGCATGTTATGACTGAGGTTTATCTTTGTCTCTGTATGTCAGGGTATTTTTAATTGTATTTCAGAGCTGAAATGTGTTTCTGTATGGTTTCAATAGCAGCTACACATCATTTCTTTGCTGTTTTAAATATTTTAAGCTAATATACAAAGTTTTGTGGGCTACAATACAGTGATGTGATACCAGTATTTAACAAAGGATTAATCTCATCCACATGTTCTATTTAAGGCTGTGGTAAAGCGATCCAAGGAGTGTGTTGACTCTCAGGAGCGAGTAGCTGTGGAATATGTTAATCTATTTAAGTAAATGGAAGGAGGCAGGGCCAGCAAGTACATTTACTCTGCTTGTTTGGACCATCTCCCTGAAATGTATACGTAGGGACATCAGTGTATACATATGTTCATCATGTTGCTGTATGTGTAGTCACACATAATGGTATGTTGTACCGTAAGCAGTTCCCGAAGGCTGATAAGATCCTCTTCACAGATACTGAGGCAGTTTGCTCTCATGGGAATTGTTACACTGCTGTATCTGTGGTGCAGAAATAAAGGGAGCATTGTAATGCTGCATCTAAGGCATCCTTCCTCCGGGAGGGCTTTGGGAAAAGGCACCGCACTTTCCCTTTTCTAAGGAAACCTGCCTATGTATTCAATGCGGTCTGTGATATGTTCCTATCGTAAGAGACTACAATCCCAGGTGTTAGCTGTCCGTTACAGAGACGAAGATGAATGGAAGGAACCTTCTTGGAATCCGTTGTATGCAAGTTAATGAGTTTACATGTGTTTTTGTCGTGGTGCTAAATACCTATTTTCTATCAGGTGGTTGGGTTTTCTTAATGTGTTTTGGGGTTTTTAAAGCAAGTTTTAAAGATATTTGTTTTATTTGTAGCAATTTGCAGACATTCCTGTGGGGATGGATTTTGCTCTAGACCAAACATGTGCACATGCCCAAATGGTCAGATAGCCCCCTCCTGTGGTTCAAAATCAAGTAAGTATTTCTTTTTTGTCTTTTATATTGCTCTTTTGAGCCCATCAGGCTGTTAAGGTGCTTAAGATACTGCAGTGCTCAGCGTTTAAGACAAATAGCATCTGAGTCACCAGGCATACATCAACACAGGAAAGACAGTGAGCGTAGCCTTCTGTGATGAAACTGAAGAATGACTCAGAAGCTACCTATTGAAGATGCTTTTTGTTGGCTGAGTTAGTTTTATTAGAAGTTATGTTTATTTGTCAGTTTGTAATACTAAATCCCAGTCTTAGTTTGCTTTCTGGAAAATGTCATATCTCTCTTCAACATTAGAGGTGTACAGATATGCCGTTGTAATGAGAGAGAGAGAGATCTCTGCTGGCAATTGGCTGAATTTATCTTGCTTTGTAATTCTGCTATCACTGTAGCCAGACACTATTCTATTGCTTACACAAGTAGGCCTACTGATTTGCAGCAAATTAATCAAGTGCTATAGGACTTCCTTGCCAGACTTGGTACATATCTATTGTATCTAATGCTGCTGACCTCATTAGAGTGACACTTCTGTAGATGCTGGAGGTACAGAACAGGTCAGAGTTTTTAAATGAAACAGCTTTTCCTCTGAAAAATTCAGATGCTTTGGAAACAAAAATTTTCAGAGATGACTTTTCTAGAAATGTTTGGATTTCAGTTATTCAAGGAATGTTTCCCAGACCCAGAATAAAATGGGTAAAGTGAAATTCATACAGTGAGCAAACCAGCTCAGTGGTTAATCTTGAACATCTGATTATGAAATAGGATCATGCTTAGGATAGTCTCTCCATTCATATATGAGATGCCAGCTTTAATCTCCACTGAACTCTCATTTGAATATGCTGTTTGTCTCTTTGAATATAGCTGGGGGAAACTTTTCCACACAAATGCCTATAACGGTCTGAACAACATATTAACTGAAGGCAGTGGGGAAGTCTGTAACGTTAAGCAAAATTATAATTCTTTTCATTTTGAATATCTCCCTGATCTTAGTGTGTGGCCTGCTTGCCCCTATATTCTACCTTGCTGTTTTCCTGCTTTCCTAGCTGAAGAGTTTTCCCACATAACCGACCACTTCAGTTTGTGGCTTTAGCATCCTTTTCATGCAGTAACAGTGGAAAAACAATAACAACTGTGGAATGTAATGGAATGGCACGTACTAAAATGGTAAATATTGTTCTTCATAGTTCAACCCCTCTCTCGTGCTCCTGCAATGCCTGTTAGGAGAGGCTGGAGTGAGGAGAGTTTGGAGCTGTGGAGCTCCAGAGAGTACTGGGAGGAGAAAGAGTGCAAAATCTGCACAAGTGTCTGTGTTCATGCCTGCCTGGATTTGCAGCTACTGTTTTACCAGGTGCATCTGCCTTGATCCTGTAAGCTAGTAAAGAAAAGCACGACCTTCTCCCAAATCCTTTCCAGAGTACAGAAGGAGAAGTACATCCCTACATCTGTTACATGTTTTGGCACCTTCGTAAAAGACGGGAATGAGTGGGCTTTAGAATTACCTCATTTTTTCTTAGGCCACACTGAAGTATTTATGAGTCAAGACTTAGAAGCAAAATAGAGTATGAGTAAAGTTACTGTTGTTCCTGTGGTTTTTTTTCTTAAAAATTGTACCATTTGTCTCCATAGTTTTAACCTTCATTGGAGTTGCATGCACAGATAAATGGTCCACAGAGCACTTTACTACTGTTGGTATGCAAGAAGCTTTTAGCGCCTATACCAGTTAGCTATTTTGGTTACTTTCTCTAAGTATGTATGTTCTACCAATTTTAAGCTTTAATCAGTGCTGGCATCCTCTTCTTTACACTACTGTATGTGTCTATAAGGCTCACATTAAAATTGCCTTTCTGTAAACTGTACCAAAACATTTAGCAGTGGAGTAAAAACATATAAACATATTGTTTATATCTTCCTTAATTAGTGCAATAGTTTCAGATACTTTTTTATGTGTGTGTTTTCACATCACCTCTACTTAGTAAAGCAAACCAATCCTAAGTGGAAAAGTGTCTTGAGTAGTTGTAGAGAGAAATTACTGCTTCTGTGCACTCTTGTGTAATAACTTTTATGACCCAGCACCTCATTAGGACTTACAGAACATACAATTTCTGAAAGTCATTTGCTGTGTTGGCACTGCAGACAAAGCCCATGAATGCATATTTACACAATAGACCACAGTGGCTTAGATCTGCTATTAGGAAACAAAGGAAACATAAACATAAAAAATACCATTTGACATCAAAGGGTTACTGTCAAACTCACATTGGCTACAATTAATATTTTGTCAGTATATGCATCCATAAACCAATCTATTAATCACACTTTAACAAATGAGAAAAAATTCTACTCAAGTAATACAAGAAAATCAGAAGTGGATGATGTCCAATCAATATGCTGGTGTAATTACCATGCTGACTGAGTCATATCAAATGATCTGTCAATTCATTTTATACTGTGTAAAAATCTAGCTAATGCCAAAAGTCAGAGTATTGCAAGAGTGCTAAGTTAGGTGCCTTGCCCTGAAAGCTGGCAGGTAGATAAATGCCAGTTGTCTTTTTCTGTATATGTAGACGTTGCTTTACATCTCAGGTTTAATCAAGTTTGTTATATTTAAAGTACAAATAACAGATAGAAGGTAAAAATACCAGGACTTCACGCAATTAAAAATATGGGCCCTGATACATGAGATATGCTTGAGTCTTCCTTTGAATATTTTAAGCTGTATCTGTGTTTAGTACTTAAGAAATCAGTAGTGATTACAGGTTTTAATTTGTGCACAACCGTAGTCAGAAACCTAACTCAGAGTAGCTCTGACAGGCTTCATGTCTGCTGGACTCAAATAGTGCAGACTGAAAAGCAAAACATAGCCTCTGACTTTGATTCTTACGCAGGTCACTTGTTGGGACTTTTCTGGTTACGAATCAGCTTTAGGAATCTGATTCGTGGTTGAAAAGATCAACTGGTGGTTTTCTCAGCAGGGATTTTCATGACATCAGTGAACTTGCTGGCTGAGTAGTGGTTGTTTCTCAGTAATTCTTGAATTTTTGGGGTTTGTTTACAGTAGGCGTGGAGATAGCACTGCCACATGCGGAGGCATCCCTCAACCTGCTGCGCGCGAGTCTGACGCTGCAGTGCACAGGGTGGGGAAGGCAGTCTGCCCTTTTAGGCTGGCTGAGGCAGAAAGGCTTTAACTGATGGGGTTCTTATGAAGGGAGATCCGTGGCTGCAGGTGGGTGCTGAGAGAGCAGCTGAGGGGAGGGGTGCCTGCTGCTCCCAGCAGGCTGGTACACTGCCCAAGCTCAACACGGGGCCTGCTCCGCTCCCCCTGCCACTGGCTCAGCTGAGCACAGAGCTGGTCAGTCAGTCAGTGCGTGCTGTCACAGCCATCCTTCTGAGGTTTCCTCAGAGATTGGGCGGGAAGCCTTGAGGCTCTCAGGTCGGCACCGCAGAGGCTGCTCCCTGAGGCGGTGTGGGAGATGTCTGCTCAGCCAGAGCTCAGCCCCTTGATTTATTCTGCTGCTGTCAGAGGTGGTGAAAAGCCTCGATTTTTGAAAGTTTCCAAAGTTTTTGAGGCTGCTGTGGGTTTTCTCAGGCAGCTGCTGCCTCGCGTGGATGCAGCCCTGCATCCCGGCCTGGTGCTGCCTGCCATCTCCTGACTCAGTCACTCGACAGAGAAAGCATGCTGAGCATCTGGGATGCAGTGAGGCCATCATTCCTTGTTTACAGCTCCTGGCAGGCAAAGCCCTGCGTCATGCACAGCCAGGCTGGGAGCGTTTCCTCGGCAGTGGCATGGAGAGATGAGACAGCTTCTCCCGTGGAGTGCCCCGGGCTCCAGGCACCAGGTTCTGCTCCTCAGGTTTTTCACCCCCATATTTTTTAGCTGATACTGCTGAGCTGATGGTGTGGGTGTGTTACCTTCTGTCTGCTTAGTGATCCCCTGAATGTTTTGGGAGCAGTTGTGATGTGGTGGTGTGCTCTGTATGGATGAAGTTTTTGCTCAGATTTGCTTGGAATTTACGAAGACAGTCCGAAACTGTGATGTTTAAATGCGCAGCGTGTCGTTTCTCTTTGGTAATCAGTACAAACATTGCCCACACACAGTGTGCATGGATGTACTTGATCTTGCCGTCTCTTTTGCAGGTTTATAAAGCTGCATTCCTGCCGTTGCCTCTGTTTTGATTTGAGAAATTTCCATTGCAGACTGTTTACAAAACGAACCTGAAAGAGAATGATAATTTATTAAGAGCAATAACTTGTTAATGTTAGCAAGAAAAGGCAAAGCTGTAAGAATAGACTTACCATCCTTACAGTAATTCCTGTGCTTTTTCCTCTAGTCTCAGTCAATGCAGTACCTTGGGACAGGTTATTTCATTTAGTGGAATATCTCTACTGACACAGATGGAGTTGTTGATATAGCTGAGGCTCTGGACCTGCAGTAGTATGCTACTTTTCAAAAATGCAGCCTTAAAATCGTCATCTAAGCTCCAGACAGACTTTTGCATGTTTTTCTATAAACTTTTGGAAGGGTAATATTTCAGAATAGTCAGTATTATTTTGGAAATACTGTTTTCAACATTCCTGTAAAAGACAACAGAAAATTGTTAGTTTACTGACTCGATGTCACTGATTTCATTGCATAGTAGTAAGAGGGAAAGATCACTGATTAGAATAGCTCATTTTAGTAATTATGATGGGTTGTCTCAGCATTCTCTTCTGTAATGATTTTAGTTTAAAAAGGAGGAAGAAATATTTTACCTTGGAAAAGTTCCTTTGAGAAGCAGTAAGACAAATTATGGAAACTTTTGTGTGTGTGTGTGTGTGTGCGTTATGTGTAAAACCACTCCTTATCCCAAAATGGGGAAATATACTTTACTGTTACTTGAACAAATAATACGAAAATCATCATATAAGCTACTGTTAACCTTTTTATCTCAAATGTAGTTCAAACTATTTAAATGGCTTTGGTCTTCATGTGGGAATGGAAATTAGCTCTTGGCATAGCTTGCTCTAATTGAAATCAGTTTGTGGTTTTTAAGTTCCTTCCCTGCTTGACAGATGATATCATTTCCTATGCTTTTTGTAATCCCCTCTGTTTTTCTAAGATTGTATAAAGCTAAGTTGAACTACACATTTTAAAGAAACTATACACCTTTTTCTGACCTACTTAGGACATTGTCCAAAAACCTTCACCAGATGCTCACCCTGTATTTGCAGACAATTTCTCTTTTTATTGAGGAATGTTAGCACATTTTTGTTGCCTGAAGTACATCCAAAGATGTATCGTAAATATTAGACACAAAAGAAATGTGAGGTGGAGTGCTTACCTTTATAATTGAAGAATTAAGTGTACCGGTGTTTCAAATGCTAGATTATTTTAAATCCTTTTTTTATTTGCATGTTTAACTTGTATTCTGTGGATTCATATCTCTGTAGATGGCAATACAGTTAAAATTATTAATTCTGCTTTTAAAAAAAAAGATTCCATTCACATACTTTCAAATTGTAAAAAGCCATACAATGCTTAAGGGCTTTGTGCAACAGGAAAAATTCAGTGGTTGGCATGGCACCTGTTAGCAGCAGGCTTTGGCAGTACATGCAATTTGTATTTTTCTGACCTGAGCATTTCAGACAGCATGGGGTAGGTATCCAGTGCTCCATCACAACCTCCTAAAATGCTGATCTCCCGTAATCCTATCTGGGGAGGAGCCTTTCATGTGGTTCCTGTTAAGAGGGAAAGCATTTCCCGGCTGCGTACTTGTGTGCCTGCCCCTGTTAGCAGCTGTGTCAGGCAGTGGGAGCTGTGAGGAGGACTTTGCCGAGAGGCCTGCCTGCTGCTCTGTGCCTGATGAAAAGCTTTAAGTTGTTCCTGACCTCTAGTTAAAAAGCATATTTGTCCTTATTATTAGAAAAACGCAGCACATGCTTTTATGCTTTACTGGCGTCGGACTTGGCCCGCATGCTAATCGTTACAAATGGTGGGGCTGCTGCTGAGGAGAGCAGGCTGTGCTACTCCCCTGCCTCTGCTCCTGGCAGGAAAGGTCTTTGGCTCTGGGGAAGTGCTGTCTGTGAGCTCTGCAGGCACAGGAGCTAGCAGCAGCTTTATGCAGCGGTGGTGTGAGCCCATAGAATTACCCTGTAACTTCACCTTCTTGTACAAGAAGTCCTACCTCGGCAGATCAACTTCTGATACTGTGTGTTCTGGCAGAGCCAGGCTGTCCTCAGGAGCTTTCTTATTTCTTTCCCTTTAATGGTTCCTTTTCCCATTGCCCGTATGATAAGACTGTTACTCCTTGGTGATATCTAGCAGAAGTTCAGTACTTCAGTACTCTTTTCAGTGATGAGTGGAGACAGGACGAGGGGAAACAGCTGGAAACTGCAGCATAGGAAGTTCCGCACAAATGTGCACAGGAACTTCTGTACAGTGAGGTGACGGAGCACTGGAACAGGCTGCCCAGGGAGGTGGTGGAGTCTCCTTCTCTGGAGATGTTCCAGACCTGCCTGGATGCCGACCTGTGCGACCTGGTGTAGGGAACCTGCTTTGGCAGGGGGGTTGGACTCGATGATCTCTGGAGGTCCCTTCCAACCCCTACAATTCTGTGATTCTGTGATACTTTCCCCTAACTGATGATCTCTTTGCAACACTGGGAACTAGGAGATGAATTCTGCAGATTCATGCTTTGTAGGAAGCGCCGCTGTCTTCAGTGAGTGAAGGTAGTGTCAAATTCTTGCACTGCAGCTTGTAGTTCTTAGGAACTGTAGATCAGTGTTGTTTTCTGTACTGCTATTTTAAATACATCTTAAAATATGCATCTTCTGTTTCTAGTACTGCTTTCTAGTTCATATAATCAGTCCCTGAAGAAATCCCCTAGCAGATAGTTGTATGTTTCTGCTTGGCTTGGTTTAACTCAGGAAAATCTTTTTTCCTTTCAAGTACAACACTGTAACATCCGGTGCATGAATGGAGGTAGCTGTAGTGATGACCACTGCCTCTGTCAGAAGGGATATACAGGAACGCATTGTGGACAGCGTAAGTACATTTTATTAGTAGAGATACTATATATAATCAAGTAATTCTAAGATATGTGAACTGGATGCCTTTAACACTAAATTTCAGCTGGTATTGAGCTTGTTTTTGATCAGGTACAGTGGAATTTTACAGGAAAACACATGACTTTGTAATGAGTGCCGAGTGAATTCTTTCTGATCGGTGCTACTAAAATAAACATCATGTGAATTCATAATAATTGGATATAACTTGATCCTGCAGTTCTCACACTGCCATAATTCCTGTTGACCTCCAGGGCTTTACACTCACTAGAGCAAGAGGCCATAAATAGAGAATTTACATGGGATTCAATTTTCATCTTAGATAACATTGAGCTTTTTAATACAAAGCCTCTTTTTTATTTTAGGGATTTATCTAAGAGTTGGTTCTTACACTCTACAAGTTTCACTTATTTTGATATTGTCTCGATACAGTCGATCGACATAGTTTTTGTTTCCTCAATCAATCCTGAGCCAACAACATTCCTGGATTTGCTGCTTGAAGCCTCTCCCAAACTGATTATGGTGGTCCCTTGCTGCTCTTGGCTAGAATGCTGTGAAGAAACTCAAATAAGGATGTACATGCTGCTTTTAACCAAGGCTGTCGTGTTGCTATCTAGTGAACTATTGGTCTGACAGAGAAAATGTGTTTAGCTTATTTAATGAAAACCTTTTGTGCTCTGTCAAAGTCAATGGCACACTTTACATGAACTTCAGTGAGACCAGGAATTTACTCTAATAATCTGGAAGAGGATCACATGGTGAAAGGATTAAGAATTATATTTCTGCCTTCTCTGTGAAATATCAAGTGGATAAAAGAGGATAAATGGAAACGTTCTTTCTACTGCAGTGAACGTGAACAGAACAAAGAATAACATTACTCAATGAGCATCAAATTGTACTTAAAAACCCTTTTTTCATGTGAATGTTACATTTTCTGATTATTTTTGAAGGAAATTGCTTTTGGATTTTATTATGAGGAAAACTGGGCTCTAGTGACTGTGTAGTTCAGGGAATCATGGATTAACTAAATCAGAATAGACACTGATTGCATATTGCTCTCCTGTTTGGTATCATGGATTATTAAACACCAGTAACAAGCCTTTTAAAACAGAATTTTTATTTTTTTAAATGATGGCAGAGTAAGTGAATGCATGGTTAAATGTGCTTGAATATCGGGAACACCTCTGAGAATTTGAAGGTGCGTTTTTCACCTGCACCTTCTATGAGCAATCTCTACTTTTTCTGTGCTTCTTTGTTGAGAGTTTGAAAGAGACGTTATTTCAAAGTTGTGGAATTGTCAGGTCATCAAAGAGGCTCTGAGAGGTCAGAGGAACTGTGGTTATTAGCATGTTTACATTATACCTCCTTGAAAAGATGAATTCATTATACTAATGAGTCCAGGAAATAGCAAAGGATTCTAGAAAAAACATGTCCTGTTTTTTACTAGTCTACCTGAGCTGGTTGGGCATGTAGTTTCCTATTTTTCTGGGAATAATATAGTAAAGACTACTTGTACCTTCCCTTTGATACAGCTGTCTGTGAAAATGGATGTCTTAACGGAGGAAGATGCGTTGCCCCAAACCGCTGTGCATGCACATATGGATTTACTGGACCCCAGTGTGAAAGAGGTATGTGGAAAAGCTGACAAATGAAAAATATTGATGGTTGCTTTTACCCAAGCTTTGATTTAGTTATTAAGTCATCAGAAGAGCTGTTTGCATCTCTCTGATATGTTTGCTTACCAGTGATAAGTAGCACCTTGCCTCTGTGTTTCACGTGTTATATTATGGCAGAGGTTATTCAGTTCTGCTTCCCATCTTGCACAGCTGTATTGTTTTCCAACTGCCAACTGCCTCATCTGGTATATGCTTTTTGTTTCATGACATTCAACCAATTTAGTTGTTCATTTGAGAGAGATACAGCAAGGAATACTGAGGCATAAGCCTCCTGTTAAATTTTATAATCTTTAAAATAATACATTTTCATTTGGTAGAGTTAGCAGTTGATCTATTTCATTGAAAGTCTCATTCTTCAGCAAGAAGAATGGAAAATGTTGTCTTTGGTTAAAAGCTTGGAGTTTGGAAAAATAAAACCATGACATTAGGTTATGGTTGTTTTGAGTATTTCTACAAATCTGTTGAATTTCAAGCAGTTACTGTTTGTTTGTTCTCCATGGGTGAAGGTTTGAGCCTTCAGTCTGGAGCTGTGCAAGTTCTGAACGGGGTTATTCAATGCTGTTTTTATGTTGCCTAATCTGCAGTGGCCAGTTTGACTCCACCTGATTGGGCTGAAGCCTGCTAACAGCTTCAGTCAGTCCCTCAGGGCTCCTTCCTAGTGTCGGGTGGAGTGTGAAACTGGTGACACAAAGCCATTTGAGCCAAGTCATACTGTCATGGAATCCCTTACATGTCTTTGAGCACAATTGAAGTGGAAAGCTGTAGTCTGTATGTGCCATCCATGAGCAGTTTTTACTTAGAACATGTGCTTGATCCTGTAGTTATCAGTAAAAGAGAACATACACATTAATATGGTGCAGTATTTCTAGTGAAAGATCACTGCAGTACTGAGGCCAAGTGATAGTCATATCTTCCCAGAAAACCTCTGACAGTTGGCTTCTTTCACAGGGATTCTCTCCAGCCTCTCTACCTAGCTGAGCTAATATGTTCCCCTCCTCTAAAAAAGGGTGTGGTGTTTTTTTGGTCCCAGAATCACATTATCCCATCAGAAAAATGTTTTCTGAAGATAACTTTTCAAGTATAAGCTCATGCTGATCTTAGTAGGCTTGCATTGTTCAGCACGTGCACCTGTGTGGTCATTAGGGACTTGTCTGGCTGCATATGATTTTACACATCTGTCAACTAAGAAAGAGATCCATATTTTGGATCTTGCTCTGGAATGTTATATGGATTTGTGATGTTCCCTAGTGGGCTTCTGATGTATATGCGTGGATGGCCATTTTCCAATAAATAAATTGACAAGTTTCATGCCCTGCAAAGAGAGAGATTTCTTCTTTTTTTTTTTTTTTTTTAAATAACCGAAGCTTGGAGGGGAAAAAATGGGAAATTACTCAAGAGAAATAGTCTCTGAACCTATCCCATTTCTGGGAGAAGTAGGAGAGGCAGATTGTTGTGAAAATACCATTTCTCAATATAAATGTGATGTGAAGTGCTACAGTTTTGTGACATGCATATTTTCCATGTGTTTGGCTGTGGTTTGACTTCTAGGATATGCCATGCCACAGGCTAACAGTGATGTAAGTAATTTACCACTGCATATCACACAGTGCTTTTCTCTGCAAGCACTGGCTAACAGTAAGAGTGGCAGAGTGTTTGTGGTGTGTATGTCACAGAGCCAGGTGTACTCCAGCCATTGCTGCGTGTCGTAGCTTAGAACTGTCTTGACTAAAAAGTGTTGAGGCAACCAGATCTAGGGAGGTTGTTCTCATAAACAGATATGGAAAGCAATGAAAATGTTCCTGGTGTTTGAGTCAGTTTCTGAAGTTCAGCAGCACATTGCTTTGTTTTATGTCTGATGTTTTAATTTTCCATACATTTGGCCCGTATTTGTAAGACTAATTAGCTTGGTTGGTAGTACCTCAGTAAATGCTGACCATATGATTGTTAATGAATATTTACAAGACTTCTTTGTCAATGGTTTCAAATACATGCATAATGAAAGAGCTTATCTGGTAAAAGACCTACTGTTTCACAGTGCAGCAAATTCCATCACACCTGTGGCATCAGCAGTTTTATGTATTTATTTTTTCGGGGAGAAGCACTGAAGAGTTTCAGCCCACAAATTACTTTTTGTGTGGCTTAGAAGTGTTAATGTTGGTATAAAGCTCCACAAAATGTGATCAAAAGGAGTTTTTACAATCACTACTATCAGTGGGGTTCCTCTTCATGTTCTGGGAGAGTGCATATCATGTCACCAGTGAGAAACGCGTTGTGAGGGCTGGACTGATAACTGCGATGCGGCCAAGTCCGTCACATGTATCATTAGCTCCTAAGCTGTGTCTGTGTGCTTGGTGCCCTTCCAGAGCAGGGGGAGCCTCCTGAGCACACTGACAAGTGTATGCAGGTGTATCATAAACACAGTGGAGCTGCTTTTCCTTTGAGATAATGTTCATCAAAAAGGTGAACTTGACGCAAGCTGAACAGTAAAAAACTAGTGGAGTTGGGAAATGCTTCCTACAGCAATTTAAGATATGTTTAATATACACAGTCCAGAAAGGAAAATATTTCATGCATATTGACTCAGTTAAAATTTGAACTTTAACCATTCATTCTGGAAGGTGCTGAGTTCTCTGGCTGTGATCCGGTGATGGGCTTTGACGTGCATTTAAATGCAAACTTGAGATGTCAATGTGCATAATGTTATTCAAATGCTTAAGGGTCTTGCTGGATTATGGCCAAAGCTTTCAGAGTCAGTCCTGAGTTCTGAGAGGTGTGCCTGAGTTGTGTACTCAGCTTGCAGCATATCATTTAGTCGTATTGCTGACAAAAATAAATCACAGGCTATAGAAAAGTTAAGGTGCAAGCAAACCTAAATTTCTTCTGCTTCTTCTGGGTTAAGAAATGGATGCCACCTTTACACCGTTTAACTTTCAATAATGAATGAGGTACAGATTTTGCAGTTCCTTTAAGAGTCACTGAAGAGACTGAGTCAGAGATGTAGCTTAGTTTTCCCTGAGGATGATTCAGAACATCGCCAGCTCTTTTTGTTGTCTGTAAATAGAGCCTGGGGAATTGAGCTAGCTACATTAGTTGCCCACTTTGGAATCGTTTGAAAACATCCCTCTCTCATGCATTTGATGAAAGTCCTGAGTGATGTCCAAAAGAGATGTTACAGACTCAGAGAGATCAGACATCCCAGTCAGATTTGATAGAATGATGTCCTCCAAATTAATGCATAATTGCAATCTCGATCTCTTTGAATCTCTTTTCCTTTGGACGTTTGGATAATTGCAGAGTCACTTCCATAGAATATAAAATCGTATATTGTTGTTATTCTGCTATTGAAAAAAGTGTAGTGAAATGTCCTTTTCTTTTTCTGTCTGGATCCAGTTAGAGGAACACAGTGGAAGCTTAGAATGTGTTACAGCCCTGTTTGTTTATTTGAATGCTTATGACAACATCAGGGGCTCAGTCCTGCTGCATCTTGGAGTTCTGCCACTCGCTTCACATAGGAGCTGAGTAGGGCCTGATGTAGTTCAAATATTAAAAATGTACCACGTGTGTTTTGTGTTTTTCTGGACTCAGAATATGAGCAAATGATTGCTTTTTCTTCAGACAGAGTTGTTTCTGTACTGCTCGCTCCATGGCAGGAATTTTTGCCTAATTTTTAATTATATTTGGCCATTATTAAAAGTTCCCAGAATTAATGCCATATGTAAAAATATCTTTCCCAGAGCCTCTCTATGAAACTGCAGCCGCTGAAAGTGGTCGAGAGTAGTGTAGTGCAATGTGTGTTTTCTGCTTTCTAAATATTACAACGAGCAGAATGTTTTCACAAAGAGGACACTGCACCCCTTAGTGTGCCCCGTCTCTGGTATTTAGTCTAAACGGAAAGTAAATAACAAAGTGTAGATAGCAGTAAAAGTATGTTCCCAAAGCCTTATGTGGCATTTAAAGTAGTATTGCAGCATATGGTAGCTGGCAAACATTTGAATAAACTTGATTTTTGTAGCTGTCTTCCAAGAAACACATCTGTTGACATAGACGTGTAGTTTCTTCAGCCCTGCAACATGAATACAGTGTGTACAGTATTATAGCAGCAAACTAAAGGATGGCTAAGCTTGAAGGCCTGGAGTAAGTATTCTAATGCACCATTTTCCCCTGAATCCATAGATTATGAAAGATTGCTTCAGGCTGACATCAAATATATTTAGTCACGGACTGATGTTTTACTTTCTTTATTAGAATTTTAATTCATGTTGCCATCCTTAGTATCTTTCAGTTCTAAAACAGGAATTCATCATCGGCAGCTAAGAATATCTTTGTGAAAAAAGTTGAGTTGAATGGATGAGGAGCTCTTACATTTTTTTAAACCAAAGCCGCAGCTTAACACTGAGGAAGTAAGTCTATACAGAATTAGTATGTGTGATTTAAGACCATTTAGAATACTTAGCAATATAATCAATAGATCTTTGGACCAGGACTAAGCTCAGTTTGTTTTTGAATGCCAAAAAGCGTTTTTAGGGTCTTTTGTATGTGAAAGCTTTTCTCCATTGTTCTGCTTCTTGTGAATACACTATCCAGCTATTGTGTGTTGCTTGCTCTATACATAAAGCATCTGAAAATACCACATAACGCGTTTTAAAATGTTCTTTAAAATATATGCTTAAACCTTAATCAAGATCCATAAATGATTCAGTACATATGGGCTTAGGTCTCTTGTGAGATGTAAGGACTCCAACTTTTGTACATGAAGCTGAACATTTACATTTTGTTCCAAATTGAGTTTTGGTTTCAGTCAAACAAATCCAGAGTTTTCATTCAGCTATTTGGCAGCCCTCTCTGTATTTCCATGCCTTCCTGATTGGCTGCTAAGGGCACTGACCTTTAGATGTGCAGCAAGGTATTGCTTGGCCTGCCTTTGTATTTTGCTTTCACTCGGTTTTAGTTGTGACAGTGGAGTTGCATACAAAATGAGGAGCCCGTGCTTTGGTCAAGGTAGAAACACTTATTAAGTGGTAATGGCATGTGTTAATACATTTAATTACCGTACAAACATTTGAATGAAACTGTTGTGTTGTTCTAATTGGTGTGATTTGATTCTGGCACAGAGGTCATGAAGGGACTCACAGGAGGGTCACTGAGATCATTCTCCTGTACTGCAGACAGCTGTGTTGCTGCACCCGACGCCTACGTCCAGGTGTGCTGGCAGCCTCTGGGCACGCCTTTGCTCCACAAGAAATTCATTCCTGCTTTCTGCAGTCAGGGGCTGAACCTTGTGCTGGCTTTGTTTATGTGGTCTGCTTGGTCATGCCTTAGGAAATAAAGAATGGACCCTGTGCTTTTGTCAGAAGGGTTTGTTGAAGTTACCTTCACTAAGAGATGCCCATGTTTGTTTGGTTGTAGGATGTTACATTAACATGGATGTGACTTTTCTGTACACAGTAGAGGTGGTTGAAAGATAAAACTTCCTGAGTGGCCTGCACTGCTGGATTTGTGCTCTGCAGAGCTCCAGGGAGAACTGGGAAGAATTTGTCTGATGTTGTATCACAAAAGTCAGATTTTCTGTGTGTGCTGAGAGGCTGAGTCAGCTCTTGTTGATTTTAGTTGTCGTTGCAGCACAGCATTGCATTCGAGGCCTTCAGGGTAAATGTCTTCAAACCACTCTTGCCTTCTTAGTACCATCACAATATTCTCCTTTTTCAAATGTCAGCTGTCTCCCCATTTGTAGGTCCCTGTGAATTGTTAAGAATGTAAAGTAGCTCAGTTACAACAGAAAGAATGAAAATATTGGTACATATGATTCCTCTTCAGGTTTGGTCACACGTTTTGTTGGTGCTGTTTGTTTTGAAGTGATTAAGAGTTTAGTTGTTTTTAAGACTGGTATTTTCTAAGATGGTATTTTCTAAAAAGAAAAGAGAATTCTTTTAAAATCTCGTAGGTCTTACCTAATGCAAGGATAAACTCACAAGGGCATTTCCAAGAAAAACAGTTCTTCTATGTAGGTCAGCTAGGAAACGCTAATGAAAATACATCTTAAGGAAAGGTGCTCAAAATGGTCAGTGTTACTGTTATGTCATATGTAAGTTGTCTTGCAACATATTTGTAACAGAGTTGAAGAAATCTGTTACATTTAGAAAAATAGCTCATATCCTACTTCAGCGTAGAAGTTACAAAAAGTTATAGGAAATAACTGCCTAAGAGTGGTTGTAAGGACAGTCACTTCTGCGTTTCCAACTGGCCTCAAGAAGTTCAGGAATAATGACTGAGTGGTTTTTATAATTTTTTTCAGTGACAGCTTGTACGGTTTGGCACTCTGGAGAAATGCTGTAGGAAAAGAAAAGAGGCCTAAATAAGGTCTAAAATGAAAGAAGCCTTAAGAGAAAGATCACTTTCCAAACTCTGCTATGCTGTAAAACAGTCTGGCTTTGCACTCCTTATCCAGAAAGAAAAAAAAGAGTCTCTTTTGGAAAAAGAGGGAATTTCCTTATGTAAAGAAACCAAGACTCATTTTTTTTTCTTTGTAAAAAGACATGTAAAAGCTAGAGATAAGGAATTAAAAAACAAAACAAAACCAACAACAAAAGGAAAATCTTGAAAGTTAGTGAAGTGTGTGGGTGTACGCACAGATACGCAAGCACACACATGTTTTAAAACAGAAATAAGAAAGCACCTGGTTCTGGATTGTGGTCTTACACATTTACCATGTGTCTGCTGCTGGTATTGCCCATGCTGTGCTAACACAGGTAGACTGGCATAATTGCAGCCTCAACTTCAGGTTGCTGAGCCATGGCCTTAATTTTCTTTTCCAGTGGTATAATTCCGGTTCCAGCCCTCATTTGGAAGGGATGGATTCTGCATTGCTTTTTTCATGAATGTTTAGTATAGCATGTGACTTTTAACTTGACAAACACTAGCTTGCTGGGTGATGCTGGGACTGTGTTACAGTGGCTCTGTCCTCATCAGTTAGTGTTGCAAAGTTTACCAGGTGATCTCCAGGAGTCTCAGTAGGGTCCTCACCTCTTTACTCCTTGGGATGTGACTCTCTAACACTTTCTTTTCCTAGACATAAGTGCTGACAGCCATAGGGGAATGGGAGCTTAGGAGAATGCTTGCAGTTTGTCCTTGGGGAAGTGGTTGCTGGGGCTTTATGTCTATGTCACTGTGTGTGAACATGGGACAGAGCCCCTGCTCTGTTGTGCTGAGACAGAAGGACCTCACTGACATTGCAGCAGTGGTAATAAATTTAGTGATATTTGATTAGATTCACTGTATTGTTGTTTGTTTTTTTTTTTCTTTTGTATAGATAGTGATTTCTTAGCTCTCCTTAGTCTTGAGATTAAGCCATTGCTTTTGTAAGATGAGATGCTTATATTGCATATGTTGTTCCCACTGCTCGTGATAGCCCTATTGAATCTACTGTAAGATAAGTTTTCAGCGATACTGGGGAGATGGGTCACTCAGTGGAGTGACTCTGACATACCAAAGATGCTATTCCCTTTTTTTGTTTGTTTGATTTTAATAAAGCTGTAAGAATTACAGAAGAGAGAGGGGATACTTTCTAAGTTTTTCATCTTACAGAATCACTCTGGGCTGGAAGAGACTTCCTCCTGTTTGAGCAGAACCAGAGCAGGTTGTCTAGGACTCTGTCCAGTCACCTCACAGAAAATGTGTGAAATGTAGTTTAGCCTGTGATTTGTTGCAGCACATCCAATTCAAGCCTGTTAGCCATTGAAGGAAGATTCAGAGCTAACTCTATCAGGACATTCATAATCCTGGATGTTTTGTTTGTTGATAGTAGTGGTGTGTGTTTGTGTGTGTGCTTGGGGGGTACGGAGAAGGTGTTATTTATTTGTTTTTATTTGTGCTTTATATTGTCTGAAGTGTATTTGACAATGATTCGTTGAGGCTGTGAAATGAAAGTATATATTATTGCCTAATAAAATTCTGAAAATTGAGCAATTTGTTTAAAAATATGAAATGAGCTGACAAACTTACACTGCTCTGTGGGATGTGGGATAGGGAATGGTTTTAACTCCTAATAAGGTCAGTACTACACTGCAGACAAAGTAGCAGGTGATGTTTTCTGCTTGCACTTGACAGTGGCTGTACTTCTGTTACTTAAAATAAAAATATCAGACCAATTTGCTACAGAGTCCCATGTATAATCAGATCTCTGTAAGGCTACATATTGGGGTTGCTGGTGCGCGCTCTGTGACTGGGTATTGACAAGCTTGACTGTGAGTGGAGAAAGGAGGGCAAATTTGTAGTAGAATTCAGGGTAATTGGCAAAATTGTGGACATGTTCTTCCAGTGAATATGAACAATCTATGCACTTCAAATCCACAGAGGTAATTTACTGGGCTGTAGTACTCGTTCATGCTCATCACATTATGCCTGCTATGCTGGTGTGTCACAGCATCACATTGTTCTTAGTGCCGTGTTTCTGTGATTCACTGTTTCTGTTTGTTTTTCACTATGAGATTTTAGCTTGAAAATACTCTATATTGTGATTGGTGCAGTTAAGGAGCATGCAAATAAGCAAAATCATAGACATGCTTTGAGATTTTTTCCGCTGTCTTGACTGTTAATTTCATCTGAGTTAGAAGGAAACCAGGTCCCGAAGTCAAGTGGGATTTTAAGCTCACAAAAACTCCTGTGTCTGCTTCAGTTTCTGAGAACTAGGACAAGAAAGAAAGCAAGAAGCATTTGCTGTGAAAAGCATGCTGTATAATTCCTTTAAAGTGCAATTAGGATGAGTCTTACAGTGAGACACTTTGAAATGCTCCTCGAGAGCCATTGGACGTGTCTCTGTGCTGGAATAGTATGTCCAGACATTTCAGCTCAGCTGAGCAGTATAAGTTACAGAATACTACTTAAGCCTGAAATGTTTATAAGAGGTAATAGTAAAACCAGCAAGCAATGAATTATAATTGTCCTGCTGAGATATGATGAAAGCCTTTATGAGAATCTCCATGTCCCGGTGGGACAGTATGGGTGGTAACTTGGAGAGATCCGCAAAATGGTAGTATGACAGCTTTACAGTCGGATTAATACAAGCTTCAAAAGAAACCACAGGGTCAAAAATGGCTTCCAGACTGCAGGCTTGAAAGGCAAAAAGATCTGCCATTGAAATGGTCAGTTAAAAAAGGGAGAAGTGTTACGTGCTGTGAAAGGAGAGTCAGTGTTAGATCAGTGACTCCTTTAAGGTATAGTTTATTGATGCAGATACTATGTGTAGAATAGAATTTTGTGACACAGTGTTACTTATCCCAGGGACTTGATTCTTGAGAAATAAGAGGACAGTTTGTTGGTGCCAGCTTCTTGAGGGGTTAAAGTAAGGAAAGATATGTTTTGTTATACAGAAAGTCACAAAGGAAAAACGAAAGAAGCAGGTGAGGTAGGATGATAGAAAGATGGCGGAGGGCATCTAGCCTAGCACTTTCATGCATCTCACAGGAAGAGAGCATTGAAAGCAGGTTGAGAAGTTTAGACTGCTTCTTAGGCCGGGAAAACCAGCAGAGATGTGCATTCCATCCATCTGAATGGCTCTCCTAGTAAAAACATGGCTAGACGTGAGCACGGTCCAGGAATGGCAAATGATGAATGACTTAGCAAGCTACCTTGCTGGGTATTTAATCTGTGTGGTTATCTAAATAATTTGAAATGCTTCTCTTGGCCTGTGTCAGTTCTGGGCAAAATGAAGTGCCATGCATTAAACCTTGTGCTATTTCAGCTCTAAGGTCCCAGCAGGAACCCAACAAGATATGGCTTCATGAAAGGTGATACTATATTAAACTAACAGTACAAGTTGTATCAAACTCAGTTCCAAATTCAATACAAAAAGTCATGTTTTTAGAAGGCATTTTGAATCTAGCACTAGCACTTCAGTCACTTGCTGATGTCAGTATTAAAAAAATGCTTTGTACAGCTGCTGACTACAAGGAAGATGAGAGGTTAAATTGGGTTAGCGGAAATGAAAGGCGTGCAGTGGAAGAAATATTAGTTTCAGAATGTTTATGGAATTTGTCATTAAATAACAGAAGTGTTTAAATTGGAGGGCCAATTTAAAGCATTCATTTAAAAAAAAAAAATAAAAAATTTTCCCCTTTTTTGTTAAACTGAAATTATTTACTGAGGCATAAAAGGAAACATCGATTTTCTTCCCTCTCTCTTTAAAAATAAAAATAAGTAGAGGTGATGGCAAATCACTCTCAGTCTCTTACTCTTCAAACTTTCCTGAGCTAGGGCCTGAGCCACCAACATGTATTAGAATAGCTCTGCTATTCTTACTACGGTTGATTACAGTTCTCTGTTATAAAGGGTGGAGGCACTTGGTTGTTCTCCAAAGAAAGTGAGTAATAATTGACCTAATGTACAGAGCACATGAATAACATATTCTTTTGGTAAGAAATTTATGTTTTACAGGGTGTGCTAGAGTTCACATCCCTTTTTCACATCTTCCAAAAGATTTTAAAATACTCAGCTGCTCTATTAAATTTCTAATTCAACAAATACTCAAATACGAAGTATGCATTAGATAAAGCTCTTGAGTTGAATCCAAACATTGAAAAATCTTTTAATCTGTCTTGAAAACAGCTGTTCAGAATTTTGAATAGAAATAACAACTTCCTTCAGCCTATATCGTCCATGTCTGCTTCAGTCTCAAGCAGGAATTTCTTTCTGTTACTGTGATGCAAAGTCTTGCTGCAGTTCCAAGGATTCAGCTATCCCCAAAACATACCAGAATTGGTATTCTGCCCTTGTTGAAATCAGTAGAAATGCTTCCTTTGAATTCAGTGTGATAGAGGACAGACTAAGAGATGAGTTAGTTTTGAATCGTTAATGTTAGTTGTCTGGAGTGTGGCTGCACAAGGCCCTGCTGACATCTGCCACTGTTTAGAGACTGCTATTGTTCTTAGTGTATGTTAGCTGAAGGAATTCTTGATATGAGAGGTGTGTTTTTCAGTGTCTGAGATCATTCAAACAAATTGGATAAATGTATGTTCTGCATATCCACGCGCACATTCACTTTCGTTCTTTGTTCATAATACTTGGGTAATCTTATAAAACATTATGTCATGACTCCTCACTGAAGAGTACAAGTGAAATTTCTAGGCAACTGCTCATTGTATCCAAAGAAATACCAGAAACGTTCAAGATGGTTAATGTTACACTGAGCATCAAACCCAGTAATTATTTGCCACTTACTGTAAGCTATTGCCAAAACCCTGCGGGCAGTGGCTTTTGTTTGTTCCGTGTCTTTGCTTGGCTATGACCAGAGGATGGATTATGCTTACATTTCATGCACAACAGCAGCTACAAGAAACTCATATCGCTTGTACAGACCAATACCATCTCCAATACCAACTGTACATACAAATACCAGTAGCATCAGTTCAAACTCAGATGGTGGGAGTCCTGTAGTGTTCAGGGGAATGAAGCCTGGATGAAACCTCTTAGGAAGGAAGTACGGAGGTGATTGAAACCCTAGTGAAGTCAGAGAAAGGGATGCCCGGGGCCTTGGGTGGGCTTTGAATCAGACCTCAGAGTTGATGCAGACAGACTATTTTCTGCCAGATTTTAAGAAGGTACATGAGATTAATGAGAAAGCTCTGTGCTGTAGTACCATGCATTAATGTCAGCTAGTAATTCTGGATAAAAGCTCACAGACATAAGCCAGAAATACGAACAAGCTCTAACAACTCTAGAAGGCTGCTATTTCTGGCTCTAAGGTACAGAAACACTGCTACTTGTAATGGTGTTCATTTAACAGCAATTTGGGGTTTCAAGATGATGAATAAGATATTCTAACAGAATAAACAGCAAGCGAAACACTTACTGTCTCTTTCCCTTTTATGATATAGTGTTCCTTTTCTTTTGGGCTTATGTGCTGCTTACACAATCTGTCTGATATTCTCATTTCTAAAATGTTTCTTGAGCGCAGATATGCTAATATACATTGGTTAAAGCATAGAGAAGTGTGTATGTGTCCTCCAATAGCTTTTTTGAAATCCAAAGGCCCTTATCATGCACTTCAATTGGATTCATGTTATACCCAAATTTGAGCACATGGACTGGAGTTTTGGGCCATCCTTTTCCCATGAGGTGATGTCCTGTGCAGATGGAATGCTCAGCATGCCTATGACTTTCTGCACCTCATTCAAAGCAGGGGGGCAGCCTGATGCTCACATGAAAAATAAATAAGATCACTTCTATGAGCAGGGCTTTTAATCAGCTATTTAAAATAAGCTGATCCCATTTCCAATTCCTAATTAAATGAGGGAGGGAAGGAGATCAGAATGCTGCCAGGCAGGAGTTCCATCCAGTGGTTATCTCATTTCAAACATGTGGGCTAAATTACATTATCTTTCTAATTTAGACTTATAGTATATTCACACACTAATAAAATGCTGTTGTGTAAGGGCAGTTTAACCACTGCAAGCATATTTTATTTTATAAGACTACACTATTGGATGATTTAAAAACATTTTTCTAATTTGAATTTTATTTATCACAGGCATAGTTGAAGCCTGAAGCTTAATTACTGAAATAGATATTTCCTTACAGGAATGGTGTAGATAAAATATGTTATTTCTGGGAACAGTCTTACTTACCTTTTGGATATAGTGCTCAATACCTCTGATGATCAGGAGGAAGCGTCTTAAATTATGAGCTTTCTACTGTTTTATGGGAATTTTTTTAAAGCCACCTAAAAGTTTTCCCACAGTGCTGGTTTACAACCAGCTGAAACCTTAGACATCACTAAAAACAGACACCGTCTGTTGTTCCATTAGCATTGCTTAGAGTGATGCATGTGTGTATCAGTGACCAATTCTTAAAGGTACCCATCTATTAAAAAGAAAAGAAGATATTTCCTATATTTTTAAGTACAAGTTTAAATTGGCACTGTTATTACTAAACCTTGCAGTTTAGATAGGTGCCAGAGCTCCCACTGAGGAACTCTGAACTGCTTTGTACTGTTTTCTGTACACTTACCCATCTTAACTCCCAGCAGTAGATAGGAGCTGCATCCTGCTTACCACCTCCATTCTCTCTTACCAGTTGTGGGAAATCCTGGGCTGCTGTCCATTGTGTGCCACGCTCTTATGCTCAATTCCAACAAGAATTTGACTTCCTAACATTTAACATACTCTTTGTCTCAGGCGCAAATCTGCTTTTGGCCTGAGAGCTCAGGGAATCACTGGGTTCCTAGCAGTTTAATACTGAAGTTAAAGCCCATTGAAATTAAAAGGCAAAAGATACTCAAGGATTTCAGTAGTGTATCTGAGATTCTATATCCAGAAGGGTAAGTGAAGCTTTCCTAGGTATGGATTCCCTCACTTCCTTTCCTTCCATTAATCCTGACGTATTGATGTAAGCATCTTTACATCAGTACATGCTTCACACACTGCTGAGTTACAACAGGAAGATATGTGGGAGAGAGAAAAATGAATGGGATGTGCTTAACAATCTGGAAACTGCAAATGGGACATGCTTTTCTAGCAAACAGTATTAAACTACATCTTTTACTGCTCATTAATTTTATTCTAGTTTTGAAAGATGCCTTAAGATGGGGACAAAATTAAGCCTTGATGTGGTTTACTCAGCTCCAATTCATTTATTCAATTGTTGTTCTTTCAGGGTTGGAAATATTTCAAAAGACATCAGAGGTACTGGCAATCCATTAGCTATAGTGCTCGGTTTTGTCTCAGTTTTACTTTTTTGAGATGGATAGATAGCAATTGCCTAATTTGACAGACAAGCAGTATGTTGTCAGTGCAGTTGAATCAGGCCATCCTTCATTTCTGAGTCTTTTTTTTTTTTTTTTTTCTAATGTAGTTTATCACTGGTTTAGTATTTCAGCTACACAAATAATATTTTGTACCTTATCAGCTTGAAAATATCGAAAATGAAAAAATATGGAAGTCAACTCCACAGATGGGGAGAGTAGGGGAGGAGGGGAAAGCCCTCCTGGAAAATACAAGGTTAACGTCTGTGATTTCTGCAATCATTGCTTATTCTTGTGGTCACCTGAGTGCTTGTTAGTATGTAATATTTCAGAGTGCATATTCAGATGGAATACTGAGGTCTGTTGCATCAGTGGTAAACTCATTGCATTGCTGTGAAGTTCTCGGGCATCTTTGTGCTTCTCAGCATGTGAAGGTGAGCACTGTTGGCTGCTCCTGTTCTGCTTGATGTGCAGATTGCCCTCCTGGATGTTTTCTCCTGGCTGGCTGCTCCTCACTAGTTGGCTCTCCAGGCCTCCCTTTTCACTAGTTAGTAGGCCAGCCTGTCCTGGCAATAATCCCTCTCCTTACTGGCTGGTGAAACTCTCAGGCTGTCCTTTTCCTACCCTTCTTTCTCAGCCCTTCTCACATGATGCCTGCTGGTTCCCAGTGTTTGTCTCTCCATGTTTTTGTGCTTCCACTTGTGTTGGATTTGCTTTGATCCAACCTGTCTTTGCTGCCTTTGTGTTTTTCTTCCCTCTTCTTTTTGCTGTCTTGGCTTGTTAGATCCTTGGAGAGATCCGCTCTCTGTGTTTGCAACAGAGGACATTGTATGGTTACTAATAGAAAACTGAAGAAATGCTGTAGGTTGGAGTGATGGTTGTTTATCACTTTTTATTTACTATAGGATTTTTAAGTTCACTTATGAACCAATCTGTGCTTACATAGAAATGCCTATGGTAAAGCCTTAACTGAAGTGTCTTGTGCTTCTGTTACATCTTTCCCATAATCGTGAATTATAAGGTGTATGTCTAAAACTGCCTGCCATTTCCCTTAGGACTTAGAAATGTGTCAATTCACTCTCCTGATTCAGACATCACAATTATAACTGTAGTCTCAAAATGCTTCTCTTTGTTCATGTGGGAGAATCGTTTTCAGGTGATCACAGCAATGGGAAAGGCAGTGCAGCAGAATTCATCGCAGATAAAGATCTAGTGCAGAAGATGCTGTGAGAAAAAAAATTCTGTGGCCCTTCTTCAACTTGTTTCAAACTTTGTTCTGCAGTCAGTTCAAGTAACAGTTCATGCTAATGTTACTTGAAGTTTTGTCTGAGTTAGGAGTAGACAAGTACATCTCCGTTGTTAGATTCTATAGCCTCATGTCATCTCTGCTCAAGAACTGCATTAAGTATCCGTGGTTTTGTCCCTGTTTCACTCAAGTCTATTTTTAAGTGCTTGTGCTTTTTTTGTGTGTGCCAGTTTTCTTTCTTCCTGATTATGGGATGAATGTCATAAATCACTCTAAATACTGATTAACAAGTCAGTCTCTAGTGGTAAATACACGGCCTTGTCCATTGGAAAATACTCTTCCCCTCCCCCTTCCCCCCCCATGTGCTTTCTCCTCTCACATCAGAAATTTGAATCCCACGTGAGAAGGCACTGTTCCCATGTAGCAGCCCATTCCCTTCAAGTGAATATCATCTGTCCTTCTCCTCTATGATTTTTAAAGTTTTTGGATTGCTTTTACACATGTGTGTCCAGTATAGATATATTTCTGTATAAAAAATAGTTCATAGCATCTATTGAGTTGGAAAATTAATTAGACGACCTAATTGATTGTGCATGAGTTCTTCTGTGGAATGTGTTCTGCTGCTGTGTTGCACTTGCCCAGCACAGAAAATCTCAAGAGCTAATTCTTTTGGTCATTTATTACAAACAGACAATTAATTGAATTTAAGAAAGACTTGAAGATTCAAAACACAAAAAACATTATGCAAAAAATCTTTTCTCCTTTTATTGCAATAATGCCAAGAGGACAGAATTCAGCTCAAAGCTTCCTTTATCATTCACAGAACGCACAAATCTGTGTCCCAAAGGCTGTGTAGTCTGAAGAGGAAAAAACCTTACAGCGTCCAGAAGTATTGGCAGCCCTACGTTACATACAGAGAGATTAAGTCACTTGTGTAAGGGTATACAGGGAGTCTGTAGTGGAGTCTGAAACTGAACCCAGGTCATCTCAGTCCCAGCCAAGTGTCTCAACCACAAGACTATCCCTCCTCTTCAGTATGTCAGTGTAGAAAGTAGGCCAAAAAGTAGTTTCCATCCTCTTCTACACAGCATTTTGTAAGGCTGTGAAGTATTATGTATTAGACAGGCATCTGGATCAACAGCAGTTTCTACAGATTCTTTTATCTGTAAACAGCAGCAAAGCCTGTTAGTGTTTTGTACATTTCATATAAATTATTATTTTATCTATATTTTATCTGTATTTCATATAGTTAAATCTGTACATAGCAAACTTAATTACAAAGCATTTTGATGATTTTTAAGAATGGAAAATGTATGGAAAAAGTATTTAAAGGACTCTGCGTTCTGCGGCGCTCTTCATTTTCACATGTTTAGGTTCCACTCCTGTTTGTTTATCCGATGAGGCAGCAGTGATGTGCTGTACCAGGCTACGTAGTACACAACATATACTGAAAAAGGGAGGCTTGGATGGCATAACAGGCTAATTCACCCATGTTACCTGAAGGTTAAGTACTCCTATGTGGGGAGCTAGTGATGCTAGTGTTTTCCTGTCTTACTTCTGAGAGATTCCTATTCTATTGAGTACTTTCTTGTCTTCTCTGTATATCCAGTGTTAGAAAACTTGTGCTGAAACATTTTGTGCTTCAAATGGAAGTGTAAGTATGTGAGGAGGGAATGCCATGGATATCCATCATTATCATTCAATTACGAGATTCTTGTATGAAATCAGCATTACTTTGTTGAAGTGCACATGTTTTCAGGAGTCTGATGCTATTCCCCATGAGGGTATAATGAATTAATTACAATTGGTGTGTGTCACTTTCAGTTGAGCTGGTATGGGCTAGCTTTTGGAAAGAGGCTTCTGATGCAGAGTGGGTCTCTCCCTTATCTTTATCCCCTTAGTGGCTGTTTCTTTGTGTGGCAGTTTGTGCATGCATAGTCACAAGAAATGAGCTTCCCCACAGAATCACAGAATGGTTGAGGTTGGAAGGGTCCAGTGATGGTTATCTGGTTCAGTCCCCAGCTCAAGCAGGGACACTTCCAGCAGGTTGCCAGGACTATGTCTAGGCGACTTTTGTGAGTATATTCCTATTAGGAATGTATTCCCAAGAATGTACATTGCTATAATCACTTCCTGGGAAACAGTTTTGATTTAGTTTTGACAGGCTGTTTAATTGAGAATTGTCAGGAACGGTTTCTCTAATCCTTAGAAACCCTTAAATCCTTAGAATCCCTTAAAAACGTGATATATGCAGAAAATTCTCAGACATTTGAAGCCGTTCATTCTTTCATATCCACCTCTTAGTGCTATGCAAGGACACACGTTCAACTAAGCTGTCAGTGAAGACAGGAATGGCAGAACATCTTGAAGAAATAATCTGCCTTTACTTGCTTTCATTAAATGATAATGTAGCTGATGTTCGTTGGCGCTCTCCAGTAAATATAGAAGTCTAGAAGCTCTCTGAATAACTTAGATTTTCTGCAGCTTGTTCATGATGAACAGCTTAATGCTTCAGTAAATATTAAAAAGAAAGTAATTATGAAGAGAGAGCCTGAGGCTCGCTGAAAACGTGTAAAATCCAAAGACCAGCAGAATGCTAACTGAGAAGTAGTCTGTAGCAGTATCTACTGGATCATACAAAACAAAACACGCAAATAAAAAAGTCCCAGTGATTAAATACATGAGTATTAGTACCTCATGTAAGTGTAAGTATGTGAGGAGGGTACACCATGGGTAGCCATCATTTTCATTCAACTAGGAGATCCTGTTCTTGTATGAAATCAGCATTGAAAGTATTTGTCAGTTGAGCTGGTAGGGGCTGGCTTGAAATACTTGAAAGTATTTGTCAGTCAAGATCAGATCATTTCCCTTCATGAAGAGAGATGTTTCCTACTTCTGGCAGTGGCTATTAATTGCATGAAATAATTGCAGTCACGGTATGTGTTCCATAACATTTCAACAGAGATACCATCAAACTTACACAGAGTTAACTAGTGCATGCCATTATTGTGTTTATATTTGGATCACTATATTAGTGCAGATCTCGTATGCGTAGTTATGCAAAATGAGCCAGGTGCTGATCATGATTGTATTGGTGTAAACACAGAGTGATGCCACAGTTTCACTGAGGAAGGATCTTCCAAAACAAGAGTGGCATGGTATTTCAAGTTGATGCATTTCACTGTAGAGTTAGAGATGAGACATTACTGCCTGAAGTAATTTTTTGTACATTATCAGTTTAGATTTGTAACACTTTATGAGATACGAGGAGAGCATAGTGCAATCACTGCTAAAGTATTTATGTGCAAATGTATATAATGCACTGAATATTATCATTGTTTTTCTGATATATTTTTAATGCATTTAGCTAGCTATTTACAAGGTTAAACTGTGTGTTCAAAATTTACCCAAAAAAGAACAGTATTAGTTATTAAAAGGAAAATAAAGGAGTATTGACATCATGTCAAATCTGTCATCACTAAAGTCATCACTAAAAAATGTGTATATGAGAAGTACAGAGAATGCATTAACCCAGACAAGTGCCTGGTTGAAGAGATTTGGTCAGGGAGCTGGCTGCCATTTGAAGAAGAGTGTCTTTACAGGAATATGATCTACATGCCCCTTGCTTTTCCACTTCCATAATTCCTCAGGAGTGCTGGTCCTTTTTAGTTCTGGAAAAGAGGGAGCTTTCTTAGGGCAAGCCAGACAATTCCTGGCAGCTGTTGGGAAGGAGTAAGAAGAAACTGTTGATTGCTCTAATTACCTTGTTAAGGAGCTGCCAAGACCTTAGAAGTTTTGCATTCGTTAGGACCACAAACATTTGTCCGTGTGTCATTATGATAATATATACTTACCAACACCCCAAACACCATAATTACATTTACTGCCTTCCCTTTAAGTTATCCACACTGAAAGAAAGTCGACTTCTTGCTGTTCCTGCTGTATGTTTACTCTTCGTATTTCACTTAGCTTGAATGGTGAAATTGGCTTTCCTCCATTCTCTCACCTCCCTTTTTTATTTATAACCCATTTTCAGTCCTGGGCTGAGTTTGATTCCAATGATCTGCAATTGTATTTTGTTTCATGACGCTGCAGAGAAACATTTATATACTATTCCCCCCTTCCTCTCCCCCACAGTTCTTTCTAATGCATTTATACCACTCCTTCTTTTAAAATGTGAGTAGTATGTCTTTAAGTCCTGAGTGTTGCATTGTCTGAAAGCATTTTCCCTTTCTTTGGATGTCGGTCTATTTAATATACTGTAACTCATTAGGGTCTATTTTTCTTACACAGTTTGCACTACTTTTGGATGGTCTCAGCTATTTTACAGTCAGTGTCTTCTGGAGCCAAAGAAAAAAAGCAGAGCCTGTCTACTAGCTTTGTCCTTACCTTGCTATTTAATAGTTAATACTTTGTGGTATGTTAAGACTGTTTCTATAACGTGGCACTTCTTAAGAACTCTACTTTTTAAAAAGTAGTAATAAACTTCAGCCAACTTAGTCTTTTTACGTGAAACTTCCAGAGTTCTTCCATTGAATCTATTCTTCTGAACAATCACCCGGTCTTCACAATAAATGTGTCACCAATGTTAGTTACTTTTTCTGCAAAAAAAGAGGCATTTCTTTTTAGCCTGTGAAAGAAACTGGAAAAATTAAAATCTGTAAAGAAGTGTTCTTTTGTATCTCACACAGCAAAGTAGAGTTTGTCAGGTAACTGTTTATTCAGAAATGAGAGGTTGTTCTGCATTTAGCTGCATTGCTTACTGTTTTCTTCATCACGGAAAAGGATAAAATGTGGTAACAATTTTCTGTATTTGGACTGCAGCCGTACATAATTGGGAACAACAGAGCTACAGCCTTGATTTTGGTGAAATGCTTAGTCTGCGTGTTGGATTAAAATGTGTGCAACAAATCACTCCAATTCTGTAATAATTTTTTGAACATTATTTTTTTATTTTATTATGGTAATGTTATTACTTTTCAGTTACAGACTTAAAGAACTGGGTCAAGAATAAAATTGGCATGAAAGTAGTTGTATATTTGTTCTTGAAAATGGATTGCCAAAATACTCTTTTAAATGGCCAGCCTGAATTGTTCTGTACACCCACTGCTGCTGATAATGTTAGGCTTTTGTGGTTAGTAAGCAGTTATTTTAAAGCCCTGTTCTTTAACCAGTATCCTAGGAAGACTAGATAATATTTGTTAGATAGAAATGTTAAACAGATCGTCTGTGCAAAAAGGCATTTGTGAAGAAGCTTACAGAATGGAAAATAAATCTAGGCTGAAGTGTGCCAGCAAGTCAATATATGAGAACAATTTGCGACAAGCAAAGGTGAGGAAGACGTGCAGAAATGGGGTCGTCAGATTCATGAATTAGAGGATAGTGTTCCTAGGTCTGGGATACATAAGGCAGGAACTAATTTTTGTGGTTAACTAATACAGAACAAAAAATTATGATACTGGTGGAAGTTATTTATTGCAGGTGTTGGATATGCCTCCATGGATGTTTTTTCTCTTGTTAAATTAACGAGAGGCAACTTGGAGCAGTGATCTGTCCACAGCACAGCTGTGGTATTTTGAGCCATTTCTACTGCCAGATTCATACCTCTGCCTTACAGCACTGACCAGGTGCACTGGTTCCCCAGTTCCAGTGATATCCTAGCAGTAAACAGTGTTAAATCTTAACAATTTGAGCTCTGTGCTGAACTGTGCACTGGTGCAGCTGAGAGGTGGCCTTGTTAATATGTGAAGCCACCTCTGGCACTGGAAAGCAGCAGACAGAAGTGACATGGGAATACGTTCTTCACATACCACAACTAAATCCACCAAGACTCATTGGTAAGAAGCTTGGGCACTGTAGGACATAAGGTTTAAAATATTTACAAAGTTTTTTCTTTCTTTCTGAACACTCTCTAATATCTTTGCCATGTACTTTCCAGCGATGACACATTCAGATCTGACTAGGATGAGTAATGGTGTCTGGCTCAGGGGAGGAGGGGACAGAGGAGAGCTTAACAGTGAGTAATTATTTGAGGAAATGGCCCATGTGGAAATAAGTGTTGGGATTGGATGCATTTATCAACTGGCATTTCAGTGTCACCTGCAAGTGGAGACTTACCGTGTCTGACTTTTGAAATGGTTGGAAGTCGGTGCACTGAGCAGACACAGGGCAGTTGTGTTGTGGGTCTCTCTTGATTCAGCCTGTGAGGTGAGGTGTGTGATCCTCCCCTGCTAAGCAAGGTGGAAGTAAATAGTTGTTATCCCATGGATTCCGGACCATGATCATTTACTTTTCTGCCCAGTGCTTAAAAGCCATGAAGTCCTGTGTAAATGTAAAAGGTGATTTCCAGATAACCTAGGAACAACTGAAAGGGTGCACTTTATAAGTGAAAATGGAGCACAAGCGCATCAGCCTTTCCCATTCCTCTGGCAAGGTGTCATGCTAGTTTGCGTTAGTTTCTTGGGAAATGTACGCCTGTAAAACATTGTCTGTTCCCTTTGTCCTTATCAGGAGATGTTTTCCTGACTGAAGGTACATAAAACCACTTTGACAGACATTTGGAAATTTAACCTGAAATGCTCAGCCTTTAAAACTCAACGTGCTGTGGAGGTGCTTACTGCTGCAGCTTGGTTATGTTGTCTTACTGTGTCAGTTCTGAGTCTTCCTGTAATTCTTGGCATTTTACTGAAAAAAAACCCTCATTTCGAGCACAGCTTCCTGATATGTGGTGTGGTGTTTATTTTCATCATCTTTAAATGCATTGCTCCTTTTCTGAAGAGAGTAAGATGACTGAAGTATAGTGAAAGCTGTATTTTTCTATTATCAGTGTGGTTGTTTGTGTAACAAAGGGAAAGAGTTGTATGGTTTCCAACCCAGGTAAGAAACAAGGCTTTCTCAAAGAGCTAAGATGTAAGCTTCTCGTTATATCTATGCTGCTGTTTGTTTCAGATGTTATATCGGATTACTTGATCTACATTTATTTCATTCCGAGCTTTTAAGCTTGGGAAAAATGACAGACATTTTGTTTGCACAAGTATAGCCAGGTCAATTTAGAATCTCTGAAGCAGGTAAATATGATGATGTATGCAGGCTTCCTTCTCTTCCATGAATTTTTGCTGTAATTCAAATAACCAGCCATTGGACATTTATGGAAACTCCTTTGGAAATCTTGTCATCTGCTTTTTTATTCCTAATCTAATTTTTTTAATCTAAAATTTGTGCTTTTCTCTTGTACTTCAAGAATGCCACTGGAAAACAGAATCACTTTAAAATACTTTTTTTTTTTTTTTTTTTTTTCTATTAGAAATACACATTTTTTATGGTTAAGAAAAAAATAAAGTAGAAATTTCCCTCTTAAATAGCTGAAGATTTTCCCTCCAGTTGTTTTTCCTTTTGCCCTCTTCTGTGTGTTCAGTTTGCTTTATTTCACAGAGGGCTTTTACTGGCACCATTGTAAATGAGTCTGTAGGTTTGTTACATTGCTTACTGAATTGGGTAATAATAGAAACTGTTCACAGCCTGGGTTACAGAAAGCATTGTTAGATAAATTCTTATTTAGATTTGCTTTTCCTTTGGGAAAGTTTGTTTGATGATCTGGTGGGCAGTTGCTTTTGACCAGCCTTACTTCAGAAGTTTCACTTGTGCTTCATTTTCTCTTTTGCCTTTTGTGCAATACAGCACTGTGCAGGTTATATTATAAACAAAGCTTCTCTCTGTCTTTCCCAATAGATTGTAGCAAAACCTTACTTATAGTCTATCCATTTCGTTAGACTGAACAATTTAGTTTCCTTTGCTATTAAAATATGAGGATAATTTCCCAAATGTTATACTTGAGCACAGAAGCACAAATTTGCGCAGTGGGATCCCTGACTTTGACACCTGGAATTGTACTTACCTATTAAGTTGTGCACTGTGTTAAAAGGACACTGCTTCTTGAAACTTAGACTGGCAACCTTGTGAACATTGTTCTTTGACTGTATGAGATCGAGTTCCTAATGAGCATTTTCAGGTACAATTACTTGCAGTTCTCTTTTCCGACTGCAGACCAAGCAGAGGCATGGACTGTCAAGTGGATTTCACTTGGGTTACGTTGTGACCAGTGGACAGTTCTGAGCAGGCTATGTAGAGTCCTGTGTTCCTGCATTGTAGTTCTGTCTCACTTCCAATCATCTCCTCACAAAATACTAGAAACAAAAACACTACTTAGTGGGAAAGTAAGTTCTAATAAAGATGAGATCTACAGCACTTTGACTTAGAACCCCTTCTTACCTTTTCTTATTCTGTGCGTGATAATGGAATATTATTTTTATTCCTTTTTTTCCCCTGTACTGAATAAAAGGAAAGTTGTCCATTTGCATTGCTGAGTGGTTTCAGTTGCACAGTAGTCTCGGCTGGATTTTGGGGCTCATGCAGAGTTTACCCATATGGAGTGGTAGCAGCTAACAGGAATGCTTCCTTCCTCCAAGCAACCTCCTGGGTTTGTTGTTCAGACTGTGCTGTAGCACGTGGGACTGCATGAGCTGTGTGTGCTGTGTGCTGAGAACCAGCAAAGCAGCAGTCATTTTGTCATCATCCACGATGGCAAGAAGTGGTGTTTTCCTGTTTTGAATAATATAATCCTGATTATGGTAAGATGATTGGTGGCTTGCTAGCATCTCATTCTGTGATCAGTTTATTTTAACAGGGCTGGAAGAATCTGTCAACCTCACCAACAGGTGACTAAGTTTGTAAAATAAGGCTGTAAATTTGAACCATCAAGTATTCTGTATAGAGGGTTTATATGGGATGAATATTGGAGGAGACTGAGCAGAGTTTCATTCAGCATCCTTGCACTGGCATAACTGCTTGATATTGGTTCTGTTTGCTCAAAATTGTATTTAAACATTATTTGTACATGAAATAGGATATTGTTCTTGAAAACAAACTGCAGTTAACATGAAATGAGAGCTTGAGAGCTTTCTGAGTTGAGAACTTAAGAAGTGTATCTGATATTGAAAGGCTTGCACTATCCTGGTGTTTCAGTCTCATTGGTGCTGTCCAGCTTTAACTGGAGCAGTTACTGGTAGTTATTGCTCCGCTTTGTTTTGATCAAAGTCTGACAGAGTTACATATTTCAGTCACCTCTCTGATGGCTTTAGGAACATAAAAGATCTTCTGTGAGGATAACAAAAATTGTCTGCTGATTATGGCTAAAACAGGAACAAGGTAGATCAAAATGCAGCTTCATTCTTTCCCTTAGACTTAACAAACTGGATTCTCACATGATGTACACTACCCTCATTCCATTGCCCTCTTGCTCTTTCTGACACAGGTGAACTTAAAGTGCTTTTAGAGTTTCATCTGTCTTCTCAGTTGTCTGAGGTTTCTTTATAGAAATAGCTAAAAAATATGTGAAGAGGCAGATAAAATTGTTAGACAGCCATGGCTGATGCCTTACTGAATGTTACTTGCACATGCTGAAGTTTGCATTAGAAATACCATCAAACATTGGAATCATCAGCTGTACATCTTTAACATGTAATTTTACTAAAATATTGTCAAGTCTCAATATTTTTCATTTAAAATCCTGTTATCTCTTGGGGAAAAAAAAAGGGAAGTATTCCCACCTCCCCCTCCTCTTTTCAATTCCTTATTGATAACTTGGAACCTTGTATTTGAGCTTTACTCATAAGGTAGTTTGAGTAATTGCAGATTAATTGCAGTCATAAATACATAAGGGAATTTCATTGTGACAAAGTAAAGATTAGGATTTTAAGTTCATATTCCATGTTAGTGCCTTGTAGCACTGGCTATGTAAGTTTTACAACATCTTCTGAAATCAGCATAATTCATAATTTAAAAAAAATTAAAGGGAGATGATGTAGCTCAAGGAAACTTCTTTACTTGTTATACTACTACCTTCTCATCCTGTCACTGTTTTAGTGGAATACCATTTCCTTTTTGTATGGCTTACGCTTGTAACATGTAAAAAAATCTTCAACTTGATATTAAGAGCGCTTTAATTTTAGAGCTCTTTTGATTAAACCTCTATAAAAACATTGGAATTCAAGTGAATGTGGATTTCCCTGTGGTTATAGGTCAGTAAGTACGTACAAATGATCTTCTTGCCCCTTTTTTGGCCTTTAGAATTTCCCATTCGGAACCCAAAAGAAAATCCTACTTGTTAAGATTGTGGAAGATTGTATTTGAGAAAATAGGAGGAAAGTTGTACTCAACAGAAAACTGAGTATTAAGAGCAAAATTTATCAAGGGAAAGGATTAGGTTAAAAGAGATTTAATAATTCTCTATACTGAAATGCTATAAACTTAGATAATAACAATTAGAGGCTGGAATAGCTTGGTTTCGAGTGCATATTTAGCCTATTTCTTGTTGCTGAAACCTTGAGGAAAGATTTGCAATTATTTGAAAAAAAAAAGATAAAAAATTATTAAAAAAAGTCGTATTTCGAAGTCATATTAGCCGCTGCTAGGTCATTTATAGTTTGAAAGCAAACAATGGTAAATGCTGATCCATTCATATTCCAACATAAAATACAAGATGGGCTATTCATTGCTGTCCGATGTGTGCTTCCACAGGGAACAAAATGCCTCCTCTTTTAACCGTCTATATTTAAACTGTATGGGGACAATCTACAATAAAGGATTTCATTCTTAGGAGGTACGCTGGAGTTTTCACATTGACAACACCAAACTGTGGTGTTTCTAAAGAATTATCATCTGTTGTTTTAATATTAGAAGTTTTAACGTTAGAATTTTTGCATTCAGTGAAGAGATATCTCTCTTAGACCTTGTTTTGTTCAAAATTAGACGAGACTGTTGATCTATTTGAGGGTAGGAAGCTCTGCAGAGAGATGTGGGTAGGCTTGGTCAGCCATGTCCAGCCCATGGGCTGCATGCAGCTTGGAGCAGCTTGCACTGCAGCTGCCCTGCCCTGTGCCATCATGGTCTGCTCTTCCCGCCAAGCAGCCCGGCGAATCCCCTCAGCACAACCAACGGCTGTGCTATGAGCGCCATCCGGGCTGAAAACAGGGCATGGGGTGCAGTGCAACTAAAAGACGGACCATGCCTCTTTATCAGACTTCTGTGAGACCTCTCTTAGCAGAGAGAAATACCCCTCACTTCACAATCGTGCCTTATTTGTGTCATCGCTTTTTGGCACTGCGTACGTTCGTGAACAACTACTTGGAAGGATGAAGTACAGGAAAAGTAAAATTTCATCAAAAATTGCTGACAAACACCTTGAGAATTCACTGAGAATTGCAGCCACTGCCATCAAACCAGACTAATGCATTAGTTTCACAAAAACAAGATCGAATATCCTTTTTTATTTTCTGTTGCTCTCTCATTTATGTATTTTAATACAAATCATTAATAATTAAACTAAGCTGTTACTTTATATGCATTAACTATATTATATATTTAATAATGGCTGCTCCAAAAGTATTATGTCGGTCCACAATATCAGGGATGACTGTTGGTGGCACTGAGGACTACTGTAAGCCAGTTTACTTATTATGTCAAAGAGTGGCTTGATTAGTCAACAGAATTATTGTATATCCACACGGTGTCCTTGGAATGGAATAAAGATCAGCTGAATGATTGTTTTCAAGGTGCCCCTGGATTGGGAAGCAATCCTGGTGTCATTGTCTAACAAGAGACCTGTGGGCAGAAGAGAAAAATGTCCAGTCTTTAACACTTAATAGCAATGGTTTAATGGAAACATGTTACAGCTAACAAAATTTGGAAGTGGCATGAAAATTGAAGGAATTCATGATGTCATCACTACAAGGCAGCGTGAATTGCTTAGTGACCTTGGCTTAGGCAGCTGGTAACTATTTCAGTACAGACAAACATCAGGTTTATAATTTGCTGGCTGTGCTGACAGGACACTGGAATCTGTCTGGGTGCTGTGTAACAGAAAAACATTTTAGGGTCACTCACGAAGAATTAACTGTAGTGTGCACCCCGGATGTGCAGGAGACAGCAGGAGTTGGCAGTACCACTATTTGGTTGTTGCCCTTGGAGAATGGAACAAAATAAAGTCTACTAGTATTTTATTAACATCTTAGTTTAATTCTTTCTGTTGGATAAGTGGCCTGTCCTACCATAAACAAATCAAAGCAGATGTGTTCCACATGCCCTCCTTTCAGCTGTAGGCAAAGCTTACCCACATATCTGGTACAGCATATGCCTGAATAACAGTGAAAACTGTCCTCAAAAAACTTTCTGCAATCTATATTCATATCCCTTGAGACTCATTTGAGAATAACTTGTGGAAATAAACTCATCCTAACCTTTTTATCTGTATTATTTTAATTAATGTGCTGAATATTTAAAACAAACTAGCATAAAGACTGCCCAGATAGTGTTACTAGGTATTAAACCAAGCTGCAAAGAGGATGTGGAGAATCTTAAACATATAATACCACTGGTAAAATAGTCACAGTGTATTGATAGAGCTGCTTATTTTCCATGGATTGAGAAGTAGATCTGAGAAAAACCTTTAGCAGAGCACAACTGAGTAAAAATGCTGGGGTAGTCAGAAATTTATGTGCAAAAGACTTGCTTGAATCTTGTTGCTTTGCTTTATTACAAATTTTTATTGTGGTGCTCATTATGTTTCCTATCTTTGAAACAGATTACAGGACCGGCCCTTGCTTCACTTTGGTAACGAACCAGATGTGCCAGGGACAGCTCAGTGGAATAGTCTGCACAAAAACCCTCTGCTGTGCAACTGTTGGGAGAGCATGGGGCCACCCCTGTGAAATGTGTCCTGCACAGCCACATCCCTGTCGACGAGGCTTCATTCCAAACATTCGAACTGGGGCCTGTCAAGGTAAGTTAACAGCAGAGCTTCCCCAAAAGCTGCTGAAATTGTTACTGGATTAATCTTAATTGAGTTACACTGCTGTGAATAACCTGTCCTAAGCCATTCTTGGCTATATGTGTGAAGTATGGAAAAACATTGTCAAATGCATTACTTCATGATTCAGTGAGTGCCTGATGTTCAAGTGAGTACATTAGTAACTTAGGTCATGTGAGAGCAGCCAGCATCTTAATGAATTTCTCACTGCCAGCAGCCTTTTCCCTTGGTTCTCTAACGGTGTTTTTCAGAGTTTACCAATCAGCCATTCCATGGAGGAATGTATTCAGTTTCAGAACTCACTCAAAACATGAATCAATCCATGGCAATGCTGTTCTATTTATCTGGTGTGGGATTTTTTTGCTGTTGTTTTTTAGCTAAAATTTGTTGGTTTTGGATTTGTTTGGGTATCTTGCCTCTCAAGCTACACTGTTTCAGCATGGAGAAAAGTGTGTGCTGTGCCATTTAAAATGCCTTACTTTACTTACTATATATTTTATACAATTTTGGAAATGTATTTGCATTTGTTTCAAATCGTAAAATCCACCCAGATGTTGCTTACTTCTTTCTGAGCATGCCTTACCACAGAAAGTCCTTACACTGCTTTTGGCTTTTATTCTAATACTTCCAGCTGTATAAATTCTTTTATTGTCTGGATGTCTGGCAGGAAACAGGAGAAAGTTAACAGGGGCAGCTATGTATTAAACTGATGTGGATTATAAATTCCCAGGACCGTATCTTTGGGACTAGTTTATTTCGATCTGTATAACATTTTCTAATAAGTTCCAGTATTTTTTTTTAAAACAGAGGAGATAAAGATTACAAATCTACTAGTAATTTGATTTAATCATGAAATTCCTGTGAAAGGACTTCAAGGCATTCCACTGTATTAAAAAATGTAGATATCTGTCACAGACCACGTCCTGTTTGATGCCTGCAGATAGGCATGATGGACTTCAAGATGGGCATGTTTGTGTATGCCACGTAACTTGCACATATGTTGACCTCGGCCATTCTATTCCCTCTCTCACTAAAGGCCAGAACTAAATTGTGTCAAAATCTGTAAATTGATGTTTTGAGATCTTATGTGCATAAATAGGTGACCACACCCCTGACCTCATGCCGCACCTACTTATATCACTCTTATTTGTGCCATGGAAAAGTTGCAGTGACCTCTCCTCTGGTTTTGTGCTGTTCATAATAAGGCTACCTCTGCTTGCTACGCATTTCTTCGCATTCAGATGCATTTATGCTAATTCATTCGCAGTGCCAACACAATTTTGACCCTGTATGTTTGACTTTTACTTTCCACTTTTCTCTTCTCTTGTAATGTGTTCATAATTTCAACAGATCTGCTACAGAGCCACATATTAGCTTTATTTTTCATGCAATTGTACTAAATCCAGTCCTTTTGAAATCAGATAACATCCATTCAGACTGAAGACATTTCAGACTTTCACATCCATATTCAATCTAACTGAAGAAAAACAGGTTAAATAAAATCTCTGCGTAGAAAAGAAATCATTATTATTGCGTGGAGAAATCAGAAGAAATAAAATGGAGGGGAGGACAAGTTTGTTATAAAGAGTAAATAGAGCATCACTGCCCAAAGCTTGACTTTGTCTGGCTGGCTGAAAGTTAAATTAATATTACAGCTGAGATTTCTTAAAGATACACACTACAAAAGCGAAAGCCAAAAGGTGGGACCTTGAAACAGACATCATGACTCAGGAGCATGAGTTCTACTTTTTTCATTTAAATTCAATACAGTGCCATGAAGTCTGGCCTGACTGCTGTTATTAAAGAGCCCCATACTGCTTCAGCTTGAGTCCCTGCAGCAGTGTTTCTGTCAGTGGGTGCCAAAGCTGTGCTGACTGTCTGTGCTTCCCAGCACAGTGGGTAATGCAGGCATGGCGGTGCTCTGACTGCTGTGCTTCCCGACCTGGTTCAGACAGCCCAGGGATCTTTACATAATGCTCTGCAATGTGGTACAGATATGCCCCTTGGCGTTTCTGAAACTTCCTACTCGTGGCTCCCAGGGAAATTGCTTCTTGGCCTTTTGTACAGACATAATACTTTGCTTTTCAGGCTGGAAGACACATTACAGCTGTCTCTCTGTGAATTATACAGGGAGGTTTAAAGGCATCACCTCCTTCAGCTTCTCTCCTGTGTAGAAACTTACCCTAGCGTGAAGCCCAAGAATTCAATAAATCAGATTTTGCCAGCAGTGGCTGGTAACCCCTGGGTAAATATGGAAAGCACAGCCATTTGGGTTGGAGAGTGGTGAGTGCTCTGTTTGCTCCCAAAAGATTAGGGAGCAGCAGGCACAAGGCTGCCCTCAGGGGAGTGTGAGCCAGACCTCTGCTGTCTCCTACTGCAGTGTCACTCCTCCTCCTTTAGTCTTTTTTTTTGTGGCTATTACTAAGCCATAGCAACACTTTCACAGCTTAGTGATGACACATATGTTGTTGTGCTGAAATAGCTGTCAGGCCAGAAACTTGAAAATGTTTTTCTTGTGCTTCCTACCTACCCTGTGATATCATCTTTGTCATTTCATTATCTTAAGTGAAAATTAAAAGCAAAGAGAGAGAAATAAAGGGAAAAATTAGAAAGAAAAAAACCAACAGTTATGAATGTCTAAATAAATCATCAATAATGCCTCTTGATATTATTAATTATGGCTGTGAAACTCTTTGAGTCAAATCCTAACCACAACTTAAAGTCATGATGCTGATCTTACTGAAGAGTTAATCATTTCCATCAATGACGACTGTGAAGTTCCCTGTATGAGGCACTCTTCATGCACGTTACACACTGTTCCTTCACTCATCTGGGGCTCCTGAATCTCAGCACTTGGCTACATGCTGTATGGAGCTACCAAGATTTTCAAAGTGGCAAGTGATTTTGAATGCCCAGCTTCAGATTCTTTAAAGGAACCTGGGTTTAGGAGGCTGTCTTCTCTGCATCACCATTCCCCAGATGTTTTGCAAAAACAAAGCAAGAACAGTTAGATGTTTAATGTCTGTAACAATAATAACCATGTGATTTCTTGCAGAAAATATTTAGAGTACTGCACTTAATCATACTTTGCACAGAGTAATTACAAAATTAGTGTCTGTCTTCACAAGCAAGTATCATAATATTATGATGGGTGAATAATGGATTTAGGCATATTTACTTTAATTTATATGTAGACAAATTATTATGACTGTTCTTGAGAAATGAATTAAAAGTGGGTGTTTTTTTTCCTTTTTTATATGATAGATGTGGATGAATGCCAAGCTATCCCTGGGATCTGTCAAGGGGGAAATTGCATTAATACTGTTGGATCTTTTGAGTGCAAATGCCCAGCTGGACACAAGTTTAATGAAGTGACACAAAAATGCGATGGTAAGAACTTTCAGAACTTTCTTTTGAAAGAAGGAGAGAGAAGCCTTCTTTTCGGGGCCAACTTTGTTTACAAGTTTGTAACAAACTTTCCAGACTGTTTTTCCTTGAGTATGCAAATGCATTCTTCACAACAAACATGGGTAATTGTCCTTTCTCCTTCTAAACCAGAGTCTTAAATATTAGCCCTGCAACTTTTCCCAACCTTTTATTCATGTCAATTTTGCAGACTTAAAGGTACATCTGAAACAAATTAAACATTAAAACTAAAAAAAGTTTTTCACTGAGATGTTTCTTAAGAAACATTTGAGGCACTTGTCTGTCTATCTTTTAACCAAGAAATGTATGTGACTGAAAGATTCAACGCATCCCCACATACTCAGTTAAATTGCATTTGATATTAATGAGATCTGGATACTGCTGAGTGTTGACTGCAGGACTAAACTCTAAACTTATCCTTATGGTTGCAGATGTTTAAGAAGGACAAACGTTATCTTTCCTTACTGCTAGTCATCATTTGGAAGAGGAGTGCGTACTAGATATTATTGTGAAAATTTTGGCTGCATGATTATGGACTCGGAAATTTTGAAGTGTGATTTGTTACAACTTTTTCTTCCCTATAATATAATAATCAGGCATACTTACTGCAATCTTAAACTTGAAGGGTAAAAGCTGAGTAATCACTAGTTGATTAACTCTCCCCATTTTCCATTGCTTTACAAGCATTTAGCACCTTGCAGATTAAACCCTTCAGATAGCAGAAATGATGAACCGCCACCACCAGGAGTTGAAGGTGTGCATCCACCACCTTGTCTTGCATCAAGTGTTTTTTAAGAAAGTACTAAAAGAAATTTTAGTCAGTTTGGAAGAATTATGACAGTCTTTCAAAAGAAAAATACCCTATTTCAAGGAAAACATTATAGTTTAATTACAGATTAGGGAAAGCAATTTCAGGAGAGTTCGTTCATAGCATGGCTTTCTTACTGACTGCCAGTGGTTTTGGCAGAAAGAAGGCCAACTCCAGGGTAGAACAACATTGCAAATGTTTCCTTCTGCAGATGAAGTACCAAGAACATGGTGAACAAAAAAGAACTGAACACGTGCCTTGTTAAGTGTTAATACTTGGAAAACTGAGAACTGTAGGCTTGCATATGCTGCATTGTATAAACATTGCTACAATAGTTTTGATTGCTAAATCATGTAGAAGAGTACCTTCAGAGCTTGCAGTTGGTAACAGTTAAATAATAGTTGACTGAGCCCAAGAACTAGAACTAGGAGCTATCTGCTGAACTAGCAGTACCATTTTATTTTGTGTCCCAGTTCAAGTAGGATCATGATAAAAATCATCAGATACAGAGAGACAATAGAAGAAGATGGGAAAAAGAGATGTGTTGAATGAAGTTCTCTTTATTAGCACAGCTGGTGGAAAATTGGATTTTAGGTGTTGCATTATTTCACTGCTTCATATCAGCATTCCTCTTCCAGTTGCATTAAAGCTGAGGTAAATATATTTTTTTTGTGGTGATTGGTGGGACAGTTTTTCACAGAATGACATTCATGTTTGTGGGTACATCGAGTATACCTGCCTTTATAAAACTTGCATGCTTAATAACGACAATATTGCTTACATGAATGTCAACACTAATATAAACAGTGAAATACTGTTTGGGTTAGGCTCAACCCTAAAATAAAGAGTGGTGATTTTGCTTTTAAAAAGGTCAGACTATATAAACAGTGGCAAAACTGAGTTTAAGATAAACATTGGTGAATTTGAGTCAGAAGATGCTTGAATATGATCCATTTACAACTGCATTTTTCTCTGTTAATTAAGGGCTCTATTCAGACCAAAATTCAATTTCCACATTTTTTGTCACTGAGACTTTCGGGACTCCTGCAGAGTATATTCCTGGGGCAGAAGCCAGAAGTCTCTTAGCAGTGCTCCCACGGCACTCAGACTCAGGGCTCTGGCAACACCCTTAAAGTAGCACTGAACAAAAAGTCACACCCCTCTTGCACACCCAAGTGAGGAATGTGACCCACATCACGACAGCTAGCAAGATGCTGGGGAGGAATGTGTGCTCAGGGGGCCCAGAGCCCGGCACAGCTTAGGATGGGCTGCAAAGTTTGGCTGTCTGTGTGCCATTTCAGTCCCTCTACTTTTCTGCAAAGGTGATGAGGCCACAAAGGTAGTAGAGCTTCCAAGTCTTCACCTAGGGAAAGAAGAATAGGTAACTTTTATATTACAGCCCTCACAGGAGAAGTAGAACAGAGATCCTCTCTACTTGCTTAAAAGCTCATTAATGGGCCTGTGGGACTTCGGGTGTTCCCCCATCTGTTGGGGCCAAATTCCAGTTTAGGCGTTACATTTAAATTCCTACAATCGTTTTTAATGACTACAGTATTATTCATTCCTTGCCTTGGTGCACTGGGTGGTGTTGCACTATTTCATCTCAAAAATTTTTGTGGTTGGTGAAATCATTATTATAGCCATGTGTCTATCTGTTTGTAGATCTCTGGAGATGAGGTTGGATAGAATCCTGTGAAGCTATTATTTCTGGCTTGTCTCTATCAGTAGAGATACTCACTGATCATAGATGGCTGTGACAGGCAGCTGTCACTGATCACTCTAGAAGTAACCTACCTTTCTACCATGGAAAAAAGTGAGCTGTTTTTAAGCTCCGCTGGACTCCAGCTTCCTAGAAGATGAGAGCACTGCTAAGTAGATACAGCTGCATTGTTAAGACAGTCACTGGAAACCAGGGGGAAAGTACACATCACAGGCAGGCTACCGCTGGTAATAAAGGAGCAATTAGGGCTAGCATAGCTTGTTTCTTGCAGGACTTTATGCAACTCGAACTGCAAACTGTGGAAAAAGTCCTTTACTTTCCTTCCATCCATGTATGCAGCTATGACCAGATATTTAGTGTATGGGTCAGAATCTGTTAGTGATGGACATAGTCATGGCCTGGAGTTTTATTTTAAAATTTTTAACAAAATCTGGGTAGAATTCTGGGTATGAATTCTGCCGTGCATTCTATGGTGGATATTTCAGTTTCAAGACTAGTTTCTAGTCCAGAAATTTGTTGGAACTTCAGAGCATTGACCTAGTGGAGAGCCTTTTTGTTGCCAAAGAAACAAGTAAAAAACAGAAAAGGTAATTTTTGTTGCTTGCAGTCATCCTACTTTGAGCTATAATCCTGTTAAATTGCATAGCTGGTCAGTGCTTTATTGGGGATTTCCAAGAAAAACCAAGTACAGTAAGATGGATAGACAGTTCAGAAGGTGCTGTGCTTCCCTTCGAGTCAGCATTGAACCGTTGGCTGTCTGGTGCCAGGAGATGCAGTACTGCTGAAGATACCATAACAGTTATACTTCTGATCACTACGGTTGTTACAGGCTCCGTGTAAATTTTCTTAATGTGCAGAATTCGGTTTGAAGAGGTGATGGTTTACTTGCTTTTACTTTCTACAGTTACAGATTTTCATCCGTCATTATCAAGCAGTAAAGCAAACGTTCTTTCTTTTTGCAATTTACACATATTTTCTTAGATTTCATTTTGCTTGTGTTTAAGATATGTAATGAAAGATTCTGATCCTGGTTCAAAAGTGGTTCTGACCACGTTCTTAATATGTGAATTAGTAAGGATCTCACACCAGAAAGTTGGGTCATTAATAATAATTATAAAGCGCCTATCTGCCCAATATAAATAATATGACCCTGCTTCTCTTTTTTTTTTTTCTTGAAGATATTGATGAATGCAGCACCATTCCTGGAATCTGTGATGGAGGAGAGTGCTCAAACACAGTCAGTAGTTACTTCTGCAAGTGTCCTCCAGGGTTTTATACAGCTCCTGATGGCTTAAAATGCATAGGTGAGTAGTATATTGTAAATGGTAAGTCAGAAGATGTCACAAGCGTTCATGAATATCAGAAATGGGTAATGGTGTATAAGAAACATATTTCAACTTGTCATCTTTAAATCCTTTTGTATAGAAGTCCATCATGTGTCTATATCTGCATTCTGAAATAATTTTTCCATTTGCAATATGTTTCCTCTTTCACTCTTTGTTGTAACCTTCTTTTCATAATTCATTTTAGAATTTTTCTGTCATGCCATATTTATTGTGTTAAAGAAGGCAGAACTTAATTAACAGATCTACTTGATATTCATGCTCTAGTGTTTGTCTTTAGTTTAGTCTATGTTAAATTCAGTAGCCATTTAGAAAAGCAAATACACTTCAGAAAGAAGATAGTTCACTCCAAACTGCCTTTTAATTTATTTTTTTCTCATTCTAAAGTGCAGATATTTGTCACTGAAAGAAACAGCATGATAAACTGGGTGTGGGGCATTTGGATCTGTTTTCATAACAGTGATGATGTTGCAGTGCTGTTCTTTCTGGCTTTCACTGTGGTACAGCAGAACCAGTGTTTCAAACATTACACTAGTTATCAAAGGACTGTATGAATTGAATGATTGCCTCTGCAGTGCCAAAGCCATGAAAGAGCCTTGCTAGTGCACTTTCACATTACTTCTGGGAATCACATAGCATGCTCTGCAGCAGGTTGAGTTGTTACTTTTGTTTTTTTCCTTTCTCTCAATTTAATGCAGTAATTACTTTTTTTGACTGCCAGTGGTGAATTCTGAGCAATCATTGTCATTATTTAGGAATCAAATGAACGACGTATTTCCTTGGTTTTAGCTTGTAAACTTTAAAGGCTCGTGCCCAGAGACAGCGCCAGAGTTCAAGAGAGCTTGCTGTATTTAATACCTGTGGTAGAAAATCATTTGGGAAAGAGTTGAACAGAAATGACTTCACAGAGGAAAGTACCAAGTGATAATAATTCTCTTCAGAGTTCTGGAAATAATTTGGATTAATTTTGAAACATTCTATTCAAATATATTCTATTGCCATTCTGTTTCTACAGGATGAGAAAAGTGAACTGTATTTCTTCCATTATCAAGGAAAGCATTTTGGTAGATTAGATATGTACTGCTCACTTAAAATGCTGATGGAGCATTGCTTGTATTGCCCCAGATGAACAGCTCTCAAATGGCTGTGGATAATTGATTTCTGCTTGTAGTTAATATTTACAAAGGATATTTATGCAGCTTTTTGAAGCAAAAAAATTCTATGGAGAAGCTCAGTTGCTATTTTCTTTTTATTTTTTATACTTACATCTCAGTCAGAACTGCCCAGTATTCACCCCATTCCTGCACTTTTCCAGTCTTTTTACCCACTGCATTTGCAATCTGAAATAGTTTAACTAAAGAATTGGGGATTTAAATGATTACAGGCTTTGTTAAGTAATATGCCAGACTGTGAGCCATCATTGAAATTTTGGCTTTATGTCCTAGGCAAAACGTGCTAAGTGGAAAGCACTATTAATTATCTACAGATATTTTGGAGTAATGTCTAAAAGGCATATCACATACTTGCCATATTAACAGGGATAGAACTTGAATCTGTATTAGAGCTGGGCAAAATGTGTACTCTTGTTTCAATTACAACATGTCTATCTTAAGTGAAAAGCATGAGCTGAGCGTGTCTGTTCTGTTACAGAGAAGGAAGTGCTTCTGAGAAATATTTCCCTTATGGGACTCGAATGGAGACAAATATCCAAAGGGGGAACTGGGAGTTCCATTATTATAAACCTTAAGAGATTAGAGTAAACAAAGGAAAGATGGTATCTCCTAGAGCTGGAGAGCAGGAACAGAAGTTGGACATCTTGACCAAATACATGGAGAACGCTATGAAGAAATCATATAGATCTCAGTCTTACTTTTAGATGAATGTATTTAAAGAGGAAAAAAAGAAGCTTATTTTTCTTGAAAGCTTATATGCATGACGTTTCTTTATTGTATTTTTTTTTTTACTGAAAAATATTAAAATTGTAAAAGCTGAAAATGATTTTATGTTTCTGAAACACAAGAAAAGTTGTTTTCAGCTGGTCTTGACCTTTTTTGTCTCTTTTCACTTTTGCAACTGAAAATTAAATAAGAAAAAAAAAAAGAACTAAATAAGAAAATCAATAATTAGGAATATGAAAAGATTTGCCATTTTTCCTCTCAAGTTTACCATATTTTCTGAAAATGATCTGGTTTTGGGATAAGCTTTTACACCTGTAGGTAGAAAAAGATATTTGTTCTTTGTTTATTTTTTTTAATGACACGTTTTGCAGATGCAAAGAACCTGTCTGATACTTTTCTTCAGCCCATTATTGCTTTCAGTTGTTTCAAAAGTTCATACGGGCCAAAACTGAGAAGGACAGATTACAGGAGATGATGATAGTGTTATTTAGGTACTCCATTCCTTACAGTGCACCCCAACATCACACCAAGCATTTGAATACACCTCTACTCTGTATAAAGAGAAAAATAACAACAGATGCAGTGAGAAACAGTTTGTGTCAGCACTTTCTTTGGTTTTAAAATGGTAAATTAAAGAGTGCATGTGTTCAGCACTTTAGTTGGGTACCAGAAGGCCAGTTACAGAACTGAATAGGTTTTTTTTTCTATTTTAGATTTCCAGTATATGATAATAAGGTTGAAGTAACTAAAATTTAGAAACAAAAACAAAGGCCAAATGACTTTTTTTTTTTAGCTCTACTGCCAATAACATCTGTGTTCAGGGCTCCACTAATGCAGAACCATCACAGACTCTCCCAACATACCACTATATACAAAATTTCCTCAGAATAGTAAGAAACTTCTCTCTTTTATGCATATATATCCACTAGATGATCTAGTAAATTCTGGAAAGCAGAGAGAAGGGCAGATAAATATACCGTGCCCTGTATAACTGAGGTGCTGTTTTGTTAGTAAAGGGTGTCTGCCATTGTAGGGTGATATCTGCAACTTTTTCCAGTACACTTTCACAGCAAATGCTCATGTATTTTAGGAACAAAGTTGATTCAGTTTATCATGCAGCATCAAGTCACACTTCAGCTTTTACTGAATTTGACATGATGTGACCTATTGTTAAACAATCGCTCAGAGCTGTATATTTATCACAGGATTACTTTATTTCTATTTTATTTTTTGCTTCCATCCACGTTTTCTCTCCCTTCTCTAAGGTAGGGGATCTTCTGTACAATGTTGTTAGAACTAATTGTATGAAGTCTGGGTACGAGATGTTCTTTGTACAGCACGTGCTCACCCTTTTCAGACAGGAAGCCAGCACATCTCCATAAACAATGTGATGGCACTAGTTAAAGCTGCTGCTCTTTCTTGCCTGCAAGCCTATATCTTGTCAAATCATGACATACTTCAGCTGGGAAAGCCATGACTAATGAAAAGTGAATTATTGCTTTGAGAGCTGCAACACTGAGTTTATTGCTGTATATCTGTGTCTTTCAAATCAAAGCGTAAACAGCAGTGATCTGGTACTATCTTTAATAGAGATTACACTGGAATTTTTCTCTGGAGACACTGAGGCATATCCATTCTTTTTTCCTTCTCTGATTCATTGACATCTCATGTTTCACTTTGGCATTCACACAGAAAGCATTTCACCTGCATTGAACTCCAAGTAGCCAAAATTTTATCAATGTTTTTCTGGTTTTGTGCCTTTTGCTTTCAGTTTTTTTGTGATGTTGCAAGTGCTGCGTGATAGATTGTGTAATCAACCAAGTAAAGGAGGGCTTTTCCTTTCTGTTAAAGTCATATTCCTCTTTGGATTGATGGTTACATATCCGTTTCTCTCTCTTTTGGTAGATGTGCGTCCTGGATACTGCTTCTCTACTCTGACCAATGGGCGCTGTGGCAATCAGCTCCCACAGCCTTTGTCCAAAATGCAGTGTTGCTGTGACAGCGGCCGATGCTGGTCTTCTACTGCAGCCAGCGCCCCTGAAATGTGCCCAATCAGATCCACTGGTATGAATCCACCTGTATTTTTATGGCTGTGATCAAGCACTGAATTAGGCAGTCATTTTCTTTTATCAGTAATGTTTTCATTACAGCACTGTACAGAATAATTGAAGCTGGAAGGCACCTTGGGAAATCGTTTAGTCTAATCCCACTGCTCAAACAAGAGTCTCTTATGGCAGGTTGCTCAGGACAGGCTATGGCAAGCAAACATAGTCAAAGGACTTGACCTATTGCTTACTGATGATTTGTAGCCTGATTTGGTCTTTGTTTTCAACACCCTCTTTAGGCTCAAGTTACTTTCTCCAGAGCCTTCTAATAGAACCCTTTGTAATTTTGTTCTCATTGGACAACTGGGGTTTCCTTTCCCTTATACCTAGCTTTCTGAGATGCTGTACCAGAATTTGACAAAGAACATAATTTCTGTCTGCTACCAAAAAGTGCTGTACTTTATTGCCTTGCTGTGTATCAGGATCCCCAGATAATATGAGATTAGAATTTAGAGAATATTGTAGAATTAAGTGTGAGGGATTGGAGGAAATATGGTTTTGAATTTGTTTAGGACTGCCTTGGAAAGAAAGAACACAAGAAGCTTAAGGATTGCTAGGGCAAAGCTCATGAGAGGTGCAAGGTTTAGGGAGGAACTGAGGTCATAACAGTACTGCAGTTTAGCTCTGAGTTGTCAGAGGTCACATACGGGAGTGTTTGTAATTCTTGGTTTTAATTCTTTGAGTGGGAATATAATACTGAAGAGGGATCCAAGATCAGAACTCTGGAAGGTCTTTTCCTGGTTCTGACACTATTTTACGAATAGTTTTTAAATATGTCAAATGTCCAATATTGACAAATGATGCTAAGAAAATAGTGTAATCTACTGATACTCATCTGAAATGGGGAGGAGACAGCTCCTCAATCTTAACAGATTGAGACAATCCCTGTTTTCTTTACGTACTTTCTAATTATTGATATCTGACTGCTGAATAAGCTGGATGGAAAAGTGAAGTAATTCAGCTCACGGTGCTGACTGAGAGATGAATGAGGAAGAGTTAGCATCCAGGACTTGTTGATGCAAAAATCCGTGCAGGGTGTCCCCATGATTATATTCCAAATTTTTGTCCTGACTCGGATTGTGATATAGATAGAGACCAAACTTGCTTGTTTCAAATATATTCTGAAATTATTTGAAATGACTTAAATATGTGCAAGTTATTGCTGTCATTATTTAATCATGTTCACTTATTCCTCAGTATATCCTGAGAAAGCGAGATGAGGAATTTTGAGCTGCCTGTGAAGTGTATCAGTGTCCCAAAGTCTCTAGTTCTGAAATAGGAGTACATAGCAACATGAAGTGGAGCACTAGCTGCATAACATAACCAAGTGGTTGCATTTTCAGTGTGAGCAGCAGATCAGATGGTACTATAAAATAGGTTGTTTATGGCTGGAAATTATACATGGAGATTAAAGTTACAATAAAAAGGGCTTGCACTGTATTTTTTTGCATAACATGGCAATAATTGTTTATGTGGAATGGCAGTGTTCACCACTGATGCTGTAAATGCTTTAAAAGTGGTGTCTCAGGCATCCACTAATGCATCTGTTCAATTCTCACCTAAGCAGCTCCTTCATGTGTGCTAATTCCATTCAGTAAATGGGCAGCACCAAGGCCATGACTTCTTTTTGTGTGGAAGGCCTCTGCTCCTGGTGAATTGCCTTCGGATAATTGGGCATTACCAGTCCAGAGTAGAAAAGAAATACAGTATTGTTTCTTTCACAGAGACTGATCAGTGGGTTGTAGAGAATGGATGATTAGAGAATCAACTCTTAAAACCATCATTAGCAAACATTTGCATAGTGCAGTTTGTGTATGCAGTTATGCAGATTCTGTTTCTTCTGAATATCCCTCTGTCTATTTTATCACAGATAGACCACTGACAGAGAACAGATGCAGCTTAGTTATGAATAAGCAAAATAGAATGCTAGAGCAAAACAAATAAAATACAATAAATACTTCTTTGAAATGATTTAAAGATTAAAATCACCCTAAGGAACACTAGAGGGAAATGAATAGACAAATAAAAAAAACTGATTACCTAAGAGCATTAAAATAAACATGATAATAATCAGAGAGGGCAGAATTTTGGGCTACCATGTTTGTTGAAAAAGCCTCTGTGATTCCAGATGAATTTCTAATATGTTTTACAAGTGGAAAAAAAGGTGTGATAAAAGTGTTGAAGGCTGAAATATTCAGCCTTGTTCTCCCAACACTGAACTTGTTTTTCAGTTCTCATTTTATATTGCTTCAGCAATTCATGCATCTCTTTAGCTTTTTGTTTTCATAATTCCCTTTCCCTCTTATGCCATAAACTTTAAAATTTAGAAGTTCCAAGATACTGTCTGCACAAGTAGTAATTTGTGTACACACAAATTGCGGACATGAATCAGGTCAGCTGGAAATGTGATCTTTAATTGTGATACTCTATGTGCATTCTTTGGATCAAATTTTCCAAAACCACACTTCCCGAGGACAAAAGAGTTGGGGGCAGGAGAGAAAGTGGGTTAGTAGGACAGATGCCACTAATAGAGATAATAAAAGAATGTCTGACACTCAGTATAGACGTTGTTTACAGCAAAACAGATCATTTTCCCATTAGGGGAAGGAGGAATTTTCTGTGGCTCAGACTCCATTTCTCTGTGTTCCTTAGAATGCACCTTGTTTGGTTTCTGCTTTTACTGGCAAACTTTCTTTGGACGGTGAAATAGTGTTAGTGCATTCATTCTCTAATTGGTTTTGCCTCTTGGCTAATATTTATATTTCTTTGTTTTAGGAGACTAACTTTTAAGAAATCCAGTTGAAACTGGGCTTTTTTCCCTGCTCAGTATTTTTCTAACTTTATGGCAAGCTTTGTATTAAATTAACTTGGGATCATGTCCAAAAGTCCTTCTTTAGGTAAACTTTTCACCGAGTTCATCAAAGATCTGATGATTAAAATCAGATTAAAATTAGATTAAGACCAAATTGCAGCCTCACTGTTAAATTTCATATCCAGAATGTCAGTTTTGTTATCTTTTTTTCTAACACTCTTCTGACAAGCAGTATTAATATCCTCCTTTGGATTAATGATTTGATTCACAGAACAAAGCTCATTGCTATGAAGAAAACTGATATAGGCTCAGGGTTTCCAGATTGTTTAAAATTTGTTATTGCTTATCTGAAATGCTGTGAAAAGGCAGAGAATTGGATAAAATGGGATATGCTGCAGCAGTCTAACACAGCATCCATGTTTTCACATTTCAGATGAGTATCGCAAATTGTGCGCAGTAGCTGCTCTGCTGCCAGCAAGACCTGACCTTCCTCCAGGCCGTCCTGAAGTCATCCCTCCACCCCTTCTTCCTGGTCCTTACCCTCCCCTAGTCCCTCAACAGCCAGAAATTGTCTATCCGTCTCGGGCTCCACCACCTCATGGTAAGAAGGAAACATTTACCTTTTGCTACACTATTTGCATTTAGCTTCTGTTTAAAACTACATTTGTCAGGTGCAGTATATTCCCTTCAGCTCATGGTATCTCTTGTTTACTTTATCTGGAACTTAACTGGATATCCTTCTAATCATAGCCTGGTTACCATGTATTTTATGGCAAGTATACCTTATAGGTAGTGTTTTTCTCCTTAAAATAGGATTACAGCATTACATCCTCACTATCTGTACTGAGATGTATATATAATAACAGTTATGTTTGTTTAAGGCTATTGAGAGCTTTGCTGCATGTACGTGCTCTTAAGTTATGACTGTTACTTACTTTAAAGGGCTTGGCTATAAGAAAGCTGCTTCTTTCAAGTTGTTTTCTTCACTCTTGCTTGGCCAAGTAGGAGATGTACAGATAAAAATATTAGTCTGGTGTGTACTGAAGTGAACCCAATTTGAAGAAGGTTCTGTTCTAGTGATACACAGGGTTGGGTAAGATTTCCCTAGAGCGAGGAGGAAGCCAGAGCAGCATAGTGATGCATTCTTTGTTCTGTTCCTTTCTCAGGGAATTTACTAAATGAACATATAGTCTGCTGTAGGCACGTACCACCTGAAAACATTTGGTGTAACCACACAGTCTTTTGCAAATAAGCACAAGTTTGTTTCACCCATGCTCTGTACAGATGCAGGCAGACTCCATTTCCACTGGCACCAGCTGAAGCTATTTAGCCTTGGGTCAGCACCAAGCTGAGCTAATAATCCTGAGAGGCAAAGTATGCTAACTCAGGCCTGACACTACACTGACGTAGCTGCACAGCTTCTAGTCAGCTGGGAGCACGAATAGAGCCAGCTCACATCTGCCTGCCAAAGACCGTATAGGCATACCTTCCAGTGTTATTCCTGCCCTCTTTCAGTGGCTTTCTGTGGAAATAGAGATAACTGAACCATGATTCCAACTCTGCTGATCTGGGGTGCCACTCACCCACTTTTCCCCTAGGTGTGAGTAGATTCCTCTTTTTTTCTTTTGCAGGATGAAAGGAAAAAAACACATCAGGTTTATCACAATGAAAAAGGCAGTGGTTGCTAGCTGTTTTCAGACAGATCTCTTAGAGATGTAGTGCTACTTTCTCTCTTTCAGTGCTGGTTGTAGTATGTAATTCACATTGTGAGGAAAGGTAAATGTTGACTTTTTATGGAAAATGCTGTCCAAGTTGCAGATTACCAAAAATGATTATGACGAGCTATTAAAATATTTTTCTAACTCTGTTGTTTCAGTGATCTTGCCGGTGAACTTCACTGACTATTGCCAGCTGTTCCGGCATCTCTGCCTTAATGGGCATTGCATTCCTACTCCTGGGAGCTACCGCTGCAAGTGCAACAAGGGCTTCCAACTGGACGTTAGAGGGGAATGTATTGGTATGAGGTTTTCTACCTTAAATAATGGGGGAAATTTCTAAGCCAACTTTCTATTTTCTACATGATTTCTGAGTTCTTATAGGAAACGAACATTCTCAAGAAGAAAACCCCAAGCAACAGTAAATAGACTTCATTTTTAAAATGGTGTCAAAACCATTTTCAACTGCAAATTTACTTCTGGAGTAGCTTTGTCTTTAGGACAGCATTTAGCAAATCTGGTAACTTGTCACAGAATTATACAAAAATAAGAATTCCTAATTAACCTGTGACTATGACATGTTCCTTAGTGATTCAAGATAACCGATTCAGAAAGCTACCAGCTCTTTGAGTATGCAAATGAATTATTGTAAAAAAAAATTAAAATAAAAAGCAGTCATGAAATCACACTAAAAATAAAAAGGAACAAATCCTCTTTCATCTGATCTGGAGTATCCTGTTGGACTCTGAAGGCCTTAGATTTTGGAACTCAGATAGAGCCTGATAATAACAGCAAGGATTAGCTGTCTCATGCATGGAAGATTTTGCTTCTATCAATAATTTTGTAACTTCTGGGGCTGGAAATGCCTAAGTATGGGATTGAGGCCTTTACTGTAGTATCTTGTCTTGTTGAGTACTCTCAGTGTCTTGCTGAGTTTCCCAGTTCCTATTTAACTTAGAATGTGATGTCCTGTTACTGGGAATTCAGTGGTGTCCCCTTTCCTTTCAGATTGCAGTACACTATTTCACAACTATGAAACAATAAAATAACTCTGCAGACCTGACTGCCTTTCAGCCAATGTCTTAATAAAAATATACTGTTCTTTTTGCAGATGTTGATGAATGTGAGAAGAATCCATGTATCAGTGGAGACTGTGTGAATACCCAGGGATCCTACATGTGCCAGTGTCGAGTAGGGTATCAGAGCACACCAACTAGAACAGAGTGCCGAGGTAAATCACTGTTTTAGAGCCAAATCTGTTTTATTGTATTCATGCTAGAAGGGAAAAATCATTTTTAAGCAACATTTAACATTTGTTATGTATTATTATTATTTTTTTGAATGATCAAATAAGGCAATAAAAGTACTGTTTTGAAATGGTTAATCTGCCAGAGCTGACCTTCTAAGAGCAGGATTATGAAGAAAGACATTTTGTCCTGTGCTGGAAGTATCTTGGCATCATTTGTGGCTATGAACTGAAAGACATTATTATTTTTAACTGTTTAATCATTTTTACTTTTGATACATGAGGATCCTAAGGACGATTAAGAATCCAGTTGGAGCTGGAGAAAAGACTGTTAAGAGATCATTGAGAGACTAATAGAGGTGGAAGGAAAAAAAAAATCTTCCAGTAGATAAAGAGCACAGTGTCCATGTATTCTTCCTCTCCACTGTAAGAGGAAGAAATCAAAGAACAGTACAACAATGACAGCTTAGATAAAGTATGAGAAAGTAGCAGAGCATGGGAAAGGGCTAGACAGTGAAGCTGTAGACTCCCTGTTTTTGGTATTTATGAAGAACAGGCTCAGTAACAGTGCTGATTGTCTTCATCCTGCCTTCCTGCAGGAGTGGCATCACTCCTCAGTGATAAGGGTTCTAAGACTCCAAAACTGTCCTGGGGTAGTAATTGAACAGCAAAGGTGGATGCAACATTATATCACTAAGCCATAATAAGAGACAACATGCAGGAGAATTAATGACTACTTTGATATTCCATAAAAAATGTGGCATCTAAATGAAGCAGGATAAATTCGAATGCTCGAAATCCTAGCTTGTTTTTGCTTTCTGAAGCAGTTTCTAAAGAGCCAAAAGAAAGTTAGCTGCATTAGTGTGTTTTTTCCTTTGTGAATCCAAAATGTATTTGTGGTACAGAAGCTTACTCCAATCCAGGGTGACGCGCAGAGCCAGCACTGCTGCTGCATGTTGCTGGGAGTATTGCTAATTGCTGCCAAACAGCCAAGTTGTAGAAGCATCTTCATAACTCAGCTTGCTAGTGGTGAAGGAGTGCTGAAGTGGAGTCTCAGTGGTGATGAATTTACTTATGAGTCATTTTTGTCACACGCTTTTAATTTGACTGATTCATTACACAAACACATGCTTGTCAGAAGCCCAGTAGCTTAATGGCATTAAAGTGTGGTCACTTAGCAGTTCCTTTGCAATCTATGAGAACTGTGCTTGCTTGACAGGCAGTTCAGAAAGTGCTAAGATGTGCAGAATCTTTGTTTTCTGAAGGTATTTTTAGGACTAGCTTAGGGAAAAGAAAAAGGCTAGTGGGATGCATTTGGCAAAATATGCATATAGCATTGGAGCCTCCCAAAGTCAACATTTGCTGTAAAATTACTTTACATGACTATTTTGTATATTATTTTATTTCTTTGCATACACAAATGTTGCCTTTTCTGATATGCTTTTCACAGCAAATGTACTCCTTACATCCCCTTCTGAAAAATGAAATCTTCTTGATGACCAGCTGTTTATCTACTCCTTGCTCTGGGCAGCCCATGCCAGTGCCTCCCCACCCTCATAGTGAAGAACTTCTTCCTCAAGTTTGACTTAAATCTGCCCTCTTTTAGTGTAAGATCTTTATCCATGCAAGAAGGCAAAGATCCTGATGAACCCTAAAAAACTAAAGGGCCAGGAAAATGTTGAGATGATTTAGCATTTCTGCCTACCCTAAGGAAGAAAACTGGCAGAGTAACTAAAGCCAAGCTCGGGGACAGCTGAGTGCCATGAAAGTAAGGAAAAGGCACAGAGCACTGAAAAAGCCTCACTTTCTGTGTTACTGGTCAGTTATGCTTGTTTATCAGTTGAGAAAACATTTTTCAAGCCTGTATGCTTTTGCTGGATGTCGAGAGATGCAAGCTGCCACTGCCACTTGAGCAGCTCTTGCCTCTGCTGGCCTGCTTCCTTGCTGGCAAAACACTTATTTTAATGGATTTCTTAGCAGCTTCCCAGAACTACAGTGCTGCAAATTGAAGTTCAGGATTTTGAGTGGCATCAGTCCCTCAAATACCTGCCTAGAGATCAGAAGCACTGTGCTGGAGGATTCCTCATCCATTATTCCTTCCTCAAGCACATTAGTGTCCTGCTGTCAAGAGGGCTTGGAGAAGGGCACCCCCTAAATATCTGTGAAGATGATGTGATTATACATTAGATGCATTTGCATAGGCTGGTTGAGATCTCTGTGAACGGAGTCCCTTGTGTGCAGGAATCTCTGGGAGATGGTCCAGGCCTTGATGGAGAACACTGAGCAATCTGAAAAATGTCTAGACAGTCTGTCTCAGCATCTCCTCTCCCCTCGTTTGGAGGCGAGGGAGAGCTGCCAGCCTTGTGTGATATCACTATTCAGGTCCTCCAAAGCACTTGCCAAGCACCTCCTGCAGAGAGGGGGAAATGAGGAGCTGATGTTTCAAATATAAAATAAGCAGGAGAAATATCTTCTGAGGTGGGAAAATCTCAATCTTCCTTCCTACCTTACAAAAACAAGCTTCCCCTGTCTTTCCTTCAGTAGTTAGCTATTGTTAAGTTAAATTTCAGTGAAAACATTTTCATGATGAATGAAAATGGAGAAAAATGGAATGAAAATGGAGAAAAAAAAAGTTAAAAAGATCTGATTCATGTTTGAGCAAGCTGCAGGGTAATGTTCACTGAAATTCTTTCACAGCAACTTGAAATTTCAAGCTGATGAACATTTTCCCCACCTTTCGCATTTGGTTATGGAAATGAAAATAATTTCTTTCTTAGGTGAATATAGTTTCCATGTGGGGTTAAAAAAACCATGGGAGTGGGGAAATGGGAAAAATTCCTCCCAAGTATAAAAAAGAAAAAAATCCAAACATTATTTTTCTTTCTGTTTGGCTTTCAGACATTGATGAATGCTTACAGAATGGCCGTATCTGCAATAATGGACGATGCATAAATACAGATGGCAGTTTTCACTGTGTGTGCAACGCTGGCTTTCAAGTGGCAGCTGATGGGAAAAACTGTGAAGGTAAGACTTCTCTGGAGCCACTCCGTATCGGTAATTGCAAGAGATTGTTCGTGTCAATAAAAAATAAAAGGACCTTTGGTAGGGGGGGAAGGGAAGGAGCAAGGAATTGAATTTCTAAGTACCTTTCGCTGTATCTGGGAGGGCAAGTAAACTGTCTTTTGCAGCCAGTTCTGGAGCCTTGGCTTGGCAAACCTCAACAGGATGTCTGTCCAGCAGGAGAAATAGCACATACCACTATCGCAAAGTGCAGTTTCTTTGATGGGAGTGGTACATTTTAAAATGGAGCACATTTTAAAACGGAGCACAAGTCACATGCTGCCTGATTTTACTGTGTGTTTTAACAGTATGCTGTATGGGATCTAACTGGGTGACTAGAAATGTGTTTCATGCAGATGCAATCTGGTCTGACCTATACAAACCATTTTAGGAAAAATTTGTAAACATAATTGATGTGTTCCTACCTCCTGGACCTTTAGCAAAGAGGGGGGAAAAAAGAAGAATGTTCTTTATCATGCTTCCCAAGGTCCTTGGGAGGGTTCCCAATGATCTATTCATACATTAAAGGAATTTCAAGCACTGTTCTTAGAAACATTTTTGGCAGAATATTATCTCAGTGATTCAGCTCAAAGATTTAATGCCAAAATTCCTGGTTGGGATAGATACACGATTTTTTTTTTTTAATCATAAATTATTTTTGTCTGACAGCCTGTAAGTAAAAAGAAAACACACTATGTCTAGAAGCGTAATTTCTGTCCAAGACAGCTGCAGCATTAAGGAAAATAGCATGATTCTGAATACATTGTAATGTCATTATGATCCAATGATTTTATGTGCTAGTAGTGATTCTGTTAATCCTTAGTAGAGACAGACATTTTAAAACTGTTTTCCCTGACTCTTTTTTAGATATAGTTTAGCACTTTAAGTTAGTTTTTAAGTATCTAATTACAGAACTGTATTGCCTAAATACATTTGAAAATGAATATAATTTGGAAAAAAAAACTTGATTCTGATTTCTTCCTTTCCCACCAAATACCATGTGCTAATAGTAATAAGAACCAGGACATCAGCAGTCTGGTAAAACATTTTTAATTCCATTGCATATGTTGCCAGAATGTCTGTTGCATCCACTTATGAAACAGTTTCATCTCTGGCATTGTAATGCGTTGAGTTTTGTTCTTAGGAACACATCTGCACACAGTAATCAGTAAAGACCACGGGGCCGTGCCATCCCTTAATGTTACTGTGTATAATTCTTTACATGAAACTAGTAAATAGTGCTGGTTTTCTTGTAGCTAATGTCCAGAATGGATTTGATTTGTGCCAGGATAAAGAGTAAAAGAGTAAAGAGGATGTAATAGCTTACTTAAATCAAGCACAGAATTCTTGTGTGTGTATGACTAACTGGCTGTGCAGGATTCAGAGTAGCACTGTCTGAGACCTCCACCTTTTCCTATTTGAATTCTTCATGCTGTGCCATTAGGTCAGAGAGTGAATAATGCCAATGTGAAGCAATAATTAGTAAGTACCTTCCTATGTGACCCATTATGCGGAGTCCAGGGAGGAATATGTTTTATTTTAAATGGAAGCAATGATGAAAATGCAACAGAATGCAGAGTGCTTCTGCATGCTTGAATAGTGTTGGGAGTCTCCCACATCCTAAGTCTTATGCTCATCAAACAGAAGTTACAGAAGTTTTCAGTCCTAACACAAGTGTTCATTGCCATTCCAAATGCCCTCTGCTTCTAACCTGGCTTCTGTTGACGTTGAGATTGTGGGCGCTGTTCAGTTGTGTACCTTCTCACCTTTTTAAGGTTTTGACCAACCACACAGGAAATTATTTTTGGACGAAATTAGAAGTTCTTGTATGTAAACAGCACTAAGATTATGTTTATTATATGCACTTTCAGATATGGACGAATGCAACATAAGGAATATGTGCCTGAATGGGATGTGCATCAATGAAGATGGCAGTTTTAAATGTATTTGTAAACCGGGGTTCCAGCTGGCATCTGATGGACGCTATTGCAGAGGTGAGCACAATAAGTAAAGGGTTCATGAGAGCAGAATTCTATGGTAGCTTCAAGAGTTGCCTAATTTTGTTACAGTGATCCTTGGGGACAAGAAGTACTGTGCAGAGTTCTCATCAGATTTTTCAATTGGCTGGAATGATTTGTTATTGCACAAAACAGCACTCAGTCTTCTCCACAGTGTTAAGCAATAGCCTTAACTGATCAGTGGGAAATATTCTTTGATCAGGGGCTGTTATATCCAATCTAGTTAAGCTCTTTTTTTTTCCCTTTTCCTTTTTCTTTTTTTCTTTTTTTTGGCCTATGAGGTCTTCTGCAGTTTGATTTCAGTATATCTCAATTTTTTTATTTGTCATTTGAAGTTTTCTGCCTTAGACTACCAAACATCCTTGCTCATTGGTTTTCTGGGGTTTGACCCTCATTTGTGCCTGGGTGTTCCTACTCAATACAGTATCTTTGAGAAGTGCACAGTAGCCCATGTGTCTGAGATGAAGACATGAGTACCACAGCAAAATTGTATTTCTCATTTCCTGCACTAGTTCAGCAATAGCCCTTGTGGGAGATGCTGCAGTATTCTGCTTGCTAGTTATGTCATCAGATTTCCTGTTCTGTCCCATCAGGAACTGCAAACTTTCTGTCTATAAATCTTCATGTTTCAGTATATTGTACAAATGCAAATCAGAAATCAAAATAAGAAGAAAACAAGTACAGGGCCAAATTATTTAGGATTTTTCTTTTTTGAAAAGTGTGCAGTCTTTCAGCTCTTGGAATCAAGCAACAGAAGTGCTTGCTTACACTTCAACTGTTTTTTGTTGTTTTTTTTTTTTTTTTTTTTAAAGTCACACTGTTATACACAGCAGCATCCTGGGAACCAGTAACAACATTTAATGTTTGAATTAATAATTGGATTTTGAGAGTTACTGTATTAAAGGCAGGTTAATTTGGATCTTTTTACTTTTTGAGCACTGTATGGGTCCTAGATCTGAGCTTGCATAGTGTCTAGGCTTAGGTCCAAACAAGAGCTATGATTTATTGGTAATACGTCTGGAACTTCTCTTGCATTTGGGTACCTTTTGCACCAAATGTGCAACCTGGTGCTGACCAGATTTCAGGCAGGGGATTCATTTATTTTTAGTGAGAGAAGCCCCCATTCATGCTTTACAATAAGGTTGTTTCAATTGGGAAAATGAACTGTCCTTTAATTTCTCAAATGACAAAAGCGTGGATCTGTACAAGGGTACTATTACCATACAAGCTACTGTCTGTGTTGGTTGCAGCTTTAACACGCTTACAGTATCAGCTTTAATTACATTCTTACCTGTTTTCCAAGCCATAGATGTGTGTCTGTGCTTTGTCAAAGATTGTTTTCCTGCTGGTTTGTGTGTGGGAAGACAGTGAGAATTGGTCTCAAACTTGTTAGGGAAAACCTCATTGCCCAACAGGCTTTGGTTCACCAGCCAGTTGTGTTCTCAAAGACCATTGTGTCTTTATCAGGGATGCGACTTTCTCATGCAAGCTCAGCCCAAAAACTTGTCTTGTTTTTATTCCTGAGCATCTTTCTGTGTATTTTTTGTTGTTATTAAATTTTGTTTGATGGATATATATATATATATATATATATATATTTTTTTTTTTTTTTCCATCACGCTGTTCACTGAAATGACATCCAAGAAAATGGTACATAAATTTCTTCTGACTCTTTCAAAATCAAACTTGAGATACTGGTCTTCACAGCATCTCTTACGTACCTCCTGGCTAAACAGGAGTATGGATGCAGCCAAAATGGGGTTTCTGGACCTAGAGAAATGTTTCTTCTGTGCATCAAAGGGAACATGTTTGAAAATTATCCAAAATTGCAGGCAACTCAACTGATTCCTACTGAAAGTTGGAACAGATTTTATAGTAAAGTGAGGGATTTCTCCCACTGCTTTTCAACACTTACAGTAAGCCTTGCTCTCTATGAATAAGCATGCAAGCATTCATTATGTGTGAAATTACTATTGTGTCAAAATCAAACCAGGTTTTGGGACCTTGACACCCAAAGTAATTTTATTCTCAACTTTGTATGTCTTCTTTCTTCCACTAACCCAATGGATCATGAAATAATTCCCAGGAATTTAGTGGCTAGAGTGTACACAACTTTCTGGTAAATGTCTCTCGTCACTTGAATGAAAGTTTAAAATCAAACTTCAGTGACTTCTTCTGTACGTTTTAGTGTTTGTTATTGACTCCTCTTTGTATATAGCATGTGCAGAGTAAATAATTTCAGTCCTACAGAACATTTAGCCCCTGAAAGACTCATCCTTCACCCTGTATATCCTGAATCGTTTGTGCACTAAATGCATTAAGATCTTACACAAGCTTTAAAGCAGTTGATGCTCATACGAGGTGGGGATGTGTGTATGTACAAACCGACGTTTCTGCAGCAGATTGGCTACCTGCCTGAGCAATTTCAGTATGGAATTGAACACGTGTTTTTGCTGAGCACTTTGGAGGATTAACAAAAGAGTATAAGAATTGCAGCATGAAACGTATCACTCCTATAAACATCTCATTTGATGCACTGTAAGCTGAATTTTGAAATCTTAAGAAGAATTTCTAACCCGAAGTTAGGATTACTGTAATTGACACTTAGTTCCATAAAATTAGAATTTTATTATAAGTACAGGGCATATACTTGGCTGTCTGGTAAAAATTCCATTCAGACTTTATGAAGTAACATGCCAGAAAATAATGTTACACTATAGTCTTGTGTATTCCTTGTAATACAAGACATATTAAACTTTTTCACCATTAGCTTATTTCACTGATGATTTGCAGACAGTTTTTCAGAAATACTTACACCAAACAGGCAGAGCTTTAAAGCGTTATAAAAGCTCTTGCAAGGCAACTGGAAGTGGCAGTTTAGTAGTCTGAGTAAATTTTTCCTGGTTAAAATTAGAGGACTTAGAGTACCCAGCTGGCACTGCTGAGCAAGCTAAGCAGAAAAGGCTGAAACCAGTTGGACATGGAGAATGAATGTAATAGGTGGTTTTCCAGAACCAGGTTGAGATATTCTGACCAAATTCAGAAAAGAGTTCCTGACGTTTTCAGAATGGTGACTTCTACTGCTAAGCCATGTCAGGGTTAGGAATTTAGACTGTATGCCTGCATGTGCAGTTGATTTACAGGGTGGAATCCCAGCCTGCTAAAACAAAGGCATTTTGCTCTTCTTTACTAGAGTCAGGATTTGAGCTACCTCTGCAATACTGAATGACCAAGGGTACCTCTCTATAAAACACTGATGACAGTATTTTCAGCACATCTGTAAATCACTGCAGAGCAAAATGGATTGCACATTTCAGCCATTATTAGCTTACAACATCTTTTTTCTTAAATTCAATAGAGAAAAAAACAAAAAACTGTTAACTTTGCCTTTCTGTTTCTGTAAGTAACCTTCAAAAAGGAAAGTGTTTGGTGTTTCTTTTTTTTTTTGAGCATATGTATCTGTCCAAGGAATTCATTGTTTTTTAAGCAAAAACTGTCAGTACTTTTAAATAACATGGACACATTTTGATGTCCTGACTCAGTTTTTACTTACATTGAGTAAGAACTAAATTTAAAGAGGGAAAAAGCATTAAAGATTTGTCTGAAGCAGCACAAAAGATTGCAGGGTGAAGTTGAAATTAATTGAGCCCATGTACTTAAATATAATTCTATTTAAAAATGCAGTTTGAAAAAGGAATCTTGGATCATACAAACCATGTTTTATGCCAAACAACACAAACTAAGTAAAACATAGAGGTGTTTCACTCTCAATTTGCCCTTTTAAGGTCAGAAAAAAGGAAATTGTCACACACACGCTGTCTTTTGTATATATTAAGGAGAGTTGTTATGAAGTGATTATTTTATAAAGGTTATACCTACTTCCAAACAGTATTTTAAACACTTCTTTTCTTAATCACTTATAAAATAATGGTATAATCTGTGACTAGGGAATCTTGCTATTAACAGGATAGGCATCCTATAATTTTATCTCTTTGTACTAATTTGACATCTTTTTATGAAAGTCTGGTAATATTATGAGGCTCTATTCTGGTATTTCATTGCTAAGAATCTTATTGTTTAACGTACTGATGTTGGGCAAAGATGGTAGCTTGTGCTGAGCAATGACTCAGTGCACAAATCATTAAGAAATTCCTTTCAAGACTGGAGTGTAGCTTGTCTGTTAAAAGTTTATAGTATGGCCTGTAATGAACGTCTGATAGGAAAAAAACAATTATCATGCAGATATCCAGCAAGATGCTATGTACAGACAGGTCCAACTATGAACAATCAGATATTCTTCCAAAAACTGAATCTGCAGCAGAAGGAAAGGAAATTCTTTGGTGTCCCTGTGAAGGCACCCCATGGAGCGGAACAGGACGAGAGGGTAAAATATTCAATTTGCAATCTGGACTGATTTTTAACAATGCAAACGAACTGTGAACATAGACAGGGAATACCCTGTTACACAATACAGAAGTCCTTTGTCTTAGCAGTCACGGTTTCCTCGTTCCTCCTATACCGTTTTTGCCTGAATGACCCTTGTTTTGGAATATGTACCTCCTGAGAACGTTTAGGGAAAATGTAGACATTTGAGCTGCAGGAAAGTGCTAGGAGAGTCAATTTGTTGGCTGCTTTATTTGTGTGGGTTTTTTTTTTTCTCATATTTTCCCTGAATTTTGCATTTTTCTCTTCCTTTTCACAGAATTGTTTAATCATTCTTGATAAGATCTTTATCAGAACTAGTTTCCATTTTCATGTGATATTTTTCTATATAGGATGCACTGAAAGTAAGCAGCGAACGCAAGTTTCAGCTGAAAATAAGTTGCACAAACGCAAGTTTCAGCCAGGCATTGAACACTATGTAATTTAATTTAATAAAGCTCATTCTGTTCTCCAACAGACATCGATGAGTGTGAGACAGCTGGAATATGCATGAACGGACGCTGTGTGAACACTGATGGCTCTTTCAGATGTGAATGCTTCCCTGGCCTTGCAGTAGGCCTCGATGGACGTGTGTGTGTTGGTAAGATAAACTCAATGTGAGCAGGTCACTAACAGTGCTGAGGCATTAATGCTAAACTCACGGACAAATCAGTTTGAATGTAGAATTCACCTTTTTTGTTTTTTTTTAATGGATTGCTGCCTGTTAGGGTAGTGAATTACTACACTAGTAGATATTAATAGCTCTGGGATATTTACTTTGGTGACCTATTTTGCTATTTTTTCTTTCCATTTGTGTTTAAAGGGAAAAAATGTGTGGGCCAAATTACGAAATCATGTAGACTATATAGCACAGTGCTGTTGAGAGTGAGTGAGCAGGTGAGAATCTGCCCCATTTCTGTCAACCTAAAATTATTTTTTTTCACTAAAGATTTAATTAGTCTTTCAACTCTTTAATATGGGTCATATCATTTTTTCACTTCCCTCTTTTTCTCTATAAATAAAGGAGGTTTGAGTTTCTTTATTTTAAAATTCTAACATCCCTATGTACTGTACAATTGCTGTCATTAAGGAAACTTCAATTAGCATTCAGAAGCCTTGCAAATAGGGATTTTTCACTAATTTCTGCTTAGGTATGTAATTAATTTACCTCAGTTGACAGAGTTGCTATGGGCAGAAGAGCTATTTTTATTTTAAATGCAAAAGAGAAGGGAATTTAAAGTGTATTATAGGGTCAATAAAAGAATTTTAAGTTAATTCATTACACAGTAATTCATTACACATAAAACATTTGCTGCATATTAAAGCCCACAGTGACAGTTTCTGTAGTTCACTAATGCGGGTTAAGTCCTCAAATGTGGTAACTAGTTTGTATGTCTGAACTCAGTGAAGCTAGAGGAAGATGAATTTCCCGTCCCAAGTGTAGCAAATGTATAGGTGGGTGAAAAGCATAGAGAAATGGCAAAAAATGATTTGTTTTGACAGTTATTTCACAGTGTTTATGACACCAGAGCTAGATTTAAAACTTGAAATTTATGGCATTATAGTTGGTTATAATAGGATTAAGAGGGATTTCTTTTTTCAGATACTCATATGCGAAGCACGTGCTATGGTGGCTACAAGAGAGGACAATGTGTGAGACCATTAACTGGTGCAGTTACAAAATCAGAGTGCTGCTGTGCCAGCACTGACTATGCCTTCGGGGAGCCTTGTCAGCCCTGTCCAGCACAAAATTCAGGTACAGCATAACTATTGGTACATGTTCTAATTTAAGATGTTGCTAAGCTATTTTTAGGAAGTTAAAATACAGCTCTGAATTAACACTGAATCTTAAATCTGAAGGATTAAGTTGTCATACAACAAATTATATATTTTGAGCAATCTGCTATTTTGCATGTTGGAATACTAGAAGAGATTTTTGGGGGGCAACAGTAAATTCCCATATCTGTTCCAGAGTCATTACATAGAATCACAGAATCACAGAATCACAGAATCAGCCGGGTTGGAAGGGACCTCAAGGATCATGTAGTTCCAACCCCCCTGCCTAGCAGGGCCACCAAACACACACATTCAGATCAGGTTGCCCAGGACCCCGTCCAACCTGGCCTTGAACACGTCCAAGGACGGGGCATCCACAACCTCCCTGGGCAGCCCGTTCCAGGGCCTAACCACTCTCCTTGTAAAGAACTTCCCCCTAACATCCAACCTAAATCTTTCCTCCTTCAACTTGGATCCATTACATGCGTGAAAATAGATTGTTACACAACAACCTCTAGAATGATAAATTACTAAAAGCGTAATTTCAATCTCCAATTATTCATGGCAATGTCTTCAGCAATTCATATATTCAAATACTTTTGTACACCTGCCAGTCAGATATTTGCTATCTGAGTTCTACATCATCCAAGTGTTCTAAATTGTTTATATAGAATTTGGATAGTCAGTGCAAAAATAAAAGCCTGATTAAGACAGTTGAGAATGTTTGAGTCTCTCACCAAAATCCCCACCAAGCGATGTTGTCTGGAACATAACTGCATTTTGGCAAGAGAGGAATCCTAATCATTCTCATGGGTAGAATCTGCTTTTAGGAAAGCATGTCTTCCAAGAAGACTATACTGACACAATCCTTATCCTAAAGCCAGTAAATAAAAAGACCCTGGTTTTGTGGAGGTGACTGTAAGAGAGCTAATTTGAAGCACAACTTTGTCAAGTTATTCTTTTCACTCAGCAAATTTGTCGTTACAACAAAATATGCCATTCAATACGTAACTCAAAAACATCTCACACTGACTTGGTATCTGCTTTGTAGACGAAAATATTTCATGTTCATTTTTTAAAACTCAGTTTTACTGGTGGCTTTAAGTAAAGCATTAGAGAGAGAAGGGCAACTGGAACAGATCAGGCTCGTTGAGTTTATGGGAGCTCTTCAGCAAGCGTTTATTGGCCACCATGTTGTAATGCTCCACGTTATTTAGCATAACAACATGGGAATTCTACCACAGCAAGGAGCCTTTCCAGCAGCCTCTGCTGCTATTGGTGGGCCCTTCATACTATGCAGTAGAGTTGAAATCTTTTGTAAACGTTGGACTCCGTATCACTGTCTTCTCTTTTATATCTGAATTACTTTAGCAGAACACTTACACAAGTGGAAGCTATTTTTCATTTTTGTTTTGTCTGCCCTCTCAATTGTGTTTTTTATTTAAAACAACAACAACAAAAAACCATCTCCCTCAGACTGAAGTGTAACATTTCTTTGGGCTTTGAGTGGAGGAGTAAAGGAGAAATTTTCCTGCAAAGAAACATTACATCAGGGAGATTGAAAAAGAATCCCACAAAGGAAGACACTGTTACTCTACTCCTCAGAAACTCTGCAGAAGTTTGTTCCATTCTAAACAGAATGGTGTTCTTTTGCATTCAGTGCAGGGGATTATTCAAGCAGCAGGGGATAGGAGGGAAATGGCGTGTATTTATATGAATGGTGAATTCCTTTGAGCTCCATCTTGTCATAGGAGGTTTGCCCAGCGTTAGGTCCTTTCTCTTATGAAGTCCTGTTCTAAGCTGTACAGCACAAAACACCTTTGCATCACTTGATTTTGTTTGACAGTAGAATTGATTCCATTTACTTATCCATCCTCATCAGGAGGTGCAGACCCTGAGTGTAAAATGTTTCACAGGCTCAGAGTATTCAGAGGACATTTATTTTTCTTTTAGAATTACCGAACGGCATTAAATATTAATATTAAATTGGAATAATTAATTGATGTGTTGTAGATGATGAAAGTGAAAGCAGTGAGCTAGGAAAAGTATTCTAGTAAGTTTTTTTGTTTTTGTTTTTTTCCAGCTGAATATCAGGCTCTGTGCAGTAGTGGATCTGGTATGACTGCAGGAGGAAATGGTAAGATCACCTTATGTAATTCAAACTATTCACATTCTAACTGAACCTGGATATTCTTGATTTGTTAAATATGCTGGAGGAGGTGATGGCTGGAAAGAGAGGTAGGAAGGCTTATCTAGGTGAATGTAACACGGTAGATGAATTTAGGATGAAATAAGTGGAACATTCCATTTCATCAGTGTGGCCTATTTTATGCCATTGAAAGTATATGATAGCTGTTATAAAATAGTGTCTAATCTTTGGGCAGTTTTATTACCTATATGACTTAGAAATCACATAAGTTGTATTTGCATTTTTCAACTGAAATGATCCTGAAGAATAAAATCATGCTGAACACTGAGCTTCCTCACTTATTTTCATCTCAGTTGAAAGGCCAGGCCGCAGTGCTTGGTTAATTATTACAAAGCAGGAGCAAGTGATTACTGCAAAAGCTTTGTGTTTGCACCATAAAAATTGCAAACCTTAAGTCAGTCAATGCTCACTAGTAGATTTACCGGCAGTAAAGAAGGAAAAACATTCAGAAAGGAGGGATGTTAGTTATCCTCTTTCATATCTATGATACATGTTCTTTTAAATGTTTTTGGGCTAGAGGAGATGGTCTTAAATCAGAATGAAGGGGATCCTTTTTTTTTTTTTATTCTATTCTGGAGAATTAGAAGGGGGAATCTGCACAGTCCTGAACAATTGACAGTGGGATTTTTTGTTGTTTCTTTATTTTTTTTTTATTTCTTATTTTTTTATTTTTTTATTTTTATTTTTTAACATTTACGTAGACATTAATGAGTGCTTACTGGATCCTGATCTCTGTCCCAATGGAAGGTGTGAGAATCTGCATGGAACATACAAATGTATTTGTAACCCTGGGTATGAAGTGGATTCAACTGGGAAAAATTGCATTGGTATGGAATGTCCACTTTTTTGTTGTGAAGTTTGATATGTGTGTTTATCCTTCTTTGCCTTTTCCTTCAGTATTTCATCATATCCAATAGCTGCTCTTCTGGATGATTTTGCTATTCTTTTGTTATTGTTGTTTAATTTTGGTGCTTAGCAGTGCTTGTTAGGTCCTCCAATGTAAGGATACAAGTGACCATTACTACTGATAATTCAAATCACTGACAGTTTAGGTCAGTTCACAGATGCCTCATGACCTCAGAGTTTCTCAAAATGAAAAGATCTTGCAATTACAGTGTACTATTAGAAAAATCTAAGATCACCAGCATGCTAGGTCCTTCCAGGAGCAACAGTTTTCTTGTTCCACTTCACATTACCATCAAAAGCACTTTACTTTAATCCCTCTAGATTCCTTTCTTCCACTCCTGCATTATTGCATTGTTCCAAATTTTCTTTGTACAACTGATAAGAAATTTCTTCTAGCTTACTCTTAAAATTTTCAACTGTTTGTGACCACTTGATGTTGAACTAATATTATCCTTTGATTTAGCACCATCAGCACTTATCCCTGAAGTGTTTATAAACAATTATCATAACCTTTCTCAAACTCTGTTGCCTAAACTGTCCAAATCCATGCTTTCAGTCTTTTCATAAAAGCAAATGCCACAGCCTTCTCTGGCACAGAACTATCCCAACCATTATACAGTCTTCTGATGACATCCAAGCAGTGTATTCCATTGATCCCAGGAAAATCCTATCTGGATCGATTCTATTAGTGAATGAGTCTTTTCTCAAACATGTGTTGTACTCAGGAATCAGTCAACTTCTATCTGGGAGTTACACTCAGAGCTCTCTGTTCTCAGTTGCCTCCAACTGATGAGTTCTGGTTTATATCATGTTAGTGTTATCTCCTAACTAAGTTTTCAGACCTTAGTGATTGCTTTTTATTTCTCATTCATGTTGTCAAGCTTAATTGAATTACATGATTAAAGAATTGCATGATTCTCTGTGTTGGCAATAATTTCCAGTTTATTGTTGGTTAATGGTTTTGGTCCCATTCATTTTTTATTTCTGCATTCAAAAAGATTTTTATAGGACCTTTCCCAAGACTGATCCTTAAAAAGCATTCCTAATATCATCTCTCCATTATGATGACTCTCCTTTTTAATGTACCCTACTGTAATCTCCTTCAGCTTCATCTGGATCCACCTTAAAGTTCTTAAATTCCTTCCTGTTTTTGCCAGCTTTCATGATAATTTTATTTAGGTTCTGTATTCTCTGTTTAAACCTAAAAGGCTTAAGTCATCTTTGTTATTCCAGTCTAAACTATCCACTATCTTATTTAAAAAAAAATCTGAATTGATTCATCTTTGATAAAAGTCATGATGTAATTTATCCCATTTTCCCATTTCTTCTTTGGCTTTGATTATCCATGTCCCATTTCAGTGTCTGTCTGTAGCTTATGGCATCCCTTCTCTTCTCCCCTTCCATCTGTAACTTTTCCAGCTGCTCCCCAGCCTGCCCTGTTGCAGCCCACATCCATGCTCCATCACAGCTGTTTCCCATTCCTCCATAATGTTCTACCTGGCCCTCTCTCAATTTTTCTGAACTCCTGTGAAGCTTCCCACACGGTCTGCTTTATTCTGCAAATCTCCCTGCCTTTCCGAGTACTTCTGCTGTTCCCAGCTGCTGAGCTGACCCTCTGAGTCTTTCCAACTTCTCTCAATGCTTTCTGAGGCCTCCCTGTCTTAGCCAATTGTTCCTGTCTGCTATTGGGGTCTCTCCTGATCTTCACCTGCCGTTCATGGCCCATTGCCACCTTCTTGGTACTCCTCTCTAATGATCACAGCTCTTCCAAAGATTTCCTAAGGGCTCTTGAAATTTAGCACTGGCATTTCTGTTTAAATTTTTCAACTCTGAAACAAGTGTAGATTCACATTGGCCTTATTAACCACAACATCTAAGACAGTTCAGAGCAGACTTGGCAAAAAATGGTGATATAAAGACCAGAATGACAAGCAAATCTTTCCAAAGCAATCATCTCTTTTCTTTCATGAGTGTGGTGGCTATTGCTCAGGGAATTAGAGACTGCATAGACCTATTCCATAATAAATGCAAGATGAAAGTGTGATTCTCAGCTTTATTTTAAACAGTGTTATGGCTGCCATATATTATGAAATCAGGTATACACTCTTGTGAAAGCAAAATAGCCTTCTAAATAATAAAGCGCAGGAAAAAAAGCACAAGAAAAATATATAGGGGTAAAAATTGCATTATTCCATATTTAAAAGCAAAAAGAAAATGATAGTTTTTTGTTAGTAACATTTGTGCAGTTTGAATTCATATAACTTACTGCTTTCATTATTTTAATGAGCTTTCATGAAGAAGGAAGGTGAAGTAATGGGATCTTCAGTATAGTTTTAGTTTACTTGGAGTGGTCATTTCCATTTGAAATAATTCCAAACCTGTTGTCTGCTCAAAAATCTTGAAATCTATTTAATGTCTTTGATAAACGGTGGAAGATGTGTATAAGTATTCTTTCTCTCTCATCCCTTTGTTTCCTTCTGTCACACACAAAACCTAATGAAATGTGGCTATAAATATGGAAATTTTATTTTAGTTTCTAGTCTAGGAATGTTTTCTATCTTAATAGTTCTTAATTTTCATTATAGATATTGATGAATGTGCGCTGAACATGCTGCTTTGTGATAATGGGCAATGCAGAAATACCCCTGGAAGTTTCACTTGCACTTGTCCCAAAGGATTTGTATACACTCCTGACCTAAAAACATGTGAAGGTAATGGATGGCACTTCATTTCATTCTAATTTGATTCATTGGGATTGTTCTTGTGTTGTGTCAGATATACTTTGAATTCTGAGATTATTGCATATGGAACATAAAACAAAAAAGAAGGAAGAAAAAAAAGGGAAAATGTGGGGAAGTAGGAAAAGAGGAGATGCTATACGCAAACATGAAAGTTTTACATTACATAAACTTGTGGAATAGCCTGTGTCAGGTCTGTACTAGCACTCCTTACTGATGATGCAGTTGCCCTGCATTGTGCCAAGAGTGAGAGAAATATGGCAGTTACTAGGCTTTACAAATCTTTTCTCTTTTGTGGATAAGACAGAGCCAGATGGGTTGTTGTCTGAATCCTTTTTGATCCATAGACAGGACGTGTGTCAAATCACTTAAGCAATATGGTATCACCACAAAAGCAGGGCAACAGGTGGATATCACAGAAAAGTGAGGTGCTGCTGCTGAGTTCAGTTGTTTAATGTCCTGATATGTTAGAGTGTCTTTAGGGCACATGCATCATTAGCTTGCTGTGAAGAGCTTCATGAATAAACCAGAATATGAGGAAACCTGCTATTAGAAGAGCTTCTTCCAGTTCAACCTCAGCTGATAAAGGCCATGTGTATTTTTGCTAGTGTTTCCTGGCACTAACAGCAATGTGCTTCTCTTACAGATATTGACGAGTGCGAATCTAATCCCTGCGTTAATGGGGTATGCAAAAACACTCCAGGCTCTTTCGCTTGTGAATGTTCTCCTGAAAGTACTTTGGATACAACAAGAACTATCTGCATAGGTATTTATTCTTCTAAAAATATTGCTTTCTGGTTGAAAATGTCCAGTGACGTTCAGTTTAGAAAATACTTTGAAATAACTTCTGTAGTTACGTTCAGTGGAAAATGTTCCAGAAACAATATTTAAGTGTTCATGTACTCATAGTAATGGTGAAAACAAAGTGTGACTAGCACATGGGAGTGATTTCATGTCAGATTTGAAAGAGATAAAAAGTTTTGTAACTCATAGGTAAGAATGATCAGAGCAGTTCTTCAGGACTGGACTCGCCCATTTAAGTCCTCCTGCAAGAGGGGTGGACATGTTCTCCTTAAGATCAGATCTCAGGAAAGGCCAGGTTTTATTTTGAGATGGAGCATAAATAAGTTGTGTTTGGCTTAGACCAGCTCTGGAGAGCCATGGACAAAGCTGTGACTTGCTCACTACAAGGTGGACTTCTAGGTTCTTCCTTCAGCTCTTCTGGAGTGATAATAATTTATAGATATTGCCTAATTAGAAAAAATTATTGAACTGTGGTTCTGGGAGGTCCTCAGCCATCTCCTGCCTCTTCTTGATGAGAAGATCACATATCCGGACTGGGGGACCTGGTAAGAAAGTGAAAGAGGGATTCATAGCTACCCTGTTCTTCTGTGTGTACCTTAAATCAGAGTAATAAGAAAATTACCACGACTGAAGTCTTGAATGGTGTTGAGATATTCTCTGTTGGGATTAATAAACATAAACTAAGAGTTGGAAGGGCTCCTTGCTGAGGAGACTATAGGCTATAGTCTGTCATAGAAAAAGATAAATTAAGAGGTTTTAAAATAAATTCAGGTCTGATATGTTAAGTTAGGATGAAAGTATGATTCTTTTTATGGTTAAATTCAAATGTATTTTCAAATATTTTCATGTATAATTCTAACTATCTGCCTGACAATACCTTTTCTTTTTTCCTGACAGAAACTGTTAAGGGTACCTGTTGGCAGAACATGGTAGATGGAAGATGTGAGATAAATATCAATGGAGCAACTCTGAAGTCTGAGTGCTGTTCAACACTGGGTGCTGCTTGGGGTAGCCCGTGTACGCAGTGTGAACGAGGTAACGCTCTCCATTTGTTCGCTTAAAATTTCCATTCACAGCTCCTGTACCTCACAACTGTGGCATTACAAGTCTATCCATCTTACTTAAACGCATGAATAATCTAACGCTCCACACAGGGGAATAAGCTTAAGAAGACTAGCTGTTTAAAAGCATCTAGCTATCAAATCCCTGGCAGATACTCACTTTAAAAAACAAAAACAAAAAAACCCAGCTTTTATTCTCAGTTAATCCATAAAGTTGTAGGAGACTGAGGCGCTGTTCTATGTCTTCTTTAGGTTTGCTTTATTGTGATGAAAGTGTCATTCTGTAAGATATAACATATATTCTCAGGAGCCTAGGATTTTTCCTCTTGTGAGGCTGGCCCACGTATTGTCATAGTTTGGTCACATGCCAGACTAGTAACTTTACTTTTTCTGTTGTGCAGCATTAATTCCTTTTTCAGTCTGGGGAAAAAAATAAATAAAAAGAGGTGTCAAAATATTGAGAGGCGGCAAGTAGCTCTAACTAGATTTTATAGTAAACAGTTTACAAGTTAAATTCTGAAAGGAAAGGACCATGCCTACAGCTTGTAACTTGCTGCATAACTTTAGCATTGTTTATTATAGTCAGTGATCTGGAGCTTTCAAGAAAATGTTTGCAACAAACGGATCTTTTTGGTGTGGTAATGGAGGGAGGAGAGGGAGTAGCCCTTATTATTATACTCTGTACGTTAACTGATGATCTGGAGAATCATATGGTTGATCAGAGTTGAGGATCTGCATATGCACTTGATAATTAGACTGAACTGTGGGGTGAGCTGGGAACCCGGGATAAGCAGGTGAACGCAGGAATGTGCATGAGATATTACTTACACATGCTAAAAGCTGCTACTTTGTTCAAGTCTTCAGTTCGTCTTTGATACCTCAGCAGAATCCATCCTCGTCTATCATTGGTAAATATGTCTGTAATGTGCTGAGACCAAATTAAATGAATGATTTGAACAAAGCAGGAATAATATAACCATATTGGGGTAAGCTAGCTAAGATGCACTGGAGGCAAAACAGGATAATGGCTGACAGTATGCATAGTTTATGTATGACCCATCTTACCTCTTTATTATTTCAGAAAATACTGAGATATTGTCTAAGCATTCAGACCACTCACAACAATAAACTGTAGATAATTTTTCACATGATCATTTTTGCACAAGAAGCTAATGGTGAGTTTTGGACTATACAATTCTAAACAGTCATTCTGTTTGTTTTACAGACCGAATATGCCAAAAGGGATTTTCAAGAGTAAGAGGAACAGTATGTGAAGGTATTTATTGTTGCCTTGACAGAAATCAGAGCTCGAAGGAAAAAAATGCCAATGTTTTGAGTTAGGTGGTTAATTTAGTTTAGAGGAACACTAAGCCAAATTCTTACTTACCTTGTATGATTCTATTGATTTCCTTAAAGTTATGTTAGGGATGAATTTGTTTTCAGTTTGTTAAACATTCCTGCATACAGCTTGTCTCAAAGGACACACTTGAAAATACAGTATCTGCCAGCATAAGGAGATGGCTCTCCTTTGAAATACTATTTAATGTGTAACCCATGCAAGCAAATAGTGCATTTTATATATGCATTAAAACTTGGCATTATTGTTACAGTATGCAAAACCATTACTATGCTATAGAAAAGGCATGTTTAAAGAGTACATTTCAAATGAAAGCTTTTTTTCTTAAACTTTGCTTTTTTTCCATGTAACATTATATTAAATAAGACATGTTCCAAAGCATAGTTATTGTCTTGCAAAAAATGGGCATCAGCACACAGTTAAACTTTGGTTAAAGAAAAGATTGAACGTTTTTTTTCATCAAGCTTTTTGCTTGATGACTCTATAGTATTCTGTGAGAATTGAAGGTCCCACCCTATTTTATCTTCATCTCAATTGATTTGAACCCCTGACAAAGGACTGCATATTTCCATAATATGCAGAAGCTCAGAGTGTCTTGTACTGCTATGGGTCATCCTGACTGACAACATCTGACATGACACTGCAGTTAAAATATTTTTAAAAAATTACTCCCATATGTAGCTTCCATAAAGAAACATTGTTCTTCTCTGTAACAGAAAAATAAAATAAAACAAACAATAACAACGAAAGAAAGAAAGAGGAACACCCTCACACATGTTCTTTGCTTTCCAAATGATGACTGAATACCTTGGCACATCCATGCTGCAGACCCATTGTACATAACTTATTTGACCTCAGCAACACTTTCTGGAGTAAGTGAAAGAAAAAGGAAAAAAAAAAAAAGAAAAAAAAAAAGTGGCCCCACCTTTCTCTATTCACAGGGAAAGTCTTAGAACATTTTCAACACTGCTGGGATGGAAAATTTATCCTTCCAAGATGTAGACATAACTGTTTTCAGCATTTCCTTTACTAGTACTTTGGATTACATCTATTATATGCTTTCATCTTTCTGATTTCAATGGGACCTGGATAGCCCCAGATATTTCAGAATACTTTCCCCTGGTTTTAACATACTGAAGTGGTATTTGGGCTTCAACCAATGTAAGCATTTTTCAAGACAAGGGAAGAGCTCTAGGAAATTTACTGGCAAGTGAGATATAGGACAAGGGAGTAAATTTAGTTCCCAAAAGGTGATACTCAGTTCTCCCATACATAGCCCCTGTAAAATTAGTAATGGAACTTGTGCAAGGAAATAAGCAAACTAAATTGGCAGTCTTCCTCTAGTTTATGGGTGAGCCCTGGAATTGTCAGCTGGAACATTGTTCACAAGCTGTGAACTGTGTTTCAGTGATTTCAAATAGACCCTTGGCTTTACTTCCTGCCTTCCAGTCAAGATGAGCCTTTTATTTATAATATCTAGTAAAGGGCAGAGGCCACCAATGTCCACTTGGACATGTATCTTCCACACTGTTCCATGCAGTTCAAGTGTTGCAAAGACAGTTCACTCTAGGAGTTTTGTTTGGAAGATCAGTGAATCCAGCCTACCCACTTCTTGATTACTCTCTCTACGTGATTGTTCAGCTGTAGGCCAGTCATTTCTTTCTGACTGCTCGTTCTTATTGTCTGTCTTCAAAATTGTTATGCTTCATCTTGGGTTATATTTAAGCCTGGAGGCTTTTTATGGAGGCAGTTGCGAAGCATATGCTTTTCACAAAGGAGGACCCACCAGTCATAGGTGACATAGGATTTGATTTCAAACAGTGTTGTAGTTTCCAGACATTCAGAGGTGTGCCTGAAGAGGCAGAAACAGTAGGAGTGCAAAAATATTAAAAAACATCACAAAATGCAGCATAGCTAAACCTTGTCAGAGTAACGCATGTTCTCATTATGCACTTGCCTTTTTCTTTCTTTGCTGATATGAGTTAAACATATGGACTCCAGTGAAAATAAAAATTGGTACTATTTTAATTTTTTGTGAGGAGAAGGATGTTATTTTTGAATTTGATTTCAATATATGTAGGAATAGCAAATAATAACATGTAATATTCATGATCATCAGTTTTTTCTGTAATTAGTTGATTCTGGCTAACTTACATAGGAAATCATAAATTTTTGCAGTTTTTTTAGGTCATATAAACTTCTCTGGTTTTGTATTTTATCTTAAACATTAGAATGTTCGTTTCTTTTTCTGATTTGAGGATGTTTAGCATGCTAGTGATTACTTTTATCACATTTTGATTGGAAATAGATGTAAATGAATGTGAGGTGTTTCCTGGAGTCTGTACCAATGGGCAATGTGTCAATACCCTGGGATCGTTTGTTTGCCAGTGCCCCAGTGGAATGACTTTAGATGCTTCTGGACGGACTTGTCTTGGTAGGTATTTATTCTGTTTACAGATCTAATAGGGAAAAGCAAATCTATGTGGTGAGCAAATAGTTTTTTGCTGCTCGTTTTCTTACAAATAAGGAAGATTACTCTTGTTGATATAAGTCATTTTCAAGTAGAATTGATCGGGGACATGAACTCTGTTCAACTGGAATATGAACGGATTGCATTGGTAAAAGTCAATCACCATCTGCTGACTATTTTAATGGCATAGATTTGGTTCAAAATTATCCATCTGACAGATCTGTACAGCTGATATTGCCCTTCATCATGATCCCCACCAAAGTTGGCAGCGATGGTGGTGGGACCACTGTGGACCAGCACCATGGCTTGTGAGGAGCCAGCCACATTGTGTATCGTAATGGCTTGTGTAACAAAATATCCGAGTTTTGTATGCTGTCCATCCAAAGCACTTTTGTCCCTTAATAATAGTAAATGCCTGATGTTTGTCTCAGAATGAGGTATAGCTTGTATTAATTAAAGGGCTTTATATAGTTACAGTAAGCTGGAATGCTTAAAAACAATTTTTTTTTATCCAAAATATGCTCCAAGTATTGAGCAATATTCTACACAAAACTTATTTCAGTTGTTGGTTTTCAAGCTTACTGTTAATATTTTGCTGTTAGGAGCTATGCAGTCTCAGCACTCAGTGCCTAAGTCTTCAAAAGCACGGAGCAAATTATCTAGTGAAGGGATTCTGGAAGAGGGATTTCTCTGCAGTGAACTAAATTTTCTCTTTCTCTCTCAACATATTGTTCAATTGCCCAACAGACATTCGCTTGGAGAGTTGCTACCTGCAACATGAAGATGAGCAATGCACTGCACAGATACCAGGCCGACACCGAATGGATGCTTGCTGCTGTTCAGTGGGGGCAGCGTGGGGCTTTGAGTGTGAGGAATGCCCTCTGAAGGGATCACCTGAATTTGAAGCTCTTTGTCCCCGAGGGTCTGGGTTCTCTACAAAGATAGAGATAACTGGGAAACCTTTCTCTAAAGGTGTGTGATGTATTTGTGCTTCTTTGCTACTAAATCCTGCTGGCTTTTCCTTTTAATCTTCTGTTGGTAAATTCTTGGAAGTTGATAACTAGGCAATTCGTTTATCCTGAGGCACACTTTAAAATCCCATTAGGGTTCATGAAAAATAAGGCTAGAATAAAACATGAGATTGTTTAGTCTATATCAGATTATTAAAAACTGTATGGCATTGCAAAGTACTAAATCTCTGTCTGCTAGCAAAGTTAAATTATGCATGACTTTGCCTCCTGTGATGCATCTAAAGACATCTCTAGCTGATGAAATAGCTTTGAAAACCTGGCACCTCATACTACAAGAAGTGGAACAAACTGCACAGTTAGCTTTGGACATATGGAAAGAGCAGTCTTTCTTACATCTAGTATTTTCAATTCTATTGTGGAGCAAGCAAGGGAGGTTGAATAATTTTGTTAATTTCTAGTGGAGCTGCTATGAGAAGTAGAGAAAAATGTTTCCAGCATGATAGCTCAAATCAGCAGAATTGAATTTACTGTAGACTATGTTTTGTTATGATTGCTCTTGTTAAAATCCAGCACTAGTGCAAATCACACAGTGACATCCTGGTGTCATATTTTAAAAGCCATCTTTCCAGGATTTCCAGTGGGATTAAGCTGGACGAAGCACAAATGGATGTGAATATACTTAAAGAAAGCCAGTTACCAAAACTTAAACATTTTGAAATTTTAAAGGATGAGAAAATATACGTGAATGACAATTGCTGTTGGTAGTTGCAGTCTTAGTTTTATAAATAGTTGCTAAGTTATTAATTTTAATTATATGACATGTGCTATTAGTTACACTCATATTTTCTGTGACTCATGATAGTCACATTTTTTCTCAGAAACCAGCAGATAGAATAGCTCTTCTGGAAGTTCCCTTTGTAGGTTTGATCTTCCGTCTGCTGAAATCTTATTGTTGGCTTTAGTGAGCAGCAATTAGGTTCTGCAGAGCAAAGGAGGAATAAGTAGTGTTTAATAACAGAAAGTGACCCTGGCAGTTGCATTGCAGAATGTCTATACAGAAAGCAGTGTGAATTTATGTAGTGCGTTCTACAAGTTTCCCAAAAGGAGGGATCACTATCATAAGAATGAATGAGCTCTGAAGTCAACATTGTTCTTTTGTGTGCTGTTTTCACAAGAAGTGATAATATCATATGTCCTTACTATTAAAGGTGTAGGCAGGGGGCTAAAAGGACTGTGAAATGTGGCTTTTTAAAGAGAATGTGCTGTTGAGCTCTTGCATGGTTTGTGTCTCCTCTTTCTCAGTCATTCCCTTTCTGAGGTTTCAAGGCTTTAAGAAGCAGCAAGAAATCTGTGCAGTGCTAGAATAGCATTGCACTGAACAGAGGTCCTCCTTAGCACCTTTGTTACTTAACAGATGCTATGAGATGAAGACCTTCCTGTAAAGCTCTTCCAAAATCCATTGTTAAAGATGACAATGATATAGTTGCATATGAATGATTGTTGCTATGTTGTGGGAGGTATGTGTAAATTGTAATTGTAATGTCTAAATTGTGATTGGCTCCTTATTGCAGAATTCACGTTTTTACTAACCTGTTTTCCTTGGAAAATTTTGGACATTTTGCTAGCTCGCTGTGCAGTCAAATGCCTAATATCAATCCATTTCATTTGCAGATATCAATGAATGTAAAATGGTCCCCAGTCTTTGTACTCATGGAAAATGCAGAAACACCATTGGCAGTTTTAAATGCAGATGTGACAGTGGATTTGCCCTTGATTCTGAAGAGAGGAACTGTACAGGTAAACTGCATGGATCACTCTCTCATAGCTTTGATTTGGAAAAGGCAAAATTGGATTGCTTTGAAAATACTGTGGATGTTATTTTATGTTGCAGATATTGATGAATGCCGCATCTCTCCTGATCTTTGTGGCCAAGGCATCTGTGTCAATACTCCTGGAGACTTTGAATGTGAATGTTTTGAAGGCTATGAAAGTGGATTTATGATGATGAAGAACTGCATGGGTATGTCTTTTTATAGGCACAAATCCTATGTAAGTTTTATTTCTGTGAAGCACTTGGGTTATTTTAAAATCCTGATTGTGCCTCAATTTAGATCCCTCTTATTTTTGAATCTTGTTAAAGCTCACTTGAAAACTTTAACTTGATTTCTACCCTAAACGTGAATTCCCTAGCCCTGTAGGATGCCAGAGCATAAACGAGCAAGGGTCAGGATTTTAGGAGGTTAAAATTATCCCAGGAGTCCCCAGTGCGGTGAGTGGGATATCAACCTGTCAGGTTAAAGCCGATGAAAATCTAAAAGCAGCCTTATTTTGTTTATTTGTATGTTTATACTGCACTGTGGTTTAAGAGATAGCTAGCTGCAGCAAAGGTTCCAGTCTGTCTGGGCTGATGGAGCTGTGAGAGGCAGCAGGCTATGGGGAGAGATTCAGTCAGGACAGGAAAATGTTTCTTCACCTGTAGTAATCACCTGCCCCAGTGTATGTAAGTGCAGGGCAGTGGGAAGTGGCATGCAGGGGCTGTGTGAATATGGTGCATGGAGCAGTGCTGTGCCTTGTGTCAGCAGGTGGATTGGACACCTAGGAGGGCAGCAGGGTCAGTACCTGGGAAGGGTTTGGGTCAAGAAGTATGCTCACAAGAAGTGCAATGCTGAAGCGTTATCTGGGCTGCTGTGGTGGCAGTGCTGGATCCTGCAGTGATGTGCCTTCCTTTCTCCCCACAGACATCGATGAGTGTCAGCGCAATCCCCTTCTCTGCCGAGGTGGCACCTGCATCAACACAGAGGGAAGTTTTCGGTGTGATTGTCCACCAGGCCATCACATATCACCAAATATCTCTGCATGTATAGGTGAGGCATGGAGACAATATCAGTATTGTGCACAACTCTTCATACTGATACTGTGCTGCCCTGGCATTTATTTTCTTTGCTTGAGTATACTTTCCATGCAGACATAAAAATGTGTTTGTCCTTTTCTTTTGCAACAGACATTAATGAATGTGACCTAAGCACCAATTTGTGCCGAAACGGACATTGCGTCAACCTGATTGGAAAGTATCAGTGTGCTTGCAACCCTGGTTATCAGTCCACACCTGACAAGTTATACTGTGTTGGTAAGGACAAAACCTACCCATAAACTCTATGAATGGGGGAGATAAAACTAATTATTTCTAGTAGTTAAGATATTTTTATCTGTGATTCAAAGCTCTAACCATTTCGTGAGAGGATTGAAATTACGACACTGCTGTAGTTAACTATCTATATCTTATTTTTCTAGTAAATCAATCATAGTGCATAAAATTGAATACAGTTTTAAATGGCCTGACACTTCAGGCTTTGATCATGAAGCAAGAATTCTTTGTTAACTCCTGAGTTCTGTATTTTATTAAAAATCTGTGTTCTTGAGAGACCATGAAGTAAATCGTGTGGCTCAATGGAATTTTTCCTACTTTGATCTGCAGTCGTCTCAAATATGAAGCTTTTCCTGTAACTACTTCCCGAAAGCCACATTTTGTAAATAACATTTAGCTTAAATAATCTGTTATGCACTCCTGTATTTGCTTACATTTTAATGTGCAATGGAAATGCATGCAGAAGTCTGCAGGCTTTAATTCTGCCTAGTAGATAATTTTATTACCTTCATGACACAGTGGTAACCCAACAGTGATGTTTTTATACATAAAGAGATGTTCAGAGCTGTTTGTATATGCAGTCAGATAATCTCGGTTTTTTTCCTCTATGGTTTGTCTGACATCCAGCCTCTATTCGTAAGCCCTTGAATGTTCAAGGAGCTTGCAAAACTCAAGTGTAGAAGCTGGATTGCTGCTGTTCTGGAAAGCTAGTGCAAGTATGTCCATGAAATGTGCTTTGAAGTAAATAATACTGTGGGTTTTAATTGTCATTTTCTCCATTTTAGATATTGATGAATGCAGCATAATGAATGGTGGCTGTGAGAACTTCTGTACGAATTCAGAGGGCAGCTATGAATGTAGCTGTAAACAAGGATTTGCACTCATGCCAGACCACAGGACATGCACAGGTAAGGAGATTTTGGACCTTTTCTGTAATGTATCATTTCAGTATTTTTTAAATGGACCTTTTAGTTTTTTTTTTAATTAAGGCTTTTATTAAAAATACACTGTCAAAATAATGTAATTCATGCATGGAAGGTGAAGGTCTTTTTCTAAAGTAAAGATCTCCAAAGTGTCAAAATTTGACGACTGTAGGCTGAATTGCTTTGAAGGAAATTGGATGTTCATAATACAGATCAAAATCTAAAATGGAAAACATCCTTGTGAACATAAATCAAAATGCCATCTTTGTATACTCTATAATTATGTTGGAGGGCTAATTGGCAGAAATGCTATAAAATTGGCTATTTTATCCTGTTCTGTCATTGTGTGTTGACTGCTCTTAAGCAAGCGAAAATAAGCCCTATTTTTAATCTTTATTTAGTTGAGTGCAAATATCCTGCAATACTTCAAAACTGAATGACTTTCAGAAAAACTAAGATTAGAATAGTCCTAAACTTGCGTAGGAAACAGCTCTCTTGCACTCTAAGCAGAATGGATGAGAAAATTGTTAGAGCTCTGTATCTACTTAGTGTTCTCCTTTGGGATTCATAATCCCAGTAAGTGGATTCTGTTTGGTTACAGGAAAGTTACCACACAGGTTAATGGAGTATTTCTTCTCTGCTCTTTTCTTACTTCTTACTGCACGTGCCAGCTGTTTGCCAGTTCCTTGAAGAGCATGAGAAATAAAACAGGTTTAATCCCTTGGAATAGAATCGCCTTTCAAGTTGAACAAATGAGTTTTGTATATAGAATTAGTAGAGAGACTCACATTCAGAATTTGTGAATATTTATAAGCCTCTGACCAGGGTCTCATTTACCCTGAGGCCGTTTGCTACCATTGCAAAGGATAAAAGAGCCTTTAAATTATAGTTAAATTCAGTTTCCCCCCCCCCCCACTGAAAGATTACACTGTCAGAATTCTGTAAAGTAGACAATCTTCAGCAAGCATCCAACCCTTGTTCAGTGAGAAAATTCTAGCAAATTAACTGTTTAAAAACATACAATTCTTAAGTTAGAAACAGTTTAATTTAGTGACCAGGGATAGATCAAGTTTCTAGTAAAGGCAATTCCATGCAAAGAACATCACTGCTGGTGTTTTGGGCACCTTTTCAATGCAGAAAATAAAACCATTTGATCAAAATCTAAACTTGATAGGACTAGATTGTATGTACATGAGAGGGAAAGGAAGACAGGGAGCAAGGATCTGTGATGCACTTTTCTGCTTTCTTCTTCTTGATTTCACTAGGAAATGAATAACAAAAGTGTATGTTTGGGAAGGGATTTCAAGTCAGCAGGCTACAAACAGTTCTCCTCTCTTTTGCCCTACTTGCCCCTTGTCACCCAGACAAATCTCTAAACCCAAGAAGAGAGTAGATCAGAGTATTTCCCTCTCTATTAGGCTACAGAGTTTGGAATAGGAAATTATAATCTTTTTCTTTTCACAGCAAAAAAGGGAGGCAGAAATTGTCTTTGCTGAGTGGAGAAAATAGGTTCTCAGAGTTTTTGTCACACATTAACTTGATGTTAAACAAGTCCCTCGAGGTTTATAGTCAGGTCTTACCAGGTAAAAGCATGTTGAAGCATCAGATGGTGTTAATTTTTGCATATTTATATCTTACATGGACCCTGAAAAATCAAATTTCGCTTATAGTCTAGCCATTAAAAGCTATGAACTATTCATTTTCTTTTTGTCCTCTAAGAAAGACTTGAATGCAATAGCCAGTGTGTAAGGAGGCTTACGTAATTCTGCTCATTTCTGTAGGCCTGTTTATGTGTTTAACACAAAGTATCATAGTAAGTAGTTGCCTAACACTCCCAACAACTGATTGCATCTCTGGGAAGTACTGATGTCATGCTAGAACAGGTTACTATGCTAGAGCAGGATGCTATACCAAATCTAATGGTTATTTTTTATCCCCATTTCTAAAGCCAATTCGTAGTGTTATAATCCTGTATTTATAGAGAAATAGCAATATTTCCTGTGTACTTTATTTGGCTTAGGTTTTTTTTTTAAATATGTAAGTTGTGACAATGAAAGAAATTTTAATAAGAGATGCTGCCGATAGTTGGGATTTGTAGGATGAAATACCAGATTTTTGGTATTACTACATATCTTTTTGAGCATGTCCAGAAATGACTGTAGATACAATTAATTGTGGGCACAAATAACGATTATATTTTAGTCAGAGGTTTTTTTCCTACCATTTTTGTAGCCAGGTATCAGCTATCTCTTGAGGTATGTCATATACTGATGGCAGAAATGCCAGACACCTTTGGATGTCAAGTCACACTCTACTCAAGAAAATACTCAGAGCTGTGAGGGGCCATGTTCATCACTTTTTTAGTATCTAAAAATGCTGCCTTCTTCTCATGAGGAGAAATTGTTTGCATATATAAATATATTGTAAATATTCAGTCTGCATGTTGAAATTTTGGTCTCTACCCAAGGTTAGTTAAAAAAGAAGAAAAAATATTTTTTGCAGCATTTTCTACTTTGCAGAGAATGTCTGATTTTTGTATGTTGTATGTTTGTACAAGGTACATGATGTAGGAGCACTGTGACCAGAATATGTGAAATAACTTTTTTTACATTTTATGCTTGCACTCTGTGTGAACATGTCTTTTATTTTTAACATCATACAAAGCTAGAAGCCATTACAGAATACATTTCTTAATAATTGAGCTGGTAAGAATGCTGTTCAGTTCAGTAGTAGGTCAGGTTTGAATTGGTGAGGTTATGCATAAATAATCTGCTCAATTAGGAGAAACAACAGGTTCTTTGTCAGATGATTTTCCCCCAACTGTGAAATCAATACAGTGACAGGTTAGTAAATAAAGTTCTTTATTTCTGTCATTATTATCCCCATTTCTAGAGCTTAATTTTGCATGTTAATTCAAATTCCATTCCAAATTAAATTTCCAGGCTAATGTCCATGCTAACATTATTTGCTCTTTAAGATGAACAGGGATGGGTCAGCCTTCTTCCTTGCAGAAGCTGTGTATTCACGAAAACACTAGCTGCTAGAAATATAGAAGCATAATGAACATAATATTTTAAGTTAAAGTGAGTTCATTTTCTGCAGCTGCATAATTACTGCAATCCACAATAGACCAGACTGATAATGAGTTACACCCTTTCTCTCAGAGGGGGTTCCTGAATTTTGTGCTTTTTGTGCTGATTTTTTTCCCATGGAATCAGTACACAGTTTCAGATTTTTGTTCTTGCTGGTCTATGTTGGTGCTGACACAGGGAGATTCTAGAAATTTTTACAAGAAGCACTAACATAATCCCAGAGACTTTGAAAGACTCCAGACGCTGGCATGGCTGCATTAATATAATGAAGTGTCTGCTTTTGCGGTTGGCCTCCATCACTGATGGCTACTTTCAAGAACTGAAAAAGCATCTTATATGCTAGCAGATGTAAATATGTGTGTCGGCTGGCCAGTCAACTGAAATGCTAACAAGTAAATAGATGAAATAATTATATATATACACATTAAAATACCCATTCCCTACCGCCTCCCACCAAAACCCCAAACAAACAAACATAAAATTTCTTAGTGAACTAAATATATATGCTGTACTTATTCCCATCATGGTCTTGACTCCAGTTTGTCCAGTTTTCTAGTTTGTTACCACTCTCAATACAGGAATATAAGACAACATTTTTAAGCTCTGTGAAGTCTGAATTTGACTTCAGAGCTTCCATTGACTTCAGCAGTGATGGATTGTATCTCGGGATCTCCAATTACATGTAGCCATGTTGTGTGACAAAGGTTCTGTTTCTGTTTTGTTTTGTTTTGTTTTTGTTTCTCTTAATGACTTTTCTACTGATAAATCTGGTTCCCGCTCCTCTTGGATTCAGAGGGGAATGTTTACCACTGACTTTACCAGGAAGGGGAGATTACTCATCATGAGGATTTTGCAATATGCCACTCAAGTTATTTACAAGGATTCAAGCTTAATTGTGATTACCAGAGCATTAAATGTTTGCTTGCCATGATTAAGACTGGTTGCACTGCATAAAAGTAACCTGTCTAAGACATATTTTAATCTGAATTTTCCCTGCAGATATTGATGAGTGTGAAGATAATCCTAATATCTGTGATGGAGGCCAGTGCACAAACATCCCAGGAGAATACAGATGTCTTTGCTATGATGGATTCATGGCATCTGAAGACATGAAGACTTGTGTAGGTAAGTGAAAACACCTCTTTTCCAATCTGCCTTAACTAAGGAAAAAATATTTATTAAGGCACTGTTTCCAAGGAGACATACAATGATACAGGGTATTGGTCTTGTGCTCTAGTTTTGGCTACTGAAAAATAAGAGCTCCAGTGCACAAGCTGTGTTTATCACATGCAGGTGTAATGTCTGCATGTTCCTGTAAACTCCCAGACCAAGTTGAAAAGCAAACATTGTGATCTATAATAGCATATCTCTGGGTGCTCTTCCAAAAAGATTTTATGCAGCTAAAATCAAAGAAGGTTTGTAGAGAGGAACTGCAGATGGGTGGCACTGTGGAAATTTTCTAGCAAGCTGAGTTGTCAGCGCTGATTTAAACTTGTCACTTAATCAAATTATGCAAGTTCTGTGCTTTGGTAGAGTAAAGTAGAGAGACAGTGAGTCCAAACCAAATTTTCATATTTAAATAAAAAATCTGGAGGATATTTTTTGGAAAGGTTTTGTGTAAAACAGGATAATGTATGCATCTGTGTGTGTGCATAAAGATATCTGTAACTGCTCACGCAAACGTGCATATACAAAGAAAACATCAATTAACAGTCACAGTCATTCTTTGGACAATAGTGATGATTCTGAGTATTTTCCAATGGATCGTATCTCAGAGATTTTTCTAGTTACTTTCTAAGAATTTTATTTAATAAATATTAAATTATGGGTTTTTTTTAGATGTTAATGAATGTGATCTGCATCCAAACATTTGTCTGAGTGGAACCTGTGAGAACACAAAAGGCTCATTTATCTGCCATTGTGATATGGGATATTCAGGCAAGAAAGGCACAACTGGATGCACAGGTATGTTTTAAAATTAATAGTTAAACTTCAGTTACAGTTGTGATTCTGCAAGGGCTTTTTTTCTCCTCTTTCTGAGATTCTTTTACTTATTTGCTTTAAATACTATAATCTTTATCCAAATGTGCTGGACTTCTCTTCTGAACTTCGGTGGCACAGCGTTCTGCCCGATGCACCTTCTGCTGAAATGAATGATAAAATGGCTGCTAGGAGCTCACTACATTGTTGTTGGTTTAATAGAACAGAAAATGCTGCTGACTGTAACTGAAGACTACTGAGGACCACAGTGGTTTTAAATTAATGAATTGTGTACTATGAGTGCAAATAGCAGGTATCAGTTCCAAGTGTTGTTTTGGCTAACAAAAATGATTTGAAATATGTGCTAAAATATATTTTCAGTTTTTGCAAAGTGGCGACAATACAGCTACCCAACTACATTATATGAGCAATATCAGAATTTGGATTAGTTAATATATTGCCAACTAACATAAATGAGCTTCAGATACACAGACTTAGAGGGCACGATATAAATAATCCTAGTGCTTGTGTCTCAAGCCAAGGTGTTGAGAGTCTTAAGCTTTGCCCAAAAAATGAATGCAAACATATGTTTAATATAATTTTCAATGTAGACTTGGAGTAAACACATTTCTGGCAATGTTTTTGAGACAAACTTTTATTCTCGGTCTGCTCTTATTGTACAGAGTTAATAATACACTTCTGTAAGTGCCCCAAGTATAGAAGCTGGTTTTTAACAGCTCTCATAGAACAATCTGAGAGCTGAAGTTGTACATTGCATATTGGATTGTGGATGAATAGTTATGCATTAGTAACAGCTGCCTTTGACTTACATATGAACTGATCTAAATCCAAGAAAACCTAATTGTACCCTGTAGACCAATATTTCATTGTTCTTTGTTTCTACCCTAAATTATGTGGAGCTCTTCAGTTCTCTAGACCTGAAAACCCTCATGCTGATCAGTTACACATGGCGCAACTATCATTCCCAACATAATAAGTGATGGTTAGGAGCAGACAGGGAAGCCGAAGCAACTAGTAGAAGACAAAAGGCAGAGAAAGGTCCTGGAGGCAAGAGAGGAATTTGAGGTATGGCTTCTGAGGAAGTGCCTGGAAATAACCACAATTTTGGCAGCGTGTGGCTCTGGGTAGTAGCAAATGTCCCAATAAACACATTTTTTGCTAACAGAAAGGCAGGGAAATCCCTCCCTCCTGGTCCCAGCCAAGCCCTGCCTTCTGGGTGGATTCTATCTGCCATGTGGGTCTTTCCCACTGCCTCCCATGTACTTGCCTGTTCTGTTGCCCATCCTTTGCTTATCCTGGGTAAATGTCAGTGTCCCAGGGGGGATGATACTTTTTATTATGGTACCTTTATTATGGCAGATGCTGTTGAGACCTTCAGTAATTCAAAAGAGGTCAAAAAATTCAAAAAAAAAACCTCTGGATTCCACATGTCATATTTGCATGGCCTTAGTTATCAGAACTGAATTTCCTTTGCTCAGGTGAAGGAGCCCATGAAAACATCTTTCAAGACATCTTTTGGAGTGACCCTACCAACAGCACCTTAACCCCCAGGGTTTGATTCTTGTCTTACAGAGAGATCAAAAGCATTCACAGTTTTTAGGAACTCCCATGAAAAAAAAAAATTACAAAAATGTGTTCAATGGGAGGTTCTCTGTTTCGTGAGAACAACTAAATAACATCCTCTGGGTTCCATTACAGTTTTGTCTAAATATTTCAACTCCCTTGTCATTAGTGATTGTTTCCATTTTAACAAATAAACATGTTTTTTTTCCCCAATCATTTAACAGGATTCAGAATCCACCCACTGACTTACATTCCCATCCCACACAGATGTTATTCCCCCCTCCTCCTGGATTCTCACTAAGAATGTGAACTGAGCTTAGTAACAAATATAAAATTTAAAATATTTTATGCATAATTTATACATTGTAAATGCAGAATTCTAAGGTGGTAAAGTGCTACAGATGGCTTAATTTCCATTTACAAAGCAAACTGTGACAAGACTGACACAGAGCAGTTCATTTTAGATTTTTCTAGGCAGGCAGTGGTACATAGCCACTAGAGAAAAGATTGCAAGCTTTCCCCTATCCTAGTTCCAGACTGCTGAGCTTCATGACAAATTTCTCTGCTTTTTCTGTTAATAAAGTATTCATGTGTTTGTGCAGAGATTAAATTCTGTATTGGCACTTGCATTTGCATTTTGTGATTCATCGCCACTCTGGAGCATTGCCTGTAAATTTGCAATATTTCACTGTTGATGCAGAGTCTTAAATTTCCTTGCTCTGATACTTTCACAGAGGAAAATATTTTTCTCTGATTCGCCCCCACCCATCTTTACCAGTCAGAGTTGTGTGCTCCTAGTGTAGCTCTGTTTGGACACACTTAAGGTCGGGGTGCACAAAGTCAAGCTGAGTGAGTGGAACTTGGGGACCGAAGTTGCCTGAGACATTCATCAAATCAAAACCAGAGGTGATCAGATAGTCAGTTGGCCTTCTCCACAGTGTGCCTTTGGGATTGGAGAGCTGGGGCTGGTTGCTGCCCTGATGACTTCATGAGGGCCGTGGTGGTACTGTGTCAGGAAAAGCTGGAAGTGGGTGTATGACCATGGCCTTGGTGAGGTGGCCCTTTGGTGTTCAAAGCTACTTGCTATCACTCAATAATGATAATCATAGAGTGAGTGCACACTATTCAATGCTTACATGACTCAAAAGAACATAGCTAAAAAGATAAAGATACCTGATAAGGTGAAAAGAAGAGATAAGCCCTGGCATGTGCCCTCAGAAGTAGGTCCATGACACTTGTACAGTGCGCTTACCGTTCTCCCCTCCCTTTGGCTTCTTGCCCTTCATAGTACATTGTGCTAAAGTCAGATGGCACAAGAGAATTCTGATATCAGTGAAACACATACATTTCCCATTATGAATTTGGGAGCAGGCTGTATCAGGCCAAATACCAAAAAATGATAATGTTAAGATGTTGCCCGCCAAATGGGGGTACTACAGAAGGAGAGTATTGTGAGTAGGCATCTGTCCAGCAACAACATACTGCTCCCCAAGATGGTGATGTAAGGCAAGAACTGATCTGCCCCTTGTGAAATTCCAAGAGGAACTCGTGGTGCAGTATGTAAATAAAATCTAAGAGTGATTCCCAAAGAATAAAACAATCTTACAGGCACTGAGCTAGACTAGAGAAATTTTCCGTATATATTTCTACTCTTTATGTTACAGTGAGCACTAAGCTGAAATTCATGGTCTTCTCCTTTCTGAAAAGTATTCCCCTCTTCATGGCTGCCTTTACTCACCTGATTACATGGGCAGCATCCCAGAAGGAGGAAATGCCTCGTGACTTCCATCAGACAACCAGCCTGGTGGGAATTGGGCCCAGGCCTGGAATACCAGTGGAACGTCAGTGGAATAGAATGCACAGATCTGCAAAGAGTGCCAAAAAAAATTAAAAAGCCAAAAAATGCTTAAGGGATTTGCATAATTCTTGACCAGCAGTGTTAATTTATAGGCGGACACTAAATTCACACTTTGCTGAGAAACCTTATAGGCTATTGAATCCACAGGGAAACTAAACAGCAAATGTACGCTAAGTACCTCGATGCCTTCGTATGCTATGACAGATGTGTGAATTGTCATGGCATGGATTAGTGTTTACTCACACTGTTCAAATACAGAATTTCCTATGATTTTGGATGTTTCCAGAGAACAAGTGAGAATAAAGTTATTTATTTCTGCGCTGCTCCTTGAACGATTTTTAATGATCCACTTGCAGACTGTGTGGGGATTCTCCATGCAGATTCTGTCTGTCTCATGCATTCAATTGCCATATTTGCAAGCATACTGCCTATACAACAGGTATATATTAAGTGTGCATTTCTGCTGCACATGTATAGCCCTAAAAACTTGGGCCTCTGTGATTAATGGAAGACATGCATTATTAATTGCCGAAGGCTTAAGAGAAAAAATATTTGTCCAGAGAAGAGAACTAAAGAAGCCAACAAAATAGGGTGACTGACATTTTTTTTTTTTCCCCATAGTGCTTGGGATTGTTATGATGTCAGATCTGCATATTATTTATCATGCGTATTCTCATCTGTTTTAGGCAGACAACTCCCTTAGTATTAATGGGAGTTGTGCAATTACAAAGCTGAGAACATGTGTGCAGCAGGACTGGGGCACAGTGGGACTGGCTGAGGATGCAGTGTCAGTCTTGGATTGGAATGTCTTTATTTTCTTTGGCTTGTCACAGCCACATACTGGAGGCAGAAGTAGAAGGTTGATATAAATCAGTGACTCATTCTTTTACTCTTTAATGAAAATCCCACTGAAGTCGATAGGAATAGGACATCCTTGTGTTAAACACTGAGTAGCATCCTCGTGTGTGCTCTTTGGGTCTTGATACCTTTACTCATACTGAGTCATGCCTTACTCTTCAAACAATTGCATGAAAAGAGTTGGAGCTATTTGAAGAGTAGTACTGTTTGTACTGCCATGCAGACAGCACAATCTGGACTCTTGCTCTTATTAAAGATATTTATGTTGTATTAATTTTTCCCCTGCAGAGCTCAACTTCTCCGTTTTCTTTCGTTCTGTGAAGTCATAATTCAATACTTATGGCAACATAAATCCATATTAAGCTCCAGTATAAGCAGGCATAAATTCCATTGATTTTACTGCCCCATTTACACAGGACCATGTTTGGTCTGAGATCTCTTCTGCCTTGGAAATAATTGCAGTGCAATAAATTTAGGCTTAAACTTCAGCTGTGCAATGAAAGGAGAGAATTGGGATTACAGTAAAGTAACGAGTGAGTTAAATACAGATAGATTTGAAAATAAGTAAAATCTGGGACAAAGCTATTGATGGTACGTTATATACTTCAATCAGCTTTCATCTAAATATATGAAAGTTTTTTCATGCATCAATGAAATAATCCCTACAACATACCTCTATAGGTAGTTGGTATTAGAAAATATATTTGGCATGGCATTCCCCATTTGATCTTTACCCAGGCAAAAAAGCATTGATATTTTTTTTTTTGGGTGTGTGTGTGTGGATAAAAGCTAAAAAAGGATCTTGGGATTTTGTTCAAAGCAAGTGGAATGGCATTTCAGTGCGTGATATCTGAGAAAGCTGATCCCATTATTAATACCTCTGTTTGGATATACATTTGTGCTCACAACTTTCATCCCGCAGAAGATTCCAAGCCTTTTAGCCTTTGTGGCAGATAGCTGACACAAAGTGAACAAGAAGGGTGGTGGGGAAGGTGCTCAGCCCATAAGCTGTGAGAAGGTGCAGCAATTTCTTTCTCTTCCACTGGGAGATATTAGTGGAGACTCTTAGGTGCAAGCTGTTAGTGAACCAGTGCAAAATGGGATGGAGACGCTTCATGTAGAATTGCAAATTGTTTTTAGATTGCCTTAAAATTGAGCCTGAACATGACTTCATTGTGGCGTAGCTGTTGCATGCAAGTTTCTGTTTGTATTTGCTGGCGGTTTAGAAGAATTCTTGGCAGAAGTATCTCGACTGATGATGATTTTTGTTGTTTTGTTGTGCTTCAAAGGGTATAAGGAAGCATGTGATTGTTTCAAAGCATCAAATAATCAAATGCAGAGCGATCACAATGTTAGTTGAGGTTTAACAGTTTGGTTTTAAAAATCACGTAAAGGTTAAAATATAGAGTGTTTGCCTCAGCTTTTTTATGTCAATGTTATACCATAACTGACCTCTAGAAATTCCTTCTAGTCTTTCCCTTCGGTCCAAGCCAAAATGAGTGTTTTGTTTTTTTTCTGACCACCCTGAAGATTTTTAACAGACGCTAGTTTCCTGTTAGGGTGATGTTATCGGCATATGAGTTTCTGCACATGATGAAGGCAAATATGCTCTGAGTTTGTCTGCTCCTGGCACTTCTCTTTTTAAAACAGTTTTTGAAAGTAAGTGTCCATTTGTATGTTTTCAAGCTTGTTGGTGCAGTCAGCATTCATTAGTAGTAGATTCCAGCTGCCAGACTTAGATCTGTGTCTGGACTTCAATATTCGGATTATGGAAATACTCATGTCTGGAGTTTTGATTCAGCGCCTTGTTTCGAAAAAAACTCAGAGGAATAAGATTAGATGCAGTTCCCCTACATAGACTGAAGCAGTCAGTGTGTTCGGGTAATTTTTGGACCTGAGAATTTGATAGTAGGATGAAAGATGTGTTATCTGCTTCTCAGAGCAACATGTAGCTTTTGTGAAAAGACAGAATATATGTGTAGGGCATTAAAAAAGGACATCAAGCCTTACATCTAAAGAAGGTGGGCAGAAGACCTAAGGGCTATAAAAGAAATGGCTAAGATCTTATCTGGACAGTTTCCCCAGTAGCTCCATTCTTTTGCCCTCCTTAAGGAGCTAATTGCTTTTAGGTACTACAGTAGGTGAGTTTTAAGGGTTTGGGGCCTCCAGTGACTGCTAACTGGTTGATGGCTCATACCCTTTCTTAATTATCTTCTCAATAGGGATCTGAGCTGGATTTTTATGTATGGAATAGTGCATAGTTCGTGTGATTGTTTTCCCTTTCCATCAGATTTGTACAAAATATCATGCTTTGGCTTACTGCAATAGCAAAGGCATCTGGGAGTGCTAAAAAAATGATAAAAATATTAAGTGATTTGATGTGAATTCTAGATAATTTACATCCTATATATTTGTAAAGCACAGTTATATCTTGGTTATAGAAAGCTCTGTAAAATCCATAGCTCAGATGTGTAAGAAAACTTCTGATGGATTTGTTTTAGTTACCAATAGTAATTTCTGAAAACTTTGCCTTTGAGTTTATACATTCTCCAAGTACTTATACGGAACATTAATATTGTTTTATGACAAGGAAGAGTGGAGTTCAGTTTAGTTTTTTTTTCTGTCTATAAATTTTGACATTGCCAGAGAATGCCTGAGAATCAAAATAATGTGAAAAAAGCAAATATTCAAGTGAATGTGCTGGCATGGATGCGTTATATTAAAGCTTGGATTGCTTGCTGCCTGGTATCTCTACGGATGAGGATGTTAACCTTTTTTTCACTGTGTTAATAAACTGCATGCCTAGTAATCTTTGCCTCCATCAGCTATCTCATCAAATACAGTGATAGAGCCCATCCTCCACCTTCCACACAGTGTCTGGCAGAGCAGAACCTGGCTTCATTAACTGTCTGAGGATAATCCTAGGAGTCTGCAGATGGTACCCAGCTGGTGTTGTCAGCATCCTTTAAGATACCTGTGGGGAACATGGGTGTGCTGTGTTTCAGGAGTCTCTGTGCAGTAGTCCCTCTGAGACCATTTAGTAAACTATGCACTGCAGAGCCACCTGAGTCCTTCTCTGTAGACCCCAGGATAGGCAGATGGGAATGCTGTTGTCTTACACACACACACACATACACACACACACAGCTCTGCGCTCACAGTGTGCCAGTAAATTGTAGTGGTGTCTCTGAGTTGTCAAGGCAGCACAGGTCCTCATGTCATCAGCTCTTAGTCAGCAGGTTTGACCCTTAACCTGTGGGAAAGCTGCTTGACAGACATGCATCCCTGGATGCCAAACATCTGCTGTGGTAATCTTTATAGTTCTTATCCTCTACTTCCCAAAGACTGTGTCCACATCTTCTTTGTGAATGCACTGAATGTTATGGTACTTGCTTCCTCCTCAGTTGTAAAAAGCATTGGAGTGGAATGCAGAAACACTGCTTTAAATACCTATCAGAAAAATAGGTGGTAAGCCAGCACATGTGAAATGCACTGCATGCTTCTTTGCTCTTCTTTGTAATTTTACTTTCCCTCTGCATCACTTCTAAATGTCATTTTGTAAAGAAGTGGTGATCTGTGTTCATCTTCTCTTTCCTGAGAAATAACTGTATCAGTAGTCTGTCTATGAGAAAGTTTGATCCATGAGCTCTTCAAACATCTCTGTGTTTACAGATATCAATGAGTGTGAAATTGGAGCCCATAACTGTGATAGACACGCTGTTTGTACAAACACACCAGGAAGTTTTAAATGTAGCTGCAGCAGCGGCTGGATTGGAAATGGTATCAAATGCACAGGTGAGAGTTGTATGCATTTGTATTTATTTGTAAGGTCTGATCAATACTGTAGCTCAGCAACTCTGGAAAAAACGGTACCACACCTACAAATTGAGAAGAGAAACTGTTATTCTGCTTTGTTAGGTCAATTTGACATGATCCGTTGAAGGGCAAATTCTCTGCCATGGTAACTGAAATCAACATTATCTCATGTTTGGCTTTTGAAACAGTGGAAGTGGACTGGACCATGGGGAGAGACAGTGTGTCCTTAGGAGCAGCTTGTGGCTGTGCTGTGGAGTGAGAGGTCTCTCAGTACTTCCTGTGAAAACAAGATATAACCCAGAAGTTCTTAAACTGAGGGTGCCATGTGGCTTCCTCACTCACACTTACCTTGTCAGACTGCTTTGCTGGCCTGCAAATAAGTTCCGCCTGCTTTTCCAATCAGATGGTTCCACAGTTGTGTAGGTTTTACTATAGACATGATTATTTTAAGTAGAGGTTCTGTCTGCCATATGCTATTTAAAGTGTGTATTTGTGCTGAGTCAGTTTTGTTTTGTTGACTAATGTTGCTTTTTAAAAAATTATTATTTTAAAGATCTGGATGAGTGCTCCAATGGAACCCACATGTGTAGCCCACATGCTGACTGCAAGAATACAATGGGCTCTTACCGCTGCCTGTGTAAAGAAGGTTATACTGGGGATGGCTTCACTTGTACAGGTGAGCTTTCTTAGCAACAAGAGAAGTACCATGCTTGAATATTCACCTGGCACTTACTTTTATTGGTATTAAAATTTAAGCATAGATATCAGTGAGTTAATATTCACAGTGTAAACTCTGTGATTTTGTACTCATAATTTCCATTCAGCTGGAATATAAAATGCGACTCAGTTCAAGGACTGTATTGTATTAAGTCTGATGGTCCCAGTATTCAGTTGCTATTTCAGAGGATAGCATTTAAGCTGCAGCAAGTGCCCAAAGAGATTGTAAGATTTCCATCTTTGGAATTACTAAGAACTCAGCTGGGCAAAGCTGTGAGCAATCTGATCTAATTTTAAAATTAATCTTCTCTATGGCAGAGGCTGGACCAGGTGACCTCCAATGGTCCTTTACGACCTAAGTTAGCCTATGATTCAATGTCAGATTAGAAAAAACAGCCACCTTTTAAAGATTTGAAATTATTGTTGAATGTCATCCTTCACTGTATTCTAATTCATTTAAGTTGCCAAAACTTGAAAGGTACTGCGTATTATACCTGGCCTAAAGCAGTTGCTTTTTTCTCTTCATAAAATGAAAGTTTTCATTGACCTTTTCTTGCTAGTGGATTGCAAACATTAAAACAGTGCTTGGTCATATAATTTATCCAATTTGTAGACCAGTTCATTGGCTGCCAATATTGATATTTAAGTGGTGGGGCATGTGTATTAAAATAATCATATAAACTGCCTAAAAATGTTTTTCCATAAGGAGGTTTCTATTGTCGGACCTCTTTACTGCATCACCCTGAAAGTTGATGTCAAGGCACAGTGCTGACATGCTGAAACCTCATTTTATGAACTGTCAATGTTACTGTAAAACACTGCTAGAGAGCTAAATTTCCCACCCTCACTTACGTCTTCTGCTTTGAAGAACAGTACAGCTCACGTAGACTTGGTCATCAGGACCCCAGCTAACACTAACAAATTCAGTGTTGCTGGTAATGCTATATGGAGAGGGGTCCTGTTCAGTATAAAGCCATGTGATAAGGCATTCGCTGGGCCAGATTTTCAGCTAGTGCAAATCCGCAGCACTTTAGGAATGATAGCAGTTTTCAAGACATCTGAGAAAATGGCTCCACAGGTTTAAGGCCAAATTTGAATTATTAATTCAGTCTCTATAATTTAGTCCTGAATCTGATTCATCTCCTCAGTGGCCTCCATAACCTGCACACTGCCAGCTGCAACACGTGGGTTGTGATGCATAAAATGTCAGCTAGAAAATAATGGCCACAGTCTATCTGAAGGGTCAGGTAACCCAGTACTACCAAGACGGCTTTTCTCAACTGTTTAATTCCAATTTGATTTTGGTTATATTTTCACCTCAGTGCCACTTTGTCAGTGTTTTATGTTTGGCATAGAGACCATCTATTACTGGACCTGTTTATTTCACAGTAAATCTCTTATCTCTGTTGCTGCCACTAGGCCTTTCTGTAATAGAAGTCATAACAATAATAAAACAGACATGCTTGTTCTGAAAATCTAAATTTGACCATGTGTACTGCCTCCAGTTTCTGTTAACTGCAGATATGTTAGCAGTCTGTCTCTCTAGCTCAGTTTGTTTTTTGTTAGAAGCTGCATTTTCCTAATGTAGAAAATATACCAAGCTGTTGCATGTAATAGCTTGTAAGCTTAAGTAGACTATAGTTTCTTCTACATGTGCAGAATTGTTAAAATCCTTGAACACTGCATGCTGTAGCTGAAACAAGTGTTGAGAACACTGTGTTTACTGTAAACCTGCAATTTCTCTTCCTTTTACAGACCTAGATGAATGCTCTGAAAACTTGAATCTCTGTGAAAATGGGCAGTGCCTCAATGCCCCAGGAGGGTATCGCTGTGAATGTGATATGGGATTTTTGCCAAGTCTGGATGGGAAAGCATGTGAAGGTAATTCACCATAAGCTTTGAACAACATTCAGCAAACTCTGTCTTAATAATACTTTATGTCTGAAAAATCTTGCAGTTGGTTGCAGTTATGGTTGCATTGAGAACTGCCTGAAAATTGTCAATAGTTTTTTGGTTTTTTCATTTATAGTCATTTAAACAGAAAAAGGTTGCTAATATTTATTATGAGCCCTTGTGTCTTCATCAACCTGTTGTATATAGAGAAAAAGTTTTTGGAGACTGTCTAACCACGTATTATTTGTGGTGTGACTGGTGATCCAAATGACTTGGTCAGCAGCCATTTTATCTTGCTTAGTCTGCAAACAGTTCTTAATTTTATTCATTAAAATTAAGCAGAAAAAGTTTTATTTTGGCTTTGTGTATGTGAAGCTGAAAAACACTGGTTTTGTAGCTAACACAGTGAACCCGTTTTGAGAGCTTCTGCCATGTGCAGAATCAGAATTTGAAGCCTTGCGGAAAGTTTTTGTACTATTTTGAAAGTAATCTGTCACTTACCTGTATTTAATTAAGGTCATGTTCTCAGTAGTAACATTTGAAATCCGCAGTTTGTGCGGCGCTGATCAGTTCAGTCAGTTAAGAAGCAGCAGCCATATCATCTGACATACTAATAAGAACTGATATTTGATGGAGTTCATAAGTGCACCTCTATAAATAGGATTTTTCCCCTCAGAAGTGTTCTGTGCATTGTTTTAAGTAATCTACCAAGAGAAATAATTTATGAGCTTGAATTTTTCTGTAAACTAAAACAATATTAGGTTTCATAGTGTTTCATGCAACAATTTACTTAGAAAGCTTTTAGCTAACTTTAAATAGCTTATATAGAGTCTAATTCCTGTTGCTATAACAGTCTATCCTGGATGTCTTGGATGTGCAGACTAAATGCAGGATTTTAAGGTTCTTTGTAAACACTCTTGTTATCATATCAAATTAGCTGTTCTTTGTGCAGTGCAGCATTCCTTAAATGCTGAATTGGATATCATGATTTGAACAAAGCACACAAAAGTGAGCTCCAGGTGCCAAACTCAAAATCTGTCAAATGCAGGAACCTGAATATTAGTATTCACTTTTGTTGGTTTTTGATTTATTTATTTAATTAATTTTGTTTCACTGAAGTCCTGCTTTCTGGAGATGGCTGCTGATTTAGGAGAAACTTCTTGTTTAAAGCTTATCTCCTGCCATGTTTAATTTTGCTAGTTGTCAGGTTAGCCCACTAACAAGCTCAGATTGTTCCTGGCATGGCTTCTAGTGACACTGAAAAGAGCCTTTTGCCCAAAACAAAGGCTATGGTTTAGGTTACTTAGGCCTCAAATATTAATCTTGCATGTTATTTTTTTTTTGCTCTTACCCAATGCTCAGGAGCCGTTGGCTTCCAGATTCATGTTTTCTGAACCTTTTTGTAGTTTCCTGTACCTGTATTAGAAAGTTAAAGAAAATTCATACTTTTCCCCTCCTATTTCTCTGTCAGATATTGATGAGTGCTCACTTCCTAACATCTGCGTCTATGGAACTTGTCATAACCTTCCTGGACTTTTCCGATGCGAGTGTGAAGTGGGCTATGAGTTGGACAGAAGTGGTGGTAATTGCACAGGTAAAGATGATTTTGAACAGCATGCTTTTTAATTTTCTGTTAATGTTATTATCAACTCCAAAGGAAATTCTATTAAAAATCTGTACGTATCAGTTTGGATATAGGGAAAATGCACCCTTCCCTACTGTATAGCACTGAAAGAAAAGGCAGCGGGGACTGTACTATGGATACTAGTGGCTTTCTCTACTCTACTCTTTCCCATTCTTTGTCAGCCTCCAGTATCACACTGCCTTAAGTAAAGAAGGAAAGAAATACAAGATGACCGTTCTGCCTGTTCACATCTTCCAGGCAGAGATTTGTTGTGCCCTGTAGTTTCCATTCACAGTACTGTATTGTAAGCAGTGAGCTTGTTATCTAGGTTTCCTTTAAGTATTTCTGAATACTGTATGTGAATTCATAGATTGTGTTTCCACTTTTTTTCACAGCGCAATGAAGAATTGATTTTAGGCTAGTGTTATACTTCTAGAGTGTGTGTGTACATTTTAAAGCTTCTTGGATATCAGTACTTGAGAGCTAATGGATTTATGGTAGTCAGTGTAGTTGATATATTGATAGTGTCCATGTGTATTTGCTTACCTCCTGCTGTTTTTTTCTTGCAGATGTTAATGAATGTGCAGATCCCACAACCTGCATTAGTGGTACATGTGTCAATACGGCTGGTAGTTACACCTGTGAGTGCCCTCCAGATTTTGAGCTGAATCCCACCCGCGTTGGCTGTGTTGGTAAGGACTGCATTCATTAACAAGTGAAGTTGCACAGAAAGGCTGTAAGGCTAACTGTTAGGGATACAGTTCTAGGTCATGGAAGAGGGCTAGAATAAACTCTCACCTCACTGCCCTTGGCTTTAGAAGTTCTAATAGTGCAGTAGAGATATGTCCAGAGTGATGTAGCGTGCCAACAGGGCCTTGTCAGAGCCAACACCTTGGGGCTTGTTATAAGTGTCCAATTTAAAGAAGGCATGAGAGAGTTTTAAAATTCAGCAACCTTCAACCAACATCCAGTTGGACCCAGGATGGTAGGCAAATGAAGCTGTGGCACAAAGCCACTCATGCTCTTGTAGTATTGAGTGCATCTTGGCTAGATGCAGCTTTTATGACCAATGGAAGAATTCTTGTATTAGAGTCTAACTGCTTGGTACTCCTCTGATATTTTTTTGCTTTTATTTTAAGTGAGCATAGAGATGCTAAAAAAGTTCAAATGTATTTAAAATTCCTAATGTGTAGATGTTTTCATTCTGGAAAGGATGTACAAATGTGGGTGACAATGTAAATAACAATGAGAAAAGACCTGGCTGAACTTCCCCTGCTATATTGAATAAATTCCCTGCTTTGTGAAAAGTACAACAGTGGAGCAAAGAGATGGGGCAGCACTGTCCTGTCTAAGAGAGGAGGAAGGCTGGGTCCTCATGGACAGCACAAGTTACCTTCTGTGAATGTCCTGCAAAAAAGAAGGGCTTTCTAAGAATATGCTTATGAGATATTTTTGTTATTTGCTTTCTTCTCTGGTAATGTTTGGTATTATGTGCATTCCAAATAGATACACGATCAGGCAACTGTTACCTGGACATTAAAACTCGTGGAGATAATGGTGGCACCTTCTGCAGCAATGAAATTGGAGTGGGTGTTTCTAAGGCTTCCTGTTGCTGCTCCCTGGGCAGAGCTTGGGGAGTTCCCTGTGAACAGTGCCCATCTGTGAACACAAGTAAGTCAGCTTTCCCTGGTTAGAGTTAACAATACATCTTTTTTTTGTTTTGTCTTGTTTTTCTCATTTAGCCAGGTAACTCAAGTCCTGGTGTGGTTATTTGTTGTACATGCAGGGAAGAGGTTCCTGGAGAACCTCAGCAACTGTTAACCAAAACTTCTACACGCCTTTCAAAAAAATTATCTATTAAGAATATTATCATCACTTCTGTATATGTATTCTATTACATAAAACACTTGGCAATGCAAAATGGAATAACAGCTGTAAAACCTAATGTTGATATCTGGTTATCTAGTATCTTTACATTTAAATTTTCCTGAAATAATTTGACTAATTTTCAAAGGTAATTACGCTGAAAATGTTTCTACTATTGCAGATTCATAATTCTATTTTGTTTTCAGCTGAGTATAAGGTTCTTTGCCCTGGAGGAGAAGGATTCCGACCGAACCCTATTACAGTTATATTAGAGGGTAATGTTTACATTTTCCTATTTTTATACATCTAAAACTATAAAACTCTTCAGGGAGTGTTATTTTCATGGAAAAGCATGAATGAGATAATGTCTGTGAATTTGTTTGAACAGATATTGATGAATGTCAAGAACTGCCTGGGCTCTGCCAAGGAGGAAAGTGTATTAATACATTTGGTAGCTTCCAGTGTCAGTGTCCATCAGGTTACTATTTGAATGAGGAGACTCGAGTATGTGATGGTACGTAGCATTCACTTAACTATTCTGCTGCTTTTATTTGTATAAAATGATGAAAAATCAACGCGTAGCAGAATTGATCTCTCCTTGAAAATGAACCTTAGGTATTGCTGAGACATTTTCATTCTTGGAAGCATAATGAGAAAATTGCTGTGGCCACTCACTGCCTTTTTGTTCTCTTCTAGATGTGAATGAGTGTGATACACCTGGCATTTGTGGACCTGGCACGTGTTACAATACTGTTGGGAACTACACCTGCATCTGTCCTCCCGATTACATGCAAGTCAATGGAGGGAACAACTGTATGGGTATGTAGGGCTTTTTTAAGCTTTATCTTCATGCTTTGGGCCAGGGCTGTAACTGGCACAGATCAGAATTATTCCTCAAATGTAGTTATATGAGAGTTAACTGAACAAAAGATCAAGCTTCTTTCACTAATTTTATTGCATGAATCATAGTTGATCACTTTTATTAGGTTTTTTAGTATCTCATCATCAGAATTACTCCTTTGATTTGATATTTTCTGTGTTCATTCCTTCCAGTTTTCACCTCAGCTTTTCAGTTAAAAGCTTCTGCAGGTGAAACTAAAACTAGAAAAAATTTCTAAAACTAGAAAAAATTTCAAAAACTAGAAATTTTGTAGGAACAGATTTTAATGTAGTATTTTAAGTGCCACAGCATCTACTTGATAGGCATCTGAAAAACACATACATTAGGAGGTAGCTCCTAAGCCCTTCAGTTCATCATCGTCCATAAGAGCTGCTAATGCATTGTCCTTTTGTTTTGTTTTTTTCATTTTTACAGATATGAGAAGAAGTCTATGCTACAGAAATTATTATGCTGACAATCAAACCTGTGATGGCGAACTGCTCTTTAATATGACCAAGAAAATGTGCTGTTGTTCGTACAACATTGGACGTGCATGGAATAAGCCTTGTGAACAGTGTCCTATCCCTAGCACTGGTACTTTTTTTCCCCTCATTGCAAAGCGATGTGAAAGCTTTAGTAACATGTTTACTGATAGCAGATGTAACGTTGTTAGAGAAAGAGGTGGATTACTTTTGTCTTATGTGTCTGAAATGATTACTTTTGGTCAGTGTGGAATCAGTCCTAGTCACAATCAGGGTGTATATTTAAATCCTTTTGGAGTGGTGTGTGTGCAGACTGTGGGCCATGCATGCCTCCTCTGTGATAGTTTCTCTGTATGAGAGATTTCACTTGCCTCTTTGCAAATGCCTATTGCTCAAGGCATACTGAAGCAGGCACAAAAGTGGCATTGCTCCAACAAATATTGTATGTGCCACGCTGTGCCCTGACTGCTGATTGCCATAGGGGGCCTTTCTGTTCACCGTTACAGAAGTACCTCAGTGTCTTCTGAGAATGATCTGTGTCAAACAGCTACATATAAGATGTAGCAGTTTCTGGATGTATTGTGTGGGATACAGGAATCCTCCACACTGATTTAGACCTAGTAATTGAGCCTAGGACTTCCCATTCTGTTATGAGTTGGTTTGCTTCAAGAACAGACTTCCTAGACAATTAATTGGATAACTTCCAACTTATGGTTCAGATTTTTTAAAGTCAGATCTGACTTGTACGCAGAAAATGCAATGCAAAGATAAGCACACGCACAGGAAAACCAGGATGTGAGCCCAAGTTTTCTGCATCTTTGTATATATGCTGTTCTCAGGGGCCTTTGAATAGAACCTGCATGTGTACCAGGCACATCACAGTGTGAGCCCTCGAGGTCTGCATACTTCTGTGTGTCCTGCAGGTGCTTACAAGCAGAATAAGAAAATTGTTAGACAATAGATGTAGTGAATTTTGGACTGCAGGTTAAGGATATAGTGAATTTTTGGCTGTTGATTAACTTAAAATATGCTTTATTTTCTCACTGTTTTGTTTTCCTGTTGCAGATGAGTTTTCTACACTCTGTGGAAGTCAAAGGCCTGGATTCTTCATTGACATTTACACAGGATTACCAGTTGGTGGGTTGTGATTTCTGTTCTGAACTAAACTCTATACTACCTCTGTCCAAGGAAGAGAGGAAGTTTCCTTTCCCAGTTATTTATTTCAAACAGTGTAATGGTGTTGAACCTTCCATCTAGCTCTGAATCTGCAAGCTTTCTGTATAGCTCCTCCTAGCTGGCAGCAATGATTATTGCTGCTTGTTATTAAGGCAAAATAAAGCTCTAAAGAAATTGTCATCAGGCCTACAGCAGGGCACAGATGACCAAGCATACAAGCACTGGGAGAAAGGCCAATCAGCATTTGGTCTGGGTCGAATGAGGAGTCTTTCCTGAGACTAAAGCACGGATTTAATTTGACATTTCACACCATTCCCCAAGTGTATTGGTTTGACACAAAAATCCTTTCTTCAGTTTAACTGGAATTTTTCTCACATGTGTTATTGTGTATAACTTTTGAATGGTGAGTAACAAATTGCAAAACAAAAAGAGGGAGAGGATGAGAAATTCAAAGACAAGGATCTGAGTAAATCCCTACTGGGACTCCATTTTGCTTTTATTCACAGAAGAATGCAAATAAGAAGCAGATAATGTGACCTTTAACACACTGCGGCAATATATAGAGAGCAATCAGGTGCTTTTGGATTAAGCTGTCGCTGGGGGGGATGCAGTGTTCAGCTAGTTAGATGAAAGTTTTTCTAGTTAAAATAGGAAATGTCTTTTTTAAAGAAGTTACTGAAATATACAGTATTATGATTTATCAGGATGGTTTCTTATGAGAAAAGTTTCCACTTCTCATTGTTAACATTACCCAATATATTATCAGTTGGGCCATTCATCAACAAAAGGCACTGAGGTATGGCTTGAGCATCGATTCAGAATCATGGGAATTGATGTTCAGCCATATAAACTCAATGGGATATAGCACTGCAGAGGGACCGTGGATCAGCCTAACGTGCACAGAAGTAAAAGTTGCACCTGTAGCAGCGTGTGTGCCAGGAGTGTTGCAGTCAGCTCTCTCCACCCCATCGCACCACAGAGCAGGGCAGGAGCCAACTTGAAACAAAAGGGCTATCCCATAAGGCCACCAGCATGTTCCAATGCAGCATCAGAGGGGTGAACACACAGCTTTACACCATACAAACGACAGGCTCTTCCTGCTGCTCTGGTGTCTTGGTGGGTGTCACTAGGTTGCAACGTTCATCCTGATGTTTTTGCTTAGCATCTCCTGATGTCCCTTACATCTTTAGGCACCAAGCATGGGAACAAGATAGCACATGCTTTGCAGGGACAGTGTTCTGTGTACCTTGTAATATTTGGTCACAATCTTTACATGTTACTCGTCTGTTGTTTGGATTGAAGTTCTATATACTTACCCCAGATGGCCAGTTCAGAGAGTAAGGTGGTTTTACTAATTTCTATTTTTAATCAGGAAACTCAAATCTAGTAATAAAAAAATAAAAGAATTTTTAAAAAAAGACATTTTCTGGTTAAAACTCACATTATCTGCTCATTCCCTACTAATTCTGTCTTGTATCCAACAATGCATGTAGCAATTTTTACTAACAAGAGAGGTTTGGGAGAGTCTGTTTATTGTTGTCAGAATATTAAATATAATTAACTTAGGAATCCAATAGACAATTGAAATAACAGCTGCTTTTTTCTGCCTAAATCAATTACTTAACCCATGTATATAAAGAATACTGGCAAACCCTGGCTGCCTGGCTTAATCAATCTAATTAATAGCACGTTGGCATCACTGCAGATGTTACCTGGCATTGGCACTCCCAAACTGTTAAAGAAATGCATGGTTATTACCCAGATTAACAAGGGTAAAACAGTGCAAATTGAGTTCTGATCAGTGCTTGCATTCAGTTCTCCTATATTAAAACAAAGGAAGTTGCATTCTTTCAATTCAACTCTTCCCAGTAATTCCGTTTCAGCACTCAGAATGAATGAGCAGGTTCATCAGGGCTGTGTGTGGGAGAGATGAGGAAGGATGCATACTATCTTCTGCCTTCTCATGTAGCAGGATAGAGCTGGCCTACAGTGAAGAGTACTTGAGGAAACAGCAAATTTCTGCATTTCCATTCTCACTGTCCATTGCAGTTGGGAACGTTCTGATGATCACATACATTTGGTAATTTTAGGAAGGATAAATGTAAGATGTATCATTTCACAAAGTGCCATTTACAAGTATTTATAAAAATTCTTCTTGCAGATATTGATGAATGCAGAGAGATTCCTGGAGTGTGTGAAAATGGAATCTGTATAAACATGGTTGGCAGCTTCCGATGCGAGTGTCCGGTGGGCTTCTTCTACAATGACAAGCTGCTGATCTGTGAAGGTAGAATGCTGATCTCATTCAGAGAAATTTTGTTTCACCAACTGGCAATTCAGGCAGTGGCAAATATGATCTGTTTGCAAGTCAGTCTTAACGAAGGGAAATACCAGGATCGGTGTAATAGGTCTCTGTTAATTAAGACTTTCTGAATTCTTTTGCATAGAAAATGCCAGATTTTTCATCAGACATCTCGGGATTGAAGGAGCATGAATCAGCAGTCATGGGAATAAACACTGTTTTTCACATTTGACAGTAAAGCCAAGAAAAAAAAATAGTTGTCTTGAGTCAGATCATGAGAACAATTATTTTACTCCAAGATATTTTTTCTTATGGAGCAAAGATTTGTGTACATAGTAAAAACACATGATAACTTATTTGCCAATTTAAACACCTTCTAACATTGTTAGTTTCGTGAAGAAACTGAAGATACTAATATGAATTGTTTCATTCCCTGCTGTGGTTTATGACTGCTGACAAAATAGGTACTGCAGAGCGTGGTACTGAGGACCTTCAAATACAAGTATCTTCTGTACGCACCTTCTAACTGAAACATATTTCTAGGGAAATAAAGTTCTCTATTTAATTTGAAAACCCAAGTGAAAATGAGGGTTGTATTGACTGTGATCCGAGGTTGAATCAGCTCAGGGGATATCTGCTGTGCCACCCAGTGCTGAGCATACTGTTTAAGAAGAGTAAAATTGCATTTAAGCACAGTGCTCCACCCTCACTTCTTTTTTTTTCCAGAGTAAGGTTGATTTGTTGCAGTCAATATCTGTTATTAGAACGTGGTTGTGACTCACCTCTCTAACACTGTGTATTTCTCTAAGAAGGTTCTTCTACAGTTATCTCTTGGCTATACCATCTTCTCTATAAAATGCTTCATCTCCCTTCCAGATTTTGGGAACCAGGGAGCTGGCAGCAATCCACCCACAGTAAAACTCTACTTCTGTGAATCTATCTTCAGAACTTATAAGCAAATCCAGTTGTAATAATTTATTTTCATTCCTTGTCTTACACTTTGTGAGAATGACTTTTTCCATCATATTCTTACAGTCTTTCTCTGTCTGGGTCACCAGTGCCTGAAATATTGGTCTCTAAGATCCTACTACTAGTAGAAATAGCATGTGGTGGTACAGCTATCCTGAGTGAGTGTGCTTCCTTGAGCAGGAAGCCATCCACAGAAAGAAACCAGGACTGAGCTTACCGAATTGTAAGCGCAGACGAATATCAAAGAAGGATAAGTGTTACTCATATATTCATCTTAAATTTTCCTCAGTAAGGAAAACTGGTTGAATTTCTTTTGTCTAAGACAGTGATACATCCAAATGAACAATTGCTACAGGCCTTTCCTGTGCATTCTAATACCTTCAGAAGACCATCGTATCAGTCCTCTAAACAGGATTGAATTTTACAAATGGAGAATGTAGATTTGGGGTCATTTCGGGGGAAAAAACTGAATCTGACCAAATGTCTACTTTTGTCAATATATTGATGTTTTCACAGTTCAAAAGAAATTCATATACTTGCTATGACTGTATCCTTTGCATTAAAAACAAAATGGTTTTGTTGCCATTCTCATGGATAGCATAGTCATCAAATTCCTTCTTGTATTGACAGATATCGATGAATGCCAAAACGGACCAGTGTGCCAGCAAAATGCAGAATGTGTCAACACAGCTGGGAGCTACCGTTGTGACTGTAAACCTGGCTATAGGTTCACATCAACTGGCCGCTGCACTGGTGAGTACGCCTGGCTTCTTTGGATCAATGTCTGCAGAAAGTAGTAGCTTTTAATAGGAGCATTAACAGCAGTCTCCACTTCAGGAAGATGTACATTTTATTGTACTGGGAGATGATCTGGGCTCCAGGAACCCTCCTCTTAAAGCCCTTTAGGAATTCCCATAAATGTTCTGCTAATTGCCAGAAATCTATTGGGCCTATTCCACAAAGGCATAAGTGATACTCATAGGAGTAAGTATTTGCCTTCCACTCTATCCCACAGACTGCAAAGATGTTTCTGTAGTCCAAGTTATTCACTGTTTCTTCACAAGAATCACAAGAATCACAAGGTTGGAAATGACCTATAAGATCATCCAGTCCAACCGTCTCCTCATCACCATTGCCACCACAAGCACTAAACCATATCACGCAGCACGTCATCCAGACGCCTCTTGAACACTGCCAGGGACGGTGACTCCACCACCTCCCTGGGCAGCCATTGCAGTGCCTGACCACTCTCTGAGAGAAGAAGTTCTTCCTTATGTCCAACCTGAACCTCTTCTGATATAACTTGCGGCCATTGCCCCGTGTCCTGCTTGTTGCCTGGGAAAAGAGGCCAAATCCCTCTTCACCACAGACTCCCTTCAGGAGGTTGTACAGTGCAATGAGGGACTTGACTTTCTTGACTAGCTATTCTCTGACACTAAAAATTTAGCTACTGTCTGGACAGAGAACATGCAGTATTTTTCCCTTCCTCTGCATAAATTATTTGATTTTCATTTTAATTTTCAGTATTTTATTTGCCAGCTATATTTTCACAAATAAAACACTGCTTGCTGGGGTCTCTTCTGTTAAGGTGGACTTATCTGCTAGGCCATATGCAATAGATAACTTTAAAAGCTTATTGTTAAACTTCCTAACTTTTCTGTGGGTTTAAATGGGCCCCAGAACATTATTTTTAAATACTCCCTGAGTGGGACAGCCCTTCTCTAATCTATTTGCTCTTTCCTTTAAAATCACAGTCCAGAGAGGCATTTGTGTTGATTACTTGAAGAACTGCAGAGATTTTAAAGAGTGCTTGGAGCCAAGCAGCTGTAAATACTATATACATTTCTGAACAAAATAATAATTACAAAGGAAATTGATAACGTTTTGCTTGAGATTTTGCTTGAGTACTTGAGTTTGAGGAAGTACACTTTCCCTGCAGAGTAGTTTTTCATTGTTTTATGAGACTCTTGAGGGAAAAGGGTTTAGGGGCAACCAGAGCCCTACCATGAGAACTGAAACTTTGTTTTGTAAAGCTATGCAGTGGCACATGTAAATATTCAATATATTCTCAATGTAATTGTTTTTATGCATTCATTACAGTAGTACAGGAAGAGCCAGGAAAGGTTCTGATATGGGTTACAATAAACCAGCGTGAATTGGCACAAATAGTAATACTTCCCTGTATTTTGCTCTTATTTTATGTTTAGTGAAAATAAACAATTAGAGTAAAAATAAAAGTGGTTGATAAAGTACTTGATCCAGCAAAGAAAGGAAACTCCTAATGGCTCTGCTGAGAGCAAGGTGCTAAGCACCTTGCAGTATTGAATCAGTCATGCTACTGCATGAAAAAGAACTGCACTCAGTGGCTTGCATCTTGCTGAATCAAAACAAGGGTCTATCATGTTCATTAGGGCTATGAGTACTACATTTGCCTTACTATAGAAATAGCATTCTTCTGGTGATAATTCTGTTGTGATATAATACATAATTTTTCATAGAAACACTAATATTCTGCCTCCCAGTTTCTTTACTGTTAGGGTGGTCGAACAATGAAACAGGCTTCTCAGGGATGGCAGTGTTTGATGCCATATGCCTGTTGGTGTTCAAGAGGCAATTGGGTAATTGGGTATGCTTTAACTTTTGGTTTGCCCTGCAGTGGTCAGGCAGTTGAACTAGATGACCTTTAAAGGACTCTCCTCTCCTCACCCCAAAAAGTTATTTTTGCGTGGGGCTTTAATCCACTGTTTTCAGAGCACTGAAGAAAGTCCAAGTTTTTCTTTCTCCATCACTCTTCTAAGATGAGAGAATTTGTATTTCTGATGTTTTAATATTGTCCAGCATTGGTTTCCTTCCTGCCTTCTTTGGACTCTATTTAGCAGCAGTATCATTAATAGCATTGGGAGAGCTCAGTCATCAGTGAACCCTCATTCAAAGCTACTGATGTCCCCAGTAGAAGTACAGTAATCCTAAGGACGAGGGTTATTGGGATTCTCCATGCATTTAGTACAGTGTGGAGAACAGGCAGTGGAGGAAGAAAAACAAGATTTAGTACATGCAGTTCTTTGCAATTATGAACAACTTCAGTCTTTGTTTTGCAAAGCACTGGAGCTGGTTTGTTATGACTTTGAATCTGTTCCGCTTAAATTGTACATAAAGGAAAATTACAGAACACTAAAATTGATTATAGTATAAGCTTGTGAGAGCACCTCAGTTGTTGTGTTTTGGAGCTGCAGGCAAAATGCCAAGAAGCATATTGAATCAAACCAGCTTTTGTTGTTGACAGGGTCAAAAAATAGACCTTGTTTGGTTTATGTTTCTGATTTTTTTATGGAAAAGTTGTACTGGACAGCAAACATTTTGTTCTTTGACATTTTGTTTCATTGATGTTGGTAAAATCCTGGGTTCTGCCTAGAAGCATTCCTAAATGGGGGAAAGAAGACTAAGGGAGGGATCTGATTAATGTTTATAAATACCTAAGGGGAGGTGGGAGGCAAATAGATGAGGCCAGTAATAGGAGAAGGAATAATGGCCTAAAACCTGAAAACAGGAAGTTCCATACAAACATGCAGAGCTTCTTTGCAGTATGGATGACAGGGCATTGGATCAGGCTGCCCAAAGAAGTGGTAGGGTCTGCTTCTATGGAGATATCCAAGCTCTGTCTGGACGCTGACCTGTGCGACCTGTTGTAGGGAACCTGTTTTAGCAGGGGGTTGGACTCCGTGATCTCTTGAGGTCCTTTGCAACCCTTGCAATCCTGTGATTCTGTGATAACAAGAGCAGCAGGAAGCAGTCTGCTGTTATACCAGTGTAATAGATGCCTTGCTATTGTAAGACAGCATATAATGTGTTGGCAGGATAGATTTCCCCATCTTTCTGTACAGAATTATACAGATGAGTGCTTGCTTCTGTTGGCAAAACACTTTCTGGCTTCATACAGCAGCAGTTCTTGTTGTTTGAGCTTATCATGCCCTATTTGATTTTAGGATCATCACTTTGCATGCTACAACACATGTGTGTACAAGTACTCATTTTGTCTTTGCATAGAGTGGCTAATATTTTAATGCATCTTTACTTCCTGTAAGCTCTCTTAGAAAAGTTGGGGATTCATCTCAATTTTGGTTTTATATTATTTCAGTAAGTCAATCAAGCATATGATCTAATATGGCTAAAAGCAAGTATCTGCTTTCATGAGGATACCAAGCGTGATATATGTGAGGCTTTCCATCTGCTGCAAAGTCGATTTAAGCACTCAGACATCTCCTGTCACAATTTTGTGTCATTAGTTCTACTTTTTGAATCCACAGTGATGTCTTCTTTCGAGCAAAAATTTGTTTTATCAGTATTATTTTTACACTCGATTTTTTTCAGCTCCCCAAATGTTGGGCTATGTAATTTACAATCAAATAGCCCATTTTCAGAGATTTTCTTTAAAATGCTTTTGTTGTTAATAAATTGAAAATACTCGTTTATATTATAGACATGCAGTGGTTTCTAACTCTCCTGGGTGCTGCTACTACATCTTTCCAGCCTTGTATTTCAGAGGTGTTAACTTTGCGTGTCACTTTGTTTTCAGATCGGAATGAATGTCAAGAAATTCCCAATATCTGCAGCCATGGGCAGTGCATCGACACTGTTGGAAGTTTTTACTGCATTTGTCACAATGGATTCAAGACCAACGACGACAGAACAATGTGTATAGGCAAGTATACCAAATAAAGTTGTACTTAATAACTATTGTAATGGAAGTCTAACCTTCCTGCCATAAGGAGTGGCATTACAAGAACTGATTGTGAACCATCAACCTCCAGGCAAAGATGCAAAACCACCATAGCTGACAACTGGAGATGATAAGAAGCTGATAATGAAGGAAGAATGTCTCAGTACTGGAGACAGACAGTTTAAATATATATATCCAGTTTTATAAAGTGCTAATGCTTTCATTTTTTTTTCAAAAAAATAATTATTTCTTCAGAGTTTTCTAAAACTTGTCTCATTCATGCCTTTAAGCAACAAATCTAGTAGATGAATTTTGCAGTGCAACGATTGTATATAGCCTGCTTGTTAACAGAGAAGTGAGGAATAGATTTCCTGCCAAAAACTGGCCTTTTCAGAAACAGAGACATCTTCATAAAGAAGGAAATTCTGTCTTTAACCCATTCTAAGCTGTTAGTTTAGTGTCTGTTGTCTGAGTAAGACAGGGAGATTTCAGAATGTTTGTGACCAAAGATAGCTTAGAGTTCTTTTGGGAAAGCTGAGCTACAGAAAGATAAGTTATTATTGAATGCTTGATTATTTTCATAAATGTTACTGTCAAATATATAAACCTCTGTAAAATCTTCCTTTTGGAAGACAGGAAAATCTTTTTCACTTGTATTTGGTCTGTGTTGGCTGTAGGCTACTTCTCTTGCCTGTGGGATAGCTACAAGTCTTCCTTGCCCCCTCAGAGATGACAATTCTTGCTGCTCTTTTTTTTCTCCTTTGTAGATATTAATGAATGTGAGAGAGATGCCTGTGGCAATGGTACCTGTAGAAACACCATTGGCTCTTTCAACTGCCGCTGCAATTTGGGATTCATCCTCTCGCACAACAATGACTGCATAGGTAAGGAGTGCTGAGACCAGTTAAGTGTTTCTAAGACTTTTTGCTTGTGGAAACAGAAATCTCAGCTGTCCGATTTTACTTGGTGCAGGTGTATTTCAATGTTATTTTTTTTAGATGTGGACGAGTGTGCAAGTGGAAATGGGATGCTCTGCAGGAACGGTCAGTGTGTGAACACTATTGGATCCTTCCAATGTCTGTGCAATGACGGCTATGAGGTGGCTCTGGATGGAAGGACTTGTGTTGGTGAGTGCCTTCTTTTAGGGAAGGAAAAAGATGCAGTAGACCTTGAGTAGACAATGTTCAGTAAAACAGTGAAAGAGATCAGAGAACTGTCAAAAGTGCTGTCACTGTACCTACATGAAGTGGATGAGGACTCTTCTGCTCCTAGGAGGTTCCACTGTTAGTTTGTTGGAATCAAAAGTGTAGCAGCCTCAGTGGCAAATTTATTGAGATAACTTATTTGAGATAATTGCTGTTGCTTTCCTTTTCTTTCAGATGTCAATGAGTGTGCACTGGAGCCTGGAAAATGCGCGCCAGGCACATGCCAGAACTTGGATGGGTCATTCAGATGCATTTGTCCTCCTGGATATGTCCTGCAAAATGACAAATGTGAAGGTGTGTATAGACCAGTCCTTTTGTCCATTTCCTTACCTATTCGCAGTTGTTACCACTTTCCTCTGCATATAAACATGGATCATATTTATTTTTTGTGTGGCAGTATGTAATTTTAAACTGTAGTCACTGATAAGTTACTTGCTTCTGGTGAGGTCTGGTCAAGTTTTGTTTTGAATCACAACTACCTGATCAGATCCCACGAGAAAGATCTGATCCTCGACCTGTTGCTGATACATGGCTGGAGGTGTACCCACAGCATGAGGTTTTGAAAAACTAACCCTAGATTTTGTACCTGGATTTCTTGTCCCTCTTTCTGTCTTTTTGCTGACATCTGTATTTTCAGATCTGTAAGATATCAGCAATGATGTAAAGTTACATTTTATGTAGAACATCTGCCAGTTTAGACATTTTTATTTCTCATCTCTGTAATTACTTTTCTTACAGACATTGATGAGTGCGTGGAACAGCCAGAAATTTGTGCCCTGGGCACATGCAGCAACACTCCAGGCAGTTTCAAATGCCTGTGTCCAGAAGGTTTTGTGTTGTCTTCCACAGGAAGGCGGTGCCAAGGTAATCTCATCCTTATTTTTTGGCATTTCAGAATTTGTTTTCTGTTTCATAAAAGCCTTGTTAGCTGCCTGTTTCTAATATACTAAGGAAGCTCTGGACTTGAACAGTATTTTTCACAAGAAAAACATGATAATTCTTTAGTTGTGGCCAGGTTCTGCCTCGCTCTAACATCTGATTGTCATTAAAGAGAACATTGCAATAAAAGGGGTGAAGATTATGTCAAGTGTGCTAAGTGGGGAAATTATGTTGCTCCACAGCCCTTTATTGCACTCCTGGAAGAAATGTTGAGACTACCTAAATTCTGTATAGACTGTGACACGTTTGACATGGTGATGAAGCATGAGCACCAAAGACTACTGCAGTGCAGTGCCACAGGCAGCAATTCCAGGAATAAGCCAGTTCTTAGCACTTACCAAATTCTACTTAATACTTGTTAAACACTGTTGCTTTCCTCACATGTGTGGGTGGAAAAAAGATAGATGGAAAACATTAGCAAACAGAATAATGTGGACAATAAGCACCCATCCGCAGAAGCTTTTTCAAGATGTAAGGCTTCAAGATTACCACGTATACTGGAGGTTAAATGCTAAAAGCTGAACATCTAGCAATGAAAACCCACAGGTTGGTTAATAATGTGGATAAAGAAAAAGCACAGCAAATTAGGGAATGAGTTATTTTAAAGACTTGGGAAATTATTAAATAGATACATCATTAAATGTCCCATACACAGTGTGCACAGTGGTAACCGCTGATGAGTAAGACCTTTATAAGGACCTCTGTAGTTAGGCTTGGCACAGACTGGTGATACTTGTTGACACTGTAGTGAGTTCTTCACCTCGCAGTGGGCTAAATGAAACTGTGGTTTTGGTTTAAAAAAAAAAAAAAAAAAGGGAACCCAACCTGCAGTAAACGTTGATCCAAGTCTCCAAACCACCACGGAGTTTGGCGCATCTCCTTCCCTTAACTTTGAGAAAGTCACACAGCTGCTTTAGCTGTGCTTTTGTAGCTTGTATGAGATTTCTTTACCCTGAGGGTGTTGTTCTCTCCAGGTAAGGAGAAAAAAAAAAAAAAAAGCAAACAAGAAACAAAATCATAATAAAAAATGCAGCTTAATCGTCTGTGTAGAAAACAGACCACGGTTTCACATATAATATCAGAGGAAAATGCATGCTTGTATGTACACAAGAACTGTGTTTCTCCTCATCCTCCCCAGAAGAGGGTTTTGCTCTAGTATCTTGGGCCAAACAAACTTTTGTTTAAAACTTCCTGTTACTTTGCTTTTGTAAAGTCTGGACGTTGCCCAGCATTGATGCAGGGGCCAGAAAACTGGATGAGCAGCTGCTTCCACAACTGGCCCATTGCTGTTCCCCTGCCAGCCCAGTGAGCTGCCAGCTCTCTGCCTGCTGGATGCTTGTGGTCTGTGATCTCAGCTCTATTCCAGCATCCTGGTTGCCCAGCTTGAAGGAGTGCCGCAAGGCCAGTTTTCTTTGTTGTGTGTGCCTCAGGAAAGAATGAAGAAGGAAAGTGCTGTTAAAAATTGCTCCTCAGTTTAACACTAAGCAGCATTATCATTGCAAGTTTACTTAAATCTTTTTACTGAAGTGTTTCTTACTACTAACAAAATGTAAATAAATCAGTATTCAGTTTTCACGAAGAGGAGTGAAGGTGGGAGGAGGGTGCAGCCCTGATATTTCTGCTGAACAAAAAGAAAATCTTTTCCTTTTCCCTGACTGAGATAGGACACTCTATCCTGTAGATTTCCTTTACTGGGTTAGAACATGTCTCCCTCTTCCAGTCTTCTCCAGTCAGAGGCAGTAATTGTCCTTGTTAGTCTCATATGGAAGCTGGGTGTTTTGTTGGGGCCTGGAGGGTTGGCTTCATGTAATTTGCAATTTACACCTCTAGTTGAAAACTGCATCAAAGTCACTCTAACTGCACATAACAACTGTTTTCTCCATGCAGATCTGCGAGTGAGTTACTGCTTTACCAAATTTGAAGATGGAAAATGTTCTGTGCCAAAGTCCCGAAACCACTCCAAACAAGAATGTTGTTGTGCCCTGAAAGGGCAGGGATGGGGAGATCCCTGTGAGCTCTGCCCAGAGGAAGCAGACGGTGCGTTGTTGACTTGGTAACCTTGGTGTCGTGATAATCTCTCAGAACTGAAAGAAGACTGGCTTTCTTATAAGAAAGAATTAGGAACAATAATTTTTCATAGCTGTTTAACCCTAACAGTTGTCTTTGCCCTCTTTAACGTAGATGATTTTGCGGTCTCATAAAGCATCTCTCAACTGCACTCAGTGCTTGCTTATAGGTTTATTAATATGATCAGGAGGTGAATGTTTAGCTGTAGAAGTGTCACATACTGCAGTAGAAAGGTAATAGGCTCTATGAGGAAACACCTGCGAGATGCAAATAGAGTTAGTCCAAGTGTAGGAAGAGGTGCCATAAAAATAAAACCCAAGTGTGTTTTTATTTTACAAACAATAGAACTAGATCTACACCTTAATCACTTTGTTGCATTTTGTGACTAAAATTTATTATTTCTTAAAAAAATCTGACTTGCAGTCTTTTCAGTGCGAATGGCTTGCAGAAATAACAGAGAATGACAAAACAGAGGCCTTTATGAGGGAGAGCATCCATGGGCTGTTACTAAAGAAATACTTTCTTTTGTTACTATCCTCTGTAAGACTGCAACTAAGCATCAAACAAGTCAACAGGCCTTTGTACCATTGTAGTGCAATTTGCTGAACACACTTTAATTCATACTGACAGATGTGGTTAACAGCATTACTGGTTTCAGCAATACATTAATACAGCTCATTTCACTAATATGTCATGTAGATGTTTTGCAGACAGTCCACACAAAAACAAGGGGAGAAAAGAGAAATCAGATGTGCCAGCTGCAATATTCCTTCTGGGCATATTGCCTGTGTGAGTCATTCATTTGCCTTTGGAGCATTTGAACCAATCAGCTGGAAAACTGTAACACATATCACAGCATTTTGTGGATTTGAAAACAGAACGGCAACTTCAGTCTAAGCTGAACCCCAAAATTATACTCTCATCCTACCTGTATTAAAGTTATTTCAACCAACTAGTGACTACAGATAAGATTGTATTTCCTTCAGAAAATCTAAGAGCTCTTTAGTTTATAGTAGAAAAGAATGCAGTCACTGGTACTGATACTTTTAAGATGGAAATTTTGCATTTGTTTGATCCTTGAAGCAAGTTACATAATGCTCATTGTTCACAGCCTTTTACATTTGCACACAGAGGATATCAGATGAAAAGTACAGTTAGTTCATGGCTGTAAGACCAAAGTAAATTCTGTACATTATGTACTATATTTCTGGATCTGAACACGAGAAGGATGAATTGCTGTCTGATTGCAAAGTTTATGGATAATGCTCACCTCCACAATAGAATTTTACTTATGCTTTGAACTTTTTTTTTTTTCTTTTTTTTTTTTAAACAGAGGCATTCAGACAAATTTGTCCATTTGGAATTGGCATCCTTGTTGGACCTGGTGATGCAAGACTGGGTAAGTGCATGAAGTACACGATTGCCAATGCTGTTGTTGCACCATTTTTTATCCATAGACCATTGTGCCTTTCAACTGAGAATCAATATTTTCAAAAGACATAACTTTTGGAAACTTCTCTACTTATTTTTCAACTATTTAAACCAATTTTAAAAAAAAATCTCAATGTCTCATATATCAGAAATTAATTTAGCATTTTTAATTTAAGCTTCTCAGACTTTCTAAGAAACTTGTGTAGGACCCAGAGCATGGATCACAGTGTTTCACGGCTTTCCTTGTGCAATATATGTAACCTGTTTCCAAGCTCCAAAAGTGCAAACCACAGTTTGCCACATCCCTTCAGTATATTCTGCTCTCATCCAAGACAGATATCATTTCAGCTACATCATTTAATCAAGGAGCACTAAATGGCTGCTATTTTTCTTATCTGCCTCTCTCCTTGTGGCATCACTCAGATTTTTATATGACATTTAGAATCAGTTTCTTTTTTTGAGTTCTGAAAGCTTGCCTGTAAGCCAAATTTTGTGCCCACGACCTAATCTGTCAAAACTCAAATAATACCATTTTTGTTGTTTGGTTAGGAATGTTTCTTGCTAGGACAACACTTGTTCTTTGAGAGAAGTCTAAAACCATATGAAATAAATTACACTTAATGTGTTGTTTGTGTTTCTTGTGTTGTTCAGATGTGGATGAGTGCCTTGATCCAGATAACTGTAAATTTGGCCAGTGTATCAACACGGATGGATCTTTCCGCTGTGAATGTCCATATGGTTACATCCTACAAGAAACTCAGTGTGTGGGTAGGTACAGCTGCTTCATCTTCCATTTTAAAAGAACTCCTGAATTGCTAAGTATGACATTAAGGACGTTATGGAGATATGTTATTCTAACGTAGTCTACATCCATGCCAGTGATCAAAACCTGAGTAGGCAGGACTTGAGCAACCTGTTCTAGGTCAGTCTTCCTTTGGCTGGGAGTTTGCTCAAGAAAACCGCCAGTGATCTCAAGTGACTGTAATTCAGTAGCTTAAATGAGTTCTTGTGTTTTGTTGTTGTTGCTTATTAGAGTTTTGTACCTTTTAGTTGAGAATAACTGCGTAGTCTTGCCTTGATTTATTTGCTTGCAGATACTGATGAATGTGCTGTTGGAAATCCATGTGGAAATGGAACTTGCAGGAATGTGGTGGGAGGTTTTGAATGTACCTGTGTTGATGGATTTGAGCCTGGACCAATGATGACCTGTGAAGGTGAGACTCCCACATGTTAAGGACAGCCACTGCCGTTGTGTGCTGAAACAGCTTCCTCGTTTCAGAAAACAGTCAAGGAGAGTAAAGCAGCTTAAAAAGTCTGTGGAGGATTTCTGAAATGCTAAGCAAAGGTGAAAGTAGAAAATGGACTACTTGGGTTTGTTATGAAAGAAACAGAACAAACAGACAGCACAGCACTATAAAATTACTGTGGTACCCCTATGCTGAATATTTTTCATGCTTCGGTCTCTTATTTCAGAAATTAAAAAGTGAAAGTGTACAAAGAAGGGAGCAATAAGGAAGATCAGAGTTTTAGAAGAAGCACACAGAAAATTAATTAGAGTAGAATCTTTCAGTGTGGTAAATGTGGTTGAAGAGATATATGATTTAAATTTATAAAGCCACAAGTGGTGAGGGTACCAGAACTAGAGGGAACATGTTAGACAAACCAAAGCAAACATTTTTATACGTATAGTGCTTACTTAAGTAGTGAAACTCTTTGCTGCAGAACATTAGAGAGGCCACAAATATAAATTGATCCAGAAGGAGTTTGCACAAATTTGTGTGGGAATCCATCACTGGAAATTAAGCTTGATAGTTTGGATGTGGCTTTTGGCTATGGAAGTCCTTAAACTGAGAGGCTGTATCAGGGGAAAGATCTCTGCATACATGGTGCGTTTTTTTAAATGCTTTTCCCTTAAGTTATAGCCAGAGAGAGGAGAGTGTCCTAGGACATTCTGACATCTTATCTGACCTGACACAGCTGTTCTTCAATTATCTGCCACAATCTGGTTTGCAAAGCCATACAAAAGAATGGTTCTATTTTTGCATCAGCTCACATTAGTTTTATATACAGTTAGAACTTCGTTTTACTTCCCTGTGGAATTTGGTCAAAAGCTCAAATTGCAGAGGAGTTAGCAGAGTGTAAACATCATTATATGACAGTAATTATTCAAGTAACCCAGAGTGTATGTAAATGCACCTTCTAGTAAGAGCAGTGTTTTAAGGAATTCAGTGTATGAAGAAGCTGAATTAGTGAATCTAGAATTTAAAAATACGTAAATAATAAAAATTGAGCCTAGAAATGAAAAAGATAGTTTTAACTTACAGGATTTTGGCAACATCGATCTGGAAATCATTTGTGTTGGCTGTTTCTCTTTGGAGATATTGAGACTTCAGGTAGCTGTGCAAACATGCTGGCATGTCTGATGCCTTTTCCTATACGGAAATCCATAACAAGTAGAAATGTGAGTCTTCAACAGTTAAAATTTAGCCTGTGTTAAACTGGGATCTTTGGCTGTAACTAAAACCTGCGTGTTCAAGTCTGCTGCGTTTTGCAAAAGCGCGTTTCACTTCACATGGTCTTTGCCACTCTGAATCCAGATGTCAACGAGTGCATTCAGAACCCTCTGCTCTGCGCTTTCCGCTGTGTGAACACTTTCGGATCCTATGAGTGCAAGTGCCCTGCAGGGTATGTTCTGCGAGAGGACCGGAGAATGTGCAGAGGTAAAACTCCTACCAGACTCTCACAGTTGTGAGCTAATGATTTCAAGTTCCTGCAGGGGTAGGGCTCTGACTCACTGCAGTAATGGGACAGAGTTTTAATCCCAGGAGGTAATGGAGTCGGAAAGAATTTGGGACGAAATTCTATGGTTTGCATTACACAGTTGATTGTATTATGTATTATGATTGCATTACTGTCCTGCCTGTAAACCTAGACATTTGCATAAGTGAGGTCACATCAGATGATATGCAGCTCTCTTCAAGGGCACTAGGGAGAAATGAATTTGCTCTAGACTGGTATATCTGGTAGAAAGTGCTAAATTTGATTGGATTAAAATTGCAAAGTCAGAATTTCTTATTATGAATTTCGAAGAGCATCTCTCCATATAATGAAGTCTAAACCTTGTGTTTTAGATCAGAATGAGTGTGAAGAAGGCAGTCATGATTGTGACTCAAAACAAATGGAGTGCAAAAATCTAATAGGCACCTATATGTGCATCTGTGGACCAGGTTACCAACGCAGGCCAGATGGAGAAGGTTGTATAGGTAAGTGGCACTGAAGTACTGAAGCTTTTGAAACACACAGTCTCTCAGTGGAGCTGAAAATTTTGGATTTAGCAAAACATTAAAGAACTCAAGGGAAGAATTATGCACCTACCTGCATACTGGATCATCAGTGCTATACACACATCGTTTTGCTGTACAGGTGTTCACACATCTGGGCAGTAAGTGGAAAATCTGGATGTGGCTGTCTGTACAACTAGCTTGCACTGCTGTTGATGAATTAATTGCTCATGGTGAGCAGAGAATTGGGCTCACTGTTGTGAGCTTGTTGATCTCTGTTAAAAAGAATAAAAGTAGATATGAATTGTAAAACTTTGGATGGCAAAAAGAAATGCAGCTATAACTATGAACAATTTTGAAAACCATTGAGGAATATGTTGAAGAGAAAACTTAGAAACAACAACTATAAAGTGAGCTGGACTGCCATCTTTCCTCTGAAAATTAATAGAATTTTTATAACAAAAATAAATAATATATGTGCAAGTTTTACAAGATAGTGTTCAGCTCAAAAACTCTGTAAAAACTTCTCTAGTCTGCTTTAATATAGTAATGGACTTGATTTTTCCCATATCATTTTAAAAAAAAACAGATGAGAATGAATGTCAGACCAAGCCTGGACTCTGTGAGAATGGTCGGTGTGTAAACACAGTGGGAAGTTACAGATGTGAATGCAATGAGGGATTCACAGTCAGTGACACTCAGAACGAATGCCTTGGTAAGTCCAACTCTAACACCCTCATGAATAATCACTTTGGTAACAGGAATTCTGTTGTCTGGGAGTCACGCTAGCTGGGTTTTTTTGGCAGTCAGATATGACTCTTGTTTTAGGCTGCTTTACAACTTAGTGAGTTGTCTCATTTTGCAGAAGTACTCAGAAGCTTAAACTTAGAAATATAACAGTGAATAAACACGGTCTTGAATTCACATTCCTGCAAGAAGGGGCCTTTTTAAATAGGTGTCCTGCAATTTCAGTCCTCCTGTGCTAACTGTATGCCGCTTTGATCAGTCACATTGGGTTGGCTAGCTGTGCAAGCTGACAGTGGGGTGGTATCAGCCAGCCTGGAATTGCTCTGCCTTTTCTCTGGGTCTGATTTTCAGCCAATCTTTCTTGTCTGGAATCAAACAGAAATGTATCTTTTTATAAGCATAATGTAACTTGTGTTCCACCTTTTGCTAAATTTCCTGTCTTCTTTGTTTCCCTTAGACGTTGTGCTCTCTTTCTTACTGCTGGTAGTCTTTCACTCTCAGTTGCACAGTCCCAGGGTGAAGTATGCCCTTTCTTTTATATTTCTGACTAAATTCCTAATATCTCATGACCTTCTGGAGGTCATTGCCATTAGGATTCTCTGTAATGCATAATTTGTCTTCCAGACAACAGGGAAGGCTACTGCTTCACTGAAGTCTTACAAAGTATGTGTCAGATTGGATCAAGTAACAGAAACTCTGTCACCAAGTCTGAATGCTGCTGTGATGGTGGCCGAGGCTGGGGGCCAAACTGCGAGGTCTGCCCCTTCCCAGGCACTGTGGCCTTTAAGAAGCTTTGTCCTCATGGTCGGGGATACATGTCCAATGGAGCAGGTACTGACTTACCTAAAAACACCACCTTAGACAATTTAAATTTTTTGGATATCAGTCCAAATTTTCTAAGAGTTTTCATGTGGAGAGAGCACAGTCATTTGGGAGGAGGAAAAGCCAAAGGCCTTTGATGAGAAGGCATCCGTCCCTGCTTGGCAGATATTAATTTGGCATGCTGGCTGATTGACGCGCTCTCAGGTGGGAATTCGCATTCTCGCATTTGACTTGTGGGTGCACATCAGGAGCTATTTGTGTACATGAGAGCAAAGTGATGTTTGATTCATGGAATTAATATATGATCAGTTCCACTTGTTTGCTTACACTTACAACTTATTGCATTTGAAAGTTAGATTAATGCTCCATTTCATATTTTTCCACTTAATATTTCTCCCTAATCTGTTCAGTGTTTTGTTATGTAGTCTTTTAATTTCTGTAGGGCTTTTTAATGTCAGATCACAAGAACCTACTGTAACTTTATAAAATTAGCTCTTTATGATGTTCTCTTGTGAACTAACCTTCATTTAACTGCAGATATTGATGAGTGCAAGGTTATCCACGATGTCTGCCGTAATGGGGAATGCATCAATGAAAGGGGATCTTACCGTTGTCACTGCAACCTTGGCTATACTACAGATATAACTGGCACTCTTTGCATAGGTAAGTTTTTCATTATGTTCTATGAAAATAAAGTTTATTATGCTGCATGTACATGAAGGTTAATACGAAGAGACGGCTTGTGGAAAGAAATACAAAACTTTGAAAAATGAGGAAAAAAATGTCCTTCATTAACAGGTTTTGAGCATCTTAAAAAACATCACAAATGCTGGCTGTTACCTGGTTGTTATCTGATTTTGCTTATTTTAGATCTGAATGAATGTAATGAGTCCCCCAAACCTTGCAATTTCATCTGCAAAAACACAGAGGGGAGCTTCCAGTGTTCATGTCCGAAAGGGTACATCCTTCAAGAAGATGGGAGAAGCTGCAAAGGTAACAAACAAGCAATTTATTGCAGAAACTTAATGTTTCATGGGCAAATACTAATCCAGGAACGTTTAAATAAGGTAAATCTTTACAGTGCTAGTTATAATAATTCTAATAGTCTCCAGCTCAAAGATGAACATTGTTTTCAGTGCATTGTCCAGCATCAACAGAGTTTTAACCTACCTCCTCTGCATTATGCTGAATAAAGGACAACATTGCAGGAGAGACTTTCAAACATTCGTTATATTTTCACTTATTTCCTATATCTTGTACCAGAGCTCTGACTGAAACTACAGAAGCATGGGCAGCGATTCTAAATTTGGCATTCTTCAATACAATACCATGTTGCAGTCTGCCACTTCTTCTCACATTGACTGACTACAGCTAGAGCAGGCATTACAGTATAATAGCATCTTACAGACAGGTGAGAGTGGTGTCTGTAATCCTGCATTAGCACAGACACTACTATAGCTCTGAAGTCCCATTCGTAATGTGAGGGGCTCCGTGTTCAAGGAATTGGATGCCAGTGTGGAAATGAGATTTAGATTCAAATACCTTTATCTGATACATTATTTATTTGCAGTCACTTCTAAGTCCAGCTGAACTGTCAGATCCTTGCAAGGAAACAAATGAAAAATGTTTGCTTGTTTTTTAGATCTTGATGAATGTGCAACAAAGCAGCACAACTGCCAGTTCCTTTGTGTCAACACTATTGGGGGTTTTACTTGTAAATGTCCTCCGGGATTCACTCAGCACCATACAGCCTGCATTGGTAAGTGATGTGAGAAACATAAAAAAAACAGAAGCACCTTTGATCTGTGGAAATGTGAAATGAAACTACTTTCAGCAAAACGCACTTTCTGATCTGTATGTTGGGTCTTCTAATGATCCTCTATTATTGGTGTGAAGATGTCTGAAGACTAGAATATTGAACTACACTTTTTTTTTCTTGGTGAAAAAAAAAAAAGAAACATTTCCTTTCCCAAAGCTGTTCTTAATTTTTTTAAAATTAAAATTGTCAGCTCTTCTGTAGTAAAAAGTGAGAAATGGAGTGGGCAGTAAGACAGCTACGCTGCTAATGTCTCTTTACTGCTTGTCACAAACCTTTCATTGTCAGCATTGCTAAATCATCATCTTTACTATGAAGAATAAAAAGTAACACTCAGACTTTGATTTCCTTCAGATAATAATGAATGTGCTACAGAAATTAATTTATGTGGGGCAAAAGGTATTTGCCAGAATACTCCGGGAAGTTTTGTGTGTGAATGTCAGCGTGGCTTCTCACTCGACCAGACTGGGCTTAGCTGTGAAGGTAGGTGCAGCACAGAGCGTCGAATTTCATCTTATCTTGCTTTCCTACATCTTTTCTCATCCTGCTGTTGTCCAAGGAAGGATATACAGTGTTAGAACCAAATCCTATTGAGTATATTCAGATTGAAGGGAGGATGGGATTTAGAAGTTTATCAACAGGGACATATTTCTCTTCATGGGTGTGAAGACATTGATAACATGTGGGATTCTAGAGAGCTGAAATCTTCTGAGGATACTTCAATTTAGTCTGGAATGTTTTAGTTTACGAATCACAAGTTCAGTGGACTTCTGTCAAATCCTGCCTGGATTTCTGAGGGACTCACCAAGGACAGGAAGTCTTGCATCTGCAAGGTGACCTACGGGTTTTTCATGGGCTGTTGGCTTTATTTCTCTGGGTCCCTAGAGCCTTTTCACAGAACAGGGTATGGTTTGCTTTGAAAAAAGTTATCTTGGGATTGCTGGGTTTGATGCTTAGGTAAAAGCAAGGAATTCTTCGCTTTGGAGGTTGGATTCTTTGGAAAGCCTTTTTTGGCTTTCTGCTCCACAGCAGAATGCAGTAGCTATGGAATCTGTGGGTGGATTTGAGCCTTTGGTGGTTTTCTGCCATAAGTTCTTGCTGTAGAACCAGAACTCCAAACCTGAAAGGCCTGAAGTGGTCTCCCATTGCTGGTTTTGGAATAACCTGCATTATCCCTGTACGTATGGATGATTACTTGTAACACAGTTTTCAAGTTAGTACAATTTGAGCCTCTCTCCCAGAATTCAGATTGTATCTCACCTTTTTAGATGTTGATGAATGTGATGGAAACCATCGGTGTCAGCATGGCTGCCAAAACATAATCGGAGGATACAGGTGTAGCTGCCCACAAGGATATCTCCAGCATTACCAGTGGAACCAATGTGTTGGCAAGTCATTTTTTATAGTTTCTGTACAGAAATGCATGCAGCAACAAGTCAAGGGCAATGGTTCAGTTTGCCATATATTTTTTTCTGATCATAATTTACTACATTCAGTGGAGTTACATTTCAAGTTGAATTGTCCTGGGAAAGGCAGTTGGTTTGAAACAGCCAGTAGCTCATATCCTGGCTCGATGAGGTAAGTACAAACAAGGTGAGCTTTGGGGGTGCAAGATGTTGTATTGGTTTTGAGGAAAAGTGCATTACTCACATGTATCTTGTGATGTGAACGAAGGAAGTCTTCTTAGCCATACAGCAGTCTCCAATCTGAGAGTTGGTTAAACCTGGCAGATTCAAAACTAAAAGTTCGGGTTGTTATATGGTAAAATTAAACTTCTGGAGTAAATAATTTTAAATTCTATTAAAATCCTACTCAATCTGTGCTTTTATCGTTTGTTACAACACCTACAGCAAGCTTGCTGTGTGTAAGCTCTTTACAGAATCAGTCTTTTCTCATAACTGACTAAAGCTGCTGCCATCTGTCTAAAGATGATTCCTTGCAGCTTTGGAATAGAATTTACTAGTTATACGTGACATAAGCTAGTGTTCTTTATTTATTTTAAGAAGTAAATACACTGGAAAATTAAAATGCGTATTTCTTTTTGTCTAAAATTTGGTTCTCTGAGCTGTCTTAGATGAGGCTGCATGTGCAGAGGCTGCGTCGCTGCGGGATATGACGTGAGCAGAGAGAACGGGGTCCTGTGCAGGAGTCATGAGAAATGTCTCTGTATCTTCCCATAGCATGCAGCATCTGCAAACAGAAGAAGCACTTCAATAAGTTTTCCTCTCGTGACAGCTTTGTACAGTTTCAGTTACATCTAATGGGCTTCACATAGGCTAGTCTTGTGTAGATAGCGGAGATGTGTTTGATTACTTCTTTGAGAACAAAGAGCTTCGTATCTCTTTGTTAAGCTTTCTTTGCTTTCAGAAACATAAAAATGCCTTAGCTTGTTAGCACTGTGGTGCTCTGGGGAGATCTCTGTTTTTCATTGTGCTTACCAAGTTTCCTGACGTTTTATGCAGTCCTTGCTGTGACATTTGCTCACTTGTGATCCAGTGGTTAATGCTAATTGCATACAAGAGAACAAGGAGGAACTCAAATACAGCATGGCCTTGAGTGCTAACTAAACTAAACAGAGCATAGAGTTAAATTAGAATCTAATAATTGGCACGAGAGAAAAATCAAACAAGCCTGTAAGAACTAGCAGTTCTGACTGCTGGAAGACACTGTGGAATGTGAAAGAGTGCAGCTCTGCTGCAGTTTTGCAATATATCCTTGCTGTTTCTGAGTCTTCCTGACTGACATCTTTAAACTCAGTGCATTTCTAGCCTGGTTCTCAAACAAGGTGAACACTTTTATCTTTTGTGACCATGGACTACTGTTCAGGTTTCAGGCAGGACTATCAGTTTCTGTATTCTCAGGCCCCAATGAAAGAACGCTTTAGCAACAAATACTTTCATCAGAGACTTCACTAGGGAAAATGAGACTTGAGGGGAAAAACTTGGCTAACACTTTCACCTTCTTGGACGTGGGGCAGTCCAGGCAGAAACCCAAAACGGTGGCGCATGAGACCTGGTTTCATCACCTGCTCGTGGCACCTCTCATTCCTGCTGAGGCTGAGCATGGCAGAGCTGTGTGTATTGGAGTGCAGAACACCAGAGTGCAAAGCTGACACCTGATGGCACAGCTTGCATACAGTCCAAGGCTCCTGTACCTTTTCCTCAACAGTCACCTAAAATATGGGAGCTAACCTTGGTGATGTCCACGTTCTGTTTGCTGTGGAACAAGGCAGAGTTTGTATCCTTGTGGTTCAGCAAGTTTCTGTGGTTCAAATATTCATTTATGGAGTTGACCTAATTGCTATGAATTCAGATGTGTTCGGTGTGTTGAGCATTGAAACATCAATCTAAGTTAATGGCAAAGCTCGTATGGGCTTAGTTAGAATTCAGACCCAAGTTTAACTCTTCAGGTCCTCACATGTTCACTTTTGATGTCTGTAATTATATACTTATGATACTTTCCTAGATTTCCTGGGCATAACATGGGGGAAGAATCCATGTAACAGGCATTTCTGTAACAATTCCTCCATATTACTTTGCAATTTCAACTCTGCAAACAGTTTGTGCCTTTTTTAGCTTATTTGATGAAGTGTTCAGGGATTTTTGATGTTGATACAGCACATATTTAGATAATCACTGAAGAATGCTTTGGTTCCTCCCATGCCTTGTGCAGACAATTCTGTGGAGCACCCTGCAAAATCACGCTGCAAAGAGTAGAGCATCACTTTTTAAACAAAAAACAAACAGTCACATTGTTTGGGCAAAGACAGTAATGCTCTGAATTAGCACTTATTCTCCTCTAACCTGGACGTGTAGGTTGGAGATGGTGCTCTGGGCTTTGCATGTTTATCCATGCTGGGATTTTCAGTGCTTGGAAAAGGTGTCAGAGCCTGATTCCCTCTAGTTTTTCTTTGATCTTGAGTAGACTATGGGATTACTAGGATGGGATTACTAGACCAGATCCTTGACCTTATAAAGTTTTATCCTCAGGTTTTTTTTCTGGAACAAGAAATGTTCCCTCCTCTGCTTCTCAGCTGTTGAGAGCACGAACTGACATGGTATGAGATATCTGCAGTACAGTGGCCCAGGTGTTGCTCTACTGTCTGGCGTAGTCACCTCCTAGCAGCCAGGGTTGAGGCCGAGCCCTGCTCTTTGTTTCTGTGCATCTGGTACAGCAGCACCTCTTTCTGAAGGGGTAGGTTGGATTGACCTGAGAGTGGAAATTAACATGGTGTGTTCTTCTTCCTTTCCAGATGAAAATGAATGTCTAAGTGCACACATTTGTGGAGGAGCATCTTGCCACAATACTTTGGGAAGCTATAAATGTATGTGCCCTACCGGATTTCAGTATGAACAGTTTAGTGGAGGTTGCCAAGATATCAATGAATGCGGTTCTGCACAAGCCCCATGCAGTTATGGTTGTTCAAATACTGAAGGTGGCTATGTCTGTGGATGTCCACCTGGTTACTTCAGAATAGGACAAGGGTAAGGGATTCTCATTTTAAACTAACAGACATAAAGGCGACGTAACTCGCTCCCTTCTCTGTCGTGTGGAGCAGCAGAACCAGGGTGTTATCACCACCGAGAGAGATGGACAGGATTGTGGAGGTGCTCAGGAGCTGGATTCACCTGCTTCTTTTGGAGACAGGGAGAAGCTACGTGGTTTTAGTGTTAAAGGAAATCTGGTCACAACAACCAGATTCCATAATCCCTTTAAAGTTACTGCTTTCACCTCTCTCTTGCACACCCCAGCAGCCAGCCAAGCTATCTGAAGTCACCTCTTGGGAGCTGACACCTCTCACTCTGATTTGTGGTGTACCACTTGTCTGTTTTAAAAGCAAAGCAAAACAAGCATTGCCAGCTCCAAAGACAAATGATCTTATACAGGTGGTGATTGGAATTACAATTTCATATGTTCTTATGTTCTTGTATGTTGCATATTCTTATGTGTTCCAAATGAATTACTTTTTGAATAAACGTCTGCTTTATCAAGGAAACCAATTTTCACTTGCCCAGTTGGGAGGGTTAGGGCAGTGCATCATGTTGGACCAAGCACTGGACTGGAAAGCAGAAAGATTGTGCTTTAAATTTTAGAAGTGACTAAAAGCTTCAGGATGCTCACTTGAACTACATTGTGAAAGACCCCAATTCTCAGATTTTTCTGCACCTCCTGAAAATTGGTCACTCATTGCGTTTCAGGTTGAATGACAGAAATAATTAACAACTTCTTGGAGCCTAAGCTGGTGTTTTTAAATATGTTACATATTGGCAGGCCTCTTTTAGACAAAGCCCCATGGAAACAGATTCTTGAAATCAAACATTTAGTTGCTTTGTGATTAATGAGAATTTTGCCTGTTAAATTGGACAGAAAATTTCCTGGGAAATGAGTGCAACACAGTTTCTTCATTATTTGTATTCACAGTCCCCAAATTTAGCTTTTGTTAAGATACCTGTCTCACTGGAATTAATTTTGGATTTCTTCCTTCCTCAGACACTGTGTTTCTGGAGTTGGGCTAGGCAAAGGTCAAGGACAAGAGCTTTCACTCAGCGGAGAAATGGATGACAACTCCCTCTCTCCAGAAGCTTGCTATGAATGTAAAATCAATGGCTATCCCAAGAGAGGAAGGAAGCGCAGGAGTACTAATGAAACTGCAAATGAAGCAGAGGTAATTGACCCTCGGGGGGGAAGGGGTTTGTTATCTTATGAAAGCCAGTCTCGGATTGATGAATGCCAAAAAGCAATCCCAAGGGAAAAATTTTTATCCTGAAGTAGACCAAGGAGCTGGTTTTGGACACCAGGTGTCTGGGTCAGGGCTTTCTGAAATTGTTCTGTCACTGTCACACAAAGGTTGTCCCATGCAACCCTTTGATTCCTACTACCTACATTACATCAACACTAAAATAAACACCCACCCAGCTATCCTGAGGACAGTGCTCTCACCCGCCAAACGGGCTCTTGATGTAAGAGGATGGCAGGCAGCAAAGCATTTGTGTGACCTTGTGGCCAGAAAGGCGGCATGCAGTGGACAGGGTGGATGGACCTCTCCAAGCAGGATCGTGCTGTGTCTGGGTCCGGAGCCCACAGCAAAGCAAACAAAGAGCATTGGACGTGAACACTGAACTTCGAGGGAGTCCAGAGCATCTCAGTGCTGCAGCTCTTCCTGGGGCTCATCCACACACTCACAGTCACTCAAGCTGCCAGCTTGGGGCCAAAGCTGTCAGTGAGGTCACCTATTGTACTCACTGCTGGCCCAGGCAGAATTAGGGAGGCTGAGCTTCATCTGTCATCACCTGGAAGTTGCTAGGGACAGAGACAGGTTTCTGTTTGCCTCTCAGTGGGATAACTGTGTGCCAGTGAATATGTAAAACCTAATGCAGTGCTCACCCAACTCCACTTCTTTCTAGTTGTTGTCATTGGTTTCTTTTATATTAACCAAACATTAACAAGTGGTTTCTGCACTCATGTTCATATGAAAACTTAGCTGCTGTGTGACAAGTTTTATCTTTCTGTGAAGAAGAAGGCATCCTTTTTCATTCATCCTGGAGGGAAATATTTTCCATTAGTTCTTGGCAAATGTTTTGAGAAGTAGCATTAATGAAAAGTAAATCCTTTACCAAACCCCACCTGCTGGAGTTTGTTCTGTATTGGTCACAACCCTCACAACACTGGGGCACAGTGTGATTGAGGTGGTTGTAATTGTGGTGGTTTGTTGTTCTACTGAGCTTGTCACACATTGTCCAAAAGTCACTCTCCCAGCATGAGTGCAAAAGTTGTAGTAGAAGTGCAATCTTATAATAGTCCCTTGCATTACCTGAGGCTCATTTTACCTTGGAATACAGGGTCAGAATGCCTAGTTGAGTCATTCAGTCCAATGTCCCGCACAAGTCACTACGCTTAAATCTTTTTCCCACCAGTTAAATGTAGGCTTTAAAAACAATAAACAGCTTGCAGGACAAATGTCACCAAGTCCACAGTCATTCGACTTCTCACTTCTTCATCCATTCTATGGTGACAGTGGTGTTACAGGTGAAGGGATCTGACCCGATCTAGCCAGAGAAGCAGTAGGTCATGGCAGGTGTCAACTGCGGTATTTGCCATTCAGCTAAGAGTACGTGTCCACATATGTAAATGTGTGTTTCATTCAGAATTTAATAGAGATACACTGAACACTCTTGTACAGAAGTGTTGTTAGACTGTCACGACCCTGAGCTGCCATGTGTGTTCTCTGCTCACATGTATATGTGATAGAGCTTGCTTTTCCATACATGAATACAGGAGATCTGAGGGCAGGTTAGCTGTTTCCATTGTGTGCTCAGCGTATGGCTCTGCTAACATGGGAAAACAAGAGAGTAAGAGAGTGCTTTTGACCAGAAGAGTGGACACTTGATTTTGAGCAGAGTGTGGTTGTAAACTGTTTCTGCAACACGTTTCAAATTTCTCTGTGCTTGGTGCTGGGTAAGGGCAGTTGTCTGAGATGATGTGTATCTTCCTTTCCAAATTATAGCGTTTAGCTGATGTGCTGTCTGAAGTGTTTTCAGTCTGCCCCTGCAGCGTGACTCACACATACAAGACTTGGGAAGTACAGTGATGTCACTTGGAGGCAGGGGGTAATGCTCCTTGTCCAGCAGCCTGCCCCCAGTTCCATGTCTAAACAGAGCAAATATCACAAAGTAGAAAACTCCTACCTAAACGAATGCCTCTCCCACAGACCATGCTGTCTTCTGTGCATCATTCCTGTTAGCTTGTGATTTCCCTGACACAGAGGCAGAACAACAGGCCTTTGCAGAATGTAGGACACTGGGCGCAGACACTGAGCACAGCCAGATGTCAGGCAGCAGGACCCAGATGGAGAAACTGTGTGCCTCAATTACCATGCAGGGGCGGTGTCAAAGACTCTGCTTTATTCTGACAACCACTAAGCTTCCAAGAATGGTTTAGACAGAGGACTTTATAGAATCTCCTTTTAAAAACTATTTCATTAATAATGGATGAGCTGGCTGAGAAATACACATACAGATGCCTGTGAAACGTTCTCTGACAAAGGCAGCTAACATCATTTGTTCTTGTGCAGGATGAGCAAGAGCTGGAGCCTCCAGTCAGTCTTGCCAGCTGGGATATTGAGAAAGCAGCAGTCTTTTCTATCAACATCTCCGATCTCAGTAACAAAGATCGCATCCTGAAACTGCTTCCTGCCCTCACAACACTGACAAACCATAACCGATATTTAATTGACTCCGGAAATGAAGATGGTTTCTTTAGAATCAATAAGAAGGACGGAATAAGTTACCTTCATTTCACAAAGAAGAAGCCAGTGCCTGGAAACTATTCATTACAAATCAGTAGCATTCCACTCTATAAAAAGAAGGAACTTAACCAGCTTGAAGAGAAACATGACAAAGACTACCTCAGTGGTGAGCTGGGAGATAACCTGAAAATGAAAATTCAGATATTGCTTCATTAATTCATCAACCAAAGACCAAATAATTAAACCAAAGATAGATAGGTAGGACTGAATATTCCTCCCAATCAGATTCTCCATATCATAGGTACAATCTTACATGAGTACATTTGTATGAACGAGCACTATTATATTATTACATAAACAAGGTACAGGATGAATACCCTAGCTCAAAACAACCACTTTCTCAGGCTTTTAACTGTAGCTGAGCTACCTTGATATGTTGAATCTTGAAAACTGGGACTTTTGCCTTTGGAAGTTGGCCACTGATGCTGAGACACGTCATCATTTCAGCAGAGGTACACGAATGTGCTTTCAACTGATGGACAGCTCTATTTTTGTAATTCTTAAACTTCGCTTCTCCAACTACAACTTACTAGGTCAGCCATTTATGATATCCATTTGGTGCTAGTAAATTTCCAACCTAGATTTATAAATGCACTGTAATATTTACACAACTTAGAAGCCAAAATTGCCATTATTCAGTCTAAATACTTCAATCAACCAAAGTTAGCTCAGTAGTTTATCTCAGTTATGCCTATAATACATTACATGTAAATTAAGTGTGTGTATACTGTAATCATGCTATTTTTATCAATGAAGCATTTGTAAACTAGATTAATAATACCCTTAATGTGAGGGTTTGTAATGGTGCTTATAAGACCAACTACTTGTTAACTGTATACACAAACCTGATGATAAAGTTTCTGTGACTTGCCAAAATGCACTGAGGTCAGTAGGGACCATTAAACATTCTCAAAAGTCAGATGACAATCAGTGCCATCCTACGCCATGACATTATGTAACATGTCAAGAGTACCCATAGTCATTCATATCAGCAAGGGTTCAATGTCATAAATGTCACAATAAAACAGTTTTTTTTTTTAGTTTATTCTGTGGCTTTGTGTTCTTGCTGAAAGTGATAAACTGAATTCTTACGTTTCAGGCATTTTGGTAGGGTTTGTTGTCTGTATGTGTGCACAGGTGATTTCTTCTTGAAGGCATGCTGCTACCATTTGTTCGCTCTTCGTGCAAAGAAAGAACAGAGGAAATACAGAAAGCTTCGCAAATCTAAGCAGCAGTGGAACTCTAAAATAATTGCGTGGCTCCAGAAAGTGCATTAGAACATTTCTGATGACTTTACCTGAATAATCAAGTCAGTCAGTAACGTTGACGGCCAGAGCATGCAGAAGTGGATGTTAAGTCACTGTGCAGAAAAAAAAATCCACACTTAATCGTATGAAAAGTCTTTTGCTAAAACTGCCTAGTTCTAAATATTCAATTCTTTTACCCCTCCTTCAACAGCTGTTCTCAAATAATCTAAGACTGATCACAAAGGCGTAACCCAGTACCAAAAGCAGCCATCGGTTGTAGATGCATTTTAATGTGGAAGGAGTTATTCACTGATGCCGCTGTTCTCGTATACTCAAGTGCTGCAGTGCATCTTCAGCAGCTGAAGAACATTCTGCTGAGAGGTGATGCTTCAAAATCTGGGGCAGAAATGTAGCAAATGGTGTCACTGGAAATTCTGATTAGGTTGCGTTGTAATTGATAGAGGGAACATACACTGAGCCATGCTCGTTTTGAAAAGGAAATGCACTGTAACAATTTACCCCCAGTTGTGTTGTTTTCTGTAATTCAACTTCAGCTCTTGGATTTCTTTCTGCTTAACAAATACAACTATACAGAATGGAGCTGGTGCATGTGCACGGGATTACCTTGATATCTATAATAGACTCTGTCTGGATTTTACATGTTGATGTGCCAAAACCTTGAACGGTGTTTTATTTCCATATCTTGTGTAACTATGGCGAAATATAATCAGAGCTTTACAGTTGTATGTGCCACTTCAACTTCAGCAGGTTGGGATTGTTTTTTTTTAGTAAGATTGTATGGTTTCTGGTTAAAGTGTATGGTTTGGGTATTCTCTCTCCAGCCCTCAAATATGGAGAGGAGCTGAGAAGAATGGTTTCAGAAAGAGCTATCAGGACTCTGTTTCACATTTAAGCTGCCTAAAACACCTTAATATGCTGAAACCTCTTTGATGGTGTTCCAGCAGCCCCTGCCTTGTCTGCACAGTTCTGCAAGTCATCTTTGTTGCGCTGCAGAAATAAGGACGTATGAGAGTATTGTTATTTTGTCCTACAGGGAGGAGACCAATTTGAAGTCGTTCTATCCTTCCATGGACTAAAAGATAAATTTCAAATATTTAAAACAAGCATCTTTTTTAGTGGTTTAAAGATGCAAAGCCCAATTTTGCCTGTCAGTTTTAGTTGCCATATTTGTATAATTATTTACATTTGCTTGAAGTTCTGCAGTTTTCTTGAACTCTCAAAGAAGCACAAAGGTTGCATGAAAACATTGCATGAGACCTGCAATTAAAAAGTGGTTTTAACCTATGAGTGTGATTTACAATGTTTTCCTGTGTTTGATTTGACAGTGGGATCCCAGGGACTCTAAGCACTAGGTACACTAGAGGTTTTTTCCAAAGTGTATGCTTTTGCAACTAAAGGCTACTTTTCAAATTCAAGGAAATGATGAAAAATGTGAAATAACCCCATGGCTTCCCTCTGTCACAGCTGTGCATATGACTGGGCATAGGTGCATGCATGGATAATAAGTATAATTTTTGGTTAATTGTTAAACAAGGATGGCTTCTGACTGTGCATATCAAATCATTCTCATTGTATACTGTAACGGTATCTTGTAAACTTGATGGCTGACATGTATTTTGGCATTTTTCCACAGTCTCTCATTTACACAGACTTTCAAAGAACCCAAAGTGTTTACTTTCTTACAGCAGGTCTCAATGGGTCACACTCAGATTTTCTCTAAAATAAATATTCTACGCTGTGATTCAAGTTCAGCTTCGTGCTTTGGAAGAGCTGATCTGGACAAGACTCCTGAGCACAGAGAGGCCTGGGCTGTTTGGAGAGCAAGACAGACACCACAGCTATTGCCTAACAGCTGCCTACAGCTTCCCCATCCGTGTTCGGGCACCTCTGGTCCCTACTGGCTGCACTGTGGCAGGTAAGTGCCGTGCAGAGCAGCCTGCAGCTGCATAACCAGACTGGAGGGGAGGGGGAGGTGCTGGCATGGCTGAAGTCTTCTCACCATCTTTAAAAACTGTTGTTTGCTGAATTTTTAGATTAGGTAGCACAGGAACTAACGGGACACATGGAATTCCCTTAGCTGGGACATGTGAGCCCAGGATCTTACCTATTTCACCCTCTCTCTGGAGCAAGTTGTTAAGTTTTGTCTGTTTTAGTTGGCTTCATGCTTGCAGGAGTAGCCAAGATACAATGTACAGCAGGTTAATCCAGTAAATCCAGGGTATTCGCCCAGAATAAGCCTATCACAGTGTTGGCAAGGTAATGCTTAGCTAAAACGGTTCAAAAAAAACCAGGGCTTCTCATTGTTGGCAGTGGCCTGAGCATGTTGGATGTCTGCAGAATCCAGCACAGCTCCTGGGTGAGCTCCTGCAGTTCCATGTCTGTATGGAGGGCTTCTGCGTGCAAGCCCACACACCAGCACTGTGGGTCCAGGCATCGAGTTAAACTGTGAGGTCATACTGGCTTTGGATGCTGTGAGAACTTGAGGAAAATTTGGGGAGAGGGTGAGCATATGGCTGTGCTTTGTGTGAGAGTGTGCTATCACTTACACCAAAGTAAATGGCAAATGATTGCAGTGGTTGCAATAGTAACAAGAAGGAAAAAAAAGAGGAGAGGGGAGAATGCAGCAGTTGTTCAAAATGCCCCAATGCACGTGGCTGTTGTTTCACTTACAGACACAGGTCCTGTGCTGCCGGGGTACCTTGGAGGCATTCAGTGGCAAGACCAGACGGTGCTGCTGCTGTGTTTGCTGCACACTTCGTCAAGGCCCTCAGTGCCCATGCAGAGCTTCTGAGGGCAGCTCATGGACTCTCTCAAGGGGGTTGTGCCCTTTGGTTTGCCAAAAGATGAGACCCTCTCCTTTCCAGCAAAGCCTTGATGTTGATGACTTCAGCTCTAACAAATTCCAACCATCTATTTCTGTTGTCCTTAGAACTTGCCAAATACATCACACCCTTGTAACAAATGCTTTTGAGGAATACTGTGCCCAAGCCAATTCCTCGGTTATGAGCTTCCCTTGAGTTCAGTGCAGCAGTGTTGAGGCCAGAGAGGTTACCAAAGAGGTTTTTTTTATTTCAGATTCTCCCATTTCTAACGTGCTCATAAGTGACACTGCTGAGGTAGGAAGTGGAGGCTGGGGCTGTTTGGGCAGTAGGAGTGTGCTGGCAGAGCTGGCTGAAAGCCTGGAGGTCATTCTGGTGGGTCCAGTGTGTGCTATTGGCGCGTGTTAGTATATGGCTGAGTCCTACATCACTCACATGCACATGTGGAAACACATATTTCTATTTCTAAGGAATCTAAAGGGATAACTATTTGTCATTGCTTTCAGGCCAACCTCAAGTTGCTAAAGCTGTGCTGCGTGCCCAGGAAAGGCTTTTTTTTTCTTCTGTCTCTTGGGCAGGACCCTTCCCTCCTGTGTGGCAGCACTGTGAGCCCAGCCCTGGCCTTGGCTCAGCATTCACATCTGCGGGTTTGTTTGTTTATGACCTTCTCTATGGCTCCCAGGGCTGTAGGATGTAAGCGCCTCGCAGACACATGTTTTGATCCTTACTACACCCTTGTGAGGTTGGGGTGTGTTTGTCATCCTCTGTTTACAGGGTAGAAATCAAGAACCAGATCTTCCAGTTTGGAAGAGCCTATAGTCAGTGGCCGTCCTGCCTGGAGCAGCTCTGAAATACTGGAGTGTTTCTGCAGTGAAGGGTAAGAAGCCAAATGGGCTCATCTGCTACCACAGGCCCAGCACGCATGAAGCCATGGGAACAGTCCCTTTGCAAAAAAGACATGTCCCAGCCCCCCTGGGGCTGCCATATTCCCACAAGGATCCACATGGGAAGCTGCCCTGTGGGTGCTGCAGCAGCATTTAGAAAAATGCAGAGTGGCAGTGCCTGGTGGTTTTCTGTTGGATAAGAGGTTTTGGGTGAGTATCCAGGTCAGCAGACTGCGTGGAGGTAATCAAAAGTGACACTGCTGGTGAGCAGGGCCTGGCTCTGCCAGCTTTCCCATCTCGTAGCCAAGGCTGCGGGATGAACCAGCCAGGAAAACAGGGTTACTGCTTAGTTTTCTTTGGAGATTGATCTTTTATTCCAGTCATTCCTCTATGAGGTGCTTCAGGGTGATTTTTTTTTTTTTTTTCTGTGACAACCCAGAAGAATTTTATGAGATTTTTTTAAGCAGTGTGCATGGAGCTCAGTTTGACTGTAGGTGTGTCGCAGTATAGGTGAGCTCAGACAGGTAGGAAACCTGCCTGGATTCTTCTCCTTTATTATGTTATGTGTATGTTTACAGCTCTGTATAGATGCATTTTTGTTGTAATCGTAGTAAGCACTGGAGCCGTGAGAAACAGTATAACCGAACAGAGACCAGGTGAAACTCCTCTGGTTTTAGGTTTCATTACATGCTGGAGGCTCAGGCCAGGTTTGATGAGGTTCATGAACCTCTCTCTGAAGCTGGGCTCAGTTTCAAACAGTTCTGGGCAAAGTTTCAGGTAAATCTGGTCCAAGTTTTGAGTAAATTTGGAACAAATTTTAGGTGAATAAGAGATGATTTATGATTTTAGGTAGAAACCATACATACTCTGAAGTCTTAGCTTGGTTTCACTCTGTAACCAGGAAATCTTGGCATTTTGGCTAAGTTTCACTTTGATCTTGAGTTTTGACCCTAAACCCAAAACAGCTGGGACAGAAAGGTGAGTCCCGTGAAAAAAACAGTGTAGAAATGGGCTCACTGGGTGGAAGCCCAAAGCCCTGCACCACACTGAGCACAGATGTGATGCTCTGCCAACAGCAGAGGTGTTCCCATGCTGAAGGTAACGCTGCATGTCCCACCAGTGCTGCTTCTGTAAGTTGTCCAAACAACTGAGCCTTCCTCAAAACTCTGAATATGAAGTTGCATGTGCAGTTTCTAAGCCTGGAGTACACTGACTTAAGATTTGACTTATGCAACCACAATCCAGCCCATGCTGCATGTTTGCATTTTGAAGGATAAATTCAGATAAGAAATCCATGCAGGGGAATAAGGCCAGGGTCCTCGTCCCTGTATTATGTTAAAACATGGCTCGCATCCAAGCTCACAGTGGGAGAACAGACTTTCTACCTGTTGCTTCAATGAACTCCTGCAATTCAGAGCACTGCAGCATCAGTTCTCCAGCCCAGAGGCGTCTAATGGGGCTACAGGTGTCATCTTGCCAGTCTTGCCAGGTCTGCCACTGCATGGATACCCAGAAGACAGAAAAGAGCTCAGAAGACTTTTTTCATGCAGATTTCTTTAGATTCCTTCAGGAGTTTTAAAGGGATCTCCAGACAGAAACTTGTCCTTTTAAATAAAAAAGTATGTATCATCATTAAACCCCTTGATCATGAGATTCTTTTTGTGCCAAACATAAACTGTAGATGGAAAATATTTGAGCGGGATCTGGCTCCAACTACCAGGCGAAATATGAACAGCTGAACTGGGAATGTAAGTGCTGAATCCAGAGAAGAAGGTGATAGCACAATTTGCTGCTGCTTTGAGAAACACGTGGCTGAAGGGATGGGCAGGAAGGGAGAAGGAAGGTGCCAGTGCGGAGCAGACAAGGAACCGCACTGTCAGTCTGTATTCACATCAGTGCAAAGCTGAAACAACAGGAAACGAGGAGAAAGCAGAAAGGGCTGCAGCTCAGCAGCACTGGCTCTGCCGGCTGTGGGAAGGCTGATCAGAAGTTTTTTGACATGTATCAACAGCCATCTGCTCTCGTGGTAGCCAGCTCCACCAGGCTACAAGCTTTAGTGCAAAACCTTCTCCCTCAGCTGGTGCTCCTGAGCCAACAAGCACTTGGTGATGGATATGGGGCTTTTTTACCACATCTGCACTAAAATGGATCAAGTGAGGAGAGAGGAGTGTCTGCTCAGTGGGTTACTGTAACTGGGGTCCAGTGGGAAGCTCTGGGACTACCAGGCTTTGGGGCCTTGGCAGTGATGTTCCTGGTCTACGTTCTCCACTGTTAAAAGGACAACAGGAACTCCTTAGGCAAAAAGCATAGCAAGGAAGGTGGTTAAAATGACAAAAAGAACAGAGGAACAGTTTCAAGCTTTGCTAGATGGATAACTATCACATACTTGCCGTATGTGTCCAGGTTTCCTTCTGTGTGCAGTCAAGCAAACGATTACTTCTCCCTCTTCGCTGCCTTCCTGCTGTGTTCATTCCTTCATGAATGAGCAAAGATTCAAGTTCACCCATTTCATCTGAATCCAGAGGCAGAGGTCATTGCATGGGGCAAAGCTCTCCTACTTGATTAACAGCTCCCATTGCCGCTAGTCTCTTACTCAGCTGGGAAGGGTATAGTTATTTCAGCTGCTCCAAGCTCACAGATGTGATCCATGCATGGCTGGTTCGCAGGATGGATCTGGAAGGCAAGGTCTTTAAGATGAGCAAAACCTGGTACCCGTCTTTCCAGTGCAAAATTTGTCCTTCTGAGGGCAGTTCCATCGGTGATACTGCAAGCAGAACTGGAAAATATGTTCTAGAAAGTGTTTTCATTTTTCAAATCAAGAAACTGTGCGAATATTCAGCAGGAAAAATGCATTTTTTTGGACAAAAGTTTTATCTGTTTGTTGTGGCGTAAGGGCCGTGGGACTGTGGCTCACTGTGGCTCATCTTTGGAGGGCGCAGCCTATTGTGGGGTGGGTAAGCAGTTACCAAATGAGTCAAACAGAAAAATCCCCAAAGCACATCAGAACCAGATCATTATGTGATCTTAGCAAGTACTGAGTGTAGACTAATAAGTCCTTAAAGACAGTTTCTCATTTTGAATTCAAAAGTGTAATGAGGCAAGAAGGTTAACAGATTACCCACTCCCCTTGTTGAAACTGTACTGCCAAAGGCATAAAATCCTTCACCAAACGCTTTTCATTATCAGTATTTAATTGCAGTTTTCAAATCTGCCACTGTAAGAAATCTCAGTGCTTTTTCCAAGTTCTCACAGTGCTAGGAAGTAGCCCCGGTAGAAGAAATGAAGCACTTCCCATAAAGCTCTTCCACCAAATCACCCTGGAGATGAGGTGCTGCCATGCATTAGATCAGTGACCATTTCTACTCCTGGGATACAGCTGTGCTGTGAAACATCATTCTGGAGCTGGAGAATCCTGCTCAAGCCAAGGAAGCACAGCATAGACTGGGGGAGGTATGGAGGGGAGTGTGAGAAAAGCTGCCCAAGCAGACCTGTTCTTCATTTTCAATCACTGTATCATGTCCATATTGCACAGATTAAAGCTGAAAGCAGCACCTAGAATGAAGGGGAAGTGAAAAAAAAAAAAAAAAAAAAGGCTGAAAAATACCACTGTGCACGTTCTCAGAGCACAGACAAGATGCTTCTTCTCAGGAGATAGAACTGCATTTCAACTAAGCCAACTCTGTGAACTTGCCCACTGTTTGTTTGCCCCTGTAATTTGATTACATCACTTATGAGGCTGAATTTACAAAAGTTCATGTTGTTGTCTATACATAGTCTAATAGTCTACCACACACGCCTCTACCCCTGAATATGCTGGGAACCAGAGCATTTTCTTCTCCACAATGACAGCATAGACAAAACCATGGAAGGAAATTGTGGGTCTCAACACAACCGCTGGGCCCAGGTTGAAGGCCAAGTCTGGCAGGAGTTGCACAACACTCCGGCGGAGAAGGCCAATTGTGTGCGATTCACTCAGCTAACAAACAGCACAGTTCTGGGTTCCCCACAGAACAGCCTGGAATCCATTTGAAAGTTAGAGAAATGGTGAAGGATTTACTAAGTGGGACCTCTTTACCAGTCCCCTAAGCAGTTCTGTTGTGTTCCTCATCATCTCTATCCAAGGTTAGTCCTGTGAGGTGAAAGAGCACGGAATCCTGGTTTTAAAGTCAGCAGGGCTAAACCCCAAACCCTGTAAAGTCTGCAAGAAACAGAACTCTCCATTTGCTGTGAATTTCAGCTTTGCCGTCAACTCATCTCACTGAGGCAACACAACGCTGTTCAAATTCACTGTAATGTCATAGTCCTGAAATGATGGTTCTGCCACATCCAAACTGTTCTGGTATGTGCTAAAGCCAGTGGTTTACAGCATATGCTGCTACCTGTGCAGGAGCAACAAACCATGAGGCTGACAAACATCTGCTCCACAGATGGAACTCACTCTGCTGAGATTAGCTGTGGGCAAAGAGTTATTTTGTGCCCTCTTAGTACAGGTCTGTCCAGAGATGCTCTTTTTGGCAACCTCCTTTAATGGCAGGCAGGTTTGATCAAGGGTCACTCTGTGTTTCAGAAATGTATCAGCCAACTGATCTCTTATGAGCCGGTGCCTTGTTCAGAATAGCTGGGTTGTGTTTATAAAGTGAAATAAGATGGATGATGGTTGATCAGTACAACATAAACTATAGCATGGAAACTGAATTTTGAATGAAATGCACAGACAAATCATTTATCCTCACCAATACCCTCTCCATGTTTCTTATCCTGGTAATTGAGACCATGTGTTGTGCTGCAAACAATAACTATGGGAAATTACTCATGATTCTTCCTTCATAGACTTGGGAAATGAAAGTGATGGGAAGTATGATCATCTTAATTTTTTTTTTATGTTAACAGCTCTAAATTATTAGGGTGGGAAGAAAATGTCAATAGAACATAAAAGTGCTTTGTATAATGTTCGCATTTGCTCATACTTTCAAATCCACTGTGGCTTATTAGTTCATGGGAAAAATGACAAAAAGGAATAAAACCCAGAAAATGAATCCAGTATCAACATCTTGCCTCTATAGTAACAGAGAAATTGTAACTTGTGGGTAAAAAGTGACAATGTTAGGAAATGTTTGTTGGGCAATTGTGGTGATTAACCCTCTCCATCCCCTGGCATCTTCAGCTTCTTGCCAGCCTGACACATTCCTATGGATTAAAGAATGTGCACTGCTCTGTGCTGCTCCTTGTATTAGAAGCCTGGAGCTAGTGAGGCCCTTAACCTCTGTTTCAAGAGTTTATTGCTCAGCTGTAAAAATTCTCCCAGGGCTGAAACTTGACAGAAAAAATGTCTCCGCCTGGGAGGAGTTTCTGTTCTGAGTTTGGTTTGAATTAGTTCAGCCCTTTTCCACTTGCAGAAGGACAATGGAGCAGGAATCCCTTTCTCTCCTTTCTTCTTTTAAAATCCTGCCAGAGCAGTACACACGACAGGCAGCACTCAGACCACAGTCCTCTCTGCAGCTGCAGCACAGGGTCAGTGTTGGCTGCTGCGGCAGTTCCCTGCCCTGTAACAGGCCAGACTCCATCCCTTTCCTTGCTCTGATGCTGGCTCAGACAGTGGCTCATGCCTTCTCTGAGCCGAGGTTGCTGAAGGCCATCTTGGCTATGGTGCAAACCGGGGAAATCCGCCCTTGCTGCTGTTCCTCGAGGGACTGGCTTGCAGAAATGCAGAACCACCAGTGCCACACCTCCGTGGGGTTTTGGCTTTTCCCAGAGCTGGCCAGTGTGCCAGCACAAGCCTGTCCTCCTGTGGTGGAGGTGCAAGTCGGCTCCGGCCGGCTCCGGGCTTGCTGTGCAGTACTGGGTGGTAGGCTTCCCAGATAAAGAGCTTGGCTCAGGGAAGCTGCTCCCTGCAGACCTGTGTCTGAGCCAGGGGATTCATTTCTAGAAGCAAGAGTGCTAAATCTATTGCTCTTCTTGCATGAGCTGCCTGCAGGGCTGGTAAATCTATTATAACAGTCAACGCTTTATGAATGAAGTCAGACCCCACCAAAGTCAATAGCAAAACTGATTTCACTGGAGTAAGGTTTTACCCCAACCATCGAATCGCCCGTGGGAGCTCACCCATGCTCAGCACAGCCATCCACAGTTCCAGTGGGAGAAAGGAAACAGAGCAGAGAAGGGTCCAGGTGCTTCCTCAGCTGATCCTGGGTCCTGCTCAAACGGATGTGCTGAGCACGCCACTTCAGCAACGCCGGCAGGCCTGGCTGTGAGATCGGTGTGCGTCTGAAGTGGCTGACAGAGATACCTTGGCACAAAAGCAGAACCTTATAAGTTATTGGAGTATTGCCCTGAGCTCTCAGAGGGCCAGAGCATAAGTAACAAACAAATAAAATTTTCTATGCGTGGAGAGATATCACACCCTCGACTCAGTGCCAACAACCCAGCCTCTCTAGTGACTGCACTGCGTGCATTTAACTGACTGAACAGCTACTTGATATCATCCAGAACAGCTTATAAAATTAAACATTATTAAACATAATGGCAGACACATAACCCTTGCCAACACTTATTTCAGTAATGATGATATGATTGCCACTTCACAAGTCTGACCTGTCACTTGAGAACTCAAATGGCCCATAACTGAAGGTGCTTTGTCCACCTACAGGCTCAGGTCTGTGGCTAGATATCACGTCCAACTTTTTTACAGCCACTGAACTGCTTCGTGCTCATACTTTCCCAGCACTCCAGCACATACAACTCCTGGTGACAATATTTTCCCACCTGCCTGAGTAAATGAACAGGCAAGGTTAGCATCTTATTCCAGAAAATAAAGCTAAGGAAGTTACGTGCTGTTATGTAAGTTATGCCACTGGATTCTGCTAGTTTTGCTGACTTTCCCATACATCTTCATTTGCTAATCTGACCATAACATTTCCTCCATTTTGAATTCAAGCAACTTTTCTTCTTTGATACTTTAGAGTTGTCCTCCCACCAATCACAGGGGAGCTCATTTCTAAACTGCGCCATGGGATTTCAGATACATGGAGCTCTTTCAACACCAATATTGGGTGGAGAGTTCAAATCTGAGATAAAAGCAGCCCGTTACTGAAAAGGCATGAGTTATATGTGAATTTTTTTTAATGTATTTTAAGACCCAAAGTTCAGTTGGGTTCAGTCCCTGCAGGGACAGAGCATCAGTAACAGATCCTTCCCAGTCACTGTGGTCTAACAGAGGTGAATCTCATGCCCCATCCTTTCACTGGGATGGTAACTGGCCCGCCTGTCACTGCCTGCTTTCCTAGAAGGCTGTGTGAGCACAGCAGCTGTTTGACATTTACCACTTCGTTGCGTTTGGCTGCAGTTGACCAGTAGCTTTGCAATTTACAAGGAGGTGCTTAGGCATTAACACAGAGAAAGCAACACCAAGAACTGAAGTTAGCTCATGGCTTATAGCCTCCATGAAGTTCAAACGTGCAGTATTCGCCGCAGTTTCAATCAGTATCATAGAAGAGATTTCTTTCCGCTCCTCTCTCTCTCTCACTATAGAGGCTAATTACAAAAATGCTTCTTTCTTTTTTTTTCCCTTTGAATCTGAAGTTTTGTGAATGCCTTCTGTTTTGTTTTTTTTGGGGAGGTAGGTTTGAAACAGTCCTTGTGCTGAGACAGCACATAGGTTTTTACTTGCAGCCAAATACATATCAGGTTGGACTCTGAAAATCCTTCCATTATTTTTATTTTCCTTTCACTGCTTGGGATGCACAGTTCCTTTCTGCTTTTCATGGTCACTTCAAAGATCATTTCCCAGTGTTTCATGGCTTCAGAATCATTGCCCAGGGAAGGTAATGGTGTCTAAAAGAGCAATCAGACTAAGACAAGAACTCCTTCAGCTTTTTCAATGGAATCTATGATCCCTTAAGATCAGAAGAAGCAGATGGCATAAAGCCAAATTTCTTTTTAAGCAAAACAGAAATAGAAATGGATTTCCTTGACAGCTCTCAGTACAGCGTGGTGTAGTATAAGCACCAAACAAGAGGCACCTGCTTCCTTTGCAAAGCAGTCAGGAAAAGACCCCTGTGTATGCAGCTTGCTCTGGGACCTAATTTGACTTATTTGTTCCACCTGATCTTTAGATTACTAAGATAGAGAACAGTCAACACCTGTGGATGTCACATGGGTGGATAACTGAGCTGCTCTCTCTGCACTTGGGGTTTAAGGAGTTCAAATAACTAAACAGAGTATTTTAAATAGCTGTATAAAATAGCTCCTGCTGATCGCTTTTAAGTCCAGAGGTGATTAATTGTAAGGTAGGAGCCTGTGGGGGGTTCTAGGAGACATTCTATGTAGGCCACAGAAAGTACACAAAGCCCCTGTGACCTGGTCATCTATACCTGATCTAGGAAACTGAATGTGTTTGTTGCAGTGAGCAATGGAATTCCCTTTGTCCCATGGAGTGAAAGTCCAGTGATATTAAAGGCTTTTCCAGAGATAATTCTTTTCCTTATTAGTGACACTACAGTGAGTTGGAGATCAAGTACAGCGTAGAAGGAAGCATAACAACCCTTTTCAGATGAATAAAATAAAATAATGCAGTGAATGTAATAGCAAACAGAAGATAAGAGCGTGTTAGGGTTAAATCCTCCACTGATTAACACCTAAGTGAAACGCTAAGAAAGACTCGCTGGTGTTCCTTCTCATCCACAGGATGATCTGCTCTAAAATGGCTTCCCAGCTCAAGTTTTACAGTTTCAGAAAACACGTTGTTACAAAGATTGTTAGCTCTAACAGAAGTAAGCACACCTGTACCAAACCTTCCCTGCAAGTTCTAAATCAGTGAGTTCAGAGAATCCTTTATTGCAGCAGTTTGCCTCATCTCTTCAGTGTGCTGTCTAAGGGTTGTGGGGTTTTTAAAATGTTATAGTGTGAATCTTTCCTTCCTACTATAAAAAAAATCTTTATATAACCTTTGGAAGTTGCATAAGCAAGAAATGTCTGTTAACAGCTGCAAATGTTTATGTAGCTCTCCTGTGCTGGAGAATGCTGGCAATTCAAGGTAGCTCGTAGGAGACTGGCTGGTGTGAACAGCTGCAGCCAATAATTATACCCTGCTCTCCTACACCTACTTTCTGGACTGGTAGGATTGCTGAACTGATCTGATGAAGAAAGTAGTATCAATGCGTTCAGGCTTTTGAGCTGTTGGAGATGGAAGTAAGTTCTGTTTTTCCAAATCTAAGCTGTTGTTGTAGCTGGAACAAAATCTATCTTTGCAGGTTGTGAACCAGTTCAGTTGCCAAGAGCCTTTGAGAAACACACAATGAATGATGTGAAGCCTAGGTTTAAGGAGCACTTCAAAATACCTTTCAAGCTTAGAAAAAACTTTTCTGATTCTTCTGAAGACTGAAATTTTTTATGAACAAAAGCTTTCCTCTTTTGGTGAGGCACATGGGGGATGAAAAATGGTTCTCTGTAGCTGCTGCTGTCTGGTTTGTGAGCTGAAAACATGAAGTGAGAGGGAGGGATATCTAACCTGAGAACGGTCTTCCTTGATTGTAGTAAGGTAAGCAGTACTGAATCTCTGCTGCTCTGCTGTCCTTGGCCTGTACCCCACAACCAGAGCTCTACTGGTGGTGCAAATTTTTAAGACAGACTTTAGAAGACCCTTATGTCTTGGTACATACAGCAAGATACAAGTCTTAGAATCCCCACTAATGTGGATTCTGTTTTTTGTTTTCTATTGTCTGGTTGCTAGATAGAGGTTTAGTATTAATTTGTGTGTTGATAATTAAAACGTTTAAGATATTAAAGGACAAATCACCCTCTCCTGGAATTAAAGACTCATGATACAATCTCCTGATCCTCAGTGAGTATTGCATTAGTCAATTTGTGGGCAGTCAGTAACTCAATAGCAGCAAATTATGTAGTTATGCGGGAATTCTGGTTTTTGGAACGGGCTGAGGTTCCCAAGCTAAGGCCCAACACTGCTAGGGTGTGTCATTTACATGAGGCACTTAGTGGAAAGAAAAAGCTGTGATGCCACATCCCTGGTGCTTTCTGGAGAATAAAATACAACAGCAATATTGCACTGAGGTAAAAATGAGAACGAACAGAACTTCTTATCCACTAAGAACTTTTTTCTACAGTGAGGGACCAACTTCCCTAAACAGGCTTTCAGCTGATAATGCGTTCAGTTAAATGTTTTACTGATGGCTATTTTAGGTCTGGAGATTGTGAACCTGAGACTAGATTTGTGGTGATTGAATGTCCTGTCTGCACCTTCAACTCCATGCTTAAAAGTTTTACAGGTATCAGTATAGGTCCCTCGAGGCAGAACCAAGCCTTACTCCTGGTATCCACTTACACTTGCTCTGTCTTAAGTCTACAGCTGGATTAAAAGTAAGAGAATTTTAGCCCAATATCTTCATGTCAGTCCAACCTGAAAGAAGAAGGATGATAACAGCCAAGAGCTTAAGGCTCAAACTATTTCTCTCTATTCATTCAATTTAAAAATAGTTCTGTTGTTAAATCCAAGTCTGAATGTCACTAATTTCAGTAGAGTTGAGATTTATCCCACTGCCCTTCTGAGGAAAAAAAAATTGCAGCTACCATCAGTACTGACATAACAACCTAGTCCTTCTTCATGCTCTCTAATGTGCTTCAAATTCTTTCTGCCATCAGCAGGAAATACGAGAGAAAAGTGGATTGTGACAGAGCCAAGTAATAATCCACTGAAGTCACAAAACATTAAAGAGCTCCTGATATAGCTTTTAAAATGGCAACTTTTTCATTGCTAAGTGACAAATTCCTCTCTCCCTCCCACACCTGCCCGGTTTGTTCTGCTAAATGTCAGAATGCTGGCATGTGTGGGCCTCTACACCCTGCTTTCAACTCCAGAGAAGGCTTCTCCACACAGCTGTTCTGCTGCAGATGTAAAGGTGCAGAATCTAAGGTACCTTCCTAAATCCACAGTGGGGTGTGCCTGAGTGAGTGGGAAACTGCAAGAGGTGCAACTTCCAAACTCTAATAAGAGTTATACCAGTGCTGGTTTGTTTGTTTTATCTTATTATGCTATACAATAGCAAAGAAACAGCTTTCATTTTATGCTTAATGATTTAAGTAAGCAAATACAATATTTCAAACACTTATTACAAAAGAACAGTATGGCTGTGTCCAAAGCTGTCAGAACAAATGCATTTTGTAGCCAAAGAAGAATCCACCCAAAATTTACTGTATGAGGTATGAAGCAATAACGGGACACACTGATTCATCAGCTGATGAAACCAGAAGTGCCCAGTGTTGCCCAACAGAGGGTTACTCAGGGTTCTAATGAAGTGTTTCTCTTGCATAAAAGAGAACAGATGTAGCCAACCTCATAAGAAACAGAGCTATGACCTGCTGTGAGCTCCCATTGGGCAAAGTTTCTTTCAGATCTGAGAAATTGTTCCAGCTGAGTCAGAATATTCCTCTCGTACCACCGTACTTCTGCAGGCTAGACTTCCAGATTCAGATCTGGGTTGTGGTAGGCTGTGTTCTACCATTTTTCATCTAGTTGCTGTATTGGCAAAATACCTTTAGGCCTTGTGAGCTATTGGAAAACTGACCGCTAGATGAGGAGCTCTGTTCTATGGACCAACAGAAACATTACACAAAGTTGTTTTGCCCTTAAGGTTAGTGGTGTATCTCACACTGAGAATCGAGCCTTGTCACCTTCCCAAGTTCTTGGCAACAATAGAGGTCACAAACCTTCCTGCTGTGCTTTGAGGTGTTACTAGTTGTGCTGGCTGCAGAAGTCACTCCTGACCGCGGGGTAAGGTAGAAACTCTTGCCCTTCAAGTGAAGAACAAATGACGAAGAGGCTTTTGTGAGTCTGTACCAATCTTTTACATAAGAATATGTTGTAGTGAAGAGAGAGTAAGGCTTCTGTTAACTTAGATGGCTGGAGAATAGGGAAGAAATATTGACATTGTGGCTGATTGAGGATTTCTAGATGAATTCCTGCAACTCTTAAGTCTTCAATTCATGCTAGATGTGCTTATGAATTCAAACATGTTGGGTAAATAGTACAGTAGGTGGTTGCATATTGCTTAACTTCTGCACTCAAGTAAGCAGAACACTGATACCACTGCACTTACTATATGCTGATGCAAGTGTTTCAGGGTATCTTGGTCTTAGGCCCAGGATGAACCTAACTGCTGCAACAAGGCATGTTCCCATTGGCATTCTTGTCCTGTCACCTCATAAGTGGAGTTACTTGTTCAGTGGTGTTAGATTCCAAGTTCAAAACCAGATATTTAATAAAGCTTCCAGGAAAGCAATACCACTGTGGATGTCAACAGGGCCTTCAGCATCAAAGGCGCAGAATAAAATTATAGATGGAGAAGACCTGTTAGGTCATCTACTCAGCCCATCTGCCAGTGCAGAGAACAATCTTGCAGTCTGCTTCTCCCCTTCTTTGTTTGTATCAAGCCAAAGGGGTTTCCACTGCTTCCCTTGGGAAAGCATGACATAGCAGAGTAGCTCTTGCCCTTAGGAGCAACTTCGAGTTTGTGAAATAACAGAGGCTTTCTAAGTCTCATTTTGATGGAGGAAAGGAACTCTGAGAGGACCTTTAGTCTTATGACTATATGGTATCTCAGATCTAATTCTCGATTAATCATTTTTTGTGTACAGATCATATGAGGATAAGTGTCCCACCCCACAGCTGTCTTGTTCAGTAATTATTCCTTAGACAGATTTTGTCATCTTTAAGTAGTAAGTACTGCACAAGCCCTAACAATTCCATTTCACGTGGCAAAACTTCAGAATTTGCTGTAATTAATGTTTGAAGTATTCTGCCTGACTCTTACACCTTTTAATTGTGTTGAAGTTCTTTAGAAATTAGCAATCTGATGTCCCAGAAACCCATAAAAATCATTCCAAAATATTTTCTTGAAAAACACTCCACAGATGTTTACTGAAACCAACAGTATCTATAGACAGATGACTTCTGACAATTATTGATTTAAGACTTATGTTTTCATTCAAATTCCCTGTGCTCCCTTATACTGTTGATAAGTCATAACTTTCTGATGTCTTTATCTCTTGTGAGGAAATGTTTCTGGCCAAATACATGAAGTCCTTTTGTGGCCTCGTGTATTGGGCATTAAATGGCAGGAATCAACTCTTTTTCAAAGGAAAAAAAAACCAACAAAACTTCTCCAGCTATTCAAACCAGTAGCCCTCTGACTTTTGTTGAAAATCTATGTATTTACAAACTGTTGAAGTTGACTGTGGAGATCGTGCTGAAGGACCACCACTACCCTCATCATTTTGATGAGGGCTGTATTTGTTTGGCAGTCTGCAGGATAATGTTTAAAAACAGTTGTAGAGTTATGGAAGACTATGATTAGTATCTTTTTGTGACTGTTTGAGCTGTACTCTGCGAAATGAGCAAGGATTCAGAAAAAGCTGTAGTCTGACTGTCACTTTGTCTGTGGGGCTAGGGGGGATTTGAATACATGAAATGCCTTTGTTAGCAGTTGGATTTAATTTCCTTTTGTTTAGCATTTGCACAGGGCTCAGTGTAACACAGTAATATAATAAGAAAGCTTTGCCAGCAACAGATTTCAGGAACATGCACAGGCCACTGGGACTATGTAACGTACTTAATTACGGGTCAGCATTAGAACGGGCAACTACGATGCAGTTGTAATGAAAAGGTTTTCCCTGAGCTGTGTTGGCATATCCTTTGTAGTACTAAAGGATGAAGTTTTGCTCTTAGGTCTAATTTTTGTTTTAAACAACTAATTTGTAAGCATTCTTTCTTTGTGTTGGCTACATAGAACTCTATCTGTTCTTTACTGTTCATTAGAAGTGATCAGTAGCTATTCAAACATTCCTAACACTGCTTGCTAGCTGATGAAAGGCCTGGAAAATGAAACTGTGGCAAACCAGAAAGTAAAGAGCAATGACCAAAGGCATAAGGAGAAAAGCTATTACCCAGGGACCCAAGGAATTATGTCACAGCCAGACAGTCCTAGTTTCAGGGTTACATTGATCTGTGGCTCTGTGGCACTTGATGCTGACAGTTGAAATGTAACGGAGGCTGGTGGAATAACCCATTTGATGGGCAGATATCACTAGCATACAGCTTTTTCAGTGCACACTTGCTGTGTACCACCTCAACACTGGGATAAAGGTGACAGACAACTGTGGCTTTGCATGAATTTCCGAATGCCAGCTTGAATGGACAGTATTCCCCTCTTCATCCAGCTGCTCTACTATTTTGGCATCTCATCAAAATTTCCTGGAGTAATTGCAGATGAATAATCATTTTTCATTTAGCTTATGCACAATCCTGGCACCGCTGATCATCTAAACACTTGCTTAATATATATGTAGATATGCCATCAACGTATGTTCTGGATTTTTGAAAGGCAAACTTCAGAAATAAAGGGTCATAGGTGGAGTCCAATGCATTATTACTGTTATTGATGTGTGCCAAAAACATTAAAAATCATCTTTATTATCACAAAATAATGATGTAAAAATAAATAGGTCCTGTTGGTAAGCAGGTGCCCAGGAGCAGAAAGGAAAGGGGAAAAAATCATAATCCTCTTGTAGGAAATCAAAGAAGTGCCTGAGTTGTGTTTTTCTGCTTGGCCTAAACTGTTCTAAATGCTAAGTATCTCAAAGGCCTTGCAAATAAAAAACAAATGCCAACAGTTACCTCTCCTACAGAGCAGACTTCCAGCCTGCTCAGAATACAGTGGTGAAAGTTTGCCCAGGTTTGCTTGTTCTATTGGTAAAAGTCTTAGCTGGCATTTGGGAAAATGGAGTTTGAAAGCTCTGTGCATGTGGCCTGGAGTGGGACACAATCTATGTCACGCTTCCAGAAAGAACAGAAAAGTGAAGTCCTCTTTACAGTTGCTCTTAGCCAGAAAATGATAAAATGATGTAGAATGCTGCTGCACTTGAGTGAGGAACAATGTCCTGACAAAAATGCTTGCTGCCTCTCCAGAGCAGCAGGTTGGCTTTTCATTCAGCATCATGTCAGCACTCTTCCAGGCAGAAAATTTTACCCTCTACTATTAATGAAATTGATCTGGTTAATATTAGAACAAAAAAACCTCACCATGATGATGATGAATCCTCACTCCATTTATACACAGCTCTTTCTTCCTCTCCATGTCAAGAGCCTTCAGTTCCCTATTGCTGGCTCCACGATTTCCTGGCTGTATCACAGTTCCTTTTTCAATTCTCCCACATTGTCAGTGCTTTAAAGGAAGTTGAGAAGAAAGGTAAGAATATAATTGAAATTTTGTATCTCCCCCTCCAAAGATCTCCTTTTATTTTGTCCATCATAGCAAAATATAGGCTGGCAGCAAAGAAAAGCTGTATTCTTGCAGAATGTGAATGGCCCAAATTACCTATAATGGTTCAGACTGTGGCTCAGAGGTAACTTGTACCTGCAAGTGAAACTACAGGAAAGGAAGACCTGCATTTTCTCTGCTGCTATGAAGACCTGTGAGGTGAGCTTCCCTGATGTTATCCTAAGGGAAGGTACCTGTAATTTGTCAGCAACTGAAGTGCAAGTTGGCCCAAGGAGGAAGATTATGGTCAGGAGTAAGGCGTTTTAGCAAGGCAGTAGTGAATACCACATGCTCTCTAGGCTCAGCGCACACAGTCAGCTTAGTTGCAAAGGAAGGGGAGAAGTTTTCTTCCAACTAGGACATGCAGTTATTTTGTCTTGGCCACTTGGAGACAACCTCTCGGACTAGCTAGGAATCCGTAAACCACAGAACACTCATGCTAGAAGAATCTGGCTAAAGATGCTACTTTTGTGACTGTTGGTTGTGTTTTTTTTTTTTTTTTAAAACAAACAAATTCCTTTGCAGTAATCAATAGTAATCAAAAGACAACTTTCTTCAGTTCAAGGGTATCACCTTTAAATGTTAAGGCTACAAACAACGTTAGTACAAAACTCCTATTTCTGTTAAAAAATGTACTATATAAATATTTTGTAAAAAGCTGATGATTAATAGTAATATTTTGTGACATTAGGGAGAAAAGCAAACTTTATGGAGAAAGAAGCAAGTGTGCATAAGCAGCTCTCATTTGTTTAATTAAGTATATTTTTTCATATTAAAAGCACTAGTTACTTTCTGGATAGTGGCTCTCAAATTATAGAATTAATTTGTCAAGCTCTCAGACCTGGCAGGGCAAAAGATTTTCTTGCTACGTTGTGACAGAAGGGGAAAAGCATATCTACTTTAGTAAGGAGCTAAATAACCACAACTTAATGGAGAGAAAATGTAGGAAAATAATTACATTAATTCACTTCAGACCTGATCAGACCTTTAACCATGCAATGACAGACATTCTTAGCCCAGCAGCAGATCCAAATTTACACTTTGCAGAATAACATCCTTACTGAGCTAGAGGTTGCCAAGGAGCTGTTAGTGAGGGAAGTGCCCTGTGTGCCAATTCCAGAAATCAGTACGGCAGGACAGTCTGCCCTATATTTCCAGACTTTGGGTACCTTACATAACTAGGTACAAAATATAGTTTTATTTCTGATTCTTTTCTTTGGAAGTGCAGTCATGTGCAATCAGGTGGAATAAGTGTGCTGATAATTTTCCTTCAGAAACTGTAATGATTAGCGATGTGGACACTTTTCTCTTTAGGCAGAAACCGTGAGGCACTGAAGCAAGCATTCACTTTTCTTGCACTTGAGGTCACAAATTTATGCAAGTCAAAAATGTTGAGCCTGCCAAAAACATCATGCTACACTCCACCAAATAAAAGGACACTGTTATTCTTACAAGGAAAGGTTTGACAGGACAGGAAATAGGCAGGGTCACAGAAGTTTACTTAATACTGAAACTTATTTAACCACCTTTAAGCCAAAATACAATGTTATTTTTTCATATACGTATTTATATGTATATACTGGGAAGGAGAGAGAGAAATACAAGTAAGCTATTACAGGAGCAACAGCCAGTACAGAAGGTAGGGAGCTTTAACAAATATTCAGGCAATTCAGGTTACTGTACATCACCTGTCTCTACTGGGTTAACGTGCATTAAGGAAGTTTTAACTTATGCCCTGAAACTGCAGCAAGAGGAATTTGATTTAGAGAATCCAATGTTTTACCACGCTATATGCTTATTGCCATTACAATTCAATCTTTAAGTAAACTGCATTTCTCTTAAAGGAATGAAGGAGGAGGAAGAGCAAAATAATACGAAAGATAGGAAAAATGTTGCTGTTCATTACAATTTTCCATTTTTGTTGAAACACAGCAGGAGAGCAAAGCCACAGGCTTCTCTACTGCTCTTGCATGCCAGGAGGGATTATGCAAACACTGCAACCACCCAAATCTTATTTAAATTATAGTCATTGTTCCCCCTTTAATGGTTATACTTTTGCCTGCTTTCACTCAAATATTGCTGCATCTTGCTTTCTGCCAACTTAGTCCCACTGGGAGTCATCAACTCTTAATTACAGACGAACAGATCTCTGAAAAATACCTTGGAAAAAAAAGTAGAAAAGAAAGCAAACCTTAAGTGCCATCTAGTGGCCGAAGATTAAAAAACCATGACATCAAAAAAATTCTGACCATGACACAGAGCAAGGCATCTAGCTGAAATGAAGAAGCAGTGCTTGAATTCACAACCAGCAAAGACCTGGTTAATTATTGCAAGAAAAGGTAAATAGATCTTTGCAGTAACTTTGAAGATTTTTAGCCTTAATTGGAGAGCTCAAATGGTAGGAACTGTAGATCACTTGCTCCTCCATGACCCTCAGCAGCTTATCAGAATCCGTATCTTTCCAAATTGTCAGGTGTACTTCAGTTAAAATCAGAAAACAGAACCCTTTCACACCTCAAAATGGAGGACAACTCATAGGGATGAATCTAGACCCAATTACCTAAATTCAAGTTAGGCTTTTCCACCCAATTCACTTGGAGTTCAAGGCCAGATTTTTCTATTCTCTGATTTGTAACAAGTCAAATTCATTTCTAAAAGAAGGCAGACTGTTAGCTAGTCGTGTCCTTTTCCTTTCTCTACAGGAAAAAGCCACTTTCTGCTGCAGATAGGAATTCCTTGCCCAACTATCTTCTAGTAGAAAAGCTTCACGTTGCAAGTAGACAGCTGTACAATTCCTCAAATTTTAGACAACTCTTCTTGAAGATGTGTCCTTTCTACATATAACCAGTAATTAGCAGTATAAACTTTAATAGCTCTGTTTGAACCATTTTAGTGATAATAGACAGCAGACCAACAACGTATTTATTTTATATATATATGTTTTTGTACAGCATTTTTACTTTCAAGTTGCTTCAGAGCTTTCAATTTTCTTCAGTGCCACGCATACAGTGACATTGGGAATTACTCCTTAGGAAGATGCTGGAGAAAAGAACCTGTATAGGTAGATGTGTTCGATGTAAGACTTGATGCATATTTCTAGCTTCTTGTGGAAAGACTTGGCCTAATGTCATCCAGTCAATGACACACAAAACCAGCTTTATGCACAAAGTAATTCACAGCTATTTAATTTAGATAGGCTAGATCTCAAATGAAGTCATGAATAACATCAATGCATCTACCAGTCCTTTCTTCTTTCTGCCTACACAAAAATTCTCAAACGTGCCAAATTTTTAATGTTAACAAGATCTTGTTTTTGTTTTGTTTGTTTGTTTTTGCTAGGAGGGAAGAGGAGCAGCAAAACTTACTATCAAACAAGAAGAAATGGGTTTACAGAAAGGATTTATTCTTATTTTAAGACATTTAAATAGTCTTTGATAACTGAAGATCCTTTCTGGCAGATTATAAAGGGAAGATGCTTAATATCAAAATCATTTTTGCAACAGATTTAGAACCTTACTGACGTGACGTGCTTCTCACTCACAACATTGGCATGGTAAGCCTGTATATACAGATACATACAACAATGCTGTGATGAGGCTTTAAGGGAAAAGAAGCACTGCTTAGCAGGTAATGCACATAAGGGGAAAGGTTTTTACCCTGGTCAAAGATGTACTTGCAGTTTCACCACTGCCAAGTCAAAGTAATGACTGTGGATAATGGAATTAGAATGCTGTCATCTTTGTTTTTCAGCTCTTCAGGGTAGTAGGACAACATCATGATGTGCCAAACTCTGGAAATGGCTAGTAGTAGAAAAGGATGCAAAACAAGGACAAAAAACAGTGACCCGAGACCAGCAAGGAGAATTCTGTGAACATCTGAGTCTACCAAAATCCTTCTACCTTGCCACTAGGATCCATTCCAAAAGGTTCTGTTAACTGGTCAAAATGGATTAAATACTCCAACTGGAGAAAAAAGGTTTGATTCTGAATCACCAAAACAGTGTGTTCTTCCATACAGTACCTTATTCATGAACACTGAACAGCAGCATGCTTCACAGCATTTATTTACTATATTAACTTCCAGATGAGTTGTAATACTTCCTTTACACCCCATATTCCCTGCTCTTTATTTAGTGAGCTGAAAAAATAGCTATCTGAGAACCAGGTAAGGATCAAAATTAGAACATTACCTTTGAAACAACCATTTTTGACAAGTCATAGTAGATGCAATATTGAATATCTTCACTGTATTCTAATTTAGGGATTACAGGAGGAAGTCATATCAATACACATATTATTGCTATCTCTGTACAAAGTAAACTCTTGGTACAAAATATTGATACACACAAAAGCTTTCTTTCAGGAGGTTAACACAAATATTAATGAGAACAAAATATTTTAAAAAAGCAACTAATAGACCAAGTAATTCAAAATATTACATCCAATTCAAATGAAAATTTAGAACAATAAAAAAGCAATAGAAAGCACATTCAAATCATTTTCAGTTCTTTCCAGTAGAACCAAAGCCACCTTCACCACGTTCTGTATCATCTAGAGTCTGAAAGACAATTGTAACAAGCTTGTTTAGAGTTTTAACTTGCCTTCAATTCCCATATAACCAGTATTGTTTATCATGCAGACAGTGCAAGGGCTGCCCTGAAAGTTACGCCTGCTACTATGGTGGCTCATGACATCAGAGGCAGATGTTGGTGGGATGGAGGTCGAACCTTCCCAACAACGTGCCTTTACGTTTTGTTGCTGTGTCACTGATGGCAGCAGGGGGGCCGTCAAAGAGCATGCCAGCACAGTGAGGCAGCAGGTGGTGCATTTCAGCAGTGGTCATTCTGCTAGTGCAGATTTTTGTAAGTGCAGCATGCAGCGTCTTATCCATCACCGTCAAAAATGGTGATAACTATGCTGAACAATGATGTTTTGCAGCTGAGAATTTGCTCTGTCAACCAGTGTTATTGTGCTCTTTGTATCTGTTGTAGTTTCCACAGCAGTACATAGGAGGCGTTGCTTTCAGAGTGACCTGTGTACTTGGCTTCTCACAGTAGATCAGAACTGTCAGCAACTCGAACTAAACCGAAATATTTTATGAGTCAGTTCTCAATACCTTCCGTAAAAGCTTAAATAAATCCCACACTGAGAGACTACAAACTCTAGCATACACTGAAGCATTTCTCACCTACTTGCTATTTGTGAAAAACTTTGAAATAAAAAAAAAATAAAATAACGCACGCGAAGCATAAAGGGTTTTGCACAAAACGTAACAGAATCACTGCTTAATAGTTAGAATAGTTTTAAAGCAAAGTATTTACCTAAAGCAGAAATTTCATCTTACCTACAACTATCTTAAACTACGAGTTGTTGAAAACAAGTAAATATTTCCCTTTGGCAACTTACTTGAACTTCTTCTAGCTCAGGATAGAAAATGCGTTCGCAGATGAGCTGGGCAATTCTATCTCCTTTCTTAACTACAAAGAAGTTAAATTATTATTATTTCCTTAAAAAAATCCATATAAGTTTAGATGATCTCTTTCCAAGAGTTTCAGAATGTAATAAAATACTTATTCGAAATTTAGTTCAGCAAATATTAGAAACCCCAGAAAAATACAGGCTGTGATAAACTGTGCTTAGCCCTTTTACATGAAGTTCCAGCAGCAATACCAGTTTAAGGGAAATCCCCTCAATCCTGCTGCTGTACCATGGCATCCTAAGCACTGTTGTGCATAAACACTACAGAGACTCAGATAGTTGCTTGTACGATGTAGCTCTTGTGTGGATTCAATCTAAAAACTTGTTTCCCTGGGGCATTCTATATTCTAATCCCTGGGGATTCATTACTCTATGAAAAAAAATAATAACAAAAAATTGAATGGATAAAAGGGAAAAAAAAAAAAATCTATGGCTAGTCCCCAGCTTGATTCACAGAAGTTTTTTAATAGGCTTGTGCTGTGAAGTTGCAGAAAAAGTTGTAAAAATACTGGCAATATTTTAACTGGGTCCTGAAGCTTAAACCGATGCATTTGGGAAGGGAGAGCATGATTAAGGGAAAATCATCCTTTATTATTCATGTTTCTCAGAATCACAGAGAAGTTTTTATCTCAAAATTGTTTATTGTTGATAAAGAAAGAATCCTAATACAAAGTTGCATTTCAGTAAAGGTCATCTGGAAAGTTCAACCTTCAGTAAAGGAATCTGAAGGTTAGCTAAGTAGTTCTTTTCTGCACACTGCTTCATTTAGTAGGAGTGCAAACTTTTCAGATTTCCTTAATAGGACATTGTTAAGTTGCCAAGATTTTGTTAACCGTAAAAACGGTCTCAGATAAAATTGCCATCTCACAGATTTTGAAAGAAAACTTAATTTCTCATTTCCCACCAGAAGTCTAAAAACAGGCTTTTTTTAGCTTGACGCTTACCTTCAAAAGTCTCCTTGCCAAAGTTGAAGAGCACCACGCCAACGTTTCCCCTGTAATCCTCATCAATAACACCAGCTGATAGATGGAAGAATTAAGAGATATCCAATTAATAAACATTGCCACTATTTTAAACAACACAAGTTTAGATTGGTAACAACTGCAGTACCTCATGCTGGTACACTTTACGCTGCTCACGCACAATTAAACACAGGGTCCAATTTTCAGTGCATTCAACGTATTTTGAAGTCTGCTTACACCGATACTAAAGTTACTTGTCCTTCCTAGACATTCCAGGTACCATACATACAAAATACTACCCATAGAGACTATAAATGCCAAAGAAAGTTGTAGTACGACTACGTCTTGAAGGTTTATTACTGAGTATGTATACTTACCAATAGAAACTTGAGGGTTTTTATTAGTTTCTTCAATTGTGTGAAAATATTGCATTATGTATTGTTCATTACATTACTGTATGTCTCTGGACCTGAAAGTGTCATTTTTTATTTATTTTAGACCAGACACCAGTTAATTAAGTGCCAATTACATAAAGATCTTGCTGCAAATGCTGAATGACTGTTAAGCAGCCCTCTCCATCCTTTCCTGTCCAATATGCAGGTTTAACAGATACGCTGTATGTGAGAAGAGCTTGAGCACCACTGAATCTTGCCAAATGACTTCAGTAAAACACAGCTCCTCAGGCACTATACCTTTTTTTGCCAACAAAGAAAGATGTTAGTAAAAGCTAGCTTTTATATTTAGCAGCAGCATCTACAAGAAATTCTAGACCTTAGCATTGCTCTCTGAAAAAGCTCTGGCTACTTTTACTTCCTTTCATTTGAGAAATTCTCAATTACTTTGTAAATGTCACTACAGGCATCAGGCATCAGAATTCGGGCGTCCTTCTTTGTTTCAGCAAGCTTACCACTGGGGAGGATGATCTAGCCCCCCCAAAATGAAATGATGTGTAAAAAGACAGATAGGTTAGCTCTCTAGGAATTGAAAACTGTGTGATACTCAAGATAGAAACGACTGATGAATATTTTAGTGGTTAAACTGAAGTCAGTGGCATTAAGTCATTTGTATTATTCACCAGAGGGAGAAAAGCTTTCACTAAGCATTCAAATTTTGTAAGCTTAGCTATAAAGTAAACTACATTTGTAATGAATCTACATACTGCTTCAGACTTGTTCTCTAGCAGGCAAGAACTGCACTTCCCACTCAGTTCTCAGGATGAAAGCTTTCCAGAGGATACAGAGAGGAAGGATAATCTTCCTCAGCTGTATATCTAATATAAACAGAACAATAATATATGATATAATCAGACTTGAAAACCATTATTATTAAGAAATAACTTAAAAAAAAAAATCTTTGTGGCCAAAACTACTACTCTAAGTGCTATGCTGAATGGCTGTGATATTTACAAAGTTATGATTATTTCAAATCCTGGTAGAGATTTTCTGAAATTAATTGCCTTTCAAACATTTTCTCTTCACATATTGTACTCAATTGGTCTTACTGAATTTAACCACCACCACCATCTAGATTTTGAGTTTAAACTACACTATTTTTGTTACAGAAACACCTGACCAGAAATTCAGTATTTTGGGCATGCTGGCAAAATGTGTTATCCAGAAGTTTTCTCTCTTGGCATTATTATTCCAGAACAGCAAGTTGCAGTAACTATACGCACTGCTGAGCACCAAGGCTGTTCTAAAATACGTGTACTGGGTGGAAATCATCTAAGTCATTTTTGGAAAAATTGTGCATTAGAACTGGCAGTCTGACATATGGTCTTACTCTGTCAGAAGTTTGGCATGTCATCTGTTGGGAAAGCATCCACACCTAACAGATGTGAATTCTGAATGTGTTCTCACATGATCCCTTATTTTTTTCTCTAACCCAATGATCTGCAGCACTTCTTATTGTGTATTTTTCCTTAAATGGATAATGGCTTTCATTGTGACAGAAGTACTTGGGAAGGACAATTAAAATGTTATAACTGGTTTGATTTTGTTTTTCCAGAAGTCCTCTACTGTCAGTAATAATTTTACTCATTATTTTTAAGCTGGTTTTTTTTTTTTTTTTTTTTTTTTTTAAACAAACTGAGTGCAAGTCATCCTGCTAAGCACTGTTTATTTCCTTCAAGCACTTCCTAGTCTAACTTTTGGATTGGAAAGATTGTTACAGAGGTGTAGCAGAAATGCTAAGTCATGGCCTGAACCAGTGATTGAGCACCTGGTGGGAAGGCAGGGCCAACCCAGGCGAGCTCAGGTGCATGCAATGCAATGCAATGCATCTGAGTAACTGGAAGGGGTGTAGCAAGGATCCACCCCTTCCCAGACCTCATTTAAGGCTTGGCAGTGGAGGCAAGGGGGTCTTGCTGAAGATCCCTGCCTTCCCTTGAGGTCTTTTGAGGGTAAGTAGATTGTTTCCTTTGTTTCTGTGTCCATAGCTGCTGTATGTGGGCTAATCCTTACTTCTTGCAGCCTAGGACTTTGTTATCTTGCTATTATTGCTGTGCTTTTCATCTACAGTAGACAATGTATACTATGGTGTCTTGGGTATAGAATTGAGAAGCTTTGATTCCCATGTTGGGGAACAGTGGGGTTTTTTTTTTTGTTGGGTTTTTTTTTTTTTTTTGGTTACTCAGGAAAGCCTAAAAACACCAGAAGGAGGCCTAAAAAAATTCTGATATAACATAAAGTTGGCATAGATGCTCTGCCTTAACCTGATAGCAGAGGCATACAGCAGATGCAGCCAGACTTTCATGTGCCACAAAGCAGACCCAATAAAGAGTTCTGCAGCAACTCTAAATTTACTTAGAGTTGCCTCTGCCTTATGGCTAGCCTGGCATCAGAGAACGGTGCCCGCAGTTACCATCCCTAATATCCAGAGCCCTGCCTATTAGCAAATACAGGCTAAGCATCATTCATTATTAGTCTGAGCTTGTAAGTCGCTCAGTACTTACACCTGGGTTGTGTCTCACTATCGCTACAAGCTGTGTGACAAAAGAACTGAGCACAGCTCTTCCGAAGAGGACATGGGGGACTGGTGGAAGGCAAGCTGGATGTGACCTCCCCTATGAAGATAGGTTAAAGTACCTGGGGCTGTTCAACCTGGAAATAAGAAGGCTCTAGGAGACCTTTCAGTATCTAAGGGGGGGGCAACAAGAAAGAAAGAAAAGATTCCTCAGTGAGTTCTGCTGTGGCAGGACAAGGGCAAATGTTTTGAAACAATAAGAAGGGAGATTTAGATTTAAGGAAAAAATTGTTTTACAATAATGGTGGTAGAGCACCCTGGTAGGAAACAGGTTTTTTGTTTTACTTTCAGACTTTAATTAATTTACAAAGTTAGAGCTGGAATTCTATATGCCTTCATTTAAATTAATTCAAATCTTACACCAGACCAGAAAAAAAATCATGCATAACTCTTCAGTGAAAATGGAGAAAAACAGACTAAAAGTAATCTTTAAAGCCTAAACCAAAATATAATTTGTCAGACATTGCTTACAAGATCATTATCAATGATTTTCTTATTGTAATCTTATAGTATCTTGTAACTCATCAAGTTTTAAACCAATTGTGATTTGTTGAGTCTCTGTGGAATTAATCAGATTCTCTCCTTTTGCCAGACAGCTAGTGAAGGTAGCACTATTTTACACCTATATGAAATTAGGGCATTTTACAATTAAGATTTACAAAGTTATAGTAAAAATAACAAAAAATCTTACCACCAACATCTATGAAGTGCTTTGCAGCTAAACCGGAACGTGGTGCTAGGAAAAAAAAAGAATTATTTTTGTAAGTGCAATACAAGATACTTATAGATCAGTGTGTTTGTACAAAGTTGTGTTAGCAGGAACTGTTCCCACGGTCTATCTAAAATAAATGTGACTTTAGAGGAAAGGCTATAGATATTATTGTATACACAAACAAAACCAGCTGCTACAGCCTACGATAAAACTGGCATCTTTGGATGATTCAAATTCATCCTTGATTAGACCACCAAATACAGAACAGGTTTCTTCAAAGAATGCTGGAATAGGATGTTATCCACTGTTCTGGACTGATCTTAAAGGACTATTCTGGCAGTCCACTCTAGTTATGATTGAAAACAATATTTGACAGTTTACTAAGAACACGGCATACAGATAAACTATGTGTGGGCTTTTTATATTCCTTGGTCTACTTTGATGAGATGCTTAAATGTTACTGTTATCAAAATTTTCTTTGTTTAGGATAAAATAAATGCATACACACTCTCTTTTTAAAAGAAAGAGCACAGCAAATGGAGTATTTCCTTTCACCAGGGTAGAATATCTTGTACGGGTTTTCTGACAGGTTTTCTATGATTGTCACTAAAAGTAGTCTATTAGATGAGGTTCTTACCTCAGGACCAATTTTTAAACAATCTGTGTGTTTTCCATATGTCCTTGTGTGTTTTCCATATGTCCCTTACCTTTTGGTCTTCACCTTTTTAATTATAAAACTGCAGGGAAATAATCAGTGATCAATCACATCACACACAAAGCTGTAGGCAGGATGCAGCTCTCTAGCATGGGGCTTAATAATTACATAGGCATGTGAACTTTTTTATGTGTGTAGAGTAATTCTGAAAGCAAAATCTAAATGTAAAGACAGCTCCAAACCTCCCTGGTATGAGATCTCAGCTTTTTTTATAGCCTGTTTGCTTACCTACTCGGCCATAGCATCCAGCAGGAAGGGCAATCTGAATGTCTGTTTTCACGACAGCCTTTTCCATGGGTGGGATGATGTAGTCATAGGCACTGCGTTGTGGGAAGAAATACTAGTTTATATAGAATCCTTAAAAAAAAATAATAGTAAATGCTGTATCTCAAGGTACAAAGTTATTAAGAGTTACTCCTGCTGGGCTGTGGCAGCACGACCTACCATCATGAGCTTATCGTACAAGAAACGCTTATAGACCGATGATACCGAATGCAGATCCTTACAGACGAGATAATCTCTTTTTGATGGCGCTAGCTTTCCGTACCGTCATTTGGACAGCGTAATCGTGAGGCTGCTATTCTTATCTGCTTTTAATTGGTAAGAGACGTAAAGCACGCAAGTTTAATTTGAAATCACCGCGGACTCGGGGCGCGGCCCCTCCCTCACCTGTACAAGTCGTAGCCAGCGGCTCGCGCAGAGCCCTTGGACGGAGCGCAGGCGTTCTCGGACAGCTTGGTGAAGCGGAGCCGAGCGGAGGGCTCCCCGACTGCCGAGCCTTTCTGCCTCTTGCTGGGGGATGGCTGCAGAGCGGCCTCGGAGCACGGCATGGCTGCACGAGGGGGTGAAGGCGGGAAACAAGTTCCTGAAGCAAAAAGCGCGCGAAAAAGCAGCAGCGCCCACGGCAGGCGGAGGGGAGTCCCGATCACCGAACCCCCGCCGGTTGGAGTGGCCTCGCCCGACCCCTCCCGAGGGCCCTCCCGCTGTGAGTTCCCGCCCAGATGCGCTCCCCGCCGAGCGAGGCAGAGCGAGGGGCGGAGCGGTGCGCTGAGGCGGACCGCGGTCCCCTTTCATGACCCCCCTCCTTCCCCCCCTTACTGTGCCAGCGGGGCCGTAGCAGCTGTTTGAGGCGCAAGGCGTGCCTCAAGGCGGCCGCCATACGGACAGCGGAACGCGTCAGGACGGCTGTGCTTCCTGCCGCCGTCCGGCGGTCACAGCCTCCCGGGGCGCAGCGGGGGTGTCCGCGGCCCCACTGCTCCTACGCCTGGGCCGTACCTGCCATGGGACGTGGCGGGGGCCCCGGTAGCGGCACAACGGCGCGGGGCTCCCCGGGACGAGGAGCGGCGACGCCGCGCAGGGCTGGGCGGACCCCGCGTGGCTCGCAGCGTTGCCGGGGGAAGCGATGGCGGGTGCACGGCGGGAGGAGCCAGCCGGCAGAGTCGGGGGGGCTGCGCCGAGCGGGGGGCCTGCGTGGGGCGGGAGCGGTCCAGGTCGCCTCGCTCTGCCGGGGGCATAAAGCTGCTCTCCTGAGGAGGCTGCAGATACGAAAACCCCTTGCTGTCATGGCTGCCCGCGTGTCTCAGCTTAGGCACGGCTCTGGTGAGATTTCAGGGTGTTTTGTTGTGATAATCACTCCACCCGTACCACCCTTTCTTAAGGACTTGCCTGAATTGGCACATATAGTCATAGAAAGGCTTAGATTGGAGAGGACTCTACAGCCCCCCCCAGCCTCTGCCATGGGCTGTGTGCCCCCAGCTCAGCTCCCAGGGCCACTCAGCCTGGCCTTGGGCACCTCCAGGGATGGGGCACCCACGGCTCCGGGAGGCCCATGCCCCGGCCTCACCGCCCTCTGAGTGAAGAGCTTCTCCCTCACATCTAACCCCAAGCTGCCTTCTTTTAGTTTAAAGCCATTCTTCCTTGTCCTATCTCTATCTATTAAAAGTTGCTACCCTTCCTGCTTATAAGCTCCCCTGAAGTATACTGGAAGGCCATGAGGAGATCTTCCCTCAGAGCCTTCTTTAAGCTTTCCTGATGCGGAAGTGATTCCTGCAGGATTTTTGGCTACAATGCCTGTGCCTGGTCACTTTGGATTTCATCTCTGTATGAGATCAAGTGTATGTGATTGTTCTTGCTGTTACAGTTCCTAAATGCAGCCAGGTGGCAGTGAAATCATTGTTGCACGCTGCTGTTCGGTTGTGAAAAACAGTATTCAGAAAAACATGCAAATGTGGGGTTTCTTTATTGCCGTTCAGCATTTTTAGTCTCAATAATGTGCACGGTTTGAAAGAGAATGCTCGTGTGTCATAGACACGTGTGAATAAAGCTTAGAATATCTGACTTTTGGTATTGATACTGATAATTGGCAAATTGAAAGCTAACTGGATTTCTAAGTTCTATCAAATGAACACCTAATTATAGGCGGTTATTTATGCAAGCAAAACTTTACAATGATTACAACTACATCTTGGATTGTAGTGAAGGCATGGGGTGGGCTCAGTTCTGCCTGCAGCTAAGGTTGCCTGAAGCTCTGTGCATAATGTGGAAGAGGTCCTGTTGTCATCAGGAGAAAGTTCTCAACTGCCCAACGCTTTGCTTTTCCCGTCACTGCTTAAAGTGTGGCAGATTTGCCTCAGTACTGGGACTGTGCTGTTTGCTCAGGAGATAAGCAGTCATTTGGTCAACATTTCTGCATTCTTGACTGCTGACTTGTGCCTTTCTGTTAGGCATATCCTTCTGGCTTTGAAGAGTAATAGTGAGATAAACTGAAATTATCTGCCTTTTCCCTAAAAGAGTGGAGGCTGCTTTCTTGTACACAGAAAGAGATGCCAGCTTCTTTTATGGATAGTAATCCTGCACTGAAGTTTTGGTGTTAGAACGAGCATTTTTATTAGGAGAAAAAGATGCCTTTAAAATAGAGATTTCCTTACATTCACTCCTGTCTCACTTAAAATAGCTGCCTCTCTCTCAGTGATTAAGATGTGTAATTTAAAAGGCTGCCATGGGGGAGTTTATTTGCAATTAAGTTTGTTTTTGATCTTGTGTTTTGCTGTACTGTGCAGAGGGCTGTAGAACTTTGTCAGTGCCGTTCCAGAACAACCTTAGTGCTTTGTTTGAAACTAAAATTCCTCTGATGAAATGCCAGCAATGGCGTAATGGTGTGAATTGTTGCTTTTATTATTTATGGAGAATGCAAGCTAAAATCTGTTGCATTTGGTTGTGGTTACACTGGCACAGCTCTGTACTCTGTGTATCCCTGCAGCTGAGGTAGCGTGCGGTGTTCTCGCAGCACTGCTGCCTGCATGGCTGCCATGCGCTACACTCTGCCAAGTGGCCCCACCACCCCACCCAATTTAGCTAAACTGTGTAGCTGTGTGCACCATATCTGGAATTTCAGAATTAATCACGCTACCTGTTGCCATGTCTATCACTTGAAGGCTACCAATTGCCAAAACTGCTTTTGCCTTAAAGATGAATTTGAAGTACCATGCAGAATTGTACAAAAATGAGAAGGGATGAGGTATGTCCATGCTTTCTGAGAATGAAGGTTAACTGCCATATTTTGTCTTGCCAGAAAGATACAGTGAGAATAGTGTTGTCAGTAAGAACTAATCATCATACAAATCTTTGTTTGTGTTTCCTTAGATATATAGCAAATATGTACTTATATCTAAGTCAGGATGGCACTCCTTGAAACTGGTAGGGTGATTAAGCAGAGGAGAGATGAGATGACTAAACAATGATGAGATGACTAAACTTGCATTTGAAGATAGGAACATCTTCAGAACGCGTGTGGTTAATTAGTATGGCTAGTTAACTCAGGTAATGGACCCATGGAAGGCCAGAACCTGTATCAGGGTACTGGTCAAGTGATAGGAACAGGTATAAAGAAGTGCTGCAAAAATCCTGGGGTGTGCTAGCTTTGTGGAAAATCACATAGCACCCAAACTTGCACAGCTTCTCAGTAAGTCAGTATCTCAGCTGTGTGTGAGGTTGGCTTACTGCACACTGGGACTTTTTGGACAACAGTTTTCTAAAGATCCAGGTGCAACAGCTGAGAGGCTTTGCCTGTACTGACTTGCAGCAGCACGAGGTGGGGGACTGATGGGATTTCAGAGCACACTGGGCTTTTGTTAGGGGACTCCATCATATCCTCTCACTTGCTGGGGTGAAAAGTGACACTTAAATTGAGATATTGACCTTACAGTGTCAGGGCAGAATAAGAGGCTTTCATTTTGTTGATTTTGTTTGGTAATTAGCCAGCATTTTGTATTTGGTCAGACACATGGATGCCTAAGAGTAGGGTATGTAGGCTTCGATGAAAAAAAAATAAATAAATAAATAAAAAAGGTAACTTGGAAGTGTGATAACTGATCTCAGAAAGATGAACCTTTTTCTGAGAAGGGACCTTGTCTGGTACTCCTAGCAGCAAGCACTGTGGTGAAAGTAAAAGGGATTAACTGTTGGGTACATTACAGCAGGAGATAGCAGATCCACAGGAAAAGTGGGGAGCTGAGGAATCAATTCCTCAAAAAAAAAAAAAAAATCAGGAGAAGTACATAAGCTGCCCTTGGAGCAGTTTGAATACCTTTTTAGGAGTGAACTTTACTTAGGCAATATCAGTTTTGCTTTTGTAACTGATTTTACTCATTTTATATTTTACTTAATTCTCTAGTTATACGGTTTCATTTAAAGAAATAAATGAAAGAACTAATGGAGTAATGCTCCTCTGTTACTTTTGGGTGATGCAGAAAACTAAGGGGAATGTATGGAACCAGGAAACCCAAGGGATTGGGATCTGTTTTGTAAAATAATCCAAAAGGCAATTCAGATTGCTAATAAGACCAATTGCTGGGATTGTGCTCATGTTCTCAAACGTGCTGAGCAGGGAATTTCATTAGCTAATATATCTTGGAGAAACTTGTGTGTTGGGACAAATTGTACAGTTGATGATACAAAGGAGAGGGAATCTTTTAATTGGGAGGTCCAGTGCGTTCCACTTCTTTGCTCTATGATTTATTCCTTTGTTAGGGGTGAGTGAATTGGAAAAGGGAATCACGAATATGTCAGCCACCGTAGAAGTAATTCAAAATACAACAATGGGTGCTGTGTATGCACTACAGAAAGAAATATCTCAAGCAGGAACGGAAGCCCTCTGAAATAGAATGACTCTAGGTATGTTGTTTGCCCCAAAAGGAGGGAGTTGTACAGTAATTAATACAAGTTGTTGTTGCTTATATGTAGACCAAAGTGGTAAAACTTCTACAGATTTGGATGAGGTTTAGAAGCAGGCAAAAGTATTGCACGAGGTTCAAAAAGACAGTACTGCTTAGAGGTTTGACAGGTATTCAAATGGTTGGCTTCCTGGTTCCCTGATTTAAGTTTCTGGATTATGAAAGTCACAGCAGCTGCCTTTCTGGTAGTGTTAGCTTTTGTCTGTTTATATGTTGTATTGAAGTGTGTATCTTAAGTGTTGCTTGATGTTAATTAACAAAACTTTGGAGAATATGAGATTGATATAACCTATATTGTTAGGTAATTCTCAAAGGAAGGAATTGTCAGTAAGAACTAAACTTTGTGTGAATCTTTGTATATGAATCCTTAGATATAGAAAATACGTACTGTTCTCTACTTGAAACTGCTGAAGCGATTAAGAAGAGGAACTCTTAATCACAGTGAGGTGACTAAACTTGTATTTGATGATAGGAACATCTTCAGAACGCGTGTAGTTAATTAGCATGGCTAGTTAGCCTGAGGATAGGGAGATGAGCCCTATCTTTAACTGATCCACTGAAGGCTGGAGCCTGTATCATGGTGGTGGTGAAGTGATAAGAACAGGTATAAAGAAGTGCTGCAAATACCCTGGAATGTGCTAGCTTTGTGAAAGATTACATGGCACCCAAACTTGCACAGTTCTCAGTGAGTCAGTATCTCAGCTGTGTGTGTGAGGCTGGCTTACTGCACACCGGGTAACGAATCTGCCTTTTGGACAGGAGCAGCACAGTAAATTTGCCCATTCATAAACCTCCACGAGTGGCTGAGCCATATGTTTGAGCCCTTTAGGCTGTAGCTTAGCTGTCTGAAGTGTAGGATGTGCATTTGAAGAAATCTCAGAATATTTTTGCTCTTGCTTCATAGAAGGGTGTTTTCCATCTTGCATATCTTTGGTCACCTTATCAATGCTTGCTTTTGTTGTATCTGATCAAATCAACACTAGGTTATAAAAATGTGTTGAGTTGGTAGTGTGGTGTATGCTCAAAATGTGCTAGACAGTTTTAGAGCCACTTTTTTTTTCCTAGAGATGTCAAATGTGTAATTAAAATTCAGTTACTAACATAGTAATTAAAATTCAGCAGTTTTTTTATGCATAATGTATGCTAAAAAAATGGAAGTATCTGTTTCAGAGTGGGAAGGGAGCTGGACTGATAAGTTGCAATTCGAGAGTTCATAATTTGCATTTTCAGCACAATAATTGTGCAAAAGTGTTAAAAAATACTGTGAGGACAATGTAGTGGAAGCTCCTTGGAAACTGCTGTGTTGAAATGACTTGTCAATTTGTGGAAATAATGCTTCACTTTAAGATGGTAAAGCACTGTTGTGTGTTTGCGTTGCTGGTTGTAAATTCCACAGCGCTGCGGTGTGGATACGTCTTTAATTTATCTCTGTAGTCTGAGCAAAGAGTTTTACATTGATGTGTCTGGCAGTACTTAGTTTTTGATGGCTGCTCATTTAGAAATGAACCTCTTGGGATTCATTTTTGCAATGCTCACAGCGATGTTTGTAGAGAAGGTGCATACAGTACTGAAAGTGCCATTGCTAATGTGTATTGTGATTTTTCTCTTTTTAGATCTTCTTAGGTCCCTGCCATCAGCTTGGGGCGATGTTCCCCATTGATTGAGAATTTGCAGTAGTGGAGAATATTTAGGAAGCCATCCTTGCTCATCTACCTTCCTTGTCTTGTGGTAAGAGGCTCTTGCAGAAGGTCTAATTAGAGCCTCACTAAAAACTTGTTTCTAGATTATATCTGCTTATTGTCTGCAGTGAGAGACCGACAGGGTGGTGGCCATTGCAGTTCTACAAATGCAGAAGGACCTGACAGCATGTAGCAAGCTCCTTTAGTATTGCTAATGTCAGTGTGAAGGATGGAAATAATTTCCATGTTTTGCAAGTGCAGAATTTGAGGTTTGGTTTGCTCAGAGCTGTGAAGAAGCCTTATTGTATCTAGGAAACTCATATATCTGTGTCCTGCAGTCAAACTGCAAAGTGATCCTTCACCCTGGTTGTAAATGTGTAAGAAGGGGCAAAGGAAGAGCATTGGGAGAAAATATCAGTATTTCATACTGTGCCTTCAATAGCTGGAGAAAATAAAACATGGATTATTGGACTGTATTACCATGTTCTGCTGAATTGCTGCTGCTAAACTTGAAAAATATGAATATCAAGCGTTTGGTGTTTTTGGAGATGAAGCTCTAGGTCCTCCGCAAGTTATGTTCTCATAATTCAAAAGCAGAGGTGGGGTCTGAGGCCTGCTTTGTGGTGAGCATTTAGAGAAAATCAGGGTCTGCTGGCTTTCCTGGGGCTTAGATTTCTGTTAATCTCTCCAGAGGAGCTGTACTCCTTCATGGTCTGTAATTCAAATAATGCTTACCCATTGGATATAGCTTTCCCCATTAAAAGGAGAATCTACTTTTATTGACAGCTGAAATGATGAAGTGCTATAATGGTGCAGAATAGAAAATAGAAAAATGCACAGCTTAATGGACTTATTTTACTTCAAGTTGATGTATAATGAGTATTATTTAGAAAGTCTAGGAAATATGAAACTATATAAAACTTCATATAAATAAAGAATAACTCAATTCAACTCAGCTAATCAAATTTATTTTGTTCTCTAATCACTTGCATGAATCACTGTATATATTATCCCGAAGTATAATCTCAGATTTTCTTAACTCGTAACATTAATAGCAAAAATTGTCTGAATATTTAGTAGCTCCCTAATTTCCTTTTGAAATTTACATACCACCTTTAGTTACTGCAATCATACATTCCAGTCCATGTCAGAGCTTGAAAATTCATTATCAGCTCTTGTCATATAGAATCCATCTCGTTATCTATGCAACTTTTTTTGTTTGCAAGTTAATTAGAAGCATTTGAATTAACATTGCATTAAATTAGCATTACAATTTAGGTAAAGGCATCTGCTCTAGGCATAGGTTTTAATTTGGCAATATTATAATTAAACAGCGTCGTGGGTATTCTGCTTGCTTTATGTCACTTTATGGCTCTGACCTAATGGATACCATAGTTTTTTTCTCTCCTCCAAGTTGGTGCATTTGATTTTCATTCATTCTGCTTTGTGTTTGCTAGTAACTATGACCGTGCCATTTGGAAGCAGTATTTATTTGCAGATTTAAGAATAGAAAGTCAGTACATTCTTGTGGTTGCCCCTGACCATTAAGATTGGAGGAAGGTTCTTTGAGAGAATTTCTAGCCAAGCCATATACAGGTAATCGGACACTACTCCTTTTCTTGCCACTGGCAGACTCCTGTTCAGATAGACAGAAAATCAGCATTAACATTATTATGAAAAAGGGAGACATGCATTCTCATTAAATATTAAGCAGAAAGTGTTGGCTATTCATGTGAGACTCAGAATGTTCATAATTAGTCTGTATGATTATTTTCATCTTAGAAAGCACAAAGCTAACACCAGGTCTTAGTCTTGCAAACTCTTGGCTTAACGTGGCTATTTGTGGTGAAAATGAACTGCTTGAGAATATCTTTTCCCCCGAATAGCTAAAGAAGCATTCTGAGCACCATCAAGCTGCACACACGGTGAAATAATAATAATAAAAAAAGGTACAGTGCATGCACTTTTTTGCAGTCCTGATTTGTAGATACTGTAAGATGGCAGGTTGGATGTGTGATTCCATTTATGGTAAATATGACACGATCGCTCCTATTTTGAGACCCAGTTAAGTGGGCTAAAGATGTTTATCTCTGCATTGGGAATACTGATTTATGGACTACGTTTAAGAAACTGTTTAAACTTTTTGAAAACTGGTTTGAAAATGAGTTTTTGTATCTTTATTGGTGAGATTTTCCTTTATGCAATTCATCAGCTAATTCAGTTTCACATAACTTGAATTCAGTCTTGGCTAACAACTCTATTGATTATGTGCAAACCAAAATAATATTTTCTCACACTTTTTGTTCTTAATAGCTTGAGGGAGAAGAGGGGAAAGGAAGCATGATGAGTACTTCCTGCAGGTGGGTAAGCAGGTATAATGCTCGACATGTAGAGTAGGATGTGAAGACGACATTTTTGATACATTTTCAAAGATTTACTTTAAGCTATGAAGAAGTGTGAGGAAAGATTCGTATTTAGAGTAGTCCCAGAGAACTGTCAGCCTGGATTTAAGCTCTCAAAATATGCTTAAAAAGTAACTTTCCCCTCAGTGAGTTAATACAAGTATTTCTGTTGATCTACTCCAGAATCCCTACTCAGGTCAGCTTATTCTCCAAGTTAAAGATAAAACTTTGCTACTCACAGGACAATGAGGTTAGCTGCCCTCGAGTGCTCTTGTAAGAGTTCATTCAAACGAACTTGGCGATAACTCTGTTTAAATCAAGACACGGGTTAAAGAAAAAGATTCAGCCAGTGATCTGCAGTCCTTCCTGTTGTCCATGAGATTTTCTGTTACTGTACTGGCAGCTCTGGAAGCCAGGTCTGCTCTGTGACCCAGTGCGACAGAGATGGCAAAATATGAGCCTGTCCTAGGATGTTCTTCTTGATTTGCCTTGTTACCCGGGGGCCAGAGTCATTCCCATCTGTTTAAGGCTTCCTAGGAATGGGGATTGGTTTTGTACTGGCACAGTACCATGTCAGAATCAGATGTAGTTTTGAAGTATTTGTTTGGCTATGTGATACAGCTGTTTGGGAACTATTCAGAGACTCTTGTACTATTATTTGATGGTGGATAATATATTAATTCCTATATCTGCCAGTGCTGGGCTACAAATGGATGAGGCTGGGCTCCTAGTGGTGCATATGGCCAAAAACTGAAACGCAGAAAGTTCCATACAAACATGTAGAAGAACTTCGTTGCAGTAAGGGGTGACAGAGCACTGGAACAGGCTGCACAGAGAAGTGGTGGAATCTCCATGGAGATGTTCAGGACCCATCTGAACACCAAGCTGTGTGACATGCTGCAGGGAACTTGCATTAGCAGGGGGTTGGACTCCATGATCTCTTGAGGTCCTTGTGATTTTATTTTATGGAGATTTAGCCTTAATCATACTGCTGACTGCTTTAAACATGGAGGTTTTTCTCTTGGTGCTTTAGTCAGTGACCAGGCAGGACCAAGCTTAACCATTATATAAATGTGTGTGTACTGATACTTATTTTTCCTCCTGTTGCATTGTCACTGTTTCTGCATACAAGAGCTTACATCTGGGAGTCTTTTATTATGGAGGTGTTATAAAGACTCCCAGCCTTTGATTTATGCTGAGTGTTTTTAAAAGTTTTCTGCAGGCAGCTGACTGCCGTTACTTTATGCTGGCTATCAAATCTGTGAAAAGAGCGATACTGTGAGCAGCCGGTCTGCTTCCTAGCTGCTGCCGTCAGTACTACGGTGTGTAATCTTAAATCGGCATTGATTTCAGCTTATGTTAATATGTCAGACCGTGACCCTTGACAGCTCTGAGCTCTGACTCACAGTTCTTGCTCCACTTGAGGAAGTTGCCAGCACCATGAAGCAGAGATAACTAAACACCAAGTGCGCTCAGGTTAATCCAGCAGGAGCCATAAATGAGATTCCTAGATTCATTCTCTGAGAGTTGCAGCAGAACTTGTCTCTTAAGAATGAACGCTTCTCCATAACCTGTCAGCACTGGCCTGATGAAGCCTGGCAGATCACTACTAAAAGGGTGCATTCCAGCAATATTAAAGTGCATCCCAGTCTCCAGTTTACCCAGTGGATTAGCCAGCATCAGCCTTAAAATATTTCCAGACTGTGGGAGAGTTCCTGCATTGTTGGCAGGTTTAAACTTAGCTCTGCCATTGAAGTAAGAATCCATGTTAAATCTTGCCTTTTGGGCAAATTCCTAGAGCTGGTTGCAGGGTCTGGGTTCAACTCTAATTTCCCAAACTGGTTAATGTTTTGAACTGTTCTCTTTTTAAGACGTTCAAACTCTAAACAGTGGAACTGTCCAATAAACCTCTCAGCAGATCTTATTAGCTCAGGCTTAGCACAGTACTCTGGCTTCTGGTTTAGAAGAGGCTTTCATGTGGCTGGCTTTGAATATGGGCCGAGCTTCCCACTGGCCTTGAAGATACTTTGTAAACATGCTGAGGTGTTACAAAGTGCTGATTAATGCAGTCATAACACGCCTCCAGTGTTCATAACATAAATCCAATTTGCAAATAGCAAATACAGGTTATTTCATGTCATGATTCTAATTTCATATCTCGTATTTCACATTTTCTTACTAATAACTCGAAACATCTGGTCTGAAGCATAAGAATAGGTACGAGAGTAAAAAGGTAGGCAAGGCTTTACCTTTTCTTTGAATGCTTCCAGCTCTGCGTCGGTAATTTTCCATGGAGTCTCTCGCTTTAATTTCTCAGCAGTTGTTATATCTTTGCAGCTTTCACGGAGACGATAGGGTTCAATCATCTCTTCAAAGAATTTCCAACTGAAACAGGAGTTACAAAGGAGGCCTTGCTTCAGGATATGCACTCGCTAGCTTATTTTGTAGACGCTGTGTATGGCAGGCCCTGCTGACTATAAATGTAGCTTAAAAACATGCAAAAACTTTAACTGTTCTTTGCTGCATTATGCCCCAGGTTTTATCTGTACTTCTTCAATATGTTAAGGTAATTTGAGGATGACTAAAAGGTTATTTGAGGATAATGAAACACTGTGTTTAGCCTGTTACAGTTGCAGAGAATTTGCTGCATTTTCCTGATTATACAGTTTTACTGTCACAGATGTAATGAAATAGAAAAACAGACGATATAAATCTCCTGTAGCAAGGGGTTGAGGGAAATGCTGCAGTTTTGGGTGTTTGTTGTTGTTGTTTGTTTTTAGTTTTTTGTTTTTAGTTTTTGTTATATGGAGATGAGATCTGTATTCATTTCCCACCTTTTCCATAGTTTCTCTCTTAATTTGTTCTTGAAGCTATTGATTCTCTGGAGAAGTTTATCATCCTGCCGTACATCCCTGCTTGTCTGTTGGTTGGAAATTTCTAGAATCCCACAGAGACTCCAGGAAGTTTATGTTTTGTTAATGCAAATGTGTTTCTATTTCTGTTAATGTGTGTTTTATATTCTATGCTATCTGTGGGGAGAACCAGAGCCTAAAAGAATTAAGAGACTTAACCTTAGGTTGCACCTCAGCTCAGTGGAAGGCTCTGGGGGGAGAAGAGGAGCCCTTTGACTGTGAAGTATCTATGGACTATGGGTGGGTTGGAAGGGAGGATAGTAAGAGGAGAACATTCTTTAGGACCAAGAGCAATATTATTAATTAGGATTTAGTTGTTCCTAGAGCAAAGCACTGTATACTTTTGTATACAAAAAGTAGAAGAAATAGGCTATAGTGATAGAGAGATGCTTTAGAAAGCAGGGAGTCTGGAATATCTTGGATAATCTCCAACGCATGGAAGGAGAAATCCAATTGTTATATGAGCGAGCAGATTACCCTTGAGCAGAAGAGAGAAGGTGCATTTATCCTTTTTACTGGGCTTTTTTACAACAGATTCTGAAGTAAGAGCTTCCTATAATGTGTGTATGGAAGGCATTGCTATATGAAGTGCCAGAAAAACCAGGAGACATCTGTGAAGGTCAGATTATTACTATTATTTTTTATAATTTGCTATGGAAAGCAAAATGTTTAGTAGCTGCAGGATCTGAAAATAAGCGTAGCTAATACAGTTGGAGGTGGAGTTTCCTGAGCACTATCTTACCAACTTCCTAACTCACCTGAGAACATTAATTCCATAGATAAATAAAAAACTTTAAAAATGTATTTGAGTTATGGGGGTGTGTTATAATATTATTCTCAGGGGAAAGGAAAAAGTATGCTTGTTTTTGACCAGAAAGTTGTTAAGTTTCTTGAATGCATGGTAAAATGCAGAAAAGTGAGTTAGCAGAGAAGAGAACTGTGACTGACTGGCTAATATGATGAAGTGTATTGCAAACTAATGGATATGAAAAGCCAGTATAAACTGCCCTGTTAAATGTAGTGGCTCTTAAATATATTGTCTGGTTAGTCTTCATTAAAATTATGTCTTACCATTGCAACATGAAGAAAAAGGCTGTCTATAGTTTTGACACTTTGGATTGTGATTGTTAAAATGTTATTCTCTTTTTTCGTGCTCTGGGTACTTGGGAAATTATTGCAATAAAGTGACTGTTATTTCATCATCTTCTTTTTTTTTTTCTTTTTTAAAGCTCAGCATACAAGAAACAAGCTCCTGATAAATGCCTGCTGCTAAATAATGCATTTTGGTAATTTTTCTTACCTCTCTTTGTTGGGTTTCATATTGATGTCACAAATGATATTAATGTCAGCAAATTTTATTCTAAATTTGCTTAGAAGCGAAGCCATCCTGAAAACAAAAGAGATAATATTTTATCATTGTATTTCTGAGTGCCTTGCATCAAAGAGAACGCGTAAATGAGTTAAGATATCAAACGCACTTGTCTCATTACCTTTAACTATATGACAGAGTACTTTAAATGCCCTAGTTAGTGTTTCAGTTTCCAATTACAGAACTGGATTGATGTGATCGCTTTGGTATAATTTATTTAAATGATGATTTATGAAAATAACAAAAACTGAAGAGTGTTTACATTTTGGAAAAATGCATGGGTTAAGAACAATTCTTAGTGTAGTTGGTAGTGTATGTTCTAGTGAAAATGTGGTCCAAAATGTTGATATGAAATACCTAAAATATTTTTATGCACAAGTTTATATTGATCTACTCGAATGTTGTCTTTCCATGTTTTCATAAGAGAAAATACAGTGCTCTTCTGCACCAATTGACAGTAGGAATAGTTTACAGCTTTGTGTGCTCATGCTGAGTGTAGAGAATCTGTTGTCAGTTTTGCCTTTGGTATAAATATGGTTGGGAACTCCTGAATTTATTTCTTTTTTACAAACATGTACATATCTGTTCTGCTTAAGGACGTTAACTTTAAGGGTAGTCCTTGGAACTGGCAGTACCACAGCAGTGAGGAGGAACTCTCCTCCGTAAAGGTTTCCTTTATGTGGAAACAAAACCTGTGGCAGCTGTCTTGATGGGGCACGGTGCTGCAATCCTAGTGATACTGGCTGAATTCATACTCCTGTTCTTGCATCTGTCTTGCCTGCTTTCCACTGGAGTTTTAAATGGAGATAACTAACTACATAGTGCTAATATTTCTTTAAGAAGTAGCACCCATCCCAGATTTTCATCCTAAATTGCCTACTTCACCTGGTAGTGAAATGGCTGTGCCTGTAGTGTGTAAAGTGCTTCAGAAGAAAAGGTCCTACATACAGTGATGATAATAAGCTTGTATGAGTACCTTTCATTTGCTTGAAGGCAAATGATTATGAAATCTAGACTTCTTAAAAAAGTTAACTGACTTGGTCTTTAATTGATTAACTTGATCTTTACCTTCCTTACATTTTTACTATGGTTAATTATATTCATGTGGGCTATGATAGTTGCATATGAGAAGCATTGTGTGCAATTTCACTTACTGTTAACTAGATAATCTCATGTAAATCCCATAAAACAAGTGATAATCTCATTACAGTGTGCAGAGTGCTCTTTTCAGAGAAAGGAATATGAGCTGTTAATGGGAAAATATCTGGATGTGAGTTTTCTTTGGTAATCACCATTTACAATGAGCCTTAAGACTCATGCCATAAACTCAGCACCTTTCTGTGAGGTACTTTGTTTTTCTTTTAGAACTGCCCATGCTACAGCAAACCTGTTGTGCTGAGTAATTCCAGTTTCTGCTGTATATGTGTTCATCAGTTCAAACTCTTTAAACAGTGAGGCAAAGTAGGGATATTTACACTAGTTTTTCTTCTTCGATCCTATTGACTTTTCCTCCAGTGAAGATCCTTAATTTGCAATTTTTCCACTTCTTCCTGATAGTTAGAATGTAAGGAATTAGGATTGTTAGACCTAGACAAAGATAGAAAATTGCAGGAAGACAGAATCAGTGCATTGTATGGTAAAAATGCTATCCTTAACCCTGCCAACGTTGGAGATGCTTTTTGTCTGTTTATAGTATTTCAAGATAAACTTAACTACATAACTGTAAAACAGTTTTGTGCAAATTCCCAAATGTTTTTGCATGGCAACATAGAAATCTCTCTTCCTGTGGTTCTTACATTAATTCCTTACCTCCATCATCAAATAGCCACCAAATGTCAATTGTGCCTTTTCCTTGTTTCTTTTTAAACTGAGTGCTGGCTTCTAGAAGCTTCTGATTGAATTCTCCCACATGCATTGACTGTACTGTATTAATGGTGCTTTCTGAAATGAGAACGAGAAGATAAGGCAGGTTTCTGAGAAGCTGAATAGCTGTAGGGAGCCATTGGAGAAAAAACATCTGGACTTATTTTGTCACTTTCACATAGTTTTTTGAGTTCCTTCGTAGAAAAATAAAGGAGAAAAAGATTTGTGAAATCTTGTTTAACCTTGCCTTATTTCACCTTTTACTTAGGAACAAGCTGTATGTTTGGGTTTGTCCAAACTCAGTCAATTGCTTCTCTAACCTGGCATGTTTATATGATGTTCACTATCAGACTCTAAAATCAAATAATCTACTTGATACCTCAGATCTATGAGTGCCTCTGTAAACTTAGGGAAGTAGAACTGGCTGTTGTTCCCATAAGGAACAAGAACTCATCTTTCTGAAATGTGTGGTTGCATTCAGTTGCCTGAATCAAGGTGGGCAACTAGAAAAGTACTTGTTTGCTGTCACATGGGTTTGCTTTCTTCTTTAGTCTGTCTTGTTAAAACAGATGTGAAATATTTGTGTAAAGATCTGACTTGCTTGTGCTATAATTCCTATACTCTAAAACTACAGAAGTTGACAGCACAGGTAGTATGGACACCTAATGTACCAGTACACACAGGAAACAAACCTTCTGTAATATTGTGTCACTGCATCATAATGTCTTCAAAAGGTTTATCTGATTATTTGTTCTCTGTATCTTGTTAACTATCCTAGATTTCACTGGCACTTTCAAAAGCAATTAAGGAATATATGATAAATTTTAGGAATAAATGCCTGTTGCTTGGTGTTTGTTTACAAGCTTATCTTCTGTTGGAAAGTACAGAATTTCATAAAGCTAACAGTTAATACATACCACTAACTGGTTCTAGCAAGAGCACACATTAGACTAAGACTGGAAGGCAGAAAACGGAGGCAAGGATGGCAATTTCTGTGTGCTTGAGAGGGTTGTTATTTCCTGAAAATAAACTTTGCTTCCTGCTCTTTGCTTGGCTGTTGTCAAAAGTTATGGTCCCATCCATGCACTAATAGCATCTCTAATTCCATCTTTTGAAGCCTGTGGCTTTATTACTGCTTCTCTTCCAATGACTTAAAAAAATACAATCTCAGAACAGCATAAATGGAGCAGACAGGCTTCTGTAGAGATTTTACTTTGCCGGGTTGCTTTGTTCTGTTTCCTATATTTCTAAAGCATGTACACAACAGTTCTAAAGAAGCTGTGGGCTTTCCTCTACGATTGTAACATTTGTGCTAGAAGATGCAACAACTTCGGGGAGGAAGCATATTACATGATTTGTGACTTTCAGAACTAAATAAGCAGGTATTTGAAGAAAGGGTGCACATTTCTTGGTGTTTTTTTTAAATAAAAATATATTCTACTGAAGCCTGCAAAATGAACTGAAGTCTGCAAAGTAAAGAATAACAACATTCTGTGTTTTCAGTCTGTAGATCTTCTTGATACCTCCAAGAGCTGCATGCACAGCCAGATGTAATAGACTCTGCAGGTGAAAATTCTGAAAATACTTATCTGCATACAAGCATAACTTCAGGTGGGTCATTATCATTGCAGCCTAGCAATTCTGAAATGAGACCTTTAATTTTGTCTGTACTTCTGTCTCATTTTACTATATCTGAAACGTAATTTTGATTTCATATGCTGTACATTTATGTTGTGTTAATTAGTTATTTTACCACATGCTGTACATATGTACTTTCAGTATTTTTACCATTTTCATTTGTACATTTTTGTGAAATTATGCTCAGAATATAGAGCAGTAGTGCTGTTTTTACCTGTTTTCCAGATGGATTGTGTGTGTGTGTGTGTGAATGTTGAATAAAATGGGATTGCTTCATATCTGAGTATTTTGCATGTGTTCCTGTTTTCTTCAGAGGAGGAATAAAGTGGCTTTGTTTAAAAAGAGAAAATACCTGTAAAAAATAAGACTTGATCTGTGTTCCTCAAGCATTCATAATCGCGTACAATTTTTGGCAGATGGACTTTTCAACTGAGAGCTTGTTTTTAAATCTATGTAGTGAATGGGAGCAGACAGGAGTTGTGTTCTACATGGTCTTCTACCTCAGGAGGATGTGCTATTCTGGACTATATTATGGCCACTAAGGCATGTTGCACAAGAGAGGCCTCATTCCAGGAGCTTCTGTGTGGCTCGAGAGCTTTGGCCTTGGAGTTGAAGTCTAGTTTTTGCATATTGGTGAGAGTGTGATGAATTAAAGTGTCAGGGAGAAGTTCTCCTTTTGAAACTTACCATTTTTTGTTTCATGTTTTGTGATATTGAGTTTTCTGGCTTTTCTGAAGAATCCACAGATGCCACTTCTTTCTTCTTCAAATTCATTTTCTTTAATTGTAGCTTCCAGTACCAATCTCTCCTGCTCCAGCTTCTCTAATTCCTCTGTATATTGGAAAACGTAAGGGAACTGTGAACGCATCATTTTCTACTTTAAATAAAATCACTTACTGAAATAATAGTGATGTTATAATTGCTGTTGTAGCTCTTAGTACAAAATGTAAAGCTGCTGGAAGAAAGTACTTTGTTCTTGTGCCAATAGGGAAGAGGAAGCTGAATTAATCTCTGGAATCCTTAACACAGAGTGCCCATGCCTTTTGCAGCAGTGGTGTGTACTAAAGGATTAGGTAACTCTTCCCAGATTTCCTTTTCCAGGCCAAATTCAGTATTACTGCACTTCATGGTCACTTAAAGTATGCTATGTATTTAGTTATATTTGAGGGTTGTTTTTCTTAAAAATTTGAAGACACTTTAGGAAAGCTGTTTTCCTATAGTGAGAAAGCTAATGTATTTGTTTTAAGCCCTTGGGCCACTGGACTAAGAACAGGGCTGCATCAGTTTGACTTGAGATTCATGGAAAAATGTGAGGGTACTGAATATGTGATCGGTTTCTATGCTGAAATATTTCTTATCGTTTATTCTTCTAGCATTTGCTGCAAAGAGTTAAGATTTAGCTGAACAATTCTGTAAATTCAGTAATGTAAAAGATAATTTCATCTTAGCAATATTAGACTTCTGCTGAGAAAGGAGTACCATGTGTTATTATGGAATATACTATGGTGAGGTGCTAATTGATATGATACATTTACCTTCAGAAGGCTTTTTTCTAGAGGGAAGGTCGTCCGTTTGAGTTGTATGGGGGCTAAGAATGAGGTAAATGTTAAGTTGTTTTTGTTTTAAAACAAAGAAAAAACCTCATCAGCTAGACATCATAACCACTGCTGGCACTCTCGGTTGCCAACATAAATGAATATGATTTCTTTTACTTTAGAATCCATGACAACCATATGCTTCTAATTATTAGAGCTGATGATAACCACTAACTTAATGGTTATTCAGAAATAGATTTTCAGTTTCTCTCTTGAACAGAATTTCATAGCAAATAGAAAATAATCATTTTTTTCCATTTCATAGACTGCATCTGCTTCAAAGCACTTCTGTATATTTGAGGATTTTCTTTTCTTCCCTACTGTTTCTAACTCTTTCTCATTTCTAGTGTCTTAATGCTTTGTACTTGCTATAGTTTCACTGGTATTCTAACTAATGTATTTTTTCATCAGTCAGTTTCTGACTTAGAGCATGCAAAGAGGGTAGAAAGTTCTACTGCAGGTATTAGAGGGGTTGAGGAAAGCATAGATCTTTTGGGTCTATTTTCTTAAGTTCTCGTTTTGTACTGCAGCTCTCCATGCACATCAGGCTGCCAGAGAGGCTGCTTGGTAAATATTTGCATATTCTTTTTTGTGTTTCTGGATCGTTTAAATTCTTAGGTGATTTTCTTTTGAGGGCTGCCTTACCCTAGAATCCATCCTAGAAGGAGGAAAGGTTAGGTAGGAGCTAGACTCAGTTTTATTTAGCTGAGCTAGGGTTCTTATGTCCTTTCCGGGTGCTCTTTTAACAGCCGGGAGCGCGATCTGTCAGCAGCTCGGGGATGCTGTGGGGAGAAGCTGGTGGCAGTTTGCAGCAGGCGGCAGCAGAGAGTCGCCGTTCTCCTTTCCTATGAGCATCTCTGCTCTTGTCTATAGATATGATAGATATAGATATAGAATGGGGTCCCTAAATGGAGCTGTTCCCTCCCCAGCATCCATGAAGAGCCAGTTGGACTCTTGTGTCCTAAAGAGGAAAACCAAGGCCACCTCTGTATGTCATTCCAGAAAGCCCTTTGTTTAGATTGTCTGTGTGCTTTCTCTCCATGTTTTCAACCCATATGACATTCTTCTTGAACTCCATGGCAAAAGGTTTTTGAGGGAAAGCTCTTTCTTTCCCTGAGGGAACTCTTGAAGGATATATACTGCTAATCTGAGGAGGAATGAACAAAAAAGTGGAAAGGGGAATTGATTGCTTCCTGTGATTTCAAGATTTTTATGGCTTTCTGGGTCACTGGAAGCATAGCTTCCCAATTCTCAGCAGCCCAGAGGTCTCAGGTAGGCAGTGAGGAAGATGTGTCAAAAGCAGGAAGCAGCCATGCTGCACAGTGACAGGCTGCTCTGGCACAGCGTGATTTTACTGCTTTAGCTTGTGCCTGTGCTAGAAGTGCTTTGGAAGTTGAGTTATATGGTGTGTAGAACTTATAAGTTTGTGAGGCTTGGCCTTCTCTGCAACTGCCAGAGGATGTTGGCTTTAGCAAGGATTTTTAGCAGAATTGAAACTGAAGAAGCAATGAGGAAATGTAGAGGTCACGTGTAGAAACTACTCTAGAAGCTGGATAGTGGCACTACATGTATTCATCAGTCTTCCTTGTGCAGAGCCTGTAGCAATTGTGCATGTGAAATATAATTTAGATGTTGAGATAGCACATACCTTGAACCTGGAGGACCTGAGATATATCAAATCCTTGGCTAATTCTGACAATAATCATGCCAAGTTCAAAATCAAAGGCATCACTGCAAAAGAAGAGAATATATCCTTTTGTATCATGTATGTTGCTGATGGAAAGCTACCTTGAGCATCTGCTCAGTGTTAGTACTCAGTGGGAGTTATTACTGCCGTGTGCTGGGCTGTTCTGGATAAAATTGCAGGAGGTATTGTCCAAGATTAAGTACTGTTCAGTATCAACATTATTTTTCATTAAAGAAAAAAAAAAATGTAAGAGTACTACCACTGGGTATGGGAAAAGATAGGCTATTCCTTAAAATGGGTCTTTCATACAACACTTTTTAGGAGCTAGGCTGCCAGTAGGTAATTTTTTCTCCCTGCTCTAAGGAAATAAAAAAGCTGGGGTGGGTTTTGCTGCAGTTTTACAGGTGAATTTTGAACAAGAATCCGAGAAGACTGTTTCTAAATGACTGTTTCTGGCTAAATCCCAACCCACAGAGCTGCTGAGCCTTTGGCACACAAGAGATTTGAAGCAAGGCTCTTTGTCTGTCTCCTAGGCTTAAAGGAAGAATTCCATGATGTTCTCTTATTCCCTAAGTATGTGCATTAGGGTTGTTTTTCACTGAGCTCCAGCCTACAAAAAAAAAAAGGGAAAATATAGTTCTGCAAAAGCACTGCTGACAGCCGTGCAGCTTCTTTATGTAACGTTGTCAAGCCACATAATCTCTGATTGTGCCAGATGTTTGCTGAGCAGGTCTCGCTAGGTGCGTGAAGCCGTGGAGCTTTTTGTAATGAACAGAAACTTCTGTTTTAGAGCTAGCATTTGTGAGCCCAGATCTCTAGGTATATTCTTACGTTGTTTCTACCTGTCAAATTCTGTATGGAAATGCAGTATTAATACAGAATAGAGGGAGAAAATAGGGGTGATGCTGATCTGGTACTTACTGTATAACACCCACATAGTTTTCAACTTGTGTGACAGCAGCACTTCTCCAGTCCTTCTTAAATCCAATCACCAAAGTATTTGGTTTCATTCTACCCAATCCTGAGGCCTATCAATGTTAAAGCACTTCATGAGAACATACACACACACACGCTCTTACTGTAAATGAGAGGTAATGGTGAAAAATAACTGAAGTAATGTAGTGGAGAGGCTTGTGCCTAGATTGCATTTCATGAATGTCCTTCATGCTCATACCCGTGTAAAAAAGATTAGCTCTAAATCATTCCAACTATAAATGATTTTTAGATGTCAGAAATGTAGTTTTGCTAAATTAGCATTCATTTGCATTTCTTCTGACATGCTCATTAAAATGGTTCAATAACTTGGAATCAAGAGAGAGTTCAAGTGCTTTTTGTATGCTCATTCTAACGTAATAGCATAAAGCTTTTATCAGATTTGGAATACCCAATAGACGGCCTGTCTTCCTTTTAAATACCTCAGATATGCAGAGAAGGCATACCCTCTCAATAATATATATCCTTTTTGCCTTGAGCTTAGAAACTGCTTCTATTCTGTTTGTCATATTCTTTCCAAAGGATTATCTGTCCAAACTAGCTAGACATGCTTTATAGATAAAAGTATAGTTTATAAACATGAACAAATGGTTTGCCAAGATTTTAGATTGTCCCCAGAATGGAGTCTGGATACTAAAACCTGAAAAAATAAGGGCTATCAGGTCTGTATTCAGGTAACCTAACTCTTACAGAAATCTAAATACTCAGTGTATGGGGGAACTTTGAGGAGGACACCCACAGATACACCAGCTTATGAAGTTACTACACTTGCCAATTTTTACTGTAAGCAAAAGGAAAATAGGTAGAAATGTAGAGTCTTGGAGATTGTTTTTATGAGGGCCGCTCCAAAACTAATCCTAATCCCTCCTATTTTAGTATGTTGGCCCACAGGAGGCAGACACAGGTGGTATGACAGTAGAGGCTGAACCTTCCTGCTGACATTCACTACATGTTGTTGCTGTGCAACAGATGGCAGCAGAGGGGCAGTCTGGTAAAAGGGTGCTTGACATGGAAGTCTTGCAGAAAACATTGCACCCATTGAGATTTGTTGACACTTGCTGAACATTTATGGAGATCAAACAGTGGAAGTGAGCACAGTGAGGTGGTGGGTGGTATGTTTCAGCTGTGGTGCCAGTGCCTTGAAACACAAGCCATGTTCTACATGGCAGTGCCCAACTGTCCCCCCGTGAAATGAAGAGCATTTCAATCAGCTCATCTGCATGAATCAGCTAATGGTGGTGAATATACTGAGAAATAGTATCTTGTAGCTGAGAACTTGCTCTCATAGTGTTATTGTGCTCTGTATCAGTTGTGGTTGGAAACAAATAGAAGGCATTACTTTCAGAATGACTGAAAATTAGAGTAGTACTGTTGAATTTGCATTGCCTTAAATGATTCACTGCTTGACAAACCAATACAGGTGTCCTTAGCATATCATAATGATGATAAAGTTATCCTTTTGTCTGCTGGAAGGGAATAATTTGTGGTTTAAATAGTAACAGAAAGGAAAAGATCTGATTATGACAGTTCTTAGAAGCATTACAGGGATCTCCTACTGAGACAATACATAAACTGAGGGTGAAATATCCATGTCAGGTTCTGATAGAATGAATTTTCTCTACATTTGTTCTCAGAATGAAATTTCTCTACATTCTCCACATATTTAAATTTTCAGATATATGAGAGAGAGAGAGAGGGAGATGGTAAGTACAAAAATGGGGCTTCTGTGCTACTTTTGTTGAAATCATTTTAAATTTAAAAATTCAAGTTAATTTAAGTGAACTTTTGGAAGTGGTCTGCTGTATTCTTAGAATAGGAGAAAAATACTGAATGCTTGTTTAGATAGCCTTTGCTGTTAAAAAAAAAAAAAAAAGAAAAAAGAATGCTTATTACACTGAGGTTTTCAGTGAACACAGTAACATTCTTAGATACTTAATCTGCTGTGTAATGCCATGCAATCAAATTGATTTCAAGTGTATCATGTGACAGCTGCACAGAGATTCATGCTGTCCTGTAGATACCTCTCTCTCTCTCTCTCTCTCTCTGTCTCTCTCTCTCTCTTTCTTTTTGTAATAATCCTGTTTTGTTCATTTAGGAAACAATTAGCCAGCCTAGTCTCATAATTCCATAGCCCAGAACTATATCTTATTATGAAATAACCTGTGTTGTAAACATATGTACCCTCAGAATGCCCTCTCTACTACATTTTCCATATAAACATGGGACTTCTTAATAAGCAAACAGAAATGCTTTCCATAGGAGGATGCTTTGATGTATCATCTTGTGTGCATTCTGTAAACAAAAAGCTTACTTGAAGGAGACTTTTGACTCCATCTCTGAAGCTGTCAGCTGCCACTGCTGCATAAAAGGCTTTTCTTTTGTTCTTTGTAAGCCAGGCCTGCTTTTTTGCCATGCCACTGTTCATCTCCTTAACACACAGCTTGCGTGGTCCCTGTGTGATACAGTAACACATTATTAAGAATGCTATGTATTATACATCATAGAGTGTTTTTGAAGGTGTTACATTGTCTGCTGTGGGACCGGAGAGAGTAAAAAAAAACAAAAAACCAACATGCCATTTTTATTGTACCTATCTCTGAACTATTCATTACCATGTTCTCTGAAAATTTCTTGCTGCCCTTTGCAAAGAGGGAATGGGAGATGTTCCCTTTAGCACAGTATCTCAAAACATTATGTGTTGCTAGCAGTGTGTCCACTTTAAGGCAAAATATTGGACGTTACTTTTATGGCTAAATGGTCTTGCTATGTTTGTTATGATATATACTGTAGTTTTCAACATGGTGTCTGGGTTCCCAGTCCTGGCTCTTTCTGGAGCCCTGCAAGCTTCTGTGGCAGTAAGATATCTCACAAGGTTGTATTGTGCCAGCAAACTGCTTCTAAGTGCTTGGCATTCCCACTCTCAGAAATTTTATTATTTGCTTGCCATCATGGTTCTGTGGTCTGTGAAGGTTCACTGTGTCACAACATTATGACCAACCAAACTAAATTTACTTTATGTTACTGAAGAAATAATAATAGTAAAAAATGCTTACGCTAGGAAAATAAATATAGGTTTTTTAATAGACTACAGTGAAATCTTAGTTCTACGTAGAAAGTGCTAATTTTAGAGAAACATCTAATAAATCAGGAAAGTTGCTGAAACTCAACTTTATGAAGCTGTTTAGTTTCAGGATCTTATTGGGTTTGATTCTGTACTTAGTGGATGCAGGAGTCAGGCTACAAGTTATGGTAGAGAAGGATTACAGTCATTCACTTTTTATAGATTTGTTCAATTTGGAAAGAGTCACATGTAGCTCTTCCATACTCTCTTTCCTCAAAGTGACAGCATCAAATGAATTATTCTTATACTCATGTGGAAGAATACACTATCTTGTCTGGACTGGTTCTATTAGTTATATTCTGCAGCATGTTTTGATGCCATGAGCCTTTTATTTTTTTCCCCTCAAAAGGTTGTTGTAATATTTAAAATACATCTTCTACTACGAGCCCATCTATTTTAGTTCTGTCCTAATGAGAGGCTAGGTGATCATCCTTTATAAGTAGACAGGAAATTATGAATTTTAGCTAGAAATATACTTTGCTTCTACGAAGATCTAAGAAAAGCATGTTTATCCTCAAAAATCAGCTTTGTTACAATTTTGGAGAAACCACTGCACAGAGGTCTGAATTACATGCCAAATCCTAGCACTGCACATCAGTGACAAAGCTAGAAATAGAGCTTAGTTAATTTGACTCTTTTGCTATATTCCTGACAGAACTCTGCCTCCCTAATTTTATTTTTTAGCCTTACTGTATCAATTAAAAATATATATATATTCACTTGTAATGCTTTATTTTTTCAAACCTTTATCGGTTTTTTGGTTCATCTGCTATGAACTCTGAAATGCATCTCAATGCAGGCTCTGTATCAGCCGATAGCTTTCTTGTCAAGGCTTATGACAAAATTCATTCTCAGTACGAATCTTTTTCACGGTCTGCACAGAAGCCCATCAGCACCATTGGGAACATTTTGTGCCAAGTGAGAGTGGAATGTGTAATGGGGATCTGCAGCACCCACTGGTGCTGCACTTTCAGATCTGTATGAGTTGACCTTACCGTGTACACTTCACAACAGATGCACAGACCATTGTTCTTTGTGAAAGTGTGTGTGATGTCGAGCAGAGCAGGCCTGATCATAGGAGCTCCTGTTAATGCTATGCACTGGGGTCTGTTAGGAGGGAAAAGGTTGTATTTAATTGGGAGATGTACTTAGCCTGAATAAACCATTCTATTTTTCACTGGAAATCTTACCTGAAGTTTTTCACATGATCTTCCACTGTAGCTAATGCCAGTGCACTGTCTAAGGCCTTAATATAGCAAAGAGCCTGTGTGGAAGAGCCCCAGTTTACTTCTGCATATAATAAAGATAAATAATGCATGTTAAGCCAGGGGTTTTCTCTGTTCTGTTACAAAGGTCAGGAGTCATTTACCTCTGAGCCAAAGCAGGATATATTCTATTGTGCTTTGTTGATACACATCTATCATTCTTTGTGCGTCATGAGAATAGGTTTGGTTATGCAAACATGCAAATAAATCATCTCATTCTTTCAAAGTAAAGCATAAGCAGTGTTTTTCCTCTGCTCAATAAATGTTTTCTTCTCTGTTTGATAGAGTTTGTACCCTTTTCCCATGTATAAAATGGACAGCCCCGAGTAATGCATTTGTATTTGTATATAACTTCATGAAGTTCAAATTAATCCATTAGGAGGCATCATCACCAGCTCCAATTACTTCTGATCTACTATATGGGTCAAAAGTTGCTCTCCAACCAATTTTGGCATACCTATCCTTTCTTCTCTATTGTACAGCCATTTGGTGGAAGGAGACAGGTGAAAAACAACCTTTGAGGAATATTAGACTTTTCTGAACCACTCAGTTGTTGGTAGGTCAGTGCTGAACAGAAGTTATTATCCTTGGAGAGCTGGAAATTGATAGCTTTTGTACAATGTCTTCAGTGAATTTAACCAGACCTTAAGCTGCTACTTTGCAGCAAGGATATTGCAATAAGCTAGGAGAAGGATAGCAATCTTCAGATGCCTTTCTGACACATTGCTTTTCACAGGTGCATTCCCTACAGCTGATGATCTTTACAGAAAGAGATCCACATGCCATCTCAGTAGGTATGAGAGCAAGCAAAAATAGAGAAAACAGAGAAAAGGAAAACTTAGGAACTTAGGCACAGACCAGGTGCTGCTATCCCAAGATGAGCAATGAAAGTATGTCTTATGTTGGGAAACTCGTCTTTTTTCCTTGAATTATTTATTCTATTGAACAAGTAAATCAGATGGTTTGCATGAAATCTGAATGTGAGTTAATTTAGTCTAGGAAATGAAAAAAAGACTAAGTGGTCTCATACTGATGCTGTACTACATTAGTGCACAGATTCCTAAGCACTGCTCCCGTGATTAACTGAGCTACTAAGTAATCTTTTTCAACAGTAAAATGTTCCTATTTTTCTTAATTTAGTGAGAAATTATAGCAAGGCACTGGAAAAAGATCAGTTCACAAATAATGCATCTTGTATTGTTGTCATATAATGGGCAGCAAGTTTCTCTTTTAAATGAGAGTCCCAGATAAGACAGCTAAGAGCACAGCAAAATTCAAGCAAGCTTTTGTGGATGGATGAAGAAAAGTTACAAGTGGTAGTAAAGCAAAAGCCCAGATTAATTCTTATTAAAGATGTGGGAGTAAACTGATGCACTGGGATGTTTATAGAAAGCCCTGAGCCATTTTTGAAATGAGTGTTTAACAGTGAAAAGTTCACCAGGATATTGTCTTACTCTATATTATGTAAAGTGGGATTTAATATGGTGGTCCAGACTTTCCTCTAAAGAATGGTGCTGAAGAAAAAGGAAGATCTATTTCTGTAAGCAGAATTAATTCTGATAAAGTCCAGTGAGGCTGCTAAACATACACAAAATAAGTCTTGTGGCCTTACCTGGTTTCTTATATGTTACATAAATATATAGAAAGAGTTCGATGACATAAGTGATGAGAGCTGCCCACCAGTTGATGACAAACATAACGCCACAGCACAACAGGGCTCCAAAAAGGGATATCCACATGTTATAATACCTGAATGCAGGTCTCCAACCTGTTTAAAGAGAATTGAGGGGATTGGAAGGGTAGAAGATAAATTGAGCAGATGGCAATCCACTGACTTTGCGCATACAGACCCACATGCAGTTTTTTTCAGCTCTGTCAGAAGGGGTGGGAAAGATTCATGCATATTCTCAGGCAGTTTATCAACAGGTGCTTCCAGGCATTAACTGATGTAGATTTCTGTCTGCACTGAGCACTGGAGCTTGCAAGGCTTTCACTATAATGTTTTCTCCTATGTCCAGCTTGGCTTTGAATGACTGTTCTTTTTATACACATTTTTACCAAATTAAAGTTCACTGGTTCGAAACTGAAAATAGGTTTTCCTTTAACTCCAGTAATAGGCTATTATGTCCTTTTGATGCATATGTATAGAACTTATTAATGGAAGCTAAATGCTTGCTGAGAGGAAAGTATATACTAATATTCCAAGTACATGTGTATTTTAAACTTGGAAATTGTCTGGCCTTGACGCATAAAAATAAAATAATTTGCAGTTCTTTAAAGAGATATTATTCCTGCTGCTCTTCAGCTGCAGTATTGAATCCTTCCCCTGCTAGCAATTAAAATGAGACAAGCAGTGAGTCTCCGTGGTTTGCAGGTCTCTGCCAGGTGTTCTGCAGAGCAGACCCTTTTGGAGAGAGGGAAAAACACTGAAGATACAAGGAGAGGCTGAGCAACCCTGTCTTGGATCGTCTTTGTAATGAGGGAATGGGAAGGTCCTGCTGTGAAGAAATTTGCTGTCCTGCAGGCTTGCAATTATAATAATCTATCACTGTGAATTGGCAGAAATTAACTGGAGGAAATAAGAAAAGAAAAAAAATGGCTGCAGTTTTGTCAGAAAATGTTAAGTAGTGGCAGAGTTGAAACAGATGCACATACACAAAGTCTGTAAAAGTAATTTTTACTCAGCTCTAAGGCCGCGTGGAGCAGATCTGCATTTGTTCAGCTGTGCAGGTAATTAGCAGAAGTGCTCATCTTTTCTGCCCTCTGAACAAATGGCACCATGCAGATCTGTAGGAAGGAAGTTGATGTAGGCATTTATGCTACCACTGCAGGTTTCTTCACACTGGAAATAAAAAATGTATTCCTTGCTTCTAGAATTGAATATCTGATTCACAGTAGCAGGAAATTGTCTTTCCTTTTTGCCCACAGTCGTGCTGCTCAGCTGATTGACTTTTGTTCTTAATAATGATGTTGAGGTGGATTATTCTGATGTGGTGATGCGTACGCCTGTAAGCCTGTATTTTCCCTTGCAGTGCAAATGTAGAGAGTGACTCTCAAGATATCCTTGTAGAGGACCTCATTGTACTCTACCCTACAATTCTGCTACTAGCCACTGCGGAGCTATCTTAATGTTGGTCTGGGGACCTGTTCTTGTTCTGTGTGTTTTCTTCCAGGCTGTATCACTTCCATCACAATTACTGTTCTTACAAACTTTCTTCAAATGTGATTGTAGTTTTGGCAGGAGGGCATAAAGACCCCATTTCACCTTACTTACTTTATGTGGTCAGAGATACTATATGTTTTTTATCCATCCTGTTGACTGATAGTGAGGGGAAAAACACCCTAAGGAGCAGCTTTCTTGCTCCAGTAAGATCCACCAAAGCCTTTTTCATCTTACACAACTGCAGGGAGGAACATAAGGGAAAGAGCCATTATTTTTGTCTTTTGGAGATAAATAAAATGTCATCATATTCAATGGGAGCAGTAAAACCTGAAATCACATAGCTTAGATGTTTTACAGGTACTGCAGCTTTCTCTGACAAACAGTCAAGAACATGCAGAGATGAGTTTGTGAAGCCCACACTGAAATCACTGGTGAATGCCGACTCACCTGGAGATTTTGCGTATGAGGCATGAAAGCAGGAGAAATTAATCAAAGCATATGAAGCCAGGAAGAAATTGGAGATGATGGGAGCAATGGTGTTCAGTTGAGCTGCAAGACACAATTCAGACGTACGTACGTAGGTTCCTAAGCTGTGTTACAGCTTTTTCCTGACAATACATTAAATCTGTATACTGTCTGGATTTGTTGTCCAGAGAGAGTTCCAGTATTTTTCTGTGGAACTAATTTAAGGTCACCTTGATATACCTCATTTCATACCAATGTGTCTGTTCATTTATATAATCTATACTCTGTGCAAGATTATACTTGACGCTCTGATTCTACAGATTGCCTCTTAATGATGTGGAGCTGATGTAGGTTTCAGAACTTCAAATATGTAATTTAGAGGACAGATGTGATCCTAAAAAGGCTACTATTAATTTGTAGTTAAAAAGTATTGTTTTGCTTTTTAAATGGCAATCTGAATTCTCCAGCTACACTTTGCATTTATTGACAGTGCCACACAATTTGAAATTGAAGTCCCAGAGAAATCAATTTTAAAATTTCAACACTTCCAAATGTACTGCTAATATATGATTAATATTGTGTGTGATAGCACACTCAATACAGTAGCTGGGATTTTCTGATGCCAGTGCTAGTAATTTGAGCTGTGTTTTTGAGCTAATTACGGAGAAGGCTTGGCAGAGCAGGCCTCCTAATTGCATCAAAATTATTTCACTTCTATATACAGTACAAACTAGAAATATATTTACTAAGTTTGCCATATTTGACATAGTTTGGGTGTGCTAACTTGGTTGGAATCTTTTCTAACTATAGCTAATCATTGTATTAAGATATCAGTTTATAGAATTTCAAAACATCAGGTTGTTGCATTTATGTAACTGTATACAAACCAATCAAAATGAATGCCATAGCAATCACAAAAGTGAGTACGTATCCTCTGATTGGCTCGTTGTTTTTTCCGTATCCTTTGGCAAAGAAGTGGAGTCCTTTGTAGACATTGTCCTTGCAAAGAGCCTGGGGGACAAATCAGGGCATTCTTGCATCGGAAGAAGTTTTCTGTGAGTGACAGCTTACTAGACTTTAGCTAAACAAAAATTTAATCTAACTTAGTAGTTTAAATACGTCTACTGCTATGGCATATAAACATTCAAATAAGGTGATAAGCTAATATCTTGCCAAATTATAGTATCAAAACAAAATCACAGACATTTAACACTTATTCAGTGCTTTAAAGAGACATTAATAGAGTATCTAAACAGACTTTAAGTTGATGGGAACTGAAGCAGAAGTCAGATCTGTGCAAGTTATCTGTCTTTCCCGTGCCCTCCATTGCCATTCTGTGTGCATTGCTGCTTCCAACAGCTTGTGGACAGCATGTCTCAGCACACCTGCCAGCACAGGAATGAGAGCTTCTGCAGATTCCTGGCATTCCTGAGGTATAGGCTGGCTCTCTCAGGAGATAGTGGTCCTGAAAGTAGCCTTGAAGTTAACAAACACGTGTGCATCCCCCTCTCCTGCCACCAAGCTGAGCTCTGACCAAAGGCATGCAGCAATCCTAAATGCCCATGTCTGTAGCAAGGTGATAAGACCTGCCTATTTCTGTAGAAATACATATATCAGCGTTATTCAAATACCTATTGCACTTGGCACATAGAGTTCAGCTAAATTGTTTATTTTTGAAGTAAAATAGAGTATAAAGAAATGGATACTTGGATTTCTACCTGAAAAACTTTGGGTGCGCTGACCAGAGATGCCAGAGCTGATGACAGAGTAGCAGAAAAGATGCCAGCTGTGATGAGAGGACCGAAGCCAGACACCATACTCATCACCTGTAGAAAAAAAAGAAGGGAAAAAAATAGCCAGGCTTGCATTTGAATACATTTTTTAATCACAGATCTGTTTAATTAGTATGTTTCTGCGTGTCTCAGCTTTTAGTAGTCCTAAATTCAATATATATATACTACAAAGCTGCTGTGAGGTATGGGAATACTATTATTCATTTTTTAGTGGAAAGCAACTGAGCCACGGCCAAATGTGAATACAAACCTGCAGCTGTGTGCAAGGGCACATGAGTACTCTGAGATTTTCTTACCTCCTTCACTAATTTACTGCCATAAGTAACGGCCTCTGCTTGACAGATAAACACTTGAGCAAGAAGGGAAAGTGGAAACAGCAGGACAGAACCCTGAAGTATTTAATATGGTCAAAGAGATTTGTGTTTGTTTGGATTTTAATATTATTTAACACAGCTAAAAAAGGAAGAGAACGTGCGTCTGTGCTGGTACAATAGCAGTTCTGCAAACAGCAGTGGTGGGCACCATCAGGCCTCTCTTTCCTGGGGCCTTTCCTGGCCTTCACCACCATTAAACCAAAAGGGTTGTTCAGAAGCAGCAGAGAAGGAGGTAAAAAGATGAAGTAGATGGATGTGATTGCCTGATACTTTTGGTGTGTTAGAAGCACTCCAGGAAAGAGAACAGTTAATTCTAGAGATTTGTCAACTGAAAATTTGGCTTTTCTGACATCAGTCTGGCAAGGATAAATGCATAAAATGAAATTCTGTTCATGCTTTTGGCGAGGTCCTTTTTCTGAAGGGTTCCCCTGAGTTTGAGCATCTGAGCTCAGGTGGAAATGAGGATGGAAGGAAAGCAGTCTGCACTACAGATAGCATATCCCTTTAAAGGTTTTTACCCAGCCCTGTCATTTAGCAGAAGCAGCTGGGAAAAAAAGCAAGTGACTTTGAAAGCTCCAAATGGCAAGTTGAAAAGCAAGTGCAGGTAGGCGGTGAGCTCCTCTGGTGGCTGTGAAGCAGAGGGGCTGCACAGACATCTGGGAGCAATGGTCGTGGTCGTGCAGAACTGCTTTACTTTGATCCTTTGCCTAAGCTTTGTTTTGAAGAATAGAAATGGCGCTCTGTCTGGCCTTGGAGAAAGATCTTGTTACTTTTCACTTGGTTTTTCACTTGACTATTTCAGATACTTTTTTAGAAGAAGTCTGAACTTTGGCTTTTGTATTGTGGATTAAACCTTTAAGAGCAGCCGCAGCACCCCTGAGGTGAAGCCACATCCGTGTGTTAAGAAAAGTGAGATGAACTGCTCATCTGGCAGGAATTCCAGATGTCTTTGTTAAGCCTAGGCTTCGAGTTTGAAGGTGTTGGAGGATATACTCCTGCATGGTACTTGTTGAAAGAGGTTAGGATGTTACCAGAGTACTGGGAAGACTAGTGGCGTCAGTTACCTTCCATGAAGCTAACATGAAATGCGCAGACTTTTCACATTACTCCTGTTTTTTGATTTTTACTAGATAAAAGTGAATTTCCTATTGCTGTCACTTGTCAGTAAATAATATCTTCGCATGTTTGTACTAAAGTGTTTGTGCATCACTTATGGTTGTATATGTTATTAAAACCTGAAAATTATTCATCAGCCCATAATCACATGGCTGACTTCTGCATCTGGAAAAATCATAGCCTAGGTTGCAGGCAGATGATCCATTGCAACTCATCCCAGGTATAACTGTATCATTGATGTTCCCAGTAGCATCTCGTACAACACAGGAGGCTGTGGAAACAAGAATATACTATTACTTTCCTTTCTTGTGACAACAGAATGATGTTCTTTCCATGCTGTGATTGTTGGTCTATATATGTTTTGTTCAATCTCTACTTCAGCATCATCTCAAAAAGTAATGTTTTGTGTTAGGCCCAATTTACTTCCCTGTAGTATAGATTTTCATGTTATTTGTAGACAGCTATTTTCTTCTGTTACTCTTAAAATAATAATCCAGTTGACTAAAGAAGACATGTATTTATCTAAGAGTAGAGAAACAGATGCTCTGGAGATGAACAATGTATTAACTAAGAAGTATATTGTCAGTCTGACACCACTTTTCCAGGAGTCAGTATTCAAAGGTATCATTGCAGTGAGGATCTTAGGTCTAGGCATATTTCTTCTGGTGTATCAAGGGCACACAATTACTTTGGAGCCCCAGATCTTTAGCTGTTTAAATTGTCACAGCCCTACATATACTAATACAGCAAGAAAAACTTCTAACAGGAGTAAACTGTCTATGTTCTCTGTGTTTAATAAGGGCATATTTATGCTGTCTTTTTTTGTTTGCTACCAGAAATGGAAAAAAAAAAACCACCAACAATTGATAACTACATTTTTAGCAGCCAAAATGTGAATTTACGTGAAATTTTCAAATATGTTGAGAATCCCAAAATAAACATCATCTCCTTAGAAAATAGATAAGGAAATAGGAAAAAGTATTGCACTGAAAGGTAGACAGCTCTGAAGCTATTGCTTATCAGAACAGAACAATGCAGTAACACAGATTTATAATAGAAAGTGAAGAATAACTGTTCCAACTGTAGTTGCAGGTGAAATTTAGGTCTAAATGTAACATCTGACTTGGGTATTCTGCCTTTTTGCATGAAGTACAAAAAAGGGAGTCCCTGCAGGGCTTTCATACAGTGCTGAGGTATTTGCTCACAAGGAAGAGCATCATTTACAACACTCTTTATTACAGTACTGTTCAAGTAGAAGAAAAATCTTTATTTCTTGAACAGAGATTTATTGTATCCTTGTAATGAGAATGTAATTCTATGTTCTTCCAACACCAGTTCATGGCTGCAGTACAGGCCTCATTTTGATACCTGTGTGCTTTTTTGTTACCTCAGATTGCAGAGCAGTTAGTGACATAGCACATCTTCATGGAGATATACAATTGGTTTTAATGTTGTCACACAACAGATAAAACAAACAGATAAAACAAACATGTTGCCACGTCACTTGTGAGTGCTCAGTAAGACTAAGGAGAACAAGTAGAAGCCTTGTGAAATGTGAAACCTCAATATGAAGGAAAAACGAAGATGAGCAGATTGATCTGAGGTTCCTTGAATGCACTCATGGATGCTACCAGATAGTTGTCTTTGATGCTGAATCAAATGTAAAAGCAAAGTACATGAAAATCCATCTTCTATGTGAATCCAAACAGGACAAATGCCACCTGGCTTCTGAAACAGAGACTTTTGTTTCTGCTTATTATTTCTTTTTATTCACTGTTCTTACATGCAATAAAATCAAAGCAACTACCTCTACATAATAAATCCACAGGACTAATCACTCCTTTGTATACCAGGCTTTCAGATTTTCTTAACTGTATAAATTAAGTCACGAAACAGAGGTTCTTTGCTTACCTGCACATACCGCAACGGCTATGTAAGCAACTGTTGTGATCAGAATGGCCAGCATTGTTCCTTTGGGTATCGCACCCTGCGGGTCCTTAAAATAAAGCAGTGATCCAAAAAACACTGAGTTCACATGCTGCACTCTGTATACCAGTGAGTCCTATCACACTGTGATATGGAGAAGGTAGATTTTTATCACTTAGAGCTGTGCCCATATCTCCTGTCCCTGTGCATGCATAGCCATGAAGCAGTTGTTGGTGCAGTGCTCCTATCTTCGGCATAGTGTAGGATATTCAGCAGGAGTGGGACTAACTCTGCATTTCTGAGTGCTCTGAACTCCCCCTACACTGCAGTGAGCTTTATTTTAACGTCTTAATGTTGAAATGGTACATAGTTGCTGAACTAATCAAACTGCTTGATTCAGTGGGTTCAGATGATGTTCATTTCCAGGCCATGAGTCTATTCCATTCAACATGATGCCTTTTCCTCTGGCAGCAGGACGCAGTTGTACAGGCAGCCACTTTAGGACATGATTACAGCTCATGTTCCTATAACAGCTTGGCACTAAACCTTCTGCACCTTCATAAAGATCAGGCTTTTGGTGTAAGCAATTGTTTAAGCAAGTATAATGCAGTTCTGCATTAATGCAGTTTATGAAGTTGCCTTGACACTTGTGTGGATGAGAAGACGAGACTGTTTTTGGTTCATCAGCATGATAGTTGCACATAAGTTACTTGGAGCAGAATACAGTACTTCTGTGATTAGCAGCTAGTAATTGTTAGTACTTACGCCTTGACAACAAACTGCTGCTTTTCACTGTTCTGACTTTGAATTTGGAAGATTTAATAAGGTGGGAATATCATGCTTATAAACTAGTTCCCGAGAATTTTGACTTCATTCGTCCAGCTGTGAGTGAGTCCAGTGATTTGCATTATAATTTAATGTGTGTTTGTTTATGCTAGAATGCACTTGGTGAATTGTCTTCTTAAGTTTCTTCAGTGAGATTTATTTTGGTTGCAGATGGTTTATTTTAAGTTTTCAGTGAGGTTTATTTTGGTTGCATACATTTTAAGCCATAAGTTGTTTTGCTGTTATAACAACTATGCTCATTGAATGGAAAAAAATATAATTTGGTGAGTTGTGTGGAATGGGGATGAATGACTTAATTGCATTTAAAAATTAACATAATTTTAATGAGGTAAGGATTTATTGAACTGAAAAATGACTTCGAAGTCATTTCAACTCTGTAAGAGCTTTAGCCTTTAAATCGTGGTAGCTTTAATATGTACAGTCTTGGTGTGTGTGTCATGGGTCACTGTTTCTGCCAAGTCTTATGTTGCAGTCTTAAACACCTTAACCTTAAATCTTAGGGTTTGAGCTTGTTACTGCCTTACAACTTTTAAATTATATTAGCAATGAAACATTTAATATGTTGCTAGCATTTTAATATCTGCTCCCAAGCCCTCTGCAGTCCCTAGGAAGACAGACTCTTTCTGTGAGTAGGCTTTGAACTAGCTCACCGCTTGAATGTGTAGTGTCTACAGAAGCCTCTGCATAGCTGTTTACAAGAAATCTGGTTTGACAGTTTTACATTAAAATAATTCTTAGCTTGTCCTTTAGATTTCTGGAGAAGGTGGTTAATTTAATTAGACCTGTCTAATGCATCTAAATATGCTCAGTGGGGAATCTACAGCCTGGAGGAGCTGGTCATAGACCTCTACCTACTGCCAGATTGGAACAACTGCAGGGAGCCAACAGGAGAGTTGGTTCCTTTGGTCTGTTCAAACTCTTTCAAACAGCTTATGAAAGAAGTGCTGCTACTTTGGGAGTTTACCATAGATAGAGAGCACCATATATGGCAAAATAATTATTTTTTGTTTGTTAAAAAGATGGAGACTGTGAGGCTGATTCAGTCTCAGTGGGCAGAAGTACAATGATTTGCTTTGTTTTCTTTTTAATTAAAAATGGAATCTCATAAACATCATTATTAGTGGCCCCAATTCCACCTATTTCTCTCTGTGCTTGGCTTCAAAAGCAGTCTTCTGGAAACTAAGGAGATGGGGCATGCAATCAGTGTAAGGGAGGGAAACAAATCTGATTGTCAGGGATGGTAGGATCCTGATGAACTTGTGACTGCTGTGCCAATACAGATTTAATAGATGTTTGGTTGAATCCTTAAGGTATCAAGGACAATGGGTCTGTATGATAAAGCCATCTTTGGATATGCTGGAGGAAGCTAGGTTTGACTTGTGTCCTTTTGGTGACTTTTTAGTGTTTTGGTTTATTTGCTTGTTATTTTGTGGGTTTGTTTGTTGTTGTTGTTGTTTTTTGTTTGTTTGTTTGTTTTTAATTATTTTATTTTATTTTATTTTATTTTATTTTATTTTATTTTAAACACTAGATTCCAAAACTTGAGTCATGGATACCCACCCTGGTACATTTCTAGTTTATTGTAATGCTATGAAGAATTGCACTGCTGTATATTTACTAGAGATGTTTTACAAAATGCTTTGGTGAGCTTTGAATTTGTTCATTTTTGTATTTGGCTGTAAACACTCTGCAATATACTCGCTGTGCACAGTCATGAAAACTAGAGAGCACTCAAAGTTATAATTAATATCTTGTCTCTGACTTACCAGTTTGTTTAAATACTGAAGTACCATCTTACACAACTGCTGTACTGCAAGAGGAGAGTGAGAGCTTGACAGAACAGCCACAGCAGGACATTTAGTTGCCCTTGGACCCCCTTTCCCTTTCTCCTCAGACTCCTTTCTTCTGTCACAGCTGCAAACTTGCATTTTTTCCTTTGAGCAGCCATAGTGACAAGGGATTGGGACATATTTGCTTTCAATAAACGCTCTGTTTATTCTGCTATGACCCTGAATAGAAAAAGCTGGTCTCCCGTGATTCTTGTGAGTACAAGCACAAGCTTTACAGGTGTGTTTTTTTGGGATGATATAGATTTTGCAAAAATGCACCAGGAGATACACACAATTTCTCTGTGTAGTGTTCTGCAAATGGCCCATTAATGCTACATTACTGCAGCTTATGGAAATATGCTTTTAAATTATATAGAAACCCAAATCTGAATGCAATAATTTGTGTAAATACTCATAATCTATTAGGAAAGAAAATGTGAACTGGTAGATTTAAATAACATAGTAGATATTTAAAAGAGAGTTTTGCTTACAAAATCAGGCACGATTTAAAACTGAATACAGTGCTGATTCATAATTAGTTTTCTTGTTCTTTCTTCACCCAAAGCTAGTATTATGAAATTAATGAAATACATACTTTCAGATCTCCTGAGATGTTGGCTCCTGCAAGAATGCCAGTTGCAGCTGGGAAAAAGATGGCAAACACTGAGAAAAATCCTTCTCCACTTCTGAAATCTGGTCCAAAGTTTTCTGCAAATATTGATGCTGCAAATACAGGTGAAAATGTAAGAAGCTGATGGGATTTGATTCCAAAGTTACTTAATGAGGGGGATGAATAATCTAGTCTTTCACGTCTGTACATTTGGGTTTGAATCTGTCTCATATCATAGCAAAATGAATTTGATTTCCTCATCTGATCCCCAGTAGGATGTGCTTGTCTGCATCTCAGAGCTACAGCTCCACATTGAAGTGACAGCAGTGTCACTACAGCACTTGCACTTAGCTCTGTGTAAAGGTTTGTGCTCTGCTGATATATATGTGACTCAAACTGCAGCTAACTTTGCTGTCAGCTTCAGCAGCAGACAGACAGACTCAAAATTGAAGGTGAAATAAATTCCCTTGGTTTGCAAGCCTATTTAAACTTGGGCTAAAGATCCTGATCTTGTGACTTTTTCAGTAGAATCCTCAACTCAGCATGCAGCTGCAAAGAATGAAGTTACTGTTCTGTGATAGACAAGCAATACTTGCCTTGGTAATTAAAAAAGCCTTTTGCCTTCTTTTCGTTGTTGGTAGGAATGACTGTCCCAATAAAGAAGTTTGCAATGGCAATAAGGAGAACAATTAGAAGAATAACTTGAGCCTGTTAACAGAAACAAAGATTTCCCCAATGATTTTAATTTACATTGACAATGGAGATGGCTAAATATAAGTGATTAAGTGATGTTTGTGTTCCCTATGACAGATTACAAATTGTTATAGACCTAGAAAACACCAGGAATCGAGACAGCTGAATAAAACAAACTGCTATCAGCTAATTATAACAGCAGATAGTTTTTACTAACAGTGTTTATAAAGTAGTTATAATTTAATTTATTTTATATTTTTTCTTTAAAGGAAAAAAGAAAATGAAAAAGTTAATGCATAAATATCATGTATGAGACATTTTTATATTGTTATATAAATTGTTTAGTTGCAGTGAATGGTCACTTGAAGTGTTATAATATGTAATTGGTTTTCTGATATCTTTTACAAGCAGTTCTAAGCTTTTGTCACAGCAGAATATGAAAAGAGAAGTCCTATTCTAGAACTGATTTCTACATTCTGAGGTATTTTCATTTGTATTTCCATTTTTAGTTTTTTTAATGTAAGATAAAGGAATAGCAGAAATCATCCGAGATTATGGAATGGACAGAAAATGGAGCTTTCCTGCTAGGCAGAGCTTCGGAGGGTACAGTGACAAAAACATTGTTTTAACTGCTACTTATTCTCTCAAGCTGCTTCAAAAATAAGGACAAAAGGGGCGCTTACTCAAGGCTTTAAATGATGCCATGGCTTATGAAAATCAATATAAACAAGCAGTCTGTGGAACGTAAACTTCCTTTTTCCCTCTTAAATGAATGTTCAAGGAAGAACATAGAGTAGTATTGCTTTCATTGAATGTAATGATTAAACTGCTTTGCTTTTAGAAAGGTTAGGCTTCCCACCTGTTGTACAGCATTCCTCATGTGTTAACCCTGCACAGTATTCTAATATATTCTTTGCTTGTATTTAGTTTTAAAGTTTTACCTTTGCTTCCCATTCCATGCCAGCAACAGAGATGCCAAGAAGACATATAACAGTTATGGTACCTATTATTCTGATATCATTGGACTCATCTACCATTATTGAATCACTCTCCTGAAAAGAGTAAGAAATACTGTTAAAACCAGCCTTTCTCAATCAAGCTGGTGGGGTTAGGTAACAAGGTGAAATAAAAGGAAATGAGTTGTCATAGTTTAATTAGTTTCGGCATTTTGTGAGACAAACTATTCGTATTTCATGCTTCAGCTTACACTTAGCTGGGGTTATTTGGCTATCTAGTTGGATGGATATCTATCTCCTTTCCTGATTTTTGAGGCTCTTGTTGAGAAATCATTGGCATATTCATAAGACAGAAATAATGGAGAAGCACTCCGTCACAGTTAGACAGACCAGCTTCTTTCCTGTTAAAGGCATTGCTTAAAGTACAGCTAAAAAGTATCACAATTTAAACAAATGCTAAAAAAAAAAAAAGCCCCAACTTAACAGTGTACATGAAACATCAGTATTTACCTTAAGAAGCTCTACGACCGTTTCAGCAAATCCAACTACGTACATAGCAACCGCCACAGCGTTTGCAAAAGCAAAGATAAGTCCTATAGATCCGCCGAACTCTGGACCTAGACTTCTTGAGATAAGATAGTATGCGCCACCTGCAGGCAGAAATTATGCTCAGTGTTTGCTTATTTTTCTCACATTATACCACAGGAATCTCTACTTTAAACCTAACAAACGTAATAAAGATTAATAGAAGACACTGAAAAATAAGGAATGTGCTTTGTACCGGCTCTGGCTTCAGACTATTCTGAATGCCCTTCCACTGCAGTAATCCTTCAGGACATGCTAGTTTGCAAAACTAGATCTTCAAACAATTTTTCATGATACATAATATACGTAGGTTGCTCTGAAAGTAATGCCTCTTATTTATTTCCATTTATTTATTTCCATGGAGACTACAACAAAATACAAAGAGCGCAATGACACTGTTTGAAATAGCAAATTCTTAGCTACAGAACACTATTTTTGGATGTAGTCATCACCATTAGGTGTGCATTTTCACCAGTGATGAACAAGAGTGCATGCTGTGCTTATAAAAATTGTATCAGTGCAGGTGACCCACTGTTTCACAGGTGCTATAATGACATCATTGCTGAAATCTACAACCCAGCACTTCACTGTGCTCACTTCCAGTGTTTATAAATGTTCATTAAGCACTGACGAATTTCAATGGGTGAAATTTTTTCCATGTGGGCGAATTCACTTCCACACTTTTCCTTTGTATGCACTTCCATGTCAGGCACCATTTTGTCAGACTGCCCCTCTGCTGCCATCTGTTGCACAGCAGGCAACATGTAATGGACAGAAGGTTTATCCTCTACTGTCATACCACCAACATCTGCCTCTGACACCGTGGGCCAATATATTAAAATACAATGCATTACTTTTGGAGCAGCCCTCTACAGAGTAGAGGAAACTTCACCTCAGGATAAGTTCTACCTTACTTAGATCCATCCCAATTTAGCATGTATAATCTTATGCTGTGATACATTTTTAAAGCTCCCACAGAGAAATGCAATGAGTCATTAATCCTTTTTTGTGTGTCACCATAAATGGAGCATATTACTTTGCCAGTTAATTATTTCATCCTCTCTTACATAATATTTTTTTGCCAAGAAATGTTTAAGACTATAAATGTTTTAAATTACTGTTGTTCCACTGAGAGAGATCATCCCAAATATATTTATTTATTCTTATTTTGCTTATAACATACTTAATTCCCACTTTTTTTCTAATTCAAATCTGTAGAATTCTGTATTTTTCCTGCAATGATTTTCACTTACCTCCTCTTACTACTCCATTGGTGCAAATGGCAGACATGGAGATACCTGTTAAAGTTGTTACTACTACGCTCAGAGCAATAACTATGATTCCAAGACCTGAAAGATTCGAAAAAGAAAGTATATTCAAGTGTATTCAAATACCTGTTCTGCTTAAATGATGTAGTAAGAACTTGCTGTTTTCCACAGAGGTTTAGCATGGACTGGTTATAACTTTAAGGCTCTGAAATGTACTGAAACCTTTTTTGATAAGATATCTGATGTGTGCTTTACTTTTCCAGTGAAAATATTTGCTCATCTTCTAAGGAGGTAGCTGAAACGTAAGGGGTATTATGAAGAAGTATACTGGAAGGAATTAAATTGAAGATATCCACTGATCTGCATCAGACTTAAAAATAAGAGGAAGAGTGCGGTGCTTGTTTTGTCCAAGGATGTCCAACCTGAAAGGCTCTGAATAAGAAAGACCTGCTGAAAGGTAAGAATTAAAAAATTGCAAATCCAGATGCCACTCCTCACTCTGCATTTGGCAGGAACTTCTGAAATGTACTTCAGAGACTGAACTGAAATGTGGAATTTATGAAAAGTGACAACTCAAACATGCAGTTAATTGTGATTAGAGCTGTCTGGAATTGTTACCTCCTGGTCCTGTAGATCCATCGTTTGGTTTAGCATCCCTCTGGTTTGCATCATATGAAAAATAATACATAAAGATCTTTTGGAGCTTGAAAGCATTAGTAACCCTAAAGATTTTACCTCCACGGACAAACCCATTAGTTGCTATTGCAGAAGTTGACAGCCCAGTAATTGAGGTTACCATCGTGGCGAGGAGAATTATGATTACTCCAAGACCTGTCAGTAATAACAAGATAAAATAGTTTACTCGTGTTCCATGATTCCTACAAATCATTCTCTATTTAAATGGAATTTTCAGGCCAGAATCAGAGCAATAAACGGAAAGTTGGTTTGTTGACCATTTGGAATTTGCAGAACGCTTCCAAGGAGCCCATGTGCCAGCAGTAAATTATTCCCATCAGTCTCCGAGCAATGATGATTTCTGATAGGAGATCATCATTGACCCTAGCCAGAAGCCCCTTTATGATTTTATATTTTTCTTCAATAGCAGAGTGAAATGAGCAAGCAAGTATTCCTTGGTCTGAATGCTTCTATGTACCTTTAATATATATCCTGGCTCTTCAGGAGAAGAGATTAACCAGATTTCTTGTAAGAATGTTTCTGTCTTTCATCAGTTAGTTAAATATTGAATTGGAGACAGACCGACTGTATCGTTTCAGACAGGACAGGACAAGGAATCTATCAGGTTCAGAAACAAGGCCTGAGTGTGATCCTTCAACATTCTTATTTGCTAGGCTGTCAAGTGCCATGCTAACCTACTCTCTCCTCATCGCCTTCTTTCCCTGCAAAAAGCAATTTTACTGTAACACAAGATCAAGATTCAAAAGTGGAAATGTTGCTTCCCAGATGTCATTCACTTTAAGTAGCCTGTAATGGATAATCTTCAATAATTTAGCATCCTTTTTTAGCTGACATCAGAAAATTATATAATTAAATGGAAACAGATAAACATCTGAAGATCAATATTACTGACAAGTGAACTCAATTTCAGTAAGACTTTGAAATTTGAGTGTGTTTCCAGCTTTGTGAAACCATGCTAGGTGTCTAGTTTGCTTTAGATTCCTAGAAACATCAGTTGGAAATGAGTTCTGAAGGTGTAGAGTTCAGCCTCTCAGCCAGAGCTGAGCTATCACCAGCACTGGATTAACTCAGTGATAGCTTCAGATTGTTGGATCCCCAAAACCTCCATAAAAATCCCCCATTCTCTTTGGAGTTACATGGTGGAGTGCTGGACGACTCGCCCATGGAGAAAATATGTCCTTATGTCCTATCTGGACCTCCTGAACTACAATTATGGCCTCTGCTTTTGCTATGCTTTCTGGAAATATGGAGAAAAGTTTGGCTCTGTATTTGAAGAGTACTTTCTTCTTTCAAGTCTGATGAAGAAATAAGATACTTTCTCTCAAATTTATAGCTTATATTCCCATTTCTAGCTACGAGAGAAGAAAAAAATTGAAATAATTATCATTTGGAGAAAAATTTTGAATTAGTTCTTAGTTTTATCTGAACTTACCAACACTTATGGAGTAGCTCTTTCTGTAAAGTACAGAGGTCTTCAGTGTGGAACTGAAGATAATATATTGCCTATAGCAGTATTTATTGACCATGGCTCCTGCAAATTGGAACTTGGATCCTTCAACTGATTTCAACTAGAACTACAAATATATTGATTCATCTACGTCTCGGTTTCTAGATCAGGTTACTAACTTCTATTCATACTGTAAGGTTATAGACATCCAGCCTATGAGTGAATGTTTTTCACTGCTTAAGTTACAGACTTGTTATCACAATCCTTTGAAAACAATGTAACACAGGGATACAAATGTTTTATAGCACAACATAGAATATATGAAGTGATTTGAGACTCTAATAAATCACTTTTACCCTACTGATTTCTGAACCATTTTATAACAAGTCATACACTTATTTTGTATGTAGTCCACATTAAAAAAAAATAATAATCCCAGTGGGCATTTCTTTTGGTCAGCTACCACCACATGTTGTAGATTTCACAGGCCATGTTGTAAATGTATATGTTAATTAGGGGCACATATTTTGCTAATCTGATGAGTAATATCTGCTTGGGAAGACTTAATATTAATTTAAAAAAAAAGATTTTTTACATTTAAGAAGAAAAATGCATAAAATAATTCAAGTGACATAACCAAAACATTATTGTAATGTAATCTAGTGTAACACAGTTGTAATATTTGGGGCCACATTTTCAGTTAACATAAACTTGGTGTCTCGGTGTCTTTGGTTAGCCATTCTATGTTTAGGTACAAATACAGATGGAGAGTACCCAGATATCATGAAAATACAGGACTGGTTGTGGACCTTGATTCTTACCAGAATCAGCCTGTGCCTTTTGTCCTACTTGATGATAAACCCAGGCCCTGGATTTTTTCCTTCTTAGAGCTTTTTCCCCAAGACAGCCTATTAGAATAAGGAAATAATGGGTTTTTCTCTCTTTGGCCCAGTAACTATGGGAATATAAATGGTGCCTAGATGGTAGGTTGAGATTTAATTTTCATGTTAGTGGTACTACTATGTGAAATCCCCAGGTTATCACGATGTTGAGCTTCTATCACTGTTTTCTTTAACTTTTGGCTACAGATTTAAACTCATTGTTTACAAGACATTCTGAAAACATACTGAGAGATTATCCAAATAGAATTTGATGTTTCATTTTCAGAAGTAGTAGAAGTAACATCCTTAAATAAGACATGCAATTTTAAAAAAGCAATAGCAGGGCAATAAAGCATAGGAAAAGAGGATCTGCTTATCTGTGAATTAAATTGGTAAAATTAAACATGAAAGCAGAAATGCTACTGATGTTGGTGCAAATTAATGCTAAAATCTGATTAAAATTTAGATTGAAACCTAGGTGTATGGCTGCTAAGTAAGTTGTTCTAAAATGAATTACTCTTGCCTATGGCTATTCTCACACCTCAAAACAAAGTAATACTTCTTGATGATCTCAATAAGTTACTAAACTGCCCTTAAAAACTAATTTTGCATGAAACCCCAGAGCAAAGTCTTGGCAATATTAAGATGCAGAGTTTTCATGGCAAGGCATATACTTATGAGTGCCCTGGGCTGCGTGCTCTCATTTGATATGCATCATAAAGTCAGCAAGCACCCCTTTGTCAGGCACAGTGCTGGAGCCATGCATGGCGCACTGCAAAAGTAGGTAAAGTTCTTCCGCTTAGTTCTGGAACTTTTATTGTGTTGGCTTTTTTTCCTTCTTGTGCCTAGAGGTTTGTGGCTGGATTTTTTTTTTTTTCCCCTTAATGAGTATTTCACTTGTATCTGTTTTTTTAAAGCTCAGTCTTCCTCAAACAAAACTTATGTAAAGTTAATGTGTTTTGCTGGAAGTTCCACCTCAGTCAGGCAAAATTCTGGAGATGTTTCTGCTCAGTGTTTCATCTCAGCCAATAACAAATCAATCAGTGATGGTCTTACTCTGTCTGAATTTGAGCACTGAGTTTTGTCCAAGATGTGGTGAGTTGAGACCCAGAGGCCAGACTTTGGACTCCAGCTCATGTCTACTCAGTATTTCCATTCTGTGAGAATACAAACTGAAATACTTGCCATTGGCCCTTTGGATTGGTGCTTTTTATGATGTCTAGATGTTAATCAAAAATTAGGGCCCCATTTTAATTTTAAGCATGTAACACAGTGACACTGCTGTCATGGTTCAGTGTGTGTTTCCTCTCAACAGCAGCTATCAAAAGGAAGTTGTGCCATACAACAGTTAATGATACCTTCCTGGGCTGCTTCTAGTTGTGGGTTCTTGCTGTGTTTTGAGCTCTTTTGCATTGATTGCTCAACATATTGAATGGAGCCCCTGAGGCCCAGTCTCCCAAGGGTGCGAAGTGGGAATTGGGTTAATTAAAATACAGTAGAGAAGCAAAGGTACAGCAGGCTATGAGGTGTACTTTGTTAACAAAAGAGGTAACAAAGTTTTAATAAGTGTAGTATCTAGTGCTCTGCTATAGTTAAAAATAAAATCCTGATGAGATGAGACCTCCTTCCAATTCTGTTTTCATCTTTGCAGACAAGTGTGAAGAAGTGTTGTTTTTAATATGCAGATGACAAGGTTTGGGATTCACAGATAAGCAGAGTGTGAACTCTTACAGGTTAATTCTGTACACACGTATTAGAAATTGGCTTGAGTCCCAAAGTTTACATCTGTTACAGGATCTAAATACAAATTTCACCAAAGCTCAGAAATATTCAAATGTGATGATCATATGCATAGTTAACAGATCTATGCCTCTAAGCAGTAATTTGGCTGGTAGTCTGGAAAATTCCAATAGTTTGGAGGATTAACATATTTTACCCTGGGAAGCATTTGAAAACATTGTTTATTTCCACATGCAAATACACATCTCAGATTATATATTAATCACAGTCGTGTATAGTTTATCCTCTTTATTCTTTTCACTATTGAAAATGGTATTAAATAAGATACATACCAATTCCTGCTTGACCTACAATCCAGGAAAGTCGAATAAAAAGCATCACACCCCAGATATTGAGCATGCATCTTACCTAGGTTTTAAATAAATAATATTGCATTAGCATAACACTGAAAGTAGTGTTAATCAGAAACATGATGGTACACAATGAAGGCTCCTGGGGACCACCCCAAACATCCTTCAATTATACCTCCCTCTCTTCTTAAAAGAGCTTGATATTGTAGGACTAATCCTACATTTTATTTTATTTTATGTTTTGAAAATGCAGAAAAGTTTCTCACCAGCACACCCTTCACCCATCCAAACTTGACAAATCCTGTTTTCTTTTCTTCTTCCTTGCTGGCTGCTGCCTCATCTCCAGCAGTGCTTTCTCCATTAGCCACCCTCTCCACTGAGCCAGTGCTCACAGCTATGTTCTGAAGGATCACAGAGAAAACAAACACACTGTTGAGTTAAAAAGATGTAGAATAAGGGAAATCCAAGAAAAATTAAGCTTTACTGTCCCATGAATAGAGTGCAGTACTCTGCTGGCACCAGGCATCAACAGGTGGGCTTGCTAGCTAAGAAAAGATGATAGAATCACTTAAGCAAAGTAAATGTATCATTACCTGATAATAAATTGGTTTTATTTTAAACTCTGTTCAACATATGTTATGTTGTGTTGATATTTTAGTAGATCTCCTAATGTAATGAGGGTCTCATTCCTGTCTTTCGTATTCTGCTGCAACAATTTATGAATGTTAATAAGTGTAGAATAGAAAGGGGGATAATGACTGGCTGGTGAAAAGAGATCTACCTGCATGGCAAATAAGTTGTGAGATGAACTCTGGTATTTTCCATTGATTAATATACAAACATAATTCCAGCAGCAAATGTCCTCGAAACAGCAACACATTCTTGAAAACAATCAGAAATACTGGTGAAATGTGATTAATAATGTGGTAGATGAATAACCCTTCATGTGTTTTATTCAGCTCTTGTTTAACTGTCCTAGATAGGATTAAAAATCAGCACATTTGCCATGTAACTAGAATAAATAGCCCTGAATTTTGGATCTTTCACATTCAGTTACAGACTTAAATCTGTACTTTATCTCATCAGTTCTGTTTAGCACCATGATATGTTTCTTGTGGCTTGAATAGGAATTAGTCACAGTGCTGAGGTTTATACTTTCTGTCACTGCTGTTTTCTTTCTTGTAAAAATGTTTATACAAAGTTCTGACTGGCTTTGCACTGAATCAGAATTAGATTAACTGTTGCTAATGTTGTATGGGTCCTGTGCAAGGATCTTCAGGAAGGACTGTGTGCATTGTCACTGCCTGGCAGACTTTCAGGAGTGTGCATCACTTCTGGAGAGGAATCAAGGTGCTTTTAGGGTTTGGAGAGGGATGAAGATGTTTCCAGATTAACTAAACAAGTCAAAGAGGGGAACCATCTGTGATTCTGGGAAACAGATGAGGTTTTTAGATCTTGCTTATGTTTTAAGGCTCTTTCTGTGTTTGTACATAGACTTAAAAAAATAAAATACGGTACAGGCACAAAGACCAGTAGTATGTGATATTTATGCTCATGTTTGGATTCCTCATAGATGGGTCTCCAGTCACCACAATGGAAAATTTTAGAATGCCTTTGACACAATAAATTTAGGCTAGTGCTCACAGATGAGAAATAAGTGACTGGATAATGCATTTTGACATATACTCAAGTTGGTGAATATGGCCTTTTTGACTCTAAGCGAAATGAGAATACAAAATCTATTGAAAACCTGTGACTGAGCTCCTGAAATATTTATTTTTGACAATTCTCACCCAAAAATAACAATGCTGTGTTTGCTCTAAATGCAGTACATAATTAAAATGAATTATGGAGAATTATCAGAATAACGTTTGTTTGTTTTTTGGCTTGTTTACATACATGCTGGTTAGAATTTCAAAGACAAAAAAAAAAAGAAGTGTTCAGTGTTTGCACTTGAAACAAGTTGTTTCATTCACACTTTGAATTAATTTGTGCTCTCACATACCATTATCATAAATTATGGCCTTAAACCTTCCATAAATGCATTTTAAGTTGGTGTGCTTTAGTCAATGATTGGTTGTTTACTAAGTAGGTGTACCCATGCCCCTCATGCATGAAGTATGTGGAATAAAGTGGCAGGATAATTTGAAAATCTACGAAAATCAGAAGTTAACTTTATTGTCGTCGTTGGATTTTTTGTGTGGGTTTTTTTTTTCATTTGTTTGATTGATTGATTTTTAAATAAAAAAGACAGAAAAAATCAAACACAACATTTTCCTTTCCATGTTTCAAAACAGGTTTGCCTTCCTCTCTCCTGAGGATAAAGATGATGAGCTCATCAAGTCATCATAACAAGTGAGGAGAATAACCAAGATGAAGAAAGGTTAGATCATTTTTTATGTAGGACAAATATTAAGCCCAAGTAATTATCACCATCCATCAGCTGTGAAATAGCACTTGGACTATTTTTTAGGGATTTAATTGGTATTTTGTGGCTTAATATGTGCAAAAGCTGACATATCTTGCTAAAAGAAGATACACATTTGATTCCAGCAGTGTGGGAACTAGATATCTGAAGTTCCTTTCAGCCTGCCTTAGATTCTGACATTTGAAAAATTACATATTAAAATGTATTAAATATTAATATTTATCTTCTGAAGTTAAGCCAGCATCAAAGCACAATGGGAATGGTTATGTGATGTTTAGAAATCTGAAGTCAAATACATGCAATTTCTTATCAAAATTTGGCATTGGTTTTTGACAAGACAGCTGTCTTCAACAATTTCAGTTTCAAAAAAGCTGGGGAGAGAAGGAATTGCCTTGGGGTATGGTGTGGTAAATCCAGACTTCGGTGTAAAGAAAAAAGGATTAAAGCATCATCTCTAGATGTGCATCCTGGGATATTAGTCTAAGCTCCACCACACACACTGTGGCATTTCATCCTCTCCTTTGGGATTGCTGGAGAGCCTGCTACAGCTTCAGCTGCACATACTGCTCTCGCCTGTTAGTACGAGCTCAGGTTTTTCATACTGTCGTAGTGCTCATCTCTACTAAGCTACTCTTTGGTGATCTCAGGTTTATTTATTCTTCAGAATGCCTAAATTACCTTTGATTGCATTTTTCTTTCTGTGGTGCTTTTCATGGGGAAATCCTGAAGCACTTAGCAAAAACATTAGAAAACTAGATTTTTATGGAATCTCTCTTGAAATTTAAGGCAGACCTCAGAGCACTTTGGTATGCACAAGCAAATGGTACTTCTGGTAGTGCCTGCCACCTCCTCCTGCACTGTTTCCAGAAACAGAGCCACTATTGTAATATCCCTGTACTTTTTAACCTGGCAGCTGCTGAATTTCTTCTATCTTAGGAACTATCCTGTTCAGTGCTATCTTGAAAACACCACAAAGGTCTGTCAGTCAAAGGTCACAAAATGAGTCTGTGGGACAGACAGGAATGGACTTCAGCCATGCTAATGGTGGGTTGTTTGTTCCAGTGCTGTGGCCAGTGATTCTCAAACCAGCACATATGGGCACAGCAGATTGCCAGCATAACAAAAATCTCATTACCTCTGACATTCACCTTTGTATTGTGAGAAGCATAAGATTATTCTTCTGTAAGCTGGATAATAGATAATAGAAAACGTATGGGGACAAGTGAGCTAGACGATGCTCTTTTCTCATCCCTTGCAGTCCCAACCTGTGAAGCAATTTTCCATTCATTTTATTCCAGAATGGAAGATGCCTTCTTTTTAACCTTCTCTCAGTGAAAGTTGTAACAAACCCCAAGCAATTTGTCTGTTCGTTTAAAACAAACAAACCAATCTGCTAGCCCAAATGAGACACCCAATAGCAAAAAACCTGAATTTTCTGGTAGTGGTCAAAACTGAAAATCCCTTAATATGCTCATGTTCAGTACAAGTTCGTTTAGCACTGTGTTCAGAGCCAAAATACACTATTTTTCCCTCTACCTGCATACCATTGATGTAAATTATTTCTGTAATAGGAAGTTTCTTTTGAGCATGGAAATGTGTTTAGTTCCTTGAGTAGCTCTTACTCATCTGCACATCTGGCAGAGCAGAATTCATATTCACCCCTATTCACATCCACTTTGCATTCATTTATGGAAATCTAAGTGATTACTCAGGTAACTTGTTTCTCCTTTCTATGTAAACCATTTTATGCAGGTTTGTGGAGACCTTAAAAAAGTGGGACTGTAGACATTTAGCTGTCTTAAACAGATACTATAGAATAAGGTCCTAATTTTCCTAGTATTTTTCTGCTCCATTTCATTTATTTTTATTTAGGACAGGTGAATCTCCAAAGAAATAGAGTTTGAGTAAGATCTGGACCAAAAATAGATGCTTATCAGAATTATTCAGACATCAGAAGTATGTAAAAGACAGTGGACGGGTAATGAGAATGTTTTTTTTCTATGGAGATCTGTCATTTCAGTATTGCCTGACACAGAAAAAGAGTGAGTGGTGGGTTGTTTGTTAGTTGTTTGCTTGTTTTTTTGTCTGCCCATTGACATTTTCAGTGTGTTTGAATATAGTGGTGATCTCTTTCCAGCCCTGTCCTGACAAGCGCACAAAAGAAACTCAAGAAAGGTTTGATTTTGGTTCTGTAAGTGGGAGTATCCTAGGGTCTCTCTTCTGCTTTTTTATGAAGAATTTATTATTATAGCTCAAGGGGAAAGAATCTGATTTCATCAAAGTCAGTTGAGTATTGCAGTTATTCCAGTAATGCTTAGCAGTAGATTTTTGAATAGTTTAATTGTTTCAAAGTGCTTGATCTAGTTGTTCCTTAATAATTTTCCATGCTATTTTGCATGGAGATGATTCCTGGAGTTTGGAGTTTGAGCCTTGAAAGCTCTATAGATAGGTGAATTTTGCTGAGGCAGGATCACACATGGTACTGAAATTCTGAAATCTGATATCTAATGTTGCTAGATTATCAAATTATTTGCAGTGGAAATTTTGAATCTGCAAACTCCAAAGATTATATGTGACCACTGTATTTTCTTCTGGTAAGAAGGTATAGAGGGTGACAAACCTAAAAGCTGTCGAGCTTCATGATAGGTTAGAAGCAATTCAGCCAGATTCTTCTTCGATGAATACTTTATATGTGGTCATTCCAGAGACTCTTCAGATTTTTCCCAAAATCATTGGTACAAGGACCAAGGACAAAATTCATTCACTGAATTGGTACCTGAAAATTGTTGTCTACTTTTCTCTTTTTCCATGTGTGTTCTTGATTCCTTCTTGCTATCTGAATGGTTACTGCAATAAACAGGTAGTACTTTGATTTCTGACTGGTTGAAATTGCTTTTACTGCTCATAATATATTTTATAATAGCTGTAGCTGTATATTTTAGTGAATACAAAATTCAGGAGTTTGTGAAACTTTGTTACGCATTGATGTTAAATTTAAATTTGGAATAAATGTGAATTGTGTAATTTGTTTAAATTACGGGTTGATATTCATCGTCTGCCATCTTAAGTGAAACAGAAGAAATATGGTAGTTTTACATTTTTAGGGAAGATTAAGCTATGATTTTCTGCTAATCGAGTTCATTGCTATCAGCATTTAATAAAAATATTTGCTTTAAGCAGGTCATAGGGCAGAAAACATACTGCAGCTACCATAGGAAATACGGTGATTAGTTGTACTTTTGTCTTGGGCAAGATCCACGAATTTAAGGACCTTTTCATATTAATAAACAGAATTAACAGCCTGGAAATGGAACAGAGAAAAATCGAGTGTTTCCTTTTCACTTACCTTTGCCAGTTGTTCATGAATTTCTAATAAGCTTGGTCTGTTGAGCTTATTCCCACTGACGCTGCCAGTGTTTCGATAATAATCAATTTTAGGAACTGGATCCATGGTGTTATGGCCAAAAGTTTGTAGATAGTACATTTTATGGTGAGTATCACAGGGGTGTAAACTGGCTTCTGTTTTCTCCCCATTTTGAAGAAAATTGTCATATAATTCTCTTTTTCCCAGTCTGTAACTGATTCTCAGCCTGTTGTGTGCTTCCTCAGTAAAAGATGTTTCTTCATAATGTGGTGGGTCAGAGCCCACGTCCTCTTGGGATGCTTCATTGTTGTCATGGCTTTCATTAATTATGTTAACTTGAAACCGATTTGCATTTGGATCCAAGAATACATTTGGAGAATTATTCATTGACATCTTCAGGAATGGGACAGACTTAGGTCACTGAGTCTTCTGATCTTCTGTGGCTGCAGGTACCACTCTTCTAGCTGCAATAAAGGGCTAGTGCTGTTACAGATGAAGTCGTTGTTCTTAAAGTAATAAGCTTCCTAAGCAGTCTTCCTAAATTTGTCCACTGTGGTTCTGCCATTACAAACATTTATGAGTAAAACATTTCTGTTAACTTGCACAGTAAGGTAAATTTTCCAAAAAAAATTTCCCTCTTCTATGAGACTGTCATCCTGTGTCAAATAATCAGGAGTCCCATCAAAGATGAAATTTGTGGGGATTTTTCTATCTTAATAAAATGGGCTATTGATCAGATTGTAAGTGCTTGAAATTGTATTTCAGATACAGTACTTTTCTTAATAAGGCAAATTTTGAACTGAAGCCTGTGGAAGTGTAGGCAGTACGAGAATTACATGAAGTCCATCTACTGTTTATGTTCCACTTACGTATGGCATCATAATTCTCCCACAGTCTATAATAAGTACATTGGCCTAAAAATCTTGAATCAAACGCGCTTTTTTAAATTAGTTACAAAAGTTAGACTTCAAGTTTCAACCATTCCAGAATGGCAACAGTTTATAAGCAGAGAATTAATACACTGCAATTCATTTATTTTCTATGTAAATAAAATTAATGACATATGAAAGAATAGATCAACAGCTGAGCCATATCCAAAAATAGCACTAGGTTTGCCAAACTAAATAGCTGAAGTATAAATCTGTGCTGAGATATTAATTATTGAGAAATATTAACAGTAGGTTTAGCATTGAAAGGTTCATAGAATTTTACTGTTTTACACTTGTACACTCAAGACACTTTAGAGAGTTTGATAGAAAGTGTAGCAAGTCATAGAATCCCACAGATTAGGAGTTTAAAAGTTTTATTTAGTCCAGTATCCTGCTCAAAGCAGATTGAACACTGAATGTAAATCAGGCCTCTTAGTACTGTCATCAGTCAAGTCTCTCAATCCTGTCCTGCAAGGATAAATTCCAGAACTGATGGCAGCTATTCTAATACTCACTTGTCCTGTCGTGATTTTTTCATGTGCACCCAGTAGAACCTTCTGTGCATTATTTCACGACCATCACCTCTCACTCTCCTGCTGTGTACTTCAGGAAGAGCCTTGGTGTGCCTTGTCGGTAACCTCTCCATAGGTACTGGGGCTGTGCAATACATTAATACATTTTCTTCTGGCTAAACAAGCCCAGTTTCTTTATGTTCCTGCCCCTGACTCTGCTAGAAGCTCCCCATGTGATGCGTGCAGGTTTTCTACGTTCTCTCTTACATGGGGAATTGCAGGGGACAGGTAAACAAGCCTAGAAGCTGGCTTTCAGGTGCAGATTGATGAGTGTGTGAAAGAGGGGAATGATCACTGCGCTTGGTCTGCCAGCTATGGTCCTGTTAAAACAGCCCAGGACACTGCTTTCATTGCTCTCAGGGCATGTTGCTGACTGTGCAGGCTCATCAGTCACTGCCTGCGGTGCTGCTACCTGCCAGTGAGGTCCCATCCCCTACAACGCAGGAGATTGCTGTCCCAGGTGCAGGACTTGCATTTGTCCTTGGTGAATGTCAGGAGATTCCTGTTGACTCGTTTGCCTAGCCTGTCTAGGTCCCTCTGAATGGCAGCCTGTAACACATAATACCTGCACTATCTGCTTCCCACCTCCACTTTTCCATTCAGATCCCTCAAAAACAAGCAAATAAATAAACAAAAACCCCAAGAACAAAAGGGGTGCTAATATTTAAGGCCTTTAATTGGTTAAGTATCACTGCAGCATGTGGGATGGCCTACATGGCCCTGGAGTGGCATGCATCACCTGTTGTTTTCGAGAAACTCAGATTATATAGAAAGCAATGGCAATGTATATGTTTTCAAATTTTTTTCAAAGGAGACACAAGAGTGTGATTGTATTGACCTGTATAATTCAATAGGAGTCTGGGTCTAACAGTTTCGGCCTATTCTGACTAAAACTAACTAAAAGCCTATTTAGAAATTGAAAATTTGCAAGTTTGCATAATAGCAGAAAGCTCTAAAAACAAAATATATCTATAAAAATTATATGTGAACTGAAAATCTGGGTAAACAAGCCCATTAGAATAATTCTTTTAGAATTTTGTACTTTCAGCAAGAGGTTGGACTAGGAACCCTCAAGATATTGCTTCCAATTTAAAATTTTCTATGATTTTGTGAAATGCATTTGGCTCTGGCACTGCAAGATAAAACACTGTGTTGATATTTAGACCTTGGCAATGTGTATTTTTGTCTAAAATCGTGTATCAAAACAATAATTTGAAGAACAGATAATCAGATGTCCTCCAACTTCAGTGTGAGGTACAGCTAAGGCGTATTTCCTCCCTTCTTCCATCAGCTATAAATGATAATCTGCTGTAACCTCCCTGAAATGCAAGCACTTTACAACCCTCTCATATTTCTGTTACTTTTCCCGCTTAACATTTTGTAAGTTTCACAGCAACACGTTACATTTATTTAATTCCTTTCACTTCTGCTTTTGGATGATCCGCATTGTTATTATTACCATAATTACACATTTCTCATCACAGTATTCCTTCAACCTTTTAAAATTGTAAGAATGTGTTTCATCTTCAGGCATGAAAGAGTGAAAACAAATCTTTTGTCACTAAGGTCAGTGACATTAAGTTTGTTTCTGTCCCCATGGCTGAGTGAAATCACAATTATTTGATGGCAATGAGACTTTTGCTACCAAATAAAATAACTGTAATATCACTGTCTTATTTCCATAATGTTACTGTTTGGCTAGGAAAGTAAAACTTCTTACCTTTCTGCTGTTCTTGAAAATAATACTTGATGTTTTTCACAGTGTATTTCCAGAAGTCTCTCGACTGTTACTTGCCATTAATTTTACATTTAATATTCTATCATTATTCAAAAATTATCAGATTTACCTTATTCAGGATAATTTAACTTGCCACTCAACCTTGTGTTTTTTGGTAAGGACAAGCTGCTTCTTTTATTCATGCATATAGCATGTCCCTCACTTTTAAGTGTTTCACACTGTGCCTTATTGGTCAGATTTTTCTTCTGCTTAATATATTGAATAAACTGTCCAATCCCTTACTTTCAAAACATTTCTAGATGGTGATTTAGAGAAGCATTCTAGCTTGTTAACTATTAACCAGCAAATGTACCTATCCATTACAATTACTGGCTTTATGGTATTGCAAAATTTCCAAGGGGGCCCAAAAATACTTCTGTTATCTCCATTTCCCTCCCCGCTATGTCCGATGCTGAGCACAGATCATAATCTTATTTTTCAGCTGTGCATATGTTGTAGTGCAGATAGCAAGAATTTATAAAATGCTCAGAGTGCATTTATGCAGAAGAGGCTCCGTGAAGTCACTGGGATCCCTCCTGTGCTCTTTAAGAGACGCTGGTGGGTTTCCTTGTCCCACTTGTGGTTTTGAGCTAATTACTCCTAGCCCTGCTGAAAGTTTTACTCTGTATACTTAAGGAAAGCCTTTGAAAAATTAGGTTTTGTGCATTTCTTCTGGGAAGGTTGACACTGATGTTTTTCAGGGATACAGGGAAGACAAGAAAGAAATGGCAAAGCTTTTTAATCATAAGGAAATTTGGTAATTGCTTTCAGCAACAGATTAGGGTCAAAAACAGAAGAAGTCAGTAAGTAGTGGGGTTCTTCAGGTATGTTTGCTGTACTTGCCATGTAGTTTAGAGATAACTGAACTATATTTATCCCAGATAACTTAAGTATCTTCAGCATGCTAACCTGACAGCACAGGGCTCAGCTTTGCTGATTAGGTGTATGTAAAAAGAATGACAGTGTCAGGTCTCTGCAGGATGATCCTATCTAGCAGAACAGATCATGTGAAACAGCATATCAGTATCTGCCTTTGGTTTTATGGTTAAATTAACTAGGATAAATGCAATATACTGAATCTCTGAGAGTCTGGCACTTTTTTCTTTGGCAGACTCTGAAGCAGTTTTAAAGCTCTTGCATTCATACAATTATTTATAATTTAGATAAGCCAGTGCTGATAGGTGTTGCCTGTACCTATTCTTCTTCAGACAGGAGATTGTGTCCTTCCCTGTGCAATCTGGTATTTCATGTTCCAAATGGCATTTGAGGTTCACTGTTTCACTGGCTGCCTCTGCCTAATATACACAGCAAAAGGAACTACATTTTGCATGTGTATTATGTGCAAAAGAAACCAATCTCTGTAACTGGTTTCTGTCTTTATTGCTTGTTGCAAAGAGAGCTGTTTAGCAAAGGTGGCAGTGCATAAAATTTTGTTGACAACTTTCTTAAAAGTGAAATTGTATTTCTGTCAAGTACTATCATACTTGCTAAACAGCTGTGTATTTGAGGGTGACCTTGTGGTTTTAGTCTCCACTTTCACTGTCAGTTCTTCTGTCTTGATAAGATTTCCTGTGACCAGTTTTCCCATTTGACACTCAAGATTATACGCTGTGCACAGATGTAGGAACACAATGAAAAGAAAAAGCTGAGGAGAGGAGCCAGAGGGTACAAAGATTTGCACGTAGCTCTTGGACCCTGGGCACAAGTATGTGCAGTGTGTCTCTCTGTTTGCCATGACAAGTTGGTCTAATTACTACTGGGAGCTATTAATCAGACAGAACAGATTGCAACTAATAGTACAACAGGTGAAGTTCCAGTTTAAACTGACTGATCTTCTGTACCCAAGGAGAGTAAAAATTGACACGCCTTGACCAGTTCAGTAGGATTATCAGGTTAGTTGCATAATGTTTACTTGGTCTCTTTCACCTTAAGGTTTTAACTCCCTGACATTGGGAGAGTAGAACTGTGGTGTTCTTAATTCCTACTGGACTTTTGAGTAGGTAATGTACTTTGAAATACTGCATGTGTAGAATACAAAATATTTTTAATGATGTTTGTTTCCTTTCCACTAGTTCCATTTGTCTTTCCACTGCTGTAGAATAGAAGGAAGACCTGTTCCATCAAGACATACTGTCAGGTGAGTGGGAGGAAATAGAAGTATGCATTGTTTGCAGGAGACCACTTACATGTTTCACTCAGGAGTTGCAAAGTACAGGTTCCTTACAAACAGTAATTAGTACAGCACATTCTCTTCTTGAGAGGCAAGAATTGAGTTAGCAGTTGATTCTCCTCTCATCTCAGCAATATAGCACATACAAATGGGCTACTTCTGAGTTTGCAATAAACATTTATTTAACAAAATGAATGCCACAGATACCAACACATCTCCAAAATGTACGTATGCATATGTAACAAATGTACCAACAGTTGGTTTCCAAAATGAAATCAACATCAAATTTAAGGCAGGATATCATGTGACTTTTCATGCAAGAGCATATTCAAAGGTCCCTTTATCCAACCCCTCGACTTCATCTTCCCATGTTGAAGAAGGCATACTACTGTAGGGGTCTAGCAAGATTTTGAAGCATCTGATAATTAGAAGTCCTAAGAAAACACACAAAATCCCCACAAAGGCGAAACCAGTTTTTTGCTCCAAAGTCAGAGGGAAGGCAGACATTTCACTGACGCTCATGCTGGCTGAAGTGTTGCCGCAGTAATTACTGCTCATCATTGGACATCACATCTTGGTGACTCTGTGGGATTTTCACCTCTATTGCTTCTTTGCCTGCATAGAAAAGTGAAATCAGTTACTAAATGGGATGTGTATGTCTGAGCTCTGTGGCATATGAACAGTTTGAAATCAAAAACAGCTTGGATTTTTGTAGTGTCCTGTTGTTTTTGTTTTTTTTTTCACATTTAAGTTAATGTGATAAAATCGAAACTTTCAGCTCCTACGTACCATCCACTTACTAACAGCAGACTCACAATTTGCTGGCGTTCTATCTCCTCAACACAATGATCTCACACATGGCTGTTGCAAATAGCATTTTGTCAGACTGGGCATAAGCCTGCAGATTTTAATTAGACAATACTCACAAGGTATCCGCCTGGATAAACTAATACATTTTCTGGAATGGCTTTGCCTCAGTCCTTAATCTAGTCCTTAAACTCATATTGATCTCAAAGGGAATTTCAGCCAAATAATATGAATTTTGGTCATGTAATTTAGCTTAGAAATCTAAATAAATAGGTATGACTTGCAAAATAAAATGGTGTGTGCAATTCTAGTCTTGGGCTCCATTTTGAGCTATGCAGGAATTGGAAGTGAATATATTGGTAGAACTGCTCCTTTACCTTCCTCTACACACGTCCATGCAGTGGGTGCCACTCGTATGTGATCCGAGCGTGCCTAGGGGCATACACTGTTGAAACATATGTTTGAATTGACCATTTGAGCCACTGTAGTGATGTTGCAGCCATGTGCCCACAGTATATATGTCTTATATACGGGCATACGGTATGTACGTCTTCATGTAACAAAAAAAACCAACAGAAATCACAATACTCTCTTGTGTGCGAGGAAAAATTAGTGCGAGGAAGAAGAAATTATGCAAATTCCCTCCCCCAACTCTTACTCTCATTTATTTTTTCTCCTTAGTCTCAATATTTTCAGACATTTCAAGATGAGCTTAGAATGTGCTGAGCTCAGGGGATTGACCCACCCTGCCATCACCACCAGGAGACTTTTGTGTATTTCCAGACATGAAATACTTTTGTTTTTATAGTTTTAAGGTGATCTGATGTATAGATTTAAGTTGGGGGGCGGGCGGGGAGGCAGAGGAAGCTGTTTTGCTTTATTTTGGGTGTTCTGTCAGATACTGAAATCCCCTCTCTCTTAAGTCTCAATAGACAGCAGGAAGACTGGAAGGCCTGGGACATCATATCTACCAAAGGACAAAGGCATTTTTATTCTAAGGCTAGAGCTTGGGGATTTTTGGCTCTTGTTAACACCTATTTAACTAACATGCCTCAGGGGAAAACTCTTTTTGTTAACAATTCAACCACCTCCTTCCCCAGGGATTTCCAGGCATCCATTTATTTCTTGGCAGAGTAATTAGGCCACTGGAAGCTCTGTGCTGCCATGACTACACTGATACTGGTACCTGCCCTAGCCAGTTCAAAGAGAGCTCCAGTATCTCTACTTGATGCTGCACTATAGCCATATCTTGACTAAGTCTAAAATTAATAGCAACAGAAGTAAAAACAAGATTTAGTATTCCTGAGAATATCAAAACAGGCAAAACTTTTATGCTGTGTATGTCTCCTTTCTTATTTCAGAAATTGGTGGGATTTTTGTACATGTCATCTTAAAGAATGAAAATTTTAAAACAAAGATGAAAAGGATGGGACACAACTCTTTGTTCTTCTCTTTATGCATTGATCCTCAACATAGGTATTAAATAGTGTGATTTTCTATTACTTTCTGTATACATTTTCTAGAGCATACAAACCATCTGTTCTATAGAGCTGTATGTGATCCTTCTTTTGAATGACACTCTGCCCTTTGGGTCAACACTGTTTTAATTCCTGTTAAGTTGAAGAAAAGATCTGGATATAGCCTACAAGAGAAGTAATGTCAACAGTAATCAATATTTACTTCTGGAAATATAATAGCACATGCTGCACAGGTTTTCATTGTTTATCCTTCCAGTTTTTCTGTAAGTCTGACCTTGTGCAGAAAAGATATCACAAATTGGTGTCAGAAGTCAGTTGATTTGAACAAGAGCCAGTCAAGAAAAGTTATCCTTCCAGAATTCCTAGGACACTGGATTATAAAAACTAAATGAAAGGCTTGTATGGGAAAATGAAATGTAGATGCTGAGGAAGACAGAGCTCACACCTCCCCCCAGATCAAATAACCCAAACAAAACAACACCACAACTAAAAACAAATGAAAAAACAGCAGAGAATTGCTATCTTGAAAGGTACATAGAAAAAATCTTAGGGATGGCCATGGGGAGCCCTACATTGGAGCTGAATCCTGGGAAACGTCACACTCATTTTGCAGGTTATGCACTTAAATTAGTTGGATTTGTTTGTTTATCAGACACTGTGGGACAAATCTCTGCAAGGTTTGACTGACATGGAGTGGTTGTCTTAGTCTTACTTGGCAAGAGTTTGTCTGAAATGGCTGCATGAGAAAACAGCGGGTATTTTCTTCCTGGGGAAATGAGATCTGGGAAACTCCAGTACACGGCTTTGTGTGCTTCTTTCCCCTGTCCTGAATTTCATAACTTGTAATTGAACCTTTAAAGTTCACAGAACATTCTGCTCTAATTACATATCCCCAAAACTGTGGTACCAAATTGACCTTGAGTGCACTTCCATTGTTTTCACACTTTAGTGCTGCATAGAGGTTAGATGTCCTCTCCCAGTTAGTCAGATATCCTTTCAGTTGCTGCAGAGTATGTGTCAAATCATGAGTCAGAAGACTGTGAATGCTAACTAACATGGCCTGCATCCAAAAATTCTTGAAGATAACCTCTAGGGCAATGTGATGGGGACAGGCATTAAATCAGTTAGAATCTGCAGAGTCATTTTGTAGGGGCTGGCTTCAGACTGATGTCTCCTGACTTTTTTATAGGTGAAGACCACTCATCCTTTGATTTACTGCCCGTATAAAAACACTGGCATAAAGAAAGGCTCCTTAACATCTTGCTGTGAGTAGAAAGGCCATTGGAGGAGGCCCTTGTGAGACTGGAACAGCGAATCTAAGAGAAAATAGCAATGAGGAAAATAGCTTGGCACAGAGACCATTAAGGTAAGGGGAATGGAGGTGTGAGCTGGGGATGCTAGCTGTACATGTGTGGGATGAACAGCAATACCATGGCATTAAGCACGGAGAGTCAGCTGGAAGAAAACTGCTGAAACTCTTACTAGTCTAGTGGATCTCCAGACCAACTCTGCCAGTGTTTGGTGTTGATTGAGATTCCCAGTCCCAGCTCTTTGGTCACCTTTTTCAGATCCTCACGTTTTGAGAGACACTGAGAAGATTAAATAATTCTGGACTATCCTGAGAAAGGCAGGAATGTTTTGAGTTTCATCCTTTCTCCCACAGAACCCCCGTGGGGTTCTGGTTTGGTTGGTGATTTCTTGGTTTTGTTTTGTTTTGTAGTGGCTCAGTAGTGTAAAGAAGTACCTTTGACAGCTGCTTAAACTGGAAGCATTCATCCTATTGGCAGGATTAAGCCTCAGGTCCTGAAAACTCAGTTCATAAACCAGAGCGTGTTACAGAATTCACTAAATCAGTTGCCATCTGTTCTCCCTTTAGATGTGCTGCAGGTCCAGCTGCTGACGCTGGTCATTCTAAAGGCACTTCAAATAGTTTCAGTCCAAGGTCTGCGTTTCTGAGCGACAGCAAATGTAACTTGAAAAGGTGTTTGTGTGCTTAGGGACAGAAACTGGCATTTTTGTGCTCAACTACTTGGTCAAAGAAATCGAATTTCAGGAATTGGGCATAGGAGGTGGTAGGGTAAGAAGATTATCAACGAAGAAGACCAAATGAAATAGAGATCAGCATGAATTTGGAATTTTCCAAGGGATCTAAACTGAGTTAACAACACATGGCCAGAAATGCTGCAGAAGCAGCTCTGAGCACACAGCCAACCTGCCATGTTCATGCACACACTGCATGCCTGTGTTCTGTACATTGCTGGGGAGAAAACTGCTTGCTCAGGGTGAGGTTTCTGAGGCAACAGACAGGTGGGTGTAAGGTGGGAAGGCCAGGGCACCGATGTCCAGCAAATGGAGCACATTTAACTTTTGTGTGAGTGTATCAAAGCATCCCCCGACATGCAGTGTTTTTGCAGCATGTAATTCAGGGTAGAAACGACACTTTTCCACATAAACTGCATTCTCCTGCAGAGAAGCAGCAGCTGGGCAGTGACATTTGCAGCCTCCAGGCAAGCAATGAATTGCAGAAATGAGATTTTATCCTTAGTAGATAGACAAGGCTGGAGTCTCCAAGGAAAAAGAGACCCTGCGCTATGCATTGTGCTGTGAATTCGCGGGTATGCGGCCAAGGTCCAGATAACAGAGGCAAGAAAATAAAACGTTCACCGGTGCCACCCTTAACTTGCGAACGTGGAAAACCGCTACCTGTTTCCCTGGGGCATGCAGGCTACGAGAACTGCAGGACACCGAGCACCCGCCGAGCAATCGTTGCCCGCCGCTCCATGCGCAGCCTGCGCAGCCCCTACTTTCTCCGGCTCCGCGTTCCCCCGGGCGCCGCCCGCAGCCCGGGGCTCTCAGCCGCCGGCACGGCCCCGCCGGCACAGCCCCGCCGCCCCGCCCCGCCCGGACCCGCCGAACCGCCCGCGCTACCGACCCGTCTCCTCCGCGTTGCCCATGGTGGCGGACGGCGGAGCTCCGGGCCCGGCCGGCCGAAGCCCAGGTGGGAGCCCCGACGGCTGGCACTGCTCCGGCCGCTGGGGCTGCGCGGAGTCCCGGGCGGCGGGGGCGGCTTGGCCGCGTTCCCCCTCGCCGCCCGGCGCCGCGACCCCGCCGGGTGCCGCTCGAGCCGCCCTCGTTAAAAAATTAAACGCGGCCGCCGCCGCCTCCTCCTCGCCACCCGCCCCCTTCCATCGCCGTTCGGCCCGTTGGCGCTCCCCTCCGACCCCCCTCGCGCGGATTAAACCGGGGAGCGTGGAAACTTCCTGCAAAGCACTACGTGCGGCGCATCGGTAAGCGGCGCCCTGCGGGGGCGGCCCTCCCCGCGCTCAGGCTGCGGTGCCGCAGCAGCCGGGAGCCCTGCGACCTGTGGAGCCCGCGCGGGCGGCGGGCAGCGCCGCCGAGTCGCCGTGCGCGGGGGCCGAACGCCTCTTCCATCCGCCGCCGCCGCGTCCTGCGGCGAGGGCTCGGTCCCTCCCTGCAGCTTCGGCGGTAATAACGATTAAAGTGCGGAACATGTGGCGACATACGGCTGGGGCCGCAGCCTGGCTCTCGCTTTATAGCTTTTCATTAGCCGCGTTTAGCTGATGCTGATTGTGTATTAAAGAGGCTTCGGTTTGCGGCGGCAGCAGGTGTTTAAGGTGGATAAGGAAAGAGGATTTCTTTTCCCAAAGCTGGATCTGTGTATTGCACTAATAAACAGCAAATCTGTTTTCAAATGATAGTGATGCGGTATTTGGATGCCCTGCAAGGGTGCACGTGGGCCGGTGAGACGGCACTGTATTTAGTGCCAGGCACAAAGAGATTTGTTGAAGGCTGCTGTAGAACCGTTGGAAGAATTTGTTCTGCAGAAAATAATTTGAAAACCCCGCGTGTTTCTTACTGCATGCAACAACACTACGAGAGGTTAAGTCTCTTTTATCCTAATACACACTGGGAAAAAAGTTTTGCGTTACCAGGCATTTTAATAGCTGATTGTACTGTTGTGCCTGCAGTTCAGCACTGGCCAGTCTCAAAGCACGCTGTGTCCCTCTGGTAGAACCAATGGTTAAACGGATGGTTAGCCGTGCGCTCACTAATGATTGCTAGTTTGATCAGCTAATGTTGCAGTGTCAGTAATTTGGTAAACAATGTCTGTTGCTGAAATTACAAGCCAAGCTAATTTTTGAAGTGCCTCTCATATTTAAAGACCCATGAAGAGCTTATAAATAGATCGTTTCAAATGGTATGACTGTGCTATCAGAATATGTATATGAGGAGCCTCTTCTGTTCCTAATGAGCTCTAGATTTCTTTTTTAGCCTTGTCCCTGATTAACTTGGGGCCCATGAAGATCTCTTGCTAAAGAGGAATGGCCATGGTTTGGGATGTGGGGATTGGCAAAGACACAAGGCCCCTGTCCACCCTATCCCCACCTAACACAACTAGTTTGGGAGAGTGGCAGGTATCCATTTTTTCCTGATAATCATTGAGCATTGCTGTATTTGGAGAACCTTCCTGTAAGTAGGCCTTTTCTCCTGGAAAAGATTGAGTTGTAGTATCTCCCTGCCCTTAAATGTATTATATTTTCCTGTCATTATTCTTATAGAGGTGAATTTAAGAGATTTTGTGTTTGGTTTTTTGTTTTTGTTTTTTAGACTGTGAAGTCACTGTTTCTCTTGTACGGCAGAAGTTGTTGAAATTGCGTGATCATTTTTAGGAATCTGATACTGACTGTTCAATTTAAAAGAGCTTTCAGTTGTGCTGAAGATCCACTTTTGGTGGATATGACAGTGGAACAGAAGCTGGCAGCCACAGACAGAGAATGAGGCTCCTTCTGCCACCAGTTGTCATCAGACAGATAACATTTTTTTTGTTGCTGTTGGTCATTTGTTTTTTTGTTCGTGCTGATACATTTTAAAACAGAAAAAGCAATGGAATAACTTAATTTATTCCTGTATTTCATCCTTTCTTTCACTTAAGGATCACTAATTTTTTCTCATTAGGATCCAGACAGAAGGCAAATGAGATAGCAGTGTATGTGCCCATGGAGCATTCTGAGACAAATGGAGCAATCGCTACTTTTCACTTTCTGCTTCTTTACCACGCCCATCCGTGTGTTCAGCAGAATAACAACTGTTATCAATGACTTCAGTCATATTTCAGATTGATTTGATCCTTATGTTAGGGAGTGTCAAGTGTGTTTTCAATGGGGAGCCCTCAAACAGAAAGAGAGATGTTATCATCGGTGATTTGGTACATTGCCCCCACAAATGGAACTGACTAATTTTAGGCCGGCCGCTTAAAGCCAAGTGGGTGCCAAGGAGGAAAAGGCAATAGGGAGCTCTTTGAGCTACTGTGTGTTAGGACTTCTTAGTGTTTAAGGATCATTTGAGTGGTGCGTCAATGAAATGCAACTATTTTGAAGGATAACTAACTCCATTGTAGCACCTTTTCCCTGTAGCTTCAAAGAGCTTTCTGAGTGTTCCTTCACATACAAACAAATCCTCTAGAGATTCAGAACAGGCTCACGGAAGGGTAGAGCCACTGAAGAGCACTGTGCAGAAGTATCGTTAAAAACACATCAATTCACAACTCCCCTCATCAGCAAATTCAAGCAAGTGTAAACAAGTTCATGAGAAATTTATCAGCTGAAGACAATAATATATGGGGGAGATAAAAGCAGTAATAGAGTTGGGGGAGGGCATTGAAAAATGGTTATATATAAATGCATGCATTGAACAGAATTGCAGATGGAAAATATTTTACATAATTTATTCCAGGGTTCTTAATGTTTTAAAAAGGATGAACACCTTTGTTCTACCATGGTGGCTTTTTCGTTTGTTTGCTTGTTTGTTTCATCCAAAAGCCGTGCTTTTACCAGATACCGACTACATCTGCTGCTTACATGTCCAGCCTGCAGTCCTGGGGATATGTAGGGTACTGCCAAGAATGAGGCAGAGAAACAATTCTACACAGCAATCTCCCTGTGTAAAAGATCTGAGTGGGCTTACAAGGGTTTAGGGATTGGGAAACTGAGGCAGGTTGAGTGTTAGTGTTGGGGAAGGTGGAACGGTGTGTGCATACAGTGAGCAGCAACAGTGCCACCTGGTGTGATGGGCCAGGAGGGGGGCTGGGTCCCTCCTCCGCTGAGCTCAGAGGAAGCCCCTGGCCAACAAGGAGAGGGCAGAGGCTTCTAAAGCCTTAGGTGGGATGGGTTCCCTTTAAACCTGCAGGAGGTATTTCCTGCCTCACCATGAAAAGCTGATGGGTATGTGAGGGGCACTCAGCCCCTCATTGAAGACTACGTGTTGTGGAAGGAAGGACCAATGTGCAGATTGCTCAGTTTTGTTTTCTGTAGTAATTTCAGTAGCTAAAGAAGTGATCTGGGGAGAGTGGGGGTGATGTGAATTGTTTCAGTATAGGACCAGTAAAATTGCTGTCATCGTCTGATGTTGTTATGCAGCCTTCTGAAAAAATGGGTGATTAGATTTAGGCTCCCAAGCTGTGGTTAAGGGTTGCATAACACCGGGAAAAAAATGATGATAATCTATCGTTTAAAGATTTAAACCCCCACTAAGGGAAAAAGTAGTTTTATCCTTGCAGATCAAGTAGGGCAGGGCTCCCGTTTGTCACTGATGCCAAGTTCTGGGCATAGGATGCTGCGCTGTTTTTCTGGTTATGAGTATACAACAGACTGAACTAAAGTGTCAACATGCAGTTTCATTCCTGTGTCAGGCATCCGTACGCTCTCTTATCTGGGGGAACTCAGTCAGTAAGTGCTGTTGATTTATTCTGGTCGGGGGAGGAAGAAAGTCAGAAAAGGCAAACTTCTCTGCGAGAGGGAGCAAGAGAGGCAGCGGTCGGCACCGCAGCTGCAGGTGTGAAGGTCTGTGCAATAGGTGGGCTCTCGCTGTGCAATAGCTGGGCTCTGCTCTGTCACTAGAAGATACCTGCAGGCACACAGGCTGTTGCGTTTGATAGCTTGCCCTTTTGAAGTGTAAAATGTTTTCTTTTCCGGAGTTAAAAACCACCACATTTCCCAGACTAGGAAGATAGTATTTAATTGCAAAAGAGAGCATTTAGGGAAGATATTTGTTTTACTTCAGGTCCTGTAGTAAACACCTCTGTAAAAGAGGGTTTCATTTACAGAGTAGTTATTTATTTCTTTTTTAAGCGCGGAGTAAAGCAGTGTATGTTAGGTGCAGTCTTAGGCAAGACAAACTGGTTTGGAAATACTTGTGGCTTTGCAGAAAGGAATCTTTAAATGAACTGCAAACGATAACTGGTTTAGGAAGTGTATTTGTTGCTAAAAGCAATTCTCAGGGTTTTCTTAGAGGAGGGACAGGTTTAGAAAATGCTAAGCGTGTTTTCATGCCATAGCAAACAAACAAGAAAAAATATGTGCCATGCATATTTTCACCATACATGCATCATATAGGTGGGAACAATAACTGAAAATAATCTTTCATGGAAAACACTCTCAAGATGTAAATATGTGAATCTGAGGAGTCCCATTCTCTCACATCACGTACAAACTGACTTTTAGGAAGATAGAACTTTTTTTGCAGTTGCCACCTGATGAAATTGTTGCTGAACTGCTTTTGATCATGGCTTAAATTCCAACAAAATTAAAACCAACACTGAGATCCCACTGAGTGTGGGGTCCCAACACTGAAGATGCAGAGCACAGCTGGGCAGGGCTCTCAATAGCAGAGCGCAGCCACTTGGGCGTGGGAATTGCTTCCTTTCAGCATGTAGAACCGAGAGCAGTAAAACGTAATGATAGCAGTAACTATTTCAGTTATTGCAATTGTCACAAACACCGCGTTATTTTTCTAATTGATGTGTGAACACTGAACTCTTTAATGTGAACTTTTTAACCTTCATTGGGTTATGTGGGAGGGGGCTTCACAGCATTTGAAAATCTCAGGTGTTACCAACACCTGGTGTGAGGACTGACGGACAAAAGAGAGTCCTGGAAGCTCAGAAAGAATTTATTTCCAACACCCGCGTTTGCCCAGACGTGACCGAGAAACGGGAAGCACGGCCGGGCCTCGCTGGGCGGGGCGGGCCTGGCCGCCGTCGCCACGGCAACGCCGTAAGCCGCCGCGTCCCCGCCTCCGCCGCAAACCTCGTTCTCGCGAGACTTGGCCGGCCCGGCGCGGCGAGGCCGAGGCGTTCCGGGCCGTTTTCAAACCGACGGTAGCGGGGCCGCGGCCCGGCCACGAAATGGCGGAAAACGACAAGCCGGAGGCTGCGGCTGCCGCGCTGCAGCGGGGAGCGGAGGAGGCCGCCGTTGCCGGCCAGCAGCCACCGCAACAGCAGCAACCGCCACCGCAACAGCAGCCGCAACAACAGCCGCCGCAACGTGAGGAGGCCGCGGCGGCGACCGAGAGCGGCGGGGGCAGCGCAAATGGCGTCAAAATGTGTGTGCCGGGCCGGGCGGGGGGTGCGGGGTGCGGCGGGCCGCCTGGGCCGCGGCGGCGGGAACGGGGTCGGCAGGCGGCTGGGCCTCTTCCCCGCAACCCGCCGGGCTCCTCCCCGTCGCGGGCCGCTCCGAGGCTGGAGAGCCGCCATCCGTGTGAGGCGGCCCGGGCCTCGGCGATCTCGGGTGTCTGCTCTGGGAGCTGCGGTGCGGGGCCGGAGGCCGAGCGGTGGGCCTGGCCTCCGGGGTGCTGTGATGGGCTCTGGCCCGGCACGGTGTGGCGGGAGCCGTGTGCAGAAGTGTGCTGGGGTGTCTGTGTTTGTGTTTGCTTTTCCAGACGTGCTGCGCTTTGTAAAGCCTTTGGGCTTCTCCTTTTTTGTTGTTTGTTTTTGTGGGAATGCTGAGAAAGCCCTATGGTGACTTATTTTACACAACATGCAAAAAAAAAACCCACAAACTTTTCCTGTAAAAGACAAAACAAGCATATACAGAGTATGTAAGCTGTCTCTTTTATTGTAAGTCCAAAAGGAACGTAGTGCAGGAAAGCCAGAAATGCCAGGTCTTCAGAAAAATGCAGTGAATGGCCTTGTATGGGTTTGCTTGCTTTTTATGTCAGGCTTCAAGGGTTGTAATTCTTTAGATGAAGTAGATTTTGGCCTCTTATTGTTGAAGTTTCAGCTCCTCTCACAACTTCGTTTGCGTCTTACAGGCAAAATATATGTTTTAGGAGGCCTTGTGTTAGAATACATCAAGGCTGTTGGAATCTGGGATTTTTTAATGTGCTCTGTGCAGCCCAGATGCCTTTACTTGACTTTCAGGGAAGTTCAGAGCTCTGCATTTCAGTAAAACAACATTTCTTTTGTCTTTTTTTTTTCTTCTCCTGAATCTGACCCTCAGCATTCAGAGTATCTTAATTATTCTACCTTGACCAGAAGATTGTGACCTTTTTGCATTCTTTAAGGCATGAAGTATTTTATTGCCTGTTGGCATTGCTATTGTTAAAATTATTTTTACGTGTCCCTTCTCCATTCAGCAGTTTAATTATTTTCCCTTCAAAATTAATTGCATGCAAATAAAAAATTCCATCAGTCTGCAAGATAGGAATCAACAGGGTCTAGTCTGAAAATAACAGGACGTTCTTGGTAACACAGTTTCAAATCCTAGTGTTTTGTGTACAGTTTCTAGTCTTTCCTGAAACAGATATACAAAGGATGAAGCCATCATCATGGAGTTGAACTGTGCTGCCTATTTCAGTGCCAGGTTTGTTTAGTGCTCAGATTGAGTTGAAGAGGAATCATGCTTTCAGCTTGCCCACCTCCCTAAATTTATTGTATTGAGCAGCGGATCTGTTGAACTCAGTAAACTTGAACTGATGTATTCGTAATAGAATCACGTGTTCAGTTGTAAGTCTGCATTTCCATCTCTGCTGAGCTTGTTATCTGTATGGCTATACAGATGCTTATGTGCAGAGGAATGAAGTAAACATGAAAATGTTTAATTAATTAATTAACTTCACAAAACGTGAAGAGTAAAAATTACTATTGTTTTTTTTTCTTTGAGAAAATGGCAGCTCATAGTTTCCTAGCGTGTCTGTTCTGTGGCCTGTAGGTAATGAAGGGGTCATTGTTTTGAATGTCTTCTTTTATTGAAAGTACTTTTCATGTGAGAGCTGCAACCACAAAACGGACTCTACCTCCAGATTGTTCACTCGCCCATTGATTTTGGCAGATGAATTTTGTACAGATTGATTATTTTTTTTTAATCTCTATTTTCAGGAGACTATTTGTGATTTCTAGACTAAATGAAGTGTTTTCATTTTCCCAGATTTAAGAGTTTATTGCATCCTCTCTGCTCTCCTATCGGTTCATACAGTCAGTTGTCAGAGCCAGGGGATTCTCTCTTTGGAGACCTGGCACTTCCTGTGTACCGCATTGAACATGCGCAGGCTGTTTCATAATCCTTTAAGCAGGAAAGAGCTTAAAAGGCTAAAGAGAATCTGTTGGTCTAATCCTGAAAACCAAGGAGGAGCTCTGGTTTTACTGAGGGTATCACGGTATATCAGTTTTGTCTTCACGAGTGGAACTGCCTTGGAATGAACTGGACTGACTGGAAAGCTGAAACTCGACTCTTTCCCTCTTGGATCCCCCTTGCTCCTACCTGTTCCCTGCGTTGTCCCACCCATTTCCCTTCATTACACATCCACCCAGGAGATACAGTGCCATAGCTGACAGGGTGGTGTGGAGGAGTGGTGGTGCAGTGGGAGCTGGAGAATGCTTGAGCTAGATAATGTGTTGTTGACTTGAATGTTTTAAATTTTACAAATTCTTAACCCAAGCGGTGTCCTTGCATTTCTCAGTTGCTAATCCTCTTTTAATCCGCTTGTAAACACAAGGACTGTGAGGTTAATATCATATGAGTACTTCAAATTTGAGAAAAAGTTGCGAGAGAAAAATGTGCATGTTTGAAGTTATTCCTCTCTGAAAGGTGTCCAACTTTGAGTAGATAATACATTTAACTTAATGAAGGGCCATTTACGTATGTTCTGAGTGCAAAACTGTCACTTACTCACTGTTAATAATTATGCAAAAAGAGCTGAAAATAATAATTTCAGTGCATAAAGGTTGGCAGTCTTGCCATGTGCTATGGTTGTAAAACTAAAATGTTGTTTTGTTTGGCTCATTTTACACTAGGAACCACCTGTAGTCAAAGTGAAATCAAAGCAAAGCCTTCTGAAAAGCAGGAGGAATTGTAAAGATAGCGCTGTTAATTAAGAAAGAGGGTTCACTGTCCGTCTCTTTAACAGTCTTCTGTGAGACACTGCCATGTTCTCGTTCTAATTTGAGTGGCTGGTGACAGCTCTTTAATATAAAAAGTCCTTTTGCACATGCTTTCAAGTTTATTGTTAACTGCAGTGAGATTTGAACGAGTCACATACAGCATCTGCTTAGTGGGTCGTGTTTGTTTGGCTTCGTTACTGGAGGCTTTCAGTGCAGTGGTTTGGGCGCCTTGATCGTCTGTTACTGAACACCTCACCATAGTGACACTTTCTCAAGTGCTGAAGAGGTTTGGCTTTTGGTTTGGGTGTTTTATCTAATTCTGTACATAGAATATAATTGTACCGAGGTTGTGAAATGTGCTGCATGAGAGGAGAGGAAGCATGCTGTCCTAAGAATATGAAATGTTTTTAAAAAGCAGGCAGCTGTTGTTGCTCCATTTTTGAAAGGCAGAGGGCAAGAAAGAAAGCTTTGTTGTTTTTAATGGATGATTCCTGGTGACTTAATTAGCCTTAAAGGCAAAGCATGTCTTAATAAGCCTATTTCCTATGCGTTTAGAATGTTTTCAAGTTATAGTAGTGTTAAGCAGTGGAAATAAAAAGAGCGTTTGTTCTAAGTTAAGTTCTAATTTCTCTAAAAGCAGTCAGACAAAATCTATGGATAAAAAGTATTTGTGTACAAAATAAAAGGTAATTTGCCTGCCGGGGTCGATTGTATGCATTTATTAATACACTGACTGAAGTATACCAAGCTGTTCCATAAATTGGATCTTTTCAACTCTTGTGTGGCAAATATGGTGCAACTTTGCCAAATATGAGTTGAAGTTCTTTGAAGTACCAAAGTGTGGATGCTGTAGGCTATTTTTCATCTGATTTCTTGAATTTTGATCTTTGTAGTAGTTTTATAGCACCATGTTCCTCAGTATTGATAGACTTAATGGAAAAGGGATGTAACTGAAGTAGCAATATATGATTTCTGAACTTATAATAGTGCCTAGATCTCTTGTAACATTGATTTTTGTTCTAGGTAAAGCAACCTATTTTGAAACTACACTGATAGGATTGATGTATTGTTACTTAAAAGGAGGGCAACATCCGGGGAGTTCTGATAGCATAGAGTTATAGAGCTGGATGTGTTGGTGCTATACAGTTTTGTAATTCAAGGTGAGACTAATGTTCATTTATGTATTTATTTGGAATGTAGGGATAATGATGAGACGGCAAAAGAAGAGAAGGCACCAGTGAAAGAGAAGCATGCAAAACCGAAGGCAATCCCTTCTCTTGGAAACAAGAATAGATTCCACCCCTATTCAAAGGAGAAGAACGCAGGCAGTGCAGAGAAGAAGGCTATTAATCGTAATAGAGTTTTCATTAGCAACATCCCATATGACATGAAATGGCAAGCTATTAAAGATCTTATGAGAGAGAAAGGTAACTTATTCCTTATAATACACTCCACGTAGAAAGGGAGGAAATACAACATATATGTCCTTTGAGCCACACAGATTTGATTTGACTTTTTTTTTTTTTTTTGGCCTCTACTTGGTACATCTATCTCCCTTCCCCCTCTTTCATCCGAGACAATTGCATTGCAGAGTAGGACTGGTAAACAAGGTATTCACAATCTTCTGCCATTCTAGTGTGACAGTAGAGAGTATATGCATGACCTCATGTCTTCTTAAAGAGATTGTTTCATTTAGTTGTAGTCTCGTAGATTTTCTTTAAAGGGCTATTGCATCTAAGCAACGCATCTAGTGTGTTAACATATAATACAGGATGTCTTTCAAAAGTTGTTTTGTATTGGTGGAATCTGGCTGTGGCATTAACTTTGTCTGCATTGTCACTACTGCCACGACTGTTTGTCTGGAGATTTATATTAAAAGCTTGTTATTATTGTTGCAGTTCTGATAGAGTAATCTTAATGCCCCGCACTTCTTATTGCAAGTTTTGGGGAATCTAATGCTAACATTTGACTTCTGTAAAAAGCTAGTTCTGTGTTCTGTCTTGAAAAAATAGATTCTTCAAATGTAATGCAAAGCACACCTGGCTTTTAGGCTGTGAAAAATGCCAAAAAACCCCTTCTGTAACTGCTGGTGTATCTGTTGTAAGGTGACGTGACTATTTGATTGGTTTACTTACTGAAACTTCCTACTTTAGAAAGTGAGTGGCTTGCTGTGAAATATTTGATGTGTAAATTTGGTTATTATTGAAGGCAAACTTATGATTGAAGATATTCAGGTAGAAAGTCACCTTAAAACAGGTGTTGTGAGTAGGATGACAAATGTTACACTTTTCAGTGAACGTTGACGTTTCATTTGTTAGGTTAAGGGACTGTGTATATCTGAATTTGTTCACCAACGATATCATACTGGCCAAAATATGATCTGTAGTATGAATTAGGTTAAATATAGTTGTTTGTTTTTAGATTTTGAGAATGTGGCTGCTGCATATTTCTGAAAATTAGCTAAATTACATAGCCTTTGACAGGAGGTACGTTGGTCTGGTTTTGATTGTTGGTGAATAATAGGTGTTTCTCTGTAGAGTTGTGCACAGGGGCACAGAAAAGAAAGATACTGGTGTTTAAATGCATTGTCTCTTGGTATTTTCCCTTTGTATGTCTTATGTAGTTGGTGAGGTTACATACGTGGAGCTGTTTAAGGATGCTGAAGGAAAATCAAGGGTAAGTGCCGTGGGCAACAATCTGCTAGAGGTTTAAAAGTTCCTCAGCAGTTTTATTTTTGTATAATACCTGTACCAGTTATTGGAAAGTAAGTTTCATTTTCACACTGATTTCATTAAGATAGCTTTGAGGTTTCTGTATTAGAAATAGTCTGACGCATTCACACAACTCAAACTAGCTGGCTGTGAAGGACAAAATACTTCTGTAAATGTTAACAAATGGCATTTACTCTTAACTCTTCTTTTTAGCCAACATCTTTGTTTTGGTACAAATCCCTTTTATTAAGGGATGCTCAGTAAATTGCTGATTTTTTTTTTTTTTTAATGTTACTAGTGTGGAATTCTCTTCCTGGGGACAAGAAGTATAAAATATTAGCTAAGAATATACTGTTTGAAGTGCCTGATTTGGCAGCTTTGTATGGTTGGTACTCTAAACACTGGATTAATGCATTTGCTTTTTTAAAAACTAAATGAGTGGTGATGCTTGGTGGCCAACAGAGTACCAGCAGCAATGAGGTACTAAGAGTGAAGATTGTTAAAGCTCCTCTGTCTAAAGTTTGGCCAGCAGTAGATCCAAACCTGCAGTGAGAACATGAGAAATGCAGGTTTGAGTCTTAACTGAAGTTGTAACAGTAGTTGTAAATGACTTTCTTCCATGCTTGCTAAAACGAAATCATGCTTTCAGCTTTGCTTCACTTAAAGCAATCCTAAACTCTGTGGTTTATTAGAAGGATTCTGGTGCAGCCAAAAATGTTACTTTCTTACAAAGTAATCTCTCAAGTATGTTAGCAATACTGAAGAGGTATGCAGACACCTTGTTCCTTGTTCTTACGCATATGATGTATGTGGAGTTGAATTTTGCAGTCTGTGGGCAGTGTTTAATGGCACAATGAGTGTCTTGACTGGTTTTTGGTTACGTTCTGGGAGTTTTTTCCTTCCACCCCTTCCCTCCCTCCCCCAGTTTTCCTTACGCAGATCTGTGTGGCATTTTTCTATAGTCCAATTCTGGTTTGGCTCAAAGAGAACCCAATATAGTATAATGCATTTGAATGATATGTATGTTGAGAAAGGAGAAAAAATTCAGCTTGGCTACCAGTAAAGAAAGTTTATTATAAATTTTGAAGCTGAAAATAACTTGATAAATAGTTATTTAACAGGATCTTTAATCTGTAATATACTAACATTTGTGCTGACTGACTTCTTTCTTTTTTTTTTTCCTCTTTATATATAATTACAAATCATCGTGGCTGTAGGGTTGTGGGTAAGTTTCTCTTTCTATGTGCATATAAATGCACTATTAACCAAGCGTTCTGTCAATCTTAATATTTCTAAACTTTATTTTAATACTCTAAATGTTTTTGTTCCCTCTAAGTGTGGTTGAATTCAAAGATGAAGAATTTGTTAAGAAAGCGTTAGAAACTATGAACAAATATGATCTTAGTGGAAGACCACTGAATATTAAAGAGGTATGATTATTGCCGTTGCTTTTGATACAAAATTCTAAAGATAGTCTTCTCTTTTAGTGACGTGAGTCTCAGCTGTGTAACTTTCAATTTCGTTTTTTATGATACTTTCTGAATGGACTGAAGTGCCTGCTGGCTTGTGGAAAGTTGATACGATGCCGAGCGATCTGACAAAAAGTGTGTTTCAAAGCTCAAACTATCTAAGGCTATTCTCCTTTTAAACAACCTTATCTTTAACTTCATATTCTTAGCTGTGTTGTCTTCTGCTGCTATGTTCATATTCCTTACCTGCTTCAAACAGGAGTTGGAGAAGAATGAGCTGGTTGTGAGACCACTATGTACTTGTACAGATGGGATGGAAAGTAGAGAATTGCTGCTGATTTGGAAAGTGAAATTAACGACAGCCTTTTTATTGTAGTGTTGTAGCATATGACACGCAGTTCTTTGTCCTGTTGCAGCTTTAATAATGGTATCAACAAATCAAAAAAACTATTTAGATTTATTCAGTTCTTGGAAAAAGGTGCTAGGCTGACAGTCCTTTAGATTGAAATCTTTTCTACTTGTCCATAGGCTAGGTACAGCATGTGAAGTGGCAGTGCACGCTTCCTCAACAAGTGCTTTGCCAATATGACTCAACCCTCATCTGAAAGGACCCACCTCTAGAGGTGAGGGCATTAGGTCTCCGTGCTAATTCAGTTCTTGATCCCTCTGGTATGGACAAGGATGTTAGTTGATAATTTTGATGGGTTTATGTAGAATTTCAAATAGGAAGTTTTTGTTTGTTACCAGTCTTGTTATTGATCACTAAGCTGGGCTTAATTTTTGTGCTTGTTGCAGGATCCTGAAGGTGAACATGCTCGCAGGGCATTGCAGCGTGGAGGAGGACAATTTGCAGGAGGACACGGACCTGATATTGCACCTGGATTGATGAATTTACCACCTTCTATTGTCAATAATCCAAACATTCCTCCTGAGGTTATCAGTAACTTGCAGGCAGGCAGGCTTGGGTCCACTATTTTTGTTGCAAATGTAAGTTTAAAAACGTATTTTAAAACTGTAGTGCCTGATCTTAGTAAAAATATCTTTTATTCATGTGTAATCCAGTTTTAATGGGAGAGGAAATGAGAAATGTTAGTTCACAGTCAGTATATTCAACTAAAAATGAAAAATATTACCCAAATTTTGGGCATGAAAGATGCATTCCGATCTTAAAATTGGCATGGATTTTTACTTATTGCACAGTCACATACGTCAATTTAAAAATAGGCTTACTACATATTTTCAATATCTACAAATGCATTTCTTCATTATTTTTTTAAACTCAATATACAACTTGTTTATTGTTATTTCTTGCTGGTTACTTCAGACGAACTTAAACCGTTGGGGATCATCAGCTCTTTACTTGCACAAATGTCAGAGAGAGGCTGTGCTGTGTCTGCAGGGGGCCATCTGGGTGTATATCTGCTCTGTGCAACAACCCATCCATTGCCAGTGCTGGTACAATAATCAGAACAGTGAAATAGATATACATAGCATAACTTGATGCTTTCAGTTATCATTTTTGTTAGACTTTGTTGTAGCGTGTGTGCATTTTAAAAAAAATCCTTGCTGTTTACATCAAGCATTTTGAGAATCTGAAGATTTCCTGCAGTGTAGGAAATATTCCAAATTTAATCATAGAACAGGGATGTATACTTATGTATTTCTGTCTGTAAGCTTGACTTTAAAGTTGGTTGGAAGAAACTAAAAGAGGTATTCAGCATTGCTGGAACTGTTAAGCGTGCAGACATCAAAGAAGATAAAGATGGCAAGAGTCGAGGAATGGGAACAGTTACATTTGAACAAGCAATTGAAGCTGTTCAAGCAATATGTATCCTTGGTTTTGGGGGAATGAAAAAGGACCAAATATGGATTAGTCTTTGTTTAAGGTTCCTTATTAGCACAGTTTTGCAAATTGTGCTTACTTGCTTTCTAGCTGCTTATAGGCTAGATCTTATACTATGCAGCTCAATTTTTGTAATAGTGACTAAATTTGCTTCTAGATTGTAAAAAGATGTCTGTGATGATGTTGAACAAACTTAAAATACGTGGACATGTGAATTTGGCTTTGTAGTCCTAACAGCCTTTGAATTGGCATTCTGAAGATCAGATGAGGAAGAGGAGAAAACTGAAAGTGATACGGACATAATTTTTATAGTGGTTCTTTTGAAAAAGTTAAATTGACTTGTGTAGTTAGATTCCTTGACTTGTGTTTCTTAAGCTATGTTCAATGGACAATTCCTGTTTGACAGACCTATGCATGTAAAAATGGTAAGTTGCTCTCATTTCTTTTTACCTTACTTCTCTATGCCACAGTGTTGAAGGAATCATAGCATAGCATCCTTCTTTTTTATCAGGATGACAAATCAGTCCCTCATGAAGATTTCCGCGTTGTGGACAGCAAAGCTCCTCAGTTACCTCGTGAGTACACTGTTTTTTCACTCTTTGCATTTGTGAATGTTTCTCTGAAGGTACTGCCTCCTATTTATTTCCACGGAAACCACAAAAGATACAAAGGCACGACAATGCTGTTTGATAGAGCAAATTCTCAACGACGAAGCACTATTTTTTGACACAGTTGCCACCATTAGCTATGCATTTTGTGCCTGTAAAATGTCTGTGGCCATCTAGAATGTGGCTTATCTTTCATATTGCTGTCGCCACTGCTGAACCCCACCACCACCACCTCGCTATGCTAACATCTGCTGTTTGCTCTCTGTAGACATTCGGCTAGTATCAGTGAATGTCAGTGGCTGCTATTTTTTCTGCCTGGGGGAATTCAGTGACACACCTTTCCTTCATGTGCACTTCCATGTCAGACACCATTTTGTCAGACTACCCCTCTGCTGGCACCTGTTGCATGGCAACAAAATGTAAGGGAATATTGATGGGAAGGTTCAACCTTTACTACCAGACCACCGACATCTGCTTTTGATGTCGTGGCCCAGTGTAATAAAATAGAAGGCATTACTTTCAGAGCAGCTCACATAATATATGTTGATGTGGTCTCGGAACCTTTTAGTAGTAGTTTTGCTTACAGTGATCTCCTTATGCTGAAAATCTTATGTTGATAGCTTTTCTTTTTCTTTTTTTTTTGAAGGTGGTCTTGGTGGCATTGGTATGGGACTTGGACCAGGTGGGCAGCCCATTAGTGCAACACAATTGAGCATGGGTGGTGGAATGGGGAACATGGGTCCAGGAGGTAAAGCCATGTTCTTCATTTTTAAGTTTCAGAGCTGTTAAGTTTATAATTGTCATTGCTCTTGTCAAGGCCATCCTTGCATAGTGTGTTTTTGAGACACTTTTAGAAATACATCAGGATCTTACCTGTGTTCTAAATGGCATTTGTTTCTTTGATTCAAAGGTATGGGAATAGATGGTCCTGGTTTTGGCGGAATGAATAGAATGGGAGGCGGTACGTGCAGTGAATATCTTTGTATTATGTATCTTTTAAATATTGGATAGAGAAACATTCTTCCTTATTTTACAGGACTTCCTGGATTTCGTGGAATGGAAGGAATGCCTAACATGGGAGGATTTGGAGTCAGCCGAATGGGAGGTGGGTGAGCATGATTAGGTTGCTAATCTGCGAGCTTTATTAAAAGCTCTTTCTTCAGATAGAGATGAGTAATGTAGATAAATTCAAAGGAAATGTGGGCAGTGGCATGGATGGGAGCATAGGAGCTGATATGAAAGGTGCCTCTGACTGGTGGATTAAACCTGCTTCTATCTAAACAGCAGCTATGAAACAAGTGTTGTATTGCCATCTACTTAGATGAATATGACAGAATTTTTCTGTTGTGTGCATTATTCTCTACAGAAATGTTCCGTGGTGGAATGGGAGGAAACATGGACAGAGATTTTGCTCGTAGTGAGATGGCATTGAACCGTGGTTTTGGAGATTCTTTTGGAAGGATGGGTATGGTAACTGTTAAAGTCCCTGTGGCAAATTTCAGTAGTATTGGAAGAGTTTTAATAGGGGGGAAGAAGTAAGAGGTGTGGTTTCATTTGGCCATCTTCCTCTGTCTCACTGGTTGTTATTGTAAGGATGTTTATTAATTTAAGGATATTTGTGTTTATTATGGTTATCTCTGAAGATGAAAGTTAAAATGTTTTTTTAATCTGTAACATAGAAGTAGTGATTCGAGGAAAGTATTGCACTTCAGACTGTTAACTGTGCCAGACATTATATCATTCAGATACTAAAACATATTGGCAATCCTGAACAAGCTGTTCATTCACTACCTCTGTAACTTCCAGGAGCCTTCTTTTGCAAAGACACACTGGAAAATTGTTCACCCAGGTAAGAATGTAGTAACAAACTGAAGAAGGGTCCAGTGTTAACTGCTTCAGTTTGTTACTACGTTCTTACCTGGGTGAATGCATTATAGGAGCCAGCCTTTCTTTTTTCCCCTGCCAGCCCCTCTCTGTGCTCCACACCTCAGTTCACTACTGTGAAAGTGCTGGTGCGTTAAGATTCATGGAGCCTAGGAAAAATGTAACTCATAGTCTTTTGTGGGAGAAAGAGGGTTGTTAAATTTGGACAAGTCTCAGTGAAAGTTAACTATTTTGTGGTTCTCTACAGCTACTGGTAATTGTGTAGCAAGTAGTACGAATGTAGTAATGCTATCAGTTAAATTAGTCATAGCGGCTTGGAGTTAAGGTCCTTAAAAATTGAGTGTGTGTTTTCACTATGTGTACTTGCAACATAGGATGAGCATCTGTTTCTTCAGTCAAAATCCAGAGCAAGTTCAGTTAGAAATGCTTGTACAAGAGGACTCAAAAGTCTGTTACTTGTAATACACCCTGTTTGGCCTAACAAATTAGTACTAAGGGCTTCCTCGTATGCAAACTATTGGGAGTAATCCTGCTGGTGTTGAACAACTATAGTTTCTTGAACAGCTTGGTCCATATTTCTTTGAAGTCTGACTGTGTTTTCTGTGAGGAGGAAACTGTTTCTCCCAAGAGACTGACAGGGAACCACTGCTGCTGTTTTGAACTGTCTACAGAAAATGAATCTGATGGAAGATGAAAAATGGAAAATATCAGCAGTTACGTTTTGTAGATAGTGAGGCAGTGGTGTCCAGCCCAAATTAGCCAGCAGTTGATCAGTTTTGTCGTAAGTAAAAAACAGAGCTGTTTCTTGTAGGGAGAAAATCAAGCAAGAAAAATGTAGTAGCTGCCAGTTCCAGAGTCATCTGCAAGTTCCTGCTTCCTTACTTATAGGTTGAAAACTGAAATGATTACACTACCTATATCCAGAAACATTGCCTGTTTTTATAGGAAGGTCTTCTCTCAGGTCGGTACCACTGTTACACCTGTGGTTCCAGAATGCTGTTTGTAGAAACAAAGTTTGTTGGAACTAATTTTGTCAGTTTTGTTCTGCAAAACAAATGGGAGAGTTTGCTCTGAAGTCTGCGTGGCCCCTTATTCTGCTTGGCATTGACATGAATGTAGTTCTTTGAGTTTTTACAATTCTAGAAGCTCCCTCAGGATTACTTTACTGAATCATAGTGCTTCAATAAAAATCAGTGTGTTTTTTTTTTTTGTTTTTTTTTGGTTTTTTTTTCATTAAGCCCCACTTTCTAGAATCAGTTTCTCACACTGTTCTGGAGGTTTCATGGTTTTACCTGGCACTTTTAAACTAGTATTGCTCTCTTTCTCTTTTTTTCCCACCCAGTTCTATGAACTTTGCATTCATAGACAATAAAGACAGGCTTTGAGAGACAATTTGAGCTTTTACGTGAGTTTCTTAAGAGTGGGAGAAACATAGTAAGGTTCAAATAGAATGAACCCTTCAGCCTTGAAAATGGGGCTGTTAATCCCAGTGTGGGAAATGGCTTATTTAGTTTAAGGTGTTTGCACTGATAGCAGAGTGGAGAAAAACTGCCTAGAAAGAAAATCAGAGTAGCTTACATCCTGTAATAGGGAAGGAAGAGGTAAAGTTACTTGCTGGGTATTTCCTACTTAGCTCGTGTAACAAAGGCACAGGCTGAAGTGTTCTGTGGAAAAGAATTGCTGGGAAGCACTGAGATCAAGTGTGCTTTATCATTGTGTGCCTTGCTGTTGTCACTATCTGGCAGTTTCAGTGTATGTCACTTTATTTTTTATCTGTTTAGGTGGTGCAATGATTGGTGTTTTTGCCGGAGGAATGGGAGCACCTAGAATGGGCCCAGTAGGATCTGGAATGAGTAGGTTTACTTGTTTCCATGGAACGTAAATGCTCAGGCAATGTAATGATCTGGCTGTTGTACGTGCAGTTGTTTCAGCAGATTTGTACTGCAGTGTTTGGTCAGTGTTAGAAGTCTGTTGCATGTGACTGCAAGTCTAATGGTTGTTAAAGCTGTTCTGTTAAGGTGAAAATTCATTTAGCAGGTTTTCCTCTAGTCTTTTCCTTAAACATACAGGTTTGAAATAGTTTGAGCTTATGGAGTAAAGGGAGAAGTGATTGAAGTAAACTTGTGTTCTAGAAAAAAGATGAATGGGCAAAATGAATTGTGTGAACTTGATGAAGCTGAGCTCAGTTATTTCAGTAATCTCTTGAGTTGCAGATTATCACAGAGTTTAACTTTGTGCAAAGCTCGGATACTAAGTTTATACTAAGGCAAATGTCTCAGTTCCTCAAGCTAGAGCACACGAGAAACTAAAATCTTGCTAGTGGCAATCTCAAGAGACATAAGAGTTAGAGGGTCCCTCGTGATCTTGATAAACTTGTTTTACATTAATTTTTAATTATGAATCCAGAAAAACCAGTGTACAGGATATTTGAATGCCATTGATCTTGGTTCTTTATGTAATGCATTTCAATATATTCTATTGCATGTATCATGGGAAAATCCATACTCTTCACAGGACTTGCAGTCATGTCTGCTCTTTGCATTATGTGCTTTTTCACTAAGACTGTCACTGAGCGTGCTGGGGCTGCGTTGGGTAGAGCTGAGAGTTTAGTTCTCTTCAGTTGACAGTAGTGTGTATGAGTGACTGCATGTATGCATTCTTTTATGGCAGAAGAAAAATAACTTTTGTTTATAATATGCTTACGCATTTATTCCTAATAAAATACACTATTACTGTTATCCTCTTTCTGTAGGTGGTGGGATGGGTGGTATGAACAGTATGCCTGGAGGAATGGGAATGGATCGGATGAGTTCTGGCTTTGATCGAATGGGACCAGCTATGGGTGGAGGCCTGGACAGGAACATCGATATAGACCGAGGATTTGTGCCCGGCCCCATGGGAGGTGCCATGAAAGAGAGATTGGGCTCTAAAGGCAACCAGATATTTGTGAGAAATGTAAGTGTTTGAGTACGGGGAAACTCTAAGCTTATTTTGTGTGCATGTTTCACTACATGCTCTCTCCTGTCGTAATCTTTTGCTAGTAATAAATATTTTTAAATTCTAGCTCCCTTTTGACTTGACCTGGCAGAAGCTGAAGGAGAAATTCAGTCAGTGTGGTATGTATGCAACTCTTACATCTACTCAGCTCCACTGACTTCACATTCTGTATGATGTTCTTTAGATAAGGGCAGTTTTATAAATAATTTTTAAATTTTTAGGTTTGACAGCATGTGAGACTAAGGTACAACATGGGCTGTGCTGACTGAGAGTGCTAATCTGCTGTAAACTTTAACCCATTCTATTAATAAAATTACCCTTTGAGGTTTTTTTTTTAATAGGAATAAGGTTTCCTCTGGTATGTAATGAAATGTTTATTTTGAGATAAATGCTTGTAGGGGTGTCAGTGTGTCCAGGCCATATACAATTTGCAGTCATGGTACTGCATCAAAGCAGTGTTAATAACTTTGCTAAAGCAGCAGATCTTTTTAGTGCAAGTAGGTGATCCTGATAAGCACATTTGCAGGCTGTAGTGTCATGCCTTCTGTTGTGAAATAAAAGCCCTTCTTTTTTGTAAGATACAGGAGTACTGTGAATATCCAGTAATTCTTTTCTAATCAAACTTGTATGTTGAAATATGAGGGTGAGTTTAATTTTTTTGAAATCTCACTTTCAGAATGGTATAACTTGATGTAATTGAATGTAACGCTTCAGAATTAAATAACTGAATTGTGGATGGCTTTACTGACTTTGGGAGGCAGGAAAGAAAGAATTTAAAATGTTCTGCTGTGATATCTAAGGGAGTTGTCATGCACCAATGCATAGAGCAGAAATATTTTAGACCTTGCAGTAGCACTGTGAAAAAACTCAGTGTTCAAATGTATTCAATAGTTACAGGAACTCAGTGTCCTCGTGTTCCATGACTGAAAGTTCTTCTTCAATTATAGCCAGAGCTGGTGCACCAGCTCGTTGGAGAGGAGTTCCCTGTTTTCCCCTATTATCAGGACTGAGTGCTGCTGTTAAAATTCTGGGAGCTGGAAGTCATTATCCTGGCATTGTACTGGGACAGCACTCTGCTAAAGGATCACATAAACCTTCGCCTCTTTTAAAAACAAAACACGCAGCAGAACTGTTTAATTCATGTTCAGTGTTAAACTTACGCAGTTACGTGAACTTGATTAACAAGTTAATCTGAAACCAACGAGGTGTTGTTCACTTCTGATTTTGCTTCAGAAATTTTTCAGGGATTATCTTGTGCTCTTTTTTCTTGCCATCCACCTCCTGCCATGATTTGAATGGGTATGTGAAATAAGTTCTTGTGCAAATGGATGTAACTGTTCTCTACTAAAATGCATACAGGTGGTTAAGAAGAATTCTTCGAGTACAACTTCTTTTGCAGATACAGTTGTAGCATCAAGTGACTTATGATAGGAATATCTGTGTTCTGGTACAGTTATTTAGATTCTGCCATCATCAACTTAGTGCTACACTTGCAGTTATGCTAAGGAATTAGATTGTTTTCTGAAAAATCGATACAGGCAAACAGGTTGGTTTTTTTTTTGGTCTTAATTATGTAGGCAACTGTCAGAGTTCTGGAATTTTTTTTTGTTCTTTCTGGCTACTGTCAGGTGCAGTGATGATGCTGAGTGTTTTTTAAGACTGATAGACACAAATATAAACAACAAACATATGAATCCACGTCTCCATATTCCCTTATGATGCTGGAATTAAAGTGATTTCTTTCAGTGAAAGGCCAGCCTTTTATTCTATGACATTTAAATATAAAAAGCCCTGTATTTTAGGGGAGAACTTACTGTTCCAACTGGCAAATGAGGGCTCAAGAGTGGAGTGCATTTCTGGCATCTACATAGATGGTTGTCTTGGGGTTGAGTGTCCAAACTTGAGCAAACACTAAAAGAATTGGGAAGTGGATGCTGGTTTTTTTGCTGCGCAACTTTTTTGCAAAATTACAAGATTGTTGTGGTTGGTTGATAATATTACTGTGATTGTCATACTAGAATGAACATGGTGGACTGGATTGAGCTGTCATTCATTCAAAATATGTCCATTAATCACTGTTCTGGCAATATGACTCCATGAATGAAATGTGGAAATTTCCCTTAGATTTTTAGGGTGCTTTGTTTCCAACTTGATGTCAAATTAAGATATACTTCATCTTAGTTAAGTTTAGAGCAAAGGTGAAAGAGTGGGTCATAATTTGGATTCTTCACTGCTGTTCTGATTTGTCTCATTCCTGAATCAGTGAATATGCCGTAAGTCTAAAAATGCTATTATTGTATGTTCCCCAAATTATATTTAATCTTTAATATTTAATCTTTTATCTCTTCTAATTAGTTCTTTAAGTTTATAGTACACTGAAGGCTTAAAGTAACTGCTGTTTAACTTGTTTATTCAGGTCATGTAATGTTTGCAGAAATAAAAATGGAGAATGGAAAATCAAAAGGCTGTGGAACAGTCAGATTTGACTCGCCAGAATCTGCTGAAAAGGCCTGTAGGATAATGAACGGCATAAAAATCAGTGGCAGAGAAATTGACGTTCGCTTGGATCGCAATGCATAACTTGAAACTGTGTTCAGGAACATTCCTATGTCTGTTTAGCTTCTCTATCCTAGTAAGTCATTTTTAGTAACATTGTATGCTTACAAAAGCTGTAAAAAGGAACTTTTAAATCCCACCAGCCTTTAACAGTATAGTGTTTAATATACTGTGATACTTGTTAACTGAATCTTACTATGTTTGGTTTTTAAAGACAATTAGCCTGATTTTTTGTTGTTTTTTTAAGAGGCACTGAGCACCTGTAGGTTCCATTAGACTATGGGAACTTTGGATGCTTGGAGCCTTTGGAAAATTAGGCCAAGTGTCTCTCTCTAGTCATTCAGTTTAAATGAATGGTTATACTGTTTTTAATAAAATAAGCCATTTTCTCTGTTAAGATTGCATAGTGGGATTTGTTTAGTGTTTTGTGATTTTTATTTTTTTTCCCAAGCTCTTGTATCAACATTGTAATGTAAAAACTAGGTGGTTTTTTTTCCTTCCAGAATTCTAGTTTTATGTGCTTGTTGTCATACTGTAATTCTTGACTCTAAAGGAAAGGGCTCCAATTAGGCTGTGATGTTTTTGTTCTACTTAATATTACTTTAATGCCATGACTTAGTTCTGTAAATAAGATTTAGAGTCCAATGGAAGTCTTGGATTTTTTTTTATTTGACTAAATGAAGAAACTGATCTTTTTCTCTGGCTTTTATTTTTCATCAGTACATCACTGATTAAAACTAGTTACCACAGACCCTTGTAGGATTGTTCCCTATGATGCCAAGTTCGTATAAAATTGATAATACAGTAAATGCTAAGTAGAGTATAAGACAAATTGCTCCCAATTTTTTATCTATTTTCCAACCATTCAGGTGAATTGCCAGAAAAATAAAAACAACTGAACAGATGAGAGAAGTGGCTGTGTAGGTCAGACCACTGCTGTTCACTTCTATGGGTTCGGATGTATTTATGAAGGCAGTTTTTATAAACCAGGGTATTCCCAGACATAGCATATCAAATACGTTGGATCCCACAATGTTAGACATAGCCATGTCTCCGTTTCCTGTAAAACAAGAAGTACAAATAAACCTGACTCGTGTTACACAAAATTGGCAAACTGTTTTGGAGCAATAGGCTGTCGGCCCTCGACTTTTTGTGAAGCACCCTTTTCAATCTTTTTCTTTCCACAAAGGTAAATATGATTCCACAGACTGTGGTTTTGATACCACGAGCGTAAAAAATGTTTCCCTAAGTCACCAGTGCCTGCGAAGCTGCTCTTAAGATAAGCTAAACAGGATAGTGTAAAATCCAGTTGTGTTTAAAATACCAAGACAGGTTGTGCTTTGCAGTAAAGCTGTGATGTGATCAACAACAAATCACACCAGTCCAGAACACTTACCTGAGATACTGGGAGGTTTTTAAATGTCTGAACCGCAGCTTTTTATGTTTTTTTTTTTTTTTTTTTAGCTAAGCTATCGTATTTATTCATGGTAAACTTAGAAACTGGAGAAAGTTTTGAAGCTGCTCCTTGAATTTCTGGAGATGTTGACTAGAACTCTGTTGTCAAAGTGCTTTTTAAACGCACCGATTGGAATGAGCCTGACCACCAAGATCTTTACCTTTTCGAGCCACCAGCACACTTGCAACTGTATCTGGTACACTTGTTCCTGCTGCCAGTAATGTGAGACCCATTACTGACTCTGGAATTCCCAGTGTTTCACCTGTAGTTCAGAGACAATGGGAGAAAATATGAGCGAGATTTTTTTAGGTTGTTTCATCTGAAGAAATTTATTCAGGTGTCCTTTGCTGGAAAAAGGATTATTAATAATAGTAATTCAAAAATCTGTGGAAACTGTTCACCAATTTAACTTGACTAAACATGCAGTGACTGAACTATGAAGTAGTTAAAAAGAGTAACAGTAACATTTCATTGTTATATTGCTCTTGTTCCTCAATCAAGAAACTATAGGATAGCAAATATCTTATTTACAGCTTTTTCAAAGACCTGAGTGGATGGAAGGTTTTCTGTGTTCAAAATATTAGTTATGGATTGTCCTTTGAGGTGCAGTTGAAATTTAAATTCCTATTTATTCCCTTTTCTCAATTCCTGGAAAATGTAATAGTTTTCTTTGGTTTGAGACATTTCATCATTGGCACTCCAAAGTGTTATGGAGCAGTAATTCTTATAAACACAAACTCTCCAAAGGGGGGAGAGGAGAAAAAACACCAAGGCATGACTTTGTTAGGAAAGGAGGACATTAAGGGTATGGTTACAATATTGTCTCATCTATGTGGCTCAATCACTTCATTGCAGTTAGAAGGAATTAGAAGTTTTTCAGTCTATGGGAAGAAGCAAAATGACTTTTAAGTAGTTCTGTAGAAGGGTGAGTTTCTTTACATCAACACTGATTTTAAATAAAAAAATATATATATTTATCAAAGCAGAAATTTCCTGCCTGCCTGTATTTTTAGCCCTGTGTGTGCTGAAAGAATACAGGTTTCTTAGAATACAGGGATTCAGATCTTCAAAATTGTAGCAGCCTTTAGTTTTATGTACCATTCATAAGCATCAATACCTTGAAGTACTTGATATTTCTGTTCAGACTGTTAAGTAATTAAAGCTTGTCTTACGTTTTACTGAACCACATCAATTTATTTTATTATTGTTTTTAAAACCTGTATTGGTTTTAGTATTCAGACTGAAGAGTATTCAGACACTTCTAAGCAGTATTCTTAAAATAAGAGGCAGTGTGCTGTAACGTAGCTCAGCAATGATTGCCTAGTACATAACAGCTTAGTCTAGATGAACCCCATAAATTTGTTTGAAATTTTTCCTGTTCAAAGGGACTAATATCATCCTCTTGTAAAATATGTAGTGGTATTTATTTTTCCATGGCTTCTAGTGTAAGAGATTGGTAGGATGGAGGGACCAATAGGATCAGCTTTTATAAGTTAAGCAAACAAAGCTGAAATATGAATGAACCAGTGTTATGCACCTAGTAGTCGTTTCTAGCCCTCTGAAGTTTATAAGATAGAATCTAAACTCAGGTGAAGCTGATTTTTTTTTTTTTTAAACTAGTAGATAGATTCATCTTCTAGTTGAACTGTAGGGTTTTTTTTTCTGGCAATTGACCATAAAGAGAGAATGGTCTTATTTTTCTAGCCTTCAGTTCATTTTGTGTATCGATAGCAATATCTTGCTATAGTAATGAAAATTTCCTTGCTAGTAAAAAAAAAAAAGTGTACTAAATTAGGTTTGCTCCTGACCATCAAAACGTAGCCCCCTGCGATGAAACTTTTGGCACGTTTGATAGGCCATTTTTATGCAAAAATAGAATATTTTTGGGTCAACTTTCATCAGAGAACCTAGACTTGAATATATATATACAAATACATGTAATTTTTAGAGTTTTAATGTGTAAATAGAACATATTTGACCTTGAAGTAGTGGGACAAAGACCCCAGTGCTGCTGGTTATGACTCTTCAGAGTGGACTAGCACTAATGTGCTATTTGGAACTCCACTGTACCTGCTTTCATATGAATTAGTGTTTCGTCTAGTAGATGGGCAATAATTTTCATCTGGATCCTGTCTCAGAGGCTTCTAGCATTCAGATGGTAAATCTTTGATTTTTAGATACAAACAGAAAATTGTTTGACCAAGGAGTGAACCTGATGGGTGTTGTATCCAGCAATGTTAGTAACTTCTCACATGTCTACCGTTGTGTAGGTCTGTGTCTGCACTTAACAAGAAGTTATTCGCTGAATTTTTAGTTTGAAAACAAGTTTAGGATGCTGAACTAGCAGAATACTCAAGTAGGGTTAGTGAGCTATGATGTAGAAATGGCAATGTTTGTGCTGTTTCTCATTTAGAGATCTGTTTTCTGCTCGTTCTTAAAATTAAAACCTGGTTGTTTTTTTTTCTTGAGCTGACTGGAGAAACAGTGAAATGGGGAAACCTTTTAATACTTTAAGATATTTTAGAACTGATTTTACATTCATTCACATCTTACCTCGCTCAAATTCAGTGCTTTTTCAGCTTTACTTTATGATGCAGATTTTTAAGAGAGAAACACATGTAAGGAATAAACATATATGACACTAATAAACATGTGACACTGTAGTGGGAATAAAATAATATGGAAGTTTGGGCACCATTTTTGGCAGTTGAGGTGCAGAAATAATGGATCTCTTCCAAAAATCTGAATCTTTAATTTCAGTCTTGGTGGATTCCATGTTTGCCAGGCTTCAGCCTGATGAGTTTGTTCCTGCATACCTCATTGTTTCACTTCATCGAGCAATTTAATGAAACTATCTTTTTAAATATAGGCTGTTTTTTGTAGCTTTGTAAACAAATTCTCTTTCACACAATGGTAAGCAGTCAAAAATAGCTAAATTCTACAGAGGTTTTCTTCAGATGGAAGGAGGCAAACGAAGCAGTCACACACAAGGGATTATTTGTTTTAAGCAAAATATGTGCTGCTATACTGACTGCTAAATGTGAAAAAGGAAAATCTTCACACAAAGAAAACTTTTCCAGCCGTGGTTAATCGCTTGCTTCGGTGCAGCACCTGAGGTACCTACCTGCCACTGTTATCATCCACACAAGGACGTAAGTGATTGCAGAAATCCATGCTGCTGACATGAAAAATGTTACCATGAACCAATTCCTCCAAAACCGCCTTCTGCAATCTGGTGTAGTCAAATAGAGCAGCGTAATAATAGGGAGGGATAACACCCACAGAATTCTCTTCATGTCTTCTTCAGGCATGGTGAAGACGCTTGGATGATCTGTTGATGAATGAACTGTTTTAAACTGTAGCATTAAGTTTGAATCGTTAGCACTAAGTCATACGATTTGCTTCTACTTGTGAGAATACTGGAAAAAGGTACAAGAAAATGACTGTGACGTTGTAACTGTTGTCTTGCTAGCGCCTACATCATACTGGACTGAACTCTGAAATCAGATGTTCTTTATTACTGTGTCACTAGGAGACAGCCAAGGTGGATGAAAAATGAACTTGTCTATGAGGTTTATGCAAAATGTTTACAAGATTTAGCACCAACTGATGATTTGTCTAAGTGAAGAGGAAGCGTGGTCCGTGGCTCCATATTCCTTCTGCTTTAATGCATATTTTGGGTTACAAACTGGCCACTATCATGACGAAACAGGATGTATTAGTACAGTAGCAGTGTGTCTTTCAGCTGATACTGCATTTTACAGAGTTGCTGGGAAGTTTCAAACATGCACAGCACTAACTGATGGAAGTTCTGTTACTGGCACAAATAAGCAACTGTCCTAGCATTCCTGTAGCAACTAGCTTCATACAAAAATCACAACTACAATTTTACTTAACGTTATATTCCAGCATGGAATAACGATGTACTTAAATACTATGATATTTTTTGAGCAAAATCTTAATAATATCTGAAAACCCACTCTTTGTTAGAACTTAGAGACAACTGTAAGAATACTTATACCTTCAGAGATCTCATCGAGCCCATGTAAGCTTGTTGAAAGCTGAGAATAGTCCAGCTCATCTTGAAAAATTCCACTGTCAGTTCTTGACTGTGGACGAATTAGAGGCCCTCTCTCTTCCCTCCATCCAGCTAATGGCTGCTGCTCACCGCTCTGTTCCGTGGCTTTTGTAAAACACGAGCAGCAGGGACTGAGCTTTTTCATGAGGCACCGGTTGATTTTAATGTCAAAACATAGTACCAGAATATAACACCCATATATTAATAATAAGGAAGCACTTTCATACCTAGAATTAAAAATAAAAAAAAAAAATTACATAACGTGTAATATAGATTAATATATAATAAATAACTAAAGTGACTGACATGAGAAGACAAAAATTGCATGAGTAGTGAAAGGAAAAAACAAAAGCATCTTTTTGCACTTGTATGGGCAATGTCATGGAAGTTTGTAAGTTTCTTCATGTCTTTCAGCAGTTTAATTAATTCTCCTCCCCTGCAGAATCTTGTCTCTGTATTGTATAGCTGCATGTTTTCCAGGGGAACTTACTGAACAACTGATGTTTGCAAAACTGAGTCTTATGAGATGGTTAAGGAGGCGGACAGAGTGTGTTATTTTGAGTCAGAAACTTGAGAGAGGTGGCGCCGGGCCTGACTGTTTTGAGACAAGAGGAGCTTCAGTAGTGATGGAAGAGACTTGACATCAGAAAGTCATGATCTACTTCTGACAGAGGAACGTTTTTCTTAGTGGTAATGCTGTTAAGGAAAGTCTGTAAAAGAAGTAAGCTACGAAGACCAACTGTTATGCCAAAACAGGTCAGATAGAAGTTGTGAAGTTTGTACAAAGAAGCCTATGCAGACCAGACTATAAATACGCAGGGTTTGAATGGTTGGGTAACAATCTTTACAAGTGTTGTGACCTTCTACATTTTTAAAGCCAACAGGATGTATATTTCTGTTAGTGAATGGCAGCTGAAGTTTGTCTGTTTGTTTTTTAGCACCGTTTCACTAATCTCCAGTCAACGGTAATTAAACACTACTTGTGCTCTTACCAGTAAATTCTGCTGTCAGATATCATCGCAAGGACCGCCGCTGCACTAATGGTATATGCCAGGCAGTCTCTAAACAGCGGCCAACAGGATAGCCTGGAAACCTGCAGATCACAGATTCATTTTCATTTTTTAAAAATGTGTCTGTAATACTTTCACTAAGTGCTGTAAATGCTGCATCGGTATGTTGTTTCTATATTATGTACAAATTTAAGATTCTTAGGAATGACTCAAGTATGATATTTAACAACTTAGTGTTTTTAAAAACTTTCATAGCAACTTATCTGAAATCTGATTACATGCTGGTTTTGCTACGAAATAATAAACTTGACGGTTGTCATAGTAAGTCTCTCTTGACTTTTGTTGGCGAAGCAGAAAGGATAACCACTTGGCTCTCAGGTGCAGACTGTCCGAGTTGATCCTTACCACGCTAGAGAGCAGCCCGCATGCTGCACAGATCCCCAGAAGATTGTAGATGGCCGATCCAAGGATGGTGCTGACGCCGATGTCTCCTTTTGTCACGAAGACTCCTACAGGGAAAATGACTCTGGTACGTTCCTCTTTGACATGCAAGGTAAAGAGTTCTAGGTTACTAGGAGTCAAAGTGTGTGTCTCTTACCTAGAAAAGCAGTCACAAGCTCTGGAGCAGAGCTTCCAGCAGCCATAAAAGTTGCTCCAGCAACATCCTGAGAGAGGCCAAGGCCTGAGGACAGAGCGAAAAAATTGCTTTAAGAATTTTTTTAAAACCTAAATACTCCAGCAGTCTTACATCAGTATGTAATGTTAGAAGCTACTACAGTGCACTGGGATGAACTCTGCTCTCTTTCATACAGTTAATGCAATTATTTGAAATGCCTAAAACACTGAAAATGTAGCCTCGTTAATTGAGCTAACTTGTTCCCAACCTCATTTAAATACTAGAAACTGGTAACAAAGGCATTGCAATATGATCTTAAAAGGTAAAACAGGCACGTTTATGTCGGCCTGAATGCTGCTTCATGAGGATAAAACTGGTGGGGAGGTTCCTTGGACTAGTGTGGTAACACTTCATGATGATTCAAGTCAAGTCTGTTTTGAAATCCATGCTCCTGTGCCTTAGTAAACCAAAAATAGATTTAAACTAATGCTGGAATGAACCTCCTCCATGAACGCTATATGACTTTTGTTCTTGTAAACTGTTTATGAAACATTACCTTTTGGATTGAGGTCTGTGCTGAGATAGGAAAGTATAGCTTGATATGGAACAACAGTCTAACATGTCGATTTAAATGAAGTATTGGCTCTATGGCAATGCTTAAGCTTACATTTCCTGCAAGCATTCTGGTCTGGAGAGTGTTTTCCAGTGTTCAGGGATGAGTTTCCCTGGAGAATCTGTTTTATCGATGAAGATCTGAACTCAGCCAGGACCACTTTTACATTCAGCGGTCTGCTGAAGCCTGGGGACTTCCTGCAGGGTGATGAGATTTCACCGGCTGTTCTAACTGTCCCCTCCTCTGACATACCCACTGTATGGCGGCAGCTCACGCCGGTGCTTACAGGCTTTGCTTTTCGGCGCAGCATCGTACGCTGCTAAGGTCTGTGTGTGCGAGGATCCGTGGGGTGGCTGCAGCTCTGCCCGCAGTGCCCCAGCTACGAGCCCCCGGCGCTACAGGGAAAGGGATGAACGCACTTACATTCCGTGATGATCTCTAGAGACGGAAGGAAGTAATCATCGCACACGATGGACGCGGCCAAAAACATGTAAAGTATAATTAGGAAATAAATAACGATTCCGCCATCCTTTCTCTCCTGCGGTGTAAAAAATCCCTCAGGAAACTCAGACGAAGGGGGAACGCAATCCGTCCCGTTCTCTGAAAGACGAGGACAGAGCCGTTACAGCGCGGCCGGGGGCGGTCGGCAGGTGCGCGGCTCGCGCCCCTCGCCCCACCTGTGTCCTCTGCCGGGCGCTGCGCTCGCGCTCCCCTCGGCTTCCAGCCCCACAGCGCCAGCAGCAGCAGCAGCAGCGCCGCCCGCCGCCTCCACAGCCCGCCCGCTCTCGCCCGCATCTCGGCGGCCCCGGAGCGGCTCTGAGGGCGCGATGGGAGGAGGCAGCCGGGGTTAGGGCCGGGAGGGCCACGTGACCCCGGGCTGAACGACCCCCCGCTCGCCCTCCGCTCGGGCGTTTGTGCTCCTGAGGCAGAGCCGTTCAGCGAGAGCTGGGCTGAGCGCGGCCGCGCAGCCCCTCCCTTCAGCCCGGTTGACTAACGTTCTTTGTGTGGTGACCTTTCTGCAGCGAAGTCATGTGTATAATTGAGGATTAAATGGTAAAATGCAGTCTTTTTGCAGGATGGCTTTGCACGGCTGTTCCCCACTCCCATAGAAGGAGTTTGTTTTCCATCGAGCCCCTCTCAGACATCTCCACAAACACCTTTGATCCCATTAGGCACGATGGCATTCGGAGGTGCCCACATTCTGCTCATTGCTCATCAGGCGTCGGGCTGATGCTTGCACTGGTGAGAAACGTGCAAACGGGAGAACAGCGTGGTGCTCTGCTGCATCCAGTGCTTCCCAGCGCTCGTTCCTTACACCCATTTTGCTTGCTCAGTGCATGACCCACCTCTGTAGCACGCAGGAGATGAGATGAGGTGATAAGATGGCTCTTCTTCTTCCGTGGTAAAATGGAGCAAACAAAAAAAATCCTAAAGCCACCCACCGTTACAATATGAATGCGTGTTCCTGGAGAGAACGTTCTGGAACAACAGACTTTGCAGTAATTACTTTTACCTTTTTCTGACCCCTCCATGAAAAGGGGCCTGGAACGCCCTTTACCTCAGTGGAAATGACTTCAATCGCCCCAAAGCTGTGGAGGTGATGGGTACCTTTCGGAGGACACGTTCCCCAGGCTGTCTGAAAAGCAGAGGGAAGCAGAGCTGTGGCAGCTGCTGCTCCTGCTTTGCAGCAGGAAATCAATTGTGGTGATTTTGAAAGATTTATGGATAGGATTTATTTCTAAACCCCACTTTTCCATCATAATGAAACAGTGCAAATTTTCCTGTCTAAATTACTGATGCCTGTTTCCCTACGTGGGTCAACAGATAGAGCTTCGTTATGGAGGTAAGCGCCTTCCTTGCCATTATGTGCCTCTCTTCCCTCGAGCTGATCATTTACCTGCTCTTAGAACCCCAGCACAGTTTTGTGATATCTGCTGTTTCAATTTAGGCACTTTGAGAGCGTGCTCTTTTTTTCACGGCTTTAATTACTCATGAGAGTGCCGTTCTGATGGGAGAGGGCTCTCCAGCACTGCACACTGCTGGCTGTGGAATTAGGAAAGCTCAGTCATGTGCTTCCAGGATTTGGAGGTTTCACCATGGTCTATTTTTGCTACGCGTTCAAGCTCTAATTCCTTTCTACAGGCAGCCCCTCTCCTGCACAGCTGAAGCAAATCAAACCTTTGATTTCAGGAGACAGAAGCCTGCTTATTTTGCCATGAAGTTGGGTGGGGGGGTTGCTGTGCTTTTGCTCTCTCTGCAAAGCGTTCCCCTAGAAAGAGCAAAAGCCCCAAAGCCTCACAGCAGGAGGAACCATGTGCTGCATATCTGTGTGTTTGACCCAGCACAAAAGAGCTGCCAGGCAGACTATGCTTTGGCCTCAGATGGCCGGCTGCCTGGCCTGGGCTTTTTCAGTCTGTAGGAGTGTTCTGCAAAGCAGAGGTAAGTCAACTAGTAGTGCAGATTTATGTATGCTGCTGCTGCATTTTTGGCTGCTGTTAAGATAAAGCCCCTAGTGGTAAAAATAATATGTAAATATATTTTTCAGAGCTTCCAAAGTGGGGAGAAGGGCAGAGGTTTTCAGGTTGCCAGCATTAACAACCTGCCGCCCTTGGGCTGCCCAAGAACAGACCTCTTACAGGATGACTACAACAGCTGTAGTTCTTTCCCATTATCTGTATTTTGGTGTAACCAAATATTATGTGTCCAAATGCCCCCTTTCAACCCAGGACTGTTTTACTTTACTACCACTTTAAGCAAAAGGAGGCTGGGCTGCCTAGAGGTCTGACTCCACCTGTATGCAATTAGGGTGCAGGGTTTGAAGGACAGGCTGATGGGGCAGGTGGGAGGAAACTTGTGTTGGGAGCAGCTGTTCTGTCTCCAGGCAGCAGGTGCTCATTTTGCTCAGAGTGAGGTAGGACATTAGTACTTACGTGTGGTGCTAAGGAGTTTTTCTGTAAGTAGTGAATTTGCTTTGTGTTTTTTGAGTTGTTTTGTTTTTTTCTTTTCCCCCCACACACTTTCTTCATAACGTCAGCAGGCAGGACATGGATACTGGGAGAAAAAAGGAGGTAAGCATATCAGGATTAGAGGGTAATCCTGAGTCCTTAGAGGTAGAATCTAGTCTTCAGATGAAAGAGATATAAAGAGGTGAGGCTATCTCAGCTCACTCAGCAGGCAGAAAGGTGTTCAGATAAGGATTTTAGTTGTTTGCCACTTCTTTCTTTCTTTCTTTTCTTTCTTTTGTTTTTTGGAGAGTAGTCTGTATAAAATTAGGCCGGTCTGGGGTTAAGTGCGCTTAGAGAGCCCGAGAGCTGCTAGGAGTGCATCTTGCTGTTATCTGTACCCTAGTGCTATGGCTTCTGTCCCAGCCTGTGACCCGGGGCACAGATATGCATTCCTTAAGCGATGCTCCATGTAAGTATGTGTTAGTTATACTCCTGGTTGTGAGGCCTCATGTGTTGGGAAGCAAATCAAATCAAAATGTTTTCAGCCTCAACAAAACCCCTAACATTCTTTTGATAATCTGGCATTGTCTCTATTTGGCAGAAAAGAAGCAGAGGATGAAAAGAGAGCTGGTTACCCGGGCTGCTGCTGTGATGGGACTGTGCTAGAGCTTTTCAGAAGGTTGGTTTCCACACTGCTGTTCTGGTTGTGCTGCTCAAGTAGTTCCTTTGGAGACTACAGTAACTGTGTAAAATGGTGGTCTCTAAAATGGCTGATAAAATAAATTTTCTTACCTTGGGGGTGTTCAAATATCACTATGAGGTGACGGGATTGATACTTCACTGTTGCAGAGCTAAAATATGTCTCTTCAGTGTAACTCCATTATTCTTCATTTAAAAGATAAATATACCTTCACTGTCAGACCAGATATTCCCCTTTGTCAGCATTTCATGGCTCGCTTCCTGGATCCAGATAGATTGATGATAGCTGTTTAATATTCTTTCCTCTACAACTGGTGATTTGAGAGTTGCCAGCTCTCATGATGGTTGCTGTTTTTTTTTTTTAAGTATCAGCTTCCTGAGGTATGTTTGCTGCACTGGAGTCCTGGCTTGCTTTCTGTTTCTCTCAAATAAGGAGGTGCAGAGAAAACTTTAAAAAGTGAATCTCGGTTTCTAATCCTGAGGCAATTAAATTCATGAGATTATCTTGGAAATTATATTTCCTCCTACTTGAGGAAGGAGCGGTGGGTTGTTTCATAGCTTTAGACCACAGTGTAGCAGAAATGTAGTCACAGCACGAACTGGTGATTGGACACCTGCTAGGAAGGCAGGGCCAAAGCAGGGGAGCTCAGGTGCATGTAATGTAATGCACCTCAGTGACCCAGACCTCATTTAAGGGTTGGCGGTGGAAGTGAGAGCATCTCTTGCCAGATATCCTTGCCTACCTGGGGCCTTCCAAAGGTAAGCAGCTCTTTTCCTTCATTTCTGTATTTGTGGCTGCTGTATTTGGGCTTGTTCTCGTTTGCTGTAGCCAAAGACTTTGCCACTCTGCTATTGTCACCCCATTATAGCATTACACAGAGAGAAAAAAGGAAGGGTTTGATTTCTGACCCTCAGCTCACTGAAGTGTGTGAGTAGTGACATTTTCTACTGTGAATGCTTCGGATCACTTGACTGCAGTCACTGGTGATGACCAGAAAACCTGCTTGAAGGAGTGGTTTGTGGTGGCCAATGTAAACCAGCACTTCATGTTCTGCCTTGCACATGTGATGAATGTTCCTTTATTGGCTCTAGGCTGTGAAGTTGTGAACAGTGGATGTGTTTAGATGGTTCATAACTAGACTTCAATGCTAATATATCTGAACTACGTGCAGGGAGCTTTTAGGCTTTCAGTTGTGCTCTCTGGCTGCCTTTGGCTGTATTTCAGTCATTAAGAGCGAGTGGTGAGGTTGGTGCAAGCAGACCATGAGAGCATTCAAATCAGTAGTCAGAGGGAGGCAGGTGTGTGTGGAGAGACAGCTGAAGCTGGTGCCTTCTCTTGAGATAACAGCTGTGGAATATTTTCAATGTAAGCAGTGTAATGAAGTCATTCCTGGTGGGTAGTGTGAGTTGTCTGCTTTGGAGCCTTGCTCATGTTCTAGCCTGACAAAGACATAGACTGAGATAGGCTGCCCACAGTGTCGAAAAGGATAGGAGCTCCTTGGCCGACTTCTTGCTTGCTTGTTGCCAAAATGAGGGCCTAATGAAAGAAGCGCATGGTACTGTTAGCTGGAGAAGTTTGAATCTGTTCATTTTAGTGCCTGAGGGTTTCTTTTTTTCCCCCTGGTTCAACTATGGGAATTTGTGCCTCTCATCCTTGAGCCCCAAAACTTATTTGTCTCAATTAATCTGTTCTGTCTAATGAAACTGTAGTTCTGATGGTCTTGAGTCTTGCTCGCTGAGTGGTTTGATCAAGGCATCAAAGGAATCTCTCAAACTGAAAATGCAGCTTTCCAGACATTTTTTTCCAACTTAGGTCAGAAGGGACTTCTCTAGTACTTGGAATGCACCTCTGTGTTAACTGCTGTTTTTTTTTTTTTTTTAATTGGAAGTCCTTATTAAGGCAATTAGGATGTATTTAAATGCCGGTGCTTTTGGTATCACAAAAGTGAACGTCTCATGCTGGTTGACTACCTAGACAGATCGGAGTGGAAAACCTTATCTCAAAGGCTAGGATAAGTCTTGGTACTGCTATCTTTTTCAGAAGCAAAACAGCTACCAGTGGAGCACGGCTGGTACTAGCTGGTAATAAGTCTTATCAGATGTTTTTGTATAGTTCTTTGATGTGTTTCATGATATGTTCTTTAGAATATCTTAAGGTTGTGAAACTCAGAAGGCTGCACATAGTTTAAAAAGGATGGGAAACTGTTGGTGCTCTGCAAGTGCAGCCAGCATGCAGGGTGGACTGAAAGAAAAAGTTGAAATTTTTGAGGGAATACTATGGGTAATAATAACTTGCCTTCTCCTGCATCAAGGAGTTCTGGTACCTCTCAGGGTGACTTCTGCTTCACCTTCTGTGTTTTTTATATTATATAATATATTTTTATATATGTATTTGGGTGGTGCTTGTTATTCTTCCTGTTGACACGGGCTCTTGATCAGAACCTCATGCTAGCGCTTACACTTACTATGCTTTACCCCCCTGCCTTCTCAAGTCTATTTGCTATGACTTTTTCACTTTTGCTGCCTTGAGGCTTGGCTTCACCCATGGCATGACATTGTTTTGGTGTGCTGCTCTGGTCCTGTTTTGGGGATGGAGCTCTGTGTTGGCTGCACTGCAGCCTCTGTGGTTTTAGTGAGTCTCCAAGGTTTCTTAAAATGCTGTTGTTGATTTTTGTCTTTTATTTCCATTGCATTGCTAATGAAACAGTGTTGCTTCTGTGGTAACTTTCAGCTGACCTTGAGTTGTAAGTACTTAGAAATTTATGTTCTACATAAATAAAATGGAAATTATTATTCTTATGATTATACTGTTCTTACACAGAACTTGCAGGCAATAACCATAATCTCAGGAGATGAAACAAACTCTCAGTACATGAGTGTGTGTATACAAACAACATCAAATCATGTTTTCTGTAATGTGATTGCTTCTTTTCATGTATTCCTATAACTGAACAAGCATTAGAAAAATAATTGTTATTGACATACTAGAGAAGTGACACATTTAATTCCATTTTACAGGCTACCAAGTTGTTCCACCAGATAGCATCAATGTGTACTAGCGTTATTTACAATGTAATAGGTGCTGATTTGAGGATGTTTCTCCTTTTCAGAAATAGATTGGTAAAAAAAGAATGTGTTGCAAAACATACTGCTTGGCTATGATGGGTTATGTTATAAGTCTGCTTAGAGGAGAGCCCTTGCATTTTAAAGCACCTTCAGTTTTTGGGGCAGAGTCTGTGATGCTCACCTCTTGTTACTTTTCTGTTGTAATATGTTCCTTGAAATTCTCATTTCCTCCCAGCAGCCCCGTGCAGCCCCAGGGGTGAGGGCAGTAAGGAGCAGGCACTGTGGCTGCTCAATGGGTGCCCTTTATTCTAGGAATGGAGAACTGGAGAGAATGCTTTTTCTTTTTCTTTTTTTTCCTCCCACCCCATAGGAGCTGGAGCAGGGCTCTTTGTGGGGCAGCCTGCTGCCTCTTCTGCAATGGAGGGCAACAAATTGAAGGGAAGAAACTTCTGGAAAATGTAACAGTGGCTGTATGCCAAAAAAGATGGTCTGGATAGATCTGTGAACATGGAGTTTAAAGAATCTGGCTTAAATTCAAGAGACAAATTGGTTCTGCTGCTTTATGCTTTGGGTAGAGTTCATGTAAATTATATCCAGCCTAATATACGAGTTATACATACAGATGCCTGTCTTTCCACTGGAAACACTGTGAGGATGGAAACTCCACGTGAGGATGAAGGGAGAAAATCAATTCTCCGCCTCTGTTGAGGAGATGACAAAACTATTACTGTTCAAACTGAGCAGTGCAGACGACTGAAGCATAAAATTCTTTAGATTCTGAGAACGTGTCTCTTTAGAGAGCTTTGGTGCAGTCCCCCACTGCTTCCTCATGAGAAATCTCATCACCATAAACACTGTTTGTGTTTTTATATGAGGACTTAGCTTCTCCCAGGCTCTCATAAACTGATGGCGAGTCACTACTAATTATTCCTTCACAATACTAACATTAAAAAGCTCCACTGTGAAGTGAAGGTTATTTAAAGGCTTACACGTTTTATAGGAATTCTGTCACTGCTATATATGTGCACGTAACACTTCTAATTTTCTAAGGCAAATCTTGAGGTTTTATTAGGCCTTAAATAATAAGCATGTTGATAGCTTAATTGCTAGCACAGAACATATAGATAATGCTGTATTTTTAGCAAGTGTGTTGAGTGTTGTGGCTACAATGGGACTTGATGTGACAGGGCTGAAACTTTCTCCCTCAGCAGAGAACAGCCGTCATGTCCTTGCTGTTAAAATCTCTTCTTTGCGTTCTCAGATATCGTGAATTCTGTATGACTCAGGGTTTTCTCATCCAATTAAAAGCTTCCAGCTTATGTGTTTTCTGACATTATTTCTTTGTTCATCAGTGATAACTGACCACATAATTGGCAATTTGGGAGATGATGTGAATAGTATATGCAAGTTGCAGGACTTGTTCCATGAACTGTTCTTGCAAGCAGGGCACTGAGATGGCAGCTGGGTCTCCAGCTGCTGTCCTGTTCCTGCCTGGAAAGAAGGCTGCTTTACTGATAAACATTTGTATGAGCAATTCCCAGCTTACCTTTTTCTGGACCATTTTTGAAAGTTCTCATCAGTTGCCACAGACTTCTCAGCTAGAGCAAGTTATTGGCTTGTTTATGCTAGAGGAAACAAAGCTGTCTGGTGGGGAGGAAAACATGGTGATAACTTTCCATCCCTGCCTCTTCCCTTCCATTGCTGATGCTATTTGTGCCTATCAAACAAAGCCAACAAAGCTGAGTTGGAGCAAGCTGTGAGATCACTTTCTTCTTGGCCAAATAACTTGGTGGAGCTGAAGAGCTGTATGGCAGTCAGCCTGGTGCAGCAGAATCCTGTATCCCCTTAGGTATTTCTGCAGGCACTTATTAAGGTGAAAACAGACTTGGTGGGTCATGTCACAGCCCAGATCGGTCTGGTCCTGTTTCTGGCAGCAGTAGTAGTGACTTTCTAACAGAGTGTAAGTGGGTGGCAAGGATGTTTGGGTACTTCAGCAGTCTGCTCTCAATACTCAGCCCATGATTTATCTGTGTTTTGTAGGCTATTTTGATAGGCTTTTTTAAACTTATATCAGCTTGCGTGTTCACTTCTGAAAACACAAACACGCTCACTCTCTGTAGCACCCCTGAGGCAGCAAGTTCCACAGGCTGCCTATAGGCAGTATGAAGCAACACCTTTGTTAGTTTTCAGCCTGCCCTCTCACTATCTAAGCCACTGTCCTTGTTCTCCCTGTATTACAGTAGACACTGAGTAGTTGTTCCTTGCTGTCCTTCTCCACAGTGTGCAGCTTCTGTAATATTTCCCCCTCAGCCACCCGTTCCCAGAGCGTATGTAATTGTGCATTGTGCAGGAGTCATTTGATTCCTTTAGCTATCATTACAGGCCTTGGTACCTTTTCTGTCATACCCTTTGTGAAAGGAAGCTCGTAGTTCAACACATCTCAAGTGACACTTGAGATGTAGGTGTTCCATTGAGTTACAGGATAGCATACAGACAACTTCTTTTTCTAATAATTTCTAGTATTGTTTGCTTCCCTGCCTTCCACTGCTACTGGGCATTCTTTTCACTGAATTACCTTTGTATCTTCAATATCTCTTCCTCAAGTGACAATTGGTGCTTCAGACGTTATTGCAAATATAATATGGTGTCTTTCCTATCTCAGGTGTGCTGAGGCTGAATTTCATACATGTTGAGAAGCCCATAGCTAAATGGATTTTCAACATTTCCTATCCTGAGGTAAAGCAGTGATGACAGTTTAAGTTTTGTGATTTCCCCAAATACGTAACTGCATTATCTGGAAATGCATTTTCATTTTTTAATGTGCAAGTGCTTGGACTGTTGGGCTGGGACTGTATGCAGCTTCTCATATGATTTTCAGGTGGCTTTGCCCACTGAAGCCAGGGCAAAATCACTGAGTAAGGAGTGGCTTTTTGTAGGTTTTGCTCTGGAACTGTTGAGAGATCAAATTAGTCTTGTGGTCACTGAGAAGGAGGAAACGGGGCCTCCTAGAGAAGAGCTAAATGTGTGCATTTGTGCCCCTTTAGATTTTAGGTGATCTGGCCTTTGCTTATGGATCAAGCATAGAGGAATATTTGGTGAAATTCACCTGTCCCAGAATGTTCAGGTAGTGGAAAACTCTATCCTTTTTTTCTTTACATACTCTGCTTGTTTCGATTCCAGGGGCACGTGGTGCATTCATGTGCACACATAAACAAAGGATGCAGTCTTTTGTTTCCCCTTCTCTCTTGATGTGACCTTTGAATGTGTCCCTTGATCCTTCTCAGTTCTATGGCTCCTAGTTTTGAAGACTCCTCTAATTCAAGGTGAGGAAGGCTGTTTTCACAGCATGTACTGCGTGTTCTTCAGCTCCTCCTGTGGTCTCTTTAGAGCTGTCTCTTCCTGAAGGACTTCCTTGAACTCTTTTTATCTCCTGTCTGCTCAGTGAGTTGCTGCTGTTGGTAAGCAAACTTGCACAAATTTCTAACCTTCAAGACTGGACAAAATTGGAAATTTATGTAAGACTCCAGGCTTTTCAAAGCCCTGCTTGGAAATGAGGGGATGTGTTTTCTGATTTGGATATTTCTTTCAACTTATAGGAGCAGTAAAGAAAATTGTGCAAACTTAAGCAGGCTTTAAAGATGTTCAATGTATTATTGTCTTTGTTGAGTGCTGGATCTGCTTAATGGGATATCTTCTTTGCAGGAGTTTGAATGGGTTAAGTTCCATTTCACTTTTCCATAACTGGAGGTGTTTAACCTTTGGATACCTGAGGTTCCCCTGCCTGCTTTCCATCTGCTGCTCTGGAACTGGTCCGGCTGTATCTGACAGCCTTGTTCAAATGTGCTGGGTAGCCTATGGACCCAGTACCAATCTAAGTAATGAGTGTCTGTGCATTCCAGTTGAGTACTCAAGTTCTTGCTGTATTTGTTTATTTTTTGAAAAACAAACAAATTCTGCTGCTACTGTCCTCCCTGTTCTGAACAACAGAACATTACTATGCATAGGATCTTGTTTGCAGGGGAAAAAAGTGTCCCTGTGAACTGCTGTCTTCTGTTGGAGCCATAAACCCATTTCTGTGCAAATCAGCTTATTGCTGCTGTGCCAGCTCTGACCAAACAACAAAAGATTACTAAATGATAGAAAAAGTTCTAGTGAATTCCTGCTCCTCTCTTTGCTGTGCTCCCAGCTTTCCTAGTGCTAAGCATTAAGATCCAGCTGTGGGTCCAGTGGCTCTAACCTTCTTTGATCGCTGTTTTGTAGAAGATGCGGAGCAGTGAATCATAAGGAAGAGAAATAAGTCCTATGTTCATGAATATTGTGTTTTTTGGGGAGTGGAAGTATGCCTGTGCCTGCAGTCAAATCTAGGGGGCCAAGGAGTCTGTGACTCCTGGCTGACTGAAATGTAAATCTTGGCATCTGGAAAACTGAGATCTAGATAGAGCCCTAGAGACCTATTGGTGCAGGATTCAAAGCACTTGGGTGCTGTAGGGAAGGGAGAGAAATATCGTTGTTGATTGACAATGGTAAAGGTAGAAATGCTGTAGTAATAATTTTACAAAAAACTTAAATGATACTTTTAGTATTTCCTGAGACAAAATAGTTCAAAGCTTTGTCTTCCAGCATTCTTATTCTGCTGGCAGGGCAGTGAAGACAGCATAGTAAATCCATCTGCTTAGTACTTGTAATGAGTAAGCAGGTTTAAAATAGATGAGGTGACCACTCACTGGTTTGCTATCATGTGTGCTTTGATTTTCAATAAGAGCATGGCTGCCTCTTAACGTCTTTGTTACATATTGACAGGATCCTTTGGTATGTTTCTGTTGGCTTAACCTCCTGTGACAGACACCGCCTCTATCCGTGTGCTAGCAGTATATACTGTGCGTATTTCACTCCTGTGCTTATGTACTGCTATGCTTGGGCAGTATATTTAGCAAACTGTGTAGTCAGATGATTATGTTAGAATGAATGGTTGATGTCTGGTACACAAATAATTATGACACTAAACTTACTATGTATGAGCTGGAGCCATAGCTGATTTCAGTGACAGATGGAAAACTCCACTGAACCTTTTATTGGCCATATGCCATTTCTGACTGTTGGCCAACAACAAGATTTGTTGCTAATATATAATGATTTAAACAGTAAAAAGAGCAGCTGCACTTTGATTTTCAGTGTCTTTACTACAGGTTTTCCTGGAGCTTTTGAATATCTGCTGCTGCTTTCTAATGCAAAGCTGTCACTTCTGGTCTGTGAGAAGAGACTTTATCTTCCCAGCACTATCTGGGGTAGAATTTTATATTTTGATACTTATAACTAAAGCTCTCCTCTGCCTTTTATTGCATTATTAAGTTGACAGAATAAAGATCTTCCTGTAACATGGGGATAGTAATGGTTTGTAAGGAGCTGACTGTGCAGTACCACAACAGAGTTGTGTGTGTGGTTTTGGTTTCTTTTTCTTTTTCTTTTTTTTTTCCCCTTGCTGTCAGTAGTCTTTTATTTTTATGACCTGCCTGAGGACTGGGAAACCAGTATTCCTCCAGCTGTTTGGAGAAGGCAACTTCCAAAGCATAGTTCATTGAGAGGAACTGCATGTGTTCTTCATCATAGTATCAGGACAGTGTTTGGAAATGTGAGTATGTGAATATAAACTGCAGTCATTATCTATGCAGAACATGTCACTGTTGCTGGCAGAGCAGAAGACTTGTTCCCATGTGATGCCTTGACCTTCCTCCCTCCTGAAAAGGATTTTGCTGCTGTCCTTTGTTGATCTGTGCACCCCGGTACTCATCCAGAGAAAAATGAGATTGGAATCTGGAGGGCAGAACTATTCTGGCCTCATGCCCAAAACAAAAGGGCATGATATGGGAGGTGCACAAGGGAGCACTTTCTGGTGAAACTTGTTTTTCTTCCCTATATATATTTACGAACACTTCATATTATTACAAAAAAAAAAAAAAAAAAGTATTATGCAAGCTTGCATGCAAAGAAAACAGGCCAAGCATTTGACTGTCCTGGACAATTTGCACTACATTAAGAAGCCCTCTTAAGGTCTTTAGTATGCGTTTGACTGATACTGTTGATCCAACAGTAGCGTTGCTCCTGTGCTAGGGGAGGTGTGAAGCGGTCCTTGCATAAAGTTTTCCATTGCAGAAGGCAAGCATATAGAAAGCAAGCAGTTAATATCCATTGTACCTCTTAGGAAATGGGTAACAAATTGTGTGGATGGTGGATGCTGCTCTCCCGTTTCTGTGCCAGCTGCTTTGGAGAGATACAAGGAGTCAACTGAGGGGCTAGAACCACAATTTGGTTCCTGACCAGCTCATCGGACATCCTGTGAGCTGCACTGGCTTGTGCAGCTCAAATCTGATGCAAAGGCAGTATTTTTAAGCCACGTTAACTGGCTCTGGCTGATTCCTCTCTGCTTTGTTGGACTGTCGCGGGGTCTTGGACTAGGGCTGGACTGTAACATGGTTGTTAATACACCACTATGAAGCTATCTGTACTGTTGATATGCTCATGCATTGTGTCAGAGACCTCCCTTCCCATCTGCCTAGGTGTGCTGCTCAGCAGTTGGTCCCAGTTGAGGAAGCCAAGTGATCAATCCATGGCAAACTGAAAGCACTCATTTATTTCTTAATCTGGAAATAAATTGCATGCAAAGTAACTGAAGGTTTGCTGTGGCCTCATTGTGTCTTTCACTGTTCCAGGTGCTGGTTGCATGCTAGTTCACTCCAGCTCTTACAGTTGGTTTGGCTGCTGACCACAGCATGCTCTCAAAGTGTTGGCCCTGCTCGTCTTTTCCTGTAATAGATGGGTGTTTTGTTATGTTTATTTATCTCATGTCTCTTCTTTTAGCTTTGGAAAAGCAGCAGTGTAACTTCTCCGGCTGCAGGCAAGTTGTTTCTTCACAGCCAGTAACCTGTCTGCTGAAGTTTGAATGTTTGCTGGGATACTTCTTATTTAGGTCATAGCTTTTCTCTCCTGTCAGATTCCTCCTTTGATCTTAGCTGTAGCAAGCTGTCTGTCTCTGCAATCAAACAGAACTATGCAAAGTATGGGTGAAGTGATACAGGCATTTCTCACTTCATTACATCTTGCAGAACATGGTACTCTATTTGTATTGGAGTTGAGAAAGAAAAGATCTAATTGAGGAGTTTATAGCTGACTGTCAATCTGCAGTAGTACTTAGTAGTATCCAGTGACAATTTTCCCTGTTATGTGGATGTTCTTAATATATTATTTGAGCTGCGAACTCTTTCAAAATGTCCTGTTCTTGTTTTTTCTTTCCTAACTGGAGCATGGTACCTGGTGTATTTGTGCAGTGCAGGTCAGCTGCCTCCTTTTCTGTTTTTACACATTTTTAATACCACCTTTGCCTGCATCTTGTGATGAGTCAAGCAGAGTCTGATGCATGCATAGAACAGCTGCTCCTTTCCTTGCAGTCTATTTTTTTTTTTTGTTTTCCTTTTTTTCTCTGAGGATTGAAAGGCTCTCATCCAGGTGCTAGTGGTTAAGTACAAACTGTTGATTGTAGAGCACTTGTGCTCCTTATGTTGTATAGCTCCCTAAAGCCCATTAATGTCACTGATGACAACATCATCTGCCCTCTTAGCAATGCTTGCTGGCATTAAAGTTTGTTGGTCTGGAAACTAGTTTAATGAGTAGTATCCTTTGGTAGAAGGAAATGTAGAACGGCTTTTTCAGTGTTTGAAGCTTACAACTATTTTTAAATAAGTTATGTCTGCATAGATCACCCAAAACTAAATGGAAAAAAGGGATGCTTTAAAAGCTGTTGGAGAATGCTTTCTCCACCCCACCACCCCAAGTCATTGTCATGTACTTTCCACTGGTGCTTATGAACAGCTGTGTATGCTGTCATAAGAAAGAATGAGATAACTGAAGGTGATTATGGAAGTAATTATGTTCTGGTTTTTTTCCCTTCAATTTGTTCTTGCTTCATGCTGGGGTGGGAGGAAATTGAAATTAACTCTGACAGGTACGTGGTGGATAATGTCCAGGTGTGGCTTGCAGTATCTCCTTGTGATGCTCCATAATGAGACCAGTGACTTCTGAGTTCATGGTAAGGTGCCAATGAGCTCTGCAGTATGAGCAAGTGAAAACATGATAAGGACAGTGATGACTCTTGAGATAATATATCAAATAATCAAAGTACTTTGACTGATCCTGCTTTGTAACAACTGGTTGTTAGTTTTCTTAAAGGCCCAAGGTTATTCTGCTGTTATCTTTTTCAACCTAGCAAAGTCTCAGTGCAATGGGCGTGACCATGTTTGGCTGAATATCGTAGCTGCAATTTGTTTAGCTGATGTTCATGCAGACTGTGAGTGTTTGGGTTTTCAGCTAGATGCTATGATTGTTTTTAAAATCCAGTGCTGAGAATAGAGACTTGAGGCAGGTAAAGCAACAGCATATGGTTAATGTTTGTGTAACTGCAATTAATGAGGTTTTCCTTTCATAAGAAGGAAAGAGCTTCCTATACTGAAGACTTGTGATGACTTTGTGGAGGGCAAAGAAAGGCAATCCATTGTGATTTTTAGGTTTTGTGCTCTTCACTTGGTAGTTCATGGTGGGAAGTGAGTCTCTCAAACTGCACTGCCTAGTAGCTCTTGGATTTTTACTCCAAGCACACGTATTATGTCTTGTCTTGTTTGTTCCTGAGTTGATCTGCTTTCTCCTTGCCTTTTGGCAGCCTACCCGACTGTTTCATGTGTTCTTGTTATGCAACTGTTACACAGACATGCTATGTAAGCCTGTATGTGTGTGTGCAGATGGATTCTTCACAGCTACCTGGAGACAGGGCTGCACAAAGCACAGACAGCAGCGTGACAAATACACCGTGGCTGGATGGGACTCAGGGAGTAGTTAGCTGGCTCTGCTCATGCCATGCTGGAAGTGCACAGTGATTCCTTCCCATGTTTGTGACCTTTAAAATGAAGACACTGTCACCTTTCTCTAAAGAGGCTAAAAAAAAAAAGCAAAACATAAAGATGGTAAGGTCCAAAGATAGGTGTTACTTACAGTTCTTGCTTAGTCTGTACAAGGCAACCAAAGCAGGAACAAATGATCAAGCATTTTCTGATGGCTTTGACAGGAGATGGCATCTATTGAAGTCCAGGTGGATTTATTAGTGGATTAAACCTGACTCAATAAAGCGTGCTGCCTCATTCTGTGCTCCCTACTGGAGCATGTACAAGAACAGAGGGTAACCAATATATTTTGTAACAGTTTTAGGGGATAATAGCTCTTATTTCTATACAAATATTGATAATGGACACACACACGTGTAAGTTTTTATATAGGTAGAATGCTTATAGTTAATCAAAATTATCAGAGGATTAGATTCAAATATTTAAAAACCTTACTTTGATTTACTTCTGCAAGGAGTTTGATATGCTATATAATTAAAACATTCAATGAGAGAAAATTTTACCTAAAATTTTACCTAAAATTTTACCTAAAATTTTACCTAAAATTTTACCTAAAATTTTACCTAAAATTTTACCTAAAATTTTACCTAAAATTTTACCTAAAATTTTACCTAAAATTTTACCTAAAATTTTACCTAAAATTTTACCTAAAATTTTACCTAAAATTTTACCTAAAATTTTACCTAAAATTTTACCTAAAATTTTACCTAAAATTTTACCTAAAATTTTACCTAAAATTTTACCTAAAATTTTACCTAAAATTTTACCTAAAATTTTACCTAAAATTTTACCTAAAATTTTACCTAATCTAAATCCTGTCATTGTTTTCTTTCTAATCTCAGAGCTGCCACTTTAGATCCAGATGCTGCATCCAGCTGCAGACAAGTCTCAGGTGTGGAGTGGTAATTAATTAGGAGTTGTGCTTGTAGGTGTTCAGTTTTTTAATGTAGTACGAAAGCTAGTGTTAAACCACACTGGCTTAATACAGATAGGGGTTGGATTTTTTTTTTTTTTGCAGGGGAGTGGAGGAAGGATTTTGGGGATGTTTAGATAATAACACAAGCTGACTGCTGTGGGAATACTGCTATCATCTGTTGCACTGCACTTTACATCACTGGTGTATGTCAGACTGATGTTATGAGAACATCTACCTTTAGTGAAAGTGATGGGTCCCGTGTGTTTGCAGCAGAAAGAATTGTGTTCTCCCATCAAGTTCTGGGAAGACATAATCTACTTCGTTAATAAAATGCTTGAGTTTCTGTGTCACTGTGCATCTAGCCATCTTCCTGTGTATAGATAATGCTTATTGCCGTAATACTTTTTCAAAGCAAAGTAATTGTAGCCAGATAGTCTTAAATATGTTGCTCTCATTATCAGCTTGTATGAATAGACAGTAAAATTATACATGTAGAATAGTTGACATTCTTCTGGGGTTTGGTTGCTTGAGGGGCGTCTCTACCAATGCATACCCAAGTACGTAGTGAGGATATTGGGGAATTTAAGAGTTCCAGAGAGCAAATGAGGCGCAACTAATGTTCACCTTCTGTTGCTAACGACGCTTTAGGACACCAAAATGAATGGTAGAAATGAAAACAAAACAGCATTGATTTCCCAACAACGTTGGTTAAATAAATCAGAACTAGTATGTGCTTAAGGCTTCCTACGTATATTTATTTTGCACAGTATTTTGAAACACTTTCCTCTGCTGTCTTTGAAAGCACTGGTTATTTATTAGAGTTATATGGTTGTATACCTTGCAATAATTTGGCTAAGAACTATTAGTATTCAGGCAGCTATCAATATCTTAAGAGAAATTGTATTAAGCAAAAACAAACTGTAGCTAAATAGTATCTAAACACAGACAGCTACTTGGGATGATGACACTTTGTCTGTCTTAATTTGTTGGCTATAGAAATGAATTATTAGCAAAATACAGCTTGGTGACATCTTATACATTGTGAGCCACAGATTCTTCTCAGTCCACATATGCACCTTGTATTATAGCCAAATTAGATGCATTTATAATTCATTATTTCCCTTTCCTCTTTCTCTCTCACATTCTTACTTGGTATTCTGTACAATCTGTATTTGTAAGTTGGATGGACTAACACCAGTGCTTCATTAATTACATGTCTGGGCAAGTGTTGCTTGCTATCACTGTATGGATTCCTTACAGATGTAAGTGGCTAAGGACTGATTGAGCACACGTGGCAGAAATGTCAACGGCGGTACAGTTACCTAAAATGTGACTGTAGTTTGTAGAAATGGTGGAGCTTTACTTTTGGGAAAAAAGGTATTCAGTTTTTGATGTGGATGACTAAGTGCTGTGAATTCCTGGTTGGTCAGGGCAGTGGATGTATGCCAGCATGTGTCTGACCCTTTCTGGGTCCTACAGGTCATTCATTTTTTAAGGCAGAAGCAGTCAGTGGAATTGGTAAGTAGTACTTCTGTTTGCATTTCTTTTCTGTTGTAACGTGAACTGTAATAGTTGAGTGGCTGTTGATATCTTTAAATCTATTAAAATCACTATGTGTTCAGAGTCTTGCTTTGAAAAGTGCAGCCCTGGCGTGTTACATATTACAGGGTTGTGTTTCTCAGTTTCTTTTGTCTGCATAATGTGCATTTTATCTAAATATTTATGCTAGACATATGGACTATTTCTTTTGTGAAGTTGAACTAAAGGGCAAAATGACAGTAGTCCATGCGTTCAAAGGGTAACTGTGTACATTTGGGGAAGCTCTCACTTTGGTACATTGTCTTACCCAAATTTAAAAATGCTCTGTGGCCAGGCAGACTTGAGTAACCACGCAGGGGAAAGCAGCTCTAAAGCTTTTGTGCTATGTGTTTTTTCCGTATTATTTATTACCTTTAACTTGAGAATCTGTGCATGCTTGGTGTTGAGCTTAGTAACTAGTGATATAAATGCTGGTCTGTTTTCACTTGCACGTTTGAAGTTGTCTCTCTAAAATGCTACAATACTGAGTGCTATAAATATGTGGTAATTTTCTTAGAAACGCTGATAGTGTTCTGTTGTTCAGAAATGCCATCTGGATCTGCAATGTTTCATAAACATATTTTTTGCAAATAATCTCTAATGTTCTACTAGGAAAAGTGTTTGGTGGGAGAAAGCAATTCAGAACTGGATGGAAAGACTGACATATATTTTTCTATCTAGTGTTCCTTGTAGAATTAGAGCATAAATATCCTTTTTCCTGTTGTGTGATGTTTTCTTTCCAAGTTCTTGATGTACTACTGATCTCATATATCTATCAAATCTGAATAGGCTTCAGGGGGCACAAATGAAATGAGAGAATGAAAGTAGGGGGAGGAAAAAAGGAAAGACATTGGCTATCAGTGGCTAAGCAGTCTGAGGAACTATTTGTTCTTACTGCTCAGTGTCTGTTTCTGAAACCAGCTGACATGGCATTAGCCCCTACAACCAGTGCTACTGGAGTTGGTTTCAAACTATGTGAGCTCAGATATCAACAGTGAAATTACAGTCCTAGAGCTTGGGATGATTCATCTCATATCTGAATTAACAGCTGTGCCTTATCTTTTTATCTTTTTTCTTCATTCCTTCTCTACAGAAATATTGGTTCTATTCAGGCCTAAATTTGATTTCACTTTGGTTCTGAGTTATACTACAGGCTGGTTTTTTTTTTTATAGACTTTAAAACAGGCCTTTATCCTGCAATGTGATGCAGAGGAGTTGATGGCTGTGCTCATGCAGAGCTCTGCAAAGAACTCTGGAGCTGTATGTTGCACTGCCAGGTATTTTGGGTGTTCCTTAACCACCCTCACTCCTTAACCACATTAATTTTCTATTAGGATTTCCTGCATATGTTTCTGTTTTTGACCTTAATGTTTATAAACTGTCCCACGTCAGAGAGAGAGAGATTTATCTTTATGTAAGAGTATATATTGTGTATGCATGTAAAGAAAATGGCTTTTATTTGATGGATGGATTTGCTGCAGGCCACCTTACTGGCAGTGGATTTTGCTCAGTTTATAACATAGTAGACTGCGCAATAATGTTGTCTGCAGTTCTACCAGCAACAGGAAAAGTATTAGAAGCACTGATTTCAATTTTACTAATTGTTGTGCTGTGAACAGTTGCTTGCTGAGATAATGTCTTAGTGGATTCGACTGGTGTGCTATCAGTTGCTGAGGTGTTATGTAATTAGTGATAGAGAAGCTAAGTATATCAGACTTATGCCAGGCTGTCAGCTGCTCTGTGGAAATGAATTCAGATAGACGGGGGAAAACTTTCCAGAAGGGTGTGGAAAATAAAGATGGAAGTGGTCCAGATGTCCCCCGCAGCAAACCTCTTCCATGTCTAAGAAGGCAGCCGTGGAAGATGTCTAATCCTTCTGACAGCAGATCTGTTTAACGCTGCTCCTCAGAGTGCCTGGATTTATTCTGCTGTGGCCTGCATTGCCCACTTCTGAGTCTTCAATCCTATTGTTGAACTTGCACAAGGCTCCAGCTCTGACTTCTGAACAAACAGCTGCAGCAGTCCATGATGTCATTGCCCTTCAGTGGTTTGCTACTGTCCTGCTGTTAGAGGCTGCATTTCTACAACAGAGCTGGTGTTAGGAGTGCAAGCTCTATACTTCACAGTCCTGCACCTTAGAGCAAATCTGCTTTTAGATCAAACAAACTTATGTCACTGTTTCAGCATGATTGTGGTGTTCAGTGGGCTGTATTGTCACGACAGAGGTCTGGAGAAATTAGGTCTACCTCAAAGCACCCACACCAGACCAGGCAGATGATGCCTTGTGGCTGTAGAGCTGTTGAGAAACAGCATCACTATCACAGAAAGGTACCTGGGAGGCACTAGGAATACCTTCTGGCACTGTTTCTGGTACTTGCAAGTCATCTAGTGTTCTGGGTACCCAAAGAAGGCATGACTGCATTGCAGTCACATTCTGCTTCTTTTTGCATGATATTCAAAAGATGCTTACTGAAATGTGAAACTGATGAAATCCTGGCTTCGCAGCAGCCTAAGTTACCAATAATCTCAGTCCCCATCCTGTGTGCTGCATGGTCCCTTGGCTTCTCTTACCCAGCAGGATTTGAGATTTGCAAGAATTGTGTTCTTGGGCCTTGAGAAAGCAGGATTCCTACTGGTTTCAATACCTTGCTCATTCATTAAAATGGGGATCTGGCAGGGAGATTTGAAGGGTGGTGGGATGTGTACATGTGCCTGTGATTAAAACAGTCTGTGTTCTGGAAGTTGCCCAGCGAACAGGCCAGGATCTAGTTAGTTTTGTGACTTTCCTCCTACAGTCAGTCTTCCCCCTTCAACAGCAGTCTCCTAACATTGTGCAATAGGCTGAATCCTGGAATAGCACAACTCAAACCACAGCAACTGGATGAAGGTAGGGTTGTGCAGTGTTATTTGTTCAAGACTGGCACCTTTGACAATGCTTTCCGGAGAGTTTCATAATTCAAATCAGTTACTCAAAGCAAGGGCTGCTTACCCATGGGCTGTGTGTGGTCTACCAGAGTAATTAATCTGGCCAGCTTCCCAGGAGAACTTGGAACAGATTTGTAGGCAGAAGTGGTTCTTTAACTGCGATAGCTTGTTCCTGGCTATCTCCTTTTTGCTGTCCTTTCCCCTTCTGATGTTAGTGTGTGTGAACTATATATTCCTTTGTGACTTGGGTAGTAGGGGGTGGCCAAAGAATGTGGCCCTGCATTTAATTAGTGATCTGTAATTGCCAGCTCATGTGCCCTGAAGTCTGGGTCACAAATCTCTAATGCTTGCTCTCTTAACCAGGCTGATTTTGTTGTTGTTTTTTATTCCCACATCTGGCTGAAGTTATGCCTCCTTCCAGTCTCAGCTTAAATCGCTGGCTACCAGAATCTTGGACATCTAGGAGTCAGCATCTCCTCTGTTTTCTGGATACTTAGGGCTGTGACCCTGGAGCTGGCAGGTTCCTCTGGGCAGGCTCTGCAGAGTACAGATCCCTTGCTTGGATCCGTACCATGTCCTGTGGTCTCCCTCCCTATGTGCAGGCAAGCTTTGCTCATTTCCCCTGGATGTCTTTTCACTAGCTTGTCTGCTAGTCTTAAACTGTTTGACTCTTTCCAATCTAGTTAATCACTTACTCAGAATTAAAGTGGTTGTGATGTGATTGAGTTCCTTTCACAGGTAAATTAGTTCGCAGAGTGTTTGCAGAGGGGCTTTCTTTAACGATTCTATTTCAAAAGCTAATTTGGGTTAATATTCTCTTGCAGGTGTCATTCTTTCTTCCTGTACTGTGTACTTGCACAGTGTTTTAGTTCTTGCAGTGTGGGGAAAAAAACTGAAATCACAAACCTTAGCCTAGGAAAGCAAAAGAGACTTGAGAGTTCAGAGAAAATGGTTTTGGTAACCTTATATTCACCTCCTGATATTGGATAAATTGCATGTCTTTGGACCCATCTGGCACTGCAGGGGAATAATATCCTTTATGACAGAGACATTTTACTTAAGGCTTTCTTCCAGCTCGGTCCTGGAGAAGGAAATTGATTTAGCCTGTGATGTTAGAAAGCAAAATCAAGAAGCGCTGATACAGAGGGTGATCTGTGCTGTGACACCTTCTGTGCATTCAAGCTAGTAACAAGATCCTTCCCTATTGCAATCATTTTCCCTTCACTTCTGTTATTCCCTTCTTCCTCAAGCACATGTGAAATCACATGTGCTGTGCTGACAGCACTATAACTGTTCTCCTGTAATCAAAGAACTCCTCATATGAACTCTTCTGGTCTTGCTGCAAATGTCAACTCATGGGGGACAAAACACTGGACTTGTTCAATTCCATGAAGAAGCCTTTTACTTGTAAAAGTTTATGATGGGAGCATTTGGGAACAGTATCCTAAGGGGAAGTATTTTTTAGCATCTGTTGATGCTAATCTGACTTATTGTTTAGATGGAAGCAGTTTACAGAGGTGGTATTTCTAACCCAAAGGACATGGACTGGTGGGAAGGGCAAGTTTGATAACCCCATGCCTCACACGGGGAAGTGGCGAACAGTAACTAGACTGTGCTCTTTGTGTGTCTGAAGAATAGAATAGCTTGTTCCTAAAGTGTCAGAGGCTGTAGTCACAACCTAAAAATACTGTGTTTTGGGATTGCATTCACTTGGATGATCCTTTGAGAGTCAACATAGCATTACAGCATCCATGAGCACCCCATCCAATGCATTCCCATTGCCTCTATTTTGGTGTTTGGAAGCTCCCTGTGGGGCAGACGGACTGCGCAGCCAAAGGTTATGGTAGCACTGCACTAGATGAGCAGCGAGGTGAGGGTTTGGTTCCCTTTTGCTCATTTGGGTTTAGGTAGCTCATGTGGCTTCCTGTCTCCTGTAACTGACAGCCACGCTTCTCGGTGCAGCGGTGTTTCAGCCCTACTTTCTGGGGAGTAGTAAGTCTGCCAGAGTTACTCTGAAAGTTTGACAGAAGCACGTTTTCTTGGGGTGAGTGAACTATATGAACCAAAACGTCTTGCCAAATTGGATTGATTAGGGGCTTTGGGATATTGTAGAAGAAAATTAGAATCTGGTAATGACATTCCCACGTCTCCTTCTGAAGACTGAAAGTTCCTTTCTTTATGCTTTTTAAATCGGAAGCAGCTTTTTTTTTTTTAAAGGGCTTTTTTTGTGTGTGTCTCATGTACAGCATAGAACTGAAGTGAAAGCAGACATTTAGATTGAGTTGTAATAATTTTACGGGAAAGTTCCATAAATTTCCATTCAGACTTGGCAAAAGGCCGAAGGTTTCAAAGCCCAGAACCTTTCATAAAATCAAACCTCTGTTCTTTATCCAGCTTTCATGCTTGTCCCGCAGCGACTTCTACCTAGGTTACTGTGGTGCATTGCAGTGAGAAACACACGGGAAGATCAGCAGAGCCTTCAGCCAAGTGTGAAGTGTCTAATGCTCTCCCTGTGAACACCTGTGCATTCACTTGTTGATGCTGAAATCTGGCGATGCTGATTAGATGATAATATGATTGTGTCACTTGCTGATGATGCTGTCAAAGTTTTTGACAGCCATGATTGGAGTATGACTGAAGTATTTAGTATTATTCTGAGCAGTGGTGTGAAACAAAGCCTGAGGAATCCCTGAACCTTTCAGTACAGACTCTTTCAAATCATCTATCAGTACACAGCAGAGGAAGTTGGATTTCTGTATGATTAAGGCACCTGAAATTTTGTCTCTTGAAGTTTCAGTGTAACTTGGGAAGTTATTTCACGTGATCTGCAAGTAAAACTTACCTATGTCTGTTTTATGGAAATGCACTGTTGTATGGGTAACTGTTAACAATGCTGGGATTTCTTTCTTGTTAACTGAAAAAGAAGCAACTTTTTTTTCTTCTGCAGTATATTGTAGCTTCTCCCACTACTTTGAGAGAGTAAAACGCATGCAAAATTAGATGCAATTCTTCATGCCTGCTGTCACAAATACTCATGAAAAATCAGAATGGGAAATATGAAGATTGGTTCATTCATCATGGGAAGAAGCTTGCTAGCAGCAAAATATAATGTGGAACCTCCTACCTGAGGGTGATGGTTCACATGCAATTGCAAATATATGCTCTCTGAGGGATTAAAAAAAGACTCTTGAAAGGCCAAGATGCCCATTATGAAGCTATCAGGCTGGAAAGCTGCCATTTACTAGATTAATACGAGCCTGGTCAATTTTTCAAAACATACACTATAAAAAGAACGATGCTTAGTGCTTTGTTTTCAAGGTACTTTTAGCCATTCATGAAATCACTCTCAGAGACATAAAAGATGTGCTTGTGCAGAATGTGGAAAGTGTTTAATTTGAGATTTTAGTCATTGTATAAACTAGTGTGACTGTGGTTCTGAAACGTTTTTACCTCTCTTCCTCTCATTGCCACCAGGGTCATCGTTAGCTGAGACTTAGAACTGCAGGAGGGGTGCCCAGCTGATGCACAGCTGCACAGATGCTGGGAGCAGGTGGCAGTGCAACTGTGAGGGCTGGCTGGTATTAGAGATGTTACACATTTGTTGGGAGTGTTGCTCCTCATCTGTCTTGGCCTGATCCCCCACTCTGGCAGGCAGTGTCTGGAGTAGCCTTCCAGCTTGTGTGAGACAGCACTCTGCTGTCACAGCTGCTTTAGAATAGCTCACTTTCTTCACTTTCCACTTTTTATTTCACCTAGGACTAAGAGGCCAGGAGAGATGGTGGAGCAGGCGGGGGTGCTGACCTTGTGTCAAAGGGACTGGGAAATCCTCCAAGTCAGGAGGTACGTGAGAGAAAGAAGCAGGAAAGGGGCTTGAGGTGCTGCCTTTCCCTTTAGATGCTGCCTTTTGTCATCTTGGCTGCTTCATCTCCTCACTTAACTCTGCTGCGTCCTTCCACATCTAGCCCAGATCTGCTGTTTCTGCATAAAGAATTGCGCTGAGGAAAAGATCTTGTTGAGAAAAATGTTATTTCCCTAGCAGTTACAGCAAAGTGTGAGTGCAGGAGCGCCCAGCAGGGAGCAGAGCTGTGGAGATGGGCTGCTCTAGCAGCACTGCAGGGCAATGCAGGAACAAACTGTCAGATAACACCTGGAACAAAAAACATTGTTGTAACAATTGTCCTTATTTTAGCATCAGTGAGTTGAGAGAGAAGCTATAATTGTACCAGAATAGGGAGTGGAAGACCCAAAAAGTGGAAAATGGCATGTTGGGTGACTCTGTCAGGGCATTCAGAACCTTAGCAAACTTTCAGACTGATTGGAGAGCTGCTTCTTTCTTTATGTAATTTTCAGTTTATGAAGCAGTGCAGGGATTAAATATTATCACACTCCTTCACAGTTCTAGCCATTTTATATAAACACTTTACATATGAATCAGGAGCGTTACTTTGCCCAAGAAAGTTGGCAACTTGAGAAGTTTTTATGAGATTTTCCTGACACGTTTAGAATAGCAATAAGCATGCAAAATTTTATCCTGCTTTAATGGTCTGCATGTGGCTGCCTGGAAATACAACCCCCTGGGAAGATCTCACGTTGCTAACTGCGTTTCCTTTCTATATTGGTCCCTACTTCTTCCCAACTCTCTCCTCCCCACAGTTCTAAGATTTTTTTTTTCATTGAAAGGAAAGTAATTTCTGAGACATTGAGTATTTATGATTCTACATTAGTAAAATGAAAATATAATCTTACAGTCCTGGTACAACTGAAAATCAAATCAGTGGAACAAAGTAGTATAAAAATTTCTTGCTTCAATGCTTGTCAAGGGAGCTTAGTCATTGAATTATTCCTGCAAAATATTTAGACTTTTGATAAAACTACATTTCCCACAGAGACTGTGGCTCTGGCTCACTTAGGCTTTCCCAGGCTAGTGTTAGCCAGCAGCAATTCTGTTGACTTTGCCTAAGATTTGGGACAGAGTTTAAAGCAAAAACTTCAGTGTGTTTGCATGTGTGTACTTCTAAGAATGATGGTTTATATAACTTCAGGGACCTTATCAGCACGAAGAAGTACAGAGACTGAATCAAATTTGTGCTGCTGAGTGGAGTAATATATAGAATGATGACAACAAAATTGCGTATTTGATAAGCATTGGCAAGCATGATTCTTTTTATTGTTGTAGGAGTCCAAAATCATGTTTTTATGCATTATGGTGGCTGAAACCAGTTATTAATTTAGCACTCTGAAAGATAAGGAGAAAGAAAATTGATGTGTAATAGCAAAAAGGAGCAGTCTTGGTTCTTAGCTGGTGGTGGTAGTAGGTTTAAATCCCTGGTGTAGGTTATGGATTCTGGTCCATTGACTGAAAGCTTATTTTTCATTGCTGGCATACCTTTATGCCTTCTCTTTCTTTTAATTTAAGGACTAAGAGCAATATTTTTCCTATCTATAAATGAGCATTTCTTTCAAATGTGCCTTGATGTAAAATGCTGAGAGTGTTAGTTTTGGCTTTTTTCTTTACCTACTGTATACTTTTTCTGACATGTTAGATTAACTTTCAGCCACGGGCCAATCTGTCAAAGAAACAGGGAATGTCTCCTGCTATGACAGATTTGCCAGAGGCTGAGGTTTGAAACAAGCTGGGTATTGCTGCTTACACAAAAGTAATTTCTCCCTTCTGAAGAGAGCTATCACTGAATCAGCTGAACAGAAGCCTCTGACTTGCATTACTGGGTTCTGATCAGAAAATCTGCAACAGGCATTTTTTTAATAAACTTATATGCCACAAAGGAGCTCTGGCAGTATTACTTGGGGAGAACTTTCAGCAATATAAGGTCAAAATAATTTCCTCAAGGATATCGGGAATCCAATATATGTTTTTTTTTAAAAAAAAAAAACCACAAACTTTCCCTGGTTGACTTCAGAATTGTTATCATGTTGGATGAATATACTGCTACAAAGGTATACCCACAGGTCAGACTTCAATGTGCAGGCAGGACTACACTATCATCATGGTGTCTGTTCCAGAATAGCCAGCCCCGCTTCTAAATCCTGACTCAATTTACTGTATGAGCTGAATGAAATTGTGCCCTCCACACCCCAATTTTTCTGCTGTTGCTGTAGTGCTGAGAGAAAAGATGGTGTGCATCCTGAGCTTCCCTTTGTAGCCCAGCTTCTTCCAAGGCGATATTAATAGTTGGCTCTCAGAAAATCCAACTATGTAGCAAAGCCTGGGATTTCTGCTCAAATGGCTGAACAAGGAAATGTGTCACAGACGTCCCCTAAGACATCCTGGACAACTGCACAACAGTCACAGTGCTGCTGGGGAGAATGTGTTTGAATATCATGGCAATGCTGTGGGAGAAAAAAGAGGATCAGACTGGGACCCCTCGCAGCCTCTTTTGCCTTCCATGCTATGATGCTCAGCGCTGAGCAGTGCCCTATGTAAACTGGGGAAGTACATCAGCCATTTGTTCTACCAGATTTTCATACCCTGTACATGTGAGCCAGACTCTAGGATAGTATGAGAAGTACATTTTATTGGCCTTGATGGAGGAGTTAATAGGTGTCCTCCTCAGGCATGTAATGAAAAGGGGCTTAGATGTGTGTAATGGGCCCCTTTTGGCATCCGAATAGCTGAAGCCATGCCTGTTTCCACAGACTAATTTGAGCCAATGAGGCTGTGTTAGTTTATGCCAGCCAAGAATCTGGCCCAATTAAGCTGAAATGATAAACCATGCTAATTTTAACTCTTTCTCCAGAAATGCATGTCTTTGCTGTTTTACCCACTGATCGCCAAGTCCATAAGTTTCTGCTTCTGATTGAAGTTCTACTTTGTCCTTATCAGGATTTCTTTTTTCCTTTCTTTTTAAGGAAATCTGTAAATGGGAACTGTAAGTAGATGAGTGTTAATCTGTGTTACAATAGTTCCCAGCTGTTCCAGTTTCCCCTTAGAGCTGCACAAAAACACAGCAGTAGCTCGGAGGGCTGTGGTGATATAGGAAGTGTAGCTCAGTGCTATTTCATTACCAGTGCCCTTGCTGCCAGGTATAATCTGCATGCATTTTAGGAAGAAAGCAGTGTTTATCTGTTGGGCACACAGTGGGCTTCTGAGGAGTGAAGAGGTCTAGAAGCTCGTGGGTTTAAAAGTTCAAGGAACACTATATAACTAGTTCCACATCTGCCTGATACTGCAGTAAATGGAAGTGTCCTGGGGGTGTCTGGCTCTCTGTGTGCTCCTCAGTGTGTGACAGTCTCATAGGAGGGGTGCACGAAAAGAGCATCTCTTGGCTTTTGTTTTTGAGATGACCGTAATGTAACCAAAAGAAATTGGGCGTTTTCACTCTGAAAGCTGGATTCAATGTTGATATGTTGTGGTAGTGCTAGTGATATTAAAAATACAGTGAGTTGCAGGGCAAATAAATAAAAAAAAAAAAAAAAAAAAAAAAGCAGAAGAGAGGAGGCATATTTTCAACCTACAAGAAACAAACAGCTGTTGGAAGATCATAGCAAGAAGCTTTCTTTCACAGAATCGTGCAGGGTTGTTTTGTTTTGGAAGTGTGCAGAGTTACAGTGACAACTGTACAGGAATGTATTTGTGAAAGAGATGTCACAGGAAACACGTGGCAGCTTGTTTAAAGATGTGTCACTAGACACCTTGCAATGGCTTTGACGGCCGACTACAAAAGCCCCCTAAATGCTTAGAAGGTGCAGAATTTGTCCTTTGCATTTTTTCAGCTATTTTTCAAGTTCTGAGGGGAAAAAAAAAGATCAAATTTTAAAGCATGCTCAGGACTACTTTATTTTAGTCTTAAAGAAAAAGAAAAAAATCTGTAAGCACATAAACAGTAGCAAAACTGTGTAGCGTCTCAAGAAGGGTAGTAAAATCACAGGCCTGACAGAACTAGGAGTTCTTCACCCGAAGTGTTACTGATGTTTTATACTTGGCTTTCATCCAGTCCTGCTTTGGTATAAGCTATTTTAAAGTAGGCAAAAAGTGATCAAACTTTATAGATAATGAGATTATCATGGCTAATGAGAGGAACTCTTCCAGCTACAAATAGACAATGCTGGCTCAGTGCAAAGTTACTTCAGAATAGAACCCAAAGGAGAAAATAAATAAATCCTTCCTGGGTTGCGATCTTGTTTGGGAATTGTAGTGCCTTATCAGCTGGCTGCATCCTAGCTGTGCTATCAGTTTGGGAAATAGAGGAGTTTTAGAGGAGTTCACAGAATTGAATTGATGGAGGGATTAGCACATCTCCCCCCACCCATTCCAATCACTTGAGGCAATGCTTAGTACTATTTTGGGGACCTCAGTCCTGCTCCTACTGGATCTGTATTTATCTGCTTTGTGGGCATGGAGCAGAAAGCTACAGAATTTATTTTTTTTTTCCTGAAAGTGTTGTAAATGACTATTCTGATGTTTTAATTTGAATTTTAATGTTACAAGCTCCAAAAAGCAGGGGAGAGTAACTGCAGAGGAGGAAAAGGGATCTGGAAAAGAATTGTTTACAGTTTTTTTTTTCTTAAAAGTATGTTGTGTAGCACATTTAGTTTCTAATGCAGTGGACTAGTAGAGAATTGCAGCATGAATCAAGTCGGACCAGGAGATGTGAAGCTCATCAGTCCTTCTGGCAGTTACTTGGAGCTTAAAATGATGAGCCAAACATAGGAGGAAGCTGACTGAAGTTAAAGAATTGGCTGTTCTGTTAGGGACTCAGAGCTGGGCAGTACTGAGTTGTATGGGTGCTGATTTAAGAGGGGAGAAGAAACTTTAATTTTTTTTTTTCATAGAGACTGGCAACATCAAAGAAGGGAATAACATTGAGGTAAAATGTATTTTGAGAGTACAGTAAGGCAAAACCACCGCCACAAAAAAAAAAAGGGGGGGGAGGTAGAGAAATGGAAGAAATATTGCTTTGGTTATTTTTGCTCCCCGTCCTTAAGCTGGAATATGGAAGGGAGAGCTCCTCGTGTGTCTGGAAGGGACTAAGGAAGTACAAACCAGTCGGGGTCATGGTCTGGACCCCTGAACAGAAAAGTATAAAGGAAATGTGTGCACTGCGAAGCTTTATGCTGGAAGTGGAAAAAGCAGAAAGGTTAATGTGGCCCTTTCACAAAGAAGCTGTGAGCAGAATAATAATTTGCTGTGGAGCAAATTGGCTGAAAATGGCAGGGCAGGGCTGAGGCAGAATCCCTGTGCGATAACACAGCAGCACAGGAAGTGGCTCTGAAGAGCCAGGTCTCACCTTGAGCTCGAAGGTCCCTGGTGCAAAGCACCTTTGCTGCCTGCTGTGCTGATCTGTACCTGCCTGGTCTCCAGGGTCCAGGTGTGCAGAATAGATAGCTAAAAGGGCTATTGTAGCTGGTAGGCTTACTAAAAGAGAGGAAAACCCACTTGATCCTGCCAACAGGAGAGCAGCTGAGAGGTTTCCCATTTCTCCTGAGGTAGCAGGCCAGTGCATTAATGCGGCCAAAATCTGGGTCTCCTACCAGGCTGCAGGTGTTGAAGGTAGGGCGCAGGCTGTCTTACTGACAGTCACACCAACCAGGGAATCGCAGCATGTGTCTCAGGTTCTTAGTGTTAAAAATCCAGTAGAGAACAGGGAGGAGTAATAAGGACAAAGCTGCCTGCCTTAAATACCTCATGCGAATTGCATACGGTGAAAACTCAGCCTGGCAAGAGTGATATTCTTGCAAATCCCTCCTTGTTTGCGTTGCACTGGTTCTCCACCATTTTCATGCATGCAAGGGTCTTTCACGGTTACATTTTCAGTTATATGGCAGTCAGAGCAGGAGATGACTTGGCACAAACACTGTGAACCTGCCCTGTTCTTCCTACTGTGGATGATCTGCAAAATGGCTTAATCTCTTTATCGGCACAGTCATGTTGAGAATTAGGTAGGTTAAGCTGACATGGTTTTCTGTAACCCCTTTCTGTTGACTTTGGCATTACAAAAACTGAATCATTCACGTCGGACGTTGGTTTATTGGTTGGATGGAGCACCTCATGTCTGTCTGTGGGCTGGGAGGCTCCTTACTTATCCATGGATGTTTGACATGGCTGCAGTGCCTGCATGCAGGCTCCGGAGTGAGCAGCAGTGCCATGGTGACTTCCTTCTGAGCCACCTCTGGGATCTTGGTTCTTTAAACAGACTGAGTGGAAAAGGATGTGAAAAATAAGAAACAAGCAGTGATGGGGTTTCTGTGCTTGTTTCTTACTGGGAGCTGTGGAGTGTTAGAAGACTAAATTACTTTTACAAACAAATGAACAATGTAAGTGATGTGCTGTGATATCCTTGGCTGGGCTTTTTAATAGTGTTTGTTTGCTTACTTGCTAATTTGCAAGGTCTGGTAATTTGCGATTGGCCTCCCAGTCGTTAGTGTGAATTAGTGTGGTTCTATTATATCAGAAGAATGAGCAAATCAATAAGAGAAAGAGCAGCATCCCACATTAGTGAAGCCAAAGGAAAATGCCTCAAATGTCTTTGCGCCGTTGAGTATTGTAATTATCTCAAATCTTAAAAGTATTTCATATTGGTTTAGTTCTTAGTTCATTTCCTCACATATAAATAATTACCCAAAAAAGAAAAGTCTCTCCTAGTTTTCAGTGAAGGTGATCTCTTGTTATTGTTTGTTTGAATACCTCCTTTGTGGGCCTCTTATCATTTTTACAGTGGTGTAAGGGACGTGTCATTTGTGTAGCATCTGCACAGTATTTGCTGAAAATGACGGTGGTTTAGAGCATTATATTTCAAGCTGTTTCAGTGGTGATGGTCCTCTGTTTTAACCAAATTATTCAAAGATGTATTTTATTGCGAAAGAAGAGGTGGGGTAGGCTGTTACTTGACAATGTCCTTAAAATGTCCCGGCTGAAACTCAATATATTTATTCTTTTACAAGCCTTTCTGTTTCTATCTATTGCTTGGGGTCAAGAGAACACTTGCTTTTTTCTTCCCATTTGAGATCAAGAGGTTGTGTTCACTCTGTAAGAAAAAAGGAGGAGAAATAGAATAATGTATCTGAGTAGCAGAATCAATAAAATCAGATGTTCTTGTTTTGAAAGTATTGATGTCAATGAAACTGTATTTGTAAGTGCAATTTCTCTCTTTTGTTTTTTTTTTTTTCCCTCCAGAACCCTCTAATTCATCTCTGCTTGTGAGGGAGGTGGGTAGTTTCACTACTGCCATATGCCTTGGCCTTTTCTTAGCTGTCTTATAAAATTTGCTTTATCACAGAGGCTAACTGAAGCACACTTATTAACAGGCTATTCTGAAGGTGGAAAATAGGATCTCTTATCTGGTGAAGGACATTATTTAGTTTACTTGCTATCTATGTGTAGTTTAGGTATACCACTTAAAGCTAAATTTAAATTCAGTAATGCAGACAGTGATTGAAACTACCATCTGTAGACTGCCTGCAGGCAAGTAACAAAAGAGCCAAGGGCTCATAGTCCCAGCTGGAAGGCTGTCTCTGGTGTATGGTCTGAGCAGTGCCTTGGCCATCTAGGCTGCTGATTGAGCATACTGAGTTGCTAGATTGCTTGGAAGATCTGTATTTAGGGAATCATCTTCAGGCTTTATGTTTGTGGGTAAGAAGTGGGCTATGGAAGGAAGGGGTGGGAAGAGTTACCTAACTAAATTGGACGAGTAAATATGTGTGTGTATGTATACACCTACTTACATTTTTGTGTGTATGTACCTATGTATAAAATCATTGTTCTGCTCTTGTTTGTAGACATGATATCGATTCCTGCTGCACCGCTTCAATTACTGTGGTGTTTACCCAAGCGTGTGTTTCTATCTCATTTGTTCTTCCTCTTGTATGACTTCTCTAAACCTTTTTAGTCTGCATGTCTATTCCATTAGTCTCCCCCCAGCTTGGCAATTCTTTAGTATTAAAATAAATAAATAAATGCATTGGAAGCCATTTCATTAAAAAGTAATCCCCTCCAGTCTGGAGTCACCCTGGTATCTCAGGTTGATGACCTGCCTGAGCAGGCTTTGCAAGCAGCACATCTGCTGCTGTGACATAACTACAGCTGACTACAACACAACCACACAAATACTAACATTTGGGATGTTGTTATTCTATATGATTGACCTAAAAAGATTGGGGGGAAAACTGCTATCTGTGGAATAACACACAGGTCCTGTTAGGTGTGTGCCAGCTTCTTGTTTCTTGTTAGTTTGCCAACCACCGAGGGTATGTTGTTCGGAGGTCTAAGGAGAATTAAGGGAATACATGTTTCCTTGTTCTGTGTTTTGAGAAGAAACCATTTATCCTGTGAAGTTCCTCAGGAAACATTTGTGCAAGAAAAGCTACTTTTTTTTTTTTGTGACTTTACTTTTAATTCAAAGGTGAACTGCAGAAGTGACTTTGGAGGAAAATAGTCTCTAACTTATCAGATATGTACATATGATCCTTATTTTTTAACTCGGTGGTTTTGTCGAGTGATATTTTAACTAATCAAAGGGCTGTGATGCTGACACACGATGTGTTATACTGATCATGTCACACATTGTTACTGAATTTAATATGCTTCTCAAATTTGTCTGATAGTGGCTTTACTCCCAAGGGTGTTGCAAGTTCCAGTTAATATTTGCATAGTGCTTCCATGTTTTGAATTCTGGGTTTGAAATGTAAATTTATCCTGACTGGAGCTGGATTGTCTTAGAAAGATCTGAGGAGACTCTGCATTTCTTCAGAACTTGTCAGTCCACGTGTATGCTAAATTACGAAGGCTGAGGAAGCTGCTGTGAAGGAAGCAAACTTAGAACTTTGTTTTCCATCCAAGGGGAGTTTAACAGTGATGTTAACATGTTTTAAACAATGGATAGCATGATGGTCTGAGGTTGTAAATTTTCTAAAGTAGCCATACCGTGGTGCATTTCTTCTTGATCTGAGCTTAAATTTTCATTTACTTTTATACGTTGCTGGCTGAGGGCCACTAGTTTTTCTATCATGAGAAATGGTTGCTGAATTAGATTTGCTTTTTTTTTTTTTCTGAGCTCTGAAGAGATGTGTGTTATCAAAGCCGGTGTTTGGTTCAGAATAAGAAAGGAGATGGTTCTGTAGGGAATATGCATAGCAAAGCAATGTCATAAATAGGTCTTCTGTCAGTGTTTGGTGTAATGTCTTGATATGTGTCATCATGAATTATATATTATTTCAGATTTATCATTTCTTCCACTGATAAGGGACATTGCTTCTTTGAGTGAGTTTCCTTCTTGACTTGAAAGATTTACTGATACATTGAAATTCCCTGTATTGGAGATTCAGATGAACTTTGGAAACTTGAGATAAGAACTATAAATCTACTATAAACTAGGAAGCCATTTCTTGAAGTGTGTATTTATTGACAGAGTTTGTACTGGTTTATTCTTCTGCTTCTCAGTTGTGTGCATTCATAACACAACTTTTCAGTAGCATGAACAAGCAGTGCAGATCTTAATTTGAAATGTGCAATATATAGGTGACTTAGTGATAAAGATGTAATCCTTAAAGCATCAATGAGTATTGCTTCAAATGGATGAGTGAGGAGTGGGTATTCTTCTCCAAATGTCATGATTATTTTCAGGTTTTGTTCCTTTTAAACCCTTCAGTGGTGCTTTTAAAAACATACCTAGGCTTAAATCCTGATTTTGGAGCACTAAGGTAATGTTAAAATGTAACTTTTTATGCAAAGTGGGCTTCAGTTAGATGTTTTTTAGAAACAGTCACTTAGTAGCAGCTGGCATAAGGGCAGGGAGCAGGAAAGCCAGGGCTGAGCTTTCCTCAAAACAAATAAAAAAAACCAACTCCAAACAACTTTCCCTCTTAAATAAAGGGAGATGCAAAATATCCTTGATTGAAGTTGGCAAGCCATTGGCTTGAGAGCAGCTGGGACAGGCTGTGAGATTTGCTGCTGGATTCCCTATGGGAAAATTGCACCTGAGGAGACATATGCACAAAAAGATCCTGAACTGCAGATAGGAGCGTGGCTGTTACAGAAGCTGTGTACAGTGACTTTTCTTTCCTAGCATAACTAGGTTAATTTTAATCAGTGTAAAGCTGTTGGTAATAATATACTTGAACTTGATTTTTGAAATCTTAAACCTTTTGAAAATCTTTAAAGAAGATTGGGGAATAGAAATTAATGAGTGAAGAATGTTATAATTCTAGCATCTGTTTTTCTCTGCTGAGCTCATTTGTGCTGCGTTTTTCCCCTCTATTTTCAGCTCCATTTATTTTGTAAAATATTGACATAAATTCAGATTTAAATTGTGTGACAATTTTGTAGTAAGCAGCTTAGGTACAGAATTTGTTTTCTGTTCAGGTCTACTTTCATCCTATTTTATGGTTCAACTGAGTTGAAGATAAGGCTTAGATGACTTCCCCTGGGGATCTATTAGATCCGACTGGAGACTTCTCAGTATCATTTTCCTACCTTTTACCCAAGGGCAGATTAGTAGCTGGCTTACCCCCTTTCTGCTGATATGACCACGAAGTGAACAATATAGTTTGACTTCTGGAACTGCAGAAATGCTTTGTCTTGCAGCGACCTCATCTATGGTTTTAGTTCTGGTCACTGAAAGATGCAGCAGTGGCAGCATTTAAACTTTTTTTCATATTGCCACAATGAGAGATCTTTTGAGATGATGTAAGCCTCAAGACAACCCCAGTATTAAAGCAGGAAGTCTCCCTACTCACGCTACTTGTCCTCCACCAAGCACTCAGTCATTTATCAGCTGGCATTATGGGCAAACCTACTGAAACTTAAAAATGCACATACGGAAAAGATTGACCCACTGTAGCTGTGTGGTGATTCAGGAACGTTATCTTTGATCCAGTTGTACAGTGAGGAGGGATGAATAGAAATGCACTGTGTGCATGGATTGCTCAAATTTTATATCTGATAATAGGAAGAAAAATATACTAGCAGTGCTTGTTTGTTGTTTTTTAACCTACTCAGGGCTGCATCTGGATATTTAACTCCAATACTTGCTTTAGATTCTGGATACTTGTGCCTGATGCCTGTTAATGGCAGTCACTACTGACTAAATGCTGGAACAACTTAAAGTGGCATCACTGCTTGTGATTTTTCAGTTCCCCAAGACCTGACTTTTCAGCAGCTGTGGATCTCTGGGCATTTGTGCAGACTGTCCATGGAAAGCACCCAGCAGCTCTAAGCTGCAGTCCGAGTTAAGTGCAGTCCACTTGGGTGTGCATCCCAACAGTTTTCAGAGCTGGGTTAGTTCCTGCTTAGCCAGTTTGATGGTCATTCAGAGGAGGCTGGGTGAACTTCTTTTTTGTGGGGGGGGAAGGAGTGTTGTTGAAATATTGCTACCCCTTGCATTTTGGAAGATGCCAGTCTAAGGGGGAGACTGAATCTTTGACAGCCCTGATCAAACATCCGGCTTGCTGCTCAGCTGGGGATAAATGAACTCTTAGTGATGGGACATCAGGGAAAAATGCTGATACAATCTTTCAGCATTGTAACAATGCTTAGATGGTCCCATGGTATTAAGTGGTACTAAATGATAGATAGAATAAAGAAGTCTTGATATTTTAGTGTCTTTCACTGAACTTACAAAGCAAGAATTGTTAAGCACTGGAGCTTTAGATCACACGCCGACTGGCTGCTGGGATCAAGAGGAATTGATTTTTGGCTACAGTAGGTGCCATAAGAAGCAAACAAGAATGCTTTATTTCTGCAATTGGATATAAATGATGAAAGCACTCAGTGATGTACAGCAGCGATGAACCGGGTCAGCAAAGAATTCTTATATTCGTCTGAACATGTGGTGTATGAAGAAAGGGAAGCAAAACAAAACCTCTTTCTATGGGGATGTGAGTTGGGTTTTTTCTTTCTTTTGGGGGGTGGTGGTGGTGGATTCTTTTGTCTGCAGATTTAAACCTAGGTGTATTTACAGGGATGAATTCAGGTGGTCTCCTGGGTATCCCAACTCAGTCTGAGTTGAAGCAGTTTTTATTATTCCTCTTATATTTTGGACCATCATTCTTCCAGGAGACTCATGCAGACACAGTGGCCTGTCTGCATAGAGCTGCTTGCAATATCAGGAACTGTATTTTTTTCACTTTATCTTACATAATTGGAAATAAATCCACTAGATTGAAAACAGAATGTATCGCTTGTTGCATACGGAGAATATGTGACCAACGTTGTATTTTTACATTCTCTGAGATGAATTGATGCACTTTCCTGAATTTCATTTGCAAAACTGCTTTTCTGCCCTGCTCAGCTGGACAAGATGAGCAGAATAGGAACCAAATAGGGATTTTCTAAGCCAATTCTGTAAGCTGTTTTCAGCACTGCTGATGTGTGAGCTGCTCTTGTTTTGTTCCAATGCAGTAAAGGTGAGTTTTGAAGCTGTAATTTGTTATCCTAATTCTTCTTAATTTCTGTGCATCAAACCTAGTTCTTCTTTGCCTTCATGCCAATATAACTGGCAACTTCTCCCAACCTAGGGCTCACCCACCAGCAAAGTGACTGTTTTTTCTGCTACTGCAATGTGTGCATTCAGTGTGCTGTTGCATTGATAGCACTGATGAAATTGCCTGCATGTTGATAAATGCAGTGAGATACAAAATGTGTATAAGCACTTCAAGAAAACCAACACAAAAGCAGACAAAAATGAACCCCTGAGTTGCTATATGCCTCATGTCTTTGCCCAGCAAGATGTAGCCCAATGGCATGAGTGTATCTCAGGTAGCCTTCTGTTACAGAGGGCTTTTGAATTATTATAGCCTTTGGAAACAAGCCTCAGTGCTTTTTTCAAGTTGATGCATGACATGCTTTTAGCAATGGATTCCCTTGTGTGTTGCACGTGGGTGGCAATTTTCTGTTGGTGTCAGATATTTTTATAAGATTTGAAAGGACTGATGTGTAAACTTACTAGAGGACTACACTGAAGGTTGGGAAAGGAACGTAGTTGGTTCAACATTACTTCAGCTTTTGTAGCAGTGAACTGAAACCAGCATACCCAGGGCGAGCGTATTGCAAACTGGTGCACCGCTGGTGTTCTGGTGTTGGTGTGGGCTGCCCTGGAAATGCACTCATGGGGAGCACCTGCAGGGTGCTGTAAGCATCTGCAGGATGCAGAGCAGAACTGGCAGCTGCTTGCCCTGGTCTGCATGCAGACAGGTGACCTGGTACAGTTGTCCATCTCCCATCAGAGGAGTACTGTTGTTGTTTTCTGGAGTGTCTATGAAGTCTGGGTTACCTTTGCAGGTAGAGCTCATTCAGCATTAGGAGTCTCTTTGCTTCTGTAAAAGCTAAGGCTACGAATGGGTTTGTTTACTTCGTAAAAGGGAATCTTGGAGCGTGAGATGTGGCTGTTGCAGCAGGCTAAGCTCCAGTGACTGTTATATCTCAATCACTGTTTACACAGATGGAAAAATTTGGCTGCATTTGTTTGAAATGTGCAATGTGGGAAGGAGTTGCCTTCTGCATTTATAGATTTCTTGGTTTACTTTCTTTTGTCACGATGATGGTCACTAGAGCTATGCAAAATGCCAGTTTATCAGTGGGAGCCCACAGGAATTGGGAAATTCAGGGCACAGCTATTTCCAGGAGACCAATCGCTGCCTTAAGGGAGCAAAGCCCAGCAGGCACTCAGGCATTGCAGGTTTGCCATGTTTAGTCGGAAGTTGTGCTGTTTTCCATCCTGATGGACATATTACTGAATAAAATAAGCAGTATTTGTATCTTAAACAGTAAGGGGGGGGGGGGAGGGAGGGGAAAGGTTCTAGTAAGACACGATTTTTTTCTGAAAACTTCATTTTTAAAAGAATTCATTTTTATTTTTCTGCTAGTATTGCATAGCCAGAGGAATATAAACTTCAGAACTACCTGGATGCAGGAGGTGGGAATTTCCCTATTTCCCTGAGAGCTCTAAAACTCCAGCTGTGTTTTGTGACTACAGGAGATGTTGCCAATTCCCTCATACCACGGGAATGATAGCAGACTACTGTTCTCTGTGCAGAGCTGTTTTTGTATCTCTTCAAGCTGCTTCTAAAAAAGTCCTCAGCTTAGCCTTTCTCAAGCTCCTGTTATAAACCTGTCAGGCAACTAAGAATAAGCATTATAAAGCTAAAAATTCAGACTTCTATTACCTGCAAGACAAAACACAGCCAGCTCTCTGAATGTTAACAAGATGGTCTTAGGCTCATGGACTTATTTGCAAGGATAACTTATGTAATCTTAGTATGGTGGGAGAGGAAGCTTCGTACTGTGAGGAGACAAAAGGGGGCTTGCATTTACTGGATTGGATCCTGGGACTCTTAGCAGCTACACTGAAGTCCTCTGAATGTTTCCAGCCTAGAAGGTGCTGCTTGGTGTGTGTGACTCTCTGAACAATAGGAATGATGAAAGACCATTAAGAAATGGGATGAAGTTTCACTGCCGTGAGTACGGTGTATCTGCGGGTTTCTGGCGTTTCCTACCGTGTTGTTCGCCGCTCCTAAGTGGGAGCCGCTGTGATTTAGTGCCTTCCCGGCGTCCGCACCTGTAGGTGGCAGCATCTCCCTGTTCTACGGCACGGGGGCAGTGCCTTGGGCTTCCACCGTGGGCAGGGAAATGAAGATGAGCCAGACCTTTCCGCCCCCCTCCTGAGGTTAACGTTCTCCTTTACTACGATGTAGATGTGCGGCAGTGCCTGTTGGGCGCATCTACCGCGCCAGCGGGCTTCTTTCGCCGTTTGCTCTTAATCACGGCTTCTCCATTTTTGTTCTGGGTCTGTTTTTCTTTTATTTTGATTAGTTCCAATCTGTTCTTAGACTTCTGAGGTCTAAGATCTGCTTGAAGGTAGAATTGAGGAAGGTCTGTCTAGTGAGAGTGCTGTACTGGCAATGCTGTGAGAGAGAGCAGTTAGTGGGTACTGAGAAGCTGTGCATCTTTTCTGTTTCTGATGAAATGCAGGTGTGGTTGTTGAACCCTGAGATGGTCCAAAGTAGCTGCAAACAAATCAAGTAATGTTCTAACTTTTAACAATGTCATTCTGTTTTCCTTAGGTTTTTTTGTTTTTTTTTTCATTCTCTGAATTAAGGCTGCTAACAAGATACATTGTTATCAGCTTGAAATAGAATTTTGTTGCATTAACATGAATATTAATAAGAGAAATTAAATTCCTAAATTTGTTCTAGCAAGATAAAAAGCCAACTGTAATAGCAGAAGAGTAGAAGTCAGAAGAATAGTAAGAGAACTGGTCCTAGGAAATCCTGAGAGAAAGCTCCCCCCCTTGTAAGAACTACTATTAAACTTGGGCTTTTTTCATCAAAATATATAATCAAATCTCTAGTTTGTGTCAACAGTCTGTAGAACTTGTAGCATCCGAGCACTCTCTTTCAAGGATCCTCTTCGGAGAGAGAGGACAGCTGCTGCTGTGCCTCACTGCTGGGTGTTGAAATCAGAGCCTGCCAGAGGACCAGGTGTAGGCAATGGCCAGAGGCAGAGGGGATGGAAAGATGCTCATGTGACTGCTCACAATGAGCCCAATCAGCCAAGAAAGAGATGAAAGCAGGTGCCCAGTGTCTCTTGTATTGGTTTTCTCTACCTAGGGATTCTCTTTTCATGGAGGATTCACAGCTACACAATTAGAGAAGCTTTCCAGTGCATGAAGCGACTAGAGAGGTATTCAATCCACTGTGTTTTCCTCTACTGGTGGTATTAAAGTCACTGTTCCAGAAGGACACTACCAATATTGCTTCAGATAATACTGTAGCTTTATCTGCCTGGCTGCTGTCCAATAACCACTGCTTATCTCAGTAGTGATAGCAGACTGCATCTTTAGATTTGCCCTTTGCATTGGAAAATGAGGCCCACGTGTGTTTTCCATAACTATATTAGGATATCTTATATACTGAATCTTTTCTCAAAGGGAACATAATGCCTTTTTCATGTGTGAAGGGCCTGTAATGCTTCTATACAGCTTGACTTCTGTTAGCTGAAACTGAGAAATGCCACAGTTTTTGACATCAAATATAAATTCAGGATGTCTGTTGCTTTCAACTGCATGTAGGATTTCAGATGTCTTAAATGTTTTGCAGTGACCTTGCATTCTCTCAACAGCGTGGACAGTCACTGTGATGATGTTTCAGAATCAGCTGGGATGTATTTGCTGCTGCTGCAGCACGAGTGTTTGGGGATTTTCAGCGCTGTGTGTTCTGGGCGTTTTCCTCTGTTTCAATGGAGTTCTGGGGGTGAAGGTCCACTGGACCCTTCTAGTGAACTATCTTTGGGCTTTTAGCTGTCAGCTGCCTCTTTTTCTGAACACCAGAGCATTTTCCATAGAGCTATAAGAATATATGTTAGAAAAAGATGTGTGATGGCTTTTATGGCTGTATGTACTTGGTGGATATAATGCCTAAAATCTGGTGTTAGCTCTGGGATCAGGAAAATGAAGGAAGTATTGAGGTGGTACGTGCTTTTAGACAAGCATGTGTTCGTGCGTGCGCACACACACACATATACACACACACACACACACACACACACACACACACACACTGTAGCTTATTCATTTGATGGATACTTGTAGTAGACTCCGTGGTAGCAGTGAGATAGTGCTCTAGAACTAGTGTGACCAGAATTAAGTAGAAGGATTTCAGGGTACCTGAAGCCACTTATAATTCTGTGCAGAGCTTTGTGAAATGTTGAACTATTCACTTACAAAAGAGGCCTTGATCACTGCTATTTAGAACCACTTGCCCCAGTCAGTTACTAACAAGTCTGGTGATAGATTGACTTCTGGGGTGTTTGTAGAAAGTGATGATCTTCCACATTGGAAGACTGTATAATAATTGATAGCTTTTTGTACAAGGTTTTTTTTTTTTTTTTAAATATCTTGGTTCATCTGTGAAACTTCAGTGACAATGCTTTTATTTTGCACCAAAATGTGATCAACTAAAGGTACTGTGTGACTTCTAGGATGCCTGTGGAATTCTGAATGTTTTCCTGAAATAAATTGCAACTCTAGACCCAACCAAAGATATTTTTCTTCCTTCAGAGTTCACATAGAAATATGAAGTCAGTCATGTACCTTGTCTTCCTCTTCCAGCTAATCTGTAGTGCAGTGATTCTTTTATACATCACTCAAATGCCTTTTCGAGGGACTTGGCTGAAGGATGGAAGTGCATTTGCGTGCAGTAGAGTGGCTAGAGCCATCTGATAGCTCAGTGGACTGACTTCTAAAGTGGACTCACTGAAGCTTGCTGGGAATCTTATTAATAAACAAAACACTAATTATGCAGAGACTTTTTTGTCTAGTGTAACTCCATTTTGTCTGATGCATTTCAATCTAGGCTGTAACAGATTTGAGATTTGGCTTCGACATGGGCTGTAGAATCCCCAGGAAGGTGACTGAAGTAGAAGTTCCCTCACCATCCGTGTAGTTAAACCGCTTATTCTAATGTCTTCAAACACACTATGAAAACCTACTGCTGTAGTTTTCATGTTCAATTACCATCATCTGCCCAACCCTGCACCTCTTGTGCATGCTACTTTGATCTGAATTACTAGAATTATTCTGTGTGCACATATCCTTGTTAAAATGTGTGGGTCAGTGCTGCTGTCTCCTCTGCTAACAGCACTGACTCTCATCTAAATCAACTGCTCTCTAGAAATTGAAATAATACCCCTGGCCAGTTTTAGTGTTGTGCCTAGAAAGTAGGCTATGTGTGGGGATGTGTTCTGCCACAAATAATTGACATCAAAGTTTAAACAATACCATATGCAGCATTTGAGGGTTTGCTCTGTTTGCTCTGTTTTGTTTACAAGACTTTCTATCCCCACTCTCCCCACTTCTCCCTGGTTCACTGGTACGAGGACTGTTGGTGTCCTTTCCAGAGCAGAAAAACTGAGAGTTTTCCTGTTTGGTGAGAAGGGATTGTAAATGTCTGCCAGGATGAGACTGCCCTGTTTGTGTTAGTGCAATTGCTGGAAGCTGGTTTCTTTGGGTGTCTTAATGACTTCCTAACAAAAATGAAGTTGGGGAGCCTGGTTCTCCACCTTTGTATTTGGTCTCATAGTAATGTTGCAGTGATGCATCTGTTCAGTGTGTGCATGAATGATGTCCAGATTCAGGCCAGAAAGACAAAACAAAACTATGGATTAATTCTTAATTTACCTTTACCAAGGAAAATCCTTCATTATTTTCTGCTAGAACTGAAGAATCTGCAGAGCTTATCTTTACCATTGCTATCTTGATTATTCAAAGCTCTCAGCACCCTCCTGGCACAGCAGTCTGCATGCATGCAGAAGATAAGTCTCGAAGGATGACTACAGTTACTAGCTGTGGTTATTTGAAAGTCACTGTTCATGTTTAGTTCCTTTCTGTTACGTGCAATCAGTAGAGAGCAGATGTTACAGTTCTGTGATGAAAAGAATGAAGGTTTGTGGATCAGAGTACTGAAAAGTGTTGTGCTCTTCCTCTCCCTGCCCTGTTCAGTCCCCTCCTGTAACTTGTTCTATCACCAGGGCTTTATCACAGGGGCGCAAGGTCGGAGTGCCTAGACCAGACTGCTTGATGGAATGTAGTCCTTTGCTGCTCTAAGTCTCTGTATCATGGAATTCTGTCAGTTCATTCAGAGTGATCCATCCTATCACCTTGTTGTTTCTGCTACTCTTCTGACATCTCAAATTCACCTAGGCTTTCTTTTCTAATTATGTATGGGGAAATCTGTGTGCATTCAACAGATGATGCAGCTGGATTTTCTGAGTGCTGTTGTGGGAATGATAAAGCCCATCTTCCACAAATTCAAGTTAAGGGGGAATAAAGCCTGTTCTTGCTGTGACTATAGAGATGTGAGAATGGGCAAGGCCCTCTGATGAAGCTGAAGATATTCTGTTTTTGTTGTGGTTTTGGTCTCAAAGTTGCTACTAAAACATAGTGGAAATATTTTAAATAGAAGCATCTTATGGGAAACCTCATGTTGCTTGCTTTTCAAATTATATCTAATGTTTTTTTCTTGAATGTGGCATGATGGAATGCCATGTTCAGTGATTTATTTATCAATCAACTGAATTCAGAGTTAAGATTTCTTCTTAAAATCCATTTGAACATGCAGCTTCTTTTGATCTGTGTACAGCACATGGTACTAACTTTTCTGTCCAACCACAGAACAAATGAAGTCCTTTTTGGTCCCTCTATGCTTTGCTGTAAGGGACAGAATTGTAGCGTTGAGGTCCATTTCTTGTAAATGAATTTATTCCAGAAGGTGAAATCTCAAAATGGTCTTGGTTGAAGAGCTTTTTGCCAAAGTCCTAAATCATCAGTGATAATCATGGGTGGTTAATCAAATCAGAAATTGGTTGGAAATGATGCTTTGTCAACAGGGAGATGTTTGGCATCTTTCACAATGTGGAGTGTAATTAGCATGAAACTAATAGTGAAGTATTTCAGGTTAAGTCCTAGTTTGTGATTCATAGGGGCTGGAAGTAAAATGGTGGCAGATTTTTTTTTTCCTTAAATGGCTGCTGAATGTGCAGTCGAGTCAAACATGCCCTCAGTTAATTCCACTCATTTTTACAATAGAAATTCTTTGGGGTTGAATACAGTTAGGTTTATATGATGCATGTTCAGTTGGAAGTGGGGTCAAGACTTTGGATGTTTTTCTTGTTGTTTTTCTTCCTGGCTTCTATGATAGTGAAGTTACCACAGCATCTCTTGGATTCAAGTCTTTAGGATCTATGGTGGAGATGCAAACACTTTCCACGCAGTGCTTTCCCCAACGTTATCTAGTGCCCATGGTGTTAGTCATGAAGGCTGGGATTTTGGCAGTGAACTCAAAAAGCTCCAAAATCTCCCTCCGAAACCTCCCTTACAAAAGTAAAATGGAAAAAACCAACTCCCCTATTTTCCAGCACCACTGAACTTTCCTGGAGACCAGGAACTAGGAAGTATTTCCCTTGATCAAATCACAGATTATACTACAGTCTGTGATACAGGCACAATGAACACTGTTATTTTTCTTTAGGGGATTGTTTTGATTTGAAGGAGTTGATGCCCTGTTTAAATGATAGGATCACACATTCAAAACTGTATGAGGAAATAGTGAACAATGGTGTTTCTGTGTTTTTGCATTCAGCTGCATTTTCTCTCATGATTGAAAATGTAAAGTGAAATATGGCTGCTAAGTCTCAGCTCAGAACAGTGTCACTTTGCTTGTTCAGTAGCCTGCTTTTTTAACAGTGAGCTACGATGATAAAAGAATTTGTGGGATGTAAATATTTAAACAGCATTTAGCCAAACAAAAGCTGGGGAAGTTACAGTAATAGATTCTGAATCTTTCATCTCCATGTTTTACTTTTTATTTTTATATGGAAGGAACGGGTCACTTAAGGGTATAACAAAGTATCAGACACCCTCTTTTCCTCAGTAATAAAATGGGAATAATGCTGCAAAGGACTTTGTTGTGGTGATTCATCTTTATAAAGCTCTACAGAAATAGTAGATGTTATTAGCATCCCATGTGATTACAGTGACAGGATGATATGGTAGTTTGTCTGAATTGGTATTAAGTACGCAGTGCTGAAAGTCTCTCAAAAAACCTGTTCCTTCCGGATCTCTAGACACCAGAGATTTACAACAGTTTGGATAAACATCTGGGCTGAATTGAATTCTATTGCTTTTAAAGGTTACCTTAAAGACAAATGAGAGAATCGTGTATTGCGGTAACTTTCTATCTGAAGGATCTCAAAGTACTGCAGGAACCAATATGCAAATTATGTATAGATTATAGCAGCTCTGTCAAGTTAGGGGTACTGCTTGGCAAATCAGTGAAACAAAACAATGTGATTGAAAATGGAAGTCTGCAGTGTTAAAATACAGGGGGATGTAGTGGGAGAGGATGTAATCATTGGAAACTGGCAGGGAATTGGAGCTGCAGCTTCTTTTCCCACATAATGTATCAAGTGAACAGGGGTCTGGACTTAAGGTTCCAGCAGTGCCTTTATGGTTTGTGTGAAAAATTGCAACTTCAGGAGCAAGCAATTTGCTGGGATGCAGGTTTAATAATTTCATATAAAAGAATCACAACTGCCTGTTTGTCAGCATAACATCACAAAACCCATGCATTTTAAACTGTTACATCATTGACAAAAAGTGCTGCTTACCAGACTGTGCAGTGCATTTGCAGCAGCAATGTCTTTGGAAGGTGTTCTCTTTTCTAACCCTACTGAGCTTGACTGAGCTGGAATTGCAGTGCATGGCTATACACTTGCATTTCAAAGATGCGTGCATGTTTTACAGTTATATTTCATCTTAATAAATAAAATCAAGCATGAAGAAAAGTTGACAAGTTTTTAAGTAGTAGTCTCTTTTGCATTTGACCTTGTGCAGCTGTCTGGTTTCAAAGAATCCTGCTCTCTGCAGCAGAGAATTGATGTAGCTGATCTGAACGAGCAAAAGCTGCTTCTCATCCTGCGTTGCTGCTTTGATAAAGACACTGGTAAGAGCAGTCTTAACCAGGCTGCTGCTTCTAGTATTGGTGTCTTCCAGAAAACACTGAATCTTGAAATTATTCTTTCAACTACAGAAGCCTATTAGTGCTCAACAATATTTTAGAGGATTTGCTGTGAATCTTAACTACCTGAAGCATATGTCCAGGGTTAGCATTTTAGAGGCAGTGAAACCACTGATAGAGGTGGAAATGATTGTTCTGTGTTTGTTTGCATGATTTTTATCCAATTATTGTAGGTAGCCTGCCACCACACTGCTTGTATTTCAGCCCTCTGCCTGGTACAAGAGGCACGTGACTTACTAGTGACTTGCTCTGTGCCATGCTGATGTTTCTGCAAGCGGTAATTTGGAAACAGCAGTTCGGAAGCTGATCAGTGAAAGCTCGTTGTGCTGAATCAGTCAGAATGTTACACCGATTCCTGTTTAATGGCTTTGTTGAAATTAATTATTTAAATATCCAATGATTCCCCCTTCCGTCTTCAGAATAATCTGTTTTCAAGTGGTCCTAGATGAACATCAACACATTTTCTTCCCTCCCTCTTTTAAATATTTCACCAAGTTTTCCTGTCGTTGTGATAATTAAAGAAATTGATAATATGCCTTTAGAGGAAGGCTGAGGCCCTAAGGGGCAGTATCTGTTCCTTTCAATCACTGCTAAGCTTTTGCCAATAAACAATGAAATGCCCCTTGAAGTCAGGAAAAGGATTAATCTATAGCTACCAGCCATTGTGTAAGTGCCTGTCATCTGGAACAGAAGCATGGCCCTTCTTAAGACTGTGGCCTCTTTATACGTTTGAAGTCCTGTGGATTTATCAGGAACTTGGTTCTAAGTGACTTTGAATGTGAGGTTTTACTAAAGTGCTACACAAAGGTATCATGACAGAAATGGTTAATGAATTTGAGCGTTTAAAGAATGCTCAGTAGTCCCAGTCTGTAAGTGACTAGTGAATGCAAATGCAGGTACACCTCCAGAACTCTAAAGATGGTTCTAAGCCCTGTAATACTCAAGGAAGTAAACCTGGGAATGATATTCCTACATATAATAACCTGAATTTGCATCTGACTCTCATTTTTATGTATGTCTCCTCCACAGCAGATATGAGGAATGCTATTTGATAGCATTCAACACTGGAGAGACTATGTAGGACTTGTCGGATGGCTTGAGAACAAACTTCAGGTGTGCGCTGGAGGGATTTCTTGTTTTGTTCTTGTCAGGTCAAGAGTAGAGTCTCAAAGGAGGCTGACTGCTTTGCTTTTTCAGGAGATAAGTAGAAATAAGTTGATTTCACAAGACTTAACCAAAGTACTTTAATTCTGCTGATGATGAAATAACTGCTTCTCTGATGGTTTGAAGGCCACTGGGAACCTTCGATGTGAGAATTGTAATCAATTATGTGTTATTTTGCTTCAGATACAACAAAACCAATTTGCTGACTCACAAGTCAGTGTGTCTTGTTGCTGCAACATAAACTCAAACTGGTATTCTGCGTGCCAGTTTTCTGTAGGCATGTTAGAAAATTGGGCAAACTTTGGAGAACTGAGACTTAGTGAACTGTAGAAGCATTTGTACCCAACACGTATGAAAGAATTGAGGCTACAGTTATCTCCCTATCTTCACAATAGTAAAGCAGCAAGTGCACAGCTAAAAATATTCTAAGGCAGATTTAGTTATAAAAACAAATAAACAAAACGTGTATGATAACATTAATACAGGCTATGGTGATTGTGTCCCTGTTTTTCCATTCTCATAAAGGGCTTGAACTCAACGTATGCTGTATTTAAATTTTCTTCCAAAAATCAGTGCTGTGGGCTGGTTTTTTCTCTCTTATTCACAAAATAAATAAATAAATAAATAAAAATTTAGAAGTAGGGATTATCCAACAAATTTGATGACCTTCTTTTAAAGGATTCACTGGAATTTAGAAATTGTGACTTTTCAAAACACGCTTTGTGCGAGTTACAGCATCAATAGGGCTGCTGCCCTGCTACGTCCCTTCCTTGTTTGCTGTGTTTGTGTTTCTTAAGGACTGAAGGGCTGTTACTGAGCTGGAGCATGCCAGCTCATCACTTCACTGTTTAGTTCGCAAGATCCAGATGGTGGCAAGCTGCAAATGGATATTCCTGCAGTTCAAGTATCTATCCCCCAGCAGACTCGAGAGACACTGGTTCTGGCAGATTTAGACTTGTCTCTGGCTATTTAGCACAGTTGTACAGCTAATGGGCTGTTGGACAGTTTTGTCAAACTTGGTATATTGTGGTGACTTGTTTATAGTTCTGTGAAAGGACTGCATGGCTAGTCAGTTGTGAATAATTGGAAATACTCTTGAGATCTCAAGAAAAACACTTATTGTTAAATAGGGTTGAATTTGCCTGTTTATTTAGTTGTCCCAGATAAAATCTCAGTACTGACCTTTGAATGCTCCATATATTTCTCCAAATTGGATTTTGCCTTTGTGCTTATGTGTCTGATGTGTTTTAATAGGCCAAGGTCTTAATTACTGTTATTATGCCTAGTCTACCATACGCTTACAGTTGATGTTAATTAAAATGCAGACACTGCAAATGCAAAAAGCAGATCCAGAGGTTTTATGTGCTTACATGTACATTTCAGACACGTATCCATAGGTGTACAGCTATGAAGCCTTTATTACAGCTTCTGTTTTACTTGCCATCAGTTCATTGATAATCTGCTCACTGATCTTGTGGACACCAAAATTCCTGACCAGATGAAAACCAGACTTAGATTATCTTCCAGCTGGTGTTCTAAATACAGATCCTACATGAGAACGCTTTCTTTTCCAGTATTTATCAGGCTGGTAGATGAGAACTATCTGCTATTGAAGAGAGGTTTTATCCAGCTGTCCACTAGGCCAGCCCTTGCTTCGTTTTTGCATTCAGTGCCCTGGTAGAATCACAGCTCTTCTGTATTGACTGTTGGAAGCTATTTTGGACACTTGCTGTGAACTAGGAAGCTAAAACCTTTGTCATACTCTAAGACTTGCATGATGATTGCCCAGCTTTGTGAATAGAAATGCATACAGGTAGAATTCTGATAAGTTTGAAGATACACAACCAATGCTGAATACAAAATGATATAACATTAAGGATATTTATCGTCTCTGGACGAGGATGATATGAATGATTTGCTTGTGTCTTCCTAAGCCTGTACAAATGGAATCTGAAATACAGATAACATCACGTAATGAGATAGAAGTAATGCATAGCTCCCCAGAAAAATATGTGCTTGAGACAGATTTTCCATTGGTTGGGAAAACACAATTTGTATTTCTAAACTGAATTGTTTTAAAAATCTAAATGATCCTAGGATTGGTATTCTGTGTAACAGAGTGGCACAGTGCTCTATTTTCTTCCCTCTGTGTGGTTTAATCTGTATTAAAGCTCTGTGTTGTCACAACTTTCATAAATTATTACACATCCAGCCAATAGAAATTACATAAATACTGCAAACATAATCTTCTGCTCTTAACAGAAACTCTTAAAGGACTTTTAAACTAGTTACAACAGAAAGTGGTAATCCTTCTATTAAAACTTTCTTACTGTGTTATAAGTTTGCTGTTATGCAACATTTTTCACTTTGTCAGCTGAAAACTGTTTTTCTAAAAGTAATCTAGACCTCTCTTTGCTGAGATGGAAATAAAGGGAAGTTTGTCTTGACTAAGTGCTTTGTTTTCCTGTGACTCTGAGCAAGTAGTAGTTAGAATGAAACATTGGAAACAACAGTAATTTACTAATCAGGAGAAAAATGGTTGTTGCTGAAACATACCCCATGTTCACTGCAAAACTGATTTAAAGCACATTTTAAAATAACTGCTCAAGAAAAATAAGTTCACAATGAGCTCCAAATTCTAAATGTAACATTTGCATATATATGATTAAGTATCACAAAATGGACTTTACTCAATGAAATTTCTTCAGGGTGGTGAAGACAGCAAGAAATGTTGTTGAATTAAACCACCTGTGGGAGTCTGAGGAGCACTGAGCCCATGGCTGTGCATTGCCCTTGCAGAAGATGCTGTAGAAAAAAATGCTGAATTCTATGATACCTTCACCCAAGACTTACACTTTCTTTTACTGGATCTTTAATGGTCAGAGTACTAAAAAGTAATTAGGTTAAATTACCATTTGCACTCTCACAAAATAAATATGAGAAGGCAGGAATTATCTGAGTGCTTGTCCTTTGCTTTTTTTTTTCCACAACAAAAAGGATTAAGGGCAACTGTTAATCTAGAGGTAAACTGAGATAAACAGCCTGCTGTCCAAGAGCATGCATTGTTGAAGAAATAATATCAGGCAAAACCCTGAGCAAGAGTATCCACCTTCTCCGTGCTGCTGGTGAAGAAGGCAGTAGGAGCAGCTTTAAGCAGCAGTGTGCCAAGCAGAACCTGAAGCAGTGCCATGCTGTGTGTGGAGCTGTGCTGCACTGGGGGCTTAAGGAGGAAACAAGGGCAGAGCCTGATTAACCCATAACACAAATTATCCACTCCTTGCTCAGTAACAGGAGGAAATTAGAGCATGACAGTAATGGAAAGGAAAACACAGCTAATTTTGTCACCTGTGAAACAAGTTATATACATCCCCGTACAGGGAAGTGACCTTCCCTCTGACAGACCTGGTATCAAAGATTAAAGAGATGGGGAGCCAGTTTCCAAAGAAAATGAATTTCAAAAGCCTGTGTGGCAAAGAGCAGAAGTTATCTGAAGTGGTCTCCTGTCTTTCTGTATTTGTGCATCTCCTGCTTCTATACCTATATGTATTTTGTGTGGCAGTAAATATTTAAAGACTGCAGCCAAGTTGGTGCTGGTTATTCCAGACGGAAAGATTATTCCCTCTTGAGGCACTGTAACAAAAGACTTGGCAGTTCATAAGCAGGGCTCCTGCTGGGAGCAGGTGTCTTCAGTTTGACAAGATTGCACTTTATCCATGGATGCTTGAAATGCACTATTGCTGGTAGCAGGTCAAACAGGTCTGAATTTTTAAAGAGAGTGTTGTAAGACTTGAGTAATGAGCTTGAGGCGGTGAACAATGACATGCAAAACTAATTACCTGTTTACGAACGTCACAATAATTCAGCTGTTTGTCTTGACTGGAGTCACGCTGAGCTGGCTCCTTCTGCCAAGCCTACTTTCCAGCCATTGAGTGATTGTATGTGAACTATTTTGCAAGCATGTGCCAAAAAGAAGAAAAAAGTGAGGAAAAGGGAATCCATTTAATTGCTGCAACCTAGATTTTAATTTACTGACCACATAAGAGATTTAGAGATTAGATTTGCCTCTATACAAACATGTCTCTGTGGGTGCAGTGTGTTTTCACTGAACAGCATAAACTCAGCACCCAGAAGAGTTAATTATCTGAGTGCTAATCCTCTCAGAGAAATACGTAATGCATCTTAAGTATTAGCAATGAAGTGCTGGCTGGCAGTGCAAAATCAAATTATCTCCAGGAGCTTTATTGTTGAAATGTGAGTACTCCAATTTGCAAATATCCAGCTTACAAAGAGGCATCCAAGAATGGGAGCCTGCGGTGCAGGAATGAATTTCTCACCTGGAATAGCACACAAACTGTACTCAGTTCTGGAAGAATGTTGTTGTGGATGTGGGCTAGAGTAGTTGGGGTTAGATCAGCAATGTAGATGGTCCTCTGACCTGGTGAACTCAACTGTTGGCTTCTAGCGGGATAACAAAAAGTCATTTAAAAAAAGCCCAAAGTACTTAAAACACTGATGCATTTATCTTTATTTAGGAAACTCTTAGGCCACACAAGGTTATTTCATAAACTAGAACTTATGTGATTTTGCTGTTCTGGATATGCTGCTTTTCTTTCATTGAGTGAAGATTTCAATCTTCAATTCAGTATAAAATGAACTTTCAATGTAAACTTACTATATTTTAAATTGCCCAGGTGAGTTGGCAAATAGCTGGCAACACTTCTCCATTTCTATCTGTCTCTGTTCTCTATCACTGAAGCTGGAGGTTCTTTTTCCTTTGGCTTCAGTGGTTGATAGATCAGACCTTAATTTTACTGTGGCTGGGAATCTGTGTAAGGATCACTGTACGTGAAATGACAGATTGCAGTTATGGCTTGCAGGTGGACAAAAATTATCAACTAAAGGCAAAGAAAATGTTCCATTTAAAAGAAAAAGAAAATATTCTTAGTGATATACTGAGGTATGTTTGTCCAAGGGATGTGTTCTAAAATTCCCTTTCTTCAATAATAACAGTAAGAGTGTACTCGAGACTCAATGGCAGAGGAGTGAGGGAACTCTGGAACATTTTCAATGAATCCTGTTTTTAGCTTTCATTATTTGTGAAGACTTTGCCTTTTACAAATATTCTCCTGAATTATTTAGCATGTATTTTATGCAAACAGCTTAAGAATACTGAACAGAGAAGCGTTCCCCTCACCTTACCCATATGCGACAGATAATGGGTGTGACTTGGAAACAGATTTTATAACACGTGTGGATGCCCAAGGTTGGATTTAAGTTTAAAAAAAGCCAAACAAATGAACAGCCAAACCAAAATAACTTTCTGATCCACCTTAGGTGCCATCTGTCTGTGGAGCTACCTGAATTCCATTGATATCGTATTTTTGGTATTGACATTTCTGATCAGAAGCAGATATTGGGAGTTCTTCCATCTGTCTTCCCTGAAGCACACTGCTTCAGCTGAGGTTTTTATCGCATGCATTGCACAGTGAGAGTGCTGGACTCCCCGCTGCATGATGATCAAGTCAGTCAGTGAAGTTCTCAATCAAGTTGAGAGACAATGTGTGTAGTGTATTTTCTAATTGGTCTTAGGTGTCTTCCACAATGTTAGCTGAATCGAGTTAGTGAGAATGGTGAGGGCAGTAATGGCAGCTGTGAGCAGTAATCTCACCCCTGACCCAGCTGGATTCAGAGAAGGATGCCTGTGTATATTTGTCAGGCAAAATAACAGAGCTGAGGGTATGGATGCTATCTTGGTATCAGGATTAGGGAAACTAGAGTTGTGGTTCATACCTGGGGATTTTGTCTAATGAGCGTTTTAACGTTGGTGGCTTTTCTTGGTTGTTTTTAGGTGTGTCTTAGTGAGATGGAAGATGGTTGCTATTGTAAGAGCATTCTAAGCTGTGGATCGGGGGCCAACAGATACTTCCGATTGAGTCCAGAGGAAGACTTTCCTGGTTTTCAGGTACCTTTCTGTCCTTTCCATTTCTTTTTGGATAGTGCAGAAGTGCTCCTTGTTTAGCGTAGTGGTCCTGAGGCCCTTGTTTTTCCTTGTGCAGTCTCAGGAGAAGAGCCTTCTGCCTAATGCAGGAAAGAATAAGGTTAATGTTGTTGCTAAAGAAATGTCTGTTGAGCTGCAGATTCAGGCCCTAGCAGAATAATTGGTTTTGCTGAACTCCAAAACATTCAGGTCCTATGCCCAAAGAAATAAGGGAAAGAGGAACAATAAAGGGTTTTTTTCATCTAATTAAAAAAATAATAAAAAATTGCAAATGGTCGAAGAGTAAAAGTCTCTTCGACCCTCTGCAGAATTCAAGACAAATTCATTATTTTAGATGAAGCTTTTGTTGTGTCTGTTGCTCGGCCTGGCAATGACATTTTCACATCCAACTAAGGTCTGAAAAATGAGACTATTAAGAGCAACCTTCAGGAAGTGATCACAGTTGCTGTTGGAGATATCACAGGTATTGTCTCCCAGCTTTGGAGAAATTTACTTATGTGTCTTGAGTCTGCAGAATTTTCCTGGAAATGAACCAACAACAGAATTTCTCATGAGATTTCTCTTATATCCTGGCAAGCTTCTTTCCTGCAGCGTGTCTGCAGGCCCCACAGGAAGAGGCTGATGAGAACAGTAAGAAAATCTCAGGAAAAAAAAAGACATGTAAACTCTGAGATTAATTCTGAGGGCAGACGTGGGTTGAGGTTAGCTTTTTAACCCCATACAGTCATCTGTACACTTAGAGTTCTATCTAGAAAATGGACAAACACAAGTCAGCTACCTGAAACTGCAGAGGATATTCTGTCTGTGCTCATGGACTTCAGCACTGTATCCGTCTGCAGAAGTACTGCTTAGCTGATAAGGTTTTCTTGCAAAATCGGAATGGTTTGCCTCTACCAGCTGTACTCCTCATCTTGGGATCTGCAAATTTGAAATACTCTGTACTGCAAATCTGGTCAAAAACAGTTTCTGATGTTTCTCATTTGAGTGGGAGACAGGAACTGAATGACACACCAAAACACAATACGTAATTTTCATCAGTGAAAAGAAGAACTGTAAGCAGCAAGTCCTTCAGTCCTAGTGAATAGTTAGCAAGAGGCTTAAGGAAGTAAGATATATTTATTGCTAGAATGGATGACTAAATATTCAAGGCAGTCTAATGTAAAACACATGCATTCTTATTTATTCTGCATTTACAGAATTTTGGCTTTGCCAAATTTCCTTTGGTTCATAGTGAAAATGCTTCAAAGTAAATAAAACAGTGACATGCAATGTTTGGGAAAGACAAGATAGACAGGAAAATGAGATGGACAGAGGTGATCTTAGAGAAGTTCTGTAGCGATTACCAAAAAAAAAAAACACAACCAAAAGACAACAAACTGGAGTTGGAGAGACAAAGGAATGAAATAGGAATGATGCCATTTGTCCTTTATTGCCTGACCCCAAGCACTGTAATACAGAGATTCAGACAAGCCAGAGGTAATTAGTTCTCATCTCCACACTAATGGGCTGAATGCTAAAGATGGGAGCAGCCCAACAGAGCCAGTGCTGCACTGATGACTTTGCAGAGGGAAAGCACCAGGGCTGAAACCACCTTTGGCTCTTATGCAGAGAATGCCATCGTTCAGCACCTGCCACGTGAGAGAATGGAGCAATTACAGGAGTGGTGCTCCTTCCTGTGAACCACTGGAGTGCTCAGCCACACAAGGGAAACGGAGAGCTCAGATTGAAAGCAGGGGTATCAGAAACCTTGTGACTGTACAGGAGGAGTTAAGGGAAGCTGGCATAGGGACTGAATGATGGATGTGGGTTAGGAGCATTTGGGAGCTGCAGAATATCGCGCTGAGAGGCAGTGATGTGATGATAATCTCAGCGTGTGAAAAGGGCTACTGCAGAACCACCAGCAAAGGGGCAGGGGAATAAGAGCTGAAACGATTGAATCTTGGTAGGCTGATTCTTATGAGCAGAACGTAGAGTTAGGAGAGTATAATATTCATAAATGGGACCTCATGGAGTGGTGCTGTCATGAATCAAAAAAAACTGCAGTACTTTTGTAATACAATTCAGAAGTAAGACGTGGAAGATTGTGCTACAGGAACGGCTGTTCTAACAGGGCAGTACAAGTCCTACCTGAAGAAAAGTTGAGCTCTAAGGTATGCAGTGAAACTGTACATTTTCTCAGTGACAAGACAGGCAGAAATACTATGCCTACTTCACAACTGATGAACGCCAGGCTCACGGTTTATGTGGAGGATTATCTCCTGGAACAATCTCTTAAGTCACCTGTATCAAGGCTCAGGGATGGCACAGAGGAAAAAAAAACTAGGTCTTGATACTAATCTGGAACTTGCTCAAGTCAAAACTGCACGTCTTTCCACTGTTATTCTTCTGGGTCTGGATCACACCCAGGTATAAGGAAGTTGAAGGCATGAAACAAAACCAGTGTGATGATATGGATCCCATTTTGTAGATTATGGCAAGCTAACAGTCAGCTCAGAAATATACCTAGAGAATGTACATAAGTCCAAATTCCTACTCAAGAGAATTATTTAGGCAAATGCGTTTGAGAGGAGAAGGCACTGGGATAGCTTCATTTTAAATGGGTACACGTGAGCCAATACTCAAGGTGCGTCTTTGATAACTGATAACTTTGATAACTTTGTAACTTGAGCCTTAGTGGTAATTATAGAAATAGTCTTTTTTTTTTTTTTTTTTTTTTTCTCCAGTGCGTGAAGCCTAAAATCAACCCCTTCACTTTTGTTTGGTTAAAACATGGAATAGGCTCAAATTGAGTGTATCTGCAGATAGGACTGAAACAGAGTTTCTGACCGATCTGTGTAGTTACTGTTAGATACTCTATAAATATGCTTTGTGTTTACAAGGTGGGTGCTTGGTGGGCTACAGTCACAGGACTGCTCTAGATTTAGTGGAAGTGTTTGACCACCATCTCTCTTGTGTATTGAAGGAAGCACTAAAAAGCAATAAATAAATCACTTCTAGCTGCTCCAGTTTCTCTTTTTCCAGACTTATTCCTAATGTATATTAAAATTATATCAGATCTGAGGAATGGAAATGGTGGTAAGAATGTGATTTGAATGTTAATAGAATTCTAGTTTTCTCTGCACTTGTGCTACTATTCTTTGCAGGATTGCAAACGAAGGAAGTGCAACCCTGCTGTTTGTTGGGAGTGTGTATTTTAAGACTTCTAACACATAACAAAACAAAAGGAGGTAGCTTTAAGTGTGAACATGAATTGTATTTACTAAATAGTCTGAAGAAACAAGTTCAAACAGGAGGAAAAGGCATGAGGACACTAGAGACATTCTGATCAAGAAGATAGGCTTAAGTAGAAATCTATCCTTGTTCTCAGAGAACGGTGAGAAAGCAGTCTTGATTTTTCATGCCATCACAATATGTCAAGGGCAGCCAGCACATTTTGGCTCTTGATTTTTTTACAGGCTGTGCTGACATGAGTAGAATATTATTAGAGAGAACTGGAATATTATTAGCATAATAATATATATAATAACAATACATATATTTCCCCTCCAAATTTTGTGCCCAGTTTGTGTTAGGAAGTCTGTTGCAGAGTGCTACATGTTTGTTAGCAGCATCAGCATATTGTGAGCCACAAGGTAATGGGCAGATCCTGCTTCTCAGGGGCTTGTTACCCTAGGGGCAGAGAGAATCCTTCATGAAAGAGAGAAGGCGATGCAAAGCTGTCAGTTGAACATAAAAATTACCCCCAAATTGCAGAGAACAGATGGCTGTTAATGGCAAGTGTTTTTAACATAGCTATATTGTCCCATGTTGGGATATTAACTTGTCTTTTTTTTTTTTTTTTTTTAAAGTCACTTTGTAAAAATGGCACCTTGGCATGACTTGTAGTTTTCTTGTTTGGTTTCTGTGTCATGTTTGCTCGGATATGCTTGCCCGATTTTCTACAGCCGATGTGCTCAGCAAGCTATTAGTGTATATCTTTGGATTTCATACATTCTTGGTGATTAGTAACAAAAACCCAACAACTTTTGAAGGACTGCAGTTGAGTAATTGTTTTGTTTTATTGGACTGATTCTGACTGCAAAGTAAGAGTACCTGCTGCCTGTTTCCGCACACTGAATTGATATTTACAGGACTGAATACACAGCACTAAAACTTGCTTGGACTAGCAAATGTGATAACAGAAGAAATGGAGAGAAAAACGCATACAGAACACACTTAGCTTTTCTGTTTTGTTAACTGCAGGTTGAAAGCCAGCTTTTGGGTGATTAAACTTTTCATTTGATTATTAAGTGATAGACATCTTGCTGAACCCAAGCATGCTGCTACATGCACAGGAAGAGTGCTTATTTAAAGCAGACAAAAAGGATTGCACAAAGAGACCCTTAAACAAAACACAAGTGTCAGCAAAACTAAACAAAGTAATCACACACAATTTAAGACAGACAGAGGCAGGCAGTAAATTGATGACAGATCCTGAATAATCCTTTAGAAAAAGTCACCCTGGTGAGTTGGGAAATCTGTTTATTTGTTGCAGTTTCTTATCTTTTCCTGACAGGAAATCTAGGAAACCACCACATTACAGCCATTGGGTTTGGCAGAGTGGGCTTGGAAGTGGTAAGCTGAGAGGTGGGCAGCAGTATGCACCCAGCAGGAGAGGGCTGAGATGTGTGTTCCCTGCAGACTACAGATGGAAGAGAATGGAGCCTGGCTAGTTAAGCTTTCTTCACTGATCTGCACTGCTGATGTCTAAGCTACTTCATGTGTTTCAGAGCTATGTTACAGGCTCACCAAAGATGGCTGTGACACTGCACATGTTGAAGCTCTTGTGTCACCATGCTTTTGATGCACAGTTTAGCTCTGAGCTAAAGGCAGAAGAGCCTTGCAGGAACCTTGTTGGTGTTACTGTGACACTGGCAGCCAGATCTTAGCCAGGGCTCTGCCCTTCCCTTACTGAATAGGGAAATCATCTAACTTAGTTTTTCCCATAAGTGAAGGGGTAGTGGTATTTGCTGTGAAACCTATGAATAAGAAACTCTATGCAAATATGCAGTTTCTTCTGGGATTTTGGGCTGGGAAAAGTTGCAGGTGATCACTCTGTAATCAATTCTTCTCTGTTTTGAACAGAACAGTAGTCAGCTTCTTGAAAATCATCCAGCTTCCTTTTTCCTGCCAGTCTCGGCTTCTATTCTCCTTTCCAGAGCCCTTGGCTCAACCATTAACCACACCAGCATTTCACCAGTTGCAACATGTAGCTCCTCTTGAATTGGAGTGGGAGGAAGGCTTGGAGGAGGAGGTGGTGAAGAGGGAGAGAACAGTTGCTGCAGAGAACAGAAGGCTAATTGCAAACTTATAACCCTCCAGTGAATTAAGAAAATGGGGGAGAGTGGCTGGAAACAGGAGAGATGAAAGGTGCAAGACTGAGAAATATATTGGTAGCTGGTAGCTGTTCCAAGAGTTGGTGCAAGGCCATCAGTGTGGAATAGGAAAGAAGCATTTCTTGGTCAACACTCTCTGAGGGGCATTGCCAGTAAAAAGCTAAGAATCAGTAAATTGATTAGAATTCTGAGACCACTGAGAAACCTTCTGGACTGAATTCACAGCAGCCTTATTTCCAGGAAAGCAGCTCATCTTGAGCTCATTCTGCCTGGATGGAAAAAAACAAGTCTTTAAGATAATTAACAAGTTTCTACTACTTTGTGTGTTCTTAACCTAAGGCCTGTCTACTTTTGAGTTTCCATTGCCAAATTTCTGTTCTAGCAAGTAGCTGACGTGGAAGGATAGCAGCTATGTTGCATCGTATTGATACTGAATTTCGTAAATCAGGATGAAGGCAATAATCAGTGCATTTCCTTGTTCTGCACTAGAAATAATTGTACAGCTGTCAAATTCTCACTCAGGAAAAACAGATTCAGGACACCACGGCAGTGAATATGTACTTGCCAGAGTAACAGCTGTCAAATTCTCAGAAAACAAACCCATGCAGTGCAGCAGTAGATCTCAGTTGCCTAGAATAACTCAATTTGTATGTGCACTTCTGTATTTTCTCCTGCTTTGAAAACATCTGCTCCTATTTCATTGGTCATTAGAAGTAGTTAGTTTGTATTTTCTGTGTATGGGCATGAAGTTATTTCATGCAGCCTATATAACATCAGGAAAGCATCTGTAGTGGCACCAATGACCCAAATAACTTTCGATGGAATGTTCTTGGACTCTTTTAGTATTGGCATTTTAAATTAGATGTCTCCTTTCTGCAAGTTAGTGTCTAAACTGCAATTGCGAAGTAGTTACTTGTGACACAAGTGCTGAAAACTGATCAAAATAAAGTGTTGGAAATTCTTGCACACACAAATGCTTTGGTTCCAGACTTCTAAATCAAATTAAATGGGGGATCAAATTTTCCAGTCACGAAATTCAGTGGAAAGCTGTGTGACCTGTGCTGCTATATAGATTTTAGAATCATTAGGAAACCTAATTCTTCCAACAAAGCATAATCTTTTCCTTCCATCAGACAGTTCTATAGCTAGCAGCATTTTTTACTGACTATACCTGCAATAATTCAATTTTTATTTATTTTTCCAGTACTTTTATTCTTTGGAACACCAGTCAGATTAAGTATGTAGGTTGCTCCAAAAGTAAAGCCTTTTACTTATTTCTATGGGAATTACAACAGATACAAAGAGCAAAATAACGTTGTTTGGTAGACCAAATCCTCAGCTACAAATACTACTTTTTCAACATAGTCACCACTATTGGTTATGAATTTTTACTAGAGATAACAAAAGCCTGCATGCTGAACTTGTAGAAATACCAGTGGAGGTAACCTGCTGTTGACACTGCTGGAATGCACCACCTGCTGCTTCACTATGCTCGCATCCAATGTTTGGTCTCCATAAATGTTCAGCAAGTGGCAGTGAATGCCAATGGGTGCCATTTTTTTCACATGGAGGAATTCAGTGACACACCTTTGCTTCATCTGCAACTTCCATGTCGGACACCATTTTGTCAAACTGCCCTCGGCTGCTACCTGTCACACGACAACATCATGTAATGGAATGTTGGTGGGAAGGTTTACCCTCTACTGCTGTACAACCAACATCTGCTTCAGCCATTGTGGGCCAACATAACAAAATAGGAGGTTCTGGTTATTTCTGGAGCAACCCTTGTGTTTGAGAAGTGTTTTTGAATCAGTAGAATGTTTACTTATGCTTTACTTACTGTGACTATAATCCTTCCATACTTTACAAATACTGTTTTAATACAGATCAGGATATGGCCAAGTTTCCTTTTATAGCTAGAGATTTGAAGGATCACCTTATTTATATCCAAGAAACTATTCTCTTCCCAAATGGAATTCAGTGGTTTCTAATGAGCAATTGACTCAATATTTCCTTGTAGTGTCGCTTCCTAACAAGATTCTGGAGTTCACAAAAATTTTACCAACTAGTATAAAATGAAAAACAAACTGTAAATCCTTTTCCACATGAAGAAACTTGTGCATCAACCTGATGTGTGTTTTAATTTTTCTGTAGTCTAGCAGTAGCAAAGAGCCCTCGTTCTTGAGCGCAGCCCCCAGAGCCAGGTGGTGTACAAGCTCAGGTGGGCATGCAATGAGGCAGTCTTGAGGTACAGATGGGAGAGTGGAAGGACTCCAGAAAACTGTCAGGCTATGCAGTATGCAGTGGTGGAAGCTCATCAGCCATTTAACCGTGGCTAGTATTGCAAGTCTTTTGATGTTAAGGCTGTAAGAAAAGGAGCAGGTTGGTGCTTAAAGATATAGGTAGTATAATACTGTTCTGAGTAATGTATACATGCTGCTTACCTTTCAAATGTGTTGAAATCAGGGTTTGAAAAGGAAAGTAAAAACAGAATTTGTGATTAGACTGTAAGAGAAAAAGACTACAAAGATGGTGCCTTTCTGCAGGTACTGATTGCTGGTCATTTATGATGGAATCCGGAGCAATGTTTGCTGCCCGTGGTAAGGAATGCTGTGTGTAATTTAAGCATTCTGGGGAGCATGTTGTTGGCATTTTATGGGGAATAATGTAGGGCTTATTCTGAACTGTAGAACGGGGAATACTGCTGGTAGGTGTGCGCCAAGCCAGAATTCTGCCAGATGGCAGTAAGAATGTAACTGTTCAGGTCTTTCTGCAGACTTCAGCTCATCAGGTCACAGAGTATCCAAAATTGTTAGGATGCTCCTCTGCCAGAGTCCATCAGATTCCCTGGTGTCTTTTGTGTCCCAGAGGTTTGGAAAGATTCTTAATCAAGATAACACAAAGAATAGGAAGTTGTGGTTATATATCTGTATTTTTATTATCTTATTTATGGAGTGCAGACCCAAAACTGTAGATGTCAATGGAATTCTTGTTTTCAGCTGGTTTCAGTGGATTTTAGCTCAGGATTTGCAATATGTTTCAAACTGTCTGCGTTCATTAGTTTAGTTTTCCTGTTTATGAAGTAATTATCTGAAGGGAGGTGTCTGAGGTATAAAACACTAAGTAATCTCACTGTTTGAGCTGTTAGCATAACAAATGATGCTCTTCTACTTTAATTCAGTAGGAAGTTGAGGAAAGAAATGAAATTCCAGGTAGTGTGCATGAGTAGGTTGCACACATGAAAATCAGTAGTTACAAATGTAGATTTTAGATCTTGGCAAACGTTAGTTGTATGCAATAGAGCAAGTAATATTGTTCTAAATGTGGGATAAATCATTCTGGAAACTGAATAGTAATAAAATTCTAAAACAATATTCTTCTAACAGTTAAAAATTCTAAAAAATATGGGGCAATTAATTATTGCTGCAATATGTTTGCATATTAAATCACCTGAGATGAAAGTGATACTAGTTGGTGCAATTCGCATTCTCTCAAAGGATTAATTTTCAGACTCCTTTGTTGATTTGTAACACCTGAGTGTGCTTGATCCAGCTTAAGCATCTCTTTAGACAAATTAAAAGCTTTAGAGCTAGTTTGTATAGCTTGGATTCACTAGGGATGCTTTGCAATAATGCTCTGTGATGTTACAAAATGAATTAGATGGTTTTTGTCTGGAATGATCAGAACTGAGAAAATACTGCATTATGAGGATTCACAGAAACATAAGGATAAATAATATCTTACTCCATTTCTATTTAAATATTTTGAGGAGAACTTTTCCTTCCTGATGTTGCCTGTGCTGTTTGCAGAAGCAAGGCAAAATATATCTAACGACAGCACAGTGGTGATGACAGGAAGGCATCTATCTAGAGTTTTAAAAGCAGTGGTGGAATTAAATTTATAAAACCACCCTTTTTTTACTTGACTGCATGCATGCCTTTAAAGGAGCCCAAAACATTACATGACAGATTTTTTTCTGAGCTTTAGAGAGAGAATTGTTTATGCAAAATGCTTTTAAAACTGCAGGGAACTACATGATAGTTAAGGACCAAATCACTGTGGAAATACATTGCTGAGGTCACTCCTCTAAGTAGAACATGCCAGGGTTGCTGCTGATAGCAACTTGTTGCTCACGTAGTTGCTCAAGCTGCTGGTCAGGAATGAAGAAGGAGAAGGACCGTGCCTCAGAGAGCTTGCAGTCAGGACAAAGGGAAGGAAAATGTTAGGGCACAATGGGGCTACAGATTATATGTATTATTGTGAAGAATGAAATATGGGGCCAGGCCTGCACCTCATTAACTGGACAGTTGTATTTTCTGAAGTGAAAAACAGAAGTCTGATTTTTAAAAATATTTATTTATCTATTTATTTATTTATTTGCATAACATTTGAAATCAATTATCTTTAAACAGTTTTTTTTTTTTTTACAAGAACTTTGGACATCGTTGTAGCAGCTCTACTGATGTTTCACTTCCCTAAGGGATCGACAGACTGGAGCTAGCTGGGAACTTGCTGACAGAATATTTTTCCATCAGAAAAGACGTATTCATTGATACCAAATTATTCTGCAGAACCATCAGTTTCAGTGATTTTCTGCAGAGACACTCGATGGGTTCTGACAGGCTTCATGCCTGATTGCATGGCTCCTGGCGAGCTGTGAGGTCTGTGGCTCTGGGATAGCCTTGACATGCTGGATGCCTTCAGAGATCCCTGAAGACCTGGCAGATGTCATGGGTGCTCTGAGGACTTCTGGGCAATGTGCCACACAACTGGAAGCACAGGAACCGCAATTCCCAAGTTCTGTGGTTTCTTGCTGTTTTATGGCTCCCAGGTCCTTGAGCTCCTTGTCGGTTCACTGGGGCTGATGGGACAGGGGATGCCCAGCAAGGCTTGGAGCCACTGCTGAATGAGGAGTCCTGAAGCTGCAGAGATGGTGCTTTCAGGCTTAACTATGTTCTGAAATTATGTAAATCAAGCACTGATTATTTCAAAGAGATTGCTTAAGAAGTTCCCGTCTGCAGGAAATGTCAGTATCCATATCACACAGAGGATTGAGCTGCCTGTCCCTCTGCTTGGGAGATTGCCTGAGGATTGGAGGGGATGGAGGTCATGCTGCCAGGTACAGGGGGCGACAGCCTACTGCTCCCAGCAGCTGCAGCAGAGGCTCATGTGCTGCCTTAGCGAGATTCAGTGAGTTGTGCATTGCAAGGAAGATACTGGCTCCCCTGACACTGAAACAGCAGCTATATTCATAACACTTTGGTTCCAAAGGGAAGTCTTTACGTGGGAGTACTGTGCATATATTACCTGTGTGTATACAAACAAGTGAAACTGAAAGACATACATTCATCTATCTAAATGTCACTTTTGGCATGATATAGGATCCACAGATCTTTCAGGCAGATGTCAACATCAGCAGAGTTGTGATGCTTTGTTATGTATCGTGCTCATGCTGTCAGCAGGTATGGCTATGATGTGGATTCTGAAGTGGTCGTTTTAAAACCTCAGTATTGTATTTTAAGTCATTTCTATTTTAGGAAACGTAGATAGTGATATCTTAGATGCTGTGGAGCTCTGTAAAACTACAGGGTTGAGCTGAAGGCTGAGGGTTAATTTCAGTAGTTGAAAGCCCCTGAGACCTCTGGAGGACAAAAATAGTCATTTTGTTGATGTGAGTCTGTGTAACCTGTGCAAGTGTGTGACTTTATAGGAGCGGATGGTTTAGAGTGGCCCTTGGTCTTGCAGTGCAAAAGTGTAAATACATATAACTGGCAACAGGGAGAGATTTTCAAAGATTAAAATGCTAGTGAAGTTATCCCATGCTTGCTGACTTCCAGATCATGGATCATCAGTGAAAATTAAATCCTTGGTGCTTATAGATTTCTAGCAGTTTCCATTTTGATATTTTTGAGAGCGCTCAAGGGTTTGCCTATTTCTCCTGATGTGAAATCACTGGAGTCAGATGCAGAGGTAAATTAGGAAAAAAGTCAAATGAATGTTGATTGCTTCTGAGAATTAATTCCACACTGCCTTGGTGAAGGTTCAGTGCGTATTAGCTGCAGTGCGGTGGCATGACGGACCAGTAAATATCACTTACTGAGCCCATCATTCATTGCAGAAGAGGACCTGGACCATGCAAATTGGATGATGCTGTGTTTGAAAACCAGGCAGCCCATAATTTTAATCTGTTAAAAAGGATTACAAATGACATCGATGAAATACAGTGTCGATTCTTCACAAGACGCCTTTTCTCTGCAATGGGAGCTGGAGGAACAGCCCACCAGCAGGCACTGAACGCCTACGCTGAGGCTCTGACAAACTTTGATCTTCTTTCAGGACTGAGCATAAAACAATGCCCCATTGGAAACCAAATAGGCAGAACTACTTTGCCAGGCAGACAGCTAAACCTTCCCACACCCGTTTGTTAATGTGAACAAGCTAATGCAGCTGTATTAATATTATAATGTTCAGGAGCCAACAGGCTTGTTTGAAGGCAGTCCAGGGCTCGCTGGACACAGTTAATTCACCATTTCTTTCTGTAACAAGGTTGCTACTATGATGTTCAAACAATATATTCAGTAGTTTCTACTTTCATTGATAGAATTTTTTTAAGGAATTAAAAGGTTTATAAGAAGTTATCAAGGTCCACATTGTGTTGTCTGATGCTGATGACTATGGGGGATCACTTGCTTTTCCTAACAAGCAGACTTGGTAAAATGTATTGACAGACTGAAAAGAACTGTATCTAAGTTGCGTACGTGTGACTGCATTAATCAAAATCAGTTTTGTAGCATTCAAGGAAGCACCTGAAGGATAAGTTTTGTGTGCATTGATAGGAATGAAGCATCTTTCTTGGTTTCTTGTTAGCTTTATCTTTAAAAACATCAGGCACTTGTGTTTGAAGTCAGATTTAACAACAACAAGCCAGCAGAGTCCCACTTCCCTACATTTTCCTTATTTAATCTTACAGTCCCTAACCTCTACTCTGGGCCTGTAGGCACCCCATGCCAAAGTAGGGTGTTTCTAGTGCCAGCAGTACCCAAGTCGGTGTCACAGAAGCGGATGTGAGCTCTGTATCGCTGTGATGCTCTTCTGTCCCTTGCAGGGACTGGGGTTCGACAGTTATTAAGTGTGACTGGGAAATGAAATTTAAGGAGTGATCAGTTCAATGGCTACTTTTTGCTGGAGGCATGGTATGTAGTTGGTTGACTTAGGCAAGGAAAAAGCAAAAAACCACCCTGACAGCATGCAATATATCAAAGTACAGAATTTCTATGGTGACTAAATCCTATCCAAAAACTCTTTGATAATTAAAAGATATGCTTCCATTGCCAAACTGCTGTATTAATAATGGTTTAATCCTATTCATAAATATACCTATCCAAATTTATTTAATTAGATATGGAAATGCTGACTTCTCCACGACCACACTTAAGATCTTTTCTTGTGGACCTTAACTCATATAAATGTCATTCAAATCCCTGTGAGCACTGAGCATGAGTAAGCCTTATCTGCATGAGAAAAAAGCTCTGGGCAAGACCTCTAAGTGTTTTGACTGGGAGATGTTGCCAAGTTTTCGAAGTGTGGGGTAGTAGTAGGACACCATATACACACAGATAAATTGTTCCCCAAAATAGCTGTTGTGGGTGTTTTATTTGAAGTGGGAACACTAGTAAATATGACCTGAGAAAACATCTATTTTTACATGGGCTACTCTAACAGAAATCAAGCACTTGTTACATAGCACATAGACACCTACTCAGCCACCAGCTTCTCTGATGTGTATTTTCCATTCATGTGCAGATCTGAGGATTTTTATGCTTTTTACAATTGCATCATTGTCAATTTCTTAGTAACTTTGGAGTCACCTAACTTTAATCAGGCTGAGAAACCCACATTCATTCTCTTCTGTTCTGAGTGCTGCTGCAGTGCTGGCTGCCTGCTTCTGTTTGCCTTGTCCAGCTGGCAGTGATGAGCCTGGCACCTGGCATGCTGAAACAGTCCCATGTTCCCTGCCTAACAGTGCATCAGATCTAAAACAGTAAGGCAGAAAAAGGAGACAAGGAGCTATGTCTGTATGACCAGTTCTTGTGAAGCAGGCAGTAGAATAGCTACGTTGCAAAATACTCAGAAAGGCTGATGAGCCATGCCCAGGCAGGAGCATCACGTTTACATGACTGTTGTTGTTAGGATCTGAAATAGCTGTGAAGGGGCTGGGCAGAGATTGCATCATGTTTCTCTGCTTGGCTCCACCTTGTCATGGGCAGACACACCTGGTATTGCAAGGAAGTGCTGCCCCATGCCCTGCAATATGCAGCTCTGCCTGCAAAAGCAACTGAGTCTCTTGTTCTGGATGCCAAACCATGTTTGATCTTCAGTGCCTCACATTGAAACTTATCATTAGCTTGTGGTCGATGCTCCATCAGGCTTCTTGCCTTATTTAAATGTTGTTAATACTCTGCAGTTCTTAAAATAGCTTGTGTGTGTTCCTCTAGTCCACTTTACCATGCTGTTTGAGGTGGCTCAGTTTTTAATATTATTGCATAGCTTTGAAGATTAATGGAAAAAAAAAAAAAAAAGAACACAGCTCAACGTATCTGCAAGCAGAAGTTACATTATTTTCTGGCTTTGGTAAATCCCCTCTGTCCACACAGGATTCCCATGACCAGTGATAAGACTAACTCATCATGCTGATTTGAGAGCTGAGAGCAAAATGGGCACTGTGGCAAATATCTCAGTGAAAGACATAAAAGTTCAAGTAATATCAGCACAGGCTTATCTGCAGTACGGCATATAAGCATCCAATTACTAGGTTATTTCTGACTGTGTCACGTATTGCATCATTTTAATTGCTAACACTTGGGTGTTTGTGCTCACTTTCCAAGAGGAAAATAGCAGAGCCAGTTCTGGGCTTTGGAAGAACAGGTCATTGCCTACTTCATCAGCTTGCGGTTGCCTGCTGGGCATGCCTGGGGCTGAGGAGATGAAAACTGGCTGTTTTGGCTTGTGCTGTGCTTCTCCCTCCTGCCTGCACAAGGAAGGGATGGAAGGAGTTGCAAGGTGGGGAGCAGTTTTACTGTATCAAGAGCAGCTCTTCTCTGAAGCAGCTTCCATGTCCTTATTAATCAGCAATAAAAGAGAATGCCCTTTTCCTTATGGATGTTCTACAGCCCTTCCTTTTCCTCTTTTTCTATCCTGTAAGGTCAGATGCTTTATTGCTTTCTCTCATTCCCGTTGGCCCAAGGAGGTGGATAGAGAGGAGGGGACTTGCAGGTGGTCTGTGGGAGAGAAAAAGCTTTGGAAAGTGTCAGGAGACAGACTGTCCTTCCAGTAACCACGCTCTTGCCAGCAGGACTTGGAGTTTTCTTGCTGCTTCCTCCATACCTTGTTGCATCCCGATGGCATCCCTCTCTTTCAGGGCTTTTCCAAAGTGCTGTTTCTCCTGTTCACAGCCCCTCAGTTGGCCTACCATCTCGATGCCCCTTTCAGGTTACTTGAGGCAGTCCTTTGTAACCTGCAACACTCAGCCACTGCTCTCCCAGAGCCCTGCTGGCCAGAAGCCAGTCAATCCCACTTTGCCTCTTGAGGACCTCCATGCTGTGGCTGGTCCAAAATTAGGGAAGTCTTGTCCATCTGAGAAATCTTATCTAGACAGCGTGTTTTCTGAGTGAAAATATGTCTTTCGCAGTTCTGCTAGTTCTTTAGAAGGTGTTTTCTACCTGGCAGTTGAATTTGATTTGAACTTGCAAGTAAATAACCTTTGTCCAAGTGACGGAAAATCAAACTGCTTACTGGGGCAATCTTCATAAAACCAGGGCTGAGGTTACATCTGAAAGAACTAGAGACACACTAGAATTAAAAAAAAAAATACACTATTTGTAATGGGAAATGCTACTTAGAAGTTATTTGCAACTCTGGTAGAACAAATATTTAGCTTAGCAGAGATCTTAAGGGATCCTTGGCTTTCCTTAGTAGTCCTGTATTTATCTGTTGAGAAGTGAGTAATTGTGAGAAAAGATTGCATGACTTCCACCCTTTCGCACAACTACTCAAGATATGGCAATTGAATTTACATATCTGTTTTAATTTAACAGGAAGAACAAATAATTGTTCCTTGTAATTCTCACTATTAAAATGAATATAGAATTCACTGTAGGTCTGTTAACTTCTCAGCAAAGGGATTCCTTTTGCTATTTATTCTGTCATTGTTTTTAGTTGAATGCTCTGCGTAAGGTTTTTAAGTCTTCTTTTCTTTTAGCTTGATATTTTCCTTTTATCAAGAAGGATAGAGATGCAGAGTTCACATTTGCTGTAACACTGACAGAACTGGGTTTTCCAGGAATATCTGATTAGAATTAATTTTATTTATGAGAGGAAATAATGATACCTCTGTGTTTTTTCTTTTTCTAACCATTTCCCCTGGAATTACTAAGTTGGGGGTGCTGGCTGACCTTCATCAGCTGCCAGATGCTCTTACTGTCCTTCTCAACAAGACCAGGAGAAAATGAGATAGAAAAGCTCACGGGTGAGGATGAAGGCAGGAAGATCACTTACCAATTGCCTTCAGGGTCAGAACAGCCTCAGTCTGCAAAAAAAATAATTTATTGTCAATTACAATAGAGTTTGATGGTGAGAAACAAAGACTAAATAATCTTCCTCTACCCTTTTTCTCAGGCTCAGTTTTGCTTCTTTGCTCCTGTTCCCTCCATCTGCTCATGCTCCAAGTGACTCAAGGATGGGGAATCACAGAATGGTAGGTTGGAGGGGACCTTAAAGATCAGCTAATTCCAACCCCCTGCTGTGTGTAGGGCTGTCACCCACAAGATCAGGCTGCCTAAGGCCCCATCCAACCTTACCTTGGATGATTCCAGGGATGGAGCACTCAGAGCTTCTCTGGGCAACCTGTTCCTATTATATTTGGTCTCTATTTCACTTTGGTCTGAGATGAGAACACATAGAACACCTCTGTGTAACTAGCTAAATATAGGGGAGCTATGGGCAAGAAGTAATGACTGAAGGATAGCAGGTCACCTGCACAGACCCCCAGCCTCCTGGGAATGTTCTTTTTTGCAGAGATGGTTTCACCACATAGGCTTTTTGCAGCTCTTCTTCGTCTTGGGAAGTGTGAACATGCTGATATGTTGTGTGCAATCCAGCTTTTTACTCTTACTAAAGGCTCTTAAAAACACTCTGCAGAAAATAAGGTGGCTCAGTGTTAGTGACCTTCGTGCTCAAGACAGGATTTCCCAGTTTTGAGGTAATTGCTCTGTTCTGGAAGCTCCTGAGAGGCTTGTTGTGTGCTGTTGTGGCATTTCTGTACATGCACTGTTGTTAATTCACTTGGGATTTGAGGCAATGCCTGGAATGGTCTGAACTTATTTCTTTCAGTCTATAGCTTCTTTCCAATAAATACCCACAACTTATTCTACGTTGAGCAGCCTTAGGTTCTGCTTCTGTGTCCTCTTGTAGGTTTCAGCCTTTCTGTTGACTGCAATAGGAAATCTTCTCCCTTCCACTGCAGTTTGTGAACCCCCTTCCTGCTTACTGGCCTCCCTGGTGACAAGCTGGGGCCCTGCAGGAATCACAGCAAAAAGGGTTTGGGGGTTCTCTGCACTTGTGTGTGAGGGCATCAGTGCTGCAGTTTCCAGTCTGCAACTGAGAGGGTGTGAGAGAGCAGCAGGCAGCACATCTGTCAAAAGCGTGGTTAGTCTAGCAATTAGATATCACCACTGAAGCGGGTGTAACAGCCCTCTCGGCAGCAGGAACTTTGCTGAACTTGGGAGTCAGGACTCTGACTGCTGGCAAGGTCAGCAGGAGATGTGCCACTGGGCGTGAAGCTTGGGCTGGGTGAACCAGTGGTCATTGAAGATGAGCTGTGATGATGTGTTCTCACTGCCCAGCATTACTGAGACAGGATGGCTAAAAAGCAGTGCAGTTATCAACTGTGTATTGCTGCAAGGTGGTTATAAGTTTCCTGAATATAGTGACAACAATAATATTGGTGTAGTGCTTTCTATTCTGGTTACCCTGCTGAAACACTCACTGTGTAGCGCAGCCACAGTGCACTTTCCCTCCAGTTCCCAGAAGCATAGAATCATTTGAGTTGGAAGGAACTCTTAAAGGTCATCAGTCCAACTTCTCTGCAATTAACAGAGACACATACGGCTCCATCAGGAGCTCACACCCCTCCCACCTGACCTTGTATGTCTCCAGGAGTGGGGGGAGCCACCACCTTTCTGGGCAACCTGCACTAGTGCTTCATACAGTTGCTGTGGCTGATTCTTTGATTTTGCTCTGTTGGGTTTGTTGTAAACTTTTTTCACCAGTTGCAGCAAAAAAATGCAGTCCTTCATGTACACAGCATAGTTCAGTAGGAAGGGGCATAGCTCAGCAGGTCTGCCTTATAGCACCAGAATGTACCAGGCACAGTAAGCAGCATGCAGCGAAATTTGGATATCAAGGTAACCGTGGAAGATTGCTTACTCAGATGGATATTTGCTGTTTCTCTTTCCAATCTATCTTATTGGAACTATGTTTGGATTGCTCAGTCTTACTTTTATTGTATTGTTTTCTCACCATGTCCTACCTCACTCTTTCCCACCTCTGAATGTATCACACATTCTGTTTTCTATAAACTAAAGCATTGCTCTCACCTGAATTCACATGCCCTCACTTGATATTTTTGAACCTGGATGATAAACCTATCTCCTTTAGTTCTCTTATATCCTGCAGAGGCAAAATGCTGGGATGTTACGAAGTGTCATTGCCATTCTCCAGCTTGTAGGAGCTGTGAGTTGAGTTTAAAGGTGGTCCTTTCAGTGGTGTGGGTGCATGGTCTGCTCTCAGTTCTGACATGGATGTCAATGAGAAAAAGTCATTTGTGGTCATACTCTTAAAAGAGCTCTCTGCTTTCTCTTCAGCCACTTAACTGTGGTATCTGGCTGTATCCAGTAACCACAATAGGAGCTTTGAATCCTTTTGAAAATTTTCCTTTTCATACTTCCCTTTTTCATGGAGATATTATGAGGCATTTGGAAATGACAGCTCCAATAATTATGAACTAACATAAATGGTGGCATCTTCAAAGTCCAGAAATAAACGTATACAGTTCAGCGAGGTTCGCTCTCATTGCCATTCACTGTGAGAGTATGAAGAGCAGTGACTTAAGAGACTGTTATGAAGGCAGAGCAAAATGTGGCATTTTTCAAAACAAGAAGTGGAGCAGAACAATTACTGTTTAATGATACTGGAATTGGAAACTGTATGATGAAGCAGGAGTGTCAAGTTTACTGTGCAGATTGCTACCGGGACAGGATGCTTTTTGGCAGAGTTTACCCAATTTCTGTTTTTCTGCTTGTTCATCTATCCTGGCGATATGAAAGGATTCCAGTTAAAGCTAATCCGATTCTTGGAATCCCCCATCTCTCCCTCCCTTTGCCAATCTAAGCCTTGTTCACGGCACTGCATCAGTTTTTCCGCTTCAAGGCCAGCAAGATGGTTCTCTCGGCGTATCAGAATGCCACAATCCCTCGTTGCTGCCGTGGGACAGTCCTCATTAAGTGAAATAACCCGGAGGTTGTTGCTGTATTGCAGCTTATCTTCTGACTACGCTGCCTTTACTTAAGCGGCATTGGTTAAGGCAGTTTTTTCATGCTTTGAAGGTCATTATATCAAATATCAGTCAAACCAATATCAAAATTTCTTAGCCCAATTAATGACTGGAAAGACAGCACAGGGCCCCAACTTCCACACGATCAGAACATTGTTATGTATTTTCCAATAACATCATCCTAATTGACATCAAGAATAGCTTCATCTGAACCACGCATAATCTCATTTTTCTTCCTTTTTTCCTCTTTCTCTAACCTAAAAACCTGATTTACAGTTTTTCCTTCAGTAAAGTATGATTTTCCAAGAACTTTATTAAAAGATCGCTCATTTTTCTGTGGCATTTTTAAAAAACAAGTCTATTTTTAATCCTTTTACATATACTAACTTCTGTGCTCTGCACCTTTCTATGCTGTTGTTCATTTGCTTGGGGCATTTACATGGAAGGAAATTTTCTGTTCTTTAAAAGCACCATCTATACTGTCTTCAAGTCTCCTACGTGAAGTTGCAATCTTTTGCATATGACAAAGCTGTTTGGCGAACAGATGATAATGACATCTTCAGCAAAGGCCTGGCTTCAGCTGGGGAATCAGTGCCATGAGCAGACGAGGTCTCAGAAGGCAACTGTTCAGCTTGAGTGGGAATTTTTATTATAAAGATTGACAGATGAGAAAATAAAGAGATTTAGGGTATGTGGTGTTCGAGCCAAAAAATTCTATGTGCAGACAAAGTATACCATGATTATTCATTCCTTCTTGAAACTTTCTGTAGGTTAAAAAATGTTTTTAATTCAAAGTGTAATGGATTTGGAATATTTGAAGTATGCTAAATTGCTCAGGCAGGCACTTAACAGTGATGCTCCTATTCAATTCTGCACTGGCACTACCCTACCCAATTAGCAATGCAGGTGGATTGACCACAGGGTTTTTTCCCTATAGGATGGCTGGTGCTTTTGGCCCTTTTTGCCTTTTGTTACAGCTTTTCTATACCAGATCTTTCTCCATTTGCACTTTAATCTGACTTCTTGTTGCAGCTCTGTGGTTTTTCTGAACAGTATTTTGTAGTCCAGATTTTTACAAAGCGATTCTGGAGGTTCAGCATGCTCTTTCAAAATCATACCCTGCTTAGATCTGGCAGAAGCCTTGGAAAAAAAAAAATGCTTTTTTTGTCAGGTTTATTTTCAAGAGAGCAAAGACTTGCAGTGAATATTATTGTGGAATTGAAATGTAAATGTCCATTTCCTTTCTTTAATCCCTTGCAAGAAATTGAACTGTGCTTTACATAAGCTTTTGCCTGGGCATAGATTATTTGGGAATTTACCAGTTCTCTGGAGAGAATTGCCTTTAGCTTAAATCAGAACACCTCGCTGCTACTGGATCTCCCTTAATTCTGACAGTGAAATACACCCATGTCCCCAAACAAGCAGATTTTTCTTCATTGTCACCAAGCTCAGTTATGTCTCTTGCTTACTGAAGGGAGAAGCCAGACTTGCTAAAAAAGTTGTGATGTTTAGCAACATTAGTTATAGTCACTACATCACCCTGTTGCTTTACTTTCTGCCTTTACTAGCTGACAAGTGACAGAACAGTACAATATGTAACTTGGATCTGTTTGTTTTGATCAGGGCAGGATCTAAGTGAAAAAATAATGCAAGCAGATAATTGAGTAAGGAAAGGAGGGATGGTGCATTTATGTAACTCAGTGTAGTGCTGGACCCTGCAAATGCGCAGAGCTGGAGGAGATCTGGTGCTGGTACAAGGCATTGCCCTATTCTTTTCTCCTTTACGGACTCAACCCAAAGTATTTCTCATACACTGGTATTTTCTTGTTTCTCTGAGCGTGTTTGCTGCTGTGAAGATTTGTATTAGGGTTGGACTCAGGATCACAGAGTAAAAAGATTTAAATGGTACTTCTGACTCAAAACTTCTGGGATTTTTTTAGCATTTCTGTTAGGGGTTAGATACTGAAGGTGTGAAGGAATCCAGCTTATTTCTTGCAGTTACAAGAGGCTGCTGCCAATGGAGGTCTTAAACCCATGTTCTGTCTTCTGTAGTGTCAGGCTGTCTTAATGCAATTATGGGGTTAGATTTAGGATTAAGGTTTGGGACTGCAGTGCTGAAGGTGTCTCAGAGATATGAAATCCCCTACATTTTGCTCCAAGGATTTTTATTTATTTATTTATTTATTGTCTGGAATTAGTGTTTGTTTTGGTTTTAGATTTTGGAAAATTGACCCAGGATTCCAGTTTATTGCTGGATTCTGGGGAGCACACAGGGATAGAAGGCAGCTGCTGAGTGTTAGTGCTGATGTCAGCATTCCCTGAGTTTGGGGAACAGTTTTTTGGGTGTATGTGAGGATATAGCAAATGGCTTAAGAGGTGGCTTTTTTTTCCTCTTTTTTTTTTTTTTTTTTTAAAGCTATGCTAGCTGACTAGGTGAAAATATTGGCTTTTCCACATCCAATCTAAGGATTCTACCACGCTTATTCCTATCTCATCAGATGATCTTTAGCCTGAGGAAAGAGCGAGGAACCAAATGACAGCTGTGGCTTTTCAAAGTCATAAAAGAGGAAAATATGTGTGCATGTACTTATTTATTTATTTTTCTCTCCCTGTTCTGTATTTTATGCTGAGGCTATGAAGCCTATTGAACTTTTTTTTTTTTTTTTTTTTGAGCCCTTAAGATATATCCAATGTCACTCAGACATCAAAGCTCCAGAGCTGAAATGGAAAGAGAATAACCAAATCACATTTAAAGGTTAATAAAATAATGCTTGTGTTTTCTGTTGTCACAGAATACTAAGAGGAAAACATTGCCTTCATGTTTACAAAGGCAAACAGAAAATAGAGAAATATGACGTCGGCTGTGATTAGCTCAGCTTTTGTTCTCAAAACGATACATCCTCATGTTGTATCAGAAACAGGATGGGCTCTGGAAGCTGCACTTTTTTGTTTTGCCAGATATTACATTATCTCAGTAGCCACTGAGATAACTCTGCTGTAGTTTATGAGAGTTTATTACTTCTAATTTAAAACCAAAGGTTTAACCTAATATGAGAATTTCCTGTCTGTCTTCCTTGTGGATCTGGCTGGCGTTTATATGAGTAAAGCTGTGCAAGCATCATCCTCACACTTCACATATTGGCTATGCACAAAGAGTGAAATCGGGAGGTTACAGCCCTACGACAGAACTGCAGGAGTAAAACCAGTCACTTTGACTCATATGGCTGAATTTAACTTTGTGTCACTGTGTCCTCAAAGCACAGATGCAGTTCTGTGGGTGTAACTGAGCAGAGAACAGAGTTTGCAACTTGGAAGCTATGCAGTGTGTGAAAGCAAGCTAAAACCTCTGAAAGGCTTATCAGTGCTTTTAAAGTTTTATTCTCTTCTGATACACATTGAGCCTGGTACAGCAGCTAAATATTTCTTTCCTATGGCTTGTCACTCTGCAGGCCAGAAACTACACATCGCTCAGTGCTCCTCTGGGACCGCCAGTGCTGTCACTCATGTTATTCATGAAACAGAGGTCAGTGAAGTCTAGGAGAGCAGAAAATACTCCTAGTGATCACAGCTCATGCAGTCCACTGAATTAGCTGAAATGTGGTGAGATCCAAGCACCAGAAAAAAAAAAAATGGAAAAAGAGAGAGACAGATCATGGTACTTTGGAGGCCCAAGTGAATCCAGGAAGAAGCATACAGGGCAAAATTTGCAGAGCATTCAATAACGATTCTTTTTCCCAGGAGTATTATGAAGTGATCTGTTATGTGCATCTGCTTGTTCTATTTCTGTTTCTTAGCCTGAGATTCCTAACACAGGAGGCAATAACCCTGCATCGTGTTAGATCATATCATGTCACACTGAATGCTGACCTTGGCTGACATAACGTGACATGCTACAGTTGAAGTAATGTAACGTGAGCCAATGTATCATGTGCTTAATGTTAATCTCAAGTTATTATCTGTGAACATAGCAAAGGTTTTGAAGAGCGTATTGTATGGATCTGCCCCCTGTTCCTCAGGCAGTCTGAGCAGCGTGTGTCTGAGCTAACAACCAAAACCAACAGAGAGCCAGAAGTGGGGCAAATGCTAGACAAGTGTTTCTGTGAGTTAGTAAAAGATGCTAGTCAGCTTAATATGGGTCTGCAGCTGATCTGCTAGAAGAGACCATCCCTACTGACACCTCAATAACTGGGATAGAAGTGTGAGCATGCAGTGGGAGCACTGGGTGTCAATTCATTGCAGTCTTTGGAGTTTTTGGTATAGAAAGCTGATTATATGCATGTCTGTGAAGATCTGTTATTGAAGATATTGCGGAAAATATTTATTGGTATTTGTCTAGGTAAAGCAATTAATGTAAATGTTGGGCCTTGTGAAGTTAATCATTTTAAGTAACATCTCCTGTGTTCATTTTCCTACTTCATCTCACTGTAAAACAGTGCCCAGTGCCATGTTGGTTAATCTCTCCTTATTTTTCCTAGAGAGACTTAGAGAAAATTCCGTTTGTGGTCTTAGAAGTTATTATATAAAATGCGTGTCAAAGTAAAGCATGTCTGCAAAGTTCTAAAATTGCTTGAATATAAATCTTTTTAAAAGTAATATTTGCTGCTAAAATTGTCTGTCATTATTTCTTTAGTGGGTTTGCAGTGCTCAGTGTTTTTATTTCTCCCATCATGTGCTCCTATAACAGGATCACGTTCTTAAATGGGATCATGGGCTGGATCACTTCTTTTTCCACCCTCATTATTAGTCAGCTAGCTCTAACGGACAGGGAATACTATTCTTGACTTCTGTTAGGCCAATATTTTCATCTCTTGATGATCAGAAATTAGCTTTCTGAAGATTTAATTGTGAATCTGCTTTGATAAAAATACCAGGCAACTCAAGCTGGAAACATTTTGAAAGCGAGCAAACAGTGTACCTAGTGGCCTAATTTGATGGATGTTGGCATAAAAATGTGCTGCAAATGATAATCAAACTTTGATTTAATTTCAAATATGAGAATAAAGGACTCAAAAAAACAAACAAAAAAACCAAACAATCCTGCACCTGAGCAGATAAAGTTTTTGCGTTCTGTAAGTCTTGAATAGGAAACATCAGCCTTTGGAGATCTTAGGGCACCTATTAGCAGAAATGGATGGAAGCTTCATCTAGTAAAGACTTTTCTTACTCTGAACTGCCCTGTTCTTCCTAGGTCTGTACTGCATTCCTGGCTGCACTGAGACCCATCGTGTTCACATTGGAGATAACTAAAAATTCCCATTACCTCAAAGAGCACAGGTTGAGATCATAGCTAATGAAGTAGCAGTGTTTGTGGAGAAACTTTCCTTTATATAATCTGCACATTCTCAAGTCATTCTTAATTAACATTGTTTAATGAAAGCTACTGTATGTCTTATGTCCACTTAGCTTTCACTATTTCTTCTAATCATTTAAACTGCAGGCTGCTGATAGAAATATTTGTGGAAGTTCATAGTAGAAAAAGTAGTACAGCCATTGACTAATAAGATGAAGTACAAGTTGGTAATTTGTCCTTGCCACTGCCAATATACTAAACGAGTAATTAAAAAGAAAGCAAATTATATGTGTTGTCTCTTACTCTGGACTGGACTCTGGAAAGCTATAAACTTTCCCCCAGCCAGGTTTAACCAGCAGGCAGGCAGTCAGAGGTGGCTAATGTGCCATCTGAGCACTTCACTAAGGTAGCATGGGACACTGATTAAAAAACAAACAAACCTGAGGTGATTAAGCAGTGTAGCAACACATATGCAAAGAAAGTAGAGACTCTTCTAGTCATACAGATTTCCTGCATTCTATTTAGAACAAAGTCAGGAGATGGGCAAATTCATTTATTTTGGCAGAATTAAGAGGACTTTGAGATCATCAGTTGCCAGGCACAAGGAGGGGTCATCAAAGCACTGAGCTCAAAATCTTAATTCAAAGCCTTTGTATTAATGTATTTAATGGAACTTGAAATTGAGAAAGAATGGAGAAACCATTCTGAACAATAATTTCCAGACAGGATCACTGTCCCAGATCTGTATGCAGTCAGGAATGAATAGACATTTTCTTTCAGTGTGAACTGAGGCGACATGCTGACAGCATTGCAAGGACATAGCTATTGTGGATGGATCTTTAACTCTTTAGTACATAAATCAGTTAATTAAATATATATAGAGAAAAGAGCTTTAGCATTTCCTAGGCAGTGCTGCCCAGCAGAAGGAATATCAGTTGAATAAAATACTGGAAGAAAGGCCATGAAATGGCATGTAGCAGATTGTTGATGACACCTGAAGTTGCCAAAGAAGGATAGAGCGGGTGCAAGGAAGAAATTGCATTTCTGTGTACTGTAACCTCTGACCAGCCAGATAAATCATGGCCAGTCAGAAGGTATTCCAGGGCAGCATGTGAGGCAGACCCATTGGAGCTGCTGTGATGTGTTTTCTATTTGGCGAATGTGTACAAAAGGACAAAAAGGAGCATCCTAAGAGAAATAGGATGCTGGAGTTAAGGAAGCTCATATAAAAGTTCAGGGGAGATGTAGCTTGTGCCTCTTCTCTCACCAGTTTGTTCTCTTCATGAGTAGTCTGTAAGAGCAGGATTAGAAAGTATGGAGAAAGTTCAATAGCTGTCCCTTTACAAGGGGATTGTTAAAGGTTTGAGGAAATTAATGTCTCTACAATTGCAAATTCTTTGTGAAACCAAAAATCTTGATTTAGAAATCATTCTATATGTATGACAGTAGAGCAAATAATTCAGTAGAGCCTTTGTCCCAGAACATAGTCTAACAACAGCTATGTCTTGCTGAAGTCAGCAAGACTTTGCAGACATCTGTTGTGGGACTGGGTCTAAGACAGCAGTAAACCCAAATGTCTCTGAAAGAATGTTACAGAAATAACTGACTGCATTTGGAAGAGCCTACAGTTAGTGAGTTTCATTGCACTCTTCTCCTTTCCTGCATGTTCTCTCTGCCTTCTCCAAACAACAAAAATATCAGAAGACCCAGTAAAAACCTTCCCAAATACTTTACTCTTCTTCCTTTTTAACAAATTTAATTTCTAATGTTTGCAGGTGGTAACTCAGCTGCCAAGGGGCACCTGCCATTGCAGCCTGGTTGTTGCTGGGGCACCTATTCTGCCAGGCTCCAGGCTTGGTCCTGCCAGGGCTTTCTGCAGTGCTCACATTGCAAAGGCAGCACATGATGCCTGTTTCTAATGACCTCTTCCTCCTGGCCTGGGTTAGCTTTTTAGCTTTGTTAAGGAGGTGGCACAGTGTACTGAGGAGCACTGGTGAGGGGCTGAGCTTCAGAAGTGGGTAGTGTCCTGTCTTACAGATAACAAATTCTTTCCGTCAGTTTTGTGTTTGTGTGTGTGTTTTGCCAGTGATTATAAATTATTGCCCATGTGAGAGCATCTTCAGTCCTGAAGGATCTCAAGGTCTCCATAAAACAGTTAACACATATGTCTGCAGAAATTCAGCTAAGCTAAGATGCTCCAAAATCATTCTCCTAAAGCCCCCATAAAAACAGGTTCTCAGTTTTTCAAGTCTGACTCAAACATGAAGGTGGAATTAAAAATTTACAGGCACTGCATTGCCTTTGCAAAGCTGGGGAAAAAGCAGAAGGAGTCGCTTGTTGTGTGTGCTTAAAAACAAGGAAAACTTGTCGATATTTTTCATTTGAATTTTCATGAAGAGCTAAGAAACTCTGCTGATGCTGGAGGAGGCAGGAAAATGCGGTGACTTTTACCGACAGAGAAATATTTGAACGGTTATTGACAAAGAGCACAGTGCATGGAATGTGCTTGGGCTAAGCAGAGTGAAGATGTTTGACGTATTGGCAATACAGCACAGGGTCAGGGGGTGACAGATTAATGTTGTGTTTCACAGTCAAGCGAATACTCACTGCGTGCCTTCGTGTGCTCTTTGTTATTGCACACGTTGGGAAGGACAAACTGGTTCTGGGTTAGTTAAACCTGTGCACCGACTCTAGCAATGAAAATGGCTTATTTGGGTTTAATCAATTAGGCACAGGTGTAAAGTAAATCTAAATAAGCTATTCTTAGACTAAATTGAGAGTGTCATGCAGGAGTTCGCACTATTTTAATTAAAATCAATTGAATTTCTTATCAGAACTCAGAGCAACGGTGCGTGCAGGAAGGAAGGAGTCATTCCCAGCTCAGTGATTCACAGCATCCGTGACCACTGAGACCTGACCAGGAGCGCACGTCACAGCCAGCCCCACAGCTTTGGGTTTGCCTGGAAAATCTTGAGGCGGGAGGAAGAGATCATTAGAAAAAAAAAACAACCTAGGAACCTTGTAAAACCCCACCTCTTGGCTTGATGATCTCTTTGGCTGGCTGTTTCTGGCCAGCTCCCTGGAACAAGTAACAGAAACACTCCAATTCCAGCAGCAGAGACCAAGAGCTAGTGGATACTTTTCAGCCCCACAGATACTTTTAAAGAATGGGAGGTAAAGGAATGAAATGGAAAACAGATGATAAACAGAGGCTGGCGAGAATAGAAGGAATGCGGAGCAGGCAGCCCATTTGTCTCGAGTAGCTGACACGCATGCCCGTGGAAATGGCCAAGCCTGTTGGCAGCAGTGGCTTAAAATAATGGAATAGTAATGCCTGTCTTCTGGAAGGTGCTGAGCACTTTGGCTTTGCTGCACTGCTGCACTTTGTAGAACTGAGCTCCCACTAATATGCATTTCGCATAGCTGTGCAGCCAAGGACAAGCGTAGTCCAGGGCAGAAGCCTGCATGGGCAGAACCTGCAGAATGCAGAATCGCACATTAGTGCCGGCAGTGAGATAGGCATGTGTGTGAAAAGTGCTCTGGGGGTAGACAAAACAATGCAATCAGAAAGCTCCAGCTGCTCTGATTTCCAAACCCTGTTCTAAGACCTATCAAAGGTCTTGTGGACTCTAAATTGTTTCTTCTCTGAGTTGAATTATGTATAGAGACCTGTACGTATTCGTATGTTTTGTATCCAAAGCTGTTGTTTTCAAGGCAAAGAGCCCTTCCCCATGTTGTACACATTTCAAAGATGAGGAGCCAACAGCAGCAGATCTATGATAGTAAAGTTTCTTTTTGCTTACCCCAGCTCATACGCCTTAACAAGCACTTGCAAATCCCCGATCTAAAGCCTGCAAAAAGCCAGCGTGTGGTGGGAACTGTCAGAGTATTCAGGTATCAGCACACTCACTGGCCTCTTGGTAGCAATGTGATGGCTTTTAACAGAAGTAATGTGGATAGATACTGACTCCTTTTTTGAGGTGCATGCAATTATAAATGTGAGGAAAATGCAGGAAAAGTTAATCCAAGTTCCATTCAAACTGCAAAGCAAAATGAGCAGTATTTGACTACAGATGTCTGACAGCATGATATGGTTGGCTGGCAGAGCTTGGAGGGCTTTGCACGGAAAAGGCATGGCCTTTTCCACCAGTACCACAGTGTTGAGCACCATCTGCTGGGATGGTGCTGTTGAGGGGCTTCAGCCCTCTGTTCTCAAGTGTGATTGCAACCCAACTTCCACTGGAATCACAGGGAGTTCATCAGGAACATCAGTAATGATCACTTCTACATCACTCAGGTGATGTCCCTGCTCCCAGATCCCCTTGGAGAAGGCTGAATGGTGCTTAGCAGCTGACTTCTGTGCTTGCTCTGCCCTGTGTTGTCTGAGCATGCCACTGAGAATTCTCATACATTATACCTTGTTCAAACAGAAACAATTCAAAAAATTGTTAAAAAAAATGTTATTTTGATTCAAAGAAACACAACTGATTTTAGGCAACAAAATTTTGTTTCCTTTCAGGCTTTTGAGAACTTTAGTAATACACATGCAATTTTTTCTTGAAAAAATGAAAGTGAGTTTTTTCCCAGGATCTTTTCTAAAGAGGCCTTGTCCCACTCAGAATTTAGGAAATGTCATCTATTTTCTGAGCCTTGCAGCTGAGGTCAGCCTGTCTGTGATTGCGAGGATCACTCGACTTTGGCACTGTGCTGCTTTTAAGCCTTAGGGCATGCATTTAAATTGTCACATATAGTGTGTCTCATACTGACATCTTCTTCTGTAGAAGTGAAGGATAATACAGCACTTGTGCTGCAGAATAAGACAGTGCTCTCTCCTCAAGCATGAAAATTGTCTGCAAATTTCAGACTTGTTTTCCTTGATTGTGGCTGCTAATCAAGGCAAAAAACAAAGTTCATTTTACCAGGAGATGAACAATGCTTGGCAGTGTAGTGAATGTTAATGCAGTTAATTATTCCCAGTGCTGTGTCTGTCCTCTGAAGAGTTCAATATCTCTAGACAAGGCTTTAATGATCCAGAGCCACCCTGTGACTTCACCCAGGGAGTGTTGCCTCTTCAGGCCTGTTGGTTCCCTTAGTCTGCTCTCTCCCCTGTTTCGTGGCCTATTACATCTGGAGTGGTAGTGTTGGCTGGGGGTGTTAAAATGCCCTTTTGTTTCAGACTTGGTGGTTTTATTGTGCTTTCTGTTGTTCCTGGTTTCTTCATAGTCTCTCTGAATAATAAAGGTTTTGACTTTTGTTGAGTTGGGAACCTAAAAAATCTCTGAGCATTTATCTGCAGGGAAATTGAAAGTAGTGTTCCAGGTCCTCATGGTACTTGGGATCTGTGAAGTCCCTGCAACACATGGTAGTAAAGCAAACCTTAACTAACACATAAACTTGTGGGAATAAATTATCTTGGGTGTTACCTGCTTGATATGCTTCCACTTTAACTTAGTAATCAAAGAGTCATTAAGATTGGAAAAGACCGCTAAGATCATCTAGTTCAACCATCAGCCCATCCTCACCATGCCCACTAACCATGTCCCCTTGTGCCACGTTTACCCTTTCCTTGAACACCTCCAGGGATGGTGACTCCACCACCCCGGGGCAGCCTGTGCCAGTGCATCACCACTCTCTCTGAGAAGAAATTGTTCCTAATATCCAACCTGAACCTCCCCTGTTGCAACTTAAGGCCATTACCTTTTGTCTTACCGCTGTTACCTGGGAAAAGAGGATGATCTCTACCTTTCTACAGCCTCCTATCAGGAAGTTGAAGAGAGCAATAAGGTCTCAGTGATATCTTTCACTGAACTGAGCTTTACTAGACTAACTTAGTCTGCGACTCTGTGTTGTTTGTTAGGGTGGTATGTGTATACATATAAACATCTCTTAATAGTTGAAATAAAAAAAAATATATATTTTTAATAAATTCTATTTCTGATAATTTCATAGAATCATAGAATGGCCTGGGTCAAAAAGGACCTCAAAGACCATCTAGTTGGGTTGCCAACCACCAGACCAGGCTGCCCAGAGCCACATCCAGCCTGGCCTTGAATGCCTGCAGGGATGGGGCATCCACAGCCTCCTTGGGCAACCTGTTCCAGTGCATCACCAGCCTCTGTGTGAATTTGTCATACCAGCTGTATAATTATTTTTCTGTATTTGACAACAATACATTTTTTAAAATTTTTGTTTCTTTCTTTTTTAAGTATGTCAGTTTGGGGACAGAACCTGTGAACTGATGAGACTTGAATGTTTTACCCCGAATACACTCTCCTTGGTATTATTGCCAGAAAGTATTTCTTTACCAGAGCTTATACTAGCCCTTTGTGTCGCTATTTTACAGCTGTGATGTTTTTTGTTGCTTTTGTTTTGAAACAGCCACTGATTTTGGCTGCCTTAACTTGGAAAGATGCTCCCTTGATGCATGTGTGGTCTCCTGATAGCTGGGTGCAATGCTACTGTGGTCTGAAGCTCTGCGTGAGGCATCAAGATGTCGGTGAGTAGAGCCTCAATGCTGAGGATACATTACATTGCAGAAAGACAGGTGAGCTTGGGTGTCTGATCCTGCATCTGCAAAATAAACTGTTCAGTATTCTATTCAACTCCAAAACACCAATTAGTAAATGGATGTTTTCTTTTGGTTATCCTGAACTGAACCAGAAACTTGTTCCTGCAATCCTACTGATGTATCTGGGAGTCCTGGTAGAGCAGTGACTCAAGAAGTGAACCCTCTGTGTTGAGGCTTCCATGGGAACACTCTGACCTTACAAGAATTGCATTCTATTATATTTTAAAGATTTTTTGGAATTATTCTGGTAAAAATTATGGATTAAAAAAAAAAAAATTCAGACATTGCAGAGATGTTTTTTTAAAAAAAAATTATCATACAAAACTTTAAAGTAAAAAATATGTTCTCCTCAGCAAGAAATCATCGTTAAAAATTAGAAGTGAATTATTTATGGAAGAAATTAGGCAACATACAGCGTGCATGGTTTCTGTTAAGAGCAGGAGATAAAAAAGCTTCCAGATCTTAAAGTTATGATTATTTTATTTCTATTTTTCTTACAGGATTCTTGACATATGTACTGTTAATTGGGCAGTAATGATTTTCTTTCATTTGCACTGCAAATTACACCCATAATTATACTTTTATTCACAGAATATATTTTGTTAACTGACCTTGAGTTTAGCGTAGAATACAAAATGAGATAGAATTGTTCCAGAAGAAAGAAAAGTTCCAGCTGACACTTTGAGATTCCTAGGGAAATCTACTTTTGTTAAGTTTTGAATTTTAATTTTCGAGACACCAACAAAGATATACAACAGAAAGGTTTTAAGTAAGTGTATTACTTTGACAGGAGTCACCGGGTTCTACAATTAATTCTCACCAGTAGATCAATGCACTTCATAAGCTGCAAGTCATTCTGACAAGATGAAACAAATACAGTCGTTAGTGAAATCCTCAAAATTCAGAACAGTGGGCTGTGAAACTAGGTCAGTTTACATCTTCTTTGAAATATCTTTCCCCTCCATAGTATTTCATACTTGACTAATCTTAATAATGCACTTGACATCTTTGGTGACTGATCATATGCTAATTTAAAACCCATATTGTATGCATAAATTCAGACCAACATGGGGAGATGTTTCAGTATGATGGTGAAAAAGAAATAACAATTGAATTTGTTTCTGTTAAATATACTTTTTTCTTTTCTAACCTGAAAAATGTAAAGAAAGTCTAACTGTTGTTTGGAGGTAGGTATTTTAATGATTTAGAACTTTTTTCTTGTCCCAGCAAAATGCTCTTCTTGATTTTTTAGGGCAAGTAACTTGGAAGATTAAGATCTTTATTTAGAGCTATTTTGCCCATTCACTACAGGTAATTGCTGGGAATGCTTCTCTCAGGGATGTCTATTGTAAATTGTTGGCCCCAGTCCTGCTCATATTAATGTCAGTGGTAAAACTATTGTTGACTTCAGGAAGAGAATGGGAAGTCCCATTATCTTCATGTGTTGCTATTTAGACTTTATGGTATTTTTTGGAGAGTATTTTCAAGTATTTTTTACTCAGTTTTGTAAAGCTTACATAAAACTGCCATGCTTGTCATTATATATTGCCTATTTTTCTCTGTCCTTATTGCTTCTTGAGCATAAATTTCAGAGGTAAAGAAAATACATATGAAGTCTTATTGTGGCGGAAGATTGCTGACAATTAATGGTATGCTGTGAACATCAGGAAATTGTGGGTGCTTTCCCTACCCTGGTTAAAGAAGGCAGCTAGTTCTGTACCTCCCTCAGATGTTTGTCTCTCTTCTCTTTTTTTCTTTCTGTTTTTTAAGGTGTGAATTTGGTGATTATTTGTTAGTCTGGCTGCTGTGAGTAATAATAATGAGATAAAGTACCTGAAATGTATATTTAATAAGTGATAAATAATATATAAGTAATAAATAATGTATAAATAAAATATTTGGAGGGTTTGGGACTTCAGTTCCCGTCTTACGTTAGCCTCTGTTTTACAATTAGTAATAACCACTTTGGGGGATAGAAAAAAGTTTATGTTTAGGAAGTACTGCCTTTTGAAGAAGAAACTTAATGGCACTTTATTTTTGTAATGAGTCCAACAAGTCAAACCGGTAGGACTTGAATTAAGTTCTTAACTTGACTTCTTAGAGGTGCTGGGATCTGTCTCCTTGCCCCATATCTGAATCTGCAAAACACTTGTCTGCTTGTTTAAAACCCAATCTAAACAAAGCAGCACAGGGAATAAAGTCAAGCTGAGAACTATGGACTCGGCATTGAACTCATCTTTTCCTGCTTTCTCTTGATGTGTTTCCATGTGGCATAAAAAAGCACCTAAGAGACAAAATAAGGATAAATCTAGTGTGATGTAGCAATATTTATTGTCCTTTATAACACAACAGGAAGTCTGCAACTGCTCAGAGGCAGGTTTCCAGATCATGCTATTTTTGATAGGTTTACAGTCCAGAGAGACCACAAACGGTCCAGCTCAGTAGGTTATGGGCTTTCCAGAATAATTTTATCCTATAGAGATTGTATGGGGCAATGTTAGCAGTCATGAATATCCTTGACAGTGCCTTAGTAGGGACAGGGTACAATATAGTCTGAATTGGAAATAGTAGTAAATAACATACTAACTTGGAATTTTCTTGTGTTGTGATAATATGTTTGCACCCTGATCGTATCCCCTAGTGTAGATTTGCTTACGTTCACGTACAAAATTTTAGTGACTCTTCTGGGGCTTTGGGTAGGTAGGAACCTACTGTCCATGTAAAAATCCAATTCTTTAACAAAATACAATTTCAAACTAGCAACTATTCCTGACAGTGTCTCTGCTTAGGATATTAGCTGCAAATGATAATAATAGATTATAACTAAACTGCTGTGAAATCAAGAGAAAAACACTTAGTTCTGCTGCTGAAAACTGTTCTTGTTTGTGCTTGCGTGTCTTTTGTTGAGAAAGAGAATTTGCTAAGCATGTAATTTTGGCCTTAAAATTTTTACTGCAGTGTTAATACATCTTCTCACTGCTCCACTGTATTGCACAGTGCATTGGCCCACATCATCACCAAACGTTTTTGTTGTAGCCGAAGATATGTGTGCACTGAGTGTAGAAGTGTCGTCAGCTATGGTTTTGCACAAACCCAGGTGCTGTGCTGTATTTGCAGATGTAATAACAAAAGCAGAGGAGAAAATGAAAGTCTTTGAAATGTGAATGGGTTTCTTTGAGTATCATTGTCCTTTCTGCCACTAAACTTCAGCGAGGCACAGATGTGTGGGGCAGGGGGGCTGCTCTGTGATGACTTATATGGAGGGTTTCTTTTGGCAGTCTCAGAAAAATGATGATGTGAATAAAGGGAACTTGTTTAGTTCAGATGAAGTCTCTATTAATGAGCCCTATTATTCCTATTTTTGGAAAGTGCTAGATTTTTTTTTCAAATATATACAATGCTGTATTATTTTTGATTACAGCAGCATTCACTGATCACTTTTATCTTTGTGTGTGAGAATTTCTAATTATACATGTTAGACGAGTGATCTTTACTGTAAATAGTAATGTGATTTCCTTTCACTTGATCTGTCTGAAGTAGATTCTGTTTCATTGTTCACTTTCTTCATCACAGTATCTTGCCTATTTTATCTTTCAACGGATATTTCTTCAAATCCTCTCGCCTGTTCTTCCCCTCCCCCTTGTACCTTTTTGAAAAGAGCTTTATCTGAGCAGGCAGTTTCATTTGTCTTTTGATCTATTTTTTGATGGATATGTATTCACTTCTGGTAGCCAGCCCCATACTGAAATCCACATTCAAAGCTGAAGTGTGGGGACCCGGCTGAGACTTCTAGGTAAGACCCATACCTAAGATTTGCTAGAGCTACTGGGGAGCCTGGGGACCAGAGATGTTGGTTGTCTTACTGTGAGGCTTGCAAAACTTTTGCAAGGATATTAGTAGTTTCTAAACTTTTGGTTGATTCCTGTGGAGAGCTGAACAGTGGTAGCTTAGGTAGCTAGCTGCCAGCTATTTCTGAAAACCCAGAGCTTCCACCCTTCAGGTGAGCGCTGCCTTGCTCCAGCATACACCTCACGGCATCGCATCTCTGCCTGTGCTGCGGCAGGGTTAGTCTGCATGCAAGAGCCAAGGGCACTGCGTACCTTCTGATGGTCCTGCTGGGCCTCATTATTGAACTTTTTCTACCATGTCCTTACTGAGGTCTTCTTACAGAGCAGAGAATGTGAGCAGAGAAGGCAGAGACTGGCCCATAAACGTGAATCGAAAGCTTTGTAAACCCAGGTGGTACTGACACCAGCACTGGGAGAGGGGAGAGAAACTCTGAAAGCAGAAACAGCAATCACTTGCCTACCTCAAGAAGATCAATAGGAAAAGCTAGAAATTCCTCCCTGCAACTCTAAACCAAAATAAAAATAATTTTTAAAAAATGACTACAGTGAATGGAAAGTCAGGGGGTCATTTTCTTCAGACTATTTTTCTGTAGATCCTCAGCTGCTGCAAAATCAAAGTCAGTCCAGTTCTCCTATACAAATGTGAGTGACTTAAGCCCACCATTTGTATGTTAAACAACTTGTTTAATATAGTATTAGCATTCAGATAGTCACAATGAGGCTTTGAGGTTAACATCCCATTAAGATGAATGGGAGATGTTCATACCTCAGGCTGTAGATTCAACAAGACAGCAGAGCATTGATTTACATAGCGAAGGCTATATCTTGGCAAACCAGAAGGGCTGCAGACATCATTTTTTCTAAAGGGAAGCTTCAGTTCCAGTGAGCACATTACAGTCTGCAAAAGGCCCCAGATCAGCAGAGTGCCGGAGCTGGATAGCCGCTGGCTGTAACTTTAAACTGAAAGACATCAAATGGGTTTTTTGCTGTTAAAATTGAGATCCCAGCCAGGTGCTGATGTGCTCTCCATTCCTGTCTTGAGACTCCCTTTTCTTCCTCTCACCCACTTTCTCCCAGAACTGATTTTCTGATAGGAAATGTAGGACAAGGGCTTGGTGATCTTTACTGACCTTAACACTAATGCACATTTTTATTGTCTTTTTTGATCAGTATGTCATCCTGCTTGAGCCTAGTCTTCAGATTCTCCCTGTCTTCCATCTATTTTATACCCTCTCTTGTGTTGATATATGATTACATTAATTCCTTTCCTTCCTTAGCTCCACAGATTTTCCCACAGGACCTCTCCCACTTGCGTGTTTTCTTCCTTGCTATCTCTGCTGTCTGGCATACTATTATTTCCTTTCTCATACTCACTGTCCTCCTGAGGAGCTGTCTTTGGACAGACCACCATATGAACGAGGGTTTTCTTCAGATCTCTCCCAGTGCACTCCTGAAACCCCAGGACACTTCTGCCACAGTTGCCTAGAGGGACAGGACAGCCTGGATGCTGCAGTAGGCTCAAACCACAGGTGTTGTGTAGTGTATTTTGCAGCTGAAAGCCTTGGTATTCTTTCTAGCAGATGCCAGCTTGATTTGTGCACCAATCTGAAGTGCAAATGAATGTGGCTGCATTTTAGTTCCAGTTGGTTACATCGCAAAACCCAGTGCACTGCTGTTCGGCCTGGGAGTTCAGTGGAGATTCAGTGGGGTAGCAGGAGTGCTAATGCTGAGGTGCGTTTGACAGGGATGCGGCTTCCCCAGCAGCAGCTGCCTGTGCTGTGCTGTAGATACGTCTTTTGTTAGCTGAAGTCACTCAACTCTTCTGAGTAATTAGAATTATCAGCTTGTAGGAAGAGAGCCTAAACTGAGGTTTCTTCTTTTTATTTTTTTCCTAAAGGACTTATAGCTGCTTATGAATTTGGCTTTGCAGTAATGAGCTCATTTTTTATTAGTCCAGCTTGTATAATTAATTAATCAGTCATGGATGAGACATAGAACTTGAAGATTTTTTTTTTTTTCTGGATAGATATTGCTGCATACCTTGATTTCTTAATTTTTTCTCTTTGTAATAGCTCAGTAGAGCTGGAGTGAGGGTCACTCACTTTATTAATGACTCTCTGTTGCATTGCTTTCCACAACTCAGTCATCACAGAATCACAGAATGGCCAGAGTTGGAAGGGACCTCAAGGATCATGAATCTCCAACCTCCCTGCCACATGCAGGGCCACCAACCTCCCCATTTAATGCTAGACCAGGCTCCCCAGAGCCCCATCCAGTCTGGCCTTGAACACCTCCATGGACGAGGCATCCACAACCTCTCTGGGCAGCCTGTTCCAGCACCTCACCACTCTCTCCGTAAAGAATTTCCCCCTGACATCCAACCTAAGTCTCCCCTCCCTCAACTTAAAACCATTTCCCCTTGTCCTGCAGTTATCAACCCTTTCAAAGAGTTGATTCCCCTCTTCCTTGTAGGCTCCCTTTAGGTATTGAAAGGCTGCAATGAGGTCACCCTGAAGCCTTCTTTTCTCCAGGCTGAACAAGCCCAGCTCCCCCAGCCTGTCTTCATAGGGGAGGTGCTCCAGTCCCCTGATCATCTTTGTGGCTCTCCTCTGGACCCTCTCCAACAGCTGCCTGTCTTCTTTGTACTGGGGTATCCGCACTTGGACACAGTGTTGCAGATGGGGCCTCACAAGAGCAGAGTAGAGGGGGACAATCACCTCCCTGTCCCTGCTGGCCACCCCTCTTCTGATGGTTCCCATCACTGCTCATCACACAGTTGTGCATCAGAAACTCAACATAGTTGAGTTTCTGTACCAGTAGCTTGTGTTCTATAGTGTTAGTTTCCCAAGCATGATACTAAGCAATTTTAGGAAATGCTGATACAACTGTAGCAATTTTCCTCAATTTGTTCCTGACAAAGAACTCGCTTCAAAATTGAGTTGGCTTCCTCTTTGTTCGAAACACTGGTAAACACAATTAGCCTCATTAACCCTGGTTTCTGTTTCATAACAGAAAATTAGCCTGCAATCACTGGTTTGCTGGAAAGCACTGTTGTAATTAGTCTTCAACATTCTGATATGAAAATCCATCACATTTTTAATTTCTTTGACATGTCAGTGTATACAGAAAACACGCCTGATTTCTCACTTATCTTGGGCACTGAGATAAAGTCAAGGACCAAGAGCTCTGCTTGGCTTATAGCGCTGCTGAACAGCTTGGACAAACATCTGTCATTGGTGTCAGAAGTGCACTGGTCCTGGAGGGAGAGAGAGGGCAGTAGGTGATTTCTGGAGGTCCTCTCTGCCTCTGCAATTCTATGCGGTCCTGACCTTCAAACAGCATGGTACCCAAGCAAGGACAACTGAAATTCTGGCCCCATTGAATGAATGCGTTTCCTTACTGTTCCTTCCCAAATGCCTTGTTGTTCCAGCTGCATTTCAGATAGGAGGTCTGGGGTCTGCCTCCCTGCAGCTCTTAGCTGATGGTGGCACTGAAGCCCCTTCCTTTCTACCAGCATAGAGATGGACTAACACAAAGGTGAGTCAGGCTAATAATGCTTAAACCTGTGTGGATAATCTGATATTGGTTGGCCAGGATAGGTTTATCATCACCCTCAGGACCTGTGTCACTCTACAGAATGTGTCGAGGCCTGTGATTACATCCTTGTGAAACAACCAGGTTTTTTTAAGACTCTTTATTCTATTCAGTGGTGAAAGCTGTAGCTCATGTGGGTTGCTAAGTCATGAGGTAGTATATGGCACATCCCACTTTCACAGGTTCACAGAGTGAGTGCTGCTGCAGGGCAGCTCACACTGGCTGGCTCAAAATGCTGTGGACTGGTTTCTGAACTGTGTTTGCCTCTCACCAGCCACTGAGAGCAGAAATAGCGGAGGTCCATGTGCTCCTGTGTCTGTACAAGTATACCCAAGAACTCTTCTGGGAAACTAGGTACATCACTTGCACCAAATAACATTCTTTTGTGGAATCACTGAGATTTAAATAAAGGAAGACTTTGTCTGCGTTAGGAAAGGAAAGACAATTATTTTGAATTCAGTGTAAAAATACTAAAGGTAACTCCTGATTTTAGCTCTTTCCATTCCATACCTCCTGTCATCTGTTGAAGAGAGATGATGATTGTCTTCTTCTAGAAGTGTCATGGATGTCTTCAATGAAGGATAGAGTGCAAATGCTTAGTAGTATTTTAATGAAAGACCAGAGGAATTATTTGTATAATTACAGCACCTTGATTCTTGCATGTGGGACAGAGGGCAGGTTTGATAATGCTTCTAGGACTGCTTGCACAGCGGGGAGTAGAGAACAGAATCATGTCATTTGTGCAGCCTGTCTGTGCAGGAAAAGGATGATCCCACAAGTCTCTCTAGTGACTACTGAAATCTTTGCCTAAGGGACATTTTTCGCCTGTATTAAATGTTTCTCTCATTTCTCAATTGTTCTCTTTAAATGCACACTGCACCCTGGGGGTATCTCCATTTGAATGATCTCAATTGTCCCTGTGTCCATTTGGGTGCCAGGCCAGAGGGCTGTGAAGTGAAGCCGAGCTATTCTATCTTGCTATCTAAACTGCAAATGAGGAATTCAGTAATTCAAAGGGAAAGTGGTTCAGGTCACTACATCTATTTGCTATTAAGTTTTTAAATAACCAAATAGTGACTAAATAAATAAATAATTCATTAGGTACACAGAGCATTTATAGTTGAAATACTAGTGAAATTAATTTTAACTTGTTTATATTCCAGAAAGAAACATAAAAGCACTGACAAAAAGCAAAACCTTCAGACACCGTCTTCATTCATGCATGAGGCACCCTGCACGCAAAATGATAGTGTTAGGAATGTGAACCAATCAAGTAGTCTAATTGGCTAAACTATTTCAGTGCTCATCATATAGAAGCAGGTTTTAACATTTTATTCACCACAGCTTAGCTTTTTTGAAGTGTGCCTAACATTTCCATACTTCTGGCCTATTACAAGGTTTTCTTAGGCCTGTGCCTGAGGATCTGTGTGACACATTGAGCTGTGATCTGACTCTTCATCCAGCTGAGGGCTCTGAAAGTTGTTCACAGAAGAGATGTGGTGTTGGCTTCCCAGTGGTGAAGACAGGTTGGATCCATCTGGATTTCAGGGTGTACCTACAATCTCTTCCTTGAATAATTGATTTAGAACCTCATTTGCCCCTGCACCAACATGGTGACACAACCCCATCACACGAGCTGCAGGTGAAATGCTTGTATGCACAGCTTGAATGAATGTGGTGCAAGGGACAGGCAGCGAAGTCAGCAGGCAGCGTTTCAGTCCTACTGGCAGAGGAGCATCAGTGAACACGTGCTCTGAGCAGTGCTCAGGTGGAGCTCCACTCCTACCTGAGGGACTGCTGCTTCCCCGCATGCTCGTGGTTGAGGGGGACTTCCCACTGCACAGTATTAACAGTTGGCAGGGGTGAAGACTGCAGAGCAGATGATGATTACAGCCTGATGAGTAGCGTTGTGTTGTACTCCAAGCTCTTTCACTGATTTTTTTTGTGATGAACAGAGATTAGTTATCCAGGTCATATCACCCAATATACTCTTGTGTAAAATGATGATACTGCCAGTTTCTGGTTGCTACACTGAGCTCTGTGTTACTCTTTGAGGGATGCCTTCTGATTCTTGCATGAATGTGGCTACATAAAGGCAGAGCACTGTTGTCAGACAGCTGTTTCAGAAAAGCCAAAGTACTGGAGAATGCTATCCTGTATGTACAGACACAGAAACACTGACTCTATCGCTTAGCTTCTATATGTCAACATATGATTATTCTTCCTTCTTTCTCTTGTTTATTTTCTTCAGTTATTTCACACCACATTCATTCTAACTTGAAAAGGAAGAGATTAGGTTAGATTATTTCAAACATCTGCAAGTGCAGTAGAATGCACAAGGGGCATTTTAAGCATTAACGTTCTGTGTATTTTGTTCGGGTAATTAAGCATGGAAGCATGGAAAGGTCACCTTGTGTTCTAATAGCAAGCATGAAGAGATGGCAGAGAGGAAAGCTAAGTTGAGCAAAAACAATCTAAGTAGAAAGCATCAGCATTTGACAGTATTTATTACTTCTTCAGTGTTCCCCTAGCTGCTACAATATATTGATTCCAACACTATGCTCATATATTTTGTTTTTAAAAACTGAATTAAGTATGAGACTGAGTACAAGGTGAGGGCTAGGCAGCTCAGAGTGCACATTGTTGCCAGCTGTTTGGCACTGACTGTCCTTTGGGACAAGCATCCAGATGAGGTTTATTCAAAACACATCAGCCATGACACTGCATAACTTCCCACTTAAAGGGACATGTCAAGAGTTCCTTTTCTGGTCATGTATTTATATCTGTCCTTCACTGAAAAAAAAAGTAAAATATATATATATATGAATAGGAATAATAAAAAAGTAAAATATATATATATATGAATAGGAATAATAAAATAGGAATAATTTTATTTTTTTTTTATTTTAAGGAATGAGAACAGTGGGTGGAGTTTGATTGCGAAGTTTCAATGGTTTTTGCCAGAAGTCTTTCCCATCTCAATGAGGCCACTCCCTTTCTAACTCTGTCCTCATAGTTCTGTGTTTGCAACTTTGCTCATTATTCCTCTGGTGAATGCTTGCAGTGCAAATCACTGACTGTCTCCATAGGTGAGCTTGGTCCTTCTTGTAATTTCCAGAAATCTCTGCCTGAATTATGGATGCTGAGAAGAGATCCTGCTGTTGGTTGTTATTCCTGTAGTAGGACTGAGTTATGAAGTGCGGCCAGTGCCCGGTGCTGAGAGCTGTAGTGTGCATGCTCACACAATCTGTCTTTCCCTGTAAGATCCCTGCAACAGCAGAGAGATTAAAATAGTTTAGGAATGATTTCTTGAGGATGATCTATGCTCTCACAGTATCTAAGGTTGGGAGGTTATGCATGTTTCTGCCTCGTGTAGAACAAATGAGTCCCAGTTTTTCTTCTACTTTTTGGTTCTCATAGAATATGTTTAAAATTCTCTGTTAGGAGACCTCACCACCTCATATATGACTCTGTGTGGGAGATTGTACTACGTAGAGCTGTAATTTCTTTATCCTTTCTATTTCTGACCTGGAGTTCTTTGAGTACTTTTTCCCTCTTGTGGAAAAACAGTAATTCTTTCTCCAACCTTAGTCATACATCCTTTCTTATAAACACTTGGTAAAGATTTCATTTCAGTTTTCTGCAATCTTTTTCCTCTGTTATGAAGTAACCCTGGCACTCTCTTAGATACCCTGCTGACATTTTGCGTCTTATACACTTGAAAAATTCTTATTTGTCTTTATTCCTTAAAAACCTTTTCCCACTCATCCTTCCAGCCTTTCCTAGCCAAGTTTTATTCTTTCAGCTTTGTTGCTATACTTCCTTGCCCACTTCTTGTCTCAAATACCTCTTTCATATCTTTCAGTTACGTAGTCATTCATTTCTCTTTTTGTGTCCTTTCTCCCAGTGATTTACCCCACTAGATTGCCCTCATTCTTCTAACTGTAGGCTATTTAAGGAATTATTGCATGACATCCCCTGGGAAACTGTCCTTAAGGACACAGGAATGGAACAAACCTGGCAGTTCTTTAAGGACAACTTTCTGAGAGCACAAGAGTGCTCCATCCCTCTATACAAGAAATCAAACAGAGGAGGTAGGAAACTGACATGGCTGAGCGAGGACCTGCTGTTCAAACTGAGATAAAAAGGAAAAGTATAGGCAATGGAAGCAGAGATGGGTGTCCTGGGAAGAATATAGGGATGCCATCCAGACATGCAGAAATGGGATCAGGAAAGCCAAGGTGCAGATGGAGTTGAACTTGGCAAGGAATGTGAAAAATATAAAGAAGAGATTCTTTAGATACAGTGGGCAGAAGAGGTAGGCAAAGGAGGATGTACCTCATCTGATAAATGAGAAGGGAGAATGGCTTCAACAGGCATGGAGAAGGCTGATGTAGTCAATGAGTTATTTGCCTCAGTCTCCACTACCACTTAGGTTTCCCACACCTATTGTATCCCTGAACATTTAGGTGGGGGTCAAGGGAGAGAAATCCTCTCCAACTGTAGTAGCAGAGCAAGTTCAAGACTGTCTCATGAGGCTGAATATGTTCAAGTTTATGGGATCGGATAACATGCTTTCCAGGGTTTGAAGGAATTGGCTGATGGCAGTTGCTGGGCCACTCTCCATCATATTTGAAAAGTCATAGCTGTCAGGAGAAGTCCCTGCTGACTGGAAAAATGAAAGACCTGGTGATCTACAGAGTGATGAGCCTCATCACTGTGTCTGGAAAGATCTTGGAACAGATCCTACTGGAAGACATGTTAAGGCACATGTGAGATAAGGAGGTGATCTGAGACTACTAGCATTGCTTCTCAAAGGGCAGATTGTGACTGACCAATCTGGCCGCCTTCTGTGATGGAGTGATGGCATAGGTGGACATAAGAAAGGCAACTGATATCATTTACCTGGACTTGTGTAAGGCCTTTGACATGGTCCCCCATGGCATTCTTATCTCTACATTGGAGAGAGACGGATTTGAAAGCTGAGCTATTTGGTGGGTAAAGAACTGGTTGAATGGTTGCAACCAGTGAGTTGCACTCAGTGGCTCTGTGTCCAGATGGAGGCCTGTGATGATCGATGTCCCCCAGAAGTCTGTCTTGGGACCAGTAATCTATAAAATTGTTACCAGTGGCATTGATGTTGGGCTCAAGTGCACCCTCAGCAAGTTTGCTGATGACACTATGCTGAGTGCTGCAGTTAACACCATAAAAGGAAGGAATGCCCTTCACTGGGATCTGGACAGGCTTGAAAAGTAGGCCCATGTGAACTGAACATGGTTCAAAAAGGCCAAGAGTAAGGCATTCTGATTGTAGAGGCAATCCCAGATATGTGTACATGCTGGAAGAAGAATTCAGAGAGAGCAGCCATGTGGAGAAGGACTTGGGGATCCTGGTGGATGAAAAGCTGGATGTGATCCAGCAGTATGAACTTGCAGCCTGGAAGGCCAATGTTGTCTTGGGCTGCATCAACAGAGGTGCGGCCAGTAGGGAGAAAGAGGGGATTATTAATCTCTGCTGTGCCCTTGTGAGGCCCCATCTTGCATGCAGGCCTGGGGCACCTAACATGAGAAAGGTGTGGAGTTTTTGGAGCTGGTCCAGAGGAGGGCCATGAAGATGATCAAAGAGCTGGAGCACCTCTTGTAGGAAGAAAGGTTGAGGGAGTTGGGGCTTGTTTAGCTTGGAGAACTCTTGGGAAACCTCATTGCAGCCTTTTAGCACCTGAAGGAAGCTTATAAGCAGGAGAGGATTGACTTTTTACATGGGCAGATAGCGACTGGACAAAGGAGAATGGCTTTAAACTAAAAGAGAGGAGATTTAGGTTAGATGTTAGGAAGAAATGTTTTATTCAGAAGGTAGTGAGGCACTGGAACAGGCTGCCCAGAGCTGTGGGTACCCCGTCCCTGAGGTGTTCAAAGTCAGGATGCATGCGGCCCTGGGCAGACAGATGTGGGGGTGGCAACCCTGCCCACAACAGGGGTTTAGAACCGGATTATTGTTAAAAGTCCCTTCCAATCTAAAGTATTTTATGATTCTCTATGTGCTGAATCACAAAATACTGTATTAGTGTTTGCTGTGTATCTAAAGAAAGCACCTTCAGAAGGATGGGGCAGCATTTCAGCAAGCAACAGACTCTTGACTGTGGTAAGCCAGGGCTCCAATTTGGCCTCATTTCTTTACCTAGTTTCAGCCTAAGCCTTATCTCTGTGATTTCTCAGTCTGGTTCTGCTTGTTGTGCAGTGTCTTGCCTGAAGTGCTGAACATCCCATTCCACTGTGCTGGTAGATACTTCGCTTCTCCCTGGACAAAGACTCTCCATGGGCATGTGCATCATTTTCCTGCACCACCTTGACCAACGAGGAGGCTCAAAATTCCTGAGTTAAAATGCCTTTATGGCTGCTTCTTGTGATTTTACTGTCTTGACAGTTGTCACAGTAGGCTGCAAACACCATTTCCATCAATGCAACTGATTAAGGATGATTCAAGAACTTCAGAAGTGCTTGTGCTCATGAGGTGGGCAAGAATGAAGGAGGCTGACAGTTCTACAAGCCCTTTGAAAGCAATTACATGGTCTCAGGGGAGATGACTACCACTTCTGGTTTTCAGTTTAACTTTTGGTGGCAATGGCAGTACTCTTGGAAGAGGACAAGAGCAATATAGGTTGAAGCAGCAGTCTCAAATTACAGGGAAGCAGGAGGAGCCTCCAGCAGGACACACTCCTGACTGTAAAATCCTTTATATCTAAATCTCTCACACTGTAAGTTCAAAGCAGGAGCAAAGTGACAGTAAACTATTGGTACAAACCGACAGAATTTTTCTTTTACAGGAAGGAAAAGTCCCATTGTCTGCAACTACGTAATCTTGCATGGTGTGTAATGTTTATAAAGAACAGGGGTCACATATGGCTAGCTGTCAGCAAGAAACAGTCAGCTTGAATTAGCATTAAAAAAGCTGAGTACTTAAAACATAATATAAGTACATGTAACAAAAGTAAATGGTTTCAGATGTGATAATAGAACAGGCTTTCCTTCCTTCAGACTTAGCCCTGTGTCTCCTTCCTTAATTTCTTCTGTCTTGTTAATATATTTATAAAGTACATCCTGGTATTGAAAGAGCAGGACCCGTAGCAGCCGGCTTCTAGACTAGCCTTGTGCTCAATGTTTAACAAATTAACTTAGATCTGTAAATGAGCAAGTTTTAAGTATCACCACATCTGAGGATGTGTTCAGGTTAAGAGCACAGAGCTGTTTTGAAAACAACTCATTTTGCAACAACCTTAGAAGCCTTGTTAGTCTATTACTGGCTTAAGCAGCTCCGGTACTGCAGTTGTGTGCCATTAGGAATAGGAACAAGAGCTGACTATAGATAACTAGGGCTGGCTTTAACTGTGTGGGATACTTGTCTGTAGGAAAGAAAGAGTTAGTTTTCAAGGAAAGAAAATGAGGCCAGTAAGAACTGCAGGCTTCCCTCTTCATCTTCTGCTGCTTCCTGAGGGTTAAGGGTGTCAATGTACAATGCTGTATTTTAACACTGACTGCTGATTATTCAAGTGACTATCAAAAAAATTACACTGCTGCAAAGAATATACTGAAGATATAGTGCCCAGAAAATGCCATGCACTTCAATGGGGAGCTTTTGCCAGAGAACAAAAGGCCTGGGGTAGCAAAAAAAGACAGAAGGAAGTGTGGAGCCTGTGCTTCCCTGGAGAAAAAAAAAAATCCATTAATTTATATTGATTATATCCCTAAAGTGTTTTAAAAGATTTTTGTTCTCTCTTGTTCAAATCTTGCTGCTTCTGAGTCATAGCAAAAAGCAGGGAAGGCAACAAAGAGCAAGGCAATGGTAGCTTTACAAGGAACAGAGGAGAGAAAATACAGCTTGCAGCCCCTTCTGTTCTCCATCCGCCTCACACTTATCTTGTCACTGCTCGTGGCACTCTGATACCCAAAACTCGTGTGAGCTGAGCACCAACAGGGAACTGGGAGAGGGGAAGAAAATGTGTGGGCAGCTGAGGGGCTGCTTTCTCATGGCTGGGGCTGGGCTCAGAAACAGTGGGGCAGCGATGGCCCTTATTCCCACCTGATTCTTGAGACCTCTACGTGCCTCAAGCAACGCCAGAAGGCCAAAAGGCAGTTGCAGCAACTACTGAGCTAATGCCTGTGGTTGGATAGGGCTGGCAAGGGCACTGCAGCACGGGGTCCCAGCATTGAAATTCCTACAAGGTTTTTGGCAGCCCCCTCACCAAGCAGCCTCCAGAAGGGTGTGCATTTTGTATCTTCCAAGTTTTCTCCCTGCCACCTATTTGCAGTAGCAGCTGGATACACTGGAACTGAGTGACCATGAAGTACAGTTATCAGCTCTGTCAGCAGCACTGTATTCTCAGGAGAAGTCATATGAGCAGAAGGTGGGTCTGGCCTATTGGGGTTAGAATCAAGTTGCAGAAACTGAATGGAGAGAGTCTGAGCATCTGGAGCAACCAGTTTGCTGGTTGCAGAGCTCCTCTTCTACTCCTTGTCTCACCAAAACCTACAGAAGTGTAGGGAAGCGCTTTCTTTTCTTCACTGTATTTTCAGGATCATTCATTGTTAGATTTAATGGCTAGAATAAAGAGCCATTATAGTGAAAATCATGAAAACAATGTTCTGTTGAGATGACAACTAGAGAAATAAATGTTTTAAAAAAATGAAGCTTGCAAGAGCCCTCAGAACTAAAAAGTCAGTCTGTCAACTGGAGCGAGGAGGTAGCACCACATTGACGGGAGCTGCTGAAAAAGCTGTTCTACACTACTCCCACTTTTTCACAGTTACTCATTCCCCACCCTGTCTATCCCTTTCTCCCTGCTGCATTTAGGAGTCTCTGAGGCTGGAGTTGAGGTTGGATTGCTGCTGATCTGCTGGATCTGTGTGAACTGCAGGAGTCCTAAGAAGTGTCTCTGACAGCTGTTGTTTTTCCTCATGGCCTTTTCTTCCTAATAGGGCAGAAAGTGAAGAACAGGGAGAGAGAGAGAGGCTCCTGCAGACTGCTCAGGGCAGTGAGGTGCAGCTGTCCTTTGCTGTGTTGGAATGGGCAAGTAAGTGACAGGCCCAATGTGCTCTGTTAGTGCTGCTTGGCAGAGGGGAATTATGTTAGCTTGAACCAGGGAATAACTATTTGTTTAATTTTAACATTTCAAAAGTGGACTTTATCTATGCGACGTGTATGCAGAGCTACTGTCTGCTCTTGCAGAGCTCTGTCTCTCCAAATGTGATGGTCAGGATACATTTTTTTGAGTGCAGTGTGATGGCAAATGTAGCAGCTGCTGCATGTTTTCTGATAGAAAATGAGAAAATGTGTTTTAAGGTCATTTGAAACAGAATTCAGTACTTCTGCATAATGGGTAATAGTTTAGTCCCATTTTCTGTTAACTCTGTGGGAACTTTAGGTCCATGCTTCATTGAGGTTTTCCATCCAGTCTGACAGACCAGTGTGCTCCTTTCTGACGCTTCCCTACAGACACAGTCTGTAATAGCTTTGTTATCTGTCTCACCCCTGGATCCCCACTTTTGTCTCTGTTTTTTGCAGGCCCTGGACACTCTAATAGCCAGTGATCAGCCTGCTGCCCAGCTCCCCCACTGCTCTGCCTTGCTACCCCCGTGCCCAGCTCACCCCACTGAGGTTGAGGTCTTGGTGTGGGTCCTACCCCAGTGTGTAGTCTTTTCCCCATGGTACTATTTATTGCATTTTCTTTCTTTTCCAGTTCATTATTTATTCAGGCATGCAGTTCACATCCTCCCACAGTGGGAATTAGTAGAGGGTCTAGCTTGGTAAATGGGAAGGCTTTTTTACCCACTTTTTATCTGTGGTGGTTCTTTCATTGGTGAAGTCACTATTTCTGGCACTGCTGCGACTTCCATGCTGTGGTCTCATTCAAAAAAGCTCCTTGACATTCTTGTGCCTCTTCTCCATGTGATAGACATTGTTCGTAGCTTGATGTGTTGTTTTTCAGTCAGATCCAACGATGAGTTTCTAGCAGCTTTGTTCACCTTTCTCTGTTTTTCACATTGTTTATATACTCTCTCACCTGCCTACAATTCTCCATCGGTTCTGAACTGACTGACTTCCCCTTCTTGGCAGGTTCAGCTGGCATTCTAAGAAGCACCCACTGCACTGAGACTAGTGCCTTACTATGAGATGGTCCAAAAGCTCTCTCTGTTGCCAGAAGTCTCGTCTGCAGATTCTGCTTCAAAAAATCTCTGAGGTGTTTAAATCTTTTGTGGTTGTGGCTCTGCTCCTGTCTCTGTATTTCTTTCTGCACAGACTTCTTTGCACAGATTAACTGAGAACTGCAAAAAGCGTCAACTTCTTCAGGACTAGCCCTGGCCTGAACTATTCCCTGCTCTGACAATTGTTCTCCTTTTGGCAGACATGTTACTGTCTGCAGCGCTTTTAAACCTTCCTCTGTTCTATCATGCATTCGCAGAGAATTCCAGCTCTGACGGCATTTCTAATTGCTGTGTTTTTTCACTTTATATCTTATCTGGTTTTACTCCCAGTGCTTTATCTTGTCCTGAAATCACCCTGAGCCAAACAGGGTGGCAGGGATTTGCCTCATTCAGTGTCCAAGCTCCAGCAGCCTGGCATGGTGTAACATGAGAACTGGCACAAATGGAAAATCAGTTTCAAATGGCTCGTGCCAGTAAACATAGGAATGTGCTGACTGCAGACAGAGTGTTGTGTGGATTGCACAGATAAGCATATTCCTTCCTATACCATCATTCAGTGCATTACCTGCCCTAAATGCATGTATCTACTCCTTTACAGATAGATGGTCTAGTTCTTAGTGCAGTTGTTTCCTGTAATGATCTATAATGTGTTCACTGTCTTTTGATCTGTCTCAAATATGCCACACACCACAGGTATATATGAAAGTCAGGTGGCTGTGTAAGGGCTCCTCACCAATTAAAAAATATCCCCTGTGGATGAATACAGTCAAGAGCTGTAGTTTGATCTACCAATAGATTCTTTTCCTACAGCACATTCACTTATTAAAGCTTCTTATGGTAAGAGAGGAATGGCTTTCTGTAGAAATTAAACTGCTGCTGAAGAGTCCTTTTGTGCGGAGCGTTCACTGTTCACCCCAAACAGCCCAAGTGATTGGGGAGGGCTGGAATTCACATGCAGAAATGAAGAGCAATTTCTCTGTAGGTGTTGTTCCAATTTAGAGACAGAAATAATGGCCTCTGTCCCCTACCCTACATGGATGGGTGACGTGGGAGTTTGAGGCCAGTGATTTTGTGTAAGTGTGGAGACAACACAGAGAAATATGATGCTGTGGTTCCTCCTCTTCTTGACTGTAGCTGGATGGGCTGGATCTGTTTACCACCACACCTCAGGCTGACTTTGAGGAGGCTTGCACCTATACAGTGCTAAACCTCATGCAGAACTGGGGACAGTTTGCTCAATGAGCTCAGAGTCTCTGCAGCACCCTATCTTGTGGGAGAGATACAAGCCTTCTGTGTCCCACACTCTTTGTGCTTCCCCTGGGTGGTATAAAATAGAAACAAATGTTGTTGCATGGCAGGTGGACTATGAACATCAGTGAACAAGTAGAACTTCACTAAACTAGCGGTGATTCATGTGGTCTTCCACCTGGTCCAGAATGCTTCACAATTGGAGCTATTCTCCCTTGACAGACCTGAAAAGAGAACTAATGCGTAGTGCTGATTGCCAGTGTTTTCTGACAGCAAAGTGAATCACTTTTTAAAGACAATGACTTGTTTGCTTTTCCTTGAATCTTGAAGTTATTTCATAATAGAATTTGAGCAAATTTACCAGATGTTTCATCCCACTGCACTTTTCTGGCAGCTCTCTAAGACAGAGTGCTGACTAAGGCTAATAAATCAGGATGCATAAGGAAAGCTTGGGGAAAGAATACAATATATATGCCTGAAACCATAGGAATAGCTTACCCCATCGATCCCTGGGAATTTCTGATGTTTCCTGTGCTTTTCTTAGAGACTGATCTCATATTCATGAGGGGAAGGGGGTCCTGTTCTGTTCTTGTAGCCTATGGTGAGACATAGCTTTGTCTAAAAGCACTCCTTGTGCTGGTATTGGAGACTGTAGGCATGAAAGTGATGAATATAATTCTATAGTTAGGCAATTACCCATCCAGCTGGGAGCAAATGGGAAATAAGAGTTTAAGATGCATTCAGAGGCTGGCTGTGTTGTGCTACAGAACAATATTCTCTTCCTCATCCATCTCCTTCTCTTCCACTCCTCCCTCCCACCTTTTTGCTTTGTGCAGTCTTTCCTAATCTCTTTGCTTCTGTGCTACCCTACCCAGGAGTGCTCTGCCAGTTCCTTGGATATCTCCTATAGAAGATACTCTTCCTTTAGGACCTTACATTGCGTGTGTTAACCACACAACAGTTTTAAATCACATTTCTACTCCCCTTTCAGTGACTCTTACAGTAACTGATTCAGTTTACTGAGCTGAAAAACCATTGTTTTTTAAGGTTTGTGCCACTTAATCTTCTGTCGACTGGATATCTGCTTTTGTTCTCTATTCTTGCTTATGTTTGCTCTTACAGTACATCTATCAGTTCACTAGATACCCTTTTCCTTGTCTCTTTTCTCCCCACATAACAGGAAAGAGCATCTGAAATGTCTGTACCATCTTCCAAGCAGAGGAAATTATAAAGGAAATACTGTTCCTGCTTGTCTGGCTGCAGCAGGAAAGCATGTGTGAAGCCCACATTAGACCAGCAGCACTTGTGCTAGCCATACCTGGTCTGCTTGGACACAGGAGGCTTTGGGTGACAGCATAGCACCTTGTCTCTCTACCCTTGTTTGGAATGACAAAATCAATGTGCCCCTGAACCTCTCTACTGCTACATCCCTTGTCTGGCGCAGGGCTCATGATGCTGCTCTTCCTGTAGGGCTATCTTTGACAATTCTTGCTCACACCAAGGTGGCAGTGAAACCAACAACCAAGAGCTCTGGAATCAGGACACTTAAGCTTGGGAAGGTTTTCGTTAAATAAAAGCGTGGACACGCATAGACCTACAAAATCCAGGTTGCCTTTGAATACAGTTTGTCCATCTGAATATCAGTGTCAGGTGAAAAGAAGGTGTATTTTTAATCACAGTCATGTTATTTAAGCAAGTTATATTCTTCTGCGTGTTGCCTTTATCTGAAGATTTTTGTGCAGACATTTGTGATTATCTGTCATTTTACCTTTATACAGCTGCTCCCATCCTGATAGGTCAGTGAGATTTTTCACTTGGCAGTAACAGCAGCCGTCTCGTCCGGCATGTTACAACCGGACAGGGAGAAAGGGAGTTTCTAACCCAGGACTGCAACAGTAAATTGCTATACTTAGAGAAATGCTGTAAAGCCATTTACTCCATTTTTTATGCTCCGTCTGAACAACCCGTGCTCAATGAATTTGCATGGTGCTCAAGTTATCTGTCCGTATGAGACGAAGAGCTGAGCTTGCTGTGCTGGGATTAAACCTGAGATTCTTGGCTCACGCTTGGAACCATGAATCCCTAAACCAGGATTCTGGAAATGAAACAGAATCTTGAGGGTTAAAGAACTGGAGCATTGACTGCCCTCCAACTCCTCGGGCCTTAAACCCCTCAATACGAGAAGCTATTGTGATGTTCAGCTTGTGTCTGCGGAGTGAGTCTGCATTGTTGGCACCACTCCAGCTGCAGCTGCTCTTTAAAGTTGAAAAAAAAAGAAAAAAGAGAAAAAGACCTCGTTGGAAAGGTTTATTATTATTATTATTTTCTCAGCTTTGAGAATGGTTAGCTTCCCCCTGCTGCTTCTAACAGCAGTTTCAGTTTAGCTGGTGTCCCACCACTCATACTCTCACTGCAACCTTAAAGGAGCACAAACCAAACCTCAGCAGTTTTCAGCAAGGCCACAGAGTCGTTGGAAGGGTTCCCACTGCCTTCTTCAGTGAGCACTAAAGGCAGGCTCCAGCACTTCCAGCGTGGCTGTAAATAACGGCTGGAAGGGGATGGATAAAGAATAGGGGGTACGCAGGCCTTGCTTCGAGCTCGTCTTTCATTTCCTTTGTCTCTTGTAAGAGAAACAAGGGGCCTAATTTCCTATAACTTGGCACACGGCCGTGTCCTGGGGCCTGCTCGGTGCTGCCTCTCCCAGCAGCAGCACTTGGGGCTCTGCGTTGTGCTGCAGCAGCCAGGGAGGCCTTGCGGTGCCTGCAGGGAAGCACGCAAAGTGTTAAACACGGGAGGAGCGTTGGAAACAAGGGCAATTTTCTGGCTTTGATCTTTCACTTGGCTGATTCCTGGAGAGAGGCTTGTCTGGGGCTATCTCTGCAGCAGAGTTTGGAAGCAGCTGAGCAAAGCGCTGCTCGGCCTGGGGGATCAAAGAGCGGCTGTGAGCGCAGCGTCCTCTGCTTAAGCAGGAGCTGCAAAATATAAACGCAGTGCTGCTCTCAGCTGGGAAGCAGCAACGAGTCTGTATTTCCCTGCTTTCCCTCTTCCTGGGGGTTTTTCAACAGGTTAAATTGGATTCGGTTGTTAAGGGTTGTAAGTACAGATAGTCAAAATGCAGCACCTGTGGATAGAAGGCAAGTGCTATTGTTAGGATAGGGCGAGTGGCCAGATAGAGTGCCAGATATGAAGTGGTGGAAAACTTATTACTTTAATTCAATAGAAGGAATCAAGGAGAAAAATTAAATACAGAAGCAAGACACGTCAGAACTCAAAGAATGTCTGTGCTTTTGTTCAATGCTGGGATACAGAATGCACAATTTCATGCAAATCAGACTTAATTTATGTTCTGCTTTGCTTCTTCAGTTAAATATGAGATGAATGAGAACAAGAGCTTTTTTTCAGCGCCCCGTACCCAGTAAATTCACACTGCAAGTGGGGGAAATAGACTAAATGTGATTCTGGACGATGACATCGCCAGTGATCCAAAAATATTTGCACTGGTTGACCTGAATAGTCTCTTGAATATAAATGATCCACAGGGGAAAATTTCTATTAAGAGCAAATGCAATAACTAAAAGGGTGATATTGCTGAATTGGAAATAAGCAGAAGGATTAAGGCTTGCAGAATTTTACACAGGATTAAGTGAATTGACACATGCAGAGAAAATCACTTCAATAATAATTTTTCATTTTATTTTTGGGGAGTCTTTTTTGCAAATATAGTCATTATTCTCAGAGAGAAATGACTGAGCTGTCATTCCACGCATAGCAAGGTACCACTGTAATCTAGAATGATGGAATGCGTTCATGTGTCAGAGTGTTGATCCATAATTGTATTGTAGACAGCAAAAAAAGAAGAAAAAGGAAACAAAATTAAAATGTATGTGTTGAAGTGGGTGTGTTGCAGTATGCTTCTGTCTGTAGGACACCTGTAAAATGACTTGTTTGCTCACTGGGTTATCACACAGTGTTTTCTCTTTGTTGGCCCTTGTTTACCAATGGCCAACACAAAGGCAAAGCACTTTGCTAAAGCCATGAAGAAGGAACATTGGTTTCTTGCTTGCCTTTTTTTTTTTTACTGATTCTTTGGCTATTCCTCTTTGTGATTACCCTGTTGGGAAGTGGGTTTTGAGGATGTTGCTGCTCTTCTCTTAAAGCTTTGTCTTGAGTGCTCTTTTTCAAGTCAGCCAGCCTGGAACTTTGCAAGGGCTTACAAGTGTGGGTGTAAGCTGTACCAGGGTGGTCAGAAGGAGCTCACCTGTCTACTCATAACATTTTAGGTCTGTTGTTTTAGGAATACCTCATATTTCTTATCAGGTTAGATGCAACTGGCTATGATTGCTATGCATTGAAGGTTACAGAAGAGATATCATTTCTAGATCTGTCTTTCAACCTCTAAAGGCACACTTTGCCACTGAATTTTTCCATGCATGATCCCCACAAAAATCCAGTTGCCTTTTCGTTAGTCCCTTCGAGTTCTTCAGCAAGGCCAAATGATTAAATCTTTGCTCAGGTTCTCACTGGGGAAAGGCATACATCTTTTTTTCTCTCTCTGTTTCGTACTATAGTGTTTGTTTTCAGTAACAACTTGTTCATTAACAGACAGTTAGTTGTGTCTTTTAAGATATAACCTGTACAAAATGGTATTTAGCACATAGGCTCAATACACATCTTTTCTCTAGGGTGCTTGAAATTTTGCAGCCATAATCCATGTTTTTGCAGCAGCTGTGAGTGGGACAGTTCCTAGCTGACCATTTTGAACAGTGGGAGTCCCAGTATTGGCTAATTCAGGTAAAACATCACTTCCTACTAGCATTAAAGTATAAAAGTTCCCCTTGAACGTGCGACATGCCTATTTCCCATGGCTTTGAGAATTAACAAGGTATTTATTTAAATTGACAGGGAGTTAAAAAGGCTTCTTGACAAAACAACTGTTATTCACATGATTAGCAAAAACACCAACTGGGGACTGGTGAATGACAGCCAAACAAAAGCTCTTTGACTCCAACCCTTCAATTGGTGCCAAAATATTGACAGATAACCTACAGCTTCTATTCATTTCATACAGGACTGTAGATGTGCAGAACTGCCCAGTATCTCCTGTGAGGCCATCACCATGGTGTAGAGAGCAGTGTGAGCAGAGCTGCCTTTATGACTTGCTGGTTGGGCTGTCTGGCAGTAGGGAATGCATCCTGGGGCTCTCCCTTTGGTGTCCTTGGTTGTACAGAGAGCTTCCTCCTCTTTGGTGGAACAAAATGTGTGTACTTGGAAATGTTACAATGGTGAGTGGGAACTTGTTTTTGCAGCTAATTTGCTTTAGTAAGAACCAAGAGAGATTGATGTTAAAGGACAGAGGTAGAGCATCGTGCTGGTGATGTGGTAGCGGTGCTCTGCTCTGCCACTTTCTGACCCTTATGCCATTAAGCTCCATGCTTGAAACTGTTACTTGTTACCAACATTTGGTGCAATTAAGTATTACCTCCCCACAGCAATCACTTGACTTACAGGTTCTGTAGGGTTTTCATATCAAGGTTGTTGCTGTTGTCATCTGTGCTGAGATTTGTTTTCAATGTTGGAAATATGCTTGGTGAAGATGACAGACTGGTTCTAGGGAGGCCTTTTCAGTTTTGCCCTGGATAGTATCCTGCAAAGATGAATTTTAGCGTTGTGGCAGAAGGAAAGAGTGACTGCAAAAGGAACATAACTGGTGATTGCAGTTCTCACATTGCAAAGATGTTCTTGAGTAATTCTGTTGCTATGTTGAATAGCATCAGGAATGATCAACAAATGGCCTTGACCTGTAGTCCCAAATGCCTGCTGTATATCAACCTTGAATGATAATAACTGACACTCAAAATACTAGAATTTGAGTTAGAAATGAATTATAAACTGTAATGCTGCAACCAAAGTAGGAACAATTTATTTTTACTTGAAAAGCAAACGGAATGCTGTTTGACTGCTGCACAACTGGACCCCAGATGAGTGCTTAGAAGTTCAGGTACCCATAGAGAACATGACTGTGCAATTTGGATGTAGAAGCCCTTCTGAAGGTGCCTGCAGTCTTTACCCAGGATTCATGCACCAACAGGGGATGAAGTTTCAGATGGACTTTTTGCTGATGTTCGCTATGGTAGTTTGGTGTGGGGATCTTTGGGTCTCATTCCAATATTCTCAGCCCTTCTCTGAATTTTGAACACGGTGGCTAGATGGGCTTCATGGGGTGAGACATGCAATTTATAAATAATTTAGGATGCTTCAAAAATTCCTATTTTATTGTTTGGGGAAACAAGCTAACCATAGTTTGTTCCATTTAAAAGCAGAAAGTTGTTTTTACTGCAAAGCCCCCAACTACAGTTGAATATTCTTGTGCTCTGCTACCTCCCATCTCCTTCTCCCTGTCACTAAGCAAGATCATTCAGTGGTTTGCTCAGTAAGAAAGCGATTCTACATTATTTCCTGCAGAGGTTTCTGCTGAAGTGGGCTGGCTGTAAAGAAGCAGCTACTCCTTTACATTCTGTAACCATACAATTTTCTCTATCAGCATGGAACATTTGACTCATGTGCCCTAGAAAATAACTCCTCACTCCCACTATGTGCGCATATACTGAGCTTAGATCTAAACCTGACCTGCACTTCTGGGATGCAAACTCGTGATCAAAATTGCTGGATGCAGGAGGTCAGTGTTCCAGAGTCCTTAGATTCTGGGGTGAGAGTCCACTGTTTAAGAAGCAGTGTTGTGAATTCAAAACAGATTAATGCTTTTTAAGGTCTAGTGAAGTTACAAAAACACATTACAAATGAGCATGTCTGCCTTATATGAAAACTGGTTATAGAGCTCAATTCTTTTTCTATTAAGGACAATAGGGAATGGTGCTTCTAAATTTCACCCAATGTAGCATGGGGTCTTTTATAGAGGGTAAAATTTTTGTATGAAAAATTGAGACCCTTGGTTTCCCATGCGAACGCAGACTGTTGCTGTATGCCCTTCAGAATGCTTATTTTTGCACGTGATACAAAAGCAGTGTTTCTGTCTATAGCCCATTCTCTCAAAGAGCACCTTGAGCTAACATTGAGTTCCAGGCCTTATGAAGCAGAAGGCAAACCTTGAGCAGGACTTTACACTTTTCGTAGTCCAGGACTTGAGTTTACATTACAGGAGGCAATGTAACTAATATTTTAAGCCAGATTGTGAGCTGTGAATGTGTAACAGAATTCTGAGTGATTTAATTTTCCTGATCTGGTGCTCTCAGAATGTGCATAATCCAGAGATGCTTGGTGGTAAAGCTTGGAAATAGACTCACCTCCTACTGTAATTATCTGAAAGACTTACGATACGCATGCATGCAGAAGCTGGATGTCTGTAAGAGTACACATGCATCCACTCAGCAGAAGCCTCTTGAGAATTTTGGCTCACATTACTGGAAACTTTGTGTTTCATGATCCTTGCTCTGAATTTCTTATTTGTATTCCCTATTACCCATGCTGAAAATTGTGTTGCAGAACCAACCTAATGAAGGAGAAGTGACTGCTAATAGTTGCTCTTCAGTGGTGGATTGTGATGAGCAGGCTGGGATTTCAGGGAGCGCTGCTTCTGAAGCCCATTTCTCACAGCATCTTGCCCTCATGGAGCAGCACCATCGGCTGCAGTGAGCTCCTCTCATCCGGACGCTCCTGGCTGGTGAATAACTGTCTCTTCTCCTGCAGCCGTGTCTGCCCATGGGTTTGCTAAGTGCTGAGAAGCATATATTGAAAGTACTCTGGAGGGTTGTTAGTCATGTGGCTGCTCCATTAATTTTCATGGTAGCCCAGCGTACCTTTATATGGTGATGTGGAAAAAAAAGCTCCCTCCGAGTTTTAAATCAGGGGTCATAAAGACCTGGTGTCACTTCTTCATAAAGGAGAGAGGAATAAATGATTCTTTGGTTCATTTTGAGTTTATTTTACAGTGTGCAAAGACAGCGAGGTTTACGGGATGTAATGTTGAGTCACTTGCTTATTTCTGCAAAACATTGCTTGTAGGCATTTCACAATTTCTTCAGGCATTCTCTGAGACAGAAATGAATATGCTGATGTAACCAAGTAAAGAAAGTGTTTGTTCTGAAGTTCCCTGCCATAGGAATTAATGAAGTATTCTTGGGAATTAATTCCAAAAGTGTTAATTTGCTGATCATTTTCACTGGTAACCAGGGATTGACCAAGAGATAGCAAGCACAGTAATCCCAAGTCAATTAGGCGAGCTCTGGAGCAGCTGAAACCACACTGGTTAGCCAGCGCTGTTTTCTTCTGCTCCGCTCTCCTGGCTTGTCTGTAACAATGCTGGTAAGTCCAGAGGAACTGTGTACCAGCGGCTCAAGGTCTGACTGTGCACACATGCACAGCTTGCCCTGGGTGCTGCTTAAAATGCCAGGTGTTTCCCTCAGAAGATTGTTTCCCTCCCACATAAAGTCCCAGCTTTACCATGGTTGGATCTCCTTCAAAGAGAGCAGCCATCATATTCCTAACAGACTTTCATCCATATGGTTTCTCTTTTTTTCCACCCCCCACCCTCTGCTTTCACATTCTCTTGTTCTCCCGTTGGCTCTGCAGCTTGCTTGGATGCATTGCTGACTGGAGAGCTCAAGAACAAAGATTCTTTCAAGCCTTCTGTCTGTCATGCTGAATGTGACACTCTAGCTGTGTGCGTTGCATGGGATGGGCGGAGGGCTGTACCTAAGACACTTTCAAGTCTCTTGCAGTGCTTCCTGTCCCTACTGGCCAAGGAAGCCCGACATCCTTTTCCTGGTGGGGAACGGAAGAGTTCAGAGACTCGCCTCTGTGGTTTCCTTCCTACCATTAAACAAATTCATCTCTATAGATCAAATCTAATCTTCTTCCGCAGCTAGCCGGCTCTCTTGGTTGTGCTCTTTGCTGATCTGGTGGTTATTTTTGTTGCTTCTGTGGAGGTCTGCTCTCAGTACACCCAGAGCCAATGCTCCTGACAGGCAGCACAATCCTGGAGTGCCTTGGCAGCCTGCCTGCGTCTGTCCTGTGGGCCCTGGGGGGACTCTCACACGTTCTGCCGCTTACTTTCCTCTTTCCTAGAGATCTAACGCAATTTTGCAAGTAGTCACTTGGAGCCATATTTCCCTCCGCCCTGAAATATTTTTTATTTATTTTTAGTAAATGTTTGTCAGTGTTTCTAACATTGTGCCTCCAGCAACGTGGCCTGGACTGAAGCCACGCAGCAGTCTGACAACCTGTTAGGCGAGTCTCCTATCAATTAGGCTGCAGCTGTCATTGGATCTATTCTCAGCCTCCTTGGTACGTGTTTGCAAATAACAGGGGCTGCTGTTTTGCAGCTCTCCTTTTTTTTTCTCCATAGACAGTCAAGAACGTTTTGTCCCTAGAATTCCTCCTGTCTCCTTTGTTTTTGCTTTCTAAATCATCTCTACTTTATTATCCTCAGAATATATGCTTATCAAGGCTATCCTCTTTCTTTTCTCATAAGTAAAGTGTTTGCTCTCTATTTTAGATAATGTGCCATACCGGGAAAACCTCCCCCAAGGAAACCAAAAAAGAAACCTCTCACTTAAGGCTACGCCTTGATCCTTCAGATGTTTCCAGGCTTTCTCCAAAGCACCCAGACTACTCCTTACCTGTAGGGAGCTGCAGTTTTTAAAGCCTATTATGCATGGAAGCTCTCCGCGGGGGCTGCCTTGTTTCTGCTGATGTTTGAGCTCTGAGATGATTGTGGGTTTTATTATCAGGTTTGCTACAGCTGGGAAGAGAGTCCCTGACAATGTGCAATCTGTTAGAATTCCCCCTTCTACCTTCCACCATTTGCAGTCTTCTCCTATAAAAATAATGAAAATTGCTCTGTGACTTTTTCCCAGATGTTGCACACCGTGCGGAGTTACTTGATGCTAATATTTCATTTGCTAATCTATAACGCACAGCCCAGTTTGTACCAGCCAGACTGTACAAGCACTCTTAGACATATCATTTTCTTGTTTTGCATCTATAAGAAATGAGAAATCAGAGTTGGGACATTCAAGCGAAACAGAAGCACCCAGGGCATTTCTTCCTTGTGCTGACTGTGAGATTTGTTCTGATCTTGTGCCCTCATTGCTTTCATAAGGCAGGCTTACACAAAAACAGTGGAAACCATTCCAGTTTCCATTCAATCTGTATGTCCTCGCAATGGGTCTCCAGCCAGCTTGCAGCTTTGGAGGTAGAGCAAGCCCATCACGGACAGATTGAAACAGTTAACTTCAAGTCATGTTGAATTGGCAGAAGTCCCTAAGTTTTCCTGGTGGGAGAGTAAGGACAAGGCTTTTTTCTATCCTCACTAACCTGCACACAATGCTAGGAGACTGTGTTCTCCTGCAATGTCACGCAGTGTTTGCCCCACACGAAGCACACCCAGCACCACAGCTGTGCTGGCACACAGGCATGTCTTGAAATTTTGCATAAAATCTTCCCCAGACTATTTGTGAGGCCACAGCAATATCAGTCTCTGCTGTATTTTCTAGTGTACAGCAAACCTGCATCAGGAAGGTGCCACTGAGAGCCCAGCACTGGGAAGAATGGTGTTGCAGCACCAAGGTCTGGGGCACCTTGTTGAAGGGGTCTGCAGGGCTGTGAGCAGCTGCTTGGCCCCTGAGCAACGGGTGCTTCTGTGGGAGCTGGAACAACTGGAAGCCCTAAGTAGGACATTGCTGGATTGCCTTAGTGGTGCATCAGCACCTTGGATAGACATGGTGCTTTTAAGAACCTCTTGAGAGGTGTCTGCCACAATCTTTCCATACCAAGGAAAAGGTGGCTCTAAGTCCCATCGGAAGCTGCCACTTATACTGGCATGTTAGCTCCAAAGGTGTTTTGTGCAATCCTTGTTGGAGCTGCATTCTGCTGAGCTGTGCTGCAGATCTTCAAGCAACCTGAGGCGTTTAATGTTTTATCAAGTATTTAATGAAAAACACATTTCACATGTATATAGCATCCCAAACTGTTCCTGCTCAGCCATCGAGCTTTCAACTCTTGGAAAGTATACACATAGTTAGAATAAGCTGCCATCCTGTAGACAAAGCTTAGCTGGCAAGGAGATGTATTTTATGCAGTATTTATGTTTCCCCAGAAAACAAAGACAAGTAAAATGCTTTACTTGTTAACATCAATTCAGAGGAAGAGCAAACGATGGCACTTGCTATAATCACGTTCAAAGTTCTGAAGATGTCTGCGTGTTTCACCTTTATTTTAAGTGCTTGCTTATAATTTGCTGCTTATGCTTAATAGCGTGTGACTGTTCCTGAGAGTGTGGGATATGACTTTATTTTGAGATTGTGTTTAAGCAGAAAAATTCTCTCTGGATTTTACAGTGACAATACAGAGTGCAGCAGCAGAACTGGGTGGATAGACAGGTGGATAGGAGGGCAGGGATAGAGCAGGCTGGTGTGATGATGATGGTTTCTTTGTCAACTACTGCTGGAATAGTGCTCAGATGTGTGTGTGATTGCTCTTTGCAATGGCTGCACGTTCATAGACCAACCGTGCATTTGTATCAGAGCCATCAGAATGATTTTAGTCCAGGGTTCCTACCAGAATTATTTATATAAAACACATTTGAAATTCTATATTGGCCATTTACACGTGAGGATGTCTATTTCAGGAAGCTCTGGAAACAGCCAGGATCTTCAACTGTGCCCTCTCCCAAAGATACAAGATCCTTTTAACATTTAATGATGGCCGTGAAGGTGCTTAAAAATAACTTAGAAGCACAAAGCACATTTGTGTGATCCCTGCTGGTGAAAGGACCGGACTAACAGTTACATCTTGGGTTCTATTTGCATGTTTGGTCCTTCCTTCATTCAGGACCTGAGATCAATTTCCTAGTTCTCCTTGACAAATGAGCTTAGTACTTATCTATTGTCATATTTACATTATTACATTTAGGAGGTGATTGAATGAATCTGAATTCATCTATGAGAAAATAACTGTGAAACTTGGTGCTGATTGGGTTGTACGAAATGTGTCCTTCTGCATGACTACACGTAGCGTTATCTGCTGTGCCATTGCTGAGTATTGAGTCCATTTCAGATGCAAAAGGTCCCTATTTAATGATGAAAATGATTAAGTTCTTTCCGGAGTGATTATGCTTACATATATATTTGTACAGTATTCATCATAACAGCGACTGCATCATTAGTGTTTCGCCACAATTTATTCAATATAAGTAATCAATTAGCTCAATTCTTCTGCATACTGCTAAATGGAACATGAACAGCTCATAATGGGCAGCAGTAAATAGACATTTGTATGTACACAGGTATGCTGTGCAGGGAAGGAGGTGTGCAGGAGGCGAGGCGCTGAGCAGAGCAGCCCTGCATAAAACCAGGCATTCATTTAAAGGAAGAAAAATGTCACCGAAAGCAGCACGATTATTAGCATTACTATGCATGAGGGGTAGTCAAGGAAGATGTTAGAAGAGGAAGAGAGACATTATTCAAGTGTCTGAGAAGACAGACCATCATCAGCAGTGAGATAGAAAAGGCTTCCAAAGGAACAGCATAGCATTTAAACATTAAATTATAAGGGCACTGAAGCTTTAAAAGGTATATTGGAGTTTCTGCATTATTTATTATTTGAGACTGCCTTTCCTCCAAATATTTGATTTTTTTTCCATTCATTCAGAACTGAAAAGTCCTTCCCACACTTCTCAACTTCCTGAGGCTTCTGTGGATGAGGAGCCAGCTCTAAATTTGAGATATGATTTACTCTAAGCAGACATTGATTACCCGTAATGCTGCAGTGGGTTGGAGCTGCTTGTTTGAAAGGCTGGGGGTGAGAAGGATTTGGCTGTCATTCTTCCTGGGCTGGGAAAAAGTTGAGAATTCATTATTATTGGGTAGCTGTATTGCCCCCATACCTGCTACTGCAGGCACTAACAGGATTTCACAGTGCTAGGTGCTGTCCTTTCTCTAGCACAATTTAAGGCCTTGTGGACACTTTTTTCCACCCTAGTTATTCAGGCAAGGCTGCTATGACAGTGCAGTCACTCTGCAGAAGCTTACACAAGGAAAAAGCTTGCAAAAAATATAGCTTGTATCACTTGCCTGAGCGAAAGAAGCTGTATTGGCAAAAATAAACTTTTTTTCCCCCCCTTTTGCTCATATTACAGCTGTATCTACATTAGGGCTTTTGCTGGCATAGCTGAAAAAAAATCACACTCCTAGCTGACAGGAATATGCTGTCAATTTTTTTAAATAGATGAGTCTGAAGTATTTCCACATGACGGAGCCGTGTGTATTTGTTTGTGTGGAGACGGGGGAGGGGAGAATCTGTTTTAAAATAGAAGTTTCTAAAATTGATTTGCAGAGATCCCCTTAAAATGACAAGCATTGCCCTGCCAGCAGCTTCCTGCCTCCCTGCTCTCCTCTTGCAGGCTCCCAGACCCCAGCTCTGTGTGCTCCTTGCTTCCCTCCCATCTGCCCCACATGCCAGCATGTCCTGCCCAGAATTTTCACTTGCCTTCCCTTCTCCTGCCTCGGTTCTACCCTGGCAGCATCCCATCTCATATGTGCTTCTTTCCTTGTCCAGACACCTGCACTGCAGCTCCCACCCGTTCCCTCTGCCACCGAGGGCCAATGTTCTCCCTGAAGTGTGGGTTTCTTTCCTTCCCCTTCAACTGCTGCTTCCATGGTCACTGCTGGGAGCAAGGGCTCGAGGTCTGCCTACAAACAGAAGTCCTCTATATGCTCTGTGCCATTGCAAAATACTTTATTTCTGGCAGTGAAACTGCACATCAAGTCAGAAAGCAGAGGCATTTCCATTTCAAATGGGGAGGCAGAGCCTTTCCAGAACATCTGGAAAATATTTGGCGAAGGACGCAGAGCTGTGATAAAATTACAGACATGAAGGGTCAATTCTGCTGCTACTTGTTTTCACCAGTCACTGATGTTCACCTCCTTCCATCAGCTCAGACTGGTTATGGAGCCCAAGCACCATAGGAAGATATCTCATATGTGCTGCTTCCCGCAGAAGGTGTTAATCCTAGAGCTGCTGTGAGCTTTCTGAATCACCTTTGGGTAAGGCAGGGACTGCTTTTGTGCCTCAGAGTGTTTATCTAAAAAATGAAACTTCCCCGTCACGAGGCACGATCTTCAATTTGATTGAACTGAAACAGGACTGAGGTCTTTGGGTGGTTCTACTGAATGGCAAGGAGTGGGGACTTGGTGGTCCTGGGATGGCTCACAGCCTTCCTTGAAATTTAATGCTGAGCCACCTGCACACAGTGTGAGGCAGTGGAGTGTTGGGGCAGGCTCCTGAGCAGGCGATAGAACACCTTCAGTCACTCACATGTCTGTGTGCAGCCAGCACCCCAGGGTCCTTACTGGTGGTTGTCTGTAGCCCGCAGGTTTTACACCTGGTAATGAAGCACCTATAGAAATTTTGGAATAGCACTGTCAGAGGACTTATTTTATTTTCTCTGAATATGACAGGTTAAGCGTTTAAATAGTAACCCTCCACACATTGGTATCAATTATTTGTTCAGAGTTTAAACTGACATTTAGTAAGTATGCTAATTGATACGGCACTAACTTACTATAGGTATCTTCCTAAGTGCCAATTATCTGCCTCAACATTCCCCACAATTGAAGTTTGTTAGTAAGAAGCTAATTACTCTAGTTTATTGCTGATGGAATTACATGAAGAGTAGAATTTGCTCTTACATACTTATTAGACCTCAATAAGTGATCCTTAGCAGTCTGTTGCTATTCAATTAACAAGTAATAACTTCCTTAATGAATGTAATTGAAATGCTTATTTCAGTTGGGCACCTAATATAAAATGCTTCAGTCGGAGAGCTTTTCTGCATGCCAGTCTTGTTTACCTAACAGGAACAAAATGGGGCCACCAAGGAAGCTCTGAGACAGTGATGAGAACCCAAGTGGTGGTAAATCCCTTACATGACCAGATGTCATTTACCAGGTGATTTCTGTTCTGCAGAAATGTCATGGGAATCAGCCGAAACTCTTCTCTCTGAGGATTTAAATCCATGGGGAGGATTCAGTGATGTGAAGCTCTCCTTGCACATTAGCTGTGCCTTCTGCGATGGCTGTACAGCTGCTTGCTGCTCCACTGGGAGCGGTGCAGCTCAGCTCTGGTGTGCTGCTGCAGGTGCTTTGTCATTAAAAACTCACTCCTCTTTGCTAGGACTGTGCACGTTTGGCTTAAGAGATTGGGGGAAATGTGATGGTGGCTCTGTGGAGATGTTTCTGGTGAGAGCGGCCCAAGGCTGTGGGCTGCGTGTGCTGTAGCTGGTGGGCTGCTAGACTGGGGGTTTTACAGACTAGGGAACTATAATGTGCTTTATCTGTCTATGGGATGGGAAGACCCAGCAGTGTTTGGTGTCTGAGGCTATTTTTGGTTTTGTGATTAAAACTATGGCTTTTTCTGTAATGAGAATTTAACACACAGGACTTGTATTTAGGGCCAAGTGCCAGGAAATCTTCTCAAGCAACACTAATTATACCATTTGGCAACATTAGTGCATGGGCAGTAACCTTTTCTCAGGAATTTTTAGCAGATAGATTTAGTGTCAAAAAAACCCATGTAATAGCTTCTGCAGTCTATCACGTTTGTTACCAACTTTTTAATGTATGCCTTCTACTCATAGAATTGAAAGACCTTATTGATCTCTTAGCAGCTGAGCTGATTATTGGGTTAAGATAGAGACTTCCTGAAAGAGGCCAAGAGAAATTATTCATTTAACATGTTCCGATTTTAGTAAACTTCCATTTAAACTCCAAAGTTAATTAAATATATATATATATTGCCAATTGGCTCACATAAATTTATTAAATTCGGCAGAAAAGGAGTGCAGACTGGTGCATTTCATATCAACTTTTGTAATATTCTTGGGGAAAAAATCCACATTGACTTATTAATTTCCATACAAACACAGGTAAGAACTTTGCTGTGAGAGTGAGTGCAGCAGAAATTCTAAGTTACAGCTTGAACCAGTGATTGAGCACCTGGTGGGAAGGCAGGTCCAACTCAGGGGAGCTCAGGTGCATGCAATGCATCTGAGTGACTGGAAGAGATGCAGTCAGGATCCACCCCCTCCCAGACCTCATTTAAGTGTTGGCAGTGGAGGTAGGGGTATCTCATGGAGGTCCCTGTGTACCTGAGGCCTTCTGAAGGTGAGCTGTTTTTCTTCCTTTGTTTCTTGTTCACAGCTGCTGCATTTGGGCTTGTTCTCGTTTGCTACAGTCTAGGATTGTGCTGCTCTGCTACTGTCACTGTACTTTCTATCACATTATAGCATTAGAGTAAGAGAGCACTGGTTGCTCAGAGAGGTGGTGGAGCCTCCTTCTCTGGAGATATTCAATACCCATCTGGACATGTTTCTGTGTGACCTGACCTATTGTAGGGAACCTGCTTAACAGGAGTTTGGACTTGGTGATCTCCAGAGGTCCCTTCCAACCCCTGCAGTTCTGTGATGAGTATTCCAGAATTGCTTTATTGAAGAACACTAGCTAAAACAGCAACACAATCCAACCAGGAAAATAAAACCCCCAAATGAAAACACATTCTGCAACTCCGGCGGTTCAGAAATACTTGTGTCAGGTATTGTGGATTTAAAGGTCTGAGGTAATTGGTTGGAACCCTGTTTTCATCCCAAGGTTTTAGCTGGCTGGCATTTGTGGCGTCTTCAGGTTGGAATTAGGGGCATGCCGTCCAGAGGTGCCATGGTTCTTCCCTGTGCCTACACATCACAGCTGGTGTCTTTGTTAATATCTGAACAGAGTGAGGATTAAAGGCACCTAACAGCTGAGAGGATTTTCAGAGGCATGAGTGGCATTCAGACATATATCTCATGTCGGTTGCTACTGGTTTTCCAGACTTGCTTCCATGTTCCTGGTTCAGTGTGGGACTTTCTTCCCACTGCTCTGCCTGGCCCTACAGTGGACAAGCTATTTATGAGTGTTTGATGGGTGTCTGGGAGAAACGTTCAGAGTTGCAAATGTGAACATCCAAGTGACATCCATAGGATGGAGGAGCCTGTGCTAGATTGGAAAGAGCTAATCAAACCATCCCCAGGGAAGTCTGTCTTGTGTTTCCTGCTGATGGGCTTGGATCAGGTGACACAAGGAAGGCAAACTGAATCACAGAATCACAAGGTTGGAAACGACCTGCAAGATCATCTAGTCCAACCGCCCTCCCATTCTTATTAGTACCACTCTAAAACATATCTCGTAGCTCCTCATCCAGATGCCTCTTGAACACTGCCAGGGACGGCGACTCCACCACCTCCCTGGGCAGCCATTCCAGTGCCTGACCACCCTCCGAGATAAAAAGTTTCTCCTGATGTCCAACCTAAACCTCCTCTGGTACAACTTCTGACCGTTTCCTCAGGTCCTACTATTTGCCTGGGAGAAGAGGCCAGACCCTTTTGCACCACAACCTCCCTTCAGGAAGTTGTACAGTGCAATGAGGTCTCCCCTGAGCCTCCTCTTCTCCAGACTGAACAATCCAGCTCCCTCAGCTGCTCCTCATAGGGTTTGTGCTCCAGACCCTTCACCAGTTTCGTTGGTCCAAACTGTTTGGAGTGGGGCTCCTCTGCCCCTAGTTTGACTTTGGATGTGAAGCAGAAAGGAGTGGGGCTAAAACATCCAAGGAAGCAGCAGAGAGGGGAGAAGGCTTCATTGGCAGGAGTTTATGAAAAACAAATGAGCAGTAAAATATCAAAATGAGGCTTCAAGGCAGGTTAGTTTTGATCCTGGGCAGGACAAGTGAAACTGTTTTAGAAAGCACAGGGAGGACTATAAAAAAAAATGCAGTATTGGATTTAGATAGAAACTGCTGACACTGTTAACTGTGTGGCACTTGTGCAAGTTAATGTTAGAAGCCAACATCATAAAACTGTCCGTTCTGTCAACCAGTTTCAGGGCAGATATTTACTCCTCCCTCATCAAACTGAGATGACAGGTTTCTAAGTGGTTGTTGTCTGAAATGTGACAAAAAGTGTATTTTTGGCAACTGATCTTAGTTTGTGTCCTACATGATGCTCTGTCTCGTGGTTTGGAATACCTGATGCATTTAGAGCTTGCTGTGGGCCATCCCCTCCCTCAGATGACGGGGATAAATTCTGGCTGCAGGTGTAGTCCCCATGGAGGTGGAAATGCAGCCTCTTCCCAAGCACTGCAGTTAAACTGAAGTAGCAGGAACCAGCAAGGAACACTTGTAATATGGAATAGATCAATGTAGTAAAATTTCATTTGCAAGTGCTTTCTGAGCTGCCCATCCAGTGGTGAAGCTGCTCTGAAATACCATGTGACTTTCTCTCAGCATGCTGCACGCTGTGTAACCTCACCTTTCATCTCCCTGTCACTTCAGATGAAAGACTTGTATGGAGAGGGGTGTGTTGTGTGTTAGGATCTGCCCGTGTCCTCCAGGATCTGAACGGCAAAGGGCTGTTTGAGATATGCACTCCATGCATGTCAAGAGAAGTGCTGCAATAAAAATGGTAGTTGGCTATGCAAACTCATCTTAGTCTGGGGAGAAGGAAGCCTTCACCTTTATGCGAGATCTGCTTAATCTGAAAGCTCTTTTAGGAAAGATTTTAAGGATGAGTAATCATTTTTACTGTCTTTCAGCTCCGGTTCTCAGTTCTGCTCAGTGATTTCCTGAATCACTGAAAAGATTTCCTTCAGTAGATTTTGATATCTTGATGCTCTTTACCTGGGCTGTTATAAGTGGAAGTGAAAAACTCTGTAAAATGTCTGCTTCTGCCTCCATTACTATGATCTGCTGCCCACAGGCTGGTATCAATATGCTCAGGGAGCACAATGCCTGAGAGCTCAGTGTCTGGAGCCTAATGCCATGGTTCAGTGTAATACATGGTGAACTTTCCCAGCAAATTTAGCACCAGGAAAACATACAACCACACCTGTGGTTCAGAGATGTTGCCATCCCTGTACGTGCAAAAAGTTGGCTGGCCTAAGCAAGTTTGCCCAGCTGCTATTGCAGAACTTGCTGGAGTTCCCTATGAAAAGCACGAAAAACAGGCCACTCACACATGGGCATTTTTCTTACTCTGAAGCCCTTGTCTCCTTATCCATCACTCGTGAATAGAGCTGGTGATGGGATTCTGTCAAAGAATCACAGCATTGTAGTTGTCAGAAGGGACCTCTGGAGGTTCCCTGCTAAGGAAAGTCCTGTCCTTTTACAGGAAATGACTTCCTGCAGGTGTGCACCCATCCTGCTGTGGCCTTGCTCACATTTGCTTCCTGGGAACATCTAAGTGATTAAAGGTGAGGGCCTGGCCCCATGCAGCTCTGCCATTGCATTCGATGGAGTCAGTATTTCACCTGTGCTAGCAGTGGCAGAGACTGAATGTGAGAGCTGCACGCACCAGCCTTCACAGAAATCAATTCTCACACACAGCATTAATATTGGAAGTGCTTCTCGCTCACCTAATCGTTGGCCAGGCACAATAACCTGTGACTAATAGCCGTTCATGGTTATACAGCATGGCCTGATTATAAAAATTTGTCATTAGTCCGTAACAAAAAAATCTCAAGCTGTTAATTGACCAATATGTATTCCAGAGGAAATGGGAGTAATCACATGGATATTCATTGCACAGAAAGGGAAGCACAGCTAGCATGTGCATTGCTTTTATGATTCATCTGCTCTGGTCTACTTCTGATTATTTTTTTTTTTTTTTTCCTCATGTGGGACCAGCATTGTAAATCAAAGAGTTGAGAAATAAGGCTGTGCTTAAAGTGACCCACATTAAAAGCCAATTGCCACTTTTTCTCTTACTAGGCAGCCGTCCATTTTTGTGCAGGAATAGACACATGCTGAAGGCTGTCAGACAGCTACAGAAGCAAACCAGTTAGCTCATGGTCTGCCTTTGCCAATGGCAAGGTCAGCTACTGGAAAAAGTTACAGAACAGCTTTTACAGCCAGGTATGATCCTACAGAAGAGCTTTCATAAAGAACTGGCATTCTTTGCTCATTTTCTTTCAAGTTGGAGGGACTCTTCCTTGGAAAAACAGCCTGTGACTCACAAAACAAGGACAGCGAGATCTGTGGGGGTTGGAGTATTTATTTACTTATTTACCATTCAGGTTTCCCTGACGTAAGCTTCTTTTTCTGTTGATAGATGGGACCATTCATACCAATGGTCAGGACAGGCTATCCATGTGGTAGATTTTCTTCTGCTTTCATTCCCCTGCAGTATTTCAGCAGCTGGAGCCTCACAGGAGCTATCACTCTCTGGCTGATGTTGAGGACAGAGGCACCAGTCTGGCAGAGAGGTCTCGCCATCCCTGCTGGGGTCCAAGGAATTCGCAGATGTTACCCTATGTGGGCACCCTATGGCATCCCTGCTCTGGTCAGTGGCTTTCACTGCTTGGATTTAGTTACGGTTTTAAAAAGCAGAGCTTGGAAAAGTTGTTTGTGACTGTAGGAAAAAAATCCCAAGAAAGCAGACCATAAATCAGGTCATCGAATGAATTCAGAATGCACTAATAAAATCAGAGCTTCCAATAAATTTCATTTCAGGCAGAGCAGAAACATTTTCTTGGTTGAGAGTTCAGGATAGATGATAATTTCAGATGTGTGTCTGGCCAGTGCAGTATGTCTACAAAGTGTTTGCAGGCAAACAGCAGCGGCTGGTATGGAGTCAGGCCCTCACAGCAGCTGCATTTTAGTATGACTGAATAAGAATATGAGTATCTATAGCTCTCTGAGCTGAACCTAATTAAATATTTAATGTTTTTTTCCTCCCAAATCCTTTGGTTTCTTGCTCTTTCGTACTGCGCTACGATGACATTTGAACAACAAATGCAGCCTTGGTAGGTGGGTCTCCTGGTACTGCTTTTTATATGAGAAGCTTGCACTTCCCAGCTGAAGTCCAGCTGCTGCATTTATGATGGTATTTTGTCCTGATCAATTTTTAAAAAACATTTTCCTATCTATGAAATTAATGGGTGCCTGGAGAAATAGCAGCTCCTCCCCGTTCCTGCCAATACTAACCTTCCCCAGACGGGAAGAGACTTCTCCTTCCCTTTATTTACCTGCAAGATATCCTCACTAGTGCTCAGAATCACAAAAGGAGAGGAAAAATAATAAAACCTCAGTACATGGAAAGCGTTACCAACAGAACAACTGTGCCTATTGCAGCTAGGCTCTGCCTTTCCAGGCTCCATTACACTGACTAAGCCCTGCATAATCTTCCAGGGGTCGCAGAGTGAGCCATTAGCAAGACAGCACTAAGACAGAGGCATCCTGAATTTTGTAACTGCACTGATTACTTTAAGACCCCAATTTGAAAGGCCATAGGTCTGTGCTGGCAGCACAGTCATACAGATAGCTACTTATAGCCTTACAAATTGGTTTTCCTGCAATCATCATCTTGCTACTGTGTGCTGGCAGTGTGTTTTTGTTATGTTTTGTCTTTTTCACCGCTGCTGACAATTATGTTGTGATTGGCTGCAAAACGATGAAGGAAGTCTGAGAGGAGAGGGGCCTCACCCTGTCCTGGTGCTCCTGCAGCAGGCTGTGCTGCTGCACTGTCAGCCTTCTTGTATGTTTCCTCCCTCTCTCAGCAATGCTTTTCCATATGTGTGAATGCACCCAGGAGGGTGTACTGGGTTGCTGGGTGCCTGGCACCGCGTCGTGTGGGTTATGAAGGCTGCTTCAGTGGGCATCAAAATGAATGGTTGTATTTCCATCTCTCTGTGCTAGATGGACTCTTCATGTGCACTATCTGTAATGTCTCATACCCCAACTCTCAAAGGCTGATAATCACTCAGGTGGATGGACTTAAAAAGGCAGTGCCCGTCCATAGGGAACACCTCTGGCTGTTCTGGCTGACACCTTACCACAGCCGTAGTAGAAAAGCTGCACAGGCTTACAACAAGTTAATAAAAAGAAATATTTGTTCCTGTACTAGAAAAATACACATTGTGCTTCATATTTTGGGATTTTTATTTTTTTTTTAGCACTGTTTCCTTTCCCTTTAATTTTTTCTTAAAGTAAAGTAAGATGGAACCAGGTGTCATTGTATTGTTCTAACATGCACAGTAACTTCGGATGATTAATACTGTGACACCATAATCTCATAAGAAATAATTTTTATCCATTATCTAAAATCGGCTTTTAATTAAAAGAATATTTCATATTTATACTGTGATACTAACTGACCCTGATTATTTTAAAATTATCTGTGCTGTTGGCACATCCTAAGTGTAGAGCATGTATCTTTCTGTTGGGCTTTATTGTCTGCCTGAAAGGTGAATTTCAAGTACCAAGTATTACTAAGTAAGTAGGAATGTCCTTCTATGTGTAGGTTTGTAATTAATTTGCCAAGAATGATCTCTATCTTCTTGTAGCCTATATTTCATGAGGGAAAAAACCATCCTGTTTCAAAACTTTTCCATAATTGAATCATAGAATGGCCTGGGTTGAAAAGGACCTCAGAGCTCATCCAGTTCCAACCCCCTGCTGTGCGCAGGGTCGCCAACCAGCAGCCCAGGCTGCCCAGAGCCTCATCCAGCCTGGCCTTGAATGCCTGCAGGGATGGGGCATCCACAGCCTCCTTGGGCAACCTGTTCCAGTGCATCACCACCCTCTTGTGTGGAAAAATTCCTCCTAATATTTAATCTAAACCTCCCCTGTCTCAATTTAAAACCATTCCCCCTTTCCTATCACTGTCCACCCTTGTAAACAGTCATTCCCCTTCCTGTTTATAGGCTCCCTTCAAGTTTTGCAAGGCTGCAATGAGGTCTCCCTGGAACCTTCTCTTCCCTCATGCTAAACAGTCCCAGTTCCATCAACCTTTCCTTGTATGAGAGGTGCTCCAGTCCTCTGATGATCTTGGTGGCCCTCCTCTGCAGCTGCCCCAAGAGCTCCACTGCAGTTGGAGCTGATAGGTAACAGAGCTCAACTTGAATTAAGCTCCAATGGAGGAGCTTCTTGTGGAGGTATGTTATGCAGTTTTCAGACTGAATGCATCTGGTTGGTGTGGCTACGCTGACTGCACTACACTCTCGCAATACATGCTAGTTACTGTGATGTTTTGTATTTCACTCAGGATGCTGACAGTTGTCTGCATAACTTCAAGAACCTGTGAGTGGACATGCAGCTGCACTGAAAATGGCAGTACACCTGTGTGTGTCATCATCACCTGCTGCAAGCTGTCCGATGCCCTGTAATGCTGATGAGGGGATGTCTTTCTGCCTTCCTCACCGAGCTACCAAAGGCAAGCAGATTTCTATTAAAATTCCAGCAAGTGTACCTAAAACCCACCTTAACAGCAATGAATTTACACATTCGGTACATTGGAATATTTTATTTTCACTTTACATGCGGTGTTAAAAACCCAAAGAACGTATTATTTACACATCCACAATACAAGTTTACAAGATATCTATACATGTTAAAGTACTCTATAGTATAGAGCAGCTTCATTTAAGGGTTACTTTTTTATGCCGTACCATTAAAAAAGATACAATCTGCGTTTACCTTTGCACAAATGGATAAAGCATCTTTTATTATTAAATTAACAGAATGAAGACTAAGTTGAATGTTAGAAATTTCAACATAAATACTGAGAGAACTCACATTACCATCTACAAGGCAGCACAATGTTACAGGAGGTTATCAGGGTTCACATACATTTATCTTTCGATTTCACACAAGTCTTTATTAATTAATATTTGTAGAGTGAATTCAGATCAGTTTTTGTCTCTTGACAACCAAGTACATTTTTATGTTATTAATCTGTAGTGTTTTAGTTGCAAGACATAAGTGTTTAGGAAGAGAGATCATTGATTTTTGGATCCAGAGGTCTCAGGAAATAAATGTCCCTTACAGCCTTGCAAGAAAAAATGACTACTGCTGTCCTTTATTCTTTGTTCTGTAAAAGAGATCCAGTTTTCAGTGACTAACCTTTTCTCCCCTTCGAACACATAACATAAATCTCCACCATCTCTGAAACCCGTTGCAGTTATTTGTCCCGCTAATTCATTCCTCTGCCATGGTTATTTCTATACTTATGTTCAATAAACAATGTGGTAGTGTGTAGTTTGCAAGCTAAAATAGCCATCTGTGTTGAACATCAGCTGCAAGTGGATACTGTAAAACCTACTAAATAGCTTACACAACTTTAGCAGGTGTTCCATTACCCTAGAAACCTCATTTGATTTCACATTATAACTGTTTGATCCTTCGGAGAGCTGGAGTGGAATGTTTATCATGGCAAGGTGATTTAATGCTGCTGTCTTCTTGGATTGTAGGCTGCCTTTAGTTATTGTTAATTATCCTTGCTTATTATCTTTATTTTTTTTTTGGGGGGGGGGGGGAGGGTGCTGTTGAGAGGTTTTACAACTGGCACTCAGGAGATATGTGCTATAGTGAGAACACTTGACAGTTTTTTTTTTGTTTGTTTTTTTGTTTTTTTGTTTTTTTAGTACTTTTATCATTTGCATGAATAAGGCACAAAATGCACAGATTCAGGTAAACTCACACATAATATTTACAGAATATTGTCATTACCTGCATGACTTTGGAAAAAAAAAAAACCAACAACCTTACATTAAACAACAAAAACAAATTGATTGCACTACTGTTGATTTTTCACAGACTGCTTCTGCCAGGCCAATTAATGTGTCTGTCTTTTTTTTTTTTTTTTTTTTTTTTCTTTTCTTCACTGACAAGAGTCTATCAGACTACAGGGCATCTTTAAATGCAACAAACGTGTAACCTTCTCCAGTTAAGCAGGCTTTTGCCAAACGAATTGTTACTAGCTGCCCTCAATGAGAAGTACAGGGGCTCAGGTTCACAGTGGCCAGGTATTGGATGGAGGCAATGTGGAAACACAGCTGAACTCCCCCATCCCAGCCCAAACGACTAGGTTTGAAATGTACAGCTCTGAATCGATAGCAGCATAACAGAGTTATGGAGAATTAAAGGTATCTGCCCTCTTTTTGCTGGGTGAACACTTCATCAAGGCTGTCATGCAGAAGGCTGGCGGCAACGCACAGTTCTTCCTTGGCTGTTGCCAAACTGAACCCAATGGGCTGCAGAAGGCAGAGTCATCTGTTTGTTCAGTCATGCTCAATGTAAACAATTCCATAGCATAAAAGATGCAATGGGAATCTAAGCACATCCTAGTGTGTACAGTACACACATACACCCACACACACGCACAGCTTTATCTGTGGCACAAACAAAATGCCACACACAAGGAGAAAAAAGAAATAAAAATAAATGCTACAGTTGGGCCAGAGACTGAATTCCAGCAAATTGATTATTAACCCAGATAGTCATTGAGACATTACCATTTTCTGACATTTGTGCAAGAGGCAAGGTGAATGCATACATATTAAAATGTTCACATTTAATGGGAAGGACCACGCTTAATGGCAGTCTAAAATGGAACCCATTTTTCAAGTATTTGCTTACAGATTTCTTTTCCCAAGAACTTTTTGTTGTTGTTTGTTTGCTTTTTCAGCTATTCAGAACAGTAAAGTAGCCCCCACCCCATTGTGCTACATGTCTCCTTAGCTCCAAACAAAAGAAATGTAATGACCAGCACTTTCCTTTGTTTTGTTTTTCTTTTTTCATTTGCTCTCAGCAAGTACACAAAGTCTTGCTGTAGCTACCTGTGGCAAGACACAGATGTTGCTGAAGTAAAGACAGTTTCTTTGGCCACTTTGTTCTCTTTAATTACAAGCAAGTCTCTGTCTTATGTGTCTACCACAACATCATCTCACAACCTGTACAGGTCAATGCCACGCTCATTTTTAGGACAGACGCGTCCTAGTAACTGTATTTGTTCAGTGGTCTGACTGATGTTGTTTGAGGAACAAATGAGGGTTTTGGTGGCACATCAGGTTTTAACGAGGGTGTCCTCTTTATTCCTGTACGAGGAAGAGTGCCATTGCTTGTGTAACTGCTTTGCCTGGACAAGGAAGGCTGGAGGTGAACGCTGACAGGCGTTCCTTGCATGTAGTCCATCTTTGTGCCTGCTGTGGGAGTCACATAACCCCCTCGATTAATACTGGGCTGTCTGGATAACAAAACACCATTTGGTGAGTTTAAGTTTTTAGGAAGGGCAGATATTGAATGCCTTTGTGAAGAATTTTTGTGATAACCTCTCTGCCTTTCCAAAGAGGTCATCGGTACTGCAGGTGTGGTGGGAACGTCCACTCGTTTTGTGGGGCTGTTTCTCGGAAGAGTTGATGGTGGAGAGTATAAAGATGCCTCCCTGTTGGGAACTTTAGGTGGGATCTCAGACATATTTCCCATTGGATCCAGCATTAAAGTCTGGTGGGCCACTTGAATATCTCCCATAATTGCTTTTGGATTACTAGTAGTTTCATTTAAGTGCTTCAGAAAATCATTCAGGGTGTTCCTGGAATCAACAGACCTCCTGTGGTCTCTTTTGCTGGATGGTTTTGTAAGTGGATGATCAATATGTTGCATCTTCTTGTCTGCCTTGTGCGCATTAGAATTTGAGAAAGACGTGTTGTAATCATGAGTAGCATTGGGAAGAACGATAGCACTAGGGATATGTCCATGACTCAGAGGAGAGTGAGGTGGAGGACTGGAAGGAAAAAACTGAGGGCTTTTTAGTGGGGTTTCCTTTCGTGAAGCATTGAGATTACTGTGTGCTTTGTCCGACTGACTTTTCATGGCTTGCAGAGTCTTTTGCTGAAGAACTGGTGTGGATTCAGGAGTGGGAAGCGCAGCTAATTCTGGAGGCTGGCCCCTGTGGTCCATCATCATGGACTTCATATCACCATTTGGTGGCAATTCCTTTCTGCTAGTCAGCAGGTTGGTGTAGAGTTTGGGCGAATCAATGTTTTGTTGGTACTCCTTGACAGGACTATCAAAAAGCCCGTTCAGTTTAGCAAAGCTCCCGCTGGAGTCCGTACAGGACTGAGCAGATTCTGCATCTTTGTGTATTTTCCTGGATTTCCGTACAAACACATCCCGATAACAGTACACGGCCACTCCCGCAATAAAGGCTCCCAGGACAAAAGCAGCAAAGACACAAGTGATTAGGACATTCATGTGTACCATTTGGTTGGACTCTCCTGATTGCACTTCCCACCTTACACCTGCAAGAGACATGCAGCGTATCATAAATTTACACATACATACTTAAAACCGATCTATTTCAGAAGTAGTAAGCCTGCCTTGCACAAGGACAGCAGTGGCCTTGAGTTTTTGAGCGCTCTGCCCCCTGTTCTCTGCAGTCCAGAGCACTGCTGCATGCTAATAATTTTATAAATAAAAAGGACCGAGTTAGCATTGATCAGCTCTATTTAGACTGTCTACTTTCTTTGGACAAGTTCTGATGCTTGTCAGAGCTTCGCTCCTTATACTATGTTCGGTTTGTACACTCTATGCTATCTGTTTAGCCTGTCCTTAAATTTCCTTTAAGGCTTACAAATACAGGGCCTGAATGCTATTAACATTAACGATTTGTGCTGGAAAATTGAGGTTAGAAGGTGCTACTGGGCCAGACAGCAATTAATAACTCATAGATGGATTTCTCTCTCAATTTTCTGCCCAACTCATAAATCAGTATCAAAAGAGAGACAGGATTATGCAAATGTTACATAGAACTGTATAACTTACATAGTGCATTGTTAAAACCACATCAATATAATATGGTGCAAAACTTGTAAACTAATCCATCTGCAGCTCGCTAGCCTTGGAATGGCACAGTTTGATAAGGTAAGCATACAATTTTTTAAGTTAAAGATTACAGCATTCTATTAAAGCACAAGTTTTCCTTTCTACTTATAGTCAATAACAAAAAAGAATACTTGCATAATATAGAAAAAACCACACCTTGCAAGGTTAAGTTACTATACAGTGTTAAAATCTAGAAAACTTTTTGTTTAGACAAGAGTTGAGTACTGGATTAGTTTGTGATTCACGTATTAACCAGCTCCCTTTGTTTCTTGAGATTTTTTATAGCAACCACAGACATCTTGCAGCTAAGATAATGTTAGTTCTTAATGGAAGTAATTCTGTTAACTGTCCCAAAGGACGTTCACACAAAAGAGCAAGACTGAAGCTACAGATTCATTTTTGTTAGAGGCAAGGCCTTTGAACATTGTTAACTTTCAGGGCTATAGATTTTAATGGTACAGTGCAGAAGAAGAACATGAGTAAAGTTCACTAATAGCTATGACACAAAATGTGATTCAGAACCAAGAGCAAATGATAACAAAAAAACTTAAAGCAAAATGGAAAATAACTGCAACAAATTAAAATGACAAATGCACTGCTATAATGGCTGATAGGAAACCTGATATGTTTTGGTGAATGGTAATAAAAATAGAAATGTTTTTTGGCTAGAGAGATTTTTCAGAATACAGAATTGTGCAAACATGCCTGTCACCCTGCTATTCTGTGCACTGATGAAGACTTCTTTTAAGTTTTCTTTATGGGGTTGGAAGCTTCTTGAGTCTTTGATTGACTGCAACAGTCCTGCTGAATTGAAATCTTTGTTGCCGTAAGAGCCTAATCAAAGCTTCACTTAGCTGAAAGAACTGCTACAGAAAGATGAATTACATGTGGTACATGTTTCTTTCTGTGTTCAGATTAAAAACTGTGTCTGTGTCTCCATGTACTGAGGAGATCATTTGTAATTGGATCCTCATATCCAGAGAATGGGAAATTCAGTACATCCTTACTCAGATCTGACCACGTTTTCACAGAAGTGCTGCAGGCAGGAGTAGTTTGGGATGTGCTCCACTTAAAACATGAATCTGTCATGGAGCTGAGTTTTGCCTCGGTTCCTCCCCTACTCATCAGCCCCCCCCCCAAAAATCAAAAACAAAAACAAAACAACAAGAAAATTCAGCTCTTGTAAGCAACTGCTCACAAGGACTAATATTCTTTTCCAAACTGGACTCCTTTGAAAACCACCACCAGAGGTGCAGATAGATTTTTTTTTTTCAGTGCATCCACTGATTTTATGGGAGTTTTGGAGCACCCCAACACTGAGATGCTGAGCATCTGCATGTCCCCATTATAAGCTCTAAGCAGCACTCTGTATGCTGGTTAAAGAGGTATGAGAATCATGATTGCACTGTCTGCATATTCACAGGAAATGGGTATGAAGTATAGCCCAACAATCATGGCTGTCACGTTTAAACCTTAGAAATGCTGAGACTATCAGGTTTCCATTCAGCTGCAATGTATTCCCTGGTAAGGCCTTACCCTTTGGGACACCTGATAATGGATCAGAATAATCAGAAGTGTTTGGGTCATCTTGAACTACAAATTTCCGAGAGCCAGTCACTTTAGGTTTCCAGGAACCAATCACTCTAGGTGATATAACTGGGATACTTGCCATTGTGGTAATGGAAGCTGAGGAGAACTTCATGTCTGTGGTGGCAAACAGATTTTATTAATGTGTATTACAGTCAGGCTTTCCTCACTGTTTCACGGTATTTCTAAGCTATAGCTGCAGACAGCTTTTAAAGGGAGGTTACTCGACAGAGCAAATGCAGCCCACGGAAGTACAGAGGGCTGATTAAAATCAATTGGTTCAAAACTTTTAAGTATGACAAAAATACATTAAAACATCAACAGCTGCTAGCCAAAAAGCCAGAGAAGTCAAACATGAAAGCAATGCAAAAGTTAACGTAAGCAACTGGTGGAGATGAAAAGCAGAACTGACTCTACTTAATTGCTATACTGTTCACTGGAGACAACATATTCCATTACCTTCTACACATCTTAAAAAAAAATTACTTAGAAATATACATGCTTACTACAGGTTACTCCTCAGAAACCAGATCGGCTCCATTAGTGCTGCTACAGTACACCAGGAACTGCTGAATAAGCCATTTCTTGAGGGACGATGAAAGGAATGTTTTTAACCTCTATTTTGTAATGGCTCCTAAGGAACAGTACTGTATAGATCTTGGCTTCTTTGTAGTACACTTACTGAACAGAATCACTATTGCCTATGTGAAAATGCACGAGGAGGAAACAAATTGGGTTTACAATCCAAAGACCACTTTGCACACTCAAGTATTTTGTGTTTACTGTCCCAGGAGGTCTAGGCATGAATGGCTGCAGCTTAGAATTCTGACAGTACTCCAAAAGCACGCTCAATCAGGACTTGAAAAACAGGTTAAATTGTAGCTATTGTAAAAGACCAGGTTGAAAATTTGCTTGATAAGCATTTCCAAATGACACTGTTTTGTTTTGCTTTCCTAATTGAATCTCTAAATTACATTATGGGTGTGTATATATATATATATATATATATATATATATATACACCTTTGGAAGATACGTGTCTCAGACATTGCTTCAGATTACAGAAATATAATCAGAAACTAAAACAAAAATAATTTGCAACACTTCTACAAACTGAGCATATAAAGAGATGCTTTTCAGATTTGCCAGTCTGGAATGTGCCCTTAGTTTGAAAACACAGACCAAGTTCCAGGTGTAAACAAACACTAGAAAAATCAGGGCTCAGTCTTGTTCCTGTTGAAGTCAACAACAAGGTTCTGCTTTTGAGTTCAACAGAGGAGCACTGGGTCCTGACTCCTGGAACACACCAAGGGCTGACAGCAAAAACACTGTTAGAAAAAAATCACTGAAAGTAGAAGGGATATGAAAGTCCATTTGACAACAATGCCTAAAATTTTCTAAGCCACCTTTTTCTACACAACTTCTCATTAAGCTAGACAGTTTGTGATGTTATATTTTTTTCCATTAGCACAAACTACTTAAAACATTTTAAAAATATAGAAAATACACATTATAGACAATGTGTATTTGTGCCAAAAGCTTGCTGGGAAAGGAGGAAGGAGAAAAGGAGAGGTAAGGAGGAAGATGATGAAATTCTGCCATTCATCTACTAGAGATGACCAACAGGGGCATTCACAAATGCATGGCTGGGGATACAGAGTAAAGCTTAGTGGACTTTCGTGCAGTGAAGATGTCATCTATGTTAATCAGGCTCTTTAATAAAAGATGTCTCAATAAATAATGAGCTGTTAACATGCGACTACACAGGGTGAAGTGCTGAGTGAGAAGAGTCTCACTATCTTTACCATCAGTGGGAACATGAGTAAAAGCACAAAAATGAAGGATTGCCAACTGTGCAAAAGGAAGGAAAAAAGGGCTGAAAATGCTGAACTGAAGGAAAGTAAAGGTCATTAATTCAAAAAATTAAAAAAAACTAACCAGATGTTGGGTCCCCAAATATTTTGTAATCTGGTGTAGCTGTAGTAGGCAAAATTTCTAAAAGAATTAAAGGAACAAGTAATCAGTAAAAAGTAACAAAAAGAAAGCAAAAGATCTCAGACCTGAGTGACGGGAAATAAAAACTAAAATATTACTACTTTTAAAAAATAAATTCTTCAATACTTTCCTGTAGACCCCAAATAGTTGCAAATCGGTGAAGGAGAAGAAAGAAAACTCTGCCACACAGGACCAAAAAAGCTCAGCTTTGTGAACATTCACAGTCACACCAGGTGATGCGTTCATGTTACTGAAAAGCTCATAATAAATTTACCAGCTACAGTGAAGTGTGGCCACAGACTACTGCTGAGACATTACAAATGAAAAGCAATGGCTATGTCTTACCATGGCAGTCCCCAAGCTGTGCTGTGTTGCCATATTCCACATCTTGCACATATCCTCCAGTGCTGTGGTTGTATGAAACAAACAAAGAGAACCTGCAATTAACAGTATTAATAGGGAAACAAATGGTGATTTTTTTTTTTCTGGAAGCAAGAAATTGAATCATACTTGTTCTGTCACCTTGGAGAGGCAAGAACAATAGCGTAAGACCAAAAAACATGTTTTACAAAATATACAAGTTAATTATACCTGGGCTTTAACACTGAATATACGTGCTCATGCTAGGAAACCAAAAAGATCATATTTTCTTCATAGCAAACTCACTGGATCTTCTACATTGGGCGTCCTCTTGGTTTTGGGTACAACTATGCAATTATACTGGCCCTGCTACAAAGGCTTCATTTTAAGATACAGCTGCTAATGCACTCTATATTACTGACTTGATTTGTGCAAAAAGCCTTTGACATGTATATACATCACCCTAACCTCAGTGTGGAGGCAAAATCTTACTTTTTTTCCAAGTCTGAAACCTGTGTTTTCCTATTTGCAATTGACTGTGAGCATGCCTGGGAGGAGATGGTGTGTACTGCCCTGTCTGAACTGCACAGGTTTACAGGCAGCAATCTGTTGACTGCCTGCTTCCAACATCTCATCCTACAAGTCTGCTTGTCCTCTCACACGCACACACACATGTGAAACTCCCACTGAAGTCTTCACCTACAGATTGCATAATTAGGTCATGTTCTCTTTACATGTATAGTATCTAGGAAAAACAGCTCTAGGAAAAATGGAGATTTATTAATGAAGTGCCAAGAACAGGCATAGGATACAGCCCTGTGTAGTCTATAAATACATAGTAGAGATGTTGGCCTAATTTGAAAAGTAGTACTTACGGCATGCCTGGTGTCACTCTCCCACACACCTCGTGGTCTAACCAGCCACAGTATGGATCCCGAGAAGCAATACATGCCCTTGCAAGAGAAAAAAAAACAAAAAATCATGCATTTATTTTACTTCCTTCTTTGAGGGTGTTGGCACCCCTCCTTTAAGGGGAGTTCAGGAATGGGGCCGTACTTTTTACATGACCCGTGACGCTCACACCGGCTCAGAGGAATTCTAATGACACAGCTGGAGAACGCCACAAACAGAGCATGGTGGTCTCTATCCAACTGAAGGGAAATGACTCTTCTGTCATCCTCGTTCTCAGCATTACACCTGGTCAGCAAAAATAATGGGAAGCTGTTGTTTTACAACTGCAGTACTTTGGTCAGAGTTTACATTGAAAACTATTTATTACAGTCCATGTAGATACTGAAATTAGACTTCTTACATATATGAATGTAACTTACTACTCTCTGCTGAGTGATTTGCAAACAGACCTATGGGTTATCAGATGCTGGCTTCTGTCTCTCATTTACAGCCAGGTAAACTGTTTTGAACATGTGGGGAAAACACTTTTTTTTTTTTTTTTTTGGTTCTCACAGTTGGCATAAATATTTCAACAGCACAGAACAAGAGTTCTAACTGGGTGCCAGTCTAACTGGAATGCTTCCACTCCCAAATTCTTCACTCCTGAATAAACAAGTTTACAATGATTAGATACAGTTTATATATTATTGGTTACTGTTGAGAAATACTCAAGATAAGCTCTCATCATTTCTTTTGAACAGCAGCAGATTGTTCTGATGTTTGACATTCAGGAAGAAGTGTATTTGTAAAAGAATTAGACTGTATCACTGACGTCACTACAGTGGAATTGTGATGTTCACTCAAGCAAAATGGCAAATAACCAAATATTTTCAGGTTATTCAACATGAGAGACATTGTGAAATGACAAACAAGCAATGAAGTTGGCATTAATGAATTAGTTTTGGTTCACTATCATTTTTGTTTACCTTGGTACTAAACTAGATAAAAAGCTACATATTTCAGGTGTTCTCATAATACTTACTTTGCGTGGTTATATGCTTCAATCTCTTCCAGTAACACACTGTCATTCAAAGAGAAAGGTCTGGTCTTTGCCAAGATTTTAAGTACTACTCCTGCTTCAGAGCCAACAAATATGACTGTGTAGTTCTGATGTGGTCCAGCAGCGTGGTCTACAGCAATTGCTGTCAATCTGTATCTATCAAGGCCAAAAGACAAATCATTAACAAACAGCGTCCTTTCTTCTTTTCACATGCTTCATTTTTTGAATGATGTCATACCTGACGCGTGTTTTGGTAAACCAAGGCTCCTCAATGATGGAGGGAACAGCTGAATCCATCAAAGGATGAGATTTGATGAAGGACAATGTTTCGTCTGGGAAATCAATGGAGGTTTTGTAAGCTTCTGCTAGGCCATGTTTTGCACAGCAGCCAGGTCTGAAAGGAGAACAACACTGTTTTTTCTCCTCTTGGTATTTCAGTTAATGAGAGAAGGCAGCCTGCTAATGAGCATCCTTATGGTTGAAGAGTAAAGCTCTGCTTGCCTTATTTTTTTTTTTTTAACTAATACAACACTCAAGAGTGCAGCTGATTTAAAGTATCTCTTTAAAAGGACAACTTCATAGTACCATGAGGAAAAACTTTTTACCTTGGCTTTGGTACCTTGTCTTCAGGTACAGCTGTCCAAACAGAGTCAGGAGTTTTTTGTTCTTTAAATCTCCCTTTGAAGACCTTCTCAATGTCATCCATGCTGAAAGCACACACTGCTGAACCAGGGATGCTGTAAAATAAGAAAAAGAGTCGCAAGAACTCAGCCTACAATAGCACCAATCTCAGTGCAAGAGAGAACCAGAGAACTACCTTTGATGTAAAGTTGCTCATCTCTCACCTGTTGAGCTGTGTAGTGAATACACCGACGACCGTGGGGATTCCATTGATTTCTATTATGTCTGTGATAGACTGCAGAACATCAAAGTAGAAGAACGAATCCCCAGGAACGGAGCAGTTGAGCCGAGCTTTCAGAAAGGATGTCCAATGTTTTTCCAGGACTCTCTGGGAACCCCCCATGTCATTTTTGCATATGCGTGCCACACGGGAATACACGGCCTGCGAAGGGCGGAAAAATGGAAAAGGAAGGAAGGGCTGAGAGATGCAAGGGCAAAAGTGCTTGTTTCTGAGCCCTTAATAAAAAACTGCAGATAATTTTAACAGGATACAGTTGCCACTTATCTGTGCAGAAAGGAAGAAAGCAAACGATGTTTAGCTGCTAGTGCATAGGCATCTTAATGCATCGCCAAGCAAATGCAACTCCGCCAGCTTGTCCCCACCTTTTTTCCATTCAAAATCATATTGTTAGCGAGATTTAAAGACTTTAATTAATCACGTGTGAAGAAGTTAATAATTCATTATAGAATATCCTTCCACGGTGAGGCATTAGCATTATACTCTGCAGTGGTATGACTGAATTATTCAATATCTACAGACATTAGAGAAACTTCTTTGAAACTCTTCTTTTGTGTTCTTTTGTTTCTTTTATAAGCATGGAAAAAAAACCCACCCAGATATTCCATTAACTGTCACATGTGTTAAGGCAACGGCTACACCAAAAGATACCTGCATAGAGCTCTCCTAGCTGCAAGGCATGAAGAATACCAATAACTTTTTGGTAGAAGAATGCACTGTTGTGTTTTTTTTTCTCTGCCTGTAAACTGTAATTTTGGAATAACTGCATAAATTTGGTTCTACAGCCTTATTTCACATTGTAAGCTGTATTTGTTACTGCTACTTTTTTGATGATCTAATTCTGCCAAGGCTCATGAGAGCTTGCTGGAAGGATACCCACCTTGCCTAAATTATTGTGCTCTACAGCAATTTCTCGAAAGAAGAAATACACGTAGTTCCCATATTCTATGGCATGGAGAAAGTGTGGCTCTGTAATAAAGAGCAAGGAAAAAGTTACTTCAGAGAACTGTTCGGTCAGCATACAACACTGGCTGCACTGTGCAACTCAGTGGCTTCTCCCAAAGGTCCATACCAGCTAACATTGCCTCCATCCCTCCGACACTTCAGGATGTCCAAATATGAGTGCACTCATATGAACCATAAGGCTTTTAGTGTTGGCTAATAGACTATAAGAAGAGGCTTCAAAGGAACTGCATTTCAGCTCAGGTATCACTCATTGATGCGTTTAACAACAAAAAACTGCTTTATTGGTTATTAGGCCCTTTCTTACTGTGATCATGCTACACTGAAAGCTGCATGTTTGCTATGCTGTGGCATGTGTGCAAAGCACGCTGGCTGTGAATTATCTGACCTGTGTGCTGCTGAAATTACATTCACCATGTATATGGGAAGATACTCCCCCAGATTACCTTTTATCCATTTGGAATCATACTTAATTGTTCTTAGGGCAGATCCATCTCCCATGCTGCGATAAATAACAGCATCACTTGCCAGGAAATCTGCTACTGTTGCTGAATACAATTTTCCATCTAAAACAGAAGTTGAAAATGTAGTATTAAGAGGTCTTTAGTAATCTACAGAATTCTGACTAGTCTGTATTCCCCCCGCCCTTTTTATTTTACTGCCATTCTTCCCCAAATTGATCTAACCTATTTATTAACAGGTCAGCTTCTAATCCTTTGGAGGCCCTTTAAAAAATTTAAGAGCAGAGGCACCTTGACACCTTTAGCTTTCCTGTGCTAGCTTTAAAAGCTCCCTGGCTCCTTTAGTGTCATTAATCATTTAGACTCATTACAAGCAAAAGTTCTTACCAGCAAAGAGGGCGACATTGGTTTGTCTGGCATCAAATGGGCATCTTGCCAAACCACTAATTTCCTCCCCATCATAGTCTAAGGTACTCAGCTAGAGAAGAAAAATAAATGGGTGACACTGTCATTTCTGTTTCGTATACTGGCAAAAAACATAACATTGTCTTTTCACTAAACTTAATTTGGCAAATTGGCTTCTGTCTGGTTTTATTTCACCTTGAAACACTCTCCAGTCACACTGGCTAGCTATTTGCAACAGCATAATTGGGGCAAGCAAAACCAGCAACACCTTAATGACATATTCAATATTCTTACCCGATAGTATCTGCACATAGGATTAAATGCATTTGTTCCACAGACAAACACCATCTCGTCATTTCTTGGAACAAAGACTTTAATGAAGTTATGGCATTCATCCTGAAAAGAGATTTAAAATGTATTAATCGCATTTCTGAATATATAATTCACATTTCTGTATGACAATGCATGGATAAACTTACTTTATGTTTTCCTTTCATAGCACAGTTCTCTCTGTCCTGCTGCCTTGACCTCCATGTCAATTTCTGTTCAAATCAGAAAAGAAAATTTCATTTTCATTTCAAAAAAAGCCCTGCAAAAGGGAAAAAGGGAAGGAAAAAGGGAAGGAAAAAACAGGCCTCCTTTGCCGTTCTTTTATCTACTCACCCTGCTTGGAGTAACTTCTGATTTTGGAACTTCATTTAAGTTTACAGTGTAAACTTGATCCCTGTTTGCAAGCAGTAAAAAGACACAAATCAATTCATTAATTAGTTAGACTTAGTTTTGATAAATCTATTTGGTTAGACGAGAAGTTTTTATGAAATGCTTATGGATTTTCTGTGTGCAACAAATGTGAGAGGTTTGGACATGGGCACAGGGCGCTGGTGACTCTTGTTGGTGTGGTCCTTAGATAGCACTGACACTGTCCAGTTCTTACTCTGCCTTTCCATTATGCTGAAGACTAATCCAGACTCTAAACATTGAAGTGTTTCATACTCATTTCCTGCGTCCCTGATGTGTCAGTCCAAGTTTAACATAATCAGGAGAGGTTTTTATCAGGGCAGGAATATAAAAGAGGGAAAAGAGTATTTGATCACTGGGTTTAGCGTGACTACAGTAACTGCAGCCTTCAAATCCAATTTCCATGCACTGGTCAAAGATATGGCGTATTTCTCTGGGAAGTTCTCCCCCAGTTCTAATTTTTATCATATTCTGCAGATTTTTCTAAATGAATTTTACACATTAATGCAAAACCAGAAGAGAAAAGAATTTTAATCTAATGAACTGACTGAAGGAAAATTACCTGCCAGCGATATAAAGTGTGTCTCGAATTTTCAGCATCAGTTGGAAGTCCAGTCTGTGCTGAGATTCATTGCCTGAAGGGCGTCCTCTAAATACTGGATATTGCCTTGAATCTGCAAGTAAAAGTGGGCTACACCATCACTCAGGATTATAGAGCTAAAGAATCAATATATGGCATTGATTAGCTGTATATACTAGGTGTAGAAGGGTTTAAACTAAATTCCTTGAGTAATGTCTTGAATATAAATGAAAAAAAGATGGCTAATGTCAGCAAACGTTCTTTTTCCTGAAGTTATTGCTGTATTTCTGATTGCTTTTTTAAGAAAATGATTAAGTGTTCTATTAAAGATACAAAGCCAGTAAACACATTTCAATTTGAAAGGAAACAGATCTTTTTCTTAACTTAACTTCCCAAGGATTTAAAAAAAAAAAAAAAAAAGCAAGCCCTTCCCCAGTGGCTGGCACCATTTGCAGATTACTTACAGTGGTAGTCAACAATGTTAATAGGGTCCTCATCTTCAGGAAAGCTGACAGCTCGGCACTGGGACAGACTCATTAGCATCACAGAGGCGCAGAGCAGAGGAAGCCTCATGGCTGGTGAACGATGGGTGCTGCCTTCCTTGAGACACCTTTAAACTACCTGAAAACAGGAACAGGGTCGTGAGATTGCAGCAGTGCAGGACAAGCACTGTGACTTCCTACTGCAAATGGTGCATCTCCTTTGCATTTGAGCACTGGCACCAACAGTGTGCTTATGAGAGGCTCCTGTGCGCACACTGGTGGAAAACCCTGCATGTCACATCCCTGCTCAAAGCTGCTCTGAAACATCTGGGTGTTTGCTAATTTTTAGGTGGATTTACAGGCATTTCTGAAGAAGCTGATGATTGCCAGCCCATTTAATTCACGGGAATAATAAACAGAACATGCAGGCTGCTGACCTGGCAAGAAAAATTGTCAAACTTCGGATTAGAATTTTAATTAAACTGCAATCTCTTTCCATCCCCTCTATCACCGAATGTCATCCAATAACATCCTTTCCCCATAAAATGCCTAAATCTTATCCACAAAAAGTCATGACACACGCAATCTGTCTGAACAGCCATTCCATGTTTTAAAATTATTGCTTGTTTCTAGGCTGTGCCATCACAAAGCTAAGCCTAACATGCTCATTGCAAAAGCCTTTCTATCCGGGACCAGATGCCTGGTGTTGTGGTCCACACACGTGCACAGTAAATGCACAAATGCTGCCTTGGTAGTGCAACAGGATTTGATGCATGATATGCAAGTGTGGCAAAGAAACTCCAATCATGGTGCTGTATGGGCTGCCTAAGATCCTGCTTTCCCCCACTTCCAACCACTACCAAGAAAAGCTTGCAACTCACCAGCAGCTTTCAGGGTTTGCTTTGTTTGCTTTTGCTTGTTTGGTATATGCTCTATATATTACACAGCACATATTGTGATAGCAGCACAGCATTATACAGCAAAGTTTTTAAGAGGGAAATGGAAACATTGCTTCTCCAATTAAACTGCAGAGATATTTTAGTGAGCAGAACTCAAGCTGCAATTTGGGTAGGATGCAAGAAAACATCTCAAAGTGAAATACGATCTGTAACAACCACAAGTGGTCTGGGCAGGGGTTATATTTCTCATTAGAAACCTGGCAAAGGGAGTACTAGTCCCTCCTCCAACCTTTTGGAAGCATCCATTCAGCCCCGATTCACAGGTCAGAGCTTTGAGTCACCACTCCAATGCCATGCAGTTGCTGGAATCAGTTATTAAATGCATTCTCTAAACAGAAAAAAATTAAAAAAAATTTAAAAAAGCCTTTCAATTTTAGCATTAAAATTGCTGTGAGATGTATCCATTGCCAGCACAAAGTGCCAGGCCTGATCCAGCAAAGCACTTAAGTATTAATCATTTAATAATTTGAAAAGCAATTAAAAAAAACCCCTTCATAACAACACTTAACCTTTTAGTAATGTTTACTTGGGTTGAGAAAACTGTATTTGTTAATTAATCCTACAGCTGGCTAGGGGCAAGGCTCCTTCCATCCAGAGCTGCTGAGCTCTCCGAGTTCAGGTCAGGCTGCGAGGAGACCAGTGGCAGTGCAGGCGCTGTTTGGTGAGGGCAGTGTGACTGTGAGGTTGTCTGAACGCCTGGCCATCACAGACTGACCTGAAAAGGAGCATTTTCCCCTGTTAATGATATTCCTGTATCCCAGGTCCACCCGTCTAGAACGGATGGGCTGTGCTCTCACTCAAGATTGATGAGTGCAGTGGTTAATAAACACTAATGATTCCTGGCACTTTCCCTCTGCTCCTCCTTGTCCTGACATGGCCTCTCTAGCTGAAGCATCTTGCATTACATTACTAATGAGCAAACTTAAAACAAACTGGAATTAATAACGTTACTCAAATTAGTTCTTTCTTGCAAAAGCACATTTCAGCAAAGTCCTGCAGCACAGCGACTCCCAGACACAATAACAAATCATTAGTGGTTACATGGTCCCTTTTTTGGAGCAGACTCCAAAAATCTGCCCCATTGCTGTCCCAGGGAGAGGAGAGGCAGGAAGGCACCTAACTGGCACTTGCTGGGCAGGAACATCTATCCAGTGCTGAGTAAAAGCCCTCCCTGAAGCCTTGCTTTCTTAGAGAATGAACACAAGCAGGCACAGAGCAAGATGGTCTCCCAGCCATGGAAACTTAGTTAGCATAGAAGATGAGGTGGTTCATGGCTGCACACTGTGACTCAGACACCTTATCCTGGCTGCAAAATGTATACAGCCTGGAAGTTGTACAACTTCTGCTAGTATGGGCATATATTAGGAAGAGGTTCTTTATTTCCTCTTTCCTCCCAGCATCTCATCAAGGAAGCATTCAGTGGGGGCAACAAATTTGAAACTTGCATGAAATTTCCTTACAAAAGCAAATACTGTGTGCTGGTCTCAGAAGGCGGCTGAGAACAAAAGGGCAGTTAGCTGCATACGAGTCACTACAGCCACGGCCTAAAAATACCACTGTCACAAAACCAGAAAGGAAACAACCAAAGCATCAGGTACACCAAGAGCGAGACTGTTCTCTCAGATCGGGTCACAATTCAGCGCGCTGTAATCCCAACTTGTAGTCCTCAGAAAACAAGGCAAACCTCCGTAAATGTAAAACCATGGGATGTGTTTCCCCAGAGACTGCATCAGGAACTGAAACAAACCCACATTTATGGATTCCTCGAGAAAAAACCCTGAAAACTCTGAACATACACCAGATATGAACTGTAAAAATGCAGAAGAGGTGGTAACACTTACGTACAGAACTGGATGGGGTCAGCAGCCCATACCCAGCCAGGTCAGCTCAGGTTTCCTTAATGTTTTGCTCATTAAATTATCTCCAGAAAATGAACAGTACCCTGATTTCTAACACACTGACAGAAAGGCACCTGCTTTAAGAGGCATTTAAATGCACCTTTTAGCTGGCTGGACACAAACTCGAGATCAGAACCACTGCAAAGATAATGAACTTGAAGAGCAGCTGTTCTGCAGATAATCAGAGAATCCCTTGGAACAGGACTTTATGACAGCCAGGTGTGTGCTTCTGGTACGCTCAGATATGCTGGTGTGAAAGACATAATTCCTGTTTCAGTCAAATCTATTATGGAAGTCACTACTGTGGACTACAAATAACAAGTAAGTATCTCTTTGGACCACAACAGTTGATTATGAAACGCTGGCAATGCCGACCCTCAAGAAAATGTAGCAAACTATCATACTCTGGGTCTGACTGTTTTTCCGCAGCCAGGATCCAGACCAGTTTCTAATTAATTTCTCTTATAAATGTTAGAAATGCTAGGAAATAATTCATGGCAAATGCAATGTTTTGGAAATTACCACATTGCTATCCCTGTTCTGCAGTTGGGCAATCGAGTCACAGACCAGTGCTGACATTTGTGACCAAGGCCAACAACAAGATCAAGCGAGCAAGGCGTTCAAAGCACCTGAGTTGCTCTGGGTTGCAAGCACTGCTCTTTCTGCAGCATGGGAGACTTGGCCACGGGCACTGAGAGAGGAAGGCAAGGAACAGATCAGAGACCTTCCGGCATCTGCTCTGTGCTACTGCTTATCATGTCTGCAAATACAAAAGAACAGAGGTAGCGATGTTAGCTGCTGGGAGAAGCCCACACCGGTGCAGAGGGAGCAGCCTGAGTGAAACGAGCTTCAGGCTGAGCGCTGCTAGGCAAGAGGAAGGCCAGAAGTGGGCCCAGATGCCTACAGTTCCTATGCCTGGCACCCTTCAATCTCAGATACGAGTCCTGTCCTTCAACTCTGACTGGGGGAACCCAAAGGAGGAGGGTATCGCTTCTATTAAAATATGAGCCGTTCCTTCAAACAATCACACATGAAGGGGAAGAGGCCGCTGTTCCCTGCCCATTAATCTCTGCAGCCTCTGACAAGGCGCGGGTGACACTCCATCAGTCAGCTCTGCGTGCGCTGCCACGTAGGAGGAGGGGGAAGGGAAAGGGCACTCAGCCAGCTGGAGAGAAGCTGCACAAAATAGCTTCAACCCAGACTGATGCAATATCTTCTATTTGCTCAAAACAAAATTATAAGTCTCCTTAACACAATAAACGTTTCGCAAAATGCTAAGCACAGATGGGAGCGTGGTATGGCAAATCCAGGCAGAAGTTTGAGATAGGTCAGAATGGAAAATATATCTTGAAAGTTACTTCGGGAGAGGTTGATGAGGCAAAAGAGAACAGGCTGCAATAAAAAACAAGCTGAAAAACAGACACATAACACAAAGAGGCTTCAAAGATTGCACTGCCTCCCTTCCCACAGGCTGCAACCAGGCTCCCAGGTGAGATGCAGCACCTCCTTGGCACCTGCAGCCATGTGCTAACAGTGATACTGAGCACCACACAGAGTGGCTCCGTGAGCTCAGTCACGTTTGGAGACATAGCTTCCCTCAGTCCCACAGGGCTGTGGGTGCTGACTAAGCAGGAAATCCCCACTGTTCTGTGATCCTTACCCTGCATGAGAAGCTCCCTACCGGCACCTCTGAAGGCATGAACCAGCCTTAGAATCATAGAATCACCAAGGTTGAAAAAGACCTAAAAGATCACCCAGTCCAACCGTTCACCTATTCCCAATAGCTCCCACTAAACCATGTCCCTCAACACAACAGCCAGCCTTTCCTTGAACACCCCCAGGCTCGGTGACTCCATCACCTCCCTGGGCATCCATTCCAGTGCCTGACCACCCTTTCTGAAAAGTAATACTTCCTAATGTCCAGCCTGAATCTCCCCTGCCGTAGCTTGAAACCATTCCCCCTGGTCCTATCACTAATGGCACGAGAGAAGAGGCCGACCCCCAGCTCACTACAACCTCCCTTCAGGAAGTTATAGAGAGCAATGAGGTCTCCCCTGAGCCTCCTCTTCTCCAGGCTGAACATTCCCAGCTCCTTCAGCCTTAATGACATGGAACCTTCTGCAAGTTTGAGAATGAGACCACTCTGCCAATAAGGCAGAAGTTAAAGAGAAGTCCTTCACTAATGCCTGCTCACAGGTGCTCAGGAAGTTTCTCATATCAGTGCCTTGAAGCTTTCTGATCACAAATAAGAGCTCTGTTGGCTGGGTGAGAACAAGTCACAGACAGTTCCTCATGTAACCAAGTAAGTTATGCCAGTCTCTAAATGGGAACCTACCAGTCTTCATCACCTCCCTCCTAAAATTTGTGCATCCCAAGGACTAGTTAGGTTAAAATAATAAGCCTCAGGGCTTATCTTTTGATGTTCAGATCACTCATGTGCTGAGAATCACAAGCTGCAAAGGGCCTGGTTCAGATGCGCTGGCAGGGATTTGTGCGTACGGGAGCAAAGCTGTGCAGGTGGCTCACTGCTGGTGGGACCTGCTGCCAGGTGGGAGGAGGCGCAGACGCTCGCTGGTAAGGTGCTCTGCCTTCACCAGCAGCAGTGAGGAAAGGCAGGCAGGCTCTTGCTGAACTTGTCAAACGAGTCCATCTTTTTGGGAGATGAAACGTTTAGCACAAAACACAACCACTGTGCAGGCCTTCTGTAGAGCCCTGAGCCCACTGTAAAAACGCACACGCAGGCACCACGGATGTGCCACATCCCTCAGCCAGGCAGGGCCCAAAGCATCTGCAGTGCTGCCACTCGAGGGCCTCGCAGGGCAAAGTGTGCTGGTCATTAGAACAGGAAAACAGCAATTTTGTACGATCTGAGCCAAAATATATGACCAACACGGCCTAGAGTTGCAAGGCTTGAACTCTTCACAAAGGCAGAAAAAAATTCTTTGTCATCTCTCTATTTTTACTCCCTCTGTCTCACTGTGTCAAATTCTCTTTTGTTTACATACCAGACAGCTCTCCACATAAAATGCAACAACAGTCTTATGAATCCGTGTGGGTATATAGATGCAGGTATGTGAGCAGTAGGGGATCATTCTCTCATTTCAGGTCATATATACACACAGATTTTCTAATGATGCAATTGCAAGTTGTTTTTTCAGATGTGTTCTTTTGTAAACATGTTTCTGTTAATGAAGGCTGACTTCAGTAACATCCTGCAGGCACTGCTTGACACAGAGATTTAATGTACATTTAAATCTAGAGATTTGCTATGATGTGGTAAATCCATATTGTGGAGCTTGGTGACAAATTGCTTCAGCTAATTATCAAATAACACAGGAAAATATTTGTGGTTGTAACAACAGAAGCGTGATTAAATTATTACCGATGCCCCTTTAAAAACTTACAGCATTGCTATGTATAAATAGATAAGAAAAAACGTTTCTGTCCTACAGAAGCGCACTCAGCTTGTAACCTGTGCTCTATGCCACCTGTACTCCTTACAACAGTCTTAACATCTGATTCTCTGAAGAAAAATCCAGGATGTTTGGAGCTATGACATTAATTGAGCGCAAAAGTGCAAATAGCAAGTCTGTTATTTTAAGATAACACAACTTCTTTTAAGGATTTCTGCATTAGCACCTCTTGATCTATGTCTAAGTAGAAAAAAAAAAAAAGGTTTAATATTTAGCGATGAAACCCCAACTACTGAGCATCACAGCTTTCATCTTAATTGGCTTATGGCATTGCTGGTTACACTCCAGTTGTTTGCAGGCTTTCAACATTACAGAAAGCACACCCCTCTCCTCTGAACAAGCTGACAACACTTGCAAAATGGATAGGGTGACTTTTAATGATGCAAATGCTTAGTGGCTGATTAGGTGCACGTTGAGGGCTAAATTGTCTTGTGATTAAAAATTTACTTGAATGCAAGATAGTTTCAGCTGGAAAGGAAATAAAATGCTGAGCAAACCATAAGTGATTGCTTCAATTATGTTTATTTTAAGTTAATTTTTGAGAGTGAATGTTAACTACCTTTCTTTACCGGGGTGATACAAAAGTCCTCCAGCTGCAAACAACCTTTGATTTCAGCTGATATCTACGATCAGATCTGCTGTCTGTTGTGCAGAACTCCTGCAAGCACACGCTCCCTAGAAAGTGTGCTGGGGTTGAGCTGCAGGCGATAAAGCACAGGCACCTCAGCTCACACCCTGCTCTGGATTCACCACTTCAGCAGGCCTTGTGTTCTATCAATTCAAACTGCTTATACCCAGCTGAGACTGCCTGAGCAAAGGCTGCATTTATTCACAGAAGCATTCAAGGAAGGGTGCAGAGGAGAGGGATACTGGGGTTTGTGTGGCACCCTCTGCACTGACCCCATTAATTCCAGTCCGTGGGCAGAACTGGCAATGCAAGCTCCAACCCCAAAGCACAGAATGCAATGCCATCCCACTGGGGCAGGCGGCTGCAGCCCATCAGGCTGGGTGTGCTGCCAGCCCACAGCTGGGCATGGGGTGTCAGGCATTTTCTGTGTGCTTTTGAGTCTGAAATCTCAAATTGTGAGTTTTTATCCTGAAAACTGGAGACATCTCAAACTGAAATGGCAAAGATCTCATTACTTATAGTACATACAGGCTTGGACAGAGGTTAGAAACAAAGTGCCCCGCAGAACCTCAAACAAAACCCTAAGCCTAGACCAAAGTATCACCTATTCCATTCTCTAGGAGTCTGCTACAAACGTGGGTGAGAGCTGAAGGGAAGCAAGAACCCTCTATGCACACAGGCCGATGTGACTGACACAGCAAGGCTGCCACTCCTTTCAGCACCATTAGGCAGTGCCTGATAAGGAAGTGCTGGGACAGGTAGGAGCCAGTATGCGCAGGTGTGGGCAGTGAAGGTCTCAGCCCTGACGTGCATGAGCACATGATGCCAGAGCTCCTTCACCCAGAGCAACTCCAGTGTTGGGTCCTCTAAGGTATCCAGCTAACAGGTCCTGCCCCAAACAATGCTGGCATCAACCTCACTCCAGAAAGCATCTCCTCTTCCCATCAGTGCTCCCCATGTGGAGTGTTGCCGTGTTGCACCTCGCTGGGCATGGGTCTGCTAGCTCAAGCTGCTGGGCAAAGTGGCACTGCTCACATCAAAGAGAAGGTAAATGGCTGCTGGAAAATGGGAGGGGAGAGGGAGACTATCAGCTGGCAAGAATCACCATCAGAGCATCCTAAGCACCACACTGGTATTATCAGTATGCCGGAGCAGCCAGCCAGCCCTGCCTACAGGAATACTGACTCTAGAGACCAGTGAACAGGAGGGTTTTAGCCAGCCTTGGTTTTTCTGCATGGACAAGTATGATAGCTGGCCACCCGGTTCCCTCTTTGTACATGCAGAGCATGTGCTTTGCCACTTTCCTGGCCACAATCAATTATGTGTATAAATGCAGGCATGGAAAACCAGAGGAAGCCTGAGCTCAAAGTTACGAATACTATTATCTTGTTAAGCATTAAAGATTAACTAACAACAGTCAAAGGATGTGTTATGAAACGTCTTTCCCAGGCTGAAAAGCAAATAAAGGGAGAGTTTTGTGTTTTCTCTTCTCAAAAGCAATTCAGTATTTAGAATAATTGTTTAAACTGCTACTTTTATTTACTATAATATCAAAATGCAGCCCCTTGCCACGTGACTCTTCATATTTTCATTTGAGATGCTGTGCAGAAACACATGGAAATCTGGTGAAGGCAAACCAATTTTAGAACATGTTCCGAGCAATTGTTTTGCAGCACTGCCCTACAGTATGAAGTCTCTTACATTTCTTAAATTGCCTAATCAAATGCAGACTCTGTTCCAGTCACGCTAAATTTTCACATAATGGCAGAAAAACACTTCTTTCTAGCCTAGCACTGAACAGTTGGATCACATTATTATATTTGCTGCTTTTGTAGTCTGTGAGCAAGCATCTGTGAGCATATGCACAGACATGGGCACTGGTGGGGGAGAGGGGCAACAGGGGTGCTGCTGTGAGCCTGGGGCAGCACGGGGGGCTCTGGAGAGATGTCTGTGCGCTGATGCTTGAGAGCACTGGGGGCATCGCAGCAGGGCACTGGGGAGGGTTTGGTTTGCTTTTATTTACTTTAAAGTCAGAAGTATTACTGCAGGGTTTGAGCCAGCTTGACTCCTCACCTTACCTTCAGCAGAAGTTATTAAATGGATATAAAAGCAGTCAGGTAACTTATTGCCCCATTGCTGCTCCCTGGCTCCTCTCTGACAGTTTGAGGTTTGAGGTTGGAGGCTGCAGTATGCAGCAACAGCTGTCCTGCTTTGGGTCCCCATACTGTGACGCGTTCCTGCACCATATTACACCACTCCAGGTAAATCCTGGCCCCGCAGAACTGCCTGCTTCCCATGGGAAGCTGCCAGCCCACTCCAGCCCTGGCACAGGACATGGTGCTGGCACCAGCCCTCAGTCCCCATCTTCTGCCTGAGCTGTATCACCCCATAGCAACATGCACTGCTGTATTTCTGTCACACTACTTCCAATGCTTGGGTCTGTAAGCCACAAATCAGAGCTTTGGAAGTTAAAAAAATTAAATTACTGGTATACTGTTCATGGAGCTTGAATCAAGGTCATAAGGAAATCTGTGGCAGATCAGGGAGGAAGGACCAGAGGCTTTAGAGCTCTGGACTACAGCGTGCCCCTTTCTCCCTTCCATGCTGGCCTCCCAGGATCCCCAAAGACAGTTGCAACTTTTCTCAAAACCCTTGTTATCACTGGTAGCACTGGGTCAGTGCAAGAATGTGACTAAGTGATCACATCTGAACCACACACAATACACATCTGCAGGTCTGTTTTTCTCTCCAGCTGCACCAAGTACACTGAGGTTTGCACTGGCACAGCTTGCCATGTAAGAGCACATGAGTGGTGCTTGTTATGTCTCTGGCAAGTATGAAAACCTGATGCTTTAGTGGGAGGAAAAGCCATAATCCACTCTGAGTAAAACCTGAACCACGGTACAAAGGACAAAAAAAATTCTATCTATACCCTTGCAGGGAATCAGATTAATCCCCAAACATGGGATTTGATTACTTTAGTTTGAGGTTATCATTAAGAAAAAAAAAAATCTATACATTGCTAAAAATATCCACGTAGCACTCACTTCATGAAGAAATACGATTTGCTGAGCAAAAACAAATTACCGGCTTCTCAGCGTTAATCTTTGATAAACACGTGCTGGGTTTAAGAAACTGCCGTGGAGAGCAGAACTTTGTAAATTGAAAGAACCCATTCAACTCCGCAAGATGATTTTTTACCCCTTATTACTCCTTTCATGAGACACCTGGGGACATTGTTCGCATGCTGTTGACAGCTTTCACACCACTGCTTTTCCTCTTATCCTTACCCTTCCCTTCACCACTTGTCTCTGGGCGGCAATACACCAAATATAGCTATATTTGCAAGGGGTGCCAGCGCTGGCTCTTGGCCAACTGTTTGAAAGTAAATGGCCCTCTCCTGCTTCTGTTGTTTCTGCAGGATACAGCCCCAAGCCACCGGGCACTGGGTACCCTGGTACTTAACACCTGGGTGCTTTACTGCTGAGCATTCATGACTCCTGTTTTTAGCTACTATTTCACTACCAGGCAGAGCCACAGCCTCCTTACTGAACAGTAGACTACGTTCAAACACCATCTAAAATTTTAATCCTGGAGCCTTAAGTACACACTGAGGCTCCTGCAAGCTAAATACACATGTAATTTTCTCTGCAGCCTTCCAAACCAGGGTTGTTGCATGGTCCAATAGATGCACAACTGTTCACACACAGCATTGGGAGGGGTGCCCAAGGAGAGGTATATATAAACTGGGGCTGGAAATACCAGCAGGACAATGTTCTTCTGACCCCAAAGCACATCTGTCATGACAGACGTACACAGAAATAGCAGCAACACCTTCTGTCGGTGCCACGAGGAGCCGCCACTCTCCTTGTTCCCCACCAGTGCCTGGGAAGCACAGCAGTGGGACTGCAGGGGAAAGCCTTCTGTTCCACAGCACGGCAAGGCTGGGGGAAGGCCCTACAACCCCTACCTGCCACTCCCGGCAGGCGGTGTGGGCTGGCACCTCGCTGCTGCTCAAAGAGCTGAGGCCCAGCTGTCGGGACCATTTGGCACGAGAGTGATGAACTATGCAGCTCATGTTAAGAAAAGCCTATTATCCCAGTAATAGCTGAGCTGAGCGACCAGCTGATCACCTCTCATCTCTGCTGAGGGCTTGCTCCCAGTACTGACAGCGAGTGCTGTGCTGCTGGTCCCCAAAGCTTGCTCATTCCCTTCCCAGACAATCAGCTCTGTTTGCTTCCCCGCTGCCTCCACACACTTGTGGAGCCCCCCAGCTAGCACCGCCCAATTAATCCTCACTTGCAGCACAAATCCTCATCGAAGCCCTCCTTGCCTCTGACACCTGCCAGCATGTGTGCCCTGCACCAAGACCAGCTTGGCCCTTGGCATGCAGGCCAACAGCTCCTCAATGACCTGCCTGACAGCACCCATCTGCTGCTCATCCCTGCAACCATCCCTGGTGGGAAACAGGGTCCCTCCTTCTCATTCTGTGTTTGTTTGAGGCCTACCCCATTAGAAATCCAGGCTGGGATTTGGCTCTTGGGCACTAATGGCTAACAAAAATAACAGCAACAACAAACTTTTCTGCAAGAGGAGTATCTGTGTGCAAATGCGACCTCTGTAATGTTACCAAGGTCAGGCAGACCAAGGCCAATCCGCTGCACGAGAATATAAATCAAAGCTGTCCAGGGACTGATTTCATTTACAAGGTTTGTAACCATTCTGGACAGAACAAATGTCACTTGCTTGCTTGAGCTCCTCCTCTTCCAGCCCGTGTCCACCAGCCCCTCCTTCCAGGCAACACCTCCTGACCTCCTTTGCTCTTGAAGCAAGGCTCCCTCCTAGCAAGCAAGCTGTGGCTGACAAGGCAGGCAGTCACGCAAGGCCAATTTGCTTAAATTATGCAAAAAATCACCACAAGTGAGATTAGCACAGGGCCATGAGGAGAAGTTACCTGCCACTTAGAGCTCAGGTCACCATTAAGCAATAAATCCTACAACTTCTTCCCTATTGCATTTGTAGATCTGCAAAACAACCCAAGGAACGCATCTGTAGCAAGTCTTAGAGTCTGGGCACGGATCCTGTGAAATCACATGGTTTCCGTTGTGGAACTAAAAAGGCTTCTCCAAGAATGTGTGAAACACACAGCTGAAATCCTCCGCGCTCTCTGCCTGTTTGCGTGGCTAAGTTGAAGCTGCAGGTTGTGTTTCCTCAGCTGGCGGCTCTCGAAGCGCAGCCTGGCCTGCATGCTGAAGGAGAGAGCGCAGCCAGCAGGCTCCCTCAGGGTGAGCTCCATCCCCTCTCACAACAGGTTGCAGTCTGTGTGCCGGGCCCAGGGAAGAAGGAGCCCCATGGCCACCTCCTCTCATCAGCCCGGCAGCCATCTTGCGGCCTGCTCAGTTGTGCCCATGGAGTCTGGGTGCCGGCACAAAACGGCTCCCTGTTCTGGGTGTTAGCTTTAGTTACCATAGCCAGACAATGCTGCCAGTGGCGTGGAAGGAAAAATTGCTGCAGCCAGCTGTGCCGTTCACAGTCGGGTAGTTTCTGTGCAGCTCCAAATGGCTGTGGAGGCAGTAGGCTGTTGTGGCCAAGGACAGGGTGATGGATGGCCTGCACGCACTGTCCAAGCGAGGAGAATGGCAGGAGTTCACTTCAGGGCTGTTAAAATGCTAATCTGAGTTACTTAACAAAGGCCGAACGGCACAGAAGAGTTTGGGAAATCAACACAACTTGTATGTTAGATATGCGTGCTGCAGCTCTGAGCTCTGTGGTTGCACCAACGTTTGGCTTTGGAAGTGGGACCATTCCAACAGCATTCCTGTTTGAAGGAGCTGAGCCCACTGTAAATACTGTCACACCACTGCCAGGAAAAGAGAGTGTGGCACGCAGAGCTCCTGGAAACAGCATCAGATGGGCAGTAGTACGATTTTTTGCTGCACGTCTCCTCCATGTGACATGGGAACAAATCAGAACCTACTTTCTTTTGAACTCAAGGCTGGCAGCTATTCACAAAACAAGTAACAACTTAATAAAATGGCTCAGACGAATTTTAACGGTAACTGCAGTAGCTTATCTGATGCATAAGAAAAGGCATCATCTGTTCTAGCAGCAGTTTTGACGAAAGCAACATTTGAACTGTTTTAATTACACACTGCTAAGACTGAAAATAACTTACACTACCCAATGCAAATAATATACCTTCCTTCTTTTCTTAATTACTTATGGAGCAGATTACTACCTTTTCCAATGGAAAGACATCTGATTTTTCTTAACTGGAATTATTGGTAGGTTTAACACACAAATATGTAATCAACCACCATCTCTATTCAGTAAGCAACGCATACACACAGAGCATTCTCTGAAAAACACCAGAGTGCAACATAATTAAGCCCAACATAAGCTAGTATAAGCACAGAAACTGCTCATACAGCCGCTCCCTTTGTCTTACAAAGGCAGACCACAACCAGACGGGTCCCTGTCACATCATGCATATGACACCTGATGAGAACTGGCCACATCCACCCAGGATCTCTCCACTTGACTTCACATTTCTGTTTTTCAGAAGGAAGCACAACCAAAGCATTTCAACATTTCTACGGAAGCTCTGTGCAGCTAAACGGGCTTCATTCCACTTCAAGGGATGCTGAATCCTATGCTAAGTGCAATAATGTTTCTAAAACAATAAAAAGATAACCGTAATAACCAAGAGTGCAGCTCTGCAGTTGGTGTGTGACTGGCTGTCAGATGAGTTATTATAAACACCTAACACATGCTCTGAAGGGAGCTTCTATGACTTCCTCTCTTTACCTCCATGTATCTCCCACGACAGGACCGATCAGATCGAAGACCCATTTAGTCAGAATTAATTGCATATGTAATTAAGCATCCTATCTAACTGTGTGCTCCTCACAATTCTCCATCCAAGTCCCAGCAGCTCCCGGGGCTGAGTGCCGGCTGCAGCAGCAGAGCCCTTCAGGTGGCCCAGCAAAAGAGTGTGAGACGGGGCTGCAGGCACACAGCTGGTTGTGACAGGGCCACGGCTGTATTCCTGGCACACACTCCTGCATCACACAAAGCACTGTTAGATGATGTTATCTTTGTTCCATCTCAACCACAAATGAGAACAGGTACCAACAGAGTAGAGGATACAGGGAGGAGGGTGTCTGCTCGCTGTAACTGAAGATGCAGATGGAAGCGAGCAGCCTGCTAAGCAAACCATTTTAGACCCCTGGGTTATGCTTTTTGGCTGTCCTTTTGGAGACCGAGCTACATAATTGAGAATAGTAATAAATTCCAACTGCAAACTTGCTCTTCCTGTTTTCGAAACAACTGAGTTTTATGTTGCTTAATATAAAAAATGTTAAAGTTCATGGTTATACAGAAAAAGAGTCAGAGCACTCCACTGCAATTTGTATTTATCTAAGCCAGAGTAAATGTTTGTACAGTATCTGCCAACACAACACAACGTGCCCATCGCTTACTACATTAAATGTGATTACATACGGCTTAATTTACTGAATAGTGACTTAAGCAGACTTTAGAGGTGCACAGAATTTTATACTGTGAATAAAGCAGGAAAAAAAAAAAGTCCATTCTCTTCTGCCACAAAAGTGATCGCAGGGATTTACAATGAACTTCCTGTTGGACTTGGAAGGAAAGAACCTCAGAACGTCCTCTGTGAAAGTATCTGTATGTAAGAGCCGTACAGCAGCACTAAGAGAGAGTGGGAAGCTGTTCCCTCAAATTTATTTAAGTCAATTTACAAATGTTGGGAGAGAAACACAACCAGCTTGGGGCACAAAGGTACCCCCAGAAAGAGGAGCGTTTTCCTCAAAGGAAATAAGCACGGGAAGAATGCCACCCGTTTACAGAGCCCTGAGCAGCGTTCCAGAGGAAGTTTGCTGTAATTCCTGCACATTACGTGTGAAATGTGTGCGTGTGTACACAGAGAAGCCACAATACCATCTGTACAGCAAGCACCACATATGTGAGCACGATGAACCATCAGAGCTGCTGCTACGCTCAACAGCCAATGTATTCCAAGCCACACACGCAGCAAAATACAAATGGCTCTGCACAGCGGGCCGAGCTCTGCTCAGCTCCTCGCAGGGAAACGCTGTGCCACAAGCATCACCCTGACCTGAAGTGAGAAACAACTCCACGACGGAAGAGCCACTAATTGCAGACCAGCACGGCGCTGTATTCATGTTAACAAGTGGGATACCCTCCGGAACGACAGGATTTTCAACATGTCAGCCTAAAGCACACTTAATTGCATTTTCCAGCTTACGAGACAAAACGCGATGGAAATCATCCGAAAAGAAAAGAAACAGAAAACAACCAAAAAGAAAACACCCCAAAAATCTTTAAAGCGCAGGGATAATATCCACCTGGAAATATCGGTGTGACCTTTAATATCCATCCGGCGCTTCCAAACAACAAAGCAGGCGTTCCCCGGAGCCCGCACGCCGCCGCCCGGCCGCTGCCCGCGGAGCGCTGCCCGCTCCCACACAAAGTTTCCCCGCTCCGCACCTGAGCGCCGCTTCCGCAGGAGCCGAAGACGGAGAGCGGTCGCCCCAGCCTCGAGCGGGGACGATTCAGAGCCGACTCTCGGGTTTGCTTCCCTCCGTAACAGATCGGAGATCGGAGCACAGCTCCCTCTGCCTCCCAGTGCCTGACAGCCGCCGGGAGCCCCTAAATCACCTCTCCCCGCCGAGACCCCGCCGCTGAGCGCCCGCTGCAGCTGCCCCAAGCTCCCGCGGCGACCTGCGGAGGACGGACCCGCGCCGCCGCTCCGTCCCCTCGCCCCGTGCCCGTCTCGGTGCCCGTACCTGCCGCTGCCGCTGCCGCTGCCCGGGGCCGCCGCCCGCCGGCGGGGCTGCCTCCTGCGCCCGCTGCCCCCCGCCGGCCGCCCCATCCCGGCGCTCCGCTCGCTGCCCAGCCAGCGCGGGGGCGGCGCACCGAGCAGAGCCCACCCCTTCCCGCCCTCCTCCCGCCTTACTATTATTTTTTTTTTCTTCCCCCGTTTCTCTCTCGTTTTTCCCTTTTCCCCTCCCTTTAATGTGTTTGTTTTCACCCGCCCCTCGCCGCGCCCAGCCTCGCTCCGCCTCCGCGCAAAGCCCGCGCCCCTCCGCCAACTCCCCGCCGCCCCGTCCCGCGCAGCCCTCACCGCCCCGGGGAGCGGCCAGGCGGCCCCCGGCCGGGCCCCGCGCAGAGCAGCGCCGTACGGAGGCGGCCCTACCCCGGTACCGGCCCCGGCGCCGCCCGGCCCCGGCCCCCGCCTCCGCCCGGCCCTGCCTCGGGCAGCGCCGGGCTCGCCCCGCTCACGCCGCTGCCCCCGGGCGGCCCCGCAGAGCTCCGCGCGACTAGCGCGTTCAGTCGACCCGGCTTCGCGGCTCGGGCTGCCCCAGCCGGGGGAAAGGCCGTTGCAGGCGGCGGAGGGGCGGCCGGAGCGTGGCCAGCTCCGCGCCTCGACGCAGACGGTGTTTTCCTACTTCCAAAGCCATCGCTCGCAGTGCAATTTTGCAGCCTAATGAGACTCAGTTTTGCAGATGAGTACTTCGCGGGTGGTAGTGGGGGACGTCCTTGAAATGACATCCTTAAGTGCCCGTCCGAAATGCCTATATCTATTCCAGAAACAAAGGGCTGGATCCCAGACGTGAAGTCCGGGGAACAGCTGTCACACATTCATTGTTGTTTTTGTTTTTTTCTTCCCCACGTGAAACTCTAATTAATTAAAACTTAAAGTGCCACGAAATATTTCTAATGCCCCCGAAAGAAAATGAAAAGAAGAAGGATTACTCACCCAACTCTATCATCTACGCTTTTTTTTTTTTTTTTCTTTCTTTTTTTTTTCTTTTTTAAATTGGGAAACAGAAGAATTCGGAGTAAAAGCAACAAAAACCGTGACTGAGGAGGGGTGGCAGTCACTCCCAGGCTGAACCCGGGCTCCTGCCCTGTGCCCCGTGGGCGATGAGTTGTGTGGCACCGGGCGGCAGCGAGCGGAGCCTGCGGGATCTGTGCTCCTCGTAGGGGGAGCGCTGCCTTTCGGGAACCGACTCCTCTGTGCGAGGGCGCCAGGATGCGGCCCATAGTAAATTCTCTTTAGAGATGGTGCCAACAAAATCTCTCAGCCATGGGAATAGGACGTTTTTGGCAAGTCCGTCCCTTGGCTGTCTCTCTCTGATGTTTCCTAGTGGTGACAGGCTAAAGGCGAGATCATTATGGGTTTCCTCGCAGCAAACACAGCGCTGCTATGTTGCACCCCAAGTGCTGCTGCCTTGTTAAAGGTGCAAAGACTTGATTTTCTCCTTCTCAGACACAGCCCTTGTATAAGAGCACAGACATTTGCACGGCGCGTGAAAATGCTCTGATAGAGGTTATTCACTGCGTTGGGAATCAAACTATAACGCAAGGACAAAAAGGCTCAGAGCACAAATGTGACCACCCCTAAAAGAAGCACTTGGCTCCCAGAGCAGCTCTGTGTCTGTCCACAGGCAGTCACCCCACGCTGGGGTCGGGGCTGCCGACCCACCCTGTGGGATCTCCCTTCCATTGCCCTTCCCAGCTACGGACTGTTGGAGGGCATCCATACATCGAGGTGAGATGAATGCGATGCTGAGCATCGGATCACACTGCTGTATGGCAAAGGCTTTTGGTTTGAAGTACAGAGCTTTGGGATAGTCGAGCATAGACAGATCTATGCTGAAATACTAAAGATGGTGGTTTATTCCAGTTTCAAAACTTGCAGCATGGCTAGAGCCACTTTCTGTGGGGATTAAAAGTATGTGCACTTACAGAGGGTGCCGGCAGGGAATTATACAGCCACAGGTTTTTAAGCACCAATACATGCAGGCTCCTATTGATATGATAAACCATCAGTTACATGTGCCGCAAAGCTTCTTAAATCCTCATTGACACAACAGAGCACTATTGTGTCAATAGCGTGCAGATTAATGGGGCATTGTCAGCCCCTTTTAGGCCTTAACTTTCATTTATTCTAAAACTTGTTCTTCATTGTAACTCTTAACCTTTGGATTCTGCCAACACATTTCTTGTCACAAATATATTAATGGAATTAAAAGAAACCTGGCTTTTAAATGTTAATTACCCCTACAATGATTGATTTGTAAAAGAAGCACATCAGCGGAATCTAATAGCACAGTCACCACGAGAAGGACTGAGCGCAGAGCCGGGCCAGCAGCGCCCGAGCAGCGCCCGGCTCCAGCCGGACTGTCCCTGGGTACCGAACGGCAAGCACAGCGCTCACCGTGCCCATCTCAGGGCTGTATCTTATGGATTATTCCTATTGTCTAAGGGATTTTTCACCCTCTAAGTGTTTTACAGACTTAAGCAACAGTCATGTTCACAAATTTGAAAATGTAAGCAGAATATTCAAAATTTACATATAGATAGAAGAACCACCATCTGTTAGAACAACAAATTGAGACTTTGCTTCATTAAAACACAGATAATATAAAACTAACGTGTGCTTAAAGCAGACATTTCATTCCACTTGAATTCCTCCATTGGGTTCATAGCCAAGGCTGAGCTGGGCTCAGGAAGCACAGCCGTTTGATGGCATCCCCGGTCACCAGGCAGCGGTGCGGTGGGAAGGGGCACGCTGCATGGTGTGGGGCAGCAGCTTGGGAAGGTCTGCTCCCATGGCACATCCCTAGGGTGAACCACGCAGGATGGCATGGCCGGGTTCCCTGGGCCTGTGCCAGAGCTCAGTGGGTGACTCAGCACACTACTGCAGGCGCGATGGCTCCTGAATGAAATTGAAACTTATATTTTGAGGACCTATTCATTTAAGCTATGTCATTTCCAATAAAAACAGCAAATGTCAGTTACAGAAGAATGGCCACATCACAGGAGTGGAAGGATGCAATGATGCCATATTGTAAGAGTCATTACATTTTAGCTAACTGTTTTCCTCCTCCCTCCTGTTTGGTCCCTCCAAAAGGCACCACATCGCAACACTGTGTATAGAAATCTGCCCCCACAGAGCAGCGGACAGAGTAATTTACTGTGGGTTAGGCACTTCATTTCTGATGAATCAGATATGCACAGTTTTTATATTCACTGTCCTTAAATCTAAGCTGAAAGTGAGGCTGTTACGACTTACCTTGTCTGTAATTAATTTTGATAATAAAAGAGAACAGAATTTATTTATTGTGAGTGTATAAAGTTAGTTGGACAGTTTAAGATGCTATTCAATGAGTAATGCTCCCATTGCAGGGGTAAATATTGGTCTGCCTGATAATGTTGGTTTCTATTAACTACCCAAAAATGTTATGCTCATACAGCTCTGGTGCCTTAGTGCCTTTTCTCTGTCAGGGGAGCCATTGCACACGGCAGGGTAAGCCTGTACTGTGTGTGAATAAATGCGGAACAATTTCCTAAGAAGCCAGCTTTTGTCTCTGCTGCTTGGTAAAGAATCCTTTGGATATTTTAGAACATAAATATGGAAAATATGAAGCTTGAGCTGTAATGTTTCACAGCGTATCACCAGAAGGAGGCTGAAGCCACACCAGCTGAAGCTGGTAGCTTGTTACAGTCTTCTACTAATAACTTGCACAATGCAGAATTACACGGGAGTAACACTCGCCTCCGTTAGATGGATGCTTACTGCTTTAGCAGCCATCTCCACAAACACTTATTGTAGCTATTGCTCTGTTCGTGGCCACTTATTCACCTCCATCTCCCATGGTTTAGATTCCAAGAAGATGGATCTTTCATCTGCCTGAACAGCATTTAGATCCTACTCCATTCAGCCCCCCTAGCCCTTGTTGCATGGGAAATACAGGTGAAAGTGGAGCCAGCCGTTCTCCTTGCTTGAGTCTTGAGCTTGCCGCAGTATCAACACAAGTCAGAAGTGAGACATTTCAGAACGTTGTCGCTCATGATTTACACCAATTGGCTAAAAATAGCAAACTGCCAATGTCACGGGCCTGCGCTGTGTTGATACAGGCAAATGATTGGTAATAAGTCAAGTGCTGTATGAAGGTGGTAAGTATAAGAAAAGATGTCATAATTTTATCTCCGCAAATAGTATCCAATTCAGGTAGCACACAAGCATATTTCTTTACAATGCTTAAAGAAAAGAAAATAATTTTCTCATATTTTCCAAATGACGTGAAACCTCCTCTTCCACCCTTGTCAGCTCTCAGTAAATTACAGGAGGTGCTTTTAAGCGATTAGCATTTGGTAAAATATAGGTAGACACAGAGCAGTTTTACCACTTTCTTTTAGCATCTTTTTTGCGCACTGTGTTGAGAGTTGTTCTTAAAGTATTTCTGACTGTCAAAACCTCAATTTTTACATCATTGTTCACTCTGTTTTCTATCTTTCTAGCCTGCCTCCTTATTTAGGGGGATGTATAGAAGCCTCAGGTGGAATGCCTGTCAGTTTGGAGGCGTAGCAATGATGTTCTGCTAGCACTGATGGGCTGTGCACCCCAACTTGGCAACTTTATCCCAGCTCTGCACTGCATCAACATCTGCATACGCTTCTGCTCTTGTAATTTATCTTTCTGGCAGGTGGAAGAAATGGGTGTGCGCTGCAGTTCCGTGCCTACCCATGATCATCAGACATCAGTTTGCCTCATGGAGCATACAGAGCACTATGTTGGTACTGAGTATTTACAAGATAAATCTAATTGCTGCTCTCAGTTCTTACTTAGGCAAAAGTCTGACTGAAATTCAATCTGCTGGCTCTCCAGTTCCACCATATCCATTGGGAGGCAGAGGAGATATGCCAGTAATTGATAAAATAATTGGAAAATGAATAACTTTTTTCTGCTTTGGCAGCTCTGCATGGGTCAGCCCACAGGGCTCATGCAGGCTCTGCCCTGATAGATGCAGGGCAGTGAAGGCTGGGAGCTCCTGCCCTGCTCTGGCTGTGGGGCTGCCAGAGGGAACACCGCACCAGCAAGGACAAGGCACAGCACAGTGCTTCTAATGCGCTATCTTGCATATTTTACTACTTGAAATGTGCTTATAGTGAAATCTGGATGACTGGATGTCAAAGATAATAAAAGGGATTCGAGCAGGGAACAAAACTGGGCAGAGTCATGCTGTAAAACTGGTCTTTCCTGCCTGCAGGCTCTCCATCAGCCTTCACTTTGAAAAGCAAACTCTTTCAGGCCAACAATTCTGGCCATGTCACTTTCCTGCAGTGGTAAAATGTGACTAATTCCTGGCCTTTGCAAAAGAATAACCTTGTTAAAAACATCCCAGAGAGGGTTGGGCTGTACGAGGCAGGGAGCTGGGAATGGAGGAGCCCAAGTGAGGGTATTGCTGTGGTGCCTGCTGGGACCAGGTGCAACACAGCTCGTGCTGCTGGCTCCTCAGCCCCTGCAATGTCTCCAGCAATCACTGAGAGCAAGAAAACTTCCCTTTTCTTCCAGTGATCAGCTTTTCAGTTAGGTATATTTCATCACCTATCGTTTGATGGGGAATTCATTTCAAACATCTAAGGTAATACCAACAAAATACAGTAATTAGATTTAATGGCATACTTCCAAGATTAATAGGTGATCTTCCTCACAGCCTGCAATTTTAATTTCCAAAATTTCATTTGTCATACAGCTACTCAGTCAGTACAGATTCACCATCTGCAGTGTTTACCTACACTTCTCTGCACTGCCTTTTCCAGGCACAGACGGTTGAAAAGACACATTAGCAACAAATCTATGCCCACAGTATATAATCACAAGATGACAAGACACTTAATGTTATCTATATATAATTATATATAGCAAATTCTGCTACACAAAATCACTTTTCAATCCCATTTTAGGGGATTACCTAATCCTGTAATTGATTCTGTGTGATGAATCCCCCTTGTCCTATGGATATCCAGTGACCTTCAGAACAGAAACAGGCCCAAAAACATGCTATGATTTCACTGTTATTTACGTGTTAATTTCCAGATAATGTAGGATAGGAACAGATTATAATTTTATCATTTTATTTAACTGACAGGGCTCAGGCTTTAAGTGTTTTATGTCTGGGCTCAGTTGACATGCTGCTCCCTGTCAGTAAGAATGACCAGAGGCGAGGTTAATGTTTTCTTTAAGGTAAATCAAATATTCCCTTAGAAATTTAGGCAATCCTGCAGGTTCTCAGACAGCTCAGAGCTACAGTAAAGTATTATCTACTGTAACTGTCACGTCCCCAAACTCGCAGTTAGTGGGTGAGGCAATTGCTTACTGGTTATAAATACCAGCAGATTCGTTTATCTATAGATTAGTATCGCATTACTCATGCCAGAGTCCATAAAATCCAACATGAACCAGCCTGGCTCCATACATCAACAATCACATCCTACACAAAGGTGAGTCCACAGGTATCAGCTGATGATGGCCATGAAAGTTTCAGTATTGCAGAAAACAAGCAATCAGGCACGCGTGCATGTACAGACTCACACAGACACGTCCGCAGACGCACACAAACCTTGCTCCTTCGCTGTCCCACCAAATATAACTCCACGGATTAAGGCCTTAAATATGACCCTAAGAATGTAATCCAGTACAGCCTGAATCTCCCTTGGGCAAGCCTGAGGTGGCTCCTTGGGCTGCCACAGAAAGCAGCTGTCCAGCATAACCCTGACTCAGGAGCCAAAAACCTGCCTCATTTGGGTGACAGTAAAACAGTTGTAAAGGATCAGACAGACATTTTCCATGTTTGATGTAGGGGGTTGCTTAGAAAATAGCTAACGCCAGTAATCACTAAAGATAGAAAGATAAACAAACTGCTTGTAAATTTGTATCTGTTTGAACTCTGAAATAAAACCTTGCCACATTTCTCTGATGCATTCCTATCCAGAAGGAGCATAGACTCTCACCCTAGTTTTGAAAAAAAGATGATCAAACTATTTACTTGTACCTCTGTAACACACACAGAAAGTCTACAGCCCACACACCATCAGTGATGACAGAAGCTGCTGCCTTTGGCATGCTAACTTGAGTTTCTGTTCAGTGTCTGCCCCCTGACATCTCGGTAGCTGACTAACCTAGAATATTTTTGTTCTTGGGATATAGGTGTGTACCATTACTATTTGTTTTCCAACACTTCTAGCCTTACCTAACATTACAATTTGTTTGAAGAGTGCCTCCTAGCTTTGGTGAACCCTGGTGTTACCTCCTATAGGCTGGCTGTGGGCTCTGAGGCCCTTTCTGCTGAGTGGCTGAAGGGTTACAGAACCCTTACAGAAACCATCCGCAGAAGGTTTGCTCCTCTCTGTTCTGTGCTTCGTAGGTTACTGCAGAAGAAAAAAATCTACTTATGGAAAGTGAGTGAGTACAAACAAGATAAAGCACTTGCTATTCTCTATATAACACGTCATGAAAGCTAAGAGGCAGAGGTGAGTACAAGTGGCACTGATCATTTCAAATTGCTGCTGCACCTTTTCCCCAACAACATTTAAGATGGTGCACCATGTCCTAGAGCCACTCCTCTTACTGAACATCTCAATGCTTTTCTTTGGGAGGTGCAAGACGAGAGAGTTTTCACCTTTGAGGTGACCGTATGTGACAAGGAGATAGATGCCCATTTCATCTCCATGTTGTTTCAGTGACCGCAGTCTGCCAGCTGCTTGCACGACTGTGCATGTCAGCCTGCTAATCTTGAGTGATGCAAAGCTCCACGGAGTCTGGGGAAACACCATTGTCTGTGACAAGTCATGCAGCAAACAGTCATGCAAAGGAGCTGTCAGGGAGGAGGCTTGGTCTAGAAGAAGAGAGGTGTGTGTGGGGTCAAAAGTGCAGAAAGCACTTCAGCTGCAAGGCAATGTAATGTAACAGTGGCACCCAGTATATATTACAAAATCTCCTATCTTCAGCTCATATTTGAAGAATTAACATAGCAAAAATACACAACAAAGACATAGCCAGTGATCATCAGGTTATCACAAAATCCTCTGGACAGTCCTTGACTTTGAAAAATGGGCTCAGGTAGGAATGCCAGCACTGTTACATAATATGGCTCAAAAGAGAAAAGTAAGCTATGACATCTCTGTTCTCAGCAAAGCAGAGACTGCTCTATTGCCTCTGTTGCCTGGAGTGAGGCAGTCCTAGATGCTGTGGCTGTTAGCTACAGAACTCATCTCTTCTGTGTCTTTGTGGATAAGAGGAGGGCATGAAAAGTGATTCTCCATCTGGGAAGCAATGGAAGAAATAGCACTTGTGGCTCCAGCCAGAGTTTTCCAAGTCCTTTTATAGCTTTGAGTCTTTTTAATTAGTTGCATAATGAGGTGCCAGGTCTTCAGCAGCCATGTTATAGAAAACAAATCATTTTCTAATAATGTCTCTACCGTCCAGTAGCCAAAGATAACTACAGGTTATTCTCAGCTTTCCTATCAAAAGCTGATTTAGAGATGGATATTTTATCTGAGTACTTCAGATGCTGCTTGAATAGTTTCCTGTGCTCAGAGGAATTTCAATGACTGACTGTTTATTTTGCTCATATGTACTCTGTACGCTGGTAGAGAATGTCTAGCTAGTCCTTTCCCTGTCATCTTTGGCCACATTCATTTATCAGACCAAGAGCTCAGCACTGAACCAGAGAAGGATGGAGAAGTGTCCACCTCACCAGGTAGCCACACCATCCGAAACCACCCTCCATATGTCAGACAGGGGACCCAGCTGCATGGAGCACAGGTTTTGTTGGCACACTGACACCTGGCAAGTTCCCTTGCACTGCCTGAGGATTGAACACACCACCAGGGAGGACAGCTTTGTCCTGGTGGAGAAACGGAGTAGAGTTGTGGAAAGACAGTAAAGGTGGTGAGGAGAGAAAGCACAGTCCTGGTGCTCAGCCAGGTGATAGGGATGGGCCATCGTCAAACTCAGACACCCATCACTTGCAAGTGTTCCAGACCTGGGTTGGATGGGGCTCTGGGCAGCCTGATCTGGGGGGTGGCGAGTAGCCCACAGCAGGAGGGTTGGAACTAGGTGATCTTTAAGATCCCTTCCAATCAAAGCCATTCTATAATTCTATGGCCACATCACTGCCAGGAATGAACCTCAGACAAGTGCAGGACATGTCAAAAGAGGCATGTTAAGCCATATTACTCCTTACCTCAGTCCTAAACAAGTAGCTATCTGCAAGGTGGATCATATATCACTCCTGCACATCACTAATGTCATGGGGCTGATGTCAGGCTGACAATTTAGATTGAAAATCCTTCCTAGAAGGATCAGGATATTATGTGTACATGTGTTCCTGGGTTTGCTGGCCATCTGGACTGCTCTTAAAGCTGTGTGGTTTTACACCCTGCCCACGTGCCAGGCATCCTGTACCCAAAAAGTCACAAGGGAGAAGTGCACACATTACCTTGCTTTCTGGTCTACACCCCTTCTGGGAGTTCTGACTGCCAAGTCTATGTTTTCCCTGGGATCTTCGCAACACTTTGAAAAATACCTGATGATGGAGAGCCTGATGATTTTTGTTGGGACTGCCTGAAAATCCCTCTTTTCTCTCAGTTGTCAACTGACATTCTTCAAATGTCATCCTGGGGAGCCAACACTCAAACTCTTCCTCACATATAAAAACATCCTGTCAGGATTACCATATAATATCCATTGCAGCAGCAGAAAATATCAAAGAATCATGGTTTAAAATTAAACAAAAAGCACTTTTTCTCATCTCAAAAGCAAAATACTGTTCCTCTTCCTCCTCTTCCTTTCCTATCTGCAAACTATTGTGCACTACAGTAAAGTGAGATTAAGTAGCCACAATAAGCAGAGCCATGCGAGGCCAGCAAGTCCAAACGGAATCAATCACTTTACTTTTTAGCCCAAACTTCTCTTACTGTAGCAAATGTGAATTTTTTTTTCTTTTTTTTGCAGCTGACTAACAGAAGCTGATTTAGGCCCTTTGCACTTGCTGCCAGCAAGTGTTCCCACTCCAAAAATAGTCTATTAAAGAAAGAGGTGTCAGTTGCTATCTTCAACAGGCTGCTTTTCTAAACTCATTGTTAGAAGGCACCTACTTCAACTGAAACCTGGCATGTCCCCATGTTGGTGGGCAAGGTGCCATCCCAACAGATGGACAATGGCTCTGCACTGCCATTGACTCAGTCTGCATGTCACTAACAAGGCTGTACTCCCATTGGAGAACATCGAAACCTGTAGCTGCACTCTACCACAACCCGTGTCCTTACATGTGTTGCTGTCCAGCTACACCTACAGAGCATTTTAGACATTTCTATTTGATACTGAGTCCATACTGCTCTGCTCAGCTGGGCACTAGCTTCATATTTTGGAGGGATGAGTGTGGCTCACCATGCTCTGTAGTGAAGGAGTGCGCAGCACTGCCTGAGTTGTGCTTTTCTCCTCACTGTGGCATTGCCCAGAAGAAGTATGGGAAAGCACTTCAACAAGTAATTCTGGCAGAAAAACTCCAGAAGCACTTCCACAGCTTTGTGAGCAGCTAGAAAATACAACGTGGGTACCTCTAACTTAGGCTGTAGGAGTCCAGCACAAAGTTAATCTTACTGCTCAGGTCGAACTACCTTTAGTGAAAACACATGCCCAAGTATCAGGTGGTAAGAGCAGTCACTCTCTCATTTCCTACAACGCACACAAACTCCCACATTCTCAGATGCATCATGAGAGCATCAGGCCCTGATGAACTGGGATTCCTGTGCTGTAGTCCCCAGAGAGTAATATGACGATGAAATCCTCAGTGCCTTGTACAAAAAGAAGTGAAATTTCTAGTGAAATGCCAACTTGTGGGTAGAGACCGGCTAGGCTCTTCTGCAGCAACTGTTTGTATTAAATGTGTTACAGGGAGTCTCAAATTAATGCATGTAAACCATATCTGCATCTTTTCAAAATCCCCTCTTGTACGTCCCATGAAGCTATTAGTTTAGCTATCACTAGGTATTAAAATTTAAAAGGGTCACTAAATGCATACTGCTAGAAGGAAACAACATTAGTTACACATTACCAGAACAAAACCAAATTAAGAAACAGCTCATTTCCTTTGTACCATCAATATTTTACTCAGCCATAGCCTGGATGCTTGTACTCACAAAGAGGAATTAATCATTCATGTGCTAATGTACATCCATTATTTTTAAATCGTCACTTAAGTAATCATTTTTGTGTGTGCTCAGATGTGTGATGTCTGCTTATGAAAGTGCAGGAAAAATCAATACAAATTAAATAAAATTTAAAAGGTGGATATCTGTGAAACAGATGCAAAAGCATCATCCATGCAGTAAAACTGTAATCAGATTTCTGTAAAACTCTTCTGGTGAGCTAGAATTCAAAAAAGATACCCGCCTAGTGCCATACTTATTTTTATGCCATGCTTCCCTCCTTATTTGGGTGTGAACATGCACGATGCAGTTCATCACAGATTCTCTCTTCAAATCCACATAAAACTGTAACAACAAAAGCTTTATTGCCATTTAATTCGATACTGCCATTTTCCAACTCTTTGTTTACTGCAAGTGCAGTGTTCATGTCATAGCACTGTTTGTATCTCATATCCGTGTGGTTCCCCAGGTCCCACAGAGGCAGTGGGCTCCCTCCCACTTGCACCACGTGGGGCAGGCGGGGGAATCCAGGCACTGCTCCTCAGCAAAGACCTCTCCCCTCCTGCAAAGCAGCACGCAGCTATACACATCCACCATGCGTGGATCACAGCCATCGAAGCCTCATTTGTGTCCCCCTGCTCCCTAAAAGGGGATCTGCATCTTCTCAGCTGAGTTTGTTGTTGACTTAGGCTTGTCATTGACGCCTGTAGAAAGCAATTCCAGACCAAGAGCCCTACTTTACCCAGAGATAAACGATGTCTACTTTAGATAGACATAAATGCCTTTTGAAGATGCAAAGTGGTGAAGTGCTGGCAGCATCTAAGAAGAGTTAAGGTGGTCCTACTAGATTGGAGCCTACAGCCCCATGCAAATTAAATAATCTTTTACTGAAAGCGTGATTGCTTCTTTTGGACTACACATATCAGCTAAAGAACGCTAAAGTACTTCCAGATCCCTGCAAGTGCTGTAAATTCCATGTAAGAACAGCGTAATATTTAGAGCAGAATTTGGTACAGCAATGTTTTAGGTTTTTTCTTTTACTGCTTCAGTAATTTCATGGTAATGTATTTTGACGACAATTTAAGGGAGCTCTGTGTTTATGAGGCAATAACAAAATCTCCTGCAAAATAAATTTCCAGGTGAACTTGTCTGTTAATATATAGTATGGCTTCTTGTGAATTAAGAGATGAGCCAGAACAATGCTTAGGAGAAAGCAAGAAAGAATATGTACCTTGACTTCAAAATGGGGAGCCTTAGGTTCCTTTTTCAGCTGAGACCTGGCATTCGTAGTCTGTGAAGTGGAGAAAATGATCCAGCATGCAATACGTTCACTGTGCAGCAACTTCCAAGGCTTGGTAGTGTGCTCCCACTCAACCCTGCAATCAAAGCAATTCTTTCAGATATCTCGTATTTCTCATTTTTCCCCTTTGTCCCAGAACCAAATACTGTTCAACTGAAATTTTTGTGAAAAAACCAGTGCATCTCTGGAAACTCTTTCTGCTTCCCCAAAGCTTCCAGCATCCTTGCAGCTCCTCTGCAAATATGTGTATTTTGTATATGGCAAAAAAGCACTGAAGTATAACCTTGTTACTGATAATGGATAATAGAAGCAGACCATGATTCAAGGTGTATCATGACTGAATGTATTTTAAACCACATGGAATTGAAAGCTTAACTTTTCTTTTGGAGAAGCCCCTGATGAGGCTGGATTTGGCCACAGCTTGAGGACTCCCTGAGGAGCATGTGTTGGTTCAGGGTTGTGTACCGAACCAAGCACACAATTTACATCCTCTGGCAGTGCAGAGTGACCTGTTCCAACGGCCTGATGCACAGCCTATGAGTCATATGGGTCTATAGCCTTGGAGAATTGGATTGGATCTATTTAGTTTCAGCCTAATTAAATGATAATGCATGGTTGTAAGCACTACATAAGGCAAGTGACAGTTGCCAGATGGAATCTACCATACCTGAAAGACACTGTCAGGTAACAGGACAAATGGTTTTGCTTATTAGCAAAACAGTTAAATAAACACAGATTTTAAAGTTGTTCCCTCTTTTAATGAATTCAGCTGTTTCAGGGCCTATGGCAAGGGAGAGGGAGGTGGTGAGGGGACAGTGAGTTTCTCAGTGCCAACCAGGGCAATCTGTGCAGGTGGAGGAAGGGCTCTCTGCTGAGCAAAGCACCTTGGGTTACTTGGGAAGCCAACACAGGCTCTTTGCATGGACTATCTGTGTGGAGCTACCTGACCACTTAAGACTAAAGCTGGTGTTGCATAAGGTCTGACCTATGATAATTTCTTTTTCTGGTGCCTACAGGACTAAGCAGGTTTTCTCCCAGCTCAGCTACAGATTGGCTGGGAATTGCTGAGAGAGATTCAGCTTCCTTCATGCCTGTGGCTCCCCACAGCTTCCCACACAAAGAATACTCCTCACAGAGAAACCAGAGTGGGAGCTTGCACAGATACAAAGAATTGCCCCAAACCAGCCACTGTCTCAAAACACACATGTCCTTTTTTTTTTTGTCTTTGCTCAAATTCACCAAAGTGTAAATGTCCCCCATCAGTCCTGAAATGCACTTACTATGATGAGAGGGATGAAAACGTCTCTGTGTTGCTTGTGCCAGTTTACTGCTAATGGGCAGCAGTGACTCATCAGTGGGTGAAATGAGAATTTCAAGTTCTTCTCAAATGATGAGGTAGTTTTCAGTGCTCACTCAGTTTGTAATTAGATACACTATTTATGAGTATGTTTGCCAAATAATGCATTTGGCAAGTTTTAAAAAAACATTCCTGGCTAATTGTTTTTATTACTCATCAATTCTGAAAGGGAAATAACGAGATAAGATTGTATTTTTCTTGTCATAGCCCAGTGAAAGGGATGGCAATACAAATACTGGGTCCATGGCTCCCTGTGATTTGTCTTTGGTTTACTGCCTATTTAGTAGCTAGTCCAAGATAGACTCAATCTCCCAAGTGAAACTAGACAGGCCACTGGCCAGTTGCAAACTTCACTTCACAGTTTCATAATTGACTGTTGCAATTATGATTCTACCACGTGGGTTTTTTTACAGCATTCTGATTTTTTGTTTTGATTTCACTGAAACCGTACCTATGTTTCCATCTATTCTTTACTGGGTCCCATTCAGAAATACCATTTTCAGGACTATGTTTTCCTACTAAAGGCTTGATTGAAAGATGGATTCAGGGCTCAGACACATGCTCATTTAGCAAAGCAGATGCAGCAGTTTCCTCAAGCTGTCTGTTACCACCTGTTTGTCAGACTCTGTGTCCCACCAAGGACTGGATGGAGCAGACCATGTGAGACTTTGTAGCTGCTTTATTGCAGCCCTGCGGCTTAAGCTAAATTACCCGGACACACTCCCTCCCATTTGCAGATGGCTGAGCCTCAAACATACACTTAAGATCCAGTGAGGTGGACTGGAAATATTACTGGTCTGAGCAGTTTTCCTGACCGAAACCAGAGCTTCCAGTCCTCTGACGAGATACACCACAGGACTTCCAAACCTGTCCTGGGCAGCCACTGAGGCTGTGGTTGAGCAGAGGCTGCCAGGCGCACGCTGCGTGGGACCAGGTGTCAGTGTGAGCACACGTCCCCTCCTGTGTGCTGACGTTCATTACTAGGCCCAGCTGCTTTTTACTGCCCCTCTGCCAACCGTTCCTGCCCTGTAACTCTACCAGAGAAGGGATCATGTGCTTCTTCCCTGTGCCCTGCGGGCAAAATCAGGCAGCCACCTGCTTAAACTATTTAAACCTACTGTAGATCTGGATCCATGACAGCCTAGAGGAAAATCAGGGAGGAGTCTTGGAGGCCACTCTGCTGAAGAAACACGGGGAAATGTCTGCCACTGGACTGGTGGCTGGGAAAAGCAGAGCAGATAGATCTTAAACCACTGTAATGGCTTGTTAACGCTGTGGGCTCACAGCCACTTCTGTGGGACTACTAGGAGAGAGGGAGGTTACACTTCAGTGTAGATCTCTGCAAGATCAGCACGTACACACCCTTCAAAACCTGCTCATGCAACCTTCATATGAGCCTACAAAGAGCTGTTGATTCAGGTTTTTCTTAGTAACACAAACATATATTTTGGACTTTAAGCTTTGGAATCTAATGCAATCTGCTAAACTATCCATTAAAAATAAACCGTAACAATGCAAAAAGCACAGCACCAGCTGATGCTGTGAAGGCGGACCATTACACTGAGAACATGAGTCTGTGTTCAGAAATTTCATTTCTGTGAACATGCCCTACTCAGCTGCAGTCCTGCAAATACACTGTGCCAGGCTGGCTGGCATGAGACAATCTTAGTGCTGGATCCAATGCTTACAAGCAACAGCACCCCATCTGTAAGAACTGTACTGCTTTTTCTGAGCTTCAAATATCCACTGCTAAGACACAAAATTCATCTGTCAGCTTTGCTTGCTTTGTAGTATGGGGTATTTTTTTCCTTTTGTATACATTAAAGTTATCTTCATCTTCAGTAGAGGGTGATAAGCTCTGGTATTGTTATCCATAGAGCTCAGAAATGTCAGCTACAGAAAGCAGAGGCATTTCAGAAGCTAACAGGGACGGAGAGATCTGCATATTCATAGCAGGAGAAAGGCAGCAGCACATGCAGACTTGAACCACTGGCATTAATGGGTGAGCTGATTAGTGTTTATTGGGCTGGGGGAGAAATGAATTCTAATTGGCTGAGACATTTTTGTTATTGTGAAATACATTTGGCTAATGCAAATGGCTCCAAATCAGAAAAGTGACATTTTTGCGGTGGCTGTTTATAAACAGGATGTAGTTAGTGTAAGGCACCCACAGCTGTAGTAGCTGCAGATTTTCAAGGCCAGACTCAAATGCATTGCACTTTATCATCCGTTTTCATGTTTGCTCTGCTCAAGGCTATCAAGTCTTTGACAGGGAACCCAAGAAAAGAGCCTGATGGACCGCCAGCACTCAATATTGTATGACAGTTCATTGTTTCAAAAGATTCCACATCTTCCCCTGAAACTTTCATCATAGCATCACAGGCCTGTTTTGGATTAAGTTGAAGTCAGTGTCATCTGCTTTTGTAGGTGCACAACTCTGTCTGCAGTCAATAAATCTGAAAGCTGGGAAACCTCTTTAATAATAAGATTGAGAACTTCAGGCCTGTTGTTGGCGGCAGCCAACCATAATAGGTTGGTTGGTGCAAGTAGGTAAGGAGGGGGTAACAGTGAGATCATAGAATCATAGAAAATGATCATAGGATCACAGAGATGATGGGGCTTAATCAGAAATATAGCTTTCCAGAAATACAGCCTTTATCCAGAACTCAACAATCAGGTATCTTACTAATGCTTGTGGTAAATCTGACGAGAGTGGTTCAGTAACCATGGTACTGAAATCTGTAGCATCTGATAGAAGCTGTGTTCCAAACTGGGATGTGTGGAGTTTGGCTTTGGCTCCAGTAATAACAAATAACTACTAACAGTACTAACTAAAGCAACTTATCTCCTGCCAAAAAACCACATTCTTTTTATGGCATCAGAAAACTGCAGCGAATGAGCCATCATCTTCACCTTCTCCTCTATGGACAATGTTTGGAAAGGCCATCTTTTCTTGTTTCAGTTATTTGTTTTTTTTCCTCTAATACTAATACATTTTGAAATAAAAGAATGATTTGTTACTTCAGAATCAGCACTGTGACTGCTCTTCGTATGGAAAGACAGTTATTCTGCTCTAATGAAATTGCTGAGCACAGTTTGAAGTTCATAGCCCATTGAAACAATGATTTGTGGATGTTTTCTTGCAAATTTGTTGTGTTAACATAATATATAACATATTTCTAACACTAGACCTTTGGAAGGATCTTTTGCAAAAGCCTCCTCTTGTCTGTTGTGAATATTTCTGTTCTATCAGTAGTGTCCTGAAGGAGGGTTCAAATTGTACAGTACACCAGAAACCTCTTAAGTTTCTGCTTTCAGGTAAATGCTTGGCTCAGTCAACTTGGATGGACACTGCCTTAAAAAAAAAAGCCCTGCTTTAATCTACCATCAATTATATATGATCTCAGTGCTGGCAAGACAAATCATCAAGATGTATGTGTCAGAGAAAGAAGTAAGAGAAACCACTGCACTGATAGGGGAGAGGAAACTGCAAAGTGATGATCACCTCCCAGCATCTCTCCTTGTCTTCATGTCCATCCTCAGTGTTTAACTTGTTAGAAGAGAGGACAACAAAAATGTAGAATTGAAGAATTAGGGAGAGATTGTGATGGAAGAACCATTTTACTTATGCATATTTATAATATGAAAGGTAAAAATAAAGGTGCAGAACAAAAGGTGCTGGGGAATGGGAACACTGTGGTGTGGGCTTCTCTTCTGTTGCAATTCCACTGTATTTCACTTAGTGAAAATGCTCAATATATGGCAAATATTTGGGAGATCAGTGCCAGAACAGTATTTTGTATATTCTATGGATGGAAGTGTAGTGGGAATCTGGTCAGCAGTGTAATTGTTTATATTCATTATAAACAATCTGTGTTATTTGGCAACAAACCCTGCCTTTCTGAGTTGAGTCTCGTTGCTGCTGCTGCTGAGATTGTTCCATCAGCTGGTTGTAATTTTACTTTTGGGGCATACAAAAGTACACTGTATTTCTTCCAAATTATCTGTGGGAGAAATTTGAAGAATACACTAAAGGCTCCTTGCTCTTCTGGGACTCCTCTTGGCCCTCTTTCCATAGTCTCTAAAGGCCATAAGAGGAGGCAGACTAAGTTTAGTTTGTGTAAGCTTTGCTGCATACGCACACTCTACTTCTGCATCTTCTTTCCAGGTTTTAATCCCCAACTACTTTCTGATTAAACAGTGATGGCAGATGAAATATGAAAAGAAAGATGAAATTGCTACAGTAAATAAAATGAGTCCAGGAATGAGGGCAAAAGATCTTGCAGTGAAAGAGTGAAACCCCTTTGTGGCTTTAAATATGAAAATAGTAAATAGTATGGAAGCCAGTTTCTGAGCCCTCTGCACAGGGCTGGTGTTATCCCAGTTGCACGAGTATGACTTCTGCAAGCTGGGACTTAGCTGAGACCTGGCTACCCTGCACCTGAAACATTTGCTTGAGCTCGGTATCAGTATGTATTTGTGCTCCTGTCCAGAAAAGCAGATGGTAAAAGATTTTCTATCAGAAGCTTCCAAATGATCAAATGATCCTCTATTGTATAAAGATGAAACAGGGCTGGCTAAATTGGCTAATACGGTCTGTGGTTAGGAAGTTTTGCCTTACAACTACCCAAGACTGCCCAGAATGGGTCAAAGCAAGTACTCAAATGCTGAAATTTCGCATTCCACCTACGTGCTCTGATCACTGCAAACTGGTCACTCAAAAGGAGGACTTCTCTTGACACTCTTGAGCTGTTCCAATTTGTAAGAACAATTAAATATTCACTGAACTTCATGAGTGATGGATTCTATGGTCCATCAGTTTGAGCATTCACCTCTAGAGTCACGCTGCAGGTTTGAGTCTCTGCTCCAATGACTCCTTGGAGGCAGTGGGCATGGCTGAATTGCTGCACTGGGACTGCTTTTGCTTGACTGATATTTTCCAGAAAAAAAAAAAGAAAAAATAGAGACCCCAAGACAAACTGCTGCAAGACAGCTGACCAGCTCTGCATGAGCCCTACTACATCCCTGCCACTTCTCTGACCACAGACCAAGAAAAACACTGCAGCAATAGGTCCCAGCCAGCAGTGTTTCAGGGAGTGTTCCATCAGCTGGGGCAGTGTTCTTTCCTCTCCCTGCTGACAGCCTCTGCTGCAGGGGAAACGCGTTTGTGCTCACACCTGTGTCTGGAGATCACAATCACAAAAGAACACGAAAGATCTTTTTCACATTAGGTACTTCTAAAAATTTCCAATAAGTTTCTGTTGTCTTGATTTTCTCCCCTTGTCTATTTTTGCCAAGCCTGTGCTTGTCACGCCTGGAGGCTTCAAAGTCAGAAAGACCCTGATGCTGAATGTGGCTGTTGCTAGTGCAGGAAGGGGCGTTTGTGGTTGCAGTGTGCCTCCAGGAAGGGGAGGCTGTGCTCTCCTCTTACACCCGGCCAGCTCTACGCCAGGGACAGAAGTCAGCTCCTTGTAAGCTCTCTTGCTGGAGGCTGAGCTGGTTCTGCCTTAGCTAGTTTAGTTCCTTCCCTCATCCCTCCTGCTCTTGGAAATTGCAGCATGGGCACAAGCTTGTCTAAATTTCGATCAGGTGATTTTCATTTGTTCAGTACTTGAAGAGCAGGAGTTATTTACTGAGGATTTAAATTTCTCTGAAGTAAAGAGAAACCAAATAGCACTGCTCTTTAAGCATGCCTCCGCATTTAGAAAGCATTGGGTTACACTTTCCATTTGAAGCTTTTCTTAAAAAATTATTCAGCCGTCCCTCCCGAGAATTTCCCGGCACTGCCCCTGTAACCCAATCCCCCCAGACAGCACCGCTCGCTGCTCGCCAGGTGTGCGGGTGGCCGTCGCACCGAGAGGGATGGCGTAAGCTTTGGCAGCACAAGAACTTTGAACAGGCATTCAAAGAGAGCTTTCTGTATTCCTACGTATAAGGTGCGTGCTGTTTTTCTAATGGCGTTCATAGAATCATTTAGGATTGGAAAACACCACTGGGATCCTCCAGTCCACTTATCAGCCCATTCCCATTGTGCCCGTCCCTTAGTGCAACTTTACTCTTCTCTTGAACACCTCCAGGGATGGTGACTCCACCACCCCCTGAGCAGCCTGTGCCAATGCACCACCTCTCTTTCTAAGAAGAAATTGTTTCTAATACTCAACCTGAACTTCCCCGGTGCAACTTAAAGTCTTCACTACTTGTTCTATTGCTGTTACCTGGGAAAAGAGGCTGACCTCCACCTCACAACAGTCTCCTATCAGGGAGCTGTAGTGTGATAGTGTCCTTGAGCCTCCTCTTCTCCATTCAGTACCTCAGTTTTACTGTATGTGCACCTTTTCCTCTATCAGCTGTGAATGAGAAATTAACTGTATTGACTTTTTGGATGGCTTTTGATTAGAGACAGATCTCTTCCCATCGGCACCTCAGACATTCCTCCTTTACCTGAGTGCTATCAGAACTGGTAGGAGGCAACCACCGTTTCTATTTGAATGAACCCTCCTGTTATTACAGTGTCAGGTACTCAGCACTGTCTGACCCTGCAATTCAGAGGCCCAGAATTTCTGCTCTCCTGGGAAATACTTCTGAAAAATAGTGATAACTTAGATAATAATAGTTCTCAGCACTTCTGTAAAGCTTTGAATCCACAGATCTCAAACCATATAGCAGAACTTGCTACTAGAAGAAAGTTAAACACATGGCATGAGAGATCCTATCCTCACAACCATGCACTGGGCCACTACAAAGGACAATGGTCAATTATATTAGTTAAAACACTGATCTCACTGCAGTTAATAGCAAAATGATTTCATGGAGCCATACAGACAGAAAAGTTTTGTGAAGAGTATCACAGTCCTCATATTTAAAATATGCCTTTGTAGCAAAGCACTGCAAACTGTAGTGCAGATATTTGCTACCTGTTGCATATCTTGCGTGTCAGAATTATTGTTGATGACTACACATACTACAGTCAATACAATTTCTTCTTAATTTGAGTATTCATCAGTGCTACCCAGTAATGAAACTAGAATATTGCAAAAATACTCTGCAAATACTGCCATCAGTTCAAGTGAATTGCTTGTATACTATATTTTTTGTTCACATTTCATAGAAATGTGAGAAACTTCATTCTTCTGGCACCAGCATTCATAGTAAATGGCCTTCAATGTGTCATTGAAGAGATTTTGGTGAATAACAAATTTGCATTTGCATGTTCACATACTTATGTTTACCCTGAAAAAGCAGATGGACACCTTCAACTAGGAGGGAGAAAGATAATCATGTATCTATATGACAAACTACAGCTGATCAATGCTACGTGACTAACAAGTATCTTACAGCCTCAGAGACAATTACAATCAATCCAATCTGCTAAAAAAATGGAAAAAAAAAAATCTTATGTCTGAGGCAGGTTTGAATAGCAAGCACTTCTGAGGCAACTATTATCTGCTTATGGATTTTCTACAAGCAGAGGGATAAACAAAATTTCCCTGACAAATGACTTACTGTTAATTATTTATTGAGTTCCGTTCTCCCACCAACTTTAATGAACTCTAACATAGTGAATCTTAATATCCAATATAATGAGAGTAAATTTTCACCCTTGGTGTCGTGTGAATGGCACAATTGCTTTATTCTTTTATTCACGAAGTGTCAGTCATTCATTTTGACTCTGGATCACTCAATAGAGGTAAGATGTGCAGTGAATGGGATTCCAGTCATGTCATCCTGTTAGTGCAAAGTGATTCTCAACAGCACTTGATGGCGCACTGCTGGATTGGCTCAGTGCATTAAAACAAACCAAATTATGCTGTTTTTATGTACATATCGGTACTTGTTGACACACTAGTAAATTGTTTTAATAGCCTGTACTTATGCAGGTATATATCTTTGTAGTTAAATTCCAATACATTGTAAAGCACACTTTACATAGAAAATATTACTCTCTTAGGAAAGCTGTAATCACAAAATTTAGACTCAAAAATACAGTATGCCTAACTGCCTTATCTTTGAATAGCCATCATAAGCTAGATGGGTGTGACTGAATCAGATGTGAGTAGCCCAAGACACAACTTTGGAGCTTGGGGAGTACAACGTGCTGTCAGTTACAAAGCAATTAAAATGGTATTCTACTTAGTTATTTGTGGTCTAACTGCAGCCTCTGTGAAAACAAACCAGGATGCAATTTTACTTAATCCTCAAAAATAATTTCTTTTAAGGAGAGTTTAGAGCAGATTTGCAGCTTGTGTCAAACAAAGGAGATGATGAATGCTTGCCTCAGTTAATACCACTTTCATGCGAAGGGTGTGCATTGGTCTAGCAATGCAATAAATAAATTCGCAATGATGAATACTGGCACTCTGCTCCTTACTCCTCTGCTTCGGCTCCATGCTGCCATGCCAACCCAGTTGTACAGAAAATATTTCTAGTTTATGAAGTTCAACCAGTTTCCTCCAAGTTGTGGTTGTCCTTAAAGCCCAGGAGGAAATTATACACCTCACTAACCTTTAGGGGCTTAAGTGCCCGGATGACTTACTGATGTTTTTAATTGGTTCAGCTGTATAAGTTTGATGTGGTTTGCTACACTTGCTGCTTTTGTTACGGAACATCAAAACACCCAAGAAATCTTATTTTAATGCACCTCTGACCTCTCTTCTACCCACACAGCTATTATTGTATTGTGGTTTTCAAAGTCTGATCAGAGGGGGGTCTTCCAATTACCAGATGAGTCAAGATTCATTCCCTGAGTCCAGATGCTGAGGGGGCAACACACACATTGCTGATACCAGACAGACACTGCCTGGCACTAGCATATCTCACTGATGTACCTATTCTTTGTCTGATTGCATTCACATCTATCTCTCTGTAGGACTTGATGTCATCTCTGAAAATAACTGAACCTTTGCCACTTAAACATGTGATTTCATTCCTTTCAGAACAGAAGTAATGCCTAAGAGCCCCGGAAAAATGGTGTCTTCAATCTGAATACATTCAGCGTTAGAAGTACATGAGCTACATTTACTTAGGGAAGCAGAGAAGGGGATGGGGGTGATGGGGCACTCCAAGACAGAGGATGGGTCATTTAGGGATCCCTTTATTTTAATACTGCATACTTCCTAGCGAAAGAACTAGTCATGCTGTAAACCAGTCTACAATCCAGGAGATTAAAAAATGTACATGAAGGTAATGGAGGTGAAGATTCTCTCAAATTACTAAATTTAATTGGTAGTCCATTGGTATGTTTTCCTCTGCAGAATTGGTCTGAAATATCTGAATGAAGAGCTACAGAGTATGGTATTTTATGAGCACTGTTCAAAACTGATACTAAAAAGGCCATGCAAATTTCTTAATTCATGGCTCTTCCCTTTGCCCTACTCACCTGAATAACTGTCTTATTAGCAAAATTTTAGATAAAAGAGAGAATTCTTAGTAAATGCATGCTTTTGGTTGACTCCATCTGAATACTGATTTTTTTTTTCTTATATGAGAAGATATATTGAGAATAACAAATCTTAGGACAGCATAAGGAGGTAGAAAAGAAAAGTAAAACCATCGCACTCTGGAACTGCCACGACTTATAAGGAAATTTGAGGTGGTTTGCAGAACACCCACAAATGGAGCCTGGTATAATGCTTCACATGATGAACTCTCTCCTCCAGACCTCCTGGATGCTTTATGACATCCCAAACTGCTTACAGTACATCCTCAAAGTGCAATGCTCCACTTTTTGCATGATTATTCAGTCTTCCAACCTGCCATAACTCTCTGCAAAGACTCACTACGGCCATTAAAGGCACAAAGGGAAAAGGCAATCTATTTATATTTGATTAAAGAACATTATCTAAAACAACAATCTTGACTGGACTAGAGAAATGCTAGAGGATGCAGAGGTCTATAAAATCAAGTGTAGAAATAAAAAGCCTTTTCACTTGCATTTTTCGTGAAGGGAACCTGACATACAACTAATAATGCTAGTAGTAAAGGTAGAGTGAATAGACTCTCTTCTAGAAAGCAGCCAGACTACACACGGTTTCTCTCTTACTACAAAAGCACAGATTATTAGGCATATGCAGCTATTTCATGTCTGAGATAAAGTAGATACGTGAGGCAGTAGAAACATTGTATTTACATCTGTATATTCCACTTGTTAGAGAATACAGTGAAGTTTTGATATTATTAATATTTTCATTAAATCAAGCATTCTGTTTCATAATGCTCATTCTTTCAAGAATACCTGAAATATTTAGCTTGGCCATATTTTTATTTCTCAAAGGCCAGAGTCTGTTCCCATTAACATAAGCGTGTCTTGGATTTGACTTCTGTGGGATCAGTGTACGGACTCAGCACGGTCTGTCTATCTGCAGCATTCTATACTCCTGGCAATTCAGTCCATACTGATGATCTCTTCTGCATAAAGAACATGGCCAGCTAAAGTGTACTCATCTCCATGAGAACTGAACATGCTTTACTGGATGAACTGTTAAAAGCCAAAGTGTATCAAATGTGCAAAAGGATATACAGCAATACCAGACATTTTAAGACATTTGCCTGAGTTTCTTCATTTTTGTACAAGCACTGGAACCTCACTTGCTGTGCATCAAGCAGCTGCCACTCAAATGAAGTGATGGCAGGGATAAGACCAAGACAGATAAGACTGACCAGGTCTGACTGGGAGCATCACAGCCTCAGCCTGTCGGAGCTGTTAATTTGGACAAGCACATGATTCCATTTCTGGCTTTCTCTGACCAACCAGCTTGGTTGGTGACCAACCAGCTTGGAGATTCTTTGGTGCTTACCTTCTGCTTTGAACCCTTCAACTCTGCACAGAATGCAAAAAAATATATATAATTCTTTCTTCACATTTTCACATTAAAAACCCTCTCTAAAGTGCATTCAAGCCAGTAGCTTCAATAATCATTAAATCAGCCCGTTCTTTGTATCTAGGACTGAGTTACAATGCATTATTAAAAATTTCTGGAGTGGAACCTGCTCCAAACCTCTGGCCTGCTGCTAATAGCACTGCATCAGCCTGCCTGAAATGTTATTCCATCCAACAAATCATAAACAAGCTGTTCATGGGAAAGCAAAGCCTAGGAGCAACCTGCTTGTTGCACTCATTTTTTTGGCTTGCTTTTAGCATTGGCCTCTTTGTTCTAAGGTTCACAAAAGCTGTTACAAATTATTGGAGCCTTAAACTTCACTTGGCTGCATACATGCAAAGTTAGCACAAATTAATCACTCTTCACGTGCATGATGAAGCTGAGTGTTGTGATTCATCTCACCTCATGTCTGCCCCAGGCAGATTCATGGAGCAGGAGCCATGCAGCCATTAGGGCTGGTCCCAGTTGTGGGTGCCTTTGGCCTCACTGCAGATCAGTGCTGTTCTTTCCTGTTGGCTGATCCCCCTGGGCAGCCACACGTGGGAGCAGCCCCAGATTTGTACCAACTGAGATAAGCCAGGCTAGCTTGGAAAGTTTTGTATCAGAAGGTACCAACTTATTTCTGCTGCAGACAGAAGAAGGCTACAAGTAACAAGAAACTATAGGAGATGAAACTATTACAGATCACATTTGGTGTTGCTCTTGTTAAACTACATGGAAAGCCTCGCTGATGATTTTAGTTTCCTTCACGCTACTGCGAACAGAAGAAAGCTGTCCTATTTCTGTGGTCAGAATAAACACTGGTTTTCCTTTATTTATTTATTTCCCCTCCCCCCCACCCCCATTTTTATAATTAGTATCTTTTTACAATCCGTTAATTCTAACTTGTGAATTGCGTGCTGCAACTCCACAAAAACAGCCTTAGTTGCTTCCTGTTGCAGTCAGTGAAGCAGAGCTGCTTAGAATAACATATGAAGAATTTAATGAAGAGAAAAGAGATGTGACAAAACGTGGGTTCTCACTTCAGCTCAAGCCCTTCCCAGGCAAAAAATGGAGAACTGTGCATGCTGTGGATGGCGTTAATTGTGTGACAAGAAGGATGTAATCAATCTCCGCTGTATGTGTCGTTCATAAGAAAATTTGCAACATCCATTTATTGATTACAGCTAAAATGTAGGGATTACTTAAAAAATAATTATCATTTCTCATAAATTTTTAGATACTGGCTTCAGTAAGGCAAAATGAAGTGCATTTATGTGCTGAGCTGCCGGTTCTGCCGTTCTCAATAGACTTACTAACTTTACAGGAAAAAGCTACAGGGACACACTACCCACAGATCTGAGCACGCCAACGACAGAATGCCTCCCAGTGCAGCTGTGACCGGAAGAATGGGATGTTTCTGGGAGATCTCTATCCATGGCCAGATGTTTTCACCCCCATTATTGTGAAGCTTTGCAGCTTTCAGATGGCCTCTGAATATCCCGAGAGTGTTTTCAGACTACTGGAGGATGACTTTAATTTGCATGCTTAAAGAGGGACAGACTTGCTTTATAGGCTGCTTTTCTGCAGCCCCTCTTTGTTTGGTAGGTAAGATCTTCCCTGCAGATGGCAGATAGAAGAAATGGGAATTTCTTCTCTACAACAGCCTCTGTTTGCTCAAGATACAAATTTTCCAAGCCTACAATACTTATCTCGGCAAGTGTTAATATACTTAATATGCACACAGACATGCATATGTATACACTCACATGCATATGTATATATGTATACATTACAGGGAATTTTTTTCTTTCGTTGAAGCCATCTGTTGCTGATGAGGGCTCTCCTGGGGCCTGACCTCAGAACATTTCTCCTGGGTGCATAGGAGAGGGTCTCAGGGTTACGCACAAGCACAGTACGACTGCATACAGCGAACTCAATGGACTCTGTAGCTACCAACAGCAGGAGCACCTGAACGCATGTTCCTTTGGCAGCAAGAGAGCAGAAAGAACAACTGGGGAGGGAGGCTGGTGGGCAGACAGCAGGCAAACCAATGGGCAAACCTAGCCAAGGATATGGCTGAGTCCATCACAGCTGAATCAAACACATTTATCTAACTGGATTCCTCTGCCAATGGGACGCGTACGCTAATTCAAGAGTTTTTAAAGCATTTTGTAAATTTGGTTGTTGACAAAGAGAATAAATAGAACCTCCTCTGTGTGCTTTGTACCTACCTAAATTAGCAACTAAAGAAAACAGATTGTATTTAAGGGATTTTAATATGAATGAAGTTAATGATGACATATTCCAAATAGTACACTTAGAATCAGTCTGTAATAACAAGCTAACAGATGTTGGCATTTTTATTATTAATTATACATTTCATTATCATATGATTATTGTCAAACATCATTTGACAGCAAAAAATGTATAAATGATTCACATGTTTTATATTGTAAAGATGATACTGTGTTTGATTTTTAACATGCCAAGTGCAAAATGCTCTTTGTTTTAGCAGCCTGAAGTACAGGAAGCTTCCGCATAACACTACAGACTGACTAACCTAATATGGGCTGAAGTTCTAAAAAGGAAACACAACACACAGCTGTCATGTGTGAAGGCGAGGCAAGTATTTTAAGATTCCATTAAGTAGCTACAGACGGTAAGAAATATCCATGTGTGAGGGCTGCTCCAAAAATAATGCCTCCTATTTTATGATGTTGGCCCACAACAGCAGAGGCAGAAGTTGGTGGTATGGCAGTAAAGGTTGAGCCTTTCCACCAGCATTCTGTTGCATGTTGTTGCCATGTGACAGATGGCACCAGAGGGGCAGTCTGACAGAATGGCATCTGTCGTGGAAGTGCAGAAGAAACAAAAGTATGGAATTGAATCCCACCATGTGCAAAAATGGCACCCGCTGACATTTATCAATGTTTGCTGAATGTTTATGCAGACCCAACAGCGGATGTGAGCACAGGGAGGTGGGTGATGTGTTTCAGAAGTGACGACAGAAACAGTGGGTCACCTCTGCTGCAGATTGTTAAGAATGTGGCATGCAGGCTCCTGTCCATCACTGGCAAAAACGTATAGCTAATGGTTGTGACTATGTTGAAACATAATACTTTGTATCCAAGAATTTGCTCTATCAAACAGCATTATGATGCTTTATTTATCTATTGTAGTTTCTATGGAAATAAATAGGGGGCATTACTTTCAGAGAGACCCACACATGTATCTACCAAGCATCATTTGCCTCTGTTATTCATGTGATTGTGAAACAAATATGCTGGGGAATACTGATCCCAACAAGTTGCCATCCAATTAAGAAAAAATTGGGGAACAATTTATGCGTTATTTGCCGCATGATTGCATTTTACTCACAGTTTGTTTAAAATTCATAAAGTTTCATCTTTAAAATGAAACACTGGAGTTCTCTTATTGATTTCAAATCAGATTACATTTATCCTTCAGACTGCAGCTTCAGCAAAGCTCGCTGTAGGTACAGTAAATATCTCCAAAAGAACATTTGGGAAGGAAGTGTAAATCTTGACTGCATGTCAGAGCAGACAGGTCAGAGCTCTCCAAATCAAATACCAGTACACTTATCTTTATAATCACCCAGGACTTCTTTTTTGCTTACTGTTTTTTAGATCAGCATAATCTTTCTTCATTGAATAAATGTTAAATACTGTAAATGACAGTTCTCTGAGGGCTATGCTAGTCTCAAGACATCATTTAATCTAATACAATCAAAGAGCAGTCATGTCTGAGAGAAAGGTGAGTCCGCTGCACAGTCAGCTTGATTTTTTTTTTAACGGAAAGGCTCATTTAGTAATTGTTAAACAAGTCATAAACATCCTTGCCAAACTCCATCACTTCAAAAAGCATGATTGGTAAATGAAAATGGATCCAAATTACCCTCTTCGCTCCTGCAGGGCATGAAGTGCTTGGACATAGTAATAATTCTGTCTTCCTGTGTCCCTCACGCACACTTCACCATTTCAGAATTAAGTCCTTCCAACGATCTCTTTCTCCCTTTGTTCACGTTTCATTTAGACCATCCTTCCCATTCTGTATTAGCACAGTTCACAGGAAGGCTATTTCAACTTGGTGTTCTAACACTTATCTGCTTAAAGTGCACATAATATATGTCTGAAATACAGCCATTACCCACAGCTCTGATTGCAGCAGATTGTTCTCAGCTGACTCACAGAGAATTGTTTAGCCCCCCAAAATTGGGTTTTAGACACAGAAGTGTTTTTGAAACTTGAAGATATCAGATAGTTAGAATAAAATTAATTTTTGTTAATTAACCAAGTGGCATTGTCTCATTAAAAATAATGGATTTTTAAGGACATTTGTAACACTGGGGGGTAGCTCCTTAGCCACTGATAACTCCAGAGCCACAGAGGCAGCATGGTCATCTGTGCCAACACTCTCTTCAATTACTGCTGTGTAAGGAAGTTAAATACCAAATTTCTGTTTCTCATAGCTATAAGTATGCTTTCTTCATTGTTCTTGTTTAGACAATGGAAAATGAATAGTCTTTTCTACATGGTATTTTTCATACAACAGCAAGATACCTAACTGTCAGGCTTCCAAGTGCCTCAGAGGCATCTGATTTGTTGCATCCCTTTTCCTGATAGCAGGAGTAGAAAAAAATCCAACAAAACACCACCACTCTTTAGCACAAAATTTGCTTAAGGCAGAGAATAAGGAGGAAGGATGATATTTACACTGACATTTTCCAAGTTACGCCATTGCCTGAATGCTTTTGTAGGATTACTCCTAGAGGATCTATTTAGGGTTGGTTCTGGTCTGGTCTTTTTATGTTTTATTTACCCTATACGTGTTTATTGTTTGCAAAATACACAGAGCGTGGAATCTCAGAGGGTCATTTTCCATTGCTGCCCCCTGCTGTATTATCAGCAATCTGTTCCCCAGCATTTGCAGAAACTGGGCACAAGTCAAAGGGCTTAAAGAGAAGTTTCCGAACAGTTTGCGTGCAGTTTTTTTTCAACCACATGGCCCTGCAATTCTAGGAAACTGTTGTTCAGACATCCCTGTCCATCCCTCATTGCCAGGCTCTTGCTCCTTTGGTTTCTGTGAGGGTAGCACTGTTCTTTCCCAGACATCTGATCTCACCCTGCCAGCCCAGCTCATGGGCCATACTGTGGCACAAGGCCAGTGACTTGATGTTTTGACCTAATTGCCCACAAGTTGTATTGAAATTCAGCATGGAGTATTTTGAGATCTACTTTCATTTCATTTGACTTTCTATCAGAGAAGCTCTTATCACAAGTGGTAACAAGGTTTCTTCTTGAATTACGAGACTCAGCCCTACCAGGACCTGGCAGATTTCCAGTGCAACCTATAAATTGGCTGGAGCTGAGTAAACAAATTATAGTGAATTTATGGTGTACAAATTTAGCCTCTCATTCTGTTTCTGATCTGTCAGCGAACAGTTTACAACTTGTTTTGCTTCATTCATAATTTAAAATCTTTTGGCAAAGCTTCTCAGCAAATAACCTGTATGCATGTGGTGAGTTTTTAGCAGATCTTTGGGATTTTGAAGTCTTCAAGTGCTAAAATATATTGATGGAAACACAGGCTTCCATCCCTTTCTTTTGACCAGGCAACAATCACTATTGGTATTAAACTTGTTCATACTCAGCATTTCACAGGAGTTTCTGCCTGCCATTTTGTGGAGTAATGAGAGATTTTCGTTATGATACTATGAAGGTAATAATGCACATTCAAAAAGCAGCCACCAAAGCAAAATAAGCCCACTAAAAAGAGCAGCCATTGCAAGAAGACTTTGCTTCAAGATTGCATGAAAAACATGAAGACAGAGCTGGAGCTGGAGGTTGTTCCTACTGCCAGCCTTCAGCATTTTGTGAATCCTACTGGACTAAATCTTAACAAAAGTGCTTGGCTGTTGAGTGCAGCCCTCAGTATAGTAAAAAATAACTCACATTTTCCCTCCTCAATCTAAAATTTCTTTCCTTCCTACATAAACCTAAATCCTACTGACAAAAAAACAGGACTGAAAATCCTATTGAGAAAAACTTGGACTGAGTAGGCAAATGTATTTCAGTACAAAAGTTATGTTTTCCGGTGGTAGATGTTGCTACTGGAAAAGTCAGGGTGATGCCAGCATCACCACTCCCAGTGAACTTGGAAAACCCAGAGCCAGAATACACCATCAGCTTTCCTATTTACCGTAGCTGTTGGACGAGCAGCTCTAATGCAAGGACAAGATGAGCTCTTTCCAGGCTCCTACCTCACTGCATTTCTTTTGCAGAAGCTATAATATTAAAGACTTAAAAAAAAAAAAAAAAAAGTCACAATAGAATAACAACTGAAAACACACAGCTTGCTATCTGTTCTTGGTCATACAGTGCAGTAGGTCTGCATGCTAGACATACTTTATGCACCCTTCCCAAAAGCATCCTTCTCAAATAGTTATAGGCTCCTTAAGTATTCTTGATTTGCCAAAACATTCTCTATATAAAGAGACTATTGTAGGTCACAACAATTACTCCATGTTTCTCAATTTTACCAATGATTCAGGGAATCTGAAATTCTGCTCTACCAGAATTTCACTCAGACAGTCATGTCAATGAAATACAGCTGGGAGGAGAAGGCCATCTCAAAGCATCTACAGCTCTTAAGCTGCATTTAGATGTCATTTCAGCTTTATTTCAAAGATGAACACGGTACTTAAATGATATATAGGTATTGTGATGGCCCTCCACACAGGATAAATTTCAGCCAATTTATGTGGCTATTTGTGGAAGGAAAGACAGAAAACACTTGAACATTATCAAAGCAAAATCCTTCTTAAAAAAAAAAAAAGTGAAGGAAGCTAACTCAATTATTAAAGATTATTTGTCAAATGTTTCTATACCTGCTCAGCTGTAAAGTTAGCAGAAAGATGTGTAAACCTCAAATAAAGCTTTAGAAATATTTTAATGACATATAAACCAAGAAATTTTCAAATGATCACAATCCAGATGGTGCAATATACTTTGGAACATGACAGTAGTAGCTCATCACAAGACACTACCATCCATGCTGGCTCCTCTGCACCATCTGCATTCATGAAACCCAAGCTGACCTCTCATCCTGACTCACTAACCTGCTGCCAGGCATCCGTGCTGACTGCTAATTGCATACAAACAGCAAATGCATTTATACAAAGCCTTTTCTACTTCCTCAATAAATTCTGTGAATACCATAGTGTCTAAACAAATTAACAGCAGAAGTCATGTTTTACTTGTCTAAGATGGTCTGGAGTTCTCAATGACTTTGAGTTACTGGTAAGTCTGATGAAACTTTGCATTATGTTTGTAGCAACCCCAGGCCCAGTTCTAGCTTCAGATACATTAATTAAATGGTTTCATACATTTCCCTCTCTCGCACATGCACACTTGCACTGGCAGCATCATTTGATTGCTTGTTGGGGTCTGGGTACTGTATGTCTGCCTGTGCTGATACACATTTGAGAACTGAGGACAGAGACTAAGTGATCTGATTAGGTTTTTAGATGGGCCTTGGAAATGGAATCATGACCTGATTTCCCTTCTCCCTGTTTGAGATTATTTTACTTATCCTGCTAAACAAGCATGAACAAATCTAGTATTTCTATACCAAAGCACCGTCATTTGCTCTAATAGATTTAGAGAAAAAACAATAACAACAACAAAAAAAACCAACACAATTTTAAAGAGCAAAGGACTGTTTCACCAATGATGACAAAAATACTATTTAAACAAGAACTGTAAGAATTTTATATTACCCACAAGCAAGACTTTCTCAAAATTGGAAAATAAATTCATGGTTGGAGTATTTCTTTAAAATTAATAGAGTCCTTTTGCTGTGCTAACATTTTTTCATTTTGTGCTGTTGCAACCACTCTCCCACTCATTTATCTGACTGATATGGTAATAACAGGTCCTAGGGCCATATGTTCAAATACATTAGAATTCATGATGACTTTGTTCTAGTTTCTTAGTTCTTATTAAGGCTGACAATCTTCAGGGAAAATGAGCTTTTCTAGCACAACTTCCTCAACGTTGTAAAAGATTAACATACACCAATATTGCATATTGATTGTAGGCCTGATCCCGTCTACGCTTACTTCTGGGCATATTGGAAACAGTTGCCTTGCCTTCAAAGGGAATCTCCTGGCAATGAAATCTACTAGTATGAGCAAGAATTTCCAGGATAAGATGCTAGATATGTGTAGATATGAGCGAAAACAAAGCTTTGGCTAGAGATAGCAGGCTGCGAGTCACAGAGCGAGCTGGCACACGCATCGTGAAAGCAAGAGATGCTCACCCAGGCCTGACCCTGCTCGGCTGCAGACGAGCTGTTGTGCTGCTCGCCTGCGGTGATGCCCTGTGGGCAGCCTGTGCGAGACTGTACATGCCTCCCATTAGTGCACGTCTCCCAGGCACCACGCAAAGATGGGCCTTCGTACAGCGATAGTGGAATTAATGCAAACCTAAGTAGCACCTGCGTGACAACGAGAAGAGCTTGAAAATGCTTTCTGGGTATATGAAACTTAAAGATAGGTAGAGGGAGTTAAACTACTCAGAAAGTCAGATCACGATAGAAAATAGTTTGGCCAAAACAAGTAAAACCAGAGAAGTATAAATGTTATTCATTGACATTTTCGAGGTGAAATATTTTGACTTTTTGTTCCAAAATATTTTGGCTTATTGTTCCAGTTGTAATCTGAAACTGACAAGTTGGGTTTTTTTGGAGGAGGGGGTTAGTGATGGTGGTTTAAGAAACAGCTAAATAGCCCTCACTGAAAATAAAGTTGTCTCAGGTAAAAAATGTCTTACATCAGCTGGGACTGACATCTAAATATACTTTTTCCAGCCTAGACATGAACAGAAAAATGCAGCTCTAATCTTAACACATTCTGGTAGAAGTACAAAACCAAACAATTGTTTCCAAATATGATCGCTATTGGAAAAGCAGCATCGTTGCTTCAGCTTTCCAGCAATGATTTTGTTGTTGAATTGGGTTATTTGAAAAGCACCCACCATTCAGTTTTATTAAAAGGTCTTTCCAATTAACAAAACAGCTGTGTTTAGGATTGCAAAAAACAACCAGACTTCCTCAGAGCTTCTGTCTAGCCACAAATCTGCCATTAGACATGCAAAGATTTGCACCTCTCCTCATACAAGACGTTCCAAGGCCCTCCTGGCTTGCCTTCAGAACACAGGGTCCCATTTTATGAACTACAGTTACTTTAGTCTGTGACCTTTAAGATTAACTGTTTGGGGATTTTCTTCTCACCCATTTTTTATTCGTTATCCAATCCATGCAACTGTTTCAGAGCTTGGGAAATGCACTTTGCAGAGCGTGGAAAAAGGAATAGGTGCTAAGGAAGGCTTCTTATTTATACAGAGAGGCTGCGTATTACATTTGCATAATATGATATCAGAAGAAATAAATGGCACCAGAAATACGTGTACAGGGAGAAGTGCTAATGAGCTGTGCAGAATGAGGAAAGACGGTATTTTTTTCACAGAGGCTATCGATCCACAGTTTGGGAGAAAGAAAGTCAGTCAGGAAAGATTTTTTCTTTAATGAAACCCTGAACAAAGAGATATTGGATCATGATTTTTTTTCCCCAGATTTGTTAAGATGTTTACAGATCTCATTCTGAATATTAATAAAACATGCACACTAAGCTGTACAGCCAAAAAAAAATGCGGCATTCAGATGCACAGCAGAACAGGGTATTGCAGAGGCAGTTTGCTGTGCTAGCTATGCTCCACACATATTATGTAAAATAGTGAACATACCTGAAAAAGCCTAAGAAGCAGGTACATATGTAAAGACTCCATCCTGAGAAACAGATAGCACTGAGCAGGACTAGCCCATGTAAACCAAAGGGAATCTCAAACAAAGGAAAGAAAAGGCAGCTGAGTATCTGCCCTGGTGATCTCTTGGAGACAATGGTTAATATAGGACAGCATGGGCACAGCTCGGTATTGCCACATCCTTCACAGGTGATTTTTAGACCTAATCTATCACTGGGCTGTGTACAGATATTTGAGAACAGGACCATGTTTATGCAGTTGTCTTTTCTGTCTGGAAAAGGATTTTCCACAGTGCTAAACATGCCTCTACTTCTGCTTCTATTAAAGTAAATGGGTGTTTTACCACAGACTTCCACAGAAGCAGAACTAGCTAACTAATCAGTGCTCCCTGAAGGCTTCAAGGCCCCACTGACTGATGCCACAGCAGTACAGCAAAGGGTTGAGCAGGAGAAGACAAGACTACACAGTTTGTAGTTGACAGCAAACACACCCCATGAGATGTCCTTCGTATTAGGAGTGTTCCACATGCAAATATACAAGACCAAAAAAACCAAAACTTCATTGGATATTAAAAAACCAACTCAATAAACCTGGCTGCTAGTTTTGCTGCTGGAAAAAAAAGCCAGAAAACATTTCTTAAAAAAGCCCTACAACCAAAAGACTGATTCACTGTAAGCTTTTTCTTGGACAAACATGTTCACCGAAGAAAAAAAACAAAACCAAGCCAAAGCCCAAAACAGCAAGCTGTCCTATCAATTTATGTCCCTTTTACAACACCTTGTGTTATTGATGGGACATGGCTTCACCATTCTTTTTTAATATATTTTACTCTTTTTGACAGTACACAGAGAGGAATGCGTATAGTGCACTTGCAGTCTATGCACCAGGTGGATAATTTCATATCCTGCTCACATGCTTGAGTATATATGGTCCCATAGTGAATACATCCAATAGGCTTTTTTCCTTCAATGGGGCTATAAATACAACTAAAAGCAAAGTACTGCACATAAGGACCTGTATTTTGCTTTAGTGAGGAGCGAAAGATGCCATGGATTTTGGTTCTGTGGGTTCATTCTCTCTTACAGCATACGGAATAAATTGATATCTTTGTCTGTTCTTGGAAAGATGAATTTCTCCATGGACAGCGCATTGCAAAAAGAAACCCTCAAAGGCATCCGTTACAACTGCCTACTGACAGTGTATTTTGCCCTGTTATGACTACGGTCTGTGGCACAGTTAAGACAAATTTTAGTAAGGGCTGCTACTTACTTCTGCATTTTTGTGGTGACATTTCAGAAAGAAGTTTTCTGATATGTGTTAAGCCTGACAGTGAACTGCTTGGAACATTCCAACTTCACTGCTTACAGTTGTCACTCTCATTGCTAACACTGGCGGAGCGGCCATTTCATGTGTTCAGGAGTGTTGCTGAGGTCAGGAAAGATCTAGACAAAACTCTGTGAAAAACTCTAAATTGCTGTTTTGTTCAAAACCCTCTATTATACTCTCAGAATCCAGGAAAAAATCTGAAAATAGAAAACCCCTACAAAACTGGTATTTTTTCCTACAAGTCCTAAAGGGTGGCCAACACTGAATCTTTTAGCCTACTCCAGCAATGCTGCGGAGTCTTCTGAAAGAAGCAAGTTACAAATCTTATGGCCAACTTACATCTTCATGACTTGTTTTTACAAAAAGACAGGCAGTGTAGTTATATCATTATTTAACAGTTTGGCTTGGCTTTGGAAAAGTGCCTTACGTGAGGAAGGAATGTTTCTCAGTTATCTGGTCTGTGAACATTTCGAACACACAGAAGAGTTCTTTGTATCTAGGCAGATCCAGTGAACTCCCCAGTGTCCCTTGTAAAGCAACTGCTGTGGAATTGCACGAAATTCTGCCATCTTGTCCTAATGGGGAGAGCCAACAACCAAGCAGGGAGCAAGGCAGTCGTTTCTAACAGAGAAGAGCAGAATCTACAGCAGAGGTTTAGTTGAGCTGAATGTAAGGAAGTTTTCATCTGCCTTTGGGTTACAGCACAAAATGAAGCAATTCTACCACAACAGAAGGAAGAAATTGTACTCACGTTACTAAACTTGCGTAAAACATTCATTTGCTTTTGAGAGGGCATCTGTGTATTTCCTATCCTGGTCAGAACTGTGTTATCTTCTGGGTTTTATTTTTAGTCTAAGCTTAAGACCTCTGCATAAAAACTCTGACCTTTACATTGAAGTCTGTCTTCCTCTTTAGATTGCTTTCGGCTGTGGCATACAAGTCCCTAAAAACATGTCAGGGGAATCAGTGCGCAGAGGCAGGTCCTCTGTAGTCCCTGTAGGCCCAGCACAGCCCTGACCAGGATGTCAGAAGAGGGCTGCCTTTCTATGCCTGTCTTATTTCTGTAAGGGTTTTGATTGCATTTTTGTTGTTTGCCTCGTAAGGTGCATGTGCAACTTTCAGTCCTGAGACTGAAGTGAAAGCAAATTTTGCTTTTGGTTTCTTAAGCCATAATTCACAATATTTGTTTTCTACTTTTTTCAAGCACCAGAAAAGTAGAATTGTTTTCTACTTTTTTCAAATCAAAATGTCTCAAAACCCAAGAAAACTCTTAAATCAATCTGGCCAGAAAAATTTGTCATCTCTGGTTCAGCAGCATTAGTTATCCTGGTTAACTGGATCGATGGCAATAATTGCAATTACTGGAGATGAGATTGCCTGTACTGTAAATACATTTCAATCTTCAATGTGAGCTGGACTGTAGAATACATACTGCAGATTCTCCCAGTCACAAACAGGTTATGGAGAGCACTTCACATCAGTGCTAATCGTGTTTGTTATTATATAGAATTAAAAAATATGGCACCAGCTGAAAGAATTGTTAATCTGAAGCAGTTTTGCTGATTCAAAGGCATTAATCCACAAAGCTTTACTGCTGCATGGTTTTTCAAGATAACCACTCCATGAAAACATAGTTTTTTTAAACCAAAATAGTTACTAGCTATTCAGCACATACTGCCAGTACTTGCTCTGATATTCATCTGCAGAACATTAATAAAGTATCAGTTTATAAGGCAAACCTCTCCTTTGAAAACCATAGGAACAACAAATTCCATCTTTAGTTCTGTTGCAGTGTCGAAGCAGACACCGTGCCTGTAAGAACTTGTTCAAGGACAAATAATGAGGAAACTGCAGGGATTTATCCTTTGCTTTAGTTTTGCAACACATCAACATTTAATGTAACTTAAAGGAAAAGGAGAGTGTTTCAAGGCAAAAAGATACTGAAGCACTTCTTTTCAAACTACCCAAACTAGTAAGGACGGTGCTCTATTTTGCTTCACTGAAAACTCAGCCTTCGATGAGTGCTGGCTTTTCTCAATAACTCCAAAAAGGGACTATATATATTTTACTAATTAGATTTTTAAATGTTATTGATTATTTGAACATGCATATACTAACTCCTTTTGTTTCCCAGGAAAGTCTCTAAACTTTGTCTCGGTGGTGCTCTTACTCAAATTTCACTTTTTTTTTTAGTGCTTACTTGGAAGTATCAATGGTTCACATTTGGGAGAGAAGGAAAGAATCAATATATCTTTTCCTCTCCTTTTTTTTTTTTTTTTTCAAACACCCAAGCTCAACTATATCTGATATATTAGAGACCAGATAGGTTTAATGAAATCCATTTATGATTTCATGTGTAAAATCTCTCCCTAAGCACTACTTAAGCTCGCATATGTCATCCCAACAGAACTGAAGTGGTATGTTAGTGGGGAAGAGGTCTTGCTACTGTTCTTTTCAGAGGGGTGAATGTGAATTTCTAGCATTTAATTCCACAGTTTTGCATTCATGCAGCCATCTCATTCTCCTCTGCAAGTGCCAAGTGATGGCACCACAGAGAAAGTGAGCACCATCTGTCCCCACTGCATAATGCTTCACAATGGGAAGAAAATGTGGTCCTTGCAAGAGGCTCTGGCTTCTCCCAGAATCATAGAATGGCTTGGGCTGGAAGGGACCTTAAAGGTCTACCTGAGCTAGCACCATAGAGTGGTGGCTGGGACAGAGCAGCCTGAACTTTGGTTCAGCAAGCAGCAGCAAAGAGGGAAGGGTGAAGGGAAAGGCTAGTTCTCTAATTCAGTTCAACTCTGGTCTGAACCTAATTAAAACACCATTCAACCATCAGTGTAGGAACAATCCTCAGCACAGTTTTGCTTTTTCAAACAGATACTGAAAGTAAATGTTTGAATATCAAAAATTCTAGATAAAAATTATTTCTAACTAAAACTATCATTTTTTCACTCATTTTTTTTTCTCTGTACATCTTGCAATTACCTCTTTTAACAGTTTGAGTTCAACTATAAAACGCCACAGAAGATTTTTGAATTAAAATGACATTATCTTATCAGGCGCTGCTACTGAGCCTCACTGGATACAAGCTGGGGATGTTCAATTTATTTAAGCTACTGTTTAAGCGATGATTTCCCCAATGCTGCAAACAGTTAGTTCCTTATTGTTCATTTTGAAAAGTTCTATTTTGTATTTCAGAAGGAGTCCATGAAATTCTGATTAAAAGAAAACGCCTAAGCAAAGGTTCAACCTTAAGCATGTGATTTCCCTTGAAATAAATGGTTCCACTTACATATTCAAAGGTAAGCTTGTACTTACTGTTTTGTTGAGCTGGGGCCTCAGACATTTCCAGAGATTTTAATATCACATTTGCAAACCAGATGGTACTGCCTTAGTTTAGTAACAATGGAGCAAAGTGTCCTTCGCTTATACTTTAATCTTAGAAAATGAGATCAAGACATTTTCAGCAACTAGTTGATTGATACTATGTGAAAGCTGAACAACCTTGTTAATTAGGCAGTCCTGCTGGAGTGCCTGAAGTGCACTGCAACCCATAATTAAAAGATAGCATTACAGGGGTCTGCAGAGGCAACCTGCTCTAACCCCCAAGCCCACTCTTTCCTAGAGGTGCTCTGTGGCTCAGAGGAGCAGACAAAGGAGCGCTGCCATGGGATCCAGCTACAGAGGTTAGCAGCTTTCAGCTTCATAAAAGGATTAATCAGGCTGGAAAACCAGAGACAAAAACTGGCCTCCTCCAGCTAAGAATCTGAATATTCAGTCCCTAGGTTCTGTTTGATTTGTTTGGATTCCCAGCTCACCAACACAAACAACAGAGGTAATGTGGATGCTCCAGAAGGCTCCCCCTGATGCCGAAAGATGTGAGCCTTTGGCACAGAAGCACGACAGCGGTGGCCAATGAAAGGTTCTCAAGTACACAGGTCCAAGGCAAAGAATATTCAGGAGTGTTTACCTTAACAAGAAGACAAAATCTGCAGGGGAATTGAAAGGAAGGAGGAGAGAGAAGAAGGTCAAGTTCAAGTACTGCCTTACACTGTAGGGGCTGGTTTTGTTGAGACTGTCCTGAAATTGTTTATTGTGGCTGCAGTGAGAACCACAGTGGGAAACTTTGGCACACAACTTCTTTAGATGAGTTCTCCACGGCTACTCAGTAACTTGGTTGGTTTGCACACCACATTTCTTATCTTCAACTCACTCAGCAAGCTTAGAACAAAGCTCACAGATGGATGCACTATTTTGAAGCAGTTAACTGTATATTTAGTTATACTTTTATAATGCTTTTGGACCCCGTATAGAAATGTTTTGTTTAAAATATCACTGCAACAATTGGTGTTTCCTGTAGCTTTAATTACTGTCAAAATTTGTGCCCGCTTTCTGAGCTCCAGAGGTTGATTTTGGCTTGGATATTTGTTTTGTTTTTATTTAAAGACATTTTGTGCAAATGAAAATATCATTTCTGGAGATGGCAAAATGTCATGTAAAAAACCCATTTCACTCAGAATTCCAAATACTGAATAAACCAGAAAGTGTTAAAATAGCTGAGACTGCACGAAATAAAGAAATGTGTTGATAAATTTGATTCAGAGCATCACTCTACAAATGGTATCAGTGTCCCTGTAGGTAATAACATTTCTAATTTATTACAAATCAACATTCAAAACAGTTTATTTCAAAAACTGAAAAAGCAGAACAATGGAAGCCTGTTAAAGCCCTATTATTTATTTAAAAAATGGTAAAGAAATGTGTCTTAAGTTATAAGAAATTACCATATTTTTATGGATTCTGAGCTCTGCAAGGAAATGTGTATGCAATTATAGTCTGTCTTCTGCATCCGTCTGCTGAGTTTATAGTAAGAATAAATTGTGGTTAATCATGTACAGTCTTGTATTTTCTCATAACCACAATAGTGATATGTATGCATGGGGCATCCTGCTGTTTGTTATTGGATTTTTCCTAATTTATACAGTATTTCATGTTTTGCTACTGACGACACAAAACTTTCAGTCCTGTGTATGTTAAATACAGTCACATCACTAAAGCAACCAAATTTCCCAAGCCTTGCTGATTATCATAACGTACACATGGATCATTGTATTTGTCTCCACAGGTTTTTTTTTGTTGTTGTTGTTTTATGGAGGAGTGGGATGGGTTTACATAAATGGTAATGAATGTTAGCTGTGCCTCCTGATAAAATAACAACACATGCCCGAAATAGAAAGGAATATTCTTATTTACAGCTTGTCTTTTGTGGTACGTTCTCTCAATTTTCAGTTGTAGATTTTAGGATTAACCTGGTATTCAGTGAGGAAAATTCCCTTAAGCACTATCTGTTCTGAGGCTGACTCACCTTTGTGGTTAAATTCTTTCCCCCACATCCTTGCTTTTCCAATAGCTTTACTCTGAACAGCTGAAACTCCTGCCATTTTAACACGCAGAATTAAAATTCTCCACTCGTATCATTACTGTATTAAATTTTGCCTTTGCAGTATTAAAACAAAGCAGACATGGTATTCTTTGAATCCAGACCACACAAGGAGCCAGGCCATCCACCAGGTGAGAGCTCCTCTAGCTCCTGGGCAGGCAGCGGGAAGGACATGCCAACCTTCCTGTGGTCTGTAAGATGAGGAGCCCCAGTTTTAATTATTCATTACTTGGATATGTCCTGGGAGATTAGTACTCATGACTGTAACTTGTCACACAGCTGTCTAACATAAAGTGTATCGCTATCCCTGATGCTGTTCCACTAAATCAAAAAAGACTTGTGATATGCCGTATGGTTTTGGTCAATAATAATGGAATCTCAGATCTGACATGATGCACATTTGATTGTCTTGCTTGGAGCGCATATACCGAATCACACCGTTTGGGGCTCTGGGCCTAAACCCATGAATGTGTGTATGGTGGGGGGCATCAGCTCTCTCTCACTCCATTTCAGAGGCACTTTCCCACCTCACTGAACAGAAACACAGCGTGCAGAAAAAAGTCAGCAAATACTGACTGAATTTGTGCTTGTACAATTTTTTAAGGATATATTTGGATTAAGAATTAATATTCCAATTGGTTGATTTGCAGGGAGTTCTGCACAGTATTTAGATGCTAATTACTGCACAATTAGAGGGCTAAGGTCAGACGGATCCTCCAGCACCGGAGCACAGAAATACACAGCATTAAAATATCAAAATTATCTACAAACACAAATCCAAGGAGGTCTTTAAAAAGACTCCCACACAACGGTTTCTGCAGTTCAAAGGTCAAACTTTGCTCTTGCTAATTGCACTTAAGTCAAAGGGAACAGGATTTGACCAGAATGACTGCAGAGCAGAGCAGTGGAGATTATATACATGCCTCCTTGTGCTGTGAGCCAGCGTGCCCACTTTTGGGTTTTTGACATTTACACTCCCTCATTTTCTATATGGCTAAACACCACATGTGCCCATTCAACATTTCTCACAGACTGCCACACAACAGATCTGCATACTTCTTACGCAAATGCACAAGGAGAGATTACTCTGTAAATAGAGATAATAGTGTATCTATCCATTCTTACATCTTTCTCTGAAATCTATCTGCAGTAGAAAGATTTCTAGGCTAAGAATGCTGACTTCAAAAGCCAGATCAATCCTAAAGCATTTGAGAGCTGGCTGTACATAGAGGGCACAGTCTGTTTTAATACCATCACATCTTATTATCAGAACCTTTCCAAATGCAGGCCATTGCACATGCACCGATTTCTACTTTTCATAAGCTGCAAAGAGGTAACTCGGGTTCTTTCCTAGTTTGAAACATCTGAAGTCTGTCCTGCATTAGGTGTAAGTTTTTATTCCTCCCCAGGAACAAGCTATCTCAAAGGCACTACTTCTGCATTTGACGCTGCTGAAACTATATTTAAATGAAATGATACAGAAAGAAATATCTGCTTTTGTCTTTGGCCAAAGAGTGGCAAGAAAACACCACCTGGGGCTGTAAGAGGAAGATGGTCCCTGCCCAAAGCTGCTCCTGAACCATTCGGGTCTGTGCCAGCCCCAGCCCATCCCATGCTGCTGCTGCCCCTGCTCTGTCATCACTTGTGGGAGGGGAATCTTCCTTCAGTCTGAGTGATGAAGGGGCCTTGTCCTAAATAACAGGATTAGCTTCACTGCTCAAGTGAATGGTTGCCTGCTCTACTCAGCTGTGACCAAAGCAACATTCATCAACAGCTGCAGAACACCTTCTTTGTCCTTCCAAGCAAGGAAACAATCGGACTAAGTGGAACTTTCCCCCAGTAACTAAGGCCACATACAACTTGGGAAATGGAGGGAAAGTTCCACCAGACTTTGTTTCCCAATAGCCCCTTGCAGGGCTGTACTCAGGCCAGCTCTGGTCTCCAGGCTCCATGCCAGTGTCAGTGCAGCGCTGAGATGCTGCTGCCTCAGAACACAGCATTCTTGGAGCTCAGGGATCTGCTCATGCCCTTCAGAGAGAGCTGGGCTGCCACTGGCCAGCAAGAGAGTGCCTATGGTGGGTCCCCAGCCTCATGGTTTCTTGTGGAGGAGCCCAAATGAGGTTCATGCAATGCACAGAACTGCTTGGGCTGGTCCCACCACTTCTATCTGTTCCAGCTTTCCCCAGAAAAGACTTAGTTCTTTTAGTTCTAGAGAGGACTGAAAGATCCAGTGCCTATCAGGAATAAATCTTTTACTGAAATCGCAGAAATCACAGAATAGTTTGGGTTGGAAGGAACCTAAAAACCATCTGGTTCCAATCTCCTGTAATGGGCAGAGACATCTCCCACTAGATCATGTTACTCAAAGCCTCAGCCTAAGTGGCCCTGAACACTTGGAAGGATGGAACACAGAATGGCTTGGATTGGCAGGGACCTCAAAATCACCTAGTTCATATCCTTCTGCTGCAGGCAGGGTTGCCAACTACTAGATCAGACTGCTCAGGAGCCCACCAAGCCTGGCCTTGGATGCCTCCAGGAATGGGGCATTCACAGCCTCTCTTGTCAGCCTTCCAGAGCCTCACCACTCTCTGAGGAAAGAATTACTTCCTAACATTTAACCCAAACCTCCTGTCTTTCAGTTTAAATCTATTTCCTCTTGTTCTGCCACTATCTACCTGTGCAAAAGGTTCCCCTCCTGCTTGTAAGCCTCTTTTAAGTGTTGTATGGTCACAATGAGGTCTCCCCAGAGCCTTCTCTTAACCAAGCTAAATGATCCAGATTCCCTCAACCTTTCATCACAGGAGAAGTGCTCCTGCCCTCTGACCTTTCTGGCCCTCCTCTGGACCCATTGTGCATCCTTATTGTGGGGGCCCCAGGCCTGGACACAGTACTCCAGATGGGACATGCACAAACTTCCCTACAGTTTTCATACTAGTTGTACTTTGAATTTCTAAGAAATATTTTCCTCCCTTGATCTTCTATAGCATGGATGCTCCATGGCAGTCAGGAGTATGATGAGCTCAGGGCATAAGAGTTCTTTTAAAATCAACATTGATCCACCATAACTGGGGATTGCTAGGATTTATATTGGGCACAAGAGCTGTGTTAATGGATAGGCCTTGACAAACCTGATTTACAGATTAAAATAACAACACTGTAGCATTTACAGAATGTATACATTTAAAACTGAACTGTACTAGCCATAACATCTCGGATGCTTTTGTTACAGCTGTGTATGGCAGCAGCACAATGCAGCAGCTAAGCATCACAATTAATAATCTCCAACTGCAACACATTCAAAAAATCAGAGTCCCTTTTGGAGTGTGTTACCAGGTGTCACATCACATCACACTTCCTTCAGGCAATGGCTCAGACCTGACATAAACAGATGTGAAAGACAAAACTCAGAACCTTTAGTGATACAGATTCAAAGAGATACCAGGTGGTCTTAATATTCAGGTTTAACTATTGTTCTGTACAGTTTATTTATCATGGGGCTCTCACTTTTCTTTAGCCTGTGCATCCACAGAAAAAAGGGTCACTAAGCAATCTAGTCCTTAAGCGTGGTTATATTAAAATATTTCCACACTACTTGAAATTAGGACTTATCCTGTATTCAGAGATGTTGACAGTTAACATGGAAGAAGCCAATTCCAAGCCAGTGATGTCCAGGATGACCAGATCTGCCCTTGGCCAGCAGGCAGCTCCCCACATATCTAACCCACCACCTGCCTCTGTGCCCTGATGGAGAGAACATGGCGCCACATCTTTCAGTGCTGCAACAAACCTGACAGTCGACACCAAAATATTCAAATTATGAGGCAGATTTAAAAGTATTTTCCTTTTTTTGTGAAAGGCTCTCACCAGGCAGAGAAAACAGGACATTCTGCTGTACTGGTTCTCTCTCAAGTGCAACGGAAGCTTCCCAATTCATTTCCAATAAAGGGTGCTGCTGGGTCAGCAATTCCTGTTCTGATTTGGACCAACTTATACTGGGAAAAGCAACACTTGAACAATGCAAGGGGTCAGCTGAGGAAGCAAACCCACGATGTGGGATCTCTGCCAGGGTGAGGCTGTGGTTCCCACTGCGGCTCCCCCATTAGACACCAGTAATCACTTTGCACACACTCTCATCTATGCCAGGTTTCTGCAATTAATGATGAAGTCAGGTGCTGCTGGAAATAAAAATCCCCAGAAGAAATTCTCAGAAAAGCATGCAAATTGAATACTGTTAATTGTGGCTGTTACGACAACTGTATTAAATTTGCAGCATCTTTTGATTGTACATGGCAAGAGATAGCATTGGCACTGCACTGAAAGGAAATAGCTAGTCAGAGAGCAAAACAAAAGCCTCCATCTCACATTGAGCAATTAAGCATCCTGCTCACCTTGTTCATCTGAGTAGTAACCACTGGCGTGTATGCAAGTCAACCATCATCCTTAACCCCTCCTCAGTGGGATGCACAGATCACCATCCCCATTTTGCAATTAGGGAACCTGAAGCCCAGGTTTAAACGCTGCTGAAGTAGCAGAGATGAAAATCATTACTGTCATGGTCCTACACAATTTCCATCCAACCCAGAATAGTGAGAGCTCTGTAGTGAAGTTCCTGCCCCACAAAAATCAATAGCTAAACTCCCTCCTTACCCCTGTTCCTATTCACTGAACCATAATAATGACAAGGGAGCTATTTGCATGTTCAAAGAAGCAGAACTGAATGCACATAGACTCCTTATAATTAGTTTCACTGCGGCTGACTGTAAAAACACGTAATTTACGTTCAAATAATTTATACTCTTTAAAACTCCTGAAATGCCCCTCCTGTTTTCTTGAGCTCAAACATAAAAACTTGCACCGTTTGGCTGAAAAGTGCTCAACACAGAAAGGTGGAATGCTGGGCTCTGGATGAACATATTGCGAGCCTGAAAGCTTTATAATCAATTAGCATCCTACTGGAAACCTGACAGCCTGTCGTGACCCATTAGGAGGTATTCTGTGCTCTCAATATCTGTGGGTATTGGGACCATTTACACAGATACCAGGTAAGCTCTTACAAAGCAGAATATGATAAGGTCAGCTCTTTGTTTTATTTCTAAGTGCTTTTCCAAGATGTTTTTTCTCTCTGGTGGAATGAACATGGCAGTGGAGCTAAAAATGGCAACGCTGTATTTCAGGTAAGTGGGTTGAAAAGTCATTCTCGCTGGGAAATGAACTCATGACCTTTTCAATGAAAGGTAAAGCTCAAGTCATAAAAGTTTGCATTTAAGATGCACTAAATATATCGTTGACTAATAGCTCAAGAGGGCAATAACAACATAGCCTGCCTAACAGCTCATGCTAATGCAAACATAATGTGCCATGTAGAAAGAGATTAATCAAGTTTTCCTACTGGAAAACTGACAGCCTGTCGTGACCTATTAGGAGGTATTCTGCACTCTCAATATCTGTGGCTACAGGGACCACTTATGAGCTGACAAACTTGGGTGACTGGTAATACTACACCGGACAAAAATAAAGTCAGAGATGGGTGTCACATTTCTGGTCCTTTCCAGCATTCTGCTTATAGACATTTCCCTTTCATTTATACTCTGCTGTGTACGACACTGTGTGCACACATAGCTTGTTTTAATTGCAACACAGTGCATCTGCTGTGTAGTTAAAGTAGGAACCTGTACTAGTTTGCAAGGTTTTCATCAAAGAAGCACCTTTAAAACTGCTAAGTCCATTCAAACCATATCTGATTTCTTTCACAAAACCAGAGAAAGCAGCTCAGTTCAGATTATAATTTAAGGTCAGCAATGAGTAAATAAGATTTAATGACAATATCAGCACTCTTTGATGAGGGCAACCTCAAGTCACTGGCACATCTCTTCTATAAATTGGAATCCACTCTGATTAGACTCCATTTCGCATGCTGGTGTGCGTTATTCAGTTAATTCAGTGCTTATATGAGCTGTACTTAATGAGGCAACATGCGTGCCTTCATTTTTAAGCAAAACCTTATCTACATGTCTATAGCTGATTTCATAAGTGAGATCCTCAGACCCTGCTTGCTCAGGTGAATCTGAGAGTTTGAAAATCCCATATCCTGCAGAAGTGGAAGGTAAAATATTGCTTCCTAAAACCTAGGCTGCCACGTGCAAAATGCCGTGCAAAATAAAAGATTAAAAAAAAAAAAAGGAGTCTTCCACAGAGTGATAGCTTCAGCTGTCTTGGTTCTTCTCTGCTGTGTTTATGAAGGCAGTGTTTCATCTCCTTCTTGTGCATATCACATTGATTATTTTCCCAGGGAGTTGCTGGGTGAGGTAGTTAAGTAAATACTAAAATTTTAAGCAACAGTTTCACATAGCTATGTTCAAAAGTAAAGTATGTTTCAGTGATTTAGAAGCTCTTGAGTTAATAGGTTTACTGGCCTTATATAGCTCCAGTCCATCAGAAAATACTGGGAGATTAATTCACCACCTCCTGCCCCAGCTACTGCTGTGGCTATTTATCCAATGCCAAAGGCTAACAGATCAGAAGGAGGGCCCAATGTATTTCTTTACGTGAAATTACAAGGTATGCTGTTACAATGAGCTGGGATCTATAAGCTGGTGGAGGCTGTTCCATTCAGCCCTTATTATCATTATCACCTTTTGTAACCCAGAGACTCCACAAATCATGATTATTTTGATTGAATCAAACATTACCCACTTGATAAAAAAAAAAATCGGTAAAGTAGATGCACAACCATAGTATATTTACCTTTATTTTTCCTGACAGAAACAGTGTAAAATATCTTTCTATAACAAAACATTTAAGAAATCACTTCAGGTACAGATGCTTCCCACAGTAGTACTATGGCAGCTTAGGGCACAGATTTAGCAGCATAACAGATCTGTGCCTACATTGGAGCCCCTTTTGGGTTCATGCCACATCTGATTAGCTTGATACTAGCTTGGGCAAATGAATCATGAATTACAGGCACACCTTTCACTGCCACTCAGGAATATTCTATGTTAGGAATGACAATTTCAAAATATTTTGAAATTATACTTCATTTTTGGACATGATATTTGAAAGCAGGCAATATTAGTCAGTTAAACTAACTTCTGGAAAATCACTTTTTATGATAGGAATCCTTCTTTAACTCACAGTCTCAAGTATGACAGTTGGCACAGTTTAGTCTAGAGGTAAGACATTAGGCTTGCTTTGTGATTGTATTACTGACATGCAGTAATAGTGATGTGTAAAATAGTGAATAAATATAGTGATGAAATAGTGATGAAAAGTCACAAACTGTCGCTATGAACTTTGATGGGCTGCACTATTCCACCAAATTAGTTTTGCTATAAAATACTTCTATAAGCTGAGATTCAAACTGATTTGCAATGAGATCTCAGATAAAACCAAATATTTACATCTCAATATCCATAAAAGAAAGTTGCACAAGTACAATCTGAACCATGATAAAACTATAAAGTTTCATCTACACAGCATTATCAATAAAATCAGGCATGTCTTACGGATTTGAAGTAGCCCCTTACACTTTTGTATTTACTTCCCCACATCATCATTACAACAGAGGTGTACCTGTACGTGCCATGCATTCTCACAGAGTATCGTGTGCTTCTAAATTTAAATCTTGGACACGAGGCAATAAAGAGTTAGAATTCCTAATTCATAACACTTCTTAACTGTTCCCACTCACCTAAACCCATATTACAATTCAGCATTAGACACCACCAGTACCGCAGAAGAAAGCCTAACATCTCTTTACTATCCCAGAACTAAGGTAAGCTGCAAGTAAGAAATGGGAGCTACGTACGCTAACGTGCCAAGCCTGCTCCCCTCAAACCACCCTGCACCTGCTGAATGTTATCTCCTCCTTGCACTCACCCTGCCTTCCACCTTTGCCATTGCTAAGCCTAAGCAAACCCATTCTCCAATATGCCCTTTGTGTGCTGCCAATGTCCGGGTGAAGAAAATACCGTGTCCCTCTCCTGACACTATGGACTCAAACCTGTGGTGTACTTTTCCAAGGCAGGATACCTTACTCCCTGTGTTCTGCTCACATGGCTGCCAACCAGCTGTGCAAATCCCAGAGCATGCGCTTGCAGTGCAGGCTATCAAAACAACGTTGGTGGCTGCTCATACTGGTCTTCCCTCTGTGCTTTTGGACACTTATTTACTGACTTCTTTGTGAGAACTCACTTTTAGGCACAACTGTACAGCTAGTGGGGCAGACAGGACCTTAACTGAATTGAACATATCAAAAGTGGGGTTAGAAGTGGCTTCTGCAGACCTCCATCTAGTCCAAACTTTCATTCAAAGCAAGTCTAACTTCAAAACTGCATGATGCTTCTCAAGGATTTGGTCAGCTGCTTTTCTGAAAACCTCCTAGCATAGTGATCTCAGAACCTCTCTGAGCAGCATGTTCTCTGCTGCAGTGCTCTCACTGTGAAAAATTATTTCCTTGTCCAGTTAAAACTTCTTTTATTGCAACTCGTGTTTATAGTTCCTTGTCATTTCACTGGGTAATCCTAAAAAGAATTTGGCTTCACCTTTCATACAACCCCCTTCTTTAGGTAGTCAACCATAGAATTGAGTTGGAAGGGACCTCTAAAGGTCATCTGGTCAAACACCTCTGCAATAAAGAGAGACACCTACAGACCCACCAGGGGCTTAGAGTCCTCCAGCCTGTCCTTGAGTGTCCCCAGGGATGAGGCATCCACCACCTCTTGAGCAAGAAAGATAGATGATATCCTTCTGAGCCTTCTCCTCATCAAACAAATCCAGCTCTCTCTTACATCATATACTTCAGCCCTTGACTACTTTAGCAGCCTTCCATTGGACTCTTGTGCTAAGTCATCCCATACTCATTGTCAGTATTTGAAATGCAGACTCAGACATGCCAGCAAAAGGGAAAGATCAGCTCCCTCGCCCTGCTGGGTCTCCAGCCAGCTGTGGTCTCAGCAAGGTAAGAGCACTGCAGAGCAACCTTAGGCCTACATTAACAGTTTGTTTTGGCTTGACACTAATAAAGGAAACCAAGATTTTTCTGTAATCATATATGTTTTGCCCATTATTCTCTTTCCTTACCATTTTCCCTGTAAATTCAGATTACTGTGACATCTTGGCAGGGCTGTTTTGTGGCAGCTCTTTCTCAATTCAACAAAAGCAACGTGATAGGAAGCAGAAGAGATTGCAATACACTAACATTTTAAATGTGTTTTTGAAGAGGCCTTTGGGCACAGATGTTCCATAAAACTGTATTTATTATTATAATAATCTGCTGAAGAGTGCAGCTGTTTATTCAGGGGTCTGAATATTGAAAACTCCCTAAATCTAATGATTCCTTGTCTGCCCCACTCACTGCACTTCCAACACTAATAAGAAATACAATTTTGAAAAATCTGTATATACCAACATATCATAGAACACCATGGAATAAATATTGACTTAGAACATAAATACTGCTATAAAAACGTCTTTCAGAAGGAATCTCTTCAAAGTACAAGTGGTATCAAAATAACTACTGAGGAAAAGACTGAAACCTATAACACAGGCATTATTTGAGCTTAATGCCAAATTGCAGTACATCAAGAGCAGATACCTGCAAATTCTCTGGCTTGCAACAGCACTGACACATGGCCAAAATACTCTGGTTGAACGGTTTTGTTTGACACTCTGGAGAAGAAACGTAAAGCCCGCAGGACTTTTAAAATGCTGCTGGTCTGATCAGTCAGCAATTTGGTACAATGGTACCGGTCACAATTTTCTCCTGTTACTTACTAGGGGAACAACTAGAAAATCAGAAATGTGAAAAATCCAGAACTGCACCACTAATCTCATCCAATATGCCACCACGAAAGGCTTTTTTATCATTCAGATCAGAGATTAGAAATTCCTGGAAAAAAAAAAAATGAGATGTATACTATTCTCATCTGTAGCCACGAGAGTTTTGCCTGACTGTAATGATCTCCTCTGATTCTGTTTCCTGGAAAGCTGAGTGGGATCTGGAGCCTTCCTGTCCCTGCTGTGCAGGTGCCACAGCACGAGCTTCTTTGGAGAGCCTTCCCTTGTGCTCAGCCTGCGATATCGGAGCACGGGAGCCCTGAGCACCTGGCTCTGCAACCAGTTGTTGGGCACAAGGCTGCGCCTTGCCTACTGCAGATGACACTCTGAACAACCCAAATCACAATCATTGCTTTTATCAGCCTCGAGAGAGTTCAAATTGGCATTTATTTAAAGCTGTATGTAAAACTATTGTCAGGAGCAAGCTTTGCGGTGTCTCCAGAGGAAACTACAGCTCTACAAACTTCCTTCTGAGCCTGCTCTTGTAAACTGTCTCTCTGCTCTTTCCGAGAAATCCAGATTTTTTATATCCACCCAGTAATGGAAGTGTTATTTTTGGAGATATTGAATTCATATGCTATTGCAATTCCAGAAACATTGTATCCCACTGTAGAAAAGCACCGTTTGCTCATCTGTTTGTGAACTTCTCAGTCTGTAGATGGCTGAAATCCTCTATCCTATTTGCAGAGAAGTCTAAGCGAAAACTGTTAACTACTCACTATTTTAATATTAAATACCCTAATTTCCTAAACAATGCATAGAGAAACTACTTGTTTGCTGCTGTCACAGGAGAAGCTGACTTTTCAGATGGGAAAGGGTTTGTGTCGTCATGAAGCAAGACCCACACACTGAACTCCCACAGTTACTGTACTGAACCCACAGCAAGATGACCCTCTGGAGAAGTGCTTGAGCTTCTTCCTTCTCCTTCACTCTTCCCAGCCAGGCACAGATGAGGCTAACACCCACACAACAATGGCAGTGTGTTTCACAGCAGCTGTGCTCCCCACAGCAGGTCAGTGCCCAGCCTCACTGCCCATGCAGTGCATTTTGTGGGCTCAGGAAATCCCTTCCAGCAGCCTGGGCTCAGCCACTGCCCAGACAGTGTCACTCACATCCTGCCTCCTCAGCTTCCAAGTGTGCACATTCCCCAGGACAGTCATACATTTCAAGGATGAAGAGGTCAGAAGAACAAATGAAGTTAATCCAGACAGAGGTGTTTCTGGCTGTAGTACGCATTTTGTGGTAATAAAAGATGCAGAAACCACTGGTCCTCTCAGTAGAGCACCAGCTGGCTCCCCTTGCTGCAGTAATAAGCTCTGCTCTAAAATCCTGGGCTTCCATGTCTTGTACATCAAGTATACAATCACTGACTGCTCTACAAACTGCTTACAGCCACATCTGTGGTTCTGAGATTCCACACAGTTGCTGATGCACAACAAAAATCCCTGACCTGAAGTTGCTTTGTTTTGAGAGTACTTTCAGGTTCTGTCTGTTAGAGCAGCAATGGCTTATGTCTCCAGAAACTTTCACTCTGCCATATTTCATACCTTTTTAACGAGAGTAACATGCGAGGCATGGTTATGGAGTGTAAAATCACACTTAGCATAAGGTCTGATGCCACAGTAGATTAAGAGTGGAAAGAAGAGTTGAAGTAGTAGTAAAAGTGAGTGCAGCAACACACAACGCTGCTTCTTCCAGTACATAAATTTATCACATTTTCCCAGAGCCATTAATTGAGTCATTGCTCCCTATCCATGGATATGTAGCCCATTTGCTACAGGAGCATCAGCAGAGAAAGGAGGTCTCTGCTGAAGGACCACAGAGTATGAGTGAGCAATGGTTTCCAAGTGCTCAGCAAAGCAAAATACATTTTTACCGGAACAGTTAAAGGCCCCTCTTCCCCCTACACCTGTCCTCCTGCCAAAGCAGAGCTTCCTGGCTTCACCGCTGTGGCTTTAGAGCTGTTCTATAAGAGCCACATGCAATTTTTATAATGGGAAAAGCAACCTTTTTGCTTCACCTTATTCTCAAAAACAATGAGCTGTTTTCTTGCTCAAGCTTTATTAAAATTAATTTTTAAACATAAAGAGTCAGCAAGGACAGGAAATTTTTGCTTTAAAAGTGAAAGATTCTGAAGATATATGCAGCTGCTCAAATAACCCTGGAGTGGAAATGGCCATGAGCTGAGGAGGTTGGTATTTAAGCTGGCATGTGATTTTAAGCAACTAAGCAAGCCCTAAGAAACAAAAAAATCCCAAATCACGTGCTGCAGATGCTGGGCAAGTAACGAAACCTTGATAGCCCAGGACTGTAAACATGAGCCCAAATCAAGTAACTTCTACAGTAATACTTAAAGTGACACACTCATCCAGGAGCTTAGCAAACATAACCTAACACTGTTCTTAAATTGCCACAGTATTTCTCACAGTGTTTCTGTGTACACTCGGATGTTAATTTTTATGCTTTACAGTAGGAAGGGCATTGAATTATGAATGCTGTGGGAAACATAACACTGAAAAACACATCTAAATCTCAGTCTTAAGACTGTGCTAACATATCTTTTACATTTCATTTCCTTTAGGGGGAAAAAAAAGAAAAACACGAAAGGAACAAGTGGCCACTGTTGCCTTTGCCAGCAAAAAGAACTGAGATATCCCAGCGTGGGATATCTGAGAATCTCCATCACATACCCACTTCCTCTCTTACCAGCATTCTTAGCAAATATCACTGTGCAGACACACCCCAATGAGGTCTGCTCTGTGATACCTTCACAAAATCAGTCTCATGCAATAGTAGGAATTAGTGGGAAAGGAGAGCAAAGATGGGAAAAAGCTTTTCATCTTCACACATAACCTCAAGGATATTCTGGGTTTACGGCCTAGAAAAGAAATGACGTGAGGCAAAGTTTTATCAGCCAGTGACTCACGGACAGCTCAGGTCCCCTCTGTGGAAGAATCACAGCACAGATGTACATACAACAAGGTGAAAAAAAAACAACAGAGATGAGCAAAGCTGACATTCCCACTGAAAAGAGCCTTTATCACTCCTCAAGTGATACAGGAGCAAGGTGCAATAAAGACTCTTTACAGCCAAAATGCCATTTTGTTGACTAGTGACCTCCTGTCTTCTTTGCACTTTGAAAGTCATCTTAACTGACTTTCAAATGCATTCTTTCTGTTGCTTTTTTCTTTTTTCTTTTCTTAAGAGTTAGCAAAAAGCTCAGTTTAATCTGTCCTTTTCTTTGGTCCTGGGTACTTCAGAGGAATGTTACCAAGATCAGAACTGGGAGTTTTCTAACTCTAGATATCTCTTCATTATATACAATTTATGTATAAAGACATAAAGAATTCATATCTTTTTTTCCTCATAGAGGACAGAGAGGTCCATACAAAGAGCAGAACACCAAGGCTAACATGGAAAAACAAGCAGGTTACAAAAAGTAAGGCAACACTGTGCTCCTAGAACAGCATTCTTTATCTATACTAGTGCCAAGAAAGATGCTGCTGAGAAAAGTCAGAAACAGAGGGAATGAGTGGTACAGCTCTGAATAAATTTTATTACCTTTTAATCACTCAGGCTCTGCTTCTCTGAACTCTTCCATATAAAAAGGCTTAGGATGAAGGGGACCTTAAAGCCCATCCTGTTCCAACCCCTGCCATGGGCAGGTTATCACCACCAGCTCAGGTTGCCCAGGGCCCCATCCAACCTTGCCTTGGGCACCTCCAGAGATGGGGCACCCCCAGCTCTCTGTGCAGCTTGTGCCCATCATGACATTGCATTAGAGCAGTATAAAATGGAAAGAGATGAGCAGGTTCAAATCTGTATGACTGAAGCATCAGGAGGATTACACGATTCCCGCTTTTCCACCTGATGCTCCTCCATGGGAACCTGTTTGGTGCAGTCAGGCAGGTGTGTCTGTGTGCACACAGATACGTATGCACAGACGCTATATATGTCATCTTTCCAAAACACATTTGAGAAGATCTCACAGCTTCTAAAAACACAGACATGTTTTTGGAGCTATGTATTTTTTATAGTGTTTACAGTCTCCCATTCGGAAGTTTTTTCCTTCTCCAAAAACAAGCTTTGAGGAAAAGGCGTGAATTTTGGGGGTGGTCTGCCTCGTAAAGAGCCATGGAGCTCAGTGCCAGTCAGCTCTTTTCAATTATCAGGTCCAGGTGGGAAGTGTCAGGTGGTTCTCACAAAGGCTGAGGAACTGACTGTCTGGTGGGAAGGTTTCTGTGAAGTCTGTTTTGGCTGAGGGAAAAAAGGGGCTGAAATTGGGTTCTACTAAGTCCAAAAAGCAACCTGGTGTGCAACATCCAGGTGTGCTGGATGTGTTGGGCTATGGGGACCTAGGGCTGCTACCAAGTACATTAGATGTGTTTGCCTTATTTCAAAGCTTTGGCCACAGCAAACAAACAAACAGTTCTCTCATACCTCATCATATCCAAATGAAACAAAACAAATGCTTGAAGAAAGCAACCTGACCCCAAAGAACCCACTGCGTATGCGTTAAAAATTGCTTGCTAATGTACATGCAGCAGAAAAAATAATAAGTAAGCAATCATCTGAAATGACTTTTACATTACAAATTGTTCCTGAATGAGGCCTAATGGGGGAAGCATCATTGCAACCTCTTCTCCATTTGCAGCATGCATTCAAGGTAATCATTGTGCCCAATTTCCTGTTTCTTTACCGACAGAAAGGGACAGATTTCTCCTCCTTTACACAGGGCCTCCTTGGCGCTGCCTGAGTGAGAGTGTACTTGTGCTCCTGGGAAGCTGAGGATGGAGCTGGGATGACAATTGCTATGCAGTAACTATTTTTCTTTTTTCTGAGAGGGGAAAAATACACAAAACTGCTGGCTACATCTGTGGCACTCCAATTAGAGAAGACCGGTATTCAGCTTCTATCATGGTTCGAGGTAAGAGAAAATTACCCACTTTTAACAGATAACAGAATCCTAACTATCTTCCTTAAACTAGGATTGACCATACACTATCTGAGCTGATAGTAGGTACAATATTTCATCTGAAGACAGGCATATTTGCCTTCCAGTTTAACACTAATATTATTTTGCTGACCTTGAGTCACATTGGCAGAGGAACTGATGCAACATGAAAGGATGTGACACAAGGCAATCACCAGCATAACAAGGCATGAAAAGCCTCAACAGCTTACCTCCTTAAGAACACCTACTATCCAGTCACAGTGACTTTTGAGTTGCTAACCACTACAGGAAGATAGAATATGAATCAATACATATCCACTTTATCCACAAAATGATGGATAATACAGCAGGCTGGCTAGATTTACCTTAATTTGCAAATCAATTTGCTACACTTTTTTTTTTTTTTTTTTTTTTTTTTTTAAGACAAAAAAAGAAAAAAGAAAAAAGAAAAAAGAAAAAAGAAAAAAAAAAAAAGGATACCAACAATGAAAAACCACTAACCAATCTGAGATCAAAATAGGCCGAAGTGCAGTGGGAGCTGCTGGCCCCACTTGCATGGCTGTGCCCTGAGGATGGCTCTCAAGGCAGCCCTGAGGCAGCCAGAGCAGTGGATGGGACCAGGCAGCTGCTGGCACACGGGGCACAGCTGCACACCACTGCTAACGAACTCACCTCTGGAGAACCCTGTGTGCTGCCTGGCACTGGATCGTATGGATGAGTTGGAATTTCAACATGTGAACTTTCATCTCCATTGCTCACAAAGCACTACAATGCAAGATCCCTTAAACAGCCAAACCACAGGCTGCCCTCGCCCCTCCGTTACTCCACAAACCCAATCCTCTGCCATTAGGTTCTCTCTGCTGTGACTTCATATGCAAAGCATTACATCTGGCTGGTGATCAACAGGGCTTTGGGCAGCGGGCAGGAGGGCTCTGCTCTCGGGAAGGGCAGGGTACCAACCTTCTATCATGGCTCAGCCCAGCCTGGGGCACATCAGCACGGAGACATGGATGGCTCAAGAAACTGGCTCTTCCCAGGCAGATCTCTGAGACTGCACAGCCCATTTCCACAGGCTCTGTGTAGCTGTTCTCTGCAGCTGGCACTGTTCTTGCTACTCCAGTAACATTTTGCACAGGGGCAGTGGAGAGCAGAGCATGGAGCCCTCTCCTTTGTGGGAGGCCAGCTGAGCCATGTCAAACCTTTCTGTCAACGTTATTCTGAGACACCAAATTACAAGACCTGATGCTGTGGGATTTTACGCTTGGAAAACAACCCTCAAAATGTCCTCAAATATGAGAATATGAACAGTAATTTTCTGTGGTGAATCTGTATGAGAGCTACTTGCAGACTCATCTATCACAGTTTTGTGGCAACAGAAGTAATTACTGCAGTCTTTTAACCAGCAAATCCCTAGAAGTGCTTTAGAACGAGGGTGCAGGAGGAAACAGATTTCAAAGCACATGAAAAGTATTTCCTGTGTGAGGATTTTAAAGGGAAAGCAGCTGCATGAACGAAGATATTCAGGAAGAAGATCAGTTAAAATACTCAGATGCTCTTCTGTGTCCATACCAGAGCAGCACTTTACAACACACATGCAAACCAGACCAGAGTTCATCCATCTCCTTTCACTCTTGGCTGTTCTTTCAGAGGAGAAGGAGAATACAGCTGTAGAGGAACAGTTTAAAGCTTGAGCTCTTGATACATATGAGGATAATACGTCTTCATTTTAAAAATACATATGGATTATTTCCACAGATGATTTGCAGATGTAACATTTAGTTATTTAAAGACTACAGGCTTTTTCAACACTTGGAAGAGCAATAGAAAATCTTGTTTGTGGCAGGACTTAAGCTGAAATTGTAGAGCCATTCCATCAGTACCCATAGCACCCATCACATTTTTGTTCTTTGTTTCATTCAAGGGTTTCCCCTTTTTTTGTCTTTGCCTTTTCTCTGTCTCACACTTAGTTCTTTTCTGCCCGTGTCCATAGCAGCATCCACTGGAGGATTGCAATGATGCTGAGATGGCCTTTTGCCAGGGGAAGGACAGAATCAGTGAGCAACGGCAGTGCAGTTTGAGGTCATTCTGGTTTTCTTCCCTCAAGCACCACACCTTTCTAAGAGACAACACTTGACTATTGAGTCAACCCTGCTAATCTTGGTAAAGTGAGACTCATTCTGTTTTCTGTTTTAACTAATGTGTCAGTGGGAGGCCAATAAGAAATCACCAAGCAATGAAAGTTTACTGTGACATGTGCTAATGGGTACAACATTTACTGCAGGACATTTGACTTGCCTTCAAAAGCTCCCAGAAGCATTAATTTTTTTTTTTTTAATTAATTTTTTTAAGGCGAAAAAGGTACCCAAATGTATGTTTATTTCTTCTTATTGTACATCTTACTAAAAGTAACCTCAAGAAGTTCTGTACTTCTTACAAGTTAGTGTACTTCTTATATAGTGTACTTCTTATAAGAAATATAGAGAAAAAATATGAAGAAAAAATTGTAACTATTTATGGACTTCACACATTTCTACTTGAAAAAAAAAAAAAAAGTCTAAATGTTGTTAAATCAAAAGCTTTACAGCAAATATGGGATCATTAGAATAAGATTGCCCACGTGGCTGAGCTGAGTTTATATAACCATGTTCTGACCATTTTGTCTAAAAGCACAAAAATATTTTGAGAGAAGTAGATGGAGTAGATAAGAGGTGGATGGATGTTGAGGTCATTATTGGAAGATGGCAGGCATAGATGAAAGGACACAGAATAAAAGGCAAGAGTAAATTAATAGAGAGGGGTTTTGTGGGATGCGCCAGAAGCACTGTGTATATAGAAGTGCATTACTTAGATGTAAGTACTAACACATTTGGGGGAGGAAGGCTGAAAAACATAAGGACTCGAGGGATTGAGTGTCCTGTCACCCTGAAGAGTGGAACAGAGCCAAAGAAAGAATCGTTTGAGGTGAAACAACAAGCAAAGCTTACTGACTGTGCCATTTATTTGCTTCATATATTTACTTTCAGCTGCAGCCATCCATTCACTGTTGGCATGTATCCAAATAAAAATTTGTGAGTCTCACAGATTAATTATTAAACCCTTTCTTATCCATAATTACCAATAATAGCCAACCAAAATAAAAATAAACACAAAACAACTATCTCCTTTACTTCACTTTCTTCAACAACAACAACAAAAGCCCAGACAGAGAAATCTGGACCACGACACATCCCACAGAGGTCAACTAGATGGAATTCTCTCAGATGACAAGAAATGACTATCCTAAGACGTAAGTAATTTAGCAAAAGCCATTCAGATGTGTCCTTTAATTACTTTGCCAAGTCTTCCCCCTTCAATAACCTTTGACAATGAATCCTGGGTATTAACTATGATCTCAACTGCCATGATAACATCACAGGGAGAAGTTGGATCCTCAGTAACCGAGAGATGGAGAACTGTCCAGATAGAAGGTGGAAGTGAGGCCCACCTGAAGTGGGTGCTATACCTACATACAGAAGAGAATTTTTTTGGCTGGACTATATAGACACAACAGAGAGCAAAGGAAAAAAAAAGCAGTTACCCACATAGAGAGTTATCCATTTATTTAAACCACTATAGATAAAGAATTTAAATCCGCAGACATTCAAGGCTAAACCTGATATTCACCAGTTCAGACTTGAGGCTTTTTCGAGACTTCAAACAAAATTAAGCATAAGCCATGAACTCAGCCCATTTTCTGCTCAGTTCCAGCACACTGTTTTAGCCACTGCCTGTATAATGCTTTAAGAATGGCAGCAAGTTTGCTGTCAGCTGCTGAAATCTTTGACACTTCTGCAGAAACATGAGTAGCCCTTTAAAGAAAAAGAAAGGTAGGAATAAATTTGCAAGTAAGCTATGCCAACACAGAAACCAAACTTTTGAAATGATGTGACCAAAGGGTGCAAATGATGATAGAGAGGAAAATTCTGGAGTTGCTATGGTAACTATTAACAATTCAGACAAGCTGTTAATATAAGATGTTATTAAATATGTCAAACCAAACATTTTATTTATAATTGAAAACACTAGTATTGACACTTTCTGATTAACAGAAATTAAAACCAAATTCAAGATGTATCTCAGCAAAGACCTGAGAGTTAAATCTGAGACAACACTTCAGTTCTACCTTGTTACTTCACACATTCTAAAACACCTTCAAAAACCTTTTATGCTACTTTTTTTCGTGCTTGGCCACAGCCTGCAGAAAGGCAGAAGTAAAAACATCCGGTTTCTTTTCAACTATCTTCTTCAGGAGAGGGAGAGATGGGAACATCTTCATTTTTTGCCCCTGACATAATCACTTTGGTGTTTAAAGATCAGATTGTATCATACTGTACTGTGCACTTTACGCTGCTGTCCTAACTCGGAATAAGTTGAGCTGCTCCATTGTTCCCATGTCAGTGGATCTAGTTAACTTTGCAGATGAAACAGGGAAACTCTTTCCCAGGATAACAAGCTTTTTGAGACTTCAGTTCTGCAAAGTACTTAAATCTTTACAGAGATTACTCACACAATTGAAATTTAGCATGAACTTAATTTATAATGTGGTCTAATTTATTCTGTGGTGCAATTGTAAGCTTAAAAGGATGTTAGAACATTCCCATTGTGTTACAGAAGCCAACACTCCTCTGTACTTATGGTCATGCTGGAATGGGAGGGACTATAGATCCCTGAGCTCAGCCTGCTGAAGGATCCCAGGTCCCAAGTACAGCTTTGCTGACAGATGGCCTCCAATGCTATATGCACTCTATACCCTGAGTCAGCAGTATTGTTTCCCTGACCCATTGTTGGGCGATTTTACCAACAGAATGGCCTGCCATGCCCTTGCTTGTGAGAGCATGTGCAGGGCTCAGTCTTGTGGGTAACCACACCTACCTGCTGCCATCAGAGCCTCTCCTGTGGCCAGTTCACCTGCCAGCATGAAGCACGCTGTGCCAACACCCAGACGTGGCGGTGGCTTGTTCACAAAGTCCTGCGTGTCACTGCACCGTCTAATACTAACTTTACGGATAACTGGTGTTTTGAGATATAAATATTACAGAAGTAGATTAATCATTTACCAGGATGGAAGTCAAAATATTCTTGTGAGGATCTAAAATAGTGAGAAATGACTTCACTTTCAAGATCACGTCCTGTTTCATAAGCTAAGGAATTGGAAGCTGCATAGAGCCCGGCTAAGAGAACATGTGCAGATATGTCAGTCATGTTTGCAATTATTTAACATATTTTATTTGCCTAACTTTTTACACTTCTTCTGTAGTTGGTGGAGACATTAGATGGAATCCAAGTGTCACTATTTCATGCTAGAAATTCAGGGAACAATGGGATGGAAATGTTTAACCTGCACCTGTCTTTATCAGATCTTCTCCACTAAGTAGAAATTAGATCTGTCCAGAATCTGCGTGGGAAAGACTGTGTAGCAAATGGAAATTACAGAATACACACCTTCTGTGCGTTATGAAAAAGTGCTACTAAAACAAAAGCACTAGAGTCAGCTACTGGCACAGTGATACTGTAGCAATATCACTGCATTTCTGCATAGAGTCACCCAAAGATTATCAAAAGAACTGGCTCATTTCCATGGGAGCAAGACTATGCACAAGGACTGCACAGTAGGGCAAGTCCCTGCTGGTCATGCAGCAAGGTGTCTGCTGAGATGCTCATTCCCAGGGCAGAACTTGCTGTCATTGGAGAATTTACCGCTTACTGTGATCAAGAAATAACACTGAAATGGCACCGATCTATTCATAACATTATTGTTTTCATAGAGAAATCCTGTAACTCAGTTATACTGTGTGGATCACAGTATGTAGTTCGATGACACTTACATAAATGTCAGGAGACATTGGCTCTTTTCGCCTCATTCCAAATAAATTATTGTAATTTTATTGTTTTTATGTCAGCAAATCATATTTTTTTCTGAGTAAGATATATTAGGATGGAGTTTGGATTTCTGTTCAGAGAAACATGCATTTTTTAAATGTCAAACCGTACTTTGCTGAGAGCCCTGGAGCGGCCTCACATGAGAGAGTTCCTATGGGCAAGGCTGGCTTCAGACAGCTCCATCTCCCTCTGGCCTGAGCATGCAGCTTGCCCTTGGTGCTGTGGTTTCTACCCCTTTGGAAGCCCTACAGATACATCTGATATGACGTTACCCAGCAAGGCTAGTTTTAAACAAAATAGGACTTGCACGGAGGGAAATTCCCACATGGAAGCCTATTCCAGCTACCTGGACATTTCAGGCTTCCTCATGTATGTATACAATGGGCTTCTAGTGCAGTCTACATTTTCCTTGTTGACCATTTCAAACAGAGCCGTTAAACCCTCAAGCAGCTGAAATTCAGTGATCACATGTTGACTGCAAAGTTTATGGGTACTGTTTACTGTACACATGCTTTGCAGGATAACATATGTCCCTCTTCATATAAATTATTTGCAGGTGCTGCTAAATCTCTAGTAATCAAATAGCCTACATCTAATATGTCTAATTAGCTTATTTAGTAATTGTGATGGAAACATAGGAAGACATTTACTGGTGTCCCCTCAGATATCCTTAAAAACGAGGAATGTCACTGGGGGGATGTCATAATGTGGGTGTTTTTTCAGCCCAGTCAGTATGCATCATTTTAATGTGACTGTGATCATAGCCCCATTGTGCCTGCCAATCCCAATTAACAGAATCACCCATCCTAGGGCTGAATTCATTGCTGCCTGTGCAGCTTATTGGGACATGAAGCAGTAGACTTGCAGTCTACAGGCCTCTGAAAAGCAGCCATGCCTCTGGGAACTCTGCTCAACTTTTCTCAGCTGTGAAATCTCTCTGTAGCAAGACATGTTCCTGTCACATATTTTTCCTTATGGAAGGGTGAATATTTCCTTTTTTTGATGACTCCAGTATAATCAGCGAAAAAACAAGATGAACAAATACATTCAGGAGATAGCCTTGCTGTTAAAGTTACCATTAAGCCTTGAAAACTAGGGCAGGTGGGTTGATCACTAAAAGTATTCGGTTTGCATCTGCAGAATGAGTGATTAAATCTGAAAATGAAATATCAGACTTATTATTTTTTGCTAAGTGTTACCATGTTGCATATTTTAGCACATAGCTGGTGTTGTGCCAGCTTAGTGTATCCCATACATACAATTTAATTCACAAGTGAGACACCTACATGGAACAGCACCAGCTTCCTTCTGCCAACATCAAGTGATTTCTTTGGAGAGTAGGGGAGCAGTAAGTTACTTTTATGGTACAAGATCTTTTTTTGGCAAAAGATAGAACCAAGACTTCCAGCAGCAACAACCAACAGGCTCTTCACAATGCAAAGATAAGCAACATCTTTTCATATCTCCAGGGACTTTCCCCAGATTCTGTGGCACAGAGAGCATGAGATTGCTCGTAGCTCTTTTGTTCCTTCATCTCTTCTTAGCAGTTTTCATTTAGAATCAAACACTTGTGCTAGAGGCAAGAAGTCTCTTTTCTGGCTTCATGTCCCAGAATTTTCCTAAATTGTTCTTGCACATGTCGGCTCCTGACATATGATATATGCAAACTCTTCTCCTGATTTATGCTTTATGCTCTATGTGGAGCCAGTATAATTGTAAAAAAGTAGTTTTCCTTGAAGTTTAGAAAGTAATATACAGTGACTGAAAATGTTTCCCTAGCATCTCATTGCTGCGCCCCCCTTGACAGTTCTTTTCCAGTGTGTATCTTGCAGAAACAATCTGAAAATAAATGCAATTATTTCCCCAATATCACAAGTTTTAAAATCTTAGCACAAGAGAGGATTTCCCATTCCCATCACTGCATTTGGTGAATGGAGAAAAGTTCATCAAAGGCCACTTTTCCAAGTGGACTTGCAACCAAACTCTTCACAATGAAACCCTGGGCCAAATTATCAAAGAGTTCACCTCCTGTCTGGCACAAGATTAAGGACAGACTTTCAAAGCATTTAGCCATTTGAAGTTCTCAGTGTGACACCACTGGCCAGATTTCCAAAATTTCCACTCACTCAAGAGCCTAGAAGTGATCTGAACTTCTTTGAGAACAGTTATTGGTTTTGGACACTTCAAAACTGTATAGTATTGAATGTAGTCCAGAGACCACATTATTTAAGTATTTATAATAATTACTTGATAAAATACAAATGTTTCTTTCAATTTGTCCATGAACAGTTCTTCCTGCATTCTTAAAACTTCTGAATCTATAAACAGAGAGTTTCCTTTCTATGCTCTCATCCAAAAGGCTCTGACAAGACAGCCCTTGCCAGCTAACTGACAACTGGAGGATCTTCCCCCCTTTCTCTTCCAGATTCAGAAAGAAAACTAAGATTAGCTCTCTTCACAAGCAGCGAGTTCCTTTATTTCCTTATAAAGGCTTTGATACAGCACTTTGGCTAGGAACCACTTTTATCACTAAAATTACACTCATTAGAAGTTAAAGATACTGAATGAAACAGAGCAATCTCAGATCAAAGGAGCCTGCTCTTAACTACATCATAAAAACAAATTCAACCAACTAATAAGAGATGGGCTAAACACATCAAGGACCTAAATGATTAACTTACATTTAGCAATTATTTTGACAACTTATTAAAGGAAAGCTGACTTTTTTTTTTTTTTTTTTTCTTTTTTTTTCCTAAATTAAAGCTTACTACATTTACATGATGCAGGAAATTATGGTTTAGTTATTTACCAAGATCTTCCAAAACAGCAAAAGGAAAGCAGCAGTCTTATCAAAAATAATTTGGCCACTACAAAACATGACTCCATAAAGTACATCTCTGAAAGCCTTCTGCATATTAGCACAGTGATCCTATTGATTCTATGGCAACAAACTGCATAGAAGCAATTACATTTTACCATGATCATAAAATCAAATATTTAGGATTTGACTACGTGCTGTATTAATCCATCTATAATTAGGTAGACAACACCGTGCTTTCTATTTCTTCATGATTTATCTGTACTATCTGACGGCATTTTGAAGGTGAGCTGATTATTGCTTTTTTATCTGTAGAAGTTTCATTAGTTTGGTTTTTTTTCCCCCCTTCTGATATGGTTTCAGTTATTAAAAAGGCAATGTAAGAAGAAAGAGAAGTTTCAAGGTACAGGAACAGAATGAATTTCAAACAACAAGAAATGAGGGCTGAGCTACCTGCAGTAAGAGTAAGTCACTCTTCATCTTTGGCAGCAGAGATTAGGTTTAGCATGTTAATGCCATATATAATAAAGAGGTTTAAAGCCTCCAGACAATTCTATATTTCTAAAGGCTGAGCTGCAAGTCCTTTAATGAAACCAAGCATAACATCTAAACACATTATTGAGTTCTGCAGCAACTCCAGTTTGTATTTTTAACAATACAGTTTGATAGATATGACAGTGCTGGACAAACAATTTATATTTATCACTTGCTGCAGTATGAAGATTATTTGTATTCAGACTCAATTCTGCCTAGGATTTAACACACTCACGGACCAAATAAAGATATCCTGTTTGTTATCTCGTAACGTGCAAAAAGAGTGATGGTAATATGTATCTGGTGTTGAATGTGTAAGTCCACAGTGTGTCTCGGATGGCTTTGTGTCCTGTGCAGACTGTATCAACATATAACAGAAATAAGATTGTTAAGGACAATCTTCTGTAGGCATCCATAGCAAAGCACAGAGATGCAGGGACTGCTGCACCAGGCAGCAGTGACCCCACTCGTGCTCTTCTTCCTCAGTATCCTTCTCAAACCAATCATGAACAAAACAATCATGAAAGTGTTCAGTGTCCTCCCACACATTTGGACAGATTTTGTGTTTCAGAGACTTGACTTTTTATCTTTAAAAGCTAAAGGTTAAGGCATACAAAAAACCATTTGCTTCTAGAATACAGTTACATGGCAAATTGAAAACAACAACAACAACAACAACAAAAACAGCCACCACCCTAGCAATTATGTGGCAATTACCACAGCAAATTATCATAATCATTTTAGAAATGGCTCTGAATACATCACTGCTACTTTTCTTCTAGGTGTGCAGAATTATTCTGCGCCTAATAATTCTACGATACCAGTAAGATCTCTCAAAGACCAAGCAGAGCAGTCCCACTAAATACTTAGAGAAAAGAAAGACATTTATAAGTGAGAGTAGACTACATCTTGAAGCTTGCAGTGAAGTCCAGCACTGAAATATCCCAGAGGATATCTCACAAGGCTGGGAGACCTGGAGGTTCATTTTTGTATACCTCCAGTACATGGAGCACACCTTATATCCACTAAGGGCACGCCTTAGTGGAAACCCATTTTGTAGATTAGCTACCTGCATGAGCAGTATTATGAGGGGCAAGCAAAAGGACCATAGTTGCACACAAGGCACTTGAATGCACACTCGAGATTAACCCTTCCAGTGTTTCAGAAAAAAAGTTACCAGGTGTCCATAGCTAAGCTTGCTGCACTGTGAGCTCCACTGGGTGCCAGGAGCCTGTAGCCCACAGTGCTGTCCCCAAGGGTGGCAGCAATTCCCTCCTGGCCTGGGACTTCCTCAGATCTCTGTATGAAGTGCTGCACTGGTGGGAACAATCCAGCAGTGCTGCAATGTAGGTCGCACACACCTGCCTTCTGCAGCCAGCCTTTGAAGGGATGTGCAGCAGTATCTGCTATCTACCTTAGAAGAGTGGATTTTTCAGATGCATCAATTCGTATTCTCTCTGCTTTGCGTTTCTTTAGTCCCTAGATGTGCTTGGAAGAAACCTCAGGCCAAGTCCTGTTCTCAGCTGCAATCCAATTATTGGAAATGATTAGCAGTGCAGCAACAAATGGTAGAATTAGAATCACTGTATCACTTCCCCATCACCAGAAGAAAAATCAGTTTAACAGATTTGTATCACTGTGGCGCAGACATCAAAGTCTGTTTTTCAGTTTGGTTGCATTTGGCAACACCGTTTAACTGTACATATATTCTTAAACTGTCTAAAAATAACAATTCTGAAGAACCTAAGATGTTTTCATGCAGGCCAGGGGAAGTTTAATCGCATTCAAACGCGCTCAGTCAATTCTCAGATGAAGTTTGAACTCTTATTTTGCTCTTCAGTAAGATTGATGTGAAAAGCCACCATAGCCTGGGGTTTTGAAGTTGAAAGATTATAATTTGGCCTTCTGGCATGTATCTTTGTCAGTTTTTTAATCTCTATATGAAGCCTTTCAGCTTTAGAGAGAGACCAATTGATGTTCCCTGAAGCATGCATGTTCTTTCAACAATATAAAAGACGTCAACCATTGTCATTTCCAATCTAAAAGTTTTATTCTCTTTATTCTCAAATTAATTTGGCTCCCTGGTTCAATTGCCTGTGTCAGGTAAAAAACAAAACAAAACAAAACAAAAAAAAACAACCACACAAAACATATGCAAGATTTCTACATTTCTACAGCTATCTGTAGGCTGTTGATCATATAGCCTGCTATCTGAACGAGATACAAATACTCAGCAGAATCAGACATCTCAAATGGCTTAAGAGATAAAACCCTTTAAATAAGCTTGAGACAGATCTGAATTTATTTAAATGTCTGATTCTAAATGTACTTATGCCTAGTAGTAATGTTTACCATCTGCCTTATTCTGTCTGATGAGGTAATTGTAAATCTATAAATAGCTTAGCATATGCTGCACATATTCTGGCTTTAAATATAACAGCCTTTGTGTAAAACAACTGGAAATAATAAGAAGTGATATTAGTTTGGGCGTTATTCAGGGTAAGTTGAGAAAGAAGTATAAAAGCTTTTTCCTTTGTATTATTTGTATCTACTGCTCCAAAAGCCCGGCTGAAACCAAAGCCTTGTTTATGGGCCCAATTTTAACAAGTTGTCAGTAGTTTCAGTGATTCAGACCTACTGAAATAGGCATTTGAAATGTAGTAAAGCAGTTACAGTCAGAGTAATAAATACCGTAAACCAATATAAGAAGTACATTCATTTAGGCTGAACAAATAGATGTTACTCTGTGAATGACTAACACCACAGAGCCCAGTGGATGTTTCCTCTTCTGCAAGGTAGAAGACCATAAAACAAAGTACTGTCATAGCAATCATGAAAGCTTAACTTGAAAGAATCACTTTAGAGCCAGATTAGAGGATTCTTGCTTCTACTGTACCTACAACCATTGTATGAACAAAGTGCTGTTTCGTAATTAGAACTAAGAATGCCATTAATGCTAATTATCTGTGGAAAGAATTGTAATAGCTCAGGTACATTTGCCCAGAATAAAGCCTTAGAGAAAGGAACAAAGCAGTCTAAAATCACAAGCTTACTGGCATGCAGCTTTTTCTCCACATATTAAGGAGACCATGAAATGTAAGCAAAGACCAACTCAAGCCTGGGTAACTGGGTGATGATCCTTTCTGGGGCATGGTTTTAAGATGGAAAAATCATACTATTAAGAGAAAGACCATATTTTCTCTAATATAATTCATACTTTGGAACCAGGACTACATTGCAAATTTTCATTTATTAGCTCTGGAAATCAGACACCAGTCCATTGACTCAGGCAATCACTGCAGCTGCCTGCAATGGCCCCCTAGTGCAGGTGGGGGGAAAAACGATACATTACCAAATTAGTCACTTTCCAAACCTCCTCCAAGTAACATGGGCAGTCTCTATCTCATCTGTGGCATGGCTCGAAAGCTTAAAAAAGGGCCTAAGGATGTGTATAGTTTCAGCTGCTTGGTTCAAACAAATAAAATTCTTAACATGGAAAGCTAAGATCACAGACTATTCTGAGGTTTCACAGAATCACAGAATGGCCAGAGTTGGAAGGGACCTCAAGGATCATGAATCTCCAGCCCCCCTGCCACATGCAGGGCCACCAACCTCCCCACTGAATACTAGACCAACACAGGTTTCTTACTGAAGGCTGGATTCATTGAAAAAGACCTTGGCTATGATACCAAGAGCTGTGGTTGTACTCCAGGTCACATGTGCAAAAAAAGCCAGTTATTACATTTCTCGCAACATTAATTAATCTCTGATGTCTGTGTGGATTCTTAATTCTATCCATTCAAAAGTTTTGCTCCCTTTTGTTAATAAGAGTTCTTCAAGGGAATATGTACCCTGACCTTCACAAAGCCCTCATCTAAAATAAGACTCTTCCCAGGTAATTCACTAGCAGCATAAAACTTCTGGAAAGCGGGTGAGAAAAGATGAACAATTTCCAGCTGTGTGCATCTATGCCCAGCCAGACATCTTCACACCATATGGGTGGCTAGCCTTCAGTCGGGCAGCAGGACAGAGAGAAGCTGAATGGGAGAAGGAATTTTCTGAGAAAACTCATCGTCACTGGAACTATAATTTTGAGAGTGCCTGCATGTCTGATGTAAATCTTCCCTCTGCTTTCAGATATCCTGTGAGGGTATTCCTGACATGCTCTGTAACTGCCACTTAGGTGGAGGTGAAATCTACGCATTGTCTGACTTGGGAAAAAAAGTAGGGGAAGGGTGGTGGGAAGTGAAATAAGAGGCAGTCAGATGCTCAAACGTCAACGTCAAGAATAATTTAGTTTACATATTGAGGATTTTATGCCATCAGAGCTCAGATGCTCATGCTATTTCACTGAGATGGATTCAATGAGACTTCTTTTATTTCTAAAAATTCTGCATAGCTGAAACATCGGAATCTCCCTTTCACTTTATTTTTTAATTGCCTTATAACAGGGGCCAAAGCTACTTTCTTTTATACGAATAGAGTCTTTTCAATTATTTTACCTAAATTGCAGTTGTGAATGGATTATGGCCTTCATTTCTTTTGTATCCACCAGTGATGTAGCAATATCAGAAATAAGTATAGAACAGAGCTCATATCAAAGCAGACTGTGCTTCCTGCCCCTCTAAAGTAATAACATATGCTAAAAAGAAAGGAAGTGATGAGCTCCAAGACAATAAACAGCTGGAACATGTGGAAGACAAGATGCCAAACCATCCTCATTCAGTTGCACATCATTACTGGCCTCTATGATTTACCCATATCCTCAATAAAACAAAAAGATTAATTTCTTGCATAGTTATAGTGTAAGAAGAATCCAATTTCTGACCAGGGAACTTTACGAAGAAATAATTAAAACTCCTTATGATCTCCACACGATGTTCAGATTTGGAGAGCCCTTTCCCAAGGCACAGTATAAAGGAAGTCATACTGAAATTGAAATGGCATCCTTCCTCTCCCTCTTACTTCCATCTCTTCAGTAAAACCAAAACTTTACTGGGTTCCAGACACATAGATATTGCATATAATGTCCACATAAATCTTAAGGATCTTCTACAGTGCTGCAAAATTTGTGATTTGAAGATAAAGTTACGGAAGTTACATTCAGTTTAAATTACTGCAGGGTCAGTGAAACCAATAAGATTATCCCAACTTTGGGCCAGTGTTAATAGAATGTGAACTCTGGCCAGAAATGCCAGCCTGTGTGGGGCTTGTGTGCTAAAGGAGCAGATGTGATGCACGAGGACCTGTGAGCAGGTAGACAGGCGTTTCAGGGTGGGCAGTAATTCCTGACGTCAGTGCCAGCAGAACAAAAAGCAATATTACTTTATTTTGTTAAAACTCACTAGTACAGTTGCCTAAATGCCTACACAGCAAACATTTGCTTGTGCCATTAGTTTATCTGTCCTGCATAATTATTAAGATAGCTGCTGTTACCATGCTGTTCTAAGGCACTGGGCAAACATTTTGAAACAATTGTTTCACTTATGGCAGAATAGAAGCCAAATCGACTTCTATCTTTGTTCTACAGTATCACTGTAATGATATGTGCTGGAACAGTCTGGGGATGGGACTATTAGTAACCGCCTTTACAGAACAATGACTTAGTGTCAACCTCTCAAAGTGGGGGTTGTTCTGCCTTTCACTTTTTGTAACGATATCATGAAGTGAAAGCTATTTAAAAACATGCACATAAATCATGAAAATGACAATCATGAAAATATTTGCCACTCTTTTCATATTTCATGCACATTCCCACGGTATATTTCCTCACTCAGTAACTCCATTTCTGCTTCAGTTGTTTGGAAGTCTCCTCTAACGCTTCTCTGATACAGAGAAATTTTGCTCCAAAGTTAAGGGCAAGGTGATCTCGTAAGTAAACAGCAAGGTTTGTAACGCAGGACCCTTTGGACTCTCTCCTGAACTTCCCTGCACTAGCAGAGGTTTCAAGAATACAAGAAGAATCCATCTTTGAGGGAAGAACAAGAAGTGTTGCTATGTGCACTGATGCAAGGAAGCAGAAAAGTGTTACATTTTTGTATCAGTAGCTAAATCATGCTGTACCAGGACCTACTATTGCCAGTTACAGCACTCAATTTCAGGAACAGAGATAAGGATTCCAAATAACTATTACCAAAAAGTAGATTGCTCGTAATAACTGGTACACAAAAGGTGAAATAAGATCAGGAATTTTGTCACAGAGTTCAGTGGGAAGAACCTGATGTAGGCATTGCCCAATCTCTATAGTACTTTGGATAGGATTTAATACAAAATTATAGAGTTTTCCTGAATGATATCTCTCTTCTCATTTACCCGAACGTGCTCTGAGACTTGCTTAGGATCAAATGAAGAATTTGCCTATAACAAATATTAAGATCATTAATTAATTTTTTAAGTCTTTTTGTCAAACCCTTAACCAAACAACACTTCTTTTTTTTTTCTGAAGGAAATGTGTCAAATCCATCAGTTGTGAAGTCTCATTGTGTGACTACATTAAAGATCCTACAATTCAAACAACTTTGAGGTGTTTCAGTTGTCACGTCACGCAGAAATGAACAAAACATCAAGTACGTATTATACACATACAGACACTGGAAATAGTATGTTATAGGGTCACAGAGAAACTCAGATACAAAACAACATGGCAGACGTGGTACATGGCAGAGGAAATGGACCTGGGAGTATTGATTGATGCTCAGCTGAACGTGAGCCTACAGTGTGCCAGGTGGCCAAGAAGGGCCAAAGGCATCCTGGCTTGCATCAGGAACAAGGCAGTGATCGTCCCCCTGTACTCAGCTCTGGTGAGGCCGCACCTCGAGTACTGTGTCCAGTTTTGAGCCCCCCACTGCAAGAAAGACACTGAAGCCCTGGAGCGGGTTCAAATAAGGACAACAAAGCTGGTGAGGAGTCTGGAGCACAGGCCTTATGAGGAGCAGCTGAAGGAGCTGGGAACGTTCAGCCTGGAGAAGAGGCAGCTCAGGGGAGACTTTACCTGAAGGGACGTTGTAGTGAGCTGGGGGTCGGCCTCTTCTCTCATGTAACTGGTGATAGAACTAGAGGGAATGGCTTCAAGCTGCATGCAGCGATTTAGGCTGGATGTTAGGAAATGCTACTTTTCTGAAAGAGTGGTCAGGCACTGGAACGGGCTGCCCAGGGAGGTGGTGGAGTCATTAACCCTGGAGGTGTTCAAGGAATGTTTGGATTTCGTGTTGAGGGATATGGTTTAGTGAGAACTATTGGTGATAGCTGGATGGTTGGACTGGATGATCTTGTAGGTCTTTTCCAACCTCGGTGTTTCTGTGATTCTGTAGAGCTGGAACAGGCTGCCCAGAGAAGTTGTGAAGGTGTTCAAAGTCAGGATGGATGGGGCCCAGGGCACCCTGATCTACTGTCTGATTTGGTGGGCGGCAACCCTGCCCACAGCAGGGGGGTTGGAACTACATGATCTTTGAGGCGCCTTCAAACTCAAGCCATTCTATGATTCTATGAACAGCCTTCCACTGCAAATTTCAGCAGCTACAGGGGCTAGAAAATAAAAAATGCCCTTCCATAGAGCAGTGCATGCATCAGATGTTGGCATGCTCAAAAAATACCCAGCCAGAGTAAAAGTCTTCCTGTGTGTAGATTGCCACGAGAATGGTATGTGGCATTTGCTAGCTGTATAAACCAATCAGTGCTGCAAGAACAGATTCAAGTTATACCATTTCATGTTTGGTACATTCTCTATAAAGAGCAGGTGGAATCAAAGTTTTAATCCTTCTAGCAGGTGACCTTTTCAAAATTCTGTATTTTTACTGCCTATCAGTTTTCTCTCTTTCTTCCAAGCTCCTGAGATTGTAATCAAAGATGAACAGAAATAGCCAGAGAATTACTGAATACTGAAAAAGCCAAAGTGTTAAAGATGCCTTTCACCCAATATATGCTCTATTACAGCCCTGATATATGATTTTTAATAGCTTAGGTGCAAATATGCACATTAGCAATCTAAACAATGTAGTAATATCCACAGAGAACAGGTTTCATTGATTAAATCATAAATATAGTATCTTATTACGCGTTTGGGGAAACTGAAATATGAAAAGCAATGCATGCATTTTTGAATTATAAGAGGAGAGAATATTGGCAAATCTTTCAACAGCTGTTTATCATGAAAAAGAAGTTACAGTTACCGTTCCCCAGCCATGCAGACTGAAAAAACTCAAAATTGTACATTAATAAATTATAACAATGATGCATGAAGCTAATATAAAACTTTTGAAGGCAGTTTCTTAGTCCAGAGGGAGTTGTCAAATTTGCTATTTGTGACTTTAATGTTTCTTGGAATTTCTTTTAGGGCATTTAAAACTCCTTTTGTGACTCTTCATCAGCAGTTTTCCAGACAGCAAAGGCCTTGGCAATATACATTTTCACTTTCTGCATGGCTGACGGACTTCATATGCTATATCCAATTTAAGGGTAGAGCAGTAGATTACACTGCTAGAATATAGAGAGCCATTGCCTTTGAGGCTGAATCATTGCTGTTTATAGTAATTCTTACTATTTGCTTTTTGACAGCCATTTGTGACTGGAATAAAAGATGATGCTCAGATTATTGTCAAGCTACTGTAATATCTAGTAGTGCATGAAGTCTGCAGCAGATGGACTTGAACTTATGAGCTCTCAGATTCTCAATAGCCTTTCAAATGAGCAGTGTCCTCCTCAGCCATTTGTAATGCAACTGGCTTTGGCAAATCCATATTTCAGAAGATGAAATATTATTTCAGTCAGCTTTCTTTGTTCTATTTGCAATGTTTTATAGAGTTTAATTTGAGAGAGAGCTTAGAATTGAGACAGAACAAATTGATATGCAGTTGCTGAGGTACGGTAAGTTACAGGTACATCCAAGCTGAACATCAACAAAGCATCTTGACACAGACTGCTTCCAAAACTGCACCCCAGCCATTTCAGGTACAATATGCAATTGCCATACATCTTTCTTTGGCAAAACTCATAATCTTCCTCATAATCTCCGCTAATTCAAATAGACCTTTAATCTGCTAAATGCAAAGCAATACTAAAAATTTGTTTGGCATATGGTACCCCAGAAGGATTCTCTTACAACAAACAGCTGCTGTTGACTTGGATGCTGTTTTAGCTGCTGTCGAGAGCACGGACAGCAACTAGCTTGCTTTGCAGCATGGTTGTCTTCTACTGGATTTGTCTCAGTAAAGACACCTTACAGATGCACTTATTCTCACAGGTCCCTAGATTACTGATTACTTAGTGCAGTGCAAATATACGGTCATATATGGTCAGCCGCTCATGCCAGAAGCAAATGACAGAAGCCTGCCACAGTGAGCTGAACTCCAGCAGTTCTATGGTCACTGAATACCAACAGCCCAGTTTCTTCTGGGCAGGCAGTCTAAAAGCCAAATGGAAAATGTTCCTGGGGATGGTTAAAGACTGTCAGAGTATTTCTTCTGTCTGTATCTAGGATCCTTGCTTTAGGATCTGTTGCTTCAGAAAACCTTTTGCTTTTTTGCATATGCTTACTTATATTGTAGCATTGCTGTTTGACCTTTTACTGCAATGCTGCTGTTCAAATCTCTATAGCTGAAGTTGTGTCAGCACTTTCACCACAAAACCCATTATGAGGAAGTTTATAACACAACTATAAAGATGTACTCCAGAATGAAAGGTGGTGTACAAAGACTCAGCACAGGGCATTGCCTCTTTTTATATATCACTTTTTATAAACAAATTAGTCTTGCTATTTTAAGCCTTTATGAGAGTAAAACAAACCCCGCTTATATGTTACTGCTCACATAACGTGGCAATCAACTGCTACTACAAAAAGTGAAATGGACTAACTAGTAAGTACTGTGATTAAAATTATGGTTATGGAAGAACTGGAATTCTGTGGCAGTAAAGGCAGCCCAAATACATACATACTCAGTTTCCTACCAAGGGTGAGCTATGCATAGAGAACAAGCCCATCTCCCTCAGGCAGATGCTGGAGTCCACCTTGGGATGCATAAACTCTGACGTATAAACTACCTTGTAATCTCTTGCACTGTTGTTTGTGGTGGCTGTGTTGCAAGGTCACCAGTTCCCCAATGGCACGTACACAGTGCCATGCATTCTTTCCTTAAAGACCACTGGAGCTAGCTAGCTTCCCGAAAAAAGGTGACCACAAATGGTTACAAAGGGCAGGATACTCACACACCACATGTATGCTGGGTGATTCAGTAAAAATATACTGGTGAAGATCACTGAAGGCTCAAAAGTACCTATTCTGGACTTCAGTTTATCCTCCTAAACGGTCCTTTAATCCCTAATAGCCATGAATACATTACCTTTTCTTTGTTTCTGATTAGCCATTTATGGTGTTGCATACAGACATTGTGCTACTCAGAAGATGCTATCCTATCGATCTGCTTCCCTTGATAAAATGCTTCAGGGCTGTGGGGTTCAACAAATAAAACTCACAGTTCCTCAACAGTGACCCATGAGGAGGGCCAGCAGCTTGATCAGAGCCCACAAACCAGCTATAACATGACAGTACAATTAGTGAGCCCAGAGAAACTGCCAGAGAAATGTGACTGTACTTCTGGTAGTATCTGAACCAGCACAGACTTTTTCATTTGAATCTCCTATAGCTTTCTGGAGACATGTCCTTAGATTCATATGGTTCCCAAGATGTGCTGGCACATTAGCAGCAAACCCCCGATTCATTGCATTTGCAACTTCATCTGCAGTCACAAATTTGGCTGTGGTGCACTGAGACTGTGAGACCAGTTTAAGAGTATGCCTACCACCAAAAAATGTCAATCAGATACAAAAAGTGCCCTGGATGCATATATGGATTAACCTGCAAAAAACTTCTAGTAAAACTCATAAGGAACTCACATTGCATCTACGCTGGGACCAAAATAATACCAAAAATTGCACTTGCAGATGCACCAGATGAGACTCATTTGCTGACTCAGATACCAAGAGGGAAGGAAACAGCATCACTCCCAGCTTCAGCTCAAGCTGCTTGCACCTTCCAAAGGCTTCGGATGCTTCTCAGTTGGAGTATGTGCTCTGCAGCCCTAGCTATTAGCGCTCTATTACAAGTGAGGTAACAGATGTGCTACCGCCTGCAGTGCAGACAGCCCTGAAGTTCAGGTTCCATTGGCTTCTACTGAATCATGGATCTGAAATAATTTCAAAATGTTAATATCTGGCACTTGCTGAAAATGGGGCTGCCTTGGATGCTGATCATGCAAGCACTACACAGATAACTTTACACATGGGACTTCAGAGTACTGCCTAAATTATAGTGTGTTACTACAATCTGCAGCAAAGACTGGCACAGAAATCAGGAATGATTTTTAAAAACAGACTACAAATTCCAAAGGAATAACTACAGACAATGAGGGAAAAGAAATCAGGTTTTAAATGGATAGCTGCATATTACCAGAAGATCTATTGTTGTCTTTCTCATAACTACTGCGCCTTAAAAAAATTATTATGCTACAAATATGCTTTTCATGGGAGATGAAGCTAGAATTGTCTGCCACATAAAGTACCTGTGATATATTTAAATAACCTTCTAACAGACACACTATTAAAGATATTTTCCAATACGTCTGGGAAGGAATCACTAAATACTTTTCTTTTTTCTAAACATTTAAATCATCAATATGCTGCCTAGGCTAACAGTGTGTTTCTGATATAAACCGTTCTATAATAATTCAAGGCAACCCTTAATACCAAGCGTAGAACTGCACAATCACCTCCCCGTGACCCCTGTTCTTTCCTGCATTTAGTAAGGAAGGTTGCTGGCAGCAAGGTTGTTACACGAACTGACAAAAGCGAGTGGAGACAGCAAGCCGTGCTTATTTAAGTCTCTATTCTTCCATGCCACTCAGCTTCAATCCTGTGCCTGGCAAAACAACATCAGTATTCTCTGCCTCTTAACTAAGGAAGCAAATCAAGAACCAGACAGGCTAATGGGAACTGAACCTCATTTCTTGGCCTCCTGCACAACCTGGGAAGCCAAACGGAAAGCATCCCGCTCCTGCAGGCCTCGGCTCCCCCTCGCCAGCTGGGAAGCCGAGCCCCGCTGGCTCCACGCGGGCCGCGTGCAGACGGCCTTCCCGGCTGTGAGCGCTGCGGGCCAGCTGGGAACGCAACTGCTTCTCCAGACCGCCTGTCCACGTGCCAAATGCAGCCTGCAGGGCTCCTCTTCCACCCGCCGCAGCCGGTCAGGGGCCTGCAGCACTGTTATCGCAGTCAGCTAAGTGCTCCAAAAAGCTCCGTGGAGCTTTGGTTAAACTCCGCAAGGAGTGGGACGACCAAAGAGGAGCTCCACAAGGGGAGGCACCCGCTGCCCTCCTCCTTAGCTCCCAGCACGCTGAGTGACGTTCCGGGATTTTATTTCCACCCCTCCTCATAACTGGGCTCAGCCTGAGGCACATTCAGTTAGAAATACCAGAGACACATTAGAAGGAGGAAACTGAAAAAGCCTCAGCTACTGACTAGAGCTGGTTGAAAGGTTTTCAACAAAACCTGAAACCGCATGAAACCCACCTCGTTTCACATTTCACTGCAATTTGAAACTCAAACTAGATTTGTTGAAAGGTTCCCTGAGGATTGTGGTTCCAGTCCCAACTGGCTTCTCCATTTATAGTACGTGATTTTACTAGCCCAGCTGAGGGCCAGATATAGCTGGGCCTTGTTTCACAGCTCAGTGAAATGAAGAAGGGCAGCCTGTCCTGCACACTGCACTGTGTGGCCTTGCCAGACCCTGAGCCCTGGAAACAGCCCCCACCGTCCAGGCAGACTGGCATGCAATAGCAAGAGAAAGGATATCCCTCCTTCCCACTTCCATACGGGTAACGGATCGTAACGGATCGGTTAAAGGCTCCTTAGAGACCAAGAGCCACAGGATGAATGAGAGCTAAGAAAGCTGCACCCTCCTTCCCCTGTAGGGGCAGTCAGATTGCTACCCATTACACAAGCCACAACCTTGTCTGTGGCCCCTGGACTGCCTGTAGACTGTCCAAGACCAAATTACTATTTTCACCTGAATTAGCAGCCAGTTGGAGTGATTTTATAGACACTTTGTACAAGCAAAATTCTCACCCTGATCTGGTTACATATAGCTTACTGTGGCCATTTGCACACTGTCTGCACAACTGCATGCTTCAAATAATCATTGCAAATCAGGCTGTTTCTGGATGACAAATCAGTCATAACTGTTGTTTTATGTTGCCACTGTTCACATACACATAGGCGTTAATGAGCAGACAAAACCTCATATACCCTCAAGTATATCCACATGCCTGAACTGCCCCAAATGGTCACACGTAGGAAGTACATAGCTATCTTATATGCACATGGATCATTTCACCAACTTTAGTTAATGTGGATTCTCAAGGCTGCATTTTCCTTTTCCCTTCTTTCTCCTCTCCCTCTGTGCCCTTCCAGCTCTAGTTTGAGTTTCAGTTTGAAGCACTGGATTCATTCCTACATCAAAGGGAAATCTAAAGCGTCGGAGCCCACATCAACAGAAAACAAAGGCACTGTTTACAAGGCAGAAACTTGCTGAGAGACAAGCAGCTGAGTTTTGCAAGGCTCACCAACTGACTGCCACCTTGGAGGTACATCAAACGTCTTGACTTGCTCAATACAGTCAAACATTTCTCTTTCAAAGCCTCCTCACAGAATGCATTATTTGTATTTCTGTAATACTTAGAAGTCTAAGAGCTGACCAGTGCCCTATAGTAAGTACGTTCTCCTTGTGCTCGGTAGACATAACTGAGTTTTACTGGACAGGAAGCAGACCAGCTGTGTGGGCACAGAGGAGCGCTGGGGCTAATACAAGCAAAATTTAAGCTAGAAGGAGCTGCTCCTAGCCATGACATCTCAAACTTGGGTGTCAGGATTCTGGACTAACTTTCCCAAGTTTTGTATTTTGGCAGAAAAAGAGTTCCTGTGACATTTTTAATATACTTAGATACTAACATATGATGGGCTTTGATCATATTCATCAAAAAGAAACTCTGGCATGTGAACTCACCAGCACAAGGCCCGCTTTAAATAGCACTGCACTTTCCTGGACAAGTAACAAATGCCACAGCAGATCTAAGGCCATCTTCTCTCCAACTGGCAGAGCAGGAGCTCAGTATCCTCTGCATCTTACAATTTCACCAGTCATGTTTTCTTCACTTAGCTGAAAATTATTATTTGTTGCTAGAACGTCTTTTTACTTTTCTTCCCTCAAAGTTTTTGACAGATGCATGCAACGTACCTAGAACTCTGAAAATCAATCTAAGTCTATTGGCATTGGTACGTCTGAGTCTATCAGTATTGCACTAAGCGTGTCCTTTATGGCTGAGAAGAAAAAGGGAGGATGAGTATTAAATGGCAGTCATCTCTCAGTTTCTATACAGCACAAATGTTTTTTCTACATACTAGCTAAACTTTTTGACAATTAAATGCAAACACAGAAATAACAACCTTGTTCTACCATGATACTTTTCCACTATCAGATTCAAAATAGCAGACTTTTCTAGCCATACTGCTTATTTCCACATTGCAACAGTGAATAAAACAAAGAGAAGGACATACTGTTAGCATGCTCAGCTTCTAACAAAATACATATAATTTAAAACTTATTCTTTCAGAAGCCTACAGAAATCTAACCAGAAGGTAATTTAAGAATGCAAAATTCAGGCTGTCACTGCTTGCTAAGAGGAGTCATTGCCTACAAAGTGCCCTTGATTACAGAAGCATGCAGTCTTTCAGTACTCTGGTCCTTCATAAAACTTGAAGGAGTTTCTTTACAGTCAGGAACTTCGACAGGTTACTGTCAATGCAAACAAAAGGCTCAGATCTGATCACAATGTGGAGTGAGCCTACCCACAGAGCCAGAAGAATTTTATTTGTATTATCATTGCCATACTGACAATAAAATAGAGGGTATATTACTGCAAATTTTGGACAGCCTTTAGAAATTCCTCATTTCTGTTCATTAAACCAGATATCTAATCATGAGCTTCCTATGCAAACTTTTGCAAATACAGGGTTGAGTATTTAAATCTTTTCAAATGTGTTTAAGTTCCTTTCAAAATCTAGACGTATTCATTTGGCCTCTCAGATAACATAAGCTTTTACATAAGAAATTAATCCTAAAGCACAGTTCACAGAGTACAATTCTTAAGAAAAAAGCTGGACTACAGCATGAGCGTCACCTATATCTGGTGATTGCTCACACTGAGAAGGGTATAGCTCACCTATGTCCTCTTTGAGCTGATTTATTTGCAGTGACATTGCCATCAGCTTCACTGTGCTAGGTTGGTAAGCAGAAAAGGTAAGACTTATTCAGAATTTACACTTTCATCTGAAGCAAGATGCAACAGATAGCTGTGAGAAGCAAAAAGAGGGAATGATGAAGAGGAATAAATGTTAGGTATAAAAAAACATAATCTAAAGAAATAGCTATTTCACAGTTTAACGATTCCAAAATCATCAGAAAATTTAACAAAATCTCCACCTTTCATTTTGGCTATCACAGAGCTCCTGCTGTCCCTGGATGCGACTTCTTGAGGTATCACAGCAGAGGCTGCTTTGAGGAGGGGTTCAGAGAAGAGCTTTTCAAGTGTTTGTTAAAGTAAGGCATTTCATTTGAAAAGCTGTGGGTAAAAACGGGTATGCATGTGAGAATGAAGTACTCCAAGGCAGAGCCAGCAGCACACGGAGAAGAGCATGGGGGCAGCCCGGCCTGTGAACCTGCTTGCTTTGCGGATTTAGATCTGGAGAAGGAATCCAGCAGCGCTCGAGCGACTCTCACTAAGGACTGTGGCTGGACACAGGGGACAGCAGCCGCCTGCGACATCAGCTGCCTGCCAAAGCAGTAACACGTCTGTCAGCACCTTGCCAGCTGGATATATGAAATATTAGTGCCCAGATTTTTTAACAAATTAATAGAATCTGGAGAGAAAAACAGTGTATAGTATTGTATTTACTTGGTAGATACCATATTCGCTTAAGAAAAACACTCCTGGTCAGAGCAAGAGGCAAAGAAGAGAATCAGAAGCGTGGCTCTATTTAACCTTTGTCTATGACAGAGTGCTGTGTACATACACATGATTATTCCTCTTCTATTCAAAGCATGCCCCCAAACACTCAGTTTGAATATCGGTTCACATGCTGATACCATGTACCATCTGACACAGAGATGACATTCATCTAATTAAGAGATTTTTATAATAACACTTTTCCTTTGTTAGCATCAAAGACAACAGTAGAGATAGCAGACAATCGCTGAGAAATAATAGAGACAGACAACAGCAGAGGCATTACAACCCAAGATATATATTTTAATACTGAGGTCTCAGTCTCTCTTTTAAAATACACACCGAGACTGTTTTGTTCTGTATGTGTATATGTACATATGTAACCTCAGGTAGGCACTGTAAGTACTTTTGATTTATCAGAGACGTATTCATTCAAGACAGTGTTTGAAGTTCTGGTTGTACCAGGAGTCCTACTTCCTGCAATCATTTAGTACCTTTCTTCTATGATGTTTTAGAAGCTTTTACATTAAACCCCATGCTTGCTATAATGATTTTTAAATAAACTCTGTGTGAATCTGTTTCATCTTAAGAACAGACTACTGCTTAAAATTCTGGAAAGATATATGTGAGTGTGTGTGTGTGTGAATCTCAAGTGAGCACAGTATCTACCCAGTAAATATGCTATACATTATTTTTCTCCTCAAATTCTGTTAATTTGCTAAAAAGTCTAAGCATAAATACCTCATATATCCATGATAATATATATAATCTGTGTATAACAAAGTTGCATTCGTAACACTTACAATGGCTAATAAACATTTTAATTATTGATTTCAGCTGAGAAGTACCTGAGGCTGAGCATAAACAAAATAAATAAGTATTTGTCTCTTGGTTAATGTTTTTATTCAAGTGTAGAGGTAAAGATATAGATTCCAGAAATGGAAAAAGCAATCCGTTATTTTCACTCATATTTAGAACTCTATTAGTGGGTTTGTGGAAAAAAAATGTCATGCACTTCAAAAAAAAAGCAGGCTATGAATTAATGTTTATAGATTTTATTGCTTTTTCCACCTCTATTTTTATTCTTTTTAATAGTCTTAGAAAACTTGGAATTATAATTTTGTGTGCACAGACTCTGTCTTTTCCCATTAAGCAAACATTGATTCCTTGCATTTCTCCACCCCACCTGCTTTTTTCTCCTCCTCCCCTCTTTGTTTTGAACAGGCATAAAACGGTCTTGGACAATGGATCATTTTGCTTCTGCCTAATACAGAATCCATAGGAGCAACCACAGTGCTTTGTATCACTATATACATATTCATTCATATATATATATGTATATATATATATTAACAGCATACTTTCTTTCCTACTTATTTTGGGCTAGAGCAGCAAATGCAGAGCTTGCCACCCATGCCACACAGTGCTCATTGGCAGCCCTACAAGGATCTCCAGAAGCTCACCTGGAGCTCTGAGGGAAGAGTTGCAGAGACCTGCTTACCAGGACTAAGCCAAGAGAGGACCTTTCCCTGCCTACAGGCCACCGTGGGCTGCCACAAACACTGGCAGAGCACAGAAGAACAAATACCAGTGGCTCCAGAAGTCTAACCTATATGTACTGCCAATAGCAGAGAAGGGCACTTGCCCTGCTTGTGGATGGTCTGTAAAGCAGATGATTGATATGGCATTGTTCTCTACTTAGTCATCACCAGTTTGCTTTTGGCAAGGAGCTCACCCTGAAACTCAGAACAGCAAGACACTGGCCGTGGCTCAAGTGTATATGACTTCTCTCAAGCCTACCAACACACTCATCATGGTACTGTGTGGGGCATGCCTATCAAGATTATGGAATGGACAGAAAAACTGTACAGTGCCCCTCCGAACTTGTATCCTAGCAGCTTAGTCTGTACTGAAACCTACAGGGTCTGGGAAAGCTTCTTGTCATTCCCTACGCGAGGACAACATCGGAGGCCTTCCTGCCCCCAGCCCCTCTTGGTTCCCTCTGCATTCCCTCCCGCAGGGAATAAAACGCCAAAGGCACATCTTCATTGTTAAGCTGTCACACACAGGGGGATATAAAATAAAAGGAGCTGGAAGGCTTCAGGACATACACGACAGATAGTTTTCATTTATTGTTCTTACCTAAAGGACAGATCTTTGCATTCTTTGTTCTAACAAAGCACATGCCATAATTCCACAATCTCATTTCACACATGCTCATAGTAATTAGATCAAGGAATCAGACAATCTCTAGCTGTCACTGAAGCAAGTCTCAAGCTGATCTTAGTTCTGTTGTTTTTAAAGGAAGTTTTCTTCCTTTAAAGTACTCTAAGACATTTATTACTTCCTGCTTTTGACAAAATTTTATTAAAATAAATTGATTTTACTGGCTGAGACTATTACACTCTGCTGAAGGATAAAACACCATACCTCATTTTCATTCCTGGTTTTTGGTAAGGATATTTTTAAAAATTCAACAAACCATTGACTGAAATGGCCAGTGCTGCGCCGTTTAGCAAACTAATTTTTTAAAAAAGTTATCAATATATTTGAAATTCTGTAAGGAAATAAACAAAATACACCTACTTTTAAAATATACTTTCAGGAAGATCACATTTTAACAATCAAACACAACAATATGTTATATTATATTTAGAGCAGAATGTTTACCTTTCGCTGAGTTTCTCTGCCAGCTGTGTCAGCGCTGACTTTAATAGCTTATGTATAAAAAATATTAAAAAGAGCTGTTTATTTTTTTTAATTGCCATAATCGCGCCAAAAAACACAATGTGTGGGCTGTAGGCAGAGTGCTGGGAGCAGTATTATTCATGTTCAAAACTGTTGCCTGATTTGCTTTCTTTGAAAATTACGATGCTATAAATAGGAGCCCAGTGAGATTTGCCGATTGCAAGTTTTATTTGAAAAGCTGCTAGGATGAAACTTTTGAAAGACTTACAAAACATAAACCAATCTGAACTATTGCATTATGATGGTTATTTCCCTTTGGCGTAGATTAGACTTTTACTTTAGAAAAGAGTTACAGATTTAGCATAGACCTACCTCCTATTTCTATCCTAATGCCCAAACACTGGGGTTTAAAAACTCTATAGAAAAGTTTTGCTTTTTTTTTTTTTTTTCTTTTCCCCAATATCTTACACTCTGTCATTAAGCCAGCTGTCTTACTGTTTTGTTCATCACCATAAAAAATGCTTCCTCAAACTCATGAAAATTGTATGTTGCTTGCTCTGTGAAAACCCTTCCCCACAAATCACTTTTGAATGACTCCAATACTAAGGCACACTAATCTGTTACAAAAAGAGTGTCAAGCCAGTGTCCCACTGCAGTACCACAGCTGTCCTTTATCTTATTTACCAGCACATTAGCATTTTCTTGCTTCCTTTATAGCTGATAGAAGACATACTTCCAAAAAAACAATCAACCAAAAACAACCCCAAACAATCCCAAACCAAACCTGCTCAAATGATTCTATCAAGCTCCTCTTCTGTGATGAAGTACACATGACATTCATAATTAGAAAGCTGGCATGTTGGCCTGCACTTGAAACAGAAAGCAATGGAAGCTTTGGAATACGCTGACTTTTTAACAGTAAACAAAGGGAAGGAAATAAAAGATATGCTGCTAGTTTCATTATGAGCAAAGGGCCAACAAAGCAATTACACAGCTTGATAGACCCACCTGAATTTCTAGCTTTGCCCACTTGATTCTGTAAAGTATAAAAAAATGTTTTTTGCCAAACACTTCAGTGTTTGACTGTTTTTCTTTATAAGATATTGGTTTAACATATGCACACACACTGTACCGCTTACATAAACTACACGTTTTGAAAGCGGCTTCAGATTTTGGTCTCCATCCTTAAGTATGAAGTGAATGCCCTGATAGCCATACTCTGAAAGGTTCAACCTTTCATCAGGAACCTGGCTCCTGTTCAGAGGCATTTCAGCAGTAACAGTGACATTTGCTGTTCCTAACAACTTGACAACTCAGTCTTGATGCCTGCCTGTCTTCTTGCGACTCCTCTGCCCTCTGATGGTGCGACCCTTGAGTTTACTTAACTCAATGGTCTCAGATTTGGTTCATCTCGAGAACACGATTGCAGCATTCCAACCACAGGACAGAATTGCAGAAAATGGAAGAAGGAGTGAGAGGCAGAGATGTGGTAAGAGAAGACAGGAGGCTCTTCTCAATATTGTTCCAGACAGCTTTTAACTGGTGCTACACTTTCCTTCTTAAATACTTAACAGTGTTTATCATAATACCATCCTTTATCTAAATACATTAGTTGTCCTGATCTGAATGTCTCATTAAAGGAATTGTAGTTGAGTAAGAAACAAGAGCTAAGCCACATGTTTTGGGCTAGAATGAAAAAAAATAGGCAATAATTATTTTCTGCCCACCACAAAAACTCAATCAAAATATAAAAGCTTGGATTTACCCTACATGAACCATGAAAAAGCAATTAAGAGTGTGACACAAACCCATCATATTTGATCAGGAGAGCTGACCCTGTTCCAAGGATAAAATGATAACTTGTATCCCGGTCCAGCTCAGTGACCTTCTGGAGCTGGAACTTTCAATTATGCCGAATTAGCTGTATCACATTGGTTGGCTTTGGGAGTGAGGCTGGATCAATGCAGCACATCTCACTGCTGATGACAATGATTTAATCAATCTCAGTCACTCGGGGGACAGCAATGAGGTTGCAAAGCAAGCACCAAAAAACTGAATGACAGCAGCTTTCACTGTCAGGGTTACCTAGCTGCTCCCCATTTGTTCTTTCCTTTAAATGCAAATTCGAAACTATGAAAAAATAATGCTAAGTAGCAATTTCCTAGAAGGGCTTTTGTCACATCTTTTCAGAGTTATACTCTCTGTGCCAAATTGGAACCTGATGTTCAATAATGCTGTTTTTGACACTTCTGTGCAATAAATGTGAAGATCCTTCTTTGCTCAAGGATGTCTATGACACTTCTGACACCTCTCTGCAGAACTGCAGGCAGCCCAGATGTTCCCTGTATTAAGCGGAGCACTGCCACAGCTGCTATTGAATGCAGGAAGATATTGGGCTTCAGGCAAAAGTAGCAAAGGGCATCTTTCCTCTTTTTAACTGAGGAGTAATTTTGGAGGGTAAAACCTTTTGATGTGAACAAAGTTAAAGTCTCAGAGGGATTTTGCAGGCAAGGGGACACACGGCAGTCTCTCTGGCTCTTCGTTCAAGGGAACTCAGAGCCATTACTGAGCACCTGTTTCCACTTCTGGATGGAAAAATACTCCTTATGTATCTGTGCCAGGATAGCACTGTTGCACCTGCTGGACATCTAGTTAGAAAAGAGGCTGAATGTTAGAATTCAGGCAAAAATGGGAACACCAACAACAGGTTTTAGTAATGGATTCAAGCCTCAGTTCTTGTGGACCCAGAAGGGGGCACGATCCAGACACTCCTGGCTTGTCTGGACTTCTCAGAACTTGGATCCAGGGATTTTTTCTTCACAAGTTTCCTTCCACAGCAACAACTGCTGAAGGAGCCTTGGCTACATGCTGTTACCCAGGTATACAAGGAAGAAAGTGCTCTGAGCTAAAAAGTAAATAGGTATTTTCTGCATCTTTTTCCTCATTTCTGCCTTTGTACTGCCCCCAAAACAGATACTGGTGGGACTCAGTAGTGAACTGCATTGTTTTCATGCATTAGCTGCAGCCACCAACTGTGGGGCTCCACCACCCCACACCACAGCCCCCATACAACTGAAACCAAGTATAAATATCAGAGCTACCTCAGGGAAAACGAAACCAAGTGTTTTATTTAGAAATAAAACTTTTAAATTGGAAAATTCAGTTCAGGGATCTATTTTTAAGTAATTGATAGATGTGTCTCTGCTGAAAGAATTTTCCTGGAAAAAAAATTCTTCCCCGTTAATACAACATTTAAAATGCTTAAAACAGCTCAGAAAGCTGTTATACTTATACTCCTTAATGCACATGCTTGAAGGCGGTCACACCACCTTCCTCAAGAAGCAATGGAGCAGAAGAATGACTTTTATGTCTGTTCTAACCCCTGCAGGCCCAAGATTTCTTACCCACTGCCTCACTGGGATTGCTCCTTGCCTGACTTTTGCCTTTGCAGAACAGTCAGCTCCCTGGTGGAGGATCTGGCCACCTTAGCTGCTGGCTTGTTCTGAAACAGGAACAGTGGCAGCCAAAGAGGAGCAGTGAGAAAGCTAATATTTCTGGGTGCTACCAGGCCAGACTAGAGCTACTATTCCTGTAAAACTCGGCATCCAGGAAGAACGAGTACTTGTAAAACTTGTGCTGGGAGGTTTTATGTTGTGCTGTTAAGCCATTCCTAACACATGCCAGCTTTATCAAGGAGCCATTAGCATACCAGAAGAAAGCCTACAAACATCAGCATCCCTTGTTGTACCTTGCTGCTGGTTCCTAACTAATATCTGGGATCCCACTGTGCATTTCAGCTCTTCATGGGCCTTCTGACCAGGTGCATGTTATTAAATGAACGGACATTCCCCACTGCCACATGCAAAACCCAAGCTGGGCATGGCCTGAAGCTGATCCTGGTAAACTGTAGGGCCTGGGCTTGTTGACTTTTCTCCATGTTTTGCTCCAAGTTTTTGTCACTGTTTAAGACAGCGTGCTACAAGCTTATCAGGCATGATGCTGCTATAGCACTGACTGTCATGTCATCTGCTCCATTTGCAGACATACTCCCGAGCATGGGTGTCACTTTCACAGCCAGATGCCACTGGACACAGAGTTATGATACTGATTATTATGGAGAGTAAGAAACAAAGGGCAAATCATTTTCACTGAAGAATCTGCACTAGAAAATGGTATCCATCCCTTTATGCCCTAGTGCCTCCTAGTTGGACCAGAGCCTAGTGAAACAGGGAAAGAATTGCATAGATACATTATCCACTATGGTGCAGAAGGACAAGCTCATTAAGAATGATACCTTCATTAGGCAGCAAGAGCTGCCTGTTGTCAGGCTATGATCTATTTTTTACCTTCAATATGTGTCACATATTCTCTCTCCCACATCCCAGTAGCTCTGCTACTGCAGATGACCGTTTCAGGTAATGATGGATAGATCCTGCTTTAAGAATTACAAGCTAGAGTTTCAGTAACATCATAGTAGTATTTGCTAAACACTATTAGTTTTCTGCACGTACAAGAATGCCCTTACTTCTCTCTGCATGGAAAGGGATTGCTTGCTGAAACCCTACAGTTACTGGAAGCTCCCATCACAGACCTCATCTAACTCAGCGATTACATACACCTGAGTACAAGTAATAACAAAAACACTGCACCACACCTTCACAATATATATTTACCTTTGCATGTATAAGAGACTTCACTTCACAACAGAAATCAAACAGTAAAATTAAACCACAAGCACCAATTAAAAATATTATTTTAAAATGTGACTGTTTTGGACACACCAGAGGGTATAGGGAAAAGAGACAGGCACTACTTCCTTCCATGGAGATCGTTTCTTGCTTTTAAGTTTCATTTTTGCAGGAAAAATGACTAGCATTTAATCTACTACTCTGCTGATAGATGGTATTTACAGAGATCTGAAAGAGTCAGAAAACAATGATATCTTAGAGAGTTCTGTGTTATTTCTTAGGCTTCCAAAAGAAGCACTCAGATGTAATTGCTCAAAGTAGACTTCAAAAGCCTTGATACACCAGCAGCCGCAGCAAACGCAAGGCTTTTTCTCTTTTAATTATCCCTTTCTTCTAATAGGTTCTACAAGTCTTAAACGTGAATGGAGATCAGAGGGGGAGCCAGATTTTATGTTTTGCCTAAACAATTCTGAAAAGAGACTAATAATTACAGAAGTGGCTAAAGCTTGCGTGGTGGTTTGTTTGTGTAAGTGAAGTACTCCCCCAGTGTTTCTCTTCTCCAAGTTCAATGATTAACTCCACTTAAACCCTAATTCTTGGGTGTCTGTTGACAAAAATGTCTGCAACATAAAAGATTTAATAGCAGTACTTGGCATAAAATATTTTGGCAAAATTAACCGAATATCACATCAAACACAGTTGAAAGGCAAATTTCCCAGCCAACACAATGATTTAATCAAAGTCCAAATTCTGAGGTTCTTTTATTGTGGTGAAATCAAAATTACTGCTAGCTTATCAAAGTCTTTTGGTCAAGGTGAAAACATTTTAGATATTGCTGTTATTTTCCCTCTTTCTCTGGGATATGGTGCATATTCAATTATGGCAAGACTATGCTTCCTTGCTCAAAACTCTCAAATATACTGCTGTCCTGTTTCACAAAATTTAAAGCTGTCCTGGTGAATATATAATTTTCATTTGGAGTTTAAGAAAATCTTCACACCTCATACTTTTTTAGAAGCTCTTTGCATTATCACTGTTCTAGTTATTTAAAGCACTGCCTTCCTTCTTTATCAAGTAATACTTTCTTCTTTCTCCTTTACATTTTTAAAGATTAAAAGAGTGACCTTTCCACTGATGTTATTCTCATAACAGATACCAAGCTGATCTGAGAGCATTACATTAGATTCTCCTGCATGTTGAGCTGGAATCTAAATACGGCTCCTTTATGAAAGTGGAGGCTTATTTATTTCAGAGAGATTTTTTGGGGGAGGATTTTCCTAATGAGCGTTGAGTGCAGCTAAGAAATTTCAATTAGTTTTTAATTTTTAATTTTTAGAACATCAATTTTCAGACAATTTTTGGACATATAATTAAGAGTGAAGTTAATTATCTGTTTACAAGTACTCTTAATGCATTGCTTTCACTGCAGAGAGGCTGTGCAGTCGGGCTGTAATCTGAGCCCAACGCCAACACCGCTGCCAGGCAGGAGGTTCCTGCTGAGCCACAGCCCTACCATGCAGGCTGCAGGCAATCTGAAATGGGCCTCCATCAGAAGCAAAGCCCAGTGGGTGAGAGCTCCAGGCCCTCCCACCTTTGCTTTCAAGTCCACAAAGGTGGCAGAGCGAACCTGTACAAATGAGGAATTTCCTCACAGATGGGGAGTTCTGGGTCCTTGCTTGTTGCAATGAGTGGAAATCCAGTTAGAAACGCATCCCACAGACTGAAGTATGGGGGCGTCATAACAGCAAAAATCTGTTTTCAATTGTTTTTGAATTCTCAAAACCAGAATTATTACATGATTTCAACAGATATTTGTGAAATTCAAAGGAAAATCCCTTCAGAGTTTTTAATGTTGGAATTTCAATGACTGAATCACAGAATCACAAGGTTAGAAACGACCTGCAAGATCATCTAGTCCAACCACCCTCCCATTCCTATTAGTACCACAAGCCTCTAAACCATATCTCGTAGCTCCTCATCCAGGTGCCTCTTGAACACTGCCAGGGATGGCGACTCCACCACCTCCCTGGGCAGCCATGCCAGTGCCTGACCACCCTCTGAGAGAAAATAGTGATTTTCCCAGAGCACTCTGAAGCTGGCTAAGTTCAGAGCTTCACATTTCACTTACTTACATCAAGGCACTGTTCTGCCTGCCCCCATCCACACTGAGCACAGTGCAGTCTCAAAGAACTGTGATCAAATGCTCGAATCCTGTAGATATTTACAATATATTTGATTGTATGAAGGCGGACAGTCCCCACGGAAGTAGCACAAAATGAAATTAAGTCAGAGGTAATGGAAATTTTAGCTTTGTTTATACACAACAAAATTGTTCAGTTCTCCTTGAGTATACAGTGAGCCTTGTGCAAGCCCAGCAGTGACTCATTTTGGACTCAACTGAACAGTGTCTAGATTTTTGTGGCTGAACTATCAGCAGAGGTAACAAATTCCTCAGGTAAACACTTCTACATCCACCTGAGCACCAATGACAATATCCCTGCCATGGTACCTGCTGACACCCACAATGTCCATAGCAAGCCGAAACTACACCTGCTCCTTTCTCCCTATCACTTCATTCACATTTCAAACTGGTGCACATCATCACAGTGACTACAAGCAAGAATACCACACGTAATTACTAGCCAAACTTTCTCCTCGCAGCAACAAATCATCTCTTCCACTAAATGAAGTAATAGCTCTTGAGGAATACATTTGCAGAGCAGATAAAAATATTTGCATGTTGCAGATTTCCAGGCACATCATAAAAGATTACACAGCAGATAAAATAAATACTCTGATGAAAATACCATAGATTTAGGATAATGGAAAGAGAAGTATTACTCAAGCATCACACATTCCTTCCTCCTAAGAAGTATACATGCATTTTCAGAGCCTGTGCTGGCCTATATGAAGCCACAACCATTATCGTGTACATATGTGAACAAATGGGATGATAGCATTGGTTCTGACATTATTTCCTATCAGGGCTGACCAATTCCATTAAGGAGAACTCATTTTCTGAGTTTTGTTCCAGTATAACTCTTGTTTAATTTGTTTTTTTTTTTTTTTTTTTTTTGTGTGTTAAGTTGCAAACACACAAATGAAGAGCTGGTATTTCTATAAGAGCTGGAATATTCTGCTCTTTCGTTATCATAAAATCCTGTATTCTGAACATGTCTTCAGACAGTCATATGAATTATTTGTTGGCTGTTTGGTGGATTTATGCTTTTCATCTTAGCCTGAACTTCTCTCATGAGCATTCAGATAAATTATTTTGAAGGCGTTCAAGAGCTAAGGATCCAATTGTATTATGTTAATATTACAAGATATCTATATTCATGCATCGCAAATGACTGTGCTACAGTTTACTTAATATTTTGCATTATTATATAAATATGAGTCTTTATGCCAATGCTTTAGTTCCTTTTTCCCCTTGGTGTTTAAGTTTAAGATTGCACCAAAGTCCCGTGGATGCAATAATTGAGGTTAAGCATGTGCATAAGTGCTGTTCGAGATGGGCCCCTATTCCCCAACGTGCCGTTCATCTCTAGTAGATGATGGAAGATTGCTTTCCTCTTTGCTCATTAATATAAATACACTTTATCCTCTCTTTGCACTAGCTATGGTGCTGCAAAACCATTTTTATGATTATGTTATTTATAGTCATGCACATTTCGGGAATATTCTATATAACTGTATCTGGAAATATGCTTGAAAATTGTATATTTCACACCTGAAATACTATCTGGGGGGAGAAAATAAGGATTGCTAACTTTAAAGTAAATTTCACTGCAATACAAAAAGGATAGATTAAGCACTGAATTTTAACACTATTTTATGGCTTTCTATACCTTAGCTTTGTGTTAGTACCATATATATATATATATACACACACACACACACACACATATACATATATAATATTTGTTAGAAGGCTTATGAACAAGTGATTCTCGTCTACTTTGTATGGAAAATTGACTCCATTACAGGAGAAAAGTGACATCAAGCTGATTACATGAAGTCATAATCCTCCATTGAGACATCACACAATGACATTGTTAACATTAGTATGCAATATTTATAATAAATAAAAGAGGCTATTGAGGCTTTCAACCCATAAGGAGCTCTGGGTAGATGACTTCACTGTAGGAACACAGCGCAGTTATAATGAGGATAAAAGATTTATTTATACATAAATATGTTCTCATTAGAAATTCTGCACTAACATGTAATGGATACAATTGAAGGACCACTGGGGTGTTTTTTTTTTGTTACTATTCATTGTTTGCACTTTGACGGTGAACATTTAGTAATAAAACAATATCAGTTTATTGTATTGTATATTATTAATTCTCACGAATGAAAAAATATTCTATTTTTATAGGTTACAATAACACCACATCAGTCCATGTCATGGAGATCCAGCAGGCCATTAACCTGGATCTTGGTAAAAACTTTTTCTTTTTTTTTTTTTTTTTTAAGAGATTTTTCAACACAATGCTTTATGAATATACAGCACATGCAGGAAAGATTTCTTATTGATTTGCCTTTATATTATAATTCCTCCCACACAGCACTTTCAGTATTTTTTTCTTAGCAGCATAGTTAAGGACTAGCCCAAATTGGGCAGAAGGCACCCAAATGACTGCCTGCAGCCCTCTCCAAGATCTCACTGATTCTCTGTTGATGTCACAAAATCTATATGAAGAAAATTCAGAAAATTCCACTCTACCTCGCTTTCTTCACTACCATAAGCATCTCTCTCCTCTCTGGAGATTGGGTTTACTTTTGGACTATTTTTTCACATTCACCTTTGTCAGGCAAAACAAAAGTAAGGCAATGATTCAAAGTACGTGTCTGTCCATCACATTTGGCTACACAATCATTTTTGTTCAAAACCCACCTCCCCATTTGGTTGGCCTAATGCATTCTGTTAAATTTATCTTTCAGTGCTCTGAAATAGGTCAGTTTATAAAACCTTTGAAATATTCAGGGAAAGTGCAATATTAATGGAATTGCAGTATAAGAAAAGTGTGCATATATGTAGAGAATGTTTTTCATACAGTACAACAAGGACACACCTCATGTCTTCTATTTAACAAAATCACCAAAAAACAAAAGAGAGAAAGCTAAAATACTGTATTATTTTTCTGTGTTAGAAAAATGAGGTTGATCAGGTATTCATTTCTCATTTTGGGAATTACATTAACATGTTTCATCTCTTTCTAAAACTGCCATTTAAGTTGATTACATGGAAGCTGTCTGGTAAGACAATCTTATTCATATTGAAAAACAGATCATTTAATTTGGAATTACTCAGCTCAGCAGCAAAAGTCCTTACTAACAATAACTGAGAGGAGATCAGAAGAATTCTACTCTACCTCCAAATATGGATAATGAAACACTTATTTTTTCCTGCTGATTTCATCTGTTCATTTTCAGCACTGAAATCTCAAACATTTTTTTAATTAAAGATATAAAGCCAATCCCCTGACAAGTATTATTTTCTGTGCCCGTAGCAACCACGAATTGGCTCCTCTTTTCTTCAGTTCTTGTTTGCATAATATATTATTTATTTTGCTGAAAACAGGATATATATAAAAGCTTTAATTTGAAAAGCCTCTTTCAAAAACAAAACATTGTTTCGAGCTTCACCTGTTTAAAGGAACCAGCTGTATGAAAAGCTACCAAAAAGTAACACAGCTGACCTACTCTACTTTCATTTTCTACTCCCTGTCACCATACTTATACAACTTGTATACTCTCTTTAATGAGATAAGAAGAGTCCTAAGCTCCAGTTACTATATAATAGAACAGAAAATACCAAGACTGTATTAGTTCAATATAGTAGAAGCAGTCTGCTCTCTAGGTCCTAATACACTGGGTACTTGGATCTAAATTTACTGAGTTCCAACCCAAGACATCGCTTCCCAAACACCCCTGGTATTTTCTTCCCCCCAGTCTGTGACGAGCACCTGAACGGAACAGAAAGATGAGCTGCGTAATTTAGGTAAACATCTTTCCATTTTGAAAGATCCATTTGAGTCTATATAATCTTACATTAGTAGTACGGATTTTCAGACTACTCATCTGAGATTTAGGATATGAGTTTCAGCATATTCAGTAACAAATCATTTTTAAATTTCCAAGTTTATCAGCGCCATGATAACAATGCACAATTCAATCTTGGATCTTGGAAGGTATTCATTGCAACCTCTCTTGTCAATCCAGCTCTTAGCTGTCTTATTCCCCAAGGATTCAGACTATATCCCCTTAAAACCAGTGGAAGGGTTCCCACTTACTTCACTGGAACCTCAATCAACACAGATGTTACTTCGGTTATTAGAAAAATATTATTTTCTCCAATGCATGCATTTATCAAGCATAAAAATAACCCAGCTTTGTTTCTCTAATGTTTTTTTCACAGCAATCTAGCTGGTTGGTGCATTTGCAATCTGACAAAACAGATATCTCTTACTGCAGAGAGTGTATCTAAGTTTTCTCATCTATTTCAGAAAAAGCCTCACAAAGCTATTCAGAAGTCAGTACACGTTTCTTCTTCTTCACAATTCATTTTCCTTTTTTTTTTTTTTTTTTTTTTTGTGACAACCTAGGCAATAATTCACAGCTCGCTTGGTCTCCTAAATAACCCCTTTTATATTTACATGGTAGGCATTCCCCCATTACCCAGTGGGATTCAGCTGTATTGGCAGGCAGTCATTAACCATTCTTAAGACTTTGCAGGTTTAACATATCCTTCTCTAGTTAGTGTCTTTGAAAACATCTTGTATGGTTACCATCCCACAAATATATAGCAAATCTTGACAATTTAACAATAACATAAACTGTGTCATTTTGTAATTCTGAAGTGTTCCTTCTTTGGGTCCCATCCAGACTCCTACATAAAGCCTTTAAAGCTCAGAAGCATTTCACCCAATGGAGGACTGTTATGTTTCTTTTTTCTACTGGAAATTAAGTGGTGTATTTGAGTTTCTTTGCTACAATTTCGTAAGCGTAGACTTGCTTTGCTTTATGTACTGCAGTTATTTTAACCCAGCATCACTGAGAATTCTGGGGGAAAAGAAAATGGTGCAAAATTCCTCTCTTTGTTGATGTATGGAGAAAAGTCTTTTTAAAAAAGTGGCATAAAGATCATTCTTGCCAGAAAGAAGCCTAGAGTAACTCTCACAGAAGCGAAACTTTCACTAGAATGTCATCTTTTACTAGAAAGCACAAAAGAAAAGCCAAACATCCAGGACTCATGGGTTTGCTCTGACTGCGGAAACTCTCCCAACTGACTTCCTTTACTGCCTACAGAACGTCACTGAGGATGCTGCTCTGCAGCTTTCCTTTGTGCTGAAATCTCTAGTGCAAATGGGACTTATAGGGCACATACTCCTACCTAACAAGTGGATCAAAGAATGGCAACACAAATTAGAACTCTTTAGTAAACGCCAAGTTATATTATGGAAGCTGGTAGGAATATAGAAGACAACAGATTGATATTTACGTTACTGATATTTGGCACTGGTTTCTACCTGTTTTTAAGAGGTCTCCAAAAGAAGCTGGGGTGACAGGCTGTTGATCCCACCTAGAGCAGTTTGTATTCTATAAGAACAACGTCTCCTATTTTATTATGTTGCCCATGATGTCAGAGGCTGATGGTGGTGGGATAGCAGCAGAGGGTAAACCTTCCCATCAACATTTCATTACATTCTGTTGCCATGTGACAGACAGCAGCTGAGGGGCAGTCTGATAGAACAGCATTTGACATTGAAGATGAATCAAAGTTGAGGAATTGTATTCCTCCAGGTGGAAAAAAATGGCATCCACTGACATTCATTGATGCTTGCTGAACATATCTGGAGACAAAACAGTGGACGTGAGCACCATGAGCAGGTGATGCACTTCAGCAGCAGTGACAGCAATGTGAAGACAAGCAACATTCCAGATTGCAGTCTTTTACAAGTTCAGCATTGTCATGGTTCTTACCCATCACTGGCAAAAATGCATAACTAGTTGTGGTGAATGCACTGAAAAACAGCGTTTTGTATCTGAGAATTTGCTCTATCAAATAGTGTTATTGTGCTCTTTGTATCTGTTGTAGTTTCCATGGGAATAAATAGGAGGCAATACTATCAGAGTAACTTCTGTACAACGTTACTGGATAAGTCTAGATTTAAGGGATAAATTCCAGGTAGTTATTTAGAGTCATTTACACTTGTAAGTGGATAAGAAAAGTGATGTTAACTTAATATGTGAAGTTATTGCTTGTTTTAGCAAAATTAGTGAAGCCTTTAAGACCAGAAAGCACTTGAGCATATATTTCCCATACAACTTCAAGCAACATTCAAATGCCACTAAACAAATTACCATAGCAGCTGTAATGAAAGGAAAGGGCCCCAAAACACGCAAACTGTTTGGGGTTTTCTTTAATTAAAGCAAATAATTCTCAGTTACACCTGATGACATCCCATACCTTCTGAAGTCTTCTCTTTCATCTTTAAAAGCTCTGGAGGAGGCCATAGCCCTGTATCATTTGAAATGCTTTGATAACAATGTATTTTTATACTGATTATTCCTTTTAAGTTCAAGCTAACAGCAGTAATATCCTATTAGAAGTAGTCCTGGATGTAGAACAGTATTTTAGGATACTAATTGCTCATGTTCCTAGCCATCCATGAAACATATGCTGAAAACATAGAAGTTTTCAGAAATGCCTCTCTAAGTCATAAATCTTTTACAGGTACAATTATGTGAGAGCACCAATGGGAAAAACACATTCAACATCTGGAGTCATATGAGTTTACTGAAGTAAAATTGCAAAATTAAATTTAGATGAACTTAATTAAAAAAGAGGATCCACTTTAATATGGACATTTATCAAGTTCTCATTGAAAATCTTTTTTGCCTCAAGAAAATATAATAAAGTATGAATACAAAAACCACACAAAGGCTGAAATGAAGTGTGAAGGGATAGTCAAAAAAAGAAATGCAGTCAGAAGGAGCTTTCTCTTTTTTTCCTCATTTTAACACACTTAGGCACACAGATGCTTTCCCTTTACCTGTATTATATGCATATAATACACAGCACAATATATTATATTGAATTATTTTTTGACTCCAAAAGTAAACTGGTCAACCGTATGCCCTGAAGATCACTAATCCTTGAGACAGCTGTTGCACATTTACAGAAAACATGGAGATGCAACTTTTTCCTCTCTCCTATTACGTGATGCTCAATTTTTTCCTCCTAGATTCTAAGAAACTTTAGCTAAAGACTGTTATACTTTTTAGTGCTTAAATCTGTTACTTGCTACTGCTACAGGGAACAGGAGTTCTGTCACAGGGCTTGTAGAGGATTTTCATTTGCCTCGACAAAGACACACACTAGCTTTCATTTATTAGGTCATTAGTGTCCTCTATTTTCAGAGGAAAAAGATCTAGTGGTTCATCTCTCGTCACTTCTAGCTGCCATGAACTCTCTGGCAGATCTACAGTGACTTTCAACTGCATACAGAATTTAGCAGTGTCAAAAAATGATTTGAAAAAATTAGAGTAGTGCTACAAGGATCATATTATTTCCTCACAAAACTGCCTTGGTAATTTGTTGTTCTTCACCTTGGCTGTGTGATCAAGTAAAAGAGTACAACGTTTATATCACGTTACTTCTGATAAGGAGCAGTTGGCTCTGAGGAAGATACTATCCTTTATTAGGGACACGTTTCAACATTATAAAAGTTACCCAGCAATAATGAAATGTAATCTGTCTTGATGATTCATGATAACACATTACTATGCTCATTTTCATATGAAAAAAGTAAGATTGGACAGGGCTACTATTGTTGTTGAATACATCTTCAAACTGAAGCAGAGATTTTATTGAACTACTTGGTTAATGATGCTAAATTATTTGAGGAATGATGAATAAATGTTTTGTTTCCACATTAGAAGAATCTTAAATTTTGAGGGGCAATCTATTAAAAAATATTTATTCTTCCATAGCCTAGAATGGGCAGGACTTGGAAGTGGTGGTACTTGTGTCTTCAAAGTGAACTAAAACCAGCTGGCCTAGGTGAAGTCAAAGGGCTGTCCACATCCTGCCTCTAACACCATACGAGAGTTGATGCTAAGGGGAAGAGTATGCATGCATTGAAATGTCTCCTTACCTCCTACTTCTCCAAGTCCAAAAATGATTAATGCAACTTGTGGCAAAATTGGTGAGAATAATTCTCATGAAAAAAGCATGAAGGATAATATTATCATCTAAAAATTAGATTTTCCTACCAGAAAAACTGAACACGTACAAAGGGCATATTTCCTGTTAAAGAACTACTCTGCAGTCCCCAACTACAGTTTCCTATACAGTATCTTCCAAACCGAAACAAAAGTACTGTGGGACTCTGCTACAAGCATCTCCTTTTCTCTTTTACACTACAGCTGTAAGTTTCCCTCTACAGCAGGAAATTCTGAGCATCAAAGTGCAACAACATTACATTTCTTTGCAAAATCTCCACAGCAGCACAGCATATGGGAGCAGCATCCGAGAATGTGACTCAATGTTTGAACAGACCAGTTAAAATGAAGACAGCATTAGAGGCAAAAATAATTTGTAATGTTACAACTTGTTTTCTCAGTTTTCAAGAAGAAGCCACTGAACTTCCTTTTTGTGCATTTTACTTTGTCTTTGGAGCCTGTCCACCATCCTTGTGTAAATGGTTACATACTTCAAAATGTACAATATCAAACCTTTTGAGAGCAGTTACTTTAGTAGAGAGGACAGAAAGAAGTGACCTTTCTGATTTTACTCTGATGAAAATTGCTCAGATCTTGTGTCCTGAGCTCAGCCTCTTGCAGATCAATGCATGTTCTCATATCTCTATATTGATCAAGGAGAAATACTTCATTTTTTTTCTCCACACACATTCAGTTTTAGTGCGACATGAAAGAAAACAGCAATATTCTAATGTGTTTTAGTATGGCTTTAGATCTTACCACTGAGACTGGATGCGAAGATCCTTAAATCGCTGGCATCAGTAACCCTATAGAGACTGGCATGAATTCAAATGGGTGATCCTGCCAGAAAAATCAGAGGAAAGTATTCATTAGACAGATGATTATTTTTAATCACACCTTCCTAATACCCATGGAAGATTTGCTTTATAAATGCTTACTGAAGCCTTAATGGTAAGACCACTAAAATGGATCTGAATGCAACAACCTAGGCATACTGAATCTTCAAATGACTGTGAATCTGAACACTGGTTCCCATGTGGTACTTTTCATATAAAAAAAAAATCTGTCCTTTCATAAAGGGAAACAAACAAATTTTACCAGGAGAAGTAACAGTGCACGATCCATTTCATAAACTGTTGGAAAGATGGCTCACAAAAACCAAACAAAAAAAAACAAAAATACACACTATTGGCCAACCCCAAAGTAATGAAGCATGCACTCAAATGCAGTTGATTTTTATTCCAGATCAAAGATGTTTGAAGTTCAAACAGATTTGCCTCCAAATAGTTTCAGTACAGGATTATCCCTCTCAACATCTAAAAAATAACATTCAGGGCTGGCATTTAACACCTTATTTGTACTGCAGCACTCCAGGGACAAGCAAACTTGTAATTTCTACCATATGTGAAACGCTTCTTTTATAACAGTACTGAAGTTCCTATACAAAAAACATGACTGAGAAAAACTCCATCAGAAGGAATACTTACTAAATACACATATAAGAATTTTTTTTTTCCACAATAAATTACTATTCTTAATTCATGCACAGTATTTTGTAAATATAACTACATACAAATGTGTTTCCTTGAGGTTCACATTGTTATTTGCCAATTTATTCAAATTGCTCATAATCACTAGAACGTGAAAACTGTTTTGAATGAGAGCAAAATAGAAATGGACTTGATGACAAGAAATATGGAGATAGATGGATCACATCAGTTTTATCAACCAGTAGCACTAAAAACCAAGTTGCCTCCATACAGTAACAGAAGATCTAAAAACCACTAAAACCTGTGGAACAAATTCAAAACAAGAAAAAACTGTAAGTTAACTGAGTTAACATCGAGCTCTAGAATAGCACAGAGCATCCTCTATCTCTTCTTTCCTCTTCTCATCAAGCTTCCAATGAATATACTGCCATTTTCACTTTATAACAACAAATTCCTTCTAGTGAGATTTTCAAAGCCATGTAAGAGAACTGGGTGTCTAATTCCCTCAGGCAGTTTTGAAAAGTGCAAGATTAATATCTTATATAGCTCCTTATACATCAAACCATTTCCCAGTGCACTTCACATTAATCTTTAATCTAGACACTTTAATCTTCAAATCTTCATACAATAATCTTCAATGAAAGGTACTTTCTGGGAGTTTACAGTATATTTAACACAATTTAAAATCTACTAGTGCATTGCCCTAGCTTTTAATACCCAGAAAATGTTTTATAAATTAGATCAACTACAACCTAGCCAAGGTTTCTGCATTTTTAATATCTTTGGAGGGAGATTACAACAAATGGGTGCTGGAGGGAATGACTTAGCTGCTTAAGCATCAGTTTGCAATACCGTAAATCACTCCAGAATTGTACCTGTAGATACCAGAGTTTATCCAATGCTTCACATTTTCCGAGGTAAGGACCAGTATCTCTGCATACTCTACTGGGGAAAACAACACATCTTATAGTGTATACTGCTCTGCTTTGGCAGCTCTTTGTGTGCACATCTGGCCATGGACATAGTTTCCATATCTGCGTTTTTTTGCCAAAAATATTAACTGCAGGAATAGTGTGCCAGGCTCTTTCTGCAGGGATATAGCCATGACTTCAACTCCTCCTGGCCTTTACTGTTCCCTTCTGTGCTGTTTACTTTACCACAGCATCTCTGAGTCCTACTTTTGGACCACAACTTCACAGTATGAACCCTATCCAAAGCACAGTGGAAAAAACCTCTAAGAATTTATAAAAGAAATTTAGGACAGAACGCAGGTAGGAGGAAAAAATACAATAATAGTAGTCATTATGACAGGTAATAATTTTTTTCTAAGTAGAGTGGTGAAGGCACACTTCGAGAAGAAATTTGAAGAATCAGTTTTGCAGACATTCTTAAGAGTTTTGACAGGAGAAAGCAGGAAGGTGCTGGCTTGAAAGCTAGAGCTGAGGTAGAAATGGACACCATGAATCAAGCTGAGGCTGTGGCTTCTGCTTTCATACTGACAAAGTGATGAAAGACCAGAAAAAGAAAAATCAGCTGTGTAAAATAGGGAAGGGAAGTCAGATACCACCTGAGTGCTATAGTCAGAAAGTAATGCGGCCAAAAAAGAAGCCAGGAACACGACCTTTCTTAGAGCATTATTTGAGCTTGGTAAGATTACATTTCTTGATATCTAAGAAAGGAAATTCACAGTAGGAGAAATCTAACAGCCAACACAGATGGCCAGGAAACACCACCTGAAAGACTTTAGATGCCAGCTGGATTTGAAGTGGAAAAGAAGTTTCAGTTGAAGACAATGCTCAAGTAATGAATGTAAGTGATAGATGGTAAGCTATTTATAGACATGAAATAGAGTAGCTGAGAGGGCTTCTGCAGTTAGAGTGAGGACCAATGTTTTAGTGATGTTCATTTTAAATATCACTTTGGTGTTTGCATAGAAAGAGACTTAGATGTTAATTTGAGTAGAGAGGCAGACGAAGTACAGAGGTTCATGTGTTTTCTAATTAACCTTATAAACATGACAGCTGAACTTGTGCTTGCAAATGTGACTCGTGGATACACTCGAAGGGAAGTCAAAAGCTCACTCTCCTCTAAGCTCCTGAACCTGGAGCTTATGGAGAAACGATAATGCAAATTCAAAGGGCACACAAAGGAAAGGACAGAGCCCAGGTAGCCATCAGAAGATTACTGAAGCTGAAACATCTGATAGGTTCAGGTGCCCAAAGGTGCAGCACTGATTCTCTGCAGAGTGGAAAAAGTTATTAGAGACTTGTTTGAGCAGTATGTCTACTACAAAGAGAGGGAATTAGAGGACAGTGACTGTAAAGTGTGGTCCATGAATTAAACGATGAGAACTTATTAGAAGAGCAAGCAGGGTAAAGATCAAGACATGCTGAAGTGAAAGATCAATGCAAGTTGAATTGTGAACAAAAAGAGTAAGAAAAGCGAGGAAAGGAAGGGATCAGATGGGGTCATTTCATAAAGTGGATGAACAGAGGAAGAAAGCAGATGCGGAATATCATTTGTGGCAGCCTAGAGGTCTGTTTCAGGACAGGATCAGTGAATGGATGAGTTACCAAGATGAGGATTGTACATTCATTAGTTTTCACTGTGAAAAAATTGTCAAGGCATATCAGATTAAAATTCTGGTAGGAGAAGAGTGTTTGAGGGTTGAATCCTAAGAGGTAAAGAGGAGGTTAGGACTGTGGGTGCAGATTTCAATTATGTAGCCATAGGCATTTGGCAGAACTGAGAAGGGTGACAGCAGTGGAGGAAGTTAGCTTGGTCACAAGACTTCCTGAAATGCTCTGTTACATAAGACAAGCACAGAAAGTATCCACAAGAACTGTGGTGATGATGACTTCAAGAGATTCACAAAGAAGCCAAGTGCTGAAAAAAAAGTTCAGGAACATTTTCTCCCCACGCTGAAGTAAGCAAAGAGGGGAAAGACAAAGAAGAAGTTGCTTTTTCAGCCCTTGCTAGACCCAGTCATGGGTGAATCTATTTTAAACTCATGGTGTCTGTCACTGATGGAAACAACTTGATGTATGGATGAGTTGAATTCATCATAGAGCTGCAGCACTTCAAAAATCCTTTAAAATCTATAAAAGGTCTTTGAATGCTTTGCTTACATTCTGCCACCTGACCTGGCTCAAGATAAAGGCATATTTATCTCAGTAGGGTTTTAATCTTAAAACAAAGAAAACAACCCAAACAATAACAAATCATACAAGAAATCACAGCAAAAACAAACATCCCATGATTTACACTTTGAAGAAAAACATGAAATATTTCACATGCACAGTACGTAACTTTCAACTTAAACTGTCTAATATTCAAGACTTCACACTGAAATCTCTATTTTCTTCATTCAGTGGATTCAAGGATCTGGTCCATCAAGAAAGATGAACGTTAGCCATCTTAGCACATTTCTATAATGCAGAAGGATTTTGGCACACATTTTGGGTAGTGGCAGCTTAAGATCTCCCAGAGCATTGGTAGACAAATAGCTGGTACAGAAAGCTGGTGTTATGATTTATATCAGGCAACTTTATAGTCCTGGGAAGCAAGGAAGAGCTTAAGGAAAATATAAGCACATAAGTTCAAGAAAGCTTAGTGAAAGTGAACTATTGTAAGACATTAAGAATGGATTTTTTTTGGATGAAAATATTTTCTTATCAATGACTAGGACAAAAATTTAACTATTTTTGCAGAGTCAGGAACTGAGACTGAAGGAGAATGAGAAAAAAAGTAAAAAAAAAAATCTAAATTAAGAGGCTTTAAGAATGATGATCTCAATCTTAAGGGACATCCAAATGTTCATTCAGGTGGAAACATTCAGCCCAGAGGACTGAGTAGATGATTCCCTACAGACACAATTTATACAGCAAATCAATAGGGTCTGTGATGGCACCAATGACTTCAGCTGCTTAACTTATACATCACAGAAGATGGCTTCAAGCACAACAAAGAGAAATGCTTTAACAAGAGAAACATCAGTCTTGACCAAACACTGACTTTCAAGAAGTTAGAGATGAGAAAGACTAACAAATGGTTGAATTGATAATGTCCTAAAATTTGATAATAACTGAATGCTTAATTTTACATCTTAATGTAGTCAACTTGCTTTAAATGAGTTACCATAAATTACTCATTAATTTATATATCCATTAGATTGGTCTGTGTGAGATACTTGTGTGTAGCAGCATAAGAAATCCAGAGGGGCTAAATATAATTTTTCTAGGTATTTTTGCTCACCTTCACAAAAGTACTCTTAATCCATTTCCATGTAAATGCATTGATTTTTACAGAATATTAAAAAAAAATAATAATTTGTATTTATTTAGATGAATAGATAAACATATGTGAAGAAACTGCTTCTGCCTATCTTATCTACCTCGAATAAAAGTTGACGTCCATGCTTTACTGAGAATAAATGCAGTTTGGTACATTAACTGGTACACCTAGCCATGGTATGAAACACTGGAAAATTTCCCCTGGTGTTATTTCCTAGAAATAATGGAAATCCAATATTGAATTGGTTATGTAACTCACATATCACGAGGCTTCAGTACAGCGGAGAAAAGCTGTGTTTTAAAATTTTACGGGGGGAAGGGAGGAGGTGTGTGGAGATGCGAGTTATGCTTAATGCTGCACTGCTCTTAACACTGTGAAATACGTGAAGGCAAGGTTAATTGAAAACCTGAAGTAATATAAAAATAAGTTCAGCTTTTAACAGGAATACATATGGTGTATAAAGCTCCACTGAGTCCAGGTGGATAAGAGAACATTTTCAGTGCACATTAGTTGAAGAAATGAAGTAGAAGCAGATAATAGGTATTACTAAACTGGAATATTCTGAAGGCCTGGAACAGAGAAAAAATCACCAGCACAGGAACACTTTATAGATTACCTATTCTTCCCACCCCAGAGAACAGTAAGCCCCTCTTCTTTTGTCAAAGCTTCTTGTTGGCTATGCTTAACATTCCCTCTAGGCCAAAGCTTCTTGTTGGCTATGCTTAACATTCCCTCTAGGCCAGAAGGGGAGGTTTTTGGAGTCAGAGATGAGTCAAGAACACCTGAACTCCATTGTACAGTCACCTCACTGGAGATGCAGAGGACTTCATGCAGCAGCTCCTCTCTGCCTCAGCACCCCTTCACCCACCGCAGCTGCAAGGATGCACAGTCAGCCTCTGTCCTCTAGGAATGCTCTTTCTGTGCTTTTATCAGGCAGCAGTGGTGAAATGCTCAGGCTGCCTGCTAAGCATGAAGCAGTTAATAGCCCAGGCCAGGTACAGATGAGCCATTTTGTAACTGTATTCTTTTCCACTTAAGTATTAGTAGTCTCTTCCACAACATACCCATCCCCAGTTCTCCAACAATTAGTCCTTTCCAATATGATGCAGACTCTTTAGCTATATTCTCTACCTAGCTGCTATTTCCAAAAGATGCAAAGTTCAGAGCTCCTAACTAATAAGTACATGGCTTAATGTGACACAGAGGCCACTCAGGCAGGATCCTCATGGAACAACCAAAATACTAAGGCAGGGAAAACTCTTATGAGAGATAACTCCTGAAAGATTTTGTGCGACACCAAAATCAGTGACCCGTACTTTAAAGAGATGGACCCTACAAGCTCAGGAAAGGGCACAGAGAGTTAATAGCAAAGAACAATGTGATTACAAACAGCATGAAAAACAGCAATAATGACACATAACACTTTCATTAACAGCCATTACTTGCTTATGTTGGAAGAGATATGCTATCATTTATCATTTAAAATTATAATTAATCGAACAGCTTTTATTTTATCACCTCTGTATCAAAATATCCTTAGTGTTTTATAGCAATATTATCCTCTCCTACCTTTGAGCCTTATGGGCAATAACTTTTTTCCACCATGCTGTAAGCACAAGAATATGATAAGGTTTGAATGTTTGGGAGGATGTATGTAAAAAACAATGCTTGCATTTCATTAGCTCCATCACAGCCAACTTAACTGCATGCCTAGAATGTACTTATTTATATGCAACTGTATGTGTGATGGTTTTGAAAATTCTGGTTAAAGGTAATGTGTTTGTTGTACTTTGATTTTTCTTGCAACTGATTTACAAAGGACCATCATAAACCTTTGATCTCATCGTTAATAGCGGTAAGTTATTCAGCTAACAGGATCTGAAATATTTATGCAGGCAAGGATTCAGCACCTTCCAAGTCCCATTTTGTGAGCCTGAACACCTCTGCATTAAAATCATATCTTCCTCTTTCCAAGACAGTTGGCTCACATAACTAAATGATAATAACACTCAAATTATAACTCAGAAGTTGTTACGTTAAGAGATAAAGAAACTCCTACAAATCAAAGCAAAGCATTAAGACTTTGTTTCACCTAATGATAGGCTACAAAAGGATGTAGCATACTAAAAAACTTAGAGAAAGAGACCTAAAGCCTACAGACTTGAAACAGCCTTTTTTTCTTTGCAAGATGTAAGCCTGAATCAGTGAAGTCAACAGAATATTGGCTCTAGCACCAAAATGCCTGTATCTCAAGCCTCTCCTACAGAAACTGTCCCTCAGCCATGACATAGCAGCTCTGTGCTGTAGGCACAATTCTTCCTCCAAATCTGTCTTTCCAAACCTGGCTCTAAACAGAGAGTTGCTTTTTTGGTGCAGAGAAGTATTGATGTCAATAAGTATTTAGGGCATTGCTCTCTTTCTTAATAAAGTTAAAACTCTACATTACAGCTTGAAAGCAAGGTATGTCAAATGCTTATTTTCGCTCTGCATACTTAGTTATTTCAAAGGCATTTTTATGTACTCCCCCTATTTCAGAAGATCCCCTTTGAAAATTCATTTGGATGAATGCTGCCCTTTTCTGTGGAGATTTGGCTAAACGTTTTTTGTTAAAGCAACTTTGTTGAGCATGGTAATGCAATCAGTATCCCGGGAGGCTCATCCTTCACAAGATTCCTGCCTGCACTTCTACCTGCAAAGTTACATTATGGCCGTCTTCACAGATAACAAAGTGCTGAAACTGGAATGCACAAAGCAGCACAATAATCCGTCAGAGGCTCTCTTAAAAAATTTTCGATATAAATATTCACTGCAGCCACCATGCTATGACAGCGCCTCATTTCAAGACCCAGTGGGCACAAACTGTATTGCTCATTCACTTAAAACAAATAGCAGATTCCACGAGCAATTTCTACTTCCTGTGCAAAGCAAGGAGCACTGCCATTTTGCAGAGGAAAGGTGGAACAGTGATTAAGCTGTGAAATGAATAAATGTAAAGTGTATGAAGTGATTTGCCATTTATCCATCCTGCAGCCAGCCAGCAACAATGTCTTTTGCTGAGGCAGTGATTAGTGTGTGTAGCTGACTTGCAGTACCCACCACTTTCATGCAATGGTTTGCGCATTAAGATAAAGTCTGAACACGCAGAACAATGCATTTGTTCCTCCAGATACCAGTACAGGTTTTTCAAAGATCTTTCTTTAAAAAGTAACTGATGCGCTGCATATATAATATAGTTAAGTAGTAAATGAAAATAATTATCAGCAAAATCATTTGGGACCAATTCGCATACATACATTACACTAACAAAGCAGCAAGAATCTCAGTAAATGGACTGAGAAAATGGACTTGTAAACAGTTATTTTGGCTTTTCATATCCGTCAAGTAAATTGGATATTAGACATTTATTTCACTATCTTGGCAGTCAGATCTTTTCTGCAGCTCTTACATGAAACTCTTTTCACAATTCTGCTCCTTACTTAGGAGATAACTTAAAGATAACTGACAGGCTTCAGAGAAACTGGGACTCTACAGCTTCCCATTTACCATCACATCATTTCAGGCTTTGGGGCTGGTTGTCACCACACACAGCAACCCCACATCTGACAGCTACCTTCAGAACATCATTAAAGGCATCATCTCTTAAATTACCTTCCTAAATAAGAGACTAAAAAAGCAACAGATTGATGCAGGAGAGGCAGGACAACAGTGAAATACCATGGTCATGTAGCAGCAAGTAAATCCCCTGAAAATCAAGTTTTAACAGTGGTTATATTGTATCTTCACATGCATAGTTTTGAGGCTCTTTTTCTCTGCATGCAACTACGAAGATACACAGAGTGCCAGATGCACTTTCAAGGAAGAACCAAGAGGAACCACCTAAGGAAGACATCAGCTGCAAGAGTCCAGAACATCTCACTTGGTAATTTTCTCCCCACAGGCAATTCCCTGACTGCCTATCATTTTTGTTTCAGTTTTTCTCCTGAAAGCCTGTGAACTGTATGCCAGGTAAATTCAGCATGCAGTTACGTCTCTGCCCTATTCTATACTTCTTACTTGAAGCTTCTAAAAATAAAGGACCAAAACTGATTTACATCAGGTCAATCAGCCATTCTGATCACACCAGTAATAAGACATTACACTGATATCATTAATAACGTTTTCAGTCCTTTAAATCTTTACTCTTCGCAGGGCAGTCAAATGTAATTTTTAGCTCACCAGTTTCCAGCACGTCCGTACACTTTTGTGGTTTCAGTAATGCAGAAAGCTATTTACTTATGCAAATCTTGAGATTTGCAACACAAAGAAACAGATGCATGTGACATTTGTCAGGCAGTGAAAATGAAGTGTCACAAGCTGGCCTGGGAAACAAAACTTGGGGTTGGAATAAAATTAAAATCCTGAAGTACAAGCCTGGTCATCATCTTACAGATTGAAAAGAAAACTATTTCAATACTGTTCTACAGCTGTAGTGGTTAGGGCATCACGACTAACTGCTCAATACCATTCCTTAAAAAGTTCTGTGGTAACTCCTAACACTGTACAGTAAAATCCACGTGGAAATGAAAGGGGGAAAGAAGAAACTGACTGCTACACAATATAGGAAATGCACATTTGAAAAAAATGAAAATTACCAACCAGTTGTTTTGGAAGTAGACAAATGGTGAAAGAGCAGCAGACTGTGTATGTTACGGGTGTTCTAATTATGTATTTCATCAGGGATTTCATCAACTGTTCCTCCTGTGAAGAATGTTCTCTTCTGTTCTGTGAAATAACAATAAATGACTAAGGAGCCAAATGATTTGTAAAAGCCTGGAACCACCCATACTTTATCAGCTAGAATTTTATCACCGATTCTGAGTTTCCTAGATTTTTCGGGTTATTTGTGACAAAATCTGTCAAGGACTTTGGTCCCTGCGTCCAAAACACAAAGTCTGAAAATCCTTTTTACTGGTCAGTACACTTGGAAAGTGCCTAAACTTCAGAGGTCTCAAAATTCCCATTGCCTAGAGTTTTACAGCTGCATGTACCCAGTTGATTCTTGTCTTAGGAGGACCAAGGGGTTTATGTCATTGACCCATTACTTCTCATATTCTGAAAAGTGGGAGAAATTCTCTATGCTGTGCTCACTTCCAGAGGTAAACTCTTCAGAAAACACTTTACTTCAATATGCCACAAGATAAATTCATTTTCAAACAATTACTGAATTAAGAGCTTTGGTGCAGAGGACGTAAGGCTTAAGCTGTGTTTAAACATCTACCTTTCGCTGTTTTTAAGAAAATGAAAGTTTGGCTATACGAAAAAAAACCTGTTATTTCTGTAAAATCAGTGGAGATATGCTTTTGGTTTTTAAAATTGAAATAATCCAAAGCTGCATACACAGAATTGTCTTTAAAGGCCTTCGTTGGGACACACAGGTGTGGACGAAATGAGGGGCCAGGTGTGCAGCTATGGAGTAATGCTAACAGCTGGTGACAAGAGAAGCAGCAGGATCTAAGCGTGCATGGGGGGAGGAGTGGAAGAGGAGAAGCATTAGTTACCTTTGTATTCTTGATTTTATAATTAAGATCTACTTTCACTGTCTAAAAATGTTTTTAAGAGAACAAAACTAAAGAAAAAACTTAAAAATGCTGTACAAAAATGAATATTCTTGGTTTAGATGCACTGTTCCCTTATGAAAGTTAACTATAATTAACCAACATAAACGATAATCAGTCCTGGCAAAGTCTATTCTGTGGGAGACTGAGGCGAGGGCTTCCAAACAAGTACAGCATTTAAAGAATTAGTTACTTCTTTAAGGGGAGGAATCCACTGTTATGCCATAGCTGATCAAGAAATGCAAAAATGAACCAGAAAAATGCTTTGAGAGCAGGAGAGAATGTCTTAGGCCTCCAATGCTCTCAGAGCTCTACCTGCCATGCTTTTACAAAAGAAAAATAAAAAGCGACCGGAACTGAGGAGAGAATATATGTTACAAAGAGGTTCTTTAATATCATGGAAAACAGGAGGCCAGAAGCTGAAAGACAAAGCTCCTTTTTTCTTAATCATTAGGGGTGGCGAAGAGGACTGATGCATTGACTAGCAAATTGGACTGGGGATGGTTATGGTTCAGTAATATGTTTTACTTAAGGAAACCTATTAAAACCCATGCTGCTGTAACCAAGTGGAATTCAGGGATTTATGAAATACAAGGAGATAGATAACTAGATCTATCTTGAATTAAACCTCTAATGAAACTGGTACAATCTGTAGATAATCTGGGTATCAGGATTCACTACCTGTGCAAACCTCTCAGTTTTGGAAATGATTTTGCCTATTATGTTTTCTATGCATGTTATAAAGAAACAACAACAACAAAAAACTATGTAAGAAATGTTTCCCAAATGACATATCAAGCCCTTGTTTTAGGGGACATCAGCTCTTACTTGGGTTTTGACCATTAATACATATGATTCCATTATCTTTTCTTGTTAAGTAGTCCTAGAAGCTTTTTGCTATTGCAAATAATACATGGCAGATGGGACAACCCTATCAGGTCCTTTTGAGAGAAGAGAAGCTCTTTCAGATATTTCCTGATTAGTTTAAGTATCCTTTGAGAGACATTAGTAATCTAATTCCACCTTTTAAATAGGAGAACAGAAAAAGACTAGCATTACTGAAATGAAAGGTGTTCTAACCTCTATTACCTTCTTCTGCCATCTCTCTTGCCCCTTCACTTCTTTTTCTGTAAATTAACCTTATTTTAAAAGAACATAATCAAATGATTTTTTTTTTGACTGTTACATAAGTTTTGCTAAAGTATTTAAATATACACTTAATGAATTTGTTTATACGACTCAAAGTCCTACACTACAAATTTTAATCAAGTTTGTTTATCTATCAAGAATACATAAATCAAGAAATTCAAGACGTTATCATGAATGGTAAAATTAAGTATTTCTCTCTAATCCTTACATTTTCCATGCAGATCAGCAGGAAGCACGTGCCGAATAGGCACTCCGCCTTCACGCAGATAGAAGGACTGTGTATATCCATAACACAGAACCACTACCAATGATGTGAAATTGGAACCTAATTGAGGAGATCTGCTCATCTAACTATCGCATGCCTGGAGAGATTTTACAAGTCTCTTGTAAGTGATAAACAATACTGTCATAGTTATACTCTTCCAAACATTTATTAAATATGGGATTACGTTATTGAGTCATTAGGAACTTCAATTTCATCTACATAGCAGGACTTTTAACTATGTTTTAAATATAATAGCTGTAACAGTAGTTGGCTGTTTTCATCCTCCAGTTTCTAACTGATTTGTTTCCCTGTTGCTATATAGCCTGAAAATCAAAGTACTTTGGCAAAATGTGCAAAGCTACTACTCCCCCAGGGTTAAGTTCAGCTCTGTGAAGAGAGGCCTCAAATTTCACTTGTGTGTTGCACAAGGGTGAATTTCTCAGCTTCTGCAGCTGGATGTTACAGTGAAGTGTGACCAATTAACCCAAGTGGACCAAGAAGGGGAAAGTGCTGGTGGAAGCCATTAGCGTGTATTGCAACCTCCCTCAGCACCAATTCACAGCAAAGATATGTTGCTAGCGCACACAAACGTTGCTTTTCAAGTGCAACAGCTTTTGCTTATATCTATGGGATCCCTGAGTCCCGAGCCAGCTCCGCTGTTAAACACTTGTCTGATGGTATAGCTCCCAAGCTCTCAGTTCTGATCTCCAACAGAGCAGACCTAGATCCAAAACCAACACCTGCACCCATGGGCAGTAGCAACAGAACAGACCTTCTCCTCTATGCACAGGGCAGCTGCAGTAGGCAGGCAGCAGCTCTCTCTGCAATCCCTCACCCCCAAAATCAGTGATCACCATAAGTTTTTTGCCATGGTACTCATTCCCACTTGTATTGCTTCAAAGCTGTAATAACTAAGCACTATTTGTACCACCCACAGAAACCATAGACATATTTTGATGCAAATACTGAATGTTTTGGAGATCAACCTTCAAGAGCTGATGGAAGGCTGTGCTGCTATCCACTCTCACTCCTCTACTCAGCAGGGCAGGAAAGGATGTGTGAGCTCACAGGGAGCGGGAGATCACACAACAGACACAGGCATGAGCAGAAAAGGTTTCAGAGCAGGAAACAAAGACTAAAATGCCTTCCTCCTACCTGCCGTTCCTCTGAGCTACGTACTGCAGAGCTGCTCTCTCACACCACTCCTTGTCCCTCGCTGCCATGCTGGATTCTGCCCTTTCTCCCACACGTTTCCACAGAGAGAGCTCCAGCCTTGCTAACGAGCCCACCTGTGCCTGAAACGAGGCCCACCAGAACCGCCCCAGCCCAGGTGGAATCAGGCTCTCTTGGGCCCATTCAGCCCCACCACCTGGCCCAGATACCTCAGGCATTAATTGCTGTAGCAGAATTAGTTCTCTCCTCAAAACTAGCTTTCTTTTACCCTGCTTTACTTCAGCTGCAGAATTCCAGCGTGCAAAAGAACCCAAGTTACATGCACAATGTTGTTACCTCTCACAGAAATCACAAGATACTACAACTAACTGCATCCTCACTGCTGAGAAACTGCCAGCACACCCTCTGCTGTTGGTGGTTACAAGGCTGTGCAGCTGTCCATGCACAGCAGGAGCACCTCCTCACCCAGCCCAGCACACCCTTCAGATGCTGCAGTTTCCAGACCCAGCAGATCAAGGCCCTTCACTGTGCTTTGAAGGTACTTGAGAGGAACAAACCCTTCTCTGAACACAGTGATTCTATCAGTAAATACGGAATTTGCATTGGTTGAATGAAGAAATCTTTCCATCTTTGTTTTGGACAGTGATAGCTGTCAAAAGCAGTTATACATACAACAGAACTCGCTATTCTTTGTCCATAGAGGAGGATCTTAGGGCAACTGTGATGGAAGAAACAGACAGGGAAGCTGTTACAAGGCCAGGGAAGCATCACTAATCCCTGTCTCAGTCTACCAGCCTGGGACTGGCAACCCTAGCATCACAGGTCATGCAAAGCCAGAAGAGCAGCACAAAATCAGAATTTTGAGCAAGAAACACGTCTGCCAGCATTGCAATTTCTCATTTCCACAGGCTAACAAGTGTCATATGATTGCAGTGATGAATTAATGCCGTAAGGACCTGTACTAGCTCTGACATTTGTGCCAGCGGAGGTCACAACTTCAGAGCAGAAGCTGCAGCAACAGTTTCCAGTGCTACAGTATGTACCAGCTGCCAGAAGAGATTTGAGACCAAGACACTGGAATAGGATCAGAGTGTGAGAAGAGAAATCTTATTCTGGAAGAGGAAAATTTCAGGAGGATCTCTCACTGAAAATCCATCTGTTCCTCATTTCTCCAATGAAGATTTCTCAGTCATGCTTATGCACATCCACAGAGCAGATGCAGGTTTTTCATTAGACAACAAATCCATCATTGTAACTTTGACTACTGAGGAACAATTGGGAAGTCCTAGTATTCTGCGTGGTGCCTCCTGTTAAGCAGATGAATGTGCTGTCCAGCCACTAGTTTCTCCCAAGAACCAGAGTTGCATACAGCATCTCCTTTGAACTGGTACAGCCATTTTGAAACAATGCTAGTGGCCTTGATAATGCAAATAAGGTTACAAGCTTTTCAGAAGAGATAAGCAAGGAAGTAGGTATGGGGGACTTGTCCTCCACATTAACAGATGGATAGAGTGCAAAGAGCTGCCTCTGAGAAAAGCCATGAGGCTGGTGAGGCTTTATTGCTTCAACTGCATGAAGCAGACTCTCATTCTGATAGAGGATTTCAACCACCTTGTCATCTGCTGGGAAAACAGCATGGAGAGCTGCAAGCAGACCGGGAGACTTCTGGAGTCCATACTCCACTTCCTGCTCCAGATATTAGACAGAACAACCAGAGGAGAAGTATTACTGGACCTGGTGCTGACTAATGCAGAGTTGATTATTAAAGAGTTATTTGTGGCACTCTGGGCTCTAGTAACCATGCCCTGGTAGTTTGTGATCTTGAGGAGGAGGGGTCTGGCAAAAAGCACAGATAGGCTGAGGAAGCTTGGGCTTGTTCAGTCTGGAGAAGGCTCATGGGAGACCTCATTGCAGTCTTACAATACTTGAAGGAAGATTATAAATGGAATGGAAATGAACTTTTGACATGGGTAGATAGTGATAGATCAAGGGGGAATAGATTTAAACTGAAAGAAGGGAGATTTAAACTAGATGTCAGAGGGAGAGAGTGGTGAGGCCCTGGCACAGGCTGCCCACAGATGTTGTGGACGTCCCATCCTTGGAGGCTCAAGGCTGGGTTGGATGAGGCCCTCAGCAATTTGGTGCTGGATTTAGTATCTGGCAACCCCACTCATGGCAAGGGAGTTGGAACTAGATGATCTTTGAGATCCCTTCCAAACTAAGCCATTCTGTGATTCTGTAACTTACAGAGCAAAGCAAGAATATGTTAAATATATGAAATGAATTGCAATTAAGGGAGAGAAGTTGTATGGTAGAACAATGGAGTTTTCTGAATAGAAAACCTGAACCTGAAGACAGCTGCCTGCACAGAGAAAGCACACACGGTCTTCCACATTCTTTGTACAATGCAAAAAGTCTGTAAGGCTGGATACATCCCTCAGGGATACTGTTTGCCAGTAACTGACAGGAAAGCCACACAACATACTCCCACTACTAATGCTACATGAATATAACCAGCTGCTTCAAGTGAAAACATAGGGCTGAACTGACATCTCCTGCATCTACGTTCCATGTTTGGTAATAAGTATATTTATTATAAATATCCAAATCCTATGGAGTATCTGTCAATGAATAATGAATGCACTGAACTTCACAGTGAATAAGCTTGCTTTTTTTTCTTTTTTCCTATTCTTATTTACTGTCTAATTTGCAAATCTTTCAGTCATCAGTACAAATTAACAGAACTCTTTTGTGTAGGCATTAGGATTTCAAATTTATTATGAAGACGTCCATTAACCCAATGCTTCAGCTTGGCATCAGTTCTCACTTTAGGATAAACAAAACTCAGAAAATTCATTGTTTGCCCTTCATTAGTGGAAAAATCAGTTTTCTGGAAATAAATGTTGACTATGTAAAGTTATGAGTCTTTCCTCTTCCCACAGACTTCAAAAACAATCTCTCTTCTACCACAAAATCTAAAGTATAATCAGCAAATAATTATATTCTAGCTGAGTTGTAAATTAAATCAGAATTGCTAAACATGAATTGCTATCTCAGACTGGATCATTACAGCACTGAAAAAATTCAAGATGCACAGGCCCCCTCCTGAGTTGAGTACTGTGATGCAGGACTCTGTGCTCTGCCTCTGACAAAAGAAAACATGGATATTTTGTTAGAAGCGACAATTTCATCACCTTTTCAATAAAAGGCCTCACACAGTGTACTTTCTTCAAACCATCATATGGTCATCAACTTCAGAATGATTCCCAAACTTAGCACATTTCCTGAAAAACAAATAAACAAACCAAAAACCAACAAGAAACACCCCTCACCTCAATGCTCCTTTCTATTCCCTGTCCCCCTTCCCTCCCCTCTTTTCCACTGTTTCAATAAACTTGCTGTCATTTTTAGTGGTATCAAAATTACAGCCTGCTTTTCCATCTCCTTGGAATAGCAGCTTATTGATGTTATTGTTTCAGTATGCCTGCTTCTCTATCGCTTTTTTCTGTCTGTTTTTTGTATTTCCTTCTCTTTATCAAGCAGCCTTTACACTTCTCTCGTGCAAAAAGAACAATACTTCAGTCCTAGGCATTCCTCAGTACACTATTCCCTTTGTGTCAATCCATCTTTCTGTTTTGGATATAAGCTTCCAAGGAGAAGAAAATAATTCCCTTCCCTTACCCATCCCAGATTTTCACCCAGTTTCTGCGTCAACAGAATTTATCGGTCTCTTTGAATATATTTTCCTTCTATTTCATGAGTTACGTATCAAATCACTCAGCTCAGTGGGATGCAGTGTGCCCATTTTTTTACTTCGTTGCCAGAAGAATCTGTGAAAGATCCGTGTCCATTTCCAAACCATTTTGATATAAATGCCTCATTTCATTATGGGCTAAAAAAAATCCATTTAAGTTAAAAAGAGTATTTATATACATATCGATTTGTTAAACTTCATTTTTTTACCATTACAGGTGCTAGAATTGAGCAGTCAGTTTTATTTATACAATTCAAAGTGCTCTTCCTGTGGTCTGTTGTGAAAACTAAACAGACAAGCTACGCATGTTTATACAGAGCAGTACACAAGAGTTACTTTGGAACACAGCTGTATTTCTGTGGTTTCCTCATTTTCCTAATGCCAGTTGTACAACACATCAGTGTGAGAGTTACTAGCAGTTACTAGCTGCTGACAGCAGTAAAAAGTCCAATTACTAGTGCTGTATATATGACAGTTTTTACCATCTTAAAAAGATGGGCAGATCTGCTTTTCTCAATGGAGCAAGGCACAGGAAAAATGAGACTATTGCAAACCTGGCTCTTCACGCAGTCTGAGGAATGAAGTAGGATGTGGCATAATCAGAACAACTGCAGAGAATGTCACATACTGAGCATAACCAGCCAGTGTAGGAATAACAACCTGACCTAGTCTTTCCATTCGATACAGAAAAAAACCAGCAGTGATGAGCAGTGCAAGATGATCTCCACATTAAAACTGAGCTGAACATCAGCGAATAAAAGGGGAGAGAGAAGCACGATTGGAGATTAGCAATATGCAAGAGGGAAGGCAGAGCAAAGTGAAAAATTCATGGCTAGGACAACCACAGGAAATATGTTGCTGGCAGATGTTTGATTTAAAAGTTTTCCACTACCTCCTATGCATCAGGACAGCAGCTCATTCAGCATACTACAAACTGAATTTGAAGGAGAATGGGGCAGCCCCAAGGGGTGGCCACTAAAAGAAGAGCTTCTGCAGACACACCTTGAAATGCCAGTTGATTTCCTCTCTGCAGTGACAGCATAGATCAGCATTGCCCCTGGGCAACCATTCCCCTGCCAGCTTTCCTTCAACAGGTGATAAGGAAACAGCCTTGGAGCTTGATCCTTTTGGTCCACCATCATATATGGACCAATACAGAGTTTCAACTTTCATCAGCACTCCAAGATTAATAAATTCAAATGTTTTTAAGTTAGAGACAATTACAAGACCACAAATCATTACTTTTCCTTAGCTGCTCCACTATTGGGCTTAAAATCTTCTATGCCCTTCCAAAAAGGCACTGACTCCTGACCTCAGTCTATCAAGAGCAGGAAAACCTCGGTACCACCCTTGGGTTTGTTTGAGCTTAATCAGCAGCACTGTTCAGCTGTTGTTTGATTTCTCATTTGAATTTATTATATTTCAGTTTCCAATGACGATTCTTACAATTTTACCTCTAGATGACATAACTACATGGAATAAAGTGAAGTCTCTCTCATGAAGAGGAAACACTATAACCACATCGTTTCTCTTTTCAGCACCTTCCTTGATTTATCTGCATCACGTAAAATTTTGGGCTTCAGAATTAGAGCATGAAATAGCAGCTGCACAAATTGTTGAGACAGAAATAGCATTTAATATCTTTGCTTGCTTATTATCTGACTTCAAACTATTAATTTTCTTTATATAGTAAAAGTATATTATCTTGCATCCATCCCAGAACAGAAAATTAATACTAAGCACACACTTCACTCTTCATTTTGTCATTTTGTTCATGACCCTGCCATCAATCTACCAACAGGTCAAAACTGCTTCCAAAATGTGACCTGTTCCTAATTCATACATTTCCGTGACTGTATTCACTATATGTTTTCTCCTGATAGACCTGTCTTTCCATTTCATTTTTCTGTTTCATGAATTCTTCATGTGGATTACTATCACTCTCTTTTTTTCTCCCCACTGTCACATACCTGTTATTAATTTCTTATCAATTCCATGCCTCATTTCAGAGCTGAGTCAGAGTAGCCTTTAATCCAAAGCTTCCTTCATTCTTGAAAGAACATTTGGGGCTCTCTGACCACTAAATGCATTCTTCCCTAATAAGTCTTGGTTTAATTTTCTGTTTTTGTCTGTCTTCTGCATCCCTACTCCTCTGCAATTTCATAATAATAAATTCCTAGAAAACAGACTTGTATTGAAGAGAAGTTTTTCTGTAACCAAGTGTACCTCTCCTAGTAACATTAAGAAAAGCTGCTTATCTTGAGATTAAAATTTCTAATTAAAAAAAAAATACAAGTTTGACATTTTTGACACACAGCAACATGCCTCAGTTAAAGGGTGACAAAAATATAGGAAATCACACAGAGTGAATGAATATTTTACTATCTGGAATCCTACTTCAGTTTTGTACTGAAAAACGCATACATACTGCAAAGTGAAAGATCTAGTAACTCCATGCAAAGATCTCTCCCTATCTGACACTCAACATTCATGAAACCACAAGTACATTGTCCAAGGAACTTTGGAAAAGCTGACTGCATTCCAAATGTACAAGTACACTTAGCCAGGCACACATTTTCCTACATACGTGGACCTTAACGCTGAAAGTCTTTCAGAATTGTAATTCAAACTTAATGAAGTATAATCTTTAATCCTTTGCATGCATTATAGCAGTTTGCTCTATCATTTCATGTCTAAGATCTAGAACCATTAAATCTGCTCAAAGTTCAAATGTCAGCAGCCAATGTTATATTGAATTGAGCTATTGTATCTCAATTTGAACACGTATTATGTTCTTATTCAGAGTTTTACAATAAATCCTTTACTTTCAAACTTTTCTTCTTTCTATCAGTAATTTAGCACACGTTGTTTCCTGGATAGCTATCCAATTCACACATCAGCAGGTGGTACACAATTTTTCCTTATTTTTCCCCCTCTATTACTGTATAGCACATTGTGTGTTTAGATAGGACCATCATATTTAAGAAGCAGAAGCAGAGTGGTACTGCAGGACAATGCCAGCTTCTACAGCACGTATTTCAGAGTTTTTAGTGACTCTTGCCTGTTTATCATTTGGTAACTGTTTTCTACTCACAGGGGCTATAGCTATGAGCTAGTGATAGATCTATCATATGTCCCATGTTAATACATTCAAAGAGCAATTAGCAATATCAGTCAGCTACAGCAATACTAGCCAGTTCATGAGTAACTGCATATGAATGGTAGAGAAGGAAGCTATTGCTTGCATATCCCATAAGATAAGCACAAGTACATGCTTTTGAGCATCATTCCAGTAGCTACCAGGCAGACTTTTAAAGATTTTCTCTGCTATTTTGACCACTGCAAATGCTTGCCTTTGTCAATACAGTTATGATTTCTTTCCCTTTTTTTTTTTCCCTGAACTTGTCTCATCTACCTTTTTAAAAAACAGGAAAAAGCAGAGAACAAATGCACACATACACAGAGAGGAGGATTAATGAGGAAAGAGCAGAATTTCACCAAAAAAGCCAAGAACACAAAAAACATTATATATAAACAAAACAACAGACAAAAAAAAAAACAACCCAACCCAACTGAAAAAACTAAACACACACACACACAAAAATCCAACACTCAAACCAAAAAACCCACATGGCCACCAAAATAGATGGACCGCTTCCTCCAACCCCCACAGAATTACCAAACAAATCCAAAGGGATCTGTGAGAAGTCAAGAAGACAGAGTGCTATTGTCAACAGTCACTGGAGTCAGAATAAGATTTACAGTGAGTCAATCTTGTATTTCTTTATTCTTTACACACATTTATTGCACTTCAGCAAACTGCAGAAAAAGAAGAACAATAGCTTTACACAGCTCAGACAGAGAGTTTGCTTTTTGAGATTAACAATTTTGTTTCCTACAGTAGCAATTATAGGGGACACTAGGAGTTGGCTAGAAAGCTCAGTGCAATCTATAAACACTTATTCATAGAACCACTGGGTGGACACTGTGTTGGAGCCAACTTCTAAGTTCAACATTTCTGTTGTGAAACAAGTTTGACATTTCTGTCTGTCTCTTTTTTAAAAAAAAAAAACAGGTGAATTTCTAACAGAGATACAGCAGTTTGCAACCTACTGTGCTAAGATCAAAATGAATTAATGCTATTGAAATAAAGGTAACAGCACAATAAAGAGCAACAAATTGGTAATATAATACGAAGATCTGAATTAGAAAGGCATACAAAAAGAGCATGCATTAGGCAAGGAAAGCTTCTCTCTTTTTCCTAATTTTCTCCTACTAATTCTTTGAACCGGAGTGAATCGATCAGCTGCTAAGTACACGATTAACTCTTTTTTAAAAAAGATTGCTATCTTTCGTGTTTGTCTTGAAGCTAATGTTATCTACTCTTTTAGAAAATGATAATGGATATCCCTTTCAAACCATGTCAATCCTTTATCTCTGCTGCACTTTGTTGTTCTCCTACTCAGACGCATCTCGCATTTCATGTGGGCAGACACTATCGGGATCTGGCGTCACTTCTGAACCAACAGGATCACTGCATCTTTGACCTTTTCACTTTTATATAAAAAAAATCAGCTCACAGTCTAAACACATTCAACCTTATCAGCTCACACTTCTACACTCAAAACTTATTATTATGTTTACGGATCGAAGAAGAATCTCAGTGATAAATATTAGCAACATTAGTAACAGTAAGAGACATCAGCTAAGTTTCCATATGAAGACTTGGGCACCCCGCTTGTAAGCAAATTGCTGCACTGAAGCTGGACTAACCAACCACAGCAGAAGAGCTGCCAAGCTTTGGACAGTTAATATACCATCAACCTCCCCCTGATTGGGGAGCAAAGGCAAAAACAAGCCCAGAGCAACTAATGCAGCCTACAGACAGTGCCTGTGGTGCTGGTGCTGGCACTGGCCTAATACAGATCAGTCCTCAGGCAATGACATTAAAACATACTCAGGGAATGGTGATGTATTTGTTCAGTGCACATCAGAAACCTGAGTGCATGACTGCTCAGCCTAGCACAGACACCTTCCTAGGACAGCCTGGATGCTGCTCAAAAAACTGGAAGGGAGAGCAGTGATCCTTCCATTATTTTTTTCAGACTAGCAGTCAGAGGAATCATGCCAGATGGAGGAAGCCCATTCTAAAGTCACTCTTCCTGATTTGGGAGAGGCCCTAGAAACAAGCTGTCATTTAGGACAGTACTGAGAAATGGAGCTTTTTTGTCCAGCTGCTCTATGAAAAGCACTTGTCTTCATACAAAACATTTAAATAGACACAGAACAAGAGGTTGAACTCCAGATGTTATGAAAAATGACCGCTTCTATGCTATCAGGCCATCCTTTCTCTTCTACACAGAATAAAAGACAGCACCAGCGTCTCCTCTCCTTCTATAAATGATGTCTATTGCTTATTCCTACTCTGTCAGAGATGCCCTACGTTAACCAGAATGTTTAGATTGCAATCAGCATTCAGAAATGTTGCTACTGAGCAACTCCCTACAAAGTCAATGCCTCAAGAAAAAAAAAGACATAAATATAACAGAACACTATAATTAACAGATACAAGTTGGTTGGAAAAGCATATTACAAAAATTCCTCCTTGGCAGCAACTTAATTCCCTCAAAATTTTTTTTTCAGGACCACATTAGATGAAGAGCCCTGTAACTGTAAGGGGGCTGCAGGAAGGGGTGGAATGGTGTTACTTACAGCTTGTTACACATTTCCAAAACTTCTGACAATGAACTGATCTGGAAACAGCAATTTGCAAAATGATGACCACAGGTATAATAGCATTGTGCCTCTACAGAAGGCAAAAAAGGAGGGGAGAAGACTGAAGTGAGTATATATGCAAACTGAATCTGGCAAAGTCAGTGCAAGACACGCGTGCCCTGACGCGATGGGAAGTGTCACTCTTCAGTGCAGCTAGGTTGGAAACATTGACAACTACAAAAACTTGTGATGGCAAAGTCAAGGGACCACAATATCCTCTATGCTCCATGTATAAATAGATCTTTACACAACTCTTAAAGCTGTGATATCACTGCTGCAACATGCATTTAACTTTGCAGAACTTTTAGCATTTTCAGTCCAGCTGAACTGTCCAATTTCTTTGCTGAAAAAAAGGTCATTTCTAGGTTTAAAACACATAAAGGAAGAGTTGTACAAAAACCATGGCATAGAGTAGATGCTCTGGAAACTTTAGAACATCCTATGTATGGCTGAATTTACTCGGTTGCCAAAAGAAAAAACCTTTTAAACACAACATCAACACTCAGCCCTTAAGCAGTAAAGTCTGTTCTCTGAGAGTTAATTACAAGTAACAGCAGTGGATAAAAATAAATAAGTTAATCACAGTTATATGATGCTAAAGCCTTTCTTTATAAACACTTGAAACAGAAATGGTGGTGCTGCTAATGATAGTTTAGATGGCTGTCTTAAAGAAGCTACTTTGGAGTTCATGTTTTTATTATGTGATTAGTCACACATTTTTCCCTGTTAATATTCTGTAAGCTAGTAAAACAGTTCTTTGGTGTATTCATTTAACTGAACTAATACAGAAACTGGAAAAAATGAGTACAAAGAACATAAATTGGGTATTAAGTGATTCTCTGGTTACTCCACAGAGCAGAGTCAACTTATAGATCCTCTCCTCACAAACATTCATGTGGCTCCAATGGTCGATTTGGTGAGAACTACTCTCAGGACCATTTCACCACAGTACTGAGAACTTGCTCAGTATTTCCTCACCTTGGGAATTTTTCCTTGCTGTAGCAGCATGAAACTAGACAGCTGTAAATGTCTGTTTTAATGAGAGCATCAGAGCTGCTCATTTGGATGGATTACCTGAGTAATACTTTCAAGTTAAGTGCATATGCCCTTTCTCTTTTTCATTCCATGCTACTCGTTTCCACGTTTCTCTTCTTGGAGCTGTGGACAACTAAAATATGAAACTTCTGCTTTTTCTTACATGCAATATCAGGATGGCATACCCTGCTCCTTGGTCAATATTCCAAAGCAAGGGAAAGCTGAACCTGCATCACCTGAAATAATCTTTCCCCATTTAGGCTTAATTTTTGCTGCTACATAAGGATCTGGTAACCCACTCCGTACTGTTTACATTCCATTTGCTTAGAAAATTATCAGAAGTTTTGAGCTAAAGAAATCTGCTTTCCTGCAGATATTTTTCTTCAACTTTTATCTGTCTAGTAAGGAGCAACTGCTAACTAATCTCTCCCAGATTAGGGCACAGACCTTCTGGAACTGTGATCTTCATCTTTTGAGCAGGATTTCCTTACACAGCTTTTCACGCAGTGTCTCTCTTTATCCGTTTGAAGAACTGACTTAGCTTGAAGATCTCGAGCTCTTTGCTTAATTTCACTGGAATAGACTCATTGGTTTAGAAGTTACTAGGGTAAAAGGAGACACAGTGCAGAGCAGGCAGCATGTTGTCACACGGCACATTTCTTCAAAAGGCCATTGCAGAAAGCTGTGGGTAAGCAACAGAAGCTAATGCTATGCTGTCTGTATCTAGGGCAAAGACAAAACTGCCTGCAGCACTGGACTACTGCATTACAGAAACCTAAATTCTATAGTGAGATCTTCCACATGGTCCCAGTGCAACTCCGAGCAAGTCACTCTGGTATTTTTGTGCCCCATCTAGCTTTATGACTCATTTACCTTTTGTGTGATTATGAATGAGGATCATCATTTATGACAACTTTTGCAGTATCTAGGACATCTGGACACCAATCCCTGTAGGATTTCTGTGAGTTGTTGTAATATAAATAGCTATGTAACAATCTAATGCTTGTCTATTTTAATTATAGCTAATAGTTAATATGGAATAATTTTTTTTTTTCACACTGCAAATGATCATCTTGCATGAAAATCCCATGTAATAATTTCTGTCTACAGTAAATATCTTTCATACAGAGTATCTTAGCATTGCAGAGCATTCATCTGGAAAATGGCTGTGCTGTTAAATTACTCTCTCACCTATTTCACACATACATCTCCAGAACACAGATCCTTCGTGTTAGAACATGAAGGATTATAATGACTTTTAATACAGAGAGAATAAGTGTAAAACACTAAGTATTTTTTCATAGGTGTATTATAACTGAAACCCTTCTGCTGTGATGCACATATATAGAAGATTCTGACCCATGTGCACTAAATATTTAAGACCCTCTTATCTCCAACAAGAAAAAGCTTAATAATGCAAACTGTCAATTTTTAAATAACAAAAAAAAGAGATATATTTCTACTATTTAGTGTGTTTTAAGATAGAGGTAAAATCCAAAAAAAGTATTCTAATATGTTAACTTTTATGCTTGCATTAAAATGTAGTCTGTGATCACTGCAATAATCAGCAAGATTCAGCCTGAATGTCATATCAAGATAATTGCCATCTTTTAGTATTGAAGAAAAACCTAGCTTTTCAACTTCAATTGAAAAGAATTTAAAATCACTACAGCAGTTTTAGGTTTTGCTCACTAAGTAGTGTGGGTGAACATTAAAACACATGGCAAAGAAATTTGCTAAGAAGATATTACATCTATTACAAATGATTATTGTCTTTCCTTAGCAAGCCCTTAATATATTATAAATGTGTCAAACAATTTGAAAGAAATTACACAAAATTCCTCATAACTCTAAAAGATCCTATCCATTTTGGGAGAAACAGGAGCCTGCCTAAAATCAGCTGGACGTTTTGCATTAGATTGCATTACTAAAGCATCATGATGCAGAGAGGAAAGCTGGCTCTGCCAAAGTTCTCTGCAGCCTTCCCATCAGGCTGAATGATGCCCCAGCAGCTGCTGTGGGCAGCAAACGCAGCAGTGAAGGGATGCTGGAGATGATAAGCTACTGGGGGCTCCTGCAGAAAGTGGGGCTCATTTTGTCCAGTGGAAGTAATTGTGAGATGTTGTCAGCCATACAGGAATAACCAGATCGCTTCAACCTTATTTAATTGAAATGTTTAATGACTTCAGAGCTGTCAACAACAAACAAGGAAACACATTCCTCCTTCCCTGAAAACAGGAGACATTAAACAACAGAGGAACATGGCAGAGTCCAGCACATTCAGCTTCCCACTTACTAAAGATGAAGATGAGGAGGCACAGAAGAACACCAGATAAACACCTGATGATAGCTTCTAATCTCCCTCCAGTCAAAGCAGATGATTGGTAAAGTCAGCCAGCACTGCACAGGCACAAGTGCTGGACAGACACGATCCTACAAGAACCTTCTTTAAAAACAGCAATAACAATAACTTGGCTTCTGGAGTATCAACAAACTCCAAGTGAAGGGTCATCTAAAACAACTTTTGAAGCAAGTTAACACAGAAAATACAAGACAAGGAGCTCTTGCTTTTTACCAGACTGTTACAGCGTTTTACACTCTCTCTACACAGACAGAGGAAGCAGCCAGAAAACCAGTGGAGGGCAACAGCAGGACCAGAGGCCTGTCTGCAGGCAAAGCTTTGGAGCATGAGGTTTAAACACATGTACTGCTGAAAGGTGGTGAGTGGCACCCAGCAGGCAAGAAAGCCTACGAATGGGAGCTAATTCCCTGAGAGCTCTCATGTCTTGAGCCAACATGTCTTAGCCCAGACTGTTGAACTCAGCTTCACCAATATGTGAGTCCAAAGGGTATTTTTATCTGGATTGTTCCATACAATAAGTATTTTTTAACCATGCACGCTCCATGTTTTTGTTATATGATACTGCTAAGCTATATTGTCTAAAGTACAACTCAACTGCAGTTCGCTTTTACAGTCATTTCTGTGTAAATCTGAGGCACAAGTCACATTCATAAGCACGAAATACAGTAGTTAGCTGTTTGTATATAAAACATGCCTACCCATAAAAAATTTTTGTTCCCCGTGTGAAAATGTTACCTATTTAATTGAAATGGGTATTTCAAGTCTTTAATTAAAAGTTTCATGATATTTAACATTTTTATATTGCAATTAAATAATGATTTTTAAAAAATTATTGACACGCTTCTTTGCTCCATCATCATCTAACTGGCATTTAACTAATATCCAAGATTTAAGCCACTATATTATGCTACCAACAACTGTAGGTGACAAGTTTCTCTTGGGTTGACAAGGTGTTAATGAAAATACAACAGACCATGTATCTTTGTGATATCTTCATGATTAAGCAAATGCACAAATGGGAGAGTAAATACATTTGCTCACCTCCAAAAAAAACGCTCCCATGGCTGTCTTCTTCAAAAACTATGAGCTACAGAAAATTACCAAACAAGATGTCAGCAAATACTCCTGAAAGTCAGACTTTTTTTTAAATAAAAATTCCATGGAATTGAAAAAACAAACAAACAAGAACTCTCAGTGGTAGTTACAGACTTTCACATATACATTTTGGGAATTATTTCATAAATACAATTGATCATTTAAATTTTCTGCTCATGAGTACACCATCCAATGGCAGCACGAATTTGTGCTGAGGGTCTGATTCTGAGGGCACCCCGAGCTCCCTATTAATCACAGACTTTGAAACAATACTGTTTTTCAGGGCTACGCATGACTGTCAGAACTGCTCAAGTAATGATATGATGTGGCTCCTTAATTCTCTCCGTTTTTCTTTTGTTGTCTCCTGCCTTCTATCTCTAAGATGCTAGCGCCTGATGGATGCAAGGAACATAAAGAAAGGGTAACTTCTGCCAGGAATGCTATTCGCTTTATATTTTGCAGTTTTATTTTTGTACTTTAGAATGAAATATTCCTACTGTGCAGCCAGATGTTCTATAATCCTATTTTTATACAACCCAGAGGAAGAAAATTCCAGGTAAAGTCTCTTCCAAGATGAGTTGAATGATCAGTAAATTCAGACTTTATTATCAGAAAAGAGTTAAAGCAGAAGTGAAATGCGCTTTTGCTAAAACAAAACCATTCCATCTAATATCACACATATATAAATACTCTAATATTCCTTTGCTAAAAAATGAAGGCATTTGTTTGTTACCACTGGTATGGAAAACAAGTGACATCTGTTAAATGTTCTGCTGCAGTATGAAAAGGCAAAGTATATTAAACTGAAACCTGCATATAGATAGCTTTCTATATATAAGCACCACATTAAGAGCAACAGAATGCTACGAAGGCCAAGAAAGAGCAACTCCACTACAATGAGTAGGGCATGGCTGAACAAAAAAAGATTGAAAGTCTTACTCACAGAGCTAGTCTAGTTACGTTATCAAGTAACAAAAGTCACTTTGAAGTTACACAGCAGAATTTTCTGTCATGAGTAAGAGCTGAGTACAGTACCATTGTCCATACACACCATGTTACAACCAAGCTCTTCGTCCTAGGAGCAGAGTCGTCATCTGCCTGGTGGCACCACTGCCCCATACTGTATCCATACTCAAGATCATGCAAGAATACAACCTGGTGTTAGATGCTCTTGGAAAGTGATTTTAGTTGCTAGTCTTGATATGGCTGCACGTACAAGCCACTGCTCTTCAAAATGCTATCAATAACTAGCAGGAGGCCAGCCACAATGTACACTGCCCTTTCTGATGTCAAAGAAGTGATTTCACTCTGTAAACAGTTGGTTCCACTATTTACTCTTGAATGATAGGGTTAAATTTCCCACAAGGAAAATCAATACAAAGGCCCACAAGGCAGAAGTACCACAGCAGTTCGAACACTAAATAGCTGCTGTATGGCAGAAGGGTTTCTAATGACTGAAAAGAGATGTGTTTTTGACAGAAATCTTTTTCTACCATGGTAGAGACTGAAAGGAAAACAAGATATATGTTGAAGTGGAGTGTAAATTATTTCATGTTTTTAAAAAGGAAAAATGAATTAACATAATAAAAGTAGGTCAGAAAGATTCTGGCATATTTGAAGATGATGAACTGCACTGGCTGCATTCAGCTCAAGCTTACACCACTTCCCTTTTCATCTCTTCCTGAAAGGAAGCGTACACAAAACATCCAAACACTGCCAACAAGAAATCACTCTGTCCCAGTGGGTGGGAAAATCTAGCAGTACACATCTGAATTAGCTGTGGTTCAAGAGCTTTGTGTATTCCAAAAGAACAAGCGTCCCTGTTTTGATCTAATACTGTTACCTCATCTGTCTTATTACCTAAGGCCATCCCTAATATTAGACTCTTCATCTTCCCCCCAGAATGTTTTCAAGGATTGTGCAGTAATTAGACTCCGTCTTAACTGCTAACTTGCAGTTTTTAACTTCTAGCTCTGCAGGTTTGTTTCCTGGAATCTCAAGATCCTGGAGTCAAGCAATTGAACGAGCACCTCTGCTTTCCTTAAAACAAAAATAAAATCCAAACTCCACTGCAAACAGCAAACGGGAGATTACTAGCTCTTATATGCATGAGACAGAAGCCTGAAAATAGCATAACTTTGAAAGCCTGAATGCAAACAATTCCTATCTGGAGGGAAAGAAATAAAACAAACAAAAAAACCCAGCAAATCTGAAGCAATTTGGACAACGATGTATATGCTTTCAAATATGCAGAATTGCAGAGAAGAAAACTCTTTTCAACTTCATCCTCTGGAAATATCACGGAGCACTAACCTATAGTCATGGCTGCTTTCACCCACACACTCCACTACTTCTCCCTTCCAAAAACTAAAAATGCTGACAACCACAATCACTTTTATGCCATTCTCCCTATTATACTCATTTTGTTTATGCCTATAAATTGCCTTTAGTCTTCACCAGATGGCAGAATCTTTCAAATGAAGAATGTCTTATGCTAGATACTGGCACAGTTGTCAGCATATAGTAAGACTCAGATCTGGATGGAGAATGCAGGGGCTGCTACTATAACTGTCAGCCCGCATGAAAGCATTGGGAACTGCCATTCTGGCTCTTATCAATTACTCATGATCAGCATTTCTGGGGGAGAAAATAATCAGTTAACACCCTCATCTCAGCTTAAAGATTGAAACATTAATTTCAGTTCAAAATAATACGAGATTTACAACATTAAATATTGATGGACATTTAATGGCCCTTGTGCCCAAAGAGACACTGAAGATCTCTCTAAATGTTTTCGGATTTCTTTTATGCCCATCATATTCATTCTCTGTTTGTTTCCTTATCCTTTTCCATCTTCTGGTCATGTTTTGTGTGTCCTCTCAAGAACTGATGCAGTTGTGACCGAGAGAATCCTCCTTTTACTTTCTAAATGCTCACTCAGATCTATGATTATTATAGGATTTCGGAAGCTAAGCCTTAGGGAGAAAAACCCACTATCATACGCACTGACCACACTGTGGTTCTGAGGTTTAATGCAGGGGAAGCAGATTAAAATGCTCACCTGGAATATGCATATATGCCATTCTCCTTAATTATTTTGAGCCTTGCCAGCAGAAATTCCATTATAACAGCAAAATTAGCAGATACGTTTATTAAATCTTGATGAAATGAATTAAACATATGTGACTCATATAAATACTCCATGTCACTGCACCAAACAGTGCAACTTCACTTCTAAGCTGGCTTGATCTTAAACTGCTGCTCCATGTCGTGTCAAACAGCTGGCAGCTCTCATCAGAAACATTTCAGTGAATCTTTTATTTCACATGTCCCAAATTGTACTTGTCATGTTTTGTAAACAAATCAAACTTTTCCTTATAAAATAAAGATCAATTGAGCTGCTGCTCGCTCTAGAATAAAGGGATTGCTAATCAAGTACAAGAGCTTGATTTCTCCATTGCACATTGTCAATTTCTTCTCTATTAAAATCTTATGGGATACCCATAATCATTACTCCTGCTGATGCCAACCACACATTTCTTTAACATCTTCTTTCTTTTAGCTTTAGGATGCAGGAACAACAAAGTGGCATATATAAACAATGTATAAACATATCTAGTATTAGACAGCAAATATGCAAATTCTAATTATTGATTACAATTGCACTACTGCTTGCATATATATGTATTTACATTTGAGACCTGTTGAAAATCTGCATCATGCTAATTAATTACCTTCTAGAGAACAGTGCCATCAGAGATTGTCTAAAATACGGTACTTTGAAATGGGTAACCAAGCAACCAAATATGCCCCCATTATGAAAGTCAGGGAACAGAGTAAGTCAGGATAACTGGGGCAAAAAGTGTTTCCACAGTATGACCCAAATAATGAGAGGAAACTCCACACAAGTTCCAGTCTTCCCATTACTGTTAGTGCAATGGATCCAGAATGAGACTAAGCACCTGAGTACTTTTTAACTTGATATGTAACTGGACTGGTTGCCCAAACGTTCCACCAAAACAGCATATGAAGTCAAATTTTCATCAGAACAAAGTTTATTCTGAGAAAAGCCTACTTTTGGCCAGTTTTTCCCTCAACTTGCAGAGAAACAAGAAACCCTGAAGTATGAAACTTACAGACACTAGAGTGAGAATTAAATTCTGTTTTTTCTGTAGAGCTTTCCTGGTATCCAAAAAGGAAGAAAACTGCGGAGCACAGCTACAGTACACATGCAGTCATGCTTTGTAAGGAGGACTTCACAGCTACACAACGTACATCTTAGGTTGTTCTACTCTGGTCCCACAGGCTAACCACCAGCTAGCAATTCTGGCATAAAGCCTGCTCCCATGCCGCATCCTCTAGTTTCATGCAGAAGAGATTATTCAGCCTGCATGTCACAGTTGCTGTCAGTCACCAAATGAAAACACACTGAGAACAACTGGCAGATTCACTTCAAAAGTGCACTTTTGGCACAAACTAAAATGAAAATGTAGAGGCATCCTAAGATACCTAAACTATTACACCAGTACAGCACATAAGAAAACTTAGGATCAAAAACCAGTCATCAGGAAAAAAGTCAGCGCACGGTGAAATACTGTCCTGTAGAGTGTTCATGAAAATGAGTACACGTACATATTTCAAAGTTGTGATTTTTTAATTCTCAAATAGTATTGCAATATATAGAAATTTCAGTAGTGGGCATAATTCAAGCCACTGGCTTGTAATCTACATAACAAAAGTCCTTGGATCTCTTTATACAGCTGTTCTCACTTACAGCCATGTGAACATTAACCTAAGCTTTAAATATTCATTGATTTCCTTCACTTTCACCACGGTTTGCTTAATTGCAGAAAATGTATAAATTTTTATAAGCAAAAAACACACAATTAACTGCTCATTGGTTATGGCTTGCGCTGCCTATGATAAATAGATCACAGATAAAGTCATACTTCTTTAACTGATTAGAATAAAGTATAAAAATAGATATGTCAAGTCGTGCTTTCACTGCATATTTGTCAGTCTCGATTCTAATTTCAATATGACAATTTCACAGAGCTAGATACTGTTCAATGTGGGAAAACGATCACTGACAGATAGAGTGATTTTCCTTTTGTTCCAGGAGAACAAGGGAGGGGAAGAGAAGATTGCAGTAAATCTTGAAATTGATGGAAATTGCAAGGGAGACTTAATTCTGTATAAATATTAATACTATAAACCTCTAGATTTTGTCCTCTCCTAACATCTAACTTATCAAAAGCTTACTTTTTATCACCTCATGCATATTTGAGGTCATTTCTGTATAAAAGGAGAGAATACAGAGCACTAGTTGGCAGGACAAGGTAGACGGGTACTGTTCATGGGAAAAGCTAAACCTTTGCCATCTTTAATCAGGTCCAACTTCGCTTTAATTCCTGCTATTTCTTAGCTTAAATGGGTTTGAAGGGATGTGCAGAATGTCGACGATAAACTCGGAATGAATTCAGAACCTGTTCTCTGAGCATTTTTATTCCAAGGAGATGAACAACTGGACACACACATTTTAGGCAGATTAAATGGTTAAATAAACCTACTTGGTTTCTCTTTTCTATACGGATGCTGCCAGCCTTAGAGGTTGGTTCAATGTGGATTTTAAGCCCTTTAGAAAAACTGCACAAGTTGTTCTTTTAAACAGAATGGCAAGCAGCCATTTCTAACTATGACGACTATCTGCCTTTATCTCAGATGACAACCATGTAAGACGTCTTCTGAGTAAGTAACATTAAGTTCTAACAGCTCACATTTAAGCAGGAAATAACATTTATGGGATAAACCTTTTCATTTCCTTTTGGCAAAAATTAAGAAAAAGGCAAAGAGATATCTTTCTAAGATATAATTTTCAATGTGTAAAATATGGTGGCACATTAGATATTTTTATTAAGAGTATCACGTAAGTAGAGACAAAATCATATGGCAGAGGCCATGGAATGCTGTGAGTCCTGTTATTTACATATGGCTGGACAGAACCTGTGATTTTCCTCATATGCGATTTTTCTATTCAGTAAGTTACAAAAACTACTGAAATAGCTTGGACTATTTAATTCCAAAAGAATCTCCTGTTGCTAAAATCAGCTCCCTTACATAGCTATATTTCTCAAAAATTTCCTGTTTGCCATTTTGTTCATATGTCCATCTAGATTCAAGCTTTATCAGCATTGTTTATGACGTGCACAGGTACCTATATCTGTTCAAGACAGAACGAAAAAGGCACAAAGAGTTGTTCACATTACATTAAAATCTTAGCGAATGCAAAATAAATGAGCAGTAGAGCAGAACAATATTTTTTCCAAGTCTGATGAACCAAAAGATTGAATATTGGCAAATGCCATGCTGCTTTTCCGTTCTGCTGTACAATCTCATTTCCTGCTTCATGCCAATCACTACACTGCCACTGCACTGAATATCATTGGGAGCTCCCGTTAATAAACTCCGAAGTAAATTGTTTAAAGCAATACATATTGTGCAATAGCTAGCAAAGTGTTACAAAATGTAATTAAAGATAATGACTTTTTTTCTTTTTTGAGGTCAGAAGTCACTAAATGTAGAGAGACGAAAGATTTTCCCTACTGCATAGTCAAAATTTTCAAAAAGGAATCCCTCAAGAAAACGGAAATAAAAGCTTAGTTAAAAATAGGAGCAGAAAGAACTGTGGAAGAACTCCAAGAGAGTGAAAACTGTCTTAGAAACTGTAAACAAAGAGCAGTTATCAGTAGGAAATACTTGGAAATCCCATGGAAACAAACCAAATAATATTTTATGAATTGGCTCCTTTAGGCCACATTTTGTAGACTTTCAGATAGACTTTAGAACACAAGTTCTGAAGATCTGCTATGCATAATAGTCAGCTGAACCTTTCTCATTATGCTACTTGCCACAATTAAGAGAAGTAAATCTGAATGCAATAGTTTAGAGTTGAACTCTCACGGTGGCACAGCTTTGGCATCGCAGGTCTTACAGTCACCAGCCCTGGATCCAGCTTACGTGCTTTGCTCAGTTCTCAAACTTCACAGACGATGTAGGAACCAAGCAGACGCTTCCTCCCTCACACCCTGGAGAGACTTTTTTCTTTTTAAGAAGCAGCACAAAACTGCTTTTCACAGTTACGTTGTAGTATGGAAAGTGACTGCATCAGCCCAGTTCTGGGCTGAACAGCCCTGGCATGAGCCTGGGGAGCGCTGCTTTGTGCCAAGACCGCGGCTCTGCCTGGGTGTACATGCAGCAGGAAGGCCCTGTCACCTGCCCAGCCTATGGTGGTTGCACTATGAAAAATGAATCAGGTTCAAAGAGCAAAACCCTGCGTTGTGGCCAATGCTGGGCACTGAGCAACAGACATGTTGCCCTTTTTTGTACCTCGGTTTGCCTTTGAGGAACATGGCTCTACCTGCTAACACACTGCACCGTGCACGCTAATAGCTGATGGCACACCGCAAACTTCTCACTAAAGGTGAAAGTCACACAACTAGGATAACAGCTTTTCAACACAGGTTTTTGTGTTACATCAGAATATTTTTACTCACCCATGTTTTCTAATATTAGACTTTATATTTCTTTCCAGAAATACTGAAAGTAAGTTTCACTGGGATGAAGGCACTGGAATTTGCTGCTGGAGATACACAGTAGATATATATTATAAATATTCTGAAGTGGCTTCCATTTGAGACTGTCTCTACAACAATAGATAGGCAACAACACACTAATAGAGCATCAACATGATGATATGTAGAAAATCTGAACAGCTGAAAAGAAGTTTTTACTTATAAGTTACTTTTAAAATTTATGTCATTTCCACAAGTTCTTGGAATTTACTTGTATTCAGGGTCCGAGAAAAGGAAAAATACCACATGCCATTCAGCCCAATCTAATAAACACTGAACTGAATGGGATGACATCAGCTGACTCACATTTTTTTCTGCTGACTGCATCTTTGGTGACAGAACAGTTTCAGCTGCCTTCTTTGAAGAATTAGATTTTTTTTAAAAAGATACTAGACAAGATGAAGACAAGCTGTAAAGAATAGCTCCTGTCCTGGTTGCTTAGGCACTTCAATTTGCAGAGGATTGCCGACTGAGGGAAACATCTACCGTGTTTTTAAACTTACTGATTTTGCATTGTTTTAATATTAAGCTAGAGATGAAACTTCCCTGTGAATTTTGATTGCAATGTGTATTACATGAACTTGCCCTTTTCAATTGCTGCTTTTCACTAAGGAAAAAAAACTCGGCTGCCTAAAAGAGCTGCTACCTATATCGTGTGCTCAGCTGCAGTGCTGTCACAGAAACCTCTTTAAGAAAATCTCTCTCCATCAAACTAAACACAGCAGTCCAAAATAAGGTTTTGAAAAGACCATATTTCAGTTATTTCAGAGAAATGACTTAAAAAAAAATAAATAAAAAAGAAAGAAATAACAGGGACACAATGGAAACCTTCGCAGTCAGTTTTTAAAAATAACATCCAGGATACATGAATTGTTTGTGAGTTGCTTCCTACTATGCGGTTTCACAGTAAATGCAAGTTTGTTTTGATAGCTGGCAACTTCACGGGCTCTTAACTTAAACAATCTCAAGAACTACTGCAGAGACACATTTTACCCAAAGCTCTAGTTCTGATGAAACAGAATCATATCTATTCTAAAACACACAAGTTTCTTGCTGTCACTGACCTAGAATGAATTTAAAGCCTTCTTTGTTTTATCTACTGAAGATGGAGCTTCAAAGACTACATTTGTTTGTTAAAAGCACAGCCTATTCCCAGCTCCAAAGAACCTCACTTTTAAAAATAAATACAATGTGGGAATTTACCCTCCCAGCAACTCCCCAAAATGCTGAAAATGCAAGATCTGGTAAATTCTTCCAGGTAGCAGCCAAAACTGCAGGATGAGAACAAAGACCCTCCTCCCAACAAATATGGAAGCAGTGTGTATAGTGGCTTGTTTGTTTCTCTGTGGGTCTCACCAGCACTATGGGCTTTCCTTGCTACTAGCAATCCCTGCTGCACTACATTTTCTCCATCTGTGTTTCCCAGAGCAGGTTAGTGCTGTTCCTCCCTGTCCATAGCCCTATGACAAGGCATGGCTTTCACTCCTGCACAGCTATGGCTGTCAGCCAACGTTACGGATTTAAGCAGCACTCATACACAGTGTCACATGCTGAATAATATCTATTTTTATGTCTATATATAACACCAATTAAAGTAATAATATGCTACTACTTAGGTCACCATGACAGCCACAGCAGCATTTGATCATTTTAATACAAATTACATCTTATATAAAATTCTGTGTTCATAAAATCTCTTGTCAGAAACTTGTAACAGAAAATTCTAAGGTTAAGAATCAATTTGTCCATTCCAGTGTTATTCCTTTTCTTTGACTGGATCTAAGCTGGGTTTGGTATCAAGAAAAGGATGCAAGTATTTCACAATTAAAAATAACAGAATTCTCCAGTTGTTCATAGAATAGAATGGTTTGAGTTGGAAATGATCTTTAAAGATCATCCAGTCCCAACCTCCTGTTGTAGGCCAAGTGCCCCCCAGCTCAGCTGCCCAGGGCCCACCCAACCTGGCCTTGAGCACCCCTGGGGATGGGGCAGCCACAGTTCTGGGCAGCCCATGCCCAGGCCTCTCTGCCCCCTGAGTGAAGAATTTCCTAATAATGTCTAATCTAAATCTCCCCTCTTTCAGTTTAAAACAATTCCTGTCTGATCAATATTTACCCATATAAAATGTTGTTCCCTCCTGCTTGTAAGCTCCCTTTAAGTACTAGAAGGCTGCAACGAGGACTTCCTAGAGCCTTCTCTTCTCTAGCCCAGCTCCCTCAGCCTTTCTTCACAGGAGAGGTGCTCCAGCCCTTCATTCATCTTCACGGCACTCATCTGGACCAGCTCTGAAAACTCCACATCTTTTGTGTGCTTGGGGTGCCAGTCTAGATGCAGTATCCAGACAGGGACACGTGAGGGCAAAGCAGAATGGGACAATCACCTCCCTGCCCTGCTGCCACCCCTCCTTTGATGCAGCCCAGGATACAGTTGGCCCTTGATGCTGCCAGCGCACATTGCTAGACTTGACTCACGTCAAGTTTTTTCATCTCCCAGGACCCCCAAGTCCTTCTCCAAAGGGCTGCTCTCAAGGAGTTATTCACCCAGTTAGTATTCATAGCTGGCATTGCCCCAGCCCAAGTGCAGCACCTTGCACTTAGCCTTGTTGAACTTCATGAGGTTCATGTGGGCCACAAAGCACATAAGTTTTCCTCATGCACGTCACAGCCGCAAATGTAATTTGGCTTTTCATCTAATTTATCTTAAGTAGCAAAAAACCTCACAACACAATGCTCTGGTTGCGTAAGAGGTCTTTTAGATAGGTCTTTATTGCTGGTATATCAATGTTATATTTTAAAGAAAATTCTAATTAGCTCACTAGCATATATATTATCAAATCAGGTCCAGAAAGTAAATAAAACATTTTCCTAAAATTATTTGCAAATACTTGGCACGGTCATGTGAGTTCGCTAAATAACTGTGTTAGGCACAAAATTAAAAAGTGTGATAACATACACAAATGTTGATAGAGAAAATGGAGTCTTATCACCAGCAAAAAAACTCAGCTGCCAGATCTGATTTTCAAGCAGAGCTCCTCACTTAAGGCTCTTAAAGGAAGCAGTTTTAGAGGAAAACTGCTCTTTCTGTTATTACAAATAACAAAAGATAGGCACATACTGGAGTGAATTTATAGTTGTGTATCACTCTTGGGACTCTGCTTCTGCTCATAAACAACTCAGATACACTCTCATGCTTTGTGCTGTTAGCAGAGCCCCTAGAGGGACTTAAAACTCCATATTCATGCAGCAACTATCCATTATGCTATATATTTTAGATGATGAAATTATCACCCAGGAGATGCATTCTCAAAACATTACATGGGGTTTTAGTTCTGTGACTCCCCTTGATTTGAATGGGAGACGTGGTTAAACCCTTTGCAAACCTTTGAGAATTTAGCTTAAGATGCTTATCTTGGTGGCAATATCACAACTATTAAGCTCTAATGCTCCTCCCTACAGTATCATTGTTCGATTATGTGTTTGATTCTGCTATCTTAGTCCTGCTGAAGAAAGCTCTTTACCTCCCCATTCATTAAATTATTCAATTAAGTGCAATAGGACTACATGCATAAAATGGTGCCATTCAGTGAAAGAATGGTGACAGCTTTAATGAACACATCCATAGAGTCACTAGAATTGTCATCGTAAAGATTATCAGCTTCCGTACTTACACGGTACACGTCAACTCTACAGAAGATATGCTTTGAATTAAATTACACATCTCAGTTTACTAAGGGCTATTGTTTGCCAGCTGATGGAAATAAAAGGACTGAAACTGGTATTCAACCGTGGCACGACTGCCCCATTTTTCTGGGAGCAGTCTTATACCAAGGAAACAATGTCTATAAGGTACTCAGACATCAGGACCAGGTTAAGGATAATGGTCAACAACAAGGTGATGGACTTCTTTAATCTCATGACATCATGGTACTAAGAGAATCACAAGACAAACATCACAAAGGCAGACAGAAAGGCATTACCCTTTTAGATAGATACAGAGCCAGTTGCAACTCTACTGTTCCCAAAAAAGCAAAGCAAAACAGAACAAAACAAAACACAAATCAACAACATTATCAGTAAGAGTCCTACATATCTGTAAAATATGAAGGCATGAAATGAGAGCTATTGACAACAGTTCTAGAAAGGAAACATTCTTTTTTGTGAGTGCTAACAGGTAGAAAGGGAACACTTCTTCCTTACTAGAAATTTGATTATCTGTTTAATTCTCTCCAAATATTTCTTTTCTTAACGAACTGCCATCTTTACTGCTTTCCTAGTTTTGAGCAGATTTACAGTTTAAAGCAATGTGTGACATCTGTCAATGCCTAGAGCTGCTCTGACTTCTGCCTACAGAAGTCACAGATTCCCTTATGACTGTGCTTCCAAAATAATTTCAGCATCAGTGGAGAGCAGAATGTCTTCTTGCCCAAAGAGTGGATAGGAGACAAGTTAACGAGAGAGACACAGAGAGGTTGTAAGAAAGATTGCCACTGACAGAAATAATGCTGTCTCCAAACAGCATGAATCCCTTTTCTCAGTGATGAAATGCTTCAGGTTTCTTTAGAGAACACCTGGCCCTCTATATATTCTCTCTTGTTCACCTTTTCTGCCAACTCTTTTCTGACGCAATAGCCCTGCTCTGAATGGTGATTCTCTCTGTCACTCTGATCCTTGTAGTCCCAATGATGGGAGAGGTAGGGGTGCGTGTGTAGAGAAAGCAGCACTGGAAAAATCTGCAAAACCTGGAAAACTTTAGCAGGAAGCCACATCTCAGTTCAGCATTATGACCGCTCCTCTGTTCCTGATAACTTTCTTATCACATCAGATGCTCCTAAACTCCAAAGGAACACTAACCCTACCATCACAGGCCAGTTCCTGTTGGCTTGGAAGGCCATTGCTTGTTTTCCCTTACCTTCACGAGATCTACCCATTTAACACACTTGCACTGTCTCACAGATAAGGCTTTTGGCCCACCAGACATGCTTCCCTTATTGTCTCAAGGCAACACGCATGTCCATCACGCACAGAACAAGGATGTTCTAATAATAACCTCTCCAAAACATTCTGAACGCACTTTGGCAAACTCATTGTGTTCTCTTCAATATAGAAACTAAAACCAAAACCAACTGACTTAGATACACCTGCACACAGAGGATTCCATGAATTATCCAGCAACAAAATTATGTTAATAATTAAGAAACCCAGTCAAACTTCACATGCCTCCCAATATTCATAGACTCACAATTTTTGTTTCAAACTAAACAGTGTCTTTCCTCTTCAGACAGCAAAATGCACAGTATTTTTTATTAAGCCAGATAAATTTACTTTGGTCAAAATCAAAATAGCATTTATGATTAAATTCTCTGAAGTAATACACTGGCAGTGGTTTCTGACTTCACACTGTAAGTGTGATCATATAGAAAGTTAGTTCCAGTTATTTTTCTGCCCAGCAGCTAAGAAATTAGTGGCAATTGCATTTGAAAATCCATTTCCTTTAATGTTTTTTCCACAAAGTAGTGCCTCTCAGATGCTGTACTGCTTATAGAGGTTTTTCATAATGGCAAATGGGCAGCAGCACTTGCTTGGATTCCTAATGTTCAAAGCAATTTAATGCCAAATACCATTCCTGAAAGCCTTCAAAATTTCCTACAAATCCAAATTCAATTACACAAGTAGAGTTCAGTGACTACACAAGTAGTCTCTTAGTATCTGGGACACTGTTTAGAGCCGTAGTCTTTTTATGTCATTTTTAAGTATTTTTCTCTGTGAGAGATGCTAAAACATAGAAGACTTGCAGCAGACAATCTTACTCCTTGCAGATCTGTGCCTTGTCTACATTTATTTTCCAGCCACAGACAGTGAATAAAATGGAGGCTGAAATGCACATGCAAGAATAAAAAAGTACAAGCAGACCATGGGAACTTCAGGACCCTATAAAGATATGCAAGACCATTTAGATTTCAGTAATGAAAAGTATAAATATAGGCAACAAAGCCTAGTGATACAACAGATGAACAGTACTAAGATATGCATTGTATACATGCAACAGAAAGGAATGGAAAAAAAGGTTGTCTTCTGTGAAGTAATGGTTTGGGGAAGAACATGCACAAAGAGGCCACAAACACACATCTGTTTATAACTTCAGCTGCAGCATTCTCTGCCTCCAGCTACTTGTGTGCCCTTCTCTGGTGGTTAGCAACTCTTGATCTGCTGTTGGATATGCCTATCCATCAAGTGCCTGTACCCCTTTTATGGGAAGGATAATAAACTTAGAAGAGTCTAACAAAGAATATTGCATTACCCAAACCAGTAAGGTAACTGGAAGCAGGAGACAAAAAAAACAGCCATCAGACACAACCTGCCATTTGTCATTGTCTACAATCATCAGTGACACAGGATTATAGAAGAAAATTACTGGAAGACATTAGGGTTTTACTCAAACATCTGAGAATTGTATTAAAGTTGCATTTGCAGCAATGCACTTACAGAAAATTAATGTTCTCTCTGTCGCTAGAGGGAAGGCATAGAAGAAGCTGCAAGCGCTTTAGACAGAGTCATCTATCACTCAGTATCAGGACCTGGTTTGGAGCCTAGTTCTGGGCTCCCTCTGTTCCCAGTAAAAAGCCAGAAAATCTTATCCATTTAAGACAAAGCCTGTCACAAACTTGGCATTAGCTCTTCTTTACCCAACGATTGAAAAACGGTTCTGATTTTTTCTATGAAAAACAAACACCCATTATTCTCCTCCGAGGAAACAAAAATGAATGACTGAACTACAAGAAGGGTAAACCTCTCCATGCAAAGGTACATAATGTAGTCATTGCATACAAATTGCTTAAAAATCCTGTTTCCTCTAATAATTTTAGAGGATTTTATTGAATACATTTTTACATTGTGGACTTCTGGCAATTGCAACTTATTTGATGTTGCAAATTTAAACCTGGAATAGGCATCATCTTTCTAAGATGTGCAGAAAATGAAAATGCGGTATGCTTATTCAGAAGATGCTCCACGTTTCCTCTGATTTTGTTGACACGCAGTACTCCAAATCAGCCTCCTTTTGGAGTCTAATAATTTGCTGATTTTCCAAACTCATTAATTAAAACTTGAATGAATAGCAGGTGGGGTTGTGGCCTGTGGATTTCCATTGGCTGAAGCTCTGCTACACAATGCTTCACAAATTAACATTCTAAAAGGCCGTGTTTCTCAATGCAGCAGGTATCAATCAAGCCTCTTCCCTGTTCGGTTTCAGGTATGCTGATCTAAGTAGTGTCTCTCCTGACTATCAAAGACTCTACTTAGTGAAGACTTACCACATCCAAATAAAACCTTCAGAAATCTCTTTAGCTACAGAAAAACCCTCACCACACTCAATTAGAACCTAACACTTTTTCTTCTACACCAACAACTCCTATTTCCATCCTTTTTCCGGCAGTCCGCTCCATTAAACTGCTGAAGAAAACACAAACTTGGTCTAGATCACAAGTTCTTAAACTACTTGCACTAAAGAAGGTACAGCCTCACTGGCTGCTGCTCCCTAACTCATAAAATCAAAACTTTATAATCACTGAGAACAGAAAAGACTGGAAGAGATTTTCTCCTGGTTGCCACGCTCAATAGCCTCCACCTGCTACAAATTCTGTTATCTCCATCTATCTCACCTTTCCCATAGAGTTAACCAACCTGAATTTGTCACAGTTAGAGCCCTGCATTTTCTCCTGGCACAGATCTCCCTCTCACTCTGGAAATTCTTTGTTTGTGCTCCCTTCAATTGCTTTTATGATTACAGGCCAGGGCCAACACTTCAAACTGTTCGAGCAGATATGGCCTGTACCCAAAACATGAGTGATAAAACGCTTTGTGTGGCTGTATGTCTGAGGAGTGTAAACTGAGGGCAACACAAAAACAGGTGGCTGTGTTTTTAAAGGCGAGGAGGTTGAAGGTATTTGGCACAAAGCAGTAGGCAACTCACACGATCAGATCTTACCTGTCTCTTCGAACATAAATATGGCTACAGAACTGAATAATTTACATGTAATTTCCTAACAGAGCATCACACAGCCATCCTTATTCAACAGAGCATTAAGCATAACCTCTATCTTCAGAAATTAAAAAAATTAGGATTATACACAGGCCTACAAGTTCTCCCACAGTGTGAGCAATATTTAGCCTCTACAAGAAGGAAGGTTTTTTTTCTATTCAATGCAAGGGCACTCTGAGAGAAATGGTGGAGAAATTCTATTTATTTGGAAGCAATTCCTGGAAACTGGCTGTTGGGAAGTGAGACTTCTAGAAAACAAGAATGCCAGTGTGGTGATTGCATCCGCCTCCTTTTCCACAGCTTCAGCATTTGCATGTAATAAAATAAGTTATAAAAATTCTGCATCATTGATTTCTCTTCTGGTAGGGTGTCAAGCTGTGATATTATCAGGATGCTGACAGACTTACAGAAAGATTACAATCACTGTTTACAAAAAAGGCAACAACATGAGTCTGTAACAGCTTTCTGGGGAAAATGGGAAATTTCAGCTTTCGAGACAAAGGAGCTGAAAAAAGCAAGAGTAAATTAAATAGAAAAACGGATCACCTCTTTGAATTCCAACCTTACTTGCCTTATTCTTCCAAGCTTTGTTTTCCTTTTCAGTCACCTTCCCTCTCCCTCACCCCCAATGATTCATCTTAAAAACCTCAAACCAGAAGCATTTTCATAAAAGGTCCTTATTGAAATCTTTTCTAAGTGATTCCTATAGGCTCTGGTTCCACACATTGCTTAAATCAGCATTCTTGAAAACAACAACTTTTAGAAATTGATTGACAGCAAGTATTGCTTCGTGTTTCCAGGAAAGCTAATTCAGCAGAAAAGGAATTTTACTGTACAGGAATGAACATATGAAACAAAAACATTATCAAGGATCATTTAAACAGTTATGTATCTGTATCCTTCCACTCCCTCTTTTCCCTCAATATACAAATGCTAAGAAAAAAACTCTAACACAGGTAGTTGGCCACAGAAAGTCAGAATAGAAAGTAAAAGCAAAAAAAGTTGCTCTACTTTCTTCTTCCAGAGGCTCAGCCATTGTTAATGAGTTTAAGTGGCCACAAGCAGAAAGAGTCTGCTTATTGCCACCACCTTTTCCAATCTTGTGGTGCTGTATGCAGATTTAATTTAAAAAAACTTCAGATTACACAGAAAAGGAAAAAAACAAAAACCAAAAACCAAAAAACAACTCACAAACAACCACTAGTTAGAGAAATATAAGCTTGTTCTTAGACTCTTCCAAGTGAAACTTGCTGTACGGAAATGAAAGGAAGGCAAGCTGCTGTTTTTGGTCCCAGCCCTCAATATCATAGTTGTTTGAATGCATCAAGATCATATGGGGACCATACATGACCTAGGAAGAGCACCATTTATGTTTTTCGATGTTGCCCATGATCTGGTATCTATGTATGGAGGTTGGTACATTCAGTGATGGGCTGAGAACTCTTCTTGCCAACGGGACTTATGGCTCAAATCAATCTTGTTGTTTGACAGAACCAGACCCAGGCAGCAACGTGTCAGGTTCTGCACTCTGACATTATTTCCAGACAGATGAAGCATGCATTGCTAAATAAGCTCACATTCATAGTTGTCTTTTTCAAAAATGAGGGCTGGTTGGAAGGAAACAAAGTTATTTTTTTTCCCAATAACAATAAAATTGCTAAAAATTCTAACTAGAGTTAAATTCATCAATACAGCATGCACTTTTCTGCAGAGAGTTATGGAGCTACTTAAAATAGATTTAAAATACTACATTAAAAACAAACAAACAAAACCATAAAATGGTGGCAGGACTTCCTTGATAATTTCCAAAAAGAAAACCACCCACCTTTTCTATTAAAAATATTACTAGGCTGTATGATTTTATGTTGATACATTTTCTTTCAGAATTTTCTTTTCTAAAATTTATCTCCAACAAAAGCATAGTAATACCAAAGCCCTCAGTGAGAGACCTCAAAATGTGAGCTCTATGGTGAGCTTCTTTCATTGTTTTGATAATCCCTACAATGAAGAATGTATGCTTGATTTTTATCTTTTTTTTTTTTTTTTTTTTAATGAAAAGATATAATGTCTGCAGACAAGGTAATGTATTTTTCATTACAATGAATTCTGCCCCAGATATACATCTTCTGTGCACTGGAGGGAAAGAGTTGCAAACAATGTTTGCTATGCTAAATAAAATAATATTTTGTCAGTCCACAATACTACTTCCTACAGTGGTTCCAGTAAACACAAGAGAAATCCTACAGTGGAAAAAAAAGTCCTAAGAGAAATTGCTTTCTATCTCCCTCCAGTCAGCAGCTGACTTCTCAGTCATTCAGCTTTAGGGTATATTTCTTATAAATGTTTTATCCTGTATTTTGTAAACATGGGTGTTCTCATTTTAAAAGGAAATATCTAATCCTTTCTTGAATCCTTCTAATCTTTTTGCTACAATGACATCCTACAGCAGTGAATATCAATCCAGCAGCCCTTATCTTCTTTACAGTATCATTTTAGAATGGTTGATCAGAACCTAATACTACACTTAAAACCATGGCAAGTAATTGATTCAAAATAAATTACAATATTTTCAGATTTATTGTCTCAAATCCCATTCTCTAGGCTTATTCAACTTCACGAACTTTTCCTGACCACCGGGTTTTAATTCCAATGGATTTCTACTTAACCTTTCCACAAACATACCTAGGCCTTTTCTCAGAGTGATTACTGTCAATTATATGTCTGTAATCTCTATGAGTAGTTTAAATTACGTTAACATGCATTATTTTGTATTGGTCAATAACACATTTCATCTTCCATTACTTTGACCACTAGCTAGCCTTTAAGCCACATAGTCTTTTCTGTCTCAACTCTACTAAATAAATGCATGATTTGAAAATTCACTATTTGCCACCTATTTTTTTCTACAACACAAGACAAGGGGACAGGGGACCCACTGCTGGCAAATAATACACATAAGCATCAAAGCAATTGGAAAGCAATTTGGTTGCTAAGTTTCTCAGGTCACATTTGACTTATTACATACTGTAAGAGAGGACCTACTCCTTTTCCAAACCAATTTAGTATTCATGAAGAGTCCTTCTTTAGACAGAAGTCATTTGTTTTATCTTTTGTTTCTCACAAGATGTGTGTCCATACAAAATGCACATAGAAGTTCACATCTCAATTACTTTGCAGATTTTTCTTTATTAATAGACAATAATATGGTTATAGAATTAACAGTATCATTCGTGCCTGATGTGGGGATATCTAGCTGGATATCTATCTAGAAACTCTGTCAAGACCACAACCTCACCATATAAAGGCATCCTCCTTCACATGGAGGGTGACCTGATCCAATAACTTTGGGTTACAGTCAGTAAGAATGGGATTTGAAGCACAGCTGAAATGCAGGTGAAAGGTTTCAGTTGCTTGGTCAGCAGCTGAAGTATTTTTGTATTTCTACAAATTTACTTAAGTGCCTGTTCAAAAATCTGCCCTGTAAGAAAGGTTTAATATTTGATGATAAGCATCGTGAAAAACTAGATGCAATACCCTTTTTACTATTAAAGGCAATGAGAAAAAACTGAGGCATCATATGGTTGAGAGAAAGTTATATTTTAAGAAAGCATGAACCAATCTTTTATTTTTTATGAGCCAGTCCCCAGAACTAGCAGTAACATACAGTAAGGCCTTTGAAGAGTGCATTTTGCTTAATAGAACAGCTTGGTACATCCTGTTTCATCTAAAGAAAGTGCTTAACTGTTTTATAGAGCTAGATTACATATCATCATAACCTCAACATTTTGGAAGTAAAATATGTTATGGTAGATGATTCAATTACTTTCCCCTTCATTACAACCACTTCTGTAAAAACAGCCTTACCAATGAGAAGTCACCAGATTTTCTGCTCTACCACTTTTCACTCACTAGTCTTGACTGAGAGGCAAAAGCAAAGCTCCTGAAAGATTACAAAATCAGTCTAAGATGTACATTAACCTGCTGTATGATAATCTCAGAATATACACTAATATATTTTCCATGAGACTTCTGAAGGGTGAAGATCAACCAGCTCTTAAAGATCATCCTCTTTTAGTGTTGCACCACAGTGAGCACTGTACGTCAGAAATAATGCAAGAATTAGTTTGGAAGCTTAAAAAATCACTCAAAACGTATTTCACATGGAAAGTGTTCCATCTTCAACTAGTGTATTTTGTAATGGCTTATAATTTGAATCTTCAAGCATATTGTCATGATCATATGAACTTCTCAGAACTGATTCAAGCTCTCTGAATCACACTCATTACTATGCTATTGCACAATATCCACTTACCATGCATGCATGCTCTCTGTGTAATTAGCCAACTTACCAAGATGCACATAAAGAACAAAGTTGACTCTAAATGGGAATGACTACGAAGCTCCACGCAGACCTAAATCATGTCTTGTTCCACCACTCACTTGCAGCTGCATCTGACAGAGAGAAGAGTGAAATGGTGCTGCTTCTCCTCCCTTCACCCACATGCCTGACCAGTCCCAAGCTTCACTTGGGAGGTTTCAAAAAGAGGTGGAAAACCTTCAGTGCTTTTCATAGATCCTTTTATATTTTCTTTGAATTCTCTTGTAGAAAGATTCATGTGTTGATACATATCACTGTATTGATCTGCTTATTATTCTTGATACCACTTTTAGACGCCATTCAGTATTTCCCTATTTTTACCTTTTCAACTAGTAGAAGCAGTTGCACACATTGGTGGTGATTGTGAGCTTATGTGATTGCAATAAACACCTGTAACAAGCCGGAGTAATAAAGGATTGATTGACTACCCTAGCTCTTCATAGACTAAAAACTAGTCAAGTACAATTCTGAACACATCTTCAGGCACAGACTCAAGCAGAAACTCATTAGAACTTCTCTACTCATCATAAGAATTCTGATTAAGCTGGAAAACATAAAATGCTTCAGGCCAAACAAGCAAGTGTGGCGTTGTATATAGATCTCTTTTATATAATTCTTGTAAATCATCTTCCAGAAGATGGCTTTAAATACTGAAGTGTAATTAGTATAATTACTGCTTTGCAAGTAGCAGGAAGTTGTATCCAGTAGGGACAAGCGAGCCAGTTTGAAGGGATGGGGGAGGAATATGAAAGGAAACACATCATCCCAAACTCTGGCTCTGAAAAGATTCAGAATTAATTTCAGACTATTTTAAGAATTTGCTTCATCGTGGAAATATTCATTTTGGTGACAATATTCCTACAGGGCTTACAAATCCTTTCAAAAATATGTTTGGCTCCCTGGGAGCCTTCTTAGACATCTTAAAAACTGAAGGATTCATTCAAGTGAGAAAACAGAAAAGAGTTGCAATTCAGTGTGACCCTGCGACACAAGCAGTGTTGAGGAAATCACTGGAAACAGGGCAATATCACAAAGCAGTTAACTCGTTTCTTAAATTAAATAAGACTGATTTTTAGTAAATGTCAGATATAATAATAAGAAATAATATACCTGCATAGCCTGACATGATACACATCACAACTCTCTGTTGTGTACCTCTGCAAGAAATTCAAACTTCAGGAAATTTAAAATAAAGCCAAAAGAAACAAACCAATCCCAACAACTACACAACAAGACCAGCCTCTTCGTTCTCCCTGCCATGCACAGAGCATTGTGCTAGAAAAGCTAACACCTACTACCTCCTGCCCAGGACTTGCTCAGCAACCCGCATCCTTTCTGAGGTTCACTCCTCCAAGATGCACCAGGTGGGAGCATTTTCCCTACAGTTTTATAAATTATTCTACCGAATTTGAAGTACAAGGTAATAAATGGAGATAAGAGTACGTGGACTACACCCCAGGCAAATATGAGTATGCTCAAATCCAGCTAGTCTGGGGGATTTGAAAAAGCTTAGATATATTCTGCAGCCCCATTTATCTACCAGAATATCAGAATCTTTTGAGATTCTTTAATAGCAGCATCAGTGCTAATTTTATGCTAATCTCTTACTGTGCACATCCACGATCATTAAGACCTTAGGAGATTGGATATTACATGCAGTAGCTGATCATTTGTTAAATAGAGAGTTAATGGAAAATATCTGATAAATTTAAACATTAACTTCGTATTTGTTTTCTGTACAACTGCACACAATAAGAAGCTCTCTGGCTAGCACTAATATACTCAATTTTTTGCATTAGTGTTTTCATTAACTAATACGTCATAAGATAAAAGTAGACCTTTTCAGAGAACACAAGGTTATTCAAGTGAGAGCTCATATTTTTTTCCAGTTCTATATTATGAGAACAAAACTGCCATGGAATCTGAAAGGGTAAAATAATTTCCTGTCTTTAATTTACCTGAACCTCATTAAATCTGTTTAACTAGTTTCATTTCCCCAGATTAATCTCCATCTCCCAAGATATTTTTAAAGTTGTTACCCATAACAAAGCTCGCGTGCTTATAAAGCTGAAGAACCTGTTGTTTCTTGGCTGTGCTGATCAACCTTACTCTTACTGCCAAAGATACATGTCCCAGAGCAACCATAACTGCACTGAATAAAAATCTGAATGTGCATAATTTGTTCCTTAATTTGGGTAAATGCAGCCTATAGAGGTTACATACTCACCTGTTAGTGATGGCTAGTTTTATAAAAGCAGCCTTTAAATTTATATCACTACAGGAAGTCTGCTCTGAAAGTAATGCCTCCTATTTTATGATGTCGGAGGCAGATGGTGATGGTATGGCCTTCCCACATTTTGTTGCTGTACAACAGATGGCAGCAGAGGGGCAGCCTGACAGATTGGTGTCTGACATGGAAGTGCAGATGAAGCAAAGTGTCACTGTTAAAGGTGACACTGAATTCCTCCATGCTGAAAAAATTGCACCCATTGACATTCATTGACATCTGTTTAACTTTTATGGAGACCAAACAGTGGATGTGAATACAGCAAGGTGGTGGTTGGTGAGTTTCAGCAATGGTGACGGCAATACGAAAAACAAGCCATGTTCCAGGTGGCCATGCACAACTGTCACACCATGAAATGAAGAGCATCTCAACCAGCTCATCCACATGAATAAGCAGATTTCAACCAGGGAACTGCATACAGTGCTGAATATTAGCTTCAACGTGTTAGAAACAATGGTGGAAATATTGGAATATCACAATGTTTGTGCCAGCTGGGTCCCAGGAGTGCCCACACAGAAACAGGAAGCACACTGTATGCAAGTTTGTGAGGATGATGAAGCTGAAGGTGGCAGTTTCCAGGATCATAGCATAAGAGGTGACGAGACATGGTGTCACCATTATGAGCTGGAGTCTAAACAGCAGTCCGTGTGGAGTGGTGATGTGAATTCACCATCGAGGAAAAACTTCAAGATGCAGCCCTCAGTAGGTAAAAGCAATGCTTTTTATCTTTTGGGATTGGAAAGGGGCGATACTTTTGGATTTCCTGGAACCTGGAGAAACCATCAACTCTGACCACTACATCATGATGCTAAGCTGAATGCTAAAACTTCCAGAGTCAGGCCAGAGAAAAAGATAACCCTTCTCTTGCAACACAGTAATGCCAGTCTCTCTACCAGTGTGAAGATGGTGGAGCACATTGCCAATCTCCTAGCAATAATGCCATCATAGCTGTTGTGAAACAGTGGTTCACCTCCTCCAATGCAAATTCTTATGAGTGCAGTATGCAGGCTCTTGTTCATTGCTGGTAAAAATGCATAGCTAACAGTGGTATGTTGTTTTATTTAACAGTGTTATTGTGGTCTTTGTATCTGTTGTAGCTTCCATATAAGTAAGAAGGGGGCATTACTTTCGGAGTGACCTCTACATATACACCCTCCTAAGAGCAGAAAATACAACTTTGTTTTCACAGTCAGGAAAAATAATTTTTTCTATATTCAGCTCTGCTTGGAGATCCGTGCTCTGAAAGTAAATAAAATAATCACATTGAAAAATAGAAAAAAATATTGTTTTGTAACTTCTGTAATTCAGATTATATACGGGGGACCTGAGGGACCACTTTCATTTAGCTTTATCCCTCATGGTTCAAGGCACAGGGCTCTCCCTTTCACTGTTGACTGCTCAGCCAATTCTGCCCTGAATCAAATCCAACGGTATTTATGAACATTATTTAGCTGGAAAACTTAGTGTAGGATACATTGCAGCAAATCTCTCGGAGCAAAAAGAGCACAAACTAGTACAGGTTTCCAATCACCACCAAGTTTTCCTTCTATGTTCACATGAAAACTAGGACATAGCACCTAGCCCTCTCTCCATACTGCAGCAAGACACATCTTGCACACACACACACACCACAGAGAATTCGCTGGCCAGGACCTCACGTGTCTCACCTGCAGACTGTGGGAGGCTGTGAAAGGGTTACATCCCCCCCATAAGGGAGCTCCTGTCTTGCAGGACTCCTCATGCTCACACCATACCTGTTGCCAGATACCTCTTGTCAGCCAGGACAGCTTCAATTAAGGAACTGCCACAAGGCTACTGGGGAGCCTGGCTCTCCTCCCCTCAAGGCCTCACACAGAGGTGTGGTGCGACAGTCAGCAGTGCCCCAACATGTTAAAATCATTTTCCATTTGTGTAGACTGAGATATAAAAAAAAAAATTAATAATAATTCTCCTATTACAAGGCTGAGATAATTACTCAAAACTTGTGAAGCTTGATCACAAGACTACAGTGTTTCCCATGTCTTGCTATTCATTAGATCTCATTACCACATAGGGGCAAAAAAGAAAGTACTTCCTTTGCATGTTCTGCTTCCTCCCCTTCCCTCATTGTTCAGCCTGTCCACAGTTCCTTAGGTTCAGATATATTCTTGAAAAAAGTGAAGGTACTAAAAAAAAACTGTAAGGATAATTGTCTGCCACAGGTATATAAGTTACATTTGATGAGTGTTTGTACAGATATTTACTGTACTATTTACTCTTCTCTTAAACAAAAGGGAGTATTTCCTCTCGCAAATCTTGTATGCTGATCTTACCAAAGCAATGTATTGTTCTGTTCTAAAAGAGCATAGTCATTAAAATACTGTATGCAGATCTGGATTTCATACCTTGCTGTAAACTACGTAGGGACACATAAATTGTTATTCAATTAACATTTTCTCTAAGATTATTTTTTATTTCACCCTCTCAGGTTTCAACGAGTTGGTTATGGATCATGTGGCTATGCACCTACTAGGCTTTCTATGCTATAAAAAGGAAAAATCTTACTAGGTTTCTCCTTGGTTTCAATGTACAGCCAAAAGCATACATGCATTTAATTTTCTGTTCAGACGGTGTTTCTCCCTGAAAGTGGAAGAGTCCATTCAGATCTGACAAAAGCTTTTACTTATAATGCCCAATTTAAGGCAAGGCAGATATTCAGTATCAAACTCTGTCAGAGGACAGAATTATTATTCTGTCGGAGGACAGATCATATTAGCAACTAGCTGTGAAGTCACAAGAGCTAAAAGAATTAAAATAGAATCTAATGACAGAGGAAAACTTGTATTGTCTTTATTTATTTATTTAGGCAACCAGTAATGTTAGAGCTGTTAATACTAGTATTGATATTTTTGTACAGGGATTTGTCCCTGTAAACTTAACACATTCAAAATCTACTGACATTGATTAAGAGTTTAGGATGCACAATCAAGATGGATTGTGACCTGCTTGGAGTACTGTGATGGGAAGGAGTTGAGGACTGTCCAGTGCTTTTATGTACAGGCTTTGTAAACTCAGGATATTTCAGTTAACCTATGTAAATTGTGTGGGGGAAAAAAAAAGAGAAAGGAAAAGATACCAACTAGCTGACAAACATTTCTTAAAGAGCTACCACACTCCTCATTCTCAAATGAGAGTTTTCACGGAGAAGTGTAGCTGGAGTTCAGTAGACCTTGCTATACTTCAGCAATGGGGAACATCAGATATTTATAAAAATGTACATAGAATCACCATGGTTGGAAAAGATCTCCAAGACCATCCAGCCCAACCATCCACCTACCCCCAATATTTCCCTTAGTACCCTTGAACACCTCCAGGGTCTCTGATTTCACCACCTCCCTGGGCAGCCCTTTCCAGCACCTGACCACTCTTTTGGAGAAGAAATTTTTCCTAATATCCTACCCAAACCTCTCCTGGCGTAACTTGAGGCCATTCCCTCTAGTTCTATCATTAGTTATGCAGGAGAAGAGGCCAACATCTACCTCACCACAACCTCCTTTCAGGCAGTTGTGGAGAGCGATAAGGTCTCCCCTGAGCATCCTCTCCTCCAAACTAAACAATCCCAGTTCCCTCAATTGCTCCTCATAAAACTTGAGAGTTTTACGCTGCTCCAGACTTTGTTGTCCTTCTCTGGACACACTCCAGGGCCCTAATGCCTTTCTATTACTGAGGAGCCATATTCGACACATGAATATGCACAGGCAACTTTTCCCTATTCCTAGAGTCAGGTAGGAAAACTATGTTAATGTAAGGATAGCTTTGCAGATTTAAAGCATTGAAAGCTGACGCAGTTCAACACCAGTAGTAATATTTGCTTTCCACATTGTTACTGTGTTGTATTCCCTACCTTACATTCTTGCCATTATTTCTCATTTAGTTTATTTCTATTGATGTAACAAAGAAACTATGGATGTGGTACAAAACAGAGCAGAACCCCCAGTGATATCCAAGTTTACACATCCAGACTGCAATTTTAATGTTGAAAACTTGAAGTACGATTACATGTAGAAAAATACTTGTTTAAAAACAGCCAAATGTGGTTCCACATCTGCTGTGGAAATGTCCTGCTGTAACCAGCTAACAAGGCGAGCTCTCTCTTCCCCTCATTGCTCCTCAACTTCCTTCCCCCATCCACTTATTGCTAGGTCCCAAAATGAAGCTAAACCAGGGAAAACAAATCAGTTTATTCTGCAGACCCGGGGGCCCCTCAATTACACTGAGTAGCCACTTCATATCCAAATGACACAATTAGAACTAGATGATCTAGTGGTCTTTTCCAACCTTAACAATTTTGTGATTCTAAAGGGGTCAACTGAAAAGAAAGGGCTGAGAGGTGATCCTAGAAAAGTAAAGCAGCTGCCAAAAGCCAGCTACTCTGAGACATACAAGAGATAGGTATTACCCATTTTACATGCCCAGAAGCACCTGGCATGATAACAGCTATAAATAACACTCTCTGTCCAGCCTCCTGAAGCAGAGGAGTGAAAATGCTATTCTTGCTGAATAGAAATGCACAGAAATGAATAGAACACCGATTCCTTCAGTGTAAAACACCATTTTTACACCACACTGAAACAGTGTACCAGCAGATGCAGTGGAAACTATTTTCAGACCTTTGCATTTATAGTACCACATAAGCCATCTATCAGTATTGTCATGAGTTAGTTTCATCCTATTGAACCCTAAAAGCTAGAAATGACTGGTATGCATACAAGGACAGTACTTTTCTGTTTTCAAATGAATGATTCAATCTTTCTGAACATCCACAATTCTGGGATGATGATATTTTCTGTTGCTTGTGCACCCATAGCTCAGTTGGTTGCAGCAAGCTGATGGATGGGTAAAGAAAAAGAGTCCAGTCTGCTTGGCTATTACCCTTTATTGGAACTAAGATTCACCTCTTTTTCTGGCACATATAGTGAGAAAAACAAATCCTATTTCCTCTGAAAAAACATTTTCCTTTAATCTGTTTCATATCAGACAATTTCCAGATGATTGTTTCTTCACTGTCTGAATTTCTAGATAGATTACTACTGGGCATTCTATAAGTTCTCTCACTTCTAACAGGTCATACATAATATTTGGTATGTAGGCTGCATACACATAGAGACATTATGCTACTAATGCAGCTCTATCTTCAAATGTTTTGGTAGAAATCGAGTCCTTCATCACTCTCTTCTCCTCACTGGCACACTCTCTACTTTTTGGTTTCTTTCTGCTTCCCTTTCCTGAAATCTGCTTCTATCTCACAGATGCCCTTTCTGAATTATATGCTGTCACTGTGTAATGTTCACTCAGTCCTAAAATCCCATTTTTGTTTTAGTTAGTCATCAGAATTACTGGCTTCAGGAGCTGGAGGCCATTATTCAATGACCTACCTTTATATTTGCCCCTTGTGTTTTAAGTGTCAAGAACAAAATAGCTAAGTGTGTAGAATAGCAAATTGGGTTACAAAGTTTTGAGCTTGCCCTGTGATAAATCTTTTAGAGGATAAGGGGAAGTTATACATTAACTTACTATTTATTGAATACTACACCTATTGGAAAAGCATGTGAATTTAATACTGCTTTGTCCATCACAGAAATTGAACAAAAGCTCCTTAAATCTTAACTTCTTCATTAAGATAGGCAGAAATGACTAATTTGTCCTAAAAAACAATTTACCAGAAAAAATCCTCCAGTGCTTGTACAGTAGTGCTAGATATTACAATAAATATTCTCAGCATTATTCTAGAAAACCAATACCTGGAATTGACAGCTAGGCAATATATTGCCTACCTTGCTATATTAGGACAAACGGACAACAGCCAGAAAAAAGGTTCATAATATAAGAAACTGTTACAAGTGACAAAGCAAGAGAAGACACAGTCTTTAGAAGTGAGAAGAGAGGAGGATGAAAGGGAAGCACAGTGTTACCACTCAGGTACTGGCCATACCTTCCCACAGCGCTGCAGACCCCAGCTCTGTCACTGCAGGGCTGAGGGAGGCACCAGCAGCCATTGGCATCCACATGGAGAACTGAACTGCTGTGGTGAAAGCAAAGTCGCTGTCAGCAAAGAAAGCCGAGCAGAATTAAGGAAATACTGAAATAAGTGAGAGGTTTGTGTTGCTGTTGTTGTTGTTTTCAAACAACATCAAAAAATAGTGGCACGTTCCCAGTGCATAAAAACTACGGTTTATAGCCTTGCTAACTATTTTGAGAAAACAATCTGAAAGGTTCTGGAAAGGAGAAAGAAGGGAAGTTGGATGAGACTCCCTAGAGGCTGAATAAAAGTTTTCTGACATATATCAGTCTCTCTCGCTATATATATACATATATATTTGGTCCTGCCAGTGCAGCCATTCATATTCAAAATCCTGGTACAGAACCCAAGCAGTGACATTTCAACAGCATAGCTATTATTTAGAATTCCATTATTTTGGTTTTGAAGGCTCAACAGCAGTATTCCGGTCGGTGCAGTTCCCTTCTCATTATCACTCCTCAGTATGGCTTGCTCTTCACGTCACGCAATAAGGGAAACCATGCTACCTCTCAGTGCCTTAATTACCACTGCAGCCACATCCAACCCAGACAGCAGATCTCATTTCCTAAACCTGCATTGAATTGGGTCACAAACTGGCCCCCAGGACACTTCCTACTACAATTCGCGATAGGCAAATGTGATCAAAAGTTTCTAAAGATGTTAAATGTAATCACTGTTTCTGAACCTCATTTGATTCAAATAAAAGATGGAGAATTGCCACAGGCTACTTTAGAGAGGAAAAAAGCACACACAAAACATCCCACAACAACAACAACCCAACAGGGACAGTTTATTTCATTTTTGCCTTACCACATCAGCTGCCAAGTAAATTTAATAAGTCTTTGTTTTATGAATAATCATAAAAACAGTCCAAAAGCAATTTTATACAGCCAATAGGTACTAAATAAACACACCTTTGCCTTAACGCACAGCTACGTTTTTGGTTCCATAAAGCAGCTCCAATTTTACACTCCATAGTTTGTTGTTTTTGGGTTTTTTTTTTTTTTTTTTTTTAAACATGCAACATGTACCCACATTAGAAAGGCTCTGACAGAAATATCAAATTAATATTCTAAACATTTCCCACTTCTTTCTCTCTAATACATGCATATAAAGAAGATTTATACTGACAACTGTACTTCCTACTTATATATGAATAAATTTAGTCTAATAGTATCAGTTCATTTCTGGTAGTTATATCTCTCAATAATCTGCTTTAGTTTTTTACTTTAGCTTTAGACAGCAATTAAGTCTTCTTCAGTACACGGCTAAGCCAGCCCTAATTAAAGTCAATGGGAGCTTTCCCTCATACTTAATGGCTGTTGGTTGGGGCCCCAAAGTAGTTGCATAAAGAACATAATATGTCACTTACTGATAAATAGACTCTGCCTTTGAAAGAAATATTGGGAATGCTCCACAAGCCTCTCATTCCATAAGCATTTGCTGAAGCCAGATGCCCAGATGACTGCTCAAACCTTTTGATAAACAGTGAAATAACAATGCACAAAGGGCCCGATTTTGCTCTCACTGAAGATGATGCTGAAACTCCAAAAGAGCAAAGGTAGAGCCTAATGTTTACCTAGCAGACACTATATTTTTAGTCTGGAAAGCACTAAGCATGTATTGGTTGGCATGATTATACACAACACATTAAAGGCTCAGTTTTTCCCACAACAGCAGATCCTGAAACTATTATGAAGGCCTGGACTGCTACAGATAATCAATCACAAAAGAAGTTTTTAGGATCCAATTTTTCTCAAGATGCGAGTTACAGCATTACCTTTCGGCCGTTTAAATGATCAGGCTACCATCTCACCTGAATTTGGTCAGCATGAACTGAAGGAATGAACTAGGTTGTAAAAACAAAATCTCAATTTCAATTCCCTTAGAGAAATAAGGTGGCCAGAGAGGCTGAATTCAAGAGAAAAACAGTAAAATTAAAAATAAATAGATAAAATCAGCTTCGAAAGTTTTTCTTTTATGAGTAGAAATGGTCATAAAAGAACCAAAGCTTTCCTGGAACCAAAGAGCAGGGAAAAGGAGCATTCACCTGGTATGGTACAAACATGGAGTGAACATTACTGCGTGCAAGACACAGGCCAGGAGGAATATCAGCATCCGAGTTTCACAGCACGCACATTCGCAACTAACAGCTATTTCAGGAGATAAAATAGGGGGAACACTGACACAGCCACAAACCAATGAGATACTGATAAAAGGTTCAAGGCAAGAAAACAGAAACATGGCAAGCTACTACCTGCCCAAACAAGCTGTTAAAGCTGACTGCAGCAACTACACTGCAACTCAGCAACACGGATTCTGTTGAAATGCTTCTGCCTGGATGTTGTGCATTTTACTTGATCAGCAGGTGCTCGGACAGATTTGGGACTTAAGCATCCTGTTCCTTCCTAATGGAAGAAAAGGAAAACATTTTTCTTCCAGGTTTTTGGAATCACCTTCATAAAATGATTACTGTTAAAAATAATTCACTTACTTGAACATTTCCCACTGACATCAGTGACACCTTTTTGATGGTGGCTATTTCTCCATGTTTGCCCTGAGATGATCTGCTTCAAGTACTCAACCACACTTGTTCTTCTACTGCACCAGCTCCTGACTGTTAGCAACACATTTCTCAATTGCTTGAGTAACTAAGGCCAACAGAATGGCACGTGCTTTACATAGCCATTCCATTTGAATCTTTAGGACTTCCATATTCTCACGTCTCTTTTCATTTAAGTACCACTACTCCTCATCTTACAAGAGTTTCAAGTCAGAAACACAAGTACCTTTTAAACTTGACCTTCATTTAGTTCATTTATACATCTAACAAAGTAGCTGCTGATTAAGCAAGGTCTTATTTTGAGTAATGTAATGGGTCTTCTGTCACCACTGATGAGACCATGACAAAAAGACCCTTAAGTAGTCTACAAAGCCTAGAACTTTCTTTCTAATTACAACATCCTTCCAGCAACCCTGAAAAGTAAAAAATATTAACAGTAATCTATTCTAGAACTTTAGGAACTTACAAGTATATGCTTCCAAATCAAAGTCATCACAACATGCAAAACACAACAGGGAAAGCACGTCCTCCTCCCATCCACACAGACAGGCATTGTATCAGCACAGCTGAAGGAAGAGGTGAACTTTGCATAGGGAAACACAAACTTCAAATATACTTTCTCACAGAAAAAAAAGCCTACAGAAAACTGTGCCAAAATTCTAACTATTGAGATGACCGGGAAGTTCACTGCTCTCCAACAATGGCTGCAGAATTGACATTGGTTAACATAGAAAGAGGTCTGACGACAAATGCAGGGAAGAGATGAACACCCTGGCTGCCCACCAGAGACCTGTGCATCAGTCAGAAGGTGTCTGCTGGCTCACAGTTTTCAAGACTCACGTGCTTAAGTAACAGCCAAATAATTAAGAGGAGTTAACATCTCTCTAAAGGTTACACCAGCCAACTGGGCACTCTCCAAATATCTGTTCCCTAGGGCAGTCTACGAACATTTGTAGCTTGCAGCAAATTAACTGGTTATTCAGTTAAAAATAATACTAAAAACAAAAATAAATCCCATCATCTGTAGACACTCTGCATCTGCTACTGTATCTCTACACAGTCAGGTCACGAGGCTGGTACATATGGCCCCTTTCCTCCAAAGCAGTACTTGTTTATAGCACTATATAAAATAATGTAAAATTTTTGAAAGGTACAGCAGAAGACAAGGAGTGCATGTCCTCTCTTTCTGACCTTAGCATACTCAGGACAGAATGGTTTTGTCTTGTGTTCCCCCCCCACCTTCCCAGTCACTTGCCTGTTCAAGTCCTGCACCGTCTGGCAAGATCTGTAGTGGAACTTGAAGGATCTGTGGCTCCCAAACAACCCCAGCTGCACACGGGTCTTTCATTCCAGTGCTTACATCCTGGGGCAGTTTCCCTTCACTTAAAATCCAGATCAGAAGAGTTGCTAAAAAGAGTGCTTACTACTCACAGAGATTGAAAGGCACCATATAAAATAACACAGTATTATGCAGACAACTTGAGAAAAAGTCATCATCATCTCAGTCTGGTGGTGCTGAATGAATGCTATTCATGTGACACTTTGGACAAGACTGTAGGGATAGCTTTAGTTTAATGACTAATTAGCAAAGTTCTGCAGAAATAACACGGCAGTGTATTAGACAAAGTGTCACATTGCAGGCATGCTGGGTTTCTCCCGACATTTTCCTTTCACTCACTGTCTCTCTTTGGGCTGGCAGAGGAGGACGCTGCATATGTTACAAAAGCTCATTACTTTTAGAGACAACAAACAAAATACGAGAGTAATAAATATTTACAGCAGAAAAATTAAAGCATGGAGAGCACAGTCTGTGGAGTAATCAATCCCCTCAGAGCCAGCAGTCATTTCAGCTCTGCTCAACAGCTCCATCCTCACACCCAGTTCTCCCAGTAGCATTACGCTGAACTGGTCAGTGCACATGCCTCTTCCCAGTAACCTTCTCAGCTTCACTTTAATGGATCGATTTCAGAACAAGGATAACATAGTTATCACTATTTCATCTGAGGCTTTTCTTTTGCTTTAAAAGCAGCAGGTGAGCAAATTACAATAATTGGTTTGGCGTCCAAAGAAAAGTAAGGACAATCAGATCCTGCATACAGATAATATCCTCATTAGTTTAAGCTGGAATCAAGTTACTCTCTTTTTTAATAAAAGTTGACTGCTAGATGTGGTTGTGTCCCTGACTGTTCATAATCTGTCTATCAAATACAAGCAGTAAGAAAAGGCCCTTAGAGAGCCTCTATGAGTTTTTCATCAGCTAGCACACTGGGGTTTGTCAACTAAGAAATTAACAGTTTGACCGTTACCAGGCTCACGTATTGCAGGACAAATTGCTGTGACAGAACTTAAAAGACTAGCAATGCAGCAGATTGGAGGAAAAAAAAAGTCTCTCATTTTTGAGTCATGGATGCTTCAGATAACAATTAATGATTTACAGTAGTGATTTTTATTTTTATTTTTCAAATACGCTCAAAGTAACAATGCTATTAAATACTATCAATCACCACAGCTGAATACCTGAGTATCAGTTCCAGAGAACTGGGGACAGGATAATATTCCCCTCCTTCCTTGCCCCCAGTAAATAATTCACAAACAACTCAACGACCTGGGAAGCACCTTCTGTAGTTCAAATGGTTATCAAGCTTTTTGCTAAGTATGATGTTTATCATTTATTTAATACACATTGCCAGAGCCTGAGGAAGTTTAAAAATAATGTCAATAGACAAAGGATCACACTCAGAGTCATCAACCAGTCTTCTTGTTCTCCCTGAGGCAAAAGCCAACGTGAATTCATTCAGGGCCATTCTATTATTTATGCAAGGAAGTGTCTATCATAAACACAGAATGAAAAGGAATCACTCCTTGCGCAAGGTCTGAAGGATCACGTCTAATAACTAGAGGTTTAATTTCAAGATTTCAGGAATTCTCATTTAAAAGCACCTGAAGCAAAGTTTAAACAGGGGACGATAAGAGAAATAATTGGTGAAACAATTTGGGAACTATGTAATATTTCTGATAGGAAGCACAATACATCTCATATTAAAGATTAGGACAGGGAGTGCAAGCCAGCCCCAGTAACAAAGCAGCACAATAGCTAGTAGACATAACGTTCACATCAACTCCGACTTCCCTGATTTCTGTCAGCCACTTCCACTTTTTGATGTATTCATTTATTTAGTTACCCTGACATTAAAAGGAAGCTTCAAGGAAGATGCTGAAATTATTAGTTTAAGAGACTGAAGTGAGCATCCTCTTTCAGCTTCTCTGCCTTTTTTTGTTGCCTTTCCTTACAGCTTTCAATGTAGAATTCCTCCTCCATCTCTTCCAAAACTGTATTTCTTCCCGTTATTTTCCCTCCATCCATGGTAAACTTTTATTTTTTTCCTTACATCTCCTTTGTCCCCTATTTCATTTTTCCCCTTAAAAAAAAAAAAAAAATTGCTATATATTCTTTCCTTCCATTTCGCTGCAATATCAAATTTATTCACATCTACCAAGCACTCATACAGACTCTACCATCACATAGCACAGCTTCGGTGTGGCAGGGGAGATCAAGTGACAAATTCCTATGTTTACAAAATTGCTCTAAGAAGCAATAAAAAAGAGCTGGACTAGGATTTTTTCCTGATTACACTCTGAAGAGATAGCTGCAGGTAGAAAACAAAAACACAAACCCCAATTATGCAGAGATTTTAAGTCACCTCGCACCTTGTTTCAGTTAAAGCAGGTAAGAGATGAACAGATCATGGAAGCAGCTACAGGTTTTTTCATCCACCTGTGCTCCTTCCTAGCAGATCCAGTCCCAGCAATTTGAGTTCTTTCGTCTTTGTGCAATACCCATCCTTTGTGTGTACTGCTAAATGACAACTTCTCTGCAAAGACTATACAAAAAACAAAACAAAAAAGGCTTACCAATGTATCACTACAGATACATACTCAGATATGTTTTTATATATTTGCTACTAATCCCTCCAATGGTACATGTAAAACCACGAAAGACCTTGAGCAACAGTAGAACAAAAGCAGTAATGCTGCAGCAGTGTTTTTTCCTCCATTGCACCTAAGAAAGCAGCAAGCTGATATACATTCCTTTGTTTTAATTTACTCTAACTTGCTAAACGTTTTCAACATGGTACACCTGAAAGATCACCAATCACAGAAGTTCCATAAGCCAAACACTCACTTCATAATAAATGCTTTCTTTTCTGATCTAAAAGTATAGCGCTCCCAGTTTGCTTTTTATTTTATTTTCTTTTTAAAACAGGGACCCACAAACGTCCTCTGGTATTCTGAATACATCACATCTTCCTTCCCCGTAATAAAGGGTAGCATATTTTCATTTTGATCGCCTGGAGTGAGAAGGGAAATGTCTAAGGAATTAATGGGTTTATTCAGTCAGTCATAAATTTGGACCTTTTCAAAGGCTTGTTCTGGTTGCACAGTCATGCTTTAATATTATCTTTCATTATTAATATAGCTCCTATTAGTAGCTCTGCTTAGCAAAATATTCCTTTTTATTTGCAGCTAATGTGGAAAACTGGCAAATGTTTTGACAAGATGAACCAAGTCATTTTGTCTCTTGAATGAAACTGTTTGCTCCTGCAGTAGTAGCCCAAAGATTATGCCTGTGATGATTGGCAGTGGGAGGACAACTGCCAGATACGAGAGAGAAAAAAAAATTATTTGAATGGAAAAATCCCTGAGATATGAGCTTTTAAGCTTTGCAGCTGTATTTTAACTTTAATTTCAATTCACAAATCAAACATGAGAGTAACACAAGTCCTTTAGACTGCACTCAGTGCAATACATTAACAGGATTAAAAGCAGATTTTAAAAAATCTTTAGGAAACATAGAACAATTGGTAAAAACACCAGGACTGAATCTCCTTTAGCTCTAAGTTCAGTACTATTAAGTATTCGGTAGGCCTCAGGTATGCACTTCTTCTCTGGAGACTATTTCCTACTTTGCTGGCATGGTAGAGAATCAGTATGAAAGATGACCCAGCTGAAATCAGTTTGGCCACTCTCCTTAACAAAGATAATACCTCATGTTTATCTTTATAGCAGATTAGAACAAACTAGCATACAACTTATTCAGCAAACACAGTCACTCATGGCATGTGAAATGCTTTGTCAATTAAGATCCACACTTTCCTGAAATTCACATTTGCTGAGGATTGCCTTAGAATGGGATACATTTGGCCACAGATTACTGACGTTACCAGGATGTTATGAAGCTATGGTGAGAACCAAGAGGATAAGAGATGAAGACTTGCCAGGGCTTCTCCCCTTCCTTCTTAAGCAGATGAGCTCGTGCCCTGAAACAGCAACATTATGCTTCTGCACATATTTTTAGTTGTATTTTCCCCTTCCTGGGTTTTCTGTGGTTTCATAGGGTTTTTTTATTTTTAGACACAGGTAAAATTTTCTGAGACCAAGAAATGATTTCTTACAGTCAGAGAGAGATATAATAGGGTTTGCCAGGGATAGATTCTGCTACCTTATTCTACAGACACCAGAAGTCTGTAAGTGGATGAGGCTCCGAAATGATTTATCACCTGAAGGAAAGCTGTTGGTGGAGCATTACTGTGCGTGAGGCTGAAGAGAAAGAAGCAATGTGTACATGAAGTTTGTGCAGTATGAGCAGTTTTTCATTTGTCAAAAATCAATTTCTTGTGCCATTCTGCTTTCTGTTCATCTGGCTTTGTTAGCTCCTTTTAGAGTTAATACTAATCCTTGGTATGACAGATCACAGAGAACGTGTCAATGCAGTTGTACATCCTTACATTAACAAGGACTTCGGTGTGCTGACTTCAGGCATTACCCACATGTTTACTGTGTAGTTTCCTCCTATACCGGGCATGAAGTGCAAATGCTGCACAGTGCTTTGCACAGATGACCCTGTGACTAATAACACATCTGTAACCTTTTTGCATTCAGCTCCCTTTCTCATCTATTAACACGTTTCCTTGCTAGCTTGCACTAAATGCAACCTCCAAGCAGAGGATCTAGAGCTGTTATGTAATGCACACTTGATTCCAATGGAAAAAATGTTAAAAGGCACCTATTGATTACATAAAAAGTGCATGAGTAGAGTTTTGGTATTTTAGTCTAGGGTCTAAATTCTTTTATCACTTCTTTAGCAGATCAATAAGTATTAGGGAAGCCTGATAAAAAATTCAAGACTTGCACATGCAAAACCTATTCCTATATTTCTAAGTAGTCCATAGTGTTACCTGTCAATCTTTGTATTTTCACTCACAGTTATTAGAGTATGGGTTACACTGGCACTGCAGAACACAAGCACTTGGTAAGAGAAAGATCAGTGCACTAGATTAGAGGAGGACAATATTTATTCCCCCTTCTCCAGCTATAGCTCCTTCCTCACCCATTAACACTCAATCTTGCTGTACGGAAGCAGTGGGAGTTTATTCAGTGCTTGAAGTAAGACTTTTGTCTTTTTCTCCACTGAACTGTGGACCGTATACAAATATATACAAAACAGGACAGTTCTTGCAGCTCTACTAGAAACACAGAAGATTCACACTCCATGGCTGAAAGTGCTTTTGTCCATCATCCATGTCAATATTGCAATGACAAACTCAAGAGAACACCTTTAGCATGTTATTCACAACTATTATTCTATTACTCTTATTTGTGTACATGCTTAACCGTGTACTTAACATAAAGAAACACCTGAATATGAGTATGTCTGTCAAACTACAAATATCCAGCCATTAATAATATTGCATTTAAAGCAGGAATAGTATATGGTATCCTGCTCCTTAAAAATCGATCTCAAAAAGGACAGTATCATGCCATAAAGACAATTACTTCTTAAACTCTTATAACTTTTGACAAAGGTACCGAGTTTTTCATTTTGTTGACAAATTACTCTTTTTCCTCTTACATTTTCTCTTTTTTAAATGCTTCAGAAATTCCCACCACTCAAGCACTTAACAATATGTGAATTCTTCATAAACTCCCTTAGTATCAGTAATATCATCAGCTGTGGGGTAAGTGAATTAGAGCTGGCTGCAGAAAAGCAAGTAAATAGCACTGCAAGCTATGGTTAATCACATTCACTAAATTTCAGCCCTCTATGCTTCTTCTTCCTTGAAAAAAATATCCAATTTTGAAAGTGCACAACAATTCAGTAGCCTTCAACTAAGTCTAAAGAATTAATTTGACATGTGTCGGTATATAAGCTACAGTATTAGTTTTGTAATTATTTTGAACTCATTTCATACATAAGAGATACAAAAAAGCTCTTCTGTTTTACTGAAAGGTGGATTTCAAAGTTGACATATGACTGATGGGACTGCTTACCCTTTCAAAGACTTCCAGCGCCATGGTTTGGCTGCCTTGAGTGAGCTCTCAGAGTCTGTAACAAAGTTCTGACACTTACCTGGTTCCTATCATCTGGAAAGAAGCGTAAGCGTTTCAAGTTCTACAAGCATTCATTATTTTACTTCTGCAGCACTGAGAAGATTTGAAAGATCTAAACTACACCAAAGGAGCAGGGCTAACAGATAACTACATTCTTGTTCTGGAAAGAATAAAGGAAGAAACCTCAGAGACTCACTGCTGAATTGAGTCAGTGAAGGAAAGCACAAGCGATCACCACAGCCAGTATCTAACCAGGTTTCTTGGTTTCCTACCCAAGTCCTCAGCATGTGCCCCTATGTCCTTCCCTTGCCACACAGGTCCAGATTCTGCTTACGAGGGCAAGAAGAGCTGAAGGCAGGGTGACATAATGAATTGCTCTGTCTCTAAAGAAGACATGGTAAAAATTGTAACACTAATTGACTCAAACAAAAGTCATGAACTCCAGAAAGTAAAATAAGGACTCCTCTTGGAATGCAGCTAAATAACACAAGCGAGCTCTAACAACTAGCTGTTATCTACAGTTATTCACCCCTTACATCTGGCCTGACCCATGCAGTGAGCCATTTCAGAGCTCTACACTGTTTGTTGTTGGGTTGTTTTTGTTTGTTTTGGCATGTGCCAGTTTCCCAGACATTTGAGCATGGGGAGCATCTCACAGTAGGTTTAAGAACAGGAGATAATGGGAGGCAGACTAGCAGAATTCCTCCAGTGACTGTTTTACTTGCAGGCACTGGACTGCATGTGAGTGGACCTGCCCGACACCCCTAGTGATCAGGGATCAGTGATCAGTAAACGGCTCCTTCCTCCTGTACTGGAGGTTAACAGGTCTTGGCTTAAACCAGAAGTGGGAGGGAGCAATAAAGACCTGACAGGCAGCACAGCTTGCTACAGTTGGTTTCAAAAACATTTTTTTAAAGCGGGCTCAGTGCATTTGCTAGAACCATCTCCTGTGTAGGCTTGCTCACGCATACAGCTTATATGGCTTAAATCTGGATTTCAAATGTGGAGGGAAAAAGCTGTGGGCACATATCAGGAAGACAAGAGGTTATAAATCTTTGCTCAACGCAGAAACAGCCAAATAAAAAGGAAGACAAAGTATTACTATAAACAAACATTGAAAATACAATAATGCAATTACACAAGTCAGCACTAGAAAACACGGAGGAAGTCCAGAGATGGGCAATAAAAATGATTAGAGATACAGAAGAAGGATCTGAAGATGAGAAATATTTGGATTCCATAAGAAATGAATACAGAAGACTGGATATAATAGAGCTACGTAGAATAGTAAATTGTACAGTGGCCATGTCAGACCATTCTGTCTTCTCGCAGAGCAAGTAAGTTCAATTGGAAGGCAAAAATGCACAATTGAGGAAAGACATTTTTGCACAGTTCGTGACTAACTTGGGCTGTTCTCTACAAGAGAAACTTTGAGCCAAGATCTTCATCTGATTTGGAGAGAATTAGATATTCAAATAAACCAACAGCAATACAGCATCTGCTGTCTACTTGATTTAAATAACGAATTCAAAGGATGATAAGTACATTTTTACACTTTGGTCTGCTGCTTACTGACAAAGGTAAGAAAGGCATTTTAGTCTAATTATTTTGGATTAACCATTTTTTGAGATACTGTACATTTTTAAGATGTCTGTTTGCCATTAAATTTGACATAAAAATCTGGTCTTGCATTACTCATGAGTGAGATGGTTTTGCAGGCTATTTTATTTCCTCATCTCTCTGCCCACAGTACTTGCTGTGAGATGCCAACACCTGGGACTACAAATGTAGAACTAGAAATAACTTCCGGATTTGTGGGATTACAGACAGCTCACCAGTCATCATCAAGGCTACTCCACAAGGGGATCCTCTCCTTTTGTCTACCACAAAAACATTCTACAAGCAACTCAATCACAGAATAAAAACTGAAATTTTTTAGTGCTAAAAAACAAAGTGTCAGAAAAAATACTGTGTGGAAAAAAATCAAAGGTATTATCTGTATTTCATTTTTATGTGCAGTGAATAAATTAGAAGAAATGTTCCAGATAGCGTTTGGAAACAGACCATACCAACAGTAAACATGACAAAGAGTTTCCATTTGTCCTGATCATTCTAACAGAAATGAATCTCATCCCAAGTCTGTACCTAGGAAGGTATTACTCCACAAAAAATAAATTTTACAGACACCACTTCAGGTCTTACAGTATTTTGTGTCATTGTTCTCCACTTCATCAATGCACATTGAGGTACCAAAACATGGTGGGAATCAATGTGGGCTTTTCCTTTTTTTTTTTTTTTTTTAAATTTAGAATAAGATCAAGCTAAAAAACAACAACTTGCGTCATCTTTGCACAGAGCCATCACGATGAATGCTTACAAAGCTTATTCCCATCTGCCCACATTCCAAAGCAAGATTAAACTTTGCCAGGAAAGAAGAAAAACAATGAACCTGTGTAGGTTTTCTTTGTGATAAAATATAATTATGAAATCATTGCAAGTGAAAGAGAGATGTAATTCACTAATATTTCTCCAGAGGTAACATCTTGTGCGCCCTGAAAAAAACAAAATCTACTTTCCTACTAAAATTTTAATAAACCCCAGGGCTTTCTGTGAAATATTTAAGAATAGCTGGTAAGAAAACAATTGAAAAAGAACAGATGTTAAAATCTATGAATATATACATTCCCATATTTTAAAATAAAAATGTCTTCTACTAGCTGTGATTGCATATTAGACAAAAGAAGAAACAAGTCTGTTCGTACTGTTGTTTGTTCCTCACGTACTTTGTAATAATGCACTGTTTAACTTGATGTTCCCTGCTGGAAATTGTCCAATTCTATTGTTACTTGTTTTCCATCTTTCTGAAGAAAAATAAAGTCAATAAACACAACAAAATCTCAGGTTTTACTGTGTTACGGTTTCCACTACTCCACCTGATTTTAAAACAAATCATTGTTGATTTTGTCAGGATGAATTATGGATACCACGTAAAGAAGATTTACTTGGATAATGACTACAGTAGTGTATGTACTTGGAGAGTTTTGATAGTTCTGGGAGCTATGACCATGCTGTGCAGTTGGCTTGCCATAAATGAATCAAACGCCTTCAGAACGCAGTACATAAATGCACTTCCTTGCAATCTACCAGTGAGGTCCACTTTCTGTCAAAATCCCCTGGAAATTGAGGAACAACTCCTCGACAATTTTTATTTATTTAAATTACCATTTCAAAACAGCAGTGAAACACCCCAGCTAATAAAATACAGTATGGTAATAAAAGATTACTATAACATTCACGTAGTTAAAATAACACACCCTTCGGCCTCATTCTCAGCAGCACCTCTGACACCAGGAATATATTTCAAAGAGATTAATGCCTGTTGTGCCTTATTGTTTAACTACACATTGACTGTGGAGAATGTGAATTCGTAATATAATGCTGGAAGACTCAATTTCATTTTGATCATAGAGCGCAATGGGTAACTACCACCTCCAGAACACCATTATTTAGTATTTATTGAATCTAAATACCTACATCAACCTGGTTACTGAATGCCTCAAAATGAGAAATGCTGCCATTACTTCTAAACTAACAGTACGTCCAGGGCACAGAGTCTTTGAAGTGGCAGACAGGTTAAAAAACAAATAATGACAAACCTATTGTAAGAGAGAACATGACTTTTAGTTCTCTCAATCCCCACATGTTTTCCTGTGATAAAAGCTGAAGGATAACAGCATCATATGGGGGGGGGGGGTGCATGAAGGCACTCTCACAGCAAAGTAAGATCCCCTTTAGATTTGCAAACCACAATGATCTACAGCACTGTAGCTTAGAACTGTAAAAACAAGGTATCCACCCCACTAAACAATTGCAAATTTGTGTAGAGGTTGTGCTACAAACAATTTTTCAATCAACTCATACAAAAAGGAATTTATCTTAAATCTTGTATCACCCACTTCCACCACCAGAGTACTTCATGTAATGTCTTAAACACAAACACACCTGTATACTTGTTTAAATCATTTTTATCTTATTTAATTCATTACAACGGAGCAATCAGGAGCAACACAGATACCTACACAGACATCTAGTGCCATTTCAGATGACTGAAAGCATCCCATCACAGCTTTTAAGTGCTTCTACTAAAGGCATTAAATCATGTGTCACACCTGCTAGACCTGACAGATATCTCAGGTATACAAAGCATCCAAAATGGCATTACGTATCTATGGTTAGCTTTCACTCTTTCCCTTGGTGCCCAGAGAAAGCGCAAATGAAGAGCAGAATTGGTGTCCTGGAGTCTGTCATTTATCTCAAACACAAGCACTACAGAAGCAATACAAGTGTGAAATCTTTACATTGTCTCACTTATGTTTCCACTCTATTCTGAGCAGATCAATCTGTGGCATAGCATACAGGATGCTGCGTATTACTACAAGAAAAACCTTTTGCAACGAGGAAAGCTGGTACAGATTTTTGTGTGGGTAAATAGCATTTCAGTTCCAAAATCAAACAGGATTAGCAAGAGACAGAAGGATGAAATGCCGCCTTTCATCCACAATTCAAGTGGAAGCTGTCTGTTGCTCATTCTGCTTGCAATTTATTTGTGGCACAGCAAGGGGGAAAAAAAATCCCTTACTCTTATTAAATATTGGCGCACTGTGCAATATAACTTCAGCTTGACACCTCTGTCTGGACAATCCAGAAAGAAGAATCAAAACCAAGGTCACTACAAAGTCTGAAAATTCACTGTCTTGAATGTATTTCCATCTCAGCCAGGCAAGCTATAGTGGCTAGCTACTCACTACAATACAGTGAGCCAATCTTATTGCCATGTTCAGACTTCAAGCATAAAGAATCACACAATATCCTGAGCTAGAGGGGGCCCACAAAGACATGAAGCCCATCTCCTGGTGCTGAGGCCTCCCCCTCAGCCTCCTCTTCTCTGAACTGAACAAACCAAGCGACCTCAGCAGCTCCTCTCACACACTGCCAGCCAGATCCTTCTCCACCTCTGTAGGTCTAAGCCATTGCAGAAAGAAAGCCAACAGAAAAATCAACACAAAGCACAACAAAAAGACTTCAACAAAAAGACAACAAAATGTAAGCTTCTAGTTAATCATAACCCCTGCCTTTATTTCATAGACTTAAACGGCACCTCATTCCCATATATTATTTCTGTATTATATATGTAATACATATTACAACAGTTCGCCATAAATGTTTTTAATAATACTTTTTAGCCAAAATTAAAGTTATTGTGCTTCTATACTAACCAGTGAAAACACTCAAAGGAAATCTACAGAATGGGAAATCTGCTGACAACAATGACAACAGAAATGATTGCTTACCTCAGACACTTCCTTGGTTACGGAATTTTTCCTGAAGACAGCATAACATCTTGCACACCAAGTTCTTTATGAACAGTTGACATCACTCCACAAACTACAGAATCATTGAATGGCCAGGGTTGGAAGGGACCTCAAGGATCATGAATCTCCAACCCCCCTGCCACATGCAGGGGCACCAATCTCCGCATCTAATACTAGACCAGGCTGCCCAGTGCCCATCCAATCTGGCCTTGAACACCTCCATGGACGGGGCATCCATAACCTTTCTGGGCAGCCTGTTCCAGCAGCTCACCACTCTCATAGTAAAGAGCTTCCCCCTGACATCCATCCTAAATCTTCCCTCCCTCAACTTAAAACCATTTCCCCTTGTCCCACAGTTATCAACCCTTTCAAAGAGTTGATTCCCTCCTGTTTGTAGGCCCCCTTTAGGTATTGAAAGGCTGCAATGAGATCACCCCACAGCCTTCTTGTCTCCAAGCTGAACCAGCCCAGCTCCTCAACCTGTCTTCATAGGGAAGGTGCTCCAGCCCTCTGATCATCTTTGTGGCTCTCCTCTGGACCCTCTCCAACAGCTGCCTGTCTTCTTTGTACTGGGGGCTCCAGGCCTGGACACAGTACTGCAGATGGGGCCTCACAAGAGCAGAGTAGAGGGGGACAAACACCTCCCTGTCCCTGCTGGCCACCCTTCTTCTGATAGGAAATTCTGGTAAACATGAATTAGCTTTGTGATGAAATACTGAAAAAATAATAAATTCAACCCCTGAATCTCCACAAGTAGTTGTACAGCCCCATTTTCCTTTCTGGTTTTACTGTTATTTTGGGGCATAAAAATGTTTTGCATAATACCAATATCCACCCAATAGCTTGGCCTATATATTTACTACTACAAACACCAGTAAACACAACATTTATTAAAAAAACAAAACCAAACATATACGTAGACATTGAATAACTTGAGAAAAATTGAATATTTCTGCTATGAAAGGACAAGTATCAAGCTACTGGGGAAGCTCAAGTTATTTTGAGCCCAATACTAAGTCTCAACCATGAATATACAACACAATCTATCAGCCTTACACATCCCACTGCTCTGTAGCAGCCAGTCCAGCTGAGTGGTGATATAAAACAGCAGCCATAGAGACTCTTTCAATTGCACAGGCACTATTGCACAGGCACTGCATTTTCAATGGGAGCAAAAGCAAATATTTGCTGTGTATTGGAATGGAGGAAGACTATTCATTTTCACTGAAGAACCTGAATGACTGTAAGCTCATCAGTTAGTTAGGAAATGTACCCACTTTTTTGTGTATGGTTATTGAATATACAGATGTTATAATTAAGAAATGCACAAGAAAGTTAGGCTAAACAGGTCACCACACTAAAGAAGAAGAGACAGAAAACTTACCCTTGTCCCGGGCTCGCTGGGAAGACTCCAAGAGGAGCAATCTCCAAAAGAGACCCTTTTCCCACGGTGGTCAGCCCTTAAACGGGTCTGGGAGAGGTGGAGCCAGGCTCCACCCCTTCTGGTAGCACAGGTGAATTGCCTTCACCTGTGCTCCCAGGGCTGACTCGCTGCTCACCTCAGGTGGCCAATCAGGGGTTCAGGCCGTGATTCGGCAGTTTCCATACATTTGCCATGATAGGTCACCCTCCTTTTTTATATGGCAGACTTGAAAAATCAAGCAGGTTAAGAGAATATCCAGAGAAAAAAAAAAAAAAAACCATTCCAACTGTGGTTACTTAGAACTTCAAAACACCTCTAAGCAATTTCCTTAATTGTCTGCGTAATCACATGTTCAGCTATTGAAGTTGGAAGGAAAAGTGCCTTTTCCCTTCAGACCACCTGCTTGAACTTAACTAAGCTGATTATTGTTATTGTGTTTATATTGCAGCAGCACCTAAGATGAAAGATGCATATAATCCTTTAAGGCCGGTAATCTGTTTAATAGCCATTTCACAGCTTATTTGAAACAAGCTGATGTTAAAGCAATAAATGAAATCTCTTGAACACTCTTTGCATAAACAACAAAGAAGACTGACAGAGCTTTCAAACTAAATTAAGATTTTTCTTTGGACCTGTCCCTCTCCAGGAGTGTACGTCCAGGATACGCACTGTGACTTTTTTTGTGTGGTATTTCTGGATCATAAAATCATACCATAAGTGGAGAAAAATATAGAAGTCCCCCCAGTCCCAAGTTTATGAATACAGTGCAACGTGTGCAAAAATGTGATTTCTGATTATGCTTCCAAGAGACACTATTACAAATGTTCTCTGTAGCTGTAGGTAATACTGATTTATGCAGCCTTGTAGACTTGGAATGAAGATGGTCCAACAATTTTCTGCTGCTTGTTTTAGCCATACACAACTCCTTCACCCACATTAACACAGGCAAAAAGTACAAGACACTAAAGCCACAATTCCTTTTATTACTGTGCATTATATCAATATTCAAGCTCAGTTTTCTCTACCTTCTCCCTTCCCACCAAAGTGTTAGAAATCTTCAGCAAAATGGCTTTCCAATACCCAATTCCACTTTACATCTTTCACATTTCCAACAAAATTCTGTTAATAGTTGGGGGAAAGAAAAGAAAAACAAAAACACTTAAGAAACACATCCATATACCCATTTTCTAAACAGAAAATGGAGATTTCAGGACTGGTTTGTTTGGTTTTTTTTTTTGAAAGAAGCAATGTTTTCAACTGAAAAGCAGTTTAGACAGACTTTCAGCCTAGCAGTCCTCCTGCAGTCATGACACCAAGATTATAATTTTCAACTTGATGGAAATTCTCATTTAAAGTGTGCCTGCTTTCCAACAGTACCAATATGAACCCATGGCCTGAGGTAGAACTCACAGCCCACAGTTTGGAATGGGACAGAGCCCAGCAATTCAAAGTCTATTTAAAGGACACACAGCCGAGAACCAGGACTCAGAATATCTGATGCTTCTGGCATGGGTATGCGATAGCAATTAGAGATAACTGCTAACAGTAGCTGATCATTTAAAGCTCATAGCTCAAAACACCAGTTTAAGCATAAGAATAAAAGTAACCAAAGTCAAGGAGGGAATGGAATTCATAAGCAACGAAGCCACCAACTTGCAGAAAACGCAATTTCATGAGTACTCCCACAGGTGTTTTCAAGTTTTTACACATCCATCACCAGTGGAGGCTTATGATTTTTGCACTGGAAGTACAATACAGCCAGACTCCAACAGCATATTTACAATGTAAACATGAATGGAGGTTAAAGCTTTAGATAAAAAGTAAAGGTACACCAGTTCCCTCCTGCCATCCATGCTTCCCCGGATCCATGGGAAAGATTGCCAACATCTTAAGCATTCCCATTCAGCTAAGTAGCTGCTTATGGTAGGAATAATTTACAGGAAAAAAACAGACATTTTGAAAATTTCCACGCAACAATTTAAGTTACATGCTAGACAACATGCCTACATATAAAACATGCTGCTTAGTAACTGGCATCACCAGTATTGCAAATTTGTGCGCCTTACTGGAATTATCCAAGGTAAGAAACAGATGATTAGCTTCACTGTTACATTTTATGCTCTCTGTAAGGGTAATCAATTCAGGAAATATTGCACATATCTCTACTTAGATCCCAGATCTCACAACACTGATTTGGCTTAATAGAATTTTGGTTGTAATTAACATATAACTTCAGTCTGATGTTTTTCCCACATTGAGAAGACAACATTAAATAGGAAAACTAATGCACTACCAACCAGACAGCCGACAAAAAGAAAATGAAGTGAACCACTCTAGATTTTACACTCCCTCATTAGACATTTTTTTCCCCTTTTATTTCAGAGGATATAAAAACCTCAACAGCTATTTTATGCAACATAGGAAGCTGCTTTGAAAGTCTGCATTTGCTGTTGCCTGGCCTAACCTTTCAGCTTTCAGACCCACTCTCTGTATCACCAAAGCCCTAAGACTGACGATACTTAGGTTACCAACTCATCTGCCCTTCCTTGAGGCGTATGTTTTCTGCCAGGATGGATATAGTTAAGAGGAAGGCTTCATTGTAAGGAAAAATAATGTGCATAATTCAACAGCTATGTGATTCCGCTTACATATAATTAACAAGCCTTCAGCTCATTAGGAAGCTGTATAAAATACACATAATACGCTGCGCGAAAGTGATTGAGAATAAAAAGTATCTCATACATTAAAATAAATGATTTAAATTGTTTCAAAAAAACAGTGTCAGAAGTGCTTAAGGCTATGATTCCCAAACCTACTCATGGCTCCATCTCCTTCACACTGGCACTTTCACCCTGTTGGTTTTTGACAGATACCTTGTGCTGATTCCGGTGCAGTACATTTGAACAGTGGCTGCTAGAATTCTGCTACAATACTGAAAGATGAATAGGACTAAGGGAGTACAAACAACTGCATCAGATAGCACCGCCTAAGCATTAATTCCCCACAGAAGGACCTACATAATATCACAATACATGCATATTACTGTATCAGTACAGTAAGAGTATTTTTGAGAGACAATGCATTTAGCACACATTCCATCAACTCTATTTGTCTATATATTAATCAGTACACTGTACCATATTAGTGCTTTCTTCAGACGTGATCCATACCGGCAGTGCATCACTGTCCCTGATGACACCAGCACTTGTACCTAATGAAACCCTGAAACTCCTAGCATCTCTCAAGGGACGAAACAGCTGCTCCTGAGCTGTAGTGACACCTCCTGGCAACAGACCGAGAAGGTCTCTCCCCTAATCAGAGCTTTTCCTCCAGACAATCCTTGAGGGTTTAAGCCAAACCATGGTGCTTCCTCCTGCCTGGCTTCAAAGGCACAGTGCTCAGCATACCAAGTAGAAGTTTCTGATTTATAAGCACTACTGACATTTCTGAAATCAAGAGGCTAAGATACAGGAATATCATCCTCTAAGATCTCCAGATTTATTGTACCACGCGTTGGCCTTTCTTGAGCAGTTGGAAAAATAGCTGCAAAAGCTAATCAACTAGCAGCTTAATTCATACCATGAATCTTGAAAAGCATCTTCTGGCTTCTCTGTGAAACCCTGTTTGCTGAGAGTTCAGCTCTTTGCCCTCTGCAGATTCCCAACAAATACTGTAAGCATCATTTTGGTAAGAATATAAACTAGCATAAAAAGAAGAAAAAAAAAAAAGTTTATGAGCAGCTGCAACCCAAATATAATAATACACAGGAAAAAAAAACCAACTGTTTTAATGTAGTTAACAAATCCAAGATAGGTTGAAAATTCTGCAAAAGGCAAATATAACAGTTGTTTGCATGCATTCTAAACTACATTAAACAGCAGAGCAGTAGAAGTGAAATAAATTACTCCTGAACTTCGCAACTCTGAGCAACGACTCTACAGGCAGAGGGACACCCACCACATTCAGAAGCACTGCACACTCAAAAAACCTGCAGAACTGACTACTTACACACCTGAACTCAGGTGAAAGTCTGACAGCAGGTTCAATCGCTAAAGTTTAGCTTGCTGAATAAAAACAGGTCCACGTTCAATGTTTTAAACAGTAACTTTTTTTTCCCAACAGCACAAGCACTACCCAGCACTTTGAAGAACTTGATTGCTCTCATTATAACATTTCTCTTCCATCTTTTGTGCTGCCTCTGAACAGTACTATTTTCTTTATGCTTAAGAGAAGAAAGCTCAATTTTCTCCTGTTTTCTTTTGTGTCCTCCCCTCTCCACAACTCTTTACAGAAGTAATTATGACATTTTTAAGTACTTTGCATATGCAGCAAAGCAATCAAGAAAATTCATTTGACAAACTGGATTACAGACTGTCTGCCAGAAATTAAAGTGGTAACAGCTTTTCCAACAATTTCTCAATGAGTGTGTCTGTTAAACACTCACAGCACACTGAAATAATGCACTGGTTAGAAGAATTTTACATTTACTGTTCAAATAAATGAAAAAAAGCCTCATGAAAGCTATGTACTTGCTCTTTTCACAAAAAAAATTAAGTTGTAAAACTTGAAAAATATATATATAATTAAAAAAATTGAAATCTGAACAAGGTAAGCCCCCATTTGATGATAGGTTACAATCTTCAAAACCTGATGCTTCTAGAAAATGAGCTAACCCATATATGTGATCACTTCTACTAAAAAAAAAAAGTTAAAGAGCACTGTTACTTCTCAGACTATGCTTCCTGGTAAGATTCAACTCATTTTGTTTTCACTTCATCATGTTCCTGAGCAAGGTACTGTACATACTCACTTCTCAGTCTCTGCATCCATTCATCAACATAGAACTCTCTTCCAATTGTGAATAATCCAAATCATCTTAAGCTGGATTGCTACTGAAATCTTCGATATCACCATTACTGCATATCTTCTCCCTCTCACCCACACACTTGTAGACCTATTAGCTGTATGCCCAGAGATGTCGTTCTTCTGCAGTGCATAATCCCATCCTTCCTGACATCCACAGGTAAACTATGCACAGGTCTATCCTGTGGGAATTCTTGAACTACTGCAAACGCAGGAGGCCTGGTGGCACAGATCTCCATTTGTATTAATTCACATTAGTTTTCTTCCTTAATTAACCAGGGAAAAACATTCAGGACTACCTGTGATGCACCAAGGACAGGACAGGAGTGTGTCCCTACTCAAAGTTGTCCAGCATTTCCTACCACAAGAGGCTGTTGTGAAGTACAGCTTGGTAGAGTTTTGCAAAAAAGTCATTATGCCAAATTCTTACATAAGGGGAGAAAATCATAGCCTTTCTCAACTAAATGCTTCACCAACATTGCAGAGGTTACCAAGAGAAAATGAGAATGCTTTAATGTGGACAAAACATGTTTTCCTGAGAAAATCAGAGGCTTTCCTACTTTGGTAGAGAGACTTGGGACTTGGTATTTGATAGGAGTGACAACATTTCTAACACGACCTAATGAAGGAGACAATTTTTTTTCACAGGAAAGAGAGAAGCTTGACTACTTTATAAATATGTGAAATTCTCTGTAGAGATTTACAGTTTAACAGCTGTGTTCTCTGGAAATTCAGCATGTGTTCAACATATTTTATCTCATGGGCTCAGAGACATAGCAGTATTCTTCCCTCCCCTCCCCCCCCCCTTTTTTTTTTTTTGATTTGTTGAATCCAGAATGGCTTTGTCTACTCAGGCAAAGAGCAGTTAGAACTCTTCTCCTGAACTCAAGCAATCTGGAAAAAGAACAGGTTTTTGCTGTGTTTTTGTTTGTTTTTACAAGAGACTAAGTTGACTTAGCTACCAGAACACAATAAGAGTAAGGAGGCCGTACAGCAAACAAGTGAGGCTGTGTGGGAAGTGAGAGTAATGAAACTCTGAGAGCACTGAACCTGTGTAGGAGGTGGGAACTGAGAGGCTGTTAGGAGAGATCAGTGACCAAGCAAGATGCCTTGAAATTAGAGACAAAACTGGCATGGTGAGGGTGACCAATGTAAAAGTCTAGAATGAGAATCCAGGCTGTGAGCGCATGGAGTACTGGAAACAAACACGTGCTTTGTGGATAACGCACCCAGCAGCCAGGATGTGCATCTCAATGAATGGATTGGAAAGTTCTTCTACATCTAGAGCGAGCTCCAAGATTACAAGGATAAAGGATAGAATACCAGTAGATCACGCAAAGCATGTGCCATATTCTCCACTAATACAGTTCAAACAGAAATGCCTATTTTCCTTAACACTTCTTTATTTCTGGTGACTTAGACTCGTCTGGTGATCCAAGGGTTTGAATCCTGCTTGGAGATCAAGGAAGCAGACAGGAATTCCTTTATCTTTTCCAAATAGACTATAATACAAACTAACATAAAATCAATATTTAAAAATGATTAATAGTGTCATACATTCACAAATAGAGAGTGACAAGCCTGCTGATAGTTTCACTTTACTTGTTCTTGTCTAACCAAGCCATACACTGCAACTCACTGAATAAAATAAAATGAGTTTGCATACAATGTTTGCATTGATTGAGAAGATGGAAGGAAGGTTCCACCGATAAGGGCCTGGTGGAAATTACCCAAGAGAATACAATTCTAATCCTATATCTATTTACAACAGAAGTGCAAAGAATATCATTTCATCCAGACTTAGCAAATACGATCAATAAGTGTGTCTTCCTCCATTTTTCCAGCATCCAAAACAGTAACTCCAGCCTGTATCCACTGTGAGGTGGGCACATACAGACATAGTGCCTATAGGTCCCCACAGCACACACTGCTCCTACGTAGCATCAGTGGCACCACTATGCTGAAAAACTCATGGAGTAGCTGTGAAGTACAGTAAGAACATAGATTTGAGTAGTAACACGCCTGATTTAAGAGCAGGATCAGGAAATGGCAAAGAGGGAAGGGTGGCACACCAAACAGGATGGGAAGTTCACTGCAACTTGTTTGGAGAAAAATTGTCGTTGTGCAATTGAGAGCTCCAACTGGAGACTGTGCAGTAAACTTTAGTTTTAAAATATTTTGGACAATTCATGACTAACAGTCATATCTTGAGACTTCTCATTTTGCAGTCTGCAGAAATAGTTCATCTTCCTTTCCTCTTCTTTTATTTTCATTTATAATTTGGAAGATTTGTCTGGTTTTCTAGATGCCATTTACATTAGTTCACAATTAAATAAACCACGTCACAGTTTGAGATGCAGATTTTTCCCCAACAGAACATCACTTTCCATGTAATAAACAACTTGCTGTTTTCTGTCCTGCAAACGAGATGAGCATTAAGCACTTGGAGATCAATGATATCCAATTACTTCCAATCAAGCTGAGAACTCATTTTATGACATACAGCTCCAGCAGATGTATACTCTGCTGCAATTCCCACTGCAGTTCAGTCCCACTGCAGTTCAGCCAAGGAGAACCACCTGAGGATAATCAGCATAACAGCAGCATGGCAAGGAAGCATTATGAACCAACAGATAAATCGGCATGCATTCTCCAGCACCTGGAAAATAAACAGTCATTTCTATAAGGGTCTCCAGCATTTTGACTCCACCTTAGGTTTGAGTTTATCTAAAAACGTAATGCCACAGCAGGAATTACGCCTTAAAATTCAAGATTGAGAGAGGGCACTTAAAATTAATTTTCAACAGTTGCAACTAGCAGCAGAGTTCAGTAAGAAATCAGCAGTATGTATCCCCAGTGAGCAAGAGAGGAGGTCAGCCTGCAGGTCTGCCTGCAGCCCCTGAGGACCCAGCCAGCTTGATCCGTACTGACCCAAGCCAGTCAGCTTTCTGGACCCCAGGCACACTGACCTGCAGCACTGGTGGTGAAGGCAGGCAGCAGCATCCTTGCCACCACCTGCTGACTGTGCCCATCACCTCTGCCACGTGCATAGGGAAACTAAAGATGGCAAAAACAAAACAGGACCTCAGAGACTCATGGGTTTCAAAGAACTCAGTTTTTGGGAAGCGACAGTCCACAGCATGCAGTCCCAGGAACAGATATAAGCCAAGGCATTCAGCAGCTGTATGCTGGTGGGAGCCTAGAGATATTGCCCTTTCCACAGGCTCTTCTCGAGCCCATAGAGAATGAAATGGCATTAGAACAGTAGCTGCTCTATGTGCCATATTGAAGTAAGAGCAAACTGGTAAAGTTAACATCCAGATAATAGCACAGACTAAGAGATATTTATTCCTTGCATCTTGACACACTAAGATAAGCAATAGGTACAAAAGATATCTGTTAAAATTAGCACATCGCTCTTTGTGACCTTTGAAAATTTGCTCTCCTCCTCAGATACTTGGCAGGCCTGGCCTGCCTGGCGCACTACGTGCCCTTGACTCCCCCAACCCCCTCCCATAGCTTCCCACACTTCCTAACAGCAAGTGCCCTAAACCTGAACGTGCTAAGGTATTTAAGGATAAATTTACAAGGTAATAGCAGACGGACAGGCAATTCAGAGCAAGCAGAGGATTCATCTCAGAACAATGGCTTTTTTGGGCTATTTTTGCTTCTGCAGTTAAACCATAACCAGAATGCACACAAGTATCAGTGCACAAATAACTCTCTATCTGGGGGTCCTGAGAAGTTTCGGCCATTGCTTGTAGCATAATGAATGTTTGTAATTCATTAGATTCTGTTTAAAAATGCAGAGCACGCCATGACATCAATGATGTTCTCTTTATCTTAACAAAGACGATCACACTTCATGTTCTCCTGACAGAACTACCATGTTTAAAAATATGTATTTCTGTTCTACAGTACGATGGTTACAGTGGGATGCTCATATTTGAATTTAAATTAACCATATTAACATCATATTTGAAGCAAGACCACGCTCTGCTAATTATCCCAGAGAGCCTCAAGATCTTTGCAGTATATTTACTGCATTGATATCTTCTCCACAAACTTAGTGATCTTGTTTATATAATTTTGCAAATGACAAGATGTGCAGGATAACTATCTAAATGAACTAAAAATTGTGACATGGATAGATCCTTGAAGATTTGCAATTTGTAGCTGTCAGTCTTCCTACAGCTGCTAGATAACAAAACAACAGTTCTTTTCTTCATGCAGACAAGCAAATTCAATAAACATTGGTAAGGGTTCTTTTGAAAAAGACAGAAATCTCTGGTTTTGCACAGTCTATTAAACCTCTTTAAAACAAAACAAGCACCCAAACTCCTTTCTCATGGAAAAAAGATACGTATCATATGAATCCTGTGCATTAAAGCGCCGTTTGAATTCTTTCAGAGCTGGTCTTGCTGTTTGCTAAATATTTTGGCAAAGCAGAGAAATACATGACCAAAGAAGCGGGTGGGGGAGATGCCTTAAAAAGAGACTCGCAACTCACATCTTTTCATAACTGCAAAATAAACAATGAGAGTAGCAGGAACAATCAATGGGCTCAGCCAAGCCTTCCTATTTCACCTTCTCCCTTAATCAAGAGCTGCCCCAAATGGACCAAGTTATTTTAACATTTAGATGACAACACAAACAGACAAAAGACCAACGTTGAGCGACACCTATAAATTCAAAGTTGTGAAAGGAATAAGGGCACTGCCTGCATGATTATGGTTATTTTTTCTCTATAAGATGAGGGCAGAGGCTGAACTGTAGCTACAAGCGCCGCTAATGACTGGGTTAGAGACCAACATCTACAGCAATAGCAAAGGAAGGAATTTAATCAATAGAAAATCAATGAGGAAAGGGCAATAAAACTGGGAAATAAAAACAAATTGCTACAGTAGCAAACAAAAAATAAACGACTATGCTGATGACGGACAACATAAACATTTTATTCCCGCACAAAGCTTATGTTCCGTTTGATAAACACTTCAAGCTTTCCTCCTCACGGAAATTTCGAGCCGCTTCCCACGAGCACACAGCGCACCACGGATCCTCGCTTTGAACCCAAACTCCGAATCAGAGCGAGGTGCGCGGAGCGCTCCTGCAGGGCCGAAGGTGAGCAAAACAAAGCAGAGCAGAGCAAAGCGGGGCGCCGGGACCCCGGTGAACAGCCGGCATCACTCGATGCACGCGAGCAGGTCAGGGGCAGGAGTTGTAGCAGTTCTCACAACAGACATCTTTGGAATCACCGCTATCTGGCGCAGCCGAGAAACCCTTCTTTGTGCGAGCAGCGAAAGAAACGGCCGGGATACGGACACGGGCTCGAAACGCCAAAGGGCTCTCGCGGGGGCCCGCGTGGGTTGAGACCCTGAGCCGGCAGTGCGGCCGTAGCGCGTGCTCACGGCTTCCCAGAGCAAAGGGGATCCGCGCACGCCCCTTAAGACTCGGAGGTAGCCGAGAAGTGCATCACACCGTTAAAAAAAAAAAAAATACTAATAAAGCCCTCGCTCCATCGAGTAGATGCAGCAGACAGAATAACGGCGAGTAGGAACACCTGAGAGGAACGAGCAGCCCCGGCAGCCCCGAGCTCCCGCAGCCCAGCTCCCCGCGCAGCAGCGGGCCGCCTCCGGCCGGGGCTCACCGCGAACAGCCACCCTCGAGCCGCCCGATCTCCCCCATCTCCCCCTCGCCCCGGCCCCGGGCGCAGCGAACAATGGGCGGGAGGCAGACCCGCCCCGTGCGGCTCCCGGCACCCGGCTCCGGCGGGCGGGCGGCAGAAGGAGGCACTTACTGGGCTGCGGCAGGGCCGGGCGGAGCGGGGCAGAGCGCGGCTCCGGGCGCGGCTGGCGGCGCGGCAAACTCCGCGGTACGGCTGGGCCCGCCCCGAGCGGCCGCTCCGCTCCGCGCCCCGCCCCGCGCCGCCCCGCACCTGCCCGCCCCCGCCCCGCGGCCCGGCCACGCCGCCCCGCACCTGCCCGGCCCCGGGCCGCGCCGCTCCCTCCGGAGCGCTCCGGCAGCGTCGCCGGCGCTCCCTCGCGCCCCTCTCTCTCCCCGCGCCCTCCTTCCTTCGTTCTCTTTCCCCCGTTCTTTGTCTCCTGCGGCCCCGCCGCCGGGCTGACCCGTCCCCGCGGCCGTCGCTCGGCCCGGCGGCCGGCCCGGCCCCTGCCGCCCGTGGACGCGTAAAGCGGTCGTTCGGTCGAGCGGCGGGGAAGGTGTGGAGCTGAGATTTCCCCCCCTGAAAAGAAATTGTTTTACTTCGGCGGCCCGCCGAACTTTCCCGGTACCTGCGCGCAGCCGCTGCTCCTTCACGGCTCCGCGGAACGCCCGGCGCGCTTCGGCGGCGAGCTGCCGCGTGCAGAGAGCCGCAGCGGGCGGGGGGCGGCGCGGGTCACGCCCGGGGGGGTCCGAGCGCACCTGCGAGCTGCCCGGCCTGATTGACTGCAGGGCGGGGCTCAACACCTTTCGCTTTTTTGTTTTGTTTTCGCTTTTGTTAGTATTTGTGCATCGTTGCAATGATGACAGTTCAGAACGCTGCAGTTCTCATTCAGCGTCAGAAGCAGTTGGCTTCCAATTTGAATCTTGAAATAAAAAATGTAAGCTCCCTTTCTGCAGCTTGCTTTATTTCTATTGTTTTGATATTTCTGCTGTTCTTTATCCTGTCGTGTTTTGGAGGCTGAAATGCAATGTCCGGTCTGAATCTTTGTTTCTCTTCCACTGAAAAAGCAAACAAGATTCCAACTAAACTGATGAGTTGGGTGCTCAAATGTGAGCTCAGAACCTATAGATTCATCCTGGAAATAAATGAAACGAAAGCGTGCAAAATAGGAAATATTTTGCAATTTATCTTCATCAATCACAACAACCAAGGAGATAATCACATCCTCCTGTGGGTACCGATGTTTCTACAAAAGGGGAATGGGATTGCTGGAGAGGGAAATGATCCTTGTGCAGGGATGCATACGTCCCGTTATTTGGCACTGGTTCCAGCAGAAACAGGTCTTTCTCAGGTTCTGCAATGAGAGCACAGCCTCATGCTTCCCCTGACATCTTCTCCCCATCCCTCTCTCCAGTGCCCTGCTGAAGGACAGCCTTCCCTCAGCCCCTCATGCTCTGTTTGGGAACTGCCTGCTAAGAGTGTGTGTTCAGGCTCAGCCTGTCACTGTGTTCTCAGTTGCAGTGGGTGAATTGCACAGAGCTGTGACTGTTCTACATTTTCTAGGTGACATCCTGCAAGTTCTCTAACCTCGTTTCTCCCTGTGCTGTCCTTGGCTCTGGGAACACACTCACTGCTTGCCACTGCCCTGCGAGCACACTGAATTTTCTTGTTGCTGCTATCAGGAACCAGCTCCACTGAGAAGGCCTGGCCTGCACAGCAGCTGGTCTGTCTGGGGGCTCGTGCACACCTATTAACTCTCCTTCCTGACCAGCTGTGTTGCTTTCTGTGCTCAGCACATTGGTGCGGGCTTCTTCTTCAGCCAGGCTGTGCTGGGTGGTCTGCTCCATGCTGGGGAGGAGAGGCCAGGGCTGCCCCGTGCTAAGCATAGCCACTTCTGGCATGTTCTGGTGTGTTCCAGTGGGTTTTGGCAGACTCTTTACTGGCCTCCTTTGAGGCACAGGTGGGCCCATTAGCGATGATGAAGGCAGCTCAGTGGTAATGTGTTGGAGAAAGGGCAGAACCCAGTACAACTCTGAGGAGCTGGGAAAGGTGTGTGAGAACCTTGAGGTGTTTCAGTTCCTTTGTTTCTCACCAACCATCTCTCAATTCTATTTTTCAATGTCAACAAATTAAATAAGCTTTTCCCAAATCAAGTCTGTTCTGCTCATGATGTTAATTGGGAAGTAGTCTGTTTTCCTTTACAAGCTTTTTGAGCTTGGTTCCTCACCACCCTGCTGAGGAGGGCAGTGAGCACGGTGGACTGGGAGCTGGTAGTGCTGGTGTCAGCCCTGCACACGCTGGAGTCAGTGGAGAGGAAACAGAGCCCCTCTCTGAGACCCACTGGCTCCAGCATGAGCTGCATTATGAACTTCCACGTATTGTGATGGAACAACACTTCCAGAGAGGGCTTGTTTTCTATGTTCTGCTACACCCATCAGCCTCTTGGTTGCCATTCCTGCTGACTTTGCAGAAGGTTTTGAGGATACTGAGAAGATCTCTTTTCCATCTGGCAACAAATCATTCGCATTTCAGTGCAGTGTCCATTGTGTGCCCATTGTCTGAACAGGGCATTTCAGCAGGCTGTAGCACCTTAACACTTCTGATTATGTTTTTTGTCTGCATGTGCTAGAGCAAGGTCAGCTTGGGTATTTGTATTCCACAGTCCCTCTGCAGAATTGCACTGTGAGTCAGTGGGGTAGAAATCCCTTTTTACTGTCAATCACTATACTCTTTGCACTTCCCTTACTGTCCCATAAATGATCTCAATTGAACATTCATTACCGGAAAATAGAAACCTCCCCCCCCTCCTGCTTCTTCCTAACAACGTCTCTGTTTCAAGTTGTGAGCATGTGTCTGTCTTATAATACCAATGATTAAATTGCCTGGGATTTCTGCTTAGTTCCCTTTAAACAAAATTGTGGATAAAAGCTGGGTGATTTATTTTTTCCATGCAGCAAATTCAACAAAAATGCAGTTTTTCTTATCTTCAAATAGTCCTGAATTATCTTTGCTGAATAGTTTTGGCTGAGTATGTTCAGGATGAGACTCACAGATGTGCCAGAGAGGTTTTCACCAGGCTTTTTTTTGTTTCCCAGTATCTTAAAAGCTAGGGAAATTTTGAAACACGTATGAGATCCACGTCTAGTTCTGTCCTCTGCCTGAGTGATTCAAATTCACTTTGCTGATCAATGAAATTGTAGGTTATCTGGGGGTATAAGAAGAGGGAAGAGAATATTGTTTTCTCATCAATACTGTTTCCATGTGTACAAAGAACAATAAGTGGAGCAGGAATTAGATCAGATTCTTCTCTTTGCTATGTGAGAAACAGTAGATTAGAGCTTTCTGCTCATGCTTTTCCATCAGCATTTGCTTTGGCATGGAGTTCAATAAGGCTGCAGCAAGAGGAACTAGAGAAGCCCTGTTCCGAAGTCTTGTGGATGGTTCTCATCTAGGACAGGAACGTGAGTACAGATCACTGACAGGAAAGTGATCTGAGCTCAGTGTGTTAGCAGGCTGTGCAAATGCCCAAACAGATGGGCAAAATGGGGCCTTGCAGTGCCTCCTAAACGCCACCATCCCTTTCTTTCAGGTATCTACAAGTGAAATATTGACCTGCCCATCTAATGGAATGTCTTCATCAGTGTGGAATAGTATTCTGGGCCTTCTGGTGCCAACATGAAACCCTCCAAAAGAATCATATGTAAAACCAATACCAAAAATCTGTTTGTCAGCGCATGAAACACCCACCAGCGGCTAGTAAGGGGTGCTGCACGCTCCCTGAGATAAGGCCTTGTCCCTTTACTTCCGTGCAGCTTTCCTGGAGCCTTGTATCAGCACTGCTAATATACAGTTGCAAGAACCAGTTACAAGCTATCTCTTGTTCCAATGAGCTGCTTGAATGGCAACGTAGAAGTGAGTTCTGCTGTTAGTGACTTTTCCAGGTACCATTTTCTCCTCAAATCATAGCAGCAGATACTTTGAAAGCTGTTTCAAGTGTACTCTCTCCAATTGCTTTTTCCCTGAACATGCAGAAGGTGCCTCACTCAGTTTAAGCTATTTCCTGGAGGACATATCTGACCACAGTTACTTGTTTTTGAAGTTACTTTCCACAAGATGAAGAAAACTGTCAAGTAATTGGAATGCTGGTGCAATTTAATTTGAAATTGTTATTCCTGAATGCTAGCAAAGCAGGCAAAAGCCTCTGAGCATGATCATGAGTGAAACTATTCTTCAGTGTTAAGTGGTTCTGAGTTAATGGCAGTCCCTGGCTTACCAAAGCCTTTGTCATCACTGTTTGGAGGCAGATCCACCGCATTTGTTTCAGAAGATGCAGCAATGCCTTTTCTTTCAAGACATGCCATTTCCTTCCACAATTGCTTTGTTAGGGATGCTGGAAGAGTGGATGACCTCTATGGTACTGGGATGCTGCTATCTTCTCTCTTTCAGTGTGGAGTACTTTTGATGGTGCTTGGTGAGCAAATTGCTCTTTTTCATCTTTCTCATGCAACACTGTTGCTCAGCTAGGCTTTCCTGCCTGTCAGCTGTTACAGACTCCAAGAGATTACATTGCTTGTTCCACAGATTCCTTATTAACAACTTGTTTTTGCTTACTGAATTCAGAGTACATATGCGGTATATCACTGGCTTTCACCTACATTTCTCTAGTGTACTATTCGTAATGTTATCAATATTTCTGGGCTCACATTGCAGCTGGTCCTATGATTCAGCTGTAATTGAATCGGCTGGTGATCTAATATCTTGATTGCAAATACAGCTGCCTTTTTTTTTTTTTTTTCTTTTTTTTTTTTTTTCTACAGAGCATGTATATCAAAAGTTTGTGAAGCAGTTAAGGTCTTATGGCAAATATTGCTTGCTCCCTGGAATTCTCAATATTCTCAAGCAGCATAGCTTTTTTTTATTATTATTATTTTTAATCTCTCTCTACTGCAAACATTCTGGCTTAGGTTTCCAGTCTCTTTCTGTCCTGGAATTTCTTTGCATGGCACTGACCTTGGTTTTGTATCACGTCACACATAAACCCCTAATTTTTGTTCTTTGATTCTGTGCTAAAGATTTGCCCAGCTCTTCCTCAGTTGCATTTGTTGTTCGGTGCAAGCAACCAAAAGTGTGCCTTTGGACTTTGCTAGCTGATACATTTTTTCTGTAATATTCCCGGATTCTTTTCTCAGTTGTCTGTACGTTTGTACTTACATTAAAAATCTACTTTTTTTCCCTAACAATTCTGTTTCTCTCAGATTATGCTGCAATCTTCATATTCCAATCATACTGATGATTTGATGCCTACCAGTATCTGAATTCTGTTTTACACCTTTTACTGAGAATTTGTTTCAGGGAACACAAAGGCAAACAGCACAATCTGCCATACTTACCTGATACTTTAAAACAATCACAGTGCAAATAACATCTATTTGTTTTAGTTACTGTTATTATGAGATGGTTCATGAAAGCATATACCTTGTGGAGTAAGACAGGAATTAGGGGGATATTATAATGTATAGTGTGCTATATACAGGGTGTAGAATACTTTATAAGGCAGGAGATTGAGCTCTATTTACTGTACAGACTTTGCATCCATGAAACACTTCCTGCTGGCAAGAATATCAATATTTTTTCACAGTCTTTGAAAGAAGACTGTTAGAAGACTGTTACAGTTCAACTCATGTAAATATGATGAGTATTTTTAAAAAGCACATCACAAGGTTGTCCACTTCCAAGAAGGTGATGATTCAACTACTGGGTGCATTTCTGCTGAGAGTAAAGAATGCTGCCTTGTAAGAAAGAGTAAAGGCTGAAAATGAGGTCTACAGAAGGAACAAGCCAGACAGACCCAAAGGATTTATATTCTCAATGTATATTATGTTAGTTTTCCACCTATTCTGTCTGAGAAATGCATGCACACTAGAGCAACCAGCACTTTGATGATTTCATAAAGCTTGTGTGTTACATCATTAAACTAAAGATCATTTACTTTCTCTGAATTGGTGAACACAACTTTTGTCTGTTCTTTTACGCAATATTTAATAAAATATTAATAAAAAACTCATAAATGCTTAAACATGCTGAATGGTTGAACTTTTACATAGCTTCTTCCATGGTTTCTAACACATGCACAGAAAGAAGATTTTAAAGTAGATGCTGCTCTTAGAGCACAAGGCTGCATGAGGCTTTTGCATAAAGCACAAAACAAATGCAATTATGACAAGAATTAGATTGCACAGCATAGTTTGTATTCCCACTTCCTCACCTTTAACCCTTTTAAGCAGGCAATAGGGCTTTGTTTCTTGCTATGTAAATTATTGTGTGTGGAAACACTTCCTTGAACCAACCACTGGACAATTATATTTGATTATCTGTAATGTTGTATTTTCAAATTATGAAGGAATACTGTGGCTTGCTATTTTTTATACCATGATTCTTTAATAAAATCTGAAGTCACCAGTAATAGAGTTCACATAATTTGCAGATTTCCTAAATGTGGGATGATGTTTCATTTAAGCACCGATTTTCCTACCCCGCTACATTTATGTGAAAATGCAGATGCATTCTGTTTATTAAAGTAATTAGAGTTAAATTAAAAATCTCATCAGAGCCTCTTGGGAATTCAACCCTTCCCAAAAGTAACTTCAGGTTAAAAATAGTGACATACAGGCATTCAATATGCTAGGAAAAAAAGGAATCCATGTCTTGTGGCAGTCTAGAAAGCAACAGAGGAAGTTCTACCTTCAACAGAAGACGTACTCACACATTTAATCCCATCTGCCAGTATGAATAAAGACAGAAGCAATATCAAGTATTAGAAGACTTGAATTGTATAAACAAGAGTAAACAGAGTAAATTAATTTACACACTTACTGCAGCCTGCTTCAAAGCATCATTTTGTTGTAAGTACCTACTGCTTTGTACTTTGTATGTTAGTGACAAAAACTTGAATAAGTAAAGAATTAAGCACAAGATTCAGTCTATTTTAGGTTCTTTTGATTGCCTAGGAACAAATTCCAGAATCTTAGCATGAATTCTGTGTTTAAAAGAACATGAGCAAAAAGGTGATGATGTCATAACTTCTATCTGTGGCAACTATGCTCAACCCCCCAGTGGTTAACCTACTGTCAATCAATTAGACCTTGATGTAAGAAGCTCCTAGTCAAGCTGTAACGACTGAGAGGACAGCATCATTCTTCAGGAAGGAAATCTGAACAATTCTGATTCTGCTTCATTACTGTTCTCTTAAGTGCTATGTACATATGGACCACTGAGAGTGCCAGCCCAGCATGGATCTGATCAACACTACAGAGGAGACTGTCACTGAAACATAAATACACAGACTCCAAATGGTTAGATAGTGTGGAACCCACATGAGAAACTGTTTTATTGCTAGGAATGTCTGTGGAAAGTGATTTTGGAAAAAATGTGTAATTTTGTGTTGGAAAAGGTTAATGTGCAGGGAATTTAATAATATTTTCTCAAGTGACTGATCACACAGATGGCATATGAAATTGTTATATATAGGAAATACATTATACTCACACACACACACACATATATGTATTTTTATGATATCAGCAAACAATCAGTAAACTCAATTTTCCTCGCCATAATATTTGGTAAAGAATAACTGACAGCAAACAAATAAGTAGATCTAACAATCTGTTCAAGCAATTTGCAAACAGCAAGAAGGACCACATTTGATTAATATATTTTTTCCTGCAAATTCTTTCCCAAGCTGCTCACAGGATTAATAGTGGCTTACAAAGTACAAGAAATACCATAGACTTTAACCTGCTCAGCTCCAAGCTCAACTCTGTACATAAATGAATAACATTATAAACCACAGAACTGCTGCTTTGGAGTTCGTTGTACTGAGTAACTGATTTACTGTGGGGCTAATATTTATGTGTGCATAGAGTGGTATTTACTTGAGCACAGAAAGAAGTTTTACATGAAATTGCATATAGTATGAATTCACACTCACTCTTTATAATGAATTTCCATTGATAAGAGTAACGGCAGCAAACCCCAGCCTGAGGTTGGACAACTAATTTGTGCAGTCACTCTAGCCTGGAAAAAGGCTAAGATCTGCAAACCAAGAATTGATATTGAGAGTCTTCTCTTTTTCCCCAAGAGAGCTGTAGCTGTGTTTGAGACCTCGAGGTCTTGCCCTCAGTTAGTTTAACTGAGAAATTATCCTTGGATTACCTTGGATCATTGATTCCACTAATGTATAGGCAGTAGATAATAACTACTGCCAGATTTAACTTACCAGTTAGAAGTAAGGATAGGTCTTGCAAATGGCAATACATGTTCTTTAATGAGCAGCTAATATTTCTGTTGAGTAACAGATCATTTTCCTCAAAAATTACTTGTAACATTTAATCTTCTGCAAGGCCTATATATATATGTATATTTTAAATACATTCAGTTTTAAGATCAGTTTTAAGATGCTGGAAAACAAATAGTAGCCTTGGATGAATTATTTTACAGCCTGCTGTAGCCTTTACTTTTGTCTTCTGTGGCAGAATGAATTACGAATGATTGCATCATTTACATTCTAAGTTTAGTTTTCAAGTATGGTTGATTTTGCTTAAATGAGAATCCTGAAGATATTTAGTAATTAGGACTGATAGTTCTATGAACTTCATAATTGTTCCCAAACATGTGTTTCCTTTCTTTTTGAAAAAATTAGATATATTTGCACCCTGCTGCATGTGAGCTCATGGAAATATCCCAAGAATAACAATATACAATATTCACAACAATTTTGTATTATAAGATCAAAATTATACCTCACTTTAAATGCCTATTCTGCTAATGCATTGAATTTGAACTTTGCTAAGTCTCTTTATTTTTGACAGCACCGTGCAAAGTTAACAACTGTAATTGCTCAGTATGTCAGAAAACCTCAGACGGTCTGATAATATTTTACAAGTCCCTAAAATGTGTAGCAATTCTAAATAATAGATAGGGATGTTAGACATGTAATGCTGTGGGGTACTTTTTTTCCACAGACTGTATCTATTTCATATAGATGGATGGATACCTTGGGGTGTATTGAAAACAAACCTGCCATTACCTATAAAAATCAGGAATCATTTACACTGATTGTGTGCCAGGAATCACACCATACTCACAAGGGTTACTCCCTTGAAGTTTCTGTGATTTGTCTTAACTCCATTGTCATAAGTTTGGGTCTCTGCTTTGAAAATGGCAGCACCTGGCAATCACTGATCATTTTATTGTTCTCCAGTGATTTGAAGTCAGTCAAGTTACCTTATCATCAGTGCAGGCCATTTTTATGTAAAGCACCAATATTGACTACGAGAGATCTGATGGAAGTTTTAAAACCTGTCTGCATTAATAGCCTTCTCTCTGCATTTAAGTGTCCTCTCTCTTAGATGCTGTGATGAATGTGACACTGCTATTATACGTCCTAAGTACCCACTTTTAATGGTGACAACATCTATTCTTCAAAATGCTAATTGCCTAATGCTATCTATCTTTGCACTTTATGACCACCTTGGGAAAAATATTCCCTTAAAATTACACAAGTATTTAGTTAGAAATATGTAATTAACCAGTTACCTTGTTGGAATTACTTTAGGGTAGCTACATATTATAGGACATTAAAAATCTTTACTCGCACTCAGACACCACAGTTATCACCCATTTCATAATTTTCTTAGTAATTTAGAAGATGGCTGCCAATATCACTATCTGTGCAGATTCTCTTGGCAGGCAGTGGAAGGACTCAATGAGCAAGGCTGTGATTTGTTCCAGAGAGAAGCCAGCACGATCTAAAAAGCATCTCTGGCTTTGAATTGCTCTCACACTTGTGCCTGTGTTTCCCAGCCTACTCTTCAGATAGACTGTTTAGACGATAATGTCTCAGGGACATGTATTGTCTCAGTAGCTGTCACAATACGGCCCTGTTTCTTAGTTTGAGCTGTTAGAGTATTAATAACATTAATTCAATGCAATGAATGTTGAGACATGGAATCTCACAGAGAGAGAGTAGGGGGGCCGGAAAACTCAGGGAATTTGTCACCGCTGCTAAGCAAGCAAAAAGACACAGGCCCTTTTATTCCCAAGAAGGAGAAAAATTTGATGAAAACAGAAGTCACTTGACAGGCACCAAGCAAACTAATCTGCTCTCGGCAAAGTGGTTTTGTGAAGAAGTATAAGACTCAGTCCCAGTCATTACAATACTGTACCACCCAAGAATTTAGGCCAACTAGAGAAGTTGGCGTGACTGTTAGATAATATTTCATCATTGGCAACCTTCTTCATTGGAGAAAGTGGTTTCAGAAAAAAATAAATTAATTGCAGGAGGTGGTTAGTACCTCCTCAAAACCACCATTTTTTGCAAAACTGACAGTTCTTCCACTCATTTTATCAGAAAAAAAAATCAGATTAAAAATAGATTTTTAATGAAAAATCAAAGTTTGCTGCAGATGATTTCGGTCATGTAAGGCCTCCTCCAAAATCTGTTATAACCTCCACAAGAGCTCCCTATAAATGGCAGAATTCCACCTGCCTGTGCTTGGCCTCAACTGCCATACAGTTTTTTCTCTCTCTCTTTTGTGTGTGTGTGTGTGTCCTATTTTTAACTAATTTGTCTCCTTTGCTGTTCATAGGCCACTGTTTGATTCTTCTAGGTGCTAAACACAACCAGTTCCATTTCATGTCCGAAGAATCTACAATAGACACCACTGCTGGAAAGTTGTTCCTTTCTCTGCTTTATCAGACCCTATAAATGACGACAGACAGTTGTCTCTGCTCCCTGCACCACACAGTTTGCATGGACATAAAGAAGACCAGCAATTGCGTGGGAAGAAAGAAGCCCAACTATTCAAGGCTCTTGTCAAGGCTACACTATCTGGTCAGCACTCCTCAGATCCAGCATGCCAGTGACTAAACAGAATAATTAAACATCACATCTTACACTCATTTTCCACTTACAATTTCCATGGAGAAATGCTCTTAGCAAAGCTTCAGCAGCATATTCCATATCCAGTATTCAAACAACAACAACAACCACAAATGTATTCAGTTGTGCCTTGTTACTCTTTCTGTTATTCAAATGTACAACAAGCCCTTTGTCACTGAAATTAAAAAATGAGGAAAGTAAATGACAATTATTTATCATGTAGCCAGGCAGGACTTCACACGTTCATCTGGATTATAAATGTGCACAGATTTACATAAAATCTCCTCGAGGCAGACTCATGACCATGTATTTTATTCTCATACATGTCAAGATGCTGAGAAATAGAGCATACCTGACAAGGTACTGACAGGCGGTTCTAAATGAAAAACCAAAGGTTTTATATGTTTGAATTCAATTGTAATAAAACCCCAAAATCTTCTGGTGCTGAATTGCTCAGCAGCACCATTTTGTTCAGTTTCCCAAAGGAGCCAAAACAGGAATGCTGTTGACTTGGTACTCCCCTGATCAAAGAATAAATGTGGTAAGAATGGCGTTTGTGGCACAAATGTTCTATAATTCTTAATATTGTAAGTAATTACTTGAGATGCTACAAGCAGAGTCTGAGACTCCTTTACAAGGCAGAGGGAAACAACCTTATTCATGTTTTTGCCTTTTCAGGAGGTAGGCAGAGTGAAGACTTCAGGTTTCTAAAGTTATCAGAACACCTTCAGCCCACCTAAAACAGAGCTCATTGATTTCTGCAGAGCCAGAGCATGAGTACAACCTGCCAGTGTCTGCAAGGCAACCTGCATCAAACTCAAATTTTCCTTGGAAGAAGAACATGTATAAAGACTGGAAGCAATGCTGGCCAGCCCATTTGCAAGAGGAACAACCCAATGATGCCAAACATACAACCATTAAGACTTGAGAAGCAAATGTTCTGGACAACTCAATCTGAGATACAACAGTACAGTGATAAAACAGAGATATCACTCTAAAACCTAGTGTGAATGCTTTCCAGGATTGCTTTGATTTAGTATCACCTTGTAACACCCCCAGTTTTCCCCTGCTTGCCCACTCATGAAAACACTGCTACAAAACACATGCAAAGTCTTAACGGATTACTGAGAATTTTGACTCAGATTTCAGCATGTTTTCCTACAAGGATTTATTATGTAAATGAGTGGATATGAGCAAAATTCATTAGATATTTCATGCATTTTATTAGAAAGAAGAAAACTACTTTTCCTACTTCTAAAAGAAAGCAGGTGGCAGACAGTTTACAATACAAGTCCGTCCATATGTAACAGCAACAAAAGAACCTACATCATCCCAGGCAGTCATTCTCTATTTCCTTATACTATTTGTGACGGAAAAGCAATGTGACAGGCAAGGCTGCAAGCAGAGGAATTGCCCACAAGATGTTCTACAAATTGCAGTAGAAAAAGCTTTTGAAAGGGAAGCAAAATACTGGAGAGCAGAAACAATTCGATATGCAGCACTCTAAATTCAGAAGTGCCAGCAGGCGATGTGCAGTTCCTCAGAGTTTTGAAAAAAATTGTTTGTAAGATTTATTTATTTATTTCCCCATGGAATACATTCTTCCAAAGCAGAATTACTTAGCCCAGCTTCAAAAGGCAACTGAGTCTTGTACTGATGCCTTTATATATCAGATGAAGAAACTGAAAATGTCTTAACGGAGGTTACAGAGATGGAGGGCATCCAGACTTAAAGTGCTTTTCCTCAGTAGCCTGGGAGCACGTGCCCAAACCCAAGGCCGGTGCCCACCCAGCTGCAGGCAGCTCCACAGCACACACCTCCCTGCCCCTGCCTCCCCGGGTGCCTGGCCCTGCAGGGTAGAGCTCTCCATGTGCAGAATGATGGGCATTCTCATCCCCCTACATGTAGGAACCACGCACAACCAACTTGCAATAGTGACACGGGAAGATCAGATTTCCTATTTTTCATATTGATTGCTCGTCCCTCAAAGCCAAGACCAATGCATCTCAGAACACATACAGCTGTAAACTGGGATACATTGAACCCGAGAGCTTTATATGCTAGCTTCCTTTATACTATTAAAGCATTTTGATGTTACTGACAAGTTCTGGTTTATGGGTCAGAACTAGTCTTCTCTACTGCCATTTGCTGCTGTTTCCCAGTGCTCTATGGAGCTGTGACTGCCTTGCTAATGCCACCTGCTTGCTAATGGGCTTTCCAAGGGCTTTTTTCTTTTTCTTGTGCAGCCTCTTTTCACGCCATTGGCCAGCATTTGACAGCTCTGGGTAAGTGCCTGTGTCCTGGCATCTGAAGCACACACTCAGCTGCTGAACAAGTGTGCTCTTCATACTGATGGAGATAAGCTGCTGGCTGATGATTTTGATTTCTTATCTCCCCATTTTGGTTAGAAGTATATTCATCCAGAATCAGAACCTTTTACAGACATTTGTTTTTTTAAGGTGTCTGATTTTACACTTTGGGTAGCTCCAGCTCCCATAGCCATATGTTAGCACTGAGTTTAAAATTCTCACTCTTGTTGTAGTGCTACATTGCTTTCATTTCTATATTTTGCTACATTTCTATTTTCTTCTACAAATACATTTCCTATTTTTAATATGATTTCCTTTTTATTCTCTGTTAGGAGCTATGAATGCTGCCTCCCAGTGTGACTGTTTTGCCTGGCACCTAGGCTTGAAGGATATATTTTTTCAATACGGTTTTAATTTGCTGGACTTTCCTTTTTAACTCATCATTCTTCACAGATTGAGCTAATGGTTGATATTGGTATAATGTCTATGACTCCTATACTATGTCAAGGCCTGTATAGTAAGTTCTCATTCCAATGGTGAAAAGAATAGACATCGATCAACCTCTTTTAGGTTTGGGCCCAAACTTTCTGGAGTTGCAGTACTCCTGCCTGTTTTGGCCAAAAGAAATATTGGCTTTTCTTTAATGTAACGAAAACATCATGTACAACAAAACTAATGCTGCCTTTCCCATTTAGGACTTGGAGATCACTCAAGATAGCTCAGAAAGAGACATATCTCTGTTCTGAGTGTGCAGTTAGGTAGACAGGATGGACTCCTGTCTGAGTTTTCAGGTTGCATTCATTCCAAGCTGTATCTTTTGAATCTTTGGGAAACATGTCAAAACTACTAAGAGACTGACAAATCCTGCACACATCTATGCTCTCTGTTTTTCAGAATTCAGAATTTATCTGTGGGGTTCTCCCATTTGGAAGATGTATATATTTGTCAGCAAATCAATTTAAAAAACCAAAATATTAAATACATTAGCAATGCAAATAAAGTGTATACAAATAGGTTCCTAAGAATGGCAAACTTAATATGTGCTTGCCTTGAGTACTTCACAAGTCTGATGATAATATTGGCAAGGCTAATTTCTTCAGGCACATTCAAACAGATCTTGTGGTCTAGTTTGGTTCCCTGACAGTGGTTTTTCTGCAATATGTAAATGTCCTTCCTTCAGCCACAGTTAAGTCTTTCTTATCCTCTGTCATGGGCTTTTTTTCAGTACTGGACAAAACAAGTCTTGCAGATTCTAGTCACAGCAGAAACAGAAAAAATTAATCATTTTGGTACTACCTCTCAAGACTTTGCGAAGAGATGAGCTTTTCTTATAGCCTCAGTTTCATATTAAGACAAGTATACTGATGGATAGATGATTCGAAAGATTTTTGCTTGTCTTCATGTGCTAGTATAGCCCTAATACTGCCTTGACTTCAACACATAAGGATGCAGACTGGACCATGCATCCAACAGGAGAAGACTCCCCGACATCTGTCTTGCTCATCTGACTCGGGGTATTGCATGTTTATATTTTCCTATGGCTTCATTTTCAATTATTAGTTCAATATAGTACTCAACAAAATAAAACTTTCCAAAAATGCTGGTGAAAAACAGCTAAGTATAATAAAACAGAAGAAAAGGATGAGTTTGAACATTTGTTACTAACAGGATTCCTCATCCATTGTATTCAGGATAATTATATTTGAAACGCCTGTGGAATTGAAGAAAGATTGTTCTCACTTGAGATGCCACATGACATGGTAGGTGCTACAGTGCTTTTTCTACAAGCTGCACATATCTGAGATCTCCCACAGATATTCTACAAAGCCTTTCTCAGTCTACTTAACCTTCATTAGTGCTGTCATCATCCGCCTTCCAGAAAGAAGAAGAAATGCATGAAAATTATTTCATCTTCATTTTATGAATGTATTTCATTGTTCAATCTTAATAAGATAAGAATATTTCCTTGCGAAGAGCACTGCTATGCTCTTCTGGTGCCAAAAAACACCATAATTAAAAAAATAGATTTTTTGATAAACTGGTATAACTGTGCTGTATTTTTTATTTTATTACTGATCCTCTGTGAATCAGTTCGCTCGCCTTTTTAGACTGGGTGATAAGTTAAAAAAAACCTAGAAGGTGAAAGCTTCAGTATCTGTTTGTGAATAACACCATTGAAATATTTTATTTTTTTGAAATAACTTGCAATTGTAGTGTAGATGTAGAACATCATAATATGATTAGTGAAGCAAATGTAATCAACTTACAATGCAAATCTAGAATTCATCTATGATTGCCATAAAATTACCTCCAGTTTCTACACATGTAAATTAGAACAGAATCAACTTATTGTGCCTCACGAATATCATGGGAGCTTACCAATACCATCTTTCTCAACATTATTACACTTGAACAACTTTCCCATGCCAAATTTGTTCTCATCTCTCCCTCCAACATTTTCAAGAATTTGTTGAGCTTCTCTATAAAACTTTGGAGATTCCTGTTATCTGTTAGATCCTAACTGAAGTGTATCTCTTGGGCATTTAAATAGAACAAATGAGATAGCAATTTTTAATAGGTAGAAGTCAGTATAATGTTTTGTCTACCATATGAGTGCACATGTAGGAAGCTCTTTTTATTTGTTTAATTGCAAATGTTCAATCATATGGGAAAAGGGTTTGATGAATTGGAACATTTTCATACAATTATTCTGTGAAAAGATCTCTAGTTGTCACTGAGAATTTTCCAACCTTATGAATGTAGAATAGGTTATCATTTACAGACATGCCTACACCTGCAAGCCCTGTGCCTGAGATTATGTTTCCTGTACTAAGAACATTAAGGGAACTGAGTGGTGTGCTGTGCATTGCATCTTATCCTGAAGGGATAAGAGATGGGCAAGCAACATATATAGGGAATTACTATTTAGAGAAAAGAGAAAAGAGTAAGTTGTCTGTGCACTATTTTCAAAGGTGCATGATGCTTTGAAAATTAAATTTTTTATCTGATACAGGAGCTCTTTCGAGGTTGCAGAAAACATCAATTAAAATGTTATTCACTGTAGTATAACTTCTCTATCTAGATTAAACACTAGTATTAAATCCAGATCTGCAACTGATGTTCTGGTACATATTAATTATACAAGTAGTGGTGACTCTGCACACAGCAGTCTCCTGCAAGCACAGCCTAGCTTACTAAGATGACCACTAAGATGTCAATCTTTAGAAAGTTAGCAATATTATGTTAGAACTCTCCTGTACTGCCTGCTAGAGCAGTTTTCCTCCTGGACATTACTCTTCTGGAATCTCATATATTTCATATAGCTACTCTGTCATGGTTTATATACTGGAACTGGCTTATACATTCAATACTGTTTTCTGCTTTGAGATATTGGAGTTCTGAGAGAACGTATTACCAAAATTGATACAGACAGGTTTCCAAATGTTTAGCCTTCTTATATAAAGTTTTTGAAATAGCCTGAGTTCTTCCATTCTTGTAATTTCCTCTGCACCTTTGTTCCTTTCCTACTTTGCTTAGAGTGAGATTTAGCTGAAAATTGCAATCTTGCTTTTTTTTTTTTTTTTTAAACTTCATCTTTATTGGAATTCATAAACAAAAGAACAAACCCACAAAAGCTCCCTAATAGCCAAGTTATAATGCAGCTTTCCCAACAATGAACAGAAACAGATCCCACTGTTTCATTTATCACGACATTTCCTAGAAGACAATGTACAAAGTTTTATACCCTTTGCCCCTTCAAATCAGTCTTTTCTGGATAGATTCTCTTCTCCTTTTCTGCACTTAAGTCTCTCCTTGAGAATGGTACCTGACTGACAGCATGAAAGCTCAGTTTTCTTTATAAAGACACAGGCAAAGTTTGTGAGTGCCCATAGCAACTTGCACATCATGTCCTTGCAGGCTCAGTAGAGCTCTTCTCCATTCTGGATCAGGCGCAAGTTAAGTTTGCAAGTGACTTTTGACCTGATTAATCTGACAGCTGAAACCCAATTACTATAAATTCAATTGATTTTCATGATACGACACCAATACAATATGAACCATACTGAAACTACCACTTTATTTCAGTAGAGTTGGGGATGCGCTTCTTAATCTCCTTTCACTCTATGTCCAATCTTCATATTATTTTTCTCTGATGCTTCTGGAACAGGAGTAACACCATTTAACATCTCTGTTTCAGAGGAAAGAGAAACACATTCCTACTCTGTTTCCAATGATTCTCGCAGTGTATTACATTACAAACTCCTGCATACATGCACCCACAACAATTCTGGCTCATTGACTTGAAACTACTCAAAGGCTGCTAGACAGCCAGAAGCCCATTTTAGACTTCGGGCAGAGTTCATATAACCAGTGTCACATTCCCTTTAAAAACAGTGTTTTACAGGTGTTTCTCTGTACGCTAGAGATCCCAGATTCAATTTACCTCTTTGGCAAACTGTACAGCCAATCCTTTCCAAAGACTGAGGGCACTTATGAGGTTCAGTGATAATAAATGAAACTCAGACCTCAGCAGAAGCCAAAGCAGAAAAGCTTTGGCAAAAGATATCTGAGAACAAGAGAAACAGTTCTAAAACTCCACTGGGCCACAGCAAGACATATGAGAAACTTTTACTGTATTCTGTTAGCAACAAATTAATAATGCTGTACGTGCCTGTGTTCTACCTGCCCCTGCAGCCTCCCTGCAGGCGGGGACAGTCAGACCCAGGGCAGCTCCGCAGTACCCACAGAAGCCGGCAGGCTCTTACTCTTAGCTTACAAATTGAAAGCTAAAGCAGATTTACACAGCTCACCAAATCCTTATGTAAAAATCTACAGAACAGAAGGAGATCTATTATTAAATATAATCAACTGCATAATCTTATAAACTGTGCAGGGAGGACTTTAAATTACATTTTTTTGTATCAGGCTCTTCATTACTACTTTGGGAAGAGTTAGAAGTTAGAGCTCTCTTTCCGCCTGTTGTCTTTTAATCCTCTCATTCTCAAGTCACTCAGTACAGCATAAGAGCACCATAAACCTAATGCTGTGAAGTTTTATGTCCTTGCAGTTACAAATCCTAAAAGCAGAAGGCACACTTGTTGCTTAATATGTCTCCCTTCTTGAAATTCTCCCCAAGCACATTCCCCTACTCATAGATGAATGCCAGCATTCCTCATCTTCCAATTGCAGAACTCACTGTAAGGTGAGGGCAGATGGATGAAAAAATGAACTATACTGCAAAGCAAACATGTTTATTGCAGCCACAGATACAGGAAAAAATATATATTGTAAAACTGACTCTGTTTCGTTTATTCATCCAGTTTTGTGTTAAGATGAGGTTTTATGAGCTAAGTAATCCAAATTAGGCTACAGAGACAGTTGAAACTGCGTGGAGATTTTAAGGTGTTATATGTAGCTGGGGTTGTATGAACCCCTTGGGCTGGAAACAATTACTGCTGAATGCTATTAATTTTGTAGTGTGCTTCATGTTGAACTGCAGGTGTCATAAAAAAGAACTTGAGATGAGGAGCATGCTTTATTTTGGCATGCACAGTGCATGGCTTGAGTCCCTGGGGATACCAGGATAACTGGGGAGTACTTTAAAAGCAGCTGATTGTAACTGCTGGATATAAAAGCCTGCAAATCTATCTCTTCAAATGTATTTAGTTGCGCTTCCACCTTCTGCTATAGCCAAAGCCCCACCATATCCTCGTCCCTGCAAAGCTGCAACACCAAGTCCAGCTGCTCATGAGAACCCAAGTGCTATTTGCAGAGGAATAACTATGGTCCCAGAGCTTTCACAGCGGGGGTAGCAACTCAAAACCCCCACAACCACTGCTGGGTTTTATAATGGAAAGTTAGTTTGATTCTGCCTCATTCTAGATTTCCCCCTTTTCCCCACAGGCACAGCAGAATACACTCTGGGGGAAAAAAAGCAATCCAGTGTTATGTCTGAAAAACATACAATGGAGAAAATATCATGAGATATTTCCCATGATATTAAGATCAGTGCAAAACATTGCACTAATTGACAAGCAAGATCCTGAAGCCAGTATAGAAAGGTAGCAAGGTAATTTCTGTACTGTTTCTGTACAGTTAAACACTGTATGAAGAGATGAGAAGCCAACCTCATGCAAGTGCTCCATCAAGACAAGCCCAAAGGACAACAGCAAGGCATATGAAATAGTGCACACATACAGTGGGGGAAGAGGAAGCTGCAGTCTTTTATCACATCAAGTTATATGGAATCTTTTTATCTAGCATGAATTAAGATCAAATCTAGGCTGTGAGACATGGTGATCAGAAAGCAGAAAGTAGTAGTGGATCTTTCAGAAGGCCTTTGGGGAAAACTACCTTGAAGTTATCCTACAAGCTATTACCCTAGAAGCGGAGTACCATCTTTTTTTGTGAAACATGATGATATGACCTACCATGGTCCTTTCCCCAGGACCGTTTCCAGTCTGGTCATAAAATATTCTGTCTCCTTAAAGCAAGACTGCAATGTCAGCTGGGTGATTTCTGTGCTAAGCTACTGTGAAGTGTTGCTGTCTTTGCCAGATTTCATCTCAAAATAAGTTGCATTTTTAACACCAAGGAAGCAAAGAGCAACACCTTAGCTTCCTTTGGAGAAGAAAAATCACAGGTTATGTGATTATTACTACCTTTGAATGCATTGCATTTTCACTAATTTTCCTAAATACACATTTATTTCAAGCAATTAAAAAAAAGAAAGACTTAATTCATAATGTATAAAGAATATGGTAATGGTCACTCCAGAGCACATTTTAATAAACCAATTTAGTCACTTCAAAGTCTTTATGGATATATATGTCAGAGATAATTACTGATTTACTGACCTCTTCTTACTGGGAAATCTTCAGGTTGCTTGTAATTTCCATTAGTTTGTTAATTAACTTTACTGAAGAACTTCTTCTGTGACTTATGAAAACCTTATATCCCAGTGACACACTTCCCTGACAATACTTCAGATTTCATATTTAAAACATCGGCTGGGTGAAGCATCATGGCTACTCTCTGAATGGATTGATGTAAACCAGAAATATGGCTTAAAGATGCTACAGGAACAAAAAAGAAATAAGCAAGAGTAAGTGAATAATAGATACCATTAAAGCTTTTCCTTTCTCAGCTGTGCAAACCTTTTCCAAGGCATTATTCCTAAGAGGAAAAGAGGATATTGTAAAGTTTATTGGCTTGCTGTAGTGTTTAAAGCTATTTCATCTTTGACAGTTGTAAAGCACAACTCCTTGGGGAGTAAAAACGTAAATAAAGAGTTTGGATTTAAATCCATCTCTGTTTTCTTTGCCTTTGTGCTTTGACTCTAGAGCGATTGACTCGGGAACTCCATCTCCCCTGCTTATCTCCTAAAACACTTCTAGTTCAAATATCCAAACATCGAGCTAGACTCTCACTACTCACAGTCACTGTGGGACTTGAACTCAGAAGTACTTCAGAAATAAAGTGCATGAAAAATACAAGCATATTCTAAAAGAGCAACACAGAAAACACTTGATGCTATTTACCTAGCTCCTTGTTCCAAAAAGCACATAGTAAAGTCTAAACATGTATCTTCAGCATATTAGAAAAGTTATGAGATCTTGAGCTCCTTGTACATACCCCAAGAAAGAAAAGTATAACACAGTTAAGAATTAGAACAGAAATTACCAAACATTTGTGGACTATAAAAGTAAAACAAAAAAAATCTTTCCAAATAATTTCACAATGCTGCAACAGCTGCCCACTCCTCAAATATCCACCCATGCACAAATACACATCATTTTTGTTTTAGATAAGTAGGTATATGATGCCTGTAGAAGCATAGCACTCGAATGAGCACTATTTCTTCTGTGCTCTTTGATACAAGTTTGATTATCACCATTTTCAACTGCCATCCGTAAATATTGCTTAAACTAATTAACTCAAAAAAAAAAAAAAGCTTTTGTAATTTTAAACTCCTAATAAAAGTATAACAGAACGCAGAATGAGGTACTACAATTGCATTTTCTTGTCTTTTCTGTAACAGACATCCCATTCTTCTCTTGCATCTCACTACAAACAGTTCATTTGAGCATAAAGGAACGGCATACATTTCTCTGTTTGTCAAAGGAGCTCCATTTACATTTCCATGGTGACATACACAGCTCTGTTCTTTGTTACTCAGGAGTGAAATGTGCAGGATCTCTGCCACATACTAGAAATGCCAGTACATGCAATTTTAATTGCAAAAGTCCTTCTCCTCTTTAATTCCATTATTTCTGCCTTGCTCACTTGCCAACTGTCTTGGCTTTACTGACTGTTTCACAACACCCAACTTCTAACTGAGAGGGCAGGAAGCAAAGCCTTCTCCCAGGCGTTTGGTACAGATCCAAATCCTGCCATCCTTACTTTTTACTAAATTCTTGTTCTCACACAATTCCCATTAACCGATGTGAGAATTTCAACTGCACAAGCATGAAGACAGGTTGTGCAGATCCGGCCCAGTGTGTGGAAAGGGCTTTGGTTCTCACCAATGGATTTGTGAGTGGGAACTACTGCATCTGAGCGCAACCTGCAGAATCGGGCTGCAGTGGGGCTATCAGTGCTTTGCTTCAGAAAGAACATTTTCCATCCTTTGACCTGGTAGGTTAGATTATGTTGGCCTACAGAGTGGAAGTCAGAGAGACGCTGCAAACACAGAATCTAATTTTGCATCTCAGTAACAGATCGTCATATTTCTCCATCGAGGCAGTCAGATGTATGGCAATAAATATGGCACTGGAACGGACTGCCCAGGGAGGTGGTGGAGTCACCGACCCTGGGGGTGTTCAAGGAAAGACTGGATGTTGTATTGAGGGACATGGTTTAGTAGGAGCTATTGGGAATAGGTGAACGGTTGGACTGGATGATCTTTTAGGTCTTTTCCAACCTTGGTGATTCTATGATTCTATGATAATAAAAATGTCGTTGGCTTGACTTTCTATGGCTCACTCAGGCCACAGCCTACAAAAAAGAATATCGGGCCAGATTGTCACCTAGTAGAGCTGGCAGAGCCTCAGAAACGAATCCTGACCAGTCTTTTAAAAGTCCCATCATGTTCATTCTTTCAATACAAGCTTTCTTCTTCCTTGCATGGCAAATGCAATGGCCCTTTCTCTATTACAGCCCCATCACTTTCCTGCAGCTTCATAGAAAGTGAGACCTGACTCCTACTGCCAGCCTCAAAAATCAAAGCAATCACCTGCACATTTTAAAGCGTGTTTTATACAAATGCCCTGGGACAAAAACACAAAGGATATAAAATTCTATAAAATAAATATTTAAAAAGCTAAATAAGTCTAATGGATTTTTTTTTTTCATTTTTACCTAAAAATAAAAAGCATTTTTAAGTTGTAAAACACAAAGGTATCACATTTCACAGTTGTGGACACCAATGAATAAATGGATAAGGTCCATTAGGTACTGTCCATAGATGCGGATGAGGAAAAAGCCTTTTAGAAGCTGGAAAATGTCTCTTGATTAAGTGTTCAAAAGGCAGAACCAGGAGATGCAAGCCCTTGGAAGCTGAGATCAAACTTGAAAGTCAAACCTATTATTACTGCAGGTCAATTAGGTTCTTTTCAAACTGGGCTAATACAATAGAAAAAAAATCATCTATGCAGCTATTTTCTAGACCTGATAAGACTATGCTCAAAGGTAACATCAAAGGCTGGTTGCTGGAATATTCACAAATAAAAGAAACTCAGGAACAATCAAATCAAGATTAAAGTTTCCGCAGCTACTTTGAAAATGTCTTCTGCTTTACAGAGACCAAAATACAGCATTGCTTTTTTTTAAGAAAGAATTGTCACAGCCCCTGCATAACCCTTCTCTCCACTGCTCCTGAGAACTCAGCTCCCATCCCTCAGCCTCTCCTCTGGCAAGCTCCTCTCCCTCCATCTGTTCTCATTATTTTTATTTTGGCATGTTAATGCCATGATCTCCTGGCTATGTTGCTGGATGTTTCTCTATTAGCTAGTCAAAGAAGCTCAAAAAAGATATTCTGGAGTACCCCGAGCAATGTACATATAACCTGGATTACATTGCTTCATGAGTGATTGAATTTTAACCAGAAAGGACTGTCGTTCTTTTCTCTGGAGCTCTGTTACCGGTGGGAAGCAGAGATCAGACACCTTTCTAAAGAACATTTTCCTTATCAGTAGCACCCAAGCATTTCAAAAGAAATACTATTAAAAAAAAAAAAAAAAAAAAAAAAAAATCCAACAAAAATAAAACAACAATTTTCATTAATGACTACCTTTTTTGATTTTGCTGAAACCAGCCAAATCTAGGAAAGGGGGAAAATCATCAAAGGTTTTGAATTATCCTTTGCCATCTTCCAAGTCATTGTAGAAAAGTGGTTATCTCGAAGCCTCCTTTTCCTCGCTGCTTGCTTTTCGCAAAAAGGAAAGCAAAACTTTTAGCAGCTTGTTTACTCACAAATTAGCTTTTATGTGTGTGTGAAGGTGACCCATAGGACTTTTCAGTAAAACTGCTCTTGGACACAGGATTATGTACAACTTACTTCCCAGGTATTCTGGTACTGCTGGAATATAAACCTGTCCCTTTCTTTCCAGAGATCAAGACTAGCATAATATAGAATCTTTGCCTCTTACTTCCTTTGATTTATTTCATGTGAATCATAGCTAGCTTTCAATGCAAGGGCATTTGCAGAAAAGGGGCACTCCCATGTGGGTCAGTAGCAGGTGTCATGCAGTGAATGTACATAGGTTCACTCCAAGATGGCCTTGTGCTGTTACTGGATGCCAGGAGCCAGCATGATGACCATGGAAATTCCCACAGCACCAACCTCTTGACACCTGAAAGGAGCAAAACTACTTGAGTTCACCGTCATTCTTGCCTTTTACTCCAGCCGTGTCTCAGCTGTGCATTAGTTCTTGCATCCACCTCATATTCACACTCCTGACCCTTGGTTCCTGCTTCTGCCTCTGGCTTAGCCCTGACATTCCTGTGTCCAACCTTATAGCCATGCTGAGAGCTGCTAAATCTCCACAGAAAATGAGATGGTTCTAAGGCAGGCACTCATACAGAAATCACACAGACTGCTAGAACTCTCTATGGTTTTTTTCACCACAACTTTCTAACAATTCTATAGAAACAGTTCATCTCAAGAACAGTTCTAATTTCACTACCAATTTGATTTTATTTTTATTTGATTATCATCTATTACAAAAATTAAAAATGAAATAGTATATGTTGCTTTTAAAGCTAAATTCTTCTATTATCAGTAATAATATTTATAAAATAAAAAGATGTCTCTGAAGTGCTTTGCTTAAAATAAATCTGCGTTTTCCAGTGGGAAACTGCTCTATCATATTTTTCTTTTTTACTAGCTTTAATTTTGATCAGGCTTAGTTCTGTGGCAGAATTCAGAGATACCTGATGGATGTTCTCAATTATATCCAATACCTGTAGCTACAAAAGGTCATGCTGGCAGTCAGGAATAATCAGCACTTAAAGATGCCTGGATGTAGGAAATAAATGCATTACACTCTCTTGAGCAGTTAGACGATGGATGATTCTTCTTATGCTCCCTTATTGTGCAGATCTGCAAGTGTCTGCTTAAATAGCAGTCATGCAAAACCACCTTTATACTGGATATTGCAGATACAAGCTCTGTATACAGACATGAACAGTCTTAATATTGCAGTACCTTAAGTTTTATGACTTGGCAAGAGGATAAGTAAAGTGGAAAGCTGTAAAAATAAAAACTTTCAGCTCCACTAGGCCAAAAACAGGTATCTCAACTATCAGAAATAAAGCTGGTGGTTCACATAACTAAAAATCTTACCCTCCCAAAGGCTTCTTCCCCTCTCCCTGCACCAAATTGACTAAAGGTGATATGATGCCAAGGGAGACGACTGTGAAACATGAGTGTTATCAGTTTGCTGAAGTGACTCATCTTCACATCTTTTAATCAAATCTAGATTTTACTTTCTCTAATTTCTTCCAGAAAGGCTTCTGAACAGAAGGTCATAGCCTCAGGCCCTCTCAAGTTAGGACAGAAATAATGATTTTAAGGAAAGCATTTCTGCAGAGATTTATCAAGTGCAGCAATTACTTTCATGATGTGAGGCATGCTTGTCCTCAGCAGTTTGCAATGGTAGAAGGGTTTCTGAATGTCCAGTCACTGTTGTGGCTGAAGGTTAAATCTGGTCAAGGATATTTGGTAGGTAACATTTTCACTAGAAATGTTTCTGAAGTTGGCTGTGGACTGTGAGCAGGAAAAACCCATGCAGTAAACTGCTCAGTGGCTGAAACATTCAGCGGTGACCCAGATTATAGCTCTGCTTTGGATTATGCAGAACAGGGATAATATTTCAGGTAAGTGTCCCCATCAGCCCCATAGGACAACTGTTTTCCTTTACTTTATAAATATTTATTGGGTTAGAGAAAGGAGGATGGACACAACAGATCAGTTTTTAGGGTAGAGATGAGTCTATCAAATCTGTTCTCAGATATTATTTCTTTCTCCAGTAACTAAACCTGAACTGTGATTCTGTAACAGAACAGTCTTGGACCAAAACTAAAACACATTCAGGTCTGACTGTGGTACGAACATACAGAATAGATATGGCACTTGGTCCTGGCAGTGTCCCATATGCACCACAACACAGAGACTGGTAGCAAAGCTGAGATAGTTGAATTTATCTCTGAATGGATATGTACTGGGAATGACAGGAGGCAGCAGATGTAGGACATGATAGGGCCCAGTGCAAGGTAGCAGTCTGGTCCTGGTGCTACAATTGAAGTCTGCCTGATTTGTCCTACTTTGGGCCTGAGACAGCTCAGGATGTGAGGAGCCATAACAATGGCCTTTAGTATTCTGTTGGCTATGCTAAGTAGGAACTTGATAAAGAACTTACAAGTACTGAAAGTGTCCCATGTGAAAACTGGCTTTAAAAAAGATGAAGGAAAAATGATCAGTACTTTCACAACTGAGGTAACGAAAGCTCCACAGAGCCTAAAATGTTGTAAATAGAGGGAGAAAAAATATTTTCAAGGCAGATTTTATATTTATTTGATGACTCCATTTGGTATCAGAAAATTAGAAAATGTGATGCCATCTGTAGAAAACCTGTAACAATGATTTTCACAACTGTTTATTGTGCACAACAATTTTAAATTAGATTCCAACATTATTTAAGCTACAATGGGATGAGAGAATCTAAAATCAGATCATTGACAGCAGTGGAAGTAACAAAAGGCAGTCAGAAGCATTACTGACCCCATAAACCTTTAGTAGAAGAATTCCGTAGCATTTAGATTCTGTTTTCATGTATATGTTTAAGATAAAATTATTCCAGTTGGGTAATAAATGCACCTTTCCAATTGAAAAGTCAATATGTAACATCTATTGTGTTCTGGTTTGTAGAGCATGTCTCGTTCAGATAATAGTGATGTAGACCTATCTAGTTGCAGAAATATATGGAAGAAACATTGAATATGTGCAAGAAATCAAGAGCACATAATTTACAGCACTAGACTTACACTCTCCTATCTGCAGACTTAAGATAGCATCTTGGCTCTCTTTGATGGAAGGGCAGCATAAGACTCCTTTGTATTAGTGCACAGAAGCTTTTTATTTTATCATTTTATCATTTTTATTACTTTAATTTAGCTTTTTATGTTATTTTCTTTTAGTCTACCTATCAAACAATTTGAAGACTATCATTACCTAGTTTCAAGCCCTCATCATTTCATCAACATGATAGATTTTGCACTTTTAATCTCACAGTTCTCCCATTGTCTCCTCTCAGACTGTGGGCAACAGTGCCTTCATATCTCTTACTTTGTAGATTTAAATCCCTAAGTGAAATTAACTACGATTTGAGTTATGATTATTAGGACTCTAATAATACCATAGAGTCCAATTCTGCTGTTGCCCAAGTGTAGCTTTTACATTGGATTTAGACCAACAGAACAAAACATGTTATTGCTGAGGCAATGAAAGCATGTTAATTGAGATTTGCAACACCATACTGGGGAGGGAAATGTTATTATTTCTGTTTTACACATGAGGAAACAAACATGGGCAGACAAGGACATTCATTGAGTTGGTCTCAGTTCCATTCCAGTTGTTTTAAAATCAGGAAAATTAGGCTGAAGTTCTTCCAGGCAATACGTTCTGTTGAGACATCTATTACTGATTTTTGCAACTATCCCAATATGCTTTAATAAAGCAAAAACATTTCAGATCAGCCAAATGTTGTACCTGTTGTTTTTTTTTTTCATTTTTTATTAACCTATATGTACACACACGCATATAAGATACACTTTTCTTTGTATTTAAATGGCTTTTTAACTTAATTTTTTTCTGAAATGGGAACAGAGCTTTGAGCTCACAGAACAAAGAAGGAAAGAAACAAGGCAATGGTAAAGTGCACAATTCAATTTTTACCCAATGTTTTTGAGAATAACAGCACAATATTAAGATAAATGTCTAAAATAAGAGTGAGAAATATATCCTTGAATGTATGGAAGGAGGCAGGATTACAGTTGAAAGCACGTTGCTAAGATGGCTGTAGCAGACTTTTTTCTTTTTCCTTATATATGTGTGTGTGAGAGAAACTTAAAATAAGCAAGTGACCCATTGCATCATGCATTACCCTTGCTAATGTCTCAGTGCTATTACTCCTACTGGTATAAATCATTCACTGTCCTTACACACACTTCAAGCATGAATGTAATTACCTGGTAGATCACTAAAAATAATTAAAATGTAAGGAGCTGATTAATTTGAGATATTCTTATATGATCTCCTATGAAAAATCATTCTCTCTGCTCAAAGACAGAGGTGGAATATCAGAGCTCATAAAAATATTGTTACAATTTTGGATGGAAAAGTGCTCCCCTAATGTAAAACTAACTGATAGGAAACGTAATGATAGTCCTTACTAATCCTGAAAGTCAGTTACATACTTTGATGAACACAACCACGGCAATACAGAAGATGGAACCCAAAATGACTTTCTGAGGTCATCTAATCCAACTGCTTCTGGGAGGCAAGATGAATTAGACCTAAACTACTGCTGACAAATTCTTGGAAGCTTCAGTGCTGGAGATTTGAATCCCAGGACCCTCTATAGCCTGATCTCAAATCACACAACTGCTTCCTTCCCATTACGTCATGCACATTCTCAAAGCTGGTGTTACAGAAGAATCCTACTAATGATGCATATGTTGTTCTACAGTTTTTAATATGATTTTTCAAATCATATTAATTTTATTTATTTATTTACTTATTAATTTCAAATGCAGAGAGCATTTATTCTCTGCCTCTGTATGCTGAGCAGAACTGCTGAAAGCAAGTTTTGTGCTTGAAAAACTTTGTCAATAAAAAGCTTGTTTAATTTCTTCTATTCGTTGCTGATCTCCATTCCTCTGAGAAGCTGAATCAAAGAAAACAACCTGGAAACAGTATAGCACTAAAAGCTCTCAAGTAATCATGAACACACTACAAGCACTGCACAAGAACTCAGGCATTTCCTTGGGACATGATAGGTAGATAGACAGATGGACAGATAGGCAGGCAGAAGAATTTTCTTCCAGAAAAGATGACACAAAAACTATAAATAGGGTGATTGCACATCAGAGCACTAACATGCAAGACCAAATTAAAAGCTCATATCACCTGAGGATAACTTCAGGAATTAGGTCTATATTAAATATATATTTAAAAAATAAAATAAAATAAAATAAAAGAAGCAGAAAGTGCAGAAATCTGCAGTTTTCACCCCAAATGCTCTTTTGGCAATCAGAAATTCAGTAACAGCTTAAATGGTTTAAAGGGATATGAAGCCTCTTTTTTCAAAGTATCCCTCAGATAATTATATAAAATATCAACTGCTTTATAAGGTCAGTCAAGACTCAAAGTATATCTGAGTATTTCCTGCATGCCAATGACACTACAAACAATGCATATGAATAATGTTACCTGGGGGAAAGAAAAGCAAAATAAAAAGGGCCCACAAATGGCATTCAGCAGTTGCAAAGATAATTTCTCAGACAAATGGCATTAGCTAAATAGTAACGTAATATAGAAAAATAAAATTTGTAAAACCAGTTCTAAATCCCAAGTGAGGAGGAAAAGATCACAGATAACCGCATCGTGGAAATAAAGAAGTTTGTGAACAGGAAAATAGAGACATCAGTTAGGTTGTTTGTTCACACATCACTAGCTGAGAAGCTTGAACTCTACATATTGATGCAAAATGAGGCAAACCATGCAATTGTACCCAAATTGCCCTAGATTTACATTGTTAAACACTCATAAATTCAAAGCAATCATCCTCAAATGAAATAAAATGGCACTTGGAACCCTCCCACGTGCATTAGATTTACACAAGCAACTTTTGCTATTTGTACTGCAAGCCTGAGAGGCGATTTCATCAACCTAGGAGACAATCCCTCCCTGTCATCCCCTGATGTATACAGCACTGTTGTATTGCCAGTGAGAGAAGTGATGAATATGGCTAGCTCTGTATTTCCTTCAATAAATTTGTTGGTGCCCATGATATTGCCAGACAGTGTCTGCATTCTGGTTACTCTTCACTGCAGCAGTACATCCTAAATTCAAGACAAAGCTGGATAACCTTTAGAGTAATAATTATCTGCATCAGACCTCTAGTCCTACACTGAACTCGCTTACGACACAGGGATAAATTAAACTCTCTATCTTCATGGAATTACTTCTGAGTTTTTCCAATGAGCAATCAGATCTAGGAACTAAGACTTACTGATAAAATCAAATATACGAAGCTGCTGCAAAAGCTATTTCACTACCACCTTCTGAACTGCCAGTGGAATAAAAGGAATGGTATAGATTGGATTAAAACTCACTACATTTGGTCAGACTGTCCAAGCTTTCTTAATTCTAAAAGTAATTGCACTGTATTCTAGCGAGCTCAGAGCTGACCTTGAGTGAAAAGAAATGTTCTACAGAAGGATGATTAGCCTTCGAAACTGATACAGCAAGCTTGAGGCAAACCATCAAAAGAGAGTGAAGTAGTCCAATCTTTTTTGTTTGCAGAAATGTAGAGATGAGAATCTTAATTTTATGGCAATAAAAAGCAATAAATATCTACAAGCACTGTGTGCTTGACAGTGCACTGAACCAAATGAATTATGGGGTAGGAACAGCAAGGAGGAGCCCCATGTAGTTGGGGGAAGGATGAGACCCAAAGAACACAACCAGAAGGGAGGGAGGAAGGGAGGGGGCATCAGCTCTCCCAGAGCTGTCTTTATGTGGGGTCATCGATTCTAAAAATCCTGTGTGTCAGCAGCAAGGATGCAGAACTTAAAGCAGCACTGAGCCCTGGGCAGCTGATAAATACCACAGGAAAAGCAAGAAAAGGGAGAGAAACCTTTAGTCATTCTACTATGAGGATTAACTGAATGAAAAAGAAAAAAGAGCAAATCACTGAGATGAGGATTAAGTAAGTCTTATACCAATGTACCCAATACCAATGTAAGGTGTATTGTGCAAGAAGGAAAATTAATATAATGTGAGATTCAACAAATCATTAAACATTCACGCTGGATGTTCCAACACATCAGCATAAATTTCAAAATCACCCATAATGAAAAGTCTTTATGAATAAAGAATCAAATCAGGAGTCAGCTTTGGCCGTTAGGTAACAAACCAGAGTGAATGGTTGGTTGGTGACAGAAAACCCAAATGGCATGAGCTAAAAAGTATGTTGAAGGAAGAACAGTTTAAAAGCTAATGGGTGAAAAAACGCAGTGGCAAAAGTAGTTCAGACAAACAGAAGAAGACCATTAAATACGGGCAGACAGATCTCCATGGAGAGCATAGATCACCAGGAATGTCTTTTTTATCTGGAACATACGGTGCTAATTTCTTTGTACTTGGAACGAGTACAGAAAATTCAATTAAATTGGCTGAACTTGGATGTGTCTTTAGCAATGCTTCCAAGATGTTACTGTTATTTCATATTCCTCAGTAGACAACATTGCAGGTGTCAGACGTCATGGGGGTGCTCAGAAGAAATTACCTCTTGGTTTAAATAAAGGTAAAAAAGAAGCCTGATGATCAAGCTGTTCTCTTATCAAAGGAATTTGAAAATAAATCACTTTCTTCTGATTCTGTGGCCACTTCCAACAGCAGAGGGCTCTCTGGGGCAGATAGTCTCACTGGGACTGATGCCCTGGAGACCAAGCAACCCTTATCACTGATGAATATTGACCCCAAAGTAAGCTGCTTAGTCACAAGTATTTCTGAGATGTAATAAATGTACTGATCTGGCATTTTTCATGCAGAGAATCCACTGGAAAGACCCTTCCAGAGTGACAAGGATCAAATGTGCTGTCTGGTTCCAGGAAGGAATATCAACCTATCGTTCTTACCCAGGTGCTGGGATGCACACCCTTCCAGCTGATGCAATACATATTTCCACATCAAGAGAGCTGCATTTGGCTCAGGCATTGCGCTAGATAAAACAGATCTGCCAAACATTTTCAAAAGCATACATACACTTGAAAAAGGAAAAGTATTTTGTTTTAGGAACTTCACAAAACTTTGTATTTCTTTAATTTTGATACTTTTGGAGCCAAAGAATGAGTCTTTACAGAGCTAAAGTGTTAGTGTTAACTAAAAAAGTGTTAACTAAAGAGTTAGTAGATGGTCATTACCAAAATTAAAGCCAGCAGCAACTTTAGCTGGATAATTTTACTCCTGTAAGTAGTTACAGCTGATTGATTCAGGTTCATAAAATGGAGAGATACATTCATACTTGACTGTAGTGAGTCTGCAGTGAGTCTGCAGTGATGTCTTAACCAGGTCTATTAGTAACTAATGATTCACTTATTAATTATTAGTCCCAGACTTGGGATAGTAACTGGACAGTTGTGTCTGTGTTCAGATAGATACATGGGGAACTATCAACACAAGTAGTAAACAACCTGTAATGCAATCTGACTGAAAACCAGCCAGTAGGCTTTGCTTTACATTTCTTTATATCTCTAAGCAGTAATTCTGTATCATAAATACTGCTGCTGTTGTAACTGCATCTCCTGGAGCTGAAGCAGATCTACAAATATCCTTTTTCTGATATTCTACTTCAGATACGCTCATACGTTGTAATCCGTGTTTTTCATGGCAATATTTTGTAAGTTCGCAATGAAATATTTGTGTTTGTTTTTAGAATAACAAAGAAAAGCATTTTCTGAATTTGCCCTAAAAATGTCTGCTCCCTTTCCTCCATTTTTACTTTGAATGACAAAGAAAAAACAATTTATTGTAACTCAGTCTAACCTCATACAGTCATGTCTACAGAAAAAGGTATTATCCTATGGGATAAGAGAAAGACTTTAGATCTTTTTAGAAGTAGTATTTCAAAAGCTAAGTACAGCTGGAAACAGACATTTTTTTTTGTAATAAGTGTTGGTCTTTGGTAACAAAGCTTTGCTCCAGTGATAAAAGACTCCCAAACAGTACTTTAATTGAAACTTTTTATCTGAATGTTGCCTGAACCTCTGCTAAATGCTACTCTCTTGCTTCTCTTGCTTCAATTCAAATTTTCTTAATCTTCATTTTCACGTTGAATATTGGTACACTGTCTGCCTCATTATGCTAAAGAAAGATGAAGTGAGCTATTAACATGCTGAACAGCCTACGAGATGTTATGATATAGAATGTCACTCATTTTTATGAGTTGGCTGTCAGTGTGTGCAGCAATAAAGTTATAATTTCTCACTGACAATATGTGATGTCTGGAGTCACTGCACAATCCTTATTAAAATTTCAATAATTGTAAATCAAAGAAAAGCAAATACAACTTTTATGAAATGGTCGCTTCTGAAAGTCATGGAGTACAAACTGGTGGAATGCAAAACCAAAACATTATTCCTGTGGTGCTCTAAGTCATCATCATCATCCTGCAGTTTCTCTTTTTCTCATGCACAAGGCAGGGCGTGCTTGGCAATGTGCACTATAACATTTTCAGGAGTGTTATTCTTCTCTTGCTGTCAGTTCAGCAACGGTGAAGTATTGCTTGGTTTTAGCTCTTCACTGACTATACCTTTACGTGGCTCTGAAAGCCATCAGAATATTTCTGGAAATGTTTACTGGAACTGCTTATTACAGCTCCTCATCAGTAAAATCAGGTATCTCTGGAAGCAGTTATAAGGCTTGGACAGTGAGAAAAGTTAGAAGAGGTTTCAGACAGCTGATATGCACACACCCCCGGGCAGGGGTTTCAAAGCATTGCTCATGGCTCTACACAGCTGTGGAAAATGGCAGGGATGAATTTATGGCAGGGTTTTTAAAGTGTCTCAGAAGTTTGAACTACTATTGGACAGTACACAGGGAAATGAATCTCAAATTCCAAGTAAATATCTCCTGCATACATATAGCTGTGTAAAAGGCTACATATTCTTTTTACTGCTTTTATTATTACTTTAAGTCAGAAATGTAAGAAGTCTCTATCACTGTCCAAAACACAGTGATCTTTCATTTTTAGCTGGAGATATCCCAGATGCTCAGAAGTTAAAGTTGTTATAAAACATGCCCTCAAAATAACAACTTTTTGGAGTTCCTAGACACAGATCAAAGTGTCCCAGTCACTGAAGTCACAGCACAAGGTCTTGATGTAGTGGCACTGGAACTGTAACATTTCTCCTTGCTATTTTCAGTTCCAAGTGGTGACTTCTTGCGAATCGACACATGACAAGCTGAATAAATGCATTAATCATATCTTTATCAACACTGTACATAGGATAAATAACTGGATAAGTTTATGAACTTCCTTCAGGGGCTTTTAAGTATCTAGAGCTAGTCAGACTGCTGAGATGGTATATAGGTATGACACAAATGTTGTGTAGCCACTGCTCTGTCCAAACGTCAGGAATGTCTGCACTACAGAGATGTATGCCAACTGGCGAAAGTATGCTTTGATAACTTAACAGGCAACGTTGCTCTATAGCTAATATTTGGGTTATTGTTCATTATCCAATAGTTTACTCAAATATATTTCACAGCTGCATCTGTCACGTTTTGGAAGTGTTAACTAATACCTCATTCCTAACTGTATTTCTCTTCTAAATTGACTAACTCTACCACGGCTAAAATTTACAGCATAACAGCAACACTCACATGTCAGATGTGATATATATCCGTCAGTGTCAAATTTCCAGCACATCAGCATCTCAGATGTACTTCCTCTAGACAGAACAGGCAGCATGTGTCCACGTACAGACAAACTATTGCAAAACTCAATGTGTCCTCATTAATAGAAACATTTGTGCAGAATTCAAGCAATTATATTGGAAAAGGTGTCCCTTCATGTCAGCTGTGTATCAAGGAATGTGTTCCGGTTCTCCCAAATTTGATTTACTACCACAAGTGTCCTACCATTACTGAAAAAGTTTTATAGCTACTAGAATAAGTCAATGGACGGCTGTCCATGTCTGTCAGAAAGTTCTCCACTGAAAAAAAAGTCACAATTGACCAAACTAGGCAAAGAAAATAGACTCTACAAGGGGCTTTGTAATGTTCCCCCTGGATATAAGGGAGAAATTCTTTACTATGAGAGGGGTGAGGTGCTGGAACAGGCTGCTCAGAGAAGTTGTGGTTGCCCCGTCCCTGGAGGTGTTCAAGGCCAGACTGGATGGGGCTCTGGGGAGCCTGGTCTAGTATTAAATGGGGAGGTTGGTGGCCCTGCATGTGGCAGGGGGGTTGGAGATTCATGATCCTTGAGGTCCCTTCCAACCCTGGCCATTCTGTGATTCTGTGATTCTGTTTTATCTCCTCATACACCCAGACTATCATACAGAAGATTCTCACCTACATATCAAGACAAAATAAGAAACCTAATGTTATGGTGAGATAAGACTTTCAGAGAAATCTAAGAAAATCTGGTGCACAATCCTTGATGTGTACCAGTTATAAAAATATTCTGTTTTAAAGATATCAGCTGAAGATAACTGTTCTAATGAGAGATGTGACAACTTTTAGTGCTTCAGTGGCAGCCAAAAGATCAAACATCTTCTGTCACCTGAAACAGCTGGGAAGCTACACACAGTCTGATTTGCTTTGATATATTTGATAGATTATCATTTGAAACAAAATACCTGAAAGCCCACTCTAATTAAGAAAAAAACCAATAGGTGAAGAGTCAAGCTTTGATGCAGAACGATACACTGATGTTTGTACTGACATTTTGATATTTGGCAATACATAAACTGTGTAAATCATCCAGAATATCTGACTCTTATGCTTTCTGTTTATGTTCCTTCTTGGAAAAGATTTTTGGACAAAATTTTAGTGATCTCATTGTTTTTATGATGCTGTTTTTCAAAGCATTTTTAAAAGAGATTTACTTACTGCGAAAAGACCTTGGAATGACAGAAATATTTACGATAACAAATTCTTTAAAGCATGAAACAGATCTAAAATCATTTTCCTGTATACCAGTCTGTCATTATTTTATGATCTGATATTTTCTGAATTGCCAAGGTTAGAAACAAATGCTTCTGTGTGGTTGAAACACTGGAAATCCTGTAATCCCAGCTGTGTTATGCAATATAATAAATGTGTCAAACCCAGGTATTAGTGGGGATATTCAATTTAGGACCCGTCATAGATCTGAGAGGGGGAAAGATGCATCTGCCTTAGGCCTGTGGCATGTATAATTTGGTGGGGAAAATTACATATTTTAAGAAGAAACTAAAGAATATTGCAGTTTCACATTTCTATCCTTTGTAAAGAAGGCTGAAATACAGACCACAGAATCAGGAAAGCCAGTGGGAAAAGTGAAGAGGAAAGACTGCTTATTTTAGGTCTCTATACATTATGCCATAACTATTGGAATTAAGTCCATTATACCCTCAGACCCTCAGCATTTATATATATATATATATATATTTATATATATATATATTTATATATATATATATATATATATATGGGGGGCATACATACACACTCTCATACCCTAATGTATTTATTCAATCAGAAGACTTCCTCTGATGTTACCAAAACCAGTCACAAAATTACAGTGTAGCTCACTTGGTATAGCATGACCTATTTAACAGCAAAATTACTTGGGCTTAATGTGGATATTTTACATTCAGTTCAGTAAAAGCTACCTGAGAGTACAAACACACTAAGGCACACACACTGAAACAGAGAGGAAGCTTTAGCTTTGTAACTCTGCAGTTCCCATTATTCCTTCTGCTGTGCCTCTATGCTACCTGCAGAAGCCATCTGCCACCTCAGGTTAGGCACATCTGCAGCCAACATCTCAGCAAACAGTGCAGTGCTAATGACTGACACTCAAAGCATGGCGCTGTGATATTTTTCCTTGTTTCTCAACCTACTTCCCAAACACTTATTTGATTATAAATTGGTGCATGTCTAGATACAGAGGGTTAATTTTAATTTTAATAGATTAAAACCAGACCTAATATATTGGACTTACAGTAACGTGTACCTTTTATGACTCCTCAGTTCAGTAACGAACGAGCATCTTACAAGTTGTATCAGCATAATTAGTTTGGTCTTTTAACAGAGAACACCAAATCTTTGTTGTTCTCAGCATTTAAGCTATCAAAGAGAAATCATGTATACAACAGCTAAACCTTTTCAGACTGAAGTACTTAGTATTCTTCCATTTAGCAGCACGTTATGAAGTTTCATTTAAAAGGCGTAATTTTACCAATTAGCTCATCCTGCTCAAACACACACATACCGTTGGGAAATATAAAAAAGGTTTATTAAATCAAAAGATATGGCTGCACTTCAACTAGCACATGGGCATTAGAGATCAAATATTCCCTATAGATTAATCCCCATGGCATCACAGGCTGATTTGGCTTGCCAGTATTACATTAGTAAACCATCTAATCCAATTTAGAACAGGCCAGGAATGTTCCATCCATTACAGTATTTCTAGTGTCATTAGAAGCAGACTGATCGAATAAGCATCTTAAATCAGCCTGCAGCATGCAAGTAAATCACCGTGACTTACCCAATGAGATTTTTTTTTTTTTTCAAATGAAGAGTTTTGCAAATTAAGAATAAGAAAAGAAAAAAAAAAGAGACATCTCATAAGATGGAAGCTCTCTATGATTTTCATTTCTTAACACTTTCAGGCAGCAAAATTTCAGTGCGCATGATTATGCACTCTGTAAAGCAGCAGTACAATACACCAGGGGTTTAAAGACATGAGAAACTCCTTATTCTTTAGCAAGCTTATTCTTATGAAAAGCAATGGAAAAAATACCACAGTAAAGAATAATAAACAAAGTAGGCTGATCAAGGGCAGAGGTAGATACTACTCTCACTAAGAAAATCTGCTGTATAAAATAAGAGTAGCCATAGTAATAAAATCCATCAATCAAATATATAACAAAGGTTTGTTCTGATAGAAAGGATTAAAAGAGCCCAAACTTTATATCCGCACAAGATGAAAAACACTCAAGTGCATTACAAAAGTAATATTTTCACTCCAAACTGATATACCTGAAAGGAAAACAGTTCTTCAATAGAGTAGTAAATATATGAATAAAATTTTGGCAATAGTTCATTGAGATGATGCAGCTATCAAAAAAATTTCAGAAAAGGGCTAAGCTGCAGTTTTGAAAAGGCAGGTGTCAAACTGAATAAAATCATCCAAATAGCATGCAACCTTTGCAGCTCTCTGAGACCTATCACGTTCCACTGACCAGACTACACAGGGCTCAGTCGCACCATTTAAGCAATCAGCCATCAAGAAGAAACACTGCTCTGATGCACAAGTTGGTGAACACCTGTTCCTATGCTCTTGTGTATGTGAGTGATTCACCTTTGTTTAACTGCTCTGCTGTCAGTCAGACAGCTCCTAACACTGACTGGATTTCCAGCATGGCTTTGTTAGAAAAAAAAAGCTGTATTGGTTCTTTATATACCGCTACAGAAAAAGTAACAGCTACCCAGAAATGCAGAAATGCAGGAATTGTTTTCACCGCAAATTGTCGTACATATGGAACAAAGACAGTTTTGCAATGAAATCATGCACAGATCCAGGACATGACTAATCCTAGCAAAGTGTATTAATGTTTTAAGCTTGCAAGTTTTCATTCCTTTAATGAAAACAGATCTCCTTCACTTTTGAAGGAACACAAACACCTTCTGTGAGAGAAAGAGTTGAAGACAATTTTCAACATGATTTACACAGAATTCCACTCAAATTTCACTTCAAAAATTAAATCCTTTCACAGTGCTATACTGAAAAGATCCAAGTCTCAAATTAAATCCATCTGAGAGAAATAAAATAGGAGAAATCCTAACAAACCCAGTAATCCATCCTTACACACAACAAGCTTGCAGCAAGTCTCTGCTCTTGTTCTTTCATGTCCTTTTGATCCCAACAGGCCTGGCCCTTGCAAACCCTTCTCAGTAGGATATGAAAAACCACATTCAGACAGCTAGAGCTTGGAAAATCCATTCTATCCTTTACTTACACCAGTGCCAAACGTTATTATTGTTATTAATAGAACAAACACAGATTGCAGCAGTAAATCATACTTCTCCCAGAGCTGATTACCTGTCAAATGTTTATCATCAGTGTAAATGACTAATGTACCTGATTAACAAAATCCAAAAGCTTGCTATAAGGAAAAAAAGCCTTAGCGTTGCAATTTCTTTGATGAACTTCCATTCTGTTCCAGGGCAGAATATGCCAGATCTACCAGTTCGATTTCTGAATAAAAGTACAAATGCTTTGTACATTTTTAAGCAGGGAGTAAGCACTGGATTGAATTATGGCCACATGTTGCTTTGCTCTACCACATGGTGATTAGGAGAGCCACACTTTGTTCCTTCTCCTTTTCCTTTTATTAGTGTTAGGCATTAGCCTGAGAGGGCCGACAGGGAGACAGAGGGAAAGAGGTTCTTTTGATGGACAATGCTGCCTGCCACTAACAAGACTTACCTATAGCCATATAGGGAAGTCATAGCAGTGACTTTCTGGGCAATGAATGACCAACCTAATGCATCAGGTAAATGCCCAGAGAGTAAATGAATGAACCCAGACTTACGTGTTCAGCCTTTAATCATTAGAATTAATGTATAGTAACTCAATTGAGTGCTTACCCGTAAGATGGATCCTCCCAGCTGTTGATGCAGTTTATAAGAGTTGCTGTTGGTTCTCAGTATCTTCAAAATTCAAGTTCAAAATGACACAAGGTGGGGCATCTGCAAAGAAAAAGCACTAATTCACCACTAACATTTTTGAAGAAGAGATATTTCCTGGTATAGAAGCAAGTTACACTCCACAGCAAGTGTTTACAATTCTTGCAAAGGAGATGATATAGAGATAAATCTAAATTTTCTTCTGACACGACCTCTTCTAAGTGAAAGAGAGAATGCCAGAACAGGGTTTTGTCCCGTGTCTATAGTACCAAGAAAATTTTCACATACTGACAGATTTTATATACAGCATATTGAAAGGAAAAACTAAACGTTGCCGTGACTGAGATTACATCTTCCAATCTTCGAAAGACATTTGCTTCCCAAGGGAGAGAGTTAAACAGAGGCAAAGGTTACAATTCTATACACATATGTGCTGAATTTCACTTGTAACGAAGAGTATTTTTGCTTACTACAGATGCAGCATCTCAAAGGAGCCAAGGTGTACCTGTGGGATGATTCAATTGCTCTTCTACAATTTTGCAAGCTCCTACAAATTCAAACTAGAAGTTGTACTGAAAAGGTTATGCTGGGTAAGTGCAAGGGGAGCACACACAGACACCTTTGGGTCAGCAAGGCAATTTCCTGGGGCAATGCACTGATCAATGCACTGAACCGAAATTTCTGCAGGATAAAGGTTTGTGACGGAAAACCTTGTGTTAGATGCCCATAATTGTGACAAAGTCATTGCATATTCTGCTCAATGCTTTTTCTGTTTCAGCACTTTGTTGCCGTACAAAGAAGATCCAGCAACCTCTTAAATGTGGTTGGTAACTCGAAGTACATTTGGATAATCAGCCAGAGAGAAAGGCTCTGTTCTCTATGTTTTACTGCCTATCTATGAAGTGATAGAAAAATTAATTAATGCACATTTGCCATCTTTCCAAGGTTTTCTCTTGGAAAAAAAATAAAAATGAGAGAGAAAGAAAGGAAAAGAAAAGCTTGAAATATTTTCTTTTAGCATTAGTCATTAGTAGTTTGTATTAGAGAGGCTTAAAATCACTTAAAATCTGTCATGTCTTTATCCAAGTAGGCAGTTTAAATCTGTATACCATTAACTTTTTAAACTATAGTAATGTAAGCATCTATTTTATCTCAAAATTGACTCTGCAGAGCTGTCAAATATGCTTTTCCTCTGTGCTAAACATAATAAGAAAAATGTTACAAGCCAAAGCATTTGCTGTTATTTACAAAGCACTTTGTGCTAGAGACCATGCAGAAGGAAAGTAGACTAAGGCTCAGACACAACTCAGCCCTGGTAACATAATGCACTAATCCTGGTTACAAAGGGAATTCACAGGAGACAGAAGACCAAAGGGCAAGACACCTAAATGAATGAATAGGGAATGCTGAGCAGAAAATTGCTTCTGAAGCCCTGCCTCTCTCTGAACATTTACTCCATATATCAAGGTACCAGCAAGGACTATCTGAGCTCACACTCTGTGAGTCGTGAGTGCATTGCTTCACTTGCATTAAGCAGCTCTGCAGAGAAGTGTCATTGCTATGCTTTTTTCTAGACTTAAGCTTTTGTCAGCATAGTTAGCGTTCTGCCCAGGTGCCCACTTCATCAAGTCCTCTACAATTTTCTCTCTGCCTAAACTTAAGAAAACATTTTGTACAGTGGCACAGATCCTGTTAGAGGGGTGAAGGCAGCAGTGTGGATGCTGGTTGGATTTCCATTGACAGTGTGGTTTTCATCTTCCTCACCCTGGAAAAGGCCAAGGGAATAATCCCACACTTCCTGGAGCAATACTCCCAGCTGCTCAAATGATGAACAGAAACTAGGAACAGCCATAGCAGAGAAAAATTTCTATGCCAGTGGCTATCACTTGCTAAACTCAGTGATGCTCCTGCATGCTTGTACTCTGCACAGCTCTTCATCTGGAACAGTCAAGTGCAAGAACACCTTATGTGCCCTTCCAGAATGGCTGCAGAGAGAGGAAGTGCTCAGCTCAACCAAAATGGGCAAACTGCCTTTCAGATTGTGCCAAGGTTCCTAAGGCATTGAAGAGGCTGAGCAGGGCTTTTGTGCCATTTAGTCATTCAGGTTTTCATCTCTGGGTACAGAATTCTTTTTGATGGACTTAAAACACTTCCGAATGTAAAGAGCTAAATTTCCAGGCACTGTAACCATTCAGGCATTTTCCCTGGCAGCCAAACCCCACTCTTAGCTTTGCAGGTCATCTTCAGCATACAAGATGGTTCTCCATTGCTATTACAAACTGGGACATTTGTGCACACAGGTGAAAGTACTTGCATTGGGACTATGGATTGCTTAGCCGTAGCAGCCTGTTTCATTTTAAGAAAAGTCATTTAAAATACTTACGAGAGCCAAACAATCTCAAAACCCTTAATAATAGTGCTTGTGTGAGATCTGGTTTATCTGTAATTATTCTTTCCTTTTTTTTTTTTTTTTTTTTCTTAATTTAAATAGTAGAATACATTTATTGCAGGGGTTGGAATCCCAAGTGGGAAAAAAAAAGAAAGAAAAACAAAAAAACATTCTATGATCTGAAAAGAGCCACTGAAATCTATTAGAAAGCCTTCCACTGACCTCAACATACATTTCTATCAGAAAATGTTGCCCAGAACAAACTTTAGAGCTAAATCAGAAACCTCAGAATCAAAATCTTGCAATACAGAGATTTCAATAGACATTTTATTAGGATCAAGCTAAAAAGATGGTATTATAAACATATTGATCTCTTTACCTTTCAAATCAAATGGTGTCAATGGGAAGAAAAATGACAAAGGTGCTCTGTCAGTGAAAAGGAGATCCCTTATGGGAGGCCACGTGCACTAATCCTGTTTGTTTCGCTTGCAAAAGAATTCTTCAAAGTTAAAGCACTCTAGGGATTTATTGAGCACTTTTCAGTCTTCAGCTGGATTTACCAAGTGAAGCAGTTTCAAAGCCTGTAGATTAGTACTACACAATCAGCCTCCTATAAATGGGCATGACAAGGCCCAGCGTGATGTTTCAGGCAGTGGCAGTTTACATGATTCTGAAGACAAAGGTACCATTCCACTCACAAAACAAGGATGAAAAGATTGCTCTACACTGTGTGGGTAGAATTGCTTAGGAAGACAAGGCTTTACCCCGCTGCCTGTTGTCCTGTTGTCAGACGACTCCTACTGCACTTGTGTTCATCACAATGATGCTAACAGGATTGGTGATGCTTAGTAGCTTCTCTACAACCTGGATGCTGCCTTGCTGAACAGTTAAGATTTTCAAAAAGTTGTAAAGAAGACCTTCACAGGTGCTGTTTGGGGAATTTTCATCACAAAAAAGGTGTGAAATTCAGCTCACAGGAAGTGTAACTGAATCCACAGGAGCCTTCAGTGGGTCTAGGATTTCACTACACAATCTTTGTGTACCAAAGATTTTCTCTCATAAGAGCAGCTGAAGGGAGCTTCTGAAGCCAAGACGATCTATGTTACCATTTACAGTCACTATTAAATTCTGTGTTCTCATGCCTTAGGCAGAAAAGCTTAAATCACGACAGGAAGAAAAACGTTCATTTTAAGAGTTGTTTAAAAGAAAGACAGAAGAACTATGGAATTGTGGAATATTTTTTTTAAAAACTTTCAAACTTGCAAAAAGAGCACTTCATAATTTTCATAATGAAGCAAAATGAATGGAGGGAAAGCATTTACAAAAACATTGACATTTCCTTCTGTTTAATTATTTTTCATATATTTTGGAACTGAGAGAAGCTCAACCACCTCCACCTGTTGTGTGGACTCCTAATCAAGCATAAGAATATTAAAATCCCACAGCTAATTGAACTCTGAGACACAGAACACAGTACTTTCTCACTAAAACAAATCATCTCATCCCCTCTTTGGGATTCTTGGAAAGTCTGAGAGACAGAACTCTCAAAAAGATCACTATTTACTTCTTCAGTCATACAATGAGATTAACTTTAAGGTCTATTTCAGTGTACATGTCTTCAGGCAAGCAGGGAATCCTCAGTTTCCAGCTGGACATTGGATACTGATGAGTATTACAAAATATTATAACACATACAAGGCACTAGAGCCAAAGGGCCTGAGTTATAGGTACCAGTACAGCACATACAAGAAGAGTGATATAGAACTGTTCATCTCTCACTGGCTCTACTGTCTACATCTATACAGTTTTCTTACCATTTACACCCGTAAAAATTAATATGATGTTATAACTCTGCTTTGTTACAACTCTTGGGGGACAAAACAAGCTCAAAGAATCATCATTCTGAAAAACACTGCCTGCTATCTGAAAGACTAAAATGATCCCAATGTTATAACACAACACAGCTTAACTAAACTACAATAGTTCACTGATTAGCAATCAGTCTTTTTTTATGGTTTATTTCTATGAATCTATAAGCACGAGACCTGTGGTTTAAGCAGATAGCTTGCAATGACAATAATGTGCAACACACCGAGGTACTAAAGGCTGCTACAGGCAGGAACTCTCCCACTCTTCCAATAGCAAAGAGTTGGTCAAAATTTCCAATTGCTCAGGAGGATTCAGACTTAGTGAGTCACTTCATTTTTGGAAAGGAAATTATCTGGATCATTACATTATTTCCACTCTTGTGTACATTCTAAATAAATAGTTTGGGATATGCAGTCAGGCTTACAGACATATCAATAAAATAGAACTATTTCCTTTTTCCCAGTTACACTTTTGCAATCAGTTTGACAACAGTAGGGTTACTGGAGTGTAACTGAAGACTGAATTTGCACAGTCAAAATAGGTAACTTTGAAGGAAAACAGTCAGTTTGTCAGTTAAAATTACCACTACCTGTTTGTAACTATTCACAAAGTTACAGTGAGTTTTAGAAGAAAGAAGTTGACTTGGCAGTCTTGGCTAGTTGAAGATTTACAGCTGCAATAGCAATGGAAATAAATACTTATTTTTCAACTTACTTTTCAAATAATTGGGTGCCTTTTGTACAACATTCTCGTATGACTGAAAGTCATGATGCAAAATCACTTTTGGCAGCAATTTCCCATAAAGGTCCTGGTTTTAGGTAATATTATAAATGTACAGTGAACTAGGGCAACATGATAATATGGCATGTCAAATTTATTTGTAGCTGTAGGCAAAAAAAAATGAAGAAGGGAGAACAGATTCAACATAGCATTACAGCACAATAAAAACCTGCTCATTAGGTTTCATAAATTTCATTACAAAGTTTAATGCATACGTTTACATCACTAATACAAGCTGAAACCTGTGTTACAAGGCTTTCAGTTGGAAATTGCTTCTCTTTACAAATTTTCATCTGAAGTGCTTTAAACAACTATGTCAAAATGCAGGAACTAAATATGAGCAGCTACAGCATTCTGCCAGACTCCGAACATATCTTTATTATTGGGAGTATGGTTTGTAAAACATCAAAATCAGGTTGTCATACAGAGCTTAAGGCTGGGATTTTTAGCAGAAGCTAAGGGAGTTAGGCACTCGGCTCCTTTTGAATTTCAATGAGTCAGGAGCATACATCTCCCTTAGGCTCCTTTGAAAGTCTCAGCATAAATATTAATAACTAACTTTTAACAAGCATTTGGTCATTGGTTTCAATCATTTCAAATATGCCAATGGCTATGTCCCTTTCCCACAAAGATCTTTTCCCATGTGCCATTTTTGGCAATGTTCTTATATGCATAGTGTTACAAAAAGGATCTTCTAAATTTCTCTCTATCTAGCCCTATAGAGTTTATATATGCTATTTATTGCTTAGATCTGTGGTGCTCTCTCTTGTATCTCCCTGAGATGCTGCATTTCAAGAGTAACAGTGAATTCATATCATGTAGTACGACTGATACTACTCAGAGAGAAAAAAGAAAAGTCGGAATACAGAAGAACAAGATGCTATGGATATTCTAATCACTCCATGAAAAAATGTATCTTGCAAAAAGTTAAATGCTGACTCGACAACTGCATTTAAATGAGATCCGGTTTCATTTCAATTACACATTAAAAGTACATTGTTCATATCTTTCATTTTTAATTCCAATACTACAGCTAAGCTCTAACACCTTGAAATGTGTGCAACTCCATGCAGTACACGGTGCTGAGAGCTATGAGCCAGCTCAGAGTTGTGCCAGACTGCCACCTGACAAGGTACTGTGTGCATGTGTGCTTGATGGATCCAAGTTGTCATGCACTTTTGGAATGGCAAATATAATGCAGATTGTACTTGTGTGGATATTATGCAGACACAAATCATAGCTCTGTATTGCTCCGCTCTACCTTTTGTATCAGGGAAGCAACTCAATACAGTTCTCATGCAACTCCTTAGCAAATGTGATACAGATGGAAGCATATTCCATCACCATTTCCTTTGTTATCAGTTCCTCCTTTCTCAGAAGTGTACTGTGAGGCACTGGCACCACTGAGTGCTCAGATTTATCACTATGGGATGACAGAACCACATGCAAATAGCACTCTGCATGTCCTCATCTCCTCTTGCTGAGCCCTCTGGACTCCATTTTTGTCCTTCACAAGGTGAAGTATCAATACCTCATTTCAATAAGAAGGTGCTAGTCCTGGTTTTCTATTATCTTTATTCCTTACCATTTCTCCTGAATGATGTTTCTGTTGTTTGTTACCATTCTTCCTCCCTCAAGCCACTTCATCAATTTACAAATTTTAAGATGCAATTCCATTTATCCTAATATTCCTTTCTTTTGATTCCATAAGAGGGTTCAAACTGTGTCTCACAGCAATAGCTTGCAGTCCTTACATGTGTCTTGCTAAACACAGAACAGTTTATCTAACCCACAGTCTGGAAAATCCCGCAGTGCCAATCCCCTACAAATTGTTTCACAAATATGCTCTGTTTTATTAACTGTGCAAACCGGAGTATGGTAACTAATACTACTCTAACAGTCTCAGTTTACTTTCTATTATAACAACATTTCCATAGAACCATATATTCGTGTCCTTGTACGCTTTGCATTTTCATGGAGTGTTACTGGCAGGAGATTTGTGGCTGCTACGCATACACAATAACCAATATTGAGGTGAAAAGACGGTTCAGACTCCTGATAATTCAGTACATCACCAGTAAGTGCAAAGAATTGCATCTGCTCACATTAGGGAAGATTTTGCTTTTTGGAAGCTATAAGGAAATCAAATATTTGCTTTCAAATTTGATTTTCCCATTGGTTCAGTTTTTCTCCTGTATAAACTTGGAACTATGAAATACAAAGAAATAACAACATATAAAATTTAGCATCACAGAGGACTGCGTAATGAGAATTTAGAAAAGCTGATCAAATGTACTTTAGGTTAATAACAGAATCGATACACGATTTCACATTGTCATCTCCAAAACTCAACAAGCTATTCTCTGTCCTTAATGAATTTAAACCATTATTTCCAGGGAAATGCCATAACATTTTGGAAAACTACACTGCCTGGGCATGACATAGCAAACCAGCAGTACATACATGACTGCCACAAATAGAAAGATAAAGAACTTATCTCCTTTTCGACTAGGATAAGACAAGACAGAAAATAAAAGCATTAGAATGCAAAAGGAATTATTTAGAAAGCATAAACTCTTCTCAGCTATTAGGACAGTAGGATGTTACAAGAGCTACTTAGAAGGGCCAATGCGCTTTTAAGAGCAGATGAGGCAAATATCTGCAAAAAACACTTCAATTTTAATCTGCCAAGGAGTGGACTAGGATGCCTCTCCACATTCCCTCTACACACGATGCTATGATTAATAACCAGATCACATGCTATCTAGGTGTGTTTCAGGAGGAAACTACAGTAATGCAACGTAAGTTAAAAATTCTGCCTCTATTCTGAGGGCAACAGCCCTGATCAGAGTGCACTGTCTGTAGAAGCAGAGCAGACCTCCAGGGAGCTCCCACACCTGCAGCTCAGGTGTGGCCTGCCACTCCATGGCCTGGAAGGTATTCACAGTTGCACCACTCACCTTCTGCTGTGTGGGTGCAATTCTGAGATGGCTGGGGTAGGAAACACAAAATTTTAGCTACAACATCCTTATAACCTCCTGAACTCTGGTGTGGCAAAACTGCGAGTGTATTATGCTCAGAGACCTGGCAGATTGGGTAAGCATCTTTGTAAACGAATAGAGTAAGTCAGCTATGACTCAAATTACTAAGATTCTATTGCATTAAATAGAAAAGATAAAAAAAGAAAAAGATTGAGGTCCCAAAGGAGAAGAAAAGAACATGTTAGAGAATATTTAGGTAATTAAGGTGATTTCAGACAGTCTAGACCTGATGATTTTCATCATAAAATATGCAGAGAACAAGCAGAAGGAATCTCAGAAGTGATTATCCAGGGGAACTTGGAGGAAAAGAGATATTAAAAGGATAAACCCAGTCCTAATATTAAAAAGTGTGGGAATGTACTAAGGGCTGTGGGAGGCAAGAGTAGCTGGAAAAATGTTATTGAATAGCTTAACTTCAACTGCTAGCGAAAAAAGTTCTTTGTAAGCATCTAGAAGGTTATAAGAAGGCAGGTAACAGCCAACACAGTTTTCAACAACAAATTATGGCCAACAAATCCCATTTCCTTTTGTGACACAGTATGGAGGTAACCACCTAAGGGAATAGCTGAGCTCAGTCTGTCCCAAGTTTGGCTCTCTTCAAAGCTTCACAACAGAGAGATGCTTTCTAAGCTTGCAGACGGCACCAAAGAAGGAAGGTCTGCAGGTATGCTGAAGAATGGGAACAGAAACCAAAATTTTGACTAACTGAAAATGTAGTATGGAGGTGGAAGGAAAGGAAAGAAGATAAAGCTGAACAAGGCCAAAAGAACTATGTTTGTTCAGGAACAAGCAGAATCAGAAATGCAGGACTGAGGACAGCAAGACTGCTAGGTAGTAGATTACAAAATGAGAGTGAACCAACTGCATCATGCTGTCCCAAAAAATAGAAACTGCTGCCTGGATTGCATCAGAACTACCTCCCCAGCAAGGTGCTGTTCTGAGGTCTCAGTTTTAGCATCAATCCTGAGAACTGCAGAGAGATGTGGACAGACTAGAGGCAATCTAGAGGAGGGTGAGAGTGAAAATGACCAAGGGACCATAATCTGTGACAAAGAATTTGAGTTTTTCAGCCTAAGGAAAGAAGTGGTGTGTATGTCAGTTGTCAGTGTCAGTTGCCAGGAGGAACGAAGTAACGTTTGGTATGGAACAGAGCATATAATTGTGTGTAACTGTAAGAAGGAAGATTTTTCCTAATAGTAAAGACACTAAAACTGGGGAATAGCCTGTTTAGTGAGACTGGAAAGATCTCACTTTTGGAAGTCCTAACTGTAATGTTAGAGGAATGTCTGTTAGGGCTGACGTTAGTATCCTGCATGTCTTGCTTTGAGGGTCACAGATGGATTGGAAGATGCATTAAGGTACATTTACTCCATTTATCTATAATTAAGGGATAACTGAAGGATACCATTATTCTATCAATTGGCATGAGATTTCCTAAACCCTAAAGCTTTGTTTTCCCTATACCTCCACAGCTGTCAATAAAATTTTCTTCTTTCCCTTTACAGTTCTGACATATTTCAAATTTATAGAAAAATACATCTATTTCTTGCTTTCCAATGAAACGTGGGTTTGATGCTCTAAATCTAACACTTTTTCTTGTTTTGTGTTAACATAAAATATTTCAAGCTGTTCAGAGATTGAATTTAATCCTCCTTACAATAATCCAAATTCAAATCCTCATTTCAATTATCTCTATATTCTGTAGAATCCCTCAAATGATTCAATGCTGAAGTATTATATGCGTTATAATTTAAAACTCAGAAGTTATGAATGGAAGCAGATTATATCTTATTAAAATGTTAATTCCAGTCCTTTGAGATAATTGTAACTACAAGCAATTGGTTAATGTGTCAGAAATAAACACTGTCAGAAATAACTGAACAAAAATAAGCATATGGACCTCATTCACTTCAGAAAAATAGGAAGGCAGAGTTATAGGACTGATTTTCAGCTGCACAGATACAGGTAAAGACCCTAGCCCCAAAACAATAATTTTGCATACTTCTTTATGTATCTATATTTCAAATTTCAAACTTAATTTTCTCTTCTGCATTTATGTATTGAGCTGAAATTCTAAGGCCTGACAGCACAACATGCACAGTGCTGTGTGATGGAGTAATGCCATCCTGGCATTAACTTACTGTGACTGTACAACCAATACAGTAGTCAAATACAGGTCTAGAAAATCCCTATTTGTCCAGCTCTGCCCTAAGCAGTGACCAACCAACAGAGCATTTGGTGAAGGATCTGAGACTGTCCTGAATTATCTCAGGACAAATAGAGCTGAAAACTGTAGAAGTAAATACGAAAGGATAAAAATTATTCTTACCAGTATCCTAGCCAAACAAAATAAGAAGGAGAGAAACAGTAAGACACAAAAAAGATAAGGTGCATTACTCTGAAGCTGAAATCAACACCTACATACAGATTTACTGGAGACAATTCCATTCAACATGGCATCAAGTCCAGATCCATTTATTGTCATGAGCAGCTGCACCGCAGTCAATGATGTTACTCGTGTGAGTAAGCAGAGAAGCTGACCTTTACAGAGGTAACAACAGTTTCCGATTATTGTTAAAGTAGAAGTACATAAATCAATCCTACAAAACACTTTGGATAACGACGTGTAGGTTTTTCTGAAAGTAATGCCTCCTGTCAATTTTCACACAGACTACAACAGACACAAAGAGAACAATAATACTTCAATAAAATAGTTCTCAGATACAAAATGCCATTTTTTCGGCATGGTCATCACCATTTCCACCAGTCATGAACAAAAACCTGCAAGTCATACTCATAAAAATCTGCACGAGCAGAGATGACCTGTTGTCACTGCTGAAACTCAGCACCCACAGCCCCACTGTGCTGACATTCACTATTTTTGTCTCCACAAATCTTCAACAAGTGTCAATGAATGTCAGTGGGTGCCATTTTTTCCACTTAGAAGAATTAATTTCCTTTGCTTCACATGCACTTCCATGTCAGACACCTTTCTATCAGACTGCCTCTCTGCTGCCATCTGTCACACAGCAACAACATGTAATGAAACACTGGTGAGAAATTTCAGCCTCTACTGCCATATCACCAACATTTGTCTCTGCCAGCATGGGCCAACACAATAAAATAGGAGGCATTACTTTCAGAGAAGATCCCATATGAAGTACTCACTATCTAATTCCCATAAAATGACATTCCATATAGAGGGGTCTGAGGTACCATATCATCCCCTTTTGACTGTCTTTTATCAACAAACAAACAAATCAGCAAGTCAATGGCCAAAACAAAAAGCAAGGGCTGAGAACACATTATTGTGATGCATCCCAGCATACTAGAAGGAGCAGCAAAACAATGAGCAAACACAGCATAATCCTGCAGGAGTTAGAGGTTTAAAGCACATTGTTTAGAAATCCACACAACAGAATAGCCCCTGAACTCTAGACTTATTTTAGCATATATTTTTCTTCAAAATCTTCACTTAAACAGAAAATGCACACAGTGCTGTGCCTTTTTCCACTGAAAAGATAACCTTCAGAATGTAAATCAATGCACTTTTGCCCTGGTAATCCAGTCTTGCAGAAAGCTGTCTCCAGCTAAACAATATCAGCAGAAAAAGGCATATTAAGCCTTCACTCTTCAGTAGGGTATTCACCCCAGTGAAGTGCTCATTTTAAATCCATGCTGAGATCATTTTAAATGCTATTGGCACAGTCAATCTAAGAAACATCTGACTGTCTGTCTCAGTTATTTAAATTGGGAACATGTCAATGAAGTTGTAACATTTTGGTAGTCCTAACTATCAAGACCTTAAAAAAGGCATTAAATCATCGGGCTACTTTTGCCCCTGAGCAAGTCAGTATTGGCATACTCCCTTGTATTCCTACTTGCCTCTCATTGCAGAGGACACTGCAGGAGTGTTGCTGTGGAGGTCTGAAAGCACTCTGCATTGACCAAACGTATGCTAGAGGAGACCACAGCAAAGCAAAATGTGTGTTCATATCCCATCCTCACCTCTGGTTAAAAGCAAAAATGAAAGAAAAAGTACCATTCTTCAATTTACAATTACACAAGATCGTAAATATACTGTATACAGAAATATACAGCAACTCAATATATGGTTCTGTGTGATTCTGTTCCTGGTACACAGCTTGACAGCCACTGAATTAACACCTCAACAAAAGGTGTTGAGGGTGCTTCCCTTAAAAAAAGGGAAGCAGTTACGTATAAACAAACAAACAAACAAACAAATAAGTAAGTATGTATGTAGCAAGATCTGTAGCAGCAGTGAGGATTTGTACTAGCTAGCAGCTTGTGAGGATATCATTCTGAAAAAGAGTAAGATCACACGCTTTCAAGGCCAACTGAATTGCTGCCATACTGCAAGATGCTTGAACCCCATCCCAAGTATAGGAATTGCTGCTCTTACTCTGTTCTGTTTCCTCGTAAGATGCAAAAGCCTGTTCTCTCCCACCCATAGTATGCTGCACAGGCTCGAGGATTTAATAACAGTTTCCTTTGAGCTCACTGTGATCAAGCCTATATATAACTACCCCTCTTATTTACGTTTCAGGATTTGAAATGGCACACCTGCAGTCAAGCCCACACATTTTACAATCCCATAAGCATCAAGCAAAGCTGACTCCATCTGACTTCCTTGAAAGAAAACTGAAACAGTTCTCATTTTTAAAACTTCACATGAAACAAGTGAACTTTTCAAAATGACATTATTCGAAGAGAACAGTGAATCCTAATACAGCGAGGCAAGGATTCCTGAGGTCAGAAACATCAGCTTTACAGAAATGTCCTAAGGGATGCCTGAATGTATTATCTCAAGACCTTTAACCTCTCACTTAGGCCCTACTGCCCGTCACTCCACTATCAATCCATTTCTAACATTTTACTTGGCTATGAACTTCTTGGAATGACAAGAGGATGATTCATAACATATAGTAAGGCTTCCAGGAAGCTTTTTCACTCAAGCTACAGGGTAAGTGAATCAGCCTTTTGCTTTCTCCCAGGAACTACTTATCTTCAATCTTTCAATTAAAGGTCAAAAAATGAAAGAAGACAGCTCAGTCATCTATTATCCTTTCCCCCTTTTCTTATTGTAAGCAGCTCTGTTCTTTACATAGTTGTGTCTTAACCAGTTTGAGATTGTTTTCATTGGCAGAAACACAAAAATCATCTTGCAAATTTAAAGAACAAAAGGAAAAATGCACAGAGTGGTGGCAATTCCTCTTGTGACTCCTTTTGACACTAGGTTGCTTAGATCCTCCTGACAGAAGCAAATCCAAAGCCTTTATCATAAATTAGCAAATATTTTTTAGAATGTCAATTTGATAGACTTAAAGAGAAGTATCTTTTCCACCTGCTTGTTCAGAAAGGAAAATACAGAAATGGAAAGTATGACTGCTGTTTGGCTTTATTGTCTGAATTTCAGGGCAGAGGGGAGTTGGTTTTGGATTTTATCAGACATGTACATGGTAAAAAGTAACCAAGGATGTGGATTAGCATACAATGCCTATTTCATCATTGCCCTAAGGCCCTGTTGTATCAGCTCAGACGGAGCCCTGGTGGGTCACTGGGCAGACCTAAATCTCATTAAAGAATACACGTGGCACTGACAGTCTCCATGCAGGTCAAAGAAGCGGCTCCACGTGCCCCATGCCTAGCCCAGGCACAAGCCTAATACATGTGATTTTGAGGAGGTCAGAGTCACAGGAGAGGAAAGCATGTGAACAAAAAATAAATGAAGGAAAAGCTGAAAAAAAAATGGTGTTCTGGTCAAATCACAACAATTTGAGATTTCCCTCTATCCTATTTCTTCTATGGGGGAAAAAAAAAAAAAAAGTAATCATCCAGATTAATCAATAAACATATTCTGAGGCACAAAAATAAAATTATTTACTTTCCCTAACTTGGCCAGTTTACCTGTTCTTTTGTCATCAGAGGATTGTGCTCCTATATAAAATATTGCACCAAAAAGTATCAAAGGTTTTGGTTTTCTGAGGGGGGAAAATAATGAACTGTTTTGACATTCATAAAAATCCTTTATCTTGTCCCTGGGTGTATTTTTATTCCTCAGAAACTCTAGTTATTGCTGAAAGAAAAGGTTGCTGAAATAAAAGGGCTGTAAGAGCTTACTGCTGGTAAGTGGGCAAAAGTTGGTTAAACCCCCCAAAAGCTTTGGCTCTCTACTCCAGACAGAGCTTGTCATTGGTGAGGGTCTGTGAGAAGAACAGTGGGAGCCCCCATCTCTGTTGTCTGCCAGCACGAGTGCATACTGCCTGAATTGGATGGATCATTGTGCTACCTTGGAGAATCACCTCCGGACCCATCTCTGAGCTCACTAACATTGCGCTGTGGCCTGGATGTGCAGCCCAGCAGGTGGGAGTCAGACCCCTTCCCAGGAAGGGCCGGCCATTAGAAAGGCTGGAGGCTAGTTCACATTGTGAGCTACAGCTACAGACTCAGGAGAGCTGTGATTTACTGCAACATGATCAGCTTGTTTGACAGACGAGCCCATGAAGAATAGCAGGAACCAGCTGCTAAGCACTCAGCGCAGCCTGGCGCGGCACCGAGCCCTGCGCGGGGGCTCAGCAACATCCCCTGCCTCTGTGTCTGCATGCCCAGCTGAACTCCTGAGCACAGCCACGCTCAGCTCAAATGCAATCTTGCATATCTGGGAAGGAAAAAATGATTAATGGTTAATTCTGAATTAAACTGTGAGTGCAAGATTGAATTTCCTTCATGAATGACACTGTGTGTTAGTGTTAGTAGCTGTGTCACAAACCAGCTCCGTTTTGCTTGTTCATTACAAAGCCGATAATGGGACTAACAGAGCATGTGCACCAAGTGGCTGCTTTTTGTAGCTCGACTCGGGTTCAGCTCTGCGTGCCCGACTGACAATGGGAGTGCTCAGGCACAGGCTCCCGATTTGTCACCTGGCTACCCTTGCACACTGCTGTACCTCTTGATATAGATGAAACAGAGCTGCTGTTTGTTCCCTTTCAAAGAGGGAAATGTTCTTTTAAATTGGTAAATGATCCTTGGCACGGTTAAAGGAAAAAGTTTACAAAGAAAATGAGTCCTCTCCATGACCTGAAAAAAGCCACATTCCTCTGCACCAGTTCTTCATAATGCTTTGTGTGGGTGAAAAAGACCTGATTGAGGAGCAGGGCCTTAGTGAACTCCCTGCAACCATAGCAAACTCCCCATCACCTTTCTAACATTTACAGACTTATTTTCTAGATAATTTGAATCTAATCTATCCCACATCTACCCTCAGCCATGTGTTCAGTTCTATGCACTTATGCCTCTGTATGCATCATTGAGATTTTTGCATTCTGATATCTTTTTTAGGGGTACAATGATTCATTTCCCATCATTTGTTTATCATTTCCCATCATATTTCTTGACCTAGTACAAGCAGTCAATGGAACTGCACATTTACATCACATATGCCTCTGGCTCCTCTCTTTATAAGAATGGCCTTCTTTGAATTGTGTAATTGAAAATAGAAGTTTAGATGACTGAACTTTTCAGAGCTCATAACAACTCTTGACTGCTACCCACATCTCATGGAATAGGAATCAGAAGCAGCATTTTTGATCTACTGTTCTTATTTCTTCTACATGTTGTGAGGCTAAGGCAGAGGGATAAATTACAAAGATCCTATTTATTGCAGTGGTACTGAATTGACCCCATGTCTTTCTGTGGTGCTTTCCAAATGTGACTCGGCTTCATGCTAAAGGGAGTCACATTATCAGCACTTCACAGGGGCCTGTATGGGGGTTGCAATGCAGTGGCTTCCTTTGTGCCCTATGATCTCAAACATGTATCTCTGCACCTTATTCGTCAAAATAAAAAGAAAAATCAAATCAATATCAAATCAAAATCAATATTTGCTTGCAAATCTCTGCTCCCAAGTCTAAGGAAACCACCCAATAACCTTGACAGCATTCTGAAGGCCATGTGTGACTGTGGATGTCAAGGAAATGAATGTAAGAAAGTTATCCTAAGGATGAATTATTCAACAGTTTCAAAGGAAATGAGAAAAAAACTTCAAAGATGCAAGAATATAATCAACGAATTTATAGCAGGTTGTCCAGAATCAGGCCCAGTTACAGCAGTGCAAGAAATATAACTGAATTCAGACAGAAAAAAAACCCACCAAAACAAAAAACAACAAACTAAAACAAAAGAGGAACCAGAGCTATGGCAGAATAAGCAATAAATAGTGAAGAATCTTTTGCTGTCTTTCTGGAGTCAGCTTTTTAGTAATCTGCTTTTTAAAATACATTGAATATGCTGGCAAACATCCACACACTTTATATATATCACCCACAGAAGAGTCTACCAGTCTATCATTCTCAATAGGCATTGAAAGGCAGTAAATGTCTCCTTGTTGTGTTCTGAAAGTCTTCCAGGTCCAAGCTATCACTTACACTGAAGGTTATATGACGTTTGAGGAATGGAACACTTCCAAAACAAACAAAATGCTCAGAGAAAAAGTACAGGCTGTGGATACATCATTGGCTGTAACAATGCTAAGAGGACTCTGAGAAGAGAACAAGGTGTTATTCAATTGCTGGATTATTACCATCATTTCAGTTTGGGCATAAAATTACATCTGACCACAGGTCAGACACACCACTGTCTGGAGCAGAGTGTAATTACACCAGCAGTTTTCCTCTTTCTAGCATAGCCCAAATACAGACCCACTAGCTCCTGCAATCTTTAATTTATCACATCTCGCTAAAACATTTTATTCTTTTTGATGATGAACACCAACAATAAAGACAGCAGCTTCAAAGTGTACTGTCAGTCCTTTTACCTTAATAGCTCATGCAGACACCATAGGCTTCTTGTCAACTTTCAGAGCTCTTAAATGTAGAAAAAAGGCAAGGTTGCTCAAGAGAGTCAATCTCTATTAACAGGGAAAGGACTAGCAGCGCACTGTAAGAGACGCTTGTCATTGCAAAAAACGGAACTGAAAAGTGACTATGTACTGTTTAGATATTCTCCACATCACAATCACTGAGCTTTCCTCTGAATGCATATTTATACAGCAGGTGGCATTATTAGTGAATGAAGAACCACACAAACGTTCAGTGACTCACTTTCCTAAATATGAAGTTGAAAACCCTTTGATCAGACGTTTCCTGCTTTGCCATTCCATTTCAAGAACAAAGGAAGAACTACTTGTAGCAACGTGAGCAAGCAAGGCTTTCACTGAGTATTAATGAATTAGTGTTTTGCTGAGCAGCTTTGTATCTTGTTCTTAGCTAGTGTTAGATATGAATGGCAGTGACAGCTTAATATACACTTTCCCAGATCCTGAACGTTCGTGTAATTTGAGGGGTCAGAAAAATGATTTTTTTTCATTTTTCAAAATACAAAGAGAAAAACATCTTGTTCTGAAGATGGATTTTTTTTTTCTTTTAACACATAAAAAAGTAGATGTGGATCCTCAGTTATACTTAGTAACAGGGCATAAAACAGCCTAGGAAAGTGCCCTAAGACAGTTATTTAACATTTTCCATGATATAAGAGACTTTTTGGGAAGCATAATCCCAGCCAGCTGTGCATCATCTGCATCCTGCCAGTCATAGGCAGGGAAGCTGCTGGATGTGCAGGGGCACATGGTGCTCCAGGCAGCCTCACACCAGCGGTGCCCTGCAGGACTCATTAGTTGGCAGCTTTCTGCAGCTCTTTCAATGGCTTCCCCCCCTGGTGATGTTGGAAGTCTGGAAGAACACGCATGCTAAACTCCTTCCCCATCATTGTGAGCCAGCCTGAGATTTTGACACTCCACACTTTACTTGTAAAACATCAGTGACCTATTTCTTGTGTTGCCCTTTCAGAGAGGAAGTAATTCTGTGGGTGAGAGAGAAATGCTGTGGCAGATGCTGAGGGCTGTTTCCAGATTTTTCTTTGCAACATACATTTGTCATTTTACACTTCTATCTCAATATGGCTTACCTGCTTTTAACTTTAATTAACTTCCACTACTAACACTTCATATACTGCTCTGAGTTTGAGGGCATGATAAGCAAACATTACTATAGTTAAGCAGGTGAAAAATATCAACAATAAGCAGGGGATTTATAGTAATCAGTCAATATGCTCAGCCTTGCAACTGCTCAGTACTTTATGCTCCATAATTACATGGTTGCCACAGTGTAGCCATTCAACAGTGTTATAATTAGTGAGTAATTAACTGAAGAATTTGATGACATGCTGCAGAGCACAAAGCATGTGTGTTGTTGATAGCAAAAGAATTCATCACCTGTCTTCGTAACAATTCTCTGAAGCCATCATGAAAACCCTTTGTTTCTCATTTGTGTATTTCAGAACTTTCTGGGTGCTGTACAAGATCAGAGACATTTATAGATGGTTGAGATCACAGCAGTTAGGCACTATGCCGTTACTGAAATCAGCCATATTTAGTCGCTCCTGTGAATCTCAGCCTTACGTGTGCACATGTATAAAGCTGTTTCAATACATCCATGCACTCAGAGCTATATATCTCCCTCTATTGGTGTGTGTGTATATATATATATATATATATATATATATGCTTGTGCCTGTAGGATTAAAGTTATGTTAATGTAGCTGAATCACAGTAAGCAATAAGTTAAAATAGCTATTCTGTTAGAAAACAGTCTTGTTAAAGGCAACTTTTTAACATTTGTAAATTAGTAATATTCATCAACATACCTAATGAAGTTACAGTAGCAGAAATGCAGAGCACAGAAAGCTCGTGCAAGCTTCTGAGAGGAGAGATGTGAAAAGGAACAGGGAGGTCCGGCTGATCCCTGGCAAGGAAGTGCAGGATGTACGTGGATAGTAGAGAAGGGCTGCAGTTTTCATGCCAGATGAGGGAAAAAAAATCTGCATGAGAAAAGCTGAATGCCACCCTGAAAGCTGCTTTCCGTTTCTCATGCCAAGTCTTGGCCTCTACATAGGACCAGTGACATGTTTCACTTTGATATTTTCAATCCATTGTTTTTCTGAACATGTTTTTTTTTTTCACAGCTTTTTAGGTTATCCAAGTATTCCGGACCATTTAAAGGCTCTTCCTTATCCTTTTGTTAGAACAGCAGCACTGCTCACTGTGCATGTCTGTACATAATCTCCAGTAATCTTTGCCAGCAGAGAGCTGGAAAACCTCCCAATTGTGTTGTCTTTTAAGAGAATTATTTTACATTTTTTGGTTGTGGTGCCTGAAAGATTTAGTCACATATATACTGGAAAGACAGACATTCCTTACGGAGTGACTGTGTCAGCTTGAATTTGACAGAGCAAGCCAATGCGAACTATGTGCTCTCCTGAACTGAATAAATGAATGAATAAATAAATAAATAAACTCCTCAGAAAGCTATCAAACATTGCAAAGCAGTTACAGATGTAAACACAATAGCCTATAATTTCCCAGTGAATGTCAAGTTGGAACAGCGTAGGTGGTGCTAAAAATCTACCTGTGACTTTCTCATGAAACCCTCGTTACTGCAGCCTCAATTTTGGATTAGCCAAGAGTTCCTATAATTTACTGCCATATGAAGGGAATGTGATCCACTGCAATACCATCTCTTCAGCTGTTTCACAGGCTGATTTAGAAAGCCCTGACAAGAGATTTTAAAGCAAACTTGGTTTGGTGGCCTCCTGACTTCAGGAGATGTAACTCTCCTACTTTCACCTTTTTAGAATACACATTTTGAAATTAATGATGACAAATTAAATCTTGGTACTTTGAAAAATTTACTCCGCAGTCTGTAAAGCTCTGGCCATCGCCGTGGCCCTGACACAGCCCTTAGGGCAGGTTGGACGTGCTGTGCCAGGCTGAGGGGCTGGCATGCCTCCTGCAGCAGCTGGCATTTTGAGTTGCTTTCTGCCCCGTGGTACAGTCGAAGCCCTCTGACCAGATGTGCTGCCCATGTAAACCTGAAGTGCACCTGCCTGTCCTTGGGCACAGTGATTGGATGCATAGAAAAATTACACCAAGCCCTCTGTTACCGCAGGTGGGAACATGGAAGGAAAAAAAAAGATCATGTTTCTTATATTTAGGAAGCAAATAAGCCTGCTGTGTGTGAGGGATATCAGCAGGGCAGTGTGATAAGCAGATGCCTGTATTTATTTGCAAAGCAGATTCCTCAGGAAGCCAGGCTGCCCTTGTGCTGCCCAGCACCACACCTCAGCTTCACCTTCCTGATAACCTGGCAGTGAGAGAGATTGCAGCCTTGTTCTCACTCTCCTTTACAATCTCCTCTTTGCTGTGATTGCCAAGAGGAGGACCTGTCTGGTAGTACTTAGCAGGATTTCCTGTCAGCCTTTCATATCCGTTAGATACCAGAATGAGATTGAAACTCGCCTGAGAGCCGTCACACAGAAATGACTGGTCAGCTCTGGTGAGAACTCGAGTGAGTCAGAGTTTCAGCAGTGACACAGGACCAAAACCCCTCAGCCATGCAGCCCCCCTCTGCCATTTGCAGGAGACGAAGGAAGGATGTTTTGCAGTTGTTGTTAATGGTGGCCTAACAACCTCCAGCAACCACACCGAGGACAGGGCTCAGAGCAAGGGCCTTCACAGCCCCTGCCTGAAATGCACACACAAATTGAGATGCATTCCTCACAGCATGCTGGATCATAGCTTCTCCACAAAGCAACTGCCGCATGCTTGCAGGCTTTTTGGCTGAGTGTGAAGCTGACCTTAATTGTTTATAGGTGTTTCCAGATTAGGGAGAAAAAATGCCGCCTATACAATTCTATTAGCAAGCTAATCAAAAGAGAGCACAGGGTCTGACGGCGCTGGAGCTCAGTAAGGAGGAACACTTGGCCATACCAAATGCTTCACTGAGGGGGCAGGGTGTATAAATGCAGCAGTACATCAATAGCAGGTGAATCAATTGATACAGAAATTAGATGTCATGTACAGCAACTTGGCCTTTATTGCTTTTCCAATATAGCTCATCTTTTGCTCTCTTCATTACCATTAAATAATACTTGGGAAGTAGAGCTCTTTTGCAGTTTCTCTATTTAAAAGGTGGATTTTATTGCACAGATTTTTTTTTTTTTTTTGTTCTTGACAAGAGTTGAGAACATCTATTTGAGTTTATCACTTTGGGTAATAAAGCATTTAGGGAAACAAATGCAGAAGATACTGCTTTAATCAAAACTGATAGCACTGAAATCTTCAGACAGCAGCAGTAGAATGGTGATGGAATTCCAAGTCTTTCAGCAGCTTAATCTGCATCGAGACCAAGGCATTTCTGAAAGGTTTCTGTCATGGAACTGACAACATGTTTGTGTCGTGTTTTTACTTAGAACACACATGTACGTGGAACAAGGGGGACTTTTTCACTTTCCTCAAGCAGATGGGAGATGCTCTCCTTTCTGCCAAATGAGGGTAAGAGCTGCAGTGAATTCAGGCACCATGCCTTGCTTTTGTCTCCCGTAGGTAGACAGCCATCCTGTAAGTGTAGGCCCTCTGTCCCAAATACATCATTTTATCATATAGTTGGTCTTTAGTATAAGGTTGATTTAGACAGTTTAAATGTCAGTTACACACTACATTGTCTGCTTTTAGAAAAAACACACCTGTTGAGTAGTTTTTAACATCCTTAAGGTCCTTAAGTCAAGCAAACCTAATTTCTGTGATGGTTCTTACATAGATTATAACTTCTGTATTGTGTGTCGTGAACCCAGGGAGTGCTAAAGCACAAAGTTCTCAGAGATTACAGTAATCTTAAGAAGAGTATCCTCACTTCTAAGCACCATTATTGAAAGCAACAATGCATTTCCCCCAGGGACACATAGTCCCTGTGCCTTGTTGAGGTGTAGGGAGGAAACAGGAGAAAGTCTTGCTGCAAGTCAGGCGCCAAAGTCCTATGCCATGTCCTATTTTCAGCTACTGTGACTCTTAGGGAAGAATATGGACATATATAACATCACTTCTGGGTACCCAGATGTGTCAGAGGAGAATACATGGCACCCAGCGCTCATCAGTCCCTATTCCCAGTTGTTTAGGTAACAATTCTCCACAAAATTTGCCTTCCCAGTGTGAAAGGGTTTGGGAAAGAATAATAAGCAGGCATCAGGTGAAAGTCATTACGCCCTCAAGATCTTCACAGTGGACTCACACAAATAGGAGTATTAGGGCAACTGTACATCTGTGACAAAGCTCACAGCATGCCTATGGGGGGATCTGACACTAGTCCAGCTACTGGGTCTTGTAGAACAATGCAACTCTAAATCTTTGTAATCCCATTATGGAAATGACAAGGGGAAAAAACCCTGCCTTAGCCTAAGTCAATGTTAATGTCAATTTCTAGTGACAGCTTTTCAGCAAAATCATCTTTTCTAGGACTGGCAAGAAAAGAAGAGCTACAGGGCAATGATACATTCTCTAAAGGAGACTACACAGACAATCGGAATGTACTGTACTAATTTTACCACTTACAGGGAAATCTGAGCTGTAACCAACAGATTTTCAAGGGCTAAAGATACATAGACAACTGAAAGTTTCAGTGTAAGAGGTGATTTGTGAAACTTACTGAAGCTCAAGTCATGTAATTTGCACAGGATCTATTCATTTCGCCTTTTTATGTGAATTTATTCTTTGGTTGTAAATTCACCTACAAGGCCATATGAAGAACAGGGCAATGTGCTGTACAGTGAAGGCGAATAAGAAATGGATAAAATTGCACTTAAATGCATTAGGTCTTACCTGAAACCTATTAAATGTTTAACACAGCCTTGAACCTGTCTATAAAACAATATTAATTTCTCCCTGTTTTTCAGGAAAAGACTTATGGGCACACTGAATGAACACAGTGGAACCTGTGGATTGTCTTCTAAGGATTTCAGCCTCAGACTTCAAAACCTTTTTCTTTTTTCTTCTTTTTTTTTTTTTGTAAAAATTTCCTTTTAGAGAAATGTAACATCATATATAGAAAATAAACCAAAGACCTGCTGAAAACACCAAGAATCATTTATCCTGATTCTTTTAACTAACTTGCATGCAGCAAAATAAATCAGATGGATGCACCACCCATGACAACCAGAAAGGACATTTTTCAAACTGTATGAGCAGCTCAAATGAGTTTCAAACAGGTGAGGGAAAGGTGTATGTAAAATCCTATTAGAAAATAATGGGATTTTATGTGCCTACCGTACTTCAAAAGACGAAAGCTCCTGTACTTCATTTCTTTACAAGTCGTTTTATCTTAAGCAATCTCTGAACCCTTTCTGATGCTCTGATGGGTGGGCTGATCTCATTTAGTCATATTAGCTGAGCACTGACAGTGCTGGCAGCTCAGACTGTGCACTCCCTCTGCATATTTGAAAATTTTCTCCCTTTCTCACTTTCTAAAGTTGTAAAACACATTTATTTCAGTTTGAGATCATTATTTCTTTCTTTTCAAAAGCTATGCAGCCTGGTGAGACTCATTTCTCCTTCCCCATAGCCCAAAAACATCAATTTTTTGTTTTTGTTTTATCTAGAGGAAAATCTACACGTTCACATGAGCAAACTCCACCCTCAGCTCTCAGCCAGCTACATAAATCTACCACGCCTAGTACTGTAACTGTGCCACACGTGCTCTATAATGATGACATAGTGAAAGGCAGTTAGTTTTGTAACTCATCAAAAACCAGCATCAATGTTAATTAGGCTTAGTATATTAAGCCATGACCTTGCATGCTCTCTGATCCAATGAACACACTGATGTTACTGCTCCTAAGATTGCTCTCTCACCATAGTGGATCTTCTGAGAAAATTGCACCTGAGATCAGCAAGCAATCATGTTTCTGCTATCTCAGCACCAGTTGCAGAAGTACCAGTTTTGAAATGAGTGAGAAGTAAATCTAAGACTGCTGTCCTATCTTAAAGGGCAGTGTACCTTACATTTTGCAGGAAGATCTGCCATAAATAGCACTTAACAGATCAATGATAAACAGTAATTTCTTACCGCTCTTAGCAATTATCTTCTGTCCAGTATCAGTATCTAAGGTGTGCTTCCACATACAGTATCCGTAAAAGACATATAGCAGCCATCAGAAAGTTACCCAGAACAGAAAAGGAAGCAGTCAACCTTCTAAGAAACAAAATTTCACCACTGTTCATTTCTTGTAGATATTCCATTTCCTTAGCTTCAACATTTGAAGGACATTAGGATTAATAGCATCTCTTGTGGCAAGACACTTCCATACGAATGATACCATGGTAATGACACTCTGTGTGTGGAATCCATTAGCACAGGCAGTGCAGAAAACAACAACAACACAGGGGATCATCCCTGATCTTGGAATAGCTCTATGCTTTCCATCATAATACCAAGGTAATTTGTAACACAGAAAAACCAAAGTACCGTGCACTGCTAATACACACATCCATGCCAGTAGGGTATGCCATGTCAAGGAGCATGTTAAACACAGTATTCTACTTCTCTACTGCCTGTGACAGTATTATGTGTCACATACCTACTGGAAAGTTTAGTCTAAGTCTTACTATTACTTTCTTCACAGGTTATAACTAGACACTGTACATGTACACTACTCAAAAGATTGTGTTGGTGTGCAGGGAAGAAAAAAATAATGTTTTGCTTCCTGTTCCTGTCTGGAGAACTATCTGGAAGGGATGACAGCAAACCCCAACGAAGTACAGTTAAGAATATTTGCCTTTGGAAGTCCTTCTGGAGCAGAGGTCAGCCTATGTGGTAAAAAGGGAAACCAGAAACCAGTATGTAAGAAATCTGGAATGTGAGAAAAACTATGAACATCCCTGAGAAATGCAGAGGTGTCTGGGGGACACAGCACCAAAAGTGCCCTGGAAAGCAATTGCTAGAGGAAAACTTCCCTAGGGATCTAGAGTTCTGCAAATGCCTATTCAAAGGACACGGCAGAATTTTTGTAACCCATGGAGAAAATGAAAGCTTATAGACCGAAAACCAAAGCTGGAGGAATCAGGTCACCCTTTTGTCCTTAGCAAGGATAAATTTGTCTGCAAACCTTTTATTCAATTTTTCTCACCAACTGCATCTGAGTTTTTCTGTTTAACGAATTCCCCTTTGGCGTTCTAATAAAATGCAGTTGTAAATGCTGAGGATCCTTTTGGATATTCCCACTTCCAAGAAACAGTCAGAAAGGACCACTGCTGTGCTCAGGCCATGCGGGGCGCTTGTCAGAACTGGCATGGTTTGTACTGAGTTCTGCACAAACCGAGAAGCAAAGGAGATGCAGATGGAGACCACATGGGTGCGTCTGTGCTTGGCTCACTCCAAAGCACTCACTTTGAACACCTCAGCTCTCAAGCTCTGGTGCTAAAGGAAATTTGCTTGAATTACACTATGTTGCTTCAACGCTTTTGAGGCCTAATCCAGTGTCCACTGAGATAAGATAATTCCCATTGATTTCAATGGGCTGTGAATTACATCCTCTATTTCCTTTTTAAAGCTCTTTTTATGTTCTTCTCTTCTTTACCGCAAGGCTTAAACCTGCATTTTCCCCCAAATCACAAATCCTGCTGCCCATGCACATCCCTCAATTGGATCATACTTGCTCTGAAGAGCAGTGCCAGCCGCTCAGGACGCACAGCCAGCCTTCATCACTCTTCCCGCACTATCTGCTTCATTAATAAAAACTGACATTTCACATTTTGGCTGTAACACACCTAACCAGACATTTATTATACACACAGAACGGCAAATGCAGCGTTCTCTGTCTCCCACTCTACAGTGTGGGCTTTTCTGATGATAAGTCATTTTATTATTCTTTCCAGACTCAAATGCGCTGAACCTTTTTTCAGGTCCTCTCAAGCATGCTAATTGCAAGTGGGCTTTATTAGTACTCAGAATTGAATTCGCAGGAAACATCAGTAGATGTCATGATCAGTAATGTGTGATCAATGCTTGACCTTTTGCCTCTACGTTTGATTTAGTGGCATATAGCTGAACAAAAAGAACAAAAAAATCCAACAAAACACCAAACAAATACCAAAACCCAATAGACTAACAAACCAAACATGAAAAAAGAAACAAAAACCCAAACCGTCAAAACCTTACCAAAACCAACCCCACAACAATCCATGTAACAACACAGAGGCAATTCTCTTCTATATTTGGTGGTTCTGATGCTCTGCATTCCCATGTCCATGTTGTTTTGATTATCAGGTTCCTGGTAACACATGCCCAGATCCAGCAAAAAATATAACTACATGCCCAGACTTCTGTTGTAGCAATAAAACGTGCATAGAATAAACAGTCTGAAAAAAAAAGTATCAGAACTGCAAAAGCTGACCTCAAATTTAGCAAACTTTCAGACATGCTTAAAGTCAGCATGGATCCATGCCCATCCCAAGTCCTGCTCAGTCTTCTAGGGGCACAGTTCAGTGGATCATGACTGAGGGCTGCATGAGGACCAACCGGAGGAAGGTCTGAGCCATTTTGTTGAACCTGGCAGTTTCTCCACAAGTGCTGAGAATCAAAAACTGCTAAAAGCTCTTCAGAGGCTGCTCAAATTTGGTGTGGCAGCTTCTGTGTGGGCTGGCTCCTGGTGTGAGACAGTGCTAGGATAGGGACAGCTGAGCTCCTGATGGGTCTCAATGCTCTGCCAAAATGAATGGGCATGGGAAAAGGTGAATTGTGACAACTCATGCTTTTGTCTTGAGCAAAATATTGCTTTTGACAGAATTCAGCATGGCCTCAAAATGGGAAGTTCATCTGTGCGTATTTTTCTGAGTGCTGGAGTTATTGCACAATAAAACCTTAAGTTTGGCTTAGTTTCAACCCAAACCAAAGACTGTGGCAAGGTTTTCACTTGACCTGAAAATAAACTCAGGTGTGAGTAAAATTTGGCTGAAAGCTCTGAGGATTTTTTTCTTGCACAGACACAGCACCACTCCAGGTGCCAGTTCTTAATTGCACATCCTCAATAGCCTAATCACTTCAAGTCACTCTACAGTACTAAGCTGCCAAAGAAAACCTTTTCTGAACACTACTCTTTCTGCACAAGCAGCAAACTTTGCAAAATCCCAAAGACCCTGAAGTCCACAATATTGTAAAAATCCCAAAATGTTAGCAAAGCTGCCCAGACAAAGAAAAAACAGTTTTCAAAATGGGATTCTTGACCCCAGATGAATTCAATGCCATTTAAAGAAAGAAAAGAAAATAAAACCTACATGTTATTTTTCAACTACAATAAAAAAGAACTAAGTCTGCTATGAGATTTGCTCTTAACCTCCAGGGTTCAGTACACAGGGCCCTGCAGCACTCCAGTGGCACGCAAGTGTCCCAGGATAGTCACCCAGATCTCATCACACGTTTGCACTCACCTGCAGGAGAGCTCAAGTTCAGAATCTGCCACATTTATTTACTTTCCTGCCTGTCAAATTGATGTGAGTCTGCCTCTTCTGCCTTTCAAGTGCTGTCATCTGAGCACATTGAATCAATTTCAACTCGTAAACTGCATTATGTTTCTACCTAGCTACACTCACGTTTTGTTTTCTCCAGATTTCTAAGTTCATACACGATATTTAAGTAACAATATACACCAGGCAGTGGTGAATGAGTGATTACTGTACTCCTCAGGTATTGTTATGCAGTATGAAGCTGAAGGCCAGAATATTCTGCCACCTGAGAGGTGCAGTAATCCTGTAGAAATGCACTGGGTGGGATGTCTTCTACAACAGAATTCATGATCATAAACACGAGAAGCTGGGAACACCTGATATTAGCATAACGTCACTGCCAACCAGTCAGAAATGCTACTCTTAAAAACTTTTCACAGCATAGAAATAACTCCAAATTGTCAGGATTATGAGATTTGTATGAAGTTTATCAGAAGCACTTGGAGTATTTTACTAACATAAGATGATGCAGTCACACATTACCCCAATTGCAGAAGGATCATCAAACCATTTTGCAATAGGAGGAATCACAGAATCACAGAGAATCACAGAATCACCCGGGTTGGAAGGGACCTCAAGGATCATGTAGTTCCAACTCCCCTGCCTAGCAGGGCCACCAAACGTACACATTCAGATCAGGTTGCCCAGGACCCCGTCCAACCTGGCCTTGAACACGTCCAAGGACGGGGTATCCACAACCTCCCTGGGCAGCCCGTTTCAGGGCCTAACCACTCTCCTTGTAAAGAACTTCCCCCTAACATCCAACCTAAACTGGTAACAGAAACAAAGAAGACATGGCTGTCCAGCTTCCAGAATAAGATGCTGATGATGAGAAATTTACAGATTAGACTTCTTTCCTTCTCCACTCAGCACAGTTATTGAACAACAGTGGACCATCAGCTTTCAGCCAGTTTCCAGTTTGGCTTGACATCAGAGGTGCTCGCTGCTTTCAGCGAAGCCCCAGCCTGTTAGCAAGCAACTCAGGCCTCTTGGCAGGCAGCTACTTGCAACAGCTTTCATGGTCTTCTACATCATACAAAGCAAATTAAAGAAATAGTTCCTCCCATTTTGACTTTAAATGCTAAAGATGGCTCCTATGTGCAACTCTGCTATTGAAATAGCAGTCAAATTACTAAGCGTTTATTTTATGATAATAGCTAAGACCAGATGAAACAAGATGACATAGTCTTAAGGACCCTGCATAAACTCAATTAACTCATTATCCAGGTATCTTCTAATTAAACAGAATGCTGCAAAAGAATAAGTCATTTATTCAGTTGACTGTTTGACCATTGTGTTTGTAGATGTCATACGGACACCATTCCAGCATGAGGACATTCTGTAGCTGCGCTGAGAGTTCAGCCCCAACCTACTGGCCTCCCATGAAGCCAGGATGCACTTGTGGGATCAGGGCTTTTGGGCTGCCTGATTTAGAGATGGTGCTGTTGCTTGTTTTGGCAGCTGAGACAGAGTGATTCTGTTTAGTTTAATGGAATTCAACAACAAAGAGTGGAGTTTATGCCAGTAAACAATTTTGAAAGTTGAGGCACATTTTATCATTTTAACTTCGTTGCTTTTAAAGATCTTCTTTTCATTAGTGGAAGACAAAGATACTATATCTCTTCTCATGCTAAGCTTCCACTTTGTTTCCCAGCTTATCTTTAGCTCCTGCCAATATGTATAGGCTGAACAGATGCTAATTTTCCTAAATCCAAATTAGTACAGACAGTAATACAAGCACCTTGTCCTCATTCCCTTTCTCCCCAAAGATTACTAATAAGGAGTCAATTGCCTGGCTACTGATTGTACCACGTGCTCTAATTACTTGTTTAAATGATAGCAAACACATTTAATGAGTATTAAACAGTATTCCAATCAGTGCTTTTTGAAGAGAGAAGGACAAGCATTGGAGGCATTTATTAATCATTAAACTAATCCTAAAATTAGCATGACTTTTGAGAATTTTCATTTTGCAAACACACCAACCCAAGTGAAAATAAAAGCTCAGAACAGCTTTCACAGCAAAGAGCTCTAAACAGGTCAGTTTACGTTCCCTACTGCCCAGGGGCCTTCTAGGGGGAATGCTAACATAATGAACCAACAAAACCACAGACCTGCCTGCTCCACAGGCTCGCACACAGTACACATCCAAGCACCAAAATGTACTTTGATTTGAAAGGCTGTAGTGAAATACACAGGTGTCACACAGCTTGCCTACATCAGACACACAGCTTAGAGCCTCAGCCCAAACAGCCACAACGCACAGCCCCAACAGCTCAGGCATGTTTGCACGGTGACTCCTGGCACGCGGGCATAGCCAAGTACGCCGATGTGGGAGTTGCCCTCCACAGAGGAGACATAAGTAGCCATATCACCAACATCTGCCTCTGACACTGTGGGCCAACAGGAGACATTTACTTTCAGAACGGCCCTCGCTATTTATCTTTTAAGAGAATACAACATATGTAATGATATGCACTTCTAGTTATCAGTTTCCAACACAACAAAGCACATAAGGAGTGTTAGAATCTTCACAGCATATGCACAAATTACTAACCCGTGTCAGTCGTTTGTCAGCTTAGTAGGCATTGCTTTTTTGTGGGAAGAAAAGTCACTGCAATACTGTGGAACACATGTGCTCCTCCTGTTATTTTGGGATGGTAGAGGTAGAGTTGGGTGATTGCTTTTTCCTGTTGCTTCTTAACAGTGCAAATCAAACTGCAATCAGAATAATGAGGTGTCACTGGTTGAAACCAAAGCTGTTCTACATATTGTCAAAGATTGTTCACACTAATCAACGAATAATGGCATTGCTTCCTCCACCATGCTAAATAAAATTCCCCTGGTTTTGCAACATAATTACTACTAATAACCATAGAAGACTCAATGAGTTTAGGGAGACCATTTCAGTGACTGCCTGGAGATTTATTTTAGGATGAGATGGGGAAGATAGATCTACCAGATGGAGATTATTCTTTAGTAATTAACCAGATTCTGTTCCTGTGGGTTTAGAGTATTTTCCAGTATCATGAAGTATTTTCCTTCTAATGATGCACCTGCATTAGAATGGTACTTTTTAAGCTTATGAAGAGTAGCTTAAATGTTTTAAAACTTTAATAAATGCACTACATTAACAGTCATTCTTTAGTCTCAGAAAGAAAACATAGGAAATGATACTCAATAAACAATCTGATTAAAAGATTAAAGGAGGGATGATGAATACAAATTTATTTTGTGACAAAAATGCACTCTCAAGAGAGTCGTACCTCATGACTATTAATACAATTGCTTAAAAACCATGCCAGCACAAATGCTGAAAATACTCTGTGCTCTCAAAGTCAGGAACTAAACCACTTTGAAGGCTGTAGAAATTACTTGCTTATTGAGGTAAATTTCACCCAGATGCAGCAACATTTTTCTACTCAGATGACAAGTGAGAAGACATAATTGTTACAACACAAATGTTGCATGACTTATTTTTTAAAACACTAATCAGAAGGGGAAGGGGGGGAAGAGAGAGCAAGATTTGAAAGAGCAAGTGAAAGTCTCAAGGTTAAACAATCCTACCAAACATTAAAAGCAAAGGAAAAGAGGAAAATTCAAATCTTAGTTACAGTCAAAAATTATGACTTGACTGACAATTATATTCCTGACTAGGACATCTAAGGGCACAGTTTTATCACCTTGTCAAATCTATTTGAACCACACTTCTTTAAAAAAAAAGTCTGCAAACAACAAAAAAGAAACTTGCACAAGTCCAGTTCATTATAGTGTATCTCAGTAGTACCCTGATTTATAAGACTGAACCTACATCACACAACATACAGACAGGAGATGGATGAAATATTTTGGTACAAATAAGGCCTATACCTAACCAAGGAGAAAACATTGTCCCAGATCCTTCAATCCAATGATATTTGATGGGTCCCTTACAATACTGCAGATCACCATCATTGTACATGTTACCTTCAAAATACAACCTGGAATGCATATTTTTTCCTCAAAATAATATGAACAAAACCTATATATCTTATGCAACTGCGTTCCTTTCTTGATACATGAGGGTGAAACTGAAGTATTTCAGGCTGCATTGCAAAATGGTATGGGCAGTAGTGGAAAAAAACTCTGAAACACCTGATTAAGCCTATTCCTTTTTAGGAAAATAATCAAAATTGTGCTTAACTTGAAGTATTTTGCTGAACACGGGCTTTTGCTGAATCAGACCTTTCACAGATGCAAACTTTTCAACTGCCGCAACTGCAATCCTCCCGACTTCTGCAGGCTTATCTGAAGTGAAACTGAACTGAATGCCTTCCAAGTTTTGCCCATTACTATTTCCTAATGTTTTGTAAGTTGTGCCAGTGACTCCTGGGATCCAAATCTGGAATGCATTTTGAATATTTTAAATCACAAATTTCCCCTTAAAGGAAACAGATGTATGCATGTATTCACTGGAGTTCTTTATAATTCGAAACCGTATCATTTTAAACCAATTTTATTATATACAGATGAACATTTTTATTTTTTATTTTTTTATCTTGGCAAACTACTGTTTCTATTATACTTGTCTCCTTTACTTCTAGAAACCTTCTTGCATAGAATTTGTTTTCCTGAAGTGAATAATTATTCCTACAAGAAAGGCCTATTGCTGCATCCAAATGAACCTTTTAAATATTAGGCAAACACAGTAAAAAAATGGATGCCTGGAAGCTGACACTAATTTACACGTCTTCCATTTAGATGTGACTACAGGTATCTAACTCAGTTATCTCCAACAGTTCATGGTCTTGCCTCCTCTTTTTTTATCATATTGCCTCCATGGTCAAAGTCAGAATGAAGAGTCCTTACAAAACATATGATGGTTGGAGGTATTTTGTGCAGTATCAAACCAGCTCTTTTTAACTATGACTGATGTTCACATCTGGAAGAATCCATGGAAGCTCTTACAGATGCTGATGTACTCTCCTTGCATTATCAGAATCAAGTGAAACATTGGACTAGAATCAGTGATCCTCACCAATGCACAGATGAATGCCTGTAGCAAACTAAGCCTTCACAGTGCAGTGCAGCACAGCTCTTGCTCTTCTCCTTTGGTGTCTGTCTGCAGCTAACATCTGTTTCAAGCTATGGTACAAACAAAGGCTTCTCCTCTAACTATTATTAATACACAAACTCATAGTACCACTGGGGTGTACTTTTGCAGAACGGCTGGCAAAGGAAGTCTGACAGGGCTGTTCACAAAAAAGGCTGTTTAAATCACATCTGAGTGCTTAACTACTTTGATATTTCTTCCGGCTTCTCTTAGTGAACCAGAAAGGAAAAGTACAAACACTGTTGTAGAAAAGTTTGAAAGCAGAATCTTTCTACAAAAAGAGAAATTTTATCCTAACAAAAACAACCTTCCAAAATACCCATAAAACTCTGCCATCACGGAACCAAGTGTTTGGGTATTTGGACTGCTAACTCCCAAGGATTTCAACAGTTTCTAAATTTTTATAGACTTCTGAGACTCTATATCCCAGCAGTCTAACATCACCAGTCACACAGGTCCGTCTCTTTGAGCTGCTTTCAGTTCTTTAATTAGCAACCTTCACAAGAATGCCCGCCCTTGGTAGTTGGCATCTTAAATGCCAGGGAAACAACTAGATACTTCACTTTACAACAAGTGGCTAATACAACTAAAGTTTTTCACAGCAGAGTCAAGATAACAACACTACACCTTATTAGTAGCAATTTTTTTTAAATCTCCCATTATTTTTCAGAACTTATTCCCTCCATCACTGCTATTTTGGGATGTGGTTACTCTCATGATCCAAACCGGAAACGGGCTTTCAAAGCTGAAGAGAAAGTAATGCTCTACACCATGCCCAGGAATCACATGCTTCTTTCAGATGCACTGCAACTAACCCACCACTGCCCTCCTGGACGGGAATGTGCCTTATAGGAAACAGAGAAGTGAAAACTCTGCTCTCAAGTGACACATTCACAAATGCAGAGCTGCCCACTCTGTTCCATCGTAGCTACATGTGCCTTGTGTTATGAATTCTCTCTCTTCCCCTTAAAAAAGCACAAGGTACATTCCTTTTTTTGAACTTCCTACTCAACAACAAACATCTTCAGATACCTGCAGTCATGGAGAACTGAGAAGATACAACAAAGTCCATAGGCCTACCAAGAAGAGCATCAGTGAAGTTGTCAAAGTGTCAGGATTTAGTAAACTTCATTATGAAAGCACTTGACATGTACATAAGCAATACACTGCATTTTACCAGGATTTGGCATCTCAGAAAACCAAGTAATAAAGAAAATTTCTGTCTTTCCCATCTGAGGGAAAAAACAACAACAACAAACAAAAAACACAGAAAAGAAAGAAAAAAAAACCTGACAATAAAACCCACAACTTGAACAATTGCCCAGAGTACTGCAGGATTTTATTAACATTAATTTATTCTGTTCTGGAGAAGGTGACAGCAAAAGAGCAAAAGTATTCCTTCAGCAAGCACAATGCGAATTATATTTTCTGGCATCCACCCACGTGTCTGGAAGGTGCCTCAAGAAAGAGGACACGCAAGTATTGGTGTTGAGGTCAGTATTTTCCAAGTTCATTTCCTAAGGGAATCTGCAACAGTGATTTCCTGCATCAGTTGACAGAAACTCTTCAAATGTATTGAACTATTGGACCCACCAGACATATCTTTGGACTGTCACTGGACAGGGAGCAATTGTGGTCATACATGGCATTTCAGCTAGGGAAAATGCTGACAATAAGTTATACCTCCTGGGAAAGCTATGTGCAAAAAGATAAATGACCCAGGATCAAACAGAAAGCTTGCAGGAACAAGACTAGATCTTTTGTCTCCTAGATCATCTTTAGCCATGAGAACATCTAATTTAGTCCTTTTCCTACGAGTGTATACTGAGGAAATAACACAAAGTAATGTTTCATTATGATCGTATTAGTGAATTTACTGTGTTTTTGATTAAGAACTAGGCCAAACACATCTGCCTTTACAAAGGCAGCAATTTTTTTTTTTTTTTTTTTAATAGCACACTATGTGCTGCTTTTTATATATATATATTTTTGCCTAATCTTTTGCCCTTTTTCTTAGGTTGATGCAGTAAGTTGTCAGTGATATCAGTTACAAAAGTTTTGACAACAAGTGACTCTTCTGGTTCCCAATATCATTACAATGCCTGAAAAAATGAACTGTAATGAGGTATTACAATGACATAGATAGAAGTCTACGTAAACAGATTTAGAAAGTGGAGAAGCATGACAAAGAGCATACTTGAAATTTTAGAAAATAAGAGAACCAGGAGTTTTATTTTCACTCTTTAGAGAGCACGCGTTAAGCTGGACACCAGATCACAACAGTGAAGATGGCAAAATAAGCAGAACTCCATGGCTGAGGTTTGAGAACAACCCGATGAAAGCACTGCTTGAAGTGTATTTATATAACAGAACCTGGCAGAAGCTAAAAGACATTTAAAGCAAGGACAGAGACCAATTCTGAGTAATAGTAGGAAAGCTAACAACACACAAACAAGGCTTCTGAGCGGAAGAAGATGCCATTTCCACGCAAGGGAATAAAAAGGATGAGAAGAATGGGAAGTGGAAATAGGGTGGCATTAAGCAGAATCTATGTAATTAAAAATGCTAATAGCCTCTTGGAGGCTGTTTCCAAAACAAGCTATTTCCTTTAGACAATCAAAACATCATCAAGTTAACTATGTGCAAAGCCTGATCTCTCCTTATTGCAGAGAAAAGATTTGAGTGCTCTTGCCTTGAGGGTGGGTGATGGAGAATAAAAAGGAGCTTCCTATTTCTCTGTGCTATTGGCATCACAACCAGTGAGGATGAATTAATATTTTGACATCCTATCAAGTAAATATCTTCCTAAGCTCTTACTTATTCAGTTTGACTTAGTGACAGTTTTAGAGAAGACACAACCCTGAATCTATGTCACAGTTGTAAACATCTCTTTTCACCCTTCTCTTTTTTTTTAAACACCATTTTACATGTATTTTTGTTTTTTATGGTCCTGAAAGAGACATAAAAGTGAATTTTAATTTAGAATAGTCTTGTAGATCCATGAGTCTTTCTCAAGGATATGAAACTGGGTGCATGCACCAGCTGCAGCTACCATAAAAATACATGTTTGGATGGGTCTTTCCATTAGATTAGATATAAGTAAAAATGCAACATCAATAGCACTGTAACCTCAAGGGCCTGTTCTAAATCAGATGATGTACTGAAAAGATGCCAGTATCATCACTAAATCATATTGCTTCACTTGAATGGATGGCAATGCTGTCTAGAAGTAGAGACTAGAACTAGACAATTTTGAACTTCAGCATTAAATCAAAGCACTTGATTTATTTCAGTGATATCTCTCAGGATTATTTGATACAGCAAAGAGCTATAGATCCTAGGAATAGAGAAAAAAGTACAATTTTTGGCTGCTACACAAATGCCAAGAAAAAAAGGCTTTGCAAATTTAAAAGATTCAGATAAGCTTACACAAGCACATGATCCCCAGTACAGTAAAGTTTCAATAAGAATAATCAATTTTCCGTTTTGTCATCTAGGAAGAAAAAAGATGTTAACTATTTCACAATTGAATCCCAGACTGGCCTCTTCCTCCACTTCTCTTCTCACACTCCCCCAGCATTTGTACAACTAATAGCCATTCTGTCCAAAATTTTCCCCAGTCTTTCAGTTTTCACTGCCTGGGTTCCTCAGGCAGCTGGGGATTTCTTTCCTCCCTTCGGAGAAGTGTGGTTGCCTTTCCTTTTTTCTCTCTGCTGTTTCCTTCTCAAATAGTTTCCAGAACTATTCTGTTCTATAGAAGAACTTCCTGTTCTTTCTCTTCCAATAAAATTTGTAACTGGAGACTTCCAGGAGCCATGAATTGGCTCATGGATATTTCTGCTCCACTCTTTAGGTGGTCTAGAAAACAAAGACACCGTGCAGCCTGTAGTATCTTATTATGATAATCAGTGTAAGATAATCAGGTGGGGTTTTTCACATATCTGTTGGTGTAACATTAATATGGATGGTCCGGTTTAAATACAGTTGATTCTAAAATGTGATTAAAGGAGGTGTCTGGTCTGAAGAAAACAGTATAATGTATTTAACTGTGAAAGGAGAACATATTTTCCTCAATGAACCTTAGAAAGTAATTATTCATTTCATCAAAGCAGAAAATGGATTAATGGCATTACAAGAGCTCATGGGTTTTGGGGATAGAAGCAACAGAAAAAAAGCAGCCCTTTCACTTAAACTCATGCAAATTTGCAGTCATTCACCATGAAACAAACAGCATTCTCTAATTTCAGCCATTTCAGGTTGTACTGTATGTACGTCATTTAAAATCTCACTCCTCAGTTTTTGAATCACCAGAAAATTTTTATTGGTACAACCTACTTCTTGCCATACTTGACCTTCCCTCCCCAGAGGATACATTTCCAGTAAAATTTTTATGGAGAAGATAAAGGCTTGTGACTATTTTTCCTGAAAAACTGAGAAACATTTTCCATGACACTGATTTCTTTCAGAATTAGTGTCATGGAAAATCTGGCTTTCGTTCTGGCACGTTTGAGATTTACAGAGGCCTATAGATATCTAGAAAATGTGTGCTTTTTCATTCAAGTCATTTTTTTGTTTAAACAATTAGCAGTCATTTTTGAGAATATGACAAATTTTAGGACCCTTATTTGTGGATTTTGGTATACTAAATACAGTACAAGCACAAGACATGAAATAATTCCTTGTGGTGGTGTTATTCAGAGAGAAGCAAAAGGCAGCTGTAGCTCTGTAGCACACAAACCAAAAATAAAATAGGTATTGAGCTTTCTATAATAGAGACATAATAAAATAATAAGCTCACCAAACACAGCATAAAACTGTTACTAAGAGAGCTTTTAATCTTTATTTGATCTTATTGGCTCCAATTCAAATTAGGAGCAATTTCATGGATGTCAGTGGAGTTATTCAGGTATAAATCTGGTTTGAGAGCAGAATCTGGCTTAACAGTCAAGCATTTTTTAATAGAGAGAAGGAAAAAAGCATCAGTATTAGTTCTGGATGTTCTCATAATGAAATAAATATTGCAATTCACCTTGTTGAAAATGAAATATCTTCTTTTTTGATACTAAACTAAAACCCTGCCTACTTCCAATACTCAGCTGTGTTATCACAGAAAAACAGATTGCAGTTGATTCTTACATTTGGAAGAATTCTCTCACAAATACACAAATGTAGATCTAGTTGCTGAAGAACCCATTTGAGCTATTCAGGCTGACTAAAAGTTCCACTTGCTGTGTAAATAAAGACTAGCCATATAAATGGGAGCTGAAGGACTGATTTATAACTGCCAGAATCAAAGCCTTTGCCATATTCATAGACCTGTACTCCTGTGATAGAATTTGCTTATGACATTTCCAAGGTTCAGCCAAAGTCCCTTCCATTAGAAGCCAATTAAAAGATATTTAAGAATCATCTTTCATGTTGGTCCCATATACCTATATTTCATACTCTGCTTTCAGTTACTGCAAATCTAAACTCACCTAGCAGAATCTATGGAATAAACCTAGATATAAAAAAAGAACTGGGAACAGTTTAAACAATTTGAATTTAAGTCTATCTCTTTTGCTCCAAAGTTTAGGAAATGGGCCATGTATCACTTTAATATCTTAATTGTCCAAAGTGGTTCCTATATGGAACTTAAAGCATAATTAAATCATCTTGACTGCCTTATGGAAAAAGAGACCTATAATTCATAAAACTTATTTCTAGAACTACAGACTCCATAGTACTAATTTCAAGAAAATATTCTAGGAAATTGTATACTGTAACATCTCCATAATGCCCAAAAACACACATGAGCAGTGAATGTTTAAAGCCCATACATCACTTTGTGCGGGCCATACTCCAGACATTAGTAAGCTTTGCTCTTCATCATCAGAACATCTCATTAAAGATTGATCTCAGGTTTCAAAGGAGAAATTTGAGTGCACCAAGTTAGGTGGGAGCGTTGACGTGCTATGGAGTAGAAGACTCTACAGAGGGATCTGAATAGGCTGAATCGATGGGCTGCATCTGATCATATGGTATTCAACAAGGATAAGCACCAGGTGCTACACTTTAGTTTAAAAATAGTGTGGCCAGCACGACCAGGAAAGCAATTGGTGGAATCTATACATCTGCAGCTATTTAAGAGATATAGAAACATAGTGCTCAAGGATGTAGTTTAGTGGTAGACTTGGTAGTATTAAGTGATGGTTGGATGTGATGATATAAAGGGTCTTTTCCAACCTAAATTTTTCTGTCTAGGAGTAGCTTGCCTTGGCATCTTTCTTTCTCTGCTATGAATTTATGAATATTGACATACTGCTCTTAACACAAAGCAATTTCATTTATTCTACACGAGATCAGAAAGTACTGCAGGGATTTTAGAAACTGAGAATCCTGATTTTCATTTGTGTGAGCTTCCCTGTTAAGTCACACTGACGCCTCACTGAATGAAAAGAGGTATTCCAAAAGGCAAAGGCAGTTTACTTTAGGTAAATAAAATTGTAGACGCAATGGATAAAGTGCAAATGGAAACTCATCTCTGAAGGATTTAGTTAGGCGTTTCAAGCAGGCACTGTGTTCTGATTTTAGGAAGTTACAGAATGAAACTTGTGGAGATCCTAACACTATTGAAGTTATCAGTGAAAGCGCGATTAAAGCTGGCCAAAGAGTCACCATAAATATGCAGCACTGCTCATCAAATTTCATCACGGAATGTGGTCTAGCCTCCCTTGAATTCAGTGACACAGTCTAATAGGGATAGAACACGGAGGAGTGGTTTTAGTCTAAAAAAGGAGAGGCTTAGATTAGATATTAGAAGGAACTACTTTACTCAGAGGGTGGCGAGAACCAGGCACAGGTTGCTTAGAAAAGTTGTGCCAAAAAAGCCAGGTTGGATAGAGCTCTGAGCAGCCTGATCTGGTGGGGGCAACCAGCCCATGGCAGGAGAGTTGGAACTAGGTGATCTGTAAGGTCCCTTCTGACACAAGCCATTCTATGATTCTGTGACAAAATACATGAACTGGATTAAAACCAAAGTCATGAGAACCTGAAGAATAAGAAATATAGAATATTTAGTCCAAACAACAAAAACAAAACAATCCCACTAATGTTTTCATCATGGTTGTGAATAATGAAGTCAAGATATTCCTGGGGATAGCAGCAGCCATTTGAAGACAAATTTATAACTGTTACTGCCTACACATCTTGTTTTTGGATGAATGTTCTGCTTTTTTTGAATAGCCCAATACTGGAAATTCTTATTCATTCAAGCAGGTTTCTCCAAAATCCAATTGCATAAAGGATTGCAAGAAGAGATGAGAGCCTTTAGAAATGAATTAAAGTTTTGACAGAAGCCATTGGTTTAGGGCTTAATCCTGCAAGGTTCAAAGCATTCTGGCCTCCAACCAGCAAAGCATTCAAGCCTGTGACTGCTTAAATTTGATGGGAGTGCTCACATGCTTAAAGATAAGCATGAGTTTAAGTTCCTTGCTGAATTAAGGCCAGCCTGCTCAGCTAGAATCAAGTCTTTAGTCCATTAGGTCATTGCACTGTTATTTGCTTTTCACATTTTGGGTTTGCTGCCTGTACTCCAGGGCTTAATTTCCTTAGTTTTTGGGTTTCTGGTAAAGTCCTTTTAGCTGATGCTCTAATGTCTGCTCAAGGCTCCATTAATGAAAAGACAAATACAAACTACAAAAATTGTGAAAATTGTGGCTACCTAGTTTTAACCCCTCTTCCCACACTTTTGACTCTGTCATATTTTCTCATCTACTGTACTTTTCCCCCTGAAACTCAGTCAAAGACATGACATTCATACCTAAAGAGCCTGTAATCCAAATTAGCATAATATGTAGTTTGCTCTGAAAATAATGTATTCTATTAATTTCCATGCAGACTACAACAGATATGAAGAGCACAATAACACTATTTGGTAGAGCAAATTCTCAGCTACAGAGTACTATGTTTCAGCATAGTAACCAGCATTAGCTATGTATTTTCACCAGAGATGAATAAGAATATGCATGCCACTTTTGTGAAAATCTGCACCAGTGGAGACAACCCATCATCGCTTCTGAAGTGCGCCATTCACCACCTTGTATCACTGTTTGGTCTCCATAAGTGTTCAGCAAGCATTGATGAATGCACTGATGAATGCCAATGGATGCCAATTTTTCCACTTGGAGAAACTGAATTCCACGCCTTTCCTTTGTGTGCATTTCCAGATCAGACACTATTCTATGAGAATCTCCCCCTCTGCTGCTATCTGTTGTATGACAATAAAATGTAACAGAGTATTGGTGGGAAGGTTTATCCTCTGTTGCCATACCACCAACACCTGCCTCTGATCTGGTGGGCCAACATAATAAAATAGAAGATGTTAGTTCCAGATCAGCCCTTGTAAATATAACACTTCCATGATCCCCGAGATCTGTTATACAAATCCACTTAGCCATTTGCTAAAGTACTTCTTCAGCCTTATCAGATAAAATCCAGGAAGAGTTAAAATGGATTCACAACAGTTGATGCCTTTTTACAATCCTCGATGACTCAAACCACTCCTAAATAACATCATCAGATACAAACAAGGCAGGTTATTATTTAGAATATCATGTTCAGGTTTCTAGGATATTTAGCTTGTACACGTTTACCGCTACTTTGTCTTTTGGGAGGCCTTTATGCGAGTTGAGTGGTTTTCCCAGATGAAAGCAAGTATAAATAATACTATGAATGTATGTCAAGGGAGTCAACACTGTATTATAATGTTGCATTACAGAATGCTGTGTCGTCCTTTGCTTAAGTGACAAGATAGCAGCAGTCTTGAAGGAGAAAATAGAAAGTGTTATTTTAGCTAAAATCATAATTTGAACAAAAAATTTACTTTGAGCTAATGGAAAGATTTTTGCAATCTGAAACAAGTTAAGCAAAATGCTGCAGGGATAAGTTCCATGTAATTCAAATTTGTTCCTGCATGCTAATGCTCATTGAACTTTTGCACTGAACAAACTGATATAGCTTTCTCCCAGAAGACAGAACCCAAAAACGTCTGTGATAACAGACACAAAACAGTAAGTCAAGACACAAAGTCCATTAGATAAAAATCCTCTGAGCCCTTTTAATGCACCTCGCTTCAAGTTCCTGGTTCATTTTTTTTCCCTATGAAAAGATGCATGAAATATGGGAACTAAAAAGTCTTTACACAAGATGCAAACTTGATTATTATTAAGTGCTGTTTTGAGTTATGGAGTACTCACTTGTGCTTTGATCCCTGCCTTAGTTAAAATTCAGAGAGAGCTAAATGAAAAACAAAATCAACATTTGCTGTTATCAAATACATAAATTATATTTTTAGGTGCAAAATACTTTGTATATATTACTTGAGAATATCCTCTAAAAATTGATGAAGATCAGATTTTCCACCGTGATGTTCAGCTCCTTTGTAAAAGTACTCTGAATGGAAATCTCAGCTTACAGATGCTATTTTTCTAACAAGTTTTGGGCTACCACTCCTCTAGCTGACCCAGGGTGGCTTTTCTGAAGCAAATGGAATCATGTTCCCCTTAAACTGCTGTTCACATCCCAGGAACAGCTGCAAAGCTTCCTCTCTATTTGCCACAAAGCATCCTTTCAGAAGAATTCCTATTAAAGGAATAGATAAAATTACAATAGCCATCTGAACAGCTTCCTATCCTGCTGACTGGTATCACCAAGCTGGTCCTCCCTTAGTGCTTCTTCTCTCACTATCAGTTTTATAACACTCGACTTCTACTGGCTCAGCCAGCACATTTGTTCTGTGTTTATTTGGCACCTAAGACATATTCTGAGTCATGAACAGTATCAAGAGCTTATCCTGATACTCAGTAATAATAAAACAAAACTGTTGGAGTGCCAAATTTGGCTGAGAATGTACGCATATGAGCTGGAAGGTCTACCTTAACAGTGGTGTGCAATGTGACTTCAGGTGCTCTATGACACATGCATAACTATAAAAAGGTAAAAGTCTGCTGGAAGAGAACTTGCAGGTACTACACGGATATGTATAGTAACTACAACCTAGTTTGAAATAACATTATGAGTTTGTTATCTTGGAACAAAATAAGATGATGTTTTCATTGACACAAGACAACTAAACCTGACAAACAAGAAAAGGAAATATTGTCCAGTTCTGAAGGGCATTTATGTTGGGATACGTCATGTGAGAATGAGGAGAGAAATATGCTATGAACGTTAATTTATTTCTGAAAGAAAAAAATCACTAACATCTTTGCAATCATAGATCACCATTTCCAGGATCACTCAGAAATCAGTGTTAGGCTGCCTTAGTTTAAAATACTAAAGACAGTGTCCCCAAGAACTCTGCACACTCATCAAACTGATGGGTGGAAAGAGTAAGAACACAGTAAGGACAGTGCTAGAAACAATTTCTTCTGTCAGGATAAAGTGATCCTAACTTGCTAACAGGTAGATATCATTTAGAAATATATTTTATAGCTTCTAAATACCAGTCAAACTCATTGTGGTCACGGTTCATAAATCCTCTTTGACGTACTTTGCCTTTCCTGAGTAACAGACACAAAGAAGAGGTGGTGTGGGTTGTGGTGGTTTTTTTTTGTTTTGTTTTGTTTTTTTACAGTTTTAAAATGCTTTCAGCAAGAACCAAAATCTGAGAAAATTTAAACAGATGTCAAAATAGATTTCCACTTAAGAAAAAGCCATTCCAAGCACAATTTGCATATGGCTTAACTCAAATAGCTGTTGGGTTGCTGAGGAAAACTGTTGTTTTTGAAAAAAGAACCTAAATCTAGATAGCACATTAGTGGAAAAGAAACAACACTCAGACTGATTTCTTTCAGTTCCAGTGGAGCAGAGAAGAGGATGCAGAGACATGGTATCTTAGCAATTCAATCCAAGTAAATACTTGGATAAATGCAAGTACAATTGGACCACATTAAGCTTTATCAATGCCAAAAAAGAGTTTGTTTCAGGAGGCTTACGAATGGCATGTATCCCAGCAACTACAGAATATGTAATAGGAAAACCAGGTAGCGGTCGTTAAGAGAGATGGCTAAAGGAAGAAATACAAAACAACTAGGAGGACAAAAGCTAATTCCATTTCATGATTTTGTAATATATCCAGTTTCAATCTACTGTATAATGCTAGTTCATCTGTTGCTTGTTGCTTCTGTTGAGACACAGAAACTACTTTCACACTCAATAGCTTCCGCGTCTCTCCAAATGAATCAAGTATCTTGAATCCAGTTGTGATATTTTATAGAATAATATGTATGTGTTCCTCCATCTATGGAGACACTGTTGATGTATATTGATGTACATCATAATATGCAGATACTACATTAATTTGCCTGCAGCATGCTATATTCCCTCATGTTGGAGTTTCATGCTTTTCTGGTGGAAGTAGATGACTGGAGCACCAGTCATCTTCAGATTTGCCTGTGTTTGAGTTACTAGAAGATTATAAGCAAGATTTATAAGTCCTAGCTTGTGTTTTGCTGTGAGAAGGCAACAAAGCTGGTGAGGGGTCTGCAGCTCAGGCCTTATGAGGAGCAGCTGAGGGAGCTGAGATTGCTCAGTCTGGAGATGAAGAGGCTAAGAAGTAAACGTTTAGGCCGTAGATCACCACACATTTTTTAATAACCTCAATGAACCAAATCAATCAGGCTTTTCTAGAACATTTTAAATGAAGATTTTAAATGAAGATACTCCCTCTGTCCATACTTTTTGCTGCTAGGATCAGAACTGGGAGGAATACACAGAACACTCGTCTTTCCTCAGAAATATGCGGTAGTGCTTAGAGATGACAAAGACACAAACAGCTCCTTCTGCCCAACGCGACAACCTGCTGGAAATGCCCATGCCTGAAAATACAGTAGTACAGCAGAGAATATTTCAGGTACATGACAACATGAGCCATAGAAGAAAGAAATGCAGATTCCTCTACATTATTGAAGTTAAGGTACTGCTTTCCATCTTAACAACTTGTCTGATCAGTTATTTTAATGGGCAGAGTTTCTTCCAGGATGCTAGGGAGTGATTTGTGGCTACAGCAAGTGGAGAATCTAGTAGACTAGATTCTTCTGTAATATCAATTATGATGGCAGGAAATCAAACTTGATGACAAGACCAAACCATCCAACCCTATTTCATACGCCTAGAAAGTCTGTTGTGCTGCCAAACATGAAGCTTAGAAAGCAAAAAGGATGAAGTAATTTGGCCCTGATGGATAACACTGACTATTATCTTCTGCAATGAAAAGAAAAAATAGTTGAAGGATCTCTTGCCGCTCGTTCAACAGGCTTATTCAGGTAGTGTTTCATGAATTCTGAAGCACTCCGGGGATACAAATGCAATAACCAAATCTAATTTTAATGTAAGATATTTACTTGTATGAGTATTTCTCTGTATGGAAAAGAGGTTTTCACTTGGCTAAATTTTTTATATTCAGGAAACAGAAAATTTGCTCATAACAGACTTCACATAAAACATCTCCACATGGTAAACATATCACAGTATGTTGGAAATACATGTGCTGATCTTAATACATTTAGGACTCATAAGCAGTATTTAGGACTCAGAGTACATTTGGTTCCTTTACCTTGGTGATACAGACTACAACTCCATTAAAACAAAGATTATTCATACACACCGTCAGGCTCACAAATAGCTACCTTCACAGTTGTACCAAGGATTGGTGGTACCCTGTTGTAGATGAGTTAGTGTACAGATTGCATATAATTAATTTTCATTTCAACTTCTCTAATTGAGATGTAGCGCAGTGTGTTACTGTACAGTGAAAAAAAATGATTCCCCAATACATTTTATCAGATGTAAAATGGAACAAAACATCATAGTAGTGATGTATAGAAAGTAAATGTGCAACTGATCCTATATATATCTAGTATTTCTTCATCTGTGTTTACTTAAAAAAATATTTTTATAAAAGAAAAGAAGAAATTAGCTCACTGAGGGCTTAATTATCCTTTCTTCTCCAATGGGAATCAATGCTATTGGCAGCTTGCAAGTCTGTTCTCTTGACAAATCAAGTTGTTGGCTGAGGCGTGAAGTGTTAGATTATGATCGACTCAGCGTGACATTGTGATTCATGGCTACTATATTACAGAGGGAAAAGGGGGATTTATGCTTCATATCCACTTTGAATTCAGAGTGAAACAAGTGAATCATTCTGTTCAACCTCAAGAGTTCATGTTCTACACCTTGGGGCTGAACAATATTACAGACTTGAACATTTTATGGAACAAGTGCGATAAAATACCACTGTGAAATATTCTCCTCATGTTATGTGTTTAAAGAATTACCTGGAGTAAAGATTTAATGAGTGATTTTCATTAAGATGAAGAAAGAATAAAAATGGTGGTGGGGATGAAAGAGAAAGGTGTATATTGGACAACTGGAAAAAAACACAAACCACTCACTACATGTACTACACTTACTACATACTACTTAATGCACCTATCATCATATATCTGTGTGCACAAAATGCATTTCCATTCCCACAGGTTGGTAGAAGGTCTAGTTAATGCCACAGTTTGACCACAAAAGTAGAACTAAAGTCTATCTCCAAAATGTCAGAACTAAACTCCTATTTCAATGTCATCTTTATAAGAAGCAGAATCCAGGTATGGAAAGTGGCACAGAGAAAACCCAGACACTTATTCCCCTTTATTTATTTTTTTTTTTTTTATGACCCAGTGAAATGATTTTCTCTGTTCTAATTAAATACGAATGCCTTTTTGAGTTTGACTCAAAAGACTGAATTCTCTTCACCTAAGATTTGTTATAGTTTTTTGTTTTTTGTTTTTAAAAAACAAAACAAAACAAAACAAAACAGAGGTACCAATTATCTGAAGGATTTGGAGAAAGGCCAACAAAGATAAAGCTGAAAAATCTCTTCTTAATTTAGACGTAAGGATTTTCTTCTATTTTTGCGACTTTTAAGAGGTTTTTTTGTTTTTGTTTTTTCTTTTAATCTGATACTACTATTTAGAAATAATAAGGAAAGGGCTTATTGTTATTAACATCTGAACGTAGTTTCCAGACAAGTAAAGTGAGAAAACTTTGTTAGACAAAGTTCAATATTTAAACAATTGTTAACACAAAAAGTATTAAAAAATAACCTAAAGTTGCCTTTCAAATGGCATTTGCATGGATATTCTAGGCTGGCATCAGACAACTCAGTTTTAGCAGTCAACAGGTAGTACCACCTAAGATATACATTAAAATTTCTTCATAGTCACTGCTCATAATTTTTATGCATATAGAGATTTATGTATTTATGAACGAGTGCATATACAAACATATATATGTATTCATATGTGTTTCAGATCAATCGTAGAAGATCTGGAGTTGCTCACCTTTAAAATTAAAAAAAAATATTAAAGATTACTCTTATAATAACGAGTATTTCCTTAGAATACTTTATTCCTTGAAAACAGAAAAACAAGACAACTCTCTTCCCTGATATTTTTGCTACCTCAGCTGTTGTTTCAGTGAGTTGGATTATGTCTCTCAATTTGTCTATTATAGCATCCAGTTGCAGAGATATCTACGAAAGAAACAGACATAGCTTTTCCATAAGGAAAGATAACAGCTCACCTTAGCTGTGTTTACAATGTTTGCATCTTTACCTTCTCCCATTAGAACAGCAACTACACTCTATTCTCTGCAGACAACCACAGAAACATAGCTGGGCAGTCTATTTAGATTTAGAACTGTGATCTAAACCATGTAAGAGATAAAAAAAAAAAAGTTTGCTATAACATGCAAATAAATCATTAGACATTGCTATTAATTTTACTATTTTGTCTTTTTCAGCATAAAATATATGTTGAGGAATTTTTGATAAATTTTCCAATTATATTTGTTCAGAAGCATTGGCAAGACAATCTGTGCTATTAATGAGATGTTTAGTGCAAATTAATCATTAAATTGGACAGTCTTTCCACTGAAATGAAATTTGATTTGCAAAGTGTTTATTAATACAGTCAGTCTTTGGAAATTACAGTGTTTCTTGGAAGATCTTCATAATTACTTTGATTTAACTTGTTATAAATGTTGTAAGTAATTTGCTACAAAGTTAGTAAAGCACAAAATGGTCAACTGCACCGTAGTCTACCCTTGCATATCTCACAAGGAATATATCGAGAAGCAATCTCTAACTTCCTGTGTTGGGATATTGAGCAAGCCAAAGTCCAGCAGAGCTCTGGTGTTTCCTGTGATATTGAGGAAGGATGTGGGAGTGACCTTAGAGACAATCGTCATATCATAAATTAAAGGAACCTCAAGAGCACTGGTAATCACACTGGAGATGAGCTCTCCTTTAAGAGTTTCCTGGTTATCTCTTTTCTTTCCTACATTTAGCATAACATAGGTGAGGCAGAGAATTTGCTGAAGTCTAATGCAGCAATTACATTCTGAGGAGGGGCAGTTGCGAACACATTCTGCACAGAGATGTTACTCGTACATAGGTTTGTGAAAGAGCAGCACACACGTAAGTTAACAGTTTATAAAGCCATACCACACACACTGTTGATGCTTACAGTATTGAACAAATACCTTACTGTCTCTTAACGGAAACAGCAGTTCTTGCTTAACAGAAATATAGTTAGTCTAAACACACAATTTGCAAGGGAATTTTGAAATCAGCAGCAGCCATCAGATCCTCTCGGCATCACTGCATTGACTAAAGCTAATTGCTATATGCCAAAATTATGTTTTTTTCCCCAGATATTTGCCTAGCCCTATTTTTTTGTGATGCTTTTTCAAGTCATTGCCATGTTTTTAATACAGGGTAGCTGTTCTCTGTGCACAGACACACTCGACTCACATTCCTTTAGGATATGACCCTTTTTCGGCTTTAGTTCATGCTTCTTGTTTTTGCATTTGACACAAGTTCAAAACATCTTGTAACACCTATCTTCTTAAGACTCTTTGGAATTTTATGCACCTCAAAAATGTTACTACTTTCTCTCCATACTCCACACAATCTAGCCTTGGTTTTTTTGTTTTTTTTTTTTGTTTTTTTTTTGGAAGAACTTAACTTTAAAAGAAAGTCACAAATTTATTGCAACATGTTTGCCATCTGCTTAATATATTTTCCTGATATCCCTCAAGCCAGCCTATAATTACTGCATTTCACTCACATCCTTATAAGCTGCTAATATCGTGATAGCAATCTCCTACTTGCCAAAGACTGATAATAATGGTATGGTTTCCTTTAAATCAAAACAGCAACAAAAAAGAGGGCTGGTCTTCGATTCCTTTTAACAGCTATTGTCTTCAGGGTGACAGAGACTGTTTACGTTGGCCCTGTATTTAATGCAAAGTCCTAAGTAGGGATGGTGCAGTTCACCCATGATAAAAATCTATCAGGAAGCTCGAGTCGCCTTATCTCATCATCCATGTTTATATAATCAAGTGTATGTATTTAAGAAATGCTGCCATATGCCAGTTTTGTTGGTTCTGGCTTTTTTTTTTTTCTTTTAAATTGGAAACCTCTGTAATTATGATTCTGTAAAAACATTTAGAGCTAGAGCGTAAGAAAACCTGTAGTTCTTCCACTAGTACCAACGTAGTCATCAGCAGACACAAATCTAGTCTTTAGATGTCTATGTCTGCTGATACATCTTCATACGTAGGGACTGAGATTTTTAAATGTGATTATTCAGCAGAGAAATAATTCTACACTGTCAGAACTGCATTGCACTGTAAACTCCAATGCTATACTTCAAAATATAAGCTTATTAAAACTCAGTAAGCTTTGACAGGAATTTATGTCTGAAGTCAAGGAAGAATGAAGATATAGTAGCAATCGTTATGATGAATCAATGTTGTATGTGAGAATAAGGTAAATAATGCATCTTTTATTCGGTCAGCATATTGTGTACCTTTACTGTAGAACAATTCCAACCCAAATTGTATCTCTACAAATACTCGGAGTATTTAAAGGGCTGCATTAACTGTGAACTATAATTTGCTATAATAATAAATAATAAATACAAGAACAGTTGAGAACCAGTCTTAAGGACTCGTGGCTGCGTACTACAGAACATAGAGCAGCTCCTAATAAGAAAGGAACAAGTTTTGGAAGATATGCCCATAGCAGCCAGGCTCCAAACTTCACTACAGTCTCTGGACAGTGCTTTAGTAAGGATTGTTAATTGATAATAATAATAATAATAATAATAATATCTGAAAGAAGAAGGAAAACATGCAGAAGATAATCAATTCTTTACTCAGTGAAGAGTCTGATTTGGGGGCTATGCAACACCAACAGACTTCGCCAATTAGCATGAAGCTACATCACTTCTTTTGTTATCTGCTTTAGTAAAAATATTATTTGGGGATTTTATTGTTTTCTCCCTTTTTTAAGCAGAGAACTGCTAACAAATGGTATATGGTATATGTAGGTTCTGTATAGCAGTTCCTGAAGGAACAATATGTTGCATTCTGCCTTTGCTAAGATGCTTCTCTCATTTTTCTATGTTGCAAAACTGCTGTGTGAAAGAGCAGATTGCTGTGTCATCCGCGCTGCACAAATCGTTTGTAGCCATATTGGTGCTCACCATGAGCATATGTGAGCATTTTTCAAATGTCACAATAACTTGCCATCTTAAGAATTAATATTAAACACCTTGTACCATATGGAGGCACATGAGAGAGGGCCCTTATAGATTTTACCTAGATACTGTAAGATTTGTTAGAGAGGACTGTGCTGTAAGCATCTTTACTGTCTGCAGATAATAGATATTCATGCGGTTAAAACCAATATCTCCCTCCACAAACCCAGCTTAATTAGGTTTGCTGCAATTTTCTAGGATAATTTAGTTCTGCCTTTGTCTTCTGGCTGGCAGATTGTCCCTGGAAACCTCTTACAGAAATTCCCATTGACTGCAATGATTCTCTGTTAGGGCAGAACTGATCACCGCTGCCTTCTCTGTTGTTGAGCTCAATCAACAAAAGCTATATGTAACTCTTCACAAATAAAAAAAATATCAGTAGCACAAGAAAAGCTAAAAAACTGTCTGTTTGATATCAAAAACATAACAATAACATAATTAGCTCTGCCAGCACTTGTATCAAAGCGTAACAGATGAATCCGATCCCATCCACTGAGTCACCTTGCCAACTTTTTCAATTAGTTTCTTCCTTATAAATCAATAGTGAAAGATTACTTCTCATCTAGAAGGTATTCAGTGAATCACCAATACACCATTACCAGCAACGAGGCAAAAACACAAGGAAAATGACAACAAAACACTATTTCCTTTCTTACCTCCCTTATACTTGAGACTATTGTTTTTGTATTGTAATAAATGTTCCTCCTCCCTCCCATCTTGCTTCAGAAGGTTTACTTCTGTACAGAGGATGGCTTAAATGTGTGTCTGCTCAATTTTTGCTTACCTGTGTCCGTGAAATTATGGGTCTCTCCTCACTGTCCTTAAGATCTGTCTCAAAGTTGTATCTTTTACAGAACCTCCTTATGCCTTGGTCAACAGGACTGAGTTTTGATCCAGCCAGCTTGAGCTGCAGTCAGAAGACTGCTATTCTTGCAGTACCCTTCCTTACATGTAATTCTTTCACATTTAATTGGAACTCCAGGGTGATTTAAGCTGATTTAAGCTAGGTAAATTTCCTTGTAAAACTATCAGGTTGCTTATGTGTAATGTGCAGCCCTACACTGCTCATTCTGCTGTTTTTCATATCTGGGTTTAATGTTGCTCTAGACTTTTGCCAATATCCAGTAAGAATAACATTCTCAGTTGCCTCTGTGGATTTGTACCTTGCATGCTCCTGCTGTCTCACTTTCCCTCTTCTCCTGCATTATCCTATTGTGCTTTCTGTAGCATTTCCCTTGCGGAGGGCAGTGTTCTGTGGCCCACCTCAAGATGTGCAAGTGCCAGGCAGCCACTGCCTGATGGCTGCCAAGCAGAACCTACAGCATCTGCAGTCTGCCAGCCTCTCTGGTATTACCTTCTCCCTGTTTTGCAGCTGATTTTCAGGACCTATCCAAGAACTTAACCTCTAACTTCCAAGTTGGTTAAAATTGACCAGCAAATCTAAAAGTTACCCAAGACAGATGGGCTGCACAGATACTAATGTCTCATTTCTATTTGGACCAAACAGTGCCTCAATTCAGATCGTGTTCCGAACAATTTATAGACCATCTTGCTGCTTGGTTGCTGTAGCTTACATTAATCTGTCTTCAGTGTATTTGTTTCATCAGCATACGTTTAGCTCAACTTATTGAGTTCCACCATCCCACTACAGGACATTAGATACTCCACAACATTAGAGCAAAGTATTATGGCACAAAGCAAGAACATCACATCAGTTTAAAAAAAGAACGCACTTTTTTGATATCAAAATGCTGGCTAAAAAAAGGAATTACCTTATGTAATCAAAAGCTAGCACTGCCTTGTCTCATCATCAAAGAAAAAGACTGAGAAGCATCACAGATCAATAAACTCACTGAGCAGAAATAACAAAATACAACACAGAGGCCTGGAAATGCTTAATGACAAAATGGAAAACACAGCTATTGAAGAGCAATTGTAAATTTCATTTGAGTATCTTCAGCTAAATAACGTCAAAGAGAAAACTGGTGTGCTAATTATTTCTTCAGTCTGTCTACATGGGTTCTATACAACATTCTAATAACAATTGGCAAGACTATGGTCTAAATTGCACACATTTTCTTGAGTTGAATGTTACCTGATGAATAGGAGCATTATAGGGATTATGCCTCTTAATGACAAAGCTAATCTCCTGTGTAATATCTGATGGTGATCACTGCTTGTGTAATTCAAAGTAAAAATGAATTTTTCTGTGCATTCAACTTCAAAGGATTTCATTTGACTAAAAGAAAGGGAGAAAAATACAAAGAAGACAAGTGCATGAACTCTGAGTGGAAAAAGGAGGATAAGCTCTGATTATGTCAATGTTTTGTGCAATTCAAATCTGTTAGAAAAACAAGAAGCATTCCTTATATTAAATAATTGATTTGAGACAAAAATGAAAATGCTCACATTTCACAATGTGCAGAAGAACAAGTGCAAAGCTTTCAGCAACGACAGCTCATGAAAATAACAAAAATATCACAAATCCAGACACCGAGTCAAGACTGCTGAATTGCCATTGTTAGGAGCCGATAATACCACAGGATTTATTTCTCATTTGAAGAAATACTGTTTTCTGTCCACAGCAAGCTATGTTCAGAGGCATAGCATATTATGTAAAGTGTTGTGATTCATACCTCCTCCTCTCTTCTCCCAAAGTCTCACTGTTTTCTGTGGATCATGTACCTCACATCTGATTTATCTTTAGCTGAGAACAGCAGCGCTGCTTACTTGTACCTCTTCGACTCCTGGAAAGAAGTGTCCAAAGAACTCCCTGCCTTGGGAAAGTACACAGAATCCAGGAAAACAATGCAGACCTGGAGCTGCACCTGTTTTCTCTGTGGACATCATCAGTTAAAAATACAGAAATCTTCAACATAGGAAAATAAATTTAATAAATAAATGAAGCAATTAAATGCAGCTGTCTGCATTTGGGCCAATTTCTTTTCTGACTTAGGATAAACTCTCCTTAGAGCCCTTTGCCTTGCAAGCTCTGAGACCTTGGAAGGAAGGGGAGGGAACAGAGAAAATGAGAGTAAGCACAAACACACTTGTTAAGTAGGATTTTATAAAATATTGCAGCTCAGTCACAGAATGCCTAAAATGAAAACTTGTTGGAAGAGCATAACAAAAATAAAGCTGATAATGTGCTCCCCTAGGAAGAAGAAGCACATGTTGATCCCTGGTGCCCAGAAGCCATTATTTCCACTGAGAATAAAAACAGCTTACACAGTAAGATTCATCTCCTGCTTCCAGAGTTGATTTAGAGCCATCAGGAAACTTTCAAAACAGGCATGGCTTACCATGTAATTAGTGCACAGGAAATGCTTCTACTGAAACATTCCTATTTCATCATTTACCTCCTCACCCAGGAGGGCTCATATCTGATCTCCAGCTCTGCAGTGCCCCACTCAAGTCACATTATTATCAAAGCACAGCAATCAATCATGTCTCACTACAGGTGACCGTCAATAAGGATCAGGGAACAAGGCATTGTTAGTTACATAGAAATAGGAATTACAGTGAACTTTTTTCCTTGGACACAATCATCTAATAACCTCAAAAAAAAAAGTGGTAAGACAACAGCGTGAGACTGACCCATTAACTTAATATCCCTCCTAAAACTTGAAATGGATTTACAGGTACCATAAGCAAACTTTAAGTTCAACATGATACCCTAATTAATTGGCTAACCATCATTTAGTTAACATTATGCCTCATTTTATTTCTTCCATACTATATTAAATAATCAGCTGCACTAAAACCAGAAATCTCACTTTTAGGGAGGAAAAGAAATCTCGGTTCAGAGCCCAGCCTTTCTGCAAATGAGGAAATAGCACTAAATCACTAAGCCCAACATTCCAGTTAGCAGATCACAGAACATGTAAAGACAAAAAGACAAATGACAGCCCCTACGTGACTAGAAAGGAGAAAATATTAGACAAGTATGAAAAATTCCAAGTATCCATCCATCTTTCTTTTCACTTGCACTTCCAAGTGTCAGAGGTTTTCTCATAAGAATGCTAGGACCTGCTAGGAATAAGAGTACTATTCCACTTCACTACCTTCCCATTAGTTTTCAAGAATGGTGAGAAGCTGAGCTTTGCGGTGCTAACAAGTAATATTCTTACTTCCAAAATAAGATAGAAATACAATTCTAGAAGAATGCCAATAAAGTAAAAGTAACTAGGAATTCTTTCCAATTATTTTTTAAAAGAAGCAGAAAAATTAGAAGTTACAAACATGCACACCATACTGTGGTTACACTTCAGTAGAAGACAGTAGAAGACAGTACTACTAGCACAGCATTTGTGTGTGTGTGTGTGGTTTATGAGAATTCTTTATAATCTCAAGTTCTTTAAAGTTAAACTGCACTTCAAAGTTTCATTTACACACTGTAAAAATGATATAGTTAAGTTTTCAACAGGGAATGAATTATTCATTAAAGAAGATAATGGTGTTAAACTCATCCAAGGAGCTATAACATTAGCATAAAGAATGCCTTATGTCACATTAATTTTAAAACAGAAAACATACAACACAAAAGATATTGAACCACGGATTTGTTTTTGGTTACATTAAACAGAAAGCAATTATTCTTACAGCAACCTTTTCATAGCATTTTAATCATACCGGTAGATATTTTACAAGCCATTTGATCTTAATTATTAATTGCATCAGGGTAGGCTGGGTAGAACATGCATCTATTCTAATTTTATCATCTCTGCTTTTGATGTTATGCAAAGATCCAAAACAGAGAAGTGCTTAAAAGGGTGAAATATATATATTTTCCTTTACTTCTCAGTGAAGTGGAAAATACAGTTGTAAGAACAAACAAATCTTCACTTTTATGGCAAGTTTAGAGCGGCAGGGGATTCCAAGAGTTCTGGAAAGATAAGTGAAAAGAAATATTTTGCCCAAAAATAGTTAGTTGTAATAAATAAACACAATAGCCTTTACAACTATATATCCATAAGGAGTCACTTTGAGGTATTGAATTCAAGAGGAAATGTTTTATTTAATCTCCAATTAGTCCTATTTACTGATAGAATGCTTAATTTCTTACTGCTCCTTCCCTGACATAACTTGTACAAATTGGACTCATTTCCCAGTTATTTTTCAGTCTTTTCAAACTGGCATTACTCAATTATTTGGGTAAACAGATTTAAGAATCATAAGAGATCTCTGCTTTCTCACAAACCATCCATCTTCTCAGCTTACTCATTCCTGCTGTTGTACAAAATGGCTACTTCATCAGTTTCCTAATAGAATTTAATGAAAAGCTTTTACACCTGTTTTATAATTAAAGCTAGTTTTTGAGGTCTTTTACATGTTTTGGATCAAAGTAAAGGCAGGCAAATGGTCTTTTCAGTCAAGCAAAAAAATTGTTGCACTAGAAACATTAGGCAACAGCTGTGGCTGTTACTTACGTCTAGTTATTTTATTTACACTTATGTATTACTTACATTTTCTTTGCTTTATCTATTCTACAGTTATATCAGCTTCCGCAGTTTTAGGGGGAAAAAAAAGGAGATGATTCTGATTCTTCAAAGTTGGTGAGACAAAATTCAAGATAACCATATAAAATCATTGCATCGCTCTAAAGAATGAGGTGTTTGGATGGCATCTTTATGGATGGCAGGTTACTGCTGTTACAGTGCCTGATTCAGTCCTGTAGGTCATTTCACTTTCAGAAGTGAATATTTAATCCCAAAACCTTTGTAGTGATGGTAGTACTTGCTCTTCTTGGAGTGTGAAGTGACTGGGCAAGCTGAACTCCTTTCTTGCTTAAGTTTTTAAGGTTTACCTCACTTTATAAGTCCTTCCCAGAAGGTTGCAAAGGTAGCCCTTTCATTCCCAGCCTACAGTTGTAGTGTTTACATAGCTGTTCCTGTGGATTTCAAGGGAACAGTAAAATCCATTATCCTAGCTATAGGGCAAAATTGATGCCATGGAACAATGTTTTCTGTACTCACTGTGGCATAAACCCATGGCCTACGGAAACGACACTGAGAAAGAAATTGGGAGTAACCATGAAGTAGTGCTTCAAACTGTTCATCTGGAACTTACAGGCAAAATGAATTTTTTGCCACAAAACCATTCTATAAAACTGCTTATTTACTTTAGATGCATTGCAGATCCTGAATCTCTAAGAGAAACCTCAAAAACATGTATTGCATGTAAACTCATTCAGCTTCCCCCCACATCCTGCAAACTATTTGAAACGACAGCCCCAGGAAGCAGAAAATAGTCCATTTGTCTCAAACATTTGTCAATTATTTTAAGAAAACATTTGGCCTGCATAGCCCTCCTACAAGTCCATGACAATGTCACTCCTCCCCCCAGATACCAACCTGCCCTCCTCCACTAATCTTCTCTCTCTCCTCCTCAGCAGTTTTTGAGACATAATAATTAATTGCTAATGCTTGAGACATGCTGGCATCAAAAATGGGGAAGGATAAAACCAATTCTATTTAGCGGCTTACAAAACAGCGCAGCAGCCACTGTGCCAACTGCAGTATACTTTTCCTCATTTAATTAAGAACTTCATCTATTTACAGAAATCTGCTATACAATTTCAAAGGCAGGATCAAACAATGGAATCTAAGGCTGCTTATCTCTTGGGGAGCACAGACTTTCCCCACAGTAAATAATGAATGCTCCAGTACCTCCAAAAGATCCCCAGGTGTTTCCGCCCAGCCTTCAGTTACTGATATTCCTCCCCAGTAATTACTACTCATAAACATCTTCAATCTGATATGTTAGCACTATATGGGTGTTATGTGAATCCTAACTCCACAGAGATTTTCATGGGTTTGAACAGACATTAGATCAGATGCTGAACATACAGATTTGGGACTGAGTAAGGACACAAAAAAAAATAACCAAATCGGTTACATGTTGGATGGAGGGTAAGACACAAATTACATATGATGGAATAATTTAATTCTTCTGCTAGAAGCTCAATACCTTGAGAGAAAGTAATAATAAAAGTGTGTGATATCAGAGTCAGGCATATAGCAATCTGAGAAACGCAGATGGCTAGTCGAAATAATGAAGACACAGCAATAATGGATAGAATACTGTCAGCAGATAATACTTCTGTGTTTCTAGATACATAGCACTGACAGTTGGTTTTCAGAGTCAGAGACTCGAATAATTCCCCTTTTTTTTTTTTATTGACTTGAGTTCTATTATACAAAATTATGGCTGTTTAGATACAATCCTTGCATCTGATGGATAGTGATGCCATGGAACAAGAGTCACTTGCTGCTCTGCTATTGAATGACTATAGATTCATGACTTGAAATTTATCTCAGTTTAAGCAAGTGTGACACATGTGGGGATGCAGAATCATAAACAAAAATACTTTAGGCTCATTCTGAGGTTTAGAGACCTAGATTTCTTACACAATAACCTTGGGTGTATATATAGCTGGGGGTACAATTTGTTACATTTAGATCAATCTTGCACATTCAAAAACTGTGACCTTTAGAACAGTGACTCCCAAAGACAAAAAGGGAATGTATTTTGTGTAGAAGCTCACAATGTGGAGCTTAGGTAGCAATAAGTAACAGAGAAATGTATAGACTAAGAAAAGATATACATATTTTAAATACTTCTAGGTTAGGTTTATATTGCTTCCCAAGCCTCTATGGGCTGAAAATCTGGTTGACCGTAGCAGAACCCAGAATACCAGGAACCTGGCTCACTGCATAACACCAAGAAAAGGAAGAAAAAAATCATGAAACCATACAAAATTACATGAAGATGGCACTTCAATATGTACGAACACTTGATTTCTTCTCCTACAATTCCCAACATTCGCTAGTTTCCAATTTCATTTTCAACTCCCAGCAGACAATTATCAGTGTAAGAGGTAGAAGGGAATAAGAGAGTACAGAGGTAAGCCAGTTTAATTAACACACAGGTAGCAGAGGCTTATTTTGGTACTCCAGCCTCTCCTGAAGAGACGATGTTCCTGCTATCAGGCCCTATTAAAAATGCATTTATTTCATATTCTCTCATAAATCTCACTGTAAGAAAAGGAATGAATCATGATGCACATTTTGTGAATGATGTATAGAATAGCATAATAGATACATGATCTGAATCACAGGTTCTTGTGGAACTGCAGCATTACTCCTATTAAATGGATCTTAAAGTGGTTAATTTTTTTTCTTCCTCATATTATTTGACACCGAGGGAGTGTCCTTTTATCTTTCTCAGGTACCTTCTGACCTCAGCACTATGAGTATCAGCAATATCTGATCCTCTGTGATAGGTGAGAGGAGGGAGACTTGTTTGATGTACTGCTCTGTCTGAGGAAATTAAAAGCAACTTAGAATTGTTGGTGCAAGTTTGCATTTGAAAGAACCCAAGAAGCTGCATCCTAAAAGCAAGGATCCCAGGATGCGCATGTTAGTTTCAGCCATCACATTTCCTTACTGGCTATGGATTTATTACAAAAACCTGATGATATAATATTCTTCCTTTCTGGTGCCTGTTCATTAAGACAAAGGGACAAAGAGTGCTACCATATAAACTCTTTCTGTAGAAAGGTAGCAAGGATCACACCATATAAAAAACACAGCACAATCGCTTTCAAAATTGAAAGAAAAAAAATACATAATCTGTCAGTATCTAGAACTTGGTTTGGCAAGATGCCCTGGCTCTACCAGGTGGGTTTTACCCGAGTTACAGAAATATGGGACTTTTGGCCACAAGCTACAAAATCACAGGAGTGAAAGTACACCTCTTACAGCTTACGCTTTGATAATGCATCTGTAAGCCCCATCTCTTTGATCCTTGTGATTTCATGGATGACCTTTCTTTATGAGTCCAGGGAGCTGCATACAGCTCAGGCCCTGAAGGCCACTGAAAATTAGCAGGTGTGAAGAGGAACATTCTGCAAGCCTCCTTCCCTCCTTTATTAAGAATACGCAAGCTTCCAGGAAAAAATCTTTAAGTGAGAAGTACGTATCAGAGAGAGAACAATCGCAAAATGTTTTATTGCTACTGGGAATTACTGAGTTGATTGAATTCAGTCTTCCCTACCTTCTACTTTTTATATAAAAATTTTCATTTTTGAAGGTAAGAGAGGGTAGAGAGAAACAGGTGTTGACAAGAAAAAAAAAGAACAGAGATTGAACAGAGCAAGGCCTACAGCTCAGCCACTATGCTAGAGAAGTAATCAAAACCAGTACAGGCACACGCACACCTATCTGCTACCAATCAGCAGTGAGAGATCACCTCGTGTCTGAGAGAAAGCAAAACTTCCAGCTAGTCCTAACGTCTAAAAAGCTGGCCATATTCTACCACATTTTTCTTTCTTCAGTATTTGCTCTTCATCTGAAATTAATACTATCGTACAATCTTTTTCAAAAATGTAAAGAAAATTGAGTTCCTTTGTGCATAGTTTCCTTTGCTATTTTTGCTTCTATTCCTGTTCTGTTCCAGCCTGCCCACACATCTGCCCTTCAGTGTGCACCACCAAAGTAAGAATCTGTATCCTTTTGGATTCCTGCAAGAATTGGGCAGCACTGCACAGGAGGAGTTTAGTCTCACTCAGAATCAGGGCAGCCGACCATAGATTTCCCAGATGATAGCCTGTTCCTGAAACTCCTTCTTCATATGAAGTGCATTAAATAAAAAGTCATTCTCACTGTAAGTACTTCTTCCTTTAAATGGCATATTATTTTTTGTATTAAAATACAAGAATATCCAAGGAAAGAGGAATGCACAGTGACCTCAGGAATGCAAAGAAAAATGCACTATCAACATCTGCAAATTTACACTGCAACTCCAGGTTGGATGGGGACCTGGACAGCCTGATCTAGTGCTGATTTAGTGGTTGGCAAACCTGCCTGCAGCAAGGGGGTAGGAACTAGATATTTTTGAGCTCTCTTTCAAGCTATTGTATGATATGACAGTACCACTCAGGGGTGATCATTGAGCTGAACTCCTGATTCCATTAAAAATCAACTTTGCCACTGACTTAAGTGATACCAAGATTTCATCTACAGAGTTTTCCATACTCCCTCATGACTCTTAACCAAAAGGAATGCAATACATCTGGCCTCTATACTGCCAACTGCATCCCCTTCCCCATTCTGTTTACCTTAGCTGTACTAGAAAAGTACAGTACCTTTTCACAAAAGTAACATGAAAACTGCAGGCCTACTGCCTTCCCACTGGAGCATGGCAGAACCAGATGAATTAGAACATACAAACTGCTACATAGCACTGCATGCTTTGAGTAAGTGATGTACTAGCTACTGAAGTATCACTTAATCATCGCTTAATCTTTTTCAAATACTACAATGTCTGCCCTGGAATGAAGAATTAAACAGAGAAAAATTCACTAGATGAACAAAGTGATTTTTGGTGTCAGCTGTCATTTCTGTTAGTTTGGTTACTGCACTGTAATTCTTGCAGTCTTTTTCTTCCTCCTACCCCAATCAGCTGCGGTATAACTTGGCTCACTTCTCTCAGCTACACAGAAGCAACTGCAAAATCAATAAGATGACCTCAAAATAGGGGAGAAGAAATTACATCTATTTGCTTTGGCCTCCCATCTGCTAAGAACAAACACACATTTCCAATACCATCAGCAAATCCTGATGTTTCATAAACACATTCTCCAAACCCATTTCTTTTCTGACAGTCGTGAAAAGGTTAAGAATGAAATCATGTCAGCTTAGCAGACTATTCAAGGTTTTGTCAATTTGAATCACAACCTTAACATTATTATTTAAATGTGCCTTTTGTATTTCATAGCATACAAAGCAATATTATGGCGCATCATATTTGCATTTATAATGTACCATAATTGTAAGAGCATGCCATTGTTCTGATGATAATGTTCATTGATCATTCATAATGCAGGAGGCTCACGCCATGAATCATGACTCACTTATCACCTTTCTCATTTACCTGCTATTAGATGGCTTTATTTGCAGATTGATGCCTTAAACTCACATTTTAAATTTCTAGATGGTATAATATGCCTCTTATGTACTTCACTACATACCTAAACATACATTACCTAAAAGTGAACTATTATAAAGTCCTCATTTAGTTCTCATAACAATAATGAGCCCATTTCGTTGTGTATATTTTGGTGATGTGAGCTAATGTCAAAGGCATCCAGTTATCTTATACAACTATGTATCTCACGTCTATATAAACCTAGAATTTGATGAAACCAAGAATTTCTGCATTATGGTATTTTTTAACATGCTGGTATTTTTTTTTTCCCCCTCAATTGAGAAAAATGCTCAAATATGTTTTTCTGAACTAGAACTTGGGAACAAATAAACAAAGTAGTACCAAAATGCTGATTGAACATTTGTGGGCTGGAACTGAATGGTGTCTTTCAAACTAGACAACAGTTAAACTGCATTTTTCAAGCGTCCTACAGTAATGATTGGGGTTCAGATAATCCTTAGCCTAAATGACTGAGTCAGCCCTATCAGACAGCTTTTCCTCTTCTTTCAGTTTATTTCTTTCATGCTTGGATTCTGCATCAGTGTGCTTAGACACTCAACCAAGTTGAGTGTCTTGTCAGCCTCAACCAAGTACACAGTAGCATGCTAACATTCCTCACAGTCACTCAAACATATCAATAGTTAGCTGAAGAGCAGAGTTTGATAGGTCATCAAGGAGGTGAACTGGCAAGCAGCACAAGTGTCCCAGAACAAGTTACCCAAACCAAGGCTATGTGTTAAATCTGTGTAAACTACAATGTTAAAGTGATCTGAAATATTAATGCCCTCCCCCCCACTAAAAAAAAAAATAATAATAATAAAAATAAAAGGTAAAATGAAACATTTTGCAGCAAGTCACTTTTTTTTTTTGTCCAAAAAAAATTTTCCATCAGCTCTCCATGCAACATTTTCAACCATGTTACGTTACAATTACAAACATTGATAGGTATAAGCTTTCCATTCATCTGAGCTTCAAATGCTCATGGAAACTTTGCCAAAGAGAAAATTGCCATAATTATTTTCCAGAAGAAGAAAAAAAAGCAGTTCAGTTTTAGCAAAACAAATGACTAAATTCCACCAGAAAGCAGGGAATTTACAACAGCTACTCCATAAAGGTAAATTTATTGACGAAATTATCACTTATAGGAGACTTTTCAAAAAAATTTTGCTTTTACTGATGCAAATATTCTCACAGACCCAGATAAGAATCTATAGTTTTAAATTTGGAGTAAGTTGTGTTTTCCTGGGAGCACTGCTCACTAGTAAGACCTCTCACGTTAATAGGACCAAGCAAAACTAAGCTTTTCTCTAGTTTTGGCTGTGTTTCTGATAAGTCAGTTTATGATGAGTTGACACAGGGCCTCTACTTATACAGCACTGTTCTGTGAGAAGGAAAGCAGATGAAGAAAAAATTAAATTCTGAAACTATTCATATAACTTATTTACACAGCAATGTTTTGATTATGGTCTATAAAGTTGGAAATTCTCTTTCTGAGGAGTTCGCACTTGTTTGTATACAAAGACAGAGAGGAGAAAAGATGGCAAGAGAGCAGCTCACAAAGGGAAAACTTCCAAAGACTGGGAATAGCAGTTTAGACACGCTCCTGGGTTTGTATACTATTCTTACAGCACTCACTTTTAGAACAGAGTGCTCCAAGTTCAATCCACAAGGACCATCCAGTGCTGTCTCCACATAGGATTAAAGAAAAAAAATTAAAAAAAAAAAAAAAAAAAGCCATATGTCAGAAGTAAAAATGTTTCTGGGAAGAGCCATAGGATTGAGCCAATGTTTTGGGGTCTGTGTGATACCAAGGCTAATAGATGAATCTGGAAGGTATTCTTGTTGTAGGAAAAGGATGAAGCTGTGCAGTGCTATGGAAATCTGGGTAGCTGGTCAGTGTTAGTAAGATTTCTCTCTATTTACATTGACTTTTGAAGAAAGTAGCAAGACAAGCACCTCCAAGAAGTCATTAAAGTTCATGTTGATTTTCTGATAGAGAAGTCAACAAACAGAAAAATGGAGAGGTAATTACAAGACATTTTTTAAAGTTTAAGTATATATATATACAACTTATTTTCTGAAGTAAGTTTTGTAGTCTGGGTAGACATTCATGCTACTGGGTTCCTCCCATACTGATATCATCCAATTTATTTTTATTTTGTCTGCAGTGGATGAACATCTCCAAGATTAAGCCAATCTGTTTGCCCTGTGATGTGTGCTTATTACCTTTCCTAACTAAAACTGACTCTGCCATTTGAATACTCAATTTCAGAAACATATACATAAACGAGGAGTCCAAAGTAATATTAATCCAATCTCATTGAAACAAGTATATGTCATAAGATTTGTGGCTTCTTTTCCAGGGTTAGCTGGGTGCAGAATAAAGTATCCCACTTAGTGTTAAGTCTAAGAAAGAAGAAAATTATTTACTCTAGAGGAATTCAGTGGCACCAGGACCTGCTGATCAGTAGAAAGTGCCCTATTTATTTGCATTTATTTTTCAAATAATAATAGTAGGAAGAACACTGTAGCTGAGGAATTATGTTTGTATTACAGCTTCTTTTCTCCAATCGTAAGACTCACTGAATTGTACCGTGGAGGCTTAATTTTTCACTCTGATTTTCTTTTTCACGGTTTGCAAATAGTCTATTTATAATTACTTTCAATTAACTCAGCCTTAGCCGATCAACAGACCATAAACTGAACTTAAACTGTTATGAGCTGTGCTTTGTGATGAGAATTTATCCTTACATTAAGTGTTAGTTCATTAGAAAATCTGAGCTCAGGGAATTATAGGAGCTAAATACAAGTTTTAAATTCATAGCAACACAGATCTATCTAAAATGTTCAAATTTCATTGCAATTATCAGTTAAACTCAAGTCCACGGATGATAGCTGTTCTGCATAGGCCCTATTAGGATTCCTTGTATATTTTTCATTGAAAAAAAGAAAATGACAACATGCTGAAAATTGAGACAGCACTGACATTATGAGTAGAGACTTGGCCATAACACAGACACATGACTTGGCATAAGTTGTATTCTTCAGTAGGTTGAGTCAAGTCAACGACCAAAATTGATAGACAAAGTCAATATTTTAAAACACTTACAGAAAACACAGAAGATAAAGAAATCACCTTACAAATGTGATTATTGGGATATGAAAGGAATACTGGTTCCCTATAATGAGGAAGCTGTTGATAAATAAATAATATTGGGAAGGAGCAGCACTTCTCATGCTGGATCAATAGCATTTATAGAGGGAAATTTAGAAGATATTTATAAATAACTAACAGCCTAGTATGCTGGAGCCTTGGGAACAGAGGAACGTTTATTCACATCAGATAGAAATGTCTGGAACTGAAGGACAACCAGCACAATATCATTGACTAGAGCTGGCCACTTGTTGAAGAGCTTCCCAAACCACCTTTTTTCCCTTTAGGATTTCATTGCTAATGTCATGACAGTAGTGAAACCAGATCATTACCATCACATTTACAAATAGTGACATCATTCTCTCCTTTGCTCAGAAATCCGTGTAAAATATACTCTTCTCTCAGTACCACAGAGCTACACATATAGTGATAATGAAAAATTAACATGCTCAATAAGAAGTACGCCAGCCCTCATGAAAGCCTAACAAATAAGAACTTTTTTTTTTTTTTTTTTTAAATCAATAATATGTGATGTATCTGCTCTAAAGCGGGAAGAACAGACCTATATTGATGGCATGAAAACACTGGGAAATAGTAGTAACTCTCAAGTTGTGTTTGGTGTTTTTTTTTTTTTTTTTTTTTTTTTTTTTAAAATGACTTTTTCCTACAGAGATTGGTCATAATTATTTATTTTTTCCTCTCCTGGATGTCTATCCCCTTTCTCATGGCATCTTGCCTTCATGATGGAATGTTTAAAAGTGACTCTCTTCTCTGGCAGCTACAAATGGTGAATATAGGCAAATTCTCCCCCTCCCTCTCAGTTTTGTTCTTACCTACAAGCTCTCCTCCAAACAGTTACTCCTTCAAATGTTCTATTTCAGTGAAGCTAGTATAGCAGTTGAGAATAGAAACTTTAATATCAAAACCTGGATATAATTTGATTCTTGATAGCTATCATGAGCTAAACTTGAATGAAAGTTCACTAAATATTGTTGCAAAAGCAATTCTGTAGACTCTGCCCTCTTTAAAATGCATGCTGTATATTTGATAGAATGATCAAACATTGTATCTGGAAGAGTCACATCAGTACATTCTTGTTTATGTTACCCATTGTTAAATATATTTGCAGAAGCAATTTGTCCCTCAAATGATCTATGGTTGGCAAAAATGTAATACGAATATCACAAACGGTGGATAAAATTGTCATTTACCAGTTTCTATAGTGAATCAAATTATGCCCCATTTGAAGGCCATAACAATAATTTTAGTTCTTATTACCCGATGTGAGGATAATACAGAACAAAAGAGACAAAAGGATGGAACTACACTGCAATTTCTGAAGAGCAGGATAAACCCTTACAAAGTTAATATGTTCTTCTTTTCCAGGGTTGATATTAATGTAATATCACAAAATGAACGTTTCCATTTTTGCTTAGAGATATCAGTGACAACAATGAACTGAAAAACAAGGTATTATACATGAATGCAAAGTAATTGCATAAGCAAATTTTGCAGTGACTGAATTATACCAGTAAAAGGGTTAAATCACTTGTAGAGACATTTCAAGTAGCTGTACATTTCAAAATGTACATCTGCCATAACAATGTTCATATTTTGCAGCAACTGCAGACAGATAGCTAGTCCAATCTCCAATCTTCCTTTCATATTTTCTAGTTTGTTTTCATTTGTAAAAGCTAAAGAGACACATAGCAAGACTGAAATCCAGTTAAACTAATGCTAGAACTTCTGTAACTTTAGGAGGCTGTGAGCCTCCAATTTCTAGGTGAACAAAAGTTACTAATACTCCGAGCGATCATCACAATGGATAGTTAGAAAAGAGATTTACAAAGCAAGGGCAAGGCTGGCAGCAAATGTAGCATCAGATCCTAAAATAATAATAGCTTCAGCAGGGCAAGGCACAGCACACAGGCTGAACCTCCATTAACACCATGCCACACAAAGCTCTCTCCCTTTAGAAACAGTGGTATATACTGCCTAAATACCCAAACTATCACTTGTTCCATCAAACAAATCTTTAGCAATGTCAGATCTTCAGGTAATAGTGCTGAAGAACATATGAACGTGCACCTAATTGCACAGGGCTTAGACATATGGTTACCTCTGAACATAGAAGAAACTTGATGACAAAGACCTTGCATAACAGGATTTGAGAATGTAAATTTCAGGGAAAGCTTTTAAAGTTCAGGAAATTCTAATAAATTATGGACTAAACATCAGTAAAGTCATTCAAGACCCTCTGCTTCTAGAACATCTGCAACTTCAACCTAGTGCTAAAACTTTAGAAATCAGATTTTGAAGGCCTGTAATTACAATTGCATTTTCCTGTTAGATCACTCTCTAAGTAGCTAACAATATAAACGTTACCTCTAATTACTTTATAGAAAATGAACATTTTTACTTTTGATCACAATGTTTAAATGCTCTGATTGGAATACAGCTGCAAAAACAAAAGTGCTACCAAAAATGTGTTACCAGATGTCTTGCATTTTCCTGACGATTCTTTGTACTACAAACAATAACGCTGTTGAAAGCACTGCAACAAGATACTTCATTAAAAGTGCTTGGTCTGTAGCCTCCTTTTAATGTCTACTTTTTTTTTTTTTGTGTGTGTGTGTGTGGTTTTTTTTTTTTTTTTTTTTTTTTTTTTTTTTTTTTTTACCTAAAGCAATGGAGAAATGAATAGGAATTTTGTATTTTCAGAGGAGAACATCAGGGTTTCAAATAAGTTTTAGGTAATGATACATTGTAAATAAAGTGATATAATAACTGACTGTACCAGTGTATAAACATACACACACACACATCTGTATGCATATATACATACGAGCTTTCATATCTAAATCTATCTTCTAATAGAGAAAACTTTGAAAGGCTCTCCTGTTTGGCTGAAAACGTGCTGCTCTCTGTATTTAGGAGACTATTCTGACAAATGCTCAGTACACGTGTTTTTAGTAAGCAATTACATTGGTGATTTTCATATGGTTTCTGAGAGTGACAATGTGATCTCATATTAAAAAGAGGTCTTAAAGTTACTGAAATATAACAGAAAACTATCAGGTCAGATCAACTCAAGATTTGACATTTTGGTCCTAATTTCATGTCTCTGTTTACATAAAATTAAGTTTACCCATAAAGATAACAAAAATTGTTTTTCTAATAGAGGGAATATGTTGCTATAGGGAACCAGTGGGAAGTTCCAGAACATGAGCCTGCTTTCATTTGCTGGTACTCATCTACTCTAAACGTGAGGATAGAAGATATGCCCTATGAATTGATGAAGAAAGAGTTGATGGAAAGACACTGGAGTATTTTTGGTGTCAGTAGGAGGTGCAAAACACCAGGTGAATCGTGCCTTTCAGTAACCCAGTAACTGAGAACAGGGCAAGACCTAACAAGCAAGTTCTCCTTTGTCTACACAAAAATCTAAGAAAAATATTAGGCAGAAGAGTTGATTCTTCCTCACTCTTGAGATTTTCTAGAAAAAAAAAAAAAAAAAAGAAAAATCAAAAGGATTTTATACTAACTGCTCAGTGAACATAATTTTTGTCAGAGTCTTTTCTGTACACTCAGTTATTCCATCATCATTAAGGAGGTTGGGAAACTCTGTACTGTACTTACTGTAGTGGACAGGAAGTTTCGTATGGCTTCCTCTGCCTTGTGTTACAGACAGACTTCTCCCCTTCTGTAGAGTACGAGATGTTTGCTGGATACAGCACCAATGAATCTTTACCATGGCAAACCACATAGTCGTACACAGTTCTATTGCCAAGTCCATAGTGTGAGATCACTGTTTCTAGGAGGCTCCTTCCTGCCTGCATACAGAAAGCATCTGGCCATACCATAATGCATGCAAAACATAGTAATTTCTGCAAGTTCCCATTCTATATTTTCTTCTACTGCCATCTTTGTTAAACGGGCAAAGATCTTCCTATTTTCTTGATAGAATTATTCACTTTGTTTTTAACAACCTGCAGTGTATCTTCCTGCAGGACATAAATAATTAGGAAAAACACTTTTCCCCATCTTTCAGTTCATGTTATGCTCTCATGAAGACTTGCATTTTCATTTTTGCTTTTCCCTTTTCAATTTATTCAGGTGGATCCCTTTATTCAAAGATCTTTCCTGTAAAAGCAGAACTCACAATGTGCAGAGTTTCTCTTTGCTTACAAAAATATGAACAGACATTTCCTAGGTGGGCTGAAAGCCTGTTGCAAGTTTACCATGTAACTCCCCACTTTCACACAGCATAACTCTCTGGCTGATATCCCCGATTAACACTGGCCAGGCACCTGCAAGGAACACTGCAAATGATCACTGTCCAGATCCATTTTTAGCAATTCATGAAATATAAGTTTGTCCTGAGATTCAGTTTCTAAAAGTAGTGAGGGAATGATATTCTTTTTCACTGAGAGCTGCTTAAAGTTGAAGTATGGCAAAGTGAGAGCAGACAAACAGAAGTACCAGAAGCCTTCCCTACCTGAAGCAGCTTTTAGCTGCTGTCATCTGCTTTGTTTAATAAGGCAGAAGTCCTCTGAAAAAGTAATTATTTGTATCAATAGCTATGCTTGGTTCAAAAGGAAAACAAAATCCATGACAGACAGGGATTTTAGAAAACCTACTAATATTATATTATGATTACTATAATACTATAGTAACTACATACACATATATGTATATGTGTTTTAAGTGACGTGGGGGGAAGTCTGCAAGTCACAACCACAGCATAAATTGTTCGCTGTAGCAATCTGTGCATCATATAAAGAAGCACAATCAGCTTAAACTGTAATGGGAGTGACTTAACTGCCTTCCTCATGCATAGCTGTCTCTGTAACTATGAATTCAGAAGTATAATAGCGCACACTCAAGGGTTTGCCTGCATATTTTAAATAAGCCTTGTTATGGATCCTGATACACTTGGTCAGGTGACCAAGTCCGAAGTTCAGTACTGGGAACAATGAATTACGTTACTGAATTGAAACAACTTTTCTTTTAAATTAATAGGATACTGCACATTGTGCTTGCATTAATAAAGCCAGCTTGAGCTCAATAGACAAGCTAGTATTTTATCATGCATCTGAAGCTATCCTACACAAACATTAACAAGCAAGCCCCAAGATCCGGTCTGTTAGGACAATGCAGTACATCATAATGAGAGTTGTTGTTGTTTTTTTTTCCATTTGTTTTGTTTTCATTTAGTCATTGATAGAAGCACAGTTTCTTAGTATTCAACTTCTATTTTGAAGAGCAATATGCTATCTTAACACTCATCAAACCCAACTTATCCCTCGCATCCAAGTCAAATATGCAAAGACATTAAAGCACGTCTCTTCCCTCCACCCTCTCTCCCCCATTCCTGCCATTTCTTAAGTCTGTGGTTTTATTTCTTCAAATTTTTCTTTAGCTAAAGACATTGCTGATGCAAACATGTCTTTTTTCATCTCAGGAATTCCTTATAAAGATCCCACTTCAGTCCAAGATCTTATAATCTTTGAAGGCAGAACTAGTAAGTGCTGTAACACAGATTGTCACAGTATCTTCTGGTATTCTTCATGTCTTTCCATTACTATTCAGTATTCCCCCTTCACAGTATTTTCAAGAACCCTATGTACTGGTCCAGTCTGACTTCTGCCATAGAAGCAGTCTTATCCAGCTGACATTCCTTGCATACACCACTGTAAAAATACCAAAGCGAGGATATAAGATGGATCTACAGAATTGCGATACAAAGCTTAGACAAGCATTAGCTAACACAAACTCCACAAGATATGGCATTAGTTTTACACCAAATCTGTGCTTTGCCCTGAGCTCTGAACAAGAATGTTATTTCAAAGAGAGCTCTGTGCAGAATTCAGACTGACCTTGGCCTAGCAGTTTTGGCTGTAACATGTCTCAAACTGAAACATGAGCTCACATACAGCATTAAGTAGAGAACAAATGATTTTCCCCCTCTCCCTTAATTATTTATAGACCACTGCCCCCTTCTTTTTTTAGTGTTAGTATCAGTGTTCTACTAACATTGACTGCAGTACTCCAACTGTTATATTGCCTCATAATGGAGCAAGAACCTTGAGACAGCACAATTTGTGCACATATTTGATATCTGCATACATACACTTTCTCCCCTATTTGCCAAGAAACACTGCAAACAAACAAACGATAAAAATAACAACCAAAAAACAGGGATGGAGGCAGAACAGCTGCTTATAAACAGGAGAAAAAAAAAAAAAAACAAAAAAAAACAACCAAAAACTCTTCCTGAGAAAAAAAGAGAACAAACACAAGGTAATGATTCCAGACCAGGAGTGAAAGAAAATGGTAAAAACCTCTTGTATTCCTAACACTTATGAGACATAAAGAAGGAGAGAGAAAATTAGAAACCTAGATCACATGACAAGCATGCTGTAAGTGTAATATTGTCTACTTCCATCAGTCATGGAGCTCCATAATAACTTCACGGGCTGTATTTACAGAGACAGTGATTTAGTCAAGTCTACAGGAAAGTCAAGAAATCATTATAAAGAGGCAAGCATCAGAAATTAACAAAGAACATGTATAAACCTGGCAGATTAATAGATGCTTAGCTGTAATTCAGTGAGGGTTTAGGGACACATTAAGGCAGACCTGGGGAGCAAGTCATCAGCAGGCAAGTATTCAAGTATATAGTGACTTTGCATTGAAACAGGCACGAGAATGCCTAATAGTGTGTTAAGAGCAATAGGAATATTTTGCCAGCTTAACTACGTGCTATCTTCTCAGAAAGGACCATCAAAATAAAAATTTTAGGGACCATACCTGAGGTAGTTGTAAAAGCACAAGGATGGAAAGTGGGATGTGAGAAAGGCAAGCTTGGGGCAATTGTTTAGTGCTACTCAGCAGGTATGCCGAGTACTACAGGAAAACAGATGCACTGATAGTGGTTGATGGGAGTGGAGAATTCCTGACCCAGGTACGCCATTCCATTTTTCCATTTCTTTACACAGTTTTCTTCCTCTCCTTTCCCCACTTTCTTATCATAAATAGGAGTGGAACATGTAAAAGAAGGGAAGTCAGTTGGGTTAGGTACATTTCTAACACAAGTCACGCTCCTATACAAATTATACATATTGGTCAGCCTAACACCTTGTCCCCCACGCAGCTAAAACACTCTTGCCCAGCCACATGAGAAAGCATATTACTTTCCCTGAAAAGGATAGTTCAGTTTCTATCAACATGGTCTAATTCTGTTTTCCCCTCCAATGCTCAGTTTGTCCTCAATGCTTACTGCCTGCCTTGTCTAAAACAGCTAATTATCCCCAGTCATATCTCACATGGCTGTGTTGTGAAATATATAGCGAAATATTGCTAATTGGAGTTTCTTCTCCCTTACGCTGCCCTCAAGGCATGCACAATGCATTTGCCAACAAATGCTTCCCCAGGTCCCTTTGTGGTAGAAAGCTGAAAATTGCAGTGGGTTCAGCTGCTCCCAGCACTTTGGGTGCCCTGAGCAGAGCACCAGTTGCTCAGAAGACACCAGGGGGCTGGCTTGCAGCTGAAACATGCTTACAGAGGAGAGCACTTTTGGAAATATCATTGAGCATTCTGGGAAACATTAAGAATGCTCAATGAAGATGACAGTGGATTCTCCTCCATTCCACAACTGGAAAAAAGAAAGAGTAATGTGAATTTAACCTTGCATAAAGTTTTCTCCTCTTTTAATCTAACAGTCTTCTCCACATGCATAATGTTACTTTTAAAATGAAAGTGTCTGACCACGTAAAGAGTGCAAGTGCAGAAAGCACGGCACATGGAAAAGTTTGTCTCCTGAAATCTTACTGCACCCTCAAAGAAAAAGATAAAGAAGAACTTAAGTAACAAGAGTTAACGAGCAATTTTATTTTCTTTCAGCAAAGGTCATCAATCCCACAGCAGCAAATTAATCCCAATTAGTAATGATATTTTGTCTTGATATATCATGACACTTTTGATTTACTGTGTTTCCAGGATGCAGGCAGCAAATGTTAATGATTTGGTTTTCTGGCAATTTATACTCCTGCTCATTTCCCATTTGCTGATCAGTTGCAGCTCGTCAAGACTTGGCTGCTTCAACTAATGAACTGACGGCCTCGCAGGAATAATGGTGTGTTCTGCAAGCCTCATTTTTTTTCATGCCATCTGCAAAAATGCAGGTTCTTCTCTGAAAAAACCATCCTGGCAGCCAGGAAGGAGTGATTATGATCATATAAATGTCACTTGTAATTTGTATTTCACTTGTTTAATAGTATTACCATTAAATGAAGATTTCTGTAGAGAACAAAACTAATTATAGTAAATTCAGCATTTTTAGGAGAAGCACGGGAAGGGAAGCATACCCAGCTCTGTTCATTTCTCAAGAAAATTCTAATAGCAATGATGTATTTTTACATGATGATTTATCTGCCCAGCTGGTCTAGTTTGAATTAGAGCTGCACAAAATGCTTCTCTGGAGGCTTGCACAGGCAGTAAACATCACTTTTCTTACATGCAGTAAATGCAAAACCCATTCAAAACTACCGCAAGTGTTGTATCAAAGGTGTGAGGAAACTTTCAGTACTTACAGCAATAAGTTTTACGACCGATTATTCTGCGAAACGGCTTATCTAATTGATGGTTACTGAGAGGGTTTGATAAACACCTTGTGAAGCCTATTAAAAGAAAGGTCACTGATTTTCATTCAGGCTTGATAGCGTACTATACTTGTATTTAAGCAATGCTTAAATCAGCAGTAACAATGAAGTTTAGACACCTACATCCTTGAATCCCCCTAGCTTCAGTGAAAGGAAAACCACTAACTACATGTTAGAAAAAGATCAGATCTTTGACTACTATAGGAGAACTCAGTGGAGCTCTCACAGATTGCAACAGAAAAGAATCTGCCCTGAGCTCCAGAAAAGAAAAAAAAAAAATACATCTTTCTCTAAATTCCATTTGTTTACATGAGTGTTCAATTTGAAACATAATTGAATTAGGAGTCACTTTTCCAACTGCATTAAAGCTATTTCTACTTCATGAATAAGGAAAAAATAACTGCCTTCAAAATTTTGGAGCCAATTTTCTTACACGTTAGGAGAGCTGAATGGAAAATTCGCGTGGAAAGTAAATGAAAAAGTAATATATAGTTAAAGATCATAAAAGGAAGAAGGTGAAAAACATTTGATAAGCTGTATTTCTCCCTGCAGAGAAAAAAAGAAAACCTTTTTCCTGAATGCAGCCAAAACTAATACAGTGCTGCTGCACTGATATAAACAATTAATTATGGAGTGCTAATCTGCACAGTCTGTATCTTGAAGGTGATTAAATAGCCGAAATGCCAGTTTGCCTGCATTAGGTAAAGCAACTCTTGGTTGAGATTGTGTAGGGCTCCCTTGGCCCCACTGATGTCCTTGGATTAAGACTGTCTGTGTTTCAAGGAAAGACACTCACTCAAGAGGATATATTCCATAGAGAAGGTGCCAGCAAAAGGAAGGAAACTTCAGAAACACAGCGATCTCTAGAAAGACACATCAAATCTCTACAGTGTTGCACTGACATCAAGGCAGTTACAAAATTATAAATAATAACTTCAAGTAATTTAAGCCATGAAGCAGTCTGAGCTATTGAGATCCCCCAAGCAGATGGCCTGACACAAAATGTGCATCCTTCAGAGAATACGCAAAGCTTCAGACAAAGAGCATCTACAATCACTGTTGCTTTTTTTTTTTTTTTCCATGGGATATTATTGCTCTGCTTTGCTGAAGATTTATGGGCTGAGGTAAAAATATCTGATTAAGATGCACTTGATATGCCTCAGAACAGCAATTTCCAACCTTTTCATGAAACGCTATATCCAAAGCCCCGGGTTGCATGAGATGCCCTCCAAACAGCCACATTCACCTTATTGAAGGCTGAATGCTGCCCATCCTGGTCTCATAACCAGGCCAGCTTCTGCTGGGAGCTTTCTCCCTCCCTTCCCCAGCAGAACTTCAAGCAATGTCACACATCTGCAGGCAGTACATTTACGCTAAGGCGCCCTTTATAGGTTATTAGAAATAATGTTCTCATCCTAATTACAGAGGGTAGAAAATGTAGTACTGGTATACACACATATGTTAGAGGGGAAAAATACACCTTTTCTGAAAATCACGTGCAACAGAATGGAAGGCTGGATTTATAGCTCCTCAATGAATGAGGGCAAGGGCTTGTCATTAGAATAGAAAGAACAAGGAATATCACACAAAATGCATCCCTCACCATTTGGGAAACGTTCTCTTTGAAATTGCTGCTACAAAACCTACTATTCAATCTGTATGATCAGAGGTCTCAAGAAAGGAGAACATAATACAAATGCAGATGCACTATATGGAGTATGCTATATTGCTTATGTAGTCAGTATTAAAAATCTCTGCAAAGGAACCATGGGATGGCAGTAGTTAACACATTTTGAAAATCTTATTTTATTCACGTTAAAATAATAATTATAGTAAAAAATAAAAATCAAGGAAATCTAGAATATAAAGAATTGTTTTTAAAAAAGCCTTTGTCATTCACAATTCAGATATCCTTCTCACTCATCTCAACCCAACAAAACTAATTAGCTCTTTTAAACTTGCAAAAAATTCTAGGATGAAGTGGTACCTGTGTAACTCATGACCTATTTTTGAGAATGAAATGCTTTCTTTTTCTCTCTGCCTTTGAGGAGAAAATTCAATTTTTAAATGCAAAATGTTTGAAATGTCTTAATGGAAATAACAACTTAAGAGTGTGAAATACCCTTTAAAACAATTTAAATTAAATATCATCGTCCTTCCTACAAGGCATTACCTTTAATTGATTTAATTTTAATTTGTTTCTTCCTAGCACGGTAATTGCCATTGATTCCAATTAATATTCAGCTGGCCTTTCTCTAGAAAGAATTACTGGCCGATTAATTTCTCTCAGATCAGACATTCTTTTGCTGTGGCTGCTATTTGGGGTTCTAGGATACTGTATTGAGGCCAGTGCACAATCTGCTCCCCTACCTGCTCACTTTGGAGAATATTTGCAGCTCTGCAGATCTGGCACATGGGGAAGGCAGAGCTGGAGCAGACCTGGAGCATTTTGAGAGGCGTGGATGAGTTACTGGCCAGGATTAAAGCAGCTTCCACCCTGCTGCTAATGACTACTGGAGGGCTTAGAGTGTATCCCATCCACTAATTCCTCTGCAATCCTGATGCTGCTTAGTGATGTGAGTGAACTTTGTCATGGACACAAATGGTACCAACATTCACACGTTCCACACATTTGAATTGACGGTGAATGAATAAAGATTTAAGACCATAAACAAAAATATATCCCTTATGTTCGGGTGATTCTAGCTTATTAAAATACCTTATATAACTTTCAGCATATGAATAATACGCAGAATAATTATAATGGCTATCAATAACCAACTTTGTTTTGAATTCTAGAAGGCTAAGTTCTACCCTCACATGCCATTACCCAGGAGTAAGGACAGCACAGAGCAGTACTTTATTGTGCTAGGACCTAACCTGATATTTTCTTTACCCAAAGAATTTTCAGCTTAAGTCCTCATTTAAGTTCATTAATCAGTATTTGTAAAATAAAGCTTAAAAATAGAATTAGATTCTCACTGCACTCAGATGATTTAAACATCCAATCTGGAAAACTGTTGTTGCAATCAATATATATCTTAATTTAAGAAAACATATAAATGGTCTGGCTTCCACTTCTTAATATCACTATTTTTTTGCCAGTAAAAAGACTGATAGAAAATGATTACTGTACCACCAGTTTTGTAAAGTTAAACTCATATTTTAATGTGCCTCAATTGCCACCAATGTCTGGAAAAAGCTTAAACACCATTTCTTACTCTGAAAGTCTCCGAGCACAATAGGTTTACATGTCTGTGTGCATAAAAACCAAGATGTACAATTGCTATCTGTGATTCAAGTCAGAAAACTTCAGTCAGAGAGAGAAACTGGAGCACTGATCACTTATATTAATTGATGGTAACAGACTAGATAGAGGTCATTTTACCTGTCTTTAAACCCCAATAACAATGCGTGCTAAGACACAGTAGTGAAAGATGCTATAGAAAAGGAAAGTATTATTGTATGTTACATGAAAAACTTCTCTTGCTATGAAATCTTTGGTTAACAACATCTCTCTCCACTGCTGCCACAGGACTTTGTGAAAGGAAAGTTAACAGCTTCATCTACTCAGTGCACCTTGCAGCTTCTCAAACCCTCTGATAATACAAATTCATTTTGACACCCCTTTTCTATTTGAGCAGTAGTTTTCACTCTATCCTCAGTGCAAATCCTTGGGTCTCTGTTCCCACATACTTTCTGCTGTTTGACCTTGGTCACTATGCCAAACTCTTTTACACAGACATCATGATCTCCTTACTGCTACGATGATGAGGAATCAATTTACTGTCAGGTTTGCAAATAACAGATGTTTTGTATGGTATTACAATGCTGGGATACAGCATCCAGAAATGGCAAGCACCACAAATAAAGACAGAACCCTACCACTCAACCCTCCAGATCTTTTGCTGCAAGAAACACTGATGTCCAGTCTACCTGCATCACTTACATCTACAGAAATGGAGGTCTGACCATATTTCATAATCTTATCATAACCATTATTTCAGCTCAGAAAAAAAATCAGGTTGAATGACAAAATCCAACAGGAGAAGTTCTAGTCAAGTGATTGGTTCATCTAGGAAGAAAATATACCTACAAACTGGCAGTTTGCTTGTCACCCAGGAAGACAGATCAGTAAAAAGATTCACCATGTGCATTGATTAACAAGTGCAAACATCTCCAGGGATGCCTCGGGTACCAATTTTAACAGTCATTAGGGACAGGAAGAAGGTCTTTCCACAGTTACAATTCTCGTCTTCTTTTCCAGCTGATGCATGCAAGTTAGCTAAATTCCTGCCCTCAGCAGACATCACTGCCTACAGTAGGAGCAAAGACCTTCCATTTGAGTCTCACATCCTCTAAAATAGCTTTCTCTTAGTTTGCCTTAATCGAGCTGACTGATCCATAAATTCACAGCCACAAAAAAGAGAAAACCACAAGTTAAAAACGAATCAGAATCAATGGAGTGAGCAGAAGATGAATAGAAACAGAGTTTGCCATGTAAAGAAAACCACATGTACATTTACTTGTGTTTCAGATTCCCCTCTGGAAACTCTGACTTAAAGACAGCTGGACATGAACTCTGTATCCAAACCCACTGCAGAGTGTACAGCATTTTCCACAGTTTTGCACAATTTATTTGCAGAAAGATGACAAAGTACAATATATTAGTCATTATTTGGGAACTTCAAGGTATTTCACAGACTGTAACAGTGTGGGGCTCTACTTTTTTTTTCCTGGAAAAAAATTTCTAACGAACCAATCCAAGTAACCTGTAGATTGTGTGCTAGAAATACCCTCTTTCCTAGCCAGTTTCTCCAGAATCTGCTAAGTACGTGGGTAGACAACTCATTCTCATACTTGCAATCATCTACCTTCTAAACATCCACATCTTAATCACTTGATTCCCATTTTGCTAATTCTCAACAGTAGATATAAGTTTAGCTATAAAGATATTTCTTCACAATAATACAAATAAAGTGCTTGGGTTTTAAGTAGCCTCTTATATCCCTATGAAATCCTCTTTCAATATAGGTGGGGAGACAGACAATAATACCAAGGTCAGAATGTTGCTTTTTATGAAAAACATCCAACTTCTTTCTATGAAAAAATTTCACACACACACATTCCACCTTCTGCCCCCCAAAATAACTGATACAAGGAAATGTGAATATGAAATAAGATGATGTGATTCTTTCAAGTCATTTCAGGAAATTGCAGGCCTTTCTGAAATGAAAAATCCTTGCAAAGTCAATCAGCCATTGCTGCGAGATCAGCAGGGAGCTATGCTGCATCAGCCTCTCTGCTCACTGGGGCCAGGAGATGCAATAATGCACTGATAGACCAGATTCAAACAGAAGGATTTTCATAAAATAAATAACCTCCGTAGAATTATTTCAGACTTACAGCATCTTTTCTGAGGCATTTTCTCACCAGAAAGACGTGTGGAATCATTGTTCAGCCTGTGTCCTGTCACCTGATCTATAGATCATAACCTACCGCCCAAAATAATTGCATTTAAATTCTTGTTAAATTTGCTCAAGATCAATAGAAAATCTGCTGTTGACTTCAAGAAAACAAAAGAAAGCATTAAATATGCCTTTTGTTCTACGTGCTCAGCATATTCAAACCATGCTTACTGGTTCCTAACTTGAGGAAGTTTCCAAACACTGTACATACTGGGAGCTCACTGTAGTTTGGTTGAATGGGAATAGACTCACAATTTGTTTTCTTTCAGGCACATAAGGAGCTAAATACTAATTCTATTACAAAAAGAAAACAAAAACAAAACAACACCAAAAAACCCCCACAACCATCCCAAAGCAGCAATTAAAAGAATAAATACATTAGAAAAAGGGAAAGTGAAATTAAACAATTTTGAATATAGATACTATTTCTTGGAAAGGTATATCTAACTCATCACTGAAAATAACCCCAACCATTTATTCACTACTTATGGAATCATAGAACTGCAGATGTTGGAACAGACCTCTAGAGATCCCCTAGTTCAAACCCCTGCTAAAGCAGGTTCCCTACAGTAGATTACATAGGAAAGCATCCAGGTGGGTTTTGGCTACCTCCAGAGATGGAGACACCACAGCCTCTCTGGGCATTCTGTTTCAGTGCTTGGCCAACTTCAAAGTAAAGAATTTTTTCTATGTTTTTATTGAACTTCCCGTGTTCCAGTCTGTGCACACTGCCTGTTGTGTCACTGGGCACATTTAAAAGAACCTGTCCCCATCCAACTGACTTCTGCCCATTAGCTATTAATAAAAATTAAGATCTTCCCCCGTAGAGTTCTCCTGACTGGACAGTCTCAGGTCTCTCAGCCTTTCCTCACAAGGAAATGCTCCAGGACTCTTGTAACCTTTAGGATCCTCCACTGGATTTTCTTATCTTTTTTTGTACCAAGGAACCCAGAACTGGACACAGATGCAGTCTCACAACTGTAGTGGGGGGAAGATTGCCTCCCTTGACCTGCTGGCCAGTTTTTTTTTGTTGTTGTTGGTTTTTTTTTTTGTTTTGTTTTGTTTTAATCCTTTGGCAATCTTGGATGGCAAAATCTCACTCAACAAAGCAAAAGGATTGCTGGAGCCATTCACTGCCTTTTAATCTTCTAATATTCTACAAATGAATATCATATCAGCTCTGACTTTGAAGTCCACAAATAAAGATGAATGTTATCCATGAAACATTTTTACTCTTATTTGCTTCACACTGTTGCAGGAGAAAGGGCAAGCAGTTGCAGTAGGTCTGAAAGAGAAAGCAGCAAAAAAGCTGGAACACAGTGCTATACTTGACATAGGGCATCAGGAGGTATCCAAGGTGTCCAGATTTTGAAAGAATTATTTGTACCTTCTTGGTATCAGCTGAAATTTGGAAATAACACCAACAAATAAACTAACAAAGACAAATTCCATTGTTTTACTTAAGTCTATACAGAGGAACGAACGTGTTACTTAATGAAAAACAAATATTATATCTGAGGATGTGGTGTAGGGACAGTCTAAGGAAAGGTTAATTGTGAGAGACTGAGGTTGAACTCTCTTTCACCAAAATCTTAAAAGTGAGCCAAAATTTTCTGATGCAACCCATACCTACACACCTAAGCAGTTCTCTCCTCAGCTCACGTAGAAAAGGATTAAAGGATTAGTAGCACTTCAACATTTGCTTTTTTTTTTTTTTTTTTTTTTTTTTTTTTTTGCGCATTAGGAGCTAGTCTAGTTACTGCACTCTTATGAGAAGATGGTGACAAGGACAGAGCTTGATAAAATCACACCCAGGTGCTAGAAGAGAGGAGTGCCAGCACTGCCTCCCCTCCAAGGGAATGCATCTTTTGAACAGGCACTGATGAGCTTAGATCCACCTGAAGGTACAGTCAGGGCTTTTGTGTAGCATGAGAGCACTTCCCTGGTGAATCAAAAGCTGGAGAAGACTAGTACAAGATGAGGTGAGAACAGTTAAGTAAATCTAACCCATGGAGTATGACACTAAGTGAGTACAGAAAAGGTTGCTTGAAATTCTGCTAAGCACAAGTGATGACACTGAAACTCACTGGAGGCATAACTCCATATTTAAGCTTAATATTCTTCCTGAAGCAGTGAATCTAACACCAGAAAGATGGGTGTCAGTTAGTAGGGGTTATGGTCTTTGTTGGAGAGAAGAAACTCTGTTAAAAACCAAAAAAAAAACATGTTCAGTGCAAAACCAGATCAGCAGTGCTCAAATAGGATGCAGAAACAGTGCAGAAGTACAGCAAGGATGAGCAGAGAAAACTTTCAAATTAAGAAATGATTTGACACTCAGCTTGAATCTGCTAATACAAATATCTTCCATCCATTTCCCTTGGGAGATTCCACAAGGGATAGTGTCATTTTTAATTTCTTCAGCCAAATCCCATTACTCAGCAGTTATCATGTTTTGAGCCCTCCCCAGGAGATGGGGAACAGGCATTTCACACTATTGGTGCAACCCATTTCTGGGCAGACTTGCCAGCCACTGTGGTTTCTGGGATTCATGCCAGTAGGGATAAGTCTGCTTGTCAGTATAAATCCTACATATACATAGGCCATAAACTCATGCCAGCTTTTTTTTCATTTGTTTGTTTTTCCCTGCCATTCCAATTCAGTGAAGCTCTCCCATTAGGTAGAGTTCTTCCTTTTTACATTGAATTGCCCTTGGAAACCACAAGGGTTTATAAGTTCAGGGAAAGAGGAATTAAAATACAGTGTAGGTTTGAACCAGTTTTGCAGACCCTGTGAACTTCAGCGAGAGTTCAGGTCATTAAACAGAAAAAAAACAAAACAAAAAACCTGCTCCAGAAGAATGCCTCAGTCCTCCTCAGAATGCAAAGCAGAGTGACATTTTATCTGATTCTACCCTCACTGGTGCAATTTTTATTTCTCAAATTTTTTTAGAGAAGTGGGGTCAGGTTTTTGTGCGTGCCAGAAGATGGGATTTGCACTTGCCACCCACACAGAAGAATCTGTTTGCATATGGTATTTATGCCACTTTTGTATGACATATGTTTGTGTGTTTAGCTCCCAGAATTGGAAGTCTCAGGCAATGGGTAGGAGGAGGAACAGCAAGCCAAAGCCATTTTTTTATTTTTTTATTTTCTTTTTTCTTTGGAGTGGAAGAACTACAAATTTCCAAATGGCTTCAGGGTTTTTTTTGTTTGTTTGTTTTTTGTTTTTTTTTTTTCTTTCCTCCCCTCCTCCCCCCTAATTCTGAAGAAAAGGATAAACAAGGGCAAAGTACAGGCAGGAAAGAGGCAGCAGTGAGTAGAAGGACTTCATGTATACATATGCACTCCCGTCTTATTCACTGAAGGCCAGTAACAAGATTTCTCCAAGTCTTAAATGTTAGAGGTATTAACAAGAAGAAAGAGCTCTCAACAAGGTGCCCAGATTAGAGACAAGCATATTCACCACTGACTGCAATGAACTCCTGTCTGTCTTTTCAGAACCATTCTAATTGCAGTAACTTCTTAATTTTTAAATCTAATCCAATGCAGGGAAAGGTGAACAGGAAAGGACACATAAAATACATATATATGTTCACACACACACACACACACACACACGGACAGCTTTTTTATCCCCTCCCCCCCAAGAAAACACTTAACTATTTTTACCAATAGCTTCAAGTAAATGCAATTGTGGTCAAGAAAAGAAGTGTTGCTGAAGGTTGTTTCCATAACACACCACTCTCTCAGAGCACATCTGGCCCATAAACCATTTGCATAAATACATTCATACACATTTCACATTATTTCCCTGACTCACACTTCTAGCACAGCTACTCACATCAGTAAGGCTAAGCAGCGTGTCTATGTGGTGATCAGAGGAACAATTCCCTTTAACCTCCATACCAACCAAATATAAAGGAAAGCCAACACATCTACAAATCAATTCCCTGTTCTTTCCATGCCTTAGGTTGCCAGCTAACATTAAGGTGACTGCACACCATTGTAGGCCTGTATGGAGGGCCATATGAGTTTAAGTAACATGAGACCAAAATAGTAATTTAAATTTCAATCAAAATAACCATCAAAAAAAAAAAAAAACCCCCACAAAAAAACCACTGCTAAGTTGTGAAATTGAAGCAATGGCTTTGTTGTAAAACTCTTCATACTTCTTTTATGTAAGTATCTAATATAGCAGCAAGGAGAGAAGTGGGTAAATGAAAGGTTTGAGGAAAATTACTAATATTAACTCGAGCACAGAACTCTAAACTTTACTCCGTGATGCTGCTAGAAAATGGCAATTACATCCTTGCAGGAAGGCAAGGCAAGGGGCTTGGTAACAGTTACAAGATACAAGAATAGGCAGAAAGCAATATAATGGACCGTTTTTGTGTTAGGGAACACCATTGCTGGAAGAGGAAATGCAGCTGCATTCAATCTTTTGAGGTCAGCATTCAATAGCCTCAGAAAACGCATTCACAAGAGCGGAAAGTCATGTGTTGCAAATCAGTTGTGCTGGGAAAGCTTCCTGCCATCTCCTGCAAATTATCAGCAAGGTTGTAGGGCAGCAGATGAGGAGAAGCATTCAGGTTATTGGTCTATACCAGCGATAAGAACACTCACCTAAGAAAGCATTATCTCTTTCCTAGCTACTTGCACCATGATCAGAGAGGCATACCATGGGCTAGGTCCACATAAGACCTGTCACTTTGCCACAGCCTATATTTCAGAAATATTTAAAAGAGAAAAAGAAAGCATACAGTGGGGACTGTCTAGGAATCAATATGGAATAAATGTCATTTCAGCTCCACTCTTGCTTTCTGCTGTGTTTCATCTGGGATGTTTGTGTAGCTGGTCTATGCCACTTGTATCAAGATAACACAATTCATTGAAACTAAACAGAAAAAATTCTTCCTACCACAGTCCCCAAGGCTGCTTCATAAGTAGACTGTTTTTGTGGATTGAAGAGGAAAAGTAGAGAACTTCAGAGCAAGGCCAGGGTACACACGTGTGCAGGTCTGGCATTCACATAACCAAAAAAAGCTAAGGAAGCTGATTTTAAGGAATAAAGATTCTGAAAAACAAAAGTAATTTCAAGTTGACAGAAGAGATTATATCCTTAGTACGTGTAAGAATAGAAGGCAGTTAATATAGTTGCCTTTAACCAGTTCCAGATCACTCAAGAAATGAAGTAATCACAATACAGTAATAAAGAAGAAATAACTTACCCTTTCCAAGGACAAGGGATCACTAAAAAACTCTGACAGCTAGTGCTCTCCAATTAGAGATTTTCTCTTTTGGTTGCCAGCTCTTAAATGAGGTTAGGGAGGGGTAGGCCCTGGGTCCACTCCTACTGGTTGCACAAGTGAATTGCTTGCACCTGTGCTCCCAGGTCTGGTCATACCCCTTCACCAGGTGCTCAATCACTTATTCAAATATGATCTAATGGTTTCCATACAGAATGGCAAGACAAAGAGGAGGACAATGCAGTTGTCCCATGACAGAGAAAGTTGTGGTAGCCTAATGGATAACCCAAGTACTCTTTATAAACTTCTTCCATTATTTCTTCCCTTGTTCACCACCTTGCTTCTTTCCAAATCCCTCTATCCAGAGATTTTTTTTCCTTTATCTCAGCCTTCTTGGAGTCTCTGTACAGAGTTACAGAGTTTCTTCCATTCCACATAAGACTTCTGTTCCACGTTCCCCATTCCCCAAATTCTCCAAAACTGCTGCTCCCTTTAAGGGGAAGCCCTCTTACTACTGAATGTCTTTTGGAATGGTTAAAAAAAAACCAAACAATCTTCACAGCACCAACATGTTCTGATTATGGAAGTAGATAAGCAAAACTAATAGCAGACAACAGTCCAGGAAATTTAGGAAAGGTTTGTGCTAGGCCTATTTCCTAGACCTATTTCTCTAAGTCCAATTTCCAGTAAAAATAACCAAGTCCCATACAGAGTTGAACATAGCTATTTCTCCTTAAAATACCAGAATTTCAATGTCTTATTTCTGGTCAGAGCCTCTGCTGGACAAGTGTCTGAGACTATTTTCCTCCCTGTCATATCACCACTGTTAACCAGGCGACTTCTGCGGTTTCACACTTCTGTGTGGGGCTAAAAGTGGAACTAACGGTATGAGGATAGGAGAGAATTCAGTTGCTAGAATTAAATATGACAAGAAATCTAAATCGAGTCAGATCATGAATCAGCTGTGCCGTTCATGTCATTCTACTTGTTTTCATTAGGTTATGACAGACTTACTCTTTCCTCTGCAGAATTTTTCACATTAGAACTATTCAGTGTAGAATTTTGGGTAGAGAAATACTTTACTCAGCAGACTAACTTTTTATTTTGTTTCTGCTGCCTCAAATCTATTGCATTAAAAGATGTAAATAATGAAAGTGATGAATATCTAAACAGCAAGCTGCCTCTTGGTCACTCCTACTGGATGTTTCTCTCCAGCTGTTAAGACTGTATCACATTACAGTTTGCAGGGATACATGAATGTGCTGAACCTATCTTGGAGTAACTCCCCAAAAGGCATGGGCAGCATTGTCTTAGATCTTTAAGTTGGTTCTGCCGCTAGTCTTTTGAAAGTAGATCTGTGTATTCTAATCTATTCACACAATATTCTGTCTCTTCTGCTTCTGCTCATCTAGAAGCAGAAGGTTATGCTGCCTACGCTACAATCTCTGGCACTCTCGAGAAACCACTAAATACTACAGTTTCTTCACTACATTGCAAACAGGCAGTGGAAGACTACATTGTTTTGAGTGTTTCAGTCACCAGAGCATCTTCCAGCAAATGACAGTTCCACATACTGGCTAGCAAAGTCTGTGCACTTCAGAACAACAAAATTGTTCCACAGATCATGAGTTGGAGAACAATTTTTCCACCACTGTCTTTAAAATCAATCTATTTTTTAGTTCAACTTCAATCTATTCAATTAGATATATGTTTTTCTATTCATCTTTAGCAAGACTGAGTTTGTGCCATAATCATTCTTAGATTTGCATGCTCTCCATTTGCAAGTGAGCATTTGAAATGAGTGGGAGGTATGTTAGGTGGGGCGAGGACAATATCTTTCTTTCTATTCCAGAGCATGCCAACAGAAGCATATGTAGGCTGGGCAGATTCCAAAAGTCTCTCAAGCATATGGAACACCAGTTTACAGTGTGCTCAGACCTCCCACTCGATTTGTTATGTTGGCAGAGCTCCCACCACAAGCACCTCATTTCACAGTCAGAATTCTTTCTACCATTACAGCTACTAGTCAAAGCAGCCATAACTTGCATGCAACATCACAAACAGTTTTGTTCCATGATTAATGACGTAGGGATTTATATACATCCAAGTTGAAATTACCAAGTATCGTGGGGAAGTACTGGTGCTATTTTTTATTTTATGATGGTGCTGACAGCATTAACTTCAGCTTCGCAAGCATAAATAAATCCAAGAGGTACAAATGTGGATGAAGCTCATGTCAGACAGGTGCTGGAACAGTGGAAGTGAACTGCAGTGTGATCCATTTCAAAACTTTTAATAAATGAACCTAAACAGTTTGCAATGACACCAAGCCTGGAAAAGGACAGGGCACAACTGGCAGATTGGTGCATTCTCCAATCTGTTCATAACTGCCATCCAGAATTTAATCTGGAGTCTGTATATCACACATACCCAAGTGACCTTGAAATCACTCCACAATAGACAGGAATGAGCTAATGCTAGACCACGACATGGGGGCAGGCACTCATACCTGAATCCCATTTTTCTGATTGTCTTTTCTCTCTATGACTGTTCACTCTTTTGACAGCTCTGAGAATGTAGTGCTGAAAAATATCACTCCAGGGTTCAATTCCATCCCATAATTTCACCTCTGCACAGTGAAGTCCCTATTTGCAGATACTGCAAATTAGCATTTCTGTGTGAAAGCAGACAGATAGTGTTGATGTACTCCAAATGAGAAATCACAGTGATCTTCCTCACCTAGTTCATATACTGAAGAATAACACATTAGATTTAAAGAAAGAATATATTTAAAGAGTCAAGACAGTGTCAATTTCACTTAAGTTTTTTTCCCATGAATTCTTCATATTAAAGCTCTGATAGAGCATCAGCTCACTGTATGCTGGACCAGTACTGCTATTACAGACTCATGTTATAGAAGGCATCCTGAAGGCTGAAACAGTTTTCAAAGCTGAACTTATAGCCAACTATTAAAGAGTAGGAAACACTGAGGAAAAGCAACTTATTTCTTTCTCAAGTCACAAGATTATGCCCTTTTTGGTTTTCAAGGACTGTAGGTATTTTTGTTACTGGTTCCTATTTTCCTATCGCCTCTGATTTCACTTGCTTTTCCTACTATCTCCTATATTTTGCCCCCTTCTGGTGATCCAAGTGTAGCAGGTCCAAACACATACCTTTTTTTTTCCTTGAACTATTCAAATGTAAAGGTTGCAAATGGCAAAATTTGCTTGTCCTCAGTCACTCCAGAAAACATATCAGACTGCTTTGGTCTTGGATCTCATGGCCATTAAAAGCTGTTTGGAGAAAGTGAATTCACAAGAAAATAATTTAGACTTAAATAACCTGGTTTATTTGTATGGATAACACTGCAGCATTTTTTTTTTTTTTTTACTTTTGACTCAATTCAGTTTCTCTGCTGTCATGTGTCTCAGACTTCTTGTGAAAGATTTTACATTTTACTACCATCTCTATCCTTCCTCTAATTATGAAGAAATCTTGAGATTGCAAATGTTCAACTTTGCCTTCTATTACATTCTTTGTCACTATGTTTTTTGCTTTTTTTTTTAAATAAATACGAAAATCAAAGTACAGAACATTTCAGAAGTTTAGGAATAAAATAGCATTTTGCAATTGCAAAGCTCTGCTCCTAAGAGGTTTACAAGATCGTTCAAAAACATTAATGAATTAAGGCTTATTTTAATACCGTGAGTGCTGAAGTGTGATCCAGTCCTTCAGTTAGAAGATAACAGCTTGGAGAAACAGCTTACTATATTTTCCTGTGTCTCTTTGGGCAAATCATTTAGTACAGGCCCATAAAGATGTGGAGCCAATTAATTCCCTATTGAAACATGCGGTAAGTTAGACACTAAAATAGAAGCCCAGCATTTAAAGACCTCTGTGGATCTCAGCCAGTTCATGTTTAAAATGAGAGAATTTGAAAGCTGTGGATATCAGGAACATAAATACATGAATAAATGAATACGAGACATTCACAACCTAAGGCACACAAAGAATCAGAATCATTTAGTTGGAAGGGAATTTAACGGCCATCAAGCCCAATTCCTCTGCAATGAACAGACGCCTATGGCTCCATCAGGTACTCAGAGCCTGGTCCAGCTTGATCTTGAATATCTCCAGGAAGGGGAATCCGCCACGTCTTTGGGCAACCTCTTCCAGTGCCTCACCACCTTTATCATAAAGAACCTTTTGCTTATATCCAATGTAAACCTCCCCTCTTCTAGTTTGAAACCATTTCGTCTCCTCCTGCCAAAGCAAACCCTGCTAAAGGATCTGTCTTCTTCCTTTAGCTCCTCTTTAGGTACTGAGATGCTGTTCTCAGGTCTCCTAGAGACCTCTCCCCAGGCTGAACAGTGCCAGCTCCTTCAGCCTGTTCTCGCAGGGGAGGTGTTCCATCCCTTGGATTGTTTTTGTGGCCATCCTGTGGACACAGTCCAACAAGGCCATGTTTATCCTGTACTGAGGACTCCACATATGGACACAGTTCTCCTGGTGAGGTCTCACCAGCACAAAATAGAGGGGTGGGATCACCTTCCTTAACCTGCACAGAAAAAAAATCTGTGTGTGTACACGGATTTATTGAACTTATAAATATAGTCTGTTCTGTACAGAGTGTTCAGCACCAAGCTAACTTCTGAGTCAATATCTGAAGAACAGTCCCACTGAAGTGCCTATATTTTATCTAATAGAGCATCTTACTGTTCAGCTGCAAGCAGACCCGAATGGGAAAAAGCTCCCAAATAAGTTCAAACTTCTTTTGATTTTTAAAAAACTATCACCTCATAATTGCTGTAATGTTCCCTAGCCTGCCATTTTGCACTCTGATGTACTTCTCAAGTGATCAAAGACACAAAGCTAAATACACCCTCTGGGGAAAGGAATGTGTTTCTCAGCTTATCACACCACACCTTTTAGTCCCCTGTTGTCTTTCATTATTAAAATCAGCCATTAAAACAGCCTATGCTGCTCTGAACATCACCTCACACAGTCTTACACGTTTAATTTTTTATTTTTTAACTGTTCAGTAAAAAAAAAAATGAGTAAAAATTTACTTATAAAACAAAATTATTGCAAATCCCATCTTCCTAACACATATTTGTATGGCTGTATACATTTTTAGCTCCTTTTAAGCCACAACTGAGTAATTCTGCAGCTTCATAAATGGCACAAATTGTATGTTGTGTGCATGAGTACGTGCGTGCTGTGTTGATACAAAAACAAGGAATGGAAAGCAGGAATATGCAGTGGCAGTGTTATGCTTTTCAGTGTGAACATACTATACAAGATGATCACTGGACCAGTTCTTGTCATTTTAGTACTCTGCAAAGGAACACTGACAAATAACAACATTAGGAATAACACCCCCCCCTCGCAACCACCACCTTCTCACTGCAGTTAATTCACACAGAGAAGTCTGTCCAACTCAAGACCCACAAAGCTGCTGAGCTAAAGCAAGGGCCTGGTTCTCAATGTGCACAAATCAATATACTTTCATCCATTTAAGTGAGATGTACACACTCTGTCCAAAGAGTACAAACTAAACATATCTCTCCTACAGTTTAACCAATATGCCCCAGCTGAAATCTAACCTAATTGGGCTTATACATTATTTTTACAGTTTAGCCTCAGCTTGATATTTCATTCTGGTAGGAGAGAAACTTATAGAACAATATAACAGATATCTCCCACACAGCAGCAAATACATTTGGACAGGCGATGCAGGAAGTCTATCGAAGAAGGCAGACAAAAAACCTGAAAAAAACAAAGGCTTAAGCACAAAAAGAACAAACACACATGCTTTTAAAAAGCCCCATGACATCACCATTCCTTGCAAGTTAAGAAATAGTGTAGTTATCATTTTATATAGGCATTCTCAATTTTACCCTGACTAACCCTCTGAAAATTCTGAGCTGTGGAAGTTAGGCAAATATACTGCTCATATTCCAGAAAAACAGAGCCTAAGGAAGTTATTTTGAAACATTAAATACCTTCTCCTCTGAAAACTGTGGAATAGCTGAACAACAGACTATTATATAACATCCTAACACTTAGCAAAGGTTCGTAACAAAGCTGAAAAGATTAGTATTTCATATATGGCTTCAGTCTATCTTCATTTGTCAAACTGATCACAAAAATCAATAAATCAGAAAAGCTAGTAGGATCCCTGTACATATAAACTAAAAGCTGTAACCCCTTTGACCCCAGGCACTTTGCATTACCAGAATTCCTAACAATAAATAAAGGGCGTGACAGCATTAGCGAGCTTTGTAGCTTCCCTATGGATACTGTCATGGCAATATGTAAGATGAAGACATTATTTAGCATCCGAGAAAAGAATTATCATCTCAAAGGAAAGGCAGGAGAAAAATTAGCCCAAAATGCACTTAAGCAGGATTAGGTAAGAGAGAGAACCCGGGGCACTTTGCAGTCATAGGCTGGTTGCCTTCATTAATCACTACAGCAGATACACACAGCAGAAGATGAATTGTTCATGAAACCAAAGCTTGGCCAAAGTATTAAATAATACATAACTATAGCCCACTCAATACCAAACCAGCACAAGATGCATAAGATTCTATAGGCTATCTGTGAAAAGATAAAAGAAAATAATGTCCCACTGGAGACTTCTGAAAATTAACGAGGCTGTGACTATTCCCATGGCTGAGAGAGTTGGTGGGTTTTTTGTGTTTTTGGGGGTTTTTTGCTAGATGGATTGTAACTGTGCTCAAGCAAAATGTACAGCCAGTTTTTTGCTCTGCAGACTTATATCCTTGGTGTGAGATGTAAAGAGATAAGCCAGGTTGTAGCCATGAGACTCTAATCAAAATAGGACAATGTATTTTAGCACTCGTGTGCATTTGCACTGCGTTATAAATCTACACAGTATTTCACTGCAGGTCTGTGCTGCTGGTTTCTCTTACATTTCTGTGATTCATTATAAAAACAATAAACTAGCAACAAAAACAAAACCCAAAACATAAAGCAATTTTCTTTCTGCTGTGTTTCACAGCAGCTTACAACTACTGTTACTTTTCTACCAATTTTCCCTTTTCCATTCTGTTAACTATGTCCCCTTCCTTTTGTTTAAGTGGTGCTTTCAATTAAACTACCATCACCTGAGCTTCTTGTTCTTCAGATTGCTTCCTTAGTTATACATTGCTGTTGGTAACACTTCTAAAACAACTCTAGAAGTAGAGCTTCTTCATTAGTTTGTAAACATAAGAGTAGAATCTTTGCAAAGGATACTTTGATGTTGCTAAAAGACACTGTGCATGGAAACAACAGAAAAAATACAAGCCATGTTGAAATACAGATACACACACACACAGTTTGCCAATATACCTCATACACAAGCAAAGAGGTGCATGGCATGTCAAACTGGCCTGAGAAGGCCAGTGAGAATGTCAACCATTACGTGCAAAGGAGCCCACACAAAAATCTACTGGTAATCAAAAAATCTCAATTCACTTAAACCGCTTGACAGTGAACTGATAACAGCCTTTAATCACTACTGCTCTGTTCCAGAGTCAAACAAGCAGCTACTTCAAATCGGACATTAAATCCACTTTCTAGTCAACAGATCAATTTGAGGTCCACTACTGAAGAAGCACAGGATTAAAAAACGATGTACGCAGTCGGCATTTTCTAGAACAGATTCAAAATAATAATTGTAGCGAAGACTGCTTTACAACACTGTTCTTGAAACACACAATAGCAATATATGCTTATTTATATCCTTCAGAAAGCGACACAAACAATTATAACTCATTCAATTGTTGCTTCCTTTTATGCCAAGTCTTTGTAGGATTATCACACGAGAATGGAAAAACTTTTGCCCTGAACATAAACAATTTCACAGCAAGAAGTAAAACGTCATACCAAAAAGAGGCAGCAGTGTTGAAACCAGCCTCTGAGTGTTGAAACAACCCTCTGAGGACTACAGCTGTTCCTCTGCCAAATTTAAAGGCACAGTTAACACATGTTGAGTAAATATATCAGTGCTGTTAATGATTCAAATTCTATCAGTGGTAGACCCTCCAGAAAGGAATGCCACCTTTAGATAGCTTTTTTAAGCCAGAGTTCATTTTTGGGGACCAGGGGATTAAACGACTCATTTTAGTAGTAGGAAATTTTACACTGTATCCCTATCCCATGAGTTAAGCTACAAATTCCAGACTTGCCTCTGGCTACTTCCTGATAGAAGTAAATTTACCTAGTAAGTTACAGGCTCTGCAAGTATCTTGTTTGATCTTGTCTAGTAGCCTATTTGCTCAGTAAGGCATGGAGGAGGACTGACACTGCCACATTCTTCCTCTGTGCTACCAGATTTAGACCACAGAGCATCCCACAGCCCATTTCCCTGAACACAATGCCAGGGGAGTAAGAAAAGATATAGGGAGGTGCTGTGGAGCAGCATGGGCTTTGAAGTCAGGAGCAACCAGAACTGTATGCACTCATGATGACAGGAATATTACGGAGGTGGGTGAGGGGACATTTTAGCAAAATCTGCAAAACAATATTTATTCTTCAATTTATGTAGGCATGTTTTCCCTCAAAAATCACAAAGCGTGTACAGCATGGAAATCCACTTTTAAGAAAATGTCTGGAGTATTCAAAACATCTGGATGCAGCTAACAGATGTGGCATGAGACCCAGGGAAAATCATTACATTTCTGGGATAAAAGTTGGAGGCCAAGCAACTTCATGTGGCTAAAGGCTAGATTTAGGGAACTGAATTCCAAGCCAATGTATCTCTCCATGTAGAGAAGTCTTGTCTGCAAATTATATCTTGATCTGAAGGCAGCTCTTAGACTATGCATGGACCACACACATCTGGACTAAGAAGTCAAAGGCAGCAGCATCACCCCTTGTTTGCTGCTGGCAGCAAAACAAGAATTTTGTTTTACATGCACTCGTACATATTTTATGTGTACCAGTGAAGTTTTTTTCACTGACAACAGAGTAAAATCTAACAAGAAATGTTTAAAGTTAGAGCAAGATCATTCAATCAGAGTTGAAGACAATCGAGAAAAAGTGATCTTTTTACTGACATTGAAAAAAAAAGACACTTACTCAGTTCACTAAAGCAAATGATGGCAAAAAGAGGACCAGATCCTCTTGCCAAAAAACAGCAACATCAGTCCACTAACTACAATATACTTTAGTGCAATAGTAGTGTAGCTGGACTCTAATGGATTGCAGCTACATTACACTACTAGGGGTATTTACAAGGGGAGTCTACAACACTGATCAATTCAGCGGTGTTAGTTTCATTTTATCCTGATTTTTCTCTCATATATATGCTTTCAAACATACAAAGCTGCTGCCAACCAGTACAGTACTTCTGGCAATAGAGTATTTATAGACTTATAAAATGCATCAGACATTAAGACAGGTGTGTTATTCTGACAAATATGTTGACCAAAATTAAAGTGACACCAGTAATACATGTGAAAGAAAAGCTATTTGCTGGTTTGGAAAAATAGCTGGAAAGGCAGAAGAGAATTGCTGTGGCAGAGAGACAGCATAAGGCCAAGTGTCTCTGGGTAATACACTTGCAGAATAAGTACGTACACGAGTGACAGACACAGACCTCCTTCCTCTCTCCAGCCACAAGACCTGGGAAACATGAGTTAGAAAAGTCCTTCTCCCCAAAATGTGGTCCAGTCAAACTGATATTTTACTTTGGAAAAAAGAGTGGACGGAAGAATCTTTTGTGGTCCATACAAACCATCCCTTTTATATTTTACAGTGATTGAAGGCTTTGCTTAGACTGAATTGTGTCAATTTTTTTGACAAGAACAAAACCCTCAAATATCTGTTTTAAAATATTTCAGCTTTTCCGTATACTAATCAATTTCTGGTCTAAGCTGTTCTGTGAATTTAACCTGTAATGTGGAGTTTGATTTCTCCAATATTAAATAGTCTGTGACATTACAACTCATCAAGAAAAAATAATTGCTTAGATTTTGCTACCAAGAAACCTAAGGAAGAGGAAAGGCACCACAGTCATAGGCATTGCATGCTGTGGGATTGAAAAAAAGAGAGATTTATAAAAAGCCTGTTAACCAATGTGACACCTACTACTTCCCCTGGCATGAGGAAACAACATCAGGGACAAAAGCCATATATAAATAGGTATCAGTTCAGATTATAGGAAGACAAATTGTTTATACCACATAACATACAAGACTTGCTAGGAAAAAAGTAAAGGATGCATAAGACAAAGAATGAATACAATATAATAAAATCACACTGAGAATTAAATTATTTCAATTTGCATGAATTCCTGAGACACCCCAGCCTGGCCTCACTGGGGTAGGTTTTCATACTGGTGGTCTGCTTACACATACTGACATGGGTATAGCTGCAAAACAAGTGAATTAGTTGCAATTCATGGCTCCTCTTCATCCTAAGAAACATAATCTGTAGGTTAATAACTGTAATTTTACCTTTCTAGGCTTGGAGTTTTCCTGATGTCCTTCAGTGCATCCGCTGCCAATATAAGCAGAATCTGACTTGCTTTCTAGCAGTAGCTTGCATCAGCACCTGGATTTTTAGAGGCGTTTGGACCTTACGAGACATTGAAGATGCTGGGTGTTGTGGAAAGGCTGCAAGGACATCTGATTCCATGGCATTTGGTCACAACTGAACCAAACACAACACACCAAAGCTACAGCAGAGCGGTGTGGGGACAAACAGATACAGTTAAAGTAGCTGAAGGTTCAGTCATTCTATCACTCCCTCAAACTCCCACTCCTGAGGTTCAACTGTGTCCTTGGCCCAAATCTCCCTTCATATCATTAAAACACCTCAGTTGTTTGTGTTAGGTATTGTTACGTGGCCACACAAATGCTGCCTCCAGGACCCCTGGGTCACCTCCTTTTCCTGTGCTACAGGCATGCAATGATGACAGTCATCTCTTCATCCTGGGGAAGCCCACGGGGTGCAAAGAACCTTCTGGAAGAGGGCGAGCTGCTCCCTGTGTGCTGAGGGGAGGTGAGCAGCTGAGGGGCCCTCTGCAGCACCTTTCCCGCCTCCAGGGCCAGGTCTGCGCTTCAGCTCCAATGCCGCCTCTGCCTGAGGAAAGCTCCAGCATGCACTGAGCACAGGCGTGTGGTGAACACGTGCTTGAAGTTGGTTTTGAGTCTCTCACTGAGCCTGTACCACCTGCCAGGGCCATTTGTTTCTCCTTCTGAAAGAAGTGTCATCTTGCAGTTTACTGCGCTCAAAGCCAGCAGGACCATGCAGGTTACCGTTTACCGCATCGCTGCTGAGCACAGACTGTGCCCATGATTTACATGGATGTAACAGGAATGCCTCTGATGCCACAGCATCCCTTGCTGCAGGGTTCAAGAGTGACAGACTGTGTGAGTGAGGAAGGAGGGGTGGCAGCAGACACAGAGCAGGGATCTGATGAGGTGAAGGAGGAGCTGTGCTGATGTCTTTCTATGTGTTGTGAGCAGCTGATGTGCCAGCCTCCGATTAGCGCTTCCTAAACCCTGATGGCATGTGGGAAAGCAGATGCTGTGTGATTCCACCCGCTCCTGGAGAGGGTCATCCTTTCTACACACGGATGGGGCTGGGGAGAAGAGGTGACCTCAGCTGGGGACTGTTTCACTGTTGGCAGCAGATCAACGACTGCTCTCCAGATCTGCTCCGCTGACACAGGTTTCAAGCAAAGCAGTACTAATTTGCTTCATCTTCTGACAATCGGCCTCATTATGCATACTGCTCTCCTCTTAATTTCCTTGAGTCATGTTTTACAACATGAAGTTCCAAATCTTTTTCACCCTTACATGTACGTGCATGAACACATCTGTCCAACTAGGCAGATGCCACTTTAGTGGAGCTGGGAGAGAAGAAAACAAAAGGGAGCAAAGAAATCCCCTTGATGCCAAACTTCATAACAAAGCTTGTCCTTGAGCCAGAACTCACAGAACAGAAACCACAAAAGACCCTTAGAGTGATTTAATCCAGTCTCCAGGCCAAATCACAGGATCATCCATTTCTTCATTGACACAACTGTGAGTAGTTTGTGTTCCAAAAAACCTCCAATGTTCTCTTCTCTGCAACATCTTCAGGTAATCACTTCTCATGATTTATCTTTATTACTGGAACACGTTTCTTTATGTCTAACCTTATGTCTAACGTTAAACTCACTTGTGACAACATGTTAGTCCTTTTGCCATTCACTGGAGTTGTAGAGAAGACTTTATCTTCTCTATTTTCACAGCTTACAATAAAATGTTAGTCTGTGAGATCAGCCCTTAGAGGGCCTTGTGTCCTCAGGTGCAGGGCCACATCAACAGGCTGGTTGTGTCCTGCCTGGGTGGCACTCATTCCTCCTGTGATGTTAGGTTCCTCTGGGAGGCCACCAGCATGGGCAAACACAGTCAGTCCTCTGTTATGAGCAGCTCCTGCAGCTGACATAACACAATAGCATCAAATACTGGACAAGTGTTACCTGGGACACCAAGAATGACTGTATCTTCCTCAGTGTGTGTTATCCAAAGTTGCATCCATGGTAAACTGTCTCTGCTGTGTATTATCCAAAAGTCCATGAATTCATCTCATCTTCTTGGTCTGTGTACAAAGATACACATGTAAATATCAGTCAAGACAACACTCCATCTTCAAAGTAGAAGAGCTGCTAAGGTTTAATAAGATTTTTAAAAAATTTATGAATATTGAATATAGCCAACTTATGAATCTTCTGTATGCATTATGTTACTGCAAACTCCAACACGCTTTAGAAACTTATACACTAATTGTGCAATCATTTTTTAAATAGTTTTAAAATTGAATACGTATACTTCATACTTATGATTGAGGTACATATGTTATGGCTACAGTCCTTTCTACTGAAAGATTATGGCTGGAAAAAATCACTGAAAGGTTTGGTAACTGGAGGTATGTTTAATAAATGTATGGTAACACAAAAAAATAGTTATCCATGTTTTAAGTACTTTCCACAGGAACATAGTAATTTATAGAGATATGGTTTTCAAATGTCTGTTTTTGTTATTAAATAGCAACAAAAAATCACATAAAAAGTAAGTTACTTTCAGGAAAAAGTTTCCATTGACCTCCATTGAAAGCAGGTCTAAGACCGTACCACTGCAAAAGATCATCAGCTTCAGTACAGTCCTCCTTGTCTGCTTTCTTTTAATTAATTTTAATTTGTATTTTGATGAAGCTCAGCTAAAAGTTAGGTCCTTGCACAGTCCAGTGTCTTCACTCTGGAGACACTCTCTGCCAGTGGGAAGAAAGCAATGAGTGCAAAATAACATTCAAATACTATTCCTAGGGGCCAAACTTTCAGCAGGGCCCTAAAGGCCCATGTAAGCCCTACAAAAAAAGGCTAGAAATGGGCATAAATAGCACCTCCATCTCGTTCTTGGTGATGGTGAGGTAGTAAATTCACTGAAAATTGAATTCAGCTGTGCAATCCTGAATAACTATTACTGATGGAAGTCCATTGTAAATCTGCAGATGTCATTTGCCTATTTAAACCTAGCTTACTTGTTTTGCCTCTGGGTAGTCTTCACCCAGAAAAGGAATTGTGAATAACTACTAATATTTATTTTGGAAGCCCAGATTTAAGACCTGTACACATTCAAACAGAAAAGAATAACATGTGACAGACACTGTTACCGCTTAAAATTTTGTCAATATTTACGCTGCCGAAAATGGTTGGTAGAAATTTCACATGTGTGAGCAGCCCCAGAAAAAAAGCAAAAACAAACAAACAAAAAAACCCTACATCTGAGGAATTGCATAAAACCTGCAGTGAAGCAAGGTCATGTTAATCAGTTAATCACTTTCCTCTAATTACTATTATCATGGTTTGTGCTATTTCTGATGTTCAATTTTTCAGTACTGTATCAGTCACAGTGCTAGATCAAACCATGACTATTCAGTGCACATGGTGCGCATGAAAAGACAGATGTGTGCATGCATACACAAACAATTTCCCATTAAAATCAATATTGGATCCCCAGTTATTAAATCTGAGTATCAAAATACACTCAAGACACATTTCTGTAATTCCAAGCAGCAAAGTTGTTCACAGAATGCAATGAAACCACTAGGAACATCACTAGATTGATTAATGTGATATGACTGAGGGCAGAAATTAAGCTGGGGATAGGGGTCTCCATTAAAAATGTTTATTGCTAAGTACTCATGTATCACTCCAGTTCCTCTGCAGATCTCAAAAAAACCCCAACAACATTAGAACCTTCTTCAGGGAAAATGAAAGTCATTTAGCTGACATATTCATCAGAGAAATTTTGCTTCCTTTCTTTACTCCAATCTTATTCAGGGTGCTAAGAGTGCTAATAAAACCTGATAGAAGTACAGTTTGGGAAATAGTTAAATACGTGCTTAACACAAAGCAACACTTTAAACAAAATATGTGCTTTTTTCAGTTCAGGATTCAGTAGCGTGAATCTGATTGGGAAAAAACATTACCAGTATATCAAGTTGGATGCATCAAAACTGCTTCCACCCTGCCAGCCCTTGTATTATTCTTACCCCCTCAAATCCAGTAACTTATTCAGCAGCTGCACAAGGTTGCAATCAGTTCAGAAAAGCATCCAATAAAAATTAATTTTTTACCCAGAATAGATAACATTGATACCATCTGCTTGCCTTGCCACCTCCAAGCCTGACAGTAACCTGAACCTGATTGTCTGGCAAAGACTATTCATTGTGACCCACGTAGAACTGTGTGCCACTGTGGGTATTTACAGTTGCTCCAAGGTTGCTTACTTTTACATTCAGGATCATATAAAAGAAATAATTCAGATATGAACCTAAAATTTTGCAGCATTCAAACATCTGGAGAAATAAGATGGGATCCACTTTTAAAAAGTCAAAATACAGTTACTGATTTTGGTGTTGTTTTTATGAGACAAATTGAGCTACATCAGCCTGCAGTGTTTACGTATGCTTCTACTCAGAGCCAGAGGGAGGGATGAGAATCAGGAAGAGTTCTTGTGACCCATTGTCTGACCCCTTGTGAGCTCTGGATTGGTTTCTGCTTGCTCCTTGAAGTTCTGTTGCGTACAGTTACTCTAAACATGGACGTTAGCTTCTGTTTCATGATTTCCACTTTCTTTTGGTGTTCTGAGCAAACATCAGAGCAGCCTGCAGGAGTTCTACACCTGGTGCCAAGGTCCACAAGCCCAGCCCCTGGGTCCTGATCAAGAGGAAGCAAAGGAGCCAAGAAGTATGTGCTGCTCCATTCATCAGAGTTGCCATCCACACAGATGAATCAGGAAAAGAACAACTGTTATCCTCACTTCATCACTGATGAACTCTCCAAAGAAAAATGAGGCAAAGTAGAATTGTGAAGGATATACGTATTTCTTCAGTCCAAAGCCAACAGTAACATTAACTACAATTCCAGTTTTAACACATGCAGGCACACACAGAAAAACAGAGTGAAATAATATTTACTCTTATTTTTGAGCATTTTTTCACATCCCTGAACACAGTAATCTGCTCAACATGTTATTATTTGTTAACATGTTAACAGAGTCAGTGCATTGGTACCAGAACAGTTAGCCCAGGGATAACTGCCTGATGCTGGTGCACAAGCCCTCGGTGCTTGTAGCAAGTGTGGCAGAGGAAAGAAAAGATAAAAGGCTGGCAAAACAGGGATGGAAGCGAAGTATGTGCGAGTGAATGAGAGCAAGAGAAAAATCCAGTTGGGCCAAAATTCTGTTTGCCAAAAACAAGTTAAGAGATCCATTTCCAAGAGAAATGAGTCAAACCAGGGAAACAAAAATAATAATGCCGTGCAACTTAAAGCAGCAGCTGTTATCTGAGAGAAAACACGAGATGAGTTAGAAGACACAGAAGATTAGTCTTTTTTTGGTTTTCAAATGACTATGTTTGTAAAGCTTTTGGCTGAATAATGTTTGACCTAATCACATCTGTTTTGACAACTTAAATGAAAGGCTCAGCAGCTGTAGCTGGCAAAAGAATCCCAAAATCTGCAGACTCCATTCCAATATTTGGGCTCTTGTCTGAACAATGTAAGGATAACATAAACTCTATACCCTAAAAGGGCCTACACAGTGCACTTACAGACTAATGCTACAGCCGTTCTGCAAACAAGTCTGCTTCTAAATTCAGCTGTTCATTGGCTTAGCCTCTGGAAATGGAAACCCATTACTCTGATGAATGTAAATTTACATCATATTCTTGCAAACAACAAACTGAAGCTTTTTTTCTGCACCCAGATACAAAGGCAAACAATGGATGCTGAGGAGACATGAGAGCTGATAAGCCAGAAGACAATGTAGACAATCTCTCAAGTGAAGTGAAGCCAAACTGGCTGAATATGGAATACAGAAAAGACATCCTACAGAAAGCTCAAATATCACACATAACTTTTCTTATTACTACACAATTATACAAATAACTAGCAAAAAAAGGAAACCACCAAAAAACATGATCTGGCTAAGTGATCAAAAGTTTTGTTGTTGTTGTTTTGCACATCTATAACCTGCTGGGGTTTTATTTAGTGAGAATTTTCTGTCTGTCTAATTTTCATTGGCACATCAATTTTCTTGCAGTGCCTGATTCTTTTTCAACATCTGCTGCTCAGTTTGACAGTATTAATTTTGGATTTTTCCCCAGATCAGATTAGTTGAAGATTGTGGTGAATGCTGGCAAAAGATCTGAGTTTTCTGTCTCTCTTTCCTCATCTCCCTAATGAAAAAAGGCTTTCTTGAGATTTGTAATCACTGCTATTATTGTGCTTCATACTGAAAACCATAAAATGGTCAGAGAATTGTTATACATACTAATAGAGGCAGATTTTCTTCTCCCACCAAATTTCTCTCCATCTTTGCATATGCATAATTTATTATAAATGGCTATTGCATCCATGGTTTATAAGTAAAAGCTTTATGCATACATGTTGAAAATGTAATTTTTCTGTGTGCGTATGAATGCTGAAGCATTATTCTGTGAACACTACTGAGGCAGGTAGGTTTGGATGGTGCACACATGTGATGCTAGACTGACTATCCAGAATCACAGAACACCAAAATATGAACATATGCACTACTGCATCCTATTTCTTTGTTGTAGTTAATAGTTACAGACAAGTACTCTATTCCATTAACCACTTCTCAAATATAGTCCTTATCCCAAAGACCTTACAGTCTGTATTTAAGGAAAGAGATGAAATGCTAGCACAAAGAGTGAATGGAGATCCTCAAGAAATAATATTTGTCAGTATGATCAGTGACAGCATCGTACATTAACAACATGATACTACTTTTATATAGATGATGGCAATTTATACATTTGAGCAGAAGAATGAAGCAGCTCAGAGAAATCCCTTTGACCATGTTGTCTGCTGTGATTTTCCCTCAGCAAGCATCACAGCCAATTGCTCACTCCCTTTACAGTGGGATGAGAGAATGAGAAGGTAAAAAGTGTGAGAAATCATGTGTTGAGAGACAAGTAAAACAATATCTGGACACGCATGCAAAGCAAAACAAGGAATCCATTCACTCCTGCCCATTGGCATGGCAGATGTTCAGTCATTTCCAGGAAAGCAGGCTCATCACGGGTAGCAAGCTTTTGGGAAGACAAATGCCATATTCTGAACATCCTCCATCTCACACAGTCTTGAGTGTTCTGACAGGCAAACTTTGATTCTGTTAAGTAGCTGCACATAATCCTTCAGACATAAACCACTGACCAAATCTGGGACTAAGCGCAGGCCTAGTCATTCTCAGACTCCTCTCTCAGAAAAGGTTTAGAAAGCAAGGGGGTCCTTCCTAAGCCTTGTGACTCACCAGAAGAACTTCCCTTACTAGCTTCACGTCTGATTTGTACCCTTAATGTGAAAAAAATTAATCCAGTTGATCTGAAAAATAATCTCTTTAGAGACTAAGAAATCTTGATTTGCATTTACAAACAAAAAATGATATCCATCAAGCTGTCCCTACAGGTTCTGAAAAAGAATTATTTTGATTTTTAAACACATGGGAGGTGTTCAGATGCTGTTAACCAGAGAGATTTGAGAACTATCTGCTGGTTGTTGGTAATTTATTGCCTGCTATTTCATATTAGCAAAATCTGTCATTTAGCTTTGTAGAAACCCATATGCTTTCATGAGGCACTTGACTTTTATAGTTGTTCCATTTAAAAATCAGCTGTCCTCACTGTGTCAGTTCTAGATCTTTTGATCCTTATACTTTAATGTACTGGACTGTGGAAAGTTAGTAGAGAGCTGCCAAACATACAAATGATGTTTTAGCTTGATTAGCTCTGGCTTACCCTTCTTAGCAAGGACTACACATAAGTGTATGCAAATATTATTGATTCAGAGTGACTGATCTATAATATTGCTCGGGAGGTGAATTATCACAAAGAGCCAGAAGAGCTAAGTGCTCTGTCTAGGCTACGCCATTAACAGTAAGAAGACTTATTTTTAAACTACAATATCCCTGGATTTGGGGAATTAACTTCCTCTGACTAGTCACAGACAGGCTCATTCACAGCACTACAGCTTCCCATTCATTTATGTATCCTTGTATGAAACATGCATTTTCTATTTGTAGTTGGAATTTTACACATCTCTCTCTACATATTACTAATAATGTTTAGGCCATCTTCATTTTGCCAGTCACAGTACTTATCTTTATTTTCATTTCACTGAATGAGCATTCACAGTAAAGGATATGTCTGCTACTATCTTTTTAAAGGTGTGACAACTGCTTCTGTTTGGTAGCCACTTTCCTTGCCACACTTCATTTGAAAACACGTGCTTTCATCTCATCAAGTACTCTAGGAATTAGAAGGTAGATGTTTTTATGTGTATATATGAGTTTTAAAGTTTGATTCAGAGCAATTCCTAGATAAAACACCTTTGCAATCCTTAAACGCTTTTCCTGCTCAGTTAACCCTTCTGACCTACTCTGGGCAATGGGCAAAACAGTCAGTTATAGGTGGCTGCTTTTTAAGACCCTTTGAATATATTTTAAGGGTAGAATTTCGCAGAGGTGGGAAAGGCAGTGCCTCCTGTTATTAATTGTGTAGATGTCTTCCTTTTTAACACTTCGTTTTCAAATAATGTTTACGTAGGTCATTTTGAAAGTGCTGCCTCCAATTTTTTTTTCCATGGAAAATACAGCAAAGGTACAAAGAACATGATAACACTATTTGACAGAGCAAATTCACCAACACTAGCCATGCATTTTTGCCACTGGTAATGAACAAAAGCATGAATGCTACACGCATGAGAGTTTGTACCAGCAGAGGTGACCCAGTATGTCACAGATGCAATGATGGAGCTGTTGAAACACATCACCCACAATCTCAGTGTCCTCACATCCACTATTTGATCTCCATAAACACTGAAGAAGTATTGATGAATGTCAGTGATTGTCTTTTTTTTCTTTTCTGCATGGAGGAATTCAATTCCACACCTTTGCTTCATATACATTTCCGTGTCAGGTGCCATTTTACCAGCCTGCCCCTCTGCTGCTATATGTCATGCAGCAATAAAATGTAACAGAATATTTTGGGAAGGTTCAGCCTCTTCTTCCATTCCAACACCTGCCTCTGATGTCGTGGGCCAGCATAATAAAACAAGAAGTATTACTTTAGGAGCAGCCCTTGTAATTCTGACAAACTTCAATCATTTAGCCTGAAATTTTATTTGCATTGCAGAAAAGGCTATTATTGATTCCATCTTCAGAGTAGTGTCTGGACACATTCCAAGTCATGAGAACAGAACACAGCACTAAACTATTCACAGCTACTGCGCTGAGCAAGGCTGAGTGGTAAAACTATTACAGAAAAAGATAATGTATGTGCCCCAGGAGGAAGTACACTATATTAAAGAGAGCCAGCAACGCAGGCTCTGAGAAGTCTGAACTCTGGTGTTTCTGTCACTGCAATGCGCTCTCGGTAACACTTTTTTTTGTATGCAATTAAGCATAGGAAATATTTGTCTATGTTTTCTTTGTCAATACTTTCAGCATAATTTAAAAACTCCATTTTTCTGGATGAAGAAAACATTACTGCCGGAAACATATAAGGCAGCAATATGTTGTGAGATGAATGTAAAAGGCTTGCAGCAAGACTGTTTCATGAGAAACTATGCCATCTGGAGCATTAAATATGGCCATGGCAGAAGTTCTTTCTAGCAGGTACCTCAAACACAAAGGATCACATTTCCCTGAAACTGGTCATAGCTGACTCCCCATTTCTCAGTAAATTGAATGGCCTTTGCTTGCGGCTGTATCTGTGCCGTCATGCAAGGAACAGATTGACTCTGGCTTGTGACTGTTGGATCACTCCCTGGAGTTGACAAGTGCTCCGTCTTAGCCACATGTGCTTTGTTCAGTCTTTCAAAAGCCCTTTAAACTTCCACTGATGAGAGGTGGCTGAACTGCAAAAAGAGCTTTGCTTTGGTTTTGATAAGCAAAAAGTAGCTCAGGTGCTTCTTTAACTTAGACGTACATATAAAAATCTAATCTGGGAAATTTACAGAAGGTATTAACTACATATATTTTGGGACACAATGTGATGAGTCATTTTTTATAAGCTCTTTAGCATTCTGGCTTGAACATTGCTTTGAAAAGTGAAAACGTAACAATAATGCTTTATGCTATTATGTAACAATAATGCTTAATGCCAGATGCTTTAGCGTTCTCCAACATATTCTTCCACTTTAATATCATTAAACTGTTAATATTTTTAAGTTTTTTTTTCATTAAACATATACAGATACACAAACAACTATGCAATTGCAAAGAAATAAAATTTGGATATTTTTTTTTTGGTGTGTGTGTGTGTGTTTAAAACTGATTTGAGAAGACTGTTTTAGCTGATAATAAGTCGAATTGAATCACAGCTCATTTTGATATATATGTTCTCACCAAGGTGTGTAGCAAAAGGGATAAGCTGTCATTTACCAGGATCTCTTCAGTGTGGTAGATGATGGTGGAGAGAACAGGGGCATACCATGTGGGAATGAATATATTTCTCACTATTTTCTATCCTGCTGCAATCCAAGCTCTGTATCAGTTAAAGAGTTCATTCTGTTTTGTCACACAGCAGAGATGGCAAAGAATTCCCTACACTACAAACAATGCAGTTAGAATCAGTAATTCCTCTGGGAGTACACTTTGGGTGTGGTCACTATGATGCTTATTTATTCAATAGAGAACATATTTTGAAAAATCTTTACATAATCAACACAGTAAATATTGGAAGTTGAAATGCAAAAGACTAAATATGCCTAGGGAAAACAACAGGATGCCAAAACACACTTGTATTCACAAACAAAGGACTTACTGGTCAGTGAGCATAGGAGGTAAACAGATCAGGAAACATTCCACAGTCAAGAAACTCAGCACTGAAACCCCTTAGGAAGAAAAGGCATTTTTTCCCATTCAACTAGGAAAAAGTCTCGGATTTATTTTACAATTTTTTAATTTAATCCGGGGAGCTGAATCATCACAGCATGAAATATTTTACCGTAATAATGAAGCTTCATATCAATTCCAATTCTTCTACAAAACATTTGTAAAGTGCAACCAGAAATGTCACTTCATTTGCATCTGCAAAAGGCTCCAAAAACTTCTGGAGTAGAATTCTATGTATCTCAGGAAAATTTCACCTGTTTACATCTGGTTGGAATTTGGTTCCTGACATCCTTTTCATGTCTGTCTTACAGAAGTGAGAAACTGTGATCAAGCATTTTCAACAGGGATCAACCAGCTGTATCAATGTAGGAAGAGAATTACTTCATTCTTGTCATCAGATATGATCTAAAATATGAGGGATTTCAGACAACGTTCCTCACTAAGAATTGTTCAGTATTCTTGTTTTTTTATTTCTCTGCAGACAGTTAAAAAATATGCAGTATAAAATTATAAGCCCTTCTCATGGTATTTTCTGAATGACTGAATCTTAAAGTCTCAGAAATCCTGTGTGTTTTTCTGCAAGGTTTTCATCACCAAGAAGCCTAGAGGGATCAGAGAAGCTTTCTTACTTCGGGGTGCTTAGACAAACTGATCAAATGCGTTTGCAAGTAGACCCCTGTCAGACTACCAGCATTTCAGTATTTCCCTGCCTGCTCTTGCATTGATTTTTCTTCTTTTCTTGAGTACATAAAATGTGAGCTTTTAGTCCAGGCTTTTGCTAAATTGCCACAGTTTCATAAGAGAACAACAAAAGTGAAAGATTTGGCAGTGAGCCCCACAGAAAACTGTTCCCTCAGCTCACGCAATATCATGAGTTGTGAGGACTATTTGAAAGTCATTAATGCAGAATTCAGTGTGCTGTCTCATATACTGCAGTCTGCGTGTGATGGAGATGTCTGTCTCAGAAGCAGTAATGTACAGGGTAATATAAAGATATATTGTTGACTTTTTTCAGGACCATAGCTGAGGGAGCTATGAATGTTCAGTCTTGTTACTTTTTCAAATTTCACTGGTTTTTAAAACACATCTTTACTAAGTATCCGAGGCTATGTTCATTTTGTAATAACAACTGTGTACAATAGAAAAGATTGAGTATGTTTTGCACAAATATTTCCCCAAAGCAGTTGGAATAAGCATATGATAATCATCAATGACACAATTTTTGGAGAAAAAAAGAAACAAACACTTCTAGGTGAGTACTCTCTCCATAAGAGCAGGCCCATGAAGACCTGAAGCACTCACAGTCTTTTTCCTGTATTTCTGTTTGCCTGAACTACAAAAACAAAATATATTCTGGAAAAGCTGCATATTCTAGAGAGTGAAAAGGTTGATTATGACTCGCTTCCACTGATACTGATGCTTATGATCATTAACACCATTAATACCATCTCTATTTTTTCCATGATCTCAAAAAAATCCTATCACATATAAGAGCAGAATGTAGGCCCACAATATTATCATCCCCCATAGAAAACCTGCCCTGGGCAAACCTCTGCAATATTCTCACTGCTCACCTCCATTGGCTGTGTTCCTCATGTTAGCATATTTTCAGAAAATGGTAAAAAACTGTCACATCTGTGTAGCCAGAAGATCTGTTCTTTGCCAGGGCTCCATAAAGAAGTTCACAGAACTAGTGGAGAAAATAACAGAAGCTTTGACATCTTCACGTATCTTAAAGGCTTTCACTGCATCAGGCAGCCATAGTGCTTGTGTAGCAACTTCAGCTCCTTCAGCATTCAATCAATATTGAAATGAGAGAATCCATTTTGCTCAAAAACATGATCAAGGATTGGCTGTACTATTTTTGGCAAAAAAACACATTTTCCTTGAATACTACTTTCTCAAAATCACCATAATTTTCAGCAGTTATGAAGTAATTAATCCTGCTAACAACCCCAACCCTCATTTTTACAGATAATTAGTAGGTGGGGGGTTGCTAGTTCTTTCTATCATAGTTGGAGAAATCCTTTGTTCTCAGTCTGCAGTTTACATGGCAAAATGTTTCATGCTAAATTTATCATTGTTGATTATTTGCTTGAATGCTCTGGGTGGCCTTTTGGGATTTTTCTGGAGTCTTGCTGGTCTGTAGCTTGACAGCTATACCACAGTAAAACAAAGCTATGATTATACACACTAGTAAACAACTTCCCTTCAAAAGACAGGAAAAAAAAAAACCAAAAAACAAAAATGGGAGACAGGATGGAAAGCTGAAGAAGAGGCATTAAGTTTTTTTTCTAAACTTGGGATCTGTGTTTGATAAGACAATGCCAGGGACAAAAACAGCTGCTGTGCAGCCTTACTTCTCACCAGATTGAGTGACTCTATTCTCATATTGACACTTCTCAATCTACTTAGCTGGTTAAAATTCTTGGTTTTGCTGCTAATACAGTACCGATCCTTCCACTATGCAGGGAAAGAGGCACAGAAAGAAGTGCCCTATGAGAGGAAAAATTTTCTCCCAGAGTATTCACAAAGGAGCACTGTGTCCTTTTTCTGGACTAGACTCACATCTTTATGTCATTTCTGTGTTCTGTTATTGCTGCTTCTTAGCATTTCAGCCAGGACAAATAGTTAATAATGTTCCATAACTATGATATGTTGCCTAACTCTTCTCTGGCACGGACATTAATGATATTTAAGTAACCATCAGAACAGAGATCTTAAAGAAACTTTCAGAATGGGGAGCACTGAGAAGTGTGAAAGCAGCTTCCAACCTGTATAGGGAATTCTGGTGTGCAAGACCTAAATATTGAATTTCAGTGAACTTCAGAAATTCTGGATCTCTAAATCTAACATAACTCTCCTCTCCTCTCCTCTCCTCTCCTCTCCTCTCCTCTCCTCTCCTCTCCTCTCCTCTCCTCTCCTCTCCTCTCCTCTCCTCTCCTCTCCTCTCCTCTCCTCTCCTCTCCTCTCCTCTCCTCTCCTCTCCTCTCCTCTCCTCTCCTCTCCTCTCCTCTCCTCTCCTCTCCTCTCCTCTCCTCTCCTCTCTTCTTTTTTCTTTTTTTAATATTTACTACTTGAACTGTTGTGCTTTGTTTTAAAAACTGGCAGTCATTAACAGAGAAAAACAGAATCCCAAGCCCTGCCTACTGTTACTGCTCTGCTGCTAATGGATTTAACAAAGACGACAACTTTAAAATCATTCTCTTGCTACAATCACCCATCGTGATGTTCAGACAGCATGCCACAGGAGAAAATCCACATTCCACGCAGATTGAACTAGGTATTCATTCTCAAAGTTGAAAGAAAAAATTATCTTTAAGGATGATGAGGCATTCTCCCACCTTGAAAATAAATGACATCAACTCCAGGGTTAAGTCACTGACAAGAAAGAGGTAATCACACGCACATAGCACTGTGCTAATTTTATTATCTTGAATCTTTTAAACTTGTATATAGTCAGCAATGAAGTAATGGAAAATGGAAAATCCAATTAGCCCATGCACATGCTTTGTGAAAACCACTAGCCCATCTCTGTGTGTAGACGAACCAAAAAGATAGCTAATAGAAGAGCTGTTGTTCCCTACAGCTTTGTAGTACGCATTATGTTGACAATTGTTGAAATGTTGAAAAATGGGTTGAAAAAAAATCTTCCATATATAAAGCTTAAGGAAACCATCCATGTTTAAAAGTAAATTTTAACAGTGAGAAAGCTTCTCAAAAGGTAAAACAAGAATGAGACTGTCAGTTTTAAAGCAATTAGAGCAAGTAGAAAAAATCCTAGCAAAATTACGCAAAAAAACATAAAAATATATCAGTTTAATCTGTACATATTGACATGCAATAAGCATCATAAAATTTGAATCCAAATTTATGCAAGACATACTGTAATCAGATAATACAGATATCTTTGTAAAGTATCTGTTAGTATGGGTGCATCTTGGAATGTTTTTTTGCACTCTGCAAGGAGTGAAGATATCAAAATAAACAAAAGAATTGAATATTTTTTAGTTTAGTGGTTTTTTTTTTTTACTGTCAAGGACACTGTCAGTGTCTGTGTGCAACTTAGAGCTTTAACAATAATTCATCGTACTGTTTTGTTTTAAATTAAGGCAAGAAGTGTAAAAAAATTAAGGCAATTAAGTGTAAGAAATTCAAATGCAGCATAATTGGGGTTGAAAAGTAACTTCAGAAAGGAGAACTTTGCTCTTCATAAGATATAAAACATTCTTATATTTATATTAATTAAAATGCCAGATGCAGATATGCACAGGTTTATATACATTTAGAATCCAATGCAATGAAGTACACAGATTTTGACTCCAGCCCATCCTCACAGTTCCTCCTCTCCGCTAAAATTTTTGCCAAAGTTTTAGTGGCCAGTGCTAAACAAGCAGGCTCATCATTACAGAAATTCAACCTACAGTCCAGTCCTGCCATCCTTACTTTGTCATCTGTGTATACAGATATCAGCTGTGTTACAAGAAACCTCATATGTCAGAGGACACTAAAACTGTAGAAAATCTATATTTTGTAGGAAGGAAATCTGGTAGGAATAGGCCTGGGAATAAAACAACATCCAACAACACCAAGTACCTCTTACTCAGGTGGCGAGGGTTCCTGACATTATATCAAACACACAGAGTACATCAAATAAGTGCTGCAAAAATTAAGACATATTCTGCCATTAGTTTTCCCGTGGAAATTGCCATAGATATGAGTGAAGTCAGATGCAAAAAAGAGAAAAGGTTCTCCTCTCATTAGCCATAAAAAAAAAAAAAAGATAACTAGGCCTGGGTTTCTGCAGAACTCTCTTTCAACTCATGATTTCTGAAAAGCAAAAAATTTGGCTGTTGTGGCATCTGGGGGTATTAGGGAGTAAGCCAAGGGATAGAGGGACTGTAAAGAACATAGATAGTTCATAAGAAATACAGGAATTTTTCTGTGCATGCATACAAGCAGCATGTCCAGCACACTCAGAAGAACCATGTCAAGCCCAGTGTGCACACGTTATCTGGCCAAAAAATCTCAGAGAGAAACATTGGATTCAACAAAAAAAGCAAATTTGCCTAGATATTATCCATAGTAATTCTTAATTATAGTTTATTAATAGGTAACGTGGTATTCATAGTCACAACATCTCAGATAAATGTGAAAGTTGTCATTGCTACTTTTTAACATGTTTTTAATTTATTCTCAAAACAAGAGAAAATCAGGTAGAATCTGAAAGAGATGTCTCAATTGACAAGAGGAGTATGTCTGGCTGAGTTTCACTGTACTAGTATACTTTTTCACAGGCACTAAGATGGGGATTGAATAAGCACCACAGGACTGACTCACTTTCATTCAAATTCATTCTTATCGAAATGAAAGTAAAGTGCAATTAAAGCCTGGATTTCCTCCAAGGAGCGCTGAATAATAACACATCTTCTGCCTTTCATTCAGATGTTTAAATAGCTTTCAAACAAATCTTGATGAACATTTTTTTATATTTGGCTTTAAAGTCCAAGAGAAATGGCGATATGCCTTTTAAACTTAAAGCCAAAAAAAACCAGCAAACCAACCAAATAAAAAAAAAGGAAAAATATGTTCCTTCCATTTAGGCAAGACTGGGTTTATCCTAGCTTAAAATGATCCAACTTTATGCAGTAAATAGAGAAGTCTACGCTAAAGGTATTTTCATCTTGTTTTTTCTCTCTGGTCAATGAAGAGGACTTGGAATCAATCTGAGACATGCCTACTTTTTGGAAAGGTCTGGCTTCTCTCACCAAATACAGAGGAACTACATGCAGCTCCCAGTAAATTCTGACATTAGAGCACAGCTAATCTACATTCACACCTCTCCTGTTCATCTGACTGCTCCAGTACTTGTTTGGCCTCACTAAGAGCTGTTTCAGGTAGTTAAACAAATTCTGCCATCCAAAAATTGAATGCTTTCCTGTAACATTTAGCTTCTTAAATCAGCTAATACCATAGCAAGACTGATCATGTCAAACTCTGACCAAGGCTAACAGTACACCTGGAAACACAGTTGGAGGTGCAAGGGGTAAAAGGGGAAAAGCAGCTCCTGGCAGGAGCCAACTTAATTAGAAGAGAAAACTGACACCTCCTTAAGTGACTTGAATCCAGGCTTTCCAATTCTAGGGTACACATAACAGAAACCCTTTCTTCCCATTCTTCCCTCCTCAAAGGAGGCAATGGTTCATCTTTCAATTTAAAAGGATGCTTGTCAAAGTAAGTCATCACCAGACTGCTAATTTCCAGGAGCCATCCCCCAAATGCTATGGGAACTAACACACAATTGGCTGAAACAGACCTCATGGTATATATATTGTTAACGTGAATTAATTAAACAGAAAGTTAATAATGTTTGCACTTAATAATGTCCATTTTTCAAGGATCTCAATGCACTTCAAAAATGTAAATTGATTAAGGCTCCTGAGCTCATTAAAAGCATAAATAAACATGTTTGTCAGTTAAGACAACTTCTGTTAGTTAATTTATTTCTTGTGTTTGGAGATAACTTGTACAACTGATTTATAAACCTCAAAAATAAATGTTTGTAATTGAAACACTGACATCTCCTTAATCTTAGTGCAACCAACAATTATTTCTGTAATTTATGTGCACAAAAAGTTTAGAAGCATTGGCCAATCCCTTACGTACTATGCTATAGACAGAAATAGCTGAATTAGAACAACAACAGAAAGAAATTAAGCCGTAGAACACCAATTAATTGTTCCTCAATTAGTTTATAATGAACAATTCTTGATGCATGCAACTGATTTAAGTTCCAGTCAAATCTCTCTCTGGAAGTTGCATATTTAATGATTCTCTGAAAGCCAGTGCATACTGTATATTCGTATCTCTAGGACAGATAATGTTCTTCTTGGAATCAAAATGAGCAATATTACTTAAAAATACTTCCCATTTTAATATTGAGAGAACATAGTCATCTTCCACCATAGTAAGAGTTTTAAATTAAAGAAAACTCAAAGCATTTTTTTGCTTTTTGTCTTGATAACAGAAATTCATTCACACAATCAAGTGTGTAATGATACCCCTTATTAAATTTTCATCTCCAAATAGCAAAGGAAACATATGTGTAATCATACAAAAAGTTTTACTGGCTTCTTTTTCTATTACTTGATAAATTCTAAACAGCTACATTATTCAGATTTTTATTTATTTATTTATTTTTAATGGCAATAGAGTGTAGAAACAATAACTGGAAAGAATGCATGTGTCAGTTGTTATATAAAGAATAAAACAGGGACCCTCTGCCTCAGAAAGTTTGTAATCTGAATAAAATACACCATGTAAGTTTCTGGACAATTTTTTTCTGTGAGATTTCTTAGACCTGTGTTTTCATGTCAAGATTTGTTAGAAAAAATAACCTTCCAGCTTCACTATAAGCACACACTTAAATGCTAAATTTGAAAAGCTTAAATCCCAAGTTCACAGAATTTAAACACTCACCTTATATTACAGAGTTGTAAAACCTATTTCATTAAGTTTGAGTGTATTTACACATAAATTGACATGTATTGAGACAAACATTGACACTTGAGGCAGTAGTAAGAAAAATAAACACTTAGCCTCATTGATTATAATCTCTGTGGATCCCTTCATCATTTTAATTACAAATTCATTTCATTTTTAAAACTCATCTAGGTAAATAAAGGTGTATAAAACTTTAGGTTATGGCATCAGCCCTTGGGTTCAGAACAGCTATGACTGCTAGGGAACTCCAGGCCACAGCCAAGAAGCAGCTATTTTATGTTTACTGCTCCCTAAGATTACAAAAATCCAATGCAGCTCTACATAGTGTACAGAGTAACTTATGGTTTCTTTGAGTTACAACTGCCTGAAATACTTCCTAGAACCTTTCATGTGTTGCTATCAAATTCAAAGCCACTTTTAGTGATTTTGATTTAGTAACCTCAAATCATTGCTACATAGTTGGTTTAAGAACACCGAAGTTCCTCTTTCTGCAATGAGGCAAAGGAGAAGCTTTCAGGAAATACAAAGGTGTCACATCTAAAATGGTCCTTAATTTGGAAGATGTCATAGCATAAGAGCAGGGAAGGCAGAACCTCTGCTTGTTCTCTTGCATTCACAGAACATCTCCTAATGTTTGGAGGTGGAAAGGTGAACTTGGCACATTCTGCCCTTGAGTTTTCAACATCTCTGTCTGGAATGGACTTGCTCCTGCTTTGCGCTCCTGGAATGTCTAATCTAATCAAGCTACAGCTGTCCTATCTGATATACAGACACTATGTCAAAGCAGAAAATGTAGCAAGATCAACTACATTAGACAAGTTATCTCCTAATCACATTATTCTCTTCATAATTTAAGGTAATCTGGAACAAAAATACAGTTGCATGAATGTTTTCAGCCAGCAAGTCTCTGGATAACTTCTCATGAGTGGCACAGCTTTTAGCTGTTTTTTCAGTCTGCTTTCTGAGATAGAAAAGAAAGTATTCAACTTACTTTTTTATAGCTTTTTTTTATATTATATATATATATTTTTTTTTTTTTTTTATTTTTTTATATACTTTTATATACTTTTTCTAGCAACACAGTACTCTTCACAGAAAGCTATTTCTGTTGAATTTGTGATTCACTCCCTTAGACACTTTAAATAGATATTTTTTCTCACAGACACTGGAAATGAGAGTAAACATCCCTGCAGTTGCAATGGGAAAGACAGTTCTGAGTTTAGACGAGAGAATACTTACATGGCTCTTCAATGGAATCCTACATTTTGTTTAGATTGTAGTCAGTGCTACTGATCACTGTGTCATTCTCTGTTTACACCTTGATCCTGCATCAGCCCATGAAGGGACCTTTTATCTAGCTAACAGAGCAGACATGGATATGTAAAGTTCCAAAGGCAACTTCAGTGTGCTTACATGCTGCTAAATGTTGCGTAGTGACACAAAGCTCCTTATCATAAAGATATGCCAAAATCATTCAAACTGAATTTACTTCACATGCTGCTAAAAGGAAGGGCAGAAAACCCTCCAGGAGCACAAGGCTCTTCAAACTTTCTTTGTCGTACCCTTTTTTTTCTTTCCTTTCTCCAAAAGAGTGTCCGTGCTCCAACTTCACTTGGAGAGAGGTTCTCCCTTTGCCATTCATCTAAAAGAACCCAAACAATGAGAAAATTCCATCTCCAACACTTTTCCCACTGAGATTTGTGAGAATATGCATAAACCACGAAGTGCCTGCTCTCAGATCATTTCTGACTAACAAAGAGCTTAAAGCAGTTATTCCTGTGCTAGAATGAAGTCTAACACATTCACAGTTCATACACTGTAGCACTGATCCACTTTTTCTTTTCTTTGTTCATACAAAGGCTCCAAATCGAATAATATATGGTGCTTGAGTTTTGGGCTAGGTCTTTACATAGGAATGCATATTACCTGATGACTTAAAGGAGAAAGTTAAATTTCTCTAGTAGTATGTCCTCATGTAAAGAACATAATGCCTCTTCAGACACATTATGTTGTAGATAGCCCGTTCACATGGAATATGTGTTAATTTGCTTTAGACTATGGAGGTCTCAGAAACTGGTACTGCTTTTTCTTGGACTACCCTTAATACTACTGCCAATGTTCTCTGCTGCACCACATACATTTTTGTTAACTAGCTCTCTGTAGTGATGCAGTAACACAGTGGGGTCTCAGACAGATTTCAAAGGACTCTGCAAATTACAAAATTTTAACATAAGTATAAATCATTTTAATCTTTTAAAATACAATATGCAACCCATCAGACTTACAGATCTGTTCTATACTGTATCTGTGCATCAGTAAAAGATATTAGTCTAATGACATATTAATGTGGCATCAGTGAGATTCACCCAATTACAATGTTTCACAAAACTTTCTTCATCTCTTGCTGTGTATGGCTAATGAACAAGGACAGGGACTTTCTGAGAAAGAGAAGAGAAGATAATCATTTCCTGATTCTGGCCCTCAGCAATTGTGGTCATCTGTGAAATTACCTTTTCTGTAAGCAGAAAATTCTCGCTTTCAATATTTAACAGAACGATGGAAAATGGAAAATGCTTCCTTTGTGAATCAGGATAGTGGTATTTAAAATGAAATCATTAATAAAGGATCAATGATATATAGAGGTCCAACTTCATTCCAGAAAGCATGAATACTTTATCGACTGTTAGATTTTTAAAAGAATCCTGTCTGTGCTTTGCACATGATTCATAAAAGCTTTTGATCTGTAATTTAGATGATTGTTATACAGAAATTGGAAAACAAATATGAATGGTTTAAGGGTGTAATATAGCAGAGGCAGAGACTTTCTCCTCCAAGGTACATAGCTAAAGATTGCTTCTCTGTTTTTAAGTGAACTGTGGAGAGAGTTAGCCTCAGTCCAACTTATGTCCTAGGAAATAATAGTCTGTGAAAGAACATAACTGCATTGGTGAGAACCCTCTCCAGTCTCTGGTTTCTCCTAGCAAAAGAAGGCAAAGAGCTAACAGTGAGTCAAGAAACAAAATTTATATTGTCTGATGCTTTCCCTGATACAATATAAAAACAAACAAACAAACAAACAAAAAACAATAAAAAAAACAAAAAATAAACCAAGCAGATAAGCAAATAAAACAAAACAAATACTCTCACTCCCCCAAACCCTCCATTTTTTATATATTCTATTATATTATTTTACATTATATTTTTTTATACTAAGCTGGTCGTAAACCACTGAACTACCTAGTAAATCCACCCTACCTATCCATCGTGTTATTACAAGGGTTTCATATTATGGAATTTGTACTTAATATGACTCTTTTCCCCATGTTGGTAGAAGAAAGATTTAGTTGTATGCTTGCAGCCTCATCATCTGAAGGTCAGCTCAGGACTGTTTTGCTAAAGGGATATTTACTAGCAGCAGAAAAAGTAGCATTAACAGCAAAGCCTCCAAAAAGAAATCTGCTGGTGTGGAGCCAGGCATAAATTAATGGAACATATTTTGTCCTCATTTTACCCTGTTCCAGGAGCAGGAATAAAGGTAAAATGCACAGTACTGATGTAGTTTGTTGGTGTCACTAACTAATGCTCTATCCTTGTCATAACCACTTTCACCATTTGCAACTCCCATTGACTACAGTGAAAGCCAGTTGGAGCTGGGACTAAAGACATATGGAAAATTTTGTTGGAATGTGGGCAGTAATCCAACAGAGGAAGAATTTTTTCTATTGCCATATGTGACTATTTTCTTTCCTAAACAGCCCATCCATCCTATTAGTCAAATGGTGTAAACAATTTTCTTAACAACAAAAAAATGATCATACATCAATCAAAAAGAAACTTAAACGTGTGCCAAACACTACTGCAGCTGAACATGCCTTTTTCTTAACTTTTTTTTTCAGTTGATATAGCTCTGGCAAAAACACCCACATACTCAAAGAACCTGACTGATGGAAGGACCCACATTATGGCTGCTAAAGGGCTGGGAAACTTCCGCTGGACAAGAATAATTGCACAGAAATGTGCGGGGTGTTCCTCTGGTAATGTAGAACTACTGTGGATTTCCCAACTCAGCACAGTTATTCTACACTGGATATTTTTAAAGCTCTACAAATTAAACTTAAAAAAAACATCCATGTAATTACTGAAGAAAGAAAGGACACAAAGTAGGAAGCAACCTATCTAAAGGCCTGTAAGCTTCTTGTGGGGCTAATCATCAGAGAAGAGAGGCATCAGAAACCAAATTTGATGAGTAACTTTATCATTCCAGAGAGCACTGAAATGTCACCTGACATAGATATCCAGTTTAGACTCCATCTATTTTAATGGTTAGATAATCATGGATCATAATTTAGTTTTAATAACAACTGCAACAGACACTTTATTAGAAGATTATGCTGGCTACAAGCTTGTCATTTGTCATTAAAATGATTTTTCAGGTTTAAATGGTTTAAATATCGCATCAATTTGTTTCTTTTTTCTTCTTTTCTTTTTTCCTTTCAGTTAATTAGGTTAAATAAATCTCAGTACTCTGTTTTCATCCTGAATTTTCTAATACTACAAGTAGCTGCTTTGGCCAGTTTTCTGAATTGAGCAAATCTTCTAAGAGGCAGTTACTTAGAATGCTCACTGAGTAGCTGCCATGGACTTATATATGACTGTTGTATGTTTCTTGGCATTGTATCCATGGCTGCTATGCATTACTTTAGTGGGAAAAGGAGAAGCTACTACAAATACCTACTTAAAAAAATATATATATTTTTTCCTTAGAAATTTGTCCTTATTTGTCCTTACACTCAGCATCATTCCTGTACTACAGCCTTACGTTTTCCAGTCTGGAACTGTATGAGAACTTGGGCAAGTCATTAAATTTCACTTAAGTTTTAAACAGAATAATATTAACATATTTTCCAGCTGTTTGTTAGGAGAACAAGGGGTGGGTGCTGTACCATGTCAAGAATCATGTTGTGGGAAGCTCTGGTACAATACCAATAGCATTTATTTTTCTTAGCAAGATTTTGGTAAGTGATTTGGAAAAGTAATTGTTGAAATGAATGTACAACAATATTTCAGAAGTTAATGGTGCATAGAGTGCACTTCAATTTCAACTGTCACTTTGCAAATACTCTTATCAAAGACTTGACTGTCAAAAAAAGATACCAGTTGTAAAGTGGAACATGTTCCAGTGATGTCTCTGCTCAGTAAAAATATGCGAGGCCGACAGGCTCCCTGATACAGCAACAAGGTTTGAAAATTAAATTTCTGTATAGGGGAATCCACTCCTGTGTAACTGTAGGCTGATACCTGGAAATATTATTATCTTCTCATTTCATAGGGCTTCTCTGTTAATGGTGATAGTCTGCTGGATAAAAGCAAGCTCCATGGAATCTTCACAGAGGAAGATGGAGGTATCCCATTCTTGCACCTAGTTATATTGCTAGTCAGGCATCCTGGATAAGAATGAGGCTAGAAAATTAGAGCTTTAGGGCACACGTCTTGTTTATTTTACTGTCTGTCAGAACTTCTCATCTTACTAGAAAGTGAAAATAATATCAGCTGCAAGTTTGTTAAAAGGAGGTATGTTTATGTCTTAACATGACAACGTTCATCTCATCCAGTCTGGAGGGAAAGATTCAGGTTGGATATCTATGAATCCCAAGCAACCCTGAATTATTCTTGCAGGAACAGCTTGCTATACAATGATGGTAAATATTTTAAAGATTTTCCTTAGTAATGAAAATTGTATTTCACCATCTCTTAACTATTCACTTCAGAGATACACAAAAAAACACAGTCTAAAGCAAGACATCTTCCAGGAAATCAGATGATTAATGTGACAAAGGTGGATGACTTTTGATATGACAGCAGCTATTCATTAATTTTATACATATGCACACACAAAATCTGTATGTATGTGTACATGGATAACTATACTTAATTGAATTAAAATTTATTATGTGGCTGTGATCTCAGATGATTGATTAAGAGGGGTCAATCCAGTCAATATTTTGCAAATTCATCAGAAACTATTAAGCAATTTGAACAATTCAGTAGATGGCACTCTTTTAAATCAGCAGTAGGCAAAGATCTTTAGGTAATGGTTAGCAAGGAAGGCTCAAATACATTTTGGGCATTGAAAAGTCCATCTGAGTTATGATTACAGTACAAGTTTTAATCCAATTTTCCAAATGGAATATGACTATGTATTTCTAGCAGCTGGATTTCTGTTTGCCCACGACATGAATTCTACCTTGATGCTTTCAGGCTGTATCTTCACATGCTGAATTGTTCATTTTGTAGCAGAGACTTCAGTTTTAAACAGAAAGACGATGCAGCAAAATAACTGTTAGCCATTACTGCTGAGTAACTTATTCTTCAATCAACATAGGATGTTCCATCAATAAAAGCGGCAAAAAAAATTACAGAGGAGCTAAAGTTTGGAAACAACTGCTGTCCTTTAGGCAATTGCTTATGTCACTAACAGTACAAAGCTTCAAGTTACAGAGGTTAATACTAACCTTAATGCAAGATCAGCAAAGTAAGTTGGCAAGACTGTGTTCTAAAAATTGTCTAGTTCAAACTCATCAGGTAGCAGAGATTTCAGATCAATAGCATTTTGTTTTCCATAGTCCTGGAACTGATTTTACATTTTAAAAACAAACTGAGAAAAGGTTCCTTTGATTCTGTACAATGCTCTTGTGCCATGCAGTCTCTTAAGGAGATAAATCAGAAGACAGTATTTTGGTAGTTTTTATTAAACAATTTTGACAAGTATATTTAAGTAAGTAGTACATTCAAAGAGCTGTGCAACTGATTTGAAAAAGCAAGCCTACAAAGCCTAAAAATAATATATGTGTGAGATGTAGCATGAATGTGTCTGAGAAATCAGAAGGCAGAAGCAGCGTTCAATAGCTATCTAGACCCAAAGATCTAGAGACATCTCTGCTACTAATGGGGTTGTAGAGTCCCAAGAGAGCAGTATTTTTGCAGATGGCTGTTCATGAAAGTGTGTCACTTTTCACTGTATCTTACTGAAATCATGGAGAAGAAAATATTTCCAAGGTCTCAAGGCTATCTAATAAAAAGCATGTAATAAGCAACAGGAGTGATTTCCAGTTTTACATTCAAATGCAACATTTCAAAAATTTTTCTTTATTGATTAAAGGAATTACTAACAAAAACCAGAAGGAAATGGATGTTTTGAACTGTCTTAAAAATCACCTTACTTTAAAAAGCCTTTTTGCTAAATGATTGTGACCTTCAGCCCAGCATTTGTCTGTGGTTACATCTGTTCAAATGAAAACCATGCAAGTGAAAACCTTAAAAGATAATAAGTAATATTTTCAGTGCTATAAAATTCTGAAGTAATTGTCAAATTTAGATTAGGATTATTAGCTCTTATCAATGCAATATCCTTTAGCAACTTTTCCAGGAAAATATATTATTCTCAACTCACAGAGGTCTCATAAATTTGTGGTTCAATTCTTCAGTTCTCTATCTGGCCATGGAGAAGGTAATAATACCACATTAAGGGCTCCAACTAGTGTTCCTATTTTTCTTTTCTAAGCTTACAGATACTGTAAAATTTCTACAGTACAAATGCAAGAAAACTACACTGACTAATTGAAAGCTATTCTTTGCTCAAATTAAATAAAGATTATGTTCACATACTGATTATGTGTGCTGGTGTGGACAGATATTGGCAGAGACTGAAAACAATCCCTTAACTACACATGTGTATTTTACAGTAATCTCTGTATTTGGGCAAAATGCATATATTGAGTAATTTGTTTGCTCCTAGAAATCTGTAGATGTGCTCTTAATACTTAACTTGAATACTGCTATACTTGTTGCCTTTAACAATCTAACTAGTGAAAAACAGCACTGCCATAAGACAGTTTCTCTAAGCAAATCCAAAGTCCTGGGCAGGCAGTGGTGAAGGAAAGAGACGCAAAAGCCTTGAAGAGCTCTATTTTTCTTCCACAGGCAGCCAGTTACTGATCCCATCAAGAAATGGATAGAGCAGACAGCAGTGATGCAACTAACCAAGGAGGTAGAGGACTTCTCAGCTCTGTGAGCAGTTGTCTATCAGTATGACTGCAGAAGTGCAGTTTTAATCATGAGATTTAATTGTAGCTACATTATTTCTTTTCAATAATGTGGAACTTTAATTACGAAAGTTTCGAATTTCTCACCAGATGGGAAATCTGCACAAAGAGTCTCCTAATACTGTTACTCAGGTATTTGGTTAAAAAAAAGGAAACACAAGATAACAAATCTCTCTTGTAAGCGTTCTGTCTTCTAAAAAGAGACTTCATTATTAGATTATTCCTGCTAAATGGAGAAGGTGTCTGTAATTCCTTTTTCATGTGCTCATTGAAAGGATCAGGTTCCTTTCCTAACTAATTTTTTCGGGATTGAAATGAATGACAGCAGCTGGAAATTTATTCAGTAAACAAACCACCTCCTTTTTTCAATAATTTTGGGTAAAATCATTAGTGTATCTGCTTAAATCTAGCTTGTTTCAAAGCATTTCTAACATATAATGGAATCAACATCAACCTCTGCTGATTAATCATCTGATTTCTTGGAATATTTCCTGCTTTGCAGTAAAGTTCCTTTTGGCATTTTCTGGGCACCTCCTTCCATCTCCAAAGTGTTCAGAGATGACAAAACACAGTTTTCATTACTATAGACCAAAATCTTTATAATACTTCCCATTACTGTACTGCAGTTTCAGCAAGAATAATTCAGAGTGACCCTAGGATATTTTCCTGTCCGTAAGGAATTAATAGATGAACACCATAGTCATGTTAAAATATATTTAAATAAACAGCTACAGATATTTGCTAAGACAAGACACAAATGAAGATATGTTCAAATTAATGGGTTTAGTAGCTAAACCCTGATTCATAAGAAAGGATAAATGAAATACAGTTGTGCAGTGCTGAGGGACACCTACCTAGGTCTCCACCTAGTTAGTTATATTCTGCATATGCAACAAATGGGGATCTAGTTCATTACATTTGCCTACATTACTAGTCATTTTGTCTGCCACACAAAGAACCATAAGAGACTGAAGAGATTAGCATGTACAATGTTGAATGTAAATTTGAAAAAAAAACCTAATAGGCTAGCATGCTGAACTAGACAGAATCACAACATGACTTGCCCGTGACATGCCCAAAACTCACAGATCAAAATCATTTCAACTTCCTTAAAGTTAGAAGGCCTATAAAGGGATATGCATGGACCACATTCCTTTAAACTAGGGTCCCCTACATTGAATTCAGACATATTTTTAATATCTTACTTCATTATATTTAATTTGACTGCTTTCTAAGTTGTAGTACAGTTGGTACCATTGCAAAGACAGTAACAGTGCATGTGGCATCTGCTCTCTTCAAGTCAGCCTTAGATTCTGACCACCACTTTAATATATCTTTATTATTACATAAGGTGCTGGTACTTGTTTACTGTTTTATTAACCCAGCAGTAAGAAAACAAGATCTCACATAAACAATTAATGTTTTCCAAAATCTCATAATCTATAAGTACTTCTGAATGCACTACTCTGACTGCTGATGCATGCCTCTGGAGGTAAAATACTTGTCAGAAAATAGCTAATTATATCCTTTCCCATGAGGAAGAAAATCATTAAATTTAATTAAAAGATTTAAGCTCCAGTCCTGTGCATTGAGATCTTCTTCCTATTGAATTTTCTGCTCTGTGACTTAAAGTGATAGGCTGAACATTCACATTAGCAATAGGTCTCATCTCCAGTTCTGCTTTTTGCACAATATTTCTTGAAAGGCATTTTGATCAATTGAGTCTCCCAGTCACCACCACATCTTTCTGTTTCACTTCCTCACTCACACAAGCTAATAAACAAAAAGAATGTGAACTTTAAAGTTCATTTCTACAACTTGTGCCAGTTCGCCTCACACTCCAGGTAGCAAGAGTCTCACTTGCAACATTTGCTTTGACATATTAATCAACATAGTGGCAAAGGTCCCAGGAAAATCACAGAGGAAAAGTGTGAAACAAAATGCTCAGATAGAGCTGATCTGGGCATGTTGTACAGGATGAGTTGAATAGGTTCAGAAATTAAAATTCTTTTCCTAATCCTTCACACGCTTTTAAAAGAAAGAAAAAATGAATCATCTTAGAATTTCCAGAAAGTTAAAATAATGCTAGAAATCTACATAGTTCTTGCTTTTGTGGAACCATGCATTAGTTATTAAAAGTATGTTGAGCACTACTGATGCTTTGCTAATGCAGGTGTGTTCAGAAAATCTGGATATTAACAAACAGAGAAGTATCTAGTACGGTTCTGTAATATCTACACTTACTGTAATTTGCAGATTATAAAATCTAAAAGGCATTAATATCCCTGCAGTTCTCTAATGATTTTAGTGAGGTGATACTATTGCAAGAGAATTTATTTTTTGGGCTGCTGGAGATAGATTGCCATAAGTTCTATTATGTTGTTCAAAATTGACAAAATTGATATATAATTGATAATAGTATTGATGCTTTTTCATCCTATCACTTGTTTTACACTTCTGATCTATATTGATCCAGATTAAAGTAAACATCTTAGAAGTAAATATAAGGTTTCCAATCAAATCACCTTTTGGACAGGACAATCTTCATCAGAGCTCTGTTTTGTTAGGAATTTCCCCAGTTAATAGGAAAAAAAAACTCACATACACACTCAAAACCATAACAAAATCTGACTAAGAAAAGTAGGGTTTTTGGAATATTAAAAAAAGTAAGAAAGAAATCCTGAAAACATTTGTTGGAAATCACGCTTTTTATGGAGATACTCTTAAAAGGAAGTGGTAGAAATAAAAAATTCTACTCCTCACTAAGACTAGCAGATTCTTGACCCCTTTTGAAAAAAAGTTAAGTCTTCCTCACCACTCATTACTTTCTTCAGCACATGTGTAAAAAGACTCACTTCTCTAAGGTGTTGAGTCACAGAGGGCTTAACAGACAACTGAACACTTGTAATCCTGACTGGTCCAAAGCAGTTTGCTTTTGGTGCTTTTGGGCAGGTTAAAATGTCATCTTCTGATCTTCTGCTTTTTGCTTGTGAATATCAGTAAAAAGCTTTTTTTTTTTTTTGCTTTTTTTTTTTCTGACTTCTCTCAAACAGGCACTGCAATACTGAATCTACTGACATTCTTTCTTTCAGGTGAAGAGTAGGAAGAATTCAACAAGATATGGTCCAGCAGTGCACCTGAAACTCCTGCTTCTAAACTACTTTGTAGAGAAAGCTGTGAAAACTAGCATTATACACTATGATCTCCACCTTAAAGGCAAAATGACACAGCACAGTGGAAAAGCTCATGAATGCAGTGAAAAGAACGCTGGAAGAATAAGAGCAACACAAAAAGACAGTTTTTCCCTAGGTGGAGGCAATATCCTGTAATTAATAACAAAAAGGAAGGAGATAGTCCCCCACTTTATATAATTCACAGCATACACGCTTAAATCAAAGTCACTCCTGGTGTACCACTGCTGAATAACACTAGCGATAAAGTTAGACCGTAAATCTCAATACCATTGCCTGTTATGATGATGATGACTAATTTATTCCAGATTGAAGACAAGGGGTTATAAAAACAAATTTATGGCCACTGTATTTATTATAATTAATTCTCTCCACAATGAAAGCACAGTGTTTTGATTTAAAAAAAAAAAAGTGACCTTTTTAGAAGTGCCTTATTTAATGGATCATTGTTGTACTATGGGGCCTGGCTGCATCCAGCCTTGACAAAGTTAGAGACTGGAGTTCTTGTGCTCTGGGAAGCGATGATTTCATCAGTCACATCAGATCTGGGTACTTCAACGTCCACATCTTGTTTCTTTTAAATATCCATTTTGCCAACAGATAGACGAGATTGGACGCTTTTGATGTAAAAGTAAGAATTTACATCCAAACCTGCTTGCTTATGCTTAAACAACTGAAGTGATATTTCTTTGTTCAGTAAGTGTGTGTACCAAGCTGAACTGGCAGGGGAATACCAATCTCCATACTAAGTCCTGCTTCTCTTAAGTACTAGAGCTCCATACTTTCAAACAGAGTAATTACTGCTCAGTCCTGCTGGCACTGGTACTGGCTATGTCCTTGATTAGAAAACAAAAGCAACAAAAAACTCCAAAAAAAAACCAGCAAAATCAACAAAATCATTTCACAGGGCTTCAATATGCAGAGGAAGATAAAGAACAGTCGTGGCGTGCTCCTTCGAGTTTCCAATAACTGACTCAATTCTCTGCCCTCTGCTGTCTCAAAGCAGCAGATCAAGAAATTTGTGTTTTCTAATCATAATGAGATGAACTAAAAACTGTAAGAAACTTCCTAAAAACAATATTCTGATTAATACCTCCTTTCTTACGATGGTTGGGATCATGTTACAGCTAATAAAATAAAATGCTGACATATTTCTTAAAATTGTATGCTAATTACTACTTTATATAGATATGTATATAGCATGGATAGAATTATACTAAACATGTGGATTGGCCTATACTATTTCCTCTCTGAAATCTATAGTTCTGTTCTTCTAAAACAGTAATAATTTCTAGGATGCAAATATGATTTTAATCGGCACAATCCTAGTGTTTGCAGCCTCTGTCAATGAGGTAGCTCACTGTAATTACTTTCTCAATCATTCCCCATGAATCAAGCACTTCAGGCAATGCTCAACTTTGCTTAAATCACTGGAAATAATTTAACTTTTAAATTTTAAAAACAAGATCATATTAGAGTGCCATCTTTATAACTTATTTCCCAATAGCTCCATTTCATAGTAAATTTTAAATTGTGCTTATATAAAGAAACCAAAAAATATCAAGGTTTTATATGAAGCATAAAAGAAACGTTGCACTTAAGATGTTCTATTAAAGCTGCATCTGAATGAAAATATGCCAGTCTGCTCGCTATACATTTTTGCAGAGGAGAAAAGGGTGAACAGCTTACATTAGAAGTGTGCAGTAAACAACAGAAATAGCTAGAGAATGGATGGATCTGAAAAATGTCAAGAGTCAGCAAACATAAAACAATTTAGATTTGATGATCACTGGCTGAAAGTAACACCTAATCTTCAGACCCTTGCTCTTTCAACTGCAAGACTTCATCTAGTACCTAATGTCAGATTACATCACAAACCAATTGCTACAAACAAAGTCTGTGGAAATTATAGTTCAAACAGAGAGATGCCAAACCACAGGGCTCTAGGCCTGTTAGTTCTTTAGAAAATAAGATCCTACCTGATCCAAGAAAACAGTTTGAGCTAATCAACATCTATTCCATAATAAACTTTTGGCCTTAAAAAACATTAAGAATTAATACTCCCTGCTTATAGACAACTAATCAACAGCTAAAGTCATCATGGCTTTTTTTTTTTTTTTTGTCTTAACTTCACCTCATATGCAAGACTCCAATCTAAAATAATAATGTATTACAGTATTTCTAGCCTCTTTCTTTACTTTCAAATTAATGATAACATATATTCAGGAAATAAATAAACACCAAACAGCTTAAAGAAATAAGAAATAGCTCTCAGCCAGTTTTCCTGGGATGTTCAGCATGCATAGGTTAATCAAACATATAAAACACTGTTGAATATGCTTAGTGGTTCCTGAATATAAACAAAAGTCTGTAAAAGTTCTAAAAAAATAAAGATGGGAAAAATCCATAGTGGAGGTGGAAATCTTATTCTAATCTAGGTAAAAAAGAAATCTGCTGTCCACACAGATTTGCGAGTTGGGAACCAGACTGCAAAAGAGGAGATCCAAGTTCTGTTCTCCACCTAGTTTGATGCCAATTAATTTCCAGCTCCATTTCGCTGTTAATTAGGCCTGTTCAGAGTCCAACTTTTCCAAGTCACAGATTGCCAGTAACCATGTGATCATGCAAATGAAGCTCTGCTATTAACATTGCTAGTTAGCATGGAACAAAAATAACAACAATTTATACATTTCCACTTTTCATTCACTCTCAGTAGAAACAACTAGATACAGATAAAGTGAAATCATCTGGGTTCTGAATAGCAAATTCTACCTATAGTAACTGAGAATCTGCTTTTATTAAAGACAAGGTTATCAGAAACCATAATCTTTTCTGGAGAGTTGATGATGTAAACTATTAATTTTTCTTTTCCCTAGGCATGTTTTCTGGCTTTCTGTAAAAAGAAAATCAGAATGCGAAGTTTCATGGTGAAAACAAAATATCTTATCAAGCTACTTTGGAAAAAAAAAAGAATTTAAAAAATTGGGAATTGCAATTCATAATGAGAACCAAAATCTTTATGTTTTCCATCAAAGAACTATGAGTTTACCTACAGTTCCGAGATCTCTGCAGTAGCAGATAGCCCTGCTTGCTGTGAGGTAGCTGATAGCATTAGCTGTTAACAGTGAATTGCATTTTTTTCTGAGCACAAATCAAGGTTTGGTGACTATGCTGTGAATATGAATCACTAACTTCTTCATCTTTCAGAAACACATCATTCCAAGTTCACGAGAAGCAAGTTTCTGATTTTTTTTCTTCTTCCTTTTCATAAATAAACTACACCATTGTTAGATATAGGCTAGTTGTTACCAACTCTATTACTACTTCTACTCATTCGATCTCAGGATGAATCTTTTGACATTGGGCTTCGTTATTTTTTTACTGCATTTGAATGCAAACAGGGACGGGCTAACCATATCTCTTGCAGAAAGGGCTACACCACATATTATAATTTTTTACCTCATCCAGACTGCATTTACTTGTTGGTTAATCTCATACTGATTTTAAAGTCAACCTTTTATAAAGTAGCCTCTGTCATTGTTACCTGTTATCATATTATCTCTTGATGTTTTAAAAAGATTTTTCTCTTCAGCATTGCCATATTAAAAAACTAACTGAACAAATACCAGGGAAAGATGCCTGTTCAAATAAATAGGGGAGAATTCAAATGTTAGACATTGCAGAACATCCCTCAGGAGGATCAGAAGCATGAAATAAGTTGTAAAACCTAACAAATATTTCTCCATTGAATGATGTCCACTTGAGACATTTACAACAACAGTGTCTGTTGCAAACATAACGTTGAAGTCAGTATGTCCTCTTTTTTCCTTAAAAGCATTTAGGTTTTAAAATAATTTTTTTCTGTTCAAAATATAGTCAGTGGGATTCAGAAGATCCCTTTTCTACACTAACGTAATAAATTAATTTTGCAAGTAAGAAAGTGAAAATAATAACTAATGTGAACAAAACTGTCCATAGTCATGATGGTTATTGTCTAGCTATAGAGAGGGAAAAACAAAACAAAACAAAACAAAAACAAACAAACAAACCAACAACAACAAAAAGAGAGAGAGAAAGAAGAGTGGCACTTGGAAATAAATGTCTTTTTTTCCTCCAGAGAAACCAAGATAACTCTACATAGCCTTTTCCCACACGCAATATAAGAACATCACTGTTAGATGGGATAATTCCAAGATACTGACTGAAGAAATTTTGAAATTCTATTCAGCAAAGATATTGCATGAAACCTTCACAAAACAAATGGAGTCAAAAGGAGATCAAATGATCCTTGAATGCATGGACTCTCAAAATTCATATAACATGGGAACAATCAACTGAATATTGATGCAAGGATTTCTTCTTCCCTCATATCCAGCCTTTCATAAGCCCAAGGGACTGATGCTCTTTTTACGCCCCCTCTGATCCATTTATATGCTTTTGCTTCACATCTGTCTTAATGGAAGGATGCTTCTAGTGCCAAGATCTTTATAAATAGCGGCACTTAAATCCATGACAAGTACAATTCACACTGCTGTAGTCAATGGGAGTATGTCTCTAAGGCTTTGTAAGCTGTGTATAAAAGTGTGTCTTAGGCTGAAATCTGGCATGCATAGATTTCATGAAAACGGGAATTTGTAGTTCTCTTTAGAGGACAGTTAGATGGAAGGAATATAGTTTTATGCATAGCCAGGCAGACTGCTATCTCAGAAAAACCAACTTAGCAAGTTCCCATTTATTTTTTTACTAGGTAATTACATGTCTAGCATGCACATGGAGGAATAGAAGTACTGAAATGTGAAGTTCCCATGGATGAGTTTTCAGATCTGGAAGTGCTTTGCCAAAATGAGACCACAAGATAAGTAAATTCACAATCCTGGTTTCCATGGCAAGGTATATTGCCCTGTTCATATTCTGCCATGCTTTTGCTTTCTGCAATAAGTAATATGCTAACAACCACAGTAGCTGCATCTAAGAGACGTTAATCTTCCTACTAACTCTCACAAAAGCAGAGAAATTGCATGCTAAGGTTAAAAACCTGAGCTATAAACACAGACTTATTTATGCAGGTAAGTATTTTCTATTTTAACAGAGGAGTGCATCTGCTATCCTCAATTTTACACTTCCATATTTTTTTTAACATACTGAAGACAGAGAAAAAATTGTAAAATGTTCTTCTAAATTAAGTTTTTTATTTCTATTATACTCTGATTTTACCTCTGCTTTCAATAATTCTGTCAAAGATTCAATAGCTTGACTGTCCAAAAAATCACTTATGTCAGCCATCATGAACTGTTGATATTAGTGCATAAATAAATAATACCTCCTCCTCCAGTGTTCATCAAATTGTATTTAATGCACCATGAAACACCACTGGCCTTTTCCAGAAAGAAAAATAAAATGTAACATGAGCCTGTCAAATCTGCTTCTCATGGTCCAACATCACTATGGATGATGAACTGCAGTGTTGAGAGGGAGGAACAAGGAATGCTGTGCCTATCCTGAGCTCTCTTAGGAATTCCTCTTCTTTGTTCATCTTGGGCAAAGTGCAAGCAATGTGCAGTGCTCCAACATCTTGGTAGTGAGAAGTATTAATCCTACAGCATATCAAACACACATCTGACCACAGCCTTAAGAATGCAAATCCAGTGCTCCCAGGAGTATGGACAGACTGTCGCACCTAAATCACCCCAAACCCAAGTCCAAGAGAAAGAAAAAACACCTCCACATGCAGAGCTCAAGAGTTATTACAAGTGGAACTGCCATGCTTTACACAAAACCTGCTGCTATACCAGGACTGACCTGCTTGCTCCTGTTGAATCAGAATGAGGGAGGATAGAAGCTACCCGCTGAGGTCTTACACAAGGCTCCTCTTCTCTTGGCATCCTCTGCTTCTTAAAGTTAATAAAAGAAAGCCACTTATTATTTGGCAGTAATTAGTCCTTAAAAGTGCTTTGCAAATATAGCTAATTGATTAAGTAGCCTGTGCAAAAGAATCAAAACACTAGTTTTAATTAACGTCCTTAAAACCTGCATACTTCATTACTTCACACAGAGTAAAATAAATCCTTTTCATCAGCCAGATGTACAAAAGAAGAAGGGAGCAGAAAAGGAGTACAGGTTAATTTCTAAGTGAATCTTCTGTACTAATTGAGCAGCCTTTTTCATCACCCTGAGCAAGATTTAACATTAAAAAAATACATCCAAAATAACTTGCCTACATAAACAAAAAAGGCTTTCAATAATCTTGGTTCTAAACTCTTATGTCAGTACCTATCTTTATTTCAGAGGAGCAAGCACAAGGATTCAACGTCTCTAAAATCCACGCCTGCAGTTGAAACCTGTCCCCCACCAGGGATCTGGCATTGCCAGAAAGAGCCCACAGCATCCGCAGACAACTTAAGGTATCCTGGTTTCCAGGTCATCTCCATCTCTGTGTGCATTTAATCAAAAAGGGCAAACGTTCACATCTTCAGTTTTCAAATACCTCTGCTTGGGATTGCTCACCAGAGGTTATCTTCCACAGGATCACAATGGTTGAAGTGTGAAGGGACCTGTGGAGGCATCCGCTTCAACACCCTGTTCAAACAGGGCCACCCAGAACAGGTTGCCCAGGACCGTGTGCGGATGTTGAAGATCTCCAACAGAAGAGACTCAAAAATTTCGATAGGAAATCATGCATCTGATATAAGTCAGAGAAACCGCAAGGCTCTACCATTTCTGCTCCCTATACCTGTAGATGGATACTGCTTAGTCAAATGATGGTTTGGAATTGGTCCAAACAGCCATAGCATAAGCCGTAAGATCTAGTGGAGCTCAGGAATGGCTTGTTAGAGCACAAAAATTTGCCTAGACTATGGAGACTAACCACCATGTGCAAATTAAATGAGGATGGGCACAAGAGATTGCATTAGCTGATAAAAATTTGAATATCTGCACCATTGAAGCTTTTTAAAACTACGTATTAGAGAGAAGGCATCAAACAAATACGTACAATATATATATATGTATTTCACTATTTGCAACAATGTATGGCAGAACACAGAATTCAGAATTCAGAATTTGAAGGCAATAACATACATTTTACTTTTTCTCATGGGCAAAAAGTAAAATACTAACCTACTGTGTACAGAATGAAGTCCTGCACATATTTCTCATGAGATTTACCGTGTATAAATGAAGAGTTAGAAACGGTAATAGAGAAAATGTGCCTATATTTTCATACACAGATATAAATCTTTTCTTTAGAGACATTTGAAGCACAGTAAATTGCCCCTTGCATATGAAGCTTTCTTTTTAAATCTTAAGTAAATTCCACTGCTTCTCTATTGCATAATGAAATAGCCAATCATGCTGAGGAGGTGATGCTAAGCTTGCCTGAGCTTGCAGCAATGGTTGAGAAGATTTCATTCTTCAGAAATGCCATAAAATCCTTCATCACAAAAATTCAATTTTTTATAATCCCCAGGAGTCTCTGTGCTGTATCTAACATTAAAATCTCAAAACAAGAAACCAAGCCCAGACACGTTCACCTCCCATTCAATCCTCTACCTTCATTTAGCTCTTCAAAACATAGTTCTTTTTTCTTCACTGTTTTATTTAAATTCTGACCCAGAGGGAAATGCGTACATGCATATAAATATATGAAATTTATGCTTTTTTATGCAAAAGAATATATAGTCCCAGTTTTGCCTAAGAAATAATTAATATAGAATCAAGCGTTATTTTCTAGTTTGTCTGAAGAATAGCTCTTTCAAAAGACAGCATGCTATTTTTCTAAACAAAATAAATTAAGTAAGAATAGATTATTCTATGTGTAACATTTACTCCAAACAGCCATCACTGAAGATTCTCGATTGCGTTAGCTTAGATCAGATGTATTTACTGTAATTGTTTTACAATATAAGGCAGCACTCCATTCTGACAAGCAGCATGTAGAGTTCTGATAAGCACTTGCAATTCTGCTGCAGCATGAGCCTGTGCTAGACTCCTCAGACTGAACCTGCTTTGGTCTGCCACTTGTAGATAAAAGCACACAAAGGAAAGAAACATGTATGAAGAATGGCATCAACACTGAAGTCTTGATCATAGCAGTATGTTTGAGACTTGCACAAAGATAAATAAGTTATGTGTTTGAATGCAGTTAATTTAACTTAACATCCACAAATGCCATTCTTTGTTATTCCAGTTATTCCATGCAGCTCTCGGTGACGGAATGCAGGAAACAAAGTGGTATTTAGTATTTAGTATTTACCACTCGTAGTATTCATTTGCCAAATGAAGTTATCCATTGTCAATGGAAATAAACTCATCCAAAGAGTTTATCCAGTTTAAGAGCAGAGTTTATCCAGTAGATAAGCTTGCTTCTGGGAAGACTTGGGCATGAAACACTCGGTTGTTCAGGGAGGAAAAAAAATCAGCTTCCTTAGCTAACCTGCTCTTTTATCTCTTTTGTTGGCTCCACTCTTTTTCTACTTGTACTATGTCTTTCTAGATCAGATTTATTTGTCCTTTTTTTTTTTTTTTTTTTTTTTTCATGAAACATATTACTATTAATGGCTATCGTAAGATTTTTCCACATTATAAATTGGCCAAATTATTTTCACCCAATGAGGAACAGACCTTTACCTTAGTTCAATCACAGTAATAGTAATAGTGAGTTATATTGCAAATAAACACAAATTAACACAAATAATAAAATAATACAAAAAAACCCACAAATAATAAAATAATAAATACAAACAAACAGAAACTTAAAATTATTTTATAAAACAAAACTGAACACTATATAGCAGTAACTAAATTATAGTATTGATATTTATGTTATATCTCTCACCAAAGAGAATGTGACAAAAAGCCATACAATGTCAGTTATTAGATATCTCTCAGCGAAACTGAGATATTCACTGCACGAATGATCAGGCCTAGAGAGTTGTGCCCTATTGAGTAAAGTCCAGCTGGAAGCAAAGTGTATCCAGGGCTCAACAGGTCAAGCAGTGCTGTTAAACATCTTCATTAATCACCTGGATGATATGACAGAGTGCACCCTCAGTAAAGTTGCAAATGATACAAATCTGGGACAGATATCTGATAATCTGATATTCTGTATGTTGTGCTGCCATTCAGAAGGACACAGACAGACTGTAGAACTTGGCAGAGAGTACTCTCATGAAGTCAAGAGGAAATGAAAAGTCCTACATATGAATAGGAATAACCCCATAAACCAGTACGTGCTGCAAGAGGCCACCTGGAAAGCAGCTGAGATTTTTCTTGTGCACAAAGTGGGTCTATATTATCACACAGCTACTTGAATGAGGAAGAAGAGTAGCAGGGATGACTTGGAGGCAGAACTGTTCATGTTCTTGCCCTGTACATTCGTGCTTTGCCATGCTGCCCACCTGTATGTTTGTGTCACCCTCAGCCATGACAGACAGCAGCACCAGTAAAGAGAAAACTGGCAAGAAGCTGTATCAACCAGATGCTAAGCATGAATCTTGAATATCAAATGCCAGTTGTAGACAGACCAAAAATAAGAGATGCACAGTAGTCAATTTTTCAGTTGGGAATAACCCAGTATTTTCAAACATTTAACATATGCAGTGCTGAAGTTAGGATTGTACACTTTATTTTCCTTAACTACTCTGTCTTCCGTTTCTAGGGAGAAGATATAGAATGTACTTTCTGAAAGGTGTATATCCTAGCAGCTTGCCCTCACATTGCTGGTCTACCTGGCTGAATACAATAGCTCACTACAATTTCCATCTGTGCTGACGACATGTTTAAGAAAAAGCGACTTGAGATCTCTGGGGTTCAGTAATTGGATTTGGAGCCTTTCACCTCCTGGTCATAGGATCAGATTCAATTCCAGTTCATAGCATCTGAAAATCATTAGCATCACTGATCTGTTCAGCGGCATATGTGAAATGAATGTGTGGTTCCAGCCTAGCTACTAGTGGGAATGAGTCCCTTGTTGACCCTCTCAGTAGAAAAGCAGAGGATTAAATGAGTAAGGAACATTAGTTAGCTTTTTATCCAAAAGGGTGGTCTCTCTGGTCAGAGTTGAGACAATTTATCTGGCGAGTTTTACTGCTGCTTGCCTGCAGAAGTCTTGATGCATGTAAAATTTCAGGCTTCAGGTGTACATGTTCAGAACTTTAAAGTTCCTACATTTATTTGGGATTAAAAGAAAAAAAAAAAGAACACATACAAAAAGAATAAAATCTACATCCAATTTTTGTTTAAATATTTGCTCAACTCAGCTCTGTTTGATTCCAGTCTTTCAGAATTCTCTGCAGGCCAGGATTGGCCAGCAGCACTGTAAACTGGATCTGGTTAGTGTGCCTATATCCAGAGGTAGTTGTGGTTTACAAGGAATTGGACTACTAAAAATGTCACCAAAACAGAATCCATTGCCTCTTAAGAGACCTTTTCGCCTTACAGGAAGCAGAGCACCAATTTCTATAAAAACAAACAAAACAATAAAGAAAAAAGAAAATAAAGCAGATGTGATGTTATAAACTGTTATCTGACCTCACAAACTCTTATACTCAAGAAGTTCACAACCTGTGCTAGAATCTGCAACTATGACCGGGCACATGCAAACACTTGCCAATAGAGAAGGAAAGCAAGGTAGCTGATGAACCTGGCTCTCTCATGTCTATGATAATAGCTTTAACTTTTCTTTCAGTAATGAAATATTTGAAATGTTCAGCAATTAAATGCTAAACCCCCATAGTTGGCTTTTCATTTATTTCTTTATTTTCTTTTAAAGCAGATTGTAAAGCATGTCATAGTTCTCCAAGTGTCAGAAGTGGGCTAGTTTTTACAAAATGCATGTTAAATTCAAACCTTTGGTTCTCAGCACTGTAACAAAAAACAAAGAAACAAAACAAAAATACCCCACATACTGACATTTTACCATTTTTGTGCAAACTTTTTGACCTTTTGAAAGCCAAAGTTCAAAGATCATGGATAAAGAGATGAACTAAAGTGGAAAAACAACATCTCACAGAGATGCAGCAACAAGGTTTCAAAAGACTTACAAAGAACAACAAAAACTTTTTTTTTTTGCCTCTTGCCTTACAAATCATTCGTAGAATCCCAAATGTAGGCAAAACATTTGCTGAATCTCAAATGCAGTTCATATGGGTTTTAATACTTGTTTAGAGTGAATTTTTTTTATAGTCTGTTTTGAGTTTATTTGTACTGGGTTTTGTTTCTCGTAAAGCATCTGTTCTTGTGTTGCTTTTTACATGACTGGCACTCTCCTAGTGTAAATGAGTGGACTGACATTTGTTGGACTGATCTTCACACAGAGCACCTGTGAGCAATATGCGGTGTGTGTGACTTTCCTTCACAACTCTAGTAATTGTAATTGTTTTTGGCATGCTATTCCCTGCCACATACTGCAATTTGACCTTTGCAAATATTCATTTCATTTTGATGCTTATGAAAGAGTAGCTTAATATTGTAGAAAAATCTAGTCCTGTTTAGCCGCAGAAATACAGAAAAGTTAGTGGCAGCACATTTTTCTCAGTCAGATCTCACTAGCAACATTGGGAGAGTAGGTAGCATAACTATTGATGGAGGCAGGAGGAATAATATGGGAAAATATATTTTTAAAAACCTTAGTTTTTAGGAAATGCTTAAATATAGTTTGGACAGTATCTACTGGTTTTTATTTTTACTCAAGCATATAACGCTGTAGTAGATGTTACTATAGTAACACAGCACTTATATTCCATAGAAATTTAAAAAAATAAATAAATATCTTTTTTACAGCCCAACTGACAATCTTTGCAAATGCAATATCTAATCCACTGATTACATACTCATTTTCTAAGGTAAAGCTGAGTTTTCCCTAACATTCAGCTCCATGAATAAATGAGGGATTTTAAGCCAACAGCGTTTGAGTTCTTTTTTCATAGAAAGCAATTAGACCATACAGCTTTATAAACGGTGAAAGATATGCAACAGCACTACTTCAGAATTAGCAGAGAGAAAGAATTTCCTTAAGGAATTATGTACGCCCTGACAGGAATGTTAACCCTGTTAATAAATCTTAAATCTTTCAAGTTGCTACATGCAGTATGTTGCTCCAACAATGAGAATGAGTAGAAAATTCAACATCAGAATGTAAAATGTTGGCAGCCAAAGCCATTCAAGTAGTAGGCTGCAATGAGAGCCTATGGCTTCAAATGATCCAAGCAGGAATTTTTACAATCTACAGATTTTTTGCTACATGGAAATAAAGTTTGAAGGTTTTTACAGCAGTTTTAATTCGTCTATCAATGGTAACTGAGCACTAGATTCCTGTCAAAGTAGGGGGAGAATATTAGGAAACACTGGTTAAAGGCTGTCCACATTTCATCTCTCAACAGGTAGTTTAATCAATATTGCATATTTTATTGAACCTGTCACTGCTTTGTACAGTAGTAGAAGAGGTCCAGATTATGTAACCAACCTGGCAACACTGACATAGTACTTACTAAGAGACATTGCAAATGAGATTTGGCAGTGATTACTTTCCTCTGCAGTGCTTGGAAGCTACCAAGCCATAAGCCTGTGTTAAGAATTTCTCCACTTAGATTTCCCAAAAGGAAACAATATGAAGGAAAATGGGATCAGACTGCAAAGTGCTTACGGTAAATGAAAGAGCTATGAGAAAACATGGGGTCTCATTCTTCAAAAGGCTAGGGTTATTTTATATCCATGATAAAGGAACTTTATAATGCCACAGTATCTAGGGGAGCTTTAGATTAAATGAGAATCTGAGCTGTGATGGTCAAGTCATGAAAATTCAAAAGCAGTTACTTGTTACTACTCACTTAGGTAGACTTCTGAGTATGAATGCAGTTCATACTAGATAACTGAGTAGACCATAACAGCTAATAGCCCATCAATGAAAAAATTTTAAGGTGAAGTCCGGACAGAAAGAAAAATTGTTAGCTGGAACTTGGTATAAATGTGTATAACTGAAGACTGTGGAAAGCATCTGAGTCACAGTGGCTAATAAGCCTATAGAATATGATACAAAGGAAAGAAAATCTTTCATGGTTTGCAATAATTCTTACATCTATGTCGCATTTTAAAGCATAAAATGAATCGAAAAGTGCCAGCATCAGCTTCAAAACAAAGCAGAATCAGGTGCAGGTCTATGACCTTTCTTTCTGCACAGCTATATTCAGTAAAATGGGATCTATTGGTTTCATTTCCCCAGACCAGCATCCAGACTACCCTTCAAGCAGAATTATTGCTTCTATTAAAATGTGTACCTTCTTCTAACTCTTTGCGTTTTCTCGGCTTAATATGAAACAATTGAGAGTTATAGCAGCACATTAGGAAAGAATTATCATTATCAGCATCCTCAGAAGTCCTGATTAATGTAACTATCTCTTCCCTCTAACTAAAGATGCCACTGGAGGTATTAGTCCTTCTTGAACTGCTATGTAATTGAAGCTCTGTATAGCGCACTTCTTTCTTTTTGGTCAAAGTGGTCAGTAACTCCTGGCTGAGTAAAAGCATTGCTTTTCAATTAATACAAGTTTCTAAGTAAAAAAAAATACGTATGACAAAAAATACAACAGGCCAGGATTCTAAAGCCATCTGCTTCCAACGGTTTATTACAGTAATCACTTTTACTAGCTCTACTATGGTAAGTCATACTCTCTGAAACCTGCATTGATGAGGGCATTAAGACAGACTACCCCCCATGCCAAAGCAGATACAGGAGTGTCATTTTTTTAATACATATAGGTACCCACAGAGATGCAGCTTCTGCACCACGGAAACAGCTTCCTAAAAATGGCAAAATCAGAAAGTCAGGGCCAAAATAATGGGGACAACAAAGGCCAGAAGAGCTGCCTGGCCACAGCAAAAGCCCACATAGAAGTTTCCTGTGAGACCCAATGGCGCAGTGTTCCTCAGTCCCTGCATCACAGAAGGCCTGTTCACTTAATTCTGGGTTCCAAGGGGCATGTAATTTCACAAGACAATTTCAAAGGCTGAAAGGAAACCTTGGAGCTCTCTATTAGTGCACAAGGAGGTTTAAAACCTAGTGACATCCACCCCCATTCCAAACAACAGTAAGAAATGCAGTTTTGGGGTGGCACTAGTGTTTTGAAAAATGGCCAATAAAAAAAGAGCAAATTATTTCATTTTTGCTCTAAGCCCCTGTGAATATACTACTAATACATCATCTATATAGATATGTGCACAGATAGAACAAGTATATTTGTATGTGTGGCAATGGAAGCAGTAAAAAGAAAATAAGTTACCCTTCACAAGTGAACTTTCATTTCATTTAGCAAGAGACATTTTCCTTTGAAACATATTTGAGAGGGTGGACAGAAAGTCAGTGTCATTATATTTTACACTTTTCTGGAGACTGTCACTGCCACATAATCTCTTTGTTTCTTTTCTACTCTCTTCAGGGGTGGAGGGAAGGATATTTAAAGTTCAATTTGAGTACAGTTGGACATAGTTATTTGGTACAAATCTGATCTCTCTCCCCTTTCCTCCCAACTCTTTCTTCAGCTCTGTACTTTGTCTGATTAGGGACCCAAGTGACTGAAGCAAGCGCCAAATTACCAGTCTGAGGCTAAACTGCACAGCAGCAAAATTCCAATTTTAAAAATCTGATTGAAGAACATGGGGCTTTATCTACATACCAGTGTGTGTAGAACATAAATGTTTTCTTCTTTCCTCCCTTGGCCTTATGAACAAATAGAGAATCCACTGGAAATACTTAAATGAGATCATATAAGCTGATAAGAAAACTCACAAAAAAAGAAGCTGTTAAGTCTGTAAAATGCAGCAGCGCCGTTGAGACAAACTTCATAAAACTTTGTGCTTCCAAAGTCCCCTTTGTGTATACATAAGGGCAATGTGAGCTGCTTCCGTGGATGCACACATCCACATCTGTTTGCAGGGACTGAGAGGATTCTGCACCAGAGGCCCTTTGCAATGTGCTCCTTTGACACAACGGGTTTCTATGTGGGCTTTTTCAACACCTTACATCTCTTCTCCATTATACTTTTAGGCACAATTACTTGTCTGTAACCTCCCACCCTTCCTGCAATGTTCTCCTGACACAAGCTTTCAATTTTCCCTTGTGGGATCTCAAGTGTCACGATCCACCAACCTCCCTGCTGTCTGGTTGAAAACGTATGCATCTTATTTTGTTATGTGGTGCTAACAGAGTGAAATCACTGCCTGTGACTAGAAGCTCACCTAGGAACTCAAGATAATCTTTCAAAATGGGCACACTATAAGCCCAAATACATGTACAATTAAGGAGCAAAGGCCTGCAATGCTTTCCAGAAAGATCTATGCCCCACTGCTTCTGTCCAAGTTTAGAGAAGAGCACATTTGTCACATAAATGCTGCAGAACTGCCAGCCTCAGCTCAAGGGCCCTGCTGAATGCTTCACTTCTCTATCAACCCAAAACAGTTCATCTTTGCAAGTGGGTTTCATGCCCTGATGCTCTTTTGAATCTAGCTTTTTGTGTGATATTAAGCAGATCTGTTTCAGAGACCAGTATCGGGCATTTCTCTGTGAATACAGATTGATGTTGTTATAGACAGGTGACCTCAAATTCTTGTGCTGGAACAGGAATATTTCTTGAAAAACTAACTTGTGTTCTAAGATCTGAGAAAGATACTAGCAGCACAGTAGTCAAGAAATTAAGCTTTTACTCTGTTTGCCTCTCTAAACAAACTTTCATATTCCGTGTTAACCTATGTAGTGTATTTTGTGGCTTTGTTCATTAACCATCATGCTCAAACACTATCATCATCTCACCTACAATTTATCTCAAGGACACTGGCACTATCCCTGGAGTCACTTCCTTCTCTTTCATTGTTTCATCTGCTGACAGCAACCCTCTCCTCTCCTAACACCACTCTTTTATTTAACTCTGTGCTGTCAGCCAAATAAGCAGATATACTAAAGAAAATACAGTGCACCATCAATACACTACAGACGTAGCTCCTCTGTGCCACACGCAGTGGCTATGCACACATGTAATTCTAAGCACATAAAAGCCTTCTTTCTTTATCTTCTTATCTCCTGCTAACAAATAAGCATGGATTTACTAAGGGACTTAGATCTATTCTTTTGCACTGCTTTACTGCAGCAGTGGCTGCAGCTGCCTCTTACCCTGAGTGTAGCTGTATCCTGTACTGGTTACAAGGCTGTTTCTTTTGGAAGGTGGCTCAAAACATTAGTTCAGTTCTCATCACCAGGCTGAACTGTGTGTGAAGTTTATATGCCACTTCAAAATATTTCTTGTTAGGCCTATCTGAGCTCATTTCAACTAATATTAAAGAGCCCTGGAAATCTGTTAGTGAGGAGGTTTCATTTTTAAGTAAATGGCATTTGGCTTGGGCTACACTTGGAATAGATTGCTGGGAAATGAAAGGAAAAAAGGGCAAAGAATAAATAACACAAAGCAAATCAGATTGTAAAACAGAGAGAAAAGACTAGAGGAAAATCAATTACAAGAAGAATCAGGAAAAGAAAGAAGCACAGAACATTTATTTTTCCAGGCACGCTCTATAATCTATTTTGGTCATTATACAGTTTAGGACTAACAGAATAGGATTTGCCTCTCTAGAATTATGCAGATGAGAGAGCAATAGAAAAAGCTGTACTGGCAACAGAGAACGGGACATTCAAGCACTCTCATAGGCCACTGAAGATACAGCAGATTTCATGCTAAACACAAAGACTACCAGCAAAGCTTTACAAGGAATTCTACTAGCTGAGTGGTCTTAAAAACAGGTAATACACAACCAAAAGTGCTGTTTGCTGTTTCCCCCAAGCTGTTTTTGTTTGTTTGTTTGTTTGTTTTTAAATATGTAAAATTTAGAATGAGCTAGAAATATAAGAAGATTCTTAATTAGATTGTGACTGCTGAGAGAACAGCCCTTTGACAATCTTCTTGGGGTCTTTCCTGCTATCTCACATATTACTATTTATTAGAAGCTTTTAATAATTTTGAAACATAAATGTTTTTCTCTAGAATAATAATTTGGAGATTTGTAACACTGAGGTAAGATGATCCAAACCAGTGCTTTCCCAACTGCCTTTGCAGTTCTATGTAACTCTCTTCTAAAAAAATCCTGCGTATGGAGATCCTGATATACATCACATGGATTAGAGAGAAATCACAGCTGTTGGCTAGATGGACACAATTATACTATTAAAAATATTTAATTGACCATCTAGGTAATCAGTCAAGAAATGATCAATGATATGAACAAGACATTCTCCCTGTCTGGTGAAGAACTTTCAAAACTGAATGACTGCTGGCCTAAGACTTGAGTCTGAGAATACTTATTCTTTTTTTACACGTAAATTGTAACTCCAGTCCAAGTATCATCCTTATTGTGAGATCCTCTCATCCTCGTGTATGAGGATGATTTGCTGTAAACCTCTTTTTTGTGGCCATTGCCATTACATGCACCAATGCTTGCTTTAGTACAAGCTATTCACACCTGTGGTGCGGAAGACTACAATTTCACATTCCACTGCATAGGAGCAGCAACAGCAGCAGGCAGGACAGGGACCCTACAAGATCATAATGGCAAACAAAGATGAACATGGCAAGGAAAAAAAAAAAAACGTGTGGGAAACACATTACTGTTTAAAGGAGTCTTTACCTGCATTAATTTAGATATGTACATGATTAGAAGGCTCCAGCATGATAAAAGCAGAATCAATGGAAACTACTTTTCCATCTCAGATCTATTTTTAACCTTCTCTACTCAGCTCTATTAACAGAGTAGCTAAACAACAAGGTACAGAACAGTTCTATACTGCTAAAAATGTTTCATATTGGATGGCAGATTGAAGATTCATGTATTGAGTTAGTGGGAAGGGCAGGGGTTATATCTCTTAGTCATAATGTAAATGTAAAGAAGAAAATTCAGTGGCATTTAGCGAGGGAAGAAAAGGGAAACAAAACATCAAGGAGTAATTGGGGTCATATCAACTGAGCACAGAGACATTTCCAAAACAGTCCAAGTGAGTCACAGGCAGCAAGAGTGAAAAGAGAGGGGCAAGTGTTAAAGTAAAATTCACATGGCCTTTTAAAGCTCTTCTGACAGAACAAGAAAAGTAATTACACATTGTCTCAGCAAACATCCACTGCATTCCCTGGTGTATTCTCTGAGAAATCCCAAGATGGAATTTTCATTTTAACCTGCATAAATGCTGTGCTGGCACCAACTCCTTTGCACTACATAATTTTTAGAAGGTCTCAGCCTGAGAGCACTGCTTGAAACACATGCCCTGTGCGATCTGCAAGGGGTGGAAGAGAGGACAACCTGAAGTTACTTGGAGTGTGCTAGGTAACAAGACCTCAGAAAGAGATGGAAGAGAAAAAAGCTTCAGCTCCACACATTGCTAAACTTAATTTGGATTCCATGAATTCATGAACATATAAAATCTCCTGGAGCTTCAGAAAATAGAGGATGGTGAGGAATCTCCCTGCTCTCACAGACAGTGCCACTGCTCCCAAGGCATTATAATCCTCCTGTCTGTGTGCAGGAGCAGCTTCCTCTTTGCTTTGCCTACCTTAGTCTCTTACTACAACATCTAAATGTTTCTTGAATGTCTTCAGGGATGATAACTCAACCACTGCCCTGAGCAGCCCATTGCAGTGCCTGACCACTCTTTAGGAGAAGACGTTTTTCCTAATATCCAACCTGAACATCCTCTGGAGAGATACACATGCATACATAAATGTGTATGTGCACATATATACATATACATATAAATAAGTATTTAAAAATAAATTTATGAATGGATGAATTGGAGAAACAGTTCACACAGATATTGGCCAGTATAAGTATTTTTGGCAGGATACTTAGGCTTGAATGCAAACAATAGTGCTATATTACAACTCCAATAGCTACTATTACAAGCATTCATATGAGACTTTCATTTTTACAAGTTTGAAATATTGTGTTGTCATGAAGTGCAACATGAAAAAGGAGGTAGTTGAAATGAATTTGCCAATTTGGAAGGTAAAGTATCCATTTTTTATCATCCAATTTTATTCCAGTTATCATACTAAACAACAACAAACACACAAACAAACCCAAAGACCTGCAAATGGGATATAAAGAGAAGTGATACTATTAAAAGAATAAAAATAATTTTCCTTATGAATTCTTTATCCATGTACAAGTTGCTGGTGAACAATAAAATATAGTGAAGATTGCTTCAGAAATTAGGTCTCGACCTGAGTTGTTGAAAAATAGCTCAAAGCAAATTGAAAACATAAATGGATTAAGTGAAGTTTCAAACAATAGATCAGAATAATGAAGACAAAGTTCGTGTCATAACAAAAGCTAATCATTAAAATTCATGTTACCATCTCTATAGAAAATAGATGTCATTCCACATCTAGAATGTTATATATAATGTACTGCAATGCTACAGGAAACTAACATACATGCACACAAAAAAAAACTTCTCAGATTTAACAATGCTCAGGATATCATGACATCTGCCAGCAAAATCAAAGAAATTCAAATCTAAGATTGGCATGGTGGGTACTATCTTTGTGCCTAGGACCTCAACAGTGTGCACAGGAACTGTGGGATGAGTTTAGCTGAACACAGCATTCAACACTGAACCTGACTCTAATCACAGATGGCTGAATTCTCCAGTTAAACCAGCAATTGCTCACCTACCTTTGCTGAGTATCTCCAGTTTAACTGGAGTTCAACTCCAGATAGAGACAGAATTTGATTCATAGAAGTTACTTGGATTATACCTGTTTTAAACCAAGAGCATAAGCAGAACTGAACCTATACTCTCTGTTTCTGACTTCTCAGATCACAAAAACACTCTGCTGCATGAACACAGCTACTCTTTCAAACAAACAGTTGGACAAACTGATAGTGTGGGTTTCAGAAGTTGTTACTTTAAATGAAACTACTGTTCAGGAAAACTGATGGATTTATTGTTACGGCTTCAAAAGATGCATCTAATTTAACGTCATCCTATAGGTAGAGGACAGGTAGCAGCACTGCTCTCCCCAAACATCTGATCTGAATTGCATTCCATTATGTGCTAGTTGGCTGTATTTTTACACGCACATAATGTTCATTGCGGGTAAATACTAGAAACCAGTTTTTAATGAGAACTGTCATAAAACTGGTATTTCCAGTAGATTTCACCAGTCTGCAAATGTAGACTGTTACTGTAATACTTTACCTAGCAATATCTGATTCTTGGATATATACCAGACTCGGGCTGACATGTAAGCACTTGATCAGCTCACACTATGCAGGTGCTTTGGCTGCCACCATCTGTTTTTATCAGTCATGAAAACAATTGTCAACAGAGCAATCACTCATTCTGAGACTGACATTGCTGCAACGAGCAATTTATGTTAGTCCAGCGCTGCAATGACATTTCTTAACTTGTATTTTATGGGCATTTCAGTTTTAGAATTTGTGATGGGAGGAAAGGACTAAGCTGGTTGGTTAAATTATTAGACTCCTCTCTAAACAGTCGTCCATCCAAAAAGGTAAGCCAGTTTCAACTGTGAAAATGTATATATGGACAACAACCTTATTACTACCGACACCAGCTTATTTTCAAAGTTGAATATGCTGCTGAATAATGCTCTAGATGGCGGGTAAGCTATATTTATTCAGTATTTTACTACATATCCTGTTCTTATCTCGTCTAATTGTATAAGAGAGAGAGAAAAAAAAACATCATGCAAGTATGCAACCTAGATGTCATCTTATCTAGCAGAGCCTGAAGTAATGAGATATGGCCAAGTTTTCATTGGGAATGAAAGACAGCTGTATATCCTGGGTCAGTTTCAGTCACTGCCACGAGCAGCTGTGTAGCTCAGCACATAGCTCTTTATAAGGAATTTAACTGCTTGCAAGTCTTTTAAAAATCAAACCCCAACCCTCCCTTAAATGCATAATCGGAAAACTAGTACACCATAGAACTGAGTGAACAAAGTGAATGCTTGAGATTTTATAGAATAGGATTGATTGTGACTGTATTACACATTATTTCCATCTGCACTTTAAGTTATATCCTTGATTTAAATGCAAAGACAATGGGGTCATTATGGCCAAAGTTGTCATCACACACAGCTTTGAAAGATGAAAAAGGGATTTGGATTTGGAAAAAAAAAAAAAAAAAAAAAAAAGGCAGATATGTCCAGTATCTGTCTCTTATTCATCACGGGCAAGTCACTTGGATTTATTTTTTGCCTCTATGAGGGCAATATATCTTGGTTCTTACTTGGTTCATCTGAGCCTACCCTGAATTTTACTGGAAAGTACCAGTAGAATTAGGCCTAGTCTGCATCCAAAACAATAGCAGTCAAGATGAAAATAAGCCTTTGTAAGTATCCCACTTGTTCTCTTGTACGTTTCCCTATTACATGCCATCTTTACTTTCTTTCAACATCAATTTTGTTATTGTTTGTTTTATTCTCGTATTTCCTTTTCTTGGACAACCACTTTGCTGTTCTCATTCCATTGGTGTCTCTTGTCCTTTCATCAGTATATTTCTTCTCTTTTCCTGTCCCAAGCAGGCACAATTCAGTTGGTTTTTCCCCATTTCTCTCTGCTTCTACAGAGCCAGAGGCAGCAGGAAACTAAACAGAGGGCTTTTGTCATGAACATAATTCAGTCCACCAGCTCTACATACATATCCACCCTATATAGAAGGTCGGATACGGCAGTGTTGGAAATTCTGCTGTAACTACTGAAGGGAGTGGTACTTCTGCAATACACACATGTCATCTAAGAGACACCTGAAATTTTGTTGGCTGGTAAATTCTATTTATGCAGTATGGGCTCAGTAAGAACTATCTAAGCAACTTTTATATCCATTTCAGTCAATAAATCTAATGCAAATTTCTCAGATTAATGCTCAAAAAAAAAATGTGAATGACTTGGACTTTTACTCAAGGTACACAAAGATCACAACACTGAAAACCATGATGGGTGCAAGCATTCTTCGCTGAAACTCTCAGTGTAGCTGAGGATCATATCTGCCCCCATTAATAATTAATCCACTACCCAAATTCTCAAAGTGGGTATCCAGCAGCAAACAAGCCAGTGTCAGATGGACAAAGGTACTTGTACCATTAAAGTAACAGAGATGAATCAGTGTTTGCAATATTAATTTGAAAAGACTTACAGTGTGATAGATTCACACTAACTCAGACTATATTTTAGTGAATTTATCCCTACAGTAGCATGTACCAGAAGGAAAGGGACAACATAAAACTAGTGGTTTAAAAATAAATAAGAGTTAGATATTTAATAGCAACAAAAGGCTTTAAATTCACACGTTGCTACTCTCCTCACCTTCACTATTTCCAAGTTCATAGAATCACCTTATACAGACTTGAAGCATATGATGAATATTGTTTTATGGCACCTACAAATAATGAAGGATTAGAGAACAAACACAAAAAAGATAATTGACTTTAAGGCATCAACAGCTGCACTTAACACTGGAGAAGTGCCCAGAACAGTTGCTTTGAAATCCCCCTGTTTTTTCTTGATAAATACATTATAGAATCATGAAACAAAGCCTGCAAACAAATTATGACTACTTATCTCTTATGTGTCATTCTCTTTTGCATGCTTTATTCTGCCTTAGCTTGGCATTGTTGCCTGGTTGCAGTACTGTATCATTGTTTTTATGAAGTAATTACAGTTGGAAATAAGTTTTGTAAACCTGATTTACATCCCTCCAAAATCTACATAAATTCATTACAGCCTTAGCATTTCTGGTTCAGCTCTGGGGCCACTGAAGGCATTTTTTACCACATTTGTTTGGACAGCGAATCTCTGAACTCATAATCCAGTTACACCATTTTCTATATCCTTTGACAGCAATCCAAATGGCTCTCAAATTCGTTGCCTCATCTATTTAGATACTTGAGGTTTTCATTCAAGCTGCTATGTTGTCAGAATAACTGGTTCTGTCTATTCTTCAGTCTTTTTTTAAGAGCTGAAGGAGAACACTCAAGATCTAATATAATGCTACTGTTCTCTACCATAAAATTCTACTAAACTGAAATCAAGTGATGCAAGCAAAGGTCAAAAATGGATTGGAGGTGGTAAAATCAGTGAATTAACAGTGACTCTGGACTGAATCACCATGTAGTTCAGTCACCAAATTAATACAGACAGTCGTCATACAGTAGACACCTTCAGTAAATCTCATGCAAGGAAGGAAGAGTATACTAAAATATGGTAAAATTAAATATTTGCCTTGTTTCATACTAGAAATTTGCCATTGCATTTTCTATATTCCTGTAGAGTTGGGATGTCTTGGGCCATAAGAACACTGAAAATTTAACTGAACAGCTCATATGCTTAAAATTATAGAAATCCTTACACATCTGATGTTTTTGGAAGCTCATATACATCCTAACCACTGATCATGAAGTAAACATCTCACATATAGAGATTTAATGTAGAACCAAGACTGAGTCAAAATCAAAAACTGATTAAACAAAATATACCTAAGTAGCACGATCTGCTGAATGCAAAAGGATATGAATATCAATCCACAAAATTTCATTATTCTCCAGGCTTTAAACTAGATTTACCAAAGCTCTTAGATGTCAAAAACTAATATTCCAAGGCACAGTATTAGCACATGGTGCAACAACACTGGAGCCAGAAGGACACTGCTTTAGAGACAGAGGTGGTCAAAGATCTCATGGAAAGATTTACTCTCTTGCATAAATATTTTGCACCAAAAAATAAATATGGAAAATCAGGGGAGCAGATGGCAAGGCTATTGGGTACAGTAATGATATAACTCCTCCCTACAAACCAGAATCACAAGTTACCCCAGCTAGGATTTTTCTGAATGGATAGTTAAATTTTGTTTAAATCCTGAAGATTTGCACAGATAATGGCTAGAGAAAAGTTTGGTAAGAATCTAGATAGCACATAGCATTGCCTTCCCACTGAGAGAGAGTAAGGAAGCTTCTACAAGGAAACTCAATATGATACTTCTAGAATATATTATCTATATACAATTATGATATGTTAAAATCCCATTATTGTTATGGTCTAAGGATGTAAACGTGGAAAGTGTGTAGAGAGTTTTAATATCTTTTCATTAGACCAAATTATGTAGCTAGAAGCTATACAAGAAATACAAGATTTCAGAAACCCAAGCCCATCTCTAATAATCTCTGGAATTGTAGGTTTAAATATTGATTTTCCTCATAACTGTATCAGTTAGACAAATAAAAGATATTAACCCTCACCTTCAACCTTGCTTTGCTCAAAATAATGAAAAATAGTCTCCATATAGGTTTATGCTCTGCTATGGAAATGGAGAAGACAGAGAGAAGAAATAAGGTTAAGAGCAGGGAGATTTTTCATACAACTTATGCTAATATCTTAGCTTGCAACATGAGCTTCCAGCAAAGCTGTATCATTCTCAAAGAAACAAAATTATTCATGTGGAGACTAAGTAAATTTGATGACTCACTTTTTTTTTCAAGCCAGCCTTGTATTTTATGCCCATGAAAGATTTCAATTACCTGTTAAATGCAGAGAGCTGATTAAGGGCACTGTGTATCCTCCATCCAGCTTTGCCAGTAATACTTAGGCAACTATGCAAAATTATTATTTATTCTTGTTAAGTGTTAGGGGTCTATATAACAACATCTTTTGAAGTAAAGAAAGCACCACAGTGCTTGCCTACTAAGCCAAGTACAGAGTCTGCTCTTCCAAGAATCACTGGAATGTATCACTTCAAGGCATTTTAGCTGTGAATCCTTCAGTAAGTTACATGCTAAGGATATCACAGTAAATATTATCCTGATTATGCAAAACCATCTGAAGAGGTCATGCTGATGGAGTACCTTAGGATAACAAGGGCTGCAAACAGGCAGCCTTGCAGCTCTGCGTTGTGTAAAAGCAGTCGGCTGCCTTTGCTACTATGTTTTATGCACCACAATATGGGCAACTCTGGGCTCGAGTTGAGACTGAAGTCCTATTGTTCAGTTGAGAGGGAGGCAGGCTGCAGTAGATAACACTGTATCTCTAAAGAAGAGGCTTACAATGACCTCTCCGAAGTGGAGGGGAATGGGAAAAGCCTGCGTGCCTACCATGCGCTTTGAGAGGCCTCAAAGAGAAGAAAAAGACACTAACTTAAATGTTGACCATAGTAAACCTTGGATCTTTCAGAGTACCCTTTCAAAAGTTTTATGTTGTAAATGGAGATAAATGCATAGTATAATACTTTTAATTCACCTTTAAATACAGTAGTGGTGATATTTAAGCATCAAAAATTTCTAGAAGAAGTTAGGTTGTTCAAAAAACTTTGATGACAAAAATCAGTATATTCTGTTAGAAAAGTTATTTAAGAGGAGTCAGTAATCAAAGACCCTCCCTCAATCCAGCATCAACAATAGAGTACAAGTTTTTAATCAGGCTTCTTAGCAAGCCTCATTGAAAGGGCTGCCAAGGCTTCTAATCCAACAGTTAGGCTTGTCAAAACATGGTCACTTTGACCGTAAATCCCCCATCATGCACCTGAATGGACTCATTTGACTGGTAAGGAAGACCAAGCCTTTCTAATTGACAAAAAAAGAGGGAGAAAGAAAAATCCCACAAACACAGATTATTGAAAACCACACAAGTGAAAAAAATCAAGCTGATCTAGGGGCAAGCACCAAATGGAGTTAGTGACATGAAAGAATCACACAGAATGAGATCACAACACACTGTGATCTCATTGTCAGCAGAATGGTTGAATAGCATGTTTGAGTGGTGCTTGAGGCTGGGCTTGTGTGTGCCAGTGCAAGGGAATGAAAGACCAGGGGCCATGAATCAAGCATTAAATACTGAAACCAAACTTTTGATTTTCTCTTTGTAAGTGTCTCTGAAAACGTCTGGGGGAAAACGTCTGCAGGCAAAGGCCTGATTTAGGCAAAATAGCCCTGAGACTGGTGTAAAGACTGCATATGGGGCCATGCGATTCTGGTCAGTAGCAGGACAGATTATTGCTGATAGGCACACAAACAGTATGTATTACAAATTGTAAGGGATGGAAGGTTTTAAGGTGCTGTCTGGGTCAGGGGACACAGACTCACAAATACTGCTGACCCCAGCCTTTCATTTCAGAAGAACCCCATGGTTCCAGCAGCACAGCAGCCTCTCTCAGGTTTATAAAAAGATCCTGTTGCTAAGTGCAGGTTTGCTGGTAGACATCTATATGCACCATTTGCCGAAAGGTGTCTTTTCCTCTTTTGACTTATTCAAACTTTTGTAAATTACCAGCTAAAAATTCGCTGCTTTTCACAAGTTTTAATTAAGATTGCTTTCTCCCTGCAGGATGAGAAATATTGGAAACAGCCTGAAAATGAGTCCCCTTGTTGCCAGGTGAGTTTCTCCAAACACACCCAGCCTCGATAATGAAGTGAAACTCTTATTGTCACTTCAGGTGGTAGCTAATTAGTATATTTTCTTAATTAAAATGCTTTTCCTATCGAGGTTTTCTTTATGAAGGCCAAGGAGGGCATTTTGTTGCTATGACCACTGAAAATCAAAATGTCCTATTAAAGGAAAGGGACATCTGCTCTGGGATTCAAAACCAGCTAGAAACTTGCTGGGAACAACGTGTGCAACTGCAACAGCAACTGGATTGATTCAAATACTGAACAAGAGCTTTAAGACCAAAGACTTTAAAATACAGAGGGATAGGATCTCAGCTCAGAAACTAAGCAACAGGAGAGGTGCCACTCAAACCCACATTAATACATATACATCAGTTTGATTTACAGCTTTATGCAAGCGTGGGGCTGTTTTCTGCTTTTTTTTTTTTTTTTTTTTTTTTGGCTTAGAAATGACTTCAAAATTCCCAACTTTTTTCTCCACTGCTTTTTAATATTCGTGGTTCTTTAATAATAGAATGTTCTAAACTGGTTTTGTGGCTCTGTAATTAGCAAGTTACCTGAGCTCCCATAAACCAGGCCTTCAGGAACCCAAAGGCTTTGCTGTGGTGGGTGAGCTATGATTGGCAGTTCCATTTTACTGCTCAGCACATACTGGTAGATCTTCAACTGTATGCATGTGAAGGCTGCGAGAGCTGAGGGAACTGATTTAAGGGCAGTAGGAGGGTGGGTTTCATATGGCATTATTGTTGTTTCAGCTTCTGTAACTTCATCCCCCTGCTTATTCTTCCCTGGAAGTGCATGTAGAGCTATTCTCAAACATTCACAGTAACACAGAAAAACAAAAATATATGAACTCCAGCATTTTGATTCATTTGTAGGGAGAAATTTAACAGCTCTTTTTTCTCATTTTCCTGTCAGTGGTATTCAGATAACACAGAAACTCAAGTCTTTCAAATGCTTCAAGTTACTTGAAAGTACCTTGAAAGTGTCTCATTCAGCTTTTACCAAGTTTGACTCTCCCTCTGATTCCTGCAGAATGTAGAATGCCACTCTGCTTCCATCTGTCTCTTTGCACCTGAGAGCGCAGAGAGGAGCTGTCATGCTGCAGCTCTCCGTCAGAGCCCTGAGCTGGGGTCACAGCTGTCTTTCACCTATTAAAGATAATTCTAGGCTTTGTCTGCTGTGTGGAGTGTTTCCTTCCCTTTTCTTTCTAGGTGTAACGTATAACCTTGTCAAAGAGCTAACTATACTGCAAGTTCTCACAAGAAACAGAAGTGTCAGTGACTGAATACATTCACACTGACTTTATAATAAGTTTCTGTGTGTATTTTTTCTTTTCTTTTCTTTTTTTTTAAATAGCAATCTGATGACTTGCAGAAGCAGTTAATTTTCCCCTCTGGTGCTGTAGCTCAGGGTTGTGAATCAATTTGCTCTTGCCTAGACATAAGTGAAATCCTGGCCCTACTAAGAAACCCTCATCCCATGGGAGCTTGTGAGTGACATCTTGGGAAGGCAGCAACAGTGACTTTCCTTGAATACTGAAAGATAAAGGGAATGGGTTAAATTCCAAATAAAGGAAAAAACTTACAGGTTATACAAGGACTACTGACTTGATCAGTGTTGGGAAAGGACAGCTGAATGCTGCAGTAACTTCAAGATAAAAATTCCAGTTTTATAGGGAAGAGTGAATAGTTCCAACGTAGAGCAAGAAGTGAAATATCCATTAGAGTAGAATATTTTGTTTAAAGAACATCATAACAAAAGTTATTCATTCACACTAAGCATAAACAAAGTTGCAAATATGACCTTAAGCAAGGATCTTGTATAACCTGAAACCTATCTAGGAATTTTCTAGGGCTTTGTAGAAACCTCAAGCACTTTCTAGGAATTCCCTATTGCTTTGTGGGAATGTTGTGGACTTTTCTAGGAATTCTCTGGATCTTTGCTAGGAATACAGCAGTGATTTCTCAGGATCTCTAGATCTAGAGCTTTTCCAGGAATTCAGTGGCTACCAGAAACTCGGGGGCTGCTGCCTCCTGAGGGTGCCTATTGTAAAATACTGCAGCATGTGAACATACTGACACGTCCTTGAAAGACTTCATTCAGTGCAAAGTCTTTGGCATCCCTGCTGCTGCCCTACTTTCCAGGCTTGCTTGGAAGATTGCCGTCTGCTCCATTTTGCTCAACACATCTGAAGAGCAGCAGTAGGCCTGGGTTTGGGTCTAGCATCAGATGTGTCCTTGAGTGACCGTCCCTGCATAACTAGGGACTGCCCATTCCTGCCAATGCATAGAACATATAGCTGTTGAAAAGCCTTCTCAGAAGCTTCCCCTCACCACCTGCAAGTCCACCAGCCCCTCTGCAATTTTCTTTTCAGCTCATGAATGCTACACTGGTGAAAACAAGGCACTGATAAAGCTTTCCATCTGCTCAGGGCAATTGCCAACCAGCTCCATGTCCCTGTATAGGCTGGTCTTCTTTTGGCTAAGCTGTGGATCTTGTTTAAAACTGTACTGATCAGTACATTTGCATACAGCATTCAAATTTATTTTCCAGATCTTAAATTTCTATACATGAGGAGAGGCTTTTCCCAATGTGTTTGAAGACCACTATAAAAACTCACTCATTACGTTCTTTAGAATTAGTTGTAAAATTATTTATGCAGTCAGAAGTGAGAAATCTTTTCTTTTTAAAAGCTCTACCTGAAGTCATGTGCAGAAGCCTCCCACCCTCAAAACCAGAGCACTGAAATGTAGTTGATCTCTTCGTAATTCTCTGAGCAGAAATAAACAAAAGTATTATGCAAGAAGGCAATCAGGAAGAACTGAAATGTTGCCAGTTTCTAACAGTTGTTACTTGTACAAAATTGCATGCTATTACCTAGTATTACTTAAATACAGAATAAAGATTATTTTGTGCAATAAATGTACCAAAAGCACACCAGAAGATAACGTTTTCTTGTTGGATTATGTAATTTTGAACTTCAACACGGTAGGATTTTTTATACAGTAACTGCAAGGAGTGTATAGAATACTTTGATTTAAAACATGATTGGTGTTTGGAATAAGGAAGACATTATTCTGTTTTCTCCATGATGGAAGAGAATTATATTTAAAAGTTTAACTTTTATCTCCATGTTTGAAATAAATGAATTCAGCTTTTGACAGAAATCTTAAAGGTACTTCTCTCACACGAAATCTGAAGCCACAACTTACAGAGGACACATTTGTTAATTGCGAGTTCTATTTTTGACAGATGTTCGATATGTAATAATGATCAGCTGCTTTGACTAATCCAGCCAAATCAACAGCTTTAGACAGAACTCAAAGGCTATTTCAGGGAACTCAGCCAACATTTATTTCATCGAATTCAATGAAAGCTTGTCTTCCATCCTCATAAATCCAAGCATACAGGAAGTAAAATATGAATTGTCACACACTTTACTTAATCAAGCTGACCAGAGCTATACTAAATAAAAAAATAAATGGAGAAAATATGGCTAGCACTATTGCCCAGGGGTTCAATATTTACCAGTTTATGTACCATCTGAGCTGTTTCCTGTAATCAGCCAGGCACATGGCGCTTTTACTCTCAAGAGACATTATCACCATGACAACTTTATCAGAATAAATTATGAAACACAACACTTGGGGCACACAGAATTTGGACGCAGCCTTGCAGTATTATTTTGTTAGTTATTCCTTTATCAGCGCTCTAAGTGCCCACCAGAGAGGAGGAAATTAAAAAAAAAAAAAACAACCATACAAACCATGACTACTGAAATCACAATAAAAAAAAAAAAAATCTTTACAAAGAGAAACGGAATAAAGTCATTAGGCTGAAAAATGGGCAATCAAAGAAGCTATTGCGCTTGGCAGATGGAAAAGCAGCAGGTGCCATAGAGCGATGGGACCTTGCTTCCCATCATGCACACACTACAATGATGCAGGCTGACAGGGAAGGGAATTAATGTGTCGGAGCAGGTACTTTCTGTCCATTAGCTGATTCTCAATACATCCACAACAACTGCTACCTCTACCTCTTTGATAAAATGACTAATAACCCATTGTTCAAAAAGTTTTATGAAAAAGAACGACACCGTGTGACCTGCCTGTCACCGTCCCAGATTAACAGAGTATAAGTGACCAAGTAAACATTTCTGTACCTCAAACTGGGATTAGAAACTTCAGCCTATGAATAAATTATTTGAATGCAGATGTTTAGAATACATTAAGGTAAAGCACATTGGACAGGCTCCACTGGGGGGAAATACTGATGAATAGAATTTTCAAGCCCAAATTAACTCTGGCAAAAAACAAAAGCAGTGTGCAAAGCATGATAACGCACCCACACCTATATTTTATCTAGGAAAATCCCCTGTTACGTTAAGGACAATTTCTGTATGACAAACTCCATTGCTCCGGTGGCCCATGACACATCAGTCAGAGTATTCCAGTGTGTTTGCATTCCTCATTTCCATCAGAAATAACAAAAAATATGACACAGAACTCAGAAAAATAAAAACCAAATTGATAGAGATAGTCTAAAAGCTTTCAATTTGTTCAAGTCAATCAGTCCCCTCCAATGGCCATCTGTGCTTTTTGCTGCTAAGTTCAAGGATGTCTAGAATGAAAAGTACAAGAATTACTCCTGGCAGCAATACAATGACACTCTTTGAAGTCCCTGCATCTGACACAGCATTTCTGAAGATGCAAATTCAGCCGGAGGTACCAGCTTCACAATGATTGGAACAAACAAATTTTTTTTTCCACAAATGAAAGGAATCTCTAAGAAGGAATCATTAGGATTTATCAGAGAATATAAGAACAAAAATTGGAGTATGTGGTATTTAATATGAATTTGGCACAATCATGCCAGGCTTCTCTTTGACACCAACACAGAAGATTAACAAGCATTGAAATGGCATCTTTTGGAAGTTATGGCAGCCTTTGAGTACACTATGCTTTGAAATTGTTTCATTTCTCGATATGATTAGCAAACAAAATAATGATGTCAGAGTCGTGCAGCTGCTTCCATTTCCTTACATCACACCACTTCAGAAAAGGCAAATCACAAAACAGTAAAGGGGGAAAATTCATCCAGGCTAAACAATGTGCCCTTTAACCTCAAAGTACTGTTGTATTTGAGGATGAAAAACAGCAAGAGGAGTTAAAAACAGAGTGCCAATTTTCATTTTGAATCCGCACATTATAAACTTATATTCAGTGTATTTTTTCTATTTTTGTTATTAGTTATATGTTATAACATCTTAGAGCAAAGGAATGATCTACCTTTAAGTATTTCAGTTTTGCAGAAAGGTCTATTATTTTCTGAAAACATCTTTCAAAACCATCTTAGTTTAGTTCATTAATAATTACAGTAAATAATGAGATATAATTTAGAGGCGTATTTTGCTTCTTAGAAGAGAACAGAAGATCCAAAGGCATATTCAGGCCCTTCAGAGCAACCTAATAGACATGTAACAACCACTTTTTGAAATCCTTTCTTAAAACTCTAAGGCTTTTTTTTTTTTTCCCCTCCCCTCTTCTATATAAAATAAAACAAAATAAATATATCGAAATTTCACTCAAAATGGTTCTTTATTTTTTTAAATTTTATTTTTTATTTTTTATTTTTTTCCCCACCAAAAACAGAGGATATGACTTCAGGGAATTTTTTTCATGAAAAAAGCATTAGCTGCCCCAGCCAAAGTAAAATTTGAGATACAGCCAAAACCACCTTCACACCTGACTTATTTTAAAGGCATTTGAGATCCAACATAAGCATAAGAACCAACACTGAGATAGAATGTAGTCAGAAGGGTCATGGTAATTTCAGGAACAAGTACACATGTAATTAGAGAGTGTTTCTGCCCCAAGCACACACATGCATTTAAAAAGTAGATGGAGAAGTAGATGGGACCAGGGAGAGAAAAAAAATACCACAGACGTGAAGAACTCTTATCTAAAAGCTTAGGTAGAAAGTTAAATCTCAGCTTTTCCATCAGCTGTTAAACCAAAAGATTCCTGGTTGTCCAGGTCTTGGAAATACTCCCAAACAAACATAGCATATCAAATTTAACCCGCTCAGGTGCCTCCAGTTAATCTGATAATGTGGTTCCAACTGTGCAATGCACTGCTGTACCAATATTTATTGTGTTCAACTAAAAAGCTCCATGTCTTCCCCGAGCCTATCCTAAGGGATATAACTAAGGCTCAAATATGACCTGTTTATTTGTATATATTCTACTCGGAATAGCTGCCATTTAAATATAAACAACTGGATAAATTTCCAATTATGATCTATATGAAATATTTCTGGTAGCATTAGACACAATAAATCTGAGTTCTTTAGAACTACCTTCTCCCAGGGATTATCCATTTTGCAGCCTGCTTTGCTCTGCAGCAAGATGGAATGATAGAGACCAAGAAGGAAAGATGCATACAAAACATTTGCTAACCAGCAAAGGTAATGGAGCTATTTAATCCTAAACCCCATATCACAGTTCATTTTGTTGCTGCATACAGTAGCAGACCAAAATAGAAACTGTAAAGAGCTTTTCCTTGACTTGTGGGTTAAGAGCTTTTTGCTATTGCTTTTTTGATCATTTAAAAGCTGGTCAAACTGCCTGCAAATACTGAATGTTAGCAAACATAATGCCACGTTACTCAGAGCAGTTCAGGATGCAATGACATTAACGCTGACATATTTGTATGTAGCACGGCCTCCTTGCTATATGCTCATTTATAATCTGATCACATGTCCACTCTAAAAAAAATCAGCTCTCCCTGTGAAATGGATAAAATACTATTACTAAATGATATGCGTAATCATTCAGTGCTGTTACTACTGAAAGGTGATATTGCAGTGACATTGAGAAAATTGGATCTATTCTTCATACAATTATATAGCTACACTTTCACTCTAATGCCATTCTAATTGGAAAGGAGCACTGAAATGTGAAACTGGGTGCATTTCAATATCTAATTATCACTCAGTAACTCATTCTCAAAATAGTTTTCTCGAAAAGACAGTTACCAAGCATGCTATTTTAATTCTAAAGTCTTCAGCAGGATTCTTGTAGAAAACATTTTTATTCACTATTTTCCCATATTTCAGTTGTACCACTGGGAAGAAGAAAAAAAAAAAACAAATACACACAAGTGTGATTTGGTCTTGCTCTGGTAGAAAAGCAATTGCATTTACCAGGCTGACAGTCAAATAACTGAGAGCATGATATATTTGCTCTAAAGGGCTCTAAAGGGTTAAGATATAAAAACAAATTAAATTTAAAAAAGCAACATAAAGGTAGCATTTTGTAGAGAAATCATTTGCTAGATACGACAATAAAAAAGATCATTTGACTTATTAGAGGTAAGATCAGTACAAAATGTGATATAGAGCCACAGTGCTTTAACAAGGTTCTTCTCAGTTGGTGTTTCTCCCTCAGGATTTAATCTGTTGACAATCCAACACAATGTAATTTTGATAACAGAATATCTTTGGGTGGATTTTGTAATGAAAAGATTCTAAAGAAAAACAAAAACGTGGAATTTGAGATTTTTGATGGGTTTTGAGTTTGAAAGGAATAGAAGCTTTTACAGAGCAACACCTGTACTGACAAAGCGGAAGGATGCCCTGCCTGCATGTATAAACTAGCAGCAATCACCTGCTGAAAGTCTCCTTTAACAAATCCAGCCAACAGCAGTCAGAGGTAGGTGAGTCCAAGATGCTGAAAGGTCTGAATTGCTCCAGAGCTCTGTATTTTTACCATTAGGTTCAAACTCCTAATTTTCCCTGCACATTAAACTGATCTTTTTTGCCTCTTTCCCCTAAAGCATAATTTAATTTAGAAACAAAATTATTTTCATTACCTAATGAAAATGCTGTATCAGGAGGTGACAGGAAGAACAACTTCCAGCCATTAGGTTATCAGCACCAGGCATCCCATATACAATCCAAACATACTCCTTTCTGACAGATGCTAATTTGTAATTATATAGTCTTTAAAGACAGAGAGCACTGCAGAAAGCTTCTCCAGACATCACTACTATCTATCATCTTGTGCAGCAGAGAAAGGAGGATAAAAAATATTAAAATGAAACCACTGATTTCTGCAAGTAGAATAAACCTCCACATCTGCAGCCAAGCAAATCTGCTGTGAGATGGGCACAGTCGGGGACCTCTAATTTGTGCAAGCTGCAGGTTAGATAAATGGAATCAGAATGAATCAGGGCTCCTCTGCAAGGTCTTGTTGCTTTACCATTCAAAGTTGTCGTTATGTGCAACTTGGTATAACATCAGTGCTGATCTACCTGCCACAGGGTCAGTTTAACTGTTAATCACCTCTGTGCTTTAAAGATAAGGCTGCAAAAGTATCTGTGTAAACAGACTTGGAATCTGTCCTGTACAATGAACAGAAATTTCTTCTATCACAAGACATACGTTTCTCACTTCAAAGATATTTGGACGTTAATTTTCAGATCAGTCCTCAAAATCAACTGTGAATTTAAAGAAGGGATAAATTTCATTTAGAAAATTCACTGAGTCAGGAAGGGTTCACCTCTGTCTTACAGATATTCTCATATTGCTGTAGTGTTTTGTTTTTTTGTTTGTTTGTTTTAAAGCAATCCTGAGACTGTTTTGAAGCTCAGCCTCACCTGGCATCATCTGCAAACTTAATAAATGTTGTAGTAGCCACGAACTCTGAAGTACAATTTGACTCCTATTCAAAAAAGCCATTTTAATTGCCCTTCAATTAGGGTTGTTCCAGGGCTTTACAAATGGTTTTCTGAAACTTCACTCATCCTTTAAGTTCCCATAAATAAGCATGAATGGCTCCAAGAATTTCTAAGTTCCCTGGAGACCACCAGACAGATTCTAACCTTATCCAGAGGTCTTCCATTATGGCTTCTTTCACATTACTTAAATCATATGATTAAAATACATTTTGGAGAAAAACAAGGCAAAAAGTAAATTTCAGCCTGCTAGGCAGTCTCTTCTACTATTTCTCCTTTGCTATTAAGGAGTAAAACAACCAATTACATGGTTTTTGTCCTACAGATTTCCTCTACAATTTTATGCTCCTGGCTGATGGTCTTTAGTCTTACTCATATTTTCCTCACTTACTTTCACTTTTCTCAGAGTCCTCCTTAGCAATTTGTCTCATTTCCACCTTCTGTACAATTCCTTCTTGAGGTTCAAGCCCTTGAAGAGTTCATGATTTTGTTAACCTTCACATCAGCACAGCTAATGTCTGCGCCCTTACTAGAAATTCTCTCAGGAGCTGCCAATTCTCCTTAATTTCTTTTCTCTTGCACTGACACAGGATCCAACTGCTACCATAAGGATTTTAAGTATCGCTTTTTTAAGTCCAGCATTTTTTACTTTTTATCACTGTTTTCCTCTGTATAAGAATCCTCAACATTTCATACACAGCCCATGTTTCATGCTTGCATTTCCACGTGCCCACTTTGAGTGGTTGCAGTGCCATCCATGAGCCTCCTTTTGACTCCTTCACTCCTAAAAACCTGAAAACACTCTGGAAACATCTGAAGCAGACATGGGGCCATCCAGATCCCTTTTCAGCAGATAGGTGGGTGGCTCATGACTGACATTACTGCACTTTCTGCCCTTCTGATCATTAGGTGATATCATGGTATTTTCTGGGTCCACATATTGCTACATTCAGAGCAATGTGTAATAAATAAATAAATAATCATTACGTCCATTTCTCATCAACTGCTTCATTTCTTTGCCTCACTTTTATTTTTTGTTTTGTATAATTCCTTTGACGTATGTGGCAAAACAATCTATTTTTTTCCTCCTGAATAATGCATGCTCATACTCAAATTTCCAGTATGATATTAAAAAATCCCCTCCTCTCTACCCACGTAATTCTTGCATGATAGTACTCAAGACACATATGCCTTTGCCATGTGACATAAGAGCTATCAGAAGCACAAAGGTCTGAGGGATGCCTCAAGAAATTAATACTATAGACTCAATTCTCCTCTCTGTCCTAGCATGTATTGAAATAACATGATGCTTTGCTACAGCTAGCCATAAGGAGAATGTTTCTGACAGATGGATACCAGGAAAAAAGAGCTAAAAACAACTAAAAGTAGTAAATTAATGAAAAAGTTTTAGGAATCACAGTCTGCTGCCTAAGTTTGGACTGCTGAATGATTCTAATAACAACTGTTCAACCGTGCTATTAGATTGTGCATATTCAGTTCTTGGTAAAACAACCATACACCTCCAAATCCCACTCCAACTGTACGCATTTACTATTTTCCTTGTATAATACAAATAAATTTATTTATGACACTAAAAATGTTCACTGTTTTAAACAGGATGGCAGCACAGTGAAGGGGAAGGACAAAAAAAAGCCACTTATTTCATGAAAGAAAAATATTTCATCCTTTCTGGATAACAACAATGCATTGCTTAATAAGCATATCACTGTTTCCCTCATTTCTTTTCAAAGTTTAAAAATAAGCTCTTAAAGAAAATATAACCCTAAGCTACATAGATTAACATTTTCCAGGTGTAGCAACCACCAGCCAAAAGATAGAAAAATTCATTTCTAGCACAAGGCCAGAAATAAAGCCATGCACTTCAAAACACCCTGAAAGCTTGTTCTGACCACCCGCGTTAGGATGACATTGATTCTAAGAGAGTTTCATAGACTAAGATAACAGTTATCACTTGCCAGCAGGGGTAGGATTTGTTTTGCTTAGCTTTAGACATCTATGCAGACATCTATGGTCAAACTAGTCATGCAGGGATTCTTTACAGCTCGATTTGCATATTTTTAAAGAATCAATTCACCTGACCTGTTTTAGATGTGTACTTCTGAATGAGATAAACCATGTCCCTAATGTCCCTAGTAACTATAAAAGGAATCTAAAAGACAAGCTCATTTTGGATAGCTACTTTTGACCAAATGAATCCCACCCTCAATGCCAATGTAGTCCAGGGAATGTCATATTGTACAAGAAAATAAGCACCTTAAAAGGTTCTAAAAGAACACAGACAGTTTAAAAGAAAAGAAAACAAACACAGAGATCTGGAAAAAAAAGTCCATTACTCTTTCTACCAGAGAAGTTTTTCTAATAATTCAGAAGAAACATGGCACAACCTGTGAATTCCAGGTTTTTGACAAAGTTCTGGTATCCCTTTTCCAACAATGCTGTTCCAGAATTTTATTTGAACAATCCCCTTTTCTTACAGTAGGAATACAGCCAAGGGCTTTCATCGCACAGCACTTTGATCTTTTTGAACTGCAGTGCAAAGCCCAAACAGAAATCACAATCCTAATAAGAATCTCCTTTCTATTTAAAAAAAAAAAACAAAAAACAAAAAACAGAAGTTTCTTTTGAAAATAATGGTAAACAAGCCTTGAAACTGTGTGTATTTTTAAAGGTTTGTCAACAATATGCAGCAATTTACTCACTAATTTTCAAAGCGTATATCCTTTCTGTACTTGTGAATTACAACAATTTTCCCAATGCATAAAGACAGGAACATAAACTGAAATGTATTTTTAACTGTGGCATCACTAATATTGCTATTGCATACAACATTTACTCTGCATTTATTCCAACTAAGAAATCAAAGTAAGATTTTTTCATCAGGACTAGCAATAGAGATAATGTGATGCCTGATACTCATTTGTTACTGCTAATGGCAAGAGAAAACCTCAGGAATATCTGATATCTCAGCCACGTGGAAGTTTTTGTACTCATCTATTTTTTCTTTTCATTGACTCAAATTAGAAATAAAAATATTTCAGTATCTCAACATTAACTTGCTATTAGAGACTCAGCCAATAACATCAACAGTAAAATGCAATACTGGAATAAGGCTGCAAATGAAATTTGTTTTTTTTTTTGTTTTTTTTTCAATCAGCCATACCATGAGCAATAATGCCAACTGACTGGCAGTGTTTGCCTCAGAAATTTGCTTTACCAAAATTACTCTGTTACTAAAGGTGATGAATGCTCTCTCACAAACTTGTACAAATACCAATTGATTATGCAACAACCAGCACAAAGAAAGTAAAGCATCAGTACTATCCTTATTAATCACAGACTTTCTAGCTTGTAGATTACGAAGGTGTTCTGCTTTAAAAAGATAGCCAGTGTTAGCATGAACTTCTTTTGAAAGCCTGCATTTTTCTGTGAAGTTCCAGTGAACAAAAAGCCAAGGGGCTTTGACTTGACAACGACATCTTTATTCATCTTCTTTTCACATATCCTGTGGGCATCCTTGGAAACTTCAGCCCTCTCCTCAGGAGTCATACCACTGCACTTTGAAATCCAGTGTACCCCCAGTCATCTTAATAGGTCTCAACTCAACTGTTAACTGCTTTTGCCCAAAGGATGACAGGGGACTTGACAACCTCATAGGTTACACGAGAGAAATCTGCTATGAGACAGATTAGCTACACTGGTACATTTTTATTTCCTACTTCTGAATGGAACAGGGCAGTTTTTTCACCAAAATAGAAGGCATCCCTCCAAGTTCCATATAAATAAAAACTACCTGGGTGGAAAAAACTAGGAGATGAACGCACTTTTAAGGAGTCAGCCAGGAAACACCAGTTCACTTTCTAAACTTTTTTTTTAAGTTATTTCAGTTAATTACAACAGCACTCAATTAAAACTAAGATTGCTAAGCTGAAGTATAGCCATAACAGGATATTCATTTATGTATCTAGCCTAACTTCACTTTGATATTTTGCCAGAATGAGTGAATATCTTCAAAAATGATGCAAATCAAAACCTGTGTCTTTAACATTCCCAAACAGTTCATGTTAATAGCAACCTCATGAGAGAAAATACTGCCCAGAGAACTGTGTATATCATCTATTTCTATGCAGATGCTAACAGCATCTGAGCTCCTGATGTTCACACATAATAGTAAGCTTCCATTAAGTAGCGCCTAGAGAATGTTACAAAAATCACATTCAGAAGTAAAACTTGATTAACACCATAGAGCCAGGATGTAATTCTGAAAATTCATAATGGGTATAATCAGAGGAAGTAGGTGCTTGTACAATCACTACCATCACAGGCCTTATAAAAACAACTCTTAAATATCAAAACTGAATTTTTAGCATTATCTCATAATCTTGTAGACAATATCTCTAAATCAAAAACTGTGAGTTTACGCCTTTACAGAAACTTTCTCTCATCTTCCTCAGCTGCTTAATGAGTGATTGAAAGGGAAAGGGAATTGGTTGTTCACCATTAATCATTGCAAGAAGTAGCCCTGCAAGCTCATAAATTGCATATAAATCATTTACAGTGATGTGGTTAGGATAAGTAGCAAGAGACAGTGCCTTAACACCCCTTCCTCCAGTTCTGAGAGAAGTGACAAGTGTCTGAATATTAGCACTTCTCAATTCTAGCTATGCTATTCTAGCCCTTACCTTGGCAAGTTCTGTATTCTGCTTAATTTGCCTTTCCTCCTTTTAACAACGCTTAGGAAGAAATTTCAGGACAGAAATGCAATATATTAGAAAGCCTTACATTATAATTTGAGACTGAAAAAATACCAGTCATTCCATACTTGACTAGTTGATGCTTTTCAGTGGATGCCCGTCTTTTAAAAACCATTTGTTTTGTTCCCCCTAAACTTTTTTTTCCCCCTAAACTAAGCCTGAGCATCATCTTTTGTTTATCTACATGAGTCTCAACATTAATCTTAAAATCTTCCTTCCTCCTATCTTACAGACCTCACAGAGCCTCTCTCTAAATAAACAATGATCTCTGCATGCTTTGAAAGTCACAGGTTAAATGTATTTATAATTGATTGGAATAGATATTTCACAAAAATACACCATTCAGTAAACCCTGCTTCTTTTTCTTTTTACAGAATATCAATGTAAGATTTTAGCATTTATGAATTTTGCTATTACAATCTTTTATATTAAAATACATAGATTGATTGTGTTTACCAATGGGACAATTTTGCTTAGTTAAGATCTTGAGCATACTGTCTGTTCTCTGTCTGTGCTAGCAGAAGCACTGCATTCAAAATATGGTTGCTCAAACAGAATACTGCCAAAGGGAACTAGAAAATGAAGACATTTCTGCAGTCACACATGAAAAGGACTCAGTTGTTGGGGAAAACTGAATGCAAGAAAGGTGTGAAAAAAATTTTAGCAAATTATTCTGGAAGGCCAAAGGAACATTTCTTTTTTTCCATTGATACTATCAATACTACCATCTCCATGTTACTTATTTATTTATTGGGATATCTACATTATCATAAAGTTCCTGGAGTGTTCTAAAACAGCAACATTACAACATTAGATATATATGCACAGGCTTCATTCTATATGAAAAAGAAAATAAAATACCTCCATTTATTTACTGGAGCCAGATATTTTGTTTTTATTAAAAGGGATCCAGTATCAAGCACAGCTGTATTCTCTTCCCATTAGACATATAACCTGTCATCTTCTGTCTTTGTTGCTCAAATACAAAGTGACCTCAAAGATCTATCCTGTAGTTCCAATAACTTTTTCATAGGATTTTTTTTTCCTTTGTGAGCTCTGTGTGTATGAGGCAATAAACAGTGAATTACTATGACCCACAGAATTTGCAATGGCCTCCCTGATATATTGAACTACCTCTATACATAAAACTTGGCAGTTTTTACCTGTTTTCAGCCTCAGGTCAGTCATTAAAAAAATTCAATTTTGTAAAATAATGATGAGGTTTGGGATAATCCTCCTCCATTTTAGGAGCATAACTTCTAAAGCAGGCTGCCTAGGACTTCTGGAAACTGAAAAATTTCTACAAACGGGAACTACTGAAACAGAAAATTGAAAGGCAATATCTATAAAAAAAGACAAAACAAAAGTGCTTGATACAATGCACGTTCATTCTCTGGAACACAAGATAATTTTGAAGCTGATAAATCAGCATTAAGGTAGTAGAAAAAGAACAAAAAAATTATGAGAGTGACTCAGTATAAAAAAGCAAACAACAAAGACAACATTAATATCTCTAGAAAAGAGCCTTACAGCAACTGATGAAAATTTGCCTCTTTTTTGAGCTGTGGTCTAATGACAGGTTAATACAAGGCAGTGCTTGGTCTGAGGCATCAGGCTTAGGCCCTTAAATCCTCATGCCAAGAAGCAGCAGCTCCCTGCAATTGTCAGGTTTTCATTTCATGTCAGATCTTGTGTCAGCAGCACACGTTAGGTTCAGTCATTGCACCTGAAAAGCAAACTGAAAGCTGAAACACTCACACTCATTTTCTAACATTAGGCCCAACAGGTGATTCATACTTTTCCTTTGCATCTGAATTTAGCACAATATCTATAGTAGCTCCTACAAACACCAGGTTTACATGTTAGCTTTGAAAGGGGAATTTTTTTACAGGTAGGAGAGGAATGAAAAATTAGCTGATTTTAAGATACTTTATAACCTCATTTAAAGACATTTTAAAGAACAGAAATATGTAGAATAAAAGGCTTCTTTCTTTTCCTTTATCTGTTTTTTTTTGTTTTGTTTTTTAATATTTTTTGCAAAAATCTTCTGCGTAATATATTCCATTGCATAACCTGTGTTTCCATCAGCATCCATCCTTTCTGAATGTACTGTCTGTTGAACTGACAAACTCATTACTACCAATAGAGAGCATTACTTTTGTACTTCTCAGATCTTCTGTTATGAAGCTGCTCTTTACTCATGTTGCCAATTGGTTTCAGGTCTGAATGCATTCCAGACCCCATTCTTTCCTTTAATAGTGTTTTGCAATGCAAAACACTTCACAGCCCTATGATTTCTGCAGCTGTCACTGGTATTTCACCCATTCGAATTCCAAAAGATAACTTCTTAAGCAGAGGTACAGTAGGATGAGTCCTTTTACCATTATAAATACATATAACTGTATTAATTAATATAAACTTGTCAAAGTAAATAGCTAGAAAACTCTTTCCAAATGTACGAATAAATTAATTAAAACAATAATTCAAGGGAATCAATAAAAATGTAACCTTAGCTAGTAGTGGGAACTGGCAGAAATGCTCAACAAGGAAATCAGACAACATAAAGAAGTACAAATAAATAATCTGATCTCTTTCTGCTTCTGATATTTAAAAAATAAAAAACAAAAATGGACAGCTTTGCTTTATCAGGAAATGCCGAAATACTACCACATGAACTACCTTTTCTGTGTGGAAAGTTGTTACTTGCCTTTGGGAAATCTAGTTGCTATAGGATGAGATCCAATCTTGAAAAAAGGAATTGATTTACCTTTGTCTTTGAGGGATAGAAATCCTTCCAATTAAAGAAAGTGAGCTAAAGAGGAATTTCACCTTCTTTTTATGCTGACTTTAAGCATTTATATTTCAGGGTAGCCGTAAGAGTACACTAGATATGGTTTCCTGAGCTGTTCTTGGCAGGAAAAGTCCTGTGTTTTTACTCTATGGACAACTTTTTTTTCAACACATCCTGGATTTTATTGAGGTGTCCTACTACAATTTCTACCTGGAGCTCCAGGTTCTGGTACAACACTTGCAGATGACTGATGAGCCAGTGATACCGATGGTGACACAGGTACCAGGAAGCTACATGTCCTAAGGACAAGGCAGGTACCTGTTGTGAGAGAACAGCAGCAGGATAACTAATACTTCCCACTTAAGGAGGCTTCTCTGTCATCATCGAATTTTACCTCACATCATCTTAACCAACACTTTTTATTTAGGTTTTCAAATATTTATATTTGAAATATTTGTATTTATCATGCTTATTTTTCATATCAGTGGTCTCCGCAGACTAAATACAGAGATCAGCTTCCATTTTCAATTGCATCAGTTACTTAAGTACGCCATGTACTGTTTTGCTCCCAGAACCATGCAAAGCTCACCCCAAAACTGCTCCAGCCAATTCTGGAGTGAAGAGAGGCATCATGAGATCTGTTATGTATTTGGCTGAGTTTGGTGGCTGAATCTGAGATTAGGAACCCTCAAGCTGCTGCTGAAGTTAGGAGCTCTTATGATGTGATTACTTAGCAGTAGTTCTAGCCACGCTTTTTCAGAGCTGCTTATAGGATTGTCTGAAAAAGACAATGGAGTTGTAACTAAAACTGCCAAAGAATTTTCTAACTCAACTGCCTTGTTTCTGAATGCTACCATCTTCCAGACCATGACAACTATCGGATCCTTACAGTTTTCCAAGTACAAGTTATTGTAGATAATTAAAACTAGCAGACACGTCCATCAAAGACATGTTTCTGTTTCAGGAAGTGAGTAATATTCTGGCAAGGCATCAGTGCCCGCTTCTCTTGTCCTTATCGGATATTTGCTACTAGTAAATGAAACAGCATACAGGGGTACACAAAGGTTGGCTGTACTTACTTAAGCAAGAGAACAAGGGAACATAGAATAGTTTATCTAAAAGTAATTTATGTCTCTAGCATTATTTTTTTTCTGTTTTCAAATGCAATCCACTTTTGGCACCAGGTAGCTGACGATTTTAATAACTTGTCTGGATAGCAACCGTGCAGAGTTAATGAGAGAATTTAAATCATGTTTTATTTCAGAAATCATTTATAGTAATTCCACTATTTGCTGGCTTCAAATGACATAATTTAAAATTCATCAGTGTTCATATCCCAGTTCATACTCTAGCCATTACAAAATCGTGGTTATGCTCTTCTAATTACATTGCTTATATCAGGAAACAATAAATTCATGCTTCAAATAATTTAGTGTTCAAACTTTACCAAGCTCTTTATCTCAGTGTTGAGTATCATAATTTTTAGACATTTTGTATGGAGAACATTTTGGTTTTTTCTTGAATTTCCTTAATTTGGATGCTAACAGACCTAATAGAATTCTCCTGACCCTTCAATGGGGCAGGATCTCTGCAGAGATGTCACATGAGAGACTTCTAGATGGTTTCTGTCACAGTTTACATAACTGGGAAATAGCATCTCTAACAAAGAATAGGCTATAAAAATCCTTACTGCCCATTTTAATGAGAATTACCTTATTGGAAGTTAATCACTATCCCAACCAGATGCTTATTTTATAATAATTATGAAAATATTATTATGTATGCTTTATCAATCCCATTTTCATTAAGCAACCTTCAGTTACATGCAGCCAACTCTATTCTTTTAAATACAAGTCAGCAAAACTTTGAATTATTAATTCTCACTGATTTACTCATTCCTGTGCAAATTTCATGCTCTCTTCATTAAGAAAGCCTATTGCATTAATTGCTGTGCCTGAAGACACAATAACAGAGTGCAGGTAGGAGGGTGTGATTTAAGTTATGCTCCCATAAGTACGGTCTGTACAGAATTTTAAACGAATTCCAGAGTAAATGAATTGCAAGAGACTGATTTAAATCAAAATACTACAAGGGCTCTGTTCTGCTGGTGGTTGTTGTTTGTTTGTTTTATCCTCACATGCAGGTGTGGGGGAAAGGCAGACTATTAACTGCCTCTGTCTTATTGCAGGACTTGGCCTTACTCAAAAGGAGACTGCAGTTTTCATATGGTAAGTGATTCTCTACAGCATGCACTTAAGATTGTGAAGCACTTTGGAATTGCTTCTGATCTCACACAGGCTGCACAAGCAGACGTGCACTTCCTTGGCTTTGAGAAGTTATCTTATTTGCCATCATTGTGAGGAGGGTGCAGAGCCAGCCTGCTCTGCCCTATCCCATCTCTTTCACATTGTTCTTAGAACTCTTGTGCAAAGAAAGCAAACAGTGCTTTTGCAGGGGCATTTGAAAGGCTGTAACTCCTCCCAGAAACCAAACCAAACCCTGATTAACAGCATTTTAAAGTCAAGAAATATGGGCAGGAAACTCAAAAGTCTGGGTCCAAACCTCAGTGAGGGCCCTCCGTCGCTGCACCGCAGTCTCCTGCTTGACCTACTTTCCTCCCAGCCTGTCAGACTCAAGCTGCTTGGAATGTTGTGCCCTGACTTAGCTGTCCTGAAACTCATTTTGATCACGTTACCTTTAGGATTAAGAAGCCTCATCGACCTTTTCTTTCTTTCTTTTTTTAAGAGCAAGGATATAATTTAAAAGTTCTATGTATTATCTTCAAGGTACTTCAAGCCTCTCATCCATGTTATTTATAGGAACTGATCGATGCCCATGTTCCATCTTGGAGTTTGTGCTCAGCTTCAGATTACTGTCTGCCTCGACTCCTTGTCCTCTGTTAAAATTCAAAAATGTTTCACTTTGGCTCCTGTTTTTTGCAGTTCTTGCCAGGAGTCTATACCAGAAAGTACTGCGGAAAGTAAAAATGTTAACACTGGACGTGTATTTAACTGTTTTGCTGACCTGTGCCAGCATTCGTGCTTCTGTGGAGTGAAACAGCTGTTCCCATGACTCAAAGTTGCACTACATGCTTCAGAGATTTAATTTGGACTTATTTTAATCTGGTCCCATGGATTTAATGCTCATTAGCAATTGGAGTAATAGAGGCGCATTTCTGGAACATTTTTTTCAATCTAGTTTCACTGGAGAGAAATCTGAATGCATCCTCCAGTGCACACCAAAGCATATTAAATATGGACAGTCAGCAGATTCCCCTTCAAAAGCAAGCTTCTGAAATACCAATACAGGTGCACATTTGAACTCCTCAATGTAAGAAGGAATAATCAGCCCTCCTTTTTTTTTTTCCTATTTTTTTTGCACATTTATTCCATGCAGGTGGAGATTTCAGAAGTGATTATTATACTGTCAATTTTAGAAGATAGTGATAGGGCTCTTACGCTCCCTGGCTGTTTTCAGCATATACGATGCAGTGCCAGGCAGACACTGGTAAAACACTTAGCACAGAACACAATGATAAGGCCTTCTTCAGAATCCTACTTCAGTGGCTACAATTTAGATTAAAAAGCACTGTACAACTGGCTCTTCGGATACACCTTAGGGTAAGGAACTTCAACCACTACAAGCTGTCCTCCTTCACAAGAAATGAAGAAGCTAGGTTAATATTAGAAATATGAGCAGTATTTTCTGAACTGTCCAGTAATCAGCATCCAGCATACATTTTAGCAGATTGACAATCTCTTCCCACTCATTCCCATATGTTTAACTAATAGTTAGATATGGTTGCAGTGTCGTCAAAACAATGTAACCTCAATTTTCAATCATTTGCCCATGTAAATCAGGAGAGGACATAAAGAAGCTATTACTGTATCTCTGTCAATGTCAACCAATTAAGAGAATGAGAAACATAAGCACATGCAAAGAGGGAGAGAAAGCATATTTATGCTATTACCATAACTAATGATGAGTGAAACAAAGCAAGAACAAAACCAGAAAAGAATTTAAGATAACACATGCTTTCTTATTCCAAATTGAATAACTACTTATACCATGAAGGAAGGTATCAAAATTTACAACTGGTATGTTTGGGTTTGGTCAGAGAAACAGTGGATGTGATGGCTGGAAAGTTTATCTGACGAAAGCACAATCACTTTTGCTACCTCATAGGGTCCAGGTTGTTTAAAGTAATATTGTTGTCAATAAAATATACATTTCTATATATTCATTATATGTACATCATGACTTAGATTAGAAAACCTTAATATTTTATTATGTAACACACAAATGGTTTAATAGTTTACAGAACAAAACTCTCTACATGATCTTCAAGTTTCTAACAAAAACTGTTACAAAGTTTGGACTTCTGAGCTGTCGGCCTGCGATAATAGGCAGCTCCTTAACGCCTTCCTTTACAGGAAAGCTTCTCTGCTTTCTTTGTGCCTGTCTTACCTTATCCTGCTTGTTTCAGACCAGCAAAGATTAGCCAGAGCAAACTGTGGTTGTAGTGCTTCCTGTATTCTTTGCTTACCCTGTCTCCAGCACACTGAGCTGGTGCTTCCACATCCCTGCACAGTTTCACAAGTGGATTGGACTTTGTCCTTTTCCTCCTTGCAGCACTTCAGGATCAAGCCTCATCTAATAAAGGCTATCCATTTCAACAGTGACAGTGATTGCAAATACCACGGTTTTGGAGATTCCACCCAGATACAACTCCAAGAGGCCTGAAACTGTTACACTAATACCCATCCCCAGCCATCACTGCTTTATACATGTTTCACAGTGGAAAGCCAAGAACTGTCAAAACCAAGTCACTAATCCTTTTTTGAAGATCTTCCTGTAATTTCTTGAGCCACATCACAAAATCATTATTCAAGTAAAACTTATTGGAATTGATATAAAGACTGACTACATAAAAATCAATATGAAGGATTCACAAAACATGTATACAATAAGTAGTGAGACCTTAAAAGTATGTGATTTTAATTGGGCCGTTAAATGATGTAAGCAATGCACTTAGAAGAAGATACAAAGCTATGGGGGATAACAGGATAGCAGAAACTCACTGCATTTTAATTTGCTAGTACACCCACACCATACTATAAGCATGAGAGAGAGGATGAATTGCTTTAACAATAAGACTGATGAGAAGGAAGTGACATTTCAGTATGATTCATCACTTACAGAATTTTATTGAGAGGTGGGCTGCTCATTCTGAAAGTCTCCAGCTCTGGGAAGAAAAAAATATTTGAAGAAAAACATTCCACTTTCCAGATTTCACATGAGATCAATACAGCCAAATCAACGAAGACCACTGGAAGAAGACCACATTGCTGTTTTACTTACTGGCAACCTGTTACCGTGAGTGCATATGTAAGTACTGTATTTGCATAAATACGCTATTCACATAACCGGGTGATGTGTGTACACAGATAAGTGCACACAGAGAAATCAATAAGCAAACAAAGGATTTCCAGAATGTGCAGCCCAATCTGCATTGCAGAAATTCTGAACAACAGTTCCATCTCTTCATTCTGTAATATGAGATTTATGGTGCTCTAAAGCCCATTTATATTTTTTTATCTGAATCAACCTGCTCATCCCTTGCTGCTTTGCCTTCCCAAATCAAATTCAGTCAGTTCTCCCTAGCTCTGTCTGAATGTTTCCTTTGATTGAGTGATGTTATTTCTAGAAAAAACACTCAAATCAATTTAATGCAAATTCCTTTTCACGTCCTGGTTGACCCATCAGGACATCGACAATAACAGATTGAAGTAGTTACTTCCTGAGGCAGATGACTCATTGAGTGCTTAGTAATCAATTTTCATCGTTGAGACTGCATAATCTGTCTTTGGGGTTCTGTTACATATCGTGACTAGAATGCCACAAAATCCTGGATTGCTTGATACAGAAAATGAATGGGGAGCCATGAGCCATTCAGGCATTTTAAATGGTACAAACACCCACGACAGAGTTGCGTGTGATACAAAAAAAGTCTAACTGTTTTCAAGCACACCACTAAAAGACAGGCAGGTATAAACTGAGTCAGAATGAAGGTGGTGCACCAGTTTAAATCCACAACATCTGAGCTCAGAATCTGGTCCTTTGGGAATGCACAAGTTTAATAATGTTGTAAAATCAGAAACAATTCAGTGCATTCAGATCATCTCTGTGAAATTTTTTTTCACTGCCTCTAAGCTGCCCTTTTTGATAGGGAAACATCAGTCCTGCTACCTAGTTCTGCTTATAAGCAATATGCTGGGCAATGGAGTTATTGAAATGGCAAACTCCGTAATGTTTGGAGGTACAACAAGTAGTGCAACACACTGCTATTCTGAAAGAAATTTGACAGAAGTAACCAGCATCAGTGACAGCCTGGACTTCAAGTTGGTCCTTGAACGTTGCAAAAGTCTGTGCCAGATTCAGACAGAAATATGAATAAATCTGATCTGCTGCAGCAGCTTCCTAATGATTCTGAAGGTGCATGCATGTGAAAACTACCTTCTTATTAAAGAATAAAGTTCCCTAAACATTTGGGAATGTATTTCTTCTAACAGTTAAACTGGATAAAAGCTACACAAAGCTCTGCTGAGAAAAGGGTGCGGATGAGCAAGTCATTCCCAGAATAACAACTAAATACTTGTCAATAGCAAAAACTATCCAGTCTGAAAAAAACAGGATGATGTACTTGTTTATTAGCAAATGAAAGTGTTTAGACAAGAAAATAGATGGGTGTTTCAAACTGAAGCAATACTGGAATCTCCTCTTCAAAACACAGCATGCTACTAATGCCATGCATAATGAAAAGTCCCCTATCTTTAGCAGTCACCAGGTTCTGCGGTTCAGAATCAGCCTGAGGAACACACACTGAAATGGCTGGATTTGGCATGCTTCGTGTCCAGAAAAATAAGCTTCTGGGGCTCCAGCACAAGTAACTTCTGCTATTCTATTTTGTTTCTGATGCTTAAAGAGCAAAGCCGCTATAGAACTACATAATATCCACATATGGACCCCCCAGTATCTTCATAATGGTCCCATATGGACCTATAAAGCCCCATAATGTCCCCACATCCTTAGCATACTCAAGGCCCCCTGGAAAAGCAGCTGGCTTATTTAAAATCCAACAACTGCCTCAGCAGCACAGAATGAGGCCCCTGTTCTCATTCACAGCACGCACTTAAAAATCTCTCTAAGGAACAAGAATAATTCTCACAAATAAGTTAAGAGAAACAGAGAGGAGTATTGGTAGAAGACTATCCTAAATGGACAGAGACATGAACTAGCTGTTCCCTGTAAGTATGCTCCAAAGGCTCTGTATTACTGTTAATCAATGCTGCCTGTTGAATGTCTGTGCATATAACTTTCCCTAATATAGAAAAAGGCACCATAATCATGTTCCGGTCTGTGGTAATGTAAGAGTCCAAGTGAACATGTAGTAGCAGCGTGATCACAGGAGTGAGCTCTGATACTTCATATCACATAACAAAGTCTGATAATGATCAGTGAAGTGGCTAAGACCAAAAGAGCAGCTTTCCTAGAGGAAAAGCAAGCACACACAAAGATTCTGGAAAGCGGAGCCACAGATGCACTTAATAATTGCACCTGCCTTAGCTACATTTCTTTTTGATCACGGTTATTATCTCCATAAGTAGCTGCTCTTTTGCCTTAATGACATTCCACATCGTGCCACTAAGATAGACAAACAGGTGGGTGTGGGTTGTTTTTGGTCTTTTTGTCTTTGTGGGTTTTTTTGTTTTTTTTTTGTTGTTTTTTGTTTTTTTTTTCTTAAGACAGTTGCTACAATAAAAAACATTAAAATGAGAAGTGATTTGCATTGTTTGGAAAAAGATTCCAGCAGCACCAGTGCTTTACCCTTAAGCACTGCTGCAGTACGAGCTCATCTCATATCTTCCCTTTTATGTGAACATCTCAGAACAATTGACAAACTATATGCTCCATCTTTTGATGCTGATGACAGTGGACATGAACAGAAAAATGAAAAGCATTATCTGAATTCTGACTTGGCCATGGGAAAAGCAGCTATAATCCAAGATGTATGATTTTAAGTAAAGATGGGGAAATAAAGCTAATATTAATGACAGCACCAAGATCTGAGCTGGTGAACAACATAATCAACTGTGAGCACCCTTGATAAGGAAGAATAAACTGGATTGTATGCAGGAAAGTGATGCATTCAGGATCTACGTTCCAGAGTCTAGGATGACCCGAGCAGTAGAGAACCTATTTTGCTTGAAATGACAAAACTGGGAGGGGAAAGAACATTTTTAAGCATAGGCAAACAGGGGAAAAGAATGACAAAACCACAGATAAATAGAAGCTGCAAATCCTAAGATCATTTCTGAGCACTGGAATCCTGAACAAGCCTTCCACGTGTTCTCCATGGTGGTGTCACCTCAATGCAGAGGTGATAATGCTCAAAGCTAAACTGGTAAACACAGACTTGCAATGGACACCCAGCTCCTTTATTCATACAAGGTGTCATATTATATATAAAACAACTGTAGGAAATTTTTAGCCCTTTAAGAAATCAGGCTGTGTGCTCTACTCTTTCCTTTAGATTTTGGATCATCCTATAGATATGTAGTGAACATTTTGAAAGAGTTCATTAAAAAGCAACCATCTGAAAGTTAATTCTAAAGGCATTGATTTTGTTCTACTCTGTTGGTTATACTGGTACCAAAGGTAGCTCTGAGTACTTATAATAATTTACCCATACCCACAAAAATGCATGTTAAGAATATTTCATTCAATAATATTTGAAAAATTCCACTTTTCAAACTTGTCTGTAAAGATACATTTCAAAAGATAAATAGCAATAAATAGTCAAAGTTTACTGATCACAAACTATAGGCTAAAAATATCCATAGGGCAAGTGAGGGAAAGTTAAAAAGTATTGTAGAGAGTATTTACTGAACTGTTTGCAAACCAAGAAGTCCAATATTCATAATTATTCAGAATAAATATCTTTCCTATCTCTATTTTTCAAGTATAACAACCTACTGTAATTTATGCGAATAATCTCAGTTCTTTATGATTATAACTCATCTCTATAGTGACGCATTAGTTAAAGAGCAGCATTAAGCACAAAGTCCCATGAATGTAACCATAGCTGCAGTGGAGTGGAATATGATTAACGTTTACATGGTTCAAATGCGCCAAGGTTGTGACACCTGCCACTTACAAAGTCCAAGTGGTCGGTCTCGCAAAATCGTGCTTCCCATAAGCACCTTGCTGATAGCTCTGAATCTGCATATGCACAAATACATCGTGTAGAATGTAATTTTTCATGCTTACGGCAATGCTTCATAAGACTGGACATTACTTAATGTAAGCAAGAATTACTGATCTGCTTTAAATATATCTACCTTTCCAATGACATTTCAACTTTTTAAAAGTTACATAACAAAGAGAAGGCTTTTAAGAGAGAACATCCGAAAGAGTAAAATCCTTGCAAACAGCACATACATTGTTCAAGGACACCATACTAGAACCTGAGAATAAATGTATATCAGGAGTTAAAGTCCGGAAGGACTATAAATTAAAATAGCAGATTTTAGCAGTTGAGTAGTGGGAATTATTGGCAGTGAAAGAACACGCGTCAAAAAAGAAAAAAAAAAATCAGACTTAAATGCTAAAAAAGAAAAAAGCCTAATTTCTGGCAAGTTAAATATAAAATTGTAAAAACAAGCAAGAGGCGGTGTGGAATAACACTGAGAGGGTGGTGGGACCCGGGCATGGGCTGCAAGAGCTGTGGGAGCCCCCTCCCTGGAGCTGCCCAAGGCCAGGCTGGGTGGGCCCTGGGCACATGGGCTGGGGGTAGCCAGTGCATAGCAGTTAGCTGGAACTGGATAGGCTTTGAAGGCCCTTCCAACACAACTAATTCTATGATTCTATGAATAACTTAATGCGTGTACAAAAGCTAGCAATAATTATTTTTCAAAATATACAAGAAGGAAAAAGCTTGCCAGGGAGTTGCTGCGATCAAGAGGCAATCAAGGCAGAAAAGGGTACCCTGCCATTTCCAAAGAAAGTCTTGTTTTTGCTTGTCTTCATTGAAGACAACATCAGAATGTACCCACAGCAGTAGGCGAGTATGAGAGAATGTTCCAGTCAAAAGGGTTTTACAGAAATAAAAAGAATGGCAGCAAATTCTTAGGACTGGAGAATACTTGCCTAAAAGCTCTGAAATACCCAACAGAACTACACTTCAGTACACAGCTACTGCCCACAACAAGAACCTGGCTTGCTGTTCTTGCAAAGGAAGGGATCCACATTGTGTAACCCAAAGCCGCATTGCTGAGGTATGCATCAGCCCAGCAGTCCTCTGGCTAGAATGCACAGCTACCTGGTGAGCTGCAATTTTGCACATCACTTCAGAATGAAAAAAGAAGGACAGAACACAGTTATTCTGCTGCACTGACAAGAACTGTTGTTGGAGATGTGCCACTTGTATTGATCACTTTTTCATTTTTAGAATGGTGAGGGTAAATTGCTAAAATGAGTAGAGTTGGCAACAGCAAGTTTTATTTATCATTAGCACTCTAAGCAAAAGCCAAACATCAAAAGGACACAGGAACTGAAAAAATGTGTTCAATATAAGAAACGAAGTCAATTCCAGTAGTGCTAAATACCACACTACTGAGTGATACGTACTGTGCAGTACTCAGCACAACACAGAAAAGTACCTAAGAGACTGCTGCATAGCAGCAGCTGGCAAACACTGCTGATTTTTGTACTTTAACATGATCTCTCAGAATCAGACTTGAAAACTGGCACCAAAAGTTTGTCCTTTTTTTCTTTCAGGTAAAGTAACTTGTAGTACTCTCAACCTGGAATTTGTGTGAAAAATAAATATTACATTTAAATAAAGGTAAATAAATACCATAACACTCATGATGGCAGGAGAAACATTACAATAAATAGATTTTTTCAGTGTTGCTCTTTGCCTCCACAATGGGACAGAAGTAAAAACAAACAAACAAAAAAAAAAACCAGAGTACTTTGTCCAGTATTTCTGAGCCCATGTAACAAAGGTAGAAATGGTCTGCTTTCTCAGACATAAATACATTCCTCTTCTTAAATCATTATATTTTTTTCTCTATTAAGTTAGAAGTGAAAGATGTAAAAAGCCAGGATGGCAAATGGAAATGTAATTCAAAATCTAGACCATAACAGAGGAGTATTGTTAAAGTATATATCATGTCCTTAAGTTCTGTAGAAGAAGATATCTACAGTAGCTTATAAACTTGGAATATTTGAGATTATATGGTTGGTTTTTATGGAGTTCTTAACAATACTTTAACAATACTGCACTGCTGTTTTACATAGAAAAATCAGGCTTATTTTCATTGCTAAAGCGTTCAAAAAAAAAATAAAGAAAAGAAAACAGAGAAAGAGAAATGAGCTGGGAAAAAAAAAAAAAAAAAAAAAAAGACAAAAAAGACAGCAGGATTTACTTTCAGGTTTGCCCAATTAACATTTAGCAAGGTAAAGTACTGTGCTTACAGTGCAGTGCTTTTACAATATTCAAAAACTTGCATCATTGTCTTTAATTTTAGAATAGAGATAGTACATACTGAAAATCAAACCACCCTCTTTTTCCTTGTTAGAAAATGTCATTGCCAGAGCTTAGTTAAATATGCAACTAAATTGACAGGTCTTGCCCATCAAACTATATTTACAATTGCAGTTCAGCAAAGGCAAGAAGGGATAAATGTGTGTTTGTCCCCCCAACTCCAGGGTCACTGCATGTAAGAATTTCATACACGTCCTTCTGACTGTGTTCAAGTCCTTTATTCTCAGGATTATCAATGGAATAATCTGGGTTATAGAATTGAAAACTTACTGGTTCCAGAATGATGTGACAGATTACTAAATTAAGAGATGAACAGATAGCTGACCATATTCAGTTCCTATAAAATGTTCATAAAGTAAAAACAAACCACAGAGGAAAACAAATTTGTAAGCACTATGAAGAATATTTGCCTTTGAAATAGCAAATTGGTTATCATGATAACAGTAAATAACCAGTATATAAGCAAAAGCTTTGATGGTTTTGTCATCTCATTTAAGCCATGCACGAGAAAAAAAGGGCAGTCCAAGCATTTAATTTAACTATAAATAATGATCTAGTATTGTTCTCAGGGGTTGGTTTTCATTCTTATGGCTCCATGCTTTGTTCTAAGAGAGCATATCAGTGTAATGAAATATTTCTGCAGTAACTGGCCTGCAGTAACCAGAAAATGTGTAGTCAGTAGAAAGCAGAATCCCAAGCAAGATAATGGGATTTCTCTTAATTTTATTTGCCACAGATGTAGTTAGCATGCCAATGTTCTTCTTGCAGAGATGCTACTATTTATGTTTTGGTTGCTAATTAACATTGTCACTTAGAGGTACATAATGCTGCTAGCTCAGCTACCATTCCACATAAATCTAATTTGGTCTTGAAGAGTGGTGTCATTTCCATGGATACAAGGAACTGCCTGATAACAGCACAGCAGCCCAATGCACCTGGCAAAAACGTGAAGTTCTGCATCCCATTTGGTGCCTGGTACAGCAGAGGAAGAAAAAACAGAACTCAGTGCAGGTAACAAATCGGTGCCTTTCCCAGTTTCAGTAATAATAAATACACAAATAAATATGATATGGAGAGGATATGAAAACTGGAATGAAAAGGTTTTCAATTGATTTTGGAAGTTTCTAAACTAGGCATCGGAATGGATGGTCTTTGTTGAAAAAAAAGTTAAGCCTAACTCCTAAAACTTCATGTAGGGAGGGAGTAACTCTTCAATTTTCCTCAACTTTGGAAAGCTTAATTTCACAGCTCCAGAACTCAGTCCTGGAGAAGCACATTCTAGCTGTGATAATAAAGTATACAGAATGAGGATATGGACAACACTGATAAGAAGGCACTAATCCTTATCCTCTGTGAAAAACAATCCAAAAGCAGACTTCATTCTTATGAGAGAAATTATTTTAAATATGGTTGGGACTTAACTATTTTTCAAAGAGAAAGGAGCCCCAAATCATTTTCTTACTAATGCACCATATCACTCAAAAGCCACACGATTTAAAAGCTACTCACAAACAAGAAAAGAAAATAGCAGAATTAAAAAATATGTATTTTAAAGTGCCTTCGACCAGAATGATAGCAAAAAGTAATTTGAAGAAGCTTTAATTCCAATGAAATACAAGACCCTATTGGAAAATTGCACTGGTTTTGGAATTTCTCCTTTTAATTAGTTTCTGCATCTTGCTTACAACTGAACAGCACAGGGTTTCAGGGCCTCAGCAGAATTCAGCTCATAAAGTTCTATTCAACTCACACCAGCATAATTTATAGCCAAACTCTGTGCCGTAAAGAACATAATGTTAATGATCTTAGAATCTGTGAGACCTCTGGAACAACTGAGAATTACTGCTCTGTCTGTGTACACATTGGAAACTCCCGAAGATTAAGGCCTGAAAAATGAACTTCTGTCATTTTTCACAACCTAATCAAATATGTCAGTGCCTCAAGGGGCAATAGCTACGTCTCAAAACAACATTATCAGGCACAGACAGGAAGACACAAGAATAAGTGTTAGCGTCCTAGCCTGGTCCATCCTGAAAACATAGCCTACAAAGATGTCACTTCACTCTTCTAAATAGGACACTGCAATGGGAACAAAGCATAGAAAAAGGCAGCATTTATCACAGTAAAATCTTCTCACACGTCTCAGATGACCTTCAATTTGTGATCTGTTGTAAAAATACCAGAAATCAGCAGTGAGACTCATCAAAGTTTATTGCCAAACTCAAAATTTAAGCCAAGATCTGAGAAAGCTCAAAATTTAAAATAAGATTTTAAAACTTTCAATTGTTTTTGCAAAAGTCAGTCATTAAAACGTCTTCAGAAAGTGTGAAACTGCAATTCTCTTGCATTACTAGCTGAAGTGAAAACAGTTGAAGTTTTCTTTGTAAGATAATCATCTGAATTTTTAGATGCTCAGCCTGAAAAAATTACAGTATTCGCCTATAACTTCTTATATTTCTCATATTACCCAATCTGTCAAGGATTTCAACTTGCACAATCAAACCATCACAAGTTCTTTTCTTCTCCAAAGACTTAGCAACATTTTTTCCCTCCTGGAGAATAGGTCTTTAACATTTACATGTTTTAAAGGCAAGACGTGCACTTACAGAAAGCATTATAGAACATCACTTTATAGCTGCATGTACCAACATCAACAAAAGAACACCTGTCAGAAAATAAACATCTCTATCTTATACACTAAACCATGAGAGAGTAATTTTCAATGTAAATGAGACCTGAATATTTTGCTCCTGCCTGGCAATAATCTCCAAAAGCAAATGAAGCAAAAAAGACTGACACTATTACTCACTAAAAATAGAAATGTCTCACATGCTCAAACATTTGTTTAGGATAAACTTTAAGAGGGCAAGATAATTAAAAATATATATCTGCTTTTTTTAATATACTGTGATAAGAATATTTATTGACATAAAAAGCAAATCTTGGCCTTATGATTGAAGTGCTGAAGGCCAGAATATATCCCTTCCACTTGTATTTAGAAGATGTATAGAAATGCGCATGATACCCAGGCACACTCAAATCTTTAAACATTAGCAGAAATTCCTTGAATGAGAATGTTTCTTCCTTAAGTGAAGAAACAATGAAATGAAACGTGTTCGTATGCTTGGCTGAACACTAGCCAACAGTTATAGGACATTACAAGATAGGCCCCTGGATAGAAAGACATGCAGTATTTTCAGTTCACCGTAGGTAATGCTTACATGATACCTTCACTAATGGGAATAGGGATTACAGAACCTCAACCACCATTAATAATGACTGGGGAAATATTGCTGCAAAGTCATTTGGTTTCAGAGAAGCTACAAAACTTGACAGTGAACACCAAAAAGATCAGAGGCAATGAAAGAGATCCACAAATGTGTAATTTTTCTGAAGCCTCGTTACGTTTATAGCCATTCTAAACTTTTCTGGGACTTGAGTGATAACTTCTGAAAACTGTAAAGTGGGCAATTCAAGATGTGCACTACAGACCTGATTGATTACTGCTATTATTCACTGGGTGCATCTGAACACTATGAGGATTATGTGCATATATGTATAAGTATGTGCAAGCATATATGTATATAACATACTATCTATATCAAAAGAATATCATGCACATAGAACTGAGAAACAAGAAATTAAGAAATGGAGGAAAGCAACTGATTCCTCTACAGCTGAAAACAGGGAAGTATCAATTTGCCAGAACTTGAAGCAGCACACAAGACAGATGGTAGACAGTGTTGCTAACAATGATAAAAATGAAGAAAGACACTACTATTCCACAGAAATTTCAACATCCTTTGGTAAGGTTTGGATTCTAGAGGCAGAATTGGTCGTAGAACCCAATGATTTTCATACTGCAAGAAGCAAAACTGGAGAAAAGTTTGCATTTGAGAGAACATTACTCTTGGATACAACCTCAGTTGCCAGTTCTACTAAGCCTGAGCCTCAAGCCATTGTTCTAGTGATGATTTCCTGTGTAAAGGGCAGTACATAAAAAGTACATAATATAAATTGTATTGCATCTATGCCAGAAAAGACTATTTGTTGCAGCCACACCATGACTCCTAATTTTTGAGGATTTGGAAAAAAACTAAAGTGATATGTTAGGCATTCTTCCATTTTTTAAGTCATAGAGTGCCATTTTGAGGCAATTATTAAATGTGTCCAGTAGTTTATTCTTTTTAAACACATAAGGCAGAACTATAAAAAAATGATAAAGCCTTAAAAATGCAAACGTGTAGAGCCTTGCAAGGAAAAAGATTCAGGTGAAAAAACTAAGAAATATAGTTATTAAATAAAATTATCCTGATCCACTTATTTATTTAGGTTTCAATCCCTCAACAATAAAAGTGCAGATACTAATGTTTATGCATACAAAAAACTCCCAGAACTCAGCAGAATTGTTCACGTGTCTGAAAGTATATAAGTGAAAATAAGCATTTGCAGGCCTGGCTCTTTGTTAATGTAATACTTCCCAAACTGAGGATAATTAGCCCACTAAATTGAAAAAAATAAAAAAACAAAACAAAACAAAACAAAACAAACAAACAAAAAAGAAGTAATGGGCTGAAAAGTATAAAGTTTTGAATGAAATTGTTTCAGTGCCCACTGCAGTTTTTGGAAAGACTCCCATTGAGTCCAATAGGCTGTAATCAGGCTCATATTTCCACAAGTCTCAAAAACCATTTAGCCATGAAAAAATTTATTACTGACTTCTAGAAACAGATTCAGCAATTTCTTTTAGGACTCCTGCAAACTTTTCCATTAAGTTTGTAATTTGGTAAAAGAATTTTCTCTGATTATCGTAAAATCAATAGATTAAGACATATATATATATATATGTATATATATATGTGTGTGTGTGTGTGTATATATAGATAGATAGATAGATAGATAGATAGATAGATAATGATTACTGATGCAAATTTAACTTTCAGATTCCAGGAAAAAATTTTAAGATGTTTTTGTAAGCTGGCATTGATTTTTCTCTGACCTCTCCAGCTGCAGCTATTGCATCTTTAGGTATAAATGCATACACAAAGAAAAAAAACTGAATCTTTATGAGGCTTTTAGAATCTCCTTAGACAGAAAACTGTACACATCTCTCTATTTGTAGAGCCCCAGTTAAAAAGGATTTTTAAGCTTCTCTCCAAACCTACAGTTCTTAGTCTTACAGTTCTAGTCAAAAAGCTACAGTGAGAGGACCTTTAACTGACACATGATAGCAAATTCAGAGCCTGAGGCATTGCTTTAGCAAGGTAACCACATGCTTATACTCAAGAATAAGGGAAAATTCAAATATTTAAGTTTTGATGAGCATGAAAATATAATGCAGATACGAGTCTAGGTTTGAAGTAGTTTAATCCCTCTATTGTGGAAGCTACATTTGTAACAGTAAGCCACTAAAATGGATTTGCTTTCCTGAAAAATCTGTTTAAATGTTATAAGAAATCAAGAGGGACGTTGTCCCATACAAATCCTTTGCTCTCCTAACCTTCATAGCTGTCTTTTACCTACTAAGTAATTGTCAGAGTAATAAGATGTACAACTATTTTGGGTACCCTATCGCTTCAACTCATCTCAGCTCCAACTCAGAGCCTTATTAAAAGCTAATATTAGAAAAAAATAATAATAAAAAATCAGATTTTGAAAAGAAAATTATAAAGCCTACTTTTCCGCTAATCAAGCAGCAAGTGTGTTTTCTTACTCACTGGAAAAAGTGCATTAAAACCAGATTCCCCATTAGTCTTCAGTTAATCCAGTTAGTACTCTGCATTTGTATAAATAGGGTCAGATCTTGGTCATAAAGGATAACACTATAGAGGATAACATCAGTAAAGGAAACAGCAAAACACATCCAGATTAGAATATCAGAGCAGTTTTTAACCTACCAATTAGATTTCTATAAAGAATAAAGCTCATTTTAAACAGAGAAGGCAGATAAGCAGGCTTGGTTCCCTTTGGTTGGGCTGTGCTGCAGAAAGGGATGTATTTGGCTCTCAAACAACTTATAGCTGGCTGGTTCTGTTTCATACACATTGTGGCCGTTGGGTCAAAACAGCAGCACTGTTCTGGTTATGTTTTTCTAGTACACAAATTAAACTGATGGATGCTTCTGAGATCTGCCTCCAGGTATTTCTGCTAAAAGTCATGCAGGGAAGTAGGTGCTCAGAAGATTTGGTATCTCTCATGAATTTGGCTTAATTGACTACATTCATTGGACAGATGACTTCTGTCTCTCAAAGTAATATGAAGATGAATGCTAGCAGAAAAAAATAAGTCCACAGAGTGGAGGTCCATATGGATGGGACAGATTGGGGACATTTAGCAGAACCAAAAAGCAGCCATTCATCATGTACTCTCATGTTTCCCTTTTTATTCCAGCACTGCAGAAGAAGTTTCTTTTGCTTAAATGCAAAACTCATTAACTCATCGGACATGAATGAGAAGGTAGCACCTAGACAACACTGAAGGAATTAACTGCAATTTCCCAGGTTTATGGATGGTGTTTGTGTCTTTATGGGTTCTTACTTAGAAAGGAACTCTAAATACTCCCATGTTAGTATCAACGTTAGTATCAGAGACTGGCTGAAGGGTTACACTGCATTTGTTGATCACTGTAATAAGGCTATACGTGGAAAGCAATATATGAGGGGAAAAAAAAACAAACACAGATTTTCCTGAATATGAAATAATGAGGAGGGGGAAAAAAAAAAGAAAGGAAACAAGGAAACAAAAAATAGAAGCATTTCCCAAGCATTTTTTATAAATCGAGGCACAGATTCAAAATTGAAATTCCTTAGACTGTATAAAAGCATTCATTCTCCCCCAAGCTACAAGATGTGCTTTTTATCCTTTAAAGAGTCCACTAGCTGTACATATTGATAAAGTGTTTCCTTTTCCAGCCCAAGGAAGATTTTAAACTTTCAAAGGATTACAGGATTTTATATTGTTAGTGGATAAACCTAATCTTCTGCTACCCATGTTCTGGAATCCCTACTAATGAAAAAAAGAAACCAAGGATTAAAAGCTAGTGGTATTACAGCTGTCAACATATCAGCCTTAATTTTTCACAAGCTTTCACATAGGTACATTAATGTGTCTGGAGTCTTTTGCTGAAAGTACTTGATCAGTTTCCCAGTGATAAGATAACTGGAAGTTAGATTATTTTTGTTAAATTATAGTACATTCTTGTAAGTACACTAGATTCACTTTAAATTTTTCTCTCTCTCTTAAGTCATAGATATTTGGAAAGCTATAGTCATATGGAATGGAAAGGAACACAAAGGCATCGTGGTAAGAACTGTTATTACAATATTGACCAGCAGTTTTGTCTGTCACAGTGCTCTGACAGCTGCTGAAAGGGGTGAAACATAAAATGTGTTGTGAGGCAAAGATTACCTTTTTCCTCATGATGTTGAAATAGTGAAATAAATCCCAAGCTTGGCAAGTAAGTCCTGCAACTCCTTGATGCTGCGGGAGGTAGAACAGCTGTGAGCTGCTGGGACTCTGCAACCAGTGTTAGAATTCACACTGCATGTTATGACAGGACTGTGGCAAAAGAATAGCAGGGCGAATGCTACATAAAAAGCAGTGTACTTATTTAAAGTTCACATCAAGAACACAAGAACTTACAGAGATGAGAAATTAGATTTTAGATTTAGAAGGAAATACTTGAGAAAGCAAGCCAGCTTCATGGCCTTTGTATGCTAGTTGAGATTTTGTTAGCCAGGGTAAAAAGGAAATGTATGCGTCCCCAGATACAAGCAGTGGACATATTCTTTACATAACATGCACAGCTGTATGTTGTACCCCCAGCAACAGAAATACACATCCATATATATTATTCCTATTGCATGTAGCTGAGCAGTAAAACAAACTTAAGGCCATTAAGTCAGCGTCAATTTAGTGAAGCTTATCCTGAAAGTCCATGCTACAGACAATGGGAGACAATGTGGAATCTGCAGGAAAGAAGAGAGAAGTAAGAAAAAAGGAGCAATGAGTAGGCAGGGAAGCAGGCCTACTTGGGTTCTCTCAGTTCCAAAACATTTGCATGACTACATCAGTAGTTTATTCAGCTCCCTCTGGAAGAAAACTTAAGAAATATGCATTGACCTCATGGCAGCAAGGCATCTTGGGGCACCCAAGAAAACATGGGACTTCTTCTCAGTGACCCTATGTGGTGAATAATCAGCAATCTCTGCTGTAGGGAAGGCAGAATTTCCCCCTTTCCTCCCCTGAATTCCAAGAAAAAAAAGCCAACTCCCAGGCAGCTAACCAAATAGAGTATTGAAGTTTCCTCTCACATACTCAAATTATTCTTGGATAAATCAGAAGAAAGTGCTGAAAAAGAGCTGTGTTGGGAGGGAAAAAGCAAGTGATCCTTGGAAAAATTCTCACATCTCTCTTTTACATTGATCCAAGAAGCTAATGGGCAATTAACTACTGCAGTAGTACACTGCCACCTAGAAGAAGCACTTGTAGACATCACAGACATCCCATGTGATTATTAAGGAGCAAAGATGCCATCACACTGGCCAGTTCTTTGCAGCTTGACCGTTGAATGTTAAGTTGTTGCCAATACGCACACCTACCAGGCAAATGACTGTGAGCACAAAATGCAGTAAGAGACATTATAACTGAAGAAAGATACAGGCTGATGTCAGAAACTTAGAATACCTTTCATATTAAAACGTTAACCTACACTGATTTACTGCATATGCGTATCTTCCTATTGTGATAACAAATTGACAAAAAGGACTTTGAGGATCACCAAAGAAAATAAAATTCCTATGAAGGTTTCTGTCTGCGAAAGCCCTTTCAGAAATATAAAAGTGCAATCTACATATTTATTTGTCACCAAACACTCCCTGATCATCTGATGTGTCAAAAGATGAGAAGTTTAAAGCAGAACCTGCTGCATCTGAATGCTTTAATTCTTAATGCTTAAGTTACACCAACTCAAAATCTGACCTAGGAGCTCATTTCAGACACAAAAGTTGTGAACACCATATCAGAAGCAGGAAATGACTAAAAGATTTGGTCCACAACTCCAGTGAAATCTAAAGCAGTTTCACACTGTATATGAAGTATGTATTTTTACAAGGAGTTCCATTTTACTCTTTAGATGCTTCCCTGTACAAATGAACAACTTAGCATTTCCATTTAATTTAATCTACTTTGTAAATTTTATTAACGACTTAATTCTCCCTCTGAAACAACAGAATCCTTTGTCTTATACTTGCAGTTGAGCACTTAAATAAATAATTAAACGAAGCTTAGCCATGGCCCTCAAATCATCTAAAACAATGGGGAACTCTCAATCAGAAATGTGAAAGGTTGCTATTCTTTTTAACCATCACTTACTACCGAATGAGCAAAATCTCTGCAATCTCTGCAAAAAACACAGCACAGTCTGAGTATATACCAGATAATGTAAACAAAGGAAATACAATCTCCCTATGAATATTGATATCAATACAGTAAATACTTCAGCATCACTAACACTTTCAAGGAATTATTTTACTGATACTGCCTAATCCAAGAATTATACCAGAAAAAAAAAGTGTTTTATTATCTGATAACGAAACTCAAAGCAGATCTGGGATGAAATGTTTTATCAGAAATGATGATTATACTGAGAAGTGCAATGAACCATTTAGTGTTCAGATAGTGGGAATATGCGATGCTGGCTTTCTGAACAATGCAGATTGCCTTTTAGAAAAGGATGAGCTGTTTCTGGCTAAAACAATCCTTTCTACAGTACCTTTGCAGGGAGATACAAAAACATGGAACTTCAGGGGACTGAGAGGTCACTGCTCAGCACTGACAGCTGTGGTGCCAAAGGCAGCAACAATTATATCATTCCTAAAACACTTTCCCTTCCTATTGAGAACCCCAACAACTGAAAATTGAAAACTTCTCAGACTTACATCATTATCCTTGATTTAGAAAGCATTACCTAAAAAATCTTTCTTTCCTTCTGTGATTCAAGTGTGTTGTTACAGTCACCATAGAATTGGCCACAAACTTTTCAATTTCGTAACAATCTTATTGTATTAAAATATTATCATGCCCACTCTCACATCTGTCTTCAAGCTAAAAATTCTGATATTTTTAAATCTTCCTACACGTTTCATGATTTTTAGACAAATCATGCTCTCCCTTGAGCCCTCAGTAAATGGTGGTTCAATTCATTCTTGAAATTTCTTGTCCCCAAATTGGATACCATTCAACATGAAATACCAATGCAGAGAGCAGCAGCAGGTTTGTAATATGTAGAGTACAGCTATGATGTCTTCATACTGGGCTAGTAGAAGATGTGGTTTAGGAGTGCCCTCTTTGCTTCAGAAGCATGGTCTTTGTTCAAAAGTTAAGATCCCTAATTCTTGACTCATTTCTAAACTATCAAAAACTCACATTTTTCAGAAAAAAAAAATGCAAATAACAACAAAAACTTAAATCAGTTCCTTCTCCACTTATTTGGTGTTGCTGGTTATTTTTTTGTAAGTGGGATAACAGCCACAATTGACTGCTGAATTTCATCCTACCTTTTCTTTTTAGACTGTTCTTTCATCAATTGATCACTTCCAATTTTAATTTCGTTCTGCAAAGTACTGTCTGTTCCTTCCATTCCACTGTTTCCTTTCAGCAAATCTTGCAAACTTACTATCTGTTCTATCCCCTGGGTTTTCCATTATGACCTTTTTCATTACATTTTACTGAAAAAAACCAAAACAAGGAATTGAAAAGTGATTTCAACCAATACTTCCTTTGTTTTGACAATAAACTATTATTTGATGACTATTCTTTGATTATCCAAACAGCTTTTTGTAAGCCAGTGTAAGTTTCACTAGGACTATAGGTCTGTACTGTGTTAATAAATTCATCTTCTCAAAAAATACAGAAAAGTTTTGCTAAAATCACAAGCTGAGAAAGTTTCTCTCTCTCCTGCAAAGCTGCAGAAGAGAATTACACTGGCTGCAAAAAATATGTTCTTGGCAAATCCTGGGTTGAAGTTACTACTCTTCTCTTTTCCTTCCATTTCAGATACTCATAAAACAGGACTGGAATATTGCTCAGGGGCTCCTTTTTTTCTCTTGCTCCTTTCATTTTAATGAGAGTTTTAACATTTATTCTTTTCCAGTATTTATTATCTCTCTTGTTATCCGTAACTCTTCAAAGTTAGTGTTCTCAGGTTGCTGTGGTATCTCTATTCTAAACTAGATCTCACATCTTTCTACCTATGTAAAAGGAAACTAAAAGGCACTTGCATCTTGTTAGGTTTCAGTCTATATCAATGATAGTCTGTCCTATAAATACACTAGAGCGTGAGGAAGGCTCCTGTATTTATGGAACAGCTTCTGGCTATGTGTGATGCTGAGATGCATGTAGACTTACGTGGGAGGTGTGTAGGAGCAGAAGCAGAGGCAGATTACAAGTTCTTGCTTTTGACAAGACTTTTTTTTCCCTCCCTCCCTCCCTCTAATCACCTTGTTTTTGGAAAGATGCATAATAAAAATCTCCAGGTATCTCATCAAAAAGAGGTTTTTTGACCCTCTGCCCTTTTAGTACAGAAATTTCCATGGAAAATGACAGTTTGGTCCATGTTCACTGAGCAATAACAGCACCTATTTAACAAAAATATGAGCAAACTGGTAATTAGGGCAAGATTTCTCATTTATCCTCTCCCTTTCTCTGTGCAAATTGCCCATAGGCATTAAAAATATTCTTTTTTGTTAAATCTGAGTAGCAAACACCCACTGAAGAAAAGGAATATCTTTAATAAACATTACTTCTTTCTTAAAAGAGGTAACCTTTTTTTCCCCAGGCATCAGGGGTGGTTTACCAAGTAAATGCAAGGAAGAAGGGTGCTTTTATTTTTATGTACAAATATTTCATGTGAAATTCGTGTCTCTTTCAAGTTCTTTATTCTACTGAGCTACTTATTACCTCAAACTACCACAATCTGTCTACAGCATAAAACCTTGGAAATTAAAAGAAGTGAAGCATCAGTCTTATGGCCCCAACAGTTCAGACTCCAGATACACAAACGAACACCTGAATGCCATCAGCATACCTTTTCCATTACATAACAGAAAGCAAATGTAAAGAAAATGAAAACCAAATATGACGTCCAACCAAATTCCCCAAGCCTGCATTCTTCAGGGTCAGGGTTTGATTGTGTTGCAATAGAGAATTAACCTGGCAAACTGGAGAAAAGTTGAGCCACAGAGTGCTTGGAAATTTAAACTGCACAGAGAACAATAATCCACGGTCATGCTGAAAGGATGAAGTCTGAATGAGAACACTGCATTATTTATAAGCTAATTATGAACATGAATATTTTTTTTCTCTGCACTGTGACCTGAGGCTCGAATGCCAAGGAGCCTGAAAAAACATGATGGTTCAGATGGAATTAACTTTTAAAAGAACATTTTCACAGCTTCAGGTCTTTTTATGAGTATCAGCATGGCTCAGGAATATGAGCAGAGTGGAATCACTAGAGAAACTTTCTAATTAAGCAAACATTTTAAAAAGATGCTTCACCTCTAAACATTTATCTATGCTTGAAAATAGCAATAAATAACAAAAAGCTGAACTGTACTAAAAACTTCATGCATAAAGGATGGATGTCTATCCTTGACACACAAACTGAGTCTGACAGGTGGATTAGCCAGCTCCCTGGTTTTTGACTCAGCCTCTTACATGGACTTTCTTGATGAAGATTTCCTCCACAATACAGACATTCTCCCCTTCTCCTGTCACAGCCCTCACAATCCACCTTCACATTTGGAGCAGGGCACAGGCTACAAGTCATCACTCATTATCTGGGAGGAATCAACCACCCACATAAATATTTTTTCAATTTTTCACTTTGTGTGTTTCTTTTGGCAATGGTGCTCTGCCTTGATATTCACTAAGATGACAAGATGGCTGTATTTAGAAGATGAAAAGAAAATGAAAAATATGTTGCCTACAGAAACACAGGAAAAAGATATACAAATTAAGAGTCCTGTCTGGACAAAAGCAGCCTCCAACAGAGAGCCATAAAAAACAACTTAAAGATTAATTCAGATAATATCCCAAAATAGCCCTGGCACTCTTCTGATTCATGTACTGTATTCCTAAAGCACAAGTCCTCCGTTCTTAAAATTTCATGCTATTTGCATAAGGCAACTTTTGGGAAAGCAACTGTTTTTTCAAAGTATCTTGGAAAAAAAGTCAGAAAAAAAACCCCACACATGTACTATCATACCCACAAATTCTTTTGTCTGCTGCTAAAACCCTAAGATCCAGTGCAACCAAAGAAAAACCAAGTTTGTTGTCCATCCCTTGTGCATGCCTATTCTCAGGTCGTACATCCCCTTCTGCACCAGAATCCTGAAGGCTTGCTTGGCTACAGCTTTAGTCTCATTGCTTGCTCTTTGCACACACAGCGATGGTGGGTCATTCCTTCCCCATCCATTTGAAAAAAAATCCACAAAACTAGTTGTTATTGGCCAGCTGTCAGTTACAGAGTTAAAAACCTGCGTGCCAAGCAGGCAAAGCTGCATCATCCACCGCTGAGCTATTTGAAGACCTGCCAAATAATAGCCATCTCACTTAGGGTGAACTAGGAAGCATCAGAGTCAACGTCAAAAGCAGAGCTAAGCTACCATTTTTTCCCAAATAAATAAGTTCTTCATTCACAGCTTAAAATAATTTATATAAAACATAGGATGGAACATAAACAAAGTTATGCAGCCAAAAACTAGAAAAAAACAGAAAAACTCCAGCAGTACAGTCACACTTCAGACAAAATTACTAATATGAAGCACCAATATGCCTTCATAGCAAAGAAGTAAGTTCTTTGAAGCACTGGAGTATAGATAAGACTGAAAGAAAAAAAATTTTTAATTCCTATTTTTTATAATTTTTTTAAAAAGTGCTAACTTTCTACAAATTTTTTCAGGAAAAAAAAAAAAATGTATTTATCATTCACATTGCTGAAGCCAGAAACTAGAAGCCTCCCATACATGTGTAATGTTTCCTTTTACAAAAAATAAAAAATAAAAAGCTGGCATTTTTAAAGGAAATAATCCTGAGCAGATCCGACTAGGCTACTCGAGGTGTCTATCACTAGATCATGGTAACTGTGTGTCTCCCAGCATATCTATCCTTATTTCTTTTGAGGAAAGTCACTACTTTTTAAGTCAAGTATATTTAAGTTACACTGTCAAATTCAACAAGACAAGCTTAAAGTCAAAATTTGTCTCATACCTGTAAACTTTTCCTGTAATGCCTGGAACTGCTTTTGGTAACTGAAGTCACAAAACGTTTTGTTTGCCCTATTGACAAATAAGATGAATTAAAGCAATAATTTAAAGTACTGTTGCTTCTTGCTACCTTAATCACAATCAGATAAGAATAGGCAAAAGTCACAAGAATTCTATCTGGAATGCTATGGTCAGCTTTTATCTCAATGTTTGACAGTCATTAGCAGGAACTTCTTCAAATGTCCCTCCTTGAAACATCCCTCCTTTCTCTCCTTGACTGTATAATTTTCAGGAAGACGCTTCATCATCTAATCCACTTATTACCGATAATTGTTGCAGTTAAATCTTACTGAAATGTATTCTGTGGCCATCTTTATCACACGAAATGCACCCTTCTTACAAAACAGCCATGCATTCCTCCATAGCAGATTTCACATCTATGCCTCCAGAGAAGGGAACAGTCCCCAACTACTGCCACTCACTTCCTGAAAAGACATAACAACTCATGCAGCGACGCCGTGCTTCATTTGCCCATCTGTGAAGTCAGGCCATATAATTACTTCTTCTCACAGAATCAGATATGCATTAATTAATGGATATGGAAAAGACTCATGTTATAGAAAACACTACAGAAAATGTATTTATCTTGTTTCTCAGACTTTTTGGCACGTTGGGTCCAACAGTATCTAATACACTGCCTCTATTCCCCGTCAGAAATCCTACACACTACCTAAAATTTAAAACTGATGAACATATAGTGAACCTCTGTTTCAATGAAACTAGTGAAATCTAATCTATGGAAAGATTTGCAGAAGGAATAACAGCAGAATAATAACCTTTTTGCAAGAAAACTTCTCCGGGTTTTACCATTTGTTGTTTAAGGAAAAGAGCAGCAACTCCCTCTATAGGGGAAGCCTGTCCTAACAGGAATGCACCAATTAGCTCTCATCCTCCATCTTTGTATCTTAATCTGAGGGTGTCATTTTGCACCATCGATTTTCAAACAGAAATTCCCACTGAGCTCAATGGGGTTTTCTGTTCAAAAATCAATGACACAGTATGGCTGGAGTATTTAAATTAACCTTGAACTCTGCTTTAATCTACTTTATTTCCTGCTTCTTTTGCATGGGGATAAAGACTGTTATTTTTATGTCTCTACTGACTACATTCTAAGAGATTAAATTAGCCAGACCCCATGCAACTACCAAGAGTTATCTTTTTTTACAGTTTTAAAGATAAAGCTTCTTGATATGTTGATTCTCCATAAAACGTCACAGTGGTAGAGACAAAGTGCAGTTCAGCTGTGTAGCAGGGGAGAAAGCAGGATGCAGCAGACTCAGAGTGAGTACTAATACACTGGGAAAACTAAGAGTCTATTGAAATCAACCTAGAAATGTGGTTTCTTTCCAACCCTGTGTATTGCTTTTCATTCACTTTGTAGTCAGAGCACATGTGAATTTGTTCGAAGGATGTTTACTGTACTTTTGCAAGCTCCTATGTGTGATGCAGTGGTTTTCACTCAAATATAAATCTTCTGGCTCTCTATAGAGACTTCGGGACTATTGGGATACACACACACAGAAGCAATTTCTTCTCACTGAAGAAAATTAGAAATGTCATTTTTTAGAGTGTTTTTTCTAGTGCAGAAAATGCTTTCTACAGCCTCATTTAATTAATTTATGTAAGAAAGAAAACATTCCTATAGCTTCTCCAATTGTTTCTTGTAATTTTCCTGATTGGCTTCCTCACTAATTCACCATGAAAGCAATGCCAGTGCTTTGTCCTGTTGCTTTAAGGTTTTATGTTATTCTCATGGACCACAGTCATGAATTGGTTTGGCCCCTATGGTTTAGATTTGATTCTACTTTATCTCCAGTGAATAAAAAATGTTGAAAGGAATCTAGTTCTACGCGGCCTGATAATCATTCCTTATCAGCTCAGCTAAGGCATCCTCCAATTGAGGAACTAAATTAGGAATCAGGAGCAAGTTTATTCTTGCCACCTTGTAAACAGGGACATAAAGGATATTTTTGAATATAGTACAGCCTTTTTCATGGAGGGGTGCTTGCGTGTGTTTGTGTAAGCAGATTTCATTGCTTGGAAGGGACATCTCTCACAATGACACCAAGAATGAATTATCCTGGAAAAAAAGCCAAAACCTTTCAATAGTCACTAACTATCCTGAGGTAATTCTGCTTAACCCACTCTCCAATTCCTCCTCCGCACACAAATGTAACAGCTGTTGAGGCTTCAGGGCTGCAGGGACACACACATAGGTACTACAAATATATTCTTTGCTTTAAAAGAAATGCTCCCTTCAGAGGCAGAATGAAATGCTTATGGCAACGTGTGCCAGCTCAGATCCTATGCAAATCTATTGCAGACTTATTGACTTCACTGGATGGAAATTTGGGATGATTTAAGAACACTACTGCAGAAGAAACTGTGAAAGGCAGAACAAAACTTTATGCTGCTTTAGTGGACATCAATATTCATATCTAAGTATCTTTATGCACATCTCCTTTGCTTTATGCCAGCTGTGTATGCAAAAAGAGCAGTAGTTAAAGCTGATTGCTCTTCCATTACCTACTTTGAAAGGAAAAATCACTTGAAAAGATTATAACCACAACCTCTGATACTCCTTCAAAATGCTTCAAAACACAAAGGTGAGAATTTTAACACATACTTGATTTCTTAAAAGCAGCTGGTGCAGCATGTAGTGTCAGAGATCATCAACCAAATTGAGTTAACATTAATCACAAACTACAGTATCCTGTGCTTACCTGTAGGACTTCTGCTCAAAGAACTGTTCTACAGTGATTGTAGTCAAGCAAGTTTGCTGTCACTTGGTGATATAGTAGCATCTAGTCAGCCCCAACACAAGAGATATACAGAGTTCATATAGTGAATAATGCTTCAGGCACTGATACCTTACTACCTTCTGAATTGAGCAGTGATGTTATTACACTCTGTTCTAATACAGACTTCAGAGAAACAATACAGAAGCAGCCATTATTTCTGAGACGATAAACACAGTGAGCACAGAAGGCTGAAATCACTTGGAGCACCCTCACAGACAAGGGTCCAACAACAAATCCGTAACGTGGCTATTGTTCCAAGTTTTATAACTATTACCTGATTGTAATTGTGGTGCTGAGAACTAGTTTTCCAGTTCCAATTCAATCTAAGGATTGCTATGCATCTTCTCAGTACGGATAACCTCACATGAAGGATGAAAGAGGCTGTAAAAATACTTCTTAAATTATTAATTTGAAATCTGCAGCTTGTTTTAACATTCCGGTTGTATGAATTTCATTCATTCCATTGTCTGCTATCCAACCTGATCAGAACAATGCCTGTACCTCAATAGGAGCCTGCACCTGGTAAGTTCTGAGTACTCGCAGAGCTTAATCGTAAGTGTCACATTTAAGTAATTGCTCACTGTCCTAGTTAAATGTCTCACTGTCCTATTAAGACAGTGAGATATTATCCTGATCTTAGACAGCAGGAAAGCAGGAGATTAAGCAGGATATTGTAAAAGTGATGAAATTGGAAGAGAAGATCTCCTGGTGGAAGCTAGCTGAAATCTAAGCAGAGAAACTTCAAATTATTATTCGATTAATTAAATAAATATATAACTAAATAAAGAATAATAAAATTCCTTCCTACTATACTTCCCTAAGGCTGAAAGATGTTAATAGGCTTCATGAAATTGTATTTAAATCTTAACTTTCTCCTTTCTAACAGTGCTATTTAGGTATGATATGAACAGCCTTTATTTTACTATTGTTAGGTCCACAAAGTCAGCCATCTCCTAATGTATACTGAACATTTTTCCAGAAGAAAGTGTCTTCTGTTGCATTGTAGTGAAACTGATATCATTAGTTACTAAACACTACTACTGCAGATACATCCAGAAATAATTTTAAATACATAAACCCATGTTGCAGAACTTTAATAATAATTAAACTAGATAGGCATTCAGAAGAAACAGAACTTTTAAATGAGGCTTGCAACAACTAGGGTCACAACAGGTGACAGACAGGAGGAGAAGGATACCAGCATACAAACAAAGTGTAGGCTCTTGGGAATGTCTCTGAGAGAAGCTGTTTACAAACAGCCAAGCTATACCCTGTGAGAAACATCTGCTTTGCCAGCAGCATGCCATCAGTTGGAAAGATAAGACTGCAAGTAGCATATCATTTTCACACTTTGTGTAAACGTGTATAATAACCATTCACTTATAACTGTCTTTTTCTTTCTTCAGGAAGAAGCAAGCAAACTAACTTCTCTTTAGCTGACCTGAGTTGTAGAGCAAATGCCCTCTGCAAATACATTTTTCTGCAAACCCTTCACATAGAGAAACATGCAGCTGTAACATTTTTGTTTCCCTTTTTATTCATCTTTTGAACTGATCTCCTGAGAAGAAGAACAAGCTCAGCATAAGTCATCTGAGGTGTTTTCCTTATGGTAAATAAATAGCTCATCCTTTCTATGAAAACCCATGGGATGTTGGGAATAAACATTTTTTACAATATAAAAATCAACAGCCAGAAACACCTTATCAAAATTTTAGGATCTATCACAGTTCAAAATCTCTACAAGTATCTGAAATTTCACTTTGTATAGCCCGGTGTAACACTTTAAATTCTACAGAGGGGTCAATGACTCGTGCTCTTAGATCAACATATTAATATTCATTTCTTCAAACACGCTATTTTCTTTAGAGAATAGACTAAGTCAATAAGAAAGATTAAGTCATTCTTCCATTATTCGCTGCCTTTCTTCTGAGATGTAGAACTGCAATTTAAAACACAGATAATAAGTTTTAAGTTACTTATACCTATGGCTCAGAGAGGTGATACAGACTTCTATTCTAGTGGCTTTTCCATCTGTAACATATCAACACAGACCAAGACCTCTTGTAACAAAGAGATTTCCTTGTAAATTAAGCTGCAGTCATTTACAGGAGTATTTAATGCCATGCCAGGTGTGAAACACATCCAACATTCATTACCTCTCTGTTCAGCATTGCAAATCTTTCACTTGTGCAGCACTCTTGAGAATCCCAGCACATAACTTATCTGCAGTGCAAATTCTCTGTCCAGTTTCACAGCACAGGATTTATATTATGATATTGGCCCATTCTAGCAAAGTGATTCTGCCCTACTTCTTGACTTGAGCAGTCTCGCCCTTCCTCTGCTCTTTTCCTTTTGGTGAAAAAACACAATGTACTCAAAAAGTGAAATTTACATGAATGTATGTGAGCTCTATGGCACGATTGTATCGTATTCTTGGTTCTCTTGCACTTTACCCACTAATCAATTGCTTAAGATCAGTAAATTTTAACAGTGACTGTTTTTACTGTTGTCTTATTCCAGTAGTATCACCTTCCCCCCTTCCAGTCCTGCTATCTCCATTAGTTGTACCTGTCCCATTTCTCGTTCCAGCTGCTACGCCAGTGAGGCCACAGCCTGCTAGAAAAAAGATTCAAAGTGAGGCTGAGAATTTACTGTCTTGTAGGTAGCCTTGAACATTAGTGCCAGGAGATTCAGCCTCATGGAGTAAAGGTTCCCAGCTTTCCCCTGGGAATGCTTATGCTGCTCCTGAGAACTTACACTACAAAGCTCAGTCTCAGTGTTCCCCTTTGTGAACCATGAATAATGAGACTGATAAAGCACAAGAACAATGAAATAAATCTTCTCAAATAAATTAACTTAAAATATCTTACAGTATTTATAAGTTGGATTTTTCTCTCTACACGCAGCACCGTACCTACATACCAGTCATCTGGAATGACACGGAGTGGCTGCATTACTTCCAGAGTACAGAAACTTGAAATCAAGATACACAAAGTTTTGTTTATTAAATGACAGGTTTCTCAAAATTGTATCCCCCTTAGTAACTACTAATTGCATATTGTTACACGACACAGTTTTTTCAGTCACTACATGCTATTAATGTTAGTACGACTAATAAATAAACATTAATTTTTAAGCAATACAGCTGCAGAAGATTTAATACTCTCTTTTTCTTCTAAATGATATGAACCAAAAGTAACTTGGACATATAATGCAATCAGTTTTATAATTGACAAGCACGATTACATTTTTGCAATAAAATTTATGCCAGTACCTCAGCAAATTATTGCCTAATGCCATATGAATCTAGAATTAATGAAGAAATTGAAAAATAAACAACAGCAGCAGCTTTAAGTACAAAAATCATCAACACATATTTGAGACTAATGTGATTAAGAACAACATGATGTGTGAACACAGATTGCTTCTTGGTTCAGCATTTCTCATCTCTGCACTGCTTGCAAGATTGCACAGGTTGTTTTCTGCTGTATTGCTAACCTAGTTTAGAGACATTACACACCCATTCTACTTCCTAATTGGAATAAAATTTATATTCTTGGGATTGTATTCTCTTAGCGCAGGCAGATTAATTTTTCAAGCTTGTGTGTCCTGGAATTAGATGAACATGAGTTTGCAACATTTTAAAGTCATCTACACATTTTGAAATAGAATACTGCAATTACGCACATGCCTACAGAATTAGAATGGGTTCAAAAGCAATGAAGAACTGTTCAATTTCTCACCAAATGAGAAAAGATCAGAAGGTACATGTGCAACAACTAGTCCTCAGACATATTGCAAAGCTAGTTAATGGCTGTCATGGTCTCAGAGGGGATATAAGGTAGAAGCATCGATGTCTCATTCTGGTTATTGGGAAAATAAACCCAAACTGTTGGACTGTCTGTCAATAATCGCCCATATACCTTACTAAAACTTCTCAAGAGGTACACAATTCTGTAGCTATCCCAAAACATAACCCCAACCTCCCCCAAAAGCAGCACCATATTCACTAAACAGTGAACTCAGAGTTTTCAGGCATTGAATCTGAAGTGCCTCAGAACTAGTTAGTCTATTTCATCCCATATCTCAATAATACAAGCTGACACAGACCATTTAGGACTACTGCCCTGCAGGGCACATACCTCCCAGCAGACCAAGCACAGCACCAGGAGTGCCCACATTTTGTATCACAGAACATTGTTAAGTCATTCTGCCCTACAATATCTTCTATAGCCACACAGATTGAATAAAGCAAGCTCACGTAGAGGAGTCAGGTCACACTGTGATTAATCGGCCGCTTCCCTACCGTTGCCATGCAGGCTGCCTTTTACAGATCACAGAGACAATAGCCTCAGGAGAAAAGCAGGCAACTGCAACACCTGTATTTATGACAGTCTAACAAAAATGCCAAACACACAAGGCAAATTATGCGTGCATGAATTTCTTTCAGTCTAATGTTGCTGTGTGTATACATTAGTTACATATTCACTATGACATTGTATGTTATGCATAATGTACATAATGTCTAATACATTAGATACATATATAAGCAGGAATAGGCTTTTCTACTGTGCAGCTAATGCTTCTAGTCAACAGACTCTGTCTCTCTCTCTTCCCATGTCTTTCTCCCCCAACCCAGACAGTATTGAATTAACAACACAAACTTAATTTAAAAGGTAGCACACCGTCCCAGAATGCTTCACAGCTGAGGCACTCTCCCTTATTGGAAGAGATGGGGATTCAAGTTTCTGTCCTAACATACCTTTTCAGGTGAATACTTCCACCAATGGACAATTTTCTAAAAATGGAACTAGAAATTTCATTCATGGTGCGTGCTTGTTTTTTAAAGAAAAAACAATATTACTCTACCCACCTAACGCTAGAAAAAGATCATGTATGAGAAGCGAGGGAGGCAAACCTGTATTGCCCAGAGCCAAGCTTGGTTCTACTGCCAAGCAGCAGAGTACTGTCCTTCTTTCCACATCCTCTAAAGCATTATGCTCAGTCTGCTTGTATGTATGAATCCTCCTCCTATTACTCAGTTTAACAAAAAAGCATAGAAGTCCTTGTGTGAAATTACGCACTAAATCACTGCCCCTTTCACAGCTTTCAAGGCATGTTCAGACTGTTCACATTTTGAGATGTGACTGTTTCTTTCTACACTGCGCATGGTGCCTTGCTTATAATCAGTTTCCCCCATGATATATACAGTTTCTGTTCGGAGAGGATCAAACAATCATTTCTTAAAAGCAGTCTTCGCAAATACACATGCATACACGTATCAATGGATCCTTCCATCAATAAAAATTCGCCATCAAATTGCTGAAGCACTTATGTATCACTCAAGTCATTTGTATGACTCCTAATGTATCAATGAGCTGGTAGCAACCTCCTGTACCTGAATGCTCTGTAAAGTAATGTTAACTTTTTTCCCCTGCTGATCCATAGCTAAGGATCACCAGGGGATTCACCAGGACATGCTGCTCATGGGAGTCAGTGACTAACTCAAATTGTGTGCCCCATCTGCTAATAAGGACTGCAGCAACTAGAGCAAGAGTTTCAGAGACAAAGATCTGTCTGCAAGGAGCTGAACTGAGACCACAGATTCATTTTATACACAGCAAACAAACAGGAAGTGGCAGCAAGCAAGCACTGTGTATAGGTTAAGCATGTACTGTTAGAAATTCCTACATACTTCAAAATCTTGCTGTTTTCTTGCACAGAACTGATCATGCTAATAGGCAGCAAAGACAACATTTCTTTTAAGACTTCATCTGGGAATATTATACTCAATTTTGCTATATTTCTGCAGGAAGACATGGAACAAAATAAAGGCTGTAACAGACTAACTAGAGTACCAGAGACTGAGGCATGAATCATGGGCAAAGATTGAAAGAAGAATATGATTTAGTCTGGAGATTATCAAGATGAGGGCTAGTGGTAATCTTCAAATATAACCAGAGCCCATTACACGTTGGAAGCTAACACTGTTCCCAAAACAACTAGGACAAGAAATAATACCTAAGTTTCACAGCATATTTAGACTCTAGAAAACTTTCTATGCCGAATGACAATGAAGTGCAGGAATCTGTACTGATTCCACCAAAACTGTGCCAGTAGAAATTTTCATAGAAAGTAAGATTTTGAGAAGAATGCTTCTCAATAAGGTCTTTCTATCCTTGATAGGAGCATATAACCTAGTTTTGCCCCTTTTTCTATTAATACTAGATTCTATTTTCCCATGCAGTAGTGGAGGAGTGTATTTCTTAAATTCTGTTCTACCACAGGATCTTTCTATTGTTGCAGGATATTAGAAAACTACAAATGATACTGAATAGCAGTAGTTAGATGAGTAAGGTATTTGAGCACCTCATGGGTAACCACCTAATATAGATGACTGAGTATAATTGACTGTTCTTTGAACTAAAATTATGCTAACTGGGAATTGGTCCATATAACTATGATCTTTCACCAGAAAAGCATATAATAGTGTGCCACAATTATGAAAAACATAGATATTAATTTAAAACATTATAGCAAAACTCGAATTGCTTGGGAATACTCCAACATTGCAAAAAGCCATTTTAGATAAAACTAGGTTCTAACTTAACAGGAAGATTGAATATCATTCTCTGAAGACTCCACCTGATCTGAAATTACCTAATAACCATTTTCCTGTGCCTTGAAACCAAGCAAGGAAAAAAAAATAAAAGTAAGTTAACCTATGAAGACCAAGATTCAGCACTTACTGGTGTCCTAAGCAAAAAACTACGATGCTCTCTTCATGCTTTGCTCCCTGCAGAGTATGGTTAAGAACTGAATCCCAGGGGACACTTCTGCTGTGGTCCTATCTGACACAACGGAACTAAACACAGTGAAAACACTACCAGCCCAGTCACCAATTGTCATTGTCAGTATTCTGGCATCATCTAAAAATCCATAGCAAACATTAAGAATTCAGTGCACAAGAAAGCAAAATAATAATAAATAGCAAAACACAACAGGATGAAAAAAAACAAACAACTAGTTGGATGTGCAAGGACTTATGATTAAAATGAAAGCACTCAGCTGCACCGCTGCAATTAGTTACAGCCAAACAGGGGTCTGTTTATCCAAGGGTTGAGTAACATCTACATCCAAGCAGAATTTTGCATAGTAGACTCAATATTTTGCAAGAAAGGTTCCTTCTTTGATCTATAGAAAAAATATTTAAAATACTTTTAAAAAATTTGTTTAGATTTTTTTTTTATCATTAGAACTATCATTTTCACTAAACATTAATGAGAGGCTAAGATACTTACTTTCAGAACAGAAGACATTTATCCTGTGTAGACATTCTATTCCAATTATGCAAAATGCTTAATGATGTAAGTCTAATCACTCCCTGGAACAGATAGGGCTCCCACAGACTAATGACAGCTCTTCATCACTAGAAGACTATTAATCTGATAATTTAAGGGAAATATTTGTTCCAGATTTCAACTATTCAAAAAATATTTTATCCATAAAAGAGCAAGCTTATATTACAGATTTTAGGTTTATGTTAATGATTTTACAAATAACTCAATAATTCTGTCTGGACTAAAGAGTCCTTCAGTGTTCTCAATATACTTCCTTATATCTGCATATCACTGATCAGCTAAGGGATTTAGTTTTAGTAAAATTTTAATATATCTTTTAGAGCTCTTCAAGTGTCAAGAAAGCACTGCTTTCTAATTTTCACATTCTTTTATTGTCAAGTAGACAGTTTAAATAGCGTATAAAAATATACAGCGGTCTCACTGACGAACACGTTTAACATTTTTCCTCCAGATTTTTAACCTTTCCCCTGTCAGAGGTATCCTAGCATTTTGTCTGGTTGGACTGCCAATGTTAATATGATTGTTAGTTATCAGTTACCATCTGAATAGATAAGCTTCAATAAAACCATCATTTGTGTTTAAAAAAGCAACTGTGGCATTTGGGGGACAAAATGCAACTTTTTTGTGCCTTAGTGGAGACATCGTAACAATGGGGATTTCCTATTTTTTCTAATCACCAACAGCAACGGGAAGGGGAGATGGAGAGGGAATGAGTTTAGGTCAAGTCATGACATTTCCGACGTACACAGGATTACTAAGCTAGCTATTTATTCTTTGAGCAGAGGATAATCACAGCTGTAAGCCTTCACTGCCACAGCTGAGTTACAGAACCTATTACAGATCCAAATATCTTTGCCATTGCTTCCAAATAGCTAAAGGTTTCCTGACGCTGTCAGTCTACCTAAATCAGCATAGAATATATAAAAACTGCTTAGAAAAAAAGGGTATTTTCTTACCAAAATTGAGGTGCCTCTTTCTAGAACAGCTACAGGTGATTCACACATGTTTTATTTTGTTTATTTGTTAAGCACTGTAGGAAGACTGCAGGCTTATATATACTTTATCAAACAGACTTGTCTACTGGCTTTTAAAAAAAAACAATAATGAACTGTAGATCTAATTTGCTTATGCAACTCCTTGTGCAAGATTCATCCACATGCACAGGAGTATTGCTTTCACAGTGACAGTTGTGTACTTCAGGGAACCCACTGCAAGTCACAGTACCAAGTTCAGTTGTAGTGTAACGTTAGAAGGTTACACTGAAAAAGAAGGAACAAAGAAGTAATTCAGCTCGAGTTTTACATACCTATAGCTGGACAGGCTGTGATTCTTAAGTTTGACATAAAAGCCAGTACATCCAAGACAGCTGCAAAGTATCAGAGTACCAACAGGTACAAGACTTCCAGGCAGCATCCTGCCTACAGCTCTTCCTGAGTATTTTCAATGATTGCTGGGTCAGCATCACATCAGCTGCATTATCAACTCGTCCTCCACCAGCTGGTTCACGCCATGCACCCTAGACTGCCAGCCTGAGGGAGGACCCTTCTGTAGGAAGTGTAGCAGCCAGCAGGCAAAGAGCATTCCAGCTCAGTCTCTAACTCCTGGCATAGTACATCTGGTGAAATGAAACAGCATAAAAAGTCTTATATAGCTCTCCAAGGCAAAAATTACCTGTAAAATTCACTGCCATTAAATTACAAGCTAGTTTTGCTAAAGCAGGCATGTGGAGGAGCTCCCACTCATTTAACTGGCAGCAGACTTGAGCATTTTTAATCTGTAAGGTCAATTTGACCTTCAGGAAATTAGTTGAATTTCATATCAAAATTAATAAAGAATTCCTTTTCAAAGTGTTGTAGGTTACGCCTTTCACTCCCTTCACTATTTTTGTAATCCATTGTGATGTGTCACTGGGGCATTTGCTGCTTAGTTATATACATCTAACCTCTTAGAGGAAGCAGTTCAGTTGTCAGATAGCAAGTATCAAGGGGGGCTGATAAAAATTTCCTTTTAACTAGAAATTGACAGTCTGTATTAGTGTCTGTTCTGAGACTGGAAAGTTAAAATCCACCTGCAGTCAGGAGGAGGAAGAACTCTTAAAAGGTTCCCAGCAGCATGACCTAGATTTCATTAAATCAACGTTGTTGAAATTAAAATGCTAAATAGATGCTATACAATAAAGACATTCTCATTACGTTCTCTACTTTTCTTTCTTTAGGGGAAAAAAAATGTTTGTGTAGACTGGTAGTTAGAAAAAATTCTGGATTAATAGGTCCAAGGAGTAAGGCCCTTCGTTTACAGCCAGGAAAAACAGTGTTTGAAGAGTAACAAGAGAATTTGCTCCGCTACATCTTCTCAATTAAAACTTCATCTGTTGGCTTATTGCCAATCTGATCATACCTTGATTTCAGGTAAGACTTCAGGCACAAATCCCCATTTTTGTAGGAGATTGCTGCAGTCCTTATCAGCAACTAGCTGGTGAGTACGAGATAGCTGGTAAACAGGATAAACTTACACTGCAGAGCAGTGCACAGAACTATGAGTGTGAAAAGAAGGTATTCGTTAAAAAAACACGTCATTTCAAATTCACTTTCAGATCATTGTTCATTAGATGAAATAATACAGCTAACATACAGATGACCCCAGTTATATTTCCATTAATGCATAAAGGAACTCTGTAACTACCTCCCACTAATCTAGACTCAGATAAATACTGGTTTGGAGAAGGACAGAAGTTTGATAATGTGAGCATTATACTCTGTATCCTTCATTTAGGTATTGGGATTATAAAAACACAAAATCTCATACTATTTCCAAATCCAAATCTCACAAACAAACAAAATACCCAGACACAAACTCAGCATTATTTCACACTGGCACAAGCATGGAAATGTAATGAATGACCTGGACAGACACACACACACACAGATTGCTGCTACATTTCCTAGCTTTGCTATGGAGATGATCTTCCCTACACTTCTCCCCAGTGTAGCCATAGGAGCTAAAGAGACTGTAAGATGGAGGCAAAACAGCCTATCAAGAAACCTATAGCTGGTACAGAATAGGGTGAGTATAAACCATCTATGACTGATGAGTCCTAAAAAAGGAATAAAGAAAGGAAAATAACAGCTGGAGGATGAAAAGCAAGTGCTGAAGTAAATGAAAGCTGCCAGCCTCATGTAAAGACAAAACACAGAAAGCAGAAACCAAACAGAAAGATCAAACAGCTGGTGGACACCCAGAACAAAGCAATCTCCCTTTGAAGTGTGCAGTCTACACAGCTCACAAGGTATCTGGTGATACCTTGTGGTTATGGTACATACCACAGCTTACATCATTTCAGTTGTTTATGTACCAGCTAAACGAGTTCATTAGAGCATGAATTACCTTCACATAGTTTGCTCTTTAGATTTATCACTTTGATAACATTGGTATTTAAAAAAAAAAAAGAATAACCTTCTGGTTTAACCATGGGGTCAGAGGCTCTGCCACACTTGGCTTGCTGCTTTGAGCAAATCTGGATACAATACTTGCACTTCTCCTTAATCCCCTTCTATGCAATTTATGCAATCAATAGCAGAAATAGCTGATGAATACCTACCTGGGCTATCTACTAAACACTACTATAACAGAAAGCCTCTGAACAGCTCAGGAGCTGAACTAAAGAAAAAATTAAGTGCGGGTGTGTACGTCCATGCAGAAATAAAATAAATATTACTAATATGTATTATTTTCATGCACTTCAAATTTTTTGAAGACCAGTTCTGAAACAAAACCTTGGTTTCAGAGTATTTAAAATATTGTGATGAAATCAAACTTTCCTGTGATTCTTATATGCTCTTTATTCAGCTGAAGCTACTTCCACCTTCAGCCAGAATTTCCAGTTTGCTTTGGTCAATCTCACGCTGTATTCTTCCACATAAAAGCTGCAGTTTCTTATTCCTAAATCTTACTAAGGCTTCTTTATTTCAAAGCAAGAGCTTTGAGGTTTGAAAATAAGGGAAAAGGATATGGGTATGTAAGGATGAGTAAAAACATCTATGGGAAAGACATCTCTTACCCTGTACATACACTTTTTCATACAACAGGCTCCGACAGAAGACCATAACATACAGTCAATCGTATGTGTGAACAAGAGGAATATGAGCAGATTACTGAAACGTGGCAGATAGATAATTGCAACATTTTGCCTGCTATCATCTGAAATATCAAAAGGAAGTTCAGTGCTACTGGCAGGATGGCTTAGCATCATTTTCATTAGAGCAATACAATAAGGATTTGTCGGAGCACTTTGCAATTAATAATAAAGCAATAGAGCTGTAAGCTCAATGATCCAAAAAGTATAATGCATGAAACATTTCCAGAAAACAAAACAAAGAATGGAATGCAAACTGTAACCAAAGAGTAAGCTATAAAGGAAAGGAGGGTTTTTTTTCAGGATGAGCTTGTGTTGCAAACATTTATCCAAATAGTCCTGAACAGATAAGATTATTTACCCTGCACCTGTAGGAAAATAAATAAATAAAATCACACTGATCTGCTGAAAAACTGAAACATTTGGGTCAATACAGGTTTAAAGTAAAGGATTAAGACCTTAATCCAAAGTATACTGAAGTTCATGGAAGTCTCTCAACCAGCTTTAAAAAATCTCAAATTGAGCCCTAAGAGACAGGGAGCTGAGATTAGGGTGCCAGCCTGTCTTTGTAACACTCCAACTTGCAGCTGCACGTCTCTCTTGCTTGCATCTTTCACACAGCTCTATTTTTTATTTTCTGCTTCTTTAAAAACAACTAGTTCTATTACAGATCAAGTGGCTAGCTGGATATGACAGCTTGGAAAATCACACAATTCATCATTAGGACAGACAAAACATTTCCAGAAAATAGTTAGCCCAAACCTCAACTAGAATCTCAAACCCACTGCATCCAACTGGGTGTTCTCTTGCACTGAACATCCTGAAGGCATACCAAGCATGGTTAGGCTGAGAGCCATTGTCGCACAAGTGGCAGTTATTTTACTCTAGCCCTACAGAGTAGAAGTAACTTGGAACCTATTTATACTTCAGATCTTCCACCAGGCAGTATTCATTTCTGCTCTGTCCAACCAGTGCACAGCCTGCTTGTGCAATTGGCTCTGAGCATGCCTGCACCAGGTGGATCTCAGTAGATAATGCCATAAAAACAGGTACAGTTCTCCATATGCTCTGTGGTTTTCATTTTGCACTGAGCCAGACCCTGTGCAATCCTGTAGTGTGCTCCACAAAAGAACTGTACACAAACCACTGCACAAGGACACTGCCAACAAGGAGTTGGCTGGCTCTACAGGAATTGTCACATATATGGCATTTTCTGAAACAAGTGGACTGAGCAAGTAATTGGCAATAAGCTGTTAGAGAAATGCTTCTCCTAGGCCTGACAAAGCTTTGCAAAACTGAAAAATCCTTATGAAACAAGCATTAAATGGAAAATTTTACAAAAACATATTTTTCACAAATCATAAAGTCCTCATAGTCTCTCCAGCACTATGCTCTAACAGAAAGGACATAAAATGGCACCTGTACTGATAATCCAAAGCAAAACGAGACCTGACATCACTGGAAAGAGCCTGAACAACTTGATTCACAACCATATTACTCCCAATTCATAACACTGTAACACTATTGCTTTAAAGGGAATTTATGCCAGCATAAAACTAGAATAACGCAGCAGTAAATCAGGCTCAGAACTTAATATTCAGGCTGGTTCAGCTCAATTTTATTTAGTGCAGGTGTTCACTTAATTTTGATGATAAGATCAGGGGGGAGGTGACAGGGGACAGTTAGCTCATTTCTACTGCACGGTGGTCTTAAGTGACCATAACGTTGGTCATATTTCCATGTACTTCAAAGACTGCTGAATATCTGTTTTCTTTTGTCTAGTTTTCAATGCCTTCACTTAAATCTGTATACAACTTTTTTTTCTCTGCCGTATTTACAGTATCTCAAAATCAGCAGCAAATGGTACTGATCTGGTAATTAAAGGACCAAAGAGGTAATGTGAAATTTTTTTAAAAGGATAAAAGCATGCAAAAATGCTCAGAAGAGAGAACAAAGACACAACAATAGGCAGCAAAAGCTTTAACTTGACTGACAGTTTTCTGCAGTGCAATCACATCCATTGTCTGCAAGCCACAGGTGCACAGCACATGGAGCAGACAAAAATGCAATTGGGAGTGATGACAGCTAACTTCCGAGCCTGCACTTCATTCATCTCAACATTCATTCGTGCATCTGTTATATGTTGAAATTTAGTCTTCAAAATTTTTAAAATTTCATTTATTTATTTATTTATTTATTCTGAGTTCAGAAGCACTTAAACAGCCAAAGATCTGTACCAAAAAATGAAGTCTGCTAAGGATGATCTGGGCTTCAAGAGGAATGCTGCTCAGGAACTCAAAATGCAAAGTCACTGCCTTTACCAGCCAGATAACTCAGCAGCTGGAATTCTGTATTAGTAGTGGTGGATATTGTCAGTCCAGCGTCAAAGCAGCTGCCAAGTCAGACATTCATCAACTCAATTTTCAACACAAATCCACAAACACATATTTCATTTTGTGTAGAGTGAAAAAAAAAAAAAAAACCAACTATAAAGGAAGATTATTACATATATAATAGTAATGAGTGCTAATATGGCTGATTTTACTGTTTATCACAAATCAAATCAGTATGGATTACAGTTAGATGATGGTCTTTTGATCTTGGATGTTCTCTCCATCAATAGGGCACTTTTTGAAATTAGATGCAAGCTGACCTCTTATTCTTTGTTTTCATCACTCTCCAATCAGTCGGTAGAAATTAGCCCCCTGGGAATGTTTGATTCACATTGGCTCACTGTGTTATTTCAGCTGTTTAAGATGCTAATGAGCTAATATAAAGTTTCCTAGTGGAAAATACACATATGTTGCTTTAAAATTTTGGCTAGAAACCAACATTTCATCATTTTAGGCAAAGTCTATCATTATACTGCAGCAAGAGGGGAAAAAAAAAAGCAACAACAAACAAACCAACAAATTAAAGACAAACTCAATCCAGCTACAGGGCAAAATCCCATACAATCTCCTTCCAGCAAGTAACGCAGATCAGTGCACATAATTTGCCGTGGAAATTAGTTGTCAGATTATGTTCACTCTTCTCCCAGTTGGACAGAACAGGGCAACATCCCAAGAAGCTCTGAGGATAATTAATTTCTCAAAGGAAAAAAACAACACTAAATTGCCCAGGTTTCACATGCTCTTGAGGAAGTCACCTGTGACCCACCGACAGACAAACAAGTGGTCTAATGAAAGGCAAAGGTACACAGAGGAGAGAATTTTCCAATTGTTAAGTTTCTAGTTTCAGGAGTGAATCCCTGTCTTTGTGTAACTACAGCTCACCCCAAAACAATGAGGAAACTTGCAGACTTTCATAAGAAAAAAAACATTTCTGACTGACACTGTTTTCAGAAGTTCTGATGACATATCAGACTAAAAAAAGTCCCATTCCCTTTGTTCCCTATCACAATCATCACTTCTGGGGAAATTCAGGTCAGTCCCACTACAAAAATCCTTGGAAAGTCTTCCAAAAGACTTGTAATGCTTTAAACTTTTCCAAAACAAAATTATTCATTTGGAGGAATTTCTTTCTTTTTGAAGTAATAATCAATTTAAGAATAAATCTTAAGTAATTTTGAGGTTTCAGTTACTAAATATTTTGTTTTTCAGTGAATACAATGTTTGTCCTCTGTTGGTTTTTTTAAATTTGAGTACAGTACAATATTATTTGCAAAGTAAATTGGTGCTGCCTTGGCAAGGTATATTTTGAGACAGAGAAATCCCCAAGTTTTTTGAAGCATTTTTTTTTTCTTTTTAATTTATTTCTAGACTGGCCTTGGTTATTTGAGCATTTTTGCAGCTGGCTAAAGAGTAGTTTAAAACATAGTATTTGGATCCAGATTTTTGCATAATTTGAAAGAATTTGGAGCTGGTTTTTGTTGCATCCTTTTCTGATGACATCTGAACTGCCAGCCTCTCTAAGATTTTTATTTTTTTCCTATTTCTAACATCCAAAAAGACATTTTTATACCACTTCAGTTTATTTTTTCAGGACTTTACTGCGTAAGTATAATTTATACTTTCCAGACAACCTAATATTAAGGCTCTGAAAAGAGCAAATGAGATTAGTCCCTATTCCTGAGTTCTGAAGCTGCTGCATGAGATGCTCATTGTCATTAGTGAAAAGACAAATCATTCTTTGTCTCTTAACCACTTTAGAAACTTCCTAGACTCTGCTCATTGACTACATAAATAGCAAATACATCATCCAGAGCTTTCAAAACAGCTACATACAATGGCATACAAATCACTGCTGATTCTTCCAATGTGCCATTTGCTTTATTGAGAGGGTGTGGATCCACATTGCTACTTACAGATTTTTTATTTCCATTGGTTTTGGTTGTTTTTCGTTTTTTTTTTAATTTGTTTGTTTTGTTTTTGTTTGTTTGGGGTTTTGGGGTTTTTGTTTGTTTGTTTGTTTTCTATTACTTTTTCCTTTATGCTCTGACAGCAATACTAAATGCTGGTAAAACAATAACTAATTGTTCAAATTATAATGTGGGGATTGCTCACTCTTTTAAATGTCTGTTTGAGCTGGTCAGAGATCATTTGAGCTCTTCTGCAAATAATATTTAAAAATTACAATTATTTAAAGGCTTGTCACACATTAAGCAGCTTCTCCAAAACAGCAGGGCAAACAATTCTGGAGTTTCCTGTTCCATGGCTATTTGTTCCCTTACTTGCAGGCAGAACCATTGGGCTGTCAGCAGTACCCACATACACTACTACAAAGTTTCAGCATGCAACAATCTTAAAAGCATAATGTCCAAAGTAGAGGTAGTGAACACTGCATTTTGACTGTATACAACACAACTAGGGCCACAGTCTGTGAATATTCAATTTGTGGTTCTCAAGGATGAACACAAACTTGTATCTGCATATCTTTGCATGGTGTGGCTAAAGTTGTAGATGCAATAGATAAAGAACACTGATAAGATTTTTTCTGGACACATTGGTGGCAGGTGCTTGTTTAACTTTTTAGAATCATTTCTGGTAAATACGAAACTTTCTAAATTAAGTCTCTCCATCTTATCTGTGACCTCTTCAAAGGGTTAATAGAAAGATCTACTTAAAGAGATCTTTGTTCTAAAATTCTTTAATCAAGAAAAACTACTTTTTTACTACTCCATTATCTTTTAATGGCTATTTCTAAAATAAGCAAGGGCCTGTGAGTGTATATTGTATGGTTGTTATACTCCATATCTATTCTGCTTTATTAATGAATATCAATATGATACAGGTGCTCAGAACAGAAATGTTTTTCCCATAAATTGCAGTGTATTTTTTCTATGATTGCAGTAACACCATGTCCTTTTCGAATTGCACACACACTCGCATGCATAGAAACAGAGCCATTTGTATAAGAAACAAAAATAAATTGATTAATCATAGTAATTCCTCACCTACACACTATACATTTTATCACAATACAAGCAAGAGGGATGTGTCTTCGTTCTCCTTTCATCCACAGAACAAATGAGCATCAACATTAATTTTGTGATAATGGTCTAAATTGTTCTTCAGGATTGTTCTGAGATACATAAACTGAAATTCTGGTCACCTTGAAATCACTGGGTATTTTGATAATGAAATCAAGTGAGCTCAAGTTTCATCTATCATCTGCCAGCTATCACTACAACATGCAACATATATTAATTCAAAAATTCTGTTTAGTGTCTCTGAGTAAGAATATCTTCTAATTTTACTGAAAGTATGATAGTATGACCCTGACTCTGTCAGATCTGTACAAACATGTAATGGAAATAATCACTGTTCTGGTAAGTTTCAAATAGACATTCCCAAGTAAATGAAAAGTGTTAATCATTTCAATTAACTGTATGGGAGGCATCAATTAATTGAGTGGGAGGCTTTGAAAAAAAAGAAAGAAAGAAAGAAAATTAAATTTATGGGTCAAAGAGTAAGTACGAATCCAAACTTCTACTAGCTTTACCTCATGTTCTTAACTGCCAGTATTGCTTCTCCTTTCTGCTCCTACTCATTTCATGTGGTATTTTCAACCAATTATTTCCCAACATACTATGCCATCTAACACCTAACATAAACATATAATACCTAAAATGAACACATACAATATAATGTTTCTACTGATAGGTAATGCTGACAGAATCATATTGCTGCAGCTCTTAATAATGCTAGGACCAAAAGATGATTTCCTTACACCTCTTAAATCACAGTCCAAGGACCTTCAGTGGGAACATTAAGACTCCCTATGGAGTTAACAGCAAGACTAAGATAAAAATTAGAAATAATTATGTGCAATCATTTTACTCAGTACCCAGACATCTCTTTATTCAGCTGTTCCTGATTTTTGATTAGTTTGTATCTCTAAGAATGCAGATGTGAGTTACTGTTCAAAAATTATTGGACAGTAGCTATTATTCACATCATACTTCAGACATAAGAGGGGGAAATTCAAGTGGAATATGGCTGTCAATCATTAGTAGCAACTACAGTTCTGTAAAGTGAAAAAAAGTTTCTCTCAAATGTGAAGAAAAATAAGTGAACCATGATAAAAAATTTGTTAACAATAAAAAGTGACTTCTAAACAATGAAAGTGTTTAGCAAGCAACCCACAGAGTGAAGAAAGTGGTTTCTAAATGCTTACCAAAAAAAATGAAAATTCAGGTTTGCTTCTGGATATTTCATGAATAGAAAACAGGCCTAATTTTTCAGGAAACTGCTAGTTTAAAAACAATATATCTTTTTCTTGTGCACAACAAATGGCACAGTCCTAAAAGATATGATTATTTTTGTCCTCTAAACTACAGACTACTAAGAATAATTTTTATTTGAAATAATTATTACTCTACAGAGCAAATGAGAAATGAAATATATTTCTGCTAAAATTGTATTTGACTATATTAATTTTATAGTAGTTATAATCAGACATCCATATATTTATTAATCACTTTTTATGTCTCAGTGCTTAACTATTGAAAGCCCACAGCAAAATATATTTGACCATCCTACCGAAAAAGGCCACATGCCATTTACAGCACAAGTACCAGACACAAAGGCATAAGACCAAAATACATTTTTTACTTATATGAAAAACAGCATGATCTTAAACCTTTTATCCCAATAAGACTCTCCAAGCATTAATAATAACCCTTAATCATTAATTTTCCTGGGTTACAAATCTGGAGGTAATTAAGAGCAATGTATTACTGCCTATGTGATAAAGAAAATGTCATGCTGACGTGATTGATAATGTTTATTTAAACTAGAGATGCCTGATGTCTTCCAATGACACTTCATTCAAATTTTATTACTGTTTTAAGCTTCCAGATAAGCTTTTAATTTCCCCTGTTGTGACTCAGTTAAATAAAACTTAGGAAGAATCTGAGAAGCATTAATGAAAGAATACTGCTACAGTTTTGAGGTCTCTAAGCTATATAAGACCATTGAAAATGAAACTGGATTTAACGTTTTCATTTGCTGTAACTATTGTCAGGGATTTAGCTAGAAAGCCAAGTCTAAACTTTAACTATAGAACATCTAACGTGTACCTTGCAATATTTTAACAGAAGAATTAGACTGGATAGAATACATAATCTATCTTATTTTATTCCATAGGCTTTCATTGCAGTAGCAGTAAGTTTATTACATTATAGATACTTCTGTGGTTGTTTAAATATTAAGATATTTTTCCCTATGGATACTGTGAAACAACTGTGAAACGGGAAGTGTAAGGCAATGGTTTTTTTCTTTCTTCCTTTCATTCTTAAACAGAAAAGTTAAGCTTCCTTCTGCCATTTTCTACAGTACTATCCAATCTGCAAGCATGGAAATTTATGAAACAATAGAGATAGTGGCAAAGAAGTGAAATTTAAGAGAAATACCTTTTGAAAATATTTTGCTGCTTTAATAAGCATTAAACATAATAATAAAAAGATTTTTTAATATATAATAAATTTAAGCATAAGCTCAGCAAACACTCAGCTTAAATGGTTTTCTTTTACAGGCAGAAAACAATGAAAAGGAAAAAAAAAAAAAAAAAAGACTTATTTACATTACCAAAGTTTCATTTATAATCACAGCCAAAGGAACATTAGGAAATCTGTTCATCTCCCAGTGTTGTTGGGCTTGATCTCTTTTTCACACAAGAAACACTCTACTCTTACTCTGACCTGTGTAAATAAAGCTGAAACCAGGAAAAAAAAAAGTCCATGTATATGAATCTTAAATTGGATATATTCATTTCAGATGCATTGTCATTCATCATGGGCACAGTATACCTGGCAGAAGGGTGGCCTTATGAGCAGTAAATTGAGTGAAATTATTATTTGAATCAATGCTACGTGAAGATAACAGTCTGCAATAGTCCTATTTAACAGCTGTTAATTGTCTGCTATAAACCACAGTTCAGCAAATTTTGATCACACAACTGAAATAGCTCCTTAGTATAAATGAAAATGTATATCAGCTGATGCACAGAAAGATATCTTGGGATGTACATCTTAAAGTTATTTTAGGCATAAATTCTATGCAAAATTCCATGTCTCCTAACTACGTGGAAATCAAACACTCATTGTATGCAAGTACTGGGGAAACAAAAAGACAAAAAACCCACAACCCCACATCATATCGTTATCTTTATTTATAAGCAAACATTAGATTTATATTTCTTAATGACAAAGTAATGATTATGTTAAGATGTTTTTGTTTCTCATTAGTATTCACATACATGTGGGCTAAGATATTAGCAATCAATCTGAAATACCATCTTTTTTCTACCACCACAAGAACAAGCAAAGAAAGCCATAGTTTTGGTTGCAAGACAAAAGGATATTTCTCCCTCTTAATTCTTTCTACTTACATCCATTTCTCAATCTGAAGCTTTGTATTCTGGAATACAAAGCATTCAGCAAAGGAAAGTTAAACTTCATAACCAGTGTCTAGTATTTTATCTGTAGCCAAGCAAGAACTGAAAAATATTGGTTGGGAAAAGTCAAAAATCTGAGACTAGGCATCAAAACCTCCTTGATGAATATGTCTGCAAGTAGGACTTACATTCCACAAAATATGAAAGACCTTTTCTTATCAAATGTATCAATTAGGATAGTGGGAATACATGGTTGTTTGTATCTAATAATGTAGCAAAATACCTGTTACTTGTTTGTCTTTAAAAAAAAAAAAAAAAAAAAAAAAAGTTGGTATATATCTTCCTGCCTTCTATGGTCACACAGCTAAACTATGAAGTTCATTAATTAATCAGCACTCAGATGACTTATAGGGTGTGCTTTCCACATTGGCCTTCCCACTTAGACTTTTATTCTTTCTTTGATTCCCAAGACATGAGCTTTTCAACGTCCTCTTTTCATCCTCTCCTAAAAGAGTGGAAAAAAAGAAAATTTTGAATGGGCTCATGTAGTTCACTCCCATATTCTTTTGGAAGCTTTCTTATCTCTGGGAAATATCCTCAAAATCTCAATTATCTTGTCCCCTTCTCTTCTAAACACTATGCCATTCTAATCACACATCTGAACAGCTGAAGTTTTATCAGCTGAAGTCATGGCTCATGGGGTTCTTGCTTTGCAAGTCTTGATTAATTACCCCCTTTGCTAGTCAGGTACAGAAGTATTTCTTGATCACAGTTGTGAAGTTTCAGAGAAGAATTTCTCATCTGGAACTCAGGATTCTATCTGTCTTTCTAGCCAAAATTCATTTTTAAAAGCTATCTGTTTTATCCCCATAAGATCTACATCTCCTTCTGGTTGTTTTTCTTGAGTCACTGTCTTAAAAACCAGCCCACTAAGGAGTCAGAGAAAGGCTGCTGACTAACGCTATCAAAGATCTGGAACTTTGTCTTTTAGATCAAGCATATGGTGTGAGCAATGGCAGATTTCTTGTAGACAAGTTGGAAACAAATTTAAACTATTACTTAAGTTATAGCTCATTTGGGATGTAGTACCATCAGTGACTGCAATCAGATCAAAACAAAACAACAAAACATCTGTCAGAGAGCTGATGTGTTGCACTGAGCAGGCATGCAAATGTTAATGCTAGCATGAGAAACATAGGCAGGAATCTGCGGTGGGGGAAAATGGGGAGAGAACATGACAGGATTTCCTGTTTTACTGGCAACATAGTCTTGAATTTATTCAGACAGGATTAGAGAGAAAAGAATCAAGGCAAGTGGTTCACCTGGAAATGCAACACTGTATCCCTACATTCTTCACTGTAATGCATGTACAACCAAGGACTCTACCACAGTATTTTTATAGGCAAGGAAAATATATTAAATTATACAAAAGACAGATCAGTTAAGCTACAAAGTCAAATACTTAATATATCTTAATTCTGGAACAGTCACAGTATAGGAGCAACTTTGCTTCTTATTTAGGTTTGTGTCTAAGCTTCTTGTATTCACTTCAAATCCCACACACTCTTTCTCAGAATTCCCAGTGCAGGGAGGAGAGACAAAGCACTTTCTACAGATGGCTGTATTTATACATTCAATATGATTTATTTTGTCTCAGTAAATTTGAGAGTCTCTTTTTTAGAAATTAATATGCACTTGTTGGTGTGTACAACAAACTGCAGATTAAGCAAGAATGGATTTAAATCATATCCACTACTTGCCAATAGCCTATGAGCAAGCTCTCTCACACAACAAATTGGAAGGGGAGCTTACTCCTTGCAAAGCTTCATCGTACCTGAAAGGGAAATTTCACTGCAAATCAGCTGATGTGTTATCACCCACAGTCACACCTTGACTGTTCCCAAGGTTCTTTGAATCTTCTCCACCTCAGATTAACTTCACCCAGGAGGAGGCAGTACGGATACATGAAGTCAGTCTACTAAGGAGTAGTACTGAGCCAGAATCAAAAGGTAGCTATTTTCACCACACTCCAGGGGATTCAGGCAGACTCATTAAATCATAGAAATGAATACAACAACTATTTGAGATTGCTGATGCACACAGTAGATTGCCCGAGTATGTTAATTACTGCCCATGGCAGAATATATTTGCAGTAATGTTAACACAGAATCTGGAAATAAAACATCTCTTGGCACCACAGCATTTTCAGATATCACGCTCAGAAGCGACGAGTCAGGACAAGTTGGAAGGAAAAATAAAAATGTACCAAGAAAAAAAAGCATTGTGTCCAACAAATCCTGACAAAGTGCTATAAACCTAAAAAAACTTCCCACTACCACCTAACAGCATTATATCACAAGAGAAACATTCTGTACCATCATCTATAGTGCTTAGTTGTAAAGCAAAACTTAGTCCCTTGACACCTTTTTTAGACCCTGGAGGCACACTTATTTACTTTACTTTCTGCCAACAAAGTCCTTTATATTTCATCCAGTAAACAGACACAGAGCACCTGAGGCTTCACAACACAAAGCTGAGTGGAGCTTCCCATGCCAAGGATGAGAACAGAATTCCTAGGTGATGCTGTCCATCAGCCAGCTTCCTTGCATAGCCAAATGTTTTGTTAAACTATTTTAAATATTTTCAAGATTTTTTAAAATGTACAGAATAGAAGTTCCTGTGTCTTAACACTGGAAACGGAAATTGATACCAGATCTCTCAGTGTCAATTATAAAGACGTAGTGGTTCATTTCTTGTATTCTGTCAAACTAAGTTTCTAAGGAAAGTATTACCCAATCTTGATAAACACAACCTTCAGAACCAGTGTAAATAATCTGTAGGATATTTGCAGTACCCAAAGCAATCATAACAACCTCAAAAATACATAATTTAGCTTTAAAAAAGCAAACAAATAGAAAAATGACACAATTGTTCTATTCTTAAAAACAGTCTCTGCGGAATAGTAAAAACATATTACATTATTGCACAGAATAAGGTAAAATGTTTCAGCTTCCGGAGAAATAACAGTGACTTTCATAAAGGGAAGTCATCTTTAACGATCCATTTGAGTGCTGTGAAGGACTCCATAAGAAAGTAGTCAAAGAAAATACAGTTCATGTGATCTGTGTCCCACCTCTCCCCTCCAGTCCAGAGAAAGTCCCTGATAAGGTGCTGGTGGTTAAAAAAAATCATTCATAAAAACTTACAAAGTGGAACGTAGAATCCCTTGTGGAAATGCAGGGCAGCCATATTTAGAAGCCTTTTGAAATCTTTTAAGACCTTGCTGTTCAGTGCATTTACAAAGGGTCTAAAAATCAGAACTTTTAAAGCAGATGATTGTTTGTTACACATTCCATTTTAGGTAGTAAAATTAGGAGCGACTTCATGAAGAAGTCTCTCAGGAGCAACTGAGTGATGACACAGCAGCTGACATTCATTTTAAGTAAAAGTAACTCAATGCAAATAAGGAAAGCAATTGCCTGTATACGTATATAGAGATTTACATGTAAAAACATAATGGGCCTTGAATTCTTTGAATTGAGAATGAAATCTTAGACTTATGGTATTACTAGGAAATGCTTAGTTCCATGATAAAAAAGACCATTATTAAAAATTACTTGGAAATAAGTAGACAGTGCTAAATGTGAACTTTGCCTTAGTTGGACTCCCAAATTCTAGGGGAATTCTTCCCTCTTACGCTTGTCTGATCTCCATGTTATGTTATCTATGAGGAGCTGAAATATTCAGCTGTATAATTATAGAGGGAAAAAAAACAAAGAAATATACAAAGAAATAAGTAATTTTGGAGTGTAAAATGGTATGGATGTTATGGCCATGTTATGCATGACCTATAGCTATGCATTGAACAATAAAATGTTATTTATTAATGATGCTTTATTTTCAAAACATAACTCTCATCCAAATTGGGATAGTGCACTTAATAGTGTGTTTTAATTTTTGGTTAGCCCTGAAGAGGTTAGACAATTGGACTCAATGATCTCTAGGTCCCTTCCAACCAAACTGTTCTATCCTGTTATATCTCTCACATGATGAGGTTAATAAAATATTTGTTGTACCACAGAGAGAACGAAGAGAGTCTCAAGGAGCTCAACAGAGCTGCAGGTGAGGGGAGACCTGACTGTAAAGATTCTTGTTCACAGAACATCAAATAGCTTCAACATAAAAGACTGGATAAAATGAACCTCCAAGTATTTTGTAGGGAGATTTTAATAAAAATGCCAACAAAATAAATGCTATCAAGCTACTTGCTGTTAAAAAAATAGAATGTCTCTAATTATTCATTAATTCCAAGTTGCATTAAATTTTAAGAGAGAATTCATACTTACTGCAAGAATGTACAATACACATGATTCTTGTTTGGATTTTACTATTTTAATAGTACTCAAACTGGTATTTTCAAATACAAAATTATTCCTAATTCGCATGTGTTTCACCATAATGCCTTCTAATTTACAGCAGCTCAGGAAGATCATAATAGTGGACTTTTTTTTCTTTTTTAAAATGGATTTAAGGAATAGGAAATAATGTTTCATGGCAGCTAAAGAGTCAACCTGCATCAGCTCAAGCAGCTAGAGAGATCTATCCTTGGTCTGCAAACCAAGGAAGGTGCACAACCCTAATCATGTGGAGGGCACAGTAATCTTGACATTGTTAGTCTACAACATTACCTTGTAGCATACTTGATAGGAAGCATGAAGTAAGGAATATATAACAGAAGAATTGATACTGTCTTAACCATTGTGCAGCCCTGTTGTAAAAAAACAAAACCTATTTAACTCAATGCTGTGTCATGGTACAAAGACAACTGGCCATGGAAACGTTATCTGAAAGTTCCAAAGCATTGGATTCAGATACAATATCATCATAGATTCAAGCAGCAACATAGACCATCACACCAATGTCTTCATGCAAAGCTATCAGGACATGATTTCCATAAACCCGAAGCTCCACTTTTGAGTACAGGCTTTGGATATAAATTATAGTAATATACAGAAATAGCCAAACTAGCTCATGTCAAATCACATTCATTCCACCTAAATGAGCTGAATTCAAAGATTCTTTATAATATCATGTGCAAAGTCATTAACCTTATTGGCTTAAAAAAGAAAAAAAAACCTGCTTCATCTTCTCAAGAAAAAAAACGCTCACTAAAGCAGATAGACACAATCTCAACCATCTCCAATAATGTATCTTGGTGAAAGATAATTATCACTTTCTGAGTTCGTCTGCTGCTCATTCAGTGCACTCTGTTGGAATGAAAAATATGCAAAAGCTTACTGATTCCTTTTCTTTCTTAAATTATCCCAGTCTTCAACATGTTTCTTTCATGTAGTCATGAGGGAATGCTGAAATTGCTGCTCATTAGTATTACAGATATGTATTTAGATACTGGTCGTGGGTTTAGTTTTAAGATAACATTTTATCAAAAGTGAAGGACAAGTCTGTAGCATCTGTACGTAAGCAGATGTCTTTTGCTTGCTGGTAAACTCAGTTCACACTTTTCTATTATGTAATGGACACCTGGATGACTTTTGAAGTCAGCTTCAATTTCAGCTGTACCTAGTGCAGCTTTTTCAACGGGTGAAGTCAACCATGAAAGCTAAGCTCAGCTTGAATTTTGAAGTATGTTATTAGGTTGTATTAGCAGCCGCAGCCTAATCAGCACAGCCTCAAATGATAGGAGATTAATCTTAAATTGCTGAATGAGTACAAGCTGAGGATGAAGCTAAGAATGACTCTACCCTAATACATTTAACACAAGGGTCAAGATATCTGTAAATTTTAGCTTAAAAAAATCATCATGATAAGAAATGAGTGATGAAGAGATGTTTAAGAAAATAGATTTTCATAAAAGCATAGACATGTAACCAGCAGGATCAGTACAAGCAAGGGAAATACAGCTGTTTTGTACTTTTAAATCACTGTGCACCAGAAAGGCAGATTCAGTTCAAATTGTACAACCCAAGTAACAGCAATCCAAGATACGTTGGGTATTTGAGGTTGTTTGCATGTAGAAACCTGGAGGGACATATTTACCAAAGGCTTTATGTTAAAAGTAAGAAAGGAAGAGAGAGAAAATGGAAAGGGCATGCACTGTCCTAATACTGCATTCAAATGAAATCCCAGGTGACTATCAAAACTTCCTTGAAATACTTATTCTGATTTCATTTGTGGTTACTTACTTTATCTCACAGTTATTCCTTTAAAATTTGGAAATCAGCAATCAGATCAAAGGTGCTGAAATTTGAATGTAAGGAAATAGCCTGAAACATTTCCTATATCAGGACTAACTCCTCATTTACTTTTCCATTTAAGACAGGATTGCTCTGCATGTAAATGCACTGATGCTTACAGCATCATTCTACACACAGAATATCAGCATGTTATGAATACTGATGAAATTCATTTTCACTTACACATTAGCACTACATTTTTCCCATTCCATTGTTGGGTGCCTTCTGATTCTAGCACAGGACTTGTGTGTATGTCTTTTCCAACATTCATTACTGTCAGTGTCTTTTAGAATCTTCAGTTATATACAGTCCTCGTTTGGAAATAGTATGCCAATATTTTCAGGCTTACTTGAAAGAGCATTTTAATAATACTCAGGTTATGTTTATAACTGTCATAAAGGTAAAAACAAAGTAAATTAGATTTTATATAAGATTTTTTTCCTAAGACTCTCAAGGAATTCGAATGATGAATTCCTCTAGTTACAAAGTAAATCAAACACCCAAATTCTTTCAGTGAGTTTGAAAACTCTAGACTAACATACAAAAGCAAGACTATTAGAAATTGAAGTTGACAGAGTGCAGCTACTGGCCTTTGCTCTTTTATATCTTTGGGTATTAAAAAATTTCCAAACTTTGCATCATCAATGCATGATCAAGTGCATTTGCTCTGCAGTTCCCAAGACATGATAAAGCTAAGTTTTAAAACCCCTGTGGGATGCTATTAGAAACAACATTAATTTCTGGACTTGTTTCTGAACTACAACATTATGCATGCACTTTATTTTCTGTTTCATTTAATTCATTTTTATAATGAAAGCATAACTGATATGGCAACACTTCAGTTTATATTGTAATGGTTTCTCCATAGATATATCCTGAAATTAGTTTTCTGGTTAATCACACATTTTAAGGTTCAATGGAATTATACTAAAATTGATCCGTGATTACTATTGAACTCTGTATCCTAGTAATCAATTTTTATAAAATTTTATAAACCTATGTGTCAGTTGTTTTGTTTTGTTTTTTCAAAAGGTGTTGAAAATAGTATTAAAAATAAATCAGTAGCTCATAAACTCTGCTGAGGAAATATTTCCTAACTTTTATTACCTTTTATTTGGCAAATTTGGTATTACTTTGTGATTTCAGGTAAAAAAAAAAAAAAAAAAGACCATACCTCATTGAGGACATATAAATCCATTCAAAATGAGGTAAAAATCTTTTTCTAAGTATGCAATGCAGTACAGTCACATGCACCTGTCTGCATCACCTTAAAAGTTAGAAGTTTAGTTTTAAAAAAATCTGCCTTCAGTTTTCACAACTGTGGCTGAAGTTTGTCATGAATATCAGAAGTTAAGCTTGCTTAAAAAAAAAAGAAGTATGAAAGCCATGTATTCATGTGACTTCATAGTCCAGACCTCTAGTTTTAGAACTAAGAGCGAGAACTAAGTGCATTCTTCCATTCTATACAAACAAGGAAGCCACAACATGATTCCATTTTAGACAAAACTGCATCGTAACATGCACATACAAAGAGAAGTAATCTTTAACAGCCAGTGATTCATTGATACATGCCCAAGTACTGTCTTACCCTCTGTCTACATCTGCATATAGTGACAGGACACAATCTCACATCAAACCTGTCTGTGTGATTCCAAGTGGATACAAATTTATTAAATGCCATATGTTCTCTTTCCTCCACTCACATAAAGCCTCTTTGCTCCTTTTCAGTACCTATTACCTCTCTTATGACCTTTTGCTATACAAATGCTCAAATTGTTGTTTCTTTTTTATTTATTTTTGTATTCTGTACTCACATGACCAACCGTAGAAAGGATATTTTGATAATCTCTGAATAGGACATGTGGGTGCTATAAAAATAAATGAGCTATGCTTATGAGAAAGTTCAAATTATAGTTGGATTTTAAGATTTTTTTATTATTATTATGATCATCTTTAGTTTTAGCACTAAGTTGAAAGATATTCCTATGGTACATATGCAAAGCCTCATCAATTTTGACAGTACAGTTATGCAAATATTCTTCCTTCAAGTACCTTAATGAATAATTAATATTGTGCTTAGAGATCTAGCTGAAAGCACCAATCAGAAGGTCCAAATAAATTGGATTGGTATTGAAGAAATTGTTCCCCATGCTCATCACAAAGATTACTATTTCTTTTAGAGAATAGCTTTAACAATATGAAATAAAGCCCTCTTGGAATAACCTGCTGATATCTGCATGAATAATTAGATCAGCTATAACTTATCTGTCATAGTGCTGGCTGGTTTTGAAAGGCATCTTCTGTTAAAGGTATTATTTTGTAATGACAGAAATCAAACCAACCTGGAAAAAGTAACAATTTTTCTTTCTTTTCCTTGTTTTTCAAAATATATATTTACAGCACATCAGTTAGAAATTAAAAAAAAAAAAACCAACCCAACAGCCATTATTTTACTGTAGGAAGGACAGAATGTTGCCTGTCAAAATTTGTCTCACACTAACATACTTCATTTTTACTTAAGGAATATTAGCTCTCTCTCACAATATCATTCAACAATTTAGGTTTCAACGTGGTTCATGAATCATACAGATAATTTATAAAAATGATGTATACCGGGCATACTGACACTGTGTGTACCATTTTCATGTTGAACGCAGTTCTGATTAAGAAAGAGTAGCTCTTAATGGCCACACTGGAAGGCATATTTGTGGCCAGGAGACATTTTATTTCCCTGGTAGTAACTGACAGATAAAATTACAAGCACTGAGAACTCCTACCTAAGGACAGTGAAACCTTAGATAATCACTTATGTAAAATAAAATATTGAATTGAGTTTTACATATTCATAAATAAATGCGGGTAATTTGGCTCTCTATCAGTTTTTCTAAGATGGCGTTTACAGTTGAATGTTGCATGTTCCAAAATGACAAAAAATAACAGAGTATTTTTCTTTACACAACTGAAATGACTTTTTTTTATTATTATTCTTTGTAAAAGCCCACAAGAGCAGACAAAAACTTCCAAACTTCACCTCACGTAGCAGACAAACTTATCACCCTCAGAAACTTGTAGTACTTTCACTCAGCTTGATTTGTTCTTCTATAACCTCCATAAAACTGATCAATTAGTGTGATAAATGATAGACTGCCACTCCATACTGGCTATACTTACTGTACTGTATCACAATTACACAAACACCTGTGCTTTAAATTTTGCTTTCCAGTTGCAGGAAGAAACTTCCATTGAACTGAAAAATTAAGCTGACTTCAAGAGGAATTTGGTTTGTTTACATGCATACAGGACTGCTGACTGGAAAACAGTGGCAGAGAGAATACATCTAAACAGATGTTTTGTCTTAAACCAAAGTTTTTAATTAGGAGAGAAGACTTGACACGAAAGAATTAAGAATGTGACCCTACTTATTGGAAATGAAAACAATGCAAAAATGTAACAAATTATATGAATTGGCCAAACTCTTTATTAAAAATGTTGAAGAACTGAAAGAAGACTTAACTTTGCCCATTTGCTGATATGTCAAATACGGAAAATTACATAAAAAATGTTAGAAACAAGCCAAAACTTTTCAGCACTCAAGTGGTGCAGCAAACTGCTGCTATTTTATTATTTTGATTCATTAATGTATATATTTTTAAAACTACTGCAGCACGTGCAATTGGTGAACTTACTACCTCGGCTGGTGAACTTAACCTTCCTTTACGCCTCACATCAGTGAGTGTATTGGCAAGAAATAAATGAAAAGAAAAATAAATTAATGTCAGCAGGCTAAGTCTTAATTTTTACAATTTCCAGTGCTTATTAGCACATTTAGAGGTAATATTGGCAATTTCTAGTCCTAATGAAACTCCAGATTCAATTCCTCTTTGTTAAATTCAGCTTATTAAGCATAGAACACCCTTGATTTATGCATCCTCATCCATAATCATCACTAAAAAATGTAAATATTTTGTTGATAGCTGTCTAGGCTAATGATCAAAAGAGACACTGAAAATGATGTCTTATTCTCACTGTCAGGCTAAAGTATATTAGCAAGAAATGGAAATAAATTGTTTTCACCACAATGAAGTTTGACAGGAAAAAACAGAGGGTAACAAAAGTACGTAGGCATCGATCTTACAAAATACCTCAACTACTGAATGAATCGTTTAAGGCTAAAATATTCATATTGAGGAAACAGCACTAAGAAGATTAATAAAAGATTAAATAAATTTATAAGATAAAACACCATACTGATATAAGATTGGAATGCCATGCTTGATTCAAGATCAGAATTGGATCTGCTCAACAGAGCAAGAGTGAGCAGAGGAATTCCTGTCTACTTCTGTGGCTTTTCATTCAAGAGTACATCTAAATATATCTGATGGAGTTTTCTGAGGGAAAGCAGAGCTGTGTAACAATTAAATTAGCTGCTTTGGTAAAAGAGCAACACTTTCTCCCGACAAGTAAATTAAAGCCTGGCTAGTTGAAAGCATCGTCCTCAGCTTTATTCATAGGCATAACTTTCCATTTTAACAACTCAACCCTCACACAAAAATAAACATCACTTCAAGAAAAAGAGAGTAGTCACAAATTTGGTGAAATATAGCCTAATTTTATGTATTTGTTTGATTCAACCAAAATTAAAAGTTTGTTTAGCTTAATTTGGAACCTCTTTAAAAGTTCATTTATTTCACCCCACCCTTTCCTCTCCCCTTCTAATTTAGGGCAACATTTAATCCCTCCCCCCAAAATTGTAAATTTTGTAGGAAATAAGTTGTAAAAGCATCCAATAGATTTTCCAAAATAAAGAAAGATATACTTTTTCACAAGAAAAATTCCCCCCAAAATGCTCTTTTCAAGCCCTAGATAGAGATGCTTTATCCCCAGCCACCCTGGCATTCCCAACACAATCTGACTTTATGAGTAGATGCTCTGTACATCACAGTAGAATGACCCCTTTGAACAGACTACCTGTGCATTCAAACAAATGTCTCCATGCTGCTTCACAGTTTCAGACAGCCTACCAACACCCCGCTTCTGCAAACACTATGGCCCCAGCCAGAACTGTAATGCAAGTTGCCCATCCTTCACACTCGTCTCCTCTTTTTCTGCATTTGACTTTTGCCAGCCACTACCCTCAATTAGCAGCCACCATGGTAATGAGCTAAAATATCCCCTTGCTCACATAGGCTTTGTTCTGTATATCTCCCCAAGCAGACAAGAAAACTGCCTGAAGCCACAATCTTCATTCAGATGTACATACTAATGGCAGAGAATGCTCCACTAAATGATCAGCTATTAAACGTCCATCATCATCATGTGCTACTCTGCTCACAGCTGCATTTTCTCATTTTCCCTAGGGACCACTCAGGAAACAATTTTGCCCCTAAAATCTAAGTATCAGGTCTTGAATTTGTAATTGGAGTAACAGTCAGATAAGGCCTGGGAATTCTCTGGGTGTGTGAAAGACCTGCACTCACCATGGCATGGGGCATGGCACCGAGCTGCCAGAGTTCAAGGAGTGTTTGGACAACGCTCTAAGATACAGGGTTTAAATTTTGGGTGGCCCTGTGTGGAACCAGGAGCTGGACTCCATGATCCTTATGGGTATCTTCAAATTTGGGATATTCTGTGATTCTTGCCTAAAAGATAGTAGCACCAAGAGAGAATTTTAGGTATTTATTTATTGGCCAGTTCTGCTAAATTTATGCCTTCTTGGGGAGATACTTTGGTTTTGCTTATCCAGTCCAATGGATGACTTAATGACCATTTCATTCATACTTCTCCCTTGTGAGCCACTAAGAGCCAAGAACGCAGCCCTTGTCCTCCCTGTAACTCAAGATCCTAAAAGATTATGTCAGTGCATAGCATCCTCTGAATGTAAAACAAAACACACAGCTAACAATAGCTAAGAAAAAGCAAGATGAAAGCTCAAATTCAGAAGCTCTATAAAACCACACCCCTAAAATGCAGCTTTAGAGTTGTTTATAAGAATCCCAGTCTAGGCAGCCTCTTGCTCCATAGAAATATCCTTATCTAGGCAGGCTAAATGCACAGGCAAAGCACTCTGAATATGAAAGATGCTAATTTTGAATTGCACTAATCATTACTCTGTATCTCTGCGTAGGATGTGCAGCATCTTCTTGAAGAGCAGCTTAACAAGATCAATGCAGTCATAAATTTCTGTGCAGTGGAACTCAGTTTTTTGTTGTTGTTGTTTTTTGTATTATATTACTTTACTTTTTAATTTGTGTTCCTCCTTAATTTCCACTGCAAGCATATATCACAGTCTAATCAGTTTCAGTTTCATTATACTGTGTTTAATAAGTCAGAGAATCTGGCCATTTTAGTAGCAAATGTTTTTTAAATCTTAAGCACAAAGGAATAAATGTATTCCCCAAAACATACATTACCTTGAAGAAATCAAAATGCAAAGCACTGATCTGCACTTGAATGTATTTTCCCTTCATCTCTCCCATTCTATCTCTGCTCTCTACACAATACAAAAGATAGGCAAAAATAAAAAAACAAAAACACCAAAACAGGCACAAATGGATTCAAACAACCATTTGCCTGGTTACATACAAATATTAACACCTAGGTTCATGTGTGTTCTGTTCTGCCTGGTTTCTGGTAGCTACTGTAACAAAACACAGCTCCCAACCTACAAAAAGGGCTCCGAACTATTTTAGCACTCAATTCCTATTCATTTAATAAAGTAAAACAGCACAATATTTCAGAGCATTCGAGTCAGATTGGTCATCATTTAAACTAAAGAATACATATGGAAAATCATTCCAATGCACTGTAATAGTACAACTGCTCCCAGTAACACATGCAGTTATTTTGCGTAGGTCCAGGCAAGTTACGCTTAAATCCACTTTAAGCTTATATGATTAATTGGATTTGAAAAGACAAATAGAGGTAATATGTAGTTAATAATATTTCTCCCTGAGAGCTGGAGCCCAGCTGTGTTTCTACCTAAGGAACACAGTGTTTCTCTTGTTCAAGACAAAAAGTTTTGAGAATCAAATCTTCTATTTTATTTGCAGCAGACTGGGAAGCAAGTGACAGCATGACTACCATAAGCAGCAAAAGTTGAGGGAACCTCTGTGTAACTTCTTTCCTAAGCATCTTCACCTCTCAAAACATTGCTGCTTTGGACCTGCATAAATCCCCTAGGCTAGAAATGAGCAGCCTACTACTACAACATCTACTGAGACCTTGATAGAGTGAAATGCCACAACCGCAGTCAAGCCTGCACTTCTTAGTACTTTTCAGAGAAAAGATGGTCACTTCTTTTAAAAATCTCTAACATATTCAGCAATTCTGGCTTCCTGTATCAAGGCATGAGGACCTCTGCTTTCAAAGAACAATACATGAAAACCTGTAACATTTCACCCATTCATTGCCTTTCATCACCAACATGTACTGGCAGATAAGAAAGAGATCACTCTAACTTGGTCTTGAGTGAAGTAAAGTTGGTACCATGTTAACAAGAATGTAAGCAAGGCTCCCTAGTTCTCTTAAAAACACATGAAACACTCCTAGATCTAAAAACATTTCAAAAAAGCTGTACTGTAGAAGAAAACACGTGGGAAATACACAGAACCTGAGCATTATAAATGATTGAATGAGCATGGTGTCTGAAGATATTCGTATTTCTCAAGGGAAGGGGAAGTTAACTGGCTAAAGGGTAAAGCCCCCACAACATTATTTAAAATATCAATTCTAGATTATACATTTTTTTTTATTTTTACTTTCCTTTGCCCATGTGGAACAAAGTTGCTGATCTTCTCCAGTCTTTTAATACTCTTCCAACTATTCTAACAAAAAATTACATCTAAGTATTCAAGCTAAAGGCACTGTTTTCATCCAGACCTGTGGAGACACTGCTGAAACCAAAAAGCCTTCAAAAATACAGTAGGAGAGAGAGAGAATGTCAAGGTTGTAATCCTCTCTGAGGTCTTTGCCATGCAACCACCCTCTGTCTGTATACTGTTCATTTAAAGCACTTAGCTGTGCTGTGCTGTCCTCAGAGCGTTTGCTATTCTATCTTACTTCATTGTTTCCTTGGTTCCTACTTGTTCAAGCTGCATATGATCCCATGTACTATACTTCTTTGTTAACTTGGGGAAAACAAAACTTTCACACTTTTCCCTTTTTGAAAATGTCATGAGATGTTCCTAAAAGATACCTGTGCTGCAGAAAGACAATGTCATTTCACAAACCTCCTTGTACCTTCATATACTGTTCCATCAACTTATATCTACCAGCTGTTGCCCTAGTGATTTTGCAGATGGCTATGTGGACAGATGGACTTTCATATTATAAACATGCATAAAGGAAAATTCTCAGTTTTGTCCTGCTTCAATTACCAGAATCTGCAGAGATGTCAAAGACATGCTATTCCCCACTTGACAATATGCTTTGATTGCTAATTAATGCAAACAGCTTGTTGTCTACAGTAATACACAATTACTTCTCAGTGACCAAATGGCTAACAACAATTTCAACAAGCAATTCAGGAGCCAAAAGCATTCCATAAATAAGACATTGACACTGAGCTTGTGTACTTTTATTTAAAGATGTAATATTATAGCCATCTGGAAAACTGTTTATTTAACAAAATCCAGCAACATGGTGCTTGCCACCTGTTAATTGGCAAGTCATCAGCAAAACAGGTAGCCAAAGGTGGGAGTTGATCCAATACTGAGGGGTGGGGAAAAAAGGAAGAGTCAATAACTGACTTGTAATGCCGCCTTCCTTAGGCCACTCACTTCTGCTGCAAGCTCTGAAGGCTTAGCAGTGATGCCATTTAGTGAGAACATGCATGGTTTTTCAGCACAAAAACTATAGCAATACAAAGGGGCATTCAAACAAGTTTGACAATTGAGAGCTGCTCCAGAAGGCAGCATCTGAATGCTAATTAACTTTCTAGATCTCTTGCATTTGAGGCCAAACTTATTCTGAAATGGACTCCTTGTAGTAAACACAACTGAAAACATTTCTTCCAACTGCAGAACACAATTTCTGTGCTCACAGCCCTAATGGTGTTCATACAGAAATGTTTTTGCAGAATTAGGTTCTCATAAAAAAAATCATCTAGCACAAAACAGAACATGAACTGGATTTTACATTTGATAAAAACCTGTTCAGGATCTAACATACATGGAACCTGTAGAGAAAGTCTGCCTACAACCAAGACAGATGAAAGAATCTGGACAGGATTTTAAATTACATTTCTAAGAAGGGTTTAAGTCCTTAGAGAACAGAGTAACCAACATCTTCTCTTGGCATTTCCATCTTGACACTTCAGTGTTTAAGCTCTGGTAAGAAATCATATAAACTGCAAACAATAAACAGGGCAACATTACTGTATTTAGACTTGTCCCTCAACACCACACCCAACAACATGGAAAGCATTTCCTACAGTCCTGTAGCTGCTTCAACAAACCTGCATTGGACTACCCTTGATTAGGCAATACACATAGTCTTGAAATCTAATATGCTCTCTAGAGCCAGTTGAGATGCTCTGGTGCTACCACCAAGCACCACAAGATAGATTAGGTGCAGTTATTTTTCTACAATAGCATCTGACTCCCATTTTAGGATAGATGAGGGTGTTATGGGATACTGCAAGGTGACCTTGATGCCCCTGATGTAGCATAAGTGCAGAAGACAACTTGCATTTTCCTTGTGGAGTTAAACCAAAGCAGTAAACTGTATGGGGACTCCAGGAATCTGCCCTCCACTTCATCTGGGCTTTGTACCTGCAGCTTCAGTCCAACATCCCAGCCATCCCAAAGTGGAGTGTGCCACTTCAAATACCACAGAGCACAAACAGCTTATAACATTTTTAAGGCAGTGCTTTTCTTTAATATATAATTAAGATATATAATAACACATAATAAAGAAATACTGAGTTATTTTCCTGCTTCAAACTCCAACGAATATTTTCAATTGCAGATCATTTTTCCTGTAATACCTTGAAATAACGCTGGAATTTTTTAGACTCTAGATCTGAACTCAGAGTGGGAGATTACACAGTTGAAAAACAAGTTATCAATTTGGTTATATTTACTTTGAATACTAATATCATACCAGAGCATGTTCAGAGTAGGCAGAAACACTGGAAGCCTTTATCCTTTTCATAGATCATGTTATAGTTGCACTTTAACAGTAATTCTGATTAAAGATTGCCATTCCTCTTTAATTCTCCAATAAGTCTAAGATTCATATATACCTTCTGCAAGAAGATACATACCCTGTGCCTGGCATACGTGCAGTGAGACCACTGAGTTACGGGTGCCTCTACTACATGAGTGAACAAATTCAAGGTGGGATCAGAAAAAGCTGTTATATTGAAGAAATGTGTATAGAATTAAAATTGTTATCTGACAGGATTTTTTAACATGTTGAAATTCATGTTATCTTGAAGACTTCCCAGTAGTGAGAGAGAAAACAGACACAAAAATAAGAACATGTTCCTTTACAGCAGCACTAATGTTTGTTTGCTTCATATGCCCTTTCTCAGGCAAATGTAAAGAACTTTTCTTAATATTACCTATTAATATTAATTAATAATTGATATTACTTCATATATCTTAGAAAAAAAATCTTAGATGTTAAGAATATACTTGTTTTTTTAGAGTCAAAATCCACTTAATACTGTTTGTACTGTAAAGTGGTGAAAGAAATCTCAACCTACTTCCCTCCCACCCAAAAAAGCCCAGAAAAACTATTAAAATAATGTGAAGCTAATTCACATGAGCCTCCAGCTTTGTGAGAAGGGACAGCTTAGAACTACTAGGCACCACCAAACAGAATTTTCCAGTTCACCAGTCCTTATTTGGAACTAAATAATTAAGGAATCCACTCTCCTTACAGTTGTCTGTCATACGTACAATTTTGTCAGCTGTAGTGACATAAAATATCAGCAAGACATACGAACACTAATCTGCAGGGCCCAGACATGCACATGTTTGTACTATGAGGGCTGCTCCAAAAGTAATACCTTCTATTTTATTTTGTTAGCACACAAAGTCTGAAACAGAAGTTAGTACGGCTGCAGACAGCAAACCTTCCCACCAATATTACATTGCATGCTGTTGGTGTGCAACAAATGGCAGCAATGCAGCAGTCTGACAAATTGGTGTCTGACATGGAAGTGTGGATGAAGCAAAGGGACTGAGTTGAATTCCTCTGTGCAGAAAAAATGGCACCCACTGACTTTCATCGTTGCTTGCTGAATGTTTATGGAGACCAAACAGTGGATGTAAGCACAGTGAGGTGGTGGGTGGTACATCTCAGCAGTGGTGACAGTGTAATGAAAGACAAGCTATGTTCTGGATGGTCATGCACAGCTGTCACACCACAAAATGAAGAGCATCTCTATCAGTTTATCTGTGCAAATTGGCTAACAGAGGTGACTAGGTTGAGAAGTGGTGTTTTGTAGCTGAGAATTTGCCCAGTTATGTAGTGCTATTGTGCTCTTTATATCTGCTGCACTTTTCACTGAAATAAATAGGAGGCATTACTTTTGGAGTGCCATGCATATAGAACAATCAGATGGGGAGACAGCGCAACACTGTCCTACAAAGGAGGCAATCTGCTTAATGCAATTGTATTCCTCCTTACCTTCTTTCCTCTTCAGCCAAAATCGCCTTCTCTGTTTCTTGTTAACAGTCCCAGTGTACCGTTTTTTACCAGTTAGTGATGCCTTCATCTATACCTTCTGCTTCAAATACCACATTTCCAGTTACTTTATCAGTGGAGCTGAGTATTTTTCTGGTCTGCCCACCAGCTTTCTGTTAAAAGCATTATTCTCTCCCTTGCTATGTCTCATTTAAACATCCAAACTGACAGTCTATTAGATGCTCTGGTGGCAGCTTCTTAAGAGATTGAGGCCTTTTGTGTGTCAGCCCCCTGACATGCACAATCTACATGTAGCAGAAAAGTGACAGACACAAAGAACGTCTTCTAAAAATTACAGAGCAAGGGAGAAATTTGCAGAGGGTAAAACTGTTCTGAAATCATGGATCTTCTCTGGAAAGAGGGTTTCTGGCTTCTCAAGTTAAAGTAGCTCTTTGGATTTTACAATCAGATTTCAGACAATTCAAAGGACCACAGACCTAAAGCTAGTGTGAAGGAGCTTTAACTTGAAATGTTCGTTTTGTTTCTGAAGGCATTAATACTGTGATGGCTTATCCCTGTAATTTCCTTGTGCTGCTAGTGCTGCATCAGCAGGTGGCAGAAAAGGAATCAGAAATGTCACTCAGATTATCAAAAACTGGAAGAGAAAGAAATCTTTGGATGCCATGACAAAGCCAGTGAACTGCATACAAAGATCCTTTTTGAAGTGTATGAAGTTGATCTATTATTAATTTGATAATGTAGAACTTTGGTAGCTCATGTTATCTACCAGAAACTAAGAACAGATGCTCTAAAGAAGGAGCTTTTACTTTTATGATAGAAACTACAGTCAGAACAAGAATGGTGATTCCAACAACTTCTTAAGAGCTATTTTTGTCAATGGTAAGCATTTCTTGATCATTGCTATTATGAACTTCTAAGATCATTCTACTACGACAGTTTATGCATTACCAAAAAGTTGCCCTCAAGCCATTTCCTTTAATAATTATGATCACATAAATAAATGAATTAAGAAACTTGCTCTTTATCTAACTCATATGTCTACTCACCTACACAAAGCTCAAATGTCAGAAATAATGGATGAAATTCATACAGTTTCATTGCTGTAACAGGAGCCACAGAAGTCTCTGTACAGGAAGAAAAGCACTAATTAAAATAGTTTTAATAAATATATATATATATATACATACATCTAAAAGGACTGGAAAAGCAACTTCTCTCCCCTGCTACATTCTATCCTCATAAACATTTTTCTGTCAAAGGCATTTCTTTCATACTGCTGAAAGTTCATGCTGAGATTTCTTCTCTTGTCCAAGTTACTCCTCCTTATTCTTGGCCAGCTGGAAGGTTCATTCTGACGATCATCTTTCACTTATCTTGTTCACTGAATTTGCTGCCATTTCAGTGCAACAATTAATATTACCTGTCTCTGATGAGATTCAGTTCCTTGTAATTCTTATTTTTACATGGATCCTTATCACAACCAAAATTAATTTCAATATGATGATTTTCCATGGATTTGCTCTTTCTACAAATCCTTAATAAACATCAGTCTCACATAAACATAAAACTGTAGATTGTACTGTCTACATGCATATATATATATGTGTATATATATATGGCATATATAAGCTGAACTGCAGATATATATATATATATATATATATAAAAAGCTAAGCTGCATATATATATATGTATATATATATATGCAGCTTAGCTTTTTCAGAAATTGAAATCATTGTAGGTATTCTTCTTCCTAATGCCTTAATGTTCCTGGTCCATCAGTACATTATTTTTAAAAAACATTCCTATATATTTATACAAAAGCTGTTGATACCAGCGATCACCAGCTTCTAAAGTAAGTTGCTGCAGACCTTATCAGCCTACAGCCCTTCCTATGGCATTGCAAAATCACTGTTTCAGTATCCCATTCATTTTGCCAGGATACTAAACTCCTTGCCATTTTGAGCCCTGTGTGCTCCCTCTTCAACCACAGCACCAACATGCCTCCAAACTGCTGGATTCATCTAATTTTTCCATAGATGCATCAAAGAGCACTAAGTGGAACTCTACACTTAAGTCTGCATGACCGGCAATTTCAAGGGATATTTCGCACTCAGAAAACACTCTGCATTCTCAACTACAAACCACAGCTGCACTATCCTAATAATTTTAATAGGGTCTCTAGTTTCTTTCAGTGCAAACTTTTCCTTGAAATACTTCCCTCTCTTAAGGCTTTTAATTGCTACTCGCATATTTTAATACCATTTCATTCTACTGAGTTGGAAATTTCTTGTTATTGTCATATAGACTGGGTGAAATTAATGAAAAATAATCTTCTGTGAGATAAAAATAATTGCATAATAACTATTCAATAGATTACTTAAGGACTATCATCCAAACCCTTATGGTTCATTACCTTATTACAGTTTCTTCTGTTTCTAAAAAGAAAAATCAATACTTTCATGGAACAATAACCAAGAAAGACTGCAAAATATTTTTAAAAGAAACTGCTCTTTTTATCCACCTTTTCTTAAAATTAATTTATTGAAATAAATCTAACTGATCACTGAAAACATGTCAGCTTCTTTTCTTATGTCTTTAATCACGTACATGAAGGCTTTAGAAATTTTGGACTGACTGCTTTGTTTAAAAGGAATTTAATGCCTTACTCCTGTATACATAAAAAAAAAAAAAACAGTAATTAAATTCCAACGAACTGTACATTTCATAAAAAAGTCAACAATATACATTCTTCAACTGAAAAGCCACTGTATTAATGGCTTCTGCTATTACTCTGAATTCCTGTAGGCCCTTAGCAGACAATATAAAATTGGACAGTCTGAGTTTAAAGACTGCCAGCAGAATTGAATCATCCCAAAAAGCCTTAAATTATTTTCCAGACAGCTATACCACTAGAAATAGGGCTAGAACTCTTTCCATAGCCAAAAGCCAAGAACTGTATTATGCAACACCTTAGTCATCCCTAATGTGCATCACGCTGAGCCATTCATCCAATATCCTCTGCCTGCTTTAGGGTGAGAGGTAATTTAACCTCTGTATTATCTCATTCCTCCCATGATTGCAAGCCTTATAAAAATTACAAGATTATCATGAATAAATGCACGTTAGGCAAGGGTATAACCCCACCTTCACCCTAATTTTGATATACAACACAAAAGGAAAAGAGTTTTTCTCCTAACCAATTGCATCCTAAGGTAAAGTATCTTACTTGCCATTAAAAGATACCATGTAACTAATATAGGTTCAGCAGCAGACATTTAAATAACTTATTGACTATCTTTTATTCCCTTAATAGACTATTTCATTGTAATGACCAACATCACTATGAAGGAATAAAGTCTGAGAGTCAGCTTCGGTTATTCCATATCCTTCACTACTGAGGTGTTATTTCCATCTTTACCAAATATATCTCTCACCAAATCCTCTTTTGAGTACGGAATTGTTCGTTCATTCAGTGAGAGTAAATCAGTCTCATTCATGACAGCCTTAGTACACATACACATCATTGTATAGTTAGAACTTCAAGATGATTTTCAAGACAGTACATGCAACATGGGACAAAACATTCCCAGTATTGAAAAGAGGGAACAGTGCAAGTTCCCCAATCATTCACTAGTTTGTGCAGTAGTATCAATAAAACATCCTGACTATGCCAAGTTTACCCAGTTGCTTTTTGTACTCTATTGCAGTGACAAGTACCATTACAAAGGCCTGGCTATAACTACACAGCAAGGAAATACTGTTGACTGCTGAAGGAACACCAGAAATTAAACTCTTTCCAGGATGGAATTAAGCTCACTATGCATTGCAAAGCATCAGACCAAAGTCATATGAAGTGACAGAGACCTCATTCCTGGTGATAAATTTGAGAGGAGATTGAAATAACAGGGTGGGGAAAAAGTCTGACTTTGACTACATTCTAACTCCAGAGCCTCCAGGGGTGACATGCGTAGAACTTACACCCATGTCTATGTCAGCCTTTGCTATTTTTATTCCAGCGTGAATGAGTTGAGCAGCCTTTGAGCCAAGAATGAAATTATACTTCAGCATTTGGCAAATGAGTACCACATTCAGGTGAACAGCATAATCTAAATGAGTGAATGAATAATATCTGAGATACAGATTTGTTGAAGCTAAATGCAACTTAGTCTCAAGTCACTTGATGAGAGTCATTCATAGAGTGACTATATCCAAGCTAATCAGAAATAGAAAGAATAAACCAAATTGAAATGACTACCCTAACCTGCATCAGCAGAGAACAGCTGAAAAGCCAAAATGTCACAGAAATTTTCACATGAACCAATATTAAGAAAATGATAAGGAGTTTAGAGGTCAAGAGGTATATTTTCTGCACATAAATTTAAAAAAAAAATAAAAATAAAAAATAAAGATTTTCTGATTCATGGCATCATTCCACACAACAAAATTTACATTCATGTCTGTTGAAAATGAAAGGGGCTTTTCTGACTTTTCCATAGCTTGCAATCCTTCTGATTTCAGGTGAAGTGAAGTTACTTGAAATATGAGCTTTCTGCTATTAGTGTTTTCCTTCCCATTAGCAAAGAACATTCCTGGATCATTTGGTTTTAAACCATGCAGATTTCTGACCAAAAGTAATGTGCATTGAGACAAGTTCAACATCTTTGATGAAGTTTCTCAAAATCGATTTTCTCTGACAATTCAGTGCTTGGCAATAAAAACCATGTTTTATCTAAAAATCTAAATCAGAAAGAGACTGAGAATTTGCCACACTCCCTCTATATACAAAATGCTTTCTATTTTAAAACAGAAAATTGCATTATAATACAGTCTTCACAGTTTTTCTATAATTACTATGGATTCTAACATTCCATCTCAGTATCAGTTTTCCTTTAAAACATACAACAAAATGTAAAATGCTCACAAAGGAACATTCAGATTCACCTTTCTTTTTTTTTTTTTTCTGTATGATTTCATTCTCTTCTTCCTAGTTCTCTGATGTTTCTCTTGAAAGATTGATTTGCCAGAAAGGTAACTTTTTGCTTACTTGTAGTCTGTAGCCACAAATATGCTCTAAATCACCAATCTGAAACCCTGTATTGTCCTTGATGATTACTGCCACTGATAACTGTGAGCAGAGAACCAGAAAACAATCTACAAAATCCATGCAAACTTCTAGGTAGGTGTTCTTTCAAGGCAAAGGAAAAGGAGATTCCTTCTAATTTGGTGGTGTATCACATTATGATGCACTCTAGGAAAGTTTGGTGAAGAGTCAAAGCAGGAGAGTATGCTACCAAATTAAGTTACATCTGGTGCACTGAAAAAAAAAGGAACCTTTACAGTCGTAATGAGGAGATGTTTTAGAGTACAGTGAGTGTTCTCCATTAATAACATCTTTCTACATTTGACCATTCCGTTTTGCACATCTCAAACATCACCTGCCTGCTACCTCAGCCTAGTTGCCTGCAACCTGATAAACACCAAATCTGGCACTGAAAACTTCCTCTGCACATCCATCTTCCCAGCCATGTAGCCCTGCTCCCTCTTGGCTTGTCTTTTCCCTCACTGTAGTAATCTGGAAAACATTTCTCTCCTCTTCCTCTTTTTGTAGTTCAATTACTGAAGCACACTAATTCCTCTTACCTAGCTCTTCTGAACTTCTCAGTAACCACTGTGTATTACTCATTGTTCCTCTGCTCTGCCCACATTCCATAACTCAATTTTCACTTATCACTATCACTATGTTTCATCCCTGCTGACATCTTCCAGTGGCACAATATTGGAATGAAATTCAAGGTTAACTGAGGTTGCAGATAAACTATTAAACTTCTGACCAGAACATTAAAACTGATATACTGAATTTCATCAGTTCGCTTGGTCAGTTCAGAGTTTATCAGCATCAGAAGATTCTATACTTTTTAAATCGTCAACTTCCTGTGGGAGTTTGGTGGTGAAAAGCTGAACTAAAAACAAAATGTTTTCATTTCACAGATATCTGTCATTTTCCATTTCTTCACTTTTCAGTCAAATAAAATCTCCACAGTGAAGCCCCTTCTCGCTGTTCCTCTCCTCCAAAAAAAAGAAAATATTCCACATCTCAAGCTTGTCTCAGAAGTACAATACACTCCATTGCATGAACTCTGCATTGCTACTGGGTACAAGCTACTCAGGGATTCAGTGACCAGAACTGAGACCAACACTCTGAAATGATGGTCTTCTCATTCTCATTCCTCCTAGAGTCAGATGCAGGACAGAATTAAGAAGAAACTACAGCAATTACCTGGCTCCTTTCTCAGTACAGACTTGTGAAACAATTAACCACATGTCTTTAGTGGTTCTATGTTTCCAGTTTCTTCTGTTTAAAAGAAAAATACTGTAATTCCCTTTTCCCTTTCCTGCCAGTGCAAAATTGTATGTGACACCTTTCATTTTCCATAAGAGCTTATGTTCAGAAAACTAACTGTACAGAATTGTAATCTCTGTTCATTAGCAGGAAGAGAAAGAATATATCCATGGATCTCTTGCTCTTCTCACAAATGCAGAGTGAATACAGGAGTTAATAATGAAATAATTAAGTACACAGTCATTAAGCTTATATACTAGTTTTGCAGACATTCTTTCTCTATAAATATTGTATTTTCAATAGAGCAGCTTTGAATCTTTTCTGTCAGTGGCAGAACCATGTTCTGCGTGGGCTAACCATTCATGTTCTTTTATGTCTTCTTGCACAGATACATATGGTGCAATATTCTTTTCATAGAAACAGAAATTTTTCCCCCCTTAGACTATAAAGAAACAAAAAATGGCAGCACCTAAAGATGCTGTGAGTTTTCCATGAAGGTTTAAGCCCTGTCACCTACCATCAAGTCTTACATCTGTCTGGTGCTAAAGCAACAGTATAATTTGCTGTCATAATCTTAAAAAGTGAATATTATAGAAATTAAAATAGAGTTGCGGAATTCTGGTCAACAGCCCAGAAATGAGAAGGCAATCCCACGGAACTCATCAGTACCCTACAAGGCATTTGGAAGATACGCGATTCTGTGGACTCCAACCAGAAATGCTCTTTTATGCGAAGCCTCACTGAAAGGCAGTACTCATACTACAAGCCCTATGCTGGAAAAGGCTTACAGGAGCATTTCTAAATTACCAAGAGATTATTCAAAAACTTAGAAGAAAAATAAATGTAGTTGTAGAGTGTAGTTGCAGAGCAGACAAGATTTAATTGAGAAATTTCTGTCCCAAAGAATAGAAAAAAATTTAAAATGGCTTTATCTTATTTTTCTTATTTCCACACAAAGAACAAGTATTAACATGTCTACGGAGAAAAATTACTCTATTTTTTAAATGCAGACAAAACATACAGGAGTGATAGGGTAATACATACAAACTCTCAATAACTGGACAACAGAGCTTTCACAGGACTTGAATTATTTCCTCTGTGCAAAATCTGCCTCACTGTTAAAGCAATCACTGGTCTTTTAAGCACAGCAGTATGGCTGAAATTTCTGAAAAACTCTTAAAGAACAGAGGAAAACATCAAATTATGAAATTCTCCTGTTTGGAGAGCATTCTTTTAAGAGCAGTACCTTTTCTTTATACCACTTTTAAAGAAGTTTCTGTTAATTGCTGACTGTGATATAGCTCAAACTCACTCCTTCTAACATGAGATAGTGCAAAAAGATACCTACAACAGGAAATTCATCACACTGAAACATAATGCTGCCATCTGGGCTCCCTCAGGGCTTCAGGTTTCATTTGATGCCAGAGGCTGCAGCACAGCCTTGCTGGCTGAGGTTGTCTCATGGAGGTGATGAATCAATACACGTCCTGGCTATTCTTGCTGAATCAGTCTCCAGCCCCCAGATGGGTGGATCCCCACTGCTGCCAGCTGGTCCTGACTGCTCTGTCCACCACCAGCTGAGTCTACACTCTCCAGCAACTCTCCTTCTTTCTCTACCAGCTGGTGCTTTCCCTAGGCTGCTTAACTCTACAGAGAAGGTGACATTAACAGATTACACAGGAGACTCATGCAGTGCTTCTCCAGAGACTGTAACCCATAATTTACCAGTCCTTGATTTAAAGCAAGAGCAACGCATGAGTCAGAATCATAACCTAGCTCATGTGTTCTATATAATAAATAGGCCGGGCTAAATGCTGGTAGCCAGCAGCTCATAAATCTGAATACTGGCTTTGATGTCTCAGAGCTTAGAGAAATTTTGGCAGTCTTGAAAGTGTTTACCCCATGCAAGTTGGATACCTGTGTTTAGACAAAAAGAAAATTCTATTTTCTTGTAATGAGTACTATCTGCAGAGAGTGAAACAACTGGCCAGAGGCCAACTAGCACCACTAAATGTCCAAATTTCAAAAAGGCTTTAAATAAACAACCATATGCATTCCTTTTCTACCAGTGGTCACTAAACAAGTGGACTGATTTAGGAAAGTATAGGCTGTTGCCAGTGCTTTGACAGTCTGTGGGACCTGCTCATGTACCCACTGAGGATTCTGTGGAAAAGTAAATAATTGCATTATTTCACATTTGTATTGTGTTCACTTTAGTAAAACTTGAATACCATGCAGTCTTCCCCTTTAAACCATAACTCTATTTTTGTATTAAAGTTAACACTTCAGAAACAGCGTTCTCATCTAGTATGAACACTTCATAATTACGTTTTTCTAAAAAGCTGTAATAAACTTTATTTAAGCAAGTGCTTCCCATTTTAATGCCAACCCCAAACATTGTTCATTTGCAAGCACAAAGTGTCCTCTTGACACGATAATGAAAGTGCATTCATACATGTCAGCTGGAGCAATTATGTACTTCAGATGAATACGCAACAAGTATTATTCAGTCTTTTCTGCTGACATTTTTCAAACATGATGTGCATATTAAAATTAGCACTCAAGGTGTGAGCAGAGTTCGCTAACTGCAGATTTCCCAAATATCTCAGACTTTGGACAGCAAGAAAGAGTATGAACAAAGCCTTTTTCCAAACAGGGCATCTCTTCCATAACATATTCAGACAGATCTGCTTTTGTTCAGTTACTTTTCCAATACTTAATATAGGAAAGAACAAAGAAAGAAAGAATAAGACCCTTGAGCCGATATTAAGACATACCAATATGTCAGCTTGGTCTCAGTCTACTGGGCATACAGGATGAGTCTAGTTCCCTTTCACCTGAGCTCTGTTTACTGAGCCACTAAGTTTAGCTTTCAGCAAAGCTCATTGCCTGGTATTGCACCCCCACCAGTGAAGGCTTGGATAGGAACTTCTGTCTCTTGAGACACAGATTACATCATATTACCTGGAGAAGAGAGTTTGTAGGAATAATGCTGGTTTATAAAAGATTTTTAAAATAGAAATAAAAAATATTACTTTGGAACTGGATTTTAAAGGATGTTTTTGTTTGTTTTTTTTTGCCCTACACCACTGAGATGCTTCAAACATATTTCATCCCCAAAGTGCTCCTGAAAGGAAACTCATGTGGTTTGTTTCCTTTTAATTAGATTTTAAATTTTGTCGGTTTTTTTTATACCCCCGCAACCACATCAAATAAGTTAAAGTGAATGAAAAGCCACTATTCTTTGAACAACAAAAAAAAGATGTTTCCATAAATTAAAAGCCAGCAAGTGCAACTCCAGCCAGGCTGCTTTAGATAGAACTCACATTTGCAGCATCAGTTGCCCCAGGACCCCATTTCCCCAGATGGTATATGACTAATGGTACCTTTCACTTCTATTTTGCAGAGCTGCTACAGGGATCACTCGTCATCTGCAAAGAACCTGGAGAACCTGAAGTGACATACACTGGAAAATTGCCAGTCTTCTGTTCAGTGTACGCTGTATGACAGATAAGAGTGTGTTTGCTAGCAAAATGTATTCTCACAGGACAGAATCTAACAGCAGAAATCAAAACTGCTTATCTCTGCTTCATCTCGGCCATCCTCGAGACTCAAACAAAACAAAGTAACATGACAAATCTCCATGTCTTGCTTACAATATCTAGCTTTTTTTTCATGACATCATACCACTGTAAAGCAAGGACTGTTTTTATCTTCATTTAAAGAAACACAGAAACAGGGATTATCTTTGTAACCTCATCATGATAACAAGCTCAACCATTACCCACTGCAGATCCGCTAGAGTACATGAGTCTTCAAGAAGCATATGGCAATCCAAATTTTTGGTACAGGGTCAATAAAACATCATCTTGATATAGTAGTTAAGGTTCAGAAGCATAAGAAGAAACAAATGAACAAAAACTGAAAAATTTCACACACAACTGTGTTACTGCAATACTCACAAGCTGACTGAAAACAACGGGAGAAATTTCCGTTGACAAAGAAAAGATAACAAATTAGATACCAAAGTCATTGCTCCAGTAAATCTGCATATATTCACCAATAAAAGCACAAAGGATATTCAAACGGCCAGGTTCATTCATAAATCATAGCCCTGCTCTTCACATGGATCAACTCCTGACAGTTCCTTCGCTGAAGCAATCCCCCACATAGCAGGTTTAATACCTCCTAGCACCAAATGAAGTTTAGTATGTGTTCAAGAGATGACGCCAGAACAAGATCCAGTCCCCTCCTAGGAAACATGCTGGAGAAGGCTGCTGCTCCTAAATCAATTCATGTGGCACAGTCCTTCTGCTCCCTTTTCCCAGAGATGTGTTGGGGGCAGTGAGAAAGTGAATATAAATCCAAGACACATATGGACTATCTGTTTTTCAGCCTATTTATCAGTTCCTCCAATCCAATTATTGATTACTTTTAGGATTCAACCTTATATTTGTGTTCTGCAAAGTGGCCTCTGAACTGGACTGAGTTTCAAATCCTATCTTTACAGAAAATTCGTCCTCAAAATCTCATTTTCCCCTCAAAGAGAACAGGATTCAGTTCTGACATCATGTTTTACCTCTGCTTCAGTTCCTGCGACTCCTTCTTAGTGCTGATTAATGATCTTTAGTTGTATTAAAGTCTTTTTCTATTTTAACCTATGTTTCTACTCCCACTGAAAGCAAAGTTTGAGAATTACCATTAGGACTGCAGGTTAAAACAAAACAAAAAAAAAGTTTAATGCTTAACATGCAGTGCTTGCTTTCCTTTGTGAGAATTCCAGAGGCACAAGCTATAGCTCACTGGCAGCAAGATATTAAGCCAAACATCTAAGGACAGAAATAATCTACAAAGCTTCTGACTTCTTTTGAGCACATTTACAACAAGATTTGGTGTTGATACAGTTATAGATTCCTCATAAAGTCACTGTGAGAAGAAAGACAGTGAAAAAAAGGACACAACAGCCCCCTCCCCCAGTACCACACACAGAAACACACTGCATAAAAAAGTGCCTTTCTGTCAGGAGGTTAATTTTATCTTTCCAATTCTATAATATACAAATACTTCCAAGTATAAATGGGAAGAAAAAAAGTGATAGAAGAAATTGGAGGGATATGAAATGTCACCAATTTTGCAGTGAAGGTCTTATATGTCGAAGGGTCAGACATTATCTGTGAAATTCAGACTGACCCAATAGATTGATCTAAAGAGATGTCACACAAGACATGACAAAGATGGGTCATTTATTTCCAGTGCATCCTACTTGAAAAAAGGAGTTCTACTTATCCTTGAAGAAAAGAAATGACCCGACAGATAGGTCTAGAACTACTACAGTTCTTTACGAAACTGCTACCTCAGGATTTCATTCGGAGAAAGTATGCAGCTCAAGAGAATTAAAATTATCTTCAACATGTGAAAATGCATTCATAACTCATTTGAAAAATTATATATTTTTATCAAATTAGTAATAATAGCAAGATGATACAGAATTGTACTACTTTCTTAGAAACTGTCCAAGTCTATAATATATAACTATATTAAAGTCAAGAATCATGTGACAGTCACGAGAGAAGTGGAGGAGCAACTGCTGATCTGCTTTCTCTGGTGATAGGACCCAAGGAGATGCATCAGAAGAGGGTCAGGTGGGTGTGAGGAAAAGGTTCATCAGCAAACAATGGTGGACATGGAGCAGGCTGCCCAGAGCAGTGGTCACAGCATCAAGCTTCTGGATTTCAAGGGATCTCAAACAACACCCTTAGAATTATGATTTGAACAGTGGGTGATCTTACGTGGAGGCAGAAGTTGAACACAATCCTTATGGGTCTTTTCCAGCTCAAAATATTGTATGATTCTATGGTTCAAATAACAGATGTAATACTGCAGAACATGACTACAATGAAGTGTCATTGGTTTGAGCTATGAGGCCATTCAATACCTACACTTTATATAGAGCAGGAAATGCAAAATATTTTGACCGTCTACAAATTAAATCATTGGTATATACAACACACCATTAGTGATTTCTGTTGTCTTCATACACTATACACTTTGGATGGCAAAGTGTACCTTTTAGGATACTACAGATGATCTGTAGGCTTGTTACAAAACTAACCATATCTCTTTATCATTATAACAATTTCAACTGGCATCTAGAATAAACTTTTTTCCGTCTGTTGGAAAAGCAACATCTCTGTGCTCCATGGAAGTAAAGCTTTGAATGGATTTTTCCAAAAGAAGAAAAGAAAAGAAGTCCCAAAAGAAATAATAGCTCGGACTTCATGTACTGTTTTGAATTCCACTTCTAAGTAAATATTTGCACCACCACAGAATGGCTTGTCTATAAGCCAAAATCCCCTGCTTATCAATAGGTCGGCTCTCTGTACACAGAGCCACAATGAAATGTCACCTGGCACTGTCTTTCAAGTGACCTTAACCTGATGTGGAGATGACATGCATAGAAAAGAGAATTTTATCTCCTTGCTAACTCAGTACTTGAGCTGTTCAGCAAAAACAAACAAACAAAACAACAACAAAAAAACCCACAATCAGCCTGACAGCATATCCAAATGATACCGAGTTGCACTTAATGGGTTTGTGTTTGGAAGTATTCTTCACTAGGGACATAGATTTGTCCTTAGTTTTGTGATTTTCACTATGCTGGAGACTCCCGACAATTTCAATTCCTATACTCCTAAACTCCTCTTTTCAATTACAGTTATTTTTAAAAACATATTTCTTGTTTAACTTAACCATAGACGTGCAGTGACACTAATGGAAGGATAAATCTGAAGGGTTTTTTTCCAGTATATTCTTATTTCATTTGATAGACTAAAACTGAGAGTCTGCTGACAAAAAATAAAATCAATAGAATCATTTATCTACAGGCTTAAAATGAATCTATTAGATATACTAAGGTAAGTAAAACAGCAAACCTGAGGAAAGTATTCTCTTCTCCCACACAGATTCCTGCTTCACAGGATCCAGCAAGTCATGAATTAATACAAGACGCTCAAATTCAAAGCACATCAGAATGAAAAAAAAAAAATCAATTTTAAAAGAAGAAAATCAAGATGCTTCAGACATAAATTCATGCTCATGCATTATGCAGCATATGTTCGGTGAAACCAGTGAATCTAGGACATGACAGAGCTGCCATACATATATAGCACTGGTAAACCACAAGGTTAGCTCACTTTACCACAAGACCAAGAGCTTTGCTCTTGCACCTGTGGATGACAGGTCTGCAAGGGATGCTCAGAGCAGAGCAACATCTAACCAGGAACAATAGAAGACATTTGAGTCAAAAATTGGATAGCTCCAAGGCTTCTACAGTTACATTAGTCTATACAAAGAGGAAGAATAGTATGGACAAAGCTGCAAGAAATCCTGAATGTTTGTAAAACTGAAAAACACAATATAGGCAGTACATCTCACATCAAAATGACTTGTCTTAGAAAGCCAGCAAAACAGTAGACGTGCCCAAAACTGGCAAGACCTATCTGTTAGAACTAACAAAGTGAACATAAGACAATTGAAAATAGAGGACAAATAATTTAAAAAATCACATTAACATCAAAAGCACACATTGAAATTACAGTTTCCAGTAAAGCAATCTGACAGTAAATGCTGTCACGCCCTGTTATCATGAAGCTATCCAATGGGTGGACCATACAGATCACACAGAACAGTAACTTCATCTGATAAGCTGAGTTGTTATAGGCCACACCCCAAAAAATCAAATGTAATCTGTGCACCCATAGTCACACAGATCATCAGCCAAGATGTAGAGTCCGCTACTGAGATTGAACAAGTACAGAAATTGATTTTGTTGTCATTTCCCTATTAAATTAAGAAATTCATGGTTTTGAACCAAGACTTTGATGTAAACTAGGAGACAGAAAGCAAGAAATTGATATCTAACAATTGGGTTAATACAATTAAATTGTATTAATAATGTGAAAGCATATAAAGCTTTTCAGTCTCAAATTCAGAAGGAAAGAAACATCCACCTCTTAACATTTTTATTATCCCTATTTCATTCTTATGACATTGCTTTACATTCCTTCAAATGACATAAAGAAGCAGTTAAAAGCAGACAGACCTTTCCAGTAATCCAGCTAACTGTGAGCTGCAGTATTTTAAGATGATTTGTCCCTGAAGAAATCCTTAGCTTTTCTTTCCCTCATTCCATTTTTCAAAATCCTTTATGCTCAGCTCAGTAAAAGGCAAAGGATCACTGATCAGAGCAAACACTGCTATAGTTGTATGGAAGATGTTGATGGTAAAATACGGTTCACTTGTTGAAGTATATTGAGATAGGATAGCAGGAAATGAGAAATGTTCCACCTGTCTGTTTCTTGAATCTTGGCTTTTCACAAAGCTTTCTTCATGACTTCTTTATTATGTTGTTCTTTTTGCCTTTGTATCCCCCAGTGGAGAGACATTTCTAGGCTCATTTCAGAAATGTCAAAATAATTGAATCAAAACCAAGAACAAAGTATCACAAGAGCTGTATCTTGATGAATGTAATATTAGTGTAATTGATAAGAGTTCTTAGATTTCCCAATAGACTCTTCAAGTTCAAAAACCAAACACAAGGCATATAGAAAAATACACATAATAATACTGTCTTCAGCTTTCCCAGGTGCTCACCCTTACCATATATAAATCTGCAGAAGACAGACTGGAGCAGATGCTTACTGTTTTATGCCGTTACCAAATAAATTATTCTGTCCTAAAGCCTGGTTTCAACTGCTGTAAATTAGAAGTGATTCCATGGCACGCTCATCAAATCTGAGACAGAAGAAACAGGATTCCTGCCCTTGAAAAAATTAAAGTGGTTACATGGATTAAGTGGTACTAAAATTACATTCTTTCATTTAATTATCTTTCACAAAAGTTGATGGAAGCCCAATTGCAGATCTACTGGTAAAATTTAGTGTAGAACACTATTTTAAAAATTGTTCAATATACACTGATAAACTGTTGATCTTACAAAGGATAGATGGGTAAATTCACTGCTAGTTTCAACAGCCACAATAAAACAGCAATATTCACTGTTATCTGGAAAATTCATGATGGAAGAGGAGATCCCAATTTTCAATGACTTGTTGAAAATAGCAAAAGGGTAAAACAAGATTTCCTGTGTAATTTAGTGACATATATCAGAAAACGCAATAAATTCTCTTACATGTGCCAGTACTGAGACAATATAAGCTTGTTACATCAAATGCATTACACAAGGTCAAAATATACTATAACAGTGGTCTAAATTTAGGATATTGGCCTACAGCAGGTTTTAGCTAGAACTAATGTGATACAATTCTACTTCTGCAAAAAAATTATGGATGAGGAGGCTAAGAAATACACAATTCAAAATTTATTAAAGGATATCTTTCTTAGCTGACTAGCACAGTATTTCTAAAATAGCCCTTCGAGTTGCCTTTAGAAAATTGGGAAAGGTATTAAGTTTTGAAAGAAATCTGAAATTAATATTTATATGATATTTCTAAGCTTAGAGGAGGGTTAGAATTTTTGTTTACTTAATTATTTATAGATGTATGTATTAATATTTTTTTATAACTGCATAATGGTATCTTAATTTGAGGCTTGCACATGAAGTTGTATTCACATTACCTGCTAATTGCCATTTGGAATGCAGATTGAAACAGAACAGTCTTTTGAGAGAGTTTATACAGGAGTGTAACAACTTAGCCTGACTTCTTGTCTTTAGCAGCCTAAATAATAGCACACCCCTAGGCAAGCTGTACAGCAGCTATTGGCAGAGTGATAATTTATGCCTACTTATTCTTTTTTGTCTTGTTCTGGGACCTCTACAGCACGGTGCTTTGTAATACATTTTAAAAGAATGAACAGAGGTAATTTTTTAAAAAGTAAAGGAAAAATGGAAAAAAATGCTGGCCATATTTATAGAGAATGATCATACAGGTAACAGACATTACCAGTAGATTGATTGCTTAGTGAATGGATTCTGTAATTATGGGAGACTTGCACTCCAGGCTTTCACAAACACGGTCTTATCCTAAGCATGACTCCAAAACTGAGGAATTTTGACTTTTTAATAACAGGCTTTTCATCAATCAGAAATTAAAGCTTTGTTTCTTTAATTTTAAGCTGTTTGTAAATGTGTCATCTGGAGATCAAGCTCTCTGCTTTGAGACTTATTGGATTTTGACACTTCATTTCTCTTAGGAGCCCAGCATTCACGGCACATCCTAACTTAATCCCTTTTCTTTAATTATAAAGGCATTCAGCACTGTCTTTTGCAAACTATGATCTTTAGTACATCTTCTCCATAATTATAAGAAACTTTCTCGCCCTTCGGCTGACAAGCAACCTTACAGGTCTGTCAGGTTTGTGGTGATAATGTCTTATTCTACAATACCATATGAAAAGCTGTCCTTTGAGAATCAGAAGTGTACAATATGCCCTGCTTCAATATGTAAAGATAAGATTAAACTACAAGAAAAGCAATTAAATACTTAGATCATATTAATAAAAGCATTTCCTGTATTTATCCTGGTGTTATCATTGCCTACAACATTGAGCAGTTGTATTTGTTTTGCTGACTAAAACATGACCTGAAAACTCATAAAGAGATTAAGGAACTGTTGCTCAAAAAATACAGTCCAAACTACTTTTGTTCAAGGCTTTTTTACCCTTGTGAAATGAGAAATTCCGCACTTTTAGGGACAAGAAAGAAAGTCAATCTGCCTACAAACAAATCAGCACAGACTAAACTCCTTTTAACTTTCTGGTTTCCAATACAAACTGCAATCTCACTTATGGTTATGGTTTCTGCTCTAAAACAACAACAATGAAACAACAAGAATTCAGTCTTTGTGATTTCTAATATCTGCGATATCAGTCATGTAGCTTCCAAAGCAACAGGAGCAAGGAACTAGCAGGAATTCTCTTTTTGACTTAGTTCAAAGTTTGAAGATTTTGATGTAGTAGCCACGAACATGTTGCCTAGCAATATTTCAGAAAAGGCAATTAAATATACTGAGGAGAAAGCAATTCAAAGGAGAGGTAGAAACCTGAAAACCTGAAGTACTGTTGCATGGAGCTACCCAGTTGTAACTTTGTCAAAAACAAAAAGACAGCACGGCAAACTGAAGACACATCTCCACATATGCTACCTGATAAAGAAAAGGTGGCAGAACATTTTCACTCACAACAGGAGGACAGACCTATGCTGAGTCTGCTGTGTTCTTTCCAGTATCCCACTGATGCTTCTGAGCATCAATCACAGCACTGAAAAAAGCTGATGATTTGCATAGAGGATGCTTGTCTTGGGGAAACAAAGACCTATTTTTTTTTCATATTTATTCCCATAGCAACTAGCACAAGTCCTGTTGATTATCACAGAGCAAATAATACTGAGAACATTCTTGAACCTCATTAGGTTAATGTGGGCCCATTTTTAAAAACTGCCCTTCCCTCTCTGCAGGCCATCCCTTCCTTCTATAGTATCAACTGAAGTACTCAGCTTGGTGTCATCAAAGTAGCTGAGGGTGCACTTGATCCCATAGTCAACGTCACTGATAAGATGTTGAAGATGACAGGCCCCAAGACAAACACCTCAGGAGTACAACATGTAAACAGCCACCATCTGGAAATAGAGTTGTTGACCACAACTCTCTGGCTGTGACCTTTCAGCCAATTTTTTATCCATGGAAAAATCCAGCCATTAAATTCATATTTTTTCAATTTGGAGATAAGGGTGCTATGTGGGACCATGTCAGAGGCCTTGCACAAATCCAGGTAGATGACATCAGTTGCTCTTTCATCCACCAGTGCTGTCACTCCACCATAGAAGGCCACCAGATTGGTCAAGCACAGTCTACTCTTGGTGAAGCCATGCTGGCTGCCTCAAATAACCTCCACATCATGCATGTACCTTCGCATAGCTTCTGGGATTTATGTATATTTACGAATAAACGTTTATAAAATATGTAAGAGCATACATTAATCTCTAAAGGAAGTGCTGTCCAAAGTTTGATATATACCAAAACTGTTTTGCATTGTGTGAAATGAGGTAAGTGGAAAGAAAAATGACTATGGATCAAAACATTCCACTCTTGGAAGGTAATGTTTAGCTTTGTCAGACAATTAAAAATCAAGTTTTCACATAGATTTGAATACAATTGGTTTCAACATGAGAGAAAGAGGAGCATGGTATTGTTTCAGTCATATCTAAATATTACGATCTTATGAGAAAGAATTCCTATTTTTAAGAAAAAAAGAAATATAAATACAATATATTGTTTTTTTAATCACACAATGAAACTGAAGCTTCAACCTTCCTACTTGTAAGCAATTAACATTCTTACTAGGAAACTTGTAACATTTTTAATTCTGAGTTCTGTTCAACCTACCAGTTTTCTGTGCTTAACTCAAGCTGTATTTTTTTTCCTCTTTTGTTCCCTAGATTCATGTAAGTGTTTCCCAAGCAACTACCTACTGACAAGCAATTACATCCAATTTCTTAATAGCAGAAAGCGGGAAGACTATTCCTGCATGAAAAGTAAGATTTTAAATTGTCGCTTTTGTTGCAGATTTTTAATATGTCGCACATAAATCCACATATACAATTACAGTCACAGTGTAGCCACATGATAACTTGATTAAAACTTTGATTAAAGGAATTAAAGTGAGAGAGACTGCAAAGGATGCCTTCATCAAATTTTCATTTCCATGCATCAAGCAATGTTAGTGCCGGAGCTCTGCCAAGTCCATGCAGTGCTTCAGCACACTGACAACATCCTATTAAAATTAGGGTCTTCAATCTGTATTAAGCTGCAGCATCCATTCCTGTGGCAAAGGAAAGGAGATTTCTTTGGTGAGTTTTAGCACTGCTGGTATTCCCCCAATGAGTATCACATGTTATCTTCCAGAGCCCAGGATTGTCTGGAGGATTCATAAAGCCCTTGAAAGTCAGTTGAACTCCTACTTTGCTGTGGCTCACCTTCCACAACTCACAAAAATGAATGTACTCCAATAAAATTTTTTGTTTATTCCTTCAAATCCACCTCCATTTCTATTTTGCTTGCTGTGCTGACAACATACAGATCTCTACAAAGCTCCCATTTTGACCATTGGGCATGAAGTTGCCTCAATTACAAACTCAAAAACATCAATCGCATTGAAGACCTAGACCTTCAAAGCAGAAATGCAGGTATGCAAATGAAGAACAACAACAAATTGATTAGTTAATTAATATTTCTTCAGAGGATAAATTGAGTACAGAATGTGTTAGACAAAAATCATTTTGGAGAAAGGCAGGGTATAAAGAATTCTTCATAGTAAGCAGGAAAAGAAAACCTTTTGAACAGTATAAAATCAACATAAAAAATATTTTAGTAAAATCGTAGAAGGGTTTGAGTTGGAATAAAACCAAGATTATCTAATTCCAACTCTCCTGCCATGGATAGGGATAGTTTTCTGCACAATTTACTTGCAAAAACAGGTTTTCACAGTTGCCAAAAAAAAAAAAAAAAACAAACACCCTGCACTCTGTGCCTATGGAAGAGACACTGTGCATTCAGCCTGCTCTGCCAACTAAGCTGATACTCTGAACCTTCAAGTGCCTCAGAAAATAAACATAGAAAATACAACTACTTATGTTTGTCAAATGCAAAAAAAAGTGGCATAATAACCAACATTTAGTGTGGCTGGTCAATAGCTGGAAGTCACTTTAACTTGCTTTGTTACAGGTATCAGATTTAATAAAGATCTCTGTTCTATAAACAGAGTTCTATAAAGGTCATGTAGGAAAGAACAGCTGTTTCAAAAAGAATATAGAAACATGAGTTTATCAAAAGTTTATATGTCTAGAGATATTCCTATGCAAAGCAAAGCTGTTTAAGTAGCTGAATTTTCTGGACATGTCTTTTAATATTGTTTGGTCAGTGATGACAAAAGTAATTCTGAGCTTTCTAAAGAAACTAAACAAAGTACATTAGTTCATCAATATATAAAGCTTGAGCACTCCATATTAGTACTGCTGTCTGTGATAAGGTATCTAAAAATCAGTTTCAGAGTAGAAACGGCTCACTGCTTAGGGCTTTTGTTGAGAGCAAGCCCATTTACTGCAGTTTGCACAAGAAGTCTAAATGCTTACAGAATATTAACAATGAGTACAGCATTCAAATCCAAGCATTTGCTCCATGCAAACAGAAGCTAGATGTCCGATGCTTACTACCCTTTGGAAGCCCAACACAAGCCCACAGCAATGGTTTCTGGAAGTCATTTTAAGAATAATTGCTAAGTTGGCTTTGTTTATTTAAAAGAAAGTAATTTAGAGCCTTCCAGTTTTCATTTGAATATAAACTTCAAAATGAAAATTAATCACAGAGTTTATAAGGCTGCCAAGACTATTTTTCCTGAAAATTATTACGTATCCGTGGTTTCCCTCACTCCCTGTTAACTTAAGTTGCTTATTCAAGATGGAGGTTAAGAAAAAATCTCCAGGGACACCCCAGTATTTAAAGGTCATTTGAGAATATCTGATTGGAATGACTATAACTGAGATTAGTTCTCTACTGCAAGAAATAAAATGAAAAGGGCAAGTTGTTCAGGAATATAAAGGAGACATGCCAGAGAGTGTTTGCCTTATTTCTACACAAAGCAGTGCAAAATCTCCTAGGCACTGATGTAGAGAATCTGTGAGAATTATTAAAGGATAGCTTTTAGATCAATTCTGCTCTCATTCACAACCTGTATTTAAGACCAGGATTTGTTCCACTGCTTTTAGAAGTGTTTTTTTTGTTTTGTTTTTTTTTTGTTGTTGGTTTTTTTTTGGAAATACTAGAAGAGGCTGCACATACAAACCTCTTATAAAGAAATATTTTTATGAGTAATTCCAGTCACCATGAGGAAATGAGAATGTGCATAATGTAATATATGGCTACACTTACATACTATAAAGCCTGAACAAATAAGCTGTTAATTTTGTTAATTTTTCTCTTGCATCCATTTTTTTACGGGGAGGCAAATGTTCTGTCAGCTATTATCTTGAGAAAAATTGTAATTGATGGGTTCATTTTCATTTATGCCTAAGGAATTTTCACATTATTGTAAGCTGGAAAATATTAGATAATTAACACTGGTGATAAAACTGCATTCACACTGATTATCCTGTTCCACATATATGCTTCATTGTCAACACTGCAATAGCTTTAACTGCAAATAGACATCGTCCATTAGCCAACCAGACTGCTCAATGAGAAAAACACAGACATTCTAGCTGTTATTTGGAGGATGAGAAGAGCATAATTATCATTTAAATAGGCAGCTTTACTTTTCTTATCCACTTAGATCTTCCCCACTGATTCTTCCCCTCTTGTATTTGTTTTCAGTGTTTGGGCCAAGGAAACAAAGTGATACCAAAGTCTTCCAATAGACTGTCCATCCAGAACTTTAATATTTTGTAAAGGTAGCAGAGAAATGTGTTAATTTCCATTTCTGAAACAGCGAAAAAGAACAGAAAGGAGAAAATTTGCCAGGTAGCTAACAGAATATATTCTGAGTTACTTGACAAACTTTATTAAAGAGGACTGAAGGAGAGAGAAAATGCACTTCCCAGATCTACACAGAAAAGAAGTCTTTACTACACAGGTCATGTATGTCTAAAGCACTGTACTTCTGTCTTCAATTCTGGTTGCTAACATCAGATGAAAAACAAGATCTGTAGAGCTCCCTGTGATCCCTTTGTGTGCACATTTTCTGATGGGATATCCATTTCCTCAATAGCATAGGTGACAAGTAAAGGGAATCTTCTGGCAGAGAAGCTGACAAAAGATTTCCATCTTTCCTGCCTCTATGGGATCTCTCTCTACAGACGAATACTGTCTGATTTTTGACAGCAATTTCTTTATTGTAGGACCCCTTCAAATCTCAGAAGTCTGACCTGACCTGGAGAGTCCCAACAGAAACTGAATCAGCCTCCTCAGCATTAAACAGTTTTGCCCCCAAGCATCCAGTCCTAGTCCCTCTGCAGGTTCCGTTTAATGACAGAATTATATTCCAAGCTATTGAGCATTTGTGTTCGCTCAGTCTAGTGTTTCAGCCTGCTCTATCTATCATCAGTGTTATTTCCCCAGATGGTCGTTTCATATTTTATTAGAAATGACAGCTCTATTATTAACAAGAAAAAAAATATATAGCATGAAAGAAAAATACAACTACTAGCTTTAAGAGCCAGGTGCTGAAGAATGTGAAAGTTTTATCTAGTGACACATAGGTAATGGCTGGATCTGCAAATTGTTTTTTACTTGAATGGTTTATTAAAACTGACACTGGTACAACAATTACTAACAATTATTTTGTCAAGAATGTTGATTCCATTGAAAATGAGAAAGTCCATAGGAAAAAAAAAACATGCATAAAACTTAAAAGCAGCTAAAATCCATTTTACTAGGGGTCACCTTGGTTCTCAAGACACTGGTAAAGATTTAAGAAGATTTTTCTCTTCAGATTACTATTTCAGATTGATCACTGATATGAATCACAGAAATAAATAACATCTATTTTATGGTAGCTTATATGAAATTAGTTCATAGGCCAGGGACATCTGGCCACTAAAGATCCTATCAAAACATCATCATATCTGCTGTTGGTCAGCAGATCGTGCTTACATCACAAGTCAAAAAGCAAGCTATCTGGGGAAAGCCAGAAGTGCATTTCATCCTCTTTTTATTAACCTTTCTATTATTAGAATAACAACAGATTAGAAATATATCTTCATTTTAAAGTTAACTTGAACGTATCCCTAACTCACTCTATCTGGATGTAAACTGGAGTTTGCATGTGGATGCAGAACTCTCACCCTTTAATACAAGATACGCTGATAAAAATGATGAAGGAATCATTCAGCAGAGGATTTCTGAATGCATTGAACATCATGAATCTTATAATACCTCCTTCCCATTCCCTGTACAGAAGTATAGCAACCCCTATCAGCCCTCTGCAGAAAAATTTATCTCATCATTTGTGGGTTTTGGGGGTGTTTTTTTTTTCTTTGTTTACAGCATTACCCAGGCTGGGATTTCTGATCCTAATATCTAATGTTGTAGTATGTACACATAAAAAGTAAACTGCCTAGATTACTGTGCTGGTGGTGATTTGCCTCAGTTGCATTAGCTGTAACACACCATGGAATATCAGACTTTGAATATATGCCTGGAAACCCTAGACAAATTAGAAGAATATTCCATGTTCTGCTTGGAAAAAATATATTTGCTGAAATTACGAGGATGTCCAGTAAACCTAAGAATATAGCAAACTTATTACACACTTTACCTTCAAAATGAAATGGGCATAATCATCCATATCAAATTACTAACGTGGCTAGACTTTCCCTTTGGGAAGATTTCAGAATTCAAAATTCAGAAGAGTGTGTTCACATGAGCTATATTAGCATAACTATTGCAATAAAACCATAATAATAGGAGAATACCAATACATCTGCTTATCTAGTGAGCTTGCAAATAAGCTGTGCTAATGAGTGAGAAAGTACTATTCAAATGGAACAACGTAAGTGCTATTTCATACCGTGCCTTTTTTGTACCTCCGAGTATGCTAACATAAGGGAAGCAACTTAAAAACAAATCACAGCCATTTTAACTTGAGTGATGACATAGAGTCATTTCATTTTTCCTTTCAATGATAATGTGCTGTGTTCAGCAAGCAGGTTTATATTTCCATTTTAACTTTCCCCATTTTTTTTGTAGATACGAAGACAATTGAGGGGAAATCAGCCAGACTTGCAAGCTTCATGATTTTTGTTTAATTAACCAAGGCTTCTCCCATGTTTTTGAATAGATTGTTATTAATTTCAAGCCTTCTGGCAATATAAGGACTGGGGGCAAAATGGGGGAACAAAAAAAAAAAAATACAACCACAAGTAAACAGAGATCATGTATGTGTTTGGAACAAGATTTTCAGACTTGTTTTGGAAATATCAATGGAGAATCCACCATACCCCAGAGTTCCTAAGAACTTTCCCTTATATATTGATATTTAGCATCCAATCTGAATTTGTCTAGTTCCAGCTCTCAATCAGTAAATGTTTCAACATTTTTTACTGGATTAAAAAAAATTAAGTTATATACTGTAAATAAGTTATCATCTCAAGATTAAAATCTCTGATTGCATAGCATGTTCTCCATTCTACAAATTGTTTTAAATAATGAGAAAATAGATACTTCACAATAACCTTTTTCTACTGAGCACATTTTCTGATATTGTTATCACTAACACTGTTTTAGAAAGAAGATCTATTTGCCTCTTTACCTAAAACACTGAACGCACTTGAATTATCTCCATCTCGACAAAGGCGGGCAGCCAAAGATCATCATATATGCATATGCCACTGAATTGTTGCATATGCACTACACAAGAGATTCAGGTATCTGAGAATTTGATTGTGCCTATCAAGGACATTAAACTAGGCCACAACCTTGTTAGCATTCAACACTTCCACTTGCTCATAGGAACATCCTCAAGACTCGAGATCAAACAAACAAGATTCCACAGGCACACCATCAAAGCAGAGGTGTTTCTCACGACCACAAAGAAACTACCACGAGTGACATACTAATATTTTAAAGCACCTCTAACTACAATCAGAAATGTAATTTAAGACATCCACATTGTATTTTTATAAATATCATTTGAAAATTTTCATGAAAGTAGACAAGAAAAAAATGGAAACATTTCAAAGCAGAATATCTGAATATGAGAGTACTTAATTATGAAATGAAGCATAAACCAGATCAGGTTTAATTTACATAGGCCAAGCTTAGAAAGCCTTGAGAAAGCCTTAAAAAAGCCAAGTGGCAGCCTAGAAAAGTAGAACTAAATTCTAGGACACTTTTCAAGTGAATATTCTGCAAAAGCAAGCCACTGCTGCTCAGCAATGCAAGAGCTGATAAGGCAACAAGCCTATCCTTTCTTTTACTAATATCCACATTTCCCTCTTCCCTTTAAATCAAACTGCATTTATATCTTAACAGTCCTTCAGTGAGCTGCTTGATGCAACTCTACATATTACTATCACTGCCACTCAAAAGCTACAAGCTCCCCAACTGCAAACTACCTGATAAATGCTATCTAATGCTGAAAAAATTTACATTCTTTTGCATCGTAATAGAAACTTTTTTTTTTTTAATAAAGGATATTTAGAGTTGGATGACAGAATACAATAAAGTTTGCAGGCTTGCTGGGGTCTCTCCTAGTTTTCCTAAAACCTATAGCATAATTAATCTCTATAGATTAGACTTCAACTACATGTGAAATTGTGCCACCATCCTGTTAAAATGAGTCTTCTAAAGTGAAGAGTGATAGCAGAAGAACTCACTGCTGATTCAGTCTCCAATTAACCATTCTCCCAGTTGGTGCAGTAAGGAGCACTTCCAAGATATTCTTGTGAACTCCAGTATTTCTCAGGTGGGAGAGCTCTATGTAAAAAGAAATGACATGTTCTTAGGGCCTCAACCCCATAGTTTCCATATGAAGGGAAGTTCCCATTTGGAAATTTAAAGTACCAAGCTGGTGACTAATGTGTGTGGAACATATTGAAAACACTCCTGTAGATCAGGATTTCAAAAGCATTTTAAAAAGATGTCAGCTAACAAAATTGAACCACACAGGCACTAGTAAAAAGCAACATCAGTCCAAATAGTTTGTGGGCATTATTCTCAGGAAATACTACAAATGTTGCATATGCCAGGCATCCTGAAGCAGACTATGGCAGGCCTTGCAGCCTTTCCAGAGGATACAAACTATTTAGAAGCATTCATTAATCTTAATTGCCTTGTTTACTGGTTGCTCAATTCAGCACATAGTAAAACAAGTACCAGACCTCATCTTAGACCAAAAGCAAAGGATTGCCTGTGACAGTGTTTACAGACCCTCACTGATCTTCCTCTGCTCCTTCCGATCACCTTCAGCAATGCCTGCAGAGACGTACTTCTGCAAGACTTCTTGCAGAATACTTTCTGGTGAACATTAAGGTTTGTTCTACATAGACATTTACCTGTAAGAAGATTTATTAGGAATGCAGTTCCTCAGGATGTGAATCAAAATGTTCTTTCAGATATATCTGGAGCAACTAAAAGGCATTATTTCCAGTTGGAAGTTGAGTAACAGCTTTCTAAATTACTTCAGATTAGGTCTGTTTTTTATTCCAACTGCTTAAAGTGCCAGCAGCTGCTAAGTTTACTTTGGTGGATTACAGAGCACAACTATACAAAGATTAGCAGACAGTTTTGAAAAGGTAGCAGAGGACTGATGATCAGTCAGATGCAATAACTTTTTTGTCCAATACGTTGTTAAGTTCACAACAGAAGGTTTGAGGCAATGAAGCTGAGACTGGTTTCAGAAGATTAGAGCACCTCCCCAACCTGTACCATGAAGACAAATGTACTCAACTATCTTGGACAAAGATGTACATCTGTAGCCTAGTTGAAAGTAACTGTATTAGCACATCCTGCTATGCTAGCTTAAATTTATAATCACTGGACACTGTAGCCATCTGTACCATCTTTCTCTGTGACTTTATCATTGATGATATTCACTTGCCATACTGGAAGAGTATAGACTACCTGCCCACACCATTGCAACACATAACCTCACACAACACGTCTCTTGTCCTCATGTCATTCTAAACAAACCTGCCACAGGACCCTGAGTTTGAATACTGCTCTGATGAGTGTTGATGGGCTGGATGAGTTCTTGACATTATTTGGAGAGCAAAATGGATTTGCAACAGTACATTGAAATATGAGCTTAATAAAGAAAACAGCAATTGTGTGCCTGTAATTTCACTGATTACAAAACACAACTCACAGCTCTCCAAATTATAGTTTACAAAGATGGTATCCTGAATTTTTAAACAGTGTGATTCTAAGCATCCATTCACATGAAATGTTTCTCCACAGCAGAATATGAATTTTCTCAGTGTTTGTTTTACATAGCCTGAGAGAAGTTGCCCCATATTCTTAAAGAAAACAAACTTTTTTTTTTCACTAAAAGCCATGGTTTTTAGAATAATTCACTCTATGGGAAGCTGAAAGTGCCAGTTTTAGTCTGTCAGAACCATATCCTATTCTACCATGCTGGACTTACTCAGGACAATCTCATGAACCTGTTAAGTAAACAACAACAACAAAACAAATACTTGGTGCCATACAACAACATAAGTTTAGTAAAAGGATTCTCCAGTACTGAATTAAGGAGAAAGTAGCAGAGGAGTAACTGACAGTACATTTTGCCACAACAATAGTGGAGCTTATTCAAGGAATCCAAGCCTGTATGTCATTATGCAAAGCCTTAAATACATTATGTTCTAGAGTTAATGCATATCATTGTACAAGTAATGTTCTTCTACAAGTCAATTTGCTTGAGGAGACAAGGCAGCAGTATCAAGAAAGCTCTTCCGTATGTTTTATTTGAAACTGCAAGCTACAAACCAGAACAAACATGTGGGGTTCTGACAGTTAAAATACTTCTGTTGTTTTTAAAATCACACCCCTTTGGATAGATGAAAGCCCTTTCTCTGCCTGGAAAGATCTGTCACGATATACAGACTTATGTTCCATGCTTCACTCTGTCATCTATGGTGGCAGAATAAGTTACAAGGTGATATCTATCCAAAAAGCTTGGAAGTTATTAATACTTTGGCAGAAATACCCTTAAAGTATAATTTGTCTTATTAGTTTAAATAATTACTATGAATAAAGATTTTAGATTTTCTCCTCAGCATAATCCCATGATACTGAAAGACATGGTTGTCTTTTATTTTTACCTGCACTGTTCCTTCTTTCTTCCCAGGAGGAAAAAAAGAAAGAGAGAAAGAAAGACAAAACAAACAAACTTCAACGTATTTTTCTGCAAATAAAAAGAGAACAATTTTCCTTGTACTTCTCCCAGGGATCATGCTTATTCTCAGATAGCCATGAGTTAGAAATAGCCAGTTTCCTCCCACCTCAGCAAGAAGCTAGACTGAGCTGCTTGCAAGTACCTCTAGAAGAATCACATTTCAGTAAGCACCTTTTAATAATCTTTCTACCCATTTCTACTTTTTTCCTGGGCAATTCTCTTAATAGTTTCTACAGACTATTATGGAACCCTTTACCTGCATTAGTGACGTACTCTCCCCATTGGAGGAAGAAAGTAATTATTAAAATTACCAAGAAGAAATCATTTGTAGAGACTGTGTGTATCTGAAGAGTAGATTATCTCTATTTGATGACTTCTTGGTGTTAGATTTGTACTGTTATTTTTCTGAGCTCTAACATGAGGATAGGCAGAACAATTAAAAGCTTTTACCATCCAACATAAAACAGAGATCCTACTCGGTCTTCAAAACAACACTCACTTCTTAGTTGCACTGCTATACATGCAAAACATTCATGCACACCTATTTCAGGTAGAGGACATTAGTTAAAGGAAAGGAGGTACTTTCTTACAGGTCCAAAGTCCTACATTTTTATTTGTCTTTCAAGAGAAAACAAGAATTTGCCACCCCTATTCTCTTCAGCAGAATTTCTTATTAAAATCTGTTTTACTGTAATTCTTTGGACAATAAAGTTCTATTAAAATTAGATGCATTGTTTCAATTTTAAGACTTGCTCAGTTTCTAAGCTCAGTTCAATCCTTGGTCTTTCCACTGAAAAATTTTCTAGTTTTAAAAATATTTTATCATAGCTTTCTAAATAGATCCCCAAATTATACTTATTGCAACATGAAAACCAGGTATAAGATTTCAATAAAATATTCAAAACAACTTGGTAAATTACTCCATCCCAACCCATACTAGCAATCCAGTCAGCACAGCCATTCCAGTACCCATCTTCCTCAAGGCTCTCTTTGCTTCCTGTACAACCACTGCCCCCACCCATCTGCTTATTAAATGCGCTCATTAAGTCTTCATCTGTAGCTTCTTAACACAGCTCCTGCTACAATGGCATATCTAGTTCTTGTTCTAAAAAAACATAAGATTTTAATTTTCTGAGTCAGTCATCATTAATCCAAGCCAACAATTCAGCCAGAAGGAACAGCAGACATAGTGAAACCCAGAGTGTCAGTTACTAAAGCAACGTTTCAGAAATGCCTTGAAAGTTACAAAACAGGTAACAAAGATCTACTCTGCTTCACTCTATAACTTCTAAAAGCACCAAACATCTTTTTCCCACATGGTGGAATTCAATGACACACCTTTGCTTCATCCACACATCCGTGTCAGATACCAATATATCAGACTGTCCCTTTGCTGCCATCTGTCACACAGCAATGGAATATTGTTGGGACGGTTCAACCTCTACTGCCATACCATCAGCCTCTGGCACTTTAGGTTATCATAAAATAGGAGGCATTACTTTCAAAGCGGCCCTTGTACGTATGTGGTCATTTCCATAATGCAGAGTTCTTATGACAGAAAAAAAAAAAAAACAGAATGAATGAAATTCTGCATCTTGAAGTAATTCTGTTGTATACTAACTCACTTTCCACCTGCACTGTTTATGCAATCCATCCCATTTATGAAAAAAATTGAAAGACTAAAACTGCAGCAAAAATATATGTAAAAGGCAATCCCAGGCAATCAGTAAATTTAATGATACTAGTTACGTACAAAATAGACATTAGATAGAATTAATTAATATTCAGCGTATCTCACCATCAGATAGTCCTTCATTTCCTTTTCAGCACACACGTATTCATTTTGCTTTCTCTACCTGTTGCTTTATTAATTTGCAATGTAGTTTATCTCAGTTCAGCTATTGCATGAGAAGATTAACAAAGAGAACATGTGCAAATAAAGATACACAGCAGCCTATTTCACCTTTGTACTACTTTTACACACATTAGCATGTATCTATTAAGACTGAACAACTCCGCTCCCAAATATTTCCTCAGAGTTCTTTCCCTTTCCATCCATGTGAACTGTAAAGTTACCTGTTGCCCATCACCAGTCTAAGAAATAAAATTATTTTAATTACAAAATAGGAACTAAGCAACACTTCTGGCAGCACCATCAGAGGAAATGTGCCTGAAAAAGTGATTGGAAAACGTGGCTTAAATCCAACTTCTAACACTATTCAGAATGCAGCTCTCTCCTGCTTATCCAGGAAGTTAGACTAAATACTGGCTTTGATAGTCCACAATTGCACCTGCAGAGAAAATCTGTACACAAAAGCACACGTTATGACCATGATCGTGTGTCAGATTCATTTTTCATCAGTTTTCATGTATTTTCTCTGTATCAATCACACTTTTTGAAAAACTGAAGCCTTCCTCCCAGCTCTTCCATAAAGAAAGAAGCCCTCTTAGACATCCCTCATTTTCAGATGATGTGATGTGTGATGTATGGCCCTGTTGTGAACATCCCAGATTACCTCAAAAATACATTACAATAGACAGAACATGAATGACAGCAATCTTGCAGTCAGCACACGTAGAGGAAAAGGAAGATGGAGAAGACAAAGAAATAGCAGTAAGTCAGAGTGTTCTGGCTTTCCTGGATTTCTATATAATATCAGGTACATCAAAATTGATATTGCAGTGGAATCTGATAGAGGTTGAGTCAGTTTTTTTAATGCACTTTTAGAACTTATTGTTTCATTTTCCAGGCAACATTACACATAGTAGATCTGTAAAAGATCTTGAAAAGGCTAAATTGGAATTAGCTGATAGACCAGACTTCCTCAGATCAAAACAAAATTCAAACACACACTGTTTCTGGGGAGGAGCAAAGATCAGAGGCAATGACATTCTGTGTATTATTTCCTCTTAGCAGGGAGATGGGGACATTCCAGTCAGTGTTTACATATCCTTCATATTAGTGCTAATGAGCTCTAGGAGAATCTCTGGAGGAGAAAGTAGACCTTTTAATTTTCTTTTGTTCAACTATAAGATTTTAAGAAAAGCACTGGACTTCTTCAGTAATCAAATATTTAAACATTGGAGTGCAGAGATTTTTAATAGGTTACTTTATGGATTTACATTTTGTTAAATAGCAAATAGTTCTGTATGTGGTAAGGCACAGTAGTCACCTGTGGATAGTAACAAATAGTATCTATTAATTTCAAACAACATCTACTTAAATGTGAATAATTAAATTATACATAAGAGAATTGTAGATAATATACACTGAGGCACTACTCTTGACCTTTTAGATGAATAGGATTTGCTCATAGTGAAATCTGTGAGATCAAGCACGATTAATTAAATTGGCTACTTACAAGACTTCAAAGGAGGAAAGAGTCAAGTGTATTTAAAACATTATATATAACATATATACAGTTATCTCTGAAGCATTTATATAGTTGTTATGATCTTGCAAAAATGCACAATTTCCTTTTCTCTTCCGTGTAGACATTTATTACTCGGGCTGTCACAGCTATGTATTTTGTCATATCTACCACACAAGTATTTATTTAGTTGGAAAGGCCAAATACTGCTTTAAAATCAATTGTACAGTACCTCAGCTATTCCTATGGATACCACAGGGTGGGAGTGGCTCAGCATATCTGAACATCTTGCCCATCTTTTTTTTATCCCCTCCCGCACATTGACCATTTCCAGATAGCGCCCTAGGAGATGCCTCAACAAATAAAATTGAGAAGAGCCTGACATACAGACCTGTGCTCCCATCAAAGTCTGGCTCACAGCCCCTACTAGCCAGAAAACCCCACAGGAAAAAGCATTGGTGACATCTCTGTATAACACTGCTTAGCCCCTCACTCAGAACTTTGCCTAAAGCTGACAGCTCCAATTGTGCAAAAAGAAAATATTTTATAACCAAAAATCTTATCAGAGGCAGTGTTAGCTTTGCATGCAGAAGGCTAAGAAAGATATTTAGAGTGACAATAGAGTGACAGTTAAGTATAAAATAAAGATCATGAGTGGAAAAAAGAATGAATTTACGTATCTTGTAATGTAAGAAACAGATTCATTGTGGTATCATGACTCAAAGGACCAGGCATATCTTCTGCTGCACAGAGTTAGAGATGGTTATTTTAAATAGGAGAGAGCAAGAAGCCTAGAACAACAATAACAGAATTGCATAACATGATATAAAACAGCTACAATTCAAAAAATGAACCACGTGTCACCAAGGTTACTTAAAGAACCTCAGCCACTGATAACTTTCAAATTTCTGCAAAAATCTCCATCACAGAACAAACTACCAGCAAATGATCTGTGCAGAAATCCTGACTCAACATCTCAGAACCTCAGCAGCATCTCCTCTAGCTCATTTCCTTCCTTATTATTTATTAACATAGTACATGCACGCACACACACACACAAAAACAAATACATGGGTCTGATTTGATTGCTCTTATATGCAAAATTCCACAGAACTAACGAGAACAAAGATAGGAATGTGTTCCTGCTAGTAAGCCTTTCTGTCTCCTCATCTCTCCTGTAACAGACTGTCTTAGAATCATTAAGGTGGGAAAAGATCACTAAGATCATCTAGTCTAACCATCCACCTACCACCAATATTGCCAGTGTCACCCATTTCACACATCCTGAACCACTCTGTTTCTGTACTAGATAGGAAAACATGAATGATTGCATGGTTGAAATTTCTGGTTACACTAACTTGCTTACAGAGAAGTCCATAGTACTAGCAAGAGCCATGCAGAGAAATAAAAACCATTTAATTTGCAAGTCTAAAAACAACGACAACAAAAAGCTGGTCCCTAAGAAAAAAAGTTCACTGGAGATTAACCTCAGTTTAACTAATGAAATTTTGCTGGTTAACCTTTGCAGAGGAAAGTCTTAAATTTAGGATTTCGTTTCTTTAAGAATCGATCCATAGGTCCTGGAAGTTGATTATAAAAATATTCTTTTAATAACATTACATGTATTGCTTCAGTCACTGAAGGTCACCTGACTGTGCAATATAATCAGAAATGCAGGTGCAGTACTTCCAAATACACCACTCTTTGCCCTAAGTCTCATCTGCTGGTAGCTGTTCAGCCTGGAAAAGAGAAGTTTGAGAGGAGATCTTATTAGTGCTTATAAATATCTAATGGGCAGGAGTGAAGGAGATGGGTCAGGATCTTTCCAGTTGTGCCCAGTGAAAGGAAAAGGGGAAACAGGCACAAACTGGATGGAATATTGGAAGTTCCATATGAATATGAGGAAAAACTTCTCTGAAAGTGACTGAACCTTAAAGCAAGCTGCCCAGACAGGTTATGGATATTCAAAACCTGCCCAGACACTTTCTTGTTCAATCCACTCTAGGGAATCTGCTTTAGCAGGAGGATAGGACTGAATGACCTCCAGAGATCCCTTCCAATACTTGAATTAACCCCTTAGATGGTTTCTGCTCTAAATCAGATATAAATTTTATCTGAACAGCACATACCCTTTTTTGCATCAGTCATTTGCCAAATGAATTCTTTACACATAAGTTTCTTACAGAGTAATAACGAAGTAATGATGTTTCAGGAAACTGATATTCCAGCTACTCAAAAATATTTTGCCATTGAAAGCATCTCTAGATTCATGGCTAAAACAGGTCCCTTGAATTTCCTTCCTGGAATACCCAGAGGACCAACATCTTACACAGAGCTGTCTAACACCTCAGGTTTTCCAAGGGTTTAAGACTTCACAATTTTGGCATTTTTCTGTATTTTCTGTCTAAAATTCCTCTTCTTTGCAAACAGGGTTGTGGCATGCAGCCAGTTCCTTGCCTGAGGCTCTCACCAGGAGTATCTGAAGCACTGACAAGAAATATCTGGCTCTTCACAGCAGATAGACAAAGATAGAATTCCCAGACCTCTGTATCACATCGATCTCATCTTACACATTGCCATATACTCCAAAAAGTATACACAGGTGAGAAAAATGCAGTTGCTGAATCAGAAGGCTTGTGGTGCTTCTGCAAGTACCCTCCAGGACACAGCTGTTCTTATCTGGCTGACATTGAGGAGAAAAAAGCTAAAATGGATAACAGCCTTCAGCAGGACTGCTGCTGGCAATGGAGGAGGGAGGATGGCACACATATAAAGGTGGAATTATAAGATTAGTTGTACAAGAGATCTGGAGTCACGTCCCACATTATGTAGCTATCCCGCAGCAAGAATGCAAACTGATCAGGAAGAAAAGCAGATAAGTGACACAATTGTATAACCAAAAATTGTACAGGGCTTACAGGCTCACACTATGTATGAAAAGATTTAATGTACAAATCTGAACAAGCGATAATGACTGCTGTAAACATATGTGCTAAAGAACAAGAAAGAGTTCAGAGATCAGTTCGTGTGATACTCTTAAGCATATAGAGCTGTGTTGCTAGTGATACAGACACCCTTCAGACCAAGAAGAGCACAATCAGGATTCATACAAGAAACAAACAGTACCACAAGATTTGCCTGGAGTAAGAGTCTTCATATGAGGGATGCTCCAAAAGTAATGCCTCCTATTTAATTATGTTGGCATTGGAGGCTGATGTTGATGGTATAACAGTAGAGGTCTCTTCCCACCAATATTCCATTACATTTTGTTACTGTGTGATCAATGGCAGCAGAGGGGCAGGCTGACAAAATGGCATCTGACATGGATGTGCAGATGAAGCAAAGGTGTGTCACTCAGTTTCTCCATGTAGGAAAAATAGAATCCACTGACTTTCATCAGCACTTGCTGAATGTTTCTGGAGAACAAACAGTGGAAGTGAACACAGCAAGGCAGTGGGTGCATTTCAGTAGTGGTGACAGCAATGTGAAAGAGAAGTCAGACAGCCATGTAGATTTTTACAAGTGTGGCATGCGGGCTCTTATTCATTGCTGGAGAAAAATCATAGCTCATGGTGGTAACCACGTTAAGAAATGACATTTTGCAGTGGAGGATTTGCTCTATCAAACAGCATTATTGCGCTCTCTGTATCGGGTAGAGTTTTCATGAAAATAAATAGGAGGCATTACTTTGAATGACATACTACTGTGGAACTACATATCCGTCTGTACAGTATTACCTATATTGAAATTTCCTTACAATACATCACTTAGAAGGTAATGCCATAAATTCTTTCCATTTCTAGAGGGAAGTGCTACTTAAATGATGTAGCACTGTAATAGTATAGAATTGTTCCTGTACAGGACTACTTAGTAATAAAAAACTCTAATTCCCACTATTATCTATCTTATGTGGTAAAATAAATACATAATCCAGCAGAAGCCTCATATCATAAGAAGTCTAACTCAAGCTGATTTGATGCACTTTAATGGTTCTGTACATGTTTGAATAGAAAATAGCCTGAAAAACAATAATAACTTTATTAGCACTTGGTAAGATCTTGCTTGTAGGACACAACTGCTGTGTCATTGGACAACAGACTTGGAGCTGAAACTCCTTGCTAACATACTTAGAAGAAGCTATTAAATAAGCCATGCTGGCAGTCTGCATGTTCATTTTCATCAATTATGTGTTTCCTTTTTAGTATTTTTAGATCTAGTTTACTCAGGATGACAACACAGAACATACATTTAGATGCAACATAATTAACTGAAGACATGCTGTTGTGCAAGAAGGATGTCAGTTGACCTAGGTTTAACATCTCTTGCCACTGAAGGCTAAATTAGTTCTGTGAAAATTGTTGAAGGCACAGAATTGTAATCACGACTGCCTGGGAAATTAGGCAGACATCCTCCACAACTTCACAGGAATTTATAAAAAGTATGCTACAATTTCGCATAACTGACCAGCAATACAAAAAAAAAATAGACGTTTTCAAATAATTATCAAGCAGAATCACTTTTTTTCCTTTAAATGAATGAAGCCTACATTGTTCTTCATCCTAAAATGGTCTTAAGCTCACCTAAACTCTTCATATATTTTCTTTATAACAATCATATATCTATGATGTTGATGGGATTTAAGCAAGACCTGAATCATTTCAAATCTGAAAAAAAAAAAAAAAAAAAAAAGTCTTCAAGTTCTGCTTTCTTCAACTACATGACTTAAATTAAGTGACATCACACCCTCCCTAGAAACGATACCAAAGTAGACAAGGGCAGAAGGAAAGGAAGTCAAACAGTGGATAAATTCCGGAAGCAAATTTGAAGCTCCAAATATCTTAGGCAGCAACTTCCTTGAGAATATAGCACAGTGAGGAGATGGCCTTCGTACCACAGCCTGGTGTGCCTCTTCACCCACACAGTGCCTTGAGATGACAGAGCATTGAACACTGGCCTAAGCCACTGAGGAGCCCAGAACTCTAGTCCGAGACTAAAATTTTGAGCAAGGTACAAATCTGTTGGCACAAAATTTTAGCTGCTTCCCTAGAGTTTTGATGCGGTTTAATTTCACAGACGTAGCTGACTTCAAAAGCTCAGTATTCAAAAGTTTTTAAAAAATGAGGTTTAGATTCTGGTCATATTAAACCATTATGCCAGAAACCCATTTTGTAAATTCTTACAACTATCCCTCAGTCACTTCAGTGTGCACATACTGTCCACTTCTGCTAGGGAAATTGTCATTCCCTTCTACAGATATAAAACAGAAGCACAGAGTGATGTAGAAACTTGATGTAGTAACAAAATAACCTTTGCAAACATGCCAGAGAGTCACTTAAACACAAGGTTCCTTCTCCACAGCCCTGTTGCCTTGTTCCTGAGCATGATTATGAATGGAGATGAAGTACCACTGCTAAATTGAGGTTGCATCTTCATTTTTAATCTTTTTAATTTATTAATAATTTTTTTAATAATTACTTTATGTTAATTTACAACTTATTCATTGTAATTTACCCCCATGATACTCTCAATAATATATAATAAGCACACTTCAACACACTTAACAATTCTTTTGTTTCTGTCACATTATGTTCCTTCACTACAGAAATAAGTCAACTCGTGGTACTCAAAACAGAAAAACCCAGCAAGCACACCAGGCCCTATTGTACAGATCTGCTGAAGTCACAGAGTGTCTTAGAGAGGCCTATTATTAACAATTAGCCACTTATTGTAAATTCTAGCTGACACATCTCATTAAATATAGGCCAAAACAGACTTTGGTGATCGAACCTCATTTTTAATAGCTTCTCTCAGTGTTCTGCCAATTGTTGTCAGGAAGCTGAAAATTACTCCTGCCACTAGGATGCCCACTTTATTCTTGCTGACTGCTGAGAAATTTCAAAAGGTTGGCCTGCCTCCTCTGTGCCTGATAAAGAGTAAAAACCAACCATGTGCTCATGATGGCAATAGGCTTTTAAAAACCTCTCAGCAGTCAGCATGAAGGGAAGAGGAGTAGGGGGTAAAAGAAAAAAATATTTCCCATTGTTGTTTCTTCTACATAAGAGCCTAGAGTGGTTTATGACATTGACTGCCTCCTTCTAACACCCAATTTAATGCAAAGAAGTGGGAACGAACAGCTGGCCTAGTATCCAGAAGCTAAATGGCAATTTATTGTTGAAATGCCTGCAATTACAGTCCACCTTCACAACCACCCCCCAAAAAAGTAATTTTTTCATAAATCTCAAACTTAGCCACATATGTTTTTTAGACCTACTTTTCTTCTTACTTTTTTTTTTTTCTTTTTACCTTCCCTTCCCCAGGCAAGTTTCCCACAGAGAGCAGAGATTCTGGCTACATTCAAGTGGAAACAACTTCAGGGAAGTCTAACTAAAACTAGTGGAGTCCTCTGTGGATATCCTAAAGTCTCACTACAAAAACAATTTTAGTTCCAGTAATCTCTTCAGTTTAAATGCTTTCCACCTCTCCAGTACAGCATTATTGTCTCATCTGCGAAACTTTCCAAATAAACTTATAAGTCAAAATATTAACACTTACGAATCAAACACCAACTTATTGCTACTTTTACTGAATCAGTTAACAATCAGTGAGGATTGCATGAAAACTTACTTAAAAGACTGATAAGCGCAAGAGTGAGCCAACAATGCTAAATTGAGGAAGCACCTAATTTGAGTTCCCTGGTTTAGTGCTGGAACAGTTTCAGCAATTACTTTGTAGGCTACCCTTCAACTGTTCTTATGGCATTGCAGAATATAATATTTAATTTATTTAAAAAAAAAAAATCAGTTCCTAGACTCACTATATAGTCAGACTACTATACTTCAGTTGTCAAGATTCTAGATTTCCTTCTTTTACTTTACTTTTTTTTTTTTTTTTTTTTATGAAAAAATACTTGCAGAATCATCACAGAATCATAGAACGGCCTCCGTTGAAAAGGACCTCAAAGATCATCTCATTTCAACCCCCTGCGATGCGCAGGGACACCAACCACCAGAACAGGCTGCCCAGAGCCACATCCAGCCTGGCCTTGAATGCATCCATAGCCAAGAGCCTCCTTTATCATGAGCACAGATAAAAATAGGGTTCATATGATAACTCAGGTTGGAAATCACCTTGTCAGATGAGCAACAACCCAACACTCCTGGTCAAAGCAGGATCAACTAGGATCTCACATCAGGTTGTTAAGACTTTTTTCCAGGCTGGTTTTGCAAAACTCCAGGAATCTGCACAATGTAGGACTGCACAGTCCTTGTGGGCAACCTGTTCCAGTGCTTGACTGTCTTCAAAGGAAAAGGTTTTTCCTAAAATACAGTCAGAATCTCACTGTTTCAGCTTTCAATTTAAGAAGATGTGTGTCATCCATCCAAAACAAGATAGAAGAAATTACAAATCCACTGACTGAAATAGAGGGCAATAGCTATGATTACGTTCAACTTATAAAACACAATAATAAAGTCCCAGCATCCTCTGCTTTTCATTTTCTGCAGTTTGTAATAAAGGTCTGCATAAACCACTAACTAAAACAGACCAATAACTTACTGTTCCCTATCCAATTTCTCTTCCAAATGTGCTATTCTGACTCATTTCACAAATGCAATTAGTGAGCACAGCTTCTTTAGATCACACTTCATCCCATGATCAAGAAAACACTTCCAAGAAGCACCAAAATTCTTACGGATCTCTGAAAATCAAATTGAAACACAAAAATGAATGCAATAATAAATGTGTTTTTTCCAGTTAGGATGCTATCACTTAAAGAAAAAAAAAATCTTCAGAGAGAAAATGAAATTTACTCATTTGCCAACCAGTTCTCAAAAAAGAGAACTTAGGACAAAAGCTCCAGATGTCTTCTGTGTTTCCTTCATAGGTATTCAGGTGTGAAATTAGAGCCTCTGAGCCAGATCCCCATAGCCTTGATTCACCCAAGACCTTTTAATGATGTGTTTAACGAGATAAATGTGACCTTCTCATGGAAAACTTACTTCACAATCATTCTTCAGCAATCTAATGGAACTATCTTCCCTATCTAAACAGAAAAGTGTCTCAGGAAATCTGCAATAGAGGTTGGTGATTTCAGCATTTCTAAAATCTATTCTGGGATCCATCTCTCATATCTCCTGCCTTTTAATTGACATATTGGTTTCACAGTTCAAAAACTATCTTCATTTCTTGTTCAACTTTAAGACAGCCACAAGTCATTTCTGTCAAGAGGTGCACTTCTAGCAGAAAAAAAATACAGTGTTAAATCAGTTTCTTGTAATGAAACTTGAAGACAACATTGTGTTTGGTTCTCACAACCAGCAAAGATGCATTCAGTCACACAGCATTCTAATGTCCTACCAATGCAAGATGTTCTTTACTTTTCTTGTAATACTTTTTCTATACCCTCCATGTTCCAAAACATAAAATGACCTAAAGAGCTTTTTTCCTCTTTTCTTCAGCAATATACACTGCAAGGAAAAACGAATCCTTCAATTTGTCTCTGCCTTTATAACAAGGGTCCTGCACCCTGTCTGCTGTGAGTAATCATCACTACCAATAGCTTCCTTTCATGCATCTGCGCAGAAGGCAATTCTAGGCTGCAGAGAAGGTAACAAAGGGCAACATGCTCAAGCAGCTGAGGAACCCCAACACTCTGCCTTACAAGGAATGAAAGGAAGGAAAAAAATAATAGTGTAAACGCAGTATTATTCCTTATATTTAGTTGAATTCTCAAAAATAAGGCTTCTGAGATGGACCAAGATTTTTTTTTAAATGTTTCTTTAAGAAAAACTGTTCCAACTGGAAAACATACCTGGACATTCTACCATATGGAAAGATTCTCAAATTCTCCAATCTGATTCACATGGTTAATTTAGATAATTAACTAAAGCTGTTCAAAGGGAGGGCAAACAGGAAACATGAGAAAAGGAAGCCGAGCACATTTTCACGTGTATAGCAACTACTCCATGCTTCCTACAATCACCGAAGGAGACATTATAGCAATGATGATCAGGGTAAAAGATGAGTGGAGCTCAGGGGATGGAAGAAACCTGCTACTCCAACTTCATGGTGAGCTTTGGAAGAGAGGGAAGACCACACAGTACTTCCTGTAACATCAGAGATGGCTCCCTTATCTCTCTGAAGATCTCTATGTGAGCTGAAGTAACTCACCACTATGCCCCTCAGACCAATCAGGAACATGGCTGAGGAGGGATAGCATTCTCTCTTAAAGAACACAGGCCGTATTTGCTATTATTATTTTATTTTTAAGGAGCCATTCATTGCCTCAAACTGACTTCCTGGCCTCAGTTATCAAACAGTCAATAACTGCCGCTGGAGAAGAACTGGTTGCCATCCACAGTCTACAGGAAGCCTTAAAGGCAAAGAGCAATTGCTGCACTGAATTTGAAAGTAAGAACTCTAAATGACTATATCCTGTTCTTATTGGCATGATGGTTGGGTTCAGGCCAAGCTGCTGGAATTGTAAGGATCTTTGAACCAAGCACTAACCAACAGAAATCATGCACAATACTGTTTTCTTCAGTATTAAAAAGGTCTTACTGAGGCTTGCATTCTATCAGCGGAACCATATATGCAGTATTGTTCTCCAAACAAGGAAGTGAACTAAGGCGTCTAATTTCTTGACTAACTTCTTATAAAGAATGAGATCGGTGCCAAAAAGCAATCACTAGATTCCCCAGTCAAACAAAACACTTAAGGTTGTGATTAGAATCAGTCATTTGTGTTTAAAGTAATTAATGTGTTGCTGGATGAGGGCCCAGTGACCTCTTTTTTGGACAATACTCTAGCTAAATCCAATAAATGAATGGTCATTCTTGCAAACTGGAAGTTTATTTAATGATAAGCTTTAAAATCCTGTTTTTGGCTATTGAAATAAGCCAGCAATTAAGCTATGAAGACTAGGGGGCTAGAATGTGGTTGGTTTTTCATGCTTTCTTGTTGGCATTTGGATGCTGCAAATATTTCAGTATGTGACTAGAATTGTCATTCCACATTAGTATTGAGCTCCAAACCTTAGCTAAGGCAGATTCTGAGAACCACATGCATAGTAAAATCAATGATTTATCTGAATACTGCAATTTCTCTGGCAATACCACTTGTCACAGTCTTATTCTGGTGATGAGTTACTGTTTTCATGTATTGTATTTGTCAATAAAAACTAAGGCATTCTGGCGATTTCTTTAGATTTTGTTATGAAAATAATAGCACTTAGTAACAGCAGTGGGGAACAAATAGTCTCACTCAACTTCAAAAAAGGATCATATTTACCTTTTAAAATTTGACACAAAGTTAGTTTCCTTTATAAATATGAAAAACAGCATTCAAAGTGCTGAACAATTAAGCTCTTTTTTTATAAACAAAGATGCTGTCAGATTCATTGTGTCCACAACAATTATATAATTTAAGATCTTTTCTGCAAAAATGACCTATGCAATTTTCCTTACACTTATTTCTTAAAAGCTTTTCATCATCCTTCTTTCATATTCTACTTAACTATAGCTTGCACTGATAATATATACATTGTAAAACATTATAATATATAAACCTGTGTTTATTTCAGCCACATTTTGTCTAAAATCTTCAATGACATCACAACCAATTGCATTACTTTCAACATAAAGGCTGTTGCTTAAACTGATTTTTTAAATAAAAGCTTAGCCAAATTTGACAAGTTTTCCTATCTACTAGGATTAGCCAGTACAAGCTGCTATTGCCATCCTCACACAAAATAGGTTTTCAATTTTGTAGGATCATCTCAACTCTGTAGTTATCACAAGATACAGTAATAAGCAGTATCATAAGTCTTCAAAATTTAACTCTGCATTTTTAAAGCAACATAGCACTTCAGTCCTAAGAAACTGTATTGTATTGAGGCATTTATAAAGACAGTTTGGCTAAAATAATGTCCAAGATAAAAGAAAAAAAAAATTAGTAGCATCCAGTAACTGTCAATGAAAAAAATCTATCAGCCTTTAAAAAAAAAAAGTTTGAAAGAAAAATATCACTTCCCTGTGTTCACAAGGGACATAACTAAAATTCATCTCTTATAGAAGGATGTTTCAGTTTGATTAGGTTTTTTATTATTATTATTAGCTCCCTGTTAGAACAGGCACATATAGAATTTTTCTCACTGCTAGATGAAAGCAAGTTCAAAGTCAAATTTAACTTTGCATCTATCTTTCAAGATCTACTATGCATAACACACACTAAAAGCTTCACCTAGCTTGGCCTCATTATATCTTCCTTAATTGACTCTTAATAAAAAGACTGTGTTCCAGTGTGATGTATATTAATTGGTTTTCAAGAACAGAGCCTTGAAGCAGTATAGATATCTCAATTAAGGATGCATTGCGACATAAATACAAAATTTAAGCCTCTTCTGATTTCCAAAAGATTGACTCACAGCTTGAACTAATGCACCAGGTTTCTAGATCTATTTTATATCTATGCAGGAAGGCAAAAGTATTTCTATAGTAGATTGATTTAATGCTGCTGAAGACTAAAGTAGGACTACATTCTGAGTGTATGAAAGGCTGTCACAGGCGGAAAGCTTAATTTATCAATTTGCCAGTTTCTCAGGGGAGGCCATTAATGACACCAGCATGAGACTGCCTTTTAGTAGGATTCATTGGACTTATTTTCCTAACCTAAAAAAAATTATGACTTCTCCCCCATAAAATATCAGATCTTTCAGACATGCACAAGGATGACAGGAAATGCAGCTCAAAGAAGAGAGCTCTATCTGTTCATTTTGTATTTTCCTGCTTATATTCAGAACTCAAAGTGCCATAAAGACAGCATATTTTAAAAAAAATCCTACACCACTTTGTATAGTCACTTTGCACATAATAAGAAATTGTGTCTTTTAAACAGCATGGCTTTTCTTAAACCTTCAGATGCATAAGCAGAAGAACTCAGTGGTAACATATCATGAACGACTCAGTAACCACTCTCTGTAAGTATCATGGAGCATTTGAGTTACTACTATTTAACTCAGTTTAAGCTTCTTATAATAAAATAACAGCCTTCAGTGCCAACACAGGACGCCTTTAAGGTAATTACAGAAATTTGTGCAGCATGACCAGAAGAAAAACTTCAGTTACATATACAGCTCCATCCCATAAAAACACTTTAAATACACCTAAGTCCCAGTCCCACTCATTCACATAAATTTTAGGCTTATCTGCATTTCCAGTAGTCAGAAATATGAAATAACTAAACCTATATAAAGCATATATGACCTTCGCAAATAGTCACCATCAGTCCTGTTCCACCACAAAGGCTATTAATGCATACAATGAAGCATACAGTCTGAGATGATACTTCATAATGATTTACATGTAGCTTTCTGCCTTTCAATATTTATAGAGGTATTTTATCATCATCAGAATTTGTAGCTTGTTGAATAGGCATAGTTGTTATTAAAGCATCAAGTTTGCTGTACTAGATTCTAACAGAGCTGCAGTTCCCAACGAAAATGGGGAAGAGCATGAGAGCTGAGCCTCCTTTCAAGTATACCAAAGGAAGCTCTGTTTGGCTTTATACACCCACAGATAAATCAAGTTTCTCAATCTCATCTCTGGCAGATTGGTCAATAAGCAGAGGCAAGCCATGCTACTGTGCTTTTACTGTCCTTGTCATTACTGTTGAAGCCGTATCTTGAGTAGTGTGTTCAGCTTTGTGCCCACCACTATGAGACAGGGAAGACATAATCACTTTCTACAAGTACGTAAATGGAGGTTGTATCGAGCTGGGGTCAGTCTCTTCTCCAAGGAAATTAGCAGCAGGATAGGAGGCAATGTAGTTTGCATCAGGGATGATTCAAGTTGGACATGAAGAAAAATTTCCCAGGAAAGTTGTGGAGCTATCAACCCTGGAGGCTTCAAGAAATATGTAGATGTGGAACGTGAAACGTGGTTTAGTTGGCATGGTGGTGATGGGTTGATAGCTGTACTAGATAATCTTAGAGGTCTTTTCTGATCTCAGTGATACTAAGTGAGATTCTATGATTCTGTGCTGGCAAGCTTGCACTAGCTTCTCTCCTATCCTATGACCCCCCACATTTGGTCTTGCAACATGTTCAGAGAAAGTCTGAGAACGACTCACTGGAAGAAGAGAAAGCTAACATTTGCTTGCAAAGGCAGAAGGGCTGACAAGGAAAAAAGACAATAGTGCAGGTCCTGGGATTTCACCCTCTGCTCAGGTGATGTGATGAAATGAAGTAACACACCCACATTTAAATTCTTTGTGCTTTCAAAGAATTTGATGTGTTCTCCCAGCTGTGGTTACGTCTGTGAAAGAGGAAAGGAAGGGATATTGTCATCTGTGAGATAACAATCGTCTTTTACCAGGAAACTCACCAGTGTTTTTAATCACAATTTTTCTGTTTAGCCTGTGGGAAGAGATGACCTAAGAATGTTTGCCCCTGGAATATTAAAACCTTACCACAGGAACTGAAGATAAATAAAATACTGAGGGCAGTGGAAAGCCTTCCAACACCTTCCTGTTCACTTAACAGCTATAACAGCAATTAACTATCCTTCTTCAACCTATCAAGGCAGACTGCAGCAATCACTGAGAGAAAACTCGTGGGACTGAAGTGCCACACCAGCATAGACAGAAACACCAACGTACAGAAGACACTTGTTACCAGAACACAAACACCCCTGAACAACAACATCGCAACAACAGCCACTCCTTGAGACTCCAAGCTCTTCCACTGGTAAACAAAGAAAATTCCAACCTCAAAACTTAAGACATTGAATAACAGACTCAAAGCCACTGCAGCCCATTAATCAGTGGCATTTCAATGACATCCACCCAAATATCCGCAAGATTAGAAACTAACACTGCAGAGCAATCTTTGAATACTCTGACACTGACACACCACTGAATGTGTGCTATTTACACGTCATTGGAACACACTAAAACCTAAAGTAGTCAGGAGAACTAATTTTTTTTTTCCTCTCAGGGAAAGTCAAGGTTTTCCATCCTCCCTAATGGTCTCTGCGTGTCTCACTCACTGCGATCCTTAGACTGTGAACAAGAGAATTAGGGAACTATAAACCCTGAGAGTGTGCATAGCATTCTGAATAGGAATTCCATTTATTCTTATAACGCCTCATTTTTTCTCTATTGTGAAGACAGACCTGTGTTTCTGAGAGATAATACAGATCCTATAGCCTCAAGAAGCTGGATTTTTTTCCCCATAAAAAGACTGAAGACAATACCTATTACTATTCCAGCTTTACAGATATGGAAACAAATTTCTAAGGCAACTAATCTCTCCTCTTTGTATTCCATCTTTACAGGAGTGTTCTGATTCTCAGATGTGGATAGAAGTCAGAGTTCATTTTGAAATCAGTGAAATTTGTGCGATCTTTATAGCGCTTGAGCTGAAATCTGCATATGAAGACTTGCAGCCCAGTCTTAAAGACCCCACTTGGAATCAGGGTCCAAATGGTAGTCTCTGATTTATATTCTCTGATTTTTATTCTGCCCCTTCCCTTCGGATGTTTCAACAGCTTATGGAGCTGTTCTCCACGTGATCTGGATCAACCTCAGTTTAATCATTCAGGCACTTTTGTGACTTCTCCAGTGGCACTGGTAGCCAAACCTGTTTTTAACTATACTGAATTAATCTTGGCTTTTCTCAAAAAAAATCAGAAGATGCATGAATAGAGTCTCCAGACGCAGAATATTAGACTTAGAGAGCTGTGATCTGTAGGGAACTAGTGAGAAAGTACTTGGCCTTCATGATCCATTTGATTAAGTCATATGATTTAAGGTCTCTACAAGACTTACCACATGCTCCTTTTTCTCCAGAACTGGAAGCTAAATTCTCTTGTAAACCTATTTTCCTTCACAGTGCTTTAACCTTGTAAACCCAAAAGTTGATGAGAATTCACTGAGTAGAAAGAAGAGCAGAGGGAGAGGTCAGCTTCTCATCCAGTATCACACCACCAATTTCAAAAGCATTAAGATTAGCTCCTGATGGCTATAGCTCCTGTCTAAATCATAAAGAATCTCCCATAAACACATAATCTGTAAAACATTCTGAGGATTTGATAGGGACATTCCCGCAGAGGCTCACACTCCTTCTGAATGCAAGGTGAACATAAGTGTCAAGTTATGTTTGAAGAAGTATACAGCATTTCCATGTCCCCTCTTTCTTAGCAGCCATTTAATCCCACTCTTCCTTTTGCAAACCATGAAAGACAAAAGAAAGAAAGGAAAAAAAGCCTCTTTTGCAAGCTAACTAGCAAATGTAAATTTAAGCCCTATTTGCCCAGTACAGAATGTGTCTGAATTCCATCTATATCATACGGCTACATGCCAATTACTTTAATTAGGATGAGATCTAAGAATTACAAGAGAAAATTCATAGAGTAATTAAGAAATATTTTTTCCTCTTCAGTGCTCTACTTTCTTCTTTCCCTTTGCTTACTTCCCTGTTTCTCCAAGCCAACTCCCTTTCTCCATTCAGGGAGTTTCTGTTTCTGATTATTTAGCCATTTTGGCACCAGAATTGTTTTACTTTCACCTTGAGGCATGCAGGCAAGCCAAAAAGCTGTTTGCGTCTAGTGCTTCCAAGACAAGGTGTAAAAAAAGTAAAGAAATAAAAGCGTAAGGACTTATGCTGATTTAGAGCACAGTTGGGTGCAGTGTGGCACAACGCTTTGTAGAGCATCCTATTACAAAGTAATGGCAAATTCTGCCAAGAAATGCCACCGTTCATTGCTCAGGGAGCTGGGTAATCTCACACAAATGCAACAAATGTACTCAACAATGAAGGAAAGACTGATTGGGTTGCACAGACATACAGCAGGACCAGTAATCAGCATAATAATACTGAATGAAACAATGAAATGAGTGCTGTCTTAACAATACCAGCAGAAGTCATACAGCTGTCAAGATTTGTTCAACATTAATTTTCATTTCAAGAGCTATCCAGAATCAATCGGCTTTAGAGTTCAGAACCAACTCACTACACCAACTGAGGCAGCTTTTAATAAATATGCCACATAGTATATATATAAAATACTGCTTTTCCCCACATTTGACACGTTGAACCAGAACACATCAGACTAAGTCTGGACAAATTCCCACGCAAAATTCTTTGGCTGTAACAAAATGCCTTCTGGGAGTTTCACAAAAACTCATCACACAACTGGTTCTTAAGTAGCAGGACTTTACTCTCTTCCTTTTGAAGATCTTATGAAGTATCCACTGGCTTAATTCATCACATCTTTCTGCAGCTATAAACCTTTGCTTGGCAGAAGAGAAAAGCCAAGCTAAGTGTTACGCTATTCTGGAAGAGTTTTGCATAGGCTTGTCTTGTTTTAAGCCAGGTTTAAAAGTTAGGCTCATTCCACAAGTCATAGAGATGCTTACATTTATGAGGACTGCTCCAAAAGCAATGCCTCCTTATTTTATTATGTTAGCTTATCATGTCAGAGGGAGATGTTGGTGGTATGGTAGCAGATATCTGAAACAGAGAGGTAGCATTAAATTCCTCCATGTGAAAAAAAATCGCATCATTGACATTTGTCAATGCTTGCTGAACATTTATGGAGAACACAGTGGATGTGAGCACACTGAGGCAGAGGGTGGTGTGTTTCAACTGTGGTGACAGCAACAGTGGGTCACCTTTGCTGGTGCAGATTTTTTTTATGAGCGGAGCATGCAAACTCTTGTTCATCGCTGGAGAAAATGCATAGTTAATGGTGGGGACTATTTTGAAAAACAGTGTTTTGTAGCTGAGAATTTGCTCTATAAAATAACGTTAGTGTGCTTTTTATAGCTACTGTAGTTTCCATGCAAATAAGTAGGAGGCATTACTTTTGGAGCAACCCATGTAGAATCACCAAGGGTGGAAAAGACCTGTAGACTATGTTACTACAAAGTATTTTAGAATCAGGCAATAATCATCAACATACCTTACAGCTTGGCAGTTAAATTATGCTGTAAAAGTGCATTCCAGGTTTTAATCCATTTCTTAAGCTCATATTAAAATTAGATGATGTATCATACAGTAACGTTAGCACAATTAGAACAACGGTCAAAGTGAAATAACATTAAATGCAAAATGTCGCCCACACTACAGCTGTAATGAGAATTGTATTTCATTCAGTCATGAGACTTTTGTAATTTATAAAACCATCGCATGTGAAACCGAGCTGAAATGGAGCCTTATTGAAAATTCAGTCATTAAGAGCTTGACATTCAGCTGTCTGCTGGCAACCGGAATGTCATCATTGATTTTAGAGATTACTGTGGAAACAACATCTGGTTGACTTGCACCAAATAATTTCTTAATAAACATGTATTCACTTCTGTGCTATACCCAAATACAGACTTTAGGGGAGTAAGTAGGTTCACGGAATATTACAGATCAGTGTTAACTAGGAAATAAGTTTATTCTTTAAACACGAGGTGACAGATTCTTAGCAGGGATAAATTATTTAGATACTGATTTATGCCAAATGAGAACTGGGCCCTGCCTCATTAGAGGATGATTCAGTCCTCACTTTTGTAGTATTTGGCAGTACCTCAGGGACAGATCAGATTATAGATGCTTTAAAACTGGAATGTGTCAGGGTGACCTAAATGCAGTCGAAGCTAATGTAGTTATGGTGTGCAAAACCCTCGGTGGGATGCTCAGGAGACAGTTCCTGAAGGGCTCTTTTTGGTTAATTTAAAACTTGTTTCAGGTGATTTCAGCTAATGAGACAGAAAATGAAATAAGGTGCCAGGATTCACATCAACTCAGTTTGGGAAGTTTACAGTCATTCCTTGGGCATGATGCCTCCAATCATCTTCCTCTGCTACAGCAGAAAGGCCAAATGGTAAAAGCTGGTTTTATGACCCTCACAAACTTACTCTGGTGAAAATCTGAGATATTGTACAAGTTGTGCAAGAGTCCAACAAGCGTGCAATTATTCACACCTTTTGTATTGATGCAAGGGAATGCAATAAGTTGGGACAGGGTTTTGTTTTTGACTGGCTTTACCAGTCATCTCTTTTTTTTTTTTTTTTTTGACATAAACGTCTTAAAAGAAGTTTGGCCCATCATCAGAGCTAGTTTTGGATCTTCAACGTAAGTAATTGTGAAACATTCATACAGTTCGTAAACTTCATGAACACAGTGTGCTCAGACATTATCATGTATCAATTCATGATGAATCTGATCTTTTCTGAATAAAAATAGTAACAACAAATAGAGCATACATACTTCTAATTAACTGGACACACACATATACAAGTGTGAAGGTCATGCTTATAACTAAATATAATGACATTATTTACATTTCCATAAATACATATACCCAACTACAAGATACTAACTTGATTAAATTGGATACTATCTACATAAGGATGTGATTACTGTATTTAATTGGAAATAAATCAAACATGCGATGTTTCCTTTGTTTTTAACTTCTGTAAGTTTTCTTTAGCTTTAGTTATTCTCCTGACAAGCACAATTTTCTCCAGATATACCAGTATTAATAAAATATGCACAGTGGAACAAAAGTACTGACTTGATACTCAGTTTCAGAGTCCCACATGCCCTATCATTAGTGGCAGACTGATTGTTTTCTACATTTCAGCAAAACACACCGGACTAATTATAATTCCACCAACATTAGAGCTGAAGTACACAGATTAATGATCAGCAATTAAAACATCAACAACATCACAAACAATAATGTTTCATACTGTTAATTTCTGTTGCCTGAAGTCATGCTATTTCTCTTTGGGCCGGAAATACATAACACAATCATTACTTCCAACACGAATAAAATGCTATCATATTACACGCAGAGATTCACGTACTGTAGCTGGTTTACAGTACCTACAAAGGAACGTGCACTTGGTGCACTGCACGTATGTAAATTAGATGTATCAGTGTAAGATCTCAAATCTCAAAGATAACATCAGTCATGTCGTTCTATCTAAACATATGCAGCACAAAGTCATATTTTAAACAACCATAAGCTTGGTGTACAAGCTTAGTCGTACACCAGTACACCAGACCAGAGTGAGTCGTTATCTTTAAAGATTTTTCTCAGAACAATTTTGTCAGGTTCAGCTGACAGAGGTACAGCTGTGCTACATGTTTTCTTAGAACCTATAACATCATTGTAATCCTTTCTGTCTGGTGCAGCATCCAATTTAATCAAGTCTAGCACAAAGCTCATCTGATGTCATCTCTCATTTGTGCACCAGGAAATCAATGGATGTAGCTGCAAATCACTGCAGCGGGTAACTATAGCTTGACCTTGCACTTTGAGCATTTGCCTGCAGAGTTTACATAGGCCAGCACTCTGCAGTCAGCATGACTTGTGATAGCACACCTGATGCTGAACTTAAAACAGCCCTTTTGCAGAACACTTCCAAGGGCATCCTTATTAGCTGTGGTGCAAGTGATTTTATGACTGCTTTGCTCTAACATTTTCCCTACTAAACTCAATATTTTTTGCAATCTTTTTCACTTACTAAAATTTAATGCTCATGGAAATGATGGTAGATGAACTCAGTAAACTGAAAAATAAACAAATATATTATATCTCTGTTGAATGTCTCACCTTTCCCTGATCTTAGACATGAAAAAGCAAGCTGTGGGATAGCTTTGTTATAAAAGAATGTTGAGCAGTACCAGAAAAAGAAATTAAAACAAACAGATGAATGACACTAGTCATTTTCAGAATGGAAATATTCATTTGCATGCTGGACAATTCTGAAAATTCAAATGAATAATAAATCCAGCTGAGTCATCCATGAATTAATGTTTGTTACGTTTAAGTCCTCTCCATATAATTCAATGGAGCAAAAGCAGGATACCAGTACGTTATGTATTCTTCATTAATTATTTATCAAGGAACAATCAAATGGCCTCTCACCAGTGTTACTGATACTCTAGACAACTGCTGAAATACCAGACAGATACGGAATAAAACATCCCAAAAGAGCAGAGCATGTGACCTGGCACTGTCAAAACTAGGTACATACCAAAACTGACACAGGTGCGGAACTGTGAACAGCCATGTAGATAAATAATTCACTCATCAGCTCACGCAGACTATCTGCCTGGTACAGCAGATATCGGATCATTAGGGATGTAGAAGTGGAAAGAAAGGTGCTTTATTTACCCACAAAAAAATCTGGCTCTTTTCAAGCTTTTCTGGCTTCTCTCTAGTGTTCCTAGTTCCTTCTCCATGCATGTAGAATTAAACATATTCAGGAGCCACATGAAAAAATGCATGATACTTCCACTGTAACTTCCAGCAATGGTATTTCATTATTGCAATTAAATCCATCCATTATGTTTAAGAAAGAAAATGAAAGTTTGGGAAGAAGTTAACAAAATTTATCCCTAATACATTATCAGCTCTGGGGGCATTGTCATAGAATTCACATGTCATAGAATTCCTGGCAAAGCCAGGAAAGATCTGGTTTCCACCGTAAGTAAGGAAGTTTCCACCTGACACCAAACACATGGCATAAGGGCAAGTATTACAAACGATAACCAGAATGTCTGTTAACATTTTTCAGACATGAGCACTGATGGCAGAAGGCCCAGTTTCAGACAATTTCCTCTCAGATCCAACTGAGAGGTAGAATAGAGTTAGCTTCATATTCATAACCTACTTTATGGGTCTTGTTCAGATGCTCAGACAATGGGCCTGTTATGCTCAGCTGCTTTGCTTGCATATAAAAGACTCTGGATATCGGTTTTACATGCATTTCAAAAACAAAGAACTATGATTCCTAAGTGGTTTTGCAAACTGGAGGAGAGATGAAGGCAGATTTTTCATGAACTCAGCTAGTAACTCAGGCAACAGTTTCCATATATTTGTTGTAGAATTCTTTATTACCTTGTTCATTAACCTTTCCTTGAGCATTAAAGTATTCCATTACCTTTACTTGTGCAGAATGTTCAAGCTGTGCTACTCCTGATCATACAAATTCACAGTATGGTGGTATCCAGTTAAGATAACCTCCAAAATGGAAAACAGAAATTCTACTGCTCTGGAGCTCAGTGTTGTTAGGACAGCTTCAGATCACTTTGCTGCAGCTCCAAGGGAAACTTAAAAACCTTCTGCACTTGAAAAGTCAGGCTACTATCCATCTTTAGAAAAACTTCACTTCACAGTACCAGTTCTTAACCATACATTGTTTTGCTCTGCACAAACATTTGGAGGTCTTAAACTCCATTCAGGGATCCTAGAACAGGGGTGCAGATGTTAAAATCACAGATATTAGGTAAAATCCACCCCCTAATTTATCTGTTCTCTACTATCAGAACCAAAGTCTACTGTGTGAAGACCCTGGTAAGAGATTTCAAAATCCTGCAGAAACTTGCCAGTGGAAAATTCACCAATACCTGCTCCTTGCAGCCCTACAAATATGTAACCTGCAGTGCTTTTCCTTCTGAATATTTTTTGCTCCATTAAGTAGTTTCATCTTTCATCTTGGAGGCTCAGTAAATAGCTCAGTTTAGAAGCTTAGCAATGGAAAACAAAACATTATAGGAAGAATCAGTTTACCAGGCAAGATCTCAGAAGGTTTGTGTCTGAGAGGTAGAGAAGTACCACTACACTTGATATAGTATCAATAACTCCAAGGAGTGCTCTCCTCCAGAACTGGATATAACACAAACAAGCCAATGTATTGACTAGATCTTCACTTTCTCAGCCAGAATACATAACCTTAAAAGAGCTAGTAAAGGCCTCCCCCCTTGGCAATTTGCCTTCACTATTTTGGTCTTTTCACAAAACCAGACTCTCATTCAACAAGACGATGGAATGAAATCACTTCCCATTTTTCATTTTGGGTGTAAGCTTGCCATGGCAGATGTCCCCAAGGAACTTCAGAAATATAGAGAAGTTTTCTTACATGGCTTCCAGCAGCAAATAATTAGATATTTGCTCTCAGAATAATACATTGAATCTTTCAAGAAGTACGAAAGCATAAAGAAAGATTTATACAGTGGTTTCACAGTCAGCAGAACAAACACATCTCATCAAAATGTGACCTATTCAAATGGCAAGTAATGTAGCAAAGAAAGATCATCTCTTAGCTGAGTACATGTTAAGTTCAGCAAAACTGTCAAAGCTGTTTAAGGCAAACAGCCCATTACAGGCCAAGAGCATTGTAAACCATTAGCACTGCCAGGGTAATGTGAAATAATTTCTCCAGGACTCAGAAACTGACATACTGTCATTTGACTTTTCATCAGAAATCTGCAGATAGATTATCTGTGCAGATAACTTGCTTAGCAGTAGAAAGTTCACTCCCGTCTCAGAGAAGCTAGCATATAGAGTAGGTGAAGGGCAAGCTTGACAAAAAATACAGCACTAAAACCTGTTAAGAATCTGCAGCTGTGTACTACTTCATACGAAATTCTACTCTGAACAGAACTTAAAAACAAAAAAAAAAAAAACAAAAAAACAACCATAAGACTGGCAGAATCAGGATGCTGATTTCTCTGTCAAGAGTAGAAACACATTACAGCACTGACACTCAGCAATAGAGCTCACAATTCCCAGAGAAAGTGTAAGGTTAAGTGATCAAGCTGTGACTGTGTATCTTAACAATGCAGATGATCAACACCTTTCCTATTACACAAGAATGGACACAAAGCACTTTGGGAAATGCCAATATGCACCTTAAGGTAAATCTGCTTGATGAGTATCCCATGTCTATACTCCTAAGGGATCTAAATCAATACAAATGCTGCAGTTGCACAGGAAAGCATGCAGAGAAGATATATTCTGCATTGTTATCTCACTTTTAATTACAATAGATAAGAATGAGGTCAAAAAGATTTTCAAAACAAATGACTGTTACAAAGCAAACACAAAAAGCTGAAGTTCTTCAAGAACTAGATCATCCACTGTACCTATCAGAACAGACTTGTACTCTTCCTACATGTAGGTTTAATGCTGGCAGAGTGATACCTTTAGGATAATCACTGATTGACTCCGGCATAGGGAAAGTGCCTCTTCATGGCAAATGCAAATAGACTAAAAATACAAATAGGTATCTCAAAGGAAACAAAATATGAACACCTTGTGGAAAAAAAAATATTGCCTTAGACCTTCAAATGACACTTTTAATGTAAAATGGACTGCAAGAAATCAAATAATCTGTCACTTTCTACTCTCAGTGACTTTATCAGCAATTTATTAGCACATCTCATTGAGCTCTCACTGGTTTGATATAGCAACAACTATGAAGAAAAACAAAGAACAAAGACCGGGTTCAGAGGAGACTGAAAGCTTATGTTCTGTGCCACTGGACTTTCAAAATAGATGTTTTAAAGAGCAAAGACTTGAAGTTGTTTCACATCACTGAGTACAAGATTATAGTCTGTCGTTCTTCAAACTGAAAAGCACAAATCTGTACTGTTAAGCACATGTAACACCACAAGAAAAATAGCACTTCTTGTGCAACTGTTATTAATAATTTACCTGCTCCTCCATTTGCCAATCAAAATAAATAAACAAAAGCTGTAATTGTTCACAGCTATAGAAAGCAGATTTATAGCTTTAGCTGAAAACTCCCTTTTCTCCCTTGCCAAATTGGTTAAAAGTTGAACAAAATAAATATATTTGTGACTTCTCTGAAAAAAGCATGTGTCAGCACAAAAATTAAAAAGACTGATTAAAAAGAATGCTGAGTACTGATTCCTAACATATCTAAATAAAATCCTTTGTTTTTAAATGTCTTACTTGCTTCAAACATAACAGCTCATATTTATACTTGTTTATGGAAGTGACCTGAGTTGATTTACAGTCCAACACCCCCAAAAGTTCAGTTTCTTTTTCTGCAAAATCAATTAAAACAAAAAGCAAAATACTGGCTAATGCCTGTTTTAGGTGAACTCAGACATGTTTTTCACACCTGCTTTTCAAGGTTGCCAAATAACAAAGCATTCCATAACACATGCAGTTCAATTCCTTGGCAATGTTTTTATTTAAATGCCATATGCCAAAGGTTTCTGCATCAAGGTACAATTCCATTAAGCCTTAGAATTTATCAGGAGATCTTCTGGCTGCATTTTATGCAGATCAAGTCTGCTTTGGCATTCAGATTCAATACTTACAAAAATTACTTAAAATTCATTTTAAAACAGTATTCAAAGATTTTTCTGCCTTAAGGAGTTTCTTTAACTTTCAGGCTGTACTTACTTGTTTGTATTTATGTGAATGTTGAGCAATGCCAACTTTTCTAGCTATGGCCATAATGTTTATGTTCTCCAATTCCTCTTCCCCGTATCTTGGAGTTTTATTCAATGGAATTCTGCCTCTGGAGGGCACTCTTTCATCCATTTTCTGATAACTCATTCTGCTGGGATTTTGCTGAGTGCAAACACTACAAAACAAAAAAACAAAATAATGAAATTTTTAATTTGCTGTGGATACGTTTACTTCTTTCTTGCATTTGCTTTATGAACAGTCATTTAATTGAGCTTCATCAGCAAAAAAAAAAAAAAAAAAGTGAGTTTTTAAAATCCTTCTTTCAAGCACCCACCAGAAACTAGAGAGGTTAGATGTTGGTTTATTAGTGAAAAGTGAATAAAGATGTGTTCTCATTATTCAAGGCATCAAAATAAATAAATACATGCAGAACAAATAGCCATTTGCTCTATAACACCTATATATATAGAAGTGAGGGAGAAACTCTTCATTCTCATCCTTTTTTTTTTTTTTTCTTTTTTTTTTTCCCCCTAATTGCTTGATTGTATTATATTTTGAAGTAAGTTTAGCAGAGAGATAGAGAACAGACACACTTCAGAGGCATGGTGATGCACTAGAACAGGTTGCCCAAGGAGGCTGTGGATGCCCCATCCCTGGAGGCATTCAAGGCCAGGCTGGATGTGGCTCTGGGCAGCCTGGTCTGGTGGTCAGTGACCCTGCACACAGCAGGGGATTGAAACTAGATGGTCATTGTGGTCATTTTGAACCCAGGTCATTCTATGATTCACTGTGGAAGAAGCTAAGTTTTTCTGTTATTTCATTACAACTGTGCCTGATTTTACCTCATAAAAGGATAACACTGCTTTTCCCTAAGTGAAAAAAATGCAATCTAACGTTTATTGTTTATTTATATATTTTAATTTTTTTCTGCTGGGTACATCAGAATATGAACACACCCAAGGGTGTTGCCCATCTAACAGAACACATGAAACTACCTCAGCGACTGCCTCTATGTTTGTACACTACGATGAAAGCCTGGCCGTCCTGTACCACACAAAACTGCAATCCAGACTTACATGGCAATATGCACATTTCCCTTATAAGCTTCTAATTTCAGAATAGAAACAGCAGCATGGATCTGCCCATGCCCAAGTCAAACTACAGAAAATTATCTTAAATAATAAAAAACAAATCTGACTAAGGGAACGTTTTATGTTGGGCTTTAGAAGATATTTCACTAGCAAAGTGCAAACAAATAAATGTTATTTTCATGGCTAAAGAGTCATCAAAGGCCATAGATAAAAAATAGATAGTCCTAGTTACATTCAAATAATTTCAAACAAATGATAAAGAAAAAAGAATGGATGATCATGCGGTGTTTTGTGAGTAATCAATTTCTTTCCAGACAATTCCATTCAGTACCTTCGATACAGCAAATGCTGAAATATTTTTATTACAAATAACTGCAGATATATTCTCTGTTCTCTCTCAGGTTTATTCATATACCTATCCCACTAAAGTGGGACACACCTACAAAAAAAAAAACCTATACAAAACAACAGTCACTAAGGACTGCAGCGAGTGACAGACTTCACTGAATCAAGCAGTAGTTTTACTAAGGCATCTAAGCCATCAGACATTTGCTATTGAAGTTCAAATATTTGAAAGAAAATAAATGTAGCATTTTCGCTGTTGCAGTCTGCATGGGTGACCTCTCCTAAATGACAAACATTAAATATGAAACAGTTGATACAAATGTGCTCCCCGTTCTCTGTTAACATCTTTCCAAAATCATTTCTACATATCGAAAAGATCACAGAAAGTTTTTGCCACTTACAAACCTATCTGTAGCATTAGAAAATAATATAACAGATAGTGCTTCTTTATAATTATTTCCCACTTAAAGTACTGTTAAGGGCACACTAAGGTAACAGGAAAATCCAGTATGTAGACAGGACAAAACATACCTCCTTTTCTGGAATTTTGATTACAATGTAACAACATTTAAATCTGAAAAATTACATTTTACTGATATCTGGACAGCTACAAAACCATTTCTATGAGCTTAGACTTTCATATTTTTACCAAAAAAAAAGCAAAGGAAAGAAAGAAGCACAAGTTATATGAACTATTTTTTCCCCAGAGATGTGCTTGAGTGTGTGGATATAAAGAACAAGGAAGAGCACAGTTGTGGATTAAGTATTTAATGACTTATATTAATCACATATGCGTTCTAGGATGGAAATTAAGTTTTAAAAATCATTTATTTATTGGTATAAGAATACTGAACTATTACAAGATCCACATTCCCTCCCACATTCCTTCAACATCTTGCCAGATAATAGATTGTCAGAATGGTCAGTCACTTTCAATAAACTTTATTGTCCATGTTAAGGTCATTTTGGCAGACTGAAAGCCTACAGTGCCTAAGCTAAATACCAGTACCAGGTACAAAGAAGTGCAAAGCACAGTACTATAATTACAAAGGCCAGACATCTAGGAGTGAATTCAATATTCCTTGTTTCTGAGAAGTCACAATAGGTGACAGAGTGTTTCTATTGTTTTATCAGATCTCCAGAACCACTCTAAAACAGAAAACAAAAAACAAAAAAACAAACCACCACCCGTGGCTCCCAGTGTAGTTAGTAGATAAAACCTGCGTTAGAAATATTACTAACGTCATTTTAGAAAAGCTATCTTGCTGAACAAGAAACTGGCAATTATGAATCAAGGTGCTATAAAAATCCTAACATTCAAATACAAGGACGTCTCCAGTATAAGCATTTGCATGTCTGGAAAAGTTGAAGTTGCACTGCTTTGAAAACTGGAGTAATTTTAATAGTAAGCTTAGCAATCTAAGAATCGTGTTGAGTTACTCCCATACCATGTACAATTCTTCCTCAAAGGGTCCCTCATAACTAAGTTTTCTCTCTTGGATTCCAAATGGATCAGTGACAGGACTGTAATAATTCAATCTGCGACGGACTTATTTATATCACCTAAGATGATCTTTGTTCAATCCACTTCAAATGCAAGTAAATCAAAATAATATTCTTACTTGTAAAATTTATTGACAATACATATGAACTTATATTTGGAATTTTAGTTCATTTTCTGAAGAATAATATGAAGCCTCAACAAGAACATAAGTTATGCACAGTGGAGTAACGTAACTATGAAGACTTTACTGCAAATGCCAGATGTTCTCACATCTCTGCTTGCCAACTGAACGATAATATTACGAAAGACAAAATGAATGGCAAACATTAAGGAGAATCTATTGAAAGTACAAAAGTTAATAAATATACACCCAGAAAGGAAAACCTTTCATTCACAGAATATTATTCAATTAAGTCTGAAGCAGTGCCTCAGCTGAAAATCCTATTTTCAGTAACATACACCAGTCAAAAAGCTCTGCCTATCTGTGCCTATATGTTTATCTTGGCCTGAATCATCCATTCCTGAGAAAAAGGCTAGTAGAAAGAGCAGTATTTTATAATGTTAAAAGATTCTGAAGATTTCCTTTATGAAATTCTATGCATTAGAATGTGGTTTTGCAGGTTGGCAGAGAAGTTGAGTCTTTTGCTCTCTCACTGAAAAGCCACATATTGTCAACTCACATTCCTTCTGGCTTGTGCACAGCCAGTATTACTGGGACTTCAGCTGCTGTGCTGCCCATTCTCTCTGTCAGTACTGAATATGCGCCAGAGGCCTAAGAAAGTCATTCTTTGCAATTGCAGCTCAGATCTAAATCAATGGCTAGGAACCTGAACTCCAGAGAACTTTCTGCTTTTTCAGCATTCTCCTTACTTAGTCCAAGCCTTACAGAGGAAGCAGCTCCCAAACTCAATCCTTACAGAAAATAGACTGGAAGAAGGGGCCTAAAGAGTGAAAAAGAGACTGGAGAAGAGTGGAGAACAGACAGACAAACACCTGGAACATCTGGCTCAAATGAAAGATGGAGAAAAAAAATGGGATTAGTCAGGAGCAAGTAGACTTGCTTAGTAGAGAGACTACAGCAAAAACTGGAAGAGGTAAGGGTGAGACAAAGTGCTGTTGAATAAATTCTTATTATGACATCTAATAGTAAGGCTGGGGGAATGAAAGAGACAAAAATGAAAATATTAATGTCAAATAGTAGTCAGGTAAATAAACAGGTAAATAATGTAGTCAGGTAAATAAACAAGGTCTGGGAAAATATATGAAATGAAACACACGTGAAAAATCTGCTGTATGAAGACAGAGATGGAATCAGCAAAATCCATAAAGAAATGAAGGAAAAAGCCAATGCTGGGCATTTATTACTTTTTTTTTTTTCCTCTGAGGCAAGTTTTCCAAAACTTCTCCATCACTTTCCGTTTTGAGATTTTCCAAACCTCTAACAAGTTTGCACTAAGTCCCAGTAAATTCTAGCCTGAGGTGACTGATACTTGGTTATGAATTGTTTAGTTTTTCCATGTCCAAATAAATAAAACAGTTCAGGGAGTCATTTTACTAGAGCATTGTATGACAGCATGATGCCCAGAGAAACTGTCATTCAGTTGGTCTTCCACTATCCTTTTTTCTCTTTTGTCACCCTGTGTTAAAGTTCTTGCAATGAGGTTAACCTCAAAGTGCCATCTGGAGCTTCATAAGCAAAGAGCAGTTGTAGCCACATGTAATACAGCTGAACTTGTCATTTTAAGTGAGACATAACTGCTCACTCAAATAACATGCATTTTCTGTGTTCTGTGTATTTAATATAAGAAATTAAGAAAAAGCAAAAAATTAAGGAAAGCAAACGCCTGTGCAATTACACAACTTTCCACAGTCTACTATCTGCCAAAAGCTGTTTGTAGAGCTAATAAAGAAAAGATTAAGCCAAATATTATTCTTACACCTGCTGGAGATCTTTTCAGAACCAAAGATTTGACGTGTAAGAGACAGAAAAGGTAGTCAGTGGTTCAGTAGACTATACAAATGATTTAAAGGATAATAACTTAATCACACCTGTAAGAGTAGAGCTGGGAAAAGAAAGAGCTGGTTCACGGAATGCTTTGAGTTTGTTCCATGTGCAGCAGTAGAAGACAACATTTAAAGAAACCAATTACGTTTTGAATTGTAAGAAAAATAGGGGACAATTTCCAATTCTAAATAGATGACAATCTCATAATGCCATCAGGGATTTTCAACAGTAAAAGTGTGTGCTTCTGAAGGGACTGCTCCACAGTAATAAACCCAGAGCAATCACCTCAGCTATTCACATTGGGCAATTTTCCTGAGCTCTCAATAAGAAACTTCCCTATTCCAGGACACTTTCTGTAAGTTTGTGTACTTGTCTTTGATCAAAGTTAACCAGAGAGAGAGACAAGTCTTTTAGTTCCCGTTTACAGATTCATGCTGTCTTGATCCTCCTCCTTCTTCTGCAGGGGGGGAAAAAAAAACAAAAAAAAAAACCAACTGTTTTGGAATTTTACATCCCACTGATAATTCCAGAGAGCAAAGTAGCTTCTGTTTTGTGGTCTTTAGAACACACTTTCCACAGCTTTAGCATCCCTTCAAATCTAGTATCCATGCTCCATTACCCAGAATACCCTTGGTTCATCTCCCCACCGAAAGACCTAATTTCCAAAAATTCCTGAAATGTGATGCTCCCCAACATAAGTTTAATTAATAGATAACAAAGGCTAAACCCAAACAATATTTTGTAAAAATGGAAAATACAACAACAATCCTAGTGCATTTTTCTCTTACCATTAAAAGAATACCTGAGTATTTTCTGAAGTCTTTAACTTTTTCTGACACAACAAAATTAGTAAAGAAAATAAAAACGTTTAAAAAGTTGAGTATTCAAATGAAAAAGAAATTAGCCTTTCATTTGACTTCTTGACTTTCTTGAGCGTGCATGAAGGCAACATAACTCATAGAAGGCACTGCCAGGAACACTATTTTTTTTTTAATACTTCAGTAGTTATTGTGCACTAATTTTACTAACCCAAACATTATGTCTGCCTCACTTTAGGAGAGAAAAAAAAATGCAGCTGTTTCCACAGAGTCATTCTGAAGAGAGAAGCTCTTTTTAAACACTATAGCATTTCTACCCAATGTTTACAATTACTTAATCATCAGGGCTGATTTGGGCATAACAGTATGTAATAAAGTAACTACATCTTTAATTGTTCTTGTTTCAATAGATTAGTTAGAACTGAAGCAATTCCCAGGTCAATGGTATCTTATCCATTTAATCAACTGTCACCAACTTCGGCATGTAATATCAAAGGACACTGATAAGAAGCGGACGTTAAAAGTAATGAGGAGTGCAGCACCTAGCCTGACAAATGTATAAATCCCTTGAAATTTTGTTCAAGGTCAAACAAAAGCTCCAGTACAAAATTAGCCACAGAACTCTCACCTCCTAATTCCCAACCTTGATAATCACAATACAAGCATCCCCTTCAAAATCTAAAAGTGTCTCAAGTGCCCAATGTTCAGAAGTGAATGAATGGGAATTCCTTGGGATTATTAGAATAAAAGATTCCGATGAGAAAATGTTCTTTGAGCCATTTAAAAAAAAAAAAAAAAAGCTTTCTTTAATATTTTCCTTCTACCCATTTCTTCTGGCTAGCAGAGTAGCTGACAGCTGTATTTCAATTAACAGATTTCAATATTGCCTTTGATAGGTGTTATGCTTTGTATTTGACTAGCTTATTTCAGCACTTTATCCTCCTAAAATTCACTATTCAGCTGGATCTATTTTTCACTGTCAACGGTTTGAACAATATGATCACTTAATGTGAAAGGACCTATGATGCAGTATGAGAGAATGACATGTCACAATGTCAAATTCTGCAAGATTGTTCTGTATTACTTAAGTTGATGTGACTGAATCACAGCCCAGAAAACTTAATTTTGTCAGAACTCAGTACTAAGTTTTGGAAGACATTCCTTAATTGAAAAGTTCATTCCTAATGAAAGTATGAGATGGCGAAAGGCTGGACTAGCAGACTAGATCATTTGAGTCTTATTAATAACATGAGTTCATTTTAATTCAGTGAAGCACATAATTGGCATCAAGCTTTTCAAGATCAGCGCTCTTCTCTACAACTCAAATTTCTAATATTGAAAAATTTTTTTGATGTTAGAGTAGATATTTTTATTATTTGCATTTTTAAATGAGGTTACTGTTAGATAGTTCTGTCTAATTATAAGCTTGCTGGTTTTATTGAGCCCAATGATATCCACTGGCTAGTGACAAATCTTTATAAACCTAAACCTGAATTCTCTGTAATTACTCTGCAGTCACCTACTACTATGGTACAGAGATGAATGGCTTCCCCTGAGATTACTCCACCTTGAACAACCAGAATGGGGCACTGGGGTCAATTACTGTTTCAGTTGGCCCCACAGCTGCTGCATGTAAATTAGTTTACTATGAGCTCTGAAAGTACTTTAATAACACTTATTTCAATGCCTTTATCTCTGCAGTTCCAGCCATTCCTTATTTAGGACAATGAAATTCAGCAGTAAGATGGGCTGAACTCATTGGAAATGGTCCCAATTGTTTAGAACAGCAATCACTACTCTGCAAGTAAAGAACTTTATAATGCGTGCCATACACCACTTTCATCCCTTTTACTGGGACATTTAACTCCAGAAAGATATGTTTGAAAAATAAGCAAACAAAAAAATACTGCAATGTTCATCACTCAGGCATAAGTTCCATTCTGTTGGATATAAGTTTTTAATCAGTAAGGTACTGAGTACTTTCATGTTCCTTATATTACCCATGTCATGATTTTCCAAATAATTAGAGATTTTTTTCAAATCCATAGACTGATTTTTGTTCAATTTTTCAATAGAATCTGTGATATTCAAAAGCATAAATCTTATTTCATAAGTCATTTGGAACTGACAGAATTTACCTCCAGATAATTGACAATTAATATTCTTTAGTTAACTGATTACCAATTAAATTCCTGTTTGCTCTTTTACTTAAGTTGTTTGTTTGGGGTTTTTTTGTTTACTTGTTTTTTGGTTTTGATTTTGTTTTTTTTATATGAGTTGAGGACCTGCGGGTCTATTTTTTTTTTTATTTTTATTTTAAAAGAAATAAGGCTCACTGCAGAGTCACAGATAGAAACAATCTCAAACCACCAGTAGGTATGCTCAAGTTACTATCATGCATCTCTTCACACAGGTTTACAGCCCTCATTACCTGAATCTTCTATTTTAAACAGAAGTAATGTATTGGAGCAGTCTAACTATAAACACTCTAAGGTCTTTATAGGAGATTTTTGGAGTCGTAAATGAGAATTAGCTACTCATCTAGCAGTGGAAAACAAGGACTTTGGAATTTTCAAAAAACCTCAACTTGTTAAGCTTGAGCAATATGAGATTTTTCTCATTTTATTAGGTTGAAAAAGTTGATAAAGTTGGCAAGAAGAGACAAATATGGTATGGTTGATGCAAGTAATAGCTTCTGCTTTCAATGGTGCCAAAACTGAACAGTAATCTTCACATCCCTGGAGCATTATGTTGGTCCCTAGTACAGCCTGATCCTCAAGTATAGCAACAGAATGTGAACTTGCAAGTCCACGATTCTCCGTTCTGGAAGATCACCTTACAAGAGCAGAAACTCAAACAGGTTCTTTCCCATGCTGATTCTGTGAAGTCTAATATGAGAAAGTATCAAACAGAAGACCTGACAGATCTTTCTTGAGATGAGAATTCAGACTGATTTAAATCCCATACGTAATTATACATTTTATTAACACACAATTATAAATAATTAAAAAATATAGGATACCTTGGATTCAGTGGATGTCTTTCAAGAGCCTAAAAAGTGAAGATAGGAGAAGGTAGCAAAAAGAGACTTAGCACAAATCTCCTGGGTAATATTTTAGCCAGTATTTAGCTGTGGTCCTTGCATTTTGAAGTCACAACCAATCACATTGCTTTAACTTTAGAATGCTCACTTATCCCTTCAAGGAATTGCATGAGAAATTGAATGCAAAATTTAAACCCCGTAACATTTATGGCATTTAGAGAATGGAGACACATTTCTTGTACCTGCACAGAAAGATCCACTCTGCAGAAACAATACTGATCTGTATCCTGAAATTCTTTCAACTGTACAATTTAAAAAGAACTGATGCAGTATTTTCTTTCTAATGGATTAAAAAATAACATTAAATCTTTTCTACCAAGTTGTTTTCTTTCATCTGCTCTGCCAGCAGTTACCACCATACCGCAAGCTGCCTTCCTACTAAATATGCCTGCAAAACAGAGCCCCAGGGGAATTAAAAAAAAAGAGCTCCTCAAATGTTTTGTAAAGAACCAGCTTTGTGTCCTGCACAATCACCATTTCTTTTTAACAGTCTCTAGAACAGCTTCCCTTCAATCTTTCATTTCAAAACTTTCCAGAATCTCAGTAGACCCCATGGCAGCTGTTAAACACAAAGCACAATTTATGAAGTAATGTCAGTTGTGGGCCAGCTCCAGCAGCAGCATGCAATGCAAATGGATCGATTCTGGCTTCCCACCAGCTCCTAAGCAGCAAAGTGAAAAATATTGTCATCAGCATCCCAAGCAGAAAAGTACTTCCAGCTAAGGAGCTAGTCAGTCTTCACAGGATGAGCTGCTCTGGAGGGTAAACCAGGAACTGTACAAGAAATATATATATATATATATATAAGTGTGTGTGTGTGCATATATATATATATATTTACTTTGCTATATGTGTGTATATATATATATACACACATATAGCAAAGTAAAAATATATATACACATATATATATATATAAAAGCAGTAATTTGGAATTTGTTTTCTCTCACACACAACAAGGATAGCAACACATTTATTCAAATCATTGCAGTGCACAAAAATTAATTGAAGACATCTCTGCCAGTCCATAGAAGAAGGCAACAATTATACTATATCAAATAAGACAGAACAATGGAAATTGAGAAATGCATTGCCAACTGGAAGCAAAGATAATAATCATTTTAAAGAGGAAGGCTTTGGGAAGTGTGACAAGGAAATTTGTTCTTATTTTAGCTGCTACATAAGGATAAGGTTATACCTTCTTGGGTGATCTGATCTATTCACCATTACTAGAGCCATAAATATTTCTCTCACATTTATGTCAATTTAAATACTGAAATCTATAATCAAGATTGTATTTCAATACTAAACAAGCAATTAGCAGCCAGACACTGACATTAAGTTGACATTTCATAAGGATTTTAAGATCCTCTGGATCCAAAGTTCAGCCTGTATATCCATTAACTTTGTGCATTATTTTTTTTAAGTATTGCATTCTTTTCCAGCTAATTTGGTGATTAGATAATACATTTTGGAAGGACTAAACATATCATTTTCAGAGGACAGTCCCCATCTCATGACAGGGCACAGAAACTCTGCATCTCAAATTTACAATACTTTTGTTACTGAGAGATCTAAATTCAGCAGTTTTGTTCCTCTAAGGAAAGCAGCAGACCCAGATTTAAGAATGATTTCCTCCAGTTGTCTGACTTTTGTACTCAGTTATCTAGTTTAAAAGTTGGCTCTAGAGACTCCACAGGTGGAAGTCCTGCTTGTAGGCCAGTTGCTGTCAGGAGGAATTCCTCATTCACTCCTGATACAACTTTGATATTTAGAGGATTTATTGGATATAGGATATTGAATATTAGGATATTTAGAGCTGGCAGATAAATTCAGATATAATACACATTACTCTTACAAACTTTTTTTTTTTTTTTTTTTTTTGTCTGTGTACATCAAAGAGACTTAAAACATAGTCTGCCCTCGGAAGTGACACTCACTCCTTAATCTTGTGCCCTGTCAGCTCACCAGTGAATACAAAGCTTCTAGGCTGTTCTAGAGCTGCATCTTTACTCCAGCTTTTTGTGCCTCAGTCACATCTGAACCGTGTATTCGTATTATACTGAGGCTCAGCAGCTCCTAGACTGCTTGCCAGCAGTGTTCAGTTTAGCCAAAGTCCTTACTTCTCAGATAATCCTTCCTTAACAAAACCAGATTAGGCACCAGACAAGTGTACACTCATACCAGGAAAATCACTGTACGGATGGTTGCAAGTTGCAATTACTCCTCTTCCATGATAATTCAAAATAACAAAGTAAAACATCAAAATAAATTTTTCTAAGACCAAGTCCATTCATCTAGGTTCCCTGCATGGACACGCTATCATCCTCAAGAATGCAAGGGGAAAATGAAGCTCTATCAACAGGACAGAGCAGATCAATCCTTTGCTAACAGAATAAGACATTTTTCACATACAGAAGCATTATTCTAATATAATAGCTCTATAAAAGACAGCCAGAATTGTACCAAGGCCATTACTTCTAGACTCAGTAATTGCACTATTACATTGCATGTTTGTCTTAGAATGTTAAAGTAAATAAATAGAAATAATAATAAAACATTTTCATATGAAAACTTTATAGTTCATAATAGCAAAGTCCCCAGTTTCATGCTGTGCAATTGCAGACATTTCTGAGGTCAGATAGCATTAATCTTTCAGTTAGTCACATGATGAAACTTACAGTCTTAATGCGATTACAGTATTTTATAATTAAGAATAAACTCAAGCAAAGATCCATCACAGCCTTACCACTGTCTTCTTCCTTTTCCCACGTGCCAAACGCTGCTCAGTAAACAGACAGGACAACCACGTTCTGCAGTAGCCAAAACCTGGAAGTCATGCAAGGACAGAAAAATGAGAGTGATATCTCATAGCAGTTGACAGCCCTTAGATCACTACCATTTTCCCACAGGTCCTGGCTCCAATATTTCTGCCATGGCACTGAGCTGTTTGATGAAGATATTACCATTTACATTTTCAACATTGTATGGGATTTAGCCACAGGAGCTATGCAGCTAAATCCTGTTCCTGCGATGCCTGGAAGATTTAAATGGAAATGATTAATTATTAACTTTTAGCACTGTCTTCTGCAAAAAGACTTTAGAGGGCAGGTGACAGTCCTTCAGGCAATTACCCCTTAGCACAAGTCCCTCAGTGCTTTATAATAAAAGGTTAACTGCAGTGATTTTTCACAGGTGTAAGTTTTTGGATTTTTTCTTTTTTTTCTTATTGGAACATCCTCTGTCTAACTTTTATCATATTTTTTTTTCTCCTCTTTTTGGGTTGAAGTGATTATAATCTCCACCAAATTCTTTAGTACTGATCATAATTAACAGTAATAGCCCGAACTACAGTAAAGATGGCACTAGCATATAGAAAAAAAAAAAAACAACACAACAGTAAAATGAGATGCTTTTGTTCAGTTTTTTCATTGTTGCTTGGTGGATGCTGAGAAATTATATGTTTAGGTTTGTACAGACTAAGTCACTCCTGGTGAACTAATAACTCTTATTTTTCTTTGCTATCACTCCCCCACAAAATATGTCAAAATCAGTTCCAGATTCTATGCAAGACTCTCCCTCTGCCTATAGCTTCTATTTGGACTAAGAAATTTAAGAAAGGCAGTGAGACTTAAGTAAGCCAACATTTATCCTTCATGTATACTGACACAGTTTCTTACAGGGCATTCCAAAACCCTGATAACACACTTAAAGAATCAGCTACAAAATCCACTCACATGGTCAGAGAAATGTGCTTCAAAATACAGGAAACATAACAGAGAAGCATGCTGTAAATTACATTTTTAAAGACAAATACCAAAGTTTGTGAAATAAAATTAAGAGAGTGATCTCTGCAGAAGAGCTCTGAGGCTGACTTCCTGTAATTGTTGTAAAAAAGATGGTCTTAGTACCCAAAAAAAAAAAAAAAAAAAAAAAACCCTAATGTTTATGCTCACCATTAAGAGCTCAGTAACAGTAGTTCACGAGGCAGGTCATCCAGCCTCCAAGTGACAGAGAAACCTGGAATATAGGATGTGGAAACTGGCTCCATGAACTGGGTGAAAGTCTAGATAGCCCTGAGCTTCTCACTTTTTTGTTCTTGGCCATACTTTGGAGCATTTCTGAACAGCAGAAACAAATGAAAATGGAGGGAACTCCACTTAACACAATGACTTGTTGCAAAGGTGCAAGAGGGATATTATCTGCACGTACAGCCTGGGTTAAAAGCAAAGAAAACTTAGGCTAGAAAGGAATTGGATAAATTAGCTCAGGAAGCCAAACAGACAAAATAGTCAACTCAGAAATGAAGAGCATTTCTGTTCAGCTACACCCATGCACTGCAATCCTATTTTTGCAAGAGAGCAGAACACTCTAAAAGATTCCCCTCAGCCTCATCTCTAGCTGACATTGATCATCCAGGCCATGGAGCTCAGTGACCCTTCAGGCTTGACTAAGCAATTCCAGCATGAGACTGTTATCTGGAGGCATAATGGTCTGCATGTTCACAAATTCTGTGACCTCTTTTAACACCATTCCAACTTCCTATAAATGGCAACTTTTTCTATACAATGTGCTGAAGAGTTGGAAGTTGACAAAACTTCCAGTGTGAGAAATAACATGGGTAGGCATACTAACTGGCTGCGTAGCTGTAAGAATGGGAAGCTGGCACTATGACTAATTTCAGGCTATTGCTGAGAAAAAAAGTAAAAACAAAGTGTAATGTTTATCACGTTTATTACACGTGCAACATTATTGCTTGATTCAGACTTTAAATTCAGAAATGAGTGACTATTTCAGCAACCTAAAAGAGTTACCTGGACACTTCCATTTGGGGATACACAGCCTACAATTATTCCTTCAAATAAGCGATACAATAAAATATCCAAGAATCGCTGGCAAGTGACAATCTTGTTTGTGATGTTGTAGGGTGTTACACAGAGAGGCCATCCTTACGATATGCTACATACAGAGAAATTCAAATATTTTCTGTAGTCTTCTAGAACAACAGTACAGGTAGAGCTCATGGAGAAACACACAAACTGAAAGCAGCAACGTGATATAAAACAAAATTCTTTTTAAATCAAACCAATTAAAAAAGAAGAAACCAACAAACCAACTAGCCTCAGATAAAAAGGAAAACAGTAGCTTTTAATTTCCGCAATAGTTGCTTACTTTTTTGCGCCAAGCTGCTACAATAGCAATATCAGAACAAATCTAGCAGTTATATCAGAGAAATCGGGGAAGTGCACACAATAGAAAATTTAAAAAACTGAAGGCTATTTTAAGGCTTATTTGCTGACCAACTCACTCGAAATCTTGCAAAGTACAGGACCGGTAAAGCAAAATACCATTATGAAGATGACTTGTATACTGGAGTTCAAACTGAACATACATTTCACTTGGGATTGTTAAAATAATAATTATAGTACATCAGCACAGATTACAAATCCAAGAATTCCAAATTCCTTCTTCACCGCAGGATCACACGCGCACTGGAAAAGACTCCAAGCAAATCATACAGTAGAGACTATCATAGACAGTCTGCAAATCACCTCATTCTCACTACCATCCTGAAGTCTGTGCAATTGTTTGTATTGCCTGCTCTTCTTCTAGCTGCAAGACAAGAATACACATGTGCAAAATGATGTTTAAGGAGGACACCATACAGCAATTGTTCCTCGTGACCTTTCTTGAAAAGATCTTATTTTCTAAGAGAAATCACCACATTTGCTCAACTAAAGTCACCCACCCTCCACTGCATTGCCTATTTATATAAGAATCCTCTTTAGTACTACTAAAGGAAGACATGCATGGAGAAATACTTCAGGACTGAAAACCAGTGCAGTGCAATGGGAAGAAATACATTTTACTAGTGTGGCTTTTCTCAGAACACGTTTAGTCAGAGCAAGCAGAAGATCTGAATGGTGAAATGGATATCTTTGACCTCAGGAAGTATTGCCACAATATCAGTGGGAAAAAATGTAGTGTTATCTTGGATGAGGAGGAAAACAACACTCAATTACTGCCTGGGGCAGTCCAGTATGACATCTGTCTTGGAAAGCAGTGCAGCTGCTCTTCTAATAGTTTGGAGACTGAAGTGGTTTCAGTCGTTGCTGAAGTATATCCCTTTTAATCAGCAATCTCAAGCACAGATAGGACTGTGGAGTCATCACAGTTACCTGTAGCAGTGAGATGAAGGATTTGCCCAAAGTTTCTGAATGATGGCTGTTCTAGGAAGATTTTAGAGCACGGACAATTAGAAAATATGAAAAAATGCAATAAGTCTGAGATTAACTTTCCTGTTAGGAAAGTGTTAACATCTGTTGCTTGCCAGGTGTTGTATATTCTTAACTGGCAAGTTCTGCATTGCGTTTGGGGAAAAAAAAGTTAATTGCAATATGTTGCATTCCACTGCAAATAGTATTGCTGCTGTAGCACTGAAACCAAATCACTGAACATTGCCAGAGGATAGACAAAAGTGATGAATTATTTTGCAGCAATAGCAGGAAGAGCTGTTGATTAGTTTTAGCTAATGCTGTTGCACTGAGACCAAAAAAATGGCCAAATTACGTCATTCCACTGACATCAACAGGAATTCAGCCCAGAAAATCATTACTGAAATATACAAATGTTCTGCGGTACTTGAAAGTCTTACAGATTATTTCTACACAACATAATGATCTTTAAAGTCCATTACAACCCAAACCATTTTATGATTCTATAAACTGCTCATCTTCTCAGCCAAATTCTTTGTCCAGGCTCTCTTTTTCTAGCAGTTCATGCTAGAAGCATGAACAAGCAAAACCACCCTTCTGTACCAAAAAATAATAACAACCACCACCCATGCATGAGAGAGGCTGCTATTCTTAGCCTATCGTGCTAACCATGTAAACATACTTGGCCTTTATCATCTAGCAAAGAGTCTCAGGAGGCTGCTTTCCACTTTCAGTGAGGGATACCATCTTCTTGTACGCATTCAAACTAAAAGAACCACATTTGGGCTTTGCTGTTTTCTAATGGAAGACATTCCTCTTGAACAGTACAGAAACTGAATGCCATCACTGTTTTCCTCCTAGTCCTTCATAAACACTTCACATGCTCAGCGGTCTGCAGAATGTTGCGTGATGGTTAGGTTACAGGGGAACTATGACACCTCACTTAACAGACGGACTGGTTTCATCTCATTTCTTTGCAGGCTTCTAATCTGTTGTCTTATTTTCTATAGCAATTAGCTCTTAACACATAAAGGAATACTTTTTGTGTTTTCCTAAGTGATCACCGTAATTACGTCCCAATTATTAATTGGCCTATTATTAATACAAAAGATTAATGATAAACAACAAAGCTTGAAAGCTGACAGGGTTACATAAAAAAAAAACAACCAGTAACAGCCACTGTTTCTTTATGCTGATCAGGGAAATTTCAGTTACTGCCTCTCATGCTCTGTGATGCATTCCTACTAAAAATGCAAATCTTAGAGAAGATCATTCCATAAACCTGTGTCCTCATTCTAGGCAACCTCATAGCCTCTTTTTTCCCTTTTCCTTCTGAATTGCTTGCTCTTCTTCAGCACTGATCAAATGACTGATTAGTTGTAATTATTTTAGCATTACCTTTTCTGCTCACATTAGAGATGTCACTCACCATGGTAAGAAAGGAGAGAGGAGCAGCACTTTCTTAGTTTGCTTTTCTATTCTTGTATACATAGAGCCTTTAAAGGCCCTAATGTCTGTATGACAGTTACACAGGTATTTGTCACTGTGAACTCTGAATGTCTCAAGGCAGATGAATCTTGTTCCACAGCAAGATTCACAGGATGCTGCGATGCCCCAAACATATGCCTTTCAGATAAAAACAAGCAGAGTTTCCAACAAGAAAAGCTTGGCAATTCTATGATAAATTAGAAACCATCTTGACACCAAAACATTTGCCTATGTAAAGACAAAGAAGAAAAGAAAAAAGGCTTTTGCATTGCCTTTACTGACACACCCTCTTCCTCTACACTGGCCTTTATTTCTAGCTGTGTTACAGTAAGCCTGAAGTCACAGATGACTGAGGTAAAAAAAAAAAAAAAAAAAAGCAGATGTTTGCATCAGCTTTTTTTTTTTTTTTTTACTTGAACAATTTCAATAAGGGCAGCTTTAATTACAAGGTACATTTAAGAAGAACACAGGTTCTTATCAGACACCATGCATGACCAGAATCTATGTTCTACACTTTCTCAATATTTGTTCTACATGCATTAATTCAATGCAGGAGTCGAGAAGAACAGAAAGATGAGAGATTACTAAATCTTATCGTGACTCAACGACAGAGAGATCAGCTGGTTTTGTTCACCTAGACCACCTAGTTCTGCCCAGGTTTGCCTTGTTGTCAGCTAATACTGCAAAGTACTGACAGAGGCCCCAGAAGACTCTCAATGTCATGGCACTCAAAACTTCTTTACCCAATGCATTCTCTCTTTTTTTTTGTCAGTCAGGAATTCAGAAATTGTGCTGCACTCACTTTGCATCTAATTTACATCTCAGGGCTGTCATTCTAAAGTGAAAATGAGAAACCAAGGAAAAAAGAACGGCTGCAAGAACAACACCAAGAAACTACTAAGACATCTGTTTTTAAATAGACATAAATTCTTAAGAAACTAGGACAAATACCCTCTGCAAACTATTACCATCTCCAAAAACAACCTCAGGAAACAAATGAAATATGAAATTTAGTGTGTAACGAGGGATGCTGTTTTTCTTCGCACTCTTTGGTCAAGCTTGTCACATAGTCCTGCTGTGGCTACAGTACCACTGTCATTGCAGTAATGAACACTTCTGTTCACAGAAGCGACATGAAAAAGAAGAATGCTTTCATAACAAAGAATTTTGAATCATACTGCTCTCAAAATGTAAGTCATTAAAGGAAGAGTTAGAAATCTTTTAAGTACTTTTCCATTTGCCATTCTTTGGCCCTCTGAAAGACCCGTGCAGCATCAGCTATTCCTCTCCTCTTTTCCTAGATCAAAGTCTCCCCTGAAGCACACTGCAGTAGCACAACACACACAGTACAGACCAGTTAATCCCACTCTTTCTACTTACCTTCCCAAGCATCTTTTAAGACCAGAACGAGTACTGATTATGGCAATTCACAGAGAAGGATTTTACAGAATCTTTAGCCTAAACGAGAGGAGTTGGATCTGTCTAAATATATTCATAGGGTGGTATTACTTAAGGAAAAAATAGGCAGATCCCAGCATCAGGATAGAAAGACATTCATTTTTTTTATCCTGTAAATGATAAAGCAGGTCACGATGATGAGGGAGTCAAATTCTCACTTGGTGACAATGGACTTCTAAAGTTGAACTGATTTATATCAGTCAAGGGCAATGTTTGCTTACAGTTGCTCTAACTTCATACAATTCAGAGCTTGATTCATTAATATTCAAAGCACTTTGCAAAGTCCATCTTTTCCGTGAGCCTTTGTGGCAGAGACAGATTGATACATCTCAAGAGGTTTGTGATTCAGGTTGTAAGACAGATTTGTCTTGGTATTAATGTATTAAATGATTATATGAATTGCATAAGTTCTCTATTGGTGTGTCACATTGTAAATAATATGAGGCTAGAAGCAGCCAAAGTGTCAGAAAACTATCAAAATCTATGCTAAATATGAGGAAAGTTCTAGCACTGCTGATTCTATCCCCTGTTTATCCCATAACACTATTTTCTTCTCCATTTATGTGCTGTATTTCATAATAGTATAGATGCTTAAATTCATGCAATACATCAATTTATTATATACACTTATTCTCAAGACAATCTAGCGAATGAATTTTCTTTCAATAGAACGCCTTTATAGTCAGGTGGTGTCAAGCATTCGTGTATTTAAAAAGGCATTTAAAAGAGTTTAACATTTTAACATAAAGTAAGTACGCAGTAAAGTCTATTAATAGAGTAAATGAATTCCCATCTCAGCAAGAGAACTAACTACTCCTTCATTTAAGAGGATGATTAGCTTGGGCTTCAGGCAATTTTGGCCACAGAAACAAATTCCTATTTGCAAAAAACACATAGTAGTTAGGATAAAGTGACATTTAATTGTATCTGCCTTTGGTTCACGACCAATTTGACTGTAAGAAAGAAAAAAGGGGAAGGTAGATTCTGTTAAGTTGAATTTGTTTTAGCAGGTAATTTGAATCAAAATCAAAAAATAAAATCTTTGTTTACAATCACATGTTAAAACCGGGTCAAACAATTGCCATATCACGAATAACTCTGTACTAAAGGACAGCGACAGAGTCTTTTTCAGCAACCTACATCCCCCAGGCTCTTCCAAAATCAAAGTGGTATCTACCACTTCCCTGCCAGGCCCAGTGATGTGCTTATATAAACTATTGTGAGTAAAGTTAAGATGTAAATTGACCATATTAAATGATCAAATGTCATAACTCACATTGTCAGAATATGAACAAAAACTGTGGCAACTCCATGACTCAAAGATACACTGGCTTTCCAGCTGCATCACCAACACTGGTGTGATCATGCAATGAAAATCTTTATTTTAGAGGCCTTATGGAAAAGGATTTCAGGACAAGAGGATACCGGTAAGCAATTGAGGGGATGGATGGACTGTTCAGTAAGATTTGGTTCAATCAATTAGTCATCAGGCAGCCACTCCTAAATTTAAAAAAAATTCAGTACATAACAATATATCATGGTTGCCTATCTGAAATAAATGGGATATTTATATTATTTAAAATAGATGGTGTTTCCTATGCAGCTTATGTTACTTATAGATCACCAATTAAAGCTATCTGAGTAGCTTTAAAATTCTGCTACAGGCTACAGATATATTCACCATAGGCTCCTTTCAGAATCAATTGAAATCCAGTTAAAACTCATTGGGGCCTAGTAAGCAATTCATTTCACTCTAAAGTAAACATTTAGAGTAAATCAGATGAATCACTTTTTCAGCACATCTGTAAGCACAGAAACTGGCCTCACAGCCCCACGTTTGAAGAATTTACCCAGAACGTGGAGATCTGGGTTGAAGATTTCCTTACAGGACAAAAAGAAGACAGTTTGATCCCACAGCCTGTATGCCGCTATATCAATTGGAAAGCAAACGATTACCCTGCCCTGCGGTCTAGCGTTTTCTTCTGCTTTTCAGCAAAAGCACCATTGTGGATTTAAAAAATTAATAAAAGAAGATCAAAAAGTTTGAAATTAAGATTTCTTAATGAGACTTTTAAAACAAACAAAAAAAAATCAACACCGTAATATCAAGGAAGAGATCTTAGAATAGAAAAGCAAAGGTTGAAAGGGACTTCACAGACGATAAGGTCCAAGCATTGAGATCTGTTCTTATGGGAACTTTTCTCAAGGCCACAGGAAGGAAAGTGCATTTTTAGCAGTCCCAGTGTTCTCATCAGTTGAAAGCAACAGCTACATAAAGCTCAAATATATTCTCACAGCATTCATTTCAGTGAACCAAAGCTGGATTTAAAAAACAGGAAAACTATTGCTGAAATATCTTTGAATGCAGTGAAAAAATAGTGTCAGAGTTTGAGGGCTTTTAGGGAGGCCTCTTCATATGATTTTACTGAACAAAAGAAAACACACTGAATTCAAATATCAACATAAAATGTGTCGCTTTCTATTTGTTTTCTAGTCCTTTCTCCAAAATAAGTAGTAGTACATACCCAGAAAAAGGAAAAATCTGACAGCTTTTAATATTGTTTTTGTTTTGAACAAAAAGGAATAGCAGCACAATCTCTCAATTTTTTCTCGATGTCATAAGATTAAAAAGTATTGGATATGACATCATTTGATCACACTTTTCACACAAATAGTAATTTTTTAAGGCACTTCTAACTGCAAATACAAAAAGGACTGCTGTTCTCTAATATGCCCTTCTGCACTGTACACACAGAGGTGATAGACCAGTATTTTATTTGGAAAAATATCTGAACAGCTCTAATTACAAAAGGCAGAAAAAGAGAGTGAGGTAGCAAAAACCCAAAAGAAAGCTAGTAGAATTTCATGATGTTATTTAGAAAAAGAAAATACATGATTTCCAGTCTTCCTTCATTAACGTTATGGAATTAAAGACATCATTTGATATAAGTCCATTTATCTCCATGAGATTTTATCCTGTCTAAGCATGTAAATTCTTCTTGGTAAATATCAGCTTTATTTTACCAGTTGCATAGCACATGCATGGATACATCATAAATAAATAATATTATATTTATAAATTATTAAGGCAATAAATAATTTATGGTCTAAATGACCCACTAGAAAAACATAGGTTCTGAGAGATCAGCTTGTGTTAAATTCAAATGTTTTTAATTCTTTCCTGTTCCATATGTCACAACAGTACTGTACAGTTTCCATCTGCAATTTTCCAAGATGTAAGATATGAACTATAAATATCACTCAGTTTTCCTGGATTTTCCTTATGCAAAGATTTTAATATAAGTAATAGTTCATAAGAAACAAAATAAAACAGATTAATTTGATGAAATTGAAAAAGAAATTAAACATTATCTATTAATAGCCATTGGCTGTATCTATCCCATATTGAATGCTATCCAAACTGTAGAAATGAAGCATTCTTGGATTAGAAGCAGGGGCACCTAACATGACAGCAAAAGTGGGGGAAAAAAAATCTAGAGAAAGTTATATTATTTTGTCAAGTAAATCATTTGATGTGTATTCTTGGCATGGCAGTATTTGAATAGGCCTCCACATACAGGTATCTTCCACTGCTCTAAAATAGAAAGGAATTGAGATTTTCATGTTAAAGCTGGAAATGAACCTGTAAAAATCAACCGAAGTCTGGCACATTGTTACATTTGCACACATTATTATTTAAGAACAAAAGAACCTATGTGAGGTCCCAAGCCAGAATGTTGTCCTACAAAATAATCTTGCTGTATATGAAGAGAATTGGAAAACGCAGAGTTAACTAAAAATCTGGGTGGAGACTCAGAAGAGATTAACTTCAGGTCAGACTGCAGGTTTTACTGCTGAGTTTTCACACACCCAAATGCAGAATTATCACAAGTCCAGTTTTCTTAGATCACCCCCAATAACAGAGAAAGCTTCATTTGAAAAAGTATTCTGAACTCTTTGCAGTAAGAGTTGAGGGCATACGAGATTCCTACAAGCCTTACTCATTGCATTTAAACATGAAAACGTTGGATAGCCAGCAAGATCTCACATATGTAAAATGATGCAAAAATAGCAGAAGCATCTGATTGTGCCTTATCTGCAATTAAATTCACATTGGTGCATAAAAGCAAACAAGTCTGAAGAGTTTTAGACACAGGTTGAGTGTTCATTTTGCAGAGAATCATTAGAAAAACTTGCAGAAGAATCTTCAGTTTGAAGCATTACCTTGCTTCACTGGAAGCGTAACAGCAAGTGCTTCAGCAGTGTGAAAAGTACACACCCAGCCTGACAATTCCTCTATGAAATAGCATAGAAGAACTTGCTTCTCTTATGAAACAGTGCTGAGAAAAGCAGAATAGCATTAATAGATGAAAGAGTGAAATGGATGAAAAGTTCAAAGCAAAGGCAGGTAGAACAATGGCACAAGTAGGAGAATTACAACGGTAGCAATTTGCAGGAGACAGGAAAGGGAAGCCCTTAATGGAATTATCTGGTCATATCATCTTTTAGCAGAATTCTATGTTATTTCCTGCGGAATTAGTCCATCATTCTAGACAGCCTCTATATACAACTTCAGCATGAAGTAAGCAGCCAGAAGTGAAGATGGCATCAAGAAAATAAGCCAATTCAAGAAAAAAAAATAATAATAATAAAAGAAAAAAACACAAACGGACTTAGAAGTAATGAATCACCAAAAATCATACTTTGGAAAGATTGCTAAAGAATTACAAACAGAACTGACACACAACAGCCATCAGCTTTCCTGTCACTAACAGTTTTCTGCTAGTGAAATGCTAAACCCAGACAACCAGGGACAACCTGATCTAATCAAACGGTAGGAACAAAACAGAAATAACATGCGTAAAATATACAATACACAATATGTGTAAAATATACACACATATAAAGATTAGGATTTTATTTATTTATTTATTAAGTTTCCAGGAAGGAAAGTGGTTGGCAAAAATGCGTGATGCTTAGGATCCCCATTTTCTCTAGGGTTTAACTGCTACTACAGTATCATGTACACCACAAGAATCTCTTCACTCACTAGTGAAATTCCTGTAGAGTAATTCCTGTTAGCAAGAAGCTATCTGTCTACATGACACTGGCAATACAAACTGATCTTGACCTAAACTCCTGCATGCCATCCTGGCCGTTTCAGGTCTGATGCATGCATTACTAGTTTTTACTTAGCCTTGATTCCCTACAAATGCATTGCACAGAAATAACAGCTGAGAATCTTCTCATCCATCTTCAGAGGCCTAAAATTTTGGCTTTTTTTTTTTTTTTTTTTTTTAAATCACAGAGAACCGAGTCCTCAGGGACTGGAAGACTTCTGGTTTCAAAAGGAAGGAGGATATAGGAAAGATTTGGATTCAATCACATATATGATCAAACTAAAGAATTATTTTTTGTTGACAAGGTGGAGTACTAGATTTGTAATGAATGTGAATGTAACAACAAATATTGTATGCGCAACCCAAGTTAAAATGGAAATGCATGATAAATACCTTCATGTGTACTGGTAAAGTTCTTTGGTTTTATGCTTTGTGCTATCAGATTTTTCTTCTTTATTTTTCTGTTAGAATAACAAGTTCCTCCAGCTTCGGATGTTTTCCCAAGTCAAGAAAATATTTATTTCAATAGTAGGGGCTCCACACAAAAATGAAGAATTTAAATTTAATTTTTTCAAACCACTGAACTATGGCACTGGGACTAGGTACAGAGTAACCCTGGGAGCAGATAATGTGAAAAAAAAATCCTTAAGCTTGAATTCCCAGTCCTAGACTGAACAAACCTATCACCCTACCAACTGAGCATGGATAGAACGGTCCCAACCACACTGGAGTGCCATTTTCCTTACCACATTGACTTGTCATACCTAAATCAGGTAAATTAACAACACTAAATGAGAAATGTAACCTTACTTAGAACGGCATCAATTTGAGCACACAAGGTAATAAATGTGACACACTATTTCTGCCTTCACTCCCTACTGGTATTAACAACAAAAAGAGATACTTCAATGAAAATCAGTTCAATGCTAAGAATCAGACCAGCATATATCACACCAGGCAAAGCCTCTATAAATGTGTAGAAGTTTTGCATCAGTAAAATCTGAGCTGCAGGAAAATGTTTTTTGGGATCAATTTGGAAAAATTCTAAAGCATCACCACTGGTGTATTACAGGAATTAGGAGCACGTATAGTCAAATATGAATGGTGTCTTCATAGATTCTATCTCCTACAGTACACCATTTTCCCTTATAATAAATGTAATCAATGAACATGACTGTGATCACACAAACTTCTAAGAAACAAAATCTATCAGGGAAAGAAAAAATCCAACTCAAAATGTCAACGTGTTACAACAGTATTCAGCTGTAATCGAAATGGATTTTAGGTTTCATTATAAGCAAAATTTTAAATGCATCAGTAACTTTTTTGGGGAAAATTTACTTCCAACACAGTAAAAAAATACATTTAAAAAAATGAAGATAATGAAAATCCCATTCTTCAACTGAGATTAATTTCAATGGAAATCTTTCAAATACTGCAAGCTTCTCCTTCACTAGCAAAATTAAAGCACCTAATGCAGGAAAATACGGCACTTATCTGCTAATGAAATACTAGTCAAGTCATTCCACAATCTTTTTCGTATATATATCTTATTCAGGGGAAGACAAAGGCTGAAATAAAACCCCATTTCCTACTGAGATATGTAGCTACATTGGCAATACAATGCATAAAAATTATTATTCACCTCTATTTTCTGAGCTTCGGCACCCAGTGCCTTTTATGTCATTGTCCCTATGCAATCAAGGACAAGGGAAAAGTTTTCAACTAGCCCCTTAACAGGCCTTCCCATTTATACTGTTGTACTCGAACACAAGAAAGTAAAACAGAAGTATTTTGTCATGGAAAGCATTGCAATTCTACCACGTAGACACAGTACAGTTAGTTTACGGGGAAAAATAAAGTGCAAAATGAGTTTTCTACTTTTCTGTTCTGACTACTGGCAGATGAATATAGGAAACTGAAAATCAAGGTTTCTGGAAATAAAAGTTTACATCTTAAATATGGCAACTTGCTGCTTTTTTCTATTGCACAGGTGATAAGTAGGAAAAAAGCAGGGAGCACCTTGTATTTCAAGTGAGGAGAAATGCACTCTGAATGGAATCTTTATCTTACATTTATAATCCAGCTTTCCATATTTGAACAACATTAACATAAGATAAGCTTTATGTAAATAACACAACACATGCAGCTTAACTTCCTTCTAGAAGCCTGCGGCCTTGATATTCCAAATGCAGGAGACAAAATTCATACCATTGATAGCTCTTAGATTTTTTTAAAAAACTATTCTGTTTTATTTTATTATTATTTCATTTTCCAATTGTTGTTTACTGGGAGGTTAACTGAGCCAATGCTTTACAAGTCTTCTCTGGCTTACTACGTTGCACAGCAGTTTCCATATCTGGTGTCTGATATTTACAAAGATACTCTTTTACAAGCTTTTTAAAGTGCTGAATGTCTAGATCTGCCAGATATATGAACGCTTCATCCAGAATAGTACAAAAAGTAATCACTAGGTAGCAATTAATAAAATACATTAAATGCAATTAGATTCAAACTGAAAAGATATGACACCCATTCAGGAGATTTCAACCAACCTATTTTGAGACAGTGGGCTGTGTTGTTGTGACTTTTAAGGATAAGAACAGCACTAAACCCCCAAAGCCAACCAGAGGCTAGCATAGCAGAAGCAAAGTCAACAACAAATGTGACTAATAATAAAGGAATTGCATTGAGCATAGATATGCACTCCATAGTACCTGTATACAAACCTTCCATGAAAGGGGCATAATAGCTAAACCTCACTCTTTGTTCCTTACCCTTGGGTCTTGTGAATGTTTCCTTTCTCCTCTGTCGTTAACATGCTATTTCTATAATGTTTAAACAAGACCAGAGCTCAGTTTTTCATACCAAAATGCTAGCTGATGGCACAGTTACATTGCTATGTTCGTGTATCCACGATTTCCTTACATAACTTATAGATTTGTACAGGAAAATCCACGACATCAGTAGAGGAATGTAAAATATGACCTTTAGCTAAACAGTGATTGGCATTGGCTGTAATTCTTCATGAAATTTCATGTAATTCACAGGTTGATGCACATGGAGGGAGTGCATAATCAGTTGCTCTTGAAAATAGACCACTTTGCCCGAGAAAACAATTCAGCATTAACATTCAAATGTGTAAAGGCTGTGACAATTCTAAGATACTGGGAAAATACCAATGAGATGCTGGAAATTTATTTTATTTGAAATATATTGATAGAGGGAGTTTCATATCCCTCAGGCTGAGAGCGGATTATGGACCTAATCAGTTGGTCCACGGACAATAGCTGCAAATAATACCCAAATGCTACTCTCATTGATAAGAATATATGTAAATATTTTGAATCTTCGACTTCTGCCAACATCTCAGACAAATAGAAGGCTGGTTTTTCTTACTTTTTTTAGCTCTACTCAGCATTTATGGGGGACCCTGCAAATATTATGTGACAGATACAGGAAGACATCAGTTCCAGATGGTAAAAATCAGACTGAAAGAAAAAAAAAAACAGTACTTTGTACACAGTACCAAACTATGTCAGCTGTTTAAAAAGAAATATAACCAAATGTCTGTTTATATAACTGTAAGAATGTAAAATTCTTCTTAATCTATTATTCTGCAGTAGAAAACTACCTGGAAAAATTATGGAGAGGATTGTCCTGAATGCTGTTGAAAGGTAGTTAAACAAAGCAATTATCAGACATAGTCAACATGGCTACATGAGGGGAGATATCCTTTTGTGATAAGGTACCTTCTCAGTGGATGAAGGGAAAGCAATGAAGGCAACCTCTGGATTTTAGTAATACCGTTTTCATACCATTATCTTAAGAAGCAAGTACAGCAGGGCAACAAAGCTGGTGACAGGACTGGAAGGCACATCCTATGAGGAGAAGCTAAGAAGAACAGGAGGCTCAGAGGTAACCTCTTCATCCTCTGTAACTTCCTGAGGAGAAGAAGCAGAGAGAGGTGAAGGATTTCTCTCTTGTAAGCAATGATGGAATGCATGAAAACAGCACAGAGTTTCACAAGGGGTGAATGTTCAGATAAGTCACTTGTTAGTTTACTTTCTGTGATGGTTGTCAAACACAGTAATTGGCTTCCTGGAAAGGTGGTTGATACCCCATGCTTGTCAATATATAAGATGCATTTGGATAATACCCTTAATAATATGCTTTAATTTTTGATTACCTCAAACATATTTGATGATCTTTGTAGGTCTTGCTCAAATGAAATATTATAATCTAGATGTACACAGTTGTTCTGAGATACTTCACCAGCAAAAGTTATTTACACCCCAAGAACTTGGTTTTTTGCACAACTTGCACAACTGTGCATGTAAATTCAGGTAAATTCAGTTGTTGCAAATATGTAATTAATAATAAAAAGAAAACAAGCAGTTTTCTGATATTCATGTGCATTTGCAGCAAACAAGTCGCACAAAGTAGAATGAAACCTGGAGTTTGTTAAAAAGAAAAAAACAAACAGTCACTACAATTAAATAGAAGTTTCAGGAGCAAAGAACTAGAAGGATCATCATGTTGAGTCCACTCTGACTACAAGCAATTATGCCTCCTAACTTTTCTGGGAACTATCAAAGTTGCAGGATTGAGAGGTCACAGTTTCCGGGGGTTTTGGAGGGAAAATTAAACTATGCCATCAAAGGAAGATGGTTCTTCAGTTGTTTTAAAAAAAGTCCATTTTAGTTGCTCTCAGTTTTACAAAGATTACAGATTTACAAGATTACAGGTGTTTAGTCAGACACTTCAACACCCACAAGTGCAAATTCAAGATGAGAAATACAAAAGCATTATAATTATATCCTAAAGTTTGTGACTGCATCAAATATGAAATTCACTTTAAATTGTGAATAAAGCCTACCTCAGAAGAAGTTGTATCAATCAAAATGACATTCCTCAATAACAATATATTCCTCAGGAAACATTCAGTGAAAAAATGAAAGATTAAAATGCCTTCCTCACCACACCTGCAATGTGCCTTGGGTTTGTAAAATAGTTAATTGGATCATCAAAAAAATACGAAGAGTAGTTCTGTCTACTGCAGTTAAACAAAGGCAGAAATGTGCCAGTTCAAATTCAAAGGGTTTTATTTTCATTTGGTCAGCAAAGGGGATTATTTATCAAAAGTCTGTGGTACTCATTAGATCTCATAAGAGCTTCAAATGCTGTACAGCTGCTCAGATCATGAATAAGCATACAAGCATTTTAAGAAAAAACTCCACTCACTGCCCCATACGTAAATTATCCATCTTTTTTTTTCCTCCTTACTATAAAAGAAATACAACTAACTTCACGTTAAAAGGACACCTAACCAAATTTTCTCAAAAAAATAAAACTCAACAGCAGTGTAAGTTCAGTGTAAACTCGTGACAAAGCCTTCTCCAACCCTGAGCTATATACCTCTGTATTCACTAAATGGAATTCCAAAAGATGATTGGAAAAAAAAAAAAAGAAATCTCTTCTGTCATTTGCAGAACAAATATAGCAATATCTGCTCCTGTCTCTCAATGTTTTGAGCAGCATTCACACATTTGTTCAAGTTCCTAAAGACGCACCCTGGGTTTATACCTAAAATAAAGATGCACCTGTATGAATGTAACAGTTTGAATAAGAACTTCTGTGCTGAATGTGTAAATAAACCAGACTTAGAAAACAATGCAGTATTATCGCAAATGGGGAAAAAAAAGAAAAAAAAAAAAAGTACTCTACCTTTCTTGGTAACACACATGTATACATTGTTGGTATACGTACAGCAGCTAAGGGTTGCTCCAAAAGTAATGTCTCCTATTTTATTATGTTGGCTCATTATGTCACAGGCAAATGTTGGTGGTACAGCAATAGATGGTGAACCTTTTCACCAATATTCTGTTACATTTTGTTGCTGTGTGATAGAATGGCAACTGACATGGAAGTGCAGATGAAGAAAGGTATGTCACTGAATTCCTCCATGTAGAGGAAATGGCATCCACTAAAATTCTTGCTTTGTTTAGAGGCCAAAGAGTGGATGTGTGAGCAGTGAGCAGTGCATTTCAGCAGTGGTAACAGTGATGTGAAAGACAAGCCATATTCTGGACAGCCATGCACAGCTGTCACACAAATTAAGAGCATCTCAAAATCAGCTCATCTGCACAAATCAATCAACGCTGGTGACTATATTCAAAAATTGTATTTTGTAGCTGAATTTGCAAGTATGAAATAGTATTATTGTGCTCTTTGTATCGGTTGTATTTTCTACAGAAATAAACGGAGGCATTACTTTTGGACTTACCTACATGTGTATGTATGTCTGTTTATATGAAGTCATTTCAGCTGACCTCTTTTTAAATTATTCATTGTTGCACACAGATTTTTAGTACTATAAAAGGTCACTCTTCTTATTCTGCAACTGTTTCTCATGGAGTAAAGAAGTATGCCATGAATATGCAGACGCACACCCCTCTAACACTTCAGTCACTGTGCATTAATGTGTGTTCTCTGTATATTTCAAAGTCAAACAAATAATACCTGTCATGAACATGAATTTCTAATATCTTCTATATTTCATTTTAAATGAAATGTCAAAATGATGGAAAATATTTTCCAGAAAGTTTGCGAAGGACAGAGTGTAGTAAAAAGCTGCAATACGTAATGCTGTACTGGTCCAAAATATCATTAAATGGACATTGCCATGGCAAATTTTAGAATAATTATTTTACTTACCTTTGTCAATCCTTACACATTGCAAACTTAGACCTGAAATCTGTTTTTAATGCTGATTTTTCATTCTCCAGTTACCTTGATAGTGAGATTTCCCTGAAGCTGAGAAAATGGATGCTAGTATATTCTTTTTCCGTTGTAGCGCAGTATCACGTTGACATAATATTTACAATGCACACTGAGCTGGAAGCCAAGCTTGGATAAGTGGTTCTTGCAAAAGATTGATTTTCCTGGCTCTGTCACCTGGCATGTATAAAAATGCTTTTATACATTTATTCACCATCATTGGTTCAGATGATTAAGTACTAAGGCAATCTTAATCAGTTGACATGGGTATTCCAGTAATATACGCAGCCTTTTGCATCAACAGGCCAGACCCATCAGCTCTCCTCAGTTCCCTGACTTGAAACATTTCTCTTTTCCCTTCCTCAAAGCACTCTGGTTGTGCTTTTTGTTGTCAGTCAGCAGCCTGCTTCTTTCACTTTTCTGCCCTGTCACATCGATAGAAGCTTCTGACAGTAAAGGAAGCCACAGTTTGGCTGTCCCATGCTTTCTGAACATGGCAGGATCATCTGAAACCCATTTCTCTCAACCCACAGCAGTTTTGTTTTCCAGTCCTCTCCTTCTCTCTCTCCAAACAATATGGCCCCATCTCACCATTAACAGAGACATCAGAGCTCAAGTCCTCTCAGTCTGCATGACTCAAGCCCTACCCTGGATTTCTTGTCTTTCCACAAACCCTGACTGCTAGCTCAAGTCCCACTCAGAAGCAGAGCTTCTCAAGACTCTCTCCTAGATATAGCATGAAGAAAGATTGCAAACTTTTTTTCCAGCAAATAAGAAAATGCTTAAAACAGACAACCACTAAAAAGGAAATGTGATTACTAAAAAGCCCAATATTGAATTTATAAGTACTTAGACCTTCCCTTATTATGCTGCAGGTGCAACTTTTTTTTTCCCCTCTTAGCCCTTCAAGGCCAAGTACAAAGTACAGCCTCTACACATCAACTGGTACTCCCCAAAGGAGTACTGCCTCACTGAAAGCACTGCAGGTAAAAGTTACACCAACTCCATCAATTCTAACTGTCTGTGCTGATTTATACCTGCAAAGATTGTTATCAAATGCCTAGCCAATAACCACTGCTGTACCTGATTACAAGTAGTAAAATCATCCCTTTCAAAAACATATTTGGTAAAAAAAAAGAATATCTGTCTGGCTTTATTTTAGTGAATACATTTTGCTTTAACAACCTAAATCTATACACAACCCGTTTGATCATTTTTTGAAACATTAGGGTCACAAAGATGATTTTAAATAAAATATATGATCAGCCTGATATTTCTCATTTACTGAAAGAATTTAAACAAGCTTTTGTGTTCCTGAGAACATTATGAATCAAAGACCAAAACAATTCCTTTAGTCACTCTTCTAAGACTCTTGGCAGCCTGCAACCTATCAAAATGCTAACTCCAACTTGCCTTTTTCCATAATTGCTCTGCAAATGCTTTTAGCAATACATGACTCCCTTATAGACACATTTTGATGTTTCTGCCACTCTGTTTACCCATAAGCAAACAAGCCCTACAGCCACCCAAGCAATAATACTTTATCTCTTCTGTTCTAAAGGAGAAATACTCTTCAGCCACATAGTAGAGATTCCAGATGACCAATCTACTTTTTCCTTATGAGAGGGCTGCCAGCGATTCCCTTTAATTTCTCACAAATAAACCTAAAAAGGAAGTGAGAGGAAGAGGTGCATTTTCTGGGAGCAGATTGCTCTTCTTCAAAATGAATTGTAGCATTCATACCACAGCATCCTCTTTCATTTTCCAAACTGCTCGTTTTCACGTGTTGCCAATGAATCTTTGTTAACACATTAAATTCATTAGCTATATTCTTAAGAAGAAAATAAATCATTAAGAAGAGTGACATAATTTTATCACTGGCTAGGGGAACAAAAAAGAGTCGGTTTGTATATATATATTTTTAAATGCTGGCGCAATCTCAATTTCTTTCAACATTAATATTTCAGACTAGCGATCCATCAGAACACAGTTCACACAGATGAAAAGACGAATCTTACCAAAAAGAGAAAGCATTGATTTTCAGGAAGAAAATGAATCTCTAATGTCCATACTACCTGCACTGTGATCTCTACCAGATAAATTATTAATGCAAGTGTATGAACATCATTTTGTTGTGATTAGATTTCACTTAAAATTTAATTTAAAAGAAGTCACAGGGGATCGGATAAGCAGTTGCATAAGATAAGCAAGTCAGTTGAAGTTATATTTTTCATGTTTGTGTGCTGGGATTATCTGGAAACTTATCATTCATGCAGCAAATTACCAAGAACTACATTAAAAATGTGTATAGCCATTTTCATTTTTGAAAGATTCAAGACTATAAATAATTAAATGGGTAAGACATCTGTTATTTATGAGCTGAAATGACAGTTTTAATTTAGTTCTTCGTTTAGCTGAGCCTGACGTATTGAGACTAAGTAAAAGAAAACATAGGACATATTTTAAAATGACATCTCATGGAGCCCAGACCTTCCAAGGGTGCAAATGAAACACTGGGACATATTTTTGTTTTCCTTTAAGGCACATCAGGAAACACTTTTCATTCACAACCTAATATTACATGTCCATGTGGCTTCTGATGACAAGCTAGAGCAACCACAGTGCCTTCGTAAAATAAATCAGCCTTACTACATCTGCACAGAGCTTGTGAAGAAAAACTTCATTTTGCACATAGGTACCAGATATGTTGCTCAAAAAATGACAGTACTACAATGAAGCAAATGTTATTCCTCTTACTTTTCACATTCCCTTTCTCTATAAACATACTCCTCCTTTCTTTATCTAAAATATCACACTAACCTTCTTTCACAAGAAGATTTTTCACTGAGAGGACGCTTCCTCTGAGGGGAAACAGGAACTGGTTTATGAACATATAAATGGGAACATGTGCAATGATACGTGTATTAGTCCTGGTTTGAGTCATATTGTTGTGAATAAAAATATTCCCCTCTGAGAAAATAAGACACTTCAAAAATGGAGTTTGATGATTCGGGGTCCATCTCCGCCTTGTCTATTTGCATACTGAAAAATTATGTTTTGATTATGGGAAAGAGACATTGGCTTTCTTAAAGAGGATTCTCTCCCTCACTCTCAAAACATCTTTGTACTATAAAAAGAGCCATTGGGAACAGACCTTTAAAGCTTCTCCCTTATTGATGGCTGAAACTACTTAATATCTCACATCTGCTGACTTCAAAGGAAAAGGTATTCGTCCCAGATTGCAAATTTATTGTTCAAAACATACATTTTCAGCATAAAGATAAAAAAAGTGATTAGAACAAGAAAAAAAAATCTTAAAAGCTTTTTTAACATCTTTTTTTACGTAGAATACTAAAAGATGTGTTGGGATACATTTTACAAGGATTACAAAGTGAAGACAATTTTTGTGATCCCAGTTATTAGCATATACCCCAGATCCACATAGCAACACAGACCTCAAAGCCAAGGACCCAGAAAGCAGAACACCTACAATGAAGAAGTTATGCAATTATTTTTATAGATGGAATTAATTCCAGATCAAGTTTACATGGGAATCAGTTGTCTCAAATCTCTATTTGAGGAGTCCAGATTCACATCCTAAAACTACCACAACATTTAAAAGCAACAACACTCTAAAATGAAAGCTTTCCAATAGAGAAGAAAATAATAATCCTCAAACTGAAATAATTAGGTCCAGACTCCCAGGCAGTCAGCCTGAAATAGGCTTTGCAGAGGTGATGGACATATATGGCTGTCACTGAAATCAGTGGGAATTTTCATTCCTCTTTCACTGAAAAAAAAATTGCTGTGATAGAAAGAGTTGATGACATATATTGACTCCATGGAAAAACTTCCAGGAAAAAGGCCAAGTTCAGAGATACATGATTTGTAATAAACAACTATCTTTTATGATTTATGAGAGACTGACACAAAAGGGAAGGATACTTGTAGGTCTCATGAAAGACTTTATCAGTCCCTGTGAACACTGCATGTCTTAAGTCCTTACAAAGTAAATACTGCTATACCTAGAATCTTCATAATTCTGTGGATCTTTTCTAGTTCCACAGACAACTAGATGTTTATTCAGAATCTCAGGGTAGTATAACGCTCCCTCTACAGAACTGTGCTGTATTCTTTATAAAGCATAAAGAGTATCAAATTCTCAGCCTTCTTCTGTTGTAATACAAGAAAAAACATATTTCAAAAGTCTGCATGCTTGTTGTATTTTCTCCTAAACAAGATGTAACACAAAGTAATTCTGCTTGCTTTGAACATTGAAAAAGACATTTCAGCCCTGTAGGAAGTAAGAGTCTTTCTTCCCATCTTAACTCCTCTTTTATTGCTCACTACTCATTTATTTAGTAGGATTAAAAAAAAAAAAACCACAAAAACAAATGAACACATACCAAAAAAAAAAGTGAAAATGAGGAGGAGAAAAGTAATTATTATTTTCTGATTGGAGGAGCAGACTGATTGGGAAAAAACTAATAACTTTTCACATAACTCAAAAAATTACTCTTTCAGTGTGTAGAAGACGGATATTTAAAATAAGGGAATCTGGAAGAAAGCAGCACATTTTGAAGAGCATTCAGGCCAAAGACAGTGGCATTAGAATTCAAGAATATTAAAAGAAATTATGGAAATGCAAGAGGATGAGCACAGGTGAAAGCTAGAAAAATAACAAGATGTCAGGAGAAAAATTTAGTACTAATCAAACAGAAATTAGAAATTAATAGCCTGCAGGTAAGCACTGCTGAGATGCCCTCCAAGGAGTACCTTTAAGCATTTACAGCCACAGCAGTGACTTTCCAAAGTTGCAACCTGATGCAAATTTATTCATACGCATTCTATAATTTCACAAAGGGGACTGAATTTATTTCAAATCCATTACTTCTTTTCCTCAGAATAAACAAATATATTTCCTGAACAACAAAGAAAAGATAAGAAAAGCAAACCTACAAACACACAAAAAAAAAAAAAAAAAAAAAAAAAAAAAAGATCTGTCACAAGGTAATATCTTCGAGCATCTAGAAATCAGATGTTAGCTGGGCAGCTGTCAATAAAAAGAGAAACACCTGCTCCAGTCACACAGTATGTGGGAGATATTTCAGTGGTAGAGCTATGGATTGCCTCATCTACTGAAATATACAGCATCTGGCATGCACTCTGTTTAGCTCTACTTGAAAGACAGACTCTTTTGAAAATGCAGATCATTAAAGTGTATCTGTCAATGTATTAATGAAGTACAATTTTATTTCTACGAGTCAAATTTCATTAGGGAACTTTAAAAACTGTACAGGTCAGGCCCTGAAAATGTACACATATGATACTACCAGCAGCATTGCTTCTCATAGCCTTGAGGCAAAAGAAGCAGCACATGCACAGAGTTAACAATTTTTATTTATATGGACAGAAGCTCAAAGCCTAATGTTGAGGAGCAATCACCTCTCTTTTAAACAACAAACAAAAAAGATGAACTTCATGCATTTATTTTATGGATGTGACTCAGTGGTTGTGTGTAGCAAGCACACAAACATTTGACAGGTTGGTAACACAAAGGGGCAAGTTTGCCTTGTCAGTCAGCAGCCCTGTACCCTCTGACTCAGCCAGGGTAGTGACAGCACAGCAAGGGGAAAACCCTGCTTTGTCAAGACTCACAGCAGTGAATCTCAACATGGTTAATATTGCTTTTGCCACTTGGCAAACTTCTTCAGTAAGTCTTGGGGAAAAGCACTGCTGGCACAGAATAAAGGACAGATAAATAATATTGTCATTTAATGGCACTTCCCCAAGGACAGCAATTGACATGAAAAGTTTTGATACTGGCTCTAGGGCACAGAACGTAGAATGAAAATCATGGTCAGACAAATGCAAAAGATCAGTATTAAAGTTTTGCCATCATGGAAGATAAGGCCTAACCACAGCATAAAACAAAGAGAAAATGCAGGCTGGTGCTCAAACATGGATGATCTTCACTGTAAACATTAGCTTAGCATTCAGTGCCTGAAGAAAGATTATGAATTCTGTAGCCATATTAAGGGTAAAATAACTCCAGCAAATTACAGAGCGGTTAATTTCGCTACCTTAGTCCTGTAAAAAGAGTTGTTAATAACTTTTCTTCTTCCCAGCAAAGAGAACTCAGAACTATTTTCCCAACTAGAGTAATTGTAGGAAATGAAAGCTACTTCAGAAAAAAATCCAAGCACATCTTGAAACATTTTCTGAAAAATAGCTGTCTTATAAAATTTTAGGATACTACGAGCTGACAAACTTTAGGAAGACACAGCTGTTTCTAGTTCATGAGCACTCAGTTTCTATTTCTCAATTAAATGTCAAAATATCAGATTCTTTCATCGCAAATACAAATGAGAGTTCTTGATTTTAATTGCAGTATGTCTCAATGAGCACTAAACTGAAGCTATTGGTGACAATTTTTTTTTTAAATAAAATTTAAACACACACCAGTTTGTTTTTCTGACAGGAAATATCAGTAATGAAATGTCAGCAATAGGACGTTATGTATCATACCATATAATAAGGTCCAGCTCTCCTGTGACAGATCTACCAGCATATCAGGAATTAACAGATAAGATACGTAATCTCCTATGCCAATACATCTAACATGATAAGATACCATGAAATAATGAAGTGAAATGTCTTCCACAAAAATATTGGGATAATTATTGATGTGAGAGGGAATTAGCAGATACTTCTTAGAAACTGATGTGATTTAATAACAAAAAGACATTTTAACTGGCAGTAGAATACTGCTTTAAATAAAATTCAAACAGGATCTCTTTATGCGCCCACCAATAAGCTATCATCAAGAGTTAAAATTATCAATGGATATGAGCTGTTGAATAAATAGCTGACTGCCTTTCTAACTCACCCATGCTAAAGAAACCACTTTGCATTTTATGTTCATGATTCTGAAATATGGGGAAAACAAGTTGATAGAATTTTAGGTTAGTTTAGTTTTTAATTATCACAATAGAAAGAAAATACAACTTAAATCTTTGAAAGAAGGCAGTGCTGTGCATGTGCAATTCATATTTTGCCACAGCTTAAGCACATGTAACTGTATTCAAACTACTATGTGCAAAATAGAATTTTTTCTCTTCCTATTAGCATAATAGCTGGATGCATTTAATTGAAATCTTCCTCAAAACTTTTGAGCTGAGACTAATGATGGCAGTTTTGAGACAGCAGAATTTTTCAAAAAATATATGAGTTGAGGAGGATAAAAAGAGGGCTATAATGAAAGTCTGTTTGCAACATTAGCTAGAGTACTCACTAGTGCAGAAATACCAGAAATTATCAACATATATCTTTCGCTCAGGAGGGCTGCAAATAAAACTTACGTGGCAAAAATGGGAAATTCACTGAATTTTCACAAAGTACAACAAGGTACAATATCCCAAAAGTTCAGGGTAAAAGAGACAAAAAAAATTAATTTCCACCAGCCACTTGTTTTCTCTTTCAGGATAGTCAAGCAACCTATAGACATACAACCAAAAGTAAAGGGCAGATCTTCAACAAATAAGACCTATGTTGGCTGTTCTCATTTGAGAACGTTCTCATTTGTCCCAGTAGCTGTTCAGACATGAAACAAAGGTTTTTCTGATCACAGTAACAAGCAGTGATACTTCAGTGTAGTTTATCACAAAAAAATGTATATATCACTGATCAGTTTACACAGATATTTCCAGCCATAGCTGGGGAAAAAAGAAAAAAAAAAAAAAAGATTTTATATAAAGACAACCTGTTTCTGAAATAATTCAGCAGCTAAGGTAAAAGGAACTGAAATTTAAGAAATCATAACATGCCCCAGTGCATTAGTGTGTATCATTTGCTTCCTTACAGGAGATGGAAGGTTAGAGGCAACTTGGAAGCCAGATTTTGACTTAACACACAAGCCTAGAATAGCTTAACAGCTTTCCTCTTTTCATGTCCTCTGTAACAACGTGAAGACACAGGACACCTCATTCCTTTTATCGTTCTGAAACACAGATACAAGACATTATTTTGTCTTAGAGAAGCACTGATATCTGTTTTCCTCTGGTGCTGGAGTACATGGGATTTATTATGTATTTTTTCACAGAAGCAGAATCCAAGTTCATGTTACCTACCTGTCATACAGCACAGGCCAATACTTGCAAACTTAAAAACAAGAAAATCAGACCATGAGCTCTGCAGCATGGTGTGAGGTACAGAGCCAAGAGACAGAAGAGGATGAACGACTTGAACAGCAAGCTACTTCTAGCAAGCATGCTGCAAGTAACGATATGGGTCTCAAAAACACCAAGAATGACACAAAAGGAAAGCAGGCATTTTCCCTACAGACAGCTTTTACTGATTTCATTCAGTCTTAAATAACAGTCCAAGTTTGAATGTCTATAACATAAATAAGTGAATAAAATGAATAAAAACCCTGTCTATTCTTAGGTAATTCATTTATGCAAACAGACAAGTAAACAAAGAAAATAGTTTCATTGTCTACAAATACACCATACACAGAAACATCTGTCATTGTCAAACTTCTTCCCTCAGATTTCTTGCACTGTGAATCCCATTTAGAGGTATACTTCTGCAATGCAGCAATGCTCATTCACCTATTAAGTTAATAGTTGTATTTGTTCCTGTTGGATACTTTTCTGAAAAATTCTTTTAATCCTTTTAATTCAACCTTTCTTCTCAGTCTGGCACTCAAGACTTGGGGCAAAACAAAATTTACTGATTGTGCAAAGCTACAAAACTACATGATTCAGCACTACAGATTCTGTAATAGGAAGTATGTCAGCAGTGGAAAGGCACAAAATGCTCACCAGTACCTGACCAGGTCTGCTTTCCTGCTTGCAAGACCTGTTTCTTTTACTTGCCAAGCTGAGTCTCTGGGAAAAGCCTCAGAGGACTTTAGTAGCAAGTAACAGGAAGATAATGATCTGCTTGCTTGGGAAGGACAATCCAGTCCTGAACAGCAGCACTTCGAGTCCAATGCAGGCGGCACTTCTACACAGTATAATAGATCCACAGTGCCACTCTCAAGGAAACATTACTGCAGTAGCACATTCAAAAACTCTTCCTGCTGACCTCTGCGACTTTGCAGTGTAAACACTGACTGCTTTGATGCTCCTTCAGAGATCTCAGTCTAGCTTGTTATAGAGTAATAAAAAGAGCCAAAATCATTGTGACCCAGGCATAATGAGATATAGTTAGCTACTGCACCATCCAGAATTTTCATCACATCATCTTTCCCATTCAGCACTCTTGAACCTACAGTGTTTCTACAGGAAAAACTGTATTACAGCCAACAGAGCTTAGTTTGGTTCCTGAGAAGTACCCCCAGAACAATACAGAGAAAACTATCTGCAGTAGCCTGTCATAGCTATATGGGGGACATACTGACTATGAACACCTAGCAACAAATGGTGAGTGGCATTTAGAGAGTATAGGTCAACTTTTAATTCTACCCAGAATATAAAAACTTAAGAGTATCAACTCAATTTTGCTTCATGTTTCTACAAAGCTTCACACATCTGATCCCTGATTCTGATTTAAGCCTTCCAGTACTACTGAAATAAGTACCATCAATAACTGTTAAAGAAGCACCAGCTTTAAAAATGCTGTTTCAAGGATATTTCTTCTTCCCTGCCTTTGATTGAGCAAAAAAAGGAAAGAAAGGTGAGAAAAAGGAGTGTGTATTTGCAAAATACACCAATAATATCAGTCACACTAACACAGAAGGAGAAGATAAAAAGAAGATAAAAGTGTACACGTGTCATGACTCAAAAAAAAAAAAAAAAAAAAGTGATCATAGATTTGCTCTAGGTCACAAGGCTGCCTAGGCAGATTTGGGGATTTACTGCTCTCTGTTAAACTCCGTGTAGTAACTGCTTACATTTATAATCTTCCAGTAACACAAGTGTACATCTCAACTGAGTTTTGAGAGCCATGTTCCGGTACAGATCTCTGCAGCTATGACACGTAAAAATAGTTTTCACACAGAAATGTTCCCAAAGACAAACTTCATGCTACATCAATATGCTCTCTTCCCAAGATTCATGACCTTACACAGCTTCTGTAGTATGCAAAGCCACAAATCATTACAGCTTAATAGAGCACTAATAGGAGGACCACCTCCCTGCCTTGCTTCGTGCATCTCTGAGTGAGCTGACATCCAATAGAATGGTAATCAATATATACTTGACAACAGTGATGTACGTAAATTATAGATGAAGGATCATTTAAATACATTCAAACAGTGCAGTTAGCCCTTTATGTGCACTTGAAACACGTCTTGTTATAAGGAAACCATTTTGTGGTATATAATTGCATGGGAAACATTTTTCGACAGCAGTAGGTCACATTACAAATGCTGTCTGAGGCAAAGAGCCAGATGGTTCAGAGAGCCCATACCATCACAATAAGAGCTGTACTGAACCACCAGATACTTCCCTCTTTCCCAAGGCCCAGGTCCTCTGTATCAACTGTAATTTACCTCCAGGTATTGATCGCTTTCATCAAGGTGTTCCTTGCTTAGCAACTCTGCCCCATTCACTGCCTGCTTCCTACTTCTACATTATTGCTTTTTTGATTGCTCTGATTATCTTTCAAGCCAAGGAGTGCTGAAGGCACTGCTACCAATACTATTTGTATTACCAATTCCTCTGCTCAAGGACCTGAGTTAAATAAAGGCGCACATTATCATTCTCATCTTGCTTACAGCACATGGCTTCAGAATAATTCCTCCTGGAACAGTTCCTCATCCATGTCACCTATCTTAAGCAGTACAGCACTGATTTACACTAGTTAAGCATCCAGCCTATGAACTTTATATAAGCACAAGAGAAAAATCAAAGCCACGAGAGAACTGTTCTTTCTGCGGTGCCAGTGAGAAATGAGCTGAAGCACTGACATAACTAGTCCATGCATTTGTCATGAGCAAACTTCTCATTTTTCATCTTCTTTATTCATCTCTTTCACATGCTTTTCCCTTCCCTTATCACTTCCTTCTCTATTCTTTCAGCACTGAGGGACAAGAGAAAGGGCAATTGCATTCAGAGATATTCCCCTCATCTGAAAAAGGACTACCCTCAGAAACAGGAAGCTGTAATTGTTGTGCAGTAATTGCCAAGGAGTAATTTAACACTCCAGAGACAACTATCTACACTTACGACAATTGGCTTCTTCAAAGCTATATTAGTGTAACTTTCTCTTGTCATACACAAGGCATGGGCATTTTCACATGGCAAATGTACTGCATTGGGCAGCAATTAAATCTAATTTGGTCACTAACAGAAACTATTAGGTCAGTGACAGAAATATTAAAAAAAAAAAAAGATCTCTTTAATGTTAAATTTATGTGAAATCTCATTTTCTTCTCTCCCATACATAACATGCTCACAGTGTCTGAAGCTATCATGAAGAAAATGAAGAAACAGACTGTGCAGGGGTAATCCAGTGCACATAAGAGAAAACTTGCAACCGTAACTGATATAAATTTCTTTGTTCCAGTAAAAATTTTCATCATCACTGTGATCTTGCCCAGTTATTCTCCTCATCAACTTAATTATTTTCTTCAGGGTTCCAGCTTGATAACCCAGCCCTATTAAGAAGGGATTATTAAAAATAATCTTCTAATTGCTAGACTTTTCTTTACAGTGCACCAAAAAAAAAAAATATATATATATATATCTTTCCGTGACTGCAAAATAGTTACCTAATTTAAATTTAAGTTAATGAAATTTCCTCTGCTCACAGCAGCAATAAAAAACCAATGAACAAGACTCACTTTGGTTCCAAGTAATCTTACCTCACACAGATGACAAATATCAGCCAGAACAGTGCTGGATCTAGCTCCTCAACCACAACCACTCCTAGATGGTGTAGAGCTGATTCAGGCTACAGCCAGCACAGGTAGCAACCTGATGGCTAACTAGCACTCAGTCTCTGCAAGCACATTGAGTGCCTGAATGCAAGTGCAAAATTAGTGCAAGGAATGCTATTTAACCAGTTCATTCGTACCATGCATCCTACCTTCATCAAGTCAATTCCAATAACTTAAGTTTACCAAAATAGATTGTTTTGGTACTAAGTACCCAGAAATCCATAAAGTCAGACCAGAAGCTAAACAGCAGTAATACAATAATATGTAATATATAAAATAGTATGATTTGTCAAGGTTAGTGCATGACATAAACCCTATCTAGTCCATACACAGTTCTGCCTTGAAGAACTCAGTCAACACACAAAAAGAGAAGTTCCAAATAAAATAACATGGATTTCAAGTGATCCTCTAGCCCTGCACAACCTTACTGCTTTCATCCAGGCTGTGCACTGCCAGAGGGAATCCTGAACAAGCTAGATTCCAATACCTTCTGTTATGTTCTGTCAGCCTAAGGTGCTGATTTCTGTCCAACAGCACTGGCCACAGGAGCCATTCACATTTCTCCACCAGCAGCCTCCTGCTTTCACAGAGGAAGGAGGACTAGAAATTAGTAAAGAGGAAATCCATTGCTGGGATTATTTACAGAAATAACAGATAGTGTGCATTTTGAAAAGTAGTTGGCTGTGGATGCACTTCATTTCTGCAGTGTGTGAATTCAGTTGTGTATCAGTTGTTTAAAGACAAAGGAAGCACAAGGCATTAATAAACACATTGAAGTTCATTTGAATTGAGGTGATAGGATCGTACTGACAGTAAGCCATCACTCTGTCAGTAAGAGAGAACTTTGCATTGTCTGATAAAAGAGAAGGCAAGAGCTCGAGTAGTTCTCTATGTGATGGGTGAACATTTGATTACATGTTCATCGTGCCTTTTTAGCCAAGATTTCAAAATGCAAATGCCAGGCAATGCAACTCAGAGCAGATCAAGGCAAAAATTATATATCCCCACATACTTAGCTTAATAAGAGACAGGAGAACAAATACCTGAAACTGCTGGAAACTTCCACCATTGATATCAGCATGGACTGATTTGATCAGCAGCTTGGGCCAGTAGCTGCCTGTGAGGAACAGGAAAGGGGGCACTGAGCTGGTATGCATAGATCTGTCACCTTGCAGAAGTGGAATGTCCAGGGTGGAATAGTTATGAATTGGTGCTGAGCTACCACCACAGCCTTACAGCCAGAGTAAGTGTCCATTCTCACCCAAGATCAGCTATGCCAACCAGACATTTTTTATTGGGGAAGGTCTTAGTTATCTTGGTGCATATGTCCTTGTGTTTAAAGCTTCTCTGATGTAATCATCTCCCATTTGGTTCAATTAACATATAGAGCTTAATAGCGTCATGTTGCTTAGTACTCCTTTTTCCATGTGATGCAGGGGAAAGAAGGTGGCAAAAGGAATCTCCACTCAGATTGGCTTAAGCCAAGGCACCCTGCTGCTTCCGCATCAGCATTGCTGACAACTTTCTGAAGGAGTAAGCTGTCAACATCATGGCTGCTGGGTTAAGAACACAGTGAACTATACTGTGATGACTGACTCGAAGATGATCTTGTATTTCTGCTCATAAGGCTGTCAAGATACTAAAGTAAAGAAACACCTTTCATCGATTTTCTTAGAATGCTGAAACGAACATATAAAAATTCAGACTGCTTTCAGCAAATAATCTTACATTTTCAAATGCCACTGCAGATGCCACAGTGATGAACCCACCAATGTAAATACGCACCGTCTGGCTGTCAACCCGTTTGCTAACCACTGAACCAAATTAGCCCATCATGAAATATTCATTAAAAACAAACAAGAAATCATACAATCTGGCCCATTTTTAGGGATACAACACAGATCATGATATACTAAATCTTCTGACACCCAGGTCGGTTGTGAAATGAACCACAGATAAGGTGATCTATGAAGTTATAATTTAAGTTTCATATTGTTTCAGTGGCACAAACGTGCCATTGTGGCACTCTGAAATTTTGGATTCCAATCAATGTTGGCAATATAGGTAGAGGTGTGAGCAAGTAAAGTCTATAAAACTGACTGTTGCTAAAGCAAATCTGTGCTCATTCACTGTGGAATCTAAGCTTTAAAAAAGGAAGAAAAAAACATTTTCTCTACAAAATAACCATATTACTTTACACTGATCTCAATCACTGAAAAAAGCTCCTCCCTTTCAAATCCCATAAGACTTCTGAAAAATGAAGTCTTATAACCACAGCTCAAACATTTCAGAAAAACTAAAAATTGCTACTGAAGACCTGAATTCACAATATTCAGTGACGCATCATCTTTGAAAATGGACCAGACAGAGTACTTTCCCAAATTAAAAAGCTGCCAAAGCATATTTAGTCATCTTTGCCTTTGTACTGACCAAAGCTTCATCCTGTTACAGACGTTAACAGTCTAAGATTCCACATTCACAACATCTGAGTCATTGTTCAAGTTTCTCACGGTTTCTTCCTAATTTGTTTTGTTTGTAGAAAACACCAACTTACTGAGAAACATATTTACAAATATATTTTTTGAGACATTGAAAAACATTGCCTGCTAAGGGTATTCTGAGAATGCATCTGGAGATGAGTTTCAAAAGTTCCAATTAGGCTCAGAAGTGAGGCACCATGCTGCTTTGCTTTATCAACAACACTGAACCAAAAGCACGGCCAAAATGCTTAACAAATGACTAAAAGAAATTAATTTCCTTCAAGCTTGGGAAGTAATGAGCTTTAAGAACTATGATTTCAGATGAGGGTCTTAAATCTTGTTACATATCCAGCTTTTTTATCCTATTTTGCTCAGTCTCAGTCCCCAATATCGCGTGCTTACGAAAGTTTTCAGTCTGTTCTCTCAGTGCAGAACCTGCTCAGTGCAACTATATTCAGTATCAGCTACAGCAGGAAACATCCCTGCAAAGCCTTAGATTTACAGCTGTCTTTTTCTATACATCCTCAGTTCTGCTGATAGAATTGATTGAAATAAAATCTTCAAATCTTGCTCTGTTAGAGTTACCTAAACAACTGCCATATGCAGATTCCCTGCAGTAGGAAGACATAGGGATATATTGATATCTCATAGGAACAAGTAAATTCATCCAACATGAACAAGGGCTGAACCATAGAGCTAGTTCTCCCTATCCCAGATCCTAAAAGCAAGATACCTGTTATGTTCATAAATCCCAGATAGCCTACGAAGTCCCAAGAGCTACTCTGAAATGAGTTTCCACCTTCAACAGAACTACATTATTCAAAGGACCTTGCACATCTAATTTGTCATTGTAACGTGTTCTTCAATACCTTGCACTGACATTGTGTAATTTGACAGTGTTACATGAATTGGTCTCTGAGGACCTGTTATCCAGTAATATTCCCAGTGCCGTTAGTTTCACTGCTGAACAGGGCCACTTTCACAAGAAGGACAGAGGACTTAGTTATTGCAGAATAATTATTTCCATATTGGTTAATTTTGTTACAAAAACCGAAAGCAGCCTCACTAAAGCTTTAATAACTTCCACCGCCCCCCTCCCTCCCCTGTTCTCTCTGACAGAGTCTCTTAAAACAAAGCTGAAACCGCTGAGACAGCAATGATCAAAATTTATCATGTTCTGCAACAAAATGTTCCATTACTTAAAAGTCTTTGTGGGGAGACATGAATCTTTTCTGTAAAACAGCACTAAAAGACAGTAGCTCCACAGACTAAAATCCTTGAAACCACGTGCTACCAGCAGATCGCTAACCATCAGCAGAGCTCAGCACGCGGCTAACATGCTTTGCTGAGCAAGAGGCAACAAAGAGAACACACCTATTATAAAGTAACAGCAGTACCAAAACATACACCCCAAGTTTGGCATAGAGAGATTTTATCCAGAGCATACTGTATTCTGCATTCACATTCCAGAGAAATAATATTTTGTTCTAATAATTTGTTTTCCTTCTTACCTGCTGTTGGATTATTGTGATAATGACTAGTCAAACAATGTTATCATACATATGTCCCTTCAGGCATATTTTAACATACTTTAATTATGAATTAAGGAACAGTTATCAATACAATCAGTGAAAAGTGAAGCTCATGAAACCAAATTATTTTGGTGGGGGGGGGGGGGAGGGGGGAAGAGGGAAAAGAGAGAGGGGAGGAGAGGTGAAAAACCACTCAACTTGACTGTTCAAAAAATACCAAAACAGTGATTATAAAAAAAAAAAAAAAAAAAAAAAAAAAAAAAAAATCGCTGGTAACAAATTTTACAGAAGGATATACTGAGATTTCTAAAGAAAAACAGTTGCAACAAGTATGTCTTCTAAGTAATGCAAATTTTCAGCTTTGCAACATTATAGCTTAGTTCCTGATAATTCAGTGTACTTCTCCCTCTGCTGGAAAATCCATCATACTACACAGTCCCAAAATGCATAAAGATGAAGTATGATTACAACATATTTCTCTGACTCCTCCTGCTGAGAGAGGTCAAGACTTTAACCTAAACACGGCTCACTGCTTCTATAATGAAGGCTGTATTGCCTCAATTATTTATTATATTTCTCTTTGGATAGGAGCTTCATTTGTAGTGAGTGACTTGCCATCTGAAGTCAATGAATCATCACAGTTACTCGTTAAATGCCTGAATCAGTGGCAACTTCAAAAACCTTCATGATAAATAAATGCATTGCCTCCTTCCAGCCACCTTTTTTCTTCCAGAAAGCAGGGAAGGACTGCTGAATATGGACAAAAGTCTGGAAGTCCATTGTTTTTCAAAGCGAAGAAAAATGATGAGTATGCAATTACCTTCTAAGAACTTCTGCACACAGATACACAGAAGATAAACTCCTAATTTCAGCTTCTAGAGATACTGAAATTAAAGCTGAAGTGCAAACTGACAACTGGCATGAGTGAGTAACACAGCACAGCACGTAACCAAGCTAATCTAGAGAAGACAATCTGTTAAGATGAACTGATGGAATTAGATGCTCTGTACAAATATTTCACACCTAGCATAACTTTTTCCATTGTTCAAAATTGCAGAGATGTTTCATTAGCATGATGGAGTTCAGAGGTTCTGGGCTGTGTGCAAATAAACTTCCATACAGAGGAAATGCATAGGAATGACAGGAAGACACTTTTGTTGCCAGAACTGTTTGCTACTGAAACGCAACTGACAGGGAATGATGAATTTGGGCTGGCTACCTGTCCAGTCTCAAATACTCCAATGTTTCCAAGAAGCAACTAGCAAAATTTCATTCAAGTCATCAGTTCAACTCCTGTATGCACAGCAATCACAGCATTCAGCTTGCACAAAGAATAATCAGAAAGAATAAACAACACATCAAAAAGCAATTTCTTAAATGTGGCATTTATCTTGTTTAATAGCTACATCACACACTTTGGGATGACATTCTTCAATTTAGTTATCTTAATTGCATCATGATTGAACCCATTTTATGTAGAGAACAAACTGTAATGATTTTTGCAAAATGGTAGCCTACTGTCAAGTGACAGAAAAAAAAGCTTATTAAGAGGAAAAGTAGTGCCTCATGAAATCCTGAGAATTGTTTTCAATCAGCAAGGACCAATTCAGACACCTCCTACGTTGCATTTTCTTTTCTGAAAAAAGTACCATCTTCCCCAGCTCTACAGTACTTTAAATTATTTGTTTTGCACACATGTGCAGTTGTTTTATCTCAGCTGGCTGTGTAGCATTAACATAGCAGGTGTATCTTGCTACAATGTGTTCCTACTGACATTAGAGGTAAATGTTTTGAAGTATGATTCCAAAGCTTCAACTTTTTTCTACTCTCAATATCGTCTCCTTTTAACAAAAACAAGGTGTATGTAGGTTCCAGCTGGACCAACAAAACTCTTGTGACAATCACAGGCCTTTGTACCTGAAGGATGCCTGAGGAGCTTGAACTTTCAATTCAAGTGCATTTGAATGGCCAGATAAAAAAATTGCCATGTCTATTGATATCAAAACCAGTCCATCCCACATTAGAATTAGAATCAAAAATAAGAATTTGATTCTATCTGAGGAAAGCACAGCAGCACTGCTATTAACATTAGTAACATTTTGCACTTTAGTTATCTGTGATAACTTTTCACCTACACACAGTATTACTGTAATGCAAACATTTTTAGTATGAATTAAAACGATATACTTCTGGAACCAAGTTCTGCTTAAGAGTCTCAACCATTATTCACTCCACATCATTCCAGTGCATGAAGAGGCCTGTATTCATACTGCCAAGCTCTTCTGTTATTAAAGATGAGTAGCTCTTTCACTGCTTTCTTTTTGGAACAGCACCTACCTGTCCCTGAACACTGTTATTATTTGGGTGAGTGCCAGCTGGCATCAAACATAGCAGCAAGCACACTTAACACCCCAGCAGTATGGGCTAGCTACCCCATGTCAGTGCTTCAACTTATCTCACCACAAGCACAGCAGTAAATTAGTACGTTCCTTCAGACAAATGCCAATTAGCATGTAGCATAGCAATCCTGACCTCATCACCATACTTATAAGAAGCCTTATAAGGAAAAAGCTTTTACACTACAAAACTACATTTTAAAACTTGACCACATCACAGGTTTTCCCTTACAAGTGACTGATTCATTTGTACTTGACATAACGAAACACTCTTGAAAACAGTTCTGATAAACAAGAGCAAATCTGAAAGTGTTAGAATTATCTTCAAAGATGCTTTCTCAATCCAAGCAATGTTTCTTAAGAATGAGTTTAAAACTAATGAATTTTGGACATATGACTAATGACTGAAAACAAGAAACAATAGCAAAAGATATTCAGATACTCATTCAAATCAGACTAAATAAGCAGCAGATCATTATGAATAATGCAGAAGATCTGAAAGTGGATGTAACATCGACACAAATATGCAAAAGAAACCAAACCAGAGAGAACAGGAAACAAATTACTCTGCAGATTTCACACACAGCTGCACAATCAGTGATAAAACCAGAAACCTCTGAGCAGGGGATACTGCCACAAAGCAGTTTCAGGGAGAATCCCAGCTGGTCGATTTCTCTGCAGCTCCTTGGACTTCAGAATTTTAGTTGTAATTTGCATATTTACTTAGAACTTGCTGCTTTACTTTGTAAATGCTACTATTTTTCAGAATTTATATAAACCTTTAATTTTGCAATGTTATCACGCTGATTCACTGTGAGAAATATATATTTAAGGTAGAAAAATACTTCAAAGAAATAGTTCAGCGGTCTCAGAGTGGCAGTGTTGGAAACAGTTTTGATTCATTTGAAACTAGCTACTATTATTTTCAATAAATAACACCTTGGCTAAGTTTAGCCCATTCTTCTTTTTCTAAGTTATCTATGTTAAATATGATTAATTTGAGCAAAGATTAATTATGAGCCATGAATATATATCTGCATGACTACACACACCAATGTGTTGATGAAGAAGTGATGCTTTTCATTCGATCTCATTTACTATTGTGCAATTGCTTACCGACTTGCCCCTTTGTAGTATAATTTATAGTTCTCCAATCAGAAGAATGAGAAGAAATAGAGTTTCAAGTAAAAGGCATCCAGCCCACATTCCATACATTTGTTCCTCCTTACAGTAATGTTTGAATGGCCATTCTCCAAATAACTTTAAACTCATGCGTCCAATGGAAGTAACAGCAGATATAAATGTTTTAGTCAAGACCAAATCAAACAGCTGTTTAGATTTCAAGTGAACATGAAAAAACTACACTATACTGGTTCAAACCCAGCAGAACTCCACCTGTTCTATTTACATATCACATTTTCTCATTTACATAATTTATGGAAACATCTATTCTGGGACTGAAATCTTCAGACATTTTCTCTATCCACAAACACTGTCCGTCATTCCTCCTGTTCACCAACAAGGGCCAAGAAATTATGAACACATACCAACAGAAAGATACAGCTACTTGGAAATCATGTCCTTAGTACCAGCCTCATCTCTGATGATGCTTCTCTGATGCCTGCATCTGACTGGTGCACCACAAAAATAACAAGACTCTTAAAAATTATATGCTGAGTTAAGACAAAATTTTGGCAGATCCTAACAAACTCTTGAGACAAGCCAAAATCTCTTCAAGAAAAGTTATTCAAAACATATTTCTTTAAAGAGAAAATTACTGTTGCAGAATACTGTTGCAGATGCCTACCCTTCTTGGCAGTTACTCCTCTACTCCTCTTCCCACTGATGTCCCTCTGTTTTCCATTGATTTTTGTGGGTGCAGACTCAATCTCTTAACATCTTCCATAACCACAGTTTGTTTTTTGTTGGTGGTGGTTTTTTTTGTTGTTTTTTTTTTGTTGTTGTTGTTGTTTTTTGTTTTTTTTTTTTTTTTGCAAGTAGCTGATCCCAGTCAAGAACTTTAAGTGCATCTATCTTCTCAGCTGTAGGTTTTTATGCCAAAGCAAGAACTCCATCAGTTTACTGATATTTCTCTCATCCATCAATTCTGATTGAAGAAGAGACTCTTTTTGTATCAGTGGCTCTTATTTAAAGATCAAAATCTTATTCAAGCTTGCAAAATGCATGTGCAATTAGCCAGACCAACAATATAATTTTATTAATACTTAAACTCTGTGTTATCTGAACCAATAGTTGTGGTCCAGTCCGAACTCTGCCTTGCAACTATACCATTTGGCATAATGTTGTTCTCAATCACAAGACGAGGTGAAAACATTTAAGCTTACAATCCTGAAGTGCCTCCTCATACTTATATGCTTTTATGGTGTTGTCAGGATAACAACAGCAGGCAGATGTGTCATTTAGGAAGTCCTTCCTTGAAAGACCTGTCGCTAAACCAGAAGGGATTTGCAGACAACCAGAACAGACTGTTTTCGTAACACTGAGGAATGTCATGCTGTGCTACTAAAGTTCTATAGCTGTCACTGTGAAGCACTGCTGCTTCATCTTGCCGTGACATTGCTACACTTGATCTTTCACTTGATCTTCCACTCACCTATCCCTTGCCTTTAAGAAGAGTCCCATATGACAGCATCACTTCCACTAAAATTCCTGTTGCATGTAAGAGTTCTCACAGGCATACGCTAAAAAAGCTAGTAGCCTAAGGCCATGTCATTGCAAAAAGAACGTATCTCACTACAGGTATACTAATGTTGTCACACTGGAACACACATACACATGCAACTTCATGAGTTTAACTGTCACCACTCGACTTTATCTGGCAGCACAACAAAACACACTGCATATCTACAGAAGGAAGAGCTGACAAAACAAAATAGGCTTAAGATAATGAGTTTTTAGAGGCTTAGGACTGACTGTCCATCAAGTTTCATAGCCTAACTTAATATATGCTCTGAATTTTATGCGTAAAAGAGGGTTAAATGGAGCCTGCTTCAAGATTTCATTTCCTATTTCGAGTCTCCATAAGGCCTCCTGCCAGTACTGATAACATGAGTCATACCAGATTTCAGAAAGAACCCTAAGTTAATTTTTAATTTTGCATTGCTAAATTGTTTAGTTAATAGGAACAGATGCTGTAGCATCTCTCTGTACAGAACACTCTTCATGTTGTTTAGAAAGTACAGGCTATGTCGACAGCTTTGCAAGTAACTAAGAATCTGAGGCCTTGTTTCCCAGCATTATATTTCTTACTCTTGACCAGCAGAGTCAGATCACAGCAACCTGCAGAACAGTCTCTGTGTTCATGGTTAAGAGTTCCTCTGAGGAACACTGATGGCTGAGTGACTATTTCCAGGTTTGTGGAAGTTAATTTTACTGCTCCGCCCAAGACCCAAAGTCAGCCAATTAACAATAATACCAACTCTTGAGAAGCAGATGCTGACAACACGCAGTTCAGTCCTGCTCTGTCAGATGATGGGATACAGCTAGCAGTTGCTGAAAAAAGAGTAGAACACTACCAGAAAGAAAAAAAAAAAAAAAACAACATCTAGAGATTTCATTTTAAGAAATGAACACAATAAAAGTCTGGAACAAATTCATACAGAATCAATGACAATGAAAAGCTCATAAGTCATCCCAGCTAAGTTTTCCTTCTAAAATGAAGATATAACTGCTCGGCTTCCTTTACTTGGTAAACTGCCTCTTCTGATAGAAGTCTCAAGCTTTTCCCTAACAGCAGTAAGATTTTTTTACTGATTAAAATCAATGCCAACAGGTTTCTCCACAAAACCATATTTTCTACTCTTGTTAGTGAAAGATGTATTCTGCTTTCTCAGAGAGAAAGAACGAAGTTCAGGTTCTCAAGGTCAAGTACCTGGGTGTGACACTGGCATAGCTCACACAAAAATAAATACCACCCCAGGGCTTTAGTATGTTTATTCTCAAAAGTAAGAAACCACTAAGAGTACCGTCGAACAGATGAGCAATGTAATTAGAACCATATGATTTCATGAAGTATAGGTAAAAACAAGAAATAGAATCCAAATCATTCCCATGAAGCTTAAAGAGAAGAACATCCCTTAGATCACAAGAAAGTATACTTTCCCTGTGGTCATTAAATAAGTCATAAAGTCAGTACGATTAAAAGAAACAAGGCATACTTTCTCTTCATTCTCATTTATGAAGCACAACAAATTTGTGAACCTAAAGCATGCAGAGATTATATTAGTGGAAAACGCAGAGAGAGTTCAAGAAATTTTGCCGAGGTTTCACTGAGGTCCAGTTTTCACTGGGGAAAAAAAAACTAATCCTTGTTACATACATAATCAAATACAACCACTGGGTGTCACTAGCATTCCACAACAAAAAAGCCAGCAACTCACTAGAATTAACCAATATTTCAGTCAGAAATATTTCAGTCAGAAATATTTCAGTCAGAAATATTTCAGTCAGAAATATTTCAGTCAGAAATATTTCAGTCAGAAATATTTCAGTCAGAAATATTTCAGTCAGAAATATTTCAGTCAGAAATATTTCAGTCAGAAATATTTCAGTCAGAAATATTTCAGTCAGAAATATTTCAGTCAGAAATATTTCAGTCAGAAATATTTCAGTCAGAAATATTTCAGTCAGAAATATTTCAGTCAGAAATATTTCAGTCAGAAATATTTCAGTCAGAAATATTTCAGTCAGAAATATTTCAGTCAGAAATATTTCAGTCAGAAATATTTCAGTCAGAAATATTTCAGTCAGAAATATTTCAGTCAGAAATATTTCAGTCAGAAATATTTCAGTCAGAAATATTTCAGTCAGAAATATTTCAGTCAGAAATATTTCAGTCAGAAATATTTCAGTCAGAAATATTTCAGTCAGAAATATTTCAGTCAGAAATATTTCAGTCAGAAATATTTCAGTCAGAAATATTTCAGTCAGAAATATTTCAGTCAGAAATATTTCAGTCAGAAATATTTCAGTCAGAAATATTTCAGTCAGAAATATTTCAGTCAGAAATATTTCAGTCAGAAATATTTCAGTCAGAAATATTTCAGTCAGAAATATTTCAGTCAGAAATATTTCAGTCAGAAATATTTCAGTCAGAAATATTTCAGTCAGAAATATTTCAGTCAGAAATATTTCAGTCAGAAATATTTCAGTCAGAAATATTTCAGTCAGAAATATTTCAGTCAGAAATATTTCAGTCAGAAATATTTCAGTCAGAAATATTTCAGTCAGAAATATTTCAGTCAGAAATATTTCAGTCAGAAATATTTCAGTCAGAAATATTTCAGTCAGAAATATTTCAGTCAGAAATATTTCAGTCAGAAATATTTCAGTCAGAAATATTTCAGTCAGAAATATTTCAGTCAGAAATATTTCAGTCAGAAATATTTCAGTCAGAAATATTTCAGTCAGAAATATTTCAGTCAGAAATATTTCAGTCAGAAATATTTCAGTCAGAAATATTTCAGTCAGAAATATTTCAGTCAGAAATATTTCAGTCAGAAATATTTCAGTCAGAAATATTTCAGTCAGAAATATTTCAGTCAGAAATATTTCAGTCAGAAATATTTCAGTCAGAAATATTTCAGTCAGAAATATTTCAGTCAGAAATATTTCAGTCAGAAATATTTCAGTCAGAAATATTTCAGTCAGAAATATTTCAGTCAGAAATATTTCAGTCAGAAATATTTCAGTCAGAAATATTTCAGTCAGAAATATTTCAGTCAGAAATATTTCAGTCAGAAATATTTCAGTCAGAAATATTTCAGTCAGAAATATTTCAGTCAGAAATATTTCAGTCAGAAATATTTCAGTCAGAAATATTTCAGTCAGAAATATTTCAGTCAGAAATATTTCAGTCAGAAATATTTCAGTCAGAAATATTTCAGTCAGAAATATTTCAGTCAGAAATATTTCAGTCAGAAATATTTCAGTCAGAAATATTTCAGTCAGAAATATTTCAGTCAGAAATATTTCAGTCAGAAATATTTCAGTCAGAAATATTTCAGTCAGAAATATTTCAGTCAGAAATATTTCAGTCAGAAATATTTCAGTCAGAAATATTTCAGTCAGAAATATTTCAGTCAGAAATATTTCAGTCAGAAATATTTCAGTCAGAAATATTTCAGTCAGAAATATTTCAGTCAGAAATATTTCAGTCAGAAATATTTCAGTCAGAAATATTTCAGTCAGAAATATTTCAGTCAGAAATATTTCAGTCAGAAATATTTCAGTCAGAAATATTTCAGTCAGAAATATTTCAGTCAGAAATATTTCAGTCAGAAATATTTCAGTCAGAAATATTTCAGTCAGAAATATTTCAGTCAGAAATATTTCAGTCAGAAATATTTCAGTCAGAAATATTTCAGTCAGAAATATTTCAGTCAGAAATATTTCAGTCAGAAATATTTCAGTCAGAAATATTTCAGTCAGAAATATTTCAGTCAGAAATATTTCAGTCAGAAATATTTCAGTCAGAAATATTTCAGTCAGAAATATTTCAGTCAGAAATATTTCAGTCAGAAATATTTCAGTCAGAAATATTTCAGTCAGAAATATTTCAGTCAGAAATATTTCAGTCAGAAATATTTCAGTCAGAAATATTTCAGTCAGAAATATTTCAGTCAGAAATATTTCAGTCAGAAATATTTCAGTCAGAAATATTTCAGTCAGAAATATTTCAGTCAGAAATATTTCAGTCAGAAATATTTCAGTCAGAAATATTTCAGTCAGAAATATTTCAGTCAGAAATATTTCAGTCAGAAATATTTCAGTCAGAAATATTTCAGTCAGAAATATTTCAGTCAGAAATATTTCAGTCAGAAATATTTCAGTCAGAAATATTTCAGTCAGAAATATTTCAGTCAGAAATATTTCAGTCAGAAATATTTCAGTCAGAAATATTTCAGTCAGAAATATTTCAGTCAGAAATATTTCAGTCAGAAATATTTCAGTCAGAAATATTTCAGTCAGAAATATTTCAGTCAGAAATATTTCAGTCAGAAATATTTCAGTCAGAAATATTTCAGTCAGAAATATTTCAGTCAGAAATATTTCAGTCAGAAATATTTCAGTCAGAAATATTTCAGTCAGAAATATTTCAGTCAGAAATATTTCAGTCAGAAATATTTCAGTCAGAAATATTTCAGTCAGAAATATTTCAGTCAGAAATATTTCAGTCAGAAATATTTCAGTCAGAAATATTTCAGTCAGAAATATTTCAGTCAGAAATATTTCAGTCAGAAATATTTCAGTCAGAAATATTTCAGTCAGAAATATTTCAGTCAGAAATATTTCAGTCAGAAATATTTCAGTCAGAAATATTTCAGTCAGAAATATTTCAGTCAGAAATATTTCAGTCAGAAATATTTCAGTCAGAAATATTTCAGTCAGAAATATTTCAGTCAGAAATATTTCAGTCAGAAATATTTCAGTCAGAAATATTTCAGTCAGAAATATTTCAGTCAGAAATATTTCAGTCAGAAATATTTCAGTCAGAAATATTTCAGTCAGAAATATTTCAGTCAGAAATATTTCAGTCAGAAATATTTCAGTCAGAAATATTTCAGTCAGAAATATTTCAGTCAGAAATATTTCAGTCAGAAATATTTCAGTCAGAAATATTTCAGTCAGAAATATTTCAGTCAGAAATATTTCAGTCAGAAATATTTCAGTCAGAAATATTTCAGTCAGAAATATTTCAGTCAGAAATATTTCAGTCAGAAATATTTCAGTCAGAAATATTTCAGTCAGAAATATTTCAGTCAGAAATATTTCAGTCAGAAATATTTCAGTCAGAAATATTTCAGTCAGAAATATTTCAGTCAGAAATATTTCAGTCAGAAATATTTCAGTCAGAAATATTTCAGTCAGAAATATTTCAGTCAGAAATATTTCAGTCAGAAATATTTCAGTCAGAAATATTTCAGTCAGAAATATTTCAGTCAGAAATATTTCAGTCAGAAATATTTCAGTCAGAAATATTTCAGTCAGAAATATTTCAGTCAGAAATATTTCAGTCAGAAATATTTCAGTCAGAAATATTTCAGTCAGAAATATTTCAGTCAGAAATATTTCAGTCAGAAATATTTCAGTCAGAAATATTTCAGTCAGAAATATTTCAGTCAGAAATATTTCAGTCAGAAATATTTCAGTCAGAAATATTTCAGTCAGAAATATTTCAGTCAGAAATATTTCAGTCAGAAATATTTCAGTCAGAAATATTTCAGTCAGAAATATTTCAGTCAGAAATATTTCAGTCAGAAATATTTCAGTCAGAAATATTTCAGTCAGAAATATTTCAGTCAGAAATATTTCAGTCAGAAATATTTCAGTCAGAAATATTTCAGTCAGAAATATTTCAGTCAGAAATATTTCAGTCAGAAATATTTCAGTCAGAAATATTTCAGTCAGAAATATTTCAGTCAGAAATATTTCAGTCAGAAATATTTCAGTCAGAAATATTTCAGTCAGAAATATTTCAGTCAGAAATATTTCAGTCAGAAATATTTCAGTCAGAAATATTTCAGTCAGAAATATTTCAGTCAGAAATATTTCAGTCAGAAATATTTCAGTCAGAAATATTTCAGTCAGAAATATTTCAGTCAGAAATATTTCAGTCAGAAATATTTCAGTCAGAAATATTTCAGTCAGAAATATTTCAGTCAGAAATATTTCAGTCAGAAATATTTCAGTCAGAAATATTTCAGTCAGAAATATTTCAGTCAGAAATATTTCAGTCAGAAATATTTCAGTCAGAAATATTTCAGTCAGAAATATTTCAGTCAGAAATATTTCAGTCAGAAATATTTCAGTCAGAAATATTTCAGTCAGAAATATTTCAGTCAGAAATATTTCAGTCAGAAATATTTCAGTCAGAAATATTTCAGTCAGAAATATTTCAGTCAGAAATATTTCAGTCAGAAATATTTCAGTCAGAAATATTTCAGTCAGAAATATTTCAGTCAGAAATATTTCAGTCAGAAATATTTCAGTCAGAAATATTTCAGTCAGAAATATTTCAGTCAGAAATATTTCAGTCAGAAATATTTCAGTCAGAAATATTTCAGTCAGAAATATTTCAGTCAGAAATATTTCAGTCAGAAATATTTCAGTCAGAAATATTTCAGTCAGAAATATTTCAGTCAGAAATATTTCAGTCAGAAATATTTCAGTCAGAAATATTTCAGTCAGAAATATTTCAGTCAGAAATATTTCAGTCAGAAATATTTCAGTCAGAAATATTTCAGTCAGAAATATTTCAGTCAGAAATATTTCAGTCAGAAATATTTCAGTCAGAAATATTTCAGTCAGAAATATTTCAGTCAGAAATATTTCAGTCAGAAATATTTCAGTCAGAAATATTTCAGTCAGAAATATTTCAGTCAGAAATATTTCAGTCAGAAATATTTCAGTCAGAAATATTTCAGTCAGAAATATTTCAGTCAGAAATATTTCAGTCAGAAATATTTCAGTCAGAAATATTTCAGTCAGAAATATTTCAGTCAGAAATATTTCAGTCAGAAATATTTCAGTCAGAAATATTTCAGTCAGAAATATTTCAGTCAGAAATATTTCAGTCAGAAATATTTCAGTCAGAAATATTTCAGTCAGAAATATTTCAGTCAGAAATATTTCAGTCAGAAATATTTCAGTCAGAAATATTTCAGTCAGAAATATTTCAGTCAGAAATATTTCAGTCAGAAATATTTCAGTCAGAAATATTTCAGTCAGAAATATTTCAGTCAGAAATATTTCAGTCAGAAATATTTCAGTCAGAAATATTTCAGTCAGAAATATTTCAGTCAGAAATATTTCAGTCAGAAATATTTCAGTCAGAAATATTTCAGTCAGAAATATTTCAGTCAGAAATATTTCAGTCAGAAATATTTCAGTCAGAAATATTTCAGTCAGAAATATTTCAGTCAGAAATATTTCAGTCAGAAATATTTCAGTCAGAAATATTTCAGTCAGAAATATTTCAGTCAGAAATATTTCAGTCAGAAATATTTCAGTCAGAAATATTTCAGTCAGAAATATTTCAGTCAGAAATATTTCAGTCAGAAATATTTCAGTCAGAAATATTTCAGTCAGAAATATTTCAGTCAGAAATATTTCAGTCAGAAATATTTCAGTCAGAAATATTTCAGTCAGAAATATTTCAGTCAGAAATATTTCAGTCAGAAATATTTCAGTCAGAAATATTTCAGTCAGAAATATTTCAGTCAGAAATATTTCAGTCAGAAATATTTCAGTCAGAAATATTTCAGTCAGAAATATTTCAGTCAGAAATATTTCAGTCAGAAATATTTCAGTCAGAAATATTTCAGTCAGAAATATTTCAGTCAGAAATATTTCAGTCAGAAATATTTCAGTCAGAAATATTTCAGTCAGAAATATTTCAGTCAGAAATATTTCAGTCAGAAATATTTCAGTCAGAAATATTTCAGTCAGAAATATTTCAGTCAGAAATATTTCAGTCAGAAATATTTCAGTCAGAAATATTTCAGTCAGAAATATTTCAGTCAGAAATATTTCAGTCAGAAATATTTCAGTCAGAAATATTTCAGTCAGAAATATTTCAGTCAGAAATATTTCAGTCAGAAATATTTCAGTCAGAAATATTTCAGTCAGAAATATTTCAGTCAGAAATATTTCAGTCAGAAATATTTCAGTCAGAAATATTTCAGTCAGAAATATTTCAGTCAGAAATATTTCAGTCAGAAATATTTCAGTCAGAAATATTTCAGTCAGAAATATTTCAGTCAGAAATATTTCAGTCAGAAATATTTCAGTCAGAAATATTTCAGTCAGAAATATTTCAGTCAGAAATATTTCAGTCAGAAATATTTCAGTCAGAAATATTTCAGTCAGAAATATTTCAGTCAGAAATATTTCAGTCAGAAATATTTCAGTCAGAAATATTTCAGTCAGAAATATTTCAGTCAGAAATATTTCAGTCAGAAATATTTCAGTCAGAAATATTTCAGTCAGAAATATTTCAGTCAGAAATATTTCAGTCAGAAATATTTCAGTCAGAAATATTTCAGTCAGAAATATTTCAGTCAGAAATATTTCAGTCAGAAATATTTCAGTCAGAAATATTTCAGTCAGAAATATTTCAGTCAGAAATATTTCAGTCAGAAATATTTCAGTCAGAAATATTTCAGTCAGAAATATTTCAGTCAGAAATATTTCAGTCAGAAATATTTCAGTCAGAAATATTTCAGTCAGAAATATTTCAGTCAGAAATATTTCAGTCAGAAATATTTCAGTCAGAAATATTTCAGTCAGAAATATTTCAGTCAGAAATATTTCAGTCAGAAATATTTCAGTCAGAAATATTTCAGTCAGAAATATTTCAGTCAGAAATATTTCAGTCAGAAATATTTCAGTCAGAAATATTTCAGTCAGAAATATTTCAGTCAGAAATATTTCAGTCAGAAATATTTCAGTCAGAAATATTTCAGTCAGAAATATTTCAGTCAGAAATATTTCAGTCAGAAATATTTCAGTCAGAAATATTTCAGTCAGAAATATTTCAGTCAGAAATATTTCAGTCAGAAATATTTCAGTCAGAAATATTTCAGTCAGAAATATTTCAGTCAGAAATATTTCAGTCAGAAATATTTCAGTCAGAAATATTTCAGTCAGAAATATTTCAGTCAGAAATATTTCAGTCAGAAATATTTCAGTCAGAAATATTTCAGTCAGAAATATTTCAGTCAGAAATATTTCAGTCAGAAATATTTCAGTCAGAAATATTTCAGTCAGAAATATTTCAGTCAGAAATATTTCAGTCAGAAATATTTCAGTCAGAAATATTTCAGTCAGAAATATTTCAGTCAGAAATATTTCAGTCAGAAATATTTCAGTCAGAAATATTTCAGTCAGAAATATTTCAGTCAGAAATATTTCAGTCAGAAATATTTCAGTCAGAAATATTTCAGTCAGAAATATTTCAGTCAGAAATATTTCAGTCAGAAATATTTCAGTCAGAAATATTTCAGTCAGAAATATTTCAGTCAGAAATATTTCAGTCAGAAATATTTCAGTCAGAAATATTTCAGTCAGAAATATTTCAGTCAGAAATATTTCAGTCAGAAATATTTCAGTCAGAAATATTTCAGTCAGAAATATTTCAGTCAGAAATATTTCAGTCAGAAATATTTCAGTCAGAAATATTTCAGTCAGAAATATTTCAGTCAGAAATATTTCAGTCAGAAATATTTCAGTCAGAAATATTTCAGTCAGAAATATTTCAGTCAGAAATATTTCAGTCAGAAATATTTCAGTCAGAAATATTTCAGTCAGAAATATTTCAGTCAGAAATATTTCAGTCAGAAATATTTCAGTCAGAAATATTTCAGTCAGAAATATTTCAGTCAGAAATATTTCAGTCAGAAATATTTCAGTCAGAAATATTTCAGTCAGAAATATTTCAGTCAGAAATATTTCAGTCAGAAATATTTCAGTCAGAAATATTTCAGTCAGAAATATTTCAGTCAGAAATATTTCAGTCAGAAATATTTCAGTCAGAAATATTTCAGTCAGAAATATTTCAGTCAGAAATATTTCAGTCAGAAATATTTCAGTCAGAAATATTTCAGTCAGAAATATTTCAGTCAGAAATATTTCAGTCAGAAATATTTCAGTCAGAAATATTTCAGTCAGAAATATTTCAGTCAGAAATATTTCAGTCAGAAATATTTCAGTCAGAAATATTTCAGTCAGAAATATTTCAGTCAGAAATATTTCAGTCAGAAATATTTCAGTCAGAAATATTTCAGTCAGAAATATTTCAGTCAGAAATATTTCAGTCAGAAATATTTCAGTCAGAAATATTTCAGTCAGAAATATTTCAGTCAGAAATATTTCAGTCAGAAATATTTCAGTCAGAAATATTTCAGTCAGAAATATTTCAGTCAGAAATATTTCAGTCAGAAATATTTCAGTCAGAAATATTTCAGTCAGAAATATTTCAGTCAGAAATATTTCAGTCAGAAATATTTCAGTCAGAAATATTTCAGTCAGAAATATTTCAGTCAGAAATATTTCAGTCAGAAATATTTCAGTCAGAAATATTTCAGTCAGAAATATTTCAGTCAGAAATATTTCAGTCAGAAATATTTCAGTCAGAAATATTTCAGTCAGAAATATTTCAGTCAGAAATATTTCAGTCAGAAATATTTCAGTCAGAAATATTTCAGTCAGAAATATTTCAGTCAGAAATATTTCAGTCAGAAATATTTCAGTCAGAAATATTTCAGTCAGAAATATTTCAGTCAGAAATATTTCAGTCAGAAATATTTCAGTCAGAAATATTTCAGTCAGAAATATTTCAGTCAGAAATATTTCAGTCAGAAATATTTCAGTCAGAAATATTTCAGTCAGAAATATTTCAGTCAGAAATATTTCAGTCAGAAATATTTCAGTCAGAAATATTTCAGTCAGAAATATTTCAGTCAGAAATATTTCAGTCAGAAATATTTCAGTCAGAAATATTTCAGTCAGAAATATTTCAGTCAGAAATATTTCAGTCAGAAATATTTCAGTCAGAAATATTTCAGTCAGAAATATTTCAGTCAGAAATATTTCAGTCAGAAATATTTCAGTCAGAAATATTTCAGTCAGAAATATTTCAGTCAGAAATATTTCAGTCAGAAATATTTCAGTCAGAAATATTTCAGTCAGAAATATTTCAGTCAGAAATATTTCAGTCAGAAATATTTCAGTCAGAAATATTTCAGTCAGAAATATTTCAGTCAGAAATATTTCAGTCAGAAATATTTCAGTCAGAAATATTTCAGTCAGAAATATTTCAGTCAGAAATATTTCAGTCAGAAATATTTCAGTCAGAAATATTTCAGTCAGAAATATTTCAGTCAGAAATATTTCAGTCAGAAATATTTCAGTCAGAAATATTTCAGTCAGAAATATTTCAGTCAGAAATATTTCAGTCAGAAATATTTCAGTCAGAAATATTTCAGTCAGAAATATTTCAGTCAGAAATATTTCAGTCAGAAATATTTCAGTCAGAAATATTTCAGTCAGAAATATTTCAGTCAGAAATATTTCAGTCAGAAATATTTCAGTCAGAAATATTTCAGTCAGAAATATTTCAGTCAGAAATATTTCAGTCAGAAATATTTCAGTCAGAAATATTTCAGTCAGAAATATTTCAGTCAGAAATATTTCAGTCAGAAATATTTCAGTCAGAAATATTTCAGTCAGAAATATTTCAGTCAGAAATATTTCAGTCAGAAATATTTCAGTCAGAAATATTTCAGTCAGAAATATTTCAGTCAGAAATATTTCAGTCAGAAATATTTCAGTCAGAAATATTTCAGTCAGAAATATTTCAGTCAGAAATATTTCAGTCAGAAATATTTCAGTCAGAAATATTTCAGTCAGAAATATTTCAGTCAGAAATATTTCAGTCAGAAATATTTCAGTCAGAAATATTTCAGTCAGAAATATTTCAGTCAGAAATATTTCAGTCAGAAATATTTCAGTCAGAAATATTTCAGTCAGAAATATTTCAGTCAGAAATATTTCAGTCAGAAATATTTCAGTCAGAAATATTTCAGTCAGAAATATTTCAGTCAGAAATATTTCAGTCAGAAATATTTCAGTCAGAAATATTTCAGTCAGAAATATTTCAGTCAGAAATATTTCAGTCAGAAATATTTCAGTCAGAAATATTTCAGTCAGAAATATTTCAGTCAGAAATATTTCAGTCAGAAATATTTCAGTCAGAAATATTTCAGTCAGAAATATTTCAGTCAGAAATATTTCAGTCAGAAATATTTCAGTCAGAAATATTTCAGTCAGAAAGAAATGGACTGTATAGACATTACTGCGTTTCTAAAATGGGAGTGCACACAGAATTCGTGAGATTCTGCTTCTTCAAAGATTCTGTACTATTCCTTACTCAACTTGAACTAAGATTTCATTTTAGCGAACAAGGAAATCCTGCCATTGAATAATAACACATGAAAACAGTTGCTTCTCTGCTGTTATTCAGAGAACAGACGATCATAATTAGTTGATGTCAAACAGAACAAAAAGTTAAGCCTGCTCTTAACACTGGGGGGGAAGAGAACAGATCTTTCATTATCACTGCCATAATTGATATTGAAATCCAGCACTGACAAGAACTTCTCAGTGTCCTTTTTATTACTACATGGTTGATCTACAAGTGAGGTGTAAAGACAAGATTCTATAAACCAGTTCTCTCTTTTTGCCATCAGTGAATTATCTTTCCACAAGCAATGCTCACTCTACTTCAGCCTGAAATGAATTAGAAGGATCTTCTTTCATCAGAGGGGTGTCAAGTGCTCAGCTGACATTCTTCTAATTACTTCTTAGCAAAAGGTGCAGAAACAATCATCTATGACAAAAAAATACCTTATTAAAGTATTTCCTCTGTTTCCAATAGAACAGAATAGAAAAGAATATTTCTGTATGCAAGATTCCTAGGTGCACCAAATAGTCCTTTCAGTTTTGTACTGGAAGTATCAGCTATAAAAATATTGCTTCAAATTTTAAACTACTGAATCAAGTTCATCCTTGCAATTCAAGCACTTTCTTTCCTTATTAGTAATTCTATTTTTTTCTTTTATAAGAAGTAAATACATACATATGCATTAAGGAGTTATATATTTGAATGGCATTTTAATGAGATGGAAAGTGATTCTCAAAAGACACAAGCACACACAGGTCTTCTCAAAGACAGCAGGCTAGGACTGATTTGCATTAAACAGGGTCCAAGAAATCTCTTTGGCAAAGGTCCCTTCTAACTACACTTTTCATGATCGCAGTACGAAGAAAGATTTGTGAGTAGGAAAATGGTTTTATAACCAAAGATTCTCTGATGTCTGTCAACCCCACAGCAAACAGACATATTTCTGGAAATTCAAAGCAAACTTTCAAGTCTGATTTGCAGTAAAAGACAAAGCTGAAGATCTTAGCTCTCCTTTGAGACTAAGAAGAAACAATTTGTCCACGGTCCAGGACAAGTTATAGTTACAGGCACTATTCCTAAGGGGTGTTTTTTTGACTACATACATTGAGTATTCTGTACTTTTTGTTATCATTCAGTTTTCGTGGGAGAAAAGGGAGCTGGTCTGGGACAATTCATGTCCCTGGAGATCTTTTCTTTAACTTATAAAATCTTATTAAAGTGTATGAAAGGCTTCTGTTGTCTCTCTCTAGACACCCTTTCTGCCAGTATATGTTCTTCCTGGAACATAAAGTGTTGTGTGATGTGGCCTTTGAGGATGCTTAGTCATTTTTCCAAGGCAGCTAAGAGTATTCCTCTGGCAATTATTCTAATCTATTTCATAGTATTGCTACTCACTAATTACTAGCAAAGAGGGACAGATTCGCACTTCGGGACAATAAACTGGAAACCAAACAGCAAATGTTTAAGAGCAACATAGCTGAGAACAATGTTATACAAATTAATATTTGTTTGGCTAGCATAAACCACCTGAAAATAACTTTGCAGGAAACACTTTTTCCCAAAAATGTTACATAAAAATAAGAATGCAGCACTGTTCCCAGCCTCCTCCCTTCTGTTTGATTCTTCCACTATCTCTGTGCTGATCTTCCTGCTACACACTGCAAAAACTGGAGGAGAAAATTTAAGGGGATTGAAAATTAATTTCCTCCATTTATCAAGTTAGGGTAAGCACAAGATAAAGGAAAATTTTGTGAATCATTCTGATATTTTTAAGTAGGTGCTTCTGTTTTTTCAAAATAGCAAATTTAAGGTCTACTGAACTCCAAAATGAACCTAAAGGCAAAAGAAAGAAATTACAACTGCATCTCACTGGTGAAAGTAACTACGCTGGAAGTTAATGCCATGAGAAGTTCCCTTTACGTCCAGACCCACATCTGGTGAAACCAATGGTAGATTCTACTGCTGACAGGACCAACAACTCTAAAGGACATCAGTTGCCATGACAAACATTTTATCAAATGAATCACAGAACTTTCTCACAGCTAATGCCATCTGGCAGAGATCTGAAGTGCTAGCATTGGTATTGCCTAAAGCATGCAACTCCTATTATAGCAGCACAGACTATTTCCCCACCTACCACATCCAGGGAACAACAAGTAGTGTTTGACACATGGACAAACAATATTCAAAAGGTACTTAGATGTTTTTACTGCTTTTCCTGCACTAAATATGTTGTTTTCCAAATTCAAAATAAATAATTTTTATTTTATTTTTTTTTAAAAAAAAAAAAAGAATCTCACTGGCTGTGCTGGCTTGTCATTTTATCTCCCACTCCCATCTGTTCAGTTGCTCTCAGCTGGAAACAAGAGAAAAAGACAGCAACATTCAACTGCTGTTTTCTGAAAGATGAAGCAGTAAACAAACCAAAGTTTAGAAAAAGACCCGTATTATAGAGTTCGTTGTTTTTTGTTTTTTTGTGTTTTTTTTTTTTTAAATGCACTGGCAACTTTTTGTATACTCTCTACATATTTATTTTACTGTGAAACAAATACAAATTATACAGCCAAGTCAGCCTAACTACAAAGCAACTATACAAAAGTGCAGTTACCAGAGTAACTTCTACACTTAAACTCCACAGAACAAAATGCATTAATCCTGTCTCTTGTCTTCCTCCTTAGAAAAATAGTCACTTTCTGTTTCTACATTTGGAATTCTTTACATCATTAGGACAACTGCACAGATGGAGACCTCACAATGGTGCTAAGCACCCAAGCACCAAATTAAGCTGTATAAACCACAATAAATGACAGTATAGCTAGACTGCAAGGAAGCTGACTTGTATCTACTGCATTTCTTAATCATGGCAGGAGCAAATAATCAAGCCAATTGTAACATGCAGCCATCTCTCCTAGGCAGCTCTTCTTTCCTTCCCAAAGTCGATTTTCTTATTTCTTTCTTTCTCCCATTTTAAGGACAGATACACAATGGGAATAATTAATCTTTGTGCTGGCACTGAGCCCAGTTCAAGAAACAAATGGCAAGCACTTGGCTGTTCTTGAGCCTGCCAAGGTTACTTTGGATCTTTGACACAAAGCAGAACAAATCCAAGGCTGATCTAACCCTCTACTTGCAGCACCCCAGCACAACTGTGCTGTTGCTATTGGCACATAGCAACTGGGAACAAGAAATTCACCCTGGATATCTCCTGCTCTAGAGATCCCCAATGAGGAGAGGCAGAAGGTATGGGAACAGTAGCTGCTGTCTCTTCATTCTCCCATCCCAAGAATCCATCAGCAGAAGCGACAGATTCTTCAGCCAAGTGAAAGCTGGTGACACCAAAACAGGTGAACATGTCAGAACGAGGTTCTGGGGCAGAAAACTGGAGAGCATTTGAACATCAGAATACAGTTTATACACAGGATACGTTGTACTTCAGATCTTCCAGTAAGGTTCAGTACTGCAGCACAGCTGCCTGAAGAGCTATTTCCAGATGGGAAAACAGCTACCCATGATGCTGAATACATGGCCCTACTCACACATGCTATTACATTGCTGGTCCCCTGAGAAAAAAATTGTATTTAAAGACCAATCGGCCTTAATGTTTACTATCAGATACCAAAGGCTGGCAGCCTAAGGCCTATACAGATGGGCCACTGCACCACCTTTGTTGGCTATAAAGCTATAACAGTGTTAAAACTGTTTTGAAGAGGTTATTTGGCCAAGAATTACGGCAAATACCCCTCAATAACAAATACAGCAGCAATGGCAATCATTTTAATTGATCTGCTGAACTCTGAAAAATCAAAATATAGACACTCTGAAAACTATAACTACAAGTTCATCATGAAATCAATCCTTCTGGGTTCAATTATTATAAGTGAGATATAAAAAATACCTTATCCAAATAACAGACTGTTTGTCCTACTACATTAGTTACTGGGTTTCTATATTTGCCAGAATAGCAAATCAAAGAAAAAAAAGGCAACGTTGATCAGATATACAGGAAAATAGCGTTTACAAACTTAAGTAAAGGAGCCTTATGTTTCTAGCATCCATGGAGATTTCAGAATATTAAAGACAAAGAGACTTGACTTGAATTTCGGAAGAAATAAATTTCCATGGAGAGAAAAAAAAAAAGCAAATTTTGCCACAAGTTTAACATACGGAAAATTATACAATTTTCTGCTCCTCTTTAATGCAGCAAACCTTTGTGAACAGATGGTAGCAGATCTGCGTGATGCAGTGGGCAGCATTTCCACATCACGCTGCTGGCAAATATCACTGACATTTATTCCTGTGCACACCCCCAAAATACACACGTGCATTACTGCTCTGGTAGAGGTGTATGGCACATACCACACAAACCAATGGGAAAGAGTGCTCACTACTGACTTCTTGTATTGCACAAAGAACAGCCGAACTGTGTTTCCTCACCACTCCTCCGTAGTGACAAACTTACTATTTTCCTCTAATTCTCAAGCAAAAGCAGATAACACCAATTCACCCATTCTAATTTAATCAAAAGCAAAGTCATAACAAGTTAAGAAAAAACCAGCCACCACATTCATGTGGTAGTATTAGAAGGCTTCTACTGAGGCATAAGCTGTTACTTAACCAGTGGATAAAACGAAGCCTGCCATGTTCTTAGTCACCTTTTATTGCCCTTTCCTGTTCCACATGACATCAGCACTCTTTTTAATGCTCTCTTGCCTTCTCTATCCAACGGCAATAACACCAGTTTTCTCCTGTGCCACGTGAGACAGATCAGGCCCTCACTGAAGCCTTACCATCAGTGGAAGCCTAATTACAGTTCTTGTCTCTACGCTGCCATCAATTACCCTAATATTCTTAAGGGACTTTTAATTTGATTCAGCTGAGAGGGAATTCAAGATCATGGTGAAATGGAGAAGGAAAAAAGGGACAGGAAAGCAGAAAACACAGTACAAGGGGGTAGAACAAGCTAATAAAACACCACGAAGCCCCAAAGACACACAAAAATTAAAAAGAAAACCTGAAACACTCTTCCCATCGTGCCACCAGTAAAAACTATCAGTTTAGTTAGGCCCAAGTTTCATCTTTTATCTCAGCTGGATTAAGGTGTGCGATGGATAGCCAGAATGTACTTCCAGAGAACACTTTGCACAATATGATTTACCATGGCTAGCATTCAGTTTGTTTCTCATATCCTGTTCACGGTTGTAGGAACCAAGATGCTGTTTTTTGCATGCATACATCTTTATTACCATCTCAGAATTGTCTGGAAGATCAGAATACACAGTTCATGCCCCAGAATATCATAGAAATTCTCAACCCTATATTAAGGATTCAAACGAATTTCACTGTAACATTTTTCTCCAGCACTGTGCAGATCAGTTTGAAGACTTCAGCAAAATCCACAGGCTCCTTACCTGTATGTTGACTTGGCAATCAACAGTCCTTACGCATGCCTGTCCTGTGAATCTCCAGTTAAAAAAAACCTACACAGACATCACATATGCAGGATAAAAGGCACGTAAAACTGAGCTGTTACATTTATTATCTCCTGGGAACTGTATTATCTGCTTATTATCATCAGTGAGTTGCTTTTTATTATTTCCTACAAATAACAGAAGAACAACAGTCACCAGTTTAAAACTCAAGTCTGTGGAGACAGATCACACACACCAACCTTGAACTTTCCTGTAAGAAACCTTACATGATGCAAGATTTATTTTAGCAACTGAATACCAAGCTAGCACTTTTCTCTTGAAGAATGTGTCTTAGATGCCAAGGCACATAGCTCATTTGCAAACATGTAGAACATATACCTTAAGTATTAATAAAGTTCTCTATGTATTATGGCAAGAAAAAAAAAACTGCAAATGCTTTTCTATGCAAAGAAAATTATGAACAGGTGTTAAATCAAGCAATCTGCTAAACTCTATTGCAGTTATGATTCACTAACTCCCACAGCCACAGAAAGACAAATTTCTGCCTTCCTGAAAGAGAGATTTGGATAGCAACAAAATACCCGACAACTAAACAGGGTCAGGCAGAAAGTGCATATAGAGAACTTGGTTGCATGGTGTAACACGATAGTAAGCACAACAACGACAGCAGACCAGCAGGACCCCAGGCTGCAACAAGCGGGATTTGCTCAAACACAACAGCAGCAGGCACAGAAATAAGGAAAAGCAACTTTATATAATATATAATATTATATATATATATATATATTATATAATTATATATTATATAATAATATATAACATATATTATATATATATATATATATATATATAATATAATTATATATAATATAAGCAACTGCTTATCTTCAGAAGGCCTCTTGGTACGCAGAGATCCCCAGCAAGATGGTCTTGCTTCCACTGCCAACCCTTTACAAGAGGTCTGGAAAGGGGTGGATCCTGGCTCCTCCTACCCTGGTTACTCAGGTGCATTGCATTGAATTGCATGCACCTGAGCAACCCTGGGCTGGCCCTGCCTTCCCAACAGGTGCTCAATCACTGCTTCAAGCCATGACTTAGCATTTCAGCTGCATGTTGCTTTTTAGTACTTAGAAAACAACAAATCATAGAAAAAAATGCAAGACAAAATACCAACTTCAACTGCAAGCTCCATAATGTATACAGTAAAGATCTTACACGTTCACTGTGATTAAAGAGCAAAGAAAGTCAGAATCCCGATTAATTTTTCTGTTTGAGTCTCTAAGGACTCAAATTAAACTATCCACTTGCAGTTTTAGCTACTGGCACTTATACAGAAAATTTAAAAAAAAAAAAAAAAACCATCTAGAAGTGCCAGCCATCCGAAATCATTGGGTCAGACATCAAGCTCATACCTAACAGTTATTTCATGTCCTAGTAAGTCAATTTGCACTTGACAATGGTCACAGGATTCTGTGCAACTAAAACGTTCTTTATTCTAAGTAAAATAAAATCGTTAAGAAGACACCAGTAACTCAGATTTACCTCACTAAAAGACTGTTCAACAGCCTTACCATTGCTTTCCACCTCCTGAAGAGCACTTCACTAAGAATGTTTTAGAATGGATAAGAACAGCTGAATAATAATTAGTGCAACTGATTCCAATGAATTTAGTCTGCACTTAGATAAGCAGAACAGTTGTTTGCCTCTTCTGGACAGAAAGCAGATAGATTGGACATGTCTGGGGGAAGGCAAGAGAGGGGTGGGGGAAAGCAACCTTAAAAATAATTTTCAACTTTTCATTTCTCAGGAAACTTCAACTTTTCAACTTTTTACTCTGATTGATAGGGGGGAGAACCTCAGACTATTGTACTGTTCCTGTTATTACTAAGTACATGCTCAATTCTATATTACTGTCTTTTAAAAAGTTAATTAGACAAAAGAAACTCCCTCAAGTTTCAAATACAAATTTCATCACAGAGATTCCTCAGAGTTATGTTAAAAAAAGAATATTGATTTACTTCATTTCAAATGATTCATAACTGTCCTAGCAGGCTCACTGGGAATGCATGAAGCCACAAAATACTTGCGATCACCAAATTACCCACAGCAAACACACTTGTATTACCTAAGGCACACCCTATAGATATATATGTATGTATGTGTATGTGTATATATATACATATATATACACACTGCACTGCACTCAACACAAGAAAATGCCACTGAGTTAATTAGCAATGGTTTAGAACTTCAGCATCAACAAGGTCACAGCATTTATGCTACTAACTTGAGTACTGAAGAGTTAATGGTTAAACTCTCAACGCATTACCAACCCAAATTAAAACCCAGCAGCTTGCATACACATCAATTACATTGACCCATGACTTGTTGCACAATGAACTAGTTCACGTATCAATTTGCACATCTCTTTTTGTGGTGTATTTCCTGTGTAGTCAAGAAACTAGTTAGTTCTTCTAGAGCAGTTTGAAAAAGCTAGCTAGATACTCTACATGAATTGTTCCCCATATACACTTGGTTGAAGAACAAAATTAAAAGAAAGAACAAAAATTAAACTATATACAACTTTTCCTCACACAATGCTGACATGACTACATCTAGAAAGACGGTATGTAATGTTTACATATTGAAAACATAGAAGATGTTCATAATGGCTTTCAACAGCTAAATACATAAATAATTTCATGTTTTATATTCATCTGCGGTTCAAAGCAACAACTATACTGTTAGGAGTTTGGTTGTTTTTTTGCTTGCAGCTTAAAAACTTGCATCACAATAATTTGAAATGTAGATAAAATTATGGTAGGCTCAAGGTCTTACCAAAAGCCATCAAGTCCTAAGAATCTGTTGTTTTAAAGATACACTCAGATACATGTAAAAAATGAACTGGGCAGAATGACACTGCAAGCAAATCATAGATTTTAAAAAGCCATAGATTAGTGTTGGCAAAATTCAAGAAGGGTACCAAGAGGAAATCAAAACAAAGAAAGGAAAAAAAGTTCATCCCTTATAGAATCTCATTCTTATTGGATAAATAACAGTTTTCTTGTTAGTTTAGGATGCATTAGTAACAACAAATACCAAATTTAAGAAATACACAAAAGTACAAAGCATCATTCTGCCATCTGATGAAAAATATTTACATTAAAACAGTTCCTCCTACTGCCCATTAATATTTAGACTCACAGGAAATGATTCCAAACATCCACTAAAAATTTCTCTATCGCAGAAGCATTTGGGAGAGAGCACAAAGAACAAACTCAGCCAATGGGACGAGTTAATCTCATATCATTAATGTTCAACGTCAAGCTGCATATCACTGCTCAAACTAGTTCACATTAACACTGTCTCTGTTTTCTTAGCATTTAGTTATTTACAACAGAAAAGTAAACTCAACTATTTCTTGGAAAAATCCAATGAACTGTCCTCCAAAATTCCACACACGTGGAGCTGGCATCATGATTAGACAGACTGGCAAGACAAGCCTTGAACCTTCTGGAGGGTATTAAAGGAGAGAACTCCTAGAGATCACCTGCCTCTGGCATGGAGCGAGTCAGCACCATTAAATAAGTACCTCAAAGCCTCTGTGTGCTTTCAAATATACAGCCTTCTCCCTACCCCACAACTCAATTGGACTGCACTTTTAATCACTAGTTCTTTCCCTCCACAAGTTTCTCGTTGTGCTTTAAAGAATTCCTGAAAAATTACTATTTTGGTGCAGTTTTTCATGCAGCAAATTTTTATTTCACTCAGTTTGATTCTTTAGAATGAAGGTTGGTGAATACAGGAAAGAAATGGCCCACACTGGGGGACACGTTGAGACACCCATCTACTGCAGAAAGCATTCGACACTTCTGCACCCCAGAGGAAGGCTTTTCATTTCCAGAAATATAATCTTTTAAAAGTAACCAAGTAAACAACAGTGCTGTAACTGGGTGTTTTCAGGAGTATTAAAATGACCATCCTTCATGGATTTATGTCTTCTACAAAAACACAGTGTGCAACAGTTCACAAATAAAGATACTTAAGGAGGCAATCTTGTTCTATCAGTAATAACAATGATACAGCAACAAAAACGCATTCCAGTTCAGAAATTAATAGCAAGTGTAGCAAATTGTGGGTTGAAGTGCACGATTTTCTCCAAGTGAAGTCAACAGCTGAATTTTGGTTTCTAGAGAAAAAACAGACGAGTAATTTTTCTTGAGGGAAAAGGGCCATTTTTTCAAGAGCACTGTGAGAGTGTGAGGCAGTCATCACAAATCATGATGAAAACACTCACAGAATCATAAAAACACAGTGCTGAAATGTTCTTCTCTTCTGAACAGGTAGAGGCCTTCAGCAGCACAGAAAATGGACAGAGTAGTGCAAATAGGGTGTGTTCTTCACATTTAAAAATACCAAGGCTATCATGCAGCATTTCACCTTTGAAATAAAGGCAATCCACCTGAGCTATTTACCTTGCATAATCTCTTCACATACTTGGTTTTTTTTCCTCCTTAGGCTGTGCTTAGCACATTCCTTTAGGATTTCTTCCTGCACAAATTCCACAGTAGCCTCTTGAACCACTTTGAACCTTCCTGTAAAACACCTCACCTTTTGCAGAAAGGTGGATTATTCTCATCCAACTGCTATGCACAGTGAGCAAACCCAGAAGAAAAGCTTTCTGTTGGTTTGGTTTACTTAGTTCTGTTTTGATTTTTAAATAACCATGGTTTCTTTATCTATACATGTATCCTTCTGATTATTTATAGACCATCTTCTTTTGCTAAGTGAAAATATCCCTTCCTACAACAAATGGAAAGAAGTTATTTCTCCACAGCATCTGTGCAGTTCTGTTCCTGTTTTCTAAATTTGAGATTTTCATTCACCTCCCTCTCATTCTTTTTGGAAAAGCAGAAAGGAAGTCGAAAATCCCAACATTTGAATACCTAGACTTTTCTTTTTCCTGTGCAGTTTGGAAAAGCAGAAAAGAAATAAACAGCCATCCTCAGATACTATGCAAACAGTCTTCAGAGGTCATCTAATCCATCTTGCTAGATATAACCAGGAGCTAAATTACCCTCCACATTTCTAACACAAGCTTTGATCTCCATCTGCTCCAGATGCTGCTCCAACTGAGAAGTTTTAGCAGGTGTTAAATGGATTTTTGGTACACTTCTGCTCTCCCTCCCACAACTCCAATAAATTTCAGACAAAACAGGGAACTCTTGGGTAAGCAGCTTACAGCAGAAGTATTGCAGACTCCTTTCTCTGTAACTCTAAGAAAAAGTAATTGAACAAGGCAACAAGCTAATCAGAAGAAGAAGAAAAAAAAGTTCTATATGTTCTTTTTTTTTTTTTTTTTTTTTTTTTTTTTTTTAATATATTCTTATTTTTCAGTTGGAAGCAGTAGGAGGGAACGTAAAAAGACTGCTTCATGCTCGTGAGCATAGAGATCGCTGCTATATGCATTGGAAATTACTCCAACATGACGGATTTAAATCATGAATAAGGATGAATCAACAAAGGTAAATAAAACTTGATTTGTCAGCAAAACTCAAATGAAAACACTTGTTTTCAGGAAGAATGTAAAGGCCTTATCTGCAGGTACTAGCAGAACAATTCTTGCTCAAGAGTCTGTGTACAGAGCTGACCATAACTATAGGTTTCCACAACCACAAATACGGTACTAGGAAAACCTTAATCTGGTGTTATTTCCACTTTAAAGAGGAATCTTTAAGATTCAGAGTAACGTATGTTATCTGTCCCAGAACAAAGTCCCACTGGAATTCGAGAACCATGTAAGTCAAACACAAAAAAGTTTCTCAACAACCCAAGATAGAAGTCCTTCTCACATTTGGCGTGACAAAAAGCTACCTGTACTGTTAGTCTGATTCGGTAACAGAAGACTGGGCTGAAAACCAAAGCTCTCACCAATCATATCTGTCACCTAGGAAGACTGAGGTGATCCTGCAGGTACTGTGCTTTCACTTAAGACTCTATGCCAACAAAATCAGATGGGGTTCCTACACACAGGAGAGGACAAGCTTTCCTTAAGATCACACTGTTCTCCCATACAACTTAATATCAGTTAGCAGAGGTAGCCATATCTGTTCAAAAGCTACATATTTTTATCACTATTAGTTGGATTGTGTTCCATCAGTTTCCAAAAATACTCTGGTTTTGCCTCTAAGTCCTGCTGCATTCATCTGAAATATCTTATCAAAATAAAAATCAGTTGTAAGTTAGTACACATTTTCTGTAGCAGATCAATCAGAAACACTATGGAATAGTGTCAGTGGAAGTTTCCATAGTAGCTGCATACGTAACCTATGAAGATTAAAATGGCTTTCTTACCTTTTCATCCCAGTTTGAGACACTACTCCCTTTGGATAGGGATTGCCATTAACTGGCATGGAAACAGATCTAATGTTATGCTTATTTTCCACTGGAAGATAACTTGATAGAATCAGAGAATCACCATGGTTGGAAAAGACCTCCAAGCCCATCTAGTCCACTTACCAGCAGTATTTCTTTATTAAACCACATTCTTCAGTACAACATCTAACATGTGATGAACACCCCCAGGACGGTGACCCCACCACTTGCCCCACCTCAGAAATAGACAGGATTTCAAGATGCAATATAAGGCAAGATGAACCACGCGGTCCTCACTGAGGCAAAACCGCGATCAGCTCAGAGACTGAACTCCAGTCACCACCAGCACAACTGAGGTGGAACCACACCGACAGGGTTCCAAACACTGCAGGATGTTCCTTACACGATGAGGCAGTGCATTTAGATTGCTTTTATTCCCATCAGAGCTTGGAACCCCTCCCAGCCAACGCTCAGCACTCAGCCTTTTGCACATCTCTGAGACAAGCACGTTGACCACCAGCTTCCAGCGCCATGCGGCTCTGACAAAGGCCAGCCGCGGTATTTTTAGTGAGGTTGCAACTACATTCACAAAGCAAGGCAGCTGCCCACACACCTCGTGTAGTTGTTACAGTATCCAGCAGCGTTCTCACCACAAGTGGATGTTCGCGAGTCGGGAACACCTACTTCTCGCTAGCACAAAGCGGTCCTTTCGGCTCACGGACGGGGCGAACAGTTTGCCTCGCACTTCCCGCCGCTGAGGCGGCACTCTGCAGACCCTCGCGCCGCACCCAGCGCTCCCCGCTCCCCCCCGCTCTGCATTCAGGCGCCCCGCGCGCGCCCCTCCAATCCGATCCATCTGCCCGCAGGCGCGCGCACGAGGGCCATCCCAACGGCTGCCGCTCGTGCTCCTGCGCGCGCCTCACCTGATGCAGGCGCTGCCCGGCGCGTGCGCCGCCTCTTCTCCCTCCCCCCACCCCCTGCCTTTCCCGACTCCCTCGCGCGCGCGCTCGCGGCGGTGGCGGCGGGCAGGGCTCGGGCCCGTGCGGGAGCGCGGCGTCATCCGGGTCTCGTTTCGTCGTCCCCGGGCGAGCGGCCGGGATGCATCTCCACCAGGTGCTCACCGGCGCCGTCAACCCCGGGGACAACTGCTATTCGGTGGGCAGCGTCGAGGACGTCCCCTTCACGGTGAGGTTGGGGGGGTGGGGAGGGCGTTTTGTAGGCCCGCGGGAGGGGCCGGAGGGGATTAACCTGCAGGGGCGGCCTGCGGGGTCGGGGCCGCGCGAGGGCGGAGGAGGGGCGGCTCGCCGTGCGGCGCTCCGGGCCGGGAGCTGCGCGCCCCCCCTCCTGCGAGGCGGCTCGGGCGGTGCGCGGCTGGGGGGCCGCCCGCCGCTGCTGAGACACGGCTGGCTCCGCATGGTGCTCCCTTTAAGGAGGGAAAGAGAGAAGCGAAGCGGATTTCAGGAGTCTGCCAAGTTGCGTAATAAACGCGTCCATCAGCCGCGGGCCGGTCGTTCTGTCGATGGTCAAGTCGGTTTTCCCGTCTTTAGTTTACGGTGTGCCGGGCGGATTGTAGCGAGCCATCAGCCGCAGCGCTCGGCGCACCGCATCCCAGCAGTGCGCGCTGGCTGTGGATACATTGTCTCGCTAGATTGCCTGCTAACGTTCGCAAGATATTAACTACAAACCGGATAGATGATGCAGAGCGCCATTTCTTGCCCAAGACAACCATCAGCTGACTTGTCCAGCATTTAAAGGCTGCTTCGGGTTAACACACAGGTCTAATTTTGGTATAGAGTGCTGAAATTCATAAGGAATAAGAGGTGCCATCTTTCTCTTTCTTTCCTTGTCTTGCTGCTGTGCAGCCATGCTGATATTAGAGGGCCTCTTTTGGTATTTACACAATAACATAGCCATACATGTCATATATATAAACATATGTCATATATGAGTGTGTTTCCTTTGGCTTTAACAATCTGAAAAGTCTGCACTATAAAAGTCAACTTTGTGCTATTTCTCATGATAATAATATCATCAAACATGATGAAACAGCAATATAAATTACAGCTCACGTAACACTTTTACAAGAACAGTTTGTTTGGGTTCTTTTTTTGTTTGTTTGTGGGTTGTTTGGTTTTTGCTGTTGTTGTTTTTTGTAGTCATTGTATTTTGTTATTCCATAAAAAAAAAAAGAATCAAAGAATCATGTAGTAGCATGTTTTAACTGTAGAGCTGCATATAACAGATCTCACTTGCTCATCTGGCTGCTGTGTCTGAGAAGGAACTGTTAAAGAAGGAACTACAGGGATGGGCGTGACATTGAATGCACTTCCTGGACATCCACAGCTATAACTTTTCTCTTTGCTCTTTCTCCCTTCTGTTTTTGATGTAGGCATTTAAATTCCAGGCCAGCTTAGCTGGAGCTCAGATGATACATTCCACCTAATAAGTGTATTGTTTAGGGCTTTAGGTGAATGGCATCCAGTTATTCTGAGCATAAGAAAGGAAAAATTTTGCTATTAAACTTTTTAAAACTTAATTTGCTAAAAAGAAACAGGTCGTAGTGACTCCATAAAGTGAAACAAATCCAAAGAAATAGGTGCTGGGACCACGCAGCTAGTAGTTTTTTTGTTGTTTATGTTTTAGTGTTAAATGACAGCTTTCTGTTTGTCATTCTGGTATAATTCAGCATGCTTTCCAACCTGCTGTGAGCAGGGCGTCTTGTCCTCCTTTCAGCAGTTACCACTAACAGTGTTTCACAAAGGACCATGCAGAAGTTACAGGTGGTCAGAGCTGATTGCTGTGCAAAGGAGTCTTTCAACACACACACCCCAACTAACCAGAAAAGGTATTCATTGTCTGCACCTTGTGGAAGTAACTTGCAGCCAGTATGTTTTTCAAAGATTGCAAACTACCTCCATTTTGCAAACCCTGTTTGGTTTCACTCAGCTTAGCACTGTGTCCTACTGTGCTAAGAGTAGGACTGAGCCTAAGCCTGGTACTCCTGCATTCAATTAGAGCTTTGACATTGCTCATTTCAATGGGCTCAGATCTCAAGCAAACATTGGCAGACCACAGCTTATTAGCTGCTTGTGGATCCTGCAAGTCATCTTGGCGTTCTGGCAGTTTTGCAAATCCATTTAATTTTAAAGTTACCAGTGACATTGGAAATGGAAGCTGGCAGGTATTCCATGTGGGTGGTTTTGCTGCACTGGTTTCATTCAGTGACAGCTTACAACTGTTTATCTAAGGCCTCTGCACTGTGATCCATTACAGTATCTCAGCATTTTTTTCCCCATCTTTCCTTTTTGCTTGGCTTACCAGTTTTCCATTCCTTCCATCAGGCTGTGCAGATGATTAGCCTATTGCCTTGAATTCTATGGCCACTCTTCTTCTGGCAGGAGAGATCTGTGCTGACACAAAAGATCTCCTTGAAGATGTTGTCAGCTGAGTCCTTCAGAAGGAACTACTGTTAAATATTATAACTATTATGGCACTTTCCTATTCTTTGTTGGTGTAGTGGGGCTACCAGTGAAGCACCTTTAAGGAATGAAAGAAGAATTTAAAAAGAGGATTTGACTGAAACATGTTCTGTTCTGGTGTAAGCATGATAATATATTGAGATAATTAGAAATAAAATAGAAATAAAAGTAATCAAATGGGAAGCTTGTACTTAGACAATACAAGGTGATTATGTAGAAATACCTTTCAGTACAGGAAAATATATGGATCTCTTCTGTTTTGAAAAATGTGGACAGTGTAAACGTGAAAAAGTGAACACATTTTCAAATGAGGGTGTGCCTTTCCTTCAAAGTGCTGATACTGCTGGTACTGCTGAAGTTTTATAGCAAATACGCTTCTCAAGAACTTCAAGAAACAAGAGACTTTCTCAAAATAAATACTGACACTAAAAAAATGACCTCAGAACCAAAAGTGCTTCCTCAAAGAACCTGGAGCTGCAGGCTGATACCTGCAGGGAAAGTGCTCTGGCTGAGGTCTTCCATGGACTGACGTGGGACGCTTAGGTGCTGTGCCACATGTAGGCAAAGAGGAGAAACAGAAGAAAGAATAGTAAGATTTCACTTAGGAAACAGATCTCTATGTCTTGATGATTCCTTGAGAAAAATAAAAGAACCTTCTGTAGAACAACACCCTTTTGCTTATTAACCAACTTTTTTAGTTAATTTCATAAAAATGGTAAATGCTAAAATTAACCAGCAAAATGTTCTTTTGTTGCAATGATAACAGCTGGGGAGAGGGGACTGGAGAGGGGAAACAAAAACATTTTAAAAAACAATCTACTATATTCTCTTCCTTCACAGGGCAAACAGACATACACAAGCATTAACACTTTTTCTGGTTTGACCATTATCAACTGTACACACACAGGCGTACATGTTTAACAACAGTAAGCATAACTGAAGTTGAGAAGTGTTTTCCCTTCCCTGTGTTATTTCTGAGGCTTGAGTCTGTACGTCTTTCAAGTCAAATTATCAATACCAACAATGGAAAAAAAATAGGGTATTTCCATAGTTTAAGTTCTTATTTTAAGTGGACCAATGCCTTTTCTTTCTTAATGTATCAAATAACATTTTAAATCTTGTCCCTTAGTTTGTTGGTATTAGTAATTAGAAAGCAGACTGAGGGACAAAAAACTGAAAATGAATCTTTGTCGTTTTAATCGCTTACCCTTTGAAGTAGGTGAATAAAATATTGGAACTCCAGGACCTGCTTTTGTTCCCCTGTCTTTCTGTGGACATTCACAGCACAGTCTCCATCTTCTTCACCCTACCTGTGAATGTTTGCTGAGCTGTCCAGCTTTCCACACCACTCATGGAGTTTGTTTTGCAACAAAATCCAATATGAGAAGTTGAGCAACAATAAAGCAGGAAGATTTTCTGTTCAGTGCCAGAAGTTACTTCAGTATCTCAAGTCTCTCTCACTCCCACTTTCTGGAAATAATTGTATTCAACTTCTGTAATAATTTGTTCCCTTCCAGCCAGGTGTAATAATGCATGGCCTAGTCACAAAGGAGCTTAAGGTATTTTCTTACACAGACAATCTCCCTCTAACCACCTTTTAGCAGTTGGTTCCCCCCTCCTCCCTGCTTGCAGTATACTGATACCTCAGTATCAGTTCCTCAGAGCTTCCCAGAACAACAGCTGTAGGTTTGAGGACTCAGAAAGACAACCTGCATTACCTCATTTTTGTGCCATGGCCTTGGAAATCTTTCAGTCTAGGCTTTGTGTACCCAGTTCTAATTTTCACATGCAACTACACAGTCGCAGGACTACTTTGGACATTTAATTGCTGCATCTACAGGTAAAATGTGTATTCTCATGCTCATGGTAGGTATTTAGCAAGGGGACCACATTATATAAGGCTATATCAAAAGCTTGTATTTAGAGCAGTGACAATAGTACTCAGAAAACCAGGTGTTTGCAAGCAGTGCAGTTACTGACCTGAACTATCTTCAGATTGTAAAATCCATAAACATACTCTCAGTTAATGACAGTTAATGACTGTGCTGGTAGACGTCCTGTGGAATGGTAAATTGTAGATGTTTCAAAAAAAAAAAAAAAAAGAGGAACCTGGAATTATCATTTCATTAATAGTTTCTTTCCAAGGACATGCATAACCACTTACTTTAAATATTGTGGTAGCAGAATGGTCATTTATAGAAACAATGATTTTCTGGACTTCAGAAAAACTAGTAGTAAAATATTTTATCACAGTTCCACTTCTCAAGTTGTGACATTTTTCTTTGTATATTTGCCAGTTCTCAAGCTGGGAGACATAATAACTCTGAGATGAAATCCCACAATCCTTTCCCTTAGAAACAACCATCCAGAGTTCCACAAGTCTGAAGAGCCACGTGTTGAGATTCTTTAGCAGGCCCAACTGTTGGACAGCTGGAGGAGCAAATTTTTTCAGAGCTCTCACTGAAAAAAAAAAAAGTAAAAACTAAATCTTTTTCATACTGCAAGCAACACAAGGTTTGAGGGAATGTTAGCACAAGAAAAAGTTTAAAGGTCTGTAAATCAGATAGAAATTAACATGAGGTAGATTAAAAATTTCTACAGTCTGAGTACCTGCTTTTTCTACTTATGTTGCTGTTCCCTTCCTGTCTTCGCAGTGACTGTGCTTTCATTAAATTCAGCCTTTTTTCTTCATATCTTCACTGTTCCTTCCCAGGAAGATCAGAAGTAAACATGAGACTGAGATCTTGCAGACTTGTCTAGTTCCAGTGGTTTTCCTACACCATTACCACACAGTGACCAGCAACAGGCATTAATCTTGGACACCTATAGAAATACTCACCTAGATAGCCTTTAAAATGACTGACCTCAAAACTGAGGGTAGGACTCAGTAATCTAGAAATTATAGTGAGAAAAGCAAGAGGCAAGTTAAACTGGCAAAGTGATTTTATGGCATCTGGCACTGACTGCTGAGAGCAGGCACGTTCCTGCTTAATTCAACTGCTGTAAAATGTGTTCTGCTGTATTAAAATCAGTGGAAAACTTCCTTTAAGGAAAGAAGCCTCCTACTATGACTTTTATTTACTTCAAAACAGCTTGTTAGTAGATTTATGAAAGAAAGGGATTTCTGTGCTTGAATGTGGGACTTCAGTACAACAGATCATCTGTGATTATGGGGCTTAGAGTATTCTAGTGCACAGGAGCAGGTGAAAGGTTGGCAGACATACGTGTTTATTCTGCCAAAAACAAGTGCTGCAAGCTATCACTGTACTATAAATTATTCTTGCATTGTTTATACTGCAGTTTGTCTATGAGATACTATGAGATACTGTGTTTATCTATGAGATACAACTTACCCAGGACAAATCTTTGCTTTGCAGTATCGTAACAAGCATTATTTTAAAACCCAGAGGAGTGCAGAAATGGGATCCTTGTGGAAAAGCGACGTTTGATGTTCTTTTTAAAGGGGGTGGAATGGTGACAGCAGGATGAACTTCTACTTAAATTCAATATGATTTTTTTTAAGTGAGAGAACACGCAGACTTGAAGTTTTAGAGTAAGTTTTCTTACTGCTTCTTTTTACCAGGATTTAAAGATTTAAACCTGGGAAGATTCAAGGTGCACTTTCCTATTTCATTTTGAAATCAGCTCTGTCTCATTGCTTCTGCCTCTGGAACTTTATAACACCAAAAAAAAAAAAAAAAAAAAAAAGGAAAATATCCCATGTAAATTTAAAATTCAATAAGAGTACAATTGTTCCTGTTTTAAATAGGCTTTCACTGATATTCAGGAGCAGCAGCATTACACGACAGAAACATCTTAGGTTCTGCTTTCTTTTTTTGGCAGGAAAGTCTAACGTGGAAATTAGCAATGTGGTCACTGCAGACAAACAGAATTTTCCTCCATTTCCCAAAATGCTGGAGAGAAGATTAAAAATATACATATCTTCTCATCATGGAGAACTTTTTTTCCTGATAGTAGAATAAACATTCCTAGTATAATACCATCAACATCTGATATTTGACATTTTTTATCACTGCACATTATACTCCTCTATCCCCAAATGCAAAAGCATAGAACTCTAAAGCAAAAGACAGTACTACTGTATTGCACACTTTGTGCATAGAGCAGTCAAACCTCAATACATTCACATCTGCTTGTAGAAGGACGTAACCATCCCAGCTGTAAATTCTTCAGATATTGGCATTGGCTGCTCAAATTCCTTTTCCCTCCTGATAATCGTTCCTAGTCTGAAAGGCAGAGTAACTCCTAGGAGTTGATTTGTACTTCTTGATTATCCTGCTCTTGCTACCAAGTTGATGAGGAATGAACTCTCTACATAGCAACATAAGATCCATTACTTGTTTAAACTGAGATTTTTACGTTTTTCAAAACATAATTCTAATAATGATTTACTTGACTTTTTTAATGATTTAGTTGCTTGCGTGTTTGTTTCTTAATAAATTTTAATTTGTATTCCTTTTAAAAATCATTTCAGGCATATGGTTCTGGTTGTGACATTGTTATTCTGGCAAATGACTTTGAATGTGTACAAATTATTCCTGGTGCTAAACATGGAAACATTCAGGTCAGTTGTGTGGAGTGCTCCCAGCGACAAGGCAGGGTAAGGATTGGGTTTTTTATTTTTCGTTTTTATATAGGCCTAAAGAAAAAGGATACTGAAACAATTCAACACAAAACATTAACGTGATTACTGAGTTAATTAAATGACAAAGATTTTTACTGATCTGTGGTTTTCAGCGCCATTCTGAGGATTGCTTTAGAACAGTCCATTTTTGAAAATTTTAGGTTGTGGTGCAGGGAGAAGGCAGGAGTTACATTTTAACAGTGGATTTTATGCCTTTGCAACATATGCAGTAACAAACCTCTCAAAATGTGGAAAGATACATTAGTTGCAGTATGGCAATGGTATAAAATTTCCTGCTTCTGTGATTCAGTAATTTTCTGCTTGCATATGGTAAAACATGGCAGGGATAAATAATTTATATAAACATAAATAAATTAAAGGTTCTTTGTTTTTTTCAGAAAAGCTCGGGCACGTTTATAGTGTTTCAAAGTGCTGCAATATGAGCTGTCATAACTGTGTATGTGGCTTTATTTTAAATCCCCACTTAATGCTGAACAGACAGTCTAGATTGCCATGAAAAAAAAAAAAACCAAAACCTTTCTATGAAGTATTGCAGAGCACTGAGCACAAATTTTGCTTATCAGTTCTGTTTGCCCACCACTGTTACCAAGTCAGGCAAATTTTAGCTGTAGAGGCCCCCGCACTTCAGCCATGGAGGCCCAGTGGGAAGAGAGATTCCATCTTGCACAGGTGGCTTCTGCAAGACCACTGTGAACCTCTGCAGGGTTCTGCATTCAGGACTCTGAACTCAAAGTCCATTCTTTTTTGGTTTGGTGTTTATTTTAATTTTCTCCCCACCGTGTGAAGAGGAAGTAAGATTTCATAATGTGGTGAAACTCTTATTTCACTTCCGTGTCAAAGAGAATGGGAGGAACTTTAAACAGTTGTTTTAAAAATCTTTTATACAAGAAAACAGTTAAATGATTGTCAAAAGTACTTACAAGCATTTGAGTATTGGGAATATTACTAGATAAATTCCTGATAAAGGCCATCTTGTACATGGAGGGTTTCCGTAAAACAAGTAGATGAAGGAAATTGAGTGGTACAAGAACTTCAGTTTTTCCATTACTATTTATCTTCCCTGACAATGTAATTTAACTATTCAAAATGGAATCCAATTTCTTCCCCTTTTCTAGTAATTATTATTTAGTGGTACAAAATGGAACATGGGGTCACACTGAGACCCAGACACTAATAATTAATTCATTAGTTACTTGTAAAGTAGGGAAAACGAGCAGAAGTAGTAAGATACCAGCTTTCCCTTACGCATTAACAATAGTTGCCTTAGAAGTAAGTATTAGATCTGATTGACAGTGTTCATCCCACTGAATGAAATATCTTCCATACTTACAGTTAAAATCTTAAAGATGGGCTAGTTCAAAGGTATGCATTTCTGATCTTCCTATAGAAAGTATTTGTATAATACTCTGAATAACATTTGTTTTCATTTTACTTGCTGAATATCTGTACATTGCAGTAGTACTGTGGAAATTCTTTAGATTCTTTCAAAGATTTTGGAGCAGTTAGGCTTCTCTCCTAACCTTATATCTTGAATCTTTGGGGTTTTTTTTCCAGATTGCAGCATCATATGGAAATGCTGTTTGCATTTTTGAACCACTTGGTGTAAATTCTCATAAAAGAAACAGTGTAAGTATATATTTTATGATTGTAATTCATTTTAGGTTCTGAAGGAAAAGTATGTCTGTCGGTTATTAAATTGGCACCCAAAAGACTACTGGATACACATTTCACAGCGTCCATAGTAATGGATAATAATAATAAAAGATAAAATAATAATGGATGAGAAGGATCTTCCACTGTACAAACAGAGCTGGGGATTGCAATGTTCTCAAGTTCACAGCAAGATCTGATGCAAGAGTGACATAGCAGTCAGCTCATATTTCTTTAAATTGACATGCCAGGTCTGTAATACAGAAATAGGACTTGGACTTGTGTATCCACACTAGTTTAAACAGCACAGTCATGGCCAAATGTCATGTTGATTGTGTTCACAAGTGGGTTTTGTGATCTGTTGCATTTGTGCTGCCATTCCTTATGTTGTTACAAATGTGTGATGCAACCAGCTTACAGCTGGTTCCCTGCTAGGCAGGGGGGTTGGAACTACATGATCCTTGAGGTCCCTTCCAACCCGGGTGATTCTGTGATTCTGTGATATAGCAATCTACAGATTCATTTGTATCTGATGTGACTCTGATGTGTTTAATTTTTATTAAACAATTGAAATTATTCAAGCTAGACTACAGAGTCTGCCACTGGGTCCTGACTTCGTTTGTAACAACTCAGTGAGAAATAAACACAAACGCCATTGCCGCTGATGTTAAAATTAATTTTTACTCTTCTTTAAACTGCAGCAGCTGAAGTGTCAGTGGCTTAAAACGGGGCAGTTTTTTCTCAGTTCTATGACTTACAACTTAGCCTGGGATCCTCAAGGTAATGTGAAATTTGTGATGCATTTGTTTGATGTTTATAGTTAGAAAACTTGAACATAAATTATTTTTATTGAAATGAAGTGGGAGCATGAATACAGACATTTTAGATGATCCATTCTTGGCAGCGTAGCATCGGATAAAATGCATTTGTGAAGATGCTATGCCAAGTATTTTGAGTGTTTTATGTAAGATTTTAGTTTGGGAATCACGGTGTTAAGTTGATAACTGCCTTAAATTACTACTAATAATCATTTAAATATATTGCTGACTTATAATAAAACTCTACCAAGAGAGAGATATTGATAAGATATCTAACAGTGTGCATTATCTGAGACATTAATGGCTGTTCAGCATCTTCAGAGGTCATTATTAAAAACTATCTGTCATTCAAAGTGATCTTAAAAACATCAAAACCCTAAAAGTTTTTCTTGAAAGGCATTATAAATTCAAAATGTTTTGATAAAAACAGATGTATGGTATGATTGAATACTCTTTCATATTTAAAATGGACTTTATAAAGTTGAATGTTCAACCTGTTTTTAATTATTTTCATCAAAATATGATGACAGACATTAAACATCATTATGCACGTATCAGTTTGGTTTCATATCTTCAACATTACTCACATTCAGGTAACAGGCTGCTGACAGCAACTGACTATTTGCAACTGTGGGCTCCACCATCTAGTGACATTCTAGAGGAAGATGAAGATGATCCTGATAATCAGATGAAAGATGATAAAGTTCTCCCAGTTCTGAATGACTGGAAATGTGTCTGGCAGTGCAAGTGAGTGAGACAGTTCTCATTTTAAGACAGATTGCGATGCCAACTCATATATCAACCCTATCTTCTCTCCAAAAGTGTATTTTAAAATATCTTTTAAATAAGCTTAAACTATCATAAAATTCAAACAATGAAAGTTACTCCAAAAAAAAAAAACCTCATTTTTTCAGGTGACCTTCAGTCACCCAGTAACATATCAAAGGCTTAACTATAGCCCTGGCAATATGTATAAATTTTCCCTGTCTTCTCATCCTTTGAAAGTAGTGCTGAGATACTGGATGTGACAGAGGAGCAGCAGCAAGCAGACATACAATGCTGATCAAGATGAGAGCTGTTTGATGCCTTCCTATCATTTGTCTTGGCCTCTGGGAGTAGAAAAGCAAGTGGAACAAACTTCACTTCCATGATCTCATTAGATCTAGCCTAGGCTTACCATATTTAAAACTACTGATTTTTTAATGTGCTGTTTTTCTCTAAAGAAAACTATATGAAAATACTAAATACTATGTTTTTCTTGTAGCAAACACTTCTTACACTTCTGCCTTATCTAAAGTATGCTTAAAACAACAACTATAAAATACAAATATAGTTTAATTAAATAATGACATTAACATTGAATTAACTAAATATACTTGGAGTAATACTGTACAATAAATAGACTTTACTTCCATTTTAAAACTTTACTCTTGTGTTCTTTAGGACTGCAGTATCAGTACATTTGATGGCCTGGTCTCCTGATGGTGAATACTTTGCAACAGCTGGGAAGGTAAGGATAACAAAAACAACAAACAGGATAAGCTCTTCAGTTGTGTTCCTTTTTTCGACAGAAGAAAATAAGTAATATAGAATGGTCCTACAGCCATGTATTCTACTGTAGTCTGAGCTAAGTAATCATCTTCTGTATAATGCTCTATTTTCACGTAATTCCATGAATTTCAACAAGAAATTTGATTTAGCTGTTTACTGTTACTGAATACTTCAGAATTGTCCTGAAAATACAGTGACAGTAATACAGACTCAGTTATATTTTAGATAAAGTATACTTAGATGAACTTTCAGATATGCGTAAACAATTTTTTCATCCTCTATTTGAAATAATTAAGATAAATTTTAGATCGTGAAAAACATATGCATTTAAGCAAGTGTAACGTGCATATCAGTGTACAAACAGAAAGATTTTCTGTTTGCAGTGAAGTCTGGGTTTGCTATCAGTTCTTAACTTCTAATTCCATTTGTCATATTTTTTGTCAAATTGCTATTCAAACTAAGTTTTCAACTAATAATTCTCTTTAATGTTGCCCTCTCATTTGAGTTCTGAGAGTCTGCATAGTTGGGCATTTATTGCTTGTGCTAACGTTGGTCAAATGATATAGGAATTTTAGAAACCTTTATCTTCTTAGACTTATTAAAGAGGACAAGGAATCGCAAGCTGTCATTACTTTATGACTAAAAATCTAATAATGACACCTCAAAAATACTACATTTAAAGTCACTGTAGTTAGAAAAATACCAAAACTTTTGCTTTGTTCCATGCTTCTGTTTTCCATGAATTTAGTTTCATACAGTTAAGAATTTGGCTAAGCGTGTGAGGCAGATGGTTCCAGTAGTTATTTCCTGTTTGTAGGACAGATCCATCTTAGTTCCTTCACAGTTTCATCATAATTTTTAACAGTGCTGTCTCTCAACCTTTCTTCTTGCAGAGTCTGGTCAGATACTGCCTTTTACATGTTTGACAGGAAATAAATAAGAGCTCCCAGAGATTTGTAATTTATTTGTTTATTGTGCATCTACACTCCTTTTCCAGCGCTGAAATCCAAGGATGTATTGCACAAATATATACAGTGTATTGTGGTCATCCTAGTAATGTTGCCTTAGTTCACATCAGTGCAGTCACACTCCAGTCCCACTTAACAGCATTTGGAGTATTGCTGTGTCAGCAATTCACTTCTGTTTCACTTAACCAGATCAGTAGTACCCAGCCATTCAAATAGGAAAGGTAGCACATGTTCTGCTGGTGGAGGGAAGGGTTGTACTATGCAGCCACTCGTCATTCATGGGCCTATTGGCAGCAGATACAGTGCTTCCCACAAAAATCAGGCTTCCTGTGCATGGGAACCCCCAGGGACTTCAAGCACAAATTTTCCTAAGGGAGAAATTGACTGGTAATAAGTTTAATATTGAGCTAGGAGTGGCAGCCTGTTTCTGGCTTTCATTTTTGCAGAGGAATGGATGTGGGATTGAAGCACACATATATAATATGCAGAAAATGCAAAGAGAACCAAGAGGAATGTAGGGGGACAAACGGACTGCAAGAAAAATTACTTCTGGGAGTGGTGTGTTCCTAGCAGAATATTTATTCAGTCCTGCAACTCATTTCAGGATTACTATCAGTGAAATTTCTGGTCCCAGGAATGGGCTGACTGCAAAACTGCAAATAGTTCCGGGGCATAGATTGAGTATTCGTGAAAGGTACTGAACAGCAGTCTTGTATACCATTTTAGTATTTTCTTTTTCTGACTTTTTTCACTTGTAGCTAGCTAATCCCATGTTATTTTGCTGCTTTACCTAGGATGATTGCCTCTTAAAGGTTTGGTATCCTATAACTGGTTGGAAGTCATCTCTTCTGCCCCAAGAGAATGAAGAGAAGAAGAAATGCTCAGGGGTTGTCAACTTCTCATTTGCCTATTTAGCTCATCCTCGAGCAGTGACAGGATTTTCATGGCGTAATATTAGCAAGTACATGCCCAGGTTTGAAAGATTTAATTTTTAAGACAAGCAACAAACCAGCAAGCATATATTTGACCAAACTGTTACGGTTTTTTGTATTGTTTTGTTTTTTAACACACTGCTTAAAGTTTGGCCATGAGAACATGGTTCAATTTCACTGCTTATGCTTTGAAGAAATTGAACATATCCAGCATATACGAAGACATCCGTTCCTTATTACAACAATTATAGTCATGTTAATAGGAGGAATTCATTCTAAAATATGGTCTGAGCTTCTCAAGTTCTGCCAGACATTGTGACACTGGAAATAAAACTTTTTCTTTAAACAGTTAGCACTGCGTAAGATTTTTTCTGAACCTTGTTGTATATGCTGCTGTTTAATTCATTGTTTGATTCACTTTTCAGGATTTAGTAAAAATGTATGTATTCTTCACATTATCCAGCAAAAAAATAACTTCGACAGTTCCATAACTGCAGTTTTATAAAAACTGTTGCATTTATCAAATAATAACCACCCCATGTTCACATGCACTTTTGCTAATAATTTATGAGTTTATCTGTCAGCATGTTGAAAATCCCTACTGTTATAAAACCTTTAGTTTTATAACATACAAACCTTTGTAATATATAAACCTTTAGTTTAGAGGGAGAGGTAGGAATTTGGAGGAAGTAGCAATGACTGCTAAGTATTTGTGTTTCTTCTGATTTTTGTTGTGTCTTTAATCACAATTTATCTATGTTGAGTAATATTTTTGATATGCTTCTCTTTAGGGGTTTAGTCTGCAATGTGTTACTCACATCATGTCTTGATGGCATCTGTCGACTGTGGGCAGAGACACTGTTACCAGAAGATACTCTTCTGGGTGAGCAGATATGTGAAACTAGCACTTCCAGCATTAGCAGCACCATTTCTCAATCTGGAAAGCACAAAGACAGAATACAGCATGCACTAGAGGTACAATACTTGTCAATTTTGTATTTCAGAATTGTTAAAACTTGTAAACATTTATTAGAAAATTTAAACTATGCAGAACTCTAAAACTGTGTATTATTTAATTCTTGCAAGTGTAGCAGAATAGTCTGCATTATTTATAGATGTATGTTATTAATCACTGAAGAAATAAGGTTCTTTCTGCACCTGAACTACATGTTCTTAAATTCCAGTCTACTTTTTCCATAGCTAACTGCAAGTGTTGAGGAGAGAGCATGACTAATATGGAATAGTAAGATGGTTTCATTTTGACTGCGTCTGAAAGTCTGTAGATAAAAAAAAAACATAGAAGCAGTAAATACACTTTACTTTAGGCATCTGAGTAGATAATTGCATTTCCAGAATTATAAAAATGTGAGGCTCTAAGTTTCAGTAGCAGTCACATGCAGTATATTATGTTTACAGGAAAAGAAAACCTGTCATTGTGAAAACAAAACCAAACAAAAACACCACTCATTTGTAGAATATAACAATCAGGTGAAGTTCTTACTTCTTACATATCATGACTGACAATACCCAGAGAGGGTGGAACCAACTATGTTTCAGGCTATTGAATAAGCTGCAGTCTCCATGTACTCTCACTAATTTTTAGTTGCATAAACGTAATTCATTATAAAATTGCTTTATAACTGTTTCTGCTTTTAGACTGTAATAATCTTTTTCATTATTGTTACACAAAATAGTTGGATTTTTTTTTGTCTTTGAAGCAGATAATGTAAGGACCTTTCTGGAGACTGCTAAAAGAACTCCGTCTTCAGTCAGAACTGATACACATGAGCTTGATTAATCTCCTTTGAAATGAACTTCAAGTAATCTTTTTGAAATTAGTCTTCACTTCTTAGGGAGAAGGAAATTTTAAAGCTTTACGTTTTACATAAATATTTATATCTTAATTTTTTTATTGTTTCTTAAATTGTTTTTTCTAACTGTACCAGACAATTCACCACTTGAAAAATATGAGAAAAGGACAAAGGAGGTCTTCCGTTCTTGTTACCCACACAGATGTGTTGCCAGATCAGCAGGGTACTCATGAAGTTCAGCGTCACATTTCACATCACGCAAATGCACTCGGTCACTTCCACATAGCAGCAAGCATCAACCCTAACACAGGTAAAATGCAACCATTTATCAAATTGTTAATAACAGATTTGAACAAAATGGAAAAAATAAACAGAGGGATCTGAGGTCCGTGTTCTTTGTTATATGTCTTTGAATGCAAGGTATTCATTCATAGGGAGAATATTATTTCATAACTTTTTTTTTTGCATAGAATTATGTAAACAAATTGGTCTGAATATTTTAATTACTTATTAATTTTTTCCTAAAAAAATCAGATGGACAGAATGGTTGTGGTTGAAAGAGACCTCTGGAGATAATCTTGTCCAATGCCTCTGCTTAAGCAGGGTCATCTACAGCCAGTTGCCCAAAACTTTCAGCATTCTTAAAATCCAAATTAAATTTATTTTTGCATATCAGAAGTAAAAGAAATTTCACAATCTAAATTTCAAGCCTGCTTCATGCTTGGTTGTTGGATTTAGGGAGGCAACAGTATATGAATGAAGTATTTTAACTACAGAATATACAGAATGAAGAAAAGTTGTACAATATTTTTTTTTATGGATAAAACCACTTTGTTTTTTGTAGAAGAAAAAGATTAAAGATACTACTTTACCTAAAGTCCGTAGGTGAAGTGACAACACTGCAACTTATGAAACAATTGAGCAATTAGAGCTAGTAAATACCATTTACTATTCTCATCACAATTTGTTAGTTCATTAATGTTAAACTGTATTTTTATTGTTTTTAATTCATATGTAGGAACTTGACCTGAATCTTACTTTTCCTAAACTTAGAGGCAAAATTATGTTCTACCAAGAATGAATTAAATGTTCAATCAAGAAATCTGTTTATAATATAAGTATATATACATTTATATAGATTTAAGATACAGCTTTTTGATTTATTTACAACAATCCACAGATATTCCATCTGTTTTGGCTGGAACAGCTTTTAATACAGATGAAGGCAATGGAGGTTTCGTCGTTCACTGGTTGAATAATAAGGAATTTAATTTTACATCATCTATTGAAGTATTTATGCAGCATCTAAGAAAACTTTCTGAGCAACAACTAGAAGAAGATTTTGATAATGTTGAGGTTGAAGAGCAAGAAGAAATAGAAGAAAAAGAGAGAGGTTTGCGCATGAAATTAGATCACGGTTAGTAGCCTTGAGATCTATAGCACAAGAATAATTTTGAAACACATTTATTTAGTGCAGTAATTGATGCAAATATTTAGCACGAGAATCAGAGGTTATATTTTGTTATTAACCTAAAATAAATAGATAGAGCTAGAATTTTGCCTCCGCAAATAATCAGGTGGCATGAAAAACTTAATGATATATCCCCTATTGGAAGACAATAATGATTTATTCAGTGAAAAAAAAAGGTTGCTTTGTTTTTCCTATCTGTTTTGGAAATGCTTTATAGTTAGGAAATAAAGACTAAGACTTGCTCTTGATTTACCATACAATCTGATTGTCAGTAATGAACAATGATTTGATGGCAAGCTTTAAGGAGGGTTGGACATTGTTCCACTTGAATGAAACTGCACTCTATCTAGTGTAAGCTTTGCATCTTACACCTTACAGCATCCAGTGATCCCAATTGTAGCTGTTCACATAGGAACAGAGGGACATATTGTGAAATTAATTTTTGAAAACATGTCCTGCTGGAAAGACTTCACATTGCTGAGAGAATGTCACTTTTCCAGGGAATGTATTCCTTCAATTTTATTAAAGATTACAAACCCCATTTAATTTAAAATTCCAAAAATTTATTTTCCCTTGTTTCCTCACAGTTAATAATAATGAATTATCTAACTAATAATGTACTATTAAAAACTTTTCTGCCTAAACAAGCAAGAGTTAATACTGAGGGTATTAACTAACGAGTATACAGAGGGTATAAACTAATAATGAAATATTGTCATTTATAATTCTTGGGTTCTTAAAATCTAGGTTAGTGCAATTTATTTTGTCATAATTCTGACTGCACATGCTACTTCATCAATGATCATATACCACATAGTTCATGATAACATTTTAAACAGAAATAAAAATACTAAACCAGCATTAATACTAAATATCTGTTTTTATGTAATTGAACAGAATAATCGTAGTCAGGATAAGATTCTAAGTATCTCAATTTTGATGACTGTGTTCATTATTACTAATTAGGAGCAATAAATGGAGAGTTCTACAGACAGATATTTCTACCCTCAGTTTGCATGAATATCCTTATGAGGTAGTGCTGTCAACAGATTTTAAAATGTTTTCTTGTTTGGAATAGAAACAATGGTAGGAAAATATTTGAAATGGATAAAACACATTTCTGTTGCAGACTTGTCTATAGATAGAGAATCAGAGACAGGGACTGGCACAGGCTCTTCAGAACATGAAGATGGAGAACGAGAGGGAAGCCCCAAAACATCTCTAGGAGGAAGCCTGCGGATGCCTCTTCCAACAGTTTTGTTAGATCGGAAAATTGAGTTGCTGCTGACTGAATGGAACAGAAATCCAGATATGCTTTTTACCATTCATCCTGTCGATGGTACCTTTCTGCTATGGCACGTGAAGTATTTAGATGAATACACGCCAGGCATCTTTCGCCAAGTTCAGGTGTTGTATATTTGAAATTGGTTTATTACTTATGATCCTAATGAAGTCATTGTGTTCCTGCTATTTAAATCTGGTTATCAGAATGAACTTACTTATAAGCATTTCCTGTAACATCTAACATGTATTTGGACTTGCACTGTGTTGTTATATTCTAATTTTTTTTTTTTTTTTTTTTTTTCCAGGTTTCATTTTCTTCTAGGATTCCTGTTGCATTTCCATCAGGAGATGCTAGTTCCCTTAGCAAAAATATTATGATGTATGCTTGCCCTGTCTTATTAAAAGATACCAGTAATGCTGTACATCAGAAGACAATGGACTTTTCAGATAAAACTCTAGAGAATAGAGGACCAGGCTTTACCCAGAGCAGTACAAACGTGAATATAATTTCTCCCATAGTAATGATGATTTCCAAGCATATAGATGGCTCTCTAAATCAGTGGGCAGTTACTTTTGCTGATAAATCAGCTTTCACTACTGTGCTAACTGTATCACATAAATTTAGGTACTGTGGGCACCGTTTTCATCTTAATGATCTAGCTTGCCATTCTGTTTTACCATTACTGTTAACATCTTCTCATCATAATGCTCTATTAACTCCGGAATCAGACAGTTGTCACGGCTCTGACAGAATAAGCAGAGTAATGGATCCTAGTAAACATCTGAAAGGTTCTTCTCGGCAACAGCTTAAAAATGCAGCAACTCGTACATTTCATGACCCAAATGCAATCTACAGCGAGCTGATTCTGTGGCGCGTAGACCCAATAGGACCTTTGTCATACACTGGAGGAGTGTCTGAGTTGGCCCGAATTAACTCTCTTCATACTTCTGCTTTCTCCAATGTAGCCTGGCTTCCCACACTTATTCCCAGCTATTGCCTTGGTAAGTACTCTTAGCATGATGCCATGTAAAATTAACACCAGTAGCCTTAGAATTTATTTTAAAAAATAAGTTACTGTTATATTTGGAATTTTGTACTTCTCAGCAGTTTCCTTGTATTGTGCCATGGGCATTCTTACTCCATTTGAGGCTAAGCTACTTCAAAATAGCATAGTTTGTGTGGGCTAAGAGTTTGTAGTTACTATGGATCAGCTGATAGGCAGCAATTTCTTTGTTAGACTTAATAATCACTCTCATAACAGGACAAGGTGATCCCATTGCTCAGTATGCTAGGCAACCTTAAATCAACTACACTTACTTTACAAAACTGCAAACGCTATTTTTTCAGTGGTCAGGATGTACAACATCAGATGCAATGCCCTGGGGGAAGTTTTTGTATAAAATTTTGATGCTCTCTGTTACATTTAAGAAAATTGTTGCTAGAAATGTTAATCTGTCACTTAGATACTTATTTTTAATTATAAAGATGCTGTTGTAATAGTGGTTGTCTTTGTGAACAGTACTAAAAAATGTAAATTGTGAATGTAACATTATTCAAGTTTAAACTAATAACGCTAGGATACTTTATTACAGTAAGGCTAGACTGACTTTGGCAATTCTTAAATGGGTATCAAAGGCACTGAACAACCTCAAAAATACTAAGTATGCTTAATAAATGCATAACTTTTCTTTGATTTAAAAAAAAAAAAAACCTTTAATCACATAGTACAGTTTTTTGCTGTCTCAGTCTGCAAAGCTGCTATTCTGAACAGTTTACCTTAGACTACTTTAAATCATCTCCAATAACCTAGGGAAGGTAGAGTTCCAAGCACCTCCTCAGAGGTTCTCTTTGACAGCGAAGAAAACATAATAATTTTAAGGAATGGCAGTATTCTGTTAGGCAAACTATGAATTATATTCACATACAAAAGTGAATCTCACTTAAATATTTCAACTTTTATGAGAAATCTTGGTTAAATAAATGAGCAGAAACTTACCCTGAAGACTTAACATTGGTGTTTTAATCCACATAATTTCTTGGGTTTGTTTCACTTCAATATTTTATAACAGTTATTGTTAAAAACATTCAGATATTGTGAAGTGGAATATAAATGACTACCTGAGACTATTTGATGCCCTTTTTTTTCTTTAACTCTACAATTTCTTTTTTTCTACTAGGTACGTACTGCAACTCTGCTAGCGCTTGTTTTGTTGCATCTGATGGCAAAAACCTGAGGCTCTACCAAGCTGTTGTAGATGCAAGAAAGCTTCTGGATGAGCTATCTGACCCAGAATCATCTGTAAGTTTTATGTAGTTATGGCTTGAAATGTTAAAAATAGAAGTAGTTAAGGTAACATTTTTTTCCCCTCCAGTGGTTTGTCTTCATTTATTTGTGCGCATCAAGTTTTGTGTTGTTGCACATATAAGGCTTTAATTTTTAGTTTGTGTAATTACATATGTTTTTTAAATGTCTATAAACATTAGCAGACAGCAATTCTATGCATTACTACTAAAAATGGTTAACAGGGAAATTTTAGCAAGAGAGGGAAAGAAAAATGGGATTTCTTTCTTTGTCTTCTCAGAAGAGGGGAGTCAGGAGCAGCTAAGCAGGTAAAGAGGGAAGAGCAAGACTTACATGCACACACTTAATGTTGATATAGGAGGGAATCAGGGCAAGTTATTGTTAATAATTAATAACTCATATTTTTTGCTCTTTTATCTTTCTTTCCTATGACTTCAAGCAAAGTAAAAACTGCCCTTCTAATTGTTACTGAATAAACAAGCACATTTTTCCTGTTTCCATTTTTCTGTTATTTTATAAGCTATCCTGTAAAAATATTAGCTGTCAGTATTCTGATCAGTCTGACCAACCTGTTGGAGGAGTAATGAATGTGAATGTTCCAGCAGTGACCTAGAGTACATTCAGTTTATATATAGCCTGAATTGATTGAATTTTTTCTTTTAAATTTCTTATAAATTTTCAGTGTTGTGACAAAACCTGAAGCTTTAAACAAAAGTGAAATGGTATATTTGAGTTCTCTGTGGTACAGATACTGAGTTATGTTATTATGAAAGGATAAATCTTAAAATAAACAACATTTTCTTTCCATATAAATTGGTATGTTATCCCCGTGAACAGTTTCAGACTCAGAGTGCACATGTTCTAATAAGCACATTATTCATAACTGCCAAAATGAAAACAGGAAGAAGCCTAAGAAGCCTATTAACTATTCACTGCAACAACAACAAAAAAAACGACCATTTTATTGTAAATGGTTGCAATTTCCTTTGTTTGAAGGGAAAATCTACTAACTCATCTCATTTTGCTTTGTTTCAGAAACTGATCGGGGAAGTGTTTAACATTGTGAGCCAACAATCTACTGCTCGCCCTGGATGCATTATTGAACTTGATGCAATAACTAACAAAGTAAATAATTAATTAATTCCGTAGGATATCACATAAAGGTGTTTGATAGCTTTGTACACTAATTAACCTAACATATTGAAAAGACACAAAAGAAATGACATTTCTCTATGGTGATAATGGTAGTGATGAATTTCCATGAATGTTAAGATACCTTTCAGGACCTTTCAGAACACTTTCAGGAGACAACTTTTAGCTGCTTGGATCTCAAAGTCCATTGCCATGGAGTGTAACAATATTTTCTAGGCACGAATCTTGTTTAAAATAAACTTGACCAAAGACTGGTTTATCCCCATCATGATTTAAAGGAAAAAAATAACAGTCACTGTCAGAAACTCAGCATAACATAGGGACAAATAACAACATCGAAAGATAAAAAATAGAGCTTAAGTCTTTTAAAATGTAGGAATCATATATGACATAGTTGGTACTCACAGAAGTTACTGTGCTGGTTTCTTTAGGTAGCAGCTTTTTTAGGTAGTGACTTTTTTTTATTTTTTTATCATGTTTTACTTAGAGATATAGGTATATTTGACAAATCTAAATAAGCATTTATCTGTTCTTCAATATTTCTTTCTCTATTCTTCTATGTCTTTTAACTATTAATCATATGGAACCTTTAATTCAGGTTTACAAAATATTTTTTCTAATATTTTTGTCATTTTTTTATGAAATGATATGTGGAATACAGGAAAGGACTGTGAACCATCTTTATGGTATAAGAAACAGTTTTTCTCAAGACTTCTGTTGAAAGACAGTATCAAGACATCCTGGTTACCTTTAATGTTTTCTATTTCTCTTAGCTGCTTAGCTTCTAACCTCCCTTGTCACCTGAGCAGTATAAAGCTTAACTAGCATTCTTGGATCTTATCAATACCTACAGAAATAGTAAATAGGATAATTAAGTTTTCATTTGTCACTTTCCTAGTTTTTAAAAAATGAACGTAGACATCAGTACATCTATTCAAGAGAAAGGTGAGGCTGGAACTAGGAAGAACTTTAGAATTTAAAAGGCAGCAACAAGCTCTGGAGAGAGAGGTCCTCTTCTATGAAAAGACATTGAATCCAGGTTTCTTAGAGAGCATCCTGATCACAATGGTGACTGTAGACATTCCCATAACACAAATGCTGTGTAACCTCTCACTACCTCCTTTGTTCCTAGCCACCGTTGTAATGGCATCTGATGAAGCTCTAAGAAAAACACCTTTTATATTGAGTGACTTAGCTCTTGCTAATTTCATCTAGTAGGATTTTAAGAATACCTGTATGGAGGAAGATGCCATTCCATAGTTCTCTGGAAAAAGAAGATATTCAGGAATGTGAAAATTTTGCCATTGATGTCTGGAAGACACATTTTCTTTGTCTGCAGGAAATGTTTTCAGTCCCAGCAGCCTCCCTTGTAGAGGGGTAGAGGTACTGCAAAGAAACATCTTACTGTCAGGAACAACAGCTATTGAGATATGAGAGGAGGAGTATCTGAGGTTCCTTCCCTTTTTTAGCAGATTTCTTAATTCATTGCAGTCATCTTCCCACTGAAGAGGAGTAGTAGAAGTCTCAAGATATTTTACTATGGTCATTTATTCATCATCTAAAGAAATAAAAATCATCTTTAAATAGTTGCAGCAAAAATATTATTACAGAATTAGTCTAGCATGGTAGATCTCAGTAAAATTTTTTGAATATACAAACAATAGGTTCTAGAACATGCTAGTTTCAATGTACAGATGAAAATGTTTTTCTAATAGAAAATGATTTTCATCATTATAAAGCGATCCCTCCTTATCAATACTCAGATTACACAAAATAAGTATTTTAGTACAAAATGTTGTTAAACATTAATTCTGAAAGCATTACTACTGCTCAATATTTCAGTGTGGCTCAAATACTCAATTGCTTCATGTCTTTCAAGAAGACTTCATTTTGGGATACAAACCACAAAAGGAAGATGTGGAAGAGAAGGAAACAGAGATATTTTTCCAGCCCTCACAAGGTATAGCATAAAAATAAGTACTACGAAGTAGGTACCAAAAATGCTCTTGAACAGTATTAAAATTTAGCAGGCATATCCTAGATTCAATTTAAGGAGAATCTGTTGAATTCAGTGAAATGTGTGAACTGATGCTGCTTATATAAATCATTGCCTACATGGTAACAGTATTAAGTAAATTTATTCTATTTGCTTAGAGTAAAATGTTTTAACTTGTATGACAAGGTCCATTTTTCAAAATGCTGTATCTTTTAAAATCCATACAAAGTAGAACAGAAGTCTATTTCCTGAATTAACATGTAGTTACAAGTGATAAGATGAACATACCTATTTCATAGTTAATCCTATAGAAAGTAACTGGGAATTTAGTAGTAGATTTAAAAGAAAAAAAGGTAGAATGCAGGCTTGTAGGGAAAAGAACTTTTACAATATAGCAGAGTAGTTCAAACTGACTGAGAAGGTAAATGCATTTAATTAATCAAAATTATTCAGGCTGGCTGCAAGTTAGTCTCCCCATTTTACTAATTCTTCTATAAATCTGAGCAAACAAAATATTGATTTAAATGTTGTTACTAGTATTGAGCATTTTATAATCAATTTCAAGGAGGAATTTTTTTTTTTGTATCAGTGTTCTTTTATCCATTGTAAACTTCATGACAGTTCATCAACGTTTTTAAATTACAGGATATCGTCCACCGCCTTTTTCAGAGAAGTTCTACTTGGTAGTAATTGAAAAAGACAGCACTGGCTGTTCTGTTCTTCAGATGTGGCATCTTCATCTCAAATCTGTGCAAGCTTGTTTAGGCAAGTATTTTCTTATAGGTGAATGTTTTGAATATCATGACGTGTCATGAATTTGAAGCTTGTCATTTTAGAAGCAGTAGGAGTAAGATTCCATGCAAACACTGGTTGTGTTCTGTACTACTGACAATATAAAAATATGTTGAAATAATAAGTAACGTATCATTGAATTCTTTATTTTAAATTGTCAGTATTTCAGAATGTTACGGATGTCTTATAATGAGCATAAAATTATTTGCAATAAAACTAAAGCAGCCAACATATAGAATTATTTTCTGCATAACTGAAGCACAACTAAGAAAGACGTGTGATTGTAACATATTCATGCTTTGTTCTAACATATAAACAGGTTTTTTTTTAACTGTTTTCAATGACTTTTTTTTTTCCAATATAGCAAAACCAACTGAAACTGCTTTATCAGAGAACAAGCTTAGCATACCTGAGCAGAAGACTGTAGATTCTTCTCCAGATTTATCACCTGGCGTGAGTCCCATTCCACGATCTTCATCAATTGCTAATCTTCAGACTGCTAGTAAACTCATTCTGAGCTCCAGACTTGTGTACAGCCAACCACTGGATCTTCCTGTTGGTGTAGAAGTAATAAGAGCAACTCCTTCAGCAGGTAAATTTAACATTTTTTTTCTATCTAATTGATCTACTGTCTACCACCTGGTTTATAGGACAGTAACCCTAACCCTATCACTCTCTTAATTGAATGATAAAGGAAATGTAGAACTAAAAAGACTCTCTCACCTCTATGTCCATATCTCTCAAATCCAAAATGTCTTGTTTCTCATCATCTCTTTTTTAAATGTATCAAGTCCCCCAAATCAAAGCTACTTGTATAACTTATTGTTCCAGTGCTTGGAGATTTAACTCCTAGACTTAGTTTATTAATGAACAATTCATATCCACTTTGTCCCCTGTCAGCATTGATCTGATGAGTATTTTGGGGGTTTTTTTTAGTAAACTTTGTGTACTTACCTCCTTTATTTGTCTCTCTCTTCTTCTTTTCAAGATACTTTTAAGTACTATCGTGCTCCCCGTAGGTTTCATTTCTGAATGCTACACAAGCCTAATCTTAATGTCCTTCAACTCATCTTATTAAAGCTTTGTATTCCCCTCATTATTCTAGCAATCATTTTCTTAATTAGTTGAGTTAAATTTTACCATCTTTGAGTAGTGCTGCAACTGGCAGATGACAAGTAATGCCCAGGCTCCTAACTCTGTCACTGATCTTAAAACATTTGTTTTTATCTAACTCCAAATTAGAAAAATACAACCAGATCAAAAAGTGCTTTGTTAGTAGTGACAGCATTGTGGCTATCTTTTATAGTCGTTTGACTTTTGTTACTATTAGCAATTATGTCTGTTCTAATTTCAGGTCACTTGAGCTCTTCTTCAATATACCCAGTCTGCCTTGCACCTTATTTGATAGTAACATCATGTTCAGACAACAGAGTGCGTTTCTGGAGGTGTACTGTAGAGATAGATCTAAACAGCAAAAATGAAGAAAGGGAAACATATCATTGGAGAAAATGGCCTTTAATGAATGATGAAGGAGAAGATAACAGCAGTACTGTCACCATAGTAGGAAGGCCAGTTGCTGTTAGTTGTTCTTACACAGGACGTCTTGCAGTAGCTTACAAACAGCCTGTACAGCATAATGGTTATGTTTCAAAAGAATTTTCCATGCATGTTTGTATACTTGAGTGCGAGTCTACAGGAGGATCGGAATGGGTTTTGGAACAGACAATTCATCTAGATGACTTAGTTAAAGTTGGAAGTGTGCTTGATTCAAGGGTCAGTGTAGATAGCAATTTGTTTGTTTACAGTAAATCAGACACATGTCTGAATAAAGACAAATACCTAGTGCCCAATATCAAGCATTTGGTGCATTTGGATTGGGTATCGAAAGAAGATGGTTCACATATACTGACAGTTGGAGTTGGTGCCAATATTTTCATGTATGGGAGACTTTCAGGAATTGTAACAGATCAAGCAAGCAGCAAAGAAGGTGTAGCTGTTATTACTTTACCGCTAGGTGGTAGCATAAAACAAGGTATAAAGTCAAAGTGGGTTTTGCTTAGATCAATTGATTTGGTATCATCTGTAGATGGCACTCCTTCACTGCCTGTTTCTCTCTCCTGGGTGAGAGATGGTATACTGGTGGTGGGCATGGACTGTGAAATGCACGTTTACGCACAGTGGAAACACACTGTCAAGTTTGGTGATGGTGAAAGTGATGTTTTTACTTCTGAAGATTTGGCAACTCAAGATCCACTCAAAACAAGCTTGATATCAAAGAAGACTAGTATAATTGATGGGGCAGGTATTGTGGATGATGTTTTCGGCACTCCAACTGTAATTCAAGACGGAGGCCTTTTTGAAGCTGCTCATGTACTTTCACCTACTCTCCCTCAGTATCATCCAACTCAGCTATTGGAACTTATGGATCTGGGTAAAGTTCGCCGAGCCAAAGCCATTCTATCACATTTAGTTAAATGTATTGCAGGAGAAGTTGCAATAGTAAAAGACACAGAAGCTGGAGAAGGCAGTGGTCCTAAACGCCATCTTTCTCGCACCATTAGTGTAAGTGGCAGTACTGCAAAGGATACCATCACAGCTGGAAAAGATGGCACTCGAGACTACACAGAGATAGACTCTATTCCTCCACTGCCACTTTACGCGCTTCTTGCTGCAGATCAAGATGCAACTTATGTTTCTGAAGAAACTTCTAAAATACCCCAGGGCTCTGAAGAAGACGCTAAAAAAAAAACAGAGGACCAGTACTCAGATCTGTTTCAGATTCAGCCTGTTACAACTGATGACTTCATTGATTTTGAGCCTGAAAAGAGGGAGAGTAAATCTAAAGTTATTAATCTCTCACAGTATGGTCCAACTTACTTTGGCCGAGAACACGCCAGCGTCCTTTCAAGCCACCTGATGCACTCAAGTCTGCCAGGCCTCACTCGTCTAGAGCAGATGTTCCTTGTAGCTTTGGCAGACACTGTGGCCACAACAAGCACCGAACTAGATGAGAACAGAGATAAGAATTACTCAGGTTAGTAACTGGCATATTATTGAATTAACATTCATGGTCTTCCCAGCTAAGGGAATTTTAGTCTTTGAAGTATTTGGGGATTACAAAGCTGAAATCTAGTATCAGTTATTCAGATTTGATATGGCAAAGAAAGGAATACTTAAATACAAATCTCTATATTTCATGCACAATACTTTGTCTCATACAGCAAATTTAGAAAGATATATTCATTAGATACTGCATACAGTAAGTCATATGCATTCCTTTAAATCATATACATGCCCTGTGTAGTCACTGCCGTATTCAAAAGTCAGTGTTTTATATTTTACAGGAAGAGATACCTTGGATGAATGTGGCTTACGATATTTGTTGGCTATGCGCTTGCACACCTGCCTTCTGACATCACTCCCACCACTATATCGAGTTCAGCTACTTCACCAAGGTAAGTTTTAGAATGAGGTATTACTTTAATTTGACCCAGCTGAGCTGACAGGATAACAGCTATTCTTTGAAGCCCCTTTATTTGCGAAGTGCATGTTCCCCTGCATGCACTGCATGTAGAGAAAATACAGAGCTCTAGAATAGAAGCCAGATTCTGTGCCATTCCATTTGAGCACAATTTCTCCAAACAGATCACATACTGATTGATTATATGTTGCTTTGTTTATGTTGGAGGAATGAAAGTACTGCTTTATGGAAGCATGGTTTTTATCTCCCCTACAAGATAATTTTATCATTTTCATCACAGGTGATTTTTTTTTCCTTTGCTCAATCTGAGTAAGTGAAATACACAACAGGAAAGAAAAGCAGTTACCACCTCAACAGTGTACAGAAAGTTTTCCGGCCCAGAATGAGTCTGCCTCTGAGATAATGTTTTCCTGCTGTTTTACACCATATAAAACTGTAGTATGTATATGATTGGGGTGCTGGAAAAGAATAGAAGCATTGAAGAGAGGACATATACTGGGAGATGTTTTGACTTCACCTTGAACAGCTCTACTTCCTGTCAACAAACATCCCTCTCTACCAACACTCTTTGCAGAGGTTCCATTTTGCATCTCTGATGTATTCCATTTGTTTATTAATGAGTATTAATCTTCTGAATCTTATTATGTTACTGTTTAGGCCTATCTACCTGTCATTTTGCATGGGCTTTTCATTCTGAGGCTGAGGAGGAGCTGATCAACATGATCCCTGCTATCCAGAAGGGAGACCCACAGTGGTCTGAATTAAGAGCTATGGGTATAGGTTGGTGGGTCAGGAATATCAACACGCTCCGAAGATGCATTGAGAAGGTATTCTAGTTGCTTATAAATTATAACTATATGCTGTTAGATGCCTTAACAAAAAAGGTAACTTGTGCAGACTCTCTTGTACTCCAGACCAGCTGGAAGGCTAACTACTTTTTTTTTTACATAGCCCGCTTCCAAATAGCAGTACTGTCAGATCATGTTGGCAGTTCTGGCTTATAAATCAGCAGTATCATGCGATATGTTTGAGCTAGGAAAAAGCCATTTTTGAAGCATTTAATCTTTTCCCCTATATTTTATAGTATGTTTAACATGGCATTACTCTATTTTGTGAAGAGTCATTTCTTTTTAGATATGTGGCAGCACATATCAATAGATTAAACAAGGAATTATATTTTGAGTTCAGATGTGGGTCTTATTTATTTAAGAAATAATTATTTCTAACACAAAGTAGCGTCAGATCTCATTTCATGCAGTTTTTATGGGAGCTCTAATAGTAGATAACATGCAGTATGTGCTTCAATATTATTTTATAATGTTTCCCGTAGGTACCAATGAGATTTAAATTCCTACTTCAATAAAAATTTCAGCTTTCTTACCAAGTTTGATGGATTTGATTTATTACTACTCCTTGCTTTGAATTACAACAAATAATGTAGCCTTTCAGATGTTTGTGGAACAGAAATATCCGGTAGTTTACTGAATTTCTAAGTCATGTGATGTAAAACTAAATTAGTCATCCAAATCTGATGCGATTCCATCTCTTGAGTCCTACACAGAAAAACACCCAGAATGGTCACTAAGGAAATATTTGTATTACCTTGCAAATTTGGAAATAATTGGTCACAAGAAGAACTTCATCCAATACTATGAGCTACTGTAACTTTTGAGAAAAATATTTTTATTTGCACAGCTGTAACATCCTGCTGAGGAAGGGCATTAATATGTGCAGTAGTGCTGCTTTTTCTGAATTACAGGAACATTAACAGTGTAATGAGCTGTTGTCCCCTGTCAATAAATTAATTCTTGCAAGTCATTCAGAAAGAAATTACTGTTGCTTTCTATAAATAATGCAGTCACCCAGAGCATCCTCCCAGCAGAGAACATACGTTCTTAAGCTGAAAGCACGCTTTATATTTTCACTAGTAATAGTAGGTTTTGCTTACTACAGGTTGCAAAAGCTTCATTCCAGAGGAACAATGATGCCTTAGATGCTGCACTTTTTTACCTTGCTATGAAGAAAAAGGCAGTGGTGTGGGGTCTATTTAGGTGAGTTCTGACTATAAGTTTGATTAAATTATATTTGAACCAGGAATGCAAAACAGAACTCATTCAGGATTAGAGTTTAATTGGTGCTGTTCAAGTGACTGTATCCTAAGGCCATGTAATAAAAACTTGTGTACCTTGCATTTCTTTATGCAGGTCTCAGCATGATGAAAAGATGACTGCTTTCTTCAGCCACAACTTCAGTGAAGACAGATGGCGAAAAGCTGCTTTAAAAAATGCTTTTGCTCTGTTGGGAAAACAGCGCTTTGAACAATCAGCTGCATTCTTCTTGCTAGCAGGTTCACTGAAAGATGCAATAGAGGTATTAATTTTTGAGAAATTAAATTTTAGTTTCTAGTCTAAACTATGGAACTGCATCCTTAAAAGCTGATCTTTTTGTAAAGTGTGGAAGCAGAAAGGGTATGTCTACACATGGAACCCTGTAGACATGGCATTTACCTCCACACTACTGTGAAAAAAAAACTTGGAATCTGATCTGAAGACCAGAATGAATGTTCAGATACATGAGTCCTCAGTGGAAGGACTCTTGAGAAAGCAATCATGACCCTGCCGGTGAAGCTTTGTTTTGCTTGTTGTAGCACTCTGTTCAGCTTCTAGCTACTCTGCATTCCCTACTGTTAGAACATCAAGTAAAACACAAAGAATCAAAACAAACAAACAAAGATCTTCTGAAGGATCCTTTTTTAGTGGAGTTGTGGTGTGGAACTGCCAAAAGGAAGGTGAAAGTTCTCAGCAAGGTCATAATTTAAGCAGTATATCTTAGGAGAGAAGGGAATTAGATAACTTTTACTTATCTTGCCTTTTTTATGCAGTTGTGTCTTTACCTGAGAATGTAAAGGCTCAAAAACATTATTCTGCAGATGAGTCAGTGGAAGAAAATCTTACCAGTTATGTACAAATGTTAAAGTTGGAAGCTAGGTTTATTCCACTAGCTAAAACATCCTTATATTTCTATCTGATATATTGTTTTTTGACATGATGTACTGAGGCATACTATAATCGCTACAATAGAAGTACACCTCTTTCCAAACATGGAAGAAAATATGGCACTTATAAATATCTCAACATACTTTTGATTCAAAGATTAACATATACTTTAAAGATCAGATATCATGAGGAAAAAAATGTATTGTGTAAAAAATTATTGTGTAAACATGTTGCTGTTCACTGTCATTTAAAAAAAAAACTTTCCCTCAAAAGAGACCTTTTCCCTTATTATCACAGGTGTGCCTGGAGAAAATGGAAGACATCCAATTGGCTATGGTTATCGCTCGCTTATATGAATCAGAGTTTGAAACCTCTGTCACATACACCTCCATTCTTTATGAAAAGATTTTGGGTTGCCATAAGGATGGAACTGGGTTCAGCTGTACTAAATTGCATTCTGATCCCTTTCTGAGAAGTATTGCTTACTGGATAATGAAAGATTACACTAGAGCACTGGACACTTTATTGGAGCAAACACCAAAAGATGATGATGAAAACCCAGGTAAGGAAAAAAAAGATTGTCTACTGGATCAAACACTCAATGACATAGTAGAGAAGGGGTAAAGTTTTCTGTTTATGTACACAGTCCCTTCTCTTGAGATGTTATGATGCTGAAATTATTAATAGGCTTATGTACTAGCCCACTCAGTTTCTTATGGAAAAAATATTTTTTTCCAGTTTTTTCCACAGGCTTCTTTCCAGTGTCCAGTACTGAGCTTAGTTCTAATAAGCTCAGATAAAGTCTAATAAGTCAGATAAACTCTGGAGGGCCTAATTTCTTCTTACTTTTCCTACAGTACCTCTCTTCTACTTAATGGTAGCTAATTTTTATTCTAATCAACTTCAGACTCGCATTCTTGCTTCTAGGAATCAGCAGTTCTCAAAAGCAGGGCTTCCTATGCAATCTCTTGCTAGATTCACGTTAAATGATGGAGAATTGGATGCGCTGATTTCTGTAGTATGTTCCCTGCACTAGTTAAATCTACCTGGCTGGTCTTCTCAGATTATTTTAAGCTTAGCTGGTGAAACAGTAACAAAGCAGATGTGAGAGCTTCATGTTTCCACTCATCCGGTTTACATCTTTAATGTTTTTGTGGGGAATAAGTAATTCTTTTGCTTTGTTTTGGCAACTAGACTGTCTTTGTTTTTGCATTTTGAATCTTTGTAATGCAGAAAATACTGCAAATCAGAGTAACACGTGAAATCCATTGTCAATAAACGTCTCATCTGTTTAATTCCCTAGTTATTGTCAAGTCATGCAATCCTGTGGTATTCAGTTTTTACAATTATCTTCGGACCCATCCTTTGCTGATCCGAAGATACTTCAGCTCACCAGAAGGGACTTTGGCCACCTTAGGTCTAAAAACTGAGAAAAGTTTTGTTGATAAAATTAATCTTATAGAAAGAAAATTATTCTTCACTACTGCAAATGCTCACTTTAAAGTGGGTTGTCCTGTGCTAGCTCTTGAAGTTCTTTCCAAAATCCCAAAAGTAAGAAAAAAATCTGCTGTAGCTACAGAGAAAGATGCATCTAGTCCTCCAATGCAGGCTGGTGTTTCAGATTCCAAAGCCTTAAGGGATGGTGGTGGAAGCGGTGATATAGACTGGTCAAAGCCAATTTCAGCTTCCTTTGCTTTGGAGGATAGTGCTGAGTCTTCAACACAATTTGATTGGAGTCAACCAGCAGCAAAATTTGATGATGAGCCTCTTACTCTTGATTGGGGTGAAGACAAAAATGAATCAGATGAAGAAGACAAGGATGTCGGTATAATTATGAAAAATTCAAAATCTGCTTCCAAGAGTGAAGAACAAGATGAAACCCCAGACAGTAATGTCCCACAGACACTACATGGAGAGATTTCTGATGTTGGAGACACTGAGGTTGATGTCATTGCTGAACAACTGAAGTTCAGAGCCTGTTTGAAGATCCTAATGACTGAACTGAGGACTTTGGCTACAGGTTATGAAGTAGATGGAGGAAAGCTCAGGTTTCAGCTGTACAACTGGCTTGAAAAAGAGATTGCTGCCATGCATGAAATATGCAACCATGAAGCAGGTGGCAAAGATTACTGTAAAACATACACCAAAGTAAATGGGGATCTACTTGATCATGAGAATGTTATGGATAAGCCAGACATTGGTTCCTATGAACGGCACCAGATAGAAAGGCGTAGGTTACAGGCAAAACGAGAACACGCTGAAAGACGAAAGTGGTGGCTGCAGAAGAACCAAGCTCTTCTACGAGTATTTCTAAGTTATTGTAGTCTCCATGGGGCACAAGGAGGTGGTTTAGCATCTGTAAGAATGGAGCTGAAATTTTTGCTGCAAGAGTCACAGCAGGTAAAACAAATTCAGCTGATTTGTATTTACGAGTCTGAACAGTTCTAGTCTGTCAATTTTATCAAATGCTTAAATTTGTACCTTAAGCTAAGCAATTCTAATGTTCTTCAGGCAAGAACTTACTATTCTAGCTTTCTGTGCATCCGCATCCTGGCTATTTGGTTCTTCAGAATCTGCCGGAGGATTAGGCTACCTGTAGTTATATAAATACTGCTCTATGTACTACAGACTTAAATGTATATTGAAATTATAGTTTTGATCACTATATTTTGGGTATCCATATAACAAGTTAAATAAGTATTAAGTATGATAAAATCTCTTTCCCTACATCACTGCATGTCATGCAAGGAGCTGTAAGGAATAGAGTCTTAGTCAGCATACTGCTCCCTTTTCTGTATTATGGCATTTTCTACAGTAAATGTAAGTGACTAATCAGAGCAAATGCTCTGACTTGGAATAAATCATGGAAGTGGCTCCAGTCCCAGAACTTACTTTTAACATCCATCCTTGTGAAATCTTGTTTGTACTGAGTAGACAGCAGTAGAAGAGAATAAATAATCCTGGAAAAAAAAAGAAAAAAAAAAGTAAATTACTGTTTTATTATTATTTTTTTCTCAAAGTAATCATCTTAAGTGCAATCTTTTCTTTTAAACAGGAAACTACTGTAAAACAGCTTCAGTCTCCACTTCCATTGCCCACAACACTACCATTGCTATCTGCAAGCATAGCATCCACAAAAACTGTGATAGCTAATCCTGTGCTGTATTTAAACAACCATATCCATGATATTCTTTACACAATTGTGCAGATGAAATCACCACCACATCCTAATATTGAAGATGTCAAGGTAATGAAATCAGGTTGTAAGAAATGCTGACTGTTTACAAAATGGTGAGAATACACTAAAATTGTGTTTAATTTTCAACTCTTACTCCTCACAATATTGACCTTCTTTCTAAAATCTAGAGAATTGAAAATGGTAGTCAACCAACCACTTGATTTCTGACACCTTTTGGAATCTCCTCAGTTCCCTTTCATCCAAATAATTCAGTCATTCTTGAGAAGCTGTTCTAAATTCAGATGTTCACTAAAGCACTGAATTGTTACTCTTACATCACGATCATATATGTTAACTATCATCATCTTGGTCAAATCTGGCGGGAAGATTAATGAAAGTAGAGGTGGAAGCTATGAGGTACGTTGTAACCTTCTGTTTATACCGTAGTTATAAATCTTAGTCCAGCGTGGATTGTACTGATTTCCATGTAGTTGTGATTAATTACTTTATCTGGCCCCATATCCTAGAGTAAATAAATTCTGTTCATAAAATAGAGGGGATTGGGGAAACATATTTCCTGAGACTATACAACAGTTAATTAGTAAAAATCTAGATCATTGGTTTGTACATTTTTATCAGTATTCACATTCATTAAATTTCACTTAAATTTCTATTGAGTAAATGAAAGTAGGTGAAAGCTATAAACTAAGTGGACCGTCCCATTGGTAGTTAGTTACCAATTTGTAAACTGCAACCCACGCTCATTTACTTCTTTACATTAGTTGACTCCTTTTCCATCCTGCACTATGCCACATTAAGTATCGTTCTTATTCTAAAAACTCTTATTCCACACGCATTTTCCTTTAAAAGGAAAGTCAGAAAGAACTGACACTTCCTAACTGTAATCAACTATTTAGATAACTTGTATCTTTAACCTGAGGTATGGCATCTCATTAAATAGAGGAAGTAGGAAGAGATGGAAATGAGCAGAATGTTAAAAAGCATTCATGTTTTTTAGCAGTTGGCAGTACCATTTTCAACACAGTTTGGCTTCCATCAGTCTTTCCAAGAAATCCTTGCATTTCTTCTTCTAGGAAATGGAGTGTTTCTGCTGCATTGTAAGCTCATAATAGTAATATTCTTGTTACTAGGAGAGTCCTGAAAAATTTTAAGCACGTAAATGAGGTGAAAAAGCTATTATAAATAATTAAATGATGATTACACAAACTTCTGTATCATGCATATAAAGCAAATACTACTATAATGAGTTATGATGTTATATTATATTGTTTCCAGGAACCAATCAGACTATAGAAATCACTGTTAGAACAGGACTTAATCACTTCTTCAGTATACTCACCCTGTGAGAGGTCTGTATTAGAGTAATTTTTTAATTGCTATTTCCTGACTGTAGTTTAAAACTGGGACATTCTGGCATAACACATTTCAAAAACTATTTAGAAAGAAGTGTGGTTTACATACCTTTGTGTATAAATTACATATAACTTACCAGCTCTTTTCATTTTAGGTGTACACTCTTCATTCTTTAGCAGCTTCCCTTTCTGCATCCATTTATCAAGCACTGTGTGACAGCCACAGCTACAGGTACAAATAGAATTTCTTTCTTACAGTCCTACATTTGAAGAATATTTAGTGCATCCAAAATGGAAATTCTTTCTGCCTGTGTCTAAGCAAAGAGATTCAACTGCTATGTATGTATAGATAACTATGCAACCCACACATTAGTTCTGATAGTTCCTGCCAGTTTCACACAGATAAAATAATAACAATCTTTTTTTTCCAATGAAAGGAGGAAAATCTGGTATCAATCTTAGGATGCTTCGAAAAGAACGTCTGAGTGCTGTTTTCCACAGTATATCCATTGCTGGGTGGGACTGCATGGAAAATATTTGAGGTTAAATGAAGTCAGGTTTTGGACAGTTCTTGTTTCAAACCAAAATTGGCTGTAAAAATATAACAAGTTTTAATTTAAAAAGTATATACTATGATATGAAATTGTAGTCTTGTAGAACTTTAAATATTGCATTTTCTGATTAAAAAGAGAAGCATTTCTATATACTGTATTTATTGCAAAAATGTTCTGAAATCCTTTCTCATCAGAAAAAAATTTATTTGTATTTAGCAGCCAAACAGAAGCAAATCAGTTTACAGGAATGGTTTATCAAGGACTGCTTTTGAGTGATCGTCGCAGACTGAGGACAGAGAGTATTGAAGAGCATGCAACTCCAAACTCATCTCCTGCTCAGTGGCCTGGTGAGACAAAAATAAATTACTTTTAACATGTCTGGAAAAGCTCCACTTCAAATTTTTTTTCACTGCTCTGTAACTTCATAACTTACAGTACAACTTGATGGCAATTTTTCATGCGAATATAGAGAAATGATGGGAGAACAACGATGGATAAGTGTTTTAAATTTAGCTTTCACATGTGACAGCCGTTAGCTTCCTCACAGATCAAAACAAAAATCGAAACTTTTCATATGGCAAATGTCTTACTTGAGGAAGAGATCAGAATCTTCAGGATAAATTCTATAAGCTGATTATTTGTCATCCTAACATGTTTTTTTCTGGTCTGTGTCACCCTCAAGCATAGCAGTTTCTGTCAGTTGCAGCTACAGTACTGTCTTACATATTTGCTTTTCCCGCTGTAGCCATCAAAACAACTGCTTTTCACATACTAGCAGAGAGGTAATATTGTGAGGTCAACTCTGGCCAACAGTGCAGGAGTTTCAGAGGCAAAGCAATCTGAGGCACAATTCAGAAATCTTTTTGTTCAGTCTAAGAAAAAATCATAATTGTTGATATATCAGAACAAAAGTTTCAAATGGCTATTAGTATGTGTGCACCAAAAGAGACAGAGATGCAACACAGAATTCTTCCTTGTTTGTAATTAACAAAGAGCTTTTCCTCTCCTCTCTGCAGGTGTGAGTTCACTGATAAATCTCTTAAGTTCAGCTCAGGATGAAGACCAACCAAAGTTAAACGTCCTTCTTTGCGAAGCTGTTGTAGCTGTTTACCTGAGCCTGCTGATCCATGCCCTGGCAACCAACTCATGTAACGAGTTGTTCCGACTGGCAGCTCATCCTCTGAACAGCCGGATGTGGGCTGCTGTTTTTGGCGGAGGAGTGAAACTTCTTGTAAAGCCTCGAAGGCAATCAGAAAATATTCCAGGTATTTTGCTTTCTAAAGGTCATACTAACGATCTGCATTTTAGACCTTTTAGTAACCCAGTAGGGGAGATTTCTTTTCTTTAAAGATTAGAAAAAACAAGGAAACACAATTTAAGTATCAACTGGCAAGAAAATTGTAACATTAATTAAAAAGCAGAAAGAAATTCACTTTTTTTTATCATGACTGTCCTTTATGATAACACCTAGCATGATTTGAATTTTCCATTGAAACAGTACAGGCATTTTTACTCAAAATGTAGCCCTTTAATCTGACAATTACAGCTTAACTGCTTTTTTTGATCGCTGCATTTATTTTAATTCGGGACTTGAAGACTTCTGTCTGAGTAATTGTTAGATTAAAGAATACAGATTTCATCTTCTTTGTGACGAGGCTGTTGTTTCCCCCCCAAAAAAATAAAACAGAAACAAGAATGTTGCTGTGGTAGAGGATTTTTTGTTTGTTTTGTTTTGTTTTCTTTAGTATCCACTTAGAATACAGATAGAATGACCTCTGCATTTAATTATTGTTACACTCAAAATAGTTTACTTGGACTGTATGTGTTTGTGTATCTTCCCAAATGCAAGCCTTTTCCTTTCCATCTTTGTAAAACAATAATGAATAATTTGTCAGTCAGAGGTAAAACAAAGTGCTTTAAACAGCAAGATATCAAGCATAATATCATTAACAAATAGCCATCACATTGACTAACTGTCAAATAGTGATGGAATCAGTGCTGTGATGCAGAACTTATACCCCAGAAGCATGATAAGCAACTTGCATGTGGAATGCTATGGGTATTTCCCAGCATAAACATTTCAGAATTACTAGTATACACCATTACTTTTCCTAATACACATCCCAACAGTACTTAGAATGGTACTGCCAGTGCTCTGGTCACTCAAACTCACATTTGGTATTAAGCTAGGCAAATAAAATAAGTTTATAATAACACAATTTTAATTCAGACATTCTGAGTCAGAAATCATCCTCAGGATAGCATATTTCCTTACCTTACTCCTATTAGATGCTTGTTTATAACACTTTCCATTGTTTTCAACCATTATTTCTTGTGTGAAAAAGCAGATAGTACAAATCAGTGTTAATACCTATGTTTTCCTGTATGTGACGGGTGGTGCTGTATAACGGTTACAGTAATTTGGAAGCAGTATTTCTGAAACTGTTTCTACTGCAAGATACAATTTCACCATGTGCAAGAAGTAACAGCTTCATCTGACAGAAAAATAGTTCGTACACAGCTAAGCTCCAACTAAAAGCAGGGATCTTTCAGACAGATGAGATTGTCTTACTATGCTGAGAAGTGAAGGCTGAATCCAGGCTCAGTAGATAGGTGTAAATGAAACCGTTTGCCCAATAATTTCACTGTAACAATCCTGAAAATTCTGACACATTGGCTTTAAAAACTACAGGTTTGAAAATTCTTATGCAGAAAATTGATATTTCATATATAAAATACAAAGCAAAACAGTACTAAGGTGGTATAATGTAAACACTGCTTCTAATCTTCTAGTCACAATCATTGCTGTCATTGCTGATGTTATCATCGTGTCACCATTGGTCAGTTAACATTCTGAAACAGACCATCACATGAATGCATTACGTATTTCTCTTTTATGGAGTAACTTAAGGACATGTGAGAATAATCATTTTAGGAGTGATCAGTGATTTAACAGGGTATTATTATGAACAGCTTACATATATAAGCCTTGTTTTCATCGGAGATATATTCTGTTTTCCTTATCCTACAAGCTGCTACAGTTTCTGATGTTTCAGAGGATGGTAATGAAGGTGTGTAAAAGTTTGCTGTGTAGATGAATGGTAGTAGTGGCTTCTAAAAAAAACAAACTGATTTTAAGTATTTAGGTCCTGTGTAACAAAGTAAGTGTAATCTTCAGCGCTGCCTGCCAATAACACCTTGGAGAACAAATTTCACAGTTATATTCTGATAACTATTAAGATCCTTTGAATCTTAATAGATTTGTCAAAAAGACTTGCCCTATTCAAATTTTCTTTACTATCTTACTATCTGGCTTGTATTTTGAACAACTGCTGCTACTTGTGCTATTTACAGATCAGTGAAATTTTCTATACCTACTTCTTAACAAGTTAACAATTTTTTTCTTAATTTGAGAAAAAAATATCTAAAATGCCCTTTAATTCAAAGCCATGTCTCCTGGAAAACTCAACCCAGATAACGAAATGAATTTCTCATTACATACACAACGTGTAACTGCCACAGCTACTGAATTTAACCGAACCTTCTGTATGATTACACTTCACTTACACAGGCTGGCTTTGATCCCTGAGTTGGTAGAAGTTAGTACTGGTAATAGTGCTTTTAGCTACTTCAGTTATAAAATATAGCCACTTTGGAAGATGCTGTGTTAATATCAGCTTCTCAAATTATCTGAATTTAGCACCACCTCTTCCTTCAGAAGAAATGGACAAACATCGTCGCCGTTTTAACATGAGAATGCTGGTGCCTGGAAGGCCTGTGAAAGACACCACTGTGCCACCGCCGGTACCTGCAGAGAGACCCTCTTACAAAGAAAAGTTTATCCCTCCAGAACTCAGCATGTGGGACTACTTTATGGCAAAGGTAATTTAGAGTGGAAAATACGTCGGGGTTTGTAAAAAGCTTATTCTCATTTAAGCTGTAAAGGGCAAAAATAGCGTGGAAATTCTGAGTGCTCTTCAAACTGAGCTGCAGAATATTATCATCTCAATAAAAGGTAAAGAGCTCTATGACTTGTCTTAGGGCTATTTCCTAATTTTAAAAATATGGTTCTTGCAAATAATACAGATTAATACTTTTCTCCTTGATACTTGTTTCTTTTAGAGAACCTTATTTATGTTAAGTTGTTATCATAGACAAAGAGTATAAATTACAAGTAAAGTTAAAGGTATGTGCATTAAGAGATCTGAAAACTATTTTTATAGCAGACTTTTATTTTGCATTGCAGCCATTTCTTCCTCTGTCAGACAGTGGTGTTATATATGATTCTGATGAAAGCATTCACAGTGATGAGGAAGAGGATGATGCTTTTCTCTCTGACATACAGATCCAGGAACACAAAGATGCAAATTCTTACAGGTTAGAAGAAATTGCCATTCTTTTAGAATTACAATATCATGCTTACCTTTTCTTCAGGTTTAAAGAAAATACAGGTGCTCTGAACAGTCCACAGTTTAGGTTGCGTATTTGTAGTTCAGTGGACGGGGGCACATCTGTAGCAGTGAGATCACAGGCACAACAAATTTTGTTTGCAGTAACAAACATTTCCCTATTTACTTGCCTGGAAAAAAAATGGGATTAGGAAGTCAAAGCTGTCTGGCTTTTGTGGGTGGGTGGGGAACAAACAAGAAGTACTCTACTATCACCTTCAAGACACAAAAACCATGACCTACCACAGTGCCAGCTCTAGAATGATGTTTCAGAGATCTCAGTGAAGTATGATCCTTAGGTTTCTGAATGAGATGCAAATTAAATGGACTGCTTACAGAGAAAATGTTGCAAGAAAAAAGGGAATTAAGCAAATTAACTTAGCATTATAAAAGTAGAGGAAAAAAATGATAGGTTTTTTTTTTTGTGTGTGTTCCACCCTTCGTCTCTCTCTTAATCCTTATACTCTACAATATTTATATTTTCACTATCTATGAGAGTCAGCTGGGAAACTTCTGGTGTGAATACCAAACTCAAGTTTTCTGTGATCACTATGATTTCATTGTAGAGCTTGTGAATGTGTTTCAGGGAGCTTGGACTTAATTAGCAATCTTGCAGAGTTCCACTCTTGCACCTGATGCATATTTTTAGAGGAAGAGTTACTTGCTGTTACAGGGGGAAGCCCTCAGAGATGGCCTTAATTCTGATAGTTGATGTGTACGTATCTTGCCATGTGTGTCTGTTAAACTCAAAAAATTCAGTGACCTCCCTGAGTTGTTTTTCTGATCTGCATAGTTGGTAGAAGGAGAGAAAACTGTTTTGCCAATAACCATATTACTGTTGCTTTAACACAACTATTATTTTTATATAGCTGGGCTCTTCTGCATCTGACAATGGTAAAATTAGTTCTGCACAACGTTAAGAACTTCTTTCCCATTGCTGGTCTGGAATTTAATGGTAAGTTAAATTCTACTTCACGTTTTAGTTCTCTGTGTAAGTGGCTTTCTGTCAGACTTCGCTTTTAAATATATTGTTTAATTTTTATTTTAAAATTTACATAACTTAAACATTCTTAAACAGTTGTTAAGAAATGTGTTTCTGCTAAACTTTTTGTTGAACGGTTGTATTGCTCTACTTTTTTGTACACACCGTAACTTATATGACCTTTTTTCTCTAAGCCTTTATTAATATTTCTGTTTAGATCTGCCTGTAACATCACCATTAGGCATTGCTGTAATAAAAAATCTGGAACACTGGGAACAGATTCTTCAAGATAGAATGGACCAGTTTGAAGGCCCACCACCAAACTACATCAATACCTATCCTAGTGATCCTGGAGTAGGTGCAGGACCAGCTATTCTCCGCAATAAAGCAATGATTGAACCTGAAAACACACCATTCAAGTAAGTTTTTTTTCCTATTCCTTAACCACAGAAATACTGAAGAGTATTTCTATCTAAACGTAAACAGCCAAATGAAGTTTAGCTAAAGCTTAGTTATAGCCAGTGCTTTACAGAATCCATTTTCCTCACATCTATTTATTACTTCTTTTGTTGCTGTTTCTTGCAGCTGCCTTTACTTATTTTGCTGCACCTTTCACAGCTGTAGAAAGAAAAGTAAGGTGGAAAGAGCAAAGTTTGGAGACTACAGATCAAGGGCAATGGCTCCTGCTAGAAAGTCCCTATTGAACCACCTTTTCTGTTCTTTCAGTAGCAGCTACTTCCCACCCTGTCCTCACAAACAGAGGAAAGCTTGTGTCATACATAAAGACATCAGGAGGGAGAAAGAGTTGTAGTAGCAGTCCTTATAAAGTCAATCCTCCTGTGTTAGGCATATGTCATGTTTGCAAGTATCTTTAAATGCAGTCCTTGAAGAATTTTATTCATCTCAAAAGTAGTTTACTTTTCTAGAAATACTAAAATACAACTTCAATCACTTAAGCTATATGTTAATTTGAATTTGCATCATTGGCACTATAAGATTTTATTAAGATATTCTTACAAATACAAGAAAAAGAATGTATCTCTTGAAATTCACCTTGAAGATCTTAGAACATTAGACTTAGATGGTTTTCTTCCAAATTGAAATTTAACCTAAAGTAGATGTGAGGAGGGACAGGAGTTATTTACCTGTAATTAAACAGAAGCTGTTTCCTTTTTATTTCTCCTTCTGCATCACCCAGATCAAAGGATTATTCAGCTCTTCCAGCAAAAAGGCTCTGGCATTTTCTCGTGAAGCAAGAACTTCTTCAGGAGACTTTCATAAGATACATATTCACAAAGAAAAGAAAGCAAAGTGAGGTAAGCAAAAAATCACCTTTTCTTTGTTGTTTTTTAAGAAATCTCAATTATAACCAAACCTCAGTCTCTTCAGTATGTATTTTAATTTTGCTTTGAAATGCCTTTCTGGTGGCATTTCAGTCTGTTTCCTTTCATTTGGCAGTGCTGTGTTTTCAGTGTTTTTTTTTCAAATCAACGTGACAATCATGCTGCTTATTGAAATATCAACTGGAGCAAATATTTTAGACGAGACATATTTCACCTTAGCTTTATGTATTTGAGAAGTGTTCTAATAAATAATTAGAACATTTGCAATAAATGCAGTAAGTAAATAAACTTGTTTTCATGTATTTCTTGTTGTCATATTGAAAAAGAAATTCAAGTGAGCTATTACTTTGTGTATATGTATATATGCATGAGTAATATATACATATAAAAATAATATTATATAGTAATATATAATATGGGATTTTATGAATTGTACCAGTTACAACTGTAATGAGTTGTAATTGTAGTTTTTAACCAAAATAAATACCATAGGAAATAAATATATTATTTAATATCTTTAAGATTTCCTGTAAGTATGGAGTTTGTGTGTGTATTACTCCTCCATTTATTTACTATATCATACATTTTGTGTTCATGTGGGAGGCATTACATTTTGAGTGAGTTTGTTTAGATTCCTGTCGTAGTTCCTGTGCCTTTTATAAAAAGTTAAAAATACATTTGTCATCATTTACTGACAGAGTGGCCTTTAAAATCTAGTTTGGAATGTTTCATTCTTTTTTTATATTTGTTTGTGCATGTGTTTTGTGTTTGTGACTGTGTGATGTTATGTAGTCTGTAGAAGATCGTGTGGAGCAGGTCAAACAAAACTGCGTAGCAGAAGATCACAAAAACAAGGTAGTATCCCTTCTCCCAAACCTCTGGCACATTCTTAAAAGTTCTGTGGAACTGGCTTTTCTTTCTCTAACGTGACTAACAGAAGCTATGTGTTCTGTGTAGTCTGTGTGGCAGGCTTTTAATCGGTGAATTAACTTTGGATGTCCTTTAATTGGGATGAGTGAGCACTTTGTAAATAGTGTTGTACACACAACTTTGTGTTTCTTACACTCAAACACGTCTGGCTCCTAGAACACAAAACAGTCTGAGAAGTCTAAAGTTTAGCTTCCTAAACGATGCTGAGGCCACTGAACTTTTCTTGCATGAATTTTGTATAGACTTTTGCACTTTGAATGTACAACTACAAAATGGATTTTCAGGCTAATTAAAGTTTCTCATAAATGTTTTGTAGGTTGAAGCAGATCTTGGCTACCCTGGAGGAAAAGCAAAAGTAATTCACAAAGAATCAGATATGATAATGGCATTTGCAGTTAATAAGGTAGGCCTCAAATTTTACTAGTAAACGTAGTAGAATAATCTAAACTGAAATTAGTTTAAATTTTCTATTTGTGCTGCACAGGCAAACAGCAATGAAATTGTTTTGGCATCTACACATGATGTTCAAGAACTTGATATTTCAGCTCTACTGGCTGCTCAGTCATTTATATGGATTGGGGAAGAATATGACAGAGAGTCAAAAAGGTAGGATTATCTCTCCGTGGATATAGTGGGCAGACAGGTTGACTGTGAGGCTGTATGTGGAATTCCAGTGCACAAAATGTTAATTGCATAATCTTTGGTAGGTTTTAGAACACTTTCAAAAAGAGTAGTGGTGGAAGAAAGCAAAGGAACATTAGTATGTTTTACAAGTGGTAAAACTAAGTTTTTGAGGGATTTGAGTATTTGGGGCATGTCTACACTGCTCAATGAAATACAGTCTCATGGTGTATAAGCTAATAAAAGAAGCTGTATATCAGAAACACTTGTAGTTGCAAAACTGCTTTGTTGAGCCTACTTCTGGTACCTGATGCTAGCTGTCCAGCGCAGTGGCCTCATCTCCTCCGTTATCATGCTGAGAGCAAGCACTTCCCTGCACTACATTCCATTGCACAAAACAGGCACGGTTACAGATGCACAGGCCAGGAACACTAGATGCTGTCATATCTTTCTGTCATATTTTTAACAGCATATTCTCCTCAAGGGAGCTCATATTCTCAACAACTTAGAATCACATGTTGAGGTTAAACACTGATGTCTGTGTGGCATAGGGGAGATTTTGTGTATAATACAAGTGAAGAAGTTATACATTTATAGTCTTCACTGTATTCACTTTCTCTGTCCACTGCCACTGGGCTCTTAACAGCAATGAGATAAGTGAACAGCACTGGTGGCAAAGAAACATTTGTTTAAAGCAGAACACTGCTCTTTTCTTACAGTTCTGATGATATTGACTTTCGTGGTTCTACTACAACACTAACTCAGTCAACTGCACCATCTTTTGGAGTGAGTCAGATACAACCATCTTCATCTATGCCATGGCTGGGCACTGGTCAAACTAGCACTGGAGCTGGTGTGGTAAGTACTTTTGTTGCATGCAGCCCTGTAGACTTACTGTAGTCTTTGCTGTGTCATTCAGTACACAAGTTATTGTAGTGTTAATTCAGTGTTAAAATAAAAGGCCTAAAGTGACCAAGACCTGGCCAAAAAGAAGATCACACTGCATATCTTCTTTAAGATTATAGCACAGTGTTATTGTGACTTAAAAAATAATAAGCCAAACAAGATTTTATGAGGGAGTTGTGAAGTAGGACCTGCAATTTCTCAAAAAATAAAATGTAATTTTTTAAACTACTCTTGCATTGGGACTAATATAAAAAGCATTACATCAGCCATCTGTATAATGGAAGATAATACGATCCGAAATTTTGTGACTGAATAGACTATCAAAAACAGGCTTTAATTACTGTACTAAAACTAGACATAATTAGATAGAAATAATGCTAGTTTGCAGGCATTTTAATTATGGAGGACATTTACCATATAGCAGAATAAAGAAAAATTGAATAGTGTGTTTATCTCTTCTTGATTTTTTTTCAATTTTTTTTTTTTTTTACAAAGCTTATTAAAAGAAATCTGAATAATGTCAAGAGAATGGCTTCACATCCAGTCCATCAGTATTGTAAGTGAATCACATTTGCCAGTATGAAGCAGACATTTTTCTATACCATTCTGTAGTACTAATGAATGCCTATTTCTTAATCCAGATCTTACAGGAGCACAAGATGGGAGCGTTCGAATGTTTGAGTGGACAAGGCCACAGCAATTGGTCTGCTTTCAGCAGGCTGGGAACGCCAGGGTTACAAGAATGTATTTCAATTCCCAGGGCAATAAGGTAAGTACAATATCTGCAATTTTTTATGGAACACATTTGATCATGCTGTGACCTCTAGAACAGTTCTATCTGGTGATATAGAAAACTCCTGTTAACGTATCCTAGAATAACCATAACCAGTACCATTTCATTTTTACTGCATATGAAAGCTCTGTAACAAACAGTGATTTTTATTCTCCTTTGTTTCCTGTCAGCTTCACACAGATTCCTCTCAGATTACATTAATACAAAGCAAGATTTTCAGTAATCTATCTGCAGTGTCTTTACACTTCAACAGTAAAATCTATTGCAGGAAAAATGCCCTGATTTATATCAGCTTGACTGTCTTCTCTTCCAGATTCCTTCCCTATAGAACTGTTTATTCTCTGCATATTCTAAGCAATCTCAAAACAATTTGTTCTTAAACCGACATACATGCATACAGTTTTTTAATGCCTCTACAATTTAACTGAGCCAACGTAGAACATAGTTGGATCTGAAACCTCTTCCTTACGTTCTCGCAAGGAAAGCTGAATATGATTCACTCAAAAAAAAAAAAAAAAAAAAAAAAGGTTTTGGGTGCTGTAAAGTTATCTGTTGATTTCAGGCTAGTCCTTATTAGCTACATTTTGAGACAAAAAACTTTGCAGTATTGTGTGTCATATTTCCCATTTTCAAACTTTTCTGTAATTTGTTTCTAAGTGGTGAGCTTTTAAATCAAACATTAATTACAAAAATGGAACTTGCCTATTTTGCAGAACAAAACTCGTATTAAACTAAATACAGATGTTCAAAAAGTACTTCATACTTTGCTTTCTGGCTATAATAAAGTTGAATGGTTTGGCTAGAAAACATACTTACAGCCCATTAATTGAACAGAGTAAATATACTGCACTACAGTGGAGAGCAGGAAAAAAAGTACAGAAGAGCCACACACTGTGGCCAAAAATAAGTATGTGAGGTAGATAAGCTGCAGAAAACAATGGACAAAGAGAAGGGAAGTGGGAGAAATAGCCACCTTCATTTTTCAAAGTTATGCTAAGAAATGCATTTCATTCCTTGCAGTGTGGTGTTGCTGATGGTGAAGGATTTCTAAGTATTTGGCAAGTAAACCAAACCACCTCAAATCCTAAGCCTTATCTGGTAAGTTAACAGTTGTGGGTTTTTTTCTTCTCATAGAGGAAATTTAGTCTTCAAGACTTTACACAAATCAAGACTGTAAGAGTTTCACTGAGGCATTTTTGTTTCGCTTATTTTTAATTGGCATACTTCATCAGCATGCTTATTTTCACTACTATTGATTTGAAGCTCAAATTGTAAAGTGACTGTAAGCTGTGATGCAATTACAAATGCTATCAGCATTGCCCTTGATTAAATAAAAATGAGAGCTCGCAGTAAGGACTTTACAGCCCCAAGAAATAGTAAAAACACTCTCTTCTTTTCACTGCTAATTAACAGCACAAAAAGATCATGCTTAATTTGAAATTCAGGCTAATGTGATACAAGACATTGTGGATTTTTTTAATAGTTCAATTATTTTAGTATTTGTTTTAGATTTTTTTAATCCATTGATTCATCTTCTGAGATTTCAAGCTGCACTGTGTGTCACTACTTCAGCTTTCAAAATCTTAAGACCGTTTCCTGTATGACAGCAGTGACATGACACTGATAGTAGCACTTGATGCTACTATCAGACTACAACTGATATGATTGCTTCTCTGTTATTTTGCTTTGTTTTAATAGAGTTGGCAGTGTCACAGTAAAACCACAAGTGACTTTGCGTTTATAACCTCTTCAAGTCTCGTGGCCACGTCAGGACAGTCCAATGACAACAGGTGTGTTTAAAGAAACTGAGGCATTTCAGCAGAGCTACCTACTGATGTCTACTAACCCACTGCTTGTCACGCATTAATACGTGGCTGATGTTTTAAGGCTTAGCATTACAAGTTTACTTACTGCTCAGACCTGACAGATTATTTCTTTGAACATTATTCCTTCGGTCATTTGTTTTCCGACACTTATTTTGTGAGGGATGCTTAAGAATTAAACAGTTTTTCCATGGTGTATTCCACGTTCAGAAAGTTCTGACATGCTGCTGTGAGGATAAACATGTTCAGTAAAAGGAAGATAATTATTTTTCTTTGAGAAGAGCAACCTGAATAACTTCTTGGTTCATCCTAGGGTAAGGTATGCATCTTAGAGGCAGAAAGTACAGCCTCTATCATGAAGCATAAAAGAGCACAGAAAGAGTTAAGATCTTAAATCTTTCCATATGCTCTCCAATGACTGCAGAGAGCCAAGGGCTCCTAGTTCAGTTCTACCTTCTCATCTTTGATACAGAACACAGGCACTATCTGACTCCTGTCACCCTATGAATCACTTATCAACAAGCCATAATGACTTTTTTTTCTTTCAGAAATGTGTGCCTCTGGGACACTTTGGTTTCATCTGGTAACAGTCTTGTACATGGTAAGTGCTGCAGTGAAAATATAAGTCTGCTTCTCACTGAATAAAGAAAAATACAGAATGCACTTTCAGGGCAAGGAGAGAAATTTATGCTGAAGAACTAGTCTATGTATTTGTATATTTGCACGTCCCAGGTCTGATACATGTCTCTAGCATTATCATTATCTACTCTACAGAGAAAAGTATGAAGAACACACTTAGAGCTATTTTTGTTACAATAAGGCCTGAAATACTTGAATACAATCCTAAAAAACCTACACAAGTGACTTAATCAAAGCTGCATTATTAAAGACTGTGTGTATGCAGAATTTCACTTAAACAAGCAATTCATAGATCCACTACTCTATTAAACTACCAAGAGAAGACAACTGTAGGTAACAGCAGAAGCAAATCAGAAAAAAAATGTCTTTATCTTTCAGCAGCCAGGCTGGATTCTTAACAAAATGTTTTTATCTATTTGACCAAGTTCAATACATTCATCTTTAGGTAAAAAAAAATAAAGCAAAATTCTATCACCTTGCACTGTGGAGGAAAAATTAATTTAAAATCTTAATATGAGAGCATGGATTTGTAAAAAAGCAACTATCATACACAGCTGCAAATAACTGCAGTACTGGAATGAACCTAGCAATTACCTGTGTAAACAATAGGTACATTCTTAGATTCACTTTTTTAAACCAGCAGATTGCACTGAAGTTCTGTCTCATTTTAAAGAATTCCAGTCAGGGCACCTAAGAAATAAGAGTTTAGGAAATTATAACAGAATAATTAATGTGTATATGGTAATTAATACTTACTCTAATTTTTATCTTCAGCTATAGTATTTTTATTTTTTTAGTATTTTATTTTAATGTACTTTATATGTTCAATGTTGTATTTTCTTAGGGTTCTTTTAATTCATTTATGTATATTAACTCATGTATAATTTATTTACAAAATATATTTAATTCATATATATTCTAATAAAGATAAGTTAGACTGCATATTTCTTGTTCCCTAGACCTAGGTAGCCCTTACAAGAGCAAAGAAGGATGTTAACTGATACAACATTATCAATATGAAGGAATGTATCTATCAAGTTAGAAAACATTCAGAAAACAGTAACAGAAATGCATGTGAAGATCAAAAGCTACTTACAGTTTCAAATCTATTAAACTGTGGCATCCTTCTTCTTCAGCCTTCACTTGTCACGATCATGGTGCCACGGTACTACAGTATGCACCAAAGCATCAGCTGCTGATTTCTGGTGGTAGGAAGGGATACATCTGCATCTTTGACATCAGACAGAGGCAAATCCTTTATACCTTCCAAGCACACGATTCAGCTGTTAAGGCCCTTGCACTGGATCCTTCTGAGGACTATTTTGTTACAGGCTCAGCAGAAGGTAACATGAAGGTAAGCTATAGAGTAGCTGAGTTGTACTAGAAGAGTATTTATCTTAAGCAGTGCACAGATATATTTTGGTCAGCATGCTGTAAATAGGTACATGAACATGGTAACAAAACAGCTGAAAAAAACAAAAAGTCCACAAAACTTCTACATTTGATAAACAGGATGCTTACTTTTATCTTTCAAGTATGAGATTAAATATTCTGGTATCTGTGTTCTCCACTAAAGAAGATAAAAGTCTTTTAAAAATTGCAATTTTAAATGGTTAAAGCAAAATTCATGATTTGAAATCTTATTTTTCCCACTTTAAGATGTATTGGTTTTGCCTTTGGATCTGTCTCCTTATAATACAGTGGGCACTCAGTAACCTTAATATCTTTCAACACTTCTGTAACACCAAATTCTTTTTTTCACTTGGTGCTACAGCACAAGACAGCTACTGGGATTTCACAGGAGGCAGACAAAAAAAAACAACCAACCAACCAACAAAAACAACCAAAAGAAATAGAGGCTATTTTAAATGTATCCTGTACCTTTTTGTACTTTCCAAGGGAAGAAAACCTCTGATCAGGCAGCACAGCAGCTTTGCCCTGTGAAGTAACCAGCTGCCCTACATTATGGTAGCTGTTTTGCTGTATGTTTCAACAAGAGCCTCTTAAGATTTGTGGCAACTCTTGCTTATAGATAACAAAAAATATCCTCTCTCTTTGCTGAATAGGGTTTACAAGAGCCAAGAACCTGAAATATTAGAGAAAAAAAAATATAAAAGTCCTAATTTTCATTATCTTTCATCTCATTTGTCATTCTTTTGATACAGGTGTGGAGATTGACTGGCTACAATTTAATCCATTCATTTAAAAATGAACATGCTAAGCAGTCCATTTTCAGAAATATTGGTGCTGGTGTCACCCAGATTGAAACTATTCAAAGGAATCGTATCTTCTCCTGTGGAGCAGATGGCACCTTGAAAATGAGGGTTCTTCCCAACGCTTTCAACATCCCTTCAGGCATTTTTGACATTCTGTAGCTTTCTGCCAGCTAACCCTGTTTTTATATAATGCCCCTTTAAGTCTCAAAAAATGCAGTGATATGCACTGTGGAACTTTTCTGTTGCCTTTCAAAGCAATTACAGCAACATTAATTATTACTGGGGGGAGGAAAGACACAGTACTTTTTCAACAGGTATATTTTGAATATACCTATAAGGATCACTGGGATGGAAATGTGAGTACTGTGTTGTAAAAGCAAAGAATAAAACCCAGTACAGTCAGTCGTGGGTGGGGTATTGCTCAGTAACCCACAGGCTGCATTTAGTAAGTATAGGTGTATTGTAAAGGTCCTGACTGTCAGCCACTTAACAAGCACTGTGCTCTACAAGTCAGTAAGCATTTCTAAAGTGATTCTGATTATTTTTATTCCAGTTTTTCCCACTAATGGAAGCATGTCTACAACTTCTCATTGTAAAATAGTTTAGTTTTAATTAAAGGTACTCAGTGTATTTGGTTTTCACAAGAACGTGTAATGGATGCAAATGTGCAATCAAGAATGTACTGTGAGACGTATCATTTTATGCTGAGATTTCTTTCCCAGTTAGTATTACTACATAGTTGATACTGTAAACTTGCACATTAACATTTTTAAATGCTTTTTTTTGTTTTAATTTGCACACTATTTCCCTTCCTTTCTGACAGCTATGTTCTCTATTGGCCACCTGCCTTTACTTTAGGAATGTACTGTGTGCATTAAATGTTTGTAGTGAGGACACCCATGGTTCTGGTCAGCTTTTAGTTTTTGAAATTCATTTGTCCAGAAAATACTTCATTAAATGAAGCTAATAAGAAAATACCAATAGAACATACAATGCCACATTTCAGATGAATGTCAGGCTTTATGTGGCCAGCTAGTAAATAGTGGATAAAACTGGTAATTAAATTATTACCACAGCATATTGTATAAACTATGCAGAGTTAAATATTGTTTGCTTGTAATATAACTAGCTACTGTTGTCAGATGTATTTTTCTGTTGTAAACAAAAACTATGTTCTTAAGACACTGGAAAAGATGTCTGTGTATTTAAATGTCAATGAAGTGTCTTACTCTTCCAATGAAAATTTTGATGTCTGTGCTGTATTGTAAAATATACTGGAATAAAAAGCACCTTTCTCCAAAGGCAGTCTTAAGTTGCAGGCTGTGAAGTAGGAAAAGAAAGAAAAGTAAATGTCATTGTTTAGTTTTCCCTTTGTAAGTTAAATAAATTACTTTTATTTCATGGAACAGTTCACTTCAGAACTTCCTTACATTTAAATAGACTTAACTGAACTTCTTAGAGACTGAATGAGCGAGCTTTGACTTGACCTGACCATACTCAAGGAAGAAAAACTTTTGCATTTCATTTCCAGCTTTCCTAGAAAATTATGAAGCTAACATGTAGTTCCATCTCCAACTGAGGCAGCTGCAAGAAACACTTCTTACACAAGCCTGGCTCAGCCACTGAGGCAGGAGATGGAGTTTGCTGGCCTTTCTCCAGTAGGTTGATCTGACTGGGTCAGCAATGACATTCAGAAATTTAACATATTTAATACATGCATGCTATATAAAAAATTTCAAATCTGGCTTAAACTATACTTTCACCAGTATATATCTCTGATGATTTATTTTTTTTTAAACTAAGAAGTCTACTTTCTTAGTAACAGAATTAAAAAAAAAACAAAAAAAACAAACCACAACCTCCCCCAAGATGTAATTCTGGACTGTGACATTTTGCATTATTGTTGTGGATAGGATTCTTGGCACATAAGTTCTGACGTGCTTATTAGTTCAGAGTATTAATTGTGCTTTTTTGTCTCTGCCTGCACCTCTATTCTTAGCACAGGAGGCCAAAATCCTGGCCTCAGTGAAACCAGCAAACATGCTAAGAGAAGACGATACTGCCCAGGCCCAGCCATCACTGTATCACACACTGAAGCTCAGCTGCAGCAGCTTTATTTTTCTAATACATCTGTTAGTTAAGTTCTGCATGCAAAGATCATCCTGCATTGTTTTTATCCATTCAATGGCTCCTTGATACCCAGTAGGCATTAAACAGCTGAGTGCAGTCAGGTTTAAGAGAGTTTTTAAATATTTGGATTAATCCTACGGATTTACCAATAGGCACTGACAACTTTGAAATTCAAGTTTTCAGAGGGCAATTTTGAATTGGAACACACAAAGACACAATGGATGTTCCAATGTTAAAGTTAGAAATCTGAAGTACTGAACAAAATTAAAGTCAAAAGCTCCTATCACTTTTCGCCTCTTGTTCCCGAAAGTTTGAATGTGAGTGGCTACCTTCTGAATCAAGTCACTAAGCACTGTAACAAATACAGGCCATCCTGCTCCAGGTATTTCATTTTTCAAAGAATACCAGCAAAGAAGTACACTCTCCATTTTGTGACTTCATTTCTATGAATAAGTGTGAGGAAAATTTATCAGAAATGCACCTTCCTTGTAACTACACTTAGTGAGCTGTAATTCTATGAAATGGTGGACTTTATGTGGCAGTGAGAGGGGGAAGGAAGAGATTCCAACAATACAAGCAACTACAACACTGTTTAAACAGGAATTTTAATTTTAAAATGTACATGTTTTCTTCCAATTTTATACCCAGTTACTTTCCTTCCCACATTTACTTTACTAAACAGTTTCACAGGCGTCAGTGTTTAATAATGTCATTACTACCATTTTCCTCGCAACTGGGGCTGAATTGTGCTTTTAATGATGTAACAGTTGGCTGGACTTCTCAAATCTGAAGATTTTGCTTTTTGATATTTAAACAACTCTTTCCAGTCCTCTTAACAGCTCTATATCCTTGTCAAAAATACGTTCACAGAGAAGAGGGGCGACCAAGGAAAGTATTTGTACACAAGTTCATTATTTAGACACTTATACCATAATTGCTGACTAGAAAATGACTGCAGATAAGATGATTGCAACTGGAAGTTATAAATAGTCACTGCTGATCACAGGACCATGGAATAATCAACAAATATTAGGTCTAATTATTGGCTCAAGAATGGGAAAAACAAAAGCAAGTCTGTGGTAACTGTGTGTCAGCTGTAATATCGAACATTCTCTGAACAACAAAAAGAAGAAATAGCCTGTATGATTTAAGTGCATTTATACAAAGGGGTCTGATTTCCCTTTTATGCAAGCACGCAAACCACCATCAGTGAACAGAAAGGGTATACCAAGTGAAGAGACTCCAATATGTATATCATATAGCTTTAAATAATCTGTTTAGTCAAACATGATTTCCTAACATTCCTTTTTAAAATATATTCATCCACCAAAATGTACTGGATATACCATTAAACTCCCATTCTCCCATGTATACAAATTCTTATCTCTTAGACTGTATGAGAGCATAGCAAGAACAGACTGTGAAGACCGTAACTCAAACCTTGCATCAACCTGCTTTTCTTTCAGTAAATCAAAAGCAAAACTTACTGTCATGTCCTTAGTATCAGTAACATAGATAATTCCACATGCTATGAATGCATTACCAGCTTTGGACTTTGGATATGTAGTATTGATATGCCGAATGACCGAGAACGTTTCTTCATCAATGTGTGCTACTATTATTGTTTCATCAGTGCTTGAGGCATATATAATCCAGAGTCCTTTTTCATCCACTGCTATGTTGAAATATGTCTTCGAGTTAGAAAAGAGGTAGTTACGGCCGTGATACAGGGCATTCTCAATGAGCAGCATGCCCAGCGATGCTTTATCAAGCCCAAGTCTGAAAGGAAATAAAGTATCAGTACCTTGTGTTAAAAGTGTGTTTGTATTTCAACCGGCTGGATGGATTGATTCAGAGGATGTAATTACTGATAGAAGCATTGTTGAAAATACTTATAGGACAATTCTAGTGATATCTTTTAAAATGAAGCGCTCCACCGAAAGCACCTTCCAAAACACCAGGAGAAAACTTGACAATAATAACCAGTTTGGGGCACACAAGAGCATGAATTCACTTTGGTAAGTTTAGTTTCATTTAGCCTATGAATGTTAATATCAGTGAGATGAAGGAAGCCAAGTAAAAGAAAGGACGAGTGTGAAAAAATGGGATACCAGGTGAAGCCCAAAACTGAAATCTACAGAAATTTGCCTTCTACCTGGCAGGAACTAAAGGGAGAAAGTGTGACTGACCGAACTGGCATGAATTCTGGGCAGGTTCACCTAGTCTTAGAGCTCGTCTTTTGAAAATAGTTCAGATAATGCAGTGATTTGCTCAAATGAACATCAAAGGAATAAAAATGCTACTTTTGCAGAGCCAAAATTCTGACCTCATGCCTCCAAAAGCACAGCTTGAATGTCTCCTCTCTGATGTATAAAAGTGGTTTTATTCCTTGAAATACCTTAATATGATGATAGTCCAAAGATAGTGGCATTTAGCACCTTAAAATTGAATTCTACAATTGCAAGAAGATAATCAGCTGCTATCAAAGCATATTTGCAGTTAATATTTAATCAGTGAGTAGTGTAGTGCTCTAGTAAGTGCAGAGTATGCTTTTATCCTTTTAAGAAATGCATTCTGTAACAAAGCACATTTCACTGTCTAATATCTCCATAACTTTATAGTTAATTTCCACAAATACAGGAAAAGAATTTTTCAGTCCAAGAATCTACTGTCCAAGAGTTTTCTGAAAGGGCAGACTTAAGACTGACAAATCATGCAGGAAAATGATCCAAAGAAAAGTCAAAACTCAAAAAGTGATTCACTTCAGCTTTTCTAGAACTCAGCTATGCAGCAGCTCCATATTCCAGCAGCACATGTTTGCATTAAAACATGCTTTTAGGGCTGGAGTTGATTTCCAAAAATGTGTCGACCTTGCTAAACCTATTACTCACTTCATATTTGTAAACAACCTGATGCAAGGGCTAGGAGGAACAGTCCCACAGAAATGCCAGTTTTCTTTGGGAGGCTTTTCTATATGAATCAACAAGGCAAAAAGCATCTCAAGATGCTTTAGAAACGAGCAAGATCATAGAATCATAGAAAACCTTGTCTTTTTTCTCTTTTATGTGAAAATTCTGAAGCAGAATAGTGAGGTTTCATTCCTGAGGTTCCCTTCCTGTCACTCCATGGGGACTGTGTAGCCCAGAACTCCAAATGGTTCAATTAAGTACTTAATCTTCCACCACCTTGAGGTAAAAGGTGAGATACAGGTCAATGTCACATCATCCACATCAAGCTACAGGCAGTATTCTGATCAACTGAGATGAGTAAGTCGACCAAAATGAAAAGAAGTGCAAAAACATTACAAGACAAAAGTGGAAGGGATGAAGCATTCCTTATGCAAGGGATCTGGCCATCACTAGAAAACTTACTTAAGGGTACCAGAGAAACCTGATTTTGTCAGCTTGTAAATGTGACAAGAAACTCCTAGATATGTTTCCAGCATTTGCAAAATCATCTAGCCACCTCTAGCTGCTCTTTGCACAGCATCAATACAAAAGCTGCCAGAAGCTTTTTTGCAGCCAAGAATCAAGGATTTTACTACAACAAATTTCTTACTGCCTAACCCTTTCTTATGCTGAAAATAAATAACCTCAGAGTGAACAACTGAACAGAATGGCAAACTTTGAGCAACTTCTTTGAGAGGTTCTGAAGATTCCATGAATAGCTTGTGTTCTTCTGTGCATGAAGGCAGTTCCAAATTAAGGGTGTCCAAGCAATGGTAAGGAACTTCTGTACTATCACTATGCACTGTTTAGACGGAGATGGTCATTAAAAATGTATAAACAAAAATCCCTAAAGATATTTAGAGTAGGTTGCCAAAAAATGAGTTTGTCTTTGGCAGAATAAATATTATAGAATCCAAGCAGCTTGCTTACATTCCTTAGCATCTAAATGAATATAGGAAGAAGGCACACACACCTGCTTGGGTAGAGACATCAAAGTACAGTAATGTTCTTGGCTCAGACATCAGAGTCAACTGAGCTTGAAAGAAGATGAAATCTTTCACTTGCCCTTGGGCTGTATTTATTTGGCTCTTCCCACAAGATGAGATTCTGTTTTTGATTTGTATTGTCTGTCATCAGTAGAAACTGAAGAAATAAGGATGTAATTTCCAGTTCAAATTCAGGGTGATGCATTGGGAGAGTTACAGAAATTTATTAGAAGGAAACCAAACAGCGGAGTGATTCCTCCACAATGGAACATTCAATCACAGGTCGCTACTCCTGTGCCACGGTGCATTCCTGTGAATGAGCAGCATTAACTCAACCCTTACCAGCATTAACTCAACCCTTACCAGCAAAGAACAGTGCTATCTGAGAGCAAGACCTGTGCATCAACCCAGGAAGAAGCTCTGGTAAGCCAACATGTTCTGTAAGTGGGCTTCAGTTGTATAACCCTTTATCTGTGTCCCCCAGACTGAGGCTGAACCAATTGCTATGCTGATGCAGGTAGATGCACACACACCTTACTTTCTTTAATCATATTCTTTTTTCTGACCCTTGTATTCCTTATTCAGATCACATTTCTTTCTGGCAATTACGAACACAGCAAAGAATCCAAGTGCAAAAACACCAGTGTATAATAGGAACCTGCTGGACCCAAGAATCTTCCAATAGGAAAATCCACTGCCATCTCTGCACACAGCATCTTTTCAATCTGAAGGACCAACTGTTTTGCATCTCATACATCATATAGTTACTGCTACAGTTATCTGCCTGGACACAGAGCTGCACAGTGATTAAAGAGCTAATTGTCACAGCAGAGTAATGAGCTGAGAAGCCCAATTCCTCACCTCCAACACATGATGCACACACAGACTGCATGGAAGGCCAGTGACCCACATTCCAATTACAGACAGGAAAATGTTAATTGTTCTATTCTGAAAAGAATTCTGAACCACTTCCTCCATTCTTCCTATGCTACATAGTACCAAAAAGAAACAAAACAGTACAAAAGAAATGGCCTGGCTTTTTGAGGTCCATCTCCATTGCTAACATATGGCTCCTCGTTCCACCACATCATTAGCCTTAAGCAAATTATATCGACTTACTTCAGAATGACATTGGTTCCTCCCTTTTGGTAGTACAGATGATTGTTTTGTACTGCGTGACCGCAACCGTAAAAGAATCCTGTGATGTTAATGATCCTGTAGCTGTCATTCAGCAAGGCATTGGAATTCTCATATTCTTTTATAGAGTTTCCTAAAAGGAAGAATAAAAAATAAAATTAAAAGACCATCATTTGATTTACCTAATTTCTGAAATCCCTACCCAAAAATTCAATCAGAATCAAGTCTGTGACAGACAATAATCGTATTTATGTTTTCAACAATAATTTAATATGCTGGAACATGATAAAATAATCCAGAAGCAAAGCCAAGAACACATAAAGGTGTTCAAGGGGCAGCTTCCCATTGAGTAATCAGCCTTCATGTTGAACACACTTGCTAAACTGCGACAATATTTCCTTCTACCATTCACGTCCTGGAAAAGATCCTGCAATAATGTAGCTCACATAGCATCTGATTCATTTACACTCTCCCTTAATGGTAAGGCAAGGTCCTAGCTACAATTTAGGGGATTAAATTAAAACCATAGAAAGCGGTAAAGGACAAGAATACAAAGACATGGACAATGGGCACTAAAAAAAATCCTCAAGCTATTCAGAATCAACACTGGATTCTGAAAACGTCAGAAAGTATTAGAAATGTCTATCATCATATGCATAGCTAAGTGTTAAACAGTGATATGGAAAACACTCTCAAAAAGATGTGGGTAAAACCATCACGCTTTGTTTGAAACATTAATCTGGGTTGAAGGAATTGCGAAGGCAATGTTAATAAGCCTGACTTTTGATGGTAACTAGCAGTGCCATACCTGAGAAGTGCATGGTAAGCCAAATCCTTTCATCGCTCACATTCCCAGGTTCCCGCATCCACGTTCCAAACGTTTGCTGTACGCTGACAAAGTGAACAGGACTTCCTACAGATGTTATGACACACTCTAGTAGAGAAAAAGCACGCGTCTGTTACCTGTGTGACTGCAACCCAGCAAGCAGCAGCTAGGCTGACACTCTAGCAGGTTACCAGCTTTTTTGGAATGACCGGAGGGTCTGTCTTCAGCTTTTCCAGCCAAGGTATCATCATTTGGTATGGCACACGTCTCACCTGGATTTCAGAGAGAAAGGGTCAAAGGTGACATCTTTCTACACACACGCATCAGTGGCTTCACTAAACTAAAGAAATGATGTTTGGGATTCTATTTCATCTAGAGAAACACTTAAGTGATTTTAAATAAATGAACAAATGAAGTGTTCAGGTGAGTTCGTTCCCTTGAAGTTATCAGGCTGACAGACAACTTTGAGGAGCAACTGGTTTTGCTCAGCAGATTTCATCCTCTAGCTGAGAATTTCAGAGCAGGTGCTTTGAAAGGCAGTACTGTCCCTCTCCTCAGATAGCAGCAGATAACTGAGGCAGCTGCCAGCTGGCTGACTTATCCGTAACACCAAATCTGCTTCCTTGGGAGAGAGCAATGGCCAAACTCAAGGACCTCACACCTCAAAATCTGGACACACCAGCAGTGGGGCTGCACTCTGTAGACAACCATGGAAGTTCTGAACTTGCCACGAATCCCCAGAACAGTAAACCATACTTAATGTACACACTGAGCACTGCATGCATAAGAATGCAGATCAGCCACCTGTGTCATTAAAGAACCAACACAAAAGACTAAGGGAAACTATACACCATATTCTTTCCACAGAGAAATGGTTCACCAAAGAAGCAAATAAACAACTGCAAACATTTTCCCTCACTCCTCAATGATTTGAAGGTTAACTGGTTGGGTTTTCTGCAGCATTTACCATTTAAATGATGCCTTTATGAGATTATTTATAAAACCTTTTCTGTAAACACAGATGCACCTTCTGTCTTTAAAACAATGCAGCACATTTCTACTTTGTTACAATGAAAAACTGCAGAGAACAAATAGTTCTCAGTCCTGTGCTGAAGACATCCTGATTTCACTTCACCTCTCTTCTAATCCAGTTCTTAACATTCACCTCCTTCCACATTTCACACATTTTCACTGTTGTTTTCCAACTGATTCCTGGGCTTTGCAGGACTGTGATGACGTTGAAACTAGCAAGGTAGCAAAAGTATGAAGTATCCATAAAGTAAAGCTGAAAGGGCAGTATGACACTGAGGAATGAAAGAGCAGATTGCACTGCTTTGTTTCCTCCTTAAGATTATAACCTCTCTCTGTTAATACAGAAAGAAAATACTCCAAGGCAGACCAAAAACAACACATCCATTTATCTAAAACACTTACTGATACGACATTTGAAGTTGTAATTGATCACAACTTCTCTCCTAAAAAAGGCACAAACAGTCAATCCAGTTGTGGGAAGACATGCCTGTAGCTGCAACCCAGAAATCCCCCAAATACTCTTTCCAGGTTTTGATCTCAAAGTCTTCTCAAAATATCTCAAGAAAGGAATCCACCTCACAGAAATGACAAGCTGTGATGCACAAGCTTATTAGTCTCAGCCCAAGGAAACTGATAAAATTAACTGCAAGAACAGCTCCTCATACAGTGGTTTATCTAACACTGTGGAATAGTCAAGGACCAGGTCAATGTTTCTTGTGAAGATGAATGCACTGTTTGGATTTGAGAACATTTGCAAACCTCTCTGGGAACTTTCAGCTGCATGAAACAGAAAGCAATTAAGATTAGAAAGCTTTCTATCAGAGACCACTATGTGAAATTTCCACTGCATTCTTTCCACCCAAAATAATAATAATAATAAATATCATAGTGGTTCTTCTGATTCTAAAATATTCTGGCTGAGAGTTAACAGAATTTACAGGACATTAGAACTATGGTTATGGTCAATCTGGGGGAGGATGTAAAGGGCAGAGTGAGGGATGTGCTGTTTCTTCCAGAATTAGCTAGCAGAATCATGAGAGCAAAGCACCTGAGCTTGCAACTAATTATTCTATTCTCTTAAGGAAAGTAAATTTTGAAACAGGTAAAATCTGATTCATGGAAATCATTCCTACATTCTTATGCAATAACTTAATTACAGCTGTAAATCAGGACATGTCTTCTCTATCTTCAAAGGGATATGATTATTATATAAGAAAAGATGATTTACTTTTGCATTATGGTCACACAATTCACTACTCATAACATTTAAATGCTCACTGAGGAGCACCTCTTCTGTGCAAAGTTTTTGAATATAACTCCCATCTGCACACCGGGATTTCAAATCCACCAGAAATCCATCTGGTAAAGTTTAACCCTCCAAAGAACTTCAGACAGTATCAACAACTGGAAAAAAGCTACCTGAGTAAATGCTCTAATTAGATCTTGCACAGCACTTCACACACTTCTGAATTTTAAATAGCATCAAATTTCTGCTCAGCTATCAACTGAGGCTCTTTGGGCTCCATTCTGATGCTTCAGTACCCAGCGTCTCCCAACTGAAATCTCACATGCTACTACAGTTACATTCTAAGAATAAGAGACAGAAATAATTGATGTATGTTCCAGCATTAAATATTCACCAGTTAACAGCATTTATAATAAAAAAGATGACATTAATATACATGCCAGGCCTAGCTCACTCAAAACTCCTACAAGCTGAAATGGACATTGCTAGTAGCTGATCACTAGTTATCTCCTTGCAGTGAACAATTCAGGTGCTAGACATCCTAAATGCTGAGTGCCTTGCCTGCAACATGAAGGGCTGCTAATGACAAATGGGAGAAGAAAGAAGTGAGAACAGTATTTTGAATCCATTACCACTGAAGGACTTTTTCCTAGCACTGGAGAAGAACCATGCTCCCCCTCCTCAACTTTACTATGGCAACATCAAATCAATACCACCCTACTAATGACGAGACTTACGAATCGCTCTGCATACTTCACACTTGCACTGTTTGTCTTAGTTCATACATTTCCAGTTTCCAGAGAAACCTCATTTAACCAACACTGTCACAGACAACTCCACTCTTTTCTGAAAAATGTGAAAGAAGGAAAATTACTACCTGGGACATTCTTTGCTATCACTCTGACCTTCTCAGTGAGGAGGAAAAATCATCCTAAGACTGTACAGGGAGTAACAGTCACTGAAAAACATATCTCTGGCATCAAATGTAATACTATCCGGGGTAAAGGACAAAAGGACAGCAGGACCAGATCCAATATATAGATCCAAAACCAAAAGTTTCCTTCCATTTTCAAGCTAGAAATACAAATGCTGTTCTAGCAACAGCTTCTCTTTGCTTTCCATTATCAACTGATGGATCGATCTAATATTTTCCAGTTATCACAATACAACAGTGTTTGTAGAACGCTGTAGAACAGTGGGCAGAGCAACCAAGCAACAGCTTGTCTCACCTCATACTGCTTCAATGACCAATAAGAATGGCTCTGAGGTAACATAACTTGTCAAACTGGACTAAACTTCAGTGACTCGAGAATTAAAATGCATATAAAATACAGCTGCTGAGTTTTACAACAGAATGAGCAAGATTTCCAAACATCCGTGTGTACCTTTTTCCTCCACTCCTACATGGAGGGGAGAGGGAAAGGAGAGAGGAGTACAGCTGCTGCATTTCAGCAGACAGTCTATGAACTGTCAGTATGGATGTTCTTATCTTGGCTATAACAGTATCTGCTGGGAAATTTGCAGCCAATCACTGCTTCATGACACTTAGAACAACGTGCTTAATCTTGAACCTGTCAATAATATTAAAAAGAACAGTGGAAAGAACTAACCTGTGCATTTGTTGCTGTACATATTCTCCTGAAGCTGTGCTTTACCTTTACGTTTTCCTGGAGGCCCTGGAGGTCCAGGAGGCCCAGGGGGGCCTGGTGGTCCAGGTTCACCTTTTGCACCTGCGTACAAAGCAAAGCACAATGTCACAGGTCCTGCAGGCAAGGATGTAACCTGCAGAGAACAGAGTCAACATGACGGACCTAATAGAGATCTCTAAAATAGCTTCTGTCTTCTGAAGAGGTCTTTGTGTACAGGAAAAAATACAGCTCAATAAACTCTCTGGAGTGCTAATTCTTAGAATCATAGTATCACAGAACATCCCAAGTTGGAAGCAACCCATAAAGATCATCAAGTCTGGCTCCTGAAAGGTGAACCACCCAGCACTTCACAGGTTCCAGGACAACAGTGCAATTTAATCTGTCTGGATTATAGGCATATTAGAGAGTTATAAAGCACAACTGCCTTTGTTGTAAACTGCACAGTGTTCTCAAATACTTCAGTTTAAAGGGCTCCAGTGCTACAGTTTTAGCAGCTTACACGTACAGTTGCCGTGATGCTTTCTTTACATATTCCCGAGTGGAAATCTGCTCTCATTTTCTAACACATAAGTAAAACTACACTGCATGAAAGAGCAGGAGATCAGCTGTCTGGAAGCATTCTGGAAAGGGTGGAATTCGCATCCTGGAAAGGGTGGAACATACACATAAGTCTTCTTGTGAGGAATTGCATAATGAAGGGATCCCCTGAAGACATGCATAATGAAGACGATACCCTGGGCAGTCGTTTTATTTCTGGAGCTGCACATACCCTTGAGACTATTACTGAGAGATTCTAATATCTGAACTGTAGCAATGCCCAGAAACTTCCCTGTGGATGAAGTGGCCACGTTGGCTGGTCCAACTCTTATAGATCATGTTCATGCTACAGAAGCAGAGTGTCTATTTCTCCACTATGTACACTGTTGCAAGAGAGAGTGCTTCTTCCTACCTTCCAACAACACATCATTGTTTGCATCCCCCTTTTCTCCCTTTGCTCCTCTTGCACCTTTCACACCAGGCATACCGTCCTTGCCAGGTAAACCAATTTCTCCAGGTTCTCCTTTCTCCCCTTGGTCACCTTTTGGTCCTGGCACACCTAGAAATAAAAAGTATTTCGGTACAAAGAACATTTACCCATGGTGTGTCCTAAAATCAATACACTCTGTTGAAGTGCAAAATGCATTCACCCTAGTTGTTCAGTGGCTTGCCATATTGCGCTTCCAACATTTTCCCTTGCCCCAGCAAACATCAAAGTAACTGCCCACTAACATTTCCACATGCACTTGTTGCAAGCATGACCACTCTGTACACCTCCTGTGCTTGGTCATTTAGCAGAGTAACTTTTTTAACTAGACATTCATTTATCCTGCATAACCTTGGCCGGAGCATTTTGCAACAAGGAACACAATGGTGTGGTTGTACAACTGACACCAAAACGTTCCACTTCCTGCCTTCGTGTCAGTATTTTGTGCTATAGAAGAGAGGTGAGCTGCCACAGAGCCAGAAATAGAAGTGTTCTTGCAGGCCAAGGGTTCACGTTATATCTGTAAGTACTTGAGGAGAAAATACTTGTCCTTCCACTTACAGTATTACTATTTACACTGAAATTGTGAAACCAGAAACAGAATTATAGTTTTGGGGAGAAATCTGAAACGTGTCTTCCGCACAATTGCCCTCTGACTCTAAAAATAGGCTTTCACTTTCATTTCCCATTAAACAAACAAAAAGTTGATGAACACTAAAGTGACAGACAATGTACTGCCTTCAAACAACCACAGACAATTGGCTCAAACTCAGCCTTCATTTTTAAAGCCCTGTGAAGTCAAAGATTCCTTATGTTGGCAGGCTGAAGGAATGGAAATATTCTTATAATGACATTATTTACAAGAAATTTCAGAATACTGAGGTGCAATTAATTTTATTTTATAGCCTTAATTTGCAATATTTGACAATATATTTATACCATCTTTCACTGTCTAGAATACATCTGAAGTGACCTACAAAAACTTAGTGCAAGACAATGACCATTACAGAATTCTGCAGAGTGCAAATCCTTTGCAGACACTGAATCCCTTCTCCCTGTAACAAAGGTCTAACAGTAATTGCATCTGAATGTAACAGTGAGAACAGGTTTTATTTTATTTAACAATAAAGTATACCCATTTTTCCTCTCTTTCCATTTAGTCCTGGCTCTCCTTTTTGACCTGGGACACCTGGGGCTCCATCTGAGCCGTTGTAGCCGGGCAGTCCATCGAGTCCGGGAGGCCCTGAAGAAGCCAAACAGCACAACAGAAATGTCACCATTCACTATAACTTCAGAAATCAATAATCAGCATTTCTAAGTGCTGTTTATAGCATTAAATTAAAATAATCAGCTACTCTTTTACAACACTCTTGCCTAAATGCTACCAGAAAATTCTGAACACCATCTAGCTTTGAACAAATATGCTCTGGCAAACATCATACAATTTTCTCACCTCCAACACAAAAACACAACCTCCCTTCTACCCCCAGAGGGGCACAGGTTGACATTAGTAGGAAAGTGATAAAGGCAAGTAGTCACTCTATTCTCCTTCATTCTAATTAGCAAAGAAAGACTATACTGTAAAGATGCATTTCTATAGTTCAACATCTGTACCAACAACTGTTTCAGTGAACCAAAACCATTACTGCAGTTGTGAAAATGTCTTACCTGGGGGACCTGGAGGGCCTACACCAACAACATGCAAAAGAACACAAGAAAGAAGAAACAGTGAGTTTATCCTAGCACGTAAACAAAAACAATCCCAGATTGAAGTGATGAGTGTTAGGTCAGAACAATGAAAAGGGGAGGAAAGCACATCACGTCAAAAGGAAATCCTATGAATTTACATGTTTTGTATTGTAAGCAAACATATGAACACTACTGTTTTTACATGGAATTGTTCTCTGCACTGCACCACACTCACCACAGCACCTGGCTGGAGAATTGCCTGGTGTGGTAGAAATTGGACCTTTGTTACTCTACAACTTTTATTAAAATAACATCTGCCTTATTCCTTCTGACTTAATTTGAGTATAGGGCCCTAATGGTAAGAAAGCACAGCAGGCAGGAGTAAAGCATCGCCTGAAAATATTTCTATTACAAGATTTGTCTTTTGTGATCCCAATACACATTTTAAAAAAAAAAGTTGTTGCATTTAAAGGAGCAAATCAGCTCCATGAGCACTTTCATCCAGTCACTGAGTACTGCCTTGTTTCAACAAAAATAAAATCTCTAAGACAAAATAACAGTAATTCCTCGATTTCCCTACAGGTGACACTTTCCAGCATTAACAAAACACCATGAGTAAAAACCATTTTATAATGCCATCACAGAGATTATCCCTTTTAATGAGCACTGACAATACCAGTTGGTAACTTACTGCCAGTTTTCCAGTAACTGAATCTCTCCCCCACACCACAAAGTTATGTGCATTAGTGCCTAAAATTTGTATGCCATCTCAGACTCTGAGGATTTTAATTATCCTTGTAACAGATAGATAAGTAGAACAGAAGATAAGTAAGAAAGGTGCTTGAGAGATAGTAGAAAGGGTGACAGCAGAGAAAGCCAGGACTAAAGAGTTTAATGGAGTCAGAAGAGCAGAAAGCTGTAAAAGGCATTGAGTAATTATGATTTCACAACTCTGGAGCCCAAGGAAACATGGCTTCAACTGAACTCATAAACTTCCAGAATTTATAAGTAAGTATAGGTAAGTCCCGAAGTGGCACCTACTATCTTTTTTAAGTAGATAATGTAAGTGATATAAACATATATATACACAAATATGAATTTTGATAAATAGCAAAATTTGTCATGTAAAACTTTATCTACTTCAAGTTCTTTGAAAACATTGTGATTCTGTATTGCTGAGAGTAAAAACAAATGTAATGTTCATGGCAATTAACATACCTGTTAAGCATATCCCTTTTGTGCTGTTACACAAATCCACCATCACTCGGACCTAATGTTGTAAAGAAATTAAGTTCAAAACAAAGTAAAACACGACAGCTCAAAGAAAATGATCTGATTTACAAAACCAAAGATATCATTACTGTGCTTCAAAGAATAAAATATTTAGACCTGTTCTTACACTGAGACACCAACCACTTCCTCATGCAGTGATTCTCTGACACTAACCTGTTTGGTACACCTCACTGCAAGCCCTACTGAAGACATTAAGAAAATCATTATGGAAATGCCCACGCTACAATTCCACAAATCAGCTTCTTGGCCATTATAAAGCAGTTCTTTCCCCTTCTACTGTAGGCCTTTCTATTATTTTTATCTTTGTATTATGATTTCAAACACTTCATCCCCCTACAGCATCAACCCTGACCCAGTGCCTTTCTGAGTCCCAGTCATTCTGAGAAGCTTCAGAGTCAACCTAACTTAGCTCAACGGCTGTTGCAGTCAGGATTTGCTTGTTCTCCTTCCCCTCATCTCTCAAAAACCAGGCTTCTGTGCTGTAATTTGTAAAATACACCTTGTCCAAGCATTCTCTAATTCAAACTGCATTTTAATCTGAGTGGTTTTGTTGAGATCACTGAAGTGATTACAGCTCGCTCTGAAGCCCTGCAATTATCTCAGCATTATATTTGCCACTCAGTGCAATCCACACAAAAGTTACAAGCCTGGCATTCAGAGAGCACGTTACAGTGTGCAGCCTGCCGCACAGCCTCCAGCTCAGCCACGAGGAGCCAACTACCTTTCCATCAATATATTTTGACGGAGCACATCTTGATTTGAACAGAGGAGGGGCACAAGTGGACAGTCTTGTCACATGCTGTTAAAATACACTTTGTGTCTCTCAGCTGAATTTGGAGAGCACAATAAAATTTGTGTCATTTAACCACAGAGAGGTGGCACGTGTAGCTGCCACTGTCACAATTATCCAACTCCACCAATAGCAAACAGTTTTAACAGCATTCCAAAGCCTGTGACATTTTCTCCACTGATTTTATTTGTGAGTCACTCAGATTCAGAGAATCATAGAACCATTGAGGTTGGAATGACCACAAAGATCACCCAGTCCAGCCATCAACTCATCCCAAAATGTCACTCAATGCTACATCCACCCTTTCCTTGAACATCTCCAGGGACAGTGACTCCAACAAGCAGCCTGTTCCAGTGCACAGACACTCTGAGAAGAAATTGTTCCTAATATCCACTCAGAACCTCCCCTGGCACAACTTGAAGCCGTTCCCTCTAGTCCTATTGCTGCTACCTGGGAGCAGAGGCTGACCCCACTTCATCACAACCTCCTTTCAGGCAGTTGTAGAGAACAACGAGGTTTCCCCTGTGCCTCCTCTTCTCCACACTCACCCATCCCAGTTCCCTCAGCCGCTCCCCCTAATCCTGGCTCCAGACCCTTCACAGCTTTGTTACCCTTCCCTGGATGCACTCCACGGCCTCAATGTCTTTCTTGCCCAAACTGAACACAGCACTCCAGGTGCGGCCTCACCAGTGCCAGTGCACGGAGACCTGCAGCTCCTGCTGGCTGCGCTCTCTGACACAAGCCAGGATGCCACTGGCCTTTTTGGCCACCTGGGCACACTGCTGGCCCATGTTCCACCACAGTCTGCTCACACCCCCACATCCTTTTCCTCTGTGCAGCTTTCAGCCACTCTGCCCCAAGCCTGTAGTGGAGCATGGTGTTACTGTGACCAAAATGCAGGACCTGGCACTTGGTCTTGTTGAAGCGCATGATTAGCCTCAGCCCGACGGTCCAGGTCCCTCTGTGGCACCTTCCTTCTCTCAGGCAGATCGACACAACTTGGCGTCACCCACCATCCTACCGAGGGCGCACTCGACCCCCTCATCAATAAAGACATTACTCAGTGCTGCTCTGAGCATCAGACCCAACCACGGTGAGCGCGCGGAGTCGCACGCGTCGCGCCGCCCTACCGGCACCATGGAGTAGGTGAGCATCATCAGCATCTCCTCGCTCTCGGCACGCACGTGCCCGCGGCGACTCCTCCTGCTGCGGGCGGGGGGCGGGTGGCCGGGCCCGGCTGAGCCCAGCGGGTCCCGCACGGAGCCGTTGGCCGCGGGGATCCGCGCCGCCTCCAACTCCCGCAGCGCCGCGCTCAGCTCCCGCCACTGCGCCAGCAGGAACAGCGTCCCCGCCGCGCTGAGCGCCGACAGCAGGCCCACGGCGGCCAGCACGCAGCGCAGAGCCCGGCCGCCCGCCTCCATCGTGCTGCGGCCCGGCGACTCCGGCCGGCGGGAGGGATTTATGGCCCCCGGAGCCGTGGGTCGCGGGATGGGCGGAGGGGAGTGGCGGCCGCCCGGTAAGGGATACTGCGCGGTAAAACAAAGCTCCCCTTTACTTACAGGATCACTGAGATTTGAAAAGACTTCTAAGATCATCTGATCCAAACATCCACTCATCCCCACGTCACTCAGTGCCACATTCACCTTTTTCTCGAACACCTCCAGGGATGGTGATTCCACCACCTCCTGGGCAGCCTGTGCCAATGCCTCGCGCCAGTCTTTCTGAGAAGAAATTCTGCCTAACACCCGACCTGAACACACACTGCCATTCTGCAGTGCCAGTGATCCTTCGCTAAGAACACACGTCATTCACCAGCACTCATGTGCACCAACAGCACTACCTGCTGCTTCCAAAGTTCGAGCGTGGATGAACATTTTCCCAAAGTCTCCTTGCCAACCCCTGTAAGCCGTGGGATATCTTTGATACAACACATTCTGCTCCTAATTAATTCATAATAAAAATAAGAAAATGAATTATACAGTACTCTGTTGTGAGGAACATCACAGCTTAGCTGAAGGTGAAGACGTCACAAAGACCGTGAAACTTGAAAGAACTCTGAGGAAGAGTTGTAGAAATGCTCTCTAACAATGCTTAAACTTTAAGCTTGAAGACAGACAGCTGTGCTTTTTCTCACTGTTGCTATTTCAAATTGATCTCAGGAAATTCAGCCTCTGAATGCCTGGTTCCCTGCAAGGAGGAGCATCATTCCATCTCATTCCATAAAGGAGACAGGAGACAAGAAAATTACCTCATGTCCAAAGGAGTAGGGCTCACCAACCTGCTTATCTCTCTCAAGGAAGGACCAGCACCATGCAGTCTTGCTAGTCTCATTTGCACTGTAATACAGGATAGCAGACATCTCTGGTAGCTCACACTGCAAATATCCTAACTTAGGATTTAGCAACAGGTTGCACCATCTCAAGCCATTTGTGCTCATCTTCTACCACGGCACAGTGCATTTTTCAGCTTTCCATATCTTATAAAACAAAATCAGGAACCTAACCCCTTAATTAATTGGTTACAATGCTTAAAATTTAACTTGGCTATTGAAAAAACATTAACCCTATAGGGATGGAATTGTACTACATATGAAGCACATATTTAAGTTTTGTTTCTATTAACTTGTGAAGGGAAAAAGAAAAAGAAATACAACCTTACACAGAACTTCTCCTAAGTCATTATTTCCTAAGCAAGCTTTGTTTATCATGTCACAGATATTATAAAACTGGTTAGAATCTGTCATAGCAGCAAACTAAAGCATTTTTGTCTGAGACCATAAACAGAACTTCACCCCATCTGAATGCCTCCACATCCCCCCCATCCTCTAGTACTCCCACTTCAGGGCTTTGATTTTTCATCTCCCTCTATGTGTCCCATCCCAGTACAACACACCCAAACTCTTGGTCCATCCACTGTCACCAGCTGCAGCACAGCTCCATTCTTGATTCCTCTGTTCTTTCTCCATGATGAACAGCAAAGCAGAATGAAAGTTTGAGAAAGCTGCTGATAAAAACTGAAAAAGTACACTCAGTAATAATCTACACCAGCATAAGAGAACAATTATCTCTTATATCCATTTGGTCCTTTTTTCCAGGTAGGTCAGATAGATGCCAACAAGCAGCAGCTGAATTATTTGGTGGCGCTTCAGGAAGTTGTCATTCTTAAAGCATGTCCTACAGTAAGCATGCATCACACCTGACCTGCAGGAAGCATGGCATACAGCAGTGATGTACATCAGCCCAGCCCACATGGGAAGTAGAACAAAACTATCAATGTATTGCCTGCACACTGCAGGTACAACATCACATTTATTCTTTGCACAATTCCAGCTCAGTCACACAGCTGAAATAAATTGTTAGAAGATAAAACATTGCTTTACCATGAGATATTTTTGCATCCAAATGACATGCTATGTGTGTAATAAAGAATATCACTTGATTATTCTGAGGCAGACAATGTATTCAGAGGTGTCACACTGAAATACTGCTCCCACTGATGTTTTACTTTGCAAAAATTGTCATAACTGAAATGTCATCTCTTTAGGCAGCTCTCCCAAGATGAAGCACACTGCATACTGGCACACTGCTTTCACTTGAATAACTAACGCTGAAAGATGGACTGAGTTCTGAGGTGATACTCCACTAGATAGACAACCAAACTTCCTCCAATTATGACATTAAAATGATGCTAAAACAGACCATAATCTTTATGAGTACCATTAGAAAGAAGTTCACCTCTTTCCCTCATCTACTTTTTTAAAAAAAAAAAAAAAAAAAAAAAAAAACCTTTCATAGCCTCCCATGATAACTGATACTCCTCTGAGACACTGGGTACTGGTAACTGCTGCAGCTATATGCCCAGCATGGATACATTCCAGAAGAATAGAAACACAAGTGCTATAATGCCCTTTTCTCCTCATCTCTGCTATCACTGCTCAAATCATACAACACATTGGCAGCCAAGCAGCTATAGAGTTCCTCCATTCAAATCATGGTTGCAATTCAGTTTTGGCACTGAAGCAAACACTGTTTCACTGTAGCATCCAGACTCTGCACCAAACTTCATGGTTAACCTTGTCTTGCAGAATAGCCTCAGGCTCACATCAATGACAGCTGCCAGAATGCATTTCTGCTCAAACAAACTCTGCACCTACATTCCATATGCATTGTAGTATATTGGATACACAAGCTTCCCTTTAAAGGAGGGGGAAAAATGAAAAGAAAAAAAAAGTTATTTTTAAGAGTAAGAGGCAAATGAATAAAATAATATAAATAATATAAAATAATATAAAATAATATTATATATATAATAAAATAATAATATAAATAATATAAATAATATAAAATAGTAGAAGAAATAGAAGTATGTTCATGGTATAGCCCCCAGTACCACCGTGAAAGAGGGGCTGGATTAAGGATTAAACTCTTTAAGGTTCATTCCAACCCAAACTGTTCTATGATTGTAAGTATAAGTGAAATTAATCTTAGGCTGAACAAATAGTATTTAATTAGATACAGTTAACAATTTGAAGCAGTATTTTATATAATAGTTTAAAAAAAAAAGACAAAAAACCCAGCATGGAAAGGTTATGAATTGCTAGATGATTCTTACATTACTAGCTAAAAAAGCTGGATCTATAACCCAGCCCCTTTAAGTTTCTGTTGTGCATTCAAGCGGCACAAGGATATAAAGTTCTTTAAGGCATCAGCAACATATACCTTAATTAGAACCCCTGATTTTAGGCAACTTTTACTTTAATAGAGAGTTGTAAAATAAATACATGTATACAACGAAGTCCTGGTATATTTTGGAATATCTAGACAGTGATCAAAGCAAACTAAGGACCAATGAAAATCAACCTCTTACTAGGTCAGCCTTTAACATCCAGAACAAAATGCACAAATCTCAGCAAGCAGTGCAGCACAGAGAGCACTACCCGGTGCCAGCAGCACAGCTCCTCGCTGTGCAACAGCCATTGGCTGCTAAAGATGGCTTTCCCAGAAAAGTGCTCAGAACTCCTAAGTATGCTATAACGACCAAAGCTGAATCACAGAGGAGATGACTTGAGGAGCAAAGTCACACAGAGCAATTCAAGCACCATTGCTACAATCGTTCATTGGTGATTTAAACTAGAGGAATAAAAGCAACTGAAGAAATGCATGACAAATGGTAAGTGACTCAACAGATCTGTCACATCCTCATCATAGCACTGCAATCTGAAGGCAGTAAATGCTACTGGAGGAATCAGTAGTTCAGGAATTAAATACTGAATATTTATTACCAAACAAACTGTCAAACCCAACTTTTGTCTAGATTGAAAGCAACACACAAAACATCTGCTAAAGGAATTCCAATAACACATCTCCCAGCAGTAACTCCAGTTCTGAGCTGCAAACTATGGGCACTCACCTCAGCCACTTCCCATGGATTTGCCATGGAAGCAGTGTGGATACACCCCAGTGGCCTAAGGATATCAGATTAAATGAACAAAAATAGCAGCAAATGAAGCAGAGCAGCCTTAAAGCTTCCTCTTTGCTTCAGAGATTTCCTTTCTGCGCTACACTGGGTGTACATTGCATCCATCCCTCTGACTTCTTAGCACTATACACAGTTCAACCTTAGCAAAAGCTGATTACAGCTGCCTGTGTCTCTCACTAACTTTCACACAATCAGTGCTCTTCATAATTTCCTCACAACATTCTGTCATTCTATTTATCTACCATTATGACCCACTGGAAATTAAAACCACATTTTCTTATCTGAGCACTTCTTCATTGGATGTACTGCAATACATGCTGTAAGGACACATCCTAAGATTCCCTATAAAGCCAAGAGAGACAACTAGCACTACATGGCTTAACAAATTCATCCAGTGCCTCTTACAAAGGGACGTGGGGGCTGAGTTGCCAAGCAGCCTTCCACCTGTGGAACAAGATGAACCCCATTCCAGGAAAGATTGCTTTACCTCTCCTGCTAATAAAGCAAGCTCAGACATATGTGTCTGAAGTTAATGGACAGTGTACCCACAGCAATATTACCTCTCCGGGAGCTCGGCATATTAGGATAGATCTTATTCAGACACATTTCATAAAAGATCATCTCTGTTTCAAAGGTCTTATCATCTCATCTCCAGGCAGCACACAACAGGAGTGGAAAACAAGAAAAGAAGAGCGAGGCAGAAGGCTTTATTAGTTTTTTATTCTTAGATTTATTACACTTCAAGGAGTTTTTAAACATGAATCTTCTAAGCATACCATTTTCAGGAAAGCTGCTGTGTAACTTAGGCACAGAATGTACACTCATAACACTATTTTGAATATTTTGCCTTACTTTGGAAGAAGCTGTAAAAGGCACTGAGTGTAGCTGAGGAAGGAGAGGGCACATCACCCCCACAGCCACCCCGATACAAAGCCGTGCACTCCTTCATTTTCAGAAGCAGCAAAAAGCAGTCTGTGCAGATCTCAAAATGGCACATGGCTGTGACACAACATTCAAATTGTTCTGGGAATACAGGATGGAGGGGGCACTGGCAGAATGCTCAGCGCCTTTACAGGCATTGTGGCTCCTGCCCACGTCTACAGCAATTTGGCACATTCTGTGTCTGGGAAGAATCCTCTCACATCGCACTGTCTGAATTTTTATTCCTGGTCTCCACAGAAAAAAAGAAACCATTTGAAGATACCACAAAGCGATGAGAAATGCCACAAAGCGTAACCTGAGGAATGGCATTTCTAAGTAAACAAGATTGAGTCAGAAAAACTTTTTTAAAAAAAGCAATTTAATCAGGGTTTTGATGGGCTGGGTGCTGCGCTGCCTGGCGGGCACAGAGGTCTCCTTGTCAGGAAGAGGCTGGCAGCAACCATCAGCTCTAACAGTATCCTCCATTGCAGTCAGACATGGTACTGAGAGGTACATTTTCCATGGCAGGCAATGGAACAGCAGATTTGGGCAGCTGACCGCCAACCTTTCTGCTGTACAGCTTTTTCTACCAGAGGGCCTTTTAGCCAGTATTATCCTAATGCAGAGTTTCCATAGAAGAGGAACCAGAGAGCCTAGCATAGCTATCAGTTGTCATTCGGAACCAGCACTTACAGTTTAAAAAAAAAAAAAACAAAAAAAAACATGGACTTAATCTCAGGATAAATAAAGGAAACTGGCACAGCAACACAATTTGTTTTGTTTTCTACTCATTTACTACCATTATATTTTCCAGTATACTGGCAGATCTGTGGGACGTTCTAGAAACACTACAATAGAAACACAGCAAAACAGTTTAGAAATATTGGTAGCTTGCCATTCCTTCTTAGCTTTTGTCACCATGATATGAAAGTGCATCCAGTGTCCACTTCTGTTCCTACTTCTAAATCAAGATTTGGATCTTCATGTCAACAATGATAGACAGCTTTAAAAAAAAAAAAAGTTCTCTCTTTGTTTTCCTTCTTTCCCCTCAGAAGCACTTTGTAAATCCCAATGCTCTTTTTTATTACTTGTCCTTTATTGAATTTATTTTTTTTCTCCTGAAGGTACATAAAGAGAAATCACATCAGAAACAAGAATGCCCCAAACATTCAGGTCTTCCAGCTGTTTCTTTGATTCCCCACCTTTATTAGCACTTGGTTATGGTTATTTTTGCACTAGCACTTGGAAAGTTTTGCACTGTTTCTACATAAACTAGTTTACATCAATAAAATCCTATTTCTTACAAGCGTGCTCTCTTTATTTTTTTTTTTTTTTTCCTTCTTCTTAAAAACACATCGGCTCTACAAGATGCAACATTGACTTTTTGCCTCACCAAGCAGCACTACTGACACTGACCCAGGGCCCTGCACTTCACAACAAAAGCAACATATGTATCGGTGTGCAGACACCAGCAGTGAACAGACACATAACAGAAGCATTAATGTTTCACTGTAGAGCCTCAACATAATCACAGATGATTCAGAAGTCTGACCTTTGCAGTCCATGATAATTTCTGCTTTGTCTGCATTTCACGGTTTATTAGAAAGGACACAGATTAAGCATACTTACCTCACAAAACTTTAAGGCCCAAAATAATTTTAAAGATCACGGCATTTGGGAAATATTCTGAGTCACACAATGGAGTCCCACAGAGCCCAAAGCCAAAGAGCAATTACAGTTGTTCGGTCCGTGACCACACACAACTGTTTTGCTTTTGCTAGCAGCTCCTTCTGCAGACAACTGCAACAACTGCAGTGCTGCATAGCACGAGGCTGTGATTCCACAAAACTGGCTTCAGGCCTTACAAGGTGCACAAGGTAATTACAAGGTAATACAGAAGCTTAGAACTATGTATTTCAACTCAGTCAGAATCATTTTAAAGCAGAATTTCCAATCTGAAATTCTACTTAGCTTTAACTTAGCTTCATTCACATCCTTTATGGTTTACAATACTATTATTTCTCATAGACCACTTCAAAACATCTACTTCTATTTGCCAAAAGAATGCAAGAAGAAAAAAGGGAGAAAAGGGGGAAAGAGTAGAATTAGAGAAGGGAAGGAAAGGGAAAGGAAAGGAAAGAAGAGAAAAAAACTAAAAGGTATCACAGAATTTTAAGAGAAACTGATGGGTCACGAAATTCTCCATAACTTTGACAGATACATGCAAGAATGTAGCAGTAGAACACACTTTCTGAAAATCCATCTTCTTGCACAAACAATGCATCCCATGCACTAAGCCTACTTTTACAAATCTGTCAGGCCTTCAAGCAGAGCAGGACTGAGAAAGAAGTTAGGCACAGAGAGAACGCTCTGAATCCTGCCCACTTCAGAGCTCATGCAGACAGGGCAGCTCTCTTCACAGAGCAATTGGTACCATTAGCAAAATAAGCAGCAGCACTTGAAGGAGCAGTTAAAAGGATTCAGAACAACTAGAAGCGATCGGTCACATTTTCAGTTGATTGCTTTGTACCTTCTTTACAAGCTAAACTTAAGTACTGCGTATTTATATTCCATTACAGAAATACCTACAGTACCTTCAGTGCTGGAACTGTTCTGTTCCATAAGCACTCTTAAAATGTCTGCTTCCACTGCTGGCACTGCAGGCACAAGAGGTTTGGCTACATTTCCACTTAGCAAAAGTTTAACTCACTTTCCGTTGGGTTTTTTTTGGAGGGGGGCAGGTTGGTTGGTTGGTTGCTTTAAATTTTGGTGGAAATTGTCTCTAGCTGTTAAAAACAAAAATGCTTAAAACTTCCTATAATTTATGCAAATGACCACTGGAAAGGATTCTGTGTGATACAACAACAGTATGACAGAGTACGACTATAATAATCAAATAACAAAAATTTGCCCGAGAAAGTCAGGAGTGCTTTCCTACAAGTGGCACTGAAAGACAGCCAGTCTGTTCAAGCTGCTGAAGGGAGAAGTTGGGAGTCCAGCAGCCCTAACAGACCAGTGTGTCCTACCATGACTGGAGGGATCCCAGTGAGTAGGAGAGCAGCGCTGGCCCCTTACAGAATACAGTGCTTATCTGGCCGAACAACAAGGCCCTAGATCTCAGGAGTCCTGAAAGGTTCCAATCCTATCTTTCTCCTTTAAAAACAGGCCAAGTGGCTGGAATTAAAGTACAAAGAAAGTTCAGAAAGGCAGATAACCCCAAACTTCAACTCCTTGTGAATAACAAGAAATACTTGGAAAGCGTAAGTGTTACTTCAAAGAAATTAAAACAGGGGAAAATGGTTTAAGTTCCACAGAAAGTACTCAGTCTTCCTTGGTCCTTTCAAGTTCAAGCTCTCTATCACCTTTATTGCAGTCAGTCCATGGGCAAAGAGAAAAAAAATCTGAGACAGCGCTCCCTAGTTCCTGCACATCCAGAAGGGGCAAAGCTTTCATGCACCTCTTCCTTTTCTTGGCCAGCTGTAATTCCAACTCAGGAGTAGGACAAAAAGTAGCTAAGCTGAACAGCTAATAAGCAAGGAACTGTAGATGCCCAGAGAGTAGATTCAGAGTTTGTTTGAGATGACACATCCACGACTTGTTCCTGTAATACTTCATTACAGCCACTTCTGTGTGCGACCAGAACACATTGTTCCCATCTTCACAACCAGCTGCACTTCTTGAATTAACAAGTGTAAGCCTATCATAGTCTGAAGATCTGAACTTATGGATGTTTTTCTCCTATTAGTCTCTCAGAATGTGGTTAACTCTTTCCATTTTGACTTACACTGGCTGTTTTTTAACGCTGTTTTATCAGTTCTGATGTGGACAGAATGAGAAAAGTGACTTGGAAGGAAGTTACTGAAAAAATGCAGCTTACATTTTTAAAAGGTTTACATCCTCTTATCAGGCAAGAGCAATGCTTGATATAAGCTAACGTCGATTCCAAAAGGCAACAGCAATGTAATCCTGCAATAATATATTTTTTGCTTTTGTTTCAAGCATCTCAAAGCCCAGTGCATCTACTTGGCCCTAAATCATGCAGGTAGACAGTTCCCTTGTAACAGCATACTGGTTTTATACACTGCCACAGTGAATTACACATCTTGATCAGCAACTAAAATATTTATGCAGCAAAGCCTCTACCTTGCATGTGCAGCCACTCCTATAGGCTTAGCATTACGAGATTGGGGCTGCACCAACCCTAAAAGCCCACTGCCCCAATGCAGCTACACACATATGTAGTCTTCACAGAAGGAATGGTTTTGGTAAAGCACGGAGAATACAAACACCAACAGAGTCCAAATGCAAGTGGCTTCTGAAGAAGCAGCAGTCATAAATAGTACTTTTCCTAGTGAGGTTTTTTCCTGCATTTGTTCCAGACAGACACAACAAATAAAATACTTCAAAAAACCAACAAACTACCTTCAAGGTCATCATCTCCAAAGACTTGCATGTATTTCAAAACAGTACAGAGCAGCTTTCTGACTGTACTTGAAGGAATGATGAATTCTTCCCAAAGTGTCTCTTTCTTTCAGACTGTTTAAACACTTTTAGGTTCCGAGGACATATCCTGCAGCTAGGGGAAGCGTGTGGAAGACTGCTTTAAGAACACTGCACTGTTTGATCATGACATGTAATGTAATGATGCAATAGCAGCCACCTCATCTGCTCAGCAGCTATGCACAGCAGTGTTAGAGCACACTCATGCACAAGCCTTCTTTTTGCCATTTAAAGAGGCAGAAATACGAGATGGAAGCCAAATTTCTTCACCAAGTAGAGAACTTCACAGGTTGAGCATGGGATATCCCCACGGCTTTTCCATTAGACAGAAACAGATGAAGCATCTGATTACACAGACACTCACAGTAGTCTTAGCTCCATTAGTAGTATTTGATGATTAACTTGTTTAGGATAACAGGAAAGCAGTATATATGAGAAGTTAAGAGAAAAGGCCTAAGCAAAATGCCTCGATAAAAAGAGTGCATCATCCTTCCTGGAGAGCCTACAAAAGACAGACAACCACTACTGCAAACGCATGGATGGTGGGGGAAAAGGAGAGGGAAGTATTACATCTGTATTTGCCTGCTACCAATATTCTTCATCTAGCCAATGGTTTGGGCCACTCTTCAAGGTGCAGCACTGAGCTAGATGGTTCTTCAGCCATGCAATCACAGACTGCATCCATACAAACATCTCTGTCTCCTTCTACCCTGAATCACATGCAGCAGATTAGGGACAGATGTACCAGACAACATTCAGCCCTGCTGTAAGGACAACGTTTACCTCATGCCCTACTAACTGCAATGGGATCATCAGGCCATAAAAAAAATTAAGCCCTAAGCCTTACTCAATCCTACTAGTTTCACAGTACTGAAATTTTGTAATTTTGTACATAGTATTTTTGTCTTCACTGATTTAACTGATTTTCTTTCTATGCTGTTGCTAGATCTGATTTGATCCCATTTTATTAAAACAACATTCTAACCAATGTTATCATGTGAGCCACAGGGTCCCTGCAAGGATGTGAACTCCCCTGCTCAACCATGGAGAGCATTTACATCCCCTTTTCACAAAAGTCTATTGTAAAATATTTAGGGGGGAAAAAAAGCCTTATTTTTATTGTATAAAACAGAACTTTGTTAATTCACTGAATGCCTACTCAGGCACTGAAGAATTTGCAGTATTTAACTATAGATCTTTGTAGTGAACAGCAAGTCCAATCATTCTGGTTGCATTATACAGAGTTCCAGGAATTCTTTGGCTTGAAAGAACTGAAATTCATTTTCTCTGGCATATGGAAATAATATTTGATTTAAAGATATATCCCACAGAAGTCAGTCTTGACAAAAACCAGTCTGAATGTAAACAAGCATTTTTACATTATTTAACCTTTCTCATGCTCTCTTCATGACCAATTAAACTGTCGCATTGCTGCCAAACTACAATTCATGAACAAATTCTTTTTGTCACCAAGTAGATATAAAGCTTTGACAGAAGGAGACCCAACAAAACATTACTAAGATGTTCCATTTTTAGAAATGAGTCGTTTTGATTAAACAAATGATTAAGGTACGAGGAATCAATAATTCCATTGTGTGGGAAACTAGCTAGATCTTTGACTCCCTTAAACCTCAAACAACTCATGCTAATGAAGAAAGAATCTATAATGGTTTCACATTCCTTATATTTACTTCTTGCTTTACCAAGCATTTCATTCTGAGGTTTTATAAATAATCTGAAGAATTAGGTGGTTTATTCTTGCTATTTGCATATATAATAAAGAATATCTAGGGATATATGTGCTTCTAAATTGAGTTAATCTTCTTTTTTTTCTTGTTATTACTATGATTTAGCAATATGAAAGTAATACCTTCCAGAGCAGTTTTTCCAATAGCTGTGGTATTCTCTAATGCTACAGACTTACATAATGTCTTATAAAACAAATAAGCAAGTTCTGCACAAGTTATTTTTCTTAGTTACTAAAGCCAAAGCAACACTGCAATGAATAAGTCTATTTGAAGCCACAGGAAAGGACTGGAACTCTCTTTGGTAACTTTCTTTTGCTGGTACATAAAGCTCTTTTCATTTGGTATCCATAGAATAACTCATCCTGTTCAAAACTGACAATTCATATTAGTTTGTCCACATTAACAATCTGTAAGTAATATACCACAAAATAGATCAAAATCAGCCTCAAGATCTAGTTCTGCTAAAACATAGTTTACAAGTAGTAAGAACATAGAATTATCTTTTTAAAACCAAATTATATATATATATTAATGCCTGACTTTCCCTGAATTTTTAAGCAGGCTTAAAAATTGAAAACAGCTGTCATCTCCTTTGGAAATCAAAGAAATAGATTTTAACAAACACTCCTAGAACATAAGATAATGACTGAACCCTAATGCACAGAATTGTGATCAGCTCTGAATACAAGACACAATAGAATTGCTCACTAAAGTTCTGACCATTTTTGCTGGTACTTTTGATTCCAAGAAAATTATACAGTGAAATGAGTCTGCAAACAAGTCTCTGCATAACAAATAGATATGGAAGGGTGTGTTTACATGGAAAATGAACAAGAGTTCAGTTTTCAGACTGCAATTATTTTGACTTCTGATTGTATAAGCTGTGTAACTTCAATGAAGTTGCAGTCATGCCGGAAGCATTTCCCAATGAATTCAGTCCTTATTCTCCAAAATGTCTGCATTCATTCATTATTTATTTATTTTAGAAAGGCTTCTCAGCAGAGATTTCACATTCATCAAAACTCTAGGCCTCTTCCAAGCTTCTCCTGAGTTAAAAATATTCTATCACAAGAACTATTGTGCATAAATCTTAAATACCTTTGTTCCAAGTGAGATCACAGCTGCTTAGAATTAAGTCTCTTCTACCCACTTGATGGGCCTTCTGACTAAAAGCGCTAGGATTCATTTCACTTATTTCTCTTAAACGCTGATGCTAAAGCCTTGAATGAGTCCATAAAGAGAATGAAAACACTTTATGAGAAGTGTTTACTTGGCCTGACAGCAAGAGACAAGGATGAATAACATCTTCACACCACAGGACATGACTCGGTCTTGCTGAAAGCAGCCCTGAGTAACTGGGCTTTCTTAACTTGGCAGCACTGAGCAAAAAGATGATTTTGACCTATTTCTCAAAACATTCCATTGGAAATCATAGAAGTAAACTTCACAGAAGAGGCAGCTGAGTAAGAATTTGTTGTAGCATAAATTGAAACCCTCAATTCAAACTTTCTGTTGGTGTTTCAAACCAGTATCAGACACAACTACCTTATTCGTACTTCTGAGTTAGTCTCATCTTTTAGTCACATCATCATCCTTTTCTGTTGAACTCTGTTCTTTATTTCTGCTTCCTGTAACTCTTTAATGCAGTTCTTAGAAACTAATCTTCATACACTATATTTATTCCAGCTGACAAAAGCTACAGCTCTACAAAGCAGTGAATCCAGCCTTCAGTATGCATGTTAATTCTGAAGTGTTACTAGGGCAGCTGGGAATATAAAGGAAACAGTCTACACACAGAAATGGAGGATAGCCATTACAATCTTTGTAGTGTTGATGCAGGATGGCATCTCATGAAATGTTATCTACAGTGATGGCCATCTCAATATCAGAATGAAATACTTAAACTTCTCTTCCTTTCTGTTAGAAATCATTAATAGATTTAAATGCACAAGGCAAAAAATTAGCATCATTTCTGATAGTTACATCTCCATTTAAGTGCCACATCTATTTCCTTGGTATTTAAAGTCTTCAATTATGATTAAACTTTACTTTTCTGCTTTGCGATCCAGTCACAATTCTAATTAGTTCTAGACACGTGTCTCTCTACTGCTGGCAGCTGATACACTGAGCTCTAGAGGTAAAATTACAAAATTCTCTTTTCAATAGCAATGGCCCCTGATCTATTACAAAAAACAAACTTCCATCTCTAAGCAACTGATCTCTTAGCAACAAGAAGCACCTGCATAAAAGATGCCACAGGGAGGGATCACCAGAAAACCTACTCAGATCTTTAAAAGAAGAACATCAGTAAGAAAGATAGCACTCTTCACTCAAAATCCAGAGGAGGACACAGGTAATTTTTTAATTCATATGCTGTATTTTCTTCAGACTGTGTGAATAGGACATTACAGAAACGTGTGTGCAATTTTTAATTTTGTTTTTGTGGAGTAAGTATACTTTCAGCTGATTACTTTTTGTAATTACGTTCTGTAATTAGCTTTATATGGATGATACGTTGCCGGTATCTAAATAGATTTTTTGATTGGAAGATCTGCAGATTTTAAACCAAATTCTTAGCATTAAAAGAATAAACTGTTAAATATACGGACATTTTTCTACAAAGTTTCTTTTTAAAAAAGCAAGTACAACATTCTTGCTGAATAGTAATCCTTAGAAACTTTCCACCTCATTCAAACCTCCAGTGCTTCTACTGCATCAAGTATTATAACTTTTTAGTTCTTTTAAATACAAACTCTGGTGATTTCTAAAAGAAAAAAGAAAACACAGCCATTGCCTCTGTGGTCTCTGATTTCACTTCAGAGTGGACTGAATTTTGCTCCATTCACTACACCTCACATAAAGATGCAAAGCATGACAAAGTTAAGGTATGATACATAGAAGAGAATGGATACTGACAAACTGTTAAAGACAAACAGCAAGTTAACAGCTGGAGCTAACGTTTGTCAGCAAATTTGGAAAAACCAGCATTTCCAGGTTTCATTGTCACAGGAGGGAAAAACTGAATTTTAGTAGAGAAGTTAAAAAAAATCGTGAAGTGAAACAAGTCTGGAAATGGTTTGTTCTCTCATGACTTGCTCTAGCTTTGTTAGCTTTTGATGTGGGGAAGTGCTATCTGAAAGTTATCTGAAAGGTAAATGGTTTGAAAGTATTCATACATTCTTCTTAATCCTTCTTTTTCCTCAGAAACATAGAGAAATTTTCTTCCAGGTTAATTTACATACTTCGAGAGAATAGTTGATATTTGTAGCCAAAAGTCAAGAACTGAAGTTACTTTCCTTACACAGCAGTGCCTTCTGCGTCAACTAACTTTCTGCTTATGTGGGTTAAAGTAATGCTAGCAACAGAAGAATCACAGCAGAGATGTAATTGTGGCACAAAGAGCTGCCTTCAATCTGCCAAATGACAAACAAAGATACCTGCCTAGCAGTGACAGCAAATTGATGTTATATGCAAATATATATATATATCCAAAACCAAAGCAACCCTATATAGGTCTATTTTTGCACTCTCAAAACAGATCTGATGGAAAGCATGCTGGAGAAAACATTCTCTTGTCTAACTACAACTCATTTTCGGGTTTTGAGTACAATCAGAGCTTCTGCTGTTCTAAGGGAACTTTTGAGGTAGAGAGGCAGTAATACAGAGCCTTACCAACACTGCAGAAGTTTGTTTCTCTCTGTACTTCTTTTAGATGGCGTACATGCACTGACATTCTGCTTCAGAAGGTGTATGTTCCAAATGAAACTCTTTTACTGTCTAATGTGGATAGTACTTTTCATAGACATTATGTTAGTTCCTAAGCAACAACGAGACCCTTTTTGAAAGGTACAAGAACTAGCAAGTTATTTTTCCAAATCATGTCAGACTGCAATTAAAAGCCCAGAGCAGGACATGGTCCAAGATTTAATTTCAGATCATTATTCTTCTGAAAGAAAAATCCCAATTCAAATAATTATAGATTATTCGGGAAGCAGAAACCCTTATTGTACAGTCAAATTGGGCAGCACAGAGAGTACCTTGCCTCACACGTTCACATTGTATAAATAGCTACAAGAAAATAGTACGTACTGCCCACAAATAGGAGAGAACTCCTGAGCTGGATATGAGTTGACCACATCTTTGCTGAAATCACAACACCAAAAGCCCACTGTAGAAGCTCCAAATGGCTCCTCCATGACATCTACATGCTAGGTGTGATGGAACTTCCCCGCCACACCAATCCTCCACCTACTGACTCAAACCCTAGAAATGGCTGAAAAAGGTAACTATAGGCAGTGCATATTTTAGCATACTTGTACTTCTGCTGTTGTGAAAAAGAATTGATGGACTTTCAAGGAAACAAGACAACTGTCTGTATCAAGGTTTGTCCATGACATGTATGTAGTACATTCAGTAATATCTACCTACTTTGGATTAATTCTTCAAAAGGAACGTAACTGAGGAACAAAAAAGGTGCATTCATTTTTGTGGTTCTTAGAAGAAGTTCTACACAAAGGTGACCACTTTTAAAATAGTATTACAAATGACTTCTTATTCTACAGCTCAGATGTTAATTTATTATTTCACAATAAAGTCCACCATTTGAAGGCAGTGTTGAAATAGTCATATGAACTTCAGCGTGACATCTATTAAAGGAATCTGATGTGCAGTCAGAGACAGCTCTCATCCTATTTTAAGTGCTTTAGTCCCTGTCCAGCAAAGATACTCACATGTTTAAAAAAAGCAAATACAACTATTTTATTTGTCAAAAAGTTCTGTGTTCCTTTTAGGCCACGCCAACATCAGAAAACACTATAGTCCAACAGAAGCAGTTATTACAAAAAGAAAAGTAATTGGTAGAGTTGGTCCATGCTACATACATTTCAAAAGGGTTCACTTTAGATCTAAGCACTTTATGCTATTTGAAATCCCACTTAAAGTTGGTATGCATGAGACACAGATCTTGAGTACACTGCCTGATTTATTTGCATCAAAGATGACCCCAGTTTGCAGGCTCTTAAGTTGCTCTGTAATAGGAAGGGAAGCGTAGCATGGTTTACTATCAAAGCAAACAGCTGAAATGAACTGAAACACCAGTGCAGAGAGACTTTGAGCCACCGTCCTGCTGACTGTTGCACACTGAGGAAAAATCTGCAAAACAAATACAAGCAAACCACTACAAGCAGTTATTTGCAAGAAAATTAAGTCTGAAGCTTTATAGTCTGTATGAAATTGTCAGTCTTAACTGGGTGTAAACTGACAACATCTAGAATCAGCTACTAGTAAGAGAGGGAGGCTACAGTGTTTTATGTGGAAAAATGAAGACTTACTAGAACTGCATAATCCAACAGTTATATTTGTGCAAAGTCGGTCTATTTAAAATTTCACTTATACAAACTGTTTAGTTAAACTTTAGTTAAACTGCTTCAGATGCTGTTACGGGGCACTCATATTTGGAGATTCATAACAAGCAGCAGATTCTTCCCTATATCCTTCCTGAAATACTGCTGAGGAAAGGATTCTAAGACTCAAGGATGGGTCTCCAACAGTTTTCTACTACTCTTATGAGCTCCTCAAAATTATCAGTAAATTTCAGCCACTGATTCTGTAAAATATTCTATATTCTATTTTTCTATGAACTACATGCACAGCTTGCCCTTCTATTAAACATAGCCATTAAGCATCAAGTTGCAGTTTTAAGAATGGGGATTAATACAGTTTTCACTTAGATACATGGAATTCTTTTCTGTGGAACCCTCTTATCACTCACTGAAACACCTTTTGCAGAGAAGAGTACATAACAGTACCCAGAATTTTCTCACAGTGTTTCAATCAAGTGTTAAAGATCCATGATCTATAGGTCCCCCTGCTGGCAGGTGCTTCACAGCTGCTAAGCTCTAAAATTACCTGTATGCATATCCAATTAATTTATGTCACAAAAGCATTTCCTTATGAGCTTCTTTCCCAACTCTCCCACTCTCTGACTTTAAAAGCTTCCTTCCATCCCCTTCCCCCTATATAAGCAACAATCAGAACCAACAAAACCCTCTTATCAGACACATACCTCACTCAGATGCAAGGAAAAGAAAACCACCCACAGAAGATTTCAAGATCAAATAGCCAAGAATAGTGAAAACTTCTTCCATGCACCTCAGCTGTGTTCCATTTCTGCTTATTGTATATCTATAAAGTTTACTTACTGAATTTTTAGTTTTTCTTGAGAGATTTTCTTCACAGAAAATGAGCATAAGCAGGACAAGTAGTTCAGCTGAAGTATTTGCAAAATGATTTTTCCATCGCCAAGCTGACTTTTCCAACAAAAAAATATTTAGAAATTCCAAACCTGGAAGTGTTCTTGGATCGTATTTATCAAAATGGGGCAAAGAATTTCTCAGTACAAGCAGTGTCAATTTCTTGTTTTAAATACTAAAGGAGCCCCATTTCCTAATGCTTTGTGTGCTTCAGGCAGGTTCCAGAGTACAAAATGGATCCAAATAAAAGACAGTACTTTCACTGCCTTTCATTTACATGGCAGTCAGGTGCAGGATATAAGAATGATAAATCTAACAGTAAAGTGCACACTGATGTAGCTATCATATCATAGAGGGGGAAAAAAAAAAAAGATAAGACTCACTAAAAAAACTTAAAACTGTAAAATGAAGTCAGATCCAGAGAGAAAGTAATAAAGAAATGAACTTATGTGCCTGAAGCATAGCCATATCTGTGTGCTGTAAGCTCAGTGAAAGGAACTGGATTAAATAAGACCACTCTATGATTCTATCTACACATACACATAAATAGCACTCAGTGCAATTCAAAGCTAGCATTTTCACTTGTATCATTATGGAAACATTACCATTAGCGTGTAGCAGTTTTTATTGGTGAAATTAAAATATTGTTATGTGATTTAAACAATTTTTCTGGTAACAAAATCCTTTTTCAGAACATGCGTGACAGCTGGATGCATACAGGATATGTACATATCACAAGAGGGGTACTGCTAGCTAGAAATTGTGTGCACTTTTCCGTCACCTGGCATACCATGTCTTGGTCAGTGTGGACCACAAAGACTTTCATAGCAATTACCCAGAATACAGGAACATTACATACACCTGCAAGGTTTTGAGCCACTGCTGCTCCCCTCTTCAGCATGGTTTGGTCTGTACTGTAAACATTTTGCCTGAAAACATCAATTTCTCACTGTCTAGAAAGCACCTATCACTTATTTGGCATAGTTTAATATGATGATAGCACCCGAAGTTACAACAATGTTAGCTGTTCTTTCATCTGCGAGACCAAATCATGAGATAAAAGAAAGAACACTTGCTGAAAGTAAACCCAACAAAAAGCTTCCTATTAAGGAACAACATCGCTGGTGGGAGGAACAAAGAAAACTTTTTCCTTTTTCTTGTTAGAGCAGAATTAAGAAAATGTTTTGCCTTATTACAGAGCAGATGTAAGCTGAATCTCTCTGTGGTTATGCAAGATTGATTTTCTCACTCATATCATCACATCCTCCTCCTTGTATGTTATGATTTAAAATCAAAAATTGGCAAAACATTTTCAAAGAATCCTTCTGCTCCTGCTGTACATCCCAGAGCTGTCCACCTGCTTGCTTTTCCATGCTGCTCAAAGTGTTGGCTACAACCTGAAGGACCAGATAATCCATGGTCATGTTTGTTACAGCAGAAACTAATTTTCTCAAAGTGTTCACCAACAGAATTGCCATAAAGAAACACAATACTTTGTACTCCACTCAATGGTTGACTATAATATATATATTATAGTATATATATATATGTATATGTATATATATATATATAGTACTATATATTATATATATACATATACAACTATATATTATATATATACATATACATATATATATATACTATAATATATATATTATAGTCAACCTTTGAGTGGAGTACAGAAAGCATTTCCAGAAAGCTTTCTGGAAATTAAGGACTAACACTACAGACATGCAGGAAGGAAGGAGGCTATGAAACAGAGATAAAAGTCCATGGGTGAACTCATTCAATGCTTCCACGTGTGCTGAGAGTTTAATTTCTTGTGTTTTGGTTAGCAATTTGCAAGGAGTAACCCTCAGTACTGGCCAACAAAGCCAATGCTGGAGATGAAAGGTTTGACAGCCAAAGCATCCAAAAGTGTGCTTTCATATCAAGGTCAGAGAAGCTTTGTTATTTTCCAGCCAAAGAGAGTATCTGCTGCATGTCTCTTTCAACTTGTGACGTAGCCTGTCCTGGCAAGCAGTCCAGGTCAGTCTCATTATAAAACACAGCTACCTCAGAGGTAATTTGCTCATTTACAGGGCCTCCAGCAGGTTGAAAGGTACCGAGCAGATCTGAATAGAGCTTTGAGCTCTAAAAAAAAACTCTGCCTCTTTTCTTTCCCCTTCTTTATCTCCCTCCCTCCCTCCCTCTCTCTCTCTCTCTAAAGCAAAGCAGAATCATTTGGAAAAGATGATACCAGAAACTTTGAATCCACTGAACTACTTCACCAGCCTGCTACCAGACTTGATGCCAGCTGCCACAGTGCCTATCATCATTGTCATCTGCCTTCTGTTTCTAATATGGAACCACGAAGAAACATCATCAATTCCAGGTAAGGTAACTCCATGATATCGCCTAACAGCTGCCAAAGTATTTCTAGAGTTTTTCAAATTTAAATGAGAAGGGAATGCTGAATAATAATTGCACACAGCAAATAATAACACAGACATTAAAGTAACTGATGAAAGAAATCAGGCTCTATTTAACCTTACCACTTCCCTAACAAATCTGACCTAGCCATATAAATACATCATTTTGTTTTGCTTCTGTTGTGTATATGCTAAAAAGATACAATGTCATCTGACAAATTCTATATGTTCATATTTTCATGTGCATTATAAATTCCTACTTTTTATGTGTCGCATGCTTAAAGCTCACTGAATTATCTGCACTAGAAGCAAGAAGTACTATCTGGCAAATTACTTAGATTTTAGCAGATTTTTGTCTTTTACAGGCATTGTAGAGGCAAGGTATGCATCCTGTGAAGAAGAAAATCCTCCTTTAAAAATGATTCAATAGCCATGCTAATTCTGTAATGCTCTCTCCTTTTTGTTGTAAGGACATTCAGTGCTGAGTTACTGTAGGTTCTAGCTGATAACTTTAAGTGCTTATGAATCCTTTCTTAGCTCCTATTTCAGCATGTTGTTTTCAAAAATGTACAGCACTAAAATACTCTTTCCTCTAAATATCTATTTTCTCACTCTAGTATTATTGACTAAGACAAATATAATTACATTAAGAGAGATTAAAAAAATTATACTTAATTACATAACAAGGATATTCAACTTTATAGGTGCTATTGCCAAGATCACTCAAATGATTCATTAGAATCACAAATAAGTTGAGCATTTGTTCTACACCACTTCTTTCTGGTGTCTAGCCATTGTTCATCTGGTTGTAAGCAATCTCAAAGCAATGGTTTGAAGTCACATAAAGAAATACTGAACTTTATTTGCTGTATTCACACTGAATGGCTTGTAGGTTTTCAGAGATAATAAATCAGATTCCAGCAGTGTAGGTGCAAGTTTCTGTAAGACAAAACTTCACAAAGGGATTTTATGTCGCTTGCCCAGTGCAAACCTTGACCATAATGCAAAAAGGGCAGTCTCCAAAGGGGTGATTTTTGGTGACATATTCTTGTCTGTGAACGCTGACAAGAGAAAACTTGCCTTATTTTTCCCTCAGGACCAGGATACTGCATGGGAATTGGGCCCCTCATTTCACATGGGAGATTTCTCTGGATGGGAGTAGGTAACGCCTGCAACTACTACAACAAGACATACGGAGAATTCGTGAGAGTTTGGATCAGCGGTGAAGAAACATTTATAATTAGCAAGTAAACCTTATTTTCTATCTTCAAGAAAATGAAAAATTTGTTTCATAGATTTACAACGTTTTTCCTACTTTCTGAGGTAGAATTGAAGTAATTGCTTTACAAAATTGTCATAACATAATCCTCTTATTTCCTATTGTTCACAGACCTTTTTCCAATCTTTTGTTTCTTTAGAGACTCGATTATTGAGGTCTCTACTAAAGACTACCACTGGATGGAGTCTCATTTTCTAAGTGGAAAAGAACATAAAGAATTATGACCCAATCCTAAAAGATACTTACAAGTTACTATTCCATTTAATATTGGGATGACACATTTCACATGAATGCTGACTGATTGACTGCCACACAGCTTTAAGCCTAATTTTAGTTTCCCGTGTTAAGACTCTCCTTAAAATGAGAACAATTCTTGAAGATTATGGCTCTGATTCAGCAAAGTAATTAAGTGAAAGCAGCATTACAGGATCATGAGTAATTCCACTCCAATTACTGAGATTACTCCTAGAATTCAATTACACACAGTACTAAAAAAAAAAAAAAAAAAAAAAAAGCAGTAAAAAAAAAACAGTAGTAAAAGATTTACTATGCATAATTAATTAAAAAAATATTAGCAATATCAATCAATGCATATTCAGCTCTCATTATGTAAAGTTTTATGAAAGACAATGCAGAGAGGACAACTCTAACAGGATTTCTCAGGAGTGCTGCTAAGAAACAAAAGCTATAGATGCATCAGACATTACAGGCCATACATCACCGTTCTTCAGGCATCTTCTGCTTAAAAGCACTGACATCACATGGAGAACTAATATCTAACTTTAAAAACAAAAAAACAAACAAACAAAAAAAATCGCTTTTTTATGGAGTGCTTCATAAATTCACTCCAAAACCAAACAATATTCCAACTTCTGTAAGTGTACACTCCTCCTTAGTCTGTATTTTTTACTTGTATCACATAACATATAATCTTTACAGCACTGCTTTACTTCTTTTTGGTTAGCTTCCATTTCATCAGATTTTCATCATGTTGGCATTGCTAAAATGCTATCTCCCTCTAAAGGAAATATCTCAAAGCAATAGGGTTAGTCACAACCTGTTGGCCAACATATGTGAAAACAAACCTTGTTAACTGTAAAAACAGAAGAACGGATGTACTGGATTCACCTATATTTCTATTTAGGAACATTCATCCTACATACTTGGCTTTAGAAAATTTTCAATTTAATATACTTTTGTATGAATAATTCCTCTTGATAATATTATGATGCCGCATAACCAAAAGTTCCAACTACATTTAGGCTTTCTGTGCATGTTCAGGAATGGCCAAATAGCTACAGAATCATAGTTGAAGTTTAACATGCATCATGATGAAGTTATCACTGTCTGGGTAATTTTATTCATCACAGAGAAACTGATGCCTCACAACAAATACTAAATGCATCGAAAAAAACAGAATTTGCAATCTTTAATGCCCTTGAATGAAAGTAGTAATCATACTCCCTTAAATCTGCCATATTACTGCCTTTTTCTTACTCAAGGAAGTAATAGATATCAGAATTGGAGTCAGTTGGAGTTAAGCTGTTCACGGCAAACCCCTACATACGAATTAGAAGGGTAGATGAATAGATAGATTGATTGACTAACAGACAGAGATACACCATTCTTCCCAAAATATTGGACAAGGACTACAGAAATTGGTAGAATACAATGGATGGTACTTCTGGAAATGCAGACAATCAACTGCAGTGAACGTTACCATAAAAGGAATAGAAATGTACATGGATGTAAAACACATCTTCTTCAGTTCTGCTGCTTCATTTATTCACGGTGTGTTATTCCTCATGTTTTTGCTCAATATATAACCTGCAGTTTTCTAGGGCAGTGTTACTTAGCCTCTGTTATGAGCATTTGAGGGTCTTAGCAAGTCCCCTGTAGTGATTTTAAAAAGCACGCATTAGCTGTTAGTAGGATTGAGTTATGTATGTCCATCAAAAATACGTTAAGGAAAAATAAATCAAATATCAAATTTAAAAGAAATCGATTTAAAACTACTGATCTAATGTTAGAAGAAGAATTTCACTATATGAGAATGTACAAATCTGTCACTATTTTACATAATTTGCTAAAACATCTGATACTGGTTATTGCCTGAGTATACGTACAGATCCCTATCAGAAGTACAAGTTATAAGAGTACAAACACTATTTACATTAAAATCTCTTGGTGACCTTTGTGTTTTAACTGAAACTGTATCAGAAACTGTATTTTAACTGGTTTAAATACAGATAGAATACATTGATGCTCTAATAAAAATTCTGAAGCCATTCAATCATTTTTTTAATTATGTAATAGGAGCAACATTTAATGTCAAGAATAAACTAAGAATGCAAGTCAGCCCTTCTGAGAGTATCAGAAAAACATTCTGTGTATAATCTTTGAAATTGCATTTTATTCTTTTCTCCCCACTTCTCTTTCTTAGATCCTCAAGCGTATTCCACGTAATGAAACACTGGAATTACGTTTCTCGATTTGGGAGCAAGCTTGGATTACAATGCATTGGCATGTATGAAAATGGGATTATATTTAATAACAACCCGGCACACTGGAAGGAAATCCGACCCTTCTTCACCAAAGGTAGGTCAGTGCGCATTAACACACCGTGCCACTCTATCACATGGTCTGTTTCTTTCTGAAATGTTGTGTGTCCAGTGCATAATTAAACTAGAGGGAACAGTTCTCTGTTTATGATCTCAAAACACTTTTTCACACACGTTCTTTCACATTTACTGTGCTTGTTATGGTATTTGAAAAGAAAAAAAAAAATAATGCCCACAAATCAAGTGTAAAAATAATTGAAATTACTTGTAATTTCAATTACAAGTATTCACAATTATTCCAATATTCCAATATTCACATGAGCTCAGCTAGCACTTCCATAAATGTAGTTAGCAGATTCTGTCCACGTTTCTGTCCATACTTCCTATGATATCCAGGCCTTTCGTACTTGATTTTGAAATTGAAAACTATCAGCTGCTCTTTGCTGGCTGAAGACAGCAGGAAAAAATAATATCTTTCCTACATATTCCTAGAAGTACTAGCTCTCTCGATTTATGAGCCAGACAGCCTCTCTTCTCAATTGCAAATGTACAACCCCTCTCCACATGTATTTGATCAAATAACGTACTTCAGGCAATTACAGAAGTTCTTACATGGAAAAGTAATTTAATTAGAGTACCTGGGGCACTCAGCGCTGAGTTCATTCCAGCTAAAGCTCGTCATAAAATCCCACTGAATTACACAGCAGAAGAACGTTTGGTTTCTTGAAATGAAAAGACAGAAAATATCCCTCATGACATTATCTCCAGCATCCACAGCTGAACAGACTAATATAGGGTAATGCAGAGTGTTCTACTAGAGCAAGCTTCAATATGTCCACAGCAGCACCATAGGTTGCCAGCAGCTTACTGCAGAGCTTCTGTGCTGTTTACCCAGGAGATGCATTCCCAGAAAAGCTGGTTGTCCTCCCTATGAGCTCCCAAACTAACATCCCTGCTCAGCGTACTTGTGAGCGAGACAGGCTGCCCACAGTGCCTCTACAGAGGATATTTACCTCCTGCACCAAAAAGCAGCACAAATAGTGCCAAACGCCTAACATGGCGTGAACCAACACTAAACACAAAGTGGACGGATGCAAATGAAGTTTGGTCTTTGTGTTTCTTGCCATTCTAACTAAAAATGCAGAATGATTTTATTCCAGCCACTTAGGCTACGTTTTTTTGAAAACTTTTTACTAACATCGTAATTGCTAGCAAATTAGCAATAAAGTATAAAATTTAATGAAGCTTTTGATCATCTTGCATCTTTGTATTTACAGCCCTGTCTGGTCCCGGTCTTGTGCGCATGATAGCCATTTGTGTTGAATCAACAATTGTTCACCTGGACAAACTAGAAGAAGTGACCACTGAAGTAGGAAACGTCAATGTGTTGAACCTCATGAGACGGATCATGCTTGACACATCTAACAAGCTCTTTTTAGGGGTCCCTTTGGATGGTACCAACAGCTTTATTTTATACTTCATGTGCATAAACAAGAAATGTTTGTTGACATCACTTAGAGTTATTGTTTCAGAAAACAGAACAAGGACACACTATTACATCCCTAAATGATTTGTTGAAATTGGTAAATAATTCTAATCATGAGAATATTTTTTGGATCAAATATATATATATATATATGTGTGTGTATATATATATATATGTATATATATATATATGTATATATACATATATATATATATACACACACAAAGCTTTTCACATCTAAAGAAGTTTTTATGCTTCAATCCCAACATTATCGCCATGTAAGAATCAAAAACCTTCCCACCAAATGAAATTATAGCAATGAAAATTAACCCAATCTTCTCTCTGATTCTTTCACCCTCAAGTCCATTTGACCAAAATAATATTACCATGATACGTAAATTTACACATTTCAACACACTGCAAGAGAGTTCTGCTTCTGTTCTCCCATGGGAGAACATCTCTAGTTGACACACCATCTCCTTTTCCCTACCTACCAAGAGTTTCTACAAAGAAATGTACCTCATCTACAATGTTCTACAATCCTAACAGCATCTACTAAAAAATGTTTATCCTGTCAACTTAGCAGGAGCAGGGCCTCCTTATTATTTTCCCTGAAGCATTTCTGCTGTTTGACTATTGAAGTTTAGATTTTATACTGCTGTTTATTTACATCTATTTTCAGAAAGTGCCATTGTTCTTAAGATTCAGAACTACTTTGATGCTTGGCAAGCTCTTCTATTAAAGCCCGACATATTTTTTAAGATTTCTTGGCTTTGCAAGAAGTATGAAGAGGCAGCGTAAGTATCAACAATTTCTACAGATTTGCCTAAGATTCTTACTTTCTAGAAAGATCTTTCTTCAAATCTTTCTCTTAGAATGTAAATTGTAAAAATTTCAATGGTGACTGACTGAAGGCCACTTTCTACAAACCCAGGAAAGAAAAATGCTATGAAGAGGCTGATCTCAGGGGCCATTTAAAGTCCTTGTCTACACAGCTCTAATTTTCTTACCAAAATAATTCCATAATCCCTCCATCTAATTCTCCTTTGGCAATAGGTGAATGGTTGGACTGGGTGATCTTTTAGAATCACCAAGGTTGGAAAAGACCTATGATCCTATGATTCTACTTACTGGTGTCTGCAATGTGCATTTTTTTGGAGGAGTGGCTGAGTTTTGAGCTAAAACTTGGTGTTTAGCATGACAGTGCATTTCAACATTTTTTTCTTTAAGTAAGGAATAAATAGGTTTTGCCACCTTCCTGTTTGTAAAAGTACAAACTTCCTCTTCTGTCTTGATGCTCTAATTTGCTGTTTTATACTGTATATAAAAAGAAGCTTACCAAGCTTGAATTTTAAGTGTATTTACCCCCCTATAAGCACAGTCTTTCTACAAGAACGTGGCCTTCAAATCTGTAACTAATTGAAAATGCAAAATAAAAGCTATTCAATGTCATTTTTCCAAAATCAAAATGCATACTGTTGACAGTATGTCTCATCATATAATTACCATGTAGCCATTCTAAAGAATACTGAAATTCTATCCTTAGATGTTTTCATGGGTATAACCTTCATGTTTCTGAACATTATCTATACTTAATCATACACTAAAAGGCTTCAAATATTAATATATTGGATTTTATCCACTTTCAGCAAAGATTTGAAAGGAGCAATGGAAATCTTAATAGAACAGAAACGACAAAAGCTTTCCTCTGTTGAAAAGTTGGATGAGCACATGGATTTTGCATCCCAGCTGATTTTTGCACAGGTATTGGCAATATACTAAAATTTTGCCAACTTTGATTTTTCTGTCCATTTTCTTTCAATAGCAATAGAGAATTTACAATTTAGAGATCACATATCAAATTCAGATCATCAAGAAGGGATACAAGTTAGTCAGTTTGAAGGAGTCTCTCAATCAGCTGGCTTAAACAGCATCCTGGTTATTCACACCTTAAACGGCATCCTGAAAACCATTGAGTGAAGAGCACCCAGGGATATGCTCTCTCTTTGACCCCCATGTTTTATCTTGCTGCATTGCCTTTTACTTGCAAAGGCCCCAAGTACTGTGTAAATCCTATCTTGCATAATCTCTGACAGCTCACATACTGTGTGGGGAAAGGTAATAAATCAGTAAGAATCTGAGATAAGAACAAAGCCTCACTTTTTTGTAAAATCATACGCACCTATTAAAACATATATTTATATCAAAAGAAAAAAAGAATCCTTCTTAAAAGATAAGGGATGAGACTTGTGAAAATCAAGATCTCGATTTTCATTTAAATGTATTCTAGGTCCATTCCATACTACTGCTATGGGATATTTGGCATCAGGTTGGCAGTCAACATTTTCCCCAATTTTTTCCCCAATTTTTCTAGAACAGAGGCGATCTGACTGCTGAGAACGTGAACCAGTGTGTGCTGGAGATGATGATCGCTGCTCCTGACACTCTGTCTGTGACTCTCTTCTTTATGCTAATACTGATTGCAGAGCACCCCACAGTGGAGGAGATGATGATGAGAGAGATTGAAACTGTTATGGGTAAGTAGGGGTTGCAAAGTCAGTGGTGCAGGAATATAATTTTGCTTGTGCAGTGATCTAGTTTCTCACTCAACGTCTGAAAATTCTAAGGATTTTCTTCTAACATAATTGTTTGCTCTAACGTATACGAGCTACCACTTTATGTGGACAAATTTATTCAAGATCAAGAGAAAGATGAACCATTTTTAAGATAAATTCTATCAGGATTCATCAGAATTGACAATTCTGAGAAAAAAATACTTATCCCATAAAAACAGCAGTACAAATCACCTCAGAAGTTCCAATGAAATTATTTTCAATTTACCTTGCAATAGTAAAAGGGGACACTCATTTCAAATACTTCTAAACATCAATATTTCTCTCTCACAGAACCGAAGTTTCACTATGACCGCAGAACGGTAACGTTAAAGAAAACTACAATTGTTATATCATTCTGCTGTCATCCATTTTGATCTCAAACTGGTCTCCTCTTTAAATACTAATGATGAACTACTCAAAACAATCAAAATATTTTAAGGTTGTATTCTCCCTTTCTCTAGCCTTCATTCAAAGTTTGAACTCCACCAAACTACATAGAAACTAACTTCATCCAATCCTGTGGTCAGTTAAGCACTGGCAAGCATATTAAAAAATCCTTTCCTCTTTCTCTAAGGTACTTTCAGTCTCAAATACAAAGGAAGGGCTATGATGTTACCTCAAACTTCTTGTCATTGTTTCAGCCTCTTTTTCCTACTTGAGTTAGGAGACTGCCTTTCCCTTTGTCTTCTTATAGAAATTTTTCTGAATGATCCAAAAGTGTTACAACTGAAGGAAATCCAGGAATATCTGGGAAACCCAAAGAGTGAGCCTTCTTGTCACTTTACCCGGCTCCTGCAAACACTTTGAATCCTGTTCAGCATAACAGCAGCAAAATCTTCCACCACAACATAGTACAAAGGGTTTTTCTTACTGTACTTGGAATACAGTATCAGAGGTTAGCCTCATATTCATCACTACGTACAACTGCTATAAAATCCTTATACATCAGAGTACAACTATCTTGAAGTCCACTAAAACAAACTGTGCTTTGCCAGTGAAGACTGAGGCAAAATGTGTTGAGTACCTCAGCCTTCTCCTTGTCCTGTATTGCTCACTAGGTGGGGGGTGGGTTTCCAAATGGAAAGGATACATGAAATTACACAGAAGCTGATGGGTACTTCCTGCCATTTCAGGAACTGAAAATCTTCCCAAAATATTTTGGAATTTGTATGATGCATCTAATAAATTCATAACCAACTGCTTCACCATTTGTTTTATTCCTGAAGGTGACAGAGATGTACAGAGTGATGACATGCCAAACCTCAAAATTGTGGAGAATTTTATTTATGAGAGTATGAGATACCAGCCAGTTGTGGACTTAATCATGAGAAAAGCTTTGCAAGATGATGTAATTGATGGCTATCCTGTGAAAAAGGGGACAAACATTATTCTTAACATTGGACGTATGCACAAGCTTGAATTCTTCCCAAAACCGAATGAGTTTTCTCTTGAAAACTTTGAGAAGAATGTAAGTTTTCCACCTTATTTCCTACAGGATATTGGATATTATTTGTTGACAATGTATGTTCCTCCTATTTTGATCAAGACCTTTGTGACCAAGGCTGTTTTCCCTGTGACTAACTGCCTATCTAGCCAGGTGTACATCCTGCTTATTACTATTGTTTTTATTAGAGCTAGGTGGGCATTTTCCCATCGAAGTGTCTTATCATTCAAAAATAACATCATTGAAAACAAGAATTTTTGCAGGCATCTCAATTTAAAAATGCCACTGAAGACTGTCTAAGACACACACCTTTACCACCATCTCTGACGCTAGGCAAAATAGAGAGGCTTTAGGGAGCTACAGCCATGCAAGCAGTACATAAAGATCTGAGGCAGTGCAGGGAATCTCTGGTGAAGTGAAGCAGCACAGTAATTCCCAAGAGACAGACTCTGGCACCCATTTTATGTATTAATAAATACAAACAAACATTAAGTAAAAATACTCATCTTTTATAGACTGAATTGGCAATCCTAAATTGTAATCAGTTCAGTAATGCAAATGCTGGGTAATACTGTCCCAGTGCAACACACCATTTAATCTAAGTTTCACTCCAACTCCCAAAAGAATTTTTTCTATTTGTAACCCCCTACTACTGTAAATTATTCTTGAGATTCTTTTCATTCAGAACTTTGTTCTTCTGATTACTGATCAAATGAATTGTCTACCAAAAATATACTTGTTCAGCAGTAATCATATGGAGAAATTAGAAGTGCACTGAAAAAAGACAGACCAGTTCCATGGCAAATTTGACTCCTTGTTTTTGACTGTTAACCAGTGCAGGTGGAAATGAAAGATGCTGCTATCCAAGAAAGAGAGGACACAAAATATGAAATATTAAGTGCTAGCTAGCACAGCTAGGAGGCTGTTAGCTACATCTCTAGAACAAACAGCCAGCCATGCAAGAATGGAAGGCATTACCAATTTCCCTGTTAAGGGAATCTCAGCTGTGCAATGTTAGCCTTTTTTCACATATGAACAGATTTTCATGGTATATAAGCATCCTCTTTATATGGTCTAGTGGCCTGTCAGTTATAAAAGTCGTATGGGGCTAAAGCTAAAGGGTTAATCCTTTCTACAACTGAATAACAAATCTGAATTCATTTTACTACCAGGCAAAACTTTTTTTTCCCTAAGATGTTAGAAGATGCACACAGAGGTGCTCACAACAAGAAACTTCAGTTCTAAAGAAATAAAGAGAAGAGCCACTGTGATACTTCAGAAATAGTAAAACACATGAAGACAATTAAGAAATGAGGGAGAAAAGGTTATGTATGCTCAAGCCAGATACATGTAGAAAAATCAAAGATAGAGTAACTGATCAAGTTTACTGAACTACTCAATGTAATTCCATTTTGCCACCCATTGTTTTCATTCTAGACATTTCTACAAAAATGGATTTCTTGCTTATTTTATAAGCACACTTAGCTTCTAAAAATATTTCCCCTTGACCAAATGTTTAGCCACATATTTTCTAACTGATTTGATGTATGATGTTTGCCACATAATTATTCTAGCAAGCACAATTCTCTCACAGTTCTCTAAGCAAGTAACAATCCACACCATTATTTATAAGATGACATTGTTAGAATCTAAATATTTTTCCATTTTCACAGGCTGCGTGCTTGCCATTGAGCTATACTGCCAGCTGCTGCCCTTGCTTTGTATTATAAGCATTTGTATTTATCTATCGTTTTTGAAAAAGTATATATCTCAGTTTATTTGAAATGATTTGAACAGGTAAAAAATGAGGGGAAAGGATAATTTCTCTAGAAAATTTAACATGAAGCATCCTTCTGTATTCTAATTCTGGATTCAAAAGGAAATCAAAAGCACACAGCTAACATTCTTTTTAATACATTAATGAAGAAAAAAATTACCTAATTGCTTTTCTTTATTCATACCAAGTGCCTTGGTACATCATAAGCAGTAACATTCATGTTTCAGGGGACTGTTTGGATAGTTGATCTATTCAGTGTTGACAAAGGTAGGAGAAGTTTTCTATGCATTCTTCAGCAGTTCTGGAAATCTTACATTTCACATTTTAGTTGATAGAACAAGAGATAATCATTTTATAAATATTAAAAAAAAAAGATTTTCAACATTGCATTTTATGAGAAAATTGCTCATTTCTCAGAATCACATTTTGAAAACGTTCAGAAGTTTTTAAATGTACTTTAGCACATATTAAAGTGAAACCTTCACTCTATTCACAGCCTGTGATAAAATCCCTGTAGTTCTCAGGGGACAAGCAAAATGAAACACGTGGCAGAATTTAACTGCTTCAACTTTACCTTTCCTGCTACCTTTGCATTCGAAAAGGCACAGTTATTTCCTGTATTTATTTCCATGTTTTGGCCTGACTTGTGTGGGAAGACCATTCAGTAACAGCAGCAGCAGTGTGAAGTCAAGACATAGCTTAGAAATAAGGAAGGAAGCAATTTTCCTTAAAAGATTCTTTCCATGCTTCTTCCCTATCCACACTACAGATTTCCAGCATTTTTCTACCTGATTTTATCAAGAAAATTTTGCCTTAAAGTTTATTCCTCATGTTATTCTGCACAGGTTCCATCACGCTATTTCCAGCCATTTGGATTTGGCCCCCGGGGCTGTGTAGGAAAGTTTATTGCCATGGTAATGATGAAAGCAATTCTGGTGACTCTTCTGAGACGGTGCAGAGTGCAGACAATGAAAGGAAGTGGACTTAACAACATCCAGAAAAACAATGACTTATCCATGCACCCAATAGAAAGGCAGCCTCTGCTGGAGATGGTTTTTACACCAAGAAGCCCAGACAAGAATCACAGTGATTAAAGGGGATCAGCATTAACATTACAGGGTGTTCTCAGCCACTTTAAGAAATGCTCTTCATTCCCAGGTAAAGATGTAACATAAAACATTTTGTTGCAACTAAACCACTACACCAAGCATCCACTTATTTGCCTGCACAACACAACGTGTTCTGGCCATAAATTCCACTGCAATGCAATAAGTCCAAATTCTCAAAACAGTCCTGTTGTCAGGTGATGCCACCCTATACACAGGATTCCTGACTACTTTTTAAACCATCAAGTTCAGATGAAGTTCAGCCCTGCTTTTCAAACGGTGCAAGGTCAGACATTTGAGGGTCAAAATCACCTGCCTGTTCGTGCTAAATTCTAGGACTCATCCTGGAATTTCGTTTCATCCTCCCACCCCTCCAGTTGGACATAGCAGTACTTGGTGTGAAAGTTCTAATCATCTGTTTTTGAAAACATCTGAAGAATGCTAAATTTGACTTCAAGACTATGAAATGATTTAAAATACAGAAAGCTATCATGCTTAAAAAAAAATACATGTACTAATGTAACTACAGTAGTAGTAGTATGGTACTAATAATGATTTCCTCCAGCCTCAGGTTTAGACTTGGTCCTTTACAGCAGAGCTACGTAACTACCCAAGTTTCTTGCTGCAAATGGAAAATATATGGAAATTTGTAGAGTATAGTTAGATATTTGTTGGCATCTCTACTAGCCTAATGATGATTCTCTTCCTTGGTCAAAAAGAAAAAGATTTTCTGGGTTTACTGCCAGCATTCTCTGGCAAAGATTTTCCATTTTCGGTAAGCTTCAGTGTCCTTACCACATAAACTAAAGAAAGAGGCTTTCAGGATAAAGTGCCTTGATAAAACTAACTAAGGAACAAAAAGTTTATGTTCAGCTTTTCCTCCAAAGTCATTTAAACATTTTATTTTTCTGTTTATAGTTTATATACTTGTTTAGAAAACTTAATTATGTTAATTAATCTGGTCCTTTGGATCACTGCTCTCAGGTGCAGGTCCAGCAGACTAAGATTTATTCAAGTAGCATGCAAAAACTACTCACAACCAATAAATAACTGTTTGTTCCAGACAAGGGTAATGAATTAGGCCAGAATGGAATTGTTGATGGATAAGAGCTGCACATTTAGGTCAAAACAGCATAGAAGTGGTCTACAGGAATTTGAAAACATATACATCAGACTTGAAAGAAGAATGATTTATTGCAGCTAGGTTACTTTCATACCTTCTCCATAGGATTGGCACAGTGCCCAAAAGCGACACCAGAAACGCGCAGTCTCTTACAGCCTGTGAATACAGACAAATCTGTGCATCTGAAGATGCACATAAGTAGAATTTCCATCTTTTTAGTCATTAAGAGGCAAAGTGACGTGAACATTTTGAATATCCCATATAACCTCATTCTATATCCTTTGTAGCTTTTAAACTAAGAAATTGAGTCAGCTGGGGAAAAGAAAAGAATCCACTGAACCTTATTTTGCTTGGGAATAACCTATAATTTTACACATTGTGCATCTTCATTTATTTCACACACCAACATTTTGAACAGGGATCATTTACTCTGTGGTTTCTATCTCAGTTATAGGTTCAGAATAAATTTATTCTCAAGGTTGAAAATAATAAACTCCTTAAACAACTTTTATCACTAAAATTTTAAAACAATTACATGAAATCATGTAGATAGTTGAAAAATGCACTCTGCTCTGATTTCTTTAATATATACTGTTAAATTTAAAGGCTGGAATTTCAGACATGTGATTACTGTTATTATTCTATGAAAGAAAAGCAGTTTCATTTTTTACTTTTTGTCAGCAAAGGATGCAGAATTATTTTGCATTGTAATTCAGGTGCACTCTTTCTCATATGCTTTGCAGATAGTGATTCTGGTCCTCAAGTTTCTGTAGTACTTATTTTTGCCCGTATTTTGACAATGGGCCCATTAGTTAACCTGAGCTGCTACATAACCTGAGCCCAGTTCTCCATATCTCTTTTATGACTGTCATACAGTGGTCTATTTGCATGAATATTTGCATGACGAGGCCTATTTCACCACATCTTTGAGAATGGTAATTGATGAAACAGCATTTCAAAGCTTGCCATGTGGATATAAACAATTTAAATCTTCTAGATGCATATATGCCATTGTATATAACTAATTTTAAACGGTGTTTTATTACCAGATACTGTAAAAGCGTAGGTGACCTTTACAGCTGTATCAAATCTATTAAGTGACTTTTCCATTGGCGTTCAGTTTATTAACACAGATCAAACCTGAAGACTGTTTAATACATCACTATGAATATGGGCTGCTCAGAGCACATAGATGTAATACATTGTTAGAAAATAAGTGATCATCAAATAAAGTCTGTATGCACAAAAACATGCTTTTAATTATGTTTCATCATGTTTTCCTAATCTAAATACAAAATAGATGACAAAAAGGTTTAAATGTATGAATGTGTATGAAATCAAACTGATATTAAAATAATATTAGAATACTAGATACAGGGAGCAAATGGCATACACTAGAACTCATGAGAACTCTCCAATGCTCTTCAAAAAATCTATTCATTTTCAAACACCATGAGACACTCTCAAAAATATTTATCCCGGAATTTTACAAGCGCTAGGAGTGAAAATGAATTTAAACAGGAATAAACAATTGTCAATTTATTAGATTGTAAACTCTTTGTATTTTCTAACACAGCTGAGTTAATACATCATTAAATTCATTTTTAACTTCAAAATAAAAATCCCAATTTAAACAGATTGTATTATTGTCGGATAAAGCAAAGCAATGAAAAAAGAGCCAAATCTGCTCTGATCCATGGATCACAAATGGATCATAAATCCTGCTCTATGACTGAAAGCTGCTGTGATAGACTAGTTTTCAAGTGAGTTACCCTCAGTTTGCTAAGAATGCTAGAGCTCAAAATCTCTGTCTACCATTATTCTAAACTTTAATACAAAAAAAAAAAAAAAAAAAGCCTGCTTTTATAAGTCCAGTGTTTTCAAACACAGAACTTGAACCTTATAATGTAAGCAAGATCTCAACAATGCTACACCAACCCAGAAATAATAAAATTACAATGCATCAGTGGGTGAAAAAAAAGAACTTACCTTTTCAGAAGTATATTTTGTGAACAACTAGCCACACTTAAATAAAACTACTGCTTTCATAAGGTGAGATGATATTATGCTATTCATATTCATCTATCATTTCATCAGATATTGATAACTTTAGCAAGGTACAAATACAATTAAAGGATCTACAAGTCAAGATTGCACTGCTAGCAGGGTCCAGCAGATGGCACACACAAAATTTATTTGTGCACCTAGAGCAACTTCACCTGTTAGCAAAGTCCCTCTTGACCTACAAAAGCTAAAAGAGCCAGACTTCCACCATCGTAATTACTAAATACTGTTAGAGATGGAGTCACTCCAAAGTCACTGAAAATGTATAGCTGGAGACAAATCTAACCACCAATGGACAGACCTTACTAGCATTATTCTGACTGGTACCGGCGTTAGAAAATTATCTTCACATACTGAAACTGTTCTCCTAGTCTACCGAGTGGAATCTATATATAAATATATATACATATTATTTGGCATCGAGGTTGATAGAACCTTAGTAAGTCCCAAAATGATTTCTGAAAAATTGTGAAGGTCTGTTGGGATTTTAAGTATAATTCATCTAAACTTCATTATTTTGATGTCTTTACACTACCTCTCTTTCCATCAATTTGACATTTTTATATGCTATTTTACTCCGTTGCTTGGTTAATTTAATTTAGTGTGTCTATGGCATTCTTCCACAGCTCATAGTATAACAGGAATCTGTAATGAAATATCAGTTATTGAAGGAAGTTGATTTTTGTGTATTAAGTGATCCTTCAATGAATAATTCAAGTCCTAGTACTTCATGTGGCCTTGCCACACCATCACAAGTAATTATAAGCTCATCAGTCCAAGAACTTCCATAATAACTCTTTATTCTTTAAATAATTGCTGGGCAGAATCAAGACCGGTTAACTCCACTGCAAAGAAAGATAGATTTGATACAACATGCACAAAACCATTAAGATGCCTGATTAGAGATGAAAATACCTCCCATAGGATTTCAGCCGTTTCATTCTTCCTTAGTTCTAGAAGAGATAATTAGCATCTCACTCAGTGCTTTATAAACTTATCCCTACCTTGTAATGACATAGAGATAGAGCTGAATTTCATTCTCCATTTAGCAGCCATTGAAAGATTCTTGGCAAGTAATTACAGATCATAACATCTATATTCAGAAACTTCACCTTCTAACACCTTTAAGCTTATTTGTCCTCAGATTCATTCCAACAAACATTAGAAGAAACTATTATTCAACACTGAAAAATATAACGGAGACATGAGAAGATTATAAATCAGTATTATTATAATATTAAATATGGTGCTAACCGCATTAAGAAAATTGCCACTTACTTCCATTTCAGAAAGCACATTATTAAATTCTGTAAAAGGATTAGATCCAGCTATTGAACAAAAGCAGCTGCAAATGGTGCTTTTTTTTTTTTTTTTTATATATAGTTTGTGTTTGATGGAAAGTGAAATGTTTTCAAATGAAATTTCACTAGCTCAGTTGTATAGATAAAAATGAAGCTATATTGATTTCCTCTTCCTCCTTGCATAAAGGATAATGCAAAGAAGTCATATTACAGAAATGTTATCATTCTCTTATATTACTTCACCTAAGGATCCCAGAGCTCTCTGTAAGTATCAATCAAGATTTGAAGGCAGAACTGACTTGGTAAACTCAGGTCCCACAGAGAGGTTATGGTAAGAAAAAAAACAACTAAAAAACAATTAACTGATTAGCTCAGTAGCTAAATGTCTGAGAGCACCTTAACAGACAACGTTTGGTCAAAACCCCAGGGCACTCGGAGCATAATCCAATTCAAACACCTTTGCCAAGTTGTCAGTATATATGGCCAGAGTCTGCTCTGTATCTGTGACGTTCTGTGAATACTATGAGTAAATAAGATGGAGCATACAGTAAACATTTGTCTAGTACCACCTAAACTGCATGATCAAACAACATAGCCAAAGGTTGGTAGAGCAGGAAACTGATAATACGTAGCAGTACTTGGGGCAAAACATATTGTAAGACTCAGGGATAGCAGAAAGGTTATTGTTTACATATTGTTATTAGGTAGATTACCAGCGAATTTTTGGCTCATGCCATGCATATTCTTTCACTGCTGGGAAGTATACTGCTTAGCATCTCTAGTGCTAGAACCTCAATTTTATTTTAATATTTGCTCAAAATTGTATCAAGGAATTACTGCTCCCCATTGTCAGTTCTAGCTATTACTAGGGCTCTTTGCAATAGGAGAAAATTGTCACCTATAATATATCACAGACTTCTAAATTTTACTGAAATCTGAGTCAAGATCTGTGTTCAGGTAATCATGGAGCCATATTTGTATATTCATATTTGAGTAATGATGTGGTATTAACATACAAATATTATAATATATTTAAAGCCTAAGTCTGCTATGCTCTTGAAGTTATAAAGCAGTTTGCGAATATCTCAAAGCATACTACTGAGCAGCCTTAAATTTAGAAACCATTTATTGAATTTGAGTTGAAGTCTGCTACATAAATCTATTTCTTTATTGACAGGAAGGTGAGGAGTAGACAGGGAAGAGTTTACCATCTTTGAGTACCCATCTCTGTAGAAGATGGGCGCAGGGATAGAGCTTGAATGAGCAATAGAAGATTAAACCAACCCAAAAACTGTTTCAGCAACTGACTTCTAAAGAGGCTGATTAATTAGCACGGCGTTTTTGTGTAACCACACTCTTTCAAAAGAAATACCACAGACAGAATGGATCAGAGTAAAGGAATGTAATGAATATTTCTGCCATTGAGCTTTTGAAAGGCCAGTGATATTTATATGTTAGTCCACCATTAGAAGAGTCAAAAAATAAATTGAAGTGTGACATTTATTCAACAAGACTTTTTACACAGAACTTACAAAGTGTGGTTTATAGGAATTGACTTCAATATTCTGAGCAAATATAATGAAATAAACCCCACCAATTTTGCACAAGTCTTAAGTTTTCTTCTGAGAACGTGGAAAAAATAATTCTAAACATATTGTTTTAAATTATTTTAAAAATTTTAAATAACAAATGTACAATACTCTTCTGTTTAATTTGCAAGAAACAGCAGCACCTATGCACGACATAAATCCCAGAGCAAGTCTAAGATAACTAGACAACTAAACCCAAACCACTATATTTATTGAACAAAAAGAATTGCTTCTACTGGGATCAAATTGGATGTACACTTAAACACATCTGTCACACTCAGAAGGAAGGCCGAAGCCAGACACGTGAGATAAAACAATGAGGAGTGATGCTTAGACAAAAATCTTCCCAAAGAATCTTCAGTTTAATAATCCCACAATAGTAAAAATGGCAGATAATAAATCTGATTGTGCATTCAATATTAGCAGTACAAAAATGCCACGTCAGGATTTTTTAAATGAACTGGGGAACAAGTGCCATCAGATCTACTTTAAATCCCCTGCCTCCGGTATCTCTTTAGAATTAAAGGTCTTCTAAAGTCAAGCAACAAGAACAAAACAATCATTGCAAAGTGTTTTCAATTAATTGACAGAGCAGGTTTCATGTATTAATAGCAACATGTTTTTGCCAACTCTTTATAACATCTTCAGGCCCATAGCAATGACTCACAAAAATAATGTTTGTGCACTAGATAAACAGCTGATAACAACTGTAACAACTGTTGTTGTTATTACTAAAGAATACCTCGGGAATTATTGTTTTAAGGCAGTAACAATACTAACTGTGTACTTGCACCCACAAAAGAAGGTGCACACTTTTCACATAGTCATTGCAGTCAATGACAAAATACTGACAGACTGCACAGGATGCTTGATCAAGACATCGTGACAAAAACACAGGTGAGCAAAGAAAATCTGATCGCGTCATTAAACTCTGAACTAATTAATGTTGAGGATGGGCAGTTGTTTTACAGGAATATGCTCTATAACATGTAGAGCATTCTGTGCCAGCTGTGCACCTGTCTCTATGTATTCAAGAGGAATCTGTTTGGCATAATGTATTTACAGAATATTAATCATATATGCAAAATAAAGACCCATACATACGGTACACATAGTAGGAGAGTATTAATGTTTGCCTCAAGGTTAGTATTTCTTGAGTATTTCCTAAAGTTGAAAGATATCAGTACACTGAAAGATAATCTGTTCCTCTCAAAACTATTTTTCAGAGCACATCATTCATTAACAGCTTCAGTTTTTTCTTATTGGAAAATATGATTTTTCTCATTATTCCAATACATATAATAGATCAAACTGTTTATTTGTAGTCATCTCCTTCTACTCATGCACCAGAATTGTATCTCTCACTATTAATTATTTTACAAGAAGCTCATGCACCAGAATTGTATCTCTCACTATTAATTATTTTACAAGAAAGACGTCTTGCTGTTCTCATGTCCTTTCTGCTAGATTAGTCTTCTCTTCACCTCTGTGACTGTTATTAGCTGAGAATAAGCAGGGAGCTAATTTTACATGAGACATCCAGTTCCAAGGAAAGTCTCAACCATCTGGAATGGATGTGAGAAGATTCTTTACACTCAATTTTATCAGGCTCCCATATGGTTCTGAATTATTCTCTTTTTTTTTTGCAGAATAGCAAAGAGACACTCAGCAAGATTTCCTGCAAAACGCATTCCCCCAGTATTAGTTTATTTCATGTTGTCTGGTCAGCTTGTTAAAGCCACTACAGGATAGAGAGAGTACTGGTAAAAAATAATATTGCAGAGTATCACATCTTGCTGGCTAGAAGTGAAAGTAGTTCAACGCTCTCCAGAAATAAAGGTCTCTCAAATAACTGTTTGACTACATTTCTCATTACTACAAACTACCATGCTACCATGTCTGACCTGTTACCTCTTTCTCAACTGTTGAGTAAGTGGGTGTTAGCCACAACTCTTCTTCTGTACTTAAGAAATTGCTTTGCTAATAGTTAGACTGACATTTTTAAAGTTATTTTCTCCCAGCCTGTCTGCATCCTGATTTCAAGCCGATCCATAGTAAGAGGTGTTTCAAAAGAATATTAGAAAAGGGAAACTCTTATCCTCATCATTATAGAGCACAGACCAATACCAATCTATAATTATGGTCTTGCACAAAATGGTTCAGAAAAATATCAATTAAAACACCAAACCTCAACCCATGCAATATTCCAAAGACATTAAAATATGAGAAACTTTCCAAGCTAAAGAACAGATATAGTAGCATCAGCAGATCGCAATTTGCTTCTCCTCTGCTGTCACAGAATGCAGCAAGCATGACAATTGGAAGCCATTCAGCTGAGCAGTAATCACTTTCATGCTTTCCAAAATGTTTTCCATCGAGGACAATAAATTCTTTTGCATTTCGCAAAAAACAAAAGTGGAAAACACTTCAACAAAAAAAAGTTAGTTCACTTCCACTTTATATAATTCTTACACCAAATTAGCATGTCATTCCCACACCTACACAAGCTGTACATTCACAGCAAAGACAGGAGAACTAGCTATGCTTTTGGCTGGAAAAAAAGAAAAAAAGACACTCCCTGGAACATAACCCTATGAAGAAACAAAAGCTCACTAGAAAATAGCTTTAGTAAAAGCAGAGATCATATCCAACCCTAATGATTTTTGTTCTTTGCAATCAAATACTGCTGACTACAAGAAGCCCCCGAAGGGTTTTTCCTTTATGCACTTCAGCTCAAGCTCTTTATGAATTATGAAAATTTTCTTAAAAGACTGAGAAGTGAAAAGTAGAGAAATGATGGAAAAATCTTATGTTGAAGACATTTAGAAATCTGAATCCTTCCTGTACTAAGTGCTTTCTAAAAGGTTCCATCACTGCCACATCACCTGCAGAAGCAGGCACCTGAATGTAATTTACTCTAGGCTGCTCTCTTCTTCAGCTCTCAGCCTGAACAACCAGCAGTCTGATTGCCATCGGGATCTTTTGCTATTTAACACATACTGTTGTCACACAGAAATGTGAAAGTCTAGTATATTACGTCCCAGCTATATTATGTGTCCAGCTTAGCTGCCTGGGCACAATGGCTGGCATTTAAGGTGCTAGGAAGTCCTGTTGAGTGTTCTCTTTCCTCTTAATCCTCTTGCCATGAAGATATTTCAGACACTGTCGCTCTTAGAACTAGGTATTATACAGGACATACTGTACTGATTTTGAAGTTGGATGGCACCTGGAGTTCTTATATCACCACAGCAAGTTGTGAACTGTGAGAGGCTCTTTTATCAAAATTAAAGATATTGCTATTGGTGTCCTGTTGGAAAAATGTGACCAAATAGCCCTACTTGAACAGTAAAAAAAAAAAAAAAAAAAAAAAAAAAAAAAAAAAAAAGCACAAATTGTGCTCCTTCCCCTTGCTTTTCATTTAAGCTGCTATTTGGCCACTCATAAATATTTTGTCTAAGATTAAACCTCAGATACTTGCTCCATCAGAGCAGCAAGCATTACTTGATTACATTTCACATCATTCTCAACAGTTTTTCACTCATGATACCTGATAAAATTCTACAGAATCCAGAAGACAAGACAAATACATATACAGTGAATTGGTTGATTGGACTATGGAAAACATTGCTGAAACAAATAGACAGCAGTCAATACGAACTCTCTCTGTAACCTCTACTAAAGTATTTGTCATAACATCAAGTATTTTGCCTTGAAGTCTAAGGGAGCTTCTGTAGCAGGGAATATAAACCTTCTATCAAATACCATATCTTATTTTAAAAAAAAAAAAGCTCAGACCCTGTACTGCATACAAGTGACAGACACTAAAAGTCAGTAAAATATTGTTTTCGTCCCATTGTTCCATAATACTTCTGCTTTTATTTCCTTTCAGCATAATCTGACACAATTATATTATGTTTTAATCTATTAAGATTATATTAAGATTGTTTCTAAGGGCTAGACAGCAGATCAATATGACAAAGTACTGCAGCAGTACACAGTGCAGCTGAAGTTAAGCATGATACACTGAGCAAACTAATATTTAACTAAGTCTTCTGGGAGTAAAAAGGAGATTTTCCTTGTTGAAGTCCTTGAATAATGCATGTTCATATTTAATCATCTTGTAAATTAATCTACAATACGACACAAAATAATATTGAATAGGACTTGAACAGTAGGATATTTTATACAGAAGTGTGTTCTTGACTCAGGGTTATGCTCACAGAGTAACTCCTGCTTTTGCACTTCTGAAGTCAGGGAGATGGTAATAGGATGTCTCAATAAAATCTACTTTTGAAGAATAATTTGGCAATGGAAGCCTGCATTCCACTCATGAAAACTTAATTCTTTTCTTGATTATCATTATGGCATATGCTACAGAAAACAGTGATAGCACCAATTGCCAGAAGCGCCCCTTTTCTCCAAGGCTCAAGGTAAATCACATGAGCATAAGACACACAGCTCAGTAATAACTGTATCTTAGGTAGTCTGAACCTTTCCCACGCCCCATTCAATAGTGCTTCCCTTAAAAGTCAAACACAGTTAAAAGGAGGGATTTGAATCGATTTCTTATAACCAGGCACACAAATGGAAATTTCTGAGTACTCTTCGGCCAAATGAAAATGAGAGAATACAAACAAACAAACAAACAACAGATCAAACAGGGAATTCTGTTTTTCTGTGCTTTAACTTTCTTCCTCCAGCAAGTGTTCAAAGGTGCTGAAAGGGTAAAATTCAAAACTTCTCTGTAACAACATAAAATGTATATAATGATGCTAACATAGTTCATAATCTCTGCTTGACTGTATGATTTTGAATTATCAAACTGAAAGCAATTAAGGGCTCAGAATGATTAAATCCAGATGAAGACTAAATTAATTAACTTTTTTAAAAAAGAGCATTGCATCTTCTGGTAATTAAATTTTATTAGAAATTGGGAAGCAGAAGCACAGGACTAAAATAATTGATATAATTGATCCATTGTTTTCTGGATGAGAAAGAACCATAACTAATGCATGGCACTCACCAAAGGAGTCGTAATTTTTGAGAGACTGAAAAGTCTCTTCAATAAGCCTTGTTCCAAGAACAAAATCTCAGGTTAGTTCAGAAATACATGATCTTTAAATTACATTCCTGACACATAAACACACCAAATCAATCAGTTGGTAAAGATCTACACATTAAAAAAGGAGAGGGGAGGAGAGTGAGGGAGGAGGATTTAATTTATCAACTCTTCTTTTGCAACTCTGACATTGCTGGCTTGGCTTGGGATAGTTCAAGAAGAGATCTGGATGATAATCATGTAACGTGGATTTCTTTCTGAGCTGTGAGGAACTGAAAACCCATAGCTCCACAAAGTTAGTACATGCAAAACTACTCACAATAATTCAGGGACTGGATCCAGTGGCCTTGACTTGATTCCAAATTTTCTTCATCTCTTTTTAAAGCAGAACAGACCAAACCCGACATCACTTATCTAATCTTCCTAGTTTTCCAAACCTTACTGCGTTAAAACAATTTAACTGAAATGAAATGTTAACAAGATGATGAGGGAAAGATCAAAAGTAACAGGAATTGGCACTGGGATTACGTTGCATCCATTTACATGCTGCATTTATGCAAATGACAGAAGTGCTGCAGAGATTAAAGGTGAGCTCAACTCATTGGCAATTATGCAAAGAATACAGATCAGCAAATTAAAATGCTAAAGGATAGAAATGAACACAGCAATATGATTGTTTCTTTTTTAAAAAGTCTGTTTCTATTCTTATTGTATACTTTCCCTTTCTGTTCCGTAGTGAAGGGGAATGGATGTAAGCATCCAAGCTTGAGCCCCCATATGTGGAGAAGTTTCCACTGATGCACATTAGAAAACTAGGCATTAATTTCTTCCAAACTTTAGTTAGTCTTTCCTCTGGGACATCTGGTCTTGTGTGCAATGTTATATTATTGGCACTTTCTGCATGCTCTTCCAGGACAATCATTTTGAAACGATGTCCCCACTTTAAATACTCTACATTGTGCTTTTTAAAAATGAGAATGTCAGCACAGCCCTCTTTCTTCATTATGGCAACAGATGGATTTCTATTTCTAAATAGAGAATGTAAGATGAAACCAGATGTAATGCAACATGCACTGCAGTGAAACTTAGTCACTTAGTGACAAACTTAATGGTCTGTGTTATACAGAACAAAAGGGAAATACTTGTTCCTTGTTAACTCTATGGAATGTATAAGTGGTAAATGAGATCCAGCTCTAAATAATTCCAGATATCTTTTAAGAGCCAAAATGTATTTGCAGAACACTTTCCTAAAGCAAAATCAACACTTGTGAAAAGAAAAAAAAAAAAGGGAAAAAGGGGGGGGGGGGGGGGGGGGAAGGGAGGAAAAGCTAGAACAAGAGAAAGACTGGAAAAAGGTGGAATCAATCATTCCTTTTCCATTCAAATTTCAATGAGTTTATGTAACTTTGAAGCTCTTGTTTGAAGCTTCAAAATCAACACTGCAGAGGCAAAGTTACGGCTTCATCCATCAAACAGCATTAAGTCAATTGTACTTGTAGTAGAGCTGATTGTTGACTTTCTAATAAAATATCTCCTCATCTGAAAATGTCATTTGCTGAAAATGAACACCTTCCCCAGAAGTTTTTTTCTTCCAAAAATGTATCCTCAGGCCAACGGCACTATTTGGCAGAAGGGGAATAGTAATCCCAAAAGTAAGATGGGATTATTTAAAGCTGTTCTTTCTGTTGGCAGAAACTTAGGTTGAAGCCTTTACTTTAATTAACATTTCCATTCTGCCTTGTTTTATGGGTTTGTAGTGGTTTTGGTGTGTTTTTTTTTTTTTTTAATTTGGGTTTTGGGGGTTGGGTTAGGTTTTTTTGTTTGGTTGTTTTTTTTAAGTGTCCAATACAAGTGAAAGAATACTTAGAACAGAAAATGTATTCGAGGTCCTGTAAGTATACTGAATTAATACACTGACTAGGGTTGAAAGAAGAGGCTAAAGCTGAAGAACAGCTGAGAACTTCAGGCCATATGCATGCATAATGAGCACTAACCATCTCCACTAATTCTCTGATCAATCCAATGTTGTAATGATACAGGGAAGGTGAAGAACAATCTGACCCATGAGCAAAGGGCTTTGTTATCATTCAAAATAAGTTACTACTTCATTATACAAGGAGCATATACGGCTTTCTTATGGGGTGTACATCTAACAAGCATTCCTTAAAGCAACACTTACAGAATATCTGAACTGATTTAAAATAGGTATAGGTCTAGTACAATTTAATACTTCTTCACAAAATATTTTTGCATTGTTTTGTTACTGAAGGAATTTTATTTTAGCTGCTAGTGCTAAAAGGAAAAGCATGGCAAACTTTGTTCACCTCTTCTATAAGACAAATGTACAGTCCAAAGACTTAGTATTTCCACTGAGAGACCTTCATCTGGACAAGAAACAAACTAATCAAATATGCTTTGAAACTTGCTAGCCTGCCGATACCCCAGCTGTGTTACTATGGCAGACAATGCAATGGGAGTGACATCCCCATCATAATAAACAGCTAAAATAGAGACAATTCTATTACAAACTAAAATGCACATTTTGTCATCTGTTACTATAATACACAACTGCTGAAAATAGGGTCTCACAAATAATGATAAATATTCATTAGGACACCATTACAAAGCTATGAAAAACATGGTCAAACCGAGCTCGCGCTGCTGGCATGGCCGTATTACAAGTCATGACACCTTCTCTCTAGATGCCCTCTCAACTGATTCTGAGCAATCCTTTGTCCTGAACATCAGGAGGTCACGTGAATGCTCAGGATTTCACTGCAGATTCTTAGTGCCTTGAATAACAAGTTTTTTAAAGAGGCACAGAAGAAGAAGAGTCTACAGGTAGGCTGTAATCAGTCAGGGAAAAGTCAAGCTGGGATAGCCGACCAGCTAAAAAGAACGAGAATGGATCCAGAAGACTCTCTCATGGTAGAGAGAAGGGGAAAACTTGAGGGGTATCATACACATCTTTCTTCTTTTGCTTCTGTTTGGAGTGCAAGATATCAGAACAAAATGGAAAGTGGCAAAAGACAAAAAGCAGCCCTACTCCATTCACATACCAACACACTTGGCATATTGTGTCTGCAACGGATGACTGAAATTCAGTTTTAAGCAAATATTTCAGCCCTCCACCTGCTGGCTATCCTTAGTGCCTGCAGCCTGCAAGTCAACAGTCAACGATTTAGATTCTGCACTGGCAAAGTCCAAACTCGGTATTATTACAAGGTAACACACCGTGTTCATACCTCACAAAAGGAGACTGTGTCAGCTGAGAGGTTACTGAAATTACAGTCTCAAGATTATAAATGATACAGCTACAGTTCTACAGCAAGAAAAAGAAATGCTGGAAATTTAGATAGATACCAATTTAGAAACCAAGGCCTGAGGTACTAACAAAATAATTTGCTCTTTTCCCCATAGTTTTTATATAAACACTCTGCACTGCATCTCAACTGGTCATCAGCTTATCAAACTACTCTGGGGAGATAAATGAGAATCCTTTTTTCAGAATATTAAGTTAATGAAGGCATACTCCTCTTAGCTATATCTATAGAGGCGGGTTAATAATAACAGGCAAAATCTGAAAAAGGAGCAGACAAACCTTTGTAATTATCTTGATTACCAATAAAGGGAGTGAAGAAACATGAGCCAAACAAAAACATCACCACCTACAACAGGAGGTGGAGGTTTTAATAACCAAATATCTGAAACAGTCTCAAAATTATTCCAATATTCCAATTATTCCATATTCCAGCCCTTGCTCCACCCCAGGACTTGACCTATCTAAGTGCACAGGAAAGGAGAGACATTCTCCATAAATTAGAAATAAGAGAAACAGTGAATAAAGGCTGAGTCATCACAACCAGAACTCCAGTTTCCACCTACACTTGCACAAACACAAGATGAACAGCATTGTTTATGAACGCTGACACATCTTAATATCAAATGAGTCATTGCATAAGGTATTTCAGGATTTTTACCATAGCACATGGCACAGATATAACAAATGGACTGCTTAAATCCAGCCCACGTGTTCTTTGTCCAGCACTTCATAAGGTTGCCTTTTCACACAGCATGTACTTTTCTCCGCGTTAAGACAACCTCACTTTAAACAGAAGTCTACTTTTGAAACTGAATTTGCTATCCTAGAGTAAGCCTTGCTGGTGTTCAGTGTAGTCTTGCATTATCTACAGCACTAACTGTCCATGCTTGTACATGTCTTACATCTGCTTTCATTTCTAAAATCAATCCTTAAAATTTTGAAAAAAAAAAAACATTTCAAGCTGCATAACCACTTAACCAAGGAGCACATCTCCCTGCTGGATCCTGAAGTTCATATCATTTGACTGCAACGGTGCCAGCAAACTGAGCTGCTAACAGCAAACTCAGAATTAGTCCTCACTCCTCCCTATGATGCTGTGAAGCAACAGCAGCACCACCACAGGATCCACATCTCTCTGACTGTGCTGAACACTGCTTTTTAGAACTCACACACTCAGAACTCATTACAGTTCACTCATTAATCCTTCATTTAAAAAAATTAACAAACAACCAAGATTACACAGGTCCAGTTTTACCCCACATAAAACATCTTTAACTCCTGTACAACATCACATACTATAGATCCTTCTCTTGAAATACATGGTACAAAGAGCTGCGTGGCACCTGGCTTTAACAAGGTTCTGTAGAGGCAGTTTAGAGGTCATTATCTGAGCTGAGTTTTGTTATGTGTGAATTCTTGTGAACAACTGTTCTTTAAAGCAGTGGGAATATTATTTTTTAAGCTAATCAACTATCACGCTTGCTTTGGTCCCTGATATTCTCCTGCAGCATTTATGTTTGTAGGCCTTTTGATGTCTTCCCATCATTCTTCATATTCTTTCATTATAACACCTGTTGCAGCAGTCGATCTGCCCGTAGGCTTCTGATATCCACAGTGAATCCACAATGACTAAGCTTGCTACTCATTTTAACCATGGACACAGAACTGAAAGTGTGGTTATATAACCAGCTCCTGGATGCTACCTGAAATCTGTTGCTTTACTTCTGATCTCAGGAATGAAGTGGGCTTCGCAGCCTTGCACAGAGGAAGAGGGCTCGCTTTCTCACATTTTGAAACGCAGCATCATCTCTTCAGGTTTTGCTTACATGTTGAGTACTCCCAGCGAGGTGCTGTCTATCCACACACTCCACAACTGTACGAGTTGAATTCAACACATTCATATATTATTTTAAAGGTACATTGCATCCCTCAAATGCGTACACAAGAGAAATAATTCACCTGGAAGCGGTCTGGACAGCAAGTTTCTATGTAATTTCATTCTCTTTACTGGGAATGTTGTAGAACTACATGTAATCTAATTGTTTACATTGCATGCTCCTAAAACAACCCATAAAATGCAATTTTAAGTCTGGGTTGATAATATTTAGTTATTTATAGATAGGTGGCTAGCAGAACGCCTTCTGCCATGCTCTTAGAAATGGTCGTGAAGTAACATCCACACACCGTCAGACGAAGATGTTTCCATACTGCCCTTTAAGTCACATCAAGCTCATCAGAAACCACAAACAAGTCTATTAACACTGTACCATTTGCAGTAAATCCCTTGGACATCCGTGAGCTGTTCCACATGCACAAACATCACCTATGATAACCTTTAGTTGGAAGGGTGCTACGGTGTTCATCAGAAGTTCTATACGAAGACTAATCTCAACTATTATTTTGCTGTTTCAGTCACAGGTGTATCATTCCTGGACTGAAATCCCCAGCATTGATTCTGTTATCTTCCCAATGCATAGAAAAGTCAGATGGCTATAAAACAAGAATGATAGCACCCAGCACAAAGGAGCACCACATCCGGTCAGCCGCAAATCACTGCATACTTTAAGACTTCTGATAATATCTAACTTGAGAAGTGAAATTAAATGTGCAATCCTTTGCAGATCTTGGATTTTTTTATTTATTTTTTTTCTGTGTATGTGTGAGAAAGCACATATAGCAGATTGTAGTAATTGAAGAGGTCTAGGCAATACTGTGATGTGAACAAACATTAGCCTCCAAAACACAATGGTTTTGAAATGAAATGTCTGATGGTTTCTTTTATTTCTGTTGAATAGTGGAAAGCAGTACAGAAAAAGGAATGACTTTGTTATTTGCTAATGTATAAAACAAAAAAAAAACCTTGATACAAAATAATGGTATATAAAACCATTCTGAAGAGAGTACAGAATAGGTCCTCCACAGTCTCTTAGCAACAAAATTTTCTCTGCTTTCTCAGAGTATCATGAAGTTGTGGAATCCTCCTCCCACACATAATTTGAAATCAAGGATGAAAACACAAGAATGACCCACCTTACTGGCTAGAAGCTGAAAACACTTTCACAGCCTGCTGAAACACAGATCAGCAACAAGCAGCATCTGTTGCTGCCTTAACTGAATTTTACTTGCAACTTCTCCATAATCAATAGTTAAGTGTAGCAATCAGAGAAGCAACCCAGGTAATAACAACAAAACCCAACAAAACGTGGAAAGAAGAGAAACGTGACATTAAAATAACTTCAGCAACCACATCAAAAATTAAAATTAATGTATGGTAGTAGAAGGAAAACTGATTTTAACTGGGAGCTCTCCACTGGCTTTCTCTAGATAGCATCTGAATGAGGTCAAAGCAAAGCCCATTCCCTCCAGTATTTTCAAATGATTCCCTTAAAATAGTGTCTATTTTCCCAACCTAGAATAGAGAAAGCAGAAAGAAGATTCATATTCTGGCTAGTCAATTTAATCCCGTAAGATCAGTAATAACAAAATTTAAAATCACAAGCTAAATAAGCTAATAAATAAGCTAATTTATTACACCTTTAAAATAATAATAGGCCATGAAAACAGAGAAGTCATGGCCTAACCAATGTGATTTGCTCATTGTTTCATCAGAACTTTTTCCACCAATAACAGGTGCATTTTCACTTCCAGAAAATAGCTTTCCTTTCTTTCATTACTTAGAATGGAATGTAATGAATGAAAGAATTTGTTAATCTACAGCAAACGGCAGAGACGATTTGCCAGCTGGGCATCCTTGTAAGCACAGAAAGAATTACCATCCCTCAAAACAATGGCAAAAGATCTTAATAATAATAATAATCACTAAAGGAGTACAAAAATCCAAAATGCTCAGGAAATTCAAATTAAGGTTCAATGCTGAAAGCCATAATCTACAAGCAAATTCCTATTTTTTAAGGGAATAGAAAAGCAACAAATCTAACAGCCAAAAGATTGGACATGAACGTTTACGTCATTCAGCTTTGATGGAAATCTTTTTATAAGACGAGAGAAGAAGAATAGCCTACAGTTTTAGGGAAGAGGAAGATACTTGGTTGATCAGATGATCAACCTCTTACTGTTTCTACTAAACTCCTCTTGTGCTCATCAACCCCTAGGCTCAGTCTATTTTTAAGCAGGTCAACTGACAGAATTATTCTTTCTGATAACCTACCAAGAGCAATGCATTTCAGTGCAAACAAAACCAGAAAAAATTATTATTCTTCCAACATCTACCTTATTTCTTTTCACACTGAAGCTAAGCTTCAGCCCCAGCTTTAAATCCAATGCACCAAGAAATGCCACAGCATAGTTTTACACCAGTACCAGGATGCAGTCTGGCTGTGACTGCTCCCTCAGATCTTCTTTAAGCCCACACCACCAAGGTAGAACACAATTCAAATCCAATTACTAAAAATGTCTGTACAACATCAAGTATTCAGAACTGATGCCCTGCATCTCTTACTATAGCAATATATACAGGCAAAAAATACTGCACTCTTTGGAATTTCTCTCCCCAACATAGGACACATGCATACTGTCTAAACAAGAAGAGTCAAAACTCTGGATCTCTGAGTGTCTAATGGTACACAAGAATTGAAGTAATACAGACCCCTTGTTCAATATTTGAATTCTAAGTTTACAATTTGAATTTGCAAATCACCCATGGATGCATTTTGCAACTACAATTTATTGCAAATGCACACAAATGTAGGAGAGCTGCTCCAAAAGTAAAGCCTCCTATTTAATTATGTAACTCATCATGGCAGGGGCAGATGTTGGTGGTATGGCAGTAGAGGCTGAACCTTCCCAAAAATGTTCCATTACATTTTGTTGATGTGTGACAAAAGACAGCTCAGGGGTGAGTTTGACAAAATGGCATCTGACATGAGAGTGCAATGAAGCAAAGGAATGGAATTTAATTCCTTCATGGGGAAGAAAGCTGCATCCATCAACATTCATCAACACCTATTGCCCATTTATGAAGACCAAACAGAGGATGTGAGCACAGCGAGGTGGTGCATTTCAGCAGTGGTGATAACAATATGAAAGACAAGTCATGCTCCACACAGCTGTGCAATTTTTATTATTATTATTTTTTTAAATGAGTGTGACATGCAGACTCTTATTCACTGCCTGTGAAAATGCACAGCTAATGATAGTATCTATGTAGAAACAGTGTATTGTAGCTGAGAATCTGTTCTATCAAATAATGTTATTGTCCTTTTTGTATCTGTTTTAGTTTCCATGGTAATAAATAAGAGGCATTACTTTTGGAGCAACCTACATATACATGTATACTGTATATGTATACATATGCTGGCTGGCTTCTAGACATCAGTAAGAATCTGTTAGTTCATGAGATGACAGAAGTACTGACAAAGGAACTACCAGCCTTTGGTACTGGTAATTACACTTCGCCAGTAATTATGCAGATAGATTTCAGGTTGTTTCTGATTTCCCTGTGATGTCGACATACAAGTTACCCATTTAATGAAGGTGAACCATTACACAGAATATTCCATGAGCATATCAGACTGAGGGAGATGCTGCTCTGTTGAATACACTCTGTAGAAAGAGTACTTAAAAGGCATTATCACAAGTTGTGAAAGAAAGCTTTAGGAATCAGTGCTACAAATACTGCATCCTTGATGCTACATACCTAAATACTACTAAAGCCATCTGTGAGATCAGAGCATACAATCTTACATTTCTAACGTAGAGCCAAAAAGATTTAATCCTACCCTTGTGTCTTCACAGCCTATTACAGGTAAGCGAAACATAAAGGTGATGTACAGGGGGGCCTGTGATTTAATGATGAAGAGAAATGAGAGTCTGCTTGATGGGATAGGCTCAGTTTGCAAGAGGAAATGTTAGGCAGGAAGGAACAGAGGCAGTTTGCCAGCTTTCTACTGTGCAGAAACTGAAAATCTAAGAGTTCAGGTAGGGCTCAAAAAAGTAAAGGTAGAACCCTGTGCATCACATATGACTTTAAAAACCATATTATTATACCATTCTCCATATTTCACAACAGTCCTGTAAGATACATACATAGATGCTACTGTAGCTGGGCTGCACAGGTATTTAGAATACAGTAAAATTGTACGAGCATGTAAGCATGATTTGCAGATTTGCAGTGAGGAAGCTTTTAGGATCTGTGTTTTTTTTTCAGGCAGATCTCCAGCACTCAGATCAATGAGAAGGATTTCAGATAAGTTCCATATGGTGTGAAGATCAAAACCAGATGGAACAGAAATATGAATGGAGGGGCCATACAGCAACACAGCCACAACAGACAGCATGGTGTCACTGGGAGTACCTGTAACACCTGGGGCAGCTCCCATCAGCTCTGCTGCCAGCTCCCCTGGTCACTTGTATTTGTAGGGATTTGCTGATAAGTATATTAAATGAGCCTTGAGAAAAGACACTGTAGTTCCTAAACATCCTGAAAACCTCTGTGTGTACCCTGGTAATAAAGGGAAGATGCAGAGCTACGGGCAGTACTTTACTTTATAACACTAAGTATTATTATGAATATACATAATTTATACTAAATACAAAAAAAAAAAAAAACAAAAAAAAAACACAAGACATCAACATCCTCTCTGTGAGGTTTAGTTTAATACACATCTAACTAGTACATATATTGCTGTCAGTAAAGCTTGTGTGTTCTTCTCTGCACCAGTATTGCAATGAGTGGAAACTGTGAGGCTCAGAGCTCGAAGCATATGGAATTTTCCAGGTCACATGTGAAGCCAAGCACTGGACTCTGCTGGGCAGGCAGAGGGAGACACTGAATTCTAACCATATGTTTTGAAATGAAACAATATGCTCTTCTGTTATAGCTGAAGACTTCAATAACCGCTTTACAGTCAGCAGCAATAAAAAGGGAAAGTAATATTGAAATAACATTTGCCATGGAATAGAAAGTAATTACAGCATAGAAATGAGAATGCCCAATGTATATATCACAAGTCTGACGCACGACAATATTAAGTTATATCATTTCCATCACAATATTTATTAGGACTTTCTTTTAAAGGACAAGAATTAAAACAAGTGGGATTCAGTTGCCATATGAAATATTCCAGGCAAACACAGAAGCACTTGTGCATTTCATAGGATCACAAAAACTGATCTGTCCCTTTACCAGCTGAACGATGACCAGGGGCAGAGAAGTGTGAAAATTCAAAGCTTAACAACTAAGTGCGATGGTAACAAATATCCACACCAAGCTGGGTAAAGCCTAGCATACCTCAGAAGCACAGACAGCTGCATTGCATCAGTCTCATTCCATGACTCAGAGCACGCTGTACCAGGCAGTACACACACCCTCTTCGGGCAGGATGTGTTCTACCATTGCACGCCCCTGCAAAAATCATTTTGGTATTTTGCTTTTTCTGCCCTGCTTTGCTTTACCTCACCCAGAATTTGTGAGGATTGGAAATTACTGCTGGAACATCACTTAATCAAAAATAGTCCGGAAAATAAAGTGATTTTAAATGCAAGCCTACTCTTCCCATTAGCCTTAAATTATTGTACTATTTCATTGGGGGAGTGCTTTTAATTCCCACTCCTACTGGTAAAAAGCAAATAAATAAAACAAGAGAGATACACAGATTAAACTCTTCCCAGCTCTCAGATTCTCGTCTTGCTGTGATATCTCTGATTATCTTTTGACTTAATCTCAGCGTTTTCCTATTGCTATGTCATTTACATCATGCTAGTAGATTCCCTGTAATCGATGTGATGCACACACACTTCAGATTTTGCATTTGCTCCTCACAGTGCAATCACAGAATCACTAAAATTTCAATGTTTTTCCTTATACTAACTTACTGCACTGTAATCAGCAGTGTTTGCAATACCACTTACGGTGTAATGAAAGCAATTACAAACAAAAGTCAAAATTTGTTTCCATGGAACTGAAAACAAAGGCACTCTCATAATATCACAGGCCCAGAATCTGACAGCAACTTGCCAAATTGTTTTACATCTACTTCTCACTCTAAACACTGAAGATCATCTTCAAAATTTGCAAAATAATAAACAGATAGAAATGAGCCTTTCATACAGTTAAACCCTGCAAACCACTGAAATTCAGGATTCTAATGTGTGTGTATTCCAAGGCCAGGAAGTTCCAGGTCTGTTGCTTCTTCAAGCTCAGACAGATTAGATGGCCAAGGAACATACTAGGATTCACCTGCAGCTATAAGGCAAAGTCTGGCTCCATTAAAAGGTTCTCGTTTCATGAAAACTAAACTGCCATTCTTACACCTGCACAGCACAGAATAATTGTACATCACCGAAACAAGGCAGGGCCTCTTGGTTCAGCCTAGAAAACCTTTTGTCACAGTGCACACAAAATAGAGAAAAGCCGTCACGTTTTTCAAGAACATCAGGCACAGCCTGATGACAACAGGTAACCTCACACATGCAGATTGAAGGCAGCATTTGGGTATTACTATCCCCAGCAACACAAAGATCCACATGGTTCTGGGAGAGAAGCAGTGGGTGCCCCATCCCTGGAGACATTTGAGATCAAGCAGAAACAGGCTCTGAGCACCTGACAGATCTGTGGGTGTCCCTGTTCATTACAAGGGGTTGGACTGGATGACCATTAAAGGTCCCTTCCAACTCATATACTTCTATGAATTACAGAACAAAGAAAGATAGATTTGTGTTCTATAGCTATAAGAATAAGCATCTGGCTGGAGATTGCAGTGGCCTGTAAAGATGGCACCGGCCCTCATGATGCAACTTATCTACAGCCCAAATAGATATACCAAGTCTGTTTTAGGGCACAATTTGGTTCTCAGTTATAAAAGTAGCCTTGCTGTGACTTCCATATGAGAATTAAAGATACGTTTGGCTTCTAATTGCAGGAAAGCAAGAAGAGAAGAGTGACCAGGGAGAGATCTGCTGGAGTCCCAGACTCACCAGCACCAAACTTGCAGCCTCAGCCACCTGGCCTTTGAGATGGTAGAAGGCTACAGCAGGCTGTGAGCCATACGCAAAGTGCACCACGTCTGAACTACAGTTTCCATGCTCAGAGTCAAAAGCAATCTTCCAACATAGCCTTCATTCACCAAATGGTGCTGGCAAACAGCCCACCAACGGCCGCCACATTCATCTCTCCAGTACTCTGCCGGACACTCACTAAGCAACGAGAAGTGCCACATCTCTGTTGGCCTCTGTTATCCTTTCAAGGATGGCGAAGACCAAACAGGGATTACTGTGGGGAAGGAGCAGTGAAGGGAAAGTGGTAACTGAAAGTCGGGGGATGCCCACAAGAACAAAAAGGGGAAAGAAGGGGGCAGAGCGCTGTCAGTTCGGTCCCATTTTAAGCCCAGCACCCCAGCTGAGGGGGAGGCCGCAGCTGTCGGGCAGCCCCCGGCCCTCCTCCCTGAAGCCCATCCGGACGGCCCCAAACTCGCGTAACGCTGAGGCAGACCGCTGCCTCCTCCCACCCCCTCCCCTCCCCGGAGCCCGCCCGTCCCTTCGCCCCGGCAGCCAATGGCACGGAGCGAGGTGCTGCCTGCGGCGGCCGGGCGGGGAGCAGAGGAGGAGGAGGCGGCAGGCGCTGCTCTTCGCTTGCTCCCCGGCTCCGGGCGCTCCTGAGCCGCGCCCTCGGTTCCCTGCCCCGCCGATACCTGCAGCATGGACTCGGACTCCGGGGAGCTTAGCGAAGGCGAGCTGGTCTCACCTGCAGGTAAGAGGACCGCGGTGATGCTGGGGCTGACTGAAAGCCGCCGATGCTCGGCGCGGGGAAGGACCGCCGCCGTCCCGCCTGAGGGAGCGGCTCGCGGGACTCGGTCAGCTCTCGGGATGGCGGGAGCTCCGCGTGCCGCACGCAGGCTGCAAGGAGCAGGAGGAGCGCGGCCGCTCTCTGTCCCGGCCGTTGCCCGCCAGGGGACGGAGAGAGTTACAGCCACGCGTGACGTGACAGCCGGTTACATGAGCAGCGCTGGCGCTAATCTGAGCTATTGTGCTTTATATCCAGAGGGGGAAAAGTTTCTAAGGCTGGTCGGGCTCCCGCTGCAGGACCTGGGCTGGCGGCCGCTTGCAGGCGGTTAGCCCGCCCTCAGGCCGCCGGACGGCTTCGGTTTGCAAGCCCTAACTTTTCATCAAAAGAGCGTACAAATGCTGCTGCTGCTGCGCTGCAGCCTGCGTAGTTCTTAGATGAGGCAGAAGGAAGAGGAAAATAATAATAATCCCTCCTGCTTTTCCCAATCTCGACATTCTCACGTCCTGTGCAGAACAATAAAAAGGGTGTAATCAAACGGTGCCCTCTGCAAGCAATGAAATGGAGACAAACTTGCATGAAGTCCAACGCTACAGAGGGAACCGGCTCTACCCCTGCGGCTGGTGCACAGCCGTGGGCTCAGGGCCAGCTGCCCGGCCGTGTGGGCTGTGGTGGGGGCACCGGCAAGGGCTGACCGAAGTGCAGGCAGATCCACGTCCCCTCCAGCTGCCCACCGTGCTGGCACCTCCTATGAGAGCATTAAACCAGTGTGAGACTAGCAAGTGCAATTGGAGTAAAGATCGCCATAAACAGACAGGAAGTTATCGTGTTATGTTATGAAGTAGTCTGCGAGAAACACATTTTCACCTCCATCTACTTTAGACCACAAGGATCTCTGAAATCTCATAGTAGTTCTGTTAGCACAGATGGGACGAACAACCTTAGGAAGCCATAAGATAAATAGGTGTCATCTTATCTAACCTTTATAGTCTTCAGTCTGATCCACTTTTATCTATTAGAGGCATCTACTTGCAACAACTTGCTTTGTATTTTCTTATTTCTTTCTCTAGATTTTTAGTAAGACTGGTAACAGGTGCTACAGCTCCTTACAGACATAAAGCTCTGTTAGGCTGAAGTTATCAACAGAGATCACCAACAGTTGCAGTTTGTCATCCAGATACACAAAGCAGTGCCTGAAGTTACAAGCGTTACATTTATAAAGGAATTAACATAGTATAGCTCCACATGCCAACATCATACTCCTGCAGTAAAAAGATTTTTCTTTTAAATAAATTAAAAGTAACTATACTTAGAGACTGCCATAAGTGTATTTTATGTCATCACTTACTAGCTGCCAAGAGCTGATGTTCATCATGCTCCTCTGCACTTTTCCTTCTTAGTGCTAGATGAGGGAAGAAGAACCTGGCATTTTGACTGAACGTGGTAGATGCCTATAGAATAAAATTGGAACAGAGTGAAAACTGTTTTTGTCTTAACCAGCTGCAATCAGGTTTCCCTAAATGGAAGTGTTATTGCTTGCTGTTTGTATCCCTCATCCTCTCCTGATTTCCCCCCCCCCCGCATCTCATTTGGTCTTTCTCTGTACAGTGCCATATGTGCTGTGCAGTACCTCGCTGGCCGTGGGTGTCCTGCTGTCAGTCACTGCTGCAGGCACAGAAGCAGAGAGTTTGCAGCACAGCTTTCAGTCACTGTACCATACCCCACACACCCAGTGACCAGGGGCATTCTACCTGTGGATTGCAGGGCAAGCAGAGTGCCATGGAGAAATATTTGGGTTGAAGCCCCAAGAACATCCCAGTTGTGGCCATTGATCTCAGGACAGCTAGGGTTTCATGCTAAAAGGGCCCATTTAGCTTGTTCTCCTTTAGCAGCCCTTGCACTCCAAGTACAAACAGCAGTAACTTCAGCTTGCACAGCTGCAATCTCTTATGGCCACTGTCCAGTTTTCAAGTTGTTCACACTCAATGCAATACATCACTAACATCTTAGACGCTGGTGCAACACAGATTGTTCAGGGTCTGCTCATCCTACAGTACTTGGCCCTTTGCTCTGCCTGGGGGAGCAGCATCGCTCCCATCACTGAGACTTGGGTGTGAGCAGAGCAGGGGTCTTCTTCGTGTGCCCCCACCATCTGCCACACGTGCTCAGCATCCAGGAGCCAGCTGGAGGCTTGCACTGAGATCCCAGCAGCCTCATTTCCTTTAATAGCTCATTTAAAGCCGAATCTCCAAGGAAGCAGAAGTAGTTTTTCTGTATTCTAAATGTGTTGTCATGATAGCATCTTTATATTTCTTTGGTGCAGGCAAAAAGCTCTTTATATGCTAGTAGCTCAAGATGTTAGCTCTACTTTAAAACAACAGAAACCACAGCTCAGCACACCAGAGCATCCAACTCCACAGCCTCAGCTTCCACCAGCCCAGCCTGCTCATACTCATCCATCATTGCTTTGCATTGAGTTGTTCATATAGTCAAGAATTATATACATTTTATATATATACACATATATACTTGTACACACACACAAGATAGAACCCTGCTGAAAGCACTGAACAGGTCTTTGCAGTTTTGAAAAAGAAAAAAAAGTGCATTTAGCACTACGTTCAGTGAAGTTTCTTGAATTTTATTATATACACTACAAGTCATACTCCTTTTCTTGTCCTATAGATAAGCTTCTGGAAGCTGAGCAAGTAATCTTAAAATAGAACATTGTTCCCATTTTTTTCCTGTCCACCTATTGAGAGGTGTGGGGGTTTTGTTTGTTGGGTTTTTTCTTTTTTTCTTTTTTTCCCCTCTCATTTTTCTTTTGAAGTCCTTCAGGAGAATAATGTATTTTTCCCCCAGTTCTCTCCCAGCAGCCTACCATATGAAGGCATGATCTGCTGTGTCACCTTTCAGACCAGCGTTTCACAAAAATCCAGGTCATCTCCAATAGCAATTCTTTAGCAGTGGATTTAGGAATTTTCCTTGCAAGGGAAAGGCAGCAGACCTTCATTTGGTGCGCATCGCCTTAGGTCCCTCAGCTGAAACAGCAGGAATTCAGCCAAATAGGTTTTTTTTAATACAATATTGATTTAAGCCTTTCTACAAGCTACCAGGTCAGAACAGAGGTTTCTGTGTTTGTTTAATAGAACTGTTACGCTACACCATTAACATATGGTAACTAGAAGCTTGGTCTTTGAAACAATACCGATATTTTCATTAGGCTTAACATATCCTGCAGAGTAGACTGTTGCTGGTGCCTTCTGCGGCTTTCCTCCCACTGAAGTCAAGAGAAATTTGGCCTAGGAAAGAGAGCAGCTTGTGCTCCAAGTAGAGCTTTAAATTGGTGATAGGATTTCTTGGAACATTAGCCCTGTGAAGGCTACAGCTTTGTGTGATGCCAAGGAGAACAAGATGAAAACACCCTTACGCCAGGCTTGCATCCATAAAGACAGTGGGAGTCTTATAGTCTTCAATAGGGCCAAGATCTCACCCTGTGACTGCTGGCACAAAAACATCGATGCATTCTAAAATATTTGATAATTTCTCTGAACTCTACCCTGAGGAAAAAACACGTGCTTAGTAAAAACAACAACAGATTTAAACATTATTTAGTGCTGTAAAATAGCCCTGACAGACATGAATATTTTTTCCAGAGCTGTAATGTTATTTGAATCACAAATGCTTAGCGATTTTTTTTTCCCTGAAAATTATTTACCACGCTGTGTGAACTGCCTGTACTTTTGTGATATTCATCTCTTGATCCTTTTGCATATTTTAACAATGTTTTAAAAAGCTCAGTGCTGTTTGAAAGCCAATATAGTCTTGTAAATAGAAAGTTAATTTGACAGTGTACTGTGAGATATTTAGCAACATACAAAATTATTGGTGGCGTTGGTAACATACTTGAGTGCAAGCAGGCACATTGTAGTTTTTTTGCAATATCCTGCTGGACATTTGAACAAATATTTATTAAATCATGATAAAGTATACTTTGCCCCAGGGAACTCCTGTGTCTTTTAATAGGAGGGGTTGCAATTTAAGAAAAGAACGTTTTGCTTTTACATGGAAAAAAACAAGTCACATATGGAACAATATCTGCTGGGCTTCAGGAAAGCAGGCAGAAGCAGTAGGTAATAGCATGCTGTAAGCATGGAAAGAAGAAGAAAAGACTATTTTTAATGGAAGCTGCAGACTCTCCAAAATGCTTCTGTAATTAAGTGCTTACTAATACCTGTTTAACAAAGTACTCTCCTTTCTGCTGAAAAACAAACACAAAAAAGGAAAGCTGGTTTAAATGAGAAGGATAGACAAGAAGTAGCATGTCTCAGAATCCCATACTCCAAACCCTCTTACAGGGCTCCATGGGTGAAAATGCAGGCTGTGGCAAGCATGTACCCAAGTTCTCTGCCAGGACAGGGCAGGTGGAAGACACCTCAGATGAAAGGGCAGCAGCTGCAGGGCAGGCCATGAGCTGAGAGCCCGCCTGGGTGAGTTCTCTTGGACTGCCTCACTCTTCCCTCCAGAGAACACATGGGCTGCTGACTGGCATACAGACCCCTCTTTAGCATGGGGACTGTCAGATTAGGAGCCTTATCCAACTGAAAAAAGTAAATCTCTGAAGGGCAAGAACCCAGTCATGCTGTGTTGGTCATACAGACCATAAGTAATCTCATCCTTGTGAAGCTGAGAAGACTATTTGTTTGAGCAGGTCAACCTGTTCATGCTTCTGTTCTTATATAAATCAAGTGGAAATACAACGTTCATAAAGCAGTTGATTGAAACCTAAGCCCGCCTGTTTCTGCATCTGCGGACCAGACTGCTGAGCAGCAATCATGGATAGTATATGAAGTTATTATGAAGAAATACCCTTTCTCAGTAGCTTTGATGCGCTCCAGTAAGAAATTTGTACCGTAGTAAAACACATCCCTCCTGCACACATCAGAAATAAAAGCCACATGTCATCAAGATTTTCTTCCCACTTTTGAGAGGATGGCATATTGAATTATGTGGTCTCTGAAGAGCTAGTCATCATGGATGAAGCAGATTCTGACTCTCAGGTGGGGATAGTGGGCAGGCTTATTGTTGTGCATAAAAATTTGCTATTCTTAATCAGAATTTAGAAAAATCCATGGATAAAGACAAACCTTGCCTGCTTATGCATAGGAATATAAAGTTGCAAGTGGTCACAGTCAGTGATCATTTCTGTCTGCCTTGCATAAGCCTGGAATGACAGTGGATACCATTTGATATGACATGCTGGCCACAGCATATGCCCTATATAAAGCTACACACACTTCCCCTCAAACACCGTCACGCCTTTTTTATATAAATGCTTTTGTTTTTTAAAATCTTTCTTCACATCTGCACCAAAGACTAAAGAAGTCATAGCAGGAAAAGCAGGTCACCTCAATTTTCTTGGTAAAGGAAAGTTGGAAGAATAAAGCTGCGAACCTTAGGTAAAAAGGAAAACAGTAAATCGGCCCGATTCCTGATTACATCAGCTGAGTGAGAAAGTTCTTGAAGACCTGGCCTGCTTGAGAAGCCTTTTCTATGTTCCTTTTACCTACGGTATCACCTGGGGTGACAGCCCTCCCCAATCTCATGAAGTAAGAGAACCTTTTTAATTGTTAAGAGCACTTACTGTTTTTTTCTAATGAACTAAACAGAGCTTGGCTGTGGGCCCTAGCAGCGGTAACTGAACTGTTTATCTATTAATATCTATTTTGGCACTGTTTGAGCCCACGCAAGATAGCCTCCCACAAAATGTCCTGGCATGACTGAGGATAACAGTGGCCTGTGTGAGTTAAACAACATTTGGAGTGTGGGAAAGAATTCAGTTTGTATCCAGATGGCAATATTATGGCACTCAGAGCAGCTACATTGGGCCAAGACCTGGGTTTGGAGCCTTACCCATATAAAGTGAAGTTCTTTCTGCTTACCTGCAGAAATCTCGTTCCAATTAGCTCATGAGAGGGGAATCTTATAAGCTGACAGAAGTCTAGTTCTAGGAACCGTATAGAAAGCTGGGACACAGTTTCTGCAATAATCACAATTTCATACCCAAGTCCCAAACTTTCACTTGAGAAGCCAAGCTGAGCTCAGGAGCTGCTCGGTAGTCAGTGGTTTTCTGCTCTTTACAGAAGCCATCGTTACTGAAAAAGACTGAGGAACAGCAAAAGTCACTTCTCAGTCCTTCCCATGAATTCCTTCCCAGTGAAGATTCTGTCGTCAGTCTGTGCTGCCTACAGTTCTCCTTCCTACAGAGAAGCCAAGTGAGCGGTCTCAGGATAGATACAGGTTTCACTAACATCTGCCAGCAGAATAACAGATTGCAGATTACTTCACCATGAAGACATTTGGTCTTCTTGCCAGTGCTAGTTTAATATGAAAGGTAATCTTCTGCTAATTTATAATATGTGTGTTTCAGAACACCTCTACCACCAATGACCATTTTATTTCTGGCATTAACTTTGTTTATCCAAGCAGCTTAAGTTTTCCTCTCTTTGAAGAGATTTATTAACACTATTACTGTGTCACTGTTTCCTCTCCAAGGAGTTTTCTGTTTACTTCCAGAGCATTTAATTTACACTGTCAAATCAATGACAAATGCAGATCAAAGAAATCTAAGTTTCCTGGACTTTGAAAAGTGAAGATTTTGAGGAGGTTATTTATTTCAATTTTCATTTTTCAGACGACATTTCCAGTAAAAACTCGGTACCATGTAGCATTATGCCAGGCACATGTCAGTGCTTTTTATTTACTCATGTTTAATTTTAAACTTTGTGTATTTGTGCACGACTTCCCCTTTCACTCAAAGCAGAAGGAGATAGGAAAGAGGTATCAAGAACAACCTTCATGTTCACTTCAAAGCAAGTTATAACTATTTTAATGCATCAGCTATAAGTATCAAAATAGTGAGGCATCTTTTCATTAATGATCTCCATCGTTAAGGAAAATGTTTAATCATAGATCCAAAATTATCAGTACAGTCATGACTCACAGCTGCTGGATTTCTTAGAAAGTAAAGAATCAATGAGGAAAAAACACTTCAGTTACAAATCTGGGAATGGAATAAAACAGTTCATGAGTATAATAATAATAATGTAAAGACCTCACAGAATGTCAGTATGACACTTCTTAACAACTTGTACTGATGGATAACCTTTAAATATATCAGGCTCACTAGCACACACAAAAGATAAATAAGAGCCATTTTTGATCAGTGTTTGTACCTGGTCTCTATCAGAAGCTAACTTTTAAGGTGCAAGTCTAGCCAGAGAGAACTCCTAGCCAGGAGTATTTGTTCTTAAAGTGTGTATTCCCACGTCAGTTCTTAAAGGTTGGTGTCAGACACCATCCTGCATAAGAAAGAAGTGACAGCACTTTGCATCTCCGGAGCAGACACAGCTGAGGTTTCACTCTCACCAATCCCCTGCTTTCCCCCACTAAAAAAAAAAACGGAAAAAAAAAAATACCAGCACTGCTGGTATCGCTCCACAAAAAGTACTTCCTTTACACAAGTCATACAGAATTGAAGAAAAGCCAAGAACAAATCATCTTTTTAAAGACAGATGAATACCAGTGCTCACCATAATTCCATGATTCAAATGTTACATTTTGGATTGAATAAGACTCCTGAGAACTTAGAACACTCCCAGTTCACGGCTGCTCATCAGCCGGTGTCAGTTTATCCTCCAGACCAAGATACCTCTTGCAGCTTTGAGGACTATTTCCAAACAGAGCTAGGGTTCTTTCTAACCAGGTAGTATCCAGCCCAAGGTCAAAAGAAAATCATGCTGATCTCACACTGATGTTTGGTTGTTGCTGAGTGATGGGTGCACACCCAGGGAGGTGGGGAAGAGTTTCAGTGCTGTATGGTGGCACAGGGCAGGGCCACACTGCACTGTGCTGGGTGCACATGGCCCATAGGTTGGGCAAGCCTGCACTACTCTTTTGCAAGCCTCAACTCTTTCAATCTTGGTCCGATTTCTTGTTCTTTTCTTTTCAAATACTCATTTCTTTTCAAATACTCTTGCAACTTCTACTGTTGTGAAAAGCAAATGCTGTTCCCTTCAAAAGGGAAACTTGGGAGTAAGATACTATCATCTTAGAGGAATTAGACCCTGGCAAACAAACAATCCCAACAGCGTGTTTACGGATGAGAAGGATGTCAACCTCGTTATTAGGGCATATCTAAAAAAAGAAAGTTCGATCTTCAAACTCCAAAGCAGGTACCTGCCCCAAAAGGAGAATGTGCTACTTCTACAGGTAACGGCAGCTTCTCTCTTATTTCCAGAGTGCATTGCTGAACACCTGCTTGAAGAAACAGCATATCCTCACCTCCTAAGTTAAAATCCTTGGGTCTGAACAGCAGGTCCAGGGGCAAAATTGCATTTCTCTCCAGACAGCACCCACATATTGAACAGTAATGTGACCACTACTGATCAAATGAGATCAGAAGAGGACACTACTTTATATAAACATAGCTTAATTAAAAGGAAAATGGAGCCTAGCCCTTTAAGAGCGTTCAGATGAACCACTGTATACAAAACCCCTCCCAAGCTTGCCAATATGTTCTTAAACGTTTTAATAAATCAGAATGAAAAGACACTGTAGGATTCACAGGATTGCCTCCGGAAAGCAAGCAGAAGCTTTCATCCACAACAAAGAAGGTGAGAGATGTTTGTGGAAGCAAAACTCATGTCAGCAAGATGAGAGCAGAGAGGAACAAAGGAGGCAGAAGGAGAAGAACATGAAGCAAAGGAGTTGCAGGTTCCCCACAACACCAACTCAACATGTACACCCACCTTGCCACTGCCCCCCTGACACGGCTAAGCTGAACCCAGCCAACACCACAGGCAAATCCACCCCTTGCAGGGCCAGCAGCCACCCTGACACTTGGGTTTTATTTTTCATCAGAGGAAACTCACTTTTCTTTTAGAGACTGCCTTAGCTTTGTGGTTTTGCCTTGCCTGATTGAAACTGAGTTTGGAGTAGACATCCAGCAGGTAGGGAGATAACAGCTCTGCCCAGGCACAGCCCCACACAGCATCCCTCCTCCATTCTCATGCACATCACAACAGAAATGACACACATATATTATGATTTTGCAGCCAACTCATCTGTTCAGCTTCCACATTCCCACAAGAGTTTTGTCCGCAGTTGCCTGTCCATATATAGAAGGGAAGTAGCAGTTGCTGTTGCTTTGCTTAGAGCTCTGTGTATTCACCTTTTAGAACTTCTGTAGGAATGTACGGCCTTAGCAACAGCTGAGTAGTGTTAAGACAGAGACAAGTGATGTGCAGGAAGGGAGTTTAGAGGGTCTGAGGAACCACTGTTCAATGAAATTATGAACTGTATTGACTAGAGCTTAATTTCCTTAGAGTTGCTACAGTCAGTGACAAGGAGGTAGAAAGCTACATGTGAAATACTTTGGGCTGCACACTGTTACACACAACTAGACATACCAAAAAACCAATGCAGGCAGCCACAATTACTTGAGGTTGTTTTTTTTTTTTTTTTTAATTACATACTCATTCCTTAAACAGCTCTTCTGCATTTATAGAGTTCCTTTTTCCTCATAGCCACATATGAAGGAAATTTAGATAGCATATGTGCTGTTCTATTAAACAGCTAGTACTAGAATACTTTGTTTCTTCCCTCACTTCTGTAGAGGTTAAAGAAATAGTTATGCTTTCTAACAGGGCTTATAATTTAGGAACAGCTGACACTTACTCTTAGTCACTATCAGTGACACATAAGTTCTGCCTCCTCTACAGATCCTATGTTATTAAAGAGTTTGGAAATGAATCCTTACATAAGCAGTTCTTTACCATGAAAGCCATAAAAACACATATGACATCACAGAACTCACAAAACTCTCAATAGTTTGGTTGTTGAAAGCTTTACAGCTATCTGCTTGAATTCACTTGGTTTGAAACTTGGCTTGGTCTAAAATTTTTTGAGGCTGAAAACATTTTATATGAACAGCATGTGATTGAATATAGCTAGACCTTTCCCCCCTCCCCTAAAAGAGCAGATAAAAATAGTTTTCTTCAGCTATGGAAACACTATATATAGAAGAGAAGCTAAATGCTTTCAACTCAGACTTAACAGTTACTTGGTTGGTTTTTTTTTTTTTTTTGTAAGTATTAATGCCTAGAGGAAAAATTACAGCAAAAAATATTAAGAAGTGATTTCCTTCATAAGAGTACAGACAGCATCAGAAACAGCTTAGTAATTAAAGACAATGTAAGGTATTCCCTGTTGGTTCACATTTTTTCCACTCTGGTACTGATCATACCCTGGTAGACAGGCACATCAGTCTTAAGACTTTACTAAGGGGAGGCTCTTCATCTCAAGAGGTGCAGTGCAGAGCAGCAGCTCTGAGGAATAGAGCATTACTGGCCATTTCGTGCCATCCAACTTGCAGCCTCCTGTTGGGGATTTCCTGCCTCCCTTTCTTGCCCCTAAGGAACATCGTGGCTGGGAAACTGCCATGAGAGAACTGCACACAGTGCTGCTGCAGCAGTGCTGCAGAAATCCTGCACCTCAACCCTCTGCAAATACTTTCTGGACCTGGAGAGCCTAGATTGTGCCAGGAGTTGCAGTGGTTTCTCTCAGTATTTGGCGTAGTTATGCCTTCTTTGTTTTTAAAGCAGATCCACAAGAAATATACGCATGCATACATACATACAACACTGTTATATGAAATTACTTTCATTTAGGAAATACCTGTATACACATCTTCTGCAATGAGAAGAGGTAATCAAGGGCCACCTTGCCCAAAACAAGGCTTTTTACAAGCTTAAAAAAAAAAAAAAAAAAAAAATTCACCTCAGGAAATTACTACCTGAGCCAGTCACCGCACATTGGCTGGTTCTGCAATACACATTCACAATACACATTCACCCACATGTGCCATACGTATTTTTGGTGTTCATCATTAGCACTGTGCCAGGATTCCTTTCCTCATGTGATATTCCAGTGGTTGTGAACAAGTGATACCGTACTCACATTAAACATGTGCTTTGAGAAAATAGTAACTGTTTGGCCATCACTGTTACACACTGGTGGAGGTAACAGTCATCTGTATATCTTCTAAAACAAAATTTGCTGCTTCAGTCTTTTTAAGTAATGCTTTCCTGAATTTCAAAGTGAACAGGACTTGAAATTTAAGGACATGTATTAACCACATTGTGAAGACAGCCCAATTTCTTCTTGAAAAGATCTGATGGGAGGCTGTGCAATCTAAGGGATAACGTGCTGGACTGACAGCAGGGTCTTAATCACAGCCTTAAGCAAGTATTTCAGTTGTGTCTATTTCTCCTCCCACTTCTGGTCTGCTTTGTCCATTCACCTCTACTCTTTTAAGGTCATATCTTTCACTGTGAGTCTGTTTGCAGTAAGGATACCAATAAATACTAACACCAGTGCATCATTGCTGCAGGTACATTTACAGGTCTGAGAAAGCTTCAATCCCTGAGGACACCTCTGCAGCTGACTTCATATGGAGAATGAAAAATACACTGGTGGCATTTCATGCTCTTTCAGAAGTCTCATAAAAGGCTGCAGGTTGAGAACTTGCTCCTTAGCCACGCTTGGCTTTCTGTTACGTTAAGCAGATGACTCTGCAGCTTCGTTTTAATTAACTAGTGCTACTGCTTGTCATGAGGCAATAAAGGAATTTACAGACAGAAGTAGAAAATGTTTTACTACGTTTTTGGGAATTCAGCTGGAAAAAAAAAAATCTCTCGTACTTCTCCATCTTTCCATTTGCTTCCGATTTAGGCTGTCCAGCTCTCTGGCAGTGAAAGCATGTGTCAAAAATAGTTCCAAATTACAGTTTCTATTGGGAGGGGTTTTTTCTATGTTTTTTTTTTCCTTCCCCTTTAATACATGAGCTGCTTACTGAAATAAAGAAAGCCTTTCACCCAGAATTTATGAGAACAAAAGAAGTCTGCCAGAACTAACGTGCTCATGACTGCTGGCATAATCTCCATTATAAGTCTTTCAAAACACAGGGTGGGATCAATCAGAAAAGAGCACTGTCAGCAGTGGAGGGATGCAGGCTGCTTTCCACGGCTGCAGTGCACGCACCATGGCTTGAGTCCACATTGTGCCCAAGAAGCCCACTGTAAATTGGAGTGACAAGCATCCCCCAGACCACCTGAATTCATCAGTTTTCTTCATAACTCGAGTTTCTGTATTTCCATGTGAACAGTTTGTGTGGACTTCCCATACGAAACCCTACAGCACTGTCTTCTCAAGTCAGTCTGCATGGTGCCAAGCTCACTAGTATGCAAGTCAGGAGATATAGAGTTTTTCTGAACCTGTCTGGTAAGACTTCCCTGCAGGAAGCTGGTTCCTATAGTCTGATAGGTGCTTCAGAACAGTCTACCTTCTGTCTCTTAAACTCAGATAAAGCCTTAGTGGAAGGAATAATAAATGATGATGTAAGGTGATAAGCTCTAGTAACCTGGCACCAGACCTCTTGTTCTAGGACGCATGCTGAAGCCTAACCTATAGAAGTCTCCAAAACCACTTTAATCTGAGATATTAACAGAGCTGCAACAGTAGTCTTACTTACATAAACCTAAGTTGAAATCTTGCTAGTTAACAGCTTTAGTGAATGTTACCTTCCTTCTCTTACTGCGCAGTCTGTTTATTTCACTTAGAAATGAGATGACAACAGGACAACCTCCCCACTCCCCACACTGGAAGTCTGTTAAAATTCTTTACAGAGAGAGTGGTGAGGTGCTGGAACAGGCTGTCCAAAGAGGTTGTGGATGCCTCATCCTTGGAGGTGTTCGAGGCCAGACTGCGTGGGGCCTTGGGCAGCCTGGTCTGGTATTAAATGGGGAGGTTGATGGCCCTGCCTGTGGCAGGGGGGTTGGAGATTCATGATCCTTGAGGTCCCTTCCAACCCTGTGATTCTGTAAAGCTCACTAAGGCACACAGAGATTAATGTCTGCTGGAGACAGAACGAGAAGCACTCCACTTATTTGTAGCCCATGAAATGATTTTTTGTACTGTCAGACTAACTGCAAGAGCTGCAAGCACTGCATTAGGCTCTGAAGGTATACTGTCTTAGAAAAGAAGCACCTCCTCTAGCCTACCTGTCCTATCCCATAAAAGAATGCATTAGATGATAGATAAAAAATATGAGGTTGAAAAAAAATTATCTGAAATTGATACTGAAACTCAAGACATAGTGATTTAAAGCATAGTTCAACAATGCAAGATTTTTGACACCGAACCAAACTTATTCTAACTTCACTTTCCATACAAGCAAACAGAACAGCCTTTGCCAAATATATCCTCGACTCTATCTGATTTTCAAAAGAGACAGACTGTTAAAGACAAACTTTAATCTTTATGAAGGAAGATCACAACCCCAGTTAGTATCTGTATGGATAGCTCACCAGTCCCAGCAACGGCCAAGCAACCTTTACTGGCTGTAACCTCAGAACTTCCAAGCCTTGTTGATTGGTCAGTTACCTAAAAATCACCTGCAAATTGGTGATTAACACATTGATTTCCAAAATATAACTACAGCTCAGTATTGATTATTCTTATCCCCAAAACAAAATCAGAAACTTCTCTGCTTCTAGCTGGAAGATTATAGAATATGTTGTGAGATCAAGTGTGCACCACTTGTATTTTATGCCATCAGGCTACATGAGGTTTTTAAATACACAGCCCCTTCTTGCCTCACTAGACTCAGTTCAAATTGTTCCCCCTTCTCTCCCTCAGCACACCTCAGGTACTGCTGGTCCATAGCAGATACAGAAGGTACTGCCCCACAGACTGCTCTCACCTGTGCAGAAGCTCATGTTCCTTCAGAAAGCCAGGTGCAGCCACCTTCTGTGCCAGCTGGCTCTGAAAGTATCACCTAAGTCATCAGCAAACTGCACCTGAAGGTCTGTCACTCATATCTTGTATTTTCATATTATGTAGCCTCAAGCACAAGTTATTACTGACAGCTAAATGAACACACACACGTGCTTTTAAAGGAGACCTCTATCTCCTGTAGGTAGTCGTACATGAAACCTGGCTATTGCCTAGAAGCTGTGAGTGTAAATCACACCTGCAGAAGAAAAAGGCAAATTTCTGCGCAGTTAGGAATGCACCATCCAAGCCTAGAGACCAATTACACGTTGTTTTACAGCTCAGTACTACAGTGAGGCCAAGAGGCAAATTAATACCGAGTGCAGTTGCTGAGGAGCAGATCCACTTTCTGGCAAACCTGAGAATGTCGTGTCAGACATTAAACATCTGGGGTCTTTGCTGTTTTTGTCTTGTTACAACAAAGCCATATATGGAAGGAAAAAGTCTTAGAAAAGTAGAACTGTTCCTAAAGTGACTCAAGATAGATGGTCTGTTTAGTCTATTGTAGAAATGTGATTTTTTACAAACAGGCAAACAAAAAGGAAGGTTAGAACTTAAGAATTATGAGTTGCCTTAATCCTTTGTCATAGTGCTATAAGTTTCCCTAGAAAAGTCTGAGCAGACTGAAGGGCATTAAAATGAGGCTTTGATATGTGCAAGAACAGGTGAAAGAAAGGAGGTCTGGTAGGTTTTAGGTTAAGCCTTAACAGATGCAGCATTCCAGAGTCCTGCTGCAAATGCCAGCCTCATCCTGACCAACAAGTGAACATAGGGAAAGGCATTTATTCTTCCAAAGTCAGCAGGCTACAAAGTCAATTGAGCTTGCAAGATGAATTCATCAGAGAACACTTATTGAAATACAATGCATGAACAAGACTACTGCAGAAAGCAATCGGCATAATGTTCAGCTATTCCGCTGCCAGAAATAAACTAATCAAGCCTTGATGATACTTATTTGAATACTAGGATGGTTAAACATTCATCTACCTTTTACATTAAGATGAAGTACCTCAACAGAAAGCAATTAAATTATAATATGACATTATTTCCAGGGCACCTTTTAGCTTACAGGGTAAGGCTCCATGTTCTTTCAGCAAGCACCACTTGAGCATGGAGCATATACTTGTTTCTACTGATTAACCCAACTGGTTCCTCTCTTTCCCCGCCTCCCTGCCGTTGCTAGAGAGTCCTTTAAACACATAATCTGATAGATTGGCAAGCACACATGATGTCTGCAGAGATGACGTGTTGGTTCACGTGGGACCCTGCAGAACGTCCTTCCAGATGCCACTATCAATTTGTGGCTGAAGAATTGCAGCTTCAGATATTTATATGTTTAGAGTTTTTTTTGTTTTTTGTTTCAGCAGAAGCATCAGCCCGCATTACCAGTTAGATCCATTCTCAGTTCCATGGGATAATAGACCAGAGTACACCGACCACCCAGACAAACACTAGCTTCACCTGTAGCTTTTGGCTTCCCTTCGTATCCTCAAGAGCCAGGATAGCACAGACTGCAGAAACCCTATACATGCTTGCTTCTTCCTACAGCTCTGTGAAAAACCACTTTTGTTTGTAGGCATTTCAAGACAGCTACTTGGGCTGCCCAAAGTATGCCCTGAAACAGATGAATGCTCCCTCCAGACCAAAACACAGCCTCTCACACTGCTCAGCAACAAATGGCCACACAGAACCAGAAAAAACAAGAACATTACAATACCAGCAGAGAAAATTCACACAGCCTCCAACAACCAACAGCTTCAAGACCTCTCAGCAGCACCAAGCACTCACCTGACAAGTTGTGCCCAAGCCTTCCACAAGCACCTTCTTCTCTGTACTCCCTGCAGCAAGCCAGATGCCTTCCCACCACCTCTCTTCCATTTCAAGCACCAGGTGCAGGTGCTCAGCAGTGCCCTTGATTGGCTGCTGAGGAGCACCCTGTGCCATGTGGGGCAGGCTTCCTCTTAAGATGGTCTCCCTGCTCAAAGGGAGCCCTCTGCCTGGGGGCTGCCAATGTTACATATTGGCCCCACTGTTCTTCCCTTTCTGTGCCAGATGCGTTTCCCACATAAATGGAGTTTTCAGCTGCTGGAGTGTTTTAGATTCTGTTCAGATTGTTGAAAACTAGCAATTCTATTGTTTGTCTGGCAGTGTAAAATTGGTAATGTGAAATAAGCATCTTCAGAACACCGTAATTTAAGTGCTCAAAATACTTGATTAGAATTATGAGGAATCATCATAATTTCCCACCTTGCTATTAATAAAATCAGTTCCTTTTTTGTGTAGCATTGGAACAGGGCATAACCTTGCAGCTTTACACAGGTAAAACACCCACAAGGTGAGGAGATGGATGTAAGTCAGACATTATTTTGGAAGGAAACAGGAAAATATTTTTCTAATCAAATGTTAAGTTTTTCCAAAGTAGCAACAAGTAGCTGGTAGAAATCAGCTCTGTGGAAATTAAATGCTGAAATGCCATCTCAGACTGTGCAAGTCAAGCTTTTCAAGCCTGCAAGGAACATAGCACCAGAGTAGGAAAATGGAAATTTAAAATTAATTGACTACCATGCTAGCAGGTATTATAGGTGGAAGTTCTCAATCTGGAGATGTTATTTGGGTTTCTCTTGAATATCCTTCACTCTGTCTTTCATGGTTGCTAAGAAACAGCAGCATTCCAGTACAGTAATCTTTCCTCCCCCATTCTGAATGATGGTTAATTGGCCTATGTGTGAAGCTGGCTTCCTAGCACAGCAAAGTTTATGTTCAAATACAGAAAACAGTAGAACTGGAAAACCAAGGTTTCATGCTAAGAACACAGTTTCAAATGGCATAAAGCTTTGGAAAGTTCACATTTACCAAAATACTTTTTAATACTTGTGTGTAATAAAGGAATCATGATCAGCTGTGTCCCAAAATCTCTCCTTTTTCAAACCTTAATGAAAATTCTCAGCTTGAGTGTGAAATCTGCTGGCTACAAGGACAAGGATTAGGTGATTGGATAAATTAAAAAATAATGGTGGTATTCTCTGAGGTGGACAGCATAAATGGACAAAGATATTTGCAGTTTAAGAGAAGAAGATACTGCTGGTATTTTTTCAGAAGATTTGAAGGCAACATTTTTGTATGGAAGTTAAAAAAGGAATTTTGTACAAACTATATGAGGATACAAATGTTTAGGTTACATAGAGACAGATTACTCTCTCAGATACTTTCTAAATTGAATGTGGTGGGAGTCCAAATATAGGGCTGAGCCTCTTCATCTTAGATGTTATGTAAGCACTGTCCTACAGGAAATATTTCAGTGAGGACATTACTTTTTCAATGATTAAGAAATTGCAATATTGAAGAGGCAGGTAGTTCTAATCCCAGCTTTCTACTTTCAACCTTTTCTTTTCAACCAAGAAATTCTTTTCTATACAATTTGATATGATTTTCCTAACTCCTGCCTGGAAGGGAAAGGGTGGGATATGCGTCTGTTTCTTTTCACTTTCCATTCCCAAACAGGAATGTTGCAGAATGACATTTTTGGCACAAATGCAATAGACTTCTCAGTTCTCATTGAGCAGAAAGAGACTCTTAGATCAGCTAGGTGCTAAGTGTTATCATTAATAACTGGCCAGGTCTGCACTCTGTCAGGTAGCCCTCATTTTAATGGCTGTTTACTAATAGCAACACACTACATGGTGATGGCTCGTTAAGTGAGACTTATTCTACAACTGGGAATTGAAAATAAGTCTTTCAGTTGTGGCATCTCTACCGATGTCAAAAGGGTTGAAGCTAAATCATCTCTGATGTTTCTTCCAACCCAAACCATTCTGTGGTTCAGTATGATTTAAGAGGAGAGCTTTCCAATTATAAAATGCAGAAAATGTTTAAAATCCTTATTCGTTGAATGTATGCAAGTATGTGTTGCTATTTGCAGATGGAGATTTATAAGTTATTATTACTCTGATTATCTCTGAAGCCTCTGTTTTCTTTCCTCTCCATAAAGGCATAAAGATTGATACATCTTGTAAGAAATCAATGATTATTTCATTTTGCTACTGATTGGGATGTCAAAGGGCTCTTAGGATGTATTGTAAATAACCAATTTGACAGAATCCGCATTGGCAGTGACTCAAAAAGAGAAGCTATGATAATTTTTGGAGCAGCTAAGTGCTATTTTGGATGTGAGCTGCTGCTAAAGGGGCTGAGAAGGTTAAACTTTACGATTAGCAGGGGTGGCTGCAGTCCTGATCTGGGAGAGGAGCACACACTGCACAGCTCCAGTAACTAACGGAACAAATGGATTGAGCTGAACTGTGGGTGAGAGGGGGATAAGGCTTTGCCTTCTCCCACTGCTTCCTCTATCCTATTCCAGCTCTGGTAAAAAATTTCTCCATTTGATATACTTCAGTAAGGACCTATGGTCCATATGCTTGTAAGGTCCTACATTGGCCTTGTAGCAATTCTCTATATGTTCCAGTACCCCAGACAATACAGCATTAAAAAAAAAAAAAATCACCTTAAATTCTGCCTATAAATGACTGTTCATGGCTGGTCTTGTTTGCTAAGTGTTCTAAAGAAGTTAATGGCTTGTGAGAGTGCAAGCAGATATTCCATAAAAATTTGTTTAAGGGAATGTGTTTAAAGTACAGAAAGAGGTATTTTTATGTGCTACTGCCCTCTGAATGTCATTGTGAAGATGTAGGGAGGTGTGTAACTCACCAGGATGGTGGATTTTGTTCCTGATCTGATTTAAAGTACCGTTTGATTGTAAGCAATATTATCTACAGGACTGACAGGCGTAACCATGGGGAACAGATACAGTTTTTGCTATCCATATACAACATAAAGGAAAAGCAGAGATACTTTTCACACGGCCAGAAGCTGTTCTCCCCCTGCTAAAGGTGCATCACTCATTATCTTAATTCTGTCTGTCTCTGTAAGGATGTACCGTCTCCCAGGAAGACAGCTGCAATTTTGTAGAAGCATCCGTTTACATGTTAGTTCTGTGCCCTGAAAACTTGAGGTTCTAAAAAAGGTTTTATTGAAAACAGTAGATTGTTCAGTTATATGATCCCATGGATAATTCCTTTCTGTAGGAAGGAGAGCAGTTTGGGTAAAGCTGTGTTCTGCCTGCAAGTCTGAGTAACTGCTGAACACTGTTTCAGGGAAGTTCTCATGAAGGCTGGTGGAGGTGTGGAAGTGTGACAGATGGATTTGGCTTCATGAATCCACTGGCTGAAGCTCCTATATGTGGTGTGAGCAATGATAGCCACTATTACAGCACATGAATTGTCATACAGGAAGGGAGGAGCTGGCAGGATGTACAGACACTAGGCAAGGACCGAAGGACCGCCTTCCTACATTCCCACTGGTGTTTTCTGGCAGATCTCTGTGGTCCAGTGTTTCAGCTTTCAAAAGGAGCTTTTGGATAAAGGCTATGGAATAGCTGCTCCATTTCCAGACAGAAAGCAGCAGTTAGACCCACCAACTGTAGATTCTTTTGAGAGAACTGCTCCAGAAGTGCGTCAGTGAAAAGCAAAGCACAATAAGTTGCTGTTTCAATGGGCAACTGAGGAATACCCTTGTGATGAGTTATTTCTGTCTTTCTTGTACAAGAATTGTTTCCATCATTTTAAATCGTTTTTCCAAGTAACACAATCTGGTTTCATTTTCCAGCTAAGTGGAGGAGAAACCTTTATTTTAATCTTGTGAAAGATCAATCAGTGACTAGATGAACCAGTAACACAGCTAAGCAGATCTGCCAGAAACAAAGGAGCCTGGAGTCTACTCCAAAGTACTGGGGAAAAAATATTCTTTTTTGAGTGGCAAACTTCAAATAGGTAAAATAGGCAAACCTCACAATCATGACAATCCGTCTGAACTCCAGAGGAGAAAAACTCCTTCATCATGGAACGAAGGCAACTCTGCAGCAGCAATGACTGTAGGCAGCAATGGGAAGACTGACCTCTCAAGAAGTAAACGCTCACACTCCAGTAGTTACTGCAGCAACTTCCACTGTTTTGCTTCATTTTGCAGATTACTTCACATTTCTTCAGCTGAGAGCATTTTTATAGTAAATTTAAGCTTATAGTTAATTGACTAAGTTTTCTTAATTTCTTTTTAATCGATACTTTGAAAAAAGGTCACGAGCTGCTTTGGTCTGATTATGTCCATTCAGGTCTACACAGCCTAGGATTCAGCCTAAACCAGTGACTTTCTATAACATTTTTACCTTGAAAATAGAACCTAACATCTGTTGAGTGTTGTGACATTTTTTCACTCCATAGAGAGCTGGTACAAGTGCTATACACTGAACTGTAGTGCATAGGTGGTTCATAAACTCTCTGTAAGCTTCTGAATTTCTTCCAGTACAAGTGGGAAAGTGAGTGTTTTGTGGTTTGATGGATTTGTCTTTTCTTTAGCACTTTTGTTTTTAATTAATTCATCTTTATTCCCCTTCTAATACATGAAGTCAGGGAGTTATGCCTACTTCCTTCCATAGCCTAGGCAGTGTATGCACTACTGCAGAGGTCAGTGTTTGCTGCACTGCTCTGTTCTCTGCAATTTTTTTATCACAGTCATTATCAAAGACTAAACTATAGAGATCTAAATGAGCCATCAGAAGTCAGAAGCTTTGAAGCTCCATATAACAACTCGTCCTGAAAAAAAAAGCAAGAGCTTAAGCATCACCAGCAGCATTTATACGGACAAGAAAGAAACCTTTCATGTAGAAAGCACCTACAGAGACTCCTATGGATCACCACTGCATGAAAGGATACCAAAGAGGGGATGTGTGAGACTTCTGTTGCACGAGGTTAATGCGTTATCTGCTCAAATCATGAGCAACAGAAGAACAAACACAAAACACTGAGAACTTAATGAAAAAAAGCCCATCTGATTTAATTGGAAAGCATCGCTTGGCTCACTTCTTTAGTAATTGTTGGAAGCCAGCCCAACTCTTTATATATTTAGAAGTGATATAATTCAACTCATAAATAATTTCTCAATAAGCAACAGTTCCCCAAAGTATGTGATTTCATCCTGCAGTGTTTGAGAAATAGGACTGCTCGCTTCATTGCAGCCATTTACACTTTATGGTAACAAGATTTAACCACTGTTTATCTTAGAAGCAGGATATCCCAATAAATGCACGTGGTAGCCTGTGAAATGACAAAGGCCTTAGACAGTAGATAATAAAACCTGAAGCAATTATTACTGTCCTGTGGAATCACAGAGATGAAATTACAGAACTTCATTGTGGAAACCTACATGAGTGTTTGCAAGATGAGACCTGGTTAAAAGGCAAAGTCTCATTTCTCAAAAATAAGCAAAATCTAATGGTGCTATGCACACACATATGTATATGTACACACATCTTTTGTGTGTGTCTAAGGGATGTTGAGTCTACAAAATGGACACCAGTATCAGCTCTATTAGTCTGAAAATGAGCAAAAAGCTGGATTTGCTATTGCACAGCACAAACTCAGTTTTTCAAGCAATATTGTATGCAACAAAGTAATGGAAACAATAAATGCAGGAAGTAAGAGCTGTCTGACAGCTTGAAATATTGACAAGAAATCCTATGGAATTTTATCAAAAATAAATGCATTTCAAATAATATTTCAGCCCTTCAACATTTTCAATCAAAGTAGTTTAATAAGAAAGTTCTCAGCTTATAGTAAAGATTGGTATTTCTTATAATTGACGAATTTCCCTCTCCACAGTTGAAGAAGTGGATACAGCTATAACCAGTCTGAAGGCCCTCTTAGACCAGAGTAAATACTGTTTTTCAGTCAATCATCTATGAAAAAAAAAGCAGTGATGAGGTCAGAGCTCCTTCTCTTGCTACAGAACCACACTGGTTTATCAGCATATGTGCAAGTACAGCATTTCACACCAGAGAAAAAATTTGGCTTCATATTTTAGAAAGAGCAAACGAGAGTTTCAGAGGCTGAAACTGTACCTTGGGGCAGGAGAAGAAAAGGCTGCAATTCCATTTTGGTTCAGCATTTATGTTCTACAGCTTTATCACAACTTTCAGCAAGGCTCTGACTCATCATTGGGCTATTATTCAATATGGCCATTAAACGATAGTTTGCATGAACAGGGTTATCTTTGTACAGGCAAAAAATTAGGATGCATCAGAAAATATAGGGGAAAAAAATCAAGATTCTTTACTCTGTTTTTACACTAAATTCCACTCAGTTTACTCAGAAAGTGTCCTGTAACAAAGCTACGCAGTAAGTTTAAGCAGGGCTTGGCTGTGAAATCCCTGGCTGCCAAAGTAGTGAGTTTTGATTATTTTCAACTCACTTTCAGTTAAAAAAAGCAACAAATAGTGCTGAGAATCTACGAGGTGCCAGGGCTGGCAAGCTGGCCTCCCCTGAGCCTTCCCAGGCACAGCGCTGCTCTGAGTGCTCTCTGGCACTGCACAAGGAAATTGCAGTGCCTTCTTTCTTTTTCTTCCCACTGCAGTGGGGTTATGGGACTGGCAGAGCAGAATAGGTTTGTTATTGTACAAGGATAAGGACTGTGTATTTTCAAGTGGAGGCGGCATTGCTGGTGTTCATGACGTCTTGCAGCTATCGGGGCTTTGGGCCGTTCCACTCAGCACTTAGCTCGTGCCATTCAGTGCTGCACATCTCAATTAGGAAAAGCAAGCCAAACAGCTTTACTCTGTGGAACTCATTCATTAGCTACGTGCTGCTACCCAGTGCTGCACATTCTGCAAGGATTCAGAGAGGAGACTTTTTCCACTGAATCCTATAAAGGCTCTGTGCAAATACATCTGTTACCATAAAACTGAACTGTTTTCCCCTCCCCAAGTTAGCACCAAGCCTGACGCACTCAGGCAACAGTGGCCATCTGAAACTGTAACTCCAGAAATACCGCAGAAGGCCAGAACAAGAGGTAATAGACACTTTTGGAATTGTTAGAATTACAAAACAGTTCTGAGAGAAAGCGTCATACACTCTGTACTTGACAAGGAACAAAAATGTGCTTGTAGAAGGGAAGTGATGACCCTTCCAAATTCAGCACTGTACTTTTGTTATCCCGAGGGTGGAGGCTGCAGCTGTAAACCTGCTTTTTCCCATGCTGCTATTAATGCAATACAGAATGTCTGTTAAACAACAAGCAAGCTGACGCACTGGATGTCGTTCAGTACTCTGTCTGGTCTTTCCTCACCCAAGTAGGGATGTGTTGTACGTTTCCCAGATCATATCTATTCGAGATATCTATCTATAGATCATATCTATATCTATTATCTATATACTCAAATGTGGTCCTACAATCAATGGGGAAAATTTAATGTCACATTTAAATCCCAGCAAAATACTGCATTTCATAGAAATATGTCCTTATCATTTGGAAATGCAGACATTGCCAGAAGTCTAAACTGGTTTGAGCACTTTTTTGGTAAAGGAAAGTCCATTTTATAACAAAGAAAGAGAGGAGGAGATTGCACACTTTAAGAACAGAATGTGATTATAGTTGCCCATATTTAACTAAAACACATGAGCTAGCATATGGAGTAAGAATGACAGCCAACAAATGACACAGAACTAAGAGTTCCAGAGATCTTATAAGTCATAAGAGCTTGGCAGAATTAGATACAGCACTTCAGAATGTTGTTGGTTTGGTTGGCTGGGTGGATTTTTTTCATTTTGTGCTTTGATTGGTTGGTTGTGGTTTTTAGAACATGATCCACTGCACACATTTCACCTATCTCTGAAGCTGTTCATCTGCTGCTTTCATGACCCACAGGTCTCCTTTTGTCCTTCCACTTTTAAAACTAAAGCAAGGATAACAGTACTGAAAGTCACTCCTAATGCAGCCATTGACATAATACAATTCATCTGGAATACAGAAATATAAATCACGTATTATTTTATTAAAACAAGGAGGAATGAGGCAAAAACAGACCTGGTGAGATTCAAACTTGCTCTGTTTGTCAAGTTGTCACAGTGAAAAATAAACATAACTAAAAGAAACCAGAAAGTATTCTTCTGCACTTAGAAGATCAGACCTTGGAGATGACAATGACAAGATTTTGGAATTCAGGACATTGTTTCAGGCCACAGCCACTGTGCAATGCATGGTTGTCCTCCGTCCGCAGCAGGAAATTAGAATGCTATCACCAAACATCCTGTACAGAGCCAATACAGTCTGAGAAACATGGTACTCTGCTTTCAAAATGCATACATGTATACAAATAAATAAATAGAACCACATAAGTACTGCCTAGGGTACAAAGGAACTCCGTAAAGAGAGCGAGAACAAACGTTTTCTTTAAACATTTTTCCTTCTGTGCTAGGCAGGCATAGGGACAACCTTTTCTTACCGTATCTTGGCCATCTAGTCACATTTCTGTAGTTGTCTTTATATGGGAAATGAAGGAGTGAACCACTTCAAGGCACACACAATTTCTTTGTTATGTTTATCAATATACAGTTAATAGATAATGCTGCTTTTGTTTTTAAATATATGATCCTAAACAGGTAAATGTAGAAGAGGAAAGTAATGAAACAACACAGTCATACAGCCGTATGCAAACTCTGCAATTTGGCTGTATATTTTTCCAGTACTGAAATATGCCAAATTACTTTAACAATTTTTGGTCTGTGTTTTATTCTGGGATGAAATACACAGCTCTAGAACTCTCAAGCACACCCTGCATGTCGGTAACATAGCCAGTGCTGCCCTGAATAACTTCTTGTGCAGAGTCACATCTAAAGATTCACTCTAACCAGCACCGATATTCTGTTACCCAGAACTCACCGGCTACATTCTAAGACAGCAACTGCAGAGAGATTTGGATCCCACGTGCAATTCACAGGGGGGAAAAAAAGAAGTCTTAGCTGATTCTGAGCACAAACATGAGGCCAAAACGTTGGCAGTGACAGATGACATTTGTTAGGTTCTTCACCCACTGCCTCCATTTGTCAGAAATCACACATGCTCTCACACACTGCTCACATTTCTAGGCAGTGTCTCTCTATATAAGATCAGATTGTGGTACTGAGTTTTATTTTTTTAATAAAAGCTTTCCACAAGTGATTTCCATGTATATTAAAATCAAAGAAGTGTCATCTGATGCAACATTATACCAGCACCACTGGGCTGTGTTTAATGAGCTCACAAAGCAGGGAGCTGGGCTGAGAGGCTCACCGGGGTGCCCATTGCTGTAAGAAAATGTGATTTTATCATCTTTCGCATAGGAGGACTGGCTGCTAGGCATGCTGGAAGGGTAAAGCAGTCAGAAAGCTTGCACTTTGTCTGTGAGAATGAGAATATTTAATATTTGAGGACAGGGCATTGAAAGCAGGTAGTGGTAAATCACTTTCAGGATTTAGGTTTGAAGAAAGGGTAGACAGGCTCCCCAGATGATGAGGAGATGCTGGTAGCATCAATCCTCCATAGAACATGGAGATGCCTGGAGCTAGGGAGGGTCCAGCACTGCCAGCAGCTGAGGATCTTTGCCCACTGCAAAGGCAGAGATCCCCAGCAGCACCATCAGGCTCAGAGGAAGAGAACAGATTGCTGCAGAAAAGAACCACTGAATAGACTTGGAGGGGGTGGAGTAATAATAAACCATGCCAGCAGCAAGTTTGGCAGCAAGTGTAGCTGACCTCCCTGTCATGGAGCTGAGTTACATTCTGTGCAGTGCTTTGCCAAAGGAAGTTTCGAATCCATGGCAGTGCAGGGCTCAATAACAACATCAGCAGCTCAAATTAGCAGTAATTGAAATGAAGCAAGGAGAATAAACAGAAAGGTTCCTATTCCAGATCTGAAAATATGATGTGCGATGTCTGCACGAGCAAGGCTGCAAACTTTCTGTCTTTTGGTCTAAGTCATTCCAGGAAGTTTCATTAAATGATGACTGTTAACTAAGGTAAATGATTTAGATCTATTTCAGAATATCACAGAGCCAGACTACTAGGTGATAATAATCTAAATGTTATTGCTAATATTCCATTGTCTGTGAGCAGCATAGCAATATTTGTATTTGGAGCACGAATACTGGTTTATTGTGTTTATTAGGCTTTGTGGTGCAAACCTCTAGCAAATACTTGAGATTATTTTGGTATAAAAGTTACTGCTAAAGAATGACAAGCATACGGTCACTCCTTCTTCATGCTCCTGTCATCACTGAAAAGAATACAAATACATGGTTTGATTGAGGGCTTCTTGTGGCAGTCACTGCCTTCTGCTCCTTGTTTATATCATTAGAGTTGAATGGCCCTGGATCATTGCATGGCAAGTGCAAGAATACAGATAGATGCTGTTTCAGGAAAATCTGAATCATATAAGGACACATGAGCCTGGTATCCTTCTTTCTCTAGACAAGCATATCTTGCAGACTGCCAAGCCCTCCTCATAGAATTGCCTCCAAAGGAAAAGCAGTGCGTCCTGGGCTCTGTTCTTCAGCATGTACTGGAGGCACTAAAAATTCATGCCTGAGATTAGAAACAGCAAAACAGAGCACATAGCTCAAGAGGCAGCAGTTGTTTTGGTGGAATTAATTATTTCAGTAAGCACAAATACTTTCAGGAGAGCTGAAATTGTCTTTTATTCAATTGCCATTGCTTAACAGATACAGAGGCAGCAGCTCTGCTGGCATCTGAAACAGCGAGATGAGAACAGCACGGGGGCTGCGCACGTTTTAATCTTATTATTAAGCTGGGCCTGATTCAGGCTGTGTGGAGTCTCTCTAGAGACTGTTATGACTGCTGTACTCAGAGGTAACATTTCTGCATTATACCAACATTCAGCTGGATGCCTGTATTACGTGCGTAGGTATCAGCAGGAATAAGCTCTGGACACGTGTATTCAGATTTCACAGGCCTGAAGCCTCACGAGGATGGCACATTCTGCATATCTGTGTTTATCACTGAAGCTTATCCATGGATTTTCTTCGGGTTGCATATAGTCAGGGGATTTTTCCATTTTTCCCTCTCCAAATTCAGTTCTGAATCCAAATGGCTGTGTTTTTGTATAAGGGTACATAGAAGGAAATCATCACTGTTACTCGCATCCTTCGCCAGAATAATAAAACAGACCTCCTGAGAGCCATCTTGACCACTGCAAGATTTTGTCCTCTTTTCCATTTCTGCTTTCCTGAAATAAAAGGTTGCACTTGGAGTGAACTTCTCCACTGCAGGCAGTCACTGCTACTGCCCTTAAACTTGTATGAGAGACACCTTCGTGACAGAGGAAGCATCCCGTAATCAGGATGTTCCTCTTGATATGATAAATTTCACAATACATAGAGACAACGAATGAGATAAAAGCATGAAACCAGATGATCGCCTTTAGCATTATCCCCTAAAGGAGCTCTGATTGTAAAGGCACCCTTTGTGCTTCTTGAGTGAGTTACATCACTGTGAAAGCATTACATGCTTATTGTCATGCTTATCCTTTCAGTTTAAGGCTAGAACAAGAAAAACATCGTGCTTAATCTAGGCTCTCCTCCCTTTCTTTCCAGTACATCTTCAGGACTTTTCTCTCATTAGTACAGGATAGCAGGACACTGACTTATGAGATCATGCAGATCTCATACCAAGGAGGAAGAATCAAAATAAAAATCCACCTGGTTAGACCCTGTATATTTCCACAGAAAATGATCTTCTTTTGCTCTCCTTGTTGTGAGATTTGGCACGTATTTTCATTAATTTTTACTAGGGTACACTGATGGCTTTGTGATTTAACAATTCATTCCCTAGGTTAAAGAAAAGGCTGGATAAACACTGATCACTTGTTATGACAGGATTTCAGGGAACTCAGCAGGTGGCCCTGTTCACGTGGATGGATGCCTAACAGCATACATCTTTTTTCCATCTCCTGTACCATTTTAGTGCTGTGCACATCCTGCCTGGGTGCTTGGCCTCATGCCACAGGTGAGCCGTGCAGAGCAGATCGCCCACAGGACACACTGAAGTCCAGATCAGGCTTCATCTTAAAGGAAAGGAGTCGTAGATCACATCTGAGGCATGCAGCAACATGTGCTTCTTCCCACCAGTAAGCCCCCGATCAGATGCACAAAGACTTGTAAGAAATGGGGAGCGTGATGAATCCCAGCTGTGCAGCGCTGACCAGCATTCATTTTTTCCTTCAGGCAGGAGTTTTCCATCCAGAATCTGGGTTGGCCATCTCCCCAGTAGCTGGTCTCCTCCAGAGACATCTTAAAAAGAAATAAAGGCTTTCACATAGCCTAACGTTCTGTAACTGTAAAATCTTCTTTATTTTTTTCTTATTTAATACAACCAGGCAAACAGTAGAGCATTGTTTTAAACCCTGAGTAGATGGAGAATCTTCTAGTTTCGTTGCTCTCCTTTGGGAAAAAGCTTCTCTTTGCTTTTTTAAGTACTCACATCTTCTGCCTTTTCAGTTTCAGCTTTGCTGTTAAATACTTCTCTAGCACTTTCAGCCTGAGAACAAGCCATCGCTTTATCCCTGGATTGACAGCACTGACGTATTCAGTTTGGATTTTGCACATAAAGGTATACATAGAGGCAGTGTGTGCGTGGGCAGCTGCTCCAGTGTTACGGCCTTCATCTGCTCTCAGCTGAGGAAGAAAACTGAGCTAAAAGGAATTCACCCATGGGCTCCTCAGCTGGGATAAGCAGAGGACTTCTCTTTTTTTTTTTTTTTAACTGCAAGCCCATTGGTTCATTTATCCCTGTTCCACTGAACTAACTCATTAAAGATGGACCCTGTGCTACCAGTACTGAGATCATAATTAAACAGCAAATAGGTTTGGTTGCTGCACAGGGGGCTGTGTGGCACAAATCTCTCGAGGAATCCTTGAACTTTCAGTAGAAGGGAGAAAAAAAAGCACTTAAAATGAGTTACAATAAAGCAAACCAGGCCCCATTCAGACACTGATAATATCAGCAGATCTTACTTGGAAAGGAAGGACACCCTCAGGCCTCGAGGACTCGCAAAAGCAACATTCCCATCTGGTGTTGTGCCTTTGTTAAAAAGCTACAGCACAAAACCCCAGCTCACTGGAGCTGAGCAAAATAAAACTTTCTGCTTCCAATGGCAATGAAGTTCCATGCTGTTTATGAGGGCAGAGCAGGGGCTGATGTCCCGTCACCTATTATGGTAAAGGTTGGAGGAGCGGAGCAAAGCACCCCGTCCTGCAGGCAGTGTGGGAGCGTGCTGTGAGTGCTGCGTCCTGGGAAACGGCAGAGAGCAAAGGGGTCCTGCACGTGGGAATGGGCAAATTAACCTCTGCCCTTGAGTATTCCACACTAGGAATAAAAGTTTTGGACTGTGCTTAGGTGCTTTAACAAACCTAGGCCTTCATGTTCCTGTTGGAAAGCTTTAGTAAATACACAGGCATAAGCAGCACCCACACACCTTATAAGCAGCAGCTCTGAAGCATACAAAGTGTTATCACTGAGCATTGCTGGAGATGAAGGTTTAAAAGAATATTTCTGACATAACTGACTTGCACACGTGCAGAGTCTTCTGTATGAGAAGTACTTTTTCTAAATGAAAAGCCATAGGATAAACTGCAGATCTGAGCGGTGTGGTGGAGGACGGAACTGCTGGTTCAGTCCTCTCCCCAGGGAGCCCAGCTGGTCAGCAGCAGCCCCACACCTCCTGCACTCACAGCTCATTGTTCTTGGATCTTTGTTCACCTTGACCTTGTTTAGCAAAAATGCTTTCCCTCCCCCCCACTTTCCTTCGGCCTTGTACTGTGCTGCAGAGTAATGCCATCTTTAGTTTCATGGCATCCTTGGACCAGCTGTCCCAATTCCTTGCTTTCTCACGGAATTTTGTACATCCCCAGAGCATGGATGTGGTTATTTTTCATGCTAATCTCAATATATCACAGTCAGAAATAGAAGTACTCTATGTAAAAGGCAGAGGGGTGCATCTCTGGAGAAGGAGCAGTTACTGCAAGAAGAAAACTTCAAGCTCTGAAATAAACATACAGAATTTTCTTCCTGAGTGCATAAGAAAGAGGGAAAAAGAGAAATCAATGAAGCAGTATCAGAAGTGAAGCACACGTGTACTGCACGGAGGCCATGTTTATACTTAGTGATGATACTGCCAAGCCTTGCTCTACAACATATGACCATACTCCTACTGAGAATTGCTGGCTTCTGTGCGACTGCTGGGGAAGGACTACAAAGCATCTGAGCCACGGATGCACAGCAAGAGTTATGCCTCCCATTAGCCAGGAGTTATAAATGCGGTAATTACTAAGCACAGATCTCACAAAAGCCCAAATACCTCCATAGCCCTCATCTTCCCATTCACTAACAGCAGGGTGTGCAGAGGGAAAGAATCTAAACAATTCCTGAAATGGGAGCGAGGTCCCCTAAGACCTGCTGCAAGCACTCAGACATGGGAGCAGGGTGTAGCTGTTCCCTGGCTCCAAACCCACACGAGGAGAGCAGGCACAGATTGGACCAGCAGATCCATTTCTGGGCATTTGCAAGCTGCTGCTCAAAGCACAGGCCTGTGGGGCACGAAGCACCTGCCACCATCCAGGCTCTGCTGCTTCTTTTCATTTTTGGATTTGTTTTCTTTCCCCCCCTGTGGACGCACATGTAATTAGTGTGGAAGGGGCAGCAGGAATGATGGTGTGCACTGAACAGAAAGCTGCAACAGCTGTCAGTGAGGTGGTTCTGCCTGTTGCATGTCAGGGTGCCTGGCTGTATTCCCTATGGAATACAGGCAGTGCTCACAATTACAGCTTTCCCTGTTTTTGCACAAAACAGAGTCTACCAGCTTGGAAACTGCTCACGAAGCAGCACCAACAGCAAGTTCTGCAGGTCATCTGCAAGACACTGCTACAGTAATTGTGTCTGTGTAAAAACTGGAGAGCTAGGAGACCTTGCAAGATTTGTCAGGGCTTGTGAAATTCTGTGACAAATACCTTGGCAAGAAAATCTTCCTTTCTTGATAATAATGACATGTGTAGAAGAATACGAGAGTTGAATCCTTACGAAGGATGAGACATTTTTCCCCCTCACAAGAAAATCGACTTGCTGTTCATTGCGTGCCTATATTCTGCCTATGCATAAGGCAGTTACTTAGCATGTATCAAAGAACTTACCACTGTCCTGTTGGGAAAATCACACAGCTTAACATGCAAACAAGAATAATTTTCTATAGAGATAATGATTTGTGTAACTGGACTGTTACACAGTCACCAAAATACCTTACTTGTAAAGGTTCCTCATCTTTAGGGAGAAGGTCTAAGAAGTGTGATCAACATGGAGAAGACAAAGGAAGTTAAGAACAAAATATTTCAAAGACTGAAATTAAGCTCTGAGTTAATGCCCAGGATTTGCTGTAAAGCACACTGAAAAATCACTAACAGTTTGAAGGCAAAAGAACTGGTTCATAAGCAATTCAAGATGTCCCCATTTGCCTGCACAGGGCTCCTCACTGGTTTCTATGAACTGCCCATATATACCACAGCTCCTGCTGTAATGCTGTACATAAATCAGCACACCTTTCTTATCTAGAAGGTTTTCTTGATCAAACTTACAATTTAAAGAGAAATGCAGCCATTAGAATCATAAACTATTTCCATCTCAAAATGCAGGGACAGCATCAATAGCAGTTGCCAACTGCCACATTTCCCACAGCATTACACAGCTAGACTTGAGCTGCTTGTGTGCAGGGCTGTAGTTTCACATTAAAGAGAGCCTCCCCCTGCAATCTCATTGCCTGAAGCTCATTCCCAGTAACAAATGTATGGGCTATTATGGCTCCTGCTACTGCAAATACCTCCCCTGGCTCAGCTTGCAGTCACTGTGCGAGCGTTTTGTCTCACAGCATCAGCCAGAGTTACAGGGGCATTTTCTTGGGTAATGATGTTCACTACTTTTGATGTATTTTGCACTTGCTATCAAACAGCAGTAACACTGAAAGACTTGAAGTCTGTTTATAAAATATAGTGATTGATGTATCAAAACCTTTTTCAGTTGTATAGCAAAATTGGTTCTTAAAAACCAATACTTTATTATCGCTGCTGGCAGACAGACTTACTCATCAGCACAAGACCTGAGCAATTCTAGATAAGAGGAGAGCCATGTTTGCTGCCTGTTTGTGTAGCAGTGGTGCTGCATGAGCACTCTGCCTTGCTTACACCAACTGCCAGAAGCCAGCCAGGTGTTTGCTACTTCAGCACAGCTGTGAGCATGTTACAAAACAGGAGGTACAAAACTTAAACTAAGCATTTGAAAGCCAGTCTACAAGGATACTGATGTGGCAACTAGATGTTAGCAGCCAGTCCTAGACCTTGCTTCTGATGCAGGTTACCAGATTAACAAAATTCAGGTGGCTGCTTTCAGAGCTGTGATCTGGTCACCCCCATACACAGAAAGGACTTCCTTTGCCAGCTGTTTTTAGACACAGGACGTGTTTCAGTTCACACCCTATGAGGGCAGCAGGAGGAGTGCTCAGCAGTGCTGTCAGAGCTGATCATAGAATGGCTTGGGTTGGAAGGGATCCCCAGGATCATCGAGTTTCAACCCCCTTATCACATGCAGGGCCACCAACCTCCAGATCCAGTTCTACACCAGGTGTCCCAGGGCCCCATCCTGCCTGGTCTTAAATACCTCCAGGGACAGAGCACCCACCTCTCTGGACAGCGTGTTCCAGCACCCCACCACTCTCTGTGAAGAACTTCCCCTGACACCCAATCTAAACCTTCTCTCCCTGAGCTTAAAACCATTCCCCCTTGTCCTGTCGCTGCTTATCCTTATAAACAGCTGAAGGAAGCAGCAGCTGAGCTGCTCCTCCCGAGCTGCAGCTGGGAGCAGGGCTGGGGCACTGCAGCAGCTCTAATGCACTGAAGGAGCTCCTCAGCTCCTATGCCAGGTGCTGAAGGCACTGTTGCAACTTTGGGTTAAAGAAGTATTTTCAAAATAGAAGCCAGCTGCTGAAATAAGATCATCTTTGGGCATCTCCAATCCCTAGGCTCCCAGATGTTTCTTTGCAGTGATTGCTGCTTGCATGAGGTATCAAGATGAAAAAGTAGAGTTGTTTTGGTTTTTTTTCCCCTCCATTCAGTCACGTTCCCTCTGGCTGGAGCTGTTGCTGCCATTTTCAGCCTGACTTCTGAGGTTTGGACACCAGTTGTGCAATTACCAGTCCCCCACCTCCAGTTCCCCCTGCAGAAATGAGCAGCCTTCTTATGTATACAGTAACCATTTAGAAGTGTTAAAAGTTTGAGTGCTGGGCCCCCTGTGCTTACACGTGTTTAAATTGGCCCTCCCTGAATGCTGATATATTCCATCTGGTCTATTGGATTTCTTGGCTTAAAGTCAGTGGAAGCACGGGATGTTTCTCCTGCAGCGGTCCTGCGGCTGTCCAGGAGCAGTGTGTGTGTGTGTGTCTGTGTGTCTGTCTGTATGTGTCTGTGTGCGCTCACAGCAGTTCGCAGGTCGCTCCATACCAAAGTGCTGTGAGAGAACTTCTTTTCCCGCATTTTTTTCTGCCTGGTCTGAGAGCTATTTTGAAATCCTGAGTTCTGCCTTCACTTCTGCTCATCTGTTCCATAGCGTGAATGATACACAAAGGAGAAGTGCAATACATGCATTTGCCTCTAGCTACCATTTTATATCACTAAACTTTTTTTATGATGGCTGCAAATTAAGCAACAGAGTTTTTTTGCTGTTGTTACACGTTCTCCTTTCTAAATCCACACTAGCTTTTTCTTGTCCATAGAAGCTTAATGAATCCTACTCTTATTTTCATCAGAGGTTACTTACGCTTTATAAGCTATTTATCTCAAGATAAAGAGACATTGCGGTGAACCATGTTGTACCAAAACAAGCTGTCAGCCCGAGCTGTCGATAACAGCAGCAGGTTTGAGCAGCCATAGAGATACCTGCTGCTTATTTAACTCCTGGTAGGAGCATTATGGAGCCATCCAGGCTGCAAAAGTCCAGCCGTCATCGTGACCTAATGAATTGCTGAGCCACATCCCATCGTGCCACAGCTCCTGATACACTCCATGCAACGGCACAACTTTTTGGTGCTATTGCCCGTTTGTTCATACCCAAACTCTACAGCTTCTGGGGCAGGTGCACAATACAACATGAAGATATATAGATTGCACATGAAGCATTACAGCAGTGCCCAACCCCAGAGCACTTTCCGTGGTGCAGCTCTCAGACAGTGGCAGATCAGAGGACATGCCTGTTCCTTGGCTCTGGCCCCCTCCTCCAGACCGGAGCACTGCCAGCAGCTGGATGGGTGCCCACATTTCCGACAGCTTTGCTGACTCCTTGAAGGGCTGCCTCTTGCTGCAGAGGCTGCACTGCATTTTAAAAAAATGAGGATTCAGGAGTATTAAAAATAATTTAGCTTCCTCATCATCTTCATTCTCCTGCACACTTCCCTCTTTTTCAGTTCAAGATGCAGCCCTTCAGTAACATGCAGCACAGCTGCAAGGACCCGTCTGGACTCGCATCACCTCCCAGCCCTGCAGACCTCAGTACCTTCAGAGCCCTGCTCACCTCTATGGGGCTGGCGTGGGCTCAGCAGGGATCCAGCAGCACAGAGCAGCGCAGCACAGGGCAGCCAGCATTTTAGCTCAGATTCAGGTACTCTCAGTTTCAAAGAGAGGTAACACACAGCTGCAGGTGGCATTGCTTCAGGTGAGGCAGAGGAGGCATTCAGCTAATTGATGGATTAGCACAAAAGCTGTAACAGGCACTATAGTAACAGCTCCCAGCATCAGATACGCAATCTGATCTTCACAGGTGGGGCAAAACCAGATTGATTGCTTCATATCCCTTCTCTTCAAGCAAGCCAACATCATTTTTTAAATAGCACTTGGCAAACTCCACTTCTGCAGACCAGCTCTACTCCATACATTTTTACCTGGGAATGAACACTCCCTTCAGAGTTCAAGGAAATGCCACTTGAGCTTTTTGCCAGCGGTGAAAATATCTTAGCTGCAAAACTTTATTAAGGCTTTGGCTAAGTGGCTAATTAGATTCATCTGCTCAGGGTGGTTGCTTCCACATCCTTATTTCCAGAAAGTCAGTTATGTTCTCTCCCATGCATAGTGGGGGCATGTACTACGTCTGCTGTCGCTTATGTAATGATTGAATGGATATTTACCAAAAAATGCAGTCACTGAGCATTTGATTCTAGCCATTTTGTACTTGGTACAGCCATCTGGAATCATATTATTTTGAGAATATTACAGATGCTCTTGCCTTTTAGTCTCAAAAAACTCCTAAAATTCTTACAAAAATCTTATTTCCTCTCCCTAGAGCTGCCGAACTCTTTTCACACTTCTGTCCTGAGGCAGTCCTGTTATCCAGCATCCCTGTTATTAGGGTTCGTGCATACGAGGCATCGCTGTGAGGGGCAGATGGTGAGGTGGCGAGTTGTGCTCAGCACTGCTCTGCAGAGCTGGATGCAGGCAGGCCCCAGACCAGCACTGGTCAGGCTGTGGTGACCCCACCATGAAAATACAAGGTCTGTGGAGCTATGCAGAATGGTGCTGAGGGGTCAAATCCCTTTGCATGGCCTTTTGGAAGAGCTTTCATCATGCACAACTCATTGGGTGACTTAAGGAGAGGAAAAAAGACTTGAGGCAGAACTGGTCCATATTTCAATGAAAACTAAGACATCTGAATTTCTATAACAGGGACTAACCATTACCTTGCAAAGCACTGTGCTGGGAGGTTGGGTTTTCTTTTTTAGGTTTGGCGTAACGTTGTTGAATGCTAATAGCTTCTATAACGCTGTTTCTGATTTGTTTTGCTGTGTGAAAGAAAGCAGAAAATAGAAGCACTGGCTGTAGGAGGCGAAGATGTTTAAAGAGAAATGTATTGCAGGAAGACTTCCACTGTAAACCTGCAGTGCTCAGAAGAGCCAGAATTTCACACGGCTCACCTCGTCTCATCCAAAGAGCAGTGTCCAAATGCTCCTCGAGCTCCAGCAGCTCAGGGCCGTGCTCACTGCCCTGGGGAGCTGTTCTGTGCCCACCAGCCTCTGGTGCAGACCTTCCCTGCTACGGGCTGAGCAAACCCAGGAACTCGGCCACTGCTCACACAGCACGCCCTCAGACCTTAAAAGTTCTCCTAGCTCTTTGGCCACTCTCAAACAGTTTTATGTCCTTGTCAGCACAGGGACAGATGACTGGACTGGCAGCCGGTAGAGACAACACAGCAGTGGGATTGTCATAATGCAAGTAAATTAATATCCCAGAACTCCCCTCCAATTATTTGCAAGTTCTGATGAAAACAGATACTGAGCACCCGCATCCACTTAATTAATAGCAAACGCTTATTACAGAAACAGACACTAATATTCGTCTTCCATTTTCCTTTGTCAAATGCACATAATTATTCATCACAGGTACTATTTATATTCCAACACACTGCAAAGTGAAAGAATGCTCTCATCCTGGTTTTATCATTTCTAGACTAAATCACCGTTTTTCTATTTCTTCCAGTCAGCAGACCAGGCCCACAATTTGCTCTCCCAATGACAGGCAATTCTTTCAAGTGCATTGAATCATGTTTTCCAGGTGGTGGCTCAGCTGAAATTAAAGGGCATTCTTTTGTACAGCTCACTAGTACAGCTATAGCACACAAGGAATGATGACAACTTCAGTGTGACATTCTAGTGAACTTGGAAAACAATTTAAACAGAAGGATAAGGGGCTAAGACAAGGGGGAATGGTTTCAAACTAAGAGAGTGGAGATTTACATTGGATATAAGGAAGAAGTCTTCTACAATAAGAGTGGTGAGGAGGTGGCACAGGTTGCCCAGAGAGGTGGTGGGTGCCCCGGCCCTGGAGACAGCCCACATCAGGCTGGAAGGACTTTATCAGCTGTAGGTGTCCCTGTTCATTGCAGGGGAGTTGAGCTAGATGGTCTCTGCGGGTCCCTTCCAACTCGGATAATTCTGTGACTCAAATTCCCGTATCTACTGCTGCCTCGTGGAATAAAGAAGAAAGCACCAAGAGGCTGTGGTGAAGCACAACAGCTGTGAGTGAGGGCCATGTGGAACACGGTACAGAGATGTAGAAATCTGCACCCCCAGCCACTGACAGATCCCTGCTGCACAACTGAATTACAGCAGGCTGTTGCAGGCACTATTTATATGCTAATGGCTGGAAAAGGCCTAATGAGCTCAGCCAAAAACCCACTCAGGCTCCAAAATCAAATCAGCACTGGTACTTTTTTAAAATCTCTTAGCATTTAGGTTCCCCAGCAGCTGGCAAAGGGCCCAAGTGCTCTGTTCCGCACCTCACACCAAGGTCCCCAAGCTACACACATGCTCATCAGTGACGAAGTACCCTTGGAGCCAATGGGGATCCTGCTACATAGTTCTAAACTGGAGCCCATTTCAGATGAAATCTTTCAATTTCCTTTGTTTTGTCCATACAAAGTCCATGAAAAACAAACAACTTCAAGGTGGAAAGCAGAGGAAGGTCAAATTAATCACTACCAGTAGTTATCATAGGATGGCTTGGATTAGAAGGGAAGTCAAATATCATCTAGTAAAGAACCCCTGTATGGGGAGGGTTGCTAACACCAGATCAGCACTAGATCAGGTTGCCCACAACCCCACCCAGCCCAGCCTTGAACAGCTGTAGGGATGGGGCATCCACAGCCTAACCATGAAAAACTTCTCCAACAGCTATTCTAGATCTCCTCTCCTGCAGTTTAAAGCCACTACCTACCCATGTTAAAGGTTGGTTTCCCTCCTGTTCATGAGCTCCCTTTAAACACTGGAGGGCCACTCTCAGGTCTCCTCAGAACCTTCTCTTCTCTGGACTGAGCCCAGCTCCCTCAGCCTGTCATTGTAGGAGAGGTGCTCCAGCCCTCTGGGTCGTGCTCCTGGTCCTCCCCTCCCCTTTATTGGATCAAGTCCAACAACAGGAGCCACGTGCTGCACATGAACTGCATGCTCTGACACTGTCCTGAGTGAAACCTGCAGACAGGTAAAAGAAAAATGCAAGATATTTGTATTTATTGATGAATGTACAGAAAGTGGCTGAGGTATTTTCAGCTAGCAGAATCACATGTATTGAGGCAAAAGAAATCGTATCCTAGAGTTTTGCAAGTCGATAGCAAATGAGAAAGGCATAGTTACTGGAGACGATCCATGACTGCTGTAGTAGCCCGCACTGAGGGTGCTCAGACTGACCGCGGAGCAACAGTGCCTCCCAATGGCAGGAGGAATAATTCCTTCAAGTTTGAGTAAATATTTGCAAATACTTTGTTTTTCTTATTTACATATATAGGCAGAACCATCAAGAGATCTCTCTACCAAGAAAGCTTTAACACAGAACTACTGACCAGAAAAAGCTCTGCTGCTAGTGAACCAGTGGCTAGCAATGACCTGGCCTGGGGATCCCCCACCAGGACATCCAGTCCTCCATTTGTAAGAAAAATTCTCAGTGACAGCAAGACCTGAAACACGGTTAACACTTAAACACATGGGCACTGCTATTCTTACCTGATGGTAAAAACGATTCACCAAGTAAAATTAACATTTTCCCTCTTCTCTGCTATCCTGAAACAGGTCCCGATTGTTTCAGTTCCAAGAATCTTGCACTGCAAGCCCAGAAAAAGATCCTGAGTAAAATGGCAACCAAAACCATGGCTAACATGCTCATCGATGACACAAGCAGTGAAATCTTTGATGAGCTGTACAAGGTAACAAAGGAACACACCAGAAACAAAAAGGAAGCCCATAAAATTATGAAAGACCTGATTAAAGTGGCAATAAAAATTGGGATCCTCTATCGAAATAATCAGTTCAACCACGAAGAGATGGAAATTGTAGACAAGTTCAGGAAGAAGCTGAATCAAACTGCCATGACAATTGTCAGTTTCTATGAGGTAGAATACACTTTTGACAGAAATGTTCTTGCAGAACTCCTGAATGAGTGTAAAGACCTTGTGCATGAACTGGTAGATCGGCACCTGACACCGAAATCCCACGGGCGCATCAACCACGTCTTCAATCACTTTGCAGATGTGGAATTTCTAACTGCCCTGTACAGCCTGGATGGGGATTGTCGGCCATACCTCAAAAAGATCTGCGATGGCATCAACAAACTACTTGATGAGAAGATCCTTTGAAACTGTGCTCAGAAGCAAGAAACCAGCCAAAAAACTTCTGCCTAGAACTGGCCACCCTTCATGAGCCACGGTGAGCATGAGAGCATCCTTCCTGCTCTTCTTACTGCAGTCTCCAGCAGGAGCCAGAAGGTGCTCACTTGGCACACGATGAAGGGAAAAACCTAAACCAGAAAGCTATCAGTTTTAATGTTTTGTTCACAGATAACCAAGTCTTTTCCAAGGTGTGGCATGAAAAAAAACTGCTGATATATATTGTTCAGAAATAGATTGCTGTACATCACGATCTTACTAGCTTTGTGGTCAAGGCTGAACACGTGAAAAGAAAGTAAGCTCAAAAGCATGGCTGTGTTAAAATAGGTGATGGCAAAAGAGCAGTGCATGGAATTTACCCAGACTGCCCCTGATGTGTGCGTTTTTACTATTCCAACAGCAAGTGAAAAGGCTTAGAAGGTAAGGCTGTGATGCGTTAAGCTCTTTCCTTTTAAGATGATCAGGAATCAGTGTGAGACTGCATCTCTGAATTCGCATGGTATTTAAGTCTATTTAGGGATAATAAATAATACAAACGAGTAAATCACAATAAAATTTTAAGAGCTGCTCTATGAAACAATATTTCCATTAGAAATTTTTGGCTTATACTCAAAAAAAAGCTTCATATGAATTTTGAAGAACAGCTCAGTGATTGAAGCTCAAAGGCAATCAAGAAAAAACATATAAAGTAGTTCCTGAATTCTCCCAGTCTCAGGTGCTGCCTATTTGATAACGTTGGATGAATTCAGGCTGGAGATGCTGCTGCTCTTTGCATTCACACTGTTCTGTCAGAGCAAAATATTCCTTGCGAACATTTTGCACTTTTGAAGAGGAACACAACTAAGTAACCACTTGCTGTACAAAGCAACATTAACATCTCATATCCTTAATAGATAACATTCAGCCTCAGTAAAGCTCTCATTTTAATGTGTCCATAGTATCAATTTGTGCCAACAATGACAATAACAGAACCCCACCTGCTTTGCTCACAGTGCCATCTGAGTGCAGTATGTCCACAGCCCTTTGAAGAGAACGCTACCAACTGGTGAGCTTCGTAAACAACCCGTTGGTTCAGTGTTCTGCTTTTTTTGCTTTTAAGCAAAACACTCCGCTGTCCTGAAACAAAAGATGCTTTGCAAAGGAATACTGGTTTCTGTCAAGTTTTGCTATCATTATGGAAGAGAACCAGAGCAGATAAGCCAGCTTGCAGAATCTTACAGCTGGGTTGATGCTGGCTGACCCTACGTAAAGGAAGCATGTGCAGAAATCTCTCCTAGCCCCCTGCCTCTTACCTCTCAGACTCACCTCAGTCTGCCAAGACATTCAGTGTCATGGGGTTTCTCCATTCTCATGACACGGCAGACACTCCCATATATTTGAAAGCCATCCCTCCCTAAGGAGAACTTCCAAGCACTGTCACCTATTACTTCACGACAACAAAAAAAATTGTTTTCCCATTTAAAATCTTAAATACAGAGGTAAATTCTGTTCTTCTGCCTTTTCTCACTCTGAGAATAATTGCTGTACTTCCCTACATACAGCTGAGAATACACATACCTCAACTACGTGTATTCTCTGCAGCTGTGCTAGAAGCATCCATTCCCAAAAGAATGCATTTCGAAGCAAGTGAAAATGGCAGCACAGAACATTACTAGAGCAGTTTGGTATCGATGTAATTCTCCGTCATGTTTCCTTCAACCATGAAGAGTATATTCAGTAGCAGTGAATACAGACTATTCCTTTACAACTCAGCATGGAAATGAGATACGAACTTTTGGGACTGGAAGTCTGTTAAGATTTGCCTTACAAGGTTGCAAGTTTCAACATTTGCAGAGTCATATTTACACACACCATTAGCTGCTTCCTTTCTCAGAGCACGTACCTGTCAACCAATGCTTCTGAACCACAGTTATTATATCCAGCACTCCTGTTCCAGTGCACAGGTCACATCTGTGTGTTTGTTTCTCCTGTAGCAAATATGTAAGTTTGGTTGGTTGTTTGGATTTCTTTTTTTTAAGCCAGAGCAAAAGATTATTCAACACTGAAGATGTCCAAAACAAAAGGGATATCCTGTATACGTGACTTTATTTTTGTGTGTTGCAAGTGCCGATGTTCCAGATTCTGATATTTTAGACGAGCCAGCTGAACACCTGTCATCTTATTTATAAATCAGAGTAGCCTTAAGGAAAGAAGATGTTTTTTAGTATTTATCATACTTGCATATCCAGTATATTCATTGTTTACTTTTGTACTAGTAGCTTGCTGTGTAACAACATTGCTAAATACTGGCAATGGTCATCTTAAGTATATGATGTATTATCATATTCGTGGATTAAAAAATGTGTGATTACTGCCCTTTTTTCTTTCACTTGATTTCTTTGTTCTACCACCCAAAGTAAACTGAAATTGAAATTAGTTCCTTCCTAAGAGGAAGGAATTGGTTTAATCTTGTCATCTTCAATGTTTGCAACTCTTTGAAGACCACGTTTTGTGAATGTAGGAGGAAGGAACATGGACAAATCATGTGTTTAAAAGAAAACCGAAAAGCAGGACAAAGGAAATCCCCATTTTTCAGACTCCTCCATCGTTAGCACTTGAGCTAACTATGACACTGCTCCATCCATCCTGCAGTATGGCTCAGGGGCTTTCAGCCTAAGAACCTCCCTGCAAACCACATGGAGGACCTGCCTTCAGGGCCCAGCCTCTCCTCAGTCAGAGCCTGAAGGTGCCAAGAAGGTACCCCTGTGCAAGGCCCACAGCAGTTGTAACACGCTTAAGGCCTAGTTCTTTAGCAAGTGTGCCTTGCAACTGTTTCATTATTTGATTTAGTTCCTATTTAGCTACCTGTGATTTAAGTTAGAAGACATTCCTGGCACAATTCAAATTCCAGTAAAACACTCCTCTTAGGTTAATTTTATTAGTCATACCATGGCAGGACTTGATATTCTCTGCTTCATCACTGCCAACTTTATAACACAGAAACATTAATACTGAAGAAATCCTCAAGAGTGACTGCATTTGGCATCCTAACGAAGTTGCAGATGTACCACAGAACAGTACATTGCAATGAACGTGAAATCTTATTTGTGTTGAAGAAACGCTCTCATAGAAAAGCATATTAAATGACTGACCCTGAAAAGACCAAGAGGTAAAACACAACTTCCTCTTACCACAGCAACAGAACTGCGAAAGCAAGCCTTACCCTGCATGACGTCAGCAGGCCTACTTCTATTTTTACCAGCTATGATACACACCTCAGATCCAGAAAAAGACACCTCCTTGTCACACAGATAATACAGCCTGAGGGCTGGATGGTGGATGGACAGCACTCACTAGGAGGAAGTTTCTATCTTCCCAATATGTAAAAAACATCAGGCAATATCATTTCCAAGCTACTTGCAAACACAGAAGGCCCTGAAGACAGTGCTATTCCTTACACAAATTTATCCTAGTTCCTCACTGGAGGGGCTGGGAATACCTAACAAAGTCACCAATTTTGACTCTGTCATTAAAAATACTTGAAAATACTTTGGCAACAGGAGAAGCTGATAAAAACAGGAAAAATACTGTTCCCATACAACTTCTCTGTTGACTCCAAAAATGTCCTGAAGTCTAAGATGCCTGCAGCACAGTGAAACAGTGAAACCTCCTGGTACCTCAGGCTCTCCAAAATGCTGTTAATCCACCTGTTCAGAAAGTCAATACACTCAGAGCAGCCACCAGTTGTCCTTGAAAGTAAAAGTCTTCGTGCTAATTAGATCACATGCTCACAGTTCCTTCTAGCCCACTTCTACACATCTTATTTCACTTTCCCAGAAATCACATTAATCCTTCAAGAAAGAAAGGAAACCAAGTCACACACACTCTCCCTAAGTAAAAAATCCCTGCGTTTTTCACACCTATCATCATTAATAACTCCAGAAGTGGACAGCATCACTGCTTTGCCCAGTCATGCACTGGGGGTGAAGGTTAAGGCCAGAAAATACCACTTCAACTATGAACAAGGCTTCACACTGCTGCATTCCGGTGATATTTGCAGGGCACCAAACAAACTGATTACTTCTTAATTAAACTACAAAAACATAAAGACTGTGAGAGATTAAGAAAATTATAGCTAGGCATTCTAGAAATAAAGACAAACAGGTACAAATTCTGCAAAACCCTTTATGTGATATAAGCATAATTCTCTTACAACTGCATATTTATAGCTTACCATACATTATCATACAGTGGAAAAGGTCAGAGAGCATTTACATGAGTTATAGAAGGCATTGCTTTTTCTCTTTTTTAAACACTAGACCAAACAACTGAAATGCTGACATGGTTTAAATGCATAGGCCAAAAACATACTTTCATTACATTTCACATAATTAGAAAAGTCCAACTGCATAACAGAAGTCAGATTTACCAGCAGAAAAATCATTTGCTGGAGATTAACCCACTATCAATCCATTTCCATCTATATAAACTTTCTTGAAGTGACAAGTAAACATTAAAGTACACAGAACATTAAATATATTTACAGGTTCAGTGCACTTAGATTTCTCAACAAGGTACTGAAACAGCAATAGAAAAGGGAAGGAGCTTCACTCTGACAATACAAACAGCATGATTTAAAAAAAGGAACCATCAGCACGTTAACATTGTTACGGTGATTTCACAAACATTTACCAAAACACAGCAAACAGTGCTTTATTTTCCTTTCCAACCAGTGCTTATTGGGTAAGAACCAACAGAACTAAAAGTTAAAACTTCCTTGTTAATATTCAATTTCATATTAACATTCATGAAAGAGAGAATCCTACCACAGACATCATTTACATAACTTCTGAGCCATCCGGACAATTTTCGTGTTCTTAAATAAAACCACAGGAAGATATATATAATTTTTATAGTATTAAAGATTTCATATATTGTCTAAATAAATTGAGAATGGTGGGTTTTCAAGGCTGCTAAGTTATTACTGGAAGAAAACAACACTGTAAACATTGGACCAACTCAGAGCTCGTATGCCTTACTGCAGCTCCCAGGCACGCACACACAGTACAGCCACATCTGTCATACTGAAGCTATTCATAATTAGAAAATGTAAAGGAAGTCTTCATCACATGAATTTTCTTGGGCAGAGAATCTAGCCATATTAAATATAAGGTGTCTGAAAGGCACCTCCATGATCTCAGACTTGATCCACACGAAACATCTCAGATGTGGCTCAAACACTGGGGTGCTGCTGACCCCTAAGGAAAGGGAATGGGACTGAAACATGGACAAAGAACTGCAGACAGGAAGTCACTGAAGAGTCTTAGATCCCATCCCATGAGATGCTTTCAACACAATTTCACATGCCTGTCTCCTACCAAGATCCTACTAAGATGTTTCTGCTTACATACTTCAGTGCTAAGCCAAGATCATGGCAGGTGCATTACTCATTAAAACTCTCATTTTTAAAACATTTAATAGCTTTTGTTGCTACATAGGTTACTCTGTAACCACCAATGTGGGACTCGTTGCCACCAGCAGTGTTTATAAAACAATTTTAGAAAAATTTAAGATAATCAAATGAACCTGGCAAGTGTTCAAGTCTGAGTGCATAAAAGAGATCTGTTTGCTTTAAAACCATATTTAGGTAATTGCTATGAAGAATGACTGTTGACACCTACAAAAGCTGCATAATGAAAGTAAGTACTTTCAGTCATTTAACAACAAAAGAAATTTACATTTCACTTGAACAGATAACAGTACTTTACGGATTATTTGGTAGTCACTGTACAGTCCTGAGCACGTTTTTGCAGGCATATTTTAGGTCATCATCCTTCCCTCTCAAGTCCAAGATTAGTGCCGGTTGAAGAAAGTTGTGACTTCTGAGAAGCATACCTTAAATTCACTTTGGTAATTACCAGCGTAACTCTATAAATCCTTCACTTCCTTTTTGCACCCCAAATAGATTAAGGCAGGTACTATTGTTATCAGGATTCTTCCATCACCTTTTGACACTGATAGAGCAAACCATCTGGAAGAGCAGAACAAGGTGATCTGAACCACAAAGCCAGCATCCCTGAGTGAGTACGACAGTGCAGCAGACATGGCACAGATGGAAGCAGCTGGCATGCCAGTATTCCCTCATTACCTTAAAATAACAGAAGCCACAGAATAAAAAGTGAAGTAACAATTAGATACAGCTATAGCATCATTCACAAACCTCTGATTTTTTTCCACAAACATTTATATCTTTTCCAGACTCTTCAGTATGCTTACAAGTTTGCCCCCTTTAAAATGTACTGTTTGTTTCACAATTATACAGCAACCTTTGCACAGAGCTGAGTAAGGCCAATAAAATCCTTATATGTCCCTGTGTTTACCATGCTCCCAGATGTTCAGTTTTGAAGTGTAAGGTACCTGTTTCCATGTATTTATTTCTCTAGAAAAATAAGTCAGTAAACAATCTTACAGCATACCTTCACTCACCTATAATATCAACAATGTGGAGTTTCAGCTTTTGATGCAGTACACTCAGAGCTGCTGAGAAGGAATTCTGAGAGGATGGAATTTTAATATTCTGTTTCACATCATTGGAAAGAGACAACCACAGCTTCCCAAAGTCTTCTGTAGTCATTTCCATTGGCCTAAAGTTCACCACAGATCACAGTAAGAATAAATCTGGTGTCCTAAAAAAGATTCTATATACAAAACTTTCTGAATAGAGCAAACATCAAACAAGTGCAGAGTAGTTTAAGTAAACCCCTGCTCTTCACAACCTATCATTAAAGCTTCTGTATCTTGCTTTGGGTTTCTAAATTAAAATACAGATTCTATTTATGCAAAAGATCTCCCTAGTTTTTTTTTTGTTGTTGTTTTTTTTTAAGCATGAAATTAACAAATTACTATTATTAGAAGTCCAATTACATTAAAACCAGTCAACTTAAGATGAAGCCTTGTGCTTTCATAACCAATACTTAAGACAATCCTTCACTGTCCAGTATTCAATTGAATATACACATCTTTAAAACTGCAATTTTGCTTACCTGATGAAATCCAGCAATGATAAAGGTACTGAAAATTCAAGGCGAGTTTCCATTTCTGACTGGTAATTAACAAAGCCAGAAATAACTCCCTGTGTACAGACTTTGTCCATGCACACACACCTCTGACAACATCCCATGCTCTGAGCTTCAATCACAGAAAACTGGCAGGCAGGGCTCTCCAGAATCTGCATCATTTTTCAAAAGAAACAGAATCTTAGTGTCACTGATTAGACTTGCATTCACTTTCAAACTAAAGGAAGAAAGTGAATTCAGAAGTGAAAAATTCATATGTATTTCTTACAGAGGCACGCAGCAGGAAATCAAATCAAGATAATAAGAGAAATGAGATGCAACATGTACATATCAACTCACATTTTAACTTCAGTACAGAGATTTGTCATTACCTTTTAGAAGCCTAGTAGCCATATTACAGGCTTGAAGGAAATGCTTAGAGAAAAAAGAATGTCTACTATATTGAACTAAATACCACAAACTTAAACGCACATGAAACAAAAACTTGCAAGTAAATCTGAAACATGATGGAAAGTTTCTTACCTGAAAATGTTCTTCTTTTTCAAACACTACATTTACAGCCTTAAGTGCAGACGTGTTTTTATTTGAAACAAACACAACGAGCAGCAAAGAGTCAGCTTTCCACACCTTACATAAATACAGGGCTAAGGCATCATTCTGACAAAGTTCTGCTACTTCAGAGTGAGGGAGCTCTTCCAGTTCTTCTGCTAAGGAAGGGAGCAGCACAGTTTTATTGGCATTTTCACACTGAGAACTCTGAGAAGGCTGAAGAATTTCAATATTACTATCAGCAAACAAAGACAGTGGGGACAGTCTACTATCTGAAAGCTTGTCATCCAGCCCATGCTTTTTTACAGACTGAAGTGTTTCTTCCACAGTATCTGAAGAACAAAGGGAAGGTTTCCTTAATGTTGTGCGCTTATCTCCATCACACTCTTCTTTAGTAACAGGGACAGTATCAAGTAAGGGACCAAAATCTGAGGCAGGCCTATTTTGCATATCCAATGCCTCCTCATTACTTTGGGTTACATCTATCTTTGATTTTCTTTTGAACTTCTGAGTAGATAAATCCACTTTCCCCATCTGAAAAGAAAGAAGGAAAATTGAACATGGAAGGAGCTTCTACCAATAAGCTCTGTAAATGTTAACACCAAAACAGAAGGAACAAGGACAAGTAATGACCAACAAAATTAATCAAAGAACAGCTCTTAGGGAAGTGTAACAAACTGGTAACAAAACCTGAAGCACAGTAGGTAGGAAGAAGGAAGTTCTACTGAATGGAATCTACTCTTGAAATTGCTTGATCAATATCCAATCTGTTTCTTGCTTAACAAATGATCAGACTACAATGGTAACTTCCAATAGTTTTCCAGTGTCTTGGTGTCATCTGTCTAGTTCTACCAAAAAATGTTCATTTGATCTCCATTTCCATGTAAGTATTTCTAATTGTAAATAAGGTTATATACAAACTCTTAACTGGCAAGTCACAGCAGAACCACTTACCAGGCTGACACCAGTGTTTGATCCCAGCCCAACAAACAGTGTTGATGCCAGCTGCTGCTTTTCTTTTTCTTCCTCAGAGAGGCTGGAAACTTGATCAGACTGTGACACGGGACATTCAGCCACCTGTCCTGCTAATAAGCTGCTACACGACACAGTCTGTGGCTCATCTTCTTTCCCTACTTTGCTTTCTTTTTTTGGAAGATAGCCTTCTTTGCCCCAGAGCTTCCTTACTCCTTCCAGTTTCAGAGTATTTGTCCTAAAAGAGGGGAAAAAAAACCAAACAGGATAAACTACGTGAACATCATGCTCACAAAAGCATGCCAACACTCTGCTTTAAACACCATTTGCCACTTTGGCACTTTAATTTACATAGTGAATAATGGAGTACAAGAGAACGCTGCCCAATCTGTGGAAGCTCATGAAGAACATACTCCATTTTAGAAACAAATTAACTCACTCTTTATGCCCCATCTCAGCACTGTTACCAGACGTATCAGAACCAAACGATAAGCCAGTGGGAGACTGTCTGCCAGCCATACCAGCCGAGGACACGCTTGAAGCAAAGGACAATCCATAAGGCTCAAAATTCAGAGCTGCAATACAGACAACCTTTTAGAGTTAAAGTAAAGGCTCAAACAAGTAGGAAGGAACTCTTTCTGAAAAATCAATATGTTGTATTACAACACTTCTGATGCTATGCTATTCAGGATCCTATCCTGAATTAAAAGCAAATCTGTCCACTTAATTTTCATTAAGACATGAAAGATAAACAGCATAAATGATTTTATAGAGCATCACTAAAATATCTGCCAATTCTTAATATCTGCAGAGCAAAATATTTTATCAGATCTATGCTGCTCTGTTTGCTCATGCACCTACATAACACATTCTGAGTTCACAGCAACATGTCCATATACCACCATCTGCTTTACGAACATTCTTGACACTTTGGGCTATAAATTTATTTTCAACAAGACAGGCAAATCAGGATTCAGGCCACCCACCTTATCTATGGTTTCTGAAACAAGATGTAGTTTGAGTAACTACTAAAAATTGTTCTAGACAGTACTTTAACAAAAAGCAGTCATTGTTAGGCAAGGAGCAGAGCACAGACACTCCACTACAGCCGTGAAGCTATACAGGGTATGGCTCCTTTCTCTCACTTCCACTCAGTCTTATGCTTTCTTCTTCCTAAGAAGGAGGACAGAAGTGCTGGAGATCTGAGAAGAAAGAGGCCTCCTGATGCAGGAGGAGACAAAGCTAATAAAATGTCTGTTCCTTCTTGCTTTATTTTTTTTTTAATATGGATGCTGTTTCTCAAAGACCCTGTGTCATATTCAGACACAAACCACATAACAATCAGTTACCTAAAAAAAAAAAAAAAAAACCTTCAAATTAATAAATTTCACTGGACTGTGAAATGGATGTTCTGTAGTCACCTTTTTCCTGAGAAAGTTTTTCCTCTTGTCTCTGGTGATGGGGCTTATATGGTGCTGCACCCCGGCCAAGTCCCTCAGCCACAAACTCATCCAGAAAAGATAAGGAAGCATCTACCTACAAAGAATTAAGGAAAATGAGAAAGTAACAAATACAATTTCTATTCAAAAGCCTGATATTATCAGAATATCTTCTCTTATCAGCAAGATTAGGATCTTTTGTCTCACACACCATATTCTATTGGTGAAGCTGCTGTATTCCTCACATCCATTAAAATGGTTTTATATACAGAAATTGTTATTCAAGTATACTGAAACAAACTTTGAGCTACAGATCTGTAACTTAAATCGACTCCTCCAATATTAACTTTTTTATATAAACACAAAAAAGCAGAGTGGATGTTCCCTAAAGCAGTGGATTCTACAATTATATGAAAACACCAAAGGAAAGAAACCTGAAGAATACCATCCATAGTTTTGTTAAAGCCACTCCAGCTTACTCGGTACCATGGCACTTTATCAGAAACATGGGGATGTGCCAAATCTGGAAAAGTGCTCCTCAAAACTCACTTCAAGCAGACTAAAGACTGGCACCAGTCAGAACTATCAAATAGAATTCATTCTGAAAATGTCTTTTAGCAAAATATTTAACTTCTCAGAACTACAGGAAGGCTCAAGAACACACACTGCACACTTCTTACCACCATGTCATTACAACTAGCATCAAAGGGAAGCAAGCCCCTCATCAATACTTTGTCTTCACACAGATGCTTCAATTCAAAGGTATGTTGTCTCATGCAGGTATCTAGAGAGCTACTGAATTCCTGGATTAACTTGTCAACTGTTTTAGAGAAAGAGGCACACGATGCTATCTTGGTGACTGCAGCCATAATCCACGCTTTAGTTTCAGAGGTAACAAAAGTCTTCCTCAGTAAGTTGTGCAGCCTTGTCAAAATAATTTCTGGATCAACATCTGTAGCGAGGCTGGAATATTCCCCCAAAACCTATGCACAAGCAACAGAGAAAATACACACAGTCACACATAGCAGTGCTTTCAGTTTCCAAATTAGTGCGTAGTATCAAATAGTAACAAAATTAAATGCATTCTGCAGACCACCACTGATGTTAATAACTGTTGTGGTTTAACCGGGAAGGCAGCTGAGCACCACACAGTCGTTTGCTCACTCCCTTTCTTCCCAGTGGGAAGAGAATTGGAAAGCAAAGCAGAACTTGTGGGTTGAGATGAAGTTATTTACTAAGATAGAGGAAAGGATAATTATTATGGCAAATACATGTACACACACAAAAAAAATCACGTGTTGTAATTGCTCACCACCCTTCAGTAAGTGCCCAGCTGGCCCATCCAGCAGTGGAAGAGAACAAGAGATGGACTCCCAGCCCCTTCAGAATTCCTTCTGCATGATGTCATGCTGTATGGAATACCACTTTGCCCACTTTAATTCAGCTGTCCCAATTCTGATCCCTCTCAGCTCCCTGAGCCATTTGCTAAGAATGGCTTTGACTCTGTACAGCACTGCTTAGCAGCAGTTACAAACATCAGTTATCAACATTGTTTGCCTCCTAGCATCATACCAGAACACTGAAGAGAAGAATTCCTTCCAGCTGAAACTAAGATAGGTTCTCTTGAAAAGACCTTCTACGCAAATAAAATGAAGAGATCCTGTATGAAGTAACATCTCTCTACTGGATTTGAGCTCCAGCTTTTTTAATTTTTTTCAGTTTAAAGCTGACCAATCAACTAATAACTGCTACAGCAGTCAGCACCACTGAGCTGGCTCCAACTGCTCCAAAATGCGGCTGGTTTAACCGATGCTGTATGAAGGTACTACAAGCAGTCGTGAATGTCAGAAAAATAATCTGAACATCCAACTGCATATCAAGAAGGCATTCCCAGCATTACTGATGGAAGACTGCTCTACCAAAACTACACAATTAAACTACTTCCAATGTGCTTCAACAAGACTTATTATTTTTTCCTGGCAAATGCTTGAAATGATCTTCTTGTTTGCCTTTGTAAATTCCAACTTAACTTTAAAAAAAACAAAGAGCTGTCTGAAAAAAAAGCTACACATAGTAATTAAGGCCTTACAAAAGCACAATTTGCTCAAACCACAGCCTCTTCTTCAGATGGTAATCGCAGCTCAACTAGGTGCTAAGAAAGCAGCACCACCAGCACAGGGGCAGTTACCAGCAAGGCTAACACTGCATTTAATAACCACAACCGGCCTAACTGATAAAGATGGAAAAGCTTTCAGCATGCAGGCAGGTCGATGCTGCTGCTAAACTCACAACTGCGTATTCAATTTTGACCATGCATCCACCTTACCCAACTCATGACTTGAAGGAACTTCTGTGGATAGAACACATTTTCCTCTTCAAGTAACGCTAAATAGGACCGCACTGCATACGTTCGCAGCTGTTTATCTTCTTTTCCATCATCAAATCCTGGAAAGGAAAAAAACATACTTCACTTGTAACACAAATGCCACTTGCTGCATCAAAGAACATTTTCAGAAAGCCAGATGATTAAATAACGTTTAATTATTCACATCACGTGGTGAGTTACCTTCAGCCAAAAGCCTCAGAAAGTTGTTAGGGATGTCAGGATACAAAACGTCGCCTCCAACTGAAAACACTGCATTCATGGTTTGGATGAACCACTCGTTGTTAGGAGCATACCTGTCCACACGTTAAGGAATGAAGTGCTAAGGCCTAACTTCACTTCTTTTTAGTTTGCTAATCACTATATTTTAAACTGTGAATGAATGAACAAATGGTAGTGTGAAAAAATGCTTTGATGAGGCTTCACACAACAGAAAGAGACCCATTCACAAGACTTTGATCTGGAAATCTGCTTACAATACTTGGAGTTCACACTTGCTCCATGCTAACTATCTGGTGTATTCTTTTTAATCTGTTCATCCAGCCTCACTTAATGAACGATAGATTTGCTCTTTTCAGCAGTTCTGCAGCTGTTTTACTAAAGAATACCAACTGTTGTTAAGTACTCAAGAGAAAGCAATGTTGTTTTCATATATATAAAATGTGAACAGCCTTTGCTAACTCTGGGGATTGAAAAACATTCGTTTCTGCCTTTCCTCAAATAAATCACAATGCACTTTACTGAATGGACACTTTTAACAGTACAGAAGAAAGAATACACACACTTCCTTGTTCGCATTTCAAAGAGCAAAAAGCACAACTGTAACACTTCGTATTTCAAAAGATTATGAAAGGTGCCTTGAAAGGTATCAAAAGGCATCCAAACAATAAAAGGATATTTCTCAGCTAGTTCTGCTATTTTGCCAGCTAAGGTGATGATAGCATACTCCTCTTTGGTCTCTTTTAAGTAGTCAAGCATCTTCTGAACAATGACAATCACATTATGTCCATTTGTAATTCTATAAAGAATTTCTAAAGTCTGAAAGAGAAAGCAAGATACATGTAATCAGCTCTACTGACTCAAAACAGCAATCAGGCAAATAGAAACACTTGAGGGTGATACCAGAGTGAGAGCAACTGTCTTGACTTAATGAGGCTTAATTGAAACATTCTGCTTATCTACAAAGTCTGTCACTACTGTTCATAACTGTGTTCTCTCAATACCTGAGATACTGTATGCCTTTCACACTCTCCATTTTAGAAAACTTACTACCCATGCTAAAAATAACTTAATTTGCACTGCTTAAAAATCCACTGACCTCCCTCTTAATAATGGGATCAGGATGGTCCAGACACTCAATAATTGTCATCTGGTGCTCAAGTGCCAGATTAGGATCCTGCTGAATAACACAGGTCAGAGCCTTTAAACCTAGAATACAAGCAATTGGAAATTACCTAAGAGTATGCACCAATACAACAAAATTAAAAAGTCTTTAATGAAGTCCAGTATCCTTACCTAAGTATTTCAAATTAATTTGGGGTGACAAAACAAATTTTCCAATGCACTTGGCAGCCTTTTCAAGTAACTCAGATTTGGGGTAAATTGTATAAATTGTTTGGACACACTCAAACAAGATGGCTAGGAGAAAAGAAACATAATAAGTGGGTATTAAATAATTATATTATGCAAAATTAAACAAGCACACAAGTATACGTGCTAGCATGATAAAACTGAGATTGAACACTGTTCAGTTAATATTTTAAAGCAGTCTTATACCCTGCTAGTGAAGCATCTACTTCTGAAGAGCTGAGTATCTGTATTTCACCTTTCAAGCAGATATTTTGTATATAAAAACATTTCCTTTTTGCAAACAAATGATATCCTCAAGGTATTCAATTCAATTGAAACTTGGAAATATGCAGCTACCACTGTGATAAAGCTTTAATTACACAGCCTAGCAGAACTGCTCCTTTTGTTACCATCCATTATCGTGGGAAAAACGTGAAAGAACAAACTATGATTATTCTGGTTCGGGTGGTTTAAAACACAGAACAGATAAATACTGCCACAGAAGTGCACTACAGCAGGGAAGGAGACAATTTGTCACAGCTCAACATAAAAACGAATGAACTGAGAACAAGATAAAATAGAAAAGTACATGGGGACCAGCTCTGTTGCAAGTTGACTTCATTTTTTGTTGCTGTTCCTGTCTAACAGAAGCAATGAAACTGAATAAACATCTGGCAGAGACTTCCTCATGTACTGCTGAAAGTTAGTGCCTCTCTTTAACTTCCCTTTTCAGTGGGAGAGGAACTTACAGGATGTTTTAGAAAGCAGAAGCAGGCACTACACCAGATCTAGAGCTCCGGACCATGTTCCTTTTCAAAGGAAAAAAAACATTGAAAACAAACCTAAATTCCCCCTCTGTTCCATTAGCACAGGTTATTTGGCAACATCCATGTGTCTTTAAAAGATAAAATAACAGGATGGCTATGTCCTTAACATACTGTGAAACAGCTCTTAGGGCACCAGGAAATCAGACGTGGCTGCTTGGGGAAACACTGCTGTACAGAAATATATCACTTGTTTCACCATTTACTAGTCAGACACCTAAGAACACAGCTAGATTTTCAGAAGTGCTGCATATATATTTTAGCATGCATAAAATGCTCACCCACTCAGCCTTCCCAAATACTGATAAAGACTCTCACCTACCATAGGTAATATTATGATTTATCTCTGCTCTTCTTAGAGACTCCTCCAAAACATCATACATCAGCTCACTTGTCCTGTTTAACAACAAATATGTACAATTCTTATTTACAGCATGTAGTCTAAATTTCCAAGCAATCTACATAACAATATCAAAAAAACCTAACACAAATTATTCATACCCACAGATTCAATTTAACGTGCTAGAGTTCAACAGTCCATCTCTAACTGACATCTAAATGTTTATGGCTTTCAGAAGAAACAACTGCCATAAGAATAAAAGCATCTAAGCAGGAAAAAACACCAACTAGGTACTCCTTTATGTGGCTTTTCACCATGTCGTTTGGTAACCCAGTAACAGAAACTCCAGCAAAAACATATTTCAGGCATATTCCATAATTCCATTAATTGCCTAGACCATTCAGAAGCTGAGAACCTAATTTTTCAATTTAGAAGGTACCTGCTCAGTGCATTGGTTGATAATAAAAATGTATAAGAAGTCCAACTCTAAAATCCTCTTATGAAAAAGGCAGAAAAGCTGCTCATGAGATAACAGTCACAGCCGCATCCTTTGCACTTTCAGAATACTAATTACAGACAAAGAGCTGATTACCTTGGATCATCTTTTCCTAACAGCCCCAGTATTCTTAAAAGCTGAATTTGTAACCATGGTGCTGGCACGCTGTGATAATTGAAGTCAATAGGGAGCTTCCCTCCCACTACCTGCTTTAGGATGATTACAAAGCTCTCTGTCAAGTCTTTATACCCAGACGAGCTTTCCTGCGTACAAAGAAACACAACAGAAATACTTTAAATACAGCACCTCAAAAGCATGATCTACAGACTGAATGCAGTTAAAGTAGCCACCACTTCATTTCTCTAAATCCAACTTCTACACTCTTCCCACAGCATCTCTTCCTTAAACCTACGCTGGTTTCTTGTACATTTGCAACAAAGAGTGGATGTAACTTCAAAGTAACAGGAAAAAATCATACTGAATTCTTTAATGTTCTGTAGAAGATAAACTTTGCTGCCAGCTAAGGATGCCAGTGATACTGAAATACCTGGATATGCAAGAAGCGTCTGTCAAGCTAAATGGAGAGCTAGTGCAAATATAACACATCCATCATCACTAAGTTAACTCTTCTAACCATTAGGAGTAATACTTTGCTACACAGCTACAGTACACTAATGCTTAAAATAAAAGATACAAGTAGCTCTGAGAGACGACTCTTGCCTACCTTAATCATTTCGAGATAAATATGCAGTGAAGCAGCCATGACTCCAACATCTCTGTCACATAAGGCTTTCCGGAACTTATCATGAATATGCTGTACTTGGTTAGGAGCAATGAGATAGAATTTGTATAAAGCCTGAACAGCTTTTCTTCGGATAATTTCCCTGAAGAAAAGAGAGTTTTACAAACCAAGACGTTGTGTATTTCAGGAACCTGACTCAGAAAAACAGAAAACTTGTTCTCATTTCTACAGCAAAGTAAAATTACAGGATCAGCCATCAGAACAGCGTGACATAGGGAGAGAGGGGAATCCATGTTTTATAGTTTTGTGACCGAATGACTCTGTGAATACCACCTCAGCGAAGAAGCGACACAGCTAACTTCAGAATTGAGTGGTGTCTACTGTCAGATTGACAATTCTCCAAAGCAGCCACTCGACAAGCTGTGAAATTTACAACTACAAATCCCCTGTGGTCACACGTGCAGCTCCAAAGTCTAGGAGTTACTGAGTGACTGCTGTTTCTTACAGCTCTCTAATTAGTACAACGCTTAGAATGTTCCATCTTCTGGGTATGGGGAATGAAAAATAACTCAAATAAAGGTTTTGGAACTCTTCAGATACTCTTTTACCAAGAAAGCTTTAATAAAGAGTTTCATAGAAAAGAAGCAATACTGAAGTTCTACAAGAATCCCCATCTGATTCTCCATGGACTCTACAAATACGTCTTCACCGACATATTTACTAAAAGGAGTCCAGCAGACAAGTTAAATTACATTGAGCTACTCAAAGCAGTTATAAAAGAAATGACTTGTCCAGTACTTGTCCAGTACTCTGCAAAGAGTACAAACAAATGAGATAAGAATAAAAGAGAAAAATGGAGAGGAACCACTTCTGAAAGTAATGACTAAAAAGGCCAAATTAGAGAAAAAAACATCAGATCACAAAAACCTCCTACAAAATTAAGTCATTCAACCTTACAAGGCCACGTGCAATTCTGTAAACATATACGTACTTAGAATGCTGGAGTTTGTCTTCTATCAAGGGAAGAACAGCTGGAATCATCTCCCGTGGAAAGATCTGGCTGACAATGGTTAACGCCATGCTCACCTCTACTAGATTAGTGCTCTGTAAGTCCTATTGTAATCATTGAAATAAGACCATCATTTTTCATGTAGACTTCAGTTCTGCACAGACACCCCCCACCTTTTGCCAGCAGGCTGGATCTAGCCCACCACAGCAAGCAACCTGCTGGTAATCAGCCTGTTGTCTATTTGTGTTTGAGAAATGTCAGCTCTCACTGAGCTAACCAAGCTCTTCTTTCATACACAAATCAGGAGCTGCTCACACTCACCTTATGAAGCTACATTCAGATTTTAAATGTACATGATTTCAACAAACTACAGTCAATGTTCGCTTGCTGAAACAGTCTGATCATTACAAAACTAAACCAAGCTCCCACAATCAGTGAGATGAGTCACACTTCATACTGAAGTCAACAGTATTCTGTCCATTGCCTTTCATCTAGCTCAAAGAATTTAAAAGCCCAATTATATTGGCAGTTACATATTTTTACACCAACTTATTACCTACGCCTCAGAAGAGAATGCCAATTCAGTCTGTCCCCAATACAACTAAAACCAGAAGGTACAGCTCATTGTAACCTAACACCAAAAAAAACACCCACACCATACAAACACAGAGTCATGAAATAAGATCAGAACCCTTTTTCAAAACAAAGCACACACATTTCAGACGTCCAGCTCACAGCATTATTCATTTGGGCTGTTTGTCACAGATAGCTCTGGTGCTCGTTTAGCTCCTTGTGGACTCTCACTTCTCACTTCCTGCCACAACACCAGTTTCAAACTATATTTTTAAGATTATAAAAGTTTTCTACCACAACAGTAGAATGAGCACCATTTTCAGTCACAGTTGAGCTTACTGCAACACAGTAATCCTTACATGAAAAGTCAGAACTGATAACTGAGGGGCAGCACTGTAACAGAAAAGTATGAACCATCACTTTGTGACGGATTCTCAGTGTCACAAAGCATATTTCCAGTTTCTATCAAAAGAACTCTAAGAGAACTCAAAGAAGCTAACAGATACCTGCTGTCAGCTAAAAGCAAACTTTTACACTGAAATATGCACATATAGTTCCTATTGAAGTTTACAATATATACAAGCAGTATATCTTGTAAATGGATTTTTTTATGGTGTATCACCTGTTTACAATTTAAAAAATATGGCTTCAACAAAAGAGGCACTGAGATTAAACAAAAAAAAAAAAACTAGGGGAAAGCCACTTCAAATTCTTATATAACCAAAGAAACAGGAACTTTAACAGTTTGAGATGTAACTCGTGAGTACACAGCTCAGATATTGTATGAAATAAATTAGGAAAAAGTGGTCCAAGGTTAGATTACCTCCAAACCTTCAAAAACACTGTACCTTCACAACTGTGTTCACAAGCAGAAGTAGCAGTTCATGATTTTCATGGAGAAATAAAGAAACTGCCAAGTAACCTATAAAAGAAAGCAGCCTCCATTACTACTCAATAAGTAAGGAACTTCAAGATAGAAAACTGAATCTTGTCTGTAACACAAGATGAGTTAATTCAAACAATTTAAAAAAACAAAGCCATTGCTGGATGACAGCAGCTCATGTTTGCTTGGAAACATTTTTAAGTTGCAATAAAGCTCAATAAATAATAGCCAAGAAACCACACCCTGTGAGAAATACGATGCTGTTAAGAGATAACGAGCAGCCAAGAAATTCAGGAGAAAGCAATTCCTGGAAAGTGAATGTCTTCTCTGTTGATAAAATCATGTTCCTACACTGCAAATGCACTTACATTTGTTTCTCTTTCTTCAAAAATTAAGAGTTTCAAATGTAATACTCAGCGTTGAATATAAAATTATTTTCCTTCCCTATGCCAAAACTCCCCCGTTACTTAACAATACAGAAGAAAAACTTCAAACTCCACATAAGAAACATGCCAGAAACCTTTTCTTCAGAAAAATAAATCCTTCTTCATTTTAAACTACAGGAGTAAAAGCAGAGGCTTGAGGAGCATGCCACTACTCAGAAATACAGTGCAACTATTTGTCTCAGGGATGGGTCTTGTTCAGGGCATGATTCATTTAGAACTTAAAGATCAAAATGAGCAACTTAGGCCAAACTGCACCGTCTGGACTATCAGATACCTGAATCTATCTGATCAAGTGTAGTTTCACAAGCAGGTCAGCACCCCTGTAGAAATTTATTCAGGCTAATAAAGGGAAAAAGAGTAATGTATCTTGACTGGATCAGCTGACAACGATTCTTCAATAAAGACCTTGGCATATGGCAACAAGAACAGGTAAGAGCAACCTTATGTATCACATTTAACTGCAGGATAAAATAAACAACCAACCGAATTCAAACAAAGGATATCAAACAAGCATATCTCACAAAACACTGCCTTCCTTCTGCGTATGCTGACATAGCATTGCTTGGAGTTAAACCATTTTCTCTGCAAACAAGAAATGTCTTCACTAGGCAACTGAATCAGCGACTGCAAGAAAATTCTGCAGCAAGACAGGCTGACTGCTACTTCAAACAACATCTGATGGAAGAAGTTCTATAGCTAAACTACAGAACAGGGCAGGGCAAGGAAACAAGTCCCAGGAAGTTTCAAAGAAATCTGAAATAGCCTTTCAGATTTCCCCATAAACCTGTGCAGCTATATTCTAAGGATCTCCCAGCTTGACTCATTTCCTACAGCTGTTTCTAAACTAAATACCATCATCAGACAATAAAAACAGACAACAAAACACCTTACTGCCATTAGCAAAGAGGCCCCAAGCTCCTTATAAAAACTAAAAAGTTATCTGTAACTGAAATGCTGGGCAGGCAGTACCATGTTTGTGGAAATAGTGCCATTCACAGCTTCCCTCTTATTTTCTATTAGAATTCTTAAAAAAAAACAAAAGGCAGACACTGAGAAAAACTCGTATTTAGTTTGAAGTTGGTTTTTAACCATATTTGTGGTAAATGACTTATTACTGCTGCAACTCAAAATACTGAAAGAACTGATGCCTGAAAGTTATTTCTCTTGCCTCCTGCTCTCCAAACTCACAAACCAGGGATTTAGTTACTTTCAGAAAGAGGACAGACTATGAAACAAGGCAACAAAGCCAAAAGAATACTTTAAATAAGTTGTTTTTCTACATGAATTACAAATTCTTCTAAGAAATCTTAACATGATTTGAAAATATTAAGGCTACAGCCATGTACACATACCAACTCTTTTCTCCAAAAGATTTCCTTGCTGTGCAAGCTTGATTGCATGGATATATCCAAAGGAAGACTCATATCCCAGCATTTCACAATAGATGAGCCTCACCATACATTCTTTCATCAGTCTCTAAAAGAATAAAAATAAATTATTGAAGATCTTCAGTCTTGCTTCATACTTCGCTGCTCTAACAATGTTCAAGCCATCAACAGGAACATACAAACATTTCTGTAAGTTCCTTAACACCAGATTATTTCTCATTTTTCCATTATGAATGCATTTATGTGACTCAACATTGATTTCTGAGCACAACAGCAGAATTCTCCGGATAACTCCCTCAAAGACATTATGTAGTTTTGACTGCCATCCACATAACACCAAATTAGTTACTGAGTTATATGAAGTGTTAGACAATCTCACTAACACATTTTTTAACCAGTCACTACATCAACTTAAGTTATTATTATACTTGAGGCCAAAGAACAAAATCACAGCGCCCTGAATGTTCAACCACAGTGCAAACCCACTGACAGCGGCCCTATCTCATGTCAACAACTGAGCAGCTATGCAGTAAAAAACTGTCACTCCACTGGGCAATAAGAGGAGGCTGGGGAAACAGCGGGACAAAAGCAACCACTGGCACAACTTACAAGCGGGGTCGTGGGGGCAGAAACCATTGCTTTCAAACTGGTTATTTCCTGCTGGATTAATTTTTCTTCCTCCTAGAAAAAAAGAATTAAACTTGCCTTAATTCTGTGTAATCTTCTGAGACAATATACGATTTAAAAAAATAAAGTCAAAGGACGCATATTCACATAGCAGGACTCAATATTCTCAAAAACAGCGCGTATCTGATTCACGGCAGTAACGCCACACAACGCGTTTCAGCCTCAGCTCTTATCGCCCACTTTCCCGCTCCCACACACCGTGCCCCACGCAACAGCACGACGCCGGGCACTCGCTGCACCGAGTCACCAGCGGTTCCGCAGCCCCGGGCTCGGGGCACCGCCCGCCCCTCTCCCTGAGGCGCCCCCGGGGCGGTCTGGCGGGAGGGAGGCGAACAGCGCGACCCCCCGCCTCACCTCAGCGGCCCGCGGCGCTTCGGGCTCTCAGAGAGAGACAGAGGCCCAGCCCGCAGACCCCGGGAGGAGCAAGAGGCCCGTACATGCTTGGAGGTGAGCGCCGTGACGTTCCGGATAAGGCTCCCGAGCCGAGAGGAAGCCGACGGCCTGTGGGGGCCGCCCGCACCCCCCGGCCCCGCGCCCGGCTCGTGCTGCCCCAGCAGCGCAGGCAGCGCGCCCAGCGTGCGCTCCACAACGTCGCTCATGGCAGCGCCGCCGCGGCCCGCGAGCCCCCAACCGGAAGCGAAGGGCGCGGCCCCGCCCACCTCAGTGCGCATTTCCGGGGCGCCCGCAGTGGGACACCGCCGCCGGCCGGCAGGGGGCGCTGCGCCGGCCGCTGAGGCGGGATGGGAAGTGGAAATCAGTGGCGTGGAAGCGGTGCGAGCTGCGGTGTGCTGTTGTGTCAGTGCGTCCTAAAGCGGGCGGGGAAACTACTGGAGTTGTCTTTCTCGCAAGTAAAAACGGTTTCGCTATTCCCAAAACACGTCTGGTCAGACAGTCACGCTGAAGTGAGAAGCCATACGATGGTTTCATGCCAGAAAAAAGCCAGACGGGAACAAACAGAGCTCCGCACGTGTGAAGATGCTGGAAGCTGGCATTTCCACGAGGCGAAGCTGAAATGCTGGCATTTTGTAAAGCTTTTCTCCTGTAAGCAGTGCGGTGGCTGAGGATATCCCTTCCCACCCAAAACCTTGTATTCATAGTGCAGACATCGTGCAAAATACATGACTTACTGTTAGAAGTTACAGATTTTCCTGATGCCTTGCAGAAAAATCACCAGCAGCTCTTTTCCATTTTTTTTTTTCTTTTAGGCAATAGAGTCCTTGGAACATCATTTGCTATAATATGAGATAAAGCAGAGAAAGCACATCCACTGAAGCATGGAAATATTACCATGTTGGCAAGGTGGGCTGGCAGCGCTTGTTGGCTTTTTCTTCTTTCATCTCCTTTCTGTTTTCATCAGCTAGATGGAAAGCCTTGAAGTGTGGTTATAAAACAACAGTAAAAATAGCACTGAGCAGCTGCATTTCAGCTATTTCTCAAGGCTCTGTATCAACTGTGTTCACCACAATAAAAACATTCTAATTGCCATTCCTTGTAATTTCTCCTTGGCATCTGATAGGCAAGTAGTATTCTTTCTGGCTCATGAATCATTACTGGAAATAAATAGATCTAGAGTAGAAAATGAGCTGGTTCCGCTTGAGCCAAAATAGAATCCAAAAAATAGAAGAGCTTACGTGCTTCACTGGATTTTCTCTGCACTGTGGAGTGTGTAACAGTATGTGATGTAAATGCCAAATAAAAACAGAGATGTAGCGAGAGTTAAAGACAGCACTTTTAACTTGTCATTTTTCTATGATGATTAAATGCATTTTCTTGTAATTAGCAGCGATCATTTGCTGTCCCATGCCATAGAAGCTCATCAAGGCACTAGCAAGGAGTCAAATATGCAAATGCAGAGCATGGCATTGCAGATGCACTCAGTGTTTGCATGTCTGTGTGCACCTCTATGTACCATCTGTGTTGCCTGGCTGAAGCAGAAATGATTAGTGAGTGTCTCAAGTCTTAGGCTTGGCTTTGATGAAGGCAGGTTTGGAATTCCTTTCTCTACCCCACTGTCACTCTCAGCTGCTGCGGAGTTCTGCACTGGTTCTTGTTAGAGAGGCTCAGTGAAGCAGAAGGTGATTTAGCTCTAGGGAAATAACAGACATTGTAGAATTGGGAGATAACATTAAAAAAAATTCTACATTAGAGAAATAGAAACATTTATCTCATAAACAGAAGTGTATAATGTAAAACATGCATTGAGATGCATTTGGACATATCACTATAGACAAAAAGCCAAATGTAGACATATGACACAAATAGGTATATTTTTAACCAACGAGTTTTTTGCAGTATTATCATCAACTAGAGTTCCTTTTCTGACTTCATGTATTTACAGCTATCTTGATTGCTGTGTATTTAAAGTACATTTACTGCTTTGGTATTGCATGGTGACGTTTCTCTGAATGACTAAAGGTTTATGGTCCTGTAAATGGATGTGTATTTTCAATGTGTGGTGGGAAATGTTGGAAGTGGGATAGAAATAAATGTCAGAAAGAGTAAACGAAAATAAAGTACTTTTTTTTTTTTTTTTAACTCTTGAGACCATCTGATAGGCAATGAACTATTAAATTAATACAAAGCTGAGAGAGAAAGTCAAACCACATTAAAGTGAGAAATGATGTTTTCATTTTTCAGTTATTCAGGATTTCTGCTGATGTGTATAAACATGATTAAGATGGCAGAGTAAGAAGACACTACTTTCTTCTGGATTCTGCTTGTTTTCTGTGCTCCTAAAAGGAAGAAAAATAATCTGTTTAATGTAATAATTTTCCCTGTAAGTTGTCAGGCAATGTCTAGATTAGGCTTTTTAAAATTATTTTTATATACAACCATGCTTGAAATGTTTTTATCTAAAATTCCCTATGATTTCTAACTCTGGAACAGCTTCATAGATAGAAGCTATATTATAGTTGAGGATTGAAAGTTACTTTCTTTCCTCTATTGCTCATCAATTTAATGAAGCAATCCTGACATAACCTAGAGCATCAGATCTTGCCAGTATTTAATGTAAATATGGAAAGACAGGAGTATTAAGTATAGTGGTTGCTAGCAGGAAAAGAAAGAAATTGCAATGTTTTCTAGTTGTTGTTGTTTTTCTTTTTTTTCTTTTGTACAACTACTGGTCATTCTCCTAACCGTTGTTTTTCTCACCTTATACTATAATAATATCATAAGAGACTGAATGGTCTTGGATTCCAGTTATATGTGCACTGATCCCCTTCATGTCTTCACATAGCCAGTTTTAACTATTTTTTAGCAGTCACTGCACTAAATACTGTGGTACTCCGAGATTCCTCAGTTAAAATGTTTTCAGCTGACCCCTTTATGACTACAAAGTGAAAAGATCTTTTTTAAAGGAAGACTGCCGTTGTTTATCTTCCATGCTGGAAGCAGATCCTGCGGTTCTGAAAAGCACCGCTGTGATCCTTTGTTCTTCTGTAAAATGGGAAAATGTCTTCCCCAGGTCTCTGGGGATTTGCTGCTCCTCTGTGCCTCAGAGGGATACATTTTCATTTATGGAAATGTTCAAAATTAGCTTATGTGCTTATTGCCATCTGTTTTTTTAATTTTAAATTTGACAGAATTTATGTGCTACATTTAAACTTCTGATGTTGTCTTTGTAGTGAAGATTCATTGATGGCTGTGCGTTTTATTGCCGCTGAGCTCTTGGAAAGGGTTGGTATGTATGTGATTCCTTGGCCTTCAGCACAGGACCAGGTTTCCCTTTCATGCTTTGCAGCTCAGCATTTCCCGTTTGACACATCAAAACCTCCCCATCTCTGTGGCCCAGCTGATCGGGTTTGCCGGTGGCCTGTTCCGAAGCCTTCAACTGTTCAAAAGGTGGGCAGGCCACCCCACCCCACCCCATTCTCTGGCTCGCGTACCCCGGTGTTCGGCACGCCGCCCCACTCGGAAGCCTCCAACCCCGCGCCGGCAGCGGGCAGGGGCAGCCAGTGACTGCGGCTGCCGCCCCCCAAGCGCGTTGCAGGCCGCGCATGCTCCGCCGGCGCAGCCCTCCCCCGTCTCCTCCCCCGGCCGGGCGGGCTGCGGGGCGGCCTCCACCATTTCCGCGGGCGCGGGGCGAGGAGAAAGCGGGGCCGAGTTCTGCCGGAGCGGCTTCTGCGGCTTCAGCACCGCGGCGCTGGACAGCGCCCGGAGAGCGGCGGCTCCGCGGCGCTGAGCGGCGGCCGGGGCAGGGCGGTGCGGTGCGGTGCGGGCGGGACCCCAGCCGGGCTGGCCCCGGGGCTGGGCGGCTGCAGGATGCTCCTCAAGCTGGCGGTCACGCTGCAGGTGCTGTCGCTGTTGGCGAGCCGGGCGTACGGCTTCCCGAAGCCCGCGGGCAGAGGTAAGCCTCTTTGCGAACCCGTTGTCTCCGAGATGAGGAAAGTTTTGCGGGGTATCGGTGGAGGAAAGCAGAAACTTTCCCCTCGCCTGTCTAAAAGCGGTTAGATCCTAAGGAATATCTTTGGAGGCGCAAAGCAGTGTGTCGCTGGAGTTGCGGTGTGATACCGAAGCGAAGAGGTGAAGCGGCGTGGAGTTGAGGCGCTCTGCTCGCGGCGGTGCCCAGCTCGCCGTCCTCCCGACGCTCTGGATTATCAGATTTCTAAGCTCTTGCTTGTGCCAATCCGATTATTGCTATTTTAGTCAATCTCTTACTGCGTTCCTCCCCCAATTTCCTTATGTTTTCTCATCAGAAGGGGGTTACTGTGTTTCTGTTACCTCATTTTCAGAACCTCTCCCTCTGCTCCAATCAATCATGCTTTCTTTAAATGTTTGACTTTTATTATTCTTGCTCTCCAAGACATTTTTACGAGAACTTGCAGTTGGCATCGTATTTAACATACCAGGTTTCTTGTGAGAAAAGTAGAAAATCAAGAAAAACTGTGCTGCCTCCCTGTATTCATGTGCATCATGTAACTGAATATACTTGTTTATTCTAGATAAAGCTTTGCACAACAGGCAATTAAGCGTAGAAAGACCTTTGGAGGAACAGGTATGTAATATTAAAAATATTCTAATTGTTTTCTGTTGTTTGTATTCTCATAACCTTTTGAGCACTCAGATGAAATATGCATGAATATCCTGCTGCCTTAGCAAATGACAAACAAGTAGATTCATCAGTAAATACTGCTATATTTTAGGTACAAATGAGATTTTCAATAATTTTTGAGAATTTTAGGAAATAATAATATATACACACATATATATATAAAGCAGGTCATCAGCTCCTACAGCTCACATGTGGGGAACTCCCTTGTGTTCAAATGCTAGGGGAGCACACTCAGAGCTTGGGTTAAAAATGGAAAACATAACTGGTATTTGCCCTAAAGTTGAAAGTCTGTGCAGTCTCTTGCATTATCTGATTCTAGTCAGGGGCTGTGTTGGTACTGCTAAGAAATGCCGAGAGCTTAAATGTGTACAATGCATTAAGCCAAATTCATAGTAAGAATGAAGATCAGGCATTAAGGCTTTGGCTGCTATTGATAAAGTAAGATATCATACATTTTAGTCTATTTTACTCCTTCTGCCTGCTTTTAAATTTTTTTTTTTTTTTTTCAATATCAGATTGCTGAAGCTGAGGCAGACAAGAATAGGAAGATATCTCCCACAGGTAAAACACCTCTCTATCCTTTGTTGTTCTTCATAATGGTATTCAAAGAGGTGTAAGATTCCATGTTGTATGTATTTTCCAGAAAATAAGCCAGAGTTCAGGAATTATTCCTTTGTTGATGACTTGAACCTGCTAAAGTCAGTAGCAGAAAGAGAGAGGAATGAAAAAGAGAGGGAGTCAATTAGAAGCTCTTTGTACGAACAGCAATTGGCCATTGATGATGCAGACTCCACCAAGAACCGCAGGCTCGTGGATGACTACGACTCTACTAAAAGTGGGCTGGATTATAAATTCCAAGGTATTCTGTAAATCTTCAAGTAATTTTTGGTTAGATTTCTCTTGCAAACTGATTACAGTCAGAGATATTGTGTTTATCACTAACTATGAGTTCTATTCATTGCAGCAGTGAAATTGCAGTTATTTCCAGTTGTAGAAGCTTGTCATATTGCAATTTAGCTTTGAAACACAATACAAAAGAATTGCTACTGTTGATTATTACAGTCTTCTTCTGTGGAGGAAAATCCAAATGTAATTTACATTAAGTTTTTTAGAGCTTTAGATCTGATGGAGGGGGAAATGGGACGTATTTTTAAATGAAAATATAATTATTCTGGTTTGAAAGGGAAAACCACTGTTATATAGTGCTAAATTGTATACACTCATTACAAATGTTAAGTCTGTTAAATGATTCTCCTCAACATAGCTAAAAGCAGCTAGGGAAGGCCAAAGAAATGTGCCTTTACTATAGGAGTAGATAATTAACTTGTAGTTTAAGTGAGTCCTCTGAGAATTGGGAGAAGCATTTAGTTCAAGTGTTTTTAATTATATCAAGGTGTGCTAATCACAGGTCAAAGCTTACTCATCGCATTCACTTTCTCAGTGGTCATGATGATATTATTTTCCATAAGTAATGATTAAATGATTAAAATTTAACTTGCTTAAATCAAATAAGACTGTAATATGCTGCTTATTATGCATATTATTTGGTATCACTGGGTGAACAGTATTCTCTCATTCTTACAGATTTTCTTATGATTTGTTCCTGACTTTTTTTCTGTGCTCTTTCAAAAGAGCCAGTCTTAAAGGTACTTTCCAGCTGTACTAAATAGAACTGAACAACATTTCTTTAATACTGATGTAATGCATTGCAAAGTGTGTAGCAAAGAGTATTCCTAATGTGTTTTAATGAACATGGCTTTGTTCTGAAGAAGGAGAAAAAAATACAGGCAAACATTTTTGCAAGTCTAATCCAAATGAGTTAGGACAGTTAGCACACAGTTAAACTGTAATCCTTTTAGATGATCCAGATGGCCTTCATCAATTAGATGGCACTCCCTTGACTGCTGAAGACATTGTTCAAAAAATTGCTACAAGGATTTATGAGGAAAACGATAGAGGAGTGTTTGACAAGATCGTTTCCAAACTTCTCAATCTGGGGCTTGTAAGTGTCTTGTTCATGTTTCACGTTGTCTTGTGGGATGCTTTGGTGCTCTTTTAAAAAGACAGTTGGCACAAACTCTGTGTCCTGTGAACCTGAGAGAAAACTAATGAGGTTTAGACTCAAGGCAAGCTCTTTGACTATCTGGGCACATCAGTTTATGTCTGCAACATCACTGATATTCTTGGGTTGGCTTTGCAACACAATATGCCAAACTGCAGAATGTTTCTGATGAGGAGAAAATACCAGTTCTACTCCTGCCATATCCGCCCTAATGTTTTCCTTGTAATATCTCTTCTCATTATTTTCTATTACTTTTGGATATTTATGGAGAAAGGTCTGAGCTCATTCCTGCCCACCTACTAATTATTTCAATCAGTGGACATGTGACCATGCTGATTAGCTGAGGGTACATTTCTCATTGTTGCTGATTTGTACCAAGGCTAACTTTGACTTTAATTTCTGGATGTCTGTATGGTTTTAGCCACTGTGATATGGAATCCTTATATTTTAATCTACTTATATTTTCTTATACTTTCTGCATGAGATTTTGCAATCAGCTATTGCTGATTATTGATTACAAAGGAAGGCATTTAGGGACAGCTACATTAAAATGTTGTCTTTCAAGTGACAGCTGTTACAAAGCACAGAAAAAAAAACAATTTTGAAGATGACCTAGAAAGCTATTTGCATTTTTCCTTTCTATATTACCATATTCTGTTGTTGTTATTCAAAAATACATACTCAGTTGCAGAGCCCTGTATGTATATACTTTGGTATACTAAACAGGCAGTTCTTCAAGCTGGACTCCACTGCTCTAACTCCTACAGGGTTACGTTTTCCTCTTGGAGGCTGTACGTGTAGGTAGGAGTTTGTATGTATGTACATATATTCGATATGTGTTTGTATATGCATACATATAGATACGTTTACATATAGGCATATGTCCATGCCTTTATATTGCGTGTATGTATACACACATGTACAACAGAGAAGTTATTACACCTAATTTGGCTATGCTCAGCTTTGAAACAAACAGATTCAAAGCAACTTGTTTTAAAAGTTCGGGTTTTGTGTTGACCTTAATTCTAAGAAAACTGCCATGCTCTATAAGTGCTCTGCACAAATGTTTTAACAGATCACGGAGAGTCAGGCCTATACTCTGGAAGATGAAGTGGCAGAGGTTTTACAACAGCTAATTGCAAATGAAGCAAAGGATCGTGAGAATGAGCCTGAAGATTTTGATTACCCTCCAAGCAGAGCAGACAGTGATTCAAAGGAAAAGCAACAGGAAAAATTGGTAATTACTTAGCTAATAATTTGGACTCGCTCACCAAACAATACAAATTGTCCAACAGACTGCTTTGCTTTAGCCGATAAATAGCAGAATGTTCAGAAAGAAATAATATGAGACAAAAACAAATAGTGAATTACATTGAATTGTAAAGCTGAATCCCAAATTGAAATAAGTTTGAGGAAAAAAATCTCATTTTCACCTGGGAAAAGTCAGTATATAATTATGATGCTATTCATTACTCCATTAACTCTATCACTTAAAGCAACGTGCTTACAGATTTATTTATTTTTATGTGTGTTGTGGAGACATCAAGCAAATCTGATCAGGATAGTTTCATCAATGGGGAAATTGATGATACCCTAGATAACACATGGTCATCATCTAATATCTTGGAGAGAAGAAATGAGCTGCCTTCTGAAGATGATTTTGAAGACCTCCAGTACTTTCCAAACTTCTATGCACTATTAAAAAGTCTTAATTCAGGTGAGTTTGTCATGTGTTTACAGTCATATCTGGGGAAAAACTAGGAAACTGAGTGTAGTGGAAATGCTACGTAAACAGTTTGATCCAATGATTGAACCCCTGGTGGAAAAGCAGAGCCAACCCAGGGGAACTCAGGTGCATGCAATTCAGTGCACCTGAATGACTGGAAGGGGTGCAGCCAGGATTCACCCCTTCCTGCACCACATTTAAGGGTTGTCATTAGAAGCAAGAGCCTTTCGCTGGAAATCCCTGCCTACCTAAGATAAGCAGATCTTTTCCTTCATTTCTGCATCTGTGGCAGCTGTATCTGGGCTCATTCTCATCTGCTGTCACTAAAGACTTTGCCGCCCCAGTATTAGCATCCCATTGGAGCGCTTAGATTTCCTGTTTTCTCCTGTACTTCTACCCTGTATTATCCACGACTCCCCTAGTTGCAAGAGACCACATTATTAAAAATGTTCTCTAAGTTACATACCAGAAACTCATTTTGTATGGCAGAACACTGGGAGCAATAGTACTCAAACTGCATGACAAGATACCTGTCTATTCCATCCTGTCTTGAGACACACGATTCAGGAATCCTAAACTCTTTCAATTCTTGTAATGGCATGATGAAAAACTGGAAAACTGTCTTCTCCTTTGATCTTTCCTGTAATGCCCTTGTCTTCTATGCCAACAGAAATACAAGCAAGTCAGGGTAGAATTCTTGCAGTCATGCTACCAGTAAATAAGTCTGAGCCTCCCAGCCTTTTCACAAACCACAGGTTTGATGTTTATTGCAATGAAAGCTCTGCATGTCTCTTCATATTCCGGTGCTAGGCATTATTGCCTTCCAATTAGTGCAGGCAAGATTGTGGCACTGTGCCACAGTCGCTTTGTCAGCATGCTCCACCACACACCAGCCCTTACTCTCTTAGCCAGCATACCTTCGGCGCAGTCAGCAGCAATTTATTCTGTAGATCCTTTGTCCTGCAGGAGCCTTAGTCTTTCCTGAGACTGTCCCTATAAACGCTTGAATGGAGAAGTAGAATGAAAAACCCAAAGGCATATTTTGCTGAAATCCAGTCTAGAAACCTCATATTCTCCTTGTTCTTTTTATTTTCTCTTAGTAGTTTTGCATGCTTTTCCTTCCCCTTTTTCTATTCTCAAAGCGGAAAGGCATGTTGAGTTTAAAAGGACTAAAAGAACTGGATTCCACTGACTACACATCTCTGCCTTGTCTCCTGCTTTATCCTATTCACATGCCAACTTTTAACAAGCTGGAGGTGAGGAGATTCAGTTGCAATCTACAGACTTGTGTTAAATTGCAGAGACCAATATGAAGACCTGTTCAGTAGCTCTCCAATGAAATTGGTCCTCTGCCAAGTCTGAGAGTATGTTTCTGACTATCGCTGGCTAACAGAGCACCTGGCTCTGTTGGATCTTTCAGTGACAACCTAAGATGCAGAAGCTGCTTGTATAACAATGTGTTGGGAGAGTGTTATGCTGCTAATGCAGAAATGGCAGTAATGTTGCTCAACAGATGCAGTAGAAACAGAAAGCTAAGAATCTATGATCACGAGGATAGTCAGAAATAGTATGTTCAATAAACATCAATTTTTATCATGTAAAAAGTTGTTTATGTCCTATTCTGAAGTCACAGTCTTCCAAACATATAATATTACCTGTTTTCCCAGTGCCTTGGTCATGATCTTGTGCACTGTCATTTGAGATGTTTGCTAGCGAACCAAAAGATCTCTGAACTGTTTGTGATACAGAGCCAGACCAGTCTAAGTAGCCTTTATCTGCCCACCTGCTTTCTGAACGACTTCTGCTTTATTCCCTCATGCAGAAACAGAGACAAAAGAGAAAGAGACTTTAATAACCATCATGAAAACCCTGATTGATTTTGTGAAGATGATGGTTAAATATGGAACAATCACACCAGAAGAAGGAGTTTCCTATCTGGGTGAGAGTACATACTTTTTGCAACAGCGTTATTAATGCTATGTTCTTACTCTACCCACAATAATTATATTGTCATCTTCCTTGCTCTTATGATTGTTGTTTCAGATTTATTCATTTAAAATGTTAAAGCTCTACTTCTGAATGATTGACCAGATTGTACCAAGTAAAACTCCCTCCATGTGTGGAAAGCATCTTGGCATAGGAGGAGCTTTCCTGGATCTGATAGGGTCTGTGGTTAAGCAGACTTTATAGAATTGTTGTAATTTCCTAAAGAGAAATTTTGGAATAGCCTGTGGTTTGTTTTTTCATTGTTTTTTTTTCTCACCAACCTCTCTTTCTGGCTTCTACAAACGCCTATAGTGACTGTTGGTAGCCTTTCTAGTTAAAGAAGCAGAGCTACAGAAGAAGGGCACATCTGCAGAAGCTCTGTACAACCCTTTTATTTTTCTAAGGTATTCCTGTTCTGGGTTAGCCTGATAAATTTTTTGTTTACATCAAGGCAATTTCAAAGCTTAATAAATCAGCCTGTCACAGCAGTAGGGACTGGCAATGATCTTTCATGACTTCTGTAGGCTTGTTTCATATCGATGGTTGCAGATGCAGGATTGTTTGATGTTACTCTAACTGAATGGATTGATTAGCAATTGGCTGCAACATATGCAGTGATTCATGATTCACGTTCAGTGCAAGGATGTATCTCCCTCTAAAGAATTCAAGTTTTTCTTCATTTTTTTGAGAAGTCCTTGAATTTTGGAAGATTTGGACATTTTATTCTACAGTTCATTTCTTTATTTCTCTGCCTACCTGTATGCTTAAGGAAAGTGGCACATAATTAAATGCTTGATTACAAGTGACGTCAATCTATAAAGGAAGACAACATAACTTGAGTAGATATTGCTCTCACTGATAGTGTTGTGCAAGACTTTAGTAGGTTAAATTCATTCCTGATGTATCAGGATAATGGCATTACACTGGGGAAGTATTTTTGCCTGCTGGATATTTATTCACTTTAGCTTTGCTCTGGGTAAATGAATACTGTAACAGTGGAATCAAATTGCTGCGATAACATAATACAGAAGGTGGGGATTAGTTTAAGAATTTGAGAGATCTGACTTAGTCTAGATTTAAAGCAAGGCTATCAACTGATGTAGACAGATGCTGGCTTGCAAATTAGTGATTTAAAGAGAGGTGGATTTTGTACTCCATCAAAGCAACTTACTGTAGAGGAAAAAGCTTTCTCGTAGGTCTCAAGTTGCTTCTGTGGTATTCTTTGCTTTCAACTTGATGTTGAGAAACGACTTTGACCTTCATTTATTGAGTTAATATTCTCAAATATTCATGAGAAGAAAACACAGAAGGAATTTAGCTTCTTGCAGGATCTACAAGCATTTCAGCATTTTATTACCCTTATTTATCTACAGTTTCCAATATAATACACCTAGTAGTACTTGTATATGTACTGTGTTGCTCAGTGCAGTCTAGGTTATGGGAGTGATGCTCTGCTATGTTCATCTGCAGCAGATGAAGGAATTAGCATGAATATCTGACAGGGAGAATAAGTAATTGCCAAAAGTTGGCAGCTGTTATTTGCTCCTTCAGTCCGAAATTAGTTATCAGATCCCATGTTAGTTGGCAGAAAATAACTACTGTTTCTGGGCGAGTGGAAGTACACTCTCAGTTACATTACAGTAGGAAACTGCCTGAATTACATTTCCTCACTCTATGGGTGAAGCCATGCATAAGCTCAGTCCCAGAATTATATATCAAGTCCCAGGCTTTTGTTCCTTTTACATGAGAACAGTGAATTTGAATGCATATACCAGTAACAGCTGGTTTGAGATTTGGGAACCACAGCATTATGTCATCATCATTGTATCCTACTCTACAGGGAAAATATTTTGCTGCTGCAGTGGATGATGTTACTAGGTTTAGCTTCAAGTTACAAAGGGTCTAGCTGCAATGTGGTTCACAAGAAAAACATGCAAGCACTCATACAAATGTAAGGGAAAGGAAGCTGATGTTTTAATATACACACTCAGTATCATGTAATACATATTTAAAAGCTTTCCAAATGCTAAATATAGCCAAAGAGCAGAAACCAAAGTATTAATTTATATGAAATGAGAAAAAATACTACTTGTCTTTTACAGCGTGTATTCAGAAAGTATAGCTCTGGGAGTATTAAAGAGAGACTGTAACAAGCAGACATAAACTGTACATTCAGCCAAATTGCATCACACATTTGTTAACTGCCCTGCTGATGGCATAATGCTGATGCCTTCTATCACTTTCTTAAGTTTGGGTGATATATTTTGATATACTGGGAGCAAAGTCTGTGGAATGAAAGCCCCATGATACGTTTTTACTCTATTCAGAGGGTTTCATAAATCTTTCTAGAAAGCCTGTCTTCCCTCTGAAGATTGAAATCTGCTTCACAATCTTTTTGCATTAATAAGAACGGGCAAACACAGTTGGTTCTGAAGTTATAAGGTCATATGACATGGGATCACAGTTACACCGGTAGCCTGTAGATTACACCCAATCGATTTATTTATGCTTGGGCTGCTTCTCAGCATCGAGAAAACACTGCCCAAGCAGCTGAATCCTTCTAGTTTGCCCCAACCTGCTGGATGGACAGGATATTGCTGCACAGGTTGAGAGGATGTCAGTTACTGAAACAATGATTGTTGTTGGCAAGGGTGCAGGGAGTGAATGGACTGAAAGAAGTGAAATCTCTCCACGTAATGACCAGCAGAAAGCAGCAAGAAGCTCTCAGGGAAGTTGACTGATAGCATAAATTATTTCACTATTTATGGTGTTCATGCTGTTACTTTTGTATAAATGGCTGATGCTGAATTTCCCGTGCGGAACTGAGAAGATCTATATCCTTCATGGTGCTGAGTGCCTTGAGGGAAAAGGCAATGCTGTTCAAGCCAAGAGGAAAACTCTCTTTGATTTCAGTAGAGCAGAGTAAGAAATGCACTGCAAGCATACTTACACTGTTAGAATATTATTTTGTGAATAATATGGCACATTCCTTTGTTTTTGTACTCTGTACTAGTGTCATGGTGGAGCTTCACTCCTAGCTTTCCTATCAGAATTATACCCGGACAGATAAGTGTTAATGAAATGCTCCATCTACACTGCAGAGAGAAGAGGAACTTTGTGTGCTGAGTTTTCCTTCATGCCAGGCTGTTTTGTGGCTGATTTTAAAAATGAAGTTGTAGCAGTCCACTACCCTCCTAGTAAAAGCTCCATTTATTCTAAATGCATCAAGTAAACTAGTTTTGTAATACACTAATGTTAATAACATTGTTGTCAGCTTTGAAACAGAAACAAATGTTTTCTGCCGATTTGTTTAGATACATCTGTAAATCATCTCCCACTGATCAGACCAAAATAGTGAGTGAACTTTAGAACTATTGTAGGAAATATTAGACCCTGGTAAATCAAAACAAAAGTACATCTTTCAGACATGACAGACAGATTCTTGAGAGGCACCAGTGGGTATGTATGAATTCTTTTTACACAGTACAGTGATTACATTGTGCTGCTGTACACTGTTTACAAGGTTTGCTGCAAATTTATCCACTGCCACCCCATTCCAATTGAAAGTTTTATTACCCAATGAACTGTTACCCTAGAAATGTAAATCAGCTGTGTGCAACCTTTTATTCTTGTGTGGAGTTCTCATTTATTTACTAGTGCATGTAGCACAAACTGTTGCCCTTGGTACTTTATGGTCTCACAGGCATGTCGAGGCTTCACTGTGATATTGTATATAATGAATATTTTATTGCATCTTATGATTGATGTTGGCCATTTTTGGTTGGATTTTTTTCCAATTTCTAAATCTACAACTGAAAAATATTGTGGGAAGAAAATTAAGTTTAAGCATTCTGAAAATTTGCTGTTTCTGAGGGGAGATTCCACTTCTCACCTCCTTGTTTAGCTTAGTATAGCCACAGTGTGCACCACATGGACCACAGCAAACTGGTTTGGGAGCAAAATCCCCTTTAATTAGGTTGGGAAGTGCTGCAGCTCATCAGTACGCAGTGTTTGAGTCACAGCCGCCTCCTTCCCTAGACCAAAGCCACCTCTTGTCTGCCTCCCCTGAGCTCTGATTCACTGTCAGGAGCCATTCTCTCCCCCGCCACTGAGTAGGAGATTGTGTTGGTTAGAAATGGACGTGGACAGATGTCTCTGTTTACCTCTTCTACCCATTTTTCCATGGGCAATTGAAAAGAAGAGTACAATGAAGAGGACACACTAGTGCCAGAGAGAAGGCTCAGTGGTGAGCTGTTGCCTGGGTATACATGCACTCATTAGTTTGGTCCTTTTTTAAAGATACTGTTGGGATATTTTTCCATAGGCATACTCCCTTTCAGCCAGGCTGAGGCTGCGTGACAAAATTCTAAGGGAAATAGAAGAGACAGACAGTCCCCATGTTGATTTAACATGCCCCTGCCCCTCTGTGCTGAGGTGCATGGAATAGCTGTTGTGTCTCGCATTCATGCCTGGTACCTTTCACAGCTTCATCTCTGAGAAAGGCACAGCTCCTCAGTTTCCCCAGCATAGAGCAGTGCACAGCAGACACATTCTGGACTTTTCCTGGGAGATGGGAGTATTCATTTCAGTACTGTGACTAATCCCTGAAGTTCTCATCAGCACAGATGCTCCAGGCCAAAGGTCTGATCCTGATATTTGTTTAATTGGGCAAGATCAGGCACTGAGCCAAGAGTATGAGGCAAAGAGCAGATCTGTGGCATCATCCCTCCCCTACTCAGTCTCCAAAAGCAAATGCTTCCTGATACAGAGTGTGTGATTTTGAAAGGGGTGAAAGAAGGTAGGGCTATTCCAGTGCCAGAGGGTGCACTTGATATATGGACAGTGTCAGGTGGAATTTCTGTTCTTTCCTTCAATTTGACATGGAAGATGAAGTGCAGGTCCATGCATAATCTTACTTTCTTCCTTTTTTTTCTTCCTTTTTTTGTAATATCGTTTTTCTCAAAGACCTTTGTTCATACCGTAAGCTTTCTTTGTGAGCATTTAAACCCCTAATTTATTGTCTTTATCTGAATTTCCCTTTGGTGGTTTTCCTTGCCCAGTATGACTTTATCATATGATTACCCATACACAACTACTAGTGGGAGTCGTTTAATTTCAGGTAGCTCTTTTCTCTGCTATTTATTTTGTGACGCACTGAAGTGACAGATTTCAGCACACTGTACTGTTCCTAGAAAAATCAAGGACATCACATATCTGAGAAACAGAAATCAGGGGCACCTCAGGTGAGGGCAGTGGGCCAAATACTGAGCAGCAGCAGTGGTAATATAAAGTATACATGAATAGTTGAACCCAAGATGAATGCAGAAAGAGTGTGCAAAGGTCTCTGAAAAGACTGGAATCTAGCAAGTATGTTGACCACAGACACCGTTCCAGCTGTAAAGCTTTTCTTTCTGTAGCTTCATCCCATGCCTCATCCATATCTTTCCTGTGCTACTGCTGCATTTACACAAAAGCATGAACGATTTTCTGGCCCCTGTTGTTTTGGTCATCTCCTGTTTTCCCTCATTCAGACTACATAGAGAAAAAAAAAAAAAAAGGACATCTATGATATGCAAAGTCTGCTAACCTCAGAGTTACTAATAGATGGGACCACTAGTCACTATAGTAAGTTACTGTGGGCATTACTTAAGCAGGACAACATACATGATAGCAGAGACTTTCCAATATCCAAGGGATATAAATTTTCTCAGCCACTTTTTTGAGGGATATTCAGTAGTTTTAATATTACTGATTTTTTTTTCTCCCACTGCATTGCATGACTATCAAATCATGTGTAAAAGTCTGCGAACCAAAAATAGTATATTATGGTTCATTTCTTTTCTTAATCAATACTCACACTTTAAATCTGCAATTGGTTCCTGGGAATATTTTGCAGCTTCTTTTGTTTCTCTTTACTGTCTCCGCTGTTCTTCTCCAGCTTTGTTAGAAATCATGGTTTCCTGGTGATGTCTGTTAACAAGTGTATCACCCAGTTTCTAAAGAAAAGAGGTTGAAGCTTTGTTTTTTTTCTTACTGTATTTAATATCTACATTTTAAAAATTAATTTCTGCATTTACTATCTCTCTGACAGCTGATCATTGAGACCTTAAGTTATGATTTGAGATGATTATATGTGAGTATGGTGAATAAGTTGCCACTGAACTTCTGAAATTAAACTCCAGCCCACTCCTGCAATGCAGACATCTGTGAGCTGCTGTAGTCACAAGCCATGATGTTTATAAAGTGCGTGACATCAAAGCATTTAAGGAGGGTGCACAGGTCTCGTGGCGATCTCAGATGGGGAAAGGATTAAGGAAGGACTGTACCACAGAGCTCTAGCAGACCTGAAGTAGCGTAAAGGAAATGCCTCTAGAATCCTGAAGAGAGAAATCTGAGAAATGGTCTGTAAAGTAGGGAAATAAATGAGGACAATTAAGAAGACTTGGCCAGAGCTTTGTTCACCTCAAAACTTCCCTATCTATATTGTGCTTCATTGTTTAAATTGCCTTTCATCTGATTTTCAAGTGATACTGCTGCTGTTTTATTTCTAATCACTCCAACCATCTTCCTGTAACCCATTTACAAGTGATGCTGTTACCTGAGGATTGTCATCTGGCATGTTGTTCCTTAAGGCACACCATTGTGACAAATCAAACGGAAAGATTCAAGACGAAAATGCCGTATCTTGACATGTAAGGCATGAAGCTGGAAAAGAACAGGAGGTTTGCAAGACAAATTTATAGGGTTTGATATATGATTGTCTTTCTGTGCTTCTTAGCAATTCTGTAAGGAGCCATCATGGCATATGTAAATATATTGATCAAATGAACCGTAGGCCTCATCCAGTGCAGCTCCACAATTTTCTGACTAGGCATGAGATGGATTAAGACAGGAGATGATTGAAGGTTGGATTGCTTTTTGCTACAGTAGTGGTAATCCGCCGGATATTGACAGTACCAACACTCACATATGGTAAAAGGGGAATTTGGACCCAGAATTAAGCTGGTATGCTATTTGCCATGGAACAGTCAGAAGCAGACACTGATATCCTGAGTTTCGTCACTGCTGAAAAAAGGCAGACTCTCAAGGATCACATACTGTAGGAGACAGAATTGATGCCTGAAATATGTGCATCTCATATATAAGCAGTCATCAGCACAAAGCTTTCCATCTGAAGCTGCTGCAGTGTGTGAACTCATCAAGTAAACTCATTTTGCAGCTATCGTTAAGATTGATCTTGGGTTCCACCGCCATCCTTTTTGGCCCTTTAATAAATACAGCCTTTTAGCAGGCCTTTCTGTGCAAGTCTAATGACTTGAAATCTCAGCATCAGTCAGTTTGACAAGGATAGAATGTGAAACTGCCTCCTGGGCACAAGAAAATTATGCAGATAAAAAGTCTCTGCTGGAAAATTACCAGTAGTCCAGAAAACACCATGAATCTGTCTGCAGAGAGGAGTCTGTGTCAGTGTTCCATTACCAATTCCATTAAATACTCAAATGGTAATACTCAGAAACTAGTACATCAATTTCTGTCTCTCTAATGAGGAAAAAAATCATTTAATTTGTACTATTTTTTTTCCATAAAGTATCTTTTTCAACAGGTTTGAAGGGTGTTGTCACAATACATTCTCCCAGAGTAAAAGTAAAGTTAAGCGTTCTGTTTTTATGTGATCCAGATTTTTTGGATCCCCCCCTTGAAAAACTTCAGCACAGAGCTTTGAAAGCGCTGGGTATTTGCATTTTCAGATTCAGCCGAGGAGATCAGTCGGCATGCAGTGCCTCCAGAAACTGGGCCTCAGCTGCCTCACGGTGCCTCCCCAGAATAGGAGCCCTCGTGAAAAATGGATGCTTGAGTGAGTCACTTGAGATCAAAGCAGCAGGCAGAAAGGGAGGTGAGGCGGAAACCAGATCTTTGACTGCTGCTGTCTGGTTCCAGTGATGAGATGATCTGCTCCTCGGAAGGCCAGCCGCCGCAGCCGTGACCTATTTACTGACGTAGTTTGCTTCCATTAGCTCCGTTGTTATTGTTCTGTTGTTTTAATTAGTGCCATCTCAAGTAAGTGGCTGGCTCTATAGAAAGGTCATTACCTTTCTGAACTTTTACTCTGTAAAAATTACGTTGCTACGGAGATGATACCAGAAAATTAATCAGTCGGTTCCTGTTAGGACTCCAGACACTGCATTCAGTTGCTTAGCTGCTGGCCAGGCACATCTTGGCTCAGAAGATGACTCACACCATTAGTGGAACTGAGAGCAAACACTGTTCAGCCATGGCCGAGCCCCATATGATAAGTACAAACACATTTTGGAGCAATACCAGCTGTAAAAGACACTAATTCTAAAGGGGAAAAATAGGAATGCATCCTCTTCAAGAAGAATTGGGATTATCTGGTAAAATTTTCTTAATTATATATGTAGATCTCCATAAACATGAACAGGCTTACAGAGAGAACACTGTTACACAGGAAATACAGCTGTGTGATCTTGAGATTGAGGTTGGCGTGCCATCCAGCTAGTAGGAAGCTTCAATATTTCTCCTATAAAACGTAGTCCTCATTAAAAGGCTGTTCATATAAACCTGCCCATACCTTTGCTGTTAACATGAAACTTTGTAAATATAATACTTTTGTTATCATATTCAGTCCAGCTTCAGTTACAAAGCTTGGACAATTAGTGCTGTATTACACTTCATACACAGATGTAGCTGTTCAAGGGATGTGGCTGGAACACAATGCATATTGCCATCTTACTGTACGTGACAAGACAGTCCTGTATATTAGCAGTCATATGTTGAACTAAAACAAGATTGTTAGCCAGATCAAAAAGCACAGGGAAACTGTAGAATTTCTGGTGGGGTCTGTAGGAGTAATCAAATCATTCCCTTCAGAAGTACCTCTTGGATGTGGACACCATAGCCCATCAATCATCAAACTATCATTATGCAGATATTTGAAGACATGTAAGTGGGTTATAAATCCTTGTAGTAGAGCCTCGCTGTGACTTTAGTTGTGGAAAGTGGTTCTTTTTTTCCTGCTAATACAGGTTTAATGCATCAGCACCCAAATGTGACTACCCTGGGGACAGAGCCCAACAGGCATTCACAAATCAGTGTGCTTACATATGTGTGCCATTTTAAACATTTGAATACTCCTTCATATTTTAACATCTATTTGTAAGCCTAATTTACTAGATTTTGCCTGATTTGATAGATTTTGCTGGACATATATGCAGTTGCATGAATTAGTGGAGAATAATGTATTCATTTGGATTTAGAAAGGGCTTTTTAGTGAATATATTTACAAGATGAATACCAGGTTAATGTTCTGCCTTCATTAAGATGTTTTAATGAAGCACAATGTTCTTAGCTATGTAATCTTACCCTAAAAGCTGTGCTTTTTGCAACAGAGAAATCTTTATATTCCTGCCAGAATATTAGTATGGTACTGATTCAAGTTGATAAATAGAATCTTAAGTTCAGCTGAAAGAAATGTTTACAGCCTTTACAATAAGTTCTGGATCCAGTGATAGTAAGGCATCAGTGCCACCACTGTAACACCAGTTTGTTTTTTCTCTTTATCACCGTGTCTGAGGCAGTTTGTAACCCTGCCCAGACCTGCTTAGGTCATAAGACAAGGTCACAAATCAGATTAAAATAGTTTTCACATGCACACACACAAAAAACCAAACAAACAAAGAAAACCACCACCAATCCAATGTGATGTAGAATTGACAGGTTGCAATTGGGCAGCTTGCCTGCAAAAACTGCTTACATTTCAGTTTTATGTAAACAACAAAACATAGATGATGCAGGCAGACAGGATTATGTTGTTTCTCATCAAATGCCAGGCAGAACTGCTCATGGTGAGCTGCCATGAGAACTGTGCTTGCTGAGGAAACAAATCCTTACATTTCAGTGCTGAGCAATGTCTGATAGAAAACCCATTTCTAGCTGATGGATAAAATGGTTGGCCCAATACATAAGGCAATCTAAAATATTTACTACCCCTGTAATATCTATTCTGTTACCACATCTAATACTGAATACTTCAGCCACTTACATAAAGGGAATATTGACTGAGAAAATATGACAGGTTGTGAGGTTATCCATACTGTGGATATTTATTGTGTTGCATAGGCATTTGATTATTGCATCTGAAAAATACATTTTGATGGAAAAGTGCTTTTACTTGAGTTCAGCCCTAAAACTAGCCTAGAAAAGTATTTACTAGATTTTAGGTGATTTTAGGTTTTTAGATTTGCTAAATTTTGGTTGTATACGTGGCCACTGCCATCCACTGGGTTTTCACTTAAATGCTTAACCTCGGGAACTCTGAAAATCAGTTCAGTTTAAGCATTTATTTGATCTAAATATCATTTTAAACCTCTTATTAGAGATGCAGTATGGGAGAATAGGAGAATATTATGCTAGCAGGATGAGCTACATATTTCACAGTCTGGGTGCTAAGCTCTTTCATTGCTTTTACCTGAGAAAATTGCTCACAGACATTGCTATATACATTTTGTGACTGATGTGATTTGAAAGGTAACTCATATCCACACTTTTACTCTATTTATGCATACTGGCCATATTTGGTACTCCTATTGTCATGGTTTAGTACTTTTCCTCACTAAATATTAATCAAGATTTAGTGTCAGCTCTGCATTAATTCATCGGAGAACAGAATGAAGACTGTTCTTATGGAGTTCTGCTCACCATTCAAACTGGTGTAGTAGAGAACATAGTATAGTTTCTGTATCATATCTGATGAAAAATGACTGGAGTTTGGTTTCCTTTTGCCTTCATTTCTAGAAAACTTAGATACAATGATAGCTGTGCAGACAAAGAAGAAACTCGAGAATCCTTCCACTAAAAGCAAACCAAAGCAACCAGCAGGTACTAATTCTATAATTTTCTCTCCTGAAAAATTGCTGTTTAACAACACCTTGTTTAATCCATTCAGTTAAAAACTGGTAAATTACATCAGAATATAGACTGTTAATTAGAGATATTGTCTCTCAAGGGCCTGTAGCCACAGTGTTGATGTCTAAATAAAAAGAAGAGAAGAATTTTTGCTGAATTGTTCACTTTGGGAAGTACATTCACATGAACTCCCTTTTCTTCAGTGAAGTCCAAATGTTACTCATACAAAAACAAGCCATACGATGCTTTTAAAGAGTCAGGTAAAAAAAAAATTCTTTGTCAACTTTGGATCTGGTGAATGACAAATTTTCTTTTTTTTTCTGCACAAAGAATGTGCCTTCATGAACTACATATTATTGTATTTTAATTGCCTGTATTCAGCTGCTTTTTTAAGAGCAGACACAGACATTCCAGAGGGATGGGGTAGATTTGATCTTTAGAAACTGATTTGAGATGGTGTCCAATAGATTTATTCCTCAATCACCAGTCATAATGTTTTACTTCCTAGAGATCATACTGACATAATGTAGAAATGCTTTTGGAATGTAGGATACAAAGTGAATCTTATTTTTGTTTTCTTAGACAAGAGTAGTGAAGAAGCAGACAGTACGAAGGAAGAAGCAGCTAAAATGGAGAAGGAATATGAAATCTCAAAGGATTCCACAAAAAATGAAGAACAAAACCCAGCAGGAAACAGTGAAGAGCCCAGAGGTACAAAATAGCCATTGTTTTTGCTATACGTGCCTGAAGTGATTAGAATCTTTTCTTATCTTTGGTATTACTTTTCCATTAAAAATATATTCAGTTTCTGTGGCATCCAGCACAGCTCTCAAATACCTACATACTTTTTTTGTGTCTCTCTCAGCTTGTCGTAGAAAAAATCTTTAGAAGTGGTTTGTGTGTAAGCTTATAAGAAAAGAGGTCGTTCATTCTATGTCTGTGTGTGGATGAAGGGCTTACTGAGGGAAGGTGAAGTTGGAGAAATTAGTTTGGCAAGTACAGAGTGTAGCTTCAAACTCAGCCGTATCTTTTGACAGGGTGGGTTCCATAGTCTGGATGCACTTCCAGAGTAAGCTCTTGCTTATGTACTCAAAAACCTTCATGAGAAACTTATTGACCAGACTTGGAGGGCTTCCTTAAGAAGGGAAGTACAGAGAGGAGAACTTGTGAAGGAGGTGTGTATGTTAGGGCAGAGGCCTTTCAGTGGGTTCTTATTGCTAAGTATCCAGCATCAAGATTTATTTTTGTTTTTAAACAAACAAAAGAACAGTGTAACCTGCTTTGAACTGCTCCTTTCATGGTTTGCATGTTTCCACTGCAAGTTGTTCAGTGACGAATCACAGTTCTCAAGGCTACAGATTATTGTCCACGTTGCATGGTTCCACCCCATGGGCAGTGTAAACTTACAAATTATTAGCCAGTCACGGATGGTAGAAAACATTTTTTCTGACAGTGGTGAAGATGAGCAGAAGAGAAAAATATCTGAAGGTGGCAGTCCAATTTCACAGTAAAGAGAAATTGTCTCAGTACCCATGGGAAGTGATAAATAACATGTTTACCTTGTCTATCGAAGATTTATCTGTGCGGTTTGGTTCAGGTTATTTTATTTTACCTTCAGAAAAAAAAATCCAGCCTTTTTAGACATTGAAGTTAAATCAATATTTGGTTCTTTGTCTCACGCAATATTCTATGCTCTTTCATAGAATAACTTCTATAAAACTAGCTCTGCACTCTCAGCTCAAATTTTGCAGTCTATCTGGTACTGTACCCCGTTACTAACGGTGTAACTTTCTACAGGTTAATCACAGTAGGTTTTTTCCCTGACGAATGTTAGAGCATTACATCAATACAGCTCCAGCCAAGTTAAGAATTCAAAATCCATTAGCTGGAATATTTCCTTAGGGGCTTTATTAGGTAATCCTGGAACTAATTCTATCGTGTGCGCTTTCTGGTCCAAAAATAGCCATACTTTAAAATTTTGGCTATAAAAAGGACTTATGATCATTTTAATGCTTTTAGTGCTTCCTTTCTCTCAGCAGGTGTAAGTAGCTGTATTTCAGCTTGTCTTTCCAAAACATTCAGTGTTATATCCCTGATATGCTGTTAATACTGATGAATGAAGATTTCTGACACTTTGTATACAAGCAGACAGTCAATGCTTTCAGTCTTATTAAATCAACCCCTACTGTCTTAACAGCTTCATTTTTGCTGAACAGTTGTTATGATCCAAAAGATAAAGCTTGCCTACAATTCTCATACATGATAGCTGGGGATGCCGCCAAAACTTATGCATAGAGATAGGAAAAAAACAGACCTGATTCTACGTTTGTTAGTGACTAATTTTGGCCAGATAAAACCCCGTAGCATCTGCAGGAATTCTCAGTGACTAAGGACTCAGCTTTTAAACAGAAACTAAGAATAGTTTTAATCTGCCTTTGCTGTAACCACCTTCACTCAGTTAAACAGGGTGCATCAATCATTGAAGTAAGTGCTTAATTTCTCTTATCCTTTCCTCTAGGAAAAGCTGAGGCATATTTGGAAGCAATCAAGAAGAACATAGAATGGCTAAAAAAGCACAACAAACAAGGTAACAAAGAAGGTATGAAGTAAAATGCAGCATGTACATTGCAAAACATATAACTTAAATTGTATAACTTAGCACCGTATTACCAGTTAAATAATAGTAACATAAAACTGCATGTCTGCTGCAGTGATAGAGGGTTACCTTATGAGTTAACTCATAACATGACCTGTATTATTTATATCAATAAATGAAAATAGCAGACTAAGGCAAACTCTTGGAAACTGTCTTGAACTGCCATTGCCCGCAAAAAGTACAGTGACTAATCTGGAAGGTATTCACGTACCACCCAGATAGATACTGCTGTCTACCTGTCACCAGCCGACAGTACGTTAATTACATCGTTTCATTTGTTAGTTCAACATATCTTTTAATTAAGACTTTGTACAGGAGATAAACATCTGTTTAAATGGCTGCATATGTCTAGAAAAGCTTGGTGCATCTGGCTAGCACTGTGTGTGCCATCACAAATAGCAGTGAGATTTGATTTATAATTGTGAATTAAATAGTTAAAATACAAACCTATGTCACTAGCATTGTATTACATTGGATTGCAGCCCAAATCTAAGCTAATGACCTGTGTCTCTCACATGCAAAGCTGTGTAGAAGGGGAGCACTGGCTGAAGCAGCTGCACAGGGTCTGCTCACCAGCTGCTCCACCATTTGACTCTTCCTCGGAGATATGGCTGTGTGAGAGCTGGAGGGAGGAGTCCAACAGCAGCAGGATTTCTAGCTTATTTTTCACAGGCCCTTATTTATCTATATCATGTTTTCCCTCAAGATCCTTTGTGAAACCAGCCTCTTACCCTCTCTTTCTGCTGTTGCCGGGATTTCTGCTGTCACCCGCTCTGTAAGTGACAGTTCCTAGCTAAGGGATCCATCCCTCGGGTATGAGTGGAGCCTGGTGAAAAAAATCCTTCATGTGCCAGCCGAGCAGAAGGGGATCTGAGATAAGATTAGCCCTGGGTAATCTAGCCTCCCCCTCTGTGAGCCATAGTGTATATAAATCACATTTCAGAGACAAGGGCATGCCTACAGCCCAGCACATTCATTTTCCTATACAGAAACTCTGTTCTAGGAGGGACTTTTTCTTTCAAGGCTACAGTTATTTTTTCCCATCTTAAAACCATTTCCACACAATGGCAACAACTACAGTTGTGCTTTTTTGCTCAAGATTTCCTGCCGCTTCAAATATATATGTCTGTTTTAAAAAAATGATAATATAATTATCAGCTCTCAGTCACACGTCATTATTTCTCTGTATCACACGTACTGACAGGGCAGCCCCTAACCACTGCTCGTCAGTTTCCTTTCATCTCGTGCTGCTGCAGCCTGAAAATGGCTGTGCAGATCGATAGCGTTTTATCTGCTTGGAAATGATGTTAATACTTCCAGAAAATGGATCCATTGGGTTAGTGCTGAATGCATGGCTTTCTGTGTAAATGGATTTTCATCTACAGTAAAATATCTCTACTGTCCTCTGGCAATGGAAATGAGCCTTAAAGTGAGTGTAAGTTATGGCCAAATCAGAAAACACTCCTTAGTCTTCCCATACATCATAGTTATTGTATTTTTTCCATAATTGTCATTTTTGTAAAATGCTAATTCAGTTCTCCTGCAGTGATGATAAGGGAAGTACAGTCAGTGCATGCATTGTTGTGTTCCTTCAATACAAGATTAGGTGTTATTTATGTGCCCATCAATCACTTCTCTACTACATCTAGCATCTGGGAGCTGGCAGGAGAATGATTTACAAAGTAATTCATGTATTAAAAGAGCCACGCTTCTCTATTTTACGCATGGATTGTTTTACTCCCTGCATATATTTAAAGAGGTTTCGGTTTTTTTCAGGCAAGTAGACCATTACATGAATTTCAGTGGAAGTTAGAATTCATTCAATGACTGATGACCTTAGGAAACATTTATTTGCAGTTTCCCAGTTTGAAAACATCAGCTGTCTCATTAGAAGTCAAGTTATCTTCAGTGACCTGGCTGCATGAAAGAGAAATGTGCCACAGGCCCAAATTTTGGCCTGTCTTTTGCATCCAGAGTTTGTCTGCATATACAGACAGAACAGAACCCTGTCCCTCTGATGCTCTGGGTCTGTCCTTACTGTCTCCCAGAGCTAGCTTGACCTGTGAAACCTGTGCTCTTTAAAGCGCAGCTCCGCGCTGGTGTGGAAATAACATCTCTCCCAGCGCTGGGTGTGGGCCGCTGTGTGTGCTGTTACGTGGTTGTCTCCAAAGAGCGCAGCTGTGGCTCAGCTCACACGTGCAAATAGCACGATGGGGTTTTTCACAGAATACTGGGGGAGTTCCACCACACTAAGAGTCGCCATGGGAATAAAAGTAAACTCTGCAATTCATTGCAGGATGCGCAGCAAACGGCTGGATTTGAATGTGCAAATAAGACCTCACTTTATATACTGTAGCCGTTTCAACAACTCAGTGTAATGCTGCAGCTGTTGTTATTTATCTAATGACTTGCACAAATTAATAGCCTGTAAATAAGTGTTAGAAATTAACAGACTTAAAAAAAAAAAATCAGATTAAATTGCCATGAAATACACAAATTAGCCAGAATTTGGTATCTTAATGGTTGCAATCTCATGCAGATTGTATTTGAAATTCAACCTTCGTATATCTCTTTAATGATGGAGTTGTTAATACTACTATAGAAAAAAAAAAGCCTAGGAATTGTAATGTGGGTAATTTGGATGTTATATTTAATTTAGTATTTGTCATTCTATTCATTTCCATTCCACAATTCCATGGTGCTTTTTACTGTCTCATTTTATCAACCTGGATCAAATCTCACAACCTTGTTCCTAAATTGCTATTTCATGCCATATTACTGAGATAAGATGAAGTCACAAATTAGTTAAATTTTCTTAAGCCCATAACAAAGTGAAAGTGAAATCCTGGCCTCAGTACAGCAAATGGCGAAATTCCTGCTAGCTCAGATATGGAGAAGATACCCCTGAAGCAGTGGGGAGCTTTGAATGTGTTTTCTGAATTAGTCACTTGTAATTGCCTTATGGTGTTTTTAAAAAGACCACAAGCATAAATTCACTTATTTAATATTTTTCTACTTGTACACGTTCTTGGCCACTTAGCTATAAAAAGTCAGAAAAATAATGTTCTGTTTTGATTACAACATTGAGTTTGAAAGCAAGTCCTTCCATGTATTGCTATACGGTGAAATGCATTGGGTTGCATTACAAAATCAGTACTAACATAATATATACTGAAATATTCAGGATGAATCTGGTTTTGTGAAAGATATTAATTCATTTAACTTGGTATAAAGCCCTAAGACATCAATGTTTTCCAGACTACTAAGTTGTGATTCTAACAAATGAAGCTTTATATTCTGTTCACGGGAAACAGGGATGTTTTCTACCATAGGAAAACACATTTGATGTATAGGTGATGAATCATGCTGCACAGATGCAACCATCTATCAGAAAAGCAGAAAGAATTTTCCTGTGCGGTACTGCAGATTGACATACAGACTCTCTAAGACTTCTTTGACAGTAACACTGTCGTAAAGTCTACTCTGCAATACTTTTCAAATCAGGATGGTATATTCTGTATCGATGTAAATATTTATGTTGCTGCCATTTAGTTTGAGGCAGTTAATTTCCTGAGTTTTCTAAAAAGCCCATATTTGGTGCAGGTGTCTGCAATAAGTGAGGATTTTACTGGAAACAGTCCGTGTAATACTTCTGATTTGAATCCATGACAACTGTGAAAATAATAGAGCTTTAACACCAGCTTTCACATGCACACTGGAGCACCAGAGCTCTGAATCAGAAAATATTCTTACTTGGGCATTTACCATCAAACAAGCAAGAGCAAGAGATGACTATTACTCTTGAGTAGTAAAACCGCCAAGAGGTGGAAGAAGACTTTGTGTGGGTGGTTCTCTTTTTTCCTGCTTCACAAGTTGTGCTTGTGGTGAATTCCCTTTGCGTTAGATAAGTGCCTTTGTGGGACTGACTTTGCAATGGCACTGTTCTTAAGTGGAGCAATATTATGGGTATAACATTGTGTAAATTAACTCTTATTTTTCAGATTATGATCTTTCAAAGCTGAGAGATTTCATTGATCAGCAAGCAGATGCATATGTGGACAAGGGCATCCTGGACAAGGAAGAAGCGGATGTAATTAAGCGCATATATGGCAGCCTGTAGAAAGCTGGTGGCTGCCCACCATGTAGAAAACTAGCGTAGCTTTCCCCCATCCCAGCTCAATGACTTATGGTCTGTTGTTTTGAAGGTATCATTAGAAATTCCTTTACATTGTACTGATAACTTTTTAGGAAAGGAGAGCTATAGTGCTCTGTACACTGACTGCATACTGTATTTTCCTACACTCGCAAATCAAATCTAAACACCAACTCCTGACACCGACTTTCTATTTGACAGGGTAAATATTTACGTAACGCTCTCTTTGATTTGTGTTTGGTTTACTTGGTAGATAAGCCTACCATTTCTGATGGAGAAGTCTTTTAATGCTACACCTTTTTGCTCTCATTCCCTAGCTTTCTATAGATGCAACTATGTAAAGGGCATTATTAGGAAATAGTTCATAGATCTTTAAATAAAATATTTGAAAATAATTTACCTATTAAAGTTTTTATCAATCTTAATATTTCACATCCAGAGATCTTGTTTTAAAATCCTAATAGCATGTCTTTTGTTGACTTTTTTTGTTTCTTTTGTGTAGTATTCTCTAACTTGGAGCACAGTGTCATGAGCTAATGGACTCATCTCTGACCCTACAACTGCCTTTCTTTTTAAAGAGCTCCGTTCTCCCCAGTGGCTTCATTCAGCATGTGTTAAAGTTCTCTTTAGTGCACCATTTTGTCACTTTGCATGCATTAGCTGGATTCCTATGTCAGTAGTCTGATAACAAGTGTAAATAACCATTACTTTCTTATTTTAAAAAAAAAAAAAAGGAAAGCAATTAAAGCCATTTTGCAGGGAAGTAGTTTGCAACTGGAGGTGCTTTTAGAAACATGAGCCCTGCTTTTCTGAAGGACTGGATGAACCCATGAGATCTCAGCATCTCTGAATATCAAGTCCACGGTCTGCTTACTGACTTGGCTCTGTTTTTAGTAGTACCTATCATGCTGAAAAACTATATTTTGTCACATACTTGCTGTCACTAGGCAATTAGTTGGTACCCAAAGGGTAAAAAAGGGAAACAAGAATTCCACTCTTCCTCAACTTGCAGAGTTTGTGAAGAATGGCGTAAGAAATCTTTTCACATTTAAGTGAATGGATGATTCTATTCCTGAAGAACTCACAAAGTAAGAGCAGTGTAGGAAGACTTAGAGTACTGCTGCATAGCACAAAGTTCAGTAAGCACTAAATAGGCAGACCAGTTCCTTTCCTATTCCCTCAGCACAATTGGACACTGAGGCTGAGAGGAAGATTGGAACAATGTTTCACAGCCAACTTAAGTAAACTCTGGCATCCTTGCAAAACGTAAATCATCAACTGAGCATCATCAATAGAACATTATTGGTAACAAACACTGAATGAATGTGATAGCAATGAGGTGAAACAACATAGCTCTTTGAGAGCAGATGACATGTAAGCTAATGAATGCTTCCTAGCATCCAAAAAGTACATCTTGGTATGGATCACCAAATTATAGTATCAGTCACTAACTGTGATATTTTTGTTAAAACAGTATTCAGAAGTGTAGCCAAAGCAACCTTATGGATAGTTTGTAAAATGCAAGGTTTCTTTTCCCATCGATATAATGTGTAGCATAATAATATTTTAGTTTTGTTAGAAGTTTGTTTCTCTCTTTGGCCTCTGAGGCGTCAATGCAGGAGTCTGGAACTAACAGAAAGACGTCATGTAACATCAATCTGTGATTATAAAACTGTTTGTGTCTACAAAGTCTGGTCCAATATTTTTAACCTCTCAATTTGCCAAATGTTACAACTTCAACAAAATGCGTATGACATCTTTTACCAAAAAAAAATCCAAACAATGTGTATGACCAATCCCAATTCAGAGTATCCATATTCCTGAACCTGTTTAGTGCTTACCCTGCTGCTCTGTAAACTTAAAACATATGTAGACATGATTCCACCAACAGTGTCTAGCTGAGAACTGATCAAGCCCTCTGATGTTTAGGTAAGCAATCCCAGCAGTGGTTCTTCAGACAAGATTCACTTCCCATCCTGCCAACCCCAAACATTTAACTTGTTATTTGAATGCCTCAAATACTGGTTTGATTGTACACCAAATGAATATCTACCAGTTACTCACCTTTCAGAACTGGAAAGTAAATGTACAGCCAGCCTGACAAACCACCCTGCATTTCTGAAAGGCTTTGATTTACGCTAAATAAAATCAAATGTAGTGACTTGAGTTTCAACTTGCACTACAGCCCTTACTAGTCCTTATTTTGAAGGCACGCTAACACTGGACATCTGCTGTTGGGTATTTAATACATAAACCGTGAATCATATTCTGTCAGTGCTTTCCTTTTTCCTGGTGAGAAAGGTATGTTCAACACTTGCACAACCCTGGCTCTAAAATGAGAAAAAACAGTTTCCATGTTGTTTGTATCTCTGCCGGATCCTTCAGAAAACCTTCACTCTCAGAATTATCACTGAAAATGTAACAACATATATGGTATTCACGTTTTAAGTTTTTCTATTAAACTACTGTGTCTGATATTGTACTTTATTAAACACTTTACTACAAGCCATAGTAGTATAAGGCTGCTTTTGTGCGTTAAGGAGAGTGCATCTTTTCTATCCAGTGCCCAGCCTTTGGATGAGGCCTTGAGTACAGAGCAACAGGAGTTGCTCACTAATGGCTGTAGGAAGGGGAAAGCCCTTTCTGAGAACACTGAGGGGAACTGCAGACCCTGATAGCTGAGTCAGTTGGACAGAGGGGTTTAATAGGCTCCAGCCACATTGCTAATGGATTTCAAATTAAAATGTTTTATCAAGTATGTCCCACATTTCTTTAAAAACATTTAGTCCAAATCTGCCCAAGACTTCTCAGGCTTTAACTCAAGAAATTTATCAAAGCTACAGATGTGCAGGTTTGTCCAGTTGAGCAGCTGCAAAACAAGGAATATAATCTGCACTGTGCTCTTCCCTTCTGCCTGAAATTCAATCCCTATGACCGGTTAAAAAAAAAAAAAAATATATATATATATATATATATATACATATACATATAAGGGAAAAAAAAAAAAAAAAAAAGAAGTTACAAGTGTAGGACAATTGAAGACGGAGTGAAAAACAAAATATATAGGTGTAGGGAAAATGCTAAGTCATGGCTTGAACCAGTAATTAAGCACCTGGGGGGAAGGCAGGGCCAACCTAGGGGAGCCCAGGTGCATGCAATGAAATGCTCCTGAGTGACTGAAAGGAGTGCAGCCAGGATCCACCCCTTCCCAGACCTCATTTAAGGTTTGGAAGTGGAGATGAGAGTATTTTGCTAGAGATCCTTACTTACCTGAGGTCTTCTGAAGGTAAGCAGCTACTTTCCTCTATTTCCTTTCTTTTGGCTGTTGTTTGAGCTAATCCTTACTTGTAGCCTGGGATCTTGCTGTTGTGCTTTCCATTGTATTGCAACAAGAAAGGCCAAAATCGCTTGTTTTAGAAACTGTTATTTACGGAGCAGAAAGACTCTATCTTTAATTATTCTTTCAATATTGCAGATATGTTGTTTCCAGGCATTGCTTTTCTTGGGCTGGCTGCTCCTGGTCAATGCTCAAGCAGGTGCAGGCTGCTCAGAGCAGCCCTCTGACTTGCCAGCACCACTGAGGAGAGCCAGCAGAGCTCTTAGGGCTTGGCTAGACCCAGCTGTGCTCTGCAGGCCCTGCAGCCTGCTAGGAGGCCCAAAAAGTCATAACAAATACTCTGTCTCATGGTTGGCTGTGTGGAATACTCTGGTTTGGGGACTCAAGTGCTGAAGATGTGCTCTTGTGGAGGTGAGGCCTGTTCCTGCTGAGCTGAGGAGCAGCACTCGCCCTGGGCTGTGGCTGGTGAGGTAAGGCCTCCTGCGGGCTGCTGCTGCTGTTAGCGGTGGTGTTGAAGTTCCCTGTGGGGTCTGCATTTGTGTGGGACAGAGGGGCTGGGTGACCCTGCTGAGCTACATCAACGGGGGCTGTGCTGAACGCTGCTGTGCTGAGGCTTCCTGTGAGAAGAAGCCCCGTGGGTCAGTCGGGGTGCTGCTGTGGCCTCAGGTGGAGGCCTGACCGAAACCTGAGGGGATGGGTGCCTGCCTGTGTTTCTGACCTGTTTGACAAAGTGCCTCAGTGCTGTGGGCTGGACAGGAGAAGGTACTGGAAGTGCAAGTCTTCAGAAGGAAGAGCTTAATTTTTTTTTCTGAAAGGTTACAAGATATTTCCAGACCTTAAACTGGGACTTCTTTGAAAAAGTTTACTCTGGCTCTGGGAATGTCCTACTGGAGCTAACTGACAACAGCTGAAATGAGTGTCTCTAAGCAACAATCACAAATATCTACTGCAATTTTTGTAATTGATTTTAAAGCTCTATCACTGGTTTCTTTGAAGGCTAGTGCTTCCTTTTTCTTTACTCTAAAGTTCCCTAGTTTCTTGGTAGCTTGTATGACAGTGCAAACTTATACAGCATCAGTGTTAAGAAAGAACCTGAATGAGCTTGCTGGGTGTGAATTACTGTAAGCTCTGTGGGAATACCAATTCACATTTTATTTCAAGGTGTATGGGAATTTTTTGTTTGGGGTTTTTTTGGTGTGGCTTATTTCTAGTCTTAGTGGCTTTGGAGGCTAATAAAGAAATAGCATCTGTTGTAGCAGGGATGCAGCAATTCTTCACTGAAAAGATTTGTAAAGCTTATTAAATGACTAAGGAAAAAAAATCTAGTATGATTAAGAAGTTGCTCAGCTACAGGACAAAGACTGAATGTGGTCTGCACTCCGTCTTCCTGAGATCAGGTGGGTCAATCTGCACACCTGAATACTTAAAATAGTGAAGGCTTGCCAGTGTTTATTGTTAACTTTAATGAAAGGTTTTGGTTGACTGTACAACTCATAGATCAAATAGTCATTAGGAGTCTCATTAGCAGTAAATATTTCTCATAAACAGTAAACACATGGGTTAAGAAATTCCTAGTACGTAGAGCAGAGCTTCATATATGGGACCCTATTTGCCATGGAATTAGCATCTAACAGATAATGTAATTGGACGAGTCATTCTTCACAAAAGCCAGACTGGAATCAAGTTGACTTCATAATGAGCAATCACACTGGAATTTCTTTATTTATTAAATTAAAACCACACAATGTATCACACAAAAACACACATCTGATATTCCAATGCTGTATTTCACAGAGGAAAACTCTCTCGCTGTAACTCTTCCATTTTACTAGCAAAAATCTAGTTTGCAGACAGTTCATTAATGATAAAGACCTTAACTAATCAAAACGAGTCAAATAACCCTCTCAAGCAATAAACCAGTGTTCGTATAACCACACAGACACACAGTTCAGAGGCAAGTTCTGCAGCCCTGAAGCAGACACAGCTTCCACAGCAAACTTGTCTGTGTCTGCAGAGTAAGTAAATTTTCATTTGATTTTTTACAAGCGAACTTATTTAACATTTTAAATACTTAAAACAAATTTCACTTTAACAAGTATTTACAAATCTTTACTAAAGATCAACATCCTGCTTAAAGGGTGACCTCAAGGATATATTGTTGCTACCATGCTACAATTTGCACAGAAGGGGCATAAAGGCCATTGCTAGATTTGGAAGGCTTAAACCCTTTGTTGATATAGCATAAGGACATTAACCTATGGAAGGCAGAAGAGGTCAATTTCAGTGCAATTACCCATTCATGACTTATACAAAGTACATCATGACGATGAGTCCAAAAGACTTTTTTGAATTACTGACCATTTAGTTCTTTAAGAACTGATTTCATGGGAAGTTTTCAGGCTATCACATCTGTCTTCTACTGGTGATATGAAGAAGTTGCATAGGGACCTTCCTCATTCTCCTCCTCTCTAGAAAGAGAACAATCATAAGCATCACATTAGGAACAGATATCATGCTTCAGCAGTGAAGTTGTCACAAAAATGCAAATAACCACTTTTCCTAGCGGGTCAAAATAGATGAGACTGGCATTTCCTAATAAGAATAACACTGTTGTATGCTACTGTTCCTTATGTATGTCTGGAATTCCCATTATTTTCAGAACAGAAAGCTGATAATAAGTAAAGCTGAAAAAGTTTGACATCAGAACATGTACAGTTCAATGACTCTATACAGTATTTCTTATTTGGCACTAGTATGAAGGATAAACAAGTAGAAGCATGCTGAAGTTCCAGCACTGTTGCTCTCCATCTTTCTTTAAAAAAAAAATCTGCTTTTACTTACTGCCTTCTGAGTGGCAGAGGATGTGGAATGGGGCAAACAAGGCCATGATGGGAGCAGTCCATCAGAGCTGTAGCCATATCTGTGTTTTGTTGCTGCAAGGATATTCCCTGAATGAATCTGTTAATGTATGCACCCTGTGTACCTATCAACATTCAGACTGATCACTTTGATTTTATTAGCAGAAAATAGTTGCCTACCATCTCTAGTGTAATGACTGCAAATAGCAAAGTAGTGTTGCTATTACAAATTCTCAGGAACTTTCAATCTGCTTATTTTTTACTTGATCATACTGCTATTTTTAAAAGTTTGTATGAAAGCAATGCAGTGCAATGATCAGTGCTAATTCAAACATGGTCAGCACTCTGGAGATCACTCTTTTTTGGAAGTATATCTTCAAGAACAGTTCAGTAACATAACTTTAGAGCTGCTGCCAATTCTACTGTTTTTGTGAGAACGGAAAGACTTCTCAGTTGTTGCACTGTGAGCCTCACAGGATTTATTTTTAATGTTGCATGTGCCTGCATGCAAAGATAAGGTTATTCACATAGCCCAATAATAGCACAAACTACACCAAAAGCCATTGTGCAGACTTTCGTGTTACTTCTAAGCATCATTAGCTACAACTCAAGCAGCTTAGTAAATTATGCTCATTTTCACAATCCTTTCCTTTTTCTGAATAGTGCAGCCAAAATCTTCTTATGATACTGCTTTTATCTTGATGCAACTTGTTGAAAAAATTAAGCCTCTGAGAAAGCAAGGTTTTGGTTAACATGTAGTTATTGCAGGGCTGTGTGGTGATGGCAGAATCGAATAAACTAGCCTACCAAAGTAACAAGACCACAAAACTAGTCCAAGCTGTTCATCTCTGGTACAGGACTGGCATTTGGGTCACAGCCCACTCTGAGAGATTCCTGTATGTGGCAGGGACATAAAATAGGGGTTGCTTGAACCAATGCAGGGGGGAAAAATCTTCTGACCAAGGCTCAGGTATACTGTGATAAGGGTTAGAAAGAACAGCTTCCAGCCTTTTATTTCAGGCTGCAGAACTGTGAAATACTACTATTGCAGATCTTTAGAACTGTACATAATAAATGCAACTTATTACAGATGGTTTAAAAACAAAAAAAGCTTTACATGAAGAAAGATTATACAGCAGTAGCTTTGGTCCAGGGCCCATAAGCAACAACAAGGCAGTGTGCATATGTTTAACAATTGAACAATTTTCTTCCTTCACTTTAGAATGCTTAAAATAGCAAAGTGATAAGTCACTGCAATGTCCCCTTTCAGGAGAAGAAATGGCAAAACATTACAATGTTTTGTAGTGCTGTCTCTTCTTGTATGCTGTTGCCACTTAACCCAGCAGGATGCAAGCACAGGAGACCTGCTGCAAGCTATTGCATGTTGTTATGGCCTGAAGCACACTAATAACTACATCTGTAAGACGGAGCACGCTTGCAAAGGAGCAAGTAAACTTGAATTCAACCTTTAGATGCTTCTAAACATCCACACAAACAAGACAGCAATCTAAGCTCATGAACTCAGCTTTTACAAACCTGAAAATGTGGTTCTTCACAGGTATCCTCCTTTGAGTTATCTGTTTTCTTAGCTGATGGCTAACGATGGTAAGCAGTTATTGGACAAATAACTGAACTTGTTACAAACTTCAAATCTTTTTTACTTTTAGCTCTAGGCAACTGAGCACATAACAACATAAGGTTCTGTTCCAGCGCTGCATGCTGTTTGATTACATTGGCTCATATAAGCCATAATGATTAGAATGGCTGTATTCAATTACAGCGTTTCCAAAATCTGTCACTGAAAATGCAGTTGCAGAAAGACACGACCCATCCTAGAAGCACAGCAGATGGCCTTACTGTTCTAGCCCACTGCACTACCCTAAAATATTAAGTATCTTACAAAGAGATTGTATTAGATCTTCAACTGTTTGATACAAAAAGTGTTGCTGAGCTTAACTTCATTTTTAGCATCCTGAGACATATGTAATAGCAAGATGAAGCACTAGCATATCCTTAAACTACAAGCTGCTTTTCTGCTGTGTGTAGGTAGAAGTAAATAATAGATATTCTTTCCTAAAATGTGACTACATGAGTTCACTACATACTACAAATAACTCTTTTAATAACTACTGCATTCCTTTTGGTCTCCTGTAAAAGTACTGCCCCCCAAAAACATGCCTTACTCCCTTAGGCTGCTCACGGAGCTGCACCATGGGTAAATATGCCTGCTTGGAGAATTCCTTAAGCAGTAATTTCTTGCCAGAGAGACTGCAGATGCCCCATCTCTGATGACATTCAAGGTCAGGCTGGATGGAGCCCTGGACAACTGATTTAGGGGTTGGCAATCCTGCCCATGGCAGTGTGGCTGGATCTAGATCTGTAAGATCCCCTCCAACCTAAGCCATTTTATGATGCTCAGTGAAACTCCCCAATAAAAGGAATATTAAATATAGAGCTAACCATATGCTTCCATAAACTCTAGGAGTGAAAGGCAGTGAGCACAAATTGAGTAGATTATATTCTATAGTCTCTGGCAATTGACTACTTGCATTGCTATTGAAGTTAACTTTAGAAGTTAATATACCCCATTCTTTTGTGAGTACTTAAAGGACTGAGTTCAAGAGTTAAGATTAAAGAAAAAATCACCAAAAATCTTCTATGTAGCAGGAGACTGAAACAGATACCTGTACCTCAGAAAGATACCAAATAAGCATGATCAGAATTGGTGTGTGTATATGCATGAATTCTTGGTTACATTAAGCAATAAAGAGTATAAAGAGTGACTTGGTATGTTAGAACATCTACTAAATCAGGATTATGAGTATGGTGAGAAGTTCTGACTTGAAGTTTTGAAACAGATAGAAAACTGCAAGCAGAAGCAGACTTTCTCAGTAATGTCACTTGTTCTATTGTATCCATTTTCTATCCAGCAGTGGCAAGCTGCATGTATGTGGAGTGCAACAGATAACAAATTCCATTCTCCTGTTTGTCTTATGTGGTATTTTCCCAAATGAGACTTGTCCAATTAATAAATTCAATATACTGTTTCCCTCCAATTTTTCCCAGTAACTGAAGCTTAAGTTGCTGGAATGACCCTTTACCTAATTTTTTCTTTAAAAAAAAAAAAGGACTCTAAGCTCTACAGCTTTGATCCTTGAAGGTATCAGTATTTGAAAGTGAATTGGGATGATGGAAGCTCTGCATTAAACAATTTGCAAAAGCAAAGTATGTATTTGCTCGCATAACCTCTCTCCAGATCCCATAGTAAAAGAAGTGATGCTAGTTCCCTGCAGGGGTTCCCTCTGTTATTGTCATGGGAAATGCTATCACTGTGGCAAGTGTTAAAAGGATTTTCTAGGATTAAAATACATAGGGACTTCTGGTTGCAATAGAAAATACTGAAGAAGTCTACATAGCTGGATCCGCGAAGAGGGGGGAGGACAGGGAAAGGAGGTAAGATTTTTAAGTGAAAGAAACTGCAGTGTGGAGCATGTGAGCTAGCTTGGGACAGGAGAAACAGCTTCCTGTGTCAGCTTCCATGTAGGCTTTGGCTTAGTACTCTACAGCAAACTGGGTTTGCTCAATGAGTTGCCTACTTACATCGCAAGACGTCTTGGACAAGACATCTGGCACTACAGCTTTCATAGGGTAGTATTAGTACTGAAATTCTGTGAGCAATGTATATTAAGGCAGCCTCTAGCCATCGTGTCAAGGCACGTGCTAGTGGTGTACTGCATATGTGTCTTGTGCATGATGATAGTGTAGGCATGCTGTGGACAAAACAACAGCTGCTATCTGAGATGCACCCACAAAGAGGGTTCAGTTTAGACCGAAAAGCTTCTAGGATGAAATGAAGGTGCTTAATACTGAAAGTGGCATTTACCTGACGCTGTCATCTTTTAGTTTTCTGGCTGCTTGTTTGGATAACTTAATCTGCAAGTCCAATCTCTGAAGAAAATCTTTGGCAGACAGTTCTTCCGGTGCAGTGGGCTGATTGTCAGGTTCTTGAGGACTGGGAGAGGAACTACTTTCTTCCTGAACTGTCACTAGCCCTTCTTCACAAGAAGGGGAGCTGTCAACTGTTTCATTCTCAGGAGACTCCAGTGAGTTAAGTCCATTGAACAGTAACGGTTTCTCTGATATAACAGGAATACTCAGGGTTTTCCTCAGAAATATACAGTCATTAGTGAACAGTTTATTTGCCCTCTTTATTTGTTCCATCTGAAAAAGATAGGAAAAAATGTAAATGATTAGGTTTTGGTGAAGCATAAAATGCTGCCTTTCTGAAGTGCTACAATAACCTCTACTTCCAGTAAGACTATACTTAGCAGTAGGAATGATTTCAAAAAGATTATTTCACATTCAAAGTGACTTTAGAGATTCAACATTCTAGCTTTTCCTTTGCATACAGACTTGATGCCACACTTGGTCCTCCCAGAAGTCTTGTACTACCTGAAGATGTGTTTCTCAAATGGTCTTCCAATCTCATTACAGGCTCACATGAACATTTAGGGAAAAGCAGAGGGGCTGCTGGTTTGGATTTACATTAAAGCAAGGCTCAGAACTGCTAACGGCTGCTACAGGGAAACCATTCTGGTGAAAAGCATGCATAGTACAAACAAGGGGTTGATAGTTAAATCAAACATTCTTAGGATGTTAGTTAAGAACAGGGAGCACTGGTTTAGTAGGAGCTATTGGGAATAGGTGAACGGTTGGACTGGATGATCTTTTAGGTCTTTTCCAACCTTGGTGATTCTATGATTCTATGGAAGTATTACTTTTCGGAAAGGGTGGTCAGGCACTGGAACGGACTGCCCAGGGAGGTGGTGGAGTCACCGACCCTGGGGGTGTTCAAGGAAAGACTGGATGTTGTATTGAGGGACATGGTTTACTACAAACGCTGGGAGAGCAGTATATGCCTCATGCATGCCAATTTTTCTCCATAGCTGATATAAGTTCAGATTTCAGCTGAAGTTTCAGTGAGGAGTTGGGAAAAGGATAAAGGCCCTGTAAGCAATACGCACTACAGCTATATAGACTACATGCTGCGTCTCTCCATTAAACTGAATTCCGTGGCATGATTAACAAACACTTCTACATCAGAATGCGTATGAACCACTGTGTAACTTCACTATTATCTATGCAACTTTTACTCATGACACTCCATAACCTTCATCAGCAAATGCTACATCATAGCAGAAGGAAGAATGAAGTGGACACATCCTTATCAGCAGTAATGTGTATGAAACCTCAACTATTCCGTACTTAACTGAATTCATAATAGCACCTCAAGTTGCTCTACAAAGAACAGGCTGTAATGTGTGCTTATTACTGCCTCCTTACAAAGAATATTAAGTTTTCACTCATCAAAATTTCCTTTCAGGTCAGTGAGCTAAGCTGACTTTCTATTTCTCAACTGCAATCTTTGCACCAGAAAAGACTGTACATTATTAAATGACTTCTGTTTTAACTTGAGCTCAAGACTTAATCAGGAAAAGTCCTAGTCCCCTGGTGACTGCAGTAGGCAGGGACCTGTAATCATGATTATGCTGCAGTAATAAACGCACTCTAAATAAAACCTGCTTGAAAACAAATGTAACAACAAGTGAAAATATTCCTCTAATGCAGCAGTGTTATACCTCCATATTAAACTAAAAGGAGTGGAATTGTGTAAGAATAAGAACTGTTAAGTCTTGTCATAATAGGAATTTCACTGCTACATTTTTCCCCAGAAACAAATGCGGAGGGCTGCAAACACTAGCCATTCACTCCTTCAGAGTTTGCAGCATCTTGAGTTTACTAATGGATAATGAAAAATAGCTCTATCTTATGCTTACCATTTTTAAGCTCTTCTAAACTTTTTTCTGCCACTGCTTTGTGTCCCTCCCAATGGCAAGAGAAGTTGATGTGTTAAACCAGTTCCTTTCTCACACTGAAGATGCTATTGGGGAAGCAGTCTAAAACCAGTGGAAAGCAGTAGAGATGCTAACTTGCGTCTTCTGAATGTGCTCTACCTCATAGCAGACTTGAGAAGAAAATGTAGGAGAAAGGTGTAATTGAAAGAGCTTCCACATGGTCTGCTCTGGCCAGAGACTGCTTTTGTTTACATATGAGAATCGGTGAAAGGTGAGGATGTGAATTCTCAGCATGCTCATGTGCTCCAGGGTAAATGATGTGTGGTCACTGGCAGAACTAGAATAAACTTCTGCATGTGAAGTAGACCTGGTGTGTGCAATAAGACCATCTGCTATACTGCTGTTACAGGTTTGTGCAGTAGTAACAGCTGTGATATTGTATATGGATGAGTTTGCTCGAGTCTTGGAAGCCAGATGAGATACTCGTCAAAATAGGGGATTGGCTCTAGAAAGGTTGTACATCAGGGAAGGTGAGAATACTGAGAACAGTGGAATCAAACTCAGGATTGAATTATTTCTATCTATTAAACACACAAAAAATGGTCTGTTCTTCAGAGATGATGCAGCCACCTGCAGCAATTAGCTGGCTCAGATGGAGGCACAACTGGATTTAGTCTCTTTCAAAAGCTGGGTGATCAGCATTGAGTTTCAGAAACTCTGCAAAGAGGAGATCATTACTGTTCTAGCTTCTGAAAACTAGAAACTATCTTTAGTGCACCTTACGTAGTATAGGGCATATCTCCCAGCTCTTTCCCAAGCAAAGTACCATCAGAATGCCATAAAGGAAGCTTTGCCTGGCTCAATAACAAGATTCATAATAGCATCAGATGCAAACTTAAATGTTTATTTTCAACACTTTTAAAAGTCAATAGTGTTTTTTGAAGGATACCGAAAACTCGCATTTAAAATGCGAAGTAGAGCTCCTCTCTGAAAACAACAAGATGAAACATTCTATTTTAACCTTTGATTCCTTCAACAAGGGGACTAGGAAGCCAGTATTTCATCAGGTGCTAAATAATGCATTGTACTGCTGCTCTCTATCCCCCTTCACTGCAACACTATCCCTGGTTAATTCTTCCTGGAATACCCTTTAAATACTATCTGGTGACATTTGGAAAAAGACTGTGTATCTGCATTAGTAACAATGTAATAGAAATATGTCTCCTAAATATCATTTTAGAGTCTTGAAAACAACTGTAACTGTAACTTCTGCGTTCATAGGTGTTTGGAGAACAGAATTTAACACCAGTTTTCTCTGCGCTAGGAAACTGATTTGCTAGCTAGGTCTACAATAGCAAAAGCCTTTTCTCTTAATGTAACTGAAGCAGCACTAATGGGTAAACTGGTGCTGAATTCATCAAAACTGCTTCACAGCAAAACAAGTAGACTTCATCCTTCTCACCCCACTAAAAGGGATCCCTTTGTAAGACACAAAGTGGTACTCTATGTGAACCATAAATATGATACTAAACACATGAGCTATTAATTCCCAGAGTTAAATTACCTAAGTGTTCAAAGGAATATCTCACGAACCTCAGCCATGCAAGATTAATAGCATTTGGGGGAAGAAAGGTGAAGGGCAGCAGGGGATGAGGCCAAACAAATCATGCTGATATCTCTCTAAAATGTTCTTTCCATCCATCTCAAATTGCTTGTGTGTCATGGCATCTCAGGCACTGGACAGGATGTCTTTTGCTACGAAGTAACTCCCTTTGAGGAAAACCACATGGAGAAACTTACAGCAACAGTAATACTGGAGGCAGTGACAGCCTAAGATAATTCTGATGCTGCGTAGCACCCCTTAGTCTTAGACAACTATACAGGGTGTAGGAAGTCAATGTAGTGGTCCTCAGAGGAAGTCGGTCCTTGTCCCTGTGTGAACATGTAAGAGCCTTCATTTTGTTTAAAGCCAGCATGTTTGCATGCATTCATACCTTGGGATGAAACCATTAGAGCAATAACAAATGACTGATGGCAGCTAACTTGGCAGTACCCTGAGGGAGATTCCATGTCAGTTTAACCTTTCTGAATTGGAGCCTGCAGTGAAGCAGCTCTGGTTTCCCAGGCAAAAATACTAGCAACAAAGAAACAGCAAATGAGATCTTAAAACCAGCATTTATATTTGAAATGTGTCATTAGAACAGCAAAAGTTTATTAACACATCATAGTACAAAGTTATTGTCTAAATTAAACACTTCAGATGGGACACGTCTGATCCACAACTTTATTTCAGCTGAGAGGGAACCATAGAGTGTTCAGCATAGTTTCTAAAAACTACTTTAATAATCCATGCATATAATTTTTCTACTTAGTGCAGTGAGCAAATACACTTCTGAATAAAAACATCACTAAATCATTTAGCCCAGAGACTTCAGTATAGCAAATGCTACCCAAAATATTTTTTTTAATTGGGAAGTTAATGTTACTTTGCTTGCCTTGGTACTCCACAAAACTTTGTTTTAATGTATGCCTATATAAATTGCAAATGCCAAGAATGCCGTTAATGAGATTTGGTCAAAAGTTCCTCAAACCTTTTCACAACAAAGGCTGAATACTGTTGAAGCCTCAGCAGTTTTTGGAGCTAGAGGAAGGCAAGGAAACCCATTATATTCAACCTACTAATTTGGGACTGCACTGTACCTCCTCGGGAGAGAGCCAAGCTGGAAGGTGCTCTCTGCAGCTGGTGTGAAAGTGACGTTCACTATGTGCCTGCACTGTACTGCTGGCTGTGCTTCACCCCATGCAGTTGTGCACGTTGGTACCACTGAAATGCTGACAGCCTGCAGGGCTTCATGTGCGTGGGGAGGTCGGTGAGGTAGGTTAGGGGCTGCTGGTAAACCTCACAGACTGGCCTGGGAGAAGCCTTTAACGCGTTCCATGGGGATGCACTCTCCTTTCTAGGGGATGCAAAAACAGCAGCGCTTTTGAGCCGGCCGGGAGTCAGGTGAGCAGGGGGAGCATTTGGGCCTGAAGCTGTCGGGAGAAAATCTTCCGGCCGCAGCCAGCACGTTGTATCAACGTAACGCGCTTTCTGAAGGCAAAATGTAATCGCCGTTCTCTGCAATCCGAGCAGAGCGCGGCGGTGGTCAGCGTGCTGCCAGCGCAGATTCCCCATCGCCGCAGCCGTGGCACCGAAAGGCGACCGGTGCCGCCTCCCCGCCGTACCGGGGCAGAGCCGCCGCCGCGCGGGCCTTACCGTGACGCCGTACTTGAGGGCGATGCCCTGCAGCGTGTCCCCGGCGCTGAGCCGGTGCTCCACGTAGCGCTCCGCCAGCGGCGCCGCCACGCTCGCCGTACTGCCGTACGAGCGGGCCTTGATGAGGGCCAGCCGCTGAGACAGCTCGGCCTCCGACTCCGGCCCGCCGGGCGGCTCCTCGCGCGGCAACTCGGCCATGCTCCCCCAAACGCGCCTTAGCGCCCGCGGCCCCGCGCCCGCTCGGCAGCCGCCGGGTTCCCTCCCGGCATGGTGCGGCCCAGGCGCCGCCCGCCCGCCGGCGGCAACGGACGCAGCGCGCGGTCTCGAGGCGGGCGCTCTGCGCACGCGCCACGCAGCGTCCCGGAGTCGGCGCGCGTGCGCCGTTGGCCCGAGGCGGCGCCGTATGGCGCCTTTCGCGCAGCACAGGGCGCGATGCGCGGCTCGGCAGCAGCGGCGCAGTCCGGCGAGAGAGCCGAGCAGCTGCTGAGCGCCTGCCGTGTGCGGCGTGGAGCCGGGCCCGCTTCAGCCTCTCGTCTGGACTCGAGGTGCTGGCAAGATCTCGGATCGGATCAGCTGTCTGTCCGCTATTTACAGTGAATGCCCTCTTTTAGAAAAGCGTTAAATGTTTGAACCTGAGCTGAAGTCAGGGAGCCCATTTGTACCTGCGTTTCTTACGTGCCTTCAAAGTAATTTACAGAAGAATCTAGAAGTGTCTTACCAATGGGAATTTTGTTTTACGGAAGAGAATTGCTAGCTGTAGGGATGTGTCCATGATGCTGAAGTTCATGGAACAGTTGGTGTCCCTGAGGAATGGTGGGGAAATACTGGCTTGCCTGGAGCTCCCTGGCGTTGCACTAAGGACGAGGGCCCTGCTGGGCTGGTAGTTACTCACCTGATAGGAGCTCATGTGCTTTGGTGCCAGACTCCTCGCTATGCAGGGATCCTCGCTATGCTCCCTGCTCATCTGTACCAGCAACTTACTGCATCTGCAATTAAAGCTTTAATTGCTTGGTTTAGTTCCAGGTCGTGACTTCTGTTCAGCACGGAGTCTCTTGGCAGCACTGACTGCTGCTTTCCTTCCCACTGTTTTCTGTCCTTGGTCTTCCCTTGTTACTGTTCCTGTGACCTCTGCCATGTGAGCTTCCAGTTCAGATGAGCTGTGCTTGCCCAGACCTATTTCTTGAGCTAAAGTGATCGGTAATTCTTTAGGTACTGATGTCACCTAATTGGGCATTGGACTTGATGCTCTAATCAGGATTGCAAGTGACTGAGGAGTTCCCTCCTGTGAGTCATCACTCTGAGCCTGTAGACATCGTTACATCCATTACTCATTTCACAGGGGGGAGGTTGTTGCTCCATCTATAGCAGCTACAAATGTAGTTGTTTAAGTGAAAGCTTTCATTTCAGAACCCTCAACTCAGCACTATGAAGCCTCTGCCTCACCTGAGGGTTTCCTAGAGCTGTATCTGGGGAGAAGGGGAAACCTCCTTTTGCTTTTTCCCTAAGAAGGTATTCAGACCTAGATAACAGGCCTTGCATTCTCACATAACACTGTACAGGAACTGGCTAAGGACAAACTTATTTGGAACGACTGCTTTGTAACTATTGTAGTATTAGCTCACAAAGGTAATTCTAGAAAGGAGTGATGTGTCTGTGTCAGAAATTCATCTCCTCATCTTCCTAAAGTAACTCTGAGGATATTTTTCTTTTCAGTAGAGCACAATGAATCTTTCTGCACAATCAGCAGTGTTAAGTGTATGCAGTCCATTGCCTGCCTGTTCCTGGGGGCTCCTAGCTGCCCCTTTGTTTTTGAAACTAATCCATATCTTGGTCAGTAAGTATGCAATGGTCTTCATTTATTTATTTTATAGATCAACAAGCTTAAGTCAGGAGGCTTCTGAACTAGAGATCAGTATCAGCTGAGCCTGAGTCTTGTTAAGGCAGCCCATATAACTTAATGTCCAAGTGGAGAGGAAAGTGCCTGTTAGCTGGGTAATCATTCTGTTAATGATCAGGTAGTGGTTATTTTATCAGTAAAGAAGTGTTTAGGCAGAACTTGCCTTGTGAAGTGTTAAATGAAATGGAGCATTACCTGATATTACTTATGGAGCAAGTTAGGAACCTCACAGCTTCCCACTACAGCAGTGTGGATATAGGGATCGGCCACAACAGAGCTGCTTTAGCTTCAGGAACATCTAAAACTACCCTTGTGGGTTACACCCGTGGGCAGGTTCACAGGATCCAGGACAGAGCAGATCAAAACAGGGCTGCGTGGAGATACGCTGCCTGCCTCTGCTCATGCTGCAACCTCTGCTGGAAAACAGTGCAATGCAGGACAGAGATCAGAGGCAAGTCTTGCCCTTTAAAAATAATAGCCCTGGGTTCTGTAATTAATTGCAGCAAAGAGAAAAGGACCTGAATAAATTTCAAAAGGAAAGTAGGTTTGTCTGAGCTGAAGCATGTTACTTAAGCTGTGTGCCTATTCCTCATCAAAATAAGCCCATTATGTAGCAGTAGCAGCTGTGAGCCATTATTAATATTTGATGCTCTCAGCAGGGGTTACTATGGGTTTCCGTAATAAGGTTACTTGAGTGTTGCAATATCATGTACTGAGTTTACATTCTCAGAGATTTTTTTGGCTTCTTTTATAAAGTGCCAGTGAAGTTTCATTTGCTCCCCTTCCTTATCATTTGCAGAAGCTGAATATTTCTCAGCTGCATCCTAAGTATATTATTATCCATGAAAGGGCTCTCATTGCCTTCTTCATTGCCTTTAGCTGTTTTTGTGCATCACTTGGTAATGAGTGTTGAAAAGCCCTGGGCTGATTGGAGCAATCTTGCACAGGAAGTGGTTTGGGTCCCATGGCAAGGGCTGGTTGTGCTATCAGGGGGGTGCTGCATTTCCTCAAAGTGTCTGCCTTCTGGTGCGAGCTGTTGGAGGGAGATGGTGCTGGCTGGCTGATGTTTGTTCTCTACCTGTCAGCTTTTGGCTGATGTTTGTTCTCTACCTGTGCGTGCTGGAAAGGCAAGCAGCCTTTGAGTGACCAACCATTACTTCCACTGCAAACAGGTGGGGTGAACTGCTGTTTTGCATATTGGAGTGGGCCACCTCTGGCCTTATTAGACCTTGGATCATGGGTTCAGAAACTGTACTCAGCAGAGCACTGAGAAGACAGGGAGTTGCAGCTCATGCTGCTTTGGAGAACTGTGGGACAAGCTGTCCAATGACCCTTGAGGGGCAGCCTCTGACCTTCAAGCTCTGTGGCTTTGTTCAGTTCTTTTTAGCCTTCTTGTTTTTCAACTTTTCCTTTAGGTCATAAAGACCTTGGAAATCAAGCTGTTTAATGAGTTGTCAGGCAGGTAGTTCAGCAGCACAGGAGGAAGAAGCATTTGGAGCTGCAGCATATGTGCATTAGATCATAAAGTAGTTGTGCTACGCTGCAGTGGTTGTCAGGAAGGCACCCTGGGATGGTGTCTGCTGTCCTCAATGACACCTGGATTAAATGTGCTCACTTTACAGTTAACACATCAGGCTGTAACCTTAATTTATGCCTCACTGATTGCTATATGTAGTTTGCTGCTCCACACAAGGAGGGATGGATGGATGGATGTTGACTAACCTATTAATGCATCACTAAATGGTCCCTTTCACATTTACTCAAAGTACTCATGACAGGTGATTTTAGCAGCATACCTTTTGCCTCCCGAAATGGCTCATAGGTTTGCAGGCAGTGATAGCTGCTTCTGCTGCTGAGCCCTTCAGCTGCTGGTGTGCTGGGTCAACAACGCTGCCCACCTTCCCCTGCTGAATTCAGATACAGCACAGCTAACCCCTGCTCCAACCTTTTAATTAAAGAAGCAATGAATACAATAAATCTGGCTGTAGTATGATAGTGGGTGGCACCTCCCCTGGCGTGTATACCCAGCAATAAATATAGGCAAGACAGCCCTGTCACAAAGGATGTGAGCAATGCAGCTGAAGGCTGGTAATGAGGGAGCATCGTTCCTCAACCCAGTGCTTCTCCACATGTAGCTTTTTCAGTCTGAGCAATTCTGGTTGGAGAATATTTTGTCAGAAAAGCCGTAAACAGATGATTCACCATAAGAAATGCTTTATTCAGACAGAAATAAAAATTCTCGATATTGATTTGTCAGAGTAGGTGTTTTTTCTTTAGTGTCATTATGTGCATCACTTGCTGAAGTAGTTCCAGTTGCAACTGAGCCAAAGGGAGCTTTCTTAATTAAAGGAAGAAGCACAGAGGAGAAGACATTACATATTATTGCAATTACTTTTAGGCTATTTTTTACAGTCAGCTTTGTGTGACCTGTTTCAGCAGGTCAAGAGTAACTCATTAATTTTATATAAGCTTATAGCTTCACTTTAGTTTGGGAAGACTTGAAATCAAAAAGCTCCTCTGGCCCTTCCTGCAGCTATGGGTTCAGTGGGACAGGCAGGGAGTGATCTGTCAACAGGGCTGTCCTCTACTGAAGTGACTTGCAGTCAATCAGTCAAGGATCCAAGGAAGCTCCAGAATTCCCTAAAAATGGGAATGAAGTTACCTGATACCCAAAAATCCAGAGCAGCTAATCTGCTCCATGTGCTACTAAATTCATCCGTATTCGTTCTCACTGACCCTTTTTCTCTCAGCTGTCCATTCGCATCCCACATTTCTGTCATCTGTTGTCTTCAAGGTGGATCTGGCTTCAGCTGAGCTAAAGCTGCCCATACAAGGCAGAGTCTGAACTACCAGTAGGCTCAGTCCCCCACGGTCCAGTTTGCTTCAGTTTCCTCAAGTGATCACGTGCAACTTCTCCAAAATGCAAGCTGTAAGTTTTCAGCCTCTGTCCTCCAAGTCTTGAGCCTGCACATGTCCCACCAGCTCCTTGCCCAGCTGACAGACGGCCTCGGCAGCAGTGCAAATGCCGGTTCTTGCCGTGTGTGCTTGCAGCTCCAGCTGCCTGCTTTGTCAAGAGGGGGAGGGGCAAGTGCTTGCAAAGAGCAGCATTTGAAAATAAAGGGGATTTGTTTGTTTTCCTTGCACGAAAGTGCTTGCAAAGCTGAACTCAGAAAGAGCATCTGCATTTGGGTAATTTTGAAGGTGACTCAGAGCTTCATCCTGCAGCAGTTCCTCAAGGACCCCTGTGGGGCTCCTGCCCATCCCACTGCAGGGAGAGGCTGCTCTTGGGTGAGGTGAGAGCAGTGACATGGGTGTGTTTGGAGCTGCACAGCAAGTTTCTATTCCAAGAGCTCTGTGCCCTCTGAGCTGTTTACTAGTGTGTGTTTTCTTCCTGTGGGAATACTTTAATTGGGCCTAATCAGCATCGTGGCAGATGTTGTCACTTGGTGTCCAAAATGGGAATGTGCTTTCAGTCTGTGCCTATTTTTAGCAGCTGCAAATTGGGCACAAAACCAGCAGTGCTCATGCTTCTCACAGTATGCTTCTCATCCAGCACGATGAAGAGATGGACTTTAAGATATTACAGGGGTGTTATTGGAATTGAGAATGGTGGTGGATGAAGTGGGTCATTGCTTGGCCAGCTGAGTGTTTCTGGGTGCTTCTTCTTAACTTAGTCTGTAACAGGTGCAGGTCCCTAGGCTTGACCAAGCACTGCTTCCCATTGCACTCTCTGGGTCTTACCTCAGTATTTCATGGTTTTCTCTCTGGACTCTGAGCAGGCTCAAGTCTGACGTCTCCAACAGCATGATGCCTGCAGGGGAAACATCCTGCAGCCATGTTCTGGTGTGCAGGAGGCCACGGACTTGCTTAGACTTGCTCCAAAGCAAGTCTAAGCCAGAATACGAGATGAACAGGTAATAAGGGGGTAATGATGACCTGTAGGCAGACAACTTGCAGCAGTGCTGCTCTGCTCTATACTTTGCCTCTCTGCTGGAGGCTGTTGTCTCTGGAGTAATGTTGCTGGAAGCAAAAGGGTGCTGGCTCTGCACTCAGTAAACCTCAGCTTAGTGCACTTAGTTTAACTCTGAGCTGCTGAGAAGCGTGCCAGCGTGTGACCTGCTTTGTAAGTTAAGTCAAAAACAGGAAGTGAGGGGAGTCGAATCTTTTGGGAGGACTCTGTTTTAATATGTCCAGTGTATTCAGAATATGTTGCAATTTTCCACACTGCTGTAGTTCAGTTGTCCAAAGAGATTGTATATATCCTACCCACATGTTATCCTTGGTACTTGTCAGATGAGCCAATGTCATGATGAAAATGTTCTTGTGGCCTCGTGTTTTCTGAAGGACAGAAAGTACTGCTCCTAGGTGCTGTAATATAATATCATTCTGGTGCAGTGTCCAAATACTGCACTTTCTGCATTGGCACATCTAATTGGCAATAGACTTGTTTGTTCAAGCATCGGTGGGGCTTGTGAAGTCAGACATGAATATGTATGGTCATTGCAGTTAAATTATTTCTTTCTCCTCACAGAATTTCATCCGCAGAGTCTCTTCTAGGGAGTCCTTCAGGCCTAGTCATCTCAGTACCTGAATCTTCCCTGCCTCACTTTGCTTCAAGGTCTCTTTGAGTGCCATTTTAATGTCTTTTCAGCTCTTTTCCCCATGCCCTCATTGCTTAATCCTCTTCCTGTAAAGCACTTGCTGCAATGAGCAGCTCATTCTTGCTCACCATTCTTTGATAGTCTTTGTAATTATTGTGTCTGTGTATAAGAAATACAGCATGTATGAGTGTACAAAGGCCTCAGTCTGTGAAATATCCGTCAAATACTGCCAGGAAAATCATCTCTATGATGACTTGGCTCAGCTGACAGCAGTCTGTGCTGAAGAGCTCTCAGAATGATTTGTATCTCTGCTTCTGGTTGCTGAGAGCTCCTTAATTAAGACTCTAGTACTGGCCATAAAATAGAATTTACCATACCATCATTCTGGCTCCCCATGTGGTTTTAGCCTGTGCTGTCTGAAGTCCCATCAAACCCAAGTGAGGTATGGGAACACTGTCTGGGGCACTGGCACTGAATGTGAGAACACAGGAAAGAAATGTCCAGAAGATTATGGCAGTGGGTACAATTCTGACCTGTGCTCTGAATTTGCAAACATGAGTGCTAGAGTTTGGATAGAAACTTGAATTGCAAAAGAAATCTATTGATTTCCTTGCTGCTTGCAACAATCAACTGTAGCTTCCCTTGAATTTCAAATGTGGTGATGTATAGCATCATCTCTGCTGTGTGTTTTGCCTTTAGGAAGATCATTTGAATGAAAATGATGAGAGAAAACTGGAGAACATTGGCAAAATGTGATTGCTCACTCCTTGCAATCCAACACAGAAAAGCTTGTGATTATTTTTTTCCTTTTATTTCTTGGCTGAAATGCTCAATTACTTCTGGCTTTGGTTTCCAAGCTCAGCCCAGCATCCATGTGTTAGTGTGCAGCTGATCTGTGTATGATACTAACTAGACATGGCAGCTCTCTTCTAAAATAGACTGTTCCAATCTGTCATTTTATTCCTTGGCACCAGGGGTTTTTTCATTTTCCTGACATGAACTCCGCTGCTGGCCTTGAGCCTGATGGAGTGGAAGGAGTGCAGAACAACTGCCACGGTCACTAACTCACCTGAGCCAAGCAGGGAGCCCTGCCTCTCTGGTGAGGCATGCTCAGCAGCTGGGCAGATATTTCCAAAAGAGTGACTGAGCCACTGAGAGGGATGAGCTGAGAACCCAAATGCATCTTATGCAATTGCAATGCTCATGTTCTCAGTCATACGGTTTTGCTGAAACTTGCCTCATCTTTTTTCCTGCTAAGCAGTTTTTTCAGGCTGCTCTGAACTACTTCCCAAATTCCAAGTCACCTGAACAGATAAGTGAGGTCAAAGTTTTCTTCAGGTTCTCCGGGTCATCTGCTTCCCAATGACTACTGTGGCACTGCAACAAGATGCCCTCTTTTATTATACGTCTTGCAGCATGGCTCAGTGCCTTGCTTCTAGAAGAACGTACCATCCAAAGGGAAGAGGAGGGGAAGGAGAGGGAGCAGGGGCCAAAGGAATCCCTCTGCAGAGCAAAGCCATGAGGATTTGTCTGTTCCCTGTGAGTACAAAATGCAGAACTCATTTTTGCAGCTTCAGTTGCAGCTTCAGAGCTGGAACCAAAAGCTCAGAAGCTTTGGGCACACCTTGGCATTGGAACTGATGTAGACCTTTGGAGACAGATGATTTGTAAACCAGGCTGTGCCACTCTGAGTGAGGGGTTGGGGTGGTCATGGCTTGGCACTCACTTTGTGTGGATCTGAGGGGTTAGGCTGGGTGTTCAGACCGCATTGTTGCCTCTGTCCTCTTCTGCAGGACTTATAGAAAGATCCCACCTGACTCTTTTTCTCTCCAATGCAGTTCTCAGTATTTAGTCATACCAATTAAACTCAGCAAACTGATTGCCACTGTCTAATATACGCATTGAGAAGCAAGGAGTACTGAATATATTAATTTATTCAGTGCTGTAAGAGACCTCATTGCCATCTGCTTTTTCTAATGATCATTTTAGCCATCTGTCACAGGTAAGAATTAATACTCTTTTGGTAGGAGTAGGATTTTGTACAACTGCTGTATTGCTGGTCACCAGTGATTGATTAGTATGATATTTAACTTGAGTGCAAAGTATGCAATAAAAATTAAGGCAGGTCATTATGTGTTACTTTTCAGGCTGAGGGAGATGGCAGTTTGTGTAGTCAATCCAAACCAGTGCAGGGGAGAAATACATTAAACTGAGAAAAATACACTAAAATCTTGATTCTCAAGGAAAAACAATGAGGTATGAAGCGGCTCCTGGGGTGTTTTTCATGTCCCAAGTGCACTTAGCTGTGTCAGCGCACACTTAAACAAAGGCTCAAGCAGTGTGAATACTCCTCTAGCAAACCAGGACTGCCTGCTCTGGCAGGAATGTGTGTCTTACTGGTAGCAGGCAGAAGGAAGTGTTCAGCGATAGCTCTGAGGTGCTGGCTGTGATGCTAAATACATGCTAAAATTGGAATCTTTTTTCACAGCTCTGAAAAGTGAAAGACTGAATTTAAACAAAAGCATGGTTTTGAGCTGGCAAATTGGCCTACTTGAGGGAAAAGGTGCTGTGAGCATCAGCTAACCAAGTGGTACGGCGATTCTTCAGCCTGTGCTGTTTGCCCGAAGCAACAGGAGTGGATGTGTTTAATGGCCCTGTGAATTGAGACCACAATTTTAGCACAGTCATAACTGCAAGGAAAAATAATGGTAATCACTGAGGCTCGATGATGCTGTGACCTTTGAATTCCGTGCTGTTTGTAGCAGTTGTATTTGCTTCAAGGCATGGCCAGAAAGCACCTTCAGCAGTGAACATACCCACTAAAGAATTAAATGCTTCTATCCAAAACCTAATAATCAAATTAAAGAAAATGCTACTTTCCAAGTACTGTTTTGGGGTTCTGCTTAGAATCCACACTGTGAATACAGAGGATGTCCTGCAGCACCTCAGTACTGCTCCCATTTGTGCTCTGCATGGCACACTGAGGCCTCCCATCCAGCTGAGGCTGCCAGGATCTGCAAAATGTAATTGCTGCCACAAATGCACATGTGAGATTTAGAGCTAAGTTCTGTAGCCTCTAAATGACCCAAGTGATTATCTATCTATGGTGAGAGTGCTACCTGAGCTGTTCCAGTGTGGGGCTCAGACTCATCATCTTAAAAGCCTCTTTATGAATCATAACTCTGTGCCCTTGAATAATTGGAATTGAACAGCATTGTAAATCTTAAGATTAACAGTCCAAGCCTCTCAGTGACGGTTGGTTTTGATGCACATCCAAAGCAGGTACCACTGCTCATCCTCACTTGAGCTGTCCCTGGGTCCATATTGGAACACCATAGGGCTCGGTTCCTCCAGAGCCAGCAGCTCCATGCCTGTCCCTAAGTAGAGAGCTCCACGTGTGCCCTGTTCATCCTAGCCTACGAGTCCTCAGCAGGGCGTGCTTTCAGACCTCCTGTTGCAAAGGTGAAGCGTATGAGAATTAGACTGAGATGTCGATCAAATTTATTTTTATGAAGTGGTTAAAATGTATTGCTCTGCAGTAGGTGGTGCTGTACTGTACTGGTAATTCAGTCATTTCTAACTGATTGATCAGGAGGAATTCTCATAATGAAAGTGCTTGCGAGGATTTCTGCTAGTCATCTGCTGTGAGCGTTTTGTCTGTGCACAGAATCGACTTGGAGTTTCACTGACAGTCCATGAAATTTCATTTTAAGGCTCTGGCTGTTACCTTGGCACCTCCACGTTGGCCTTACTAGCTGTATTCTGTCAGCTTTCTAGTCCTTATGTGCTCAGATGACCTTGCAGTGATTTCTCCCTCCACTTCCCTGCACATGGCTTTGTGCAAGTCAGGTTTTTTAGCTAAAGCTTGGTTTTATTTGCAAAAGTCTTTTGTCATCTGCCTTCAGGGGGAAAGAGCACTTCAGACCTCAATCTTTGAATTGTAAAGCTTTACAAGCACAGATGCATTGCTTTTATCTCTCACCCTGAGCAGCTGCTGGCCACCTGCCTGCACACTGCGCATCCCTCCCACTGCTGCCATCCGGCAATTAGGGGAAAATGCTGCTCTTGCTCTCCTGTATCCTGTTACAGGCCTGGTTTCTATTAGCAGTACCATTTATTGTAAGATCTACATATGTGTAAAACAGAGATCAACTTGAATGCTATTATTTAAGGAGAAAATGGGTTCTCAAAGCAGTTCCACTACCATTGCTAGTAGACCAGCAGCTCCTTCCCTAGCAGTGAAAGTGGTTGGGAGCTGCAGTAATAACTGCAAGGAGCCATAAAGAGCTGCTGAGGAGATCAGAGCTCTGCAATATCGCTGGAGAGCTCTTTTAGTGCTGTGTTTGAACGAGTCCCTTGGGATGCACAGAGTTGTGATACATATAGTGACTTTAAGCTGGATCCCTCCAACACTTTCGTAAAGAAATCAAATCAAGGAGCCAATCTGAAATACGTGTACATGGCAACCATTCAGAATACTTAGTGAAGCGTTGTGCTGTAAAGATGACAGGTATGTGCAGGGTGAGCCTCCCCTGTGGTGGATCCTGGTCCTTGCCCTGGGAGGAGAGCAGTGAGCCCTGGCCACCTCATGGGGGCACAACAGCGGGCACACTTGGGAGATTCTGCTTCTGAACAGGACAGAGCTGTGTCCTATGCAGCAGATAGATGTGGAGATCCTCTAGCTCAGCCCAGCAGCTGTGTTTACTCTCAGCCCCTAAAAGGAGGCAGTGCTCTGGCACTGCTGGGTGCCATCAGGGAGGTGCCTGCTGTGGGTGGCTGCTGGTGGCACCCAGATTGCCTGCAGTCAGGGTATGTGCGTTCCTGCACGTATCCTTGGCAGTATCTGTGTTCTTTGGGGGATGAATTTCTCTCGAATTTCCGAGCAGCTTTGTTCAGGGGAGGAGATTCCAAGGGTCAGCCAGAGGGCTGATAGCTTGGCACCAGCTTAAGGGTTTTCAAATGAATTTCCCTCTTGAGGTCTCCTCTGTGAAGCTCCAAGCGGAGCAAATGACTGAGCTCAGTGTGAACACAGAGAATGACCCATCGGTGCCAAAGCTTTCTTAGCATCTCTCACAGCTCCTGTGTGCCAAACCGCTCGTGTGCCCAGTGGTGAACTCTGCTATCCCTGCACCCTGCTGGGCTCACAGACCTCGGGCCTTTCACTTCTGGAGCAGGTGGGCTCTGCTGTCACCGTGTGGAAATAGCTCTGTGTACTCTGCAGCATTCATTCCTGCCATTGCATTGCTTACTCTCTGCAACAGTTTTACACTGTCAGCTACTTTATTTTATTCTGAATGATGCAAGTGTTTGTTCTGATTGAATTATAGGCTAAATTAAGGACAACAGATGCACAATAGGCTGGACAAGCTGGCCCCATAGCCCACGTTATGGAAAAACATGGCCCCAAATAATTGTATTATGAAGTAAAAAGGCTGCTTGTAAACAAAGGGAGCTTACTGACTCACAGCAAAGCAGTGACCTGTGCATCAGGGTGACCAAATACACACATGGCCTCTGGAATAACTCACTGGGCACTGAAAACCATAGCTGGGTGCTACAATGACTGTGCGCATTAGTGGGAAAAGAGTAAACTGAGCTATTTTACAAGCCTGCTCTTGTTTTCCTCAGCTCTTTGAGCTCTTCCCTGGGTGTTCTTTGCTCACCCCAACGCTGCACTAACCAACAACTCAGCTGGCTCTTTGAACACTGCAGGTCCTTATAGCTGCTGTTGGGCACTGCTACTGCTCCCAGCACTGCTCCCTCAAGTCTGAGCCCCACTGCCTTTGGGGCATCCAGCAGCATGGCCTTTCTCCTGGGGAGCTGCATGTTTTTCAGTGCACCAGTGCTGAAGGCAGCTTGTTCTGACCTGCTCTTTTAATTGTGGACTCTGTTGGACAGCTTTGAAAGTAAGGAAAAATCCAGTGTTTGAATTGGATTTTCTCGTCAGCACAAAATAAAATAGGAAACGAGTAGAAAATATTAAATACAACAGTTCTGCTGTAATGAAAGATGTGTGCTCGAGCAGTAAATGCGTTTTATTAACATGTCGTCACATCTCTTTGTTCAAATTGAGCTCTCTCTCGTCTCAGAGTTGATCTCTGAAAGTGAGCGCTGCTGCCGCCAGGTGCCCGAGCTGCTCGTGTCCCCGCGGCTGCCCAGCGCCTCTCCGTCACTCCTGGGCATCGCGCCGCCGTCCCCCTGCGGGCATTGCGTGTAAGAAGATGCCGCAGTCGTAAGTCCGGCTCAGCTGCTGCGCATTTACGGCGTAACGGTGGGGAAAGCTTAACTGGAGCTTTGACCCGCAGCCGCACAGCGGTCGGAGCAGACCGGGATCCGAAGGCGGTTATTGAGGTGCTGTCCTTCGTTTTCCGACGGCTTTGACCCACCTGCCCCACGCAGCCCGAAAGCGGCGGGTTGTTACGGCGCGGACGGAGCGCCGCTGCCGCCTAGCGGGGCCGCGGGGCCGCCCCTTGTGCCCCCGGACGCGGGGATGTCGGGGGGGGAAGGAGCGCGGCTGTACGGCGGGCAGCCTCTGAGAGCGGGCGATGGGCTGCGGGGCTGCTGGAGCGGCTGCTGCCGGGGAACGCCGCCACCCGGCTCAGCAGGCGTCTGCGCGAGGGATCTCCTCCGTTTGGAAGCTCTTCCCGCCGATTTACACGACGTACGGGCTTTCCACGGGCACGTAAGGCGCTTTGCCTTTCAGAGGTGGGATACAGAGCGTCTCTGCTCCCTGGCGCAGGTCGTGCTCGTGGTCAAAGGGACTTCAACCCAGGCTGTGTAACGGCAGCGATGCAGGACCAGACCTGGTCTTCAAGTTGCCGTTCCCTTGTTAGAGCTAGAAGTGTGTAGAAATAAAGTCCTGTCTTGGAGATGGGAAATGGAGTGTGTGACCTCATAAGTGTCTCTGCAGCTGTATTCCCTGATTCAGCTCTAACTGAAGATCTGGGAATCTTGCTATGTATTTCCATGAGCACTCCCCCAGTGTTACGCCCTGCAAATCCCCCAGAACTGCATACTGGGCACAGATGTGCTGTGTTTTCTCACTGAGATATTTCCTCCTTTTCTTCAAGTGTCTTATTCTTTTGTTGTTGTTTTCTTTTTTTTCTTTTTTTTTTTGGGGGGGGGGCATGCAAGAAAAGAAAAGTGGAAAGATGCTGTGACATGTTGGTGTTGGTATTGAAAGCATTATTTGTATTTGTGTTGTGTGTTGGTGTACAGCAGTGTGATGATTTCACTAGCTCAGCCTTTAGGCATCTATGGAGATCCAAGCAGGCAGTGTGTTGGTTCCCCTGAAGCTTGAAGAGCTGTGTGTACAAAGAATCAGTGTGTGCTCCCCGTGTCACATCAATAAAGCAAAGAGCCCCAGTCCTGAGCACATAACAGGGGGAGAGAAGGTGAACCCTGGCAGATTTGAAGTACAACACCACAAAAAAATCACAAAAGCTAAATTTTTATGAGGGTTTATTTAAAAAAACCATGATGGTGGGGAGTCACTGTTACATAGTGTGGCAATTCCCTTTCCCTTGAGTAATATGCACCACGCTGTGCGCATGCAGTAACTTATGGTCCCGCAGAAACACCTCATCTAGAGCTTAACATGAACACTGCACTGCCCTTAGCGCACACCACCACTCACACACATGTTGGGACACACACAAAGTTGAGCTTTTCCATGAAAAAACTGTATAAAAAACACGAGCCAAACTGAAACTGTCAACTCAAGAAGCAATGTGCAAAAGTAGACAAAGATACTCCTGAAGGTTTGCTTAAGAAAAAGGGCCTCTTCTGTCCTTTACCCCGCTCAGTGCTGTTGGGAAGTGTGGCTTTAATAGGAACCTGTCCCATCCTGACCCCTTCATGTTACCTGCCAGATAAATCACCCTGTAAGTGAGCTATAAATGCAAAATTCTTCCTTCAAGCATCACCACTGTGCTGCTGTTGTACTGAACAGATCCTTACACTGTTGCAGTGTTTGATATGTGATGCTCAGGGCCAGATGATGAAAAGCCCTTGTGCAGAGCACCCAGAAGAGGCAGGACGGATGTCCCTGATCCATCACAGACAGGAGCAGAGCTGGCAGAGGCTGCCTGGAGCAAAGGGCCAGGCTGCTGTGTTCTTCCCATATGCCAAAGGAGCCAGAGCCTGAGTCCATGCCATAGGGTGCTCAGCTTTTGAGGCTGGGGGTGTGAGCACCCCTCCTCCTGGAGAACATGTGCTGGTGCAAAAGACATGGGGTGTGAAGGGCAGGAGGTGGTCCTGGGCTTCCCCAAACTGTTCCCTGGCCTATGATGTGAGCTGAACACAGCTGTGGGGCAGTGAGGCCGCATGTGCAGCTCTGCATAAAGCAACATGGAACTGCATGCTGCAGGCACTGGGGCAGCCATGCCAGCCATCCTTGTGGAACGCTGCATGCACACACCAACACTGAAATGGCAGATGAGAAATGGATTGCACTTGTTTCCCTTGAACACACATGCATGTACCACCCTTGCTAACAAAAATGTTAAAAAAAATTAAATATGTTTAAAAAATGACAGTTGGGATTCTCTTCATTGAAACAAAAGAAGAAAATAGGGGTAGAATGATTCTGACCACTGAGGTTGGTCAGCAGTTATCTTCTGCCTTCAGGAATGTGGGTTCTCTCTTCCTCAATGCTACAAAGCCCAGCACCTGTTCCAGATGGTTTTAAGGACTGTCTGTTTAAGACCCTGCAGAGTTATGACTGTGTTACAGAACTTGCTATTTTCTAAAGGAATATCAGAGTTTTTCTACAGGATCCCTCCGTGGATCCAGGGAAGATCTCAGCAAGACTCCCATGTATTGTTTTCACTTCTAAAGAAAGGCTTCAGCAGATATGGTATAGACTGGGAGCTCACTGGAGAAGTCAACTGCAGGTACTCTGCATCCCAGCTTGGCATCATACTTAAGTGGGATTTGAGTGAATGTTATTCAGTTGAGACCAACAGGAGGGGCTTGTGTGGGCCTACTCACGATCGTGAAGAAGGCACAGAGAGCACTGCGCCCATCAGCCTGCACTCCTGCTCTGCTCAGCCAAACCCACTCCAGAGCTGTGCCCCATCAGAGGTTGGGGGCTGTAACTATGTGATAGAAGCAGCACTGTGTCCCTGATGTCCCGAGGGAGCACCTGAAGCAGAAGTTGATGTGCCCCAGTGTGCTTCTGAAGCTTTCCACGAGCACTGGTGTCAGCAGCACACCTGCCTGGTGCTTCCCAGGCTGCTGATGGACAGCCACAGCGAGCATGGCTGTATGCCAGAGCCAACTGTGGCTGTGACAAAACAGTGGTACAGAACAGCTTTGGACTGCAGGATGCACGATACAAACATCAGACTAATGTAATGCCGTTGCACGCTGGGGTTAGCTGCTCTTCACAAGCACTTCTCCCTAGAGTATGAGTTTGTCTGGCATCTGAGTGACAGCCACTTGTGCCTACTTTCAATCTGTCCTTACTTGGCCAAGCACTCAGGTGACAACCCGAGTGCCTCGTGCCAACCCAGCTGAAGTCTGTGCATGTGAGTTCTGCAGTTGGTCCAAATACTCTCTTGTTGTTTTTCCTGGAAGCATAGCCACTGGTCAAGGTTAACTACTTAATTAGCCTTCATCAAAAAGGTCCTGAGAACGTTGCTACAATGCTAACAAATATATATATATATAAATACCAGAACATAGGGCTCAAGGCAAAACAAATGCTTGTTTAGATTAATAGCTGTAAACTGCGTATTCTATGAGCAAATAAAAACTTGTTGGCATAGGAAATAAACCTACTATTCAAAGTATATAGGATTGGCAGCACTAAGCTTACTTTACACTCTGGAATGAGGACAACAAGTACCAGTGTAACACTGCAACACATCCCACCAAACCCAAGCTCGTGTAAACAGGTGTGCTTTGACAATGCTTACAAACCCAAGCATGACCCTGCACTTGGAGGCAGGCAGGCAGAGCCCTGCTGAACGGCTGCTCCTGCACAGCCCCAGGGCTGCTGCAGGACACGGGGTGAGATCCTGCAACGCTGCACTGCCATTTCTAGCTCTGTGCATGGGAGTGCCCTGTTGCAGGACCCAGCTCAGCAGAATGAGACACACAATAAGGATTATTTGCAGTGTAAGGCATTGCAGGGCTTGGTCCTAAGGTTTCTATTTTCAGCAGAGAACCCTTATCCATACACAAGTTCATACTTCAGCATATCCAAAAGTGCCTAAAATAAGGGTCAATGTCACTACACATTATGCCCAGTAGCACACTTAAGATGCTGCATATTGGCTTCAGATATTGTGAAACGTTTTCATTAAACTCAAACCAACTATGAATCTTCCTCACGAAAATTAAATTAACTGTGGAAGTTAAAAATGATCAGGCTGCGTTTTCAAGGTTAAGAGGAGACGTTAACAGAAAGGAGCAGCTCCCATTGCAATGGTTTTCCAACGCCTTCCCTCCCTCCCCATGAACACTCTGGTACTGCAGTGCTGGAGGGCTCCAGTTCTGCTGTGCATCCGCTGTGTGTGGCTACTGCCGCTCTGCTTCCACGCGCTTCTTGCGAACTGGGACAGCAGGACAAGAAAAGAGCAGTCAGTGAGAACCAGAGCACTTTTCTCAGCGACACACTCCCTTCCTGTGACGTGAGTGGGAAGAGGGAGCTTCTAACAAATACTCAGCACTGTTATGTTTGTAAATACCATAACTAACTTCTCTAGTTGCAGGGGTCTCTGTTGTAGATAAACAACAATCATAAGGTCTGAGAAAATAAATTGAAGTGCTGATATCAGTGAGTAACGGCAACCAGGAAAACATACCTGACCTCATAGCTTCTGTTTAAAGTTTCTGTTTAAACTTCATGTGCTATGATGACATCAGCCATCAATGTTAACCAGCACCAATTAACTCAGAACAGAGTAGGTTGAGATTGCCAGTAAGCAGAGCAAAGAGTGATGAGCTTGGTGTTATGGGCAGGATTCAGGTAACAAGGAGACACGTATGAATTTTTACAGCACTTGAGATGCACTGTGGCTGTACAGAGCAGGTCTCATGGGGCCCCATCTGCTGCTACATATCCCAGTAAAAATGCACTAAATATTCTCTAACTTGGCCAGGTAAGGATGCTCTTCTGTTCATGTGATACAAGGTGGTGTTACATTGAACTGTCGTGTCCTGCTCCTGATATTAAATTGCTGGAGTAGACAACAAAGGCAGTAAAACTGGATGAATGTGCACCTACAGAAAGTCAATAGTAATATATAACTGCAAAAATCCCATTACTTTGCTATCAGGAGGTTTATTTCACAGTGTTTTCTTGGCAAACACTGTATTAATCCAAGGCTGTCAGTGTATAATCAATCATTTGTCTCCTAGTGTTTTGTTGCAGTTATTTCATTTTTTGAAAATATTCTGCCTCACTAAATCTTGAAGAAAGCCACACGATGCAAAACCTGGAAAATGAAGATTAACTTCAAGATACATGCCTAGTGGCAGTTGGTTAAATAGCAAGGAAAGTTTCTAAGGAAATGAATAGTTTCAGGAACAAGAGTGTATTTTGAGGATGGTTAAGTACTGCTAAAAATAATACCAAGCAGGAAAGAAGTAGGTTCTAGCCCAATTTTTATCTTAGCTCTTTAAGAGAGAAACCCAACCAAATGCATAGTGGTTTGACTCCACACTTTGTGTTATTAATTAGTTCCACCTTGTTGAGCTTATTTTTATTTTATTTCCTTTTACTCTAAACTGTTCCTGCCTAGCCATCTCCTCCCTGCTCTGTCTAAGCACAGAGCAGAGCATCACACTCAGGTAAAACTTGCAAAGCTCTCTTATCCTTTCCTGTCACTGGCCACATGAGCACTAAATTTTAATGTTCCCTCAGTTGGTCAGGTTTGCTCTGCTATGGAAAGGTGAGGACTCCTGTGGTCCCTGAGCAAGCAGTGGAGCTGGCTGCCTTTACTCACTGGCCAGAAGAGCCAACGGGACAGCTGGACATCCAGGGCATTGCCTGGAAAAGGCTTACTTCCCTTTGCCGCACAACTGGGAGCATCACAATAAGACCTTAGGTGTTCTGTGCTCTAGAGCCTGTGGAGTTGCACATCAGCCCTTACATACAGCCTGGATGTTGTGAAGCTAATATTCAATCTGATGTACAGACTCTAGAGTGTAAAGGCCAGGGCTTGGCTCACCTGGACAGATGAGGAATGGATGGAGAAGCATCTTACCCAGGTCGTTGTTTTTAGTGATAGCCGCTGCTACCCTGGTTCGTGGGCCTTGCTTTGTGAACTGGTATCCAAACTTGAGGATCTTGGAGTTCTCCTCCAGCATCTTGGCAATCTCCATCTCCACAGCTGTCCCCAGCTGCTGCCTCTGTTGGTGACATGGTGAAATGTCCCCAAAAGAAAAGAAACTATTTGTTCTCAAAACACAGAAAATAAGAGCCTATATTACAGTACGGTGCTCAAACTACAAAGAGAATCCCTCCCCTGGAGACATAGCTCTGGGTTTTATATTTCCTTTTTCCTAGTTGTATTTGGACATTTTCCATGGTGTGATTGCATGGGACATGAGCTGCAGAACAGCTCCAGAGGCTGCCTTAGCTTTGCCAGGGCCCTCTGGGAATCTGCACAGAAGGGAAACAGAAGGGGACTGCAGTTCAATGCTCTCTCTTTACCTGGTTGTCAATTTTAATCTCTGTCAGGGATTCGTTCTCCTTCAGTGCATCAATCAGTGCCAAAATACCCGTCCCAGTAATGAAATTGGACTCTACATTCAGACTCTTCAGTGTTTTGTTCACTTTCAACATGTCTGCAAATGCCTGCGGGGTTAGAAAGAGGGAACAAATCAAGTTCTTGAAAGCTTCAGGAAATAACAGCCAATCTGTAAAACATGGCTTATTATCTACAAAGAAATAAAATACAGATAGGCTTAAAAGAGAATGGAGGTAAGTCAAAATAGATTATGCTTCTATTACGCATAGAATAGAATATGCTTCTATTACGCATAGTAGCAGGGAAATTCTGCTAGGTAAAGTAAAAGCTCTATCCTAAAGCATACACAGACCTACTTTAACATTGTATTTTATTTTCCAAACAGTGTCATAACTTACAATAGCTACAGGGTCATTGCTTCGAGTAGCAGCAAGGCTGAATGTCTTCACATGGACGTTGCTTTCCAAGGCTTTTGCAAATTCTTTTAGTGTTGGAATAGGGATATTCTACATTAAGAAGATAAATCGAGTAGTTAGGAAAGCCAGTCACATCAGTAGACACTGGTTCTATTTATCATCAAACTGACGGATTAATAGCCACAGACTGTGTGCTTGAAACCATCCCAGTGCCCAAAAGAGCATCTCAGGAAGGACCACTTGTGCTTGGGGTGCTCAGCAGCCACGTGGAGCTCTGTGCGGCACAGTGTCAGCGCTGCCTGTATCTGGGTCAGGCCAAGGCCAGCACGTGACTGATCTGAGCTACTTTCCCATTTTGCTGCTGGTAGTTCAGAGTCTCTGCATCCCAGCTCCTCCCCATTTCCATAGTGGGCTAATTGAATTAGGGCAGTGATGATTATGTATTGCCCAGGAGATGCATTGCTTTACGAGCTGCTAAAGAAAGGCAGCCAGAGGGAGTCACCCTGTGGGCTTTCAATTGGCTTCTAATTCAATATCAGACATTGATGACCTGGAAGCCTTTAGCAACCTTCCCTTTGCTGCCCTGTCCTGTGTGTGCTGCTTTCCCTGCCAAGTATAGAGAGTAAAAATATAAAGATAAAAGGGTGCTGGAAATATCTGAATAAACCCATCTGTGAGGATTTATACGGAACCATGGCATCTACCTTTATGTTGTTCAGATTAACTTCTATGAGAGTAGGATCATTTGCTTTTATCCTTTGTAAACTTGCTTCCACGTTGGTTGGATTAGGTGGCTCCTCAAAAATGGGCTTCACCTTTTCACCTTTGACCACATCTGCAAAAGAAGACCGCATCAAATGCTGACATCAGGACCAGGCACGGTGGGTGAGCCTGACTCTTCATTTGCTGCTTAGGACAGCTGTGCTCAGGAAGAGGGTAGCATGAACCACAGAGCTCAGAGGTAGGAGCATTAGCTCCGTGTCCTTGCCGTGTCCCTGGCACCTTCCTGCACCAGAAGCACATCACTGGGGCCACAGCAGCCATAGCAGCTGGGAGGTATCATCACGGGCAACTTCCTTCCTTGTGTATGTACAATTAGTTTGAGCCAAAGCAGCTTTTAAGACTATTGCATAGGATGTAATATACAGCAAGGGCTGCTTTGTTCTTCATCTGACATCCATAAGAAAGGAGTGCTCAGAACCTACCCACTGCATTAGTGAGCAAACCTCCACATCTACAGATAGACTGTGCTAACAGAACAGCCTGGGATCAGGAGGCCCCTCACTTCCTTCTCTGCTCTGATGCTATCTGCCTTTCTAGAAATTCAATTAGCTCTTGTAAAATTGCAACATCTGCACTTTTTGAGTAATAAAACTATCAAAACATGAAAAGCAAGTCTGTCTGCTAGCACTAAGATTTATGGAGTCATTGAGTACTCATGCTCCAAAGAGATACAATTTTGACTATTGGCAGCTATAAGCCCAAATATCCTTAGAAATGCATAAAAGTCATAGCTTAGAACACAATTAATACTTCTAATTCCAAAACATACAGTTGTGAGGATTAATTTGTAAGCCCTGACCACCCAAGCCACTAGAAGAAACAAAGGAGTATGTTTTGGACCACATGTGTATTTAAAGCCTTTCACTTTGTCACAGTGAGTTATTTAGAAAACTTGTGCTCAAGCCTCTGTGCACTATGCGTTTCTGTTCAGTGCAAAGTTCGTCCCACATCATGGGCCAAAACAAAACCAAATACACTTTAGAACTTAACAGAGATGAATTCATTCACAAACCCGAAGCTGATTTTCATTCCATTCCCCTTTACATCATTTTTACTCTTTTCTCAATTCCCTGAGAGACCACGCATGTGCCTGAAGAACACTCCAGCCTTCCTAAAGATCAGGAAGTTGAAAACTGCTGGTAGACAATTTGCTGGACTTTGGGTTCAAGGATGGAAAGCAAAGAAAAACCAGTAAAGTGAGTTTGCACTTAGAGCAATGCCATGCCAAGCTGGGACCTGGGCAGGGACTCACTCCCCTCCTCAGTTGGGATTACTCTGTCACTCAGCCTAGAGTTAGCAGTATTCTCCCTTTTCCCCTTCTTATTGTTTCTCGTGAGTTTTATTTTGTTTCTTCAATCATGGTGCAGTTTCACCACACTGACAGGCAACTTCTGAGCTGTGTCTCTCTCGCATTGAACCATTTCAGCTGGCCAAGGAAAGGCATTGCTTTTGGACCAAAGAGTAAAGCGATGTGACAGGGCAATTTTCTGGCTGGTAAGTCTGTACTTGGAGCATAGTTTAGCTGACTCACATAGCTGACATTGTGACTCCGAGCGACAAAAATAATTTGAAATCTGTGTGGATTACTAATGTATGCAGTTGCCTGCTAGGAGATAGATGGCAGCTTGCACAGGGCCCCACTGAGGAGAGAGAGAGCCTTAATCCTGAGAAAAATGAAGTGACACAGCATTCTGCCTGCTTTCCCACCTCCTCTTCGGTAAAAAGGGATGGAAATGAAAGTCTCCTGGCCTTGCAAGAAGAAAGTGCTTTTTGAGTACCGCTTCCATGGCAAAGGGCACTCCACAGTTTGTCTCAAACAGCAAAGTCACCTTACTTGGCATCCCAGAGCTCGCTGAGCACTGGATGGAGGCACAGCAGCTCCTGAGCCTATGATGAGAAAAACCTGGGGTTCAAATGTGACCCTCACCTCTGAGATTTGATATACAAGTCTGCTTTAATTACTATAAATGCTTCTGGGTTTCTTGGATGACTGTGCTTCCCATGTACCTAAGGAGCCACATAACAGACATATAGCCCACAAAGAAATGTTTGCTTACTTCTCATGCTTCCTTTTCCATCTTTACTGCGGGCTCCTCCTTCATCAAATTTTGGGTTATTGACCATGTTGTGCACTCCAAGAACAGCTATAAATGTGTAAACATCAGCAACAGGATACAATGTTAACGGCAGGAACAGAGGTTGCAGAAAAACACATGCTACAAATTCTACTTTAGTTCCCCAAACAAAGAGTTTATAAAATTTTAGCTCTGAGTTGAGCTTGCTGCAGCATGCATGCAGGGAAGTGCCAGCTGGAAGGCACTGCCAGGAGGCACCTTGTCCAGCATCCCTCCCTTGCAGGAGTGCTGCCAGCATTAACCAGGTCAGCCGTGGCTTTGTCTAGCTGGGTTCTGAAAGCATCCAGGGATGGAAATCTCAGTCTCTTTGGGTAGCTTGCAGCAATGCTACCCTCCTAATGATTTCATTTTTTTTTTCCTGTAACATACAACCCAAACCCCTTACTGCTCCTTGTTGTACTGTTTGGCACATTAGAGATGGTTTTGACTTTGCATTTGGTTAGGTTAATAAATGGGTATTCATCCTGGGGTTGTTATAGAAGCACATAGCTGCTAACATGCTTAGGAAGAAGAAGAATTTATTCAGCACTTTAAAATAAATAGTAAGGCTGTAAGCTACTGTGAGAAAAGAGAACTAAACTCCATCAAAGATACAAAGTTATGTTTTGTGCAAATGAACTTCCACAGTGTTGGAGAACAAATTATGCTTTTTCCTTCCCCCTTAGATTATCTGCTCAGACTGTATGCTATTAATGTCAATTTTTACTTTTATCATCACGTTTTCCTTATGAGAGAAACTCTTTGTTCTGTAAGCAGTGATATTTGCTGTTACAGACTCCATTCAAAACTCTCAGCAGTAGGTGTGCTGCTGCTTTTTGTTAGACTTTGATACCTACAAACTCAGTCACGAATGGTTGGATGCTGACCAGAGCTGAGCAACACTTGGAACTCCATTCCATAAACTTCAGGCTCCGGGAGAAGTGCCAGCTGCACCACAGCCCTCCAATTCCTTGATACACCACATGTCAGTCAGAGCCAAGTCTAACGCACCCCATACGTGCGGTGTAGCCAAGGATTACGGAAGATAATGGTGAGATCGTGTCCTTTGATGGGACAATGGAACAGTTATACGAAGTTTGGGCTTAATGTTGATCTAACATAGATTCAGATGTATGGAAAACACTGACATATTTCATTTAGATTTTCTTAATTAAAAACAGAAATATGCCAATGGAGCTGAAACTCTCCCACCACAGTTTTTATACAGATTAGAGCCATGCATCTCAGCACACAGTAACATCAGTGATCTCTAACAAAGCACATGCCCCAGCCTGCAGTCTCCCTCTTGTTGACCCTTCCCTTCCCCAGTTCTCATTAGCTGCTTCATCTCCTCTGCTTGCCTGCCCCACATCAATTAGAGATAGGTGAAAGGTCTGCAGCTGCTCTCAGGTCATGCTCAAAGTGCTCATGGGCACGGCGTGGCCCCAGGCTGGCCACCTGTCCCTGCAGTGAGACAGCAGCAGCTGGGGAGGATCCTGACCCAGGTGCCAGGTCCAGGCAGTGAGCGGGATGTGTTAAGGATCCATGCCCATGTACCATCTAACCTGCAAGGTCATAGAGCTCCGTGTCTGAAGCGCTGGCCAGGGCTTCTTCAAGCTCCGGATCCAGGGTCACTTTCTCCTCTGTACGAGTTTCTATGGGTTTTTCTTTAGGGATAAATATTTTTCCTAGGAGAAGAAAAAAGCCAGAGTGACTGATGGATTATTGCAACAACTCATCTGCCTCCTGGCGTTGGAGGGAGTAGGTCTGTGACAATGGAACTGCTTGGAAAAGTCTCAAGTGCAAGTTTTCCTGTTTCTTACTTGATGCTATCCTCAACACCAGGATCTTAATAAGAGTCTAAAAATAAACAGTGAAGACTTCTGCTCTGTGTTGGTGATTGTTACTATGGAAGCGAATTTCCTAAAATAAATCCCCAGCATGTCCCACTGACAGCTGGGATTTTTCTGAAGTTTGTGTGGGCTTATATTAGGCAGAATCAGGTCTACACAAAAAGCTTGCAGAAATTTCATCCTCATATTTAAGCAAGGCACCAGAGGCAATTAAACCATCCTGTTGAAAGTAACTTTCGGTTTACAAATGCCGTACAAAAGCCTTAAAGCTCTGCAAACCTGATCACTTTCACACATTCAGTTCAGTTCCCAGCCTTTCCATCAGTATTTTCCCTTCATCTCCTGATAATTGTTCGCTTAAACACCCTTTTCCTGATCACCTGTGCAGACCTGAAAAGGCTGAACTAAACCTCGTGTTCCCCAAGACTTGTTTGTTCCCTGCCTGTTTCCCATTCCCACCCCTCCTTGTGCCCAGCTGGTGTTGGTGTTAGCAGGTGGTTCCATGGGACATCGCCTGAAGACCATCAGCCCTTCTGCTGAAATGAAAAGACTGCAGAAGTCCAGAAACAACACAGGCAGTCAAACTTACTCCCTTAGGCTGTTATTGTAGCCAATAGCAATAATGTGATGCTGGAGCAGAGCAAGATCCCTAAAATTAAAGTTCCAGTGAGATGAGTTTTGGATGTAGGAGGATTTGGCCCGCTGTCAACTTCAAGCTGCCTTATTTGTGCGGCACGGTCTCGGTGATATTATTTTGTTATCCTTAATAAATGCAGTTCTGCTACTTTGTGTTCAACTACAGACTTTCTGCCCCCTTTTTTTCAACACTGGCATCCTCATGTTTTTTCTTTCCCATTATCATAGAATCATGGAATCACCACGGTTGGAAAAGACCTCCAAGATCATCTAGTTCAACCATCCACCCACCAACATTTCCCCACTAAACCACATCCCTCAGTACAACAGCTAAATGTTTCTTGAACACCTCCACAGTGCCTCCATCACCTCCCTGGGCAGCCAGTTCCATCACCTGACCGCTCTTTCATAATGGTCCAAAGCATCATTTCTGTGTGGATAATACCCAACACATTTATACAAGCTTTTCTACTGCAATTTCTGTACTGTCAACTTCCATGAAAGAGGTCACTGAACAGGCTCAGAAAAAAATAAAAATAAAAATGGAATTTTCTGAAGCAGACAAGGTTTACTGATGCAGAATTTGACTCATTTATTCTAGAGATATTTGCATCGAGGCTAAATAACTTCAGAGCACAGAACTGGACAGAAAGTTATGCAGAAAGCTAAAGCAGTATCATATGATGATTCATTTTTTTCATGTGATATTTTGAGCAAGCCATTTTTTAATGAGAGGCTTCTAGAAGATAAAATCCTTTGTGGGCCAAGGGTAGGATCGTTTTCACTTTCAGCCTCACTCAGTGGTGAATCACAGACAGCCATCCCAGCAGCAACAATGAGAAGACAAGTGGCACATTTGGGGTGAGGAACTCTCGTATGCTGAAGACAGATGAGTCACGCTCTGCAGAGTTCAGAACAGAGCAGATGCTGTGATTGCAGACTCACTCTGTACTGTCCCTTAGCCTGAAGTGTGGGATGGCATCTTCCAGATGCCATGGACCAGGAGTTAGCTAATGCTAGGAGCTGAGCAACTTGACGGGTTAGGATAATGCAACAGGAGAAATCCCCATGACTCCATTGAAAGCTACAAGACCCAAACGAGAAAAGATATCTGAGTAAACGATCAGCAGTGAGGAGCACTGGCTGTGAAACATTTTCCTTTCAGATCAGTGGCAGTTCCTCGAGTTCTCAGTAATCAGTAGTTCATTTAAGACCTAGAGGGAATCCTGCTTATCTTTATTCTGACTGACAGCATTATCCCAGCCAGCTGTGCTCAGAGCTGTGGCTGGTTCCAGCCATCTCAGGAGGGCACGCAGTGCTGTGCTGGGTGCCCAGAGCCCAGCCTGACCGCTTGCAAGCACCAACAGAAGGCTGTCTTCTGGTTGTCTTGCTCTGCAATTCAAAGGAGCCTGGCTTGATCCTCAGAGCTGCTGCGAATAGCTTTGGAAAGGCCTCTTGCCATGTCAGCACCAAGTGGTGGGGCGGAGTGATGCTTCCAGTTCAGAATCTCAGACTGGTACAAGTGGGGACAAAGTAATGCTGTTAGTGGGCACAGGGCCTCAAGTCTTGGGTAAATGAGAGCTGGTATATATTTCCATTGGTCCTTCTCTCTGAATTTTGGAAGCGCGTAGGCCAAGAATCTTGTGCAGAAAGAAAGCAGAAACCAGTACAGGTTCATACTTTCTTCATATGGTTCACATGTATAGGAATATAAGTTTTAAGCATTTGTTTCAGGCATATGTAATTCTTGGATGGCAGCCCAAAGCTTTCTAAATGTGTATATGACTCTCAATGAGAGTTTCATTTAAAGCATTCTTGGCAAATGTTTTAGAAAAAATATTCTATTACTGGCTATATGAAATATTTAAAGGGGCAAGGTCATGTCAGAGATGAAAATATGTATCTTTAATGTATGTCAGCCTTTCTGGCATCCAATGGCTTTGTAAAATTGTTCTTCTTTCTGCTATCTAGACAAGGACATTCTTTTGCATTAGTCCGACTTGAGGAGATTTTGCAGCATAACAGCCTTTAGAAGAGCTTAAGCATTTAGCATGTTACTAAGAATTCATTACCTTTCCATCAGCAGCAAAACTGCATGCACGTGTTTATAGACTGTTGTGTCCGTTTTCCTGCTTTACTTTAAGGACAGAGTTCAAATATGCAGGAGGTCCCCCCTGTCCCACGTTCCTACATTGTAAATTCATTTTATAGCGCAATTCATTCTATCTTGGAATCCACTGACAAAAAAATTAAGGATTATGGCTTCCTTGTCCCAAGGGACCAGCTTAAATTTAAAATGGATTATTCGTAAATACTTTGAAGCCTCAGAGGAATAGTTTAATTATTTTGAAGTTAGATTTCTGAAAAAAAAGCTGCCTTTTCTAGTCATGCTGTAATTTGGAATTTAGACATGATTATCGTTGACTGGGTTACCTTTGCCTCCAGAATATGTTCACGTTCCAAGCTATTTCTTAACAGTAATAGCTTATCTTTCTTTGAAAATAGTGACAAAAACATAGCAAGAAAAGCTATATTTCTATGTGTCATACTTCAGCTACTTCAATGTCAACATTAAGTTAACACACAGTACCAAATTATATCTCTATTTTTGTGTTTAACTGCAAAATGAATTTCTGTTTTGATGAAAGCAAACTTGAAAGCATTAAGATACCATTTTACTTTTACACACATATATATAAACTCAAAAGGTCTGGAAACCAAAGTGAAATTCTACAGTCAGTCAATGGAATTCTCCCCTTCCTTCAGTCAAACCGGGATAACTGGCTGTGGTGACCTGGATGGCAACTGGGGTGGATGCTTATAGCCCAGGGGACTTTGTGACTGTGAGTGTGGTGACTGAAGACCTGTACTGGCTCAGCATTACAGCAGGCCTATTCTTTATTAAGCACTGCTAAACTTCTATTCAAATTGAAATAGGATATGGTGCACCCTTTACTCAAAAGGGGCTCAGGGCAAGAAAAGAGCCTATTGAAAGCCAAAGAGAAGGATTCTGTAAAAAGGACTGAATCAAATACAGACAGACTTAGAAATGCAGAATGAGATGAAAGGAAAACAAATCCTCTGAAAAAAAAAATCCAGAAAGAAAAAGCAATACTCCAGGTATTGTCATAAACCCATGGATGTAGTTCTGCCACTTGGTTTCAGGAAGCCGCGATTTCCTGCACTGCTCAGATGCCTCCTTTACTCCTTTAAGGCAACGTCAAAGGAAAGCAAGGAAATGAGACACATCCCTGTCTGCATCTCCTTATGAAATAGCAATTAGCTACATAAGCATATATGCACATCTACAGGAAAACTGAGGAGGTGACTATGCCAAGTGTGTTGTGGTAAAATAAGTTTATTTGCTTATGTTATGTAAGGGGAAAACAGAGAAACTGAAACAGCACAGCTGATGGGATTGCATTAACAGGCACACTCATGGAACATTCTGAAGATTTCATCATCACTTGAAGTCCACAGCATTTGGAGCAGCCTTTGTGGTGTGTCTGCTCTTTGCCTTGCTTCTTAGCCTTCATCAGACTCCTTGTGAATAAACGTAAGTTGCCACCATTTCTATTTGCCTAGCGTTTAATATTTATTACCGCTTTGCACAAGTCAAAGGGACTCAACAAACTGCATAACAATGAGAAATAACTTCATTTTTACTGAAGTGCCTTTTCCAAAATGTCCTTTCTATCGGTTTTATGAAGGATAGTTACTTAATTTTATAATACAGAGGCATTTTCTGCCCTAATTGTAAAGTAATTACTTTCTTTACTATAAACTGTAACTCAGATTATTGTACTTCCAAGAAAATATCTGGTTACACTTATTGCTTCTTACTTTTCAGTGAATCACTGACTACAGTGAGTGTCTGTTTATTCTCCATTGCAGAATGTTGTAATGCTGAGGTCAGAGCACTGACCTTAGAAGTGAAAACCAATGATCTTGGAAATCTGCCTTGCATAAATCACAGACACTTGATTCATTTTTTCCATTTTGCAGTATTCTTTTCTTTTGAGGCTTACTTAAGTTTCCCACTCCAGATACTCCATGAAAATGGGGCTAAATTAACAATTTCTGACAATAAATGTGTATTATGAAGAAGAAAGCAACCAAGTTCAAGTAAGTGTGAAACTGAAAGCTAGAAGTAATTAAAACACAGCATCGTAATTGCTGCTGTACTGCTACTCTTGGATTACTGACTGTATCATCTATGCTTTAAATCAGGGTAATGCAAAAGGAAGGTTGCAAAGTTCAGCTTTCCAAAGTTGTTAAATCTATTGTGCATCTACACAGAGCAGAGATAAGTTGCAGCAGCATCCTTGGCTTCAATCAGCATGCAGTGATCCTGACACCTTATTGCTGCTGTGTTGGCACATGTGCCCTCTGTGCATGTAGGCAGAGGCTCTGAGGACACAACTAGTATTCATGCAGGAGCACATGTGGAGAGCACTGGAACAAACCGGAGGTGCCAGAAGTAAAATATCACTAAGATTCCAAATGCAAGTGTGTTTCCCTGGGGATTGCAAAGGGCATACATTTCTGGTCACATCTTCAAAGCATGGAGGCACTGTAGCTCACAAAAAACAGCTGGAAAAATTTACTTGAGATGGCTAAAACAATGTGTTTTCTCCTAACCTTGTTCTTGGAAACAGCTGAGTCGTTTTTGCTGACACTTTCCAGAAATCCAGCCTGAAGCAGACTCTCAGCATGGGAAATTTCAGTGAAAACTGTGCGAGTTTGGCAAAGTCATGAGCAACTAAAACAGGGTCTTACAAAAGCAAGCAATGAAAGACACTGGCTGCAGGAATTACTGTCAGCAACAGCACCTTTTTCATGCTTGAAGACACAAACATCAATTTTAAATTTAAGACTTGGAGAATAGGAAGAAGGTGGCAAAAATTGAAACAAACATCTTAGCTTTGGGGGTGAAAAGACTGCTTTTGTCAGCCCAAAGAAGATACCGTGTCCCTAAACTAATGTTTCTATGCAGAGTCTGGTACAGAGGCTGGGAACTCATTAGCATCTGTTCTATTACTTTAACCTTCTGAAAATGACTTCATTATCACCAGGCTGAGTATTGATACTCTGCATGGCACAGCATGACTCTCAAGATAGCCGGTCTCTGCCAGAACAACTGAAAACAGGGGTTTCCCCAAAGTTCTCTGGTTAATCATCAATATTCTTCCTTTTTCCTTTAACCAGCTGACTGAAAATGTTAGAGTTTAATCACACACAAGCATTTTCCCCTTCCCTTTCCAGACACAATTAATAATAGCCCAATCCACTGGAGTTTTTCCATGAGGAGAACTGGATTGGATCCAGTCTGAAATGGTTTGGCCAAGAGCAGAAGACCTTGCAGAAAACAGAGACAGTGGTGAAGGACTGAAACAGCAATCCTAAACAGCAATCTGAAATGGCACGGCCAGCTTTTTGTAGCTGATTATCTTTCACAATAGAACTTATTTCAATTATGCTTCATTAGTAACATGTAGTAAGAGAAGCACTGCAAAAGCAGAAACAGAAATGTTGCTAATAGCATACGCTTGTATTAAAGCAGTACTTAACTAAGATCAGCTGCACACATTCAGTGAGAGAAAACTGCCGGCCACTCAGCAAAGAAGGTAAGTGCAGATCAGAGGATTATGTTCCTTTCCAGAAATGGATGGATAGGAAAAACTGGGGACAAGGCTGTGCGAACAGTGGGGCAGGCCTTAAGTGCCAGTCCAGATCCTAGGATACAAAATGCACCATTCCCACTTCTCAGACCTTCTCTCTACCTTAAACAGAGTCTCAATCCCGTCTCCTTTTATTATAATCACATAGCAAAAGCACTGCTAGTGCCTGAGAAATTAGAGGCACTAGCCCTTACCCTCTTCATCTCATCCTGTACTCCATAATAAAAAGGCTTCAGAGCAACCTTCCTGCGACCGCCGGCTGTCCCAGCTACACGCATGCAGGGCAGTGGGTCACGGAACAACTTCACTGGCTTCCATGTAGGGATTTCCAGAGTGTCTGTCTTAAGCAGGAGCTAATCCAAACGTCCATAAAATAAACACTTAGAAGCTGCCAATCACTATGGCTACGCTAATCGGAACTAACTCCCTACACCTCTGCTGCTTATTAAAAATGAGCCCTGCTTGTGGGAACAGCTGACTGACAGCAGAGTTACACACCGGTTCCTGAAAGTTGCCTGATCTTCTGCATGCACCCATGGGAGAGAGCGCTCGGATGGGGACATTCTGACAGAGCACCCAGCCCTGACATGCATGAGAGAAGATGCGGGGCAAAGCGATCCGACAGAACTGCTCAGTGGTGGCCTGGGTGCACAGCCACCAGGCTGGGGACGTTCTGTCCCGGGCTCAGCACAAAACTTGGGGTTTCACTGAAATTTGAGAGCCGTTCCATGAAAACTTTCTGTACAGCAATGAATGCAGTAAGTTAACGGGCTGAAATCTGGCAGAGGGCCAAAGCTCTAATGCATGCCATATGTTTGATTGTTTTTGCCAAGCATTTCCAGTCCCTCAAAACCATGATTATAATCAAAACCAAGGCGATTCCCTGCACAACCACCCCCCACCTTGAGCTCGTATTTAACACTTCCTGTGCTCCAACCAATCTGAATATCCCCCTTAGCTTTGGAATTTGCTTGGCCTTGTTCTCTAGCACAATCAAAACCTTATGGTTGTGTTGAGCATCTAGAGACCCACATACAGGACTGAATTCTGTCCTTCAGCAGCATTTTGGTATTGCTTTTTTGGTCAAGAGCACTCCAATAAAACATTAACAACAGAGGAAGAAAGGCAGAGACACTGTGTAAAAAATAACGATGTATCACAGATTGTTCTGGAAGGAGGACATTTTAAATGCCACTTTCTTTCAGCTCATCACCAAATTTTCATGTCAGTATCAGAATTGCATGATGAAGATAGGAACTGGTAGAAACATCACTTAACACTTAGTAAGAGCATCCCACCTCCTAACTGTGGAAAAACAAATAATTTCCCAGTGTACAACAAATCCCAAAATAGAAAAGAGTAATAAAAACTTAAGCAACACTTCACATCTTCTAATCCTACTGACAGGCAAACATCCTCAGGTGGTAAATAATGCCAAATGGCACACAGGCATTGACACCTCCTACTTCTTATACATAAGTAGAGGAACTTTGGAACTGTTCCAGAACTTAATTTTTAACTACCAGAATTGCTGTAAAATATATTTGTGGCTATTTACAATATGGCTACATTATAGTGCTGCTATAGTGTAAAAAGTGATTTAACAGGCATATATGTAACATAATTATATAAATATTTACCAGTCTGTGAATACACTTTAGAGCCCACCAACTTGCAGAAGATGAAGAACAAGCTTTTCTTCCTCAATTTCCTATGAGGATGTATTTTCAAAACAAGCTAATTACTGAGCTTTAGAAGAATACTATCAACACCTAAATCTACTGTGTAATATCATGTACAGGACATCTGGATGCATAGAAAACATTCTGATAGGCAGACTGCTTATTTAGCCTCATCAGATGAAAACTCAAGTAGAATAAGCAGCACGTGGAGCTGCACTGCCACGGCTGGCACTGGGATCAGCTTTACACAGCTGCTGCGCCAGTCCTGCAGGTGCATGGATCTCCATGCAGCACCATTTTGTGTATTTATGTGTGAGATTTCAAATGTGATTGCAGTGCAAAATGACAAAGTCTCAGCCCTAAGTCAGTGAAGTATCAGTGAGGTGAGACCTGATGGAAGGTGTTGGTACAAATATGCAGCGGCCTGCAAGTAGTAACTTACCCTGTTCTGGGACAGTGGTGCATAGGAGACTGGAAAATTGAAGCATTTGGCAATAAAGCCACACACCAATAAGCCATTCTCCTCTCTGCACAGAATGTATTTGATCTCTTGCTACCTGCAGGATCCCTGCAACATTCCTGTATTTCCACAGGGCTTAGAATCAGCCCAATGAGTAGCATGGAGCTCAAGGGACAGATGGAGGACAAAGGACATGGAGGACATAAATGAATATGTTGCAGGATAAAATAATGCAGTGATCAGATCTAGCTAGGAACTGACTTCTTCATCTGAAACCATTCTTCCACAGAACAAAAATACAATGTAATGACAGTAACAGCCACTCTTGCCTGGCAAGGAACATTTGCATCTTCAGTAGTGACACATACAGTGAAAAGTGTTGCACTTGACTGCCTTGAAATTCCCACTTTTCTTTTGCTGGAACCAGGGGCTGATGGTCAGGAACGGCCCAGGCTGTCCCTGCAGGAATGCAGGGGTGGCTGCAGGCAGCTCTTTGTATCCACTGCATGGAGATGAGGTGCCATACAGCACTGCTCCCTTTAAAACATGACTGCTCCTGCCCTCAGGTTATCCTACCTGTTTAGGTGATTAGGTTTTCCTGTTTTTCTCTTTTTCTGTATAGCTGCAGGGCAAGGGGAGACAATGAAGCTATCTGCACGAATAGTGTTACCAGATGTGCTAGTAAACAAGCGGAAAAATACTTATTTTTTGGGAGCATATTCCCTGAGTTATCACACACAGTAACTGCAGGCGGTACTGGCTTAGGAAGGCACCTCTTTCCCTGCCCAACACCTCCCGCAGCACACAGCCTCACAAGGCCTGGGAGCAGTGTGCTGAGCGTGAGGCCAGCCATGCCTGCACTCGCCTCCAGCCAAGGCCCGGCCGGCAGCACGCCTAACCCTGAAGCTGGAGCCAAGGGGCAGTGAGGCAGACACTGTGATGGGCAAAGCCGCCGTGTCACCTCCTCCAGCAGCCCTGCTCCTGATTCACCAGCCTCGCCCTGCAGGGTGGCCCCCACCTTCCTGTCCTGACCAGCCTGACAGAAGGGCCGGGCACCCAGGTGTAGGTCATGATTCAACCCTGACATGAAAGGTGGCCATACCTTTCTTCTCCCCTGTAAATGGAACAAAGTCTTCCCTGTCCTTGTGCTCAAGCGCTTGCTTCTCCAAGTATGAAAGCAGGCGTTCTCTGTCGAAGGGGCCCGTGGCAGGCTTGGTGGTCTGGTCCTTCTGCCGAAATCCAGCTGGAAGCAAGGCGTTCTGTGAAGGCATGTGGAAGGGAAGGTGGCACGTAAAGGAGGAGATGCAATTTCAAACAGTTTCCCAAGTTATTCAATCTTTTTTTTTTTAAGTGGAATTTATTTGCATGTTTCTTCATATAGTGCTCCCTGAGGACAGCAGTAACACACGTTACCTAAATGTAACCAATAAAACCAGGGTGTCTTCCAGCTTCTTGTTCGTAACACCTCTTACTATCTTAATTAACTACATCTACAACCATAACACGAAAGAACAGAGCAAAATCAGAGCATTTTCTGTTACACATACACATACATAGAGTTTACAACCCAGGTAAACATAGCAGATAAGCTTCCTCTGCATTTTCTTCCTTCTATTTACTTGTTTCTCCTCCCAATTTTTTCTTTCCCTCTCTTCATTTTTTCCAAAACTCTCTTCAAGCTAATGCAGATCTCTCTTGAACTTCAGAAATTAATGGAATGCACAGAAAGTAACTAGTGAATGATGTGGATGTCAGCTATTCAGAGCACGCAAGAAGCAAGTACAGAAAGCCCCACTTAAACATGTAGCTGCGTGACCTTGTGATTGTCTGTGCCTCCTGTAACATAGAAGATGCACAAAGCTCTCACATTTCTGCCCAGAAAACCCCAGAAAGGAATACATGGACATGGTGGTGCATATCAGCAAAGCCAATGTGTTGAAGATGCCCTTGGAGTAGCGCAGGAACATTTCACTGCTGGCCAGAACATGCACTGCAAAGCTGATCCGTGGCAAACAGCCATCAGATTCGGAGCATACCCACTGAACTCCAGACACTAGACATTTCATCTCTGCTTGCACAAACATGCCCAGATTGCTGCAAAATTACAGCACATGCAGCTTGGCTACAACTGCAGAGTGGGTTTAAGATCTTCTGTCTGTATCTGAGATGCCAGATATACTTGAAAATAACAGAAAATGCAATATATGTGTGGTAAGTGGCAGTAAGGAGGGTCAGAACAGTAGAGCCCAGTCTTAAATTTCCAGGTAAATTTGTGTAATAAATCTACGGACTATCTGTTGTTTTCTTTCCAGTTATTTTTGTCTTCAGAGCGAGTGGGTTTTATCTGTCAGTTTACTGGCCAATTTCCAAATTCCTATACCACTTTGGAAGGTTTGGGGGTAGGAACAACCAGAATTCCCAGCAAGAAGGTTTGTGCCTGTAGGTTTGTAGGACTGGTGGTACTCAGGCCAGAGATCTTTAAACTCGTGAGGCTGCCTTCAAGTATCCAAATTATCCTTATTCGCTGGAAAATGACAGCTCTGTTGCTGAATTTTACTCTCCTTAATCATGCCCAAATATACTCTCTTCTGCTAAATATATCTGTGATGAATGACACAGACAACAGATTTCTGAAGTTCAAAAGATGTGATCTTCACAAACACCCATTCTGTTTGTTTCGTTTTTGCTCTGTGCTCAGAAATAGCAGCCATAAAGCACTTGTCGGTACGCAGCAGTGTGCAAATGTGATTAAAGATTTAGGTTGCAGACAAGCTTGTGTCTAACAGATAAAGAAAGAGCACAGTGACTCCTATAAAAGCAAGGAGCACATCACAGCGGGAATGAAACCAGCATGTCCTTAGCAGAGCTGCTCCTCCTTCCGAGTGCACTGCCCCTCCCATGACAGGCCACAGACACAGAATGCTGCAGTGTGCAGAATTTATAATGAACAGCTCCCAACTGTGAGCCCCTGGCCCCACTACTAACCTCAGGATCAAGGTCATCGAGAACATGCTCCAGCTGCTTCAGTTCATCCTCTGAGAGTTTGCTGAGTATTTCATCTTCATTGATATTCTTATATTTCTCCAGCTCTTTCCGGAAAGGCAGAGACATGGCTCCTGCTGCACTGCTCAGCTGCTTCCCTTCCAGTTTCCAACCATGCAGGACTACGGAGCTCCTCGCGGTTTCACTCCCTGTTAACAATGAAGCATTATGAGCATCTCGGTTTAGCTGCTGCAGCCCTGAAGAGCCCGCATGCTGAGAGCCACATTTACAGTTTATTAAGGAAAACAAAGCAGCACGATGCTCTGGCTCAGCTGTAGGAGTGGGATGTGCTGAGGCTGTGCAGCCCTACCCGAGGGATGGCAAGGGACCAGATGGCACTTGGGAGCCTCACAGGTGCAGTGGCAGAGACAAGCTATGAGACCTATGTAAGAAAAAACATTGGGAACTTATCCCTTCCACAGAGATTAATCTGTTTTCTTTCATGTGCTCAGAAACAGCAGTATCTGCTGTTCTTTTGGCCAGAGGAGTGAAAAGAATCAGAGGAAAGCCACAGCCATAGTAAGCAGCCCAGCTCTGACACAGAAGAAACAAAACGTTACACCTTGAGGTATTTTATCTTACTTCAACGTTGCCGAAGGCTAAAGGCTTACCCATATCATCTCAGCTGGCTTTCCAACATTTTGATTACCTAAGCAGCTTTAGACTACTCTGGTTTGCAGGGCTATTTCAGAAACAGCTGTTTGGCTACAAACAGTAGCGCTTCTGATCAAAATAAGTTTTGCAGGGGGGATGTGTTACTCGGAGCTCAAGAGATCATTTGCCATTCACATGGGCACAACAATTAGTCATTGTCACGTACTTTGTCATATGACTAAGAACTCTTTTTTTATTCACTGTTTTTTTTCCTCCTCAGACGCAATTTGAGAGCTAGAATCTGCTGTGAGTGGATGGAGTGAAAGGGAATTAATGCACGATCAGACACAGCATCAGCTGCAGAGTTTAAATGGGATCCAGGCCTTCCCAAGCACGCCCTGTTCCCTACCTCCACACAAAGCTCTCTGGATTACCTACAGCCAGCGGTGGGGTTTGGCAGCTGAGTTTTGCATGCACAGATTTAAGTTAGGGTTGATGGGGCAAGCAGCCCGCTGGCACTACACGTGGCTGATCTTTCAACCAGAACGTCCTTCGGCCAGGTCCTCAGCTGTCCTACACCAACAAAATCCATGCAGGTTGCGTCACTCTTCACGTGGGCTGGAAACTTGGGCTTTACTTTTCTTTTATTCAGCATCTACATGAAAATGTTGCATTTACTCAGACTTTCTATTAAAATATTAAATATTAAAAGACACCTCCTTTTGCTATTTATCTGAAAACAGCAGACTATAGAGAGGGAAGAGAAAAATGAGCACTATTTCAAATTAGACAAATCTGGAATCACAAGCCTGCCCTTGAAGTGCTCAAACACATTCCAAGGAAAAGCGTTATTTTCCCCATAGAGCCTCATTCTGTTAAATTGCGAGTCTGCTTCTGGAAGCTACTCAGCAAGAGATGTTTCACAAAGTTAGAGGAGCTATGAAAAATTCTTGCATTATCCAAATTCTATTGTATGGGAGCTATGTTTGGGCAAAAAAGAACAACAAAGCAACAGCTAATGTTTTAAAAAAGCATTTTTTGTTAAAATGAGAAGTATATTTTTTAAACTGTGAAAACAAATTGAGGAGCAGTACAGCAGTGCTAAGGGATCAGGTGCCTTCTCAAAGTTCCTTTGGATAAACTCATTAAACACACAGCATTTCAGCTTGGCACTCATTAACAGGGCTGAAAACATTTCTTTGAGGGGATTAGAGCTTCTTAAAACTCTATTTAATGGTTTAAATGTTTCTTTCATTACAGTTAAATCGCAACCCTGGGAAAGACAGACACATAATCCCAAGGACAGGTTTGCCAGGTACCGCTGGAAAAGCAGCAGGTGAGAGCACAGCACGGCCTGCCCTGCCTGGCCCATCACTGCTTCCCAGGGAGAGCATCTCCCAGTGGCTTTACCACTATCAGCAGAACCATGGATGTAAGGGCTGCCCTGAAAAAGGTTGTGAAGTTGAAGCCAGGTGCCAATGGATAATTACTGCAGAGTCAGGTTTGTTTTGGAGATGTTTCTGATTTCCTTGTGAACTATTTAAGGGCTTAGTCATAAAGGGCAGCGTGCCATGAGGCAATTTTCAACATACCAGTCTCACTTCTGTCATGGCATGAAGCACTACTGGATAACCCACGTTAGTGTTAGTAGTGCATGGAAGAACTTGAAATTATGTTTTTCTTGTGTGTGTGTGTTTATGACAGAAATTCCCTTGATATTTTCCCTTTCTCAACTGCATCTTACTCTTTAGTGACTGAATAAAAAGCAAAGGAACTGCTAAGGAGGATTATTTGCCCACAGTCCCTGCAGGCAGTAAAGCTCTCCTGCAGCTTGCCACTCACATGAGGAGCCCTGCTGAACTGCCAGCCTTCACATTCAGCCTCTGGGCTCACTCTCAATCTTTCACCACAATCACATTATCAGGAACCAAGGGAACGAGATGAATCTAATAATTCAGCATCGATCAGTCTGGAAAGGAAATGCTGAAGTCCTGAGTTCACACGCCCTGGAAATGGCGCTGTAATGTGATGACTGCTATCTGCACCTTCCTAATTGGATTCCATTCTCTTAATTTTGTGTATGTAAACAGGGCCAAATGCTGTCTGTGCTGCTTAGTGCGGTTTGACTTTGTGAGTGTACACATACTGTTTACTTTTTACAGATGATATCCACTTGGGTTGCTTTGTTATGGTTACTGTAGGAAATAAACATACCGAAAACTGAGGAAAAGCAAACATAACCAGCAGCAGCTCCTAGCTCCCTTATCTGCAGCACGCAAGGGCAGATCAGGTGTCAAAGGGAGGAGTTCCATCCAGCTGCAGAGGCACCGTGCTGCTCAGCATGGCCTTGCGTCAGGGACACGGAGGAAAGAAGAATGAGGGTTCGTAGCTAAGACTGCTCAAACTTACAGGGAAGAGTGAACACCGAGAATAAGGAATAGAAGAACACAAATTCTATTTGTTTTCCCACTTAGTTTCAGTACTGAGGAAGTACATGAGCTCAAAGACCCATTGCTAAGCTGCAAGGCGTGCCATGCTGCTAGAAGCCCAGCAGTCCCATTTGTGCCATCAGGACAGAGCAGAGCTGTATGGAGCAGTGCTTCTGCTAACTGTGCTACTTGTAGAGCTTTGTGGAGCATGGATGTTTCACAGTGAGCTTCAAAGTCTCCATGGCTGTCATTTTGCCTTTGATTTCTTCTAAGGAAAGAAATACTTATTTCTGTTTAATCTGGGGCAGCTTTTTCACCATTTGCTATCAATGTGAGGATTCAAAACATATTTTCAAAGACAAAAGAGGTGTCATTGCTCAGTCTGCATAAAATCACGACAGCTGTACGTGGCCAACGCTGCGGTAACTCCTATATTTTCTTGTGCTATGTAAGTAGTTTTTTATTACAACCTTTATGTGCTACTGAAAGGTTTTGTACGGTAGGTAGGCTATAGGTTCTGCAGACACTGCAGTATTGCCAAAATTTTCCACTGCTGATACTGCTGCTTCATTCTGAGATGGAATCAGTCCTCTGCTAAGTTACAGTCTGATGTCAGTGGTCCACTGTCCTGGAGAAGTGTTGGAACAACTTGGCCTCCAGAACGAGCAGCTACAAACAGTAACAGGCTGTACACCTAGAAAACCATCATGCCTCCAAAGCACTAGAGAGATGAGAATATTGTGATCCAATTGTGAGCTCCTTGTTTGTGATAATGCATACAAGCTAAGAATGAAGTTGCATGGCAGTCTGCACTTATTAACTAGAGATGTACCAAATGGGAAATAATCTTATAGAGTTCTTTGCATTTTTATAGGAAAAAAAATCTTTTTCTAAAAATCAAATTTAAGAAATTGCTCCAAAGTGATCAAGAATTGCAAATCACAGCAACTGTTATTTATAAAGGAAATCCTGATGTACAGTCTCTTCTGAACTTTCTTCACATAGACAGTGATGGCTATTTACATTCCAAAAAACAGCCCAGGAACTGATCTGTAAATGTGGGAATGTTCTTCACTTTCTTTCATCTCAAGTAGCTAAGCACAAACGTGAGGAACGGGCGGAATAAATCCCGAGTTAAACTGATACTGGACCAAATAAATAGGATTGGGGCCATTATGATTAAGAGCGGTGTTTGTGCCACACAAGCAGATGCTGTGAGATTCAGGTGATTGTTTTGCACCAGCCCAGAAGCACTGCCTTGAATCCAGCTCCACGCTGATGACCTCTCTACTGTCCAGAAGCTGCTATGAAAAATAAGGCTAGGCTGTTGCAAGCTGACATTTTAACACATACATATTTTAAGGAATACTCTGCTGCTTGACATACAGCTAAAGTTCTTTTAATTTCTGTATGTAAACATATAAAGTAAGAGCAATATGTGCTTTCCAACCATGAGCAAAAGGAAGATGCATACTTGAAGCTCGTGTTTTGTGTTACATTTCCTTCTGGTTTAGAACAAGGAGGTTCTGGAATCTCTGAAGATGTAGAAAGGATGCATTAGGTCCAGTGCAGCACAGAAGTACGGTGGTATTACACCGTAGCATGCGTAGGGAAGCATTATAAGACTGACTTCTCTGTGTGTGTGACGAAAATAGTATCAGCTAGAGGTACTGATGTAGGTAAGAAGCACCAGGCAGCACTGAGGCCAAGGCTGGCCTGGGCAGTGCTTAAGTTGCCAGACCTCCTCTAGTTTGCCATCCTTTGTCACACTTCAGCAAAGAATCCCCAAAAGTACTTATTTAAAACAACTTTCAAATGAAGCAGGTATCTCTGTGCTGTTGTACAGTAATTGAGTTCTGTTTGTGACTACAGTTTATTAGAAATGCCCTCAGCTTCACTTGCTGCAGAAAGAAATCCTCACACACCTGTCTTCACCACCTGGAAATACTTGGAGGTGAATGGCTGAGCTGGCCGGCTGAGGCATTGTGCCTTTCACCGACTGACACCAAGCTCTAAGCAGGCACTACAAATGTCCTAGATGCCTAACCAAGGGCTGCAAAAGGGATTTGTTTGTTTCCATAAGGTATTGCTGCTGTCTACCAGCACAGCTTCTAGTTTTGCACATTCTGGTCTATAAAGCAGCGTTTTCCTTTCATCCTAATTTATTACAATACTAACAATCCAACAGATCAGATACCCGTCTGATTACTCAAGTTGCCACCAAACACACATTGCTAGCAGTGTGTTAGCAAGGATATATTTCATCTAAAAAATGATGTGTGGTTTCTGGTTTTATGTTTGGCAAATTATCTCATTACATTTCCATTTGTATGATTAAAACCTGTTTGGCAGAAAATGTCACTTTATGTAAATGCTTTTTAACCCCAGGGCTAATCTAGAGTTAGTTCACATCATGTTCCTAGCAACTGCTCTAGTCACATAGAGAGACCAGTAAATAATTAACAATTATGATGTCCTAATATCAGTGTAGGTTTGAAGCTTTAGGAGGATCGGGCAGTGATCAGATACTCCATTTCATAACTGGATGAGCCTTTCTCACCACTGATCACTCTTAGAGGTTAAGTTACAGTTAGCTCCTTTACTGAGAGACCGACAACCAAACAAAATGCAAGACATCGATTCATTTCAATTGGAGTTTGGCCGTGCCCTTTATAAGTAAATAACCATCATGTAAATTGCAAAATTATCCATCTGACTGTACCATCATAATTGAAGATATAAAGAGAAGCAGTCCTTTTGATTCAGACAACATGAGAGTGTTTTCATTGGCAATAAAAGGAAGACGAAACATTAATGCTTCTCCCCCTTAAATACAGAATAAAGTTACATGGTAAATAATTTCTGATTCTTTCCAAAATAACATTAATAGTACTACTCGTAAGTGTTCAAAACAGGAAAGCAAGTCCTGGGAAGGAACTAGTTTTCTTTACAATGGTTGATGACTTTATAACCTATTTCTGGATGAAATTATATTTTAGATCATAACCACCAGAAATGTTTCCATACCAAAAAACATAAGTAATTAGGCATTGACCATACGATAGTCCATAGCCCACCAACCATAACCAGCGAACCACAAATTGCTCATTTCCTACCTACAGAAAGAGAATGACCAAACAAACCTAACCGTCCCTGCCAGCAGTGGGATTGCTGTTAAGGTGTTCAGGCACGCCTGTGATGTGTCAGGTGTAAGAAATGGGAAAGAATACAGAGACCTGTCCCCCTGTCGTGTCTCCCGCAGGAAGATTCTCTGCCATGGTCTTAGAGATGTAAAGCTTTGGTTAAAAAATAACAAAGCAAACATCTATTTCTGCTCGCTGCGACTGGTGACTCTGCAGAACTGGAATGTAGGCTTCTTGCATCTTTAGAACTGGAGAACTTATTTAGCAAATCCATGCAGGGTGGTACCTGAGGCTGCACCACTGCTTGGACTGAACGATGGCCACAGCCAGCAGCAGCCAAATGGATGGCACAGAGCAGAACTCTTCCCTCGGCAGGCACTGCACCCTGCAGTGTGTGACCGGAACAAACCCACGGGAAAACGCTGTAACTTCACACCTTACTGTCCTCACATAACTCTTTTATAATATCATAATATTAGTGAGCTTTTCTACAATTATAAACACGAAATATTTACTGTCTGAAACCAAGGGTGGTGTAAAACACGAGCCTGAAATCCTGCAGAGCAAAGTCTTCTCATACAGATGGACTATGAAACAGCAGCCCCACCCAAAGGCTCACAGCTCCTCTGTGACCTTTGGCTGTGATGTGCACAGAAGCACCTCTCTGCTGAGCTGCACCTGGCTGCTGCCCAGCACCACTGCGCTAAGATTCAAGGTGGAGGATGGAGGCTATCAGTGGTGATGCTGGTCGGTGTCCTGTGCAAATGGGTAAGAACCTACTGCAGAGCAACTGGAGGAAAGTGGCATCATTCTGATGATACTTTAACCTCATTCGATAGCTATCAGACTCTGCAGGTTTGATTCTGCAAAGCACGTGTTGGGGTTGAGAATTATCCCCAGAAAAAAAGCAAATTAAGAAGGATTTTAAAAGGAAGTTTACAGGTTCGTGTAGCATTACATATAGATGACCAAATTCCACTGTTAAACAGAAAGCAGGGCTACACTGGTGTGTTCCATTCCACAACCTGACGTGTGAGCACCATGGCTAAAGGACACTGCCTGATCCCTCTTAATGCAAAACCCTGCAGAGCTGCCACAGCCTCAGCCCAAAGGATACCCAACCATGGAAAACAGCAGGCCAGGACATTCAGTAACTTAGGAATGTTACAGAAAACCCCAGAGCTGATCAGTAACAGCAGGAATGCATAAACACTGCTTGCCAGAAGTAGTAAAGCAGAGGAAATAAACAATAATAATTTGGGAAGGGGAGTTATGCAACAAGAGAGCAAAGTGCACCATTCTGAACAAAATGATCTAGATTGTGAAGATGAGGGATGCTACTGGCTGAGTTCAGGCAAACCCAACCAAGCTAGATGAATGGGAGAAAGGGTAGGCAGGGAATGTGGGTCAGCAAATGGCTCACAGAACCTCATTCATCCTTCATCTAATGGTAAAAGTCTAAATATCTCTGTATTTTGTGGAAGTTCACCTAGGGGCCATACAGCACTGCAGCAGAATCTATTAGTGAGCAAAGGAGCTCAGAATAATGCCACAAAGATGATAATGGCATTAGAATACATACACAGGAACTCCCTACAGCCCTGGATTTGAGTTCATGTCTCCCTCACAAGGATTGCAGGGGGCGATGCCTGCAATATTAGGCCAGTTGGTCCCAGGTGTTCTTTCCCATGACACGTTCTTAGCTCCGGGCAGAACAGAGGTTCAAGGGCAACTTCTGAGAATAATCAGCTAAAGAAAAGCTTTTGTATGATGAGATATTGGAAAGTCCGGATCTATTTACATCAAACACACAACACAACACCTTGCTGAAGCCTTCCTCTACCAAACGCTATTGGAAGATTTACAGATTTACAGTCTACTATTCAAGGCAGAAAAATAGGATCCATCCCAATTATTATTTGATGTTTTATACTGTTGCATTTCTGGGTTTGTTTCATCACTAATGATGTTGCAATGTTTTTTCCTAAGTTTGTTGTTCCTAACAACACACAGTCACACAAGTCACCATTTTCATTCATTTTTCACTGCTGGACTCATCACTTATATCTCTCAATGGTCGACCATAGATTTTCCCCCGGCAACAGGGATTCCCTCAAAGCTTCCATCAAACTAAAAAACCCTAAACTAGCAGATCATTTTATCATCAGAAGATGATCAAGAAAAGTATTTGTGATACCTTGAGGACACATTTTGCTCACCGAGAGCTTGGCAGTGTTAGCAGATGAGCATCTTGCTCCTCAGCCCGGTGCTGGCACGTTTATTCCGGGCTGCTCTGCCGCACTGGAGCATAACGCACCGCCTTTCTCCCGCTGCTTTTCTGCCATACAAATACATCGTGCCCCCCGCTCACTTTCCTTTACAAAAATACCTTCCTATCTTCACATTTCATCGCATCGATCCATCCCGGCTTCATCATTTAGCGCCCGGCATAAAGGATGTGAGCGCACCGAAATAAACACATATGCATCACCTCATAAAACGCTCTGCAATACATCCACGGCTCCAAACAGACTCAATCCGAGCGGACGGGGCTCGGCCCCGCACCAGGCTCTCCTCACCCCCCGCCGCCCGGCCCCGCCCGGGCCCCGCGCTGGGGCAGCCGCACCCCGACCGGTGATGCTCCGCCGGCCTCCCCGCTCCGCCCCACCTCGCACCGCATCCGCACCCGCACCGCCCCACCCCGCACCGCGCCGAGCCGCCGCCCGCCGCCGCCTTACCCCGCCTTACCCCGCCGCGCCGCCGCCTGCGCCCCTCCGCGCCCCGAGCCCGGCGGCGGCAGGTGGGTGCCCGGCGCGGCGGCTGCGCAGCGCGGCTCCGGCCCTGCCGGGCACGCTGGGACTCGTAGTCCGGCCGCCCGCAGCCCGCAGCATCGCCGCCCGCAGCCCCCGGGTATCCGAATGCCTGCCCTGTCCGGTGAAGGCCGACGGAACCCACGTCCAGAGCGCGGTTATCGCCCCTCACCTTTGGCTTGTTGTCATGAGAGCGCAGGGGGAATGAGAAGAGATCATTTGGATGCTTTTCCGCTCTTCTTTTCATTTGTTTTGACAATTTAATTTGTCTGGGCTTTGATACCATGCCAGTGTTAACTAGGGGTTGAGTTTGTGCATAATCATACAATCATAGCATGGCTTGGGTTGGAGGGGACCTTAAAGATCACTGAGCTCCAGCCCCCTCTGCGTGCTGGGTGCCCCCCAGCTCTGCTGCCCAGAGCCCACTCAGCCTGGCCTCGAGCACCCCCAGGGATGGGGCACCCACAGCTCTGTGCCCAGGCCTCACCGCCCCCTGAGTGAAGATTTCCCTTCTAACATCTAACCTACATCTCCCCTCTTTCAGTTTAAAGCCATTCCCCCTTGTCCTATCACTGTTAAACCATGTTAAAAGTCAGTCCTGCTGATAAGCTCCCTTCACAATATGTAACAGAGTTTGAATGCAGTCCCTGCAATCAGTCTGTCCACATCCAAATTAACCACACTGCCTTCACAGGACAATGCGCTTCAGCCAAAGAGCTGAGCACCAAGCAATGAGTCACCAGCAGCAGAAAAACTGTTCCTGTGATTAAAACGTCTTTAAGTTTCATGATGTGTTGGCAAGAAAATGAGACATTCCCTTGTGAGGGAGCTGAATTTTCCTATGAAAAGCCATTTGGTTTGGGTGGAAGCTCCACTGCAAACATGGTCCAGTCCAGTATTGAGACAGGGAGATGCGGACTCTATTGTGAATGTGGATTAAAACACCTTTTGGGTTTTCTCCAGTCTGTAGGACCAGGGCTTGAATGAGTTACTCAACTTGTTATTACACAAATATTGTAAAGCGAAACGTGTGATATCAACACAGAACAAAAGTTCACTTTGGGGTGTTTGTTTTTTTGATAAACTTCTGCAAGTTTTGTACTCAGATTTTCCTGTCACGCCTTAAAATGTATTTGAATTGATACTCAGCTTCAGTGAATGGGAAGAGCCCCTCCCATGCCTCCCTTTCCTTTAGCGTTGTACCTGCTGACAAACTCACTTCCCATGGGTTTCTATAACCTGTAACAATACAGCACCTCCATGGTGTAGGCAGTGCTTGGCTGGAGCCAAAGTTCCACTCATTGCCTGTGCGTTCTTCTCTCTTTCTGCCTTTTATCTCATGCATAAAACTTGCGAGTGAAAATAAGACACACGACCAGTGTTTGTCTAAGAAAACCTACAGGTCCCTGCATGGCTGAGACGTACAGACAAAAATATAAGTTGCAAATACATACATCAAATGTGGATGTACACAGCAGCAGCACACCTACGAGTACAGGAACAACATTCTCCTTCAAACACAGCACACAAAGTAAAACACATCACACCTCAGTCTCATGTACAGAGGATATGTTACAAATTATCATCCATTCTTCCAAAACCATGAAATTAAAATACCCTTTTTACAATAAGGGCAGTGAGGCACTGGCACAGGTTGCCCAGGGATGTGGATGCCCCATCTCTGGAGACACCTGAGGTCAGGCTGGAGGGGCTCCGAGCTCATGATAGAGCTGTAGGTGTCCCTGTTCAGTGCAGGGGAGTTGGGATAGATGGTCTTTAGAGGTTCCCTCCGACTCAAACAATTCTGTGATTCTATTCTATGACAAGATAAAATAATACCATAGTGCTCACATGTCCGAGAGGTGTTATATCCCACAATGGTATCTGCTAAGATACATCTGCATCAAATGACTGTGAATATCCAGACGGACTGCAGGGTGTTTGTTGGAGGGTACAGCCCCAAAGCACTTTTTTTTCCCTGGTACAAATCTTCACACAGCACTTTGCCTCAAGGCCCCAAGCAGCCTGGCTGCTGCCTCCCTGCCAAGCCATCACCCAGTGAGTGCAGTGCTGAGGTTTGATGCTTCTCCAGCACCGAGCTGAATGCCAGCACTTGCATCCATGTAAATCTCTAACTGGAGCATCCAAAAGCAAGCCTTATCTCCCTGGACTATTTGTAGCCAAAATGCGGTCAGTTGTTCTAAATTGTTGTGTTTTGTTGTTTTTTCTTTTAATAAAAAAGCAGAGGGGCTCCTGTGATCTTTTCATCTGTTTTTCTTATAACATGGCTTGTAAGATTTTGCTTAATTAATTCCTGCTTGAACTGGGGTATGTCTTTTAGACAACATCTGCTCCTGATTACTGTGCTGTGCGTGTTCTGATCTCTTCCCTTAAGACCAGCTGTTGATCAAATGCAGTGACCTGTATTTAGAAGCTCTTGGTTCAGGGACTGATCAGCAAGCCTCACACCTTGGGCAAAGGCAGAACTGTACTTGTCTGCATGTAACATTGCTGAGTGATGGCAACACTTCCAGCTGGTGTGGTTCATAAGCCCTGGTGACAGGAGCCCGGTGCTGTGGGCCATGAAGTGCTTGCCAGCAGTACATCAAGTGGGGGTCTACAAGAAAACAGGGAACAGACTCTTTAGCAGAGTTTGTTGTGATAGGACTAGGGGAAATGGTTTCAAACTAAAAGACAGGAGATGTAGATTGGATATAAGGAAAAAGTTTTCTACAATAAGAGTAGTGAGGCACTGGCACAGGTTACTCAGAGAGATGGTGGGTGCCCCATCCCTGGGGACACCCAAGGTCAGGCTGGAAGGGCACTGAGCACCTGATGGAGCTGTAGGTGTCCCTGTTCAGTGCAGGGAAGTTTGATCACAAGGCCTTTCAGACTTCCCTGCACTCAAACCATTCTAATTCTATGAAGTAGTCAGGCTGCGCCCACACTCAGGCTGAGGTTTTCTAACTGCATTGGTTTGACAGACAGTAGGGCTTCCTTGAACTCTTTTACAAGGCAACATATGGCATCACAGAATCACCAAAAGACCTCCAAAATAACTGAATAACACTAACTTAAACTCAACAGTTGTTTCTCCCAAGCTTGATTCCTGTGAGTCCTTCTGTATCCATACGATGCTAGGTACGTGTTTAGATGTGGGCGCTGCACTTGCTATGGCAGTAATGGTAATAATAAATCCCTGTACTTACTGATTTGTGGAACTGCATCTCAAATGGAGTCACTGCTTCCATTGGAAGGAATACCTGGAGGGAACATGATTTCCTCCCTCAGTTTGTTTCAGCCTGTGTTGGGCCATCACAAATTATAAAGGATCGAGGATCCAAGAGTTACAGGACTGAGGGTCCAGGTGCTGCGTTTGTTCATTACGCAGTTTGCTGACTGTATCCTTCCTCTCTACACCCTGCATCAGTTCCCAGGCAGGGAAATACTTCTGTGTCAGGCCAGACATGAGCTCGTGCTTTCCATTCGTACCACACAGGCAGTCAGTAAACACGGTACGATTTAATCAGTTCGGGATTAGGGCCGAGGTGCTGCGTGCCCGCTCCTGCCACGCGCAGCAGAGCCGGTGCTTGGCAGCAGGAAGGGCCGCGCTGGGACCGCACCGGGTCACCTCAGCTCTGCGGCGCTTCCGCCGCGGTCAGGGTCCGCTCGGCGCCGTTTTGCATTGGCTGCACTTCCCTCACCCTCGGCTAACTGAAAGCATGCCTCAGCCTTTGCGGAAGCCATCCTTCTGTTCATCTCCCTGAGCACGTTCCGCCGCCTCGGACGCACGCGCACCGGGCCGCCAGCTCGGGAACCGCCGGCCTTCAGGGACCGAAGCGCTCCCGCCGCGCCGCTCCCAGGCCCGGCCCGCGGCCGCACTACAGTTCCCGTCCCGCCCCGGGGGCGGCGCGCAGGCGCGGGGCGGGGCGGCGCCGAGCGTCGCGGCTGGGAGGCGGCTGTGGGAGCTGAGTGGCCGCCGCCCGCCCGGGTGAGTGGGGAGCGGCCGGGACCGGGACGGAGCGGGGGGTCGGTTGGGCCGTGCGGACAGCGCCGGCGAAAGGGACGCGGGGCGGGGCGGGAGAGGGGCGAGCGGAGCGCTCCGCGCGCGGCCCAGGAACGGGAGCGGCCGGCGCGGCAGCAGCCCCGCTGCCCGCGGAGGGAGGGAGCCGGGCGGTCGGGGCGCGGGTCTGGCCCGCTGCCCTCTGCGGCCCCGAGCGCCGTTCCGTGCATCCCACCTCCGGCGTCGGCGGCCCGCGCCGCTCTCAGCCGCGCCCGCCCGCTCGCTCTCCTCGCGCCCCGGCCCGGCTGGGCGGCTCCCGCCGCTCCTCTCATCCGGGCGGTCCCGGGGCGGCCGTTCGGAGGCCTGGGGGCGCCGCGCCGTGCGCCTCTCGGCCCGGTGCGCTGCGGGCTGCCCCGCTCGGCCGTGCCGTCCGCGAGCTGCGGGGCGGGAGCTCTGCCCGCGGGTCCGGTCAGCTCGCGTCTGTCAACTCGCCGCGCGTCTTCTGCGGCTTACGGAGCGCGTGTTAGCGGCACTCGGTGAGGAAGAACGCTTTTCCGGTGGATGGCGGAGGGGTGCTCGGCGTGGTGCTGACATGAGAGTCTTCCGGTAGCGAGCGCCGTGCTGCTGGGCTTTAAAGCGTTAAATACCATAGATGGGTGCAGAAAGCCAACCTCTGATGCTCGAGGTGAAAGGCAACAGGAAAACAAGCAATGTAACGTGCAAGTGTGAATCCCTCTGTTGTTAAGCTGTGGGCTTATACGTCTTGAAACCTTTTTTTACAAACGTATGAATGTTCCTTCAGACAGCTTGTATAGTTGATTTGTTTCCCTTTAATTGAAGGGTCGGTAGAAGTTTCTCTGAGAGTGAATGTCGTGTGTCAGTGCCTCTGGTGAAGAGAGTCCAGGGGTTGCCGAAAAGCTGCAGTGAGAGGCTCCTGCAGCGGTGGTGCTGCGCTGTGAGCGGGGATCGCCTGGAGCTGAGATTTCTTCTGGAGGAATGTCCACGATAGGTGATAGGTTTGGCCAGCATGTGGCATGTAACAGGCCTCTCTGGAATGCTTCCGAGGTGCTTATCCCTCCATTCTCCTGTCCCTGCCCTCTGTTTGGTTCTTATCGCAACGCCTGCCCTGCAGCCAGTTGGATGAGCAGGTCTGGCGGTGTTCTGCAGGTGGGCATGCTGCCACGGCATCACCTCAGCTCTGTGGTGAGCTGCTGGGCAGGCACCCCTGGTTCCCAGCTGCCAGCGCTGGTATTGCATAGGCCAACAAGGACATGGATCTGCTGCCCTGTAGTGAGTGACAGGTTTTCCCAAGGTGTGCAGGAGTAGGCTGCATTGAGTAGGCCTCTGTTAGCGAGCTTACAGCCTTAATTCCACACAGCTGTGGAACCGGACAGGAGTGCAGAACATAACCATGGATCTTGTGTGCATCCCGAGTGCCCCCTGAGATGGAGCAGGACTGAACAGGAGTGCAGATGGTCTCCAATCTCCTTTGCCGTGGAAATATTTATCCCTCATTGTGCTTTCAGTTATTCAGCGCTGCTCTCTGCTCACCTCTGTCCCCATGTGGCTGTACTGACATGCGTGAACTTGAGAGGGCTCTTTGCTCCATATAGAACTGAGCAAATTGTGTGAGCAGAATGAAGCCTCAGGCTTGTTTATGTAGGAAAATAGCCCAGAACAGCTCTCCTTCACTTCCTGGAGGCACAGCTGCAGGCACAGGCGAGATGCCACCTGCTGGCTCTGTGTCACCCAGCCAGGGGATGTCAGCTGCAGTGCCAGGTCCACCTGCCCTGTGCTGGGTGTGCATGGAGGGCTTGGGGATGTCTGAGAGCCTTCTGGTGTAGTGCTGCCTGGCCACAGTGTTCTCAGGTGTTGCAAACTGTCCTAAAGAGCTTGCTGGAGTGGGAGTGTTTAGTTATAGTCATTTGTCTTCTTGGCTTGGTGCATAAAGATAACTCAAGAGCAAAACATGTTAATCAGTAGTTAATGTGTAGTTTTGCCACAGTGGAAATTCCCTTGGGAAATGCCACCTGTGGCCACGCTGCTTCAGCAGGGGCGTGTGAGGAGGAGGATCTGAGGGAGCAAGTGGGATTTTAGGCAGTTCTGTAGATGTGTTGGCCAAAACCAGCTCACTTCATTGTTCCTGAAGTCTCTTCTGTTTTAAAATCTAAGTTGCAGAAACCATTTACAGAGGACTTCAGCGGGGCTGGTGTCCTGTACATGAGATATTGCTACACTTACTCCTGCTGGGATCCCAAGAAATGATGTCCTTACATATAACAGAAGTTAGCAAAGAAAACTGGGGAGTGATTGTTTTTAAATTTGTTTGCTTTTAATATGCTTTTAGATAGAAGAGAACAAAAACATCTTAATTGTAGATTGAGTATATGGAAGTTGCTTGATAGCCTTTCAAGGGATGAGTCTGGTAGTTATAAAATGGCCTGAAATAAGGTAATTACTGTCTTCTCACTTCCTTAGTTGTTCATTGATTCATCAGAATATCTTCCCTTCTAATATATCTTCTCTAATAGGCAACGAGTTAAAACTTGCTTGATTGGAAGTGATGGATGCTCCTTATACGGCTATCAGGTTGCTAGAATGAAGTGCTTACTGTACATGATAGTTATATGCCCTGCAGACATTCTATGTATGTAATATTTTTGTGGTAAAGCTGTAAGGACACTTAGCAAAAAAACAGCGCTGCTCGTCAAAAAGTGCCAAGTATTTGCAAAGCCCAAATTGCTGGTTATTACTGGTTATTTTGCAGCAAGATGTGCCATTAATATTCCCAGTCCAAATAACTGCCCCTTCTAACAGTCTGTAATTTTTTTTTTACATGAGTGTCTTTCTCAACTGTGCTGTTACCATGAATAATGGAAGGCAAGTGAGAATACCAGATGTGTTTGGTGGGAGGTGGAGGGGATGGTTTGATCAGATGATGACTTTGGCTGGCTTTCATGTCCTTTTTAGGCAATGAGAATTCTGACACCATGCTTTAAAACCTGATTTTTAGCATTTTATATGTACGTATTGCAAATACTTTGACAGATATTAGAAAATGTGTCCAAAACACTTTGAATTTGCTAGGTCACAGGTGGTTCTCTTCCTGCTAAAGAGAAGCTTCTGTTATAAATTAACGCGGTTTTTTGCTATAATGCTTTTTCTCCTCTTTTTTTTTTTTTTGTGTGTGTGTGTGTGAACGTTCCAGGATTTGAAGTGGACACTTTGATTGTATTGTAAAGACAGTAAGAAGCTATGGGTTATGACCCGGGCATTAATGAATTACAAAGGATGAGTCATTTTCCAATGTGAAAGATGTAAATCCAGTAAATAGAAGGTAATTAATTCTGAGTGATGGCATTTTGCAGCTATTTATAGAGAGGAAACACAGCCTGCCTGGATGCAATGTATGGTTGTGCAGTGTTACTCTTGGTCAGAGTAAGGGGAGCATTACTGTGCAGCATGCTAATTAGTGTGCTCCTTGTAATTACCAGTTGAAATTACACCTTTTAATATTTGGATGCAAATGGCCATGCAGAAATGGCAGCACGTTGATTGAGGACTTGGGCTGTGCAGCCTGGTCACAAACAATGCTGTGTAAGTGGCTGCAGGAAATGTTTTTCCCTTACGATAGTGTTTAATGCTTTAAATTGTGCAGCAGAGGAAAGCAGTAAGGCTTTAGGAATGAGAAGTTTGCATGCAGATTGTGTGGCATGTGCTGCAGCAGCAATCTAGTTGTTCTTCAGCTGTCGTGCAGCTCCAGAAGCAAACACCGTAGGGCTGTCAGATGTGGTGCAACAGCCAGGAGAGATGCTTCTCTGGTTACTTCTGAAAAGCATAGGTGTGCTGCTCTGTACTTCTGTAGCTGTTAAATTCTGTATCTCATGCTCTCAGCTCTGTGGCCTCTTGTGAAAGGCCCAAGCTCTCCCAGTGCCATTGGCTTTAGTTCCAGGGAAGCCAGCCACCATTCTCTCGATGTAACAAGGTTGAGAATTCCTCCTGATTGCTGTTATTTTCAAGAGATCTTGTTCTGTGTTGGTAGCTCAGCCTTGGAGTTATCCTATCAATGTCAACACCATGGTTTATGAGCAAATTATAGTGTGTATTAGCAATGTTTTTTGTTTTGTTTTGTTGAAAATAGCTGTAAATGTAAATAGCTTGGGTTGGTGGGAGCTGGAAATTTACCAGTCCTGTTAAAGCCAGATAGACTTTACAGGTAAAACAGCCCAACAGCCTGGGTGAACCTTTGTGTGCTCAGCTCTGTTCAGTGTCTCTGAATTAAAATATCCCAATGTCTGTGACATTGCCAGCATTCAGAGAGAGACCTTTCTGGGTGTAAACAAGTGAGGAGAAGGAATCCAGTAAGCCCGGTCCCTCGGTATAGCATAGCTATATGGCCCTTTTACTTAAGAGGTAATAACTTTGTTCATCTGCTTTTGAAGTACAGAGTAAGTCCAGGTTTGAATTAACGTAGTTATTATATGTGATGTGATCATCTGAACTGGAACTTGGGCTTCATAGAACAAACAGTGTTTGCTGAATGCCTGATTTATTTGCTTTGTATTTCTATAGGGCTGAGAAAGGAGTCAGATGCTCATTAGCTAAGATGTATGGATTTTGCTTTAGCTCCCAAATGCATTAAGGATGCTGTTGTTCACAGGGAGTCATTCACGTTCCCCTTTTTGTGTGTGTGCCTGCACGTTCAACTCGAAGCATGAATTTTGCAGAGCAACAGCAGAATCCTGAAAGTTCTTGGAGAAAATAAGAGAAAAATAGGTTGTCTGCTTAAAAATCACTGTGATTATCTGTACATTTTGTTCCTAATCAAATGCTCAAGCGTTTAGATCAAAGGTTGCCTGTGTTTTCTTAGGATGTAAGAAGTACTGCAGAAGGACCCAGATTTCTTCCAGATGTAATATAGGGAGCAATTACACAGCCTGTTATGTCCTTTCGCCAGTGGGACTGAGTGGACTGTTACACAGACATTGTGTTCCCTAAGCTTTGCATCAAGGTGCTTTAATTTTCATCTGACGGAACAGGAGGGTACTTCAGTTCCAGTGATATAATTAATAAACATCCTCTGCTTCCCCTGTAAGTAATAGGCAAGGATATGAGTCACTAATAACCAAATATCTTGTTTGTATTGATGTACTCCTTTACTGGCTTCAAACAGCAGCAGCAGCAGCAAGTATGAAACATCTTAGCTGCTTTTTTGACTGAGTATCTGTAAAAACTGGTGGCATTAAGCTGGGCTTATTAATTGGAGTATAACTGTTGTCTCCTTCCACTCCACGTCCTGCCCTGCTCTTTGGGAAATACAGCTTTGGAGTTCTCAAGAGAATTAGGTACAGACGTGGATCTTAAAATATGTTTAGCTTGCTTCTGTGTTGTTGTTTTAGCTGTTGATGTGATGGGAGAAGAAGGCATTGCAGAGTGGGATTCTGCTCAGGGAAGAAGCAAGACTTCCAAGCCCTCTGTGTCTTTCATAGAGCAGCAGATCAATATGAATAAGGGATTAACAACTTCCCTTTCAGAAATGCATTTACAAGCTGAATATGCTTTTTAGTTGGGATATTTACCTTAATTATGGCTATTTATTTCAAAATCTTTTCTCCCTTTATAGATCTGGTTAAGAGTAAGACTCAGGTTCTGAAGCATTTGAGCAACTTGCTACTGCCCAAGTCATGACGCTCCCATTTCGAAAAGACTTGGACAAGTACAAAGATCTCGATGAGGATGACATTCTCGGCAAGCTGTCAGAAGAAGAACTGAAACAGCTGGAAACAGTTTTGGATGATCTTGACCCTGAGGTAGGCATTAGCAGAGAGAAGTTATTTCTTTTCATTAGTTCATAAATTAGTGTGCAGAAACTTGAGGCTTTCTTTTACTTGAACTCAGCTTGTAGTTAGTATTGTCTTGGATGGAATTTTTTCCTAATCTGCTAGCAGTCTTATTTACGGATACATATGTGTATATAATGTCCCAACAGGGTTGTTTCCTGTTTGCAATGTGAGTACAACCACAGTAGAGGAAAATATAATAGGGGTTTGTTAGGAGAAGCTGTGTGGGATTTATTTATACAGGAAAAGTTGCTCTTAAGTGATCTTGAAAGAATTTATTAGAAAGGCCTGTTAAACTTTCCTGTTTCCGATGCTGGATGGTAAACAGCTCTTTGCATACATTGCTATTTTGTTACTTCTGCTGTTGGATGGGAGAGGGAAAGCACTAAACTCTTCCAAAGATTCCTCATCTTGTGTCTAGCAGCATGACTGTTCCCCTTCTTGTACCTTGCTGAGTTTGCAAAGAGGGGGCAAAAATTTTCTCAACACCTGGACAGTTGTCAGCATGGGATGTTAAAGAATATTTTAGCCTTCTATTATGAAGAGCTGAGTGATGTCCTGTACAGGTCCTGCAGATAGAGTCTGAATCCAAGACCAGAGTTTCCACCTCCTGATTCTCTCTGTTCTTGTTTTTGTTAGCATAAACTTTCAACTTGATATTCAGGGATTGCTTAAGAATTTTACGATTATTTGTTCTGTTGTACAGAAAAGTATTCCTGATATTCTAATTTACTTTGGCTTATTGACACTTAAATAGAGGAGAACTGGCAAAAGGGATTGACTGCCTTTTTATGAGTCTGAATTTCTGTTTGCATATCCTTTTTTTCTTTAGCCAAAGTATGTTGATATAGCAAGAAAAAAAAAAAAGCAAAACAGTGGAAAAAAACCAGCAACTTGAATCAGGCCAGAAGTAGAAATACTTGGTGTTGTTAACAGAAAGCAGCATGGACAGTTGTCTTAAGCACGGGGAAATTAGTGGTGGAGGAAGAGGACTGCTTACTGATTGTCTAAAACTGAATAGCAGGAGTTTATTTGTTCTTCAGTTAAACAGTGCTCATTCTAGGGAAGAAATACTAAATAACTAGCAAGCTTTGTGCTAGGTGCTATTGTACATAAAGATGTTGGGCTTGAACGTTGAGCAAGAGGAGGAGAAAGAAGGAGAGGAATCTGAGCAGGTTCACTCAGACTTTTTAAGCTGTGTTTATTTGCTCCATTTTGTTTTGCAGAATGCACTTCTGCCTGCAGGCTTCCGACAGAAAGACCAGACTGCTAAAAAGGCCTCGGGTCCTTTTGACAGGGAACGACTCCTTGCATTTTTGGAGAAGGAAGCTCTTGAGCACAAAGACAGGGAAGACTATGTGCCTTTTACAAAAGAAAAGAAAGGTAAGGACTCCATTGTCTGTGTAGGTGGTTAGGAAATTTGTGAAGTGGGCTGGCCTGAGCTATTCTGAACCAAAGTTTAGTGGCAGCTCGACTGCTTTGTAACCTGCAGACTGCCTTTGTGCAGAGGCAGGGTGCTTCCTGTTCCAGCCTCATGTGGCACTGGGCCTGATGTACCATTTGTACATTTGCAGGAAAAAAATCAAATTCACAGAATCACCCGGGTTGGAAGGGACCTCAAGGATCACGTAGTTCCAACTCCCCTGCCTAGCAGGGCCACCAAACGTACACATTCAGATCAGGTTGCCCAGGACCCCGTCCAACCTGGCCTTGAACACGTCCAAGGATGGGGCATCCACAACCTCCCTGGGCAGCCCGTTCCAGGGCCTAACCACTCTCCTTGTGAAGAACTTCCCCCTAACATCCAACCTCAATCTTCCCTCCTTCAACTTGGATCCATTTCCCCTAGTCCTGCTATTGTCAGCCCTTTTGAAGAGTTTACTCCCCTCCTGGGTGTAGGTTCCCTTCAGGTATTGATAGGCTGCAATGAGGTCACCCTGCAGCCTTCTCTTCTCCAGGCTGAACAAGCCCAGCTCCCTCAGCCTGTCCTCATAGGGGAGGTGCTCCAGCCCCCTGATCATCTTGGTCGCCCTCCTCTGGACCCTTTCCAAAATCTCAATGTCTTTCTTGTACTGAGGGCTCCACACCTGGACACAGTACTCCAGGTGGGGCCTCACAAGAGCCGAGTAGAGAGGGACAATCACCTCCCTCTGTCTGCTGACCACCCCTCTGCTGATGGAGCCCAGGATCCCGTTTGGCTTTCGAGCTGCCAGGGCGCACTGCTGGCTCATGTTCAGTCTCTCCATCAAAAGATTTTACCAACGGTTGTCAAGTTCTGATGGGGGTGGCACGTTCCAAATGAGAGCTACCCCCAGATTTGTGTCAATAGTAACAAATACTGTTGTGCCTCTAGTTTATGGCCCGTGGTTCTGAGGACAGACAGTGATATTTCTAAGACTGAATTTGAAACAGAGCAGTACAATGATGTGTCGTGGAAGATGCCCAGTAATGTCTGGCATTATTGGCCTACAGCATTTTTGAGCGAGTGGTGTAAGCAATCATGTTGCATTTCTGGTATCGTTAGTGAAAGATTTTAATAAGATTGCATGGTTATTATTGGTTAATTATATACTTAACATTGCAAGAAGCCTTGAAATCTAGCTGTGGCTTATGTTGTAAAAACTGTGGAAACACAGACCTGGTAGAATAGATGCATCATAAAAGCCTGGGATTCTAAATATTTTGGTTTCTAGGATTTTAGCTGTCACCAGTGTTTGTGTGCTGCTCCTGAGTCCTAGCTTGTCTGAAGCCTCCCCAGCACCATGGCAGGTCTGTTGCAGTAAGGATTTACAAAGCTGCCTTATAAAATGTGTTCTGACTGCTCAAGATGAACAGGCTCCTCTCTTAAGAACTGTTCCTCTTTTCTTAAGGGTTTGCTACCAAACCCTGTAGTTCTGTGGATATCTGTTGTGAATCATTGCTTATTTGAGAATTGAGTCTTCATTACTGAATTTGTATACATGATTGTACTTGCACAGTACATTCAGTGGTATTTTTTTGTGGAGCTATTTGCTTTTTGTCTGTCTGTGCACATAGCTGTAGCTATTGTTCAACATCAGTCTCTTTCCTGAAGGATTACAGAAGTTGTTACTTTATAGCACAGGGTGGTGATGCACTGGAACAGGTTGCCCAAGGAGGCTGTGGATGCCCCATCCCTGGAGGCATTCAAGGCCAGGCTGGATGTGGCTCTGGGCAGCCTGGTCTGCTGGCTGGTGATCCTGCACATAGCAGGGGGTTGAAACTAGATGATCATTGTGGTCCTTTTCAACCCAGGCCATTCTATGATTCTGTTGTATAGCTTAACACTTATTTTGTTGTTGAAATAGAGCTGTGGCACTTGGTTGCTGATGGAGGAGTTTCCTGACTGCATCTGTGCAAGTACCCAAGTAAAGGATGATGCTGGGTAGCACTGGGTGCAGAGGGCAGAGGAAAGCACCTGTCATTTTGGTGCTCTCTGCGCTGCTGCCTCTGTGAGCAGTGCCTGTGCTCCTGTGTTTTCCTCCCCAGCCTGCTTCTTGCCTGGCAGATCTGCTGGTGTGTGCTGCAGACAGCGTAATTGTCTGATGGGAGAGTCCAAGTGTGACATTGCCTCTGGTGTTTGGCAGTCCCTTGCAGCCCCTTCAGGACGAAGGGTGGCCAGAGAGGATTTCCTCTAATGAGCACTTTGTTGTTTTGCACATATGCTTCTTTTCCCATCAAGATGTACTAGTACTTCATTGCACTTGGTGGTTCTTTCATGCCTGCTTATGTATACATGCACACAGCAGAACTACTTGTTTTGGTTGATAAAATCTGTGAGAACTGCGTAGGAAAATAGAAGGGTCCGGCTGTACACATCTTGGTTAAGAAAACTCAAATGTCACTTCCTTTATGTAATAAAGTATTACTAAACAGCAGTCTGAATGTTGCAATATGACATGCAAATTTAGTTAATAAAATTTCCTGTATCTTTTGAAGAGGATTTATTATAGTAACTTCCTACTTTTTTTTTTTTTTTTTTAATGCCATGAAGGAAGAAAATGACATTGAAAATGAAATGTAGCTTGCTTTCATCCAAACTGAAAATATGTGTTCAGTGTGGAAATTCATGCCCTTATTAAATGAGAGGCAAGAGGGAAGAAGGCTGACTGCACTGCAGAGTAGGTGAGGGATGATCTTTTCCGCTCTTGAAAATTCTGTAGTTCAGTTGTGACTTGCTGCTGTGTTCATGTCAGGTTTGTGCAAAAACAGCAATCCTGTATCACTTAATCTGTTAAATATGGAGATCGTGATTTCTCATCAAGATGTGAAAACAGGAAAAGGAGTAGAGTGAAACTCGATTAGGACTCTCTATGGATTAAAAAAAACAAACAAACAAAAAAAAAAAACAACAACAACCATCATTTAATTTTAAGAGGAGGGAAAAAAAAGGGCTGGCTGATAACTATTCTGTATGACTAGATAAAAGCAGCTAGCAAGTCATGGAATGGGGCGGATGGAACATTTTGCTTGGTTATGCTGCTAATTCAGAAGAAGAAAATTAACAACTCTAATCTTTAGATCTCAAGGATCTCAGGGAGTTGTAGCTATGTTCTTGGTGCCATTTTTGTAAGTCAGGGTTCACTATCGTAATTGTGTATACCTGGTCTCATTTAGTCTAATTACCCCTTCCATGGAGTAAGAAAGGAGGAATCTATCCTCCTTTCTCTGTCAGTGGAACTAGTGTCATCATGGTGACTGCACTTGCAGGTTTATCAGAGCTGCTCACTCTGGGTGTTACCACCCTTGGTGACCTTGTTTCCCTACTGCTGTGCAAATGAAAATCTTCTCTTCCAGTTGTCCTAATTCATTTTGAGTTAACATATTGTTAAAGCAGTGTTGATCTTTTTCACTGATAGGTGCTGTGAATTCTCCAGATTTTAACTTTTTTTTTTTTTTTTTGCTGTGCTGTGAGATGTGGAAGATGCAAAATCACATGAAGTACCCTGATATAGTGAGATGAACAGTGCTAAATGAATGTGACACTTAACAATCCCTAAATTGTTATATTTTATTTTTTTCAGTTCCTGGCTTGGTTTCTAGATGCATCCTTTAAAACATACTTTGTTTTTAAACAAGATGTAATGACTTCAGTCACATTCCATTCCAATTAAGTGTTGAACCATACAGTGAACCATTGTTGCCTGACAAATAATTCAGGCAAGAGATTCATGAAACCAGTGGGGTAATAATTTAAACAGAACTGGCTTTGTCTCAGTATATGTCCATGAACATGCCAGAAGGATTTCCCAAGGCATGCTGCAGTGAGCAGGATGCCCCATCCCAAGAGGAGGGAGGCTTCAGCTCTGGGCACTGGTGCCCTGTCCATGCTTTCCTCTCTGCTCACCCGGGTTCCATGTTTCTATCAACAGCAAAATGTGAGAATTATTGCAATTGATATGAAGCAGAAGTGTATCTGACATTTGTAATGTACTTTCAGCTGTGCAGTGCAAGGCATTAGCAAAGTATTAAATAAATCAAGCTTTGTACTTCTAGGCTTTGCCCTCTTCTCATCGCATTTTTCTCTTCCAGCTTTCCCCCAGCGTTCCTGCCAGGCTGTATTTGTTCTGCATAGGTTTGCTTTTTGTGTGACTTCAGCTTTTTTTTTCCTCTGCTCTATTTCCCAGAAATCATTGTTAGGTTGACACTCTCACGTGGTGAGAGCTATTTTGGCGCTGACCTGCCTGGCTGATTTGTGCTGCTCGGTCATATTTGAATTTGGGGTGCTGCTTCCCCCATTTGCCTTTCAATCACTAGTCTTTAAAGGAAATGTGTCACATGTTGTGAAATGAAGTTAATGTCTTGTAGGAGCTTTGAAGAAACAACTTGTCGAATTGATGTTCACCATACGAGTGAACAAAATAGCATGTGATATACCAGCCTTAGTGCATGACAGTGTTCTAATTCACAGCCACGTGTTCTGTAGACAAATAATGGATAACAGTGCTGTTTCCTCAGTAAGGCACCAAGGAACACAGCTCTTCTAAGCTGAATTACAAAAAGATTAGTGTTTACTTAGACTTGTAAGCAAGTTGATGAACATGAGGCTATTGTGTGGTAAGACCTGGTGATTGAGTTGTGGATTGTAACAACCTCTGTACCAGTGAATGTTTAGTGAATGCAAAGTACATAGGATACATAGATGTTGTGCACCCTTCATGAAGTCACTGATGACAGGAGGTTTCCTCAGGTGGCGCTTGGTTCCTTTTCCTCATCAGAGGGCTGCAAAACTGATGTGGGGCTTTGTTCTGGCCTGCTGCTCGTGGTCAATGGGTGCCTCCTGGGCTGTGGGATGTGGGGGAATTGTGCTGGCTATGGTGAGTTCATGGCTGTGCTGAGCACTCCTGAACACTCTGCAAGGCCCTCCATCCCACCTTGGGTATGTGTGCAGTGTCTCGTGCTTCAACACACACCGTTCTGCTCTCCTGCCTTTAGTGGGATGTGCTGTTGTGTAATTGGAACTGCAAGTTCATTCTGTTGCAAAGAAAGGCTTGACTTAATCCCAAGATGTGGATCGTTTAAGGTGTTAGCTAAAGCCATAAAACACCTGAATATTTAATAATTACAGAGATCATATGGACATGTCTGAAATTTGCCTTTTTGTGCTGTGTTGTTTAATCTTTGTGGTGTCCTTGTTGGCTGAAGAGCAAGGAGGACGCCGTGTTTCTTCGTGCTATTTGGAAATGTTCCACCTGAAAACCAAGGAAGCTGCTCATCGTATACACTGTGCAGATATGTATTATAAAACAAAGCAAAACAAAAAAAGGCAGGGGAGGGGATGGGGGAAGGAAATCTCCAGGCTGCCTTGGCAGCAGGCTTTGAGTTAGATCATCGTCCCCAGAGGTGCAGAGGTCTTTTTTTTTTTTTTGAAGTATTTGCTGATTGCTAGAAGCTGGGAAGGACTTGCTCTCATGTACATGCTGTGAATCTCTGAACTCTGGGCTAGGGCGAGTGAATGAGAAATTGTATACACAAGGGTGTGACCTGGTTTATAACAAAAACTGTTCCTGACCCAGTTCGTGTGCCTGGACTTGGCTGTAATTTGTACTTCTGGAAGGGAGCGGCTGTTAACATTTTGGCTTTAAGAAAAACTTTTTTTTTAAGGTTGTCCCAAGAGCCAGGAATGTATGGGTAAATTTAGTCTTATTTTTTCAGGATGCAAATGCTTAGAATCTGAAGGTCCTAACCTGTGACCTTAAGAATTAAGTTAATGTCAGAAGTAGTTCTCTTTTGTTGTGGGTGCTGTGTGATGAGCTAGACAGGGAAGTGAGCTAGGTTAAAGTGAAGTTGGTTTTAGAAACCATAGCATTTAGGAAGTTGCTTTTCATTGAGCTTCTCCCACCCCCTGCCTGCTGCACCACTGCTTGTGGTGGGGAATAAGAATCAGTAGCTGAATGGATTTCAGAAGGCAAAAAGGACTGTGAAACTTCTCTGGTTTGGACTGTTCAGTGGCAGGGCGGAGTGTCAGTGGAACTAAAATGTAACTATGGATCTGCAGATAGAAGGCTGTATTCCTTCCTGGGTTTCTTCCTGAAAGAAACAGAACAGAAGGCTTAGTCAAGAGCTAATGTTAAGGCTAGGGGAGATCCCACAAGGCTGCCAAAGCTCCTACTCTTCAGATGCTTTTGCTGCACTGCAAGGCGTGTGTTGAAAGCAGAAACTTAGAAAACTTGAGAATCTTCAATTTCAATGTACTCGAAATAATCACAAGAGGTATCTCCAGGAGCAGAAAATGTCATTCAGTGCTTTTTGCAAAGTCATAGGAAGTCTCGGGTTGGAAAAACGTTCTACAAAATGCTTTCTTAGGATGCTGTATGGACACTTGTTGCTACAAGTCTGTACCTGGTATTTTTGACAGGTCTTTTTAGGCATTGGAATGGGCTGCCCACGGAGGTGGTGGAGTCACCGACCCTGGAGGTGTCCAAGGAACGTTTGGACGTTGTGTTGAGGGACGTGGTTAGTGAGAGCTGTTGGTGGAGGGTGGATGGTTGGACTGGGTGATCCTGTGGGTCTTTTCCAACCTTGGTGATTCTATGATTCATGCATTTTCTCATCTGGAAAGCAAATGAGAAATTTTAACAGCAAAATTTGTAGGATTGGTCATCTCAGAATGGACAGAATTTCATTTTAATTCTTGTAAGATTTTTCTTTTTTTTTTTTTTTTTAATTCTTTTTTTTACAAGCATAGGTTTTTATTTTTGTATAAAACTGGTTATTAAATTACACAACTGAGAGGGCCAAGAATTCTTCACATGCTCTGGAGGTTTTTGTATTTCTAAACAGAATTCACATGGAGTTCACAGAAGAAGCCAGCTTACTATGGAGAAAAGCATGAGATGCACTGATGCTGCAAGGCAGGTGGTGTGATGGAGGCTCAGGCACTCAGTCTCACCATTTCCCTTTCTTCCTCCTCATGCTCTGCCAGCCTCACTTTTTTGCTATTCTGTGTTACTGAGGAAAAACAACACAAATGCAGATGATGAAAGGCTTTAGGCTGTGTGCGTGCTGTTCAAAGTGCTTCAGAGGTTGGTGGAAACCTTGTCACATGTTCTCTTATCTCTTTTAAAAATTCCAGTTTAAGTTGAAGATTATTCCTGTCCTGGAAGATGATACTGATATACTGAAATGGGAGTAGAAGATGTACTGTGTCAGGTGTATCAGAGTAGTCCAATGCATTTATTGCTCACACCTGCCATTTATGAAGGTTCTCTATTTATCTTGAATTGCCACAAGCTTCCTTTAGCACTCTCCATCAAAACTGAGCTGTGGCAATGTATGTCAGCTGCTTTCAGCTCCTGTTTGTAGTCAGAACAGTTATATAAGGTGATTTATTTTTTGCTTCTAAACTTACAGCTTTCCAAAGTGATAGCAACCCAGGAACAACAATATTGTGTTGCTAGCAACAAGTCTTTGTCATCAGACTGTTGTGAAGAGTTCAAATTGTGTTCTATGCTAGTGGTGATGCTGAAGTTCCTTTAAAAAGAAAATGAACCACAAACAATTGTAATCTAGGGTGGGGATGTGGAGAGAGAGGAAAGGTGGATGGGTGATAAGGTGCCAGTGTTTGTGTCCAGAAATGATGAAACCAAAGCACTAATTTGTCAGAATTTCCCCAGAATGTAAATTGGAAGATTCCTTTACAGCATCTTGTCACTGGGAGGCATTTAGAAACGCTAAAATTAGTTTTAGTCCAAACATGTAACAAGATACACTTGTGTATGTACAAGGAGCAAAATAGTCTGCTCCTGGCTCCTGCCCAGCTGGCCTGCTGCTGGGTGGGGGATGAGCTGGTGCGCTCCGTGGGAGGCGTGGAAAGGCCTTCCTGTGGGTATGGAAGGGTGGGTTCCTGAGTCAACTGAGAAATCTTGGATTATGGACACCACCTTCCACCCCCAGGAGCAGTTAAGTGCTGCTGGAAGCTGTGACCCTCAGCTCTGGCTTCTGGTGGCCCAGGCAGGGAGGCTGAACACTAGTGAACATGCCCAGATGGTGACAGCCAAGGTGGATCATGCTTGTCTTTAATCAGATGCAGTTGTAGATCAAAGCTATTAGACCAGTATGCATCTGATAAATATACTGACTTTTCTTGGTCTTTAACAGTACGCAAAAATTTTGAATAGCTATTAAGATCAAAGTTTTGTAGTTGTGGAAGGCACCTATTGAATGCATCAGTTCCATTTATAGAATAGTTATTCTAATAACTTGGTTTTCTGATTTATTTTTTTTTTTTCCCCCTAGTTTTTTGACCAAAGATGTGTGCAGGAATTATGCTAACTACTTACACCTCCATTTGTAATGTAGTTACCCTAAAACCACTTTTCCCTTTTCCTGTCTGTAGTGGCTAAAAGGTGGGTGTGACGCAGTTGTCACTGCTCCTTTTTCTCACTGAATCTTCTGTGATCTTCCTTGTTTCTAAGCATCATTTTTGAAAATTGTCTTTGGCAGTGTGTGCCAGAGATAAATTATCATGTTTTCTGCTGTTCTCAAACCATTCTTTTCTTAAGCATCTCAGGCGTTTCATTTTTTTTAAATTCAAGTTTAAGTTGACATCTGAAACCAGAAATACGGTATGTGATGTAAAACTGCAGTGAATATTCAGTTCTGGGATTTCAGATGATGCTGAGAGAACTTGTTTCTCAGAAATACTCAAATTGCAGCTCTGCCTGGGTCCCTTTTTCATTTCATGCATTTCAGTGTATCTGTCCTTGTTTTCCAGTAATACTGAATTTTATTTGCAGGCACTTTATTTAAAAATGCGTTGTTTAAAATGCTTGATGCAGACTTATATTTTACCCCGATACTCAGAAGAAACAAGTAAGATTGGAGTCCTGATACAGGCTCCTGAAAAGCTGGAATCTTGGATAATGTTATGTTCCTGTTTTTGCCCTTTTCTCATCTCTGACTTGCAAGAGCAAATAGAAGAGATCTCATTCCTTTGTTGCCCATACTGCCTTAGGATTTCTGAAATGTTGTATGCATCCCTTACGAGCAGAGAAGTTTAAAGACAAGCAGCTACGTAACGCAAAGTAATATAACACCTTTCACTTTCTTTACTCCAGGGAAAATATTTATCCCGAAGCAGAAGCCTGCCCAGTCTTATGCAGAAGAAAAAATTGCTCTTGATCCAGAACTGGAGGAAGCCTTGACAAGTGCCACAGACACAGAGCTATGTGACCTCGCAGGTTAGTGCTGTGGGTCCCTTTGTTCTGAAAGTACAGCTGGGCTGCATGTTTAGAAAACAGAGATGTACAATTAATGTTAGAGGGTATTTGTTGTCTGAAGTGTAGTAGAAACTACCACGTAGGTAAAATTAAATGCTAGTCTGTTTGCAGCGTTTCGTCTTTGTTGGTCTGTGCTAATATATAGGAATGTTTTGGCTTAAGATTCCCCATTTTAAAACTCGGAACCTTTCATTTCATTCCTCAAGCTGGCTGCTTTCTGTTTAGTGTTCACCACTGCTTTTCCATACATATGTGTTGGTATGTGCTTATATTCCTAAAGCTGCAGTCAAGAATGTTTGGCTGAACTGCGCTTTTAACTATGCTGCCTGAACCTGGTGAGGTTGAAACTTTTTAAGACATGAAAGCTACCTAAAAAGTCTTTTCTGTTACATTAAAAGTTCTTCTACTTTTCTTTAAATTAAGAGATTCAATGGGTTATTGTACTGGTGATCTGGTGTTTGATGCACTTCAGTTATTATTATTTAAAGGAGCTCTGTCCCTAAGCTGAATTAGCCATGGACACTAAAATTGTTCTTTGCTTTTTATTTCTTTTTTTTCCCCCTTTTAACAGCTATACTGGGAATGTCCAACCTGATAACAAACAATCAGTTCTGTGATATTGTAGGAAGCAGTAACGGGGTTGGCAAAGACAGCTTTTCAAGTAAGTATTTACACAAGTGCTAAATAAACGCGTTATTAGCATTTTTAATAGGACGTTCCATTGTAAATTGATAAGGTACATGCTTGTAATGTTTCCAGTTGAGTTCTGGCGAGAGTGGAATTACCTATTTACACTTAAAACTGTTCTGTAGTTAATTCACTTCTTGGAGAGATAGAAGCGGGTGCAGAAATACGTTTGTGTGCCTGTGCTTTTAGGTTTAACGTGTGTGTTTGTTATTCAATCCTTTGTGCTTTATGGAAAAAAGCTCATGGTCAAGAAAAGGAGAAAGGCTGCGAGAACATTGGAGGAGGGCTGAACTTTATAAAAATACAGTCAGAGATGATGGTGTACTTCTAGGGCGAGGAAGAGATGTGAAGACTGAGGAAATGATCTTTAAATACAGCAAATATTTTGTATATTTATCACATGTACAGTGAATGTATGCAACTGTTGGATTACGATTGTATCCCTTACTTTCCAGATATAGTAAAAGGTGAAAAAATGTTACCTGTTTTTGATGAACCACCAAATCCCACAAATGTGGAGGAGACTCTGCAAAGGATTAAAGATAACGATTCCCGTCTTGTTGAAGTTAATCTAAATAACATCAAGGTAATTATCTGAATTATGCAGTAGATATGCTGCCTTTTTTTGGCAGAAGACACTTAAAGCTGTGCAGCACTATGAGTGGGCACAATGGCCTTATTTTAAGTAGAGAAGCCTTCCTGCAAAATGTTGCAGTGTGCTTTAGCTCCAAGTTTCTGGCCTGAAATAAAGCAGTAAGCCATCTTGGTATCTTTTACGAAACACATTCTCTAAAAGTCTCAGATTTTCTTACTACTAAACCAGGTTTCAGTCGCTGCCAAGCTGGTGACAGTTCCAGCAGTTCAGCATCATGGAGTTAACTGCTTTGAATCCTTTGTGCTTTGTGAAGTAGTGTGCTCTCAATTACTGCTACTGCAAACAAAATGGTATTTGTACCTAATGTTCTTCTGATTCTTGTACAGAAGGGCTGTCAGCAATTATCAGCTCTTAAGAATTGTCCTTCAACGTGACTGAACATTTTTGTATATATATACCCGTAAGAAAACAGAACTATAACACAACTGACTTGCTGCAACCAGCTGCCTGTCACTGCTTTCTGCACTGTCTCACTGGCAGCCTAGACTATTTGTTGTTCTTACTGCAGGCAGTAAAAGAAACGCATTATTTAAGAACATTGCACAACAATGAAGTACTGGCCAGAGTATTTAAGAAGGTAACAGAACAAAACTGCTATTGCAATAAGCCAAGAGACTTGTGACTGTAATTAATTATCTAAAATTATTGCTTTTAGAGTTGCTTGGTACTACTTTGTGAAAATCGTCAAACTGTGAATTGGTGACTTCTGAGATTATTTTTAACGTAACAAAGAGGATGGAATTCTGTTGCTTTAGAGCTCCTAAGTGGTTTCCTGTGTGTGAGAGATTAGTATGGTAGTGATAGGAAGAAGAACATTGAATTCATGTAAGCTCAGTAACATTTTCAAAACAGCTAAATATCTTTAACCATTCTATTGTGGCATTGGTATTAGTTAAATAAAGGTGAGTTTAATTTATAGAATTACCAACTCAGAACTACTGCACCTTGCACGTGGCTCTGCTGCACATCTAAGCCTGTACTGTGAGACTGCTGGAGATCAGCGATGGTTAATAGTATGGTGTGCTGTGCTGTGAAGAGAATAAGGCAATGGAAGAAAAAGAGAGTGGGGGTTAAACTTATGCATCTCAAGAGACTGAAATGCTATTTTTATTTCAAGAACATACCAATTCCAACGCTGAAAGAATTTGCAAAAGCTCTAGAAACCAACACACATGTGAAGAATTTTAGCCTTGCAGCCACCCGAAGTAATGATCCTGTTGCTGTTGTAAGTATTGTGCAGATGTGCTTTGGGGGATACAAGGGAAGTTTGGATGGAAAGATGGCAGTAAGGGATAGAGTAGAATCCTGTCTGTATGTGTGTGCATACATGTATAAGTTTTAACATGAAAATGATTAATTTCTTTCACCCTGTGTTGTATGTTTACTTTGGCAAACCTTTGCTGTATCAAAGTTGGTGAACAATTACTTGATGACTGTACAGCAATGTGTCAGATGATGAGATGAGTGGGGATTTCATTTTGCTAACCTCCTTCCTGTTTTTCTTTCTTTCCTCGTTGTTTAATTAATAATGTGCATGCTGTGAGTTAGGAGTATCCTCAAAATTAACTTCAAAGGAAATACGTTTGGGGCTGAAAGTGCTCATCGCATTTTTCAACTAAGTTGAGTTTTGGTTGAACAGAATTGTAAAATACCCATTTCTCTGATCTTGCAACCAAAGATGGGCTCAATGCATTGGCAATGAAAGTATTTAGTCTGAGAAATTGAAACCAAAGTCTTTATCATTTGGCCCTGATTTTGTGTACTGAATCAAAAGTAGTTCCTTATTTATTTGCACATAAAGAAGTAAGAAAATAGCACTGGGACAATCCTTTGCACTTGTTTTAGCTTCAATTGTTTAGAGCATTCAGTTAAGTGAATAAATAAACATTTGAAGGCTTTGTCCTCGGTGAATTAAAACGTTCCTTTTCAGCAGAACAGAAACATTTGTATTAAGAAGGTAAAGGGTTGATTTTGGGGTCTGGTGCTTTTTTGTTTTATGCGTTTTTTGTTCTTGCTTCCTACCAAATCTGTAGACACAAGCATTTTGAAAGTCAGATCTCCTGTTTACAAATTAACCATATCTAATTCTCCTTTCAGTTGGCTTAACCCCCTTTCTTTGAGCCTTTCTTACAGCTTGCACTACTCATTATGTGCTGTGAAAGCTTACAAAATGGAATTAGTCCAATATGCTAATTTCAGACAATTTATATTCTATGTAGCTTTTTAGTTTGTGACAAGGGTAAGACAGGCCTTTTCTTGATTAAGTACTATTAAAAAGAGAATGTAGATGATTCCTGGTTGAAGACTCTCTTCAGTCTCAAGAGGTGAATACTTGCAAAGTTACACTATGCATCTGTGAACACGTTGCTCCTGTTGAGCTAGTTGGAAGTGGTCATTGCTCTGTCCTGTGACGTACTGTAGCACAGTTCAAAAGTTTAATGGTACTTTCTTGCATTCAAAGGCTCTTGCAGATATGCTGAGAGTAAACACAAAATTAAAAAGTTTAAACATAGAATCAAACTTCATCACCGGAGTTGGAATTTTGGCACTGGTCGATGCACTGAAAGACAATGAAACACTGACAGAGATCAAAATTGATAATCAGGTAAGTGAGACTATGGTAGCATAATTAAAATCAGTGCTTGCATGCTCTCTGTCCTTGTTGACTGAGTACTTTTAGGCTTCTTGTGAAAACCTTTTAAAAATATTTTAAATATCTTATGCTATGTGTGTTTAAGATTTTCATAGGCATCCATTTCAAGAAGCACTTCTGTGCTTCTTTGTGCTTTAAAATGCACAAAGATATGATAATGAGTTTATGCCTTTTAGATTAATTAAAAGAAAAAAGGTATTTATTGACTAATATGATGAAGGTATCCTGATCTCTCTTTTATGACTACACCTAAGCTCTGCTGTCTTTGTGTATTTTTCATTTAAATAGAGGCAGCAGCTGGGTACTCTTGCAGAAGTAGAAATTGCCAAGATGCTTGAAGAAAACACCAAGATCCTTAAATTTGGATACCATTTCACACAACAGGGACCTCGAGCCAGGGCAGCTGCTGCTATCACAAAAAACAATGACTTGGGTAAGACCTGTCAGTCGAGAGTAACTCTTAAAACTTGTGCTGCACACATTCATTTAAAGTTGTTTGTTTTTCCAGGTTTTCCTTTGATATAACCAGGATGGGAAAAAAATTGTCAATCAGTTTCAGGTTTCTCCTGTGCTTTTCCTCTTATTCTTCTGTTGCTACTTGCTGTTCCCTGTTTATGTTGTTGCAAGATGTCCAGATGCATGAGTTCAGGATTTTTAGCATAGTCCAGAAACAGGAAGAACGTTCATATTCCAGATGTGTTGCGGCAAGGGAAGAAAAATAATAGCTTTGATTATGTGGTTTTATTCAGGTAAGACTAATGGCCTTTTTAAAGACTGTATTTGAATTTATTAGTGTGAGATGCCCTCCTCCGTGCTAGTATACCCAGTGTCATTTGGAATGCTTGAGCAGGGAGGGTTGAACGCCCTGTCAGAAGTTGGCATAGTCACCTCTTCCCTTACAGCTCCATTAATGCCCTGGTGCCTTCCCTGCCTCTCTTAAATGTAGATAGTAGCAGTGGTGTCTTTATTTGCTGCATTTAGTTTTGTTGTTTGGAGCTCACATTAGAACTCTAACTCAACAAAACAACAGAAAATTGGTTGATAGTATAGCATGTGAATGGAAATCTCTTATTAAGAGTGTCAAATATGGGGAGGTTTCAGCTATGACAAGTTAAAAGGAGGTCAATATGTTCAAATAGAATTGCATTTTAAAATTCCGTTTCATTAAACTTTGCTGGGTTGGATGCTTTGTGATGCAGTAAGGATTACACAGCCCTTTGGTGTGAAAATGAGCCAGGCTGTTCAGTAGCAGTAGTAGGAATTCAGGAAGAGATCTAATAACAGGGAACGCTTCTAGGAAGCCAGAGTTTGGTTTCTTGATCTGCTTCCCTTGTAGTAAAGTTAAAAGTGGAGGCTAACATCTCTGAAAGAAAGAGAGGAAGAGCAACAGGTAGAATAGGGACAGAAGAAAGGCATTTAAACACACATAAATGTTTCTCAAAATTAATTCCAAACCAATTTTTTTTCTTGTCACTCCGTATGTCTCTGTCCTTTAAGGCTTCTCTTTCGGCTAGTTCTCATTTTAGTGTTTAACTGCTGGAAATCTATGTTTCTATTGATATCTTGCCTGTTTTTCCTTGCTTTCTTAGTCTGGAGTATCCGAGTAAAAATTTCTGCAAATACCTTTTCACCTCTCCAGCCATGAAGCTACAGAGGCAGGTTACTCTAAATGCCCACTTGGGTGTCAAGCACTGAAAACCGAGATGCTCAGCCTTTCAGTTGTCTTTGTATGTGACTTCTTTATATTGAAAATAAGTCTGCACCTTTCTCCTTTGTCAACACTGTGCTGTCCTACTTCCCCTTCCTTCTTTGTCTGAAACCACGTGAATATTGCCTTTAATTGCATGACTGGAGAATTTGAAGGCATTCAGTGAATCCTGCGTAAAGCCAGAGCAGCATGTGAGCGTTGGTGGTTTTATTCATGGATCTTTGTTGCTTTTGCATTTTGCGGCCACTGAATATTTTTATTAATGAATGGAATGCTGTAGGCTATTGAGCATAACATCTCGAAGGGTTTTTTAATTTAGTTTTGTTTGAGTGTGTACAAATTTGAATGTGTGTAAATCTTATTGGGTATTCTTGAAAGTTTTACATTGTTTCTTTCAAAGCCAAGCAAACTGTGGCAATAAAAACAAAGACTATCTTGTTAAATCTGCTTACTTAAAGTAAAAAGATTGTTTCCTATATAATTTTCATAGGAAATATTTGAATCTGTTCTTGTGTAATGGTGGCTAATATTAAATGTTGATTACTTTAGATTACTGCATGAGCCTTTGTACAGCAAAGTAGGGAGCCATACTGCATACCAGTGGTGCAGAAATATGTAGTACAGTAACAATAATATTTTAAAATACATCTTCTATTTTGTTACAGTTCGCAAGAGAAGGGTTGAAGGAGACAGCCAGTAGATCTTGCTAGAACTGTGTGAAGATTTCAAGGGTCTTCAAAGCACGCTCCTCACGGTGGGCTTTGGCAATCTTGGACTGCATTTACCTGGGTTAGAAGGGAAAAGACTGGAAACCCCATTCCTTTTAAAGCAAAGCTATATTAATAATCTGCTGGTATGCGTCACATTTTTCATAACCACACCAATCCATGTACAGATCCAGTTTTTGATTGTTTTTGTTTGTTTTTTTTAAAGAACTTTTTTGTATTTTAAGATCTTGGCTGTGCTTTCTACTAAAAATGTAATCGCGAATCAATGGTATAATTGTCTGTAGTCAAAGAATGGGACATGCAGGATCACTGGGCATATAATGACCCAACTGAAATGTTAGAAAATCTAGGGGTGCTCATTTACATGAAGGGGTATGTATGTTCTTCAGAACAATGCTTTAGTGATGGATTCTTCACACAATAGTTGGACTCATTGTTTAGAGCTGTTCATCCTTGTTCATATGCACTGAAGGGAAATCTTTCACAATTGTCTTACTGTATTTTTTTTTGTTTTGTTTTGATTTGTTCTTGATACTGTGATTAAGTGTAAGCATCCCTTAAAAACAGGCAAAAATAAATTGACTTTTCTTCCAAGAGATCTGAGGGACTAATGGAAAAAAAAAAAAAAGTGGGAGCCTTGCAAAAAAAAGAAAAAGTAAAAGCCATGCAAAGTGGGTTTTTTCTTACTATGCTTAAGTCCTAAAAGTCTTTTAAAATGTCCCAGAATTATAACTTGCTCTGTGTCTAAACTGGACACTTCAAGACTATTATGTGCTCATCAGCATTTAGTTTATAGCTTTTGTTTAAAAGTTCTTATCTACATGCATAACTAGTATGAATTTCTCTAGAAGTAGTGGACAAGCTTTTTTAAATTTGCCGAATTTTGTTCAGGAGAAACAACCTTAATTATACAAATCAGTGTCCTAAGTTTCTGGCAAACAGAAAATCCTTTTTTACAAGCTATTGAATTAAATTGTTAGTGCTTCATATAAATGTATAAGTTTTCATGAAACAATGAAGTAACACTTTCTCAAAAGGCTTGATGTTTGAAACACTACGACTTCCAGAAATTAACTAATGTGTAGTGTCAAATTTGCATAGTACAGTACTTATTCCAAGCTGTGTATCTATGCCAACTAATAAGGACACAAGAATCACTTAAATTTCTGTACATAATCAAAGTATACATCTTGGAAATAATGAAAATCTAGGGGCTCTCTGCTGTGGGCCTGTTTGGACTGTACCATACCGAGCTTGCTTAATGTTGTCATGAGACCATAAATTAACAAAATACTCTGAAGGACAGCTCAAATATATTTATGAGAGCTCAACTGACAACCATTTTCATCAGAAGATCATCATATGGTGAGCTTTTTAAATAGAGGAAATGTATAGGACTGAAACTTTTTTTGCATCATGTTGTAAGTACTATAAAAATTAATAGAGCAATCCTCTGACACTGTGCCTGTGTTATAATTTCCTGCAAATGATGTCTTGGATTTCAGACAGACTTTATTCTGCAGGTGGCTTCTAATTTTACTGCATCTGTACAGCACATTCAAAACTATGGTGCCTTCAATGAAGATATATTTAACTGGTTTATAACTATGGAAGAACATATTTTTCCTGTTTCAAAATTGGCCTTTTATTGACTAATTACAAATAAATGTGTGCTCTGAAAAGCTGTTGGAATCAATTCTATTAAAACCAAAGACTTTACAGAGTGTAAGTTTGAAGCAACCAGCAGTAATCTGACTAGCAATAAAAAAAGGCTACTTTTGGTTTTGGCTTTTATGAATTGTCAGGAGCTTCCCTGATGTTAAATTTGAAGTGCTTACATAGTATGGATAAACTCACAAGTTATGTGGTTTTAGTTTTGTTTTTTTTCACAGATAGGAGCGATGTATAAACATGGTCAAAGCCTGTAATGTGCTCAGTTGCCTAAAACTTCTCATTTGCCAAGCACCATAATAATTTTGTGTCAAAAAATAGTCTGTAATGTTTTCCTTCTTTTCTTGAAGGGCTGCATGTTCATGAAATCTGTTCACGTGTTGTGATTCTGTGACAATTTATTTTGTACTGTCAAACAGGACTATGCACTTATGTCCTACTTGAAGATGAAGGAGAAAAATGAATGGCTGGATTATGGAAATTATAGCTGAAATCTCCTCTTTATTACTTTATAGAATCAAGTTTAGCTGCTTCATGGTTAATATTCCAATCAAAGGTAGAGGTTTCTAAATTGTAACTCTTAGGTGTCCTGTCATAGGCAATAGTAGAGGACCTTTCTTAACTGGTTGACTGCTAAGAATGTTTGTTGGCCCTCTCAGGGTAGGTATCTGACAGTGAGCATAGAAAACTTCCCCTCAACTGTTGAAAGATGTTTGGCATGGACCATGGAACAGTTAAGACAGTTACAACACTTTTGTACCTACAGTATATGTAACCATTTTGGAATAAATTAAAGAATTCAGTCTGTAGCTAAGAATCATAAACAGTCTTTAGTGGAGTTGGATGTTGGGATTTAATGGTTTCAAGTGTAGTATATGACTTTGAGCATGAAAGTGGTATTATTTTGATAACTAGCTACCATAAATGCAAGGTCTTTTTCCAAAAGAGGTGGTACTGTTCTTCTACGTTCTTTTCCACATTTAATGCAGAAGCCAAATAACCACACATTTTTTATTCTATTGGCTCCAATATAAGCATGGAAATGTAGACTATATTCCAAAACAATTATCTATATACTGTTGTATTTTTTAAAAATAGCCTCATTATCTCTACAGCTTGTAGGCTATAAATGAGCATGTATTCAATTTAAATTTCCATTGAGGAAATATGAATTGAGTGTTTTAGCTTATCAGCACTATATGCTGTCAGACTGTAAAGCAGTAAAATTTTTGAATGATTAACTATTGTATAATTTTGCTTGTTTTTAAATAGCACATAATAGTACACTACTAAGCTGTCTGTGCATCTCTGCTTGTTCTCTACATGAGCTTTGCTATGTGGTTCACATATCTGTAGCTGGCCTTGTTTGACAGAAGATGCCAGAGATGCTCATCATCTCTACACCTTCATGATCTTCACTGCCAGTCAGGCTTCCATCCCTCTTGTATCCCTGAACCTCTAGGCAGGAGATGGGGGAGTGAAATCCCACCCCTCTAAGAGCAGAGCAAGTTCCAGACTGCTTCATGAGACTGAATGTGTGTAAGTCTAGAGGGCCCAGTGGCATGCATCCCAGGGTTTGAAGGAATAACCTGATGTGGGTGCTAAGCCACTCTCCGTCCTATTTGAAAAGTCGTGTCTGTCAGGCAAAGTCCCTGATGATGGGGATGAATGGAAAAAGGGAAACATCCTTTTAAGAAAGGAGGACCTGGGGAACTACAGGTTGGTGAGCCTGATGTCTATTCCTGGGAAGATGATGGAGCAGATCTGCCTGAAAAAGATATTAAGGCATGCACAAGGTGAAACGATCTGAGAGCACAGCTCTACCAAGGGCAGATTGTGCCTGACCAATCCGACAGGCTTCTAGGATGGAGTGACAGCATTGGTGGACATAGGGAAGGTGACTGCTATCATCTATGTGGACTTGTGCAAGGGCTTTGACGTGGTCCTGTGCCATGCTTTTATTTCTAGATTGGACAAACATGGACTTGAAAGCTGGACTAGTTGGTGGATAAAGAATCGTCTGGATGGTTGCTGGCAGAGAGTTGTGGTCAGCAGCTCCGAGTCCAGGTGGAGGCTGGTGAGGAGCAGTGCCCCCCAGGCGTCTGTCCTGGGACCAGCACTCTTCAACATCTTTCTCAGTAACACAGACGATGGCATTGAGTTCACCCTCAGCAAATCTGCAGGTGATGCCGAGCTGCGCCGTGCAGTTGATGTGACACGAGGCGGCCAGGCAGCTGACAAAGGGAGCTGGTGCATCCCCGTACTGACTTTGTGCGGTGTTGCTGCTGAACGTACTAACACCGCTGTGCTGATTTACTTCTGTATTCCCAGCTAACTCTGCTGCTCAGGCCTTAGATCCAATATTTCATACAAGTGTTGTACGAAAACTATTAAAATGCGCTTTTTGGGGGGAGGGTCGTGGTGTGCAGGTGTAGCTCTCCCTTAGCTGCGAGCTCCCGCCTCGCAAGATGGCAGCGCGCCACACAATGCGCGCGCACCCCTCGCTCCGCGCTGCAGCTGAGGGCGGCGCTGAGGAGGCGGAAGAGGGCGGCGGGAGCTCAGAGGAGCCCTTCCTGCCTCTCCTCCTCCCCCTCCCGGATGCAGCCCCCGGCGCTCCGTATCGCGTCACTGCGCGGCGCCGGCGCGTGCAGCCGCCATGGCCGACATGGAGGAGCTGTTCGGCAGCGACGCCGACTCGGAGGCCGAGCAGAAAGGTGCGGCCGTTAGATGCCGTGTACCGGGCCTCCCGCCCGCGGGCCCCCCCGCAAAGCAGGGCGGAACGCCGGGCTTCGGTCGGGTTACTGCCCGGGGGTGGGGGTGGGGGGTGTGCAGCCCGCTGGCTCCATGCTCTTCACAAGTGAAAAGTGGTTACAGGCGTCTTAAGGAACAGCGACGCAGCGCCTGGCACCGGGCACTGCCTCCGAGTTCTTTGCTTTGTGTAACGGCTTATTCCTCCCAGAGCTTTAGAACCTTAGGTAATAGCGGGCATATTGAGTGGTACCTGTGGTCGTTCTTTGTATCGTCGTCGGTAGATGTTTTATTGTAGGTAACTTCTGTGCCTCGCGTAGTTCTGCTGTTGGGTAACGCGTACCTGTGTCCTGTTTGACCCCTCGTAGGGATGGCTTAACTTTGAGAGGCGGTGTTTGTTTTGCAGATACTGATTCTGGCTCGGATTCCGACTCCGACCAGGAGAACGTGGGCTCCGGCAGCAACGCCTCGGGCAGTGACAGCGAGCAGGATGATGAGCGGGAGGCAGCAAAGCCCAGCAACAAGGAGCTGTTCGGAGACGACAGTGAGGACGAAGGAGCCTCCCATCACACGGGCAGCGACAACCACTCCGAGAGGTCGTACAATCGCTCCGAAGCTTCGGGGCACTCTGAGCATGAAGACAACGATCAGTCGGATGTGGACCAGCACAGCGCTTCAGAAGCTGCTCATGATGATGAGGAGGACGAGCGGGGACACGGCTCTGATGAGGGCAGTCACCATTCTGAGGGAGATGGTTCAGAAAAGGCCCATTCGGAGGATGAGAAGTGGGGCAAGGAGGACAAAAGCGATCAGTCAGACGATGAGGAGCGACAGCAGAACTCTGATGATGAGGAGAGACAGCAGAACTCAGACGATGAGGAGAAAGCACAGAACTCTGATGAAGATGAGAGGCCTCAGATGTCTGATGATGAGGAGAGGCTCCAGAATTCGGACGAGGAGAAGATGCAGAACTCTGATGACGAGGAGAGGCCGCAGGTGTCAGACGAGGAGAAGATGCAAAACTCAGACGATGATGAAAGAGCCCAGCACTCCGATGAGGAGAAGATGCAGAACTCTGATGATGACGAAAGGGCCCAGCATTCCGATGAGGAGGAGCAGGAGCATAAATCTGGTAGGATCCAGTTGTAATGGTTTGCTTCTTACAGCCTGGTTTGTTCTCCATTGTTTCATTTACATTGGCTTGAAAAGTTCTGTCTTAAATGTTAATCACATAACTTTCAAACGTGGGCATCTTTTTAATACTGTGTTTTTGTGTTTTTTTTTTACACAGTGTGTTTAAATTACTTCTAATCTGAAACAACTTGATTAATAAAAGGAATGTTAAAAATGTGTAAAACAGAATTCTTAGTCTGCTGAGAATAATTATGCTTCTTAGGAGAGTCTGCGAGAGGCAGCGATAGTGAAGATGAAGTCTTGCGAATGAAGCGAAAGAAACCAATTGCATCAGATTCAGAGGTGGACAGTGATACAGAAGGCCAGAAAGGTAAAGGTGGGATTGGTTTCTTGGCTTTTGGTTCATTTGTCTTTTAATCCATGATTTATCTGCTGTGCTACTTGGTACAGTCAATAGCACTCACACTGTGATGTAGCTGCAGTGCCATGGGCGCGGCAGAGCGGCACAGAAAAGGTGCTGTGTGAGGAAGCACACACCGTATTTTTCCTGGTGATTTCACTTTAGTTTTGTCATCTCTCAGTTTTCTCCACGAGAGACAGAGCTTTTCTCTTGTGAGTGTTGGTTCACACCCCATTGTCAAAGCTCATGGTGCATCTTATCACAGGAGCCTGAGAAACACTGATATTTTGCTGATCAAGAGAAGATGTTGCTTTTAATGAGAAGTAAAACTTCCAAAGTTTGCAGTGAGGTTGCTTGTCATGTATATTTAAACTGTTTACTTGAGTAAAAGATGAACTTTAACTCTTGATTTGTCTGTTGCCACTTTTCACCTGGATTCTCCATAATAGAGCCTTTCCAGGGAAGCACTGACTCTCCAGCTTCAAAACAAGGGGGATCTTTTATTTTTTACGGAATAAGAGAATAATCTGTGCTTCATAACAATTAGAGATTCTTAAACTTTGTAGGTGATTTTAAGTGGTGATAAAAGTGAAGGATTATTTTTTCTGTGTTTTGTTTGATGAAGGGGCATGTATGTTTGCATATATGTGTATTTCATAGCAGTAATTTTTCTCCTCCAGAACACGCAGATGTCATGGACCTGTTTGGAGGAGCAGATGACATTTCTTCAGGAAGCGACGGGGAAGACAAGCCACCAACTCCAGGACAGCCCATTGTGAGTAGACTTTTTGAAGTAATGAAACCACTATTCCACTTTGAGATCTGGAACGTCAGTGGGGTTAGATAATATTTTAACGGAGAAAGTTTTAACAGCGTTAAATAAGAATCTACAGATCGTTTTGCCCCAGCTAAAATAATGATTGGAGCTTTAGGCGCAGCAGTATTAGATATGTCGACATGCCCTCCCCCAGCCCTGCTCCACTTCTTCCATTTGGAAAAAGGAATACACTGATTACATTTTGATTGTCATCAAGAGAAATACAAATTTGCAGGTCTTCTTGGTACTCTACTTACAGCTGTTTGACAAATATTTTCATTTTGAGCCTTGAAGATACTAAAGAATTTAATCTTATCCCATGCTTATTTTCTCATTCCTTGCTGAAAACTGTGTGTCAGCTCTCTTGCTATTTCCTTTCTGTCTTTGTTTTCTCGAATTCCCACTGGTATTTGAAATGGCTTTTGGTTTTAAAATGGATTGGTTTTACTGGAAAGGTTCAAGTGCATTTATGAGAAGCTTCTTGATCTTTCTCTACATACCAGCGGAATTTTTCTCAGTCAGAATGGAAGCACTTATTCCAGGAACAGTCAGACTGATATTTTTGCTCCTATTGTGCTTCTTTGCCATTAGGATGAGAATGGGCTGAGCCAAGAACAGCAGGAGGAAGAGCCTATTCCAGAGACAAGAATAGAGGTAGAAATACCAAAAGTAAACACAGATTTGGGTAATGATTTGTATTTCGTGAAGCTGCCCAACTTTCTCAGTGTGGAGCCCAGGTAATTCTATATCAAATATGCAGATAAGTTGTTGAGTTTTTTAGTTTCAATATTTTGCTTTTGTTTTAGTAGTACAATTAATTATGTTGGTTGTATTTAAAATGGTTAACATTAAGGCTCACACTTTAGTGAGGATAGGTCAGTAGGGTGTAGGCTAATGAGTGGGCCTCTTAATAAAATTACCTGCATTTATTTCCAGCCTTAACCCTGACCTCTTTATCCTGATACTGAGGAGACATTTTGTTCTGAAGCAGACTTGCTTTCTTTAGCTGGAGCCATTGAGAGGGTGTGGATGTTAAAGTGGCAGTAATTGATGGTGGTGAAGATGCTTGGGTTGGCCTCCTGCAGTGCAGAATCAATGCTGTAAATTACATTTCTGCAGAAATGGCTGTCTCACAGCTGCAGTGCCTCCTGTTGTGTGCAGCGTATAATTTAAACCTTTCAAGCACCTGTTACTGTGCACAAGACTAATCTGGATTAACTTCTGGAAGAATGAATACTGTATTGTATAATTTATTACAGACCATTTGATCCCCAATATTATGAGGATGAGTTTGAAGATGAGGAGATGCTTGATGAAGAAGGGAGAACGAGATTAAAACTTAAGGTATAAGTCTATATCTAAGTCTATATATCCTCCATGCTCACCTAACCACATTTCATCAAAGTCTATTTCAGGTGTTTTGCAATGGTGTTATGAGTTGTGATTTAAGTTCCAAAGGTACGGATGGCTTCATTGCTGAGGAATATTGCTGAGTTTTAGTAATGCTAAAAAAAGAACAAATGTTAAAAAAACTTAACAACTGCCTTTCTCCTGTGAGAGCCACTCCTTTCACCTTCATCTCTTTGTATCGCACAGCAGATTATATAACCCTTCTAGCTGTAATTCTTGACCAGCATTGGGTGTATTTCACCACAGCATTCCATTGTGAGTTTAACAGCTGTGCTGTTCTGACAGGTAGAAAACACAATACGGTGGCGGATGCGGCGAGATGAGGAAGGGAATGAGATCAGAGAAAGCAATGCCCGCATCGTCAAGTGGTCGGATGGAAGGTTGGTTTGCACTTTTTGCATCCTGTTTTCACAGTGGAATCCTGTAGCATGCAAAACTGATGGACCGTTCTGTGCAACAAAAATCAGTGTAGTCTCAGTGCGCTGAAAATCTTCTGCCCTGCTTTGTTTGCGGTGAAATATAGTTATTGGCTATTTACTAAAGGGAAACGCAAAGGCTTTTGCTGTTTACACATGGACAAAAAATGGACTGTAGTGGCTTTATCAAGTAACTGATACATTAATCTCCTTTAAGCATGTCTCTCCACTTGGGAAATGAGGTCTTTGATGTGTACAAGGCACCGCTGCAGGGAGATCACAACCATCTGTTTATCAGACAAGGGACCGGTCTGCAAGGACAGGCTGTTTTCAAGACCAAGTTAACCTTCAGGTAAACGTGATGTTCACTATCAAGTGGTGCAATGAAGTATTGTAACTAAGTGTGTAGAGATAGCGATTAGTAAGCCTTCAGAGCTCAACAGTTTGCTAAGAATGTGCTATTTTTGGAGGGTTTGGGAAAAATTTTTCCTAAGCTGGATGTCCCAGTTTGAAAGGCTGATGTGTTTGTTATTCACTGCAGTATCAAGGCTACTTGTATTCATTTACTTTTTTAAATGTATTTTAGTTTGTATTGTGAAGGGCGAGTCTCCATCTGAATCAGAATGGTGGCTATCAGGGTGATGATTATGACTTGGGATATTGAAGTGAAATGTGAGAATGACTTTTTAGGCTGATAATGGACTGCAGACAGGGTGCTGAGAGAGAAAGCGATGTCTCCAGTAGCTGTGACAGTGCACAGTAGTAGTAATGCTTTTACTTTTGTGTAGATTAATCTTTCAAGTTTTAAGTATACTTGCTGTGTGATTGGCACTTGAAGACGGGTAAATTCTTCTTGTAAGTATTTAACCCAAAGCAATTCTCCAACAGGCCACATTCTACAGACAGTGCCACGCACAGGAAGATGACTCTGTCTCTGGCAGATAGGTGTTCAAAGACCCAGAAAATTCGTATCTTGCCAATGGCAGGTCGTGATCCAGAGTCTCAGCGCACAGAAATGATTAAGGTATTCTGATGTGGAACTTTCTTATCTGCTGATTTAATCTAAAGTCATTAAAAAAAGAGAAAAAATGTAGTTGAACATTTCTAAACGTTTGATGTATTTTTGGAAAACAGTGTATTTTGGAGTAACAAGCAGTAATTGTTAGCTGTGTGTGCTGCTTGTACATGCAGCTTTTTTGTTAGAAATTGCTTAATCTTACAGATTACCACAAAAAAAACAGAATTATACGCACTCTTTCCACTGCTGTGAGAGGATTTCAAAAGCTACAGCAGAGTACTGAGATTTTTATTATGTTTGACTCATCCTTTGCTGCTTGCTTTGGACAGAAAGAAGAGGAGAGATTAAGAGCTTCCATTCGCAGAGAATCTCAGCAGCGAAGAATGAGGGAGAAGCAGCATCAGCGTGGTCTGAGTGCAAATTACTTAGAACCCGATCGCTATGAAGAAGAGGATGAGGGAGATGATGCGATCAGTCTAGCAGCTATCAAAAACAGATACAAAGGTGGCATCAGAGGTAATAATAAACCTTACCAGTAGTTAAGGTAGGGCCTTTGTAATTCAGGTGGATTTGTATCACGGGAGAATCCTGATAAGATCATATTTTGCCACTTAATTTGATACATGAGGAGATGAGAGTTCAGTTCGTGCAAGTTTATTTCATTTAATAATATTTAGATTAGATTCTGTCTGATTATTGTGGGACTAAATGTACAAGGAGTATTTTTCATACTGTCTTTTCCTCAGCAATTTCAGATAAATATTTATCTTTTCATTTTTCTCTGCAGAGGAACGAGCTAGAATCTACTCTTCAGACAGTGATGAAGGCTCAGATGAAGATAAAACACAAAGACTACTCAAGGCGAAGAAACTTACTAGTGATGAGGTAAAAGATGACTTTGTTCTTTAATAGCTACTCATTTTCAGCCAGGAACGTGCACTTAATACAGTTTGTAAAGCTGATGTTTTTGTAGTTTCTGTTTTGCTGTAATTAGCATAACATTTGTGTTGGCATGCTGATTAATTAATCGTGCCTATTTCTTATTTACTGCATTAGTTCACAGATTTGAGTGATACCTAAAGGAGATCCTTACTGTTACTGGTGATTGCACAGAAGAGCAGGTGCTGTGCAGAGTAAAGTGACTTCAAAAGATCACATAGAGAGGAAAAATAATACCAGGTCCCTACTGCAGTGTTGTCTCCTAAGCTTAGATTCTTACTGCCTACTACCTTGTAGGTTACAAGAGGTGTTTTTGTGCTGGCATGCAGGTCTGATTCATCTTCCAGTCCTGTTTCACTGTAAATTATGTTTTATTTAAATGTTTATGTATGGAATAACGTACAGAAGTTTAAAAACAGAAGTTTGGGTAGGTCAGTAATAATTCGTGGAATGCTTTTCAATGCTTTGTTCAACTTTGGTTTTATATCACCATTTCCCTTAAGAGATTACTTTTAACTGTTGAAATTATCTCAGCTCTTGTCCTAGATTTTTCAGTCGCTTTCCTTTAGTGACGTGTAGCATGCTAGACCAAACTGTGATTTTGAGAGCTCTGTTGGTGCTATGGACAAGACACTGCTAGCTGTTAGTTTGCAGTATAGCAACGTTGGGATTTTGCAATTCTAGTCTCTCAGAAGAAAGGCTTTGTTAACTGTGTTTCTCTTCTGCTGGTTGAGAATGGTAGCCTCCATTTTACAGTTGCCCGCTGTAAAGGCAGTATTCCTGTCAGAACCACAGAGGGGTGCTGCAGCTCTACTTTATGGAACCCAGCCAGTAGTGCACAACTTACTTCCTGCATGCTCACCGAAAGCACAGTATCTGTATGTGCGAAGCACTGGACTTGCTTTTGTGTGCTGTCAGTCAACGGCACAGCCCAGATCTTTGTCCTGCTAGCAGTGGGTTGGCAATGCTGAAAACGTCAGTCTGTTATTGATACCTTTATCACCATGTGGCAAGCTACTGTAATTAATGAGGATATTCTGCACATAGGAAGGAGAGTCCTTAACAGTAGCCCAGCTAAATTATAAGAGAATAAATGTTCTGAGGAAGTAGCTGTGATTGAGATTCCCACCCATACTAAGTTGTTTTCTATGCTTAAATTTCCTTCCTAGTTCAGATTCTCACCATTCTAATTCAACATTAATATAAAACAAAATGTTTTGAATAATAAGTAATTAGAAAGGCTGTGTTGTCTCTTGCTGCTTCTTAAAATTCAATTAATGTGTGCATTGCTCTTAATAAACAAAATTAACTAATGGAAGAGGAGATTAGGTTACTTAAGCCTGAGGGTGTTAGCAAAGTTACTCTTCTTTTTAAACTGTAATTGAGTTGCCACTCATCCTTTGTGTCCAAATTGATGAGCTTTGCATTAGCAATTAATGATCTGTAGTGTGACCAAGTATCTTCGGAACACTTTGGATTGAAGTGGTGCCTAGAAGGCTGATTTAAACTGAACTGGTGTAAATGTGTTTAGACTAACAATCAAACTGTTGGCTCTGTATTTAAGTGCTAGGAATTGGCCATCCAGCCTGCAAAAAGTCATTGCAGTGTTGTTACAAACAGGAGATTATCTAGAAATAGTGTGACAGGAAAAAAAAGAAGTTGAACTCTACATATTAATAAGGTAACCTGAAGCAACTTGGGCCTGTGCTGTAGGCCACTTGGTTAATCAGAATCTGTTTTTTTGCCTGTTCTGTAGTTCCCAAATAGTTTTCTACATAATTTCAGTATTTCTAATAGATCTCTGCATTGTGAATCACTCACCTGTTTTTGCTATTAGGGTCGTTTTTACAACAAAGACAAGACCTGTGTCACCAAGTTAGACATTTTTCTTCGAGTTTTAAGATGTAATAAAAGAGATTGACAGGTATTCTATTTTATCTGGTCTAGCAGTTAGCAACCCTGCCCACAGCAAGGGGGTGAAACTAGATGATCCTTAAGGTCCTTTTCAACCCAGGCCATTCTATGATTCTATGATCTGTAGGAAAACACAAGATTTTGGTTTGCTTCATGCATTAGAGTCTATATTTTAGCATTTGAATTGAATGGCGTGAGGTGCTTTAACAGCACAAAACCCAACAAAACAGGCTGTAATTTATCTCAGGTGATCGTGTCAAGTTCTTTGTGAATTCCTCCCAGTAACTGAAGTTGCACCGATTGGAGTTCCCATGACCAGCCCTTTGAAGCCTCCTATGCTGTATTTCTAGGACTGTAAGCTGTGGGATTGTTTCTTAGTGCTGGTGGTTCCTTATCAGTCTTTTTTCCTTTCTGCCAGAATGTGGTAGACAAAAACACCTGCCAATTCATGTTTTTTGGTGTTGTTTTTCCCTCAGTAGCTCTAGCTTAAGGTTTGCAAGTATCAGTAGTCTGACAACTGAGCAAAGCTGTCCAGATTGTCTGAACAGAAAGCTTCTCCGTGTTGAAAATTTCCCAAGAATTCTAGGAATTATCCATACCATAAGAGTTGCAGGCTTTTGTCACTGTATAAATAGCACTTCCTTTCGAAGAGCATATGAACCCCATGTAGAACCCCACTGTTAGGAATCTGAGGGAAATGTTAAGCTTATCTCCTTAATTTATAACTGCTGATAGTGATGTTACACACTCCATAAACCCAGACTGGGAGATAAATTACTCTTACACAGTAGTTAATTTTGAAGCAGGTGTTGATGCATTCCCACTGAGGTAAATGGAGGTGCAGCTGTATTGTGGACCCTCTTGGTTTGGGGTCTGAGACTGGAACCAATGCTGACCAATGAAGTGCAGCACTACAGAGGCATGAGGTGGAAAGACTAGAACAAATAATTTTGCTTTTCCTTCAAAAAAATCCTTTTTGTTGTTGTTCTGAGGCTGTTTTTTATTTTAGCTTGAATATTTTTTAAATTTTTGTTCTTTCTTGCCTTAAGGAAGGGGAGCCTTCTGGAAAGAGAAAAGCAGAGGATGATGACAAAGCAAGTAAGAAGCATAAGAAGTATGTCATCAGTGATGAAGAGGAAGATGATGATGATTAACATTGAGGGAGCACTAAAGTTGATTTTATATATACATATTTATATATAAATTGTACAGTTCTCTTACAACAAAGATGTAAGTAGCCATATTGGGGTTATTTTGATAAAGGAAAATTCCATTGAAATTTGTGTTTCTGGTGTGAATAAAAGTTGGTTTCTTTCTTTTTTACTTTCTCATATTTTTACATCTTATCTTACTGCAGCAGCTGCTGCAATGGGGATCATCACAGCACCAGGTTTTAAGTCTTGTACAGTGCATTTCAGTTTTGAAAACCGTAGTACAAACTGGTTGTACAACTGAATAAAAGTGAATAAATTAGTGGTCTTACTGAGTTTATTAGAAGAAATCATAACCTTCATATAGAATGCTTAAATTGTAAGTTTTCCCAGAGAGGTTATGGAGGTGAAGGTTACCATTTGTACAGAAGATTTGGAGTAACATATGAGTGCTACAGCACCATACTGTTTTTTCCTTATTTACTGCTGGCTGTGGACATACTACATGCATTACTATGCTGTTATATTTTGATATTTTTGACTGAATGTATGTCTTATCATATCTACTCTGAGTAAACTGTGAAGTTTCTGTAATTAGAATAGTGAACCAACCACATAAGATGTTTATTTTTCCACAAATTGAACAAAAATCCATGTCTCTGAGTGTTAGCATTAACAACAATCACATTAGCGATGTAAATGTCAGAATAGAAGCACTTGTTTATACAAAACTAATGAATTTCTGCAAGGTCATGAAAGACTTCTTTAACAACTGCAGTGAACTGCACTCATACATATCCTAGTAATACCATTTTGTAATCTCATACAAGCCTTATGATGCATTTTCCTGTTGTTACTGGTTGGCTGAAAAGACGATGGAGGAGAATATTGTGGACAGAATCATAGCTGCTTTTATGCTATTTTTAAACACCTTATTTGATTATGCAAATAGCATTGCAAAATGAGAGGCTACAAGAAATGTCTCATCTTTTCCACTCTTTAAGATTATGTTTCCCACATGTAGTTTCCCTTGTTGGTGAGATAGCATTTCCATGTTATCTGTGTTGTTTTTTAACTGGCTTTTGACAGTCCTAGAAAGCTTGCAACTTCGTAGAGACAGCAGGAAGCAAGCAGAAAGCATAGCTTAATGCCTCTTTAAATGCATTGAGTGGTGCTATGGAAAGTTTGCTGTGTGGACTGATGTTTCGTAAGATAAAGTAGCTAACAGTTATGTAAGAATGAATGTTACTCATCTTTCTCCTGCCCAGATGAATTATGCTTTTCTATAAAAACTGTTGAGTTACAGCTTTTAACCTGGCTGTCTTGCCTTTGAAATGTGTAATTAGGCAAACAGTTTACTGAAGTAAACTACCTCCATTTTTCCTGCCTGGAAGGTGTGGGAAGCATTCTAGCTGCAGAGCACAGAGCTCTGCACACGTTAATATATTCTGCTCAGCAGCTGACTGCGGTGCAGACACTTGCAAATATGAAAACAAAGTGAAAAATGTCTACTCTGAAGTCTGAGTGCCTGAGAAACTGTTCTTGTTTTTCTTTTGTAATTGTTTCTAAGAGTTTCTGCCTCTCTTCCCTGTGCAGATAAAACCTTTCTCCATCTGCTCAGATTTTGACCCTGAAATCCTCTTAGGTTAGACCTCTGCTGGGAGTCTGGCTCCTCACACGTGGTTACCTGCTTTTCTGTTGTAACCTGCTCAGGAAGAAGCCAGCTGTAGAAAAAGGGAGTTGTTTCTTGTGCTGTGTGGATGCTAGACTTTCTTGTCAAAGTCTCCCAGGTACCTCCTAAGCAGCAATGCAGTGTATGGAAGCACACCACCATTTCACTGCTGATGTATTGCTTAATGTCAGTTTAATTGAAGCATTATTTTTACTATATTCCGAAGAGTGAAAATGTTTTAATCGCTCTTACAGGTTCGATGCTGACTAAGCCTTTGCTTAGTAAGTGGGCTACTTTAGCTTCCAAAAATGAGGCTTTTGTGGATTTAAAAGATTAAAAGAAGTGGGTTTTTTTCTGCTGTCTTCCTTTGTAAATTGCTCTTTTAAAGTCTTATTAAAACATGGAATTTTAGAAAGTGTTTTCTCAGCCTAAATTGGTTTAACAATCACCTTTTAATTAAAGTCGCTTGAATGAACTTTGTCTTATCCACAGTATTTGTTGCTTGGGAGTGTGATGTACAGCTTTGTTTCACTCAGTTTTTTTTTTTGTTCTCCCTTTTCCCAGCCTCCAAATATGTGAGAATTACTTGGAATTGTTTTTCTTACCCAAATCAGAAATCTCAAGCTGAAACTAAAATGTGTAAGGAGAAGAACAAGTAGATGAACTGTATTTACTTTTGTACAGACTTGCAGAGTACCTTCCAGAAAGGTTATGATTTGAGCAATTTCCAAAAATAAAAATCTGAAGAGCTGACAATGAGCTGAGCGTTAGAGTGTAGGGTAAGTTGTCTTGAAACCATCACTGAAAGGTGTTCCTAGCTATATAGTTTTGTTGTTTCAGGTCTGTTGTTCAACTGTGTACTTGCCAATTGCTGAACTGGAGTTCTCCTTTTAGCACTGAGTAGCATTTTCTTCCATCTTAGCCATGCAAGTTGACGCAGTATTCATGCTACAGCAAGCCTGATGGATCGTGGGCTGCCCTCAGAAGGGTGCAGCTGCCCATGCAGTCCTTCTCTCTTCCCGGCAGCAGGTTTGGCAATACGTGAATTTGCTAAACACCCAGGAAACTGATTTTCTGCTGTGCTGGAGTGTTGTGCCAGATGGGCCGGCAGAACTACCTCATGGGCCATGTGAGCATGGCAGCCAGCGCAGTCAGTTGGTGTGGTCATGAGGACATGAGGGGACGTGGCGGAAGGAAGGATGCTCTCTTTAGCAGAGTGTGAGCACTTACTTGACTGTTTTTTGAGAACTTAACGTGACCTGGTAGAAAGGAGTTGATAGTTTTCTACCGGTGTAGGTGCCTCAGCTGGCACATTGTGTCGGTTGTGACTGGAGGTGGGGCAAGGGGTAGGACAGGACAGTTCTGTGTGTGGCAGCAAGTTTTAACTCGGCTCAGATGTGAAGCTGCAGCCACAGGAATGTGTTAAACATGAGATGGTGATTTTCCAATGAAGTCATAGGTATTTATTTCTCAGCCAGTGGGCATAGGAGCCCATGGTGTCAGCCCATTCTGGTGGAGAGCTTTTCTCCAACAGCTTTATGCTGGTGGTCGGGCTGAGTGTTACTGAATGCATGGAGATTGTTACATGGAAGGGAGGAGAAGATTTTGTTTCTGATAAATGTTCTTTTAATGTGAGTTATAAGAAGTTTTACATATTAGATTTGTGAAATTTAGCTGTGCTGTTGTAACACTGAGACACTTGCCTGTGGCTTGACTTGGAAGTGCTTGTGGAGAGCAATGTGACTAACACCTCGTGTTGCTTAGTGATGCCCTTTCACTTGAGCTGGGGTTTTTTTAGTGCTTGTCTGGACATGAAAGACTTACAGAAAAGCTGAAACAAGTTGACTGCTAGCTTGTATCTTTAATTGCTTTAAAACTCTTGGGCATTCTGATGAAGTATATAAGCTTAAGTAGTTGAGAAAATGACATAAAATTAAGTAAATCCCTGCTGAAATCATTCTCAGACAGAATTTGGCAAAAAAAAAAAAAAAAAAAAAAAAAATCCTTTCACAAGACTTTCTTAACATTTTTTTTTTTCTAAAGGAGTTTTTATGGTTTCAGAACTGTAATGGACTGATACTTAAGGGGAAAAAAAATGTTTTTAAAGTGGAAACTTAACTAGAAAGTTTTAATTTGTTGCTTTGTTTTCTCCATTATTTTGTGAAGAAATGAGAGACTGTAGGGCCAGCTTACGAACAAAAGTAACCTCATGTCTTTTCAGTTATGATGAAATTTTCTGGGAAAGAGTGGCATTCCTGCAGTTACTGATAGCTGTGGAATCATACATACACTGTATTCTTCATACACTGTAAGTGAAACATAAATAAAATCCTAAAAAACAGTGGAAGTATCCACTATCACGCCCTCTTTTTTCCATCCTATGACTGAATTAACTTTTTGTGTTTTCATGCTATTCTGTTCTCCTCGTAACCATAATGTAACTGGAAAAGACACTCTAATCCTAGTGTGATGATTTGTCAGTTACCTGGTGGGTTTTTTTCCTTCTTTGTCAGTGTAAAGGTGTATGATACAAATTCTGTACAGAACGGGCTCTTAGAATAGGATTCGTTGTTGAGCTCTACAGTAAATCTTTTTTTTTTTTTTTTTAATTTTGCATGGATACTCAAGGACCATTCCCATTCTCATATGTGAAGCACTTAAAAAGTTTCTGGCAATGGCAGTAATCAGCATCTTTCATTTGGGTGTTCCATACACTTGTACACAGTGCTCAGGTTTGGGAAGTTGTCCTGCTTGGTTGGCTGAGGGCTGCATTGTGAGATGTGCAACCTACTATTGCTGTAAGTCCAGTGCTGGTGCTGGTTGTATGTAATGCCAGCAGCATCAAGTTTTGTTTACAAGTATGGAATAAGGTAACTGTATTTAAACTATGTGAGCTTGTCATCTTCCAGTCTTGTTTTTCAGCTTAAAATAAACTGCTACTCAGACTGTACTGTTTGTGAAGGGAGGAGTGCATCCCACAGCAGATAAGGAAGGATCAAGCCAAAGTGTCGTGGCTAAAACATGGTGGGTTGTTTTTTCTTTCTTTTTTTCCCTCACAGAAGTAACTGGAAAAAACTCAACCACCAGCAGTTTACAATGTTAGAGGTTTTCTTCTTTCTTGCAAGCATGTTAATAGATGTTGGTTTGAGGGAAACACGTAATCCAGAGTCTGACATGTATCTGTCTGTAGATAGATAAATATTTCACGTTAACATCAACACAACTTGAGTTGTTATCCTTTCTCCATACCCTCATTTCTACTTGTTACGTGTCAGATTGGATTGAATTTCCTGTCTTGGCACTCCACATTTTTTTTTTCTGTCTCTTGCTTGGGGAAGGAAATGAGAACATTTTTCCCTTGGAGAAAACATGCAGAATACCTACGATCAGTTTGAAAAGTATTGGCTATAAGTTACAGCTTCACAACTGATGGTGAAAGAAGAGGCTTAAATAGCAAGGACAGAAATAGCAGAGTGTTAGCTTACTGACTAAAAGTGTTTGTCTGTTTTTCTACCCAACAGTTCTGTGAATTTTCTTGTGATGTAGCTAATGTTCCTTTTTTTCTTCTTGGAAGTCTTAAGCCATTTTACTGAACCTTCCTTATGATTTACAAGCAGGATAGACACTTTCAAAAGTGTTCAGGCTTATGGTGAGGATCGTCAGACTAAGGTAAAGTATTGCAGAGATGAAATAGCTTCCAGAATAAACACACGGGATCCTTAGCCCAGTGAACTCTAAGAACTCAGTCAAGGATATGAAGGATGTCGTAAGGAACAAAATCTGTCTATTCATCTAATGAGGGTGACATCAAGCGTGTTATAGACACTGGTGAGTATTTATGGATGTTTGTAAAAGGCTAGAAGAGATGTGTTGTCTAGTAGAATGCTAACTGAAGCCTTGACCTGTCACTATGTGACCAGGCATTGCTATAGAAACAGGAGATTTATTTGTTTCAGATAAGAGGGGGGATCAGATTCCCTGAGAAAATGAGGTTTTAAGTGGGATGTGCAAATAAAGCACGCTTGGAAGGAAAAGACAGACAAGTGTATTCAATAGAAAATAGGGGAATTTATTATTGTCCTCTGAAGTTATCACGACAAACTGGTCCTAATTTCAGCACCCAGCAAAGTGTGCGGTTCCATGACATGCCTGCTCACAGTCAGTGTTAATTTCAGCTCCACACTGAAACTTTCCTGAGAACGTACAGAATGAGCCAGCAGCCTGCAATATAGATACTGCATCAGCAGCTTCTGAGTGCTGTCTGTTGCGCTCCAGAGCGAGGAATGCAGTTTTATAAAAAGTGTTTTATGTCTCCCTGTCTGTTTCTCCCAGCTTATTTAACCTTTAGTTTAGGAAGGGGAAATTCAGTTGACCACAGTACTCTTAAGACATTGCTACTCACTGAGTCAAAGTATCCCAAGATGGGGTTATATCTTCATCAAAACACAAGAGTACTTTTTTTCTCTTACAGTCATGCTTAGTCATGGGTAGTGGGATAAACACTGAATAGATTTTTATGTTGACAACCAGCTGTCTCGATCTGGCTGCTCTTACTCTGTGTACGTGTTAGATGGGGTACTGCTATAAATACAGATGTTTGTTTGGATATTAAACTATTTGTGTCTGTGTTTAAGTGTACTCAATTATACCGGATAGGGGAATGTTCAAGGATAGCAGGAGCTGCCTGATGTTGGCTGAGTGAATTTTCTGCAGCTCTGCCTGCCTGTGTTCTTATCACATAAGTAACATCTGTACATCTATTTTGGTTACTTACGATGCTTCTCTGGTTGATCACAAGGAATGTGTGTGCTGTAACCATTTAATGTTTCCCCAGATCTCCACTGGCAGTGATTTCATGCTTCTGGAGTAGGCAGTGGTGGAAGGCTCATTCCTATCCTACAGCAGGGCTCCTTCTTGCCCTTTGGTGATGTGGGTAGGTGCTGCAAGCAGACAGCTCAGTCCTGTGGATGGACAGCTTTTTCTTTTGGAAGCCATTCATCAAAAACAAACTCACAGTTGCCTTGAGTGAAGGCTTCTCTGCTGTGACCTGAATCATACTGCTGTTTCCAAGGCAGTGGCAGAGCACAAGGGACTAAGAGGAAAGACTTGGTAGTTTTATGTCTCAGCTATTTGTTAACAGCAAATTCTGAGAAGTTCCTTAGAACTGTCAACAGCTTTAATTGTGTGTTCAGTTAGGCAGGCAGCTATCCGCTGAGCTGTGAGACACTTGGATCAGTGCATCATCTCACATTCTCTAAGAATTAATCGTAGATAATACCAGGATGGGCTTGTTTGCTTAAACAATTGGCATTTTATAATATCTTTAACCATTTTGTTCCTTCTGATCTTGTTTGGAAAAAATGGAGGATATTAATGAGAGTTTGACTGCTAAGAAAAATGGTGTGTTCCTTCTGTTTATATAGCATATGGCTGTGGGAGAGCCAGCTTCTCGTATCAGTAAGCCAGTCAATTTGTATGAGGGATAGGTAGAAGGGAATGGTGTTTTATGAGTACCATTTCCAGGTTTTAAATGTGACATTCAGAACTTCATATAATTCTAATCTGTCTGGGATATGGTCAAAAACTGTTTATCTCTAAATGAAAATGCTTTCTGAACATGATCTCAAAGTGGCCATGCTAAAATTGAGAACATTCCACTAATCTGTGGATATGTTACCCTCTTACCAACCCCGTTTGATCTCTCAGAACTAAATAGGATTATACTGGCTCTCATACTTTTCCCAAACGCTGACTCTGGAGTAGCTGCTAGCATTTAGCAGGCAGCACCATATGTGTGTTCGCCTGCCTTAGGATCTAATCTTTCCATAGCATGACATTGCAAGAGGCTGGGGAAAGCTGAATCTATGAATGCAGCACTGCTAGTTTGAAGGCTTGAGCCATTTTGTCATTTGATGATTGTGGACCTCGGGACCTTTGCTCCTGTATTTTTAAACCTCAGATTTACGTAATGGTGGTTTTAAACCTGATTTTCTCTTTGAACTTCTTTGCGAGTCCCATGCAGCATAACTAAGAAAAGCTGGCCTGTTGTGAAAGACTGAGGTGTGCGGGAGACCTGTTCAGAACTGACATTGGAAAAGGTTAAGAGCTGCTGAGCCAGGTGCAAGGGATAGTTCATGTTTCTGTGTGTAGTGCTGTGTGAAAGCAGCCTGCAGCCAAAACACGTCCATCAGCTGTGAAAGACAGAATTCCCAGGTAACTTTAAGTCAACAAATGAGGCATGTTTTGCAAACTTTTGAGCCTTCCTGTATCCCTCCTCCCCTCCTGTTTTTTTGACAGTGGGAGCATTTCTTCCACAGTGTCCTATAAAATCTCTTCAGACTTTCCTACCCAAATGTGCTTTGTTGTTACAGAACATCGTTCAGGGTGTGCAGGTGGGTTGGCTTGTGTTGCAAGGAACCTAGAGATGAGTGTTCAGACTTTTCAGAACAGTTAGCAAACCAAGATGCCATGTTTGGATTGGAGATCTTGGGAGAAGTTTAAACGCATTCCATGCTACGGAGCTCAACTATGGAGATATCAAAGCCTGAAATATTCTCACTGCTGGATGCAAATAGGCAGGGAGTCACAATTTATTCTTACCTCTCTGGGATTCCTGAATTTGAGAAGCAAAGAGACATTATTTTTTAAGCCTGTGATTGTAAGAGTTCAAAAGGAAATACGGATTTCAGATGTTATTAGGGACTCTAGGTAAATTGGCACTCGGACAACTTTTGATTCAGAAGGGGTCTGGCTTTTAGATGGATCTTTCAGCAGCTTACATATGTGTTTGAAGAAGTGGGAGAGTTTTAAATTTCAAGGAGATCTGAGAAATGCTGAAGCTCTGCAGTAATTAGTTGAATTCTGTGTACATGTACATTAACTTTGGATATTTCTCCTGATATCTTCTCAGTACTAGATGCCATCATGTCTTGGCAGTATGTGGCTCTAAGTTCACATGTCCACCCTGCAGCATGGACTTGGGTGCTCTGAAAACAAGATCTTGGCTGTATGGGAATAGATGACAAAAATGTGTTGTTTCGAAATGGCAGAGCTCTTTGCAGATGTTTAATCTAGCCAGAGGGGCTTCCCTGAGAGCTGCAGTGCTTCTAACCACTGCCCATCTGCAGGAAGCTTCCTCCCTTAGGGCAGACCTAGGGCATAACTGCACAAAGGCAAAGGCACAGGAGGCATCTGTAGCATATGTTTTGTGTTGGCCTTGCGCATGGGGGGTTTGATGCAGCTGAGTTTGAGAGATGCATTTGCTCTTTGGAAATGTAATTAATGGAGAGTGGGCTCACATTTTAAATAAAAAGTAAACAAACAAACAAAAACGAAACAAACAAACAAAAAATAACCCACCAACAGATGTGCTGTCTTTCTGAAACTCATCCTCATTCAGCAGTATACATGTAGTCTACCAGGACAATGTTTCTTGGGACGTGATTCCAGGTGGTACTTTTAAGACCATATAAATACATGTATGTTGTGACCAGTAACAAAGACGACTTTAAAATAAACAGAAAATCTGAAACTTGCATAATGTTTAGAACACACAAAGTGCAATTTAGACTGAAAAGTTATTTGAATTCAACAAATAAAATACGTGATCCTTCTCATGTATTTGCACACAAAGAGGTTCTGTGCCCCTGTACCCCAGCAATTCAGCCAAGCTGTGCATCAGGGGAGATCTAGATTGCATATATGGAAAAAGGGTTTTTTCATGATAAGGGCAGTGAGGCACTGGCACAGGTTGCCCAGAGGTGTGGATGCCCCATTCCTGGGGGTCAGACTGAATGGGGCTCTGAGCACCTGAGGGAGCTGTATGGGTCCCTGTTCACTGCAGAGAATTTGGCCTAGATGACCTTTAAAGGCCCCTTCCAACTCAATTCTGTGATCTCTGCACTCACTGAGATGTGGGGTGATCTGGTGCAGCACTCCGATCCTGCATGGGGCTGCCTGGTGCAGAGCTGCCATGTGTACATCGTCGTTCATTTGTTGCTCCATCTGAATGGCTCAGTGTTGGTGGTGCACTTCTGATCCTGCAATGCTACATTCTGCACTACACACAAAAAATGTTTGGATGTTACCAAAGTTACAGTTTCTCAGGTGTTTTATATAGAGTCAAAGAATCACAGAATGGCTTGTGTTGGAAAGGATATTAAAAACATCCAGTTCCAGTGCCCTGCTATGGACGAGATTCCCATCCACCAGATCAGGCTGGACAGGGCCCCATCCATCCTGGCCTTGAACACCTCCAGGGATGGAGCAGGATGCAATTTTATTCTGTGGCTGAGTGGAGTCCGTTGATAGCAGTGGGGTTTGCCTTGTGTGGCAGGGAAAACTCAGAGGTTCCTGTGGTGTAATGTGACAAAGGAAGACCAGCTGGAGGGCCTCGATGGGAGCATAGCTTACAAACCCTATAAAGAATTTACTTAAGTGTTTAAAAAGCAGGAAAATATTTGTTAAGGTATAAAACCGTGCAGTACACAGTTCTGAGTGCTCTGGTTCTTGGTGCTCATCACGAAATACCAGTGACTTTAGGTTCACAGAAAAAAAGGAACTGTTGAGTCACGGCCTGACCCACTGATTGAGCACCTGTGGAAAGGAGCTGGGAGCACAGGTGAAGGCAATTCAGCTGTGTGATCAGAAGGGGTGGAGCCTGGCTGCACCTCTCTTAGACCTCATTTAAGGGCTGACTGCCCCAGGGAAGGATCTTTTTGCTGGACATCCTTCCTTAGTGAAAGCTTCCCCCGGGAACCTGGAATCTTCTGATACAGGTGAGCAGTCTTTTTCCTTTGCTTTGTAGCACCCTTCTCTCGTGCTGGTCCTTCTGTCATCACATCTCTGTTGTAATGCCTTTCCCATTGTATTGGTTTGTCCAATTGCTACAGCTGTGAAGTCTTAAGAGGTTCTCTTGGCCTCCTCCATGCTCTGAAATAGAATTAACTTGATGTTGGCTTTCCTGGCAGATTTTAATCTGTGATGATTGTGCTGCTTAGCTGTCCAATTTTCTGAAGGTTTTGAGTCTCAGTTTACCTTTTGTTGTGTTCTGTCTGTGTATTTTTTTGCTCTTAGGAGTTAAGGACAAGCTGCAAGTTTATGGCTATTTTTTGAGAGTTTTTCTAGATATTGTGGTGCCTTTCTCATTCTGTTGCCTATTTGTTTGGAGCAAGGTGGTTTATTACTGCTCCTGGGAAAAAAAACCCAAACCTGTCCTAAGGCTTTACAGCTTAACTGCTCTGTTGTTTTCCTGTTCATGGGGAACTTGTTTGGTGAGGATGGAGCAATTGGCATTTAATGAGGTCATTTGGAGGTGGCAGGGGAAACACCTCTGTGCTTTGGTGTGACCCCTGATAATACATATTAGCAGAGTGCTAATGTAGAAAGCTGAGATTGCTGCTTTGGGCTGGTTGCAACTGGTCCGGTCCGTGTCGTCATTCATCAGTTTTAGGACTTCAGAAGGGAACAGGGCAGATTAGGAGAGAGTAGCACATGAAATTCCTGCTTTGGACAGCTTTTTTGTTCTTATGACTGGTTTCCATAGCAGGAAAATACAAAGCTTTGGTTAAACCTGTTACGTGTAACCTTGTTGTAGTGCTTTCAAATGGCTCCTGTATTTAATAGCAGTGCTGAGCAGTGTAAAACATAATGTTGCCAGATAGGGGCTGCTCCTGCACCGAATGGCAGCTGGCAGTTTTCCTGTGTGCTGGCACCAGCTCTGACAGCCTGATTGGCTGATTCACCGTGCCAAAAACGGGCTGTGCTGCTGTCACCCCGCTGGCATCACAGCATGACCGAGGGCATGAAGTGAGATTGCCTTCTCCTGGCTACCAGCTGCACCCAGCTTGTGCATCATTAGCCCCAAATGTGAAGGGAATTCAAGTTTTGAGCTGCAGAGCCCAGTGTGTACTGGAATGCAAACTATTTGGGCAGTGATCTCTCTGCCTGGCCTACCAAGGGGATCCAGCAGGTGTTTTTCCCAGGAGGATGGCATAACTGTGGGACCTTGTGGGCCACAGGTGCTCATCTGCTACCAGAAGGAGTCTGGTCATCACAGTATTGATCAAATTGCCTTCTCTTCAGCAACAACTCCTCTTGGCAGGCTTTCTTTCTATTTCTGAAAACCCACCACGCCTGTAAAACGGCAGTTGCCATTTGGAACAATGTGGCAGGGAGGAAGGATTTAAGTTTTTGCAGTGGTGAGTGATGTCTGTGGGGAATATTTGTAGTGAAAACCTGATAATTTCCTCACAACGCATCTCAGGAACTACTTAGTGAAGTGCAGGAATCGTTCACATTAATCCCTTTCCTGTGTTGGTTTGGGCAGCCTCGTGTGTCACATCAGCTCTTTGGATGGCGCCCAGAGGTTATCGTGCACCTGTGAGGGCCTTTCCTCCTGCCAGGAGGCTTTGGTCGCTGCTGCACTGCCAGGCATCGTGTCCTCTGACATTGCAAAGGAAGTCGATGCTATTGTCTCCTCATTTCTGCTTGCTGTAAATTCTGCATATCATTGTGAATTCAGCAATGGTTTTAATCTCTTTTTTTTTTTTTCTGCCATGTTTCTGTTTTCAGGACCGGGTGAAAGCATTGTTTTCCCCCAACCTGTTTAGCCCTCTGCTGTGGGCCACTAAGGTTCTGAATCTCCATGTCTGCTCTTTTAACTGATAATAGCTAATCGCCACCTTTTGCAAAACATCCTATAATGTAATTTCTTTCGCTTTTACTTTCTGCTGGCCTGCAGTGTTCTCTTTCATTTTGATTTATATCTTTACACATGGGTACGTTAATGGAAAAACCTTGAAAGGGGCAGATTGTGTATGCACAGACAGCTACTTCAGAGAGAGATGCGTTTAGCTGTGTGGATTTCCATGTATGCACTGTATTATGGCTCAGAGGGGCAAGTGGGCCATGCCTTTAATTTAGTAAATGTCTCTCCTAACCTGTCACAGTGCTGCTTGTTTTCTCTTGAGCATAAGCTTTGCTGGGGGCTGTTGATTCAGCAAAAGCAAGGATAGCCAGTAGGGCTGATGAAACGCTTCAGAAATAGTTTATCCCATACATTATTCAGTGGCTGTTGCGGTTTCTTATCACCTAATGTGTTTGACCATTCCTGGCTGCTGTGTACCACTTAGCCCCAGGTCCTCCCAGCAGGACAGCTCTCCCAGCTGCCTCAGACCTCCCTAGGGCTGTGGAGGGGCACAGCAGCTGCTGAGGCCTTGCTGCTGGGCTCAGTGTTGGCTCTCTGGATATGGAGAGAGGGCTTTGCTTCACTGCCTGCCTGGTGAGACCTTTCTGGCTTGTTCAGCAGAGAACCTGAACCTCAGCCCAGTCAGTACCGCCACTGCCTCTGTGACCGTTCTGTGGGAAGCCGTGGGGTGAAGGACAGAACCAGTGTGGGCATACTTCCACGATTTCACTCTAACAAAATGTGACTTAAGGTAATTCAATACCATGTTTTCTTTAATAGCAAAACTTTCAGACAAAAATTATTCCCTTTCCAGTGTCCTAGGCTTTCCCTCATGCCGCTTTATCAATAGATCTTCCTGTGAGGCCACAGCGTACAAATAGGATTATTGAAATAATCAGAGATTTAAAAAAAGAAAAAAAGAAAAAAAAAAAAATCCTCTTAAAAGGAGAAAGACTTGTTCTTGTACTAAACTCCTTCATCTGTGAAATCTATCATTCCTGGCATCTCATAGTCTTGAAAAGCATTAGAGATTATCGCTGGCCTTGCAAGTGTGTTTGAGGAATCTGTCTCCACCCTGAAGCCAGGGAGAGGAGAGGACAGGGGGAGAGGCAGTGTGTGTTTGGCAAAGGTTCCATCACATATTTACATATTCTGCTAAGGTAAATTGCCTGCAGTGGCCAAATCCAAGTGATATAGTTCCATTTTTTTCCCCCAGAGCCTTGTTGAAGCTCTGTAGCACTGAATGGGAAGACAGATATGAGACTGTTTAAATATGCTTTGTTTAGTAGCTGATCAAGATCCTTCCTGATCTGTCCTCCTGCCACTGAAGCAGTATTTAAATATCTGTCCCAGAGCAAGAATTCAATTTAATTGTTAGGGTTGGTTTGTTGTTAGGAAACCACATCTTCAGGTCAGCAGTGCTGGTCCTACTGTTTTTGGGAAAACTGCTGTAAAAGCCCAGCTCTGATAGCAGTCTATTCTTGAGGCTGGTGAATGGCAGGTAATAACCTTAAAGAGGCACCACAAAATCTCACTGGGGCTGGAGATGAAGTTTTGCCCCCTCAGGTAAATATTTTGCAGCCACTGTTGAACTTTTTGCATTTGCATCGCAGTTCTGTCTCACCATGCAGTGCTACTTCTCCCTCTCTGAACACAGCAGGTAGGGGAGCAATCATAGGAGCAGTTCTCATCCAGCTCTGCTGGCTTCTTCCACAACCTTTATGTGCAGCTCAGTCAGTACTGAAGGCGGCCCAAAATCAAATGCTTGGAAAAAAAGCATCTGATGAATGAAATGGAGAGGCGTGCTGTGCCAACAACTGATGTGCAGTGATGGGTTAAAATAGCATCTGTCCCTGGGGCTGTTTGAGGAAGGACAGTTCCAGGAGGAACAGTGCTGGAAACCTGGGCTGTGTTCCCACAAATCTCAGTGCTGTTCTAGGCAGAGGTTCCAAGCACGGTAGTGTGGATATCTGTTGGGAGAGTGTGCCTGAGAAGACAGCTGTTTGCAAGACTCAAGCTTAAAGGATGAGGTGTGAAGCACGGAGGCACACAGCGTTGTAGACAGCTGAAATCAGTATTCATGATCTAGAAGGTGTGTTGTTATCCACAGTTGCAGTTTACTTCCAAGATCATAGAATCACCAAAACTGGAAAAGACCTCCAAGATCATCCAGTCCAACCACGAGATGAGGATTTTCATCATCTTTTTTAGTAAATGAACATCTCTCTCACATGAGAATGGACTCTATCTGTATTAGAGATAAAGGAGTTACCTCTCTGGAATGATGTGAATTTGGACAGTGCCAGGCATTTCACTGTCACAGCAAATGGTCTTGCATGGCATAAAAATAAGGTGAAATGTAATACGTTCTCCACCATCACTTCTGCAGAAAATGCAGCATCTAGCAAGGACTGTGAGTACTGACATTCATTCTGCAGAAAGCAATGACACTAAAATACCATACCAAATAGGTTAATCACTGGTAATTTAACCCAGCAATAGCAAGGGGAAACTGGCTTGAAAATGAGAAGGTCATGTTGAGTTGCTTCTCTGGTTTCCCAGGCTAAGGCCCACTGTGTGTCCCTGAAAGACCTAGGTAAAGCTAAAATTAACTCACTCTGATGATTATTATTTTTTTAATAGAAGATATGTTTGGATATAATCCTCGAGGGATCCACTTGCTTTCTCTGTGCACTGCAATGTACTACCGGGGGAAATAATAGCACTATAAATACAGCCTCGTTTAGCTATGTCATTACCTTAGGGGTATTACTGATAGTTCTCTAGGGACCAGAGTTACAGCAATTAAAAAGCTAGCAGGGAAAGGAAAAAGCAGTACAGGGTGATCCCTTTGGAAATGATGCTTTGGTTATGCAGTGGCCAATCATTACAGCTGCAATTGGGTTTAAAGAGCTTCTATGTGCAGGCTATGGCAGTAATTAGTGCAGCATTCATACAGGCTGATCAAATGCTTTGTTGCAGATCTCTTTTGACCAGCTTTTGCCATCAGTTCTTTGTTTGCTTCCCTGTATTTATTTTGCATTATGTTAGAAAATAGAGTAGTGCACAAGGCTTTGAGGATTTGGACAAAAAAAACGTGATTTTGTTATATTTCAACCTACTGATTTCCATGCCAATTTACTTCAACATCTTCCAAAGCATTTAATGTATTTGGTACTCTGTATTCAGACAAAAATATCATTCTTTGTAGAAAATTAATCTCTCTCAGCAAAGCTCGGTGAGCTGCTGACTCTGTTTCCCCTGGGAGATGCTGCTCCAATGTCAGTAATAAAGTGGGCAGGGTTTGCAAGAATTGAGAAAGGTCCTTTGACTTTCTGTATAAATCAAAGTATCACAAATCCCTGATCCCCAGTTTCTGTGGGAAAAACTTCAAGCTTAACATGCTGCTCCTTTGACCAAGAAGTTCTTGGTATATGAAAGCCTTAAAAAGGATTTTGAGCTTTGTGTTGGATGTGATCACCTCTCCAGGAGGTTAGGAATGGAGATATGTTCTGCCCTGGGCTGCGAGGGCCTTTCTGCTTGCGTGTTGGGAAGCTCTGCATACAAAGCAGTCAGGAGGGAGTTGTGCAAAAGAATGTGTGTTGTATTTTCCAAGGGGGAAGCCAGCGTATGCGCAGGGACTCTTTATCCATCCTCTTTCCTGTCTGGTAATTTGAGCCTGTGTTATCTCCTTGGTGTCACTTAGTTGTTGGTTAGACAGGAGCAGCTTTGCCTCTTGAATTCCTCTTTCTTCATAGTTAGCTCTGAAATGCAGTTTCTGTGGCATAGCCGCCAGCTGAACAAGCAGGTATTGTTTATCCTCCACATAGCCAGTGCTGATACAAACCTACCGAGGTTGTCCTCGTGTAGTTGTGCTCTGTGCAGGCAGCACGTGGGGTGCATTTAGGGTCAGTTCTATCCTTAGCACGAGGTTCTGAAACATCTGACAGCCAACAGGTCTGGGCTGCGGTGCTTCTGACTTCTGATTATTTACAGCAATTGAAGCTGTGCTGCTGAAACTTCCTGTGTAGTCAGTGTCTGGGCCCCATAAACAGCCAGGAATTGATTCTCTGCGAATTTGTCATTGTCCTGCTGTTGCTTCTCAGCTGTTACTGTTAAAGGACAATAGGAACTCAAGGAATGAAAATAGCTTTCCGTTGCTGCAAGCAATGTATTAATGCTGATGTGGAAGAAGTGGACAGTGTGCTGTGAACAGTGCCTGAATATGCATAAGCTCTCAGCCACGAAGACAAGTACTCTAGCAGTGACAAGTCTACTTGCTCTGGCTCCCCAAAAGAGACCTTGCATTGCTTTTTTTCTGAATATCCCTCCTTTCTTTCCCAGGTGTCAGTACCTTGTGATTCTCAGGCTGTTACCTGGTTGCTAGCAATAGGTTGACTGGCCCCAGTATGTAACTTCAGACAGCTGCAGGCTTTGTCCCCACTTATGTAATGCACGGGATTCAGGATTTGCCAAGTTTGCTATTGTTGTCCTCAGCCTGTTGAGTGCTTCTTTCGAAGTTCTACATTCGAGGAACTAACTGGGACAAAGAAGAGCAGAAATCATTTCACCACTGTCTATGAGCAATGTGTTTAGAGGATCTTTACCATCCCAGTGCACACAGAGTCATTTATCTATAGTAAATCATATTTGGCACAAGCATTGCCTAACTTCATGGCTCACATCTGACCACCTACATTTTTTTTCCTTTGTCCTCTGTTTCAGACCCCTCTCCTGTGGCTCCCTGCTGTTCCAAATGGGTGGCTGCACTCACTCCTCAAACACTTGTTAATCTCTGAACTGTTATCATGGATCAGTCAGCATCATGTGGTGGGACTGGATTATACCCAAACAAAACCCTCTCCATTTCTTTTTCCAGGTGGATTGTTGAAAAAGCCTTCCTCAAATAAGCCTCCCACAGCTATCTGTAAGAATCTAGTAAAAAAAACCAGAGATTAAGTTCTTTACGCTTTAGTTTTAACTTAATAGTTTACATAAACTCTAACCACAACAACAGAAAAAAACACTGCTCCTCTTCATTGAAGAGCTTTCTGCTCTATGCCCAAAGACTTCATTTATCTGATCATGAGCAATTAGGCTGACTTTCACGCACTTTCCTTCTTGTGTCAAGCCATAAGACAGCCCAGAGTCTGATACCAGCAGGCCTCGCCCAGAACTGTCTGCCAGCTGCAGCAGGCTGTGATTTCTTGCAAATAATTAAATCCCTGGGGAGAATCAATAGCTGTCTGCCTAATACTGCATTTAGATAAGAAAGAGGAACTGTAACGTGAAGCAGGAGAATTTCTTTGAAGAATGAATGCTCTCTAAAGCATTTTCTACTGAGGGCAGATGACTATCAAATCTGCCTCTCGCCGATTAAATTCTGGGCTGAAGTTGCTGCTACTGTAGAGCTTCAAGAGGTCCAGCCCTTCATAAATCACTCCAGTTTGCTGCCTCAGTCTTCTGCTTGGTTGTTCAGGCTGAGGCTGTGAGCAGCCACATCCCAAAATGCCACAGGCTTCCTGTGCTCATCTCCCTGGCAGCCCTTCTTACCTGCACAGGGACAAGAGGTGAAGGCAAAACTTTCTTGGCAGGGTTCACCCATTGCTACCTCTGTATGCAGAAGGTCCACTGGCACAGTGTGTAACCATCTCCTCTCAGCACATATTCACACTTTGCCCTCACATCAGGTGAAGACACTTAATTGACGCACCCTGAGACTGCAGTAGAGCTGGGGTGTTTAATCCCTCTCTGTACATCAAACTGCTCTATCTTGGGGGAGATGAGCGCTTGCAGCTTCTGGCACAGTTGATGGGATCTGTGATAAGAGCTTAGTAATCATGGAAATCAAGCTTGAGTTGTACTCTTGGGAAAGAAAGGGGTGTCTTACCCTGCTGTGAACCTTTAAAAACCTCAGTGGAAGTGGTCTGTAATAGCAGGAATTCATTTGTTAATAAATTTCTCCTTGCTTGTCCTGTCACTTAATTCAGTGTGATGCCAGTGCTCAAGCTGGGGAAAAGCAGCTCAGTGTCTCAGGGAATTGGGTAGTATCACAGGTCTTAAAAAGCTTCCTAGCCCATTTCAGTAAATATATGATAACAGATGTACCTGTTTATTAGCTTGACGAGCAGCTTGCTTCCTTTGGAGTATGTGCTATACATAAAGAATAGCAGCTGAGATATTTTTAGGAGAGGAAGTTGAAATAAAACATATAGAAAAGAGGGCTTAGCTATATAAAACACCAGTAAGCAACAGTTTTGCACTGGCAGGGAGAAGAAAAGTGTTTTAACGGGTTTCCCAGGTTACCGAGGAAATGCAGAACTATGTCTTGCTATTCCATATATTCGGAAGGCAGAGGGCTCTGCTGTTCTTCAGCCTCACTTGGCTCCCGGTGGCAGCTCTGGTAGCTCTGGTGCACAATGGCAGTGTCCAATACATGTCCCTCTGCCTGCAGAAGCTGGCTTTCCCACTGAAATTCTCAGCGCATGACTGACCAGCCATTACTGGCCTTAAGACAAGACAGGCCATGTGTTGCAGGTGTTGGTGGCTGGGGCAAAATGGTAAGAGACTGTGGTGAAACCATCACCTGCCCTGAAGCCCATTGGTATGACTGCCCATGGTATGATTGTCAATGGCACTTCACATCTTCAGAGCAGCTCACAAGCATTAACTGCCTCATCAGTGTGACCTCCCACTGGGGCAGATGAGATCAGTTTCAGAAGCAGAGTGGGTCCTCAGGGAGAGTGAAGTGGTAAGAGAGGAGATGTTTTCTCACACTGACATTCTAGCACAATGTCAGAGCCCGAATGAAGTGTGTGAGTTGGATGAATGCATCCTCTGCACACTACCCTACCAGGCAAGGTGGGAGGCCAGAGCACACCAAGCTTGGCCAAGGCCTGGATCCATCTGCAGCAGGACCCTTTGGGGAGGAAATGTGCCGATTATCTTGAGAGTAGGATGGTTTTGCAGAAGTTCCCTCTGGTTAGAGAATGAGGAGAGATGTATGAGGGAGAGAGCTTGAAGCTGTGCAGCTCTTGGTTGGTTTTGGTTCTGGTAAGTTCCTGTTTCTGCACTAGTATTACTGAGTACGTGTCATTAAACATTGAAGGGATGACTTCTACAGTCAGGTCAGATTGATTTATGTGAAGGCCCCTACTGTGCCCAACACTCGGCTGGCTGAGTTGGTGACCTTGACCTAAGCCCTTTAAGAAGAGGAATTACTGCAGCCACCCAAGTCCCCTGAGGTCACTGCTACGGTTTAAAGGAAATGCCAGTGTGATTTGCTATCCTGTCATAGAAAGTTCAGAGCTCCTAACCCTGGAGGAGATCCAGGACCTCCTGTGCTTTGTGCACAAGCCTATCCTCAGAAGGGCTTGCTGTTTCCTGGTGCTCCTGGGAAGTTGTTCCCCTGCACTGATATAACCAGCAGTCATTAGCTCTTGCTAGCCTTCATCCAGACTTCAATTTTACTCCCAATACTCATGTGTGAGTTCTGGGAACAGATGAGGCTGTTGATGTGGCAAATTCTTCCATGGATCTTTTCAAGCCAGAATTGGGTCGACCTTCTCTGCTTAGCCAACATTATTTGAGGGTGGGAGAAGAAGAATGGGGAGGCAGAATGCAGCAGTCTGCCTCATCTTTCTTTCCTTTGCATGTATTTTCTGGACAAATGTTCCTACTCTGACTCAACATTAGTAAACTCCTGTCTCCATGTGTGTAATTGTTCTCTGCTGATAGAGAAGGAAGAAGGCTGTCGTCATAGGCAGTTGGTGAAATGGCCTCTGACATTTCTGTTAACTTGTTTAAACAAATACATCTTGAAACCAGTCCTGTTCAAGAGGGCAGTGCACAGAGATTAACTCTGTGAGTGCTAGTAAGCAGTTGTGTATTATGCTCTACTTACGTGAGGAAGCCTGGATATGTTTTCAGAGAGCTCAAGCTCCAGGCAGCAGCTAATCTTTGGTTAGCAGGGTGTATCTCCATCGCAGTAAGTTAATGTGCAGACATTGTGTGCTGCTCTTTAGCTGAATATAATGCAAACATTCATTTGCCAGTCCACATTTTCCAGTATTTTCATGAGTGTGGTCTCCTTTGTGAAACTGCTAAGATTGTTCCCCTGTGTTCTTTTTCATTTGAGAGGGCCACGATTCAGAACTAAGATGAGTATACAAAAATGAGCAAGGAAACTTGTGACAGTGTTTAATACCAGTATCCTCACATCCTTTGTTACTGCAGGCATGCTCTGCTTTCTCCCAACAAATTCATGGCATCCTGTGGTTAATCCCTTGGACTATGCACATTCTAGTCTCATCTTCATGCATGTCTCAGAGGGTGAAAGAACTGTCATTTGTGAAGAAGCAGCTGAAAGTCAGGAGGGATTTTATCAGTTGTTTTCTGCCACTTCTGTTTCACTGATCTGTTCCAGCTTACCCAAGAGATCTGTTGCCAGTTCTCCAAGACTGCATAAAGGTGTGATATGAGGAGCAGCATCCTCCATTTGAAGTCCTCTTTTCCATGCTTCTGGAACAATGTGATGAGTTTCCAGATGACTGGCAGAAGATTTCAAAGTGAAACAATGCCTAGGCTTGTTCCGCTCCTGACATCCAGCACACCAGTTCTCACTGACATCTCAGGCATTCTGTGAAATTCAGAGGCCCGTACTGTACTCTGTTTGCTGAGGGCTTTTGGAAAGTCCCTGACGAAGACCTTCCTTGGTGTGTTGAGATACAGCAGTCTTTTAAGGATCAGGGTCAGCTAAGTTGTGATAAGCCACCGGAAAAGATTTTTTGGGTTCTGTTGAGTTCAAGGGAAAAAAAACTTTAATCCACAGATCATATCCCACTGAAGGAGTTTTTTGTTCTGCTTAATTGGAGAAATGGCAGTTTGTCTGTGTTTTAATTTCTGTTCAGTGCTTGGGAACCTGAACCCTGGGAAGGGCTGTAGAGGGGCTGATTAAAGGGAAGACCTCCTCCCTTAGCAGGAGGAGCTGCCAAGATCCTGTTTGTGAACACAGGATGGTGACTGCTGTGCAGCATGTTGAGTAGGTCTTGGGTGGATTGTAGACAGCCTTTGGGCCTTCCAGAGCCCTAGCTTGCATTTTTGCAAATGCTTTGCATTCGGTAGCTCTGTTTGTGCCCACAGGATCAATTTACATGAGATACTCAACAGTTGGTTTTCTTTGCTCCTGTAGGAATCTGTCTCTGTGATTCCTTTCCAATGCCCATTGGCATAACTGGAGAATCTCTCCGAGAATCTCTCCAAGAATTTCCTTGTTGCATTACCACTACTTTCAGTGCTAAACTGGACTTTCTTCTCTACCAGTTCAGAAGTCTTTCCCTGAATGCCTTCTCATTCTTTTTGCTACAATTTAATTTTTGTTTTTATTTCTATTTCATGCACACAACCAGCAAGCTTTTTAGTTAACCGATGTAACTCCTGTAGCTTCAGAAGGTCTTCACATGAGAAATAAGTTCTTGTGTTGCTGATGGTTTTACACAGAAATGCTTTATACAGTTTGGTGTTTTGAAGCTTGAGATTAAAGGAATTGTGATAGCAGAGCCTTCGTAAAGTCATTTTGGATTGTTTTGCTTTGGATGAATTGCCATGGGGGAGCACAGGGTTACTGTTTGTGATCCAGGCAAATACAGCTAAGTAGCCACTGAAGTGCCCCCCACTTTTAAGCTAGCAGAAAACACAGCTTTCTTAAAGTGCTTCCAAGGTCCAAAGCTTAGCTGGTGTGAACTGGCCTCAGCTCCTCTCACATGGCTTTCCGTTCCCAATGTGACCTCTGTGCTTGGATGTGAGAGCTGCCCTCAGAAAGCTGGCTGTCAGCTGACAGCCCACTCTGCACACTGCAGGCAAGGATCAGCCCCTCTCAACCAATATAAGCCCCAGGAGATCTAGGTGAGGAACAGCTGGCCATCTGGAGCTGGTAAGTCTGCTCCTTGCAAACAGGTGATGCACTCCTGTCCAGGCTGTTCCTGCGCTCATTGGGAACAGGAGCTGCGATGGGCTACAGGAGCTCAAGAAGACCTGGTTGCAGCTGGAAAGCTGTGGAAGTGTTCTGTATTCGAAATGAGTTTTGAAATCTGTGCTTGAATATCTCATTTCCTGTCACTGCACTGAGGTTTTGCACTTAGCAGAAACAATCATGGCTTGTATTTGATCTATGCTTCAAAGCAAGCATTGTGCTCCCACAAAGAAAAGTCTTTTTTCTGCAGCAGGGCCCGTCCAGGCCTGGTACCCAGTGGGGACAAACACTGGCATTGACCTGGGTTGTTCTGCTTGGTGCAAGCAACATCTGCAGGGTAGGGGCAGGCTTTGGGGCAAAGTGGTGGAGAGGGAGGGTGGTCCAGAACTGGTAGGTCTTGGCTGCCAAATGAGCTCAAATCCCACCCGTAGTCCCTGAAAAGTCAGTAGCTAACACATTCTCCCCACCAAAGCGGGCACTGGTTTCAGTAGATGGCTTTGGGGAAAAGGCCTGGTGACTGTCTTGGTTTCCCTTTTGGTAAAGATGCACTAGCTGTGCCTCCCTCACTGTCACACTGAATCTGCTCTGTAGATGATGACAAAATCTGAGGTGGTGGTTTGTAAGTACAGAGACTGTCACTGTGGGATGAACTCACGTGAGGCTCCTTAGAAAAGAGAAGAAATGGAAATCATAGTTAATCTCTGATTTCACCATTATGAGGAATCTTTTTGGATAATATGTCAAATCAGGAGAGTTGCACTGAGCCGAGAGCAGTCTTTACCAGACATTACGAAAGCTCCTTTCTTTGCTGTTACAGCCTCATCTGAAGCTGCATGAAATACAGCAAGTCACTTCCAACATGTCTGAGCAGGCAAAAGATGAAAAAGTCCAGTGTTCTTATAAGTCAGCAGTCATCAACCTGGCAGCTATAAGTGCAGGCATAGCTCAGCTGCTCTGTGCTGCCTGTGCAGGCAGGATAGACTCTAGTTCATATAGACAGCCTGGTGTTCAGCACAGGTGATGGGAATTGGCCTCAATAGCTGAGTAATTATTTACGCACTTAGTAAGATCGCATGTTGCTGCAGTAAGTTTCTACTGTAACCCCAGCAGCTGTGCTTGTGTGAGAGGTGCCTGCAGTGTAAGTGAGCCCTAGTGCACTATGCCCTGGAAAGCAGTGCTATTTTGAGTTTACTGCTCCTGTAGTTGCCTTTGCATCCAGTTATGTTAGTGCTTGAGAATATTCTTTAGCCCTCTGATCACTGCTTTGTTCTGGAAGGTGTTTTGGCTCTTTGGAATTTAACTCTTTTTAAGAAGGCTGAAATGAGTTGACATATTATTTGGAGGTAATTTTGAGAGGTAAAAGCACCAGATAGGGCAATTTACTGTTCCTGTCCTAACTAGCCAAGCGTTATTCTACTCAGACATCCTTCACAGCCGCCGCTGGATCCAGCCCAGCACTCCCACCCAGCCGCAGTTACTGTACAAACCCATTGTTCCCAGCTAATTGCTTCTGCCTGTAACAAAGTCAACTTTCACTGAATGGCAATACAACGTGACACCTAGCATCACGTTGCCTTCTGCCTCGTTCTTCCATGGCATGTAGCAACCTGATATGGCTACAAGCAAGATAAATGCACGTGGCTTCTAAAGGCAGCACAACTTTCCATTAAACAGAAAAATGCTAACCTGATGTCGTCTTTCCTGAGCCTTCGCTGCTGTTTGAATTAACAAGGCCAAGCTTGGTGCACCTGGTCTTCTTCTCTGTCTTCAGACAAGCTGAGCAGTATTAATTGCTTTATAAAGAACTAGTACAATGCAGTGGGGTAGGCTTTCTACAGGGTTGGAAGCACAGCAGAAAAAGCAGTTTAAATGGATATCCTGGGAAACCTTAGTCTCAGTTTAAACTAGGCTGGCTGAGCTCTGTTGCAGACAGCTTTTTTTTTTTTTTTTTTTTTTTTTTTTTTTTTTTTTTTACTTTCTACCTTGCCCTGGTAGCTAGTAATTCCCAGGCTTTGTTGGTTTCTCCTCTGCTTCCCCATGCCAGCAACTGCTCAGCAGTGAGGTTACCTTTAGACTTGCAAGTCTTAAAACATCGAGTCATCCTTGAGCAACTTTTCCCTCTGGTTGCTTTCACTGTCCTCCTAGGCTCTTGCTTGACAGCTACAGCATGTCAGGATGTAGATTAATGTCCCATTGTCCAGCACTTTCCTTAGGTTCTGGCACTGTATTTGCAATGTGAATGCAGCTGGAGCATTAAGAAGACCTCCTGGCACACTTGTTCCCCCAGCACTGCCCTGTCTGTCCCGGCCTGCTCCAGCATGTGCAGGTGAAATTAAAGCATTTTCACTGGAATTCCCAGGTTGTTGGCTTTTGTGTGTTTTGTTTTGAAGGATTACAACACAGAATCAAAACATGATTGCAGCGTGATTTGTTCTCCACAGCAGAACTACTGCTGCTATAAGTCACTTCCATTGCAGGGAAAATAACTTGCAGATGGGCCTACAGCCTTTTGAGGGCCGTTTGCATCTCGCAGCTCATATGACATCCATCAGCAGTGGGTATTTGTCAGAGTGAAAGAGGGAGTGTCCCTTTTGTATGCCTTTATGCAAATGTCTAATAAAAGAAATGCTGGGGAGTCCCTGGCACGTGACTCATTGTGACTCACAGCATATTGGTGATTTTGGTATTGTTTCCTTTTAGGCTGAGGCTGTAGGTTTTTTTTTTCCACTTCATTTTTAAAAGCAGAAAATAATTTTCTCCATTTCTGTGAAATGATGGTGTGTGCAGTGGCAGTGGAAGTTTCTTACACAAGAAACTTGTTCCAATTTCTTTGTAATTAGAGTGAAATTTGGATGCACAGAAGAATGATTCATCAGGTGGGTAGGAAGCGATTGGACAAGGTTTATAATATTCTCACATTGAATGTGAGTAACAAAATATCCTTAACTTTGTGAGCTAAGAACAAGAAGAAGCAAACTTGTGTGCCTGCTGTGCTACCAGCTCCCCATAAGCAGTCATCTGCAGCATTTTTCTTTCCAGCCTCTACAACACAACTCGTGTTCAAGCCTTCAGCTCTCAGCTACACTGAGTCTGCTTTTGGTCAGGCTGCTTGCTGTCTGCCCAGCTGGCAGTGTCTGATTTGATGTGCTGAGCTGGGGCTTGGTGCTGCTGGTGCCTACAAATACTAGGAGGTTAATGTTAGCTTTTTCACTCCATGTTCTGAACATGTGTTACTACTCAGGGTTTGGCCTGTAGTAGATTAATTTCATTGTGAATTATTCCCAAGTGCTTCAAAATTTCCCATGAGCACTGATTTCAAAAATGAATTTGGACTGTTAGCGCAAGTAACTTGTTAAAGTGTTTACAAAGGAGCAAAGATAGGAGGGTGGTAATCCTGTTTGACGTCAGTTTGTTGTGTCATTTTATGTAAACTGAATTTATGAAATCTCTATTTCCTCCTGTTAAAACTGGAGCTACTGCTACTGTCTCAAGAGAAATACTGCCATTGTCCATTGAGAAGGTTTGGGGAATAGTTCAGCTCTTGTGTGGCGCAGTAGTTGATCCCCTTCCATAAGTCGTATCACCATGCAAAAGTCAGAACAGGTCTGTGGAAAGGATTTGTTGTGTGCCATGTGTGCATTCTGTATTCTTGAAGGAGAGAAACTTAGAGAAGTGGCAGAGGAAAATGAAGTGGAAAAGTAACCACAGCTGGTGTAGAAGTTCAAAGAGTTATTCTGGAAGGACTGAAACTATTGCTGATTATTTTGTCTTACTGACACTCTCTAGGTTGAGTAGCTTTTGTTTTTGATTTCTCCTAGAGCTCATCTTCTAGGACAAAAGGAAAAGGCTTTAAATTATGCCAGAGTAGGTTCAGGTTGAATGTCAGGATCAATTTCTTCCCAGATAGAGTGGTGCTGCATTGGCACAGGCTGCCCAGGGAGTGGTGGAGTTACTGGAAGTGTACAAGGAAAGGGTAAATGTGGCACTGAGTGATGTGGTAGGGATGGGTTGATGGCTGGACTGAGTGATCTTCGGGATCTTTCCAACCTTAATAATCTCATGTGTTTCCAGAGGTGTTTTCCCTCTAGAACAGCAATCTCTTTACCATTAGTGAGAAATAACAATTTCACTTTACAACTCTAGTATTCCTGAATTTCAGTCACCTTTCCCAAAGAAAGAAAAAGAATTTCTTGGCTTAACTAGTAACTTTCAGCAAGCATATTGGAGCAAATAATCTGGCTGCTGCTGCCGATTTCCTTTTACATGCAAGGAAATAAGACTTTTCCATGTTTCTGATAAACAAATTTTAGGAAGAAACAAGTTGCAATTCTTCTCTGTGCTGTGCTCTGCTTATTCTGGAAGTTGTAGTATCTCCAGATTGGTTATGTTATGGCTGCTGACAGCTGCAGAGGATCCTTTTTCTGTGTCCCTCCAGGGATGATCTTTAGACAGCGTTGAAAATAATCCACTGACGATGCTGATCTGTGTGACCTGGAACAAACAAAGGAGAACACAAATACAAAGCAGGCAGAAGTCCTGCTTCTTACAGAAATGCACTTGATGTTTGAATACCCAGTGCCTTTTCTCTCCACTGAAGGATTGCCGAATAGGTGATTAAGAAGTCATTTTCTAAAGATGGATGTCTATGCTTTGGTGAGAAAACATCAGTCCTACCCTATTACGTTTGCTAGATTGACTTGATAGTTACCATATTTTTTTTAAATTCTGTTTGCATAAGATTTTTTAAATAGCCCTTTGAAGAGCTGCTGGCTAGAGCTGTGTATCAAGCTGCCAGCTCAGCTTTGGTCCTTGATTGTGGATGGTTAGGGTTGATGCTGGGAATAAACTGGAAAGATTTTCTCTTCCCTCTCTGCTAGTTCTCATGTGCTGCAGAGAGTAACTCCCATAAATAGAATTATCTGGGGGCAAATCAGTAGCTACAGGGGGCATCGTGTTCCCCTCAGCAAAGCATGGCTGCAGGACAGCACAAGTTGCAATGTGCAATATCATGCATGCAAAGTCTACAAATAGTCTGAACAATGATTTCCTATTTCTTCCCCTATCTGGATGCGTGATATCTGAAATCAATGCATTACTACCTCTGCTGCAGAGCTCATGTGTTTTACAGAGAGGTGTCCCCTGCAGTGTGCTGTGTGAGGCACGCTTGGTGAAGAGCTGCAGCACAAGAGATGTGGCAATTGCTGGTGAGTGCTGTAGTTGGATGAGGCCCTTGGCTTTCCCTGCTGCTGCTTCTAGAGGTATGTAGGCTAAAATAGGAAAGAGTGTGACTTTCGTGTAGTGTAGCTGTTCTATCTGAGGCAAGGGAAGGCTATTTCAGTTTGGGCATTAAATGTTGATGGGTGGGGTGTGGGACAATGGCTGGCAGCAAAGGGGCTTCATGTGCTTTGTGGGTGTGTGGGAGGACAGTGGAGCAGCATCAAATTTAAAGTTGCTTTTGATGTGTTGTAATGAATTGTTAGATTAGTAGTGGTCTTCTTTTTTTAAACTCTTCTTATTTTTACTTTGAAATGTCATAGTGTTTTAATATTGTGGTGTGTAACTCAGTATATAGAACAGTGATTTGTTTGAGAATTTCTTCAGATCTTTAGGGATGCCACAGTTTTTTCCTTGACAACATAATAATACATAAGGATCCATGTTGGATGCAGACTGTAGTAATTAGCTCGTGTGGGTATAAAGGTTTCCTAGAAGTTCTTTGAAGTTATGCCAGCTGACAGGGCCTTTAACTCAGAGAGGGCAGTGCGAGATGCAGAGAGCTGCAGGTTGCTTTTGTGGATGTTAGTCTGTAAAACTATGTGTGGCAAACGTTGCAGGCAACAGAGATCCAGCTGGATTCTGTGGGTTCAAAGACGATGTCAAGAGGCCCTGTGTAAACACTACAGTTTTGTCCAAGTATTCCTGAGGGCAATGCAGCGTGGATAAGCTGGGCAGCCATGCTCTAAACAAAAGCAGAGATAAAACTTATTCTGTAGTGAATGTGAGGATGATTAATTTTCACCTAAATCAGAAATCAATAGGCTCAGTATTTTCTTTTGAGTGTGTTGCTGCTCTTGTGGTGATCACCACTGGGTTATTTCCAAAAGCACACATCTTTCAGAGCCTTGTGATGTTTACTTTAGGTTTATTTTTACACAAGTCCACAGTCAGGTTTCTCACTTATTGGATTGCATTTGTGAGTGCGTTTCTAAGAATCTTTCAGAAAATGCTTCAAGATTTAGGTTCTTTTTCTTGTAGCTGTGCAAGTCTTTTCTAACACTTCAGATATATTTCCTTTATTTATTGCATATGCCTGTCCTTACTATGCATGCTTTCTCCCTGTGAGTAATACCTCGTAAGAGTTCAAGATTAGATCTTTAAACGAAAATATAATATTCCACGTTTGTCCTAAAAAACAAATGGCTACAGCACAACATGTTATTTACCTCTCTGTTTGAGACAACAAAGCTGGAAAAGAGCTTTGATGTTCAGCAGTAACTACAACAGAATGAAAGTAGTTTTTAGAACTGCTGCTTTCTTGACTTTTTGTTATCTGTTTATCTTTATTTGCATCATGTTTCTTAAGACAATTCTGCCTTTTATAGTCATCATTCATCTCCCTAAAAAGTTGCAGAACTACCTACCAGCTCCTTTTCACACTAGTGTCTTTAAGATCTGTTTAAGTTTTTAGCATTGCCACCAGCCACTAGCTGAGCTGGTATGGAGATCTTCACTCAAATGCCAGTAAGATTATACTGGGAGTTTGCTGTAGCTATTCTTCATTATGTTTGACCACATCACAACCCTAGTGAGGCTACAGCTTGGATGAAATCAGCTCATGGGGGAAGAAAAGCTGCAAAGGCAGACCAGGAGTGCTATCCTGGACAGAAGAAAGTGTTCTGCAGGCAAGGTGTGGTGTCTCTTGCTTTACGCTGCAAAGCCATGATTGTTAAATTCTGTCTGTAATTTAGGAGTACTGTCAGATCTCTGGGTGCTGCTAAACTTTCTTATAATAGTATCCACTTGTCACTCTTCTTCATATCTCAGTTTGGCTCAAAGCCTTAACCCATTTCACAAGTTTTGTCCAAATGCTCCCACAAACACCAAGGGCTCTGGCACCGTACTGTTCGATGTCTGCTGGGCATTTGTTGTCAGACCTAATAGCACCTGTTGGAGACAGGCAGGGTGAAAATGGAGGATGTGACTAGCTTTGTGGATAGTGTACCTTCTCTGTGGACCTTATTCTAAAGTCCAGTCTTTCTGCATCATCTCCAAGAGAGTAACAAAACCCTTCGCTGAATTTCTCGTGATTTCAGTACTGGTGTGCTCATCCTCCTCTCCTGCTCTTTCCTTGGCGTCCTTGTACCATCAAGTGTCAGAAAAGGGTTACACTGGATTGACTGTCACTCCAACTCAGCTGGACCCACTGTGGCTGAGTGCTGTTAAGGTCATATGCTTTCCTCTGGCACTAGCAATCCTCCCACACTAGCAGCGTCATTCCTGAAGCTGCAAAGGATTTGACTTTTTTTCCTTGATGTTAAGCTAACCCAGGAGAAGATTAGGCATGCACATGGCCCACAGTCTAAGCAGAGCTTGTGAGGACTTTGGGGAACGTGGAGCAGCAGGAATGAGTTTGCCTGATGTATCAGCACCTGGGATGGCTTGGTTCTGCTTTCGGGTCTCAGAGCCTGCTGCTGTATGAAGAACTGTGCAGCATCCCAGCCCTGCCCTGCTCCTCCGCTTGGGTTCTGCACTGCTCTGCAGAGTGCCTTGCTGGCTCCTGACCCGCCTCACAATGGAAAATTCTTCCATGAGCATTAGTTACAGGAAGCAAACGAACATCTCCTTTAAACGGCACGGCGTCACAGGGAGGAAACAGCTCATTTTGTGAAGTACACTGTTTACCGGAAAGCGGATGGATCATCTCCAAAATACACTTCACCGAAAGGAAGAAAAATACTTGAGGTGTTTCAGTTTTTATACCAGTGGCCAAATGTTATGTAGTTTATAGCTAACAAAATGTGCGTTTTACGTGGACTAAAGGTGTCCTATCCTGCACCAGGAAATTGGTAAAACTGAGTTTCAAGTTTAAGTAAAAATATCCTGAGTGTGGAGAGCTTGCCAAGATTCGTTTTACTGTGATACTCCATAGCCTCACTGAGCCCCCTGCAAGCTCTGTGCTTTGTGGTGAGGATGTGAAACGAACACATCATCTCCTAGTGATGCTGATAAATGTTGCACTCATTTTCCTCAATCATTACAATGCAGCAACTGCTTAAAGCTGGAGATGGTTCTTACACAGGGTTGGTTTCTTGATGGATTCGTCTGTAATTACAGTTTCTGCCAGCATCTCTTTGGTGTGTCAGTCTTTTTGGTCAGACCTCAGGCTGAAGGGAAAGTGCCTCATTCCTGAACTTGGGAGATGTGAGTAGGAGTGTTTACATGGATTCAGTGCAAGATTAGCACTGCTTTTGATTTAGATTATCTACATCAGATGGTGTCCTGTAACATGACGCTCATTCATTCAAATTCAAAGCATTCTAATTTGGCATAAAAAAATAAATGCAGCCACACACAGTATTGAAAGAGGAGCTCAGGCCACAGCAAGGAAGCTACGCAGCAAGGACAAGTGAACGTGTGCAAATAAGTGCACTGTGTGGCCATCAGCACTGCTTTTGGGGAAGTTCTGCCTGGCCGTGGGTGCAGCAAGCAGTACAGAAATGATTGTAACGTTCATTACGTGGGCGCTCCTTGCTATATACTGTTAACTATCTTCTTTTGATGTGTTAAACGTAATAGAAAATAGAAAAAAGGCAACAGAAACCTCTGGGGACTGAGTCTGAGCACCGTGAGAGCAAGCAGGAAAGCGTGTGCATCTTGAAAGGTTGGTGAAACACCTGAGGGACAGCCAGAGCTTCATGGCCATCATTTCACACTGTGCCAGAACACAGAGGATCCTGCATGTATCTATGTCTGAATCAGCTCTTTAATCTCTATCAGATTTGGCAGTTATCTGACTCTAACATTTCCAACGGGTAGTTGTTTGCATAGTGGATAAAAGCCTTCATTGTGAATCCAAAGACATTCATCTGTCTGCTCCAGAGGTCAAATCCTCAAATGGTTTGGTAATCCTAGCACCATCATCTTCATGTGATTCCAGTGCAACGTGGTTAGCAGTTTCAGCTCATGACTTTCACTTGAAAGGGCATCCAGGGCTATGGCCAACTCCTCTGGACTGTTTTGTTAAGCAAACTCTCATATCACTCGACTCTGCTTGACAATTGCAAAATGTTCAGCCAGTTAATATTTATCCTATTGTTACTAAAACTCACAATTCAGTGTGTCTTACTTCAGACAGCAGTATATATGTCAGTAGTAATTGCTGGCTATTTCCTGGAGCTAAATTAAAAGCAGCTGTGGCTTGATCTAAATGACTAACGGACATATTTCCAAAAGCAGCCCATCACTTAAAGATGCAGCTAAATTCAGCTCATATCACCTATCTGTTTGGATGGCAATTTAAACCTTAATTTACTACGAGACTTTTGTCAGTCCCTGGGGACATCCACCCACTTTAAATAAATGCATTATTTTGGGAAGGCCTCCTTGCAGTTTCTCAGCAGTGAATTTCCAGAGAGAAAGAGCTGTAGAGGCGTTCTACTAGCTGTAGGCTTTCCTAAGCTTTGAGAATGTTTTTGGTGCTCTGCATTAAGGTCAAGGTTTTTTTGGGGGGTTTATGTCAAGTTGTCTGCAAGAGAGTGTGAGTAAGCCCAGGCCACAGTGCAAAGGATGGAGAGATGGCTTTCATTCGTCTCCCTCTGGCTCTGGAGCATAATGCAAAAGAAGACCTGCAGCTGATGTCAGCCTCCTGAATGCTTCTAGCCCCTCAATCTCCATCTCCTTGCTCAGACCTTCATCAGGTGAGGAGTCACAGACACATCCATGCCCTGATGCCCATCTCCAGAGCTCACACGTGTTCCCCCAAGACACCCCTTGGCACGGCCCCTTGGGAGGAGGAGGCAGTACCCCCAGCTAGGGGAGATGTTGCAGCAGGGTCAGCTGTGTGCATGTCCATGCCATGTGGTTCCTGAGCTGAACAATTGGAAAAAATGACTGCCATAATGGGATGCAGGCTCATGAGCTGAATCAGCCTCAGCAGGGCTTTTGTTGTTTCAACTGTTTCTTGTATAGAAAGCTTCATTCTGTGGCCATCTGTGAAGGTTGGCTGAGGACCAGCAGTGTGGAACCCGTGCTGATGATTGCTGCTAACTGGGAGCAGGCCCTGCTGCCAGGCTGGGGGAGCAGGTCAGGCCAAGCCCTGACCCCGGCCCTGAGGTGCTGGGTGCAGGTGAGGGGAGGTGGCAGCTTTGCCACTGTGCATCACAGCTGCCAGCCAGCACTGCTCCAACCACTGTGGGGAATGGAGAGACGATGAGAGAGTGGCAGCAGTCAACCCGCACCATATGCTTAGTCTATTATGGTTTATGCCTATCAAATGCATGCAGGCTCTGCTGAAAAATGGTGGTGCAATTGTGCACCTGCCTGCAAGTTTCCTGCTACCTTCACTGCCATGCAGTGGATCTGGATGTTCACCTGCTGTATGGAGCCCTGTGGCACAACAGGGACAGCTGGTACAGGCTGACAGCAGCAGGGCCAGTTGGAATCAGACAAGTAATTGTCCTGCCCTGTTCAGCTGAAGGAAATGAGTTATCCAGCTTCAAATATGAGGAATGACAGAGGGAGAGAACAGACTAGGTTTGCAATTAGGGTCATATAGAAGGACTTGCTCTGCAAGTTTGTGGTGGGTGGCACATGAAGCAATGGGCAAGAGGGAGCTGCCACTCCTGGTTTTCTGCCTCCACTGCTGCAGGACACGCACTCTGTGAGGGCTGTGCAAAGTGCTGGTTTCCTTCACGTGAAGAATGGGCACAGATGCTTCTCTCCGTGCGTGACTGTCTTTGTAGCACTCTGAGGCCCCGTGGGAAGGAGTGCTGCAAATGTCAGGTATTAAAGCTGCAGGAGGAGGCCCGCAGCAGAAGAAATAATGTCTGGTTGCTTTTATCCCAGCAATCTGCCTGTTTTTGAAACACTTGAGTGAAATAGAGGTGGAAGCTCAGCCAAGCATTGCGTTTGAGCAGCAGCTTGTGTTTACAGTATAAGACTGTAGATGGGGAGTGTGTGCACATGAAGTGTGTGTGCATGTGCTGAACTGGCGGTGTTGTGCGCACACAGCAGATGCTCCCTGCGTGTGCAGCCGTGCTGCTCTGTGCCTGAGTCCTGGCCATCAGCCTGTGGTTTGCCTGGGGACCATATTGGTGTGGCTGCTGGCATTTCCAGCAGGTTTTAAATTATGGTAGAGGGGTCCTGATGTACATGGGGAAGAATTTGATTTTATTGTCTGTAGGCTCCTGTGCTGAAATCCTTGGGACCATCAGAATTTTTACAGCCAAGGTTGTGTCTTCTGCAGGTGTCATGGGTGGTAGAAATAAGGCGCAGAGCAGGGAGATGCCTTTGCCTTTAGTCCCTCGGAGCCTCTGCAGCCATGTGCATAAGCAGTTTGAGCAGCTCTTGGAAGGTGCTTGGTGACTTTGCAAAGAGACAGCTGCTCAATGAGCAGTATGTCAGAGTAACTTTGGTACATTTCCTTAAACCAAGAAGGGGCAGGAGCAATGTTTCAGGTCTTTGTGCTTGCTGAAAGAAACTTGAAAATGTGTAAGGACATAAGCAGGAAGCTGGGAGCCAAAGAGAAACTTACTGTTGTTCTGTAGAACTGTGACCACTTCTGGGATGGGGTGGGTATGAGTGGAAAGACCCACAGAAAACCACACAAAGGGTGATAATCCCCTTCTCATGGTGAGCACTAGTATTGAGTTGTGATCGACGCAAAGTTGTGTCCTGGTACTGCTGCCTCTCAAAGAATCACCTGTTTCAGACTTTTCCGCTGTCAGGCGTTGTTCAGGACTAAGGAGCAGCACAGTATGGAAATGGCTGCTAAAGCAGTAGCACAGTGCCTTCTCAGGTTTGGGCTGTCCATGATTGCTGTCCCTGAGAGCCTTGCCATGACCTGGCTGGAGCAGAGCTCCCCCAATGGCTGCAGGGCACCTCAGGAGGACGCTTCAGCACAACTCTGCTTCTGTGGAGGAGCTGAGAGCTCTGTGCAGCTTGAATATTGAAATGCAAACCTCATCACAGTGCAGATCTGCTGGCGTCCCCTTTGACAAACCAATAATCTGTGATAATAGGGAATTTTGTCTTCACCCTTAACCATCACCAGGCGTGCTTATTAATGTCTTCTTATTGCACATGGTTACATGGAGCCTTCAGCTTTTCTGAAAGCAGGAGGCATGCAGTTACCTCTGCACTGAGGGTGAGCTGTGCATTCACTGCTCCCACAGTCAGCCAACAAACCTCTCCAGATTTCCGAGGCCAGAATGTTGCTGCTAGCAGTTTCTCTCTTTACTCAACACTGGAGCAGATTCTCAGGATGAAAAGCTGGGCCTCCTGGAATCAGTGGGCAAAGTCCTGCTCATTGCACTTCAGTCAGGATTTTGTGGTTGAGCTCTTCATTTCTGAGTGGGCAGATGAAAAGGTACTTTCTTCCCTGAGAGCCTTTTTTGGAGCACAGACTGTGTAGACGTTCTGCTTTTGATTGCTCAAAGGGTGAGCATGCTGCCGGCTGCTGCAATCTCAGTAGCTTTCACTTGATGCCCTCATCTGATGAAGCAAACAGTGCTGGCAAGAACCGAACTCCTCATTCTCTTTGCCAAACATGAACTTTCCTACAGGCAGCCCTAATTTCTTCACAGGTATGTGGGCAGAGTGCTGCTCATGCACGTAATAGCAATACAAAGGTATTGCATGTCCTCAAAATACAAAGATTTGTGTCTGGTGGCTGCAGGAGGCTATGGCACGCCTGAGATCAACCATGATAGTCTCCTAAAACTACAGCCGTGTTTGCGCAATGCATATGGTCAATTCTCAAACAGGAAGAGCCTTGGAATTAGCAGCTCAAAGGAGATTTCTGACCGAGCATAGACAGAACTGCTGCTACGCCTTCTCTAATTTGGAATAAAAATTTTTATTGCTTTAAACGCTGCTGCTCATCGTGACACACATGGCATGAGCATTCCAAGGCACAGTGAGGAGTACAGCTCTGCCTCCCCCAGGACATGCTGCACTGCCCATTGGCCTCTCCTGCTTCTATGAACAGAGCAGAGTCATCAAAGCCAACTGCTCCAGAGGGCAAAGACCCCGTGCATCACTGGTGTTGCTGCAGTGGGTTGGCTTTCCTTCCACTGAGACCTGCCCTGAGTTGCTCTCGCTGTCTAAAGAGCAATTACACAACCATTTATCTCATCTCTCTTTTCTGCTGAAGACCTCAGCTGTACCTGTTTGGGGGCAGCGTTAGTTTTGTTTGTTTGTTTGTTCTTGGGGTTTTTTGCCCTCGAGAATCCTTTTATTTCCTAGAGTCTGTGATGTGCCCAGCTGCTTCTTTTTAAGACAACACCTGGATCATAGAGAACCTTAGAGATAAGTCTGGTCGTGTTGTTTCAAGTGATTTCCTCTTTTTCTTTTCATGGTAAACGTTTGTAGAGCCCCACTGAAACTCTGGCTGAACCTCTAGCCTGGCACGTGCTTTTGCCATTGGAGAAATCCTTCTAAAATGTCTCTCCTTGTGCTCCTGAAGTGCCAGCAATAAAACCCCAGGTGAGGGGGAGGTGGCCGGAGCCGGGCTGTGAGCTGGCAGCGCTGTGGGGTTGCTCACTGGGACCTGAATGCCGCCTGGTGCTACATGCCCGTGCTGTGCCTCGCGGGGCTGACGTGAGCTTGAGTCATTGCTCAGATCTGCTCCTGGCACAGCCTGCGTCAGCCTCAATCAAACAGGGAGAAAATAGGAGCAGAGGACAGAGGCTGGCTTCTCTGCAGCCAAGGTGTTACAGGCTCTAGCCTGGAGCTGGGCATTTTCTAGCAGCGCCTGAAGCAGGCAGAAGGCTGGTGCTGAGGCATTCTGGGCAGCTGCTCTGCCAGGGGCTGCTGTGCTCCAGGGGAGATGCTGGATGCTGGCAGTGCCCATGTACCAGCAGGGCAGCCTGTGCCCCTCACTGCTCCCCTCCGCTGGCATAGGGATGACCCCTGCCTGCTTCTTTGTATGGGGGCTGCTCCTCACAGCCCCATGGTGATGCGTGTATCCTGCACAGGCGCTTCCCTTCAGTTTCCCTTTGCAGGATGGCTTCCAGATTGAACTTGGGCTCCAGCAAAGGTTCTATCACTGCTGCCCTGTTTTGGTAAACAAACCAGCACAGCCTAAGCCTTTTACTTTCTTTCCCAGCGTGTTTTTCCTCTCTTCCTTTCTGCTGTCACGTGATGCATGCAGGGCTCTGCTCAGTCACGCTTCCATATATTTGCCCGTGTGTCTTCTGTTTTGATAGCAGTAATGCAAGGCCAGGATTTCCCATCTCTCTCTCTCTCTTGCCCCCTCCCTCTCTGCACCCCCGTTCCTGTGCAGATGGAGGGAAATGCCCATGAGAAGTTCCCCTGAACAGCCCCACGAAGTGCTGAACTGGGAGCTGCAGAGGTCTCATGCCCTGCTCATTTCCACTGCTCAGGCCATGTTCTGGTCACCATAGCACATGGCAGCAGGGATGCATGGCTCTGGCTTAAAGTTCCAATCTCACCATCACTTCTTTTGAATGGCATCAGCCCTGCTGTGCAAAGGAGATGAGGTATGGATTGAGGATGTGGCAGGAGGGCTCCAGCCTGGCAAGGATTCTGGGTCCCCTGTCTTTGTTGTCATAGGCTCACTGTCATAGGCTTTGTCTGTTCTCACCTCCTTAGCTACTGCTGGGGAAGCTGGAATTGCACTGGCAGAAGTCTGAATGAGCTCAGCTCATGAAACCCGGGCTTTTTGTGCCTCCAATTGGGAATCTGCCCAGATGCTGTCTTGGTGTTCAGGGGCAGGCTCCTGATGCAGACAAGACTTTGGCTATGAACCAGAGTGCAGGAAAGAGTGAATTATACGCAAATGGTCCATCCATAGTACAGCTTGTTCAGCGGGGGCTGGCAGGCTCTGATCCTCTGGCTCTCTGGGTGGAAGGCACGCTGTGTTCCCCTGGGATGGGCAAGCTGGGTGCTCCCAGTGGCACAGCTGGCTGCCGGGGTGCGGAAAGCAGCTGCAGACCTCCATGGGCAGAGAGCAGGGGAAGTGAAGGCTCAGTGCTTAGTTCTGCTCTAGGTACAAGGCAGCAGCACATAGGCAGGCCAACCATTTGCTGGAGCAGTGCTCAGCATGGTGTCAGCTGCAGCAGCTGCCTTTGCAGAGAAAAATGGGCATTCGTGCATGTCTGTGTATGCACTTGCATGACCAAGACATCAACTTGGATCATTTATATTTGGCTTATGACCTGTTTTCTTGCATTTAAACATTGCCAGCTGTGTTAATTATGACTGCACCATCTTGAATGCTTCTGTTTCTCCCTAACATGTTATTTCTCCCACTGGTTGTTCTGTCTAGTTCGTAAGAGTGTCAGAATGCAGTTTCTTTCACTCAAGCAGTCACAGATAAGAAATTGTTGAGTAGAATATACATATTTTTAGTGCTTCTTAATTTGGAATGACAGTGCCCTGGGTTTGCTAGGGCAGAAAAAGATCTCCTGGCTGTCATTAGCTACTGGGGCTGAGATGGGCTGAACAGCAGGGAAGTAAATAGATAAACAAATAAGTGCACGTTATCATCTTTGGGAGCTTTAAAAAACATATGCCTTCCCTTCAGTCCTCCAGACTATTGAACTTTATCAGTTTTTACTGCACGCTACAAATGCTTTTTGTGTAATGACAGCTCTTTAATTAGAACTTGGAAGCAATAGCATCTGCTGATGATAGCGTGGTCCAGCATGTTCAGATCCCTCAGTTTTATTTCCAGCTCTGCAACTAAATTGCTGCATGCCTCAAGGCAAGTGACTTCACTTCTCTGTGTCTTTACTTCCATGAATGGGTTTTAAACCTCCATCAGAGACTCAGGGACAGAATCTGTTACTATGGCATTCTTGGATTACTTTTCCATCCTCATATTTGGGAACCCATATATCAATACAGCTGATGGGGGTCTGGGATTCACCTTGTCCATGCATACTCCGGTGAGATAATCCAGGTTTGAACAATGGAAATTTTATAGGCTTTAATTAAAAGTCTGGGCAAGAAACAACAGCTTCATAGTCATGAGTCCTCACTTGCATGGAATGCCATTTAATGCACAATCTCTCCTTACCGCAGAGATATTAAAATCTGTCGATCCAGAGTGCATTGCTGCAGTGACAAAGAAAGAAGGGTGAAAAGCCTTCTTGTTCAGAAAGCAGTGCAGAGTTCTGTTTGTAGAAGGATTCGTTTCCCCAGAGAGATATTATGTGCTAACGATTATGGGGAAAAACAAAGCCATACAGTTCAGAAAAAGACGCTGTGATTGATTCTGCAGTCTGCATTCTCTCTCCTCACCTTGGAGGGGGTATATGGCTGTTGATGCAGGAAGATGACAGCGGTTGCTGTGATACCTTTCCTTAAACCCTTCATTTTCAGGATTGCCAGCTTGAACAACAGGAGTAGAGAATTTACCTCCATAGCGAAAGGTAGCAAAGTTCTGTATGGTCTCTGACAAAGCCCTGCAGTCTCTGTTGGGAGGGATTTCAAATGAAGGCACAGGAACGTTTTTAAGCAGCTTCAGCCATTAGCTCTGACTAGAGCAGTGTCAGAAGTGAATTGGCTGAGAGAAGGAAGGTCGGATCAGTGCCAAAAAGTGGCAGAAAGGAGAGTAAATTGGTATTATGTATGCTTACAGACAGGCGATGCAGTAAATCATAACAAGCAAGTTTCCTTTTTTTTTTTTTTTTCTTCTTGCATTAAAATGTTCCCCAAATCTGTGCGTACTGCGTAGCAGAATGCCTGATATTTTGTAATGCTGCACAAGCTGACCTTAAACGACACCATAAATCTCACTGGGAGTTTTATCCGTTTGCAGTGGAAACATAAGGTCTTTAATACTAAGAATGTTTCAACAACTTTCTGGGATTTTTTCCACTTTGGCACAGCTGCTCCCTGACAGATTGCAAAAGAGAGGAATGCAGTAGCAGCAGCGTGATGCTGCGGGACGTCAGCGCCTGCCTGTGTGCCCACCCCATGCACAGGCTGTCAGCCCCTCAGGTTACTCAGCTTTCTGCAGCCTCCAGCCTCGCTTACACCCCTGGCCTCACCACTGCCTCTTCAGTTGCTATTTGTGTGAAAGTGAGCCAATGCCTGTGCCTTTCTCTGAGGGGGCTCCCTGTTGTTATGTGGAAGTTGAAGAGCAATAATGCTACCAGAAAATTTACGCCTGGATTTTTCCCTCGTAGAAAAGGAGCATCTAGGTGCCAGATTTAGTAACAGCAGCACCATAACTGAATTGTTTATCACGGTGTATTAAGGTTATGTAGAGGAAATGTCAAAGGAGATGGCTTGCCCCTTTCTCAAACTAAGAGTAGGTTCCAAATGGGTGTTTGCTTAACAGAGCTTAACAGTTTGGGAAGGGATGATTTCTTAAATCAGTTAAAGAGAAAAAAAATATGTGCTATCTTTGCTGCAGTTGGCATAGCCAACATTGATGAAACTCCTTGTTCAGCCCTAGAACACCTTGTGTTGCACAAACAGTCCCCGGGTTTCCCCATGGAGAAGGGTCATGGTGATGTTCTGGCCAGCTGCAGCAGCCAGGGGGGAGCAGGCTGTTCCAGCCCTTCCTGGGACTCAGTACTCCCTGTTTCGCAGGGCAGCAGATTGCAGAATCAATCCCCTGTTGTTCAAAAGGCAGAAAACATGTTTTCTCTCCTTTTACCCTTGCCTTTCCCTCACTCCCTGATAATTCTTAGTAAGTTTGTCAGTGATTAATGCAAAGCCAGGAGGTAGAGCTGCTGTTCTGCAGGGTGTGATGCTGCTTAATCCCATGCCTGCTACCTGCACTGGAGCACAGGGCCAGGGCAGGCTCTGGGCTGCTTGAGCTCCCCAGGAATCACCTGGGCCTTGCATGCTTATTTTAAAAGCTGTCTGCTAAGATCTTCTATCTTAAGAAAAAAGAAAAAAAAAAAAAAGCAAGTGAGCAGTTGCCCCTTTAAAAATAAGCAACCAAAGCACGTGTTTGTGTTGCATAGCAGAGATCACTGGTTTCTGCATCTGCTAAGGATAATGGTTACAGATAGTTACAGCATGAAGTGACTTGCAGCTTTGTTTCATAGAATCATGGAATGGTTTGGGTTGGAGGAGACCTAGAAGATCATGTAGCTCCAACCTCCTGCTATGGGCAGGGACCCTCCCAGTTTGCTCACAGCCCCCTCCAGCCTGGCACTGAGCTCCTTCAGGGAATGGGCATCCACAGCTACTCTGGGCAACCTGTTCCACTGCCTTATACCAGCCTCACAGTAAAGAATTTCTTCCTGATATCTAGTCTAAATCTACCCTCTTCCAGTTTAAAACCATTTTCCCTCATCCTCTTGCTACACACCCTTATGAGAAGTCCCTCACCACCTTTCCTGTAAGCTCCCTTCAGGTACTTTGTCCCTCATGTCCCTAAGGCCGGGCCTGCGTTAGAAGCTCGTGACAATAAGGAAATGCTGGTTAAAGACAACATTTCTTTTATGCCATTTCTGAATCACTAAAATATCATTGTAGGTGTATAATTAAGTCAACACATTTTTATTCCATTTTAGGTATTTTACTTCCTGAAATAGAAGATGCTTTCCAGGAAAAGTACCCTTACTTGAAAGTTTGTCATTTTTATTGTGCTAGAAAAACCCACTGTTAGAGACAAGGCAGCTGCATCAAGGCTTTCTGTATCCTAAACTGTATCTTCAGGATGGGGAAGTAGAAGTGTTTTGGAAGCAGGTAGATGTCAAACTGCCTGCAGTTGCTGGGAACTGAAGTCCCATCCACTGCCAGTGTCACTTCTGACAGTGTGACAGCCCACTCTGTGCCCCAGGCCAGCAGCCTCTGCCTTTCTGATGAACAATGATTTTGGTTGGGGGCAGCAAACACATTCTTTCCTACAGAAATGCAAATATGGAAAAAAAGATATCTTTCACTTACATGTACTGTTTGAGTGAATAGCATAACTGAGGTATAAAAGCAGTTTTTCAGTCGAGAATCTAAGTGCTATTTGATTCTGATTCCAACAGCAAACTGTTGGAGCATGTGCTTATCTACGCTATAGATCTGAGTGGTTTAGAAATAAAAGAGAGAACTGAAGCATAGTAGCTAGTTCTCCAGTGATGATTTAAGGCCTTTCTTCCCTCTGTGATTTTCTTCTGTCTGTGGTTTGTAGTGCAGAGAAAAAAAAACCAACACAGATGAATAGCTGCTGGCCTCTCTGGCAGTGCTGAGCTGCTCCTGGGTAGTGCCAAGCAGCCTTTCATCCCAGGAGCTGAGCAGCAGGCATAGAACACAGATGGGGCTTGCAATGGTGTTTGTCAGTAAGGTTTTGACTGGTTGTGTTTAGGCTACTGTGCTTTGGCAGTCAACATGTCCAGCCTGCAGACACCACAGAGAGGGGCAGGGAGAACTATTCTGACTCCCCATGCTGGGTCCAAGTGCCACTGTGTCCCACATTTCTGACATTGCTGAGCTTACAGCAAACAAGGAGAACAGGCTGCTAAAAAGAGTAAGCACAATAGGTGCCCAGCTTGGATTACAGCATTTCCAGGAAGGAAGGCACAAAGTGGTGGCTGAGAGCAGGCAGAACATAGGATGCTCAACCCAGAGCCCCCACCAAAGGGGTGTATCAGAGAGCTGTGCAATGCAAATATTAATGGCTCTTACTCCTGTTGGGTAGCAAGCACGTATGGTAAATAAGGCAAATAATGTCATAATAGTGTACAGAGATTTATGTCTGTCCCAAGCACAGATACAGAGTGTGTGGAGAATGGATTGAGAACCCTTCAGAAAGCTGGAGAGGGATTTTTTCGAGAGAGCGTAGTGATAGGACAAGGAGTAATGGTTTTAAATTGGAAGAGACTATATGTACATTAACTGTGAGGAAGAAATTCTTCACCACGAGTGCGGTGAGGCCCAGGCACAGGCTGCCAAGAGAGCTGTGTTGCCCCGTTCCTGGAGGTGCTCCAGGCCAGGCTGCATGGGGCCCTGGGCAGCTGAGCTGGTGGGAAGTATCCTTGCCCCTGGTGACGGGGTCAGAACCAGGTACCTCTGGGGTCCTTTCCATCACAAACCACCCTCTGATTCTATAATTCTACTGCTACCAGGAATTTTGACAGCTCAGAAGTAGGTTGGGTTATTAAAGCAATGGATGTCTGGGGTTTCTGTCCTGCGCTAGATAGTTTCTGCTACTCTGAGAAGCAGGACGAGACTTGTGGCTTGCCTATTTTCTCCTTGTTTCAGCTCTTCCCACGGCACTGACAGGCTCTGGGCTGGGAGAGGCACTGGGAGCCAGCGGCTGTTTTCCTCACAGTCTGAACCTTGATGCCTTGCCCACAGAGATTTGAATTTTGAGCAAAGCTGGACTAAGGTAGTTAGTTTGGGTGGAGATTCTGTAAAAGTTTGTGGTTTCAGCAGTTTTGCTTTGAGTTTTGGGTGAAAGCCTACGCTCCAAGTGAGGCTCGTGTGCTGCCAAGAAACCTGCAACGGCAGAAAAATCCACATAAACTTCTGAAAGTCATGCTTCCTTCTGCTCCTCACCATTTTTTTATCCAAATGCTGGCACTAGTTCTCAGGTAGTTACGGTCCTGCTGTGTGAGTGGTACCTGGTCTCTTACCAACACCAGATTTTGAGAGGGCTGTAGAGTACTAAGCTCCATCTTTATTTAAATGCTTATTTGTCATCAGTTCACAGATGTAGTTTTCTTCTCTCCTCCTCCCTGCACTGCTGGTTGGATGATTTGCATGCTGTATTGCTGGAGGATTTTGCTGTGTTCTATGAAGGACAAGACTGTGGCTGAGCCTTTATTCCATGACAAGTTCAGAGTCTTTTGGAAGTGTCCAGGCTGAGGTTCATGTATAAAGAAAGGAAGGACTCAAACGTGTGGTGGACTCCCTTCCCCCAGGGGGAAACATAGCATCGGTCTCAGTACTCAGTGCTCGGTCATAGCTTTGTTCCATAATAGGTTGAATGAAGTACCAAATACTAGTACCTCAAAATACTGGGGGAGCCACATTTGTGGCATTAATTGTCCCTATCTGTATCTATCCTAAAGGTTCCCTGCGTATATATGTAGAAGAAAAGAACTCTGTAACTTCCCAGGCTGAGGACAGAGACACTGCTCTATTTGTACTCATCCAGCATGTTCTCCATACTGGAGCTGGAAGTCATAAGCTGGCACATGTCCATCTAGTTTGGACTCTGATCTAAGCTTATTATGGCAGTTTCCTCTGTAGCTCTGTACAGTGCTGATTTCACTGCTGCCTTGATGAAAGAATAGCTGTTTGGCAGCTTAAACACTACCTCTTTGCTTCCAGTACACCCTTGTGACCTGCTCATAAGATATGGGCTAATAAGGCAGAACTGTAGGTACTTGCTGTCCCCCACCTGTGCTGTGGGAAGGAAGCATTTGCCTGTTTCAATGGGAAGTTGTCTGGCATGCAGGAAGCCTGCTCTGGAGCAGGCATAGCTGGAAGGCCCTGGGAGCATATATGAGCTGTATGCAACTCGGAGCACTACTGAGTGTGTTTCTTGTCCCAGGAGAGAAAATGAGGAAGTGAGCCCCATTCACCTTTGCAATCAGTGAGATTTTGTCTGGGTAAGTAGGGTAGGACTCGCTGTGTTGACAAACCTCTTGGCAAAAGCAGGGATTAAAATGAAGCTTAATGCCATACTAACTGCTCAGAGTGAACTCGGTAGACAAAGGGTTTTAAGAGTAGGATATCAAAAGCAAATCTGTGACTAGGTGGTCCTGGAGAGATTTAATTGAGGGATATCTAAACTGTTTATTCTTTCCCTGGGGTAAGGAGAGTCATGAATAAACCAATGTGTGTTTTGATTGATAGTTAATGGCTTCATTCAGTTCTGTCTCTTATCTCCCCATGAGAAATCATTACTGAACAAAGCCCTGTCCAGACCGGGTGTATAAATGTATTAAACAGTTTCTGTTTGAACATGATATGCTGATCTGAAGTATTCTGTGAATATACAGGTACATTCCAGTAATGATAGCATCTGGTTCAAAACAAAAGGAATACCACGCCATTTTGGCTGTTTGTAATAATCACTAAGGGTAGCCACAGTTTCCCTTAGAACAGCTGCTGTTTCATTTTACTGCAAGAGCATTTATACAAAGGATTTGATGGCACTTTAAGCTGCCTGATCCTCAGATACAGTACAACCTCTGTTGAATATTTTCCCTCTCCTCTTTCCTTTATTCCCCCTCCCTCTAACAGTCGTTGAAGAGCTTGAGCTCCTGTGAGAGGTCTTGCTGCCTTCACCAGTCTTTGGCACTGTTCATGCACAATCAAGACTGAGCCAGCCAAGGCGAAGATGCCACAGGAGTATTTTCTTGTTTGGGGTGGCATATCGTCATTGTGGCTGTTAAGCTTCTAGAGTCTGATCCAAACCTCTTGTGTTAGATTGGTAACTAAAAATCAAGACAATCAGCAGCAGGGTGAATTGCTCTTTATGGCATTGCCTCTGATAGTTGGGCATGTGCAGCAGCCATTTATCTTCACAGAACCTGTAGGTCTCTACCAGGATGGTCGCATCTGTTCTGCCAGGTGTCAGCTGCCTCTTAGCTGTGACTTTAAGACTTCAGTGTTTTACTGTCCAAGCTGCTGAGATGAGTTTTGCTGGGCCAAGGAAGGGAAGGTGAGCAGGTAGAGCAGGAAAAGCAGGGAGGTGAGTTTCTCAAGCAATATCTAAGCCTGCTTTAGCATCTCTGTTGAAAGTATCAGAGTTGCCAGTACTGAAGACAAAACAAGAGCCAGACGCAAGCTCTGGAGGGAGATGCCATCCAAGAGAGCATCCCACAGAGAGCTTCTCTCACAGATCCTGAGTGCTCAGCTTGCAGAAGACTGCGTGCTGCTGGGGACCTGTGCCTGCAGGCAGGGCAGTCTTCACAGGTGGCAGCACGAGGCCAGGTGCCAAGCTGCAGCATTATCAGCCAGGGCAGCGGGTGCTTCAGGATGAGGTGCCTGGCCTTCCTGCAGCTGTTCTTACGAGTAGAGGTGCCATTTGTATAACAAGATTGCCGAGGGCCTTGTGGCTTTTTAATTTCTTCTGCTGAGTCTTGCAGATTGACCATAGGCACTTCTTGCTGACCGCAAAAATGGGCAGCCCAGAACCTGAGTCTCAAGTCCAGAAGCACAGCTTAGGCCCTTTGTTATCCCATGCCCAGCAGAATTTGGGCAGGACACAGTGTGCTTTGTTCCCCAAGTCCCTCAGGAGCTGCCCTGGGAGCACAAGTACCGACAGAAGCCAGACCTGACAGAGGAGAAAGGGACTGGGCTGTTCTGGCTTGGCCAGTCCTGGTGACACTGTGGGGCCTCCTGGGAGCTGTGGGCTCTGCTGTGAGAGCTCATTCCCGTAAACTGACCTAATCTCTCCTTGGCTGTTTGGGCCGTGCTGTGACTAATGTGTGCAGGTTGCAGTTAGAGGGCTGATGTCTGAGTAAGAGTGGGGTTTTTTGTTTGTTTGGTTTGGCTACTTTTTTTTAATCCTAACGAGGCACTGTCAAGTCTGGGCCAGCTACACAGGATGTGGCAGCCTTTCTTCAGGAGGCCATGAGGTCTACTTGCGCTGAAGGTAAAGGGGTCTTTTTGTCATTGTTTCATTTGTGTTTTGTTCTGTTTTGTTTGGTTTTTAATGGAAACCAACACCTATTGTCATTTCTTTTCTATATTAATACTCTTTGTTGGAACATTAAACTGGTTTATTTTTTCCTTTCCCAGCCCTTTCTACAAAAAAAAAGACCAAAACTTTCTTAACAACTCCTCTTGCTTGGGTGAATCCTGATTACAAAGCAGCTCTGGGCTATGGGTAAAGGCTTGGCAAAGTCACAAAGCCCCCTGACATGGGCAACTGTGCAGGACAGTTCCACTGTGCGTAAACCTCTTTCAGGGAAGAGGCAGGAAGGGGGATCCTGTGCTCAGCTTGCTTTGTACCCCAAGAGCAGGGTCCTGAACAAGACTGCCTTTTCTGGTCCTGCTAGCAAGGGTGAGTAGTGTGGCGTGGGCTTGTCAGCACAGCCAGGCTGCACGTCTTGACAGATGGAGGGAGAAAGAATCGTAGGCGTGGAGAACTGTGGGTGTAGAGAAACTGTTCATAGAGGGGTGAGGCTGGAAGGAGTGTATAGGGAAGAGCCAGAGGCATAGGTGTTGATTAGGATACCAGACAGGCCGCTTCTGCTGCTGTGGCAAACCGTATGACCTTCTGAGCAAACTATCTGGCTTCTGGAGTGAGGAACAGTCTCCCAGAGCATCTCATCCTCTGACTCCCTCAGAAACTTAGCACGGGGTCCTACAGCTCTGTGGAACGACAGGCCTGGTGTCTCCAGTGTCACAGGTCCCGGCCAGCAGCAATAGGCATGTATTTGTACCAGCTATAGTCACTAGCACAGCCAAGTGCAGAGTGGCATTCAGGTATGTGCCGTCCATGTCACTCACTGATTCCCACGATAAACAAATAAATAAATCAGACTTTAAACTAGACTCCCCTATTTCTGGTTCTTTCCCTGCCTTTGGCATCAGTGGACGTATGTGATTTATGCTTCCAGAGTGAAAATGATGGTAGAAGACCTGAGAGAATAAGCATCCTTAGATGAGGAGTGTTATTGTCTGTCCCCTTTCTCTGCAAATAAAGCTGGCAGAGAAAAGGAAGAAATGAAAGCTGCCTTTTCCTATCTGCTTCTTTAAGAGTAGGTGCAGTGTAACTCAATATCGAACCTCAAGGAGTTGTGCTGAAAATGAGCTGGTCCGTAGCAAGGTCGCTCATGGGTCAGGAAGCAGCAAAACAGAGTCTGTGCTACCCTGGGCAAGGAAGGAAGTTATTGTTTCACGATTCGGTCAGCTGAGTGGAGTAGCTCTGTTAATGTTTCACTTGGTAGAAGTTATGTACTGACAAGGAGGATTTCCAGACCTTCCTGAGGAAAATTCCTTGGGATTCTGTTGGGGTTTCTTCCAGGTTAAGAAAAACTATTTGGATCATGAACTGAAAACTGACCCAGGGATGCATGTTCCTGTTGATCAGTTACATTTAGGAAATAAAAGATTAAAAAACTCCACGGCAGAGCCAAACACTTAAAAGTCAGAACTCTTTGCATTGATTCCAGTGGTAAAAATGCCAAGTATTGGCATTTTTAATGCTTGTGCCTATATGGACTAATTGCAAAGAAATGGTGAATACAAAAAGGCCAAATACTGAGATCCTCATTACAGAAAAGAGCCATCTGAGAGTGCCTAAGGTCTAGCCTTTCATCAGCAGGATACAATTATTGAGGCAGCTCTCATGGCAGTTCCCAGCCACAGCTTTGTGCTCAGCATCCTCAGCAGCCTTCTTTTTCCTCATATGTCATCCTTCTTCTTGCTTCTCTGCCAAAAAAGAAAAAAGAAGAAAAAAAAAAAGACGAAACTACCTGCTCTATTTTTAATCCTATTTGTCTGCAGATAAACAGCATGTTAGATGATTCATAGATTTTTATCATTTCATAAAGTTTAGACTATAAAAAAAAACCACCCCTCTTTTTTGACTGGTAAACAACTATGTAAGCCTGGCTGCTGTTACTCAAAATCTACACTACGCACAGCACTGCTGAGATCATTTGTTAATTCCCTAACAAATGGTTTCCCACTGGGACCTCCATGGCAGTAGCAGAGCCAGCTTTGTGTATGTCCACTTGTGTGGCCTTCAGGAAGCACAGCTGTCTGGTTTCATCCAAAGACCAAGCCATGGAGCCCATCTAATTTGAGAAATGTTTGGGTATGAAACCCAAAGCATAGTGTGTTCAACTCTGTCAGTGGCTGTGCCCAAAAGACTTCATCTGATGGTTCTGACTTTAAATCCTAGTGCTGCTAATGAATGAAGAATTTGCGTGTGGTGAGGGCTAGGTGGTCTGGTGCCAGCAGGGCTCTTCACACTGATCTCTCTGTTCTTAGGACAAGTGTGGTGGCCAGCCTTGCAGTGGACTCTTTTATTTTTGTCATTTGCTCAGCAACTGTGGCAGAGACTTGATGTCTGGCTGTGAGAGGAATGAATGAGTGATATGATGTCTCTTGATTCAGGAGTTAGATACTTCTTTCGAAACGAAATGCAGCAGTGGAGCTAATTGCCACTGACCAGTGCTTGATTTTCTTTTTTTAGTTAGCATATCTTCTCCAAGGTGAATGGAGGCTACTCCAAATCCCCAGGAGAGAAGTTTCAGTGCAAAAGTAAACCCAGCAGCACTTGTGAAATTAGTGGTATTCTCCTTGGGCAGGATTTTCCTTATCAATATATATTTTAGAAACAAAATAATTGGGTGAATTCGTTTGTGTCCTTTCTATTTAACTAAGAGCATGGGCAGGAATGGAGTGGGATTTGAGTATACCTTGGACAAAGCTTGAAAAAGCTTTGTCCGCAAGGGGACTTGTCTACAGAAGCTGGAGCCTTTCTGAATACATATTAAACTAGCAACTTCTCTGGTGGCTCAAAGTAGAGCAAATCTGAGCACGGACTTCTGGGCTTCCTCAAACTTTGTATGCAAATCCAGTTGCCACCTAAGCCAGCTGGAAGCTGGTGGTTGCCCTTACAGACAGTATAATGTTGCAATGCAGTATTCTATGGAAGCTATTAAATCTGTCAGCTGACCCAATCTGTACCTGAAGGTGGTTATCTTCTATCACACTTTCACCTTCAATTAGCAATTCAGCAGTTGCAAAGTCTGTTTAACCTTTGTCTGCAATTTTTCTTCTGACTTAAAATCATACATTAGTCTTTTTTCCTTGTTAATATGTTAATATGTGTTACTATGTTTTGTGCACTTGGTTTTTAAAATGCAGAGGTGGGAGGGAATAGGGGAATAGCAGTGAGCCTTTCTCTCTGCCTTGCTAACCTTTTCAGCCAGCTGAGTATCATTGGAAAAACTGGAGGCTGCTCTGTAGATTACTTTAACAATTGTATGTGAATGCTTTGAAATCTGGGCAACAGCTTGCACAAGGAAGATTTTGGTTCAGAAATAGTAAGTGGTAGTAGTAAGGAGGCTGAACAAGGAGAAGCAAATTTGACTTCTCTTATAATATGTGTGGTACTACTAACAGAAAGCAGAAAATATTCTACATTCTTGTTTAACCCCAGAGGACTAGATCCAACCTCATCACAGAGAAAGAGAGGTTTGATCATGCTTTTGCTTCTTCTAGCATATCTCCCCACTCTTGTGACCAGTGACACAACGTCCAAGCTGGCTGAAGGCTGAGCCCTCCAGTTGCTGAGATATTAGTGAGAACACATCAGTGGGAGTGCAAATGGTCTTTAACCTCATGGATGCAAGATGATGCTTGCTAGGGCTGGAGCTGTCACCAGAGGGTGACACAGAAACTCGAGGAACTAGAGGATGGCTTCTGCCTTTCGATGCGGTTGAGAACATGTGGGTCACAACTGAGAGCACTATTGGGGTAGATGGCCAATTCTAGCCTTGCATATCAGTATCCATACTGCTTGGAGCTCCTATCCACGAGGCAGCAATGTTGGTGGAGCTGGAAAGAGCACTTTATCAGTAATTAAGGCTAGGTTGGGCAAGAGGAGCCCAACTTCTCCAGCCTTAGTGTGATTACTAACAGAGTGGAGGTTGTCCTCTTGGAGACCTCCATTGTCTACTCCTGTCAGCAGTACAGGAGGTACCCTCTGTTCCTCCAGCATGACCAGGGTGTTGATCTTCCTTTAGGCACAGATCTCTCCGGCAGTTTATGAAGACCAGTTTTATATGGCCACTCGATGAGGACACTAACAATGGATATGGAGAAGCTCTGCAGAATTGTGTTTCCTGCAGTGTGTTAACACAAATCCTGTTGTGCAGGATGAAGCAAATATCTGTATTGATCAGTTAAAATTAATGTCATCACTAACTCAGGAGGTTTGCAAAATTATCTTGCAGGATTACACTAATTAAATGAAAGGGAGAAATGTCTCTGCTTGAATAGGAGAAAATAGAAAATTTCAGATGAAGAACTTATCTCAGAGTGCTGCGCACTGACGTTACTGCATCAGCTTGGCATCTCTTAATGATTTTACTTTGCATATTTTCTATTTTCTCAGTGAGCATTTCGCCGAGTCTCTCTCTGCGGATTTATTCTATTTGTTATTTAGCACCATGCTAATTTCTGGAGTTTGCGTCTGTATTCCTGGTTAAATGGTTGCTTCTCGCCTTTATACATTTGTATCGCCAACAATGCAATGCTCAGCCAGGGGTGTCATAGTAACACATTTTCTGCTGACAAGGAGGAGTTACACCGAATTTAAAAAGAAACCCAACACCTCAAAGGCTAGCATGTGAGAGGTGGTGTTTATACTGAGGTTGTGCAACCCTATATGCAACCAAGCGTGGCCAGGTGCCTCTCCTGCCAGAGATGCCACCCACATCTGTCTGGGTTGTGCCTGCATCAGCTGTTTCCTGCAGCCCCGTGCTGTTGCTGGGTGTAGCTGGCTGCAGCGCTCGGCACCCTCTCCTGCAGGCAGGCACTCCTGCTCTGCCCCAGGTGCCAGCAGTTTCCTGAGCCTGTTTGTGCGAGAGACCCTGCTGGGCTGAGACGGTGGCAGAAGCCTGAGGTGAGTGCTGATTGAAAAGAGGGTTTTTATCGCTGTGTCTGCAGAAAAACGGTAAAGCACAGCAGAGGTTCTGCAGTTCCCTGAGTCAGACAAGGCTCCTATGGGCAACTCTTTGCAGAAAGTGAAGCTCTCTGGAAATATACTGAAATCCTAGAAACAACATGCAGACCTACAGCAGTAATTCCCTGATCAATTCGGTCTTTAGGCAATGGCTTCTTCTGGAAGCGTTAACAGTATTTAGTTTGGAGGCTATTTGGGCACCAGTTTGCCCACTTTTATTTAAGAGGAAATAAAAACCAACCTTCCCACTCCGTAGCTCCCAATGCTCTGTCCGTATTGGTGGCCTATTTTTCTGCTTAAGGATAGGGAGGGACCGTTGAGTCACACACAATCTCCTGCCCTCCTCCTCCTCTCATTTAAATATTAATATGATGAATTATTACTAGAGTAACAGCTGTGCCGTGCTCGTATCACAGAAACATAACCTCCTCCTCCTCATCAGATCACGGCTATTCCTGACTAGCGTTTTCTGGTCGACCTTCTCACTTGTTCTGTATGACTTTTTAAAAATCATTTTGTTAGTTCTGGTGTGGTGTCATTAGGATAATTGTTTCGCTCTGTTCTTTCTGCTTAATTATTAATGATGCTGAGGAAGTCAAAAGATAGCTTCAATAATGGTAAGTTAAATGTCTGTGTATTCTCCTATGAGATCTGTGTGTTTAGAGAGAAAAGTATAAAGGATTAAGATCGAACTTTCTACCTAGCATTTAAAAGCCTCTCTCTTGAGAATAACCAAAATAGCAATAGGTGGTCTTTTATGCAAATGAAGGCATTGTGCTTTAGTCAGCTAATGCCTCCAGATAATTCAGGGGAATAACTAATGTTGTACCAAGAAGTACTAACGCATTGCATTCTCTGTAGATGAACTGTTATAAGACAGACTGCTAATTAATAAGGTGACGATCTGTAAAGACTGCTGAAAATAAGTACTCAGCATCAAAGAAGGGGAGGGGATAGGAAAGAAATACAGCACTATGAGTTATCTCAGTAGGATTGGAAACACCAAGGTGAAGTATTCACAGGGGGGTCGGAAAATGTTCAGTCCTGTGAGTAAAGGTCCTCCTCTGCTCAACACCTTTAGAATGTTTCTTGTGTTTGTGCGTGTGTGTGAGTGTTCAACAAACCGCGCGCTCTTTCTCATCTGAGGTCTCACTTCTTGTAGTGCCTTCACGTTGTGGAAAGGGTGGCTGGTTTTGTTGGTGCCTGGACTGCTGCTGGGGAGGGCTTAGTGCCAACAGGGCTGTGTAGAAAGAGGCTTTTCTGGATCTTCCCAATTGCTAATGCTTAAAACTGTGTGAAAACTTGCCCAAACTTCCTAGAATTTTAACTCCCTGCTCTTGTAACTTAAGGAGAAAAATCTGAGATACTCTTACAGAGATTTTAAAATGAAATGTCTGCATTCTGATCTGAAAATCCTCACTTTAAATTTTTCCCTTAAGTGATCCATGTTCTAAAGTGAAACAAAACGCTTTCAGTTTGAATAAAATACTGCTTAATTTGTTTGTCGTTTTTATTTTTAAAGCTGCTCACAAACTGAATGGGGAACCTTAAAAAAAAAAAAAAAAAAAAAGTGTGACCTGGTTTATAAATCGTGCTCTTCTTTCCCTACTCCTGAAGAAACTGTTAGAAACTCAGTGCTCCAGCCAGCCTGAACAGTGGCTGCAGGAAGCAAGGAGGGACACTGCACTGCCTGTGACTTTTTCCCATTCCAAATTTTCTGACGAGAGAGGTGCTGAGAAGGAAGAGTAGGAACAGAGCACTGAAAAATATCCTTCTTCAATCACAGAGCCTTCGAATGCAGTGCTAAAAGTAGTGCTAGTACTTCTTGAACAACTTTTCTGCTCTGTGCTCTTTTTTTTCTGAGCAAGTACTTAACTGGATGCAAAGCACCCACTCCTGACTGCTTTCAATTCCCATTGTAAGCAAAGGTAAGCTCAGGGGCTGGGATGTGCTTGGTGCCAGGCAGCACTCGCTGGCAGGCAGCTGTGTGTGCTCTCTCTGTTTATATAGATAAATTGATATTTTTTCCCATCTGCATTCTCTTTCTCTTGAAGTTTATGGGAGTCAGAAGCATTTTTTTTCTTTAACTTACCATTCACATCAGTTGTTGTAATTTTTTTTATTTGTGTGAAGGTTACTGTACTACAAATTATTTATCAAATAAGCTGCTTTTATAAAAGCTTTTATACCTTATTAAACTTACCTTGTATCCCTAGGTAACATCCCATTCCAAACAGTGCCCTCAGATGATTATTTGCTGTGATTGCAAATGAACCTTGTAGCAATCTCCTAACAGCCATCCGTCCTTGTGGACGGAAGAGAAACCTGCTGTCAGAACTACAAATAATTTACGTAACCCAATTTAAAGCTCTAACAAAATGTTCCCTTGTTAAGAGGATTGCTATACTTAATGTGTGAGATGGAAATACTTTCTGGAGGTCAGGAATGCACAGAAGATAGATCTCTGGAAAAGACAAAAAATATATATTTAACAGAAGATTGTCCTCGGTCAGACATTCAATTTGGCGTTGTCTGAAGCTTTATGTAAGCACAGCACCGTTCCTGCAGAAGGAGAGGAGTGTCGAAGCTTCATCTTGGCACGTGGGAAAACATGAGTGAGTGAGGGTAGACTGGGGCTGCCATCACCTGCAGCACAAATAAACACTGGTTTTAAAGAGCAGAAGGTGAATTCGGGGATGTACTTTCTAGGCTCTGCTTGCCCTAACTGTGAGCATTCTGCTGAAGGGTCACCAGCAGCTTGTGTGCCTTCCTTGGGTGATGGTGGCAGCACCGAGCGAGTCCCTGCAGGGTGGCAGAGGGTAGCTCATGTGAGCAGGGGCAGCAGGAGGGACAGATCTCATTTTGGGATCTGCTGCTCGTGTCCCTCACTCTGTAAAGACCCCAGGAGCAGACCTGCTGCTGAATGACAGACAGGTGGAACAGCATCTGTGAAGGTCAGAGAGCGGGGCAGTGGGAAGGGCCTGTTGGCCAGGCCAGGCCCCGGCTTGTGCTCCTTGCTGTGACCCGTCTTGGTGAAACTGTCAGGGGAAGCCACAAAACCTGAGTATGACATGTTAGAAAACAGCTTAGTGAAATCTAGCTTTTCATAATAAGATTGGTGTGGGGGTGTCTCGGAGCGCTTGTCATGTGGAGATAATAACAAGTTACAGCTGCTGTCACCACCTAGAAGCCAAACTAACGCTGCCTTGCTGCTGTCTCTTCCCATCCCCTGAGCACAGTCCCTCCAACCAGCCAAAAACTGAGCTTATTGAAGCTGACGATGGAGATCAGTTCATAGGATCGTGGAATATTTTCATGGAACAGGAAATCACAGGGTGCCTCAAATAGAGCCCTCCACACCCCCAGCCTCCCTGTGCTCCCATACCTGCGCACCGCCAGTGCCCCCTTGGTCTCACAAACATGGATCCTCTCTTTTTCAGCTCTAATATGTTCTCATGTGAGAAGGCCCTCGTGGCACCACTTTCTCAGCATGCTTTCAAGCTCCCAGGGCATGTCAGGAAAAGGTTGCCTAGAAGTGCAGTGCAGCCTGATAGGGGTCTGGGTACGGAGGAGCGGCTCTGCGTCTGTTCCTTTGCCCACAAGGAGAAGTGATGGGGAGCAGCGTTAGGGCAGAGGCATGGCAAAGCACAGTGTGGCTCTGGTGAGGCCACAGAGCTCCTGCACTGCCACGGTCTGGGGAGATCTTGCCTCTTTTTGGATAGATGCAACCTGACTGACTGCTAATTAAGTCTTTGGATAGAAAGGTTTTGTGCCAGATACACTTCCAAATCTGAACTTCGCTGGAAAATTTAGCTCAACTGCTTTGTCATTTTACAAAAACTGGGCTGGAGGAAAGCGTTGATTTTGCCCTACTTTTAAAACAGGTGAACAAGGAGAGCCTTTAGAAGTCCTTTGCCTGTTCCAGAACAGGAGGACATTCTTGAAATCAGGAATCAAAGCTGTGTTTTATCCTCGTGGAAAAATCTCTTAATGTATATGAACTGGAGACCTCATGTTTTGTAGGCTGGATAGATGTGGTAGCAGACAAATTCCCCAAGCAGTCTGTCAGTGCTGGGTGTGTTCCAGCTGAGAAAACTTCTGAACAGGAATTCTCCTGTGACTGTATCTGTGGGCTGCTGCAGGTTTTGTTGGGTTGGGGCACCTTAATGTGATGTAAGTGGACCATTCCTCCCATGTACTGCTTTCAAAGGCTCCTGCAGGTAAGAAGCCGGAAGCAGCTCAAATGCAGAAGAAATGAGGAATGAATGAGTTGGGATTTTTTAAGGAATAGGCAGGGGAGAAAACTGTAAAAAATGTTAAAAAAAAAAAAAAATCGTACTTGAATTTGAAAGGAGAAAAGCAAATAGCAACTGAGAATTGAATGGGAAATGAGAGGAGAGCTGGAGAAATCAGTGGAGCAGCTGAAAGGGGGCGGAGAGGCTGGTGTGGGAGATGTACAAACAGAGCTACATGGGGATGGGGATGTTCTGGTGCTGGGGGAAGTCCAACCTGGACAAAGCCTAGAATTATCTGAATTATCCAGAAATTATGTGAAATATCTAGAATTATCTGCAAATGTTCAAAATTCAGAACTTCGTGGATCTGCAGTTGGTGAAAGAAGTACTAATAACTTTGAAGACCTGAATGGTAGAATAAAGTACCAATTGCTTTGAAAGTTTTAGGAATTTCAAATTGACTGCTATTAACAGTTATTGTGACCTTGATCTTTGTGACTCAGTTCTGGAAAGTGGAAATGGTGATATCCTGGTAACTTTGCAGATTGTAGAAATAAAATTAATGGATATTTGCAGAACCCTTAAGCCCTGTAAAGTAAGAAATTCCCCTGTGATTCTGTCCTCAGACCAGGGCAGGGCATGGTGAATAAGACACAGGGCAGTACATGGATTTTATTTTTCCTGGTATCCAATTACTGCTAATCAGGTGAACACTATCTGTCTTGTACAGTGAATGAAGCAAAGCACTCAGTACTTGTGGAGAGAAAAAGAGATATCTGCTCATGCAGCCAACGTATGTCAGAGCAGATAGGTCTTGTTCTGATTACCGTGATCGTCATGGCAGATATAGCTCCCTTGAAAGGTCACAGAATTTTACTAGCTGACATTAAGGCCATATTCCCATGTTCTCTTGCTATCTGAAACATTAGCGCAATCAGGAAGATAAATTTTCTTGCTCCTCTGTGTAGAAAGGTTCAAAAGTTTCAATTACTGCTCTGCTTTTTCATTTGATTTCAGCAGTTACTTCATGTTCTTGGTTGAAGTTTTCCAACTTGACAATGGCCTGTTCGAGCCTTGCCACTGATTCACTATTACTCCTAGCCGTGATTATGTCCGTCTTGTTTACTAACAAGTATCATTGGACCAAGGATGATAACACTGGGTTGAGGGTAGTACTTTGAACTCAAATTGTACGTATAGTCCTTGAAGTTTTTTTCTACAAGTAAATGAATTGCCTTAATTATTTAAACAGGAGTATTATCACAGACCATAATAATATCATTTTTTTTCAAGTATTTAGACAGCCCATGCAACCGTGGAAATATCAGCCTGGGTAGTCTGACAGGAAAAAATAAATTGCTGACATTCTGAAACCTTTGCTGGGCTGGGACAGAAAACAGCAATTTCATTTTAGCGAATATTGCACTGCATTTTGAAGACTGTGTGTGTGTAACAGGCCAACCTGAGGGTCAAGTCTTCCTTGGAGTTTTGCCCTTGAAGAAGGATGCTGGAGCAGCCCAAGGGAGACTCTTTGTCCAGACCTGTCAGGATGGTTGGACTCTCATGGCAAGGGGTGAGACTTGCACCCATGCTCGGCATCTTTTCTGAGACAATTTGTAGCTTAGAGAGGCTATCTGTTTTGGAGAATTTAATAATGAGGAAAAGATGAGAGGTTTGTAGGTTGCAGTCTGTCCCTCTGGACTGCTCTTTCAAGATGGACTACCAGGAAGAGTTTTCCCTCTGCTCAGTGGCTGAGGCCTAATACTTCATCGCTTTGGGTACCAAGTGTAACCTCACATCGAGTAGCCTGGCCTTGTCACAAATATTCTCCTGCAACTGAACAGGAATGAATGGACTTGTGCACCTGTCTTCTGTGATAATGGGTGCAAGGGAACAGAGACTGGGCTTTCACCTGGCTCGTGTCACTGCAAGCTGCCAGGAACACTAGACATAGTGTCTGTATGTGCTCAGTTACATTGCCCTGGATGACAGCAAGAGCAGCCATGTAATTTCTGTGATGACATCAAGGTCTGTTGAATTGCAATCACGAGAATGAAGTATTGCAATTAGAGCTGATCCAAAGGTTGAAACTCTCCTTCTTCGATTGATCTCAGATGCCTTTATTTTGGGAGTGTCCAGATTAAACAACGAAAAGAAATTTGAGATAAGGTTTAGCAACATTTCTGTTTATTAAAATAGTCTTATCAGTAATTGATTTTAGCTGAGGCTTAAGTGCTTCTCCAGTGTTTCATTAAACAGAAGGAATGAGGGTAGAATATCTTTCCCTCTGCCACAAAATACAGCTTTAGGTGCATATGGTGTCTCATAAGTTTTGGTTCTAACAGCTTTGTACCAAACATGATTGTATGTGATGTGATTGCACTGCTTCACAGTGACTTCTCCTGTGGAGATATTTCTGTGGAGTAGTCTGCATTAGCTCTGTACAAGAAGAGCATGTCTTTGTGGAGCAGGCTGTCAATGAATAGGCGTGTAGATCCCTTTTCTTGTAGGTCAAGAAGCGAACAGCATACATAGGTTTTCTTTCCAAGTGCAGAAAAGAATGAGGTCCGGGTTTACATTTCTAGGGCTTTTTTTATGCTGGTGATCATCAAGGACAGTTGGATCTCATGCCCTGGCACTCTCACTGAGCTCTACAGAGGCTGACAGCCTTGCCCACCTTCTCCTGTATCCTCTCAGACTCTTTTTCTCTCATGCACACACACCATGTGTGAACACCACCAACGAGTGGATTTGCTTTAATTCCTGGAATTTATACATAGGCAGATGGATTCTGTTTCTGTTTGTACAGCATTTAACAGAGAAGGTTTGGGATGGTTCCGTTTTAATACTGCCTGATGGATGTAATATCTCCAAAATAACAAAAAATCAGTCAGATGCAATGCTTTCAGTGCAAAAAAAAAAAAAATCAAGTTCTTCTTTAGAGTTTTATGAATTCAGAGCATTGGTAAAGTCAGTTGCTCAGTACAGATGCCTAAGAAATGTGTTGTGTATTATGTATTCCTGTCATAGGTAGGAAGCGCTTCTCGGCTGTTTTGTCTGTCATGGGAACAGATAAGTAACAAACAATGAGCAGAAACTCTCCATTTCTGAAAGCAGGGCCACCAGAAGGATCAAATGTTAACTCTTTGTTAAAGAAGAACACCAGCAGAGGCCTCATGCTTGCGTGCCTGGGGCTGACTCTGCATGAGATGACACTGTGGGTGGTTGTGGGGATGCCTCCGGGCAGAGGAGCTGTGTGTGAACCCTTGGTGCCCCTCCAAAGACAGCTCTTCTGCATGCTGCAGCCCTGCTGCTCTGAGCACTGAGAGACTCAGCAGGCACATCTGCTGGGTAGGTCACTGTGTCTCACTAACACTTGAAGCCCGCGGTACGTAGAACACTGTCAGTCAGCAGCGGTGTGAAAGCGTGGTGAGGAATGGGGGGAGCAGGGCTGGCTGGTGTTAGGAAGAGCTGCACCTTGATAGGGAGCACTGGGGGAAGGCTGCAGATAACGTGCCAAAGTTCAGCCCGTTGAGAATTCTACTGTGGACTTTGCCCCTATTGCAACTAAAGCATTTATTTGGGGGTAAGTTGTTGAGTTTTACCTTCGTGGAGGCTGACAGAAACAAAATGAGACAGTGAATTGCTTCACCAATCTGCACTAATATTGCAAAGAGGAACAGATAGTTATTAGGATCAAATGATAGATAAAGATTAACTTCTAAGCAGCTATTATTGGAGCCCATTTAAAGCAGTTTGAATTGGAAGAGACTTTGCTGAAGCTGATGGTAAACGCCAGGGTAAGAAGATGATCCTGGTGTTTGGCACCAGTCACAGGCTGGAGAATCTCCAATGCCTGCTGGCATTTAGAGCATGTCAGGAACAGAAAGCTCCTCCTTATTAGTAAAAGACAAAGCGAGTTTAGACAATTCTGCTCAATTTTTCCCCTTCAAAGGAAAGTTTAATTATGCTGGTTTTCACTGTTCTGCAGTTGCAAGCAAATACTTTTTTTTTTTTTTTTTTTTTTTTTTTTTTGCTTGAGCTGTAATATGGATGCTAGAGATCTTGTGTTTCACAAACCGGAAACCCTCTGCAGTAAGTGATGCTTCTCTGCAGTTGTTTTCCTGTGTAGTAGTCAATGGTGCAAGACCCTCTTTTCTGGGCACTACAGGCAGTTGCCCTCTGTGGAGTGGACTGATACCTTACATCATTTCCTGTCATCTGTCCAAGCCTATTTATAAAATGTCTGCTGACCCTGGCATCCAGGCAAAACTCAGTTTTCATGAGAAAACAAATAGTTTGGAAATGCATTTCTGCCAAGCAAGTATCTCAGAACTGTTGAAAAAGACTTGAAGTATCTTTGAAAATCACAATGAAAGTTGAGATTTAATGGTTTGGAGAATGTAGGAAAATTAATAATCTGATATAGTTATACTGAAAACCTTTAGAAATAAATGGTGGACTGTGTACTGAGAAAAAGTTGTGGTTTAAAAGGGAGAGGAGTTGGTTCCAGCGCTCTCTGTTGTTCAAGCAAAATCTTTCAGTTTTGATGTCTAAAGGTACATCAAAAGCAACTTAGGCTAACTTTTGCAGTGCTGGTTACATGTTGTACAATTGGATGGTAGAAGTTCTATAAAAAGTTTCTACTTCTCTGAAATCTGCTGAAGGCAAAAAAAGAAAAACAGAAAAAAAAAAAAAAAAGAAAAAAGATGAGAGAATGCAATTAGCACTGTTAATGACACTAGAGCTCTCTCTCTCTAGCTTCAGGAGGCTGGTGGGGGTAGGAGGCTGATGGCGGCTGTAGGAGGCGCTGGGAGAAGCAGCGTGCTTCCAAGCAGGCCTGCTCTGCTATTTCAGGAATCCTGAATTAGAGTGTTGGGCACGGCTGACACACACCCTGAGCAGCAGCACTCCCACCTGGTGCCCACCTGCCCTGGCCCCGCCGTGCTTCTCACCTGCTGGCCTTTTGCCATCTGTTGCATCCCAGAGCTCTGGGTGCAGGCACCACGGTATGCATGGCAAAGCGGACGGGGAATGGTCCCTGCCTGATGGACTGTGAATTAGTTTCAAAGGTACTCCATGTGATTCGAAGTCCACCTGGTTTCACCTCACTGCACTGCTCTGAAAGGCACCGCAGTCACACAGGTGACCTAGGCTGGATTTAAGCCCACATCCCAGCCACGCAGGGCTCTGCAGAGGCTACATCGGAGTGGCAGCAGTGGTCTGAGACTCCTTCAGCACAACCAGTTAGCATTGCTTTTCCAGTCCCGAATGTCTCGTGGCAGCACCACATCTCCTCCTGATTGCTCACAAAGATTTCCTCCTGGCTGTGAGCCAGCCCATGTGCAGTTTATTGCAAAGTAATCTCTGAAAGTGTTTGAAATGCCTCAGCTTGCTCACTGCTCCTCCCCTTAGAGCCTGTAGATAACATTTGTTGCTATTTGATATGTAAAAGTTGCATAGCCTCAGGCTGAAAGAAGTGTATCAGCTGCTGCACATGTATTTGCATTGAGCTTTGCCCCCTGTAAATGTATTTCAAGAGGATTCTGGTGCTAGTGAACATGTTAGCAAATGTTAGTTGGATATTTTTTTCTCTGTCAATGACAAGCACTGCAATACCAGCTGTATTTACAGTCATACAGCAGACACTTCATCTCTGTAATGCAATAGCAATTAAAATGCTGCAAAAAGCTGCAAGTAGGAAGGGTTACTGTTCTATAGGAACTAACAGGAGTAGATGCACGAAAACATTTATAGTTCTACAATGAAATGCAGTAGCTCTGCAATGAAATACAGTTGTTCTAAGTAAATCCATCATCGGGCCCTTATAACTTCTGCTGAAGTGCTGATGTATTTTCAGGTAGCTATACAAATACAAAGGTGGTTTTGCTGACACTACCCACCCTATTTCCAGGGCATCTCTCCACTTTGGAGTGACCAAGGTATTGCTGACATTTAAGTAACATCTTTACAGTGATATGCTTCCTTACCACACTAGCTGTACTGCGGCTGCAAGGACCAGTACAGAGTTGTGCCAGGATAGTAGTAGTGGGATGCCCCTGACAATTACCTTGGTGCCACTTCTGCAGGCTGATGTTCTCTAAAGTGCTTTGCTTGAGGCTTTGGATGTGGGGATCAGAGCAGCACCAGAGTGCACTCAGAAGCAGCAGGATTGAATGGGGGAGGACTGTCACACACAGAATTCCCTTGCTTCGAAGAGCTGAAAATAGACCCCAACATTTGGTGCTTCTTGTTTCCATTTCATCCTATGCCTTGCATTACCACAACAGTCCTATTTCTCTTTCTGAGAGTATTTTTCAGCTGTAGATTCATCCACTGACAGGATCTACACATCGCTACAGCACACCTCCCGTGTTCTGCGCTGGGAAGTTAGAAGAAACTCAGGCTACTTGGAGCATCCAGGCATGAACACATTGGTACCAGTAAAATGTGCTTAAACCTAATACATGCTTTGGTCTCCTGCCTTCATTGCCTACCTTGGTAAATTTTTCTATGTGTTTACTATTCTGTGCATGAAGTAGTAATGTCTAACCTCTATGCAAAATTAGATAGCAAGGAATTTAAAAAAAGGTCCCAAAATCTGGAGGAGCTCGTGCTTTGCCAAGTGAATCTCACACACTGAGGCTGCTTTCAGTGATGACCCAGCTACGAGTTGGGTCATGGTTCTATGGCTTCCTCTTCTCCCAGTATTAGCATGGCTTCATCAACTTCTGCTTTAGGCAGCCGCTGTGTCCATGCACCAAGTGTTGGTAAAGGCACAGAAAAGGAAGGCAATGGAACTGCCTGTCTTAAAATAAATGCAAGCTATTAAGAGGGGAGTTTGCATGCAGTTAAGCTGTACTGTAGTGTCCTAGATTGCTGATCATCTACCAAGGGGGAAGAATGACTCGTTCAGTTTTAAGTTTTTAATGACTTTTTTTTTTTTCCTGCAGAATCACAGAATTTCCAAAGTATGTCACAGGACCATTTATTTCTAACCTCAAAGTTAAACATTTTCTGTGAGTGACTTTATTTTTCCACCTTCATTTACCCTTTGTTCATTGCTGCCTTTGGTTTGAATTGGTCTCTTTGTCAATAGTCTGTTCTTTTGAATTTTTCCATTGTTTCACACAGTGCTGAAGACCTTAGGGTTTGCCTTTTTCCTTTCTTCTCACTCCTCTAATGTTCTCGTAGCTTTTTTCCTGATCATGCTGTACATGGGTACAAAGTTTGCTCCAGCAAACTTAGTTCTAGGCAGCGAGTGCACAAGGCAATGGCATGCTGTCTGTGCCGTGGGAGCTTTGGCTGTTGCACAGTGTAACTTAGAAGGGATTTTGACATCAAATTTTGGTTAAAAAAAAAAAAAAAAAAAGTAAGATGGTGACTTGCATGTGATTACCTGCTGTTAATGTTGGTGTGAAAACAATGGTGTCAATGAACTCAGAGAGTTTACATTAGAAACATGTGTTTGTGTAAAATAATAAAGAAAGGAAAAGAAAATCCTATATTCAATATGGAAAGGTGCAGCCCAGCTTTTCAGTGAAACTCAGTTGTACCTGGACTTCTGTGCTGAATGGCAGCACCATAAGCTGCATGCTGGCAGAGCAAGGGGCTTGCAACCCCATTGAGCTGCAGGACCTGTGCCATGCCAGTGTCACCAAAACACCTTCGTCTTCACAGGGAGCGGAGTCTGCTTGGTGTGAGGTAGCTGAGATGATGGGAGGGAGCTGTAGAGACCCGGGAAGCAGTGATTTCCCACAGAAAAACTGAGACAAAAGCTTGGAGCTGCCAAGTCACCTTGGGCAACCTTTTCATCCTTCTCATAATCTTTCTCCCATTGCCAATTGTAATGGGTGTGGCTGCTCAAAAAAAATGCTTTATTCCCTTTTGTGCCACAAGTTGTGATTCACACTTGGACTGAAATAGTACACTGGAATTTACTGTTTGATCTTTTTGAACTTGGGTCTAATAAAAGATTCATTGTTTCAGTTCTAATTATTTTTTAATTGCTGGGCTTTATGGCTTTCTAAGACCAATGCTCTTCTTACTCTGCAGTTAATATCTGCAAATGTTTTTGAATGAAATGGTAATCATATAACATATCATCTACAAGCAGTATAATTGTGTTTTTAGGGGAGTGGGGAAGCAACTCAATGCAGGAATTTATAGCTAATTAATAAGCTATCAAAAATCCAGGCATGGATTAGCAATTTGGCTGATTAGATAGCTAAAAATTGCAGAGCAACACTTCCCCTAGATAGAAGGATCTCATTCACTACATTTACGCAAAGACTGTGCTCTTAGAATGGCAGACAATAATTCCGGGTGGGGAGAAAGATCTTGATTCATTAATTAGTAACCCAGAAAAATAGTGGTACATCTGGGCTACGTGAGATTTGGGAGTGCGCCTGTAGCTCACTCTGTGTTTGCTGCACTACTTTGCAAATGTCCTGGGCTGCTGTGCAGCAAACTCCATTGGATGTGTGACTTTTCCACCTGTGTGACACAACAGTGTGGGTGTTGGCAGAAGTGCAGTGGATGCAGTACGGTGATAGGGTCTCCAGCTGCTGTTGCAAGGCTGCAGTATGTTTTTTTTTCCTGCTGCGGTGCCCTAGGGTCAGCTTGATTTTTTGGTCTCCCATAATGAGAATACTTTGTATGGTGGAAGGATTCTTTAATTAAGTAAATAGCTCTGGCTTTCAGAGACTTAAGCCACTGCTGCTCCTGCTTTTTTTGTGTGTGTGTCCAAAATCTCTCCTTTTAATGCAAATAAATTTTCCTTTGTGGCTTGGCTATGAGCACTGTCCTAACATCACCTCTTCCAAGTATGCACTCTTGCAGTTTTTTATAGACTGTATTTAAATACAGGCCTCTGTAGCAGCCAGTGCTGCAATCCTCCAGTGCTGTTCCGCTGGGCAGCTAGATGCCACTCTGTTTCTGACTTTTGTCCACTGTTGGCAACATAGTCGGGTGCCTGTAAATTACCAAATATCGTCATGAACAGCAGCAGTTTGGCTACTGACTTCTCTGTGTAAGCTATTTGTGCAGTTAGCAAATGCCCCAGTCACTTGTGCTCTGCTCCCAGTAAGAGGGGAGCAGCTGGCTGGGGAGCAGGCATGCTTGTGCATGTGAGCAGCAGCGGGCAGTACCAGTGGGGCTGCGCCAGTTCCCTTCCTGCAATCCTTTGTGCCATGAAACCGGCCTTCCCACTCCTCCCTCTCTCACTCTTTAGAGCAATGCTGATTCTTCCTGCGCCCGTTATTGCAAAGACTTTTATTGTTACTAGTTGGTGTGATATGGTGGCACATTTAACAAAAAATCAAGTTAGTGATTCACAACTGGGGTCAATAGGATGCTGCTGTTTGGGTAGCAGTGGGGGGAGGCACAGAGCTCTATGCACTGTGAGTAACTTCTGCACTACCTCAAGCCAGAAATAATTGGTTGAAACAGTAAAAATGAGCATTAATTGTTCTATCTTCTTTTGAGTCATCGTGTGCTGACAGGGCTGTGTGGGACCCGGGGAACGCCCCAGAGCGGTGCTGAAACTCCCTCAGTAGAACCTGAGCTTTCCTCCTGCTGCATGCAGCACTGTGATTTTCCTGCATCTTTCTAAACCCAAGAATTGAGATGTCTGCTTAGAAGTCTAGTGGGGAAAACATTTAAGGTTTGAATTATTTTGCTTTATTTTGTTGTATTCGTTGTGATTTAGAGGAAAAAGTTGAGTTTTACAGTCTGTGCCTACGTCCGTTAGGATGGATGTAATTGCAGGCAAGGTGAGTGGAGAGCAAATGACTGCCCGAGAGTGAGCTGTGGGAAGCAGCATTGCGGGTACTTGTGGGAGAAACGTTCAAGGCCACAATGACACAGGGACCGCAGAAAATGTGAGTGACACCGTTCTCTTCACGGCAGGAGAGCCGCTCTGCCCTCCCTGCTGCGCGGTCTCTTCCACCACCACGCAGACACTGAACGTGAGCACGACGGTGCGGGCCTGCGGCCACCAGACCAGGCGGGCCCGCCGCCTCTGCTTCCTGCGCCGGCAACACGGAGCCAGCGCTGCAGGCCGGCACCGCCTGTGCAGGGAGCCGCGTGCCCTGCCCGGATCCGGCCTTCGGGTCTGCGATATCTCTGAACCGAACCCTCCCCCAGCCACACGCTCCGGGTCAAACGCACGAAGCTGGTGATGTGACGGCGGCGGCAGGATGGAGCAGAGATCGCACTGGAGGAGGAAGGGGAAATTGTTAACTGGAGCTCGGAGCGTTAGCGGTACCGACAGGACGACGCCGACGTCCCCGAGCCTCTGACGGCAGCGCAGCCGCAGCACTCGGCCCCGTGCTGGCCAAACCGTCCCGAAAGGACCCCGGCCCGCCGCCCGGGCCGCGGGACGAGAGCCGCGAGCGGCTCCAGATGCCGGGCCCGCCCCCCTCCGAGACCCCGCGGGCCCGGCCCCGCCCGGCCGAGGTGGAGCCGCCGCCGTCCCCGCCCCCGCCTGCCCTCCGCGCCGGGTTACATGGCGGCGGCTGCGGCGGCGGCGACTGCGGCGAGGCGGGCGGGCGCCGGGCGGGAGCCGGTGGCGGGGCCGCGGGGCCCGGCCGCGTGAGCAGCGCAGCGCCCGATGAGCCGGGGGAGGCCCGTGAGTGCGGCGGGGGTTCGGGGGAAGGCGGGGTAGGGCGCAGGGCTCGCGGCCGCCCGCGCGGCCCGGCCCTCCGCACAAAGGCGCTTTGTTCCCTCCCGCCGCGGCGCCCCCTGCCCGGCCCGCTCCGCTCCTCTCGCCCGGCGCGGCCCTGCGCACTGCGGCGGCGGAGCGGGGGCGGCGGGGAGGCGGGCCGCGCAGCGCTGCGCCCCGGAACGGCCGCCGCGGCGCCTCCCGGGCGGGGCGCGGGGCTCCCTCCGCCGGGCCGGGGCAGCGCGGCGCGGCCTGAAGGGCGTTTGAAGGTAGGGCCGGGCCGAGCGCGAAGTTCTCGGTTCGTTGGGGGTGCGCGGCGTGCGCTCGGCCGCGGGGAAGGATGCGCCCGGCGGGCGGCGGCCGGACGTCCGAGCGGGGCCGCGGGCGGGCCGGGCCGCGTGAAGTCGGCGGAAGTTTGGCAGCACCGCCCGGGCGCTGTGGTACCGCCGGGCCCCTGTGCGCGGAGCCCACGGCGGCGCTTCGCCCCGGGCGGCGCCCAGAGCTCGTTCTGCGGGGAACTCGGTGTGTGTGTGGCCGGCGGGACGCTGAGGTAATTGTGCCCCGGAGGAAGCGGCGGTCATTGTCTGCCTCATGTGCCCGGTGCGCGCTGCTGTAAGCGCCGTTGTCAGCGGGCGTGTATCTGTGCGTGCCTATCAAAGCGCTCTGATAGCGCACGGTGTTTATAAACCAGCTGCGCGTTCCACAAAGCAGTGGCTTAAAGTTGAGGCAAGTTCTGGCTTGGTAGTAGGGGCTGGTAAGTGTGTTACACAGCCAGCGCTGGGACTGGGAGCTCTGCATCTCGCCTAGCCCTGCACTGAGACTGTTGCCGGACAGACGTAACGTTTCTTCGGTAGCGGTAAGGAGTAGCGGCAGCTTCCATCCAGGTACCCAGAAGGAGGGCTGCGCTGCTATCCCAACGTAGCTCACCGGGCTCCGTGACTCCTCCATATCATCCAGGAGACTTTTGTGACCTAGCAGCAATCTCCGGCGCTCCGGGAGCGGTGGGAGGCAGTGAGCAGCGGTTCTGAGCTGGCGATGACTCACTGCCTACTGACTGCAACGTGGCTGCTCCGAAACAACGCTGCTGCCCTGTATTTTTGTAGTCAGAAGATAGCACTTAGCAGGTTGTATAATGTGCCGTTAGACATTCCTGGGCTTTCTGTTGTGAGTAATGATTTGATCGTAATGCGGTCTGCATGATTAAATTAACTCGTATCTTTCCGTCCTGTTTGGATTTCAGAAAAAGTAAACGTCTCGTACTTGCCCTGTGGTAGTGCACATCCTGTTTCCTGAAGCAGCAGGAGAGCCCCATGCACAGGTTGAGCACGGAGTTGGGCAGCTGCTTGCACAGTGCGTGGGGCTGCCGTGTGCGGGGCGAGGGCAGGAGCAGTCTGCTGGTAGAGCATGGCTGGATTGCTCATGGAGCTGGGGAGGAAGGGACAAAAACAAGTAGTAACGATAATAATTTTTAAAAGGTGCTCTTGGAAAGGTGACAGGTGATCTGAGCAGAGCCGTCGGTGCCAAGTGAACAGCCTGTTCGGCACCAATCAGGGTGATTAACCCCTGTGTAATGCGCTGCCCTGTGTGACAGACCTCTTGGATTTAGATTTGTTACGTGACTGAGGAAGGGGTGATTGGCTTCTTTATTTACTGTTTGTTTCAAGGCAGGTGCTCGGGCTGCTGGTTATGGCTGACAGCGAAACTGAAAATGCATCAAGTGTGCTGGTGTTGTTTGAGTGCGAGAGTCTGGAAAAACAAACCCTAATTTTTCTGAAGTTAAAATCAGCTCTGAAAAAGCTCTGAAAGAAGAGAAGTTATTACTTTGGCCTTATTTTGGTTTTTAAAAAGTCATGATTTATTCTTGATTATCCTTTAACTAGTGTTTTAGTTTGAGTGAAAGGAAGTTTAGGGTTAACTTTTTATTTTCTGTCCCTCCTACCCACATCTGGTTGCAGAACTGCTGGTGAGGTGTCTGTTCCCCATTAACTAGATGGGGAACCACGAGCAGTGTTTCCAGCCCCAAGCAGAGCCCTGGGGCTGTGTGGGGCAGCAGGAAGGGCAGAGCACAGCACGGCTGTAGTGCTGCTTGTGAGAGCGGGTGGGCTGAAGTAGTGGGCGTAGTGCAGAAACATGTTTTTTGATTCAGGCATGGGTCTGCGTGAACCTGCTGCACACCTGTTGTCAGTTAAGTTGATTCTCAAATTATTGAATCTTAATTTGAGTTGCTTTAAAGCAGGCTGTTTCTGCTTGGACAGTCTCTGCTTGTCCTCATCCTTGCCCCATGAGACACTGTCTCTTTTTGGGGGTCCAATTCCCAGCACGTTCTCCTGGTTGGAGTGCTGGCTAGGGCTTTGGGAACAGGCTACTTGCTTGAAGCAACACGGGGAACTGGTAGCAGGATGGGGGTCAGACTGAGGGCTGCTGCAGGTTGCTGATGTCATCAGAGATGCTTGATTCCTTTGTTAAGTTGCTCTGATTCTGGAAGTGATTATAATCCTTCTGAAAATGTCTTCATTAGTGGCTATGTAGTGGAATAGTGCAGTAGAAAAGCACATCATTTGGTGGGGTTTCAGAGTGAAAGCATTAGGACCCCCAGCTGCGTGACCAAGTGGGACATCGCTCTGCTCTCCTGAAGGAAAGCAGCAGTGTCATCCTCTTCTGCTGCTGCTGCTTTCATGGTGTTTGGGTAGCAGCTGGGTTAGTGAGGAGCCCTGCAGTGCTACTCCCTGCTGCTGGTGGGTCAGTTCTTGTTTGAATCAGTTCCTGTGTTTAATGGAACCAGCTGAAGTGGAGGTTCCAGATGCATTGCACAACTGCTGCAATCCAGCCTTGTGTTGCTGAACGTTGAAGACATCAGTGATTTGAAACAGTAGGCTTGATTAGCAGGGAGAGTAAAACTGTATGAAATGGCCCTACAGGTATAAAACACAACGCAGCTGACGGTGTTGAAGCAGAGGCTTGGACCTGGGGTAAACATGAGATGTGACGTGTGGGAGCTCCAGCAAGGGATTTCTGTGACGGTTTGTGGGATATGAGGATTGGAAGGGAAAATGATTACGGTGAACCAGTTTATCAGCAGGCAGCAGCTCAACATGAGTGAGCCTGAGACTGGTGCATGTGATGGAGAAAATATTTTTAGGCTTTTATTTAAAAAAATAAAAACCAAGAGGCTGTGCAGCAAAGCAAAAGTTAATGCTTTTGGTATAGGAGTGCTATACTTGGCACTCTCAATTTAAACAACAAAACCAGCAGAGGGTGACGTGTTTCCTTTCCTTCCTCCTTGCTGTGGGCTGTCCTGGGTGTCCGCACCTGGGTGCAAGGGGGGCTTGGTGTCCTGCATATATAGGATATCTGCTTATATTGTTACAGGACAGCCCTGTGCTGCTCGAGTGAGTGGTGGTCCCTGGGGCTTTGCTGCACTCTTGTTTCTGTTCACCAGTCTGCCTTTTGTATTATTTCTGCATGCAATTCTGATTAGCGAATTAAGAGGCTGTTGTTTAGAGTACATTAATAATTTGTCAGCTGCTGTGCTGCCAGGAGTGTGGAAGCTTGTTCTGCTTATTCCTGGTTGTTTCACTGAAATGTTAACTGTAGGAATGCTCTCCCTTAAAACTGCTAATTCTGAATACGAGGACAGTTTGGAAAACCTTTGTTTGCGTAGAGAGCTGGCTGAAGAGCTCACATGCGTTCAGTGATTAACTATGTTTAGACTGAAGCTAGGACATCCTGCAGCTTGCTGTCACTCTGGTCCCTGGGGAAGAATATCCAAGTGGAATTGGCCAAAGCTTGCCTTGCTGTGCAGGGTGTGCCTTCTGACTCTTCTGCATGTGGTGTCTCTGAGCTTTTGGAAGAAACAGTGAGGATATTCTGCAGAAATATAATGCGGTTTTCCTGACAGCCTTCTGCTGCTGCAGACAAGGAAACCTACTGAGAAAATTGCTACTTTTGTTTTCATAACTAGTAATTGCATTTATTGGGCTATTAGAAAAATTAATGATGTCTGAAAGTGCCTGTACATTAGAGGAAACGGAGACTGCATTGGTTGTTATGTGAAATGCTGTCCTTGTGATTTATTTCTTTCTATAATCTAGCATGACTAAATGTGGAGGTAGCTGGTAAACTGTTATTTATATAATATCTAGGAGAGGTGTCCTTGTGATTCTTGCAACAATCAATCTGGAGAGGTGAAACAGGGCTCTGAGTAAGCTTCGTGCAAAGTCACAAGGATTTAAGGCAGTGGATGTGCGTGATGTGTTCTGGAACTCAGTCAGTCTTGGGAGTTTATCCTTTACCCTTTTTGTGAACAGTACTCGGTTATGTCTGATGGCAAAATAGTTAAATGCCCAGTTCTGGCTTTGAGTAAAAATAGAGTGGAAAGAATGACTTCCAAACTTGGTGGCTGAGGTACAGGATGTTATTGTTGCTGACTTGTGTCTAACGGCTGTCGTGGAGAATTCCAGGTCCGGTATGGTGCTGCTTAAACTCTGGAAGATGTTTCGTTTATGTGCCTTACATTCTCACTAGGTTATATATATAAGACTTTCACAACGCGTGTTTAGAAGTGATGCTCTGGTGATTATTGTCGATTTCTTTCTGCAAGCAGTATGAAAAGAATATGTCACTTGTAGTTCAGCTTCTGTGGTGACCTGGCGTTTTGTGAGTGAACACTAAGCTGTATATCAGTGACAACTTTAGGAGCTGGGAGAGGAAGAGGACTTCTGTACGTGCTGGAATACTGATCTCCTTTTGTCTTCTTTTCAGGTTGCCACAGAGTAAGATGGATGGTAGCTTTGATTGTGATTGTGGTGAGCTGGAGCCACCTGATCATTAACAGAAAGCATCTTTTGTAAATCAAGAGCTGCCAGTTTCCTGTTTAACCAGACTGTAAACAAAGGAGAGGAAAAAGGAGGAAGAAGAAAAAAATAGTGCTTACCAGCACCGTAGAATGACGCTGCTCAGGACCAGTCCAACACTGAATGTATCTGCACTGTGAGGAGGAGGATGTTAATAGAAGCCTATTATGTGCATATTTATTCACATTTTTGTTAAATGTTAACCAGTTTAGCACAGTAGAGCTGAGTGCATAGTATGTCATTTCATTCCGTTTGAGTTTCTTGTGAGTATTTTCTTTAATGTCTGCAGAAATGCTGCACCTTTCTTGAACTATGAATGCTGCAATCTTTCTATCTTATGCTCGGTTTGAGTTCTAGAGCTGACGGGCTCTAAATTCAAGGGGACACAACAGGCCTGGCTGGCTCATAATGAAATGAGAGTGTCAAGAAACCATCTTGCAGTCGAAGCCAAGTGTTTCTTCTCCCTTTCCGTAAGACCTTTCCTTCAGATACCAGTGGAAGTGTCTCCGCGTGTTTACAGAAGCTTACTAGTTTGAGGAAAAAGAAAACGTAAAGAATTTAAAAATGGCAGAAAAATTTGAAAGTCTCATGAACATTCATGGTTTTGATCTGGGCTCTCGGTATATGGACTTAAAACCACTGGGCTGTGGTGGAAATGGCTTAGTTTTTTCTGCTGTCGACAATGACTGTGACAAGAGAGTGGCTGTCAAGAAAATTGTCCTTACGGATCCCCAGAGTGTTAAACATGCTCTACGTGAGATCAAAATCATTAGAAGACTTGACCACGATAACATTGTCAAAGTATTTGAAATTCTTGGTCCTAGTGGAAGCCAGCTAACAGATGATGTGGGCTCCCTGACAGAGCTGAACTGTGTTTACATTGTCCAGGAATACATGGAGACGGATCTGGCTAATCTGCTAGAGCAAGGCCCTTTACTGGAAGATCATGCCAGACTTTTCATGTACCAGCTGCTACGTGGGCTCAAGTACATCCACTCTGCAAATGTTCTGCATAGAGATCTCAAACCAGCTAACCTTTTCATTAATACCGAAGACTTGGTGCTGAAGATTGGGGACTTCGGTCTTGCACGAATCATGGATCCTCATTATTCCCACAAGGTGTGTGAAGAGTGGAAATACTGAAGTGATACGCTGACAACCGTGCCTCCTTAAAATAGTATCTTCCTTCTTGCAGAATTAAATAAAATTGCTGGTTCTTGTCAAGGTGCTTAGAGTAAAATGCAGTCTGTAGAAAGCTTCTTAGCAGTGGGATATCAGATTAAGGGTCGAACACGGTAGAAATGAAATACTTGCAAATCAAATGAAACGGGTCTCTAGGTGACGTCTTTTATCTCAAATAGGGGCAATTAACAATTACTGTAGCATAAAATAAAGCATAATTAGATGTGTTCAGAAAAAGCAGGTTATTTTTAACCGTGAATACCGAACTTGGGATTTTTCAAGAGCATCGTGTAGAGGCATAAGTGAGTAAGCCTTAGATAAGGCTATGGATCGTACATGCATAGTGTATGAGTGTGGCCATTTCCTGGGATTTATTCAGAGATGCTGCGTTCCTGGTACAGGTGATGTCTCCTCAGAGAGCTAATTATTTTGTCTGCATTTATTTGGCACCTGGGAATTATGAAGTTTTATTGTAGTGTCTGACTAATAAGTAGAATCACGCTTGTCTGTTGTTACTGTTTATTCATAAAGACAGTGCTGTTCTGTTTTGAAAGGTAGTGCACGACTTAGAACTACTCCTAAGACCACAGTCTTCAAGTGTTGCATTAAAACATAAGGGAAAAAAAGTAATTAAAAACACACTTCTCAAAAAAATGTAAGTAAGCATTTTGTTTGTCTGTTTTCATGTATTTGTTAGGGCCATCTTTCTGAAGGATTGGTTACTAAATGGTACAGATCACCCCGGCTTTTACTTTCTCCTAACAACTACACTAAAGCCATTGACATGTGGGCTGCAGGTTGCATCTTTGCTGAAATGCTGACTGGGAAAACCCTCTTTGCAGGTGAGTAGAAGAAAAATATTGTCTGTGTTCCTAAAAGGAATGGTGTTGCCTGATGGTATTCCTAAGGAAGGGTTTGTTTTCCTGGTTAGTATCAGTTCTCTCCGACTGTCAGGATAATGATTATACAGTTGTGCTATAAATCGATGTGTTTGTGTGTCTTAGTTGTGTGTTTCAATAAATAGCAGAATTTAACTTATTGAGCACATGCGTGGTTAACCTTCCTGTGATTTGGTTGAGCTCTGTTTACTGGCTGTGTAAGAAGTGTTCTAAATACGTGTTCTGTGAATTGATGTTTGCAGGGGTGTTAAAGGTTATGAGAGGTCCAAGTATTGCATTCATAAGTATTTCTTAATTTAGTCAATCTAATTGCATCTTGCTTCTTTATATTTTAGATGGTGGAAAAGTAGACCGTTTCCCCTTCCTCCTCTTTTTTTCTGTTTCACTGTACACAATTTTGACCTGAGGAAGTTGCCAGCTTTGATAATCTTCAGATGTTCTTGTGTTTCAGTGGTATTAGCAGGACTTGAGGATTTTGAAATGCAGTGTAGCATCCCAAAGAGACATGTAAGCTGCTGATGTTTCTGGTAGAATAGGAAGCAGCACTCCAGCCTCGTGGGGTGCTGCAGTTAGGATGAGGAGCGCTTTCCTGAGGCCAATCTCTGGGTAGCCTTCCTGACCGCAGTGTTGATTTTTAGCTCAGTGCACAAACTGGACTCAGATAAACCTGAACTGCTTTTTGCACTGTTGAGATGACTTGGTGTGCTCCCCCTGCTGATGGGCATCTAGTCCATGGAGCAGAGGAGCCCGTCTAGAGCAGTCCCCTGAAATGCTGGTTTCCGTGTGGCTTTTGGGCCTTCAGCAGCAGCTGTTGTGTTGCAGTTGGCTCCTGTTGGCCCAGCTTACTGGGGCTGTGTAGATAAAACCCTCAAAGATTTGAGCTCGTGATTCAAGTCACATTCCTCCTAGATGCATGTGGACTAAAACCTCTGCAGTAATTCTTACCTTTATACACCAAAATAAAGAAAGTGGAAGCATTTTCTCATTAAGTACTATTAAAGGAATACTGTCGCCCTGAAATCATAATGTTACAGAAGTCAGTGGATAATATGCAGAGAGGATTTTCTTAGGTTGCACTGAGTTGCTAACTGAGCTAATAATTACTGGAGAAATGTTCCCAGTGTAATAAATGCTCAACTGAGAAGAGATGTATTGGATTGCTTTGCCCCAAGCACTGCTACTGAAAAATAGAGAAACATGGGAGAAAGTCTGGATTTTGGCACTGGCATAGATGGATTGCAGTTGCTGTGTGATGACACCAGTAGCATTTTGGTTGTTTGTTTTGGTTTTTTTCCCTTGAATTGCATTAATACTTGTCAAAGTTACAGTGATTTAGGTTTTTTTTTTTTAACTTGGTCTTAATAACCAAAATCTTACATTTCCAGACTCACTTCTGTACCCCCGTTGCATTGCATAGACACATTAAAAAGTTATTTAGATGCAGCTGTGCCCTTCGGATTAATTTAGAACTGCCTTTGTTTTCTGATTTGAAGAACAGTGGACTTGTTAAAGTCGTGCATTTGGAAAGTGAACACGTTTGGAAATATTTCACTTAACCTGTCCTGAGACTCTGAATCAAGTTGTTTTGCAGAGTTGTTTGGAGGGCTTGTTTTGGTCAGCCTGTAACTTCCTCCCTGTGTCTGAATCATCCCCTCGGCATCTCGCTTTCTGCAAGGCTAAAGGGAACAGGAAGAAGAATGGGCTTTGAAATCCCAGAACACCTGGGGAGAGGGGGGATGCAATGGCAGAGGAGTCCAATAGCTGTTTCAAATAACATTGGTTTTTATTTTTTTTCTTAATAAATCTTTTAGAATGTTAATTTCACCTAGAGTGGAATGAATAAAGCTGATTAATCTTAGCGTGGATTGGATATGGAGTGATAGTAGAGCAGAATTCTATTTGCAGCAAACTATGGGCAGTCTGATAGACTGTGTTAGGGATTTGTAGCATGCTGATGTGAAGCAGTCCTGACTCAGCTGGGAATGTAGGGCTCAGTTGCTTTCTCCTCAGTGATTTGGCTTTAGCATTTCTTTGCTCAACCTGGTAAATGCTTGGCAGGGTGTCCAGTGCAGGCTGCCGTGCAGACTGCTGAAGTGAATCGATAGCATGGAGATGTTGAGATGATGCAGCCTGTTTATTTATTGTGACGTTTCAGTATCTCTGATGGCCCTGAGCTCCTTGGGAAAGGAGGGAAGCACTGGCATGCAATAACCCTGTATACAGAGATGGAAGTGCTTGAAGTAGAAGTGACAGCGTGTGTCTTCTCTTGGTCTTTAGGTGCACATGAACTTGAACAGATGCAGTTGATTCTAGAATCAATTCCTGTCGTACATGAGGAGGACCGTCAGGAGCTTCTCAATGTAATTCCAGTTTACATTAGAAATGATATGACTGAGCCACACAAACCTTTAACTCAGTTGCTTCCAGGCATCAGTCCTGAAGGTAAGTAATTCCAAAGAAATATTTCTTACCATTAAAAAAATCATGGAACAGTGGTGATCAACATAGCAGTGCACGTCTGTAAGTGTTCCGTGGAAGTTTCAGTTGGAAGAATCTGTGTTCTCTGAAGAAGTGTCATCTATTGTAATAAAATAAGAACACCACCACAGCTTGATTACATGATAGCTACTTGGTCATGTTGGGAGTAGAATTATGCATCTGTGCTGGACCTGCTAATGCTGGGAGACTGACAAAGCTGCTCTATTTTGAGACAGTAGCATTCTAAATATAAAGGAATGTTGGGATTGAGTCAGTTTAAAACAACTCTTGTGAATGTTTTTTTTTGGTTTTTTTTTGTTGTTGTTGTTTTGTTTTTAAGTCCCCAAAACAGTCTGTGTTGAATCTTAGTTACTAACAGCAGTGTTTCATGACAGTTGGTGGGTACTGATTCCATTTGAAGCGTTCTGTCTTGTAGTATTTCTTTTTTCCTGTTTTAGGCTAATTTATTGTAGCTCCTAGGTTTGACCTCTTCTGTTTACTATGGTTGCCAAATGGTGGTTTGGGGTTTTTTTTTGGCAGTAAAGTGCTAGTAAATAGATACCTCACAGCTGGGGAGCTACACTTTCTAAGCAGATGCGCACCTCCAGAGCTGAGCATTATGCTGTGATCTTCAATTCTAGATGTCTGAAATGTCATTTTTCTCCTTTTAAATACCTTCTACTCTGCAGCACTGGACTTTCTGGAGCAAATTTTGACATTTAGTCCCATGGATCGATTGACAGCAGAAGAAGCTTTGTCCCATCCTTACATGAGCATTTATTCCTTTCCAACGGATGAGCCTATTTCAAGTCATCCTTTTCACATTGAAGATGAGGTTGATGATATTCTGCTGATGGATGAAAGTCACAGCCATATTTATAATTGGGAAAGGTAAATTTGTTGCTTACTGTGGCGTGTAGCATGACTGAATTGTTTCCTATTTGAAGTCATGTTGCTTCCTGGGCATTGTTTCCTTTTCTACTCGTTTCTTAAGAAAGAATCACTGGGCTTATGACTCATAAGACTGACGTGGGTATGCTTATATATTCCTGAGATATGTTTGGGGATCTAAAATCTAAAGTTTAATCTTTCCATTACTGTTTAGTTTCTTTTCCCTCCCCTCCATGTTTTTGTGTAGATTGCTCTTGTCCAATGCTCGATGCCTACAGCAATAAAGAGAATGACAGTAGCGGTATTTGAAGCGTGTTAAACTTTACAGAGAGCTCTGTAGATGGAGTGAGCTGTTGTACATAATTCTGGATTTGAATCTTTCAGATGTGCATATGAGGATTGCTTTATGCCAGATTAAATTAAAAAAAAAAAAAAGCAAAACAACAAACAACCTGGAAGAGGTACCTGATTTGATTAATGAAAGACTTCTGTCATCTATGTTGAATTGTCGTTATTCTGTGAGGGAACTGCTAAATGTAACTGTCTCTGTCTTGGGAGCTAGAAGACTGTTCTTAGCTGCTAACGCTTAGGAAATTGTTTTGCAGATACCATGAAAGTCAGTTTTCAGACCATGACTGGCCTATTCATAATAACTATGAAGCTGATGAAGTTCAGCGTGATCCAAGGGCTCTTTCTGATGTTACTGATGAGGAAGAAGTGCAAGTAGATCCTCGCAAATATTTGGATGGAGATCGTGAAAAGTATCTGGAGGATCCTGCTTTTGACACCCACTTCTCTACTGAGCCTTGCTGGCAGTATTCAGATCACCATGAAAACAAATACTGTGATCTGGAATGTAGTCACACTTGTAATTACAAAATGAGGTCATCTTCATACCTAGATAATTTAGTTTGGCGAGACAGTGAAGTTAACCATTACTATGAGCCCAAGCTTATTATAGATCTGTCAAACTGGAAGGAACAGAGCAAAGAAAAGTCTGATAAGAAAGGCAAGTCTAAATGTGAAAAGAATGGATTGGTGAAAGCCCAGATAGCGCTTGAGGAAGCATCACAGCAACTTGTTGAAAAAGAAAGGGAGAAGAATCAAGGATTTGACTTTGATTCGTTTATAGCAGAAACCATTCAGCTTAGTTTACAACACGAGCCTACTGACGTTGATAAATTAAATGACTTGAATAGCTCGGTGTCTCAGATGGAGTCGAAAGGATTAATATCGAAGTCGGTAAGCAGAGAGAAGCAGGAGAAGGGCATGGCTAACTTGGCACAGCTAGGAGCTCTGTACCAAACTTCTTGGGACAGCCAGTTTGTAAGTAACGGGGAGGAGTGCTTCCTCATAGACCAGTTCTGTTGTGAGGTGAGGAAAGATGAACAAGCTGAAAAAGAAAATACTTACACCAGTTATTTGGACAAATTTTTTAGTAAGAAAGAAGATGCTGAAATGCTAGAACCTGAGCCAGTAGAAGAGGGGAAGCTGGGGGAGAAGGAGAGAGGAGAGGGCTTTCTCAGTAACAATGGAGAACTCCTCTTCAACAAGCAGCTTGAGGCTATAGGTATTCCTCAGTTTCATAGCCCTGTTGGTTCGCCACTGAAATCCATACAGGCCACGCTAACGCCTTCTGCTATGAAATCATCTCCCCAGATTCCCCACAAAACGTACAGCAGCATTCTGAAACATCTAAATTAAAACACTCAGCAGACATTTCTTTTATATTCATGAGCTGTGTTTGTCTTTTTTTATTACTAGTGTAAGTAATTTTTTTACTTGAATCAGACGGTGTAATTTTGGTATGGATTTCATTAGCTTTCTGTTTACCATTGTTTTTACAATCCAGAATTACTTTCTATACATAAGTTAGTTTTGTTTTTAAACTGGCATGTTGTTTGCACACAAAATTAAAGAATAGAGCAAAATAATGCAAAATGCAGGAGGTAACAAAAAATGCACTAAACCAAGTAAAAAAAAAACAAAACAAAACCATTCTCTCAGTAAAACAGTGTCCATGTTTTGCAGAAAAAAGAAACTTGCCTTGAAATTTACACAGTGAGACTGTACATAACTGCATGAGAATATCTATTTTTCCCAAAAGGTTTTTTTCATCCATGCGTCGTTCCGAGTCTTTCATACTGTACACATTTCTTAGACACATGATACCAGCAGCAACTGAAACGAATGCAGAATTTGGTACGCATGTGTTATCTACCTCAAGGTAACAGCAGTATGTGGCAAAACATTAACCACCCATAGTGCTTCTCATTATGCACTTCTATTTAGCCAGCATTATTGTAGTAGCTATTCTTACTGAAACCCATTCAATATTTATAAATGTTCTGGTATGCATTCTTTATAGTGAAGTGTTAATATGCAGCACTTTTATTTATTTTAGCAAATAAGTATATTTCTGTAATTATAGAAAGTCAACTTAATTTTTGAGTTACGTTTCAGATAAAAGTTTTTGTTTAGCACTATGGTTTTATTGCCTACATAGCTGGATATATATTAACATCGGCTTATTCTGAGGCTATCCAATACATTTTTTTCTAGTTTCCATTTCAAGTAAAGCACTCACTGTGTATAGGAATTTGTAATTGGAGGTGCTTGATCTCTACAAAAGAAATTAGGAATCGCTTTATTATAAAATGCTCCTAGAAGTCTTAATTGTGTTCATTTCTAAAAAATTTTGTAATGTTAGTTGTGTGCATGGAAATAATTAAGGTACAACATTACTGTAGGTTAAAGTTCTATATGGTGAGACCTTTTGTTTTTACTGTATGTTTTTACTGAATGATTCCTGCCCCCTTCCCTTCCCCCCAAAGCAAGCATGAATTAAAATTAGGTTAAATATAGCATGTAGCATCTCGGTCTTCTGAAAATTTGTTTTCCCTTCTGATTTTTTTTTTTTAATTAAATACTGGATGTATCATTGGCTCCCCTGTTTAAAATGAAAGACAAATAAAAACATGGCCAGCAAAAAATGACTGTTGTTTCCTGGTGCTTTATACGAAGAGAAATAAACACCACTGGCTGTGCTGTGAGGGCAGGCGTGCTGCTGGGTGCTGTGCTGCAAGGAGCTCAGGGAGAGTAGAAGCCTGTCTTGTGGACGGCAGGCTCCAGAGATGGGACAGGACAAGGGATATGGTAGGGGGATATGGTAGAGGGATAGGACAAGGAGAAGTGGTTTTAAAGTGAGACAGGGGAGGTTTAGGTTAGATATCAGGAGAAATGACTCAAAGGGTGGTGATGCCCCAGAACAGGTTCCCAAGAAGGCTGTGGATGCCCCATCCCTGGAGGCATTCAAGGCCAGACTGGATGTGGCTCTGGGCAGCCTGGTCTGCTGGTTGGTGACCCTGCACATAGCAGGGGGTTGAAACTGAATGATCGTTGTGGTTCTTTTCAAGCAGGCCATTCTATGATTCTGTGTGCTTCTACAACTGTGTACAGCCTGAGCGTAAGGGATGTTGTGCAGGGGTACATCTGTGATTACAGCCTGAGTGTGTAACTAACTGCTTATGCTGATAGCTGTGTACCTGTTGAATCACAGAATTGTAGGGGTTGGAAGGGACCTCCAGAGATCATCGAGTCCAACCCCCTGCCAAAGCAGGTTCCCTACAGCAGGTCGCACAGGTCGGCATCCAGGCAGGTCTTGAACATCTCCAGAGAAGGAGACTCCACCACCTCCCTGGGCAGCCTGTTCCAGTGCTCCGTCACCTCACTGTACAGAAGTTCTTGCGCACATTCCTATGCTGTAACTTATGTCTGTTTACCCTTGTCCTGTCTCCATGTACCACTGAAAGGAGACTGGCCTCACCACTATGGCCCCCACACCTCAGATATTTATAGACCTGGATCAGGTCCCCTCTCAGTCTTCTTTCCTTGAGGCTGAACAGACCCAGATCACTCAGCCTTTCTTCATAGCAGAGATGCTCCAGGCCCTTCACCATCTTTGTGGCCCTCCACTGGACTCTTTCCAAGAGATCCCTGTCTTTTTTGTACTGGGGAGCCCAGAACTGGACGCAGTACTCCAGATGAGGCCTTACCAGGGCAGAGTAGAGGGGGAGGATCACCTCCCTCAACCTGCTGGCTACGCTCTTTTTAATGCACCCCAGGATGCCATTGGCCTTTTTGGCCACAAGGGCACACTGCTGGCTCATGGCCAAGCTGTCATCCACCAGGACACCCAGGTCCCTCTCTGCAGAGCTCCTCTCCAGCAGCTCATCCCCCAGCCTGTATTGGTGCATGCAATTATTCCTTCCTAGGTGTAAGACTCTACACTTGCTTTTGTTAAACCTCATCTGGTTTCTTACTGCCCAGCTCTCCAGTCTGTCCAGGTCTCCCTGAATGGCAGCACGGCCTTCAGGCGTGTCAGCCAATCCTCCCAACTTCGTATCGTCAGCAAACTTGCTGAGGGTGGCCACCATCCCCTCATCAAGGTCATTGATGAAGATGTTGAACAAGACCGGACCCAGCACAGACCCTGGGGGACACCACTGGTTACAGGTCTCCAGCCAGACTCTGCACTGCCAACGATGACCCTCTGCGCTCTGCCAGTCAGCCAGTTCTCAACCCACCTCACTGTCCTCTCGTCTATCCCACAGTTCCTCAGCTTTGTTATAAGGATGTCGTGGGAGGCAGTATCAAATGCCTTTCTAAAATCAAGGTAGACTACATCCACTGCTCTCCCCCCATCCACCCAGCACGTGACAACATCATAGAAGGCCACCAGGTTGGTCGAGCACGACCTCCCCTCGATGAATCCATGCTGACTACTCCTGATAACCTCCTTTTCTTCCAGTTGTCTGGAGATGGCATCCAGCACCAGCTGTTCCATCACCTTTCCAGGGAGAGAGGTGAGGCTGACTGGCCTATAATTACCCAGGTCTTCCTTCTTGCCTTTTTTGAAGACCGGAGTGACATTGGCTATCCTCCAGTCTTCAGGGACCTCCCCTGTTATCCAAGACCTCTCAAAAATGATGGAGAGCGGTCTGGCAATGACCTCCGCCAGCTCCCTCAGCACACATGGATGCACCCCATCAGGTCCCATACACTTGTGGACCTTGGTACTGCCTAGGGGCTCACGCACCTCCTCTTTCCTGACTGAAGGGAAGTCTCCCATTCCCCAGACCCTCTCACTAACCTCCAGGGTGTGGGAAACCTGAAGGAGAGCCTTTTCGCTGAAGACAGAAGTAAAGAAGGCATTCAGTATCTCTGCCTTCTCAACATCCCCCATTACCAGAACCCCCCTTCCCCCCCTTTCATTAAGTAAGGGGCCCACATTCTGTCTAGTTTTCCTTTTGCTATATGATTCAATTTCAGAGTGCAAGTGGGCAGCAATTAAGTTTTTAGACTTGTTATCGAAGTGGAAAGAACAGTGCACCTGCATGCAGTGCCTTCATGTCACTGGCAACCTGCAGCAGCAGAGAAGCCTACCAGTGTTCCACAATACAGAGATTTCAGGAGCAAGACCAGGTAACTGCTACAAGGTATTTGGAAACATGTAGACCAAGCCTCTGTTGCAGCGTGCTTTAAGGGCAACAGTATTTACTTCTTTCCTAGCTCTTCCCATCAGAGCCATTCCTGAGGTAGCTAATTAGCTATACAATAAAACTGCATCTTCTGTCAAACTCCAGGAACTTTTTCCATAATGTTTCCATTTCTGCTTCTCTGGCAGCTGCAGATTTGTTAGAACAAGGACACTGTGTGTGCTGCTGAGCTTTGGCATAGCCCCTTCCCTTTGTATAGATGGGGCTGGGGCAGCAGGAAGGATGTTGGCCCTTTCCCATAAGGGAGGGTCTGGGCTGGAGTGCAGCAACAGGAATAGGGGAAGCGCCTAGGAACTGCAGTTAAAATTCAGGCTGAAAGCACATCTTGTGCAAAAGTACGCTTAAAAAATACAGCCTCAGCTTGTGACAGTAGAGTAGGAGCATTTTACACAAGAAAGCAGCACACAGGTGCTGAGACTGTGCAGTTCTCTCCTTTGACTTGCAGCAGTGGTGCCAGCCCTGCTTGAAGAGGTTGCACATGCTGGCAATTGGAGGGTACAGCCAGACCACTGTGCTTATTGAGGAGGAGTAATCCCCTGTGCAGAGATTAAAGAAAGTGGAAATGCTCTGTAAGGATCACGCAGAGTTAAATCTACTGCTAGAAAACAATGATAACCCAAGGCATGGAGTTGGGTTCTTCCAGGATAAGAGGCAGAAGCCCTGCGGTATGAGAATGGTCAGAGCAGGGCTTTGAGAAGCACCCTGGGGTGGGGGGGGTTTGTGCTGTGCTCACAGCCCTGCCCACCCCGAAGGAAAGTAGAACAGTTCCGTGCATGGTCCTTGAGCTGTGACCTAGCAACTAAATTATCTTTTAAAACAAATCACAGAAAAAACTTATATTGTAAGCCAGGTAAAAGGATGACTGTTTAGTGCTGTGGTGCTTGCCAAGGAAAATGGAACACCCTTGTTTAACAAAAAAGCAAGAAATGAGGACGCTAGCCATCTTTTAAGAGTACCTTTTCTCCTGTATGTGGTCTTTAATTAAAGGCATCATTTAAAGTGATGACCTCAGCTAGAGGAGATGTTTACCCTTACATAACAACCAGGACAGAGCATGTTGAACGCACTGTCATCACACGGGCTCTAATAGCACTGAACAGTTCGTTCTGATCAAGAGTTCTCAGTCACAGTCAGCCAATTCTGACAATTGTATTTAGTTTTAACTTAATAAGATTTGCTATATATAATCCCATACACGGCTATAAGAGGGCCCACGCTGCACTCAGAGGTGCTCCTGCAGCACAGCTCAGTGAGCTCTGTGGGGCCAGCAGCTCCTCACCCCCTGCTCTGCTCCTTCCTGCTGCAGGGTGCAGAGAATCGCAGCTGGGCTCCTGAGAAGCTGGAGCCACACTGTTGTTCAGGTTCCTTCTGGTTATTGGTGCAGGGGAAATAAGCCTCTGAACAGCACAGCCAGCACCGTTCTGCAAGCACTTCTGTCAGCCCTTGCACACAGTGACTGTCTTTTTGCTGGCGTTTGTCTATCGCATCCTGACTGCAAAGCAGTCCTTCTATAGTGAACAACGATAATAACATTCCTCTCCTAATCTGTGCACTGTCCTACTGCAGCCAAATTTACTTTTAACCTTTATGTCACCCAGCCAGAATGTTATGTACAGTGAGAAGTGAGAAAGGATGCTGGGTGCAGGACAGGGACCTTGTGACTGGCCTGAATTCAGAGCCAAGCAATGCGATCACTTGTACAACCCTAACCTCCCATTGTTCCCAATGGAAGGGCGCTGGCACCTGTGGGCTCGAGGGCCTCTCAGGAAGCACTTGTGCACTGCCTTCAGGAATCGATTGCTTCTACACTTCTTGTCCAATGGAGGCACCAGCCAAGATCCTCCTGTACTGTGGCACGGCAGCTGTGCCTACCTCCCCATCTATCGTGTCCTTCACTCAGGCAGGGACAGGGGTGGCTTCGGTTGGTGTCAGCTGGAGGCAAGGACTGCCACTGAGAGTATGGCCTTGTGGAGGAGGCAAGGGGAAGGGCTTCCTCCTTCTCCATTTTTTGCATTGGGGTTAATCTCCCCTTACTGTTAACGTTCTATGTTGATGTGTCACTAAACACATCAACATCACTGAGTTGGTTGTTGGTGTGCTATTTTTTTCCCCCTAGTTTTGCAATTTGTTTCTTAGTCAGCAGAAGACTGTCTTGTCCTGCTCGACTTCCATATGACTTAAACCTTTTTCCTCGTTTTCACAACTTCTGGTCCAGGCTTAGAGCATTCTGCCAGCAGTCGCTCACAGCTGGACACAGCTCAGGACATGGAAGTCACCTCCTGCCCGCTCAGCCTGCTGCCCACTCAGAGATGAGGCCTGGTGAGATTCAGCCTTCCTCAGCGTGTGAATTCCTCCGTGCTCCTCAGGCCGTGCCCCAGGTGCTGGGCAGCATGGAGGACTCATGGCCTCCTTAATCCCCCCATGGCAGGTACAAGGTAAGGACAAATCCCCACAGCGCCTTTGCAAACAGGTATCCATACTACACATACTGCCAGGATCCATTTCCTGCATGGTGACCACCACTCTGTTTCCACTCACACCTCCAGGCTGGGGCTAATAGAAGTCAGCACAGACATCTAGGCCCACACTGGTGGTGAAGGGACATTTTCCCATTCCTTTCCTTAGGGATGCCATTTGGAGAGTGCTATAACCACAAGGGTCAATACAGGGGAAGGCGTACAGGAGTGCAGTAGCAAAGGGACTAACACAAATGGAATGGTGTTACAAAGACAAAGGAAAGGTACTCACCCATCTCTGAAGATCTGTGCTCACGAGAAAGATCCACAAAAGAAGGAAATCCAACCAGAGATGCTTCCCCACGGCAGTCAGCCATTAAATAGGGTCTGAGAGAGGTGCAGCCAGGCTCCACCCCTGCTGGTCACACGGCTGAATTGCCTTCACCTGTGCTCCCAGGGCTGACTGAGTCCTTTCCACAGGTGCTCAATCAGTGGGTCAGGCCTTGACTCAACAGTTACCATATTGAGAGGATTAGCAGCTAAATCCCCAGTGTTACAAGCTGCACAAAGACAATGTTTCCATCTAACGTTGCTCTTGAATTTTAGTGTTTTTCATCATTTAAAGCCACAGAACTGAATAACTGAATGACAGATTTATTGTGGCTTCTGTGTTTGTTTGGATATAGATTTAAACAGTACAGTTCTTGAAATAGCTGCATAGCTAGCAGAGACATTTTTAAAGCCATGATTAATAAAGCAGATGGGTTTGTTTTTTATTTTCTATTATGTCTGCCTCTCAGAATTCTTTCTGCTAATACTACAGTTTCTTAGCAAATATGGTATTGACACTTACTGAAAGATTGTTACTTCTACGTAGATAATTATCACACGGATACCTACATGATTCTTCATGTTTGTCGGGCCCCAAAATGCGACAGACTGTGACCATTTACATGGTGTGCTCCTTCACCTGCTCTCAGCACTGCCATCCCTCTTTTTTATCAGATGAAGGCCATAAATATTGCTTGCAACCCATCAACCTGGCTCCATATCTATTGAACTGATGCGGCCACGGAGGCACAGCCAAGCAGCGGGATGAGGCGCAGGGCCTCAGGGGAGCGGTATTTCTCTTGTGCTGCTCCCAGGCTGCTTTCAGAGCTGCAGTGCAAGCAACATGAAAACCACATCACGTATCTCTCAGCTGCCTGCCTTCAAACAGCCAGCAGCTGCTAGTGCCAGTATGCATTTGCTGCAGGTTGCTGTGTCCCCAGCTGTGGGGATGCTCCTGAGTGATGGCAATGGCACCAACCCAGCCTTGTGTATCCATTGCATTGGAACAGGCACTGCCCCGAATACTCCTCTGCTCCCCAGTGGGAAGTTTTGCCCCACCAGCAGCCACTGAAACCCCCTGACCCTTGGGCAGTCCATAAGCTACTTTCCCATTAGCGCTAGTTTTAAATATTTCCCTCTAGAAATCTCTCCCAGCACCACATTAATCCAATTTACAGCATCTGGCTCAAGCGAAGTATGACAAGAATTTGCTTAAGACACATGATCTGTGATGGGGAGCGAGGGGTCACCCATCCCGTGGGAGACAGTGCCACAGGGGAGACACTGCTGCTGCTCACAGGGCGCGGGGTTCAGTGCCCTCCTGCCCGCCCTCTGGGAGTGGGACCACGAGGAACCTGGGCAAAACGCGTGGTGCCCTGCGGAAGTGGGACAGCCATTGTCCCTGTGCCGTTCACCCATGGCTCACCCAAGAGTGAGCTCGGGGAAGGCCAGCCGCTGCAGTCCGGTGGATGTAACACCAAGCAGCACAGGGACATGTTCTGCTCTAGTCAAGGTGCTGTGGAGAGAGGAGAGATGATCCCGAGCCCAGCTGCAGGTGGCACATTCAGGCTCTGGTTACAAAACGAATCTGAACGCCCCATGCACCGAATGCTCCCTCCCTCTGCTGAAACACTAAGCCAAAGGATTTATCAGGCTCTTATGTAACATGCTTTTAGGGTTTCCAGCAGAAATAGGTGTTCTAAATATAAATGATTTGCAGATAAAATAGGCTTATATAAACCACTTCTGCTTTATATAACCCCTTGCTGGTGCTGCAGCCGATGCTCACACCAGCTCAGGGCCAGCAGCAGCAGTGCCGGGGTGTGCTGGTGCCCAATGGGAGCCCCCACACAGACACAGCCATGGCTCCTTCAAGAGCAGAAGCCAACAGGAAGATGCAGGCACTGGCTTGTGGAGGGGCTCCCTTAATCAGTCATTGCACCAAGGCCGACCGTCCGCTCTGTGGTTGCAGCAGCTGCTGAGCAGGGTGAAACATGGTGCAGACAGTTCCTCCAATGCAGCCACATCCATCCTTTAGGAAAGGGTAGCTCAGCTGTACACCAAGAACTAGCACTGCTTTGCACCCATCACTGCTGCACACTTCCCTGCACAGCCAGCTGCTCCAAGGGCTCTACTCACAAACCTCTGTTTCCCTAGCTTGGTTCAGCAACACGCCAGAAGCCACAGCAGTGGCCATTAGTAAGGGCAGCAACAATTAACTCTGAGATATGGCCTCCCTGGCACCAAGCAGCGGTTGCTATGTTACATCCTGAGCAGGAGGGATCCAGTCAGACCTCAGAGGGGAGCTCCGTGCCTCACACCAAGCATGTCTTGGGCAGAGGGACCGACTGCCAGGTGGTTTTGGCTGCTGGTCTGAGTACAACACATGCATATCATTATGCATAAATACAGAGAGAAAGACATAGCTATGCATATCTATCTTCTTCATACAAGCACCCGCATTTTCATACATTTGAGAAATAAGGATGCACTTCTAAGCTGCAGCATATTTTTACAGCAGAGCAACATGATTTATATCTCTGCCATTAACATTTTCATTCAAGTAACTGCTTATTTATTCCTATAGCAGATAAGCTGTTCTGACAACGTGGGAAGATGCTGTTTATGAGGCAGCCAGGGCTCTCAGCAGCCTGCATTATTTCTGGTGGGACTGTCAGTTCTCCAAGCATCAGTACTTCATTTTTAACACAGATCTGTTGGAAGACATTTGATCCATCCTGCTTTTGTCAGCCACAGACAGCAAATTAGCCATGGAGAGGCTGTGTGTGACCTTCAGAAGTGACCACCACTCCATGCTCCGGAGCTGATGCCAGCAGCACACTGCTCCTGTGTGTGTTGGGGGGCAGGGAGCCCCAGCGGGCAGCCCCGCTCCACAGGGAGAAGCCTGACCCTGACACAGGCAGCGCTGTGGGCACCGTGCTCCCACGGAGGCCACCTGTCCGGCTGCACACACACACGTTTTGCCTTTGTTGCGCCGTGCTTAGAGCCAGATGGGCAGCACACAGCTGGTGAGGGCAGGCTGGATTGAATGCCCGAAACTGCAAGTGGAAAAATTATCGCGCTGGCAGTAGCGAGGCGAGTTTGTGCCAGCACAAAGCCTGGGGCAAAGTGGCGACTGCTGAATGCTGCTGGCGGGTGTGCTACTGGAGCCGGGCTCGTAAAGGTGGGCAGCGGCATTTCCGAGGCAGACTGGTGTCTGCGGAGAGCAGGCAGCTGAACAGACAGGAGCCACCCCAGCTGCCTTTTTTGTAAGAGCGGTGACACGCATTTTTCTGCTAGAGTAACAGCACCAAGCACCACCACCTGTCTAACCTGCGCCTCCCCGGCACCCACACGCAGCGGGCCGGTTGCGAGAGCTGCGGGCGGCAGCGCAGCGCCTCCCGGCGGCGGCAGCGGTGCGGTGCGGTGCGGTGCCGTGCGGCCGGGCGGGTGCGCTGCTGCTCCAGGCGGCCGCGAAGGGGAACGGCCTACGAGCGAGGGGACGGGGAACTGTTGCTCAGTACCTTCGGCTTTTGGCATTTGCACAGCACTTTCATGTCCTGAACTGCGGTCACTTGACCCTTGGGCAGCTGATAGCGCCGTGTGACGCGGGGGCTGTCGTGGCCGTGACTCAGTGCCTCGTGTCGGCCCCATCTGCTGACTGCCCACCCGCACCCCGAGAGCAGCCTTTCCCCGGCTGTGCGGTGACCCGACCCCAGAGCACAGTGCCCGCAGTTAGCACTGGTAGCACGCGGCTCTGCGGGGCTGTAATTCATCTGTGGGTGCAGCACCTCATCCCAAACCCCATCTGTGACATGAGATGGGCTCTGCCACAGCCTCAGCCATGCCCTCGCTGCAAAGCAGAGCGGTGGCACGCAGCCCGACACCAGGCACGCAGATGCTCGCTGCACTGCGGGCTTCACTGTAGCACATTTGCATAGGGAAAGGCCGTGTCAGCCCTCGGCAGGCAGCACCGTCCCGGCCTCAGCCCGCTGCCGGCTGCAGCGCTGACAGAACGCTTCTGCGGGCCAAGTGCAAGGGCTCTGGAAAAAATAAATAAATCTGAAAGTAGCAGACTCAAGCATCTCTGAGCCATGACTGTGTGCCACACGGTGCGCTCAGCTGACCGGACATGCTGGAGTCATCGCTCTGAGTGGATGAGGATGGGGCTGGTTTGTGCAATTTGTGATAACAGCATTTTGCAAACATGATGAAAATGTGTGGTAAACTCCAGGCAAACTGCAGCAGCCTGTGCACACAACCTATGCAAAATGAGTGTGTCAGCATGGCTGGGCTGAGCTCTCCAACTCTGCTGTGCTGCTGCTCACAGTATGGCACAGACCCAAACAGGATCCAGGGCTGGGCACCACAAGGCCACCACTCACCTCATTGGGTCCCCAGCTACTGCTCCCTCTGTTTGCAGTCCACACTGCAATGACAGGCTGAGGAACGAGCCCAGAGCACACTTCCAAAGTCTTCATGGAGGCAGAAACCCGCTGCTCTGGACCCAAAACCCAGCTGCGGGGTGGGGGCAGCCAGAGTGCACACAGCCTCAGCAGGGTGGCACTGGCCATGGGGCTGGTGGCGGTGACAAATGTCCCTATGAGCTGTGCCTGCAGCACTGGGGCTGCTCCGCACCATAACCAACAGCCTCCTGCTTCTGGCTCCAAGCTACAGTGACAACTTTTGGAGCCCTGACTGGTGACGGGTGAATGCCCACCCAGCCACGGCTGCTCTCAAGGTTCACAAACACTTTTGGACTTTTTTTGCTGTTGTTATTATCCCCTTGAGAAGACTTTGAAGGCTTCAGATAAGATTACGGCCAGTTATGAAGGGAAGAAAGAGTTCACCTCACAGTATATTTTTGGACAAACAATCCAAGGCAAACAAGGTTTAGCAATCTCTCTGGTTTAGGATTCCAGTAACTCATCTTGATGCTGTAAAACCGACACAAAGGCAGGTCGGATCAGTGTCCGGGCAGGGTCCCACCTGCCCCAATCACCTGCTGGCTGAGGCCCCCAGGGGCCCTTTCTGCACCCTGCCCAAGACAAGTGCTGGATGGCTCTGACTCCTGCAAGAAGTCCCTCCTGCAGGGAGCTGCTATTTCAGTCCTCTCTCCTGACCCCGTGGCCATCACCACCCGCTGGCCGTGCACCTGGCGCCGCTGCGGCGCTGCCTGGTTGCAAGGAGGGGAAGGTAAAATTCCTGTGCCCACACAGCAGTGTCTTTTTATAGCCCAGGGATGAGGTTTTGTACTCTGCTCCTATTTTCCATGCAGACAGTAAACAGGAAAACCAGGCTGACCTGGCTGAGCGGCTCATTCGGGAGCACGGCATGGACACCTGCGTGGGATGTGCCCACCGGGCCTTGCTGAACCCACCTGTGTCCTGAGCTCCGGGTGCCGCTTGCTGGGCACCAGGACAGGTCCACAGCACCTGCAGGAGAGGACAACACTAAAAACAAATCAGTGAGTTGCCAGCAGAGCAGCAGCGGTATGCAGGGCACAGCATGAGGCTCGGTGACCTTCTGTCACAATCACAAGGCTCAGGCCAACAGGGTAAGCCTTCTCAAGTGCCTCATAGGAACGTTGCACAGCCACTGCCCAGATCCATCAGATGGAGCTGACTTGCCCCTGACAGCAGGACTGTGTGCGGGCTGAGGGCTGTTGGCACGCAGTGCTGGCTATTCGTTTGGCACCGCCTGAGGTCACATCAGGAGAGGCTCAAGAGGATTTGTACAGTAACTTTCAGGTTGGCTTGGTTTTGATCCATTTCCAAAATGGACAGAGAAAGTAAATGGCAAACAGAAATCAGATGCCAGAACACGAGTGTACTGCACACACATTTCTATTTGTGCAGTGCCAGGACATCCGTGAGAACCACGGCTGCAGCCCCTGTGCAGCAAAATACAACACAGTCCCTGTGCAGCAGAGCACAGCCCTGTGCAGAAGGATACAGCCTCGATGCCCAGGCCTGCAGCTGGCAACCTGAGCACTGGTGTGACAAACCACCGGCCTCCCTGGGCCGCGGCAAGGAGTGCCTTCAGCCATCAGCCTTCTGTCTGACCTTGCGTGTATCTCCACAGAGGGTGACAAATAAAAAGCATTGCAGATCAAAGCACTCAGCACCGAACTTGCCCCAGCGATAGCACCGTGCTGATTTACAGCTGCTGAGCTCACACAGGAGCTGCGCCGGCTGCTGAGGGCCTAGTGAGGTTACAAAGCGCTCATTGTCCCCAGGGAATTCAGGAAAGCAGGAGACGGCCACTGAGAGGATGTGCTTCAGCATGTGCTTATTTCCTTACAAACACCAGTTGCCTTCTCTCCCAGGAGCCACACTCAGAGCCACGTGCTCCTCCTGAGGCACGCACACACACTGCCACTCTGCAGCCCCTGCTCCCACCACCCTGCTCTGCTGCAAAAGAACGTTGCCCAGTGAGACCTGCTGGGGAAACACCTTCAGGAAGAGCAGCGTGAGCCCTGAATCCATGAGCCCCGCAGTCTGTGAGCCCTGCAATCCGTGAGCCCTGCAGGCAGCAGCACGGCTGGTTGTCATCACTACCAGCACCTCAGCATCCGGTGTCCCACTCCAGTGTCTTAGGGAAACTCACACAGGGACACCGCCCCACTGCCCACATGCCACTCTCGACACCATTTTACTGGAAAGCTTCGCTGCCCTGAAATAGCTGTGCACTGAAATAGCTGTGGCTGGGCTGTGGTAGGCGCTGACAGAGTGGGGCCTCACCCCGCTTCCTCCGCAGACGGCAGTTCTGTGAAATAACCCACGCCTGCAGCATGGCTGTCCCAGCCCCGTGTCCCACCAGCAGCAGAGGCTCACAGCGAGGACAGGCTGAGCCAGTTCCGAGCCATGCCGGCAGCAGCACAGCCCTGCGCTGCTGGGGCTCAGCCGCTGTCCCGACAGCCGCAGTGCCAGCACAGCCAGGGGTGCGTGGGGACCTCTGGTGCTCTGCAGCTATCATCCCACAGGAGCGCATCAGCTCACAGAAGAGACGCGCTAGCAAAATTCCCCAGAGATCATGTGGGGAATTTTATTGGAGGGTGATTTAATTGTTCAGCTGGGCTCACTGTAAACCTATAAACTCCACCTGTGTAGCTAATTGCATCGAGAGATCGTTATAAAAAATGTGACTCTGACATTTATAATCAAACACATTTAGTGCTGAAGGCTGGCACAGGCCCATCTGCGGTGCTGTGGGGCAGGATGAGCCCTGCCATCCCCTGGTGCCCTGTGATGGTCCCAGGATGGGGCTCTCCCACATCTTGTGAATGCAGTAGCAATGTTTTCTACTCAATTTAGAAGCAAAGGCAGCTACATATACAGCCAGACAGTTTGTGAGGCCATGAACAACCTAACATGACTGCATCGGACTCCTCCATCTTCGCACAGCTCCTTCTTATTTGCTACATAGAGTAAGAGCAGAGCAACCGCTCCACTTCCCATCAGTCCTCCATCCTACCCCACTCCCCTCCCAACACTACGGCCCCTCACCTGCACCCACTGCTGAGCCCATGAGTCAGCCTTGCTCCCCCCACACAGGGCATCACCAGCCCCACGTGCATTGCTGCTGCCAGCCATCATCTGGAAACTTCTGCCCTGCCTGAGCAGCCAGCAAAGCACCCAGTGCCCTGCTGAGATCAGAGTGACACCAAGTCGCTAAAAAAGAAGGCTTGGTATTTTTGTTTCACACTGCTTTTTAGTCTTTTCCTCTGCCTTTTAGAATTCCAGATGATGAGGAAAATAAATATTGGAAGATTATCCTTTGTATCTCATGATCAGATCACAAGCTAGCATGTGACTTGGGATGGAAAAACAAGTCTTTCCAGCAGATGTCAAAGGCAGCTAGTGCGTCGCAAACTGCTGTACCTTGGTGTTTGCTGCCAAAGTCAATTCCTTGTGCATCTCTGAGGTAGAGACTTCATGATTCATCAGGATCTTACTCTAATTAAAGCGAACTGCTCAGATGACTTTCATTTTAGCTTTGACTGTTTAGCAACCCTGAATGCAATATGTATGCAACAATAAATAGCAGCCCTCAGCCACTGTTTTGTAAACAGGCTTGAGCATTGGAATGGCAAGGGCAGGTTTTGGAGTCTCCCTGTAAGTCACATGCTTGGATTGAGCAAAAAGCTTCTTGCAGCTTTGAGCAAAGGGATCGAGCAATTTGGAGCCCAGGTGTTGCAGAGACCAAAGGTGTGCTGAGCAGGACCTGTGCCACAGAGGATCGATGCAGAGGAGCATTGCAATCACACGGCACAGACCTTGAGATGGGATGTCAGGTTTATGGAGAGGCTGAGCTTCCTCAGAGCTCTGAAACCCACAGAAGGTACAAGGAAAGGCAGCTGCCCCTTCAGCTCCTCTCCTCTCCTCTCCTCTCCTCTCCTCTCCTCTCCTCTCCTCTCCTCTCCTCTCCTCTCCTCTCCTCTCCTCTCCTCTCCTCTCCTCTCCTCTCCTCTCCTCTCCTCTCCTCTCCTCTCCTCTCCTCACCCAGTGCTCAGAATGGGAAAAGCAGCAACTGTGGGCAAAGCTCTGCCGGAGTCGCACAGCCCGATAAGCTGTGACATTGCATCCAAGCAGTCCTGCTGCAGCCGGCATCACATGATGGGTCAGCAGTTCATGGGAAGTGGTGGGCTGAATGCTTGAAAGAAAACACAACTTGCTTCAGCCAGCTCCCTCTCCACAGGAAACAAAAACTGGAGCTGAACTCCAGCAGTTTGGGTTTGACCAGACTTATCTCGTCTGAGGCCTGTGCCTGACCAAGCACCCAGCTCAGAAACCCTGCAGAGAAGGAACCCGGCCCAAGGCAGGATGATGGGGACAGAGAAAAAGCCCGTGCATGCCTGCCTGCAGCAGGGAAGAAGAGAGGACCATGTAGAGCACTCATCCTACAGCAGTCGAGGCAGCCCCGCTCTGCCCATGCCTGACACGGCAGAAAACTGGCAGATGGCCACATGGCGTCAGAGTGGTGCCCGGCCCCAGATGTGGGCATCCATGGGTGCAGGATGCAGCCCTGGGCATCCCCTGGGTGTGGGATGCAGCCCGGTACCAGTGGGAGCAGCAGCACTGCCCACGTTCCCATTCCATCAGGCTCGTGCCCAGTGCAGCCATCTCCCCATGTTCCATGTGCATGGCAGCATAGAGTTTTTTCTTTTTTCTCCTTTGTCCCAGCATCACAGGCAATTGTGCAGCTATTTTTAAAGAGGCTTTTCTTTTCCCCTGCAGAGCAGACTGAATAGCTTTGCCTCCCATGCCCGGAAGTGCGCTGAGCTTGGACGTCTTGTCTCATTGTGATGGGAAAGGTTATCAAAAGTACAAAACAAAAGTGAAATTATCCGCTGACATTCCTGTGACTAAAATAGCCACACTGACATTACAGCAGGGAACGGAAGTCCCAGGACACAGGCTGTCCCGCTGCAGCCCAGCAGCCAGCTGACGCCAGGCTGCTGTGAGCTCACGTGCAGCAAGGAGCTCCTGCCTTGGAAGACAGGGGGCCATGCAGCGAGTAAGGGGCTGCCACAGCTCCCTGGGCAGCAAGGCAGAAGCTGACACTGAGCAGCTGCTGCTGGCCTCCTAACCGAGCGCAAACCTGGGGACAGCACGCTGCGGCTGTGGGACGCTTGGGAGGCTTTGTGATGGCCTCCAAGTCTGAAGAAGAAAGCTTGTGCTCATGGGATGAAGAACGAGTCCCCTTCAGAGCACACCGACATCATCTCAGATACGTCTCCCATGAGGGAAGCGAGTACCAGAAGTGCTGAAGCAGAAAGCCAGGAATGTGAAAAACAGGGAAAAACTTTACTTCCCCTGAAGACACAGTAAAACATTTACCCAAATTGTTCCAGGCCTTTTCAAAACAAGCAGAGCACTCCACCACCTGCCAAAACCCAGATTCTTTCAAAGGAGATAGAAGGCTCCTCTCCACTCAAGGCAGCACGGTGCCTGTGGCTGCCAGGAGCACTGTCCCTGTGCCCATGGGGAAAGCCCAGCCGCCAGCAACAGGCTCCAGTGAGGTTTTCCTGGCTTTGTTGACTGGTATGGCCTTATCGCTGTTAAAACACTGTGTTTCTGTGACTTCTTCCCCCTTCTTAAATGTCAACTTGAACAGAAAAATTTGGGAAAGGTCACTTAGCAGAGAGACTGGAATAACTCCAGCCACTTGGATAAACACACATAGGGTCAGCTGCAATGAGAGGGGATTTTGAGCATGGTATTTACCTGTGATGAACACGTGCTGTGTTTCTGAAGGAGGGTGAGACTCTATGTACCTTGCATAAGGCAATCAATCTGCTTATCAACCACCCATCTGCTGCAGGACTCCTTAACCCTTCAGCACACCCCAGGCAAGAAGGCTCATTGCTCCACTGACATGGAGGGACACAGCCCTACGGTTGAGGGAACCCAGCCCTGGGGAGGCTGGTCCCCACACAGAACACAGCCACTACACTGTCCCACGAGCTGTCTAGGGCAGGAGCCAAGCTGCATGTGCACTGTGCTTGAGTCAGGCAGGTGGTAGGTTCTAGGAGAGCAGCAGGACCTCCACTACAGGCACAGACAGGGGCCTTGCACAGCCAAGCCCCACGACCTCCTTGAAAGAATTCATCTTTTTGTGGAGTTCAGTCTCATAAAAAAAAAAAAAAAAAGAGCACAAGCAAGCGTTCCATAAGCTTGCAGCAATATTTTGACTGTAAATAATCTAGGGAGCAAGGTCACATTCCCAAACAGAAGCATACCAGAGGAAGGGCGGTGCATGCTGCACGGGAGGCCAGCAGCCCGCATGCACCCAGCGTGGGGCCCAAGGAGCCCAAATGGGCTCTGGGGGATGGCAAGGATCCTCAGGGAGAAGAAGCAGGGGTGTGAAGGCAAGATGAGGAATAGTTTCATCTCTCCTTTGGCAGCAAGCTGCTGCCCTGCTCTGCTCTCAAGTGCTCCAGTCTGCCTACAGCAGCCCAGGGAGGGCAGAAGAAGCAATGTATGGCTGTCAGTGAGGCAGGTGTTGTCTTACCCCGAGTCTCACCAAGAGCAATACACAGACCCTAGAAGAGTGCTTTTTCTTCCTATACAAGCTCAGGCTAGGTTTGCTTTATGAGAAACCAACTTTATTTCTGAAGGCTGGTAAAGGGTAACATTGCCATGGCAGAAAGCTGCATGCACGAAGAGCAGCAAGAGCACACTGAGGGCACTGCGCTGCTTCACACCTCCACACCACAGAGTAAGCAGTCAGCTCCTGCCTACAGCAGCTGCAGCCATGCACAGAGAGGTGCTCATGCTGAGAGGGTGAGCAGGGCTGCTGCATGTATGTGTTCTCTAGGGCATGCACAGGGGAGGGAAAAAATATATATCAGACCCTGCTCGTATGTTACAGACTCTTCAAATGCTGGACTGCTCAGCAGTTTCTGTGGAGTTTTGGGACAGAAACCACTCACTGACACAGCAGGGCCATGTTCCACCACAGGGGCAGTGGCCATGCACAGCCCTGCTGTCCTGCACGTGGCTCTGGGCTGCCCCTGCTCCTATCACAGCCACTTTATCATGTTACCTACATGAGAGCAGTGGATTTCCTTCTTGCTCATGCCATGCAGTCACTAGAAATCCCTGTAACCACCACCCATCCAGCACAGCTCCGCTGCAACATCCCTTCACAGCCATGTTCCCAGGAGCACACAGGGCACACTGCTTGTCCCCAGCACCATCACAGCTGTGAGCACAGCATCTGAGGATGAAGAGGAGACAAGCTACCCAAAAAACAGCAGTAATAACCCTTGCAAGCTGCTCTGCCAGCTGAGATGGCAGTTTGGGACAGGGAGTCGGGGACAAAGCAGGTGGAGCACACAGCCCTGGCTGAACACCGCGCCTGCATGCAGCTCCAAGCCAGCAGGAACAAGGGGTGCCCAGCAGCCAGGTGGCAGCAGCCCAGCCAGTAGTCTCAGAAGGAACCTTGCTGGTAGCTCCTGGCTGGCTTCTGGGGCAACAGGAGTGAGCAGCTCCCTTCATCACAGAGCCAGCTCCGCCTGTATTTTGGGAGCATCAAATGGGCTCAAAAAGCTTCATAATTAACATTTAGAAATTAAAGTAGTCTGGGATTCTTTCAAAGATACTAACAGCCACTAGTAAGAAACCAACCAGCTTGGTAGTGCACTGAAGACTTTCTGGATGGCACTCAGAAGAAGCCCAGCACTTCTGTGCTTTCAAGTACTATGCACTGCAGACTAGAAGCACTAGCATGAGCTCAAGGCTTTGGCATCACACTGCAGCACCACAGCTCTCCAGCTACCATGCCTGCTGCTCCCAGAGCTGCAATGCAGCACTGCACTCCCACGAAGCTCAAGCAAACTGGGCCATCACTCCCCAGCCAATGCTGCTTTCTGAAAGCCACAATTTAAAAAAGGGATGGTATCAAGAAAGCAGTAAACAGGGTGTGGAGTTCCTGCTGCTACTCGCTATATGCTGATCTGTTCAGAAACAAACAAAAGAGCATGTTCAGTTAAACACAGGAACTCCCTCAACTGAACCATTGTCATAAGGTCAGAATCATTGAAAGGATTAAATCCAGAGGACAGCAAAAACTTCCTGCAGTGCACACCAGTGGCTCTCTGAGGACATGCTGTTCTCACTTGCTGTGTTGTGGTGTCTCTTTCTAGAGGAGATCTGGATTTCAATCTCCCCAGTAGTCAGCACAATCTCTTGCTTGAACTACAACTGCCATTTCTGTAGGCGTAATTCTCAACCAACAGATGTGTAGTGCTCGGACATAAAATAGGTGAATGTTCTGAAACCACAAGACTGCCCATTTTCTAGTATCAGTTACACAACACTATGCTAGGAACTTACCGCAGGCTGCATAGAAACAAGTGACCTATTTGAACTGGAGCCCCATTTGAGAAGGGAAGTCAGATCCTGCCCTCCTCATCTCGTTTGAATAAAGTAAACAGGCCGAGCCCAGGTGGAGAAACACTGCAGCAAAACCATCTTGTGAGCTCAGCACGGAGCTGATTTCCTGACTTCTCACACTTGACTTCAAGTAAATCAGGAAGTTTGTGCAACTCTGTTCTCACTTCAGGGCTTCACAATCCTTACGAGAAGCGTGAGGGCAGAACTGTTCAAGTTGTCCAGTAGCAGCAGCATTCATGAAGGAGATGCACCATGACTGTCTAAACCTGAAGGAGGTTACATCCCAGCCATGCTTACTTCCCCACCACACATCTCCTGGTGGCCAGGAATAGCGGACTGGAGGCTCCTAAAGAGTGCAGTCAGAGAAACAGAAGTGAAACCCAGAGGTCTGCTTTCAGAATCCACACTGAATGGGCATGAGAACTTGAGAGATTACATGAATAAATGCCACATGCTTGATCTCACTTCCTTCCAGAGGCTCAGCCACCCCATGACACATCCAGCAGGGCTACCTCCAGGCTGGGAGCACCATCCTGCAGGACCGCATTGTATCCCCATCAGCTCCTGCAGGCAGAGATGGAAACAGACTCAGCACCTTCAGCAGGACACAAGAGATCAAATTCTTTGCATTACCACAGCAAAGTTGCTTAAAAACTGATACACAACACCATCAGGGGATTCATGTTTTCTTGTACTCACAACAGCATCTCATTTTTTTCCACAAGTAGAAAAGGGAAGCACTGGCTATTTAAATGCCTCGGGAAGTCCAATCAATAGATTTCTCTTTCTGTTAATGAGAAGGCAGCTGGGCTCCTGTAGCAGCACTGCAGCCTTTGCCAACACTTACAGTGAATGCCCCTTCACAAGGAAATGGTGCTGAGCAGGTGTGGTGCCAGCAGATAACGCCAACCGCTCCAGGAAGACCGTTGTGAATGCCAGTGTGGGCTGGGATTGCTGCCCCCCAGCCTCCCAGTCCGGCACAAAGTTCCCAACATAGCAGAACACAAAGTGCTCAGACCTGGTACTGACAACCAAACAATGAGCACACAGCTTCAGGCCAAAAATACCAGCAAACCAAAGGAATGAGTGGAAAGATGGAGGGCAAGCAAGGCTGAGTGAGCATCAACATGGGACACCAGGGGTCAAAAGGGACTCCTGACCTCCCAGGAGAGCAGCTCTGAGACCTCACTGAAACCCATAACAATTAGTGCGCTAATTGCCACACAGTACCAGGCCTGTCACCTCCGGCACCTGCCTGGAAAGTACACAAACGCTGGAGATCTGAGAGCTGTAATCAGGATTAGACACACTGCCTTGCTCAGCCACCATCTAGTTTCCTTCTGTATTTGAAGAAAGGAACAACCGAGTCCAGCTTCCCTTTTCTGAGGCAGGAAAAGGGACGAGAAGCAGTTCTCAATTGAAACACAGTACTTCATTGAGACAAAGTCAGACTGAAACTGAAAAAACAATGAGAAGGATGAATTAGCCTGAATGACCCTGAGGTCAGTGGCACTCCTACAGCACAGGCCATGGTGCTCCATCCCACAGCAGCCCTGGGTCAGTCCCTCTGCCCCATAGTGCTCACCATGCCCACACAGGAGTCAGGAACCAGCAGGCACAGGCACAGGTCCAAATTCACTGGGGCACTGGGACAGGCACAGCCACACATGACCCCTCCTAACCCCTTCCCAATCTTTCTAAACCACCCTAGTTTCTTCTAGCTCCCAAGAGAGCTACCCCTAGTTTCTCCTGTGCCAAAGAAGAATGGCAAATGCTTTTCAAGCTGTACCTTTTGCACCACAGGCTGACAGGACTTTATTCAAGGACACTTCCAGATTGTTTTCTTTTTCTCCCAAGCACGCTGTGAAACGACAGCATTATATCCTCTGTGGCATTTGCTTTGTGTGATCTGCCAGATCAGGTTACACTGGAAATCAAGATACAGGTATTTTCATCTTTGCTCTGCTTGATACTGGAAAGACAATGAGACCCACAGCAGGACATGCACTATGTGACCTCTGCTCAGAGCACTTCTTGCCCTGCTGCTTGCTTTGCTCTTCCATGCACATCCCCCTAAGCACTCTGTTTTGGAAACTACCTCTGCTTCCCAGCATTAGTCAGCTTACACCCACTGCAGCAAGTTTCGAGCAGCTCCTTGTTGCCAGAGATGGAGGAAGGCACCCAGGGGCAACAAGCTCTGCTGGAGCAAGCTAGACTGCCTGCGTGGGACCATGAGGAGGCACAGAGCATGCCGCAGGGTCTTAATCCTTTTGCTGAGGAGCCAAACCAGGGTTTAGAGAACTGGAAGTCAGAGAACAAGCAGACATTTGTTCAGAGCAAGCAGCGTGAGGGGGAGTACTGCGAGTTTCTTCCCGCCTCCATGGGACTTACCGTCTCTCAATGTTCCTTTTTGTTGTTCTCCCTGCATTTGTGTTCGCTCAGCACAATGGGGCTCTATGTAACTGGACCGCAGCGCAGGCGGCTGCAGCCCACAGCCCTGCTCGGCCCATCAACCAGGGAAAGGAACAGTGATGCCACAGGCCACGGCTGTGCTGATCCTGCTGCCAGGCTGGTGTGCCCAGGTCTGTCTGAGCAGCATGGCCACCTGGAAGGTCTGCAGAGTCGCTCTTTGGATGGCCACAGAGCAGGCCCAGCAGCAACAGCACCTTGCAGCATGCACCAGGCCACCAAAGCCAAAGAAAGAGGCAGCTCTGAGAACTGGCTGTGTCAAAGGAGTGTGAAATGGCTTTAAAGAAAGCTTGCAGTTGCTCAGGTATTACTAATCTGAGAAGGGCTGAATGCAGTCAGCTATTGCTCAGTCATTATCACTCCAAGCAGAAACTCATTCCAGTAGAGGAGAAAAAAAACCAAACAAACAAACAAAAAGCAAACGTGAAAGCAGCAAGTCAGTCGAGAACAAGTTACCCTGTACAAGTAGGAGCAGCTCCCGGGTGAGCCTCTCAGTACTTAGCTATGTTAACCAACTTGGGAAAGTTTCAGCTAGAGAAGCTACAGGCTTACTTCCACTTGCAGCAGTGAAGCCAGCCTTTTGGGCTGTTTCATCTCTGGGGGCAGTCCTGCCCCTACAGCTCTGAGCTCAGCACCCCTCTGCAATGGAGATCGCAGTCACCCTGCTCTGTGCCATACAGCTCCCCTGGGTCAGGTCAGCACATTGAGGAGGTGGATGCAAACTGATCCACCCAAGTGAATTTTAAAAAGTTAGGTTTTTTTTTTTTTTGAAAATAAAAATACTTAACATTTATTCACCATTTTAAGTCACCATAGTAAAATTGTACACGCTGTAAGTAACCCAGGAACGTTATTAAAAGCTACCAAAACAGAAGGCAATTTGTACAACCATGGAAAGAAATACACAGCATGTTGGAAATAGAGTGAAACATTTCTCAAACAAGACAATGCCTGATACACATTAGAGTGAGAAGAACCAGCATTAAAAAATGAAGTTTCAAACAAAAATAAAGATGTCATGGCTACAAGTATTATACAGTGATAAATACTTCAAAAATATATTATGATATATGGAAATTCTCATTTTGTAAGGGAAATCCAGAGAAATTCCAGCCTCCACTGGATTTCACTATACCAATTAAGGTTTAATATTAAAATTCCTTTCAGTAAGAACTGGAACTGCAGCCATTACTGTCCTGTATCAACACTTATACTCTTGTAGTGTCATGGAATCAGCCTTACATTACATCAAGCCATAATGTCTCACATCACAGGTACTAACTGCTCTAAATCAACCAACAAGTTGCCTTTCAGTAACAAGTGCTGGGCACTGCATGTGAGCCACAGACCGTGTTCTATCAGTCGGTGTGAGGCCACGTTACAGTATGAACAGCAGGCGAGGCCTGGGACTGCCTCCATGTAAATGCCTTGAACACGGGGTTTAGTTACAAGTCCACCACAGCTTTCTCCTAGCATGACATTGAGCACTCAGAAGTTACAGTACACGAACCATGGTTAATGTTTAGGTCAAACGTTCAAAAGAAAGTCCAGAGGATGTTTGGGGCGACACACTGTGAACACGCACAAATGGTGGTCTGGTGCACGTTTGTGCTGTTACTGGGTAGCGAGTGAAGCGGTCTATAGCCAAGGGTTTGGTGAGCGAGTTTTCCGAGCCAGTTTAAAAATATAAACTTCTTCTTAGAGGATCTGTTCTATAGAAAATAGAATGCAATCTGGTAAAACAGTTCTGAGAGTACTTTCCCATTGCAAGATCCATCCATCAGCCTACCGCACCACCAAGAGAAAAGCTAATCCTGCTATTCCAAACCCTGCTGCTGCCATGATAGCATTGCTTAAGGTACTGTTCTGGTCAGCTGGTTGGGAGCCATGTCTGCCGAAGAAGCGACAGAAGCCGTCCTAGAAAAGCAAGAGAAAGGACATTGAGTTGGTTGGCTTAGCAATCGGTCATTTTTCTTTTAAACACGTCTGAGTACAGTTGGGTTCAAATCCCAGCACAGCACCTGTAACCACAGAAATCCCATCACGAAAGCCTAAGCCCTATTGTCTTCAGCACACAAAACACTTTGTGCGAGCTCGCACAGGAGAGAACTGGAAGCAGTCGCTCCGTGGGTTTGCGTGCCTTGCTCAACAGACAATTGCAAACGTCCTATTGAGGCATTCGGCATGTCACTACATTATTTTCACCCCTTTAAGCAAGGTTTTGATCACAGTTGCCAGCATTGTTCCCCCCATTCACGATTCAGAAAGTATTTGAAACACAGGATATGGAAATTTCCACTTGAAAGCCTGGAGTTGGTCCCATCCTGGTCGATGCACGACTCTGATTACATATTCTCTTGGAAGGGCCAAGTGGATGCTGCTCAGCACTGACCTATGACAGAGCAGAGCTGGCAGCTGCTCTACCAGATCTTTATTCGTGATAATCAGAAGTGGCAGACATACAAGTCCAGATGGTCGTGTTTGAACTCCGCTCAGCAGATGTCTATGTAAACAAGTTATACTCTTGATTTCTTCCGGAACTTTGTTCTTTACACTTTAATTTCTGCCAACAGGCAACGCGATTTTGCTAAATGACAGTTTGCATTGTAGCCACCACCATATTGCCCCCTGCATCCAGATGGAGCACTGGGAAACCAACTTCCTTTGTAGATGTTCTCCTTTCCTCTGGAAAAGTCAACACAGACAGGGGTTCATCCCCCCACTCCCTTCTGACTTTTGTGCTTCTCTGCACTGACATCAATTCTGCTAGTTTGGAAGACAGGGAACTTAAAGTTCTGCAAGACACGTGACATTATCTTTGGGAATACAGGCAGAGCTGCTCTGATGCCTTCAGCACTGCACTTTGAACACGGATCTCGTGGCAGAGAAGCGACAGCAGCTGCAGCTCTCCATTGCCATCAGCTCTACATCGCCACGTGCATTAATGCTGTCGCCCACACTGCCACGAGACCGCAACCCGACCAGTTCTGGAACGCGAGCAGCGCACCTGACGGCCTGCGACTTCGCTCCCAAGCGCATTCAGGGCTACACAACCGTACCGCAGGTCTGGAGCGGACCCACATCAGCCGTTCTCCGAGCCGAGCAGCACCGCTCCGGCGCCTTCCGAGCACGACTGTAAGCCCGGCACGGGGCACCGACGGCCAGCCTAAGGACCGGCACGTGCCGGCACCGGAGCAGTGCGGCGCCCTTCGGACGCGCCGTCCCGCACCCCGGCACAGCCATCCCCGCGGGCAGGCAGGAGGGCGCGCCCCGCGGCACGGCGCTCACAGCGCAGCCAGCCGCCCGGACCCCGCCGCGCACCGCCGGCTCCCGGCCCCCTCCCGCGCCGCTCCCCGGCCCGCGGGCACCGCTCGGCGCCGGCAGCCCCGCCCGAGCCGCGCCCGCCCCCGCCCCCGGCCGCGGCCCGGCCCCGCTCACCCATCCGCCGTGCTCCCGCAGCCACTCGCCCTGCTCCTCGGCCAGGTACGCGGCCAGCGCGGCGGCCAAGCGGCTCGGCCCTTCCTCGCAGCCGCTCTCGGCCAGCGCCGCCGCCAGCGTGCCGGCGAACACCACGAGAGCCAGCAGCCGGCCCCAGTTGAGGCCGCCGTCGGCCTCCAGCTGCGCCGCCACTCTCCGCAGCAGCGCCGCCGCCTCCCGCGGCTCGGCCCGCGCCAGCGGCGCGCAGGAGCGGAAGAAGGGCCGCTCTCGGCGCTCCAGCTCGGCCGCCGCCCGCCGCAGCTCGGCCGCCGTGGCGCTGGGAGGCAGCGCGGCGCCGCCGGCGCGGTGCTGGAAGTAATCCTCCAGCAGCAGCGCCGTCTCCTCCTTCAGAGAGCCCGGCATGGCGGCGGCCCGGGGCGGCTGCGGGCCCGCAGCAGCTGCCGCCGACTAAGAGGCGGGGCGGCCCCTCCGCCCCCGCCGCCGCCCGCGTGGCCCGGCCCGGCCCGGCCCTCTCCCGCCGCCCCGCCCCGCCCCGCCCTCCCTCAGCCCGGCGGTGCTGCCTTTGTCGCGCGGCGGTGCACGCGGTGCCGGCCGTGGGGCGGCTTCGCGCTTTCCCCGGCGGCGTCCCCGGCCTGCTGGTCCCTCCCGAGGGGCTCCAGGCTGCGGGGCCGTGGAACGGGCGCGGTTTGTGTCCGTCGAAGAGATGCAGCCGGATTGCGGCAGGCAAACGGACGGCGCTTGGGACGTGGGACTGGGACGCTTCGCTACAGCTGATGAAAGGGCAGAGAACAAAAGCAGCCCGAGGTGTTGCTGTTCAGTAACAGTTCTCAAGGCCCTGAGTGCCCGTGCGGGACCGCTGCACTGCCGCACAGCTCTGCAACGCTACGGATGAGTTGTGCGTTCCCACGCAGCCATCCCCGCTGAGCCCTGTTAGTGAAACTAAAAATAGAGCTGGACTCAATCCTGTTGTAGTTTCTCAGATCGCTATCGAGAGCGGCCCGATCTCAGAGCCACCACTAAGGCAAACTCTTCATTTTGCATCCCCATATTTGGTGCTTTTTGTTTTGCTTTCAACCGGGGAAATATGGTCTGTGTTTATGTGCTGGAGCTGCGGCTGGAAGGCAGCACAGCTTTTGCTTTTTTTAAAAAAAAAAAGGCAGGGCTTTTTGCTTTTTAAACTCGGGTTTTCCCTACGATTGTTAATCCTGGAGCAGGAATTTCCTATTGCATTCCTCAGGGCAGGGGACCAGAGGGAGAGGCTGCCATCGGTCCGGCAATTTCCTCTTCCACCCTTCCTGTTTATACGGCGTTTGTTCAGCAAGAGGAGGCCGCCTGACAGTGACTGCCGCTCCCTCGCACTCGCACTTGGAGGCAGTGGCCCTCAAATATGAGACCCCGGGCCTTCTCCATGCAGGGGCAGCCGTGCAAGACCCGGTGCCTGCATCGCTGCTGTGAGTGGCAGTGTGTGGGCACTGGTGTCATTGCGATAGGCTGGTTCAGCACTTCCCCAGCTCTTCCAAGGAAAGGAAATGAAACAAGCCTAAATTGAGATGCTTTTTTTTTGAGCACTTCCACAAGCAACCTGCACGCTGACTGCAAAACCTACGTGGAAGGTAGGGGCAGCTGAGTCCCAGCAAGACTCTGCTCTGCTGCCAAAGCAGAGAGCTTCGCTGCTGCATCTCAGCACAGTCTGCACGCAGGATTTACCCCAGCAGTGACAGCCAGGCCCTCAGCGGCATGTCCTTGCCCTGTGCTCACTGTGTCATACTGCAATGTGAGGACAGTCCCGGGCTCTTGCAAAACACATACTCTGCATTTTCCAGCGCATTCTTGTCTCATTTCTGGAAAGAAAACATCACGTGTCAGCTATGAGCCTTCTAAGCAGGAAAACACAACCTGAATCCCAACCTTCTGGAGGCAGAAGGAGCTCAGGCTTGACTGTCTCCAAGGGCTGCTCTTGCAGTTCTGGCTCTGTGGGTATCACTGGAAGATATTGCAGAAGCAATTTTCTGGTACATCTGGATATTGCCCTAGAGTTTTGCAGGGCAAATGATCTAAGAGGCTATATGGTGCAACAAGTAAATGCCAAAAAACAGAAGCAGTCATTACCATTGCAAGTACTTAACAGAGAAAAATGACCAAGAACATGCTCTCAATATGCAAAATACAATTTATTGTATTTAGGCCATTCGTAAGTATCAACACAATGCAGTATGTCTGAAACAAATATCTTACCAATAAATACTATCTAAACATTAATATCTTTTGATCAAAGGTGTACAGTGTATTGACTCAATATTGCACAGTGAGCTCTATATGACATTACAATTTCTGTAGTGCATCTGTTACAGGGATTGTTTGCCACAAGTATTCCAAAGCATCAGGGTTGCCTTTTAGAAGCAGAAACAACTGAGATTTCATGAGGGACTGAAGGTTGATACACATATCAGTGTCCTAATTTAACAGGTCATGGGTTCATTGAAACCCAATGTTTTCATGAATGAGAAAACTTTGTTTCTATTACAATCTCTATATATTTTTAAAATACCATTTTTAAACAGAGCAAGGATATTTTCAAACTTACGTGCACGGCCAACTGCAGTGATGGCTTGTTTCATCTTGTTCCAGTGTGAACACAAACCTTACTCGGATCTGTTCAGGATGTGCCTCCTTCAAGCCAGGCTGTGCCAGCCCCCAGCAGCTATCCAGCACTTCTCTCCTTGCATCCCTGCTCATGTTGGACTCAGCACCCATTCATATAAGCAAAGGTGACATGCTGTAGTCTCAACTGCTCTCAATGTATGAATGCAGATACATTTACAGACACAAATAGTTCTATGCTCAACTATATCTCAGCTTTATCTGAATAAATCTTAATTGTACAGCATCAGCTGTATGTGGGGGTAGTCCCACCAGTTAGTACCACATCTCTGTACACCCACAGAGCCGGATACTGCAAGCAATGTGGCCAGCTTCTTTGAAGCCCAGCTGCTCCTTGGTCCAGTGGCTTGCACAGCCAGGATTTGGCTCACAGCAGGCCCCAGCAGCTCGCTGCCATCCATTCTCATACCCAGCTACAACTGCATTGCCTCACTCCAGTAGGAGAGCTGTTCAAGCAGGGGCTGTGCAGTTTGCCTTCTAAGATTTGGCCCATATTGGCATGAACTTGTGCTGCTCTGATGTTACCCAAGGACCTCAAAATGGGAGCATGCTGCCTTAACGCACATTTAAGGCTACATTACCTTGCCCAGTGGTGTGAACTGCTCAAAATGCAAATAAGAACCATGATCATAGAATAACTGTGACTGAGTTGGAAAAGACCTGACCATCAGTGTAATTGTGCTAGAGCTTAGCGTTTAGTATCCCTCAGTGCTTAGCATGTAGTATCCTTTAAGTAAAGAAAATTCACTCACCAAGTGATACAATTAAAGATTTCTAAGAAACTACTGGTTAAATACTACCTCATGATTATGTAAATCATGTTTATATTCCTCATCTTTGCATTTATCATGTTGTATATATTTAGATTCTTTATCTTCAGGTAACAGAGACGAAATACTTATTTCAATCTAAAAAGACAGTAGGAAAAAGCAGGGATTTAAAGGATTCTCTTCTGTACAAAAAATACATTTTTATGACAACAACTGGTACCTTCCCAACGGGGCCTCTGCTTACTATCATGGTTCTGTCAGCCACAATGACATCACAAAGCATCAAAGTTGCTTTTCTTCCCACTTTTCAACACCAAAATTCAATGCACCACTATGGAATGTTTCCAAAACCTGATGCTACAACCTGATAAAATCAGGAATCTTTTTTTTGCTCTAAAAAGGAACTTAAATCATGCAAATAAATACATAATGTGCACTGAAATACTCATTTCTATGATACAGACGACTTCAGAGAAAAGTCCATTTATAATTAACTAATCTAGTTCTAATAAAATACTTTCAAAACAGAATCAAAATCATTAACTTTTACCACAAGTTTATGTTTGCTATGTGTTCAAGCAGATTATGTTCTACTAGCTGTGTTGATATGTGGGTTCAGTGTCACCCCTTTGTAGAGTAATGAATATCTGATTTTCAGGGAGCCTTCTTTAGCTGTTTTTGCAGTCCAGGTCATCAGTCTTCATTGGATTCTGCATGCAGGATCTCATGTTAAGCCCAGATCTGCAGAAAGAGAGTTGAACAATCATGACACTGACTAAATACTAAATACTAAATACTAAATTAATTCAAATACTCCAGACTCATCTTGGGTGTCTCCAGGAGTGAGACACCCACCCCTCTGTGGGCAACCTGTGCCGCTGCATCACTCACTGCCCTTACTGTAAAAAGTTTTTCCTTGTATCCGATTTACATCTCCTGTCTTTTAGGTTGAAAACATTTTCCCTTCTCCTATCGCAGCAGGTCATGCTAAAGAGTCTGTCCCCTTCTTTCTTACAGCCTCCTTTAGACAGTGAAAGGAACCTGGAGAGTCAATTTTCCTGTCCTAACCCCTGCCCTCGCCCCTTTAAGACAAACCAGCCAGGTGCCCCATGCTTACTCGCAGAGTGTGGTCCCAGGACCCTGAGCAGAACGCAGTCCCATCAGGAGAGACCCGCAGGGTGCTGACACGGTTCTCATGTCCAAACAGAATAGATACACGGGATCCTTTCAGCACATCCCAGACATTTATGGTGTAATCATTATAACCTGCAAACAGCAGACGACCTACAAACAGAATTAAATTTCAAAAAACAAATTCTTTAGTGGGCAACAAATTGTTACTGCAGCAAGGCGAAACAAGCAGCAGCCCAGCCTTCCCATGCTGACCCACACACACTGCCGCACTGTTATCCCTATTAAATACTAAAATAATTAGAAAATTAATTAGTTGAAAGTATAGTTAAAATTGAGATCAATTATGTAGAATCTGCTTAGTCATTAGAGATGGGTATCAGCCCAGATGACAGCTGACCAGAGAGCACTTCATCATTTAATGAAGGCCAACATTTCTTTGCTCAGACTTCGCATGAGGAGTTGAATACAAATGGTTGAACAATCAGTGGACAAATTGGTGATTCTTGGTCCCCAGTGGGACCAGCTGTGGTGCCCGTGACCTGCACAGATCCATCTACATCTGTCAGTGTGCTGGGTGGAGGGTAGCTCGCCCCATGCTCAGCCCTGCAGGAGCCCCTGGAGCAGGGCTGGGAGGAGGCAGAGAAGACTCAAGCACACATCTCTGGATCTGCAGTGAAAGACAGTAATGGCTCTGCCTTCGTACTCTTTTAACATACTTTGAGTTTCTATTAATCATTTATTATCCTTTAATAAACTATTTATGTAAGCGTGCATTATAGTCAAGTTACATTTCATGTTCCCTTTGAAGCATTTTTAATAATGATTGTGAAATTCTAGCCCAGCCGTAGTTAATGGCAAAATATTTTCTGCTTTATGCATGACCAAGAAAATACTTTTCACTGCTACAAAGTCAGCTGGGCGACATAACGAGTAGTTTTAATTTACAGAGAAAGATTTTGGTATTTAGTATTGGTTTTCAAATGCTTTGTCAAATTAAACTGACAAAATTTGACATTCTGCCACCATCCCAACACCAATACCACCACCTCCTGAGTTCAGTTCTCACCACTGAGAGAGAAATCCACACTGGATGCTCCAAAAATGATGCTCTCCTTGGAATAAATTGCTACTTCTCTGTCTGCACGAAGGTCGTACAAACGGCACTGATATTAAAACAAAAACAACATATGTGTCACAGTGGAGATTGGAGTCAATGGCCACCACTTTTCATTGAAAAAATGTGAGTGGGAAGGCCTGCAGCCTAGCAAGTATCACAGAAAATGGCTGCTTGGCTTCTTCTGTTATTTCTGCCCACTACAACTGGGACTCCTCTAGAAGCTAATGAGTATCTGAACAAAACCAGGCAGCTTTATATAAACTGAATGCAGGGCTTGCTTGTCCAAACCTCTTCTGTACATCTCCTTCCTGCCTTGATATAAAGAGAGCAGTTTTGTTTTGGGCCAAGGATGCTTCCTGGAATTTCTCCCACTCCCAGCCTACTCTCTTGCTTCCCCTCTCTGGTTTTCTGTGTTAGGGTATCCTGCTGCCTACTTACTGGCTATTGGCACACTCTCTAAGATGAACATTTCAGCCATAGCAGGAGCTTCAGAGACACAGAATTAAGCCTCCAGTCAGCTCTGTTAATACTGCCCACATGGTATGGTGCTAAGGCCGGTCCCTTGGCATGGAGGCTGCCTCAATGCTGTTCTGCACCATGAGACAGGACAGCAAGCAGCCTCTGGCTGAACATGAGGTCTGTCTGCTTGAAGAACCTATGTGAAAATAATTTAGGTTAGACAATACATTTTTCATGCAGATCTTTGGTTTTCATTTCTTATGGAAAATCCCCACTCACTCTAAAATCCTTATCATCTCCTAGCACACTTTGGCTTGCTTAACATGGAAAGAATGCATAGACAGACCAGATTTCATTGCCATTCACAATGGCAATCTGTTAGCCCTGAAATCACAAAGCACTTTTCAAACATTTGAACTGAAAACCTTCCTTAATATGTTAAGCTTAAGCAAGCCCTGACCAGCTGGATTTCTTAATATTACGACTTAACTTGTGAAGAACAGCTGATGAGCAGCCTGCATATAGAGGAGGAGCTGTGCCATTGGCAGGGCTGTGCGAAGCTGCAAGGTACGAAATGGCCATGTTTCCGTGAATGAATAATTCTGACAGACTGTCCTGAAAGGGAGTAAGGGTCACCTCAGGTGAGAGCACTACTGTGTGAGCTCACTTTTATGGTTTCCTCCACGCAGTCAGAACTACGTGTTCCTCAAAATCCCCAAGTATGCAATCAGGTCAGAGATACCCATCAGCACATCAGTCTGTAACAGGAAAACACCAACCCCTTGGCTTAAAAATGACATGGGTGGAAACTGCCAAAACTTCTGTCAAAAGTACAAAGATGGCATTTCCCATTCTCCCATCAGGTCAAAATAATTAGTACAAACAGGAGCCAAGCTTGTGGTACTGGGAATCAAAAGAAAGCACTCTAATTGGAATTTAACAATGGACAATTTCTCACTCTCTCAGCATCTTAAATGTTCACAGTATCACAACCAAATGTGCAGAGATGCACTGGGCAGCCCATACAGCTGGAGGTATTAATTTACAATAGAAGCTTCTAAAACCTAAAAAGCAGTGCACACATCCAGAAAAGAAAACAGGAATGGTTCTGTTGAGGTGAGCCAGTTTTGGAGCAGACTCAAAACATGCTTCTAGGCCAAAGTATCTCAGAAAGGTTCTTCACCCTCCTGCACTCAGTGTGATGTTTGACAAAGCAGAAGGGTGTCGGGTGCCTCCTGAAGGTCTGCTCTCCAGTTGCATTTACGTGTCTAACATTACCAGTCAATACATACCATGTCCTCCGACCAGCTTACTCATAGACAGATAAGATCCAAGAAGGGCTATTGTATCACTAGGATGCCCTGGATGCAGTGACTCATTACAGTGAGTCAGGTTGGCAGGGAGGAGATGGACATGGGGGCCAGCCTGCTCACTGCCCTCAGGATGCACAGAGCTGCTGAGGCCAACTGGCTGCATGTGCACAGCTCCACGCCAACCCCACAGCCCCTCTGCTTGCTGTGACATGCACATGTGTTCCCTTGCATTGTGCTGCTGCCTCTGATCTGCTGCAGGATTTATCTGGTTCTTTCTACATTGATTGTGGCTAACTATATGAAGCCAAATCTCTTCTAGTAAGACAGCTAATTTTGATCATGAAACTTCAAAACACAGAAAATCTGAAATTAAGATTTGGGCAGTACCTCATGTAGAAAACTTTGCAATGGTGACCTACAAAGCATTACTAGACATTTTTATATACACAGTATTTAATATTTTTATATTATAGTCTTATTGCTTCCCTAACTTTGGTGTTGCAGGCCCAGCGTAGCCACTGGCAGATTTCCGTGGTTAGGCTTTTAGAACAATCTGACCTGAGAGGCAACAGAACTCTGAATTATGCTGCTGAATCAACGTACCGTGGCATCATCTGAACCAGAGGCAAAAGCATCTCCACTTGGGTAGTATCTGTGCATGAGTGAAAAAAAGAGGCAGAACACATTACGTTATTTGGATGAGATCAGGCTTCAAAAACAGAAGCAACGCATGGCTCAGCATCCCAAGTGTGTCCTCTCCCACAAACACACTGACCTGACGCTGTTGATGTCTGAATCGTGGGTTTCGAATGACTGGATGCACTGACCAGACCGCATGTCCCACACCATGGCTTTCTTGTCACATCCCTATCAAGACAAAAGAAACTCACTACAGTTGTACAGATAGTGACATGCACCCCTCGTGTATCCAATACATGTGTTCAAAACCAGCTACACTCACAGGGCTCTGAACGTCACAGCTCCAAGGGGAATTAACCAGCAAAGCAGCCCCAGAACCTGTCACACTGGTGCCCCAGAACCTGATGCATCTGCATTGAGGAGGGCAGTGTGCCACGAGGGCTGGCACCTCAGCGGGTGCTGCAGAGCAGCATGGGGGCAGTGCTGTTGTGGGGCACAGAGAGGGAGAGGGGCCCTTGTGTATACAGGGCAGGGTGTGTTCACACCTACCAGCACTCAGTGCCCTGCTCTGCTCATGCTGCCACTGCACCTGCAGTCTCCCTGCGGTGCAGAGCTGTATGACTGACTCATTCCCTTACTGCTTCACATGCTCTACATAAATATTAATACCCAGCATTAAAAGTTTTATGATAAATGCTTTTCATACACTGAAACTGAAAATGTCTCTTGCCAAACCAGTTAACTCCTGCCATGACCTGTAGCATGTACGTGCTCAGTGGCAAGGCTGGATGAGAAAAGAAGCATGACAGCATTTCAGCTCATCATCAAGATCTAAGCCACCCAAGCTGTACTTTGAAAGGACTGAGTGCTTCCTAAGAGGTGCTTGGCACCAGTGATGTCCTCAGTAATGGACCCTCTCATACCTGCAGGAGCATGTAGTTGGTCCTGCTCTCAGCTGCAGTGTTTCACTGCTGTCACAATAGCAGCAGCAAGAAAAAGAGCATAGACTTTTCTTTTAAGAGTGATGGGAGGTTTTAATAAACACAACCCAGCTGGGGAAAGGCAGAAGGTAGGCTCAGCTCTGGGGGTGACTCAGTCTCTCCAAAAGGGTCCCTGTTGCCTCCATGCTGTATGGGAAGCACAGAGCAGCCCAGGCAGCTGCTGCTCCTGCTGTGCTGGAGCATGCTGCTCAGCAGACTGTGCCACGCATTATTTATTTTTAAGCAAATGTAATTGCTGGTTAAATTAACTCTCTTCACAGTTCAAGTGTCTCTTTATTTTTTGAAACTCTCCTGTAAAATGAAACCCCAGCTTTTTACCAATGATGTCATTATTTAAGTTATTCATTATTAAAATGTTCCTTCACATCAACTTGCAGTTTCTGTGTAGGCGAAACCACACTGCATTGAGAACATTTTGGATTCAGCACATTTCCCTCAGAAGCTCTGCCACAGCCCTAGCCTAGCCCTTTGCATTGCTCCCATGTGCACCATTCTTACTGACCTCCCTGGGAGTTTGGGGCCAAGACCAAACTGACAAGCTGCTGCTTTGACTGCTAAGGTTTGAAGGAGAAACCAGCAAGCACCTGTGGAGAGACGGTTCCACAAGTGCTACCCACCTCGCCCCGAGGAGCAATGCTCCAAGGGCACAACAGCCTGGGGCTCAGCCCTGAGCTCACCCAGCTCTATAAGTCATGCTGTGATTTTTAAAGATTATATAGAACAGCTCCCATTCTACATGCTGTTGCATTTGCATTGCTTATTCCAGCTCAGGATTGCTGTATTGCAGAGGCCCGGTGTACAGGGAGTCTCTCTGTATCACTGTACATTCACGTTGTACCACTTTGGCTATGCCAGCATCAGCTCAGTGTAAGACAGACCTTCACTAAAGTGGTGTTTTGCTTTTCATGAGTTAAGTGAGTCTCTGTGAGCACAGACATGCCCAAGCTGCTATACTGACAAAGTATGACATATTCTCTTAGCAGTACCATAGCTGCTTGCGATTCTTTGCCCTATAATAAGCCGAGCTGTTCCCAGGGAGAATGAATCTGTCCTTTCTGGGAAGTGAGCTCAGTGGCAGGAAAGCCCGGGAGGAGTAAACGCACTCGGATGGAATTAGCTTTCAGTCACGCTTCAGAGCAGCTGTGCTAACAGCAGGCAAACCAAGCCAACGTGCTAGGCTTTGCTCCTGGTGGGCCCGCCAAATTTGATAAAAAGAGCTGTAACTGAAGAGGTCCAGATTTATCGTGCAGGGACAGGACTGCGATTCTGTGCACAAGTGGAATCCTCTGATTGACAGACAGTACCCTCCAGCACAAGGGCCACTTCCACCAGCAAGCACAGGACATATTGTGCCATCACCAGTACCATAAGCAGTCACTGGTAGCAAGGGCTCATCTCCCAGCTCCTAATAGCTCCTACCTGCACACTTGGCTTCTGAGATGGGAAGGACCAGCACTCCCTCAAAAAGGAGCTAAGACCCACCACATTCACCTCTATGCCTTGTTGTGCCTTACTGTGTAGCCATGGCTCAGCTGCCTGGGCAGTGCTCCTTCAGCAGCAGGACACCATTGGGAAGGTGCCCTGATACTTCCCCAGAACCGTCTTGTGGCCCCAGTGAGGTTTGCGTGTTCCTCAGGGCATGGGGAGCAGCGGACAGCATGTGGCTGACGAAGGGTCTTTGAATGCTTCTGGTACCACTGGAAAGCATAGGGGGCTCAGCAACAGCTGAAGATGTGGCCACACCTTATCTCTCTGCACCAACTTGTGCGAGGGTCCAGCCAGCGCCCAAGCTACTCCTTGGCTGCTGGGGAGTGGTTGAGCAACACAGCGGCATGTGCATTATTTACAGCCCTGCACTGGTGCCCCGAGCACGCGCTGGCACACCCTGCCTGGCTCCAGAGAGCTGGGCACAACAGAGCCAAAAGCAGAAGGGTGTCTGCTGTGGTGGACTCACACCTCTGTCTGCAGAATGAGCCTGCAGCTCCAGCTCTGAGCCCGTTCCTTCCTGGGAGAGGTGTTGTTTTGATCTCGGGCTGAGTTGCTTTGGTGTGGGATGGAATCTGCTAAGTAAGCATAACCGTGGTCACACTGAGAGGGTGGGTTTGACCCCACAGTCAGAAGTTTAATTTACTCCAGATTGAGACATCTGCTTGCAATGAGAGGATTGCAGTGGTGCTCCCACCACATACTCCAACGCTTCTTCAATAAGATCACGAGCCTCCTGTTTTGCTGCCTTTTCCCTCCCACCTTCCTTAACTTGATATGATGATAGGAAGCTCCTTCTTACCCCGGAGACAAATGTATTTCCAGTTTCTGAAGGAGCCAGATCCAGGCACAGGACATCTGCTCCATGCCCATGGAAGCTCTGCAGAAGCTGCCCGCTCTCAACATCCCACAGAGCACAGGTCCCATCTCCACTTGCTGTCAGGATCTATGGAACATGCAGTGAAAGTCACGGCACAAAAATCGAGAGATAATCAAGCTTTCAAAGAATCTACTGGCATCCTATCTGTATGCCAAAGACAGCTTTAACTTCAAGAAATATTATACAATAAATCAAAGCCATAAAAACAATCCTATTCTAAGCTGAGTTTGTGTTTTTAACTTTTAAGGTAAAAAGTGAGAGTGGATAGAAAAGGAGAACTGACACAGCTGTAACTACATAGTGTTTCAGTAATGGTCAGTTTTGTGCAGTGGGGTTTGAAGAACAGATGCCATCAAAGATCTCCTGATATTTCCAAATCCTCCAAAGGGATGGTAGAACCAGACTGGTATTTTTATCTGCCCTGTATTTAACTCTACTTTAGGCTGCTGGAATTCAAGCTGCTTAAAGAACTGTTGGTGTTAAGTATGCCTGTTGTGGTTTACCCGCTTAACTCCTCAAGTTTTTTTTCTGCTTGAAATTACCAGATGCAAACCAATGAATTGGGCTTAAGACATGGATATTCTGAAAGGGAAGCAAGCCTGTCTAGACAGTTGTTTGACAAGTCCATCACCTCTCACTTGTCCAAAACCATTTATGTGTGAAAAAGCTTGAACAGATCTTGACCAAACAGAGCTCACAGCTTCCCTCATCTGCTACAAGCATGTGATCAGCACTTGTGATTGCAGCTAAAGCCTGATGATGTTCAGTTGTTTAGAATTTCCCCTTGGCACCCAAAACTGTTATGCAGTCACAGATTTTAAAGGTCTGTGCACAGACATGGGACAGACTAGGATGACCACAGAACAACTCTGCATGTTCTATAGTTCTGTGACCTTATGAAATCTTCTGCAAAGATTATTATCATGTTCAGTGGGGAAACTCAAGGATCCCATTAGAGATTAAAAAGAAAATACTCCTTAACAAGAAAATGATCATACGATCATGAAACCATTCGCAGAGTTGCATAAAAGTTAAACACTGATCATGTTTGACGGGTGCTCCAAAAACTCCTCCTAAAAACAAATGTCTGCAAAGCGGCAGAACAGCCTATTCCAAACCCTCCTGCATAGTCACAATGATATTCTGGGGTGTTAATAGTAGAAGAAAGTCCTGAATTGTCTTTCTGACCTGTTTCTGAGCTTAGGTTAATAGAATTCTCTATTTTGAGCATGGTTTGCACTCGGATGGAGAGTGAAGGTACTGAGTGAGGAGTGAGAAATTCCAGATCTGAGCATTTGCTCTTGTAATAACATGTAAGAAAGAAAGATCTGATGGAAATAGGAATAGCTAAAGACATAAGGTAGAGGTTTGTTGGCAGTCCGGTGCTCCAGCTAATGCCGGAGTTGAAGTTGATGATCACTATGTGTCCCTTCTGGCACCAAGAAGCAGTGCTGCACATGGCAGGGGACAGTGGGCCACGCCAGGGCTCACCATGAGCCAGGCGCTGGGGTGGGAGCAGCAAGAAGGGCCACTCTGCCTTCCCCACAGTCATATCCTGCTCCTTAGCTCTGTCACACTGGTGCTATGGCTGCCTGCTCCACGAACAACACTCGAGACCCAACCAACTCTTGCTATTAATACACACACAGCATCGTCACGTGAGGAACATTATCGCACTGCAGAGCTGCAGATACCTAATTTAGGAAGTGAGGCTCCCAGGCGCTCTGTGCTGGGGAAGCTCACTCAGGCAGGACTGATCTGTGGGGCCTGGGCTGTTTTGTGGTTGCCCAGCTGGCAGCTCAGTGCTCCTCTTAGTCTGGGATGGCAACATGATGAAGAACAACGATGGCACCTCCTCTTTCAGCACCGTGCAGCCTGAGATTGGCGTTCATCAATGATGAACCACCTCTCACCAGATGCCACAGACACACCAGTTTCTAAGATCCTTTCCTAACATTCGTTCTGAAAACTGAGTGTAGGTTCAGAGAGCAGCTGAGGCAGAAGAGCAGCACTCGCAGCTCTGGCGGTGGGTGCTGGCTGCTATGGAGCTCTGCACTAGGGGAGTTGTGCTCTTTCCCAGGGCTGCTCCAGGACAGGTGACAGGGCAAGTCCTCCAGTGACACTGCCAGGAGAGTAGAGCTGCACAGTGTCCTGTTGCACACTGCACCCTTGGAATTACTGCATGATTTTAATTCTTAGGCCATTACCTAAAGGGAGAAAAGAGAAACAATGTGGGGTTCTCTGGGATGCCCTATATAACAGTGTTCTAACAGAAGCTTAGCCAAGCCATTTGCTTGTATTTGTTTAAATAGTAACACACAGTGCTGTAAACAGTCACTTAAAAGCACATGCCTATCAATCACAAGAAAACTTCTTCAGAAAAATCTCAGAATCATTGAATATAAAATATCTTAATCCACTGTGGTGTAGCATATCAGCACAGTTTGCTGTATTTAATAAGGAGGAAAAAAAACCCTTAATTTTTAAATTTTTCCTTCTATTTTTATTATGAAAAATACATAAATGTTTTCCTTTCATGGGATTTAAATCTTGACACACATAGGTATGGACAAGAAAACAAAAAAGATGACTGGTTTTGTATCACATCACAGCCATTCCAGGTCATTTAGACTCCCTTCCAATTATGCAGGGCTCCTGCACGGTGAGGTCAGGGCTGAGCAAGCCCGAGCCTGGTACCTCCACCACTTGTTTCCATGACAATCAGCCTGAATTAGCACCTTAGAGTCATTACAGAATGGCAGACTGGCAAATAACAACATACTTTTGGGCATCTCATGTCTTGAAATAGAAGCAATCAGAGCTGGTATTTCCTTCAGAAGAGCTCTAAATATCTGCAAGAGGGGAACAAGGTATTCTCTTTCCAGCAGTTCTGCTGACACAGAACATGATTTAAATGCTCCCTTCTGCTTTCTTTTCTTTCTTTTATTTTTTTTTCTTTTCTTCCTGAGTGCACTGAATAGAATTTCAATACAAATTTGAAAACCAGAGTGGGCAGGGAGATTACCCTGGCTCCTTTCATAGTCCTTTGTGTTTCTGGAGAAAGGAGTGTGATATTCACTACAGGAGGAGACTAGTCTGGTCCCAGATGATCTGTGTTTTGTCCCTAGCTTTGACATAGAGTCCCACAGTGACCCTGAGCACTCACTGCTCTTTGTGCTCAGCCCTCCATCTGTGAGACAGGGAAAACATCACTGCTTTCCCTCAAGAGAACACACCATGGCAAGGATGAATCTCTGTGTACTCATCCTTGAGCTCAAAAATACTAAGAATTAAAGCAAAGTTGTCTGGACATACACAACAAAGCAGGCAACAATGCACACTACACCAGCTGGCAAAGCAAACACCCAGCCTAGTTCTACTTGAACTGCTGTTGGATTTTTTTCAACTACTGACGTTAGTTCAAGCTCCTAAAAGCATAAGGCAGCACAGAGCCAGTGAGCAAAGAACACAGAGGGTACCAGCAAACATTCTCTGCCGAAGACACAGGCTTTTGCAGGACACAGACACAACAGCCTGGCCACTGGCTGTTACCGGCTGTTACAAAAGCTTTTGCAGCACGTTCATTGCCCTGAGTGTCCCAGCAGCCCTGCATGGGGCAGGATATGGCTCTGGCTGCTGAATGCCTCTTGTGCAGGGAAGGTTACTGCATTGCATACAAGTGTGGCTCATGTTAGGCTTTGCTGGACAGTGGGCAGTGGGCAGGGGATGCATTTACCTGCATGTCAGAGTTAGTGAAGCTGCAGGCTGACAAGTAGTTTGTGTGCATTGCAACCGATTTCTTCTTTGCAGCCATATTTTCATTTTTGTCAAATGTCAGAGGGTACACAGAACACTTGTTGTCCAGGCCACTGGAGAGAGTAATAATAGCAAATAACAGAGAGAACTGGTTAAAACTGCAACAACAAAAGGCAAGTGGTGATACGAAGGAAACCACCTGTCAGTGCTGTGCTACCAAATCCTCATGAGCGCCAACTTCCCTGTATTGTGCTGGCCTGGACCTCACGTGCGGAGAAGCCCAGCTGCCTCACCAGCCTGGCTGCATTACAGCACATCAACAGCTGAGGCTCACTATTTTTTACCCTCATCAAGTTTATAAATGGCACTGAAGTAAACCTTACAAAAGTACGAGCTATAAGGTGACACAGTCACTTCAGGGTTAATTTTTTCTATTCAGTCAGAGTGCCATTTTTCTGTCATCTGTCACTGTATTAGCCTTTAAAACATCATAATTAAGTACATTAATAAATTTGATATAACTCCTATGGAAGAGACAGTATAGCAAATAGTGGATGTGAAGAAAAGGTCTTTTGGAAAATCTGGAAAAATACCACCAGAACACCTACCCCTGCAGCTCATGTGCCCCTCCTGGCCAGTCACACCAGTCAAGCTGTGTCTCCCTGGCCAGCTGTGCCCACCTTGATGCCTTTCTAAAGCTGTGGTAGCTCAGCCATGCCTTGGTTCTGGATCACCAGGACTCCAGCAGGTGCTTGCTTTGTGCCTTCTATTAACTGCACAGCACTTAACCAATGCCACAGCAGAAACACAGAACTAGGTGGTGCGATGCAACTGTGTCTCCCCTGTCTCTCTTACAAGAGTTCCTTGTCATTCTTCAAGTTATAGTAAAAGTCATGCAATTTCTGCACTTCATCTCCACAGACACTTATGGAATCTTTTTTCCATATTTGCAAGCTGCACAGTAAAGTCTCTCTTTGTTTCCTTCTCTTGCCCCAAGCTTACTTTGTCTGTCTGATCCACCCAGTCCCTTTTGAAAAGATCTCTTGCCAACTTCTCTCTTTTTTTTCTCTCCTGCAGAAACTCAATTTTTCCAAACCTGAGCCCTCAGAAAAGTTGAAGACAATTATCAGGGACAAGGTCACTTCCCCCCACTCCATCTTGGCAAGATCTATTCATGTGCTGATAATCCTTATCATCCAACTTTTCTCTCTACCTCGTAGAAGAAAAAGAGCAAAGAAAGAATAGGGTTAAAACCACTCTCCCTTAGAAGATATATCCAATGCACACAAATTGGAACAGAGAACTTGCATGCATGCAGAATTCCTAACCCATGATATAAATGCTGAAAGAGGATTATTTACCATGCTTATACAACAGATGTTATTGCACTGAAGTCAGTGGAGACAAAATGGATGAGCCGTTATGGGACTAGAAACAGAGGCACTGAACATAATCCTCCCATCCACAATCAAGGCACGCAAGCTTCTGTCGGCATCTTGTGAAGGCACCAGGAGATTCCTGCAAATCAAGCCTCTCTGCATGAGTAGCTGGGGAAACTGGAAACTTACCCACAAGCAATGGCACATCCAGACGGGGCATATGCACATGCCATCACCCAGGTACACGGCATCGTCACGGCATGTTCCTGAAACACAGAATCTCTTTAAAACTTAGTCATCACTACTTCCCTAACCCAGCAAAGCAGCAGGAGGATAGCTACCTGACTATTCCCACCTTATTCACAAGCCCCAGACTGAACACAGAGTATATTTGTTGAGGCCACTTGGTGCTGTAAATGTCTTCACTGCGGTACATACGTCGGTGAGTTAGAAACAAGCTGTATTTTCACAGCTGTCTGAAGAACGGAGAGCCCTGACAGGGCTTGGAGAACCAGTAGTATCATCATATCACAGTGAACACCATGGCTAAGAATCCCTGGTGATCACACATGGCACCTTGCATAGCAGCTACCCAGGGAAGACTTCCATTTAACTAGCCTGGCTTTTCCCCCAGCCCAGGGGCATCCCATCAGTGACAGGACTGGATTGGTACATGCTGCAGACCATGACAAATAACAATGCCCTGATGGGGACTTTCCTCAGAGACAGTTAAAGGGAGATGGTGCGTGTAGGCTCTTTGCTCTGAGGTGCTGGTGGAGGCTTGCAGGCTATTCCATCATCCTGCTGTCACCTGTGCCACCTGTTTGCCCTTCAGAACTCCACTGTATCCCACTGTTGTTTGCCCTATGCACAGAAATTGGACCTTTGCTGACTTTCACCTACCTTGTTAGTAGTGAATGAATCCCACACAATCACCTTCCCATCCTAAATGAAAACACACAAACAGAGAGAGGTACAACTGTCAGCTTACTTCCCAAATTTGGGGGAAATTCTGTTGCTCATTTCTATCCCCCAATCTGTTACTTCAAGACATTTGTGTCTCCATCTTAACAACATTACGGTGATTGCAGTGAAGCACCAAGGAGATGCTTCTCACTAGTGCTAGTTATTTCTTTAACAAAAAGAAAATTCTATTTCTTTGGGATTACTGGTGTTGGATTAAAGACTGATCTCTTTTTAAAAGGGATCTCAAGCATGTTTATGAGAACTCCTTTTGTCTGCAGAACACAGCTGGAATGGAACCACCTCAAGAAGCCATTACTACCAAGCACTCACTTGCCTCCTTTCAGCCACAATGTGTTTGCCCCAGCCTGCAATCACCATCTGCAAAAACAGACACTTCTCCCATGTAAAACCTATTGGTGGCTCAGTGCAAGGCCTTACAAATACAAGAGGTGACCTGTATTACAAGTTATCTTCCCAGCTGGCAACACGCACAGAATCATTTACGGACACCACAGTGTTTATTCATCTTTCTTTCCTGTCTTTTTCTATTTTCCTCTTTATTTCTTGCTACACTTCAATTATCCACTGCCACAATCAGCTGAATAGCAATCGTAACAACACTCCACTGAGAGTAACTTAACAGCTTTGTGTATGCCAGCAACAATCATGCCAGTTACTTTGCCTTCAGTGCATCACATTGGTTATCCTCCCTACTTCATGAAACTGAAATGTTTATTGGTGAACAGGAATTGTTGCTATATCTGGACTCATTTCAGTTCTTAGAAATGGAGACAAAATGCATTACAACTTTACTGTTTCGCTTTTTCATTTACACAGTGGCATTTTAACCGGTAAAAAAAGCCATCACATTAATTATTTAAACTTTGATTCTCTTTGCTGGAATCACCATGAATGGTAAAAAAAATCTCACAGTAACTGAAGGTGGCTTGCAATGTAGATTGCCTATTTTTATCCCTCTAGTGAGACCCCTGACAGATTTCATACAGGTCAGTGAACAGCTGTGTGATGCAGTGAGCTCACTTACTGCCATACAGGGTGCACAATGAACCAGGGGATCTAGAAAGTAATTATCTCATTACCTCCTACAGCTCATGAGACTGGGCTTGAGCAGGTGGTAGGACAGTCTCAAAATGCCCGAGTAAATGCAGTAACTTTGGCAGATTGTTTGAGGCTTTTAAGGGCACACCAATCATACAGACTGTGGAAGAAATGTTTGCACACAGAAGTCTCTGGAAGCATTAATATTACTTTCCTTCCCTTTTCCTGATTGTTTTGTGTTAACACATCAATTGAAATCATTACCAAACATTAAGTCTGTAAAGACCAAGGCAATAAAAGTATGCATTCGCCTCAGATGAATTCTATCTATTTTCTTTTGCACTAGAGAATACAGGGAAAAACTCCATATGACTGCAGAAGAAACATTTCGGGTATTAGCGTGTAGTTATGCTCAGATTTGTGCTCTCTGAACAAATATGCTGCAATGTACAGCATTAAGGGCACAGTGAAAACATTGTGCAAAGGTATCACTTGAAAAGAGCAGCACATAGTACAGCTAGAAGATCTGTATAGTGTCCAACACTGTCTTTGAAAAACACCCATCCAGTGGCATACCTGGGAAGAGCTCACAATTCTTCTTTTGTCTTTGCACCAGTCCATACAGAGAACTTTATTTCCGTGACCCTTCAGGGTCCTTCTGGTCTTCATCACAAACTGGCCCAGTGCCTCCACACGCTCTGCCACCTGATGAACTGCAAACAGCAGATGATTAGGGAACCTTGCATTGAAGTTCTGCCACAGAAAACCTTCGCATTTATGAGTAATGTCACTTAGAGGAACTAGTCCAAGAAACACGAGCCTATATGCAGGACAACAAAATCTGCCTCAGAACTAGCAGATGATAAAACCAAGGTGGGAGGTGTATGAATATATCCACCAAATAAAGATATGGATGAACTCACAAATTGAATTCCAGGGCTGTAGCAGCTGAAGCACTTGCACGCTATCGTTTCCAAGTATAACTGGAAAATCAATTACTCACCCCTTTCCTCCCTCTCACTGACTGAGGGAAACCCTCAGTCTGACTGTGGCTTGAAAGAGCATCCCCAGCCTAATGCATACCCTGAGGTGCTCAGCAGAACTGAAGATCACTGCTGTATCTTGAAGGAACAAATCATACAAAGAAGGGGATAAGCATCAAATCTCAGAAGTTTTCACTGTAAAACGCTTGTTCTGGGTGTGAGACTCAGTGTGATACAGGTACCAGCTACCAGAGACCTCTTGCTATGCCAGCTCTGCTGGTGGCCAAGGGAGTCCTGAAGGCCAAGACACAGCTCTGACTGCAGGGAAATGAAGGTGATCAGAGGGCCAGAACACCTCTCCCGTGAAGAAGGGTGTTGGGCTTGGAGAAGGCTCCAGGAAGACCTATTGCAGCCTTCCTCTACTTGAAGGGAGCCTACAAGAAGGAGGGAGACTGACTTTTTACAGGGGAAGACAGTGACAGGAAAAGGGGGAGTGACTTTAAACAAAAAGAGAGGAAATTTAGATTTAGATATTAGGCAGAAATTCTTCACTGAGAGGGCGGCGAAGCCTGGGCACAGGCTGCCCAGAGCTGTGTGTGCCCCATCCCTGGAGGTGCTGGAGGCCAGGCTGGATGGACTCTGGGCAGCCTGGTTTGGTGGGTGGCAGCACAGCAGGAGGGTTGTAACTGGATGGGCTTTAATGCCCCTTCCAACCTAGGCCATTCTATGATAATAGGATCCAGTGCTATCCCATGTCATGTTTGCCCATGATGAAAGATAATATAACACAGCTGCTGCTAGCTAAGGGGTCAATGCCTGACTCAAATCTTTAGAAATAAACGCAGAAGCTCACATGCTTTAATGAGCTGGCAGATGAAATGTTAAGCTTTTCAGAGCCTTGCTCCACGCCCTGTGGGACAGGTGACTGCTCTAGAGCAACGTTGCTGCTTTACCCTTTGTCACTTTTCTAGAACAGCTGCAGGCGTCCTTCATTTAAGATCAATCCCTGGCACAGGGTCAGGGGAGAAATTTCTGCCTAAGGCAGAGGCTGATTTCAAGTAGTTTAGATTTTTAAGAGTTGTCTTTCAAAACCACCAGCCCTGTGGGCTGTGCCAGAGCAATGCTCTGCCTTAAATCTCCGCTTGCCCAGCCTCCCCCAGCCTGGAGCCAAGTACTGCCCACCATCCCTGACCATCTGACCCCGCTATTTCCAATAAGAGGTCAGAAACAAGTTTCTGAGAAACTATTCTATAGGCTTACTCAGGAAAAAGTACATTTTCCCCCTACTTTCACCCACTGAAACCTGCTCAGTGATCCAATCAGAAGACACGAACACACAGGACAGGAGGTTATTATGGCAGCTGGAAAGACACTTGTGTCCAGAACATATCTGAAAAAACAAACGTTTCACAGACAATAGCAAAGTGTTTCCATTATGTCAACACAACTGAGACTCTGTGGAATTGTCTGGTTTGGCTTTTACGTTCTGTGAGGACGCTTATCTCCAGCCACAGCCATAATAACGCTGTGCCCGCTTAGCACAGGTTTCAGACTCAGATAATTATTTTGAAGCATTCTCTGACATTGTTTCAGGAGAGTTGAAAATTATGCACTCAGACAAATAGATCGGCTGCAGCCAGTAATTAGCTCGAGTGGTTTTACAAAGGTCCAGATAAAACACGCTATTTTTATAGAGCATATGGTTTGGCCTAACAGGAAGCGGGGATTTGATGCAGATATCACTGGGTCTTTGATCTTTTCTGTGCTGGAAGTCCTAATGATATCTTCTGGCCTTAAAAAGTTATGGCTCACTTGAACGGGACAAACTGCTTTATTTATACCCCAAATTTTAAGTGATAGAATTGAGTCCCTAAAACTGTAACACTGTGGCTCAAATGCACGTTTGGTATTTCCTCTTTCTGTCCACATTTCTGAGAGCTGCTGTTCCAAACCCACTGAACAAATAAGGGCAGTACCAGCTCAGCCAGCTGTTTGTTTTGGGAACCACAGAGGGAAGGTCACAAATGAAAAAATGCAAAAGATACAATTTTAGATTGAAAAAAAAAAAAAAAAAAAGAGAGAGAGAGAGAAAGAGATGCTTTATTCTGTAATTTATAACTTCTGCAGAAATTGCTCTTGGGGATAACTGAAGCACAAAAAACTCTGAGACAGAATTGAGAAAGCACTGCCCTACATGAGTGTAAGGACATGGAAACCACATCATGGCCAAGCAAGCAGCACCTTCCAGTGCAAGTTACAGGTTTCATGTATGAGAAAAGAGGAAAATATCCTACAACTACAGCATCATGTCCTCTTACAGCATCACTCCAACCATGCTTTCCTGAGCAAAGGTGATTTTAGTGTATGCCGAAGGGTCTGTCAAAGAGAGGCCCTGCTGCTACTGACACAGCAGTGGTGCTGTATGGATGTGACGATTTAAAGCAATGTTTCTGTAATTAGGCCGTCCCCCTTTCCTTAATGATTCCTACTGACGGGGTGTAAATTATGACCATCCACTTTAGACCAGAAAACGCTCTATTTACTGCAGACCAAAAAATAAAAAAATAAGTCCCTTTTAATTCTTCCACAGCTGATATTCAGCAATTCTTTAGGCACCGACGCTCCTTAACAAGCTCTCGGGTGAAATCCCGGCCTCGCTGAAGCACCTCCCCACCAACTTCCCCGGGGCCGCCTTTAATCTTCGTTCCATCCCTAAGATGCGCGCCGTACCGCCGCGAGCAGCGCCCGGGCCCGGCTCTCCCGGGGCTCCCCCCGCCGCCCCCGGCCCGTCCCGCGCGTCCTGCCCCGCACGGAGCCGCCCGTCACGGCGCCCCCCGGCAGCATCCCGGCCCCGGCCGCGCCTCTCCTCCCGGGGCGGCCCGCACCCTTCCGCCCGCCGCCGCCCGGCCCGGCCAGGCCGCGCTCCCCGCCGCCCCGCCGCCCGGCCCCGCTCACGCTCCACGTCGTGCAGCTTGGCCCGCTCCTCCTCCAGCTTGCCCTTCAGGCTCTCCGCCTCGTTCTTCAGCGAAGCCAACGTCTCGTTCTCGTGCAGCCCCTCGGTTGCCATCTTTGCAAAGGAAGCGGCGAGAGACAGATGAGAGGGAGGGAGGAGGAGTTTGCTGCCTGGCTCTCAGGGATGCTCGGAGGCTCCTGCTGCCTCAGCAACGCGCCGGGGCCGGGCCCCCCCGCACGCTGCCGCCCCGCAACACGGCGGTCCGCTGCTGCGGGTGCAGCCGGGCACCCAGCCCTGCCCGCGGCCCCGGGGCTTTGCTGGCTCAGAAATACATGGCAGCGGGGTTCTGCTGCGTGCCAGAACGCATTTGTACCGCGACTTTGCACGCGCTGTGAGGGAAGGTTGTAATCTTTCTATTCTTCAGCAAAGCCTTCAAAACCACCAGCCCTGTGGCTTCAGCAAAGCCTCTGACTGTCTCACAGCATTCTCGTGGAGGAAGCCCCTGCACAGGGACCTGGATTGCCGTGCTGAGGCTAACTGCGTGCACTTCAACAAGACCAAGTGCCTGGTCCTGCATTTTGGTCACAGTAACCCCATGCTCCACTACAGGCTTGGGGCAGAGTGGCTGAAAGCTGCAAGGAGCAAAAGCATGTGGGGGTGTGAGCAGACTGACTGTGGTGGAATATGGGCCAGCAGTGTGCCCAGATGGCCAAAAAGGCCAGTGGCATCCTGGCTTGTGTCAGGGAGCGCAGCCAGCAGGAGCTGCAGGTCTCCGTGCACTGGCACTGGTGAGGCCGCACCTTGAGTGCTGTGTTCAGTTTGGGCAAGAAAGACATTGAGGCCGTGGAGTGCATCCAGGGAAGGGTAACAAAGCTGTGAAGGGTCTGGAGCCAGGATTAGGGGGAGCGGCTGAGGGAACTGGGGTGGGTGAGTGTGAAGAAGAGGAGGCACAGGGGAAACCTCGTTGTTCTCTACAATTGCCTGAAAGGAGGTTGTGGTGAAGTGGGGTCAGCCTCTGCTCCCAGGTAGCAGCAATAGGACTAGAGGGAAGTTGTGCCAGGGGAGGTTCTGAGTGGATATTAGGAACAATTTCTTCTTAGAGTGTCTGTGCACTGGAACAGGCTGCCCACAGAGGAGGGACATGGTCTAGAGCAGTCACAGACATGGGTTGGAGGCGATCCTATTGGTCTTCCCAATTTCAATGCTTCCATGATTCTAAGAAGGAAAAAAAGCCACTGTTCACCTCAGTGCCGGAATGCAGTTTGTCTGGATTAGCGCAGCCCGCTCAGTTCCATCGCTCCCTCACAGCCTAGGGCTGCAGGTGACTATTGGGATGGCTCCTGGGCCCATTGGGCAGATGGAGCGGTGTAAACCCTTCCTCCTGCTGTGTTCTAAGTACCTCAGTTTTGTGACTTTTTTTTATCCTTAAATCAGCCCCCTCTTTACCCCCTCCTTATTTGGAGCCATCCCAGCTCTCAAAAGGGACTAGTTTCCAAAAATCCAAATGCGACAAAGAAGCCCCAGCTTGTTCCTAGTGTGAGTACAGGGCACAGCTCCATGCCCCAGCAGTCTCTGCTCACAGGCCTATGGGGAGCATGTGCTCTGGGCACACAACAGCTGTAACATTTCCAAAGAAAGGACGTGGCCAAGCGGCCTTGCAACTCTCTGTTCCCTGGGAATTCCTTGAAAACGTCCTCTTTTTTCAGCAATTGTCCTTGATCTACACGGAGTAACTTTGCTCATTTTGACTCCCATTGTCTCCCTTTCACCAGAACACAGACAATCCAATGGCTATTGTTCAACCTGGAGAAGTTCCAAGATTGGAATGGGAGATAATAAAGTAAGGGTTTGCAGCTGTTGTTTGGACTCCGGGCACATCCTGGACACAGTACTAGGCTTGGAGAAAAAGAGTCTTTTCCCACACTGGCTGTGTGGTATGCGCAGGCAAAGCTGCTGAGCTTCCCACTGTCATCATGGAGGTTGAATTCAGGCCTAGATCTGGTCTCATGCTCCAACTGTTTTACAGGAGTGGATTTCGCAGCTGGAGAATCAAGCAGTGAACATATTTCCAGGCTATGGGAACTACACATTCAGACTGAGACTTGATACTACTCCTGAGATAACAGGGATGAGGAGGGAAGTCTCTCCTGAGAAGAGAGAGCTGTAGAAGCGTGTGATACTTGGCATATATTTTGTGGACCCAAGTTAGCTAATACTATCATTAGCTAACCATGCAAAATAATCAAACAAGTTAGAGTAAGGCCATTTGGGAGTTTTAAATAAAGCAGGCTTGGGTTAATTTAGCGGATAACGTATTACCATATCAACTTCAAAAGAAAAAACGTGACCATTTAAGAAGCAATCAAATATTTTTGTTCCACCCTTTTCACAAAACTAACCATACTGAAGGTGATATATGTATACATTAGCAATTGCCTAAAATTTTTTTTAGTTGTATATAATTTCTTATCACAATATTAGAATTGACTACATTTAATCTGAAATAGCAGCTCAATCTGCAGCAGTGGATAAAATACAGGTCCCATGCTGGCTTGGCAGCAGTGTCACTGTCGGACTGGGATGCGCAGGCAAAGCTGCTGAGCTTCCCACCGTCACCACAGAGGTTCGTGTTCTGATTTCAGGTGAGTTTCAAAACACATCAGCACAGGCCAAAATGCTGTGAAAACATCCTGTATGGAAGGTATGGCATGTGGACAAGGTGGAAAAGGAGCAACTAGACTTCTCAGTGTCATTTTCCATTAGTGGTGCAGTAATGGCTAGCATATAAATTGTTTATTGCTGTCACTTTATACTGACCACCAGCCTTCCCCAGAAAGATGACCACTTCCAAACTGGCTGCTGTGTGCTCAGAAGCAGGGAGCTGCCATGCTGCCCAAAACTAGGACAGGTTTGTGTAAGACAGCTTCTGTCTCTGACTCTTCCCTACGGAGCAAAGGCAGGCTGACCCTTGGCTTCTAGCAGATCAGGACAATTTTGAGGTAACCACGCTGAAAGCAGTCTGCTTTATATGCAGCATCACTCTATGGAGCTGCTACAAAGAGAAATGTTCAGTCACCAGGAACTGTGTGGCAAGAACAGTCATTGCCACTATGATAAACCTACATTCTGAACGTGGCAAATGCATGGAAAATACATGTGAGGAAGGCAGCACTGCTCCATCAATAGGCACACTTGGGAAAATGGAAGTTCTAACTGCATCACAGATCGTTGCCTATCTCAGAAAGTAGGCATTTATAAATAAAAAATGATAAAAATAAAAATTTTAAAAATAATAATAATAAAAAATAATTTTAAAAAGCTGATCTTTTTTAAAACTGTAAGCTAATTTTCTAGTACTTTTTTTGGGAAGACTAAAACTGCATACACACTGAATTTCTATTGATTAGCACCGATTTCCACAATGTGCAAAACCACAGAGGGAGAAAATGCTTTAGCGCAATGGCACCTAATAGAAGTAGGATGATCTCAGTGCTGGAAATGAGCGATTTCTAACTGTTATCCTCTGCATATATTGGTTTTAGGGAAGTAAAAAAGACTGGCTGATAAAAATGCATATGTGCAGCTGAGTCCACTTGGCATCTGCAGTTAAGAAATGCAGCGCAAATGAGAAGCTGCAAAAGGCTCGGCTGGTTGCACACAATATTATGCATGCCTATGCACAAACACCAGCATGAGCATGGCAAGGACACAGCGTGCATTGTGATATACACCAAAGGATACCCTCAGCTCCAAAAAAACAGTTTGAAAAAAGGATGCTGCTTTCCTAACTGCATGCATTTTGGCACTGATGCAAAGAGCTGTTTTCTCGGGTTTTTTTTTGGTTTTTTTTTTGTTTTTTTTTTGGTTTTTTTTTTTTTGTTTTTTTAATGTTGTTCATAAAATAAATACGTAGAGGCAAGCTAAAGCCAGACCTATGAGAAAGGCTGGGATCCTACTGCAGTGCTAATGCAGCACCTAACAGGCTGTTAGGGACTGAGGCAATTCTTCCTGAAGTCTCCGTCTGCTTCCACTTAGCAGCTGTTTCTGGCAGTAGCAGTCTAACTTCCACATTGCAAATAATGAGGAGAAAGTTGCAGGAACTTACATAGCAGACAGCCAGTTTCCTGCTGCTCCAGTTGTGCACTAACCAAGTCATGCAAAATGTACTAGATAAATCACTATTTATGGGCTGCTGGCCAAGAAAGACCTGAGCAAAGCAGCAGCTTCAAAGGCATGAGAGGAGAATAAATAGGGAAGCAACCATCATTTGTCTTACAGTCACTGCATCTAAACTTCCTTCTCAACAGTGTGACAATGACTGTGCTACATCCGTCAGTGAACTGCACACATCTGCAATCAATGCCCTCATCTCCCTGCCTTAGTGTATTTTCTAATCACAGCTAGTTAATGATTCTAGCATTCCTGCAGAGATCACTTCATCTGATGCTCGAATATAACACACTGTATTGGAAGCTGGTCAATTATGGTTGTAACCGCTTCTGGGGAAGGAGAGGGGAAAGGCGTCTATAAATGCTGTGACACAACAGTTCAGGAGGATGAAACAGTTACTCCAGTGTTTCCTACTACAGCAGTGGTTTATCACCTCACCATAATTGCTGAAGATCAAAAAGTCTCCAACATCATCCCTACTTCATGTGGGTATTCTGGCCGGACTTTCTGTGCTGGTCCACAAACAGACAGAAGAACCACCACTGCTATGCAGCCTTTCCTTGCTATATCTTCTTTGCAGCTACCTCCAGCTCCCTCAGACTCCTCACCCAAGTACTGCAGATAGCATACCAGACAACAAGGTTTCAGACTGGGGTGGGCCATGCATAGAGCACTCCAGTTCTGTCTGACGAGAGCTGAAACAGATCAGCTAACTCCAATCCCCCAGTCTGTGCTGAGTCAGCTTGTTGCAATAGTTTTGTCTTTTAAAAATTTCATTCAAGGGTGACACTCAAGATCATAGGCTAAGCAGACCCACACACATACACCTCAGAGCCTTGCTCAGATGGGCACATAACACATGCATAGCTAAAGAATGCAGTGCCCTAGGGAAAAGAATCTCATGGCCACTTTCCAATCAAGAATCAAAAAACATATCCTTGAACCGAGGGTCACATCTGTTTCAGGCTTATGGAATAATATCAGGTGTCTGCAGAGGTGTTTATTTGAATTAGAAGCAGCCAGTCTTCAGGCCTAGCAATGCTTGCTTCTGTCCAGAAAAATCCAACACAACAGACCATTAATACATCCAACCCCTGCCTTTTGCAGTCTCTTCACATTCCGGCTGATATAATCGATAACATACCATTTCCACACATAGTGAGCAGTAGCTGAGCTGTTCTGATTTGATGTAAACAGCCCTAAGGGGCTTCTCGTTGGAGCACTTGTCACATGGACCAAACACAATCGCTAAGAAGGTCTGGTCACACATCTCTGCGTTACGAGAGAGCTGAAAGAGAGAAGAAAGAAAGAGTGTGTTCCAGTGCAGTGCAAAGCTTCGTGCTGCTTCTCTGCTTAGACAGCATAGAGATAGCCAGAGGCTGGATAATCTCTGACTAATCTTTTGAGCTTAATGAACAGCCACTGCGTGCAAGGCAGTCACATGATCTGCAGATTGGAATTTTATAAAGAAAAAGCAAAATATGCATTCTGTTATAATGAGCACTGATTGCATGCTGTTGTAATGTTCACTGTGCACACTGATTAATAACATGCGTGACATGCAGATCCTCAGTTTCTGTGTAACTAATGCCATCAGACAGTGACCAGAAATGTCCAGCAGCTGGATTTGTGAGAAATCTGAGCTGATCAATATTTGTTTTTTTCCCCACTGCATTATTAAATAGTCAATATGATGTATTATTTTTAAAGCTGACAAATGACCTCAGATTCAGTTGGCAGCCATACATTTCATACATTGTTCTGCTTGAGCAAAAAGTGATGATTTGGCACTCTGAATGCTGGGTCATTAAGAATCCCCTTTTTGTTCTCAAGCCAGGCATTACAATGATCAGAGCACAACAATCAAAGGAGAGTTAGAAACTCCTTGAGTCAGAAAAACAAACAATAATATCACTGCGACAATTTCCTCCTTACACTTTCCATGGAAAAAATGTAATATTTCCCAGTTCTTAAATGAAAGCTTTTAAAATTTAGATATTTATCAGTATTTAGCCAAATACACAGATAATGAGTTTATGGTTAAGAGAATAAGCTATTAAAAAGGGAAGCAAAGTAAATGGAACTATGCTGATTTCAGACTGTGTTTGGCTGGATACAAACATAATACAATTTTATTCTGTGCAGTTGCCTCCATTCAGCTGCTTATCCTTACGTATTTCAGTGGACTGCTTGAAACAGGCAATGAGGAACTCAGAAATCCTGTCAAGTCATCAGAAGTTTCTCTGTTACATCCAGGAGTTGTGCGCCTTCATCCCAAAGCGTGCGTGAAGAAATCTGCCCTGACACAAACTGCACCATATTAAGCTGAAATCCACACGGAGCTTTCAGCCAGCTATATGCAACCAGGGGGTTTGTATCCCATTGGATGAACGACAATAAATACGCCCTGAAGCTTTTAATGCATTCTTCTGCAAACAGTGAGCCTAAGACCCCAAGCTGCTGCTCTTCCAGGGACCTTCCCTGTAGTAGTTTTTCTAATAGCACTGAAGTGTCTACAACAACGGAGCTCAATTGTGCTAGATTCATAAATCTGGATAACAGGCTTTTTAAAGGTTGCATTAGAAGTAAAAAAACATCAACTAATATGCTACAATGAATCTTGTTGATAAATACCCCAAATTGCCTACCTTTTCCAACAGCAAGAACCTGGAGATTCTCAAGATGAGCAAAGAAGCCGTGTGCAACTGCCACGCGGATGGACAACCTCCCTATTAAGGCTACTTAAAGGGTATTTAAGGCTCAGCCTCTCCAGTTGTGTCCCTTCAGGTCAGTTACGTACTGACAACCATAATTGAGAGGCTTTATTTCAACTGCCTTCTTTCAGAATATAGAACAGAGAATATAAACTATTAAGCAAAATAGATAACGTCTGCCCATTCCATGCTGCAACCATTTCTTGGTATCTTTCAAAAGTTTAAACATACTGGGGAGATGACTGGCTCTTGTGTTTTCCAACTTACTTAATAGATGTTGAATTTACATCATATTCTTAAAGAAAATTCTAAGTCAAAAACCGAGTGGTGACCATGCTCATCCTTCCTTGGATGTATGTCTACTATTCACTCATTTTAAGACAATAACTTGAAAAATCAACAAGATTAATAACTGCTGCTTCCTTGGATTTTTTAAAAACTTGGGGGAAAGCTATGAAAACTACTGAAAAATTTTAGAAGTGCTGAAACTCACATCTGCTAACCCATCCTAATTTTTTTAACCCAAATATTATGGAAATGCAGGACAGAAAGGGATCATCTGTGCTCGAGGTGGCAGGAAGCACAGCAGTCACACACCTAAACACATTCCATTAAGCACTTTCAGCACTTTCCACTGCAGAAGGATCATCATTCTGTATATTCCATTTGAATGAATAGCTTTCTCCTTTAGTATCATTCTAGGAAGGATAACCTCAGAAACGCCTCTTCATGTATCTGCCCTTCACTAACACCACTCCTTCCAAGAAGGAAAACAAAAGACAGAATTCCGTACCTACACACTGGCTGAAGACATTAACATCAAAAGCACAGTAAATTTCCTCTCAAACTCACTTCTCAAATTGTCAGAACAATTCCTCCACCAACAACTTTTGTCATACATACATACACACATACCTTCAGACACCTTGTGATGTCAGTGCAAGAGTGCACTGTGCTTTTTCTCATTCCTTGTCAGGTGACATACAGCTCCATATGTGTAAAAAAGGCCATGTGCAAACTACAGCAACTAAACTTGCTCTCACTGAATCAGTATAGAAATTCACCAGGAGCAGCAAACCATTCCCATAGGAAGATGCACAGTGCTGCAGCACAGCAATCAGATCAGTAAATAAACACTCAGGGTACAACACAAGGCAGTATCCACCAATGTTAACATAATTCCAAGTAAATTGTTAATAACTGTTTACTGAAAATATCTGCATCACTCGGAACACTATAAATTGATCTAGAAGCTGCTTTATTTAACAGATAAGAACACCAGCCTACCCACACATCTCCAAATTTTGTACTTTTACAGCTTTTGAACAAAACATGAAAATGTTCCTCCATATATTCTTTATGCATCTCTGTAGTTATCTCTATGAATATGACACTGTTCATAGTAAATATCAAGGACAAAACATAACAAAAATATTCTTCTTTATATTTACAACTTTTAAACATTATGTAATACAAAAATCAAATGTCTCTTCCAGTAATATTTAAATTAACTAAGTCAATTAGAATCCCTTCAATATTTCTAAGCTTTAGTACTATATTTCCCTAATAGCCTAACCAGAAAACTAGCAGTATGTTCTTAGGAATTTCTAATGACAGCCATCACTGCAGCAAGGTGCATGCTGATTCTCCAGTTGTTCTGACAGGATCTAGTATTAAAGAAAGTTGTTATTCTTTGGTTCTGCCTACAGGAATCAAGTTGAACGAAACAAAAAGGAGACCACTTCTGTTTCTAAGGATCCTGCAATTTAAAAATGCAAGGAATTAAGATTGGTTTATCAGTAATTTCAGACCATAGCTCCTACTCAGTATCTGAACTAGGGGAGGGAAACAAGCAAAAACGAATGGGAGAAAGAAATATCAGTACATAAATGCATACTCAGTGTACGTTCCTAAAGACATTGCATTAGAAATGGAGCTAAAACAGGACTCCTGTTTTTTAAAGAAATAAACTTGTAATTTGGATCACAACAGGAATTTCATATCTGACTTTTCTACTCCGATAACTGATATAAAAATCCAGATGCACTGCAGAGAACACAGCTGAAATCTGCCTACAAAAGAAGAGCCCAAATTACTCCCCTGGCTGAAGAGCTGTCTGCTGTGCCTGAACTATAATGCACACAGCCTGAGCAAGCCAAGCCAGCATTCCTACAGAGACAGCGTGTGTTTATTACAGCAATGCTCTTAGACTGACCTCAGCCCCCCAGGTTCAATGTAGCTATCTGTATTAAAAAAAAACAACAAAATACATTAAAAAATCCAAACAAATGTAGGAGGACTTTCTATTCCCTTCTTTACAGTCCTCTTGCCAACTTTCATGAACAACTTACGTCATGAAAGGAATAAAGGCAGTGAAAGTATAGAAGGGTGAATACTACTATCAAACAAATTCAGTAGAGCACAAGACAACAATGATCTTGGGGAAAAAAAAATATTTTGGTACAAAAGCAAATCAAGGAAAACTGTACAGTATATTGATCCTAGCATAACCTTTTCCCTATGACTAGTGCTTTAATGTTACTGACAGAGAACCAGTGTAAACTTGTCAGATAAATTCTTTCCTCAGGTTTGGACTAAAAAACTGTGTGGAATTGCATCCAGCTGATGTCATTATTATAGGTCTGTAAAGAAGAATGAACAACAGTAAAAAAAAAAAAACAAGCAGAGAAGGAAATCACAAGCTGAAATGATTCTTATTTTTTAAGTCTTGACTTTAGAACAAGATTTTAATGGCTTAATTCATGGCAAGCTACCATACGATCCTCCAGCAAGAGGAAGGAAGCATGGAAGTCTACTTGTCCTTATTCAGTCTCAGAGAAAATACCAAAGCACTGGTTTTACTAAACCCTTGTGAGAAAGCCAAGTTTGAAGCTGCTGGGGACTTGTATCATTTCTAAATCATGTGGAGAGGGTGTGAAAGGAAACGTCACTTGAAAGTGGTATTTGGTATCAAGCATCAGCTGCGGTCCATCCTCCCGATTGTTTAGCATAGCCTGAAATGACAGCAGAAAGGGTAAGATAACAGCGTACTCCAATCAAATAAAAAACATTGCTTTTTCTCATTGCAAATTTTGCCTTCGTGTAATTTTAAGGAATTGAGTGCAGTCTCCCAGTGAAAAGCTGAACAGTGCAGTCATTACCTGACATACAGGTCAAGTATAAATACGTAGCTACAAATACTGTGCGTTTGAAATACCCTGTAACTTGAACATGAAAGAGAAGAGGTGCAGCTCTTACCTGGACTTTGCGAACAAACGACGGAGTCACTCTTTTCTCAAAATCATCTATCGGAGTGTATGAGTTGAGGATCTTAACTATCTGCTCAAATTACAACACACTGTTTTAGTATGTTACAAAAAGTGAAGAAAGCATTAAAATGCCACCTTCATTGGTATTTAATTGAACTTTATGTAAGAAATTTTACAATAAAGTGAGAATTTCAACCTGGAACCTAATTATTTCTTGCACACATGATCACTGCTGTGAGTCATTTCCAAATCTGTCAGCAGGATCAAGGAGATGCGGAACTGATAAAAGAAAACAACAAAAATGCCTCTAACAAAGCAAAAAGAGATAATCATTGTGAGATGAAGTGAAATAGAACAAGGCAGACAAGTATTCACCACAGAAGCAGCGAAAGCATTAACAGTTGGAAATAAGGAGTTAAAAAAATCGAACATAACAAGGGGTGATGGAGAAAGCTGACAAATGTTGTTTTTATCAAATGAAAGGCCAATAGCTCTTTGCAGCAAGTTATGTTAGCAAGGTTGGTGCCAGAATAAAACAAATGGTTCATTACCTGCACAGTGGAAAGCGATGTGCAGTGTTCACATATTTCTTTGGCATCATCATCAGTGATCTTTTTGACCTGAAGGAGCCAGGCTGCTTGAGACAGAGGCTCTAAAGTTTCTTTGGCATTGCTGCTTTGAAGATTCTTGTCTTTAAGCCATTCTTCCAAATAGCTGATATTGCATCTAGGTTATACCACGAACAGACAACAGAAATGTCAGGTTCCTTCGGTCAAACAAACTACACTGAAGTCTTCTACAGAAGCAATGTTCCTCCAATTCAATGTTCACATTCATACAGTTTAAGTAATAAAAACCACCATTCCTGTACATCATAAATATCAAACAATTAATAGTCTGCTGATTTTTAAGTTTAATCTCTTCTATACTTTAATCCTTTTAATTTATTCACTTTATATATTAAAGGTCAACCAACAGAAAGCAAGTTACTAGCTTAGCTGTTACAGAAGAATCAGAATACCAATATCTGCTAGCACTGGCAACTATATCACAGCACTGTATATGTTAAAAACATTAACTTACAGCTAAGCTTATATAGGACATTAGAATAATCTTTACACATTACTAATCAGACTAAATTCTAGAAGTTACAGCAGCTTTCTTTTAGTAATATTCTGAAATGGGTCAACATTTGACTGATTTTCTTTCACCTTAGCCAGCAGACTGTCTAATGGAGAAGGAATGAACTATGTGTATTTTGCAAGAACTGTTTGGAACTGTTTGAAGGCTCTTCAAGATTATAAGATGGATGACGTCTGACCTGAACCCTCAAATGGCTCTGTCTCAGTGCTTTCTTTTCTCATGACAGAGCACAAACAGTGCAAGTTTGCTTCTGTCTGTCTGCCAGACAGGGGATGCTGTACCTGCTTACTCTACTAAGAATACTAGTCATCATCATGAGCCAACAAGCATCGGAAGAATGCTAAACACTGGACTGACTTCGAGCTCTCTACTGATATTTTCTCCATTAGTGTTTCCCTGCTGTAGTATGCTAAGCACAGAAAGCTTAGCTGGTAAGGCAAAGATGTATTTTTTCCAAAACAGTGAAAAACAGTTGGCTGCTTCCAACAGAATGGTCACAGAACATCCAGTGACACAGAGATAAAGGACTAGGTTACAAAAAAATGTTAAACATTCATTCTGAAGCAACCACTTGCTGAAAGCTTCCTGGCTTTACCTTATCTGCATTCCTTTCCTACAAGAGCACATGTCCTTGCGGAGGAGGAGACTATTGAGGGTGATCGCTCCAATGAGAAAGAAAAGCTGCTTCACCGCCTGCTTGAGAAGCTCAGAGTCCAGGCCATTCTGGCACATCGTACTATAAAAGTAGCTGAGTTGCTGCAGAATAGATGTCATTGTGTAGGTATCCGTGTCATCAATGCTAGAGGAACGTTTACGGAACCCTGTAGGTTTCAAGCCAGAAATTCCCTGGAGACTTTCGTATTCCAGCATACCTGGTACTGAAAGACAACAGAAAATAATTGCAAGATTATAGGAGTCATTCCTATAGCTCCTTCCAGTTACATTAACTTAATTCTTGAACAAAACATAATTTCATGATATTTTAAAATTTAAATACTATTATATAGATAGAATACCCAACAAGGGCTTCTGAATCACACACATTTTTAAGAAAATAACTTATATTTTTATAGAATTTTGGTCTTTTTGAAAGTATTATCCTACACAAGGAAAGCGTAGAGAGGAGAAAGCCCTTCAAGGATATAACATTCACATTTAAGTGTGCAGAAACATGCAGGCAGCTACTCGTGTAAATCAACAGGAGGAAGAAGTCAGTTCCATCCTTTGCCTCCATGCATAGGCTTTACACAAGTTCTTCATAAGCTACATTTATCTTCAATTGGACTTCTGCTGTCTTACCGATCATGTGCTGAATGTTATTCTCCATTACAAGAATGAATTGGTGATAGATCCGAATGGCCAAATCACTGAGAACTTGTCTGTACTCCGAGAGATCAAAATGCTTCAGGCAGTTCTTATTCTGACGAGGGGTATTGTATTTCATAAATTCCTATATTACAGTGTAAAAACAAATATTAGAAATCACATAAATATTATTCTTGTAAACTGGTATTATGTACTAATGTATATATTAAATTATACACTCTATCTCTGGCCAAACAGTCTCAGAATGAGTCAGAGCATCTGCTAACTTCAATGGATGCTCCTAATTCTGAGCTTCCTTTACTTGTTTACCAGTTAATGTTTAAAATTACCCTGTTCTAAAAGATTACTAAACCCAAAAGAGAGGCTTGCACATATTCCAGTGGTCTTTGGAGCAATTCCTAGATTACTTAAACAGAAAACTTTTTTTTTTTTTTTTTTTTTTTTTAATCAAATAGTTTACAACTCTATTTTCAATATCTATTATACTGACTTTTCATCAGGAGAATTCTGCTTTCAAAAATACAGACTGGATGCTAATTTATGTGAAGTCTTAAGTGTTCATTTCAAATACAGGTTAACACTTGAAAGTACTGGATTCACACTTCTCCCTCCTGTCAGTGTTAAATTACAAAAGACTGTTATTTATTACATTTAAATACATTTCTCACTGTGCATTACATGTTATCAATGGAACCACGAGGGGGAGTGCTGCTGTTTAGATTGTGCACAGTTACTGTAATTCCAAGTTCTACTTGTTTTAATCCTGAGGAGTGCATTCTTACTTATTCAATTTCATTCAGCCTATATAAGTTAACAAAACATATTAATAAATTATCATATAGTAAGAGTTTGCAATTTAAGAGTCTTGGATTCCAAGATGAAACCAGCTTAAACAAGCAAATGCAGCTCAGATTAAGCTCGTGTACAAGAATTCAAATTACTTAACTGTTATCATGTTATGTCTTCAACTAACCTCAGCACTTTCATGTTCTGATTTCACTTTATCAGTTACTTCTATACTGACTTCTTATATGTGTAAAACATGTCACCAATGCAAAGCAATACACATCCTGAAGGAACAGCGTTGAGTTGGCAAATAATTATCTACTGACTATCTCTGTCCATTTTACTTACTGAAGTCTCACAAAGGTAAAGCAAAGAAATTATTTGATGAAATCATTCCTACCTCTTCCCCACTGTATTGCTTCAAGCAGTTAAGAAAATAGTATGTATTGGAAAGCCAAAAAGACAACATCTCAAAATCTTCTGAATTTTCCTGAAAAAGACAAAGCAATCTTACTATGGCATTGTCATGAAGTTAATTTCATTTCAAAACTGAAGCTAAAGATCACTAGATCGAGCTAAAGATCACAGAATTAACAATACCACCACCTATCTACAGAAGAAACACAGCACCTGAAACATGCCAGCTATACAAATCATTCTGGGATTTTTTCAGGTGAGTGAATGTATAGCAAAGACCCCTCTTTTACTCATTAAACGCAGTTCAAGTCTATGTAAGGGACAGGCTAAAGACATCAGTCTGACCCGGTGTTACACATTTCTATCTGTAGCACCGCAGTGCATTGGAGGCCTTCCTGCCAAAGCACGAACAATGTCCACACAGAAATGAAACTGAACTATTTGTAAGCACAGTTCTAACTTTGCTTTAGTATGCCTTCTTTTTGTTAGATATACACGCACAAGCTTTTCTTACGGGTAAAATGTCGTATAAATTTGTGGATAAAATACAAGCATTTTCTACACAACAAATGCAACTGCTTAAAGCGCGGTGCATTCCTACCAAGTGCAGTTGATGTCTTATTGCATCACAAATATACAAAGCATTCACATATCTGAATTTGGATAAAGATGTTAGCATATTCAGCACAAGAAACCTTACCTGTAGGCTTCATAAGGATCCCACTAATAACACCAAAAAGATCGTAACTAATAATAATAATTATTTGTTATAGGAATACTAGCAGATGCAAGTATCAGTATTTCCCAGGTACTATGCATGCATCTTATAAACTTTACATGAAAATCATAAAGTAAAGTACAGCCAAATATAATTCCTACCTTAACAGCCTGTTTTATACCATCAATGGTTACATTTATGAAAGATTTCAGCATGTCAGCATCATTCAGATAATCTGCATACCTCACACACATGAATAGGATGTGAGCTGGAAGGCCAGGTATCATATTGACAACAACTCCACGTGGCTTTAAATCTGCATAAAGGAGAGTCATCAGGTTCATTATATAAAAATACAGAGCTTTAATGCATCATTCTGAAAAAGACAAGCACCTTTAGGTTCATTTCTTCAGCAATGAGCCACTTGATAATTGTTACAGTGATGAATTGCTCCTTACTGAAAACTTGTATAATAGTATTGCTTTGCTCATGTGAAAGCATTAATTAAGCATTAATTAACTCCAGAAAATAAGGAGAGCATCGCAGCAAATTCTGGGCTATAGCATGGGCTATGGGAGATAGCATAGCTTCAAAAATACACTGGCCTGTATTTATACACTGGCCTGCTATTTGTAGTAAGGCCCACAATTTCCTGGCACTGCGTGAAGACACACCTGCCTTCACAAATAAGGTGACATTCAAATGTTGAAGTAAGGCTGAAGTAGGTGAGGAGGAAAGGAAGAAGTTACTTCCAAGTAGTAGTTAATAAGAGTATTGATGTGCATGGAGAAATTGTTGGAGTTCCCACTAATGGCAAGCTAATGCAAGACTGGCATTGTGAAGCGACTCGGAGGAAGAGCAAAATTCCCTTACAAGGGGAACTCAAAAGTACAGTTCTCATCAGTGAATGAAATTATAAGCAGAGGATAGATAAGATTAAGACACCACACATGGACAGACACGCAGTGACTTACAGTCTTTGTAGATGACTAGGAAGAAAGTAAACTGAAGTTCCAAGAGCGCTCCTGAGACTTACAGCTTTATCAGTGAACAAAGAGTAAGGAAAACATTAGAGTCAGAATTATGTAGAGTCAGAGATAAATCACTTTGTATTTGAAATGATTGTCAGTAGGAAAAAAAGCAACGTAGCATCTCCAAGTTGTGCTGGTGGGAAGAGAGTGAGATAAAGCCAACTTTGAACAAAAATGAAATATGGCATCTTGTAGTTTTCGCTGCAGTGTTGTGCTCTATGCTGAATATCACTGAAGACCAATAAAATTCCAAATGTTACTAAAATACCGAGGATCAGATTTTGAACAATCCTTTCTTCATCCTCTCTTTTGTACTCCATCATTCCAATGTACTCTTTGGACAAAGCTGACACAGAAACTTCATTGCCTGTCAAACATAAAGCAGTATGAACAGCAGGTAAATTGCTAAGTCATCATTTGTGTTAGAACAAACTATTGGAGAAAAACAGTTCCTCTATGATAAAGAGTACAGAGCCCGTTCACATGGATGTTGTTAAATTACAGTTCCAAACATTGAGTTAAATAACATTCATATTACTTATGTGAATAGTTTCAATGGATTCAGTGGAATTACTTACATTAAACAAGGGAAACAAACAGCAGTGGCACACCTCTGCCTTAGTCACTTCTGCATCCTTCTGAAGTGTATTCTATGGTAAAGAACTACTTGCTGCCTAACAACTTTGTACAAATTTACTTCCTATCAGTAACCATCTGCCACCTGAATGCCAATGGGAGGATATACTCATCTGCAAAGCTAACATCCTGTTGGCTGAGAGACAGTTTGTGTGAGGGTGTGTATTAACTGTTGCTGACGGAGTCTGATGCCTCTGAATGAAACTTTATCATATGGTCTAGGTCCCACGTATGCCCATTATTTAGCTGGAAAAAAACCACAGGTTTTTATAAAATTTCTGTTGATGGCTTCCTGAGGTTTTGTGTCTCAAACCCTTCAAAGCCTACTTTTTTTTGTTTTTGTAAAGCTACTTTCAGTGAAACACAGACTGAACATTCAAAGTTATGAGAAAAGGTGATATAACAACATCTTACCTTTTTCAATAGTCTTGGTAAGAGTTTTGATCTGATCCTCCAATTTCTTTATTATTCTATCTTTCATGTCTAGTTCTTCTTCAAGGTCCTATAATAATCCAAATTGGTGAGTTCAGAGCAATGGAAATAAAGAAATCCCTTCTAGTGCTACATGATACTGTCACAAAAAGAGCATTACAACATATTCTACATTGTGCCAAAGAAACACGAAACCTTTGTACCTTTCTCATCCCCCAACAAACTGAGAAAACATCCCGCCCATACCTAAAATCATGATTTCTTTCTTTTTATCCTATATTTCAGTACAGTTTCTTAACGAGGATTTCATTTTCTCACCATGTTCTCCACAGTAAGCCGAGTTGTTTCTTGCTTCATCTTGCTTTTTACTTCAGCCTGGATTTCATCTTGCTTCAAACCATTGCTCAGCCCCTCCATTTCTTGGGTTATGACATTCAACCTTCCTTTTTCTTTTACGTCCATTTCATTCTGGATCTCATTTGTTCTAAAAACAGACAGGAAGCGTTGTCTTATACTCTTCCTCTGTTAAAGCACAATCACATCATGCTTACCTGTTACAGCTGTTAGCTGTACTCTGTTACAGGGTGAATCATACGTTGGATGTAGAACTTCAACTGTGAGTTTGTTACTCCCAGCCCATGGCACTTCTTACAGTATGAGGGAGAGGAGAGGAGGAAGAGGAGGAGAGGAGGAAGAGGAGAAGGAAGCCATTTACCGTCTTAGTGTTCTGTCCCCTTCTGGCTCATGATGCAGCCGGTTAGACATCTCTTTAGCAATAAAATGCAAAACGAAAGAAAAACAAGATTGTATTTGCTTACTGTTCTGTATTAGTATTTAGTAAAACTTTTTCTTAAGCTCGTAGTTTTATTTAACAAAATTGAATGATGCCATATAACGTATCAGAAAATGTTCTGATTACGCCACACAGAAGATTTTATGTGCTAGGGAATTCTGATACCATCCACTTTTTGCAGCTGGCAGTAAAACTACTTGCAAACTAAAAAAAGTTGCCTCAGAGGACACTACAGTTAGAGAGATACAGAATTCTCAGCAACTGATGTTTTCCTCAACAGGGAAGAACTCTGAAACAAGCAAATTAGCAGGAAGTTTTCCTTCTGTCTCCAACTCTGATTTTTTCACTCCTTGAATCCATTTCATGGATTACAACTTAAGTTCCAGTACATCTTTTCTTTTTGTGACTGCTTCCAAAGGGCGTACTCCATTACACGTATTCTTAGCACAGCCCTACTCAACATACTTGTAGACATCTAAACTGCAGAACTGAATGACCTAAAAAAAGTTCAAAAGCAGAACAGAGAATTGTACACATTTACATGTATTTTTCTTAACTAGCAGAGCTATTCTCTACACAATACTTTTTTTCTTCATGATGCTTCTTACATTTTACTGGCAACAAAGCACGTAAACAGGCAAAGAAGTAACACTATTTCAGTTGTTATAAGTTCATGTCTATGGAATTCATAACTCAATCATAATTCATTCTCAACTGTAGGACTGTGGACCACAGTGGCACCTTACAATGGCACTTTACCTTTCAACTTTGCAGTCTGCTCTTGAAGACGATTTTCAAGGTCTAATTTTTGGTTCTCAAGCTCAGAAACTTGCTGTTTAAGATCTGGGATCACCTTCCAGAGGAAAAAAGGACATTTGTGCATCTCAGCACGTTTAGTTTGAAACATCTCCAATAATACCTATGAGATCAGAAGACCTTCAACTGCAAGTAGTTAAAAGACAGGCAGACACTGAGGGAGTGCTACTTGCACAACTTGTGTAACTTTTCCAGAGACATTTGCTGCTGGGCTATTCTTAAAACTGAAATAGTGAGCTAACTAAATGTTTGAACTGACCCAATACTGCCATTTTTACATTCTGCAGTTAAAAGGGAATTACACAATTAATTTTCCTAGCTCCAATTTCCCTAGTTTTTCCTTAACTTTGGGGGAATAAAACAAAAACACACACTTATACATTATAAAATCATCTTGTAAAAATAATATCACGCTTTTCCTTGTGTTTTCAAGTTCAGTAATTTTTTTCTGAAAATATTTCTATAGCTATACTTAACAGGAAAATAACATGGTATGTACAATCTTCTGGAATAACAGCACTTCCTTGAGTCAGGTTTTACACAACACTAATAATCATCTTGACTTTTAAGCCTTGCCTGTGATTTATTAGCAACTTTACGTGGTTAGCTGCCCTCTGGTGGAGAGCACCGCTAAGTTACACAGACCTATCACCTCTTACATCCCCCAGGCATGTTTTTTCACTGACAATCAAATCATAGAACTCTTCAACCTGAGAGAAAAGAGAGGCTTCAGACCAGAAGATGCTAATTTCTACCCTTTGACCACAAGGGGAGAAGAGCATACCTAAACCCTGAATCAGCTCCTCGTCGTGGCTTGGCCTCAGACTGAAGTCAAGCAACCACAGAGCTGCCAACTCACCACCACCACCACCCTCCTCCTACCACAATGCAAAAAAGGAGAGAAAGGAGAGAATAGGAAGAGCACAAGTGAGAAAGCTTGTGGAAAGATAAAATTTATTTAATAGATGAAGGGAAAAAACAAGCCAAAACCAGCAAGCAGAGCAAAGCCAGTTACTCACCCTAAACACACAGTCATACCAGTACTCAAACAAGAGCCACTTTGGCAGCAAAACAGACTTTGTTTCTTCTTCCCCTACTTTAGTTCTTATAGCTGAGCAAGGCATTACTTGGGAAAAAGTTGGTGTGGATGTGCAACCTCAGATGGCCACATCTGATTGAGCCTTGCAAAGTCAAGACATGACGCTGAGTTTTTGAGGGCTTTGTGCCACTGACAGTTTTGGATCGCACTGCCAAGTACCTGAAACAATCTTTGCTTGACTACATCTTGATCTTACCAGGTTTTCTGAAGTTAGCCTGCTAACTTCAAGCCGAATTCCATCATTTATGTCATTTTCCTCTCGAAATAGTTTTTGTAGGTGATTAATATCTTGGCTAAGATGTTCAACTTTCAAGTTCAAACCTTCAATCTCCTTTTCATAGTTTTCCTTCTGAGATTGGAAGTGACTTTCCAACACTCTTTTAAAAACAAAAGGAAAAATGAAAAATTACAGATGCAATATGATGTAAGTGCATTAGATCACGTTTAATACAGATGAAAAAAGCACTGTGCTCAACATACAGATATTCCATTACATCACAGAGGAATTAGAGGAGATGGAGGTCATGCATACTGTCTTTGAGGAAATATTTCCCAGACACATACAATATTTATCTCATTGATTAGATTGAGCTACTGAGACAATCATAAAAGATAACGTTTGTTAGGCAGATGTTCAGTATCACACTGTCAAGTTACTCATTGATTGTTCTGTTTATCTTCTAGATCACAGCCTGGAGTTACGAAAACATAGACACTGACTAACCTTGTAGCTTTTTTCAAGCCTTCATAAGCAAACCACAATTCTCCATCTTCATTTAAGTGTTCCAAATCCTCTGTAGACAGCCTAAAACACAAGGCAGTGTCAATAGCAGGCAGGTGAACAAAATGCATTTCTAAATTATCTTTTTTTTTTTTTTTTAAAAGGAGAACTCATTAAATTACCTGCTTCTGACATCTTCAAAATCGTAGCTTTCAAGAAGCTGTTTTGTAACTTCTGACATCTTTTCTGAGGAAAAAAAAATAATAAATATATATATACATATATATATTTATATAGATAGATAGATAGATATATGACTAAATAAATAAATAATGATCCCAATAACTTTCTCCTGACATTTCAAATCACTTGTAATTATAAAAATCAAACCAACCTCTTCCTGAATCTGTGAGGTTCTTCCCTGTTACTCAGTGCTTATTTACCAGCAGAATACAAGAAGGGACATGGCTGTACTTTGGAACACGGGAGCAGCACTATTTAGGTACACTAGCAACATAGCTGGTTTATTTGTACATTGATGTTTGTTGTTTTTTAAACATATCACACTTTCATTGCCAAGTTACTTCTTTCTGTTTCAAATCTAGACCACTGCTACAGTTACACAGATGATTTGTCACCTAATGCTGGCTTACCACACTAAATGATCCAGGTTTGCCATGTAAGATGCATTCTCAGTATTGCACCAAGTGCACAGCAGTAGTGCTCAGACCAGGTACCCTTCATCAAAGGGACCCCAGCTCAGCACATTATTGATGAGACCGGAGGCCAAAGACAGGCTGAATGAAGGCCAGATGATGTATTCTTTCCATATTTCTGAGACTTTATGAGATATTAAGTTCCATGTGAAGTTCAGACCTCCAGTATTGATTTTTAAACACAGTATTTGAAATCAGCGATTCTTAAAAAGGATAATACCACAGATCTGGTATTCAGCAACTGCTTCACAAAAAATCACTTGTTTTTTGCTTTGCACCTTGCAAACAAAGCTCTGAACAGAATGATATCACTATAGGATGAGAAAGATACCTGGTTTTTTGGTCAAAGCTAGCCAGTATTTTTTAAAAACCCATCAACTTAAACCAGCCAGTTTACACTGTGCTTGGTAGATTCTCTGAATTACCTAGCATGTAGCTTACCCCTCATCTCTCTCTTCTGTGATTGGGCCTGTTTTTCAACATCCAGTTTTTGCGTCTGCAGCAGTTCAATTTCCTTTTGCAACTCAGGTATTTTCTGAATCAGACAGAAAGTGAATGAGAAGGGCTAAGTAACAGTTAAATCATAAAGAAAACTATTAATAACAACAAGATCATGAGCCAGAGGACTTTAAATGTCTTCAGAAGTGTCTGGTTTTTTAGACATCACTGCTAAACAATAATTTGATGCAGTGAAAAATCATGTATTTGCGTCATGGACATGACTCACAGGAAAAAATGTGACTTTACACAAAAACAGTATTTTCACAGCCAGACTATAAACTATATTTATGAGAAACAAACTAAAGAAATTAATGCCTTTGGGGAAAAAGAAGAAAAACAAAAAAGGTCCACACACACAAACATTCAGGCGCAATCAGTTGTGTCCTTGAAATTTTTATGTGAACAGTAACTTATATTGAGAAGTACATAAAAAGGATGCAGTATGGTGCTGGATCAAATACAACTTATTAGCTACAATTTCTTCAAAATTGAGGAAAAAAAAAGAAAGAAAATAATCTATAAATAAAACATCTCCATCGCCTACTTGCTTTATCCAGGACAGACTCCAAAATGAAGTGAGTCATGCTTTACCTGCACTTGTTTTGTAAGTTGTCCTACTTCTATTTTCAGGTCATCCTGAATGGCAATCTCTTGCTGCATTTGTTGCTGTAGCTGTGTTTTTTCTTCTCTGAGAACCTTTATTTCTCCCTTGAGCGATTCAATTTCCTTTTCATAGTCTTGTTTCTGACTTTGGAAATTTTTCTCAAGTATCCTAAATGAGACAATGAGGCATTTGGAAGAAATAGAGTGGACTTTGTTTTTCTTTTAACTTGAAGGATGTGCCTCAGCAAAGGACACTCAAAGGAACCGCGACTGCTTGAAAATGCTAGGCTGGGTCATCAGAACCAACCTACAAAATGGATGACAGTGGGATGTGGACGTCCCTGGATTTCTCTACGTTCTATTCAGATTTTTGGACTGAATTCAAGGCAGATGGAACATTCCACTTAAAGGCTAATTCTCTAACTCTTTGAGAGTCCACCCACTTGAGCAGCTCTCTGCTATGTTTATGTCCATGTTAAGCACTGAATAAAGACAGAGCAGAAATCCCTATTATTTTCTACTGGCCCCAGCTGGAATGGACTGGCTTCCAATGTAATAGAGCCAGTGAGAAATGCAGGAAAACTAATAAAAAAGTTTGAAGTCAAACTGAAATCAGATGGAACTGAAGTCCCATACAGCTTCCAATCCTCACTAACACTGATTTGTTACACTCTTCAAATTTCTGAGGATGGCATTTATTTGGTACCTAAGGTTCTCTGTCTCATAAAAAGTTAAACATTTGATCTGATACTGCATATCTGGCATACTGCAAACCATCAGACACACGTAGCTAAACAGCATGATTGTTAACACTCCAAAATAACATTCCAAAGGGAAAAAATGGTTTCTCCTCTATATTTTTTATTCTAAAACACTTAGACGCTGCCTTTCCTTCAAGCTGAATCTAGTATGGTCATCAGCTGCTTTTCTGACCCTGACTGAATACTGAAAATGTATCAGTTCTCAATGACACAAATAAAGCATGAAGAGTCTCAAGCCTTCAATATATTTTCCTGCATCTGACTGACCTGCAAGCATGCACTCATCTTCAACGGTACATAAAGTATGTAAGAACGAGCATCACTGTTCAAGAACACTGATAGACTCATAAATGATGAGTGCATAAATCATAATTACAGCAGGAAAAAGAAAAGCAGAGAAAGAGGAAAAGAAAAAAAAAAAAATGTTGCTTCAAACGAATGAAATTCTGCTTCCGTACATTCTCTGACTTTCTTCTTTTCGTACATCATCGAAAAGTTGCTTCGTGAGGTCATCCATTTTCTCTGTCAAAAAACATTGTGATATTTCAAAAGAACTTCACGCAGTGATGAGCATTACTTAAAAAAGCATTATCACAATGAGAAGTTTTAGTTTTAATCGCAATTTGTAAGGTGAAACTGTCTAAAATGTCAAGAATACCCCAATAAACTTAGTAAGTAATGCTACAGAACAAAACGCTTCTGAAGCACCAAAATGTGACTGCTCTGAAGTACAGCTGACTTCACATACTGCTTGTTTCCCATGAAGCTGGATTCTTAAAAACAGCTAATTAAAGGAAGACAAAGTGCAGCCCCTGAGACAGGAAAAACAGATAACAGCAAAGCTTTTGTTACTAAAATAACAGATTTAATTTATGACATTAACAACACTTACACTAAACATTTTCAACTCATTTCATGGAAGAGATGCTTAGCTGCAACTTTCAATTTACTGTAAATTAAGTACTTACATTGTTTTTTATTAGACCAAAACTCATTTTAATTTGCTGACAACCTGATTGTATGACTTGCCCTCATTTCTTTGAGATTCCTTTTAATTATTGTACCTTTCATTTCCTCTGTTTTCTCTTGCAGCTTTACTTCTAAAGTCTCCTTCTGTTCTCGTAACTCTTTAATCTGACTCTCAAGTTTCAATATTTTCTGTACACACAAAAAGCAAGCAAAACACAGAAGTTAAGAATGAAAGAAATAGGTCACAAGTTCTCACATTTAGGACAAGAACATACAGACTCCCTCCTTCTACATCACTCCCTGCAAAGTGAATTCACTCGGTAACTCTCACAGTCATGCATTTGGTAAATCCAGCAAATCAAAAACAGAACTACAATACAAGCACCACACAAAGGTAGGGAAAATTTACCTGTTCACTGTCCTCTTTATATTTTTTCCCTTTCTCCTCGTAAGTTCTCTTTTGAGCAGCTAACTTTTCAAGCTCTGATTCAAGTTTCTGAATTGTATCCAAGTCATTCATGTGAGTTGAAGCCAGGTTAGTCAATCGTTCCAGCAAGCCATGATTTTCTTTGCTCTACAACAAGCAAGACAGGTTAAAATAAAACAGGAAATGTACACTGAGACTGTTTAATAGCATTCTGTCTTTACGTATTCCCCTCAAAAATTACTGTGGAAAAAAAAAAAAACACAAAAAAACCCCAGCACTATAATTCTATCAGCCAAACTGTGCTTTTTGTGTAGAATTCTTCAGGGGCCATGAGAACCAATTTCAAGCACGTGAGCAATATAATCAGTGCTTTGCTTCTGCCCAGTTACAAAGGAAGCACCTGACCTATTTCTGCTCACCATTCCAGGTTCGTCATGGTTATTTCCATCAGAGATTGTTTCCATCAGTGAGATTAAAGCTACCATCTTAAAGGTAACTGGTATAGCTCTTACAAATAAGCTATGAAAGAAACTCAAGACAGAACTCCCCAAAGTCACGTTGAACTAGAGCAGTATGCAACACACTTCATTCTAATACAAATAACCTCATACAGAGATTGGACATTTGTTATGAAACATTAAAGAAGGTTAACTCTTCTCATTAGCACAGCTAACCCAAAATCTCAGTAACGCGTGCCTCAAAAATACAAGGAAATCCCAGAAAGATTTGGATATAGGAAGAATACAGGTTACCAAGGATTATATCCTTCATATAAACTGTCTTGCCAAATAAACTATTGATACTGTAATTCACATAAGCCCGCAGTCAACACGAGAGCTCAGAATAAAACTGATACAATATTTATTGTAAAATTAGTACAAATCATGAAGTGACTGACGACCCTCACCTGTTCTTCTATCTTCTTCTGCAGCCGCTGAACTCTGTACGAAAGCTGGATGTTCAGCACAAACCGCCGGATGTTCTGAAACCTGCGCCTGGCGAGCCACGCACGGGCGTATTTCTGAAGGATCACAGCCTTGTGTTCTTCAAGCATCTTTGGAAGAAAGCAGGAACATCTGCCTGTAACTATCTGTGGCTCAACTGACATCAGTTATCCATGAAGCTATCCGCATCTCCGTGCTCTCAGAAGTACCAACATAGCAAGGTATTCAGACTGTACGCATACCTGAACAACTGCACATCACACTAAGTGATCTGCATCAAGTACGAATCAGACAGTTTAACAGCTAGGAGATTTAGAACTGAGCTACTGCGTGTCAGTGTTATTACAATACACGTACAGAAATAAGTAGAAGAATAACACATGCAAGGAAAAGTAACAGGCATCACTGCCTTTGTCTCCATTTTTCTTGTGGAGTAATTGCCGTTTCCAGTTACTGAAATTGAGTTTTGCAATAGTTGTACCTTCCGGTATTTCTTCCTTGCTAGAAATCCTCTGGTATAAGCCTGGATTGTTACAGCAGCCACCTGGATGAGCTGGCAAAGCTTACGGACGAGGTAACCTCGGCAGTATTTCTGAATAATTATAGCTGCCCATGTTTGCTTCAGAGCTTGTGCAGTTATGGCTTGCCTTAATTCAAAAGACAAAAATGTTTACTTAGGCCAGATGAGATGTTTTATGCTTATTTCTCTCAGTCAGACAAATCACACACACGAAAACAGTTGGGTTGACAATGAACACCACGTAGGACTACTTCCTTTTAGCAAAACACAGAGGCATCAATCTTACTTACGGAAACTAGTGGAACTAGTCTAGAATAACAAAAGTGAAGCCGTGCCAAGGAGGGGGAGCAACTCACAACCGTTCCTACCTTTTCTCACTAGCCATTATTCTCACGCTGCCCTCCTGAACGTTTCAAAGCCTAGATACAGCTATCTTTCTCCTCCGCCTGCTCTGTGGATGACTGCTACCGTTTCCTGGCTGGATGGAAAAGGCCTCTCAGGAGTCTGAGAGACATCTGGAGTCCGCCATAATACTTTCTTCAAACCAGCCAAACAAATGAACATTTTCAAGATAATTATAATCAAGAGAAAAAAAAAAAAAAAAAGCCCACAATTTGGACAAGCTATTTTTTACATAAAAACCACACTTCCCAATTCACGCTGGGCACTTTTGCTAAGTTTGACTTTCCGGACCCCTTCAGCAGCGCCCGAACAACAAGTGAACCCATCAGGCAGAAGCGCAGTACCGCACGGCGCGCTGCCCACGGCAGTACTGCTGGATGGTGACGGCCGCCTGCTTCATGCGCAGGAACCTGCGGCGCTGCAGCCAGCCCCGAACGCTCTTCTGGATCACGATGCAGGCGTGTCTCAGTTTGTCTGAGCGCAGTTTCTCTAAGTAAGCAACTTGTCCTGCTCTGAAGAAAATTTTCGTTCTCCCAAACTGATACTGGTTAGGATCCTGAAAAATAACACAGCAGATTTACTGCGTTTTTATTTTTCTAGGCAAGACACTCTGTTCCTTTTATGAAGCGTCACTTTAGCCAACCCATTCTGAAATGACACCATCTTGTCAAATAAGCATATCTTCTCTGTTTTCACTATAGACAGGCTATGTGGCAAGGGGAGAAATCCAATACACAGGAAAGAAACAGAATACAAAATATCTAAATGTCCAAGCTCAGACTCCAATGGCCTCAGATTAAAAGGAGGATCATGGATTTATCACCATGAAAGCAACATCCTTTGACTGAATGCAGTTCCTTGAGCTCAACACTACCCTATAGCACACGTTTAGTCTTGAATCGGTGAACTATGAGAGCAAAAACTCACAGAAGAAATAACTTTTAAAGTCAGGCTCTCTGACAAGTGAGCACACAAAGCACACAGAGGTTAAATCATCTGCCTCTGAACACATCATGACTCAGCATCACAACAAAAGGTTACTGACTTACAAGCCTGTGTTTGACAAACTAAACCAGGAAAGACAGCAATAAGGGAAACGTTATCTTTCCTACTTCAGGAGCAGGATACTACTCTTGGGAAAAGGGCCTTTTCATTAATAACATGGTATATGACACACAATGGATCAGTGCACATGTGTCAGTGCAATGGATCAGTGCAGTGTGCACCAACCTGGATAAGCCGCTGCAGAACAATCTTGCAGATCTGTTTCTTATCATTGAAAGAGAGCTCCTGCTGTGCCATAAGGATGCTGTAGCGGCTGAAAAACTCAATGTAAGTCCATCTGAAAAATTGAAAGTAAGCAAATGCAATTCTTTAAAAAATGAAATACATTTTTTTGAGATATGGAGACCTGCTGTCAATCCCTACCTGGACGGATAGCTCTGTGCACTAATTCGAATGGTTTCCAAAACACCACATGCTCGCAGCTGCTGAGCCACCCTTTTTGAGTCAAACCTAAAAAAGCAGAGTTATACGTTATATTCGTGCTAGGCTTGGCACACTGTAATAACTGTAACAATTCTACTAACTGGATTTCTATTTCTGCTCATAGGACAAAGGGCAGAAACATACACAGAAAAATAAATTTCCTCAGCAGTCTATTGGGAAGTAACCCTCTCTAGGTACCCATCAGCACACCAATTATAAATAAGATTGGTGTATATAGATCTTGGTTCAAGATTGACAACAAAAGGCATGGAAAGAGCATTTCCAACTCTGGACCAAGGTGCACAAAGCACTGTGCTACAGAATCAATCCATTATCATCAAAGAGATTTCCGTGACTCACAGTTAGTGGCACTGTTCTTTCCATGCTTTTTTAGTCTAATTCAGACATAGCTTTATATTATCCAAGCTATTTTCCATCTTATTGCTATTACACAAAACAATCAGGTTTCAGTACAAGGACAGTGAAACTGTGACATGCATCAGGTATTTTTCACAGAGAGATTTTGTCCAATTCCATGAAAATGTGCTTATCTTACTAAAAATTAATTTAGAAACACACAAACTTGGTCTCTTCCTTCCTGCTCAGATATGTAGAATATACATAGCAAGTATTTCACTTGTCAGCACGTTACATTCCAACTAAAAGTTGTACCCCTGAAACAAGAGAGCTAGTTTGTGTTCGCCCACAGAAACCAACAGCTGCAGCAAGGTCAGCTCCCACTTACAGTTAGTGGTTATCAGGTTGAACACAGGAGTTATGCAAACACAGCTATCTAGCATGCAAGACTGTATTATAACATTAAAGTAAAATAAACGTGTGTGAAAAGGCCAAAGTTACGTTCGGTGCTGCTCAGACCTTCTCTGACTTATAAATATTTCTGCGGACAAAAGGGAAACTCAAAAAATCGCAGTGGCTGTTACTCTCCAAATCTGTTACTCTCCTATCTTGAAAGGCAAAATACATTCTCTACACGAAGCTGCTCAACACCAGGTAGCTAATGTGAAACACAGAAGTACTTCCATTTTACAGACAAGACAAAAGCTCAGCAAGCACCACACTTACTCAAAAGGCTGCTTCTCATCGTTCGGCTTTATGCATCGCACGTAGTGAGGGGTGGTTGCGTTAAGGGTCTCCATGAGTAGAGACAAAGAACTCCGAAACTGGAAAAGATCAGACAACAGTCTTGCTGCTGAGATGTTTACAGCTCAGTAAGTCTAATCTTAAGTTCTTTAATTCTTTGCTAGGTTTCGGATGGGCACTGAGAGATTTTCTTAAGGTTTCAATCTCAAACAAGAGAAACTTTATGTCCTATAGCACCCAATTTTCTCCTACTTTGAAATTAAACTCATACTCAGAGAACAGCATTGTCACTGAGTTTTGTACTGGAAATCAGATGCTTCCCAATGAACAGCAGAATACAGTACTTAGTCTCACACTACCCTGAAAGTAGGAGCATCACAGAGCAGCATTGTACACACAGTACCTTACTGCCAACTGTCATCCGGAGCTGCTTGTTGGGTGACTTGAGGACAGGTCTTGCAGATTTGATGCTTATAGTTGAACTGAAAGGTGAAATGGGTGCTGGATTGTCTTGAAAAAAGCTTGCACACAGATGAAACTAGAAGCATGGTAAAAGAATCACATTGAGCCACAAAGCAAGAGCAATCGAAGAAACACTGCAACAATCCTAAACCTGCTATGGAGTGCCTATGCACTTCACAGATAGAACTTGACAACTGTGAAGCATGCCTGCAAAGGCCATTTCAAAGTAAGCAAACTTGAACAGAAACTAAGAGTTAAACATATGAAAGCTTTTATTCTCACGCTATTTAATTCAAATTACGAATATGAGTTTTAGTCAGATTAAGTTAATTTCTTAATAGCAAATCTAGAACGTGAAAGGAGCAGGGCCTGCAAGCAGGTGGGAAGAGACAAGCCCACATAAGGCAGGTGAGGTTTTCTCTGCCCTGGCATTTCCTTAATCCCTTCTGAAAAACAAACGAAGGCAGCTGTTAATGCTAAGCCACCTATCAAAGCCATGCAGAGACTATGAAAACAAAACCCTGCAGTTTAGTGAACTGTTCAGTTTCAGGGATTCCAAAACACCATCCAGGGGAAGATAATATAAACCCACAGTAATGTAACTAGCAAATGATTGTGATTTTGATGTTCAATATATGCATCTGAAGAATATTCATTACAAATTAAGATGTAAATTAATCGATCCAACCTATGAAGAGCATATATCCTATCCTTAGTACAGATCTTAAAATCAGATCTGAATTAATTCTGCTGACTTCACATACACAGAAAATTAATCATGACTGATTGAACACAAACCTTGCTCTCTTTCAAAATTTCCATCAAAACTTCATACACCGTATCCCTGTTTTTTTCCAGAAATCCTTCACACTTATATTCTACCTGTGCAAAGGCATGAAATCATGAACACCAGCAACACATGAACATGGTGGCATTACCAGTAAATGAACAGCAATAAGCACTAAAGGAAGATTACCCAGCAGTTTCAAAAAGGTGTGGTTAATATTTCTGCTGCAAAGTAGTTCCTTTTCTGCACGAGATTCTGCTAGAAGCAGGGTGTAATAAAGCTGGTCTCTTTACAGTTTACCTTATCAGCAAAGTGTTGAATGATGAAAGACGTGTTTGACATCCTCGGCTTTTCAAAGAGCGTGTTTTTGTTGACAAAATTATTATATAGCTTTTGAAGCCAGTTCTCATCTGTTCCATGGGGCAACTGTAAAAAAGAGAAGGGAGATACATTTACAAAGTTCAGTCCAAAGAGTTTTCCAAGCAATGGGATCCCAGTGCATTTCTGCTTAAACTGCTCTAGTGCCCCATTGACCACATGGTAAAGAAACTGAGCTGCTGAGTCTTCTTCTAGCTAAGAACCTGCTGGGCTCTTAGCATACAACTAAAGTCACCAAACAGAGGACAAACGTTCACATTCTTTTGTGATTTTTATATGAGTTCATAAATGCAATCATTTTCACATTACCAAGCACTCTTCATCCAAAAGCTCTAAAATTCCCATTTTAGCTTCAATAAGGTCAATGACAGGTTGGTTGTCATAGAAATCTATTAAAGTCCACGGGATATCTTCCTTCATATATTCTTCTTGTTCAAGTTTAAAGACATGCTAGATATGTGAAAATTATGAAAACATAAGGTCAGAATTAAGGAAACAATATATAAAATACCTCTTTTTTTCCTTATTACTGGATAGTCATTATGCAGAAATAGCCATTGCTCAAATACAAATATCCAAATGGTAAATGCAACTGATAATCTCAAAACTGAAGCAAAATAAGACAATGAACAATAACACGATAACACAAAAAAAACTAAAGGTAAAAATAAACGAACATATGAACATACCAGGTTAAACTGCTGCTGTAGTTTTTCATTGGCATAATTGATGCAAAATTGTTCAAAACTGTTCACATCAAATGTTTCAAAGCTGAGATGTAAAAAAAAAAAAAGACAAAGCAATGCAATTGTATTGAAAACACAAAGCCTTCAGATTCAAATACAGATTGCAATAATCTGGTAAGAGTTCAGAACCACTCTAATCATTCTGTGAAAATTTAATAGCCATAATCTTAATGAAGACTGCTAAGGGATTTCAAGATTTCCCTAGAACATAATGCTATTGAAGATGACAGAGCTAAAAAAAATAAAAATCCAGAGTTAAATCTCAAAGAATTAAATCAAAATTTAAATTTAAACCTCATTCATGTGAGATGCTAATATTTGTATTTGCTGAACATTCCTATTACTGTGGATGCAAAAGAACTCACTACTGCTATCTTTTAGTAGGTGAAACACTGTGGATTTATTAGCGGCACAAATTAAGAAGTGCCCACAACCCCATGGAAAACGAACTGTGTTCAAGTTATAGAAGGATTATAGAAGGATTCTGACTTTACAGAAGCTTAACTAATCTAATAAATTTGTTTCCAGAAACATTCTTACCCATAAATATCCAGAACACCAATGAAAGTATGTTGCTTGCCAGAGAACTGCAAAGCTTGATTAATTCTTTCCACAATAAAGTCAAACAAATGAGAGTAGATCTTCTTTGCCAAAGCATCCCTTGCATTAAGAGCCTGAGGTTTTGTCATTGGCTTTATTACAGTCTCTGAAGTAGTGATAATCTTTCGGTGGCACAACCACTGTGCCATTTTGTCACTGTTTAATTCCAGAAGCTCACAGAATACATTGAGATGATTGTCTTCCAGCTTTACAGAAGATAACAAATATTATTACATGTAATGCCTCAAACGTTGTCTAAACAGGGAAATCCTGGCACTACTGACATCAAGATACAGGCTTTATTTTCTGTTCACTTAGCCTGGCAAAACACTGAGAAGCGTTAAACCAAGTGACAGTGGATGGAGCTAATGACATAGGAAATAGAACCTTAGGCTGGACGAGGTGCACTGGACACAGACATTGCAAGAATAAGTTACTCTATATTTAGATGTCATTCCTTTTTGGTTAGCATAGTCTGCTGGGACACATTCCAAGCTGTTGTGACAATGTTGTTTCCTTTACCCTGCAAGTAGTCCCCAAAGGCTCTATCAACAACAGCAAGGTAGAAGTAGGTATCACACGAATACTCACTTTGTACACATACAAAGATAGATAAATCTCCCAAGTTCAGTATACCAGATCTAATGCTGCTCTGAGCCCCAGAATTGAGAAAAACATTGCTAAAGGCCTTTTGGCACAGAGTAGAAAAGAAAACGCTAGTATCTCCGTGAGTTAATTCCTTACATTGACAGATGACCTCTCATCTCCAACTGCTGTTATTTCCAAGTTGCCCAAGTGCAGGATTGCTGCCAGCGTCTTAAAAACATCCATCTGAAAATCCTCTTTCAGACCTAAAAAAAAAAAAAAAAAAAAATCAATTCCTGATTATTTTAAATATTCAAATACAGTAGAATGAATTAAAATAGCACAATGCTGGATTACTTGCTTTGTTGTGCAGTCAGTAGGTATATAGCATCCCTGCAGACTACTGTGAAAAGCTTTGGTTCAGCCTGTCTGATTCAGTAAGAGATTAGACATAAATTCCTGTATGCCCACCAGTGCCAGCTAGTCTCATATGGTCTTCACATAAGCCACGTTAGTGCTAAGGAAGCTTCTAATTCTGTTTCTTTTGCAGTATGTTAGCTCAGTGGCCAAGCAGACCTCAGCCCTTAGTGCTTTTGATGATTAACAATGAATACCAAATGGCTAGCAGTCACTTGTACTTGCCTAGTGCTTTTAAAGCAGGCTAACAGTGCAAAGGACAGGCTATTAAGGGGGAAAAATTAGTAATAATGACAAAAAATATTAACATGTGAGATATAATCCACCTTTGTTCATTTCAGAAAAAGAACGTATATATAGAGAGTAGGTATCCTCAAGAGGTTACCCAGTAAGGCAAATGTCTTCTGAGTCTCAATCATATTTGCTCTGTCATCAACTCCTTCAATAGTTGTACTGCCACCCATTCTCGTGTAGTTAAATTCTTCTGCGCTTCCTAGAGGTAAAAGCAAAACTCATAATGCTGGAAAATTCAAGACTAGGGAAAGCCACTTGTTAAAGGCTTGTAACACTAGAAAAGTGACAGTGCTATCCGATGCAGTGAGCTGGAGGTCCCCTTCTTTGGAGAGAAATCCGTGTGCACAACTCAGTTTAATTGACACAAACTAGCATTCCTAATTCCTAGCAATCTCAGTAGTTGATCCAACAAGCAAACAGGAACGAAGACGTGAAGATGAAGCGTATAGCCAACATTTCATTGTCCCAGGTGGCATTAAAGCTTCTCCCTGGGTAAATGAATCAAGCCCCCACATTGTCATAACAGCACCTGCCACCACAAAAAATACTAGAACAATATTTTCAAAGGCACTTGATAATGCAGCATTCAAGTTCCAAGTGATTTGCTACCACGTTTAATACAAGCAGACTTACTAGCTGCATCTAGTTGTAAGTCTGTGAGATTTATGATACAAAGCACTTGAAGTGTTAGCTTTGGAAAATGCAGTTTTTGATATAATACACTGCAAAGGGGAAGAGGAGCTCATTTTCCTGAGACCTACCCAATTTAAGATGCTTGAATTCAGGTTGCATAGCAGATGCGCAGAGCTGATAAAATATATGGTAATTTCTCTCATTCTCTGACTGCAAATGAAAACAAAAAGAAGCATTACAGAAGAAAAACATTTGATACTGAACTGCTGTAAAACGATGGCAATACAAGAAGCTAAACACAACCACAACACAAAGCAAAGAAATTGCCCCAAATTCAAATATCACACTTTGACTTCAGCAAGAGTTCTGAAAGCGATACATTCAAGGATACTATTTTTCCATGACCATTTGCTGAGCTGTTAATATGATTCCTTCTGACTGAAAAACCACCTACTAATAAGAACTGAAAACACCAGGAAGAGCAGCTTAGTCCAGCTGCAGCACCGCCCTGCAGCCATTCACAAAACGCTGTGAACCACTATTCAGGGAGAAGATTCAAAGGATTTTTCATAGTACTTAAAAACTACAGTACTACTAAAATACTGCTAAAATGTCACAAAGGCAGCTTCATAAAATTAATGCTTTCCTGAGTAGATTATCCTGATCGTGCTCTGACACTGCAATGGGTCACACATGATAAGCCCTGGCGTTATAAATTTTCAGCCAGCTTTGACCACAGAATCGCTGTGCTCCACGAACTCTGCCTCTTTCCAGACACAACTGGCACATGCCATTATTGTGACTGAAATTCAGAGACTCTGCAAATACTTCTGGCACTGCCACAGGGAATTGCTCCTGAAATATGTCCTCCACTCAGCATAAGGAAGCATACGGAACAAATCCCTTTCCTGCTTTAAACAGGGTTAGCTCCTATGAAAAAAGAAATCATGTGCTTATTAGACATACTATGTAAAACTTCACATATCTATTTTATCTTTTCATATTTTCTATATGAAACCAGCAGAGCCAAAAGATTAGTAGCTACATTCACACTGAGTCTCCTCATTTTGCCCACCTGGAAGACAACTCTGGATTTCTCCAGCAGGTACGTCCTCATGTTGGCTCCAATGATTCGGTAACTTGGATCAAAACTGATTTCAGTGTATTTTCCAAACCGACTGCTGTTATCATTCCGTGTGGTTTTTGCATTGCCAACAGCCTACAAAATTATCAACTTGCACAGTCTGTTTTACCCATCCATTTCATTAAAATAAATTTCTCAAAACGTGACCCGACCGCAAGTTGCTAAAATCCTCGAGAATCAATCTCAGCATTCGGCCGTGAGATTTGGGTTTTACGGCCCAAGTTTGAAAATAAGTCTCAAAGAATATAATGGTATGTAAAGATAGAGAATTAGAAACACATCCGCCCACTTGAGCCATTTTCTACTCCAACTAATAAAAACAAGTTGTTCAATGTTTTTGTGCTATCATCTATTTAACAGGATGTGGTCAGATCAAACTTTTGCATCCCAGTGCCTGCAGAGGGCTGCTGGCAAATTGGGCAGAACATCAGTGCTCCTGGCCCGACCATCTCTTCCCATCAGGAACATTCAAAGGCTCAATTTCTAACGTAGATATCTAAGTCAGCTACTAAAGAGCCCCCGTAATTTCAAACAGAGATGCTGAGCAGCTCTTGGAATCCTCTCCTCAATAAGTACAGATTTGACAGCTGCCCTCTGAAGTTTACCTCAGTTATCGGATTGGATGCCAAAACTTTATCCTCCACATGTGCATTGCTGCTTGACTTACTCACGGTGGCAAAGTACCTCATAGTGTATCTTGCAGACACAGTCTTTCCAGCTCCCGATTCTCCACTGACTATAATAGATTGATTCTTGCTATTTCTAAAACCAAATAATCAGAGAGTTTAAAGCAAAAGTGTCTAAAATACATGTAAATATATGCAAATATATGAAAGAGTTAAACATATGAAACAAAGGTATGAAAACACAACTGCGATCAACTCATACGAGTTCCACCTTTCATCTGCTCCTCTGTTTCACACCTCTTTGGCTGTAATCTCCAGGCCAATGTCACTGCTACTCACACAGCTATGACAGTTTTAGCCCTTGTCAGCAACGAAAATGGTTCCAAGTTATAGAAATCAAAGAATCATGGAATTGCCTGCATTGGAAGGCACCTCAAAGATCATTTAGTTCCAACTCCAAGTTCCTCAGCTGGTGGAGGAATTATTCCTTCTCTAATTTAGTTAAGTTATGCATTCAGAGATATTCACAATAGCCAATGGCACACATACAGTTAACGCAAATTACAATTAACTGACTAAGTGTTATTTATAGAAGTAAAACAGCACACTGAACCTTGCCATTTGCTTGTATGCCTCTTCTGCCACAGCAAATATATGAGGATCCATGTCCCCCATGTTTTGCCCACTATACGCATGGATAATAGCATCTCCATATATTGGCAACTGCTTGTAGGGATTTATTGCAACCAAAATTATTCCTGCAACCAAGTGCACAAAACAAAAGGAAAACACAGATTAGTGCAGTGAAAAGTGGTAGCAATGATTACAATATTTTCTAAACCCAGTATAATATTCTGATCAACAAACGACTGTACACTCATACAAATCTCCACTGAACGAATTAAAAGGCACTTGAGGAAAACGGTACTCACATCATACTGCAAACTGACCATAGAATGATTTGGTTTGGAGGGAACCTTAAAGACCACGCAGCTCCAACCTGTGGAGCTGGGCTGCCACCCAGTAGGTCAGGTAAGCCAATATTACTGTGCTTTTTTAAGCCTTGCAGTTGACTCTGCTTACCACTGTAGGTGTAGATGAGCCGAGACTCCACGAAACGGACTTTAAGATTGTGCAGAACAGCAGGTTCGTGGAGGTAGCTGAGTGCTGTCAGGTCGTTTTCACCAACAAGGATGTCAGGATTTCTCAGAGGTGGCAAAGCAGATGGATCAACAGGGTAATGGAGCTCCTGCAAGCAGAAAGGACTGGAAATGGCACAACATTCATTGCTTGCTTATGTGCAAATGGATCTGGTATCTCTACATGTAGGTACAGGGTTGATGGAGCACTGTCTGATCTTTTCTTCCATCAGTTCCACACATCTCACTGAACATAAGGTGCAGAGGGTCATGAAAGTAAGATGGTGATTTTGTTATTTTTTTATTATTAAAAACGTACACCACTTTTCTTTAATATTTGGGCTTACAGAACAGCAGTGCAGAAATACAGATGTCCTGTTTCAAAATACTACATCAGTACAGGACACAGAGACCAAAAGTAAGAGTTCTTCCATAAAGCAATAACTTTAGAGGAAAGAAAGTCAGCAGCTGCCTCTGTGAGATGAATTATTCTTGCCTTGCTCTTCTGATTTACTTCAAGAATGAGTTTTTACTTGTTTCCAAAGTCATCTTTCTACTTCAATATCAGTCTTATATGCTAATGTGACAGAGGCAGCAGGACTGCAGATATTTTTAGGCAATAGATATTTACAGTACAGCTTTCTGAATGATTAAATTCCTGTCACTGTACAGCTGGCACAAAGGGAAGTAGGAACAATTCATATAGACCTGGTGCACCCTATGTTTTTACACAGCAAATCCCACAGCAATTAAGGCTGCTCTCCTTACAGTTCCATCTTCTAATTGCACATGGAGAAAACGGTCTCCTGCTTTGTAGTCTTTTGTGATTTCTGCAGACTGCCAGACTTCTTCGCTATCGGGAATCCAAACCCTGTTGTACTGAAAGAGAAAAACAAGACAGCAGCCAGCTCAGCTATTGCTGTAGCACCAGACTACAAAAAGGCAGTTTTCAAGCAAGAGCAGCCTAAATGGTGCCATGGACGCCAGGACTCTGTGGGATCACTCTTTGTTCTGACCATTTCACTGGGGTATACTGCTGTGCTTTACTTATTCTTTGTGAAAGAGAAAAGAGAAAACAGAGAGTGAGAGAACAGAGTCAATCTCACAGGTACTCATTCTACTCCTGTTTGGCATCTACATCTCCAGGGATGGGGCACTCACAGCCTGTGCCTCCAACTCACCACCTCTCATTGAAAACTTTCCCTGGAACATGTAACCCAAATCTCCCCCCTTTTAGTTTAAATCCATTTCCCCTTATCCCACCACTATCTACCCGCGTAAAAAGTTCATTTCCCTCCTGCCTACAAGCTCCCTTTAAGTATTGGAAGACCGATATGGGGTCGCTGAACACGGCTGAACAAACCCGGCTCCCTCAGCTGGTCTTCATAGGAGAGGTGCTTACTGATGGACAAGCTGATCTCTGCGTCATTCCTGCACAGTCCTGACTTTTAAAGGCACATACGTACCTATCCACAGCTGTTACACAGAATTCTTTGCTGCCATTTCACGCATCAAGAACACCGGAACCAAAGACCCTCAGCAGATCAGGGCACGTTTACGAGTCAGCGAAAGGACCGCAGCGGGTCACAGCCGACGACGACAAGCAGGTCAGAGCAGCACCGATCCATCGGGAACCGCCCCGCGGTGGAGGCAGGAGCCTCCATTGGCAAACAGGCAGCGCGGCGCTGCCCCGCAGGTAAACGCTGCATTCCCACACCGCCCCGCATCGCCCCGCTCCCCCGGCACGGCCGTCCGCAGCGGGGCTCGCGCGGCACAGCGAAAGGCAAAGCGGGGCTGGGACGGCACCCGGATGGGCGATAGGAGAGAGGAGGTCGACGGAGCTGCGATTTCGCCCCTTGTTTGTTATTCGGAGTTAAGCAAACAGCTCCACCCCACAACGCCGCGCCGCCGACGACGTGAAAAGTGGGAAGCGCTGCCCCAGCCGCGCTAAGGAGGAAGGGCGCTAGATTAACCCCCAAACCCGCATAGCCACGCTCAGAAAACACACGCTGAAGCAGCGAGAAGGAGAAGCGGCGTCCCCCGGCACCGCACGGGGACCCGAAGCTGCTCCGCCTCCGCTTCGGCCAACTTTATCGCTACCTGACATGGCTGCACGAGCCGCCCCCCGCAGCTCCTCTCGGCCGCCCCCCCCCTCGGGCCGCCCCCCTCGCAGCGCCCCGCTCACCTGTGTGTACAGCTCGGCCAGCGCCATGGGCGCAGCTTTGCCGGGACGGCCGACCGCTCCTCCGCCCGCCCCGGGCCGCGCCGTCCGGATCCCCGCCCTGCCCCGGGGAGGAGCGCGCCCCGAGGCTGCCACGCCGCTCACCTGGCCGAGCTCGGGCTCACCGATAGCTCCCGCAGCGGTTGCTGTGTGTTAAGGCATCCTTAAACGCGTGTGTGTTGGACGGTACGGGGAACGCAGGTGTGTGATTTCAGGGGGAACGGGTAAGCTCGGTGATGATGTGCGGGCGCTGTGCCTCGAGGTCTCCTGGAGTAGAGCTTGAGGAGCTGAGGAGGAATGCCCGCACAGCAGCCCGCCCCTCCGGAATAAGGAAAACCAACGAGAACAAGAATCAGCTCGCTGTAAAACGCCACCAAGGATTACTCTAGGACTAGAAAATAGAACGAATAGGTTCGTATACAGGTAGTGCATGCAAATATTATTTACGAGGAGAAGGATTTGAATAAGTACAGCACTTGGTTTGGGCTGATGATTGCTGCCTCTCCTCCTTGAAGGCTCTCCGGGAGCTCCGGGCAGCCGGCAGGAGGCACAGCTGCAACCCCCAGCAAGAGCTGAGCACCGAGCAGAATCACGGAGTGGCCAGGGTTGGAAGGGACCTCAAGGATCGTGAATCTCCAACCCCGCTGCCGCATGCAGGGCCACAAACCTCCCCACTGAATACTAGACCAGGGCACAGCTCGGCCACAAGCCTGACAGCCACCTGCTCAGAAACAAACAAACAGACCCAAATGAATAAACAAACAAACGCCCCACCACCACAGTAAATCTTACAGCTGTATTTTTATTTGGACGTTTTCCAGTGATAGCTATTAGGCTACAGCTTTTATGATGCATACATTTACTAAGTACAACATCGGACACTACGACAGATCAGAGCTCAGGTCATTCTGACAAGGTTTTGGTTTCATCTATGTACTGTAGTGGTATTGAGTGAAAATCTGTGTTTCGAGGCTTTGATTTACCAGGTGAAGTCTGGGCATCTTAAAAAAAACCCAACGTGTTTACTCCTAGTACTTGTATGGTATTTGAAATGCGTTCAGTTTAAATCAGAGACCTTCCCATTGCAAATGCTGGTGTTTCCGAGTTAGGAACAGATGTTACTGCTCATCAGCCCACTTTTCAATGCTGAGATTGATCCCACTTTGTTCTCCTGATAAGTAGAACAGATTATTCACATTTAATGGACTTAAGCACTTCCGTGTTCCATCCCAGATTGAAGTCTGAGAAACAATTTTCACAATTTGGATAGAAGACCGTGTGCTAAGCATCGAATAAAACAATCACTGGAAGAAAGGTACACCAAACAGAATGAGGTAATTGTGCAAAATCTCTAGAATAACTCTATATCATTCTAAGGGCTCTTTGAGAATTGTTTTTTTCCAGCATCCAATAGAATCTACTATAGCAATAGATAATAAATTAAAATATAAAAGATATGTCCACATGAAAAGAACATAACCATGATTCAAAGGAAAAAAAAATAGTTGTTCAAATAACTCTGCATCCTGTTCAATGGTTAAAGAGATATTAGTCCTAAGGTGAAAGTTACATTATACACTGACACTAAAATTTTACTTCTGAAAAGTGCATGTAAAATACTGCCAGGTAAAATAGTAGATGATTTACCAGTTACACATCTTTTCCAACCCCAAAGTAGTTTCCTTCCAAACATGTTGAGCAGCATCTACTTTTAACGTGATATAAAAGTAATACCAGTCAAACCACTGAGTTCAAGGATAACATCTATAAATTACTAACCACTACTTTCTTAAGGAAACAGATACAGTAAGGCTTTTTACAGGTAAACAAACTTTAGAAATCAACAAAAATACAGTTAGGCATACGTTTTAATACACCAATGCTTACGTAGTGGATACGTTTCCTGATAGACAGTCTGAGCATACTGTAATGCCAATCTCTATGCTTTCCAATAAGGAGAAAATTGTGTAGGTCAGCACGTTCTGATATATTGTCCTCCCTACCTTGGATGTGAAGGCCTTCCATTTACATTCTCTCCAGTACAGTACCCTAAAGTCTGAAAGCCACCATACCCCACTGTTAGTACATTAGATCTTACTTGGAGCCACTCAGCAGCTGATGTAGTTCAGAAATCAAGTAATATTAAAAAAAAAAAGTGTGTGGTGTACCATGCGTGGAAAGACAACCGAAACCATCAGCAAGGATCATTCCAAATATGTGTGCAATGAAATATTCAGTTCGTGCAAACGTTGGCATGGTCCATCAAACACAGCATGGGTTTTATGCCTCTGAAAGTAAGACAACCTGAGCATCTTTAGATGAGACTGCCCAAGTTCAGGCTGCCTTTGTTCCCCATTTAGCAACCGCATCAGCAGTATGTCTGCCTCCCAGGTCAAACACGGCTGAAACGTTTCTGCCTGCCTGGAAGGAATCTTTTTTCTGTGAGTTTGGCAGATACTAAGTACCAAACAGACTCATAGTGTACCTCTGGACTATTCCTCAATATTTTTAATGCTAAGTTGCTAATTTTTATAATAGATAAAAAATATTGCACAATGCAACAGAGTAATGTGAGTGCCTCTTTTTTCCCCACGTGTATTTGAGCCGCACACCACAAAGGGCACGTTGTAAGTTCAGGGTTGGAACCTCACGGAGCGCCTCTGCCCACGTGCTGCACAGTGTGAAATGTGAATTCTGTAACACATCCAAGTGTGAGACAGAAAACGCTGCCGACTGGATGTGTGAGATCCCAGTTAACTCTGTTTCTCATTACGCGCTCTGGATCTCCAACCATTAAATCAGCACCAATGGCAGTCAGTGACAGCATCAGAGTCAAAACGTACTTTGTGCCTCTGTTGGCCAACCTTCCAAGGAATGAGTCCTGCACCTCCACAGAAGCTTTCTGTTAGCTTTTCCTCTCAAATACAAATATGAAGGAAAACATACGTACATATTCTTAAGGTTTCTGTTGTTTTTAGAGGTGGCAACAAAATACGTTATACTGAAAATACACACTGTCATCTCCGGGGTCTACAAAGAAGAACATTGGATGTGCTACAAAATCTAAATAAATACAAAAATCATGACTCATTTCTGATAATCTGCTTCAAGATTCTGTATTCTCAGATAGCTACTTAAAAAAAAAAAAAAAAAAGCAAAGCAAAAAAACCCCAACAACCTCTAAACATGTAATTTCCAGTGTACTACTTGTGCTTAGTTACCATTTTCCTTTACAGGTGATATTTGATAACATCTGCAAAAATCCAGTTAGAATAACAGACTGCATTGGACTGTAAATAAGGTTGACAACCGAAAATGAAGTATCTTATTTTTAGTGCCTAGCATGATACTGTCATACATTTAAAAGAATTCAATATGCAGCAGCAATTTAATATGCTTGGTAAACCACATTACTAACAAATGAACATCTATGTTATAGCATACAGTAAGCTATAAGACTTATCACTAGAATTTATGTCAAACTGACATAAATAAGTGGTTTAAGAAATCATTTTATATATTGCAAGTTTTTGCTTCTCCATTCCAGTTTTTACAAATTAAAAGTAACAGGCTCCCAGGTAACTGCATATTCTACTACAAAATGCCTTACTTTTACGTCTCCCATGTGAGGACTGGCACTGTCCCCATTGGTCCCTGCCCATGAGAAGGTTATACATGGAGTTTAATTTACACTATTTAAATATGTTACTAAAGATCTAAAAATGTCTCTAAACAGCTGAAGACACAATTTTTGTCCAAACCCAATTTCCATTTCTGGAAACATATGAAGCAGTAATGTCCTCGTACGTGCAGTGACTGAACACAAATGCACATCCTTCTACCAGCCTTCAATCTGTGGTGCTGCTGCGCTGTTTCCCAGCTACCTTTACAACAAATCTGAGCATAAAGAGACTGTTTGTTCAAAAATGTGTTTTCAGTGGCTCCCTACATTTTAATGGGTAACGATACCAGGCAAACAATTCTCCATCTAACACTGACAGAACATCCTTGGGATCAGACACGCGATATGAAGCCCAGCCCCAAACTGGCTGGGATCTGGATGGTTTCTAATGCCAGGGAGGATGGATTAAATGGAAAAGTAACAGGAAAGATGTGTTTAGCATCCATGAGCAGTTGAGGAGAGTCCTTCCTGTCTCTCAGACGCAGCTGTAAAGATAAGAAAGGGATTGTGTTAGCATTTAGCCCCTTTGTTGATAACCATCATCTTGTGGTGAGGTGTTACTCCATCTGCGTGCACAGATGTGTGGGTATACAGACACATACACTGTGGTCATCTGCAACACTTGTAACAATTAAATGATTAAAATATGGTTAATTTTGGTGTTAATTTTGCATATCTTTCCCTTATAAAACAGTCTGAAGATATTTTCATTCCTTGCAAAAGGGAAAACTGAGGCGCTAGCTGATAACCACATCTTTTCAGTGAGCAGAATTACAGTTTTGCCTCAGTTCTACCTTCTCATTTTCCCTTATCATGCTAGCAATGCAACTAGATTTACAACAAACCAGAAAGATCATTGTTTTGTTTCTTTTGCTCTACTTGCTTTTTTATTTTGGAGTTTTGGGAATCCTTTGTTTTCATAAATACACAAAATTAAAAGGGACAAAATGAAGAGCTCTGGAATGTACATAGGCCTCACTTTTCAAAGCATTTGGAAATTCTCTTGCAGACACAGGTCTGACAGAAGTAAATTTGCATTTGCAAATGTTATCATTTGAAAAGTGGGTATTTAAATGCATTTGCATATACACCGATAGGTAACCACAAAAACCTCTCACCTTCTGGAAATCTCATACACACTGAGGGAAAAACTACCATTCCTTTCCAAGTCTGGAGGCAGTGCATTGTGACTGCCTAAGATTTAAGGCTAACACTGCTTTTTCAGCATAGAAAAAGAAATGACTAATCAGCCTAAAAAGCTTCAGGACACAATCTGTTAGGATCATTTAAAGGTTTCTTAGAAACAGCCAGAAGATGTTTAATGAAAAGATACAGCCATACCTGTATTGTACGTATAAATGATACCAAGACTCTCTCTTCAAATTCATTCACTGGAGTATACAGATTCAGTACTTTCACAATCTGTGAAGAAGAACAACCATCCTCAGTTTCATTCTATCAGTAAGTCTACAGTTACTGACACACTTTATACATGAGCTATTTTTAAAATTTAAATCATTTATTTTTGTTTGTTTCATTGATTCATACAAAATGTCACTATCTATTCAAAGTTATTTTTAAACCTGCACCCTTAGAACACGTGTTCTTTGGAGGTAGAAACCCCAATTCTTCCATGCATAGGGAAAATACCAAACTGTGGCAAAGTCAGATGATAAATAGCTCACTGCATTCCTACATGCCCTGGAAACACACTGCACTTCTCCCCCTAGCTTTGACTCCCTATGGCTTTCTGTAGCTTCCATTCAAGAGAGTCTTATGACCTCAGTGTTTTTCAGGGGAGTGAGCAATTGCTCTGAAAGCAGGGCTACAGTCACTGGAAGACCGAACTGCAACACAGTGCCTTTGAATAGTAATGAATTAAACATCTAAAACTTACATAAACAAATCAATCATTTCTTTGGTCTCTTACATTTTTTCTGTTCAAAAAACAAACAAATCTTTTCAACAGAATGAAAACACTTGAGGCACATGGAATTATACCTTCTTTCAGTTCAGAACTAAATCAGTGCATTACTAAATCAAAACAGCTGTGCCAATGTCACTGCTACTGCTGACACCACTATGAAAGAAACAGAAATTTGTTTATTTTTCTGATAAGAATGTTCAGTAATAACCAAAGATGCTTGGATCCTGTTACTACTGTAAAAATTCTAAGCATACATTGCACAGTTAAAGTAAGGGCAGCTTGTCTTTACAAAACCTAAGCTTCCTACGGAGAAGCCTTCAGCTGTGCTGCCAACTGAGATACACTTGGCTCAGCCTTTCTGAGGCTAATGGGTACAGGAACTTAATACTCTTGTTTGCAAACCCTGAGACAACAGCTCTGCCTGAACTGTCCATTATCTTCAAAGGATGACAACTCAGATGGCAGAAAGATAATTTCCTAGAATCCTAGGCGGAGTTACCTGGGGAACAGAGATACCAGTGAAGGCTTTTCTCTGAAGATTTTTGCAGCCTGAGACTAAGTATAGTGCTACACACTGCACAATGTACTGAGTTTCCTCTCAATTGGTCAAAACTTATCTTGTTCATCAGACCTAGTCCTTTTTTTCACCCCTCCAATTTAATCTGTTTAGTTATACAACTTAAAGCAATGTTAGAAATGTGTGACCTGTCCGTGACAGCGATGCAGGCAGGCCTTGCAAACACAGTGGAACAGAGAACTGCTTAAAAGGGACAGCAAAAAGAGAATGAGAGTTTGATTACTTGGGCAGTAGTCAGTGCATTGCACATTGAACAAATGGCTTCTGCATCTTCATCTGTTTTCTTTTTCACTTGCAACAACTGTGCAGCCTGTATGAGGGGCTCCAGTGTTTCTTTGGCCCCACTGTTCATCAAATTTTTATCACGTAGCCATTCTTCAAGTTGACTCACATTGTACCTATATGAGTTTAGAATACAAAAACATTAGTGCTTAATTACTGCCAAATCAAAAGCATGTCCGTTTCTCTTTCAGTTTTTCTTTCTCCTTATATGCTTTCCCTTCACACTTGTAGTTTTCTGTAATTTTATCTTCTATTTCCCTTCAATTAAGGCAGGACATTTTGAGTTTCAAAACAGCCAGAAACTATGGCTGATGACTTCCACTGAGTGCCTTTCCCCATTTGTTTCTGTTCCTATTAACTGTGGAAATGAGGTAAGCGTAAGAGGAAAGGCAAATGAGATTTTGTTCATACAAATGCACAGTGACACCTTACAATATTACCCAAGGGGGGGAACGCCTTGGCTACGTTTCCTGGCACATGCCAATAGAACGCCTTGGACAACTGCAGCCAAATGCAGGAACAGCCTAAGGTGGCTTTACCACAGGAAGTAGCAAATTACAGCCAAGAGCTCACTACCATTTTCAGCAGCACGTTGGAGAAAAGCATGACAAAAGCTCTCCCACCTTATCTGCATTCCTTTGCTCCAAGAACACATGTCCTTGCGCAGGAGAAGATTATTCAGTGTTACAGCTCCGATGATGTAGAACATCTGCTTGACAACCTGTTTGATCAGCTCTGGATCCATTCCATGCTGACACATCACGGAATGGAAAGAGTTCAGCTGTCGAATAATGGAGTCCAAAGTGTAGGTTCCTTCATCAGCAATGCTGGATGTTCTCTTCCGCAGCCCTGTCGGTTTCACCCCTGAGACACCTTGGATGGTCTCATGCTCCAGCATTCCAGAAACTGCGTAAGATTGACAACATTTGATTGACTGCAAATAGTCTATGTGCAAGCATGCTGTGCAAACCAGAAAAATCCTGTTGGCTATTTACACAGAAAAATCACATTGGGCTTTCTGCTAAACACTACCATGACTTCCAGCAATTCTTTCAGGGTCCCACTACGTTTTGTAAAATCTAAGCTGACAGCATTTTACAGATATTCCAGCAAGAGTGTCTGAAAGGAAGGTGTAACTGCAGCTCAGCAAAATACTCTTTTCATCCACCTGGCCATATGAGCAGCAGTCAGCATACCAAGAGCTGTTCCACTCTTCTAAAAGGTGTGATCAGAAAGTGTCATGAAAATTAGAGAGAACCTTGTCCGACAATGAAATGAAAAACTCTCTCTGATGTGAGCTTCACCACTGCTACCTATTTAGTTGCTGATTGCTGCCTATAATGATGGCCAGCCACTTTCTCCTCCATATTCATTTTTTAATTATGATTTCTCATATTATAAAAGTCCAATTTTCCCAAAACACAAATATCAGACTGTCCTAGCAGTGGTTTCTCTTGTGAACACATGACTTATGACAAACATTTAGAACGCAAATTGATTCGCTGTCACTGCCAGACGAACCAGCCAGCTCTAATCCCACTTGTTCAGTACAGTCCTTGTCATCTATAAACAGAACACCAGAAGAACTATGAATAAAATTGTATCATTCAGGAATAAATATAAGATACAACATATTATTGCCATCACAATTTTCCTTTCAGTACTACAGCTTAAGGAATTCAACCCTGCCTTACCAATCATTGGTTGCAGAATGTTCTCCAACACACGGACCAGTTGTTGGTAGATCTGAATAGCCAAGTCACTCAGGACTTGTCTGTATTCAGCTAAGTCAAAATTAGTGAGGCAGTGCTCATTCTGACGAGGTGTATTATGCTTCATAAACCCCTGCATTAATAAAATCACAGAAACAATTGCTTCAGTCGAATAAAAGAATATAAAATAAAACCAGTATTTAGATTTTTTTAACACAACTGGCAAATACTTCAAAGTAATGGCTGCAACCTCTCAAAACTTTAATTTGGAAATTCTGATTGAATACTAGGATTTTATTTTCAGTTCTGACTTATGCAATGTCTGTTTCCTTGACTTGAAACTCTGAACATGTGACATAGGAACAAAGTGTCAGCTTTCTAGCTGGTAAGACTCTGCCCTCCCACTCCAACACGGACATAATAATTTAGCCATTTATTGCCAAAATCACAAGTAAGTCTGAAGAAGGAATTAGATGTACTGTAGCCTCCAAATTGAAGTGGTCTGTCATACTATAGTTAAAGCACTCAATGTGGCCTGTTGAATTTCAGCGAATCATTACAAAAAATGGTAATAGCAACAGAGTCTTCAACTGAATCTGAGCTGGCACTTTCAGGAATACAGTGCTATCTAACCTCTGGGGCCTCGACCTGCAATAAAGTGAAAAGGGATCAGACTTCATCTCCTACTACTTTCCACTGATGTCGTCACCATCATTCCAGAATGTGCAGTTGTTTTAAGAGACTCTGAATAGACTTGGAGCTATTAAGGAATTAAAGTGTAGTGCTGACAACGGTATTATAGAGCAATGAAATGGAGCACGAGCGCTGCTTACCTCTTCTCCACTGTACTGCTTCAAACAGTGCAAGAACCGGCAGGTGTTGGACAGCCAGAAAGACACCGTTTCAAAGTCATCACCTCTTTTCTGAAGATGAAAACAAACACATTTCAACAAAGACTAGAAAGAGGAATAAAACAATGAAATGCTGGGTGAACACTTAAAATCCACTGATGTTTCATAAAACTGTGTATTTCAATAACATATTTGAAAAGTACAGTTTCTGACAAAATACACTCAAACACCATCTGTTTTCTGTAATTCTAGACCTCTACAGCATTTACTCCATTCACTGACACATGTCCATTATTTCTATGAACACCTAAGCTCCTGCAGGATCGTTTACCAAACAATCTGCTTTATTTAAAAAGTAAGCATACTCCACAAGGCATGAAGCATCTTCATCATTTAATATTGCCTCCACAACACTCCCTGGCCTATACTCTTCCAGTCAACTCATTGCAAAGACTTCAGGCAGTAACTTATCACCAGTAAAATCGGCAGATGAAGCTAGTATGGAAATCTGTGAACCAACACTGCAAACGAAACATTTTAATTACGTACTCTGGAGAAGATTTACAAAGGCTCACTACCCAACAAGCTACTGCATCTAAAGCTTTAAAAGTATAGCTCCAGAGGATGAAGACTATTCAAAATAAAAACAAGATCATCCTTTTTTAATTCATTCAGAGCTTCTATGGTATTATGTGGAGAAAATGCTATCAACTGTAATTTTTGATTGTTATCCCAACTTTCTGTAACTTCTGTGGGAGACTTTACTGCTCAGAAATCCAGAGTCGGTTCACTGATAGACCTTTCCTCACTTACCTAACATGCAATCAGAGGTAAATTTGAATTTAGCATTCTCCTAAACCAAGCAGACTGACCTTCAGCACTTTTTTGATGCCATTGATAGTGGAAGTCAACAATGAACGCACTTTCTGGTCATCGTTAAGGTAATCTGCATGGCGTACACACATGAACAAAATATATGCTGGTAGTCCTGGAATCAGGTTGACTGCTACCCCACGTGGTTTCAGCTCTTGGGAAAAACAAACACATTATTTTGTTAACTGGTAACTCTCTGGAAAGTGTTAACATAGTAATTGCAAATTCCCAGTTAATTCTACCTGTGTGCCAGGTAGAATGTGGCCAGTGAAGAATCAACAGCAGAACTAAGAGCACGAGACACTTTCTTGGTAAAATTTCAGAGCAGAATAAAACATATCTGCTTGCTAAAAATATGTGGACATATTAATATGCACTGTACTAATCAGACTAAAAGACATTTCATTACAACAGACATTTAGGAGTTTTAGATAAACTAAGCACCAAAACATGCTATGCAACTTCTGTGTTCTCATCATTTGCTTTATTTGTCAGAGTATGTGAGAGCAAAGAAGGCTGCAAATGAGAAAGACACTTACCTAAGATAAGATTCTTGACTAGTTTTTGTTCATCCTCCTTCTTATATTCTAACATCCCCTGGAAGTCTTTTTCCTTCCGTGGAATGTTAACTGGACGAATAGGTTCATCAATGATTTGTCCAGGTGATATGTTCTCCATCTGACCAACTTCAGAAGGGAAATGAAAAGAAACATTACAATGTCTTCCAACATATACTGGAAGAAACTTTTACATTTCTAGTGAAGAAATGTAAAATATAAAACTAAGAAAAGTGTGATTTTTCGGTTAAGGGTAACGCTTAGCAACAGAACACCCATTAAACAAGAAGATTCACTCTTTATAAATATATCTTGGGGTGAGCATTCTTCCTTTGAAGAACTGATAAGTTACTGAGCTTGTTTCTGGAAAATGCAGACAGCCATAAAAAGCTTTAGAAAGATTAAGATCTGAATTATTTAAAAACAAATACTTTTATCTTTTTAACATTATCAATCGCTTTTAACAATTACAATGGTTTTATTTATGCAGAGACATAGCAAGCTCTCAGTCTCTTCAGTCATGAGATCCTAAGGCAACACACTTTGAAGCTCATAAAAATAGAACTAACTTAGTCCACATCTGAGTACTCTCATACCCAAGTCTCGCCAGCTCCTGAAAATGAAACCTCAATCTGAAAAAGACAACCTCAGCATTCTTGGCTCCAGTGATAAAGAAATTCACTGTCAAAGAAAAACTGGATGTACTTTTTCCATCTGGTTCTTATTTAGTATCACTTTCATCTTGACAAAAACAGATACTATCTTTGAGTACACAAATAGGCCAAGTAACATTATTTTAAATGGCTTCCATCTTCAGAGAAATATCAACCTCCTCTTACTCACTGCTTTCAAATGGTGACAAATCTTCTGCAGCTTTATAAAGGAACAAAGGGAGCCCTGAGTGGATCTTCTGGAATCAATCAGCAGAGGCCAATGCTCTGAAGCCCTCACACCCTCCTTGCCACTAAGACAGCTAGATACAATGACAATGGGATCACAAAATGTAAAACAAAATCTTTCTCTCAAAAGTACCTTCAAGTTCACCAATCTTCTTAGCAAATACTTTCAATTGCTTCTTTAATTTGCGAACAGTTTTGTCTTGTTTTTCAAGTTGTTCCATCAAATCCTGTCAATTAAAATCAGAGACAGATAAGATATAAGAAAATGCCATAATGTGACAGAATATCAGCGTTGTTAGAATCTACAAGGTGGTGAGGAAAGCTGAACAGTGTTGCCATCCGCTGGCTGAGGTTTACAAGCTGGTACACTGCCTATAACACAAGACAAATACTGCAAATGCTATTAAGTTGTGTAGCACGACAAAGGCAAAGCTCAGAGGCAGGTATACTCTGCAAACACTCAAAACTAGGTCAGTTCTCACAGCAAAAGGCATTGGCTGCAAACACATCTCCCTAATGCTTCCTCTCTGCTCTTCCAAACGCCTCACTGACATGCTTTTCTTTATTATTTAACAGCTGTCCTGTACTTCTGCATCATTTACTCATACCTTCAGGACTGACTCATTATTCAAACTTACTCATTTTATAAGAACACTGAAAGAGCTATCTGCAAAAAGAACTTAACTTGCCTTCACATTCACCAAAATCATAAACATTCAATATACGACAGATCTTATAATGCTCTCTATCACTTAGCATCATCACATTTCCCACATTTCCTTACACTGAAACTGGGATCTTAAAAGAACCATCTTTGTATTCTGTTCTTGAACAACACCTGGTACCTAAAAGACCTACACTGCAATAACGCAGTATTTTTCTTTCAAAGGAACACTCCCCAGAAACCTGTGAATACTCCTGTAACCTGCTGTGGAAGCAAAACCTCCAGCTCCAAAAATCTGAAAGCCATTCCAGAATAGGCATTTGAAAGAGGCTTTTAAAAAACGTGCTGTTGTAAGCATGTTTCTTCATTGCACTAGTAAGAACAGAGGGGACCACGAGCCCCTTGCATCAGAAGTATCACCATGGATACTGCACCTTTCCTAAAAGCACCGTGGCTCCACTATACAAATTAACAGATGTCACATCTCAGTGAGATCTGGAATTTCATAAATTATATTCCTTCAAGTTCAGGTATGCTGCTACCTCTGTTTATCATTTTTAATTATTATGCAAATAAATTATTTTTAGTATTTCCAATTCTATCCGTCAGATTTCACGTTTGAAAAATATTAATTACAGATGTCTGTAGATGTTTTCATTCAGATTTGTTTGTTCCAGTTGTCAGCACTGTAAGGAGGTCTCTAAAAAAATGAAGGCCAAGATTTGAGTACTTACGTTTTCAGGCATTATTAACCTTAGAAGTACCTGTATGATCAGGCCTCAATTTTGCTGAGCTGTATTTAAACGTGTCGAAATTTTAAAGCAAAGAATGGACCTGAAAATTGAGCATCTTTTGCATCACGTACCTCCTTTTCAGGGCATAGAGGCAGAATTAAGTAGAATTCAAAAAGAAACTGCTTTGCTCACAGTGCAAGACATATTAGTAGCAAAACTGTGCGTCAAAAAGAGTCACAGATGACACAGAGGACACTAAGACTAACAAAAAAAGCAGAGAAGGATATAATTGGCATCATGAAGCTCTCTGCAGGGGATTTCCTTTGGAAGGCAGAAAGGGAGGCAGCCTGCTTTTTAATTAGTGCTCCATAAATAGCAAACGAGACAACAAGGAAGCAGGATTCATGTGATCTACATACAATCATCCGTTTGTAAAGGGAAATCCGGTACGATTGATACTTCTTGGGATCATCTGCATACAACTCCTCATAAAACTGTAAAAATAGGTAGAGGATTGTTTTTCCCCCTCCCTTTCAGGCACTAATACTTCATTTAGCACTATATAAATGCAATCAGATTAATGCAAGATCAAAGATCTCTAATTTGAAGCAGTTCAGTTCTTAGGTGTGGTGCTGATTCCAGCCTCTCCCAGACAGAAGCTAATGCAGATGAGGCACACAAGCCAGATCTTTAAAAAATGGGCAATAATAACACGGTGAAAGCCTGGGATATAATCTTTTCAAGACTCTGGAAAGAACACTTCCTTGTGCAAGTAAAGATGGGATTGCAGTAAGTACTGCTATTCTAACATCACACCTGGGAAACCTGTAAATTATTTGCTCTCTGGGGCTAGGATTGGAAAAGAAGCCTATTCTCAATTTGAAGCAGATTTGCAATACTCAAATATTGGTAGTGAAATACTAACAAATGAGTCTATATTTAACAAGTAAAATTACATTCACTGCATTTGTAAAGAAAGAAAACTCCTCTGGGATGTAATTACGTGACTGTTGTCTTCGGATTTCAGCATGTGATGAGCTGTTCTCTTGGCGTAAAAAAGGCTAAAACTCAGAACACATGACTAAGCAGCAGGAGGGATCTGTCCAAGATGGAAACATTTGCCACTTACCTTTTCCAGTAGGAGTCAGTTCCTACTGAGATATATGTATAACATATTTTCAATCGATTTTCCAAGAGCTATTAAGCTGAACTGGATATTGCTCTAAAGCTTGGACCTAAGACACCAGCTTTACAGTGAAAAGTTCTGTAACGTATGTAAGCAGAAAAGACACCCTAAACAGCACCTTGGCTTGTTTAGAGAAAGCAATGGCACTCAGAGCTCTGAATTTTCTCCCTGAAGTACAATGGCTTCTCCAAAAGTAATGCCTCTTATTTTATTATGTTGACATGACACCAAGGTTGATGGTGGTGGTACAGCAATAGAGGTTGAACCTTCCCACCAATATTCCATTACATTTTGTTGCTGTGTGACAGATGGCAGCAGAGGGGCAGTCTGACAGAATGGTGTCTGACATGGAATTACAAATGAAGCAAAGGGGTGGAGCTGAATTCCTTCACTCATCAACACTTGCTGAACTTTTATGGACACCAAACAGTGGATGTGAGCACAGTGAGGTGCTGGGTGGTACACTGTAGCAACAACACTATCATTGAAGCTGTGACACAGCAGGTCTCCTCCACAGGTGCAGATTTTTACAAGCATAGCATACAGGCTGTTGTTCATTACTGCTGGCAAAAATGCATAGCTAATGGTGGTGACTGTTGAAAAATAGTGTTTTGAAGCTGCAAATCTGCTCTATCGAATAGTGTTATTGTGCTATTTATATTTGTTGTAGTTTCCCTGGAAATAAATAGGAGGCATTATTTTCAGAGCAACCTATGTAACCTAGAGCATTCTACTAAAAAGAACTTACACAGAGGAACTCCAAGCTAATGAACAGTGATAAGACAAGGATTTCTCAGCATGGGCTGAAAATTTCCCCAGAAATGAACTAGCCTGTACATGATGAACATACGCCTTCACAGGAAAAGGTATTTCACCTGACCTCTCCTTCATACAAAAATGGGGTACAGTGAACAGGGAACACCAGACAATCAAGTAACTCCTAAGTTTCTTTTTCTGGAGCAAAACACTGAATACCTGGAGCTCATAACACAGTGGACGACCTGTGTAGCTTCAGGCAGGAAGGGAAAGAAGAAGAAAAGCTACACTGAAAAATTAAAGAACTACATCAGCATTTTTCAACAAAATAATATTTCAGAGGAAACACCACTGCTTGCCAATAATATTTTTTTTTAAGTTTCACGCATATCAATGATTCTATTTAGGAATGATTAAACTCATCGGTTGAAACCAGCACTTTTATACTGGCATTCACAAGCTTTTCTATGCCACAAACTAAGAAAGTCCTTAAATTGATGTGACTTAATCAGTAGTCATTAGTTTCTTTCTTCCATTAGCTTATCTTAAAAATATAAAATCCCTGCGCTCAAGCAGCTTTTTTACAGGAGGCTGCCATCTGAAAACCAGTGAGTACTTAGAGGCACAGACAAACTTGTAAGACCCCATGCCTGCTCCAACAACATCACTGCCCTTACCAAATTCTCATTTGTCAGCCGGGTGATCTCATGCTGCAGACTGGCTTCAATGCGGGCCTCTGGGGGCAGCTGCAGATTCTGCGCCAAGAGCTGCTGCTGGCGATTGTTTTCTTCCTTCAGACTTTGGATCTCACCTCGCAGTGACTCCAGCTCATTCTCGTGGCTCTTCTTCTGTGACTGCAGCTGAGACTCCAGCAGCCTGAAGAAGTTGAGCAGCAGTTGTAAGATCACGCTTGGTAAGACACATCCCAAATTCTCAGAGGGAGTTTAGCTGCTGCTCAGGAACAATTAGCAATGGCTCGCAAAGGAAAATGAAAAAGGCAGAGTACTCTTTAAACCCTTCAGTATGCCTTCTAATTAAATTAAGTTTGTGTGATCAAAAAGTGGAGAGAAACTAATTGTGACAATGTTTTGCATTTCCTTTGTGATGGAGCACATACTGTGCATGGTACAGCTGACAGTGTGGCAAGGAATGTATTGCTACGCCTTCACAGACTGCTCCTGTTTGTAAAGGGGCAAGAGAGGTCTTACCTCTACCCAAATCCTATCAGTTGTGTAAAATGAAGACAGTCTATACTCTTAAACTAGGTTTCTGCAATATTAACAAAGGCAAATCTTTTTAGAGTTAACTTTGTTCAGTCAGAAACCATTCAACTACAATTAATCATCTTTATATTCTTACACTAAAGTAAATATTTTGAAGAGGCCTGTCACAGAATTGTAGAGCTTGCCATTTGTGCAGGAACGGTTAAAGAACCAAACTCAGGACCAGCATCCAGGAGCTCTGTTTCACCCTTGCCACTGACTTGCTCTCTTCCCTTGGGCAATTCACGTCACAAATTCTTCTTATGTGAAATGGGAATAAGATGTAAGAGCCTCCTTCAAAGTAGTGCTGTGTGGCTTAACTCATGTTTGCAAGGTACTGTCCAAGAGCTCTGACTCATTATTTCATAAATATACACACACAGGAAGTGATGCTACTGGAGACTGCTAGTGTTCAATTAGACAATCTTTCAGGGTTTAAATATGCATTAGGCAGCCACATTTATTAGTAACCAGACAGATCAAGCATGCGAGGGCAAATAGTCGTTTACCTGCACTGCTCTGCTATTAAGACAAAGCTTGTTGTCTCTACAGTGCTAGGATGAAAAGGACGAGGCGCGGAGCGCTCACTCTCACACGAGCATTCTGCTCTGCAGAACACTTGTTCTAAGTTACACCTTCACAGACCGTGTTAGGATTAGAATTTGTAAGCACAAGGGAAGGAAAGACTTCAGTTAGTAGCATTCACTGCAAAACAGCTCCTTCTGTAGTTACTGCTACCAAATGTGTATATTTAAGAAAATCAGCACTGCAAATCTGTTGTGCCAGGACATGACTAATGACTGTTTTGGAAGTCTAGAATATGTTACAGAGGCCCAGTCACACACACAGCCCAGAACTGCATTTCCTAACCAGGTGAGCTGCTCAATGACCTGACCAGCACGCGGCTTTGCAGCAGCCACAGTGCCTGTATTGAGGTCTGGCCAGCACCACGATGAACTAACAACTGCTTCTCTCTTGTGGGCTCCCCTTCTTGTCTGCTACACTGATTCTTGCATAGAGATGTGTGGGAGAATAATGTTACATTTATTGAACCCAAGTCAGAATAAAGAGAGCAAGACATAGCTATTCAGGATATGCTGAAATTATTCCAACAGTACATTAACTTTGATATCCAATGTAAAGGCACACAAATGATACACAGTTAAAAAACTCCTCCCCTTGCAGATCTTCTGGAATTTTACAGTCTACTTTTGTGCAAGTATTCTTGAGAATTACTTATAGTTGTTGCCACCATCTTAGCTTCTCAAATAACATAACGTGGAAAGCCAAAAACTTTGGCAACTAACTTTGAGGAAATCCAACAAAGATTTTTTTCTAAGCAAAAAGAAATACTGTAGCCAAAGCAAGGGGCACAGTTAGCTAGAAGAGAAGATGCAAATGAAGAAAAAGCCATTCTGAGAAGTCTGGTAACCTGTTGGCTTGTTTTAACCCTTCATAAACCAGCCAAAGTTCTCCGTCCTCATTCAGCATATGATAGTCCTGGGGAGATTGCCTTCCAAGAAAAGTGTTTAAAAAAATACAAGAGAGATACATGATGGTGATGAGATGACATGTTAAGGACATTACGTACTTAATTATAGTTACAATAAAAGAGAAAGAAACAATTCTATAAAGCAACTTGGAGAAATACCTCTCCTGTTTACATGTATTTCTTCCTAGTAATGAAATTTAGCTTGTGGCATTAGCCCAAGTGGTTACTCATTTCGTGCTGTTACAATATACATATTATGACAGACTACCATGATTACTACTGGACAAAAATAAAAAAATAGCACGTGGAACAGAACCCAGTTTGAGCAATATTGTTGATTAAAGACTAAGAAGGTGCAAGTCCAGGAATCACGATTTGACGTGTCCCCATTGTTTCTTAATCCTTTCAAATACTGTACACTGCAGTTTTACTAATCAAATCAAATTATAACCCCAAATACAAGTGTTCTCTGTGCATTTACACTTAGGTGGATACAACCTACTGAACATGATATGCTCAGGGTATCAGGGCACACTGCAAATGACTGTAAATGAAATACAGAGAACGTGTACCTGTTTGTTTCCTTCAGTCCAATATATGCCTGTGCTATTTCCCCTTTGTCTTTCATCTTCTGTACATCCTCCAAGAGGATTGTAGAATCTGTCATGGTATTCTGGAAAAAGAACGAGGATTGCCAGGGTAAATTTAACAATGTAATTGTTCTTTGAATCCATATTTTTGTCACGTGACTCACAGCACTCTAGCAGCATGCTAGAGTGAGTTTGGGTACTTCAGAAACAAGAGTTCAGTCTGTAACTACTAAAACCATTTGGTGTATCTTCTAAAATGACCTCATACAACATGCTGAAATATCATCTATCTACTGATTGGGTACATCTGTAAACCTTGTTTCATTAATTTTTTTTATCATGTAAAAGAAAATGAAATGATGGATTTGCATTTGGTTAATATTACTACATACTGAAATTCAAGCAGCATGGTTTTGCAACAAGTTTACAAATGCAGCTTAATTCTGTTTTAAATTTTATTTCCAAATCTCATAAATAAAGTCTTTGCATATTTTCAATGCTCTGACAAAGCAGGCAATAATTTACAAGGACTGGAAATTTTTTAAGCTAGATATCATCAAAATACAATTTTTGTTTCAGTTTTGAATGTTACTATGGTACTTTCACCTTCAGCAAAACTTTTCAGTAAAAGTATTTCAGTAAAACTTGAAATAAATAATCAGTGTTTGCAGTCAGCTAAGCCAGTCTGATCCTAGTCACCGCCATGGATAATTACCAGAGTGCTCTAACAAATTCAAGAGCTGCAATTCTGACTTTTCTTTTTGACTTCCAAAAAAATTAAGTGCTATTTTCCTGAGTAAAATTTTTCAAAGGAACAACTTTGTGGGCGCAAATTTTGGAGAACAGCTCTCTTATGCCTAATACAATTGGTGTTATCTAATAATAAAATACATAAGCTGCTCAAAACATTATTCCCAAGATTACAGTGAGATCTTTGTCAGTTTTCTACAATTCTTTTGTTACTCTGTAAAAATACTGTACACTGCCAATATTGCCTTTGCAATGTATTTATTATTTCTGTGCTAATGGAAAAAATGCTAGTTACTCTTACATCCCCAAGACTACTCTAACTGCTACAGCTGTAACACTTAGCAGATCTCATTTAAAGTCAGTTTGGTTCCTCTTTTTCCCAAATACTCTATCTTCAACTAAATTTTCTAATCAAACATTCAGCAATTCCTGTCTAGTATCTGCAGATTACAACTTGAGTCCTGACTGTGCTCACTGCATGTCAAAGGTAACAAACAATATAAAGGAATCCTTCCTATCAAGGAACTCTTTTGTGAAATGCATAGATTTTGCTGTAGAGATCTGATTTGTAAATCATGGCGCTGCTCCTGCTCTTCAAACACATTAAGCAGGATACACTGATTGAGCCAACCACACTGATTCATGGATCTTTCCTTTCATGTCCAGGTTAACATAAACCAACAGTGCAAAGTTGTTAAATCAGCTTGTTTTGAAGCAACTTATTTCCTTGTGCAGAAGGGGAAGATAGGGATAAAGGAGACAAAGAAAGGATAATGAGAATGGTTTTTCAATGACAGCAAAGTAAAGCCCAAGAACTTCAAATGCATCAAGCTGAGCAGTGCAGTCGATACATAGGAAGGAAGGGAAGCCATCCAGAGGAACCTGGACAGGCTGGAGAAATGGGCCCATGAAAACCTAATGAGGTTCAATAAGGCCAAGCGCAGGATGCTGCACTTGGGTCGGGGCAATCCCAGGTATTTATGCAAACTGGGTGAAGATCTCCTTGAGAGCAGCCCTGTTGAGAAGGACTTGGGGGTCCTGGTGGACGAAAAGTTGGACATGATCCAGGAGTGTGTGCTTGTAGCCCTGAGGGCCAACTGTGTTCTGGGCTGCATTAAAAAGGGGTGGCCAGAGAGAGAGGGAGGTGACTGTTCTCCTCTACTCTGCTCCTGTGAGGCCCCATCTGCAGCACTGCGTCCAGGCCTGGGGCCCCCAACACAGGAAGGACTGGAGCTCTTGGAAGGAGTCCAGAGGAAGGCACTAAGATAATCAGAGGGCTGGAGCACCTCTCCTACGAGGAAAGGTTGAGAGAACAGGGATTGTTTAGCTTGGACCTTGCTGTGGCCTTCCTTTACTTGAAGGGAGCTTATAAACAGGAGGGGGAACGGCTGTTTGCAAGGGCGGACAGTGATGGGCGGGAGAATGGTTTTAAACTGAGACAGGGGAGGTTTAGGTTAGATATTAGGAGGAAGTTTTTCACACAGAGGGTGGTGATGCACTGGAACAGGTTGCCCAAGGAGGCTGTGGATGCCCCATCCCTGCAGGCATTCAAGGCCAGGCTGGATGTGGCTCTGGGCAGCCTGGTCTGGTGGTTGGTGACCCTGCACATAGCAGGGGGTTGGAACTAGATTGTCACTGTGGTCCTTTTCAACCCAGGCCATTCTATGATTCTCTGATACATGTAGGCTATATATAAAAGGCGGGGAAATGATATCTCAAATATTTGTCACTGTTTGTTTGTTTGTTTGTTTGATCCCATTAAATAGTTCTGGTTAACAATTGTAGAAAATAACATGTACCTTGTCCTCCTGGCAATCAAATTGGTGGGCAAGAAAGAAGAGAAACAAAACATTAGAAAATTTTGTCTGAGCTGCAGCTGTCCAATCTAATAAATAAACTGTCTGTTAGCCATCCCACTGGTCACCTTCGCATTTTCCTCATAACTAATGCAAAAAATCACAATTTGGTCCCACCATCACTGAGAATAAGTTATTCAAGGATTTCTATTCAAAAATTCACTTATAGTGCTAAAAATATCGTAGGAAAATGAGTTTTGTTTGCTTTATAATTAAATCATTTGAAACAAGGTATGTACACCTCCATGCATCACAGACTTTCAACTCATTTTGGACAACTATAAACACACTTCTGCAGTAAATGAAGGAAAGAGAAGATGTATCTGTTAATTCCCGGCTGCAGTTACAAATGCTAGAGTTCAGTTCAATGGAACTGATTAGTTACTAGTTTAACTGATACCTTTTCAGGTTAAGCAACTTATATTCAAAGCTATTACTTTGCTAAGTATCTCATCAGAATTATAGCTTTATTTTATTATTATTTTTTAGAAAATACACTTCAGGGAATGTGATCTATTCTTCTAAAACATGTCACCTATCAAGCAATAATATGGATTTCATATATTTTCATAGGTTATCTTTACAAGATTTTATTGTTTTTCTGTGTGCAGTCATTTATGAGCCTGCCTAGGTTTAGCAGAAATTGATCCTCGCACCTCCTGCTGGACTGTTAATTAAAAAGAATTCCTGACAACACAGTAAATTTCCCAGTCAAACTACATAATTCGCAAGAAATACAATACTGCTCCAAATGAGAATCATTTCTGCATCATTAAAAGAGTCTGGGGAGATCTTGGCCAGACAGTCTGTATTTGACAGCTTGCTATGATCTGTATATCTTCATGAGATGCTGGTAGATAAGCCCAAGGTTGGTTTATTAACAGTCTCCCAATTTGGATTGCTGCAATTTATGCAGCAGTAATGGATGAATAGCTAACACTTAGAAAGGCTTTGAAACGTAGATAATTTTTTCTGCCTTTTCAAGCAGCTTGATAAATTAAATAAGGCATGCGAGTTACACAATATAACTTCACTACCCAGTGAACCTCTTGACTGGTAATTTACCTTGGGTTGAATAGCTCCTTTCTGGCTAACCAACTGAGACCTCAGGATAAGCACTTCTTCCTTGCGTACTTCCAGTTCTTCGCTTACTGAAGTCAGCTGATCCAGGAGAACTCTGTATGCTGGAGCACCAGGAGCAGTTACCTCTGGAGATCGTGTTTCTGTGAGGGCCTTCTGCAGCTCGTTCAACTCGTTCTTCAGTTTTTTATTCTCAGATTCAAGCTCTTGACGCTGCAAAAAATGGAGACAATCCCATCAGCCAACAGCATGGCAGAAACGCTGAGCATCTGCAACAAACCCAACAATCCCTCCCCTGTCCCCAGCTGCATGCCCGACAGGTTTCACACATAGGGCTACCGTTAGACTGAACCCACATGTGTACTGTAGTATGTGTAGATTTGAGGGGAAAAGAAAAAAGAAGCAACAATCCTTTTTTCTCCTATTCTTCCCTTAACAACAACAACAAAGCAAGCTCCCAAAACAGCAGCCAACAGGATCAGAAGATCATGCATCATTCAGGTTTACTAAGAAATATTTGAATTGTTAGTGGCCTAAGGTATGTATCAATTTAAAGAATGTTTCAAATACAGAGCTACATTTATCACTCTATCTTTGCTCAAATTAACTTGCAAGCTGCACTAAGCCCCAATCATACACTCTATACCTTAAAAAAAAAAAGGTATTCTTACAATAAAATACTTCCAGGGGAATTTTAATTCTAGTTTTTCTAGCTAATATTCTGAAACAGCAGAGCCGATGTAACATACTACACCAGCACATATAATTGGTGGCAATATATTCACTAAAAAATAGCAAAGAACTCCTTTTTAGATTTACCTTGAGCGATTCATACTCCAACTCTGCACCTCTTATTGGAGGCCTTTCCTCCTCCTGTGAAAGAATACAGATTAGTGTGAAAAAAACAAAGGAATAAGCAATCCTTTCTATTCCTTATTTTAGTTGGGGCAGGAAAAGGAAAGGGAGCTGAAAATTTTTTCCTATAGAAAATGCTCATTCTGGTACTGCTGAGCACTTTAAGTTGAATATTGGCATGGTCTCACTTAATTGTGTGTTGAAGGCACATAATTGGTTAATGTAAATAAAATCATGTACCTGTCACAGATAATGAAACAGAGCCAATGAATGCCAGAATGTTTAAGATATTCACTGTTGAAACAAATGCCAAAACTAGTTTAGTATTTTTACGAGTACTTAAGGATGCCATATGAGAGAATTACAAATGAAATCTGCTAAGCAAGCTTGTCTAATCTCAGCATTTTGGCTCTGCTTAAAGTACTTCTTATTCTGCCTAAAATTACCAATTACTTATTCTCCCCAACATTTAAGTTAGTTGTTATAATTTCATTCCTCAATAAACAAAATACCAAAGTCCCAGTGCATTTGGTTCCTTTTAACTTCCATCATAGGATCTCAGAAACCTTGGAAAAGTAAATCATCAGTAGCTAGTACTGAGTCCTGACAGTACTAAGTACCAGGCATAAAATGTGTGGTAAAATAAAGCAAGTACTAGGGAAAGAGAAGGACTTAGTAAAACCCAGTCAGCATTTGCACAGCTGATATTTCATCAGAGATACTCTGGAGTCAGCATTTGATCAGCTAGAAGGAGGACACCTTAGCTTTGGCACGAAGAGCCTGTTCCTCCTTTCTGTCCAGTTCATCCTGCAGGGATTGCTTTTCTTGCTCCAGCTCCGTAACCCGTTTCTGCAGCTTGAGGAACAGAGACATGTCCAATGGTGCCTTTTTCTCACTTGGCTCCTGCTTTAGGAAGAACAGAAGGAAGTCAAGAGGCATTCCACTTCCAGAGCTAAAGGAAGCACTACTGTAAGTAAAAAAGGGAAAACAGACTGGGGAAAAGAAATGGCACACAGAAATGTTACTTGATTCTGAGAGTTCACTACTGGCATCTAAAACGTTTCATCAGCTGTCAGAATGCTATTTCAAAAAAGGATCTACTCACATAAAACATATCTATGCCTACAGCCTAGCAAAAGGAAGCACCAGGGACAATCTAGCAGACAGTAGCCTATAATTAAGCATACCTTTTAATCTTACTTGTTTGGAGGGGAAGGAGAAAAAAATGTCTGTGGTTAGAATCATTTGGAAAGCAACTGGCAACCAACGCTTTTTCTGTTTTTTCTCCCCATTTCAAATTATCTCTCCTGTGAGTTCTTCAGATACAGAGAACTCTCTCTGATGAGTATAGATTTAGGTCCATGACTAACCAAGGTAATTTAGTGGGATGACATAAAAAGGTACTAAGAGATATATTTCATGCCTTTTTGCTTTTATTATGCTAATTAAACAGCCTGTTCTGGGACTAATCCACTAGCTTTCTCACCATTTTCTGGGCAAGGACCAGCCATCCAAAGGTCCATAAAAAACTGTTCATCAGCCATTTTGTACTTTATGTAGCAAGAAGATTAAAGCATTTACTATCAAGTGCACCATAAAATTTTGAAGCCTAGAAAAGGAACTAGAAAATTAATAATAATGACTTAGCAGATAAGCAAGTACAGCCATTTCCATTTCATCTCTCACTGTTGAGAGGAAGGCTCATAAACTACACTGGCAGCTCAGGAAAAAGAAAATGGACTTTCAGGTTGCTGGCTTTATTGTTTCATAATGACATAGTGTCTGTTTTTGTGATATGGTTTTGTGTCATTACCCCCTTAAAATTAACAGCACATATTGAAGAGAATATAGATTTAATCTTAACAGTGCTGCACTTAGTCACGCTACTGTTACTTTTTTTTCTTTACCATTTATGTTAAAAATAAAATCACCAAAATTGGCTCTAGAATAACAACTAAATAAGTCTATTAGCCAAAAGAAAAGATGCTATTCGGCTTGTAAGTGAGATCCAATCACACATAGTTGCACTGTCCTTTTCTGAACTGCCTATAAAGATGGGAGCATCTTTCTGAAATAATTTTGCAAGGTGGAAAGGGTAAATGAGAAAGCAAATCGTGAAAGACACTGCTGAGAACACATGTCAGCAGGAATGTGTCATGGTGTTTGCCTCCCTGATGGAAAATCACTTTCCGTGGATGCTTTCAAAAACAGCCTGTAAAACAAATTGTGGAGATAACTAACCTAGAGGGCAAACAGAGGGAGCTCTGTGATTGCTCACAGTTATAAAAATCTCCAGTATGCACAAAAAAACTTTGCATCTGCCAACTGCCAAGCACAGCCAGAGCACAAACCTGACAGCTTGTTGCTGGTAGTAGCCCCACTCCCGTGGGACTGAGAGGGACAAAACGTACAGTTGTCTTGGAATATACAGAGAAGGCTTGGAGATGCAAAACAATTACTGATGGTTATTATTCATTAAAGAGAATCATATTATTGAATATTTAAAAATAATCTGTGATTTCTGTTGCTCCATATTCCAAGGGATAGTATATTTTCTGAGTTTTATTTGTCTGTATGAAATGGAGAAAAAACGAATTGATGTGAGGTTCTCACCCCAAACAGGGAGCACATTTCTTGAACATCTTAAGAGTGCAGCCTGCCACCTTGTCTCCTTTCATCCTTGAAATACTTGGCGTACAGACTTCTCAGGAACTCTCATTGGTTTTCTGAGTTCCTACTTTGTGGTGAAAAGTTGATTGTGCTTATAAACACTGGCAGGCAAATGTTTTTCCAGATGCAAAACAATTGGAGGTCCAAGTGTTTAGTCTGCATTTTCTGTGATGTGAAAGAATTCAAAGCATTCTTTCACAAAGTCTTTTCAAATAGGATTACAGCTAACTACAGAATGAGCTACTCTCAAAAAGGAGATGGAAACTAGACAGATTTAGCATTAGATTTCTCAACATATAGTGTTCACAAGCACATATGCAAAAAAAAGAGATAGGAATGACTCAATCATTGATCAATGAAAAGTTCTGTTGTGTTTTTTTTTTTTTTTTTTTTTTAACATTACCTCCATCCTCAGTGGTAAGTCTTCTGCTTCTGTGATCTCAGAGCTAAAAGTATATTCAGATTCATTGCTACTGTGAGTTGAATCCGTTCTTTTGTGTCCAGGCTTGGGGATGCTCTGGAGTGCAAATTAAACAAATCAATACCACTGTATGTTTTTTTTCCTGTGACTGTCTCTTCATACCTAAAAGTTAGCTTGTAATATATTTGGTTATTATTCCACAGCTACCACTATTTACAAGTAAATGTACTTGATTCTGGTCTCTTGTGCAACCTAAATCTATGAGAAGTAGTTCACAAAGAAATCTACGTAGACAGATCAGATGATATGCTAACAAGTATTGCTGCAGGAAGCAGAATCAAGCAGCAGTATCAAGCAGCAGTGCAGCATTTCGTGGGAAAGGAAAGCTCATTTTACAGGAAAGGTTCAGTCAGGGTAGAAAAACACAAGCAGAAATTCTTCAGATTTCTAGGTATTGGAGTGAGGAACACTTTTTTGTCCTGCCACATACAATATTCGTAGAGCTATCAAAAATTTAATACTAGCTCAATGTGGTACAAATAGCCTAAAAAGTGTGAATAACTTCAAGGCAAAGTAAGGGCTGAGAGCATATGCATTATCCCTAGCAAAGACCAAGCAGAAATTTAGTCTTTTACCACAGAAATGAAAATAAATGAGAGAAAAAAAAAATCAACTATTTTAAATGCATGTTTTGCCTGAGCAAATCTAATTAATCAATAACTAAAACAACAAACTCTGTTTTCAGGTACAGTAAAAACTGGATGGCTGAGAGCAGTTAGTTACTATTACACCCATAGATTCTGCCTAAACACACCTGTGAACAGCTTTTGACTTCCCACGTTCAGGCACTTACCACCATTAAGTTCATTTCATCCTTGAGGTCATCGTACCGCTCCTCCAAGCGGCTGAACTCATTCAGCAGGTTCTGATACCGTAACCGTTCATCATTCAGGTCCAGCTCCAACTGCTTCGTTTCCTCCACCAGCTTCTTCTCCATGGTCTCTGTCACAGAGAACTCAAAATGAGAACTCCAGTTTCTACCTATCATGCAGCTCATCCATCCCGTAGGTACAGGACTGAACTAGGAACATATACTGAATGCATCCTGTTATGTGAGGCTGGTTTGTGGTATTTGTGCTTCTGTAGGGACAATCAAGCTAGATATATTAAAGACCAAAGACTTACTGTGACAAGCACAGAATGGTTCACTCAGTTTTTCTGCTTCTGGCTTTCATTAGCAATGCCAGGAGGGAGAAGGAAGAGGCACCAGGCCAACGATGCATTATTTCAAAAGCAAGATGTGAGATGTTCTGCAAGTCAAGCACTTCTCATCGCAGCTGCTTCCATCATAACCTTCACATCTAGAGCTATGGTTTTCTGGCTGCTGTTTGCACAGTGATAGCAGCAGTTGCCACAGCAGCTCATAGGGCTCAGAAATTTTGGATCAAACTTACACCTTCTAACGAGGAAAGCATCAGGCACTCAAGTGTCTGCCTACACAGGGACCACAACATTTGCTTTCACAATTAGTACATCACACTGGAAAACTATGCTGCAGTAGATTCATTGAATTAAACATCAGAGCCTTCTTTTACAACGTAAAACTTTGCAACAAGAATCCTCACCTAAAAGATCCTAAACTCACAGTGAAAAACTCAAACAGTAAATATTTCTGACATATGAGAGTTCTTACAACAAAGAAATTAAACTATTAATCTAATGAGGAATACAAAATAGCAGATTATCTCAATTTAGCCAGTAGAGTGTGCTTTACAAGCAAACATGAAGTATAAAATCTGAGCAAAGAGAACAGCACCAACCTGTTATCTCCTTTGCTTGGTCATGGATGCGGCGGTTCAGCTCCTCCTTTTCTGTTTTCAGTAATGTGTTCTGCTCTTTCAGTTCTGATACCAGCTGGAGAGATAACAAAATATCTGGCTCAGAATGCATTTCATCTTCCATCAACAGCTCCAACAGCAATTACATCCTTGTTGTACGAGTTCAAATATTTAGGCTTTTAATGGTCTCTCAGATAATTAAATCTGTGAGCTAAGTTGCGACATATTCATTTCTCAAATTACTTTCCTATGTACACCTCACTTCAAATTCTCCCATTCATTTTGCATTTATTCCATTTCTGATCAGATGCTGAAACTGCCTTATACTACTCCATTATGCCATTTTCCAGTGAAGTCACAAAGATGTAATTTATTTCTTAAAACTATATCTTCCTAAAACAGGAACAGATTGCTAGCTCTCTTGTATATTCCCTTGCTTTTGTTAATACAGTAATCCAACATCCACCCAAAAGCTGTGCCACTTCAGCTATGCTCAGGTTTGCCAGTTACTCATTTGTCTCTGTTTATGGATATATCAGAGTCACTCTGTTTAATCAATTAACATTTTTTCTTTTCATTCAACTGGCCTTGAAATGCATCATGGCAGCACCGCATAATGATACAATGGCTCTTCCATTATACAATACTCAAAACTTGCTCCATATCAACAAGTAACTGTAACATTAAACAACTTGTTTGCTACATTTGTACTTAAAGCACAGATAAGGGGTTAGTCAAAACCTGTTTAACTAGAGTGTCCATACATACGGGAACTCAGCAGGCTAATTATTTAAATTAGACAAGATATAAGTAGGTACTGTTTGAATACGGTGCATGAAACTGATTTCAGATATCTATACAACTGTACTCTCTAGGTAGGTAAAATGATTTCTTCGTAAGATATGCTGTCTTGCACTAATTGAGTGAGCTTGGGTATTCAGATTGGCAAATTCTTTCAATATAAAAATCTGAATAGACCAAGTAAATGTACTTACACATAATATGTAAATTTACCATATTCTTCAAGCACAGGTGCAATTATTTAGGCATCAGACCTATTTACTGTTGTACAGCTATAACACTAATTAAAAATACTGTTAAATTACCAGACATACAACCAAAGCAGTTAAATCTGACAAAACGTGAGTGGACACCAGGCTCCTGTAAGTCTGCTCATGCACCTGGGACTGCATACTTACCTGCTCAGTTTCATGTTTGTATTTGTCTGCCCATTCCTCAATTGTCTTCTTCTCAGTCTGAGTCTGTTGCAGCTCCTTCCGCAGCTTGGCAATCTCCTCCTGGAGGCTGAGAACACGATTGGTTGCATTCTTAGCTTCCTCCTCACTCATACGAAGCCTCTCCACATCACTCCGAAGCTTCTCTGTCTCTGTGCTGTATGTGATCTCCAGGTTATTCATCTTCTCCAGCAGAGATTTGTACTCTTTGTTCTTTGCAAAACACAAAAGAGACATTGTAGCAGTTGGAGAAGTTCTGGTTTAAGGAAGCTTTCTGGTTGCTTACAGAATATACTGAGATAGGGGAACAAGAGAGCAGTTCCCTCCTTTTCAGTATCTTTTTGCAGGAGAATTGCTCTAAGAGGTGGCAGAACAGTCCAGTCTCTAAGTTTACACATCAATGTACTGAACTAAAATCAAACAAAGAGCCCACAAACACCAAACTTGATCATATCACCTTCCCCTTTAATTGAGCAACTGGAGCGCTTCCAAAGAAAGACTGAAGCTAAAGGAGCAGATGCTTTCTCAGTGCTTCTGAGAGACACAAACAGATGTTTTAAGATTTCAGTTCAACTGCTGTCTACTCTTCTCTTCTCTCAGCATTATTCAGCAGAGAAGAGATTTGCAGTGAATGCCCAGTGCTACAGAAGGAAACACAAGACTCCCAAACGCCTTCCCAGAGCTTTACCTGTTCATCAATTTTCCGCTGCAGCTGCATGATCTTGTTCTCCAAGCCAATGTGAAGCTTCTTGTAGCGTTCCACAGACCGAGCCTCTATCTTCAGTTTCTTCAGCTCCCTCTTGGCCATCATGCGCCGGTAACAGCATTGCAAGTAAACAATTGCCTTCAAGGTCCTGCGGTAGTGCACTCGAGCCAGCCAGCCTCTTACATGTTTCTGAATAATAATAGACTTGTGCTCTCGAAGCATCTACAGTTCAGAAAAAACACCACAAGTGCTATTAGAGCTACACCTGCTCAGTTAAATCGACTCCATAATGAAAGGTGTAAAGACGATGTAAATAGAGACACCTTAGTCTGAAAAGAGAAACTGCTGGTGAAATGTAAAAGAAATGAATCTGGAATTAATTTTTTAAAAATAGAAGAGTAAAAGAAGACAGGAATAAGGAAGACAAAAGAAAATAAAAATAAAAAAAAACCAGAATTAAGAACGTGGAAAGAAAGAACCAGAGACATGTTGAAGAAGCAAGCATTCCTTTCTGCTGATGTCAGATCAAGCAAATTACAAAAATACATTATACCTTTTGTCAAGATTACAAATACAATCCAGATGACCGAAATGTTTTTTTATTGCCTCTTTTACTTTTAAACTTCTTGAAAGCACTGACATATGCAGCACAGAATTCATCAATGCACAGCATAAAAGCACTGCACTTGACACACAGTGCAGCTATTACATACTGTAACCCAAAGAACATTACAGCAGTAAGAACAGCCATACCCTAAGATGACTGAGCTACACGTTCCAGTATGTGTTCTTTTCTTTTTTTTCTTTTTGCTTGCCATTCCTTATACTTGTCAGCTGGAAAAATATTTTCCTCCCTATATATTTTAATCAGACATTTTAGACTGTAGTAATTCCAATGCATTTGATGGCAGAATTTTCAGTTATAGATTTAAGATGTAAAAAAAAAAAAGCAAAATTAGTTGTAGCTATTTTTAAAAAGTCACTTTAATGAAACATAATCAAGAAATCAGCCAGAGATTTCCACTAGGAAGACTCTACTATGTGTTTCTGGATCCTTCACCCACGGATTCAGTGATCCCCCAGGTTTGGAGCACCTGAATTCCTGTAGACCATAGCTATGCTGGGAGAGCATGTCTAAACTCACAAGGCTTCCAGGACTCTGAGAACTCCAGAGTTCACTTAATAAAACTTCTGCAAATTAAACAGTTTATTCTAAAGAGCAAAACTATTTAAGATCTTGTGTTACTTACTGGATTTGGTAGCTTAAAGATCACACATAACTTCACATTCTTACAATGATTTACCACAAAGCTGATAAAGCAAACCAGTACTGTAATCAAATTTTATTGTATTTTACACTTCTTAGCAAATGAACTGGAATGTGTTAAAAGCCTTACATTTTCAGATCAATGAATTTGAAAGGTTCACTGGCAAAGTGGCGATATTCTAAGAAATAGAAGCTTTCTGCCTTAGCATTCATTTTTAAAGAAAAAAGCGAGGACTTGGAATACCAGTGCTCAATTCAAAAGCAGGAAATAGATCCCTAGAAACTACAGCAAGGTCAAAAGCCAAAGTCCTTCTGACTGCAAGTAACACAGTTAGCACTCCTGCCTCCTCCATACGTGCTTCCTGAAATAGTCTTCCAGGTTACCCATAGATGCCCTAATAACTAAGATACAACTAGTTTCAAGCAGCACTGTCACCTGGAGCATGAAAGCAGTAAGTCCCATAGAATACCTCCATTGTGTAGGGATGGTCCTCATCTGCCAGTGAATTCTCACACCCATGCAATCCAGTGATGAAACAGTACGCTCCAATGTGAGAGTATCAGAAAAGTTACTTAATTTATCAGGTATTTTCTCCTGGAAAATATAACCTGATAACCTGATTTTAAAATATAACCTGATAACTAAATTCCTTCTGAAGCGAACAAGCACATTGCAAAGTCTCAGGCAGAAGCTTTCCCCGGGATGTGTGAAACAGATGATTCAACCATTTCAAATTCCTTCTGTTAGTCATGTGACTGCCAACCTGTGCCCTCTGTTATAAAAACAACAACAGATACCTTTCACAATCCTAACTACCGACACAGGCACCATATATTATGGACAGTCACAGCTCAGCCAAGGGTGCAGTCACAGGACGACCTTTCAGTTTCACTCATCTGCAATCACCATGAACTTCAGAAGATGTGTTTACCTCTGCATGCACAGCTTGCAGAGCTTGTGCTTCTGTCTCTGGACGTCCCTGTATCTCAGCTTTTGTAAAATAGCACCTTTATGAGGATGATATCTACATGCCACAACTCAGATGCAGTCGATGCACCTTCCACCTGTGTTGTGAACTTTGTGTTTTACTGTGGCGAACATTCACTGCTCAAGGGGGGAATTCCCTGACAGGCAAATACAACCACTTCATATGGTGATCCCTCCAGAAATCCACAACAGACTCATAGAATCATTAAGGTTGGAGAAGACTCCCAAGATCATTCAGTCCAACTGCCAACCCATCACCCTGCCCACTGACCCACTTCTATTACCAGGGAATAAAACGGATCTATATAACATCATGCTACAGGACAGATGTAGTATACACCACTGACTAACTTGACTATGACTGACTTCACTCCTGCAGATGAACCATTTCCTAAGGATAGCCTTTATCCCACATTATGCTGTGACCTGCATCTTGCTGTTGTATCTGCCAGCAGTCATATCTGTCAGACCATGGTTATAAACACATATATTCTTACAACATAAAATATGGCTTCTAATACTGAAGATGTCAAGAATTCTAATCAAAAAAAGCAAAGACCCTCACAAAACTGCTGAGTCAAGCAAAGTAAACAGAGCTTAGAAATTCTGATCAAGGATCCTTACTTCCTAGTAAGGATGCTACTTAAAACTGTTCTCACAGAAAAGTGCCATGCAAGCTGGCATTTTGTAATCTAATCATCTGAATCTTAATTCTGTTTCCAGTTCTATAACCACTGAAAAGGAAATTATAACTTCCTTAAAACAATTTTTATTTTTAATCAAAGACAGTCAAGAAAACGTTAACATTATTGTTAGGGCAGAATTATAGCAATTTATCTCCAAAATGAAGCCAACATCAACACAAAAAAAAAAAACACAAAACCAAAACACAAGAATCTGTCAAAGTTTCAATCTCTCTTTTTTTTTTCTTTTTTTTTTTCAGGTATCTCTTTGCCAACATTCATGTCCTTCACATATTCTCTCAACCCCCTCCACAGTTTTACAGATTCACTGAAATTAGGAATGGAATAGGAATACCACCACATCATATATGCATACTGATGTGAGCAGTGCTGGTTTGGACTCACAAAGGCATATCCACACAAATCTATTTTCAGTATTTAAGTGCCTCTACATTCCATATAACAAACAAAAAACATCTTCTCAAGCCTGCAAATCCTTGTTAGATGCTTCACTGACTGCATGGAAAGTCTATGCATTCATATTAGATGACAATGTGAATACCTCTGAAATGAGTGATTCACTGATTACAGTATCAGAACTTTCTAATCTCCAGGTGCTGCCTTTCCAACCATTTGTTTGTGCATTATGCATAACAGCATGCAGGTTCCCAAGGGGACACCAGAGAGCAGCTTCATTCTGAAGGTACGTGGAAATAAAATTAGAGTAAAGGAGTAAAACATTATTTCTTACCATCTGGTACTTGTTTCTGACCAGGTAACCTCTTAAGAGAGCCTGCAGAGCAATAGTAGCATCTCGCATGCACTGGTATCTTTTGCGGACCACATACATGCGCTGGAACTTCTGAATAATGATGGCAGCCCGTGTTCTGCGCAGGAACTTGGCATAGCTATGCAAGAAAGATTGCAATAATACCTGTAACTGTTGTCCAATATTTTAATACTGTTTTTTACATCCTGCAAATTTATTCACTTTCTCAGGAATTGCACACTTTCCTTCAGAAAGCTGTCAGCAGTACCACGTACTGACTTGCTATTTTACCATACAGCAGTACAACAGAACGATGAACAGAAACCTTGCAAGGTTTTCCAGGAGTCGTTTTCACTTGTTCTAGAAACTGTGCTACAGAGCTGGCAAAATAAATTCAGCTTCATTTCTCATCACCTTTTCTCCAGCATTAAACCTATTTCTGCTTCCAAACTTCCTCTCCTAAACTCACCCTGTAGAAAATGTTTGTTCATTCCTGGTCTTCTCAGGAAGACAATTGCAAAGCATTGTGACATAAGCCTCTCTTCAAAAGTAGATGCTTACAGTTTTCAAAACCATCTTGTCTTTAATGACACCACCTTCACTCCTACTCTTTGGCTCATGCAGGGCCATCACTCAGGAGTAAATCCAAACAAATGACTCTGGCTAACCTAATTCCCTTCACAGCTGCATTCTGGGTGACAAATCACTTCTCTAGCTGCACAGACCCAGTCAGGAGCAGATATGGAAACTGGTCAGTGACAATTTAACCAGAAGTCCTGCTTTACCTCACTTTCAGATATATCTCCTAGAATTAGTTTTATTCTGCTCCCACTAACAACATATTGTTCTAAGCATCATCTGGCTAGGGTGCTACTGTCCTCTTATGAAGGTCAAAAACAGGCAGGAGAGACACACTCATTATATTCAATTTCCTTAATTTTCCTGTAAAATCATTTCCTCTCAGCCAGCATAGAAAGGAGAGAGCAAATATATCACATTTAAATGTCCTACTTAAAGGTATCTGAATTGAGGCTAGTGTGGATTTTCCCCAGAGTATTGCTTACCATCGTGCCTGGTACCCTCTGACATATCTCTGAATGGTGATGGCAGCCTTCCTCATACGCATGTACTTCTTTCTCATCAGCCAGCCCCGGATTGTCTTTTGGATGCGGATACAGGCAGCTCTCAACTTATCTGCCCTTATTTTTTCAAGATAGGCTACTTGACCAGCCCGGAAAAATATTTTTGTCTTACCAAACTGGTACTTATCCTTGTCCTATTTTCAGAGGAAAAAAAATGAACAGTTATAGCATTAAATGTTAGCAGATTAAAAAAAAAAAAAAAAGACATGAAGGCTAAATGAAAGTACCATTAGTAAAGAGGCAAATTTACCTGTGTAATATTTAAAGTAAATCTAGACTTGAATTAGCTAGTGAAGGAGAGTATTTTCTCTGCATGATTCTGTTAACAAATTAATATAAAAAGGTCACAAGCAGGGCCTGAAGAAATAAAACAAGGTATTTGCTTAAAGAAGAATGCCACAAAGTTTGTGAATGACATGGAAAGCTATAAGAGATGAAGAAGAAGCCCAGAGGATGAAAGTGATACAGGCAATGCACGTTTGAAATTTCTTGCTTAGGCAGTGGAAACTGCCCACTTTCAACCATATTATACAGTACAAAGGAAGCAGCTCAGGCTTCAAATGTGTACTCATCATTTACTGACACCAGGACTGAGCCAGAACAAAACACAACTATGCTCCTGAAACACATCTGAAATTTCAAAACTAAAGCAGGAAGAGAATGATATTTTATCTCTGCATGGCTGCTGCCCTTGTTAGGGGGAAATCCTGAGACAACAGAAACCATAGAAAAGTACGATAAAAAAATTATTTTGTTGATTTATTGATGCCAAGTTGAAATGAATGGCAAAAGATTTTAGTTAAGTCCAGCCAATGACACAGTTCAGAAAGCCAACCTGTCTGCAGAATACTTATTTTTCTTATTTCCATAAACATCTTAACATTGGCATTGTACTTCAACAAGGTGAATTTCTTGCTTTTGTATCTTTAGAAAACTTTATTTCTTTCTCTTCTGCGTAAGTCTCAGTTAATCACCCTCTACTTGGGCAATACTTAGAACTGTCTCTTTGTAGCCTGATTTCCTCCACTGCTCATTGGTTCTTAAAAAATCCCAAGAAACCACATCAATTCAGGTGCAATTCTGGTGCTAATGGCATAGTCTGGAAACGAAGGGCTGCAAAAGGAGGTAAGAGTTAAAGCAAGGGGCTGCTGTGGTATGACAAAGGCTGATGGCGCTCAGCAAGGAGACCTATCTTTATTCCTTCAGATTCCAAATGCTTTAAGGACTACATCTAGTACCAGAATCAGCTTCTCCAGGACATTTTTACATGTCTGCTTTCGGTCACTCAGGACATCTTTCTGCTTCATCAGAACACGGTAACGGCTGAAGAACTCTTGGTATGTCCACCTGTTCCATAAAACACAGATGGCGTCAGTTCAAACAACAAACAATTTTCTTACAAAAAATAACTGTAGCTGAAAACAATCTAAAAAGCAGCAAACACACCTGGAGGGGAAACCAGCTGCACTGATTCGGATGGTCTCCAGGACACCGCAAGCTCTCAGCTGCTGCACTGCTCGCTTTTCGTCAAATCTGTGTGGGATTAAAAAGAACCTGTGGGTGTGGGGTTAGTGTTACCCAGTACCTTTGGATCGTGGGATCTGACAACTGGACAGCAAGTACAGGTAGTGCTTCCAAACTCAGCAATAACAGAGAACAGCCTGATCACAGAATTCAGAATTGCCTGAGCTGCTTCAAGAAGCTCATCTACAGAGGCCTTGTCCCATTTCTCACCAGCCTGCCTGACACACGTGGTCATGGAGGTCTTTTTGTGCCCAGCTGTTAAACAGGCATTTGAGAAAAGCTCTGAGCAAATTCATATATGAAAAAAGATTAGGAATAACTGGAAATAAGAAAACAGTGTAATTAGTAAGAGCAAATTCCAGCAAATGTAAGATATGCTGTCAGTCAAATTCAAAACAGCTAAACTGAAATTGCAGGTATTTCTCACATATCACCATGCAAGAAAAAAAGCTCAGAAAGAACCCTCTAGTCCAAAACATACCCTGCTGTAAGCACACATTGGCATGCACATAACAACAGAAGTGAGGCACACCATTGCACTCCTGACTGAGCAATGTTTAGCAGAACCTCGACCCCGAGTCCTTGGGGAATTCCCCCCGAATCCCAGGCCTACATGAACCATACACAAACCAACTTACGTGAATGGAAACTTGAAGTCGTTAGGCTTAATACAGCGCACATAGTGTGGAGTTGTAGCGTTCAGGGTTTCCATCAGCAGATGAAGAGAGTTTCGAAACTTATTGAAAAAGAAGGGGAAAACATCAAGGAATAATCTCAACTGCCATGTTTGAAAGAATCTCAGGAAGTAGATTGAGCAACACTTGCTTATTCGTGATAGTGCTTTTGGTAGAAAACACAACATCAACTTGTTTTTGTTATGGCAACAGATACTAGATCCAGATATCATTTAGGGGTGAACTACATTACAGCCAGAGCTCTAAATGCTAGACTTTACGGGAGTAAAACTCCCTACAGGCATGTGATAAATTACAAAAACATGTGATAAACTGATTTATTTTCAGCTTCTGCCTATCTCTTCTATGCTAAGAGTTGTCCAATCCATATCTTCATGAGTGAACTTCACTGCTTTACTGAATAGCAATTTAATTTTATATCAACTTCAAATAAAATTTAAAATCAACAGAAAAGAACAATTATCATTTGCTTTGGCTCCAGTGATTCCAGTGTCACACCTACTGATGAGAACTCTGGATGATATTCTAGAAGTCCCAGACAAAGGAAAATGGAACTGCTCAATAGCACAGTGGTACAGACTGGCAAGTACATTAAAACTGAGTACCAAACTGTCACAAAAAGTTCTCATTGGCTTCAGTGAATATTCCAAAGGACAATCCACCACACATAAAGCGCTAGCTGAGGACAAATCCATCCTGAGAAAACATCTGTTAAATCTGTTGATTGGAAATTAACGAAGAATTCAGCCATACCGATTTACACACTTTTAATACAATTCTGGCACATACAGATGGATATTTTATGTTTAGCCCTCTGTGAGTTTTCTGAGGATTGAACTCATACTTTTGAATTGAGTCAATGAATGTGAAAACTACCAAAAAGACACAGTACAAGATTTTCAAAGCTTCTCAGCATCCAACATGTTAAACCTACCTCGCAAAAACATTAGTTTCTGATTTGGCACCACATTAAGAATTGAGCTCCCTGAAACTCTGGCCCAAATTATATTAGTAATTATGGTACATTTGCATTAACTGTATGTCACGAACAACTGCAGTGGTCCCAAAATCACTAGGGACCCCAGGAATCACTAGCCTACCCAAAGACCTATTGGACAGAGGAAGGTAAAGAGCAAGATTATTTAACACAGCTGCATCCTTAAACTCACCTGATGTCCCACAGTTTTCTTATGCTCCTTGCTAGTTTGACCTGGCCTGGCCTTGGCTGGTTTTACAGGAGTTCGAGATAACGGCACACGGCCTGAAGAGGTGGCTGATGTGGGACTGATGACCTTTTCCTCATCCTGGAATAACTCTGGCAGCAGCTTAAACTGGTATAACAGCAAAAAAAAAAATTACAGAGAGTAAGAATGCAGCAAGTGATGGCACACATTTGTGCTTAAGGTGGTTACAAACCAGGCTCTGTTTTCTTCAATGCCACATAGGAAAACAGGAATAAATAGCAATCAAAACTATTGATTGCTTTAATTTTAAAATTTAAGGTATTAAAATATTTAAAAATAAATAGCAAACAAAGTAAAATAGCATTCAAGATCGCAGTACAGTGAATGGGTCATGGTTTAATACTAAAAATGTGTGGATTTGATCAGTGAGTCTCCTTCTGAAGATAAAATTCTGATTTGAGTTTTCTTTTCAAAGAGCCAGCAATAGCTTCCACGTGAAACTGTCAGATACTGACAGCAGTTTTGTAAGTACCAACTGCAATTATATATGGCTGCTTTGATGACAGAGGGAAGCAACGAGGTCCTTTCGTATTTCAGTGGTGCATAAAATTTCTTTGTGTGGTTGTGCAATATATGGGACACTGAATAACCCTGCAAGCAACAAAGATTATTCCTCCTCTATCACTCTGAATTGAAACAAGAGGAATCATCAGCTAAAAAGCTGTCAGCTAAATTCATGTGACTGAAGAGCTGCTATCAGACCTGTGGGAGTGGAAATAAAACCTGAAAAATCTTTCCACCTATCATTCAGATCTTCCGGTTCCCTTTCTCTAATGACTACAAAATACACCCATAGATAATAGCTGCCTTGAGATAACTTGTAACTAAAAATAGCACCATCAGGTCTTTCTACCAAAAATGGTATCACTTCAGAAGCATTACAAAAATAAGAAAATCTGAACTTCTCTATCTGTCAGTGAATAATCTTTCATAGCATCCGTGCATTTTCCCACAAGAGACAGGAACATTCACTTTATAATGCTAAAGGTGCTTGGGCTAAGTACAACCTAAAAAATAAAAAACTGCTTTTGCCTTTTGGTGAGCATGCATGATATCCAACAAAACATGCTGTGCAACAAAATGGTATTTGTGCTCTGTTGTGTGCCAGATGGGCTAGCAGAAGGCATCAAACAAAAATTCTGTGCTAGCATCTAGCACAGAATTCTAGCTTAACATAATGGCTCTGAATGTTATAAAGATATCCTAAATCACTGGATTTAAAGAGGAGTATTGCAATTCAGCTTTATCTCACCTAAGTCTCACAGGTCAAGAGCACTATTACCTTAGATTCCCTTAAATTACCGCCTTAGCTCTGGATGAATGACATCTCCAGAGGGTGATTTAGCCTGTCTCCTTCCACTGACTGGACAAAGACTTTAGGATGTCTGGAAAGCTCATTCAGCTGCCTGCAGTCAGACAGTATGAAGCTATGTTTGTAGCCATCTAAATTACATAGCTGAGTCCTTTAATTCCATACAGGAACTTTTTTGAAAGCAATACGCTTTGTCTGAAAGTACTGATGCTTTAATGCAACAAGGGCAAAGGTGAGGAAGAGGTTCCCAGTGTCTGAGTGCTGGATGGATGAGCTCTAAGCTACACATTCCCTCCCTCTTCCCACTCCTGAGAAAGCCTGTCTGTAAAAATGGATAAGTACATTTCAAAATCACAATTTTCAGTTACTGCATACAGAAGAAAGGTGCAACATACAGCAGCAGAGGTCAACAGGAGAGCACTGCTGACAAGATCCACACTGTAGGGGCACTTCTGTTTTGGTTTGGGTTGTTTTTTTCCTATCTTATCAGTTTTCTTTGTTTTACAGAACACTAGGAGTGTTCAAAGAGAGGGAAAACATTGATCAAAGGGCAGATAATTCACAGGGTAGAAAACAAGCAAGCATTTTTCCCCTGTAATTTTTTCCAACTACTTGACATTCTGCTGATATAGTCTTACTGACGATTTCTTTCAATACAGATCCACAATAGAAGATCTTAACAACATGCTAGTAGCAAGCACAGAAGCTGAGGACATGCATGTACTTTCATGATACATGCACAGAAACTGAACTGATTCAAGCAGGTGCTGTGGGTGGGTTTAAAGAGAAAGCCAAAATATATAACTCAACACTACACTGCCTGCCAAGAGAAGAGTTTGTCATGCACTTCAGAGAGCAGAGAAGCATTTGAGCTGTATGTTCAAAGCCCTAGCAGCGAGAGTGTGCATGGGCAGGATGACAGATGATGCATTCAGTTGAGAATTACCTTCTGTTGAATGTGCACAGCAAACCCAGAGAAGAGCAACAACAAAGAAAGAATAAAAATCAGCAATATAATCATATTAAAGTTACTAATAAATAGGGTCTGCTGAAAAATAAAAATGAGACATTCTCAAATTCAAATTTTGGAAAACATTTTGGTAAAATTTACCATTGGGAAAAATTGGTCTTGTTTTTTATCACTGAGACTGGACTGCCTTAGTATAGTGAGCTGGCAGCCCCCGAGCTGCTGCAGCGCTCCCTACAGCAAAGCAACTACCTGACATGTTTCAGAGCTTCTCTCAGAGGAAAGTTTGCTGTAGTTCTTTCATTATACTACACATTTTAATCATTTAACTTCATAAATCAGCTCAGGATACAAACAAAAGAAGAAAGTTTTGATAGAATAGCATAATTTTAAGCATTCTGTCCTTGATACCAAGCTTCCTGGGGCACTAGAGCTAGCAAATTCCCAAGGGTCATCACACCACAATGTTAAGTTAATTGACTTTACCTTTCAAAAGAGCACAACCAGCATTTTTTACATTAAAAAAGTAGATAATGCCACTGAAGGCTTGTTCTATAATATTACTTCATGCAAAGTATTTTCATTCAGATATTATCTGTCACAGACATAGAAGGTGAGGCTCACTAAGTTCTGGTTCATGTCCTCCATGTTTGTAGATTTCCTTCCTTTCATTTTGCTTCTGGGACAGAACTTGTCTCTTGCAACACTATTCTGCTCAATTGTCAGGCCATAAGCAAGCAGTTTCTGCTTTCAGATTAAAAAAGCCTTAACTGCTAAGCCTTCTTATGGTACTACAGTATATTAGAGGGGAAAAAAAAAGGGAACATTTTGATCTATTGAAATCAGTGGCTAAATACATACAGTTCTCAGCTGGAAAAAAGGCTACAGGACTTCCTAAATTCAAATGGATAAACAAGTAAATGTGATATAAACTATGTTCATCTTCAGTCAAGGGAGAAAAATTTCCTGGTTTTATGAAAGATTTCTTAACTTAAGGCTTTATAATGCTTAACTCAAAGCATTATAATTACAGAAAGAAACAAAAAGAATCCTTATACTAACCTTACTTGATTTTAGGACCTTAATTTGTTCTTCATAAACTGTGTCCTTGTTCTTTTCCAGAAAGCCTTCACACTGATATTCCACCTGAAAAGAATTGTTTAAAAAAACCCCAAAAACTAAGTATGTAATAAGTAGCACAGAATCTACATCTATAACATTCACATTAAAATATAATTCTTCTGGATGTTGAAATTATCTGCTGAAAATGCAGATCTTGCTCCAAGACAGGCTTTCCAGTAACTGTACAACATCAAAACATATAGAGATGAATACTGCTATTGCAGTAGTAGACCTGATATTCTCTGCAGAGCGGTGCCTGTGGCAAGACAGCATGACTGAATGGATACTGTAAAGGTAAAGAATCAAAATTTGTATTAAGCATGTCTATAGTGAAGTCATCAGGACTGCAAAATTGTGAGAAACCTGGGTACAACTGAGAACGAAATATCTCATCTCATTACCTGACAGGCAGTAAGTAAATCTGCCTGCAAGTTGTTAGGAAAATGCCTATTTGCACTCAGAAAGATTATTTGTTTGAGAATCAGTAAGTCTGCCTGTTGTGACAACACACTGTGAGAACACATGGTCTTCCTCTATCACAGGGCCACAGATTCTTGGTCAAAAACCGGCCGGAGCTTCACATAAAAACCTAATATTCCACAGTCCTAATTCCAGGCTGAACAAACACTGAAAGTTCCAGTCACAAGTTTACACCTTAGAATTCAAAGACAGTTAGCATAAGGATGGCAACTCTGCTTTCAGGTCTCGCTCTGATCTTGTCTCAGCAGAAGTGCAGGCTAAAAAAACACAATAGCGAGCCCTTAAAATGACTCTGCTCTTTCACAGCAGACAAACCGGCGTCCATCAGCAGACATCTTCCAGTACTGCCACTTAATTCTTACACAATCACACTATCCCCCAGGCTGCAAAACAACATCTAATATATTCCTAGGGGGAACACAAGGGGGATTTTCCAAGGTCTGCCCATAACTCGAAGCCCACTGCACGTTATTTCAGGTACCACTTATGTTCTTACTGCGGAGATGATGCCACGAGAGGGCAGCAAGACCTCTGTTTTCTCCCAGAAAAGATGACGACAAGGCACGCAGCTCCCTCACATGCCAGCTACAGTCTTATTTTTTCAAGATGTCTGTCTGTCCTCACATAAGCACACAGGAAAGCACACGTTGCTTGGCACACACAATGCACTGGGGCTCAGAGCTCAGCCAGTACCTGCCTGCAGCTCCTTTTAGCCTTCCTTGGACCACGATTCTCAGAGCAGGCACAGGAACATCCAATTTTCAAACATCAAACTTTAGACTATTGAACGATATAAGAAACATGAATTAAATCCTTCTTGTTCTCTCATGTAGCAAACGAAACAGAACTCACAAACCTGTGTATGGTCACAGAGCTCTCAGGGCTTTCATTAAGATAACACCAGAAACAACAAGAATAGGATCTCTCCTGTGTAATTTGAAGAACCTCTGAGAAATCAAAAGGAGGCAAATAAAGTACTCCAGGCCCTCTAGTCAGTACATCCAGACTGATGATAAGAATTCCAGAGCTTGTAGCCACAGCTTTTTGACAAAGCTGACAAAATTCTGAACCAGCTTCTTTATTTAACACGACAAGTATCTTAAACTGGATTTTACCTTTTTTCTTTCAACCCAGCTGGGTTGTGTGCTGTCAGGGCTGGACAGCACATGCACTCCACTGAGTTTGCCAGAAGCAGCTGCTCACTGACCGGAAGAGGCGAAAGGTGGGAAGAGTGAGACTCCAGCGATAACAGCGGGATGTGTTGTTAGCTTGTTGCCTGTTTGCAGCAAAGCTAGCATTCATTTGTTATTGGTCTAGCTAACACTACGGATAGATTCATGATTTCCTATTTTGCCTAATGTAATTGGGATTCATGTTGTGACTTGCAAATGCACATTTTGAACAAAGGACGGTGAGTGATTACAGCATGTGATAGGAGTCAGGAGCTCTTGTTTGTCTTCCTGGCTCTGCACAGCTGCCAGCTCAACTTTCTTTGGAGCTGGTGTACAGGCGGGCAAGAAGCCGAGCAGAAAATTAGGCTGCTGTCCACCAGTCAGCCCGTCAGCTTGTTCTTTCTGCCTCGTGGCCAGTGGGAATGCTTCCTGGGCACTCCCTACCCCACCTCATCTCACTGAACGGCGTTAACCAAAAACTGCTGCTGAAACCACACCAGCTGAAGTGGCTCACCCTGACTGAACTGAGGGAGAAAGCAATCAGCTGAAGCCTCCAGCAGATTGAACGGTGCTGTAACAGGCACACAGAGCCGATAAATTCATGAACTGGTATGAGATACAGAAACATCTGTCAATTCACAGCCCCAGTTTTGCATCCAAACTGCAGACATGTTTCACCAGGCGGTGGGGCAGCCCAGCATCTGTCCCATACACATCTGAGCAGTTCCTAGGCACAAGCTTCCCCCAGGCTGGGAACACCACAGCCCTGCTCCCTGGCGCAGCACTTGTCTCAGCCTCTCCCTCACCACCCCCCCCACCTGCACATCTGAAAAGAGCTAACCAGCAGAAAACTCCTTACCTTGTCAGCAAAGTGTTTGATGATAAAAGCCTTATTGGATAAACGTGGTTTTTCAAAGAGGGCACATTTATTCAAATGAGTATTGTACAGTTTTTGGGCCCACGTGTCATCCGAGCCTTTTGGCATCTACATAAGAGAACACAAAGCCATTTAAAATGTCCTGCAAGCTTTTTCAGTAGCAAAGGAAACTAAGGAGGTGGGCACAGTATTTTTCAGTTTGCTTTCAAACTCTGGCTCCTCGGATTTCCAGCACTGCCCTGAGCAAGTAGCCACGTCCTTGCTTTCCAGACGCTGTGGACTGGGCACAGCCCTTATCGCTGCTATGCGACACGTACGATGCTCAGCACTTTCAGAGTCACACACACACGCCGGTGAGGATCCCAGAGAAATGGTACCTGACTGACAGTGGGCCAGAATTTATCTACCACCACCAGGCTGAGTTCCCACTGAATTATCATAGACTCATTAAGGTTAAAAAGAAAAAGAAAAACATGACTAAAAATCATTTTTTCTCCTTCTCTGATTGCCAATTCTGTTTCTATATTCCTTAAAGTATTTAAACAGCAGAGCATCAAAATAATGGCTACATACAGATTATTTTTCCCTGTGAGGCCCCAGGTAGCAGGATAGATGATGATTTCTTTCTCTATGAAAGCCCTTGAAAACACACCTTGCATTCCTCATCTAACAGATCCAGAACTCCCATTTTGGCTTCTATGAGGTTGATGCAAGGCTGATTGTCATAGAAATCAATCAGGGTCCATGGTATTTGTTCTTTCATGTATTCTTCTTGTTCCAGCTTAAACACGTGCTATGGGGCAAAAAGAAAACAGTTTTCCGTGAAACAAAATGCAGAATAAATACATCAAACTCCCACTTGAATTCAACTTGGCACATTTAATCCAGGCTGTCAACGTGGTGCACAAGTTAAACTGAATAAACCTTTTAACAAGTAAGTGTATGAAAGACAAATTAACCTTTTTGTCTGGCCTAAAAACAACAGACTGAATTAATGCATTCGTCCATACTCTGTGCATGTAAGGTCTGCTTTTCCTTCTCGCACATTGTTCCACAGTTACTATAAGCTTCTTTTTCTAAAAATAACACAAGACCCTGAAAAAGCTTCAATAACAGAAACAGCAACTTTTAAATTGTGATTTGACACACACTTATGATTTCAAATTGACGAATATTGCTCTATTTCAAGTAAAATTACACCATAAACCTTTTGTGTTTTCTTGTAAAACAGCAGTTCCATTTTCTCTCAAATGACTGATAAGTTTTTCCGGAGATGACGTATTACACTAAATATACTCCCAGCAAAAACCTGCAAGAATGACTAAGAGTATTAGCACAACAAACTTTGTGGAAAATGCATCTGGTACCAAGATCAATAAAAACGGTGTTGGATAGTTTTAAAAATGTATTACTGATAAAAAAAAAGCAAAAAAAAAAAAGCCCCTGCACAGCTTAAAAAATGTGCATAGGAAATAAACTTCAGGAAAAAATACATGATAAAATATTAAACAAGGAAACTGTGGTCTTAACAGCACAAGCATGCTTTTTAAGAATTAAAAATACTGCTGATTCCATTTATTTTAAATTATATTTTATCATCTATTTAAATTTTAATGCATACCAACTGCTGTAACAGGCAAAAATAAATTCAAAACATATCCCAAGCAACACCAAAGAGCAGCACTACAGGCACTATATAGGGGATAGCCAGCAACACCTATAGTTTTGGAATCAGCCTTGATTGCCCCCTTAATTCAGCTCAGAAGTCCATAAACACTCGCAGTTTTCCAGCACACACCATTAAGACAGCACAAGCCGCCCTGACAAAGCAGTTTATCCTTTTTATTTCATTAGCTTAACATGATCCTTTCCAAAACAGCGCTCCTTAACAGTGCCCGTGGGAGCCCTTCCATGCTCATCCACTTAACAGCTGCATTACATGCAAGTTAATTCCTGACAGGAAAGTAAATGATAACATTTTATTGGTGCATCGTATCTAAGCCATCTACACATAAACCCATTTCTTTATTATAAAAAATTAGCAGTTTGTGGAATGGTTCTCTCAGCAAGGGTTGACCAACGTGCTGTCCTAGGGGCCCTTACATCATGCTTGCTGCACTAATCCACAGCACCACCTGCTCCATTCTGCCCAAAGTGTAGGGAAGCAGAGCAAAGACTTATCAAAAACCTGGCCAGCACAAAAGTACCAAGCTGTTAAATCAACAGGCTGGATACTAGGGGAGGATCACAGCATCATAAAATAAAGCCATGCTGTGGATAGAGAAGATGTCACGGTTTCATGTTTATCTAAGTTGTGACATCTGTCAAAGCAACATCATCTTTAATTATCCCAATTCCCGAAGCTGTGCTTTCTCAAACAGCAGCACAGAAGCTGCCTCTTCCATCGTTCTGCGTCCTCCTGCCTCAAGTAAGAGACAAGAGACAAGCTGTTGGATGAGAGAGAGGATGGGGTGCAGGGCCAGCCCACGTGCTGCTTCAGCATCTCAGGCAGTGCATTTGCTGACTGCCAGCACCATCCCACAGGGATTTCAGCAACCAGTACATCTGCCTGCTGCACTGCATGTAGCAAAGGCTGCAGTCCTACGGGTCTGTGTCCACAGGGCCAGTCTGGCAGTTTAGAAAGGAATCACACAAACACCTCTAGACTGCATCCTTTGTGAAACACGTGGGAAAGAGAACATGGGAGCAGTGATCCCATCCCAACAATAAACGAACCTTTATTATTTTCACAGAATGATTTTTTTTTCTGTAGAGCTGAGAAAACTCTGAAATACCTTACGCTTAGCAGTTATGACATGCAGCTTATGGAGCTGAAGCCATCTGCAGCACTATAGATACAGAACCACCATTCCGGACCTGGGAAGCTAACCTCAGTTCCAACATGCTGCTTAATCCCAATCCGTGTCCCTGCTGCTGGGATAAACAATTGCTAAGGGTGATCCAGTTCTGCAAATACACACCACCACTGAAGTGCTCTTATAAATATAGTTCAAAGCTATTCCAGCACTGCAGCACAGCCTAGCAACAGGCTTGGCATAAATAACTTGCCTCATCATTATGCAGGTAAGATATATAATTAAAAATGTCACTGAGGCTGACAGGAGAGAGAGAATCATGATCTCTCTGAAGGAGGGAGAAGAGGCACTTCTTGCCACACGTCAGTGATCATCTTAAGGACATGACTGTAAACCCTCAAAAAATAATGCCATTTGCAATAGGAGAGAAAGTGAGCAAGGCAGATTTCCAGCAATGAAGTTCTGCTCTCTGCTGTCAGTGTAGAGACTCTTGTTGCAGGTTATAAAGACACAACTAACTCAAACTTCATCCATACAGTGTTCTCATTGACAGGCAATCTCAGGGTCTTAATTGCTAGGCACTGCCTCTGTCTTACAATTGTTACTGTGATCGGAATTTCAAATAGTCCCAGAGCAGCAGTTAGTCATAAAATCTATTTTCAGGAGATAGTCAATCTTTCCCCAGCCCCTAAAACCCATGGCCAGGACAGCTGGTTAATAGACTGAAGGAATTCATCCTAACCACTGGGGACCCAATTAGCAGAATGGACTTTGGTGAGAGGAAAGGGAAGAGGAAATGCCAGTAATTTCCTTCTTACCATATTGAACTGCTGCTGCAGTTTTTCGTTGGCATAGTTGATACAGAACTGTTCAAAGCTGTTGATTTCAAATGTCTCAAATCTGAAAGTAGATATTCAACAATATTTTTTCAGTGAAAAGAGAGATTAAATGATTCCACAACTTTAAATTCCCTCCCAGTGATCGAATTCATTGCATTATTCTAGGCATAAAAACCATAACCATGTAACAAAGCACATGGGGTAACAGCAAGTCACAGAGCAAGATCAGAAATGCTCTTTTTGGCAGGGATGAAGAACACAGGGAAGACATTGATGTTCCTAGAGAGCACGTTAGTTACCTCTGTCAACTCTGACCATGAGGTGACAACTGGCATATGACCTTCTCCAATACAATACATAATGGAACAACCAATATAAAAAATTTGAAATCCCACAGTAGATGTCAAACTTAAAAGTCAAGACAAACATCTTGGATGGCTTATCAAAACTAAACACCTACTCACTTCACCTGGAAAAAGCAACAGGTAAGAGTTTGTTTTAGGTTTTTTTTGTGTGTTTTGACTTTTTGGTTGGTGTTTGTTTGTTTGTTTGTTTGTTTGTTTGTTTAATCCACACAGTGCAGCATGACAAAGACCAAAATAATTTGTGGTAGATAATCATGTAAGAGGTAATGCACCTCTAGCAAAAAGACTCACCCATAGATGTCCAACACTCCAATGAAAGAATGTTGCTTTACGGTAGAATGAAGGGCTTTGTTCACGTGATCTACAATCCAGTTAAAGAGATTAGCATAGATATGTTTGGCAAGTGCATCTCTGGCATTGATGGCATGGAGTTTAGAAACTGGCTTGATGTAGGTTTCAGTGGCAGTTGCAAGCTTCCTATGGCAAAGCCAGTGAGCCATCTCTTCATACTCCACACCCATGAGGTCACAGAAGATGGTGAGGGGATCATGCTTGGGCTAATAAAAACAAAATCATTAGGTCTTGAAATAGTATTACTGGTAGCATACATGCAATCACAATCAGAAGAACTGCCTGCCTGCAGTGATCTAACCATAAGCAGCAAGTGCAGCTCCCTTAGCTTATCTTTCTCCAGAGCACAAGTTCCCTACCCACATATCACATTCACAACACTGAAGTAAATTACTGAAACAGTTTTTCCCCAAAGGCATTTCCCTGTACCTGTGTTCGTAAAAAGTCCCACACAGGCAACGTGCAACCCCCACAAAAATGAATCATCTAGCCTCCCAGGGACAGACTTTGCATTTTGAATACCTCTAACTGTCTTAGTTTTGAGTAAAATGCAGAGGACAGGGCATCAGCTTATGACATAACGGACTACAGCTTCTGTGTAGTGCTCTCCTCTAATCATATACACCATGGCAGGGAGTGACAGGTAATGGGGGATCACAGCTCAAGCTAAGAATGAATACGAAGAAGTGTCAAAGTGATTTAGCATTCTGGTCTCAGAATTTAAAGGAGTATTTTCCTGCTGAAGTCTGGAGACAAATGTTAAGAGATCAGAGAACAGAAAGGATGTTGCCAAACTCTCAGATTGGGCTTAAAAATGTTAAATTAAAAAAAAAAAAAAAAAAAAAGACCTTTGGTTTACGATGTCAAACCAACTAGCATGGTTTGCACAGTGAAATGGGAATGGGTATATAACATTTCCGCATAAAAATCAGTGCAGAGGGTTTACTTCTCAGTGAGTTAAGTCACCATACTTTGTTACTAACGAGCAAACCAGAAGAGAAATCAAGGACAGACAGGTCTTTCCTTTCAAGGAATTCCCCTAACACTACTTCCTCATCATATTCACCTCGCAGTCTATGGCTCAAGAGCATGCTGACATGAAGCATCTTGACAAGAACAGATTATAGGGAACCGTTACTACATGCCCAATAACTTCGAGTACATCAGCTTTATCTTCCTTTTTCTATGTCCTTCTGCTTCTCTGGGGCTTACTGCAGTTCTTAGGGCATACAGTCCCCAAGGCAGTGCTGTCACACCCCTAAAATCCAGTTAACCGAGCACATCTTCTTTGGGCTTAGCCACACCACTTTAACTGGCTCAGAAAACAATAATAAAGCAATAACAACAAAAATAACAAGAACTGCACAAGAGTTCCATGTTAGGGTTACTCAAAGTGACATTGAAGTGATTAATTCACACAGCATGGTGTGGAGACATTCACTGAGCTCCCCAAAGCACACCCTTGCATCACTGCAATCAGACCCATCTGCATGGTGGCAGAGCTCTGCACAACACAGCTATTGTCAGAGCTCAGGTAGCTGAAGGCAGGGAGCAGACATTTGTCTCTGCCTGCTACATGCTTACCACATCAGGATAGGATTGCACAGGAACTTTCAGCTTTGTACTATTCATTCAGTGGGATTACTGCATCGGGGATATTCATTACAATCCAGGCTACCTCATCATGTTCTGGGCCTCATCTGCTTCCCACCTGCGATCATCAAATGATGCTTCCTTTGTAGTCAAAACCTTTTTAAGACACATCAAAGAGCTAGACCATCGTTGTGCTTTCACAGCAACTATCTGTTAGATTCCTCAGGTGATGTCAGAGCAGGCACACTAATTAGCTGTGGTCCTACGGAGGACCTGTTGTCTCAGCTCCAGAAACTGCTACTGCAGATGCTTGAGAAATCAACTGCTAGCAAGGTGAAAATAAAGCCTGCAACTGCTGCTACTCTTTGAAGAGAGAATGATGAAGGCTGTGTAGTACAGCAGTAGGCATTCAAGGAAAGGCAGAAGGAGAAACTGCTCACTTGTGAATCCAAGGAAAAGAGTGACAAGAATAGAACAAGCCAGATCTTTTTTGCTTCCCTTCTCCAGAATAATAACTCCAGTAAGAAGCTTTGGTCTTTACTGAGTAAAGAAGTTTTGCCCTTATCAGACTTCATACTTCTCAATGTGGACTTCCAGAAAGTTAATAAAGGACTGAAAAAGTCACGATAACCTTAAATGCATCGCATGAATCACATCTGTATATCCTTGGCTCCCATCTAGACATCCCAGAGGACTTTGCAATACATTTGCTTTGCAATTATTTGGCTGGTTTGGTATTTAACATAAAGCAGCCCGTCCTGCAAACCATTTACTGTTGGCAGGGAATGTATTCATGTAGGAATATAAAGATCTAGATATCTGCCCGGGATTTCAAAGCTAGTCTGTCTAGAAGACCTTTCTAGGACAGACCAATTACAATGCTGAAAAGAAATTAAGGCAATCACAGTTATAATACAAAGAATACTGTCTAAAGGTCGTAAACTAAGAAGAGTTGGATCCACTTCCAAAAAGAACATAAACAAATTAGAAACAACACAGTTTGCATCTTTATGTTATTACTTTTTTTTCCAGGAGAGATTCCTGTAAACAAGCAAAAGACAGGACTGCCAGAAGAGAAAGCATGCTCCTGAGCTCATCTACTACTTACAGGAATGGTGCAGCTGTCTGAATCCCGAGCTGCAAACTCCACATTGCCCAAGTGAAGGATGCCAGCGAGGATTCGAAAAATTCCCATCTGGTAGGAATCACTAATCCCTGAAAAAATGATGAATAAAATGTTTAGAGTGGAGAGAGAAGTAAAGAATCATGAGTCATGGCTGAAAAATTTTATGAAGAGGAGAAAAACTATACTAGTATGTGTGGGATTTTGTAAGAGAAATTGGTATTTGAACGTGCTCCTTGGCTCCAATTCTATCAAAACCATCTTATTACCAGATGCAAAGTAGATCCAGAAAAATGAACTGTTTAATTTGCTGTTTCAAAATGCTTTCTCAGAGATCTCCAACACTGTACGTTGGGTACCCAGCATTTATGTACGTTTATATTTGTTCTTCTGCACTAGATATGTGATTGCACTGCAATTTAGTATCACCTAAAGACAATAAAAATATCTCAATCCCTGAATTTTTTTAAACAGAATCAAATACCAAGAAAACATACCCAGGCAACATGGAAAACATTTGCTGGTGTATCACATTTGGGATATGATTATATTTACTAGTTACCTAGCAAAGTGCAGGCTTGTCTGGTGTTCACCATTTCCTTAGCATCATCAATGCCATCAATCACAGGGCTTCCACCTTGCTTTGTGTAATGAAAGTAATTTGCATTGCCTGTAAGACAAAAACCAACTCTTTCACACACACCGGTGCAGAAACTCATGGCACATCTGTAAAGATGTGTAAAAATTAAGTTGCTCTTGACAAATGATTGAAATCTGATTTGAAATATCTCAGTATATTTTTTGTTTCCTAGTTTTTAGCATCCACTTCATCTGGAGAACATTTCTTTCCTAGAGTTAACAGTGCAAGTGAGTATTTTTAAGCTACACATTTCCTATGACAGGCCCTCAAGCATACCCTTTACCTAACATGGGTTCACACTTCCACACCTGTGGAATAGTAATTTTGCAAACAATTATTCCAACCAGCTCAGAGGTAGGTACAGAATTGACAGCAGCAGCACTTTGGAGTTATTTGGCAGGTATTATTATGCTATTATTGCATGAGGACGTTTTAAAAAATCTATTTTGTCCCTGTTATCTTCTCATCTCTCTTTTATAGCCCAGTTAAGTCTATGAGTATCTGTGACCCATTCTGGCTGAGAATTGGAGAACTGATGGCTTCATATCATTTGGGAAGAGCAATGGGCTTCACTGCGAGTAGTTCTTGGATATTATATACATTTCTACAGTTTTTGTAGCCACACTTTCAGCTGCAGTAAGATTCTTTTTCTTCTGATCTACTAATGTTTCAAGAAAATTGAAAGAGGAGTCGGCACCATGGCTTCTTTAGCTATAATTACATCAGTTCCTCTTTCCCTGTGTCAGTAGGTGTGAATCCCAAATGTGCTAGGATGGTGTAGAAGATTAGAGCAACACTCAAAAAGCAGAAGGATATTTCAGAAATCACCACTGACACATTGTGCAGCCTTCCCACTACACAGCTAACTTTGAAAAACTTTTTTATTCGAAAAATGTCAGCAGATTTGTGAGCACTGGATGAACAGGAATGGTAGAATAACTGTTGGCAAGAGCGCAAGTCACAATGTGCAGATACAAAATACTCTGTAAGCTTTTCAGGTGTTTGTACCAAAATGAAAAAATTCTCGAGCTGCTCTGTGGAGACATAGGAGAAAGGTTTTAGAGGTCAAAGAGAAGGGAATGTCACCCTTCCAAGTGGAAAAATACTCTGAAATCCGGACGCAGTAAGTCTGCATGATTACAACCACAGTGCATTAGAGTATGCTGAAGAAACAAATCTGTTACTTTCATTTTACCTTTAAAACAAAACAAAACAAAACCAACAAAATATGAGGTGTGCCATTTTAATTATTTTCAACATACCTAGGGCTCAGAAAAGCTCAGAGATACTGCCTTGCATGTACATTTGCACAATACAAAATTGTGAATTTCATACCTAATCGTAGAGTTTTAAATTCAGGTAATGCTGCAGAGGCACAGAGTTGGTAAAAGATGTGGTAATTTCTCTCCTCTTCTGCCTTTAAAAGAAAGAGGTTGATTATATTTCACAAAAAACAATCAGACAAAATACCCTAGGTTTAATACATTCTCCTGCACTACATTAAAAGCATGGAAGTCACAAGGAAAAAGGAATCTATCTCATCCTCTGTCATTTCCTTCTTTATTAATATAATCCATTTTCAACAGCAAGAAGCATGCAGACATTTTCACGTTTAAGAAAAATGCATGATTTCACTTTTCAGAATTGTAGATTACTATTAAATATAGATCAGATCACAGAATCACAGAATCACAGAATCACCTGGGTTGGAAGGGACCTCAAGGATCATGTAGTTCCAACCCCCCTGCCTAGCAGGGCCACCAAACATCCACATTCAGATCAGGTTGCCCAGGACCCCGTCCAACCTGGCCTTGAACACATCCAAGGATGGGGCATCCACAACCTCCCTGGGCAGCCCGTTCCAGGGCCTAACCACTCTCCTTGTGAAGAACTTCCCCCTAACATCCAACCTAAATCTTTCCTCCTTCAACTTTGATCCATTTCCCCTAGTCCTGCTGTTGTCAGCCCTTCTGAAGAGTTTACTCCCCTCCTGGGTGTAGGTTCCCTTCAGGTATTGATAGGCTGCAATGAGGTCGCCCCGCAGCCTTCTCTTCTCCAGGCTGAACAAGCCCAACTCCCTCAGCCTGTCCTCATAGGGGAGGTGCTCCAGCCCCCTGATCATCTTAGTCGCCCTATGGATTCTATGTGTGAGCAAAATGATCATACTTAAAGGCTTTTCATTTTCCAAAAATAACTAATACCATTTGCTTCAGCATTTATAGTAAGCTGGTGAAGAGAGAATCTTTCCTGCCAAGGCAAAGCCGGAATTTTAAAATGGAAGACAAACACGGCTCAGAAGGTTCTGACTCATGAATAACATCATAATTCTGAATGTAAGGGCACCAAACTTCGTAAATTCAAATTAAAAAATAAACTAGAAAAACACTCTGCTTTTGCTATATTATGTGCAACAAATTTATCTTATATTTGAAATGACAGTACTTCATGTAACACCCTTACACAGTACAAACTGTGATAATTTGCTCTGTATCTTTAGGCAGCCAGTCAAGAGTAAGTCAATTTTCACTAAGCTCTAGCTAGACTGGTAAGCAAATATAGAGAGGATACGATGAGAGATAAAGAGAGATGAAATTACATATTCTCCAAAGTATGATTTTTAATCATTGTGATAGCAGTGGGTTTTAACAAGAGATTTAAAGTGAGATAAGATGGCAGCTTTACAAACCACAGCCGAGAGCTCTTCTTGAGCATGGGTGTTCCTGTTAGGTTTTGAAGTCCAATTTTATAACACTATGGTTAGCACAAACCAATACCTGGTAGTGCACTGAAAGTATTCCTAAAATGCACATCTTTTTAAATACGCATGCTACTACTGTGGATAATTCATATATTAAAGAGCTACTTGACTTTCCTTCTCTCTTCCCTCTCCACATGTAGTACAGTGAAAATACATTACAACCATCCCTTACAAGAAACACCTGATATCAGCAAGCAATGGCTTTTTTAGCATAGTCATATAAAATATATACATATAGATAATAACTTTGCATCAGTATTACCTGAAATACCACTCTTGATTTCTCCAAGAGATAAGTTCTCATATTAGCACCAATGATTCGATACCTCTTGTCAAAACCAATTTCAATGTATTTCCCAAAGCGACTGCTGTTGTCATTCCTGGTTGTTTTGGCATTTCCAATAGACTGAAAAGAGGAAATTTTGTAAAGGCAAAACAGCTTTTAGAAATGATCGTATCTATCTGACCCTGGCTCACAAATGCATAAAACACTTTTTTGTTCAGTTTTCAAAACAATCAAGAATTTAACAAAGAACAACTTCTGCCTGGTCAGCAAGTTACATCCAAATATTGTCATTTCATTGACGTGAGATCTGGAGCTGATCTTCTTGTAATGATTTCTCTTCCACAGAGTAACTTTCCAGCTAAGTATCATTAAGTGCTCCCTGAAGTCTTTTAGAAGGAATTAAAGATTCTAACAGAATGCTTACATATATGCTGGTTTCTTCTAAGGGTTTAATAAAACCATGCCCATTACTTCACATTGTATATATTCACATACACATGTATAAAGACACATGTAGAGTACTTGCAACCTCTGTGCATCTATGTATCACAAAGCCATAAGCCAGCAAACAGCCACTGTACCCTGTTGGGCTAACACTTCTACTATTTTACAACCAACCACACTCCAAAACTACTTCCACAAATGTGCTGTATAGAATATTTACTGTGTGCCTAAACATAATCTAGAAGTTAAAATGTACAGACCCACGTAATTACTCTGAAATCAAATTCTTGCCACAGCAGCTTGGTTATAGATTCAGGGATAGTCTTCAACACTGCCATGGCAGCAAAGCCATTTCAGTGCACCTCTGACTTGCAGCACCTCATCAGTGTTAGGATTCACACTACTGCTGGTACCAGACTGGAAATACCACAACTTTGAGACATGCAAATTACAATACACTGAATTTCGAAGGAAAGCAGTTTCTCTTCTAAACGAAATCATAGTAAAGGCACCACGTAGCAATTCACTTTCAAAAATGCTAAAGGTATCTCTGCAGCAAAAGGAATTGAACGTGGGCAAACTCAGTTAGTTACACCGTCTGTATCCATATGCCACCATGTGTATGCTAACCAGTAACTTAGAAGCACACTTAAATAAAAAGCGGCAGAGCTGTATCTGTGTTGTCGTTCTCTGATTCATGTAGCCATCTATAGGAACTCTGCACTGAAATAAATTTTGAGAAAAGCAAATGAGAACCAACAGCCACACTGAGCTCAGTATTCCAAATCTGTAGGCAGAACAGCAGTGAATCTGTAAGCACTAGCAGCTATAGCACTGGAAGCTGGGATTAGACTGAGAAACCCCATTAGGGCAGCAGCAGCGCGCCTGTCCAAGCAGATGTCAAAGTGGTTATCAGACAAATGTTGCCATAAAGAACAAATTGCATCTCTGCAGTTCTAAGAAATACTGAACGCATTCAAACCGAAGACATTCAAACTTCATTCCTATATTTTAAGCTCATTGCCTCTGTGATATATTTTGTTGCTGTAGGTAGCACTGTAACGTTACAATATCTTCAGAAACCAATTACTACTTTGAAATGGCCTGTCCCAAAGTCCTAAGCTGTATACATACAAACAGTAAAGAAAGCCTTTGGTGTTACAAAGACTGCTGACCACAGTACACAGTAAGCTGTACAATTTGCATAGCCACACAGGGTACCAAATAATGAGCAGAGGGTACTTATAGAAGGATTTGTTTCAAGACTTGACTTGCAGTTGGCAGAATGTTTATAGCCATTAATTAGAAAACTAGTTACTCTAATAGTTGCTAGTAATGTCAGTGTATAATGGTCATTTGATATTAGATATTCAGTGGGCAAATTCTGACACTAACAGTAATTTTGACATAGAAATTTAAAAATAAAATTACCTTCTGCTCAACATCGCAAATTTAAAGTTCAGCACTTCTAAGCTGAATTCTTCCTAACCTACATAGTTTAATTTTTGTTTCTGCTGATTTATCAGCTGAAAAGTTCAGAACATTAATTTTGCTATGCTAGGTTCTGTGTACAACTTTACATTTCATAACACCCACTTTAAAGCCTATTTAAAGTTCAAGTGTTAGAAGTTAAAGGGTAACTTTCACCAATTACAAAAACTTTTAAAGTAATTCTAACTCCAGATCTATGCAGGTTCATGAAGTTGTTATCCCTATAAAATAAAATAACAGCACCATCACACCTTAACATAGCCAAGGATGACACGATGCTTACTGTCACAGCTGCAGCAGTGAAAGTAGTACTTTGGGGTTAGTTCACTCATGCAAAACTGCCACTGCTTCCAAGGACCCAAGCTGCCTCTGCTGGGTAGGAGCAGCTCAAGGCAAGGCTCAGCAGTCCTGGCTTTTTGCCATCACTGGGCACATTGGTTACTCAACAGCAGAGCCCATTGCTGATCAATATACCCCGCAAACAGTTTCAAAACAGCACACAGCACCACAAACCAGGCACAATTACCTTGTGACAGAACACACACAATTGTGATGGGGCAGCTATAGTCTGAGTATCATGAACTCCTCATGCCAGGAGGAAAGAAGAAATAAAAGAGTTCATTTTTAAAAATACCTGAGGAAAAAAACAACGGCAGCATCTTGCATTTCATATCTCACTTTGTGCTCTCCATTTGCTCATGTCTGTCCATTCATACTACTTCACTGAGATGCTAAACATCTACCAAGACATCCATCATTCCTAAGCCAATGGCTTTGGAACCTGACTACAATAACATGGAGATTACTATACAAATGAAATATTATAGTCTGAGCTAATTATTTCCAAATTATGTTTTCTGCCATTTTTCCTCTCCAAAACTGTGTGCATCTCATGTAACTTTACTTTCTCATCTATCTTCCCTGTTGAAATTTCGCTAAAATTGACTATTTGCTTTATTCAATTACTCTCTTCCCCTCAACACATAATCAACCTTTCTTCAATGTGTTCTACAGGTAAGACAAGAAATTTCCATCCATTTTGGAACTGAACATGCAAAAACAGCCCCCTGCACTTGCATTGGGCTGGCAGCCTGGAAACTACAGTGGTTACAAAGTTGAAGAGATTTATAGCAGTATTAATATAAAAATTACTTTGTTATGTGAAATACATTAACAGTAATATAACATTACCTCATGTCTTCTCTCAACCTTTCATAAATATTACACAACATAATAACTACAGCACTTCCTGGTAAATGGCTTAAAAATGAAATTTTAAAACATCTTCAGTCCAGCTTTTTTTTATCCCTATAAAATTAACAATCAATCTCTGTATTGAATACTTATGTTAGTCTCAGAATAATTACTGCAGCAGAAGGGTAGGAGATAGTGCAATAGCTTGCTTACCTCCATTATGGGGTTTGAAGCCAAGACTTTCTCCTCAACATTGGCTTCACTGGCAGATCCACTGACCGTGGCGAAGTACCTCATGGCATACTTGGCAGAAACTGTCTTTCCTGCCCCAGACTCTCCACTCACAATGATTGACTGATTTCGCTCATCTCTGAAACACAAAGACATGCTGATTACCAGCTATTCCCTCATGGACACATGTGTTTTGTGCCCCCAACTTGGCAACAACCCTTCCACCACAAATATTAGCAATACAGCAAGAACGTAGAAGCACGTAGCAGAGGAAGGCTGTTAGTGCTCAAGCTGCCTGAATGGCTAACTGGACTGCTGGTGACCAGGATGCTCAGAGGACTGGTGTTGCCACTACAGTTTAAACAGCCATCAGAGCTTCTCTACAAATCCTGACTACAGTGAATCACCTGTTACTACTTTAACACTACGTACTTTTGCAGCTACTTCTACCCAGAGTGTGTGGTAAAGCACCACCAAATTATCAGTGTTCGTTTGTGAGGATCACTGATGCCATCTTACAGACAGAGAAATCAAAGTCAGAGTCAGCAACAGAAACCTTTCATCCTTTCAATCTAATCACCAGCTTTTCCAAGAATTGTTCTGAATTTGAAAAATTCAAGCAGGACTTGATGCAAGTAGCAGCTCTGGAGCAGAGGATCCCTTTGTTGTGGAGTCATCTCATTAATTTTTTTTTTAAATCACTACTTTCTAACTAAAGCAATTTCCTCTCGTCTGACAGAGGCCTCAATCCATAAACTCCAACTGTATGACTGAAAAACAGATAAAGAATCACTATGAGAGATTAGCATTTTTATAGTTTGACTCTTTTTAAAATAAAAACCATAGAGGATATTTAACAAAACTTACATGTCTTAATTTTTAATGAGTAATAATTTTTAATTCAAAATGCTTCTATCAGTTGGGTGAGTGTAACTATCTTACTACTGGAAAATGATGAAAGAAGGAACAAAATTTTACCCCAAAGATTTAGAGTGCTGGGAGGGACCAGAACTAAAGAGTGTAGGCAAAACACAGACACAGCACTGTAATCGTATAAGCAGTCTGCACAGCCTCTAAATGCCTGAGTAAGCACTGAAGCCCTCAGTAAATGCTATGCAGTGAAGAAACACGCAAGAAAAATCTATTTGTGCTTTCTGTAGCCTCAAGGTCTTCCAGGTGGTGTTGGGTTCTGCTCTGACATCTTCAAAACAAGGTGCTGCTGAAACTATGAAGCTCAATTACAGATCACATGGTTACTCTCAAGCTGTTATGCATCTTCAAAAACATCCCCAAGCACCCAGATAAGAGCACAACTCCAGTACCTACTTCATGCTTCAGAAGTACTACAGAGTAGCAGGCTAAAGGCAGCTCCTGGTTATATCTGGCATCTGTGGGAGAGCCAAGGTGTGATTCATCTAACCAAAGGAAGTCATCAGTTAAAGCAGGTTTTTTGGTAAGAGGAAATGGTTGGGTGCTGCTTTAAATCGAATATGAAAGTGTTAAGGAGATCAAAGCAACCTAATTTTATGTTTTAAACTTCCATTTAACACATGATAGGTGCGAATGACTACAGCACAGTTCACACATTAGCATACATCAAACTGCCAGTCTTGGTGGGAGAAGTTGGGTAACTACCGAGCTTAATTCCAAGCTGCAGATAGCCCAGGTCAGGCATGCAGCACTGCCAGAGATGGGGAAGTCAGAACACCTGTCTGGTGAGACAGCTCCTTCAGAAAGGCCACCAAGCCTGCTGCATGCACCTGAGTGAGGTCTGTGGTGGTGGGGCAGCTAGCAGCAGGGATGAAGATTTCCATTAGGGAAAGGAACAAGAAAAGCTCTGCCTCTTCTTCACTCCCTGAGCGCAGCTAAGGTAGAAGCACACACCCATGGCTCTGCACATCAGGACCCAGCATGACTCACGCTGAAGAGCGCATCCAAAAAGAGCCTCAGAACATGGGAGAAGTCCAGCCAAAGACATGGCGTTTAAGCTTAAATGGGGCAAAGGACCATTAACAATTTTCTGCTCACACAGACAGTCCCTGCAATGAGTCAAACGCAGAATAATTTCTTCACAGGACTGGTAGTTTTTCTTTTTCTAGTGCTCTTTGATGCAGAAAAAAAACCAAACCAGCATACCACTATAAAATCAGAAACTTCTGTTACAATTTCAGGATCTAACTAACACAGGAGATCAGCAATGACATAAGAAGCTTTTAATTTGTGGATCAGCTCTGTTTCACGTATTAAATATCATTAAATACACGAAGACTCATGAAGCTATGAAATGGATCCTCTGATGCTTGCAGATATTTATAACCTAGTTCCCAAAGTAAAGAATGCTTTCACAAAACAAAGTAATGAAACCTCAGTTCTGCACACTTCTAACAAAACTGTCAACAAAAAGACACTCTGCTGCCAAGGGAGGAACATCAAAATAAGTATGTCTGGTTCTAATTGTCACATCCCTTAAGGATCTGTTCCAATAGCTGAGGAATCCTACATCAGTTCCATCCACTGCTCCAGTTGCAAGACCTAAAGGCATACACAGTGCAAGTGGTAGGATTGGATATACACAGCTTATTATCATTATTCTAGAAACACTTTCCAAAATCATCTGGTGATTTTACACAAAAATCTTCTGGAACAATTCTGAAATAGGATCCTCACGTTAAGGGTACTAAGCAGGAAACTGGTAATATCACATTAACGTTTTATCCAAGCAAGTCATGGTAACTGTTCCATCTTTCTGTTTACCAAGACAAACTGATGCATCACTACTCACATACAGAAAAAAGGCTTCATTTTCAAGCATAAATCCACACCTATGCCTCATCTTGCAGCCTTTCCAAAGCTACCAGTACCAAATTGTCAGTCACTGCTCCAGCTCTCTTCATCCAACAGCTAATTCCAAAGGAGACATCTGCTGCTCAGCCTAGTGAGTGATCTGCCTCAACACTGCCCTGAGGCCCTTGTTATTCCAATCCATCCAAATACTGAAATAACAGAACCAATGTGCATTGCTTCTTTCTTTGCACAACAGCCATCACACTTTTTAAAGAAGGTGGGAAAATTAGCAGAAATCAAACAGAATTAGTTAAAAGTAAGCCAGAGGTCAGATCATCCAGCACATATGTGTGAGCATGCAGTTTTGGTCTGGTGTGTGGGCATTCAGGAACAGCAGGAAAGCAAGTGTCAGAGGACTACAGGAGGGCCTCCCATGTTTGCAAAGACAATAAAGAAAAACGAAGTTGAAGCAATTGCTCTGTAAGAACACTGTTGCTGATCAGCCTGGAGTTGCCCCTCTCCACATCTCAGGACACAAAGGTTTGTTCTTCTCCGTGGCACACGTGTGTTCTCATAACAGAGGAACCATTATTATGTTCAGGTAGTACATACACGCACCGTTTTATAAACTGGCCTAGAGAAGATGTAGCAGCAGCTCCCTGGCACATGGAGCCATGTAGTCTGCAATGAATACTCTGTTTGCAGAAGCTACGGCAGTCAAGAGAAACAAAGGCCTCTCTCTTCCTGTTTGCAGCCAGAGCTCCATGCATGCTCAGACTGCTCTTGTCCTCACAAGTACATTAGTCCATTGTTTAGATTTAACGCACTGGAGTTCCTCTAGCACATTATTCTTTCTGCTTTTTGGCAAAATGCCTACCACCACTCCTGACATGTGGAGGAGGCGCAAGGACAGTGCCACATAGCATCCACAACACATGCAGCAAGGTGAGATGCTACTACCACAGCCCCGGAAAATGCCTGGAACATGACTGCCCTACCACAGGCAGCTGGACACTTTGGCACCAGGGAAAGAAGGAAGGGTAGGCCTCCCCAGCAGCTCTGCAGAGAGGGCTTCATATCATTAAACCTTAAGGAAACAAAATGCCATGTATTTTGGAGGGAAAATACCAGCTAACATAGAACTGAAATGTATTGGACAGTGCATAAAGTGATGGGATAGTATATGCCAGTTTGGTGCAAATGACGGTCAGTCTAATATATAACCTCTGCTTAGGCTACATGAAATTTTCATTCCATATTAAAACAAACCAACAAAAACTAAAAGAGAAAATACAAAAAACATTTGAGTTCTTCAGAGACAAAAATGACAATTTTGCAGCTAAATCACTAGTTCCTCAACCTCTGACCTGGCATTCTGAGCACTTAGCATGTCACCAGTCAGAAAAGAAGCTACAGTTAAAGCTTCCAGCCAATAAAACATGCAAGCAGGGCAATAATGTGTGACACCACTTGCTGTCTGATGACACAACCTAGTATCTGCACAATACTTCTTCATCTTCCTGATGCTTCCTCTTGATGAGGAAATGAGGAAGAACAAGCCAGAAGATGAGAAACTGTAAGAGTCCTTTTTCACCCAAAGGTGGATGATGATCACATCCTGTGATGCAGAACTTTGCTACAGTGATATGATGCTATGCTGAACTATTGGCAGGTGTTTAATCACACCAGACTGGAACAGATTGATAGTGACTAATTTACCATTTGTGGAAACATGAAGCATTATGTTCAGGCATTGGTTTTTGCCATTTCTCAGCAGAGCTCAAAAATAAGATAACGACCAAAAAAACCCACAAAAACTCAGGGTTTAAGATGACAGACCTGGTCATCTCACAAACAAAAGGAAAGTGCTGAGATTGCTTCCAGTAACAGGGCACTTCATTCAGAAATCTTACAAGTCTCCTTCACTCAGGACTATCCTTAAAAAAACACTAATAATAACAGCTGTCAAATAGAAGAGTGACACATTGTGGAATAAAAAACTAATAATGAAAAGAGTGTTATCTATCACAAAAATGATGCCTAATTTTGAAAGGCAATATTCAGATACTGTAGCCAAGCTATACACAGCTCCACTCTGTGACAAGTAATGGCGACAGAATGAGCAATATATGTCACTCACAAATTTTTCATCATCATAACTCTGGGAAAAGACAAAGATCTGTGCGTCGGCTGCTTAATTTTAAAGTTTTGCTCTCCCACAAAGTTCTGTTGGCAGGCAGTATGTTTATGTGGAATCTCACTGTCCAAACTCCCAAACAGAATAGATAAAGACTTACCTCACTCCTGCAAGCTTGAGATCACAACCTACATTCCAGCAGGTTGATTTTTTTTATTGCTTTGAAAAAGCACTGCAAAATTCAAAACTGAAGATAGCTTCAGCTAAAAGGGGATTCAGCACTGGAATAAAGAGTGCTGCAAAGTGACTTGAAATACCTTACTTGCAAAGGAGGTTTTTGTAGAATGCTAATGAAATAACAGTGCAGAAGAAACCAAAAAGCGGTTTGAAAAAAATATTCTTTCGAGACATGAAAAAATGTTTGTTGGAGATGCACATACACCTTAAATCAATACATTTATTAGCATTGACTACCCTTAACTTTAAATTGTGTATCACAGAAATAAGGGAGAGCCTTTTAAAAGGGCTCAGAAAGAAAGAAATTCTACCGAGTCGCAGCTGTCAGCGTCAGTGGAAACAAGAGCAACACTGCCATTGGGCTCCTCTACTGCGTACAAAGTGCTGCTACAATATTAATCATTGCTCTCATTATCCAAGGCAACTTCTAACAATTTCAGTTGACCAACGGAAAAACTGAGGCAAATAAAAAAAGGAAAAAGAAATGCAATAAAACAAACATTAAAGTTATTAAAGGCAGGGTTGCCAATTTTCAAACAATTTTAATACCTTAAGATCTCTGTACCTTCGAAAGCTGTTTCCCACAACAAACAAACAAACAAACAAACAAACAAACAAACAGACTACATTACAGCCATTACTTCATAGCACACTGTCCAAACATCAGGGTAACCAAGACACATAGACTGAAAAACCTCTACCAATCTCTGTTTACCTTTTTCTTCTATACAATACCAAAAGAAAGTCCTTCTTGGAAACATGAAAACTAAAACAGCTAAAAAACCATCAGTACATATTTCAGATGGGATTAAAGAAGCTCAGAGCTACTCAGTTTCATCATCAAAGTACAACATTGTTTTTATGTTTTATTCCTTCCATGACTGATGCATAAGATGAATCACTTGATCTTGTCTTTTACTCTTGGGACTCTCAGGCAAATAATGTCAAATAGATGCATATAAGGAAACACAACATATAAACATCAGCTTGGGAAAAAAACCAACAACAGCTATACAAAATCATTGACATCACCCTCAATATTCATATCAATCCATCCTTACCCAAGCCATCAACATCTCCAGCTGGCAAATGTACATCATCAACAGCTGATTTTAAAAGATTTTGATAGGAACTTCAAACACTTGTCTGTGGTGCATTACTTCAAAGCTGAGCTCTCGGTGCCATCTACCACAGACAAGATTGGCAAGAGAGATCAGACTGAGACCTTCATAGTTAAAACAGAAAGACCAAATAACAGAGTGATCTGATGAGAGCAGCATTAGGACTTACTGTGCCTTTCACTCCAAATCACCTATGTCTGCTAGAAATGAGGACACTGACAAGGTGCTGTTTTTACAGAAGCTTCTTTTCAGCACAGTATGAGAGGAGATGGCCCGAAGGCAGACAGAGCTAAGAACATAATTAAATCTACTGTTCTCAGGATTTTTTGTGTGTGTGTGTCTGTGTGGAATAGATATTGGTTTATTGTTTTCCTTAAGAGTAACAAGCTGAGGTAATGGCTAAGGGCACCATCTCCATGTCATATGACAGTTTCATTTTTTATTTAAATGAACGCTGCACAAACTGCTGCTCAAGGCCTTGTCTTGCAATCTGTACACAGCCAGATCTCCTACTGCTTCAGCACAACACCAAGAACATAATGAATAGCTTGTATTTAATCCAACAGTGACAGTCTGGTCCACTTGATCTCACTGTTGTTTTTCTTCTGCAGTAATGGAGTAGACTGGTAAGCTTGAAATCGCTTCAGATTTTTCAAAACGGTGAACTCTGATCAAAGAAAGTTAGCAATTAACCTGATGCGAAGTTCCTGGGAAAGGACCAGTGACTCAGGGAACATTTGAGGCAGATTCTGTTCTAAGCATGCACATGTAATTACCACTAACATCAACGTGAGTCGTGTCCATCAAAGACAGAAAAGGAACTCGAATTTGCTTTCTGAGTGACACATCATCCTACAGCTGAACTACAGCACCAGGAAAAACAACTCAGGAGAATAACTTCAAAAGTAATGACACTGATGAAAGGTCAGATAGGATTCACTCAGAAAGGCTGGCATGTCTGAAATCTAGCAGTACTTCTATTAGCTACAGCTACTCCAAGAGCCACACGATTAGATAGGCACCAACATAAAACTAGTTTAAGTGAAGCAGATTTTCAAACTGTGCTAGAATACATGTACATATGTGCAGCTGACATGATTGTCTCCAGCAAAGCAACCTCGACACTAAATCAAGTAGGCATACATCTTTGGATATGAGAGTATGACTAAACAAATACATTTATTAAAGATCAATTTCTTCCCACAAGACAGCTATATGAAAACAAAAAAGAGCCCAGAAAAGTTTTACCACCTAACTTTCTCATTGATAAGATTAAGTAAAAGAACTTCATATAATGCACCAGGAACAGAACCATTATGGATGTGCAAAATAACGTAACGGCTTCATTGATGTTCCCAAATAACTTCAAAGTGTCAGTGTTAACAGAACAGAGAAATACATCCAACATTCCACCCATTACAAACAGCTTCTTCCAGCCTTGTTTGTGTTGGAATAATTACCAGCATGGAAGATTGCAAACTCCTTATGAAATCCATCCACTTTCATCAGCTACTGGTGTAAAGTAAGAGTTCTCTGCAAGACGGAATGTTTTCCTATCTTCACAGAAAGCAACTTCAAGAACTTACTAAGAAATTTAGGAAGGAACTTTCCAGCCCCAGCAGGCTGAAGGGAGCACAGTTTTCAAAGGACCAGGCATTTTCCAACACCCAAAACACAGCACAAAGTAGATGAAATGAACTTCTGGAAAAGAATAAAGCATTGGGGTGTGACCAGAGAAATAGGACAAATCCGTGGTATAAGACACATTGTCTCTTACACAAGTTGTCTCATCTGAAGACTCACCAAGTACATCTCCCTCCAATAATCTAAATTACAGTGTTTCCTCAAACACCAGCAATGGCAAACCTGAAATCAAAATGTACCTGTGTTTCCTAGAATGCCCAATTTTCTTCAGCATAAAGTGTGGCTTTGAAGAGAGAGATAAGGATATTGCTCCCACCATGCTGTTGGGCCTAACAAGAGTGTGTGCAGGTGAAAGACACAGTATACACCCATGCATTTCTCTACAGGAAGTTGTAGACAGAAATGTGGTTACCCTGGTCACATTGGCCTTTCAGGAGAGAAACGCAAACAAAGCTCAGAACAAGTTATTGCATCTCACAGCTCAGTATGCATAGCTGTGAATGCAAATAGTTTTGTCAGTGTCTGCAGTACGGGGCACAACGTCTAAAGCAACGTGAAACAGGCCAGCTGTACACATGTACGTGTAACGCCCATATTTACTATGTGCCTTTCTTTGAACCCAAACATATAGCAAATTTCTAGGGTTTTCAGTGTGGTTCTGGTTAAGAGTGATAGTACAAATAGTACTTTAAAGTATAGTACAAAAAGATTTTAGGTACTTCTATAGCTCTATTGTATGCAACGTCCAAGACAAAGAGAGTTCCTCTATATGCACTTTGAGGCTCCTTCCAGCCTGCTTTTCTCCTGCAGGTCCCAAGCACTTCACAGGTATGCTGTCTGCACCTGTGCCTGCATCATAGGAGCCTCACAATTTGTACCAAGTTTGCTGCCTGGTCAACGACAGTTCAGCTCTGCATGATGCTTCCACTGTTACAACTACTTGCTTTTTTAAAAGACAGAAACTGCTTTTTGCACTTATTCCAGTACAAAAGGCAGCTGTAAAACCCACGTGCTTTGGCAAGTTTACTACAGGTCCATGCAATAAACTTAGCTTCACCTTTGCACAGGGTGTTGTGCGGCAGCAAAAGCCGCATATGCCGAGCAGTTCCTGCTCACCATGAAGGCCTCACACTCAGCCCAGGGTGCACAGTGTCTGTCAGGAGTCACTGGAGAAGCTGGCCTCTCTACAAGCCCTGGATTTGCTTTTCCACCAGAACCGTTCAATAAACAAGAATTCATCCGGCAGTTTTCCAGCGCTCTCCAATGAACAGAGCCACAGCTCTGGAGGTGCCAGGCTGGAGCCTGCCTGGGCATTTTGCCCTTCACTGACCTTCTGAACAAACTATTTTCATCACAACAACTTTTGTAGCCCTAAATAAGTTCTATTATCCCCCTGACTTCTGCACTAAGCTCTCTGGCTTGCTATATGGGAAAAGCACCCTGGTTTTGCATTCCCACTTTCCAGTGCTTCCAAGAGCCCAAAGAAAGCTCATGCTCCCTGTGCTCAACCTGCTGAACCCAGCTCCCTGCAAGGCCTCCTCCTTGGGGACAAGATCCCCCTGCACCCAGCCAACACTGACAAATGCCAGCCGAACTCGAGAAACCTTTTTCCCTCATTGTGAAATGGTTTCCTTCTCTCAGTGCTCTTCTGTGTTTGAACATGGCTCCTGCTTCCTGCAGAGCCACGTCATCCCCACATTCCCATTGGTGAAGCCTACAGACTGGGCTGTGTTGGCACATCCCAAAAGGTCTGACACAGATAATTGCATTTTCCACCCTTAGAAGGCTGCTGTGCGGGTTAACAAGCCAAATTTTGTATAACGCCCAGAACGTGCAAAGTGCACTCTATAGTGCAAGGGATTGTTTAGAGACTAAAGGGCTTTGAATGTGGCAACGTGATGAGAGGAAAAGGTTAAAAAAAACCCAACTTATTATCAGTGCTATTCCCCAATAGGAACAGCAGCCACATTCCAGGCCTGTCCTACCTGCGTGCCCTGTACCCATTGGTTTGATTATCTGGATCTAACGTGCTCTGACTGGAAACATCCCAGTCCTTGCAGGAGCCATGCTGAACAATTCAGAGATGTGTTCAGCTGCACCTTGAGTCACAACAACTTGCAGTGATTAGTCAGTAAATCCATTCTTAGTAAAAGACTTAACTTTAATGGGCATTAAACATTAGTCCAGCAAAACCATGATCTTTAGCCACATTTCTCAACATATCTCTAGCTCAACTGTTTAATAAATGTAATGGTCTTTTTTCTTGACATCCTGTTCTGCCACTGGACAAAACGACCTGAGCACAGGACTGAGAGCTAGGAGCTCAGTGCTGGGAACCAGTCCTTAGTGACAGATGCATGGCACGTCTCTGCCTCAGCTTTTCTACTGTACAAGCAAAAACGACATACTGGCTTCAGAGACAGACAGGAAACACAGCTCTTGACTCTACAAACACCAAAAGGTGAAAAGATAATGAATTGATGGTAGTGTCTCTCAACACATACAAATGAAGAAAACTGAGGTCAGCACATGCTGTAAAATCATGACAGATTGCACACCAGAGGAGCACAAAGATGAGCCAGCACTATGGAAGTGATTTATCTAGGGATTAGTCAGAGGTCACTCCCATAATAGTTTACTAAAGCTCATTGCCTAGCTACCAGCAGGACACCTCACATGAACCCTAGCTTCCAGCTACGGCCATGATTAACCCTTCTGTTGCATAAAAATAATCACTGCTCAGGTCTTGACATTACGTCAGCTTAAATATTGCATCTGTTGCCTTGTATTCAGTACCACAAAATGCCAGATCTGAAGTGCAAGGGTTAATTCCTTATTCCAAAATCATCAGTTTATACCAGAAAGGACAATTTCCCTTTTCATTCTAATTTTAACAGCAGAGCCCTAAAAGAACTAGGTAAGTATTTCATGTGGAAAAGTAATGCGTCACAGCCATGTGTCAAAGCAGGCTGCTGTATGCCTGCACGGTGCCTACTAGGGAACACTCTCACTTTGTAACCACATGCAGATCTGTGATATGTTGTTCATCATCTCCCTACCCACTTCTGAAAGGAGTGAATAGAGAATCCATTAATGAGATACTAGGAAGCAAAGCAGCAGCTGATCAAAGGTGCATTTTTATAACAGGACATCATCTTGAGATGGTTGCAATAATGGGAGGCTGTCAGTCAAGGTGCTTTCAAAACACCTACTCAACAGTTCACCAAGCTTCTTTCTTAACTAAAAGTGATATAAAAAAAACTTCATGTAGCTGAGAGCCATCAGATGCATGCCACAAATCTACAAAACAGAGAGGCAACCTGCTTATTAAAGGTAATTTAACAAAGAAGATTCACACTAACATTGAATAAATCATTATGCTTTGTCCAAATAGAAAAAGCAAAATGCTGCAGACTGACAGTATTGCTTTCCATTCTAGCACTCACTGATCTCACCAGTACATAATGTCTGTTTGCAGACATTATCCCCAACTTGCACTCTAAGCAGACAACTTCACTTTATCTGTCATCAACCACAGTAAGAACAAACAAAATAGATCAATTAGGTACTGACAAAAATACACATTATCTTAATTATGTAATATGCCCTTACTACACAGAAGGGATCCCATGTAAGAGTGGTTTAGAACATCTTTCCCTAACAGTGTAAGGAAATGAATAATCTAAGTCTCATGTAGTTTCATGCAATTCTTAGCAGTTACAAGAGTGTAACCATAAACATTTCCTCTTATCATGAGCCATGGGTTTAAAACTGGAGGCTTCTACCAAACACTGAAAAGAAACTGAAAGAAGGGCACACGTGCTGATGGTTGATTCCTACCGAAGTTGTAATGCTTTCAAAAAAACAAAAATAAATTAGGAAACTTATCAGCTAATGCTATGCCTCAGTTTTCATAGTTATCAGCTGTGAGGAAATAATATTTTTTGTTAAAAAGTTAGAAATGCTGACTTATAGAAGTGGTATGCATTGTAGTTCAAAGAGTTCAACACACACAAATACTCACATGCAGATATTATGGTTTATATGTCAAAGGGGAAAAAAAAGTAAATGTTTCAGTAATATTTTACTTCCTTTTAACTTGCTAGTCTTCCTTAAAAGTTGTCCAAAACCTCTCTGAGCAAGCTATCCATGGAAGTCACAAAACATACATCCACACACTGGCTACCTACAATCTACGAAAGAATCTAAGAATAATGAATAGAAATTGAAATACAAGACATGCAGACAAAGGCAAGTCCCCAGTCTCATATAAAGTTATCAATAAAAAGACATACTTGGTCAAACCTTACAGATGACTGAGCACTACTCATCATTTAGTGAGCCCTAAGGGGCCACCCTGCTACACTGCAGACTAACTGCCCAGAAACTTGGCTCTGCTGGAAAAAGGAAAAGAAATAGAAGTCCAAAATAAGAGCAGTCCTAAACAGTTATATACATTTTCCTGGGCTAAACTAATGATAATCAGTTATCTAACAGCCAAGTGTGGGTAAAAAGCCATGCTGCTTTTAACTAATCATTCATATTTTTGCACTGTACATACTGGAGACACAATGCAAACACTTAGTTTATTATGACTAGCTTTCAAGGGTCATTTTGTTTGGCTAAAGATCTCAGAAATCACGCAGTATTACCAAATGCAAAGAAAGAATCTCTCAGTCACAGTAAGGGAAGGAATGCAGCTTGAAAGAACAAACTTTAAATCATTACATTATAAATAACAAGAATTGAAGAGTAAATATTCATGTGTTGAAGTGTTATGGATAGGAGTATCATGAGTAATTATTCCAGTCATCATTTAAACAGGGAATTAAGACAGATTAGAAGCAACAGCAAAATAAATCTCAGCAATATATGCATGAATGCAGATAATTGCCATAAACATAGCTACTACATGAATATTTAAAGTAATTATTAAATTGTTAGTGAAGGTCAGATACAACCTCATTTTTGCTTTTACATGACCAACAGAGGAACTGTAGATCTTCAAATTCTTTTTTATAAAAAAATAACAGTGTCCATAACATGCTGTAGGCACAGAACACAAAGGAATTAATTTGTTAATGCTGAAAGATTATTTAGGATCATTTTCATGCTTATATAACTTCTCTTCATTTGTTTCAAAAGGAACTTCCACATCTTATTTGTTATTATTCAGCAGCACAGAATTGCTGGAGGGAGCATCTAGAGCTGAAGAGCAGGCAATTAACACAAAAAGAAATAACCACAGAAGAAACTATTGCCAAATCTCAGCCCCTCTGAATCTCTGTCTGATATCAGAGAAGGAAATAGCAGATAGTGCAGATGGTGGTAGATAGAAATCTTCACTCTACAAGCTTCAGCTAGCAAGTGAACGCAATGTAGAAATCTGAACTTTCTGACCAGGCAAGCAGTATGCCCCCTCCAATGCTGAACAGCAGCCCCTGCAGAGAGATGGTCTTCCAGCCCCTCACTGATCAATGCCACGAACAAAAATTCTGGATATTTGGATTGCATCCCCCACTGCCATATCAATGCAAGTGCGGACTGCTCCTCAGATGTGAAGTGTGCCTACCATACTCTTATTTCGTAAAGCTTTTAGATGGACTTGACCAGCAGTAGAACAATGTGGATGTAGGTTAAAAAAGGCACACCGTACAAATATGACTGTCATGACACACAGTTTTGTCTTTATATTTCCATACTAAATTACGTGTCTCTTTTTCCATTAGCAGTAGGAAAGTAAGGGGAGCACCTCTGCTATACAACAATGCAAGAGTGTGGCATTCCTGAAACATTGCCTATTTTGCAATCATCTCATATCAGGAAATGTTGCACTGTATGTATCTCTCTCTTTTAAAATGATCTATTATGTGAGTATTAAGTGGATCACTGTACTCACACAACTGACTTCATATCAAACGGAGGATTTTATTCATTCCAGCTCTCATATGAATTCTTTAATGAAAAGGCAGCTAATTGCAAAGCTGAACGTTTCATCATTTTCAGCCCATCTCTGCCTTGCTCCCCCTTCTGCAGGTCCACTACAGTTAATTCAAACATTTTACCAGGTTAATTTGATCATGGGCTGTATTATCAACAAGGAAAACTGTATGGATAGCTTATAGCTAAACAATGAGGATACCTGTGCCCATTTTGCTAACCAAAAACCACATGGTAGCCCAAAAGGCTCATTCTAGAAACTAAATATTTCAAAAAGCTTCTCAAAACTGACAGGTTACTGGGGTGAAGGGGAAGAACAGTTTCCAACAACAACTTTCCTTGGGTGACAAGTTTGTTTTCATGCAATAATTAAGGAAATGAGGACTTCCTGCGCAGCTGTTACAGTGTCCTTAGAGACATTGTTTTGGGGCACAGACTGTGCATTCAGCCTTTTCCTCCCTCTTAATTCTAGTCAATAGCAGTCAAAAGGAGATTACATTGTTGGGACTCTGCTAATAGAACTAGCAGTCTGTAACAGCATATAGCATCCGTAAGCCCAGTGATTTTTCTTTCTGTTGTCAGTTATCCAAATACAAAACAATTAAAAATCTTGCATTTTTCTCTTTAAAAATCCACCAATGATTAAAAACTACCTCCACAGTTTGCTAATCAAGTTAAAACTACATAATCCTATAAAGCACCACGCTAATTTTAGACCTAAATTCTAAAGAGATCTACAGCTATTCCTGTTACCTGTCAGCAGCCAGGATCTCCAGGGCATTTGTAACATTTTAATATTCACTAACTTGGACAACTTACCCTCTTGTGAAATGCACTGGAACACTGGATAAAAAACAGATCCTGAAAATACTTCATGAGTCATAAATTAACGAGAAGTCTGTCGGCCAGAAGTTTTAAATCTCATTCCTTTCATAAAATCCATGAATTCAAAACTCATGTGGTCTACAAACCTGGCCATCTGCTTGTATGCCTCTTCTGCCACTGCAAAGATATGTGGATCCATATCCCCCATGTTTTGGCCACTGTATGCATTGATGATATCCTCGCCATAGATAGGCAGCTGTTCATAAGGGTTGATGGCCACTAAGACGATACCTAAACAAAGACAATGAAACAAAGGGAGTTAGTAATAGTTGTCCCAAAATAAAATAAAATAAAAATGGGTTTAACATCAACTATTGCTCTAACTTTTCTAAAAATATTAACTAGAGAAGAAGAACCCGCACACTTTACATTGTTGATTTCTAAATAATAGAAATTTAGTCTGACAGAAGTTTAGATATTTAGTCTGACCTCGGCTTTGCGTACAAAATCTAGAATGAGTTTCCTTCTATCCTACTTCAGGGCATACATCAGGGACAGCTCCTAATACATACAATATTAGTACGATGCCTTATCAATGTTCCCCTTTCTTTAACTGTAAAAGTACCTGGATTGGTGAACTATAGCTGCTAAAAGGCCTCACGAGCATTTTGTTACGTACAGTGTGTTAACCTTTCAGGAGCTGAACCCAGGACAGCTTTTAATACAAACAAAGTAGAGCCATAGTGTGACCTGGATGGCTTTAACAGGCAGCAGGAACAGCCTCCTGCCTGCAGGACACTTCTGACAGGGGCTAAAAAATACATCACATGGGGCTGATACACAGAGGCATGCAGTTGAGTCAGGAAATTAACTACACCTCTAGAAGGCACCACAGGATCTTCACGTTGTATGTCTGTATGCAAACTACTTCCTTCCATCTTCTAGTTTTCCAATCTTTTTATGCCAATCATCACTACAGCATTTCTAAATTCACACCATCCTTTTGCTCTCCCAAAACAGACCACCTCCAATTCCCTCCTCTTTTACAGAAAAGCTCAGTCTTAATCTGTACACCTTTCCTATCCACAAAGTGAGATCTGAAGTGGCCTTGATCCAATTTTCTTTTCCACAAGAAAAGAGGATTTCTCTGCCCCCAGGGAGGGTCTGAATGAAGACTACTGATACTCTTCTTTTCTGCAGTATTTACTATGGGCAGGGAACACTTCTTATTTACTCCACACAGAGGTGAAATCACTGACCATGGACACGTGAGACCTGGTCATTCCAGGCAAAATCTGCTTTCTTGACATGGCCATTCTTCCTCACCTTAACATGTGATATAAGCAGAAGAAAAAAAAAACAAAACAAAAAGAAACTAATTTTAACTGCAGCTTACTTTAAAAATAGAATCTCTTCTTACATTTGTATTTCAAGGTTTTTGTGGCTGCATAAAGTCTGCAGCAAGCATGCAATCGACGCTCCTTGGACAACGTATCCCTCAGTATGTGTGCTGCAAGCATTTCCACAGCATTCAGTGCAATTCTAAATTTACCTAGAAATTCACACAGGCACACACTTCCTCAGGGCGCCCAGCTCCCTGCTATGTGCAGATTAGTGCTGTGATTTCTATCTCAGGAACTTTCCATGCAGAGCTGGGAGAAGGGAAGTGAAAGCATCTGTAATCTGCCTCTGCTGCTGGGAGTATCATCCCATTTTCAAATCCTGTCATGTATTTATAAATCAAGCACCGACCGTAGCAAAAACATTAAACAACGACAGAACACTTTTCACAAAGAGACTGGAGAAATCTTCATTTATTTCCTCAGATATAAGGGCAGTTACACGTCTGGGCACGCCTATCCAACCAGTGCCAGTGTTTTTCCACCAAATGACTTCACCCAAATGACTCAGTAACATAAAAGTCGCTGTAAAAATGTGTGCCAAGTGTAATGCTGTAATGACAAGCCAAAAAATAAAAGGGGGGTGGGAATACAGGAATACAGGAGCTCAGTGCTGGCAGACACTGCAGTGCCCATCAGCTACACTGGGAGTCAGCAGCTGGGGGTGTAAGTCAGCAGCAGGAGTCAGAGCTGGGGGCTGGAACAGGGCCTGCGAGCAACCCAAGGTGCTCAGAGCTGCTCTGGCATGACCTGCCACATCCCTTGGCCTCATGGAGTTAGGCTGGGGCAGGAGAGCAGCAGGCAGCAGCCGCCAAACCAGCAGCTGCAGCCTGGACTGCCACAGGATCTAACATCCCTGTGCCTGCAGCACAAAGACGGCAGCGTGTGTGGATCAGGACAGGCTGCAGATCAAAGTCAGGTGAGCTCAGTCTGCGACATCAGAGAGGCTACAAATGATGGCTGTAAGGGCAAACACTGGGAAGTGGTGGTGTTCTAGGGCCCCGGTGATGCTGTCAGCAGGAATTCTGCAGTATAAACAACTGGGAAGCACCTCTGGACCCTGATGCTCCATAGGGATCTGCCTGCACACAGAACACTAAATCCTTTCTTTTCAGCATACCTCAGTGGCACATGTGGAGTCACACAGCCTCAGGATTCCCAGGCTGCTTCAGCACGGAACGTGAGCCACATTACGATTCCTGATTTCACCAATAATGAGCTGCCAGGCACAGCGATGAGGAGCTACTGCATTTTACCTGTGCTCAGTCCAAGCCACTAAGCTGGCTCTCCAGCAGCAGAACTGCAGGTTTAGCTCTGGAGCTGAGGGTCGGATGAGGCTCTCTGCAGCAGTGCTCCCGTGGGAGTGGATGCGTGTGCCTCGCTCAGCTAATTAGCCAGGTCTGCTAATTCATCAGCACTTGTTCCGATACTCACACCACACAGCCGATGTTTGTCAGCACTTCTGTGCAGTGCTGCTCATTACCAAAGTGTGCATAGCACAGCTGCAACTGAGGAGTCCTTCTGGGACTGTTCATTATAGGGCAGGTAGGCTGGGTGACCTTTAATGCTCCCTTCCAACTCGAATGCTTCTATGAGCCTATGACTCCATGACTTGCCATGGAGAAAAAGAGACGTGTTAGACAACTCAGCCCACCCCATGCCAACAGGCTGGCTGCCAACAGCCGTTGGCACTGAGGCTGTGATGGATGGGCTCCTAAAGCCTCTCAAGCTTGCACATGTATTCAAAGAGACATTAAAAAAGCCGTGCAAAACTTCAGACAATTCCCTCCTGCTTCTGGCTGCACTGGTAAAAATGAACCCCTGAATTCAAGACTGCAGCTCCATGACAAATCTCCAACACATAAAAGCACTTAATTGCAGTAGTGGCTTGCGAAATCAACAAGTTACTACCATCTGGAAATAACCAAAACAAGCAAGGCAGGAATTATGTGTTTTCTATGGGAACTTTTAAACCAGTCAACCTCCCAGGATAATAATTCTGAATAATTCATACATAACTTATTTTTACCTCCACTGAACGGTACTGCTGTTCTTATAAGAAATATCATGGCCCTTCCCACATTGTGTGTGCTTTCATTCCTGCAGTCACATGAAATTTCATTACTTTTTGTTACTTTCTGCCATTCTTCCTACATACATCCGAAGTAAATGTGGTCAATTCTTTCATTTTGAATGTATTCACCATCTGTGGTTAAACCAGATATTAACGCAAACACTTTACTAACTTGTCAAAGTTTGCTGTCCTTCGTACCAGAGAGTATTTATACATCTGAACTAGCCAGGAATATTTACTGAGTTTTGATCACAGTCATAGCATGTTGTCCATTTATTTTTCCTTATAACTCTTCAGCTTCTGTCATGAACTCTTCATTTCATATTCTCAACAGCAAAACAAAACAATAAATCAGTTCTGGATTTCTGGTGACAGGCTGGCCTTGAAATTAAGAAATCAGGAGTTCTTCTGTTTAAAAGTCTGGGTTACCTCAAAGTGAAATTATAAAGAATTTAATATCCATTCAACCTATTACTCTAAGAAAAGAATAATTGAATTAATTTCTGGGGCCATGGAAATCCATCCTTTCCCAGTCTAGTTCTGCTGATTGGGAATAGCTTTACCATAACTCTCTTAGTGGATTAATGTGTTTTCTAATCTCCTTCTGGCTAAATCAACTAGGTTAGCTCAAATCACCTTCACTGAGTATTTAACCTAACCTGACTAATGTCTGAACCAGAATAAGGAGGCACATGCAATTCCTTCCGTGAGCAGAACTCTAAGACAATAATCTTTTGAAGAAGGCAAATAACACATACTTAGGACAGAAATTGATAGTGATTTGTAAGGTGAATGTCCTTGGCCAAAGGATCAGGTTTTTAAAGGCTAACACACTAGCTTTATTTTACTTAGCTTACACTGCAATGTATATATGTCTACTACCCAAGACAACAAATGCCTGCCATACCGTACTCTTCGGTCCCCCAGTTGGTATAAGAACTCACTCACCTGCACTGTGACCAGCTGAAATTGCCACAGTGCACAGTCTACGTATTTCTAATTCACCCAGCATGCATTTCACAGAAGCATCACTTATTGGGAAGCAGAAGGGCTGATCAAACTCAGCAATCCCAAATCAATGAATTCCATAAGCTGCTAAAAGCCCTCTAGCCCTAGGAGAAACTGTGTAACATCAGCCATACCCACAACTAAAGCAGCACTAGGACAAACATAAAAACAACCTGTCTTCTCAAACAGAAAACAAAACCAGCAGACAACACACTCCTTTACAGAACACTAAACATAATCCATGTTTAGAAGCAAACAAAACACAAACCGGGCAGACTGTCTCACAGGACAGGCATGGCTGTACTTGCAGACACCACACTGGAAACTATTTACAAGGTCGGGTTGTGAGACTCCAGTTACACAAAAGCCCTTTCACTGAACACTCCCCTGTCAGGAGCTTTGCCATGGAGGCACTAGGGACAGACATGTGGACTATATCCAAGATGGGGAAGCTGAGAAGTCTGGGGATTAAAACACACACCCTTAGAAGGGGCTGCCCAGACTGGCTGTGGTGTCTTTAGTCAAAGCCCTGAGCAACTCAGTCTTGTCAGATCTGTTCGTAAGAAGGGAGCTTCCTGGAAGACTTCCAGAGGTCTCTTCTAGCCTAAACCATCTGGTGCCTGTGGTCACGCTATAACTGTGTGACAGGATGAGATATAGCTATGCATCATCTCCCAAACTTATGTGAATGAAGGCTGCCTGCAAGCAGAGGGAGGCAAAGTCAGATTCAGGCCTGCATGGTCCAGGCACTGCTCAGAGCAGGATTGGGAACAGATGCACTCTGCTGGGCCCCACAGGTTGAGAACTGCCAGTGTGAGCAAAATGTAGCACAACACTAATGCTTGTGCTCTGGCCACCATGAAGTGCCCAACACGCTGCTTGCCTTCATTCCCCGCATCCCTCACCATAGTGGAACTGTAAGAATATCCAGAACAGGGAAATCTGACACACGGTACATTCCACCTGCAGGCCAGGACAGAACAAGGCCTTATAATGCAAAATAGAAATTTCTACTGCAGATACCAGCAGCCACGATTTGCTGCTATCTTTCAAGGGCCATCCTGCAACATGACATCCGCAGCTTTGCGAAAGTCTACTCTACGGTCTGCAAAGAGTGCAAAGCACAAGGAAATCATAAATAGCAAGTCTAAGGTATGGTAACATGGAGAGGGCTCAATAATGGCACATGGTAATAAGAACTGGAACTGTCCTACAAACACTTGATTAGAAACAAAGTTAAACTGTATACTTAAAAAGAAATCATGGGGTATGTTTTCTGCTGGCATAAACTGAGCTCTGATGAATAGGCAAATAGTAATTTGACTACATGTATGGGAAGAATGTGTCTTTGTTTTAATCAGACAATCACAAGAAGGAAATTTTTAGTATTTGATTTCCAGGAATCACATCATCATATTATGTTTTCTTTTACTCAGACCTAAATGTAAAAAACAAAAACAAAAAAAACCAACCAACAAATGACAACAAAACCCTAATGACTTAAACTGCTCCTTATGTACCAGCACAGTGTCCAAAAAATAAGCAAACTAAAGAAATATTCAAAAAGTTAACAGGCTGTTTATAATAAAATGGCTACATTAAAGTTACTAAAAACTAAAATTTAAAAGAAACACAGGCACACAAGCCAAAAGCATTAAGCCTAAACTATCTATCAATGCGTCCTTAAAGCAGACAACTCAGCTACAATTTTGTACCTACAATGAAATAACTTCCCCACAGTTTGGCTGTATGAAAATATTACAGGCGATTACAGTTTTAGGTAACATCTACTGTGAGCTAAAAAGTATTTTTAAAATTCACACTATTCATGCTTGTGAATGGACAAGCACTAGCTCACACACTGTTACAAATGCACTCTCATAGTTCCACTGACTAGAAAAAACAAAAAGGAAAATAAAGGGGTATCTTCAGCACAGATATGGCAGCTCAATACAGATGGAGGCAATCAAAGGCAGGAAGCAATAAATCCATCAAACAGCAAGGCTAACCTCCTACATCCTCAGCGTGTGAAGCTCTCCTCCAGCCTATGCCTATCTACACATGCCTAAGGGGAACAACAGTCAGCAAGGAATCCCATGGCTAAAATTGTCCATGGCTAAAATTTTATAAACAGAGCCCACTGGGAAGCTAGATGAACATGAAGTGAAGTCAGTTCTCTTTGAGCCTTAATAATTTCAAGCCTACTTGACGCGCTTACTGACCACATAAGAAAAGGGACTTTCACAAGAACAGCCCAACCTACCCTACCATTAAGTTAAAAGTACAAATATCAATAACAAACTTTTCCTGTCTGCTGCAGTCTCTGTGAAGATTACAGGATAAAAAGACACAATACTTGCCACAATAGGTATAAATGAGTTTAGAGTCTATAAATCGAACTTTGAGGTTGTGTAGAACAGCGGGTTCATGGAGATAACTGAGTGCAGTGAGGTCATTTTCTCCAACAAGGATGTCAGGGTTTCGCAGTGGGGGGAGTTCCTTAGTCTTCGGATCGAGGCAATATTCTAGGTCCTGAAAATTAAACAGAAGCGTGTGTTGAAAGAACTGCTGTTTAGATCCCTTCATTCAACCCCTCCCACCATTCTTCCCAGCAAAAGATTCACAAGGCATAAAAACACAAGATAACACTTGCATGGTCTGGTGATTTGGGTTCTCCAAAAGTATCATTAAAAAATTCCCAAAGGGGTTTTCTACAAGCAATAGGCAATAATAAATGTATTTCATCCTTTTAAACTATTACTTAAACAAATGCCTTGTTTTTGCTGCCAAATCTTTTTATTAAATAAACTGAAATGTGTTTTATCACAAATCTAATTAGTTTTCCATATTATTCTCCTTTTGAGCAGGACAGAGGAAATAATTTTCCATCAGCCTACAGCCAGCCATATATACAACAACATTACACAGGAATACTGGCAAGGACAGGAATTCTATGAAAACACAAACTGAAAAAAAAAGTTACTTATAATTCACACAGATTTATGCAAATTAATCTCTAATGTACATATTTTAACTGCATCTGTCTCTGGAGGAAACAGCACTTTATTTACCTGGCATTCTCTTGTCCCAGCACAATGACTGGCAAATATCTGCATTCTACTACATTCAATACACAAGTGTGCAGCACCACTGCACCGTCTGGAATGTGGAGGGTGGAGCAAAACAGACCTTGCCTGATTGAAAAGGTTGTGCTCAGTTTGCCATATCAGAGATGTGAGTGAGTCAATGAATGAAATTCATTCAATTAAAGTGTTTTAACTTAGGACCTACTCTATACATATAATCTGTTCATTTTACTTAATTACTATGTAGACCTCCATCTGAAAAAGGCATGTAAGCTGCCCACTGGTAGAAAGAAAAGAAATTAAAAATAAATCTTCGGATTACTGCAGACCTTTATTTTCTATGAGAAGACCTGAAGGACCACTTCCATTATACACTGACATTAAATAACCATTCAAATGGCATAAGAAAATACAAACAGGCCTTCACTGCAAAGAAGTGATCTTTTCAGAGAGATGTCATCCCTTCTCCACGCTGCACTTCGCACCATTCTGGCAATGCTCTTAATCCTTGCCCCATCCTGTTGATATTAACTTTCTCATAGCAATGCTGAACTTGAAAGTCACCACTTCTTTCTGCAACACTATTTTCCTTGTGGCCCCTGAAGTATCAACCAGGGTTGATACTTTAACAGGGTAAGTAGAAAAAGATACATATATATAACTGAATCATACAGGCAGCTGGATACAACCAACATTTTTGTTATCTTAGTTCAAAAAAACTAGACAAAATGGAATTCACACAGAAAGTAATGCTCAAACTCTGTGGTCAAGAATAATAGCACATAAATAGAGCTACACACAAAAATAGGGCTACAGTTTTACAATATAGCTTCATGTGTTAGATACACCAGTCTCCCAAGAACAACCTCAGGATTTAACAAGAAGACCTACCTTGCCCTCTTCAAGTCGAAGCTGAAGAACTTTATCTCCAGGTTTATAATCTTTCAGAAGTTCTGCTGACTTCCAGACCTCCTCTGGGTCAGGAATCCAAACCCTGGCATACTGCAACATAAAAACAATAGCAAAAGATCTGTGACTTCTTCAAGCAATATCATTAAATCATCAACATACATGATACCAAAATGTTTTTTTTTATCCTTTTTTAATACATCTGTCTATAAGCCAAACCTTTAAGCAAAAGATATGTTGACTAGCAGAGAGGAAGTGACTAAGTTATTCTGCTGACACAAAGCTACGTATGCATTGCCTTAATTGCCTTTCTGCAGTAAGAAAATGCTATTTCCTATATAAAATAATGCTTAAGACGCACATTCACTGCTGAAAATCAACAAAATAAACTACCTATGTGTTCAGAGGTCAAAAACTTGGCTACCAAAAAAGTTACTTAAAAGCAGCTCTTCTGAGAAGATTCTGAAGTCCTTCCAAACAATAGAGAAGAAAAGTCTAATTCCTGTTGTGATCATTTTCACCCAAGCCAAAGATATGGGCTTTGCTGCTCTCTGCCAGGCTCTTAGAAGTGCTACACGTGTACCAAACTCGTGCAGCTGCCTGGCTGTGTTCTCCAATGCTAAGCCCTGGGAATGCCACAGCGAAGAAGGGTGGCTCATCTGGATGGCTTCCGTTTGGTGTGAACTGAAATGAACAATGCCTAACAATGGCTTTTTAGGAAACATCCTTGAATACAAACCAAGGCAAACAAAAAAAAGTCCAAAATTAAAAGAAAAATAAAATAAAATAAAAAAATTTCCCGCACATTTTCCCATTGCTTATGTTTAACATCCAGAAGAAATTAAAAAAAAAAATCAGTTGTGAAGTCCTCAGTATGTGAGATATGTGAGAGACATGGACCTCTTGGACCACGTGCAGAGAAGGGCCACAAAAGTGATCCAAAGGGATGGAACACCTCCCCTGTGAGAAAGGGCTGAGGGAGCCGGGGCTGCACAGCCTGCAGAAGAGAAGGCTTCATGGAGACCTGAGAGCAGCCTGTCAACATCTACAGGGAGGCTGTAAGAAAGAAGGCAGGGGCTGCTGTGATAGGACAAGGGAAAATGGTTTCAAATTAGAAGAGATTTATACAGGGTAAATGAAGAAGTCTTTTTTTACAGTAAGGGTTGTGAGGCACTGGAACAGGCTTCCCATCCTTGGAACCATTCAAGGTCAGGCTGGAGGAGCCCTGAGCACCTGATGAAGCAGTCGGTGTCCCTACTCATTGCAGGGGAGTTGGACTAGACGGCCTTTAAAGGTCCCATCTAACTTCTGTGATTCTGACACCAGCTGCTGCAGTGCTCCTCAGTTCTCTTTTGACAGAGCATTAAGAACCTCACCAAGACTGACAGATAAGGGGCTGAAAAGAGTTAAGATGGTTCTGAGAGTTAAATTTGTTATCAGCATTTGTAAGTTCTTTATCATTTGAAAACAAACTCAGTCCCGCAGTACATGTGCACTATGGCAAAAAGGAACCAGAGGAAACTATTTAAAACAAGGAGCTTCCATTCCAGATTAGCATCGAACTTCGCACTGCCTTCTTGTTGCAGGGCAGGAGCGTGGCAGCGCACGCCCAGGTGCAGCCAGGCAGGTACCACGCTGCACTGCCCCGGGCAGCACTGCTACCTCCAGCAAAAATACTGCAGCCCTTTTGATTACCAGGCTTTGACATCTCATTTCAGTTCATTAAACTGCTGGGTGTCAGCCGCTGAGTCCAATGCATTTCCTCTAGCAAAATCCAGCGTGTTCGCTCCTTTCCAAGACACCATCATTGCTGTCACTTCAGTGCTGGTATCTGTTGCAGTGTTACTGAGTTGGGATGGATTTCCCCCTCACCCTAAGCATACGCTGTAGCCACTACTGAGTCCATAGAAACCACATGAATAGCAACAACTATTCCCCAGAGCCTGGAGAAATCTGTCAGTTTAACACAAAGACATCACCCAATCAGTCACAGCTGAAGACAAAACGTGTATGGACTGCACTTGGCCCAACCGTTACAACTTTTTACTTCCTCAGCTAAAGCAGTAGTTTCTCATCTACAATGTGGTTTTCCACCAGGAACAAAGAAAAGGTAAGACAAAAGAGGTAAGCTATAAAGACGGTCAGGACAGAAGGGCCAGTACGCTGGTCATGCACTGTTTTCCAGTTTAGAAAGGCAGCAGTCTTGTAAGATACCAAGTTAACTTCAGGCAGCAAATGCTGCACAGCAGTTTCTAATTATGTGATCTATGCCAGAACGAAATAGGCACCTCTAATTTATTCAGTTGAAACTGTACATTTCCTACTGTCTGCAGAAAGGAAGGAGAAAGCAGAAAACAGATCACCATAGAAACTGGGTTACTAGAGACAGCCGAATCTTCCACATGACATAACCTCACAGATATTAAAGTCATCCTAAGAGCACTAAGCTGTAGCATCACTGCCTAACCTTAAATTGCTGCCAAAGAAACACCTGGTAGAAGGAGCAAGTAGGAGTAAAGAGAGAGATAGTACTAATCAGAAGCAGTGAATCATTTCCCAGCTTTCTCACCTCACGAACTTAGCAGAATGGTTTGCCAAATCAGATCTTCATTCTATCTTTTGCATAATCAGTTGATGGTAAAATTCCACTGCCATAAAGTCTTTTGTGTGCTCCAAAGCCTAAGCAGAAAGCAAAGAACTCACACAGGTGGAAAGAGGACCAAGGTAATCTAGGTCTTGGGTCTGCACCTGGGTACCTTGCTCTGGTATGCCTAATATTCATCCTTATTGACTAATACACAAAAGCAAGCTTATGCCTACATTAAAATAAGACTAAAACACGACAAACTTCTAGAGACAATGAATTTCAAATCAATCTTCTAAAAAGGGGTAGGAATTTCTAGCCAAAAATAACACTGAAATTGCAGTAAAAATGACAGCAAGAATCAGATTAACTTTACTGAAATTGTGCTCAATGAACCAGGATGAAAACGTTGATAGGGAGATAACAGTTAGACTGACTCAAGGAAAGTAAGTGAATGACATTTTAGAATGACATGACGGCTGTTGCTTACTCTAAACTAGCTTCAGAAATTGTCAGAATGAATAGAAGGCACATTGATGAGATAGCTGTGAGTTCAGAAAGAACACATATAAACAGAGTTAAGTCAAAATTACATTTCTTGCCTAGACTCTTCCAGCCTCAGCAGTGACGTCAAACACCATTAGCTACACAGTCCCAGGGACGAACAAAAGCACCATGCTCTGTGCTGGAAGGACAAGTGCTGTGAGGCAGTACACGGGGCTCAGTGTCACTGATAGTTACTGGTAGGATGGCCCTGAAGAAACAACAGGGCAACGTATTCATTTCTCACTGGCGGCTCAGAAATTTCACTGGATTATCAGAATTTCATATAATAAGAAAGTATAATAGAAAATTGCAGCGTTCTGTAATACCTCATGATTTCATCTTAGATCACATGAAGAAATCAGCAGACTATAACAATTATCTATCAAATGAGACCATATGACTCAGAAAGCTTCTCTTCTGAGATATTAACCTCTTGAAGCACAAACTGACATTGCTGACAGAACAGAATTAGAAATGCAAGCGGCCCAGCACTGGCTTCAGCAGTCGGTTTTCCACTTCCACTGCATAACCACAATTACAGCAGGAGATGCAGCTATTTGTCCAGCACAGCAGCACTTCTGAGATGCCCTGAGAGACTTCACAAGGTGATCTATAACCTAACAAAAAGAAACAAGAAATTTCAACCCAACAAAGGTGTCCCTAGCACCTAAGACCTACCCTTATGACCTCCCTTGAGCTCCTATGGCTTTCACTTTAGCAAAGATGACAGAGTTTTTCATTTACAGACAGCCTTAAAACCCACAGCTTTTCAGGTGCTAGTCATGAAGAACTTAAGACAGACATCACCTGTCTCTCCTTCAAGAATGACCTTATTTTTGGGTAGGAACAAAGCAGTTTGTTAATGTCTGGATTGAAGAGATACTTGCAGCACGAGCTGAGGAAGCTGATGGAATAGCAACAGCCCAAACTGGACCAAACTCATGCAGCATGAGCCTGCTGCTAACTCTGAGCATGGTCACCTGGAGAGAACAGCCTGCATCATTAAGGCTGGAAAAGGAAAAGCGCCTGTTAGCAAGGCACAGCTACAAGGCAGTCCAAAAGCTGTGAAAGGCTGGGTGAAACAGCTGAGCTTACCTATGCAAAATGCTTACTTATTAGGATAGGATTTCCTGAGCTGTGGGTAGGATTGCTCTGAAAACATCAATTGATGCGACTGGAATAATTAGCTTTCAGCCTGTATTCTGCCTTACAATGATCTCACAATGCCAACACCACGGGTGGCAATTCTGAACCTAAAACCACTGAGAAAAACTTTCCCTTTTGTACTAATAACACAAGCAGATGCATGTCTAGGTGAGTAACAGGCTTAAACACAAGTCTTAACTTGACCAGCCTAGATCCCATGCAGAGATCCCGATCGGTAACACAGGAAGCAGCAGCAGGTCCCAGCTCCCCCAGTGCTGAGACCAGTATGATTTTTTGAGGTACTCCCATACAGACACAGTCCTGAGGAAGCACTGCATTTCTAGTAACAGAGTGTTGCTGCTGGCTGCAGTATGAAAAGAAAGACAAGACTTTGTCCTTTTAGAGAAACGGCAGGTAACCAGGAAGGATCAGAAAGCAGCCAAAGACTTCGCTGCCATGACAAGCAGGATGCAAAATTTCTGAGCAACTTCTCTAAATCCTTATTATGACCTGAGGGAAATGGCATAATTAACTTTCCAAGAGAATCACAACAAAAATTATTGATTTGCTTAGCAGTAGCAGCATTCTTCTGGCATGGAGAGTATTTTCTGTCTTGTTGCTCAGCAACAGCCATTTCTACACCTCTCATACAGTTTAAGACCTAATATTTATTATGTATTAGTTTTAAAAGACATTAATATGATATATAGTGGGGAGAACATCTGTGACCATTTGTATTAATGCTTTATCTGACAAATAATTTCACATAAGCTGTTTTTCTAATAGGAAGACTAAAAGGCTACCACATAAATCTCTAACTCAGGAAGAGAAATTTATCTCCCCAAGGTTCCCCAAACTTTCAGTTGTTATTAATATCTGTTTCTTAGAACTGTGAACTCTGCAGATATCTTGATTAATATGCAATCAATTTTCTTTTGCATCTAAAACATATTTTGCATATTTTTTAAGGCTCAGAGAAAGAGAATTCAGCTAAATACTTTTGCTTGAAACTTCTGCAGATCTCATCCCAGGTCTGCAGGGAGAATAAGCAGTCCTGCATTCTAACAGTTCTTTGTTCCTTATGGCGAGGAAATCATCACTTTCCTCCCAGACCTCACTACTCTCGCATGGTTATGATAGGAAATAAGGAAAAGAGTTCTTAGTTTTTATTGGACTTTACTGCTCTATCCTTATGAGATCAGTAAATTAAATGAAATAGAAGGTCAGGTCTCACCGGTGCCTTGTCAAACAGTTTGTTTGTAATGCTCTGCATAGTCAGCCCTTCTGTATAAGCAAGGACTGCGACACTGGTAAACTCCAGTGTCTGAAGGAATCATTCTGACCAGCAGCTCCTTCTGCTGACAGCGCTGTAACGCATTTTAAGGCCAATTTCAGAATGCCGAAAGAAGATGCGTCTTTGAGTTTAAATAGCCTGAGACTTCTTCCTATAGAACAAATTACACTGATATCTTGAGATGCTCTTACGTATAGCTTTCACTGAACTCCATAGGTTGACATCATCCTAATGGTTACATAAGCAGAACTAGGAAAGGGACAGAAAAACAATGTACCACAGAGCCCTGGGACAACGCGGTGCCCCTGGGACCAGCATGGCAGATGGGAGCCCTGGGGCCCGCAGGCAGCTGCGCTGTGACTATTAATGCACCCAGGGAGTGACTTACAAACTCATCCTGAGATAAACAAGTAGAAAACGAGTCACCAACAACATCAAGTAACGCCACCAAAAGTTTCAGTCATCAAACCAGGCCTCTGAGTTACCTCCACGCTGGTAAAGGTCAAATGCAGAGACAGACCTGTATGTAAAAAGAGACTGCAGCAGAACAGCAGTTCTCCTCCTCAAGAACAAGTGCAAACAAAGAGTGAACTCCAATGAACAGAGCAGCACAGCCACGAACTGATAAATGCCAGAGGTTTCCTCGTGTTCAACTACCACAGTCACTGCAGAGACGAATTTTAGAAAGAACAACCTAACAGTTGGGGCATATAAACCAAAGGTGGCAGCTTGGCTGTGTCACTGCAGAACTAATCAGCACGGCAGGCTCTTCTGAAGGTTGCTCCAGGTGGAAATAAAAGCTGACGCATGAATATGTAATTGTATGCATAGGTGAACACGTTATGCCTGCATCTCCCTCTCCGCTAAACAACTGCCCCGAGCTAGCAGCCGTACCACAGCAGGGAGTCACTGCCCTTCTGCCACAGCTCCAGCAACCAGAGGGCTGCGAACATGGAGAAGGGTCTCAGGGCGTGCTGTGTGAGCAGTGGCTGAGTCCCTGGCTTTGCTCAGCCCAGAGCAGGTTGAGCAGGCTGCAGCTCCTCACAGGGAGCGGAGGGCAGTGCTGAGCTCTGCTTTCCTTATGGCAGGGACAGGGCCTGATGGATGCGAGACACTGCGCCCTTCCTTACATTCGGGGAAACTGCCTCTACCAAAGGTCTTTTTTTTTAATATTTATTTAAAGTATGCTTTGTATTTAGGACTTGGTCACTTGTAACAACTCCTACTTTGTCAAGCGTGTCTTTGGTCCAAGGTACAACCAGAATGGGTCTTAACTATGAATATCCTATGAAAAACCACTGCAGTACAATTTAAAACTGTTGGTTAGCCATTGGGGAAATGTCTATCCACTTACATGAATTCAACTTACATCAGTTTACATGAAACTTTGCCTTACTTTGAAGTGATGTCAGAAAAAAGCTAAATCCCAAACCCAGGCAATATAAGAATGTGACTACGGGCAATTCTGGTCACCAAAAAAAAATTATTTTTTTTTTTTTTAATTTAGATATTAAAATCATAGCAACCTTCCAGATAAAGTCCAGATAAAATGATCCCCCTGGAAATCCACACACTGGGAGTGATATCAAACCAGAAAACCTTGCACTACCAAATCTATAGAAAAATAGTGAATCTATCTCTTTTCTTCATCTTTAAAAGCTTTACTTTCTAATTCCATATTGATTGTTCTTGACCTTCTCTTTAATGTCATAGGGACAGACAGATTTGGTTTATAATTAGTCATTACTATATCACACAACATATTAGCTATCAAACTGTTGCCCATTCAAAAAACCCTCTGAAGTGCCGCATGCAGTAGCAGCGTTTACCAGCCTTTGCTTTATTCCCCAGCTCTCCTTCCACACCTGGCTGCCCATCCTCCAGCAGCTGCCATCTGCAGCCAGCTGCTGCTTCTGAAGCCTTGGTCTGTGCATTATTCAGTTGTGATGCCAGCAGCACACACAGCTGAACACCACCACACAGCCCAGGGAAGTCACACGCAGTCCTGCTTCGGTATATTTTGAGTCTGACCACATGATGTTCCTGATGTTTAATTAAGGTTGTGTTATCAGTTACACAAAGCTAACTGCAGTGCCCATGCAGACACTGGAAACCCAGCACGGCCACACTGCTCCCAGTGAAGCACAAACGTGTAGGTCATAGCTTGAGGCACAAATAAACACATAACCAACTTTCTGAATAAGCACAATAATCTCATCAAAAACATGGATTAGAAGTGGGACACTTATCTCCAACTACGCAACAGCAAACTGCTGAGTTTTGACACTGGTAAAACTGAGCTTTTGGTTCAGTCCCACATTGAGAGGTATGCAGTGCATTGCACCTCAACCTCTGCCATCAAAACGAAGGCCAACACGGAATTACATGCTGGCAATTTCAAAAAGAAGTTAATTACAAGTCTGCCCTAAAATACCTCCTAGAACATCCAACCTGAAAAACACGTTACAAGAGTTACAGAATAGCGGCCACAAAAAAATTAAGGGCAAATGAAAAGCTGAATATTAAGCTAATGAAACACGTTGTATTGAAGAAGGAATATTAGGAAAAGGTTGCATGATGTCACACTTGTCTCCAGACCATGGAAGACCATCATGTCTCTTACGAATTTTTACATGCTGATTTTTATATAACATTTGTTTCATTTCCTCTACTATCTTACAGCAGCTTTCTTCAGTGATTTTCCCCAAAGCTCTTGGAAGGCTCACCTACAGCAGGCAGGAGAACCACACCATTTCATGCAGTGTACCACACAACCCAAGCTGTGCCTCGGGAAGCTGGAGCTCCCAGTGCTGACTGCAGCTGGATGCCCATTTTAGGTTCATCGGCACTGAGAGAGGAAGCGTTGTCTTTTGTCTGTGTCAGTGCTTCAGCAGAGAGCCATCTGCATCTCTGCGATGAGATTATTTGGTGTAACTAGTACTCGCCCAGACAGGAAGGAGAAATAATGCTTGCATTGATCAGGCAGATGCACTGAGCTGTGCTGTGGCACTGGAGTTTGAGACAAGGAGTTATTGAGAGAGGAGCAGCACGGCCATAGCTTATCACCTGGTACACAGCGGCACAGACAGGTGAACATTTTCATCTGAAAGGCATCCAGAACGCAGACAACTGCTGACTTACCTGTGAGACATGCAGCAAAAAGGGAAGGAAAGGCATTTGGTACAAATGCTGACAGTAGGCAAGGCTGTAGTTTTCTGAGCATTTTTTAATAAGGTTGGGATCGGTCCTTCTGGTTTCACATGAGAGAAGTCACATGAAACGTAAAATACCTGCTGGGCATTCTAAAAACAAAAAATGAATGACTGCAAACCACTGCATTCAGTTAGCATGCAACCGTTTTTTGGGTTTTTTTTTTTTGTTAGACTGTACAGAAGCTCCAGCTTGAGATGCAATTATATTAAAACACAGCTTTCACTGCCTTGGCCCACTTTACTCACGGAAAACCAGTTTTACTCAGCTAACCCAGAGCAGAATTCGGCCATTACAGCCCAGTCTACACCACCAATGCCTCGCTGCAACACCGTAACACAACCTGATGTCAGCGAGCCCATTAACGGAGCCACATTTAGTCTCACCATATTTCCATGGGTAATTAATAGCAAGTCTTCATACGAGGAACTAGAAATGGTGCGAGCAACCCGACATGCTTCAGCACAGAGCCGGCGGGCAGGGTGACATCTGCCAGATGTCCTCTACCAGGGCTGGGGAAGCTGAAAGCAGAACTGGGGCCAACAGGCACAGTGGGGCTGAGAGGTGCTCAGAGGGGAACCACGGCGTTTCTGCCTGCACAGGAGCCTGGAGGAAGCTCCTGGGCAGCCGCAGCCGTACGTCCCGGAACAGTCAGCACCACTGCCTGCCTCAGTCAGCACGGGAAACTCCATAAGATGTGGCTGTGATGGTGAGAGGAGAGGAATCAAAGCCCTTCTACGCCACAGCTTAGATTTCTGCACCATACTTAGCCTTAGAAAAAGGCATGTTCCATTACTTTTCTCTGCAAGCACTGATAGCTGACTGTTTGTACATCATTTATGCTGCCCTTGTATTTCCATTTCATGACTGTTAGCACAAAGAGATGCACTCTGACATCAAATCTGAACAACTTCTGCCAGTACTTCTCTTATTCCTCTAAAGGAGAATATCCTAAACAAATGAAATCATTGTCTGAAACGTTTGCAAATAGTCTTCCCTGCGTATCTCCAGACAACAAACCAAAACTCCACTTACTTTAAACTCTTATTAATAAGCTCTTATATGATTAGACTGTCATCTTCACCTCTGTTAAAACCAATAAAATAAAAAACATATTCTACTTACTTTAACATACATATATTCTAGACCATCTATTTCCATCTTGTATCTCTTGTGACACAGATTTTCAGCACTTTCCAAGGCAATTGCTGTTTCTTTTCCAAGCAAAATAGGCTTAACCTCCATGGAAAATATTTCAGTCTCTCTTGTCCTGCTGCACAGTAACTCATAAGGCAACTTGAGAATCTCACTGGTTCCCTGAGCAAAACAGCTGAGGTCATCTGCTTTAAGGATATGTATGAATAACCCATGCAGTCTGCAGGGTAACGTGTGACACGCCATGCTGGGGCAATGAATTCCCTCATTGTTAGGCTGACCCATAATATTTTAGTTTCTCTCTCCAGCTCTACAAAGAGTGTCCTCCCATCAGTCAGTGAGCAATTGCAAAATTCTCTCAGCTTGTGATGATCAAATGAAAGAATTCAAAGGCACTGCAAATAACTGCAGTGAGACTTCATGATTTTTCAGCCATTTACAAAAGTCCATATGGAGATGCTAATGCCTCAAATAAGCATCTCTTCTTCTATATTTAGAAGTAGGCTAGAAGCACGCAGTTTGCATCTAACCACACAGCAGTCTTACGAAACATGGCAAGTCAAGTCCTATGTTCCTCCTGTGTAACTACTTACTATAAAGAAAGAATGAGAGCTCTTCAAAGCAGTGCTGCTTTAGCCATTATCTTTAATTTTAAAAACAAGACTCTCATCACACTAAAGCATAAGCAGCCTGGAAGAGTCTGCTCTCAGCCATCTCCGTTGTCTCCTCAGAGCTAAGTGAACTCAGCAAGCCAATTATCCTGTTAATTACTGGTGGCAGGTTTTATTTGAAGTGAATTAACCTGAGAGCTTTACGGACAACCATACCTGAATGATCTTGACTGCTTGTCCTCCAGCTCAGTCCTGATACTGTTTCCCTCAGACCTACCATCACTGCGGTGACCTCTCACTGATATCTGCTCATCTTCTTTTTATCTCCTTTTCCACCTAACACTTTAAGAAGCTTTACCCCAGCCTGGAGTAGCTCCATGCCACCGCTACTCAAAGAATGTCTCTGACAGCACATGCTACTGTCCCACACTAATGGGACAAAGAAATCAAATCCATGCCAGTAAGGAAAATAGATGTGCAGCACTGGGGAGCTCAGATGACCCACCTCACTCAGCACTGCGTGTCAGGTTGCTGCCTGCAGCAAGAGGGCAATGTTGAGGAGATGGGCAGCCCCCTTATCTCCCCAAGATGGTGAGGAGCCTAGAATGTGGAAGCTCTCCCTGAAAATATGTGCTTCCCATTAGATGTGAAAACTGGGCTTTAAGTAGGCAGGTCACAACTTAGTGCAACATTGCATTGTGTTTAGCACCAGGAACTTGACAGGCAAGCATCCTCATCATATGCTTCTCTTTGTTTTCCTGCACCAATTATTCTGGGCAGGCAAATGATGGCAAAATTATTTCTCGGCAATAAGAGGAAATAGAAGGTCAAAGCCTTGCAGATGCACAGGCTTGACTTCAAAGCGTAAAATTAAGCAATAGGATTACTCACACCAGTAAAGATAAAGCTTTGTGGAGGATCAGAGTTAAGCAAGGCCTGGGTTAAGCAAAGCCAAAGCATTCTGAGAACATGGAGGAAATGATGCAGTCCCAAGCAAAGGCAAACACAAAGGTCGGCCCTGGCACTGGGCTCTGCCCATAAAGTCCCTGGAAGCCTTCCTGCTAGCATTGGTAAACGAGCCCTTAGCAACCCCATCAGACTCCATCCTGCAGCTCAGATTGAAGCCAGTGGGAGGAAAAAACTCTGTACAAAGAACCCTGAGTTCAGCACAGCTTGGGTGCCTTCGGATGCATTCCCACTTACTTGAAAGTTTTGGTACAGATTTAAACCTGATTTAAACTGAAATTCTAAGGAGCATCACCCTCTGAGATAAAAATATACAGCTGTGGTGTACCATGAGTGAGACTACAGTCTATGGCAATGACTTAAGAGACCATCCGAAGAGGAAACAGTGAAAGTTGCAGACATGAAGGAAACTCCCAAGAAATGTGGGTTGGCTCTGACCCAGACTGTATTTTCTGCAGCAAGAACCACCTATTTCTCAGGGAAAATACGAAGTTCTTCCCTGTTCCAGCAGAGAAGAGCACAAGATAGCACTGCTTGAGTTCATCACCAGCATGACTGACCAGCAGCAGCCTGTCCTCATGCTGCTCCTTGGCCCTGGTCCCACTGTACAAATGCAGCAGAGTGAAGCCTGACTGCCACGGCAGTAAACACTGCTGCGCTCCGGGGAGCACAGAACTGGACCAGAGATAACCTCCATGTGCCCAGCACACAAATCAAACATCCCAATGAGGAGTGCCTGGTCGTGTGCTCCCAGACACACACGGGTGTCATGACTCCAGGAACATAAGCTCAAGTCAGAAAATATGAGTTGCATGGAGTTCCATGTGTACACACAGAGTTCTGGTTTCTCTGCACCCTGCAGCCACTGGCCCTGTGCCACTCTGCCCTCAGCGGCTTTACTGCCCACGGTTGGGTTTACTGACACTTCTTGCTTTTATCTCTTTAATCCCATTAGGAACAGACCACCAAAATCAGATCCTGTGATATGGGATGATTCTGTGACTTCAACCAATTCAACCCGCTCAATGAGCAACTTCAATAGCAGAAATGCTTTCTTTAATTCTGTAGAGATTAAATGATGAGTCTCGTTGAAGAGGGAGACAAGCTTTAGGAATGCTGTGGCCTCAGAGCCAAGCAGCTGCCTGCAGACAGCACAGTAAGCAAGAAAGGCACTCTCGCAATGCTGGGAACCACACCAGTGGGTTTTTGTTCCATGCAGTTCCCTCCAACACTTCCTTATGTCAACCCAATGCTACAAACCCTCAGACGGAACCACTTCTTCACCAGAAGTGGAGGTCAGCTGCTGAGCTCAGCTCACTCACGCCTATGGTCCACAAGGAGACTGGGTGCTGCTTGCTGGAAGGCTCAGAAGTGACATTGCTGTAGTCACCAACACTGGGTGAGCTCACTTGAAAGATACTGGAAAGGGAGGATTGCAGCAGGGATCAAAGTGAATGAACAAATGAGTTGGTAAATAAATAAATATGTTGAACCCAGCCACACAAAACTGACACAGAAATACCTTGAGATAGCAAAGCAGTGGGCTGCAGGAAAACAGCATAAAGCAAGAACAGCTCAAATCAGGGAAAAAAAGGAATTAGAATGAACACATTACAATTCCACTTGATTTCCTAAGTTCCAAAACTTTTGAAAACTACTTTTGAAGGACTACTGATCTGCCATTGAAAGCATTCCAGCGGGAGGACAACACAGCCCAGGGGCACTACACACACTAAGAATGCCAGGGACACAGCCCATGGAGCACAGACACTGATGGTAACACCTCCCAGCAGAACCTGTATTCATAGCACTGCTGGGAGCGGCAATGCACAGCACAGCACAGCTCAGGCCATTACTCACAATTAGCTTTGCCAGCTCTCCATCCAACTTGAATTCACACGTCCAGATTAACTACCAGCAACGCAGAGTAGCGAGGCTGGCTACGTGGTCACTGAGTCTGGACAGACACCCCGAGACAACACTTCAAGAGATGCCAACAAGCCCTTTGCACAGCAATTCCCACTACTAACGTATTTTCCCAGCCACTACCAGTGACACCTGGCACACACACACTGGATGGTGGATAGTGGGCAAGATCGGGTGGTGGCGGCACGCTGCTCCAAGACACACACTCAGCACACAGGCAGCAGTGATGTGCTGCAAATGCATTTCCTCCTGCACCCACCAAGGCACACCTGCCACCAACGCCACGTGCTGGGTGTGGTGCTGTATTGGAAGCTCTGGTACTTTAAGGAGCTGTCCTGAATGACAATCCCGGCTGCGCCTGCCAGCATAGAAAAGATGTGAAAGTCACTCTTTCTGTGCCTGCATATGGCTCTAAAGAGGACAGGCACAGCCTCGTGCGACAGGGAAGCACAGGAGCAATTCTGCTGTCTTCGGTCATCCAGCACCACCGCTTTCAGAAGATGAACATATTTTACTTTTTTGCTCTTCTTACCTCTGCACACTATGACCTTACATCCACCATCTGTGTCACTCAACCCGGAATGAGCTCTGTTGCCACTGCTTATGGAGGAACCAAACCTGACAGAGCAGCACCATGGCCCTGCCTGGGGAAGGCAGAAAGGAGGGACGTGCTTCTGCAGCCTGTGCCCTGCCCTGCACAGTGTGGCCCCAGAGCCATCCAGCTGTCCAGGGCAGTGAATCCAAGGTCAGTGTTTGACATTAAAGACAAATACTTCTGATTAACTCCTCATGAGAGATTTTAACTGTCATGGTAAGAACCTCCACACAGAGGGAAATCAATAGTAACTTCCCAAAGTTACTCCTCATAAAGCTGAGCACCACTGAGTGCTTGAGAACAACCCTGCAGCTCCACTGCTCTTTTGACCTGAATTTTTCTTCCCTTTTTGCAAAAAGTTAACAGAGATAAATGTCCACAAGACACGGAATGGAGATGCCCACAGACACTCATCGTGATGCAGGGCGTGCACCTCCCGCCCTGGGGATGGGTTGGTGGTGCAGTACAGCTGGCTACGGACCTCGATGGCCTTCAGAGGGCCGCACGTGGACTTCAGCAGCTTCCCGAAAGAGCTGTTGGAGATTCTCATGGCGTTCGGGGCAGGTAACCTCGTGCTCCCTCCTGTTCCGCCGGCCGCTTTTCCCAGCCTTCCCGCACCAGGTGCGGCTGAGCGATGGAAACAAAGCCCCGGACGGACACGAGCCCAGCCGCTGCCCGTTCGCAGGCCGAGCCACGGTGCCGACGCGTCGCGAAGACCCGCGGGGACACGGGCCGCCGCAGACACAGGGCGAGCAGCCCGCGGGGCGCCGAGCTGCCGCCGAACGCCGACCGAAGGCGCAGCGTCATCCCGCGGGCGAGGCTGCACCGAACGCCGCTCCGCACGGCAAAGCGCCCCGGAGCCCCGCCGGCCCCCGCCCCGACCCCGCGGCGCCGCACCCCGACGGGCGGCACGCCGGCCAGCACGGCGCCGCGCTCGGCCCCGCACGCGCACGCCGCCACCCCCCGCAGCGCTCAGCCCGGGTTCGGCCGCGCCGCCGGGTCCATCTTAAGGCGAGGCCCGGCCCGGCCCCTCGCCGCTCCCCGCCGCCCCCGGCCCGCCGCCGCCCTACCTTGGTGTACAGCTCGGAGGCGGCCATGGCGCAAGGCGCGGCCGCGCTGCGGCGGGCTGACGGGCGGTGGCGGGAGGATGCTCAGGCGGCGGCGCGGCGCGCCATGTTGCTGCTACCTGGCGGGCTGCGGGGCCCCGCTCTGTGCATTGTGGGAGCGCGGCGGGCGGGCGGCGCTGCCTCCCACCGGCGGGCGGGCGGCGGAGTGCGGAGCGCCCGGAGAGCCGCGCCCGGCCCGGCCCTGCCCTGCCCGCCCCCGGACCCGGCTGCGCCGAGGGGGCCGGGCGGCCTGTCCCAGCCCGGCGCTGCCGGCTGCTCGTAGCTGGGCACAGTACCGCCCAGCTCGTAGGCAGAACGCTGAAGAGCTCTGGGCTCAGAGCGGCGCGCGCAGCTCCGAACTGAGGGGCTGAGAGAAATAAACGTCTCCAGAAAATGCAGCTCCCTCGTCGGAAGGGAATGCGAGCAGCACCTCCGCTTAATCAGCCCGTAATGGGTTTCCCTCAGCCCGCGTTGCAGCTCGGGTCCTTGGGATGGCAGAACTGCAGCGCTCCCATGTGCGCCCTTCGCCTTTGGGAACGCGCCCAGGCGCAGAAGTGCTTTGACCTGTGACCGCCACAGCCCTGCAGAGCCCGGCCGCGTCAGCAGCAGCTCTGCGTTCCGCCGGGATCTGGACTCCCCAGCAACCTGCCCAGTCTGTCACAGGGGACAGACAGACCCGCTACGCAGATAGAGACAGCTGGCTGCGGGGTAGATGGGGTCCTTCAAACCACGCCTCAAGAAGTGTCTGCAGGAATAAAGACAAAGTCGTGACTCTCAGCAGGCACTCCCAACAACTGCTGCGGTCTGGCTGTACTTCACTGTTACTTGAAAGAGAGGACACGGGGAGACAGACGAAGGAAAAATAAGGACAAGTAAGATGAAAACATGGAGCCCTACCTGTGTTCTTTGTATTAGATGCAGCTGTACAGTCTTCACAGTTAAACCAATAACTGGCTCCTGTGAATGGACATGCAGGTGAGGGATGAGCTTTTTGGCCAAGAAGTCTGCACAGCTGCTCTTCATGTGCACCTGTGGCGAAAGAGAGATCCACACTAAAACCTATCAGTCTGCTTCCAGACATAACAAACGAACACATCCACTTGGGCTCCAGAGCAACTAAGACTATCCTACAGGTATCCTACAGCACACCTATGTATGCTGCTCCACATCTGATACTCAATGCCCTTTTTCAGACAGCATCTATTCTATGAGAGACACTAATTTCAGGAGTTTGCCTGGCCTGTGATTACTGCATCTCAGCTGGAGCTCAGGAGCAAAACATAATTATAAGCACCAGCAGAAAATAGGTGTGAATACAAAATCCGCTATGATTTGACACAATTTGCATAAAGCTGGATTTCACACTTGTCATTAAGGACAGGAATTGGGAGCACTGAGAGTTGATAAGAAACAACCTGATTGTAATGTAGATAGATTGATAGCTTCATTGTTACTTCAAGAAACACCTCCTGCATCATGCATCTAATGGTAAGATTTTAATGATGTTCCCATCTCATACCTGTTAGCCTTCCTACTTGGCTGTTGTCACATCATGCCTTACATAGGGAGCAGATTCTGCATTGGCCATTCTATGATTATATGACTCTCTGAAATTCCCATGCAGAAATCTTGCCCCAATTAACTTGCTAATTCTACTAGGCAGATTGCTCTGGAACATCACATAGATGTCTTCAACAGCTTACAGAAATTCTTTCAGAGGCTTAAAACCATCACCTGAGAACTGATGTTCAGAAGGACCCACAGCTCTCGCTTGGCTCTAATTTCAGCCTCAGAGTTCAATTCCAAGAAAGCACTGCACATTTAAAAATGCTCTCAAGGAAGACTCACACGGATGTTTCTTCTTCAACTCTATTGAGGAAACAACTCTACAGATCTTGTATGGAATGTCAACAGCTATTCTGTACTATTGCCTAGGGATGCTGATACATTACCCAAACATACCTCTTTTATTGAAAGCAACATTATTCTCCAATAAAATAAACTAAGGCCAACTGAAATCTGTTTTTCAGACAAAATCAGAACAAAAAGTACTAGTCCCAGTTTTAAAGCACCTATGTCTGAAGAGGGTAGAAGCTTTGTCATTATTTTTTTCCCACCCGTCAGTGTGAAAAATAGGCTTCAGTGCCTGCTATGTTCAGACATATCTAGACTTGAATCTGTAAGGGGTGCTACTAGAGGAGGAATGATCAGACAACACAGTCAGTCTAACTCCACTTTTAATTAAAACGTATTCATCCTGCTCACATGCTCTACACCATCCCCAGTCTGTTCTCTCCAGCCCACAGAATGCCCCCAGCCATCAAACAACACGTTACTGCAATTCCACCTTCCGCCTGGTGAACGTCCAGGAGTACAGTGACTGCACACCAAGCTCCTGAGGGCTGTTTTGTGCAACTGATTTAATTAGATTTGGGCATAAAGCTGTATTTGCCTGACAACTGATGCCCCTCCCCACTAGAATTAGGATACTAATGCCTGTATTCCTTTGCTCTGCCTTGGTGCAGCATCTGGATGTTGCTACTCACATTGGACACCTCTGGTTGTTAGAGATGCAGGGTACAGAGGGTGTTAATATGACATGGTTGCCATCTAATTGCATACTTATACCACGTGGATCTTGAAACTGCACAGGGACCAGTACCTCAGTCACTGTATGTGACTTTAAAAGTAGTTGGATTTTGCCCAGTATCTTGATTTCTTGGAAACTGCTGGGTTCAGGTTAATGCAGCCTACAGTGATGCAAACCTCCAAATGCCAGCTTAGCTCCCAGAAATCCCCTTCAATCAGTATAAGGGACCAAAACAATCACCTGTTACGGAGTTTTCAAACAATAAGCTTTAATTGCCTTATTAGAAAAATAAGCACTGAAATATATATAAATGTGATTACATTAAAGTAATTCTGTAGTCTAACATACTAGGAAACCAAAACCCAGTCATATTTTTCACGGTACAGAGTAGCAAGATTTAGGGTTTAGAAACTTTCCATAGAGAACAGGGAAGTATGCAGGATCATTTAGGAAACCACAGTAAAGACGAGACAACTCTCCACATTGCAATAAAAACTAAGTAGATCAATTTATTCTGTATACTATACAATGTTTAAGTTTGTAAAGAACAGTTGACATTTTTATCACCTTAACATTTTGACTGGGTGTAGTTATGTCCAACAAAATGTACTCCTTTTATACAAACACTGTCCTACTACGTAAAGTACAATGAGAGGGAAGCCTTTGGTGCTACAAATTTGGGGGTGTATCCGTGAGGTTGGAATTAACTCACTTTTAACTATCTCGAATAAGATGTTGGTGCTATCTGCTATGATAAGCCTAGATGAGTACTAGTCTAATAACGAAACACTGTCTATGTTTAAAGGCAAAATATGAAAGGGACTGCCAGTCTACAGCGTGGGCAGGTTTTCTTCGAAAAAGGTCATTATCAAATGGTAAAACTCATATAATACATTATGTACATACATTTGGATAGCTGAGTTATCTTGCTGGAGCAAGCTGAATGTAAGCATCAATCTGCAGTCACATTTGCTTTACTGTTACATGATTATTGAACTTCCTAAGTTTCAAATGGTGTTTAGAACCAAAACAGCTGTGCCTGCTGCTTGAGGTCAGTCAGATGGAAAGGCTCATTAACCAGTCGTCAAACTTGTTAGTATTACAGTACTTCAAATAACCTATTTCTAGTTGAATTTGTAGTAACCTTGAGAACTGCAAGTCACTGAGTGAGCAGCGAAAGAGCTTGTGTTATCCAACCAGCAGGACAAGCTGATCTGTAGCTAAGTGAGAGGAATGTTTGAATTTAAATGGCTGTTTTTTTAAACCTTCCCAAGCATCAAGAAAGCATCCACTACAGAGTAATGGAACCAGACAATACAAAGCAAGTCACCTTCAGTTGTTCAAGAGTGCTTCAGGCCCAGTCCTATCGTTCAGTTTCGATTTTCATTTGTACATAAAACAATAAAGAAGGATTTTCACATTAGGACAAACATCTACAGAAAGCACTCTGTTTCAATATATCCAGTTTGCTTGTTATTCTTCCAGCCTAACTTCTTCCTTAAACCCAGTCAGCCCATTTCTTCAACCTGTTCTGTGAAAAATCACAAGTTCTTTACAATGCTAGTAGAAGATAAGGAATAAAAGGGCTTTCTCTAATCAAAAGCAAAGGGCCACAAAGACTTGATAAGAATCAAGTTAGAAATTTCAAAAATCCTCTGGAATGACTCCTCTAAACTGAAGAGTGTACATTATATAGATACTGCTATACTTTACTCATATCCTAATCAAAGCAGGTCCAAGTTAAGATTATTCATCTCATCTTGATCATTCTCTTATATTTACCATTAGAAAGCACTGCAGAAAACAGGGAGTCCTCTTTTTGACTAGCAGTCGTTTATCCTGCGAGACCTTTCTGAATATATCAACACAAAGTGCATCCTTCTGAAAACATGCATCTTCAAGAGTGGTTTCCCTTACAACACCTGCACAGGTACTTTGTTTTTATTGAATTGTTTAACAGAACTGTTTCTTTTAAGAAAATAGGATTCCGTACACCAATATTTTTAAAGGGTTTCTTACACTCCCAAACAGCACCTGGCCATGATTGCCTTTATTAGAACCAATTACATTACGGATCACTACGCTTTCATATACCCAATTTCACTGAACAAATCATACTCTGCATCAGGCTATCTAACATCAACTGCCTATCTGGCAATCTAGTACTCACCATCTGTATCATACAAACAAACCATGTTTGTTTCTATCTTCTAAAAATGAAAAATTGATAATTTCTCAATAGGTCACTATTTAAATACGTTCCAGTTCTTTTCATTTCCCAAAGCCAATGAGGGGCTGCTGCATTACAGAAAGAAAAGAGTTAGTTTACTACCACTACTACTTCAGGAGTTCAAGAAAACAAACAAACAAACAAACAGAGTTATAGCCTTTCACTTCCAGACGTCTAAAATAGCCCAGAGACAATTGCATATCAAATCTCAGCAAGACCAGATCTGGAATTTGCCACAAGGGAAAATCTCTAACTACCTTCCATGTCACCCTACTGAGCATTTCACCTTTAAAAGCTTAAAGAGCTGCTGAACAGAAAGGGCACCTGCCTTTAAGTACAATTTTCAGATTTGTATTTGAATGCTGGACATTGTTGCCAAACAAAGTGTACAATTGCAAAAGCATAAGGCTGAGTCAAGTGTAAGTAGAAGTGTTTCACAAATTTCAGGTCTGTCATTTTTACTTTCAGTAGCAACAGTCTGGGCTCTTAGTTTCAGGCCAAGACTTGGAAAGATACAGAATCACTTGTGCTTTGATTGGCACATTATCTGCTTTTTAAAAGGTAAAATTAATAGACATTTGCAAAAGGTTGTGCAAAACTATTGTATTTACAAAAATGGCACAAGAGTGAATTCAACAGTCTATGCACATGCACACTTCATTCACATCTTCAACAAAAGTGTGTCCTAAGCTACGGAGCTGAAAAGAATACCAGCTTCAACAGGCAGTTGTCAATAAGCACTAGATTCACAAGAGTTACACCAGAATGGGCAAATATTGCCCAAGTAAAAACTCTATTGTTAAAGCTGAAACAGGTTTAAGGCCGTTCAAGTTCAAGAGCAGAAACAAAATTCAATCAGAGCCCTGTGTTTGTTTTTATACATGCTTTACCATCTAGCAACTTGTGGTCTAAACCTCTATTTTAGACAACAAACCCAAACACAGAAGAAAAACCCAACACAACTGGAGGTTATATTAAATACAAATATGCTGTAATTAAGGTGAAATAACAAAAGCAGAAACATTGAAGTTGTAAAACTTGCGATGTCACTTGCTGGAACCAGTCCTACACTAGGAAATGGGCAATATGTACATTTTCAAGTAGAATACATTGCTCTAACCAAACTTGTCCTTTTTTTTTTCTTTTTAAATCAGTGCATTGTTCTTAACTAGTCCAAACACTACACGTTTTACTCTAAACAGTACTCCCTTACAATAGCAGCACATGCTACCGCTACCTGCAAAGCTGTCAGTCTCACGACTTAGTGTAAGAAAGAAAAAGGGGATGTGAGGGTGAGAAATAACTATTAAGGAGAAATAACAGGAATGAGAATTATCATGCAGTTCAGCCGTTCTCGTCAGCCAGCCAGCTTGCTAGCAACAAGAGATGGTTTCCGCTGTGGGAGATCCTGTGGAGTAGGAATATGGTCACCAGTGACTTCTGTCTTGTCAGGAGCTGCAGTAGGCAGTTGCTTATTCTTCATCTTCGCTTTAGCCATGTTGTAATCACCAGAATCAAAGTACTTTTGCTAGAAGACAAAATACACACATGATTAAAAGCCTGAAATGTTATCAGATACATAAACTGAATTCTGTGGTTCTATAGATTCATTAAAACTTAATTGTTATAAAATGATCTCATTTAGCAAGGTAGGGCTCTACATCAATTCAAAAAAATTCAAGACTTAAGAACACAACTCTAAACATCAGTTACAGTGCAAGTTTAGTGACATATGCAGGGCCCTGACCATACACATATGTGAACATTATTCTAATCCTACTGCTCAGAGGGCTTTGCTCTACTGCAAATGAAACATGGGGGTTTGTAAATTACACTGCAGTGCACAAGTTCTTCTAGACAGAATAACCAAACAGTATCTGAAGGAAAGCTGGAGAACAGTCTCTGCTTTATCATACCAGAAGATCAAAGCACCATGAAACCGCACGCTAACAAGAAAACCTTTTTTTCTGCATACATTAAAACAGTGAAACCATAATCCCTGAAATTCCCAAACCAATTATTTAGTTAAGCCAGATCTACCATGCAATCCTGCTACAAAGCATTGTGTGAAGGAAATTCTTATCCCAGGCTCCAGGATTCTTCAGAACAGAAGTGTCTGAATTTGTAAAACAGCACGTCTCAGTACTTGGGCTAACAGTTAATAGCATTATCTTTACTATTCTTTGTTAGCACGTTGCACTAAGATGAGACATGGAATTTCATCCAAAGCCCCCATCAAGTCTTTAACTGCTCAGTGTTTGGGGAAATTGGTTGTATTTTGTTTACATCTTACTACGAGGTCTCCTATTAACGTGCTTATAACCATGATTTGCACAGATTGTCAATTGAGGCCAAAAACCAGGTTTGGGACAGAGATTTACTCTAGCAACTGTTGCTTACAATGGATAATCACCTCAGACAGAACACTGCCCCTGTAGCTTCACACGGACTCCTCAAAGTCAGCTGAACAAAAGCCATCACGACCTGCACTTCCGGGCAGCACTGCAACTACACTCTTCATTTCATATTAGCACACATCAGCTGCAAGACGTCCAGCAGCAGCTGCTGAATGGAAATTATTTCAACACCTAACTTGAAGAGTCTCTACCAAACATAAGGAGGCAGGGCTGGTCTGTTTTCAAAGCAAGGCCCCCTGAAGGTGGCTTTAAATGTTCCCTTTTAGAGCCTGTTAGAACCTCAAAGTCACTGAACCTTTTTTCCATGCAACCAGAGCACCTGAACCCCATATTTTACCAGCCTGTCTTCCCAAAATTCAGCCCTTTTGACAAAATAATCAATTTTGCTGTTGTTTGTTTTTACTGTGCTAGAGCACCTTGGTACATCTGCAGACTAGGATTTAGTTATAATGTAACCTGATTTGGAAACAGGCTTTCATATTTAGTTCTTCAAGACTGAAGAAACCAACAAAAAAACCTTTTAAACAGGAACTAGGTAATAACAGAGTTCCTCAATCTTCAGATGTGTTAACTGTTCACCCTGTCTGTATAGCAGACAGTTCCAAACAGAACCCCTCTACAGGAGCATCCATTCTTAGTATTATTCTGGGAAAAGTGTGCTAATCATGGCACATGCACACAAGGTAGAACATTTCTGGACTGCAAGCAGCAACGGGCAGCATGTCCCACTCGCCAAATTAAAGAAAAATCTGGGCTACAGTTAACTACATAGATTGAGAAGAATACCTGCAGGAAAAGATACCTTTCCATCTTTCAGAAATATCAGCCCATTTCTGTTTGTAGTACTCCTGTGTTCTCCTCTGATTTGCTCTGGCTTCTCACGGGTGGCCTGTATTATGGCCTCCCTTTCAAACTGATTCTACTTATATCCAGGTGTCTTCACAACACAAAAGCTATCTGACCACACACTCACTACTGTCACTCTACTCTGAACTTCAGTGATCCAGAAGTATTTATCTAGGGGTCTTACACCAAGTAAAGATTTCCTCATTTAAGACACAGAGCATGCTAAACAAAAATAACAGAAAATAAAACATAGAAGAAAGGCATTAACAACACGTCCCAAATGGAGAACTGAAGAAGGCAGATTAAAAATCAGAACCCACACCTCCATGCCATCTTTCATCATATCAGCAGAATCCCAAATGCTGAGGCCATTAAAACGCCCACTGGCCTCCCAATACTTCCATTTAAAACTATAGCCTGTAACAAGCTTTCATGAAGCAGAGCTACACCAAGATGAAGATCTTGCATAGATTATCTTGTTGGTTTGTTGTTTTTTTTTTTTTTTTTAAATCACATTTGCACTGAGTGCCAGCAGTCATCATAATTCCTTCGTGCCCAATCCTTCTGGATTGGATGCTGGTCTGTCTCCCTGAACAATCAGTACAACACATACTTACCTTGCCTCTGGAGTGTCTACACAGACACTGAACCCACTCGCCTCGTTTGGGTTGTCTTTGACCACAGAAGTCATCACCACATCTCCCACCTGCCCACCCCCAGTGCACATGCACTACTCCGTGAGAGAAAGCTCATCCCAGACACCTGCCAACAGTAACCACTCCCCAGAGATGTTACCAGATAGCACAGAATTACATCAGCACTGAACTCCAACAGCTGGTCTGTGAAGGATTTAGACTTGGAATCATTGCGTGCACTCAAAGGCCTAGATGAGAGTAAATAACAGCACAACAGCAATGAAAGCACCTTCAGAAATAACGACAGACCAGGATTATTCTAAGAACAGAATTTTAACATGCCTGAAAAGGATTAGGTCATCACTTCATGAATAATTGAATGAGAAAAGAAACACAGTTGAATAACTAAGAACATAAGAGACACTGGTCAAACGTGGAGCAAAACTGAAACCCAAATTCACTCCCCCTTCTTTCATTCTAACTTTTTGCCTGTGTGTATGTTCAGAATTACACCGCCGTTCTCCAGCCACGGATGCCAGCTGGTTGCTGTGAACTCCAAGCTGTCACATGCTAAAACATGAACACCAACAGTGGCCATACATCTTGAAAACGCAGGAATGGTAACACGAGGTCAGCACAAAAGGATGAGATTCTGTCTCACAGTGTTCACTGCATTTTCTTTGTGGAAGCCCAGCACTGCCATAGTGAGCCAGCTTCTAACCTAAGTTTTTCTTAAAATGGCAGCTGAGCCATTGGTGTTGTATGCGACTATCCTGTCAGTTCAGCATTTGTTCTGTGAACGCCTTCCCTTGAGCTTTCACAGATAAATTCACAGTGCTTCTACTCACACAGAGAATCACAGATACCATAACTTTGGAATTTCTCATCTGTACCCTGTGGACAATAAAGAACTCACTCCTTTTTGAAGCCTCTTCCTCAAGAAGTCTGAGCCTCCTGGCTTCTGGCCCAGATGAGGGTATCTTGCTTTCAATTTTGCTTCTTCAGCTTTTTCTGGGCTGATCACCTTATCCTCCATTTCCTGAAACAAAATTAGCAAGACTTTTAAAGAAATATTACGATGAATTATTTATGTAGAATGCATCTGCAGGTAATTTACCAACACACAGACTTCTGGACACGTATTGGAATCTCTTCAACACATCTCCCTTTCATAGACAATTCGCTGTTACTAAAAGCAAACTGTTATCAGTTTTGAACAAAACCAAGGTTCTATCAGGAACAAGTGTGAAAGATGGGTAAGAACCATGGGAGTTCTCAATTACCTGCCTCATCATGAGGTTCAACATATTACTCTCGTAACAATCTAGTTTTTATGACTCTGCTGCAACTTTAAGACATTGATATCCATTGTGAAATAGCATTAAAGTAGCTCAAAAACATTTCTGCTACCATATTAATAATAAACATTACTGTCTTTCTCACACTGGCCTTCTATGGGAGGCCAACACTATCTGTCATTAGAGAGATAGTTAAATGAAGACATTTCTGCAAAGAATACGCATATTTATGAGAACAGTGCAAAATACAGATGTTCAAAGAGATGATGTGAACAATTGTGTGGAAAAATTGTAGTTGGTCCATCAGCCTTTAATCACAGACCTCTACTTCACAGTCCTTCGCTCTGGTTCATGCAGTAATCGGATGTGAAAGCACAATTCTTTGTACTCTGTCATTTCAAAAATATTTTCCACTCAAAATAATGGTTACACTGCCTTCCAGTATTCAGCCACGACTGTTTTTTTTGCATGCAAGCCATGGCAAGTTCAGGAAAAATGTATATTGACAGTGCTGACTGCTGTACTTCTTGAACAGCAATTATCATCTGAAGTCAAGAAAGACTTTTAGTCAGGAAAGAACTGCTGCTGAAACCAGGAGGGCCTCACGTTCATCTGTGACCAAGGCTTCACTTTGAGCTGTCAGGCAGCCCCTTCAGACCCCCTGCCATCCACTTTGCGTGGTCTGCATTGCACCAACCAGCATGACTGCACGTATTCAATGTGAGTTACAGGAACAAAGTCATGGGAAAAACAACCACGTACCAATTCTTTTCCCTTCTTGTCAGTCTGTTCTTATTTGGGTCAATGTCCCCCTCAGGATCACCAAGCAGCTGCACAAGGACAGGGGAGCAGCTGGGAAGCCAACCCATGAGCTTGCCCTGACTAACAACAGCTCCCAGCTCTCTAACAGTCAGCACCCCCCAGTAAGAAACCTTGCAAGCAATGTTTACAACAGACTTAAAATATGACGTCTATCTGGTTGCTCCCTTACTCCAAGACCCTCTCAGAGACAGCATCTCACAACACAGCGGGAATCTGAATTAACAGTAATACCAAGGAAGGACAGAAATCCTTACAGCAGCTTGAGACACTTCCACAAGGACTGGAACCGATGCTTTTTAGTTGGACAAAAACAGTCAGGCACTACAATGCAAGATGCAGATAAACAAATAAGCACCTTCCCTGACACAACACAGAGCTATTCGCGCTCTCTCTCAGCGCACCGTATCACAATAGGGAAGTGCACACTTTTCATGTGTGTATGACAAACATTCTTCACCCGCTGTTGTTGCTCATGGCGGTTTTTTCTCTAACATGCCAACCTTGTCCTCTGACTCTGGACCTTCTCAAAGAGTGTTCAGCTCCTTACAGCTAAACACTCCAACATCTGATGCTGAATCATCGGGTGCTTGCTGCTGAGCCAACACGCACGGCATTTGAAGGGGCATGTTTTGCCAATACCAACCAAAGGAGATATTTTTAAGAACGGAGTCAACAATGAAGAGCTCACATAAATATGTGTTCACACACATCAAAGGAGGCATTTATGCAGACTCCCAGGGTTGACAAATCATGACACAGCAGGCAACCGAAACACCAAATACTGCATTGTGTATCAACACAGCTATAAATACAGACTGCAGTCAACTTCTCTTCATGACCCGAAACAGCTAAGACCCCCTAAAACTATATAGCAGGATAAAGGGCAATACAAAGACACAACCAGCTGAAAACAGGTTCAAAAATATCTAAAACAGTTCTACAAACCACCAGAAGTCAAGCTCCAGAACTCCTCACCAGTGGACGCAGGGGACACCAAGAATGCAGATGAATTGAGACAGGCGCTGGATGCGTTCAGCTGCAGCTCAGAAGGCCTTTATACTTTGACTGAGGAGACCTGGGGTAGCTTTCAGCGGAAGATCACTGCCTGCTTGTCCTGACCTTCTATCTTCTGTGCACTATGTGGCATTGAGCTCTCTTGAAGAGGCATCATTGCTACAGAAAGGCGTTAACCCAAACCCACAAGATCAATGGTACATTAGCAGTGTTTTCCCTTGAGTTATTATAGAAGCAGCAACCAAATGACTGACAACTGATGGAGAAAAATCAAGATGTACCACGCACTTCTTCCTAGTGACAACCACACAAATTGTAATTTTAGTTCTCTATAGGAATTTCTGCACAGCTAATGAGGTCTGCTCACTTCATTAAAATGAGCTACCAGCACAGTCAGTAGTTATCTAACACATTTAAAGATGGCTTCTGCTTTTAATCTTTGTGAAAAACAAGAGGTTTTCTCTCTGCTGGACAGCTGAACTGCACTACTAAGAAGAAGCCTTGTCAATCAGCGTTATGAATAAAGCTCACCCTCTTTAGTGAACGACATCAGATAAGAATATAAAGTAGAAAATGAGAAAAACATTACAGCAGTGAACTGTACAGTTACGGGAAAAGCCAGTCTGGAAACAAGAGGTACCACAGCTAACACCTTCCTGAAAAACAGGGACTTGTATGGCAAAACCAGCATCAATTAACAAGCACGTGTTCACCACCATCTGAAGGTTTCTTTGTTGCCTTACTTCCTCCTGCCACTATCCCAAGTTTTCACACAGAGAACAGGAAGCACTGCTCTTACGGAAAGTTTCCAGTTGACATCACCCTTCACTGAGCATATGTGTGAGCCTCCTGCAGCAGACGAGAACGCAAGGAAAGTCTCAACCTGCTGCCCCAAGGTTCCTTTGGAGATTCATCTTTAATAGGTACTGCAACTGGTCGGTCAGACAAGTACTGTGGAGCTGAGCATTAAATGCACCAATCCGACATTTTGCTTACCCAGACAAACGCTGAAGGCAAACGCTTCAAGGCCACAGTACCAATGTGTAGCTCTGACATCACAGGATAGGAACTCAGAGAAAATGAAGTTTTATTGACTTTCAATTGTGTTGAGCGGCTGCCCTGACTACAACTAAACGAGCAGGTCAGCACGGGATCCTATCTGTCCGGCAGACAGCAGCGTTTCAGAGCAGCACACCAGCACCGCATTTCAGGACTTCAGACCCAAACTTCGTCGGCATCAGCGCCGGCCCGCTGACATCCCCAGAACACGCTAGAAGGCAGCAGCACAACGAACGCCGCCGCAATTCGGAGCGCTCCGGTTACAGCGCTATCCAGCGGCGCCGCGCAGCCCGGCCGTCGCTCGGAGCTTCTCCCGCCAGTGCGGAGAACACCGCGCTGAGGGAACCGGGCCCCGCTCCATTCCAACTCCCGCACCTTCCCCCCCTGCGTGACTAACGTGTATCGAGACGGTGAATTATCAAACAAAAACTTCAGACCGCCGGGACGGGCTGCTCTTTTCCCTCCGGAGCCCCTCACAGCGGCGCACCCGTGTTTCGTAACTTCTCCGCCGGCAGCAGCTGTGGGGCCGGCAGCCGGCGATCAGCGGTGCCCACATGGCACGGACGGCTCCGGGAGCCGCCGCCGCGAGGGCGAAGCGTGGCCGAGAGCATCTATGGTCGCGAGCGCCGACAGCGCGGCCGCCGTTCTCTGGAAGCCTTCGGCAGCGCGAGCCGCGGGCGGCCATTGTCTGTGAAGCTCCACCGCCGGGGGCACGGCCGGGCAGAGCGCGGGGTTATGGAGGGACGGCACGGCGCCGGGGTTCCCGCGGGCCGAGGCCCTCCGGCGCGGACGGGAGCGCCGCGTGCCGCCCGGAGCGCAGCGCGGGGCCCGGAGCGGCGATGCCGCTCAGTCGCGGACGCCGAGCGAGGGCAACGGGGACCGAACGCTCATCCGCTCCCAGGCTCAGGCCCCCTCCCCCCGGGCTCCCGGCGCTGCCCTCTGAGCCGCTCCCCGGCGCCTCCGCTCCGCCTCGCAAGGCGCGGACGGAGGCAGGGAAGCGCCCCGCGCGGGCCCGTTCCTCTCCAGAGTGCCGCCGCCACCCACCTTCTGCTCCTCGGCCGAGGCGGGCTCGGGGCTCTCAGCAGACATGGCGCCGCGGCAGCAGCACGGCGGGCGGGGCGCCGCTCCTCCGCGCAGCGCAGCACAGCGCTCCTCCGCCTCCGCACAAGATGGCGGCGGCTCACAGGACGGCGCGCCAGCGAGACCACACTTCCTCCGCGCTCAGCCTCCCGTCGCGCGCAGCCACGCGCCCGGCGTCTCTCGGGGGTAACTTCCGGTGTTGGCCCCGCCCTCCGTTACGTCACGCCGACTTCCGGGCCGTACTGGGTTACCGGAAGTGCTGCCGCGTTCTCCTCGGGGTCGCGCTCGTTCGGGCGTCCTGTGGGAGGAGCGCGGGCGGCGGCGAGGCGCTTAGGAGCGTCCTCGCGGGCTGTGGGTGTGCCGTTACCGCGCTGTCCCCAGCGCTCAAGGAAATCACAGCGCAGAGAACCCAGCGGTTCCTTGAAATTGTGCTTTAAGAGAATAAACGTAAAGCATCCAGCACAAAGATGACCGTGAGTTAAAAACCTCCGGAACAGCACAAGTGCTTCACATGATATAGGAGCACATAAGGAATGTGTAGGATCGCAGATGACTGACAGCTGGCCCGTTTCCCTGAGTTCAAACAGGAGTGAGAGCCGGGCACGACAGAAGCTGTGCAATGAGGCAAGATGAAAACAAGTTGACACCCTCTGATACTGAAAAAACAAGTATTGTAATGGCACGTATGAAGAGAAGTTTCATAACGAGACGTACCTACCCATCCTTCTACACTAATGGGCACAGAGAGGCCCTGCTTGTCCAACTTGAGGCATTTCAAGAGATTCAGCTAATGGGAGGAGACGAGGAGCCAGAATGACAAGGCAGAAAATGTACAAAGCAAGGCTGGCTGAGCAGTCTGCCGTTGTTTCAGATACAGAAAATAAAATTGAGGAAGAGCATATGGGAAGTAAACTCTGCTTACTGTGAAAAGGACAAGTAGTACCTGACTTCATTAGCAAGCTCACGTTGGACATTAGAAAAAACTCTCTCAGTAAGTGAAGTTCAGCTAGACAGGATGTCTGTGACTTCCATCACTAGAGGCCCTCAAGCCACTTGGAAACATTTGTAAAAAAGTAATTTCATAAGGCTGAACCTATTGAAGAGCAAATAGAAAAAGCAAATGGCCTCTTAATATTAGTCTAGTCTCAGTCCTTTCTTGACTGATGCAGAGAAAGTCACATGGAGCAGAGTTCACGTTTTGCAAACGTTTAACATTTATCCATGTGTGTCTTTAATGAGTTGTGCAACTCAACTGTGAATGGAAAATTACTTCAAGTTGCACATGGATAACCCGAGGCCACTTTCATTCTGAATGGCACTGTACAGGGACTCAGTGCAGTTTGACTCTTTAAGTCAATACAAAGTCACTACATGGACATGACTTGTAGTGACTGTATCTCCAAAACCCACACTTCTCTGCTGTTCAAGACAAATAAATATATTACTCCAAAGAGAGAAAATGATGGATTGAACAAGTCATTTAAAGATATAGACATAAAATCATTGCACATCGTCAGTGCAAAATACAAGGTTAATCCACTAAAGGTAAATTATGACTTTTAATGAAGTGTCCTTTTCCTGTCCCCTTGTACCATCAGGTACCCAAGCAGGTGTGCACCATGACACAGACAAGTACTTCTAGGATACGTGCTGTTTGCTCGTGACTGAACATACAGAGAAACTAGGATGCACTCTCATTATACTACATTAGGTCCCAGTTACATATGCAGTACAACTGCAGGTGTACTTGATTCTTCTCCTACCAAGAAACCTTTTTCAGCCCTACAGGACACCCAAATGACTAGAAACTGCAAGCAATTTCCTTGTACAATTTCTCCAAGTTTCATTAAAACAAATGCTGATCTTTGAAAACGCACTGTAACAGGGAAAAATACTGCTTCAGCTGAAACAGGTTCAGTAACATTTGGGTTCTGCCCTTCTATAGCAGCCGCCATTTGAATACACAAAAAAGTTGATAAGTCTCATCTGGAAAGTCTGGTCTCCCTTACTGTCCCTGGCAGACTTCCTGGAGATTTTGTGGTGCTCTGACTTCTCAGCCCATCTGAGAGCAGCACTGAACATACAACACACACATTCACTTGTTCTCCAGTCTTCATCAGATAAGGATGTTACACTCCCAGATGTGAAGGTCACCTTTCACATTACTGACACTACAAAAAAGCATAGCGGTGTAAGGAAAAACATTATCCAAGGTAAGACAGCAGAGAAACTCCGAGATCTTTGGCAAGCGTTATAAAGCTTCATTTTCATTATTAAATATATACTTCAAATATAGTCAAATGCTTCTAGCTTTATTTCTCTCAGTTACACAGTTTAACACTTAGCATAAACTGTTTATCTGATTGTGATTTGTTTTGGGAATACATGTATTGGAAAGCATTTATATGCCCAACATAGCATCTCTAGTAAAACTTTATATAGCCACCTAGTGGCCTACATGGAATTGACCTATTAAAAATATTTAGGATTACATGAAGATCCTCCTTATCTAAAAATAAAACAAAGTACATGTTCCATAGCTTTTGCATATATTTAAGATATAAATGCTAATTTGTTTGCACAGTACATCCTTCAGCACAATCTGAGAAATCAAGTGTGGAAGGTGGGAATTATATGAAACACCAACAGACAGCAAAGTCAATGTGGCTGTTTTGGAAAGAAAGGAATGGAGGGAGCCAAACATGAATTGAATCAAAGATGTGAATGCAAGGGTAAGTAAACAAACATTCCACACCATGGTTGCAAGTGTTATTAAATCTGTATGAGAGGAAAAAGAAAGAAGGGTACCATTAAGGAGAAAAAAGAAAGCTGAATGTTTGCATAGTATGAAATGTTATGGAAATTCAGCTGTTGTCCCCATTTTCAATAACTTAAATGAATATCACTTAAAACATCACACAGATTAAAGACATCTGTATATATTTCAGATTCAATATTAATGCCAAAAATACATAGTATGATTTTACATAGGATTTATGCTACATTAGAACACTAAAGACAAACATCACTTGAGTATTAAATGAAACATTAAATATTAAATAACTGAAAAATAAAATAAAAAGTGTAAACACTAAGCTAACTTAGGAAATTGCTATTGCAACACATCCAATGAAGTGGTTTTAAACAGTACAAAAAGATTAGAAGTACGCTTCCAGTCTACATGGAATACACAAAGCTCATTCCAGAAACCTGTCACAAAACTGGTCCGGGATCACACAAGAACCTTCTCTCTCGAGCGCTATCCTCATTCCTTTTCAGATTTAATTTTATACAGCTTTACCAATTTTCTCTTGCACGGAGCAATCAACAGTAAAATGAATACTTCAGTTTGCCGCTGTCTGCTAACATCTTGGGGAAAACTGAGGGTTTGTTGGAGATTCAGTGTAAGATTTGAGTTCGTATGCAGCGCCGCTATCAACTTCCATGGACTTCCGAGAGAACAGGAGCCTAACGTCTCGGTGGAGGTAGATCTTTCCAGATTTAGAACTCTGGAACCTGAAAAGATATGGGCAGATATATTATGTATAACATACACGTACACCAATCAGAAAAAGATTAACTTCAAATACTGTTGAATTATATGTGGAACTTTAAGAAGTTAAGGCCAAAAAACCCATGCGAACATCAAATGAGCTCTTAAGTGAGCAGCAGGTTAAAATGAAAGAAAGAAGAACGTTTCCTAGCTATTTTCTCTATCCAAACCTGCCAGAAATGTGCCAGTATCATTTGTCCTAAAATTTAACAGCTATAGGTAAGACATAATTTGCATTTTAGAGAATTGCATTCTATAGTCTTCATCTGGCTTAAGAACTCCTTAATTCCCTTTCCTGACCCAAGAAGAACAGAAGATCAAGGAACATTTCTTAAGGCAGCTGAACATCACTATCAGTATGCCACAGTCACGGAGAACAGCTATTGTGGTAGGAATTAGGAAGAGAAAAGAAAGAACACAGAGAAATGCTCACATAGAACCACACTCTGCACAATCACATATCAATTTGAATAGAATTTGCACAATTTTTAATAAGCATTTACTCACAGACCATACTAAAGCAAGAGCAGCATCTCTATCATAGATGCAGACAATCAGATTGAAATTCTGAGAGGAGTGAGAAAGACAACAGCAGACCCAGAGGAGCTGCAGAATCACTGCACTCTTTGCCACAGTTTCACTCAGCAGAGAGGCAGAACAGCCCATAACCATCCATACAGCCAGACAGAAAAAACTTTTGCTCTTCCAGATACGCTGCCAAGGGCATTAAAAGTAGTGAGGTCTAGCAGAATGCTCCTACTGCCCCCAAAGTGCTCCCATCCATCATTTAGTTGCTTCGTGTTGTCAGTACGAAAGCCCTTCACCTAGCAGGCAAAGAAGAGAAGTTTCTATCCCAAGAGGAGATTCTGAAGGACAGCAAACAAAGGAAGAGAGTAAAAGAGATGAGGAGCCAACTGAACACTGCAAAAAGTCAGCATGTAGCACATAATGCATTTTTAAATTAAAAACATTACTGAAAGATGTTCCGAAGCACAAGTACGATGGACTACATTAGCTCATATGGAATAGATAGATCTGGTTATCAGAGCATTATTGTAAACTATGCCTGAATTATTCTCATTTTACACAGGGATCCATCAGGAGATTATCAAGGTCTGTTTTTTAATCATCTCAAGCTTGTTATTTTCAAGTAGTACGAATCCTGTCAGATTCCCTTTGCTCAGTAAATATGGCTCCCCTGCAACTGGGCTTTTCTGAGCGTGACATTTCACGAAGATCGGAGGAGGATGTGTGGGAGATGGTAATTAAGTTTGGGAGATTCTTCTGATTTATGCTTCCATTGCCTCTATTTTTCAGAAGTACCTATCACAGTCACTGGGATGTGTGGCCTCGGGTTTTCACATGTGCAAGTGCGTGGGAATTCACAGCAGACAACCACACACCCCTGCGGGTGGCAGCGCAGTGGCCAGCACAGGACTGGCCCTGGAGCTGTGGCAGTTCCAGTGGTTTTGTGTAAGGGAATCAAGAAAAACACAGCAGACATTTCTGACAGATGGTGTCCTAGGAACAGCACCAATGTACAAATATAGGAAGGCTTAAAAACACAAATAACAGATGAGCTAGGAAGATTGGCAGAGGAAAAGAAGCTAAGTGATGAACATGACTGCAGAAATGACAAATAAGCTCAAAAACCTCAGGCTATCAACAGGCCATCAGAATTCACAAAGAACAGAGTCAGCCACAGGAACAGGATGCAGCAGAACAGCCCTAAAAATGGACGTTGGAAGATCTTCTCTTTTTGCAGGAGGAAAAGACAATACAGCACAGTCTATAAAATCTTTAAATAAAGCTGTGAACAAAGAATGGAAAATAACACACTTCCTGATCAGGAAAAATGCTCAGAGATCAGAAAGATCAAAAAGAAACCATGAAGTCAGGAGCAGCGGATACCTTCAGTTTCCATCAGCAACATCTTTGGCCACATCAGGAAAACATTAAAAAAAGAAATTTCTCAGCACCCTGTGGAACTGCTGCGTTGAAGCACTGGTTTGAAGAGTACCCCCACCTCAGTAACACCCAGCCAATGAAACAAACGAGCCCCATCAGCCACTGAGCAACAGCCATTATGCTCCGTCCAATTAAGAGATAGCATGTCAGTAGCTACAACAGCTGACCAAGCCTTAGAAACCTGAAAAGCATGGAGCTGTGGGCAGGTTCTCTGTTCAACTGCCTTTTCCAGGGGGTGTCAGAGTACAATCCAGAAACCAGCTGACTGTCGCCATCATGGCACAGGGCACAGCTGGGCTCTCACTTCTGTGCTCACACAGATTTGATTACAACACAGAAGCCTTCGCTTGGCATGCAACACAACTTTTCTGTTGTTTTTAAGATGCTCCAAAGCATCTTCAAGAGACTTCTAAAATTGTATCAACTCCTGACAGCTGTATAAGAATCCTTTGCTCTCTGAACATATTGCCTATTATGCCAGGACTGCAGCTGCACAATGCAGTCTAATGGCATGCTGAACAATCTCAAATGTACAAAACGGTGTACGCAGAAGTTGCATCAGCACTGTCTGTGAGTAGAAGTTGCATCAGCACTGTACCTGACGCTCTAAAGAGCGCTGCAGAGATTCTGGCCGCCCATTTAAAGTTCCAGATCTATAAAATTACCACTTGCAAAGAAGGCGTTCATAACGCGAGTGCCGACAGCTGTAATTGAGGCCTCACAAGCAGATCCTACCACAGCACAGATTAACATTTGGGACTTCACTAGGTTGGTTGGTTTTCTCTGAACAAAACTTCAACATAAACTTCAGCAGCATGTTTTCAGAAAGTACTGCAACTGAACTTGAAAGACTGCTTTAAGGAGTATTAAGAAAATCTTTGTAATTTAGCTTGTTTTAGTTTTATACACAAGTTTTCAGCAGGATGGGTTTGAGGAAACTTGTCTACTTTTAATCATTTTCTGATCCTATTACAGATTTAAAAGTAACATATATGAACAATAAGATACTCACACCTTTTGTTTTTCCAGCCAGAAATAGTTACATTTGCAATTAAGTGTTTTACATTATACATTAAAAACCCCCATCAGAATGCAGAAAGCTGGACTAAATCATACAGGTATTTCAGAACTAAAAGCAGCAGAATTGCTACATGTCTGTCTCAGCAGAAGACTGCAGACGTACGGGCTGTAAGAGACTACAAAGAAGAAAGCAGGCTTGCTTTGGGTCTGTCTAAAACAAACCTACCACCTACATGAAAGCAGAAACTAAAAGTTAGGTACAGTAAGTTAGTGTGGCCTGACAGGACAAATTTCACTCCAGACTAAAATTCAGAATGAAAGCCCAGTTCAATGCCAACACTCATCTTTTCTGCCTGTTGACTTTCATTTAACAGGAAACGTTGGTCTGGGATCACTGTTAGATACAACTGTGCTTTCAAGCCTGCTAATGCCACTAAGTAGTGATAATTTCCCAAGTAATTCTACAAGTTAAACTAAGAGATCTGACTGTTGAGTCTGCTAGCTTTAAAACATCAGCAGCCACCGAGTTCTAAAGAGCTGCAATGTAATCACTGGGTCTGTGTACGTGCGTTCAATGCAGTAACACAGGCACAGTTCTGCAAACTAATGAAGGACAAAGCACTTCCAATTGCAGCCTTCAGAACACCCCAAGAGCAGTCACACCACACCTGGTTTCAGGCAGTGCTTTGTACGTCCTGTAAGGAAGATGTGGTGAATATTTCATAAAGTGAAAGGTGCCTCAGTGGCACTCAGTCACAAAAGAAGTTGTTAGATTTCTGCCACTAAACACTACACATTTAGTAGTGATTCCAAATGCTTTTCATGTCAGAACCCGTTCCTGTCAGGCCTCTATGCACACAATGTTCTCCTCGCTGACCCTTGCTCTGGCTCCTGCCGTGTTACAGCACGTGCGCTACTCCTTGTAACCTCAGAGCAGGTCTGTGATCCAGCCAGAACTCAGTCTCTTCTGGGGAGAAAACACTCAAAAGCTTGACAAGACTATAAAAATGTCAGGAAAGAACTTTATGTTTTATCTCCGTTCCTCCCAAGCAGAAGCCAAACTGTTTATTAGCTTTTCACCCTCTATTGTCTGTTTGCAATACCAAATCAACAGCGTTCTTTTTTTTTTCAATAAGCCTGCAGGCGGACAGGCTGCTGGCAAAGGCAGTGAGAGGTGCTTTGGCAGGTACTCGGATTTCTCCTTTCAACCTTTTCTTGCGAGCTCCCAGCAGCTCACCTCAGATGGATGAGGTAGCGTAGCAGCCTTTCTTCAGTCTGTTGGCTGTTTTCCTTACTCACAGTCCGCTTGACTTCTCGCCTCACAGGAACAGAGAAAGTTCTTTGCCGTAGGAATGTCTGATGATTAGCTGGCATCTCTCTTAAGTCGTAGATCACCACAAACATCTTCACCACAGTTTTGTTAGGGTTAAATAAGGTCTGAAAAGACAGATGGTTCAGTGCAATACTCTTTAGAGATGAAAAACCAGGGGGAAAAAAAAAATCACTTGTGAAAATAGTCACCATCCTCTGTGCACTTTGTTCCTGTATAAGACAGAAATATTTATGCCAAAATGTGTGGTTTTTCTGTATACTTCAACACTTCAGCTTCCAGAAATTCTCGTTTTTTAAATATAATAATTATTTTTCTGATCTGAAACTGTAGCACATGACTACTATTCTTCTTCTAATCTGCTCCTCTGTTTTTATTTTTCTAGGCAGATTTTTGTCTCCACTATTTTTGAGACTGTGCATCCAGCAGGTGAAGTGGGCTCCACTTTGACACCTAGAATTAGCAATGTGTCACCCCAGCTTGAGCTCTTAAAAGAAAGAGGCAGATGTTGGCTCTAAGCAATGGCTGTGATTTACTTTCTGATTTTACTATGGAAAGTAGGTACTTTAAAAGTGTTGCAAAATGTAGGTAAGACTGAATATTTAAACTGGGCGTCTCTTTTCAAAGGATTTCAGAATTTGCATTTGTCAATTACCTCACTGAAGAAATAATTGTTACCAACTATCCTGAATCTTCAGCAACTGATCTGAAGCCTTTTCACAGCATTGGATGGGATCAAATGTTCAGTCTCCTTCATCCCAGACAGATTTATACTTTAAATAATCACAATTCTACAAGTTTCTAGAGAAAATCACATTTTCACTGCTAGCTTTATACTCCTCTCCAGTAAATAACCTAATTTCCTCTGCATTGATTTCTTGATATAGTGCTTTTAATGCACTCGCATCTGCGATGCTGCATCCACTTTTAAGAAAGGTAGAAAAGATGACCGACCCAGGGAACTACCAACTTGTCAGCCTCTCCTCTGTACCAGGTAGGATCATGGAGAGATCCTCCTGGAAGCTATGCTAAGGCATGGAAGAGAAGGAAGTGATATGGCAATACCACATTGTTTCACCGAAGGCAGGTCCTGCCTGACCAATCTTGTTGCTTGTTACATGTTGTAACAGTGTCAGTGGACAAGGGAAGAGCCACTGATATCATCTATCTGGACTTCAGTAAGGCCTTTGACACGCTCCTCCATAACAACGTTCTCTCCAAATTGGAAAGATAGGAATTTCATGAGTCAACTGTTTGACTGATGAGGAACCAGTTACAAGGTGGTACCCAGAGAGTGGTGGTCAACGGCTGGATGTCCAGACGGAGATCAGTGACGAGTCGTGTCCCTCAGGGGTCAGTGCTCTTTAACAACTTCATCAGTGACACTGACACCAGCACTGAGCGTGCCCTCAGCCAGTTTATGGATGACACCAATCTGCGTGGTGCAGTCAACGCACCCAAGGGATGGGATGCCATTCAAAGAGGCTTAGATAGGCTTGAGCAGAGGGCCCAGGAGAACCTCAGGAAGATCAAAAAATCCAAGCACGAGGTCTTGCATGTGGGTCTTGGCAACCCCCGCTATCAACACAAGCTGGGGGACTGCCAGGATGGAGCCCTGTCAAAAAGGACCTCAGGCTAGTGGCAGATGGCAAGCTGGACATGAGCCAGCAATGTACTCTCACAGCCCAGAAATCCAACTGTAACCTGGGCTGCGTCAAAAGAATTGTGTCCAGCAGGTCAAGGGAGGTGATCCTGCCCCTCTGCTCTGCGCTGGTGAGACCTCACCTGGAGAACTGCGTCCAGATGTGGAGTCCTCAGTACAGGAGAGATGTGGACCTGTTAGAGCGCATCCAAAGGAGGGCCACAAAAATGATCCAAGGGAAGGAACACCTCCCCTATGAGGACAAGCTCAGGGAGCTGGGGCTGTTCAGCCTGGAGAAGAGTAGGCTCCGAGGTGACCTGATAGCGGCCTTTCAATATCTAAAGGGGGGCTATAAGAAAGAAGGGGATAGACTCTTTAGTGGGGTCTGCTGTTATAGGACAAGGGGAAATGGTTTCAAACTAAAGAAGGGGAGATTTATACAGGATATAAGGAAGAGGTTTGGTTTTGTTTTTTGTTTCTACAGTAAGGGCGATGAAGCACTGGCACAGGTTGACCAGAGAGGTGGTGGGTACCTCGTCCCTGGATACACTCAAGGTCAGGCTGACCTGGCTCTGAGCATCTCATCAGGTTCTGTAGGTGCTTTTGTTCAGTGCAGGGGAGTTGGACTAGATGACTTTTAAGGATTCCTTCCAACTCAAATGATTCTATGATTCTGTTCTATGCTGCATACGTACCACTTGTATCGTTCCTGAAGGCGGTACCCGATAACCCCTTTTACCAAGGGACTCTAAAGTAATTACACCCTGGGGAAAAAATAAAGAAACAGTCAGCAGGGTGCAATACAAATCATAGTGCTCTACTCATTTTGTTGCTGCTGATTTTTAGAAAAAAAATTAAAGAATATAACACAATATTTAAGATGAAGTTAAAAATCAACAGCTTTGGCAGATCATTAAAAGCTGTGCAATAGGGAGTACATTCTGCTCTTGAAACAGCTTTCAAGGTTCTACCTGTTCAGACTAGCAGTCAGGGAGCTACAGAAAAATAAAAAGACATTCTAGAAAGAAAGCCTTCAGTTAAAAATGAAAGAACTGCCTGTCCATTTCTGTATGGCCTGCAATTGCACCAATAATACTTCCATCCCAAAGAATTAATTCTTGCTTTTCAAAGACAGCAGATGCACTTAATCTCCCATTCTAATGCAAAACTCTAGAACAATATTATCTGCTTCAGTACCAACAGGGATCTACAGAGCGTGAGCATCCCAGCAGCACCCACGAAGGAAAAGCACTGTGCTCCAGCACTGCTGAGCTCACCCTTGAGGCTCTGCGTTTCAGCACGAACTCCATCATGCTTCTGTGCACAACTGGTGTACTGCACTGATACAGACACATCGAAAACAAAACATCCAACAAAAAAACCCAACAGGCAAAGCGCAGCAAAGAAACTAGCTAAACAAACAGAAACAATGTTTCTGATGATGGAGGCATGATACAAATGCTGTCTTAATCCTGTGAGACCCAGCCTTAACTGCGTATTTACAACATGTGGGAAAGCCTTAAACAATGAAACTCTGCTAGTGAAATAAGCAATGCTACTTTAACCATTTGAAGAACATCAGAATCCTTTCATCTTCTGGAAAATTAGGGGAAATAATCTAAAAAGATGAAAGCAGGAAAATTGATACTACTTTTCTGTAGTTAAGAAAGATACATACAAGCTTAAACTGTATTATGCAAACTTAACTTGCAAAGCCATTTAACTTCATTTTCTGAATCAGTTCAGAAGCAGATTACCAAAACATGGTACAAATTCGAAGTCCACACATTGAGATAATCAGATATTAAGCCCTGCTTACATGTTTAAATAAGCTATTTACTGTATTTTAAATGCACATATACACAGTAAAACCTCTCAAAATGAGATCTGTCTCCCAGGTAACACCCAGGTTACTTAACAGGCATTCAAAATGAATCCAGCTGTCAGCTGGATGCTTTGAACCGTCAAATCAGACTTTTGCTTTTTACAAGGTAGCAATTTTTAGGCATTCAAACCTGTTCTGTCATTGCAGAAGTGCAGAACAGAATTAGTACTGCAGTGCTGGTGTAAACACCAACAGATTAAGCAGCTTATGAGAGTGATGTGCTTGACACTAGATCAGACAGCAATTGCCTAAAAACGAAGGGCTAAGCAACTCCAACAACGAGTCTAACCTTTCCACCCACAACTGTACCTTGGCCTGCCACCCAAGCTACTTACTGGGAAAGCATTTAGTTCCCCAGGACAGCAGCTTTTTGGAAAACAAAATGTATCCTATTAGTCCAGCTATTGCCTCACTGCCTATTTTAAGAAAGTTGGATAAAAAGAGATGGTGGAGATCAACCACTCCAGTGATATTCCATGACCAGAGCAGCTGGATGTTGGACACAGCAATGGGAAAAAACGCATTAGTTAAGAAAAGAGAAAGGACGGGAGGAAGGGACTTTGATCACAAGCAGCTGGAAATGACCCCTCCAAAGCCCCAGAGCCTGAACTCACCTAGCTCTTGGGTTCCATCTCCACCCATGAGAATTTAATTCCCCAATCATCTGAAGCCAGCTCTGTCCTTATGTAAAAACTGCAGGGCTTTGAAATGCCAAAGGATGAGGGCTAAAATATCCTCCCGGAGGATACTGTATCTACTACCACAGAAGTACCTGATCAGCTGAGAAACTCTGAATAGCTCTGGGTAGTTTACATATGTTTCTGTGCTAATTACAAAACATCTCAGCAAGCATTGGGGTTGTATGTCTGATTACTGTATTAGAGCACGAGTTGGGCAAGTTCACCTGCCTACAAGCTTATGAACTCCGTTCCACCTTCCTGGTTTTTAACAGAGGAGAGATAATCTGGACCATGCACTCACCATGTAAGGAGAGGGAGCATTATCATCTGAAACGCTGTAGAATGACACTTCAACTGGCAGGGTCATGTGAGTGGGACAGAAGACTCCACTGGCTCCCACTTCTGCTGTGAAGCCCTCGACGATGCCTAGCGGGTCTAAGCGAAAGTTCAAGACGGACTCCTGAAAAACAAAACATACAGCTTAGATTGAGACTGCCTCAAAATACAGCAGAAAATAAAAAGGAGGAAACAAGAAAACAAGTTTCTATAAGAACCTGGGTCCTAAGTGTGCCATGAGGTGACATACCAGAAATCACAACCGAGGCAGAAATGACAAAACAGAGGAACATTCAGCAAGATGGTAGTGGTCTAACAGAAAGCATCATGCAACCCTGTCTTAATCTGACTCAGACCTGCACAAAAGCTCTCAGGGAGCAGTGGGATCTATTCACGACTACCCTTGGTATACACTTGTCTGACAGAATAGACTGTAACCTGCAGCTTTTCTCAACATATTCACTCCATGTTTCACAAGGTATAGTGCAATCCAAGAGTGCTACAATTAGTCATTGGCATTTGATGTGCTACATGAAACCAAAAGCTGGAGGCTACACTTCCAATATGTTGTTTACTACACTGATTTCATGTGGCTTTTGTGAAACATTGAGTAAATTTCAAGAGTAAAAATGAGATTTTTTTTTTCCTAGGTTTATATATGACAAAAACAATAACAGTCTGAATCTCATTTAAGCCAACAGAACACCTCCTAAATTAACCGTAGTTTAAAATAAAATTTCTGATTTTGTATCTGAGAGAGAAGACTTCTTTGGAATGAAATTCATGCTTTATTAGATGGAAATTAAAACAAATTTCATTCAATTTAATTATGAACCTTTACACTGTAATCAGGCTGGAATTATCCACACTAATGTGCTCTAAAAGCAGAACAGAAGAATAATAAAAATACCACAAGACTTCTAGACAATATGCAATACCTCAAAGTTTCCCAGAAGGCTAAGACTTGTTACTGGTGGAGCACTAGAACTTAGAAATGGTTTTCCATGGCTCTCTGGATCACTCTCTCTGTTTATACATTGTTGTGGGCTATTAAATAAAAAAGAATAAATATATAGGATGAACACATTTCTTCTGGGTATAACCTGGTCTAAAAAGAATGATTTACTTACTGCATTGCAAAATATACTGTTCTAAAGAAATACCAGTTGAACACTGCCTGTTAATACTCTTACAAAACACTTTCTAGGTTACTGAAGAATGCCTCCACCAAGAGATAGAGACAAAACAAATCTACATTGCTCATTAGCTCTGAATAAACTAACAATTTTCTCCTGTATGTAGCCATTTATCCTGAAGTTTCCACCATGCTACCATACTGAAAGCTGTTCATGTTATGCTGTTATGCACATTAATGTGTAAAAAGTCATGACTAGTCCCTTTCAAAGGTTACCCTGAGCAGATATAAAAGCAAACTATTTAACCATCCAACTCAAAGAACAAAACATTTCAATAAAAAGAAGAAAAAAAAAAGTTTTTCATATAATGGAGAAAAAAACTCCAGGGAAAAAGAAGAATCAATGATTAATCAATTTTCTGTTTGAGAACTCAAGTGTATCCTACAGCTGTCCCAGTCTTCGATGGGACAGAGCTCATCTCAGCAGTGGCTGATTTGGGACCTGAGACAAAAGCCATCAACTGATGAGCACAGCAAGGGCTGCAAACCACTGCCTGCACAATTGCAAAGAAATTTTAAAAAATCATTTCAGAATAAGAGTTCTTTGAAAAGGCACCCACACATGTGCATTGGTTAATGATCTTTGCTGTTACATATGTTCTGTTTAAAGAAAAAATCTCAAAGTTTCAGGTAAATAAAACGTACCTTCTTGCTGACAAACATTTCAGCTGCAGTAGTGACGAATCCAGATCAAAGCACCCAGACTGTGCTTTCCTCTGAGGAACCTCAAAAGGGGAAGAAAATGCTAATTTAAAAACTGTACTTCCAGTAAGCACAAATTTGACAAGTAAGCACAGGTCTGCCAAGAATCTGCATAACATTACAAAAACATGAAAACAAAGAAGAAAGCTGTTCTAAACTTATTAAAGCTATTCTAAAACTATTAAAGATTCTGATTGACTGAACTGCTTCAAAAGATTGAAGAAAAACTGATCAACACGAACAGGAGCTTCCGGAAGAATACATGAACCAAGCAACAGGAACTAAATATGCCCCCACATCACTGTGCAGCTCACTCAGGAGGCTTTGGAACAGCGCAGTGTTAGAAATAAACAAGTTGTACCGATTTCCATCTGAGCTCCCTGAAAATATGACATTGTCCATAAGCACCAAAGAACAACACACACTACGTGCTATAAAAGGTAATAAAAGTATGTCAGTAGTTCTAATTGGGAATGCCCTTCTCTCTAGAAGCCCCAAACAACCAACCAGGACTATGTAGATTGCTCTTAAAGTAACGCCTCCTGTTTATGACCATGGAAAGTCCAACAGATACAAAGAGCACAATAACACTACTTGACAGAGGAAATTCTCAGCTGCAAAATGCTATTTTTTAGCACAGTCACCACCATTAGCTGTGCGTTTTTGCCAGCAATGAATAAGAGCCTGCCTGTCACACTGGAAAAATCTGCACCAGCAGAGATGACCCACTGTCTCACAGCTGCTATAACAGTGGCACTGCTGGGAAAACATCACCCACAGTCCATCTTTCCACCATCCAAACAGACGGAAATCAAAAGGCACCAAATCAGGACTATATGGTGGGTGTAGTAGAACAGTCCAGCCAAGATCAGCCACGTGCTCCATGGACTTCAAACTGGTGCAGGCCTGGACAGTGGCTTATCTTTCACATTACCGTTGCCACCGCTGAAAGGCACAACCAGCCACCTTCCTGTTCTCATGCCCACTGTTTGGTCTCCAGAAACGTTCAGCAAGCATCAATAGATGTCAATGGGTGCCATTTTTTTCCACATGCAGAAACTCAATTCCACACCTTCGCTTCACACACATTTCCATGTCAGACTAGCCAACACAATAAAACACGAGGCATTACTTTCAGAGCAGCCCTCATATAAATATGTGTTTCTGCCTTTTCACAGCAACCTTGTATCATTTACTCAGCTATATCTCTGCATATTGAATATGCTGTACAAACTGTTCACAGAAACAAAAACTTTAGGATAATAGGCCACCAGGGATTAATAACACACAAAAACCCTTTGGTGACTAAACATGTCAACTTCAAAATGCTTTCTTTTGCTTGCCGTAAAATGTTTTATTTTACCTTTTGTTACTCTTGAAAATCTACCTCTAATGTATTCTTTTTCAGAATTATTCAACTTCATTTTAGTGTTAACTCTGAAGATCCCTGCTGTAAAGGCATTCACTCTGACACTGAAAGCAAATACAAAAACAACTTCTAGGTATCTCGTCAAAGTTTCTACACTACACGGGAACTAAATGTTTAAAATACTCCCTTTCTCACATAAAAGTTGAGTCACAATTAAGCCATAATTTCACCACAAACTTACAGGACTTGAAAGCAGAGGCAATCCAGTTCGGGGATGAAAAGCCTTGGTTGAAGTTCCATCCAAGGACCGAAAATTGTGTTTCCGCCATATATTTGTGTGTTTTAGAGATGGTGCTTTCTGTCAGCAAAACAGATTGACTCAAGATATTACTGGGCCATTTCAACAGCCTATCAAGCTATCATTTGTTTGCTTGAGTGTAAAGAACTCCTGCAGCTGGTGCACCTGCATCACATTAACGTATTATGAAATAGATTCAAGTTCTCTTTGATTCAATCTATAAGCACTACAAACAACTGATTGTAAATGGCCACACACAACAGTGAGACAACAGCACGTGTATGCGTGACACCTAACTGACTGCAGAAAAGGTCATTTCTAATGCTGTCACAGTGAGCAGGATGAGGCAGTGTTCTTCCTCACGTTAAACTTTTAATTCAGAAGGGAGGAGGGAAGCACTGCTAGACCAAACTGCACTTCACTGGAAGCAGACAACAGTCCAACACTGCTTCACATAGCCAGACAAAATCCTTCCTCCTATCACCCTTAGCAAATACAGGCTGCAGTTACAAGTTACCTGACTGCCAGCAGCTAAAGAAACAGCTCTTTTTACCTCTGCTTACCTGCACCTCTGGGTTCTTCAGCCGTTCACATCTAATGGAGCCATCTTCTGTAGGTTTCTTCTGAGAAGTGCTTTGGAAATCAAGGCCTACTGGCTCTTCATTCTCATCATGTGCAGCTTTCGTTTTATCTTGTCTGTTTTTATTTTTGAAATTGTCGTGGTCTTTATTTAAATAATTTTCAATACTAATAAGCTGGGTATTTTGCTCATAAATACTTGGCTTTTTTGAGTCTTTATCTGAACATTTGAGTTCATTCTTGTGCAAAGAGTCAGATGCCTGCATCACAGTTGCTTTTTTTGTACCTTCAAGTATTCTGCATTTATCTATCTGCAAACTGCTAAAAGTGCCCGTGTTGTTACTCTCACTAACAACCGTTCTTTCTTTAAGTTTATTTGTGCAAATCTGTTCATCGATGCTGCTAAAATTTGAACACTGTTTAATTCTATTGGTTATCTGGTCTTTCTGCACATAATCAGACTGCATCATTTCCAACTTATCCGGCAATTCGGATTTATTTTCTTTAACACACAGTGATGACGTGCACGTGTTGGTAAATGAGTGAGAAGTCTTATTTGAAGTCTGATGAAATGCATGTTGGACAGCATCACTAGGCTTTGCTAACACCAATTTTCTTCTTGCTTGAAGTTTCAGAGAAGCCTTCGACTCACCATCAAACCTAGGACTGACAGGAGTATCAGGTGTTTTCAACTTTGATTTACCGCTGTCTTCTAGCAAAGAAAAACTAGATTTAGCAAAAGAAACAGAAGATGGTTGCTTGACTTTCTTCAGCAGATTTTCATCCTCGTATGTACTTCGGAAAATTCTTGATGAAACTGGGCCATTCTCATGTACTTTGAACGGACGGCCACTGACATGAGAAGTAGCCGGATCACAATGAATCAAGTGCTGGGCAATCCTTGCTATAACCTCCCGCCGCTCCTGGAGCAGAGAGTCAATGAGAGGGTTGCCTTCTCCTGCAGATGGACGGCCACAGTGGTTCGCTGGAGCACGGGGATCGAGCCGTGGGATTTCTGGTATTGCTCTAGTTTTGCCTTCGCCACCATCATCTTGTTTTGCATTATCTAAATTGACAGCAGGGACAGATGAGGTTTCCTTGCCTTTCCTCAGCAAGTTTTCATCTTCGTAATTACTCCGATAAGCTTTTGGTGTAGCTGTGCTGGTTTCATGTATGTTGAAGGGACGTCCAGCAACAACTGGGGAAGTAGCTGGATCACAGTGAATCAAGTGTTGAGCAATTCTTGCAATGACTTCTTGTCGCTCCTGAAGTAAGGAACCTATCAAAGGATTGGTTTCTCCTGCGGGCTGATGAGAGCAATGACCATTCGAAACACGGGAATCAACCAAAGAAAGGGATTTAAAAGTTCGAACAGCTGTTTCGTGAGATTGTGTCTTACTGTCTGCTGCAGCATTGTAGCACTGAACTTTAGACTGTGATGCTGCAAAATCAGATCCAAGACCAGTAGATGGATAAAGCTTTAAATTTCTGATAGATGAAGTGAATTCAGGTGTCTTTCTTACATTAAGTAGGCCTTCGGGTATCACTGTCCATGCTTGTTTCCCACAGACACGCTGCGGACTGGAGGTACTGCACAGCTCTGCTGTACTGGATTCACTGTGCTGATGTAACTTACGCTCTTTCATTTGCTTTTCATAATAGCTAAGGTTGGTGTGAATACTACAGGTCAAAACTGGGTAGTTCGATTGTCTGGGTAGGGACTGGACGCTGACTTTCAAGGCCACGTTGTGAGAAACGTTAGGAACAGGAAAGACGTGCTCTGTCGGTGTCTGGGAGAACGTCCACTGCAGGTCCACGTCTGCAGCGCTCACCCTGAAACAGTGCAGAAGTGCATTTATAGACATACCTAAACAGGGAGCCTTTGATACTCTATTTCATGAGGCAAATTTCAAAAACAAAACACTGAAGCATTGTCACACAGCAACTGCCACACTTCGTAAAGTATAGGAACCAGATACAAACACTACTGAACTGGGCCAACAACGCAGCACCCTCCGAAAGCAAAGCGGACCACAGGTAGGAAGAATGAGTTTAACCTGCAAACAGCAAAGCAAGAGCATTTTTCACTTCTAACATACCTGTACAGAATGTTACGGGGAACAGCACCGTGTGAAACACTCAGCCATGCGCTCAGCTGGGAGAAGAAAACAAAAGAGCGAACAGCCAATAAAAGTGTCTTCTCTTCAATGAATCGATCTCCACTTCTGGAAAGCATTAAAAGAAACACACAGATGTTGGTCAGAATATACACAGAGAACTAAGAGAACCAGGACACGGAAAGCTGTTAACAGAACTAAGTTTCACAGGATCTGTTGCTCCCTTTCCCCGTTTGCCTTCTCTCCTATAACACGTTATCATCTCTCAGGCAAAAGGTCAAATGTCCTGTTTACAGCCATAAATATATAATTACAGCCATAAAAATATAATATGTATATATATAAATACAATATATTACATGTGCATTGTTAGAATATTCTGTATTAAATACAGGAAGAGAAATCTACTTACAGATTTTCATTCTGAAAGTAAAACAGGCGATTCAAGCAAAGCAACAAAATTCCTCAACAACTTGAGGATTACAGAGCCTGACTGGCTCCCATCTATGGTAAACATTTACAGAATTTAACAAGTCAAGCAACTATCAACTGATCCCAATATCCAACTTACTGTCGAGGAACTGGTTCCAAAATCCACCTTTCTAACAACAATGCATCTTGTTTGATTGCAGGATCATTTAAATCATTCCCCTCTGTGTTAGGCCCTTCATCACTGTAGCAACAGTCTGGAAGTAACATCACTTCAACCATGATTGGAATATTGTTTTTCCACAGTAGCATAACCTCAGATCTGGTTCGCCTGGCTTGACGACACTAAGAGAGAATAAATGTCAACATACATAAGCCATAAAAACATTAGCCACATTTAAACCTGCTTTAAAAATCACATTCCAAAGACCTCAAAAAGGGTAAGGGTCGAGTTCTGTAGACTGCACTGCACCAAATCAGCGATAAGATCCCAGTGCTATCAAATGACAAATAAACAAATCATTGATGCCAGCAGTTGCAGCAACTTCAGTCAGAAATAAAGAGCTCATAGCAATTTCCCTAACTACCATACTTTGCAACTTCTACTACTCTCTCCACAGGCCATCCTCAGCAATACCTTAGGAAATACTGTGTCTTGGATCAGACTAATTTTTGCATGAATAAACTGCAAACTCACGCAGCACTTTGTATCTTTCATTTGAGAGATGCTCCAACATCAATCCAAAAGAGATGAGGCGCATTTGATGGTGCTCCTGTTTTTTTTTGAACCACTAACTTTTTAATATCACCTGAAAAAGCAAAAAAGTTCTGCAAGTCAGCCTACATCTTCTCTCTCTCAAAAAAAAGAAAACCAGAATGCTAAGTATAGCACTGCCAATCTGCATAAGAAAGACTCAAATAGGTACTGTATTCAGGTAGCTGTGCAGAACTTCATGTTCAAGGATAAAAGGCTAAACGATCTCATTTTAAGGACAGATCTGATCTATTATTAGTATGACACCAAATTACACGCTTGTTTAAATGCAGAGCTGACAGACAGCAATTGTTACCTGTGCTTAGCTACCAATCTACCAGGGGCTCTCAGCTGATTTTCACGTGGTAGCAACGCTTCAGATGAAATGGGACCATCGTACCTGAGCCAGCTTGTCGCTGCATTCATGCTTAGTTGTTGGTGGCTGACTTGACTGCGCTGGAGGACAATGGAAGCCCTCTGTTCTGCCCTTTATCGAGTGTTCAGGCGTCCGACCCTCGGTGATCAGCAAGGCCAAGGAGACCAGGAACTCCTCAGCTTCATACTCAAAGTATTCGTCTAAAGTATCTGCCATTTCAAAAAGACAAAAATCAGTGTCAACTGCTGTATAACAAGCATTAACTGTAGCCGTCCTGCGGTCTGTTCCAAGGTACGCTTTAAACATGAGCTATGGGAAATGGATGTACCAGACTGCCTGCCTCCCCACCATGCTGAGAGCCATCACAACACCAAAACTCATCTTTCTTCTACCTATAACTTTGCCGCTGCAAGCATACAAAATTAGAAACACTCTAAAGAAAGCTCCACAGAGTAAACTGTCTGTGTAAGGCTGCACCACCACAAAGAACAACAGTTTGTGTTGCGACCCACAGCTGAATCACAGCCTTTCTACAGGAAAACTCTCTCCTGGGTCCTAATGGAAGGAGTCTGATGGCAGTACGACTTGACATCCTTAACAGCACGTAACAGATAAAAAGAAGACACACTGCATCACATAATACATTAAAAAATCTAATAGAGAAAAAATAGTAAGAGTTAATTATATTAGAGAAAGTGGGACACAATGTTCTTTAAGATTTTTATAGCAAGTTCCTACTGCTGAGAGCCGGGATTATTTAAGAGAGGTCCATTTATAGTTACCATTAACAGCTTTCACACAGAGACAAGGTTCACAAAGAACATACAGAATATTCATTGTTTCGTACCACACTCAGTCCAAACTTGTGCAAAGAACCAAACCTCAACAAGTCTCCCTAAACAAAGCAGCAGCTGCACGGCTCCTCACGAGCCACGCTGGCACACGCAGCGCCCACGGAGCGCAACGCAGAGGCCCCAGTTCTGCAGCACGGCAGCATTCTTGGTTTTATGCTTCTGGGGGATAAAAGCAGGCGACAGCTACACCGCTCTAGTGTGAGCATCCTGCGTCGTGCCCCACAACAGAGCTGCCAGGAGGGACTGTTAACTTCAGTGCAGGTTTTGAACACCATGCACAAATGCCTTTCCTCCTGTAGAAAAGAGATCGTTCAAGAGGTTTTGCTGCTTTGTTTTTTTGCCTTTATGCCCCAGTACCTGAGCACTTAGCAAACATGGTAAGGCAGACCTGAACAATCTACAGAAGGGACACATTACGTGAGAACACCAGTGAAATGCCCGATTACTTGCATATAGAAACTACAAAGTGTGTAACACCAGCTTTTGCATGGATGTATTTGCTGAGCCCAGGCCTGTGCTCCATGGCTCCACAGCCTGCAGACCGTGTGAAGGGATCTACACACGGTATGTGGGAGAAGCCGGCTCCATTGCCAGGCATCCACACTCTGTACAGACGAGTCCCAGGCTGGATGTGGCTCTGGGCAGCTTGGTCTGGTGGTTGGCAGCCCTGCCCATGGCCAAGGGATTGAAACTATGATCGTTATGCTCCTTTTCAACCCAGGCCATTTCATGATTCTATGAGTCCACATCTTTACAGACTTCTTTCCTCTTTCTGAAGGGATGCATTTCTGTCTATGGGCAAATAGGAGAGAAGGCAGCAGAAGCCCATGCTCAGTGGCAACTCAGGGCTGGGTGCTGCCTGCACCAGGCACAGCCACCACCTGCCTTCCACCAAAAGCCCGAGGTGAGATGAGTTTCCCAGAGGACCCCACGTGCAACAAGCCTCAAGTCACCTGGCACAAGTTAAAGTGGCCACTCCTCTGATGGAAGGCAGAAAATTACTAAAGAAGGGGGCACAAAAGATTAAAGGAACAGTAAATAACAGAGAGAACAAGTCACTTACAATGATGTGACTCACTGACAAAATGAGGCACCCGCAACTTTTTTTTTCCAGGCATACGCCCAAACAACAGGTAAGTCACAGAGAATAGGGAATGGGATGTGGAAAATCTCTGAAAAGCACTGAAATGGTGCCTTGGTGCTCATACAAGCATCGTGCTCAACTCCGTATGTCCAAAGGTCACAGTGGTGTTAAAGTGGTCACAGCAGGCTGGATCACTACGGGAGCAGCTCTCCTGCTTGGCTGTAGGAACTGCCAACACCCAGAAGCACTCAGTGGCAGCCAGCACAAACTAAAGCAGAACAGCTTGTGCCTAGCAGGTAAAAAAGGGGGGAAGAAACACTGCTTCCTGAGAGAACATCAGAGAAATCTGTGTAGTTAAGCATGTAAAAGCACTGAGGTTTTAATGAAAAGAAATGAAAGCACTCCATCAAGATCCGGATGCGCTTACACAGACAGATCCCAGCTGCTTATGGAACAGAAATGAGCAGAGTGGGATGGAATACCTGAAAATTTACACTAGGAAACTGCAAATGGCAGTCCTTAAAGGATGGCCAACACCAAGCACTGAGCTAGGAGAAGCTACTGCTCTCTTAACAGCTTATAAAGACAGGGCCAACAGTTAAAAATAACGTCAGCAATGTAACAAACAAGACATCCGATCCTGAATTTTAATTCTTTGAAGCACAAATAGCAATGGTTATTGAGAAATGTGCTTTCCTACAAATGCCATGTGGCATATTGAACTTTTTTAGCTCCATGTGATTTCTGTATTATTTGGCAACTTCTAATAGTTTCAGTAGAGGAAAAAAGCCCTGTAAATGCTGAGAAGCATGGTAATTGTTCCTACACAACAGACACAGATGATGCAAGTTGATGTAATTGAGGACAAGGGTGGAAAGGCATTTATAGAAACAGCAAACTCAGTGTTTAGCGAAAAAGAATTCCTGGTTATGTGTGCTGCAGCAGTTTGCTTTTGTCTATAATTCAGCCCTGTTTAAGACACGACACACTGTGCATAGAATCACCTCCAGCCTATAACTTCACTATGAATATAGTACATTTTATTCTGCTTCATTTCTAGCAACAGAACACGCAAATGCGTAATATAAAATAAGTGATCCAGCAGTGCATGTATTTTCTTGCCCTTAAAGAGGATAAAACTTCAATTGGTTGACACAAGTACACGGGAATTAAAGTAATAAGGCACGACTGCCCTTCACTGCTAATTGAAACTGAAGTGTACTGACCAGCTAGTCACAGGAGACAGCAACAGACTGCTGTAGGAGGGAAAATACATATATATAAATTTTGAATGAAGCTATTATGCTATACATAGAACCAGGCACACAGTGCCGGAGAACTTAGACCTGGAGGCAGTGTTTTGTCTTCCTTTGTCTCTTCCATACACCAAACAAGAACTACTTTCATACATCTTTCAGACAAACAGGAAAGCACATTTAACAAGAAATACCAGGAAGAGTCTTCAGATCCTTGCCCTCCCCTGCCTTTGCACGCATGCACAAGTCACAGGGGCACTGTAGCAAAGGACAAGAACTCAAAAACAAAGGAAAAGCCAGGACAGGCGCACATACTGCAATCTCTTGAACTCACGCCTGTGGTACAAGCGAGCCCCAATCTCACCGAGCTGGGACAGACTCTCCCAACACAGCTGAGCCAGTTCTGCCCAGCGACTCCTTCCCCAGTCAGGTCACAGCCACGCAGACCAACTCCCTTCCCTTTCCTATTGCTGTATTTTCTGCAGTAATTACAGAAAATGCTTTTGTGAAATGTGCATTAAAGGAGCAGTTAATCTCTCTCCTAGCTGAGACATAAAGCAGACACTGGCATCGTGCACCCAGGCGCTCCACCATGCCTGCTGCCAACCCTGCCCTTCTACAGCCGCAGGGACCTCCCCACACTGTGATCTAGGCTACTCTTAGAAGTCCATGAAGCACAGCTAGTAAGAGCTTTAAATACGCTCTAAGATGGCCCAGAGCATCCCTGAAAAATCTGTAGGCATCCAGAATAGATTCTGAAGGCCACCTGTATAATCAGACTCATAGTCTGGGAAGCAAGGAAACTGCAGACCCAAGCAGGAATTGCCCCACTGGTGCAGTTCAGGTGCACAGCTGGATGCTGGCCCCACTGCTTGCTCAGCCCCACATCTTCCCCCGCACCTCTCCAACCCCCCACTGACATCACTCCACATTACATTTATTTTCCAGTGCATTTGGTACCACTCCAGTGTCAATTTTTGGAAAGATTAAAAATATTGCTCCAGCGTGTGGATTTCTTATTTTGTAATTATTATTACAGGCAGCCTGTAAGGAGACTTCTCAGTCTGAGGCTCCAGGCCACAGATATCAGGTACACTAAGGAAGCAGTGGCCGCTCTGCAAGGGTCGGAACAAGGAGTTCCCATCTCCTCCTAGCAGAGGCTCTGCAAGGCACATTCAAATTTCAGCATGGGCTCTATGGCCTGCTAACAGCCAACAAATGGGTTTTATTATCTCATTCCTCCAAGAATTGGGTTAAAGGTAGCTCTGCGTTTTAAGAGTAAGGCAGGGATTCAAAAGACTACTGTAAAGGAAATGAAACACAATGTAAACATTTGACTAATAGCTTCTCTTCTGGAATTAGACCTATGGATGCTTCAGTTAACTAATCCCACGTTGTGCTCTACTTCAAAGAAAGCTGCACTTGAACCTCCAAAATCCATCATTTTCTGGATGTTGTGTCTACACGCTTCAAGCCCGTAATTACGTCTGAAGTCACAGAGCTCACAGGCCTTGCAATATTAAGGGTTTAAGTATAATTTAAGCTATCAAGAGTCAAAACCATAAGCCAGCCTATGCCTTTCATGAAACAAGCCATTAGCTAAGTTTACTTAAATTCTAGAAAATGCAATGAACTGGTGACTCACCTTATCTGAGGAATGCTCTATAGACTCCCCCCCAGCACTGACTCCTGCGGTAGGCTGACTCCTGGAACAGAAGTGCAGTACCTCGTGGCATTTCTACTGCCTCTTTACATTTCCCAGAGCATCGAGCTGAACCATGACCTGCTCACTGCAGCACCTCAGATGCAGGCAAGAAATGGCAGCACAGAACACTAAATTGGGACTGATGCTCAATGAAGTAGACTAGAAGCTATGCAAGTGCTGGATCTACTTAGTTCTGTATAGAAGAACAGCAAACAAATGCCTTGGTGATCTTACAACCGTTTACACTCAAGAAAGAAAAAAAAAGAAGGAATAACAAAACATCACCTTCTAACAGGTAATTTTAAAAAATGAGACATGACTCCATGGCAGCCAACGAAGCTACTATAGAGCCATGCAAATGGATGAGCACCACCAGACGCCGAGCCCATCACTGCACTGCCCACCTGCTGCAGCTCTGCTGGGCACACCTCTGCCTTGGAACTCACCAGAGCCAGCTGTGCAGCACGTGAAGTCGCTGAAAAGACACCAGGCTTAGAATCAGGCTGGACAAAAAAAGTACAGTTCACATGAACTGTTTTTGCTAAAATCTGTTCAGGGTCAAACCGTTCAGCGAGTACAGAACAAAAGCAGTTTAATTCATTTCAAGCTGAAACGCTCGGCAGCAGTCTCAGAAACCACTCCCTTTGAGTGCAAAACACAGACTGTGAACTGCTCTGGGTGTTCCCATCCCGCTTCCTGTGCCTTGGCTGACATCCTACTCTGCCATCACCACACTGCTCACTGAGTCACTGCTCTTCCCAACTGTAGCCTTCTATTTTTACCTAGCAACATCAGGTTAGCCTGCTACTTTTGACTTGTTGGCATTCCACCAAACCAAACTCCAGATCCAACGTCAGTATTTTGGTCAGGGAAACTGATTTTATTTTCACTAAACTGGGAAAAGAAGGAGAACACTTAAGAACAAACGATGTGAGCCAAATTCCTCCACAAGGAAATGACAAATGGAGAAGCAGAGCAGTCGTTATGATTTCATGGTCTGTATTTATGTAATGGAAGACTATACCTGAAAACAGGCAGCGAGTTTCAAACTCAGTTCCAACCCTCCATTCACTGAGCTGCAAGAAAAGCTCTCTATTCCACAATACAGCTGCTGCACTGTATCCTAACCCAGGTAAACAAGTGGTGGAATGTTACTGTGAAGCTGTAAGAGCCTCAATGCTGACATTTGAAAAGACGTTTAGCATTTCACATATAAGCAGGTTGGAGCAACAAACACTTTTTGCTGATCCCACAGCTAGCACTCGACAGAAGGAGTTACAAAAGATGCTGCTTGTACTAACACGCTATAACCAGGCAGGCACTGAAAGCAAAAAGGACTTTTGCCTCAGTAATGCACTTAATTAAAAACACATCAATTTGTGTTTTCCTTTACATTAGGATTTCCTGGATTGCCACTTGGTTAAATGTGATACGCACGAAAAAATCTGCACAAAACCTTACAACATAATGAAACAAATATGCACACCAGTCTACATTATTGTATCAGAATGAACAAATTTTGCTAGATTATAGTGAAAATAAGTCGCTAAAATTGTTCTGTGAACCTAGCTGGTTCACAGGAGCAGGGTGCACAGCCGAGCCCCAGGTGAGCATCCAGCTCCACCAGCAGCGTGCACCTGCAGCCCCCAGGTGGGCTGGGAACCAGCAAAGCTGGGAATGAGGCAGCACATCACCCCAGGACAGAAAACAGAGCCTCCTTAAGCTTATGGAAGATGCAAAAGCTTATTCCTTATTCTTTAGGTTTACTCCAGAAAACAAGCGAGCATCCTTATATTCGAGTACAGATTTTCCTGTATGAGACCTCTAAATCTCCATTCAACCATCTTTTCAGGCCTCCTTCAATAACTGATTCTGAAGGAGCCCTCTTAGAAGAACAAAGGAAGGCAGAGAGGAGCTTCATTGCTCTAACTTGCTCATTTGAGAACCGACTTGGCTGCAGCCACACGCACAGACTGAAGGCTTCCATCAACTTGCTTGACCTGCGGCTAGCTGTGAATACCACACTGCTGCAGCCCCACAACTGCTGCTTTCTTTTCAATGGAAGCCTAACAATTCACAATGAAAAATTACACGTGTTTGGCTGCACTCACCTCTTCGTGCAGGCGTAACACCATACAGCAGTTGCAGCAGTTCAGTACTGGGAGGTCTGACTCCAGTTGGACGCCACCGCATCCCTCCATTAAACAGGTCGGCAGCAGCTCTGCATTAAGTTCTGGCTGTGACTGAATTTTTATAATATATAAATAAAAACGGATGCCAGAAATTTTATGTGAGACCTTAAACACAATACAGTTCAGCACCGCAGACATAAGTTTCCTCTTTAATTTGTTTAACAATCGAGCTTGACAATGATCCAACTATTTGCAGACTTCTGCAATATTTTATACAGAATTGGTCTGAAGATGTAAAGCAACAATTTGTGATAATAAATCAGTCTCAGATGCGCCGTAAAAAAAAACACAACTTTGGAGTGTTGCTTAAAACCCTACAGTAGGTATTTTAGTGCTTATAAGAGCTGCCAGAGCAGCCCTCTACTTAAACCACACGTTTGTATCCCATGCTGCCTGAGTTCCTCTGCAGTTCATTGTTCTGTCCCTTTACATCTTTACAATATATGCCAGTGTAGTTGGGAACAGCATGCACAGCAATACAGACGTGCCAAAAAAAGCCTCTTTTGTTTTAAGTCAAGGTTTCCCACAAACACTACATGTTAGTGTCTTTGAGGTATTTCAGACTTTATCTCATCACCTTAGATAATTACAGTACTTAGAAACTTTGACAACGTAATTTCAAGTGTTCTTGCGCTTGTTTCACCGCTAACACGGATAAAATAGCATTTCTTTTTTGAGGAGGAATGTAAAGAGCCTTCAGTTCTCAAAGACCGAGCAAGTGATTCTGAAGAGTCATTAAGGAACTGAACAGACCTGGAGTGGGAGCACGCAGAAGTCCTCAGTGAATGCCAGCTGCACAGTGTGCGAGCACAGGTCCCACTTTATTTCATAAACACCTGGTATTGCACCACAGACAAAAGCACCACAGACACAAGCTGGTGTTTTTGTTCCCTAAGGTTACTGCAAGGAAAAGAACCGTTACAACACGTGACATGTGCTTCAGATCATAGCCAGGACTCTCGGAAATAAACCAGAGCAAATTTGGAAAATGCAACGTGAAATCCAAACACCCAATGCTGACTCACTTTGGGTGGAATCAACAGGGATGCCACAGCTGCAAAAGCCAGGGGAATCTCTCTGAACAGAGAGCCACACGTTATGGGAAACCAGCACCCAACACTCGGTCCACAAAGCAAAGATATGGGAACAGTTTCCCAAGAGTACTGAGGGACCTCTTGCATGGTGAACTTCTCTCAAAGTTACCTATCAGTATGTGTTTTTAATAAATACAGCAACTTCTCAGCTTTACTGAGGCACGCATCAAAAAGCAAACCAATGAGCCAGAAAAGGATGTGGGATGGGGAGGATGAGAGAAATGAGTTATTTTGGGGAGAAAAAAAAAAAAACAACACTGATGACCTGGTCCAATTTTCTGGCTAAAGCAGTCAGCTCTATTAAAATGCTATTACAAGCTGAGTCCTCCCATGTGCATGATTAGTATGTCAGCTCTTCAGGGGCACGAGTTCTGATCCTCACCCAAACGGGTCGCTGCTACAGCTCTGGTGTTACCACCAGCACAAGAGATGCTCCCAGCACAGTCAGGCTTTCCATACATACATTCCTTGGAAAGTATCCTTTTAGGAAGAGAACCCACATGAGCGCTGCTATCTCACCAACTGTCTGCCTTACAAACACGCACGCCTGCTGACCCTCTGCCCCCTGTTCAGGCAGCACACTGTGGCCTGAGGGCTGGTTCCCAGGAGCACCACCCAGATCCCACAGGGCAGAACAGCCTTCTGACAGTCCCAGACGCTCATCTGAAAGCTAAAATTAACACCGCTAGAGCAAGAATAGCAGCGCTGCACTCATAGCACATCCGTCCAAAACAGCCGTCCCTCCACGAGGGCAGAGGCAAGGCAGGGGCCGGCCGGCCGTGGGCTCTGACCTCACATCACCCATAGCCCAGCCCTGCTCCCCGTCGCACGTGGGTTTGTAACGCCCCGCACCGCCTATTCTTAGAACATACTTTCCAGAGAATCTCAGGCACAGGGCTCAGCCTTCCCCACCCCTTCCAGAGCCGCCCCAGCACAGCAGCACCCAGCACCTCGGGTCGCAGCACTGTTGTGCCAGCGGAGATCCGGCCCTGCTCTGCACATCCAAAGCCAGGTGACCTGCAAGCCAAGGCACAGAGCAATGAATCACAAGGAAAGGAAAACAGCGTGCTAAAAATAGCAAAGCAAGCAGTGTACGGAGAAGAAATGTTTTTATCCAGTTGAGGCCCAAGATCCTCCACCAGCTCTTCTGTATTTTGTGCAAAACAATTCACAGAAGCAAAGAGTGATGAAGAAATAAAAGCAAACCTAGATTCTCCTCGATGACTTACAAATTATATTTAATCAACAGTACACAATGGGGAAAAAGTGTTGAGTTTGAAACCAGCAGAAAATACACTAACATTAAGTATTCAATTAAACTTCAAACAGAAGATGTCAAAATTACTTTCTTTACTTTTAGGGGAAATTGCCCCAAGTTGTCTTCAGTTCAGAAATGCTGCAGAGTCACTGTCAGCTGCACATAAGCAACATGAAGGCTCTGCCCACCCATCGCTTCATCAGACACAAATGCCTGCAGATGCTCCAGCTGAGCGTCAGACCAAAGAAGTCCCATAAGCAACACCAACCCCAAGTATGCAACAGACACTTTTCTTTCACCAGGAGATCACATGGAGATTTTCTGATACAAATCTATAAAGAAAATATGTTTCATTATTTTCAAGCAACCACAACACACAGCTTTGTTGTTTGGAGAGGATGCTTTTTAAAAAAGAGAAAGAATGAAGTGCTTCACACGGGTGGATTTCACAACCAACCATCACCCTTTGCCTGATGTGCAGAAAGGGCTCTCCCTGGATCTTGCCACACCAGCCTGCATCTCCAGTGCATGGATTTGACAGCAGTGCACGAACCCTGGAGCTCCTCAGACAGGAGCTCTGTGCAGTATGAGAGGACAAAGCTGGAAGCCCAGGCTCTGGCTGGGCACAGCCTGTGGGAGCAGCCCCAGTGCCAGCACAGCTCCTGCTCCAGGCAGCACCAGCAGGGCCCACCCTCCCCATGGGACCCACCACTGGAAACAAGTGTGCAGAGGACAGAAAAGATTATGCCTCACCAGCAGCCAACCTGAAGAGGAAGGTACGCCTGGCTGGTGCCTCACAGGAAACCCTATTTTCCTGTTGTCTTTTTTGATTCTCAATACACCTTGTTGTGTTTTTCTGATGACATCTTTCTACGTAATGAGCAAGTCACTTAAAAGACAGAAAAAAAAAATCAAGATTTTCCATGGACTTGCCAACATTCCTGTTGTCTCCCACTCACTGAAGCTCTAAACTTCTGGTGCCAATTAGCCTGACATTAGCTTCAAGTCCATCAAGTACCTGTGCTTCCCTCCCTCCCACGTTTACCCACAGGTGGGAAGTACAAACTGCAAAACAATGCTGAGATCAGTTTATCTGCCTCATCAGTATCATCCTTTGTTTCCTTACAAACCTCTCTTGGAAGCATTGATTTCCTTGCTGGATACTTGCATAAGGCCCAAGATGAGGACAGTCTTTTTTTCCACATTTGTACAATGCACAGCAAAACACAGCCCTGGTACCCGAATGGGACTCTTAATTTGTATCACAGACAACAAGTGCTAATCACCAGATCAGAATTCCAAAGTTTGCTTCCTTTCTCTCTAGAAGTAACAGTGTGGCTGAAGAATGATTTGATCCACCAAGGTAAGCAACCAGGTTCAGTATGCTTGTATGTAAAGGACTTTCTTCACTCTCTAAAGAAGCCTCTGGCACAATGTAAGACCTGCAGTCATAAATGTATCTCAGGAACAGCAGCAGCTGAAGAAATTGTTCTCAAGAACACTGATAAAGCAGGCTTACAATGGATTGTTTATGCTTTGTGAGAAATGACTCACATTCAGGAGTATTCCCAGACCCTGGCCATGGCCTTCCCAGGGGAACAGGCTAAAACCTGCTTCAGAAGCACTTTTCTGCAGTGGTCTCAGTGCCATGTAGATTAGCCTTCACAGATGCCTTTTCAGGGGTCCTGACCTGATGAGAGATCATCAACTTTCTATTTCAAATTTAACCACAGCACATAGAGCAACTGCACAGCAGCTTTGCTATCACACATAGGAAGGTTAACGCTTGGGGTCCTTCCAACATGCTGCTCCCAGCAGTCAGGCACAGGTACATTTGCAAGAAGAGCATGAACAGAGGAAAGCTGTAGCAATGTTTCTCCAGAACGCTCTTCTAGTCTTCCACAGTTTTGCCCCACAGAAGGAGCAGAGAAGGCCCTACCTTGTGCAGTGGCCAGCAGAGATTCCAGCTCCTCTATGGCCACAGACAAAAAGCCACATCCATCCCATGAGCTTCAGCCCTACTTTGCTTCTCTGTACCACACCAAAAACCTCTTCCTCCACACTTCATCCCTTTCAGCACTCTCCCTGTAGCAACAGGTCATTTTCATGTTAGGTTACATGAAAAGGATTCAGGTGGATCTGTTCAGATTATTAACTTTCACATTTAAATGTATGCTTTAACTGACAGGCTTCTTAACATGCACAGTACTTCAGATGTTTTTCAAAAAGTTCTTACGGGAACAAAAATACACCAAGATCTCTAGGAATTCACATCCACGTTCTCCTAGTTTATGTTTTCTCCTCCAGCTGCTCCGCTCTGCCTTTTAAATTTATTTTAAAGCCGTAAAATCAACAAGTCCTCTTCAGTTCCAAAAACTTTGCTGAAACTGGAAAAATGTATTAGTTGCCATGGGAACAGCAAGGAGTCACTGGGTCAGGATGCAGAGAACTTCTCTTGCTCTGCCTGATCATTTGCATCAGAAGTTCAGCCATCTGTTATTAACTATTTAACAACAGTCTTGCTTGTTATCACTGCTGCCTGCCATTTAAGTTTGCAGAACCCATCGCCCCACCTTCAGCCTTTTTGTGAACTCCTAATGAATGTGAAAATTCAACTAAGAGCTCAGCTTTCTTCCAGGTAGAACGAGCACCACTGCCAGACTTAGCCTGCTGGTCAATATTCTCCTTTCTCACCAAGGAAAAGGCATATGCTTATGCAGACACTGGAAGTAGCAGCTTTCTTCTCAAAAAACTTCAATTTGGAAAGATGGTACATGGGTGAACTGCAAGACATGCTGTATCCCTCCCATTTAAGCACACCCCACTTATACTCTTGACTTCCACACCATCTCCTGATCTTCAGTGTCTCATCTTCTCAGAAGAAACCAGGTTTTTAACTTTCCTCCAGAATATGAACAGTGTAGACTCAACGATGTGTTACTAGCAAGGAAATATTGCCTTGTATCCCCAAAGAGGATACATTCATCTACTATTTCTACATACTAAGAAAACAAAAACTTGGTTGTCATACTTGCAAGCTCATCATTTGGTACTTGAAATCTTTTACCTTGACCTCAGTATCTTCATTCAGATCCATTACCTAAAGCAAAGCACTGACTGAGTGCTGGGACAGCTGGTCAGGCTGGCTGCTCTTTGCTCATCCTGCTCTCACAAGCAAGTGGGAAGCCACACACTGCCAAAAAGGAACAACATGACTGTTTTTCATCTACTGCTACCAAAACTACTCAACAGAAAAAAATAAAATCAGTTAGGATTAGGAACATCTAACAGGCCATTGGCAAGAAGCCCTTGTTTGTCACTTAACAAGGAAGTGCTGCATTATATATACGCTGAAACATTCTGCTTACAGGTACAGCCAGTAAAGGTCAGACCCCTAAAATTACAGTGATGGAAAAAAAAAAAAGAAAGGTGTTTATGTGGGAATATGGAACGAGCATTGCAGAGCATCACAAGACCAAATCACACATCTGAATAACAACACAATATTTTCCATCTAGTCTTTCACTTGGATGACATGCACACCACCAGCCTGCTATATGCAGTTTCACCATAGCAAGAACTGCAGCAGAGAGCCATGGTTAAGATGCCTTTTCTGACTCCACTGAGATGAGGGATTCTGCAGATAACACTGCACATGTGTAGGACAGATTCAGTATAATGCAAAGGCTCAGAAACTCACGTGATACTGTTTCAAAACAAGAAAACAGACCTTTCCTTACTTCAGGTTCCAAAGAGGAAGATGCAGTCAAACAGTCCAGTGTGCACAAAAAGGTTTTTTCTTTTGCCATGTTCAGGAAATGTATCCATCAGAGATACTCAGCTTCACAAGGGAGGGCTCCATGAATTACACCCAGAGCAGCTCTCTGACTATCCAACCCCGCCAGCTCCACAGATTTGGTTCAAGTCCAGGAAGCTATCCAAACACGGATGGCACATCTAAGCCCAAGATAAATACAGGCACACTGAGGAAGAATTGTTAGGCACAGTTCTGTCTACATGTGAGGCACTTACTAATGCTGCTGAGCTGTTTTTTGTTTTTTTTTTCTTCCCCAGAATACCTGAAAAACAAGAAAGTGAGAAACAAACCAAACAGTGCAAATGCACTGCTAATAACAAGGCTTTAAAAGAATGTTTACGAGGAAAAAGATAGAAACATTCAAGAATTCAAGAATTTTATTTGAATGGACAACACACAAAACATGAGGCATGTAGAATGTGGGTTGAGCAGGAGCTGGTACCCTCAGAACTTTATTAGAACCATCGAGTCAGAGAGAAGTTGCTCTTACTAACCTAAAGCTTGAGCAGCACTCCCGCTAGAACAGAACTAGCTGTAGGGGTACTTAACAAAAACAGCAACCAAAATCCACACACAATTAAAAAAAAAAAGAAGGCTTGTTAGAAAATGTGCTCAGGTGAAGAATGTAGATCGTGAATCCAATTATTTTGTCTGAAATACAGAAAGACAAAACAAGAAACCCACAGGAAACCATTTTCACAACATGTAAAATCTGACCTGTAGAACTGCCGTTCCTTTCTGCATTCATCTTCTCTTTACGCTTTTCTACTCCATCTCACAGATCTCTTTGATGTTACAGTCTGCTCGCTGCCATCTCAGCGGTGGGTAATGTATCCCAAGGAGCTCTGTCAGAACACGCCTGACCACCCCAAATCCTCCCCCTAGCTAGCAGGGCTGCCTTCAGCCTCAGGAGTGTCTTTAGTACTTGCAGTCCAGGTTACTCAGAGCACAGGACGGAGGGAAAGAAGCAAGGCCAGCAGGCCAAAGGCAAGCACTGCTTCTTCATCAGAAAGACAAGGAACTTGGAAAGGACAGAGACCAAACTGACGATGAAGTAGCACGAAGCTCTTCAGGTAACTTTTCCAACGCTATTAACCTTCACCTACAAGGCCTGCCCTTAAGTGGTTAAACAGTAACCTGCAAAAGTAAAAAAGTTACAAAGAGACAATATACACTTCTCATTTGAAAAATGTCTGGGAGAGCGGCCAAGCCCATAAATTGTTTTTAAGCTTTATTTAGGGGGATAACCAGGAACGTTACAGCTGTGCGGGAGATTGCTTAGTTTAAAATGGACACCAGAGTCTGCAACCGAATCCTGAGTGCATAAAAGAGAAGGTTTTGGTGGTTTTAGAACTGGTTACACAGCTCAGCTCAGCTACCAACACAACTAAGTCATGCTATGGAGCTTCAATGGTCTTCCGGTACCCAAAAAATTAAAATGCCACAAAGCACCAAAACATAAAGGCTTAACAGAACGTTGTAAGTATGTCTCCCCCAAAAACATGACCATTTTCTACAAGGGTGCAAAACAGCACACATTAAATCAACGCATTTGAAATGCAAAATAATGCAACAGTAGTGAAATTCCCCCTTGTCCTCTTCCAAAACTCCTCACTAGTACTTAGGGGTGATGTCTGGGTGAGCCAAAACCACATTCCCACACACGCCACCTGAGCCCCCTGTCCTATGCCAGGAGAGGAACACCTGAGCTCAGGGGCTGCCGGACAGCCCTTGCTCCTGGGTGGGAATGCAGGCACCCACCGAGCCCCAGCAGCACCAGCATTCCGAGAGGCATTCGAAATAAAAAGGGATGGCTGACTCTCGATTTAGCCTTGGATTCAGTATGCTATTTAATTACCTTCCTCCACAGCCCAGATTCGAGCAGATACTAAGCTGCTAACTGAAAATACACGTTCGTAGTTGCCCCCAACGCTGACACATCCGCATCAGCTTCGTTCGCCCCCAGACAACCAAGCAGTGGCAGAGGACCGATAATGCTTTCGTGCATTGTTTCCAGCAGAAAAGAAAACACTGCAAGTTTCCTCCTGCTGGAGGAGAGAAAAAAGGACATGACCTCCGTGGCAGGGCAGAGCAGGGCAGGAACCCAGCCGGGCCGCGGGGCTCCGGGCAGGGGTGGCTCGGTCCCCTCAGCAAGGAAGCGGCAGCCGTAGTCGGCAACCCGCCGGCAGGCCCGGCACCAGCCTCCCGGCTTCGCCGCTCCAAACGCACCCCTCGCGCTGCGGGCGGCGTAGCACTGCTGCCGCGGCACCGACGGCGATCCCTTCCGACCGAAGCCCTCGGCAGGCTCCCGCACAAAGCCGCGCGGGGTTAACTTTTCGCGGGCGGTCCCGCAGCCGGAGCGGGCGCGCGCGGAGCCACCCCCGGCACGGCGCCCGCCCGCCCTGCTCGCACGGCCCCGGCCCCGCAGCCCGCCCGCTGCCGAGCCCCGGCGCTCCGTACACACCTGGGCCGCGCGGCGCTCTGTCCATACCGGCCGCCAGCCGCCGCGGGGGCGCGCAGCGGGGCGCGCGGCCGGCGGGCAGAGTAGGGGCGCGCATAGCAACAGCGGCGGGCGCGGATTGGCTCCGGCCGCGCCGGCCCCCTGGCAGCGGGCGGCTCCTCCGCCTCTCGGCTGCGGGGGGGGGAAAGGAGGCTGAAGGCACAAAGCGCGGACGCGGCGCCGGGAGCGCGCCCGGCTGCGAGGTCGCCTCCGGGGCTGCTCCTCGGGGCAGTGCGAGGCGGCGGGACCAGGGGCAGGCCGAGCCGCGATGCCGGCTCCCAGTCCTTTACGTGGGCCCGCTGCCCAGAGCCAGCTCCGTGTAGAAGTCGTCGCATAAGCCCCATTCCCCAAAAGCGTGCCGGTCATGTACTGGTTTGATCTTACACTTTTCCACACACTGCTTGAGAGGCACACGAGATGCATACGGTAACAGGACAGCGACTGCATGGCCAAACACAAACACGCTGCAATAAACAAAGATACATGCAGGACTTCATCCTGAGCTGCACATGACACCATCAGCAAGGGCCTGCGCTTAGCACACCAATAATACCCTTGCCGTTCTAATACTGTGCGAAACAGCCAGCAATAAGCCAGATAAAGGGCCTGTGTGTTAACCCTGCCACTGCCACAAACAGGGCAACAGTCACTAAGATGGAAAAGATCTCGGCAAGAACGTGGAGTCTCCTTCTCTGGAGATATTCAAGGCTCGCCTGGACGCCTACTTGTGCGACCTGGTTTAGGGAACCTGCTTTGGCAGGGGGGTTGGTCTCAATCTCTAGAGGTCCCTTCCAACCCCTACAATTCTGTGATTCTGTGAATAGGCAGCCCCTGCATTTCACACAGCTGGAAACCCCAGCCAAGCGTAGTTCAGCTATGCATCACATCTGCAACGTATCAGTTCAAGGCACTCAGCATAGATATAATTGTACTAGCCCTCATGACAGAGCACCTGGCCCACAGAGGATGCCCATTAACAGCTGGATCAGAGCTCAGCTGGGGCTCCAGCCCTCCCCATCCCACCCAGGACACAAATGCATGGCTCCCGTGGCTTTGAGCATAAGGGACTTCAGGGCACTTTGTGTTTACACAAGTCTGGCAGTCACAGAGACAAAGCCAAAACAAAAGCACACTCTTATCAGCGTGCCTTTTGTTTAAAACAATCCTCTTGTATTAAATTATTCATCTGCAGAATGTCAAAATCTTCTCACCACAGAGCCCAAATGGAGGCAGCCTGCAGAAGCCCCAAGGCATCGCAGCACTGCCCTGTGCTGCAGAGCTGAACCTCCTAAGTTTTCATTCAGCCACAGAATTCCAAAAGCGCTGATGCTGGCCCCCTTTCCATAGCCACACGCAGCCCCTGGATGAGCTCCTCCTGCTTCTGCCCCTTCTGACACCAATTCCCAGCCACCATCATTCCAGCTATTTGGTCTACAGCTCCTCTCCTCGAGGGAGAAATGCACTGCAGAAATGCAGTGAAATGCACTGGCATACTGCTGCTGTTGGGGGAATGGCATTAAGCATTCATGCAGACAGCCCCATTTCCCTTCCTTCTCCCCCAGGGACTCCATTCCTCAGAACAAAGGTCAGCTCATGACCACGCTTGGTGCAACGCATGGTGAGAGCTCAGTAACACACCACCCAGTCTTAATTTATGGTCTATCTTTTTTTCTGATGCTTAAAGTTAAATTTAACAGGTAAGAAAGACTACACCCAGTCTATAAACCACCTGGAGAAGCTGATAGCAGATACTAATAGTTTCACTACTCTGATTTAAGAAGGAAAAAAATATCAACACGTATTGTAAAGCTGCTCAAAATTTCATAGGAGGAGCTTAGCTGAAGATGAGCAGAGCCAGCTTATAAAAATCATCCTACAACATTCACAGACCTGAAAGCCACAATACATTGTCTGAATGAGGACAGGATGAAAGAGCATACTGTGCCTATCAAGCATCACCACTTAACCTTTTCTAATTGATCCACCATCTTTTCTCACAGAAACTCTTTACAATCAGTAAAACTACCCATTGGAAATGATAAAAGGTAGAAGGAAAATGGCCAATTTTAATGAACTTCATCACTCAATATAAGGCATGTGTGTATTCCAGCAGTTCTTCTCAGAATGCCTTCAACCTTTTCCCCTTCACATTCCTCGGCCTTACAGCCCCACTTACTTGTGTAAATGGATTTAAACATCCCACACTCTTGCAAATCTGATCTCTAGTTTAAAACTTTGCTGGCGCTATTTGTCCTGTTTCAGCTTCCTCAACTGGCTACTTGGTTATATTCATTCACTTTTTGACATCACGCACGTTACTAAGAAGGGCCTTCCACACCTTCCTTCATTAAACTGCTGAAGGCATTTCTGCCCTAACAGCTGGCAGTGAGTACTCCAGTTCTCCAGATACTTTCTGGTTCTCACAGCCTCTCGAAGAAAGCAGAATGCCTTCATCCATTTGAATAAAACATGATTCAAAAGGGAGAAGCTGAATTTCCCCCTCAAAATAAAGCAAAACAAAGCCACGCTTCATTAAAAGGCATCTTGAAGTGGGAAAGTCTGCATAGGAAATTTGCTTAAAGAATCTTAAAAAAAAAAAAAAAAAAATACAAGGGAAAAAAGAGCTTGACTTTTGAGCAGTATGAGAGCTGTTGCTAATCTCTTTGCATTTTCAGTTCATATTGATCTTTTGTCCCTATTCAGCTTCTACCAGTAGGAAACTCCCCTTCCTTTACTCCTCCTGATCCATCTGTTCTCTTCCCCTTGCCCCCAATCAAGCTACTTGATAAGAATTAAAAGCCTAACTAAAAGCTGTGATAAAAATGGGCAAGTAAATAGGATGGCTTCCTGAAGCTGTCTTATAAATGCTCACTGCTAACATGTAGGCAAAATGCACTGATACCTGAGACTTCATACAAGTCCTAGGGGAGATTCAACCCAACGCGTCCATGTTAACGTGACATTATGTCAGTGACCACTTGCCACAAATGTTTACCTAAATGTTACCCTTAACCACCTGTGCTCCTCCAAATCCATAGCTAAAGCTTTCCACCAAACTTGTTAGCCTGCTTAGAAGTAGGAGCTTGAACCAGGGTTTCAGTGAGGTTGCTGGGCCAGTGCCATGGCAAGGAGCCAAGAAGCACAATACCTGCTTGGGGAGAAAGAAGGGCTCTCACTGCTCAGCAACAAGAGCACGCTGGCCATGGCAGCTCTTCCTGCACCTCTTCTTCCCCAACCCCAGCAGTCACCAAACTGGCACACCGTCCCACCACCTCCCACAGCAGCACTGACACACCGTGAGTGCAAGCTAATACCATCTCCAGCCCTTCACCTCTCTGCCCTTCTTTCCCCACTACAGCTACAGACAAGATGACACTCGCACAGCAGCCTGAGAAGGGAGCTTCATTTGTTGCAGAATCGGGAACTATGAAATGTGCCCTAGAAATCCTGAAGGCTTATCAGCGGGCAAAAGCAAACCCTGTGTGCACAGCACCTGTATGTAATGCATTACACCAGCATAAGCAGTCAGCTACATCTCACTTCAGAAGTTCACACGCTAAAATGGGCCTACTTACCCATTGCTGGTTCCACCATCGTAATGGAAAAATCCCCAACTTCACAGGGTGCAGAACATGAAACAGATGACGTGTCACATGCGCAAGCAGAGAGGCCTTATTTCAGATAAGTTCTCTTTATCCCAAAAGGACGTTGGTTTTTTACCATACCTCAGAAGAAAACCTGGCTGCGCACTTGTAGCTATATCCATCCCAGCCCGCAAGTGACAAGCAAAAAAAAGGACTTTATAACTAGCATGAAGTCTTCCAAAGTCCAACTGCATCTGCACCCAGGCTTACAGACAAGCTTTATTGCCTATTCACACATGAAGTTTCCGCATGCAGTGGTTCAAAGGCAACCATGCAGTTGTACATGCATATCTAAGACATCTTAAGCTTAATAAAATATTCTGCCTAAATATTAAATATAAGTGAGCTGTAAAGACTTAATTTACCATCAGCTTGAAAGATAACAGGAGACACCCTTGACATCTAAAGCAAATTCTTTGTAAGTATCATATCAAGACTGAGAAAGTATTTATTAAAGCTGTAACTGCAGATAAACCAGAAGATCTAATTGACTAAAAGAGTTCCTAGTAACTGACCAGTATCAGAAACTTGTTGCTGAGTGCAAGGCTGTGCCTATTTTACCACCATTTCACAGTTGCTATTGGCAGGCATTTGTCAAAATAACAAAGGAACTTTTTGTAAACAGTGAAGTACAGCAAGTTACTTTAATAAATGTCATATAGCTGGCTTGTTCCTTTTGGTTGCATTTTCACAGATTTCTAATTTCATTAAGCAGTATTTCATTTGGCTACAAACCCACAACTCTCACAAAAATTATAAATATCAGCTTACTTTTAAAAACATTTAGAAGCTTGTAGACCTCAGGTCCAATAATGGTTTCAACACCACCCTTAACAATGGAAATCACATCTGATGTGCTTCAGCCCCAGCAGCTCACCTGGAAGGCCAGAACCTCTGCTTTAGTGAAGAATACAGCCAGAAGGGTCAGATGCACAGCCCAAGCCTATGGAGCTGGTGCAGCCACAAACCTCCCACTTTAGTGCCACTCAGTGTCAGCTTTATCAACAGGAGCCCCTGTGAAGGAGGCCAGTACGGACAAAACCAGACAACCAGAAAAACCCTGAGAAACAGATGCACAGTGAAGAACTACCAATACTGAACACTGATTGAAGCACTCTTCCAAAGCATGAGCTAGTTCTGCAGCAAGGACTTCTTCACCATTGACATCTAGGGACAGCTTGCAGAACAGGAAAGTAAGCCTTAACACAAGCAGGTATTTCACACCAAAATGTAAGGTTTTCTAATTCTACAAATGAGTATCCCTAAATCAATATTTTGAAGGAAAAAAAAAAAGTTAAGCACTTAAGAGCTAACAGTTCCTCTAAAACTAGCACAGGATATATTCCCACATCATAGGCACAAGGATAGAGTTGTACTGAAAGAATCTAGACTCTCCCCTAAACAAAAAGGAAAGAAGGCCAATATCCCAGTTTTTCACCCTCCCCCCCGTGCCCACACATTATGTGCTATCAGGACAAATCCGTTCCCCAAAAACATTAGGGCTAGATGGCTTCATGCCCCACAAACAGAACGAGTGTAATGCCCTGACCACCTGTCAGCGCTGCTGTTTATTTGTTTTATCCCGAACAGTTTTAGTTTCTTTTCAAGGATAAGCTGTTTCATCTGAAAGCAACCTCCATCGGAAAGGCAGGCATATACCCACCCCTTCCTGCTTCTGCTCCTGCCCGGCTGACGGTGCTCAGACGTGCCGGAGCACAGCACGGCTCCTCACAGTTTCCTCGGGGGCCAGGAAGCTGTCAGCCAGCTCAGTGCCACCCCACCTGCACTCACCTGCGGCAGCTGAGCCAGGAGCGTGGCTGGAACGCTTTGGGGATGACAGCTCCTCTGAGCAGGAAGTACCTCATTTCCACTTCATTACTTTGTTTACTGGCTGCATCGCTTCACCACTAGAAAATCTAAGTGCCTGGTGACATTTCCCTGAGAAGAGATTATAAAATTGAAGCGGCTCTATCACAGCGCCCTACAGAGCTCTAAAATACTACTCCAGAGTTAACGCAGGCCCTAGAAATAAGTCTGCTTCATTAAAGCTGATGACCTGACCTGACCTCCTGGCCTAACCACCAGCTCCACCACCCTGACCACGCAGTTCAGCTCACCGCCCTCACGCCCCACAATGTGCCCCCGCCTTCCTCCTCCTGTGAGGCTGAGGAGAAAGAACATTCCAATCAACTCCTCAGTTTATGCTCTCTTCCAGCATTCCTCACAGATAAACCCAGAACTCCATCACATTTCCAACAAGAGGTAGCAAGCAGACTGCTGTCTAATCAGAGGGAGCTCCTCCCATAACAGTTCACCCAACAAGGCCAAGACAGTCTGCCTAGATCGCTACAAACAGAGCCAGAGGCACATATCTGAGTTTGACTTGCAAAAAAAGGAGAAAAGGCAATGTTCGGACTGACTGCTCCTTTCTTGAATGGAGAATGCCACTTCCCTCAATCAAGATAGTCTCAAGGAGGGAAGTGATGCTTCAGAAAGTATGAGCCAATGTAGCAGAGGAATAAACAAAGCAAGGTAATAAGAAAAGACTCGAACGAGGTGATTAAAACCAGCCATGAAGAACTGAAAGATAAACAAGCCTGTCTTCCTGTAACTGATTGTTCCTGCAGGGCTGGGATGGTGGGGGAGCAGCCACTCAGAGCTATGTAGTCCATAGCAAGGACTTGTTGATGTTGTGTGACATTCCCACAGTCAAATACTGCTGTGCTGTAGATTCATCTAAACCACAAGATTTTTTCCAGTTGTGCACCAAGTGTACTCTGAGAGTACAAAACAAGCCATCCGAGTTTGGCAGTATGCTATCACCCTGACATTATGCAATGTTTTCATTAACTCCGATGGTGAAACAGCATGTTTATACAGTTTATGAACAAAGCTGAACTGGAAGAGTCTGCGAGCACTCTGCTGTGAATTCTAGTTCTGTCCTCCAAGCTCAATAAACAGGCAAAGTGATCTGAAGTCATTAGACCGAAGTTCAATAGAAGTAAGAGCACAGCTTTGTACTTGAGAAAGGAAACAGAGATCCAAACATGCAACACAAAGCAGCTGACTCGGCAGCTGTGCTGCACAAACCAAACCGTGATGATATCATGGATCAAAGCCCGGTAAGCTGATATGTTGTTACTGCAGAAAGACAAAAAATTCCAACATCACTCCAAAAACAGTAAAATGTGTTGAATCCCTCTTTGCATTGGCACTGGCGAAGCCTCAGCTAAAGCAACGTGCCCACTGTATGCCAGTGTAGAAAAGGGAAGGCTGAGCAGCCAGCAGTACTGGAATGAAGGTATTTCCATGACTGTGCTCAGAGCAGCCACTGCCCCAGCTGCCCGAGGGGCCGTGCGGCATGTCCTGCCATGCCCTGTGCCTCCGTGGTCAGAGGAAGAAGCCTGCACTCCTTGTGCTCTCAGAGCCATCACCGCACAGCGCTGCTCCTTGGGGCTGCCTTACAGCTCCCCTCACCCCCTTCCTCCACACTGCTCTCAAATATCACGTGTTTATCACGGTAGTTTTCACACTTTCTTACAACAGATAAATTTACCTTTGGACCAGATTCCTTTATTTCACAAAAACGACCCTTTTCCTTTCATTTCTGCTCATGCCTCCCATCTCCTTGAGTGGAAATATTCTATAACATTTTCCCACTGCTAAGAGTGTGGCCACAATGTTAAGTTCCCCCTTTCCTCCCTGTACCATCCATCTCTATTGGTGATAATGAGGCTCTTATGGGCAGTACAATAGCAAAGGCCACACAGCACCTCCTCCCAACAGGTCTGGAAATTACAATCCCACTAACTATAGTTTTAAGTGTAATTCTAATCACAAGAACCATGCATCTCAGCTCCAAGTGAATTCTGATACAGCTACCAGTGCAAACAAACAAAAATCCCAACTGATGTCAAGTCTTCCCAGGTCAGATTCTTTCCTCGTCCCTGAGCGTGTGGGGCTGCAGTCCTCGCAGGGCCTCCGAGGCCCGCAGGAAAGCACGCACCGCAGGAGCAACGCTCTGCCTCCCTCTGCTATTAATTCACCACGAGTGGAAGCAGGTGACTGCACACTCGACTGCCTGTATCCTGCGGTGCAGCTGCTATGCAGAGCGCAGCACGTGTGAACATTTGCATGATTTGTGCCTCCACGAGCTGCGTGTGGCACCGAGGCAGCGCTGCCACAGCCCTTTGTGCTTGCTATGGCCCTACGGCAGCAGCACAGCCCGGCTGCAGGCAGTTGCTGTGAGCAAGGGCTGGAGGTGCTCTCCAGTGCTTGCCAGGAAGCTTCCAGGGGGAGGGACAAACAAACTGCAGCGACTTGCTGCCTTTATAATTTTGCTTCACTCTACAACAGATGGGTTAAAAAAGTCACTGTACAGCAACTGAAATTGTTTTCATTGCTTTAACATTTTCTGCCTTAAAAATAAATAAACAAACAACAGAACAAAGGTCATCCAGAGGTTCTGGACTGTTGGAGCAGAACGTTTTCAAGTTGGGATTTTATCTGATTTTGAAGTTTTTCCCATTCTGCCACAAGACAGTTTTCAAACTTCAATGTTTGATATTAAAACCCCACAAGATCCTGAGCACAACCTGCTTTGCTGCAGTCGGTCACATGAAGGTAAGCAATTAGGAAACAAAAGCCTATTTCAACACCCTCAGTATTGAAATCACAGTAATGTATGCACTACATTGAAGATCAGTTCTGTACCACGCACGTGCTCCTGTCACAGCATGTAATTATTACAGCTTATACATCCATCTAATCCACCTGACAGTGGTCACTTGTACGGTGTCTCTATTAGCAAACATGTCATTAACAAACCTGATTAACACAGGTACGTCACGTTAGCATCAGCATTTAGGTGACAGATATCTGAGCTATATTGTTTCTCAGAGCACCAAAGAAATTGTAACACAAAATCCGCCAGGCAGCAATAGAATCATCAAAACTTTAAGAAACCCAAAAATCTCCACAAGGCTTTATTTTAATTAACGTTCACAATTACACAGCGAGCACTTACAAATATTTATTTTTTAATCATCTCTCTTTACCTGGCAGAAATCAATAGCAGCACTGGCGCAGTCCAAAATAGCAGCCATGCCCTATTTCCAACTCTAGGGGCACCAGCAGCTGTTGCAGCACCGCAAGGAGCCGAATTGCTATAAACACCCAGGCAGACGGCAGGCTATTTTTCTGTCCGACCAGGTGTCAGCGATCGAGGCAAGGTCAGCGCGGAGCAAACAGTATTTCAGTGCGCTCGTTATGCTGCATCTGCTTCGGAAACGGAGCTCAGGCAGTTGTCAGACCCAGCCCAACCACCCCGATCCGAGTCCTGGTCGTTCTCAGGGCGTTTTGGGGGGGGGACCCTTCGACCATCGTGTGCCCGTGCGGGCGCTGCCAGCCGCCGCTTTGCCTTGCCCGGCGGCCGTTCAGCGCCGCGGCTGCGTCCGACACGCAGACCGCACCATCCGTACAGACAGCGGCTCGCTACGGCGTCCGCTGCCCCTCCTCAGGGCACGGCCGGCCAGGCAGCCCGGGCCCGGCGGAGCCGAACGGAGGGCTGGGCTGCCTCCCGTCCCCCGAGCGGGGCGGGGGGAGACGAGGACGCCGAGCGGCGACACCGAAACAAAGCCGCGAGCCGCCGCTATTTCCACAGACAAACACACAGCGTTACATCACGACAAATCGTTTACCTCGTTCCGGCTTCATTTTCCCCGCTTCCTCGGAGCTCCGAGACGAACCCGCACGTCGGTGACGTTCCTTGACAAGAGAGCCGCGGAGCACCGCTCCGTGCCGACCGCCCGGGCGGTCCGGGCGCACCGAGGCTGCGTGGGGCCCCGCCGGCAGCCTGGCCCGGAGCTCGCCGCGCCGTGCCGATCCGAGCCGGGCCCGCCTCCCGCCGGGTGTCCTCCCGTGACACGGCGCAGGGCGAGCTATTTATAACCGCCGGGAGGGAGCCCGCAAACGCAGCCGCTTCCCGCCGGCCGAGCGCTCTGAGTCACGGCGCAGAGCCGGGCACCGCCGCCTCGCGGATCCGGCCGCCCCCGGACCGTCAGCGAGCGAACGGCGGCGGAAGGCTGCGCGCTCCCCCCACGCCAGGCCCCGCCGCCGCCGCCCGCGGGCTGAGCCCCATGGCCGCGGCCCCCGCCCCGCCTCTGCCTGCCCTCCTCCTCCTCCTTCTTCTTCTCCTCCTCCTCCGCCCCGCCGGGCGCTGCCCTCCCCCTGCCCCGCGGGGCACAAACATCACAGCCCGCCCGGCACGGCGGGGAGGATCGCCTCGCCCTGCCTTGGGCAGAGGCGGCGCGGCGGCCGCGCGGCGAACCCCGGCCCACCCCACACCGTCCTCATCCCGCCCGGGCCCGGTCGGGCCCCGCCGCACGCATCACGTGCCCCGTGCTGACCAATAGGCTGCGCCCACTTCCGCCCGCCGAGCGGCCCGGTTGCCGTGGCAACGAGGCGCCGGCTCGGGCTGCCGGGAGCCAGGCACTCCTCTGTCGGGCCCGGGGCGGCCCGTCCGTGCCGGCACCGACGGCTCTGAAGGCCGTTCTCCAGCTGTGCCGGGACCTCTGCGGACGGAGGCACCGAGGAGCAGCATAACCGCTCCTTCTCGTAGAGATGATGGGGCAGCGTCATTACTAAAAGTACAAAACACAGAACGACTCAATTCTACGCGATTTGGTCTGTGTCAACTGCGCCCGTTTCCCTCTCTCATTTATCTAATGGGCATCACTATACGGGGCGGATAATCTGCCCTGCAAACACCTGTCCTTCCAGTCACAGCCTGACAGACGCAGAGCAGCGCGAGCTCCACGAGTGACTTGCGATGGTCCCTGTGTCACTGCTGCCTGTGTCACTGCTGCCCTGTGTCTTTGCTGCAGGCCTGCTTGGCTATTGCAGACCAGGAGCTCTCCCCGGATGCAGCATAATTGCAAATGTGGCAATCCAGAATTAGAAAAGGAGGAATTTGACTGAGCAACAAGTAGAGTGAACAAACCTATGTAAGAAGTTTAGCATGACTACCTGGGGCATGATTCAGCCACCTTCAGATCCTCCCGCTGGTGATTGCCATCTGAAAGAAAGATCACATCCTTCAGCCACCCATTGTTGCTGTAAAAAACTGCAACGTAGTTTGTAGCTTGTTCTAATATTGGCTTTGCAATCAAAATCAAATCAATCTTCCTACTGTTTAAATACAACTATAGCCCTTACGCTGTTATGCGTCACATAGGTTTTAATTTTTAATCATTTTTGAAGTCTTAATCTCTCTTTGGCTCTCTCTTTTTTTTTTTTAAACAAATCATTGGACACAAACAGGCCCAGCTTCTCGGAAAGCACTTCCGCCAAGTACTTTTCCTACTGTGTTTTCTTAATTGATGGGCCAAATACAGTTTCCTGTTTCTTTGGCATTCAGGCCAATTGGAAATGTAGGTGCCAGCCTGAAAACCTCTTATCACAAGGAGAAGGAGATAATCCTGAGGGATATGACGAGAGCAGGGCAGCTGTGATATGATGCTCCTAATGTACGTGCCTGCGTAGGAGATTTTAGAGTCAGCTTCTCCTGTTGACTCAGATAATTTTTGGACCCACTGAGGAAGGGAAATGTTTGAGATTCATGCTTTGGGTCCAGACAAAGAAAGACAGAAAGACTCTTCCCCTTTTGACCACACAGACATTTAACAGAACTAAAACAAACAGGCAAACAACCAAAGACACCACAGACAGAAAAATGAGACTGACAGGAAGAATCTAATTATACAATAGTTCATGAATAATACTCAAAACAAAATGCGGATGATCAGCTCAAAGAAAGATGTGGACTGCGTTTGGCTACCATGGCTAAAAATGGCTTGGACTCATACTTTTCCTCTCAGTCAGCAAGCAAATGATGTACACTATGTGAACACACACAGAAAATATGGCACTAGGGGGTTCAGCCATGAGAATTTGCTTACGCATACCTGAAAGTTCTTTGAGAACAATAACAGAACCATAAATGTGCTTCTGACCTGAGAAACCAAACATAAAGCATCTAAAAAACTGTATGGCTGTTACACATCACACAAAAGCAGGATTATCTTAGAAACACTAAGAGATCTTTAACTGCCAAGCCCCAAACAACACTTGCCTCTGGGAGCACAAGCACAAGCAAAACTTGGTTTCTTATCAGGTTGTATCTCACATCTGATTATCTTCGGTGTCTGCACAGGTGAGAGTGCAGGCTGCAGTGTCTGTGCAGTCACGGAGGCTCTCACTCAGTCTCTGGTGCTTAAAACTGCAAGTTTCCATCGCAGCCTCATTCTCAGTGGGAACACTTACAAGAGCTCAGGATTTTAAAAATCCTCACCTGGGGCAGCGTGACACAGTGCTGTCACATAAGCCTTGTTCCCATAGCAATAGGAACGAGCCTTGTTTTTTACAGAAAGTTTTCCAAAAAAGGTTCTTCAAGACAAACGTATAGCTGCACTTTCTTTCAGAGCTTCAGCGCTTTATGCTTTTGGTGCTGTTGCTGCAGCCTGGAGCAAAGTGTATTTTTAGTGACACCTCCAAGAGACCTTTCAGCATTAATCGTCACAGAAGTGACGTCTGATGCAGCAGATCGAGATTCCTGCAATTCCTGCAGGTAATTACTGCCTGTTAAGTGATGCAGCACAACTGCTTCTGACATGGTTGCCTCTGTGGTAAAAAACCACCATGCTTGGGAGAAAATTGCAGCCAAAAGAGTTAGAAAATCTGAATAGTATCTGAAGATACATTCTGCAGTGCAATAAACTTGAGAGGTGCTAAAAAATGCCAAACAACCAAACTGTGAAGAATCAACTGTAATTTGTCACAGGTTGTAACTGCTTTGGAGAGAGCATTAAAATAGAAATGAGTTATGTGCTTACAGGGATTTATTAATCTGTAGGAACAGAAGAGCCAACTGTTACTGAGAGAATTATGAACTCATATAATTAAAATGCTTTATGTTCTAAATGTTTTGTTTTAGGGGTTATAATCAGCTTGGGGTTGGTTTCAATGTATACACATAAGTAAGTGTAGCTGAATGGAAGAACAGACTTTCTCATAATTCTTTCTGGAGATATTTATAACCATAATAACAAGGATAGCTTGAGAAAGCTGTCCTTCCTATGTCTGCCTTCCTTTGTCTTGCAGCCATTGGCTTCAGCCTCCAGTACTTCTGAGCGTAAGTCTGAGCAGCCCCTGGGCCTCTGCTGGGTACATTTGGGGCCTGTCTCAAGATCAATGAGGAAAACAAACTTGTTTTGAATTCCCAAATAGGCTGTTGTACATAAGGCAGGCAAGATGGGTTATAGCCATGTGGCACAGAGTACGCCCCCATGAGAGCCCTGTGCACTCAGTGCTGATACAGTGTTACGTTACACGCAGGCATAGGGAGTGAAACCCTTCAGCCCATGATGTCCAACATCAGCCTGTAATTATCTTTTGGCATTTAAATAAATGCCTGATTTTCAAAGAAAAAATAATCTCCAGCTCCTGCTGACTTTGGCAGCATCTATTGCATTTTTGAAAATCTGCCTACCTCTGTTTGGGTTCCCAACTATAGAATTAGGTACCTAATTTTAGGAACTTTTTGAAAATGTTGACCAGTGGCCTTGCTTCACTGCTTGTTACATCAGCTCTCCCTGGTATAAATGTTTTGGATGAGTAAATGGATTTATTTCCACAGGAAACCTGCCCCAGGTCTGGGAAACGGGGATCTATGGCAGAGTAGGAACAGGAATTTTTGTTGTTGTCTTTCCTAGGAGTACAAATCACTGGGCTGGTGTTAAATATTACGAAGAGAAGTAAACAAACACAAGAGCAAATCAGTAGGCACTCTGCTGTTAGACACGGGTTTGCCACCTTGCAGGGACTTATCTTTTCATATGGCTCATACCAACAACCCCACTGCTTAATTTCCCTTCTGTTCAGCCATTTTAAAGTAAAAATCATACAGCTGTTACCATGTTCTGATCTCTTAGATGCACTTATTGAAATTATTAAAATGGCATCTGATTACTTTTCTCTCGCACGTGCTCTCAAATGCCTTTATTTCCCAAGCAGCGCTGTCCTTCTGGAGATGCAGCCAAAGCTAAGTTAGGATGGAACTGTGGGAACAACAGGGTGATAACTGCACCCCTCTCAAAAAGAAAGCTTATACTCTTTGCCAGAAATCATTTCCCGGACTCAACACTTTGCTGCTACTCCTTGTTCGCATGCAGCAGATTCCTTCAGTTGGTAAGACTGCAGCAGCTGGCTTCATTCAATCAGCACTTGACAAATCATGCCATAAGACACTGAAAAGTAAACTGTAGGTCTGTGAATAGATCATTAATTTCTGAAAGAGAGAGAAATTACTTTCTATATAGAATATCTTTTTTTTTTTTTTTTTTTTTTGGCTGCAATGTTCATTCTAGGCTGGGAACAATTTTTCTTCAATATTTTTTCAAGGAGATTGTGCAAGTTTGCTGATGAATTCTGACATTACCCTGTGTTTATCCAGGACCAAACTCGACGGAAACATTAATCAGAAGATGTATACATTTTGATAGGAAAACCAGAGTTTGTGTAGCAGCAGCAAGCCCCAACATTCCCTGAGCAGAAGCCAGAGACATTTGCTCGCCAAGAGCAATGGCAAGATGTTGTCAGCAGCAGAAGTTCTGTGGAAAGGAGAGGCACAAGGACTGTTTCCAGTCTGGGTCATCTCAGACCACTCAGTGCAGTTTACTTTTGAGCACGTATATCTACAGGCTACTCCTTGGTTACCCACTTCAGTGAGCTGGCAGGAATCCAAGCACCTATTCGTATAATTTCAGAGGAAAGTAAGTGAGTAACACTGGAAGGAGGAGTTTGGACTTTTGCAATGCTGTTTTTCTATTGCTAATGCTTTGATCCATCTTGCAATAATTTCCAGTGCAGCTCTGCACAAGTAATTGCACAAAATTAATCACTGGTGTAACTCCATCTGGTAGTTCATTGGGTTCACCCTCTGATGCCTCCTCAGCCCTTTTTGTTCTCCTGCCCATTTGCAGCAGCAGGCAGCACCGCTCCCAGCTCACGGCTTCCCACCCTGCCAGAAGGGTTGGCACCTTCTGGCCACCTCCTCCCATCTGTGCAGCTCCCATCTCATGTCCTCCACCTTTGCATGCCCCATCAGTGCTGGCTGCTCATGGGGAAGCCCTGCAGGCACAGGTGAAGCAGGACCAGCACTCTGCAAAATATCATTGTGTTGTACATCTCACCACGCAAATACTGCTGGGAGAACACCAGCAGTGAGCACAGCCACAACATGAAGAATATTACTACAGCCACCCCACTGACTGTATTCAAATTACAGGCAGTCTACTGTGAGCATTGCAAATGAAAAGGATAAATCCTTTACGTAGCACAGCGATTACCTTCTGGAACAACAAGTGCAGCCCACAGTTCCACCCAGGTTAAATGAATGCCGCAGCTCCTATTATGCTTGGGAGAGTAGGACAGGAAAGTAGCACACTGTTAAATGCAGGGCAATATTTAACATAACCACACGCGTGGCTTACAGGAGAAGCTTGTCATTTAATAAAGTAGGCAGTGAGTTGGGGTTTATTAGGGAAATGCCGCAGCTATTGCAAAACTGGCCTGGTTCTAAAAGTTTTTGTTGCCTAGTTATTACACAGAGCCTTTCTGATATATGCCTGGCCACTCGGTAAGACACACCACATGTTATTAGTAAAGACCAAATAGAAATGGCACTGAACAGAAAGAGTTGCACATGGAGTCATCAGGATTAATTTTTCAGTATGGACATATGACAGTTACCCAGATTTAGGTTTCACTGGTTCCCCATTTCTTTCCTTTTTGGATGAAAAGCGCTCCCTAAAATGCCACCTGTTGGCTGCTGTCCTGTGGCCGTAGTGCTCGTGGGGACGATGCAGTGGCTCACCTTGCTGGCTGGTAGAGCTGCCTGGGCCCGTTCCCAGCTGTGTGCTGAGTACACCAGAGCTCCTGTGATATGATTAGGCCCACACCATCTCAAGTGTAATGTTGGTAAACTTTACCGCCAATCAAAACAAGTTACCTTCCTGGGAGTCTGACATCCTCTGGAAACTGAGGGTATAATAGCATCAGGAGCATAAAACGAGCACGAAGAGAAGGACATTGAAAGACTTGATTCTACCTTGACATGTAAAAAAATACCTCTGTGCCTGGTAAATGTCATGAATGGTGAAATCCTTGGCCCACGTACAAAGGTCAGCTCCCCTTCACACAGACAGAGCTAGGATTTCACTGTGGCTATATTCGGGTGAGCATTCACTGCTGCTTTCACACCAGTTAGCCTGTAATTGTAGTCCTTAGAGTTCATTTATTCTCATGCTGCATAACATTGTTTGAAAGGGAAAGGAAATTGACGTTCATGCAAGGATCTCAACAGAGGCGGTAAGATACGGCACACTGAAACCCTGAAAGTTCCAGTGAGATTTTCCACTGCTCACCTTTGGATGTCAATTAGAGCTTGAAAACGAAAAAGATCACCATACATATTTATAGCTAAGTCAATCTTTACTTAATTAGGCTATGTATATTTTTAAACTAGCAGTACAGTTAGAACATTCTTGCAGTATCCTTGCTTATAATGCTTTTGGCTCCATCTGAATTTCTTGGTTAACTTATTTACCTCTTAAGATGTGTAACCGATTTTCTTTCTTTTCACAGAATATAAACACCTTCACTGCCCCATAAGCACAGAGCCTGTTTGTTCCCTGCTCACACCAGTGTGAATCAGCAATGACCCACGGCAGCCTATAGGATCACATCAGTGTAAAGGTGATGTCAGAGATAGAGATCAAAGCCCTTGTTCCAAAGTTAATTGTTTTTGCTGAAAAAAAAAGATGAGTACAGAACACGTTTATTCTCCTTCTCAACTGAAATGTCAAATAAATACTGCAGTTTTGTCCTCTGCTCCATGTGGGATTTGTATACATGGATCATGTTGCAAAAAACAGGGCCTTGTCACAGCAATCATGCTAAGAGTCCGCGGCCTTGATCTAATTGTAAGGAATCTATTTGTTTGCTGTCATTGAGACCACTTTTCCACATCCAGAGCCAATGGCAAACCATCATCAGCTGTCAGCAGTGTGGCTACTGCTGACAACAAATACAACAAACACGTGCTGCACGTAAAGCCATTCCTCAACCGTTTCACAACATCCCTCACTTTACACATTTAATGCTTTCAGCATTTCACTTGGTAAAGAAAAGCATCATATCAGGACTTGCAATCTTTTTTCTTTCCTTTTAAATTAATAGGCATATCGCTTGTGAAGGGGACTGAGGGCAAAGATGGGAGAGGACTCATCCAAAGCTTGCAAGCGACAGCATCCTTGGGACCACTCTAACTCATGGTGATGCCTCCCTGGTGTCCCAGCACAGCCTTGCTGCAGTAAGGACTCACCCCAGCAGTGCATGCACCACCTCAGCCTCACACACCTCCTGTGTGTGCCCACACGCCAGCAGTGCATTCCCCTCAGAGTACCTGTTTGCATGCAGCACCTCCCAGACTGGTAGCAGCCTCCCCTTGCACAGCCGATGCTGAAAGCCTTACCTGGCCACAGCTCCAAGCACCAGTTCAACGTGGCTCCACTGCACCGGTATGGCAGCAGCTGGTAGTGCAAATGGAAGCCAGCCAGTCTCATGGGCACACCTGCCTTCATCTGCCTGTCAAAGGCACGGTATAGAAATTATGTCTGAATGTAAGCACTGGCCTTTTGGAATCATTACTCAGAGAGCAGAGGTACCCAGGTGTCAATCAGTTCTGTACTCACACATTGCCTAGCAAAATCAGACTTCAAATTTCCTGTTTGGGCCATGGTGCTTGCTGCCCCTGGAAGCTCAGTTACCATAAACTCATGCTTGGTTTAACTAGAGGAAAACATGTAGGAGCAAAACACGAATGCCCACCTAGCATACATAGAAGCTGTATAACAGAAGTGCCAGAGGGATGGTACAGGCTGCAGTGAGGACTCCTTCCCTTCCCTTCCCTTCCCTTCCCTTCCCTTCCCTTCCCTTCCCTTCCCTTCCCTTCCCTTCCCTTCCCTTCCCTTCCCTTCCCTTCCCTTCCCTTCCCTTCCCTTCCCTTCCCTTCCCTTCCCTTCCCTTCCCTTCCCTTCCCTTCCCTTCCCTTCCCTTCCCTTCCCTTCCCTTCCCTTCCCTTCCCTTCCCTTCCCTTCCCTTCCCTTCCCTTCCCTTCCCTTCCTTTCCCTTCCCTTCCCTTCCCCACAGCACACCAGCTGCTTTATGCAGTGTTTTAGGCCGTGTTTACCTGCTGGAAGAGTTTGGGTGTCAGTGTTTGTTTTTCATGGCACAGTCTCTGCAGAGCAATGAGGCTCCTCTGTGTGGCGCTTGCAGCAGGCATAGAAAAAACGTTATTCCATGAGTGAGGTTGTACCTGGCAAGGCAGGGCACACACGTACACAGACAGGGAGGTGTCCAGTGGCCATACTTACACAAATTCATAAATCAATCACTCATTCGTGATTTGCTAGTATTACCTTGTCAGCTATTCGAGATGTTTAAGACTCATTTTCATCCTCAGAAACTGTAGATGAAGAACACAGCAAACACTAACAATGCCAGAGGAGCAGTTCTGACTGTGGTATTTTAAGCATCATTTGCCATTGAAAGAAAACAAACAAACAAACATAAGGGAAACCACTGAGTTAAGGCAGAATACAGAAATCCAGGCAGGGAGGAAGGACGAGCTGTAACTGCTGGTGAAGGGCTGCACATTTATAATCGTTTGTTTTCCATATGATGTGCCTGTATGATTTCCAGTCTGGTGAGACTGAAGCAACACCCTCATTTTGGCTGAGTAGGCAGGAATACACTTCTAAACACACAAAAAAGATTTGGAGCATCAGTGTTGGCTGCTGGGCTGCCAGTGGCTGTGCTGCACTGGATGCTCTCCTGGGGAGCATTTCCCACAAATATAAATGCCGAATCAGAATTAGAGGCTTGTTCTAAATTATAAGCTGGGTTTCCCCAAAACAGGCGCCTGCTAACCCTACTGTGTGCAGGCTGTGTCATTGGCTCTGGCCACCCCGCTCCCTCTGCCCCAGGCTGGGTCTGCATTCTTTCCGATCCAATCAAGAAAACCTGAAATAAGAGAACAGTGTTAAAGAACAGCTGGTTAACTTATAAACTACCAGTAAAACTGAAAAATGAATAATGAGGGCTGTGAAATAGAAGGAGGAGTAAAGAAAATACACTGCTTGAGAGCCAGCTCTTTTCCTGTGCAGCTCCCAAGCCACACGTGTGCACATTTCTGCTGTAAAATCCCCTGAAAACAGCAACTTCTCAGCTTTTCAGCTTTCAGTACATCACAAGTGTTAGCAGATTATTTAGAGCAAGAGCCTTCTAAATGGTCCCCTTAGCTTTATATACATGAATTGCTCCCACTGTCAGCCAGAGGGAGATGCATGGCAGCAGGACCATCCATAACACTAGTGCTGCCCTGCCAGGGAGAGCAGGAAAATATTCTGTGATTTCTGTAGCACCTTTTCCATAAGGCCCACAACGCTCTTTGCAAGTCAGATTGGACTAAACGTGTCAGCACTCAGGGGGGGAGGGAAACGCTTCTTCCCCTGTGCTGGAGAAGGAGAACTGAGGCTCTGGGTCCCTCCAGCCCTTCAAGCACTGCTGTTCTCTTCCCTGAGGCGTGGGGCGCAGCTCCGACACCCGAACACAGTGCTCCTGTTCCCAGCAATTCCTGACTTCCTGCAATTCGTGTTTGCCAAGTGAGGTGTAATGTAAAAATCTACACAGGATGTAAGGAAGGAGCAAGCTAAAGCACTACGAAGATCAAATGCTCTGAAAAAGCAGGGCTGTACAATTCTTCAGTGACTTAGGATTTGTTTTTAATGTGTATCCTCACACTGATGACTCCCCACTCAGCAAGACTGAGATTGAAACAACCCTTTTAAATTAACACAGAGTGCATTATCTTTAATGCTACCCATACCCTAATAATGGGGATAACAGGGAACACCCACCCATTGCTGCTGCTGTGGATGGAGCCTGGCTGGCAGCTCACTGCTGGGCTGGGGGTCACAGTTCTCACCTGTACACCTCCAGCATGAAGGGCATTAGGACACGGCATTTTCGTGTGTGAATCACAGCAGCTCTTTGCTATTCTAAAAATATGACGAGTTTTCTGTTTCCTGTAGATCCAGCAGCCACACAGGTCTTCACTGCCATAAACAGCAAAAAAAAAAAAAAAAAAAAAAGCTAATCCAGGATTTAACTTGGAGCTGGGAAGCTTCTACTGTCCTCTCCTAAGTAACAGAGGTTTTTAAAATAAAAGACAATTTGGATGTGGCTTTTGCATCCCAAACTCCAGCCCTGGGCCTGTCGCTGTGAGAAGCATCGCAAATGCTCCTTCCTACATGGAATTTCCATAGCTCCTCTATCAGTTACCTGGAAAAAGCAGTCATTGTAATGAAAACCCTGAGGGCAGATAGAATCATGAGAACAGACCAGCCTTATTGCAATGGGTATTGACTGTAACTCATTAAGATGTTAAGCTATTGACATCCCATTTGATGAGAAAAATGTCTGATAGTGAGCGTACACAACCGGCAGTGAGCGCGCCAGCATCAACACATCATAATGAGTAACTAACGATGTCTGCGGCCTAGCCGGGCGATTAAGGCAGTATCCTTTGATCCGTGTCACTGACTTGATTGAATGCTGCACCAAGATCGGATCTCTGTGCATCGCTGGGGAGGTTCCAGTCCCTGGGGAGATTTGTTGTCCTCGTCCCCACGTCACCAGGGTGTCTGTGCCGAGCACAGTCACTCCTATAGCATCTCAGCTCTGTTCCTCTGAGCAACATCAGCCCTGCTGGTTAACTACCAGCACCACCAGCAGAGCATCAGGGGCACCTGAGCTGCCACCACCATGCTGCTCAGCCCAGCACATACCTGCTTTGCTCCTTCCTTCTCGCTGCCTCTGCTCCTTGCTGTGTGGCCCTGCTCAGCAGACAAAGCCTGTGACACTCAGGCTTCTGCATTTTCCACATGCACTTCCCGAGCACACTCACATAGGGGATGCGTGTGTTGGAGTCACTTTGCCTTGAGACATGCAAAAAGCTGTGCAGGCCCCCTGGTGTCCCCAGCAGCAAGGAACCCTTGGGGACATCGCTTGGCCCAGGCGATGCTGTGAGGGCAGGTCCTACGGCATCGCCTCTGGTGATGAGGGGCAGATTTGGGGATGGGGTCCTCCCTCTCCACTGTGCCTGCCCTGGATGGGCACTGCTCTGGTTCCCAGCACAGCCTCACGACAGCAGCCTCAGGGGAGCCCTGACAGGAGCCCAACACCTCCTCCACTCCGCAGCACAAGGAAACCTCACAGTAGGCCCAACCTGCAGAGCCCCAAGAGAAAACCGTGCCAGTGGCACCCAGGCCGTGCACTGGGATAAAGGCAGCTGATGCTGTGATTTAGGGGAGTAATGAAGGGCCAATCCTCGTCTCGGCAGCACAGCTCACTGCCCATAAGGCCGTTACTTCTGTGGCAGGCGCTGATCCCTCATTAGGGGCTGGCTGGGTGGTGTGGGGCTGTCCCAGCATGGTGCCTTGTGATGGGGTGTGTGATGGGCCCTGTGGGGCCGTGGGGCAGTACAGCAGCGACGGGGGAGGGACACGATATCCCTTCCTGCAATGAACCATTCATCCTGCGGGCCCAAGGCGGACTCCGTCCCGCCGATTACCGTGGTGACATCCATACCCGCACACACAAAGGAGGCAAGAGATGGCTAAATGTAAAGTGCTGGAAAATCCAACCTTTTATTTACTACATTTTTGTGACTACATAAACGCTGAAACATTTTAACACTGAAAAGCATGATGACATCATCACTTGCTCTTTTTTCCTTTTTTTTCTTTTTCCATTTTTCTTTTTTTTTTTTCCTTTTTTTTTTTTTTTTTTTTGCTTAGCAAACACAGCAGATGATATTGCACGGCATAAAGTGAGAACAGTAGCAAAGCTTAAAAAAAGGAACGTAAGGAAATTTAACGCAGTACAGGAGATACTCTGAAACAAAGCCGATAATGCCTAGCGCATTACACGTCGCTACACACGAAAATACAGAAGAAGCGCTTGACTAAGAGAGAGATTGAGGAAATATTAGCAACCAACCGTCATTAGGTACAATAATCGGTCTGAAATGCAGATGCGACGCATAAACTACGACTGCTTCCTAATGGGCGAACCGAGCAGGGCGCCGCGGCCGCCCGCTCCCACCCGCCCCGCCCCGCCCGCGCGGTGGGCGCCGCCCCGCCGCTGCCGCAGCCGCTGATTGTCTCGGGCGCCCCCTGCGCGGCGCGGGCGGGCTGGCGGCGGGGCGGGGCCACGCGGGAAGGGGGCGGGGCCCGAAGGGGGGCGGGGCTCAATTTGAGGGCGGGGCTAAGGGGGCGGGGGGCGGGGCTAGGAGGGGCGGGGCCGGGCTGACCCAGGGCCGGGCTGGGCAGCGGGCACGGGATGAAGACAAGTAGCAAAGCGAGTGAGAGACAACGCCGTCAGTTTATTGTCGTTTAATACTGCCGTTCGGTTCGTACTGCGAAACTAAAATGATTCCACAACGATTATGCAATAAATGCAGAACATACCATGAGAAATCAAACGACTAAAACAGAAAAAGGAAACTTTCTTTTTTTTTCCTAAGTATACTTCTGTCCAGTGTTCAATAGCTAATGCTGGATTCGCAGACTAATACTTTGTCTCCTCCCTCCACGTGACACATAAGTCATTGCACGGCATCGGTTTATGTATTAAAAGCAGACATTTAGCCAATGCTTACCAACAGACCATTTAATGATCCTGCATTTCAGAGCATCTTTATTGCCCCATTTCAATACTTGAAGTATAAAAATGTATCTAGAAAGTGTAACTTCTGACCAAAAGCTCAAACCCTGCCCTCGTCCTTCCCTCCCTCAACCCCTCCGACATCCCCTGAACAAAAACAACGTACACCTGGAGCTCACCTACTGTGCATGGAAAGAAATATTTACATCCGTCACAAATCATGTCATACACAACATTTAGTTGAAACAGAACCTATTATTTTACGCAAAATAAAATACAAGTGAGCGGCATCCTATTTTCTGTGCCGTGATGCCACCGTCAGCTTTGCAGAATTATCATTGTCATTACTCTCCTCAACTCAAAACTGCTGTTCCCCTCTGGAGCTGAGCAGGGTGGCACGCGGTCCCCCAGCGGGATGGTGGCACCTCTGCCCATTGGCCAACTCGGGGCCCTGCGGTGCTGCTGTGGCCCCGAGCTGCCCCCTCCAGGAGCCTACAACCATGGGTGGCACTGAGGTGGCCCGGCGGCGGCCAGGGCCTGAGCGCTGCCAGCTGGGTGCAGCCATCCCTGCCATCCCTGCCACCCCCATCTGCCCCCATCTGCTCCCCCCAGGAGTGCAGCCTGTGGGCACACACCGAGCTGGCAGCAGCCACCCACCCCACGGGTGCCCCGGGTCTCACAAACGCCGGTGCCTCGAAGCATTAACCAACCAAAATGCTTTGGACGCGCGGGTCTGACCCCCTAAGGAACCTTTCTAGAAAAAAAAAAAAAAAAAAGACAAATAAATTAAAGGAGAACGTGCTAAATAATGCCTTTCTGCTCTCTATGTGACAAAAGCACTACCTTGGAACACTCATTTTGGCATGAACAGGGCCGAGGGGAGGGAGGCTGGGGGATAACCTGGCAGTGTTTGGGACACGCGTGGAAGTGCACGCCAAGACAAGCCTGAAGACACACCCTGCAGTCAAGAGAAGCACTCTCCTTCAGTTTATCTCGGCATCGAGAATGAAAAGATTGTAACATAAAGCTTTGGCCATTTTTGAATCTACTATATACAATTTCTTTTTAAACTACATAGTCATAAATTAAAGCAGTGATTAAATAAGTGTATACAAAATGTAATTAAATTAAAAATCACAGCACATTATAGAGAAAAAATAGGAACCATTTATCACAGCAGATAATATTTTTTTTACCCTGTGAAAAGAACGTCGACTAGCAAACACAAAGCATCCCAACCCAAACAAAAGAAATCAAAGCCGCTTTTCCCCTTCTCGCGTTCATTGCAACCAGCGATCTTTACCCACTTAGAAGCGTTTCCAGGAATAGGATCTTCCTTGAGTATAACAGAGAAGTTCTGCCAAAAGAGAATTAGAAGAAACCCAAACCCGACCACAGCAATAAAAAAGGAATGTACAAACAAAACAACCCCTACAAAATAAATAAGAATTATAAAGCTTCTTTTAAGTAACCTTAACAATTATCAAACTAGTAAGTTCTGCCTTATCACATAGACTCTCTATACAACGTAACCCTAACGATTTATTACTATGAGGTATTTGGAGGAATTGGTAAAAGCAATGCACGGCCTGTCTGGGCTGAGGGACTCACGCTGCTTGCGGGGGAAGGAGGAAGGAACCTTTGGTTTGTCAGCAAGAAAGTGGAAAAAAACATTTTCCTTTGGTATCAAAGAAAGTTTCATTGCATGGTTGCACGGCAAAAAGCACCACGGTGAAGAATTATTCCTTTTTTCATTAGTGGCCTTTCTAACAGGCTGAGGTATTCAAAGAGTATAAGGTGAGAGATAAAGAGGTCAACAGCGGTTTAACACTTTGGTTCAAGCAAGGCACTCGTCCTAGGAGTTTACAAAGTTTGCAACATGTTTGCCTAGAGCTTTATTATTATTATCCTTATCATCGTCAGCAGTAGAGTTGTAGTAAGAGAAGCATTCATCAGGTTACCGTCATCGCTACAAGGAGCAGACGCATCTACGCACTGGGAGAGGCGAGGAGGGGGGGGAGGAGTTCCCTTCACAGACCGAGGCCGTGCATGAAAAATCTTTGGTATTCTTTGGTATCATCAATGTGATTAAAATCACCAATGGAAATCGAGTGAGGTAGCGTCTTTGGTTCACACTATAAATAGTAGATCTTTACACACTTTTTTTTCTTTTTTTTTTTCTTTTTTTCTTTTTTTTTTTTCTTTTTTTTCTTTTTTTTTCATTTTTTTTCTTTTTTTTTTTTTTAACACGTGGAAGTAGCTATTCCTTACCTTTTGCTTCTTTGTCTTTAGCAAATAGTTACCAAATGTATTGTAAAGCTAACCACACCACAATAATAAACCAGAAGGCTAAGCAAAGTCTCAAAATTAGCCTCTGGACCTTTGAATGCACCCAAACGCAGCTGGATAGAAAAGGGTAAGTGCTTTCTCTTTGTTTGCTAAATGCATAGTTTTCATTCTTATGTACAAAGGAGGAGAGGAGGAAGAGTGGTGGAAGGAAGGGGCGAGAAGGCGGCTCACAGCAGGGAGAAAGGCCCTGGGGCTCCTTTGGGCTGTGCCCTCCAGCAGCACCCAGGGCTGTGCCCACTGCCAGCCCCGCACCCAAGGCAGCTGTCGGCACCGCCTGCAGGAGCAGCGGCACGGCCCCGCCGGCTCGCATGGCTTTACCTGAGTGAGGAGAGGAGGACAAGGCCCTGGAAGCCTCCTGGGGCCGAGCCGAGCAGCGCTGCCATCCAGGGCTGTGCCTGCTCCCCAGAGAGCCAACAGCGCCCTTAGGGTGGGACGGGTGCTTCGCCTCTGAACCACACTGCCTGGGGTCGGCATGGTTTTGGCAGCCCCCATGGGCCGAACGCACGCCCCTGACGCCCTCGTGCCACGAAGCCCCGTGGAGCCATGGCAGACTGGGTTCCGCTCCTCTCCTAAATGTTCCTGGCAGACTTTCAGGTCCTTTGGGTATGGAATCTGAAACTAATTTCCAGTTTGTCGGGCGTGAAGCCCCGATCTCATCCAGGTGGACAGACGGACACTAACGTAACGGGAACAGGACGGGTGTGACACGCGGCACGGCACAGGGAAGGGACGGCAGCCGACGAGCAGCAGCGATGGGATGGGGCTGTGCCGTGCCTGGGCACAGGGGAGCAGTCCCGTAGGGATCCACTGCACGGGCTGAACGCAATTAAAGAAAAGTGGGTTCTTGGTCTATTCTGAGTACGAAGCGCGTATTGCTTGTGGCAAGGGTGGTTTTGTTCTCCATGGCTTATAAAAAAATCAAAAGGTTTACAGATACCTCAACAGGCATGTAAAAAAACAAAACAAAACAACACTTAAAATCTATAACTTGTGCATCAGTTTTGGTGTGTGGATACGTGTGCATGTATACACACATATACAGGGCATGTGCGTGCATATATGAACACATAGATCTACTCAGGGGCTCGTGTGGGTGTGTATCAGAGATCCTGAAATTGCATATTGGGTGCAAATTTAATGCTGGTATGAAAGTTCTCTTTGGTTTCAGCAAGCAGACTCTAAGGACAATACAATGGAAATGCTAAAAAATGCGGCGATGTACTTTGAATTTCCCTGCATTTTTAAATTCTCAAGTTTTAAATAAATAAGGCTTTCTTTTCTAAACTATAGGTACGTTACAAAGCAGTGTTCTACTGGGAAAACAAAACAAAACAAAACAAACCCTAAAACATTAGTTATCACTGTCCTTTTTTAATCTCACACTAATGAAACTGCATTCATAAGATGCTTTATAGGTGAGCTTGTTAGTATTTGTCAGTTATACTCTGGTGGGAATGGAACACTTTAAAAGAGAGCTCTCTAAATTTTAAGGTAAGCTAGAAGTTCTAAAGCCTTGGAGATTATGTTTAAATAGGCATTTGCTTTGACATTCTTAAACTGGGTTTAACATAGAAAAACGGGGAGAAATATCTGTTTTACTTGGTTTTACTTGAATGTGTTTTAATAAAGAGATACTTTAGTTTAATTCTAAACACCTACTGGAAGTTACCTATGTACCCTGAAACCTGACTAGACCCTGTCATCTTGGGAAATAAATGGTGCCACTGGTATTTGAGGGGCTGCATCACAAAAATCTGTATATGGCTGATGTTGGAAGAATTCTAGTTTACCTAGAATTTTAATTTCCCTTAAAAGGAGAAAGAAAGAAGAGAAGAGAAGAGAAGAGAAGAGAAGAGAAGAGAAGAGAAGAGAAGAGAAGAGAAGAGAAGAGAAGAGAAGAGAAGAGAAGAGAAGAGAAGAGAAGAGAAGAGAAGAGAAGAGAAGAGAAGAGAAGAGAAGAGAAGAGAAGAGTGTAAGATTGCCTATTTCTTGGGCCTAACCTGCATATTTGGTTACTCTGGAATTTAATATGCCTAGTAGAATTATGACAGAAATTCAGGACACCAGTAGAAATCTAACAAGCACATGTATTTAAAATTTGTTTTTAAAGTCCAATTGGTTTTTAAAGTCTAATTTCCCCTTACACTAAAATTCAGTTTGCAGATGTTGCATGCTTTTCTTTTTACTTTTACTTATCAGAGTAGGGATGGGACGGTTTATCTTCTGAGGTTCTATCAGCAACAGAGCAGTTAAACTTTCCAACTATGAATTTTAAACTACTTCATGCAGTATTTGGATTAACAGATGAGCAAGAAAGAATGCACGGAAGAAAGCTCAGCCTGATGCACGTGGACAGGAAGCCACGTGACAATAGGCTGTGCCTTTGTGTCATGGGAACACTGCTATCAACTTCAGAGGAGCCATGACTTGGCTTTCCGACGGCACGTCCAGAGCTCCTGCCAGAGCTGCTGCCATCCACACTACCTGATGTCCTACCAGCTTTCAGTGGGAAAAGACCCCCAAGTCTTCACATATATCGCTATTCCTCTGCCTAGAAAAGTCAGTAGGTTAAAAAAAGAAGAAAGAAAGAAAGAAAAAAGAGCTCCCTAACATCAATGAGCATTGACCAGGTGTTGGGCCCCAGCCCCATTGTGCCATTCTTTCTTGCCATTCGTGAAAAGAAACAAGAATGTGACATTACTAATGGCAAATAACAGTCTTGATTACAAGTTTTATGTGTTATACAGTTAGATTAGTTTATACCTATAACTCTACATAGTATTTTGTGTAAAAATAGCTTTGGAATATTAAAATCATTGCAATAAAATACCTGCAATATAATTATTAAATGTGTTCTTTGGTAGCTAGTCAACTTTTATGGATGGAATAGTTTCCCTTTTTTAAATCTGAACATTCCTTAACAAACAAAGAGAATGCACTGGTTTAGGTACCATTCAAAATTTCTCTGCCTAGTTTGAACTCGTGTCCGGGCATCGCGCCGGGGAAGCTCAAACACCAAAACAGCAAAAATCACACTACCATTCAAATGCATTCGGACGACTCCACGCCTTGCTGGCCATGCCGCGCACGACCCTCTCTGCCAACCAGCTCTGACTCAGTCCCTACCACCGGTGTGTACACAGCACGGACACACTGCACACCTTCATGGCGATCGCTGTGGAAATGAAGAGCCATATCTGACAAGATGTCCATTCAATGACAAGAAATCACTATGCTCCAAACCACTACACAGCCAAGGACGGTGGAGATGATCATGGATGAAGGTGTGAGACCAGTGGTCTACTTTTCTTCTCTTCGTGTTCCACTTTGTTCATTCCATTTCACTCTCTTCTTTCCTTTATTTTTTGCAAGTTGTCATCCTACTAAAGCGTGTGTCTTAGAACAAAGTCATAATGCAGGTGAAATAAGTCTTTGGTTTCTTTGGACTTATAAATAACATTTTTTTCAAATAGTTCTAAGTATAAACCTGCTATCTTGAGGTCCCGGTCTGTCTTTATTTATTTATTTATTTATTTTTAAAGCTTTTCCACCGAGGTTTAGTTTGTGGTAATTCCTTCATGCTTTGGTACAAGTGCTTGATGAAGATGAGTTGCCTGAATTGGAGCTGCCCTCGTCTTGCCACTTATCCAGACTCCTCCTCCGTGCATTCATGAAAAAGTTGCTGACGGTGCTCAGCTCCAACCCGAGCTGCTGGGAAATGGTGATTTGTAATTCTTTGGATGGACGCTTATTTTCCTTGAATATTGCATGTAGAGTTCGACGCTGGACATCCGTGAAGACCAACCGAGGCTTTTTGGGGGTATTCCCTCTGTCCTTCCCGTGCTCTTGTTCTTTCCTCTTGCACGCTGCAAGAAAGCGGAGCACTGGTTAGAGGTCTGGCAGAGTGGTAAATGACAACCAGAATAAAAGGAGCATTCACTTTGGCTTCTACATTTGGCAAGGATGTGTGGCATGGGATAAGACATGCACTTACATGCAGGTTTTGTGGGTCCACCGACAGGCACTTGCACAAGTCAGTTTAAAGACAAGTTTAAGGGTTTATTTTTTAACACATTATAAGCAATGAAAAATTAAGGGAAATAAATTAAAAAATGCCTTTGCCATTGTCTGCTAAAACTCAGTGAAGCTGTCCCTGAAAGGTTAAATTTTGACATGGTTGAACTATGCAACATCCCTCGAACGTAGAGTGGAAATTCACAGAGCTCTTAAGTCAATCTTTCGTGCATTTTTAATCCTCGCTATTTGTTGCGAATCCATTTCTGTTTTGTTGTTGCTGATGGTTTTCCTCTTTTTTTTGGCTGAGAAATAAGGAACTGGGAGAAAACAGGACTCTGATACCATCTCAAAGCTCAGAATGATGACTAAAAGAACCCATCTTTTCACACAGAACAATGGCACACCAACTCTTCCTTACGCAATTCCACTTTCTTCTGTCCTCTCTCTCCCTTCCGCTCCCTTTCAGAGAGCTGTTACACCACACACCACTGACAGGCCGTACAACCCCAGATCTGCCTTGCAGATCACCTGCTCAGCAGAAACCAAGGAGCTGGGAGCACAGCTCCAAGTCCCCTGCAGCCTTTGACCGCCTGCCAGCTCATATTGTTAGCATTTAGCCAGGATAAAAAGGTTCCCTGGGAGGACAGATTGGTCTGTCTCACTTTCAAAAGAGTCTGAAGTTGTCTGTTTCCTCTTTTTTTTTTCCTGCTCTAACAGTGTCCTTTAATGCTGATTTAGGGAGGTATTTCTGAAAAGAATATGGATGTTCTGCCTTTGTTTCTGTGGAGATCCTAGCCCTTATTTCTGTGGAGATCAGTGCTGATCATATTAAAACCATCTATCTCATGGATATAGAATGAAGACAGCAAATTATTTTACAAAGATCCTTCCTCCACCTTTTATTGTTACCCAGGGCCAGCATTGTCACTAGGGTGTATCTGCTTGAGGGAGACAGAAGAACGGTCACCCACCGTCTGCCCCTCCAGTTGCCTTCCAGCCCCATCCATGCAGATGCTTTTGCAGAGGCTAATGGTGTGGGTCTCAGCCACGCACCCCTCCATATGATCATAAGGACTGATGTGCCAGACTCACATCTTCTATGGCTATTTTTATCTGAAAACCTTTGAAGAGTGCTTTGAAGTTACATCTTAACCTCTAAAATATGGTATCACTTCTGGGTTGAAAAACAGGTTTGATGCAACAGGTTTCTCACGGAACTAAGCTGGTGAACCCACTGCAGGGATCAGTGAAATAGTTACACTGAATTCAGAAATAATTCTGGGTCCCAACTGGAAGTAAACATTGATAACTCGTGGGTTAAAAATACTATTGCAGGAATAGTCTGTCAGTTACCAGTTGGTATTCAAAATGAGGAGTGCAGGAGAGAGAGACGGAATCTCAACTTTTACACCCCTCAACATTTGAGGTCAGAAGCTCCTGAGGGAGAAGCTAAAGAGGCAAGCTGAACCCACTCCACATCAGCTGCCCCCAGCAGCTCATTTCTACTCTCACTGCTTTACACCTTTCCAAAGACAACACAAATCCCAGCTTTCACCTGAACAGACTGTGCAGAGAGACTATCATTTGCCACGCAGCCCCAATTACACCAGCAGTGCAGCCCACATCAGCAGGAACACAGAGCTGGCTCACCTGGCTGTGCTGACCTCGGGGCTTCCATCACCACTGAGCACAAGGGTTCTCTGAAATCACAGAGAACAAAACAGCCACATGTTGTGAAACTCGCGTATCATGTCTACCTGAGCTTCTGCTTCTGAGATTTAACATTCCTGGATAATTATTTCCCTAGAAAATGTCTCAGCAGTTACCCAATACCTTGCTCTCAAAGTTCAGCTGTATGACTACTGCTAGCAACATCCCATGGGTAAGAAAAAAGTGCCCACTGCTGAGCAGAATAGAACAAATTCTGTCAGTTCCATGATGCAAATAAGCTGAGTTCAGTATGTCAGAGATTTCAGAGTTCAGTATGTCCTGCTTCTCTCCAGTTTGTCCAGCACCTCACTGTGCAGGTGACCGGCGATACCATGCAAGCTGGGACTGACTTCCTATGAGCTGTTTGCTGGCTGATGGAGGGAAGAGACCAAAACAGAACAGCAGGGACATGGAACTTTCACAAACTATCACACAGGTTGCTGGTTCCAAGGCCTGGCCCATGGTAAAGCTCCCTGGCTCACAGAGCTCACAGCAGGGCTGCCAGGCTTCTGCCTGAGCGGGGAAGGCGGCTCCCGCCTCCATCTTCTGCCTTGTCTGGGCCCGGGAATATTAATAGCACTTAAAAATAAATAATGGTGATAATGAAAAACCGTAATAGGGTTTCCTGACGATCGTTTTTCCTGCATTGGAGCCAATCAATTTTAATAATAAATTATAGCTTCCAGCTTGCCAGGGAACAAATGCGCATAGCGAGGTGAAGCCTGCTGCGAGGCAGCGCTGCCCAGGCCATGCCCACACAGCAGCAGCGCCCGCTGCGCCAGAGCTCCTGTGGCAGGGGCAGCTGCTGGAGGCACAGGCCTCACCAACACCAGCTGGCACCTCTTTTGGTAAAACGCCAGAGCCCGTCTTAGAACTGCTTACCATACACTGATGCACGGATGTAAGCACGGCGCAGCATGCACAGCACACAGCACAGCCAGCCCTGCCCTCCGCCCAACAGCAAAGCACCTCGCGATGCCTTTGGAAAGAGCCTAAAGAAAGCCTAGTTTAAAAAAGACAACACAGCAGAGTATAGTCCCTTTGAGCCTGGCAACACAGGTGCAGATATGACAATGCAATATTATCAGTGCTAGAAGGAGCCCTATAAATCCAGTGCTGAACTCTGGCCTCTCCCCGTCACTTCTATCTTCCTGTGCCCTGAGCAGCAGATATTTCTGACACATGCAATTCTCCTGATACAGCCCATCAATCCAGTTTTGTCTCCCTTTGTTCCTCACGAGCCGCCTGAGGGATGTGGCTGCGCTCACTTGCTGGCGCTGGGGAGCTCTGCACATCTCCTCACTGCTCTGAGCACGCTGTCCTGCAGTCCCACCACAGCCGTGTCCAGGAGGCTGAGCCAGGAACTATACACAGGAGGAGGCCGTAGGAACCCTCAGTGGCACAGCTGCTTTCAAGCACCTAGGGGAGATGGAGCTGAGGCACACACATCTGCAGGTGCAGCGGGTAACAGCAAGGGAGCACGCAGCACCCTGAGGGCTCCCTGCTTCACGATTCCTTTTCAAGATGGAAAGACAGCCATGAACACTGAGACACCAGACACTGCTGGTGTGGGGGAGCAGCCACTGGGACAAAGCACAGCAAAACGTCACTGTCCATAAGCACAGCATTTTTCCTTCAGACAAGCAGGAGAAAAAAAAAAAAATAACAGCATTATGCCTCTCTCAGAGGCTCCAGTGCAGGGTTCTCTGGAAGCAGTGTGGAGTTCACGCTGCACCAGGAACCAGCCAAAGTGCTGCAGACCAGGATGCTGCAGGAAACACAAGCAGGCATGCGGGAGATTGACTCGAGAGTTCTCACAAGTTTTGTGAAGGTCCCTTTTCCCCCTCCTCTGGCAAAATGAAATCTTTTTGCTATTCTGACTCCATCTGTGCAGGGCATGTGTCACAGACATCAAAACCCTGTCAGAGTTCCCTTCTTTAATGCATTTTCTGATCTTTGCCACGTTCCATCTGTAGAATCTGGCACCTGCCTTGGCCATCCAAATGGGGCCCACCAACACCCTGGGACTCTAAATCACCTGCTTTCCATTTGAAACGCTGCAACACATCCAACAGCAATTTCAGAGAGGGAAAAGCCTTCAGCAGTACAGCCCAGAAAGTATCCTGGGGGGAAATTCCTCCAGAGGGGGCTGCCTTTGGCAGGCCAGTGGGGTTTCCATCAGAGGCTGAGGCTGGTTCAGACATCAGAGGTGGTCCCAGTCACATGGCTACAGGACATGCTGGGAGTGAGTAGCCAGAAGTATATGGCAAACTCAGAGTGATGATAACATACAATTAAGGGTGATAAGCTCCATCCTTGTCATAGGAATAACACCTCTGGAGCAGGCAGAGAGATCTTTCCTAATTGCTAAAACCTCCTATTTGGGGAGAATATGAGAACAAGATGAGGGGCATACAATTGACAAGCTACCTTGCCAGAGACCTCACCACATGAGCTAAAGGCAGGCAGTTCTCTTCTCTAGATCCTCCCGGTACCATCCAGCACTTTGTCTCTCTGGGAATCTGTATTTACATCACTTGCTCTGGATCTTATTTCTCTGCCATCACACCCCTTTTGCTGTTCCACAACATGAGAAGAGTTAAGGATGTATCTGCAAGGGAAGCTCACAGCCCAACATCACCCTGCCAACGCATGGATCCCAGCTGAGACTGCCAGTGCCAAACACCTCACTGCCTGCACTGTATTAAAATCTGACCTTAATTTGCTGCCAGCGGAATAACAAAGCGAGGCGGGCTCAGGCGTGATGACTCTGCAGTGGGGTTCCAGGCTCCACATGCCTGCAGTGCTGACAGACCCGTGAGCACCTGCATGAGCTGCCACGGCCACCCAGGGCCTGCCACTAAGTGGATCAATGGGGGAAGCACCCGATATTCCTGCTATATCATTTAAAGCAAATGCTGAATTTCTGGAGCTGGGTCTTTAGTTAACCATTTTACTGTGACAAATATTTCTTTGTCTAGCATAAGTAATTAGAATTTAATCACTTTAACGGCATCTTAATTACCTCAAATGAATTGAAAGGACATTTAATAGCAAAGATTAAATTGCCTTAATGAATGATTTTTGCGACTCCATCAATATGTTAATCACGTTAGCCCTTCCTTTCCTACGAGCGCTGGCGGCTGCCGGCCCCTGGGTGGCGACCTCGGATCGCCGCTTCCGCGCCGCGCAGCTCCGGCTGCACCGCCCCGCAGCGCCCGGCTGCGGCCGGCCCCGCAGCCCCTCGCCTCGCTGCCGTGTGGGCGCCCCAGCCCCGGTTCCGCCGCAGCCGCCGAGATGGGGTTTCCGGGCTGTGGAAGTGACGCGCTCCGCTCCCAGAGCTTCGCTGGGATTTTAAAGGCCCTCGAAGGCACGTACCGAGCGGGCGGCACTCGGACTTGTTTCCTAAGGCCCGACCCCACTTCTCCCCCGCTAGTTGGAAAGCCTTTCGTCAATTCCGACAGTACTCAAACAGCGAGAGCTGCCCTGCGTCCTTGAGACGGCTGTGCCACCACCGGGTCCCCAAGCCGGAGCACTGCAGTGCGGCTGCTGCCGTGTTGCGGCCGTGCCCCGAGCTCCGGGCGGACTCCCGCAGCCCCCCCCCTGCTCGGTGTCCCCCGCAGCGTGTGCCCCAGCGGTGGCGGTGTGAGAAGCATCGCGGGGCCGACCTCCTCGGGAGCGGGACACCTCGAGTGAGCTTCGTTGCAGAAGAATTTCGCTAAGACCGTCTCGTCTCCCCCGGGAGGTGATCTACCCCGAGACATCGATGTCTGCGGCGAAATCGCCGCTCTGGATCTGCGCACGCGGAGGTGCGGAAGCCACAGAGAGCCAGCGGGAGCCCGGAGCTCACCGGGCAGAGCCGCACTCGGTACCGCACTGCCCCGAGGCGGGCCACGAGCACACGGCTCCCGCGCTCGAAACGACTCCGTCCTTGCGTGGGGCCCGCGGGGTCCCGCAGCCGAAGCCGAGCGCGGTCAGTCCCGGCGACGCGCGCACAGCCGCACCGCCCGACGGCTCCGCGCGCTCCCACGAACCCTCGGCCGAGTCCCCCGGGCCGCCCCGCGCCGCCGGTAACTGTCCGCAGTGCTGAAGCAGCCGCCATCCAGGCCGCTCCCGAGCCCGCATGGCGCCGCACGCCGTCATCCGTCCGCCCGTCCCGTCGGCGTGTCCCGGCCCGGGCAACCGCCGCCCGGCGCGGAGGCGGTCAGTAGAGGGCGCAGAGCCGACGGGAACGGCGGGAGGCACTTGGCCGGGGCAGTTCGACGGCAGCCCCCGGGCGGCGCGAGCAGAAGGGATGGAGCGGTTCCGAGGCCGCTTCGTCAAAATCGCAGCGGATCGGAATGAACGAACGGACGAACAAGGGAGAGGCGGGAGCCGCCGGGCCGACACTAACGAAGGGCGAATGCGGTGCGTGCAAGCGGCTGGGAGTCGGTCCCGCCACAGTGACGTGGCTGGAGAACACGGGGCCCACAGCGGCACCGGGCTCCAGAGCGGGGCGGGCGGCCCTCGTCAGATTCCATATAAATGCGGAGAACGCTCTGATTATGGTATTGATTTCTTTAGAGTTAATTTGGTGAGAAACCCTCGCAGAGTTAATTTGGTGAGAAACCCTCGCAGGCTGCCCAGAGCTTTGCTTGGCCGAGATTTCGTTTGGGAGAGAGAAAGGAGACGGGGGGGAGAGAAAAGATGCGTAGGTACAGACAGCAACAGCCCGGTCACCGGAATGCAGCGGGCGGGGAGAAGAAGGAGAAGAGAGGGTACCGCCGCGCTCAGCACCCCCGGAGCAGAGGCCACCCCCGAACCCCTCCGGACGGCCCGCACCGCTGGGAAATACCGCGAAGGAGAACCGCTCGGAAATGCCGACGGGCCGCGGCGGTGCCGGGCGCTTCCTTCGAACCGCGTTTCTTCTTGGAGCCCTTTCGCTGCCCTCCAGGTGTCAGCGGCGGCGGTGTGGGGCTGAAGGAAGAGCGAGCGAGAAGCAGCCGAGCGGAGACGTACTGAGCGATATGGGGGGGAGTGGAAGGGCAGACAAAGAGAGAATGGAGAGGAGAGGGGACATAGGGTGAATAAGATGGAGGCTGAAAGAGGTCAGTGCTGCTCACGCTGCGAGACGCAGCCCGGGGAAGCGCCGGGGCCCCTGAGCAGCTTCCACGCAGACCCCGAGCCCTCTGACTGCTGGAGTGTGAGGCGGAGACACAGGGAGGGTCCCCCCCGAATCTCCCCATCGCCTGCGGCCCTGGGACACCGGCGGGAAGAAGCCGGGCGTTTTTCCGCCGCCAACTGTCCGTAAACGCCCGGGAGTGAGCTATAATTGGGACGTGAAATTTAATTGCCGCCGACTGGAGTAATTTATGATATTCTGAATTGACGTTCATACATCATTATCACTCCGGGCAGGTTTTTACCATTCGGTAAGGTCATCACACATGTAAAACCTGCACGAGATGAGATCGATAGCTGACGCACTCGCAGAGGTCGCCCGCCGCCCGCCTCTCTTAAGCCCGCCTGCATCCCTTCCTGCCAGCGGCGCTCAGCGCGCGGGCCAAATCCTGCGGGCCGGAGGAGCGCTGCGAGGACCGCCCCCATTGGCTGGGATACGCCGCTATGCAAATGAGCACGTGCGGCGGGCGGCCCAGGTGGGGCCGGGCGGGGCGGGGCGGGGCGGGCGCTGGAGGGCCGGGCGCTGCTCCCCGCGTCCCCTCGGCCCCGGGCAGCCGGAACGGCTCGACCCCGGCGGGCCGCTTCTCCGCGGTGCCGGCCGTCCAGTAGCGTCGGAAAGGAGACGCGAAACGACGAGGCTTTGTCCCTCTGCCGGGACCGCCCCGCTCTGCCGCCCGGGTGCAGGGGCGCACCGGGAGCGAACAAAGGGCTGCGCGGCCCCGCGGGGAGCCGCTCCTCAGCGATCCGTGCACACGAGCGGGGCTCGGGGCGTACGACACGGTTCGTACGGTTCGGCCCCGAGGTCGTTGGGCGACGTCGGAAGCGGCCCCCATCCGCCTCTCTTCAGCGCCCGCGGGACGGGGCTGCGCGGCTCCCAGCGAGCGCAGGAGGCGGAAAGGGCGCTGCCGAGCTCGGACCTTGGACGCCGAGCGCGGCCGAAGCCGAGGTGGCGCGGGAGGAACAAGGGATCCGCGCCGCGTCTCAGAGGTGCCGCTCCGTCCCCGGCCCCGAGCGCAGAGCCGGGTCGAGCGCACCCCGGGGGTCCCCCGGTTGCCCGCACCGCGCGTCGGTGCGTTTGCGAGTGGGGAGACGAGCGGCTTCCCTCGTTTTCTCCGGAACGGATTGGTGACCCCGGCGGATCGACTGTCTCGCGTTCTCCAGGGACAAATTAGTGGAGACCTATCACTTAATTAACAGCCCCTTGCTCACGGCATATTAAACCCGCGTCCCGCACAAGCCGGGGGTGGGAAGGCGCGGGGAGGCCACGGGATAGGAGACGCGTTCCGCTTCGTTCGCCGCACACGGCGCCCGGCCGGGCCCTGTCCGCGGCCCGGACCTGCCCGGACGGCCGCGGGGCGCTCCTTTCATCCCCACACCAAAGCCACAACGCTCCGCGCGACGATCACCACAGCAATCCGTTAAAAACCGAACGACTCCAGTCGACGGCGTTGCTCCTGCACGCCGGGCCCGCACGTTTGTGCGCGACTCTCGTTCCGCAGCACCCGCCCGGCACGGGCGGACATAGAGCCCTGACCCACTCCGAGCTCCGGCCTCGCTGCGCTCCCCGAGCCCGTGGGCGCGGCGTTGGGCAGCGCAGAGCCCGGGCCCCGTTCCGGCCGCGCAACGCCGCCGATTCCTCCGCTGCGGGAGGCCCGAGTCACGGCGGGACAAAGCGGAACCGGCAGCGGCACTGCCCGGAGCTGCACTGCGGCCCTCCCGGAGGCGCTTCTCCGCACCTGCGGCCACCGCGTGCGTCGGCGCCCGGTGTGAGCTCAGCAACCCGCGGGCACTTCGGGCACCGCGCGTTAACGCGGGGCCGAGCGCGGCCCGAACGGGGCCCAAGCCACCCCCGCACGGCGGGCACAGGCGCGGGGCCCGTCTCGTCCCGCCGCGGCTCCGCTCACCTGCCAGCCGCAGAGCAGACATCCGCTGGAACTCGGGCTCCTGGAGCCACTTCCACATCCTGCGGAAGGTCTCCCGGCCGGACTTGAGCTTGCTCCAGGGCTTGGGGTTCCTCAGCAGGTCCGAGAGGGTCCCCTGGGAGCGGCACAGCACCCGCTGGGCAAAGATGGCCTGGGGGATGCTGTATCGCTTGAGCTCGGTGGTGATCCTCTGAGCGACTTCTTTGGTATTGATTTCTTCCATTTGCCCTGAATTGCTCCCGCCGCCCGCCTGAGAGCCCGCCACCGCAGGGTTCTGCTCCCGGCCGGGGCCCAGCAGCTGCCCATGGCCCTGCGCGCCCAGGTGGCCGTGCGGGGGGTGCGGGATGCCGCCCAGGGGCACCATGCCGGCGGGCGGGGCGCTCAGGTGCTGCTCGCCGTGCCGGCCCAGCATGGCGGGATGCGGCGCCTCGAAGCCGGTGGGCGTCAGCATCTTGTCGGCGGGCATGGCGGCGCCGGGGTGCGCGTAGTGCGGCAGCGCCTGCTGCGAGCCGTGCACCGAGCCCAGCCCCGAGCCCGACAGCGGCGACAGGCTCTGCCCCATGCCGGCCACGTCCTTGTGGTACGGCGCGTAGAGGTTGTTCATGGGCGCCAGGCCCCGCTCGTCCCGCATGAGCGTGAAGCTGCCGCTGACGTTGCCCGGGAGGCGCTGGTGCGGATGGTGGTGATGGTGGTGGTGGTGGTGCGGAAACTTGTCCGACACCGTGGAGATGGGCGGCAGCGGCTGCAGCGGAGTCAGCGTGGTGTAGGTGCCGCTCATGCCCATGCCGGGGGGCGTCTCGCAGCCCATGCTCATGGCGGGATGCAGCGGCCCCCCCAGCCCGTGCTCGGCGGCGCGGTGGTGGTGGTGGAAGTCGCCGCCGTCCAGCAGCGCCATGCTCGCGGGCCGCGCGGGGCCGCCCAGGTGCCCGCGGGGCGGCACGGCGGCGGCGCGGGGGTGCGCGGGGCCGCCCAGCAGCTCGGCGCCCGGCTCATGGCTCACCGCGTGCAGGTCGCCCATGCTCTCCATCGCCAGCTGCGCGTTCATCGCGGGCCGCGCACATCCGTGTGGTGCGGCGGGCGCGGGCCGGCTCCTCCCGCGGGACGCGGCGGCTCTGGAGGGGTCTCGGTGCCGTCGCCGCTGGGTTGGTGGCGCTTGGGTTTGATTTTTTTTTTTTTTTGGTGGTTAACTGAGTTTTTCTTATTTTTTGCGGGACGACGCCGGCTCGGTCCTAGGGCCCCCGCTCCCTCAGGCCAGGCTCCGCAGCCGCGGCGGCCGTCCGCCCGCGCCCCTCGCCATCTCTAGCCATGGCTCTCTCTGCGCTCCGCCGTTTGGCCGCCGCTCCGCTGCTGCAGCGCCGCGGCGCTCCGCGCGGCGCATGCGCGCCCCGCCCCACCCCGCCCCGCGCCCGCCCGCGCCCCGCCTCCGCGCGCCCCGCCCCGTGACGTCACCACTCCTATTAAGGGGGCCAGCCCCGCGCGCAGCGCTCACAGCCGCGGTACCGCGCGGCCCCCCGGAGCCTCGCGGTGGCCGCCCGGGCGGGGTTTCCCGCTTCCCCCCGGATCCCGCCCCGTGAGCCGTGTCCCCACTCTGCAGCAGCCCACCCACCCCACCTCCCTGTGGTGACCGCCCCCCTCCCCCAGGCGCTGCGGGGCCGTGCCCGTGCCCGGAGAGCAGCTGCCCCAGCGCGGCCGCTAGGTCCTTTTTTCCCCCCGAAATAAAGAATAGAGGGAGGAGGAGAGAGAGAAAAGCGGCCCCCCCGCCGGCCCCTCGTAAGCGGAGGTGCCTTTATCCCGGCAGAACGGGCAGATGTGCCCATTGTCCGCCCATTAACAATAACGGACCCCGCCGGCGGCGCGGGGCGGGCGCGCTGCGGGAGAGCCGCGGGGCCGCGGCCGGGAGGGTCGGGGCAGAGCCGGCGCGTGGGGACGGGCTCAGCACTCCGGCACGGGGCAGCCCTGAGAGGAGGCGCGGGGCTCTGCCTCCACGAGCAGCCCCGGCCGCGCTGCGGGGCGCTGTCAGCGCGGTGCGTGGCACGGGGAACCCTGGGCCGCTCCTGCGTCGCCCCGTCACGGAGCACTGGGCCGAGGCACGGCGCAGAGCGGAGCCCGACGGGGCGCTTCGGCGCATCCCGCGCTCGGGCCCGGCCCCTCGTCGCGCTGCGGCGTTAGCGGGGCACTGACCTCGTGCCCCAGGCGGGTGCGGGGACTTCGAGTTCGCTGCCGCTGCGTGCCCAGAGCTGCATACGCGGCCCTCCAAGGTGACGCCTTTGGGTCTTTATCCCTAAAAAAACACGATTCCCTGAAATGAAAACCCCACGCACCTCCGCGTGCGTTTACGGCAGAACTCAGAGTCGCTGAATCGCGCCTCCGAGGGACGGCCGCTGCCCACCGCCGGCTGTTTCCTGAAGCCCTTCCGCTGTCCCTTCACCGAACTCCGCGCAGCGCAGCGCCTTCTCAACGCCCGAATCTGCGCGGCCCGAACGGCGCTGCCCCATTCCTTATAGAACGGGAAAGGAGCACCCAAAGCTGCTCGTGGCCTCGGGCAAAAAAATAAAATTAAATCATCGAAGCAATTCTAGAGCGAGACGAGCGGCTGCGGTCGCTCTTCGGGCCAACGCGAGGAATTCCGGGTCTGATGGGGACGCTCAGCTTCTCGATAACCGTATCTGCGTACAATTTAAATATTTAAATTTAAATTAATCAAAAGTTCCTCTGTACAACACTGGGCGAGCAGCTGCCAACGCGAACTCGGCCACGCGGAAGTCACCTGCTCGAGTTTGGGGAAAATCATAGCATCCGATTTTTCTTCGAGAAAGGAACGCGGTCCCCGCACATCCCACGTCGGGACCGCGGCCCGGGGCGGCTCGGGGCTCGGGGAGTAACGGCCGCGGGTCACGGGCCCTGCACCCCGCCCGTCCGCCGCTTTTCCGTAACAATTTTTTTCCGTTGCTCCCGGGGAGATCTTGGCAACGGTACGCTCCCGGTGCGGGGAGGTTGTGGCTCTTCGACGACTCCCTTCTGGGCGCCCCGGAACGGTCCGGGGACCGCATCCCGCACGTAGTCCGCACTGCCCGCACCCTGCGGAGCCGTCGGGGTGGCCCAGTACCGGCCCCCCCGGGCGCAGAGCCTCCCGCACTGCCGGCGGAGGGGGAGTGCCGGGGACGCATCATTTCGGTGTTTTAATCAATTACCGCTTTGCAGTCAAGTACCATATATTTAACAGAATAATCGTTACCGCCCTTAAGTCTTTATTTGATCAGCAGATACTCAGCGCGGACTTAAAACGCAACTTCGGTTGTTTGAATTGCGCAGCGTGTTGTGCTTTTTAAATCCGTGCGACCACAGACGGAACGGCCGCCGGCTCCCGCTGACAGCAACACAAGCGGGCACCGGGCCCTGCGACGGCGCAGCCCCGACGGGGCGGCCGGGCTTGGGACAACTGGGGGTGTCCGGCGGCGGGGCCGCGGCTGTGCGGCTGTCTTTTTTTTTTCATTCTTTTCCATCTTTTCTCCCGTTTCATTTTCTTTTCCTTTTTCTCTTCTCTTTTTTTTTTTTTTTCCTTCCTCTTCTTTTTTACTTTTTCCCTCTTTACTTTTCCTTCCCCCTCCTTTTTCTTCTTTTTTTTTCCTCTTATTCCTTCCTTTTCTTTTTCTTTCTTTTTTCCGCCTACTTTCTCTTTTCTTCTCTCTCTTTTTTTCTTTTTTTCTTTCCACTCTTTTCCTTCCCCCCTCCTCCTTTCCTTTTACCGTGTGCCGCCGCCCCGCACGCGCCGCCACCTCGGCGCAAATCTCCCGTCGTCCCCCCCCCGCGCGGTGACAGCTTGCGGCGGCCGCGACACCCGGGTCCCCCCGCACGGGGACGGTGTCAAAGGTGACGCTCGGAGGCTCCCGAAGCCAACAGCTGCCAGGGGGGGATTAACTTTTCCAGACTTTCCCCTGTTGAGCTTCTTGGAAACTTGCTCGGCGACAAAAACATATACATCTGTCGCGGGGCAGGCAGAGAAAAGAGGGCTTTAGCGGCTGGGGCACGCGGGGGGGCGGCATTAAGGGGGCCGCAGGGTTGGGGGGATGGCCGCCGTGCCCTCAGGAGAGAGCAGGGCCGGGCCGTGAATCCGGGCCCCCGCATCTCTGGGCCGCAGCCACGCACTCGGCCCCGACGGGGAGAACGGCGCTCGGCGGTCCGGCCTGGCCCACGGTGCTGCCCGAGGTCCACCCGGGCACAGGGTAGGGCTCACCCCCCAGACCCCTCACCACGTGCCAGGCTGCCCCCGCTCGCTGCCGTCGAGCCGAGGAAGGCCGCTCCCGCTGCCGGGCGCCCCGTGCACCGAACGGAGAGTTCTGGGAGAGGGGCTGCCCCGGGCTGGGTGTGAGCTTCGGCTGGGTGTGAGCCCCCACGGCTGGGTGTGAGCCCCCACGGCTGGGTGTGAGCCCCGGGTCCGGAGACCCGCAGAGGGCGAGGGGGGGCACCGGGAGGGGCTGCGGAAGCTGCCCGGCCCCACCGCCCCGAGCCGGCTCCGCGCCGCGCCCCGCGCCGACCGCAGTGCTGGTAATGAAGGGACTTAGAGAAGCTTTGCAAAACACCGTAAATAATTTAGCGGCGTATTTCAGGAAAAAAAAAAAAAAAAAAAAAAAAAAAAAAAAACCAGCTTTCTTAAATCATCTCCTCAATATAACTTGCAGCCTTACAGTATGGCCCTGGTAAGTCTGAATTTTTAAAGTAGCAATATTCAAAGAGACAGAGATGTCTGTATTAATTATTTATCCGCCGGTGCCTTCCTTCGTTTCTAACTTATTATTAATTAGGCGCCTCCAGTCTTTCGCAGAGAGCTCCGCAGAGCCAGTTGCAGCTTTAAATATGAATTAAAAGCAAATCCGAGCTACTGTAATGCGAAAATTATTCCGTGTCTTCCATGGCAGAGATGAATAGCGGCGCGGATCAATACTGTGAAGCTATGCTCCCAACGACAGCGTTATTGATAGCTGATATTAATGATGTTAATGATGGAAAAAGGAAAACAAGAGCCCGACAGACTTATAAACTTTTTATCTGCCGAAACCCCGCAGTCGGGCGGACGCGAGCGTGAGTTAAGGGGGCCGCAGCTAATAAGGACGTTATTTACGAAACCGGATAAACGAGCGCTGCCAGCGTGCCGCTTTTAACTCCGCGCTCCCGGCCGCCCAGAGGCACGCGCGGACCCTCGCAGGGGCCCCGACGGCCGCCGCTCCGCAACCCCCTGCAGCCCCTCTCTCTCCCGCGGAGTCCGGCCCGGGCAGAGCCGAGGGGTGGCCGGGAGCGGCCCGAGCCCTCACTCCGCAGCGCGACTCCGCCGGACCGCGAACACGCGGGGCCGCCCGCCCCGTCCCGTTTCGTCCCGTCCCTCCCCACTCGTGCTTCGGGCTGCGGTTGTCCCGGTTCTGCCCCGCGGCTCTGCTCTCCTCCCGCGGAGCCTTGAGCCGGGCCCGGGCCGGACTGCGTCCATCTGCCCGCGGAGCAGTGCGCGTTGGAACACACGAGCGTACCCCGGCTGCGCTACGACGGGGATCAACGGCGCTCGTGCGAGCGCTGTTACTCAGGTTTATTATTCAGAGACGGACGCTCCCGGCCCCGCTCGCCCAGGGCCGATCCCCCCCGCTCTGAGCCAGGGCCCGGAGCCGGAGCCCTGCAAGGGGAGGAGGGGGCTGCGGTGAGCGGCTGGGGGGGCTGCAGGAGAAGCACCTCGGCCCGGCGGCTGCGAACAGCGCGGTGCTGCCCGGCCGGAGCTGCTGCAGGCGGGGGCGGAGGTGCAGCCGCAATGCGCGGAGAGACCTCGTAGGTAGAACTAATTATCGCTCTAAAAATCTGCCGGCTGTAAGCACTTTTCTTTTCTTTCTTTTCTTTCTTTTCTTTCTTTCTTTCTTATCTTTTCTTTCTTATCTTTTCTTTCTTTCTTTCTTTCTTTCTTTCTTTCTTTCTTTCTTTCTTTCTTTCTTTCTTTCTTTCTTTCTTTCTTTCTTTCTTTCTTTCTTTCTTTCTTTCTTTCTTTCCTTCTTTCCTTCTTTCCTTCTTTCCTTCTTTCCTTCTTTCCTTCTTTCCTTCTTTCCTTCTTTCCTTCTTTCCTTCTATCCTTCTTTCTTAATTTGAAAATATATTTGTAATTACAATTTTTAAAACCAGCTTCCTCCGGGAGAAAGTCGCACTTGTTTCCAAAACCAATTCACAGCAGATAGTGCGGATATCACTTAATTCCTACAGAAATCAATGTGAAAATTAGATTTATTGGCTCCTTACATTGTTAAAAATGACAGAGTGCTGCCTTTTATTTTCATAAAAACACAGAAGACGAAAATCATTTAATAAAGAATCTGCCCGGTTTAATTTCGCCGTCGGCCTTCAGCACCGAACCTAACCGCTCGGCCGCCCCTCCCGGCGTCCCCTCCGCGAGGGCAGAGTCACGGCTCCCAGCGAGAGGTGCGGGGCTTCGGAGGGGAACCCCGCCGTCAGCCGGGAGGTGACACGGACACGGAACGGGCCCGCCGCTCCCCATCGCCTGGAACCCTCGAATTGTGCAGCGGCCTCATTAATTCGAACTGCTCGTTTGTTGCTACTTGGTTCTCTCTATTTTTTTTTTTTTTTCCTTTCCTTTTTCTTTTTCTTTTTCTCTTTAATTAAATGAAATATTTTAGCTGTTACCATTATTATTCCTATTATTGTTATTTCGGGGTCAATTTAACGTACTGAAACGAAATAAAATGAAAACTGAAAGAGAGAAAGAGAAGCGAGGGGAGCCCGGCTCTGTAAGGCACTCGAAGCAGCCGGCCCCAGGCTCGCGGTGGCCCAAGCGGTGTGGGGCCGGCGGCTTCGTCCCCGCTCCTCTCTGAGTTTCGCTGCGAGGGAACGAACGCAGCAGCCGCAGCCCGGCCCCACAGGCTCCGCTCCCGCACCCGTGTGCGCCCCGTCGGGCCCCGTCGGTTGGGACGGCCCCGGCCCTGGACGAGCTGCCCCCGTAGCCCTGCCCCGTGCCGCCGGGATTTGGGATCCGCGCCCCGACCGGGAGGGAGAGCGTCGATATAATTGTGCGTATCAAATGAGCAATCATTTGTTGTGGTTACACGTTGGGTAATGAAAGATGTTAGCAGGATCAATAAAAATGAAAACACTTTTACTTACATCTTGAATTACTGTTTTAAGGGGTGAGCTGTGGTGATGCAACAAACCAGAGAAAGATCTACAACCAGCGAACGGCTTCAAATGAAACCAAAATGAACGCGCGGCGCCGTGCTCGCCCCATCCCTGCCCCGGGGCTCCGCGCACACGTGGGGCCGAGAGCGGCCGGGAGGGAGAGAGGAGGCTGGGATCGGGTGGGGTGGGGTGGGGATGGCATGAGGATGGGATGAAGCTGGGGATAAGGATGGGGTTGGGTTGGAGCTGGGCCGCGCAGCGCGGAGCGGACCGACCGCTGGGGCTGTAGGTGCCGGAGAGCAGAGCTCTGCCCTTCGGGTGTCCTGAGGTCACCGAGCGGGTCGTAGCTCAGGGCAAGTGGGAATTTCAGGGAGACGGAGGGCCAGGCGGCTCCTCAGAGCCCTGAACGCTTCTTCTCGGCCGCCGCTAAATAATACGGTCTCTGCGGACCGGCATCGTTCGTTCTCCGGGCGGCGGCCCTGCGGGCACAGCTCACGCAACGGTGCCACCACTCGCTGCACCGCGCGGACCTGCGGAGGAACCGCCCGCGATCGATCGGGGGGGGACCCGCGATATGCGCGTTACCGCCGTTTGCCCGACCTAAAACAAAAGCGTGCCCGTGTTGCACGAAAACCGTCGGCATCGATTTCGGGGCCACCCGCACGGAATTCAGAGAGGAGCGGCCCGAGCCGCGGCCGCGGGCAGACCTCCGGGTCTCGGCGGGATCCCCGCTCCGCGGCCGCAGCTCCGCGGGAGGCGGCGGGGCCGAGGGCCGGTCCGGCAGCGGGGACCCCCGGGCCGCGCAGCGCGGAGCCGCCGGGCGGGGCCCCTCGGCGCGCAGTTCGCTCCGCGGGCGCGGAGAGGCCGCAGTGCCGCACGGGGCCCTCCGTAGCCGCTCCCCCCGGGGCCGCCGCCGCCCCTCCGCCCCTCCGCCCTCCGTTGCGCGCCCGCGGCCCCTGCGCGCCCCGCCCCGCCCCGCCCCGGCCCCGTGGCCCGGGGCACGCTTACCCCGCGTCCGCCGCACGCCGCCGGGACGGGCATCCGCTGCGGGCGCCTCCTGGCCTGGCCCCCTAGGAGGAGAGAATCAAAATCAAACTCTATCTGCATAATTGCAAAGGAGAACGAAAAGAAGAAAAAGAAGAAGAAAAAAAGGCGAGCGCCGTGGCCGCCGCGCCAGTCCTGTTCAAAAATAAAGCACCGAACCCCCGCAAGGTGTAGGAGACATCTTTTATTGGACCAACTTAATGCAAGAATTTACAGCCAGAATTACACGTTCCTCATCAGCCTTGGGCTGCGTGTTCCCGGCTCCGCAGGAGCTGCTTTTGGCGGAGGCGGCAATGGGAGAGGACAGAGCCTCTCATCCCCAAAGAGCCTCAGTTGGGCAAAAGCAAAAACAGGAAAAAAAAAACCATCAAAAAAAAAAAAACCAGCCAAAAATCTCCACAGTGCCCCATTCTGCTCCATCCTTAAGTCCAGTGCGGGGTCAGTGCTCTCCCTTCCATCCCCGGCCATAAACAAACAGCTTCCAGCTGCATCTCCTAACGGGTAAAAGGAGCAAAAAGAGAAATCATAATCAAGGGCTTTTTTCTTCTCCTTCTGCGCGTTGGACAGCGCATTTTGGTCAGTGTAGCCCTGCATTTAGGGATGCTACTTGCATTTGAATAGCTGCTGCCTGGTTATGGATCGGGAGGCTACAGAGGAATCAGTATGCAAATTGTTTCGGTTACAATCGAAGGGTTCGATCTGGAGAAGGTGCCTGAGCGGAAGTCGCTGTCAGGCAGCGCCGCATTAGGCTGCCATCGCTGGGCCTGCTCTCCCCTTCCCTCGCCCTTTTTTATGCTTGTGTACAGGTTTCTGCGGCGGTAATTAACACACACACACAAATCAGGGGCTGCTGCACGGCACGTCGGTGCCTTTTGCTGGCTGCGGGCTGGGAAGCGAAGGGGGAGCGCAGGGATATATCGCCGTGCTGCCGGGTTGTTATTATGCAGCAAGGGTGAGGCGATCAGCGAAATAAAACATTTATAAATGGTTCCGTGCTTACAGTAGGAGAGGTGGGCTGTGGGGGGGGGGTTGTGTGGGTGCTGATCACACGGCACAGGCTGCCAATCGATAACCCCTTCCTTGTAATCCCGGTAATTGTGGGAATCACGGCTCGCTGTTAAAGGGACAGCGGGCTGCAGCGGGGTGTGGAGCGGCACCACGGGCCACGGCTTTGTCTGCATGGAAGCGGGCAGGAGGCTGAGGCAGGGCCCTGCCCTACCATGGGGTGCCCCTCTGAGGCTGCACCACTGCCCTCCTGTCACCTCACGTCCCCAACCCTGTGCATAAATGCCCTCCCTTCGCATTCTCCTTCGGAGCAGAGCACGATGCTGCTGCCCCTGCCCAGGTGGCACATGGGGCCTAGAGGCTCAGCAGGCCTCTTGCCCCAGCCAGCTCCTTGCCTCCCCTACCTGCTCTGCCAGCCCGGACAGGACGCTTTGGCAGCCCTGCGCCGTGATTTCCGTGGTGTTTTGCTGCATGGCAGAGATGGGCAGGGCCGTCGGGCTCTCGGCCTGAGCTGCCCCAGGCCCTGTCCCTTAGTGGGCTGCCGAGGCGGCCCTGGGGGCGCGTGGGCAGCAGTGCGGGGGGCGCGGGGCCGGCTCCTGCCCTCTCGCTGCCGCTGACCATCTGTCATTCAATTAGGGCTGGGAGGCAGCTGAGGGGCTGGGGAGCGGGGCTGGGGGTCAGCGACCCCATGCACAACGGCCTGCTGCCTCGCAGACGTGAAGAAGTTCAAATGTTAAACGCTCTCCGGCCCCGGCTCATCCAGGGCAGTCACCTTTGGAGGCGATGGAGGGGTGAAGGGCATCAGTCATTAGCGCTTAGATTTCAGCTCCGAGGCTGACCCTGCCTTCTGTTGGAGGATTTTGGCCTGAAAAGCCTTAACCCTTCCTGGGAAGCCCGCACCCTCACAACACCCCCAGGCGAGCAGCCCCAGGTTGCTCCCACTGCCCGCAGTATCCCTGGGCCTGGGGCGGCCCCTGGGGTGGGGAGGCCCATCTCCATATCTCTACCCCCACATCATCCCCAGCCCTGCTGCAGCGGGCACATCCCAGTGCCGGGGAGACCTGCCCCAGCCCAAGCCCGCTCGCAGCTGTGGTCCTGTGGGGCTCTGTGCCACCCTCCCCTGCCACTGCTGGAGCAGAGCAAATTGATTAATTGAGCTTTCACTATGCTAATTTGGACACTATAAATATTTAACTACCTGCCCTAGCAGCCAGCCAGAGAGGGCTCCTCTCTGCTTTACGTGCCACTTAATCTAAAGTAAATGTTTGCCCCAGAAGTGGCCGGGGCAATCTTAGCATCCCCTTCTTTGCCTTGTCCTCTCCCAGGGGAGCCCCGGGGGGTCCAGAAGAGGGGGGTCATTGCATCAGACTACTTCCTGAGAGCCTCCCTGATGCTTCCTCGCCTTCACTGTGCAGAGAGGCCAAATGGAGGCAGAGATGTGGTGCATCCCAGAGGACACAAACACACTATGCTCCAAGCCTCCAGGCTGCTTGGCTGCCAGTGACAATTCTCACCTCTGTTTGGTAAGGGAGAGGTTCCTGACTTGGGGTTCAGGCCAGGAGGAAGAAGTATTCTGCTCCTTTCCAGGGGAATTGGCTCTTGCCTTCCTTCACACTGCAGAGCTATGGGGAGCTGTGAGCTGGCCGGAGGTGCCATGCTCCTGTGACAGTGCCAGCAGCCAACCCCACAGCTGCTCTACTCTGAGTGAGCCTGCAATGAGTGACATCAGGGCTGCACATAGTGAGAGAACCCCATGGCCTTTGTTTTGGGGACAGATGGCACAGCTCTCACTCGGCAGCACCTGATACACCCTGTTGTTTGATTTCCTTGCTGTCCTCTGCTGAAGAGGAGGGGTTTTCTCCATCAGTGTGGTAGCACACCACAGGTATTTGCTTGCAATTGTGGAGCAGCTATCGGATTGTGTTGCCATAACAGGTTTACAAGCTATTCAACTTAGAAGGCAGCATAAATGTTAATAATAAATAAAATAATAAAATCATTAAATTACTGATAAAATGTTACTTGTACAGTAACATTTGGGTTTCAACCAGTTCAGGAGGAGTCAGCCTGGCAGTTTTATAGTATTGGTATGACATCTGTGCCACTCACGTTGGGAAGTAGGCACTGGGAAGCTGCCTTTCTATTCTGAGCTCTGGTAATTTGCTAATGAGAAGCTTGTGGTGCCTGCTATGTAGTCTTTCTCTCCTTGCCCTGAGGAGAAGGGCCCTGGAGCTTGGGTGGCTGTGTGTGCTGTGGCAATAACTTTGAGCCCTACTACCTGAGCATAGCACAAGCTTGACGCTGATCCCTATGTCAAAAAACACATGGATGCAAGATGATGTTGCCCACTGGAAGGCCAGCTGCCCTCCTGTAGCCATTCCATATATGTGGAAGCACTGGCGCATGCTGTGCTCATTCCTCCTTTGCCCAGCGGGGAAGAGGCAGGCTGGAGAGGCTGCAGGGAAGGGAGGAGCCAGCAGAAGGGACTGAGTACTACAGAGGAGGTGTGTGGCAGCAGTTACTTTGCTATAGGGTCAGATATTGGATTATCAACAAAAGTTAATCTCAGTCACATGACAGATCTTACATTTGCTGTCATAAAATCTATCATTATTCAATAGGCATGGAAATCAAATACTTCTGTGGACTATGAAGCAGGAATCTGTTAAAAAAATTCTGTTTGCTGTGACAGACAAAGTATTGATCCTCAGTTTTGAGGCCTCACAGACAATTCAGAGATGTTTGTGAGCACAAGCAAGCTTGGCTGTGCTCACTGCCCAAAACCAGGCCTCACTGAGTGGTTGCATACATCACTTCCCAGGCAGGCAGCTTGTCTTTGCTTTGCTTTAAATACAGCAGCTTTGTTTAAGACAAATGATAAGGAAACTACATAATGTTGGTCTGCCTGTGGTGACACTGCAGCGATGCCCACAGAGCGCAGTGACGAAGCCCTCCTTGTGCCACGGTGACGTGGTGTGAGCCGTTGGGAAGAGCTCCGCAAGGGAGGGCCTACTGGCTGCAGGTGCGCTGTGAATGGCTCCAGCTGCCCTGGAGGAGGTGTGCAGCCATTTCAGGTGGACTGCAGTACAGCACTTACAGACTGATCTGTCCCAGTCCCCTTCCAGGATGCTTGGAGGCAACCCAGGAGTTGCTGTGGCCCTGCAGTGCCCACACTGAGCTCTGGCACCGGGCGCTGGTGCCCTCCAGCTTTGCTATTAATGTGGTCTCCAATCCGTGCATATTTTAAAGTGTGGGGATCCCATAAATCCTTCCACATCTGGGACCGCTTGCAATGATCAGTGTCAGGAGTTTACAGAGGAGCTTGCTTAAGATCTAGCGCCCAGAATTGATAGCAGCTGCAATTCCAGGGAGGAGGATAAGCCGAATCCTGATTCGATTCTCAGGTGTTTTCAATTGTATTGCCAGCAAAAAATTATTGTTGTTAAGTGATTCTTCTAGTCTGCTTGTGCCTTTTGAAGTTGCCTTTATTTCTTTGAGCTCAGATTCCTTGAGATTCTATTGCTGTTCCGTCCCCAAGCCCGCATGTATCTAATAAAGCTGACAGCTTCCCAGCAGATGTCTCCATTTTCTCCATTTTCTCCATTATTGAGAAGTCGGACTTCACTGGAGAGCATCTTAGTGTGTGGGGCCAACACAGCTCTACAGAATGCTGCCAGAGGCCAAACTAATCTCTGGTGTGGAGGAGCAAGTGGGCATTGCCTACTGCAACAGGGGTTGGAATGCCCTGCAGACCACTTGTCCTTCATTTTCTCTTCTCCCACTTGCCCTCTGGCAGTGCCCCGGACAACACTGGCTCCCATCAGACTACAAGTGCAGGGCTGCCGCTTCAGGAGGCCTCAGCCATCCCACCTCACTGTGAGCACTGCCCAGCACCACCATCTCTGTTCCTCATTTGGGTCTGTGCTGGGGCAGCAGGGAGCACCACAGAGTGGAGCCTTGAGGGCTGGGCTCCACAGCACCATGTGCGTTGTCCCAGGCCACAGGACATGTCCCCTGCTCGCTGCCGAGCCATCAGTGGCCCCTGTCCTAGTTCCCTTGACTGCCCTGGTTTGCACTGAAGTGCCCACATCTGAATGCCTTGTGAGTGGAAGAAAAGAACATGGAGGTGATGGGCAGCATCTGTAATAGGAAATTGCTGTCTGCAGATGTGTGTGAAGGAAAGCCTGTGTCAGACAACGGTATCAAGGGATAAATTCCACAAGTGAGTGAATCCATCTGAGTGTAAGACACAGGTTGTTTGTTTCCCAGGAACAAGCTGAACAGCTCCAACGCCATCACTCTACGAATGACATGGTTTCCTTAGTGCTGCCCATGCTTACTCAGTAAGAGAGAAGGCAACAGGCAGATAAACAGATGTTTGGCTCCTCTTGGACCAGGTTTTGAACCTTTAGCACTTTTGCAATTAGGTGGAGCTACGCTGGGAGTTTTGCTTGAATAAGGAATAGCAGAGATCTCGGTGTTCTTCAGGAGCAATGTGAGAAGTGTGTCCAAGTGGGAACACCTCCTGGAAAATGCGACATTCCCCCCTGCCTTGCCTTGCAGGATGATGAGGGCCAGTGGGAGATGCTGCAGCTCCTTTGGAGCAAAGTAGTTCCTGTGAGTACTGCAGAAAGTAGCTCGCCACCTTCTCCAAGCATAGAAATTCCTCCTGCCTCTGCTTTGAAGAAAGGGAAATCTGACCGCTCCTTCTAATCTTCCCCCATACACCTGGTGTTGCAGGGACCAGTGACAACCTGGCCCTGATAAAGACTTCAAGACTGGACCTATTATCTATATCCTAGAAACACTCCAATCATGTGGGAATAGTTAAAGGTAAGAGAATACTTAGCAGGTCATCTGTCTTTCAGCTGCAGGCAACGGGAGGTGGAAGCAGGTCGGCACAGCTGGGTGCTGCCATCCCACCGTCGCCTGCCATGCTGCCAGGCAGAGCCGTGCTGGGCTCAGCACTGCCTGCACCATTCCCTTTCAAGTTCTTTGTGCATGGGGGTTTGTCCTCCAGCTTTGGGAGACCAGGCAAAGCGCTGCAGCTGCTTCCTGAGCAATAGAGACCCAAGATCAGGGCTGGCTGTCCTGCAGGCACGCAGAACAACATGTACTTTCCTCGATACGCTGAGCTGGCTGGCTGCACTGCTGAGCTGAGCTGGGTGTGTGCTGAGGGAGAAAGCCCTGCTCGGCCAAAGGCAGCGAGCTGCACGCTGTGCTCCTGCAGCAAGCTGGGAGGATTGAGTAAGTCCCAGCTTCACCTGCTTCCCATCCCAGGGGCAATCAGCCATCTGCAGCTCTACTGCCTGGGATGCACAGGAAGGGAGAGTTCATTAGCAATTTATACGTTTGGTTTGCCTCCTAAAATGGATCCTTCCAGCAGTAAGGATGTGTCAATTCCCTGTTGAGATGCTCCTGCTCTCACTGCAGTGGCTCCCAGGCAATCACTAGGCTCCAGCTGCAGTTGCCTTGTATGTAAATGCTGTAAGTAAGCCGCAGGGGCAGGGTCATATAAGCATTTTGTTAGGTTCTGCCCCGTCGGCCTTATTTCATGGATTCAGACAGAATATTAATGCGTTTGCATATGTAAATATGTTAAACTGAGCATCAGCTGAGGGAATGCATTAAACCCCATGGTCCTGCCGAGTTGATTTAATCTGACAGCGGCTCCATTAAAAAAATAAAGAGCATCAGTTTTCCCTTTTGACTTGATGTACAGTAATTAGCTTGTTAGAGCAGGAAACACCTCCTTTCATAATTGATTTTGCACCCCTTTTACTTGGGTATCTCTGACAAGCTGTTTCTCGTTCCCCAGGGACGCCATCAGTACTTCCCATGCGTTTGGAATTTCATGAATGTGAATAATGAATATGATTTATGCCTCCCACGCTCCCACGCAGGGGTAATGCATGTGGCCAATTTGCAGGCCAGGCCTCGCACCGTACAGCTGGGTGTGGAGGTGTGAGCGCGCTGCTGTGCCGTGCCCAGAATTGAGGCCCGCTTCACGACGATGCTCCGGCTGTAGCAGGGAGTGGGTTGCGCTGCGTGTTTGTCCACCAAGGAGGAAAAAAAGGAGGGAGGTTTTCTGAATGGCCCTGTGTGTCTACGCTCGCATGCCAAATCCATTGCTTATTACAGCTGGCACAGTGCCTTAGTGGGCTAATGTGTTAATAATGTGTAATGTTTCTCTTAGGCAATGACACTGCTCTTCATTAGTGCTCTCCAGCCCTGTCGCTGTTGCTTAGCTCCACATTTTGTTTCTGAAGTCTGAGTGAGGGTATTTGAAATCAGGATTTCAGATCTGCTAATACATGTCACACACTCTTTAAAAATGGATTTTAAAAGGGCCTCAATAATTTTATGGCTACTAATAACATTTGTAGCTATGTGAGCTAAGCTAATGATAAGAGTAATCAAATTTCATGTTTCACGGCATAAAACGAGCAACTGCAGGGGTCAGGGAGGCTGCCTGCCTGCCTGCCCTCCTCCCCCAGGAGCCGCCTTCCCAGTGTCACAGCAGCTGAGTGGGGCTGGTGTGTGTGGCCACACAGTGCTGTGGGACAGATTGGGGTCTCATGCAAACCCAGGGCCTTATTTATACATGTGGAAATTCCTGCTTTGGTTGTCACATGGAGTGGAACGATATGCTTACTTCACCCTGATCATCCCCAGCCCTGGCACTGGGTACATGGGATGCACTTGTCCCATATTTTAGGGCTGTTTCCTTGGACACAAAAGCCCCATATTTCTGGCATGACCCCATACCTTCTGTGTGAACTGCTTTATCATAGAATCATAGATTCATTCGACTCGGAGGGGGCCTTTAAAGGCCATCCAGCCCAACTCCTCTGCACTGAACAGGGACCCCTACAGCTCCATCAGATGCTCAGAGTCCCTCTAGAGCCTGACCCTGGGTGTCTCCAGGGATGGGGCACCACCATCTCTCTGAGCAACCTGTGCCAGTGCCTTACTGCCCTTACTGTAAAAGCTTCTTCCTTATACCCAGTCTACATCTTCCCTTCAGGATTTCCATCAGTGCTGTGCCTGCAGCAGCAGCCAGGCAAAGCAACAACAGCTGAACTCAGGGCTCCTTCTACTCGGGCTTCTCTCAGGGCTGCGCTTTGCCATACAGTGCCTCCAGCATTTTCTGGCACCTGTATTTTTAGTGCAATATATTTTGCAAAGCCTTTTAGTGCACTGCACCAGCGATGTACTGATGAGTCTAAAAGGATTCACTTAACACAATGGCTAATAAGCTAGACAGGAGATGCCCTGAGTAAAAACCCAGCAGCGTCCATTGATAAACTCAGTATTTTTTAAAGAGGGAAATAGCCATGCTTTGTTTAAAGGATTCTTCTCTAGAAAAGACCTAATTTTCTGAAACCCACACAGTGCCTGGAGCCCCATGTTGCTGCTCTTCCCCTCACTGCTGGGCTGTGGGGGATGTGTGCTGATGGGTGAGGAGCTGTGCCCATCCGGGGGCATCAGGGATCCTAGCAGGAAGGCTGAGCTAAACCCCCCTTAATTGAGGCCTTCAGAGCAGTAAGTAGAACACTGCACCACCCTGTGTAGGGGATTTGGTGTATCTCTACCATCAAGGCTACATTTGTCTGTAGGATTAATCACTTTTTGATCCAGAGGGTTTAAGACAGACAGCTTACTAGCAGTGTGCCGCCCAGCTCTCCCAGGCTGGCAATTAGCTGCCTTTGCTCGTATTGTCCTGTTTACTGTGCCCTTCTCCATCCCTTTTTCCTCTTTCTGAGCAACATGTTAATACACTAAGTCATTTTTAATCAATTTTAACTGTGCTTTTAGGAGACTTTTAGCAGAGGATTTTTAGGAAAAGCTTTATATTGAACACGGAAAATGAATGGGCAGAGCAGGTCTGTAGATGATGCTTTAAAGAATTCTGTCGAGAAACTCAAGGAGGTCATTTTGCTCTATTTTAGTGTTTTATCTCTGGACTTGCTGAGGTTCTCCTGCTTGCCAGCAGGCCCTCAGCACCCTGATTGATGCCCACTGCCACTTAATTGCAACACAAATTAGCTTCTTTGGGGCAATATTAAAATATTGCAAGCAGGAGAGCTGTCCTGTCCCTTTGGAGGCCAAGAACAGCTGCTGGCAGGCTGCCCCTCCTGCCTCACACAGTCTGGGGAGCAGAAACTCATGCCGTGCCCCCCAGGCAGCGTTTGCTCCATCACCGCAGGCTGGTGCAGAAGGACTGTGTCTCTGCCCCACTTTTCCTGTGTGTGGTCTGAACACAGGGGACAGGCAGGGAGCTGGCCTTGGGGCCTCCAAATGCTGATCACGGCAGTGGCTGGGGGCTGTCCCTGTGCTGTGACGCGTGGGATCACACACCTGTAGGGCCCGGAGCCGCTGGCATCAAACACTGCTTGGCAGAGCCCCGCAGCACCTGGCCGCCTGCCTGTGGTCTGAAACTGCCCAAAGGCACCCGGCTGTTGCCTCGGGGCTCGACTTTCCTGCATGTTTCCAGGCATGAATGTATCCTGGGTGATCTTGGTGGCCAAGCACACTCACTGCTCTGCTCAGTGACTTGTGGTCACGCTGCTGACCGCCTCCGTGAAGCACTTTGCTGCACCCCGAGGATGAGCATACCTGGAGGCTGAGCGCTGCTGTGCAGAGCAGCAGTTGGCTGCTGTAGCTATGGTGAGCAGAGCCAAAGCTTGTTGAAATGGGTGGGAGTGCTGAATTGACTACAGCCGGTTTTGGATCGGATGCTAACAACTATGAAATCCTTTTTGCCATTGGGCACCCCTGGAGTGGACTTACAGGCACACTCTGAGCTGGAAGCAGTGTGGGCCACTCTTCCCTGCTGTGGGCAGTCCGTCTTCTTTTTTTCTTGGCTCTTTTAATAAATGTAACCTTTTCTCCTACGGCTTAGGCATTGTGTTGAACCGTGCCGACAAATGTTCTCAGGTTTTTAAAATATTTGCTATTAAAGAGATCAGGCCAGATGTGTTCTGCTGCCTTCATCACTCTAGGTTGTGTACTCTATGTTGAAATGATTATTGTCATCACTCGGTGAAAGGCAGCTGATGAAAGACTCTCTCTCCCTCTGATGAGCTATCCATCTGCCCATGCCTGGTGCAGAGTGCACAGGTTTTGTTTTTGAGTGATATATTGCTGTGTCAAAGTGGCTTATGTGCTGCTTAAACTTGCACTGGTGAATGATAGAGAGTATGTATTAAACAACCTCATTGTGGCTGCAGCTGTATTTCTCACCTCCAGCTCTGGGAGCACAGTGCGGCCCCGTGTGGCCCAACAGCAATCCTTGTGCCAGGGCTGCTGCAGCCCGCCAGGCCTGGGCACGGTGCTGCCAGAGAGATGGTGCTGAGAGGGGAAGCCTTAGGCTGGAAGTAAGTTGGCTCTAGGTATAACTCGTGGAGGAGTGTCTTGGAGCCCAGCTGACTGATGGTCACAGTACTGGTGTTTGGAATTCTCCCAGTTTTCAACCACAGCACAAGCAAGAGACCCAACAGCATCAGATTCAGATGCATTTTCCATGTATGTCTGGTGAGAGTTTGTTCTCCAGTACTCCCACCTCAGCCACTTTCATTCTGCTTTGCTCTTTGTTTTTTCAACCATTTGCAAGCCTCATCAAAAGCAAATAAGGGATAGGGAAAGGGAGGGTTACAATGTTTCTATCTTGGATCCTATTCCCCAAACCATGTCCACAGCGCCCACTGATGAGCAAAACATATTACAAACACTGCTTTGCCTTGAAAATGTTCTGAATGGAAAATGCAATTCCCTGGGTCCTTCCCACTTCTGCAGCCCTACCATATAGCTGTGAATTCCCTTAAGGCTGAGCAGAGCCTCTCATGCCAACAGGACCTTTCCAACCAATGAAGAGTAATTAAAAACCCCACAAGATATTTTCTCTCTGTAGCAACACAATCAAATACTTAACCAAAAATAATGTAATGAAAACCTGGGTCATGGAATGGAGTGCTGCAGCCTGGAAAATCAGTGTTCTGACCTTCTGCATTCCCTCTATTAGCGGAGTGCTGTGCAGTGAGCAAACCCTATTTCTTACAACAAAGAAATTTAGCAATCTGCGAGGCTGTGTCACCTTGCTGGCAGAAACACCGAGCGGCAACAGTGCTGAAAGTCAACACTAATAGCTGACACCAAATTAAACTGCCAGAGTTTGTGTGATGCGGTTCTGTCACCCTCCGACAAGTTTGATGTGAACGCAGAGACTTCTGCTGGAAGCTCCTTGGTGGAGCTCATGATGCATCATCTTTACATATCTGTCCATCTGCATCTGCCAGCAACAAGTGCTGCTCTGGGGCTGTGGCTACAGGTTGCCTCACCTCCACACACAGCACATTGGGTGCCTCAGAGCCTGCAGTGCCTCTGCTCAGGTGTCTGTTTGAGCATATGGTGTAACACAACATCCTCACAAGGTAGTATGCATCAGACCAGATTTATCTGAGGGTGAACTGTATCAGACAGGGTTACCATCATGATGTCCTGCAAGAAGAGCTTATCTCACCTTATCTCCAAATCATCCACTTATACACCATCAGCCCAGAAATACTGTGCAGTGCACTGTTCTCAGCTGGCCCTCTGCACCACCAGAATTATCTCTGTGAAATGATGACAGATTTCCTCCCCTAGAAGACGACTGAGCCCCATGCCAGGTCCGAGCAGAGGAGCATGTCAGACCTGTGCCATATCCTTTCTTGTGCCCTCCCAGCAGGCAGCAGGCACAGACAGTTTCTGAGCTGCGGAGGGGACCATCCCACCTTCCTGTGATCAACTATTTTCTAAGCAATGAACAACATCTACAACAAGGTACATCTGTTGGCATTCGTGGTCAGGTGAGGCTTTAAGTTGGATGAGTTAAAGTGGATCATGAAGCACATCGGCCCATAACACACTGCCCCACTGGGTCCGATCCCAGTGCACCAAATTCTGCCCAGCAGCCAGCTGGGAGCCGTGGGGCTGCGTGCACAGGGGATGAGGGCTCCTCAGCTCTGCCCAGGAAAAATTCAATTACCAAAATAAGTTCCCACATTGTCAGATCCCAGAGCACCCTCTTCTGGCTTCCCCCTGGCTGCGGCCGTCTCTCCCACGAGCCCACCACGGCGGGTGCATGGAGCAGCTCCCGCCAGCTTTGGTGGCTCTGTCTCTGTCTGCGGCCTCATGCTGTGCTTGGGATCCGGCCATTCCTCCTGCCCACACCGAGCCCCTTCACAATTAACCTTTATGTGCAACCTTTTTTCAGCAAAATTCCTTTTCTTATTTTTCAGTGGGTGATCACGGCAAAAAGAAACCTGACTTTGCACATGTTACGTGGCCTCGGCCATGGCTCTCCAGAGGTAGAACCGAGGCTGTTGGTGTGTGCGCACAGAGCAGCAGGATGGCAGCAGCACAGCAGGCAGGGCCCCAAACCAGCCCTGCCCTGGGGTGTCCCCACAGGAGCTCCGGATGGGTCTGGGAGCTGCTCCCCTCTTCTTGGTGCCCTCACAGCAAACCTGGAGCCATAACTCACAGTGTAGGTGGGCAAAACTCCCACTAAGAGCTAATTAACCGCTGAGATTAGTATTTCTGTTTCAGGGTCCACAGATGTCGTTATACCATTATAAAATAAACTCCTGAAAAATAATTCATTTTAAAAATAATACATTGCTTTCCTTTTATCTAGTAGGTTAAAGTACTTTGTTCCTTGGTACCAGCTTTAAATTTTTTATGTCAGGGTGAAAAGCAATTTTTTAATTATAATTTTAATGCATCCGACCATATTTTGTAGTGATACATTTTGAACCCAACTTGTAAAGGTGTCAGAAGGAAATACGGCTATTCCATAGAAGTACCTGAGCCATAAGCACACGGTTGAAATAACATAGTGCTTTTAGAAGTGCCAATTATTTATTTTAACTGTGATATTCCATCTGTCATTAGAGCTGCATGAAATATGTGATGCGTTACCAGGAAGGGCCAAATTCAACTGTTTCAGAGTTGACACAACTGGCACAAAGGTGAGGAACTGGATCACGACTCCTTTTGTAGGTCTGGTGGCAAAGCCAGCCCTAAATTCACTTCAGCCAGCTTCCCTCACTCTCCCCTACAGTGATGGGGCTTGCTGCTCCCCTTCAGACAAACATCTCTTTTCCCATTTATGATGGACCAAAGGTTGAAGATAGCTGCTCCAGCACTTCCATGGTTCCAATGAAATTGTATGCCCTGGAATTGCTGTCAAGTTTAATGTTCTCATTTTATGTAACAAAATAGCAATTGTTCCATCTCTGCGGCTGAATGAATTCACGCTGAAAAAGATTGAAAATTTTAGGTGGAATTTAAGAAACTGCTCAGACCTTCAGCCACTGTGTTACGTTGGATTAAAAGCAGAGATAAGCGGTATTTACTTGGAAAACTGAGCACCAGACATATCTGGAGAATTCTTTCTGAACCTAATACCAATGCATCTGAGAGGGGAAACCATCAGAATATTTACCCTTTTGTGCAGCTTCATCGACCTTTTCTTACAGCCTCTTGTTATCTTTTCCCTTTACAGGTTTTGGTATAGATCCTCGGTTATAAGTCTACAGTTCTCTGACATGTTACTGCTTTGTAGAGAGGAAGGTCTTTCTGTTTTACACCTTTTAAATACAAAACCTCAAAATGATCTCCCCTTCAGTAGTATTTTTACATAAGCTCGGTCCAGCAGACAGACCTCGCCTTGACTTTGATGGGTACAAAAACCGCAGGTGAACTTTAAGGAGAAGACACTATTAAGCATTGAAGGTGACAGTTTGATGTTCACAGCACCTTCAGATCTGATGGGGCTGGGGATAACCTAAATGCCAAGCACATGTCCCTGGAGGCAGTGGCTTGTGAGCAGTTGTCTGGGAGGACCTGGGCAGTGGGAAGCACTGCTCCTTCCTCAAAGAGCACCACAATAAATGGGACAGATAACGGGACAGACATTTTAGTGGGGTCTGTTGTCACAGGACAAGGGGAAATGATTTCAATCTAAACGAGGGGAGATTTAGATGGCAAATAAGGAAAAGGTTTTAGGATAAGGGCAGTGAGGCACTGGCACAGGTTGCCAGAGAGCAGTAGGTGGCCCCATGCTGCTGATGGTTGCTGCCATACTTAAGACACTTTTGAAATTTTCTTATTTGAATCATGACTTGCAACAGCTGTATTAAAATTCTATATTTCACCTTCACTTTCCACACTCAATACTTTTAACAGGTCGAAAGCTATGGAGGGATGATTCCAATTCCTCCTAGTGCAGTCTTTCCCAGCCCTCCCTTTCTGTATCCCCAGTCCCACTCTCTGGTGTGCATCCAAGGAGCACAGGGTGCTCCCTGTACCAGCAGCCAGGCAGGAGCAGTGCTCACACAGCAGCAGTGCCACCTCCTCCACCATGTGTTGCATGTTGGGCTTCACATGTTGTGATCACATGGCACATAGACCCTCTCCGCCCTTCCCCAATGCTCTGAGAAGGCTTTTAAGACCAGTCTCATCTCCCGTAAGCTCTGTCAAGTCAATGGAGTGATGGCATTGCATGGCAGCCACAGCCTTTGCTTGTTAGTTTTTATAACTGAATATATGACCCTTCCAATTTCACTAACGGAAACCTCAATTTCCACATTGGCAAGGGGTTGATTTACTCCAATAAATATTGACCCACTGTGACGAAGCATTGTTATTATCACAATGTATTGGTATAGCACAGAGCCATCGATAGGTGTTCAGCTCCATGTTTTATAAACATTTTACAATGACATATTTTGGACTTTCACTGACACGCTTCTGAAAATATTTGCACTGGTGAGGAAGCTGGGAGCTCACTGGGTTATCTGTGACATGGCAAGGGCTGGGAGGACGATGAGAGATTTACTGAAGCTTGGGCTGTTATCAGTTGTTTTGCATGTATGAGCCCAAGCACAGGTCAGGACTCTGTTTGCAGTGGGGACCCACTTTCAAAATTTGCCCTATGCATCATCCTTCATTCCGCTGATAAACAATGAGTCACCGAAACACTAAATTCTCTCTGCAGTTTCTACAGAGAGGTTCTTTCATTTTCTTTCCACAGATTTTAATATTTGAGCTTAAATTCTCCCGGGGGCCGGGCGTGGGGCAAAATACACGCGTTTTTGTCAGCCAGCAGCCAAGTTTCCCTGAACTGGGACACTTGTGTGGGAATCTCCAGCCTGGGCGAAGCATTGCTGAGAACCTCGCGCTCTGTGTTTGCTGCTATGGAAGCCCACTAAATACGTGGGGATGAAGAGCCTATTTTTAACTGCTGCAGTGGGCGAATGGGAGCTGCTCCTTGGCGAGAGGCAATTCTCCAGTCCCAGCAGAAGCGGCATCATCGCAGCTGTCAGCAGCAGGGATGGATGGTGCCTCTGGCAGCTCTGCTGCAGACCTCGCCGTGGAATTTCCTCTACAATTGCACACTGGCGTGCAGCATCCCCAAACTTTTCCAAATTTGCTGGGTTTATCTTCATTAATAAAAGCAAGTATTCACAAGGCTGAGGCCTGCCATTAAGGAGCCGATAAGCCATAATTTGTAATAAAAGAGCTACCTTTTCCAATTGTCTTCAGCTGAAACCGGGATTCTCCATGATGATTTATTGCCTTACTGCCAGGCTCTTGATAAGTGGACACCAAATGGCTCCTCATTACTCAAAAGATCTTCTGATTTCTTGAACCAAAGTCCTTCCCAAGCTCCTCTTAGCCCACTTTCCTTCCAAAGAAAATGAATCAAGGATCCTCTCTCGGTAGCCTATAAACTATTTTAGCATAAAAAATATCATAAATGAGAAAGCAGAAAATCTTGTTTGCTAAAGGGCTGCTGGATGAACTGCCTCTTGCCCTTTTGATAGCATCTTTGAAATGGAAATGGCCAGCTGCCTGACCTTCTGTTCAATGACCCTTTTTGTACAAAGTCAAATTGCAGTGGCTTCACAGCAGCAATTCACCTATGGACATAAACTAGATTTCAGGGGGGTAAGGAAGAGAGAGCTTCTATTTCCAGTTTCTTTAGAATATTTTTTCCTTGGTAATATTTCCTATCTACACATCAGAATCAAGTTTATAAAATTAATTGCTGTTCACGAAAGAAATTCAGAATGTTACTCCAGCAGCTTACATCTCTAGACTTTTTTTACATTATGGATGCAACAAGCCTTCTTTAAAAATCATTAATCAAAAAGATTTAGTATGTGAACAGCACCACATGCAATTTTGAAAAAAAATTCTATAATCAGTTATTGGATTGTAGCATTAATTATTTAACTCATTTTATTAGAACTCGAGGAAAGATATAATTCTGAGCGGAATGAAAGATAAGCAAAAATGAAAGGAGACAAGAAATATCATATTTGTAAATACATTGAGATGTAGATGCCCAAGTTCAGCAATCAGCTGCCCACGTGAGATGTCCAAGTAGCGCAAAACTCCATATTCCCATCCAATCTGTGCCCTTGCGGCTTAGTTTATCCTGTGATACAATTGCTTTTTAAGAGCAGTCATTCTTTGTTAAACGCATTTGCCAAATCCGAGCCCAGCCTTCCAGCTGGGGGAAATCACTCGTGCTCAATTATACCAGCTGAGAATTGGTCCAAGGAGGTTTCCCAAATGTGCACGGAAACACTGGGCTGGCGGGCGCCTGTTGGCAGGACCAGGGCCGGCGAGGGCTGCGCGGGGCTTCCTGCTGAGAGCCCAGCCCTGCCGTGTGGCTCAGCCTTTATCCTCCGGCTCCACCTCTGCCTCTCTGCCAACTGCCAAACATCATCCATCCAAGGGGAAGGGAGGGGGGATGCGCCTTCCAAGCAGCGCCTTTAGCAGTATTTAACTTTGTCTAGAATCATGGCTGGATGTAGGCATAAGGCATTGCTCAGAGCTGTCAAGAATAGGAGATGCTTAAGGAACCGTACAGTTTGTGGTTAAGGAGTGGCCCTGATTGCTGTTTTGCAGCTAACAGCTGGTATGTTAAGGCTAAAATCGGAGTGTCAATTAATTCTGTATCAAATCAGCTGAGAAAGACAACAGTGTGCAAGCATATGGTCATTGCAGGAGTAAGGCTGCTGAAAGCAGAGGGTGTTTGATGGTTTCAGCCTGTCGCTCTTCACTTCTGATATTGTAAATGAGGCTAAAACAGTTTAATTTGTGTAACGGGCGGTCAGGAGGGTTTAACTGAAGGGGGAGGGCTGGCAGTACTGGCAGCTCCTCCCGCGGTTGCTCGATGTGCAGCGGCTTTGCCCAGTGGCAAGCTGCCCAGTCTTGTAGCACAAGAAAACAGTTCATAATTACCTCATAATTCAATCCCAAGCCTTGTTTCCAATCAATCCCTCATGAACGCTGCGTTCTGCTAGCAGCCCCATGCCTCGTAGGGAGATCCCAACCTGCTGCCCGCCCCGTGCCCCCTCTGCTGGTGCAGGCCTGGCCAGAAGTGCCTCGATGTGTTCTTGGGCCCCTTGTTCAAAGGAGCATCTGTGCGTATGCTCATGTTTTAGGCACATGTTGTTGTCCATTCTCACACAACAACACTCTCGGACCATGTGGAAGCTCCACCAAATTCTGACTGTGTGCTCCATCCAGGGCTGTGTAATTAAAGAGGACACATGCAAGTCATCGTCTGCTGACAATGCTTGGGTAAAGTGTCTGAAATGCTACTGGAAGAGGAGGAAGTGCCTTTTCAAGTCTCACATGTGAAGGGCTCTATAACAGCCAAGAAGTATTTCACAGATGTTTAGAGGAAATAAAAATCCCTCTCCAAGCTGAGAACAAGGATGAAATATTTAGACCAAAGGTTAGTGTCCTCCCATATAGATATAAACCTCCCGGGTCACTGGCTGTTAAGACAGAAATGTTTCCTTGCAGCAGAGCCCCAGAAAGATGCAGCGAAGGGAGGCAGAACGCAGAGGGAGCAGTGCTTGGAGAGCGGAGCAAGGAGAAATATCTATAGAAACGGCTGCAGAGCAAAAGAGACAAGTTTTCTCTATCTGGAGCTTGCACATCCTATCACCGCCATGCATTCCCAAGGACATGCCCAGCACATGCTATGTCCAGCACCTTATAATGCCCATCACCTCGTAATGACCCCATAAAGAGGAAGCTGCATAATTCCTAAAGGCCTGCAGAACTGAGTGCTTGCTGCTTCTCCTGCGCAGCAGCAGTGTGGGATTAAGGCCCGGCACAAACGGGGCTCACACTTCTCTGGACATCATCTGCAAGCTGGGTAAAAGACAGGGCTCCCAGGCTAAGGGACAAATACCCAAATTAAATATGTTTATCTCTAAAAAGGGAGTAATTATGGAATCCCAGATTAATTCAATTATTTCACTTAAAATAACAACCCGAGTCCTGCAGAGCAGCTTAACCAAGCTAATGAGCACAACAGCGAGGATGAGCTGAGGGGAAGGAAAAAGTGGTTCAGAAAGCAGTGTGAGCACATGCAAATAAAGCACCTGCCAGGTTTTGTGCCGTGCCCTTATAATCTCCGCCTGTGCTCAGAGGGATTCTGAGCTGCACAATTGCGTATGCACCCTTGTTTTCTGCCAAGCACTGGACTGTTTATTTCTAACGACAGCAGTATCATGCGGACCATGGCATATGGATTGAGGACGCTGTTCCTCTATTTTTTCTGCTTGTTGCTATTATTCCTGGGTTGTGAATATTTTAAAGCACGTGCCAACTCTTTGCATCTGAAAATCAATGGAAGTTTGGCCATTCACTTGAACAGTGCTGGATGAGCTCGGAAGGTCCGCGCCCCCCCACCCTCTTTTTAAATAAGTGGGCATTTTGTAGGATAATGGTCCTGGAGCGTATTGATTGGCCTCAGCGAGGCTGTGCATTGCCCTCACTGCAAAACATGAAACCCAGACTGAGCTGAGCACAGGGATGTGCCCAATATGCTCAGGGGTTTGGGGCTGAGGGCTGTGCTCTGTGCAGGGCGCACCGAGGTGTCACGACTGCACCTGAGTGCCCAACATGGCCGTGCTGCGTGGGCAGCAGTGTTGAGTATTGTGATGGCCAGGGTGAGTGCGGAGAGTGCTGGGTCTGAGCAGAGGGATGTGCGTCCCAAGGCGGTGCTGATGAACCGGTCAGGCATGTATGCCAGCCCAGCACCTCTGCACCCTAGCTATCCATGGCCGTGGTTTGCCACAAAGCACATTCCCATCAGAAACATTGTTCTGGAAAAAAAATCTTTTGGCTGTAGCGGCGACGATGTGAGCCCACATCAGCACAGCCTCTTATTGACCGGCGGGGGTTCGGACCAGGCCCTCCCCCGCGGTCATTTCCAGAGGCAATTACCCTGATGGCTGCTGCCTCGCCTTCTGTCACGCCGGGCGATTGCTCTGGGGCTGGCGGGGCTGCTGCGCTCTCCTGGAAGCCATTTCCCTTCACTGAACTTTGATTGTGAGGAGCAGGCTATTGTCTTGGCAGGGAGACCCTGCATGCGTCCCCATCAGCTCTCTTGGTGCTCGGAACTGACACAACCACACTTGTCTCCCTAGGGCTGTGTGTGATGGCAGTGTCACCTATGTGTGCATCTGAACACGGGAATACGCTGCGCAAACATCATGTTGTCCCCTGCTGCTGTGACTTAATGTGGTATAAAATCATACTTTTCCAAAAATCAGAGGAGCTTTATTGTTTGTTTTTTTTTTTTAACCTGGCTTCACCTCACTTAAAATAATCTTTTAGGTACAGCGTTAATGAAAAGCGACTGTCATAAAAGCAGGGAACGTGGGTGTCAGCCAGTGCAATAAAAGTAATGTAAAAATCATGGGAAGTTGACGCGTGGCAGGTACCAGCCCCATTACACAGGCTGTGCACGCACACGCGTGATATTCAGCACACCCTCTTATCAGGTTTAATTGCATTAGTGCCCACTGCTCATCTATATCCTGTATAAAAGCAGTGAGGCAATCATTGCACAGAGGCGTCGCAAGGCAGAGCAGGGAACGGAGCTCAGCTCCTCTCTCCCAGCTCGATTTGACACGCTGGCATAAGCACGCATAGACAATTCTTAATTGTTTTATTTCAGGGAGCAACCAAATAAAAAGCCAAACCTGAAATAATTTGATGGCATTTTTTTCCGTAAAGGAGGAAGCTGAACTACTTATGGCTACAAAGAGAGAGCAGATTGTATGAAAGGACTGTGAATCTAGCTCTCTTTGTTGTGTTTGCAGGGATTTTCAGGGTGATTTAGTGTGGATTGATTTGCAGTTTATTCTGCAGCCATTGTTTGTAATGTGCTTTGCAAGCTCATGTACTTTGAACCTTAATTGTTCTAAATTAAACTATGGGGACCAGACAGAACACATTTCAATCAGAATTACAAAATATTGCACCAAATTCCTTTGGGATACATAATCTTTCGCCATGTCTGTGGTGCTTGTATATGTGGAGGAGGAGTGAGGAAGCATATTTAGGAAGATATTACTATAATTTAATTTACCCTTTTCCATTGGTAAACCAAACAAGGACAAGGATATTGGCAGAAACAAGTGATCAAAGTGGTTTGAAGCTGCCTCGTGGTGGTGCTTTTCTCACCCTGCTTAAGAAACTGCTTGTACATGATTCTCCATCCAGGGCACACCAGGTAGGGAAGCGCTGCCAGCAGTGAGAGCCTGGTTATGGGCTGGGATCACCGTGATTTGGCAGGGCAGGGAAAGCAATAAGAGCTCACTTGGGTTAGCATGGGAGAAGGGAACAATATAACTTGCATCGATTTGAGCAATTCTGGGGGAACAAAGCTCAGACATCAGTAGGGTTGGAGTTCTTTTAAGCCAATATGCCTTTAGTGAAAGAGCACTGTAATATTTACTTGAAAAATACCTTTGTGTATCCTGGCTAGGGCTGACCTGGCTCCTGCAAAGTTGTCAGCCAATGAAAATTCCTTCTTTAAAAAAAAAAAAAAAATTTTTTTCCTCCAGCTGAACTTTTTCTGAAGAACAATGGAGAGACTTTTCTGATAGAGAAGCTAAATGTGAAGATACCACTTGTGAGGAAAACACCTGGGGAGGATGAGAATGGGGGTGAAAATGCCAGAGGGGTGACAAGAAGAGGGAGGATTTAGGGGAAGAGCAGCTGATGCCAAAGCAGTACCCATGACCACAGGGAAATGAGTGCCTAGGACAGCTCTGCCTTGCAGAATCTGCATCTGCCTTGTGAAAAGCACTTCTGCTCATGGTACCAAACCCCCAATAGAAGTTTCCTACTTGATTCAACACTAGGCTGGGTTAAAATTACAAACCAACATTCCTCTCCCTACCCCTACCCCAGCAGGGCAGGGGGCAGCAGCTGCAGAGCCTCGAGGGCAGCTCCACACCCCCTTCCTGCCACAGGATCATCACAGCTCGAGGCAGTTTTCTGCTGTACCATTCGGGTGGCTCCGCATGGGATCCCCTGGTAATGGGACCACTCAGCAGCTCCGGGCAGAGGAAGGGGCTGTCTGCCCCCACGTGTCCCCAAGGAGACAAGTGGTGGAGGGAAGGCTCTCGCCACCCAGTGGGGCTGATAGCCTAAGTGCTCTCTAGATGGAAGCTCAGCAATGGAGAACTTGGGACAGGAGGAAGGAGACGTGATGAAGGACAGAGGCTGCTCGCATAGTGGCTCCTTGGAGGGCACCACCATTTGGGATAGAAATTTAAGTCTGCTTCGTAGCTCACAAATATCAGTGCCTCTTCTTGTCACTTCCAGTCTAGAGAAATACGAATCAACTGAACAGCAGCTCGACAAGCTCCGGAAAGTCACAAGTGATTTGTCAGAGCTTTTTTGCTGGGAGGTCACTATGAGGGAGAGTGTATTTAGGCACCGTATGTGTCCCTATTTATTGACTGCACCTGTGCTTCCATGCCGAGCCTGAAACAAACCAGCTCATACTCAATTTAGCATAGCGGTCTGAATTAGTTAATTTTAGTCAGTTGGTGATTGTTACTGCTAAGATCCACCACTGCTCTGCATTGCACAGGCATTAAAATTAGTGTGAAGATTGACAGCCTTTTTCCGGAAAGAATAAAAGTATCTGCACATTCATGATGAATATAAACAGAAAGGTCAAGACTCAAAACCCAGCAGTCACCTATATAGTCTCCAAACAGTAGACTGTCTCATAAGGTCACAACTCATTTAAGCCCAGTGCTTCTTATGAATGCTCTGGCAGATGTACATAAGTGAATGGCTTATTTATCATCAAAGCCTGAGCTCAGATATAACTTTATTGAAAACGTTAAGTTTTCACTCCTGTGTTTTAATTTAGACTGCCAAATTAAATTCAGTCGTATTAGAAAAATAGGTTCGAATGTTCAAACTGAGATAATGATGACTGAACATACTGTTCTCCATGCCTCCAATGTCCTGATTGCCTATTTAGGTGTGTGGTTTTCAATATCTTTAATGTTTATACACCTAAAATCTACTTCTGGAGGTAGGGACCTTTATACTCCAAACACAAGCCAATTGACAATAGGTTTGCTATTCCAGTTTATCTTTTATAGTGCCCTCATTCACAGTCCTTGCACCACAGGTAAAAAAACAGTTGGAGATATTTACATAGCCCTCATTCCCACGGTACCTGAATACCCCAGTCACCGCGGATTTATTTTTATCGCAGCAACGTGAATTAGAAGAGCACTACTTTTCTCCTTCCACCTAACTCACGAGCAAAGACACCGAGGGTAAGATTTTAAAAATCAAGCAAATAGAAATTAAATACAAGCTGCCCAAATCTATCTGTGTGAACCTACCAGCAGCTCTTGTTTGTGCTATTATAAGCTGACCAGGATTCTCAACCATTTATCCTTTCCATCAAGGATGCAACCTGCTGAATCCTTATGCACAGTGCTCATAATCATTTGTTCAATACTGAGACTTGGCTTCCCAACTTCTCCCAGTGCAAGTGAAGGCAGACGTAAGGTGTGACTTGCTGGGGCAGGCACAAGGTCTGAGCAGTCAGTTATAGCAATAGCAAGCTTGGCACACCTAGAAGTTTAGGTTTGGTGCTTAGAAGAGCTAACTTCCAAAATAAAATGATATTTAAATCTTTGCTTGCTAGTAAAGGCACCCTGCACATCTACCTAATTAGTCTTTACAAGATCTGTATTTCAATGGTGCTCCAGAGCTGTAAACACACTCCAATTGTTTTTTTTAAGAGGGAGGCAGAAACAGAATCTTCTGCCTGCGAAGGACCCACTGTGTGCCCTGTTGGTAACCAAATGAGAAAGTGATTTGGAGACTTAAAAGACAGGAGCTCAGTGGGTGCAGCACAACACCAGAAAATGCAGCGCTACACCACTGACAGCCTTGTTGGCACAAAGGAAAAGGCTGGGTAGGTGCGGATCCAGATTTGCCCTGGCTGAAAGCTGCTGAAAATCCATTTCAAAAGGACATGCCTTGTGCCTTGTGTTCAGACTGCCACTCCCACCCATACTAGCAGATGCATAGGTCAACACTGGAGTAAGTACAGTAGATGCTGATGGCAGAGTAGCTCCCTTTTTTTTCTTCTACTGTTACCATTAATACAGAAAGAGAAAAATATTTTGGGGAGAAGAACTCAGCAGCTACAGTTTCTGAGTAAAGCTTATTATTTGTACAGCAAAAATCAAAACAACCTATTATTTGTCACTGCAGAGAGAGGAAGAAATACGATTCCTGGCTCTGGCTCTGTAATGCCCTCTTCTCCAGCCGTGCATTTTGTCCAGTTGTGTCTTATCACGTTAGTGAGAGGAGGGTTTCTGATCCTTTCTTCCCCCCCCCCCCCCCTATCTTCCTTTCTTTCTCTCTCATTTTTTTAATACCTCACTGTTCTTGACCTGACCTCTTGCTTGTGTAACATCTCAGTTTTTAAATGGTCATTCACTATCACCATTTCTTTTGGGAAACACGTTTCTAAGCTTAAGCATACAAGATTATAGCAGATTTCTTAGCTTACTGTGTAGCGTGTTTCCCATGTGATAGCTTCTCCTCAGGAAAGCTATTCTTTCATGCAGCCATAGCACCAGCATTGATCAGTGGAAAAGTTCAAGGCAGCAACTCATCAAGCACAGCTTCAATACTAGATTCCAGACAAGGTCTGCAATAAATAAGACCAGTAACAAAGCATCATATTTCCTCCTTACACAGAAAACCAACAGTGACACTGTTCTAAATTTCAGAATATAAGGACAATTTCTCCTCTGCATTGGAACTAAATGAAAGCTGGAGGTATGTTCCCTTTTAATATAAACTACCTTTAAGCAATCATGAATTTTTAGGACGCCAGCCTTTGAAGTGTGCTAGCATATCATTTTAAATGCACACGTTCTTACCGTACGGGATTTTGCGGTGCCTTTACTGAACAGCACTTTGCTGTCTGAACACCGTGATATTGTTGAATGTGAATGTTTAGAACATATTATTCCAACCCCTGTGTTAGTTACCGCTTCTTATTAAATGTAATAATAATTCCAAGATCTCAACGTTAGCTAACAAAAAAGAACAATCTAGTGTTGTAAGCAGATAGGAAAAAAATTCCAAATAGCAGTGCGATAAAAAAATATACACCCTATGAGGCCCTCACAGATTATTGCTATTGATTTCTTTCCTGGAGACGTGGAAATGTTACCAGATGGGGTGTTAGGCAGTAAGTGTGTGGGTGCAAACGCAGTTTATTGCTTGCTGTCTAGAAATCACTGAAAACCTTCACAATTCTGTTTGGCTGTGTCACATAAAAAGGTAAATTTTTTGCCCTACGCCAGTCCTTACAAAAAGCTACATGACACGCTGTAGCAATGAGCATACAGCAAATTTGTCTCTAAGGAAAAGAAGATCAACAAGAGAATTAAACACGCACAGACACATGCATGTGCTTCCAGGGACCATAAAATGCCTTGCACATATTTGAGTATTTGCCCGCATCTTGGTCATGTCCTCGCACTATGTTGATGTAAATTCATCCGAAAGACTAAATTGATTTATTTCACGGTTTTTCTCTTTTGCTTCTGCCTGAAACATCGGGCTCTGCCCTGTATTTTATGCTTATGGAAGCGCTAATAAGATTTGCTGTAGGTTTCTAAAAGTCAGGTACTGGAGCTGGAGTATAATGCACAACTGTGTCTGACCCCCTCGGGGATGCACCCATTAGAAAAAAAAAGGCTGACCTTCTGTCACTTTCTTCCTCCTCCCTTTTAATGATTCCTTCTATATCCTTTTGAGAAGATCTTTACAGCCCTTTGACCCCTGTTAGAACAGGAAGACTTAAACAGCTAAAAGTACCCTCAATATCAGCGGTTGCCAACAGGAGCTCAAGAGGCTTTTTAGGAAATGCCAAAAGACAATAACCTACATTTTCAATGCATTTAGAGACAGCTCCACATTCAATATTGTATAATTCCCCTTTCGGTTGCTTTAGCGCAGCGTGGCTCGAGGCCCAGCAGTACAAACAGCCATTCCCCCTGCAGCAGGGCTGCTGCTTCGGCAGAACAGTGTTAATGACAGCGCAGCAAAGCTGGGCTAATTCTACACATTCCAGCACTCCTTACCAAGCTGTCAGGAAGGCAGGCAGTGTGCCTCGGGAGGCTCCAGCATCTCGGTGCCTGCTCTGCCCTGGCACGAGCACCTGCTGGGAGGAGACCTACAAGAGCTGGCTAGAACAGCACCAGGAGGAAACCCAGGGTGGGGTGCCTTTGCAAACAGCTGATAAGGAGGCTTGATCAGGGAGCTCGTTATGTGGTGAGCACTGACCTGAGGCGGTGCTGCCAGAAAGCACAGAGTGATGGAGGACTGGAAATCACCTGGGGAGTTACGTGGACCACTGCAGTGGGGTCACGTGAGCTCACGGACACTTCACTAACGTGTCATCAAATAAAATATCATTAAAGCACCAATTAAGTGGTGTGATGTATCCATAATTTTCAAAATAGGAAGGAACAGTATTTTGGGGTAATAAAGAATTTAACAGGAACTCATCCAAACATCTTTGCCCCCCTGTATGTCTGATTTTTGGGAACACTGACTGAGAACCTGAGCTGTGCTGGTAACCTGCCCCATCTCCCTAAGCTCTAAGCTTGAGCAAACCTTTGAGCTTCCAACAGATCCAAGAAAGAAAATAAAACCCAAAACGATTTGAGGAAATTAAGTGAATAGAAAGGAAGAGTAATAAAAAGGTATTTCAGGAAGGGCAATTAAACACGGACACCTGGATTGCTTTCAGTGCTTCCCAAGGCTCAGTTAGTGTTGGCTGCTTGCAGCATGCATTAAGTTTCTTAGCTCAAGCAGTTTTCCACTCAAGTGTGCCTGCACACTGCCATGAGCACTCAGCCTCCTCTACTGCCAAGAATGAAGACACTCTTTTAAGCATACAAAATGATTGTCTGTGGTCTATCCAAGCAATTACAATATAGAGACTGAACTGCTAAGGATGACCTTCTCGGGTCATTTGTAGACCAGTAGGCTTGGAAAATTGATGAAACCAGTCTTCGTGGCAGAGATTTCAAGACAGTAACAAGGAGATCCCCATGTGACTGATGTTGAAGCACTACAAAATGAATGGCCATGAATATAATTGGGCAACATCCCACAAAGTGTGGGTGAGATATTTTATATGCAACCCATTTCAAAGAAAAGCGAATCTGCTATTTACATATATTAAAACAATACAAAATGCCCCAGACACTCTTGGTGTCATGCTGATGAAGGAAGAAACTTAGTCTATTATTTCCCATAAGAAAACCTCCATGAATTCAGAATACACACAAGACAGAACATCAATTCCTTCTCACTTCTGCATACTCTGCTGATGACCACGCCATAAAAGCGGATGGAGAAGTTATCTTCGTTTATCATACAGACAATGGCACAGAAGATTGGGTATCTCCTGCCATGTGAATTAGCAAATCTGGCCAAGGGCAGCCATTTTATGCTTCTCAGTGAAAACAGGAATAGCTTCAAGAAATGGAAGAAAAGGGAAAACGTTCCTGCGAGCTTCCTGCTGCAGGTGACAAATGAACCCCGGCACGGGTCTGATGGCCTCGTAGGCCAAGACAAAGCACGACCGAGTCCCCGCACATGCTTTGTCCTCGCTGAGGCATGGCGTCCCTTGGGGACCAATTGTGCAGCTCAAGTCCCTCTGCCTGGTGGCCCATCGTGGAGGCTGCTGGAATATAACTCACAGCTGCTCCTTCAGAAACATTCATGTTTTTTAGTTCTTTTAATTTTTTTTACGCACATGTGCACGCACAGACACAAAGCCCAGCTCTGCTCCTTCAAGAGCCCTGGAGTGCCCAGGCGTTTCATTGCTTTTCATGCATTAGCTTCGGAGGGCTTCAGAAATAGCAGGGTATTTATTTATGGATTAGATTGACAGAGTGCTCCCTGCAAGTGCTCTGGGTTCAGCTCTATTGAACTTGATGCACTTACACCGAGGTCCTGATCCTACAAAGCGAGGGGAACCTGCACACTGATGTTCTGGGTCCAGGCGTTAAAGCTGAGAATATGGCTGAAGTGTTTGGGGATTGGAGTTCTAAATATCACATGAAAATGAATGTCCTATGATTCTCACCAGTTCCTGAAGCTGTAAATCTTTTAAGTTTATTATGAAATATTAAATGAGTAGAGCCAACAGTAGACTCAGGAAGGAATGACACTCACTAGCCCTCACAGCCAGCATTCTTCATGGGGTACATATTTACATCAATCCTTTAAAATCATTAGCGTTCAGGAATACTATAAAACACTTATTTAGATAAAAAGGCAAAAATGTTCTCTGAATTTGCATCACTACTTAACTAACAAAACCTCCAAACCTTTCTACTAACTTTCTACTAACTCCTCAAATCTTGTATATTGGAGAGAATGGGGTTCACATTAGCAAAGAAAATCCAGTAGAAGCAGTTAGTGCCCTCTAATAGCAGTTGCTTGTTAATGAAATCCATCCTGTGAAGGAGTGATTTTAAAATTCCGCAATAGCCAATGAAAATTACATGCAAACATTATGGTCATTTGTTATCATTATAAATTGTGATAATGTCATGGCTGACTTACAAAGATGATGACCTGAAAGGCCATGACATTATGACATTACATTTTATCAATAATGAAAAATTGCTTCTTTTGCATGATTGTACCAGTGGTGAGCCAGGACCCTGAAGGCTGCTGGCTGTGCAGACTGGTCTCTGTGTCAGAGAGGCAAACACGCTGATAAAGAAGCATCAGAAGAAAGCAAACAAACCAGCTATAACGAGACTAGAGACAGGAGAATACATTTACCTCACAGTATTCAATTTGAATTTCTGGAGGCCTGGATGATACGTGTCCTGAAGACAGCCTTGGGGATTCACCCAGTGCAGGAAGCTTACAACAGGCTCGTTCTCATACTCAAATGGCACAAAGAAAGCCTTTGGGACCAATGGAGGCCTTAATAGAGGAGTTCAACGTTTCTGATGTCATTAACTGACATTTCTGATCTGGTCTGAAGTTTCTGAAGGCAAATGGCTCAACTATTACCACTTGTACAAGTGCTGCAACTCAGCGGTCGCTCCGAGGAGCCGTACAGGACGTGCACTGTGTGTGTGCCAGTGGTGTGGAAGCTGTGCTCCTGGGCGCCAGCCTCAGTGGACAGTCCCACTGTGAGAGGGTGACAAGATGCACCCCAACCTCACTGTGGTTTGATGTGAACAGCTGTGATGTTTCAAGTAGGTCGATGTGTGATGAATTCTTAGAAAATCAACACTTTTTTTTTATTTTTTATTTCTAATAGAGTTTGAACAATATCATTAAAAAACTTGGATGTACCATGATACTTTGCCTGTTCTTCTGTGCTGCATCTCTTACCTCAGATGGGAATAAAGAGGCAAATGTTGGATTACTCACATATACCACAGGCTAAAATTCCCAAAATAAAGACAAGAAGATACCTAAATCCCTTGCATTTTAGGTGCATTTAAGGTTTATTTTACCTCTTATGTGACTATTTCATGGCAGGAACACAGATGACCTATTTGTTTCATTTCAGCTCCTCCCAGGAATAGCTTTTGTACACATGCTCTCGATGCCACCCTTTTGAGTAAACTACATCAAAATTAAAGCAGCAGCACCTTGCAGCTGAAAAATGCTGTAGATGCTCTGCCTTAATTTGAGTGCAAGGACAGTGCCGGCAGCGGTGCAGGAAAGCTGTGTTGCTGAGATGCAGTGCAGGAACAGAAAGAGGGAGAAATTCTCTACCAGCTTCCCCCTGACAGGTTCACTTCTGTGTGCATCTGGGCTGCTGCTGGTGGTATGAAATCCCAGGGCATCTGCCAAGATGTATTGCTTAATGTTCTCTGCTTTTCAAAGGTTCAGTAAGCAAAAGGGGTTATCCTGAGCAAGCTGCTGTGACCATGACAGGAGCAAAACACCTCTGTGTATAAATTTGAAACCTTTAACCTCCTAACTGTCAAATTTCAATATTTCTGGTCACAGTGTTAAATGCACCCGAGCATTTTTATTGAAAGAGTTCTCAGTGTATCCGGATGGAAAAATCAAAGTTTGCTTTAATATTTACACGCTGTTAGTAAGTCGTTAAAAGAAGAATAAAACAAGGTAACTGCCAGCAATATTTTGTATTAGCGTAAGCTTTATAGCTTCAGCATGGTAAAACAGGATCCCTATTTTCTCTGTAACTTGTGATGTATGCAGTGACTGACTTAGTGCTGCTGCTGCCTTAACACACGCTGCCTCCACCAGCGACAAACAGGGAGTGCTGAGTTAAGGCTGGGGTTCAAACTTGACAGCAAGGAAGAGAGGAAAAGGGGTGAGATAAAACATCAACATTAAAAGAATAAAAACCACTAAAACCCAGTTTCCATTGAAGCTGAAGCGCAGTTTCCAACTCCTTCAGCTATCAGTGTTATCTTCCCTGTCTTCTTTTAGGTCATATTTTTTGTCTTTGCAGATACAATGGGAGCGACCGCTGCTTACAGACATGGTGATTTTACGTAACCCTACACTGAGATATCATTATGTCCTGGTATGTTTTCCAGCTCTGCTCAGTTTTGTACAGGGATCCTCCACCATTCCATCATAAAGATCTTTGTGACAGCAGACGGGGGAAAGAAATAATGGCTGCAGAAAGCCATTTTCTTTTCAAACAGTAAACAAATATTATCAGAGATAGATGTGACAGTGATGGAGAAACCCACTGTGGAGCCATCCCTTTCAGGGGAGCTGCTTTGTCCCACTCCCTTCAGCATGGCATGGCCAGCAGCTGGGAGCCAGCATGGGAGCCAGCATGAAGCCTCTGGAATGCAGTTCTCATCGGCTCTGGCTGTGGGGACGTGTGGAAGGACGGCCACTGCCCAGTGCCAGGCAGCCCTCACAGTGCTGCACGTGCGCTCCTAAGCTGAGCATGAGTTGAGACTGAACGTTTAACACTAAGCCCCGATGCCAGGAAGAAAATGTACTCTGGGGCAATGAGAGGATTACAATCCGGCTTCTGATCTGCCACGGCCCTGTCTGTGCCGGGTGACTGCTGGCTGGAGCTGCGCCGCCGTGCTTTGTGCGCGGAGATGTAATCGGGCGCTAAGCCCTGCTCCTCCTGCGGGGCTGGGAGCTCAGGAGGTGGCAGTGCCTTGGGGTGGCTGAGCAGCCCTGCGGGTTGGAGCGGAGAGCAGGACAGGGTGCTTCGGGAGGGGAGGTTTCCCTGGGCTGGCAGCACAGGTGCTTTGCAAGCAGATGGAGCATCCCTGTGCCTTGCTGAGCTGTGTGCACAGCACCAGGCATACATTCCTCCATCCCCCCTTACCAAATATTGGAGCATTTCTGCCAACAGAAGCAGTAGGGTCACCCATACAGCACAGAGAAGGTTGTGTCCTTTCCCCCGCTTTGCTTGGGCACGTCAGTGGGCAGCAGATGCAGAGAGCAATGCCTATTGCAGTCAAGATGTTTACTTGTTAAACTGGTGATTATTTCCACTGCATTGATAGAAAAAGATAAAATCTTTCAGTCTGCAGTTCTGCAGTATCTGCTTCATTCTCTTTGCAATGGCTCAGTGCTTGCCTGGCCCCCATGGTGCCCATTCTATGCAGTGCTCACAGCCTCATCAGCTCCCACACGGCTCAGCACACTCTGAAGATCAACAGCTGTGCCATTCTGCTCATAAAGGGAAGGGTGGTGGGATCTGTCCCCAGTGGCATAAAATACAGAGAGGTCTCATCCTGAAAAAATTAAACAGAAACAGTGGATTTGGCCACATGATACACCAGCACCATTTTGTCCAAACAGTCCTTTGAAATATTCTATTCAGAAGGGCACCCAGAATTCTCATCACATTTAGGAACTTGCTTAAAGCATTCCTGGATTTCCTGAAATCTATTACTAATTGCCATCAGTTTATTCTGGTGAGAAGCCGGAGCAAGAGCCTTCAGGTTTAGGGATGTTTTCTAAGTATCCCGTGGCAGTGAAATATAAACTATGTACATGGCTGTCCAGTGGATAGTTATTTAGCCACAGGCTATAACACAATTCAGGCATTCCAGCCCTAAGAGAGTCTTCACCAGTTTTGTATGAAGCCAAGCATGAGCTGGAGGCGAGGAGACGTCCAGAAGGCTCAGAGCTGCCCTGCAATATATGGGGCAATTCTGGAAGTTCCCTGAAGCTCTGTGCACCTTCTGCTTGCATCTGTTGGAGCACTGGGATCCAAGCTCTGCTGTTCTGTGACTCTCAACACCTCTCTTTTCTGGGGACATGAGTTTTGCTGTCACTGCTCTGTTTTGTTTTCAAAACATGCAATAATCTCAGTTTGGTCAAATAACAATCAAATGCTATAATTTTAGCCATGAAATCGATAGTCATGAGAATGGTCCTGGCTCATTATAGCTCTCTTGGGGAGTTTTCAAATAGATAAGGGTAAGCGAAGAACACTGAAACTGGAGTGGATCAAGTACTAATTGTAAAAAAGACACGGGGCAATTTTTGCAACTAAAGGCAGGAATATTGCTCAGTTATAACTGTGACATTACATCCCCTGTTTGGAAGTGTTTAGGCAGATTCTTGAGTATTTCTCAAAACGTTCCTTAATTTTAAAGCATTCCCAGTTTCAATTCATGCCATTGTTTGCTCAGTGTTGATCTGCTGCGCTGTGGCTAAAATCCCCATTGTACAGTGGGGGGCAAGGAACAATCCCATGTGTGTATTGTGTAACCAGCACAAAGCAGTGCAAGCCAAAGCCCCATATCCACCAGGCATTGGGTCCGAGCCATCAGCAATACAGAACAGTTGGAGCAAATAACCCAGGCATGAGCAGGGGCTGAAAGTTGTATAAAACACTTTGAAAATATTCAGAAATAACCATTCCCATTCCATGTATTTACAAAGACCTGACCAGTTAGCAGTTTCCATAGCAAAGACAGAACTGTGCTTATTGCATGTTTTACACTCTTAGAACCATGCAAACTTTGCTGTCTTGGCAGTGTGCCCACGACGGCCAGAGTTCCTTCAGCATCCCCTGCAATTGCTGGTGCTTGGCTCATTTGTGCCACTTCGATTCAATTGGTGGCAGTGTGATTCAATTTACCATTTAGAGCCATTACAGTGTGTCATGAACTTTCTTAATCTGAAATGTGAGAATCTTCTCTTAAATACGGGGCTGCTGAGCAGGAGGTGTTGCAGGGCAGGTCCCACAGGACTCAGCAAGGGGAGGGAGCTGGGGAGACCTGCAGCTCTCCTAATATCCCTGCCTCTTCTTTCTCCTCCCACCTCTCACTGAGGGCCCTTCCCACAGCCTCGCTTAGTGGCATACCCTTCCCTACTGGCATGGAGACAGGGACCTATAGGATGCGGGGTAGTTTTCCATACAAAGATGAGCAAAAGACACCTTTACCACCAGCGAGCGCCTTCTGGCTTGGAGCTGAAGTGTGGAAAAATTAAGGATATTATTTCGCCCCTCCTGTGATCTGCATCCCTAGCAATATTAGCAATAACCAAAAAGAAGAGCATATCCACAGGACAAATTCCCCAGCTTGATTAATGCTGTTTGTCAGCTCTGCTGGGCTGAGCGTGGCGTGGCTGAGTCATGCGGCACAATCCTTCAGGCGTGGCTGAAGGGGCTGCCAACAAGCCATGAAAGTTTAACGACATTTAAATACCTGAATGGCTCCTCCATCCATGCAGTGCTTAGGGATTGTCCTGTACAGCTTTTGTAAAGAATTCACAGGGTTAATGACTAAAGAATGGAGTTCTGGTAATCAATATAGTCCTCTGGCTCTATTGATTGGAATCGCCTGCTTATTTTGCAGCTAAGATTTTTTAGCCCATTCAGAACAAAGACACCCTAGGGGACCGTTAAGTAAATAGGCATTTAAGACTTTTTCGTTGCTAAGAAAGTAGTTAATTATTATTAGTGCTTAAAAGTCTCAATTTAGACAGAACATACCAAGGAACATCCTAAAGTCGGGAGTGTTCTGTAAGTTCCATGCACACAGAGGTCACAGGTGGCTGCTCAGAGCCACGCACCCATCAGGCTGGGCAAGGTGCCGAGAGATGTCCCAGCCCAGAGCTGAGGGCAACAGATATCAGCCCCCCTGTACAGGTTCAATATTCGTGGGGTGATGACTGCAAAACAACACAAATAAGCCAAGGAATCCTCATTGATCTTTGGCTGAAAGCTGACATTCAAAGAGGCCAAGGAAGATGAGCTCCTCAGAGGAGAGCTGGCTCTACACTTGCAGTGCTCTTCTTTCCCAAACAAAGTGCTTCACCAAACAAACAACCTTCTATTCTGCCAAATGCATAAATACTGCTGCCACAGCTTCTGCAGGCCAGGTTTGCAGGGCAGCTCCTAAACACCTGCAGCAGATGCCAGAACAGTGGGCTCAGGACAGAACAGGTCAGACAGATAGATGGATGCTTTCTGTTTCTGCCTTTGTGCAAATGGCTTCCCCCCTACTCCAAACTGCTTTGTATGACGGAGCTGATTTGTATTTTGATGCCACTTAGTCTTCTCTGCTCTTTGCTTGCTCAACCATTTCTGCCTGTTACACTTAAAACTGTGAATCCAGTGAATCAGAGAGAAGGCACCCATTTGGGACTGCAAGCAGAGCTGATATTTTTCATCCACCTTAAAAATTAATTACCAAAGCTGCCTGCTAGGATGGGTTTTTGATATAAACAGAGATCACGCATCAGTCAACAAGCACTTATTCACCAGCTGAGACGTTAAGAAAACAGCACATTTCATATGTGATCCAATTAACAGGTTTTTTTCCCTGACAATGACTTGCTACACACTTAGGCTATTATCTGTGATTTGGTAATATACAGAAGTATTCACCATGCTCGCACTGCCTGACAGTAATCCTCTCTGTGGATTCTCTTTGCTTCTCTCTTCCTGGGAGTCATTGTGGAGGTTCCTGCCTGCACTGTGTACAGAGCTGTGGCTTTGGCACACTTGGCACAACTGGGAAGGGTTTGGCTGTAAGTGATGTTGCAAATCCACACTGTTGTATAATACCCTGAGTTGAATGGGACACACGAGGGTCACCAAGTCCAACTTCTGACTCCACAAAGCAGGACCTAAGAGTTAAACCATTTACCTAAGAGTGCTGTCCAAATACTTCTTGAACACCTACATGCTTGGGGCCATGACCACTGCCCTGGTGCGCCTGTTCCAGAGTCCACCAACCCTCTGGTTAAGAGCTTTTTCCATTGAACGATGGACGCACCAGAGCAGCATTGTTTTAAAAGGTCTCAGCACACTTAAATAGCAGTTAATTTTCCTCATTCTGGCTGCTGCCAAGGTCTGCCTTTACCTGTAGCAGGAATACCAGTAAGCAAAGGATCTGGCCAGAAAAAGGAAGCAGCTATAACGACTGCTATCACTGCTGGTGCAAGCACCCCTGGAAATCCCTGCAGGCCCCATGTGGAGGCCATCAGATGGATCTACATTTTGCAAGACTTAATCCAGTCTGCAGCAGATTTCAGGTCATTCTGCAGAGCCTTTGCTATAGTTTACGTAAAACTGAATGCCATGAGTTTGCAGTGAGACAGAATGGGGGAAAGTAAGGAGTTTCTTGGATGTTTCTAAACCTCAGGAGAGAAATCACACAGGGAAGACAAACAGGAGGGAGATAACTCTGATTGTGTTTCCACTGAGAAGTGTTCTTAAAAATTACAAACAAATGCTCCATAGCAGTTGGTACAACAAAGTCTTCCACAGTAAGCCATGTGAATTCATTCACACCTTAACCTTCTGAGTTTTAGTGGGGAAAGTTCCTGCAACAGTTGGGTTTCTGGAAGCCTTTCGAAGTTTGAAATATTTCCTATTTTAACATATTCAATTTTTCAGCAGCTTTTTGCATAAAAAAGTCTTATTTGAAAGCATTTCAGATTGAGTAAAACATGAATTTGATCCCAAAAGCCTTTATGTTTGTTTCAGATTTTCTCTTTTTTTTTCATCAGTGAAGAAAAACAATCTGATTTATTATGCAGTGTAAAGACCTATTGTGCATTGCTGGGAATGTGATGCTGAAAGAATAGCTGCAAACAGCGTATATTGATATTGGATATGTAGTCATTAAGAAGGAGGGAAAAGGAAGGTCCAAAGCTTGGGAATTAATGCAGTATTGCCCAAGGGCTATGTTCAGATACATTTATTTTTTCAATTTGAAGTTTTAACTTCGTTGAACCCATCTGTTATTTTCATTCATAAATACTTTGCTCTCTCCATCCTCCGGGCTCCATTGTGCTGCCACGTCTTTGCTGGTACCTCACCAAAACACGCGGCGCCTCCCTGAGGCGTGGAGCCAGGGGAGCTCCGGCGCGAGTGGTGGGACCCACAGAAATTGAGCTTCACCTTCGCAGGGCCACAGAGGGGGCTGTGGGGGAGAGGACATCAGCGTCCCCTGCTCTGCCTTTCTGCATGGCTGACAGAGTATTTCAGGGAAGGCAGTATCGAAGCCCTTGATGTTGATTTGTGTTAGGCTTCTAGTACCCACATAGGCCAGGATGTTAGGCCACAAATTGCAGTAACACGGAGGGAAAAATTACCACAACAAAACAAACACCCAAGCCTAAAAATTAGTGAAGGTGCCTGCAGCAGCCTGCAGACAGTCTCTGTTCCGCAGCAGCCCGTGGCGGTGGGAGTACGGAACGAGCCCTGTTCATGCACACCAGGGAAATCACGGCTACTTTCCTTTTGCGCTGCAAATGGCGTTTGGCTTCTGGGGATCAAAGTTCTCCTCCAGGCTCTGCCAGGACTCACCTGGCTGCCCTCTGTCCCCGACCTGGCACAGCTCTGCCTCCGTCTGTGCGGCAGGGATGGTGACCCTTGCCTGTCCAGAACAGCCGTGGTCAGAAAGCAGAAACGTTATCACTGAGGTGCAGGTGATACCACGGGGTTATTTTCACTGGGGTTTCTACCTCTGGTAGACATGCAAAATGTGTCTTTCTGGTTTGGTTATTTACCAAATTATATGGTATTATTATGGTTTTACAAATTACAGAGCAGTCATCTTACACACTGGTATTCAGAGTAATCCAATGTAGTTACTAGAAACCCACCTAAGCAATTACTTTTCTGATCTATTGCCAGATTCCTTTCATATCAGCAGCAGCTTGCAAAACCCAACAAATAACATTTTACATAGGCTTGCAGTCTATATTCATTTTTATCTGATTATTTTTAGCACAGCGGTTTGAGAATCCAAATTACAGCTAAGAAAATGGAAAATTCATTTTCCAACAATGCCTTAAGCTTCACTAGCATTTTAGAGTAGAACATTTCTGTGATGGCCTTTGATTCAATCCAGGCTGAACGAAAGACATTTCATCACCACAGAATGCATTTCTTTATTTGCCTTGGATCTATGATTCTGTCAGTATTGAGAGAAAAGAAAAATCAATGCTGCACTATAAACCTCGGGCAGCCCCTGGCCAACGTGGTCAGCATGGTGTGAGCAAAGGAAATGGCAGGGGAAAAAAATTGACCGCTCAGCAATAGTGTGGCACAGTAACGGACAAAGCTCTGGGCTAATAACAGCTTGCAATTACACATGGAAAGCCAAAGCTTGTAGGGCATTCAGTACGAAGGGGATGTAATACAATTTATTGAACCACCAGTTAGAGTTCTGCTGCTCCTCAATAAAAAAAAGAGCTGTGGACCTGTACTGCTTAAAAGACAGACATATATGGTGCCAGCAGGGGAAGGAGGCTTGAAGAAAGCAGAAAGCCCTTCCTTTTTGTGTCTTGGACAGCAAGCAAGAAGAACACAGCCCATTTGTGCTGGCTGGAAGTACAGCAGGAAGGCTGAAAGGCACAGCCAGCATGGGCTGATGGAGTGTTCTGAGGGACTGGCACGGCAAAACCTGTGTTTAGGCATGGTGCTTCCACAGAGAACACAGCAAATTAAGACGTAGTCAAAACAACAGAAAATCTGGAACTAAAGAGAGAGATTATTTATGGATGCTGCGTCCCCTGCTCTGAGAGCCAGTGTTGGTCATGTCAGCGACTCATGGCCATGCCTGGGAGTATGCGACCTACACCCTGGTGTTTGTGTTTGCTGGAGGAGCAGGCTGGGCTGTATAATTGCACATTTAAAGGAAACCTCTGGAAAATTTCAGCACAGACATCCCTCAGCATTGCTTTCAGGGATTTGACACAGATATTGTCCAAACAGTGATAAGTTGCTCAGAGCAGTGACTTTAGGGGTAGGACCCAGCTCCCCCAGTTAGTGAGGCACAGCAGTAATGTTAATACCCAGAGCTCTGACCCTGCCCTTTCCAGGGACTGTGATACTCCAGCACTGTAGAGGCCCTAGAACTGTCTGAGCCCTTTGTACACATTGCTAAGGAACACTGTGTCTTCCATTTTCAGCTAACATTCAAAGACCAAGTACCAAAGTAGCAGTAAAGCATGTGCTGAGAACAACCGAAACAGCAACTGCAATAAGTTCAACTGTTACATGTCCTTAGCCAAAGACATCAAACTCTTCTCAAAATGTGATGTGGCTATGGGTCCAAGGACCACCCCACAATGGGATGCGCTGTGTCATCTGTGATGATTGTGGTGCCTTATAAACCCATTTTCTATGTGATGAAAACAACCTCGTGTTGAACACTGCATTCACTTAGCACATCCCTCCATCCCTACCAGAATTAATTCCTCCTACATGGCACGGCAAAAGAAAAGGCATGAGGTGTGGGAAAGGCTCTGATGATGCTAGCGAATGGGGTGTGGGGGCAGTCCTGGCTGCTGCCTTCTCTTTCCAGCTGGGGAAATGGGGGAGGAAGATGAGAGCACTGCCCATTCCCAATGTCACCTGCGGAGAGCCATTAGCCCACTCAGCCCTCTATTCCTACATGCTGAATCAAATTAATCTAACAAAAACAGATGACCTGTGAGCTCAGCCTGCCTTACAGCAAAGTCAAATGGAAGCGAGGGGCCGTGGCGGCGAGCGAGGCAGGCAGCAGTGGTAGTGGCCCTGCAGCAATGCTGCCCCACAGCCACGCTGCCCTGCAGCAAAGCCACCCCGCAGATCCCCTCCCATCCCTGCACCTCAACCACCTCAACCCGTAGCGGGGCCACCCCTCTCCTCCCACCTTGGTGCTGCCCCTCCATCGCCCACGTCCACACGCGCAGCTGCTGACCTAGAGGTGTTAGCCACTCCGCAGCTGCCGTTCTTCTCACATTAATCTATAGGAATCAATGGACATTTCATTAGAGTAATCAAGTGTGGATGCATCCCGCATTCATATCCCGCACCTCCCCCTCCCCCACATGGCTTTCACAGGCTAATTGGTCCTGCAGCAAGGGCTGCATGGATATTTTTCCCTGCAGATGAGTGTCAAGAGCAGTTTTTTACTGCTGGCTGAAGCACCCATCAGTACAGAGGTGGTGCACGAGCCCCCACCCATCTGGCTGTGTGCTGCTGCCAGCATGTCATGCATCGTTCCAACGCACTGGGCCCCCTCCCTGATATCTTTATCCTACACAGTTGCCTCAGTTACGTTATCCTTGACAAGAGTTGACCCATTGCATTTTCCTTTAGAAAAAAATTTGCAAGAATTAACATTTATCTCTCAGTTCACAGAACACCAAGGGAATTTCCCTAATATCCCTACATTACCAGCACTCATGTATTACCTTTTCACTTTCAAAGTTCTTCGTCTTGTTTACTGTAATACCTTGCTATTTCTTCCATTTAGGCATGAAATGACCACTTGTGAAAGGCACTGGAGATAGCACTGGAGAGCTGCTGTCCCCAGCACGGGCATGTGGGATGAGGCTGGGGACCAAGCTGCATCCTGAGAGCCAGGGGAACAGCGTTCAGACCATCCTTCAGTGAGAAGATGTGGTGATGACTTGAGAAAGAAACTTGAAAATTTTATATGACCGTGGACTTCGCACATGGAACTCATTTGTAAAACTTTTGGGGGAAAGAAGGCATCTAGTAACTCATCTTAAAAACATACAGAAGCTTCTAAGATGCCACTGTGGTGGTCTTGGGAACCTTCAGGGCTGAAGAACATTGCTCAGGAGGCAGCAGGGCAGCTTGCATGCACAGCAAACAGGCAACTGCACTTTCTCTTCTGGACACAATTTCTGACCATTAGAAAGACAAGCTGAATTCAAAATCACTGACTTGCAATAAAGCTGGTAGTTCTGGTACGTTATTAACCATCTTTCAAGTCATGTCAAACCTGAAAAAGAGCATGTTTTCCAGGCAGGAAGGCACCGAAGCGAGAGAAATTCAAGTGAAAATATATCTTTTGTCCTGTTTTCAGAACTGCTAGCATCAGTTACACGGATCTACCCAGGTGAAAGCATGGCCCCGTTTGCTGGTGATGCAAGTGCTCATTCTAAGACTTCAGGATAAATTGCAGGGATGTGGAATTTCTTCCACCTTCCTGACTCTTCCACTCACCACGAAATTTCCACCTTTGTTTAACAAATACCATATATATATATATGGCTGTTTTTTGCTTATGGCCAAATTCATGAAACTACAATGAAGAAAAATGAACCTGCTGAAGGGGATTGACCCCAAATGCTCATGAACAGGTCTTTCAAGACTAACGAGAGAGTTTGCATTTGCTTTTGCTGCCAGATCTCTTTCCTGAGGGCACACTGCATAATGCAAAAAGAGCTATGTGCAAAGTTTGGTGTGGAGGATGAAAATGGGGCCATTCAGCTGCTTTATAAAGAGATGAGGTTCTCCCTGCCTTTCCCCTCCACACATTTTCATTGTAAGTGAAAATGAAACCTGTGCTTTCCAGAGGAAATGGCTGCTAAAGGTTAAAGGGTAAATCTTCCTTGCTGCAAGCATACATTTTTGCAAGCTGAATCTTAACCATGTGGCTAGCAGCTCCCCCATTGAAATTGCTGCAGAGAGCTTGGAAAGAGAAGTGAGGAAATGGAGGGGAAGAGTATCAAAAGAACATCTATAAATTGATTCATCCCCCTTTAATTTTTTTTCCTTCATTTGAGATCTGACCACCTCCTTTTCATACTCTGCTTCAGAACGAAGAGGAGGGCATGAAGCTGTGTCATGAAGGGCCAGACGCTGCATGAAGGACTGAGAGCATTGCTTAGGGCAGTTACCTCTGGGGTGAGAGAGAAGCAAAGCCCTGGGTCCTTGCACTGCAGTGCCAACCAGTGAGTTTGTGTGGCGCCCAGTTCCCAGCCCAGTGGGGAGGAGCAGAGGGGCAGGAGGAGAAGCCCACCCTTCGGATCTTGTACTTTTCCTGTCCGAAGGATCCATGGAGAAACAAAATCTGAATGATCCTGAGAGTAGTTTCTCTGGTCTTTATCTACATTTGGTACAAATGATGCTCCTAAGATGCATTTCACTCCAGGTAAATGCAACCATTCATCGGGATTCCCGTGGAATTGGGAATATTCCTCATAACAGGGTGTTATGTTAAATATCAAATAGGATGAACAGGAGCCCAATCCAACTCCACCTTCTGGCAGCATGTTTTTGCAGAATGCAAATGCAGCCAAGCTTGCGTGCATTAACACAGAACAGGAATTGAAAGCAATGTAGCACAGATGTATACCCATAAAATTACCACCATTTAGTTTTAAATGAAGACAGTTGTCATCAGATACCAATTCCAGCTCTGAGAAGATGTTAGCTTTTGTCCCTTCTCTTCCGTGCCTCCCTCCTGAATTATCCCTGGATGCCCCTGGGAAGGTGGAGGTGGGATCAGTGCCCTCAGCTGGGCATGGCTGGAGGTCGGTCCCAGCAGGGCACCTCCTGAGGGCAGCAGGGCTGGTGGGCACCCAGATGTATACAGAGGATGTGGGGGCCACTGGAAGAGCCACCCGCAGGTATACACTGCACTGCTGCCCTGTGCCAGGGCCTGGCTGCACAGCTGCCTCCCTAGGGCTGTGACATGTGCTTCCCATCCGCTCCCTGCATTCACACTGAACTTTACTCCTCAGCTGTCACAGATGCAATTTCAAGGATTACAGAGAAACAGTCTGTGCAGATTTTAACTTCTCTATGAGATGCAAAGAAAAAATAACAACCTATTTTTATCTTGCTGTAGGCATATCAAGAATGTGAAGTTAACTTATTTCCTGAAGCCAAGGAAATAAGCTGGTAAAGCTGGAAATACGACTACATTTATCAAATATCAAACAACTTTTAAAAGCAGATTTCATGTAGATATCCTCCATGTAGACCATCTTTGTGAATCTTTTGGCTAAGTTTCTTAAGTAAAATGAGATACCTGAAAGAGACGTTGAGAATGACTTAAAGCAGCTGGATGAATATATCCTAAGGGGTTATACATATGGGTTTTTTGCCATGAAGTATGAAGGTGCTGTGGGGCCATTTCTGTTGCTACAGGTTCCTTTTCTTCCTATAAGGATGTAATGAACAAAAATTGTTTGCATTCAGTTTGCCACATAAAAATTACCTGTGAGAAAAAACCCTTTTCCATCCAAAAGCGATCAGAAGATCAGCCAGGAGATTAGGAACATGATGGTGCTGGAACCAGCCCCTGTGGTCCCAGGTGCAAATGGAACCCTGATCCCACTTGGGTCCCTTCAGAGCTCTGGTTTGGGTGGGAAGGCTGATGGTCAGCTGAGCAGGTTGTGTCCTGTCTGCTGCTGGGAACCTGGGAGCTGCCAGCATCAGCCTCTCTGTGCCTGCAGCCCGCATGTCTCAGTCGAGATGTCTCAACATGAGAAACCCTTTCTTTTGCCATTCCCAGACATGTGTACACTGCCTTGAAAAAAGTGAGGTTGCTGACAAATGTTTCATATTTGGTATTAGAAAGTATACATCATTTTTTAAAAGAATTTATTTTGCCTCTACAGAAGAAGAGAAATAAAATCCACAGTAGGAGCTGTCCTGAGATCTGTTCAAATTCCCCATTTTTTTATTTGCAGCAAAGGCAGTCCAGGAAAAAGGCATTCTAAGAACAACAGTTATATACAAAGCGCAGGGATATACATTATTTATAATGTGTAAAAAGCCTCCCCACTTGGTTACCTCTAGAACCTGCCTGCTCGGGGATGAGGATGAGACAGCAGCATCACCTATGGCTTTATAAGCTGACGGTCTTCCCTGTGTTTTAATGGCTACAGCTCGTGCATAACAGAACGGATCACAGACATCTTCATTCTCTGCCTTGTGATGCACTAGCACAGAGGAATAAAGCAGAATATCGCTATGTGGTAGTCATAGAAACCTCAGTTATCAATGTAAAGATTGGGAAGTAAGCATAGAGATTTCTCCTGAGTTTTAAGCCACTCTTCACGTAAGGATGATCTATCACAAAGCATTGTTTTTCCAACAGATGCACAAAGCCCCGTGTTTCTCCTGTAGACATTTCTGACTGTTGGCTGTTGTAGAAACCCCAGTGCAGGGGGAAGGGGCAGCTCTGTGCAGGGGGAAGGGGCAGCTCTGCCCAGTGGCTGCATGGAGCCACGGGCTGGGCAGGAGGCAATCGAGGTAGCAGATAAGGCTGCTCCAGGAGAGCTCCCAGATGGGGCGAGGAGGGGATTACATTAATCCCAGTCCCACTTACAGACCCTGCTGGCCTTCAAAAGGTATTCTTGAGCAGAGGAGATGAAAATATTCTTAGTGTTGGACCTGTTAAGAGGCTCTTCATAAAATGTCACGAAGCCAGTTTAGAGAAAATGGATCTACCTCCTTTCATCTGCTGCAGGCATTTTGGCTGCTGTTGGGGTTTGTGAGCTTGCTAATGGCAAGAAGAAAGGCTCTGAAGTGGCACAAGTGGGAAATGAAGCATAGTGGCTGCTGTGTGGGCAGCCCCCAGCCCTGCACTGGGTCTCAGGTCTGCGCTGGGAGCCTTTGCGAGGGCTGTTGGTGAGAACAGACACAAAGAGTGGGGCACTCCACCTGCTGCCTTCCTCTGTGCCACAGGCAGCTTGAGCCACAGAGCAGAAATGATTATGAGGCCAACTCTGCGAAGCAGCTTTGTTGCTTCCCTGTAAGTCCAGGATCTTCTGAGCGCTGGAACAACCAACTCATCAATCAAATCTTGTTCTGGTGTTTCTAACTATACTTATTTTCCAAAAAAAAAAAAAAAAAAAAAAAGGGATCAAAGTGCAAATACTGGCCAGTGGCTTTGTTTTAAGCTGTCAGATTTTAAGGTGGATCAATCCCAGGAATCCTTCAGAGCTTGCAGCAAGAGGAGGTGAGGGTCTGGGACCATCTCACCATGTGGTGTAAATGGCTGCCCAGTGCAACGCATGGGGCAGGTTGTGGCAGTTCTAGGGGCAGCCCTGGGCTGTGGCAGAACACTGGGGAGCCTGGAGGCAGTGCCCAGTCTTGCTGTGCCCGTCTCTGTCTGCTCTGTCTGCTCAGCTCGGCAGACTTCCTTCCTCAGCCGGAGGTTGACATGCCACACAGGTTGGCTCTGGGGTTTAGGTTTGAGCAGATCAATGAACTACAAGTAAAACTACAAAAACAACACAACCTGCAATCCCACAAAGTTCTAAAAGAAAAATCTGCAACAAAAAGGACACCAGGAACAAGCTCTGCACACAGAGCTGTGCAAAGCCCAAAACACTCTGACTTGGGCTGCTGTTTGTCATGCACTGACACAGACCTATTTTGAATAAAAAGAAGAGAAAATCTTGCAGAGATTTGCTTTTAGGCTGTGTCTGTAGAGATACCAAGCAGTTTGTGCAGAGATCAGAAGGCACAGTTAATATTGGCTTGTGCCTTCTGGTGTCCCGGCTCAGCTCCTGGGTGAGGAGCAGTCTGGCAGCCACATGCAGATCGAATCCCAACTTCCCACTATCAGCAGTGATGCTCAGCTGCCACTGGACAACCATGCCTCATAGAGGGCTGAGGGAGGGAGATGGGCAGGCAGTGGGACGTGGGGATGGCTCCAACAGCTCCAGTACAGCCATCAATAAACAAGTTGTTTATTACTAATGACAGCAATTCCTAGCTCTTACGCAACACAAAATAGAGCGTGCTGTACAAGCGCTAACTAATCAATGATCTAATTAATGATTCAAGACCCCAAATCAGCAGTGGGCTCAGGCAGTGCTGGAACTGTGCAGCTGCAGGGCTTCAGGCAGAACCCTGAGAGCAGCGCCTGTCCTGGAGCACCACATGGCACCTGCAGCCTTGTGAACCATCATGCAATGAGTTTACAGTACTGACCAGGCTCCAGGCAGTTCCTTTTGCAAGTTTGCAGTGTGCAAAAGCAGTAGGAGTTAAGAAACACAAGCAAAGCCACTCTTATCTTAATGACACTAAATATATGCACGAGACGTTTGCTTAATGAGATATACTCCGGTTTATCTAGCAAGCTACTTCACATTACGTTGGTATTGCTGCTTTGCCAGCCAGTGCTACAGGCTGCACTCCCACAAGCAGAGTGGTGAGAGCTTATGTGCTCCAGGTGCTCAGCCCTGTACTGCACAGTGCTGTTCAGCAGCCTGAGATGGGGCAGTTAGGTTCTGCCCTGCCCAGCCCAGCTCTCCGTCTCTCGGGGAAGGGCAATGGAGCTGCTGTGCATACTGGAGATCCAGCAGCAGCCTTCCAAGGGTGCTGGCCCACCCACAGCCCAGTGAGGGACATTTTGCGCTGCTGCACCAGGGCTTGGTTGTCCTACAAGCTGGCTCAGCTTTCACACTGCAGGACATGCTGGAAAAGCAGCACTAGGAGCAGCTGCAGGTGGATGTGGCTGTTTCTCAGCCAAGCTGTGGGGAGCAGGAGGTCAGCGAGACACGGCCAGGCACTGTGACACCACACAGCTCTACAGCCCTCGCTGGCAAAGCCATCCAGCAGTGAGTTGACAGGCTGGTACACAGGAGAGCCCCAAATAATTTGTTCAGAGTTCAGAATAATAGATGGGTCAGCCGTTCTGCACGGCTGATTGACACAGAGGCCCATATCCAAGATATGGAAGAGCAAAGCTTTTTTCTAACCAATTCTTCAGAAGACTGCAACATTACATGAACTAATGGCACACACCTTGACCAGTTCTTCTGCAGAGTTCTTACCACATTATTATTTTAAAGTATGGTTCCATTTATTTTTAGATGGTTAAGTCTGGTTTGCATGAAAGTGCTTCAGGTTCTTGAAGGGTTTGCTGTGTATTTTCACAGACCTTTGGTGGTTGAGTTGATTTCTTTTCAATGTGCCAGTGAAAATTAAGTAATGTATGTCAAAGAATATCTGAAGTTCTCAAGTCTGAGGTCCAAATGTATTACCAGTATGACTGCTGCAGAGGCAGACAGAAATCTGACCCAGATTCTGGACTTTAGACAAATTTTATCTCCTCTGAGGATTATGTAGAATTCACTGATCAAAGGGAGAACCCAGTTACCTTCCTCTGCCCGTTGCCTCCACAGTGGACTTTGCAGCCTCATTCAGCAGTGGGTACCTCAGCTAGGAAACATCTCAGCAGGACAAGTAATGAATGCGGCTCCTCGAGCTGAGTGCTGGGAGGCAGTGAGTGCAGGGGCACAGGTGAACGGGCCGAGTGTCACAGAGATTTGTAGGTGACCAAAGCCTGAAGTGTATGGTTTGTATTTTACCAATGCAAGTTCCTGCTTTCCATTGATCTCCATTCACTAAATCCGGACATTGGCGACTGGAATAAGCCGAGTAGCTTTTACCTCCTTCTTTCACCTCTGTCCAAGTGCCTACAATCTGCGCTGTGTTTACAGCAGGGATGCAACTGTAAGGGAACTTCCATTTTAATCATTCAAAACATTTGGGCTGAAAACTCCCAAATATTCTAAAGCCAGGGCCAAACTTGAGTTTGAACTTGCATCTTGGGCTCCCCTTTATATTTTATAGTGAAGTAATTGATCCGTGTAAAGTGCTTCTACCTCATGCTGAGAATGGCAGCATGTAGGGCCTCAATATTTTATATGAGCAATTCCTGTTTTTAATGTTTTATTAATGTTAGCCTGAGACATCATGTGTTACTGTTTAATTGCTTAGCTGCAGTTGCTCTTGTACTGCACAGCCCTGAAACAGAGGTGAAGCATGGCATGGCTGGTGTCCAAAATGCAGACTGGATTTCACACCCCCCAGTCTGGTTCCCTGTTTCAGAGTGTGAGCTGTGGTGTGGCTACCAGTGCATCCACCTGCACGGTGAGCCTGTGTCCCAGCTGCTGCCTGCTCTGCACCCCACATCAGTGAGACTTGGCCATTACTATCTGCTGATGTGCCACGTCCCCAGCAGTGCTGATACTGCTCTTTCCAAAAAGGAGGAAGGAGGAGCAGAATATCTTCATTTAACTGTTAAGGAAAAACATGCCTCGCAGGTTTGAGTGATTTAAAGCCTGTTCAAGTGTGCTGCATACAGATACTTCTGAGATGAAAACAGCTCGTCTCAGCTGCGATTCTTTGAAAAGACCTAAGTCAATCTGCAAAGGCATTACTCTTGGATATTTTGTGCACATTGCTCTATTTTTGGCTTAACAACTTTCCTGTTTATATCGCTGCAAAATATCAGCTAAGCAGAATTGCATTTTGCAGATCCATAGACAAAGTGTTAACATATTGTGGTCGCAGAAAGCATGAAAGGACAGACTAGAGGAAGAGAAAGAATTTTCATTAAGGGATTAATTAGACAAAAGAAGGCAATAAAAGAGACTCCAAAACGCTTGCTCTTTAGAGATTTCCATAATTGTGCTCCTTACAAATGAGTTTAATCACCAAAAGGAAGAACCAACTAGCAGATGAGGAAGTGGTCAATGAGAAACAATAAGTGACCACTGCATTACTGGGGTATCTCGCGCACATCAGGCCCATATCCGGATGGCTAAAGTACTGCAATAATGAATCCTGACCCACGCTGGTATCGCTGCGGCAAGTTTCTGATGTCTTGTTCTATTCTGGGTAAAAACAGTTCCGCTTAAATTTTTCCCTGTCATACAGAAGCTGCTATCATATATATATAGGACTTACCTTTTGGAGGTCAGATAGGATCAATAAAAATTGAAACAAACCAGAGATATGGTAAATGGACTGCCTTATGTTATTAACTGAGTCAAATTGATCATTTTCCTACTTTTTTCTTCTGTGCTTGTTCCTCAACAGCCTTAGTGGAGTAAACAATTGAAAAGAAAAAAAGGAAAATGAATATGTAAAGTATCTCAGTCCCTTCCCACGTGTAATAAAATGAAAACAAATGTTCTCACTTCTATAAACTCTACCACATCAAATTAATAATGGAAAACATCACATCAAAGCACTCTTTGTGCTCAATAGCCTGTGGCACATTTGGACTCATCAATAGATGTTCAACAATATTACAACTTGTTTAAATCTTGGTAAAGTAGTGTTATGTACTATTGTTATTGACTTTCTTTTTCTAATTATCACCCAAAGGTGACAGATGATACAGCACTAATGATCAGACTGTTTAAGAGCTGAATCAGCTCAGAATCCCAACTCATTAAACCTCAGCAGGACTAAAAGATTCCTTGCACTTTGAAGCTAAAAGCTTCACCTTGCTGACAATGTTCTGGGCAGTTGTATAGGACACACCAAGGGGAGATTTAAGGCACTTTTCACTAAAAGCACTTCTGGAGCTCTTAAGGCTTCTAGTGCGCCCAGGTGTCTAAATACTTAGAGGTATGTAACATGCACACAGCCAGCCTGATAAAGTCTCTGCAGCACCTGCTTTGTCATGCTGAGCCTTTCCTTGCGTCTGCTTAAGCTAACAGTAAAACTGCTCTTGATCTTAATAGAAGCCGAAGTCAACAGAAGATATGGAAGGACAGCGTTTCTGTGAGCCTGTCTGTCTGCAGAGCCCACAGTGGTGTCTGTGCTCCCATTTACATCAGTCACAGACCAAATCCATTAGTTTTCTTGAAATTAGCTGGTTTGGTGCAAAGTATGGCACCCCTACATCTCTGCTTTAGGAACACCCTTTAGGAACATTCCTTCAGGATTTCTTTCCGTTGCTTCATCAGTTATGGCTTGAGAACAAAATTCCTGATGCTGCCCTTAGGTATGAGAAGTAACCCCCACAGCCCCTGTGTAGGTGCTGGAACAGGGCAGCTCTGCGTGCGCTGGGCAGGTGGCACATGCTGGTCACTGCATTCCCATTGCCTCTGCTCCTCCCTGCAGCAGGCAGAAAGCTGCTGCCTCCAGACCCTGGGGGCGCTGGCACAGCTCTCCCCTGAGCAGTTTCTCCTGTGGGGACATTTTCTAGAAATCTTTTGTTACTTCTCAACACCCAGTGTGTTCGATCAGGAACATTCATTAACCTTTTACCTTTGGTACACTTTGAGAGACCTAAGATATTTACTTTAGAACCTCCATAAACATCCTTTCCTTCTGCCAGCTTTGCATTTTGCTGTGCTGTTAGAGCTGATCACGGGATAAGGGATTTAGGAACCTGCAGCCAGAGTCGGCATCTGCAGGAGGGGCCCGACAAGTCCATTAGCTCCTCACTGACAGCTTCTTTGTAAACCTTTCATTTTTTAATTTTTGTTTTTATTTTTATTTTAATTTAAAAATAAAACCCAAGCAAACAAAAGAGCAAAAAAACCCTACCAAACCAACCAGCACAGCACAGCAAAGCCTGAGCCACAGCAGGCAGGAGGGTCCTTTGGAAAGCAGTCTGGGTTTATGCTTCAGGGTATGGAAATGTGGATGGTACAGGCACCCTCTGTGCAGCATGGATGTACCTCAAGCATTTGAGGTGTAAGAGCCATCAGCACACCACACTATATCTGTAGGCTATGTAGTAAATCAGGAATCAATTAGAATATAGGTTTTTTATCTGAGATCTAGGAAGGCGTAACCAAGGAGCCTCCATATAAGGGATTTCAGTCCTGTTTAGATCCCACTCAGATTGCTTTGCTAGTTCAGCCAGCCTGAGCATAGACATGCCCATGTCTGAGGATGTGCTTTGAAATGCAGGCTCAGTGCCTGCAGAGGCTGTGCCACTGCTCACAGAACACAATGCCATACCCATCTCCCCAAGTACTAAAGCTTACTTCCAGTATCCAGGCTTTTCCAAGACTCCTGGATATTTTTAAAGCACACAGAGTATGATAGCTTCTTCAGTATCTTGCTTTATTCCTGCTCTGCACAGTGTTTCCTCTATTTGATTTGTGCTCCTCTCAGTGTTACTGGACAAAAAACTCAAAGCACACCAAATCCAGCCTTGCTAGCTCAGCTTTGCTTTATATCAGCCCCTGCACTGCAGTCAGCCTGTTGACCCCATGTGCTTCCAGCTTAACTTTTTCTGACCGATCACCTGAGACAGTGAGCACCAGAACCAAGCCACTGTCACAAATGAAGGACTTGTCCACCATTTAAAAGGTGCTTTTTTTTTTTTAATTATCAGAAAGCCATAAACAAGAATTAGTGAGATAAGATCAACCACATACCAATAAAAAAACTGCCGCTAGCCCAGTGACATAGTAGTAGTAGAGCCCCTTCGTTTCCCGCAAACAGCATGGTGCCTCTTGCCCAACCATTATGTGGGAGCTGGAGGTTGCAGGATGCTTGCGAGATGCTTTTTCTCTCCCACGCTTTTATGGCCCATCTGGGACCTTTGTAGACTTATGCTCATTAATCCCCTCATAAAAAGCGTGGGTATCAGGTGCCTCCATGACCAGCATTCAGGCCATTTGCACAATTAGAGAGGAATGCCACAGATCACTCTGAATTCTCTGTAAAGAAAAGTTGGAATACAAATCTGTAACCCTGACAGCCTTATCTAATCCTGAAGCACACCACCATCATTTCCTGCTACCGAGTTTCTCACCAGATCTTCAGCAAGACGTTGCAGAACAGGACTTCAGCAGGACTTTGGCACCGGGTGTTGGCACAGTGCAGTGCTGTCTGTCTGCCCTCAAGGAAAGCGCCGGTCTCTGGGCTCATTTATAAGCTGGCTTGCAGGACAGACTTCTTACATGAGAATGTTTTTAAGCTTTTATTTTTCAGGGATTTAGATTGCTTTAAATTAAGCTGGTAAGAAATCAAAGCAAAAATAGTAAGGAAGTCACAGCAGAAACTGAACATTCAATTAAGGGAGATGCAGGAGCTACTGCCACAACAGAAATACTTTTCTGTTGAGAAGCTCTAATGGCTCATGAGTCCCTACTCTGCAAATGCTTTCTGCAGTTACTAACAGCAAAATTTGACCTGGAAGTAAAGGTGATGGCTAAGGACAGGGGTGCCTTAAGCTCACTCTCATGGCTGTGTTCTGAGAGACAAGCTCCAGCCTCCTGCCCAGGAAGGGTTATGCTGCCTCTGGCCAGAGGACGCTTGTCCAGGAGCAAATGAAATCCTCACCTGGACAAATTCAATTTGCTTGGCAGCTACCAGAACTAGAAGCACTAGCCTCTATGCCTTGCATTACAAGCCCAGACTTTTTAGCTTAGCAAGCTATCCCTCTGCAGGACTCACACGACACACCTGCCAGGAATCATGTCATTGCTGCACACCCAGCCACAGGAGCAGTAAAACAGGCTGGAGTCACTCTGATCTCTATATCTGCTATCTCTCACTTAAGCCTCATATTAAAATTCAGGGTAGTAGTTATCCAATTTGCCAGGTCAGATTCCTTAAGAAGAAAGTAAATGAAACTATTAGGTATATTATTACGAGGGCAGGATTAGCAACTGAAAACTTCCCTGTAAATGGCTATCTAATAATTTATGACAGGTTTGATAGTTTCCTGGCAACCATACAGGCAGATTAATAAGTCCATAGTTCTCCTCTGATATTCTCTTTCTTCCTATCACCAGATTTGGACCTTGCAACATTCAGTTGCTCTCTGGTGCAGCTCAGGTAGCACAGACAGCACGGGGCTACAGGGCAGGGAGGCTGCACTCAAGCACAGCCAGAGGCCTATGTTGGAGCAGTACTGCCAGCAAAGTAGGGTGAGCTCTGTGTGCACACGGAGTGATGCCCCAAATGCCTTTGGGAATGATCTTTCTCTGTTAGCTGCCTTTGTACCATTAGTTCTGCACCTACACTCCATAGATGTGTCTTATGTCCATAAATACTGCCTTTGTGGGACTACCCTCATGCTACAGCAGCTACAGCCTCACCCTGTTGCAGACACCATGTAGCCAGTCCCATATTATACAGGATTTTGTTTGGGAAATTGCTTTTCTTTTTTTTTTCTCTCACTGAATTTGAGAAAAGAATTGGGGTTGATCTCCTGTGCCTGTCTGTTAGTTTGACTAGTAATATCTGAGTGATACACCTGGCCTCTAAGTTTTTAATGACAAGCCAGTCTGAGTCCTCCGAGTCCCAGATGTGTAGAACCCCAAGGATGCAGCATTTGGGCCCCATTAGCAAGCAACCAGAGCTATTAACTTCTCAGTAACAAAATACAAGGGTTGAACATCCCTTCCTCAGCATGTACATTCAATGGAAACATTACCTAGCTCTCTGTGAACCCTTCCAAGCAGGTTCCCAACCATTGCCCCTTTTCTCGCCATATCTCTCCGAAAGCATCCAGCTGTAAGCACCATCCTTCCTGCAGCCTGTCAGTAGGAGTAATGTTTGCCCTGCCACGCTGCTCAGGATGCCCCAAGCCACCCCACCACCAGGCTCAAATACAGCAGCGCCAAGCAGTCCTGTGGGGACCCAGAACAGAGCAGCAGTTTTACCCAGAGGTCATAATATTTTGGCTAAAATTGTGAATCAGTTTTAGCTGTGCGTGGTGAGCCTCAGGCCAGTTTTTAAATTCTCCCCCAAAGCTCAGTGTTTTTTACATGAAGAGGCCATATGTCATAATAAACATCAGGCTCAGGAGTGGCTCACACTCTAAATGTCAACCTACAAAGCTACCTTTAAAGATTAAATCTCTGCCCTCTTCAAAAGGGAGGTTGAAGGGAGGGAAGGAGAAATCCCAAATACAGAGAACTGTACAAATAAAGTGAAGTTTACTACTAACAAAACATATCTTGCAAAAACACACTTGGCGCTTTTCCGGTGGAGCTGCCCTCGATAAAATGTGGGTGTCATTCAAAAAGGACATCATTTCCAATGAATTCTGAAAGTGTCACACAGAGTATTGATCGATCAAGTCTTGCCGTCAGCGTGACCGGGGCCGGCAAAGAGCTCTCCCTGTGATCCAATTTTCAGAGCTTGCAGACACTTCCAGTCCCAGGCAAATGGCGTCAGCAAATGGCAGAGGGAGGGAGGTGGCGGGGGCAAGGCAGGGCCTGTGCTGCCATTCTGAGCTCTGCTGCTCTGAGCACTGCTGGCCCAAGCAGTGTGGGCAGGTTGCTGTTGCCTGGCTGTGTGCCCACATCATGCCGGTCTGCTTGTAAGACAGAAGCAGGCACTTATCAGCAAGAGGTGCCCGATAAGATCACCTCTCTATGGTTATGGCAGTGCTTGGCCAGGCCCTTCTTCTGTCTGCAGGCACGTAGGCACAGTGCAGACGGGCAAGGACGAGCAAGAGGCACACTGTGCACAGTGCAGAGCCTGATCAGGGCTTTGGTGCCGAGCCTGGAGCTGCTGCTTACAGGGCTCAGGCACCAAAGGCATTGAGCTGGCAGGAAGAGCTGGGGAGGGATGCTACGTATGTCTGTGTTATGAATCTGTTTCCACTTGAAGGTGATGCCCAGGCCACTGTGAAGTCAGAGACATGACCTCGTTTTCTCATGCCAGACAGCTAGCAACTAACAGGAAACAACTGAAATGTTTCATTTGTTATAGCTGTCATTGAAACGAGCAATATTTCTAAACAGAGCAGAAGCATTTGGAAGCAACTGTGTTCTACAAAAAAAAAAAAAAAAAAAAGAGAGATTTTAAAAAAGAACCTCTAGGTCGTAACAATAACTTACGTAATAATCTAAAATTCTCCCCTCTACCCCATTCTGTATTTTCTGATGGTTCAGGAGGAAAACAAATTTCCTGTTGAGATTTATGAATGAAGGGTTGGTGAAAGAGGCCCAACTTACTCAAATTTAACCTAAGAATATAAAGGCATCAGGCTCTAGTCAAATTGAGACAAAACGTGCCTTATAGGGATTTACAGCTATTTTGCAACAAATGGAAAAATTCTAATGGATTGTGTGGGTGGATTCCACCAGTGACAGAACTACTCACCGAGCTCCTAGCAGTGCTCCCCTTGCAGGCTCAGCACAAAACCTAAGCCCAAAGCTGTAATGTTTGTAGCAAATCTGAGCAGCACCTATGTCTGGGTGAGCAAGGGCAGGATTCTATGGTTATTTAAATGGCTTTCAGGTGGAAGTTTGCTCTCTTTCTTAGTTTCTTATCAGTGAAATATTTTGCTGTAAGAGGTACCGATGGAACTGAAATTCTTGCGAGTCATCCAGAAAACACAGCCTACAGTTTTCAGTATGAATTCACCAAGCAAACTTAATAACGGGGCCAGCAGAAGGAGATGCCAGGATACACGGAGCGCACAGCACCACTTCAAGGCACAAACAAATCAATCAAAGTCAACATCTATTTCCAAGCGATTTGAAAACAGAACGAAAGTAACTAATGTAATGAATTTTTCATTACAGGTCCTCTGCTCTGCCACAGATGAGCTAAAAACTCTACAAAACAGTCGCGCAGTGCTCGAGAGAGAGAAAATCCTCCTTACCTGAGGAGCAGCTGCTCCCAGCTGCTGGCACTGGGTAAGCCCCAGCAGCGTGAAGGCTGCAGCCCTCATTAAGGCTCTGCTTACTTAGTGCAGCTCGTGCAGTCCTGCGTCACCCACTGGTTGCACTGGAACTCTGAGGTGCCTGCCAGTTATTCCATTGCTCAAAGCTTTGTTTGATAGTTCAGACACACAGGTCTAAATTTCTCCTTCTGTGTGTATTGATTCTCATAACGGGCTGCAGCTTAAAAAAATAAAAGCAAACCCAAACTGATATCGGATCCTAGTAGTATGCATCTACTCTGTGTCTTGGTCTCCTTCACCAAATATATGTGTATATATATATATATATATATATATGTATGTATATAACATATATATGTAATTTTTTGAACTTCTCTGCTTCTCAATCTCCAAATTTTCATGGTACAAGAGTGAAATTAGCTCATGTAAATGAACGACTTTCAGGTTCAGTATTTGACTGAGCTATTGCACATTGCTGACGCCTCTGGCGGTGCTGCAAAGTGGAATTGGTACTGAAGTGTCTTTGTGGTTTGCTCCATGCCCTCCTGGCAGCAAGGAGTGGGCATTCAGGTGAAAAATTCTGGCTTTTCTCATCACTGGTGTACCTGGTGTGAAATAGGTTTGCAATGTGCTGTACCTGTTGTTCTGGGCACTAAAGTGAGAGTGAAAAAGGACCAACCAGGGATTTCCTTATAGAGACTGAGTTAAAGTCCATTCAAATCTAAAGCTCCCATTGACATCAGTGGAGTTTGATTCTGGTCCAGATACTGCAGAAGGGTTCTGCAGGGGTTCAGTGCTCTGCAGTGCAATGGCTCAGTGTTGGCAAGGCCAGCTTCATTTCCAGCCCCCTCCATTCCTTTATCATCAACAACTTTGACAGCAGCACTGGGCAATCCAACAGAGATTAAGTAAATCTGAATTTTTTTAATTATTTCATGAATTTCTTACAATGAGTGGGCATTTGGGGAGCAGTTCTTGAAGTCAGATCACTACGCAGGCAAATAAATCAGGGACCTTTCTGCCAGCATGCCTTGTGTAAGCAGCAGTGATGCTTTGCATGCACCAGCATAGGTGTTGCAAAGGGCCTTGCTGGCTAGAGCAAGAAGCAGGGTCCAAATCCATTGTTTTTGGGGATGAGGAGGATACTGGGGATAAGAGGTTAGGAGGCTGTATTTCCTCAGAGAAGAGGATAAGCAGCAGTTCATGGAAACTGAAAGAAACACAAGTCCTGGAGTGGAAGCTGTGGCAGTGGGGAGCCTGAGGCCACGCTGCATGTCTGACTGTGCAGGAGCCATGTCCCAGCAAAGGCTTTCATCTCTGCTTCTGAAACACAGTGACTGAGTGGCAGCCACCTTCTGAACGGGCACTTGGAGGACACAGGTGGCCAGCTGCAGGTACAACTGTTCCACCCCTCACAAGTATCCACCTTTAACAAAAATGAAGAACACCACTTTGGCCAGCTTTTCCTAAGCATCTTTGGCACCGCTTTCTGTCCCTGTGCTTCTTTTACTAAGGTACAATGCTCTGAATAGGAATTGTTGTCTAATAATTATTAAATCCTTCATAGAAAGGAAAAAATCTGACTGGGGTGAAAAACCCCTGCCCGTCTTCAATCAATCCTCACCACCACCAGGCATCTAGTCAATTTTTATTCAGTCTTCTCTGGCCCTGACTTCAATGCAGTGGCTCAGCATGGCCCGTGCTGGCAGCTGCTGCCCAGCTACAGCCCCGCGTGGTGAGGAGGAGCCGGAGGCGCGGGCAGCACCGCGCAGGGTTGCTTCAGTCCATGCCCCAGCCCTTAATCATCAGCTCGAGGTTCAGAGCCTTGCTGGGCTGCTGGCCGCTGATCCCATCTCAAGGTGATCGTCACCTCTAGCCTTTCTGCAAACTGCAAACCTACTGTCCATCCATCTTAAAGCAGCTTGACACTGGCTTCTCTACCCATTTTACAGCCAGCGAACATTTCCTATTGATTTATTGATTTCTGTCTGCCTGTGGAAGGAGCTCAGAACAGACTCTATGTGCTCTTGCAGCCTCCTGCATAGATTTTTTTCTCCCTTTTTCCCTTTTTATCCAAGCTGTGCTAGCACTCTGTGGTGAAGCAGGAATTAGACCGTGCGGGAGCCCAATTTGCTGCTGGTGGATGTGCCAGGCCTTTCTCCCCTCCCTGCCTGGCACACACCCCCACACCCACTCTCCGCTGGTGCCTTTTGCCCTGGTGAAGCAGGTAAACCTCTGACCATCCATCGGGCTGTTGGTAGCTAAGGCTGCTTCTCCCTGCCAGATCTTTTCCTTATCATTAGCAGGTGTTTGATGTGTGCGTGAGCACTGCTTGTAGCTGCAAGTCCTTGATTTCTACAGGATCAGAGAAATTTCTTCTTTCCCGAGTCAATCAAGAAAACAACAGCACGCACATCTGTGAGTGCAAAGCTGTGTATGTTTTAATAGACATGCACTTTATGAACTTCAGAGCCTTGCGGAGGACTGGGTAGCTCAGGAGATTTGAATCATGGCAAGGATATAGACTGCCTTCCACCTTCTAGTTGCCAGTCCAAATGCAGCCCAGGTCAGCAGTGATTGAAAGTTGTTCCCAGCTGGTGGTTGTTCAGAGCCTTACATGAAATTAGTGTGGTTGTGAGACAGCTCCCAGCGGACAGATGTCCACATCGCAAAAAAGCAATCTGGCTTATCGCTGTGTGCAGAGGGGCAGGCCCTGGTGAGGAGAGGCAGCTCTTCCTCCTGGCTCCAAGGTGGTGCTCTGAGCCCCATGACGCTGGGAAGCCTCCACTGCTGGTGGTCACAGGCCTCCTCAACTGGCATTGGTGTCTCCAGGCCTCCTTGTGTTGGCTCTGGGGACAGCCCCAATCCAGGTATGGATTCATCAGAGTTTTTGCTCCTTTAGCTCCTTAGAGACTGATCTGCGCATGGCAAAAATGCTGATACAGAGCCTCATGGACTTGCTTCAGAGAGGTGCCGAGGTGCCCACACCATGCCTGTGTTGCTTGTAAGAACTGGTGTGCAGGGCTGGCAGCTGGCACTGCCTTTACAGCAGCTCTGCAACACCTCACACAAGACCTTGTGGGCACAAGTGTTGAAAAACATGTGTAGGTTTAAAAGACATCACCCATGCCTGTGTTGCTGATGCTGATTTGTTGAAAATACAGTACTGATGAGATAATGGGGACTCTAAGAAGTAGATTTGCCTGCCTGAATTGGGAACGTGTGTGGAAGGAGGGCTGCAGGAGAGGTAACAGCCGTGCGAGCGGCAGATGTCAGGGGCTGGAGCCTGCTCTTGTTTAAGCTGATATATTTCCAGTGGTGTCAATGAAATGATGCAGATTTACACCAGCAGAAAACCTTGTCTGAAGTCCACTTGCTGCCCCCCACACAAGAAAACATGTATGCATGGTAATCAGCACTGTTCTTTTAGGAAATTATGTCTGCACACTTTTACGTTGGCTCTATCCATATGTAACGACTGTATGCATTTCAAGGGGCTACTTCTGATTTACACTGCAGGCATTGTGCATCTCCCTAGACAAACATTAACTATTTATTGATCTGCTCGGTACCCCTGTGATGAAGGCTATTATCCCCATCATATAGACAAACAGGGATTACATTTTGGAGAGTGTTTGGATCTGGTGCACACATTTGGACCTCTTTTGCCATCAATTACATGTCTTACAGCTCTTATTTCCCTCCCCCTCTCACCATATGTGTGCAGGAGAATGGAGAGAAAAAACAGCACAAATCATAATCCAGGTCTGAATGCAAGGTAAGTCTCTGCTAGGCTTATTTCACTTGATTTCTCTTAATGAAAAATCTCTCAGACCTCTTAAATTTGCAGACAGCTACATCCAAGCCCTGCTGGCTTTCTGCTTGATCTGCAGCTGTTTGAAGTGGTGCAGAGGGACGGGGTTCTTTCTGGGAACATGCACCTGCAGGATCCCAGGGAGAGCCCAGCAGCCGCCAGTTGGCTGCGAGTGGAGGGGGACGGGCCAGCTCTGAGTTAGTGACAGGGATCTTAAAGCTTGACCCCAAACACACCGAGCACCGAGTCTGCCTCAGAGTGCTTTGGATCAGCTCTTTAATTCAGTAATTCATCAGCACGAGGTGGGGAAACCTCTCAACAGCACAGTTCTTGTTTTGGGATGTGCTGTAATGTGCCTGGATCTCCTGCTCTGCCTGTGCACCCAACTCGTGCTCACCTGCAGGTCCCATGCCACTCTGCCAGTAGAAGCCAGAGTTTCAGATTACTCACCATGCTGACAGCTCCAGGACAGCCTTGACAGAGCCTGCCTACTTTCTCTGGGAACCTATCAGGGCTGGGCATCCTTAGCTTGCTGCTAGAAAGCAGAATGTTGTGCCCTACATGGGCATTTCTTGGATGTTTGCCTGCCATTTATAGGATTTCATGTCAATATTTTCCTTTTCTTTTCATGGAAGAAAGCCATTGAAGCTGGATTTCCATCAGCTGCTGCAAGCACCAAGCAGCAAGCCCTAGCACAGCGTTGGGAACAAGGTGCAGCAAAGCCTCCTCTGCTAGCTGGCACTGTGGTACAGGAGTGCAAGTTGACACACTGAATAAATGCAATTGGCACATGATTTATCGATTACACCTCTTCTGAAGACAGGCCCTCTGCTGAGATGAGATTCATAGCACATCACATCACCTAAACGAGCCCTGAAGCATGTCCTTCATCACATTTTCACCACTGTTGTTTTTGGGAGGCACAGGCATTTTTAGGTTTTCTGTGTGTGCAATCCAGCCTCCGGTGTGAGCCAACATACCCCACTGGTACGGCATCAGAGTTCACCCAAAAGCAGAGTTTATGACCTGCAGAACTTCAGGTACTTCAGCTCTGATTGCTGTCAGATTCAGCGGCTCAGGTGCTCCAAGCAGAGCTCTGTTCTGCAGCAAGACCCAGTCAGTGGTTTGGTGCTGTGATGCTTTCCTACCCCAGGCTGGAAGATGAGGCATAAACTTGTAGGAAAGCACTAAAACCAGAATTTGCAATCTGCAGCATGAGCATATTTCAGAAATGATACTGTTTAGCAGATAGGCAGAATTGTACCACTGTCACTCCACAAACACACGTATCAGCTGAACTCCAGTCGCAAAGGATGTCAGTCAGATCCTTTCATGAACAAAGTGATCTGCTATAGAGGTGTCTCATCAAATGACTTCAGCTCATTTACTGAGTCACTCTATTTTACCCACTTTGCTCTGTGAAGACATTAGCTTGATTTGGTTTTGTTGCCAATGATATATCTCCTTCTGCTTTTAGTTTTGCTGATGTTTCTCCTATCACTCTTGTTCTGTCACCAGCAGTGCCTCTCTGTACCATGCGGTTACTCTCCCTGCCACCTATTTCATCCTGCTAGGTGGACAGCTCAGCCATGATGTGGCCCAGACAGATTTTCTTGTTCCTGATAATAAATGGGGTGCTCAGATGTGTAACTCTGACCTTGTGTATAATTTTCAAAGATAAGTTTTGGGAAAACAAATGGGTTAGCCATTATAGAAGTACTGTAAGGCTTGACAGAAAATAACACGGCAGAAAATTATGACACAAATAGCAGAAAGCCACTATGAGGCCTTACAGTATCTAAATTATCTTTCTGTATCTCACGATTGATAGTTTTACAATTTTTCTCTGAGTTTCAAAACTTCATCTCCCTGGGGTCTCCTGCTGTTATTGTATTTCCTATTTTCCTGCAAGAACTCCACATAGGTCCACAGCTCTTTTAATAATTTTTAAAAAGCTTTCCAAATGTTTACTCTATTTCTTACGTTGTTTCCCATGAAAAATAAATACTTCACACAAAGAAATTTTTCAGTGTTTCCCAGTCTCATCTCAAGCAATAGCAATACTGAGGAGGGGTCCGGAAAAGCAGCACGATCTGCTCCAGAAATACAGCACAGAGCTGCAGGCAGTTGCAGGAGGCAGTGGCAGATGGTGGAGGTTCTGCTGGCCACGGTCCTCCACCTGCCCCAGATGGTAAGTGCACAGAGCAGTCCCCCTGCCCTGATCCTGGCCTCTAGGCACTGTGTTAGGGAAACAAATGGACACAATGGGAAGGTTTGACTCCTGCTCCAGATTGGGATGGGGAAAAGTACAGCACGCAAAGGAAAGATTGGGCAGTGCCTCCCAAAAGCAAGGTATTGGCTAGATATATAAAACATCCACATTGTTGTTTGTCAGAAATCAAACACCAAGAAGAAAATAAACATAAGTGTTCAGGAAGCTTGTCTGTCCTGCCCAATAGCCAGGGGCACTGACTGCAGTGGTATGCAACCGCCCAGTCCTGCACACACATGCCACTGACTTGTGAATGACTGACGACACATTAGGGTGTTTGAGATATGTTCTTATTGATAAGTCTGCTTGTTGACTGTGCAGAGGTGATGAGATTATTTCCATGCTGAAGGGAAGTCAGATGAACCCCCGTGTACAGCTGATGGAAGCACTTTTTCCTCCCCTGCTGCTCTGGACAAGGCATCTCAGCCACGTAACAGCCAACAGCTGCAGGGCTCCAACCATGTTTGCCAGCACTTTGGTCATGTAGCTTATTTCCTACCCTTCTTACTGTTGCCATGCTCACTTTAACATGTTGTGACACCCCCACATTTGCAGCTAGCTGTGGCCTGACTGCTAGGTACGAACTGCACTTATTGGCGTGCTGCATGAGACATGAGAAGAAGCCCACACACAGTGTAAGCTGCTGGAACTGCATGGTGGGCTTTCACTGAAAATCTCTGAATGTAATCAATTTTATCAAGGTTGCTCAAAAGAGTAATAGTGTTATCCATGCTCTGCTGGGAGGCTTAAGGGTGGAATTGTGTGCAGCGAAGGTGGAGAGGGTTGATCTCAGCTCCGTGGTTGTTCTCATGATGGCTAAAGTCATGGTCTTGTCCTCTCATTCCTGTCCCTCCTTACACACTGCGGTATCTCAGGGACTTCCAGTAACCTGGAATTCAGTTACACAGTGCCACAAATATAATAAAAGTTGGTCCTGTTTTATTGATTTATCTGAGTGTGCAGTTATTTCTTTATGGTTACATGCTTTTTGTTGTCTGGGTGTAAATGGTCCCGCTGAAGAGCCATCGCTTAGCTCTGGGATCTCCCAGGCAGCTCCCCCTGCCCACCTTGGCACAAGCACGCAGCGTATGGTTGGGCAGAGCTGCCCATGTGCTCTTCTGGCACGACACAGGGACTTGTCATCCCTGAGAACTTCAGCGCATCAAGGCAAGCAATGGATGACTGCTCACCAGAGCTCTGCTGGGAGGATGACTTTCCCAGGCTCTACCTGAAAGGATGAAAGCTCATTATATACCTAACGGCAGAATATGTCTCTCCTGGCTTTCTCCCAGGGGGCAAGATGACCCCAGGACATTGCAGGCAGCTCTGCTCAGAGAAGTTGCCAGTGGTCTGTTAGAAATGATTGCTGAGCAAGGAAACAGCACCTTTTCTGCTGACGCCAAGGGCAGTGGCGACGGGTGAGACAGATGCTGGAAAAAGGTAACCCTGCAGCAACCGGGCAAAGGCTCACTGGCACTTCCACTGCCATCTCTCTCCTTTTTCACCATGTTCTGACTGTCCTTGAAAAAGTTACACAGGGACATGTTACCAGCAAAGCATCCCTGGGAGGTGAGGGAAGATTGTGTTACGCTGCAAGGTATTAACAGTTGCATCAATCACAAGTCTAGTCAAAGCAAATAGATGTCCTACTCACCCTTTATTCAGGCTGAATGGAAGATGCAATTAAATGGCTCTCATATAGCGATAGCAGGAGCAGCAAAAGCCATTATCTGAAGCCTGAGCAGAAGCGTGTGGGCTGAAGCACCACAGCCCTCAGCAGGAGGCAGATGGGCTGACGAATGCCTGGGGACCTGCTCAGAGAGGCAGGCAGCAGTGGGCAGGTGCAGGGAGAAAGTGGGAGCAAGGGAGACTGGGAGCACCCAAGTGGGAGCAGCATCCCTGGGCTTCCAACGCTGACCTGCCAACGCTGACCTGTTGACTGCTTCTGGATTGTGCTCTGCCACTGCTTTATGTAACCAGCTTCACTTTTAGGGAGGAAAAAAAGCCCATGAGAATATTGGGTAATTTATTGGGGCCAAAAAGGCCCCATTAAGCTCATTCAACTGTGGGAAAAAATATTATTTAATGTACCAGAGGGGTGGAATTCACCACATGTAGATAGCACGGAATACATGTCTGCACCTGAATAAATGGCCTAAATTCTCCTGAAGTCACTAGAGAGAAATAGGCAGTTTTAGGGAAAGCTTCATCTTTTCCTAAAGAAGGTGTCTGAAATAGGTCAGATGAATTGTGCTTGGAACTGCTTGCTTCTCTCTATTGACTTTCACGAGAGTCTAGACAACAAGCTGAGATAGAGATATCTGTGCTATATATGTCTAAAGTTAGGTAAGATGAATCCCATCCAATAAGTCTCTGTGCCTCTACCTGCAGGCAAGGAAGGCAATGTGAATAGTGATGGATGAGAGAAGCATTGAATTTCCTGCAAGCATTCATCCACTCCTCCTGCGAACTGGCTTTGGCTGCATTCTCAGGTATTTGTGCTTTCCATTAATGCTGTATGACAGTACAAATGCTGGTGGAAGGCAAGTTTCATGCTTGCACACACAAAACTTGGGGGAAGAAGATTGTCAATTTTGTCTCAGAGGCTTTTTGCATCAAAACTGATGGCCACATTTACATTCAGTCGGGCTATCTGGGCGAACTGCTGTGAACTTCTGACCTCTTTAGGCACAATGAAAGATAACAAAGATGAAGGCTGTATATTTCCTTTGACAGAATTATGAAGGCCAGGACATAAGTCATTTAAGCAGAAAGGATTGAGCGGGCCATGGGGTGCGTTGGTTGCCGCAAAGAGAAGAGCAGTCAAAGTCACTCTGTCAGAGGGCTGGTGGATGCTGATGACAGAAGCATAGGTATAATCTGCATAGGAACAGGAGTGAGATATTTTCCTGTTGGAGCCGGTATGTGAGCCAGGGCCAAGTCACCCTCCTAATTCTTCCTGTCATTTCTGAAAGATTCATTTCCCAAAGCCTCTGCTGGAGAGATGGGCTCCGTATCCCAGGTCTCACCTTGTCCATGAACGTATTAGGAGCCGTCCCAGGGGTCAAATTCTTCTCCTGCTTGCAACCCTGGCAAGCCCATCATCTTTAAGGGTCTCACAGAAGCATTAATGAGAAAAAAAATATGGTCATCATCACAGTATCCTGCTTTTATTTCTATGGGTGACAAAAGTGTTCTTTTCAGTGTATTTTAGGTACGATTCCTACAAAGTGGAAAAACATTCAGGTATTTCTCAGCTGCTAGCAACATTTCAAACCCTACCATCAACTATCCGTACATAATAAATTTTCTTTAAATAACTCTTGGTAAATGCTTGACATCTGTTTTCTCTAATTAATTCTAGCAGTCATCATACTTCATTGCATATGTTGAAAGCTCTCAAGGCTAAGAGCTACCTACAGCATTTCAGTCATGGAAGTTTGTCTTGTAAACACTAGTCTGCGAGTGCTTCAGGATGTTTTTCTCTGACAAGTCAGGAAGAGGTGTTCAGACCACTAAAAAAGGCAAGACATCCACTGAATGTGAAAATAATGAGCCAGTACCTCCGGGATGTATTTTGGAGAGATGGCTTTTGATTTTATTGCTATTAAATGCTACATGAAAATGAGGCAATAATTAGGAATAAAGAGTCTGGACCAGCACTCCCTACTGCAAAAATACGATCCTGAAAAAGTTGTACACTAATTTACATTTGAAGCAAAAAGTAGATACAAGTGCAAGCACACAAGGAAATGAGAAGGCAGTAATATCCCTACATGTCTACGCCCCATCTCACAAACTGCACTGCAGCAATCACACATTGAGAAACCCCCAGAAAAGCAGGCGCAGGGTGAGCCTGTGTCAGTGCTCTCAGCCCATCCCTGCTGTCCCTCTCTGCCTGGGGGTTTGGTTACTCTCCCCTTGGTTCCCCCCATTTCCATTGTGTCGTTCAGCCCGGAGGCTCCCAGTGACCCAGCACAGCCAGCGAATGCAGGCCTGCCAGAGGCAGCCGTGAGCACTCTGATTGCAAAGGCAATGTAAAAAGCAATGCTCATAAAAGCTCGGTGCTGTTCTCTGAAGAGGGGCATACCCTTCAACATCGCATTTATCTCACCCATAATAACCCCGGTATGTCTGTATGTTTGCAAACAAAACAACAAAGACCTCTCAGATAACATATAACGAGTATAAGAGTTTGCTGCCATCCTTTTAGGAAAAGTAACAATGTCCATGTTCTTCTCAAACCTTATTATTTGAAATAATAGGAAAATCTTGTCACTGTCAGTGCCTTGAGCTGCCCTGTCCCCAGCAGCAGGGCTGTGCTGTAGTAGTGAGGATGGTCCTTTGGACTCCATGATCCTTATGGGCCACTTCCACCTTGGGATATTCTGTGTTTCTATGAGGGCTGTGGGAGGGGCTGGGAGTCTCCCCCAGTCTGTGCTGTAGCACTCTGGGTGGCATGTAAGGCAATGCAAGACAGGGCACATGCGTCTGCTGAACAAAAGCACTGCCCATACCTTCCCTCATTGGTGTTCAAGACCCCCACAGCACTGCAAGCAAGTCCTCTGCTCGCCTCTACTCACACAGTGCTCTGCAAGGCAGTGCCACAGGCTTCATGCTCTGCTTGGGGGCTGCTGGTGTGTTTCTGTGTCAGGTATTTTGTATTTTCAGCAGTGTGAAAAGGCACAAGTTGCTAACATTTCTTGGTTGTTTTTTTCTTTTTTTGTCTTTTTGTTTTACCTTGCAAAATACTTACAATGCCTACTTTCTTGTTAATATGTTCTGAAATATCTTCTCAATGTTAAGTGTCCGGTAGTGGAAACAAAACCCAGAAAAGATAACATGCTACGGGGATACACAGTAAATCAGACAATTTAATGAATTCATAACCTTTCATTTTATTTCCTTCCTGTGAGATAATTTTAGCCAATGTCAATGGGATTTGGAGGAAGGGGGAATGAATAGTGATCCTACCTCAACCAATAAAACAAAATCCTAATTTTCTGTCTTTTATCTTTTCCCATTCTTTTGTGCGCCTCTTTGGCCTTGTCAAAACATATCGTTCAGTTAGAGACTAAAAATATTTTCCCATCGATTGGGGTTATTGATTTTTTTTAATCTGTACTTTGGCTTAGAGAGCTCGGGTGAAGGGTGAAAGTTCACCGGCTTAGTCCGCTGTTTTATCTGGACAGCAGAAGAATGTATTGGCAGCAGATTTGATTTACCTTGTTGGTCAGCTGTAGTCACTCCAAGCACTGCAGAGAAGCAGCAAGCATATTTTGCTGTCTATTTTATTGTTCACCAAACTTCTTGAAGGTCCAACCTCTCTATTGATTTATATCTCAATTTCCAGTGCCCCGTGTTTCTATTCTTATTAACATAAATGTATCAGAAATCAGATCCCTTCTCAAAGATATATTGATCATTTATGAGCTTTGAAAAAAGTCTGACATGTGATGCTGCACGTTTCAATCATTCATCAGGTCCACAAGGCTCTCGTATGCTGATTAGTAAACAAACGGAGAGCAAAGTGGAGTAGAATGGCATACCTCACCATGCTCTTACAGAATGAGACACAGGTATTTCTGGTGTTAGTAGTTAAAATTTTTGTCATACTAAATAGAATGATTGCTATGAATGTATGCTTGTTTAATTCCTCGAGATTCACAGCAGAATTACTGAGAATTTATTTTTGAGCAATTTTAAAATAAACTAATGAAAAAATCTTTTTGTTTATTTAATTAAGAAATATATATTGCATTGTCCAGTGCAAAATATTTTCTCCGCTCTGCCTTTAAGATGCATTGGAACATGCTAACACCTTTCTGACAAGACCTGCTTGCACAAGTTTTTGTAAGACAGCTGTTACGCAGGTAGCTGGTATTTAAATACACACAGGGGAAAATTCTTGCCCTGGTAAATGATTTTAGGAAGATGATGTCATTAGCAGAGCACTCGTACCCAGTCAGGAGTGTACCAGCCTGGGCTGGAACAGCAGGTTCTGCCACTTTGATCTGCTGGCAGGGAAGAGGAGCAAGCCAGGAGATGTGAGGGGAAAATGTGGAGGATCCTAGAGCCAATTGTTCTTCCTTGAGGAAACAGCCCTTTGGCCACCAGACCCGTGGTCCTGGAGAGACCTGACAAGTACCACTCTGTAAAGCTCTACTGCCCTTTCTTCAGCCACCCACACTATTACTTAATCAGGGAGTCATTCTCCATTTCTAGTGATCTCTGTCACGTGCATGAAGTCAGGAGCCCTAATCCTTCAAGGTCCAAACGGGGTTTCTTTTGTTCTTTGCTATCAGCCTCCCTCTCTCAGCCCGCCCTGTGCTCACAGCCTGCCCGCCAGCTGAGGGCCAGCTGCAGGGAAGGGAACCTGTGTGTGCAGGCTCAGGGCTAAGCACGGCCCAGCGTGGTTTTGTGTCTCCTGGGGGCAGTGGGAGGGCTTGTTTCCCCTTCCAGCCATCACCTTCTTGGAGGCAGTGAAGCACAAGGAGCTTTCCAGGAAGGATTTGAATGGAGAGAGCACGATGACCTTGCAGATGACAAGTAAATGCTCACACAGTGAGCAATGTCAGCTCCCCATCCTCTTTGTGGCTGGAAGCATCCTGGAGAGCTCTTTCAGACAAAATGCATTTCCCATCACAAACCAGCTTCCTGCATTCTGGATGGTTTCTGGCTCTGGCAGCAAACACCCCACATTTGTGGTGTCAGTTTTATTTTAGGTTTCACTTTTGTCAACAATGCTGTGTTCTTGAACTTGACTTTGGTTCGTGGGCCAAACAAATACTCATGCTGTTTCTTCCCACTCTCTGTCTCCTTTTGGGCTCATGAGAACAGGGGGATGCCTGTATGTTGTCCTGCCCCATTCCCTAGAGGCTTATCTTTGTGACACTGCAGCCCAACCACAGACCAGGTTTCCTTCTCTGTCCCTTGCTACCATAACATGTGCTTGCTTCATGCTGGTTGTTTTCTGGTCTTGTTCATTCTTACATGCAAAGGGAGCAGCTGGAAAAGGCATTTTTTTTCTGTGAGTGGGGGAATCATCAATATTGCACAATCTATCTCCATTTTCAGCAAGTCCTCACCAGATAGCCATACTGGGATCCCATGTGACATGTAATAAAGCCCCTTTCCATCACAGAAACATGCCCATTAACAAATTTTACATTTTCTTTTCTTCCGCTGCTCACCACAGAAGCAATTTCAGTAAGTAAAGGCCCTGACCAAGCCTTCCCGTGTCTGGAATACACACCGTCAATGGGGGCGCAGTCGAGACTAAAGGAATGAGTTGCTGGGCATTCTCTGGCCCAGAAAATTCGTTTGTAAAGTTGAAGTAAATTGACACAACAGACGCTATTCTGTTTAGCAGTTCTGGCCACAGCCCTCTGGGGTGCCCCTAAATTTGAATTTCTTTGTTACCCAGAAAAGATAAGATACAGCAGTGATTGTTCAAACAGACTGTATCAGAGACCTTTGCACGGGGCATTGCTACTGCAGCTCCAGCCGGTGCCCGCAGAGTTGTTTGCTTTGCCCAAGCAACAGCAGGAGCTGGGCAGGATGGCTCACCCCGCCAGACAGCACGACCGCCTGCTATCTGCAAAGATAGCGTATTCCATTATTGTACTATATGATCCTAAATACTGTCATAAACTGCTAATATACTAATGTGTTCATAGTCTATTGATTGATACTGGGAATACTGTTCTGGGTTAGCTGAGCTCATTTGTAATCCTGCATATAAGCAGAATTTCTTGGAGCACACGGCATGTAGGGAAAGGGATTCCACACATACTTGGTTTGATCGTTGGAGCACTAGTGTTGCAGTTTCTTTTACAGCATAATAAAAATCATTTTATTTATAAATCTCCTCGCTCTCCAAGCATTTGAGACACCATGCAGAATTCCAGAAATAACTTAAAATGCATTAAAAATATATTAAAGGACAAGAGTCTGAAAGTTTTAATAAAAAATTAATCGGGGCATGGGGGGAGATGGTCAGAGATGTTATTCATATGGGGTCAGTAACAACCAAACTGAAAACACAGTTAAAACCTCTTGAATGTTGTTATAATGCGGAGACAGAGGCTGAGGGAGTGGAAGGAGAGGTGAGCAGGGCATGTGGGGCCAAGCAGCAAGGGCCACAGAGTGTGGCAGGGCCAGCCCTGCACTGGTGCAGGGTATGGGGTTGGGGCTAACCAGGACCAATGCCACTGACTTTTGCCCTGGCCGGTGCCCTGCTGGCAGCCAAGGAGAGGCTGTGGCACAAGGCAGGATGTGAGGAGCAGTGCTCTGGAACCTCTCTGGTTCACCTGAGACAGGGTTTGGTTCAGGCTTACACCTTTGGACTAGACCAGGCACTGTGTCACAGAGCCAGGCAGGGTGTTGAAGGGAAACCCACAAAGAAACCATTCCCTGTGCCCAAACAGCCTGCAAACAGCAGAGAAAGGTCCTGAAATGGAAACCACAGTTATTGAGCCTTACAGTCATGAGAGCACCTCCTGCTGTGCACACTGACCAGGACAGGACCTGCAGAAACCAGGCATGATGCACAGTTTGTGATTACCTCTGAATTTCTTAGCATGGCTGCTATATTAAGATGTTAATGAACTGAACACTGATCCTCGGGAGACATTAGGTGATGGAGGCTAAAATCTGTTAATCTTTTAAAATAGCTTCTAGCAGCCTTCAGAAACCACCCTACCAAATCCCAGCCAGCCCTCAGTCTAGTCTTGAACTCAGAGCCCCTGAAAGCCTCAGTCATGCATCCATCCACATGTACACATATGAAGGCTCCATGCCGATAGTTCTTTCCATGCTTGAGCAAGGAAACATGAGCACAGTCATGCATGGCACATGGCATCAGCATTCGCTTTCAGATCTTACGGATAAGTACTATAAATCTGGAGACTGTAGATAAAATTTGCATTCAAATATCAGAGAAGAAGTGGAGCCATACAGGAAAGCTGAAAATGTCCGTCTGGTTATTTTTTGGTAACATATGTTTAAGTAACTACAGTCTGTTGAGTTTACCATTTATTTTAGCATCTCACTATAGGCAGGCTATAGGCAGGAGCACAAGAACATTGTTAGAGACATGAGGTTTTCCTAGGAGGATGGGCATGTGCAGCAGGGGGTTGCAGTGTGGCATGCTTCAGACATCTGCTGGCAGTGTCACTGAAGGTCAGAGTCCCAGTATGTCTGCAATCAAAGCTAACAATGACACATTCAGTGGAGAGATGGAAGATATGTTTCCACTCACTATCCTAGAGTAATAAGTGAACTGCTAAAAATTTTCTCTTAAATATGCTGTATGTATTATAGCAATGTACATTTGGATTTTCTTCACTGAAATGAGACAGCAGTGATCAAGTGGAAAATGAAGTAGAAGTGTATTGCTTGCCAGTGGTTTCCAAAGGCTCACAGCTGTGGAATCCCACGTGAGAAAAAGCAACGAGGACTAGAAAGGCTATACTTAAAGTTCACGCAAATATGAACATAATGTTATGCAACACTTGGGCTGACCCAGGCGTGGAGCAAAGATCAGGCATCAAACAGCTGTCATTCAGTTCCACACGTTATTTGTTACAATGGTTACAATTACCTGTGCTGTAGCTGAACCATTCCCAGCGCTGAGATACAAAACAGTAGCCATGACCTCTCACGACACTGACTTCAAAGCAGCACTATTTCTTCTACTTTTCCTTTGGAACCTCACTCTGTTTTTCCATCGAGGCCTGCCAAACCCTCACCTAGATCCCAACAAGATTTTCCCTTGGTTTCTCATCTCAGATACTACAAACTGTACGGCCAAGGAGCCCACCCCATTGTCATGCTTAGAGCTAGCTTTCATGAAGAACAAAAGTCAGCCATAAACGATTTCTTGTTCTTCAGACACAGAGCAATCTTCCTGTGTGTGCACAATATGAGGGTGGCAGGATCAGAAATGATATAGGGAAACCGGGAAAAGAACAAACAGAAGCAGAGATTGACTTTGTTCAAACAGACGGTCAGTAAAAATGAGAGGGAAACAAATGAGGAGGAAAAAAAGGGAGGGAAGGCAAGAGTGAGAGAGTACCCTGGAAGGACTGATGTACCAAAGCAGATGTCAGGGCAAAGAGAGTTGTTTGTGTGCTCCATCCGCGTTCTTTCACCAATCCTATATGAAGGTAGATGTGTGAACGTGGGACAGACACTGGTTTTGTACATTTAGTTTCTGACTGTATGTAGATTTGAAATAGGGATAAACAAGAGTTGATGATAGGAGGAGATGTCCAGCCATTTCCTAAGTGAAAGCCTGAAACATTTGCTTCTGAGAAAATAATTCTCAAAAAACCCCACAATTTCTCCTCAGAACCCAGTGCCAATCTGAACATTTCATACCATTTACGATAATAAAATTGAACTGCAACACAGATGATATGAGAAAATAACAGGAAAAAAAAGGGAGAAAACAATTCAGTAGCACAGGAGGAAAGTTTTATTACAAATTAGATGGCAACCAGGCTTATTCACGAAAACCTGCCTCTTTTTATGTTCTCACAGCTGTGAAAACAGCAGGCATCTACTTAGGAACTTGCTGATATTTCTAGTAGGTAGCAGGACCCTGGCTATTCTTTGTCCTCATGAGCTATTTTTTCCTTTTGAGACTTAGGATATCCCTGCTAAACTGCCTCCCTGATGATGGGAAGATTGCCTCTGCCTGGAAGCCAGAAGTTCGAGCCGGTCCCTAGCCCAGCTGTCTCTCATAACTCTTCTCCAGCTCAGCCCATGCATCCTCCTTGGAAATATACAGCTGGCTTCACTGGTTGCCACATGCCTTGACTCTTCAGGAGCCTCAGCAGTTCTCATTTTAGGTAGAGAATGGGGAGAGACTTTCTCCAACTCTATTGTTCTTTTTCTCAGCCATCTTCCCCTAGATTCCTCCAGAGAAATCTCAGGTCAGGCAGTTAGCTGGAGCAGTGTATGGAGGCAGCTCCTTTGTTTTCATTTCTAGGTTTTGCAATGATGGCTCCTAGAATGCAGTGTTCATGTTCAAACAGTGCTCACCAGAAATACCATGTCTATTTTTCATCAAGACAAAATAGTAATGCTGTTTTGAAAGTACGGAAATTATCTCAACCGATTTCATAGAAATGTCCTCTTCATAAGGGAGAGCAAAGCACTCACCAGGAGACCAAAGACTTGCAATGGTGAATTTTACACACCCTTTCTGGGACCTGGCACCCGAATACAAGCTTAGAAGCCCTAAAATGGTAACATAAATCACCTAGCAATTTATTATGAAGTAATTATGTATGTATTGGGAAATGTCACACAATGTAACTCCATTGATTAAAATGGAATTGATATAGGGCATCTTGCCATATCTTGCAATACATCAAAGAATAACTTGAGCACGACTTCTGTCCCCACCATAGAACTAAGAGGGTACTGCCTGCTTCAGAAACAACTGCTGGCTTAAGCTGTTGTTGGTTTCATTATCAGCTGTGGTTAACTTTGAAAGAGACAATACATTTTTTAAAAGGACAAATAACTGATAAAGAGAGAGTGCCCCAAAGAGTGTTTTGTTTTTACTTTTGTGTCTAATGCTGATAGTAATAAAAATCTGGATTTTAATCTTGCAGCTAAGGTCAAATATTAGGAAGCAGTGCTACTTGCTGGACTCTGAAGAAAGCATGCAACTTCTTTTGTTTCAAGAAAAAATGCTGTCTTTCTCCATCAAGAGAGCTGGCTGAGGTTGCAAGTACCTTCTGCTTGCAGAAGTGCTAACTAAGAAGGAGTGCACTAACAAATAATGAGCTGGGTTGAAAGGCTGTGAAGTTCTTAAAATGAGTTCCTTTGGGGAATCTTCCTACATGCTTTTTTGCTTCTAACCCTTCAGGATTTAAGTCCTTTAGTTCTCCATCTTCGTCAAAAAGGAGGGGATAGAGGAGAAAGGATGCATCAAATATTGAAACAATGAAACAGAAAAAAGAGTGGCATCTTGTTTTCTGTGGATGAAACTCTGTGACAGCACTGCTTGAGCTGTGCCAACAGAAAGAAACCCAGGAAAAGCAACTTCTCATCATTAGTAAAGAAGTTCATTAGAGTAAGGAAAACAGTGTGATACCCTAAGCTGCTTTCTCTCTCCCTCCAATTCACCAGAAAATTCTGCAAGAACTGTTCTTTGATGGGAAGAAGTTAAGCACTGGGCTTCACCAGCTGCTGAGTATTCAGGATCAGCTTTTGAAATCACAGCAGTGTGAGCCCTGTTATTTCCAGTGATGTCAACACTGCTTTTATAAATACCATTTTCCTTGTTGCCCTTAAACATTCTGTCAGGTTTCTGGAAGAGGCAGATTCTGTTCCTACATGAACGCAGCAGTTTCTGCATCCATGTGCTTCTGAGGGCTCAGGTTGGCTCTCAGCCAAGGGGTGAATTTTTTCTTTGATGATTTTAGAAATCATTCCCCTGTTTGAGCCTGATTTTATTTACAGCATAGAGAACTAAACCTCCTAAACCAAGAAACCTGATTAGGATGCTATGTAACCACTGTAATAATAGGAACAGCTCCTATTTATTTATAAAATGAGTGTTTGTGTTGCTCTCCAGGGTTTGCAGTGAGGTAATACATACAAAACAGCATCTCGCTGTTCCTGGCACTGCACAACCGTGTACTGCAAATAAGGGAGCTTCTCCCAAAGATTTTACCACGGCAGCAGGTGACTTTTGCACTTCTGGCTATGCGACCTAAGCCACTAAGACCTAGCCTATACACAAAGGCACGGAGAGTGTTGTTTGATACTGATTTAATTAAACCGGAGCAACTTTTGCGTGGGAGTATTCACACATTGGTTTAATTTGTGTTGATGAATTTACAGGCATGAACTAAATTTACATAATCAGTCTTAGGCTGACATGAAAGATGACAAGCACAAAAATTGCACCAGTTATCTAAATGGATATAAATTAACCCTGAAGCCCTTTCTGGGCAGAAGGAAGCCTTAGCAATACTCTACATCTGCAAAGAAAAGCATCCAGCCAGAACAATTCTATTTATTATTTAAGGATTAACAATATGAGATTAAAAAGATGCAAAACCAATTTAGAAGTTTTTCAAAGCTTCCGTGTGTTGAAAATGATGTGCTTAAAAAGTCTCACTTTCCAAGGCCCATGGTGCAGCTGCCTGTCAGTGGGGTGGCCCTGCAGAGAGGTCTGTGCTGCCAGGGCTGCACTCTGCTCCTGGCACTGTGCGGAGCCTGGCCCACAGAACGGCACTGCTGGGCAGGGGGACAGCAAGGGAACCGACCGTCCTCCAGCTGGTCACAGCTACCAAATAAGTTGCCTTGCTGCTAACACAGCGATGAGTTCTGGTCAGGTTTGTTTTACATTGAGTAGAGACCAACCAGATGTATGGTCCATACAGCTTTTATACTAATTAAAAATCAGAATCCAATCATACTAATGTCACCAGCCAGACCCAAAGGACAGTATAAAGTAACAGCAGGACAAACATTGAGAGAGGGACTATTACAGTATTTAGATCGCAGGGAAAGATGTAAATTACAAATAATGAAGGAAAAGTATTGCATAGATCTATAATTTCTGCATGAAGATCAACAACAGGCTTTTGAAATGCCAAAAAATTACACCCGTGGCAAGGCAATGTCACAGTGGGAGAGGAAAGATAGTGACAAACAGTTTGTCACAAAGGTAAGAAGCATTTGATTCTCTCTCCAGCTGTGGCATTGGATATTCTTTTTATTACTGTGGTTTGCAAGGCTCCGGGTGGACCTGGGCAATTGTTACAAAAAAAAAGTAGTTCCACAGCTATTATTGAAACTAAAAAAGAGAAGTTCACTTTGGTTGCATCAGGCATTTTACCTCGTGCACTTGCCTTTGGAATTGCACAAGAAATACTTTGTTTCTCTGTTAATGGAAAATGAAAATCTTTTGATAATCACATGAACGCATTTGATTGGAACCTCAAGATGAAAGTGTTTGCATACCCATCTTGAAAACCCTTTTCCCCCTTTCTGTTGGATATTTTCAGATATTTGATCACAGAAGATCAAGAAGAATATTCTGTGGAGCTGAGCAAACGCACCCTGTTAACATCTTAGGGAACAATGAGAACTCGGCGATTAGTCAAAGGGGAACAGATATCTTGTAGACTAACTAACCATGCCATTGCCAAAACAAGACCGTTCACAGATTGCTGACAAACAGAAAGAGAGGAAATAAAGGTAGACCATAATTTTTTATGAAAAGTTTGTGCCCTCTGATTTCTAAAGCCAAATAAACCCAAGCACTTCTATGTTACATGTAAGATAAACAGCTTCAGGGCTGAGGTAAAATATTTTGCTAGCTGTGTTTTACCGCATATTTGCTCTGAACATCAGAAATTAGTTTTTTAACATATAGTGTGTTGAACTGAGAATCTTTGGAACAGTGTATATATATATATTTTATCTGTGGAAAAAATAAAACCAACACAGGTTCTCTCATGCCTGAAGGTATGTGCTGTCTGCACAGACTGTGTAGAGCCTCAGTTTTCACAAGGTGCACTGGTGGATGGCTCCAACACTGGCTCAGCTGGTGCCACCACCAGCACCACTTGGTGCCAGCAGTGCAGCCATCAGGGTGGACTGGATCCTGACAGTTTATTTCACACATGCCAACAAATTGTCAGAGGATCAATCACCTTCTATGCCTCGCTAATCTAGGCTAGCTTTGACCAATGAAGTTCCACGTCCTAATGCCACTTCTAAAAGCTTATGGTCTCTTCTTCAAGGATACTTAAAAAAAGCCAAAATTTAACTCTGGACAAATGCTAACTTCCTATGGGCAATTTGTCCTTTTTCAAGAACATGGCACAAGAAACATACTAATAGGTAAGATTCACATCTGGTGGACATTTGTTCATCTCTCCAAGAATGGAAGTTGCTTCACCTCCAGAATGTCAATAATATCTCTCCAGCCCCTGTTTTATGTCTCACTGACCATTACTGCACATTTTTCCCTTATTCTGCCTTCTCTCTTCCTGCTGGCACCTGTGATTCATGCAGGCCATCCGCACCTCACAGAGCTACCTGTCTGTGTATCACAGTCATTTGCTCCATGCCTTCTCCAGACCTCTCATATCCAATGGGTTCTTTCATTCTGCTGCTCTTCTATCCCAGTAACTTGGAAAACATTACTGGCAGGCAGTCAGATTGAAGACAGTAAGTTTATTTTACCATTGAACTAGCTTTTGCTGAATATTCTGAGCTCTTTCATCCAGCTGAGAGAGTTCACAATCTTTGTTCCCCAACTGTTGACATTTACCTGCCCTTTCTTTCACTCTGAGCTCTCCTTCTGTCATTCACAACTCTGATTCCACAGTGACCTATTACCATTTGTCTTTTATTCCTGCACACTTTAGGAATGACATCTTTTATGTTGATATATGGATTCCTCTACCTTTTACATTCCTCTAAACCTTTATGCAGTGCTACTGTTCCTAACAAGGAGCAGCAACTAGCTGCTGCAGCTTGCCTCTCCTCACAGCCTTCTCAGCACAGGGCAGGCTCCTTCTGCTAGTGCCAGGGCCAGCCTTGGTGGAAGAGAGCACTGATCAGGTGCCAGCCAAGCAGTGGGTTGAGGTCAGTGCCCACTTGTCTGCCCATGAGCTGGGGACAGGCCTAGCCCCATGGAGCTGAGCACAGGAGCATGCAGCACTGCTAGAAGCTGGGGCTGCGGCTTTTGCCACAGGTGTCCTAAACAAGTGAGCCCTGCCTTCCTTGCTCTCTCAGAAAGGAAAAGGGCAGCTGGGACAACCTGAGCCCAGCTTCAGGCAGCCCTGTCTCCACAAGAACGCCTTAGGTGGCTTTAAAGAGGACTACAGAGTGTGACTGAGTGTCATCTAGAGCTGCAGGCTGCAGAGTTGCTGGTGGATGAGGGAAAAGTCCTTTCACTTAAGTATGGATTTTAATCTATGGCTGGGGCAAATGGAGGGTGGGAATGCATTAGGTAAGGTTACAAGTTTGTTTGACTCAGCTAATCAATAGCTAAGTAAAGAAGACTATCTATCCATGGAGAAAATGTACTTATTTGCTTGCAGAGGAATTGCGAGGTGCTTCCAGCACTGCTTTGTATACAAATGTCTTTGGAGTTTATTGTCTCGTTTAAATAATGTTCTTTATTTTAATTACACACTGATAATCTCACTATGGTAACTTATGACAGTACTCTCCATGCTCAGTTAAAGTGGAGCAGATATGTGTAAGTAAATGAGTTGAACAGAGTGGGAACACTGCTGCCACAGAGTGCTTTATCCTTAGCTAGATAGCAGTGCAAATGTAGCTTCTCCCCAATCCCACTGCAGGTTTAATTGAGAATTTATGACACAGCACTGTTCAGGGAAGGTTTTCAGCAGTCTTTTCCCATGTTTACATGGGTGTTGTTTTTTGTTTTTTTTTATTGGTCTATCTACAAAATCTATTTCTTTATATTTTTCTTTTTTTTTTGTACGTTTGATACACGGCTCTCCAAGGACTTAATATCTTCATGTCCCTTTTACAGAACAGGAAAATCAGTCAAAGACTAAGTAATCTGCCTAAGATCGCAGAGGAAGGCTGTGGCAGCATCACACCGAGACCTGAGGTCTCCTGAATCCTATTAGTACACACTAACCTCCAAACCACCCTGCCTTTCTTAAAAGCTCTACTATTACACTGAAGCATATAGAGGCTCAGATGGAAACAAAACCAGAAAGCATAAACAAACTCAGCATTTCAGCAACAGCTGATATTTTGAAAGAAGAGCAAACATATAGAGTTAGATTAGCTTGATCTAAATTTAGACAGGGAATTGTAGTGTAATCCATTTAAATCTATTTCACAACTGTGGGTTCATTATTCAGTGAACTAAAATATTCTTGAAAACAAAAATGAGTTCTTCTTAACACACAGTGGTGAGCATTTCTCCTTTGTGAGCTCTATTTCAGATGTGACCTGTGTCTACAATCTTAAAGGTAAAATCTGATGGAAATAAGAATAACTCTCTTAAAACTATTCCCTCTTTCCCAGGCTGCGATAAGTCTGTCCATCACCACAGACCTGATAAAAGGGCAAAAGCAAAGGTCACTGACATGAGCAGTCACACAGTCATGCAACAAAATGGCTGTGGAAAAACGTGAAGTTATTCTCTACTTTGTCGTTAGCATCACAGACACTGCAAAAACTGACCGTGCTCTTCAGAAGGAATCTGAGAACACAAGAGCAGAGCTCCTGCACGACAGGAACTCTTCTATTCATGTTATGAATAGGTAAAAAAAGCTGTTTGTGAGCAGTTTTGCAATGTTGCAGATGCCTTATTTTAACTCCACGCCTACCTGATTTATGCTCCCAGGCCATATTTTTCCTGTTGGTCTGTTAGTTGTTCACTGAAATGACTTTATCTCGCCTGAAATCCCCACTATCAGTGGCAGCAGGAGTATGCAGAGCACTTCCTAGTGTGTGGGGCAGTTGGGTAAAGAACAGGAAGGGATAAAAAGGCATAATAAAGAGATAAAAGAGAGCCTTCAGGGAAGCTCACAACACCTCTGCTTGAATACTTTGAAAACTTCCTCCTGCTTCCAAGTTCCCCAAGTAGTAGGTAAAGTCCAAAGTCCAGCCAAGGCATTTCACAGTGTAATCAGGTAGTGACCTTGTAATATATTTAGTTAAGAGACTGTTTGTTTTATATACACCTGCTATGCTATCTTATTTGTCATGCCCAGAAGGCTCTGCATGACTTACTACCTAACTATCACCATAATTCATCCTTGGTTGCAGGTGACTATCATGAAAGAAAGAAGAAAAGTTCCCAGCAAACTCAGCTCGTCACCAGCAGCCACTTGGTCTGGAGAAGAGGTTGTTCTGCGGGCTGCGAGCTGAGCACTACAGTCCAGCTAATTGCACACTAAAGCAGAAAACACAGCGCGTGCTTTCTATGTTTCATGTTTGAGGTTGTTCTTACATTCAGGGAAGTAAAGGAAATTGAAGCCTGAGCTTCTTCAGAACATAACATGAATTGTATTGTATTTCAGGGAATAATCTTTCTGTGTGACTAATGTGCATTCATTTCACTGTTCTTTGGAATTGAAGGCAGGGCACTGAGATGTTACTGTACTGCTAAGTGCAGTAAGAGCTGAAGAGCAAGTAGCTAAATACCCCGAGGAAAGCAAACATAGAGCTAATTACATGTAGCAACTGCTCTACCACAAGGATTTACTGGAGCAAACAGTTAAAACCAGAAGCAGAGCGTATAACTGCAAGCAGCTTGATCGTCTTCAAATGCATCTAGTCCTATAACATCTACCTGAAAGAGCAATTCTGTCTCATGGAATGTGCCTGATCAACTTAACTGGGAACACAGAGGGAAGTTAGAAATAGTGGGCTGAATGAGGCATTGTAATATGGTGCTTCTGAAAAGACCAAAGCAATGGGCAAACAGTCTCTCAGACTTTTTTTTTCTGCTTGGTCTTTTACCACCATCCTTTTTTTTCTTCAAGGTTTACCAATGATTTGAATGAAATTAATCCAAACCAAGACTTGATATTCAAGGCTGCCCCTCGGCAAAGAGGGGTTTTGCATTCATTAATATTGCTTTGGAATGAAGGAAGGAACAGGAGAGCCCTGATTGACCTTGAACATTTATAAAGTTAATCTAATTTGTGCTTGTTTGCTACTTTTTCATTAAAGCCACTCCTGGAATGTTTCTTATCATGAGTTGCACTTCCCTTGAGAAAAGTTTTAACAAATAGACCAAACCTGGCAGAGAGCTGACCCAGCAACTGCACTCACGTGCAGAAGTGATGTGGAAACGCAGTTTTGAAGATATCTGTGATCTGGTCTGCAAAACTAGGAAGTGCTGTAAAAGACACAGCTGTAGTTTATGGCTCAGTGTAGGTGAAGTCAGAATCAGGAAAATCCATGTTCAAACAAGTCAACCTGTAGCCAGTGAATGGCTCACCTTGCGTTCACATGGAATTGACTACAGTCCGTCAAGAACTGAATTAATCTGGTCCATTCACACAGGTGAGCTGCCCATTTTGCAGCTGGCACGTATTAACAATCACTGTCAGCTCATGTACACACAGAGGAAATGGCAGTAAATCTGCTCCTTAGTCCTGAAGATTTCTCGCGACCGTATGGTTTGAGACATCACTCCAGAAAGGCCCTCTCCAAGAAACAGCCAATGTCAGTGATGAAAAGAGATGTTGAAGTTCTCAGAAACCTTACCAATACTGGGCAGGAACTTTGTTTCCCTGACTTCAAGTATATTTGTTGTACCACAGATTAACTGCATCCATTTAGGGAAGAGATGCTCTTGAATCATTGTTTCATCTTAGGAACCACAGGTGATGTTGTACATAGTCTGTTTACACCCTCGGGGTCAGTGAAAATGAAACCAAACTAAGAAAACCAGACCATTGACCAGAACGAGACCTGCCAACATTTCCTTCTTTAATCTCTTAACCAAACAATATGACACATGACAGCGCAATGGTGAGGATGAGGTTTCACAGCCTGCTGAGAATGCCATTTTTTGGTCAAAAATAAAAAAAAAGAATATTATGCTTGTTTGATTTACATATCGCACATCAAATAAGCCACACGGGGTACCATGCTTCAAAACGGACTTATTTTTTAAGAAATGTAGATTAATAATCCTCCTTGCTTAAAAAATGAGCTTCAATATTTGTGCGAATCGTAGAGTGAAAAAAATCAATGTGCTATCGACTGCTGGGGATGATCACATTCATTTTGCCCTTTGTGGTTGGTGAAATCCATGCTGCAATTACAGAGACAGGCTGGCAGCAAAGAGCCTCTGTTGGGCTTTCAGCTCCACATTAATCCAAAACTCACCATTTTAATGCAGATATAGATTGCCACGAGTCAATAGCTGACTACTTGAATTGTGAAGTAGCAGTTCCATGCTATATTGGCAGTGCTGGCTGTTACAGTACCTTCAAGTATTTTGAGATTTCAAAGCGTTACTCCATGCAAGTGAAGAGCGCATCTGACACCACACTGGAAGGGGACTGCAGCATTAATGCTATTACCATTAATGAAGTAATCTAGAATAAAGACAGAATTCTTTGAAAACTATGTGTAATCTTATAGTAGATCAAGTGTAGATTTTTCATGGGATAAAGTAGATATGCACTTAGCTCATGTTTAAACGCCCTAATGTATTATCTCATAACTTGTTCCCTTGCTGAATTTTTATATACAACTCCCATTTCTCTCCTATTTTCACTGTTTCCAGCACAGATGACTTCACCAAAGTTAAAGAAATTGCTCTGCATTTATAATCTGGCAAGTGAGGTCGGGATTTGGCTTTGAGCAGTAATTTCCTCTTCAGCGATCAGTCTGTAAGCAAGAACTGAATTCTGACACTAAATCTGTATGAAGAATTGGAGTATCTACTCAACCGGTCAGCATCTCTTCTGCAGTGAGCTCGACACAGGGTGCCTTCAGAACTCTATTTTACATTCAACAACTATATCCTTGTATACCTTTACGATACTGAACTCTTTCTAACACCATTAATGGGTATTCCCATGAAATGGTAAAATGTGCACCAACAGATCCCAGAGGCAGAGCATGACAGCTGTCATTTATGGTGCACAAGGCAAACTCCATTCAGAACATGCTGAGCTCCCTGGAAATGCTCCCACTGATTTTGCTGAGCTATGTGTGTGAATGCAGGCAGCTTCACTGCATGGGCAAGCACTGAATCTGTGCTCAAGAGGGGCTGGATGCCGCTGCCCGGCTGCTAGCGTTCCCTGGCACAGAGCTCTGGCAGTGCCTGCAGATCCAGGGGTCACTGGGCAATCTGTGGCCATCTTTGCTGTTAATTACAGAACTGTTGAAGTATTTACATATTTTCCAACCAAGATGTGTTGGTGCATTTCAGGGGTGCCCTCTTTCAGAAATGATGCTGATCAGCCTTAACTCCTTCACACGTGTATCCACTTTCTGCACTAGAGGGAGGGACAAGAGAGGAGTGTGCAAGGGCTGAGCAACACATGCAGCTGTGCCTGTCACTTTTGTTATCAGGCCAGCCTGTGAACTCAGAAAGGTCTATTAGCACGTGAAATACTATCAATAAAAACATAATGAAATAGATAATATACAGGGAGTAGGTCTCGATATTTTTCTGCAAGATCAGATGTCTACAGTCAAAAGAAGCCATTGTCCTTTGTTCCTGTCTGAAATGCAGACTCATTTGATGTTGGTAAGCCTTCATGTGGTTTTAGATTCTTAATGATGAGTCCTGCACAGACTATGCACCTATAAGGCTTTGTGGAGGATTTATGAAAGAAAGAGGATTCACCTTGGTGTTACATATCGGTATTCTGTGTAGCTTTTCTTAGCACGCCTAATATACCTTAACAGTCTACCTTAAAACCATCATGATATTGGAGCAAGAATCTTAACTTTGCCTGCAGAAAAAAATAATGGTTCTTGTTGCTGACCTGGAGCCAACGTTGTATCTGAAAGTCTCATTAAGTTCAAAAATTGATATAGAGTGGAAATGAAAATAGGAACATCTTTTATAAACAGGCTCTCATTATGTTTGGAAACAAAGAATTACAGATTTGCAGTTTTTGCTTGTGAGCTTTACAACGTTTTACATGGGATTTTGTGAGCCAAATACCAGGTTTCCTAAAAGATTACAGTTTATCTCAACTATTAGTATAATTGCAGCATGGGTCTCATTGAATTTGATGAGAGAAGGACTTGCATTTGCCTGAAGCAGCTGAGGGTCTTCCATAGGGAGGCTTGCTTTATCTGGGACTGCCCAAATTGTTAGTTTGCACAATAAGGTCCTGTCCTGGAATAACTGCTGTGATCTAAAATGTCATGTAGAAAGATCTCACAGCCATGACTATACAACATCTATTTGCATATTTGTAAGTAAATGGGAAAAACAACAAAAAAGAGGTGTGGTTTTTTTTTGTTTTTTTTTGTTTTTTTTTGTTTTTGTTTTGTTTTGTTTTGTTTTTTGTTTTTTGTTGTTGTTTTAACTTGATCTTGATATCTCAGTAGTTCTTATTAGTAATTGGGAACTGGCCTTATTGTGAAGCACATCATGACAGCCATTATGCAGAGACCATAAGGTTAGATGTTCTTTTTACAGCCTGTCCAAACAAACAGACGACAAAGTCTGTCCCAGGAAGCTTGCAGTCCTCAGAGAAAGTTCACACAGAAGGAATAGTGTTTGTTGAGTGCACAACTGAACAGCATCCCAGCACTAAGCAGCACAACCAGGTTTCGGGGAAACTGTGACAGCACAAACCACGAGGCATAGTGTGCTGCAAGGAGAGATCTGACCCCAGCTCTCTGCTTAGGTAGTGACAGAGCAGCGGTGAAAGGGGAGAATGGCACTGGATGAAAGGTGCCCACCCTGAACTGAGGACAGAACACGCTGCTCCAGCACTGCGGGGCCCTGCCTGTCTCCTATCTGCTCTTTCCCAGGCCCTCTGCAGACACTGGTTTGGTTTCCCACCGCCGGCAGCCCTCTCCCTGCTTGAAGGCATGGATGTAGACTGAGTGCTGGCTGCCCTCCCAGCCACTTGCACAGCCGCTGGGCTTCGTGTTCTGCTGCCCCACATTGCCCAGCTTGTACTGCCTCAGCTGGGGTGTTTTCAGAGCATCCCGTTCAGGCTGGCTCTGACACTCAGTGAAATTCTGCACTCCAAGAAAGTTAATTTTGAGCAGTCCAAGAGAAGTAAGGCTGCCTTTAACAACCTCCACCTGGAATAAGAAAATGTAATAAATTCTTCATGTTTACTGCGTTTACACAAGGCCCCAGACTATGGATTACCTTTTTATTACTCCTTGTTGTAAGTTTTTTTTCCTCTCTATTATTAGTTTTTTTTAACAAAACAGTGGCAAGAGGAGAAAATTGTTATCTTCCCTGTGGACATTTACAGGCTTTTCAATGAAAGTTTAGTTACAGATGTGCACTCTTTGGAAGCATGAAATAGTTTTCCCTAACATTGCTGGTCTGCCCCATTTCTCAACAGAAAAACTTTCCCAATAATCTGGCAACAGCTATTCTACAGCATTAGATAAATGGCAGAGAATTTTGAAATATCTGCTTCACTGCTGAAAATATACTGAAGAATGAATGCACACACAAACACAGATTCCTACAGAGGAGTCCCCTTGTGAGCTTTTTCATAGACAAAAAACCCAGGCAGTAGCTTTTTATTCACTCTTTTTTGCTGCAAAAATCTATTCACTTTCTAGCAGTGAGTGGAATTTTCCAGTGCTGCTTAATGTTGAAATAATGAACTTTGGTAAATCTAAATCAACTTAGAGCAAACTACAAATAGGAGAAGTGGTGGATTAGCGGGCAGTGTGTGTCATTTCATCAGTGGAGCTGAGCCATTCCCAGACCTGCTGTACTCACAGATCATAATTTAGTTCCTCTACTGCTTCCCTTTTATCCTATTTCCATCACTTGGTATTATCATTTGGCATCATTATCAATCCATGTCTTACTGCCTGATGCTGTAATATTGCAGGTCTTCTCCAGGAGGAAGATACAATGTTTTTGAAAAAGAACACTAACTAATATTGTACCATGTCTTCATTTCAAGAAAACACAATTTAGGGAAGGATTTGGCATAAACTGATCACTAAAGAGTGAATTTCCTCTTTGCTTGTCATGCCTTTGGGCTGATTACAAAGCACTGTGCAGAAAGATGCAGTATGATGCAGCACGACCCACAGAAATGCCCAGAAGTGCCTAGCTCATCTAAGTGAGAAGGCAGCTGGCAGGAAATCAACCTCAGAGAAGATGGAAATAAAATCAGTCAGAAAAAATAGAGTTAAGAGAGGGAAAGTACAGCAATTCTCAACCGCTGTTTAAAAAGCAAAGTAAAAGGGAGCTGAGATGACATACTTTGCATGATGTTGCCCAAGCAAGAGAGGTACAGAAGGACACCACACTGTGGACTGGAAAGTCAGTTCCTCTCTATGCCTCATCAGACATTTTGGAAGCTGAGAAACTAGGCTTTAAAATTCCTCCTGATAGTTCTCATTCCAATGGATATTTCCATGTAAGTAAATGAATCAGCAATATTAACCCACCAAATAAACATAGAAAAAACCCTCAAAATGCCTTAAAAGTAATTGTCTGTGGTTTTAAATAGAATAGACTTGTAACAAAATGTATCATTCAATTGAAAACCAATTCCACAAATTCATTGCCATACTTTCTGGTTTGCATCAGAAGAGGTGATGCCCTGTTCAGCAGCACCTTACTGCACAAGAATTTCAGTGGATCTGCTTGGAGAATGCGTGATGGCAGCAGGAAGGGGAACAGACACTTAAGTGGTCCCTTCTCTCATTATGCTTGATTGTTTTTTAAAGTTCAATGAACTGATCCAGCCCTGTTATCCAACAAGCATCACGACATGTCCAGGTTCATTTCTAGCAGCCAAACCATGATCCATGATTTTAGAATCCATAACACGTGATGATCATGATGGAAAACAGCAGACGTGGATTGCTGTTGGAAGAGCTGCAGAAAGGCTTCCTGCTTGGGAGAGAACTTGCAAAGTGACACATTCAATTAATGGAGCGTTTTAATTTAAACTTGATGTGGCCAGTGCAAAATACTGGATGGAATGAAGAGCACAGCATCAATCTCTAAGGTTTTTAAAGTACCTGTCACAGATTATTCAAACACATCCACACAGTGTTAGAATATACTCCATACACTGCCTGTCCACAGAATTACTATGTTGAATTTGACATTTTACGGTTCACTTAAAAGCTTTTAGTGTTTTTGACCTTCTACACTTTGCAGAGCTGCTGTCCCTGGCTCCTCTCAGCCTCACTGGGCTCGGGGTTGGCAATGGGCTGGAGATCTCCTCCAGTTTGAAGGGAAGACCCCACAATAACAAAGTTTTGTGTTTATGGCTGTTCATAAGTCTTTGGCTAAGTGAACCGTATTGTTCTTACATAAGCTATGGAAATAAAACTGCAAAGGTGCATGTTATCTGTATAAACTGCCCAAGCATAGATCAGTTACATTTTGAAGACCGAACCTTGTGTTCCACAAAATGCTGCTCTTCCAACAGAGCAACAAAGTGAAAGCTAAATCTAATTTAAAATAAACAGCAGCTCTCAGATGGTTGTGTTTTCAATGCCATAACTTAGCACTTCAGAAAAACACGACAGAAACTTTTTTACTTGTCAGTGCACAAACAATTTTATCACTTATAGAGAACTGTCAAATGGAAAACTTCTTTCACCAGAATTAAGAAGAACTACACTTTGCAGTACATTTATTACAAATGTTCAAAAAAGCCCTGGCCACTGAAAAAATTCCAACATCACAATATTCCTAGTTCAGTTGTTACTGAGGTTCTTAATGGGATGATAAGTTGCTCCATTAGATAAAGTTTTTTGCTTCTTAAATGAAGTGTGAGGGAAGGAGAACTACAGAGGTAAGCAATTATATTTCTAATGGAGAAAATAAAGCAAATTAAATGCAGGTGAACCAAAACTCAATTAAAAACAGTTTTCCCATCGTATGAGCATTTTCAATATTGTAGATACTATTTGCATCCTAAATGAGAATGAAAAGCTGTAAAAGTTTTTGATGAAATTTTTTGAAATTTAAGAAAAATTTGTTTCTGTTAATTGAGTTCAAATCTGCAACCTTTTTCACTTTCCATTTGATGTATTTTTGCTATATATTTCCAAACAAAACATAAAGAAATTGAACTTCCAGGAAATGATGTAAAATCCTGCACGAACAATTTGCAAATTACTTTTCAATACATCTTATAAATGGAAATGAAATTTTAGAGGTAGACTACTACAGCAATCTATTTCAGACTTGAAATATCCACATATTTTGTAAAAAAAATAGATTTAGGTTATTTTCAGTCAACACTCTTTGATAACAATATCTCAAACTCCGTGAACTGTCAGAATGTGTGATGCTATGACAAATACTGAACATGTAAATAAGTATCTCCATTTAAACTACCTCATACTTTTTCACACAAGAAACATAAATGCAAGAATAGAGCAATCTGACTGTAAATATCTAAATATGTCCTTTAAAAGCCAAAGGAATGTCAGATACAATTTATTTTCAGCCAGTGCAAACTGAGACATTAAGTGGCAATTCTACTTCCATTAGCTAAATCTGGCAAATATGCAACTGTTTAAAGGCATTGTCAATAGCTATTGCACAATTAAGTATTTGTACTGATGCCTTATTAAATTACCCTTTTCAAGTAGGCATAATAAACTAGGAGCTCACTGTACAGATTTTCATGGTGAAAGTCCAGATCAGTGGAAAATTTATTTAAAGAGAATGCAGTCCACTGAGTAATGAAGTAAATGTCAAACGGTCTTGAGCAAATAAACCTGAGTTGTCTTAAAACTTTTTTGGCAGATGTAGCTAAAGAAGGCACTGGTGATAAAACAACCTCCAGATTAATGGTTTTGATTTCCCGAGTCCTCAAGCAAACTTTCAAATGCATCTCCAGCACCAAATAATCCTACTTGGTGTGACATGGAGATCAGTGCCATGGGCAGGACAGATAGCAAGGCAGCTCTGCTGCTTCAGCCCCAGCTGATCATACAGTCATAGAATCCTTAAGTTTGGAAAAGTTTCTAAGCTCATATAGTCCAACCATCAATCCATCACCACCAAACCCAATAAAAACCATGTCATTCTATGTGACATCTATCTTTTTCCCTAACGCCTCCAGAGACAATGAACCTACTGCTGCCTGGGCAACCTGTTGATGCTATGGGCCCTGCAAAGAGCTCCTGGAATGGTGAGGACAGGGGCATGGGTTGCAGCTGCTGGGTTCACCTGCTGCCCCTTGCCCAGCTCAGGGCACAGCTGGGAGGGAAAGGAAGGCAAAATTGTAAGCAGTAACATACTGCTTCCCAGCAGCAAGGCATGTCTTTGAGGGTAAGTGTCGCTTAGGGAGGGCTATCTTTGTGGTATCAGGGCTCCCTTCCCCTGTCCTCTGCACTCTGACCAGCTACACAGCTGGAAGGAAGGCAAAAAGTGGGCTCTACTCATTGTAGACTTCTGCCTAGAAGAACAGGCCAGGCTGCCCGTTCTGTTACGTGCAGCACAACCTGCCAGGCACACACTGCCTCACCTCAGTCTCACCTGCCTTCAATGCAGTTCAGGCATTTGCTCATGATTTTGGAATGACGCAATGAAAGGATTCACCTTAAGTGTATCATCAAGCCACTTTCAACATTCATACTTTCCTCAGCTACACGATATGATCTTTACATTTGTTCTCACTGGCTGTACGAAGATTTCTTAGAGCTCTCTGCTATTGTTAGCTTCAGCCCGATGCTGTTAGGAACGGTAAAGTTGCCACAGCCAAACTGTTATGCATAGGGTTGTGAATTTATTCTTTTAAATTACGGCTTAGTATATTCAGTGAGTTTGTTTTATATCTAGCGTTTATTTAAGCGGTTTTCACTGTATTGACATTTTATAATGCCCTCCTAATATTCTTATTATTGATTTTAATACAGCAATGGTATTATTCATGGTGACACCTATTGGAAAGCAAGCTTCAATTATATCAATAGATGCTATTATTATAACATTGATAACATTAATATTTGATAGTGGTATAAAACATGATGCATTGGCAATTAACTCATTAATGTAGATATCATTAACCAAAAATGTCAAAGTTGTTTTAATGATTTTTCCATTGCTTTCTTTGAACAAATTTTCTGATCACAGAAAATGCTTTGTATTTTTGAATAGGTGTCTTCACAAAAGTTGTTCTGAAAGCTAAATAACACCATCCCTTCAAAATAAGAAAAGATGGGTTTTTATGGGAGGGGAAGTCAGGATCCTGACCGGGTCCTGAAGCAACAGCATCAGCAAGAGACACTACGTGCAGCTCCAACCCACAGTATTCCAAAGTCAGGATCTGCCCAAACAGAACCGTGCCTTTTTGCTGCTGCCTAGCAACCAGAATTGATCCAGCACGAGTCACCTGACTCGGGAACCGCTGGTGGCAATATTACTCCATCATTTCTCTTTTGCACACTGAACTGATGAAGGTTCTATCAGAAGCAGCTATTAATTGTTTCTTTCTTTTCTCTCCAGCTTCTTAATTATACAGTGGGAACATTTCTATTGCTGTTACTGATAGGAAGAGAGCACACTGAAAAACTTAAAAAATGAACTGACTGATTCAAATCCGTATCGAGCTAAAAGAGCAAATATTGCAAGCCACAACTCACTGTCAACTCTGCCATCCCAAAATAACAAACGCAGCGAGCTGCTCAGATGGCAGCAGAATAAGCGTTGTTACCACACCTGCACTGATGGACAATTTGCAGTGATCTTTTAAAAACCACAGCCTAAGAATACTTGTTGTTTTGATGACTCAGTTGGCATTCACCACCACATTTGTCTTGCTTTCATCATTTCTAAACATTAGCATTTTCATCTGTTGACCGAAAGCACTTCTGGTCTTCTATAACATATATATAAAACACTTTTGATCTTTTAAAATCCTCCTGTCAACCTGGAATCACACAGCCTCTTACATTACCTTGTTCTTGTCCTTAATGGTGACCCGCGGTGAACTCTGCACTCCCTACTTTCAGATGTTCGACATCCTTCCTTTGTTAAAAGCTGCTGATCAGAGAGGAACATTGTGCTCACTGCGTTTCTCTCTATAGCCCCTCGCAATCATTTACAGGAATTACACTAAAACACAGGGTATGGGCAGTGGAAATTTCATTTAACCACATACCATTTTTTGTTTTGCTTCCTATAATGCTTAATGCTTTAAGTAAATACAAAAATCAAATGAACCTTTGTACTCATATGCTTGGCCCACCACGAGAGGTTGAATACAATATCGAATCCAGGAGCCACAAAAAATTAATCCACAAACACTTAAATTGCCTTTTCACCTTTTTTTCCTTTGAAATGAACATTCTGTATAAGCTCAGATGACATTTGTCCTTTTAAAAAGTGAAAAAATGTTACCTAAATGGACCATATATCCAGTTTCACTTTTCCTCTGTATCATATTCAGATCTGGTAGATGGGATTTGATTCTGTTTCCCATAATGCCCCCTTGGCTTTTTCTGTAAAAGCTTAACAAGGACACAGCATCAGAGAGTCTTTAGTGGCTAATACCCGACCCCTTTCTCTCACATTACAGCTCCAAGTGACCATTTCCATGGCAAAAGGTCATCACCATCCCCATCCCCATGGAACCAATGTGCATCAACCTTCTAACCTTTGCTACCGAGAGATGATAGCTATTTGGGCTGCAATCCCTTCATTACAGATGGTCCATATTTTATATTTAGTGTGGGAGGTCAAATTTAGGAAAGCAATTTCTCTTAAAGCTAAGAGTTCCAATAATCCAGGATCTTCTATTGGCTTATGGGTGAGTGGACAGTAATGGGCTTATGGACAGCTCCAGATTTCTTCTCTTCACTGGGGAGGGAATTTCGTCAATCTAAATTTTTAGGATTGGGTGGCCACCATTGTTTATTATTCAATGAGCTCTTATTAGATTGTATCTAAGCACACTGCAGCAGGCAGAGAGTATCCTTATAAGCAGGCTCACAGGCTGGATCAATATCTCAAGGCATTTACAGTTTTCTTGAAGCAGATTAAACAATGCTATTTTTTTAATGTGTTTTTAAAGATTATATGCAGTCATGCAGTTTTGATAGTGACAAAAGCCTTCATCCGTTATCATTATTAATCACAGTGGTTGATCTGCTGTTAAAGCAGCTTGCATTTTAATACTGAGACCACCTTTGGTAGAAATAGCCTTACACTTGGAAGCAGATCACATCACGATTGAGAAAATCCTGAAACCAATGATAAAATACAATGGATCAGACTCCAAAGTGTTTGTTAAAATATATGTGCTCTAATTATGTTGAAAGAGGAATGCTTTGATTCCATTTTTGATTCCATTTTGTACCCACTTTTGTAAGATGACCCAATTAGTCTACTACTACAAATGTTTATGCAAATACTTAAAATCGTAAACTAAATCCTGAGCCTGTAAAGCATTTAAGAGTGCTGTTACACCTGGTCCTACTCAGGACATATCCAAATATGAGTGTTACTTGCTGGTAAAAGGCAGATCCACACGTAGCTTTAGATGTGTAAAGTAACCGTTTACAAACCATAGCACTATTGAATGACTCCAGCTCTTGAAGGCCAATGCAGTCTACCTCATATGGCAAAAGTCCCTCTTAGATCTTCCAAACTGTTCCAAGACACAAAAGCAATTTTGAAGCAGTCTTGGAATAAGCAATTTAAATGCTATTTGTTACCATCCAAATGATCATGTTCTCTATTAACTGTAAATACTCACCACCCCATTAGTGAAATCTGTCTGTCCAAGATAGCACTGACCAAAGCTCTCTGCAAAAAAAGAGTTTGCTCTGGGCAGGGAGCAGAAGTAATGCTGGGTCCCCAACACAAAAGGCGAAAGGAATGCTCCTCTGCGCAGCTTCTGGTTGCTCTGCAAAGTGTCATTAGTTTACATCTGTACCTTTAACATGGTTTGGAGCAGAATTTTTCAAGTTTTCAGCTTTGTGCTTTAATAACAGATGCACAGATTAGAAAAGGAGACCCTCAGGCTAAAAACCTGAGTTATCTGACCGACGCTGCAAGAATGAATGCCAATCACAATGAAAATCCAAGACCCAAGACAGGACTACAGCTGCTCTCTGGAACGAGATTTCTTAGATGTTTATATGCACCTCCCTCAGTCCTCTCTGCTTGCAGAAACCTCTCCATAAGGCTTCCAATGAACCCACCTGCTTCACTGGTGAGTGGGCCACAGCCACACAGCCCTGTCCTGCTGGGGAGCTGGCAGCAATGCATGGCCCTGTGCCACGGGGGGAACTGAGCACTAGGCAGCACAGCATGAGATGGAAGGGCAGACATGCACATGCACTGGAGTATACAGAGGTACGATGCTAATACTAGTGTGGTCCTAAAATAGCATCTTGCCTCCACTGGCAGGCACTAGGCTTGGGCAGTATCCACAAACCTGCTAGCCCTCCCTGTGTATTGCAGAGGGGGCAAATGGGAAGCACATGCTAAACACCTTCCTAAGACCATCTTGATCCATTAATAGAAAAGCTGCAAGGAGCTTGGGCCACATGTTTGCCTTGATAGCGCTCGGAAACATCTGCAGCTTCAGCCTGGACGCTCGGAGGGCACGACGTGGGGACCGGTGGTGATAACAGTGGTGGTAATTCTGGAAATAACACCGGGCTGAGCTGACCCCTGATATAATCCCGCTCCGATCAATGGGGTTATCAGGATTTTTTGAAAGGTGAACCTGGACAGCTTCACGCTGCATTTTTATAGCAGTGCAAAGAGAGACAGCTTCTTTGGTCTCTTTTAAAAGATCCTCCCTCATCCTTTTACCCAGGTAAAGATGTGCCTGCGCAAAGCAGCCCTTGCATACATGAAAGGCGAAGTGTGTGTCTCTGAAGGAAACGTAGGGACCAGAGCTACCTTACCTTTCCCAACACTTTCCTGACATCGTTTTTCCTCCTTCATTAGCCTCAAATGTTACAATTCTGATATTTGTGTGCAACCATTTAACTCAAAGCAGTCATAATACTGCAAATCTATATGGATATTGACTTCAATTTTCTGTTACTCAAAAACTAAAATAGCTGTTCCTCACCAAAACACAACCCCACAGTCAGTGACCTTAGCTATACCTGCATCAAATTTAATTAAGGCAGTGATCTGGGATATAGGGCTCCTGCTCAAGTTTCAGATACCAGCAGCTGCCACAGCCTACACTCTAGCCTATCATATTTTGAACCGGTTAATATTAAAATCATGCCCTGTGAAGGTACAATGGGTGTGGACAGAAGCAATTTGTTTATACAATTGTGTTTTGCCACAGCGTAAATTAAGTTACAGAGTATTCAACCAAATTAAATTACCACAGCGTGAGCTAACAATTTTCTGAGGACACTGTGACATGAGCACAAAGCAGCCCACGTCAGCCACAGGGATTCGCTGTCATCTCACAGGCTGCAGCTGAATTACTTACCCAAAGGATCAGACAAAAGCAATCCTCAGAAAGCTGGAAGTCGCCAACCAGTGGAAAATGGTGGCAAGTCTAAAACTGTGCTACTATCAGAGGAGCCAGGAGAAAGGGGAGTGACCTTCTGTGGGTGGGCAAAGGAGGGCATGGTGAGGAGAGTCAGCATCCCGACAGGGGCAGCAGGGCTTCTATCCTGAAATATTTCTGAGAAATCAGAGTTCTGGTTGACTGCTTACTATTTGTTTTAGTCTACTTGCTTATTTTTACAAAACTTCCCCTATCCTGAGATGGAGAAAGATTTCCCCCTCTCCCACATCACATTACTTTACATGAAGCAGAGAGCGAAGTGATGAAACAGTTGTGATTGAGAAAAGGAAATTTTCAGGGGGCAAATAGGGACAGGAGAAACCATAAGATTTTTTAGCCTTCATTTTCACTTGAAGAAGAGGATTTTGGAAAACAAATAAAAGGACATTTGCGGGGAGATCACCTTCTAACTTAACATTCTGCTGGAAGAAAGTTTGCTTTGTAAATTATACTCACTTGAGAGGAAACTGAAGCACAAAAAACCCCAATATTTAAATTGGTTATCTAAAAATAAGTTCAAGGTATAAAATAATTTGAAGAGCACTGAAATGCTGCTTTTGGAAAAAAAAGATTAAAGTTGAGAGGCTGGTATCCTTGTTATTTTGAGAAAAATGCTGTCACCCCACTCTTCTTCTTGATAAAGAAAAGATTTTGTAAAGGACCGATGCTGGCTTTTTTGATTCGGGTGGGGTGGGTAGGATGGTTTTCTTGCTTTGGTGGAAATGGACTTAGGCAACACAGCACGTTACTGGATGCCATCCATACAGGTGCCTCAGGAGATGTTGACTGTGCACATTTACATAAATCTAAAAATAAATAAATATACTCACAAACCTCCTCAATCAAAATATGCCATGGACAACTAAAAGATCTTGAATCAAATATTAATGCTGGAGATTTCTCCAGCCATTTTGTAATGCTTCCAGCTATCTTTATTACACAATGTGTAATGCACTACCTTATTTTAGCCCTGAGCTATCTGCAGTACCATCTCTTTGACAGCATCAACCTGGCTTAATAAAAGCAGCCCTCTGAGTGCCCGGCATGGGCTGAGGACAGAGCCTGCAGGCAGTGCAGCCATCCCCAGCAGGGTCTGCTGCTCACCGTGGCCGGCTGCTTTGGCACAGCAGCACCTCCTCATGCTGGGACAGGTGAAGGGACTGTGAGCATTTCCCTCTGAATCCGAATTCTGTCCTCAACTGATACTGGCATGCACTGTAACTGTTTTCTTCCTTCTTTGTTGTTGTTCTTTTTACCTTCTGCAATTTCCCTAGTGTTAAATCCAGCAAACACACCTCTTTCCTGTGTTGTGTCCTTTCTCCTGCATTGCTGCAAAGCTCCATGGAAAGGTCTCAGATTTATGTTTTCTAAATAAAAGAGGCTGTAATATTACATTTATTGGCAGCAACCACAGAAGAAAATGGATCTGTTTAAAAAGAATCCCATGCAATTCCCTTGCAAATATAAGATTTGCAGCATCACTATGGGAACAAAACCAAGTCACCAGGTTTTCTAAATTTAATGAGGTTCAAATGTCCAAGGGCACCAGCTTCCAGGGAAGAAGCAATGTCAGAGCACACAGAGATAGTGTTTCCTTAAGCAAAGGAAAGAAAATATCTTGAAAGAGGTTTACCCCTTAAAGTGAATCAGGTGAAAGTTGGTGGTAAAGAATGAAAGGCAGACAGCTGGGAGTGCTCAGAGGGGACTGGATTCCTCCACAGATAGTGACTTTTAAGTTTAGTCACTGCAGTATTATTTATTACAGTTACAGGCCTATATGGCAATATCTCAAGAAGAGAGTGATTCATCCGCCCCAATACTACCTCTTCCAGAGACAGAGCTGCAGTGCAGCACATCACAGCCCATAGAATTAGGTATGAAGCAAGAAATCTTCAGAGAATGATGCAAAGGCTGCTCAATCAGCTTAAAGGTGCCCATCACCTCAAGTGAGCTTTGGAGAAGGGCTATAAAGGAGGTCACTGACAACAGCTGTATTTGCCAGAAATTCCTTTTGCTAAAGACATCATCTCCAGCATACTACTAGCACTGAAGCAACAGCTGCTTACGCCTCAGAGCATCTCAGCATTTGCTCTCAAAGTCCCCAGCACAGCCCCTGGGGACAGCAGATGCACCACGTTTCCTCATTGCCCTCTGGCCACCAGGAAGGCTGAAGCCAAAGCTTCCAGCAAAATACCTGACTTCAATTCTTATCAGACATTGGCAGCTCTGCCACCTGCTTTGATGGCAATGCACAAATACAAACCCAGACTACGCCTCCCTCATGCAATAGCCAGGCAATATTGCTTCCTTTCACAAACATCTGAACTTTCTCCTGTGCTCTTCCCACCAGTGGCAAGATAAAAATTGGGCTATTTGCAAGTTGCTCATGAATGAAAGTGGAATTTGCCATAAAGCTTTACCTTGGGCTGAATCTTGGAGTCAGTCATTACCCTCAGTCACTACCCACACACCAATTAGGATTTCTGAAGTGCAAGATAGTGTTGGAAATCGCATGGTATCTGATACAGTCCAGCTTCAAATACAGCATATATTTATTCTTTGCTAATGTAAATTCATGTCTGTAATTTTATAGTAAAAGGGAATGTGCATCACCATTGTCCTTATGCTCTATCATGTCTTCTCCAGACAGTCATGTTTCTGTTCCCTTTGTTTGAAATATAATGCACCAGCACCATAAGGCAAATACACATGAGCGATACACCTTGTTTTAGTATCCCTCCGATCTTCTGCTAGACAGCAGCAAATGATCATGCCTCTGCAGACGATTTGTCAGCAGAGATGACACAGTAATATGTTTAAAGGCTATATTAGAATACATTTTATTTACACATAATTATATATGTTCCAGAGGAGAGATACAGCAATACCTGGGGCAATTCCCCCAAGCAGGAACCTCCGCCCAGCTGCTCTTCCTGTCCCCAGAGATCAGTGATGTGCAAGATGCCAGGCTCAAAGAACAGAATGCAATACATTCTGTGGTCCTTGCACAGCCTTTCCTACCCACAGCAGCAGCACAGTACCAAATGCTTAAGCATGAATTGATAATACAATATATCTTAGCCAGACTGGTCATTTGCTCACATACAAAGAAAAAGAAATGTGTAATAGTGACACCTGGTGATACTTATTTTGTTTATACACACACTCTTTTTCCAAATATACTGGGTTTCACTGAAAACTCCCAACCTATGCTAAGTGATCAATGGCAAATATAAAATTGAACACTGAAGTACAACGATTGTGGAGTAAGGTCTTGTTCTTTGCTTTTGCTCCCTTTTTGACACTGCTAACCTTCATCAAGCAGTTTACTCGCTGTGCTGTCATGTTCAAGGAGAGGTATCAAATACTGCATGGTCCACCTGGAAAAGGAAGCGTTAATATAAAGTGAAAAATGAATTATGTTGCCAGCAATTAACTCTTCTTTCAGCGGTATGCATTCCCAGAGCTAAGAATCTCATGTTCTTTGCGATGAATTCTGCCAATGTAATAGTTAGAAGACAGAAAGATATTCTGTCTTGGGTTTAACAAAACCAAACACTCCACTCTCCAACATTTCTCTGTCACTGTAGTCTCAAAGTGACCTCGTTTTTTATTAAATAAGATGAAAAAAAGCTAGATGTGTCAGGAAGATATCAATAATAACTGATGCTATTATACATTGATCCCCAATTTCTCAAAGTGCTTGCTGGGAAATGCAGGGATTGTCATCATATATTCCGATGTTCTGGTTCTGTAAGTTATCATTTGTGTCCATTACTAAATCAGCTCACCACTGTGGTGGAAATCACTCCTTCTAGTCTCTGATTGCCACACTATGAGCCATCTAGGCCAAGGGCTGTGCACAGTCCTGCTGGAAAGTCCTGTAAAAATTAGGCAGTGAAAAACAAACACATCTTTCTGACTGGAGGGGGAGCACAGTGAAAGGGGAACTAGTTTATTTTGATATGTTCACAAGAGAGTATGGGGAGGTGAGCCAAATGCCAGTGCAGATATAATAATACAAACTGCATTTCCAAGCTTTGACCACTTAACTGTTTCCCAAGAGACTTTTTTACTGGTATTTTGTTGAACTCTCCTGTCATTACGCTTCCTGTTTTGAACTGGTTAAAGAGAAGATTACAATGCAGCTATGGGAAAGGAGAAAATAAAGTAAACAAGTGCATCTCAGCAGAAAGCAAAGGGAGAGAATGGCAGGTGTCTCTTTGTCTTCTTAATCACACCAACTATTATTTGTCATTCCCTACCCCTTTGCTCGTGCTGTGTGGTCAGGTTGGGCAATGGGACCAGGGCTCCAAGTGCATAGTGGGACCATCAAGCTGGACTCCTAGCTCAAGAGCAATGCAGAGATTCCCCTGAATGCCTGTTGCCAAGAAGGACTGAGCCAGGGTCATTAATGATAATTAGTCATTAATTAAACTAAGCATGATGCACTGCAAACAGTACGTTAACTAGTCCATTCTCTGGCAAATCTCCTTTAACTGTTCACACAAGGTTGTGCTTCCAGTTTGAAAGATCATATTCTTAGGATCCCAAGCCACAGAGTGAAGTTGTGGAAGCAACAATCTCAGCTGATTTAATTTTCACTTAATTTAATTTCATTGGAAATCACAGATGGTGTCATCCAGCAGCTAGGGGCTAACAAGGGGCACTTTACAAACTGAGTGAAAAACTTATTAAGTTATAATAAGCAGCCAAAGCAAATGGAGGTGAAAACTTTCACTGTTTTCACATGTTTACTCTACACTCAGCAATATAAAAATATAATTTCTTTTCATTTTAAATTTATTCATGCTCCTGGTAAAGCAAATAACTATAATACGATGCAAAAACTTGGTTTCTGACAAATGACACTCCCACTTCTCGCCAGTCTCTCCCCATCTCTTAGAGAAGCATTCCCCAGGTCAAAATGGCCAGCTCTGAAGGTACTGATTTGTCCCAGGCACACGCACAGGAGGTTGTGTCAGCCTGAAACACGGCTACTGAGCAACTCTTCCACTTTGCTGGCATCAATCCACCACTTGTCACCAAGATGATATAGTAAAAACTCAAGGATGCTATGGGTTTGTCACTACGTATATCAGCTGGGATGCAGCGTGCCTGTGAGGGAAAATTTGCTGGGACAGAAACTGATGCTTCATTTTTAAATTAGAGAGTGAACATCTGCCATTATTAGAAATGGAGAAAATCTTTTTGTGACTGAATGGACCATCGCTGCCCCTCCTCTGATTTTCTACATCATCATTTTTGGAGAAAGGAATCATAAATTTTAAGATAATCCCTGCTCACAGATATGTTATTTATTCACCCCGTTAACAGCCATTTCCTGCAATCAGTATAAACTGATCAATCTGCCATAATGAGAGTGGAGCCAGCAGCTTCCTGGCCAGGGATGAGTCTGTGTCTCTTCTGATCTGCAGACATAAAGTATTGGAAGAGAAGACCACTGAATTCCCACATGTTCAGCACTGAGAACACGGCAGCTTTCCCCTCTGCAGGTAGGTTGCTAAAAATAAGACACACGAAGACAGCAGGTCTCAGCTCACACATACCATTGCTGATAGAAGAAAAAAGTCTTCTAATATATGCTTGAATAATTTATTAAATAATTTTGACCCTAAAGAAGTGTTTTTCAGTCTCCATTGTAATGTACTTGCTACGACTAACAGATAAACTTAAAAGCTGATCCACAAAAGTATAAGAGCTGTGATTTTTGACCCTTCATAGAAAAATGCTCTTGTTAGAGCTGTAAATACCTCTGCTGAGCACATGGAGGGGGGTAAACTACCGAACAAATGAGATTTAGTGGGAAAAAATGGGGGATCAAATGGTGCTTTGTTCCCTTGGAAGGGTAAACCAGTAAATAAAGCAACAAAAACTCGTGGCCCTTGATTTCAGGATCCCCATGGGCTGCCCTCTCTCATTGGTACACTATTGAGAGGTACAGAAATATGTACCTGGAAGGAAAATGCTGCCATAATAATATTTTGAAATCTGACATTGTTATATCTGTAAGGTAGATTTTGGTTTGAGTGAAACACAGCAAGCAAAGGCCATTGGGCCTTTATCTCTGTTTTTGCCTATGAAACAAGCCCAGGATTTCTCTTTGCCTTATTTTACGGTAGGAAGTCTTATTACACTTGTAGGAAGTCTTCCCCACCAGCCCAGGAAATCTATAGGGTTTTTACATTGCTGTTGCTTAGGTGCTAAGATTTTGCTCTTTAAAAAGTTGCTTTTGTTTGTTGCCAAGAGATATCATGGTGCAAAATAAAGAGTATTTCTACCCGAACAGTGATGCAGCACCCACTTTCACCCATAAAGATGTAAATTTTAACTGATTTCTTTTAAATACTAAAGGCTTGATCCCGTAAGAATTTTTGCAAGTATTTATACCTCTTATTATGACTTGTTCTGATGCAGTTAATGGCCTTTATGGATAAGTTACACAACACACACACTTGCCAAGGCAAACTTTTGGGAAAGCAAAGGGCAGTGGTAAGTGAACATAATTCAACAGCACTAGCTCCTTTTTCACTCGGATATTAAAATAAAGAAGAAAACTAGCTGCCAACAATACCATGCTGTGCAGGGTTACTACAACCGCGTGATCAGTCAGCAAAAGTGAGAGATGTGAAAATCACAGTTACTGTGGCTGCAGTATGTATTTTTCACTATGGAGCAACACAATGAATAGTGCAGCTTGGTGTACGGTGTGTGTGCCCTGTAAAAATGGGAAAATATACAATATACATAATTCAAGTTTGCATTAAAACCTCTACTTTTGTATTATTTTTTTTCACAATATCAATGCAGCTATAACGCTGTAACAACTTTAACAACAGTTAATCGTGAATTTTGCATGTGCTTAACGTAATAATTGTTTTCTTCTGTGCTAATTGCAAGTTTCATCTGCTTCAATGAATACAGAGGGACTTATCTACCCCTTAAGGCTAAAGCAGAACTCCCCAGTGCTGCAGGAAACATCACTTATGACTGAAATTATGCAAGAAATTATGCTACTGATTTCTTACTGAAAAATAGCACTATCACAAACAGCGTGCTGGGTGATACGCATTGTTACTGAGCATGTGAAGGACCAAGCTTTTTCTGGGTCTCTGTACATATGCAATTCACATTGGCATCTACAGCCATACACACTCAATTAAAAGCCAAATCCTGCAATTAAGTGCTTAAGAAAACCCACTCAGATCCTGAATGCAATGCAGTGACCGTCCCTTATAACATGAACTGCCAGGATTCACCATCTTCTGAGAATGTTCCCTGGCTATGGAGAAAGGGGCCCCATGATGGACCGCAGAGCTCCGGGAGCAAAGGACAGCTGACAGCCCCGCGGGAGCACGGAGCTGGCAGTGCCTCTCCCTCCATGGCAGCAGCACAGCGGGGTGCCGCCTCCCGCTGCCCCCACAGCTCTTTCCCAGGGATGTGAGCTGTGGGCTCCCTACAGCAGAGAGCAGGCAGCCCCCAGGAGCCAAGGCTGCCTTACAGGCTGCTGTTAGCTCGCCGTCACACCCATCGCTATGCAGAGCTGGGCACGCCTAGCTTGAAAAGTGCTGCAAGAATGCAAAGAATTGTTAATATTGAGACTGTGAGCCAAATAATTTATATCCTGCTTTCTCATCAGCATCTTGCAAAACGTCCCCAGCAGCAAATGTTAAAAGTCATGACATTAAATGTTTGTTAGAGCGCACTTTGTTTTGAACAAAGAAGACTCTCCCCCTCAAAAATCACCGCAAAAATTGCGGTGTGCCCAAAAGGGGCAGGATCTGCCATTCGTTTTGGGAACCTGTGCTTTGTTGCACTGGTGCTACCCTCATGTGGTAAATCATAGAGCCCAGGAGCATTTCAAGTGTTTGCCAATGAACATGAAAGAGGACTTAGAGCAGTTGGGAGCATAAACACAATTAGTTTTAAAAATTATTCAGGAATCATATTTTCGTTCCCTCGAGGTTTCTATGTTAACACAAAAGCACCTCACTTTCTGTCAGAAATCAGCTGCTTCTAGGAAAGTTTTGATGGAAGGCAGGCAGTATGGCACCTGCCTATATTATAACACCACTGTGTTGTTATGTACATTTGAGATAATGAAAAGCATATTCATATTAATTCTCTAAATCTCAGACACAGCAACATTTACGAGTTCACTTTATCTCATGAAATATTCTCACTTTACACCAACTGTCCACTGTTGTGTTGCAGGCAGAAGAGGCCAGGAATCAAATCTTTTCCCCACTACACCCCTCCACCCCGCAGTGCAGCAGAGGCCAAGCGCACCTTGTGCACTCCAGCACACCTGCACAAAGGCTGCTCCGAGATGTGGTGCTGCCTCTGTTTCTCCCACCTCACCCTTCATATTCAGCAGCATTCTAGATGTGACAGGAAACGTACAAAGAAACTATTTGCCACTGATTAGCAGTGCACGTATTTTTCGTATGAGGTTTATTTTTGTGTATGAGTGTGTGTGTGTGTGTGTGTGCGTGTGCTAATCACGTTTGGAGACATTTCCCCAAAGAGAACCACTATTTCTTAGTAATGAATAAGCTCAGCACTTGTGAGTTCAAGTTGGCAAATTGCCACTAAGCATTTATTATCTCTGAACTGCTGCGTGAAGAGTGCAATGGCACAGCTCAAGCAGGGAAAAGAAAAACCAACGAGTCAGGAAGGGAATGTGGCTACCAAGTTTTAAACTTCTGAAAGGAAAAGAAGACAATGTCACTAGTATTTTTTTTTGCTCTTGCTCCTTTTTAGAATCTATAGCGGCTGGTCCGACAAACGGAGGCGTTGCTGTTGCCTTCAACAGCCCTGCAGCAGAGCAATCCCGTCAACGTGCTGATGGACGTGCCTGCTGGCTGCGCCTCCGCTCTGCCGTGCTCGGCGGAGCCCCGCGGGACGAGCGCTGCAGCCGGGGAGTGTGCAGTGCTGCTGGCTCCACGCGCACTGAGCGCTCTCGAGGTGTCCTCACAGTGATCAGAGGCATCAGCAAAGCCTCGGAGTCATTAGCAAGGAAAAGAAATTGCCTTTCCCAACCAAGTGCAAAAGCTGGTTTTGAGGGAGGTCTCTCACGTTTTTGCTCTCTATAAATTTGCAATTGCTTATGCCAAGTCTTGATCTAAATAAAGATGTAAGGGAGCACTCACTTTCTGCACTTTATTTTAAATCCCCACTTCAAAGGGATTCCAGTTTTGGCCCGTCCCTAAGGAAAAGATAATACAATACAGCCCTTTACCATAATCCACAAACAAAGAAGAATGTGTAAGAATAATTTGTTCACAAACTACCAAAGCTGGGACCATTTCCTGCCCTGCATTTGGGTAGCACCTGTCAGAAGAGAGCCCTGACCCGAGGCCTCGGCCTGCAGATAATAGGGCTGAGTGCTGGCTGGCTTCCTGCAGCAGTGCCGCAGCTTTTCAGAAGATAAAGAAAATAGGAAAAGGCTTTTTCAGAAACGAAATGCTAGAGGATTGTTTTTGAGGAGCCAGCGATGAGCAGCTCAGATATCAGCTGACAAATATTTACTGCAGAAGTTCCAAGAGTTTAAAGCTCATTTCTCTTAAGTAGCTGGACATATGTCTTCTGATTTTTTTCTCGTATGCTATCTCTTTACCCCCATATAAGATATCATGGGAATTTTACCAGCCTTAACCTCTTGTTTCCCCACAGCTTTACCCCAGGTAGGAGCTGACCTTTGCTAAGTGTTAGAGCTGCCTTTAACGAGGAAGGATGTGCGCTGTATATAGATCTTCCCGAAAATCCATGAAAAAGGACTGTTGCCCAGTAACAGAGAGCCCAGCTTCTCTTGCTCACGCTAAGCAACATTCCCTCTTTCCAATGGTTCTGCTGCTTCCCTTCTCCTACTGAGTAAATAAATACAATGTCATACAAATGAAGGTACAAGGCAGGGCATGAGGCTCTGTGGAAGGGCTCTCCTTTGGAGGGGGCTCTCCTGCAGACCTTGTTTACTGGGTAGCTGATTTTCCTGATATTTTCCTACAGTCGTCTTTGCTGTACAGTGACATATGAGGCAGACACTTGACCTATGCCTGCTATTTAATTAAATGCACTTCTCCACCTTTCTTCTTTGTGTCCATGTCATGATCCATGTAAGGACAGACAAAATACAGTGTTGTTAATGGGCAAAACTTATGAAGCTTAAATGGAAGATTTGGCTGGTTATCTTTAATTAAATTGGCATTAATACCATGCAACATCCTAACTCTGAATGTGAAGGCATTAAAATAATTAACTGGTCTAATCTAGGTTTAAGAGGCTTGAAAAATAGGTTGAAAATAGGTGCCAGTGTGATAGTATATCCCTGTGAAGGTGACCTTAATATAACAGATGGAAGAAGTATGCAAGCACCCAGTCCTTTCAGTCTGCGTACATGAGGACATGGACACGCGTTGTCCTTTCATCTCACACTGCATCACACCTCAAGGACAGCTCTGATGGAAAGGCAGGTAAGATGACAACAGTACTTTGTAGAAATCTGTGCTCCTCTGAAGGCTCTACTTTGATCCTATAGCTTGCATGCATTGAGCGCATGCCTGAAGAACATATTTCAGTAAGATAAAGTTATTTCTTCATAGACTACAAATGTAAGGAAGACTAAAGAAAACTTCTCAGCTATTTCTCCCACAGCTCTGGACATCAATTTGGAGAAACTGTATTATTCCACTAAAAAAACTGCTTTCTGCTGAAGATAGTTAAATAATTATTTCTAGACTGCAGTGCTAGCACCCTCTGAGCATATGCATTTTATCCCTTCTGGAAAAAAGAAAAAAAAAAAAAAAGGATTCTTTGTTTATCAGCCTCAAGAAAGTAACAGGAAGAACAAACATGGCCATTTGGTTTTACCTACCTCCCTGAAGAAGATTCGTTGGCATTGTGCATCTTTTCAGGCTAGAAGATCATCACTGAGCACTAAAATCTAGGATTATCTTTTTTTCAATGGAAACTTAAATTCTGAGTACATTAAACTGTGTCCATGCAAATCACATTGTTGTTAAACAACAAATCCTAAACTGTAGTACATAAAGTCAGACATTAATGCCAGGAAGCTTTGATCAGTGTTAATGCTGGGATGGAAAAAATCCAAACCGCTGGAGCTAAAATAATAGAAAGGAAACGAAAGTGCATCTCCAAACCCTGTTGTGATCTCAGCTGCCCAGAGTACAGTGGCAATCTGCAGGATTTTTGTCTTTATTTATCGTACTGCATAATCTAATTATCTCTCATTAGTCCAAAGCTGATTATTTCATTTATCTTTGTATATGTGACAACAAAAGGCTCTCTTTAATTAAGCAGATCAGCAATTAACTGTTGTTTTATAGGCAGTTTTAAACATCCCTGTACAAATAGCATGCAGCATGATTGTAATCAGATGCTCAGGGAAGAATTGTAGATGAGGACATTTTGATTTACAGCCCCATTTAGTTTAAAGCTGCGCTGGCAAGTCTAACTCCAAAAGCAAAGGCTTATGAGATATGAGCAAGCTGCCAAGCAGCCTCAGTGGAACAAAGCCCAACTGAGATCTGACAGTGAAATTTAGTTAGGTCTTCAAAGAGACTTTTTGTGGGATGACCCTTATGAACATGGGAACTCTTGTTTACATCAAATAGGACAACTCACCTTCAAACTCCTTGGAGAAACAGCAACAGGAATGCTTGAATTTACAGAAGTCTGTACAGAGCTTGAGCTCAGCTCAAGCAATTGGGAGAATTACTTTCCATTTGTGATGATGCTGTTGACAGCAGTGGATATTGCAAGACATACAAGAACAACTTGATTTGGCTCTTGTAGCATCCAAAAATTCAGAGCAGCAAAAATGCTAAAGCTTGGGTATCCTTCCAAGAATCTTTGGATGAAGTCCCACTGCCAGTGATTCCCTCATCTCCTCTGACAAAGGGCTCTCCCACTCTGGGCTGGTTCTGGTTGTTCCAGGAGAAGGAGGAGGAGGATGTACTCTGCTTGCCAGTCCTGCATTACAGGTATTGTAGCTGAGCCAAAATGTCGCAGCAAGCTTTTGTTTGACCTTCACAAAGTTCTGCATTACTTTCATCAGCAAACAATCTCTCGCATCTGGTCATGTCAGTGTGCCAGTGTGGCTTGGCATCTCGAGAGAAGAAACGCAGAAAAAGCAGAAAGAAAAGCATACCTTTTCCTTACAGTAATTTATGAACTCTAGTAAGTTTTAATTTTAAGATGCAAGTGCTGAGGTAAGCACAAAGAAATTAAACAGGATGTGTGTGGTAGTACGGAGAGAAAGAACAATAGATTGGAATGCAAATGTTCACAGAAACTCATATTTGTAAGCACGGGTATTGTCCATTACTTGAGAGTAGCTCAATTTAAATAATCAATTTGCAAGAGAAAACTGCTGGTGCATTTAATATACTGAACTTCCCCCGCTGGACTGTGCTTGTGACCTACTCTGCTTAAAATACGGAGAAAAGAGATTAAACAAACTAGAACAAAATAGGCGCTCCTTTCTTTATTTCATTTTGCATATGCAATTTACTGTTTCTCAAAAATCACCTGGAAAATTATGCTCACTTATATTGACACTTTTTTCAAAACGTATTTCCTTTACTTTGGTAAAGATAATTATGTTTACTGTTGAATGGAGATATTATAAGATTTTTAACTGGAACAAAAAGTGGCATTCCAGCTAAATGTATGGGATGCTCTCAAACCTATGAGGAGGTACCGGAAACCTGGGAAGAAGCAGGAAGGTTCTTCAGTGACCTTTAGCCTTCTTTCTGCTAATCGAAAAGAGATTTCTCTGCACAGGACTCCTTTGCAAAGTGTAATAAGCTTGGAGCAATGCGGTGTTATGAAGCTGTTTACCTGCAGGTAATTGGCAATTAAGTCTAGTATAAAAGGCTAATGGCAATTCTCTTCTGCTTGAAGAGTAAGAGGTAGAAATCTTGCTTGAACAAACTGAAGACATCTGTGAAACTCCCTGAAGTGAGTCATGAAAAGGACATAACCTCTCAGCTGCCTGCCGTGAATTTTAAAGGCAGAGTCCCTAAAAACTGCAGATGGAAACAATGAACCCAGGGCACCTTGTTGTACAGAGAGAATTGTGTTGATGTGAATGAATCAGGTAGTAGTAGTCTTCATCAAAACACGCAGGCATGGGTAGGCTGAGTGCAGACTGTCGGCTGCTGGAGTCCCAGTGCAGCCCACCATCGGCTAGTGACTCAGATGAACCTCTCAGAACAAATCTTTTGTTTAGGAGAACAAAAGCCTCCCTGTAGCACTGATCTCAGCCTCTGTTAGAGGCAGAGAAGGCTAGCAAAGCACAGAAAATGGGTGCTAGCAGTAATTGCTGAGTGGCTATAGGACAAACAGCTTAGTGAATAAGTAAAGGCCTTTTACGAGGTAATTTTTCCTTCATACCCCGACCAAAGCACACCTGTAGAAACAGTGGTTGGACCCCACCTATTCTTTCTCTAAACAAACATAGTCTTGAAATGAGAAAAAGTGCTCTTCCAGTATATTCTGAGCATATTCTGAGAAGCCCAAGACATGATTCATGTTTACACTATCTAGTAGCTACACTGAGAAACAGGAAAATAGGAATAGGAATGAAGCACTGCAGATGGATCATGGCATATTCTCCGAGATAGACTAGTGGAACATCAGACAGCCTGGACAGTGTGCAACAGCAGATTCTCCAGAAATGCACTTCTGTGTCATCACAGATCTCATGGTCAAAGAATCATTAAAACCAATGTCAAAATGACAGCTCTGTCTCAGAGTGTTTGTGACACAAGAACACAGCCATTAGACACCTCTTAGAGAGAGTAATACTTGCAACACAGGATAAGGACTCCTCCACAAAGAGGCGTGAGAGAGTTCTGTAATGAAGTGCTCTTCCTCCTTAAACAGTGTTTTTTGCACTGTTAAATACTGGTCAGCATTCAGGCCGAAAATTCCCTGACTACATTATGAACCATTACCAGGTTCAGAAGGAATCTGTACTCATCAACCATAATAACAGCTTTAAATTATGATGAAAGAGACAGTAGACTGAATCAAGGGTCACAGCAGCTGAAAACCATGCCACACTACAAGACCAACATAGACAGCACCTTCTCTTATGAAATAGAAGCCAGAGGTGTACAGCACCTGTTCAAGGAAGTGAAACCAAAACCAGAAGTCACTGCAGTGCTGTGGGACTGCTGAGCACAGTTGCTGCCCGGCCCAGGGCTGCTCCCACAGCTGGGCTGGCCACCAAAGCTACATCTGTGATGGGAGCTCCCTAAGGCCGAGGCTCTGGCACTGCGCTGGAGGCAGCAGGGTGCTTCCACAGCCACTGGCAGCACCGGGCACCACATCAGAAGAGAGCTTCATTTGAAGGGAAAGAGGATAGCTATGGATTTTTTGAGGTAAATTATTTTATTCATAGAATGGGATCACTAGTTAACTAAGTTTCTGAAGCCTGGTTACCCATCACTTTTAACTCTTGACCACTTGCTGCCTTTTATGCCTTTGATGCGCTCCCATCTCATAAATTGCAAATGAGAAGCCTTTTTGAAGTGTGTGAATTTCACCTGATATTATTCCAGCCCACTGGGAATGTGAACGTGAACCCAACTTTCACTCACAGAGCTTTGCCACAGCTGGCTGCAGCCGTGTGCTCCTTGTGCTTCATTTATATCTTCCACTTCTCAGAGCCTCTCAGTAATAAGCAAAAAATCTAGAACAACTTAATATTTTTTGTTTAAAATTAAAAAAAAAGCAAAGTACCAAATAAATTGTCTTATTTCTGATAAATGTATATTGCAACACATGATTTTAGAAGCTAAAAAACCTCTTGCAACATACAAAGACAGTTTGACAGTGAGGACATCACACTCATACTGTGCGATTACAAAGGCAACTCTTCTGCTTCCCATTTTGCCGGAGAAGAAGCCATGTAAGTCATCTCATGACCTTGTCTTTAAGCTAAAGTAAGAGACGGGCAGAATGAGAGAAGAATCCAGATTTCTTTTCTCTGCAATCCATCCACACCTTACTCCTAAAGCACTCAGTATCAGTTTCATTACAAAAATAACATAAATTATGGAAACCACGCACATTTGGGCATGAATCCAACCTGACAGCAGCTGGCAGCGAGGTCGGGGTGTGAGCACAGCTGGACAATGCCTGCTGCCCTCCTGCCCAACCTGAGCCGGCCAGCAGTCTCGGTTGGGGGATTTCATGGGAGCTCCAGGGCTGCTCAATGGCTGAACGATGCCACTGGGTGCTGGTGACAGCTCAGGGACTTGCTTCTACCTTTACCAGCTGGCTTAAACTGACAAACTTTTAAGAGCTCAGCTAAAAGCGAAAACACCTATTTTTTCCAACACTGCGTCCATGTTTAATCCTTGGTTTCGCATAAGTTTTGTTTGCAACATAAAGGTATTTGAAAAACAGCTAGTTTCAGCACAAGGCTATTTTTAGGCAGCACGTGGGACTTCAAAAGATAGGAATTACGCTGTCTCCTACTTTTTCTTGTGCTGCTCGTGCCCTGCTTACTCTAAAATTACAAACACCCATGCGTGAAAAACTCAAACCTGTCACAGATGCACTTCTTCAGAGAAACACCTGCCCACTTGGCAATGCAGGGAGAGAAAGTGTCTGCTGTGCTGGGAAAGGAGAAATAAATCTGTGGCCCTCAACCAGCCGCCCTTTAAAAAATGGGCCTCATTTTGAAGCTTTCTGGGACAAGCCCCACCAGTGCACAACGAACAGCTTTTTATGCTATTATTGAACACTTTCTAATGCTTTTCCAACTTTGTTTTTCACACAGGTTAATCACTACAGGCAGCAACTAATTTTTCTCATGGCTGATCCTTCAAAATGTACACGGGGAAAACTGGAAAGTGCAACAGACTGTAGAAATCTACTTCTCTGGGAAGTAAAGGTGAATCTTTAAACTTCTGTATTTCTTTTTCACCAAAGGAAGATTATTTACTTTTCTGGAAGTAAGATGAGCTCAGTGTTGCAACTGACATTCGCTGTATTGATTTCCAGCTCCCCTATCTGTAAGCTGAGCAACATGTGCCCTGGCCTGTGATGGCTCCTGCTGCCAAAACCCACAAACCAAAACAGCTGCCTCTCCAGTTAATCATTATTCTTATTATCAAACATCAGGCCTAGAGGAAAGTGGCTGGATAATAATAATGTGACCCAAGTGAGCTTAAACATTGTTTCATTGCTGTAAAAACAGTGTTAATAACAGCTAACTGCAAAAAGAGCTCTGATTTGTGGTGCTTTGAGGTCCCACAGGTACAGCAGATTTTTATTTTTTTTACAGGACAGAGCCCTTCTGACAGTTTCACAATGAAGACAAACGCATACGCAGAGAGATATGTCAGAGTGGAAAGGCTCCTGAAATGAGACCTATCAGCTAACTGGCAAAGATATAATAGGCTGCATGCCTCTGCAGAACTATAATAAACAATCTTTGTTTTCATTATTGCTCCTTAATTTAGTTAAGCTAGAATGTGGTAGAACACTATGGTTACTGGAAGAGCAGATCCTGATAGGACTGAGTTTTTCAGCCACAGACCTGAGTTTTTCACTGTACACATAGAAGAGGAGAGCAATGAAAAGCTCCTGAACAGACCCGAACAGATAATCGAAAACGTCCTTCCATGTAAATGCTGAAGAAGAACTAGCTATTTCCTTTCTGGCTGTTGCTTTATCTACACATAAGACTCCCGACCAAATCAGCAATGCCTCTGTTGTGTATTTTCCAGTGTCCTGCAGTGACCATTGCAAGGGAAGACAAAGATTCACTGCTGCTTATTCACTTGGCTTGAATAACACACTGCTGCCCAGAAGCTGTTCTCTTTTCCCAAAGAGAAAGGATAGAAGTGAGTGCTTTTTAGAGGGATGGGACTTGACAGCGTGTTAATATGATGACCCTCAAGTAGCAAGATCCAGTGGCCAGGTATGGTGCGTATCAGCTCCGATGCTTGCAGCTCCACGAGGCAGGCTCGTGCCCCCAGAAGCCACCCTTCCCTGCTCAGAGCTGGCAATTAAAGCTCCGCTCCTCCAACCTTGCTGCCTCTCGAAAGCTAAGGAAACAAAGAGCAGGGAGTGGCTGTGCGATACAAGGCGCTCGGACAGCAAGTCCCTGTGAATGAATGCAAATGACATCTGCAGTTTCATTGGAAATAACACAGCACAGGTGGGCTGCTCCCAGGGAGGAAAATGTGAGCTCATTTGTATTTATCATTAGGCAGAAAAGAGAAAAATGTCCTCTTCTCCAGACACGGAAAATGTATGACATTTGCAGTGTGAAAATTAGCAAAGGTCTTAGGAGACAATGCTGTGGCATCTCAAATACAGATGCACTTTCTTTTTTTTTATCTAGAAAAACACTCCATTTATTTAATTAAAATAATTTTAAATTATTTTCTTTATTTTGAAAACAAAACCTTGTGCTATGTTTCGTTGCAATTTGAGACTGGGAGTTCTAAACCTCTAAACCTAAAACTTGGAGATTTCATGAACAGAAGTGCTGTACAGCAGTACTGAAAAATTCAACCATCTTAATCGTACGAGCTATTATCTTAACTTCCACTGCATTTTGTGCATTGTCTGCTCCAGTACCCTTCTCCCAAAAGACAAGGCTGGGTGTATTCATTCCAACGGTGCATTTTTCAGCCACGTATTTCCTTAGAAATGGTATATTTCATATTATTGTGCAGCGCATCCTGCATAGCAACACCGTGGGTTATTGATTCGATTGAATTGCGCAAGACTGAAATTCTAAACCGTGCTTTTTGCATTGATCCTTAAATCGTATCATTAAAATACAATTCAATGATGTTTTGAATACACCGATCCTGGTAATTTCAGCGTTTGCGATATTCTGTTGCAACACCGATGACTAACGGCTCCTGCAGCAATAGATACAAATATTCCTGAAGCACAGTTGTGTCCACACCATTTGAAAGCTGCAGGCAACAATTACAGTAAAATTTGGCGTTTTCAGTCAGGATCCATACAAACACAGCAGCACAAGGAGATGCTGGGTTATTTATCGGGGGAAGTTACTGAATGCTTAACTATGCAGATGAAATTCTGCTCATTCTTTTTATACATGGCGGCAAAATAAATAACTTAACAGCTCACAGATCCCAAGGTAGACTTGTTAATCGGCCCAATATTGCTCTAATTCTCCTCGTAGCTAACTGAATTGGAGCATGTAACTGGATAAAATGTGTCTTTAGATACCATGTACTTATTCCGATTACTATTTGGTTGATTGATGACTTTCTGATTTTTTGAAACAATGCCAGCACAGTGGCCTCTTGGTAGCTGAACACATGACTGCTGTTTGTTGTGCTTTGGGGGGACTGCAGTGCGAGGTCTGGCTCAGTCATTTTTAAAATCAATACTTGCTCTCCGAGCACGGGATAATTTAGAGAACATAATTCAGAATTCTACCTTTCAGCATGTATCCTCCATCAAAGGGGGATTTTTGTCCAGAGTCAGCACAAAGGCTGCATGACCCAAGAATGCACAGATAAGGTTAAAAAAGAAAGGAAAAGTATATATTTTTTTCTAACCAAAGCATTGCTAGCCACATGTGAAGATAAGTGTCTTATGTCTGTGCACATACAGCACGTGTGTACCTCCATGAATACCAGCTGGAAAAGGATGCTTTGAATAAACTCCAATTTTTGATTAGTCCCATGTTTTTTTTTTTTTTTTTTTGTTTTGATCACTAGCATATAACATCACAAGATCCTACTTTACTGCAAAGAGCAAATTGTCTGCAAAGGACTAACTGAAAATGTGACCTGAAAAGCCTCTGATCAGCTAGCTTTCAGCCCTCCTGATGCTGGAGTTCTGAATTTCCTGTATTATACTTATACCAGTATTAGTAGTATTCTGCTCTCAGCTGCAGAAACTTGAGCTGAATTTGCCACAGTAAATCAGCACAGTTCTGCAGGTATAAACAGAGTATAACATACTCTAACCAGACCTGCTGCTCTTTGGGTGTTGACAGAACTCCGGTGTTAAGCTATTTAATCCCTTTTGGATTATTCTTCATGTTTAAACATTCTGGACCTATTATTATACTTCCAATTCATCTTCCATATCCCTTCTGTGAAAATAAAAAAAAATATTTCCCTAGCTTCCACAGATCTACATGGCCTTCTGAATCCTCTCCCTGCCATCAAAATCCAAGGTCCTCTTGGCACTTTCTCGTCCTGCTTTCCCCAGGCTACTTCTGAGCTACCGCTCCCAGAGCTTCTAGATACACTCCTGGACCTTTTTCCTGCCTGGTTTCCTTCTCTCCTCCTCCAGCTAAAATTCTCACTCCTCACATGTTCTGACAGAAGCTGCCAAAGTCAACACAGCCTTGTTATATTTAAAATGTACCTTATTTTCTTTTAAAATCTGCACACATTTTAACTGCTTCTCAGTACTGAGAAGTTCGGTTTTTCTGCCCACAACGTGCCCAGCCGGCCAGGCTGGGAGCCCCTCCACAAGCTCCAGTTCTCATTCCAACTCTGATTTACCTCCTTCAAAAGGGGAACCTTTCAGGTGCATCTGAACACAGCTTACAGCTTCCTTGTGTTGCCAGAGGATCCCGAGAAAGGAAAGAACGCTACGCCTCCAAAAGCACAAAGCCACCTCATCTTTAGCCACTTTCTCATGGCACCAGTGTGAAATGTGGAATGTAACCTTTCTGGCAGTTTGGTTAAAAAAAAAAAAAGCATGTAAAACCAGGAAAAGCCTGATGCCTTACTGAAAGGCTGCTCATTATTTTCAATATCTTGTCCTCACCCAGATTTCTTACAAGGAAAGTGTTTGTTGTAATTCTTTGCAAAACACAGATGAGTTCCACTGGAAAAGCCATAGATGGCAGCAAATTATCTTTAGCAAGCTGTGTTTTCCTATCATTCTCCTTTTTTTCATGTTTCTTTCGATAGAAGAGTTAAAACAACATCTTAGCTCTTCCAGCTGTCTAATAACTAATGAAAAACTATTGTTTTTCATACTACTTACTTATTTTTAATTAATCAGCCCCCACCCACTACTTCTAGTGGGAACCAAAAAAGAATAATTCACCTGGGACACAAAAGTTTCAAACTGAGCATCCTTTCAAAGTTTTTGATGAGGATTACCAGCACCACTACATTGTGTACACTGCACATCCACATCAGCAGCTCTGCAGTTTTCCTTGTAACTTAGTTTTTCCACAGCTCTCTGAAAAGGTCAACCTTTTGGCTAGGATTTCTAGTGTCTGTAAATATCTGATGTGAAATAATTACTAATCGAAGATTTAAAACTTTTTTTTTTTTTTTTTTTTTTTTTTTTTTTTAAATAAGGGGATAGACTGCATTTTGTGTTACTCTCTCCCATAGAAGGGCATGATATGAATGTCCAGGTACTTCATGAAAATTCGTATGTTCTGATTCATCAAACTCAAGACTTTGAATTCCAGAGGCTTGGTGAATATTTTTCGCAGCAAGACAGATGTTCAACCTGCAGATTCTATCCAGCCAAATCTCCAAGCAAAACACAATGGCACAGAGGAGAGGACGAAAGGTGCCTGGCTACCCACAGGAACAGGTTTAAAGCACCAGAATCCATACCAGTGAGGCACCTTTCTGACTCACAGTGCAGCCTGCTGCCCTTGGTATCACACCTCCAGCAAGATTTGTTCTCTCACCACAGAAGAAAAGGTGGTGATGTATAGAAACGTATATTGAAGTCAAACTAATGGATTTTGCTGCTTAGAGACAGAAAGCAGGAACAAGGAAGGCTTCCAGTCTTCTTATTTTCATTTGTCTCTAGTCTGATATGATACAAAAACTACATTTAAATTATGACAGCTTGAAAAACTCACCTAATTTTTTCCTTTGTTTGTTGGTAAAACTAGCGTATCACAAGAAAGAGAAGGAAGGAGCCCATGTCTTCACCTTTGCCCCGGAGGCCACCTGGGTGCTTGTAGGACAGGAAGGGAAGCACATGGATACTCTGTGCCCACCCAGACTGGAAGGAATACAAGGGCACACGTGGCAAGTCTGTGATACCTGGTGCTTCCTACTACCTACCAGAAATGGGGAAAACAATTGCATATAGGTATAATGTAGCACTACAGTATTTATTTAAATGTGGGAAAAAATAAAGAGAACATGGAACAATGACCTCAGAAATGAAAGGCTAGGATAAAAATCACCTGCATTCCTTATGTCTGAATGCTCTATCCTGACATGAAAGCATCTGAATACTGCTTTGTTTTATAGTACACGATTTCAGTTGTAAGAAAGAGACACTGTCTTTTTTTTCCCTTTTACCTGCCCTGTATTTTCTGCTCTTGTCCCTGATTTTCAGGTACAAATTTGGATGTAAATACCTTCACCTGGATGTGAATACCTTCACATCCCAATTCTCTGCAAAGGAGAAAATGCTCAGACAATGTACCTGTATAAGCTGCAAGTATAAATTATCTGACAGAGAGATGGGCTGATAGGTTTATGACAAGATTTTATTTAGAAAATGTATGATTATGCACATATCATTTTGAGTTACAGATGATCTCATTTGTGAGAAAATAACACCTCTGCCATCACTGAATATAAAACAAAGGTTTTGTCATGGTGGTTTCACCAAAAGGCCCATTTAGGAAATGCAGTATCTTTAATAGTAAGACTGTTGATGTAAAGATGCTTTTAAAAATTCTTACAATTATAATGTCACTATCATAATTTTCTGAGTCATACCCAACTATTTTTTTTTCCAATACTTGAAGTGGGAGAACAAAGGCTGTAAACTTGCATTTCTTACTTCTCTGTCACACTGCTTATTTTCTCTGTTCTTAACCTATTGCATGTGGCAGGGACAGCCAGGCTGCTCATTCAGGGAGCCTGGAACAAATGTTTATTCATCCTTGCTTGATGAGCCTGGAACCAGACCCTCCTTTGCCACACTGTGCTTGTCTCCTCTCCTTTTGAGGTTTTCACTCTGCAGGTACATCCTTCCAAATTCTGGATGTCTGAGTGCCAAACTGAGGAAAGCTGCTCCCCAGGCTGTGACTGTGATCAGGCCTCTCCTGAACACAGCTCCCTGTGATGGCAGCTGAAGAGCTGCTGAAATGCCACGTGCCTGCAGATCCAAATGTATGCTATGGTTTTATTTTCCTTGTTGCAAGGTCAGAAAAACAGTCATCATATTAATTTCCCTTCTACACAGCTATGCTAAAAGCAAGTCTCCTTTGGCTATCCCCCCTTTTCCCCACTCTCACAGGTGAACATGTGAAGGTGGGGCATTGTGCCTGTGCTGGCTGCAGCCAGGAGGAGCACCAGGGAGTTGAGGTTTGCCTTCAGATGATACATTTCAGCCCAGTTTTAGGAAGGGAGGGAATGACCTCAAGTTGCACCAGGAGAGATTCAGGCTGGACACTGGGAACAATTTATTCCCTAAAAGATTGGTCAGGGGCTGGAACGGGCTGCCCAGGGCTTGAGTCACCATTCCTGGAGATGTTCCTGAAACGTGCAGAGGCAGTACTAAGGAACAGAGTTTAGTGAGGAACACTGGTGGTAGCAAGACGGTTGGACTACATGATCTTAGAGGTCTTTTCCAACCTTAATGATTCTATAATTCTATAAGGTCCTACTGCTGCTCAGTGGCACAGAGCTCATGCAGTAAGTAGCAGCAGTACAGCCGAGTACTAACGCAGTCAGCTTGGTATTTTTGCATCCTTTCAGGTACAGTGTAATACCAATTAAACATAAACATTAAACAAAAATTGAGTTCTGGCATGGGCCTTTAATTAGAGATGTTCTGGCAGAATCAGCTCTCCTACCTTGCCCAGGACAGGGTTCTGCAGAGCACTCAACGAGTGGCTATGACATTGAAGCTAGGTACAAGTCATTACTGTCTCTGCTGTAAGAATAGAAAGAGGTAGCTTATGTCTTAAGGAAGAGGAGAGCAGACTGTTAATGTGTAAATGGATATTATTCAAGAGTGCCTTTGGACTTGCTGTGCTCCAGATTTTGGGTCTGGAACAGAGACAGCCCTCAGGAGAGTATTGGTATCTGCACATCCATGAAATTGGAGAATCCAGTCCTAGCTTTTAAAAGAGCCAGTGATAATACAGTCCTGACATCCTTGAATTTATTTTCAAAGTCAAGAAATAGAAGGGGATTCACATTTTGTGTAAGCGATCTTCCTTCAGTGCAGTGGGTTAAACTGAACCAACCTCTGGACCAAAACACTTCTGAGCTTTGATTCCTATTAATCTGTTTTTGAATCCTGTGCCTTAGGATACTTCTTAAGAGCAGGTTCACAGTCTAAACACACATGAGTTATTAATGAGAGGCATGCAGATGTTACAGAAAGCAATGTTTTCTGCTCTTCCTCATCAGATGAAATACTATCGAACAACATCTGATTTTCTGGCACAATTAATGCCTTAACAAAAATAAAATCTGCAGGAATTGTAATAATTCTATAAAAAAAGTCACGTCCCCTTTAAAGAATTGATTTCTATAGCTGTGTCTATTTCATTAGAATTGTTTTCCTTTAAGTAATTTCATAATTCTCTGTTAATGAGCAAGTGAAGAGTGTCTGTGATTAAATAGCATGTGATGTCTAACCCACCAATCGCCTCTCTGGACTCCTATCTCTCAAACCACCTGCTAATCATAACAATTGCTAATTTGAGACCCCTTAGCCATTTCTGGTGTCGGTGACAATGCTGCGTAGCACGCAGTGGCCATTTGGCCACTGTCCCACCCACCCCAGCGGCCGTGCTGCTGCTGCCCATTTTGGGCTCTATTGTTCTGCTGCCTCTGCTGACCACGAGCAATTCCTCCTTGCTGATCCCGGGGGAATCTCTGCCTTCACAATGGGGGCAGGGCCATTTGCTTTGTGTGCAAGATAATCTTTTATAGAATTGTTCTCACACACACACAGGCACACACTAGCCTGCTCGTGCTCCCTTGCTGCTTCTGAAAGGCTGACAGTCTGCAGTGGGAAGGTTTAAAAAGCAGATAGGAAATGTTAACCATCCCTGATTAGTCATTCCCTCATTGATGCACATTTAAAAATAGACATAGATCTGGCTAAATGTAGAAATAAATGTTTTACATAAGCACTGTTTTCACACTCGTGGTAAGAGTAAATCCAGCAGTGCTTTGCTTATGCCTTGCAGCTTAAGTCTGATACTAGACAAACAGGGCTCGCTGGATTTGGGTTTTCTGGATACCTGTGTGTAAAAGCCATAGTGAGGTCGAGCAAGTGCTTCCCCCAGTATTTCAAAAGACAACAGAAATCTGAGGTGATCTGTTAGGGTAGCAGACCTGCTACTGCCCATGCCCAGCATGCTGTCTTCCTGCCCTATTTACTTTCCTTTTCCCCAACTGCTCAGAACAGAAAATGCACTTGATTTCCTTGCTAGAATACAACTTTGTACTCAGCCTTACTGTTCAGCCCTCCTCTTGGAAGGATTTAAATCTGGTCATTATACTATAAAGCATTTTGCAGGAGAGAAATAAAAAGGGTAGACTGCACTGATCAACAGCTTTAACCAGTGTGGAAACTGCAATCATTACCCTAACCCATATAACAATAAGGACACAACGAGCAAGCCTGCGTATGACACGGCTGACAATTTGGACTCCCTCCTCCAGCCCTTAAAACCGTACCGCGCCGCGCAGCCGAGCAGCCCCGCACGGAGCGCCCCGCACCGCCCGGGCTGCGCCGCTCAGCGGGCTCCCCCTAGGCTCGGCCGCCCGCAGCGCACCAGGAGCCGCGGCCGATCGATAGCCCGAGCCCGCAGCTGCCCGCAGCACAAAGCGGCGGCCCCCGGCGGCAGCCAGCCGGCCGAAGGAAGCCTGCGGCCGCTTCGCAAGGGTTGCAAAGGCAGGCGCAGAACGTAGGCCACGGGGATGCCGCAGACGCGTTGGGATATCTTCTGGCAAATGCGCTACAAACAGGGGAATGTGAAAAACCGAATCTGTCGTGCCTGCCGTCTGCTGCGCCGTGCCGACTTGCCCCGCTCGGCGCTTTGTTGTGCCGCCGCCTTTCATTACCGGGCTTCGGCCAGGCGGCCAGGGCCGCGCTCTGAAAAGTTCCCCGGGGCCCGCGGTGTCTGAGAAGGATGGACGGTACCCGGGGCTTGGCTGGGTCCCTGTGTCTGAGGCCCAAAAAACTCAGCCTCATAATGATTGGCACGTTCGGAGTTGAAGCCTGGCTTCTGACATGACATCGTAATTCATTCCGAAGTGCTCCTTAACACGTAAATTACCTGAGATATTAGGGGATGTTTTACTTTAAACCCAAACCTATGTGCATGTAATTCAGTTTTCCAGCTGTGGCAGCAGCCCCTTGGTGAGGTACTACAGGTGCTGGACAGATGCAGCTGGAGCCCTGGGTTGTGTGATGTATTTGTGCTGTAAAGCACACTGCAGCAAAGAGCTTCAGCTGTTTTGGTCAAGCTCAAGAGAACATTACAGATGTCACTTGACTGTCATACCACAATCCTGGTATTTAATCACTTGGTTCAGAAGTAGCAATTTTGCAGTGGTTTTTGCAGTGCAATGAACTGTGAGCACTGCACAGTCACAGAAAACCCTTTGCATAGTGCCAGTCACCTCCTGCACCTTTTATCTGCACCTGCAATCACCTCCTGCACCTTTGTATTGCCTCCCATTGATCTCCTTTCTGCTACGGAGCTGCAGGTACTGCCAGGCACATAGACAGCACTGTGGGCACAGAGCAGGACCAGGATGCTGCCCTGTGGTGACTGCAGCAGCCTCCACCAAGATCCTGCAGTGAGGCGAGATCAAGACTAAGGGAAAAGCTTTTACGTGACACAGTGAAAATGGTAGATACAGTTAATTTAATGTTAAGAGTGCAGATTGGAAATTTAATATGTATACTTGAGTTTTACTGGAGCCTGATACAGTTGATATAAATTATACGCACACAAATCCTCCAAGCTCTGTCATAGCTAAGTTTCAAAACTCATCATTAAACATAGCATGAAGCTGGTTTGGAAAGCTCCCACTCAGCTGAAGAACAGAGGAAAGACCTATGTTTTCTGTAATTACTACAAAGCAGAAGATATTTATAACTTGTAGCTGCAGATAGATTTTCAAGATAGCTGTTATTAGCCAGCATGGCAACCATTTCATTCAATGCCAAAAGCTTTGAAAAATATATCCAGAGCACTGACTGTCCTTGGGTTTCTCTGAAATCAGAAAAGCTGAAGGATTTATCATCCTGAAGGAGGTGTCCAGCAAACTGAAGGTTAGTCCCACAAGCTGAAGAAAAGCAACTGGGCCCCATTTCAGGCCCTTCTAGAAAAATACAGCACTGCAAACATTGTTTGGCCACCTCCGTAATGGTGTAAGATTACTGCCAATTCACACAGATATCTTTATCTCAGGCTTCAGCAAGAAGCATTTGGCCCAGATGTTGCAGAGTTAGCTTGAATTTTAACCCTTTACCCCAGTCACAAATGCTCTTATCCCCTTGGTCCCCTGCCATTAAACCCAGATTCACTTTCACTCCTCAGTTCCTGTCACAGCTACGTATCTCACACACTGCCCTGTAATGTGGTAATACAGGATAAGAAACATAATAGAAAACTTGCCCTGGGAAGCAAATATAGTTGGTATGTAGCTGGCACCAAGAGATGCTTGGTTCTGTCAGCACTACATGCTGGACCAAATTCATTGCCATGTTTCACATTACTCCTAAGCTGTTTGCACCAGCCATTCATTTGGCCACGAATTAAAAGTAATGCACAGTGTGTCCTGGTACCACGCTTTGCTCCATATGGAGCTAACTTTCCGTAAGCACCTCAGGTAAGCACAGAGCACATCCCTCTCTTCTAGTGCGAGAGAAAAGCAACGCTGAGGCTGCTGATCAGAGGACAGAGCAGCTCCCCTGGAAGCCCTTTGCCTCCCTTCAGCCCTGCAGGGTGCTGTGCTCCCTCGGCTCCCACACACCACAGCAGCTCTGCAGATGCCACCATTCACAGGACGGATTTCCAGCCTGATAGAGCCAAGGGGTCGAGGGGGGATTTTTCCCCTGCTCACACCTGAAATCCCACCTCACTGCATTTTCATAAGTTTTCTTGCTTAGAAACCAAATTATTTTTTAGCTACCTGAAGTTTTCATTTTAACAAGGCACGTACAATATTGCTGTGAGGCCAAAGAGGCCACTGGTGCTACAGTGGCTCAATACTCAGTGGTAAGAAGCGGAGGCAGTTAATCAGTGCTGAGCCAATATTTCAATATAATGTTAGGAGGCTTGGTGCTGGTGAAGCTCTATTTTTAGTCTCTCTGCCAGCTGCTCTCATTGTAGTTCCTGTGGCTGTTTTTGATGGAGGCTATCTCTGGCCAGGCTCTTATTCTGGCATTTTCTTGCTCCGTGCTGAAACCACTCAGTGCGTGTGTTTCTGCTCTTCTGCCATAGCACATAGTGCTACAGCTCAGGCAGAGCTGAGGTGCTGTTCTCTCACAAGTGAGTGGTGCTGAGGGCATGGAACTCAGCTGTGTGAGCAGAGCCCTGTGAAGCACTGCTGGGCCAGGTGTCAGAGCAGATGAAGGTCTGAGCCATCAAAGGTAAATGTACAGCTGATGTTTGATTTGTCATATCTATGAGGAAGCTGAAACTCCTCATGTTTGTGTGGTTACTGGGACACTAGGTATAAATGTCCTATGGCAATTTCAAGATAAAATTTGGAGTCTGCTATCTTAAACATTTTTGCTATGAGAGGGTAGAATAGTTCACAGATTTGAGTGTACTCTTAGCTCTCTTTAAAACTTGCTACCAAATGGTTTTAGACACAAAGGCCTACAGATTTTGCTTTTGAGTCAGACTGTACCATCCAGAGAAACCCATCAGACTGTAAAGTGTTGCCATTGCTTTCTCTGCCTTCCTTTCATGACACAGTACAGGCATACCACAACAGAAGATGCACAAACAGCCTCTGCTTCCTTCCCTCTTAGAGCGAGGGCCCTTTCTTCTATCTGAAGGGTCAGCCATCTAAGGCTCTTCTCCAGCATAGGAACATGCCTTCCCTCCCTACTTTGAGGGATGGCTGTGTGTGCTGGGTTCAAACGCACCCTGAGCTCAAAGATACCTATTTGAAGAAACAAAAAGTTCTGTAAATCTTTCTGCCACCTAGGAAAAGGAAAATGTTTAATTGCAATTTAACTGCAGAAGCATTTTGGGTGTTCTAACCGTAACAATAAAGAGGAAAACTTTCATTATCAGGCTCTGGGATTCAGCTGTGCATCTTTCCTTAACATTAATAGAAGAGCCTGTGCTGTTTCTGCCCACCTAACACTGAAAAATTACTCAATAAAAGTTACTTGTCTGGTGCAATTACACCCTCATCTTTCAATTAGCATTCTCCCTAGTAGTTAGGGTGGGCTTTAGGAGGCCAGTAAAGTGATATTTCTTGCCTGAACAAAGTCATCTTCTAACCAAGCAGATTGGTTAGCCTCAGCCTGCTGCCCCTTTCAATGAGCACAGGATCCCGAAAGCATTTCATCCTCATTACTGAATCACAACGCTGCTGCTGAAGTGTGAATGTGAATGCTTTGGTCTTCTGGGAAAGGGAAGCTTAATATTGAATAAACAACTATCTGGGGAACGGCAGAAGAGACTAAGAGAAGCTTCTGGAGCAGAAGAGGGCTAATGCCAAATATTTTTATTGGTATCATTTTTCCTTTAAAAGAGAGTGAGCCACTAAAGTGTTTCCTTTGATTTGTATTTGGCTGACTGAATTATTGTCGGAAAGAGGGAAACGCCTGTAATACAATCCTGAGTGCTAAAGTATGTATCATGGATAAAAAACTACCTGGATCCTTGAGAGGGAGAGAACAAACGTAGCGAGACGTTTGCATACGTGAATCCTTTCAGACACACTGAGTTGAACTGCTTATCAAAAATATCGTCCTGATTCTTTTTATATTACTTTTTGTTTTTCTTTTTTTTTCCATGCAGAGCAAAGCCTTTTTTTTTTTTTTTTTGACTGGAAGCAATCTTTCCTTTCCTGGAATTTTGAACAAAAAGGCCTTTGAGAAGGAGGAGCCTGTCCAAGCAAGCAGAGAGGTGGGATAACAAGTGTAGGCAGGGCTGGGTGAAGCTGACACTGCGGGGCTGGAGTCTGGGACTGACCCCCAGGGCTGCTCCATAGCAAGGACAGGGCCTTGTTCTCACTGCCTGGAGAGCAGCTCACCTGTTCTCACCAGTGCTGCGATCTCACTTTTCCAAACTTTTTTTCCTCTTTTATAAATAAACATACGTTAAGCTGAGCAGAGCAATTTCTGTCCTATCACAAGAGGACCCTACTTTTCAGGCTTCAAAAATATTCTCCCTCCTTTTCTGTCTGGATGAATGTTTGGTACTTTTTACAAAGCAGTGGCTGACATTGCCATCAAAGTTCTGAAACACAGGGGAGCACTTCCATCCTTTACGATCTGTTTATTATTGAGAGAAAGCATTTAAAGGCTGAAGAAGACACAATATAAGCTTGATTTACAATGTAGTTAGGAACACTGCTATAAAACTTTTCATCAGTTCAAGGGTAGGTTGTTCTTTTTTCATTGTTAATTACCAAATAATGAAGGAGACTGTGTCAGGGAAATAATTTTTTTTCCGTAAAGCTTGATGTAAGGAAGAACTTTAGAATGTCCTTGCTAGAAGATTTCCTTGTTTTACAAAGAAATATCTCTAAAATTAGATTATATGCAAGCTATCATTTTACCACCTATTTTGATTCTCCAAAAGGTCCCCAAAAGGGGCCTGAAATCCTACCCTGCTCTGAATGAGAATTGCCTTCACTAACATCAGATAAAGCTGTTGGAGCCAGGGAAAGAGTAGTGCTGGATCAGCCCAACAGAGGGCAATGGGATACATTGACTTGAGACAGCTTCACGCACTGTGGAAGATGCTAAAGTTGGTCCCAGTCCAGTCAGGCAGAACCCCCCCACCATTTGCAACAGCCCTGACTCTGCTGTGCACAGATTGCCTGGCACACTGTAAGAAGGAAGGAGCAAAGGCAGTGAATGAAAGGTGTGATCACAATGCTTCCTGCAGGGCTCACATAGTTGAATGTTGGCTCCTGTGCTTTGCAAAGGTGGTTTTATTTTTTAGAATTTTTTCATTTATTGCCTGCATTTGTTTTGAGATCTGCAAACTAAGGGCCCTGAGAAAGGCCAATCTGGCAGGCGTATCTGATACAAGAGGTCAGAAGCTTGATGGGAGCATAGGGGCTGCTCAGCTGGGTCAGCAGCAGCCCACAGGTTTTGCACATGGCCTCCTCATCCCATCTGCTTGGGCAGTGTGTCCAGCCTGGACAGGACAAGATGAGTTTGCTGAGCTCAGCTTGTTTTTAAGAGCTGTATGTATTATAATAAGCACGTACATGATAAGAAATACATTTTGGTTGCTTTTCATTTTACCTTTGGTCTTAGAAGTCTGGGAAAAGAAGGCCTAAAATAAAACTAAAAAAGTTTATTCTGAAAAGAATTCATATCCAGCTGAAACCAAGAACCTGGTAATGATCAGCAAAGGCCTGTTCTATCAGCTCATCTCCCAGGCATACTCAGACAAGATTTCTACAAATCAAAATACTTCCCAGTGTTTGTCTAAACAGAGCAACCGGATGCTATGAGAGATTCAGACTCACATCACTAATACACTGTGGCCTATTCTCTGCATAACTGTATTAGCAAACTAGATTATTTTAGGAATTGTGTGGGGTTCCTGCATACTGAAATCCAATGGCAAGAAAGCCCCAAATTCAAAATAATATACTGAAATCCATCTGTCAGTATGCGATGCTTTGCTCAGTTGGTAGTAGGTAATTTCAGAGATGTTTTCTTTTATCGTATGTTTCTCTCAAAATCAGCATCAGGGAATACGTGAATTAACAAGCATCTATACAGTGGGAGGATGACCACACAGTGATTTCAAAATCATGTTCTCATTACTGCTAAAAATATAGTTTGTTATTCCAAGAAGGCATGTAACACCTCTGTAATTAGGGACTGCTCTGGCCTCAGGGGAATCCTAATAAAGCAAATTTCATACATTGATGTGCTTCCCATTGCTTCATTTCTTTGTTCTATCACCCTGTTGTTAATAACACCCTGCAGCAAAAAATGTTCATGAAGCCAAGAGCTGTCCAGATAAGAGAAAAGGTCATGATCCCCCTAGTGCGCGTTCATCAGTGAATGGACACCAATCTGAAAATAAGAGGATGCCTGTCAATATGGAATGGAAGGCAGCAGCATAACATCAAATTAAAGCCAACGAATGCTCATACAGTTGTACTGGGCTCCAACCTTAACCAAAAATCAATAGTCAACAAAGTATTACAATATGAAGTGACTGAATTACTGGGGAAGGAGGTAGCAGAGGGAGGAAGTGCATGAAAGCTTTTCAACCATTATTATACTTATATACACATAGACGCACAGAGATGATGGAGAAGACAATGCTCTGTTGCCTCTAAATTTTAGCAGGAAGCAGATCCTAAGCTACCAGCTGTGGGAAATAAATGCAGCACAGGATTCCAGCCATGCCAGGATTATTAATGAGAGATGCAGCAGGTACACTCCTCCTCTTATGCGAGGTCCTGGAAGCAATAAAATGTACTACACAAAGCCTTTGTGTCTGATCACAGCCCCAAATACTGAGGGTGACTTCTGGCCATAATTCATGTATATTTTATGGCAATTCCTTTGAATAATCACAGGAGCAGTAAAAATTTCACGGAGCAAGCAATGCCTGATGGCATTATGGGAAGTTGGGATCTTTGCCAAGGAAAGGGTACAGTGTAAGTACTGCTGTGCCTTTGGTGGTGTTTTGTAGGGTGTGTTTGTGGGGAAAAACACCACGTGACTGCTGTACACACAAGACACAACCCGTATACCAGAGAGTTTGTCTTAAATAACCTCCATGCTTATCAGTAAATTTGTGAACAACAGCACAGCAGTGAATTCCTGTCACCAAGTCTAACATTTGGTGAAGCATCTCTGCGCTTCCATTTTAGACCATTGGTGGCCTATTCCAAAACCTCTCACAAGCATTTAAGAAGCTCCCAATGGAATCAGCAAAACGTAGTTCATGTATGGGAGGCCTGGGGGATCACTGTTCTATTACTCCTTGCCAACCTGCAGATAATGGTTGTGTTATAGTGTCTTTAATTTGCTGATGAGCTCAAGAGAGAATTGTGAATAATCAGATGTGTAACAACATTTAAGAGCATATAGCTACCCACACTACAGGCTTCTCTGATAACTGCTTTCTCCTTCAGCAGATGAGAAAGCAGAGAGAAAACCAGGGAATTGCATATTTGCACATTATTTTGTGGTGAAACAAAAATCATTTAAGCAGATGTGTAAGATGTGTTGATGCTCTTCAATTTGCCCCACCAAATGCATAAGATTAATTTTGCTGCCTGAAGGCTGCCCTGCATATAATTAAGCCTGATGATAGAAAATGACCTTAATTTTATCCATCAGTTTTATACCCAGAGTAAGTACGTGAGCACTTCATAGCCATTAGACATTGGATGGCCAGATTAAACATGCAAATCAGATAGCTGGACATCTAATCCTGATTAAATTAATCGGCCATTACTTCAATCTATAAAACTGCCCAAATATTTTAAAGTTCACAATTGTTTCTAAAGATAAAATGGTCCAGAAATTCTGAGGTCACTCCTGAGCCCCAGAACACACGTGGAGGGCACATCAGAGAAATGTGGCTGTTTCAGCCTTCCATCTTGCAAGTTTTCTCTGACTTTTCATGATGAACTGTTGAAATAAACCTGAAGAAGGGATTCATTTATGATAGTTCCAGTTGTTCCAGGCACTGCACAGACCATGGAACAATCACCTTGATCAGCCTACGGATTTAAAAGACCAAAGCAAATAAGTGACTGGAAAAAGGAGAAATCCTTGCAAGGGATGAAATCCCATAAAGAGGAAATGGGCTACAAAGCAGATCAGGTCCACTAGGTTGTATTATTAGTGTTTCTTTTCCCCATTTGGACAAATGCCTTGTGTAAGGTATTTTTGTAAGGCAACGACTAAACAACACGTTTACCCTTCTGCTGCAAGCAGAAATGGAGAAGAGAAAGAGAATTTGGTCTTTTTTCCAAAACCTATGCTTGGACACAAGCTTTGTTATCTGACCTCCACATTTGCTCTATGCATTACTTGAGAACTACATTGTAGCCTTTTCTTATTACCCAACCATAAATTCATAGGACAATTATGATCTTCAAGGTACAATACAGTGTCAGTTCCAGTAATCCAGGGACACTCATCAACCCATTTTTTGTTTGGTTTGTTTCTTCCAGGAACTGTGTGCTCTGTTCCTTTGCAGGGAAAATTCTACCTGGAGCATTTGGTGTCTCAACAGCTGCATCATAAGCAAATCTTCAGGTTTATTACTGTGTTAATTAGGGTCATTGCCCACTAATAATTTAGCCAATAATAGGATATTTTTTAATTAGCCAGTCATTGCATTTATTATTTCCCTTGGCTGAAGCTGTAATAAACACCATGAAATACTTTAATTTATGATACTTCTGCCTGTCATAAAAACATTTAACGTGGCTCTAAATTTTCTTTAATGGTAGCCTTCATTTCTATTATTTCAGATCTTTTAAGACTCTATCATACATGTTCTGTAGCTGGACTTCACTGTCATTCAGCACCTTGCAAGCCAACTCTGCTCCTGAATAAATGCATTTCCTGCTTTTTCTAATGAGGATGATAGCAGAGAAATATTCAGTTACTATCTGGGATTACTATGCTCTGTTGCATTGTATTAGGGCAGGGTAATGCTTGTCTATGGAGAATGCTGTCCCACATTACAGAGCTGTCTGTAATCCTACAAGTATCTAGACCAGAAATGAGGAAATGAGGACAGGTTTACAGCCATGGTAACCACCCCGAGGCCTGTCCCTACTGCTGGCACCAGACACACTGAGATAGTGCTGGCCAAGGAGAACTCAGCTTCTGCAGGGCTCATCGTAGGGCACGTGTTCCTCAAGAGCCTCCATTAAGCATCTTGGAAACCCCCCTGATGGAGAGCTTCAGCTACACTGCCCTGAAAAAACAGATGAGCTCAGGGCTGACTTTTGTACTGTTTACGTTCTGCTGTTAAAGAAAAGGTTTGTGTAAAGAAGACCAGAAGAAGGAGGGAAGAAGAGGGAGCTGATACTGTGCCACATTAAAATGAAGGTACTGTGTGTGCTCAAAGTGAGAAATGGAGGTTGCACTCTTCAAAAAATCAGCAAAACTCTTAAAAAAGAACGCAGAATGGAGAAATAAAATCCAGGACTAAATAAAGGTTTCCTTGAGTGCAACTCAGTGATGATGTATGCAAGATGTAACGCCAGCAGCTCGTCCTGACAAGCAGCGAGAGGCAGAGAACCAGAGTAATGTTCCTTTTGTGAGAGGGGAGTATTAACCATGAAGATTTTTTTCCACACCAGCAGGACTGAATACATTAGGATTAGGACCAGAGATAGGTAAAGCAAATCCTGAGAGGTAAGGAGCTTGTCAGCACAATATTGATGTCACAAGTCATGCTGATGCCCAGGTAGTAATAGCACTATTTTTTGTAGCTGTTATTTGTATTAAAGTAGTTGAGATTAGGATCTCTTTGTGTTAAGCCTTTAAGCAAGGGAAAGTCTAACCCCCAAAGAGAATGCAGTCATCAATAATAAGACAAGCAAAAGCTGGGAACAGGGAGCTGCTATTATTCCCATTTTATAGCCCAAGAACTGAGACACTGAGATTAAACGACTTGTCACACAAAAAATCTTGGGCAGAGTTGTGACATGGAGACACATCTCTCACTTCTACAGCTTCTGCCTCAACCACAAGATCAGCCCTCCTCTCTATTACACATAAATGCTAATAGGAGGTAAATAACACATTGCCCCTCGCCTAAAAGTCTCAGACCACTTAACAAATACTAACAGCTTAATGATGACTTTGGAAGAACAGTAAGTATCTTCTTAAGTGTTCTCTTCATCTAAACAGGTAGGCTTTTCCTTCCCTCGTTCCAATAATGCACATCATATCAAGGATGCCAAATTGCCATCCTGGCAGTGAAACCATCATCCTTATTCATGCTCGGGATACAGAAAAGGAGAAAAAGGTGTGACATACAGATCTGTAAAACTGTTAAGTACTCTGACACTTAAGATTAGAAGGCTGCGTGTGGAGTGAAGCCACAATGTATCTTGACTCAGGTCCCTGCCAGCATCAGAGAAATAGTGCAAAAGATTGTCCAGCACAGCAGGGAAAGGATGGCAGAGCCCAAGGAGCATTACAGCAGTGGGTCATGTAGCCCCATACACCTCAAGGGAACAGCCACCTGCCGTGCCCAGAGCACATGGATTGCTACAGGCAGGGCTCGCTGCTGTGAGGCTGCAGCTCCAGCTTCAGCCATCCAAGGCAGATGCTGTGATGGCATCTCAAGCAGGGTTTGCTTTTTTTTTTCCCTTCGGCTAGGGTTGGTTCCTTGATATAACTAAAATCACACCTTAATTTATGGCTTTATTTTCTGAGCAAGATAGTGCTAATGTGCTGTGTGAGGAAGAGTGATATGTCCTTTATTAGCACAGACTCTTAACACAGTTTCATCTGTGGCAATGACTGGTACTACAGGGCTGTACTGCAAGTCCCCCTAATTTAATGCATCACAGCATATATTTGAAACGATACCTCTCAGCTTGCCATAAGAATTGGAACACAGAAAATTACAGGCAAAGACTGAGGTGCAACCCTCTGGCTTTGTTTCTCCTCCAAATGGCAAATTCAACAAGACAGAGAAGACAGTACTGCATGTGCTCAGCCTGGTGTTATTCTGGCAGTGGTTTGTGCCATTGAACAGCACCTGGTAGCAACAGATAAGTAGTGGCCGTGGAGATTGTGGAAAACTCGGCTCACTCTGACCCAGTGACTCAGATGCTTTGTTTCCTCCATCTGTCTCCAACTAGAGGCAGGTTTTCCAGCTGTTTTTCCTTTTGCTTTTGTCAAACAGAAACTCAGGAAAAGAACAGGCTAAGTGGAAGAAATGTCATTAAGCCATGCACAGAGTAAGTTCCAGAAGTATAGGAAAGATTGCGATCAATCTAGGTAAGGCTTATTTCTCTAAATGTGATGCTAATGCTTCCAGACTCCAGGGGTATTAAAGCAACATTACAGGAGCCTGGTATTCCTTGATACCAGCAGACTCTGGAGGAGCAGGACACAGTAAAACATCAGGACAGGTTCAACAGGAGCTCAGCTCCAGACCGGTCACATGTTAGCCTGGAGCTGCAGGAGCAAGGCTTTCATGGGCCAATATTGCTCAAATCTGTGAGATCAGAGCAGAAATGTTGCTGTGCAGCAGCTGGACTGCAAAGTACCTACCCCAAGGGCAGTGGCAATGCAGCATGCAGGGAATGCTGGACACTGCTGCCAACTAACAGCCCTTCTGCACACATAAACGAGATGAGGGCATGCACAAACAGTCCATGCCATAATGGCCAATGATGCTGACCACAATAAAGTGGTTTAAATAAAATGTTATGATGGAGTAGACAGTACTATAATTATACCAGACACTCTACAAGCTTGAGAACCAATTGGATTGACATAATGTTCAAAAAAAGCAACAGAACATGCTCCGACTGGTACTTATTTTTATGTTCAGAGGAGAAAAATTAAATGTTTGTTCTTCTGATTCTAGCTGGCAGATTATTATTTCTGCATTTATGGTGGATATGTTGAATAAACAGAAAAGATGTAGTGAAATTTGATATATAATAAATCTAAGAGCTCTTAAAATACTAATTCTGCTTGGCTAGTACTACTGTGAAACACACTCTGCCGTGATCACCCAAGCTATATGTTCCATGAGGAATTATCACCCATTGCCTCTATACATTACGCAGACCAAGACTGTCACCATCTGTGCGCTGTGAAGACAGCAAGAACTCACTCAGCAATTAACAACAGTGGAAAGCGCTGTACCACGTAAGCAGTGTTCTACATAACAACAACATAGCTCGATAACAAGCTTAGCATGTTTAAGCATAATTGGTTGGAGAAATCAATCCCCTTCTCCGCTGTAGTCGCTGTGTGATCCAATGGGAAATAGGACCAAAGTTGAGAGAGCTGTGCTCTGTGCCTCCTTCTGCTACAGGCTCATATTTTGGTGCAAGTACTGAGGAATGCAATCAGAAATCAAGTAGGGATGGCAAGGAAGAATGTTTCTCCACCTATTTCTGGGCAGACCATAAACAGTAATTGCAGTGAGAGGTGATTTCTCCCATCATGCCCTGTGTTCTATTGAGCTCGCTCAAAATGTAATTGGAAAACAAATACAGCAACACCATCATCAGGACAGACACAAGTGCTTGTCTTGGGAGCGAGTCGTTGTATAATGTGATAGATCTTATTTTCACTGACACTCTTTATTCTTATCTAATAAAGTACTCTGCCACAGCCTTCGCAACCCTATTGTAACAATTAAACCTCATACATATGTATTGGTGCTCTGTGTTGATTCAAAGGGATATTCTAACAACTGCTAACTGTTAAGACCTGGCCTATGCCTGGAAAATGGAATCTAATTCATCACCAAATTATTTGGTTATTGTAACATCCTCCTCCTCTCAAACACGTAAGGAAATTATAAGTAGGAGCTAATAAAAGTGGATCTTAGCAAACAGGAACGCTTTCGCTAGAAATAGCGTATGGCACTGCATAGTTACACTTATTTTTAACCTTTCTGCATCAATAAATTTACTATGAAGTCCATAATCTATACAAAGAAAAGAAATGAAAAGCAATTACCGGTGAGAAAGGCCACACTTGTTAAAAATACAGTCAGGGCATAAGAAGCTACATTTGATGAGAGTGCACATTTGGTATGACTCATTTGTTCGATGGTTTTAGTTGTAGGAGGCCCATGGTCAAACGTGAAAGGATAATTTCAAAATAAATGTATAGCTATTAGCTTCTGGGCACCACAAAAGTTGAACCAGAATAGTACTGCAAAGTCAAGCAAACTAAAAATATTTTGAGAGACACGATGACACTGCCAGTGACTGCAGCCAAGAAGCTTTTTATCAGTTTCGGACAGCGTAAGATTTTAGGCTTGAAAGCATTTCTTGGCTCTATCAAATACACTTTTTCTTTTTTTTTTTTAAAGCTGCAAGCCTGTGGATAGAGCACATAGCATGCTGTTGCACAGGCATCCACTATCATTTACCATTATGCACAGTCACCTACCTGCTATGACAGTGCCATCCTGTCACCCTCACTAGCAAACAAGAGACTACGTAGATGTTTCATACAAGGAAACATCAGTGATTTTGAATCAATTTAAATACTGATACTGCTGACCGTGTACCTCCCCTACATACGTGCACTCCGCTCCATCACCTCTCCGCTGATAAATAGAAATTGCAGTGTTTACTACAGGAAGTGCAAACATACAGGACTTGTCAAGTAGTATTTAGCCCCGCTTGCACTACCACAATTATTTGGTTACCTTCTTCCTGCCTGCTAAGTGTGATGCTTTTTTTTCCTGCCTAATATCCTGTGAAGGTGCCAATTACCCTGCTGCTTATCAGCTGAAAACTATGCTTTGTGCAAAGGGAGCATCAATTATTTGTGAGCAGAGAGCAAAGCCTGTTTGAATCATAATGATAGGATGCTGGGGCTTCCAGCAAATAGAACATATCAAAAGGTAACATAAATCTAATAAAGTGTAGGTCATAAGGGATCATCTCAGACGTCCACACTTCAATCTTTAATTGTTAAAATCATGTTAGTTTTGCAGAAGGCGAGCCTTTGAGAGTGTATGAGCTGGCTAAAGCTTAATAATGGAAAAAAACCCAAATCAACAAACAAACCAACCTATTACAGCAGAAAATATTTTGTTCTAGCAATATTGTCTATTAGATGCATAGTTTCTTCCACTCTATTTATTTGAATTATTAAGCTTTCTGTGTCCATGCTGTTGTTCATGCCTTGATTCTGTACTGATAAAGCATTTTGCAGCAAACCCTCCTTGGTCTCAGCCAGACATAAACATGCTGCAAACCTGTAATCCTCTGTAGATTGCAGAGAGAGGCTGTAAAATGATTTTGTGGGGACGCTAGTTCTCTTTATTTGGTATCAACATTGCTTTTACAAGTCCTCCCCCCCCCTCCCCGCCTTTCAATTTCAGGCAAGCTTTTGTACATGAGGGGATATGGGACAGAAAGATTAGGTTATTCCTTGAACTACCTCTGTAAGGTCAACTCTTTATATGCTTTTGAAACCCAATTTGAAGAGCTTGTCCCTACTTTTTCCTCAAGGATTGTGATTCACAAGGGTTACTACCGGAGACCATTATCTTATCGTAACACCTGCTCCAAGTGGTGGGACTGCTGGGCAGCTCCTGCAAACCAGTTTCTTTTATATTGCAAAACTGCTTACCTGCTGACTGACACAGTCTCATTCAAATGATGTACAAGTGTGTCCCGGCCATTTATAGGATTATTGTGCTTCTCTTTCATGAGGCTGGTACTCCCCAACCCTGGCTCGGGTCAGAAATCAGGCAACAGTTCTACTGTGGAAAGTCTGACTACTCAGAGGTGGAGTATGTAAGGAATAAATATCCTGCTGGTTTTTACACCTACAGTAGCGTAGGAATCTTATTTTGCACTATTATCCTGTTACTAGGAGAGAAGCAATGTTGCTTCTTAAGAAACCATTAAAACTTATTAACCTACTCAGCGCAGAATATTACTTTTAGGCCACCGAGCCTCAGGCAAAAGCTTCCTACCAAATAAACAAGTGTACAGAATACTATATTGGTATTGTAAGAGAAAACTAATGGTGTCACAGTCTGAAAGGATTCATCTGAACTGCTACAGCATTAACAAAATGCATATGCGCCCAGAGGTAAAGGTCAGGCTCTGGTGATGGCCACCTCTGGCAGCAGCTGTCACACGAAGCTCAGAGGTGTGGAGATGCTTGAACCCCAGGCAACGGATGCAACACAAAGCATGATGGAGAGAGAGAGAAATAGAATGAGGCAGCTGAGGTGCCGTGCCTTTTCCTGCCTCATCTCTGCACATCTCAGAACAGCTTACAATGTTCTGTGATCAATTATTATATCTGCAGGTCTGCTTAGGGATCTGAAGAAATTCAATATTTTCAGCTGCAGTTTTCTTCCCAGCAATTGCAGGCCTTCCAGAAAACGGATCGCACACGCCAGTTTGCAGCCCTCTCCCCTCTCAGCTGAAAACACACAGACACTCTTTGTGCTAAGAGAAAATACTGGTGTGGCACCCACCCATCAGCAGCGCCTTTCAAAGAGACAATGGAGCAGTCCTTTGCTTGTATCACTCGTGCCAACAGGACCTGCCTTTTCCCATGTTCAGTGGTTGTCTTTCAAGGATTTACCAGGACACGGGATTATCTCCTGCTGAAATCCTGAAGCCACAGCTTGTAACTTGAGGAAATGACCCCTGAACTAAAAATACAGCCTGCCCTATAAACCCATGCAGGAATGTAAAATGTGCTGCTCTAGGCTCTGGTACCGGCTCCCCTCAGCAAAGAATCCTTGTGTGGCCCCAGAAAACCTGAACTCTCTTATTTTGTAAGGGATTGGTGGGGCTTGGGCAGACCCATGCTGGTGGGCTCATGGATGGGGTGTTACTTCCTAGAAGTGAGCTCCTGAAGAACTGCGGATTATTTCTGCTGCTCAGTAGGTAAAAGCTGGGAGTACTGGCTTCTCAGAGTTACAGCCCACCCTCTATATAACCTGAGGACTGCTTGGTTCTTTGCTGCCCTGTGGTTTGGGCAGGCTGCAAACCAGTCACTTTTCTCACAAGGCAACCTGCCCAAAAGACAAGCTATTGAAACCAAAGTTTCCAAGGCTGTACTACCCACAGTGAGATTCAGGCTATTTCTGAACAGTACACAGATAATCAGTGGACAGCTGACTGCTTTCTCCTGGCATTTATGCAGCTTGGCCTAGCCCCAGTCCCAGCAGTTATTGTTGTCACAAGGACGGATAGCCAGGCAGGCTAGTTAATATAAATAATAAAGATACAAACTAGTATCAACAGTGAAAAACCACAATCTTATCAGAGAAACAATTCTTCAACTTACACAGCCTTATTCAATTCACAATTTCTGGGAAGAGATGGAAGATTCAGCAGACCTTGCTGTAACTGCCATAGTCAGCAAATCTGAGTAGAAGGGGGATTTCTAAGGCTCTAGGAATCACAGCCTTTAGAAAGAAGCAGTTGCACAAACCGGCAATCAGGCAGCCTGGCTGAGTTCAGAATGCCACCTGAGGCTGCATGTTGGCTGCTCTGGGGACCAAGGATGAAGCCACGACAGGACTGATGGTGACCACAGTGCTGCATCAGGGCTAGCGTTATGCAGCTCTCACCAGATGTGAACAGGAAAACCTCCTGGACTCATCCTTAATAGGGACAGCACTCAAAGGGATGAGATAGGAAAGAGCCTTTGCACAGTATTTCTGGGAATAGTATTAATTTCCTGAGGAAGATGTTAATCAAAAGGGCAGGAATAAAGCAAACAGTCTACACAGTGGGCAGCAGGTGATGATAGAGCCAAGTTAAGGAAACAACTTGATTTAGAAGCCTTTGAGATACCCCTGTGAAAAGTGGCAACAAAATATCTTGCCTTATCACCTGCCCAAGCTAATTCTTCAGGTGACCTAGGTAAACCTTGGAAATGTTAAAGAGTCACAAATGAGAAAGTGATGTCTTTTCCATCACAACCCTTCTCGTTTTTCCCACCTAAATCCAGGCAATTTCATTTCAAAGCTCTATCTGCTCTATAATAGAAATTGAGGATAAACAGTCTTCTTGGCTGCATGTTGGTACAATTAGTCCCAGACTGACAGCAAATGTTTATCAGGCTTGAAATACTCTGGTTCTGCTACTTCTAAGGTACAGTAATGAAAAATTTCATACAATTTTGCTTTATCAGAAAGTTCATCTAAAAAGAAAGAATATAAGAGGGAAGGAGGATTAACCATTTTCTAGCTGTATCCCAGGGAATAAACCTTCCTGGCTACCTGCAAAGAAGATTATAAATCCATCTCACCAGGTTTACACCTTCAGTTCTGTTGACATGTCTTATGGCAGTCCCACGGCCTTGGAAAGCCCACAGAGACAGTTCTTTTCCCTTCCAAGACCAGAAAGAGAGAACATACTCTTCCTCATGTCTGCTAGATGGGAGAGGAAGGGGAATGTACACTCGTGGTTGCATTTAACTCTTCCAGAATATTTTTTGACAATATCACTGGTTGGAAACAAAAATACCATAAAGGAAGTTTTGCTCTGTTGTTTATTTACCTCTCAAGATTTCTGCTCTCTCTCTGATCACAGTCTCAGTGCTCAAGGCTTTTGAAGAGCCCTAGCTACCAAATTTATTATAGTTTCCTTTGCAAAAGTGGGATCTTGCAAAAGATCCAAAAGGCAACTAGCAGTTACAATAAAACTGCAGTGTCTGATTTGGGTGTAAGCCTAGACCAGGGATTTTATTTGCACAGGGCATTACACAACCACTGTGCCTCTGCAAGTAAACTTATATTTGCAAACAAGCCAGAGCCTGTTTTTTGGGTTTTATATTAGATGGGATGGTATGGCATACCTTTCATCTATGCAGCCATGTCCTTCCTTGCTGCCTCATCCATAAGCAGGCAAACCCTGGCTTTACCTGTGTGGAGGAGCACGAGTTGGTCCAAGCTGAGATGCTTCTAGGGATTGTACTGGAAAATCAGCAATACATACTGTGAGTCGTTGCCTGAGTGTGTGACTTGCTTCTCGTTTCATTACTGGCATGAAAATAATAGTGAGGAAATCCAGGCTGTGTTTTGTGTCTTTATACACTGTGCAACAAAAATTTGCAGGTGTTATAACAGCACCTTACATTTATTAAGCTAGCTTTATTGGGAAAACCAAATAGATCTTTGTTGTATCTTTACAGCTGCCTCAATTACGTGTCCCAAAAAGACAAAAAAGGCTAATCTTTGGAGTCTGAGATGCCAATGACCTTTTTCTCCACAAACCTTTCATTTTGCTTTGGCTGACTGTTCTGACTGCCTCTGCTCAAGGAGCATCACACATCAACCGCTTGTGACCGTCTGTTCCCTTGTGAATTGACAATTTATTGAGACAGATTTTTGGAGAAATATGTAACAAGGTATGGATGCTTGAAAATATAATTTGTAGTTGTGTCACTCGCAGGTGCAATTCATGAACATACAGATCTACAGCTCTAATAACTATATACAAAGTACTGTATGTTTTAGCCAGCCTGAAATTGCCAATATTTCATTATGTTTAGAAACTCAAGAGGAGATCAAGAGAATACGTCTAGGTTGCAGAAAGTTATTTCCTGAAATACTTTTCTTTCTCATGGATCCTGGTGACCCAAAGCTAATCACTTGTAGGAAGAGCAGTATATTTGGCTAACTATTGAAAATAGAAACTTTAAACTTTATAGAGTTTGCAGACAGTCCCTGGAGTATTGCAGGACACTAAGGATGAATGCCAAAGAGGAATTTTTTATCTCTCCTTTTTCCCTTCTTCCACTCTGAAACAATCATCAATTACCCTTATCCACTAGCACCATCTCATCTAAGTTCATTTTCAAGATGAAGTTTCCTTGTTGGATGGTGGCTGCCCAATCCTCTTTCTGTCCATCATGGAGTGCTTTAGCGCTGTCCCCAGATTGACAGCCTGAGAGCGAATCAATAATAATTATCAGACTGAAACCACAGCGAGCTGTGTAATTCTGTGATGGGATAGCACTGAACAAACAGCCCCACATCTACTGCACAGCTTTAAATATGTGGTCCAGGGCTGTCCATTTAACTACCCTGATCATGTGGTTAGTAGTTAGCCATTTGCCTTTTTCCCATTCCAAACATAAAACATTTAAAAACTGCGTGTTACTCATGCACAACCATGCCATCATTTGCACTGTGCTAAGTAAAAACTATTTTCCAGTAGACGTTAAATAAGCGCACGAAACAAAACAGTACATAACTGAAGGGGAGAAAAAGGCTATTTTTCCTGAGGTTGTTTTTTATGAGTGTGACAAAGAAAAAAGCAGCTGATCTACCACATGCAAACAGATGAGAGCACATGCACTGCACTACACTACCAGTGGTATGCATTTTACATACTATGTGAATGCCAAGGTCTGTGGGCTTTCCCAGGTAGTGACATTGTCTTTGACTCAGCTGGGATACTGGAATCATCTGAATCACTGGGTGTACACGTACAACACAGGTATTGTCCAGCTGCTCTGACAGTGAAGCAGCTGTACTAATGGGAAAACAGACAGACTCATGTTTTGCTGGAGAAAATATTCTATGGAACTACACTGTAAGAAAAAAGCACAGTGCATTGTGATGTGTTCCATCAAATAAGAAATAGGTGCATACTCAGAAACAATGGTACTGAAATGATTCCCAAGTCAGTTTTGATTCTTGAGAGCAAAACCAGTTCTAGGAGTACCAGAGTACTAAACTCAGGTGCTAGGAAAGATGTGAAATAGGTACTGGTCTAAAATGAATAATTTTCCACAAGATATGGAGGTGAATAGAAGTGTAAATTAACACAGGTTAAGGAAGAATAGCTTTTATATAAACCACCATGTGGAGAAGGGATCAGTAGGCTTTTAGAATGAAAACAAGAAATGGGAAACAGAAGAATTGAGTGAAACACCAAAAACGAATAGTGTAAGGAGCACCATCTTTTAACTGTAAGACTTGTAAAATTAGAGTGATTTCTTCAGGTGTAAGAAAAGTAGTTTGCTGACAAAGTAGAAAATTCTAACAGTAAATACATGGGTGAAGCACTATCCCATACTCTTACTAAAACGTAACCAGAGATTTTTGATGCAACACATTCAGCATAGTGTTTAGTGGAATTTACAATAAACAAATTGCGAGTTTATTTCATACTGCATTTCTTCAGGCTCAATTCAGTAAAATTCCAGATGTTTCTTACAGTGCCAACAACAAACCAAGCCAAGGCATCATGACAAGGCAGACCAATATGAGGATGTTTGAAAGTGGTAAGTGCCAAGACAAATCTGTATTACTGACCCCACATATGTTAACATATAGCTGAATAGAAGTGGAAAAAAGATACTGACTAAAATACACACGCTTATTAAAGAAGTTGGGTGTTAAATGGAGAGACTTCATCACAGAAAAAATTCAGTGAAACTTACTCAAAAGCTTGGATCAACTTGGAATAAGTAGGACATATTTAACGTGTTTGGGCTGCGGACAGTAACTAGCAGTGGAAAGACTTAGAACTCACCTAATGCAAATCAACTATCGTGAGGAAAAGGGGACTTCATGGGGAAACTTTAGAAGCAGCTTAAATATAGCAGTTGAATTGGTAACAACAGTATAAAACAAGGTAGACAATCTCAGATGATAGATGATATAAGATCTTTTCTCTACAGACAAGATTAGAAAATATTCATCAGTAGTTTGTTGGTCTGGGGCTTATTAAAATGTATGGTAAAGTTCCTAGAAGCTTCCTTTCTTACAAAATCACCGATACAGAGACAAAGTAGGAACATTTTACTAATGGATTGAGAAAAATTACTTTGAGTAAAAAAAATGCCAGTGGCAAACCATAGATCTGTATCTTAAGTATTTATGATAATTATTATGAATTTATCAAATATATTAGTGAGAGTGCCAGCACATGGGGACCAATAAATAGTTTAACAACAATAAAACAGAATTCAAAATGTAATCCAAACCCTCCTCTGGCTGGATTTCTGGCGTTATGCACTGCTGAAATTCCTTGCTTCTATGATAAAGAGAGAAATTAGCAGAATTACTGCTTGGCTAGCAATTAGAACAAACAAACAAAAAAAAGGCTGAGAAAAAGCTTTGTGCTTCACAAAGATGGTGGAAAAAAATGCCCTATTCAGTTGTAGAGCTCGAGGTCAGGATGTAGTCTTGAGCATTACCTACTATTGCTAGATATTGGAAATTCTTATAAGCAGTCAGAAAGGCATTGCATATTATGTGAGAGGTTTAACAGTAGGACAACTATTGTTGCAGGAGCAATTTCTGAAAGCCTAACAGAAAATCTAACTCTTCAGCTCCAAACACAAAACAAGCTTATCATGCTTATCCCTGAATTCCCACTGGAAGCTCCCCAAATTCTATCTTCTCCTGTGTTTTGTTGTGTTTTATTTCCTTTTTTTTCTTCTCCAGAGAAGCGCTTACTGAATTTAAACATACATTGCTGCTTACTTTCCATCAGCAAAGAAAAAATGAAATTAAACAAGCCAGAGGCAGGATATTAATGCAGAGTGCATTAAAAGAAAAAAAAAAAAGATGGCAAGAACAGGGTAGTGACTGATTTATAAAATCAATCACACTTTTGGCTCGATGTCACGTTATAAAAAGAAAAATAACCCTGTTTATATGAATAGGATGATTAATCACTCTTTTCCTGATATTTAAGATTTGCATTTTCTATTTGCTTTATTCTCTTATATTATTTGTAGGCAGTAACGTAGTTGTTTTATAATCTAAGCCTAATAATCACCTTCTGATTATAGAGTACCTGATGTGTTTCTGTAGTTAAAAGAACTGTCAGCAACAATTCTGAAACAAATTTTCAGCCATTTCTAAATAATCATAAAAAATCACTGCTGGATGAAATGATTTTTATCAAGTTCTATCAATTAAAAAAAATGGAAAACACGGCCATAATATCTGTAGATCACATTGCATAGTACCAGGCTTGAAGGCAAGCTTTTGATATTGGACTTTTCTGTGGCAGCTTTCCTTTTTTCCCACACATAGAAACAAATCGACAAGATTCCAGGTAATTTAAAATGTGACTGCAGCTGTTAATTATAAATTTGTGAAAGTTTATTATCAGTATAAAAGGTTTTTGTTTTTTTTTTAAATATATATACTTTGCCAAGTCTGGTTATTGGAAAATAACATTCATTATTGTTGTTTAAAATCAACTTTTACTGCAACTTCATATTTTGAAATTCAGTAAATCTGTACAGATTTAACACTTTTACTTCCAAACATTGATTTCCTTGGATACATACTACAGAAGGGAAATTAGAGCAGGAAGTACAGAAAAGTACTGGGAAGAATAATGGCCTTAGCAATTAAAGCAATTGTATCATAGGGTGTCTGTGCAAATGGAGTCCAAGATCAGAGTTGTGCTGTACCAGGACTAAAATTATCAGCTGATAATGGATATGTTCTGAAAATGTGTACCTACGTCATCTGCACCCAAGCAGAGGTACCTAAAGGCAGAAGAGCTCTTTTGCAGCCACAAGGAATTTTAATCTTGAAGAGAAGGCTATAAAAATAAAATAAAACAAACAAACAATAAAACCAAACCAAAACAAAATCCCCCAAAATGGCACAATCACAGCATCTTTAAAGGAATCGTGCTCAAGGAGAATTATCAAAAATTCAAGATTTTGTTCTGTTCTGTGGTTTCCTTCTCTTGGGTGTGCTTCCTACTCCAGTATCACAGAACTGATATTAACACAGTTCACATCCCTGGGTTGCTGAACACCTGCTTTATCTTCATCTCCAAGCATTATTTCGTAGCGGCTTTTGTTCTGGACATATCCTCTTTGAAATTCTCAAGGTGACTGGCTCTTACAGGGGAAAGAAATCTGTTTGTGAGTCCATACGAGTTTGATGGGCTTTCAAACACAAAGGAAATTCAGTCCCTGAGAATCTTATAGATGTCCAGCATGAGGACTACTTCCATGACTACAAATGACAGGGAGTGCTGAAGATCCCGCAATGGTTGTTGGTTCAGATAAGAGACACAAAGCTGCAAAGGTTTAGAACTGGATGCAAAAGAGACCTATAGACTGGACATGAGGAAAGGAATCTGAAAAGTTAGCCTTTCCTCTTATTTTCCTATTTCCTCATGATTCCCTAGAACCACGAGAACCTCCCAGAGAGCAGAGAAAAATGGGACTTCAAGCTGCAGCTGAGGTGAAGAGCCACTTCAGTCTACCCATACCAGTAGAACATCCCTGTTTTGTAAACCACAAAGCAGACAGCATTGAGGACCTAGCAGAATGCTGAAACTCCCCGTCAATCACTGAACTACTGAGAAATGGAAGAAGTCTGGGACAAGTGCAGAGAAATAAGAACTTTGCCATGGACCACAGTGCTGATTGCATTACCTCTTCTCTAATGTGATATACAGGGGGAGTTTGTCAGTCAAAGTGTCTCACGAAGAGCTGCATCAGCTTGTAATTATGTACACAGTGCGAAAATATACATAGACAGAATTGCCTGAAACTTTTTCCCTGACTTTTCTAGCATTTATTCACTTTTTAGATTGAAAATACTTTAATAAAAGTAGTCATTCTATAGGCAATAATCTAAAACCATTTTAAAATTATTTCACACAATCTTGGAGAAAATGCTGCCAAAAATCTTATTAACTAAAATAAACTTTCTTCTTCTTCTTCTTCTTTTTTTTTTTTTTTGCAATTTCAAAGAAGATCAAATAAGATTTAACAAAATGCTGACAATTATAACGAAAAGTGTTATTCACGTAAAATGTGAATGTGGCAGAAATGTTTAGAAATCTACGAAGCCAATCAATAGTTCCTACATAGATGTACTTGAACCTTTTAATGGGGATTAATTCTCAAATATTTTGAGAGAAGAGTCTCAGCTCTTATAGAATCATGTAGAATTGATTCAGGTGGTAGGACAACAAAGGATTATTTCCTAGTCACAAAAACTTAATTAAATTGTTGTCAGTGGTGAAAGCACTTCATTCAAATTAAAGTTAATTGACTGCCAGCCTGTACTTGCATAGTTAAAATTGGAGTATATTAAAATAATTCATCAAAATAAGCAGATAAGAATGCAAATACAATCAAATTAACTGATTAAAAGTCCATTGATTAGACACAAGGAAAAATGTTAATATAACGAAAAAGCATCTCTACTTTTTGGAAATCTGTACGCCAACATTTTGGAGTTGTGAGCTTCTATTTGTAGAGTTCTTATACTTATTTCTTAGCACCGCTTCTGAAAGCTAGATTTACATTATTGCTGTGAAAACAGCCACCCAACTGCGTTATGAATCTCATCACCCCGACTTTTTCTTCTATTTCCTTTCATTTTGTACTTCCAGAACACAAAACTGGTCTCTGTATCCTTGCATTTGTGGTGCACGTAATTTCATATTACTAAATGATGGAAAATTATTTTCCTTTCATTCCACAAAGCTTCAAGTTAGAAAGTCTGCCCTACTCAAGGAACTTGAAGTCAGATCTTGTCATGGGACTTCACTAAATACCTACATTGCTTATGTTACGTTTTTCTTTCCCTATTTCTGGGAATCATTTTCTCCTGTCTTAACCTTAGGGACAAGAAGAGCTTTGTCATATCATCTGACCAAGCACCATCTTGAAGGTTTGCAGCACAAGAACTGATGCAAATGCTGTTGACTCGTTCAAAACCTTGTATTTTGTGTATTGTTTGACTTATCAGCTTGTCTGAATCATTCTATATGGCAATACCATCTGTCAGATGGAAAAAGTAGGGAAGTAACCAGATGAAATAGTTTAGATATAAAAGATTCCATTTAAGTGCAATTCCTTTATGGCATTAACTTGGTAGAAGATCTGGTATACAACCCAATCCTAACCTTATATTGAGCAAAGGCAAAGGTGAAAAAACAAACAAAAAAGCCCACAAAACCCCCAGAACAACAAACCAACCAACCAACCAACCAAGCCATTATCAATTCCAAGCTGCAAATGCACTTGTTTGCCACCAACAAAGGCACCTTATGCATGCAAAGCAACTAATAAGTGTCTGGTAGAAGTTTTGACTTCTATTATTCTAGCTAAGGCCAGAACAGTTTTCTGTGTTTGAATGTCCACAGTTTGGTTGGATTTCTCTGAGGATGAGCAGGAAATACCACTAGGTAAAGATGCTCTGTGCCTGAAATGCTTCTGCGTTCAGTGCCACGGCACTGTCCCAGCTGCTCTACAATTTTGTGTCAGCCCTGGCTTCCAATAGAGACAAGGACGTTATTCTGATTCTCATTGAGGTCTGACAATCAAGAGAATGCATTCAGTCCTGGTGTATTTTTATAAGGGATCTGCTAGTACCACTTCTCCAAATTACATCACAATCTTCTGATCAGGTGCCACAGTAATAGTTGGAGGAGTGCCTGTTTGCAAACAGGCAGATGAGCCCTAAGAAACATCAGTGAAGCAGCATTTAAAGTAATGGGGAATTAGCAAAATTATAACTACCAGAACACAGAATGAGAGATAATTCTTGAAACCCTGTGCTGCCCAGTGAATGCACAAACCACAGCTGTGTAACAGGCACTGAATTCAGTGGGATTTGAATCAGGCACTCCAGGGTTTGCTATGTTTAACTATGAATTGTGCTGGGAAGTAGGCTCTACAGTTATTTTCAGCCAACCTTCTCCTTCCCTATATACCTTGAAGGGTTTATGCCAAAGCACAGGTTATTACTTGTTTTTATTAAATCCATTTTGAAGCCCAGGGGCTAAATCCTGAAGTCTTTGACCAGCCCCTTCCTTTTCCTTCTCCCAGACAAATATCCCCACTGCCTGCAATGGGAGCTTGAAATCGGTAAACTAGGAATGATCCAATCAGCTTAAATTTAATACCAGCTTTTTGTTAACTGGTTTATCATGCAGTACCTTTATTCACTGGATGAACATACTTTATAGTAGTGCTACCCTGTACGAGCATTAACAAGGAAGGGAAGGATTATATACAGAACTTTCTTACATGTTCTGTAAATTTGATCATGAAGTGCTTCCACCAGAGAAGATTTTATTGAAGCTATTACTTACTTGGAGATTCAGTCAGTGCAGAGCTGTAAGATGTGCAAAGTTTACAAGGTGCTAAACAAAACTTAAACCAACCAGATTAACTGGGGTAGCTTTCAGGGTACTATTATACATGATAAGAACATCTGCAAAATCCTGAGCGTTCAGGACGGAAGACAATGCTTTATGTTTAGAAAATTGGATTAAATAAGATTTTACCCTTCCTTGTTGGAATAAAAATTGAACACAAATTGTTCACTATGGTTTGAACCCATAGATTAAAAAGTAAATCCCTTAAAACCTACTGGCAATCACCATTATTATTAGTCCATACTGTACTCCACTAAGAATAGGGCTCCAGCTGCAGGAAGTGCTGGACCAGCTTTGTCTGTCCCATGCAGTTGGAACCAGTATTTTCCATGTCTGTAACTTAAAAATGATTTGCATTGAAGTGCTTGCCATTCTATAGGACTTCAAACCCATCACAGCCTTCTTTCCTCTTTACTGATAGTGCCCTGCATCAGATTGTATGAAATATCAGAAATCGTGAGATAGTCAAGGATTTATTTCATTAAGAGCAGTATATATATAGGCGAAATATAACAGTTCTACATTTATCCACCACTGAGAGTGGTACAGAGAAATTCTCTAACTTACCTAAGGAGCACAGAGAACCTGTTCCAATAGGAAGAATTGCACAGGGATTTTCCTGGCTTTTTTGTTTTTTTTTTTTTTTTGATCATGATCCTGTTGGACTGTAAGAAAGTGAGGGACTTTTAGCTGTGTTTTATCAACATCAGCCCTTCCACATGTGTTGCACAGGAGGTTGTGGCAGTGCTCCCTGGTGGGCTCAGAGCCACTGCCACCACCAAGTGCAGTGTAAGGAGGCAGACTACTATTCTCAGGTGATAATTTCCTTTGCAAACAGCCACCTAATGGCTGAAGGAGGCTGACATCCCCTGGATTAGTCCTATCCTCTTACACTGAGCGCAGCAACCATTTAAATAAGAACAAAATTAGGATAAGGAAATTTAAACAAGTCTGCTTTGACTGAAATAACATTCAGCTTGAACATTCACAGAAAACCACCCAGCTGAAACAAAAAATACCTCCACCACATTTCAGAAAAGAATTGTTAGATATCCTTGGACCTATGCAAAGCTGTTTCCATTGTCTGATATAAATTAGCTGCTGGGTATAAAGGAAGTAATTCAGGGCCCTACTTATTAAATGGAGGGGAAATGGGGAAGATTGTTGCATGAAACTCTCTGCCATAACGGCTGCAACTGCATGCAAACTGTAAATATAGTTTTGATTCACCATTCCCTACATACTTTTGATGAATGCTATCACCTTCAGGGAAAATTAGAACATTTTAATAGGCAGCATCTTTTCAATTCAGTGTAGTTGCTATAGAAGTTCATCACATGCACGTCTATCAAGGTGTTGGAAAGCTTTTTAAAGAAGCAATGATAAGTTAAACCATGAATAAAATTGGTTAAAAGTGGGCCTTGTCAATCACCTGACAGAACAGAAACATGCCAGTTAATTTCCAGGAGCCTTTAGGCATGTATTTTTTACTTGATTTCTAATCAAAATTATATACAGAACAGGAAAAAGTGCAATTATTGGTCTGTTATAATACAAAACAAGTCCAAAAAGCTAGGGATAGTTGCAGTTTCACATTTATAAACTAATATACTTACATGCTGCCAAGACTAATACACTTTATTTGATTTCTGGCCGCAAAAACCCAATGATAAATGTTAACCTGGATATCAGATTTTCAGCTAGGATACCTAAGTACTATGTAACATTGACAGATATAGATAGCACAGTATTTAGCCGGAGCCTTCCTTGACCTCAATTACCACATTACATTACTGTTAACAAATTTAGAGTCAAATTGGCATTTATTATACAAGATTAGGTTCACCCAGAGTAATTTACATATTGTTACCAGGACTGCCAACTGCTTACATCTTCATATAGTCTGGAGGAAAGCAGTCAATATTAGCAGAGCAGATGAAATGGTGAATATAGTGTTACATTCATGACAAATTGGAATTTTGCCTTCGATTTCATGGACCAGATTGTCACCCACGAGACATTTTTCTACATACTGTCTATATTCCTCACTGCAATTTAAAGAGCTCAGATATTCATATGGAGCAAAATTTCCATAGTTTTTGACTCAGGTGAGTCAAATACTAACATGTAATGCTGTATGCTCAAAAATTTTGTGGCAAGTGATTGTGTTATGTAGTTCAGTATAGTATTTAATCAACATCAGTAATATAGATAACAAAATACTGCCTGCTTTTTAATGTTTATGTGTTCACTGAATCACAAAAGATTAAAAAAAAAGAAAAGGAAATAATAGAAAAGATAAATTGTGCCTATTTTTTCGTGTAAAAATATAAAACATATACATACATACATTTATGATTACAATATCAGATTTTGCAATATTTAGAACTGATGGCTGTCTCCTGTTTCAATCTATTTTCATGCTCTCTAAATTTTAGTCATAAATGGATATTATAGAATCACAGAATGGTTTGTGTTGGAAAGGACCTTTAAGGTCACCCAGTTCCAACCCCCTGCTATAGGCAGGGAACCTCGCTCTAGAGACCGGGTTGCTAAAAGCCCCATCCAGCTTGACCTTGAATGCCTCCAGGGAGGGGGATCCACCACAACCAGTTCCCATCTCACTCCCCTTATGGTAAAGAATTTCTTCCTAATTCCTAGACTAAATCTACCATCTTCCAGTTTAAAACCATTTCCCCTTGTGCTGTTGCTACACACCCCTGTAAAAAGTCCCTCCCCAGCTTTCCTGTAGGCCCCTTCAGGTACTGGAAGGCTGCTGTAAGGTCCTGCAGGAGTCTTTTCTTCTCCAGGCTGAGGAGACCCAGCTATCTCAGCCTCTTCTCATAGAGATATGTTGTACAGATTAGCAATCTAACTTTCAGCAGCCTTCAGAGTCCCATGAAACTGCTGGTCCATTTAAGTCAGTCCTTAATCAGATAAAACACCTAATGATTTCAGTGATGATTTTATAAGGACTTTAGAATTTGCCCTACTGTTATTAAGCATTGTAGAAGAGGAATCATAGGATACCTCCAGTTTGTCCTCAATCTAAAAGAGCATTTAGTTCATTAGAGTAGAGCTCATAAGAAATGCTTTCTTAGAGGCTGCAGTGGAGGTATCTAAGGTATGTAATCCCTTCAGCAGAAGCATGTTTATCTCAGCATGCTGCAAACCCATAATAGCAAGCAAAATTACAAAACCAGAGATCAGTTGCTGTCTGATCTTCAACTGTGCTTTCTGAGACCCACAGACACTGTCATCTAGGGGCATCCAAAGCACTGCACAGAATTATTTAACTTAGTTGCATTGTAAATCTTTGGAATGGCACGCAACTACGTGGCTAATGCACTCAACGACTTGTTAGTTACACAGTTGCAATGCTTTCAATTCTAGCTTGCCCAACTCTGTAGAGCTACCATTCTTTCATCTTGTCCACATCTTTTACTTTGAAGAGAAGAAAAATGGTTTTAGGGTAAACTAAAAGGAGAAACTTTGTGTGGAAATTCATAGAAATTCTCAAAGAGCTTAATCTGCCTGAAGACATTTTCTACATGAATCAGTCAGGAATTGACTGTGTTTTTGAAGAAAAGAGTATTATAGAATTCCTTATAGAGCTTCTTAAGTGCAAAAATTGACACCTCTTCTAGTCCTAAGCTTGCACCAATAGACTAAATAAGGCAATTTTTTGCTCCAGATGAAGTTCTGACCACGAGACACTCTATAGATCATGGAAGAATCTTTAGGTTTAGAACTGGAGTTATGTGGGAGATTTGCTAGACAACAAGTGCTGACTGGATTCAAAATACTTGCACACAAACATGTAAAAATAATCGTCTTAAGTAAGGAAAAAAATTCCTTAAAAAAAAAAAAAAGAAGAAAACATATTTTGAAATTATAGGTATTCCTACACCATATATATTTTAAATTTGCAAATTTACACAAAGGACTACAGAAGTAAAATTGTAGACTTCTGTTGCAAAAAGGGGTTAAAATTTCCTTCCCCATTTTAATAGCGTACTTGGTTTCTGATGAGTGAAAACCCCCTTATAAAACCATATTTTATGGGGCAAAATTTCAAGTGACACTGAGGAAAAAGAAAGCCACAAAAAACACAGAAGAGAATCCAAGTAGTTAAAATAGTTTCCTGTATATGATATTGCTAATTCTTGAGCAATGTTTACCTCCTTCAAAATGCATCAGGTCCCTCATGGTTATAAAACAAAATTATTTCAGAATCAGAATGAAAGTGACTGACATTTTAATGAATTTTTGTGGGTCTTCCTTTATCTTTGATTTTTACTTTGATTGTTAGCTCAACACATCACTACACTTGGCACTTTCACCTTTCTCACACTCATCTGTGCAGGCTTGCATTTAATGCAGGAACGCAGAACATAGCACTCATGATTTATATACAGTTTTGCCACTGAAAGTCATTCATTATCACAGAGATATATTTGTTCCTTAATAATTGTTATGTACCTTCTCATGGCCAGGACAAAATTCAAATTCAGATACTATGATTTTTTTTTGGAGATCTTATGAAATCGGCCCTGGATAATGCTAAGAGTTATTGCAAAGATTGCTTCTATTTGGTGAGAAACAGAAGAAAATAGGAGCTCAGCTGAAAATCTGCTCCTTTGTAGGCCAGGTTGAAATTCTCTGTGGATTTTTCATTGTCACATTTACAGACAGATAGGATGTCATTAAATTCATTGCTTGCTTCAGTCAAGGCTGTTTTGTCTTCTGGAGCCTGGGAAATTTTGGTTGTGTTCTACAGAGTGCTAGCTGTGCAAATGCTGGCACAAAGTGGAAACCAAATATACTGCAGTGAGGTATACTGATGTGCTATCCAGAACATAGCATAATAGTAAGAATAAAATAAAATAAGAATAAAATAGTAAGAATCAAATAGCACAGTAACTGATGCCACGAAAGCATTTACTCAATTTACTAATTGATTGCTGGTGATTAGATTGACAAGGTAAAAGAAGAAAACACATATCCATAGACATCAAATGCACTCTTCAGCTGAAACCCAGTGAAGCAACCTTAAAGTTGGGTTAACCTGGACTACTAGTGCATTGCTAACTCATTAACAACAAATAAGTTTGTTACTTCCTATGAGATGAAATGTTGCAAGTAAAAAATTCTCCATGGATGGATCCCTAACAGAAAGTACAAGACTCCATCACATTTTCAATGGTTGCCATCTTCTCTGGTGAGCAGAGAAGTGAGTGCCAGATTACCAAGATGCAGGTTTCTCTCTCCACGGCCTCTGATTTGAAGTCTGTGTAAGGGCAATTTCTCCAGTTTGCTTTAATGCTTGAAAGTAAATCTAGTTAAATCTAGTTTACAGTCTGGTTTGCCAGTGGATTAGTATTCAGCTGCTTTATTCTGGCCCCTCTGCTTCACACATGCGTTTTTCTCAGGTTTTTGATCTTTTGATCAAAACAAGTGTCTTTATAGGCATCTTGAGTTTTTCAGTGGAATTTAAGGCGCTCACTGGAAACTCGTGATACAGTGTGTAAGTGCCAAGTCACTGTAACAATGGCTGCTGTTAGCATTACAGTAAGATTTATTACTTGCCATTTTTAACATAAATTTGTGCCTTCAGTCTCTAAGGATCTGGCCAGATCTTACACAATTAAAGAATCACCCTATACACCTCTGTCAACCCCCCTGCGTATAAGAAGCTCTTATTATAAAATGCCAGTAAGCGAAGAACAGTACATTAGACAGTTGGTGAACCTCCTCTTATTCTCTTTAAATATACCTTGCAAACAGGAGAAGTTCCTTAAGCATGCCCTATAACTTGACCATTTCAATCCAGGACTTGATGTCACTAAAGAGCCCAAGAGCACCGACGTAAAGCTGTTGCAGCAAACCACCGAGTGAAAGGAGGACAGCTGATTTTTCTTACCTTTCTATTTAAAAGACTTCTGTGTGCATCCTAGAAAAGCTTTTCAATTTTATTATAAAACCTCATTATTTCTTCTTATTGCAGACTTAGTGGAGCCTTCTAGTAGAAATTAATCATATGATTAACCATGAGATGGTCTTTTAATATTGTATAGACCATACATTGTTAAATGTCCTACTCGACCCTTTATTTGCAAGTTGAGCATCTCTCATAAGACAGAAAATAAGAGACAAATCAATGCAATAACATATTTCACCTAGAGCTTCCTGCTGTATCCTAAACTCATATTATTTTTAATCTTTTTATTCAAGGAAGATATGAGATTAAATTCACAACTGTCAGAAATCTTTAAACTCAGAGGAATTCTGCCTGCTTATTCTAGCAGAGAATCTGACCAACACCAAACATTTTATACTTGATCCCCTTCACTCAGTGCCTTAAACAGGTAAAATCTGGCAATACAGTGATGATAGAGAGAAGAATCTCCACATTGATGAGACTATTAAAGACAAGATGTACAACTTGTAAAAGCAGTAAGCATTCATGTGGCTGGAAATGACAAACTCATTTCCTCAAAAAACATTTCACGGAGAGAGAACTTCTATATGTGTGGGATGTTACAGCATCACAGAAACAGTTTTCTTCATTTGGTTTGCTCTTTAAGTGATGGTGTTGCCCTTGCCTTTTTTGCAGATCAGATCTGCAATTAAAATGGAACAACAAATGTTTCCATCTGCTTGAGTTCTTCCTATGCATCCATCATTTCTTTCTACCTGTAGCCCTCGGAGAATTTCTCCCAGATTGAGCAGATCCCCATCCCACAGGGCAGCAGCTCCCTGAGATACATTTGCTCTCCCAGTTCTGATCACTATGACAAAAGTCAGAATGTTTGTGAGCCAACTAAGAGAAAACAAATACCAGTAAAGATATGAATACCAAATGAGATCTGCACAGATGAAGCCACAGCAGATGATCTGAGCTGTGGGTGCTCTTTGGGAAAGATGTAGATTTAATTTCTGTGTTCATACTACAGCCTGGGTCCCAGCCTGAGATGCTGGAGCTGTAGCACTGCAGCACCTTTTCTGTGCTCAGTGCAGGTGCAGCTCTCACCTGTGCACCTGGGGAATACTGTAGCTGCAATTTGCTCTGAGCTGGAATAATGTTCTCACTCAAAGAGAAACGATCTCCACTAACCACACGGCCTCTGAGGTTACTTTTTGCCATTTCAGTGGTTGCACAAGAGTCTGTTCTAATCTGCAGGTTTAATGGCTAACGCAGCCCATTAAGAGCAAGAAATGAAAGAGCTGCGAGCTACTGAATACTTTCCAGACTTTTCCAGTGGGTCAGTACACGGACTGTCAGATTTTTAGTGCTTAGGATTGCAGGTTTTCAGTTTTAGCTAACTTAAAATAGAGATATTTAATGAAAGGCCTATATATGTTACCATTATAACTAGTTTATACTGCTATCAAATATTTGTAACAAGTAATTATATCCACATTCAACTGGGAGTTTATACTATAGTAATTTTTAGTATTATTATTGTAAGTTTGGCTCATTTAGTATGTTTGTAGAAAAATTATGCTATTCAAAGGCATGGCAAGTACCTAGGAAGGAGATTGGCATAAATGTCTAAGGCACCTGTCAATCATTGATTTTCCAAGGCTACATCTTAGAACGCCTATGTTCTTTTGTAAACTTGACCTGAAGAATTGAGATCATCACCAGTTAGCACAGGTTTTGCTTGAGAAAATACCTTAATCTTTCAGGTCAAATGTATTTGCTGTTGATGTGATGCTGTAATAAAATCTGTTATGTTCAGTGATATTGAGGACTTTTGAAACAGCATATTGAGAAGTCAGCACCATTAGCTCTTTATTTTACAACGAAATAGAATAGAAACTGCTAAATCAAAATGCCACCTGCTAAGCTTGAGCCATTTTTACACTTTTATAGGACTGCAGGCTTAGGCAATGTTGAACTGAAGCATTTGTGGTTGGCCATGTACTGTAGCAAGAACTGAGACACCCCCAGAGGAGCTCAGCATTTGGCAGAAACAACTACAATGTTCAGCATTTAGATAATGGGGAGAAAAAGAGAAAAAAAAATCAGTCTCAGGAGTGGGAGTCTCCTCTCACTACAAGTATAAATCAGGAGTAGCTCCACTGAAATCAAGAGAGGTCGATCAGGGAGAGGAAAATCAGACTTTGATGTACCTAAATATAAACTCAACATGTGCTACATTTATCAAAACCTTGCAAACATTACTTTTTCCCTTGGAGATTGTGTCCAAATCTGACTCTTACCCTAATGTGCACTGTAAGAGATATAAAAGCCGAAGTGAATATGCAAGGTTCTGGCAATCTTCTCTAGTTTATTCTGGCATTGCAGGAAAATCCAATTCAGTATTATCCACTTCAGTATAAACTCATCTTTTCAGCTATTCCTACAGTGAATGAAATGCGTTCCCTCTACTGCAGATTTCCTCAAATCCACCTATCTTTCTGCTGACCTGGTGGAAAAAAAAGCCCCCTTCCTTCTAGCTCATGGGTTGGAGCTCTTCATGACCACAGAGACATTTCTGAAGGTTTTGAAGAGTTGCAGATGCTTTCAGTTCTTGTAAATGTGTATGAGACAAAGAAATAAGTGGACAAATAAACGTTCTTACAGGAATTAACTTGCAGAAAACAGAAACTTGGTAATATGATGATATGCTTACTGCCAATTTAAAAAGTTACATAGAAGGAGAGCCCACTTCTGGAGAGCACAGCGTAGGAGCTGAGCAATGTAGAATTTTCAAATCCTTTATTCTAGAGCAGATGAGGCTGGTTTGCTGCTAGCACAAGGCACCATGTGAAGAGCTGTCTCAACTGGCCTTCACTTAGCTTGTCCACAGCTACAGACTGCTGGAGCTTGGATTCACCCCAGCTCTTCCCTGGCTGCTCCCTTCTGCCCCAGAGTAGCTCCTTCCTAAGAGACTCTCTGAGCTGCTCATGTCTAAATATATAATCTTTCTTTAAACAGCAGTCATTACATTTTAAAATAAAAGCTGTTTACACTGTTTGTTTTATCTCTTCCCACTGTCTTTCCCAGTACCTTTGTGCTGTTCCCTAAAAATTGCTCGTTTTGAAAAGAAGGCAGTTATCATGGCTGGGTGGAGAAGTGCATCTCTGTCCAGCCCTTTCTAGTCTAAGGAAATCCAAGCTATCTCCTTTTCACTGATGGAGGGAAACCTTGCTGCTGGGTTATGCCCGTTGCTGCCTTTGCTGTGTTTGTAGCTAAAAGAAGGGAACAATTTAAAACTTAGAAATCAATGGTAATTGGTCTTTGTACAAATTCACTCTAAGTGAAAGACTCAATTTCAAGTGATATCATACTGATTGGAAATCAATTCTTACCAGCAAAAAATGTTTTTAGGCATCTAAAACTCATTCTTAAAGACTTGGATCACGACCATGTTGCAGGACTGTATCATTTGTCTCCATAGCCAAAGTTTTCACATCTTACAACTTCAGACAAATCAGCAGTGAAGTACTGATGCAAATATCCAACCATTGCAAGCTCATTTAGAATCTGTCCTGTTGTAGTTTTTGAAAATGCACAATAGTTTAAAAAGTCAAATGGAATTATTTAAAAATCTTTCCCACAGCAGATAACATACATCTGTGACGATAAATACTTATTGTAGTCTTATTCTGGTATGGAGGGCAATGGCAACAGTACACACACATCTCACAGTTTTACCAAGAGCACTTACATCCTCTCCTGTGTTTGTTACTCTTAGTTGGCCTGGGCTTTCTTACAACCTCTGGTAAATACCCAGGGATTTCATTACCTTCACCTAAATCTTACCTCCTGTTCCCTGCGATGCCAGTCAAGTCCCTGACAACATGGGCCTGGCCAAATGCCAAGAGGCTGCCTTCTGTGCTGCAGTGTGCCACATGGTCCCAATTTCCCTTGCCTGTTCGATACCTGGCTGCCACAGCTCTGAGTGCCAGGATGTGAGCAGCAGTCATGGGCCTTATAGTGGCAGTGGTCTTAGCCTCAGACATACTATTGATCTGGCCACGCTGCACGACTGGAATGTATCTTTCTCTCTCAGATGACTTTAAATATTTTTTGTCCATACCAATATTCCTCAGTCCTTCAAATCTTTCTTCTCAACTTTTAGAATAAAGGTTAGGTCAATATTTCTTTATAAGTCATACTTTCAAAACACTAAATCATGCATTTGTTTGCCTTCGACTGCACTTTTACCAGCTCGGTCAGCAATGTCCTTCCTATAACACGTTACAGAATTGCAGGAAATCCAAATGGAGTCTGACCAGTGCTTTTCAAAGTAGCAAAGTAGCATTAGTAGTAGCAGTATTATGCTTTTGCTTGCATTTGTAGTTCTGCCAATATTTTCAGTTCAAGACCATATTTGAATTTGGTTTTCCAGAGCAAAACAGGAATTGGTGCACCTGTGAATGCACAAGCAAACGGCCCAGCAATAATTGGCATGTTTCCTTCTTGAAACATGCTCCTGTAAAGGTGACAAAACCCTTTCAGAATAATTCACACCTAATACCCTACCAACAATTTTAACAGAGAGAATGTACCCCCAGAAGTGATTTTAGGTATTGTATGAAGCATCAATATTAAATTAGTAGCATTCATATCCAGTTAATCAAATGAGTTCTGAGCCAAAACCTCAGAGACTCTGAGGGCTTCCATCTTGTTTGATTTGCTATTCTTTGCATGAGATGCATACTACAGTCTCTTTAGTAAAAATCCCTTGGAGAACTTTGCAACAACACTTTGGTACAATAGTCTGGCTCAAATCCATCTCCTGCAATTATATTTCACTATCAATGGCCTCTCCTTCACCGTCTTACACTACCAACGTGAAACGTAGTCTAATGTTCAATGTGTAGGAACTGCTGCATTATACCTTGGAGAGACCATCATTTAAACACTGAGGATATTGATTCCAATTTGAACTTCATCTGTTGATCTGATGGTGCTTTGAGACAAAAGATACTGCATGCAGTCACCGCTTGTGATCATCACCTCTCCACCAAGATTATATACATAAATGGTTTATTGTTTGAATGCCTAACCTCAGAACTCCCAAATGTGATACCCTAACCCTCTTAACTTCCAAACGTGATACATTTGTAGGGAGTTCTTCACAGTTTGTGCATGTTCACCTGTTGAGATGGCATGATGCCTGGCTGCTCACAAGTTGGTCAGACACTTCCCCCTAAGGCATAAGTTTCCAGGGAATATGAGAGCTAAGACAGGAGTCCTAGATAATATTTAAGTGCCATCACTTTTATAGGAAACCCTTTCCACTGTGACAGCTCTGCCACACTGGTGTCACATCCCTCTTTACACTTCATCACGCCTGTTCACACTTTGCGCATTGACGAATCAATTAAAGCAATTTCCTGGCTTCTTCAGTCTCCCTTTTGCATCAATATGGGACAGTTTGCTTGCAACAAGACAAACTTTCACATCTGGATATTCAAACCTTTTATGGAAGGCAATGAGAATACATATTACACAGGTAAATCAACAAGCATAGCAGGACAACAATGGAATATTTATCCAGCTCTGTTTCGCTTCCCTGCAAAATTTAAAAAGAAATTGTGGCTGTAATTTGAATTCTAGAGTTGGTCAACTAAAAGGAAAGATCTATTTTCCTTTTTAGCAATATAAGAACTTGCAATAACCACTGAAGTATAATATACTTGCTGTCAAGTCAAAATGTGTATGCCTTAATGAATACACATTACATGGAACCTAAGCTGGGCTCTTAGTAGAAGTTACCTGAAACTCAAGAGTGATACACACTCATAAATTCCATTGCAATTAGTGAAAGCTACAGGCACGTGACAGCTTGGAAAATACAGCTTCTACCCAGATGTATGAAAATGCTTTATAATCTACACTGAGGTACCCTTGCATAGAAAACGTACTTTATTGAAGTTATCATGCACACATCAGTGTAATCCATAGGCAGCCTTTTTCAATATTAAGTCTACTGAAAGCCTAATTGTCAGGCACAGCAAAACATTAACATATCTCCTTGAAAATCAGTCTAAAACCTCCCATTCTTAAGACTTTCAAAGTTGATCAAAAAGAACAACCTTGGTAAGCTCTCCTGCTTAAATGTTTGCCCGCTTTTCAGATTCCGATATTGAGCTCCCCCAAAGGGAATCAAAAAGCCTCAGATCTTCTGTCTTGACCTAGCACTCTCACTGCAGAACAGAACTGACAAGAAGAGAAGTCTACTCTTGCCTATTTATATGTTCATGCACATATACTCTTTTATATGCACACAGAGGCAAACGAGTTAGGAAAATAGAGATATTTTACATAACTATGCTGGTCAAAGAAAATCTCTGCCCACTCAAGTTCAGGATCATGGAGACTCACCCAAAATAACGTAAGTCCCACCCAAATATTTGCCAGTGTCACTCAAAATTAACAGCAAATCACACCACTGTGACCATATTTAATACACAAAGCAATCCACTTTAGTGATGATTGGACTGTAAAACACTTTAATAATTGTAAAAACAAACCAACATTTTTTTTGATTCTTTGATTTGTTCTTGATTATCCTTTGAATAAAAGGATTTTCATTTGCCACTGATGCAGAGTAGCACCATGATTTCCAATCTGAAATGCATGAGCTATGGTCCCCACTGTATGAACACGCCCTTCATGAAGACAGTGTTTAATCCTGCCATTTCTTTCTTGTGAAAGTTATCTTAACTATCCACTAGTAATTTTTGTAATTAGTGCTTGTAAGACTGGCTCCAGCCTACAATACATATTTAGAGATACAGATTTTTTACCTTAAGCAGAATCAAAACCATGCTGCACATTAAAACTTTTCTTAACCTGTTGCAGGTGCAACAAAAATGATGTTCTGAGCCTTTTCCCTAGCTTTTTTTTTTTTTTTTTTTTTTTCCCAAGAAGGTAAAGGAAAGAAATTTGGGTTAAAGCTTTTGTAACCTTCAATTTACTGAATTAGGGATTTCTTAATTAGAGAAGAAAGCAGCTCCTGGTAAAGTAGCATGTGAGTATTTACTTTCTGTTTAAAGACCTTGGATTAAAAGATATTGGAACAGATAACACAACAAGATTAGTTTTTGCTGATGGTGCGGTAAAGGTTTCTGCTGTTGCTAGGATATGCAGCCCTATCACAGCCAATCTTGACGGCAAAAATTGGTGCCTTAATTTCCCAGTGGTCCATGCTACTTCTGACTTAGGCCTCATTCTGGTTAATCACGCTGTCATTCTCACTACAGATTGCCTTTTGACATCTTCATCTGCAAAAAGATTCTACAGTCAAGCCTATGGCAAGTCAGTTCAGTGTTTCACTGATGGTCAGGGCTGAACTCCTGCTCAAGTTTCTTGTAAAGCAAAGAGGTTTGCTAAAGGCTGAGGAATGCAGTAACTGAAGTGTTATTTTGCTTGGCAGAGAGAGATGTGACCATGTCTGAGCAAAATATAATTGGAGAAGTGATTACATTTGGCTCCTGTTACTGCAGCATCAGGAACCATTTACACTGCTACAAGAAGAATCAGAAGATGGAGGCTTTCTCTGCTTGCACAGGTTAAAATAACAAAACAGAATAAAGTTGCCTTGCATTTACATTTGTGAGCTGAAATGCGCATTACGCTTGGCACTGACTTGTCTCAGATGATACATTCTAATGAAAACTGATTTCTTGCAGATTTTGTTGTGATGTCTGCTTTATCAGTCATGATGGTAGAATGGACCATCTGTATTAATTCCCTTACAAAACTGCAATTCATGCCCTCAGCTATTTATGTATTTGGGATTGTTTTGCCTTTCATGCCCCCTATAAGACAGCTTATAGGTAGCAGGAGGTAATATATATACCCAATAGAGTATATACCCTGTGAAGACATGACTGCTGTCAAATGCTGCCCAAAAAAGTTTCCCGAGTATGATTGACAGGTGTCTGGCTACAGGTTTTGCCTGAAGAGTAACATAAGAAAATCTGTGAGATACCTACATTTCAGCCAGCTAGAAGTCACTTTCTTTATCTCTGTCTGAAAGATAAAACTGCTGTTATACAAGACCAGAAGTTAATTCAGTTAGAAAATTAAAGACTATTTATGCAATGATACCCAAACCACCAAACCACATATCTTTTTCCCCAAATATATTACTGTTTCTTTCACTGCTGTGTATCAGTGTGTTTAAAGTGTCCCTGAACCACATCAAATGTCAATTTCCTCTAGAAAATACTTGCAGATGTCATTGAAGTTATGCCAGTAGAGAAACACAGGAAAAAAAAAAAAAAAAAAAGGATAGGTAAGACTGAAGAGGAAGCATTTAAGCATTTTAGTATTTTGAATAATTTATCGATGCTTTTCAAAAGCAGATGCGCTCTCATTAACACTGCCTCTCTGATGACTTCTGCCCTTACTACCTAGATTCTTCTGGTGCCAGATGTCTACTGTGATTTTCCACAGTTACAAAAGCAGACCATTTGATCCAGTGAGCTACAGAGAAACAGTACAGACAGCCTTGTGGAAGATTTCCCAGCAATCACTATTATTGTTTTAGAAAAGAGCTGAAAGATTATCTGATGCTCTTAGCACCTTCTTTGACACCCAACAGATATCACAGCTGTAAAGGTGAATCAGTTGAAAAAAATTCTTACATCCAGTAAAATCCAGTGAGCTAGGCACTGCTGTTCTTGCTTACAGTGGCTAGCTTTATCAAGGGCACCTAAATTTAAGTCACTGATGTTTCTTACAGGGACAGTAAGTAATACTCATCCTGAGGAGAATATGGGTTTTTAGAAAAGTGGAGAGTAGAGAAGAAATCTGGCTAGTGCAGTAGGTAACCAGAACTAAGTGTGGTCGAGGGGCACTGGCGCAGGGGAGCAAACAAGATCATTGCAAGTGTGGTTGATGAGTTAATTCAAGTAGTTGAGAACCCAAACCCAGAAGAAAATCAAATCTCAGTAAAAAGATCCTGCTTTGCAAATTCACAAAGCAGCAAACAAGATACAAGCATTTTAATGAACCACAGAGAGCTGCTTGGGCAAAAGATGCTCAGAAGTTTTCTGGTTAGTGTCATTATAATCCCTCTCCTAATTCATATTGTCTTACCAGTACAGATGGTGCTACCCTTTACAACAAGGATACAGAGAGTATTGTCCTTCATATAAAATAATTACACGCACCATATATGCAGCAGTGACATATATGTACTGGACTCTGAAACCAAGTGATAAATTGCATTTCTCCAGCACCTCTGACCGCCTCACCTGCACTCTGCCCACTAATCCATCTTTGCCAGGACTACCTCTAACCTTCTAAACCTATCAGCTGTTGGCAGACAATCGTCATTTTTTTTTCTAGATAACAACCCGCTAAAAAGAAAGCTTTTACTTCCCACAGATGAGGAGTATGCCCCCACAGTGTAGTTATCTGAGCTTCAGGGCACTCTAAAACACCAGCAAGTTTAAAATCTAATATCTCAAATCACTTGAAGCTCAGAAATGGGAGCGAGCAATAAACTCACACCCTTAATTTTTTAGTATATGCTTTCTCAGATGTCCAAGTTTTTTATTTTAGTCCCAGTAAATCACAAGATATCAGACTTTCAAATTGCAGTGTTGTGAGGCACTGAAAGGCTCTCAGATCACACTTGGAAGTTAATTATTCAAGTTCTCAGCCTTGAAAGGCCTGTACAAATAACTTCACAGTACTAAGGAAATTTGGTATAAAGGAAGAAAATAAGAGGTACACACACACACACACACACACACACACACAGTCGATTCCGAAGTACCGCAAAATACATCTATTGCTGTGTTGCTATATGTTTTTCCAATTTAATTTCACCAAATCATCTCCAAGCATAGGCAGATGGAATCAATGTCTTTTTTCCTCCTTAATAGCAGAGAAAAAAAGTAAGGAGACGTGGGCAAATTTTCTAGCAGCTTGGTGCACGTGTAGAGAACTACTGAAATCAAGGCCCTGAAGTTCTACCTCAACAGAATGATAGCATTTTGCCTAGCATATTTGGGTTGAACAGCATATCCATTGCACAGAAAAATAATATTCAGTCAAAACGCCAATTAAACCACTACCACCTTTCCACCTCTGTGCAATGCATGGTGACGGAATGGAACAAGACACCGAAAAGTAATAAAGTGCCTCACTGTATTCTAAAGCTCTTACATGCACTCCTAAGGAAAACCCCATTCATGTCATTTCCCTGCTCTACTACTGGCAAACTATAGCAAAATCCAGCAAATTCTGAGACCTTGGAAACAGACTGACCATTCCATGTGTGTACCAGCAGGCTACTTGTCCTCCTTCCTTACTGCCCTATTGATTGCCCTCTTTAATTTACAAAGAGCGCAGCACTTGAGAAGAAACACATGTGGCCACGAGTCTGCCATGATTCCCCCCTTACTCCTAACGTACATGGGAATCAGAGCCTGCAGAACATTGTTTTGGGTCAATGTTGAGCACACCCTGTATTGAAAAGCAACAGCAGAAAACCTGCACGCCAAGGCCGGATATAAAGGGAAATTCACACGTGCTGATGCCAACTGATGCAGTTTGTTTCACAAGCCTCTGACAACCTCTGGCTGCTTCTTCACTGTCGCTCTCAGAAAACTTGTGCTTTGGACAGGAATCCTGTGGCGTGCTTTCCATCGTGGGAATTAATTTAAAAAATAATCCTACTATATCCATGGGTACTGTTAAAAAGAAGAACATAATCTATCGAGTTTTACAAGAGTTAGATAACTGTCTAAATTTAATCTCCACTGAATTGAATAGACATGTAATGCTGAACTGGTAACTGCAAAAATGTTAGGGCTTGTTTGAGAACTTCCCCGAAGCCCTGATGTTTTCCTTCTCCTCATGAAGAGGAAAAAAGAAGTTACTCTTCCTTTTGGTAAGTATTGTTTCAAAACTCCTACGATGAGGTTTGCAAATAATTAATAACTATTATTAACTCATTTGCAGTTTAACATCAAGAATCAGATTATACTCATTATACTACACATTAGCGTAACACAATTTTCTCAAGAATTTTGAGAGCCTGAAGATGAAGAAAATTGAAAACTTGAAAGAAATACTTTTCCCATTAAAAGAAAGCTTCATTGTGACTGAAGTACATCAGTTAGCGTTCTACTTCTTTGCAGATTGTTCCTGGCTTTGAGCATCATGTAATAAATCAGTGATATGTTGAAATAAGATATCTGTAACCAGGCTGGTCAAGTGTACGGAATTAGTTTTTCCAGGAAATATTCCATGTGCACACTCAGGTTTTTAGCTATTGGATTCCTGACATTTTTTTAACCATTTGCAAACCAAATGTCCTAAAATATTTAGAATATTGATGATTTTTTAACTTAATAATTCAAACAAACTTAGAAAAGTTGTGCTCGTTAAGCACCATGATGCGTGTTATCCTCAGCATGCTTTGTTTCAATGAGCTTAGATGGCAAGATTTCACAACACAGTATAAACTCCAGGATTAAGCAAGAAGGCTTTCAGCAGACTTAGTTCACAGTATCTTCACAAGAAATTTCCAGAAAGCACGGGGTAACTCACTGTCATGTTCCCCCACACAACCACACTGCCAAGTCCAAAACCTCCACTGCCATTTGTACTTCGGGACTCATGGGTCCACAGCATCCATTTTCCAGATAGACCAAAGTTCTTTGTAGTACTGAACGTGAAGAATCATGGAAGCATTGTTACATCCAGCCCTTAAACTGTTTCCTGTGCGTACACAGAAGGGTAATTTTATTCACCACTGCTGGTATGTCCCCTTCTGGGAGTTTCTTTTAAAACAAGGAGAACAATAGAAATCTGAAGCAATTAACAGTATTCGAAGACTGAAAGGTTAAAAAAAAAAAAAAAACCAAGCAGAAAACACTGGTAAGTGCTAGAGTAAAATTTTCATGTGACAGTGGATCATACATGGACAGCGTGTTTGAACTACATCTACGGTTGCAGAAACTGCACATACAAATACATGCTAAGACAACAGTGTACAGGCATGGTTTTGCATAAAAATCAATGAAGATCTCAGAAGAATGTGAGGACGTCAGTCGATATGATCCCATCCTAAAGATCTCTATGTGGAGCTGAATTCTACGGCCCTCCTGCTTCTGTGAAAACAAATTTGACTTCAGTCGTGAGAGGCACATTTCCATAGGATGTGTTTCTGTAAGATACTGCACACAGACCTTTTTTTAAATCTATCTGTAAGTGTGAACAGTTAACAGAGCTGGGATTCGCACCTTCGGATCAAAGGAGAGTAGGTATTTGAAACCTGATGCTTATACTATTAAGGGATCTGTATTCCTGCTTTCCTCTCACAGGTTGCATTCTATAATGAAAACTTGATATCATCAAGGTTTCTGAATATCATAAATTTATCAGAAAAAAGATGTGCTTTAAAAGAATAATATGAATATGATGTACTTTGGATGACACAGACTGGCTTTCCTTGGATCTCCACACGAGAGCAGTATTTGGTTTAGGTGCAGGAATGAAGAACTTCCTAATTTTTAAGAATGTAAAAATGCTTTGCTGGCACAGACCTTATGCCAAACAGGGGGGACAGGATAAGGAATCAGTGAGATAAATATTTTATTTATTAATTGTTTAAACAGGAATTGCTTATGATTGAGTAAGTTTCGATGGTTTTCCAAAGGAGGCAGAACAATTCTTAGCAAACACTGCTTTGTTAGAAGTGAAGTGTTGCAAATGTACTGTATTATTATCTGTGTCTTCCTTCATATGTTGTGATTATGTGTTCAGTAAATAGCATCCAGTCTAAAAAGACCTTGTTGTGAAATCAAGCAACATTAACTCATTAAGTCAATAATTCATGGATTCTTTTATCTAAAGTGGCAACATCACACCATCAGTTCACAAAACAGCCACTTCTCCGAAGTGTATGTGATGATAATAATGGATTTTCTAACAATACACTCTCAGAGCAAGGTCACTGCGCACAGATGTGGTGGACGCCATGATCTGACCTAGGTCAGCAAAACAAGCTTTATTATTGAACCTAATTATGAACTATCAAGATAATGGCCTAGTCTAAACTGTTTCCTAGGGGATTATTTAGAAACTAGTCAGCCATTTTAGGTTCAGATCTACTGTACAGCACTACCTTCAAAAGTACAGCAACTGCTGCTGGTGTGCACTATACCCACTAGGTACAGTGTGTACATGTGATATAATATACACCTACTTTTAAATATTTATGTACTTATCAAAGGTAACTTGTTTTTATGGCATATATCCAAATCAAACTGAATGGCCTTTTTTTTTGTTGTTGTTTGTTTTTTTTTTTAATGAGAATAGCCTGGTGAAAAGAGAGCACAAGTAAAGAGAAAAGTGCGGCGTACAAGTCTGCATTATCATCCAGTAAAAGTGTAACAATACAAACTGCTTGCATTTGGCATCGTTTAGGTTTAGAAATTAAAAAAAAAAAAAAAAACAACAACAATCTCTTGATACAACCTGACTTTAAAATACTAAAAAGTGAATAGAAATGAAGCCAGAACTGCTTGGAATGCCATTGACTGCTTTCAGATCAGTCACAGTAAAATTCATGATATTCATGATATATTTCAAATGTAGTTAGTAGGAGAGCTCACATAAGAAAATAATTTCATTTTTCCCATGTTTCTCTGATTAGCTAAAATTAATGCATGGGACTAAAGCTGTCTGGTGTAATTTTTTGCTCAGCTGAGAGCATTTTAACTTATTTTTCCTCCATAGAAAGAAAAAGCAGTTGAGTTTACTTCTCCAGACAGTATAGTCATTAAAATGTTTCCTTCCCTTGTGTGTTTCACTCCTATTCTCCCAGGTATATAGAACTGTCTCATTATTATTTTATACTTCAGCTCATGTAATTATACCCAAGTTTCAGAAAGGAATAGTTCCTTGAGATCAGAGTTCTTCTGCTAGAAGTAGAGCCAACCTCTGAGTACTTCAGGTAGGGAAAGATTGATTCCCTGTACTATTTAAAATGATCTGGTTTTATTTAAAAATGTTGATTCCTGTGATAACTAGAAACCCATTTTTGAGATGTTTGTTTTTCTAAGATCAGAGTTCTGCTGCTGTGATAAACTTCTCACCTTTAATCCAGCATCCAGTCCCATGAACCAGTCAACCTGTATGAATTAACATGATGTGATTGACCCCATACCTTGCCTGTGGGTTTATAATGAGATCTAACTCATGGGAAAACATGCAGGGGGAAGGGAGGGGGCAGCTCAGCCTGAAACCTTTCCTTTAACTGGTTGGCCTGTGAACCCATAAGAACTGGATCTCCCACAGAAGTTATGATTTGAAAGCATTACTTTCAAATCACACTTGGAAAAGTTCACACAGCTCTGGTGCTAATACACTGGGGCAATTTGCAGAAAATTTTGTATTCCTTCATGCCATACTGACAAAGACTGAAGTTCACAGGCTCTAGGCCAAAAGAAGCCATAAGGGAAAAGTAGTTTTTCACAGAAATCAAGATAAAAGAATGACTTAGTCATGCATTGTTGGAAAGAGTCCTTAGGAATAAATATAAGAGAGAAGGCACAAAGGAGACCTACTTTTTCAGGGGCATCACTGAAAAGGCTACCTTAAAGAAACAGAGATAGCTCCATTTCATACCCTTAATCAGCCAGGCTCCGTTTATTCTGAATTCGTCAGATTTCTACAGCAAGAATACTGATTTTTATAGCAATCACTTAATAAATTCTGGAACAAATTGATCATCCTGCTAACAATAACTGGTTAGAAGATCATTCCCAATAATTTGAGTAGTAAAAGCATGTTTTAGACACTGGAAAAATCTGTTTTTCCCATACCTTTCAATTAGAGCTTGTTCAACACGGGTAAAATTGGGGTTAATGCCCAGCTAGGCCTCCTATCTAGAAATTTTTGTACGTGCTGTACATCTACAGTTCTCATGGACCACAGAGGAAGCAGTGGCACTGGATTACATTAATGTAGAAACCTAATCACGGATTTAGACAATAGTGGTAGAAAAATCTAATCTGAAAATTTCTCTGCAATTCAACTTCCAGGAAGAATTCTGCTAGTAGCCCAGCTCCTTGCCCTCCCACTTCCACACTTTGACCCTCACCATGTGATGACAGCACAAGCTGTTGTGCAGCTACTTAACAATGACACCTGGAAACTGGGCTTTGACTCAACCACCACAGAAATTTGCAAGCATCTTCTCGCTCATTTTTGTAGACTTCAGAGTGTGGTTGTATTCCGTGGTATAGCACGAGAACGCTAAGACTGGTTGGCACTGAAGGATATTATAGCACTGCTATTTAACATTTCTGAAATCTTTCTACAGAAAGCTTGTAATAAAATTGAAGCTGAGAATTTCAACAACATCAGTGGGAAATGTTGAGCAATCTTGTGTAATTGGCAAGCATTCTAGTCAATTTAATGTCCTCCTTGTGCACATATGCACCGACCTACTTTATGTGCACACACTTTCCGTAACACTCAGTGGAATTAGCCTCTCTTTTCTACAGCCTCATGATACATATGTGCTGAATCAGGCCAACACATTGCTTTGTACATAAGTGCAAGCAATAAAATCAATTGTCTGGAGCATTATCTGATGTAGTCAACCAGTGGAAAGCACTTTACATTTTGTTTATGCTTATTCCTGGTCACTGTTTTAAAATAAAGCATATTGAAATTGTGTTACCTTTTCACCACAATTCTATTGTGCTTCTAGGTTCCAGACCAGAAAGGGAATGCAGGACAGACATTACAGTTTTAACTGTCACATAATTGAATTTCAGGGAAAGAGGGAAAGGCAACAGACCAATACTTCAATAACAGCAAAGAAACTTCTTGACAACTGGATTACACTTACGTTCTTCCCACCTTCCTATAGCTCTTAGTTCTTCCCCAGATTCTGACTGCTGAAATCAACTCTTTTGATCTGATTGTGGCTGCAGATAAGTATCAAAGTAGTGGAGTTACTAACTACAATAAGAGGATACACAGCTTTTGTGCTAATAAGCACTTCCTTTTAAATGCTAAGAGCAATTAGTCCTTTTGTGTCAACTATTGATTATGCAGACTGATAGACAAAAAAAGCAGAACCTCATTCTTCATTGTCCTGTATTTCTAAAGAGCAAAATTGGCTTCGAGCAATTCTAAAGCAGAGCGATACTCCATCTTCAGAAATCAAGAGCAGCTTAGCCATATTACACAGCTACAATGATGGGTTCAACCATGAGCAAAAAGCAGTTTTTGATGTGCTTCTTTCTCAGCACTGTTTCAGGAAAATATCCACTTCAGATATTAGCTTCCTAGAGCAAAGATGAAGAGGATTTTTCCACAAAGCCTTAGAGATGAATACACTTTTTTCTAATTGAAATAATTTATTTGGAAAAGTGGCTTCTTTCACAGTTAAAAATTAATTGAGCATTTAAAATCTGCATTGCTGCTTCACACTAGAGAATGTGAAGATATTTCATAAACTACTCCTTAATCCCTATGTATTTTCTACAAATACCTTAAACCTTATTATATCAGCATCCTTGAAAGCCAAGTTTTTTCAGTGTCTCAAGACGTTACTGCAGCAAAGGAGAATGCAGTAGGTCTTCATGCACAGTATTTGAGAGGCAGAGAATTTTCAAAGAGAATAAAGGAAGGTAGCACCTATTTACACTATGGCTTGAAGATTTTCTTGATACAGCATATTAAATCCACAGAAGGATTCTATTTTCTGACATAGACACATGAACACACTAGTCTGTATTACCTCCATGCCTTGGAAAGAGTATGTTATTCACCAAGAAAACACACCGTTATAAATTCCTTGCCTTACTCCCCCATTACAGAGTAGTAACATAAAGTAGAGCAAGTATCTGATGGGTGCATTAAGGTCTTGCAAATGCATTTTAAAAAAATGCACAAATTGATCATAATTCAGTTTTCAGGTGATAATTGTTTGATACTTCTGCTGCTGTACCTATTTAAGACTGCAGTTCTAAATACAATTTTGTGTGTCTAAAATCCCCATCTGAGTGCATCAGCCAGTATCTGGGCCCATATCACAAATATTCATGCAAAAGGGATTAGAAGTAGAAGAAATAGATAGCTGCTTAGCTAAGGCATAAGTGTATTCAAGGTTTGGGTATTTGACACGTATGAAAGCACTGCAGTGCCTTCTGATAAGTGCCCATTAGCACGTTCATTTATGAATTTTGAATGTGTAGTATTGGGTTATTCATATCTGGGATTTAGGAACTAAATAATATATTTATACAGATTTTCCTTATTTGATTAATGCTTTGTTTTGCTAGGATTTCTTCAGCTTGAAAATATCTTTCCTGCTTGTTTTGCTTTCCATGAGCACTGCTGATCCCCATTACTGAAATCTCTACTCAACCATTAGATTTTTTTTTTTTTTCTAAGTGCCTGCATTGCTTTTGAAAGCTGTTGAACTTTCAGATTTATGACACTGAAAATCTACGCCATTGATCCACCGCACAAATACATTACAGAGAACACTTGCAGTATATGGCAGCTCTTTACTGAAGAGCTCTTTCAACATCCTTACTCCCGACCCAGGGCCCATCTCCAGAAGGGAGAAAAGTTGTCCACTCATTGAACTTCTCAATCGGGACCAGAAAATGTACAATCACTGTATATGCTGCCATTGCTAAAATGGTAGCAAACTTCTCTCTGCACCAACATCCAGATTTCAATTCCATGATCTATAGAAGAGAACCTTTGGATGTCTTCTGGATTTTACTGTTCTACACTCTTCGTCAAACAACTGGTACCATTATTTAAATGACCAAAATACCCATAAGTCTATTGCTCCAGAATTCTGAATTTCTGTGTGAGAATCCATACAACACCCAGGTTACAGGGCTTTTTAAACATAACGTATTCGTTTACAGTAATCTTGAATTGTTGGTCTGGACACTAATTTTTACACGAGGTGCAGATACAAACAAGTGTAGTTAAACATGCTACAGATTTATAACTGCTGTGTTCACTCTTAAAATGATAGAAAATGGTTTAAGAAGTGAGAGTATGTTTTCTTCCTACATTTTAAGTCATCTCAAAAAGCATCCTGAGGCAGATATTTGAGCCTTAAAATAAAACCATAGCAAAGGTCACTGAACACTGGATAAAAAGGATGCAATCTCAGATCTTTCAGCTTAGAAAAAGTGAGATAGTTCAAAGAAAATTTCAGATCATTCCACTGTCTTTTCTTCTGCCTATTAATCTGCATTAGATGCTGTCCATCTCACAAGCACAACACAAAGAAATACAAACATCCTTGCTCAAAAATGACTTTATACCTCTCATGAAGCTCTATTTCCTTCAGCTCATTGTTCCATGCTACAGGTCTTCTAAGTGACACATCCAATCAGAGAGTCTAGGGTTCAGTATAAGACCATGTTAGCTCCTCACAAGCTACAGAGCACACTGTTCTGGTCCATCTATGCCTTCAGCACAAACTTCTCATAGCGCATAGAACACCAACTAATGTGTCTAACTTTGAGGTCAGCCCTGGTTCAGACACTTATATCTTCATTAACATTACAAGCATTCAGTTTCCCCAGAAAAAGAGAACATTAATAACAATAACCTGTTGGATTTAAAAGAAAATGTTGCAAAAAATTGATTATATGGAGAACAAAGCCTCATGTATAGTCCTTGCAGCATAGCATAACGTTAGTTACGAGATACTGGAGGAAAAAAAAAACAACTAGACTCACGTACAGCAGAGATGAACTTAAGTGAAAAATTTAACCACAGAAACACCACCAGCACAGGTTTGATACAACCTGAGCTGCATTTCCCAGTGCTCAGACTGTTGTGAACAAGCCTAATTAGGTCCTAGAGTTCAGTGCAGCCAAGGCACAAAGTTACACATGCTTTCAAAACAGTAAACCTAAAATGAAATGAGGCTTTCTATGAGGTCCTTCTGTGGAAGATGGGGTAAAGTAGCTTGAGCAGGCTTCTAAAGAATGCTTGCAGGGAGTGGCTTTTACAAGGAGAAGAAAGCTTCAAATTTCAGGGAATTTATTTTAACTTTTTTTAAATCAAAAAGCTCCAGATTACATATCAAATATTTATTGTTGTTGTTAAGTAGAGTCTTAAAAATATTTTCAAAGAATTCTTGTATTACTTTCACAACTTAACTGGTAGAATGTGGACAGGAAGAGGCACAATATAACACAGATTAAATTTGCTACTTGAAAGAGATATGTGCATAAAGATATGAGAAGAAATAGGCACCTGTTACTTAATATGAGATAGAAAAACACTATTTCCTGTAAGTTCAGCAATTACAATGAAAAACCACAGTTGTGGGAAATGGATAAATATATAGGTAGGATTAGATCATTCTTAGGTTAGGAATTTTTCATGTGAATTTTTTTTTTTTTTTTTTTTTAATACCTGGAACTAGCTTCTTTTTTTCATTTAAAGCAGGCATTCTCTTAGTTTATGCAATTGGCTGAAGAGAAATTGTAGCTCTACATAACGTAATTTAGGATAAATTAAAAACTTTGAAATATGCTTCGCTGTTGTGCAAATCATCTTAATCAAGGCTTACCACTAATATATTGTCAATAATAATGGCTGAAATGTTTTCCTGGAATCAAAGAAAAAAACCTTTCATTCTGATAGTGTATCATGTCACAAAAAGACTTAATTGCACTATCATTTCTGACCAATTGCAGCTGTTGTTTCTTCTGGAGAAAATCATCTACATTAATCAGCTTTCTAGAGGCTCTGCATCCTGATCTCAATGAGGATTAGGATCCTGCTGCTGTGAGAAGGCTGTGGGATGAGTTACAAAGCCCACTGGGAAGGCATTAGGACCTCAGCCCTTCCCTGACAGAGCATCTGGAGCCACTTGCATTCTAAGGGGACACATAAAGCACATATGCTTTCAAAAAAGCTGGGGTTTTTGAACCAGTACAGTTCATAGTGCTTCTCAAGGGCAGAAGAGGTACTGAGTAGCTATCTAACAAAGCTCATCCTTCAGAGCAACTTTTTCCTCAAGAATTCAGTTAAAACATTGTTTCTGCAGCCAAAACTTGATATGGCAATGCAGAAAGATTAATACAGCTAAGTATCATAGAGATTAAGAATTTCTAATTAAAATTTTCTAGTAAGATAAATGAATTAACCTCATATTAAAGATTAATGCTTTTGATAGGCTTGATGGCTCAATATCCATTGTAAATCATAATAGAAGGATGTTTAAAGAACTGATTCAAATTTATTAATTGCAATAATAAATATCACAATCAGCAACAACAACAAACTCTTTTTAGTACTCAAGCATAAATCATCCTAAGTTACAGAATTTTATTTTGTGCTTATTTTTATGTGCTGCATCAATGGGGTAAGAAACGCAAAGTTGCCTCAAGGCTGCGTTTTGCAGCTCCCCCTCATACATCAGATGAACACTCACTGACCGGTGTGGCACTATGGAAATGCTGCATTTACAAGAATGAGCTTCAGCCTCTCCCTTTGGTAGTTCCACGACTGGGCATTTGCCTGTTCTGACTCCAGAAGGGTGTATGCCAACTGGAAAGACAACTTCAGATACCCTTAGGTACCTACTGCTCTGCCAGAAGTCCTCTATTAGAAAGTGCTTTACTTTTGTGTATATATATTGGAGTTTTTTTTTTACAAGAATGATCTTGAACACTAAGGAAATGTTGACTGAAAAATATCACACCCACTTTAGAGATTCCTGATTATTCTTCAAGAAATTAACAACATACAAATAGAAGACCTGAGCAAGATAATATTCAAACGAAGGCAGGTTAAAATAATACATAGTCCAATCTGTTTTCCTGCCTTTGGGCAGACGTAACAGCTAAAGAAGCATTAAGAGATGCAGAGGTGCCATCTACCTCAGCAGACTTCCAGCTCACAGAGTCATTAAGGAACTTTCCTAGAATTCAGAACTTTTCAAGGAAACAAATGGAAGTTTTGGCATCTTGAGGAAGGTGCTGTAGAACAATTTGCCTTTTTTAAAAATTATTATTATTATTATTTTTGCTGGCTAACAGGATTCAGAAACTGAAATTTATCAGGGAAAATTCTGGCACCCCCTCTTTGCTCCTGTAGTGAGCCTATGAGTTCATGGAAATATTACATGAGCAACACCAGAAACACAGGTGCCTTTACAGGCAGTTCATGTTTCACTGCCCAAACACAGCCTAGAGATAATGCTTGTTGTTATTTTTTAAACAAAACAACCTGATTTTTTGTGTACTCAGGCTCATTTTAGTGCTCATTTTTAATTAGGGTTTTATTCTGGTGTGCTACATGTTCGTAATCTTTTGGATTAGTAGGTATTAGAGAAAAAATGAATAGCATATGTTAATGAACAGCACCAGAGACATTGCAATATTCATTTCCCCCTGCAGGATTTGGATAAATGGTAGCAGCTTGTTTGTATCAAGACAAATTATGACTCCATGATTCTCAAGGAAAATGCATTTGATTGCACGTACAAGAACTAGCCCAATATTTCTAGAAAGCCTTACAACTACTTATGTTTAAACATTTCTCCAGTTAAATCCACACAAACCACCTCACGCACTCATTTGAAGAACTAGTTCCCTGGTTTTAAAATTAAAGAGTAATATTGGAGATAGCAAGTATTCTTTGAGTCAGGCTTCTGGTCTCTTGCTAAGAGACCTGGGGACCCAAGATAAAGGAAACCAAAAAATGTCTTCAAAGTTAAACTCAGTAACAGGCACTGATATTCATTTATACTGTTTGAGCGCTTGTGCTCACAGCCATTTCCACATCAGCTATTATAGGCTTGAATGTGAAGGCTGTCTGTACTTAATTGCAGAAGGAACAATAACCTCTAGCCTGATCCAATACAGGTGACATTTGCCCTGTTCGCTAGGGAGCTTTCTATTCATGGCATTTGAAGGAACAACTGCCTACTGTACTAATTTAATGGCTTCTTCAGAACGAATCTGCAGCTGCAGTTATGCACAAGAAAGAAAAAAGTGTTAACACTGAGCACAGGGAATAACAGAACCATCCATGTCACTGAAGTCAATGTGAACAGTACAGTTCCACAAGAACTGTGCAAAAGGCTAAAGGTCTCACGCATGTGATCACAAGCAGTACTTTAACATTTCAATTCTCATCTGGAAAGAAGCTCCTCCAAATAAGCAAAAGTGAATGTTTATCATGTATATATGATAGATATATACATATCACATATGTATAGATACATATGTAGATACATATCACATATGTATGATAGATACACATGGGATTATGCAAAGGCCACTTTAATAACGAAACAACCCAATTGTTGTTATCTTTTAATTTTGATATATGCCTTCATATACAGGAATTCCCAAGCAGTTCATGAAGGTACTGGAACATCTGGTTATGTAATTTATATTTAAATGCATTAAGAACAGCTGATAGACTCCAGAGTACGGCCTTCGCTTTTGGAATTCAGGAATACTTCCTCTAGTTTTTAAAACTTGTACCAGATCTCTCACAGCTCTTGTGCATTCAGATTCCTCGCTCACCAAGCTGACTGGAAGAGAACATTTGTTTAGCAGGATCTTTGTACACTGATAATGCTGTTGCAAGCATTACCCTAAGATTCCAACTGGCAGAAATTTTTAATAAAGTATAGTTTCACCATCCTATTGTTTAATTCTAGATTAAAATTTTCCTGTTTTAGCTGTGATCACGCCACTACTGCAGGGCACATCTGAAAGCACATTCAAAGTCAATGGAATAACTCCAACTGAATTCACTTGGCTTTGAAATCAATTTCCTCAGATTGATTTCAAATGGAGCTGAAAAAGGACTTATGAAGTTGGAACTCTGAGGAAAAAAATATTGTATTTCCCCTTATTATGACAACAAACTAAACAGAAACGCATCATTTTAGCTTACATAGGATAGTACCAGCCTAGATTTACATATCTGACATTGAATAGAACACAAAAATGCTAAGTCCCAATAAACATATGGAAAGAAAAAAAACAGAAAAGGAGAATAATGTTATTATTCACCTTTTTGTCAGTACAATATTTGGATTCACTGCAAGAGTTGCAGGTTGCAGTTACAAAGCAAGGTTTCCTGTGACCAACTTTGGTAAGGCTCCGATAGCGAGGGGGGCTGAGCACAGCTTTTCTCCTTGGAAAATCTGTCTCCTGGGAGGTTATGTGGATACACAGCAAACACCAGGCAGGGAGATTCTTGGAGCTGACAAAGCACCACATCTGCCCATGCACTTGTCCTATAGCATGTTCTCAGCAGTAGCAGCAGTAGCACTTCTGAGGGGCTCTGTCAATTGGGCAGGCCCTTCCTGGATTCAGACGCTGCTGAGTTTTATCCAGACATTGCTTTCTCTGTGTCTGTAGAAGCCTGCAGCTTGATGAGGAGCACAGGAAATTATCCATGCTGACTTGCCAAGCTATTGAGGTAACATTCTCTGAAACTAAAACAAGTGAAAAAAGGGACCACAATCACTGCATTTCCTGACTGAGAGATGTTTGTCATAGCTAAGGAAGATGATACAAATGAATGAAGGAGCCATACCTTGAATAACAGGAGACAATTAAAATGCCTCATCTGTGTTACAGTAATACAATAATTGGAGAGAAAGAATACTCTTTGGTTGGTGCTTTCAATCATGCAGAAGACATCTCTCACCCATGAGGCTGGAGATGATGACAGGTAGGATAAGAACTTAGGTAGCATACAGAGCTCTGACAGCAGGCACCACACCAGAGAAAACTTCTAATTATTCTGGCTTTCCAGCAGCAGAGAACCTTTTGGAGAGGTAAAACATTTTTATTGGCTACTACAAGTATCAGGCAAGACAAAGAAGGTGGCAGAAAAGTATAATATTAATTTTCAAAGCAAAACAACGAAGACATTTAATCACATTTCATTATAAGACACAATTGAGGACATTAAACCAAGAAGTACTGTCAATATTTTCAAGTGGTTGTAGGAACCACATCTGCCAAACAGTAGAATGAAATGCCTAGCACACCTAGCAAAGAACCAGCGAAGATCCCAAGCAAGTATTTTAGCACAATAAGAACCGAAAATCAGAAAGGTTAGTAGTGTAGGATTTTACAGAAATACCACTGACTGGTGAAAACTTCAGTGAAGCTAATATACTGAACTGAAAGTTTTTTCTTTTTAGAAAATATCTTGTTTGGTCTGAATGTATAAAACAAAATATTGTTTTGTGACAAAAAATCATCATCATTTCATCTTTATTTCTTTCCAGGAAGAGACAATTTTTCCAAAATCAAAATTAAAGTAGAGAAGCTGGCTGAGTCTAAAGCAGTAAAGTATGTAAAGCAAACACAGTAATCCTTACAATAGAAGTGAACTTTCACAGGCTATAGATATGAAAGCCTTCAGTCAGACAAAACCCTAAAGACAAGTGGCTTTAATCCTATGGGGAGGCAGCAGAGCTCTGGGGAGGGAACCAGCTTTGCAGACAGACAGCAGAGCTCTGGGGAAGCATCACTCTCCTCAGACAAGAAACTGGACCTGAGGGAATCAGCAAGGCTCTACAAAGGCAGACGCTTCTGTAGACAGCTAACAAAATCATTGTGTGTACACGTGAGCACACATACACAGTCTGCAATAAAGATTTATAATAAAAATGGTAGCCAAAATCCTCATAATATAACCTCAGATAAATAGAATAAAACTTTTTTCCCCCCTGGAATTCTCTTTTCTTTGGAAATGTGTTTTCCCCTTAGAAAGGAATAATTCAAATTGACTTCCCTCAGTTCCAAAAATATTACACCAAAGGTTCCTCAGAATAAAGAATATTACATTGGATTTTTTTGTCTTCCACATGTAATGTTCCCTCATCTCCTATGTATATCTGTGCTATATTAGCATTCAATTACACATACAAGTACGATTCTGTTTTTCTTACCCATCTGAAGAGTTTTCAACTGCTATGCCTGCATAGCCAGTGCTGTGGAACACCCCAGAGGCAGAAAATATTAGGGCTCACCAACCTCCCTGGCATTTGTTCCATTAGTCTTTTGAAAATGCTACAGTTTGGTTGTTAAAAAAAGTAACATTTCTGTTCAGGTGGCAGACTGATGCTACTTGTAGAGCAGGTTTCATCCAGATTGAACACAGGTTAAGCAATTCTGATGATTACCTACTAACAGGTATACACAATCAAAATGTCTCCAAGCCAATTTATAGAAGGAAAACCCATTGAGAGCTAACAAACAGAAAAGGTATCAAATACACGAAGCTCCCAAAGCTGCAAAACTGTGCAGGATAAATGCAGTTGGTGAAATATTAAGTTCTTGCTCTGTTCTAGCACTTTGTCTTAGAAATCTGCACCTGGTTCTTATCAGAGCCAAGATAATGGCCAACCTGGGGCAGATATCCTCACACTTGCTGCATCTCAGTTATCCCAAAGTAAATAATGTACGAGACAACAATACATTTTTCACTTCCAAATTGCGAATTTGCCTTTATTGCAGCACATATATAAAACACTGGTAAAATGTAAAATGCTTCTGCTGGTAAAGCGCTACTGATCTATTTGGTATTATTCACATGACTACCATTCTAAGGTGAATACTTCTGAAATTGGGCCATCTGCCAGCTGGGAAATTAAGACCTAAATTCCATCACTTTTACTGAGTATTACTTTACAAGTTGACCTGTAATGAGATTCTAATTGGGGTAGATAGAAGCTTTTCAGCCAGTATAATTCAATGATGAAAAATGACAGGTATGCTTGAAATCACATTTCTTTCACATAATTCTTCTGCTCCTTCCACTGCATCTTCACAGCAGACTGACACCATTGCTACACTGGCTTTCCTAAAGCATGGTTGGCAAAGATCAACTACTGAACTTACTGTCAAGGTGGTTTAAAACAGGGGTGGGGGATTCATTTTCAGTTCTACCACCACATTAAGTAATGCTGGAGGAAACATGATTATTGGGAAGATACTAAGCTCCTTCTCTTTTAACCATTTTCAAGCTGCAGAAATAGGCTTTGAATTGAAACGGGAGTGAAAACACCCAGAAGGTAATTTCCAATTCTCTTCCAAAGTCTAAAATAAGCATGCATGCAAATGAAAATTTTATTTCTAAAGATCTGGAAACCACAAATGCTATCATTTTGTCTCCTCCAACAAAAAGAAGTTGATGCACAATCAAGAAAAGCGCCATCATTTCTCTTAAGGTCCCTGAGACAAGTAGTGGCTTTTGCAGCTGTGTTGGCTTAGTGGTCTGGGTGACCCTGTTCCCAAACAGCATTCACACTAATAAAAGCTGACTGGTGCAAGGACCCATACACTTTTCTCCTTAGAGGCTATATTATAAGAGGCAAAATACAACCAGAAGTACAACAAATGAACATAGCAGGTAAGAGGAAATAGGCAAGATGTTACAGAAACAAGCTCTGGAAGTATGAATACAGGATATAGGTCAGTGAAGATGAAGCCTTCCCACCATATTAATTAGAAAAACAACAGCCACAACTGCCTGGATATTAATTGTGGGTCACTGCTAGATTTTCAGGTTTCCAGAAACAGACCAGAGGATGCAGCAGCGTAGCTTTTTGTGGAAGAAAGAAAGAATAAATGCAGCTTATGGGAGAAGATCAAAACATAAAAACAACAAAAAACCAATTATTTAATTTTAAAAGCTTAGAAAGATCATCTTGGATCTCTTGCCGGACAGTTCCTATATTCCATTCTTTGTCCTGATGGAGCGCACTTGACAACTTCTACTTCTGCTCATCCTCAGCTCTGCCAAAAGTTAGTTTTGCACTATAAGTAAATGACCACAGAGGAGTAGGCTATCACATAACTGATTTTTCAGTGCTTGTGTGGTTTCAGGCAGGTTTAGAGAGTGCTGAAGCACGACAGAGTTTAAGGCTGTCCCTAATTCTGCAGCTCAAGTCAAGATGGGAGGCAGCTTTATGGGCGTTTACAAAATGTACAGCACTGCAAGCAGGCAAATGCACACAGACTCATCGGTGAGGCATCAAATGACACACTCAGTATCCCCATTCTCCATCAGTGTTGGTCACAGCACACGACACAGGCAATTTTCGTTGTGTAGGCATTTTCTACTAACTTTCAGAACGCTTTATTAACAGCAGGACTTCCCCCAAAACCTCATTCCTTCCTACACAAAAGTCTGATTTTTTTTTTAAATGTTAATAAGAAACATAATTCTGCCACCAAGAACTATGTGTTCTGTGACCAATTTTCATCATTTCTAAGCAAATATGACAGAACCAATTCTAAAATTTTCTCTATGAAAGAAAAAAACCTACAGATTTCCTGACAAAGTAACAATTTTCAAGTTTTTAACCAAATCAACTCAGTGGCTTAGATTTTTGTTTTTATTTTAATTACACTACCAACTCAAATCCAGAAGCATTGCAATATTTCCTAGCAACAGCATTAGAAGATGTCTTGACAGCACTGCACAAAGGACCCAAAGGTACATCAGCTCTTACCTTGCACTTTGCTATTTTGCACAGCAAAGGAATGCTAATGATTCACCTGAGAAACCATTTTTGTGTCTACAGGTCAAAAGAATTTCTCGGTCTCCGGTTCTTTTGCAGCTATTCAGAATTCCAGAAAAAAAAAAAACACAAAAATATGCAAGAGCCCAAGGCTCTTGTGATTGACAGAAATTTAGTTAATGTACAAATTAACAATACATGTGGTTTTTAAATTCAATTTAAGCCTGAAAATATAACCTTGGGGGTTTGAAATAATGGGGCATTAACTTCACTACCTTTTACAAACTACCGTGAAACATAAGTAAATGACAAAGATGAATAAAATCAGAATGATGAATGTTTTATAGTTGGTTGTTGTTGGTTTGCTTTTTTTTTTTTAAATAATGTTATTGCTATTGAAAACCTAAGTGAAATGAATTCGATCATTTTAGCTTGGTCCCTGGTGGACAATAGTCCACATTTCAAAAGCATCACACACAATTTGGCAAAATTGGTAGCTTCGGCTCAGATGTGGCTTAGGGCTGAGTAAGCATGCAATTCCCCTAGTGAGAGTGCCCCTTTCCTTCAGGGTTAAGGTCAATGGCTAGCCACCGTGGGGTAGAAAGGCTGATATTGTCTGCTCGTATTCATCTCAGCTACAGACACAGAATTTCAGCTGCTGGTGTTGCAAAGCCTTCCAGTGCCAGCAAATATATTCTTCCTTTAAATATACATGTACCTTCTCTCTCCCAGCCCTCCCAGATAAGCACATACTTTTCCTTTCTAGGACAGACAGTCCTTCAGTCAGTTTTATAATTCTTGTCTTACCCTTTCTTCTTCCCCTCCTCCTCCCTTCCCCATTCCACAGTCATATTTCACCTTATACTAGATTTAAAAGATTGCCCATTCTTGACCCAGAATACAGCTGGGCAATATACTAGTTTAATGACAGGAAAACAGGGGCATCAATGGAAATTATAGAAAATCAAATTGAACAGATGTCAGGAAGCACATCAGGCATTGTAAATGTGAGGGATGCCCATCAGACAAGGTTATGGAGGTGAAAAAACAGAAGACGTAAAAACGCAGAGCAAGTACAAAACCAGCCCTCCCCCAGCTACTGGCGATGTGCCTTACGAATGCAGTGAGAAGGCAGTTCTGTGCCACACTTCTGCTGGGTTATGCAGTTATAAAAGACATCAGAAGTGCGATGGCAGCATGCAAATACTTCAGAAATCGTTTTAGAAATACCTTAGTCTCACTGAAAGTTAATGGAGATTTATGGCCAGCCCTGAAATTAAGGTTTTACATGAATTTTCCACTGATAGTAACCTACCAAACTTCAGACTTTTAAAGGTGTTTAAGAACTTAACACAGTAGATTTTGCCCACTGGTATTTTTAAGAATATAGACGTCCAATTACCAGAGATTTTGAAAAGTCTGCATAATCTCACCAATATCTGAGACATTTAAATAACTTTACAGAGTTTGCTTAGATTAAGATTTTTTTTTCTGTCTTTATTATCACACTTAAGGTAGAAAATAGCATAATAATTTGCAAACAGTAATAGGGCACCCAAAATTCTGCTTTTCTTCAGATCAGGTAACTCCGTTCACTGGAATGGTATCACAGCTAGTCAAGCTTTGCTTTCTTTTATCCAGCAAAGCCAACTTTGACTGGAGCAGTAGTGATTTTTACTCTTGAGAGACCAAATAGGCTCTGCTCCACCCTTGAGATAAAGTTCTCTCTAAGGGTAGTTATCTGTTGAATTAAATACTATTTTTCTAATGTCAAATCACATATTTGGGACTTCATTAATATTTTGGAGGTTTTCTTTAAAAAAACAAAACAAAACAAAACATATGCAATGTACATGAGAATACGTATTGCTCAGCCTATGTGACGGTCAAGAATAGTATTAACAGATTAATAAGTTATAAGTGAATACAATAACACGAGATATTATCTTGATCACAGATTTTGAACTATTCTTCTGTGCTTAGGCGTATTCATAAAATCATAACGTTTTCCCATTTTGTGTTGATTGTAAGGGAACAGCTTGCTCAAGCTCTTAACAGCTGGCATTCCCATAAAGCAATGGGAAAGCCACCACACCATCCTACACATGGGTGACAGGGCCCCACCTGAAAGGCAGGAGGACACTCAGCACTACCAAATGGTCCTAATAAGCAGAGAGGAGTGAGTAGGGCCAGGGCATCTCTGCCTACACAGAACAGTGCTATCTAAACAGAGCAGAAAAATCAGTAACAGAATTTTAGACCATAAACTTGCACCTGGAATCCATGGCAAACAGCTGTTATTTGTAAAGTCCAAGTGTTTAAAAGGATTCTATGCCACTGAGTAGAGCAAGAGCAATCATTTGAAAGCAATGCCTCATATTCACAAATGAATAAAAACACTCAAATTGTTCTTCTGGCCAGTAGCTTTCCAGACATTACCATCAGTACCTCATCATTATTGTTGCAAAGAGAGGTAGAAGACACTCTAGAGTTTCTTCACACATTCCATGCTCATTACCACTGTATGGCCAGCTGCCCTTGACCATGACTTGGCCAGGCAGCTTCCACCAAGATAACAATTCAACAACCAGGCTCAAGCATGCACTTAACTAGCTTCAGGTGCTCTAGCATAACAAGGGAAAGAAAATTAATGGGAGAAGAAAATGTAATAAACAAACAAAAAACTTGGTTAACATGCTGCGAACCTGGCAATTTCAAACTTCATTTAAAGCCAAAATGTTTTGAAGCAACTAATAAAGTTTTTCTTAATTGAAGTAGTAAATTCTGCAACAAATAGCATGCAACTCAAACCTCAGAAGGAAGTGGTAGTGCAGCAAACATCAGGGTTTAAGTGCACTAAGTTACAAAACGTTCCTCTTTCTATCTTCCTAGCCAAAACTAGCTTCTTGCTGAAACAAAAGTTTCACCATGCAAGGATGTCTCACCTCTCAGAGATAAGCACGAGGAAAAGAGTTCTCAGGAACCTACCTTTTTCCTCCTTATTGGGTTCAAAAATCTATAAAAATACCTGCTTACTAGGACAAAGTTGATTGTTGATACAAAACCACCTTGCCCATCAGTTCTGTTCATTACTTCCAGTTCTTAATTGCTTGGACGAAGCCAGGCCAGCTCATCTTTAATTGGAATAAAGAGTTAATCTTTTATACAAAGGACCCAGCTGAGTCTTTGTATGTGTTTGAATGTGTAAAGGGCTTTTGGCAGTTTAGAGTGTGTGTGGTGTTAGTGGGATTTAGCTCATTAGCAAACCACAAAGGCTCTGCTGACACTGTACTCCGGGTAAAATACATGAGGCCAACCTACACCCTGTGGACATGTACAGCATAACTACATAATAAACAAGCATTTATTAATAATTTTATCTGTCACACATGCAGAAGGAGAGGGTGAGAAGTCAAAAGCTGTCATATGTTGCAGCTAAAGAGGCATAATTAAAATGATAAGTGTCATGTGATTATAACCCTTGAAGAATTAATCTAGCATGAAACAACAATGGTATAAATACAACAGCATATGTTCCAAAAATTAATTTCACGTAATAGGCATCTGATGTAAGCACTTAGACCCAATTATGTATGGTCATACAATAGCAGCTGATGCATAGAAAATCCCTTCTATATTGTATACTCGCATAATCCCATTATAAATGATTGAATAGAAAGACTCCGTTAAAGTCCTTGCACTCGTGTATTTGCGGACAAAGTAGGACTTCTGGAAATATGTAGCTCTAACTTCCCACAATTTTTTTTTATTGGTTTAAATTCTCAAACCAGAAATTGATTCCTCTGCAATCACAGACCATTGGCTTCTCTGCACAAGGAATTGTGGTGACAGTAGTTAGAACCTACAGATTTAACTCCCATTTTAAATAAATGCGTTTAGCCTAGTTGTACTTCACCTAAGTAGTGGGAACTGATTCACAGCATTATCATCCTTACCTGATTCTCCCTTTGAAATTAAATGAAATAGATCATAATTGAAGAGCTTTATCCAGTAGTAACAAAACTTAATTTGTTGTTAATATTGAATGCTTCAGTTTTACTTTTATTGACCTTCATTTTAGTACTGATTGATATTTCTCTCGTAGTAAAAGCATATAGAGCTTACACACAAATGAAGCATGTTGGTTTCTAAACTTATGCTGATCATCTGCACACCAGCTCTGCTATTTTTCTATTGACCTCACCTCTAGTTGCGTGCAATGCAATGTCACATCCCAAGTTTCAGCTTGAGAGCACAATGTGCATCCAAAATTTGAAACCTGGAAGCACTGATAAGAATTCAGATGCACACAGATTACCTCTTGACAATGACAGAAAAACTTATTCTAGACAGAAACTGTATTTATCGATTTAGATTTGGCCCTGAAATCACTTTGGATGCTTGTAAGGTCAATCAGAACGACCTACAGCATGTTTCAATAGCCTTTTGTTCCCTTTCAAATCACTTAATTTTTAGATATGAAGCTATGGACATATCTACCACTACAACTGACCGATGGCACTTCGTATGCATATGCTTAGAAAAACAAGAAGAAAATTTCATTCTCTGTGTCTCCAGAGACAGTGCACTAAACAAGAAAAACAGTGGGAATAATATAGCACTGCAACAAGAAAGCAGTGTCATCTACACCACAGAATTAATGTTGAACTTCAAAATAAATGTTCTGAGACAAAACAACTTCAGACATACAGACACAGAATTACCCATTCAGCTGAACACTTGAAGATATGTATGACAAAAAACATCTCATGAACAAAGTATTTAGCAGAGAGGGAAAAAATGAAATACGCGGTGCCTCCAAACAAATAATCTTCAATGCATTAGCAGTTTACTTACTTTGGAACTTATTTTATTGTTTCAGCATGCTAAGGAAAGAGAAGGAATACACACAGTTCATGGAATAAATACTAGCTTCGTTCCTATGGACTAAAGACATACACAGTCTGTAAACAGAAGCAGCAAGAAGTAGTCTAGATTTTAACAATAAAAAACTGCATTTGTTTAATAGACAAATAATATTATGACAGTGGTTAGGCAGTGACAGAGTTACAAGCTAGAGGAAAGAAAATAAATATGTCTGCAGAACACAAGGCTTTATTGGCATCTAATGAATTTGTATGTGATAACTGCAGCCAGAACCAAGGTGTGCTGTCACCTCTTACCCTAGCAGAGCCAGCACTTGAAGTTTCAAGACAAAGAAGCAATAGCCATTGCATTCAGCAAATGCGAGGGAGTGATTTGCTGAAATAGGAAATGACTGAATGAGAGGTACAAGGTGAAATAACACTTCACCAAAATACTGGTGGTGGTTTTTTGGAGTGTTTTTTTGTTTGTTTTTAAACAAAATGAAAACCACAACCATATTGTAATCCCTTACTGCTCATTCCTGCAGGCCACTATTAGCAATACAGCCCCTTAAGAAAATACCTTAATGCCACCAGCCCCCATTCTAAGGGCTTCCAACGCGCTGCTTCTGACAAACTCTTCCAGTTACCCCTAGTTGAGAAGGCATGCATATTGACTGTACTCCAGGGCACTTGTTCACAAAAGCAGTGTTTTCAGACTTTTTTTTTTTCCTGCAAAGCACCCCAGATCACCCAATGATCTGGTAAAATGCGAATTGAGCCTGGTAAAACGCGAGTCAGATTGCTCTAATTTATGTCAACCAGACTGGCCCCTTGGGGACCCATTCTACCAGGAGGAGATTATTGGACTTCCGCCCTTTCTTCTGCCCTTAGCTTGCTTTATAGTGGATTTATCCACAAGTGAGAGAAGAAAATTCACTTCTGCTAAGGATCCATCCCAAGCCCTTCTATTTGCAGCTAATTTTAGTTGAAGAGACTAAAAATATTTCATTACCAAAATGTTTTTCCTACTCTACCCTTCCACACTCAGCATTTAATTTAGTGGAGGGCGCATACAGGTGATTTGGTTATTAGATTGTTTAAAGCTTCTGCTACAAAGTTAAAGAGAAACTGCATGTGAGTTTTCCAGAATGACATCTTATCTTTATCAAACAAGGCCACACATTTAGGCCTGGAAGTACTAACAGCTGTATCTAAGTGAATGTTATTAAGAAAGGAAATAACGAATTGGGAAGTATTTGAAGTTCTGACCTTTCACCCCTAAGACTATGATTCAAGCTAACCCTGAAGACCTGACTATGATCTATCAATGATTTCTGGTTTAGATTTCCAATAGTTAATTTGTTTCATGCTGGGAGAGGTTGCATGATATGGTTTAAGAACTAGGCTATTAGTAATGGGACATCAGTTATTTCTATAAAATCGTGCACACAGCCTTGCCTTAAGCACTGAATAAAACAGTGAAGCATCTACACATAAAAATAAAACACACTAGTGCTTACTGAATTGACAAGCAGATTTGAATTTTAAGAATCAGTTACACTGATTCTGCCCTCCTCCCCCCCCATGGAGAAGTCTTGAGTGAACAAGCAACGTATTACTGAACGTAATGCCACAAAAATTAAAACACCACCTGATGAGTTTACAAGTCATGGAGACTTTGAAGCCCGCTATTATATCCTTTAAATGTGTTGCTCTATTAGTCATGCATCTTATCAGTTAAAAGGGTGACATCACTCAGCATTACTGAAATATAGCAGGCACCTGAGGAAATAAACTTGACGTAAATATCCGATTTTAAATGAAATATTTTTTTGTTTTCATGAGCAACAAAGAACATTCCCTCTGTGCGGGGGAAAAAATGCTTGAGGAGCCAGAGTTCGTGGGATTGTTCAGGGGTGTGACAGTATTGCTGTGATGCTCGGGGGTCCCTATCTCTCTTAATGATTGTATAAAGTCTACACACAATTTTTTTCTTGCAATTCATTTAATCTCCATTTAAGCTGAATAGATAATGTTCCTCCATTTTCCTCTAATCCAGGTGCCAAGTAAATATGTAAATGTCTTTGGCCACGTCATACAAAGTTCTCAAATATAAATACAGTTGCCAAGATGAACAATGATGTTTCACGAATGCTTTTGTACTTTTAACTGCTGTTTGAGAACAATCTTTAAATGAAAGAGGTTATTACACTCGGACAACCTTAATTCTTTAGGGAAAGATGCACACTTTAATAACACAAGCTGGCCATCTGCTGCTCCTAAGGTCTGCATGCAGATGGAATAGCCTTGCAGTTCTGTCACCCTCTGAGCAAGTTCAGAGACAGAAGATATCTTCTGTGTGGCTGTGAAAACACCCTGCCAAGACATAATCCCTTCTCACCATCAGCATGGTCACAAGAAGCAGGGGGACTCTGGGGGGGTCCCTGCTGTGAACCACTGCAGTGCACACTTCACTAGCATGGCTGTATCTAGGCTCCAACATAAAAAAAAAAAAAAAAAAAATTAAAGAAGAAACCAGAATAAATTGGGTATTCCTTCTAATTCCATAATTAAAGCTGCTTATTATGCATCTAGGTTTAACGTGCAAGTGTCCATATGGCTAACCACAACAGCTGTGAATGGAAGGTTGCAGAACAGACACATACCTGTTTTCCTACAGATTCACGGGAGCTACAAGGAAAGGAGATGGCAACTCGAAGCCCAAACATGCTGCATAGATCAGCATACAGGAATCAACAAAACAAAGACTGTGACACGTGCTGGAGAGTGCCCCAAAAAAGGGCCACAGAGATGATATAGAGACCAGATTTTCTGCTATGAAGAAAGGCTGAGAAGTGCAACAATTCAGTCTAGAAAAGAGAAAGCTGGGAGGAGTCTCATCTGTGTCTATAAAAATCTGAAGAGAAGGCACAGGGAATAGAACCAAGCTCTTTTCAGTGGTGCTCTGTGGCAGGACAAGAGGCAATGAGCAGAAACCAACACGTGGGAAGTCATCCAAACATCGCAAAACACTTTTTGATAAAAACATCAACAGAAAAACAAAACAAACAAAAAACTCACAAAAATCCGCCTAGAATCCCCAGTACAATGAAGGTGTCCAATTATTGACATGGGGCGCCTAGAGAGGTTGTGAAATCTTCTTTGGAGATCTTCCAAGCCATCTGGACACAGCCCTGAGCAACCTTCTCTGGGTGGCCCTATTTGACACACAGAGGTTGGACCAGATGACCTCAAGATGTCCCTTCCGGACTCCATCACTCTGTGACAACCACTCAGCCTGTTCTCTAAACCTCAATTTAGTATGAGAGTCCTCAGGAAGAACAGAATTCTAGCAATTCTAAGAACACTACATGAAATCCTTAAGCAAGATTGAAGTTTGTATTCATTGGGAATTCTGTTCTTACAAACAGAAATAATGAATGTAAGAACAGAGTCTCTTTTAGATGCAAGATTCAGAAATTGCTTATCCAGTGAAGCATTGCAAGTTTACCCATATAGCCTTCCAGAGTTTTTTGTTACTAACATTCCTAACCTGAGTACACCCAGCACACAGATCATACGCTGTATGTAGGCTGTAAATAGAAAAAGGCTTAATTGTAGCTTTCCTGAAAGCTCTCAGCTGGAGTCAGCATGCGTTTCTGAGAACACAAGAGCTGAGGACCACAGCCTCACTCCGTTTCCCCTTCCCATAGATTTCTCACAGACATTTTGGAAACATTTTTTCAACAGGTTCATACAAATTCTGAACTTTCTGTACCAAATTCTTGCCTCTGCTTGTGGAGCTGCCAAGTTTCCAATCAGCAGTGACCTCTTGTTGAGAGTGGTAAGGGAGTAAGAAATCTGTTTTTTTCTTTCCTTCCCCCCCACACTTCTGCATTAGTATGTATTACCTCTTTTAATACATGACTCTAATGCAAAGAAATTCAGGAATGTCAAACTTCTATAGAAAACCAAAAAGAAAAAGAAGAATATGTTATTCTTCTCTACGTTTGACTAGCTAACACCAAATAAAGATGACCATAACAATACCAACTTTGGACCTGAACTGACTGAGGTAACGTAAGGATCCATGATATTTAAACTTCTGTTTGTAGGAGCTTTTCTCTAACCTTTGGAGTTGTTTTGTAAAGCAGTTTCAGAACGTACTACTGTATTTTCCTTTGCTTTGTTTGAAACAAAAAAAGTGTGATTCTCCCTTTTCAAATGTGTATGTCAAGAAATGTCACAGTGTAGCAGATTAAATGCAAGACTTTAAACAATTGCTGCATACAACACTATATAAATGGAGGCATTTCCCTTGTGAATTATCAAATAGAAAATTGTGAACCAAGCTGGTTATAGAATAGCAAACACAGGGGTTCAGAAAGCCATGGGAGTTAGTGAAAAAGTTGCAATTAAATGCTTTCCTAGCCACACGACAAAGCACTGAAACAGCAGATTCCTGGAGATCTGGGAAAGAACTGAGAACTTCTTTGCTTTGTGCCATTGCTGCTCTGTAAAGTGCTGATGATTATCATTGCCTCCTGTAGACTGGAGCAGTATGAACTTCATCTGACATTCTGAGCTAGTTTCCTCGGTCAATATTACCACTGAATGGGACCCATTGATCAACCAAGTGAAGCGGCAAAGGAATGGATTCCAGCTTGAGAAAAATTCACCTGGGAAGCCACATTTCTGTCTCAACCTGGCCTGGCAAAGCTGAATTCTCTGCAGTTTGACTATGTTATACCCCAGCTTGCACAGCCAAATAAACTTCAGGCAACTACAATTTAGATTTAGCAGTACGCTAAAGTTAAAATAGCTTCCAGACAACAGTTTCACTTGAATTCGCTACATGAAGCTTGGACTGAGCAAAGCGAGCCAACTATATGTTCTGGTACTGGCTTGTAGTTAAATAAAATTCTACTTTATTATGGCCTTGCCAGAAGATTGACTTCCTAATCAGAGGTTGCTAATGGTTGCTTTAACTTCTCCCATCTTTTGATTTACCACAGTTTAATAGAGGAGAAAAATAGATATTAAAACAATGGAGAGAAAAGGAAAAGGAAGGGTGGTGTGGCATTGGAAGGTGCTCAGAGAAGCTGGGCTGAATGGAGCTTTAGGCAACTTGTCCTAGTGGGGGCTGTCCCTGCCCATGGCAGCTGCTAGAACTACATGGTCTTTAAAGTTCTTTCCAACCTGATTCTATGATTGGGTATGAAGCCAAGGATGGAGCTGTACCCTTGCTGGTTCAGCAGTGCTTGCAGTGGTAGAAATACCTTCATGAACAAGGGCTTCTCTTTCTAATAACTTTTCTGCCTTACAAATACAGTAAAACTTTTCCATCGTTATGATACTCACAACTTGCTTCTTCAAGCATTAGGAAAACGTCTATAATAAATCACCACACAGAGCTTCTTTAAAGAGACAAAGCATGGTGAACTAAAACTGAGTTTAGGATAATGGTAAAAAGCCAAGAAATGGAAGTAGTAGTTATAAAGCTCAAACTATTGCATCCCTTTCTGTAGCTGAAAGTACACTTTAATCATTCATTAGTAACACAAGCAATTTTTATTGCTTTCCTGCTGCAACTAACTTTGGAGATGTCTACAGAAGACTGAGAGGTACTCTCAGGTAAAGCTTGTTATTTATATCCCACTGAAATGATTGTATGCAATTTATTGTCAGCTGATCAAATGAACATTTCTCCCATAAACCTCCTCAAATTTTATCCCTAAAAAAGAAAGTTTTCATTTGACTTCTGTATACAGTGGAAAGATTTCAAGTATTATAAACATGGTAGGCCCCCCGCAGCTATAACAGAAAATGAAAAAGCTAGTTGTGTACTACATTTACCAGATTTTCTTTTTTTTTTTTCCTTTCTGTTTAGGTTACTGCATTGCTTTCATCATCACTGCATTTAAACTCTTTGCATCAGTCTGTTTAGTGACATGAACAACTTGCCACATGTAGTTGGCTCCTCCGAGTATCTCCAAGGAAAAGACAGTTTATGTGAGATACAGCTTGCCTATGACATTTGCAAGTACTGTCAAGGGTAACAATTTTCTATTAGCATGAACTCTACAATACTCTTTAAAAACAAAACAACAACAACAAAAAAAAAAAAGACACAAAAAACAAGATCACTTATTATCATCTTGGTTTCAGAAAATTCAAACTAATTTACAGTCACGTCCATTATTCCAAAGAAATTCCTGAAGCCATAACTGGCTCCTCAGAATCAGATGAGACAACCTTGTTTTATCTTTACACATTTCTCATGCTGTAGTAATTGCAGGAACAGCCTCTACATAGAAAACAGTCAGTTATCCACATCTGCAGGCTACTTAAACATTGCTAACGTTATGCAATTGCCAGTACACGCTCAGCACCATACAAAAGCCCAAACCCTACGCAGGGGGCCCAGATCCTGTTATCTGACTCTGCTTCAAGTCAAAACTCTGTGGCACTGCTTTCATCCAGAGAAATATTTAAAGAAAACACATTTCAATTTGGGGCACTTTATTCAAATCTGAAGGCAACTGGTGACAGAAACACCCTAGAAGATTGATATGGTTTGAAGCATGTTATGTATGGCTTTGCTGTTCAACTTGCAAGTAATTTGTAAAGCCGGTCCGTCCTGACTATGAAACATTGTATCAGTGTGATTGGAATCAATAGTTCCTGCACTGTCATTTGTCACATATTTACAAGCCTGAAAAATAGTTCATTTTGTCCTGATCCTATAACTCAAAAGATTGAATCAGAACCCTGGAGGGATCTTCGAGTGCGACACATTCATTACTGGTCACTGGTCTTTGGTGACGCTATGGTCGTCACACCAAGAAGAGAACGCAACTTCAAATTGAAGTAGGGTGCCCTTGCATGTGATACCTGCTAAAGAATACTTCAGGCCTGTTGTTAAGTTGTATCTGATTTACTGTAGCTAATTTAAAAGTTAGTTGTATTTTAGTTTGCTTTTCAGTTTTTGTTTCTCTTTAGAGGACCTTTCAGAATATTGTGTTTTTAAGATCGTTTTTAAAATGAGGTAACCCACTTTCCCATAGGAACAATGTTAGATCCCCTTCACAGACTACCTCCACGCTCTATGAACTGTCAGGATTTCTATATATCAACTCTGAACAGCAGGCAGAGGGATTCTTCACTAAACTTTGCTCAAAGCTGAACATAGACACACGGTACAACTGCCTTGCTCTTCTATTACTGTTCAGCCTGGAAACTGCCCTCTGCCCTTCTCTGTGCCCCAGAGGAGCCGAGATCAGAAAGCAGAGCCCTTTAGGTGGGGACGTATCTTCCTACCCTCTCCCATGTCTATCCAGCCAAACAGCATCCAGTACAGAAGAAGTAGGACACCGGTTTCCCCAGTCCTCTCATATATTTCATACTGGGGAGGAAAAAAAAAGAAAAAAGCTGGAAAAGAGAAAATCCTTCAGCATATTCAATAATGTGAATACCAAGGTTATCAAAATATGACAGGCAACTCTAAAGAAGCCTGTGCTTGATTACTTTACGCACATATGGTCTGCACATGCACATATGGTCGAGGGTGAAAACCCTCAAGTGTTATGTAGTTTTCTGGCAAACCAGCTTTTCTGGCAAAATGGTAATTATTTAAGAATATTCAATGAGATTCAGTAATTGAAACATAAAGCAGCAAGTCAAAGCATCAGTTACATCTGGGCAAAAGGCAAAGTATTATAGCCAAGATCCAACCTAGAACAAGTCCAACATTTGGTACTGACAAAGAATTCGGTCACTGATTCATCCAAAACTCACTAGGAACAGTCATCTTCTCCAATTAGCAAATACAAACAGTCACTTTGCAGATTATTTAGCTTAAAAAGAACCACAGTTACTCTGTTTCTCAGCTGATGTATCACCTAAGCATGAACAACAAAGGTAATATCAGAAGAAGCTGGATTAACAGAACCAAAAATACAATCACAGAGGGAAGAAAAAAACAAAAAAGGAAGAGTTACCTCGCTTCTGACCAGCAACTGACATTCTACAAAAGACCACGCAATGTTTCCACTGGTAGCTTGAAGGAAAAGAGCCTCTTAGTGGTGTGAGCCAGGAGTACCTGATAGTCACTGCTGGGACTGCTTACATAAACCAACATCAGGGACAAAACTGACTCTCCACTTTTCTGGCTGCAACTACTAGAAAACATTGTGAACTATGGTACAATCTGAACATCCCCTTGAAAATTACAAATTCAGTTGTACCTTCACCCTGGTTTTCAAATTTTATTTGTTGTAATCAGTAGGGTACATAAAGCTGTATAACATTTTTACAGCATACTATATAACTAAAGTAGCTTTTTGAGTGCCAAAAGGAAAAAAACAGAAGATTTCACACTAAAGTTCAAGAAACAGCAGAACAACAACCATGACTGCTCAACAAATTTCACTCTCTTTGCTTTTTCGCAGAGTGAATCTTCAGGATGGGGATGGGTAACACTGAACAACAGTAAAGCAAGTCAAAACTCCCCACAAACCTAGGACTAGAGGAAGGATGACATGGAACCAATGCAACCTTCATGCTTTCATTGAACAGTGTACCCAGCTTTGGAAAGGAGTGGGGGGAAAAAAACAAAAAACACCACACATTGGGAAAACTGGGTTTGCAATTTTACACCCTCAAATTTCCTCCTACCTCAGCCTTTCACTCTGCCTTGGTGTAACATTATAGCACAATACAAAACTCAGCAACAGCAATAATAGCAGAGCAGCAAACTCCTATTGAGGATAAGTCCAAGAGCAGCAGTTGTGGATGCAGCAAAAAATTAAAAGTCTACTTACCCTTAGAAGGCCCCAGGTATGCAGGAATCTCCAGCAAGATACCCTTGCCTCCACTGCCAACATTTAAATCTGGTCTGGGAAGGAGTGGATCCTGGCTGCATCCCTTCTGGTCTCTCAGGTGCATTGCATTTCATGCACATGAGCTTGAGCTTCATGCACGGAGCATGTTGGCCCTGCCTTCCCATCAGGTGCTTAATCACTGGTTCAAGCCATGTCTTGGTGCTTCTGCTACAGTTTATTTATTTATTAGCTCACCAAAACATTTCTCCCAGTTGGTTCTAAATATTTTCAGCACAACAGCATAGATCTACTCCGACCACGATGCCAACATCTTTCCTTCAGAACATTTTTTTCTTGTAAGCTCTCAGCAATATTTTCAGACCAATACCAGCATTATACTGGCACCAAATCCTTCCTAATTAATTCATGAAAGTTATCAGCTTACTACTTGTAGCTGCCTTTTGAACTTACATTTGGAATCTTCATCTCCACACTTGATGGTGAAATCCCTCTTGCAACGTACCTCATGCCTCTTTTTATTTCAGGTGTTCTTTTGTTTTTGTTTCCTTTTTAGTCCCTAAGCACCTGTACTTGCCCAGTCCCTTCTCCAGGACTCCACAGTTCCCTTTTCTCTTACAGCCTCTTCTATTTATTTATTTATTATATATATTTATATTACATATATATATTTTATATACTTCTGTATAAATGTCAAACAAGCTCCTCTTATCCTTCAACCCAAGGCTATCTATAAGGTTGAGCTTTCTCCTTTTGCTTTCTTCAGACATAACATAGCAAGCTCCAGAAAAAAATATTGTTACCAAATATTAGTTGCAAGCATTTACAGATACTAACATACTTCTAGAGCAAGAGGTAGAAGAGATAATGTGAAATATGGACAAAACTCTGTTAATTCTGCAAAGCACCTGCCATACTTTGTTTTGCACCAACAATGCTGATTTCTTCAAAAAACACATTATATCTCCACTGTAAGTCCTTTTTATTGCAAATGAGGCAAGAATGGAGTGCCAGGACATGGCCAATTTGATACTTAGAGACCAGATGACTCAAACTTCCCTTCTAAGTCTGACTATATGCAGTTACATTCTAGTAGGTGACATGGCTTCCAAGTCACAGAGGGCTTCTGAATACTACGTAACCAGAACAGCACAACAATCAGATTCAGAGCTAATAGATCACAGGAATAGAACTGAATAAACGACAGGGGTATTTGCAGTGCTTGAGTTTGTCAAAGTCAATTTTATCCTTCTAATGATGTTCCAGGACTCAAAATCCAACTAAGCAGCCCTTTCTCTGCATGTTTCCATTTCTCTCCAAACCACACTTATGCATCTCCTTCTTGTATCTCTTGTTATTTGTCATAGACCTTAATAGGGTTTAAAGTCCATAAGCTCTTTTTAATCATTACATGTGTTAATCTGCACACTTCCTAATTCTTCGTCTGTTACCCATAAACATCTGATGCAGTTTAAGCAAGTCTCCACCCTCTTCATTTGCAAAACCAGATGCAAAACAGTTAATATATCTGCTGTTTAATATCTTAACCCTTAATCCATACCAGAACATCAACCCTGAAGACAATCCATTTTTTTTTAAATATTCCTCTTTCAACTTTACAGCAACCAAGAACCATAGCAACAGGTGAAACAGTTTACTTTAATCACACACAATTGCTTCCAACTACTCTTGCCTTTACTACTTATAAAGCAGCCAAGAAAGCAGAATGAAGTAACCAAAAATGAGAGTGATGCCGAAGCTAGAAATTTAGGGACAAGGTCACTTTCTCTACATTTCTAGTACATTCTCTATATTCTTCCCTCTGCACTTTCACCATTAGTTACTGTTTTTCCTTATGGAGTTACATGTTCCCTCAGTCCCCGGGGATACAATGATAACATCCAAAACACAGGAGAGCACCCAAAGCCCGCGCCAGTTCTCTTACCTGCACCTCAACTGCTCTCAGCAGACAGCTCAGCAGGTACCACCTGCCACTTCAGCTCAAGTGTCCTTATGCAGCCTGTCACAGAAAGGCGCAAGGTGCCTTTTATCCATCTTCTTTTGTCAGCATGGCTCCTTGAAGTATTTCTTTTTCTGTCTCAGAGTCATTATGTCCACTATAGAAAGCTCATACGTTACATGGATAGAGCTCTGTCTGCGGCACAGAGGAAACAAGAGGCCGCTGCTCACTTCAGTCACGATGGCCTCCTTGGGAAGATGAACAGCCCAGGCTGTGGCAGGAGCGAGTGGGAAAAGCTGAGCTTACACAGCCTTCTGGAGCAAGTCCATTCGATTTTTCATGTGAGGACACAACAACCGCTCTTTGCTTATGGAAAGAGGTAAGAGCAGGATCCATGTATGTGGAGCACTGCCTCTCCATCTTGTGAGGTGAGGCAGCTGCATGCAGTGTGTGCCAATCCTTTTCCCATGGCCCAAATCAGCGCCACCTGAGGAAGAGGTTCCTATTACTGAGAATATTTAAGGTTTTCTCTAACAGCTCAGTCAGGATTTGTCACAGCACTTGTGCAGTCTCTCTTAAAACCAGCAGATGAAACAAGCCCAGCTGCTGCCAGCACTGAGCTTTTCAGTGCCTTTTCTCCCCTCCTCCAAAGATGAGGTGATTTGAGGCCTGCCCAACACGCACACCAGAACTACGTGCTCTACCTCAGTGCAGGGCCTCAGGCTGGGTGCTTTCAGTCCCCTCAGGGAGGCTGTGGTGCAGTGGCGGGAAATTGAGCCAGGGCTGAGTCATAGCTGGATACTAGCAAGGCTGAGGCAGGGCAAGCTGACACAAAGCCCTGAGATGGGGGAGAGGAGACGCTGAGAGGAGCTGGTTGGGGCCATCCAGAACATGGCATTGCCACGCTCACACTTCACGATCCACACCATCCCACAGGGCCTCAGAGTGCTGGCACAGGTGTGGGCCTCCAGGTGAGCGCAGTGAATGTATTTAGCTAACCTTAATCATTTTACTTTACTGTGGCTTTAAGAAGTGATTCTTTGTAAAGCATTTGATGTTTAGGGATCCATTATTGAGGGGATTCCACCTGTGCCTCCAGATGACGTTGATCAGCACCCAGCAACTACTGGCCATCTCACCAAGGCACTTTCCTGTTTGATATGATACAGAATTTTCTGCTCCACTTTCTTTGTGAGGATGAAGCTTTTTAACATCCCATTCATCATCATTATAGGACAGTATGAGCAGCTGTTGCTGCATCACTGTTAAAACTGCTGAAGATATGGCTTCTTGTACTCTCTTTGCATGTTCAGAAATAATTTCATTTTCCACAGACTGATCTTGGGGTTACCCAGTACTAAAATAAGCAAGTGAAAAAAAAACAATAAATTTGTCTGAAATTGCCAAGATACACAGGGGTTCTTGACATGAGAAGCAGTAAAAACCTACACACACAAATACAATGCCATCAATTCTTGACACAAGAAAGGAAATATTAATGCTGTTGGTTACAAATAACTTTCCAGACTTGCTATAGACTTAGAAACCACCGACATCTTCTCCATTGAAATTTGATTTCGCTAACATGTTATCTGGTTGTTTGGACAGGATATGCTTGCACTAGAGGAGCAGCCTAGCGATGATCTCCAATGGCACTGATGCATCTATATGAAACTTCATTTTGTGAAGAAGCCCAGCATTCACATAATTCATCAAATCACAGGTAGTTGACAGATCTTAACAATGGCAATCATACAGCCAGACAGCCAAGGAGCTGACATCCCCCAAGCAAGATAACGCTAACCTGTGAGTAAGATGCATTACTTATCTCAGTACTTTCTGTCAGTGTGACCAATTTTCTTTTTTAGTTGCTCTAATAATGATTTCCCATTCTTCACATTTTTGGAAGATTGTACAATTATTAAATAATAACAGAAACAGTGGCACAGCTGCCCTCCCTCCACAATCTGTCCTTAAGGAGAGGAAGAATTTGACTGAATTGGAATAATGAGAGAAGGTTGCGACTGCAGCCCTTCCTGACTTTAGATTCTGGTCACAAGCAACCCCTCAAGGGTGCCAGCAAGGTGTATTTCGTCTGCACTTATTGAGCCTCCATAATTTTCTTGTGACCACAGTGATAAAGCTGTGATCACTGTCATCATGGGATAATTACACATAGCTTGATACTTGATAGTTGCTGTGGGATATCTAGTATTTACAGAGGTAAAGAAAGGGTTTTCTTGGGATGACCAGATAGAAGAAGTACCTGCCCGATTTTAACCTTTCTTCACAACATCAATAAAAAACAAAGCCAATTGGACTCAAATCTAAATTTTATATCATGCCCCAACTGCACTACCCATAGTTTTATGGGTAGAAGTTACTTGTGGTAACAAAAGCCAATGTGATCAAGTGATCTGTGGCCAAGTAGGAAGGTAAGGAGCTGTGGTCAAGAGGCAGTGCTAAATGTTACGGTATAGAATGGCTAAATTTGGGGTTTGGGAAAAGAGCTTGATGGATTTAAATCTGTGTCCGGTCAAGGTCAGAATTTGCTGTACAGCTTTCAGTTAAATGGGACACAGAGAACTTTAGGGAGCACTTTCTTCATTTATCTGCTTTCCAGAGGAGGTCAAGCATCAAGTACTTACCACACCCCTGATCACTGCTCCCACAGATTTAGAGTTAGTGAATACAAGATAGCTCAGTGGAGGTGGGAGTTCTCTCTTGTGTTTTGATAGCCAGAGAGGACACAACTGAGAATACAAAAGTCAGGGCTTGGAAAGCAATTTGTCTTCATGAAGTAGTAAATCAGTGAAAAAAACTATGGTGAACAAAGCAAGTAAATGTGTACTCCGTAGCAATAATGCACCTTATGACACCTGAGAAAGCAAAATAGATATGCCAGTCACACACAGAATGTGTAAGACAGATGACAGAGTTGAGTCAACAGGACACTGATTGCAGATGGAGAAAGGGAAAATTTAGCCAAATACAGAGAGCAGAACAAATAATTTCACAGGTTTGTTGCGAAATTGACATGTATAAAATTCCACTGCAGCCTGCATTTACCTATTAGTAAAAGGTGGTTTCCAGATCTTAAAGAGCTAGTTCTCAGAAAGGATTTTGACATGAATAGGAAGTAAGTAGAAAACAAGAAGAAATGAAGAAAAAGTAGTTAATGCTGAACTCTGTTGCAGAAGGTAAATAATGGCTTACTCTTGTAGCCATCATTCCTGTATTATTTAAGTGCTTCTATTTTGTGACTGGAAGTAGGGAAGAGTAACTCCCTGTGGTAGTTGGGTTTATTAACTCCAAGACCTGAGGAACAATTTGTGACAAAGCCAGCATGTCCATTAAAGCTTGCTTAGCTCCCAGGCAATGGCTTTTTTTTCAAGATTAGGTTTCTAAATCCAGTGAAGGAAGCAAACCCGACACTTATCTTCCTGTTTCCCTCTGCTTTTCATCCTTCTTTGGGAGTTTGCATTTCCCATGTACTCATATTGCTTGCAGAGTAGCTTGTGTTTTGTACAATGGGGAGAGATCCAAACACTTTTTACAGTGCTGGCAGTCTCTTAGTCAGGTTGCCTCTTTGAATCAGAACTTTTTGAAATGCTGTATCTTTATTGCTGTTAAGACACTTTTCTCCAGGACTGGGTCAGTGATAAAGGTGAGATGTATCCTAGAGTTGTAAAATTAGTAAGCCTTAAATGAGGGATTTCATGGGTTAATTTTCATGTAAATCTCACCCAACTGCAACACTGTGGTGTTCATTAATAACACATTATTAGGTTTCTTGTGAGTAAATCATAACATCAGATAGAGGTGAGGTATTTCTTTCCCCAAAACTCCTTTTAACATTCACCATACACATTCAAAGGGGCCTAGCACTCCTGCTCATACAAGGTTCCCCACTTTAATATTTGTCACCTGACTATTCACAGTGGGGATTTTGATACAAATAGTGATGCTAAACAACACACGTTTTAAATAGAGACATGTGCTCCCAACAGATTTGCAGCTAGGAAGCTGCAGAGAGCATGTTAACTGAATTTTTATAAGCACATATCTCAGCTGAACAAATAATACAAGGTCAGTTATCTACTCTTTCTGAATGCCCTCAGTCTTCTACATTAACCACTTACAGTTCAAATCACATCCGCAGTTTCTGTGTCTGAAGACAGTGTGCACAGCAGCTCACTCTCTCCTCATGTATCAGACTGTAGCACACTGATACATTTTGTACTAAAGTGGGCTAAGCAGTTTAGTGAAAGCATTTCTTCCCACCAAAGCATAACATATGATTCATGAATTTGAAATAGTTTTAGCAAACTAATTGTTTTTTTTTTTTAAAAAAAAGGATCATGGAAAAAAAAAAGGAAATGGATTTAAAGTCAGATACTTAGAGAAATCTTTGATGTGCAGACATTGATAAAAGCCTGCAAATCACCAGAATAAAAAAAATCTGTATCCACATTTTAACTGAAAAACAAACAAACAAACAAAAACAAACAAAAAACCAACAAAAAGTACAAACCAGTTTATGGTTTTCATCGCAGCTCTTGTTTCTTGGTGTCCAATCTGTGATGATGTAACGCTTCAGTGTACAAGCTCAGTCCTGGGCCTCTCCTAATAGGAACTGCCAAATATGCCAAATAGTGGCAATTACGTGATAGCTATGTGATGTGGACCATTGCCCATTAGGGACACATCTTTGACAACCAAACTGATTTACCTCAGGACCTGAGGATGGATTATACAGCGATTCCAAGTACAAAGGCATCTGCTGTTAAAATAGTTTAGTCACTACTGTAAACATAAATACAGATGGAAAATTACATCCTCTAAGGGTTGATTTAAAGGATACAAAATACGTTGAGAATTATGACTTTTGGCTCAAACCTGAAAAATTAGAAACCCTGATTTTTATTGCTAATGTAATATTTATATACCTTTTTATATTAATATCCAACAGGAAAATAATAAAACAATTTTTAAATAGGCAAGATAGTTTCTTGCCATCTTTATTGAGGCTATCGTTAAGTTACAGATCTTTATTTTCTTCTCACTGGCAAAAAACCTGAACATCCCAGAACTCAGCCACAGATTGCTGTACCAGTGTTCCTCACTGAATGCATTCTAGGTTTTCTAGTTGTCGTATATGTTTAATTTAATTACAATTAATGAGTTACAATTTACCCTAAGGGAAAACTAGCTTTTGTTGACAAAGAAGTGTTTAGTGAGTGGCATTCAAATTCATGACCTAGACCTCAAATTAACAAGCTGTCCATTAAGAATGCATGAGTAGTTTTAAAGACTGCATTTATCTGTCACGGTCCTTTAAGTACTCTGTGATGTTTTAAAAAAGACAATCAGAACTGTGCAATATGAAAAAAAATTGTCCAAGTGTTACTTTTGATGGTGTTTCTTTCACTGCAAAATATTGCTGAGTTACATTTGATTATCTCCCCTAAAAAGACTTTCAACTAACTCACAATGAATTAGGACTCTCCTTTTTAAACCCTGTTCCAGTTACAATGTGGCACTCCTAAATTCTGAGGTCCAGTTTCATTCATGCAAGAAATAAAACACTAGGACTCAAAAGAGGCACACGCTTCCTTATTAGCTAAGCAGCAGAGAGGGGTGGGCTCAAACACAGCATCCAGGTGAGCCAAATTTGGTGGCTCAGTTAAGCAGACTAGGATTCCATGTCTTGGGGAACTTTGATTCTAATTTGTGGATCACAGATGTGTTTTCAAATTTTTCCACATGTTATCAGTGTCTGTAAAAAAAAAAAAAAGCATCTGTATTAGTAATGCCAATTCCACATCAGGTGGAAAATGGCTTTTGTGGTATGTCAGTCTTTAGAAATCTGTACGATCAAATAGCACTGTCCAAGGATCTTTACACGATGAAGTAAAATATATAGTCTAGCTCTGGGTGTTCAGCTCACATTTAATTAACCAGTGCCTGTGTCATTCAGGTAGCATTTTCTTATTTCAGAGCTGGTCAAAATGATCCGTAGGAGACCTTAGCTTGGGGGAAAAAAAACTTTGTTAGCGTTGAACAGTAATAAACATCACACTGATACCATTAAAATATAAACACATGGAATTTAACTATAACTGTAAAGTCAGTGCAGAGTGGCTTGCCATATACCATTACTGTATTTTATTCTTCTAACCTGGTCAGCTTATAGGGACAAATTTCTCAGAAACACATGTACTAGAGTTAAAAACAAAAATAAAAATACTAGTTATTTCACTAGGAGGTCATCTGCTAGTGCTTGTGCTATTTACTAATGTTTCAGCTACAAGAAGTAGAATTTTGCTTTTTCTGCAACTTTTTTTCTGCCAGATACAGCAATGCAACAGTATGCAACAGTAGAAATCATCTACAAAGAGCTACATTCAAACTACTAACATGCTATGGCAAATTAATATATCAAAGAGCTGCTGAATTTGAGCAATTTTGTTTGCATTTCCCTGAAAGAATATCCCAGACCCTGCTGGTGGTGCTCTCTGTTATTTGATTGTTAGAAAAATAGAAAGATAAATGTTATCATGGGAATCCAAGCTTGAGATTGGAAGTACTGCATCACCTGGCACAGAGACACAGAGTATTATTACATTTTAATAGGGTCTACAGTGCATATGGTACTCCCAAAAGAACAGACAGTGTCCCACCTGTGTCTAACCAAAGGAAAACAGCTGAAAATTAAGGCCATAACACCTGTTGAGTCCTCTTAGTGAAATGGAAATTCTCTACAATCCTCTTTTCTTTTTTCTCATTGTGTTTGATTCTCGTGCAAAACTATTTCCCATACATCAGTACTTCATAGTTTCCCCTTTTGCTTTTCTTCTTAAGCACACTTTCAGACAAATCTAATTGCTCTGTAGCAACAGCCAAAAAACTTCTAAGGGCTTCTCACAGACACTGGATGATAGCAACAAGCACAGGGCAGGACCTTCAGTCAGAGTCAACAATAGGAACAACTACACAACGACTTTTGGTGAGAGAACTCACAGATTATGGATCACAGACACCTACAGCTGCAAGGCCAAGCTGCTTGCAGGGAGCAGTCATGGAGCATTATTATCACATTTCCAACAACTTCACTCTTCCTGTGGCAACTTGCCTCTTGGAGCTCTTTTTTCTTTTCCCACTGCTCCAGTGTTTGAAGGAAATAGCAGTGTGGTGGTGAGAGGTGCAGCAGCAACCCTGGTTGACATAGTCATGGAGGAAGAGGTCACTTGCATACTTAAACAGGGAACAGACTAAAGTGTTGAAAAAAAATAAGTAACAACAATTCAAGCTCTGGGACCCCTTTCTTTGTCTTTTTGGATCACTAGATGAATAATCTCTTCCTTCAGGTAGGAATAGTTTTCATGAACAGAACCACCACTCCCTTGAAGGTGTGAAACATACCTCAAGGAGGTAATGATCAGCAGCAGGAGAAGGCAGAACTTTCCTCTTTGGAAAGGGGTAAAACATAGCATTGATAGGTGCAGTTGTACTAATTAGCAGATATGAGGTATGATTAGGAACTTCTTTGACATCTGAAGAGGTCAGAGGTCATATTCACCAATCTGCACCATCAAACGTTTCTGGAGTTGTGGGAGTATTTGGACAGAACAGCATTAATGTGGCAACAATGTAAAAAATGAAAATGTTTTCTAACAGTGCTCACTTCCATTTTCTAACTGAAACCTGAACTGTTTCATTTTGATATTGAAACGCCTGCAACATAGACCATCTGTTTTTCCTTTATAAAAGCCTTACTCTCTGTGAGTCAGAGTATGAAGACAAAAACCTGTTCCATAGTATGCAACAAAAATGGCACAAGGACAGATCCTACCTGGTTGAGCTGAGAATTGGCTTTGCTGTTTGTTTCTACTTTTTCAAAGGATTCACCTTTATTGCATGATGGACATTTGTGTGTGCATGCTGGCTGGGACAGGTGTGAGCACTGCAGTAGGCTCTGCAAGGAGGTGGCATGCTGTCATCTCTTCTCTCAGTGGTGTACTGGGTGGGCAGTGACCTTGCTACATTTTACCATCTGGACACAGAATATCAGAATTTGCACACACAACAGCAAGCAAATTGTTCAGTCTGCACCCAAGATATTTCTGCCGTTCAGTTATAGTAGATGTATGTACATGTGACAGCGTGCTTGATGATGCTAGGTATAAAGTTGATCCCTTATGTTCAGAAAAGAAAATCTGCTTTGGGATCTTTTCGTTAGTGCTGAAGTTCCTTTCAAACTGATTACTTTCAAATTCTACAATTTAAAACATTTGTACAACTAGAACTTTCCAAATAAGACACGTAATTTGAAATGCTTCAATTTTTCAAGTGATGAACCCAAGGTATTGACCATATTTATCCATAAATATCCATATCTTTTTCTTTATGTTGAAATTACTGACACACAGCATTAACTGTGAGCTTTAAGTGATATAATTTAAGGCAATGATGGATGAACATAACCCAGAAATTGAGGCGTTTGTGGATAATATGGCAAAGCATAAACCCTTAGGAGTGGGATACAGATCTTCTAACTGTATAAAAACTGCCAAGTACTTGGTTCTGGCAATGTAAATAGCGAGTAGTAATAACACAGATAAATGGAATTGCAGCCATCCTGGACTTACTGGAAAAGAGCCAGACAAGAAACTAGAGCAAAGCACGATGCACAGCCTCCAGGAATTTGTGTTCAGCAAATTCCTGCACTTGGGACATATCACATCTTTCCCATCTTTGTTAACAGGCAAATAATTCAGATTTATCAGTGCCTTGCAAAATACATGTTTTGATTCAAATATTACAGAGTGCTTGGTAAAAGAAGTTGGGGGAACAAAGTTCCATCAGTTCTTTCATATTTCTTATGTAATCTTAGAGTACTACAAATTGAAAAAGCAGTACAGAAGTTGTTCAGCATGAATTTAATGACCAGTGAGGATGCATTTTGTTTTACATTTATAGATATACAAAGCTGCACTCTGTCTGAGAATCATACCAAGAAAGCTTGGGTTAACTGTTCTCTCTAGATATCCACTCAGAATCTCTAAGTGTCTGAATGGGAGCCCTTTGCTATTTAGATAGTGAGAGATAAGATTTCTTCTTTAAATATTAGCTGTCAAACTGTGTTATGTCTTATTATGTTTCATCAGATTGGCACTGAGCATGATGAGGTTTAACAGCACATGCTGATAACACACAAATAATGTAACAAAACTTAGGAATAAAATTAAAGGGCAGTAGACTATTTTCAGCTCAGATACCTGCTTATCAATGGTTTGAGAGAGAACACAATTCAACCACAACAGGAAATGCAATTCATGTTCACAAAACTGGCAAATGCTTCTTTTCACAAGATAGCTAAATTAGAACAGCAGCTGTGCTGACTGCAGAGGGGTTTGTGACTATTTTCAATTACTGTAATATTTGCACAGTACTTTCAAGGTATGTATGTTTTGTAGCTCCCAGCAGAAAAAAAAATCCGAGAAGTATCCTTTAGGTTACATGCTCTGGATGAGTATATAGAGCACACGTGTCCTGTGTCCAGTACAAACAAAATCTGCTTGAGAAGCAGCAAAGGGCAGTTTCTAAACAGTTCAACAAGCCTACAGAATCTTTCTCTTATTTAACATGCTGAGTTTATTCTCTGCATCACAGATTATATACCTTTAAACCCTTTCATCAAAAGAAAGGTTAGCACTCCACTAAGATACCTTTTGAAAGTGGAAAAACAGACTCTTAATAGGCTACCAAAGTTGGTGCTCAAATTCTCTCACCTGATCTTGAGTTCCAGATTTGTAAGAACTCAGCTGTCACTTATTAGTACACTTCCATGCAAAGCTTTTTTTCCTCCTAATTCTTGCTATTCATATATTCAGATAATTTTTTTATCTCCCTCACTTTTTGCTCTAAACCTCAATTATAGATTGTATTCCAGCAGATGATTTTTTTGTGCATGGTTGGGAATTAAAACACTGACCTTCAGCAGACTTTTTTTTCCTTGGTGCTTTTCCGACTACCTCCTGTGTACCTGACAAATGAGGCAGCGAGGTCCCTCCATATTCTGTTTGGGTCTATTGGCTGAGGAACTCTTGGTCATCCTACCTGCCTGACGTCTAGGATCATGATGAATTGTCTCCAACTCTAGTCTCAGATTGTTTTTTAACATTTAATTTAGTTTCTTCCTGTGCTTGGATGAACATGGCCATGTTATGGATTTCTGCTCTAATGTACACCAGCAGGTTGGAAGAACAAGCCTCAGCAAGCTGTGGAAATAAGAGAGGCTGGATCAATAGTCAAGGTCATGACCCTGGCTCTGATTTTGTACACTGTCCTGAGATTTTCTACCCTTAAAAGCCTCTGACTGTTTCTAATGTGGATCCGAGTGCATATTGCGAGAGAAATTCTTAACAATCACCCCTCCAGAAAGGGTAGGTGCAGCCTGATCCTCTTACCTTTTGCATCTTGCACACAGAGCTGCTGAGGAATGTGTCTCTCTGCATTTGGTCTAAGAAAACAATTTGCTGAAAACGCTGTCCCAGGAAACCTTTGTGAAAAAGAGGAGGTGGCAAATTTTGTCGTCTGGTGCTGTGAAAGCATTCATTCATTAAGAGACTAATTCATAAACTGCTAGAAACAAATTCAGATAGATAGCATCTGTAATATCCCCTTTTAATGAAGATGTGTGATTATTATACAAGTTAAAAAGCAAAAAGATTAGTTTTAAAAGCATAACTTGATTATAATAAGTTGAAAATGCTGCTATAAAGTGTTGAGATAAAGGAATAAAGATGCTAAGTCATTTTTTGAACATGCCTTTGTTCTGCAGATAGAGCTTTGCATCTGCAAACATATGACTAATGCAACAAGGCACATTTCTGAATGGGTGGTAATTTTCCACTGCAGGATACAGTCATGCTGAGATATAGCACTAAAAAAAAAAAAAAGAAAGAAAGAAAAAAATGATTGCAAAGGTATTTAATGTTTCAAAACTACCTCCTCTTCCTCAATCCTTGATACAGATAAATTGTCGTATTTGTTAAAACCCAGCCCCAATGATGTGCAGCCAATACAATAAACAATCCCATCTCCAGTGGAGACGAGCAAAAGAATTTCTCAGATAAAGAAGTTGTTTCTGCAAAAGAGTGAAGAAATCACTTGGCTCCTCTTTGTGACTTTTACTTAACAGAACACAAAGCTGCATATTATTACTGAGCAAGAGAGCTGAAGGTCAGTCAGGAAATTCAGCTTGTTGCATCACACTGTTTTGATCTGAATCTGATCACATGCTCTGCAGCAGGATGGCGGCAGAGAACTGCAATGAATGTTACAAGAAAAAAAAGCAATGTGTAGACAGGTTTCCCATAATTGCTAATAATTGTTTATGAGTACAATTAGCCTCTTAATTAAGGGAACAGGAATTTGTAATATTTCACATGGTGAAGAGTGCGCACAATGTGGGAAAGAGGAAGTTATGTGAGCTTTATGAATTGACACAGTAAGGTTGTCCAGAAGTATTTAGGTGCCTCATGGGATCTTCAGTCAATGCAAATTAGATAAGTAGTGGTTTTGAAACATCTTACTCTATGTCTATTGCATGTTGAAGTGCCAAATCACTTATAATACTTTCAGAGGCCTGTTACCCGTTAAAAAAGAAGAGTAAAAGATGTTGCTGAAATGGTTTTCAACCTCTAGCTGTGAATTTAGGTGACGACTGAACAGACTGCTCTCTTGTATGAAAATATGTACCTGATGTTAGGACACCACTGTAAGCTCCTTAAATGAAAATATGAAATTTTACTTGCCATCTGAAAATTATCTGAGAATAATATGCAGTGATATTTCACGAAGTCTGATAGTACAGAGTTATGAGATATGGCTGAGGAGAGAAAGCAAGCAGAATCAGGTAAAAATTATGAAAGAAATAAAGGCTTATTCTTACAAATGGTACCAAATTCTACACTGTTTAAAATGGATGAGCAGGAAACAGAATACAGTTTGTAGCATCATAGCAGGATACAGAGACATAGGTATAACTTTGTTACTGCTGTGGGGTTAAAGTTGCTCTTCCATTACATCCCATTTACACTGGTCCATCGGCAGTAAGGGCTTAGTAACCTAATGGATATGATTAGTTGAGGTACAAAGGAAATTGTTGACATGGCTGTGCTCCACTCTATGTTGGTCCACACTTAGTATATAAACCTGTGATCATACAAAACCATGATTCAATACACAAAAAAATTATGTTTTCTTATTTATATAATAAAAGGGTGATATATATATATATTTAATAATGTCTTTGTTTATGACTAATCTCTTACTTATAACTTTCTGGGTGAAATCCACCACTGTAGGGATCTAAGAATTTTTACTTAAAATCCAAAGATAAATGTATCTGTTTGGAGTGCTGTCTAGTTTTGGTTTTGGTAAAAAGCAATTAGGATTTGCCATTATCTGCCACTCTTGAGAAGTTGAAAATCTCTGCAGATTTTATTGAGGCAGCATCCATTGTGTCTGCTCACAGAATTCTCAAACTAATGAGATGTAGATGTGGATTTGATTCTTAATAAAACATTTCTCACTCTGATGAAAAAAATGTTGGAGAGAGAAATTAGGGTCTCCTAAACGTATTGAAGTGAACAGAATTATGTGAAAACGTCAGGTGTGACTGTTGGTAGATCCTGGCCTACTCAGTACTGAAAACCATTTCGGAATATTATCTGATGTCCCAAAATGTTTTGTACTTTCATAGCAAGAAAAGATGAAACTCCCTTAAAAGTTTTTGGGGATACAGTAGGATAGGGAATGTGAACTACATATAATCACATAACCCTAAGATTTCCAACCCTCCCTTGCTCCTCTGTGTTTTTTTTTTTTTTTCAGGCAGATTTCAGAATCCCAGCAGACACCCTGTGCTCCCTTTTCCCATCTCATTTCCCATCATCCACTCTCAGCTGTAATGGGTGATTGCTCCCGGTGTACCACAATTCACATTTCCAATTCACATTTCCAGATGGTTAACCAAGAGAGGCAAAACACAGCCCATATACAACACATTTGTCAGTCTCTGAGTTCAGCTGGAATCAAATCTGGCTGCCACTGGCTATCCAGAAGCCTTTCAGTGGGTTTGAGTCTTTACTCTCTTGAGCGAGAATGGCAACAGTCACCAGTGTTGTCACTGCTGATATCAGTGTCACCTCAGTCAAACTTTTCCTTTCTTACACTATTTCCTGAAGTAATGGTTAAGAGGAAAGCTCAAGAGTGCATCTATTCTAGGAACTAAATGAAAGGCCTCATTCTAGCATCTGTTTCTGCCTCTTAAGTCCTCATTTTCGTGCTTCCTCTCCTTTTGATGAGACATTACATCATATTAAACTGATCTACTTTCCTTTATTGCTCACTCCAACAGAAAGTGATTCTTGCTTCTTGATTGCACATGCTGTTTCCCAACACTTCTACACATAATGTAGAATTCTGTTCTCCCATAAGATGTATTTCCCTTGGCTCTGTAGTTTTGTACTAGCTCAGCATGTGAAAATGCATGGGGGAATGTGTGTGCTGTGCCTCAGTAAAAAAAAAAAAGCAAAAATCAGCAGCAGAAACCCAAACTCTCACAACTGGCCACTTCTATTCTCTAACATACCATGCATGGAAGTCAAAGTACAAAAATCCTCACACCGTGCTCTTCCATCAATAGCCATGTAAAAGGTTCAATCTTTCTTTTTGTTTTTTACTACTTGATGTAATCCAATCTCTAATTTTCAAGAAAATGTTGAGAAATATGATTTTAGTAATAGGCTATTAATCAGAAAATACCATCCAAGTGAAAAAGAAAGAACAATTACTTTTGTTGATACTGTGAAAATTGCTGTCTCAAAAAATCTGCTGTGAATTTTTTTTCTTTATCCTTGTTTCATGTTTTACTGCCTCCTGCTTATGGTACCAATGAAATGAACACAGCATATCAGCCACATCTCACCTCCACCTCTTTCCTCTGTGATTACAGATGAAATAATCAAAGATACCATGGGATTAACTCTTCTATCAGATGCACACCTTCTGGATGTTGCAAACAATACATATGTAACATGCAAGAATGGTCAGACTTTCAAACCACAATTCTTTTTAGATGTTAGCAGTACCTCAGCATCTTAATTAACCTTTGTACTCCTGTGGTCCCTATATGATGGATTTCTGCACATATTGCCTGTAAGCAGAGAAAATATCTCCTTTAAGGAATATCAGCAACTTTGATTTTCGCCAGTTTCCAAAGGGATGTTGTATCATATATGTATGAAAAAAATGCAGCCATATTTAAGGCATCAGGCCATCAAACAGAGTAAATTCTCACATATGAGAGCAAGAGAAAAGTTCATGTGTGTCTGATAATGTGTTTCAGTCAAAATAATGGTGATTCTTTAGGTCTTGTTCTGGGTACTGGACTTGGATCAGTCTCACATGGAGAGGATTGTTGGCCCTTGGTTTCTTTCCTTTGCTGTGAACCTTGGAAACACATCATTGATTGGGTACATCTCCCCTGCCGCTCCACAAACCAAACTGAGATGAAGATAATTATAAGCACTTCTCATCTTGTAGAAGTGAGTTATGTAGAGAAAAAGCCTTCTAGTGAGACATTACCTCTTGTCTTACATTGACACATGGGACCATGGCCGTGAAAGATCAATGTAGCAGAGTACTGAAAGGTCAGTTTTCAGGATTTCTTGAGTATTTCAGGATTCAGCATAAATTTTTGTCCAGACTGCTGAACAAATCCAACTTGTGTAAAAACATTCTGAAGTAAAGTTGAACTGTTTGGTCAGCTTCCCCGACTTCAATGTGAAAAGCCAAAGATGAAATAAACATTTCCAAAAATTTCTATTATATGTTCAAAGAAATTGTTGGACAGCAAAATCAACCTTAAGTAGTTTTCAATCTCTCCAGCCAGTAACTTGTATTTTGCCAGAATTGGTGATCTAATCAATATAGAAATGTGATTATTTGAAGACAGAAGAGATCCTCCTTCAGGAAAACAAAAACAAAATAAAAACAAAACAAAAAAAAACCCTAAAAACAACCAAACACCAAAACCCACAAAACAAAAAAGGTTTTTAATAAGTATATATATATATATATATATATACATATATATTTAATTGATACATATATATATACATATATATTTAATTGATGTACTATCTTTTTACATTGGCCTACTAAACTATTAATCTTAACATTTTCCAACATTTGTTTACAAACATGCAGAAAGGCAAACAAATCTAAAAACAGGTGGTTAAGAAGCATGGCACTGATTAGTCATTTTTGAAAAGGAGAAGCTTGACTGGAAGTAAGCAATAAAGTCCTAAAGTTTTCCCTAACAAATGTTAGTGTCCAAAAAGCTTCAGATTTTCAGATGTTCCTAAAGTGACCTCAGCCTTTCCTAAAGCTGTTTTTTACCTTCTTTCTCTCTTTCCTTCTTTCACTTACTCCCCAGAAACCCACATACGCACAGTACAGACAGAAGAGGTGTTTGTGAAAACTGCAGTTTCTGCAATCAAAAGTACAACATTTACTATGGCTTTTATCAAAGATTTCAATTCTCCCATCTTAAGGAAAATGACCCTTTTATTTTGTTGTGGACATAAAATTATGGCCCAGGGAAAATTGGAAGCATTTTTGTTGAGGGAAATCAATTTTCTCACTGCCATATATGATCAACATGTCACAGCCATCACCTAGATAATAATAGTAAAGTAGAAGTAAAATGGCTAGTAATACTGGCTTCAGGAAAAAAAATAAAAAGCAAGATAACACCTTTTCTCCCAAACATGTTTGCAATAAAAACAGAAGAGAGAACGCAGAGGTTTCTCCTGTGATCATAGTCTTTCAGAACAAGAGTGTTTTATTCTGTATATTGATAGTCTGAAGTGTTGATGAAGCCCAGGAGAAATTTGGTCTTCCTGGAAAATAGCCGGTGCTTTGTGTAAACTGTGCTGGGTCCTTTTCAATCAGCTTGTTAATGGGTAGCTAATAGTAAGGAGATGTGACCAGCCTGAGATTACCCAGGAGTATGTTTACGTAGAAGCAGCACTGAGAGCACAGAAGCATCTTCTTAATTTGGATACTACAAACAAAGGAAGCATCGAATCTGACCTTGCTGTGGGAAAGTTAATGGCTTCTACTCATCCTCCTCCTGCCACTTAGCATCTTTTGTGCCCCACCTTGGGAAGCTTCCCGGCAGGAGTGTGCATTAGCAGAACTCTACCCTTACAAAACCCTGGCCTAGATAAGGGGAAAACATTACAAGTGATTAAATGATCTTCTGATGTGAACAGATGTAGTACGTCACCACAATGAAGCACATCTCCAATGATGCCGTAGCTCTACGTACAGTGTAAATCAGATCTGCTAAACAAGAGGAAAGTTGTTCATCTTTGAGGTTAAAATATAAATAGTGCCAAGTAAAATAAAAGAACAACAACTGAAAATGCTAAGCACTTCAACACTGACAATGAGAATTGATATCAGCTCCAATCTCATTTCACTAAAGAAATGTAAACATGCTCGAACCATTCCAACCCTGTCAGTAACTGCTAGCAACTATCTTATACGAGTAAAATGGTCATTTTCCCCAGCTCTCCTGTTTCTGCTGTACTTTGAACTTTACAAAAATTTAAACGATTGAACAGTGTCACCCATCTTGTTGTAAGAATGGCTGTGGTATTATGGAACAAGCTGGAAAATCAGTAAAACAATGTTTGCTTTTAGACACAGATTCTGTCTCTAATATTTACTTGAAAAATAGAACAGAATTACAACATGACTTAAAAAATTTATCCCTTCAAAGTACAGAAAAAATGATCAAGATATTTTCTACTTAGATTCTCATTCAGCAAAAATGTTTACTTTAAGCACTGGTAGTCACATTCATTACTTATGTGCACAGGGCAAAGAATATGTTTACATTTTTGCAGGACTTACTGTAAGTTTCATAAGAGTTCACTATGCCCTCAGTTTTACATAGAGTTTAAGGATAAAATGAGTATGATTACTAACACACTTAAAACTAAGCATCTGCTTTATTTGATAAGGATTTTGGAAGAGAAATTATGAAGTTAGGAGTCTGTATACATACATATATATGTATATATACAAATATATACAAATATACATGTATATATGCAAATATGCAAAGCCAGTAAGAACCTAAAGCAACTGAAACTACATTTATTTGTCAAAACAAATTTCTCTGTAATAATTGAAGGTTAAACACCAAATTTTCCAATACTGCCTGATGCCTGATCAGTCTGAGTACATGGAATGCCATGACATGCTTCAAATTTAAATGCAGTCTGTAAATGTGTTTCTGAGGAGTAAAATGTATAACAGAAATGTACAAAGAATATGGTGAAGGCCTTTCAAATCCTTTTTTTAGCCTTTAATCCATTATTTAGCACTTCATTCTTTTAAAAGAAACCTTCAGAGCTATATCCTCTCTGAAGCACAACCTTGAAACAAAGTGTTTTTAGACATGCACAGAAAGCATTAGTGTGGCTTTCATTGCAAAATGACACCTGTGCACTCGTATGTCCTGATCCCTGAAGTCATACTTCAGAGTATAGACTTATTCATTCAAAAACACTTCATCTGATTTATATCAAAGTCCCTGCTGTTTGCTACACAGACTAAGTAAATGTCCAGCTCAGACAGCAAACATTGTTGTCTTGAAATCTTTCATTCTGGTGTACTATCATGCATTTATCATTATGGTGTTTCATACCCACATGCCCATAAATATTTGGTTTTGGTTGTAAGCAGACCTGAGTCTCATGGAAAAGCTGACCTGCAAGTAAGTAAGAGGTAAAGCTTATCTGTGGCCTTGGAGAAAAGGAGATAAAAATGAAGGGAAAGTTTGAGCAGTGTGAGTAAAACTTTTTTTTAAGTTAAATTAAGTAAATGACCTGTGGTCAGTTATTAACTTCACATGGTTAATGCTGCTATTGGGTCTAGAAAGGTTATCTGCTGCTGCATTTCTTAACATTTTCATAATGTTATCAAGAATTAAAAAGGTAACATCTATCAAACGTTCACTGTGTCTGTGAGTCAGAACAAAGAGAAATGACACAGTTGTGATAGTGTCCAAGCTGTCAATTAGAAGCAAGTCCAAATACCCTGGAGGTATTTGTTTTGGATGATGCATTCTTTGTCATGTAAAAATATAACTTTTCAAAGTACATGTGTTACTGATTAAACTCTAAAGTTGGAAAATCTTATTTCCTTCTAATTATTCCTAAAGCCCTATATAAAAATGGAGAAGGATAATCAGTGGGATGATCCAGATAAAAAAGGGCCTTAACATGAAGAGAAATCAAAGGACCCAATCCTCCAAATCCTTCTATGATTAGTCTTTAATCTGCAGTGAGATTGCTCATGTGAAACAGAATTTACAGGATCAGATCTTAAATTTCCCAGCAGCATTTTCCTAAGAAAAGAGATGAATTAGAAAATCCAGACCTAATGTCCAGTTGTGTCTGGGAATGCCAGAGGAACAGAGGTGGCAGCCATCAAATCTAAAAGACTTGCTAGGATTTTAGTAGGTTTGAATAGGATCAGCTAGCACTAACCCTCAGAGTAGTGAGTGGAAAACTTAGTTATGGCAGTTTAAGTTAGATCCCTGGTAGACCAAGCAAGTGAACCCACACAAGTGGCTATGCTAAAGGCAGCCAAGGAGCTAAGATTCCCAAACATTTCCTCTACACTAAACAGCATAGCTTCATAGTAATTTTAAAAATGGAGCAACTCTTGCTCAAAATATGGTAACAACCATCTCTGCCTTCTTTTTCTGACATCTCCACCAATGATGCACGTAAGCAAGACAAAAGCCTTCTTCTGTAGGCTATCATTACTGTTAGGTCACTTGGAGTGGCTTTGGGTAAGACTCTGCAATCTGAGTTATGTTTGAAAAATTATTCTTATGTGGAGACTATTTTCAGAAGCAGCAGAACAAGAGTTAGAAAATAGAGAGACTTGGAAAAAAATGTGTTTAAACAGCCTCAACTACAGCCAGATCTGTGTTAGGTTCCACTCCAACCATTTTCTTCTGCATTCAGTTCCAGTCCAGCTCTCATCCAGACCTACTTCTGGTCAATAATAAATAACTTGGCAAGAGTAAATAAGTGAATACAAGTGCTAGTTACTGCCTCTAGCAAATTTAAAGACATTGAATCAATATTATGTTTCAATGGGACTCCACAACTTCCAATTCACTCAATATCTCCTAAAATTATCATTTCACTAGTCAGGAATTATTTAAATTATGTGTTGGCTATGGGTTTGCTGTCAGTATGTCTTCTATTAAAACTGTTAAATCCTGCATCAGGAAATGGGACTGGAAGGATAAGAGCTACCTGCTCACATTCCTCTGTGTTGTAGTTACATACAAAGGAGACACCTTTGCACCCGTCTCGTTTGCTTACCCCTGTTACAGGAAGTGAGCAGACAGGCTCACTCTGCTTCTGTGTCAGTGGGATGGGAGGGAAGGAGAAAAGCAGCAGAATACAACGGCACCTCTTATTTTGATCTACAGAGTTGCCTGGGACTCACAGCTGACCCATTTCTCAGGAAGAAGGATCAAGTACTTCTGTTCTATACTTTTTCCCGGACTTGCTAATCTCTTAATGTAAAATAGATCAAAATGATGGATGGCTCACTGCCACCATTCTGCTGTGGAGATCATGTTACTTTGCTTCCTGGTGTCCTGACTGCCCCGTAGAATACAACAGGTCTTACAATAATCCTACTAATCAGATCTGTACACATTACTGTTTCTATTTCCCTTCCTGGTAAGTACTACCAAAATTTCTTCAAAATTTCTTCAAAAAATATTTTGTAGCAGAACACTGAAGTAGTTAAACAGAATTGTTAATTCTTTTTTTTTTTTTTTTTTTTTTTTTTAAATGATGATGCTCTGAAAATATTTAGTATTTAATATGTAAGTTCCCTTTAGAGAGCTGTGACTAGAATTACCAAAGCTTGTCCGGGATGAATGACTAATTCCATGCCAAATTCTGGTTTAGGCTACAACCAATATATAGAAGATGCTTTTTTGATTTCACTGACATCACTCTAGATTTACACTGGCCTAAGATTAGAATCAAACTTTCTTTAAAGATATTGTCTATCAGGATGGCTTTCCAAATTAATTGGCACATTTACATCCTGATTTCATTCGCCACCCTCAGGTCAGTCTATATGTCAGAGGCTTACAAGGTCTGTTGATTCAAAGCTGAATGAGTGCTTTAGGGAAACCAGTTATGAAGGTTTCTCTCATGTCTAATGGTCCAAACTCTTTTGTTTTTGATGCAAAAGGTACAAAAATACGCTAACCTTTTATTCACTTAGACTTCCTCTTCTTCCTTTGAATGATGAGAGATGCTTTCAGAATAAAATAGGCTGTCTCCCTTCACCTGTGAAGCAGTTCATGAAACACTTATATGCACTTACTACTTTTTCAGCTACCAAGGTAAAAAGAGTATTGGCATTCACAGTCAGAAAGTTCTTTCAGCTGAAGAATTGCTAAGCTAGAGGGCATTGCTTAGTGATCTAAACACCTAGGACCAAATTAAGCCTTGCTACAGGAGAAAGAATCTTGGTTGACTTCAGTAGAACTGTGCTCATTTACATCCAAGATGAATTTGTCCCTGTAACCGTATGGAAACACAGGTCCAAATCCTGGTAGGCATCAAGAGGTTAGGAGCAGTTTGTCAGCTTAGCAACAACCATTATGAAATACAGAGAGGAATCACAATTTGCCACATGTTTACTTAAGGTCCAAGTAGTAGCAGCTAGTAAGATATTTCTGATGAATTTTCCCCAAAGCAGTTAGTAATACAGTGATAATAAAGAAGTTTTATCACATTCTTATTTATCTTTCAAAACCATTTGCCCAAGTGGCTGACAGCTTTTCATCAGAGATGCTGCTAGACACATTCCAGTTGGCTACTCCTTGTGCAGTATGTCACTTTAAATCCAGTAATAAATGTGAGTTCTTCCCACTTTTCTGCTCTATTCTGTGTTAAAAGAAGTCCTTCTTTTAGGCCATAGGAAAGCACTTAATGCTGCATTTTCTTTTTTTTCCATTCCTCTTTGACTATATATTTTCATGATTTCCTTAAGAGTAAGTAATCAATACTTTCTCTTAAAGAGCAATAAAGAAATATTAGTATTAACAACATAAGTGCCTTTTTCAGACCTGCTGTATCTCACTTTCACAAAGAAGCTGGAAGTGGAAATCAAGTGCAGCTCCTATTCTCTCTTTTCCTGTTTAGACTTTCAGTGGGAAAGGCTGATTGTTAGCAGTGTGCAAAGACAGTGCTCCAATATTAGAAACCTCCCAACCAGAAAGTTGTATTTTGGACCTCTGCAATAGCAAAATCCCTAAGTGCTGTTAGATGGCAATTACACCTTAAGCAAAAAGATATTGCAGATCATTGATTCCTGCAAATCTCCCCTCCTTTGAAGTAGCAGCACTTGCTTATGAATGAAGATATACACACTTTCACCTTGAAATCACATGAACCTATTTTCTCTGTCTAGTCCTGAAAGCACGTGAACTACATGGTTCAAATTGGGTATATCTCATCTTACAAAAAAAAAAAAGTTTGATTCTTAGCAGTAAGGTAGGATAGCTGTGTGAGTAGTCTCAGTAATGTTGGTCAAGGCTGTGAAAGCAAGAATAAGAAGTTTGCAGGATACAGTTCATGTTTGTCTTGGACCTAAACATTTGCAGCTCCACTCAGGTAAGTCAGATTGAAGTCATGTCACTGGCTCCCACATGAATATTTGCGTGAGTAAGGACAGAAAGGGAGAAAGGCTGCAGAACTGTGCTATTGGAAACTACTCAGTTGATCGGTAGAGAAAAAAAAAATAGTAGAATTAAGCTTTTCTTTGATTTTATGGAACATCGACTTCTGCAAATGTGACCTTAAATTCAAATTGATTTGATCTTAAATGTGGGAGATTTCATCTACCTTCCAGGCAAATATGCTCCATATGTTAAATACCAGTAAATACAGTTAAGTTCTCCACTGTCTATGAATGGAATACAGAACAGCTTTTCTGTAAAGACCAGATTCTCCCTTAGCAGCAGAGGATTTAAAAGGTCAGAAGTAGTAATGATCAGCTGAAAACAGGAGTTTGTCTGAATGCTGTTAGAAGGTTTGCATTTCCAGTAGGTCCTAAAGCCATTGCTTGACTGTCATTCCAGAATAAATCAAACGTATTTTCTTGGTGGTGACAAGTCTTTCTTTACCTTTTGACAATGAACAATTAAACTAGAATATTATTTTTATGCAGCACAACTAGAGAAGTCAGATAATTCCTCACAGTTATCCTGGGAAGACTGCATTTATTCATAAACTCAGTTTAGCATTTAAACACACCACCATTGAGTAGGGCTAGGTAGTAACTCTTTCTTTCAATTAGTTATCCTATAATTGCTCACTGCAATATTTTCTATTTAAGTGTATTGTACTGCTTGCCAGCTAAAGAAGGTTTTTTCAACAATTTTGACTACTTATTTATTATGCAGCTCTCAGATGTTGTTCTGGATGGCCACTATTTTTAGTTCTTGGATTATACATTCTGGGGAAGAAGAGTGATGGTATTCTCTCTCCCAAAGATAGATTGCCCTTGAGTGCCAAAAGCTGGCAAAGGGAAAAAACAAAAACAACAGCAAAGTGCTCATGGCAGAAGGCTTGATGGAAGCTTTAGGGGACTAATTCTGATATGTTTACTTTATTTTCTTTGTAATGGGATGTCAGCTGAACAGAACAAACAGCTCTTCCTGCATCTAGAAGCATAAGCATTTATTGGTCTAGATAAAGCACAGAGAAGAAATATTATTCAGGGTGTACTATAAGTCATCACCATGTCTCTCCAGGTAAACTGCCAAAGTGTTCCTGTTGTACAGTTTTCATTGCACTGCTCTGTGCAACATATATTGGTTGAGGGGATTACTTATGGCTACCAAAACACTGGAGAGTTTAATACTGAATGTATCCTCTTAATCTTACCCTGTAAGATCCTCTTAGGTAAAAATATTTCTAGTGTTAACAGGAAAAGCAGTTCTGTTGAGAAGGATATGTATATGATTTCAGTAGAAGTTTGTACACTCATATGCAGGTGTTCTGAAACCTCTGTAGGCTAGGAGGGGCTCAGGGGGACTTGAAGAGTCAAGGACTGTAATGTCCCATGGCTGATAGATATACACGAGGAATCTGCACTGTCTCTGCTTCCTAACAGCTCCTTCTCCCAAGACAAAAGGAGCTTGCTTTCCTTTCCTCTTCTCAATCCTCAAAATAAAAAAGCCTTATTTTTCACATATTCACTTCATTGGTTTAGGAGAACAGTATGCATGGCAATCACTTTCCCACCTTTTCAGGATATGGACATAAGCAGAGATGGATGGAATTATTTTTCTGGGAAAGTAAAACCTTTTGTTACTGTTTACATGTGTTTCAGAACATTGTCAGAATAAACAGACAATATAGCAGAACAGTGTTACATATCCACATTTCTTTTACGTATTTCAAATAGATTTAAACCATAAGCCTTTCTTAGCAAAGAATTCTTTAGAAAGTAAACCTCCTAATCGTCTTGTATGTTCTGGATCAAATCCACAACTCTCACATTAGGTTTCACTATGACAGCTTCTGTATTGCTTTTCAAAACTGTATTGCTTTTCTCCAGAGGGAGACCAGAATGGCCAATATATCTTATTCCCCAAAAGGAATATTCTGGTGAGCATTGGTGTGACTCAGATGAAATTTCCAGGGAGAAAACCTGCAGGCACTTGTCTGCCTTATGACTTTCAGTATCTAGCTCCGTGAGCCTGCACTCAGGCTATTGGAAGGGACAATAGAGATGTCTGGTGTCAAATCATGGAAGTGCTTTGGAATACAGGGAATTGCTGGAGCCCTGTCAAAGACCGCATGGTTACAGTCAACAGTGGTCAACAAATCCTCCAAACAGCTGTGTAACTCTTGCATTCTGCTGTTTTATGGGATGCAGGAAAACCAAAGTTGCCATTCTGTCATCAGCATCTCATTTATAAACTGGTACCTTTCTCACACTGGCAGCATTTATGCTCTTGTAGAGTTTGTGCCACTACTGATCAAATAATGCAATATCAGATTCCACTCAGGCATAATCATTCATATACATCAGCTAATGCCAATTTAATTGTACAAGCTTATCATCATAAATACTGAGATATTTGTATATAATAATATGTGCTAAGGAACACATCGAATTTCAGTTTGCCATTAATTTCAGTTTGCTATTTATATACAGTATATGGATTTCAACTTTTCCCTTGACGCTGGCATTGTTGAAACAACTGCTTGATCTATTAAATTTTTTGAGTAGCTCTGTAAATTATAAATAGTGCCCAGTTGTTTATTTCAAGTGCTTTCAGTACTCCAAATGTGGTTTAATTGTATTTGAAAACTGCCAAATATCAATGGAGATCAATTCTGTCCCATTGATCTGTTTATGCAGTTAAACATGTAGAATATCAGATGCAGGCTCTAACATATTTAAATACTCCTCTATTGATCAACTGCTGCCATGATCCAGCACAGATGATAGTATAGATGATTAGAGGAAACTGCCTGCTCTGGTTTGCTCACTGATACCTCTTGTCTTTTTAAAGGCTGTATGGAAAGCCTGAGCCACAGCTTGAAATCAGCAGTTGAGTCAGATTAACACACAAGCCTGCCTTACAAAAAGCGCTCAATCCATGGAAAGATTTAGATAACCACAGAAACATGTACTAAAATATGTGGGAAATATGTTAAAATCCTGGATCTTACTGCCCAAATCTAAAATAAGTGATTTAGGGAGCTTAAAAAAATCTCTATCCCTTCACAAAAGCAACTGGTTAAAGATTGCCCAGGGCTGTTTGCCCAGCTAGAGGATAAAGGTATAAACTTTATTCCATAGAAGACGATAGGACTAATCTAAGAAAAATGCAGAAATGAGAGATCTTAAAATGTTACTTAGGTGTTTCAGATTAGTACATGATTCAAGTTGGAGAGCTCTACAGACAAGTTAAAAGTATACACTGCTTCAACCCAAAAGGTCTGTGAATGGATTTTCTAGAACTAAATGGATGCCCCTTTTATTTGTAAGCTATTTTGGATATCCATTAGAAAGCTGACCAAGAAACACTGGCTTCTTGCATTTAGTTCAGGACTGCTCAAACAGAGAGAAAGCATGTGTGAGGAATGATAAAGCGTCTCATTACAGTACTGCACAGATCAGGGCCAGTTATCAGAGGAGAATCACTCTTCTGTTAGAGATGAGGTTTTCAAGTGAGCAATTCTGTGTCAGTAGTTCCCAGTGTTTTGTTCTGCCCAGCTCATGGAGAGCACTGGGGAAAGCACCTCTTGTATCACTCAGATATCCCCTGGTGAGTGAGTGCAGCTAAGTGGCTGAATGGGATGTTGGTTCAGATACTTGGAAAGAAGATGTGGGAGAACAGATCTAGATGCTTAGCTGAGCTTTTATAGGTAAGAAGATACGGAAAATTGATGTATACTTCCAGAAAGTGTCCAGTATTCCATTTGGCAACACAGCAGAGAGAGAGCGGTGCAAGGACGTGCCAGGAAAGTGACGTTCCCGCCCTGAACATAAGACCTCCAAAACAGTCAATATTGCTGTAGATGAATAAGCATAGCTTTTGTGCATTTCAGTAACTCTGACAGCTGAATGCCTTATTTCTTGGGTTTCTTTGAAAATCTCAACTAGAGATGAGAAAAACTAACGTGAAAGCAAAGAACAAATACATATAAACTGCTCTGTGTGTTTTGTGTGAAAGCTTGGAATGTCATCACCTATCATCATTATTATTGTTCTTTGTCAGCTAGCAAAGGAAAGTAAGAAATTGTCCTTGTCCAGTTTTCTTCAGAATCAAACCTTGCTTCAGACCTTAAATAAACAGCCTTCTCTGAGAACAGGGGCATGTGGTATTATCATTACGTTATCAGATATGTACCTTTTTCTGAACTGCACACAAGACTGTTGGAACAAAGTCTGAATATTTTTAAACCTGCATCCCTGTGCTAAATAAGACTAAATCTGTAGTTTAAGATAACCTACATGTATATTACGAGATCAAATTAACTGTTTCTGAAATTATTTGGTATCATACTAGATTAAAAGACCTTTCCAGTGTTAGTGCCAACCAATCTAATTATATTTACTCACAATAAGTTCTGAAGAGAATACTGCATCTGCTTTAGACTCAGGACTCACTTTATAGTTGACCCTCTCTTTGGCAGGACCTGAATGTTTCAGCATTTGCCTCTGAGTATCGTGAATCAAATTGCAGAATTCATACTGCAGCAGTGTAAAGCACTAAGGAAAAAGGAATACATTTCTGCATCAAAGCCAGCAGTTGAAGGACAGTATTACTAGTTTTTGGTAAATAACAGAAGCTGAAAGATGGCTTCTTCAGACAAACAGTTTGCCATAAATTCTTGGCTGCAATTATTTATTCAGCTGTTCTATAAACTTAGCAAATGAATTTTGACAGATATAGCATTGGTATTTTTCACATTAAAAATACAAATTAATGAAAAGATAGAATGTGTTGAGGGTGGGAAACTTCTTTCTTAATTCTTGTGGTAAGTGGGAATGAAGCACTGCAGGTAAAGCTTCACCACTAACAGTGAATTGAGCTAGCACTCATCAATATCTCTAAATTACTAGGAAGAATCTAGCTAATCATTATTTTCTTACACCTTCTGGCAACCTTGTAAAGATTGGTATGAGTTAATATAAATCCCATATAGATCCACAAACTGTCCTTTGACTACCGGAACTTTGTGGGAAACTAATGTAATAACCAACCAACAGGTTACAATACAAAACATTTGTTGAAGGTACCTTGGTATCTGAGTGTGACTGACAACATGATGAATGGTGATTGCTGGGCTAGCTTTGAACAAGCATTCTTATTCCAGCAAAGTCAAACAGACCTTGCAGAGGAAGTTATGGAATTTGCTTTTTGTTAAGGCAACTCAGAGATCAAAATCTATATGCCAAATCTTTAAAACTCTAATCCAGTCTCACGAGTAGGTGACTCTTCTCAATTCTGTCCTTTCAGAGATCAAAATAAAGATTCTCTTTGGAGATCTCATGTAATTGCTGCATGATAGCTAGCTAAAGACAGCTGATACACCTGTGCTCACAACAGCATTGACTGGCAAGAAAGCCCAGGGCAGCGTACAGAGGACAGCATGCCACCCTGTCCTGTCTGCCAGGCAAACTGCAAAATATTCTGTCCAGCACTGACAAAAGGGAAATTTACTGGGTGTACTTGGCAGATTTTTTGCAGAGCCCTTCAAAGCAGGCAGATAGTAGTAAATGTAGACTTTCTATGAGTGAATTTGAATGCCTGTGTTGAATTTCACCACCTATGTTTAAAGATTTATTAGTCAAACTGTCCCTGTGCTCATCGCAGGCTGTATACATCATAGCATTCATTCACAGATACAAACCAGTCTCAAATATAAAGTGGGAAAACTAAGGATAGAATTGGGTAAAATATGCAGGAAGCTATTCTATCCCCCTATGGCCTGAAATTTGCTCAAGGTATTATACAAGTGATTAGCAACTGTCTGTCAACTAAAGGATAAAGCTTGACAATTTAAGGAGGATATGGCTTTTACTGAAGTTGTGGTGGTCAGACGTTAAGTGATTATAAAAAGAATTATGAATTTCTGCCTCTGATTTTGAAGACAGGGAAAACAAATGGCCAGGTTCTACTAGATTTCTTTTGTTACCATATTAGCTGAGACCTGCCTTGTTTCAAGTGTGCAGATAAATAAATCAGTTGTATGTTCTGGCTTGACTGTCAGGATCAAAATCAGACTAATTTTTCTTTAAAATGTCTTTAAGAGATCTAAATGTGTATACAAAAATTTGGAAGCTTTATGAGGCTAAATTATTGATTATGAAAAGGCATAGACTAATACAAATAAAAATTGGTGCATAAAAGATACGTACAGTGGAAAGAGTTAAGTATTCAGTCTGCAGTCCTGTAACTAACATTTAATGATGTAACTGAAATCTTCACATTCCATTTTAAAATAAGACTCAATACAGGATGTATAATTGATATATCGAAGTACATATCTATGTGTGTACGTGTTTGTGTATGTATACATACACAGGACTCAATCTGAAATCATCTGTAATCAATGAGTGCATTTCAGTGGACATACAGCAAATACTATCAATACATATATACAACATTCAATTTAATGACTTTAAAATGCTATTAAATGATTTAATTTAGGTATTTTGCATCCTAACATATATTCCAGAAAACCAATATGAGTCATGAGCACATATCTTTTTGTTTCTTTGGCAGTAGAATATTTTGTATTTGTGCAAAAGACATATTTAAAGAAACTTGATACAGTAAATTACAATCACTTGAGATTTTCCCTTTTATTTTTACATACTCACCAAATATAAACTGTAAGTTAACATGCAAAACTTTCTCATCTGTTATTTATGTAACAATATTAAGAATAAAATCTATCAGTATCTCTACATAATGACTCTAAATCCACTTGAGATATTCTGACTGGCATCTTAAGAAATCATAGTGTGAGTATACCATTAGAGTTTATCTTGCACACAAATACAAAACGTTCTATGTTAGGATATAAAATATCTGCTATCAGACATGCTAAATTATATAATTTGACAGTTTAAAATGCATTAAAAGTTAACGTTGCAAATTTATATTAATATATAAAATCTATTATGTATATAATTTATATAATGTATATAAATATGTGTACATATTTTGTCTATGTTTATGTACAGAATGAGAACTCAAGTTATTTACCTGCATTTGTTCTAGTAAAGAAATACAATAGTCAGTATCTTCTTCAGAAAAACCTCTGTTGGTTTCTTTCCTTGCCTATAACTGGAAGAGCAGAAACCATCACACCCTCAGTGGTAAAGCAGTTCTATCTATTTAGCTATTTTTTTCCTCAGCCCTGTAGAGGCAATGTGCAATGTTCTCCCAGGCTTAAAAGAGAAAGAACTTACTGAGTCCCACGCTGCCGAAGAACAGACAAGACCATAGAAGTGATAACATGTAAGATAAAATAGTAACCCAGCAGCGGGTTGAACCCTTTTGGACCTACATTTTTTTTAATGTCACTCATTACAGACATAAACTAAGTTGGAGGGATCAGATCTGTACCAACAGCAGGAACTAAGCTCTCCAAAATTCAGTATCCCCTGCCTTGGCTTCCTCCCAACCTGCTATGAGATGAAAATGTAATAGGAAACTGTCACAAGAACATGCATTTTCAGCTCCACAATTTAATTAATATGTGTAGAGCACTTTCAAGATGACTCACACAGCATTCCGTATGTTTCTCTTGAATGCAATAAGATCCACTTATAAAAGAGGATCTGAGTTTTATCACTTCCAGAAATGCACAACTACTACACTTAATGTATGCTTCATGTACACGCTTTTGCTACATATATACGTAATAGCAAAATAAGTGGGCCTACATTGGCTGCCTGGCAGAAAGCCAACAGGCAGTGGAAGACCTGAAAGAAAAGTTGAGTGAAAAACGCTTTTGCCTTCCAGCAGAGCAAGGACATATGTGTTCAAGCATTTTCTAGGTGTTCTCATAGGGATCGTGCTATTTCCTACAGGTCACAAACATGGAGTGTCTCCTTAATTTATCATAGATAAGATAGTTCCCATACCTGAGAACTTTTCCCTTGCTATATTTTACTACTACAGATATAGCATCTAAATCTAAATCTAGCCACCTTCTCTGATGGAACAGGCATACCCAATCCTAGAAATACTATGTATACTACAAATGCTATAGTACTAAGATAGTGAAAGAACAGATTTACTTCATGGAACAAAGCAGATTAGTACTTATTTTCACACAGTTAAGCTCAAATAGACCCACGTTGTGAAAGAAGCCTGGTCTTGGATTAGTAGTGCCCACCTTTTTAGCTACAAATTGTAATCATCCTGTTTTCATTATGACTCACTTTCTAAGGACAACTACAGGCACTACAGACTTACTTTCATCATCAGTACTGAATTCATTAGTAGTATTTTATTCAACAGTCATTTCTGGTTGTAGTTGAGATAAGCAAGGCCAAACTGGCCAGTATGCTTGGAGCTGCTGGTCTCATCATAAGCACAGCATTGTGAGAAAAAAAAGAGAACAGGAATGTGTGTGTGCTGGCAAGGAAGCACATGAGGGCAGAGGGAGTGAATCAGCTGCTGGTTTTTGCTCCAGATGCCAAACCAAAGCTTTAACCACTGGCTGTCACTGAGGATTCTATGATAACTTTCACAAGAACAGTTCAATGCATTTCACTCAGTTGTCAGTTCTTTCAAAAACACTCTTGTGCAATGGTGTTTGTGTGGAATAGAAGTTGAATTTCACTGTGGAGATAGCTACATTTCAGTGGTGGGTGAAGTGATCCCAGCAGACTTTGTAAAGCACTTTGGGATTCTTACAGATGAAAGGTGCTTTACAAATGTCAGGTATTGTTATACACCACTTAGGAGAAATGTTCCCATTTATTCCCCTGAATTTACTGTTGAACGTTTTGAGATAATCGCCATTGCTGATAATAACAGTAAGAATAGAACACTGAAAGCTGCAGACTGACTGTGTAGATTTTTCTGTATTCTGCTTGTCTGTAATAGGAGGTTGCATACTGATAAGAAATTTTTGACAGTGCAATTACGGAGAACTAGCAATTTTTCTCATTATGTGGTCAAGGTGCAACTGTCTTATTTACATGGCTGCACCATTTTCAGCCCAGGGTTATTGAAAAGATTCAGCAAAAGGTAAAGTGCTTTCATGATGATATTCAAATCAGGATAGCCCTCTATTTGGGCCATTTGTTTTAGTGTATTATCTCTCTATATTTCTAAGTTCTCTATATCTCTAAGTTCTATTCACCTCATTTTATCAATAGTCTATTCAAATGCAAGACAGATTTCTAGCAATGCTTATCCAAGCACCTGTTAGAATTTCTTGGAGGGATTTCACTGTTTATCTTACCACAGGTACATATAGTTTTACTTTTTTACTTTATTTAGCATAACAGAATTCATAACATAGTCCAATACTGACTATAATAGGAATGTGAAAGGCTGTTTTGCCAGGTAGATTAGTAAGCTGAAGTTGCTTATGTTCTCTTGTATATCACTTACTGCTATGCTTTAGCAAACCAAATGGTCCTTTTAACACTGGAAAACTATCCTATGCCAGCAGTTCTCTCAACTGTATAATACCTGAACATAAAGACTAACATTTCCTCTTCATCATCTGCTTCCCAAGTCTCATATTTCTACCTTCCAGTTGGTTTATCTCACTAACCTCTGGCTCTATCCCTTTCTCATCATCTTCTCCTGAACACTGGGGAGAGAAAGAAGTGTGTATTAACCCACTAGTTGATGTTGACAAACTGGTACCTAGGAGCCCTGTTGGAGGTAGTTTTTGGCTGAGTAAAAGTGGGTGGAAGACAGAATGCCCAATAAGAAATCATGTCATCTAATGTGGGACTCATTTTTTCAATACCTTCCAAAAAATGTATGTGCAAGGGAGTTGAATCTATCTCTAAGGAAGTCATACAAGCCTCCCTCCTGTTTTAAGTATGTTTTAGTACCTTTAGAGAAAATGTAAAAGTGTTAAAATGTGTAGGACTACCTTCTCTCCTAGCTAACAAGGACACTTTCCTGGCTAATCCAAAAAGTCTAGCTCCAGGGGAAAGTGTTAAATGCTTAAGAAAATCTTAAGTGTTGCTGAGGTCCATTTTATTGTTCCATTTCCTTTTCAAGAATTCTGAGAGTGAGCTCAGTGCAGTGGAGAACTTTGCCCACTGCACTTGTGTACAGGATTGTGGCTATGGCTATATGTATCCTACGTAAATTCCCATAAATCCTTTCTTCCTAGAGTACTGACCTATCTTTTACCTTCAGCAGCTCTGGTCAAAATTACCATAAAAGATCAGAGTGCAGCTTGCAGGTCACTGTGACCATAATTTGGCCATGCTAGTATATTTACTCTTGTTAATAGAGTTTAATTCTTCCTATTCTTCTTTATTGCTGCTTTTATCTTGTTCTCTCCCTATGGAAGTTTAACCCCTGAGTGTCCTTGAAGGAAGAAAAAACTCAGAATTCTGGGAACAGTGTGATAGATTTGTCACACACGGAAGGAAGAAAGAAGCACACACAGATCTACAGATTTAGGCACAGAGGAGTAACAGAAGTTGATACGGTTTTGTGGGCTAACCAACAATCTGTGTAAAGGACTTAAATAAAAAGAAGGCACTTTTTAGTAAGAAAACTAAAGAAACCAGTGAAGCAATCAGAGTTAGTCAGATATGTGATTTAAGACGCAAGGAAAGGACTTTCTGAAACCTCTTGCAAAAGGAATTTTAAAGATAAAGATTTCCTAATGTCCAGACTTAGCACAACAAAAACTAAATGCATGAAATGTCTTTCAAATACCAACACTTCAAGTGATACAATATTCTTGAGTGTTTAGTTGAATAAGCAAGTAAGCATAAGAAGACTCATGTTCATGATATGATAGATGGTGGATTCGCCTAACTCTTCCCAGAGATTTCTTTATGGAAACCACCAAAGAACCTCTGTAATTTAATCACCAGCCACTGCAATTGGCTGACTGCCTGTTAATTGCTCAGATGACTCCCAAATTGTCAGACCAACAGTCCATCCAGTGATTCATTGGGCTGTCACTCTATATAATGAAAGCAACAAATATAAGAAGCAGTGGCTAGAATGAATCTTCCCTTGTAATGTCATCCCCAATTTTTTCTCAGGATCCAATCCATTAAAATTGTTCAACCTCTTTAAAAGTTAAAAATCTCATTGTTGCTTGTCTCACACTCCTAAAGAGCAGTTTTAAGTTATACTCCAAGGTGATTCTGCAAAAAAGTCACCAAGGAAATACACGCTTTGATGGATAAGCCTAAAAAGTTTGGGCAGGGATTTATCAACGTTTTATTGAGTAATTTTTGTTTTATATTTTACTGACAATATGCAGTGACCACCCATCCACCCTTTCAAAACAGCAAGGTTGTGCCTTGTCACTATTTCTATTCTGCAAAGTACAGATACACAACTTTTTTTTGCAGTCAGTGTTTAAAAAGTATTTCCTAACACAAGGAACTAACATCCTCACACTTTTTTTCTTTTTTTGTGATAATTTTTCCTCTGTGCCCTATCAGTGAATACTTCCAGTCACATTTGTAACAACTGCTTTTACTTCCCAGGGCCTAAGGATGATCCCACAAAGCCTCCCTGAGGTTTCAGCCGATGCTGCAAAGAGACGGAGGCTGTAAAGACAAATTTGATTCCGGGTCTCTGCTTTGTGGCTTCTCTTTCAAAACCTCTCTGTACTTCTTAGGCAAAGCAAATGTCAGAGCGCAGACAATTCTGTACAATTAGAGATATTTGTACCTCAAAATGTACTCTTTCAGGATATTCTTGATATTTTTATGAGGTACTACAATTAGCAGAGCCTACAGCACAAAATCCTACATTGTGCATTCCACTACCTTTCTCTGCATTTCCCATGAACAAGAATGCTCTGACAATACCACCTGCTAGCTGCTTCTCACTCTGCAGGGAAACCTATATATCTTGGCAACTCTTAACATTTTTGGATCTTCAGAAACATTGCATGTCCTAAACCTAACACAGTAAAAAAAAATAGTGGCAATTTAATTTACAGAAAGAAAATGTCATAATGGACAAAGAACAAACTGTGACATCTATATTCGCAGGCAGATAAAATACCTGGCCTTTTAAAAATTGACTTCATGATGTTACAGGCTTGTTTAAGAGTACATGTAACTAACCTGATATCCATCTTAAAAATAATCTTACTTTCAGTTCATTTATGACAATAACATTCTTAAGCATGGAGATATGGAATAAGCTCACTGGTGTGAATTTCAAGGCTTGAGTGCTGCTGCCATCTACATGGCAGGAAGACTATAAACCGAAACAAACAACAATACGTTTGCTGCATTTTACTTGGCACACTGTTTGCCAGCGTGGCTATAGAAAATCAAGTTATGAAACTGGACAGAATATTTGATTGCCTTAAGTTTCGGTGTGGGAAATTTGTAGTGACTTAAGAGTTCTCCAGATCCATATTAGTAAGAAGTTTACAAATTATTTATATAAAATCTGAGAATAAATAGGAAAAATACAATTATTTTACTAGTTCTGCATACTGTTAATATTTTTCTGCTGAGTATTAAGCTTCCAAATGCTAAAAATAAATACAAAAATAATTCTCTCAGTTGCTGTAAAAATGGAGGGAGTGATGTACTTAATTAAACGACATATATTACTTGAGTGATGGTACTTTTCCTGGCTATCTTACTGAGTATATTGCCAGAGGAAGAAAAATAGCTTTTAGCCCCACATTGTGAGACACTTAACGGGAAATCAGGCTGCAAAGCTCTGGTCTTTAGCTAAAGTTTCTAGAACTACATAAAAAGATAAGTGCAATTAAATTAGTACTGTGTAACAATTTCATCATGTATACAGTCCACCCTAAAAGAAAACAGCAGGTATTTAGATATCCTAACGTTTAATATTGTTTAAGAACTTGTGCTGCTTTACTTTGGCAGGTATATTTGTACTTACTGATCATACTGTAGCCAGGACTCCCATATTCATCAGAAGGTGGAGAAGGCAGTGTTTACACGAGGTACCTTTGTCCTGCAGCACAGCTCCTGGTCACCCTTTAGACTATCCAGCAGCTGCCATTCGAGAGATAAACTTCCCATGGTCCTCGATTAGACAATTCTGAGTTATTATTTTTTTTACTTTGGTTGCATCCATAGATCCATCTCAACCCATCTCAAATAATACTGTTGAAGGATCTGTAATAATAATTACTTGGGGATCAGTGGACTCAAATCATAAATCAATGGAGTCTGTAGTAATACTACCAAGAACTCTGCCAAGCACTTCATACTGGCTTTTCCATGAGTGAGGAAAAAGGTAAAGATCAATCCTCTAAATTCCTCTGCATGCTTATATCATACAAGAATGGCCTGTAAAAATCAACAGAAATATCTGAAACAGGAGGAGCAGGACTTTTTCCTCATAGAACTAACATCTATTAGCTGTTCAGTGTTGGCACAGGGACTTTGAGATTTATGCTCTAGCTCATTCCCCTAACTTGCTTTCAGAAAACATACTCTTTCAAAAGGAGTAAAAATCTGAAGTGATGCTCTTCGTTACACCCTTTCCCATTTTGTTTCCAGAATTTTCAACACCTTTAGCTCAGTCAGATATGCAAAATCATTTCCATTTATAGATTCCTGGTGCCTTCTGGAGCTTGTGGCTCTGTTACACAGTGGTCTTATTGAAGAGTTTCACTCTCTTCTCTCTGAATCTCATATAACTATTTCAAGTTCTACGCCAATGTACTTTAAGGGCATTTTCCACTGTATTGGGGAAGAGCCTTGTTTAATAAAATACAAAAAAAAAAATACAACTCAGGAATGGAAGTACATGATATTTCAAAATGCAATGGCTTGTATTTAGAGCTATATATGAATGGTTCAGTATTTAGGGATGTTTTCAGGCAGAAATCTCCATCAGTGATCATTTAACAAGTATGAATCATTTGGAAAACTCAAAATCCATCAGATTAAAGAGATGTCAGTGACTTTAGGCTTGGGCTTATAATAAAGAATCAGCGGATTCTTATTTTTTTAATATAACAAATTATAAGCATAACTATAGATATAGCATATATAGCTTATATATAAATATAACTAAACGATTTGAAAGCCAAATGTCTATTTTCAAGAAACCCCCTTTCATAAAGCATACTAAAGCTCCAATTTTGTGCTGAGATAATATTGGTGTAACTGTGGCTTGCCACCATCTTACATGATACCTCACCCATCCTCCTGGCCTGAGCTGCTTGTTACTCCTCTGTTCCATGCACTGAGACTGGTGTTCGTGTTGACACAGCCTAGTCATATGAGTGCAAACATAAGTGAGGAGACATAAAAACATAGGCTGAAGTAGGGAGAAGCTGCTCTGTTTAGTGGTAGGATGTCCTAATGTTGCTTAAAACACTACGAATTGATCATTTGAACTTAAAAGACCCTATGACTTCCGGAGGAAGCAAAAAGTAAAGCCTTGCTCCCCAAGCAGTGTAGGCTTTCATTAAACTTTTATCCCATACCTAAAATTTGGATGGGTATTCTAAAATATTATTATGTGACTTCTTTTGGTAGGAGTCTTCCAACGTAACACAACAGAGAGATACATTCATAATTACCTTGCAACTTTGTTGTAAAATCAATCTCCATAACAGTGAACAGAATGGTACATCAGAGTGCACTAGAACATAAATATTTCTTCAGTTATTACGGCTCATGAGAAACAATTGCAGGGGGTTAGTATGTATTTTTCTACAGAGATCTAAAAATCATCACTTTGATACACAAAGATTTTTCGAAGCAAGAGTTCATCCTGAGCACATACTGTATAGCTCTTGCTTGAAAGGCATCCAGAGCACACTGGAAATAGGTTCATTTTACTGGGACATAAACGTACCTAATAGGAAAAATTCTTGTCTTCCTGTGGTGGCTTAACAACCAATAGGCAGCTCAGCACCGCCACACCTCTCTCACTCCCCCTCCTTAGAAACACAGGGGGAGAAAATACAATGAAAGGAAAGAAAAGCTTGTGGGTTGAGATAAGGAGCAGTTTAATGAAAAGGGGAAAAAAAAACGCAAAGGTCATGTGGAAGCAAAAGGAGAAAAATTATTCATCCAGTTCTTGGAAAGCAAGGCCTAAGTACACTCAAAAAGGCCAACGCTTTCACAGAGTTCCCCCTTTCACCTTCTTTCAGCCAGATTTTATTGCTGAGCATTACATCATACAGTACGGAATATCCTTCGGTGAGTTTAGTTCAGCTGTCCTGGCTCTTTTTCTCCCCACCTTCAGCCCATCCCCAGCCTGCTGGCCTTTGGGGCAGCAGACCTGGAGATACAAGTCCAGAGCACAGCTAACTCCATCCTAACCAGACACAGTACACGTACCTCGCTGATACCGCAATTGTAATTAGCGCAAAGCACACATAAGCACGTAGCGAACACCAATCGTCATCGCACAACCCGTTCCAAGGGCTGTCTGTATTGGCAGTCTGCTGATGTGCACTGCTTTAATGAATTAAAGACAAGCAATCAAATATTGTGCTGCACAAATGTAATTGCTGCCACAGCAATACTGGGTGTTATGGACAAAGCCAGTTCCTTGAGCTGTGACACCTTTTTGAACACAGTTATTTTTAAGAATACCTCGTAGAAATGGCTTTAGGAGATTTGCTGCTCTTGTACTAAGAACATGCAAGTCAGTAAATACTGATAAAGCAATAAAGTTGGTAGTGAAGGGAGATGGATGTTTCAGTGCCAGTGGAAGATTACTTAAGCAAAATAGAGATGACTGCTGATGAGGGTGTGTGGTGAAGAAGATAGCAAGGTTCAAGCTTTTGGTACATTTGGTTTACTGTCTGCAGATTTTTTGTAGTAAGTTCCTGTAATCATACTTTATTTTCACTTTCTTGATATTTTGATCTTTGATTTTAGCATAACGTTTGAGATGGGGGTATATGTCAGCTGAAGGCTTGTACTGCTCTTGGCTGTGTAGAACTTGCATTATGCAAGTATAAATATGTCAGTGAAATTACTACAGACATCCAGCATGATAAATGAAAGACTGAAGCCATACCACTCCATGTCTAGATTGTTTAGTCACCATAATTCAAATATAAGCCTGTATAAACAAAAGGCATGGTTTATCTATGAAATTGACCCCTAAGAATAAGGAAAGTTTATGGTGTGATTTTTGGGTGGTCCTGTATGGATCCAGGAGTTGGATTCAATGATCCTTACGAATCCCTTCTATCTCAGGGCATTCTGTTATTCTATGAAAGCTCCTCCTGAAACATACCAAATATGTAAAACACATTGACTTTTCTATAAAAGATGTCATTTTATGCATGGTATACATAATTCCAAAGAAAGAAAATTAAATATCTTTATCTGCCCTGGGCTTCAACCTATTTTAATTGCTGTATTTTCAGCGGAATGAAATTCAAATACTATTTCTTATGATGTTGCAGTCAAATTCAAGCCACAGTAATAACAGCAACCTGGTTTGGTCACACCTACAGCCACGACATTTCCCCACAAAGAGGACAAGGATTCATTGCCAGAGGATCTTGTTGCACTAAAGAAATCCAATTTTCTAGATAAGGCAGATTATGGCTAACATAACAGGAAGCATAATATCAGGCTATGATTTCCACCATCATACAAATCCAAACAATGCCATCTTCAAGTCTCTTTGACTTCATTAGCCTTCCTACTATTGATAATACAGAAAGCAAATGTGCTGCTCAGAGAAGCAGACCAGCAGAAATCCCTCAGAACTCTACATGATATATGAGTCTCATGAACCGCAAATATTTTCCAAACACAATCTTTTTTTTTAAAGGACAAAGATGTGTATCTTCTTTTCCCCATGAGCACAAACAGCAATTCAACAAAGTGCATCAGTTGAGAACTCAGATTGGCTTCCCCCATTTTCATATCAGAGCACCTTTATTCAGATTATACTGCTGGCAGTATAAAAGGAAAGTTCAGATGCTAGACATGACCAGCCTTAAAATCAATTTCCCATGCAGACCTGTGAGCACAAAGTTGTTTATATTTTATTGTTTCTAAATATTTCAGTGCATTTTCATTTAAATAATAATAAAAAAAAATTTCTATTTTTTCAAATTAGCCAAATACTTTCTATTAGTGTCAAAATGCTATTGGCAATAAAAGTGAGAAGAAAGGAGAGAAAAAAATAAGTTTGATTATTTAAATTAGTTGCATTCAAAAGAATATTCAAACTGAAGCAAGTTTACAGTCAATCAGTACTTGGAATCACTGCTGTAGCCAATGAAAAACATCTAAAATAAGGACTCAGTATTTTCTATGTTAGAAATATCAAATTAAATTGAATAACTGTAAATCTATTAGTGAGAGAAGTGTGAATTGAATTCAGTAAATCAGCAGAGAGCAGCTGACATTATGGAAGACACTTCTTCTGAAAATGAAGGTATAAAATAATAACCACAGTAAGCCACCCCATGTCCATTCCACCTTTATCTTATGCCTTGGCTGCTCTTGTGCATCTTCGTATTCTTTCAGCTAAGTGGGGTCTTCTAACACACCTTACAGGAGCACACCTTAGATATCCAGGGATGTGCCTTCATGTCATCTGGAAAAGAAACAAACATATTTTGTTAAAAAAAAGAAAAAAGTTATTTGAAAATCTTTTTGTAGATTTAGAATCTATATTTTTGTGATGAAATTAAGACTCAGCATCAGCACAGTGGTGTTAAAAAACCAAAAAATCGACATCCAGAAGATTTCTATTCTTTTCACATCGTAATTGCAATTTACATGAGGAAATATGGAATCCAAAGTAGCTTAAGAGAATGCATAGCCTTCCTCAGAGTTTTTCTGTGAAACAGTCCTCCTCTCGTCTTCACCTTTTCGTTTTGAATGAAACACTTTCTAATAGAAACACAAAAAATAATTTCTGTTTATATCTAACAGAGGATTTGCATTTCCTATGGAAAAAGCATTTTCAAATTATATATATATATATTTCAATAGAAACAATCCAGTGTTAGCTGTAAACAGTAGTAGTAAGAAGCTTTATTAATAAGGCATTAATAGCTAAATTTGTAAGGAGTAATCTCAGTCATCAGTTTTTAGCTTCATGACTTTCTCCCATTTAATTCATATATATTTATGTATTTACAACCTGAATTTAAAGTATTACTTAAATTAGAAGCACTGCTTATATACATTCAGCACTCTTTATGAGTACATGAAACACACTGTTCTTTCCCAGCCTAATGGCTATCTTCTCAGGTTGTCCTATTGTCTGTCATCTATCTGCCTATCTATGTCTTAGACATAAAGAGAGACACATTTTCCTGTTGTCAACTATATAATCTTCTGGTTTTACAGTTTCAAATACAAGGTCAAACCAAACCAAACAAACAAATACTAGCAATGCTGAATGATGATGGGACACAGCAACACATTCAATACAGTGAAATTCTTATGGGCCTAATTTCTGCAATTATCTCCAGACACTAGCATTTCATACTCAGCTAATTAGTATCTGATCTTGTTATATCTCCACATTTTCATTTCTATTTCCTGCAGTTCAGCCTCTAAAAGATTGTACTTTAGGAGCAGTCAAAGATCTCTCCCATCTCTGTGTCAAGGTCTACCTAGGACATGCAACTATGGCAGACTGTGAAAACTGTATTTTCACTGTTATCTGTCATATGATCAGAATCACATTCTGTCCTGAAAGAAGAAGGAAAAAAATTAATATCTACAATGTTATTGCAGTGAAGATATCACAGAGAGCAATCACGAGCTGCAGAAGGGACCAGCTGACTCAGCCAAACTTCCTGCCTACTGAAGGCCATACATACATTCTTACTGTTTACACGATTTTCATCCAAAAGATAGAAAAAAATTTAATTCCAATCTACAGCTTTCAGTTGTTGCTTTGTTTTGCTTGATCAAGCTGAATTTTCCTCCATTACCAAAGAAAGCAACAACCTATTGCTTGATCTACTGCAATATCTCTGTTGGGGGAAAAAAGAGGTAAGGGGCATCTGTGCCTATATTGTTCCTTCTGACTTCCACTCAAATCTGTTTTTTTAATCTCATGAGTGCTATGCTTGCAGAAGCTTCTTTAATGGGACTGCAGCACATATGAAAACTAAAACATCTGCAATTGTGTAAACTCCTGCTATGTTCCTCTCAGATTCAGACTGACAAAATTCAGAGCACTTTCAATACCCTTAACTCTTAAGCAATGCCCTACGAATAGGATTATCTGCCTTCTAGGGTTGTGAATTTTCCATCACTGTTTACATAAGAATATTTGGGTGAATAGCTCAGACATAGAACTCAGACATCTAAGTTTGATCAGCTTCAGATTCTTTCTCGGTTTCTGTAAGAGCAGAAAAAATGACTGCTGAAATGGAAAACAATGCTATGAATATTTATTTCTACTGAAGAACCATTCTAAGGTGCAGTGAATTCTTTGCAGCAGTTTAATGTGATTAAAAGTTCTACAAAATTCTGTTGCAATTCCTATTTGATTATTATGTTCAAGGCCAGAGCAGAGTTTGAAAAGCCAAGGCTTTGCATATCAAACAGAAGTAGTCCTCAGCATGTAGGGAAAATGGCAGTGATAAACCTACTATTAGGCATTTGAGAGAGAAGCCCAGTATCTCCTCTGTGTGAGGGCTAAATAGACGTGAGCCACTATCACAGATAATGGCAGCTTGTAGGCACATGAAGGGAGAAACTAAAATCTATTTCACTTAGACAAGAAACTGCAGTCTGACATTTACCTGTGTCCATCACACATGAAAAGTGTTTGCTGTGAATTATCCAAGAGAAAAGTGCAGGTTGAGGGGTTTCATTTCCTACCTAAGCGTAGCTTGGATCACACACTGAATACAAGAAATCACAGGTAAATCTCAGATTGGGGTCTTGGTTAGTCAGATGGATTCCTGCCATCTGAGTACAGGCCTTTTTTTCCATGACTGCTGGAGGCCCATCTCTGGAGCAGTAAGAACATGTACAGGAATATAAAGAGTGTGAAAGTAAAATAAGCAGAGTACTCTTTATGTGATTTAGAAAATTTAGATCACTTTGAAAATAACTTTCACTCTTATGTCAAGGTTAGAGGCTGCACTTTTCACCGGTAGAAAGCACAGTAAACAGATATGTCTACTAATGGCTATGTACTCCAGCCTCACTGATGCTGGTAGGAGATGCAACAAGGAACCGTGTCTAGAAATATTTGGAGTTCCTTTCTGGTATGCTGTTATACTTTCATCTTTTCCTCATCAGAAGAGATAATAAAGTGAAGATATTTCTTAACATCACTTTTGCACATATAATAACATATTCTAAATGCAACAGAGTCTGCAAAACAAACATAATGACAGCTCTTTAGTTAAAGTTTATAAATGATTGTCAGTTGTCCTGACACTGAATATGAGAGAGAGCTAAATTCACAGGTTTCACCAAATCAAATGCCGACCTTCCAGGCACTCTTAAATTCCGAGATCCATTTCAAAGTCAAAACACCTGAGAAACACTAGAGAAAATCTTACCCAACTGAATGCCATATTATTGTTTCAATGTTTGCTACTAAAAGTAAGTAGTAAGTTTTAAGTGAATGTAGTCTGTTATTAAATCTCTTCTTTCAAACAAGCACTTCGGTCAGAAGTGTCTTAATTTCTTATCACAGAATTTCATCCGCACAAGGAGCAATAAATAATTCATGTTCCTGGCTCTTTGTTGTGTGTCCCTGAACTGCACAGAGCTGGAAGGCTGACAGCTGTGTCAGGACAAGCACCAAAGATCTGACATGACAAGTGACTAACAAGTTTCTTTCAGTCTATAGTGAAAGAAGACAATGGCATAAAGTGCAAAAACGAAATCCTGAAACAAAATGAAACTGTTTCTTTCTCTTTACCTAAGTGTTTGCTATGAGCTTATTTCCGACCCATAACCTCTGGTCATTTTATAGTACTGCCCAACCCCCTTTACTCCTCACATTCGCCTGGCCATTTACGCCTGTCCACGGATCAATATGAGCAATTCTTGGAGAAATACGATGTCTCCATGACAACCAAGCCACAAATTCTCAGTGGAAAGCAGTGAGACCAGTAGTGAAATCTCCTGAGGTTTTCAGACCTATAAGACAAGATGTCTTAAAATGCAGGAATGGACAGAAACAAAAGCCAGAGTAATTCATTGTTTATTACCAGTTTAATGATGTCAGATGGACCGCACGGAACTCAGTTTTTAAGTTTAGATGCTTTATCAACATGTATTTTTGCTAGCCAACATTCACCTCCTGATAGTTTTTTATCCTTTCCATTACTTCACATAGACATGCAGAATGTAGAATTGGTATTCAAGTTCCCATCCAAATGTGTGCACTTTGCTACGCATAATAATTTAAATCAAGGTTCAAATTAATGTTATCTTTAATGTACATTAATTCTCACCTCAACACTTTCACATCACATTGCTGAAATTCTTTTTCACCTTAGAACAGACCTTGGAACAGATCTTGGGCAACACACACTTTCACACAGGATCATTGTAGAAACCATTGTACAGATGGTTTCTGAAGGATGCACCATGCACCAGAAACAGCTTGAGGTGGTCATGGCAAAGAAATTACATGGCTCTCCTTCCCAAGTAGATTACATATTTCTTTCTAAATCTCATACTGCCTTCTGCTGTACAGCAGTGAGTTCAAGCCAACATGGCTTTAAAATGAATACAAATTTACAATTCATTGGTTTCAATTATTCTAACGTATACTTGTGTTCATTTCTGTGGAAAAGATGAAAAAGGAATGTAGTTCAAATCAGGTATATGACGGCAGTTGAACTCCCAAGGAATCTTGGAGGAGTGGAGTGTGCTGAAATATAATCCCCCAGACAGGGGTCCTTTCTGGGTTCTGAGATGACTTAGGGGACCTGACATGGATTTCAGACTGCACCCTTTGACTGAAAATTAAATCTCAGCAGTGTTCCTTGGGGAAGGATCAGGGGACTGTTGGCAGCTGCCCCCTGTCAGCACAGGCTGCAAGATTTGGAAATCTCTTAACTAAGCTGACAGGCCACAGAGACGATGAATCAAAAATATGATACACGGATCAGCACACAAAGATGCAAGAGGGTACACAGAAACCAGATAAAGCAGGGGAGGAAAATACTGAGTGAAGAAAGATGTTTAACTCTTTCGTTAATGAGTACTATGTGCAGGTTTCATATATGGTGTATGTGGATTAAGCCCATAGACTGTAAGATTTTAATATTTAGTTGCATAGAATGTTTTAATCAGCTGTGATTGGATGTACTTCATACTTGTTTCCCCTTGGGTTTCATTTAATGAATTTCTTAGATATTCCATAACTAGGAAGATAATGATAGTACATGAAGATAAATCTTTTAGACACCAAAAATAATGCACTTTATGGATGTTCTTGTATTTAACTGAATCAATGTTAAGAGTCATTAAAATGAAATAATGGTTGTGAACTGATTTAGAGAAAAGAATCAAGCTATTTAAAACTACCAATTTGCTTTCCTCCAGAGATACAGTATTTGAATGTCCACTGCTAAGTTTAACTGCAGCATATACAGTGCTTCTAGTTTTTCATAACCTCATTCTACCTTCAAAGGGTCAGACATCGCATATATATTAAACAAGAAGTGTAGTCCAAAACTAATTATAATGAACTAGTTGTGTCAGCTTTCTTTTTGGTCATAAAGACCTTATCCTTTCTAAGACCTGAATTCTTGATGAAAGAGGAAAGGATAACACTGTGACCCCTAGAGGTGACCGTTAATTTGACACTGCAGCTGCTAAAAAGGAAACAGCATTACAGTGTGCCTTTTTTACCGACCCAAAAGCTGTGCCAGATTTATCACATGATACTTGGTAACTGCCTTGAAATGGTTCTCACCTGGAGTCTCAGATTCTTCTAAGACACATCTGTCAGGTGCACCCTCTGCATCTTGGAAGTTTGCCGAGTTTGAGCTCTTGTCATGCTTCAGCACACTAACTGGAGCAATAAAGAATAAAAACAGAGAGGGAGAGACGTAATTTATATTTAGAAACAAAAACTTCCTGATATTCTGCAGACCATTCAATGTTGAAGATGTATTTTATAAATACAAGTGATAGACTGAAATAAAACCCAAAATCAAAATACTTATAGGCAGCCATAACACTGTTGAAAAGTCTATAGACAAGAATTCATCTGGGGAGAAGTTTGAGGCACTGGCTCAATCCTAAAATAAGAATTTAATTTCATAACCATAAAAAAAAAAGTGCTATCCTGTTTCATGAAAGAACGCAGTATACAATATCAAAGACTAGTTAGCTGGTTTAGTAATGGCTGGAGACAATCAGTAGGAAGAAAAAAATATGTTAAGATGAAAATATGTTGAATATAACAAGCTAGAACGTGCAATAAAATCAGTTGTAACTCAACATGCAGTAGGATACAGGTGAAAATGCAGTTTAGAGATGGTCAAATTTGATTCCTTTCAAATTGCTAAAAATTTAGCAAATTAATTGCTAAAAATATTTTCATTTTTGACTAGGGAAATATTTTCATGGAAATAATTGTCAATATGCAACCTGTAGCCTTCTTAGCTTTCAAACAAATTCCACATAGGTTTTCCTGAAAAGCTTAGGGGTATTTCTCTTGACAGTGTTCATTTCTTTCTCTTCTGCTTTTATGAACCCAGAGCTACATTACAGAAAAGCAGACAAAGGACTAAATCTCAAATATTCAGTGCCCTTAAAACTCTCATTTCTTGAGGAAACAGTGGTGACTGGCATTAATAAAGACATTTTTTCTAATATCTTTAAAAGTAAGCAAAGTCCTAGACTTCAAGCTAGACCGTGTGGATGAGGATCACAATGGCTACAATTGCAGTTTTGTCCTGTATTCAAAACAAGAAATGTCTTCCCTTTTTGCATGTGATGGATTTTTTTTATCAGATGAATATTTGCTGAACAATTAATTTCAGAACCCATTTAAATTTTCCAAAAATTTGAGTGAATTAAAAAAGCCTCAGTGTACTATTCAGATAGGAAGATGTCAAAATACACATATTCCACTTTGTTATTTTGTACATTCCTTTGGTTTGCAGCTATTGACCCCAGGTCATCAAAACTTCCCATAATTCTCAACTCTGACATTTACCCAGAATCCATGTGAATCAATCATGCTTCAGCATGACTGAGGAGGCAGATCCTTGAAAATGCAACATTACGACATAATAAAATAATAAAATCTATGACACTGTACATTTCATCTGGAAAAAAAAAAAGCAAATTAAAAAAAGTTAAAAAGTAGATTTTGCTAAGAATAGCTGCCAGAGATGGTAAGTACACAGCATACAAACTGCCTAGGAATAGCAGGAACACAGGTTACATTTCTAACATTACAAGAAATGACAGTGGACTTGGATCAGTGGTCAACCTCTCCACATAAGGAAGAATATTAGTTCATAACTCTGCCATGGAAGTGTTGACAATACAACCTGCGTAAGGAAAACCGACACTGAAGAATAACTTACAATAAATATGTTCTTTTCCATGAAAAACTATGATGTGCAGGAAAAAAAAGTCTTCAAAGATTTTTGTGTTTTCCTCTGATTTTTACAACATCTAAACAATTTTCCATACCATCTGAAGGCTGGCATTCCCACTTCAAAAAGAAAAACTGGAAACCACGAGTTTGCATATTATATTTAGACATTTGTTTTGTTCCCAATTTATTACAAGACTTTTTCTAAAACAGTTCATTCTATCAAGTACTCAGCTCTGTTTGCTGAGTGATAGATTGAGCCATTACAGCAGCATGAATTTATAAGACAGAACTCTTCTGAAGCAGAGCAATAGGAAAATTTCCAACAGAGAACTTTGTGGTAAAAGGGCGAAAACAAAGCATACAGCAGCACCTCTAGAGAGAAGGAAAAATCACAAAATCACCTCTAAAAAACTAACACTAAAAATTCAGAATCAGCCTTTTGAAATGGAAACCTCCCAGCTTCAGGATCAACTGTGAATAATGTTTTCATTCAGTAAGTGACTCTGAGTTTCTCTCGGGTCTACTTATAAGAAGCAACATAATTTGAGCTTAGTTAAGATAAGGGGATTCCAGTGGAAGAACAACAACAACAACAAAAAACTGGCTTGGTGTTTAATTTAATATGTAATGTGGTGCTGAAGCAAAATATACACCTCTGAAACAGATCTTTGATGGGGACAGACCAAACAGTATAAACTCATTATCATATATAACACATTTTTGATTCAGTTCAGCTCATTCTGTTAACTAAAAGAATTGAAATGCTTAAAGCAGGGCTACTGGGTGCACAGTTTTCTAGGCATCCCCACAACCAGACATTAAATCACATCTCTCAGCTGAGATACATGCGGAACATGCACCAAGATTGACACAAAATGTGTCTAAAAGTTTAGCAGAGTAAAGGCTTTGGCTCAGGCCTGGGCCAAACACGCAAAAGTGACATAATAGAGGGGTCTGTTAAAATACTGATGTAGGGTTGTGGAAAGAGCTTTCAGTTAAACACGACTTGGAAGTATAAGGAGCAGATAGCTGTAAATCAGAAAGTAGTGGGAAGGCTTGGAAGAGATAACGAAGAGATCTGATTTAGTTATTTATTCTAATGCCAGAAGAAACACCAGATAGGCTGAGAACTGGTAATGATGAGATGACAGCTGACATAGATGACATCAGAAGGACACTATGAAGTGATGGGAGATACCAGAGAAGATGGAGTTATAGAAGCCCAAGAAGGACAGAAGTGAGATGAGAAAAAGGGATCAGGAGCAGAGCTGATATAACCTGATGTGATGGAAAACAATGATGAAACTTTCACTGATGGCAGGTAGGAAAGGAGTTACAGGAAGAGTTTAAAAGGAAGCAGAAAACAGAGATGGAAAGGGCTTTTGCAGAGACAGAAAAGCAAACCTCAATTAGCTATAGCTAAAGTAGAAAGGGCTGCTGGAGAATGGTGGTCATCAGGTGAAAATGAGGCTGGCAAGAGGATCTTTCAGAAAATCAGGCTAGGGCCACTTGTGCAAGTGAGGGAATGTATCTTAAACTTGTCACTTACCCCAGTGTATGCATATCTCCCTACATAAAACTCAGGCAGATACACTTCACAGTACCCTAGTTTATGATGTTACATAACAGTGCAGTGAGAAAGAAAGGGATTTAGGCAGATGCCTCCAGGTCTTTTTTTTTTTTTTTTTTAAGCATCAAGTTACATGCTCAATTTGAAGAGGAAAGTACCTTAAAAATATCATAGAAGATGGAAGAACAAAGGGAATTGAGAAGTTAAAAATAAGAAAAGAACAGTGTGGCCCAAATAAAGTATGAAAGTTTAAAAAAGCATTATATAATTTTTGAAAAAAATATTTTAAAAATTCCATTAAATAGATATCTACTTTACTGTGTTATAGAATTTTATGCTCAAATGTCAGTAGTGGAAAGATAGTTCTGAATTTCTCATGCCCAGGACATTGGTGGAATTTCAGAACTAATGGAACCATTGACAGTACAATCTTTACTCGTTCTGAGGATACCCTGTCCTATACTGGGTTTAAATGAATCCTAACATTACTTTTGATTCCATTTGAAAGATATTTTGTGTAGCTCAAGTGATGTAAATATCTAGAGTGTAAATAAGCCCCAAATCTGCAAGTCAGAGAAAAAAGTAATGCATCAGCCATTTCTGATAAAATGACCCCAATTATTTTTTAGCTCAGTAACATGTAATTTAAGTTGCTACATAGATAATAGAAATTACTCTCGTTAAGTAAAGTAAAAGGAGAAATTTCATGGAGTCAAATGACATCAAACAGCATGTTAAAATGAGGTATATCTTCCTTGTACGGAATCAGTCCTGAGAACTGCAGTAATTTTTTCCTGATACATATTAATAAGCTCTTAAGAATTGTTTACTGAACTTGATTGTCTTATCTTCTAGCACTAAAAAGAAAAAGACAGGCAAAATAGGTGTAAAATTTAGAATAGCAAATGAATGCTATCACAGTACTCAATGAAACATTCATGTAAACAGTTTCCAAGTATTTCAAATGCAAAAAAGAAACCGAAACAAATTATTTCCATAAAAATATAATGGACTCATCCGTGATAAGTCTATGAAAGAATGGTCTTTATGTGAGAGTGCTGCAAAATGATAAGCTCTTCTTTGTGAATTTGTACCAATCACGGCAACAGCCAATCACTACCTTATTTCTTCATGTTATGTTTGAAGCCCTGAAAGCCTTGTTCCACTCAGAAATGAATTATCACATACCAAACTCCAAGAAACCTGTTCTTTATACCAACTTGCATAGGGCAGCTAAATTGCAGAACACAGGTGAATCAACAAATAAACATTTCTTTCTAATAAGATGCTTTGTGTATTCATCAGAGGGATTAATAATTTGAAGAGAAATTATTTAAAAATATATATAAAAATATTAAAAACAAAAAACAAACTGTTGATAAGTATTCATTTCCAAAGGGCTTTAAACCAACTCTGCTGCAATGCTGCAATGGCAGTTCCAGGATGCCCTAGGCCTACAGTTACCATATTACACCCAAGGAGCTGGGCTGACAGCTGGGAAATGCTTAGGGTACCATTTTAAAAAGGACGTTTCTTAGTAAAACTTCATCAGAAATGTCTCCAAAACTTCAAACTGAAACTCAGGTTCCAAAACTAGTCTTCTTTTATTATTTGTTTTGTTTAATATTTCTGTTCCACAAATTTTTCCCACTCTTCCCTTAAACGTCTAGAATTTTTGCACCCTACATCCTGACTTGCTTTAACATGGGAGGCTCTATGTTATACACATAGGGAAGCATCCCCTTTTGTCTGTTCAGATAAGTTCCTGATAGCTTCATGTCAACCCCCCAGCTCTGGTATGAGAAAAGGTGCACCAGCGCTGCGCATCTCTGTGACATCTGTGATTAACAGTCCTTTGTTGCAACAGCTAAGGATTAGTGGGCTACATTGTTTTTTTCCCCGTGTATTTTGATGCTAACCTAAAAGGAAATAATTATTTCACTAATACAAAAAATGCAAAAGGTACTCATGTGAAATAGTATGGTGAAATAGCAGGTGAAATAGTAGCAGTACTTACTACAATCAGCTAGAAGCAAGAAAATAATGAATCAACTCCAGACTGCAAGGAGCACCTTCCCTTACAGTGGGATGAGAGCAGTGCAATGGAGCAGTGTAGCAGCAGCCTGGGGCTTTCGCCTAGGTGTTACCAATGCTGAATAGAGCACACGGATGACCTCACAGCTTTTGCAGGTGATACTCCTGTTCACAGAGCCTGCTATGGGGTTTGCCTTTGTTGCCACAGTGTGAACACTGTTGAATCATTCTCAGTTGGTATCCAGATCGTTTTCTGAAAAACTGTTGCCTTGCTCTTACCTCCCATCCTGTCTGTATGCAAACTAACCAAGTCCACCTAGAAACCTTGCTTTCCAAATTGAATTCAACTTTTGTGTTTTTTTCCCAAATCATTTCTCAGGCCATATAACTACTAATTCACTCGAGGGATGAAGGACATCCGTTGTTGGTCCTTTCATAGTCTTTAGTCCCATTCAAAATAAACAAACAAGAAATAAAGAAAGCATTCTACTGACGTATTTAGTCAACACCTAATTGCTGATGGCATGTCATTTTCTGATGTTTGAATGCCACACTCTCTAAGTCTCCATTATATTTAAATTTTAAAAATAGAGATTAGGAAAGTAACCCTGCAAAATGTGTAATTCTAAAGTGACTGTAGCATCACACGAGAGCTGGAACAGTTTCTGAAATAACCCAGCATGGAGCTAGTCACATTGGAAGCTAAAGTAATTTAAATCCTTGCATTAAATGCAGTAACAGGTCCAATCACTGACGTGTATCACATGCACAGCTCATTCTGCAAAAATATGAACCACGCACCCAGAGGAGCAGGAGCCAACTGCTGCACTCTGTGTGCAAATGAAGTTCATTGCACTCCCTTCTTGAATTGCAACCAAATAACTTATCTCCTAGAAAAAGTCTAAAATCTGTTTAAGATTTTTCTAGATTTTAAATTAAAACACACAAACAAAACAAAAACACACTAGAAACTCTATTTTCCATCCCTCTCTATAACTATGAGGACAGAATTACCCCAGACAGGAAAACGAAAATTTTCAGTGATTTTTTCCCCAATATCCCTTGCAGTTTTATTCACCCGGAGGGACTTCCCTTCTTCTCGCAACTAAAATATGGCACTGTGTAACAAATTACATTCTCAAAGGACATCCGTTTTTGTTTCATTAGTGCAATGAAACATTCATTCAATTTTAAAGCAGTTGTCTCCATCTTAGTTATGATTTACACCAGAATGTGCCCATGTATTCTATGTACTGTATATAATAAAATACCCAACTAGTTAAATTTGTCTCAGTGGGTTCTGCTACAAGAAATAAAATTATTTCCCATAAAATCCCACAAAGCGTTTATTGCAAAGCTCAGAGCATATGCTTCTGTAAAACTTAGGAGGATTATGAAAAGGAAAATGTAACCTCGAGCCATCCTTAACTCTTCTACCATTACATAATGCTTTTTCTTCTCCATATCCTCTCTAGCCAGAAAGCCCACATGTCTTTTTGACAAAACATGATGTAGGACTGAGTCGTTTAATCAGTTGATTATCATTATTAGCCTCTTTTTTTTTTAATTATTAAATATATTTTTTTCTTATAGGAATTAGGAAAGAAGGCCTCACTGCAGTTCTGGTAGTTACTAAATAAATATCATCCCCTATCCTGTCTGTACTTCTAAAAAATATGAAGCATATTAGAACAATGGTATTGGATAGCCCATACTGTAGATATAACTGCCTATCAGTACATCAATGTCTTCTCCAAAAACAACAAACAAATTGGGAAATCCATACCTCATATTTTTAAAATTACATTATTGCTAGTTTTTTTCATGAAGATAGATTTTTTTGGTATTCAACTGTAAAATGTTTTTAATTCTTTTACACACAAGAATTCTAGTTGTTGATTTCTTCAATTTTCTTTGAAAAACCAAAACGAAACAACAATGTGCAGCACTTTATGACACTCACATATCCCTCTGCATAATGTGGATCTTATCACTTGCATATCCTTTCTGTCTCTTGATCAAAGCTTTCCAAAAGGCTTAATCCACAGGGAAAAAAATATACAGAGAATCTTTATTAACCTCTTCTGTCCAGATTATTGTTATTATTTTGCATTATGGCCTTGAAGATGCATTACTGATAGGGAGGTAAAGCCAACTCAGCACAGCATGAAACTCCTGAATGGCTGCTGTATGAAAGTGGAAGTACTTATTTCCAGGACATTTCTGTGATGCTCCCTACTGTTAAAATGTTATCTGACTTTAAAAGATTTTCAGTTCAATTGTAAGCAGTAAGTAAACTCAGGCAGTACAGTACTGTATACTGAAGAGTTTCACAAACTGGTCAAACAGGCATTATTCCAAGAAACTAATGTTGTATAGGACTGCTTCCTGGTGGCTGAGACCTCTGATTGGCAAAAGACAGCAGACTTTTCAGTCAGCAAGCTAGTTACCCATGGATGTGGCTTGAGGCTGACACACAGATTGACTGGTTCACACTAATTTACTTCACACAGATTCCATTTATCTCCTAGAAGATCCCCTGGCAGCAGCTTATAATGGCATATCCTAGGATGCCTGCCTGCATGAGTTTTTAAAGCGGCAGAGCTTGATGAATCTAAGTCCAGAAAACAGTTCACAGATTGAGGACTAGGTGCAATCAAAAAACATCAAGTAGCACAGCTGGGACTTGCTAGCTTGCTTGACTGGTTTGAGCAGCTGAGCATTAACTACGCTTGCTTTCCTGCTGGCAGCCCTGTGTCACTAGGACAAATAGGAGCACTACCTGACAAAGAAAAAGGGGGGGGGGGGAAAGAAAAAGAAAAAAAGAAAAAGAAAAAAAAGAAAAAATAATAAAAGAAAAAAGCAAAAAGAAAAAAAAAGAAAAAAAAATCAAAAGGAAGAAGGAAGAGGATTATGGCATTACACAGAACACTATTAACAAAAGCAGGGAAAACTCATTAGAACATTTAATCTTTATGCAACTTGAGGATTATCAAGCTAAATAACAATCTAGGAAGCAAATTTTGAGGCCAGGAATCTATAAAATTTCTTTTGGCCATGCTAAAAGTTGGTAAGAAAAAAAAGACCTGAAAAAATCTAAAGCTGTTGCCATTTATTTCCTATTGAAAATAAAATTACATTCAAGCTGGTAACACACGTACTGTGAATAACAGTTACCAGTACGCTGCGTTTTACAGTATAACAGTGAGATATGGGTCGATGTAATTCCTCACCTCCACAGAGAACAACAGACTTCAATAGGAGCAGGCTTATATTTTTAAAAAGACTAAAAACATAAGCTTACACTGTAGCTCTCCAAACTCAGGTAGACAGAGGGTATTTTTTAAAGTCCCTGTCAGAAAGGAAACAAAATTAATATTATTGGACAGCAACATTTCACAGCAAATGTACTGTGAGAGATACAAAGCACATTTAGTACTTAGGAGGTTAAAGACTCAGCTGTAGTGCTAGTTGATGAAAAAGTAGGATTAAGGCTTTAGTTTGAGTCTTGACATGATCATGTTGTCTGCCTGCTGTCTTAAGCTTTGAAAAACAGCTGGGATCATCTTCTTCTAAGCTCCAACTCAAAGATGTTTAAGCAGTTCCCAATCCAATTAAACAGAGGTAAATATAAGGAAGGGCCCTACTGAGCCCAATCATCTTATTTCTTTAATGAAAAACGGCACAATTGTAGGTTACACAACTCCTTAATCTCACTTTAAACCTAACAGACTGCTGCCTTAAAGTGCACATGGCAGGCCCAGTTAACCCAAGCATTCTGTATTGGTGTGCTTAATTTTGGTCATTATCCGTTATTATGTTACTTGTAATCCTAAAAGCCTATGATTGTGTCCAGATATTTGGCAAGGATTGTACCTGGATATGTAGGGATTCCTCTTCTAAAGAGTAATGGATTAATTGGATACTTCTGTATGAGTAGTAGTTGGTTTTGTAGTGAAACTGCTATGCAATTTTTAATTTGTGAACACCACTTGCTTTCTCTTCTGTCCTTTAAACAAGTTGTCTTTTTGAACATTAGCCACGGTGCTGTAGGAACCTATATTCTCACCACGAACATGATGGCACTACAAAAATAACACTGCTGTTCATAGTGGACTGTTTACTAAAATCCTTGTCATAAAAATAGAAGAAAGATACAGAAATCCTGCTTTTCATATGGAATTTCATGTTCAATTGAGAAGTAGCTATTTCACACACACAGCCATGTTACAGTATTATCACCTAAGGGCTTGGTGCATTAGGCCACTTATTTTCCATCCAGTCTAAAAAATTTTGAGGTATGCATATGTAGTCATGCAATGCAGTGTAGGAAATATTTGCCAAGGTATTTTTTCAGTGATTAGACTTAATACTATAAAAGCAAAAATCCACATATGTAATCGTTCTGCATTATCCTACAAATACACAGCGGGACATTCCCCAAGAATGTAAAATCAAAATCTTAAGAGGGACTACTTCACACACTGGCTCCTCATCTCTGTAGAAGCAAGAAGAAAATGTAAATGAGCAGGAGTGGACATTTTGCAGTAGCTGTTACATTATGCATGATTCCTGGCTGCACAAGATTTAATTAATGATTTTCAGTTACATTCTTAAATTTTGCAGTGAACTGGTGTTTAGGGCAGAAACTAGCATCTGACACATTTGTATCATTTTGTGCTTGTTCCCAAACAAAAACTGCTCCAATTAACCGTCCCTTTTCTCGTATTGTTGGAAACCTGTTTTGCATAAGAGGACAATGATTCTGGCCTCTGTTACAGAAGCATGACTCTAAATTAATTCAAATAGAGTTACACTTGTGATGCAATTGAGAACAAAATCTGGACATTGCTGATCTGTAAATTAATTATATTAATAATGAATTTTCACCATCACTATCAGCAACAAGAGACATAAATTTGGAAAACAGACCCTTTCACTTCAAGCTCTAGAAAAATGAGAGGACAGGCAAGTAACGCTGAAAGAGTGGGTAAAAGAGAACCTCTCTCTAATACTGCATCCTAACACCATTCGCACGTGTTTGACTTCATACTTCAACCATCAGCAACAATATCTGTAAGTGGAAATAAAGGCCTGGATCCTCTGTTTTGAGATGGGTAATAAATAGGTAAAAAAGACACTATGGACACTGGCAAGGACAAAGGCATCTAAGAAGGTGACTTCCAGTATCACTGTGGTTCAGAGGCTGTGTGAAACCACACGTGAAGAACTGAAAAGCACTGTTCTAAAAACGCAGATGATCTTTCTGTTGATACGTGAAACACGGTACAAGACTATGCTCTTACTGCAGTTAAGTTTCACAGGGAGATGAAGAGCTGACGAGTTACACGAGTACCAGCTCTTCCTAGCTCTTTTTTTTTTCTCCAAGTATTCAGTCTCTCCAGTTTTTGAGCCCTTATTATTCTTCAGGAATGCTGTTCTTCTGTTTTCATTTTTTCTTTTCTTTCTTACGTGCGTTTGTGTGTTTGCTTGGACTTTCAGAAAAGAAACACGCTGTAGCCAGAGGCTGGCCATAAAATGGTGAAAGTTAGTGAAGTTACATGACGTTCATGGTAACTTCTTCTCTTATCATGTCAGCCAAGTCAGTGTTTAGAGTCTGATTTTTTGTTCATATCTGATAATTAGTTTCTTGTTAATTCTGAAATCAAAGGTTTTCCTTAGGGTCTATACAGTGAGAATTTCTCTCTCTTGAACTTAAAATCAACATTAAAAAAAAAAGAAGCAGTTCTCATAGACAATGTTAAATCAAATTGGCTCCATTGTGGAAACGTGCTCAGTAAAGAAACTATCTTTGTCTTTTCAATAAAACAAATATATCATTTCATGCAACCTCTGATTTTCTGATTCTAAAAGTGGCTGTTTTGTTGCTCAAGTGATTTTCAGCTCCTGCATTAACACCAGCAGGGGTCTGTATATAAAACTCAAAATACTGGAAATATATTTAGGTTTTCTGAAACCTAATTCTTCCATAGTGATGCTTATTTATGCACATTCCTGTGTTTTAAAGGTAAGCATATACTGACTATTTGGAAATGATCCAGCTATCAACAAGAAATTCCATGTGGAAGTGCCCTACCTGTTCCAAACTGTAAATCCTGTTACTCTTCTCTCTTTTACTGGTTAATTTGTTTCTGCTCCTATATGCTTTCAGCCCATCTACAGAGTCAGAGGTGAATCTAGGGACAGTCACATATATCCCTCTACATATTGAAGGATAAAAACAAATTTAGTATTTCAGGAAACAAAACTGCCTGTTCAGGGGAGCTCTAAAGGTTGCACACCAGCTTGTAAGATGAGTGAAGTGGAAAAGCCAAAAGGGCTCTTGCACAAAAAAAAGGTACAAATGTGCAGCAGGACCTTGATTGCAGTTTTCAAAGACACAGTGCAACGACTGTAGCATTACTAACAGAGAACAGATAGTTCTCATAAAGTGTATCACAAAATGCACACTCCCTGCCCGGGGTACTGAGTTCACACCTATGTTATCTAGACGCACTTTAACAAGAGCCCCATGGAACCGCTTTTGTTTAATTACAACCTGAATTTGGCCAAGCAAGTAGTGCTTTTTATGTACCCAAATTCTGGGTACGTAAAAAAGAGAAGAACAGATACAGTGCGTAAAACAACTTTCCATAATTATGTTCAGAAGAGCTTGCCATCACCAGAATATAACTGGCCCTCTAGATTCCTTCTAATCCTTTCCTAGATATAGTGAAATCCAGACCCAAATCTGAAAGAAAGCTTCAGTTTTCTTAGTCCAAAAATTTGAGAATACACAGCAGTAGCACAGCTGTATGCCTAGTTTCAATGATGATTAGTTAAATGCAAGAGCCCACTGAGGCTCTTGGACATTTCAGTCTTTGCACAACAGAATTCACGGGTAAATGACAAACGCAGGTGAACTTCCAGCTACAGACTGCTCCCAAGGCCTGATGCTTTTTACAGAAGAGAAATGCCTTGCTCTGCCAAGAGAGCTCCACTTTACATTTCTACATTTTCAGACCCCATCTCTCTCGTCTCTCTCAGCCCCTTCCTTGTAAGAGAAACTCAAAAACTGAAACATCCTTGGTCTTTGCAGCACTGCTCAGCAACCACCAAAAAACATTGGTGCATTATCGACACTGTTTTTTCCCCTAAAGGCAAAACATAGCATTATACCAGACACTATGAAAAAAATCAACACTGTCCCAGCTGGAAACAGTACATAGACGTAGGATAAAGAACAATTTAAAGGAATTCTATCAATGTGGAGAGTTAAATTCAAATGTACACATTTGGGTTCACAGTGGTATTACCATATTATATTATTATCAAACACTTTATCTCTGTTTATCTGACACTTTTAGTTCCAACCACCACTTCAGGTTTTACTTCAAGGGAATCGCTCCATTATTCAGAGCTAAAGAAAGGTGCAAAGGGGTTTTTGGGAAACAATCACTTGTTTTGTCTTAGTCCATGAGGAAAGCTATTGAGTGCAAATGAATAGGGGTTACTTTCCTCATCTCATTTTTTTTATTCTTACAATGACATCTAAAAAGCAGATGTTATTTTATGGCTTCACTGGGACTATGAACTCTACTGGATGTTTATACATGCTATTTCCTTTAATTTTCAGTATTTAAGAAGTCCAGCTTCACTTAATGCTTTATGTAAAGATCCATCTATCCATTTTCTTACTATTTTTGTTAGTTTACTTTTTGTTTGATTGTGTTTTTTTGTATTAATTCCTGCCTGTTCTAGCCAAATCAGCAAAGCTCTTTATACGTAAATCATGTTTCTTTAAAAGATGACGTAACAGTATCTTATGGAAACACCAGCAATAGCTCATGTTAGCTATTCACAGAAACCGATCGTGACTGGAAAGATTACTAATGATGTGTTTAAGATGAGTTTTGAATTGGGAATTGTTCCACTATGGTAAACACTGCCCAGCTATCTTGCTATCCTTAAATGAAATAATTCACACTGCAGTTCCAACTAATTTACCCTCTGTCATCTCTTTACGGGAAACAGATGTATAATACTAAACACAGCTCGTTGAAGATCCAAAAAGCCCACAATGAGAGAACACATTTTTTTCTTTAAAAGCAGGTGCATGCATGAAAAATATGTCTATGACAAAGATTAGACAAGAAAAAAAAAGCAATATGTACAGTTCACCTAAAGATTTACACAATATGTAATTATAGGAACAATGATGGATCCCCAGGAAGGCATGAAAATTTGTGAGCAGATAACCATTTGCTAAAATATGAAATAAAACCTTTTCATTAACCTACTTTTATGTCTTCTATATATTTTTCTTTTCATTTAATCCTATGAAATTTGCTCTCGACCTCTCTTGCAGATACACATCCCACAAAGTATATTTCATGGACATGCAACATTTGTAATATAGACAAAAGAATGACAAATGCCTTTTTTCACGTTGTAAAGTACACCAGTATATGTGCTAGGATGTTTCACAAGTGAAGGCATTTCTCAGACTCTGTGACACAGTGTGAATATTCATTGCAGCACGGCTGTACACAGCATGATAAAAGTGGTAGTAGAACCCGGATTTAACTCACAGGCGATAGTACTTGGTGACTTCTCTAAAAGATTCAGAAAGAAAACTAACATTAATAGTTTGTTTATACTAGAAACAGCTTACCTGTTTGGGAGTGTGGTACACAGCTATACAGCTAAAGCAAATGAAAATGATACACAGAAAAAATACTTGCAAGATACAGATATTACTGATGAATGAGTGAAATGCTGTACTTCAAAATGTCCTGCACGGGACCAAGTAACAGCCTAGAAAGTTAGCCTGCATTTCAGTATCACGCATTAGCTTTACTTAATTTTCAGTGAACAAACAAACCAACAAACCACATCAAGAGAGCTGTAACAGATACAAAACTGCTTTTAAAGGTAAATAATTTGATCAAAAGGACTATTACGTCATGTTATAATTCTTTCCAGAACAACAAATCTCCTAGCTTCCCATTCTTACTAGAAAACCCCTTGTTCCAACCAGCTGTAATGTATGCTTTGAATTCATACTTGTATGTAGTCGTTTTTCTTTACTGCAAGAGAGCAGCTCATAATTTCATTGAATACTGATTTATGATAGAGCTGCACCTACAAAGACAATTGACTGCAAGATATTTAGAAGACAAAAACTCTTCACAACAATGTAGGTCTCTCTCTGAATACAGAGGTTCAGGTATTCTACGTATTCTTAACCCAGTGTTGAAAGTACTTCTCTTACCCCTATCCTCTAAACTGGGTTGGCCACATTTCAGGTATGTATCAATTATGATACTTCAAGAATATGTAGTTTACAGCAATTTTTAACTAACTTTAGATTTACTACAGTATTACTAGAGGAAATTCATTTCTATGAAAGCTGTATATTCACAGTACATTGTCAAAGTATTATATATTACATTAATACTTCACTGTGCTTATAAACGTTAATATAGGTTATTTGTTTATTACTATGTCAAGGTTATTTATCATATGCAGTGTCAGAAAACACACGCTGACATCTCATATCGTCTGCTTCAAGGGCAAGAACCAATGTGACCTTTGACACCTTCTTTTAAAAAGGATGAAATCATTCCACAGGAATAATGCTATACTGCACAGCTCCCTTTAGGAATCAATCTGACATATATGGTTTCCAATTTTCCATACTGTAGCATGGCTTGTTAAGCTAATTTTGGCTAATTTTCTCCTCCAAGTTTAGACCAGTAAAACTTCAAAATATTTTTTCTTATTTGGATATTATTTATTATTATATTATTATATTATTCCTACCTATTCACTACAAAATGAAAATTTTGAATAATTGGTTCTTCATTTATTTAACTAGAGACAATCTTAGTTCTGCTTGAGCAGGGAAATCATGCCTACCAGTGATTTTCTGCATCTGTACTGCATCTGTAATCAGGAGATATTTTAAAACTATTTGGGGCTGTCACTGTTTTTCCTTCCAAAGTCTACTAAAATCTCCAGGAAATCCCTCTTCATTTTTATTCGTGTTTCTTGCTTTACAGTTCTCTTAGTACTCCCGTTGTCAGTGGATAAACATATGTGCAACCGAAATTGGAGGTACAGTTTCTACTGAAGAATACAGTGAATATGTATATTGAAATAAAAAACGCTGGAAAGTAATCTAAAAGAATGGCAGTGATAAAAATGAGAGATTATCTGTGAGCAACAGAGCTCTGCTTTCAGCTGTTTCAGTACCACCATAGTGGAAACCAGATGCACAATTTGAAGGACGAATTTAGATGCAAAGCTACATGTGTTATGACAAGGTATACACATGCTCTTGAAGCATACGTGCATTTGTACAGGTAACTAAATGAACTTCATCAGTCTCAAAGTGAGTACATTTTAGGAGAGAGAGGGATGAGATTCACATGAATTGGTAATTATATTATCTGCACATGATACTGATTTCACTATAAAATTCAACCAAGGAGAATGCAGCATACTTTGACCTAGCTGATAAAAGGTCAGAAAGCAATTTTGAATAATAAATGAGACCTGCTGACCTCATGACCCGAGTCTGGCAGGGTCAGCAGCAGTCCTCTCACCAGATGCTGATGGCAGATATACAGACGCAGACAGCTCAACTAATGAGCTTCCTGCATAAGGGTTTCATATCCAGTGACATTTAAGTGCTACGCAGTATATAAAATAAACTTCCAGATAATCTACACCATAAAAAATTAAAGTGATACTTACAGAGAGGTGTAATACAACATTGTAATCCCCGCTACAGCAATTATTTTACTGCTTCATCTAGATTGCCTTTAGCCACAAAGTATAATACCTTACTGACATTTCCTATGAGGTCTATTCTCTTCATATGTATACAATTCCCATTTGGTGGATGTACTTAGAAGAGGCATAAGTTTGATAGTACCTCCTGTAATATGAGTCAGCAAAAATCTGTTATAAGATATATTCAGTTTTATTCCATTTAAATTTTTTATTTAGGGGGTAAAAGAGAGGCCTAAAGTATGTAAGGCCAACAATGATTTTCTCCTGACCACTTCGTAAACCGTGCCAGTCAGAAAGAGTTACAAAGCAGATGACTCACGAAGAAGACAGAACACAATACTAGAATTAAATATCCATCATTAGTTTCCACTCTACAAAAGGCCTAGGATCACTACCCCATTCGGGTCTGAGCTGCACAGATTGCTATTTCCTTAGTCAGCTATGCTCCAGCTACTTGCATGAATTTGCAGCAATACTTCTACATCTTTGTGTTTGTCCTCCATTAATTAGCAGCTTCACATTAAGCTTCTAAATACCATTCTGGAAGATGTTGAGATCTGATCAGCAAGGAAAAATAACTGCTTGGTTATCCCGATATCTAAGTATTTGTCTGTGGATAAAATACAGGAGCTATAAAATCCTTAGGACTTATGTCTTAAAAGTTGCTGTAAATTACTTTTCAAAAGAATGCTCCTTAGATACAGAAGTCTAGAGTCTACATTAAAATTCTACAGAAAAGTAACTGTGGTCTGTTCAGTTCTGCATTACTGTGCATAAGTAGTGTTTAACTTACATAGTGGCTGGTATTTAAGAACTTAGAACCTTTCGACACTGAACAGAGATGGAGAAAAACTGCAGCCTCATTTAATAGGAGAAAGGGAGGCATTATATATCATGAAGATTTTCCTCCAATCATTTTAAGATTTCCTCCAACCTTTCAGTTTAGCTGGACGTCTACATGCTCTTGGCATGCTCTTTATATTTGTCAAAACATTTGAAATTCCATATACTTCTGTGACTTTTAAAAATATTTATATTCTCTTTAAATCAACCAGCTTTTAAAATTACATTTATAAAGAAACCTTATAATTTTTCTTGCCTTTCTTTAAGCTCTATTTTAGCCATATATTTTCAGAGACAGAGTCAACGGAAAGGAACGTGACCTCCCCAAAAGGCCATACAATCAATGTATGTAATAACTTTGTAATATTTGCAGAGTTATTTACATTCTTCTTATACTCCCACAGTCTATCAGCTCATCTGAGTGCCGCTGTGCAACTTTTGACTGAAATGCAACACCTGACATTTATAGATGAAATTTACCTCCACAGTGGTGAGTGGCATACCACTAGGGAGAGAGAATCTGCATCCATCTGATCCAGGGGCTGCCAGGAGCCATTTAGATCTTTTTAATCAGTGCTGATTAAGGCAAGTCAGATGACTATCCTCAAATTTATCACTGCCTTTAAAGACCTTGTAGCAGCCAATAGCTAGGGTATCCAGCACAAGGGATTGTCTTGACCACATGTCCTCCCTTTGCACTTGTAAAGACTTTGCAAGGAGAATTAAACACTGTCTCTACATAATCTATCCCAATTTTTCACTGAACCATGTGTGTGTGTCCAGAATGCAATTCTTGGACTTGAGTATCGTGTGCAGATACCAATTAAACTCATTGTTAGTGAACTCAGCTTTTAAATCTTACTGCATTCATTTAGGGAACCAGTAACACTAATCAGCTCCTGTACTTCCAGCCTGTATGCAATTGAAATAAAATTTGATTATAAATATATTAGATTATAAAAGTTGCTTTAAAAAATCTCCTTGTAGCTTTGCTTCATGTATTTAAGGCAGCAGCAGACTACATAAGGAAAAAAAATATCTTACTGCATCCAGGGCATCAGGAAAAGTATTTAGGTTTCCTTGATTGCTTTTCTGCCACAAAATAACATGTGTATTCCAGAGACTCTGCTAGACTTCCTTAAAAATATTACCTTCACTCTGGTTTACAACTGACATGAGTTCTATAGTGGACAACCACTGTCAAACCAACTTTAACTACTTCCATGCTGTTTTCTCATCCTATTGACAAGTGCCTTGGTATTCCAACATCATACCTCTCTTAAAAAAAAAAAAATAATAATAATCCTGGGATCTTTGGGAAATATCATAAAAGGACAAACAAACAAAAATCCCTCTATCCAGACTGCTCTGTTTAATAGTCATGGAAGCACAAGTCATTCTGAAAGCCAATGAAGAGTTGTTTGCAAAAAATTCATACTTGATGAGTCCCTAGAGGCTATATGCACCAGCAGAAGCTTCTGCCCAACAAAGTGAATATTCCATTACATACATCACATAGGTTTATGCTGTTTACTGGTAAAACAACGGGAGGCAGAACAGTGCAGTCTGGAATTAGATTCACAGCCCTGAGATGCATTTCTTAAACCATATCTGAAAATATTTTTTTTCAAGAGAGAGGAGGAGCTCCATAGATCTGGCTAATGGTATCACCTGTAAGCAGAAATTCCATTTTGCTTTGCACAGCAGCTTTCTCTCACATATGCTATTTGAGAGCCAGGAGCCAAAAATGCACCCTACAGAGTGGATCTCTGGGACTTCACTATGGGAAGTAGAAGTCAAAAAGGTTACTGTATTCAACTGGTAACTCAATGATAGCAAATAGGCAAATATTTCTCATAGAAAATCATCCCATGCAGGTCCTTCACAGTGAATTTGTTAACCAAATCTCCTAGCTGTGCCCTAATGTACCCCCTGGCCTTGTGCAATTGTGACAACAACTAACTCAAGGTAAGCTGCAATTTTCCTTCCTTTGCCCTCCTTTTCATGCAGCACAATGCCAACCCACAAAGAATTTTATTTTTGGTACTGCACATCTATGTCACAGAAAATGAGAATTGTCTCTATATCTGTATTGTTTACTTCACAAACCCAAAGGATGCATTTTTACTGTTATTTCTGAACTCTAAATGAGGAAAATGTAAATTAGTACTGTCCACTAAAAATCAACATGCTTTCCAGACTGTACAATATTTATTCTTCTTAACCTGAAATAACGTATTCCCAAGAGCAATTAACATGCCTTATCTTCTTCCTTTTTCTACTAAAACTGCTACAGAGAAAATAAGAAAATTAATGTTTCATTTGTGCATGTTTGATCTAATCTTGATCCAAATTGTAGTCTTAGTTGCTAATCTTGAGCACAATTACGCTTGAGAGGACCTACATTTGTATGCTCCAGAACAGATTTTGCATTCTGTGGCTTTAAAATTCTATTACAATGTATTTTCACAAACCATTTTTTCCATGAGAAGATTATGAATTGCCTTGATGCTGACCGCGTATTGCAGTTTCGTAATTTGCATAAACTGGTTATTATTTAAGTAGAACTTTAACTTTTTTATAGCAATTAAACATATTGCAATCTAGTTTTATTTCACAGTTTATCTTCGTTCCCAGCAACACATTTTATATGGTTTCTGTTAGTCAAAAAGCAAAATACTTTCTCAGTTTGGGCTTGTTTGTTTGTTTGTTTTTAAGATTTTAAGGCCAAAAGATGAAATGCTAAAAATGCGTGAGCTACAAAAATACTTGTAAAGTTTGAATCTATATATGAAAACTCTTCTGCTTCCCCCTATTTTATGCAATTGTCCTCATATCCATTCTTTAACCTTTACCAACTTTGAAGTCCATTTTATATTGTATCAGAAGTGCAGCTCATTTGCAGACAGCTGCAACGTGAGTTTTCTTACCCTGCCCTGCCATTGACCTACAACCTGATTAGAAAGAACCACCTTCTTTCAGACTGAGAAGTTATTCATTTGCCATAATAGCTCTATTTTGGGCCTTCTCAGCAAAAACACGCAATTGTGCCCAAACAGCACAAGGTTTTGTGATATCAGCCCTATTTTATATATGGTGACAAAAACACAAGGATATTTCACTAATGACTAGCTCACAATCAGAAAAAAGAAAATTCATAATTAAAAATAGACTTGAAACATAATTTGTAAAAAAACAAGTGTTAGAAATTGATATTTCACATTCATAAGAATTTGTTTTCATTTTATTCTTTACATTATGGACCTTATTCATTGAATCAAATCTAGTTTTCTAGTAGTCAATTATACGAAAGTCAACTTTCAAGTGTCACCATTCCTTGAGAATAAATGAAAACATGAGATAATCAGAGACTATTGGATAGCAGAAACAAAATGTTTCTGATGAAAACAATTAGTCACAAGCATTACAAGTTGAAATTCAGTTCAGTGTTAAAGAGACAGTTTAGAAGCACATGGTACATTTATCACAGCTCCACAGACAAGTTATTGAGCTGTCTGTGAAAAACAGAGCCAAACAGGAAAGCTTTCAGCAGAAAGCAGTGGTTGAGGTCCTTGATTGATAGAGTTAGATGATGCAAAGCTGTCTGATGGCCTTTCTGCAAAATAAAGTGAAGGAACTCAAGGTCTTTCATGACGATCTCTGACCACAGATGAACAGCTACTTTATTACAGCACAGATTGAGGTTGCACCTTAGTCCATATTCTGCCACTTTTGGATGCACACGGGTAACTTTTACCAACAATCCACTGTGTTTAACACGTCTGCCATCTTTAAATGGTTTTAAAAGGGACAGTAGGTTGCAGTAGTTAAAAGCTTTGCCTCCTGTCTGTGACTGAAAATAATACAATCATTTTTATCACAGGCTTCTTACTGCAGAGAAAGGGCTGATTGTTCAGGAACAAGTGTCTCATTTAAAAGTAGTAGAAAAAACACCACTGTGCATAAAAGGCAGTAACAACCTGCTGTGCTTTTCTAAAATATAATCTCTCTCTACCCAATATTTTTCAAGTGTGGTTCTGTTTTATACTGACATGACGCTACTGATAGATCTCATAGACTCACTATATAGTCACCAAAAATTACATTACAGTTGCTTTTAGCAAAAATGATACGTTCATCTCTATGCTTGAGTTATATGGAGAAAATATCCTCAAAGCAAAAGAGTCAATTCTGCATTTGTTAGTGATGTAAAAAATTTATAGCCAATTGCCTGCAGTTCCAGGTTTCCCAGTCTCAGAAACCAATGGGTTCTGCCATTTGAGTCATGGTGTGAAGCAAACTTAGGTTACAACATTTAAAATTAACGCGCTTACTTAAGCCTTATATTATTGTCTGATATACACATACATAGGAGAATATATGAACATTTTATTCACTGCTTAATTGTCTAAACCCTGCTCACTAGTACTCAGAACATCTCTCTCATTATCCTTTACCTGAATACACTTTCAGACTCTGTTTTTCAAATGAAGATAACCATCATCTTGTCACTGCTGTCCAACTCTGAAGAGTCATAAAGAAGTAAAAAAACATGGGGAGACTATGCCTGTTTCACACTGTCTGATACTTCTGATTTTTGAACAGCAGAAATTTCCACAAACAATCTTCCAGAGTGTATGAGTTTGATTATCCCTTCTTTTAGCTCAAGTCCCTATCTCAAGCTCATAGCAAGCTCAGCAGAAGTTGGACTCACATCGCTCTCATTTACACTCTTTTGAAGAAAAAATGTATTTTCAGACATGTAAGGTTTTTCCTTAATTCTCTCTTTTTCTCTCTCTCTCTCATTGGCAAGGCCAAGGCAGCGCCACTGATATTTAGAAGACTTTCATTTATCTTTGCAGTCAGTCATATATTTCAATTTGTACTATTCTGTTAGCTCCCTTGTTTCAGTGAAGTGCAAGAGCTTAGATCAGAACACTTTATGGTAAAGCCTAAAATACTTATGCCTCCTCAGGAGATGGTTCAGCAGAAAACCAAAGTGTCAGTGGCTGCAAAAAGCAAAATTCTAATGTTGAAAGTTCGTATACGCAGACTACACAGCTTTCTAACAATTTCTGCTCACAGGTGAGGAATGAGCCTTACTGATGAACCATCTGTTCAATACATTTCTTCACCACCTCTATCTGCCTTAGTTTTAAAGTCTGCAATAATTACTGCTCCCCTGATTGTCTTCCTCATAATAGTTTCTACTTTCCATTACCTTGGTTTAATATTTACTTTAGAGGCTGCTGCCAGAATTGTCTCCTGTTATGGAACTCAGTCTTAGCTATCACAGGATCGACAGAAGGAAATCTTTTTGAAATCTTGACTTGGGAGGGGCTGGTTATAAAGTTTTTTAAAAATGATTTTACTATTTTTTCCTCTAATTGCACACTCCAAATATGACAAATGTATCTTGATGTAAAGTCACAGTCACTTTAGATAAGTTTATATAATAGCTAGGATACTACTATCTAGTGAAATAAGGCAAAGTTGACAGCAGAATACCTGCCAGGATTTGGCATTCAAAATAAACAGTACCTCTTATGTCAGGAAGATACTATGTAATTCTGTGAGCTGCTCAAAAAACAAAGTGCATGCAGTAGCTATGGTCTTTAAACAGAAAATACATAGACAAGTACATTAATTAATGATAGTATTATTACATTTGGAATGTAATAATGAACATTTAGGTTTGAATTCAGAAGCTCCTTTTTCATGGTTGTTATGGATAAAAACTTGTGTGCTCAGCTTTCAACTCAGTTACTTTAAAAGAAAAAATACCCAATTATACAATAACATATGCCAATAGTTGATTTAAACTACACTGTTTTAAACACACTACTTGATTTGATTTGTTTGGATTTATTCCTACCAGTGAATACAGTAACAAGTCTTGCAGGGATTTATGCAAAAGGAGATCTTTAGTCTAGGATTTGCTCCTATAACATGCAAAAGACTTTCCTCACCACAGTGCAACCTGATAAAGAGGCCCTCAATTGCTTGGGCTAAATACTTGAATACACTGGTTACTATTAACAAGACAGGTGTTAGGAAAAAGATTTCCTTCTTAAAACTTCAATCTGATAGTGTGTATGTACCTACAAAACTCAAAAGAAACATCCAATGCGTTTTCAATTATTTCAAAGCAGCATTTCTCTTTGTTTAATACTGGGAGCACTGTTTTTATATCCTAAAATTGATCTATGAGATTGCATGGTTGCATAAGGTCAGTCTTGGAATGAAATCCCTTTAAATATAAAACACCATGTCTGCTTGAAATAACTCAAGGTGTTTTTAAAATGTGCATTGGCTTTTTCATTTCATTAAGATTTTTGGATGAATCCAGTTGCTAAATGGTTGTTCTAGTAACTGGCCTGTCATCTGGAAATGTTCTTAGATTGTTTTTCTGACACAATGTCCCTGAAAAAAAGTTGGTCAGTGTGACATAGAGAGCACAGGTTTGCCTATCACGCTGATTACTTGATGTAATAGTAAGCAAGCTTAAGTGAACTGTGTGTCTTCAATCTTTCCAATCACTTAGGGATGGGCACCAGAGGATACCATCCATCATCCATGGCCTGAAACATATGGTGCATCAGCAATCTTAGGCTGACCTAAATGATAGTAAAAGCTGCTACACTGTTCACAATAAGAAATTGTTGTTCACTGAATTACAGGTTTGTGATTAGATTGCTAACATGGTCAACTTGATGTATAAGTGAAGTGTCCAGGAAAGATATTCCCTAGGATCCTCTGAAGATTAATTTATACCCTTGAAATGTGCACCAATCACAAAATGAAAAAATACGTCAAGATATTTTTCTTGTGAACAAAAAAAAAACACTGCAGTGGTTACGGCTATTAATTTATTTTTGGCAGTTTTAGCCAACAGAATACAATAAACAAGGTCTTAAAGGTTTTTGTTTTCTTGCAAGACATTTACTACTTGATTCCTGAAAACACAGAGCACTACAAATCTATCTTTTTCTATAAGAGACAGCCTCTTCCTTAAAAAGACTGATATATTATTGCAAATATCACACAGCTGGCAAAATACTGAAAATTCTTCATTTTGTATTATTATATTCTCCTCTATTGTTTCTACAAAGCATCTATTTTTAGGATAGTCCACAAAACAGAAATCACACTGTAACGTATCTGACTGCTGATCCCAAAATTATTAATCTTGCTTCTCCATAAAGTAGATTATGCTCATAATGTTATCCTTAATCAATTTTGGAAAAACGCATCTTCATCACACGATTAAGGTTTAAACTGCAATACCAACTTTGGAGTTACAGGGATGAGCGGAGAGAGGAGGGAGGCTATTACCCCACAGCAGCTACCTTTCTTGTATCCACTCCAGGTGACTGCACTGAATTTCACCACAAATGGTGAAATACATGTTTTAAGAGACACAGTCAAAGAGTGAAGAAGATTTCAAGAGCATTGACTTATGACTGTGAACTGTATTAGAGTATAACTGAAAAAAAATCAGCACACATCTATGATGACGACCATTCAAGATCTTGTATGAAAAACAGCTTACTCCAGGCTAACTTCAGAGAGAAATTACACCCTTATGAACTGCAAACTCCAGACAAGTGATTTTGCAAATATGGCTATTATATGCAATTATCACAAGAAGAGATTGGAAAAAGTGATTCTCTTTGCTATACTTTTCTATCAGTGTAACACTTTACTGTCCTGATACACGTGAGGCAGATCTTCTTGCTTCTTCTGTCAGATCTGACCTCCTACTGATACTTTAGATCTTTTTTTTCTTATGACATAAAAGTCCTTAACCCCATATGAGCCAGCTTAACATTCCTAACCATGCAGCTAAATCATTAAATTTCATTACACAAAGGAAAGCACAGCTTTGCAATCATGATCACCTCACTACTCTTCAATGTAGCCTATTGCCAGTAGTACAATTTATATAATATACCATATATCATGCCTTGACATCGATAACAATGGTCACTGGTAAAATTGACTCCTTTTGAACCTTCCAAGAGGTGCTAATTAATTAACTAATTTTTTCCTGTGGCTGAAGGAGGTCTTAATTTGCTAACTTGACCAGGGGCATACCTATTTGATCTCCCTTATTTTTTTTATCAATGTTATTTTTTTTTTTTTCTGAAAATGGAGATTAAAACTAGTGCCTGCTTATATTATATCTAAATACAAAAATGTGTTGATTTTGCTAAATAAATCGTAAACCTGACCTGATATAGCAGTGGTAGAGAATAGAATGTACATACCAACTATTAATTACTTTAAAAAAAAACATCTCGCAGTTTCAGATTCCTTCACCCTCCTCACTAGGCTATCTGAGCATCTTGTGGTAGTGCAGCAGGTGATGCAACTAACATCCATCATATGAGAACAATGCTGGCACTTGGTCCTTAGGGAATAAGCAATAGGTATTTCAAGTGTGACAGAAGTTTTCCAAGAGTAGGAAAAAAAATATTGTGCAGATATTTACTTTGATTTGATGCAAAATCCTTAGGTGTACTGGAAAATTTTCTGCATTTGTTATCATTTGAATCAACTTTATTTTGGTACAATACAAGAAGTGAATCTAAAATAGATTAGTGAAGCAAGATATGTGTGGACCTAACTTTACGACTTAAAATAAAAATAAAGCTTCTGTTAAAATACCTGGTGTGGAATAGGAATGAGAGCAGAAAACTTTGAACAATACAGCTATGAATTTCCCAAATTTGGAAATCTTTTTCTGCTATTTGGTTCTACATACCACCTAAACATGAAATACTATTTCTGTTATCTTTTATCTGCTTTGAAACAATGAAATAATCATTATGTGAACGCAGAGCTAAAGAAAGCTTTCTATGAGGAAATAAACTGGTTCAGGTTTGACAGTATGCTCAGCAAATTAAATCTAGGATTAATCAGAAAATAATGTAGATTAACAGATTTTATGCATTAGAGGTCCTTCACATGACTGAGTGTAAGGCCACTGAAGCTGCAGATGCTTGAAAGAGATACTAGGAAGCAACTTTTTAAAATTTAATAAAACAAAACCAGTAATACAAAGAAGAGCATAGAGTGAGGTTTGCTTTATGTTATAAAAAAAGCTAAAATAAAACCAATACTTCTCCAATAACAAGATTAATCAAAGCATGACATAATCCATTAATCGCACATGGCACACTAGTCTGGCTTCTTAACTGTCCTAGACAATAGAAGTCATAGCTACCTGAAATCAAAACCACTCAAACCATTTTACTCCTTACAATAAGAAACAGACAGAAAACACAGCCCAAAAAAAAGTACTGCCAACTTCTTCCAAACCTTTTTCAAGCAGGGCATGTAAACACAGAAAAAACTCCCCTAACCTAGGGAACTTCTCTCTTTATCTTTTCCCCTACTCCTTTCTCAGAGAAGCATCTAGCTCTCCAGTCCTTCTCATGTAGGATTTAAGACTCTCATACATACATCCTGCTTTTCAGTTCATATTGAATCCACATGCAGTGTTCCATTACAGGCCTGAGGCTGCATTTGACTTGGATTTAAAAAAAAAAAAAAAAAAAAAAGATTCTGTGAACTTCTAACAACAAAGTTAGAAGCTAATTATTTTATTGGAAGAAATTAATAAACATTGTAAAAAGGTGAATGCAGAGCATCACCTTCAGTTCAGAAAAAATAGTGGAAAACTACTCTAAGTATTATGTTATTGATTTGTTCTGCTCTGCAGCTAGTAGCATGGAGCTAAGCTAATACTCATAATGAATGCCTATACATACGGGTACTTTTTCTCCCTACTTTTCATGATAGACATATAGAAAATTCTCTACTTCACAAATATTAGCAGAGATAGCTCCAGAAGAGGAGCTGCTCTTAGAACTAAAGTATTCTGTGCACTCTTTTTTTTTTTCTGTTGTTTTAGTCATTATCATTGTAGTGAGTGGAATAAGGACAAATAAACCGTGCTCAGTGAATTGCTTACAGTACAGACAATGGACAACTGAGAATCTGAGCCCTTAAATTCTGGATATTTTAAAGTTAATATAGAAGAAGAATAAACTTCAAAATGTAATGTAATAGAATTTTTAAAAAAAGATTTTTTAGGTTCTCCATTTTTTTATTAGCTCATGTTCATAGATAACGGTGAAAAGAAATTCTGACATATAAGAAATCAAACTTTACATTGTAATCTACACACTTATTTTCCACATTATGTTCACATCTCTTACATTTCTAAGAGAGCACCAAGAGGCTTATTTGACTCAGGGCCCTGTATTCTCAGTGATAGAATTAAAAAAAGGATTCAAACTAAACAGTAAGGAAAATCAAATGTGAGAAATCTGAAAACTCTTTGACTAAGAAAAATAATTTATGCAAGGACACCTTCAGAACAAGGAAGCGAGGTGTGACAAGAGGTGGATCTTCAATAAAACAACAGACAACAGAGATGGCTAGGCTTGTTTCAAGACAGCTAAGGTACTACTTCATACAAGAAGTACTTGCCATTCATTTATATTGAAGCCTCAACTCAGAACCAACTTCCATGTTTTTAAGTCCTGTACTGTAGTTTGCTTTTACCAAATAAACCTTTAAATAAATTTCAGAAATAGACTAAAAATGAGCCAGTGACAATTTTGTCTACATAAGCAAACGTTTTAATTTTTAAAGCTCGAAATAGAAAGTTTGAAAATTTTCCTGTTCAGTATGTAAATACTGAAAAAAGCACAAAAACTATATTGTACATTTGAATTCAGAATATGCGTCATCCTTAATCCTTCCTTGACCAGTGTCCTAGAGCAATCCTATCCCTCCTAATGTTTTGGAGGAGTCTGAGATGGCGCCTGTACAATTTGATTTTGTGTAAAAATATGCACTAAATCTGATTTCTGCTACATTAAGGAGTTCTCTAGTAAAATATATGATGCATGGAATGAAATAAGCTGTAGTTCTAGAATGAGTCTTTAAGCTTGCTTCCTTTAATACTTGACCACTAATATTAAAGACTACTGGATCAAAATACAGTTTTAATTAGATATATAGGAGATGATACAGTAGTATAGATAAACCACAGGTTAGATGCTAAAATATAACATTGATTTGTATTCTTTTACTGGAAATAATTGTAACATGAACCTAGGATATAATACACTCATTTTTAATGCATATTCAGTACAGAAGAAATCTACTGCTATTACCAACCTGTACTTAAAGTCTATTCATCAAAAAAAATGCTAGATTAATTTGTTTGCTCTTTCAAAATCTAAAATGAGATTACAAATAAATCTCATTCCAATTAAGTGCTGAAAGGTTGATTATACAATCATTTCTTACTTTGCTTATTGCTAATGTGCACACACCACAAACTGGTCAGAGAGCTTTTTTTAATGGCTTGAAATAATTCTAATAATTTAATGAGCTTTTGTTAAACATATGAACTTGTTCAACACAAAAAGTATAAAACTTCAGTTTTGCCTACAGAACATTCTGCTCCTCCTGGCTAATAAAAAGAGGACATGGAAAATAAATTCCATTTTATAGATAACATATCATTTTTATTTCAGAGTGAAAATATGCTTGTTTTCAACAAGTGAAACCCAAGAATCTTCCCTGAGCAAAGCATGTTTCAGGAGTTTACAGTTTCATTTTACTGAATAAAACATAATTCATGTAATTCTCTGACTGCTCAAATCTCTGATAATTATGAATTTTCCTCTAGGAAAAATATGTATTTACTCAGAAAGAAGTTGAAGCATTTTAAACTTCTTCCCTCACACTACTCAAAAAAGTTGACCATATTTGTTTCATTTCAACTCTTATCAAATTTTTGACTTTGACTTTTTCACTGTTTTTGCAACTCCACATATCTTTATCTTCTTAGAGTAATTTTGATTTTAGAATCTCTAAAGTATAGTCACTCTTCTGTATCAGTAATCTCCAAATCATTTCCCATATTCATTTGAAAAAAATCTGTAAACAATTTCCGTAAGTGAACTGTGCATTACTTCCCTCTCTAACAAAACAGGTAGATTTATTATCCTTTTTCTTTGAAATGTCTCTAACTTCAGTACCTTCTTAGCTCTATTATCTCCATTTTTATCACTCTGGGTTGGTGGAGTGACCTCCTCAGATTCTGCTAGACAATGAACTGTAAAAGATGCTTAATCTCCATACCCTTGATAAATTGAACTAGTTTGAGAAAGAAGCAGGAAGTACTATTGGTTCCTCTTCATCAACAAAAATCTTTAAAGTAGTCTGCATGAGGTAAATCATCTTTGCTTCCTTCAAAAATCTGCGTATCAAAAAAATATGATAAGATTCATGAGACTCACAAATAGGTTATGAAAGCTTGCACAAATCGTTCACTTGCTTTCCTTTAGGAAATATGCCATACTGAATGGTGCTTTTAATTTTCTTTGGCTTTCTTCCAGATGACTTGCCTTGGTCTTTTTTTGCTTTGTGTTATTTGAATGAGCATTTACAAAAAAATAATAAACGTATGTTCCACTTCAAAATGTACACTGTTAGACTCTCAACTGTTTTCACATTTAATCTCTTCTCTCAATTTGGAAGAGAAGAAGGTTATCAGTACTAGTCAATATGTATTCATCAAGGTTATGGCATCTCCTGCTCCGGAGATATTCAAAACCCAGCTGCACTCCATCCTAATGCCACCTGCTCTAGGCAATCTGCTTTAACAAGAGAGTTGGACTCAATCTCCAAAGGTACCTTCCAATCCCAATGATTCTGTGATTGTGAATTTCTTTCAAGGAAAAATCATGCACTGACAAAGTGTCCTTTTTACTACATCTACAAACCAATCTCAATAACCTTCATCATATCAGAAACGAGATCAAATTCTATTCCTGAAAGTTTTTTTTAACTAACAGTCAATTTCTTGGATTTGATTTCCACTAGAAGACTGATAAGCTGCTGCACATACATTCTATGTTTCTATTAAAAATATTTTTTCATATTTTATTTTGACTTTCATGTAAACTTTATTTCTTTCTGCCCATCATCCTTTCCCTTTTAGCTGTTTATCTCCTTTTATTTTTTTTTCTGGTGACTGCTAGTTCTAAGATATTCTAATTGGAAACCTTTTTCCAGATTTTGCTTGATTACTTGATTACTGTTGGATATAGAACTAAGCAACAGCAAGAAAAACTGTTTTAAAGAATGAATATTAAATATGACATGAATTAAATCAAAACTTGAAAGTAGTATAGTAAGGGAAGTATAAAGACATCAGTCATGTTTTCAGCAGTCAGGCAATCAAAGCTGAAGTTTTCATTGAAAGTAATCTCACCGACAATCCAATTTTTTTTTGTTTAAATATACAGCCAAAAAAACTCACCTCCACTAATATGAATAAGCAGGAGACTATAGGAAGAAGACAACAAAAGAAAGTATCAAAGATAGAAGAACAACCCTTGTCCTCATCTGTACTTTCTTGACAAAACAATAAGACTGCAGGCAAGCAAGAAGATTCACTTGTTATACAGACAGATTTCCTAAAAGATGTGCATGAGGTCACATGAAAAGTTGCATGTGCCCAGACTGATTTCTGAAATTAAGATAAGTGAAAGTCTCTGCTGCAGCTCACTACACATATCTATGTGAACAGAAGCTGTTATATCTTGGCTTGCATTGATTTATCATTAATGAGGAAATAGAATTCTATATTTGTAGATATATAGATGAGTATTTGACAATACTTTACACTAAATTCTAAAACTTAGACTCTGCTCTCATGCTGGTATTTATCAGAATCAGCTTCCTGCAAGAACTTATTTACTTAATTTATTAGTTTAAAAAGCTCCAAAATCACATATAAAAGACAAGGTTATAGATAATAGCTTTCAAATATACATACTTAAAACCCTGAAGAACTATTAGTTTCTCGAACTAAGAATTTTTAAATGTTAACTAGAATTTATTGTAATCAAAACATAGCAGTGTAATTTTTTTACAAATCCAAGTGGCAGTTAAAATAATATACTGTATTTTGGAATAAAGCACAAGTCTAGTATTTGTTTTTAATTTTTCCAGCTTTCAGTGTTTCAGAAATATCATCTGCATCAAATCCTCAATTTAATATTTGATCATGAATACCAGAACACAAAAACAATTAAAACAATTTTTCTGAAATATAATTGAATCCACATTCATGCATTTATTCACATTTAACAAAAAACTGAGGCACAGTGCCAGAAAAACTTTTTTGCTCTACTGCTGTCTCAGATAATATAATTTTGGATCCTTATGCATTAGAAGAAATAGGCATACAAGGATGGCACATAGCAAAATGCTTCAGTGCATTAGCTAAAAGGAATTTACACTCCTACATGCAACACACAATTGGAGGGGAAGAAAGCTAGTTTCTAACTTTTACCTTTGCAAGTGTGTTGAGATTTCCATTAGAAAAGAAATATTTCTGTAGAACTTCACAAGAAAAATCACTGCAGAATGCCCAGTGGGCTCAAATGAACTACAAAAGGGACTATCCCTTTTCCTTGTATCCAATCAGAGGACTATTGGATGAAATGGAATGAGCCTTTCTGCCATTTTTCTAGTAGTCTAGCAAGTTTGGCACATGATTGGGTATTACTACGTATGTATGTCATAAGATCAAATACTGCAAATTAAAGACAAAAAAAGAACACCAGCAGATTCATTTCCTCTTAGTTTGGCAGTGGAAAACAACATCATTAGTAGTACCATTAATATGAGTTTATCAGCGTTTAGGAAAAAACAAGATAAGATCAGTACAATGTACTTCCTCAGAATTACAAATAAATGTCAGAAAGAAAACAAAACAGATAAAACTTCAGCTTCTCTGATGAACAGAACCAAAGTTTACCAATATACTTGGAACTTGTTCCAAATGATCACATCTCTGACATTAGAAAATTACAACTGTTTGCATTTATATTTCCTTTTAATAAAATAGGAGAACGTAGTAGGACACAGCTAATGCCCTGTGAGCAATAATCTGTAAAAACTGTAAAGATAAGAATGCCAAATCCTGAAAGTTCTATTCAACATCTTAAATAAAAATTCGGTTTACTTCAGTAGCAATGTAATGAGTAAATCAACATTAAAAAAATCTTGGGAATTTATTAATTCCAGTAAAACAGAAATTCCATGCAGTATAATGATTCTGATCTCCACTTCTACTCAAGGGGTCAGAGCATGTTCCCGGTCTTGAACTATGACTTGAACTTGAAACAATATTTAACCTTTATCTTCACGTTGCACAGGATGACTGCTACTGTGCCACTCATCTATACAGATTTAGTAAGATATAAAATGACCTATGTATCAAATGAATGAGTAAAAACAGATATAATTATGTGTCTCAGTAATTACACTGACTGGACTCAGTCCTGAGCGAGTTTTAAACAATTTCTACATATAATTACACCCCCAAACCAGTTTTATTCTAACCTACGAAAAATCCCTGAAGATTTTGTTAAATTCTTAATAAAATCAGCAAGCTTTGCAGTGCCTATCAGTAAACCATAATAGGCTAAAACAAGATTACTTGCTTATATACTGTGATGAATATTTTTGGGAGATTTCAGTTACAGTGCATCTTCTCTCAGACTGTACAGCAATAAAGTGATCCAAAGCAATCTCAAGTGTAAACAAAGAATAAGTTCATACGTAGAAATTACTCAAGTGTTTGCAGTTTGTTATATTCCAGCAATTCAAGTTTTAGAGAGACCATACTGTTCTGCTGCCTGAAACAAGTATTGGTTTTAGCACCCTGAAAGAAACAAATACATAATTTTTTTTTGTGGCAGGCACACACATCCAATGAGATCATAAATTAGTTTCCCAAGAGAGGGCTCACAATTAAGATAGGATCCGAAATACAAGCCATTTTATTTTAAGACTCAGCTAATGGATTAGGGGGAAAAAGAAGGTTTAGTTTCATAATATAAAATCTAGCTCATTTTTTTTTACTATAAACATTAGCACCACTGTAAAGTTGCGGAGAGTAGGCTTCTTGTAAAATGAAATGATCTAATTGTAAAATGCATTTGATATCTCCTTGCAGAGAGGTTATTTCTAAAAGAAAAATAAAATATTCTATACTAGATTTCAAAGTTATAACGTCAAGCAATTAATTTTTAGTGCTAAGACTGATGTCATGGAAAAGAAATTTGTAAAAATTTTAATGAGGTTTTACTGTTCCTATTTCAAGCACACTGCTTCCCTTATGTATTTACAATACCAGAATTACTGTTTGTAAGAAAAATTGCACAAGCAAGGAGACTTTATCTGTTCTTCTTTAATGTTGAGAGAATAGAAGTCCTTTAACTCCCCAGCAATTATTTGAAAAAAAACTATAGGCCTGCTAGGATCAGAAGTAGGTCAGTAAACTTGTCTTGTATGGTAATAATGTATCATGAACTCATTCTGCTAACTTCTTTTGAGTACTAGAAGATGTTCTGTTAAAGGAATATACCAATAAATTTTGTACTTATATGACAAAGTTTTTAACGTATTGCAAATTCATCTGATTAGCTTTCCCAGTCTTTGGCCATGTCTGCAACTTACCATTTCCATTCTCTAATATAGCCAATGGCTCTCTGCAGGCTGCTGTCTTTCTCAAGGTTGTCATAGTCCTCTGAACTTCTGCCAACAGCACTGCTTGCATTGCCTCAATAATCTGCCATAAATGCAAATTATTATTGGATGATACTGATAATTCAATTTCACAATTTTAAACAAATACTAGACAATGTTAAGACAGTTCCAGCAGATGCCATTAGAAAGGTAACTTTTACCATTAGACAGTGATAATCACGTGGCTCAATATGAATAACCAAATGTTAACTGGATAGCAGTAAAATGATGCAAGTTATGAATTGTGACTACTCTTCACAAATTAAACATTCATTTTCCTTAGTCTCAAAATTAGAACCAACAGTCTACTGCCTCTTCAATACAAGGGGGCCATTGCAATACTTGTTACTGAAGAAAATATCTTCATTTGTATGTTTGCAATAGTGATTTATGGACTGAATAAGAACCTCCTACTCTGATGTTTTCAGAAGTGTAACAATTTAGAAAGTAACGATTAGTTTGGTCTCTGAAAAATTTTGTTAATATTTTGCTATAAGTAGTAATCTCCTATTCCTCCAGCTTAATCATGTGAATACAATTTTTTTTGCCCAATACGAAGAGTAAAATTCCCCACTAACTCCTCTTATCCAAAAGAAACTGTTGTAAATATGGACAGCCTATAAATGGCACACGATACGTGTTGCACCACACACAGGCTTTAAGATAATGCAGTTTGTAAATGATATGGCAGAGTTACAATTTTTACTTGCCTTTGCTTAAGCAGAGAAGCCCAAGGAGAACTTGGGAAATTTTAAAACCTAAGGCATTTCTAAATCACATTGAAACCTTTCACAATGGACCCAGGTTTTTGCATTTCCTGGTCAATCTACATTTCAGCATAGCACAGAATGGCAGCACGTGTACCTTCTTTTAATTTATTATGTCTTACAGAGAGCAGATAAAGTTTCTCACCCCCTCACGTAGTCATTCTCAACTACAAGAAACTTACTGAAAGACAGAGAAAATATAAAGTTTCCAAGACAGCTTACACCATATAAATGTGAATTTAAGTTGCATATGAAAATAAGTTAAATATAGAATATTTATAATATAAATATATTTGTTCATTTTTATATTGTGTAAATTTATGTTAACAAATTAAATGCAGACTCCCTCAAACTGCCTGGAGGAGTTTCATCTCACTAATCAAGTATAGTGAATTCACAGGCCATCCTCAGTCACAGTTCTAGCCACTGTTATAAATTCAAATCATTAAACAGAACAAAGGCTTTTAGGTGTCCTTCATGACAAAATATCTTATTATAGACAAGAATACCCTGGTCAGGTCCACAGTGTGAAATTTCACAGCAAATGAACCCGGTTCTATGTACTGTTACATAGTGTAAACCTTCATCTTGTCATAATAGTACTTTATTTTACAAGGGAAACCAAAGGCAGTTTCCATTTCCTCACATCCATAAAACACTGAGCTTTGGTGATTACAGATCCTACTTTATATCAGACTCTTACAACGTATCTATAGTAATTAAGAGACTGAAGGCCTGAGAAGTTTTCATTGTCTTTAGAAAATTGTTGACAAAATGAATATTTCTGACAAGAATCACACAAGGAAATTGTGCACATTACCTATTTCTAGTGTTTTTTTGATCTGCTAAAAACATGCCACTAATTTGGATCAGATATTCATCATCTGTTCCATTGTTGTGTATGCCATCCAGGCAGCATTTGTAACATGTAATTTCCTCTAACATCTTAGAGTAGAATAAAAAACCTGTTCCAAATGGCACAACATGATATTGTGGAAGCACCTGTATGTCTCTGCAGGCAGCCTGTCTATCATTCTGTTGAATCCACATTACCACAGGGCTCGCTGTGGTTTCACGTTTGGTTTTGTTCTCTCACTGTGTTTTCCCCAGTAATCCATATACCTCATCTGACATTATCACAAAGTTTAAACACCTCATGAAGATTTACCTGTTTTTAACACAAAGCACATTTAAGTGAATAGTTTTAGTCTTTGACATTTTCCAGTCCACTCTTAGCACCCTTCTGGATTACATGTATTGGCTATCTTGTTGGCTAATGTGTTTTTATTATCCGTGATTGTGAAAGACGACAGAAATTATGCTTCTCTAAGGTTATACCTGATGAAGTATAAATAGCATATGTCCAACTACAAACAGAGATATTCAAGGGTAAAAGGCAATTGCCTGACTATCAGGGTCTGCAGCTGCAATACCAGAGAACAATTCAGAAAGATAAGTGAAAAGTTATATTGGCTTTCCTTTCTACTCCTAATCAATTATTTCCAGGCATTACTATTCTCTTTATAATGACTGGGCTTGATGAGAAAAGGCATTAGACATCACCCCTGGTTATTGCTCAGACCATAACCTCTGCAGGGTTGAGCCTTCCAGAAGCTGCCTCCCAGATACCTCCATAACAGTCACATCTGTGAGCAAAACCCTACAGATCAAAACATCAGACTTGCAGTACCCAATTTGCTTTCCTCTAATTTAAAGCTCCTACAGCAAGAACAGATAGATATATTGGGGAGGGAGGGGGGAGGTGGTGAAGGGCAGGAAGAAGAAGCTGTGACCTACCATGCACTAGCTGTAATGATTTTTTGAGCAGTTTTTGGGCGTAAATTAATTTCCTTCCTTCTAAAGCACAGTGGTATGGCTATACAGGGGATCTACTGGGCAGCAACTATCAAGAGAATTATTATTGTTTAGACACTAATAATGTAGTCAGTTGGCTACAGGTAAAGAATCAGGTACTGTAAAAAGAAATGCATTCAGAGCTTGTTAGGGAAATTATTGCAAACTTAAGCAACATCAATAGAGAAGATAGATCATCTTATCAGCAAGGTTCTTGAAATGAGATGATCTAACATTTTCAAGTAAAAATCTTTGTAAAATATTTCAGATTCATCCATCTTATTTTAGATATTAATAGAAATTAAGTAACTAAAATAACAAAAAAAATACAGATGTTCTGCATAAATTAATAGAAAGAGATGAGAAAGTCCAGAGTCCAAAAATCTGAACAGTTTCTATTGTGTCCATCTTTTCCCATAGATGAAAGAGGGAAGCTAAACCAACTACAATCCTCATGCACATGATTACTTCAGAGATTTAAATATGACATCATTAGTTTCCCTAAGGGGAGAATTACCTAGCTAAATGGCTAGCTAATTAGAGATAGTGCAAAGTTTCTTGCAAAGAACAGGAATACCTGCTGTGGGTTGGGGGGGGGAGGTTGTGAACATCCAAACCAGGACCCAAATGCTATACACTGAAGCTATATAAACTGTTTTTCTGATGATGATCCTGAATTAATACAGCCAAGTTCTAACAAGATCTTATTACTTGGGTTTATATATAAGAGGACAGTTTTAAAATTAGAACTGTCTCATGACCAGGTATATCTGAACTAGTAGGAACAGATGCAGCACTCCTATTGCTGATGAAGGTATTAGTAGTTGATGTGATTAAGCAGACATTTCCATATGGGTGTGCTACACCACAGTGCCCTGACAGCATCATACATAACACAGAGGCAAACTGCTGAGGACCCATAGACTGATGTGTGCCATACAAGTATGATAGACTGCTTGCATGCTGTCATGAATTGAATCCTTGTTTATAGAAGCAAAGACAGGAGACGTTTAAACATCTATCATTTAAAGGAGCCTAGGAATAGCAAAGGAATTATTTTAAAAGAAAGTGCCTGGTGGAAAAAAAAAATATATCCTTATCTCTGTTAGATTCAACTTGTGTGCTGCAGTTCGACCATTTACTAAATATTTCTTAGAAATCTTGTTTTAATGTGCATTCTTTGACATAAAAAGGTTTCATAAAGCACCAATAATATAATAATGTAGAATATAAAAATAAAATATAACCAAATAAGATAACATAGAGTAGCAGATTATTTTAAATATAGAAAAAGGACAACTAAGGGCAGAAGTACAATCACCGCTACCTCATTATTATGTATTTCAGGGCAAGTCATTGTGTGTGTGTGTGTGTGTGTGTGTGCATGCACACTTCTAAAAAGGCAGGGTAAGGTTGGAGTGTAGCAACAAAATGCTATATTTCACTTGAAGAACAGGAAAGCGCATTAAAATCAGTTGGGGAAAATTGTTGGAAAAATATTTTAAAAATACATGCATTTTTAAAGTTTAAGACAAAGACCCTCCCTTGGCCCTTCAGTTTCAATAAGTCAGTTAGTCAGTCAAGCCATGATCAATCATTTGCAGCAGGTTCTTTCCGTTTCCTTGCTTGCACAAAACCTGTTACAGTACAATAAGAAGATGAAGAATCAATAAATGGCAAGTCCTAGGAGTCATGTCTGAGAATCAGTATCCTCCACAAAAAAAAAATAAAATAAAATAAAAGAAGAAAACTTTTTTTAAAGCAGGGTAACTTGGGCTGGATGTACATGACTGCTTAATCAGGCTGTTCAGGATTTATACGTTGGCAATGGAATTGTTGGTGTATAAAGAGAGCGTTAATGCCATCCAATTATTGATAAAACAATCATTTTATGTAAGCCATGGGTAGCTGAATACTCGTTACTGTTGGTAACACAAATGATTTCAAATATTATATTTACAATTGCTTAAAGCAAACAAAAAACTGTGCTACAAAACTGGTTTGCAAAGATGGCTGCAGCTACAAACCACTGTCTGAATAATGTTAAAATGTGAGTAGAGCTCATAGCATGGTATTTGCAGTATTTCACAATTTCACTGGATATAAAATCTTTTCAGAAGAAAAAGATATGATGTAGCTTATTCCAAATCTTATCTTCCTGCAGACTAATCTCCTTTGGCAGATAAGACCATTAGCATTGTATAAATTGATCAGGCGCTAAATTCATCGGGAAATATAAATACATAGATCTTACATAATCAGCTATGCTGCAAATGCTAGTTTCATGACTATATAACTCTACTCCATAAAGAATTTTAGCAGCTGGTCAGGCCAGCAAGGGATTAAATGGATTTCACGTGACAATTGCAGCTATAGAAACTAAGTTATTATTTTCCTTTTTTTCATTAAAAAAAGATTCCAGAAAGAAAAAAATTACTATAAGAGAAGTGGGGCAGTTTGTGAGGGAAGAATGCTGAAATAATATGCAAGACATGTAGACAATGGAGATATGATAAATAACCGTTAAGTTCAAGATAAAATGTTGAATTCAACTGGATATATTTACAGAAACCATTAAAATCTTTCTCTAACAGAACAGAGATCTACCACCATGGTGCCATCCCTTGTGTCAGCCCTGGAAAATATTCGTTCAATTGAAAACAAGCAAAGAATTGCAGTCAATTTTAAAATTAGCATCATAAAATAGACCCTTTACAGTTATTTCCTTTTCTAGAGTAAAATCCCTTGTGGATGCAGTATCATGTCTTCAGTTTCCTAATTTTGAACGTTAATTGACTCATACATTTATTTAAATGCGTATTTCCAAAATTAAAAATGAATTCTACATTTCACTCTTCAGACTGCTTCATAGTTTCCTGTGAATTCTCAGGAAAAAACAATTTATCTCTACAGACATGGGATTTTTCACTAACACGAGCTTTCATTGACACACCTTCAACTGACCTGGAAACCTGTAACTTATATTGTTTTCTAGCTCATTCCTGAGGAGTGTTCTAATGCTATATATGGGATTAATTTTATGTCCCTTTAAGAATGCATTTTCTGTTTCCTGCATAATACATTAATGTATGATGATGCCCTTATTATAGCCTTTATAAGTTACATCTAGCCATCGAAGAACAGGTAATTCATCACTAAAACACAAGATAAAATATCATTAAGTATGCTTTGCTTGATAATTACTATTCATTCAGATTAAAGAACAGTTGCTTTCTCATATTTAAATATGTACTGAAAGGCAAGATAGTTTCATTAGTAGCATATCCCATACTGAAATTTTTACTGATTTTTGAAGATACTAATAACATGAGTTATGTGATATTTTTACCATACATTACTAACTATTGCACCGTATGAAAGATTCCAAATACTGAGGTCAATATTACCTAAGGATTTCATTATTGTAATTAGCACAGACTGTTTCCTACCTTTATAGACTGGTCACTCCAACAACAAATGAGTTTCAGCAGTGAAGCATTCGCAAAATCAGAGGAACGGCGTCTACTCTTATCTAAAAAACATGCGTGATTTATGAACTGACAGAATACACAGTTGACAAAAAGAAGGATACTTCACATTTTGAATTTTTCACTTCAGCAACATAATGATTCAGCGAAAATAATTTCTCAGAAAACATTTTTATCTCATAACATAAGCATAAGGCATGCATACATTTATTCTCATCCAACATCATTTTGGCTCATTTTGTTTACAGTGATCTAATTATTTGCAAAGAGAGCAAACCCATCATGGCTTTTAAACATACTATACTATGTATAATCTAATGGTTAATTTAGAAGAGATCTATGCAACTGTGCAAATTTATACAAACCCAGGAATTTATGCTTTGTGACTAGGAAGTCTTTGAGCATTTCAGTGTTCATTTTGCAGACTTGTACCAAGATCCTTCAAACAAATTAAATTTGAAGTTTATAGGATATGTTTCACATTGGACAAGGCTAAGTATGAAAGAACTGAAAATCTTTTTTTTTTTTTTAATTAGTCAAAAATCAACCAAATCTAGAAGAATCAAAGCTATAATACCCAGATTACTAGGTAAAAATGTAATTCTCCTCATTTGATCCTTTTTAAGTGTATGACAATAAGAAAGAGAAAACAGGCTCAGATGGAAAAACATAATTCTATTCTACATATATTGCTCCCACTTCCAGCTTGCAGCAAATTTACCTTAATTCAATGAAAAGCGTATCTACAGATTCTGTAATGCGGTATGCTCATAAAATGAGCTGTTCCACAGTTTTAAAGTTGCTTATACAAAGAAAAACAATCAGAGCATTGACAGTTTTTTATTATTCATGCTATTATGAGGTGGTGGATCCTCTGAACTTGGAGAAGAAGCTGACGAAGAAACTAGGAATAGCTATGTTTTGGTCTTTTCTACATCCAGTGCTTATTACAGGATTCTCTTCCTCAAGATCTATAAAATGATGTAACCTACAGTTTTAAAGAAAATACCTATACTTTCAAGTTGTAAGATCAGAAAATCATTTTCATACACTTCTGCAGTTTCCAATTTCTACGCGTGACTTTGTCCTTCTGTATAGAACAACTAAGAATCTGTCCACCACATTTCATTACGTTCTTTCTCTTTTGTTAATACTTTTCAGATTTGGAGCATGTAACTATGGTTTTTTGCTAGGTAAATTCTACAACAACTTGTATGTTTCTTTACCAATAAACAGTAAAGTCTAAGCAAAAATACACTGAATTACATTTTGTGCAGTTAATCTGCCCAATTTGCTTTTCTGCTTACGGGCAACAATATTTGTCTGTGGTGAAGGATGTCAAATAATTGCAAGCAAAACTGGAGGGCTGCTAGTTATGAAATGTATTCCATATATTTGTGTATGGCTTCTATTATTATACATTGACTTTTTAGATGCTTTCTAAAGTAAAGCACAATTTAAACTATAAGCATTTAAACATCACGTGTTCAGTCCACTTCTTCCTCATTTAGACTTCAATAGAGAAATGTCACACATCTCAGGACTTTGCTATGAGGTTCCTTGCCAGGCATAAATCAAGCAAATTAGTTGTACATTCTTTTGAATCCAGACACTAATATCTGAATGCCAATACAATATAATGTCTTGAAAACAGGAAACTGATTTGGTTTTGGCAACTCTAAGTGTTAAAGTATCACCAAAATTCACAAGCAACCTAAACACACAACACAACCATCCATCCACTGAGATGGTTCTTACTAGCTGATAGAAGAGCTAACCTGAAGCAGTTCTATTGTAAACAAAGTGATCTTTCAACAAGCATCCCTGAGATTGAAAAAGAGTACAGGAAACAGTATCCTATCCAACGTTATCTTCTGCTCTCATCCAAGCAGACTTCAGCTTTATGTCCATGTATGTAAAAATACATTGAAGGATCCTGTTCTAATGTGACTTTGTCTTTAATATTTTAGTAATCTCTACTTCTGTGCAATTTATCCATTTACTTTTTATCATCCCTTAACTTCTTTTTTCTAGCAAGTATTTTTGCTATCATCACAAGTTATATCACATAATAATTACAGCATGTCTAAGAGAGAAGAAAAGATACAATAAAAGATGATTTAGATGGGGTTTTCAAGGCTTATTTACATACCAGAAGGTCAAGCCATTACTTAAAAGAGTTCATGTTAGCAGTTTAGACAGGACTTAACCTATAACAGGAACACTATCTGCTAGGTAGCATATTGTGAAAAATCTACATTCCAGCTTCTATTCTTTGGTTCACTGCATGCTGTAAGAACAAATTTACAGTGGCCTGCAAGCCAAGATCAGTGAATGACTGTCTATGGGACATTAGCATGAAGAGATTACTTTATTTTGCCTTAAGCCAAAAGTCTAAGGGCATTATTGAACAGTCAAGATAACCCTCACATTACTAAGGCAACAGTTTGCTTGAAGGGTTGTATATATTGCAGGGTGGGCATGTAACAGTGCTGAGGGAGATGGGGGAGGGTAAAGATGACCATTTCATTATATTTCAGTTTTTCAGATAACTAGAAAATATCTTAAGAAATTCAGCTAATGTGTTTTGCCACATAAAATGTTTCCTTGAATACAGCATTGCTTATCATTCTACATGCTTTTGTATGTAAAAATGATACTCACAAAAGAAAAGAACAGATTAATACAATTTCTTTATGAACATCATTAAAACTAAAGAATATATATATATATATTCATTATTGAAGATAAGCAATATATTTTAGCTAGTACTGCCATATTTCCATATACTTACTGCGTGGTAACTCTCCATAGAAACTGGGAAATGAAGATATGGCTGCTTCCACATTTTGCCATTTGCTGTGTACAGATTCTGGTTGCTGTAGGCTGAAAGAATATGAAACTTGAATAAAATCTGAACATACAAAAATTTTATGTTTGATTAAAGGTGGATATTCATAGAGTCACAGAATGTCTTGGATTGGAAGGGACCTCAGGAATATCAAGTTTCAACCCCAGTCACAGGCAGGTTTGCCAGCCACTAGATCAAGTACTAGATTGGATTGCCCAGGGCCCCATCCAACCCCGCCTTGAACATCTCTAGGCACAGACTACCCACAAGCTCTTTGGGCAACTTGTTACAGCACTTTACCACCCCCTCAGTGAAAAACTTCCCTTAACATCTAATCTAAATGTTCTTACTACCTATTTCACTTACGTATGTTATAATTTCTCTTCAAGAATAATTTGAATTTTTCACCCTCAACTTGCTATTGAAACAGTCAAATATCCACAAGTCCAAGACCATCATCTAGATGCAGGAACTATACATACAACCCAAAATATTTTGATTATGACTTTAACATGATGTAAAGAATTGCATTAAGATAAAATTTTCATGCAGTATTTGGGTCATCTTTCTATTACATAGCATAAAAGTCTAAAAGCGATAGCTTTATTTTATAAGTCTTTCAGAGTTCTAAATTTTCATTTAGAATATGGCTGCGATACTTGGGATTTTGATACAGAGCTAGAACTTAGGAGACTAACATGTATATGAATACCTCCTTAGGAAAACCCTTCAGTACTTGTCTCTGACTAATTCAAGAATGTAATGAAAAAAAAGAATGAAAACAGAAGAAAGCAAGGGAAAAGCCTTTCTGAACTCTTACACTATTTTAAACAATGTTCTAAATACTTTTCCATAGAGACTCTGAAGTTATAGCATTTAAAAATATTTCATCTTTAAAAATCAACTAGTAAGTTGTACTGTTACAAGAACTTCATGATACTAAACTCTGAAAACTGTCAGCTTGAGCGCTGTTATAGACACAGATATCAAAACGAAGATCTTGTGATAGCTTTTTCCTTTTTATATCCCACTTTTATAATGACATTTTTATGCAAGTTCCTTCATTTTCACAACTGTGATCAAATTGCAAAAAATTGCAGATTCAAAAACATCTTCATGAATAATAGTTTATAGACTCATCTCCAACTTCTTCCAAAATCATGCTTTTCATACTTTTTTCTTCTTTGGATTGCAAACTGTTTTGTGAAATGCTCAAATCCTGTTGAAAGATACTATTTTTTATTTGTTTTTAAATATTTAAATAAATATTTATTAATTTATTAATATTTAAATAAATATTTAAATATTTATATTTTATTTGTTTTTAAAACAGTTTAGTACTGGTTTGATAGCATGTTCAAAACATGTAATTCACTGTTCATTGTTTTCACATCCCAACAATTTTATTCATGCAGTCGGGTAGACAATATTAGACCAATATACTACATCCTGAAACTTACTGATTGAAGTCATTACCTGAATTGAAGTCATTACAAAAGGTCATCAAGAGTTCTTCAGCCCATGTTAACAGAGGGTGCTTAACAGTCAAATTCATGGTTTAAGCAGAAACAGAAACACACACATGCTGACAAAGACAGAATTTCTGCTCAAAATAAGATTATTTTCAACCAAGAATACCAATAATATATGAACTGCATTTTTCTAGTTTTGATTCTCCAGATTAAAAGTGTATTTACTTAACAGAAAAGAAAATCCTTTTGCTCTCCTTTTGTAATAAAATCAGATATGCCAAAGAAATTTAAGTTTTATTATTGTATTCCCTGGATCTAGGCACAGTTGTCTGTCAATGAAATAATTCTCCCTATAGACCAATGAGTATTTCATTGCCACATGCAAAGAGATACAGCATTAGCAGAAGAAAGTTAGAATCCTGAAATCGTAAACCACAAGGCCATGGTAGCATTGTAGTAGTAACATACCTAGACATCCAGCTACAATGCTAGAAATAAATGTGCTTATCTATTAATATGAAATTGGGCAAGAATTTGAATACCAGCTACATACATATTAAGTATTTACTCACTGGCTAGTCTGTACACATTTTTTTAACCTGCTCTGAACTTAAATGTTATAAAGCTTCACATTTCTTGGATTTGTACTCATGTGCCAACAGAAAATAAACTTTCACAGGATGGAAGGTTATATAGCTGTGAAAATGAAAATACTGAAAAGATAGAAGAATCCTGACTAAAGAAATTGAAATTGCTTTTTATCTTCCATATTAGTAATTGAGCTAGTAAGAGTTGTGTTACTGCAGTAATAATTAGTAGATCAGGACCCTTGCAAGCTGTATAAAACATCTTACTAACTTCTTCAGTAAATGCTGCAGCAAATTAAAATTCAGTATTTAGTTTTTCCCTTGAGCATGCAGTAGTTTTAACTAAATCAACTGCTGGAGCAAGTGTGGCTACTTTGCACTTTTAGAAAGCAAATTGTAGAAAGTCACATGTTCTTACTTTCTTTCAAACTCTTAAAGATGCAAAGTGCATTATTGTACCACAACTCAACATAAACAAAGCTCATTTCAATCTTGAATACAAAGTGAACAATGAAAGGATATATCATACAGGAAGATTTCAAGAATAAATTAACATCAACTGTGATAATTCCCTCAGAGAAATCATAGAGGAAAAAGTTAAATGAATGATGAATCTCAGTATCACATTAAATAAATAGTCCTATTCATGCTATGCTTAGAATTAGGGGACAAAAAAAAGAGGGAAAGGAAACTTACAGACCACATATCAAATATTTTGTAACAGTTTTTGCAATATATGGGAAAAAAATACAGTCTGAAGAAAGAGCCATGATGAGAAAAATACTTCGTCATCAGCAGTACAGAGGAAAAGGCCGGGTGACTAGAGCCTTTCAGGTCTGTGCTGATTCACCTCATGTAGTCTAGTTCTGATCTAGTTCCCTGAAAAAGAGTGCTATCCTTCTATATTAGGAAAAGAAAAAAGCTTCTTCTCAGTTATTTTCCAGATGTGTGAGAGACAAAGAATAAAGAAGGAAAAGCCTCTAAACTTAGTATGAGTGTGCAAGTACAGCCAGGACAAAAAGAGGAATGTTATTTCTTACAGCACATATTATTCCTGCTAAGGAGAGCAAAAGGAAAATTCGAAGCTTAAAAATACACATAAATATTACATAACAATTTAAAAAAAAAAAAACAAAAAAACAAAAAACAAAGCATAGGGAGAAACTCAAGAGCTCTTATTCAGATGAGGTCATTTTTTTCTATACAGCTTTCATAATTTTATGGAAGAGATGTTCCAAATACAGAGTTTATGCCTGGCAAAATGTTCAAATCTAAAATGTTTCTGTATTTATACATCTCTGCCAGAGCATTGTACAACAAAGTGCAAACAAATTTTGTTTGTACAAAAAGAAATTGAAGTCCAATCTGGAATCCTGGAAATATCATTTTGTGTAACATCTTGCATTGAGTATGGAACAGCAGGCAATGTAATAAGCAAGAAGAGCAATTGAGAAATCCATGTTTGTCTTGTAGGATCTTGCATATCTCCTGAGGCATCTTGAACGCCTACAGCTTTGTGGAAGATGCACAGTCCTTTGCAGCACAAGGATCAATATTTTTTGTTCTTCCTATTGCCTCTAGGCTATAGCATCAACAACACTGAAGTTAATTGTCCCGAAAATACTAAATACAGACCAACATAGGTTTTCTGAATGACAACAGTCTGTGGACAGACAATATCCATTGCCTGATTAGTATGCTCTATTTGGCTGTGTCAAATAATGTTGAGCATGCTATTTTTTTTCCCCTTAATGCTGAAAGAAGCACTAAGTCAATTAAATTTGTTTTGAGTAACAAATGCTATTTGGGATCGTTCTTACAACACGAGAATATTACTTCAGATAGGATAACTAGGACAGATTGTTTTTGGCTCACATTTTGTTTATCTATGAAGACAGGGTAAGTATATTACAGGAAGTGAAAGTCAACACAGCGCAAATGTGTTAATGCGTCCAAATATGTCTTAGGAGACCTCATTACTCTCTTTAAACTCTGAGAAAAAGCATTCCTTCTGAAAGACAGGATGTGAAGTTGGATAGATCTAATTCTTCTTCAGATGAAACAAGTTTACTCATCAGCTAAATAGAAAAACAGATATTTAACTTTCTTGCAACCTCCTTTCATTTTAAGAGCATTCTACAAAACAAAGCTCTAGAAGAAGAAAGCAATTTGCTGTTAAGGAAGAAAAGACAAGATTTTCTTACCTTTCAATTTGACTCGTATATGCTGAAGGCATGTTAAAAACTCTGTTGATTAAAAGTATTCTGCTTAATAAGAAAAAAATTATTTCAGCTCCCTTTGTTCCGTAAACATTATTCACTGCTCCATCTTTCTCACCAGTGTGCCCTTCGGTTGCGGCAAGGTACTTGTTTGATAAATCAAGCACTCTTTTTGAAAACAAGTTGCTTGAAGTGTGTTCTTCCAGCACACCACCATCAGTACATTTCCATCCCGGCAACATTAATGAGAGGTGGCTTTCATTTGACACAAGTCCAAAAGCAACCGGGCTCTGCAGCCTTAAGATATCTAATTGCCCAACACAAAGATTATCTATTTCTTTATCTACACCCCAGGGTAAGAGACATGACAAAAGCAGTTTAGCTGTATCTGTGGTGATGTTCACATCAATGTTTCCTGATGGCTGCATTTTAGTCTTTCTTGAACTCTTCATTTTTTTCTGTCTTTTTATGCCACCACTTTCTTCCAAAGGCCTAATTGTGTTAGAATCTATATTGACCTGGTTTGCACAAACAGTACCTACTTGTCCATCCACTGACAATGTGAACCCAGCAGTTTTATTTCTTTTTAATGTTAGCGCTCTTTTCTCAATAGTACTTTTGGCTCTTTCTAGAGCATCATAATTGTGGAATGAATTTGATGACTTCAATCCACAGAGTTGAGATGACAGCAGAATATCCACAAGTTTTTCCAGATCAAATAAGAGAACATGAAAGTTTGCGTTGTTCCATTTTGTCTTAACTGGTAAAACAGTAAAGGGCTGTTGAATAAGGCTGTTATCTGTTACCTGAAAGAAAAATATTTAGCATTTAAACAATTCCATAGTATTTTGTAGTTTTGGAGATATCAGCAAAGTTGCACAAGAAATAGGCTAAATCCACTACATCCCCCATTAAGTTCAACATAATTGCATTTATTCACTTGCTACTTCAGAACAAGATTTTTCTTTTAAATAGTTTATGCAAAGTGACATGCTTTTAAATATTGTAATCAAGATTCTCTAATGACTTTGAAATATAGAATAGTCCAATACATTTTTATTGCAGAAGTCAAAATACATACTTTTTTTGAGACACACTTCAGATGCTTTTGTAGAAAAGCAACTACTTTAGTTCACAGAAATCACTGTGACTCACTTTGCCAAAGGGAGCTTTCTGAATGTGCTAAGAGAATCACCAAGTGTTAAAGTCAAATTTTGAGATGGTGACAAAACGGCTATCAGAATCCTGATTTATTTGTTAAAGAAGTACTTCTATCTTCAGGAAACAGCAGACATGAGTATAAACTTCATTTTGATTCCTTTACCTTTTTTCTTTAAGCATTTACAACTCATATGCTTTTATTGTCCTGCACTAGCCTATGCTCTCAGTACTGTGTTCATACTAGGGATCTTTACAATCATAGAATCACAGAATGGACAGGGTTGGAAGGGACCTCAAGCATCATGAATCTCCAACCCCTCTGCCACAGGCAGGGCCACCAACCTCCCCATTCAACACTAGACTAGGCTGCCCAGGGCCCCATCCAATCTGGCCTTGAACACCTCCAGGAAGGGGGCATCCACGACCTGCCTGCAGCACCTCACCACTCTCGGTAAAGAATTTCCCCCTGACATCCAACCTAAATCTCCCCTCCCTCAACTTAAAACCATTTCCCATTAGCAAGCACGTGCAAGAAGAAACATAACAAAGGAGCAAATTTTCAGCCCAGTGAAGCTTTTGTAGAGAGGCAACAGTGTCAGAGGAAAACAGGATTTTCTAGATCATTTAATTTCTATTGTGACAATCAGAAATACTCTACCAGTGCAAATTAAGAGCTGTTTCTGCTATGCGTATGAGCTGAATCTTACAATAAACCATCAGATATTAGTTAAAAAAAAGAAAAATTGACAGCTAAATTTAGCTTGATAATGATGTTAACCATTTTCATTCAAGAGTACTCTTTACATAACTCCTTTTACATTACGAACAAGTTTTGTAGGATTAATTGTTCCTGATCTGTTACAAGAAACAAACAAACAAGAAAACCACAAACAAAACTTTTGACCCTATTTATTCAACAAGTTATTTGACTATTTAGTTTGGAGTAATAAGATGACCCGATGTTCTGTTAATTAGTGAATGATATTAAAAACAAATGAAAACACACTCTAAATACAAAACATTAAGCCTCTCTATGGAGATCCTTAGATAAACAACGGGTTATAGCATAATGTTCATGCTTTTTTTTTCCCCCCCACCATCTCTTCCCTTTAAAAAAAATATTGTAGTTAAGCATTAGGATTATTTTCCATCTTTAATTATACTGCTTCCTAACACTCAGGTAAAGTACACACTGGAATTCACAAACTAGTTCTGAAATAAACAGAAGATTCATACATTTCTGTCTGTTTTATACACTTATATTTTGTTGATTCACATTTAGAAGCTTTTAGGAAAAATCGCCATTCGAACTAGAAAATATCTTGACAGTGTCAATTGGTTGAGGAATCTGGTGATGCTACTGGGCGTGAGGTCACAATAAATGTTTATTGGCAATTCGAAAGCTTATTGACATTGATCCTAAAAGCATCTACCAAGTTGTCTTAGCTCTCTGCAATAGGCATTTCATTTCAGTGAAAGCAGTGGACATCTAAAGCTACAAACATAAAACACTATTTAGGACATATGGACAAGCTATTCTCTCTAACATAAGATGACAGAAAATGGAAGGAAGCCCATAAAAATAACTGAACTAGAGTGCTGGGAATAACATCTGATGATGGTTATTGAAAAGTAGATTAAGTTATTTACATTCTGAATGGTGTATTTGTTAAAGTTCCACAAGTGTTTTACAAAACTAGATTTATTGGCTACAAATAGGTATTGTCATTAATTATTATTATTATTTTTATAATAAACACATGAAGAGTTTAATAATGGCATCAGAAAGTAGGCTAACAGCAGCAATAACAAAGAATGGACTGCCTCTGAGCCATGTGGTCTAAGAGTTCTCCCTGTTGTCATCACACAGGTCTTGCTTTTTTTTTTTTTTTTTTTTTTTTGACAATTTTTGTTCAATGCAGTTTTATTTAAAGTTTGAAAGACAGTCCTGGGTTAATGTGATCACATTCTATATCCAAATATCAAGCTATTTAAGCCTTATTCCCCAAATGAATTTCAAATTATTACATTAAGAAGTCCTCCAATAATACAAAGGCTTCCTTCAGTTCTGCAAGTTAAGTGACAACTCTGTGTTGTACTACTAAGCATAACCCACAGATTTTGATAATCACCAATTTCAAAGGACAGTATAGAGATCTCCTCTTTTTCTAATTCACCCTTGCTAATTAAAAAAATTATTTTTCATATAGCCTACCTTCTGACTCTTCAGTGATGAATACACCAGCTTTCTTTTACCTACATCCATTAGTAGCAATTAGGAAGATTACTTTTAACGGTCTTCTGAAAACTATTGTAGGGACAAAGCTTTTCATGGTTTTAATAACTTGATCTAGATTTTAAAATCTAGCTACTGTCCTTTTCATCACTGTCAAAGTGTGTGACTCTAAAACAATTATGAACATTCAGACGCTCCGCTTGACTTGTTTATAAGAATTAGCTGAATACGCTCTCCTTCTGCATCACTTGCAATAAGTTTAAGAAATTTATCTGAAGTATATCTGTACCAGCCAAGAAAGACAAATTTCTAAAAAAATAAACATTTTCATGAAGTGTAAAAACTGAAACACAAAGTTAAAAGTGTTTTCATTGTCATAACATAGCTAACTCATTGTTTTAAATCTAAAACTAAGAAGTAGCAAGTACTTCATTTTTATCTGAAAATGGTGTCATCGTGCATCATTCCAAAAGCACCATCAACCATTTCAGCTAAAATGTTTCCTAGTCACAAAGTACCAAACAAAGCTTTTAAAGACTTACAAAATCTTATTTTAAACATTCCCAATCCCAGTGTAAGAGTGCTGCCACCACCATCCAAACCAGCAAAACAACATTAGATGCTAAAGTTCAGTAGTGAGGCCAGATATCCCTCATTCAAAAAAAAAACCAAACCAAAGCTTTTCACATCAATGACATTCATGCTAGCAATTAGAATTCAGAATATTTTGCTTCTAGGAGAAGCTTGCATTCACTGAGAGTGTTCCCTTTGAGCCTTCACCTGTGAGCTTTTAAAGAAGCATGGCTACAGACCAAAACGATACCACATTCATGAATCTCTTGAGCGTCGTTTCTGACTGAAGCACAGCTTTCCATATCTAAGAAAGAACAGGGATTCAGGAAGGCTTTGAAATGGTAAGTTACATTCTGTGCATAGAAACTATAAGATAAGAGATCCCTCATTTGCTGCTAAAGGTATTATAACCAGGACACAAGCCATTGCAACAAACTGAAAAATCTCTCATTTCTTTTGACATGGAATCCCTTCCTGCTCTTGGAAGATTATTCTTTTACACTCCTCCTTCTCCCTTTTTCAAATCTTTATCAAATCACCTTAGCACCAGGACAGTATTTTTTTTCTGTGGGATTTGGGGGCTGCCCTCTCCATAGTCATGAAATACATCAGTGTTACCTTAAAAAAGTTAAATGCATACACATTACAAAACTTTCATGGGAAGTAAAATTCGAATCTTTTTTATCTAGCTGCCTTTTCTCTAAAGGCACTTTCCCACTGGGATCCTCCTTAATCTAGGAACACTATTCCACTTAAAATACACACGTCCATTAGCTGGCAGTGACTCTGTATTGTTTCAAATCCTCGTGTATATGTACTTTATTTTGCGTTCCACTTTTCTTCACCAGAAGTACTTTTTTTTTTTCTTATGAGTTTTGTGCTAAAAATACATTTGACAAAAATGGTCCTGACGTTCATTTTACACAAAAGAAATAAACTGGCAAGCAGACTTTGGAAAGTAAACCAGACTCAAAAAATACTTAGGGGTCACTTTAATACCACTGAAAGAAATAGTTCTCAAAGTGTGAGTGGTATCAACTTCTACACAAAAGCATGCCTGAAAGTATTAAATGCAATTCTTATATTCTTTTGGTCTTCTTTATCTATTGTACATATTTTTATATCAAACATAACATACAGCTAACAGGCCTGAAATTTCCCAGTGCCTTCAAAGTGAATCAATAATGTAAACGTGAGTTAGCCTGATGAGAAATATCCGTCCCTTCCTTCCTACGCTACTTCTTCTCCATCCTCCATTGCACAAAAATAGAATTTAGTTAGATTTTGGGTGCAGGTAGTAGTGATTTTTCAAAGTACTATCAAAAGAAAGATTCATTAAAATAAGCACTGCTTCTGATTTTGGAAGAACAAGGTATAATTTCTAAGAATCCTGAGGATTTTGGTTTTGTTTTGTTGGTTTATTTTTTCTTAGCAGATTTATATGTTGCTATTTTCACATATACACTCTTAATAGACTACTAACACTCACCCAACAAAACAGAGCATTTAAAGTCCATGATAATATCTGCATCAAAGGAATGAGAATTCCTCTTTAAAGAATAAACAATCCCTTATTAAATATAAGTACTGATAAGAAATTGCTAATTAATCAAATACTGTCATCCTACTTATGTGTATTCAAGGAAGACAATCTGTAAACAAAAGTTCATATATTTCACCATTCCACACGTTTTTAAGCAAAAAAAAAACACACAAAACAACTAAATCATTAAAACTGCTCTTTACAGTCATTACAGACAGACTATATTTCTGAAATAGTACCAGAGTGTGAGACAAAACTATCATTACGCTCATTACAATAAAATGAACACTACAGTGAGGAAAGATGAGGCAACAGAATTTGCCAACCAAAATTTATTGGAGGCTAAGAATTTTCTGTCTCTTGATCATGACAGTTAACAGGATGTCAACAAAAGTTCAGAACTAATTTTTCTCAGAATCATGACCCAGCACTGGTCTCTCTCCAGGCTCATAAGAAAAGCACGGAAGTGTCATACAGTCGATTATAAGAAGCCATCCATTCCTCCTACCCCCTCTTTGACATTTTTGGTTCATGTATCTGGAAGAAATATTTTGACTGAAGCAAGATTATTACTCATAGGGATCTTAAAAATCCACTTGTTCTGAAAGGATAGCTCTACTCTATTCTCCATTATGTTTAGTCCCCAACAGCAGGAAGAAACAAATGTTACTGCCTTTGTGATGTCATTTGTTGTATTTGTCATTTTAAAAACAGAACATGGAATACCTTAATAAATGGCTTCATCTTCATAGGTCCTTTTCTCTTCGATCTTTTAAATGAGATGAATTACCGATACAAGGGATGCTCTGAAAGTAACGCCTCCTATTTTATTAAGTTGGCCAACAACATCAGAGGTGGATGTTGGTGATATGGCAGTACAGGTTGAACCTACCCACCAATATTCCATTACATGTTATTGCCATGTGACAGATGGCAGCAGAGAGGCAGTCTGACAAAATGGCACCTGATATGAAAGCGTAGATAAAGCAAAACATTTTTCCTCCACGTGGAAAAAAGGCACCCATGGGCATTCATTAATGTTTCTTAACATTTCTGAAGACCAACCATTGAATGTGAGCACAGTGAGGTGACGGGTGGTGCATTTCAGCAGTGGTGACAGTGAGTCACCTCCACTGGCACAGATTTTTATGAGTGCAGCATGCATGCTCTTGCTCATCACTAGTAAAAATGCATGGTTAACAGTTGAAAAAATAGTTCTAGAATTGGTTCTTTAAAAAAGTATTATTGTTCTCTTTGTAATTGTTGCAGTTTTCACAAAAATAAATAGGAAGTCTAACTTTCAGAGCAAACTAAGTAGTATATATAAGAGAAACAACTATGTTCCAGGGACAGGTTTGCAGGCACAATCTTTGACAGTTTTGCAAAATAGGAAGTGTGGATTTCTCACGGAATTGTCTCAAAGAAAAATACATTCTAAAAATGCACAAAATGGTTGGCACAGTGCAAATTAAAGCATTAAATTCATTTCTAAATCCTCTGAGCCCTGGGCTGCTGGAGATGGTAGTCGATAGCAGTAAAAAAAAATTGCCTCCTTGAGATGTGCTTGGTGGACAGCAGCTTGATGATTGGCAGCACAAATAGAAGACAAACGAGAAAGCCTTCAATCTGCAGCTGATGCACAGGAAGAACATGGGGAGCTGAGTTTACAATAGAGAAAACATTACCAAGCTAATGGCACAGGCAATCATTTGACCACCATGCATCTCTGATAGCAGCAGGGCATCCATTTTCAGTTAAGTGTTAGAGTACCTTTTTGCTTTCTCTGACCACTGCAGGGGTAAAACAACCTATGCGTGAAACCCACTGACTGGTAATAAATTACTATATTGGATACTTTTTGTTTTCTTTCAGCAATGACTTTACTGTGTATTCCTGCTATCATTACCAATTAAAGTGGAGATTGCGTTAGCAAGCTATATCTAACTGTATATCAGTCCCTATGCTCCAATTGCTTTAGCAAGTATCACAGGGTCAAGAGGCTCCTTTGACCTTTATCATCTAAGTCTCTCTGACCACTCACTATTTGAAGCAATCTCAGCTGAACAGATGGACACTTTTGCAGATTCTATAAAGCTTAGAATGTAAAGATAAATGAAATTGTGTTTGGGGCTTCAAACTAGTTTATGAACATAAAATATTGCAAGCAAGTTTCACAAAAAATCTCAGATTACAAATAGCGTTTCTTAAATTCATACTATGAATACAACACCTATCAACTACAAAACATTTGTAGCTTCAACATATAAAACTAAAGGCTTGATACAGCCTTCACAGATAGTTATCATGAAGTTACTACTAAATATATAAAGTTTAATGGTTCATTAATGAAAATTTAATCCAGCATTTTTCTGTGACTAATATATACCAAATGTTCCAACAGATCATACAGTGGAGAAATACTAAAACAGATAGTATAGAGCACTCAAGTAGAGCTTGGAGTTTAATTTCAAATTTCCCTGATCTTAAGCATTCAAAAAGCTCTCTAAATCAGTACACAAAATTTAAGTCACACAACACTTAAAGTGAAAGCAAAGTTCATTGTGATGTCTGAAAAACTGGTAATAAGTATAAATTATATATAAATCTTGTTCATTAATGACATTGAATAATCTTTTCAGCTAAATTGCATCAGAAATCTGCATTGTTAAGTTCATAATCTTAAGTAACAAAGGTAATGCTCTCTTAACTGGATTCATTGTGGAAAAATTATTAAATTGGATGAAATTGAGGGGTTTTTGTTTGTTTGTTTGTTTTTTTACACTGCTTTTGTTTTCAGGAAAATAATCACTTAGGAAGTAAAGTTCTGACCTGCATGTTCTGCTAGAGTGTCATTTATGTTTTATACGAATACTGCCTTAAAACATTTTTCGTTCTTTTTTCAAGCACAATCTGAATTCAATCAACAATTCAAAGCAGTCTCACTAATGATGAACCTTATAAACATGCAGCTTTTTTTTTCTTAGCTTTGTTGAATAGATGAGGAATCCAGGATATGGGCAAAGATGCTTTTGGTCAAAAATGCTGCAAATTATAGGTGTGCAACTAAAATGGCTAAAACATACACCATTTCTAAAAGCCTGCCCAGGAATGAAGGATGAAAATCATCAGTTGCTCTTTCACCTCCATATTAACAGGCAAGAAGCACCTTCTATCCCAACAGAACTCCTACAGATACATACACACTCCTATGCCTACCGTGCTTAAGGATCCCTTCAATTTAGGGAATACATACAGTTTATCACTAGAATTTTCTATAGTCTCCTAAAGCTGGCACAGACAGGCTGGAACTACCTACTCCAAAGCAATGCTGTCTTTAAGCACAGAGGATCACACAAACCAGAGGCATTACAGGTCAAACAGGATCCTCTTGAGAAGGACATACATAATTTTCCAATATCATTTACCCTTTTAGTACCTTTAACAAAGCCTCTCAGATTTTTATTGTAGAAAGAATGTCAAAATGAACTGAGGACCCTCCACTTCAAAATCAGACTCACCTTCTACACTGACAGTCTGTGAGCCATGAAAATTTTAGATGGTAGGAAAGTATGAGATTCTTTTTTTAAAGGAAGACATTAGTATTTGCACATTCAGTACATAAATTATGTCAGCATCTTAACATACCAATGTAGAGTAAATTTTCTAACAAAAAATGATGCAACTCTAGAAACATATAGATTTCAGAGATGGGTGGCAGTGAAAACTTCCTCAGCATTACTCAGCACTTAGGAAGGAAAGCTGTAATGTGGAACATCCACTGTGGTTCCTACATAATTGACTGGACAAACAATGCCATTGTAATCCACAGACATGATGCTTGCACCTGGGAATTATTTTACTGAATCATTTACTGGATGAATGCACACCCAAATATTTGTGAGAATAAAGCTGAACAGAGAAACCACTAACATAACTAAAGGAGATTAAAACATGGAAATATTGCTTTGTTCCAAGAAGGACACACGTATGTAAAAATTAAGCTACCAATATATTGCTAGCTGCTGACTCCAACTGGGATAATGTCTTTGCCCTGGGATTCTCTGATAAAACTTACCTACATGGAACTGCTAGATCAAATTCTAAGCAAACGAACACTGGTTCACATTAGTACCAACACTAGTAATTTTGCAGTTAAGTTTTAAGTAGTATAATGCAGCCTAGCCTTGCAAATGTCATTCTTAAAAGCATATGAAACTACAGACTGGAGTTCAAGATTCTATAGGGAGGTATCAGAATAGCAGCTACATCCCTGTACCCTGTATTGAAAAATAAATATTGAGACATACCTGGTTTGTTGATTCATCTTTCTCAGAACTACTGAAAGAACAGAACCTGGCCATCCAAACAAATTTAGGTTTGAGGATTAAAATGTAGAAAAACAATAGAAAAATGGAAATGTATGCACAGTTGTTGCTGCTTTGTTGTCTCTGTTGTTTTAAAATTGAACCACAATTTAGTACTTAATTCTCCAATAATTAACAGAAATGAACTAGTTATCAGAAGGAAACTGGAAGACAGTGAGTCTTTTCTTGCTGAGTAAGATTTGGTGTTGGTTTCAGAAGTCATTTTGCAAGGCCTAGTTCCATGATTACATTTAAACTCTCAACATATTTCTAAAAAAGTTACCACTGTTTTTAATAGACAAAGGAGTACACCTCAGCAAAGGCCTGCCTGTGTTGCTCGCTATCTGTATCTGTACAAGTAAAATATGCTACAATATCACAAAGGTAGCCTTTCCTTTTATTCTGATTTGTGGCAATGAGTGGAGAAAACACCAAAATCAACGAATTCAAAACTTGGTAGAGGAGTTCATAAAACTGCAGTAACTTTCAGCAATGCTGGCACGTGGTCCAAGCTATCACTCTCTCAGGATCGTGATGCCCTTTGACTGTCACCTATTTGATCTAATAATTCTGAAGCGATTCCTTCATTGTAGTTATGCTGTCACATTGGTCTCATTGCGTGTTTCACAGGAAACATGGTGCTGAAATGCTTTGCATCTGCATCACGGGAAATCCATATACAGACTTTTGTTTCTTTGCTCATTTTACTATTGCATTTAAATAACTTACTATCATATATATATATATACACACACACACACACATACATATATATAAATAGCTTCTGAACACAAATCTATATATAAAAAAAAGAAATAACCTGACAGAAGAACAAAAAATTACCCTTTTCCTGTTACTGACATTCTCCTACTTGGTGTTAATAGTTTAAATTAAAGTGATCAAAAATCTGTATCTCTTGTGCTACTCTAGACATCAAACTGAAATAAATGGAATTCACACCTAAGGTTCCACAGTTTACAGTATCTGATTTCATATTTGAAAAGTAATATTTTGTATTTATGTTTATATCTCACTTCCATTATTCTATCAGACTTCACACTGGTAAAATTTACCTTGTCGTGATTTTTCCAGTTTCCCAATAATTAAATTGCACTTAATAACTTACTAAAACAAACGACTGCTGTTGTTCCAGTTCACTTATGTCTTGCTTATTCTAGGTAACAAAGTAGTTTATTATTTATCATTTCTGTACATTCTATTGCACATTGATTTAAGTAATTCTATAAAAATACTAACTTCCTACTGAGGAAATACTTTTGTTTCATAGGCATCCTGCTTACACATATTTTGTTTCAAACAATATATATGCTATCACATACATGAATGGGAAGCTCTGCAGAACAAATATTAGGTATGTCAACATAACAAATTTAAAATGTGCTTTAGTACTGTTATAGTAACTGGTACTTTACTCCAGTTACGTTTTCTTCTAACAGCTGCATAAGCCCAATGACTTCTTATGAATCTTGTGTTGACACTTCAGAAATTTTGACTTTCTGCACCATTCTCTAATGGTTATGTGCTCAAAGATTCGTACTTTAAGGAAATGTCAAGTGAAATATATCAAGCGGTAAATATTTCCATAAATTTTCCTATAAAAATGTATTTCTTCCCCTTCATTATCTTTCTCATCTCACATAGCTATGAAAATGATCTTAAAATTATTTTTTCTAATCTAGCTCTTCAGTAGTATAATTCAGCAGATCAAGGATTTCAATGGAATTTGACTTAGCAGTGATTGCTCAAATTGTAGAAGCCTCTCTTCTTCCTATATCTTTACATAAAGGAAGCTCTAATTACATTATTTAACCATGCACTAAAAATAGCAATGCATGATAACAGATTTATATCCAAATTACTCCAACTAGCAGCTGGAAAATTTTCCAAGGTGAAATGTTTGTGGAACATCAGGAAAACAGATTCCATTCAATTTTTATGTGAAGATTTAATTGTTTCACATAAAGCAAGGCATTTAATTTTTTTTTTTTTTTTTAAATACTCAGTTTCATTTTCAAGAATAACTGATTTAAAGGTATAATAACAGCTAGTTCCATACAAACACCACAAGCACACAATCTAGTATGTAGTCTATTGTAATTAAGACCAGAAGATTCAATACCTATTGCTACTGGCCAGGTATCATAGCAACCTTATGTCATTGAATACTACTGGAAAACTGTTCAGCACCAGCAAGACTATGCTTCAGGAAAATCTACAATGGCACTACAGATTGTCAACATCTGTGGGGGTTGTTACAGAATGAACAAAAAAGAAATCCTTTAAAAAACCAACAAAGCAGCAATAACAACAAAGAAAAACAACCGAAAAATGATAGGGATATGGTAGTATCATTAAAAGTAATATCAAGAAGGAAAGACTCTCTTTGTCATTAGTTATATAACTTATGCATCGACATCCTAATATCTGTCCACATAAGCTGGTGTTAAAATAACACTGTTACCACATTGCATGCATAAATCCTCAAAATATTTTCTCTCTCTCTTTTTTTTTTTTGACTCATTATTTATCACTAATGTTAATTTGAAATCACAACAGAATCTTAAAATAATATTTAAACTCCCAAAAATGAATTCTAGATAGTCTTCTATAAATCTGCAAAAAAAGGAAAAACCGGTTACTATGAACAAGAACCCAATATTGATTTTTCTGCGGTGCAGTAAAGCATCTCCATTCTATTTGGCTGCTGTCAAAGCCACTCTTTAACAGCTGGAGTCAAATTGCACTATTTACAGCAAGAACCCTTGTCAAGTGGACCATAAGTAGTCTAACAATACGCTATTCAAATGGCACTTTGCCGCACAAATTGCTGACTTGATGAATACCCTATGTCAATGACTAAGGCCAATATAGAAGTTTCATTTTTATGAGAGATCTTTACATTCACATACTAAGTACAGCTTTCTTGAAGAGCTATTAAACTATATATTTGGGGTCTTCTGACATTGAAAATAATTAAAATCTGTTTAAATATACCTAGGGTATTTGACAATACTAATATGGATCTTGCCTTAACTGCATTTGTCACACTCATCTGTTATTGGTACTCCCACTGGCACGTGCACCACAATAAGAGAATTAAAATGGTCAAAACACCATGAAATCAAAGCATTCTGCCTTTGTATCTGTGATTCACATGATGACAAATGTTTTGAAATAAAGCCTTTGAAGCTGGTCTGCTATGTGAGGATATTTTTCTTAGGATAGAAGAAAGAGACCATTGTCTTGCAGATGGGTTTTTTGTCTCAAATATATTATTAATGATAAAAAAATGCAATAAATATTAATCTTGCCTATGAAGTTCATGTGGATCACTGTACAAAGTAAATATTTCTTACAAACATAATGCTGACCTGACAGAATAGATGGAATCCTAACATTTTCTGTTACATAAGTCTTTGAAAATGAATTTTTATGCAGACTGAAGTGGAATTTGTTTGTTTTTGGTAAAATTGGAGTGTTATTATCAATTTAGCATGTTAACTTCCTATTATACAATTTGTCAGAGAAGCAAATGGATAATGAAATATTGATTGTATACATGCATATTAAAGCATCTCAGATTTTCATGATAGTTTAATCTGAGAGGACATTGTATACAATATGGCATGAAGGCACTGAACTCACTTATATCCATGGAACTTCCACTAGCTTCATGAAATCAGATTTCAAGGATATATTTAAAGATGTTAAAATGCTGTGGTTCAAAAAAGTCAATACAAACACTTGGAAAAAAACTGAAAAAAGTTTCCAGATCAAGAACTATAAAAATTGTATTTTTCTTAAGAAGCCCTTGATTTGGACTTCATAACAAAACAGCTTCAACTATAAGCAGCCACATGGTCCCTTTGTGCAGTCCATACCAGGTTTCTAGAATAACATTATGCAGACTTCCATTGTTCACTTAATTGTTATGCTCAAGTTGGCTACATCCTATACATTTGACCACCAGCATCTCCCACACTAATCTACAGAATCTGGTCTAACAGGGTTGGAGGTGAGATGAAATGCTGGATGCAAATAGTGGCAGAGTTTGATGAATGCTGTTTCTCCAAGTACAGACATTTCTTTGTTAGGGAATTAGACTAACATGACTGTAAGGACAAAAAAGAGAAGGTGAAAGGAAAAAAAAGTATGTTGTCAATCATAGGGAAGTTTAAGAGCCATCAATAATATTTTCTAAGGGGTTTTCATTAGGGCAAGATAACTAATGAACAAAGTTGAAAGATGAAAATAGAATATTTCATTGCAAATTCAGAGCAGTCAAGACACATGCCTGATCAAGAAGAGTGCTATAAATTATTACAACTCTGTCACCTCTTGTGACATTACTTCAAATTTAAAATCATGGTAATCCACAAAGTACATTAAACTCCTCACTTCACAATTTGCCAAAAACTACTTTCCCATATTCCATGAACAGCACATTCTTTTTCTTAAACACTTTGTTAAACTCATGCAATTTGAAAATTGAAATATAATATGTACAGCCAAAACACTGCTCCAAAGTCATCTATTATAACTTTGTTATTTCTCTTTGAAAACGCTAGAAGAAATTATTCCTTTAACTAAAGTAACAGTGAGATCAGATTCTGTGTCAATGGCCAACTAGCACACCATCTGCCCCACAACATGCTCAGCAGGATTATGCTTTAATAAGACTTTTCAGAAAATGGGATCAAAAAGAACTTTAGAAATCAGACTAAGATTAGTAAAAGGTCAAAGAGAAATATAAAGAGTTGAACAATTATAAACTCAAAGGCATATTTAAATTGTAAGGACAATTAGGAAAAAGACCAGAAGAGAAAGTTTACAATAAGGACTTGGATTAAGCCATCCCTTATCAAACTGATTTTTGGAAAATCTAGTATTTTGTTTAACACTATTTAAAGAAGGAAAAAGACAGAAACCATTCAGAAAGCTGTTTCCACATATGAGTCGAAGTAAAGCATTTCTCATCTTCCCATGTTTATGAGAAGGTAGTTTTGATCTACATTCAATGGCTTCATCAATTTTACTGCAGGGAAAAGCCATCCTGAAAAACTAGTAACTAAGAAGGACTACGTTTGAACAAGCAAAGTTGAAGTCCCATTCTTAAGATTCTTTTGTATCAAGAGTTCAGTTAAATATACTTAATTCCTGGTATACAAACTAAGTGTCAGAAACGGTACCAACATTCGTCTTTCAGTCTGAATAAGGGTTATACATATTGTATTTGAGATTGCAACAAAACCAAGGTTGTATTAATATCTGGTTTTACATTGAGCAAACACAGTCTTTTAAAATATCTACAATAACAATTAAAAATATACATATTTAAGCAATAAATAAAAAATTACTATTGCACTTTCAACTTTATTTCTCATTTTCTAGTATCTCTTATTAGTTTTCTCGGATTTAATGGTACATTAGTAGTAGCTACAGTAAGGTGTTTCCATCTATTGCTTAAAAACAACAACAAAACACAATAGTGTAACTTTTCTATCTGTAGCAATTATTTAGTTTAATGATATCAGTGAAAAATTGTGAGAGAAATATAGGTATTTTTCCTGGCCAGATCACTCCTGAAGATTGATATATACATTTGTGGCCCAATATCTCACACAATGAACTTTTTTTTTTTTAAGCAATAAAGTGTCAAGTTAATTGCACCAACATCAATGAAAGGCACTTTCACTCTGTTCTCCATAGTTAACAAAACAAACACCAAGTAAAAGCTACCATTGGATAACAAAAGAAATCGGCCTCTGTAGAAGAGCAGAAAAGACATATGAGACTTTTCCCAAGACTCATCCACCTGAACTGGCACATGCAATAGCTCTGATGACTCATAGATGCAGTCTTAATTTAGGTTTGTAAGGAGATATGCTCAAACTGTGCTCAGCAATTTGTTCTACGTAATAGTACTGAACAAATAGGAGCAAGGCTTTACAAACTTAAAATCAAGGCTACACAACACAAATGCAGGACTACACAGGGAAGGTGAAAAGTTAAGGAACTTGGATCACAATTATTTGCTCACACATTAATTTTCATTCTTACCTTATCTGAAGATTTTTCTGTCTGAGTAAGATTGTAGATCATACCACGCTTATAAGAGCTGGAGGATTTGTATTGAACATTTTTATTTCTTCTAGACTCCTGAGATTCAGGATGTAGAGAATCCGCCACTAAGTATTCTGACTCTTCAATGGAAGAAAGGATTGCTTTTGCTACTTCACCTGTTTCATGCCGTTCCAGAGTGCCTAGAGAAACACAAGTTGTGATTTTTTAAGAACTACAGTCTTTCACAAGGCAATTTATATTAGTATATTTCACAGGAGTATGCAAGTCATGAAACTACACTTACAGATTAGCCAACTAAATCTTTACTCTCTAGATCTTAGAAAAGTATGTTCTGTTTCACTGTTTAAAAAAAACACTAAAAACTTAACTTCTTTAGATGTTACTGCAGCAAATATCTTAAACTTCAGGAAACTTAGGATATTCTGTATATTGTAAGAAGCTAGATGCACTTTTCAAAAGGAGAAAAGGAATTCTAGAATACGACTTGCTCAAAACTGTCATTTGTCTTCTTCCCTCAAGCCTTTGCTATGTACATAATTAACAGTGCAAACAGTAATACTTATGTAATATTTCAGTGCTGTCCTCTAGTGTTCTAAATTACAAACAGCAAGGGAAAGCTCAACTTTTTCCCTCTGAAGCATTTTAAACAGTATAAACACAAATACAGCACAACTAGATTAAAAGCCCAGAATACAAATACAGGTTTTAAAGGATTGTTTCCTCACTTGTGTGGATATAAAGAATCTGATTCCTTTAAGCATCATATCCATATTATAAATAGATTTAAGTGCTATTTCTCTAATTAGAAGAATTTGTCTCTGTTCTTCTCCAGATATTTCCTCAGTTTTACTTTTCATTCTTACCATACTTTCCCTATTCCTCCCAGTGAGTGAATCAGAAAAAAGGTAGCATATGCTGAATGACAGCTCCTTATTTTAGGCTTCTTTTATTGCAGCCAATGAAAAAGAAAAAATCATAGGGCCTAAAACCAATTAACTTCTGACAGGTGATTTAATTCTCTTTACTTCCTTCTTGCTGTATTTTTCCACACTTCATATGATTTCCTAGGTTAGTGCAAGGGAATTAAATGCTATCAAGCCAGCCATGGGGCAGGAGGCTGACATTACTAAACAGAGCAAGATTGTTTAATTTTGTTTGAAGACAGCAGAACATCTCTTCCACGGTCCTGGACTGTTCATGGGTCAGTCAGATAGACTGAAAGCCACACAGATTTGCCCTGATTCCCTCTGCTTTAGGTTACATGCCCAATTAGAGCTTTCTTTCTTCTTCTTTACACATTGTATAGTGGGCTCCCAAGAACGTAATGAGGTTCAACGAGGCCAAGCACAAGGTGTTGCACACAGATCAGAGCAGTCCCAAATATGTGGACAGACTGGGATAAGAGTCCATTGAGAGCAGCCCTGTGGAGGAAGATTTCAGTGTCCTCTCAGAGGTAAAACTCAGCATGAGGCAGCAGTGTGCACTTGCAGTCTGAAAGCCAACAGTGTCCTGGCTGTGTCAAAGCAGGGGTGGCAGCAGGGAAGGAAGGGGACTGTTTCCCTGTGCTCTGCCCTCTTGAGGCCTCTGTGTCCAGTCTGCAGCCTTCAAAACAAGAAGGATGTGGAACTGTTGAAGTAGATCTAGAGAACCACAGAGATGATCAGAGGGTTGAAGCACCTCCCTTCTGAAGAAAGGTAGAGAGAGCTGGGCTTCTTCAGCTTAGACTGCAGCTTTCCAGTACGTGAGGAAAGCTCATAAACATGAGGAGAACTGGTTTTCTACATGGTCTAACAAAAATAGGACAAGAGGAAACAGCTTTCAACTAAAAGAGGAGAGATTTGTTAGATGTTGGGCAGAAATTCTTTACTCAAAGGTGATTGGGCATTGGCAAAGGCTGTTCAGAGGACTGTAGATGCCCCATCCTCGGAAGCATTCAGAGCCAAGTTGGATTCAGAGCCCGGGCAGCCTGATCTACTGGGTGACAACTCTGCCCATGGCAAGGGGGTTGTAACTGGATCTTTAACATTTCTTCTAACCTAGCACTCCATAATGCCTTCTCAGTCCAACCCTAGCCCTAGACATGGCCTTGCTGAAAGATTCCCCACGTATTTTTCATAACAATCTAGAAGAAAACATCAGTCTGAAGATTGCAGAACATTTAACTATAAACAATTGAAACAGTTATTCATGACACAAGGAAGCATGTATGTTAGTTACCAGTTCAATAAATACAGCTTTAATGTTAAGTATCAAACTAATCTTGAATAGTTTTAAATCACTTCAAAAATAGTGTGGTTTTTGTATCTTTTGTAGTTTCCGTGTAAATAAATGGAAACTACAAAAGATACAAAAACCACAATAACACTGTTTGACAGAACACATCAGTCACAAAACATTTCTCAACAGTCACCACTGTTATCTATGCATTTTTACCAGTGATTACTGCATAGAGCCAGCATGCCATGCTCGTAAATATCTGCATGGCCATCCAGAACACTGTTTGACTTTCATGTTATTGTCACCACTGCTGAAATGCACCACCCATCACCTCACATCCACAAGTTGGTCTCCAGAAACATTCAGCAAACTGTGATGAATGTCAGTGGGTGCTATTTTACTATATGAAGGAATTCAGTTTCACCCCTTTGCTTCACCTGCACTTCTGTATCAGGCACCATTTAGTCAGATTGCCTCTCTGCTGCCATCTATCACATGCCAACAAAATGTAACAGCATACCAGTGCAAAGGTTCAGCCTCTACTGCCATACCACCATCACCTGCCTCTGATGTCTTGGGCCAACATAATAAAATAGGAGGCATTACTTTTGGAATAGCCCTAATGTTTTAAAGAAGCTCTTATATACCATATACTTCCTATAGGAATTAAACTGTAATTACTCATTTCCTACAAATAGATGAAATAAAACATGGGAAAGATATAAAAGTATTAAATATCTACTATATCCTGAAATGTTTTTTCTCTTAAGTTTGAATTCTTTGTAGCCTCAAGTAATACAACATGAATTTCCCTTTTCACTGCTACTCAAAAAAAAAACAACCATGTAACACTGAAGTTCTAACAGTAACACCTGCTAAAAAATATTGGACTGGGATTGAGGGATCTCATACCACACGTTTGTGTGTATAAAACTTCTTTATCACAAATTATTTCTCTGAAACTCACCCATCTCTGTTAACTGTAGCATCACTTCAGTTATTTATGTGACCAAGAGCCTCTATACTCAGGGCAGAAAAAAGCAATGCAACTGACTCTTTGTCCACTACAACTCAGTTGAGTGCCATAGATTATTCTGTAATGTCACAGAGGAAAAAAAAAAAAAAAAAAAAATGAGGTTTGATTCCTTTTAATATCTCATTTTATTCAACTGCCTCAGGATTTGCAGCCAGAGACAGAGGTTGTTACAAAAGCGAATATTAACTGTAAGGAAAGCAACATTTCTAAGATCTTTGAAGTCAGACCGCCTATGAGTACTTCAAAAAAAAACACACACAAAAAACCCTACCAGTTGCAAAGCTTCCAACATTATAATATTTAAATATTTCAGGAGCAAAACCTACATACATAGGTACACACAGGATCAAGGAAGGATTATGGAATCTGTACTAGACTTGCATGAGTAAATATGCTTGAAATTATTAACGTATTTAGAAATAATACAGTTATTCATTTAATATTATTTTGGCCTCTGTAAGCATGCAAACAACTTCCTGCAATGTTTGGACCACAGGACGACCAAACCCAACATAAAAATAGTTCTCTCAAGTGTAGAGAGCTTGGCTTTCTCTGCTATCTGCTTCTAGAAGTCTCACATCTTCCTGCGTTTTCTATATTGCTTTATCTGTGCAATTCACTAAATATTAAATACTTTGAAATAACAATAAATCTGTAAGGTTTAGATTGTGATAAATAAATCCTCAGTAAATAAAAAGAATTTTCAGGTCCTGGTATTAAATTTAATAAATAATATGTAAAATCATGCCTTAGAGCTTCAAATACACAAAACAGGCTTTTGCTAGCTGCTGGTGAACCTGAATATACCACACCACACACAGTCAAAGGAATACAGTAGCTAAGTGGTTTATTCTAGAAACAGTCTTTACAGAAATGTTCTCCAGATATGAAGGAAAAGGAAGTTCAAGAGCAAGGTGGTAGGAAAGAGTATAAGTGACACAAGTCCCAAACTTGTATTTTAAATAAAGAAAACCTAGAAATTTTATATTGGGAAGTATAAAATGACAATGGATGAATGAGAAAAGATAGTGTTTTCTGCATAGCAGCATCACTACTGCTGTGACCCCATAATGCACACACAAAATACAGGAAAAGTCTCTCTCAGACTGTGACCATGGCAACCAAGTCTCCTGAACAGACAAGAGTGGAGTATTTCATCCTCCTGGGCAGCTTTGGACCACTAGTTGTGACTAGCTAGAGACTATTACAACATCTTATTCTTCTTCTGGACCAAGTAGTACAAATTGGGTCTCTGGGTGTTAGTGCTATCTGTGCAGTTCTCTGGATTCTGCTCTTACTGAATAATGCATTTCTGCTGGGAGGTCATGCATATTATGCTGCCGCAAGACGAGGCTTTCACTGGCATCACATGACCTGCCATATCATCAGGCTCCACTGCTTTCTGTTCGCTGTCACAGCTCAAGTATTGAAAAGACATTCTCAGTATTGCAGTGCTACTGTGACCTAGTGACTCAACTGAGTCTCATAGCATAAGTAATCTGTGTGCATTAAAAATGGTTTTAGAATTGATTTTATTCTAAAAGAACACGTAGTCAAGAATGAACCTTTTTCTTTAAATTTACTAGTGTCCAAAACAAAGAACATCTCACATTTCGGACCAAGTATCACCTGCCAAGTATTAGCTGTTTCTCAGTGTTTTATTTTCTGTCAAGATACTCCTTTCACAGAATCACAATGACACTTTCCATCCTTTATCATCTTAAAAAACTTCCAACCACATATTTTCTATTCTATCTAGTAGAATCAGAAAAACAAATATTGCATTCCTCACAAGATTTCTATTTATTTTAAACAAGTTTACTACTCTCCTTCAAGACCGTTCCAGCACTTCACTTGGGAGCGTGGGAAAAAATCTCAATTGCTAGTTCTATTGCTAATATCACATAGCATAAATCAGATGGAACAAACTCTTCAGAAGTAAAAATATACATTCCAACCAATATCAAGCCTAATAAATATGGTCTAAAAAAAATATATGTAGATTGTTCCAAAAGTAATACCTCCTATTTATTTCCATGGAAACTACAGCAGATGCAAATAGCATAGTAACATGGCTGGATAGAGCACATTCTCAGCTACAAAACACTGCTTTCTACAGACACCACTATTAGCTATGGTTTTTTTTTGTTGTTGTTGTTGTTTTTTTGTTTTTTTTTTTTTTTTTCCAACTAAGAACAAGAACCTGCATGCTGCACTCAAAAATCTACCTAGCTTCCAGAACATGGCTTGTCTTTTATGTTGCTGTTTTCACTGCCGACATGCACCACCCCCTGCCTCAGTGTGCAGATAGCACTGCTTGGTCTCCATCTTCATTAAGCAAGACTCAACGAATGTCAATGTGCGAATTCCTCCACGCAGAAAAAAATGGCAATCTCACATCTTTGATGTGGAAGTGCCTCTGAAGCAGATGTCATTTTGTTAAACTGTCCCTCTGCTGCCATCTATCGCACAGCAACAAAATGTAACAGCATACTGACAGAAAGGTTCAATCTCTACTGCCATCCCACCAGAATCCACCTCTGACGTTGTGGGTAATCTTCCATATAATAACATAGGAGGCATCACTTTCAGGGTAGTCTTCATAGATCAAATAAAATCCATCCTCCTCAAATCTACTTATTTGTAGAAGGATATTTTTCTAGAACTTCAGCACTGAGTGTTCTGGAGGATCACGTAGAGTAATAGAGGAAAACAGACTTGGCAGACACTGCTGTGATTTTTTTTCATTTTGAGGATTTACATCACACAGCCCAACTGCTGAACATCGCTGACATTTTCAGACCTGCATTAACGAACTTGTCAGAATGTCTTTTAATCAAAGATAGTAATTGAGAACAATGTAAAGAAAGACTCTGAAATATTATATATTTAGCATAGGCTTACATAATAGGAAAAAAAAAGAGCAGTTATTCAAAATAATAGTTGTCTCAAGTATTCTGCTGCAGAAAAAATACTCTGATAGAAGAGCAATTAAAATTCACATTTGTTTCTTGACTCTGCTTAAGTTATCGTAAACAGCAAAGGAAAATACCCTATAACAGGAATTGCTGAAACACGGTAAATGAACGGAGATGGATTGAAAGGAGGAAATGAACAGGAGATACACAGGCAGTTACTCTATTTCTACTTTGCCATGTGAAACGGAGCAAGAAAAAGAAGGCCACCCTCTCAGTGTCTAGAATCAAGGTCTTCCATAATACAGTTGAACTCTTCTAACTACAATGGCCAAGCAAGAAATGGCAGCTATCAACTGTTAAGAATTCTTTTAAGTACATATAGCTAATTCCATGCATTACTCCACTGAATATCCATTAAGTCTACACGGACTCATGACGCATGAATATACATCATCATTCTCTACATAAACGCATGTTTTTAGCTTCCCTAGATTGAGGAACAAAACCAAACTTCTGAGACATATTCATCCAAGCTGCAGTACCTTTTATTATTCTGCATCTCTAAGCAGTTACTGAACAAAGACTCAAATTTAGACAACTATAAAATGTTAAAGTGCATGCTACCGACTGACACAAGGCTTACTTACTCTTGCCTGATGACGTGAAAAAGAAAAAAAAGTTTTAAGTTCAAGCCTTACAAAATAAAAAACTCTTCAATGCATATGTATTTTCATTTTTATGAAATATGTTGAATCATTCACATTTTCAAAAGAAGGTAACTAATAGAAGTTTCCTGATCATTTGCCTTTTAGAAAAGAACTTAAGTCTTTGCTTGGTAAGTCAGGCTCAGAGCAGAGGACACTGAGGGGTGCCATCAATACTTTCTTCGTCTTCCTCAGGATGAGGAGTAGAGAGGGAGATGCTGATCTGTTTTCTGACTGGCAATAGGATGAGGAAAAGACTAATGCTGCATCAGGGGAAGTCCAAACTAGATACTAGGAATAAGTTCTTCACCAAGAAAGTAGTCAGGCACTGGGAAGAAGTTGATACATCACTTTCCAACTTACTACACCATCATTTGCACTGTTAGACTTTTAGCAACAAATTTCTGCCCAGAGATGCTTTCTTAGAGAAACATTCTTTTAACCAGAATTTATTTAACATTGCACTGCAAATTCATAAACTTCCTTACTTATGGCCAAAGAAGTCATCTTCTTTCTAGTTCATCAGCATGAACAAGGTTAAATCACTGCCTGCAAGGTGTCCCTTTCTCCAAGGATACCTCTTACACGTGAAAGGAAAGAGGGCAGACTGGAAGTGAAGATCTCAGCCCACATGGTATTTGCCTCAACTGTTAATGTTGAAGGTCAGAACACAAACTAAGAACAGAAGAGCTAAAATCACTGGAGCCTTTTTCCAAATGCTAAAAGTTCCCTTCAGGAAAGAAATAAGCTTTTTAGTCCTCAATAAACACCTAATATTGCAAAGAACACTTAATATAAGAGCCACAGTTTCATAACGGCTATTCTTTATAGTTTCACAGTGATTGATGAAATTATGTGCAATAGAACAGTTTTACATCATTATTAGAAAAATCAAATGACTATTTATTCTAATATCAGAAAAAGTGAAGTAAGTAGTTTTTGTATAAGCAAGCAGACTTTGAGCTTATTCACAGATGCACATCTGACAAGGTGAATCTTATTTAAATAACTTGCTTATAATACTACCATTATTTTGCTAGCCAAAAGTTCAACAAGGATTTGATAAAAAAAGACTTGATTGGCTTTTCTGTCAAGTAACACCTATCGCAGAAGTTGGCCATTTACCACTTCTGAAGACCAATGTCTTATTATCAATTACATCAAGTTCATTGCCCTGCCCACATGAACTGCACAGAGACCAATCTGGTGCCTTCTACCTAACAAAACAATTTTACAGTTACTGCATCTTACATTCACAAGTGCAAGCAATTTGAACTTCTGACCATAAGCACAAGGCCTAGAGACAAAAATACATTAGTCAGGAGAAAGTAAATGAGCAAACAGATTTCTAAGTTTATAGTTTATATTTATAGGCTGTTTTTTGCACCCAGTAACATGGCACCATGCAGTATTTTTTTTCCTGAACACATGGTGCTTCACAAAAACATTGCCAGATGCAGTTACCAAGGAATCTAAAAAGTGAATTCTGTATCAGTCAGGATCTTCAAGCTATGCAGAGGGCATTGGAGGAAAAAAGAAAAAAAATAGTTTGACTGCTATGATCTTGACACTAGCTGTACCACAGCCTCTAGCATATGAAAAGCAACCATGGGATTTATCAGCTAGGCCATACTCATCCACTCAAACATAGCTCTGACCGATGACCTAAGGATAAAAAAAAAAAAAAGAGATGGAAAGAAAAGAATGAAAATGAAAAATATCAAAAGAGACTGTAAATCACTAACTTTTACAAGGACAAAAGGGTTAGAGAATTGTAATTATGGTTGCTTCTACAACTGCCTAGGCACAAACGTACAGTCAGTTATTAAGTTTACTTTGATACAGTTGTGAGAGTTTCATTAAAAATGTCCAGATTATATCCTTACAGACACTAGAAGAAATCTAAATCTTAGGGTTGTTTTTTTTTTTTTTAACAGTTTAATCAATTTGTTCTGAGTGAGTAAAGCTGTCGGAAATACTAAGTGAGGGTCAGCTTACAAAAAGGAAAGGAAACACCACGTATTCTGCAGCTAATATAACTCTGGCAGAGCTTATCACAAACTTGGAAGATTTCTTGTTGGCACCAGATGGAAAAATGTTGGACCACAGATATCCACAAGTTAACTTTGAACAGCTTTTGAAGACGTTCCAGTCTGTCTGTCAGTCAATGTGAAACAAGCTTGGTCTACAACACCATTCCATAAAGTCTTCGTGCCTTAAGACACGGTCTCATAACTGAATGGAACGCTGCTGTGAAATACAGTCAGCGTTGATGTCCTCCTGGTGGGAACAGGACAACTTTAAGGAAAATAATTACATAGTCTCATTACCACTTCTGTTTACTCAAAAAAACAGCTATGCAGACTTTTCATGTCAAATATCAGCATACAGACTCAACTTCCATTAAGCAGCAATCACAGCGTTTCACTTACCACTATATGAAGAATTAACATAATGCTGAAGTGACAGAAATGGAACAGAACAGCAGAGAAAATATCACTAAGGTTTCTTGCATGTATATGATGCAAGAGATTTCCCTTCAAACACACATCTTAGTTACGTGACTACCTACATTGCTTTTAATAATGTTTTTACTCTTTCATAGCAATTTGTTTTAACTTAAAAAGTGAGGGCTATTTGCTTCTCTCTTTTTAATAAAATTGCCCTGCATGTAATAAATGGTACAGAATATTGCACAAGTAAAAGATAACAGATCCATAAATAGTTTCAGATGTAAAGTTAGTCATAAACAAAATAGTCAAGCATTACGTTACAAATTTTATTTCCCAACAGCCCATAATTCAAGCAACTAGTAAAAGCAAGCTAGTAAAAAATCATAATTGCCATTAGCAGAAAGTCTTGCTCTATAGCTATAATAACAGAACAAAAGGTCTGATTTAACTATTTTATTCTGTCTTAAACTCACAATAACCACATAGTTGAACAATAAAATAAAGCAACACTTCCAAGACAGAATAAAATATAGTAAATTACTAGAAGGTACATTCTGCAAGAATGATGAAAAAAAATGACATCCAAGTAAAAACTAAACCTACCTTCGATAAATGAGGATCGCTTTGCTACCTCAAAACAAAGAAGATCCCTCTTTTAAGTCTATCTACTATTTCCTTGCTCTCAGTGTGTATTAGACAAAGATGTAGCTCCATTGGCAGGTTTCCACATGATTTTTTTTAACCAAGAAAGAAAATATGATCCTGTTGTTACATCTTATGCCAATTACCTTTTTAAAAAAATCTCAAATATATCAACTCCTCAGAAAAACATAAGAGCAATATAGATTACAGCTAATTTCCTTATTGAAGTGGACTTCAAGTGGTGGCTATTGGAAGAAATATTTTACACTTTAATTAGAACAAAATTTGTTATTGATTTTCATATTCATCTTCCAGCACACAAGTTTGGAACATACCCTGGGAACATGCTATATTAATATTCCATATGTATTATTAGATCAATATTTATTGTCATGGAAAATATTCTACTTTAATGGGAACTTACCATATCCATATATTAAAATGTAGGCAAAATGTTTGCCTACACAAATACTAGTTCATAGCATCTATTTCATTTTCCATATCACTAACCACACGCACGTTCAGCAGCAACATTTAAACTTACAATAATTTCACTTCATTGAGTAAATCAAAAGTACTTAAAATGAGATTCAGTTCATCTTATTGGGGACTTGTAATAGTAGCAGCAAGTAATTTGTTTTCAACCCCTCTTCTTCATGCTCTCCTTGCAGTCAACGGAGAAAAGATAAGCCCTTCTACTCATTCCTAATTTCTCCTAAACATTAAAGACACAGCCTAAACTACTAGCTGCTAGTTACTACCTTATATTTATAAGCATAAATGGATGTCCCTAGTTCAGATGAATTTAAGATGAAAGTTAATTTGAAATTAACTATAACCTTGTTGGGCTCTATCAAAAGAGGGGTCGCCAGCAGGGACAGAGAGGTGATTGTCCCCCTCTACTCTGCTCTTGTGAGGCCCTATCTGCAGCACTGCGTCCAAGTGTGGAGCCTGCAGTACAGAAAAGACAGGGAGCTGTTGAAGAGGGTCCAGAGGAGAGCCACAAAGATGATCAGGGGACTGGAGCACCTCCCCTATGAAGACAGGCTGAGGGAGCTGGGCTTGTTCAGCCTGGAGAAAAGAAGGCTGCGAGGTGACCTCATTGCAGCCTTTCAATACCTAAAGGGAGCCTACAAGGAAGAGGGGAATCAACTCTTTGAAAGGGTTGATAACTGCAGGACAAGGGGAAATGGTTTTAAGTTGAGGGAGGGGAGATTTAGGTTGGATGTGACGGTGAAGTGCTGGAACAGCTGCCCAGAGAAGTTGTGGATGCCCCATCCCTGGAAGTGTTCAAGGCCAGATTGGATGGGCTCTGGGCAGCCTGATCTAGCATTAAATGGGGAGGTTGGTGGCCTCTGCATGTGGAGATTCATGATCCTTGAGGTCCCTTCCAACTCTGTCCATTCTGTGATTCTGTCATTCTGTCATTTAATGCGTTTCAACATAAGCCATCCTCAAATGACTATTTGGAATAATATAGGCAACCCATTGTTTATCATTTATGAGGCAAAAATAAAATCTTTGACAGGCTAACAAAGAGATGGATACAGGCTGCACACAAATGCTGGGTTAGATTTTAATCTGTATGACAGTGTTTTTCCCACCTCATAAGAGAAACAAAAGTACACTTGCTAAGAAGAGCCTTAAATTTAACTTCAGAATACTTTTTGAAAAAAGTATCAGCCATCAGTATCTCACTGAAATTTGGAAGATAAACTGTAATATATAATAAAAGCTTTCTTTTGCTTAAGGATTTGTTTTCTTAATGACCTGATAGGACAGCTCTGAAGCTAAAGTGGTATAGCTGAACAACTATCAGGTACTAAGAGTCCCTGAATTTTTGTGAAGTCATTTGTCAAATTCAGAGTTACTGCTGACTCTACAGCAATGTAAATACTGAAATATTCATAGAGATTCCTTATTTCACATCCCCAAATTATAAGCAGATTGGCCGTTTTCCCAGTTATCCATTATCTCCAGTACAGTAACAGCGTTCAGTATTTTTTTTTAAATGCAAACAGTGATGAATGAGGCTGACACAAAAATTGGGTCCTCTGCTGACTTCCATTTAGAGGCAAAGCCTCAGTCATGAAACTGCACAGTCAGAAGAGGAAGAAAAAGAACCAAACCACTTTTTGACAACAGGAACTACTAAAACTATTCCATGTTCAAATCCACGATGGAATTTGAGCACAAGGCTATTGCTAAGAGTACTCTCCAACTATCTGGGAACTCACAGGTAAACAATTCTGCAAGTGGTACATGCATATCTGTCTGTTCAAATATTGACAGATGAAAACTGTATTAAAAGGCTTTGCTTCTGCTGAGTTTTGTTTGATACACCATTCTCATACATCTAAACAATACTCTGTCTGCCTGGGTGACACTGAAGTATCTATACGGTTCTTGATCTAGGTCAGGCCAATTTCAAGGATCAATGCTACGACCTCTCAAGTTCTCCCATAATAAAGATTTAATTTACGTTAAAGCAAGTATATCCTGGTTAGCTTAGATGACATTTTTCAGCTACCAGTGCAGAGGTGGAATAGAAAAGAAAGTTGATATAGGCTTCTACAGCAAATAACTGCATCCCTTATGCTCCACACATTCTTTAAAAGTAGTGATTGCAACCCGCATTCCAGCCAGTGGCAACAAGAAACAGAAAGAGTAATTTAACATAATTTTAATTGACCCATTTAGAATATGTAATATGTGAGCATCCATTTTACTTCCTGTCAAACGAGCACCATTTTCGTGGCTAAAGAAGAGAGAATTCAATGCATACTGCTTTTTGCATTCTTGGTACCAGTACAATCCAATGGTACTAAGTCCCACTGATTTACAAATTATTCACTGCACTTTTGTATGATATTATCTAATCACACTGGAATAAAATTGCAACTGGCATATAATCATCTCCCTTGAAGCATTTTAACTTCTTGGGCTGCTTTAGTCATTGTATAGGATAGACAGAATAGCTGATGCAGAACAAGTTAAAATGATAGCAGTGATAAGGACAGATTAATAAGGAAACAGTAAAAGTTCCATGGTTCTTTGTCACATCTGCCAAGCTCTACTACAGTTTTAAATGCAACTGAATCTTCAATGAAATTTAAATGACCTTTAGGGACATCTCAGACTCAAGTTTTTATATACAGCTTATTCACAGGATTTTGAAGCACCCTTCTTAGTTGCGTATGAAACAAGGAAAACATTCTACTTCACAATTTCTCCCACCTAAATTACATACTGTTTTCACCATCAATTTTAGAAGAGGAAAAAAATTTAGATGGAACAGTTAGAGGCTGTTAGCATCTTCAAACACCATAATCTCTATTAAAAATGCTTGTATTTATGAATGACTGCTGAGTTCAGTTCACTGCAATACCAGCTAATCATTCAGTCATCAGAATCTGACTTAAATCTCTATATAACGAGTTATAGGTAAGCTATTATATTAGTGACGTACCTTGAACAATATAGAAATTTTAACCTCCCTAATTAATCTAAGATGTTCATAAACATCACAGATAAAACTTCAAGTGAACAAATAATCTGATATTACCTGTTTCAATTTCCCAAACATAAACAGAATCATCTTCACACCCAACAATTAGCAGATTTTCAATGGGGTCAAATTTTATCTTCTTCACAGGAAACAGATGCTTTCTGGCATGTAAGAGACAAACTTTCTTCTGAAGGTGTAGAACTGCTACTGAGTGATCACTACACACACAGCACACTACACTATGATACTGCAACTGCAAAACAGAAGAATTTTGTTATCAATACTGCATCAAAAGTCATGATATCATTGTCGTAAGCCTGGAAGTTATTTAGTCATTTATTTCCCAGAACATACTAATATTGGAAAATGCTTAATTTCAGACTACATCTCCAAGTCATTTTTAGCAGGCAAGCTGTAAAACAGATCCCTAGATCCTCTTTAGATTTTTCAAATGTAAGAATAGTTTAAACACCAGTACTTGGCCTGTAAAAGCAGTCAAAGTTGAACATGGGAAGTTCTGTACTACCATGTAGAAGAACACCTTTACGTTAAGGGTGACAGAGCACTAAAAGGTGTTGCCCAGAGAGGTTGCAGAGTCTACTTGTATGGAGCTATTCAAGACTTGTCTGGATGCCCACCTGCGAGTCCTATGGTAAGGTACCTGCCTTAGCAAGGGATTTGGACTCGATGGTTTCTTGAGGTCCCTTCTAACCCCTGTGATTCTGTCGTTCTCATAGTAATTTTTGGTGATATGAAGGAATTTACCTGATGGAAAATATCAGCCCCATAAATGAACTGGATCATCATCCAAGTAGGTAAATACAGTTTATCTAGATGCCAGAAAAATTGCTTAAGAGCCTTACAAGCATTAAGACCTTGAACTAGCCCTTTGTGAAGTATTTAAATACATACCATTTACAAAGATTTGTCAGATTGAAATACAATTTTACAATCATGATGTGAAAAAGGATGAATAGGCTGTTAAGAAGAATTAAATCCATCACCATTTTAGCATTTTTCTGTACCACTGAAATTATAAATTAACGAAATCAACACCCTGAAGTTAAAAGCAGCTTTCAAACAAAACAATTAAGTAAATAACAACTGCAAATCAAAGATCAAGTGCCACAGGGCAAAAGCACGTGTATTTATTATAAATTATTTATTATTATAAGTATACTTACTTTGCAGTTGTCTGGAGATCTCAATAGCTCTGTCACTGGACCAGATTGCAGACTAAATCGGTGCAAGATTTTTCCAGTAAATATATCCCAGCAGATCACAGTAGAATCCTGGCCCCCTGATAACAGCCAGCTGGGATCAAACCTTACTGAATTACCATGTGGATAAAGTAAACATGTAACTCTGCTACTATGACCATTCAAAACTTTATGAGGTAGATTACCTGAAACAACACAGTAAGTTACTTATCTTCTTTAAAAGTAGAAGTTCCATATTTGACAATACATTTCATAAAACAATCAAGAGATTCAGAAGACTAATTACAACTAAATTTTCATCTAAAGAGTTTTAAGAAAGGTAACATCCTTTAACAGTTAAACAGATTAAACAATTGTGGACACATTCTCTCTGAAAAAGGAGAGCAGAGATGTACATTCAGACCTTCATCCACCAGAAAGCATCTTTTTTTTTTTATTTCTGAAGTGGAATTATCTTTCAGAGGGAAAATGACAAAGATGACTGCTGCCTCTGTGATATCCCACAACTCTAATTCCAGTTGACTCCAATCCCCACATCCATCATAGGACTAGCAGTACCAAGTCGTCTGGTAGTGATTTGATAAGTCACCTACAGGGAGGCTGCAAAGACTATCATAATCTATTTTCCTCATTCAGATCCTGAGCCTCACCTCCGCTTTCATCGAATGTTTAAAGGGATGACTGAAGGGAATGTTAGAAACATGAAGTCTTCCATGCGTCATTCAGATAGTTAAGCAAAATTGTTAATACTTACTTTTCAAAGATGCATTTCCTAGAAATCTTGCTCTTGCAGTTTCTAGACCTAGTGTTATGAAAATTTCCCCATTTTCACATCCACACACAAGCTTATCCAGACCGGGTATGTACACAGAGGAAGTCACAACTGCGTTTTCAATTCCATCTTTAGACTCACAGAGATGATCTATAATGCCCTCTGACACTGAATGGGCTTTATTGAAATTATCTTGAAGAGTCCATGTTGTTGAAATTGGGATTTCTAGAGTGTGGGGAGAAAAAGGCAGGAACATTATTTGTTTAAACTCAAAAGAAAACCAAAATGTATTTTTCATCTCGCAACCACTTCTAAACTTATCCCTCCTGCACTTTTAGGTTAGAGTTAATGGTTGTCACTCCAACATGTTACATCATCTCACTAAAATACTTTATTTTAAATATACCTGTCTATGAACACCGTAAGCAAGATCAAATAAGCAAATTTCCATGACATTTGGTAAATATGTGCTTATGAGCAAATTGAAAAGAAATAGAATATTCATTCATCCGACCACATGAAACAGAAGTGTCAATTACTGGACACTCCCTGTTGGTGTGTTGCTGCTGCCTACAGAGAATCACCACACAGCGGATGGATAAACAGCAATTTTTGCCATTAAGAATTTTCACAAGTTTTCATGATTTGCAGACATAACTAAAGAGTTTGCACTGAGAGCACAGAGTTACCAAACCTTTTGGTGAACCATCAAATGCAGATGCAGGAACATCAGGAACATGCCACAAAGTGATTCTTCCTGAAGCTTCACCGGAAAAAAGAATCTTATAGAAAGGCTCCTTCCTTTCATTCATAAAGCCCATGACAAAAGGGAAACTCTGCCAAAAATAACAGTAAGTCAAACTCCTGATGTGGAAGAGGTGATAAAATAATGCAATAATGAATTTCAAATTCCAAGTTTGAGATCAGAAGACATTGGAAATATCAAAAATCAAACAATACACTCTTCCAGAAAATAAGAAAATAGGAAACTCCAGGTGTATTTCCTGTGAGACATTTTAACTTAGAGCAGGAGTGTACTTTGGAAATTGGTGCTGCTTTTTTGTGTTTTGAAGTCATCCTGGAGTACCACATCAAGACTCCTTCTGGCTGAAATTGAACTGAAAGATGCATGCAGGAGCACAGATGCTGCATTTCAAACACAAAGAGACTTGCCAAAAACAAGCCAGAAAAAAATGCATGCTGAGTAGCATGGATTGAACAATCATCAGCACAGTTTTCCTCTAAAGAGAAGCTTTAATTAATAGTGTCAACACAGCTAGGCTGTATGCTCCTTGAAGACATTTTAATAACATCCCCATAAGCAGGATGCGTTTTATATACAACACTGAAGTTTGGGAGTAAATTTCACAATAAGCAACTCCTTATGCAACTCAGGTTACAATCTAAAGAGATGAGAACAGACTGTCACCAAGGGAGCTGTGTCCTGTAAAACAAATCCACTATAAAAATTATTTAGGTGGTAAATATTTGAGGAAAAATATTAGAAAATAGCAGCAGACATTATTAAAAAATGCACATATTTGGGGGAAGTAAAAAATATGAGCTTCCTTCTGCAACACCCTAGCATTACTAAACCATGCATTTTGGCTATTTCTTTCTTTTTACCAAAAGGTATCTGACCTTTTGGCATCCTTCAGCGGTTATCCCACTTTTGCACGCAACAAAAACAGTTTCTTAAGTCTCTGGCTGCCAACAAAAACAAAAGCTCACTAGAAAAAGCCTATATATTTGAGAAATAGTGAAAAATAGGTATCTATTTGAGATCTACATAAACTGCTTAAAAACCTGTTTAACTTCATTCACTGTAAGTTCTGTCAGTTTGCCCACACTGCAAGAGTTAAATGTATGACGACGACTATGAAGGCTTGATATAACAGTAATCTATATAAGATGTCACTGACTCAAAACCGTTCAAGTCAGGACAGGCATGCACTGAAACATGTATGCATTTCTTACTAGAACAAGAATTAAATAACCTCGTTTTCTTTGCTTGCTTGTTTTTTTGTTTTTTGTTTTTTTTTTTTTAAAGCAGAGGTGAGAGTAAAAGGTTCTAAAGCTATTTTAGAGTGCTTTTAACTTAAAGGAAACCTCTGCTTCTTTATTAAAAAGCAGGAAACACCTGTATCTGAAAATGCAGGATTTCTGAGAAAAAATTAAATAAGCCAGAATTAAAGACAACACTGCGAACATCTCCAACTTTATAAGTAAATACATTCATATGAAGAAACGTCTTCCTTGCAGTTTAAGTCAAAAACCCACACTTACAGCACTTAAATCTTTGTTGCAGTTTTGGAGATTACAAACATACATTGAAGCAGCTTTTGAATCTCACTGTAAATCTTTATGAATTTACCTTATTTTCCTTCACATCAGTAAAGCAGAGTAAATGAGGATAAACAGTTTCTTTCAGCACCTTCGCATCTGCAGGATATGTGCTTTTGGAAAGTCCACTGCATAATTCAGAAAGAAAAGATTTAGAAAGCCTTTTTTTCTTTTTTCTTTTTTTAAAGGAAGGAGAACAGCAACATCTAAGATCCGCAAGTTAAATTAAAAGTTACCAAGCAATTACAAGCGACTTTGTGAAATCACAGCGCCAGCTGCCCAAGTTCTACATGGCTAATCTTATTCCTGTGCCCCCTGCTGTGTCAAACAAAGACTGAGAGCTGTCAAATTCAGGGTAAATCTTTGAGTGCCAAAGTGTTTTTGTTCTGGTTTTTGATCACTTGCAACATGCAGAGATTTTCCATAATAAACCTCCCAAAGTTCATCCTGTACCTGAACTTTTTGTGTGAATTTCCCATTTGAGCCCACCTGTTTAGCAGCTGGTAGATGTAACTGTAACCATCTTCTGTCCAGATGATAAGCCTGTAAGCTGCTAGTACTTCTCCACCAGCAAAGCACTGACCACTCTTACAGAACTCAGTACACAGCAAAGAGAAATCACAGTAATCATAGACCTAAGTCCCAAAAAAGAGTGAAACACAAACAAACAATATTGACACAATCAGATTCATTCAAGCTAGTTTTAGGCAAAGAATCAATGCAAAGAACATTATCTTGACTCTGTAGTTCGACTACTTCTTTTAAAGCCAAAGCAATATTTATAACATTAAACTAGCATAATGTCAGAATCAAACCATACAACAGAAAGATAAACTGAAAAAACAAAAAACACTAAGGGCTTCTGCTATGTTAGAGGATTTTAGATAGAGTTTAGTTTGTTTTGCTTTGTGTTCATTACTAATGTTTACTGGACTGTTAGGTAGAAGCAATGAATTTAGTACATAACAATATGACATTGAAGATTGATACATGCAGTTAATGCTTCTGTTCTTTTTCTTTATGTATTCTTTAACCAATAATCTGCTGATCTCAGCAGATTTTAGGAGAACAGATTTTTCTTTGTTTGTTGAACAACAATTTTTTTTTTTCCACAAATTAATTGAAAGTGAGGAGATTTACTTGGGAGAGTTCTTGTAGCTTTTCTGTTTTTAAGACTAGAAATAAAATAGTAGCTTATTACCTTTGGCCTCCCCATCTTAAACAGAAACTTGGCAAAGCAAGATATGGTCTTTGTCTATGTTCCTAATAGTCTTCTTAGCCACATTCTACAACTTACTCCAATGGCATGAGGAAAACTTTCAGAATGAGAATTATTATGATTTATATGGAGCACAGGACTTTTAGATTATCTGCTCAGTGTTCTCATAACCATAGAAGTGAGTTGAGTCACTAAGGATACATGCGAGTCTCTCTCACGGCACGTGCTACATAACCTTCTATTTAAGCAGTAATATCATGATTATCTTTTCCTTGAGAGGTATATATTTATTAAAACAGAAGTTTAAAATAAGCCACTTGCATATAATCTGCTGTTTGAAGCAGCCATATAGATAAGTACACAAACACTCTAAGAAACATGCATTTTGTGAAAAGCATCACAAGTTTATAAACAGGATATTACTCTATTTTTCCATGCAAAACCTGCCCATTCTGTACAAGAAAATTATCAGTGCTTTTATACAGTTTTTTTTTCCAAAATAGCCCAAGAGGAAACTCAAGAATACCCTACAAAAGCGTTAGACAAAGCTGACTCAGCTCTATGAACTCCAGCTTTCCACACCTCCAGAGGCACCTGAATTAGACATTAATAGTCCAAAATCACCTTCAGAAAAATATCACAACACCAGTTTGATCTTTAATGTACCACAGAGTGTGCTGTAATGCACCCAATGCTCTAAAACTGGGGGATACTGAAAATAATCCCCTTCCTACAGAGCCGATTTAATATCAATCTTTTAAAGCAGGAATACTTAAAATGAAAACCTCAGTAAGACAGTTAAGATAACTGAAGGGAAGACAGCACACATCTGACAATTAGCAAGCACTAATTTTAAGGGAAGCATTTACATGTCAGAATTGATTACATCAGCTTTTCAAGGTTCTTAACAATCAAACAAATATAATGCTCAACAGCATACCTGCCAGCATATGGAAGACACAATCAGAAGGAGCCTTTCTGTGTAAGTGCAAAACCGTATTGCTCGGCAGTTCATACAGTCCAGAGACTTGGACTCCTTTTCACACACATTTTGCCTCTCCTTTGAGCAGCGAAGGAAAAAACAGAGCTGTGATTTATTCCAGACAGCTTAACTTTCACTTTTAGAATAGAAAGAAACTATTGAAAAATCACGTAAAACAACATATATTTCCTAATTAAAAGACTGGAAGACAGAGTTCACAAGCACTGTATAAATAAATTACATTCTGCATGGCTCAGATCTTCATCTATGATTATACTGGAGTTACTTTAATTATTGATTAAATGATTGAAAAATTACATTTTCTGCTTTGAAAGATAACTGCCGGTATCGTAACTTCCCTGAAAAGGAGTATGCTGGTTACAGAATCATTGCACAGTAAGAGGGCAAACCATTCTTTCATTTCACCTCATATTAATATCAATTCAATCCAACAATATTTGTTAAAATTCTATTCTCTAAGCATCTGCAATAACTTGATTTTTACCAACTCCGCTCTCCTCTCTTACAAAGAAAGTCCCAGGCAGTAAAATAAAGGAAGCACATGGTATGGTGCTATGTGCTGATCAGTTCTTACATTCCCCAGAATTTCTACAGTGTAACAGTATTTTTTTCCCCTGGGAATGTTAGAAGGAAGACCCAAAACATTGCAGAACAGTCAAAAACATATCATGTGAACACTTGTACAGTATCAAACTTGACAGACTGTCCTGAGGGGCCTGATCCTATCAATTAACAAGTTGTGCAGTGGCATGCTCTGCAGTTTGTCAAATAAGGCAGTAATGTATTATGGATGCCCCAGAGAAGATTGATGACTTTTTGCCACTTTGATGACAATCCCTAGTACTTAGCTATAATGCTCTCATCTCCTTGCGAAACCAGTCCTCAGAGTTTGACTCCAACCCAGAACACCATTTTTGACTTTTAGCATCTGTGCAAGTCAAATGACTGCTGCTGAGGATACTGACAAAACTCAACAGAAACAGGCAGTCTGAAGATGGGCAAATTGAGCACTTGACGCAGCAAGAGTATTTTCTAAGTGAAGACAGTACTATGAAAAATATTAAAAAGTATAATCTAAAGAATCATTTTGAGAAAAGTAACAAAGATGAAGAGGGAGTACAAAGCGTGGGTTTTTAAGAGCTCATAGCCTAAGGAAACATATGAACACTGCAATGCCATGGCAAAAACTTGCCAATAGCCCAATTAATTCTAAATAGCAGTAGAAGGATGAGTTTTCAGGATTTTGTAGAAACTTAGAGTGTAGCGCCTTCAAAAACAGAAAAAATTAATCAATCTGGATTAAATCATAGTCATAAGATCTTCACTCATTCATATTCTGCTTCAGTGCACCTTCACTTGATGTTATCTTTATGTTTATGTTATTGTTGCAATTGTCATTTCACAAACTGACCTGTATGCTGGTCAAAGATGAAGATAGGTCCCATGCTTTAAGAACTCCAGTTACAGACACGGCAACCAGTGAGTCTTCTGTGAAAAGATAACAAAAGATAATCAGTTTGAAACAGAGTCCAAACCACGCCTAAAAAAAAGAAAAACCTTGGCATAGACACTGGTGTGCTACATAGCACTCCATCTGATGGATTCTACAGGGCACTGTTTAAACGAAATATGAAACAGCTCATTCACACTTAGAAATACAAAGCACACAAGCAAACAGTGAATAATTATTTTGTCCAATCACCTATATTCCAAACAAAGATAAAATAGCAGTTCTGTTCCATAATTTTCCTGATATTACCAAATTAATTTGTACTCATCTCCAAACAAGCTGCTTACAGTCGTAGAGGTCCTTTGTTTTTCTCTTTATGAAACAAAGAATGAAACATGACCAAGGGTATTATAGACACCTTAAGTTCAAACAATGAAACAATGTCTTACATATAAGTGCATTGTACAACATGACGGAATATTTGTTATTCTAGTAAGATCCCACAAGTTATACAGAAATGCTTCATTAAATTCATTGGTCTGTACTAATATCTATGCTGCATACCTTGAATTCTTGCGGAGCGAACAATACACATACAATTTATCCAATCAGAAGACTGAGAAGACAAAGTATGCAGAACATCCAAAGTCTTAGCATCAATAATAAGAACATCTTGATATTCTCCAAAACAAAGAAGCCAGCCTTCACCTCTCATTCGGAATGAGCAATGGTAATACTGTGCAAGTGGAGAGAAGAGAGTCAGCATAACGAGCTCAGGAAATGTGCATGCACATCATTCACATTAAGCATATCACAGAAACATACTCAACACTCTGAATTGCTAAAAATATACAGTGAATTACACACATGAAACGGTAGAAAATATTGGTAGAATTGCAAGTGTTCCACATACATTTATAACAATTTAATAGATGTTTAAATTTCAGAAAAAGGGGACTTAATACTGAAATTGCTATCTGCCCTGTCTAGCAACTAGGATTTTTGAAGTCACTAAAGATGTTGATTTTCATTGCAAATTGCTAAACAGTTTGGTAGTGATTTCTGAGAGCTCATCTCCTCCAAACATCTGATAAAACTTCATTTATCAAGAAGGACAAAGACTGGGGATAAGTTGGGTAAAAATGCAGAGGAATCATATTGAATTTCCAATTATTTTCCAGGAAGAATTTCTACTCCACAAGATATTTTCAGTATAATACTAATTGCCCTCCTGTTCAAGAAACCCATTATTTCTCAAAAATCAAATAAAAAAAGGAAGAACACAGAGCAAAGGGCTTGATAACAGGGCACAGAGTGACTATCTTTTTTCCAGGTGTTTTATATGTTCAAGGATATTTTTCGTACTTCCAGTTTGGGTTAGATAGTTCTCAAAGTATCAGTTAACTAATTCAAGTCTGAAAATAAAGGTTCCATAAATAACTGGGAATAGGATAAGTACACAGAAATGAACAATCAGATGGAGAAATGCTCAGAAACAGGAAGAATTTGTAACTGTTACTCAAATATATAATTGGATAGTCCTCAGTGTATACAATCAATCAGTCCTCTAATGAGAAGATCCCACTTCTCTTAAGATCCCACAAATGGTTAGCAGTTGACCTTGGTGTTAAGTTTCATTGCAAATTGGAAGTATTGTTTGAACTGCTTGACATCTGCCATTTATATTAGAACTATTGATGCTGAACAAAAGGAACATACTAAGCCAGATAATGGCAACCAAAATGTTTTTAAATAATGATGCTAAACCAGAACACACTACAACTCCCAGACAAACATTCTGTATGAAGTGATACTTTTTGAACTCGTCACAGGAGAACAAAAAAGAGAAAAAAGCATAAAAACACTCAAAAAAAAACCCACAGCCAAACAATACCAAAGAACAAAACAATTACTAGTACTTGAAGACTGTATTTTAAGAATTGTTTCTTGTCCTACCTACAGAATTTTCTTTCCTAGGGAAGTTTTGTTCTTAGGTGCTCACATTGTCCTTTTGCCATCTTACTGTGCTAAAATCATAGGCCAAAAAAGTCATTATCTAGTCACAATTGCACTACTTTTAATGGAAAAGTAACACTATTCTGAAAGTATTTGCCTACTTGAAGGAGAAGAACTAAGCTTTTGCCTCTGTTCTTCACAGAAACACACAAATCAGCAGATAATCAGCCAGGTCACATCTGCCTGCTTCTTTGTGAAAGATCTCCAAAACTATTAAAATTTAATAAAGCAATACACAACACAGATCACACCATACTTCAAATACATAATTTTAACAAAGGACAAGAGTAAAGATTACAAGGCAACTTTCTTTCACATCATATTTTTAAAATACATAAATGAGATCGCATTATCGCACTCTAGACACGTGGCTTAATGAGAATCAGTTTGATTTGATTAAGGAATACCAAGTCATAGTTATTTTCTCAGAAGGAATCTAAAAGGAAAAATAACATACAACTAGTATTGCAACGATTTTCTATGAATTATGTTTAGAACTGCATTAGAAAATAATAAAATTAATAGAGGAAAAACTCCTCTTGTAATGAAGGGAGATATTTCATGAGAAGTTTCTATACTTACATAGATTGCTGTATGCCTATAAGGAAGCTTTGTTTTCTCAATGCACAGTCCACTAGTGACATTCCAAACACACATCTCCCTGCCAAAGATAACTTCATATTATTCTCTGTCATTTCTACTCAATTGGATGGAATAATTTTGTGCCAGCAAGTTTTTCTTTAGTGCTGTACTTAAGTGCAGTCTGGTCATTTATGTGGCTTTTTGTTACAGATTACTGGGTATGAAAACGTTGCAGTCATTAGCAGGGCATGACATACAGTATCTGTTGCTTTTTGTTTTGGTAATTACACCCTGCTACCTCGCAGCAAACCTGACTTTAAGGCCAACTCTAGTCTACAACAAATTGTAGGTATACTGCCATTATAGCTTGTCAAAGCGTCACTATAACTATCATTTGTTGGAACGACATCCTCCTGAAAATGATTCATTCAACTGAACTTAAACCACACGTTTTGAAACACATAATGCTGTCATCTGCTGCTGCAGGCTTCAGCTCTAGGGAGAAACTGACGCTCTCAGTGAAGAAGAAACAGTGCCACCATGAGGCTGCTGCCGAAGTCTCTCGGCAACCCTAACGTCAGTTCTACTCGATAACATGCAGGAGCTGTTTTAGAAAGTCTCATCAGCGAGCTTTCCTCCTCACTGAAACATTGGTCAACATGCTACTGAACTAGAGTACAACAGAAAAAAACAACTATTTAAATGTTATAAATGAATTTTTACCTGGCTTGCAGTCATAGCTCAGCAATTAAATAATAATCTCTGCTTCAAATTTTAAATAATTATATCCACGATTTCCCAGATTACATTCAAAGGCATTTTTAATAAGAGGAGTTTTAAACATTAGGGGGAAATATTTTAATATATCAAAAATACTTAGTAACTTGTATTTTAATCTACTCATTAACTTAATTATTTTTTTCACTTTTGCAGGAGTACAATCTATATATGTTCTATGTCAGATTTCATAGAGCAAAAACAATAACTTTTAGTCTTCAGTAATCATTTCAAGGCAGTGAATTACTTCTTGTTTATATCAGAGTGCATGGAATTTTACCACTTCAGGGAAATTGCTATAATACATACAAGCACACACAAATTAGAACAGAAAACAGCTTCAGCATCTGTACACTGCACTTAATTTACTTTGCATATAAAAAAGGAAGAAGGGGTGCAGCACATCGATAATACTGTCCTACAGCACATTCCACAGGCAGACACAGGACGAGTGAAAATTTATGAATAGCAGGGAATTGATGGACTCACAGGCCAGGAAATAGTTCAATTCCATATCTCCTAAAGAGGAGGTTTCCTATTTGTACTTCTCAACTTCATATTGTAACCTTCCAGGGATAAGTAATAAATGTTCTGCATTTACTCAGTATAGAATTTAAGCAAGCAATAGCTCTGTAGTTTGGAAAGTAAGTATTTAAAGCAGATTGAAAACTGTTTAAACCTAGCAATATTCATTCCAAGCAAGCCCTATATGACAGAACCTTCAGAATATGAATGTATGTATCACATCTATTGCAAAAACCTCATTTGTTTCTTAACACATTTTATCACAGCTTTTTTGGAAATAGTATCTTTTCTTCCAATATGATCTGGAAATGATATTGCACCAAGAGAGCTTCAGAATTAAGATGAATGATTGATTCACTTCTTAACTCTTGAACAGAATTATCAGTGAGCAATCAAAAACTGGTTCTGTAGTTCTCCCACCTTTCTTTTCTGATGAATCCTAAAAGCTTAGATTGTCCCACTGGGCAGACAGAGGTAAATAGTTTGATTAAAACACTCGAATCACATTGCTCAGTTAGCCTCTCCTTGCAACCTGAAGTTTGAGAGAGTTAGAGATCCTAGTAGCTGGATGGAAAGGATAAACAATGTTCTCAGTGAGAAAGTAGAACCCTCAAGGCAACAAAAATTGTAGCTTGGAAAGGGCAACAAGTGTTCATCATGGGAGGAGGTTTTAACAGAGCTGCCTTGTTAAGTGAAAAAGGTGAACCTAAGTTGAATGAGGAATATTATCAAGCTTCAAGACAAAGTCTTCTAAGAAAAGTCATTAAGGAAGTAAAAAACTAGCTCTAACTGCTTTCAAAAGCTGAAATCTTCAACAGATAGGCTTCAGATTCCAGCACAAAGGATTATAAAATAACCAAGAAATAAAACCTCTCATATGTCACTCTGGCAGTACTGCAGAAATTAGTTTGATTTAAATAGAGTGCCAAATCACAACAAACATACAAGAAAAGATCAGGAAACTCAAGGGTCATATACTAAGACAGCTGATGCAATTTAAGTAAAGACAAAGAACATTAACACCTTGTATTCAAGAGTTGTTTTTTCTGTGTCTCCAAATGCGGTCACTGAGCAAGCACAACCTGCATCAAGTACATGAGCCTCCTTCCTGATTCAATTCTTGAGATCAAACTCAGGAAGAAAAAAGTCACCATGATATTAAAATTCCGAACCTCCCAGTCCCTCCCTCCACTGTCTGTTATTCTCCATTTGAATGGGGCCTGGCTCTTGAATAACTCATTCTCCTGACTGTTAACTGGTTACCTGAATTTGCCAAGCTCTTTATTGCTTAAGAGATGAATTCTTGGTTAGCCTATTGTATACAAGAAATAGTCATTATCATAATTGCTATTCTTTTTATATAATCAAGAAAGTGGATTAAAAACTTTCTGCCAAATGCAGAATTTGATCTATGTTTGATTTACATTTCATGATTTGAAAAATAAATTGAGTATTCAGTTACCTACCCATTTTCAGTAGCACTTACTACATATGGCTGTTTCTCAAACTCTCTTGCCTTTGCCAAACAAGTTACAGAAGCAGTATGGCCAAAGAGAATTTCTTTAGATGAAATCTAGGAGAATAATACAATGGTTTAACTTAAACAGAGCACTTTATAAACTACGAAGATCAAAAAGCTAGTAAATCCTACTTGTAGACATTACCAGTAATTGACAATGTGCTTTATATTCTTATGTTCTTCAGCTATGTTTCTGAAATATACAGAGATGTGTGCAGATTATGCAAGTTTGCATGCTGCCAATAGGAATTATAGTCTTTAACCACTGTAGTCTGGAAACCTCTCCTGAAAAATTTCTGGAGTGTCAAATGTTATACAGCAGGCAAAGTACAGAACCTCTCTGGCCTACACTATGCTGCAGAAGGAGAAATGGCAAGTGAAGCAGGGAATTGATACAGCAAAGCACTTAAGCATATATTTAATACTGTGTGTTTAAGTAACACCTCTGACTACAATGAGCTTCATCTCATGCAAAGATCATCTTTATAGGAAAAAAGTAGCAGCATAAAAGCATAAACTAAAGTGTCATGTTCAAACTGAAATGGCATAGCAAAATCCAAGAACAGAACCATCACTAAGAACACAGAATAAAATTTTGGAATTGCTTTGATTTCATTCCATTTTCAGAGAGATGGACATGAAATAGAATAGTAGTAACTTGTCAGTAGTTTTGCAGTTTAATTATATCATAATTAAAATATTTCATCTTGAAATGACAGGCCATACTCAACCACTGTATTAAAGAAAAAAGATTTCACAGTATAAGAACTGCAGTAGTTGTATGTTCACTTACAACAATTATAGCACATAATCTCAAAATAACCCATAAGTCAGCAAGCATCTATGAAAATTTTTCTGATGTCTGTAAATTATTGGTTACTTGTACAGGTGCTTTAACATCTACAACTTTGCTTCATAATGTATGGCTTATTATAGGAAACTTATCTTTAATAACTAATTTAAAAGCAAGAGCCTAGGGAATTCCACTGTTGATAGTAAAAGGTAAAACCTCAGTTCATCAATTTAGTAGAAACAAACCTTTAATTCTGATGAAAGATCCCAGAGACATATTTGCCCCTCTTGACTTCCTGTAACAATAGTGTGCTGGTCATCTGTAATCATAATGGCAGTGATGCTGTGAGAGGGAGCAATTCTCCCCCACACTGCCACAGCTGGTATTGATACCCTCATCGCTCCCACCTGAAAACAGAAACAAGTCAAGGTGAGCTGACTGTGAGCCACATGGAACGTAGGAGAAATAATTAAGATAAACAACCACCAAATAAGCAAAACAAAACCACAATAGAAAAACACACAACACACTTGAGGGGGAAAAAAAAAAAAAAACACAACCAAGCAATTCAATCAGCATTTGAAAATGGGAGCTCAGAAAAGCTGATGAATGAGTCTGGCTGTTGCCAATATCTAATTAACGCTTTTATTAATAGCTTGAGAAGAAAGGACAGAGAAAGGCTGCTATTTTAAATCTGTGCTGTGCCAAAAAGGACAAGTACTGTTACAATATAAGCGTAGCCTGCCTAACATAACACGCCTGATCTCTGGTGGGCATATCCCACTCTGTTTTCTTGCTGACTTAGTTTGGTAGTACTACCATACTTCCCCTATCTCCCCCTACCACGGGTGTTAATCATGCTCTGCAGCAAACTATCAGAGCGCAGAAGTTGGCAGGTGAAAATGGGTATCAGTAAAGAGTTTGTGGTTCCTCAAAAGGTAAAGAGGATGAAGAGCAGTGGCTGGAAGGAGAGAATGGATCGAGGGTGGTCAGGAGAGCAGAACCTCCTAGAGACAGAAGCAGCCCAATAGGAAGGTGTGAGGTAGAGACATAGCTGGGAAATGAATTGTTGAACACAACAGTTAATTCATCCTAAATCACATGTGCCTTGTCCCAAAGATTTATCAGCACAATAATTTCAATCACTAGTAAGAAATTGGATCTGTCCAAAATGAATACTGGTCACTACACTCTTGTGAGCTAAGTATGTAAGAAAATATTCCAGTGTACATACAAACAACAGTACTGAATATTTCCTTTTTACAAAATATTTTACTTCTCCACATATAAAATTTGACATTTGTTTGTGTTAGAAACACTTCAGCCCTCTGTACTTCCTTCACTTCAATCAAAATAGTTGCTACCTCATTGCTACCTCAATGATCTCATAAGCATTCTACTGCATTTTTCTTGCCTTCAGGTTCCTGCATTCCAAAGTGTCTAATGTCTTTCTAGAGTACTCCCAACAATGTCTTCAAAATGAAAGCCAGCAAGTAGCAGAACATTATTTGGTACTTCAATAGACAGTTTTACCTAAAGAGCTTCTATTTGTTCTGTTAAGACAAATATTCAGGGAACTTAACACACACAATTTCATCCTTCATCCTTCATCTTATGTGAAAGGACTGGTTGCCAAAGAAAGGCATAGATGAGCAATACCTAGCAGTGTCTTTACATGAAGTATTCCCACAATAAAACACCACGGTCTATCCGAGTCCAACTGCAAACTACTCCAGTGTGTAAAAGCTGCTTCAAGATTCCCCAGTTAAGTGGAGTACCAATACTCTACCCTATGGTGCTCTTTCATTTTTCCAGGAAACCTATACAGATGCTTCAGGAGCATCTATTTATCTCCTTCCCTTTCAGTTTATTAGAAAATAATGTCAAAACATTGTTGCCTGCTTCTAGCTCTTGTCAGGAATGGAGAATGGTGTGAAATGGACTTGTGCCAATCAAACAACTCCACAGAAAACCAGAATTCTCTTAAGCTTTAGTGAAGGCAATTTTGATTCCTACTAGCCCGAGAAAAATGGACAAATAACTGAAGGAGTCTCAGTGAAGAGAAGTGACTGAGCTCAGTGAAGACAGTGACTGAGACAAAGGACTGAAATGGTTGGTATGGCAGTCTATCAAGGCAGGTCAACCTACCATACAATGTCAGCCAGAACATCAAAAGCAGAAGAGGAACCTCAGAAATTAATTACAAGAATTTCTTTGGTAACTCACACATAGCATATTTTCTAATCTCGCTGTGGGTATGCATCAAAATATTTAGAGAAGTAATTGATCTCAGCTTTAGAATGACTTCTCTCAAACTTATTTTTATAAATTTCTGGATATATTAAGTATAATACTTGCTGAACAAGAGTAAAGTCTTTTTCTTTTGCTTAGTGTCCTGAAAAGGAAGGTTTTTTATCCAAAGTATAAAAACATATTTTTAGGTATTGGCTAGACAACAGAACTTCACTATTATTACAATCCTTACAGAATGGTGTCTTCTGAGTTAACTATTGAGTGATAAACCAAATCCTAGCTCTTTAAAGTGTATTTTCTCCTGCATACACATAGCCACTTGTGCCATGTGAATATTCAGTTAGTGTAAAACACTATAGAGCAGCAGATTGCAGGTTCATACTGCATTGAATAAAAACCTTAAGTCATATTTTCATGTGAGAGAAATACAGAATCAAGATCAATACTCTTAGCACACCTAGTGCTGAGCAAGTGGTGTACAGTGGAATTAACTACAAATTGAAAATTAAAATCCCTAGAATTTGTTGTCATTGAACAGGGCTGCTCTGAAAGTAATGCCTCCTATTTGGTTGTGTTGGCCCACAACATCAGAGGCATATGGTGGTGGTGTGGCAGCAGAGGTTGAACCTTCCCACCAATATTCCATTACATTTTGTTGCTGTGACAGATGGCAGCAGAGGGGCAGTCTGATGGAACAACACTGTTTGAAGCGAAGGAGTGGAACTAAATACCCACCTGCAAAAGAAATAGCACTTACTGACATTCAACAATGCTTGCTGTATGTTTATGGAGACCAACCAGTGGATGTGAGCACAGTGAGACAATAGGTGGTGCATTTCAGCAGTAGTAACAAGGATCATGAAATGCAAGCAGTGTTTCGTGCAAAGACTTCTCAATTGTCCTTGCATTCTACAGCAATCTTTGGAACAGAAGGAGTGTTGGGAGGAAGTAAACGACCACCCCAATGACTAACAACGGACCTACAGCGGACCATCACAGTGCTAGCTGACAATGAAGGTAGCCAGATAAGGCTACATGTGTTGAGCAATCACTAGGGGTGGACAGGATGATGAATTTGGGAATGTAGTGAATATGCAATACGTGTGAAAATATAACCTGTTCACAAAAGATCAAATAAAAAAGTTCAAGACAAAGTGCTCAGCAAGTACGGTGATGAGCGGTGTCTTTTGGGATAACAAAGTGATGATTCTTCTGGACTTCCTAGAACACAGACAAACCATCAGCTGTGACTGCCACATCATGATGCTCACTAAGCTGAAATTTTGTGCTTCCAGAGTCAGGCCAGAGAAGTAGATAAATTCTCTCTTGCAACACAATATAGGCCAGACCCCATACGAATTTGAAGACCACGGAACACATTGCCAGTCTTGGCTGGACTATCCTATCACACACACCATATAGTCCAGATTTGGCACCAAGACAGGCCACCTGGGCAACATCTTCCTAGGAGCAACATCATGGTAGCAGCTGTGAAACAGTGGGTCACTCACGCTGCTGCACATTTTCACAAGCATGGCAAACAGGCTCTTGTTTATTGCTGATGAAAATGCATAGCTAAGGGTGGTGTTTATGTTGAAATAGTGTTTTATAGCTGAGGATGCCCTCTATCAAATAGTACTATTGTGCTCTTCGTATCTGTTGTATTTTCCATGAAATAAATAGAAGGCATTACTTTTGGAGCAATCTAAGATAATCCATTTGTACATTTTCAGACCATAACTGTTACGATTTATAAACAGATTACTCTGGACAAATCATTCTAAAATCCTTTATATGTAATTTTTCACACAAACATTTTGCACTTTCGTCCTTGTGTTGTGACTGAAGTGCAAGAGAAACAGAGGGCAAGGCATATGAACTAGCATTAATATTATTGTCCTTAAATCTTCCTCCTCTTCTTAACTTTAAGATCAAGATATTGATGTACAAGATAAAGAGTACTTTGCATAAATGTTTTGACTCTACAAATACCACAGCTGCCCTAGAAATACTGCATGCTTATTTGCACAAATGCGCATATTCACACTTTGTCTGAAAATATTACTTTTATCAAAGGTATGTAGTGAAGCTGATAGCACCTGGAGCAAAATTTCTTACTTTTTAAAAGCAAGTGATTTATCAAACTATTCCTTTAAAGAGGTAAAGCATTTCCACAAAGTCAAATACTGCCCAAGGCATGTCTCGCCTGCATGTAAGCTTATCAGCACATGTTAAATTCCTCCAGCTTTGCCCATTCAAGCATGTCTGATTCACAGTGTTAACTCATAATCCAACTTTAAATCAGGTTCCTCAGTCATGTTCCCATTTCTCTCTGCTTGCAACCTAATCAACTCGTTTGTCCTGCCTTCCTGACTGCCAGAAAGCACTCCCTCATAACCGTAAAAATTTTTTTGTTCTTAGTTAAAAATATACCAGTTCATTCCATCTGTAACGTCACATCTCCACCATCCTGCCCCTACTTTTATGAACACATCTCACCAGAAGCACAGCACAAGCCTCTTAACTTTGAAAGTAATCACAACTTGTACAGCTTAGAGGACTTCAGCTGTACTGCTTTAACAAATGTGGACAATTTATACAGCATCAAAACTTCTCTTTGAGATGCTGAGTACCACTCTTGCTGAAGAGAAGCTGCTATGTATTTAGAAGTCCATTCAAAAACTGTAATGGAGCAGAGAGGAGGGGCTGTGATCTTGGACATCTTCTTAAGCACGTATTCACACCAAGTTCAACAGAAAGTCAATTGTTCTGTTTTGCTCCCCATCAAGTCCAGAGTTTACATTCAGTATTTGGCTCTGCATTTACTTACAGGCAGACCTTGCTCAAAAGCATTAAGGAAGCTTTTAATTAATATGCAGAAAAATATTAAGTATGTGGAAAAATATTAAGTACAGTTATAGGAATCATTTCATTTAAAAAAAAAACAATATTCTGTGTGCAGACTTCAGAATTCATTGGCTCCAGTGCCAATCAAGGTCTTCATAACTAGGAAGTTAACTTGCCTGAGATGTAATCTCAAACTGTTCAAGCAATAAAACAATTGGTTTTGGCTTCTTCTCATGGCTACAGAACATTCCATGATAAAAGCAACCAAACAGGAATTTATAACTTATCTGGGGAAGGAGAAAGACTGCATACATGAAATCAAAGAAAAAAAATCAGGAGCCCTTTCCTTTTACTTATTTTGCATTTCCTAAGCAACCTGCGCTGTCCACATGGTCAGTTGTTGCAAAATCCAGTTACATATGTAATTATCAGAACAGGCAGAAAAAAAAGAATGCAGAAATTGTTACGCAATCGTGGAAGAACAATGAGATGAGAAGCACTTAGCTGTTCGTTTTGGGTTCAAAACTCAAATATTTGGGCAAACTGATTAACAGTAGCTATTGAAATTTTATGAAGGCAACATGCATCTTCAAGTCCATGAAATTCTGTTTGCCCGAGCATTTATAGACCTGATAGTTATATCAAACAGTGCAAGTTGCCCCTTCAGTCTTCTTTAGTTTTATTATAATATTATGGCAAGAAGCTAAGTTTTAATTAGAGACTGATAGGTATTCACAACAAACCCTTATGGATTTCTATTTTTTTGCCTTTATCTGTCATTTTATTAATATTTTAGTTGGTGTAAAAACTTTACTTAAATACTGCATTGACTTGCAGTCCCTACATTCTATATAGCTATGACAACTCTCAGATTTTTTCTTGTCCACAATACAGACCAAGTCCAACTAAGAGGCACAAATACCAAAATATCTTTACAAGGTTTTCTCTCTACTCATGTGACACAATGCTGTATTTGCAAGCTTTCTGACATCACATCAATGCCTGCAATGCTGCTCACAACTTTGCTATAAATTGCTCTTCAGAATGCCATTGTATTTATGAATCTGAACGCAACAATATTTTGCAGTTCATGAAGCTGCAGGGTACAAGCAGGTTTTTATAGGTTTAAGCAATACAGTAAATTAGAAAAGAAAATGAAATGCTGAGAAAGAAACTTAGAATAGAAATTAGAATACAATGGAGATGAAAAGGCTCCAAGGAAGAAGACTGTTCTTTGTCCCACCTCTTCACGTTTTAATACGCTTTTCAAGAACGTGAACCATCACACACCTTTCCCTCTACTTGGCTTTGGAAGCTTCCCCTCATTCTCATTCTGAAGACCCTGGCTGCCACTACACTGCTAGTTTAAGATTTAATGGGACTTATTCTGAGACCTGCCAGGCCTCCACCTTCATCAGCCAGAGGAGTCACTGCTGAGTGACCACCAGATCTCCCCTGGGGTGTGACTGCGCTGCTTTCACAGTCCAGGGGAGCAAGAGCCTGGGACCAGGGATCAATACAACTCATTTTAACTAGCAAGAACCACCTAGTAGTACCTTGTTTGTATTTCTCGAACGAGTGACACAAGAAACACTTATTTCATTCCACACAGTAATTCACCACAATCAGAAGGAGCACAGTAAGGGCAACACCATCACCCAGCTGCTGATTACATCAAAGGTTTGCAGCACAAATTCAATTTTATGATGTTAATCTCAGCCTGCCACTCAGAAATTTTCTCTGAGGGATATGATTTTTTTCTCTGGATTTCATTTTAAGAATGATTTTCTTCTTCAACAATCAATAAAGATATGTTTTCATCAAAAGACTCTATCTTGGCAGAATTCAATTGGCCATTTGAAAAGCTTTTGGTGACACAATATTAATTAAAATAGTTTATGTTGCTCCTAAACTGGAAAATGGGGCAGCAAAAAACCCTCGTGCTGTACACACTGTTATGGGGTACAGTAGAATAACCTTCACCTCCTTGAAGTTAGCACTGCCCCATAACTTATTTTAAGCTTGCTATAAAAGCACTGTGAGACACTTTTTCCAAGCACAAAAAAAAAAAAAAAAAAAATCTTGCAAGACTATAAAATCCCTTTCTCCCACTGTCATTAAATGCTTCAACAACAAAAAATCTTGGATGTGATAGCTGTCTACACTTTCGATAGCCATTAATGCATGTGAGCTAACAAACTTGTTTTTAAATAACATACTGCATATATGCAGTTCATTTGGAAAAAACATACAAGTGCTCAGAGGCATAAAAATGTAATTGGAAAAATTCTATTTGTTTTACTGTCTGCAATTTGACTATTCTAACATCCTATCTAATAGAATAGTTATCTATAAGAAAAGGTTTTGAGCAGTCCTTCAAGTGCGTGAATTCTTGGCCTCTTCTAAAATCTGAAGTGTATAAACAGAATTGCTTAAGTCTTCTGGGGAGTTACTCATTCAAATGGTGAAACGTGTCGCTAAAATGGCTTTAGGAAACTCATTCCTCCCTTCTTACAGGAAAGCCTGTGGGAGAAGACAGCCATCAGCACCTGCAGAAGTTAAGCTTTGATTTCTACAAAGCTACATCTTACTGACATAAAGACATGCTTTAACCTTAACTTTTATAGATGTTATTTGTACATTATGTTTATCTGCAAAGTTTTTTGTTTTTAAGTGCTGCTTCCTTGTAGTAGCAAACAGACAGCTTTGTGGATTTTTCCATTAATTATGAACAACTCTGCTCAGATGAATTAGTGTCTTTTAAGGCATTTAAGATTCCTACATGCATCAAAGGGTCTGCTAAGGTGGTTCCACCTCCAAGTTTGTGACCTACACTCCTAGGAAAACACAGAGTAATGAACTTCAAGTCTGTGTCAAGAAATCTCACAGATAGAAGCCAAAGTCATGCATCACCTACAAGAGCTTCAATGAACTTTCATTTTTATGAAATACCGTATTCTGTAACAAACTAGCCATAACTAAGTCTACAGAATTCATTATTTACACTGCTTTAATACAGAAGAAAATCTAGCAAGGTCAAGACGTTAAGCCTGAAAAACTTAAAACCCCCAAGAGAAAGGCAGCAAATATGCATCAAAGATTGAGTCATTCAGTTTGTCTTCCCTGAGCGACCTTGAAGTCACTGAAGATACATCACCAGAAGGGTGTTGGTCTGGATTCAGCTACACTGTACTCCAGAATGTTGAAATAACAAACAAAATTGGAATCAGATGCTAGAAATAAAACATTTCACCAGCCTTTGGCTTTTATATAGTGATGCAATAATCACTAATTAGTAGCATAAATCAAGCACATCATCATGAAGGTTTCCCACCTGTGACTATTTGAGAACTCTTCACTTTTTCCTTTTGCTCTTCAGGTACTCTTTATCACCAAACAGGTCTGTACACAATGTTCCCTGCTGTGGGGCACACAACTGTTTAGTGTAAACAGCCCTGAATGATTTATAATATACACACAGTCAGACCCATACAAAGACACAGTTTATTATGAAGCAAAACCAAAGTCCGAACCTGACTCAATCCTTTGCAACGCACAGATTGCACTCCTTGTTACAGTACATTTCTAATTTTAACATTTGAAGTGTTTAATGAGAAGCTTGCTCCTGTCACTCCACCAGCCTTGAAAGCAGCACAGACCTCTGGGGCAGAACCAGCTCACACAACAGCAGTTTCTGTAACGGGCATTCCTAAACTTCACATGCCCTTAACAAAGGCATTAGCAGTTTGTTAGTTACAAACATATTCAGGAAACACCACTACATTATGTAATAGAATGATAAAGGCTGGAAAGACCACTAAGATCACAGTCCAACAACCAAGCCACGCCTCTGACTGCTTGAGACCATATCCCTCAGTGCCATATTTATTCTTCCTTGAGTGCCTCCAGGGACAGGGACTCCACCAGCAATTTGGGCAGCTTGTTCTAGCGCCCAGCCACTCTTTCTGAGTTTTTCCTAATATCCAACCTGAACCTCTCCTTAGGGCCATGCCTTCTCATCCTGTCACCGCTACCCAGGAGCAGAGGCTGAGCCCCACAGCACCACAACCTCCTTTCAGGGAGCTGCAATCCAAGCAACGACTGAAGAAAGACCACAGGGTTCTAATTGAGCCCTCTTGATTAACTGAGCAGAATTCCTAACCAGAACCACTGCTAGGAAACAAGGTACAGAAAGTTTATATACATCCCTAGATATTTTGGAATCTGAACACCGACATCAAACATCACAAATTAAGGTTTAAATACAACACAAACATAGAGCCGTTGCTGACAGATACGCAGACAGGCCAAAACCAAATACAAAATAACAGTTAAAAGAAAAAGCAAGCTCCCCAGCCGGCCAGTGGAAGGAGGAGGGTGGCAGAGGCCGCGCACGGCGGATCTCGCCCTGCCCACCTCGAGCCCCGCGCGGGGCTGCAGAAGCAAAGGCTCGGGCACAGCGCGCGCCTCGCCTGGCGCCGCGGGGAGGCTGCACTCCGCGATGCGCAGACAGGAGTCAAACCGGGCCGGCGCAGCCCCCTACCTGGAGCCGCTCCGAGCACCGCCAGCGAGGGAAGCACCGAGAGGAGAGGCAGGGAGCGAGGCCAGGCTGCGTCCTGCTCCAGAGGGTGACACACGGCTCTGCGCTCGCCGCCGGGCGTGGGACGGCGGTCAGAGCAGGGCTGGTCCGAACCGCCCGCAGCTCGCTCCGCCCGCAGCCCGGTCGGAACGCAGAGGTGACGCGCTCGCACGGCAACTCTCCACCTCTATAGCTCGAGGGGAAAGGACAGTTAGCCTGAAGAAAGGAGAAACAAAATAAGAAAACAGGAAAAACAAAAAAGAAAAAAAAAAAGTACACAGAAAATAAAAAGTTAAAAGTGAGCGACGCGAAAACAGCTCGTCCGTCCACCCGCCCCTCGCTAATGAGGCGAGGTCGCGCCCCAACCAGGGCAGGTCCGACAGGTGAGCGCCCGCCCCTCGGAGCTCCCCCAGCCGGTGATGGAGCACAGGTGATGTTTAACTACCGCACAGGGCAGAGAGGTATTGCGCTTCTGCTAGCGGCAGCGGGACGCAGGTGTTCCGTGAGGGGCGGGCGGGGAGCGGAGCGGCAGCTGTGGGCTCCCAGGGGGGCGCTGCGGGGGACCATGATTCCAAACAGGTGTGGGGACCGCGCCTGAGGGCAGCGCGGGGAGGGGGATACAGGCTGCTCAGCTTCGAGGGCTTAAAGGGAGCTTAGGTGGGTTGAAGCCATTAGCGAGCGAGTGAGAGGAGAGAAGAGGAGAGGAGCAAGTAGGTGAGTGTGGTGTTGGTTCGTGAGCTTTTCTTGTTCTGTATGGCAGACATAACGTAGCTGAGACCTGGAAGTTGTTCCTGTGAGTATCCAGTACGGGCTGGCTGCGGTGTGTGCTGTGAGTTTGTCACAGATGCTGGAAAGCTCTTACGGAGCTGTGTAAAGGGCTGCAAACAAAGCTGTGGGAGCCGATGTTACTAAAGAGTTTGTGTCTCTAGATGTGCTACTTCCTAGCTTTGTTTGTTTGTTTTTACATTTATTGAAATAATACTAAAATGTACAGCGACCGCGATTGCAAACAGGTGTGGGGACCGCGCCTGAGGGCAGCGCGGGGCGGGCGCGGTCTGCGCGGGGCGGGGGGGTACGCGCTGCTCAGCTTCGAGGGCTTAAAGGGAGCACAGGTGTGTTGAAGTGAATAGCGAGTGAGTGAGAGGAGAGAGGCTTGTTTTTTAGTGCCTATGGTTTTCACATTTTAATGTAGTTACCACTGCGATGCCTTATGTGTGCTGTTTTTATCATTGTTTTATTCAGCTGATGTGTATGTTAGGGATATTTCTGTAAGATATCTGCTCTGAGATAAAAAATGATGTTCCGAAATACTATTTTGTGTTGTACTGGTGATTGTAGTTTTCATCCCTGGAGCACGTTATGGAGGTCAGTAACAACAAAGAAAAGAAGTTTGCAGAACTTGTGGAACTTTGAAGCATGCTTCCCCCCTATCCCCCCACCTAGTTCTGCAGTTCAGCTTTTGCAAGATTCATCGTTTACTTGAAAATGTGTTTTATTTCTTCTAAACAGCTTTGTGAGAAAGAACTTCTGATACTTCTAATGCTTTTTCATTTTGAGTGATTTCACATATGGAACTTACTACCATTGAAAATAGAACCCTGGTGTGAATGGAGATGTTTAGTTAGATTGCATCCCTACAAGTTATATAAAATTAAATATGGTATTTTATGTGAAAACTTCTAGAAGTACTTATTCTGGGCTTGTTTCTGGGTTTTTGGTAACAGTCATACTAAAAACAAAACATACTTATTGTAGTTTATTCTTAGCAAGTGAAATACTTTCATGTCATTTTTCCACATGAACTCTTGTCCCACTTTGTGTGAAGTATGAGTCAGGTGTCATTGCTGACGCTTTCAAGTGCTATTTCTGAACGTGGCTAAAACCGATTCTGCTCTCGAGCTCAACAGAGATCACTTTTCTCTACTGAAGAAAAGGTGACCTCTGGACTGTTGGGAGCCAGAAGGCAAGGGCAGTTAATAGGTCAAAAAATGTGCAGAGGATAGGGGTGCATGCAGTGAATGAAATGGACAAGGGGAGAATCTCTCCTGAAAGAGGTAAATTGTGGGTTTGTTTCTTTTGTTCCCAAAGCAAACTTCCTGCATTAAAGCTATAGTCCTTTTTAGTTCTATTTCTTGAATACTGTTTTCATGTTCAGTTACAGAAGACGTGTGCTCTAAACTCAGCTCTTTTCCCAGTTTTCTGTCTGATGTACATACCTCTTCATTTTACCTTTTTTTTTTTTTTCTTTTCTTATGTGTGGTTTTTTTTATTCTTCTGTTGAAGAGAGCTTATTTAAGTTCACTGAGTGCTTCATTCAGAAATGCTATGTTTATTGCCAACTTGGACACCAGGCTATGCAGAAACATCATGCAGCTAGCTTCTACGTTAGTGTTGTATTTTCCCAAACTGTAACTCAATAGTTTATTATTATTATTGTAACCCAGTAAGTAATTTCTCCAGCTTTCTTATCTTCATCTCCCTAGAAGAACTTTCCCTTTTATTTGAATGAGCAGCAATGCAATTTCTGTGAACTAAAGTATTCGTATGGTCTCATTTAGTAACCAAACTTTGTTTTTGAGATGAATATGAGTAATTAAGGGTTAACAACATTGACAGGTGTCATACCAAGGTGTGAAGCAGTTGTAGCTTAGATTGCGTTAGGACAGAGTTGTCAAGTAGTGAGAATTTATTGTATTAACAGATTTTGTGTCAGCATTTCACATAATAAATGTCAAGTTTTGTAGCAACTGAGCTATTGTTTTGCTAAGGTAAGCTCTGGGTTCTTTCACCCCTCCTGGAGACTTAAGGATGCTGTTGATTAAATCAGTGCTTTTATGATAATAAATGTGATTTCACAAATTACTATTGCATGAACAGACAATGGAAGTTGCTACTTGTCACAGTATAGGATTAAACCAAGGCAAATTTCAATCTCATGTCATCTCTTTTGGTTTGAAAAATGTATCTTAATGCTTCTTCCCCTACTCCCCTCCCAAAAAATGCTTCCATCTCTAGGTCCAAAAGTATGATAGTACCGTGGTTGTTACTGTTACGTGCGTTTCTGCTTGTTTGAGGTGATGGGGCATGAACTGAAATACGCTTTTTGTGACGCTAGAGGGAGCCAGGGGAGAAGATGGAGGAAAACACCTCTGTTTAATTTCCCTGAGGGAACAAATTCGATGCTGTTAAACTGGTGTTTAAATAGATTAAGGCTTAAGTAGAAGTACACATCTTGCTTCTTTTATCTCAAAGCTACTTTAAAACCGTTTTGTGTTTTCTTGAGGGAAGAATGTGAAGTTCTAATCTTTTTAATAGTAAATCGTAAAAGAATTTATGGGGCCATTTTTCCCTTTAAAATTCCTCATGATGAACAACATAACTGCACCTTTCCCTGTAGTATCCCTGTAGCATCTAGTGCAATCATGTGACAAAGGCAAATATGAAAGCTATTTGTGTTTCCAGGAGCTTTTCACATACTTTTCATATATTTTTGAGCAAGGAAAAGCATGGGAAAAAGACTTGTACTTCACTTTTTCAGATGGGCAGGAAATATTAGTGCTTGTCTTTAGGGCATAAGATGGTGTTGGAAACGAAGGCTGAAAATGCAGAACTGTTACAGACAGATAGAAATGATGATTTTTAAAGGGAATGCTAGTAATCTAATCTCTTATGTTTGCTAAATAGAGGTATGTACAGGAGATGAACACTGATTGTTCAAATGCTTTTCTTGAATAAGAGAATTCCAAAGCTAGTTGAAAAGATTACAGTTCTGGAAAGACAAACGAAGAGGCCATGTGGTTTAAATGTGACCACTGAGCGTCCCAAACATGGGCAACTTTTGAAAGCACTAAGAGAACACGCATGGAACTTACAGCACGTGCAACTAACTTTAGTCTGGTTTACAAAACATTCTGCTAAATCCCAGTACAGTCTAATTAAGGTTGTCAGACTTATCTGCCTGCTTATTTTTGTTTTCAATTGTATTTATTTTCATTGTTGCTGGAGGAGGTACCTTTTTGCATTATAATTCCACTGACACAACAGAGCTAATTAGCACTCCACCTCTAATGCAGAAGGATGACTGTATAACTATACGTGTAAAAACAAAGAAAATGTCACCCACCTGAGATATATATTTAGGAGATAGACCATGTTAAAAAGTGAACAAAACTGGGTGTCTGAAGACAAAGCTTTTGAAAGCAGGGTACTACTTTTATGTTCGCAATTGAAAATAATTTTAAAAACAATCTAATTTTTTTCTTAGGATTATATTTAAATCAAAAAATCACAGAATCATAGGGGTTGGAAGGGACCTCCAGAGATCATCAAGTCCAACCCCCTGCCAAAGCAGGTTCCCTACAGCAGGTCGCACAGGTCGGCATCCAGGCAGGTCTTGAACATCTCCAGAGAAGGAGACTCCACCACCTCCCTGGGCAGCCTGTTCCAGTGCTCCGTCACCTCACTGTACAGAAGTTCTTGCGCACATTTGTGTGGAACTTCCTGTGCTCAGTTTCCAGCCGTTTCCCCTTGTTCTGTCTCCACTCACCACTGAAAAGAGTCCGAAAAAAAGAAAAGAGTCCTGAAAAGAGTTCACAAAATAATTTGGCTTTTTTTTTTTTTTTTTCCCCATGCCAGGCTTTTCACATGTTGTTTGTATTTTAGTGGTGTTTTAAGAGGAAAATAAGATGTGGAAACAATTGATGTTTGTTCTCTATCATGTTCTTGCAGTCCTCCAGAACAGATCAGGCATTCCACTAGGTGTCTGTAAATGTAAAGGAAAGGTCTAGGAAGTAGCTGTGTGTGTGCACATCAGAGTGTATGAAACACCTGGAAGAGACTGGAAATGTTTCATTGGGCCTCTGGTGAGCCTTTGCCCTTTATTCCTCTGGAATGATAGTGAGCAGTTGAATTCCAGTAGGAGCAACTGGTTTTACACAGATCAAACTAATGATGAAATAAGAATTCTTTAGAAAATCAATGGTGACTGACAATAGATGCCAAAAAGCAGGTATACTTTTTTTTTTTTTAGTTTTACCTTTCTTTGTGTTAAGGCATATCTCTACCTCTACACAGACTTTCTGCAGTATGTGATTTCATATTTGTAAACAACTCCATCACTGCAGGGGCTTTCAGTCTGAAGAGTATCCAAGCTGCATAAACATAACCATCGGTATGGGATTCTCTTCTCAATCTGTACGTGGCTCAGAATAAGAATGGCTAAGAAAAGATGGCTTCATAATATTCATACAGAAATGCAGTTCAAGGAAACTGTTCCTACAAACCATGCTTAAGTATCAATTGAAATTTGGCTAAAAGTTTTTTTTTTTTTCTTCCCCACTGTTTTCTTATTATTTCTTATACCATGGAATTCTTAATTTTTTTTGTTTTATTTTCCTTCTCTTGTGAGAACTGAGCAGTGATCTTCCAAATTTTGACAGACACTTTCAAATATGCTTTGATCCTCGTTCTCCTTATGCGACATGTTATAAATCATTTGTTTTTGACCATATTTGTTGCATTACAAGTATCCTGTAGGGAAAGAATTTCCTGAGAAGAACAATGTGTGGTTTTAATGCCAAGTAGGTAATAATTAAACTGAAACCTCCTTGCTTTCAATGCTGAGCAGCTCCAAATTGTTATTATGTGCAATTTAAGTCAGTACAAAGAAATACCGTAACAAAAGTACTGCTAAAAAACAAAAAGCAACAGAACAGATTTCCATATGTCTCACAGAAGGTCACTCAGTGATGTCAAGTATCAGCTTGATATCTTAATAGAAGCACTGTACCTTGTTCTCTGTTTATACTTCTTACCCATTGTGGTTTTTACATAGTTCAACTAGAAATGCAAGGCAATTAATTCCGTACTTTTTAAAATATTTTCCTGCATTCTTGATTCTAGACAGAGATCTGCATTTTTAGAACCTGTTATTTCAGGCATTAAGAAATGATAAAATGGAGGAGAATGTAGGGGAAGGAATGACTAAGTGATGAGATATTTACTTGAATGCTCTGAAACTACTGACTAGTGAAACACACTTGTCACATTGCAGCTTCTGTTCTTGTCCTTCAGCCAAATGCTGTCCTGACTGCTTGTTTCTGCTCAGAGCTCTGCTGTTTTGTTAAGCCTAATGCTTTTTCAAAGTGAAAGGCTACCTATGCTAAACATATCTTCAATGCATAGCAATGCTCTGCTTGTGTTCAGGTAGTCTCTGTGTATTTCCTGCTATGTAATAGTAGCAGTTTTCCTAGTTGCTTTGACATCATGGCAAATAAACAATGACTTGGAGCTGCTGGAACCCAAGTATTCAAGAGACTAATTAAGGAACTGGAAGATTTAATTGCATGTATTTTCCATTAGTAGCTTGCTCCCATCTGTAAATGTAATCTTTCTTGTGATGGTCCTTCATGGGTGGGTTTCTTGGTCTTTTTCTGTTGTTGTTTTTGTGATTACTCATTGAAATTGAGTTATTTTCTAGATTTTTTTTCAGTGCCTGTGCTGGCTGAGCTTTTCAAATTATATGCTTAATTGCATGTTGTGCAGAAGTCAAAATGCTGGAGAACAGTGATTATACCTCTGTTTTAAGCAAATGCTCCTTAATTTGGTCCAATTTTGACATCAAAATTGGGTTCTCTATTGAATGCTAGACTTAGCTGTGCTAATTTCACTGGAACTCCATTTTTTTGCGTAAGTCTGTCTCTGGGCAACTTATTCAAATAAACGGCATTCCAAGCAGAGAAGTGTAAGCATATTAGTCTGAAAAGTAACTGTGACAACTTTACATTATAATATAGTAGCATAAAACTGAAGCCAGTGTTAGACACTCACATGGTACCAAAACAAAGGCCAGGTACATCCTGCAGAGTGACTGCAGACTTTCATGGAGCAAGTTGTGCACCATATTTGATTGTGTCATACTTAACATACTTAGGCCATTGTGTTCTCGAATTGTTGGGGTTGGAAGGGAGACTTGAGATAGCTTAGTCCAGCATTTCTGCTTCCATGGGGCCAGTGAGAACAGGTTGCCCAGGATTGTGTATAGTCAGGTTCTGAGCGTCCCCAAGTATGGAGTCTGCACATTCTCTCTGGACAAACTTCATTATTAAGTTACCTTCATGATAAAATATTTGTACTGTTCAGATGAAAATAATTAAAATTTGTGCTTATTATCTCCTGTCCTGTTGTTAGGGAACAATGAGAAAAGTTGGGCTCACTATCTCCTGTGTTTATAAACACTGATAAATTTCCCCCAGTGGCTTCTTTCTCTTTTTCTCAACATTCACCTTTCATTGAATTTCTCTTGAGCCTCAAACAACCTCTCAGTAGATCCTGAGCTGAAAGGTTTAAGTCTCCTTTTCTGCCCTGAGGATCTGATTTCTCTACTTAAGACCTAAGAACAAAAACCACATTGTATGGTACAGACTGAAAAAATTCAAGTTTTTCATCACTATATGAATATATATTAAAACAATTTTAAAAACAAAAAACAGCACCGTTAATAACCCAATTAACAAGCAGAAACAGTAAAAAATACCTCAGTTCTTGTAGTAATTTTGGTGTTTTGAGCGTGGTTTCAAAGTCAAAGATCACTGTGACAGATTATTTCTTATCAATGTAAAGTAACTGGGTATAACAATAGAATTACGAGTTCATGGGGTGCATTAAAATTAAGCTTGTCTCTGTGATATTTATTTGCTTTTTGTTTTAATAAATTAAGCCTACTTTTACATAGCTGTAGATAATGCAGAAAAATAGAAGTTCTGACTGTGTGAACCAATGTGCAGAATACTTAGGTTTTTTCAACAAAGTATTAAAAATGAAAGTTCAAGAAATCCCAGAGTTTGTTCCTAATAAAATCATTTTGCCATGTTTGTTATTGCTGGGCAGAGATGGCATTCAGAAATGTTATTTAGACTGGAGGCAGCTGTGTATGTCAGATAGACGCTGAGGAAATGAGGGAGAGGAAACAGCTGTAATTTTTCCATTCCTTTTCCATCTCTGGATGTTTATTGAAGCAGAAAGAATTTGTCACTGGTCTTTTAATTGGCTGGATTTTCTCCATGTAAAACATGGGAGGAGTGTGTAAGAAAAGCAAAACACGTAACACGCTTGTACTGAAGGAACAGGAGGTGAAGTGTAATTTAATGTTCACCCAGACAAACCATTTAAAGTCGTCTCCTAAATTACCTTCCTTCTGGAATGGAACTTCTCTCTGTAAAAGGTAGGTTTTTCTTATCAAGCAGACTTCTTCTCCTGTACAACAAATTTAGTAGTGGCTATTTGAGGCACCTTCAGAGACTGGGTGCATTGTTCATTTATGTGAAGGGGGGGATCCTCCTTGTAGTCCTTTCTTCAAGGGAAGTCAAGCAAGCGCTGTGTGTAAATCCTGTGCTCTTGCAGTGTGGTCAAACTGATGCAGAGTTTGGAGCCCCAGTCTGCCTGTGGCTCGGTGACAGTTTGACAGTCTCTCTGTTTGCCCTGAAAGTGAAAGAAATCTTACCATACAAAACACAGTGAAATTGTTTAGGTAGACGTTTTATAAGTAGGTAGCAATTCCACAGAGCACTTGAGGGTATTTAGGTAGATAAGCAGGTGGATGTCAAAAATAGAGCTAAGCTGTGGGGACTTCAATAGTATAAAGCTAAATATTTAAAATTTGCTTTTTTAAATTTATTGGAATTAAATCAAAATTATACTATAAAAATGCATGATAGAAGTAAAAATAGCAGGGCTGCAGTGTTGCTTCAGTCAAATATATCTGAACTGGCTTGCATGAGCTGATAGGGCAGGAAAAATAATGTTTATTTGGATTAAAGACTAAATTAAATATTTAATAGTCATATACCAGATCTGAAATAACGAGCAGGTTTCTATGTTTAGGAAGAATCTATGTCAATCGCAGCACAATTGGTTCCAGGGAAGTGGGAGTGACACTACAGAGTGGAACTTACAGCTGTGAAATAAATGAATCAAAATTCAAGATGCAAGTTTTTAAATTGGTAAAGTGTTTGCTGCAGCATGTCTTTTCCAGCAGGCAGAATAAATACTGAATGAGAAGTACTACTTAATAGGCTGCTAGACATTAGCTTAGATTATGTGAAAGCTGTGAGCTTTATGTTAATTCTACTTAGAATTTTGAGCTGTCATTATGAAGTGAAGGGTAGTGGACAATAAAGAACTATCCAGTCTCCATTCTACCTTTGTATGGGATCCATATATTTATTAAGCTCAAATAAGCTGTAAAACAAACTTTATCATTTTTTCCAAAAGTGTTTTAAGAAATAATATTACAGTGATGTTTACATGTGGAAGTGTCTACTTTGTTGGTTTTTTTTAAACCATTGAAATAGCATTGTTTTCCTTAAAATAATATTATTAATTGTATAATATCAAGGTATGAAATCTTTTTTCTTTTATAGTTAAAAAAGGAAGGTTGGATAAAGCAGCTGGTAAGTCTGAATTCCCTTTAAATTTCTGCTGTAATTTTATTTCATATACTTCATAGTAAACTAAGTGACTGCCATGCATCTCAACAGGAGTTCAGCACAAAGCAACTGAGGAAATAAAAGTACTTTGAAGATAAAAATTAAAAAATTATGGACTCTAACAATTTGTTGTTTTAAGTTGCTAATGATTTTCTTTCAATCAAGTTAAGATATTTCCATTTTAAAAAGTAATTTTACTTAATTTGATCTAAACTGGTCACAAATCAAGAGAAGCTATTTAACTTTGCTTTCTTTTCTCACACGGCATTGACCAAGGGCTCCCATTTTTGATTGAGAATTGCAATAATAGATTTGTGGAAGCAGAGTTGGTTGTGTGTGAACAAAATCTGTGACTCCTTTCTACTACTGGAGTAGCTGAGTAACAACAGTCTGTTTTGACTGTTATTCTTGAAGGAGAATGCACTGTCTGCTGTAATGTAGAAGGCAGCTCTTGTATTTTGTTACTGAACATAATCCATGAAATCTAAAGAAGACTAACTAGTGATAAAGCACTGAAAGGCAGTGTCTGTATCCAGAGAAAAGCTAGAGAGACCATGGAGCTCTTGGAGAAACAGTAGTTCTAAAGGGCAGATGACAAATTTTCAAGTAAGAAAAAATGGTAATGCAGGTAGACGGATTTCTTTATTTTTTATGCTAGAAAATGAGCTGGGAAAGATAAAAGTAATCAGGATTTATCACTATTTTCAGTGGTAATATGGTCCATTGCTCTACCTTCTCTATTGTTTCTGTTAAAGGAGATGAATTTTTATTTTGGGTGAGATTGCTGTGGAGTTGTTTCTTCCTAAGTTTGGAAATGGGTGCAGGTGTTCAAAGATGTTGGATTAAATGTTTCAGGTTGTTGTTTTTTAGCAAAATGATTTAATGGGAATTTGTTTTGAAAATTTCTCGCAACTTAAGCTGCAAGCTTCCAAATCATATTTTCATTTTGCAGCCACAAAAGATTTTGCAAATTTCACCTTTTGTCTCTATTAAATGGAGTAAGAGGATAGTATGGGAATCATGCATTGTTGACACCATTTCTCAAAAATAAGCTGCTGTTCTTCAACATCTGTACTGACTTTGTCAACAGTGTGTTTAAAGTAAGAATGAAATGTTTGAGAACAGTGATGTACTACATTACAGAAAATATTGACAGCTGTTGGTTTTCTTTGGAAGAAATCATTACTTAATACCTTTTATTCCTTTTGTCAAATATTATCAGTCCTAACTAATCAGGTACACCTAGAGGGTAAGCAGACAGAGGCAAAGAGGTTGCCCTTCTCCTTCATGCGTTTTGGTAATTGCGATGTAATTTAAGACAACCCATTCAGGAGACCATTGTAGATGGAAACAGCTTCCCTCTTGCTTGGTGGCTGATTAACCTTTGTTAATACAGCCAGCTCAGAAACAGCTTGTTTCTTGCCAACATCTAATGTATACCTTGACAGTAGGTTTTCTTTAAATTGCTGGTGTTCATCCATTTGTGGAATATTGGAGGCTAACAATACTTGTTCTATGCATGCTGGCTGAAAAGCCTTTCTGAACAGCTGAGCTCCATAAATCAAGACAACACAGTATGCCCTCTTATACCTTAGATTTCTGTGGGGTGCCTTGAGGGTTTGCCTGGAGTAGAGTTAGTTTTCTTCACAGAGCTTTGTGTGGTGCTGTGTTCTGGATTTTTGATTTGAAATAGTGGTGGTAACAAAACGTTTCAGTTTTTGCAGAGCAGTGCTTACAGAGTATTTAGAGTGTTCCTACTTCTTGTGCCACGATGCTATTGAGGAGGCTGGAGTGCATGGAAGAGGTTGAGGGAACATAACCACGAGGATTCTTCCAAAGGGGCATTCCATAACTTACAATGTTGTGTTTCTCAATAAAAGCTGAGGTAAAGGCAGAGGAAATGAAAGATGTCTGGAGCTATGGCATTTTGACTTGAAAAGAAATTGTTATTAGTTGTGAATCCTGCTTTCCTGGAGGTGGCTGAACAGCTGTGTGCAGACAGGAAGAAGTGAAGAACTCCTTGTTTTGCTTTCCTTGCAGGCACAACTTTTGCTTGACCTAATAAACTGTCCTTAATCTCAATTTATAAGCTTTCTCACTATTACCTTTCTGATTCTTTTCCCTGTCCCACTATGGGAAGGAGTGAGAATGTAGCTGTTTGTACTCATCTTCCTCCTGGAGTAGGGAGCAACAGGCCCAGAATGGCAGAATAGCTCTGCTTTTCTGTCAGTGATAGTTTAAAAATTTCAGTTGTATCTGCCAGCTATTTAAGTCCCTTTTAATTATTATTTTAGAAAAGTGTTTGAGTTTCTTTGGGACAATATCTGAATCATATTTAACACCTGTAACTACAGACAGAAGTAGATTTACCATACAAAGACATGACAGAACTGCATCATGACAAGTTTTTGGTTGTGCCTTACTTGAATATGAATAACAAATAGTCAATCACCAATATTATTGTATCACTTGAAAATGGAAGAAAATTTGTGAAGAGTACGTGCTGGTTTCATACGAAATCTGTCAGGGGAACTGGTAAATAATCTGGGAAGTCATGTCTGGAATCTGATCCCTAAACAATTGCTTGCATCTAGGATTACATTATTTCCTACCTGTAATGGGATTTTCCTATTATAATATCATCTATAGATCATATATATAATATCATCATAAGGATTTCCTTCTTCAAGTCCATGTGTTTGAAAGCAATCACTGAACGTGTTCTATGGAGAAATAGTGAAGTCTCTGTAACCTTCAGATTGAATGTTTCTGGCTTTTAGAGTAAAAAATAAAATAAAATAAAAACAATTTAAGTCTGCAACTGATTGTTCTTGTTCTTTTACAGAGGCATTTGACACCTATGTTGTTTTGAAAGTTCAAAACCTGAAAGGCACTACAATAGAAAGAAGGGGAAGTGAACCTTGCTGGGAGCAGGACTTCATGTTGTAAGTTTCAGGCAGTCCTTACCAACTGACTGCATCTCTGGTGTTTTTTGTCTGAGCTATTGATATTGTGTGAGACAACTTACAACCTGTGAAAGCAAAGGAAAAATTACTGTAGTAGAATAGGCTACTTACTAGGAAGGCTACTGACAGCTGGAAATCGTCCCACATTTTTTTTCAAGCATCAGTTTGAGGGGAAAAAAAAAGCATTTGGGAACAATGACAATTTGACTGGCTTTTCCAGTCTGGTGCTTATATTATGCCTGGTATTTTGTATTCTGGGTATACTGAATATGAACCTCCTCTGAATGTGCTGTAAGACACTAACTCAAGGTACTATGATAAAGAGCCACCATTTTCAGTTTAATGGTTTGTGTATTCATTTTATTTTATTTAGTGAAATTGGTGCTGGTGAAAAAGGCTTCACTGTAGAACTGTGGAAGAAGGGCTTGCTCTGGGATAGCATGTTAGGAGCTTTATGGATTCCTCTTTCATCTGTGGAACACGCAACAGATGTAAGTTGACTTTCTGTGACAATGCAAAACAGTAAAATCCAATGAATTTCTTGGGTTTTTTAGTCTCAGACTAATGTAATGACATAACTGATGTAAATTTATAGTCTCTGCTTGCTTCAGTCTCTAGTACTGAGGGTATAGAGCAAATGTGACTCAGTAACAGCTGATATCCATTAGCTGTTCATACTCTGGAGAACAGGCTCTCATACAGAATCAGGTGTAATTCAGTAAGTGGGTTAGAGTTCATTTGTACTCTCATTATTAGGCAGGAGCACTTTGGACTGTGGGATTTGAGCAAGGGAATTTCAAATTGCTGTTCCTGGCCTGACTTTTCACTGTGTGACCTTGAATAAGAATATGTTCAAATGGCCAGAAAAACCTTGTTGTGCTGTCCTGTGGGAATCGACTGCCATGTCATAGAGGGGAAGAGAAATTTGCTCTATGGTAATAAGAAAGGAAATATTATAATGAGGACATAAAGAAATGTAAGTGGAGAAAACCCATCAGTCCCAGAAGTTAAGTATCTAGCACAGTCACAATTAGCCACTGGAGTAACCATGCTTGCTCTCAGGCTAGAAAATCAAGAGAAAGATTTCAAGGAGTAAGTAAATATTGAAGCAAACTGCAAGTGCTGTGAAATTGTCTGAAAGGAATAAAAGTAAGAAGAGATGCCTTATGCTAATACTCCTCAATTCTCACACCCATGCATCTCTTCTATGTAGTCTGTGGAGTCTATTTTCTAAAAAGAAAGTAACCCTGAATTAGGGAAGATGGATTAAGCTCAGCACCTGAGCTGCCCTTCACCTGTTCCTTGCACATAAAAATAATTTGGCCTAGTAATTACTCTGTCCCTCAGTATAAGCTTTGTTCTTCCTTTTTTTTTTTTTTTTTTTTTCCTTCCCTGTGAAGAGTTAAGTGATAAGTTAAAGGAGAGTAAACCAGAAAAGCTTTCTTACAGCATCCCCCTGATAAGTTTCATAGCCATCTCTCCATAGAAAATAACATCTATACAAACTGACATTTTGATGATTCTACTTAAAGAATAAGGGCGGAGGGGAAGGGGAAGTAAGGTGTCATAAAGGTATTCACATTGAATTAAGGGCAACTGGATGGATGAGCTTAAAATCCTCTGTAGGCATATTGTTTGAATATTTTTTCTAGGAAGGTCCAGGTGCCTGGTGGACGCTGCATTCCAAAGTAATAAAAAATGGAATTGAGATTCAAGGCACAAGAACCCCAACTTCACATGAGCTCTTACTGGACGTCTACTTTGCAATACCATTTGGTGAGTTAAAGACTGGGAAGGATGGAAGGGAAGCATCTACAAAATATCATTGTCAAAAAATTTATATGGAGATACTGAGAAGTACCTTTCAATGCCAGTTCTTAAACCATTCTGTTCTACTTTAAATTCCTAAAATAGAGTCAAATGGTAACTTTTCTATAGATTTTTAAATGGTTATTTGTCATGAAAGCATCATATAGCATTTCAAAAGCTAAGTCAAGTCATCTTAACATTGTGTTTTTTATGGTTTTTCTGTTTGTTTTTTTCCCCATTGACCTTCCACAATTTTCAATGTAGGATTTCCTTCCTTGCTCTTTGGTTGTGCTTCTTTGTGACAGCTTATATGTGTATCTCTGTGTATCTCTGTGTATCTCTGTGTATCTCTGTGTATCTCTGTGTATCTCTGTGTATCTCTGTGTATCTCTGTGTATCATCTCTATATATGTATATATATCCAACAAACAAAAAACAAACAAACAAACAAAAAACCAGATCACTAGTAAAAAGCAATAGTGGGCTATAAAGATGATTGCAGAAAAAGACAGTATGCTCAATATCAGTAAAATACCTATTATAAAAGGAGAAAAACTGGTACAACTGGAATTTATGATGTATATTGCATACTTGTTGAAATCTCCTTTGTATAAGTACAGCTTTCCTATGTAGAAACCTGATGGATGTCTATGGGGGGGGGGGGGGGAGGGGAGGGGAGGGGGAAGAAAAAAAAAAACAACAACAACAACAATCTCTAATTGTGTTTGCAAGCTCCAAATTCATGTTGTTAATGATTTCAGGCCGCTACTAAGCAGGAATGTCAGTGTACTGCTACCAAATAAATAAATTTGAAAGAAATAAGGTTTTAGACTGTCCCCAGTACTGTAGATAGAGTGCTGAGAAAATCCTGTAGAGGTCACTCTTACACCACTGTTCTCCTTGCAGAGGGTGCACTTAGAAGCATTCTGTCTGGTACTGAGAAAGCTAGATGTTAATTTTCACCCCCCTACCTGGAGTTTAAATGAATCATTACATTTTGATTACTTATTCTGTCGAATGACTTTAGTTCAGCTATCATCAACTGAGAATCTGTCTTTGACTTTGAGAATGTCACATACTTCATCTGTGGAAGAAAAAATAACGTTCAGTAGAAATAAGAGCCCTCCAATGCTTTTCTTAACTTGTGATTTTGTGGAATTGAATTACTGCTTTTAGTATTGAATAACTTTTATTAATGGGTGCTTTTTTTCCATAAGTTAATGCTACTCTTGGTAGTAATAAGTGGTCATTTCACCTTACTCTGTAAAAGCACTAAGTAAAATGGGAATCTCAAATTTGAATTTTGCATTCAAATTCACAGTAAGAAGCCTCTTATTTTTCACTAACTGGACCTGCATTCCTTAAGTATAAAAATATAAGGAATTTTTTTGTTTACACCCAAGAGCAGGCCATAAAGTCTTAGAAAAGCATGATCTTGTAAAACAGCATGGGTCTGTGTATAGCTGACAATACAATGAAGGTGAAGTGCCAAGCATATGAAGCAATTGGTTTTTTGATAACACATTATAGAAACATTAGGTCAAAGATGAACTTGTGATTGTTTAAATACATTTAAACAAGCTTTACTGTTTCATTATATTACTTTAGGCTGAACACTGAATATCTTTACCTAGAAACTCAGCAGTTGTGTTGAGCTCATACTTAAGAAATGTTTTTGCCTTGTGAGTAGGAATACAAGCATGAGCAAGGACCTCCTGAAAATCAGTTAAACCTGCAAGTTTCCCTTAAGGGTTTGATGTCCGAAGCATTCCATGTATATAGTGTAAAGTGGAGTGCATCTTTGAAAAGATTTAACATGGCAGAATACAAACAGAAGAGGATGGCGATGATTTCATTTAAATGAAATGGATTTGGCAATAGCTATAATTCTTGAAGTCATTTGTGTGACAAGTAGCCTACTGAACATCTCCTGGGCTGTAACCTCATGAGTTATCACCAAGGAATTAACAGGCAAAACAGATTTTTTTCATAGTGTTTTTTTATTTGCTTAAAGCATGGTCCTGAAAAAATCAATGTTTGTGGAAACTCTTGCCTCAAAGTATGAAATTCCGAATATGAAATGCCTCAGTTTCTGCTTTAATTCTTATGTGCGTAACCAGCCTAAAAGTTGGCATTAATTTATGCAGTTGGAAAGCCACAGGATCTCATTGTTTTCCAGAGTGTTTTCTTCAACTTACCTTTGTTTCACGATGGTGTTGCTTTTATTATGAGCAAAATATTACTTAAATATTATCATCTTTGGCAGGTAATGAAATAAACTGTGAGAAGAAATGGATCAAAATACAGAACCTAGCACACAAAAAAACTATCAAAAAATGGAAGATAAGAGAAGGGCACAGGAATTTTTCTAAGCATTGTGAAAGTGAAACTTTTCAGGTTTGGGGTCAGATGGAATTTTTTTATTCACTGAAGCTCGTATGATGGTTAATGGAATAAAAAGCAGGAATTAACAGACTCTCATTGCAGTTGAGACTTAATAGGTTCCTCCAAAGGAATAACTAGAAACAAGGATGGTTCTAGGCCAATAGCAAATAGAGTTAAAGAAAAATATGATGTTTTTTCTAAAAATAAAAATAAAAAAAATTAAAAATTTGGAATGCTATGCATGGACACAGAAGAGGTATAAGGACAGTTAAAGAGCAGTACTGGAAGATTAAGGCTTTGACTTCTTTCATTCACACTAATTCTCTTTTCAGTTTTGGAATAATCCTTTCCTGAGATTGTGTGTCATAAAGGGAACTAGCTTAGGTTAAGGTTAGGTAATGTTTTCAGAGCAACAGACAGAAGATGATTATTGTTGTAGGTCTTGAAAGCATTTCTGCTTTTCTTGAGAAAATTGAATTTAATTATAGTAGTATTTTGTTATCAACTTCATTGATTCTCAACTATCAAGTTTATTGTTTATGGGTAAACATTCACTTATTTTAGAAGCTCCTTCATTTCTTAAGATGGACGGAAATAATTCTATATTTCTCCTCCTCAGATGTGCATGAAGATTTAGATTACAGAGGCTGCAATAGGGGGATGGTACTTCAAGGAACAAAACATTCACATAAAGATGCACATGATGGTCTGTCATCGCTGGAAAGTGGTCTCAGCAAACAAGAGAACAAGTTAAGGTATGTTAATTTGTTACATCAAGCAAGTATCGTATTTATTTTTAATTTGAGTGACATTCAATGATACACAGTTAATTTAAGCAAGTATGTGTCTGGAAGTTTCATTAACTTATATAAAGCTTTAAAAAAAACACCTTTTTATCTTTATGGTAGGACAGAGTATAATATCTTTATATTTTATTGGAAGTGTGAAGAATACAGTTTCCTGCTGTATTCTCTCATTGAATCACAGGTTGTCAGGAAAGGGGATTTTAGCCTGATAAAAATATAGGCATTAGAAGTGCATAAGAAATACTTATTTGGGAAATCCTTATAAAACAGTCCTCTGTTACTGATACAAAAGCAGTAAACACTTTAGAATCTGTGCAAGAGATTATACATGCTTATGTACAGATAGCTTCAGAAGCACAAATTTGTTAACCTTAATTTATGGTGATGCTTTTGAAAGACACTATTTTAAAGACAATATAGTCAGTCATTAGATTTTTTAATGATAAATATATAGTAATTTTCTTTCAAATTAAGGAACATCTCACTAGAACTGGAAGTCATTCTCATGACCCATCCCTGTTTCCAACTCCTCCTACTCTTGCATTTCCTTTTAGTTGTCACCAGGTGGTTAATCCCATTTCCTGATCTTCATCACTTCTGGCACTGTTGTTTGTTGGAATGGACTCAGCCTTTTTCTGAATCAAAAAACAAGCAGCACCATTTCTCACTTGATTAGGTTTTTTTTTTTTTTTTTTGCCTGTCTAGTGAATCAAGTAGGTTCAGAGATGACTGGAATCTTTTTCTCCTCTCTGCCAGTGATCACCACTGTTCCTTGTTTTGCCTCCCTTTCTCCAGGTCATCACAACAGTTTATATAGCCAGTCAATAAAGCAGCCTGGGGAACCATTCTGTATGTAAATGGAGCATGTTTTGCCAGGTTAATTTTCATTCAGCCCAGCTCTGTAGCCCATTTGACTTGGCAGATGCTCAAATGTTTTGTGGCAGCATGAAGAAACAATAGGAATGAGCAGGGGCAGACATGGCTTACTCCAGCGTTTTGTCAGAGGCTCAACAAGTCTAAATAATGAGATGCACACTGAAGCATGGAACAGGTGAAGTTTCTCACAGAACTGTGAACCGATCTCTCTTGCAACAGGAGGAATTAAACAGTCTGTTACTGCTGTTTGCATTATCCTTATTTTCTGGTTTGTGGTTCAAAAGCAGCATGCTGCCTGCATGATGCTTAATTTTAAAGTGTAGAAGGTGTTAAAGCTGATAACTGTAGGAAAAATGTAAGTATTTCTAAGAGTGCTTAAGTGGGACAGCAAAGTTGACAGGCAGTTGATTTTTATTATGCTCTGGTGCAAAGTTCTATGTGGCAAAACAATGAGGTCACTTCAGGGGTGTTAAAAATTCAGAAACTTGCAGTGTTTGCTGTCAAAGATAAGGCAAAAGCTATTGCATTATTAAGGGATGTATTCTCTGAAGGTATAACGTGTGCATACTTAAGACCTCTTCATGTATGGTAAAAGCTGTTGTTCTGATGTAGGTTCAACAAAGAATTACTGCTAAGCACGAGTTAGCAAAAAAGGTGATCAAGCTCATCAGTAGAAAGTATACATATGCAGGGTGCTACAGCATTATTTTTCTGGTTGCTATCTTTTCTTTTTGCATTTACCAGCAAACTCCTGCAGCATATTAGTGGATAAGTACAACTGCATCCTTAGTGTGAGGAATGTCAGTAATTCAAGAGCAATTTCACTTTGTTTTTCTAAGAATGTGTGCAGTCATTGGCATATTGTCTGGGCTGATGCATCTTTTTCAACAGATCTGAGCCCTGAGCAGATTAATCTAAATGAAAGTAACTTAATCTGTCCTGATAACGAAATTATTTCCTTAGCATTTTGTCCCAGATGATCTTTTTGAATTAGCTTTTGTGTTACTAAATTAAGAATTATCAGTAAATTACAAGGTAATAATTTAAAACGGTAATGTTTTCATCTACTTTCATCTTTCAAAGATTATCCAGAAAGGTTAGACTAGTTTTAAAGGTTAAAATAGCTGTGATTTATATATAAAAAAAACCCTACATTTGTACTAATGAAGTGCATCAGATAAACCTGTGGTGAGTAATTAAATTAGATTTTGTTGTGAATGCACCAAATTGATTGTATCCTGTAAATACTTCAGGTTTTCTGTGTGTAAAGCTCTCTTTCTATTAGTCCGTTCTTTACCCTGGTTTGTCAGTCCTTTGGACTTCCATGCATACAGTGTTTATAGCTGTTGACTCTGGATAGACTGCTAATTTAGTGTAACTGATCAACTTTTTCCTGCAAGTCATAAACTAAATACATTTGGCTGTGTATAGTTAGCATATGAGAAATCAATGTTTTCATTTTGTCTGTGGGGTTAGTATCTATTGCTCAATTCTGGTGCTAGTCAGAATATGGATATCATGGTAATTATTTTTCTGTCATTGAGATACATTGCGATGTTCTACATATATTTCTAGCCATGTGTTTTTTACAACAGAATGTCTGGAAAACAGCATATAATTTTAAAATACAAATTCTGGAGAATGTCATAGTGAATAAGCTTTTCATGTAATTGTCTGCTGATACTTCAGGGAAAATACATGTGTGAGTATGAGTTACTCTTCAATTATGCTGAATATACAATTCAGTACAATTACACATATACAATATGTATGCTTCCTTTGTGTACTTAACGTATAAATCTGTTATATTAACAGTATGTGATGATGTTACCCTAAGGAGGGGAGTTAGTACTGTAGATAATTGACTTAAGTACATACCAGATTGAAAGATTGAATTCCTAAAGATCTTTACGTGAAAGCTATACGTTCTATGCACAGAGGAGGTATACTGGGATAAAAAACATCTGTGCAGTACTGGGATCCTTGCAACCTAAAACATATGAAGGCTAAGAATTGTACGAGAGATGTTTGTATCTGCTAAGTTTATGGTGTCTCTTCAGGAGGCGCTTCATTTAACTGATGCTCTAGAATGGAAATATTCTTAGTAATTGAAATGAATCCTTTAATCAATTCATAATGCAGAATAATCAGAACAGTCTGTTTCTTACACTGTATGACTACTGTTTGAAACAAAAGAACTACAGTGAAGAGGTACACTAAATAAATGCTGAGCAATAAATAGGCCTTTGTCCTATTTACGAAAGTACTTAGTTATTCAGATTTAGGAAGTGTTAAACATGCAGTATTTTGAAAATACTAATCTAATATGTTAGATAGTGTTAATGCTGGGGTCAACAGCTAATCAGTTGAACAGAAGTACAGCACAGTTGTGAATCACAAACTGAAACAAAAGGCATTGCATTGACAAGGTGTAGGTCCAAACCAACAAAAATTAAATGAAGTCTAAAGCATTAGAGTAACACAGATGAATATTATTGTAAAACAATAATCTTTAACGTGTTCTCAATGCAGAAATATAAATCATATGACAATGAAAAGGACTTGCTGATTTATATATAAGAAATAAAAAAAAAAAAAGTTGCTCTTCAGGTTTATTATTCCACCTGCACTGACATCTGGGTAGATGTATGCATATCCTTTATTTCCAGTATGAATATATGAATGCATAACAAAACCACAGCAGGCCTATGTAGACCTGATGGACAAAGTTGGGCCTGAGTATTTGGTTCTACAACATTTGGTTTTCTGATTTTGTGTTTTCTGAACTAATGTGTATGAGATGAACTGCTGAGTGTTAGAGAGGTGTTCTACCAAAACTGGACGTCATTATCTCTGTGTTGATTTAAACGAGAACTTTGTTAAAATAGTATTCATTAAACCAAGGTGATTAGATAGTAACATACTGATTACTTATAACATAGTTGAAAACTGAAAAGAATGCTTAAATGTGATAAATTGAGTTTTTAAAGGTTTTTGTTTTTGTTTTAAGTTTGAAACATCCTGAAAGACATGCAGTCTCTTAAACATATTTAAAAATAAGGAAGACTTGCTTCTATGGAATTAGTATTTACTAAGGTCTGAATTCATTTGAAGTGATTGCTTTACATGCTTTACAGCCATTTGTCCAGTAAGCTGCTTAGTTATTCACATACAGATGACAAAAGAATGCAGAGCAGGCAGAAAATTGTTGATAAACTGTGAAAATTTCTGCTTCTACTTCTTTGCTACACATAAGGAACTTCTGAGATGAAAGATGTTTCCATTGTGTACCCACAGCTGTTTAAACAGATGTTTGTCCACATAGGTTTTCTGTTGTGATCTTGTTCCTCAGAGTTACAGTTACAGAGTATACAGTTAAGAATAACTGTTATTCCATGATGCATTTTGTTTCGTTTCATGTTTACTGCCAAAAAGGAGTAAGCCCTCATGCACCTACCCCTTACTGCCCCTCACTTCCCTCCCTGCTCCCCCCCCCCCCCCCCCCCCCCCCCCCCCCCCCCGAGATAAAAAAGGCAGCTGATATCTTTAAGTGTATTTTGGTGATTGTGGTTTTGTGGGTTTTTTTGCATTTAATTGCTATTCTGAGGCAGTTTTTCTAAAATCAAGGTGTGTTGTGATTGCATTCCTTGTGCACTGCATTGCTCCAGTTGGATCATTGAGCTTTGCTTTCTTAGGACTGATGCTGTATTATTTTCAACACAAAGAACAAAGCCATCACTTCCAAGGACAACAGCTTCATCTGTTCTGGAGGGTTGTGAAAGGCATCTTATAATATGAGATTTTGTGGAAGACTTTATTCTTTCTAAACAAGTGTTATTTAATACCGTGGTAACACAGTTCCATATATAGCAGATGTTTCATACGGCCTTTAGAATGCCTGGGCTCATCTCAAGTGGTGTCTGAAGGCCACTGAATCTGAATTGGATTCTTTCTGCCTGTTTCAGAGATATATATCCACCATTTCAGTTGTCTTGGACACAAGTTCTTTGAAAACGTCCTAGGAAAGCACATTGCTGTTCCCAAAAACAAAGGATTTGAAAGAGACTTTATCCAGTAAGCATGTTTGCAGCCTACTTCTACTTTAAAGTGTTTGGGTAAGGTTCAGTCAGACCATGAATTGACTAGACGTGCTTCTGATCCTTGAACTTTAAATATTGGATTAAAAATGACAAACTTCTTTTTAAAAGCACTTGCTTAAAATGTCCTTAGACACTGAGAAATGTCACCCAAAGGTATTCTGTCCATCAGCAATATCTGAGCAATTCAGTCAGCACTGAGATTTAATAGCCTCATGGAAAGCAATGAGATTTAATTGCTGGGTTTGTCAAGTTACAGCCTCAGGGACAAGAATTACCCAATTCTCTAAAAAAAGATAATATTAAATACTTACTCTTGCATTCCTCCTCAAAACCTCAACTAATGAGGAAAAATAATTCTAGATCTCAATTATAAATAATTGAGCTCTATCAGATCTGTTTTCAGAATAGTGACTGAGCTTTGATACAGAAAGTATAGTGGGCATGTGTGGAACTTCATTGTATATGGAACGAGAAAATGAGTGTCATCTTCTAGTTTACACAAATGGAACAATAGGCAGGTATTCAAGATGAAAACCAATATTTTTTTATTTCTGTAGTATTTAGCATGGTGGGATCCGCATGCTGCCTGTTATGGGCAGTGCTTTCATAATACACTGTCATTGTGTGTTATTTTCCTTTGGCCTAAATTATTGTTTTCCAGTCGTGCTCTTCCAAATGCAAGTAGAAAATGTGATTTTCTTTTCTCATCCAGTGGGAAAGTAAGAACTGATCTGAACTTGAAGTATTGAAAACAATGGATAGCCAGCAAAAACTCTAAGCAAGATGGCCTCAGACCAAGTATTAGCAATAGCTGTTGCATGTCTATCTTAATTGACCTTCATCTGATTTAAACTTGCATTTTTGCTCTAAGATGGTATTGCAGTATTGAATGCTTGATGGTGTTTGCTGAAAAAAATCATCTTTATAGAAACTACCCTAAGAATAGAAAAACCATATTGTCAGAATAGTCTGAAAGAATCAGGAATCTTGGTTAGTTATTGTTGCAGCTGTGCTTTGGCTTGCTTTTCTATTTAATCTTTTTTTTTTTCCCTAGGTAACTTTAATAGTTGTGCATTCCAATGGCAGGGTAAGATCACTGTTCACAGCTAGCTCCCACCAAGAAATCTATCTCAATATGAGCATCTCTCACATGTTGAAAATCATTCCTCTGAGAATTTTGTCTGCTTAGGCAGCAGTTTTATACTTGAATTATAGAAAACATCGTGATTAGAAAAAGATTCTGCTTTGGGTGCTCAGTTTTGCCTTATAGAAGACATTTAAAACTACATATAAATGATGTTATTCATTAGTTTTATTACAGCAAGGTAGATCTTTTCAATATTAGGTAATTGTAACAGTGGCTTACGCTCTTCATAAAATTAAGCCTTTTTGGGAGTACTGTAGTGCTGAGAGTTCATTCAATTGTTCCTCAGGCTTAATTCTCCTCTGTCACTCAAATTAGTACACTCATTAATGGCCTTTTTGCTCTGTTGCCCTTGCAGAGTTCAGATTCAGCTTTTTTCAAGAATCTCCTTCCTTCAGTTTTCTGAAACTGTTTATCTTGAGTTAAATGTTATTTCAGAGTCTAAGAAAAAATCTTTACAGGGAATTCTAAGGAATGCTATGGTAGCTCTCCACAGCAGAGAAAGTATGGTCAATGTTCAAAATCAGAACTGGAGACTACTAACTACAGTAAAGATGGCAAATTTGAAGTTTAAGAGATGGAATTCTATAAGATGCCCATACTTAATTTTTCTAATTGTGTTAACTGTGGGAATAAAATTACTAGCAGTTGTATATGTTGAAAGACTTTGAGTGAGAAAACTAACAAGGAAAAGGGAGCTGTATGTAGAGAAAATGCACTCTGCAGCCAGAGAAAAAAAATGTGGGGAACTGAGCAATTATATTGAGGGAGTTAGCAATACTGTCACAACAACCAGCAGACTATATGTGAATCTGTTAACAGGGGTAGGGAACAGAAGAAATTTCCTGTGGCAAGGCAAATTGCAGTTTAGAACAAATGATCCTGAGTTGATATGACGTGTTGATGTATATATTTTTCTGTATTTTTTATATATTTTGAATATATTTTGATTTCTGTCTGAACTCAAAGTTATAAGTAGATTCAAAAATAGTTTTGAACAGTGCAATCATCTTTGTTGGAAGCTTTTCTTTCTCTCTTGGATATCAAGATTCAAGGTCAGAAAAGCTCTGTAGGTAGAGAGATGACAGGCAGCTCCTTTGTTCAATGGTGCAACAATTGCTAAAGGGCAAGGAAAACATCACTTAACTACAGACACTACAGGAATGGATTAAGTATGAGTTAAAACCTTCCTCTTTCTGTGGTGTCAGGTTCTGTTCAAAGGGGACTGAAATATGATCAGATTACAAATAATTTGCAACAGATGTGTATTTTCCCTTTTTCAGTAATTTGTGATGAAGATGTTTATCTATGACAGTACAGCCTTCTCATTACTCTTAATTTGTTGCAAATCGTATTGGATGGAAGGTAAACATAATAAAGAGCATTAGATTCCTAGAGTGAATCTTAGGGGATTTTTTTTTTCCCCATGGATGTTATGAATCATGGTAAGACTAGTGCCCTGCTGTATTCCAACGTGTTTCTGGGAAACTTTATCTAGGTTCTGTTGCTGGATTTTTTTTTATATTGAAAACTTTCAATTTTCAGAAAGAAACAGACAATTGTTCTTAATTCCACTCTATATTGACTGAAGAAGCTAGAGGAGATTGTTACTGAATAATGTGTATTAATGATGCAGTTATGCTTTGAAGTAGAGGCTTGTTCTTATAACATTTTTGCATTGCACAATTCACATTATTGAAGACTATGTACAGCAAGAAAAATAAAAAGCTGTTTCTTTTTATGATCGTGTTTGTGGATGCAGATTTCATAAAGAAATATGCACGATTAAACTATATATTGAGAAGAGTAAAGTTGTAAAAATGTCGAGGAATTTGAAACAGATGAACTGGAGTTATAGATGTGACTGCAAATAAAATGCTTGTGCAAGAAATGGGGAAAATAAATACTTAGAGCTCTTCCATTGTTTTACTGTAAATAATGCTCTGACTTACTAATGTCCACTTGCCTAAAACTTGTGTAAAAGGACATTAAAACACCTCACTGTTACTTGTGCTAGGTGATGCTTTGTGACAATCAAGATGGACTAGAAGCTGGTACTTCGCTAGATAGTAGTAGAAAGGTGTCTTACTAGTATCCTATTCACTCTTACATGTGTTTCTTCTTATTGTATGTCTTTTCTGATTGCTTCCGGTCTTGTCCATCACTTCCTATCCTAATTATATGTCCTTTTATTCTGATAAATGTCTTTCTCTTGAGAGAAGATGCATTATCTCTTCAGCACTGCAACAGTTATATTCATCTTGAGAGGATTTCTCAGTTAGCAAAATTGCCCTGCATTCATCAGGAAAGTTTGCAGGCAATTTGATTTACTGTCTGACATACTTTGGGGGAAAACAATACAGAATGTCTTCAAAGCTGTTATTCTACAGCTGTGTATGGGGATAACATCAGTACTTACTGACACTGTACTAAGTACGCTAAGACTGAAATTTAAAAAAGCCACCTATCGGAATGGCAGCTTTCAGGTGTTCAGTATCAATCCAAGTTTGAGTATAAACCATCTTGCCTTCTGTGGTGGTTTCTGATGGATTTCTAGCTACTGAAGATTCACAAAGAGAAAATCTTTCAGCCCTTTGCTGTCAGAGTAGAATAGAATACCTCTATCATTACTGTGGACTTGTGCCCTGGAGAGTGTTTAGTTTGTCAGAACATGTAAATCGTGGCATAAATGAAGTTATGTCACAGAAGATCTAACAATAAGTCTTAACTTGCTTTAAGCCACTGCTTATTTTCATGTTAGGAAAAACAAGGAGGTGGGAACACTAAAAGCACTTACGCAAAGGTTGGAAAACTAACTGCTATCAGTTCCAGCTTAGTCCTTCCAAAATGCCATTTCCCGGTAAACAAAGCGTATGGATTATATCTCTGCTTCCTCCTTCAGTGTATCTAGGTTTTTTTTTTCAAATTATGATCACAAATATTAATGGTAACTTCAGATTAATCCTATTCTGGCTGTTCTGAAACTTTCACCTTACCCTCTTGGAATATTTCCATCCTCCATTTTGGTTAGTGTCAAAAACTTTTATTTGAAAATGCTCAGAGCAGTAGATTCAGGGCTGATGACTGCAGGAACGTAACAAGATGCCTCAAAGAGGATTTGGAACATTTCGAAGATCTTACTCAAAAGAAAGCAGTAAAACATGCACTAGCACTAACTTCAGTGTATCAAATCAGTGACTTTGTCACTTGCAATTTAAGAAGTTATCTCCCTTCCCCAGTAACCATTTTAGCTTATTGGAAAAGAGTTATTAAAATTAGTTGTGACTTCCTAAGTAATAATCTGTAACCATACTGCCTTAAGGGTGAAATGCTAAGGAGAAGGAAGAAATAATCTTGCAACAAATGGTTAATTATCCCCAGGAAGAGGAGGGGTAACAAGGCTGCAGCTATTTACAGGGTACCCTTAGCAGCTGTGCTGATAATGCTGTAACTCAGGTGTTCTTTAGAACCAAGCAAGAACAAATAACTTCAGAAACATGGAAAGATCACCATAGGGGTGAGTTGCTCCTGTGAAAATCTTAGGAAGAAGTAGAGAAAATATGTGGACTTGAGGAAAAAAAAATACAGAAGTGAGTTTTACTATAGGAATAAAAACATACCTGGGAACTTTGCTTCAGAGGTGAGTCAAAACACGGAGGCCTTGATATAAGCTTTACTTTCTTAATGACTATGTAACCAACATTAAAAAAAAAAAAAAAAAAAGTGTGAGACAAAAATCTCTTAAATAATTAGTGAAGTTATACATATTTTTAAGTGACCTTCTTGTTTCTGTTCATGTTATTAAATGTTTGGGTTGGAATGGTTAATAGGTAGATGTTATTGCTGTACTAAGTTTTCAATTAGGCATGTGGGAAAAAATGATTTTGTAATCAGAAAATATTATTTCATTGGTAAAGAGAATGTTGCTTTCAAAATACAGTATGGAAAATTGAAATCTGGCATCTTGTCCCAAAGTAACTCATGCTTTGAAGTTGTACATTCAATACAAGGAAAGCCACCAAGAACCCAGAACTATAACTTTAAATTCTTGAAAGTGAATAAGGGTTCTAATATAAGCATCATGTGGGCAGATCATTAAAGATAATAGTAAAGCTTCTATAATTTGTTGATGGAGATATTAAGAAAGAAAATGCAAACAAAAAATGGTATACTCAAATTTAAAATAAAAATTTATTTTAGGAATAAGTGGCTGACCTACAAATAAGTTATTTCTCTGCTGTAACATTTGGAAATAAAATTATGAAGTGCATTTTAAGAATCTGAAAATAGAAACATGTAAAGGGATATAGATTTAGTGCTACAGGAAAGATATCTTACAGCAAAGTTTGCCTTCTGTTGTTACTAAGATGTAAGAGTAGGAAGAGATACGAACGTGTACATATGTATGACATAGATAATGCTTAATCTTATGAATCTGTGGCATTTAATTTGGAAATATTTCTGTGGTCTAGCTAGCTTTGGAATCCATAGCTCTCTTCTTAATTCTCCTTTCAATATTTTATATTTTGTCATTTCTTTTCAACATTTTGCAGCCAAGATGTATGTGTATGACCTACAGTTCTTCGCAGTGTTTTACTAAACCGTGACTCATTACACTGCTTTTTAATATTAGTGATTTCTTTTAATCTGTACAGATTAGGGCATGGAAAAGCATTAAAATGAAATTATAGCTTTAAAGCATGATAATTCTTAATTCTGGGATACCATTTTTTTACAGGTTCCAAACTCTACACACGCTTTTCTACAAGAATAGTGTTCTCTTTTACTAAGTAGGAGAATTATGTGAAAACTCCTGATACAAAGCACTTTGTTTTCAGCTGGAAACAATTTCATTGTGGCCAGCTTCAGAGAAATTCTTGACAGGTGCCTTAACGAGACAAGGTTATTGAAGCCCAGGTGTGTGTGTAATTCAACTGCGTGGCAGTTGGCAGTGTAGGAGTGGAAACTGCTGGTTAAAAAGTGTCTCATAATACACATTTTTTTAAGAAGGAAAAGACATTGTAGCTATTTCAATTTTTCTTCCGTTGTTCATTTCCAGTTGCATTCAGAGCTGATTGAATCAATATTAGTGATGAAAGTTAGAAATCAATGCAGGTATTTTAGGCTGTCTGCTGCAAACAAATAAGTATTCAGAGGATGTCATTATTTGTCTGGATGTGGTCATGCTGCAATTACTCTATAATTAACTGCTTTACAACGTGTTCTATGGTGAGATTTAACTTTACAGGAAATGTCATGAAAATGCAAGTTGTATTTGAAATAATAGACCAAATTTAATGTATCTGGCCAACCTAATTGATAAGGGAAACATCTACTAAATAGAAGTATCAGTGTAATTTCTGTGGTCTGTTAAAAATCCTTAGCTTTTGATTTGACAGCTTTTGGTTTTTATGTAGCCTGTGCATTCCAATGTGTCTTCTGCTGGTAAATGAACTTCAGCTAGGGTGGTTGTTTTGGTTGTTTTGATCCTTGCAAAATGGAAGTATGCTGTAGGAAACAGTGAAATAGTATGATTTTGGGTTTTTACTCTTTTTAAAGGATGGGTTTTTTACTAAGCTTTTTGGCTGGTCTACTAGGGGAATTCTGATTACTAGATACGATTCCATTGTTTTCTGAGTTTGTGCTCATGTAAAGATCTCCTAACCTGCTTTTTCAAAAATTGTATTTATCTGGAACAAAATATGGCTCTTGTACTTAGTTCAGTTAGCACTGCACATCACCTGACAACAGTTTCTGATGGTCTTTGTTACTCTGAACTTCCATTAAGTGCCACTTCTTGGCTTCATTCAGTGTTGAGAAGCTATTTCCTGCCAGGTAACTAGCTAGCTTTAATAGATCCAAACAGAAAATTACAATCACTGGTTATCTAAACTGGACCAGTATTTGTAATAGCAGGAAGAGGATGGATAAAAAAAAGCTGTCTCTGCCCTATCTCTGCTGAGATAATATCTGGCTTTTTGTGTTGGAATAAGGAGGAATGTGTTGAACAGCCTTATGTCTGCACTGTTGAGCAGCCTGGTCATAAATTGAGGACTTTGCAAAATTATCTAAAGCATCTAAAAGTCTTTGTTTTCCTGCTTTTGTATGTTATTCTTCAAAACTTGAGAACAAACTTGACCCTCCTTACTGTTGGTTAAGACAGTAAAAGGTGCTCCTATCTTTTCCTTCTGGAACACTGTCTGACCTTGAGGCTCATTACTTTTAAAATTCCTAATGTTATTTATTACCTAATATTTCCCATCTAGTCAACAGCTATAAGACAGTGTGGACTAATTACTAATATAACTTTGGATGATTTACCTTGTAATAATAACTGAAAAAAAAGGTGTGTTTGGGGGGGGAATAAAACAGTAGATGTGAATAGAAAAAGGATTGAACCTGCAAATAGGCAGCCCCAAAGATGAGAGCAGGGTGAGACAAGCTTCTTCATACTTCATTTGCATCATGTTCACTCAGCTGTGCATATCTCCTCAAATAAAAGAACACTATTCCAAAAGTCCAAGATAATTATGTAGGCATAAAGCATAATATGAATACTCTGCAACCTTACTTAGTGGATAGGCTGCCATTGTCTTTTATACTTTTTTTTTTATATATGTAGGTGTATTTTACTGTATACTTTCAGTTTACTACTTAACAGAAAGTATCTTTTGAGTTAATCAGATTCTTGCCAAAGTCCTGGAGACCATACTAATGACTTTAACCTGTGCCTAACAGCCATGAACTGAATTAGCATAGGAGAACACAAACTGATGTTCTTCACAGCTGTGGTGAAACAGTTGCTTAATGGAGTTCCATTATAACTGTCTTGTGCAATTTCTGAATATGGGGGCATAAGATTTGTTTCAAAGATCTGTTAATAATGCTTATCTGAGCAAATGTAAGTTTTTATTGTGCTGGCTTTTTTTCCATTGTAGAGGTTTAGACCATATCTCAAAAGCCTTAAAAGGTAAGTGGATCCAAGATATTCTATCAGTAATTTTGCTTTTTTTGAACTTTGCTGCAGTTCGCAAAGAGCAGATGATAGTGCTAATAATTCTGTCTTAAAAGGATTTATGTTTAGAGAGAAAATTCAGGGCATTTCTTTTAATTTTCCTCTTTTTTTCCCTTTTTCTCCCACAGTTTGATGCCAAAGGTTTTCCCATCCTGACTTATGTAGCAGTATAATGAGGAAACTTATTCCTTTGCCAATGCTTTTTTATACCCTATTAATAATATTAGAGTTGAGATCATGTCTGCAATCCAAGTATACTCTTAGAATTACTGAAACTCCCTGTAATCCAAAGGAGTTATTGTGAGCCAGTTTTCTCTGCTTGAACGTAGCTTCAGAATGCCTGGATAGATAATTGTTTCAGAACTGCAGTCTGATATTGCTTTACAGCAGGGAATGTCAGCGTATAGAGTTACTGGTGTGTTTGCTATGCTTGCTCTCTAGTACCTGCTTATTTTTCTCTGTGTGCTGAATCAAGTGTGTGTGTGTGTGTGTCACACAGTAACTTTACAGTTAAATTACCAGCAGATTTGAGGACTCTTCACTATAAACATTCCATTCTGTTTTATCAGCTGTCAGCACAAGAGGAGAGTGTCAGTGTAGGCAGAAACGAATAGGGAAAAGTGGAGAAAAATGTTTCCCCATCTTTATATACAATTGTAATAAAATTAAGACAATAGAAGTATTAATCATCAAGACATAATATTTTTATATGTAATGTTTCATTTTGACAATTAATATCTTTAAATATAAAGCTATTTAATAATGTTAGGTTGCTATAGATTGTTGCTTTATTTGCCTCTCAGAAAAAGCATGATAGATGATTTGTCTTTTAACCTGTTTATTGCCTGTAACAAATATTGATCTAGTTCAAAAGACATCAATCAGATATGAATAAAATAAGTATTCCAAGATGAGGGCTAATGAGGTCCTAATGAAGAGTTCCTATATTTTTAACCTTAGTGTTTTTGAAATTGTAAGGGAAAAGTAAAGCTACTTATGAATCTACTCACTGATAGAACGTTTACTGTACAGGTTAATGTATTATTAAGTAGGAAGATAGCACTGTGTGATTTCAGATAAGCTCACTGCCTACAAAGTAAAAAGTTACCCTCACACTAATTACCAGAAAAAATTATAAAATCCTTTTTAAGAATGACTTATGCAGAGTTAGTGCTTGCTAGTATAAATCTAGTATATGAAAGATATTATATACAGAAGAAATACTGGGAAAGCAAATAATGGCTGTACTTAGATTTGATCTATTTGTCCATGTCCTTCTCAGAGGTTTTTCAATTATTTTTTCTTTCTCCAGGAAAAACAACGATCAAATCGGAAGTAATTTTGCAAAAGCAATATGGGCCAGGGCTATTCAGAAGGTAAGAGCGAGCTCATCTTTAAATTATTGATGCTTCAGTGTAATTTGAAGAATTGAGGAAGAACTTAGTATAAGATTTCTTGTTTATTAGTTGCAGCAGAATTTGAGGAGCTGACTTTGGCAGCTACTTCCAGCATAGCTAATTCCTTCCATTGGTTCTCTGCATTCATGTGGTTACCTCTCCTCAGGTTTGGGGTTTTTTTTCCTGAAACAGAAAGAAAAGCATTCCGAATTAATCCAGAAATCATAACTTCATACATGTAATCCTGAGTAACTTTGATATTGGCAAAGTTCATTACTTCAGTGTTTAAAACAAATGTATTTAAGAAATGTTTAACAACTTATCCTAGAAAACTCTAATTTTGTACTGATTATATCATTGCCTAAACAGGTTATTTCTTCTTTACATGTGGTAATGAAGGGAAATTTTTATGACTTGCTTGGTTTCTGGTCAGTAACACAGTTACTAAACTGTACAAACCGTTGCCTTGCATGAAGAGATGGGGATTTGCATGTTATTTTTTACCCAGGTTGCTTAGCAGTATTGCTTGTTGTGTCTGTTGCGTGCCTCTTGTGAATAAAGGAAAGGGAGCAATAACTTGTAACTCTTCTAACCTTTTTGTTCTCAAACTGTTCTACTTTGACTGCTGGTAGTGTTTAGCATGGAGAAGTGAGCACTGTCCTTCAGTTAGTTGTGCATTCCCTCCACGTAACTCTTTCTTGTAGGTCTGATTCTCTGTAGAGCACAACTGTTCTAGAATTCCCCCTCCTTACTTTTAACCAGTTTTCCCAGTCTTTATGAAAGGGCTGTAGGTGCCACTCTCAGTACGAAGAGAATCTAATTGTCCTAAATTTGATAGCGCTGCCTGAACTTTTTTATTCTCATTAAGCACTTTTTTACTCTCATTAAATGGCAGAAATGGCAGTGGGATCAGTGAATATCACTGGTCAGGGCAAGAAGTTGCCTAAACTGAGCACCCCCAGAGCTCTTCGTAAGGCAATGATCATATAAAAACAATACCAACAGTAAAACTAACTAACAAAATAATAAGGAAGCAAACAGAAATGAAAAATAATTTCACCCTTCTAGGAAAAAAAAAATAAATAATGTTAAAAGCAAGAAGTACTTACTGTCATTGACTGAAATCTTCTTGGAAGTATTGGGTGTATTTTTGTCTTTTTATTGTTTACATTGGTTGATTGTGCTTTTTTTCTTTTCTGTATTTCCTTTTAATTACCTCCTTTTTTTTATTTCTGTAGCATAGATCTAGATTAGATAGTGGGAATAGATATTTTACTGTGAGTGTGATGAGCCACAGAACAACAGGTTGCTCAAAGAAAATCTGGGTGCCTCATCCCTGGAAGTGTTCAAGGCCATGCTTGAATGGGACTTTGAGCAACCCGATCTGGTGGAAGGTGTCCCTTGCATGGCAGGATGATTGGAACTGTTCTGTTGGAACAAGGTCTGTTCCAACTCAAATCATTCCATGACTCTTTCAAAGCAATTCTAATAAACCACAGCGCTTGAGTGAAAATTATTTCACAGAGTTTTTTCACACTGATTTGAAAGAAATTTAATATAAGCTGTGTGAGACTGTATTTTAACTTCCCTGAAGTCTAATAAAAACTTTGTTCCATTAAAATGCTTCTGCTCACTATTCACACAGTGACTGTTATGCAAGTGAAAACTACTTTGTAGAGGGGAGTTGTGTGTTGAATTAAAAGTGTAAAAGCACAGAAAAACATCGTCTGTCACCTTACAACCTTGGCTGTACTGTAAACCTGCACCTAATAACTTCTGAGAAATGCAATCTGTTTTTTCATGTTTATGTTGACCTAAAAATAAATTGGATTTTTTTTCCCTATCATCTGCATTTTGTGCACGTAGAAAAGCTCATGTAGCTACCATATTGTGTGTCTTTATTATATTGATAATAAGGGATGGTGACCAAGTCACTTCAAGACTATAATGAATTTTATAATAAGACATATGGCAGATGTCAGGAAATACCCTGTATGCGGAACTCTTTTGTTTTAATAAATTGGAGAAATATTAAAAGGATCTTTCAGATTTTGAGATAAGCTTTCTTTGAAAACCTGTGTGTGATGAATTTTTGTCCTGATATGCTTCTAATTTCATGTTTAGTATGCATCTAGAGCACTGGAGGCTGTGTAAACACAGCTCCTGAATGGCTGGATCACTCTTGGAGAGAGTGTTTTAGATATCTTCCTGTACTAGAAAATTCATACAAGGCTTTGTAGCAATTCTGTGGAAAACCAAGTACTGTTCTGAAGGGCCTGAAGTTACATCAGGAATATTTGGGATGTATGCTTTTCTGTTAGTCTATGGAACTGAGAGATTGAGTTAGGCAGTTGTTATGATTAAATATGAGATGACAGCTAGTGTTTCACCAGAGGCATGGCAGCTAATGAATATTTACTCAAACACTGACCAGATAGGAAAAGTGCCAAGCTATTGGTTTGGAGACTGACTTTTTATATTAAAAAAAAAAACCAAAAACAAAAACAACCTGCCCCAGTTTCTGCTTGAAATAGCTAGGCCTTCTTGCAGTTGTTTAGAATACGGGAGTGCCAAATGTTAGGGAAATCATTTCCATATTGGGGAGGGAAGAGTAATTAAACATAAGGAGAAAATCTACATAAGGAGTAAGTTGCATTTTAAAAGACAGTGCAGGTTTAGATAGGGTCCTTTAACTGCTGCTCTACTTGTTGACTGGAAACAAAAATCTAAAATAGAAAACTAGGGAAAAGAAGAAAATCCTGTGTTCACTGTTTTGTGAACATAAAAATTAAAATGCAGATATTAGGATGGGATTACAGAAATTCTAACAGATTTGAAATTGGTGCTTTTAAGTTCTGGCAACAATTAGGAAAAGATGCGTTTAGAAGGTTTTTTTCTTGTAACTTGGTGTCAGCCTGAAGTATAGTGAAATAGATTTACCCTTTTCCTGCTTCCCACTCTCCACAGTATGTGTCACTGTGATTGTATCTTTTATTGGTAATCCTATGTACACTAGCGACACTTCTGCTGATGAAATGTAATCATCTGAATGAACAATTACTGCCTAGATTTTTTAAAAATAAAATACTGAGAATAATAGTTGATTTCAAAAGCTAACATTAAACAGGAGACCATTTGTGTGAAGAGTTATACCTTGTACCATTCCACAGCACTGCTGACTAGTAACAGTAAGAATTGGAAACAAAAGTTGGTGAGGTGCTGGCACTGTATTAACTGGTTCTATAACCTGCAGACGAAAAAATTGAGAGTGGCTTTGGCCAGTTTTTCCTACATGCCTTATTTCTTAAATTGCAAAATGAGCATAGCATATCCAAGTGTCACAGTGTTCATACCTTAAAAATATTTAGTGTGCGTTCCACTGCTTACAAGATAGGATATAAAACTCTGTATTCACTGTGAGTTGTTTTTTTGCTGTTCTTTGTGATTTGAGGTTAACTGTATGATAGATGCAGTGATGTTCAGTGTGAAAATACAATAATGCTGTAGCCAGCATTATTGGTTTATTGTCTTATTCGGAAATAAAAATTGAAAACCTAATACAAAAGCAGAGCAATGGGGGCTTGGGGCTGGGTAAGCAGGCATCACTCTGTTTAGGAGCTGTGCTGCTATGAGATTAGTGGAAAGTTTCCCTCTGTAAGATTTCAACAGGCCCAAAGAACTGCAAATTAAAAAAATAAAAATAAAAAATTGTCCAAATGAACATTTTTTGCATTCCATGCAGCATTTGATATGTCTTTGAATGTGGATAATCAAATATTTCCCTTTTAAAAATTGTTAATGAATACCCATATCTCAACTCAATTAAAATGAAATTATAGTGTTTGAGTGACAATCAACATATTGATTAAGCTAAATGACTGTCAGCAAATTACATGCATTTCTTAGGTTTTGTGAATTTATTTCAAAGATCAGAATGCTTAAAATCACAAATGAAAAGAAAATTTGAAAACAAAGAACTTTATCTAAATGTGTACGTTTGGTGGCCCTGCTAGGCAGGGGGGTTGGAACTACATGATCCTTGAGGTCCCTTCCAACCCAGGTGATTCTGTGATTCTGTGATTCTGTGTGATTCTGTGCTCTCTTTTCAATTAACTGAATTTAGTCTCAGTGCAATTTCATCCATTTTAAGATTTAAACAATGGTTTAGAATGTTAACTGAGGGTATGAGGTAGTTTAAAGTACTGGAGGGGATGGAAGACTTTGTGATGTATTTTCTTCATTAATCATTATTGATTGTGTTATTAACTGGGAAGAAAATTATTAAATAGCCATGTTAAGTAGTTATGATAAAATTAATCTTGAGTATCTTGTGTCAGAACTTTTTGAATGTACTTTAAGAAGGTAAAAGAGGCAACAAGAAGACATCAGACTAATGGTTCTGAGGTCACTGAATGGTTTTCTTTTTGTCTCCAAGATGAATTCAATCAGCACAGAAAAGCTGTAGAATATTTATCAGACTGATACATTTTGGCCTGTTGTTAAAACTTCATCAACAAACATGCATGCAAGTGCTGAAGAATAAGGAAAATCTGGCCTTTATTGTCCATTGTTAACTCTCAAAGAGGAAAAGGAAAGGGGGCACGAACCTCTTGTGTTCAGTAGTTAAACACAAGAAAAATCATAAATGACAGCAGCCTGCAATATGTGATTATAAGTAGAGAAATAATGGATTAGAAATTGAGGTAATAAGTCAGGAATAACCCTCATGTCAAAAGTATGAAAGAAAGGCATGATAAGAAATAAATAGAGCAGTTGCATGGTAGTGATTGCAAATAATTTAACACAAATTACTTAAAATACTAATTATAATTGGCTTATGTTTCAAATGAAATATTATTCCTTCATTTTGATGTCTGTCTCACGATTTATGTACAGTTTATATACCATCTAAAGGGGTAATTCCTTGATTTTATTTTTCCCCTTAAATCAATTTGAAACTCAAAAATTGCTGCCCTAATTTAATTGAAGGTGTTAAGAATGATAGACCCCAGGAAGAACCTTGATGAGTTGCTGTACCATCGTTTGAGATCAGTTATACAAGGATAGAAAAAGGTTACTTTACTTTCCCCTTCTAAAAGTAAGATATAATGATTCACATCAAAAAAGAACAGGGAACCTTGTTGCTGCTCTTTTACAGAACATACTCTCTTCCACAATTAAACTTCAATTTTCTCTTTTGCTTCGGAGCTCGAGAGAAACCACTGATATTTTTTACCTTTCCCTGTTTTATCCATCTCCAGTAACTCAGAGTAAATGATTTATTACTGGCTTTATTGATAGTCTGAGGCTAAGTTGATATACTACAGAATTATACAGCTCCTGGAGCATATTTGTAATTGAAGTGCATTTTGTGAACATCTGTGGTGATGCTTGAAAGGCTGAAATGTAACAGTTCTAAGAGAAAGTTTACAGGGGAGAATGTGTTCTCATAAAACAGTCAAAAATTACCTTGTTGATATGAATGAGCTGGAGTATCTTTCAGGAATACAATTCCGTGGGAGGAAAAAACTTTTGGAATGCAGTAAAGGTGAAGAAGGTGCTGAAGATGAAGTTTGAATTATTGAAGTCCAGGTTTTATTAAATTATAAAGAGTTGGAGGTCTTAGTGATAAGAATTGGAGAAGTAGCTTCATAACAGTGATAAATGCAAGGAAGTCCAAGAGTGAGGAGGGGAGGAAAATACTGGTATGACCAGCAATTGTACCCATGGGAGATCTAGAACAGGAAAAGCATTGAAAGCATCTGAGGATGGAGCACTGATGTAATCCTGGCGGAAGGAATGATAGGTAATAAAATCCTAATGAAAGATAACGTTGGAATCTAAGCAGGTACTTCAGAGAGAAGGATCAGGAAAAAACATCCGGGAGAAAAAATTGCTGTGTTTCCAGGCTTTTGTAATACATGATGCAGCCCTTTGCTCCAGCAGTCCCAGCACTGCGAGCAGGGCAGTTACAAACATTCAGCTTTTAGCATCATTGCAACTCCTGCATTAATTCCTGCCTCACTGTCACACATTTTCCATGTGATCCGTCTTCTCACAATCCTTACTTATTTTCAAATGAGGTCATGTTTTAAATTCACTGCCAAATTTTTCTTGTGCAGTCTGGTGTTTGGTCTTCATTGCTGAATCTTTCCATGTTCCTACTGTTTGTGTCAAGAAAGCAAGCAAGTCTCATAAGAAAGCAAGCAAGTCTCAAGAAGACTCTTAATTACCACCATTGTTATGGATGTTGTTCATATACTTAATTTTAAGTGCATGACTGAGGCCTGCATGGAATGGAGATACTTTCATACTAGGATTACTTTTTTTCCAAAGAGCTCTGCTCTTTGCTCTGTATAAAAAGAGACTCTGCAAGTAGGATAAACAACCTGAGAGCAAAACAACATTTTTATTTCATAATACAAACAATAGAAAGCTAGTATTAATAAATTACTAGGCTAATCACTAATATGTGCACCACCCTGATAAGACTATTTCTGTTTGTTTGTTTTTTTTTTTCATACTCCACTGGATGAGCAAAGTGGGGAAAGTTTGCTCTACTGCTTCTTGAAGTAGGCAGATACTTGCTGATATCAAACTGCCATTTTCCAATTCTGTTTCCTACTGTCTCTGCCTCCCTAACCCTTAGATACCAGAAACCCCTGGCTGAAGGCAACAATCAGCTCCTCAGCTGGGACTGGAATGCATGCACTGTCAGAGCAAGGAGAGGTCCAGGAAAGACTAATGTTATATCTCTAGTTATATTTATACTTATATAGTTATGTCTGTGGTAGTGCTAGCATAAAATATAGGTTATTTTGTCTGGAACTGAAGTTGTAAAGAATCAGTGGAAATAAATTACTTTTAAAGTAGGAATGGTAGAAAGACTTAAGTAATACAGCAATGAGAAAAAGCAGACAAGCTTATTACTCTGAGCTCATCATTCTTTTCTTGCCAGTTTATATATAATGTTAAGATGGCAAAAATTAGTATTTGCATTATGCATTTGAAAATTAACTACTCTAAGATAAAAAAAAAAAAAATTCAAGATCGTCTCAAATATATATAAATATTTTGTGAGCCTTGGACCATTTTAAGTTAATTCCTACAGAGATCAGCTTGTTCTTCTGCATTTATTAGGAAGCTGCACGATTGGTAAATTACGTTACTGATATGAGCACTAATGCCAGATGTTCTGCTAACGTGCTTAGTGTTTTCTTCCATAATTGGAGAGAGCTTAGTAGAGCAATGGTACAAATTCATACTTACTTTCTGTGATAATTGAAGAGATGCATGTATCAATAGTGGTATCTGAAGAGCTTAGTTACTGCAAAAAGTCTTGTAAGCACTGCAAAACTTAAAGGAATGCAGTAATAGTCAGCAAAATATGAAGCTAAAGTCAATTCCTTGCATGAAAAGTGGCAACTGAGTGGGATTTCTGGTTTTTAAATTTCTTTGGCAAGCATTCTGCTCTCTTAGGCAAGAAAGTCTAACAGTCTCTAGGGTGTCCCCTTTGCTGGAGGGAAACAGTGAGCAAGGAGAGTGCAATGCAATTGTGCTTCAAAGTGATGTACTTTATTCTTAAATGTCTACATCTACATGTTGTCAATACCGTTATGACTTCAGGTGCTTGATATACCCAAATGGGAGAAAAATCATTTTCTCTCCTGAAATATGTTATGGTATTGGTCTATCCTGGTGTTTGCTTGTTTCTTTGGCTTACGTGTTGTGATTCTTTCAGAATAGGGCCAGCATCTGTTTAAATTGCAGTTGACCGAGAGCTGTTATGATTTAAATAGTTTTTGCATGTTCTCTGTTAGTTTAAAAACCTCAATGAAAAGCCTTCACTTCTCTTAATGACATTTAAACTGCATAATTTCATAAATAGCATTAAAGAAACTGTGTTTGGATCTTTAATGGAGCGTAAGTAATGGTCTGAGCCCTGTGTATTTTCAGAAACTCCAAAATACCTGACATTGTATCCATCTAGGAAACTGACAGGTGGATCCCATCTTATGGATTATCAAGATTTGTGATTCACAAATAGCTTTCTTTTTCTTCTTAAAAGTAAGTCTTTATATCCAAATGTCAGTGAGGTTTATCATAAAGAAAAAAAAAAAAACAACCCTGTATGAGAGAACATCTTTAAAACTCTGTATGTTCTCCCCAGTAAAATGGGATGTATTTAATACATTCTTTCGTATCTTGAGTGAATTAGAAATTATTTTAAGCATTGCAGACATGAGAACTTTCCATAGTTGTAAAATATATATATATATTATTATTATAAAAGCCATGTGTTACCTCCCATAATTGTGCGGCTGTCTCAGCCCACGCAGCTACAGTGCTGTTGGAAGCAAGCAGCGCCCGGCACCTGAGGGCAGCCGCGATGCAGGGCCGCCAGGCGGCCAGCAGGGGGCGCGCTGGGAGCGGCACGGCGGCTCTCGCCCCGCCCGGCGCAGCGGGCTACGTGCCCGCGGGCTGGCGCCGGCACCGAGGCGGATTGAGCAGTCAGTCCTTCCAGTGTAGAAGAAAAATCGAATCCCTGACTAGGCTTAGAATTGTATGATTTAGGAAGTGATTGATCAGATTTATTTCTAATTGACTCGGCGTAAGGATTGACACAGTTATTGCCTTTTTGTAACGAAAGAGAAGAAATATCCCTCCTCTCATCAGGCTGTGGAGACAGAGGATGGGGCAGCTTAATTCTGTGGCAGCTTTTGCGAAGTTAGGCTAAGAGTAGTCATTAAATACAAATTGCTTCTAATCGGTTATAATTGTCATAATTTCAGTAAAAGCAGTGAGCAACAGAAGCAGTCCATTAATGCCCCCATAGGATTTATTTAACAGTGGCTTTATTATGTACAAATAGTGATGGATGTTACTGAAATATTTTCATTTGACAGACTATTATTCCTAAGCAACAGGAATTGTTTTCTGTTGCTGAATTTTGTGCATGTCTGCAAATATATATATATATATGTATCTCTGTGTAGGAAAAGCTTTGTCCCATTTTCTTGGTATAGTTGGGTTCCAAATATAAAACTGCTTTGTCCATGAATATTACACTATATTTCAAGTGGATTTGTTCTGCAGGCTGAGCTTGATATCCAGAAGTATAATTTAGCTTAAAGAATGTAGTAATTACTAGTATAGTTTGGGTGCAGATGGACTCAATTTTTTTATAAGCTAAGTCATAATGTAGGTTGACAAGACTAACAAATCTGCAAAAGTTTTTACTGTTTTGGAATTACTAAATTCATTTTTCCCCCATAGAAGACTTCTGGAGTTAAATTTATTGAATCAGGCTCAGAGACTGCTACTATGTGTTTCCTCAGCAGGATTTTGCTAAATCGTAACTGTGAGAAAGATCACTAAACACACGGAAGCTGTGGTTTCAGAATTTTATTCATTTATAATAGTTATAATTTCACATTTATTTCAATCAAAAGAGGAGGAACAAGAATCAGACCTTTTTCTAGAAAAAATGTGAAAGATTACATTCCCAGTGTGTCCTGCAGTTATTGAAGTGATTTCTTTCATCTTGGAGATGCAAAGGTGTGTGGAAGTATTCCTCGGGTTTAGCAGTCTGAGTTTCATCTGGTGAAACTCAGTGGCTACGTTAGTAGTCATTTGATTAAGGAGTGTTTATAGTTTTAATCAATTCTCCCTTTAGTAGTTGCCCATATTAGAGCTATCATGGTACAAAGAAAATCACCTTTCTTTTATATTTTCAACATTAAATGCACAACTTTAGAGTCTGCTCAGGTAGTGGTCACAGCACCGAGCTGTCAGGAGTTTAAGAAGTGTTTGGTTGATGCTCTTAGACATATGCTGTAGTTTTTAGGTATGCCTGTATGGATCAGGAGTTGGATTTGGGGAACATTTTATGTGGCTTCCAGCTCAGGGTGTTGTCTTCTGCTTTGTATGAGTTAATGTTTTTACAAACCTGTGTATATGTTCCTGGAACTTTTTTTTAATCTCTTTTTCTACAAATGCAACTTAACTGGCCCTGTGTTCTTCATATCGAGAACTTTTGACCTTTGATGGATGGCTGCTTCAAGGAATTATCACTAGTAGTTGTGGTCACGAAATCCTGGAAATAGGCCTACAGGGTAGCTGCTCTTTTCATGAAGTCTTTTAGATGCCTGCTGGTGGTTGGGTGGTTTTGTTTGCTGGTTTTGGATGGTGTAGTGTTTTGTTTTGTTGCTGTTTTTCTTCATGTGTGAGCTGGCTGGATAAAGTGGTTGCTGACACAACCAAAGTACAGGAGTTGGCTAGAATAGTGTAACAGAAATTACAACATGTGTATATAGTCTGTTAACTATACATGTGGTAGTTGTTAGCAACTGGTATTTTACATTACATCACTGTCAACTCTTAAAGGTGTACATTTTAAGGCCAGCTTCATCAGTGTGTATGAACTAAGAAAATACAGATAGCCTATGTGTTAGCTAATTGAGAGTGGTATGGATGCACATCCCAGCTTTATATCGGTCAGTACCATACAAGCAGTGTCCTAACAATGAACACCTAACAACATCCAGACCCAGTGATCTCTCGAGGTCCCATTCAACCCCTATGATTCTGTGAACTTGCTCGATGCTGACTACATAAATTCACATGTTATGAGTAATGTTATTCACAAACATTTTTTATTAAATGAAAAATAATCCTTTTTTTTTTTTTTTTTTTTTTTTTGCAAAATATTCTCAGTTTCACTGCTTGTAGACACGAGTGTTTACTTAATCTTGATGAAAACACAGCTTATTTGTTACTGTCTTTCTATAGTTGGTGGCCATGCTTGAGTAAGCTGCCCAATTATTTATTTTCACCCTAAATAAGCCATTCTATTGATTGAGGCACTATTGTTGCATCTCATGTAATTAGGACTATATTAGTGAAAATTTATATCAGATGAATATTTCCTATTGTGTGTCTATAAAGTTTTAGTGTATTCCTGTTGGCATGCAACATGGTAGATCTGCAGCATCATTTTGTGTAAGTTTAGACAGAATATTAAGTAATCGCTACAGGCTAATTACTACAATAAGATTTGAATAATAAAGCATTCATTAATCTGGTTCTTAGCTATAAATCTAATTAAAAGGAGTATTTATAGGCTGCATTCATTTCAAGAGAACATAATAATGATCCATCATTATTTTATAATTATATGCAAAAAAAAAAAAATACAAACTGCTAGTTTTATCATGGGGGATGATGGTATTCTAGAACTGTTCCATCTGTAAATCATACTTCAAAAGCATTTTGTTATAAGATCTCATTGCTAATAATACAGTGATTGCAGAAAATGCAATCTGCAACCAACAGAGCTTTAAATAACTATTACCAAAAACGAATATTTCCAAGTGCTACCATTGACTCGAGGCATCGTTAACGTCTTTTAGAAGCAAATAACCACATTAGTAGTACTGTTGTTACCAGCGTGTCAACACTGACCAGAACTCTCAAATTTCATTTTTATATGGCATTTCAGTGCTGCTATCTCTCAAGATTGATGTGGTAACAATATACTTGTGGTGGTGTGCCTTTACACACGTTTAAGTAAATATTTACACTTGTTATATGGATACTGCTTTGTAAGCTGATGGTTTCATGAAAGATTGTCCTACAGTTCTTCATGTGTTAAGGTTTAAAACATACTTAATGTGCTGATTGTGACTTTACATGCACTATTAAATTGGTTAACATTAAAAGCAATTACGTTTTGTAAAGGATAATGATTTACTCCCTGCATGAAGAACAATAATAATCTATTCTGCTGTTTGAATCCAAATAAGTGACCAAGTCCTACTGTCTAGGAATTAAATGAAAATATACAAAATACTGTGTGGGGGAAAAGGAGCGGTGCTTATTATCTCAAGCATCCTTTAAATTTTAATTGTTATGAATCTGTGCAGCAGATTCCTTTATTAAATAGGAATTAAAGAAAATCAGCCCTCTGGGGAATCCCTGCCGAAGGAGAACGATTGTTTCTCTGGGCGTCATGTCAGACTGATAAACTGTTAGGTGAACCATGGCCCTACCAAGCAAAAGATATGATCTGCCACTGTTATCCTTGTGGCCAGTGATGCACCTGCTGGCTCTCAGGGAGCACTGCCTGTGCTGTTTCTGTGAGCGAGGGCTCTCTGTAAGCCTATTTTACTCCATCTGTGAAGCGAAGGGGCTGCCTTCCACGCAGGAAGGCTGTGGCTATTGCAGTGAATACTGCATACAGAAGCAGTGGCAGAAGAAAACAGCAATGGGTGAAGTTACTGGCACCAAAAGCACCAGGAGGATTGCTGTGCTCTCGTGTTGATGTTGTATTTGACCAGGAGTACAACGCTGACTCCCATCTTGCTATCACAGCGGAGAAATAAATCTGAATTAGTAGCTGCACTAGTAGCAGAACAAATTAGTAGCTATAAATACAACTGCTCATAGCTGTTAGAACAAGTTGTAGGAGGGTGGGGGGGGGGGAAATGAGAGAGAAAGCCAGGGGATTGGGAGAAAGCGTTTAATGCTGCCTAGGGAATACGATGGAATTTTGAACAGATATTGTTGCGGACTAACAGCATGCCTGATTGCACTTGAGTTGAATCGCTGAGAAGCAGCCTCATGTCTGTACTGTACTGCTTTTAAGGCTGAAGGAAGAATGGGAAAACAGGAATGGATTTTTGCACGGTATTTCTTCATAGGAGGAAAATATAAAGATGGTGGTATGTAACTTGTATCTTATTGTTTTTAAGAAGAATTTAATCCAGGTATGTATCTTCTTCATATTTTTGTAGCTAGTCTGCATACGTTGTTCTGTTTCCTTTGTTTCCTTCCCTTATTTTCATTCTGAGTGTACCTCCTGCTGTTCTAGCTAATGGGATGCATTGATTTGGAACTGATTTTCTTTGTAATGCTACAATGTTGATGAAACTGTCAGGTCTGGTAGAGTAAAGAATCAACAATTCTTTAGGAAGTCTGTGTGTGGGTTTGGGCAGGGGGAGTCTCATTTTGCAACGTTGATAAGTTCACAGTGTAGAATTAGTGCAGCGTTTGATTTAAAAATGAGCTGGAACATTTTAAATGATAGAAAAAACTACGTTAAATAATTCAAATATGGATACGTGATGAAAACATAGTTTGTTTTGCTTATATCCCTTCATACTTTTTTCCTAGTTCATCACAGGATTAGTAATAAATTGAGCTTTACAGATGCTTATGTATTTCTGGGTCTTGATTAATCTTCAAGATGAACACCCTGCAGCTTGTCTTTGAAAAGACAGCTTGCTCAGAATACATGCTTAATTCTGCTCCAAAGCTACGCCAGCCTGTTAGAATACCTTTCCTTATCTAGTGTCCAAGCCACAGGCTAAGAAAATGTAAAGCTCTTTAATACTTTTTTTGTACATCAGTAAGTACACATTAATGTTCTGTCTCTGGCCGTCTTAGAGGTTGATTTACAGAAACTGAAAGTGTTTTCTTACTGAGAGACTTGTGATACATTTTGTAGTAAGTAGGTAGAAGAACTATAAAAATATAAAAAATTCAATTGTATCAATTAAACTTGAACTTTCTTTAATCCTATGTGTCCTATTGCATTTCTAATAGACTGATTACATATAGTGAAATAGAAATACAATATAAAACAATGTCTTTAAGAACATGAATGTGTTTTAATAAATGTCTAGTAGGGAAAAAAAGCATACTAAAAACATTTAGGAATAAAATAATGCTTGTATGATTGCTTAGAAGTCCTGAGATATCTTAAAACATTCTCTCAAAGTATTCTGTTACGTTGGTAATTTGGCTGCAGGCTGTTTCATTAGTAGTTTTCTATAATATCTTGATACAGAATGGGTTAATATGAGTTGTGACCTCTTAATATTGGAGTTAACCTTTAGCTGACAGGAATTATTGTGACTTGAAAGAATTCTATGGTGTTGCACTAAATTGCTTTCTGATATGAGAATTAACTGTTCATCATAAAGATCTTATCATTTTTCACAGAGGAGGTAAAGGCACAATGCTTGTATCCTAAATGCAGCGATTACGTAAAATAATGCTTTTAGTGTAATATGCAACAGTGATTTGACAATCAATAGCAAACAAATGGAATGAAAATTTGAAGTTATTTGAAACATCTGACTTCTGAAATTAGTGTTAATTCTTACCTTATATACAATCAATGTACGGAGGAAAGTGTCGAGAGGACAATGCTGAGGCTTGAAAGTGTCAAAACAATTTTTATTAACTGTTATTTTTTCATAGAGATTATGTTGAAGAATAGTCTCAAAGACACATTGCATAAAGAAACAAGCCGTAATACATATTTTTTTCAGTGGAATTTACACAACCTGCAGTTGTTTAAAGGTCTTCTGACACTACACTATTTACTTGATCCTGCACTGATGTCAACACAGCATTGTTATAATGGCTATATATGAGTGTGGGGACACTGGGGAGTCACAGGTGAAGCACTGAGACTCCAGAGCATTATCAAGCTGGAAGAGAAGGCAGATAGCTCAGAGTATCTCCCAGTTCATAAAAGTATCAAAGAAGGCTGAAAATTCCCAATTTTCCTTTAACTGTAATGCTGTGAAAATCTAGGAAGAATTAAGTAGTAGATTGTCTCATGAAACCATTGCTGCAAAACAGAAGCTTTGAAGTATAAAAATTCTTTGGCACCTAAGAAGGTTATCGTGCAGGTTTTGTTTTTATCACCTATGTCGTTAATTACATTCGTAGCTCTAAAGTAGGGGTGGAAATCTAACTACTGCTCTACAGATGTCAGTATTTAGAAGGAAAGGAAGAGGATATGTTCCCTTATTAATTAATTTTTGTGGCCACATTTAGGAACTTGGTTTATGTTTACCATTCCTGGTAGTGAGCATCAGATCAGGTGTTTGGCAAGCTCAGCTCATGTTTGCGTCTACTCTCTCTGGTGTATGCTAGGTAGTGTATGCTATCAACAGCAGCTGTGGTGGTTTAAGTTTGTGACCTTTTTCAAGTGTAAAAAAAACAAATGGTTGCTACTTTTCACCAAGTGAAATATCTTTATTAAAAGCTATTTCATACAGTGTGTTATAGAAGTATACCTAGTTACACTATCAGTATATTTTAGGAAATACTTAAATATTTTTGTGGTAGAAGTCAGTTTACATGTTGCATTATTTCACAGATACTTTTTGTAAGTGGCTTTAAACAGCAAGAGCAAAGGAGAAAAGAAAAAAGGAACACCAACCACCCTATGAAAAAATCCTCCAAAACAAATGAAATAAATCAGCACTGTTTAAAATTATCCATACGATATGGATTGATTTAGGTCAAAGATGATCCAAAACTCCATGGCAGAGTCTGCCCAGAAGGGATCTAATTCATGGCAGAGAATTGCCTGTCCCAGAGCTCTTGCCTGTACAGTTAGAGGATTGAAGATCTATACCTGTGAGAAAGTGACTAATATGCCCATATTGACTTAGTAATACAGTTATTCCAATAATCTTAACAAATAACTTTCATTTTTAGGTTTTCTGTTCCTTCTGTAGCCTGCACTTAAACAGGAACAAGTTATTAAATACAATTGTCCATAAAGCTTTCCAGTTCCTGACATGAAAATATTGACTAAAATAAGATCAGGTAGGACAACATAACATTGTACAGCTGTAAAAAGGGGAGAAAGAACTTCCAGGCTCTGTTCTTATTTTTATACTATACTGTCTTTTTTTTTTTTTTTTTTTTTTTCTACTTTAAAAAAAAAATAAATTAAAGGAAAAGAGTTAGGCAGATAATATTGAAGCTGTGTTCCAATCATGTGCAGTCTACTTCTTAACTCTTGTGTGCATTAATATATTCAACTACACTAAAATAAGTAGGCTACTTTCCTCCAAATGGAGCCCATTTTAACTTCAGGAATGTGTTCTGCATCTTTTTTTACATTTAAATATTATTCCATCATATTGCATAAATCTTTCTTTTGTAGGTGTAGTTAAGTCATTGTCTTGTAATGAAGTAGTTTTGAATATATATTGATTCAAACATCATTTTCATGTTTGTGATATGAATACCATACTACACATTTCTTTCTCAGAAGAAAACTTGTCAGAGAAATGCAAAAAACATGAATACACAAAGCTGTGGAGAAAAGTGCAACTTAAAAAAAATAAATAAATATCCCACTTCTTTGGATGAGTCTCATGCTTAATTGTATTGGTTACATGTCCTGTAATAGAATAGTAACGTGGCTGGTTAGATGGTGATTAGATACAGAGATAGCTGGATCCATAAAGAAATATCCATGGATAAACAATATATAGTGAATTTCAAAATGGTATAAAGGACAAGAAGAATAGCTTTTTAGCCAAATGGAGTGAGTACAACTCTTTGCCATTATTGATATTAGAACATTATTATGTATTTCACATTATCCAGCTAGCTTTCTAATGTTCATAGAAGGATGTTGTGAAGCTTCAAGCCAAGGTATATATGGCATACGTCACAGCTTCTGTGGCTGCTTTCTGACAGCCAGTTAGTTTTCTTTCTACTCCATTAGGACTGATGTTGTGATTAAGATTGATATTGTCCAGCTAAGATTATTTTGTCAGTATTGCTATAGGATAAGCAAGTCTGCATCCAGCTGAGGCATAAATTTTGTGTTCTGGTACCAATCCACACTCTCGTTTGAATAGTGGGGAGAAAATCTCTGGGCTGAACGCTGCTGAGAAATTCCTGAAACGAAGGAGAGTAATCCAAAAGATTTATTGTTGTTAAGCCTCTCTTTGCCAGGGTGTGCATGCAGGTCAGCTACATATCATACAGCATTAGCATCCGTATTGCTTTATCTTGAGAGATTCACCAATAACACAAATCATAAATGTCAGTATTTAAGAAGAATATACGAGGAATTTAGAAGGAATATAATGCAGCAAATAATAGTTTCAAATTAAATTCTTAGAAATTGTCATCTGAGATGCTTTTCAGTACAATGTTATGGTTATTGTAAATTAATAAAACAATCTGGTGGCTATAAAATTTTTAGTGTAGGTTTCACCTAGCAGACATAAATACATTGATTGAAGTACAGTTATGTCAGAGTAGCCTTATTCCCAGGAGACTACTAAAAACCATACTTGATAAATCTGTAGATCTGAACTATGGTTATCCTGCTATTGATTTCTTGTGTTCCTGAAAGTAACAAAGACTGCTTTGACCTTAGTTTCTGTAGCTACAAAGATAATATTTTTAGATTTTGTTTGTGATTATTTCTTAGAAGCATTTTATGTATCCCCAATGGATACCTTGGCCTATAGGCAATACTGACTGCTTTGTTAGCAATGCAAAGTGGCATTGCTGCCAAAAAGGGTTTTTGTTTTATTTTTTGCATTTATTTTGTGATCACCAACTGCTATGTGCCTTTTTAAAGAGAAGAGTTACTACTTCTCTGCCCACTTCTAAATACATGCAGGCCCCTTGTAGCTGTGTAAAGCTGTAAAAGTTAAGTAGAGCTAAGGTCTTGTCTGTTTCTTGCTTCTAGTGGGAACGTTCCTAATCCACAATCCTATCTCTGATTGGAAGAGAGATGCTACTGTACGTCTTCATTTATTGTAATACAGCAGAATGTCAGTAGTGTTCTACTTATTTGTTTTGATTTGATAAAAATGGAAGAGTAAATCTCATAATCTATGAGGATCTCATGTTTGGACTTGTGACCAAATACACTGCTTGCATTCTGTAATACTGTTATTTTATCTGATCCCCTGTGTCTCTTCAATCTGATGCATAAGTTTTAGCTTTGGGAATAAGACTGTTTATACCTGATGCTTCTAGCTGAAGAGCTGGACATTACCTTGCTATTAACAATGTTCTTAGAATCAATTCAAATTTCAAAATCTAGATGAATGATAAAAGCTTAAATTCAGACTTTCTAAAGGGAAAATATGGAAGAAAATGTCCTTGTCCTTTTTTTTTGTTGTTGTTACTGAAGGAACATGTTAATGACTTCATTTCTAATATCACAGTCTATATAAATTTCCAGTTTCCTGATCTAGCATTGTTGTTATACTTGTCTTAACTAACTTTACTGCTATAATGATTAAACATCTGAGAATGAATTCTTCTGGTTGGACTGATTTAATGGAACCCCTCTGTGATCAACTTTATCATATATGTTGGTTTATTGTAGTAACAAGCAGAAAGAGACTGAAAAATAGATTCATGTTGATTCATTAGAAAATTACTGAATGACAATTTGCAGCTCTTCCAAACAATTCTTTGTTCTACATGCCTCACAAATGACTGTTCCTTATTTCTCAGCGTTAACCTCCCTTAGTGCACTCATTTAAAATAGAAGTATGGTAATCTTTTCTTGGCTAAAATAAATCTTGATTCAATGTAGGGAAACCTTTTTAGAAAACTAGTATTTAACAGAGCAGTGATAGGTTGTAAACTGAAAAATGGATCATATGACTAATATAAGTGAGAACAAATGCAACTTGCATGAGGGAACATAAGTTTGCTCAATTTAGCAGATTTATGTGCATAACAGTACAACGTTTAATTTACAAGTATTTTAAATTGTCTGATAAAGAGTATAGGTCAGGCATTGGATAAAAAGTGTGGCTGGATATGAAAGCAAGGTTCTTCTACAAAGAAGTAATTAAACCTCAATTAAAATGAGTAAAATGTTTCAAATTACAATGATTACTTCATTGCTTCTTGTTGCTTTCTAGGTTGAGACAATAAGTAAGCCTGCTAGCTTGTTTATACGTTGTTGATATCTTTTCAAGGAAGTCTGAGTGACCTGAGAGAATTTTCTATAAGAGTGCACTTAAAATGCTGTCAGTTGTTTGCGTGGAGGAGGCAGGCAGTCACTTCCAATCTTGTTCAAGAAATGGTTACAAAAATTCAGTGTAAACTTAACTTTTTCTGCTTCTAGAATTATGCTTTTGAGAAGTGTCCCAGGATAGTTCAACCCTCTAATAATACATGAAAGCTAGAGAGTATTGGCTATAAGAGGGGGGAAATTATCATATTCTGAGATGCCATTTGCATGCCTTAAAAGTTGTACGCAGCTGCACTGAGCCATCACTTCTCTTCCAAACATTTATTGCCCTTACATGACTTTTAATCCTTTGAAATCATGCATAAACCTGAAAGAAGAAAAAAGTCATCAATGTATGTTGAAGGATACTTTATTTTCCACAAACATTTTAGCTTTCGTGAAACAAAAGTCAGCAACTTTAGAAAGGGTGAAGAACATTGTATATTATTTTTGTTTGCTTTTGCTCTGCCTCGTAATTTAGTTATTAACTAGATAAGAAATATCTTCTTACATCAACTGTTCCAGCACTCCATATACCAACCAGACTTTTATCAGTTTGGCTTATCAGCTTGAATCAATTAAACACAATGCATCTTCCTGTTATTGCTTGAATAACTAGCTAAAGTACCATAAGGAATATAATTAATAATAAGCTCCATGAAGACAAGCCTTGTAATAAAGATGCTGTATACTAAGGCATGTGAACACTCTGTAATGCTTCATACATTACCATGCCATTTGCAGACTTGAAGGAGAATTCATAACTTATGTCCTGTACCCCTACTATGCTGCCAGAAAATAAATTTCAAACTTTGCATAGCCTGCATTTATATAAACTTCTTATTCTGCCAAAGAATTTTTAGCTGGTTAAGAAACTGAAATAATCATTTTAAGAATTACTATTTTGAATTTTTCTAAGCTACTTGTCTTGATTTATCCTGAAGCTGTGAGTATTATATGCTGAACAAAAAAGCAAACAAAAAAACACAACACAAGAACATCTGTAGGTCCATCTATAGGTCATTAAAATGTATTGACTGCATTTTTTTATGGAATAGTATCTTCTCTGCAATGGGAAAGCAAGCTTCCAGGTATCTTCTTGAATCTTTTCTAATGTTTCTTCAGAACAAACTGCTTTCCTGCTATAATGCCACCTGTTTTTATCCTGAGACTTGTGAACCACATTTGTTTCTCTCTCACTTACTTATACGTACTTTTTTTTTTCCCCCATGACCAGTGCAGTTTAAAACTTAGTAAGTAAATGAGATTGTTCCATCAGTTCAGCTTACTATTGTCTTTTACTTTCTTTTGTGGATTCTTTTCTTCCTTCTTGGCAAAAAGAAACCTAGAATGCAAACGCATTCAAAGTTCTGGCCTACTGTGACACATTAGTTTGGCAAAAAAGCACAAGGCAACCATTTCTCAGACCATGTCATGTGTACACACCAATCTAAAAAGAAAACAGTACTAAAAGGAATTTTTTCTATTTTCGATTTTACTGGCTAGAAACAACTTATTAACTTGTCTTTTTTTTTTTTTTTTAACCTTTCTGTTCATCATATAGCTATAAATTGAAATGTCATTACTCTGGGAAAAAAGCAGACAACATTAACATCAATTATCTCAGTAAATCACTGCAGAAATGTCTATAAACATACCTAATTCATTTATTTTAAACTCATTTGCTAAGAACCACTTTCAGCTTCAATATTTAAGTTATTTTCAGACAATTGTGGAGAAAGTATAGATAAATATTTAATTGCATTGTAGGCCAGTTAACGTTAGTGTTATTGAATGCTACTTGTGTGGCAGCCATAGTAACATAATTCCCTCCTTTTTAGACACTTCAAGATGCCACGCGCAGGAGAGTGAGATTGTGCAAGACAGACAAAAAGCCCTCAGGATTTTGTTTCTAACAAGAACATATGGCTTTTTGGTTGGGGGTTGTTGTAATTCTTATTGGTTTCCTTTTCCTGTGAAGTGATACCAAAGCATCAGTAGTCTACAAGTCTAAAGTCTCTGTTGATGAAATACTGATGTTCCTGCTGGAGATGCAAATATTTGGCTGGATCAATAATTATGTTTTGTGGAAACATATTTATATAAATTACACTCCATGGTTTCCTCCTGCTTAAAGAGCCTGATCTCATCTTACATATATAAGATTTGCAAAGGAATGTTTACAAAGAAATTGGGAAATAGTACAAAAAGGAAAGAGAGTTGTCAGAGCAAAAGGGAACAAGATTTAACTCCAACTGGACAAACAAAGAATCCAAAATTTTCGAATACTTTAAAAAGCACCGTTAAAAAGATTGCTAAGTGTCCATCTGCTCGCAACTTATCAACTGAAGAAGAGGAAAGTAATAGAGAATTTTCTCTTTCTCCGACATTCAGTTACAGAGTTGCTATTGCCAATGGACTGCAAAAGCATGTTTTTGTAACAAACAATAATAATGAAGATTTAACACAAGATCTGTCTTCAAATGATAGTTCATATTCTGATTCATTAAGTGAGGTAAAAAGTAATAGCAAGAAAAACGAGTACTTTTCATACACAATGCCTGTGAGACGCAACAGAAAGAGTTTAAGCAGCCTTGCGGCATCTGATGGAAGTTCTGATGGAGAACGTACTTTACATACACTGAAGCTTGGAGCTCTACGCAAACTGAGGAAATGGAAGAAGAGTCAAGAATGTGTCTCATCAGACTCTGAACTAAGTACATGGAAGAAAACATGGGGCTTGAGAAGTAAATCTCTAGATAGAACTGGCCGTCACCAGAAATCAAATACTCTTGAACCTGGCTTCAGTTCAACGGGTTGTATTAGCCAAACCCATGATGTCATGGAAATGATCTTTAAAGAGCTTCAGGGAATAAGCCAAATAGAAACAGAACTTTCTGAACTACGAGGACATGTAAATGCTCTGAAACAATCAATTGATGAAATTTCCAGTAGCGTAGAAGTGGTGCAAAATGAAATTGAACAATTGCGAACTGGATTTGTACAATCCAGAAGAGAAACTCGAGACATACATGATTACATTAAGCAGATAGGTCATCCCGGAAACAAAGCAAGTCTTAGGTTTCTAAACGTGCCTGAAGAGAGACTTGAAAAAACTGAAAATATAGTTTACAAAATACTAATAGAAAAAATGGGGTTCTCAGAGGCACAAAGCACTATTAAAATTGAGTTTGCCCAGAGACTGGGGCAACAAAGAGACTGTCCAAATGCAAAGCCAAGACCCATTCTTGTTTACTTTGAGTCATCACAGCAGAGAGATTTGCTTTTAAAAAAGTCTTATAAACTTAAGGGAACTGGTATTGGAATTTCTACAGATGTTTTTTCACATGACATAAAAGAGAAAAAAGAAAGAGGGTTGCCTTCTTCTCAAACTTATGAGAGTATGGATATGAAGATTTTACCTGTGGAGACAAAAACTAAAATGCACGACTGGGAGTCACCTGACAGCGATAAAGACATGGAATCAGATATAAATAAGAACAGTTATGCAAAAGTATCTAAATCAGCACTTCAAATAAAAGCAAGCACTACGAAGGGGAATGTTGAGTCCTCAGATCATAAAGACCTTAATAGAACTGCTGATAATAACACCTTTTCAAACAGAAGAAATTATGACAGTCAGTCACCAGAATTTGACAACGTGGAAAAGCAACCAAAGATGTATTATTCAGACATGACTCCTCTATGGCATTTGCAGAATGACTTTGCTGCACCTAAACTTAGCCGTTCAGAGTCAGATTTCTCAAAATTGTGTCAGTCCTACTCTGAAGATTTTTCAGAAAATCAGTATTTTAGCAAAACAAACGGTAGTTCATTGATGTCTTCCTCAGATCGAGAACTTTGGCAGCGAAGGCAAGATGATTCTGCCAACTGGTATGGCAATTCTCAGGAACAGACTTTTGCACAGGATGCACAACAGTATCCAGAGCAAAATGAAGTAGAAAATACAGAAACTGTTGACAGTGGATTAAGCAATGGAATAATGTGTGTATCTAGAGACAGAAGCCACTATAGTGACTCTCAGCTTTCTTTACATGATGACTTTTCACCGTGGAAAGATTGGAATCAGTTGGAACAAGGGGCAGATTTGGGCCTAGACTCATCTACACAAGAAGTTTTTGTGTATGATATGAGCAGCCCTTCAGATCAGCAGATAGATTTTGGAAAGTGCCAAAGTTCTGACCTACAGTATGATACTGAAAGCTATGATTATACGCTTGACGGAACTTCCCCATCATGTGCAGGCCTTGATAGTGAATCACAAAGTCAGTGGACTGGTCAATATGATGATTATCAGGAAACAAATTCTAAATCACCTTATCAGAATCAAAATCGATTGCCCATGATGTACCGAAGTCAGAATGAACTACCAAGTGATGACTCAGAAGAAGCAGCCCCTAAGTCGTGGCACAGTAGATTAAGCATAGACCTTTCTGATAAGACTTTTAGCTTTCCTAAATTCGGATCTACACTTCAACGTGCTAAGTCAGCATTAGAAGTTGTCTGGAATAAAAGTACACAAAGTTTAAGTGGATACGAAGACAGTGGATCGTCTTTCATGGGAAGATTTAGAACTTTGTCTCAGTCTACTGCAAATGAATCTAGCACAACACTAGATTCTGATGTTTATGCTGAGCCTTATTACTACAAAGCAGATTATGACGAAGATTTAATTGAACCACCTGGTGAGAATGAAACAGACTATGTTGAAGTAATGGAACAAGTCCTTGCTAAACTAGAAAATAGAACAAACAGTAGTGAAACAAGTGAGCAGGTCCAAGAATATGAACTGGGACAACCTCCACATGAAAGTCCTTATACAATACTTCCAGAGGAACAATATGACGGACAGTTTGATGGTTTGGTCATCGAAGAAGTTCTGGAAGTTGAAAGTGAGATGGATGCTCAAATGGATGCTCACGTGGAAATAAGGGAAGATGAAAATCAGAATGTCCAAGAGATGCTTACTGAAGCTCCAAAGAAAAAAAGAATACGACCGTCATTCAAAGAAGCTGCTTTAAAAGCATACAAGAAGCAAATGAATGACTTGGAAGACCAAATTCTTTCTGGAGGTAAATTTAATATTTTTTATATTGTATTTTAGCAAAATGTTGTTCTTGTTAGAATTGGTTATTAATTTCCGTATGGTATCCAATCCTGCTTCAGTTGACATTTGTGACAGAAGTTCTGCTTATTTCTGGTGACAGAAGTTCTGCTTATTTCTGGTTTGGTTTATAAGGTGAAGCAGCCCCATGGAATTCAAAAAGCTATAATTATCCAATTTTCAGAATACATTTATTCAAACATACATTTATGAGCAATTGCAGCGCTTCTAATTTGCTACTTGAAAATAAAAATTTCGCAAGACTTACAAGAAGAACCAAACAGTTCAGTATTCTTGATACAATTGCAGTCACAGGAGCAAAACATAGCATTCAGTGTTTCTTAACAGTTTTAAGATGCGTCTGTTTCTATATTCATCCTGATAAGTAGTGGTCCTCATTCTGTATACAACATGTGCTCTCCAAAGCACATAACAAGGTACAAGTCAAATCTGATTTAAGTTCTGTCCTTATATATACTGGCAAAATACCCTTAAATGAGTGATTTGTCCTGAAAAAAAAAGGGGGGGGGGGGGAGGAGAAAGGATTTGAAAGAGGGAGGAAGCATAACAGGTATCCATGTATAAGAATGTGTGTAGGAAATGAATTTAACTTATGGAGGCTGATAGAGATATTCGTTACAATCTTAACTTCCCTGTGAACAGACTTCAAAGCAGACAGCCATATGCATAATTTTAACACTTCTAGTAATACACAAGCATAATGATCTTCAGTGTTAGCCTACACAAATTGTAATGTTATAATATTACTTGCTCTTTTAATTGGAATCACATAATTACTATAGCTAGCCAGATGGTAGTTGTCATCTTGTCTGAATCTTTGCTTTCTTTATCAACCTTGCAAAAATATTCATCTGATACATTCATATTAAAGATGAAGAATTCTGCTTCTGGCTAAGGATTGTTGTAGTAGTAATTAGCGTCCAAATCTTGAGGTACCATGGCATTTATTTTGTAAATGAACAAGCACTTCATGATAAAATTAGAGTGAAATTGGAACTGTGTTCTACAAAAAATGACTAATTTGAAAGTCTATATTAAAGTCTGTTTTTATATTCAAACAGTGTAACAAAATTGTTAGGTATGTGTTTTGTGGATGCAGCTTTATGGTACTGTATATATATGTATGTATGTATATACAGTATTACATAATATATACAGTATGATATTATGTCTTGTGTGGCCAGTCTCTTTCTGTCTCTTACAGAACTCTTTCTGTCTCTTACTCTACTGTCATTTTTTTCTTCTGAACTACTGAAGTTTTTCTTACACTATACTTACAGAGAAGACAACCAACCCTAAATCCTGTTCATAAAAGTGCACTGTTAGATATACACTATAGGATTTAGTTTTTGCAGTGTTATAAGTTGTCATACTAGAACCTGAACCTTTTTTCCATTGAAATAAAGGTTAAATGGAATTTACTGAAAGACAGCTACAATAGTACTTCTGAGATTATCCAGACAATGACATGCATTGATTTTTTATTTAATTTTGTTTTATTTAGTGGCAGGTCTGTTTTCTCTTCATGCTTTATTTTCCTGACAGTTTTTCCCTGGTCTCTTGACTGGTTTGTTAAAAATATACTTTCATGTCCTGTAGTATGCATGGTGATACTTACTAACAGTATAGTCTGTCATGTTTTATGCCTAAATACACAAACTGTACAGTTTGTAGCTGTTTTGTAGAGTTTTCCTACTCTGTCCACTCTCTTTGCAAGTGGGTTCATGCCTTTGGAGGTAGAATTGGAGAGTAAACGGGCCAGGTGACAGTGAACAATACCAGAACTGTTTAGTGGTGTGATTCAATTTTTGTTGAAAAGTATTGCCTATTTTTTTAGTGACTTGTTTCATTCATCCATGTAGGCAAGAAAGGGAGGGTAGTAAGCAATCTGGACAATAAGAAGCATAGCTTGATAATATCATAGTGTCATTTCTCCAATCTAGTATAAAAAAAATATTTAGAATCTTTTCATCTTGTAACACTTGAGGTAAGGTCAATTAAACTTTGGTACGTAAATAATGTATGAGTGCACAAGAGTCCTATTGGATAGCCCTCATCTGTGCTGCTAGTGGAAGAGAAAAAATATGCTATGGGCTGATTGCTTATGTATTATTTATTGCAACTTGGTTTTGGAGGCATACTGGAGTGAGAAATAGGATATGAGGGTGAGAGGAAACATGAGCAACATAGAAATAAACCTAGGATTTAAAGTTTTGTAAGGACATAGGAACATTGTAATTATGTGTTAATATTAATTTTAGAAAAGAATATCAGAAATATTTGTAAGTGGTCTGGTTTTCTGTGCACCATAATCAAGAAAAACCTTTTTTTTATTCATTCCAGTCTTGGCTTGTTACTTTCTCTCTTTTTAGTTTTTTCCCTATTAGTTTCTTTCATTCCATTCCTATTTTGTTCTCCTTATCTTTTGTAGATGCCTTAGATAAGTTTATCTCCTGATGAAACTATCATTTTGGCTAAGCTTCCTGACTCTTGCAAGTCACTTCCAATGACAATACAGACTTCTGTCTGTGAAGGGTAATTTACAACTAGTAGCTTCATGATCTTGTTGATGAAGATCTTGTTAATCATTTGGTGGCTGGACAAGTTTTAGTAAGCCTTTGGTCTAGAAGTTTGTTTATTATTTTAAGATGCGTGAATGCATCCTACCCTATGCATACATAAATTAGCAAGTCAGATTGCAGTGGCCAGGAACAGGAGTTGTCTTAAAATTGTATGACAGCTGCTTTTCTTGTTGTTTTATAGGAAGAGATTTGCATTATCTTTTTTGGTCTCTTACTAGAAAACTGAATTTACAGAAATTAGGATCAATAAAATCCTCATTTTGTATAGAGAAGGGTGCTTATATTTTTCCTACTTCCTTTGTAGAAGGAAATGTTAAGGCTTGAAACAAAACCACAGTGTGGTCATTTGGTTGCAGATTAAGAAAAGCTATCAGTAAAAGAAGTATGTAACTTATATACATTCCAAACTCTGGCAATTTCAACTACACTATCTGGAAACAAGTGTATACTTTCTTATTTGGAAATATGAACAGTATGCAGTATGTATCTGATTATTTTCCCAAACAGTGTAGGCTTTAGAAAAATAATCTAGTCTCATCGTACTCTGTGCTTTTTTTTTTTTTTTTTTTTTTTTTCCTTTTCCATCTTACCTCCACTTATTTTTATTGTACTTGTGAAGTTACACGCATTTATTATTAACTGACTATGTTAATGTATCAGTTTTGCTATATGAATATGAATCTTGGATTTGGACTTCACAAGATCACTGCTGTGATTCACATGAAAATGAGTTAAAATACTGTTAATTGTTTGAACTTTTTGTGCGTGTTTTCTTGATTGTTTTGTTTGGTTTAAAAATAAAGTTTATTCTCAGTCAACTGATGTAGATTGTGTAGGAGAAGGCTTTCTAGTAGGATGGAGAAATTCTGGTTTGGTGTATAAAACACAACAATCAATGCTAATAGAATGTGTTTATCTGTGTGTATTATGCCAAAATGAGCTGCTAATTCTTTGACCAGCAGAAAGTTTAAGTACCATCAGTATTGTTGATACCGTAGTGAAACAAATGTCATTTGTGGGGGACTTTTGTCCATTTTACTCAGTCTTTTTTTTGCTGTAACTGAAGTAACGTTTGGAATCTTCAAAATCTTTCAGTTGCTCTGTTGTTATTACTTTCTCATCTCTTCAAGTATTTTGTTGCTTAAAAATATAAATATAAATAATAATATAACCTTGAGTTTATAACTATCCTGTTTAGTTAAAGGTGTTGAGATGCCACTGAAGACTTAGATGTAATTAAATCCAAACAAGCTGCATTGAGCTAACCTCCGCTACCATAAATCTTACAAGAACAGAAGATAATCTAACATTATTTTCACCAACTTTAGAATTGATGTAGATTGATTAGTATTTGTGAAATTTCCCTGCATTTTTATTTAAACTGATTCAAAATAAAATTTTTAAGAGCTCAGAGAAAATCTAAGCATAAATAGCAGTTCAAGCATTTGTTTACATTGATTCTGCTGAGGAAATGAGGACAAATTAATATTTTATTATCCAGATTAAAAAATAGTTTCTCTTTTTCTCTAAAATATTTTAACTTTTCTTTTAGAGAAATGTATTTTAGAAGCAAAAAACTGCATACTTCTATAAAACAGTGGTAGGATAAAGGAATTTTGTTAAAACTACTGACTGAAAAGTATCTAGATGTATATTTTGAAAAAGTATAATGTCTTGGAAGTCATCAGTTCATAAATATGCTCAAACCTTTTTCTGACCTATTGAGAAAGCAGAATATTGCAATAAAGTGAAAAGCTGGAGAGATTTTCTCTTTTGCTGCCTAAGAATTTTGACTACTTTCATGCAAGAGGTGCCCAGCTTTCTCTTTATTCACATTTTCCAGGTGATCTGTAGAAAATCCACAGAATTTCTCCTTGTACCTGCCTTGATGTGCAGACAGTATTCAAAAGATGGCTCACATGATCAGAAATTTTGGTAAACTTAAAAATGAGGAGTTTAATGATAAACATATGTGGGGTAAAAACAAGATGCACGTACACTTCTGAATTTTTACAAATTTATTTCCTGTACTGGCCTAGCATGAAGTTCTTATTCATTCTGCTTCAATTTTACTAATTTTCATGTTAAAATCCACAAAAATAACAGATTTTTCAGGAAGCCCTGAAAAATAGCCTTGTCTTCTATAGTTGTGTTGCTGATAGGGATGTTTATAAATGTCCTCGACACTCTCTAAAATTAAGTGAATGTTGTATAAAATATTAAATAGAGGAGGGAGGAAGAAAAAAGAGACCCTTGTTAATGGAGGACTAATCAAGTAGTAGCAGACAACAAGCTACCAACTGGTAGCTGGTAGCTTCTCTGCAGTTGACTAATGAAGATAGTTATATTTAAATTTTTTCTTTTTCTGGCTCTCCAATTTTGTTTACTCATACTGTGATTCCAAATACAGGGAAAACCATTTCAGCTGATGTTTTTACAGGACTAGTGCCAAAGCACGTGAAGCACGCAAAGAATATTTTGAATTCTTTCAAATGTTTGAAACCTATTCCAGTTCAATATCTCCTACAACCTGTATAAACTTCTGTTCAATTAAGTTGCTACTGAGAACGTAGCCTGAAATTTTCTTACATGATATAGTTTAATAATTCACAGATTTCTTCTACCCAAAGAATTATTCACAAATATCACAGTGCAACTAAACATTATTTTCTATAATTTTTATCTTTACTCCATTTATCTTGTATGATAAACCGTATTAGCATTGAAGTAGTTCAAGTCTTTTTCTTCTCTCATTACTAGTTAAACAATGTTCCCACCAACAAATGAGCTTTCTTTGTCTTATGTCAGTAAACAAAAATGGTTGATGTCACCACCTTATTCTGCTGGTGCTTGTACATTCACTCACGTTTTCTGCCTCTACTAAGTCTTGAAATTATTCTGACTTATCTAAAGTTTTCCACTTGATTTCAAACTTTTAAGGGTCATTTTTTAGACATTTGAGACTATTTAAAAAACATCCTTAAACTAAGCTAGGAAGCAAATACAAACACATAGGAGAAGAAACAATCAACAACACCTATGAACGCCGTAGCCTGTGGAATGCACAAGATTGTTATATAGTATTCCAAGTCAAATATATTGTGAATATGTTGGCTGTGTAGAATAATCAATTCTATATCAATATATAATCAATACATAATATCAATATTATATCAATACATAACCAGTGTTGATTTCATAGACTTGGTTCCTTTTACACTTGTGATTTGTATTAAAAGAGATAAAATATTCCTTCTTATTCTCCACAGATTTTGTTTGACAATCCCTCTGCTTTTTGGATTTGGAAGAGTTCCTAAATGCACTCTGCATTTTACTGTAAGATCACTCTGACAAGAAGGAAAGCTCAGCTGAGGGCTTTCTTGTTTGAGAACACCAAATATTTAGAAACAGTAATATCATTCCACATATCACTATCAAGTAGTTCTTGACAAAGATTTATTCAAGAGATAAATTTGAGAAGTAAATAGATGTATCCAGTAGCTCTTTGAGGATAAGTGAAAACAAGAGCCATTGTAAGTCTAACGCAACTCTATTTCTAAACACCAGAGATGTTTTTAAATCATGTCTTCTTGTTTCAAATTTTCAGACCAGCTTGTTTGTAAAGACACAGATGCAGTTTTTATCTTCACCAAGCTGACCTCCTGTTTTTGCTCTCAATGTATATGCTAGTAATTTTTCTACATCACTGCTAGTAAAGTGCTAGCAGCAATTCTTCCATTTCTCCTGTCAACCAAGTTTTATTCAAGTGTGACCTTCTCTCTGTCAGACAAGCATCACTCATCTCATGTGATGTGTTAGCTTTAAGACTACCTTTCAAACATTGCACAGTATCTCTTCCTCAAATATACCTTAGCAATGCAGCATTCTCTAGGATCAGATTCTGTAATATTCTGTTCTGTACTAATAATTTCAGCTTTTCATTACCATATTTATTATATCAGCTTATCTTAATTTGTGTTATTTCAGACAACGTAGTGCACATCTTTTATTTTTGACACATCTTTTGCACATTTTTGCACATCTTTTATATTTTATTTGGACTTAGTTTTCATCATTATTTTCCCTTTCTTAGCAGCTATATGCTACTTAGAATTGTCCAACTCAGACTATGCACTGCTTCTGACTGGGTGATTTTAGACATGTTATTTCCACGGAACAGCTGTGTAGGTTTTTTTTAATCTATTTGAAGTATTTTGTCCAAAGGGTTTCCTTCCAGGAATAGCATAATTATCAGTCAGTTTGACGTTCTTGGAACAGTTTGCTAGAATTAAAGATTAAAATGTTACTTAAAAAAAATAATGAACTTTGTCATCTTCCAATTTAGTGTCATACAATTAAGCATAATTACAAGAGAGAAAAATTGAGATTGTATGCATAATAACATCTTGATCTTTCCTAATATTTTGATTTTTTTATGACCTTACTGCTGTTTTTGTGCTAGAGGGAGGAAGTTAAACTACAATACAAAGTGTATTATGATATTCCACTGCTCAGAAAAGTGCAAAAATTAAATAATGCCACAAGGCTTGAAGGATCAATATGACTTAATAATATAATCTTTTATAATTATAAATAATAATAATAATCTTTTAAACATTTTTAATGGAATTATCACTAAAGGCAAACTGATCAGGTTGTTGTCTTGGGTGTATGTTTGATTTTCTGATTGTCTCATAAAAGATGAGTTTTAGATTAGAAATAAGGAAAAAATATTTATAGTGAGGGTAGTTGATGCTGGAATAGTTAAACTAGAAATGTTGCAATTCAGATCACTTGTTAATTTGAAAACAGTTGATTACTGGAAAGCTCAGCATTTATAAGATCTGAAGAGATCTTCAGATCTAGAAGAGATTGAGAGGGTTAGTGATTGCGGTAGAGCTGTAGAGAATATTCTACTCAGCAAGAATAGCACCTGAAAATATGGATTGCAAAGTATTCCTTAAGAGTATCCCCTCCTTTTTTTGTTGTTGTTGTTATCAGCTATTAGGAATGCTGCATAGATCCGTGATAACAGATCGTGTATTCTCTGCTGCAGTTAGTGATATTTTCCCTTTTCTTCTTTGTGTTAATTAAATTGTTGTCATTAGATAAATTTAAATGAAAAAGAAGGGCACTGTAGCACTGCAGTACCCTTAACCTAAGTTAAAGTAGGTTTTTCCTCTCGTTACCTAATTTACCTAATTATTATTGAGTTTGAAACTGTTAGACTAACAGAAATATGAAGAAATGGTTTTTTTGCCTTTTCTGTTTCACGTTTGTAAATGTAATTTTCACTAGTAAGTAGTTGGATGACCATTCTACTGCACAGTTGTATGTATATGGAATATACTGGGCAGAAATAGCGTGTTTTGAAACTGTTACTCCCTGAATTTTATTTCTAAACTTGGTAAAATTCCCTGCATAAATAACAGAGTGTATAACAAGAAGTGTATATTTGGGTATATAGTGAATCTTCACATAAAACTTAATATCAGTAGAGAGAAGCTAATTTAAATGAATTAAGAAACATCCCATAGGGTTAGCTAAATAAACCAGTGTCACACTGTTCTTAATACATTCATAAATTCTTTAATGTATCTTGTTTGCCATGGGATGGGTAGGTGGAAGAGATGAGTTACATGAAGATAAGCTCTTTTAAGTAAATCACTGTCATTCTGCAGTATAATCAGAGATGTCTGCTTTCGTACCCTGAGACAAAAGTACATTCAGTGGTCTCTTACATAATCACAATTCACTTCCTATCTACATCAAAGAATGCTGCTGTCTGTTCTGGCAGTCTAATGACTACCAAAGTGAATTGCTTAGTGATTGCACACTTCTTAACTTGGTGCTCTCACACATAGAAAACATTTCCTTAGCTCAGGGTATGTTCAGAAGAAGCAATAAATGCTGAACTTTTCAGATCAATTGTATCTCTGAAGTTGCAGTCAATTCTCAAAATAAAATAAAAAGATGTCCTCAAAATTTGTTTTGAGGAACTTTGTGCCAGTTGCCTGCTTCACACAATTACTGTTGAAAAAGGAAATAGAAATGTATTTGAATTGAGAAATAAATACATCTTTTCTAAGTACCAACTGCAAAGAAGAACAAGTTAAAAAAACATTGTAGTACCTTGTTTCCCTTTCTAATTGTTGATTGTTACTCTCCTTCCTAGTTTTAGGAAAAAGCAAAATTAGGTTCCAGTAAAGGAAGTGTAGTGGATTTAGATGAAGCTGGCTGAAACCAAGGAGAGGTAAAGAAAATTTCCTATGTCCATCTCATGTTCCAAAACACAATATTCCATTTAATGTGGAATGCAAGTCTAAATATTTTTTATTCTTAATATAACTTTCTGAACAAAAGCCATCTGAATTAAGCGTAGAACTCATCATGATTCTTTAGGCAGCTGGTAACAAAATTTCTGCGAACTGCAAACTCCTTAAGCAACTGCAAATTATTTAAAAGTTCCCTTTTCCACACACAATCCTAAAATTTATTATGAGTCATTAAATATGAATATTTAGTTATTATTAGATATTCTAGGAGGAAAATACAGATTGCATGAACAAATTATGATGAGATTTCTTACCTTCCAAGTGTCTAGAACTTCCTGTCTTCTGTCTAGAACTTCCCTCAGTCCCCAAATTTCTCTTCACCTTCTGCACCATGCCTTTTCTGAGTTTGAGAATTACTTCCTTTTCTCTGATTCACCTGTCCAGATGCTGTTCCAATGCTTTGATATATTTCTTCTTTTATTTAGTCCCCATAATCACATACCCCTCCGCTCCCCCCCTCACCCCAAATACATTTTTCTAAAACAAATGGAACTAAGAAATGATACTGTGTCCCCATTTATATTTGGAAGAATGAATTTAGAAGGAACCACTTAATGGAAAGAAGATGCCATTTCTACATAAAGAACTTACTCTGTTTTTACTAAATTACAGAAGATTTTAATGCTAGTAATAGTTATAATTTAATATTCTTTATAATTCATATTGGTTTTTCTTTAAAACAGTAAGCAGTTCATTCTCTTAGACATGCTCTTTCTAAATGGTTTGCTCACAACAGATTTGAAAGAAAAGCTAATATCTGCAGGCAAGCATAAGAAAAGGCAAATTTTCTGGTGTCGCAATGGAGAAGGTCTGCTGCACAGTTAAATTTTCTGTGGGTTCATGTTTGGTGTTGGCACACTGACAATATGTAGTAGCCTGATCTCTCAATTTTTTTTTAATAACACAAAATCAGATATATCTATCTGGTAAAAACACATTTCAAACAACTAACGTCCAGTTTCTATTCTGCCCAACCTTGTGTACATGGCTAGCCTTGACCATAAAGGTAGGCTTTCAAATCAGTAGCACTACAATAGGCAGTGCTAGTGGCACAACAGTGGCCTTTGATTTTGCTGGATTGTCAATGCTTCTAGGAGTATACACTTTCAAATCTGACAATGCCTTTTAAATAAACATGTATATGAATGTGTTGTTTCCTTATAGATAAATTGTTCTAAACCATAAAACGTGATGTGATTAACACAAAAATAATCATTATGTAACATACGTATTTTGGGGTATCTCCAAATATCTAAAAATAGTTGAACTATTTTGAGAGCCTGTAGAAAATATGTACTCTGCTTGTGGAAGGAAAATGGAAAGCTCAGTAAAGTGACAAAACAATGAGGTTTTGCATACGTACTGTTCTATCTAAACAGAAGAGACAATTTATTGATGGAATACCGTACATAAGAACAATTTTAAATTTTCCTGTATTTCAAAATTGACAAGACAAAGTAAGGCCGTGCATCCTGTCAATAAGTACTTTTTATGTGATAAGAAATGAGAATGCCTTGCAATTTATATTAAACAGTTCATATACGTCATATCTTAAACTTGCACTGTTGTAATTCTTATGCAGTAAATCATAGCCTTTTTCATGGTAATTTTTATATCATTAAATGAGTAGTTGTAGTAGAACAAAGTGAAATTCAGGAGATATGTATATCCTTTCAGAAAAAGTCTTTACTTAATTTTGAAAATAGAGCATCATTTTTTAACACTTCCAGAGTATTTTCTTATTGGTACTAAGAATATATATATATTTTAAAAAGCTAAAAATGCTTTGGAGAGGTGAGATTACAGAGATCATATGTTCTTTATTACAGTCCTGCAGTATCCAACAGTGTCAGCAGGTCTTAGCTGCAGAAAATATCTTTGAATTTCTTTACAATGTAGAGAGAGTGATTGGACTACACTGAAACAGCTGAACAAGGTGTTCATGCAGTTTGTTTCTGCACTAGCAGATTAAAACTATGACAGTTTTTTGTAGCATTAGATACTTTTTCAGAATCTGTTTTGTCTAACCTATATTTCCCTTCTCAATTCTCTTTCAGATAGCGGTTCTGTGGATGAAAAGGTTTAAAATCATGTATTTGTGATAGGGATCATGCATTTTGTTGATACGTGTTTGTGACTTAGCTGAGCTGTTTTGTTCCTTCATTGTGAATGCAGTTGTGAAATTTGCATGTTTTTTTCCATCTTTTCACTCTTTTGTTTTACTTTGAGTGTATTGCATTATGAGCAGGATATCCCTCTCTGTTGTGCTTGTTGTAATTGTGAACATAGGGGTCTGCTACTGTCAAATATTATATCTGAGATTTTTGCCTCAAATTATCATCTATGTTGCATACACTGTAAGACATGAAGAACAAGAATATTTGGGAAGTAATAGAAAATATTGCAGGTTCTCCCACTGTATGTCATTAAATGTTGAATGTGACTAAAATGTATTGAAAAGCAACAGTTAAAATAGCTTTGGCCTGGAGCTGACCCATCTAAACATATTTTCACAGTAGATGTTAATGTTTGTCGCAGTTAAGTTTTGTCCAAGACTGAGAGCAACTGAGTAACTGTGATTTTCTGCTTTTCTTTAAAGGCTCGGATAGTAAGTGGAAGTTCCTTGGATGCTTCCAAGCTATATGCAATCCAGGCATTTAGTGGGTAAGTACTATATGAATTTTTTTTATATCTGCAAAATAGTCTCATAACATCACTGTAATTTCTTAAGATTTGTTCTTATAAGAAAATTGTTTGTTTTAAATTCTCTGAAGTCAAAATAAATTAATGAAATAATTCAACTGCAGAGGTCTATTTGAGGACAAAGGTTTTTGCCTCTTTGCTTACAAAGCTGTAGATTGATTTTGTGTCCCCATTTCAGTAAATGGGCCATAATGTAACAACATAGTCTAGTGTTTGAAATTTGAATGGAAAAATGAAAAAAAAAGCTCTTTCAGTGGCTGAAAGAAAATGAATGTGACGTAAACTTGCAAGCTTTTGTTGTCTCCAGAAAGAGTTATCTTGAAGTCAGTCCTAGGGATCACTTCCTTCGTATTTGGCACACCTTTTTATCATCTAATTTGGAGGGATGTGTGTGTGTCTGTGTGTGTGTAAACTTATTGATAAAATTTATCTAATTTATTTAACTATTTAAAAGAGATATTATGTTTATTGGTGTGCTGTTTGCTGTAGCTGTTATGTTACAAAGAGAACATGATGACATCACATCATAAATTATATAATTTATTTTTTTCACTTGAACATCTTAAAGACTTAGAATTATACATCTTAAAGACAACAGAATTATACAACAGCATCTAGATACTCTGATGTGTTTCCACTTTGATTGCTATGGCTTTTTTTTCTCCTAAAAGTTCTTGATGGTGTTTATGTGCTTAATATAATTTGCAAGATGTGGTATAGTCATGGTAACTTTTGTACTTCTGACTAGATAACTTCAGGCAAGCCTAGGAGCACTGTACAGTGGCTTAAATAGTTCTGCATAGCATGTCATATCTCCAAGCATTGCATTTTTACCTTTTCCAGACTGTAGAAACTTCTGGTGCCAGAGGTGACATTGTTCAGGATTAATGACTGAACTCGGTGCGAAAAAAATGTTAATATTGTGAGAGATAATTGCTGATTTTTTTTTATTAACTTGCTTTTTGACATTGGAAAAAAGTTGTAGCATACTTTTTTGGCTTGCAAAATGCACAGCCTGTTTGCTTTCACTTTCCTCATCTGCAGTTTTCTCATAAGGCTGGAGAGAAGTCTGTCACAATTAGAACTATAGATTTTCACCTTATATATTGTCCAGCATTATTTATTACTGTGCCAAAACTACTTCTCCTTTCCTAAGTACTGTACTATTCTGAATCCTAGCATGCTCCCTTCATTTCAAAAACAGAAAAATATAACAGAAAAAAAACCAAACCAATATATGTGAATTTTTTTCCTGACTTCTAAATAAAAAGTTTTGGTATTCATATTCAAACGATATTGTCCATCAACAAGAAACTAGCAACATCAGAAACAGCTTTCTCTTGTTTAGACTACTGATTTGAAGACTTATTCATTAATGTATTAGCCTTGAAAACATTTACTAAAACTCACTCTGTGTCAGTGTTCATCTAATTCTTGCAATAGGATGTTCCATGGCTTTTAAGACATTGCAGTTATCACAGCAAATTGTGATGCTAAACTTTCAGTTTGATATATGTCTGTATATCTGGTGGCTTCTTTGTTGAAGCATCACACAAGCAGCTTGTGATATTTGTTACAAGTTCTTTCTTTTCACGTCAACTGAAAAAGGTGTATCTTTTTCTTTTCTTTTTTTTTGCTATCCCACATCACTTTTTTTTTTTTCACTTGTTAGCCTCTGATTGGAGTAACTGAGGATATGAGGCACTACAAAAAGTATTATACCTCACTAATGAGAAGCAGGTATCTTACATCTTGACTAAAGTAAGCTGTGGCTTAGTTAAACTAAGGCAATTTGAAGCATTAGTTTGTAGGCCTAGCAAAAATGTTTTAGTCTGAAAAAAAATATTGCTGCTTATTACTTTCAGCAGTTGGTTCTGAGAAGTTTGATGTGTAGGTCACAGCATAGCTTTGAGAACTGGAAGGAGAATATTTACTACCAAAACCAGTTCAAATTAAGGGAACAGAACTGAGAAACTATCATTTATAGATAATTTAATCAATGCTGTTCAGTGCAGAATTGTTTGTTACGTCCAATGCTACAGTTCAAGAATGAGTAGAAATGGTGTTGTTTTGTTTCCCTGTGAAAAAATCAGATGAAAATTGTAATAACAAAGCTGGTTCCTAACTGTCTTGGATTTCTTGTCCATGCTTTTTAATGTCCCAGTTTAATCACTGCATGTGATTGGACTTCCATTGCTTAAGTTGTTAATCGTTTCTTGATATAACCAAAACCTTAATGAAAAAAAGTTCTATTTCATATGAACTTTCATTGTTTTTTCTTCTATAAGCCACTTCTAGTTACTGTATTGCTTTTTATATATTGCCCCCTACATGAGCTAACTTAATAAGAATTAGCTCGTTCTCTCATGTTGCTTGCAACCTGCAAAAATGGTTTTTCCTTGTTCTTTGTTGGTTTAAAAGTTTGACACCTTGTTGCTATGTAGATTAGGAATGGCGTTTCATAAGCAGACTCTGTCAGTGCAGATACTGACAATGAAACATTGATTTTATGGCTGCAGAAAGCTCTATGACCATGCAGTTTGGCTGTGTGTTCCATTTTCTATTGCCAGTTACTTAATTTATTCCGGCAACTGTAATTATGTTGTAGGACCTAGAAAACTAATGTACAAGAATGTATAGAATCTGTATTCTAAAGTGTGTTGTACATTTGTAAAGCTAGTGAAAGGACAAATATCCATCTTGTATGTATGACCTTCTGTCATTGACATGGACTTTTTAAACATAAATTGTTTTGTTTTTATTCACTCTGTTTCATTCGTAGGTGAAAAAGTTCAAACTATGAATCCTCTGAGGATAAAGTGTGTCAATTTCTTGTGTAGGCATCCTGTAACCAGAGCATAGGACCCCTTCAAATGACTGACAGTAGCTCAATACTAGATCATGTTCTTAGATTAAACTTTGCATCTTTTTCTGATAAAAATTTAGACTGGGCCTCTACTCCTTCTGCAAACCTATTTCATCAGGCCCCCTGAAAATGATGATAGAATTTTCATTTAACTTCTCATTCAGGAGAAGAGTCACTGCAGTGGCTCTCCTTTAATTATACTTCCCGTTCTACTCCTGCATTGAAAAATGAATCCTAAATGCTAGCATCCCTCAACCTGTTCACTGCTAGCATAACTGGCTGTAGCCTTAGCTGTAATTCGTTTTTTTCCTTCCCACTGACTTCAGCCAGAAAAGTGAAGTGAGGGGAGATGGTAATGTCAGAGGCTGATCGTTTTACCAGATGGCCTAATTCATTCTGAAATTTGCTAATGGTGCACAGATGATTCTGCATATAAATGGTTACTCTTCTCCTTCAGTAATGTGTTGGCTATGGCAACACTTGCTATGCACTATGCTTGCATTTTCTGACAAACCCAAATAAATTATAAAAGTTAGATATAAGACTTTTTTAGATTACACTTTGTCTCACAGCAATAAAAGAACAAGATAATTTTGTGGGGTCAATATGAACTCATGGCATAATTAGGGTTAAAGTACACACAGAAATAAAAGCTATGAAGTACACATAATCACCTTTTCAATATTAGAAACTGAAACCAGTGGAAGTTGTTAGAATCTCAACTTTTTTTTTATGATCTTTACTATGCAATGGCTAAATGTTGGGCAAAGAAGAAACAGAAAAAGTTGTCATCTGATATTCATTCTTATGTTCTGTGTTTGTCTTGTCACTGATTCATTGCTTAAAATGCAGATATTTTCCTTTCAAAATTGCTTTTCCCTAAGTTCAGGGTAGTTTCTTGAGTCTTTTAATAGTATTCAGATATGAAGTATACTCTTATAATTTCTTAAATATATGCAACTCTCTGACATTCCCATGTTTAAGAAATTATAAGAGTTGCAAAGAAATTGCAGAACCTGTTGATAGAATACATATACTTCTGGTAGCTGCAGTACTGCACCAGTGCTGTCGGAGGAGATGGTGTTCCTACACTAAAACATCTTTAGTATTTTTCAGATGAAAATGGAACTGATTGTTTGAAATAATTTTTAGAAATAATGAGGTGTGAATATCTTCATCATTTTTAACTTTTATGCAAATATTTTCAACATTGCATAGATGCACAGAAAGGAAATCAGATGCAGATATTTTTGCTTAGCTGAATTTGAGAAATCGTAATGAAAAGATTAGCAGAAGGAGAAAAAATACAGAGTGGGGAGAAAAGCAAGTGATTTAAAGAGAAGAGGATTTGAATTATGGCAAATTGATGACTGATTAAGCATGAATTACACCACTCATAACAAAATCTCCATGTCCTATGAAACCATCAGTCTTGATTCTGTCAAGTCACATTATCATTCTTACTGTTCCCTCAAAGTCTGTGTCATCTGTTTCTTACTTTGGCAACATCATCAGCATTCTTAATTCAGACATAATTTTTCTCCTGGGAAATACTATTATTCATTATTGAATTTCAAGCATTTCTTTTCTTTGCTATAGGCTAGTCCTTAGTGATCAGTAAAGGAAGTTCGGTAAGGGCCTTGGTTTTAATCAGGTTTTGTGTTACAGAGCAGAATAAGAGATGGGAGTGAATTTAGAGCCATTTCTTCTCCAAAGTAGCCTTTTCTAGCATAAGAATGAATAAAACTCGTCATGTGTATAAAGCATTGGCAAATAATAGAGCCCTGAGAATCTCATGTATGTTCAATTTTCACAACTTCAGAATGTTCTTTTAATTGCCTCATGCTTCTGCTGAGATTTATGGACGTGTCTGGAAGGTGAATTTGGGGGGATCTACCTTGATCTTTATGTTCTTAAGAGGAAAGAATTCTAAGATCAAAACTCATAAATCAAAGACTCCTGGTGTGAAAATATAGAAGAAAATCATAAGCAGTCCATGAATCCCTTTTCCTTTCTTACAGAATGGTGGAGGTGCATCAGTAGGAGATATGGGAGAAACAGATGGTCTCCCAGATTTGTAGGATAAGAATTAGGATACTGCTTTGGAACATTGTGATGTTTGTAAGGTTAAAATGAACTCTCCTGTACTCTGGATAAGTTTTTTGTCCACTGAACTTATACACAGAAGGGATTACTATTTTTTGCACTTGTAACCAGAAGGAATTCTAGGAACATAAATGGGATGCTTTTTTGGAATTTTGATGTGCCTAAAATTTTGGAATTTTTTGTGCAAAAAAAAAAAAAAAAAAAAAAAAAAAAAGTCACCTTATACAGTGCATTAGAAGAATAAGACGGCAATCCAGAATAATGTATTTTTAAAAAGAAATGTCCAAATTACTCAAATGGATATGAACTGGATATGAACTCTTCCTTGTTTATCTGAAGAATTTTAGTAATAGCTTGAAGTCATTAAAACTACTTCCTTCTTCTTATCTTTCCAAGATTTTTTTTTCAAATTTTACTGCCAAGAATGATTTGTTTAGAATTACTCTGATGTTCAAGTCTCTTATAGCCCGCTTACTAGCCACTGCCAAATCTTGTTAAAGTCTTCCTCTTTATTTTCAAGATTTTGCTCTTATCCTGTCTCAGATATCGTCTCTGTTGCTCTCTACTTGCATTTCACCCTTCATCTTAACTCTCAGGTAAATCGTGCTTTGTCAATCACACCCATTCAGAACTCTCAACCTCCCAGATTCCAAATATTTTCAGTGCTCTTCAGATTTACTGAATTCTCCTTATTTTTTGCTTAACTGTTCCATTAAGGACTTTCTAACCCAGCATTTGGTGTAAAAATAAATTTTCTTCAGTTTATTGGCAAAGCTTTAATTTGGATGCCACTAGATGCAAATGTGTGTGAAGTTGGGAAATAATTGTAGTTGGTTGAGTTTTGTTTGTATGTTTGTTTGCTTTTAGGTTTAGGTTTTGCATTGGTTTGTGGTTTTTTGGATTTTGTGTTGCTTTTTTTTTTTTTTTCCCCCATAGTGCAGAGAGAGGAAAGGAAAAGGGTTTACAATTTGAAGTCTTGCTACTTTGAGGCTGCATTGCCCAAAATCTGCCAGCATCAGCTTGCTGTTATGTGACTAGAAGCATAACAGGAGGAAATAAAGTTGGAACTCCTTTACAAGCAACACTATTTTTTCCAATAGCTCAACTGTCTCAAGAAACTGTTTCAAGTAAAGTGTAAAGATGGTACCAAGGGACACAGTGTAGTGGGCAATTATTGGTGGTAGGTGGGTAGTTGTGTTAGATGATCTTAGAAGCCTTTTCCAACCTTAATGATTCTGATTTAAGAGGACGGGGAATGTGTGCAGCAGTTTCTGTTTACCAGCTCAGTTCATTTCAGAAGCTCTTAAGAATGTACAGAAAATGAGAATTCTTTGTAAAAGTGATTTATAGCCTAGAATAAAATCAACCTCAATGTCTGTGAGTTTTTCATTGCCTTCTTATACCTTTGATGGCCTTTTTATTAAGGCCGATATGTCTCAGAACTAGCTAAATAATATGAATGGAGTTCAGTTATAATGTTTTCAGTATAAGACAACCAGAACAACTTTGAGATGCTTATTGTTTTGTTGGGTTTTGTTGTTGTTGTTTTGTTTTAACAATGAAGAAGTGGTGAGTACTTGTTTAACCAGAATTTGCAAGGGGAATATAAGTGTACACCAAAATGAAGGAGAGAGGCAAGAATCAAGAGGTTATATATACAGAATTACTCCAGAAAGCACTGCAGAGAGAGAAGTAAGATGTAAGAAAACTAGAGGAACTCTTCAAAGACTGCAATTTTTAGGTGTTAATAAATAAAATACATAAAGAATAATAAGAAAAAAAAAAATTCAACAGAGATTCTCTCTATTGGTTCTGCAAATACATAGGTAAGAATTCTGCTAATCTTCCACGCCGACTTAGTACCTGTTTCACACATTATCTATGTAGGTCACACTGAAAGTAATGCCTCCTATTTATTTCCATGGAAACTACAACTGGTACAAAGAGAATAATAACATGGTTTGATAGAGCAAATTCTTAGCTACAAAACACTATTCTTTTACCAGTCACAACCGCTAGCTCATTTGGACAGATGAGCTGATTGGGGTGCTCTTAATTTCTTGGTGTGACAGCTGTGCATGGCTGTCAAGAACATGGCTTGTTTTTCACACTGTCATCACTGATGAAATGCACCACACACTGCCTTGCCATGCTCACATCCACTGTTTCATCTTCATAAACATTCAGCAAGTATAAATGAATGTCAGTGAGTCCCAATTTTTTCTGCATGAAGGAATTCATTTCCACTCCTTTGCTTCCTCTGCACTTCCACGTTACACACCGTTCTGTCAGACTGTCCCTCGGCTGTCATTTGCCTCACAGCAACAAAGGGTGGGAAGGTTCAACCTCTACTGCCATACCACCACCATCTGCCTCTGATGCCACGAGTCAACATAACAAAATAAGAGACATTACTTTCAGAGCAACCCTTGAATGTCTTCTGCTTAGTGACATATTTTTTCAAAGATAATTAAAACAAGTTTGGTATTGTACAGGCACTGTATGTCATATTTTTAACTATAGCTCTTCTTTTTTATAGTTTTAGCCTGTTTCTCTTTGTTTTAAACATTGCCCTTGCACTTGCCTTCAGCATAATCTTTACTGGCTAGCAAACATTTACTTAAAGATGGGTATTTTGTTCCCTCAAGGTGATACACATCTTTGCACTAGCAGACAATAACTTGCATGTTCCTGTATACTGTCAGGGTTATTTTTCTTCTACTCAATTCGAGGGTCATAGATGGAAATTAGAATTAGAGACTGCTTCTCTGGGATTTCAGTCATAATGATTCTTTAGGGTAAAAGTAAATAGCTTTAAAATCCCATAATCTATGCTCCCTATGACTCCAGAAATTGTTATTTCTTCACTAAAATTATGAAATATTAAGCATATGCCTGGTTCTAACAAATGCTGGTTTCCAAGGAAATGAGTTTGCATTCATTTTCACTGTCAGTGAAGTTCCTCTTACCAACTGACTGTTTGATCTTTATAATACATATTACTGTATCCCAGCTGAATCAAGATATTCAGATGAATGTCACTTCGAATAGAATTGCTTCATATTATTTTCTGTATGGGTTACGGATGTTAAAGTAAAAAAGTGAGAATTTCTATTTCTGAGAACCATTTAGTAAATATAAGGTGAATCAAAATGCTACATCGAGATGATGTGGGATGTGGTTCCAGCCTCCCAGTTCACCCAAAGCTGCTTCTAGACAATTAAATGTATCAAGTATACTACAGAGGATAACATACAGAGATACAGTTTCCAATTATAGTCTAGTAGCTAATTTCTCTGTTTATATGTTCTGAAAGGAAAATACATTTGAGCAAATTCTCATCAACGAAAAATGATATCTGTTTACATAAACATACATATCATCTGTCATCATCTTCCCCCAGACAGGCTACTTACCAGTTACACAACAGAAGGTATTACGTGTTTCACTACCAGGATGTGTATCTGTATAAAATTGCCAGTCTCAGAGAAAAAATCAGATTTTATTGGAAGATATTGTTTTCATCAGAGTTCATTTTAGATGCTTTGATTATAGCTTTCCAGTCCTATGTTTATCAGCAATAAAGAAGAAAGAATAATTTCACTTGAATGAACAGCGTGGACCTGATGAAAGCTGGCAGCATCAGACTTGAATGGGATATTGTTGTTGCTGCTGTGACTAAGTGAAAAGGATTTATTCTAATGTTTTGAAGTCATTCACGTGACTGACTTTAGCCTCTATCACAATCTTATTGAAAGCTTTTATCTCTGGGGAAATTTTTTCTTCATAACCTAAGTACAGATAGGCATGATCTAATTTATTTTAAAATGTCATGTGACACCAAGAATAAGGTAGATCCAGTTCCTTACAAAATCTTACTCCAGAACTGCACTCTGCTTCCATTAAAAATTTATTTATGCTTTTCTCTACTCTTCATACTCTTGGCCCTTGGGTGGCATTTTGGACTTCAGAATTCTCCATTTTCCAATTTAGTTTAATAAAAATAATAATAATAGTAGTAAAGAAAAAATATTATGTCCAAGTAGGAGAACCTTGGGTTGGTAAGACTAGAATAATCAGTTTTTTGTTGTCCTGTGTCTGGTGGATTTGAAGTGAAACCAGTTGATTGCATAGAAAGATAGCTTAACTGATGATTATTGGTGTGAGCTGAATGCATTGCTGTGTTTTGAACAATATGTAAGAAAGGGGAAATGGTTCCAGACTAAAGACTGTGAAGCAATAGCTCAGGTAAAAGATATTAATCCACTGCAAGACCATTGGTAGGAAGGCAGATGGTAGTCATCCATTCTTTACTGCACTGTTGACCAATAATGTGACATTCTAACACCAAAATATGACTGAAACGGTACAACTTCAGCCTTGATTCCCTTATAAGGCAAATAGATATATTTTCTAATCACCAGGCTACTTTAAAACAAAAACTTAAGTTCTTGTGATGAACTATTACAGATACTAACAACAATTTAGAGCAGAACTGTTCTGAAAGAACATTCTGAATTCTCTTCTGGTTATAGGGTTCTCAACAAGATAAGTCGCTGACAATTGTGTCAACTATTTGTTAGTGTTGGGGAAATTATTGGTCTCTCTTTTGTAAAGACTGCTTGCTAAACATTAATGTTCATAAGAATTACCAGTTTCCAGCTATAGGAAGTAATCTAATTTTAACTACGCACACTGATAGTGTATGCACAACTTAAGAATGTAAGCATTTAAGCTCTAGATTTTTATTCACATTTTCATCTCCTACAGATCTGGCCGTGGACTATATGGAATTGACAGTATGCCAGACCTTCGCAGAAAGAAATCTTTCCCCATTGTTCGAGATGTGGTAAGTGACTTCTGATAACATGAAAGTGTCCATTCTTTTTTCTCTTCCTCTAGATCTTACTTTTAATTACTGTTGTGCGAGGTGCATATCTGTCTACAATTGATTGCTTTTTTGGGAAGAACTATCTTGAGAGAATGGATTGAGACTAGGAAAAGTCAATGTTATGTTTGTTATACTGTAGTCTGAGTACTGTATACTGTAGTTGTTAGACTGTAGTCTTGAGTATCTCAGTGAATGTTCAAGTAATGGTTGTGGAGTCATGCAATGTGCATGTTTTGAAATAATAACTAATTTTAACGTTGAACTAGCTTATGTGAAAAGGCTGTTCTTGAGTGCTTGAGCTATTGACTGATTGATTTATTATGATACTGAAAGAGGAAAAACATTCTTCTTAAAACGTAACACTGACTTCAGTATGAATGTTTTAAAGACGTTTTCAGTGCAAGATGGATATGTTATTTTAGCAGTCACTGTAGGCAATAATAATCTAGGCAAATACATTTCAGAAAGTAGAAAGGAATGGAAGTTGCTTTAAGATTTATTTTGACTTATAGTCTAAACAAAATTTAGTAATATCTCTCTGAGCTGAAGAACTTTAAGTGCCATTCACATTTCCTTTTTTGATTTTCTGAAGTACAGAATTCATAATTCCATAAAATAGATATTTAGTCTCTGCAGCAGCCAGCTCTCAAACCAGTTACTCATGGTAGAGAAATGAAGGAGAGTCAGCTAAAGTAAATTATAAATGTTTGTCTTCATCCTTTCCCAAGTTATTGCTTAGTTTTTTCTCACTCTCTCAGTTAATCTGCTCTGAGATATCATGCAATCTGCAAGGCAACAAGAAAGCATAGCAACAGTCTTAGAGTAGAATTCTTTCTGAAATCAATCGAAAGTTAAAATTTGTGGCATAGCAGAGCCTGTAATCATTGAAACCATCTTTTTTACAGTGGCTACTGTATTGCAATTTGTGTTACACAAGTGTAATCTACAGCTGCATTGGAATGCATTTATAAGTAATATCTTTATAAATAAATAAAGCACTTTTCTTTATTTTTAATTGTTGGAAGTATTTACAGAAATTTTTCTCATTATGAGCTAGGGTATCAGAATCTTGAATCTCCTTGTCTTTGAAAAACGTAATCGAAAACATCAAAATGGAATTTAAAAATGGCATTGTGTAAAAATGGAATAAAACTTGCATTTGATTGTTCTAATATAATTACAGATACTGTTCACTGTTTTGGTGTCCAGTCATTCAAGGATAATTATTCCTGGAGAAATTCCATCTTGTAATTCTGACTGGAAGTAAGATTCGTAAAACTGCAACTTATTCTGGAATTCAATAATTATGAACATATAATTGCCTTTTAACAATGTGTTATCTAGCTGTATGTTATTTTAAAACAACAACTCATAGTACATCTCAGTTTTTGCCGCTGTAAATCTAAAATAAGTTTCTCATAACTTGGTAAACTTATTTCAGATCTAGGGTGAAATATTGAGATATTATTTATATTTGAAAATACATGCATTACAAGCAAACTCCTTTTCAGCTTTGAGGTTTCATTAGTTTTATTTGAAAATAACTCATTTAATTTAGTAAATTCTTGAGTCTTTCTAGGATGTGATACATTGTAAATGGTCTTTATGTTCACTTATGACTATTTCAGAGACATAAAAATAATACTGCTTGAAATGAGTGCTATTCTCTTCTGACAGTGAATGGGATAGATATCATTTGATATTTTATAATAAATCAGGCAAATTATTAATGTGCTCTTATTTCTTTCCTATCATGTCTGGATTTTTCAGGCAATGGTAAGTGCTTTTATACTGATAAATATTCTAACATATAATAGGTCTCAGGAATTTCATGCATGTCCTTCTTTATGCTGGCCATTTATTGGAAAATAGAGAACCTATTTTATGACCAAGCATTTAATCCAAGTGAAATTATCTCTTATGTAGATGTCTTGTCCTCCACATCATATGTGCTAAAATTAGTAGGTAAAGTTCACATTTATCTATGTAATCCAAATATGCTTTCTGATAATGTAGGAAGATTGTTTGAAACCCAGTCATGTCCCTCTGGAACTGAACAACGTTATTGAATGGCTAGAGGTTAGAAGTGTTCCCTAATTTGTAATACTTTTGTTTCAATCCATTGGATTATTTATTCTCTCTTGTAAAATATATATTTCCCACCAGAGATAGACTCTTAAGTGTTATGGCTTAATTTAGTCTGACAACTAATTAATTGCACATGGAAATATTTTTTTTCCATTGACTTTTTTGTCTGTAAAGGTCCCTCCTTTTTCTCCTATTACCTTTGCACTTTCTCTTCCTCTGCATAGTTTCCACGTTCTCAGCATATTACCTACATTTTCAAAATAGTGTACAATTTCTTAAGACAATATCTTCTGCTCCTGTCTGCCTTTCCAAATAATGGAATCTAGATCTTTAGGGAAATGAACTTCCTCTACTTGCTCAAACAGGCACAGTTATGAAATAGTGCAGCTTTTAAATGTTGAAAATGGAGTTTTGTGATACTCTTCTCCAGTGGATAGCTTCTGCTTTACATTAAAAAAGAAAAACAGTATTTGTAAAGCATTATCAAATATTTTGTTGTAAGTATGTTGATTCTTGGTGCAAATGATCTATAGATTCTGTTGAAGAAAAAGCTCGTGAAGGAAAAGATGAGCAGCAAAATTGAAATCAATTTCAGAAACAGAGGAATGAGTTTTGCATGGCACAGCCTACATATGTGAATAGCTGACGAATGTTAGCTTGCCTTCTTCTTCCTCCCTGTTACTTTAGCTTTTCAAAACGCAGCTTTCTTCTGTTTAGTCAAGACAGGTGGCTCTTTTTTCACCCACACAATTTTCATTTAACACTTAATTGTAGCTTTAGTCTAATCTTCTCGTGCTTATAGTTACAATTTTCAAAGAATTTGGTAGAATGATTTCTAGTCTATTAATTTATTTATTTAATCTGCTAAGGCAAATTTAGAGGTAATACATAAGATAGTGTAGTTACAATTTTTTAGGAGGCGTAAAATTCATGAGCGCAAAGGGGAGCATAAGCTATTTTAAATTCTGTAGCAGGGATTTGTAAGAATATAAAAATTAAATAGATTATGTTCTCTTTTATAACCACCTTATTGTTTTGGGTTATTTGATCATTGGGTTTTTTCCTTTATATATTCTGGCAATATTCTCATGATGAAATAGTACCTACATAGACATTTTTTACTCTGTTAAACTCAAATTATCATATAATGATACACATGAGACGTGGTATCTGAACCATTTGATGGGGTTAGCAACTGTAAACTGCTAAACAGTGTTATCTCCTTTCAAAGGAAAATAGTGTTTCTGACCCTGTTCTTCTGATATTCTGGCAATTTGGCCCTCTTCCCTGGAGGCTTGAAATGACTAGCTATAGGAACCTTTAATCCTTGCTTGTATTTGGGGGAGGGTATGGTGAAATATATATTTTTTGGTACATTCTGTATCTGTCACCTTATTTCCCACAAGTGAATCTGGCAGCATCTTTCCATCCCTCTTTGGAAAATAGTCTTTTCTTCTTTCATTGCCTGCTTAAGAAAAGTCACCTAACTATCTCAGTTTTGTACTTTAGCTGTTGATTTATTACCACCTAAAGCTTTGAGAACAGAAACATTTTGTTTGCCTTCTCTTAAAGATGTATTTAATTCTGACAGAGATGTATAAATAGAAACAATCCCTTTTTAATCCATAATGGCTGTTAACTTTTCTGCTTTCTCACAAATCCTCTATCTTCTTTTATGCCCCAGCATTGCAAACTTCATTAAGAACAACCTAGTAATCTGTTTGTGTATAGGACATACAGGACACTGTACTGTGATTTTAGGCACACTTTGATTAAAGAGTAAAACTGTAAGTTACATGATTCCAGGCACATCTCTTGGAGATTGAGACCTCACAGACATGTGAAAGGATCAAAATTATTTCCCTAATTTGAGTATTTTCTTACAGAAAAATAGCATGTAACTGTTGCTGTGTTGCTGGCTCACATACATTAACAGATAGATTGCTGAGAGCACAACATAGTATGATTCACTGCTCTATATTCAAGATTAATGTTCTTATGCCTCTTATATTCCTGCCCTGTCATGTAGTCCACACTGTCCTATAGCCCCTAGAATGGGTATCACTGTGCTTTTAGAACTAAAAGGATCAAATCACTTTCTGAGTGTACGGGATATGAATATTAGAGATAAAAACCGTAGAAGCAATATACTTCAGGGAAGTAAATATAAATGGCTACTTTCCAAGACTTGGAGAAGAAACACATGCTTCAAGAGTGTTGGGGAGATAGTTATCTTTAATATTAGTCATTATTTTTAATCCTAACTTCTAATCATTATAAAAATTTTCTTTTCCTCTTGATAATCCTGTTTTGCTTGAGTTCATCGCTTTGATATCTAGGTACTGTAAAGTTTGGTATTGTCACAGAAAGTCTGAAAAAGCAAGGTGAGAGTTTTCTCTCCTGTAATTTTTTTGATCTTGCTGGCCCAAACTGATAAGATTTGCCATATTTGCAGAAATAAAATCAAGAGATGGACATACAAGCAGAATTCTTTAGTCCTTAAGAATGATCTGGCTAAAGTGATAATAATTTAATAATTTAATATCATAGATTTAGTTAACTCATTAACAGTTTAGCAGAAAAAAGGTGTTCTACACATGCCATATTAATCATAATAGGACAACAAGGTTATAATCTTTGTACCAGAAATGAACCGGCAGATATTAATATACTTGTCTTGTGATCAAGGGAATAGAGTCCGAGCCTTTTTCCTCCTAAGCTTAAGTTAGTTAAAGTTAGTTAAAGTTAACTAACTTAACTTTAGTTAAGTTTCTGCTAAACTTAACTAAACCTATGAAGAAATAACCAGAGTATTTGTTCGGATACCTACTCAGAGCACTGAATGAATGAATGTGCCTATGAGGAAAAAAGTTTTAGGTTTCATTAAGACTTTTTTAGTTAAGGCAGATAGAAATTTATACATATCTATGCTGTTTAAAAAAGTGCTGACTGAATTACAAGATATTATCTGGAGTGACAATCTGAAATGTAACACTTGCAAAACGATCTCCCATGTTGCTGCAAGCACAGGCAGTTTCCAAATTAGGGCAGGATGCCTATCTTTTTACTTGACTTGACTGGTAAAGCAGAAAAAGTGACAGCCTGTGGTTTAGGGGGAAAAAAAAAAAAAAACCATGGAGTCAGAAACCCTGTATAACAGGTTAACAGGTTTTATATTAGAACTGGCAGCTCAGCTAGGCACTGCTGAAAGAAACAGTGATGATGTGAAGCACGCTTCCACTGTGTACTGAAAACTCAGAAGTTGTGCACTACAAACATTAGCTAAAAGTGTCTGTAACTCCTGCAGCTATGCTTAAATATGATTAGTTTAGCATAATCTAATCTGCTTACCTTCCATTAGATTCCAAAGTTTATGTTGCAGTATAATTTTTAACTGTTTTTCATTTGCGTTTTACAGACGCTTGCAGCTCGAAAATCTGGTATTTCTATGGCCATGCTCATCCGGACATCAATAAACAATGAGGAAATGGTAAGTGCTTTCAGTGGCAGGTTTAATTCATTGAAATAATGGAGGTGTTTTTGGTCAGAGCTTCTTAGAAATTATTTCATTCTTAAACGGGGTAAAACTGCCTGCATGTGCATTTCCTTAATTGTGCATGGACTTCTGGGGACCTTAATGGCACAAAGCTGCACCAATGGAGTTTCAAATTGACCATTAGGAAAAAGTTGCTTACTTTGAAGGTAGTCAAACACTGGAGCAGGATTTTGAGAGAGGTGGTTGTGTTCAACCACGCCTGTGTTCAAAAGTCATTTGAATAATGCACTTGATAACATGCTTTAATGTTTAGATATCCCTAAAGAAGTTGGGAAGTTGGACTAGAAGGTCTTTGAAGGTTCTCTACAACTGAATTTTTCTATTCTATTTACTATCTGATCCACTGTGACAGAAATTGATTGTCATTTGTCAATTTGTCTTCTGCAAATGCCCCCATGTGCTGTGATATTTGCATTTCCCTCTCTAACTGCTGTTCAGAATCCTTCGCATTTAGAAATTCTGATCCTCAAAACTGAAGCCAAATGCAAAGAATTGCATGGAAAATTCAGAACATTAAATGGTGAGGCTATAGAATTTGGTGTCTCTGGTTGAAAAGTAACACATGAGGAAAGAAATGTAATTAGCTGTTCAATCATGTAGTTTGTCTATTACTATTATCAGCACCATAAAAAATATATCTTGTTGTGGTTAGAGATACGTGTCTGAAAAGATAATTTAGTACCAAAGGCAAGTCAAACAAACAATGTTAAGAATTGATAGAAATGAACAGGAATATCCTAGGATTCATTATGCTGCTGCAGAGCCACTGCATAGCTCAAAACACAATGCTAAGAATCATAAAAAGTATGATCAAGACATAAAAAATGCAGATGTAATCACATGCAAGAAAAGAACAAACAAAAGAGGTCTGTTCTACATGGAGAGGAGAAGGCTAAGAGAAGACCTATGAATTCTGAATGATACAGTGAAAATATACCTGTAAAAGTTATTCACTGTTTCTCTTAACATAGAAATTTGTAGGTGTAAAACAGAAAAATAAAGTTGTCCTTAAATAACATGTTACTTTTTTGTTGCCAGAGTTAGCAGAAAGCATGAAAGTATTGAAAAATGGGGGGGAAAAAAGAGTAGAAAAACTTCTGAAATAAAAACCTTACATTGAGAATGAAATATGGGGATTTCTATGTCACCTTCTGCTAAGAAGTCTGGGAAAACAGTCCATTGTTTGTACAAATTCAACTCTTTGACCCAGACTTGTTTTTGAATGTTATTGTAAACCCTATACTGCAATCTACCCCACAGTGATGGCTGAATTACTTCCCAGGTTTGCTTCTGCTGACGTGCATCCATGACAGTCAGAAATGACTGTGCAAAAAACCTTTGTTTCACAAAATAGTTTGGTGGAAATTCTTAATTTTAGGGTGTCCAGTTTCACCATCCTTTTTACCTGCCTGCTATTAACATCTAAAGAGATCACGCCGTCAGTAAGAGTGAGATGACTCTGCAGTGTTTCTGTGCAGGCTTCTTTAAGTCCTTATGGATGACAGACATTCTTTGAATTTTGTTAATGTAATTCTTATCAATAAAAAATGTGATCCTAGTCAAAGATTTTACTTCATACAAGAGCTTACCTGGATTACCTTTTGAAAAAATCACGTTCTCATAGGTAGTAAAACCTAAGTGTTGTTATCCAATTTTTACTTCACTTAGATTTTGCAGAAGAGAATTATTTTGAACAAAAACAAGACAGATGATATTTAGGGAATTTTTTGATTGTGTTGCTTGCAAATTTATATGGCTGAGCTCATCATGCTTAAGAAGGGAAGTTACTAATTTGAAGGAACAAAGGCTTCTTTTGTGTTCCTCAAAATCCTTATGCATATAGAATCTTCTAAAACATACCCTACACTGAAAAAAAAAAAAAAAAAAAAATAGTTTTTCTCTTATTGTTGTTAATGTCCATAGCAGAATGAAAAAGCATACTGAAACACACAGTGCAAGTGCAAGCACATTCATCAGTCCTCCCTGATTTGTTGTGAAACTTTTATGCTTATATGGTAATCGTGAAGGAATGATTTGCTGATGCTCAGGGGTGGATTGTTGAGAGAGGAAGCAACTGTTGTTTGAGATGATTTTTCAGTGGAAACATTATTCATTTTGTTCTGTAATCTCAAAATAGCAAGAAAGGTTGATGGAACAAACTGCTGTGGGATCTTAAGAAGCAGTGTGAAGCAGAGGGAAAGTTGTAGAAAACAGACTTCTGTCTAGGAATCAGCGGAAAAGAAAAGTTTTTCCAGCCGTGTTGTAGCTGACACAGAAATACCTGAGTTCAGTGGGAAGACCCTAGGATATTTCATATGTTTTACTAAATAATATCTACAAAGCAGCAGATATCATTCATGAATATTACAATTTTTTTTCAGTAAGTTCAGGTTCAACTACTCACGTACGTGTCAGCCCTCATGCAAAAGCTGTCATATTTAGATGCTAGGGGACTGAAAGTGTAAATTAATGGAGCCAGTATAAATTGCTAACAAGATACACTTGTACATTCTGAATTAAGATGTACTATTCAGGAGAAAAAAAAAGAAAAAACAACAGAAAATCTCAGGGGACAGCTCAGTGCAAAGATTTCTGCACTGCTTACTGTCAATCAGGAACGTACTATGATCTATGATAGGAGAAATAGGAGATAGGAGAAACTGAAAGGGAAAATATACTGAATTTGTCTTTTTGCCATTATTCTCTTTTAATTTCAGTCTGAGCCAATCCACATGAAAAATTGTTTCAGAAATAGAAATTTCTTAAGAAATCTTTAAAGCATTAGTGGAGAAACAGACTACAAATATAATTTAGAAACAGAAATGTTTAAGAAGAAAAATATAAAAGGTTACCTCACAGAATAGGTGAATAAGAAAAATCAGTCTTATGCTATCCCTCTCTAAACATACTGACATGCTCGTTCTACAGTAGATATAATGATACAGATAAAACTGGCTTCAACATTGAAAGCAGGTGAAAATTAATATTTTTCTGCTTAGTCTGCAAATAGGGAGCAGAACTCAGTGCCCTAAGGCCCAATCAAAGCAAAGTAGAACAAGATACAGAAACAAAAAAGATACTTTCAGAGATAAAACAACTCTTCAGATAATGTCCATGAAACCAGATGAAGCAGCATCTACTGCTGAACTTTAAGGAGGAAGGTTCTCTTCAGGCAAAGTATACTTCTAATTATGACTTTTCTGTTGTTTTGTTTTGTTTTGTTTTTTTACTTTTCAACTTTTTTCCAGAGGGAATGTTAGTGTCACTAACGAAAGCAGGTTGTTTGGCTGGTGAAAATCATTATCAAAATGCCTTCAGTATAGGAATTACTGGAACTAATTTTTATTTTATATTTTATTTTAAAAAGATCCAATGTCACTTACTTAAAACAATAGATGAGGATAAATGCTGAGCCTTGCTGCCTTACACCACTATCCTTCTAATGTAACATATTAGTGAGTGTATCAGTCTTGACACATTGTGTTTTCAAGCACTGATCCAAAGGCCTTTTAAACACTGTCAAAGTATTAACTTAAGTGAAACTGAAGCACATGTTTGCTGTTCAGCATCCATTTAATTACTTTGCTGAGCAAAGAGGAGCAAAGAGATGGAGCAACAAGTTTGTGAAAATAATATGATGGGTGTCACTGATAAATCATCTGAAGTAAAATACAACAAAAATAAACATCACTTGGAAAGGTAAGCAGATACATAGAGAATCCTCCTCAGTGTGCTGTTACCATGCTTAGAGTTCAGTGAATGCACATGGTACATACTTTAAAATAGAACAGAGTATTAGGAAAGAAAGCCTCTGAACAAAATTATAAATAGAATTTTCCTTTACAACCATACTTTGTTTTATTAACAATAATTAGAAAGGGAAAGATCATGTTCAGCAGCAAAACTCATCTAAAGACTGTGTCTTTCAGCTGGAAACATCATTTACCTTCAGATGTTTATTTCAAGGCTGGTTCAGCTGTTGAGCTGTGCTATTTCATTACCTGCTGCCCTTTCAGAAGCAGATGAAAGTTGCTGGCAAAATTCCAAAATGATTTATATTTTATGAAAAGATCAGTGAAGTTAGCAGGGTGAAAGCGTAAGATTTATTCTGATATTACCAGAGTTCAGATGGGTAAGATTGATCTACACATGAATCTTCAAAGATGTGATGGCTTCTGATTCGCAAGAAACACAATTCCTCAGCAAGTGGCATAAATTAACTTTGGGTCATTTTTGAAGTTTTCTTTTTGGTCTCCACAGCCTCCATGGGAGGTGGGGATGGATACATGTACAGAGAAGTTTGGTGGTTTGTGGCTACCTCAGTCCTTGCTAGAGTATTCCAAACTGAACCAAAGTGGACTTTGCTTGCTTTTTGAGGAGTTATTAGATGGCTGATGTTTTAGGAAAGGCTAAAGTTAAAATGCAGCTTTTGGTCATTTCTGCTGTATGTTCATGTCTTCCTAGTTTTACAGTGTTCTCAGGTGCTAGGATCAATGAAATGTCTGATGTCACAGGACAGAAGCTGTTATTAGTACTTAACTAGCAATGTCAATCAGAGCTCTTGTAGCCTAAGCTACTTAACAACATTTGCATTTATTACTTGTAGTGCTTGAACCTATGAAGTTCTGATTTATGATTGCAAGGCAGTAAATTCATTGTTTCATGGCTATGAATGTGCAATATTATGCAGATATATTTTTATAAGTTATTTTTAGCACGTTATCCCACATTTGAGGTGAGATGTAGCCATATAAATAGAAGAATTAAGTGCAAGAACATGTCAACATACTATTAGAGAGAGTAATACCTTGTACTTGAAATGCACTTCCCACCGCTGAGAAAATGTTAAAATTATGAGTGTTAATGAGCACTTAACAGAGTATAATCAATTGAAAACAACTGCAGCTACAACATTTCTTAGGGAAGAAATACACAGTTCACAGAATAATTGTTGCACTTCATTGGCTCTAGTTTAAATTCTTTTTCTGTTTCTCTAGCTCCACGGTAAAGCTATTTGTGGTTTCTTAAACTCAAGCTTTTGAATTCAGTTAATTCCCCTGAATTGGTATTCTGATCTAACCTTGCCTTTTTTATACTTATTATCAGAGCTGTAAAAGTAGAGATAAAGCACATTGACAAATAATGCCCATTCCAAAGTGCTTTTCCCTAGTTTGATACAGCCCTGCAGCCAGCATATGGCTGCCTTGGGTTATATCTGCAGAAGATGAAGTGATGGCAGAACAGATTTTCTGAAATATCTTGGGCTGAAATATCTTTTACTAAGAGAGACAATTAACAGGTCTAGAGCTTCTAAAACATTTGTAGCAGGCACCTGTACATTTAATGAAAAAAAGAACCGGTCATATTTGTGTTGGAGTCCAGTTTCTACTTATATACTGCTGAGTTTTTCTCATCTTCAACAAATCAATTGGATTTGAAAGGAAAAAAAAAAAGTGGCGGATCTGTGTGGCTGGAAAACCTTGAACAAGTAAATCAGGCCACTGTTTCTCAGTGACTATTTTTTCTTTTTCTTTTTTTTTCTAGTTTTTAGCTCGTTAAGCACTGTGGAGCTGATTTAGATTGTTTGTAAATTCTTATCAGTAAATAACTGACTGTTCTCCTGCTAGAACTGAACATGGCTGCTAAGCCAAAGAAGAAGTCCAAAAAAGTGGGTGTATATTTTTAAGAGTATGAACCATTCTAGTTTATTAGGTAAAAAGAGTCAATAACAATAAAGGAAGAATAAAATGAGAAAATTATTATTTCAGAGATAAGTTCATACTTCAATGTCTATGACATTGTAAATGTAATAACATATACTTAAAACATACAGTTTAACTTCAGTTCACTTGCATGAAGCAGTATTTCAGCTCAAGTCCTGATATATTTTTCTCACTCAACAGAAAATACATGTTTTCAAGAAGACATTGCAGGCCTTGATCTACCCAATTTCATCAACTACACCTCATAACTTTGAAGTTTGGACAGCAACAACTCCTACATATTGTTACGAATGTGAAGGTCTACTTTGGGGCATAGCCAGGCAAGGAATGAGATGCACAGAATGTGGTGTTAAATGTCATGAAAAGTGCCAAGACCTCCTAAATGCTGACTGTTTGCAGAGTGAGTATTTTGTGGACAGCTAACACTTTGCAGTACTTGACACTGTTATTTTATCTGTACGATCAGATATTTCTTGAAGTGAAGGGCCAAATCATCAGATACTAGTGAAGGCATGTTGATTTTCCATGGCTTAGGATCTAGCCAGAAACTGTGAATGTTATTTTTGTCCTTGGAATGTATTGAATGTTGCTGGTCAGTAACAAAATTCTGTAGCATCAGTATATTATCTACTTTGCATTGCAAATGGCAACATCCAGAGGAATTTATTGTATGAGATAACTCCTTGTTTCGACTCAAGATATAAGAAATGTCAGGGCAAAAATAAAGGAAACAGTAGTGTGATATTCATTGTAGTCATAGTAATGTGCTTTCAGTAATAAAAACACAAAAGTATGAGTAAATTAGATCTTTTTCTTACCAAACAGTAATACAGGAACTCCTCTGGGACTGGAATTCAGATAAAATAGCCCCCTTTTAAAAATCTTTTTCTCCAGTCTCTAAGATTGGGAAACTATAAGCAAGTCAATAAGATTACAGTGTGATACCTTTTGTATTTGTGTTCATGTGACCTCCAGTTTGGTCATATTTTACTTTGTGTTTTTCAAGGATACAGGAGCTGATTCTGAGTATTCATGTTGAAACCCATCTGTGGAGGGGCTAAGATCTTACTATCACTCAAAACTGGTAATCCTTTACTTGGATATGGCACAACACCTTGAGTTAGTATTTACATGTTGATCACAATTCTTCCTGCTCCACCTTTCCCACTGCTTACAAACTGATAACAGCTGAACTGCTTTTCTAGGTGCAACAAACTTGAAGTTGGAATGAGATGCATCCATTCCTGTACTACTTAAAGCTTAGCTAAAAACATTGTGTAATATTAACTTTTTTTTTTTTTTTGTACATTTCACTTCTTTGAAGCAAACCTCACCCCAATTTTTTACTGGCTCACTGACTATTGCCAACACTCAGCACAAAAATGGAAGTAATACTTCAGAGAGCCATATTGCCTTTTTACAATCTTTACAAATATGTTGGATGAGAACCTACAAAAATTTTAAAAAAGAACTGCTAGATTTTTGTGATAATAATTCTGGAAACAGTGAACAATTTAGTTTTAAAAGATTAAACCTGTAGAAGACAAACTGCAGACCAAAAAAAATTGACACACCTGAAGGATCCTGGTCTTCACATCAGCACACAATAGTTTTTGAGCGTCCTGTCATTGTGGATGCTTTTAACATCATCATCATTTTGGACATCCCATAATCACCAGGACATATTGGCCCCTAAACTTGTGGAGTTTTTTTGTTTGGGGGCTTTTTTGTCTGGTTAATTGATTTGTTTTTCTTGTTGTTGTTGTTGTGTTGTTTGTTTGGGGTTTTTTTATGTGTAGCTACTGGTAATATACACCATAGAAACAAATTGCCATCATAAGCTCTGTAAGATCAATACCTTGTTTTAAATTAGGTTTAAAAAAATCAGTGCTATGTTCATTAGAGTTCTCTTATTCAACAAGATGCACCTTTCTAACAGTAGCTGCAATATTAAATCAGAATTGATTCTAATCTTGCTGTTTTTGTATTAGTCCCTAAGGTGGAAGGGGCTTGTTACCTTCTTGTGCAATGCAAGTTATATTGCCTTAATTAGTCTGATCGATAGTGCACAAATAAAGACGTTGCTAGCTGTCAGCAACATAAGATATAAAAGCTGTTGCAGTAAATGTCTTGGTAGAAATTGAAAGATATGTTGATTTATTTATTTATTTTGACTATAACTTAAAACTTGCATTTTGAAGCATATTCTGATTTTATCTACAATGTCTCTAAAATCAGAAGATTTTCTGTGGGAATACAAGGTTGCCATTGGGGACATGTCCATGTTTCATGATGTTATATCCATGCTTTTTAAAGGACTGGAAGAGAAGATAGAAAATGTTGATTTCCTTTATCCTTCAGGAATGACTTGTCACAGTTTCCAAATCAGCCCAGTGATCGTCTCTTGACATAAAATTACTAGATAGTTCTCCATCTGGTATTTAATTTCATGGTAGTATTAAGTTCTTTTTGTATTAATTCCTAATTTTTCAGTGTCCTGAATCTCCTTGTGGCTTATAAGAGTCTGAGGATACTTCATTTGTTTAGTCTGGAAAAAAGTACTGCATTTGTTTAGTCCTGAGAAAGGGAAGCAGACAGGGAGGTGCTGGTCTCTTTTCCCTGGAAACCCGTGGCAGTACACATGGGAATGTCACAAAGCTGCAGCAGTGGAGGTTGACTGGATATAAGGAAGTATTTATCTATTGTGAGAATGGCAAAACTGTGGAACGGGTTTCCTAGTGACATGTTTGAAGTTCCATGCTTGTCAGTGTTCAAGAGGCATTTGGATAATGCCTCCAAGTAATATGATTTAACTGTTTGATTAGCCCTGAAGTGGTCAGGTAGTTGGACTTCATGATCTTTAAAGGTCACTTCCAACTAAACTGTTCTATTCTATCACTTAAACATCAATTTTTTCATTATTTTTTTTTTTTTAATTTAAGTGAATTAGACCAACAGATTTCCAGGGTGTCTTGAGATTTACTGGCTACGGAAAATACTTTGACAGCCTTTTGGCTATTTGATATCATAAGTATCTGGAATCTCATCCTACATTTTTTCAATCTTATGAATTTATGCCATTCTCCTTTACTATATATATATGTATATCTTTTTGCACATCAGAGGACATTTAAAAAAAAGAGAGAGAACTGATGCTTCAGACACAATGAAAACAATAAAGAGAGCAAATTATAAGATTGCAGTTATTTAAGATTTTGCTGAGATCTTATGCTGAAAGATAGTCTTTTCCAACTGTAGATGTATTGATAATTGATTCGGTACTCATTGCAAGCTGTGAGAATCTCAAAAAAGGCCATAAAAAAAAATTGTTGGTATTGTAGGAAATGAACTGAGATCCTCTAAATTGAGTAAAGCATTGAAATATCTGAATTGTAATTGAAGAGCAAGATGTTTAACATATCTTTGTCATAATTTGACTGTCCGTTCAAAAGGAGCCATAATCCTTTGTACCTTTCATGAGCTGTGTTTAGAATGCTAACTAGATAAAGTTTTTACAGACTTTTTGAAAAATGCTTGATGCTAATAGTGATAGTGATGATGATTATGATGCTTACTGCCACATACTCTGGAACAGCATCTAAAACCATGAGCTAGAATTCAGTACTCCTTTGGTCAAATGACAATATGACATTAATTATAAAGTATTATTTATTATTCTTGTATCTGGCCTTAGATTTCTATCAGGAATTGGAATAGCCAGCTTAGTATGATGGGGGTTTCAGCTTATGTGTCAGGTGTTTGTAATACTATTCTGGCCAAATGTCTGAGTTCCTTTCCTCATACTCACCTGCAGAATAAGTATTGACACTTTTTTTCAAGAGCACACAAGTTACTCCAATACAATCTGTATTGCAGAGGCATTGATTGGGAACACTTAATCTGACAGACAAATGACACTTTACAAGGAGAACTTTCTTTTGGCTTTAAAGTGACTCTGATATGGGTTATAATTTCAAAGCAGAAGTCTCTCCAGAAATCTCCTGGGAAGAATAATGGATCAAACCCATAACAACAGCGTCTCCTTGTACAGCACTGAAATACTTTTATATAGCACTAAAATCTGAAGTGGTTGGTCTGGGACTTCAAAACCAGCAAATTGCTTGACTATTTTTATTTCATTTCTGGAATTATTTTATAGACTAAACCTGACATACCACCATAGATTAATATAGTCTAAAAGTTATTCTCATTTGGATAACATACTTTATCTTCTATCTCCTCATATATTCACTAAAATTACCAATAACAAAAATGTTACTGAGAAATGGAATCTCTGTTCCATACTTGTAGTATATTCTTTGGCTGGGTGGTCACTCAGTGTTTTCCAAAGGACCATGAATTTTGATAGCACACAAGCTCAGATATTGTGTTTTAATATCAAAATTTAGTGCTTGCCATTAAGTTTTGTTCCCATGTTTTTGACATTTGTTAGTGTTGTGAAAGCAACATGTGCTGTAATATTATACTCCAGACAAGACATGAATAATTACCGGGTATCAGCACATAACGAGCAAGTGTTGTTCTGTCCTAAAACTGACAGTTCCATCATTGTAGTTTCTCTGTACTTGACACACGTCTTTGCAGCAACGCAATGCATATTGTTGCAAATATATTGATTTTAGTTTGAAGATTCTCTGCTTTCTTCTGCCCTGGTGTTTTTATCTATTAATGCAGCTGTATCTTTCTACTTATACTAGGAAGGAGACTACAAATCTCTCCCTTGAATCCTACCCCTGGCCTGCAGCTGTTAAGAGCAGGGTAATGGAGATTCACATAATTCTTAGTATGCAAAACTAGACTTCATAAAATTCTTTAACCCCATCTCATTTTTTCCAGATTCTCATTTTTCTATTAGACACAATATTCCTTCCCTGGATGGTCACAGTGTCGAAACTCTTGGAAAAACATTTCCTTTAATCTATTCAGCAGAAACGTGAAGGTCACATTTACTCTGTTAGAGGCTGGACATGGAAGGATGGCTTCAATAGCTGCCAGAATTTCCTCCATTAGCATAGAGCTTGATGAAACATTCCTTTGCTCACTCATGGTGTTTAAAAAAAGGGAAACAATGTATTGCACTCTGCTCTGAAGTGAGGATGTCAAGTCACGACTACTGACATTTTTGGCAGTTAGGGTAGTCTCAAGCTAATCTAAATGTTTAAGTTCAATGGATTCTGAATGCCTTGGTTAAAAGGATTTATGTGATAATTACAGTATCTACATAAAAGCATATATATGAACGCTGTACAAGGAAGGAATGAAAAACTTTCTATGAGCGTCAGCAAATGAGATGTATTTGGAAGTGGTCAAATAAGCAGCTATGGCTGGTTTTTTGTGGGTTTTTTTTTTTTTTTTTTTCATTTGTTCATTAGATTTCCACTGCTGGAGAGCATAGTAGGAGTCCAGAGTAATCTTCTTACTGTCAAACTTAAATTCTCTGAAAAATGAAATAGAAACATTAGCAGTTTAAAATATTATTTTTGCTATTAATATTTTTGTCATAATAGAACAAGTATGTTTCCTGTATCATCCTGTTCTAAAAGGAGAAAGTGATGAAAATATTGCACTGTGCTGACTTAGAGAAAAAAGTACACGCAATTTGAAGAAGAAATTTTAAACACATTATGGCATTTCAGCTAATAACAAAGGCAAGATCAGAGCAAATAGACCCAGATACTGAACACTTCTGTACATGCTTCTGTAAGAATCAGCATGCCTAACCATATAAGAGCCATTAGATATTCTGATGTTTTGACTGTACTGATCAGTGCTGAATAATACTGGTTCTACAAATATTTCTGCATGTAAGGTGTAACTGAATGAGGGTGTATATTAACTTCTCATGTTAAACTTAGGCAATTGCTAATTTTTAGATATTTCAAAGAATAGTTATAAGTAGCTTGGTATTCCCCATATGAAACATATACCTGCTTTGGATGCTGCAGTACCAAAAGAAAAGTTGGCTAAAGACTCTAAATGGGAGAAAGAACTGAGAGAGCAGTATTTTAAGAAATGTGTTGACCTTTTTTCTCCTTTTAGGAGCTGCTGAGAAAAGTTCCAAACATGGTGCAGAGGATAAGACGCAGAACATTATTAGTGCTATGAAGGAAAGAATGAAGATCAGAGAGAAAAATAGACCAGAGGTGTTTGAAGTGATCCAGGAAATGTTTGATATTTCCAAAGAAGATTTTGTACAGTATACAAAAGCAGCAAAGCAAAGTGTTTTGGATGGGACATCCAAATGGTCAGCAAAAATAACTATCACAGGTAAATATTCTTCTGAATCGTTTGCTGTCAGAATTGTCTCCTTCCCGTTTTTCTTTGTTCAGGAATAACATTTATTATAATTAGAATGAGATCTGCATGATAAATGCCATACTTGGTACATCTATGAATGTCTGAACTTGTATCATCCAAACCTGGAAGAGCTTTAAGTTACAGCTATTAGCAAAACTATTTTATATTCCTCCGCTCTAGTTAGTACACTGGTCTAGATTATAAGGTAAGAAAAAGCTTTTATTCAGTTTCTTCTGCCTCCCACCAATAACTCTTGTGCTTGAGAAAATTTTTACCAAGTGTTGATAAGTTGCAAATGTTAAAGGTTGCGATGACTGACATGCTATAAATGCTGCAGTGCACAATTCCTGACCCTGCTGATCGTGGGACTTATCATCCATTTTTATTTCTTGACTAAGGGTCAAGCAACTTCTCAATGCTTCATAGCAACCTTGCTAAAATGTATGTTTAAATCAATTCTGACTGTAGGTGGTGTTTCCAACCTGTCTGTAGGGTAATCTTCCCAACAGATTTTATAAGATATTTTTGAAACATTGTTTGTATGATCAAACATTCACAGCGTTAAAAATTACAGGGTTGTCCTCTATTGCTTTTTATAAACCAAGCAATTAGAATGCTCAGGCATATGAAGGGCAATCTTAGCAAGTTACTCAGAAAATATGCAAATACTTTGTCTGTCGATCTGTTGAGTAAATAACAGTTTACTACTGTTGGTTCAAAACCCGCATTGTTGAATGTTTGGTTCATCTCTTTTTAAAAGAAAAACCCATTGCTATTTTAGTTTTGCAGATTCAGGGCCTAATTATGGGATCACAGAGTAACATATGAAGTAATTTTTGAAGGGTAATCTCCAGTATATTCAAACCCTCCATTAAAAGTAGAACTAACTTGGAAGTTACACAGCTCAGGGCTTTGTCCAAACTAGATTTGAAAGAATGCAGATTCTGGGCAACCAGTTCAGTGATTCACCACTCACAGTGTGTTTGTTTTGTTGTTTCTTAATACTGAGCTAAGCAGGTATGGCTGATCTCCCACAGGGAGATGATGTGCTGAGTAAGAATACTCAGTCATTTTTATGTATCCGTTTTTCTGAGCACACTGAGGGAGCTTCATTATCCAAAATGGTTGACATCAGAAAATATTTACTAAATGCTTCTGCTGAGACATTTTAAACAGTATGTGCAAAATAATGAAACCTAGCTCTGCAGATGTTAGGAGGCAACCACAAGTGTTCTAGCTGCAGCTTTCTGGATTTGATGAGTTGCTTTTTGAGAATTTTGCTTTCTCCCGAGTTTTCCAGGAAATGATATGGATTTATGCTTGCCACAAAATGTGTATATACAACATTAATTAGCATAAATGCTGAAAAATACATAAACAGTTAAAGAAAAATGAATACAACTGTCACCCTGTTTATGGTAGAATGGAAATATTCTGAAAACCATCATAATTTGTCTTTCAAGTGAGAAAGAGAAATGGCAATCACATTCCTGATGACTAGTTTCATAATCCACTGTGCAGATTTTTGGAAGTTTGGTGGTTTAAAATTTCTATATACCTTTTGCATATTTGCAGAAAAAAAGAATTTAATTTGAATTTTGGAAAAGAAATTTTATGATTCGAGGTATCATAATATTGAAGTCAAATTATACAACAGTATTATGTTGTCATGCTGATTAAATCAAAGTTTGAGTATCTGAATTATGCATGGAAAGAAAAATACTTGTTTTTGTGCTTTCTACTGACTCATTCAATTATTCTTCTATCAAACCATTTTTGTAGATTTTATTCAGTCCAACAAAGTTAGAAAAATCTTATTTATCTCCGGAGGAACAGAAGCTGGGAAAAATGACCTAGAAATTTTTGTTTCAGCAGCCCTCATTCTGAGGGCTTTGTTTCCTGTTGCTGCTGTCACTGTCTCATTTATTTATTTGCAATAAAGGCTATGAGGGCTAAAGTACATCTCTCCTTTTGTTGCAGTGCTTTGTGCTCAGGGCTTACAAGCTAAGGACAAAACTGGCTCAAGTGACCCATACGTTACTGTGCAAGTTGGCAAAACCAAACGGAGAACAAAGACTATTTTTGGAAACTTGAATCCAGTATGGGATGAGAAATTCTATTTGTAAGTATAGAACATCACACTGTTTCTTACTTTTCTATGTTACATTTAGGTAATATAATGCTGCCAAGTGGAAAACTTAATTTGAAAGCATTTGTTGTCTGTACCATGCATGTGCGTGGTACCATGTATTAATAAACTAGCTTTAAATGGGGAGAGCATAGGAGTTTTTACAGATGTATCTATAGTATTCGTACAACTCGTATCTATTGGGGAATCTATTGATGGTGTCTATTTGGTTCCTTATTTTATAAGGAACTTCGATAACAAGTTATTCAGACTTTCACCTTAGGTGCTAAAAGATGTAAATGCATTCCTGGGCCTCGGGCACTGGCTATGAGAGTTAAAACATGGCTTTATTGGACATCATGATTACCCTAGGTGAAACTGGGGCATTGACACTACTTAGTACACTTCAGAGACTGGGCTGAGTTGTGCATAATGGTTATCCTTTCCAAGGCTGGGTGTTGTCTAGAGGTCAGTTCTGAAGAGTCTGATGTGATCCGTCTGTCTCCTTTCCTTGGCTACAGCCCTGGAACTGATAATGGTGTCGTTTGTTGTCAGCACATTACTGAAGTTCAACCCTGATCACAGAGTAGATGTTCCAATCTGTAATAGGTTGACTAAGGTTTCAGTATGATTTTGTGCCAGTTGTAATTTTGGCAGCATTCCCAGAATCTCTTTCAGAAAGGGATGTTACAGTAGAGGAAATTCCAATTCACATGTACTGTATTGTCCCTTTCCTTGAAACGTTGTTTTAGGGCACAACAAGTTCCTGACTGAGAACTGTACTGATCTGATAACAGTATCAGTTTGCTTAGTGTTCTTCCTCTGCATGGATCAGAAGTATTTCAGCATTTATTTTTTTTCTCAGTTCGATTACTATGTGCCACTGTATTTGATGTGCACTTAATTACTGTTAATTACTCAAAGTCAGCAAGGGATTCTGAAAGGCTAAAATAAGCTCTAGCTTTGTTTAGAAAATTTTATGTGAAAGGGAACTGTTCGTTTTGACAGATGTATGAATTTTCAGTAAAGTTCTTGTCAGCTGTGAAAGCACCTATAATAATATCATATAAAATTAGTAGATAATTTATGGAATAAACACAGTAGTAAATTATGGAAAGATAAAATCATAATAATTTTTGAAATGATATGAAATTCCAGTCTTTGTTAAATAAAATACAATCTTATTTGTGTTCTTACTGAGAGTATACTCAAACAGGTGATACATTATAATAGTCTATGTTACAGAAACCTATTGTACTTTTCAAAACTGGATGTTAATTTGGTACCACTTACCCAATGAAACCCTGCACCAGTGATTATAAAAGCAACGTATCATCTTTATAAGAATCTGTGACTTTATTAAGCAGCTTACAGGACTGCTAAGGATCCTGCACATTGACCAGTGAGGATTCAGAACCACTAGTTTCTCAATATATGCAATATACAATTTCACAGTAGCCACTCACCACAATGAAAAGTAATTGTCTTCAGGCTGTAATGTTGTTTAATTTCTTCTCCCTTTCCTTTCCGAAGATCAGTTCTCATTATTTCTGTCCATATAAAACATGGAGGAAAAAATCTGAACAAAAAATGTTCAGGTTCTTGAACATTAAAAGCATCTGGAAAAAAAAACTTTGTTTTCTTCAAGAAGGTGCAGTGTTGTCATGTAGCATAACAACTACTTTATCTCCTCTGCTCTTTGACTAAAATCTTTTGCCTTAGGTTGGGGAGATCATCATTCCACTTGTGAGTTTGAAAGACATATGACCCAAGATGCCACTTTTACTTCTCAGAGAAAAGTCCATCTGTGTTAAACAATGTATGCCCATTCCTTGCACAGATTCAAAGGCCAATATTAGAAATCAAAAATTAATTCAGAGCACATTCACACTCAGAAGCTTTTTACAGGCTGCTTATATATCGACAGTGTTTTCTTTGTGGGGGTTTCATGACTCCAAAAGCTGTTCAAATATCATATCTTATTGAATGACTGTAATATAAGGTAGAAGAATAATTACTTTCTTGTATTTAAATATATTAATTGTGTAATATCTAGAGCTGGATGAGCTACTTGATATGAAATTCTGAATTTATTTTCTCGAATATGTAAGCAGAGCTACCAGAAAATCAATGGAAACTTGAAATTGTTATTTTTTTTTTCCACCCAGAAATTATAATCTGCTGCCCTAGTAATAATGTTAAAATAATAACAACAAAGATACTACAGCTTAAATCTCCTGAATTTGAACTATATACATTTTAACTGATTTGAACTTATATGCATTTTCAATCATTTTTGACATGTGCATTTTCTGCAAGGGTTATCACTCTGACTTATTTAATTTCAATTAAGGGAATACCTGAAGTGTATTAAGCACACTATAAATATTTAATCATAAGATTTAAATTTGAAGTAGTCAGTATAACCATGTCATTGACTCAGGAATTTTCACTTAAAATTGGCTTTATTTGTGGCCTTTGTCAGTCCTGAATATAATTGAACACTAATCATCCTTACAATTCCTAAATGCTGAATTCAGAGATTAAACATATCACAAAATCTTACCGCTGCGTATTTAATCATAATACCGAGACATTCATTTAAATTTCCCAGTGTGTGCTAAAACAAGGAGTTGGAACAAATGTTGGCTCCCCAGCGCTCATTTGCTCTATCATAGCAGAGTGAGGGCAGTATTCAAGCTTGTAGAATTACACATAATCCTAACATAATTGTATGGTTAGCAGAGAGTGAATGTTTCTAACAGCATATTCAATAGAGCTCCGCTAAACAACCATGATGCAGAAATATGGGATAGATTTAAGTGTGAGGACTCATAGATTATGATTAAAGGGGAGCATGTGTACACCTGCATGCAATTCAGTAAACAACCAACTAAAGACTATCAGAGGAAGAATCTTTCTTTGGAATGTGTATTTTTTGTACACAAGCTAAGAAAGTAAATAGACCTATAGACGCCTCTATAAATAATGTATTATAGGCAGCAAGGGCTTTTTATTATCTTAATGAGTAACAAAGGATCAGTGATTGGTGATTTTTTTCAACCCTAGAACAAATGAAGAATCCTACAGCTGTCTGCTTTCTACCTTCTTCTGGTGGTGTTGAACAAAACAAACAAAAAAAGGTTGCATTTTTTTCTCAGTTACAGGGGAGAAAAATATTTTGGCTGTATAGTTTTCAACTTTTTACAGACCTCTGGGTCTGTCGATATTTTACCTGCACCCAACACTCTAATGGAGTCTTCTCCACTCTTATGACTTTCTTGACTATTTTCAACAGTTGATTCAGATTGTCAAAATCTTCCTCTGACAGTGTTAGCTAGCAAAACTACCTCCCCAGACAGCCTTGCAGACTCTGCAGGGATCGTGTTCCTCTGATCTCTCGTTAAGTTAACACCTCAGCTACGATCGTATATTCCAAAAGCTTTTCGTATAACTGGATGATTATTTTATATTACTGATTCTATTTTGGTTTTCACTAGACTACCATTTGTCTCCAGTAAACAGTTTTGTTGGATATCTGTTACCCTATTCAATGCACGAATACGTACGCTATTTCACTTAGATTCAGTGAAAAGGTTTTTGTGAAGACAACAATTACCATCTGGACAAGATCTTGGTCATCACTAAACAGTTACAATTTGTCTAATGTCTGATATTGTTGAGATTTCCTCATGGTATACTGCAAATGCCATTGAAGATACAAAATCCAATTGATTGTGTCTGGGAAGATTTCCAACAACTCTTAAGGGAGAAAAATTTATCTTTGTACGAACTAGATTGTTCCTGAGTTTTCTTATTGCTGTTTGGCCAATCGTAATGAGAAAAAGTATCTTGCCCTGAATGGCATTCAGGTAGGTTAGATGCAATGATAGTTGGTCTCCATTTTAGTCAGAGAAGCTGTTCAACTGCATCGTATTTCAGATATTTCATTCTAGAATTACTGATGAACTGAGACATTTTGGCAATTTCAGGCCTCCAGTTCGATGTTGTTTAGAATTCCCCTAAAGAGCAGTATTTACACAGTTTAATAGATACAGCCAAAATTTCTGTACTGATTGCTTGCAGAATTTCACTGTGATAGAATATTGGAAAATTATAGCAGTATCACTTTAGAATGGGGGAAAAAAAAACTCTCTGAACAGAAAGTCTAAAGAATGTTCATCTCATTATGTAGTGCTATACCTGAGAGGGTGTTTCTTCACAGGTAAGCAAATTATACAGAGAAAGCTCTGTAAGCTTAATGGTAAACCTTTCTGGAATCTAACTGTTGTGGGGTAGGCCAGTAGAAATAGGTGTTTATCCACCCAGCCTCTTTTTGCATCACAAGTCTGTACAAGTTTGCAGACCTTGCATATGAACTTTGCAAAAAAAAACATAGAAGCAAAGCTGATTGATTAATAAAGGTTTAGAGAAGATGAACTTGTGAGCAAACACATAGGTAGCAATAGGTATCATCATGCTTCAATGATGGAAAAAAATGTGATAAGGATGAAAGGATATTGGGGAAAAGTACATGATTCCTGACCGTCTGAAATTCCTTAATCAGCTAAGTGTACATCAGAGGGAAATATATGCTGTAGCAGGAGAATAAAATATATTATTTGTAATGCCATTTAATGACTTTCTATATGTGTTACCTCCCCAAGAAACAAAATGGGAGCAAAACCTACTCATTAGTATAGATGTGGTGATTAGAGTCACATAAATGCCTCACCAGTGTTAGATCTCCCTATATCACAGAAAATTCCTGTTTAAAGTTTAAACTGGATGCATAATTAAATGTGGTTCTGGACTGTGTCAATCAGTATCAAGGCTACATGTGAGGAACATCAGATGGTTTGATTCTGGGATTAGTCTGATTTCTTAACGTAAAAATGTTTAATTGATCCATCTTCATCTGTATTTTCCTATCTTATTCTGTCCTTGTTAATAACTTCTGAATTTTGCAGTCAGAAAAATTTTAGATTGCCTAATAGTCGTTCTGTCACATTCTCAGAAAAGCAAAAGACAGCCCAAGAGATGAGGTCCTAAGAGTGTCCTTGGTATGAACTCACCCTATAATAGACCCTAGGGAGTCCATATGAAGGGATAATTTATGAAAACCCCAATTATGGGAGAAGATTCAGTTTATGATTGCAGTTTGTTAGATGTCAGGAAAGGCAGTCATAAGACAAAAGGAAACCAGGCTTCATTAGTCTTGCTAATTACAGAATAATGTATTTTTTAATTACCAGAGATATCTTCAGTGTTAAAATTTGGAATATGGACAGGCACAAGTATTTCTGTGATTCTGAATGATGTCACAGTGAGATGTGAATACCATTTTTAGTGACTGATCAGCCCTGACAGTAATAATGACATTTAAAGCACTTTGTACTTCTAAAGCCTATTACTACTGCTAATTAATTCTTAGAACAAACCCTGAGGGGTGCCAGTTGGGAGATAAGTTATAGTATTACTGTTTTAATGCTGAAATTGCTGAAATAGATCATTAAGCAGTGTTAGAATTCAAACAAGAGCTCAAACTAAGATCATGAAGGTAGGTCTGAAAAAGTTTGTCCAGTTGGGAACTCTTGATGACAAGTGAACCACCTCGCTCATCCAGAAGTCCAGAAATTTCTAACATCAGCTTAACTCATGAGAGTTTAATAAGCCACTTGAATTTGCAATTCTTTACTATACAACAGTCTGTCACTATCTCCTGATGATGGAAATGGAGACCTAGGATGACAGTAACATATCTTTTAAATAAAGCAGCGGTGGTGGTGGTTTGGGGTTGGTTGTTGGGTTGTTGTTTTTTTTTTTTTGCTTGGTTGGTTTAGTTTTTGATGGGTTTTGCTGTTTTTTTTTTCCTTTGTCTTTAGCCAAATTCATGCATGCTTTTTGGGCTTTTTCATTGCAAATTCAAAACTATTGTGCTGCGTATTAAAAATACTAGGATTTTCTCACATTTTATTATTACATTATAGGCTACTACTTTTCTGTCCTACTAGAAGGACCACATAACATTTGTAAATAAATAAACCCTATCTGACTTTAACATTCAGAAGGAGTTTTTAAAAGTATTGAGAAGTATGTATTGTAAACATGCTAATAATTTCAACAAGAAGTTCATGACATTCATAAATGCAATCCTTATGTATATGTGATTCATTCAAGTTAATCTCTTTACTTTCTACATGTAGTAATTCTACCTTTTTCCCTAGCAGTGTGCTATGGCCATCTGTTTCGCTGAATATTGCACTTATAGGTATTCTATCACTTAAAGTGTTTATACAGAAGTCAAGCTCAATGAATAACAGTACAAAAGTAATAACTGACTTTTATTTTGTTATTATTTTTACAGTGAATGCCATAATTCTACAGATAGAATAAAAGTGAGAGTATGGGATGAAGATGATGACATCAAATCTAGAGTAAAACAACATTTCAAAAAGGAGTCCGATGACTTCCTTGGGCAAACAATCATTGAAGTAAGAACACTGAGTGGAGAAATGGATGTGTGGTATAATTTAGGTATGATTCTTTTTTATTATTATTTTTTTAAACAAATTTAGTACAATATCAGCATCTGTGCCTTAGGGAATTCAAAATACACAGCTTTAGTACTGATATGCATGTTTTTAAATCCCAGATGTTACAGGTCAGTTTGAAAATTGTGGATCTTTTCTGAGTTTTGGTGAGTTACAGAAATTGAGCTAGTCACAGCAACACCAAAGACAAATATTTGGTTTTAATAAAAAAGCAAAACTGTGTAAGAAAAGCCATCACTCCAGTCTATTCACAGCAGCATTGGCAAACATACGGTAAACAGTTCTATCAAGACGCATAGAAAATCCTAGCAAGTATTTTCCTTCTGCACATTATTTTCCTTGTGCACTTTATTACATTTTTTATGCCTAATCACCTTTTATTTTCAACAGCTTTAGATCTGTCATTCTTCACAAAACTTATTTCATTCAGTTTTTTGTTTTGTATATCTGAAATATATTTACATGCAAAATCTTAAATTAATGCAATCTGTTGCAGAAGAGAACATTCCCTGATATCCTTACCAATGGTACTTTCTTGTCTGGTCAGGTCTTAAGTAGTATCATTCTTTAAGCCAGAAATAAATTAATGAAAGTGTCTCAGAGTACATTCCCTTAATCTAAATCTAAGCACAAAGTTCTTGCTCAATTCTGAAAATCTTTGTGAGCCCCAAGTGTTCTATAATAGACCTTTAAAAGTTAATCTCCTATGTATAGTAGCAAAAGCATGCTAGAAATATTTTCCTTAACATTTCTTTCTGTAAGAAACACGTTAGGTGAATTACATAATATAAATTTCTGAAATTGTAAAGCATCTTTTGTAATTAGTGGTCCTTGTTTTCCTGGATAGCATTTCATTGCCCAGCAAAAAAAAAAAAAAAAAATAGGGATGTAACTGGAAATGTTTTTGTCTTCTTTACAATTACAGAAAAGTCTTGCTTTATTTCCTTTTTTATAATGAGGTTTGTTTTTATTAGAAATGTCATCACGTTTTCCAAATGTTAACACTTCAAACATTTTGTTGGATTAAGCTGTTGTAAAGATTTATATAAATAATAAAACTTAGAAAAAGTCAGTCAGTATCTAAAAAGAAATATCAGTAAATGGAATTTAACACTGAAAAAGACTGACAACTTTTAATCTGATACATGCACCTATTGACACACAAGCAGTATATTGGTATCACATCACTCAGAGGGAAGAGGCGTGATTTTGTTTTTGACCATTTCAGATTTCGTCTTCAAAATTGGTGGCAGATATTAATAACTACAGTTGTTATTATTATTAGTTTATATACGAAATAGGCAATGGAAAATTGTTTGTATTGAAAAGACAAATGTGTTGCTTAAAGTGGTATGCAGCCTGCTTTGAATTTGGCAAATAAAAGAAAAGATTCTTAATAACTTGATGTCCTGCTTTGTGGCTTGAAATCTATGGGACGTACTTAAAAGGTATTCTCTGTTCTCAACAGCAGGACTTTTTAGCTTTAAAATGAGTGTATTTTGTGTGACTGTATGTATACTTGGTGGTTACTAACATCATTTTTCTGCTTTCAGAAAAACGGACAGACAAATCAGCTGTCTCTGGTGCTCTTAGATTGAAAATCAATGTTGAAATAGAAGGAGAGGAGAAAGTCGCCCCATACCATGTGCAGTACACCTGTTTACATGAGGTATGTTGCAGAAGTTAAACGAAGCAAGCTAAATAGAAGTTAGTATTCAGTTGTTGCAGAGATAAGGAAAAAAAAAGAGGTGAGAAAATATTAGAATGCTGATGCAAATAACTGCTCCTTCAGGACAAGTTCATTTTTGGTTTCTCTTTTTTGTATCACTGATGGCATATCAAGGTTTGGAGTCAAAGACGGTGCAATGTAGCACTGTCAGATCATTCTGGCTAAAAGCAGTCAGAAGAGGAGATGAAGTCATGGAATTTTTTTTATAACAAACATGATTGCTAACATCAAGATGATACAACCATTTCTGCATACTACTGAGATATTACTATTAATTGAAAAGGACATAATTCCCGCTACAGTTATCCGTATTTTGGAGACGGGGGGAATGAAGGAAAAAAAAAAAACAAGGAAGCACAGAAGTTTGAATATTTTTTCACTGGCATAAATTGCTTTTATCAATAATGAAAAGCAAATCTTAACTGATTTGTATCTTTTAGAGATTCTCTTTGTATTTGATTCCTCTTCCCTTAAGCAGTGGTCCACACTGAAGTTTTATTCTAAATTTTCTGAGAACTTATAGCTAAAAGTTCATCACTAGTATGCATCTGCAAAATGCTGTTGTTCACCATGTGTAAAACTGAATTTTTACAGCATTTGTGCCCACAGATATTCTTGTTCTTGTAGAATAATCCCCAAAACTCTTATGAACTAATTTGAACATTTTAAATTATTTCAAAGTTTTAAGACTTGGTTTGTTGTTTGGAGTTTGTTTGTTTTCCAGTGAAAGCAGACAGGAAATCAATTCTGCAGTTTATGGATACTTGCAGAGTTCAGTAAAATGAAAAGCATTCCATGACTTTGCCTCTAAATAAAATAACAGGTTTGGCTTACAGTTTGCTAAACTTGAACATTATTGCACATGTTTCAGTGCTTCAGTGGCTTCTTCCATATTTCTAATTGTTTCCCTGCAGCATATTTTTTTAAATTGTGAATTTGAAATTTAAAGTTACAAATCCAATTCCTGTTGAAAGACTCCCCAGTGAGCATTATAACATCAGGATTAGCAAGGGCATTTAGGAGAGGAGTTTCTGCACTATTTTATGTTGCAGTCTCTCTGTGCCAGTTCTCTGAGGTGACCTTATGTCAAGAAGATAGATCAAAGTGCTGAATCATGGGCCTGCACTACTAGAGTTCAACAAAAGCATTTAGTGTCTTGGGTATTTTGTTTGCCAAATGATGGTTCATTGATGCCAGCCTTCAAAGGAAAAAAATAAAAATCTAAGTGAATGAGCATATGGCTGATTATATAAAATATACTTATAGAATGTCATTTAAAAACTTCATATTCCTATTTGAAAAATTTCTTGCATTTAGAATCTATTCCACTACTTGACAGAAGTTAAATCTAACGGTGTGGTAAAAATCCCTGAAGTTAAAGGTGATGATGCCTGGAAGGTGTACTTCGATGCTGCTGCACAAGAAATTGTAGATGAATTTGCGATGCGTTACGGAATTGAATATATTTATCAAGCTATGACGTAAGTATTTTCATATTTGTCTTTTTTTTTTGTTTTATTCTACTGTCAAGAACGTGTTTGAGGGAACTGATGAGTTCCAAGAATTTGTGACTCTGTTTTCCATTTCACACTTGTTCTTGAATTTGAATTCTGATTTCTGATTGTGCCCCTCTCACTCACCAAAGGGCTGCTTAGCTGCACCAGCATTGCGATATTTAATAAACATTTTATAAACTATTACTGGTATTATCACTAATGCATTACTTAATCCTTATGATATTGAGCAAGGATCAGGGAGAATTCACCTTCCTTAACTGGGATTGGTTTACTTTGCTAGCTAGAACAGAGTCTAACAAGCTGTGTACCCCTCTTCAGGAATACAAAAATTATTTACAGAATGCCAGCAATGGATATAGTAACCTTCCATATCAAATGTAAATAACTAATGCAAGCTGCTTTTAATGGTATTAGAACATATCACTACATCCTTCACATTGAAGTAGCTATGATTACTTTAGAACACAGCACTTCTGAGCTTAGTTGGAAGCCTGGGGATACAAAAGCTATATCATACAATCTTGACTTGTCCAGAGGAGAGTTTGCTGATGAAAAGGACTACATTCTGCTCCTATTGCAACTGTAGGAAAGCAGAGGGCTCCAAATGAGTACATTATGACTACAGAAAGCTGACAAGGAACTTTTAATTGGAATATTTATTGTGTTTCTTCCATCACTTTACAGTCCAACCTAAAAATATGATCCTCTTCTGTAGTATGAAGGTACATAAACACAGAAAGTTTTCTTTTTATTGCAAGATATAAGGACAAAATCTGGTATTGCAATGAACGTGTCCTTCACTTCATTGTGAATTACTGTATTGTACATCTAATAGGAAAGTAGAGGTGTCTTTGCAATATATATTTGTTTAATGGTCTTCCTCCAAAGACCTCAAACAACTTTTCACAGTTAAGTGTTAAGCCTAACTCTTCTCATGTAGTACTGTATATTCACACTACATATGGAGGAACATATGCAATAAGTTTCGTGAATAGAAATTGGAATTTCTAATTCCATATTCTTTGCTTTGTTTGATTTTTCATGTTTGCCTTTCCATTAGGCATGTATGTCTTTATATCTTATATTTGTAGATTGCTGGACTGTGCAAATCAATCCAAAATATATCACAAATTCAAACAAATCACAATTATGTTGATGTTCTCCTTTGGACACTGTACCCCAGTAATACCTTAGGATGAATTGAAGTATGATTGAATCCTGATGTTAGAGACAGACAATCCACATTTTTACCAGAAAAAATGCAGACAGTTCTTTCCTGAAGGATACCCAATTAGAAAGGCTTATTCTCATTTCAAGATATAGCTATCAAGATATATAACTATTCCCTTTCTAAACAAGGAAATCCAAATGTGGAATTCATGTGAAAGAAAAAAAAAATCATTAACCCAAACCAAAAAATAAGGTAAAACAAAAAGGCTATTTGAGTTGCTACAACTGAAGCTCTTTGAAAAAAAATCGACTTTATAGGTTCTATAATTCACCTTTTATTTTTAAAATTAGTTTATTTTTTTTCAGTTGGATAAAGAGATGAAAAATGATTGGGTTGGAAGAGGAAGAAAATTTATTTATTCTTCTAGCAGCCAAATAAGTATAGTTAGCTATACTAATGTTATGCATATACATGAATTCAGAAGAAAATGAAAATAGGTACAATAGAAAACATGAAAAAAGCAACATATCAGTGATCCAAATGGCCTCTGTTTTGATGACTCCAGTGATGGGTGTAATTTATGTTGTGATTATGATGTCTTGAAGGAGTCATACTGGAAGTTTTTTTACCTACTCATATTAAGTAACGTCCCCATCAGCAACGAAGAATTTATTTTCTATCGTTCCTCTTCCAGTGTAATTTATTTCTCTTCGGAAGACAAGAAACAGGGCACATACTGAAATGGTTTTGACTAGATAATGAAAGTATACATGGCATCACCATCCTAGATCTACTCTGTAGTAGAGTCAAGTGCAGTGAAAGCTCGATTTTATCTTGCTGGCAAGTCACTACAGGAAGCTTCAGTGCTTCTGAATCAGCAACATTTTTCTTATTCTGGAAAGTTGATAGGCATTAACTATGCCATCTTGTTTTCCAAAAGGCACACAAAACATCAGTTGAAGTAATTTTCATTGATAGCTTTTGCTTACAGGCAGTGTGTGTTAATGAGCCTTCTTTCTTTGCCTGTTCACACTACCAGAAGTACTGGAAGACTCCCAGGCAGTGAGGGATCATCAGGAATCAGCGTAGTAAGAAAGTTGCAAGATACAGCTGGCAGACCTGAATTAAAATATATGACTGTGGGTTAAACAATGCAATATAAACTCTAAAATATGTGATGCTTGGTAATGTTTGCTGTGATATATGTGCCCATTGGAGTTATTACTCATGCTACTGGTTGCTGTTTTCAGAGATCGACAAAGACAAGCAAGGAATTTCCTTGATATATTTTTTTATTTATTTCAGCAAGCAGAAACAAGCTTTCAGATTTCTTACCTGGTTTACCATCACTCTCAGAGTTATGGCCATTCTTAAGTGTGATAAATGTAATAGGCTCTGTGAACTTTACAGATTTTATTTAATGACACAAATAAAAAATTCATGTAACCTTGACAGTGATGTTGTCATCAACATCACTAATCAAATTACTGGTGGAATGGAGTAGTGATCTAAATAATGACGTTTATAAACAAAATTATATTTATGGGTTTAATTTTTCCTTACAACAAATAAATATAATTTGATTCTATTTTCAAGATAGGAGCTCAAACCAGGTGTTGGATAGTTCAGTGTGTGTATTCATTAGAAGAACCTGCAGAAGTGACCTCACTAAACTCAAAATGTTGACACAAACAATTTTTCCACAGTCTGTCTTGTCTCCTGTGGACAGTTATCTTAATGGATTTTCCTACAGCAACTGCTGGTGATTCCCTTGAGCAGAGCATATGCTAGAAGTATGATTCCTAAGGGTGAATAATTACTGCTTTCATATCTCCAGCTTAAGGGTTTTCATGTACTGTGGATCTTTAGGTCTATTACAAAATTTTTTGAAATTGTAAGTCAGTTTTAAAATCATATGTTAATTATTTTGGTGTCAATTAAAAAAAAAAGAAGAAAAAGATCATCAAAGGACTGTAGCAATTGGAAAGGACCTCTGGAGATCATCTAGTCCAATCTGCCAAAGCAGGTTCCCTACAGTGGGTTCCACAGGAAAACATCCAGGCAAGTTCTGAGTGTCTCCAGAGAAGTAGACTCCACAATCTCCATAGATAGCCTGTTCCAGTGCTCTGTCACCTTTGCAGTAAAGAAGTTTTTCCTTTTGTTCATGTGGAACTATTTATGTTCCAGTTTGTGCCAATTTCCCTTATCAGCATTGCTGAAATGAGCCTGGCCCCATCCACTTCATTCCAGTCAACTGCGTATTTATGAGCACCGGTAAGATCCCTTCTCATCCTTCCCCAGGCTGAACAGCCCCAGGTCTCTCAGCCTTTCCTCATAAGGGAGATGCTTCCGAGCCCCTCATAATCTCTGTTGCAATTTACTGCACTCTCTAGGAATTTCCTATCTTTCTTGAACTGAGGAGCCCAGAACTGAATGCAGTACTCCAGATGTGGCCTCACCAAGGCAGAGTGGAGGTGGGGGATCACCTCCCTTGACCTGCTGGCCATGATTTTTTTATGCTCCCCAGGATACTATTGGCCACAAAGGCACACTGCTGGCTCATGGCCAACCTTTTGTCCTCAGGACACCCAGGTCCTTCTCAGCAGAGCTCCTTTCCAGAAGGTCAGCCCCTAAACTGTACTAATGCATGCAGTTATTCTTCCTTCAGTACAGGACTCTGCGCTTGCTCTTGTTGAACTCCATAAAATTCCTTTCCTACCTATTCAGGTCCCTCGGAATGGCAGCACAGCCTTATGCATCAGCCACTCCTCCCAGTTTTGTATCATCAGCAAACTTGCTAGGGGTGAAGCATGTGTCTCTATGTATATTTCTCAAAATTCATGTCATGAATAGATCTGGTGACATTTCTTTTACCTTTAATTTTACCTGCAACTGGGGAATATCACCTAGTATCACTATTTTATACAAAGGAAATTGTTTTTCCAATTGTTTATAGTAAACGTGATCTGCTGAAAGATTTTCTTAATTAGATAGCTGGGTTACATTTTTGTAAGATTCATACTGCAGTATTTAAAAGCACTTCTGAAAAGCACTGGCAATTAATGAAATGGTTGGTATTATTCCAGTCAGCTGGGAAAGTTGACTTCTATTATCTGACCATGTGATTGATTTGTTGTGGAGATGAGCAGTTTCCTGGAATTTCATAAAATTTGGGTAATAGCAGCTAAAGATATATCTTAAAGGAATGCTGAGAAATGTTTGCAAAACACTTTGAATGTGACCAGGACGATATGAAATTTAGACATCAATACAGATCACCATATTGATATAATTCTGAGCCTGTGATCTATAAGCTGAACATGAAAATGTTCCAGTGAGTCTAATGCTAGAGAAAGCCCAGGGAGTTGGTCTCCTGTCTTGGCCTCAAAATATTTCAGATACAAAAGAACCTCTCAAACACACACTGAAGCCGTAGATTCTCTTACATATGAAGCCTGCCTCTTCTACCTCCCAGCTGGAGCTCTTTCCTTCCAGACTCTTTGCCCAGTCAGATAAACTAGAAAATCCAGCAATTATTCACCTTCTTAGTCTAGCTTTGGTAGGGATTAAGGCCTTGATTCATCACACTATCCCTTTCTGCTGTAATCTTATTTCCTTAACCATTCCAAGATTTTGGACAAAAATGAATATGAATACTTGGATTTTCTTTAGATGTTTGTATATACGTAATTAATAACTCATTCATTTTTCTTGAAAGTTGATTTAAATTATAAGAGGATTTATCGTGAGATGCAAAAATGTTTGAAAATTACAATTTTCCAGCCAGTTGCATTTCAATTACAGAATAAATTGCTTTCATCTTTACAGTAAATTACCTCATGGATCACACATGCTCTTAAGTACTCATTGGTTATTACATCCAGAATGAGTTCAAGACTTGTCCTATATTGAGCACAGTGATCATCTAGCTGCAGTGATGGATGGATGCGTTTAGCATCACTTTTATCTTGCCAGTAGTTGATTATACCTAGAATGCCTTTGTATGTCTTCAGATATAACAAGTTCTGTTAGAGGTCCCATTGACAAAGAATATTGTGGAGAACAGGTTGATCAGTGATTTTATAGAGCCCATTTATGATATCTAGGTACTGAATGGAAGATAGCAGCTATCAGGTTTATTAATGAAGGTTGATTCATGAGCCTGGACATCCGCAGAGTTTTGGAATTTTCTTTTTTTTAATGGCTATGTGACCTAGCACAGATTTCTGAAGTAAAATTTGCAATTTAGATGTCTCATTTGTGAAGTAAATGGAAGTGTTGGAGAGGGCTTAGTTTAGAGCAATGTGAGGTACTGGCAGCCCAGAGCATATTTTTAAGCTCATTTCTGAATCTGTAATGAAAGCAACTGAAAAGAAATTATAATGACAGAAAGTGCAGACTCCTTGCCACCTCTAATAACTGTCAGTTTGTCTGAATTATAGGCACTTCTCCTGCCTGTCTTCTAAATATATGTGCCCTGGTGTTCCAGCAGTTATGAGTACATTGTTGGCCAATATAAATGCTTTCTATGCTCATACTACAGCAACAACAAATGTATCTGCCTCAGACAGGTTTGCAGCTACTAACTTTGGGGTAAGTAGACTTCTTTTTTAATAGAATAGTAACCCTTACTTTCCAATATATGATAAAATAACAATTTCTGAATTCTAATTTTAAAAAAGTTGATCATTTAAAAGAATGAGTTGCTGTATGCTTTCAAAGATTTTACCAAGTCTTTACAATCAATCACTATTAAATCTGTGGAAGGTAGGGTATAAATCATCTACTGTATATGTATAGAACTAAAATGTTTATCTATCAGTTTTACTTTTTTATTGCAGTGGCTCCTACAGACTATAAAAACTGCATAAGCCAAGTACAGTTTGCAGTTGCTTGCTGGGTGTGTCATTAGCAAATTCATTAACCTAAAAGATCCAGGCATAAATAATTGTAGATAATAACTTATATATATAGATTGATATAGATATACATATCCATTGTTACAGACATATATTTTATGAAATAGTGCTGAATTGACCAAGCCCTGGCTTTAGGCATCAGAATTTTAGGCAGAATTTCAGACTCTAACGTGGTAGCACTTTGTTGTCATTGTTAACTCTCTTTGTGTGGACTTATATCTCACACTGGAAATATAAATGATTTTAAAAAAAAAAAATCACAGTATATTCTAATCTACTTCCCTCCCTTCACCATGGGTGTGAGAGCAGGAAGGGGGAGGATTAATTCAAGGACGATGCTTACATATCTGCTGTTAAACGTGATATGGTCAGTGGTTGTGTATGAACACAATTTGATACTGAAAAATGAATTCCTGCTCACCTTCTTCTTTTACTTGTATAGCTAATATCCAAGACATTCACAAATTACCATTATATATGAAAATTTTCTTAAATACTGTTTATGAATGTTTATGAACATAAAATCAAATACTAAGCAGTTAAAAATAACTGAGTACGAATTATAGTGATATGAAGTAGTGTCAGAGGTAGTGAAGCTCTTTTATATTTTAAGGTTCGCTATGAAATATGAGTATTAAGTTTCCTTTATATGTATTATGAAAATCAGAATATTTATGATTTAATTACTGGAATATTGCTCTGTACTTATTCTAGTTTGTATAAACTAATTGATGGCATACTGTGGAATGAATCTACATCCTTTTGAAACAAGACAACTCTCTCCATGCTTGAGCCCTATTGGACTTTTAACTTTTATCCAGCTTTTGAAATGTAGACTGTTTCATTGCGTTTTCCATTCTTTGCTTCCATTTTGCTAATGATCTGAATTACTTTTTTTCATCCTCAGATTGGAGAGAGATTAAATCCTCTCTCTGATGTTAATGCCAGTGTTTACCTTTGACACAATTTCCATTGCAATTCATGGTTCAGCAGATGGATAGAAAGACAGAGTAGTAAGCATCACTAACAGAGATTTTTGAGATCTTTCTTTAAAAAATTGGCTTATAAGCAAAAAGTTATTTTACTGTCTTGTTCAAAAGGCGTTTGTTAGTGGATAGCTGCACATCATTCATCAAGAACATCTCATTTCAAGACCCTAGGCTACAGCTGGGAAGGATTTGGCTGACGGAATACTTTAGTGCAGATTTATAACACGACAGAAAAAAATCCTTTTGATTGATCCCTTAAGGGAACCATGCCACATTGGTGGCTTTAGGTGTAGGTTAGTGTTCCACTGAGGGATATTGGGGATAGTGCACAAAGGGCTCTGTTTTATTATTAGTTCATATCCTATTTCACAGGTAGCATTATGAGAGCTATTGGATTTCGCTACTTCCAACATTCTGCTGCTTTTGTATATGTTGGTAAGAATTTATGCACTGCATTGATGTATGTTCTAATATGAAGAACAGCAATTAAAACTCTCATTAATATTGCTTGGGAATGACACAGTTTAGCTGGTTATCTCATAGCAAAATGCTTTCACTACAACTCATCTATGACGATGACAAGGTCATCTTAATGTTTAAAATGTAACGGCATAGATTACTTGGTTTATTCTTTCAAAAGCCACTGTTTCTGAATTGTTTATTTTCAATCATACTTTTACTTCAAATTCTGTTGTAAATGAACATCATTTCTTACGTGGGAAGAGGAAGTCATTTCTTCAAGAGTATGAGTAATTGCAAGGCAAATACAAAAAGTTTAAGAAGCTCATCTGTTTCAGTAAGCCCTGATAACATAGCTGAAAACTTTGGATTTTTGTCACAGACAGCAGACGACATTTTTCAGTTGTTAGGTGGTTTGTCTGGGTTATTTAACAGTCAGAAATGTAAATAGTGTACAGGAAATCCATCATCTCTGTAATGCATTGCATGGCAGCACAGTGTTGAATGCGTACAAGGTAAAAGGCAATACAAAATAAAAGCAAAAGCACAGTAGTAAAAGATGCATTGCCTGCCTCAAAGCCCAGATATCTTGGACAGTACTCTTATATGAAAGAATGGAAAATAATCTATCTTTCAAATGAATTAAGAATATAAACAGATTAAATGATTTCTTAGAAATTTGAAAAGAAAAAAATTGAGTTGTAATTTTACCCTAGTTTACAAAAATGTGCTAGTTCTTATGCAAAGTATTCTCGTTTTCATTTTACAGAGGGAAAAGTTCATTAAACTTCTGGATCAATTGCATAATTCTCTGAGGATTGATTTATCTAAATATAGGGTAAGTTTATCATATTTTACCTAGATGACCCAAAATGTGTTTTCCTACAAACATCCTTGTGCACTTTATCTGCTTTAAAGAGGGTTTTAGAGATTAATTCTTCCTGTAGTATAGAAGCTGTAAAAGAGTGCTAATAGAAGACCCCAAATCCTTAAGATCAAAACCTGCAGTGTTTAAGCATTTTAACTATTTTTCCAATTTGATTTTTTTTTTCCCCCAAAAGCTACTAAAGAAAGTCAGGGGATGAGCAGACATTCAGGAAAGTATTCAATGACTTCAGTAAGTTAATTCACCATTTAATTCAACTGGGATTTACCTTTCACTGATGTACTGTAAATTGCAGTTATTGATGGATTTATTTTGAGAGGTGCTACAGCCACTGAGATTAGATCCTAGGAATGCTGAGAGTTGACTCTTCATTTTTCTAGATGATAGGAATCCTAATTTTACTTATGCCTTATAGAAGTTCTTTCCACTGAGTCATGCCCAAACCCATCCTTCTCTGGAAAGAGCCATGCATGAAAACCTGCCACTTATCATACCATTCTCTCTCTATCTCCATTTCACTGGATCATGATGTTTTTTAATAAACGGTAATTAATAAGGACTCCACCAGCTTTAGCTCTCCTTTCAAATTCTAGGAATGGCAGTACAAAGCTCAGGATTGTCTTTGTTCAATCTGACTTGCTTTTAAAATGGAAAGATGGAGAGAATAAGAACCCTAAGGCATGAGAGATCATAGAAGCTGCATATACTCTGTGTGTAAGACCTAACCCTTTGCAGTTAACTGAGTTATTTTAATGTTGAAGAATGTTATTCAGGTTATACTGGGGCATAAAGATGTTTGGCTGATGTTTCATTATCATGAATCCTTTTAAGTAACAATACTTACCATCAATCTTCCTGCAAACCTAAAGATCACAGCATAAATTTCATGAATGATTCCTTCAGTAAGCTTAGTGAATCTATGGTCACCAGCAAATTGTGTGCTGCAGAAAATGCGTGAATGATTTTCATTAGCAACACTTCCCCAGATTTCTTGTTGAATTTTTATTATTAATGTTTTGAAATCATCACAGTAATTTAAATAATTCATATTACAGACCCAGTAGTACTATCAGAAGTGCTCCTATTCATGTGAAAGGAGATATTTATTCCTAGCTTCCTCACAGGCAGAATTAAGGCAGCAGTGAACATTTCTAATCCTTCCAAGCATCACTTTTCTTTTTCCAGATAATTTTTTTTCTTAGTTTTTCAATTATCTTATCTTCAACTTCCATTTCACAATTCCTCTCTTCCTCACTCACCAGGATAACTTTCCTGCCAGCAATTCTGAAAGACTTCAAGATCTGAAATCAACTGTGGACCTTCTTACCAGCATCACTTTCTTTCGAATGAAGGTATTGTCCTTTATTTGCACTTCAATTATCTAGGAAGCTAGTATTATAATTCTCTTGATCATTTCTTAATCAATTCATCTCCTGCAGTTTTTCAATCTCTTGATTTCCCAAGATCACTGTTGTAAACATTAGCAGATCACACTAACAATGTGGTAAAAATAAACCCATTCTCTTTGAAAAATTTTCAGCTACCTTTTCCCTTCCTAATAATTACTTTACATGTTCTGAAGGAAACAAAACCAACAACAATTAAAAACAACATTTTAATTAAAGTCAAGACAAATAAAGGAAAATCAATTTCCTTAAGAACATGAATCATCCAGACTGTACTCCTAGTAATATCACGTGTGAAATAGAAAAGCATATCTGATAACTTATTTCTTTCATCAATCTAGAGATTCAGATCTAAGGGATAGAGTTTAGAATGAAGTGTCTCAAATTGATATTACTGGATGGGAATACTGAAACACTAAACGGAGTTTGTAACAACAGATTGTGATTTCACTGTGTTAGGCACAACATAAAGAGAATTAAAATGACTAATTAAATTGGAATTCAGATTAATGTTTGCTAAAGTGGAGTAAAAAGCTAGAGTTTTTGCTGTAAAAAATGAAAAGCAATTGGGCTGGTATTCAGAGAAAATCACATAATCAAAGGCCTAATGTTATCTTAAAGAGGAAAATTTTAAGGGAAAGAAGGAAAAATCAATCAAAAAGAGGAAAATCAAGGGAGCACATAAACAGGAAGGGGAATGGCTGTTTACAAGGGTGTATAGTGACAGGACAAGAGGAATGGTTTTAAACTGAGACGGGGAGGTTTAGGCTAGATATTAGGAGAAAATTTTTCACACAGAGGGTGGTGAGGCACTGGAACAGGTTGCCCAAGGAAGTTTGTGCATGCCTAGAGGCATTCAAGGCCAGGTTGGATGTGGCTCTGGGCAGCCTGGTTTGGTGGTTGGCAACCCTGCACATACCAGGGGGTTGGAACTAGGTGGTCATTGTGGTCCTTTTCAACCCAAGCCATTCTATGATGATATTATGATGTTTAACCTTGGGTATGGATGTTTCTTCCATTCTATGAATAATTTCATTCAAATAACATGTGGTGATATCACTTATTTGCTTAGCTGAAGTATGCTTTAATGCATCTTTAAATTTAGATCAGTGTGAAGTTAATGTGAGTTATTACATTATCGTTAAGTACTTCAACACTTGTGTTCTTGTATTTCAAAACCACATTCATTGCAAAATTTGGATTTTCTCTATTCCACCTGATTCTGAAATTGTCATTTATGAAATGTTTTCTTAGGTCCTTGAATTACAGAGCCCACCTCGAGCCAGTACTGTGGTGAAAGACTGTGTGAGAGCCTGCCTGGACTCAACATACAAATACATATTTGACAATTGCTATGATCTTTATTCCCAATTAATAGACCAGGTAAGGCTCCATGCTTCACTCAGTCATTCTGGTTAGCTTACAGTAAGTAAATACACAAAATCCCAGCATTGTCTGATATGAAAGCACTTGAGTTATTTTCATTTTATTTTCATGAAAAAGAGTGTAATATAATAAATAAATCCACAGACAAATGTGAACTCTTAAATGGTTCGCAAGATGAGTTTCAAAATGAAAATGTCAGCCTATAAATTAGACTTCCCATTGGACACAGCTATAAAATCGTCCAATGACTTTAGGGAAGATGAAATGTAATTCCTTACTGTTCATTTATGATTCGTAATTGGAAAATAATTTTTAAAAATTCAATATTGCACTTCAGTGGTTGTAGGAAAGAGGTATTATAGTCTGTGGAAAATAATATACTGCTTTTCCAGGTTAGTATTTTATCACCTGTGATGCATACTTTGATTCAGGCTTTAGAAGCAGAGGATAATCATGTAACATTTCTAAATAATAGCCTATCAGGGTGAGCTTTCCATGCAAAGTAATTACAGCATTTGTCATGTTCAAATGCCATGCAAAAGCCTCAAAAATGCTTTTTTTTTTTCTATAACACTGACAGAATTTATTCTATAAATAATGCTAAAATAAGGAAATTTGCAGAATTAAGCTACTGTCTAAAAGGAGCATCACTGCTTTATCACATTACCTCCTGTTCACTAGCTTTGCCTTCTGGGTGATACACTGGAAAAATGGTATTTTGGTGACTACTGTCTTGGAAATGATGAGTTATGTTGTTAGGCAAATACACATTTGCTGTGTAGTGTATCATAAATAAAAACATTTATACTACATGATATGAGACATGAAATTTAATTTGAAAGCACATCTCAACTGAATTAAAAAGCTGAATACCTGCATTCTAGAAGAGGAAATACAGGCCATTCATTCTACTTTATCAAATGAAAATGTTTTTTCTAATGTTGGATTCCTAACACATGAGAAGCTTATCTCTAGTTTTCAAACTTTTAGTGTAAGAAACTCCAACCAACTCCTGTAGGCAGAACTCTTCTAGGAAATCAATTGCATTTATTCAGCTGTAGCAATGACTGTCCAATAAATAAAAATTCAGTAACTTTAAGGCTTTGTGATTCTGCAGAAACATCAAATCACACTAAATAAGAAATCTCTGAAAGGTGATTTGTCGTAGGCTCGTATTGATTTTTGCTGATGGGTAACAGGAAACTGTTAAATTATTTGAATTTCTAAGTGCCTGAAATTTATCTTGCTGCAGCTACCTTGATACTACTGAAAACAGATGCATATTGTAGGTATTAAACAATGTAAAGTACAAACTATATGTATTGCTTTTATAACAGTACAAATGATTACACAGGTGATTTGTCTTTTTCCCCTATTTTTCATACAGCTTTCTTTTCGTATTGTGGTTAATGAATTATTGCAGAAGGAAGTTTTCTACAGAATTCCTTGGGGGCTGTTTATCTGTTTGTTTGTACAGAGATGAATTACATTTATTCAATTTTCTGGAGAAGAAAAGTTAAATAAACATAGGAGGAGAAAGGGATTGTATAAAGAAAGTCTGTAGGGAGGGGGGGGGGCAATGATAGTCAGGCACTCCTGAAACTAACCTGACTTAGCAAGTTTTCATTAGCTTTATCTTTGAGAAGAAGGGATGTGTAAGGCTTCCCACTTTCCTGCATGCATTTTTGTTGCTTTTATACTTCTGCATTTCATTTCTTCTCCATGAGACACCATTTTTTCTTGTTCTTATGTTACACTTTCATCATGCAGAATTGTTTTAAATTGTCTGTTTTCTTCTAAAGGATGTTTGTTCTTTTTTCCTATGATAACCTTGAAAAAGAGCATGTTTAGTCAAAGAGCACTAACCTGCTAATTATGAGCACAGGGTGGTGATTTTTAATTTTACCCATTTTACTCACATGGCTGCAGGTAGCTCAACACCCATTTTGCAGGCAACTTTTACCCCCAAATAATCAAGAAGCACACTCTGAAGGGTTCATGTATACATTTACTCTCCAACAGAACGTACTGCAAGCTGAAGACCATTGTGAATCAGTGGGAGCAGCAACTTCAAGCATCACATCTATTTGCCTTAGCAACAGCTCTGGTGTTGTTTTGTTTGGTGTTTTTTTTTGCTAACATTTACTTTGCAGCAATTTGAATTTGTTTGTTAAACATAGTATGGGCAATTGCTAGCCTGTCTGCAGAGCTTATCAGCAAAAAACTTGAGTTAACAGGCAAATGTGGAATACGATATAATCTTCTGCACAGCACTGCGAAACCTACAGTAGCAGATAGTCTAAAATGCAAGGATGTTATAGACTGCTTTGGTGGAGAATGTAAAGCAGGTTTAAATTGATGTCTCTCTCCAGATTAGCTTTTTAGAACAGAAGGATGAGTGAGGCCTTGTTACATTATTCATGTCTTACATAAATATTTTGACATCCTGTACTTACTGATAGAATGGTATGAAGTCCTTGAAATAATAATAATAGTCTGCAAATATTCATTCAGCTGCAAAAACAAATTAACTGCAGCTTCCTCATAGTGACATACCTCGTCTGCTCCCTTTCAGCAAGTATCCAGCAGGTGAGTTTGTATGTCAAAAATTTTTGAAGGCAAGTGTCAAACTATAAACTGATAATAACCTAGCAAATGTGGGAATTTTAGTGAAAATTAGAAGTACAATATAAATTGAATAAATAGACTATATACAAAATAACTCATTAGAAATGAAACAATCACATGCAATCTTAACTGAGAGGAAAAGTTTCTGTTTCCTGGCAGGTGGTAGGTAACTGAGGAAATTTAATTAATTAGCTTTAGTAAAGAAATTAATAAGATGATTCAGATTAGAGCCTAAATTCTGCATCAGCTCTAGAGTAGTACTCACTGTCCTCTTACTGTTTGCCATCAATACATCTGCACACAGAACAGCTGCTAAATACAGTTTGTTGGAATCCAGAGCTTTGAAGGATTTCTGGTGAATCAAGGCATATTGCAGACAGATTTGTGGCATTGCAAATATCATCATGAAGCAGGAAACAATAATGTAATTAATATTTTATTAGCATTATTTCAAAAACCTTTATTCCAGTTACCGTAGATTTCATCATTGAGCCTTTTTCTTTAGCCATTCTCTCATCTCTGCTTGCTTTCCTGTTCAATGGAGGCCTCCTCCAAAAGGAAACTGAGTTCATGGTAGCATGGTGGGGTGCAAAGGAGGTTCACGTTTTAGCTGCACAGCTGAGGTTTGAGCTGTAAGGAGTGAGAGCTGAAACCAATGAACCCCAAAGCAACAAGACATGGTTTGTATATAGGCCACCACCTGCTCTCACTCAGGGGAAAGACTGGCAGCTGCTGTCTTGCTGAAGCCCACTGCAGGCTTGGAGATTTACCATGCTTCACTTCTTGCCTGAATCATCCTGTAGACAGCATTACCGTTACTTAAACAGTAGTATTTCCATCTGCACAGAAGTGGTAGGTTCCTGCACGTTATACTACTATGTGTGCAACCCATGTTAATCACCTCCTACATTTGCCCTTCTCTACAACCTGAAATTCTCAAAGACACTTCCACAGTATTACTAGAAAATATGCTGTCTGAACATGTGTAATTCTCTGATTGTAGAATGAAAATGAAATAAATGTTGTCAAAGAGGATGTTTAGGGTGGAGATTGGAGAGTTTCCACGGCAAGAGGAATGAGCAGAAAATCACTGAATATGCTCAGCAATCTTTGCTTCCTCTTTTTATTACCTTCATATCAGACAGCCAGCCACAGTTGGAAAGCAAATGTCTTGCAGCAAAATATCACTCTCCGGGAATAACAATATTTCCTGGAGTGAAGCATGGCAAATGCTAACAGTATGCAAAAATGTCACCCTACCTTTTCATAGCAAGATTAAAAAAAACAGCTGATTAAGAATAAAATAAATAAACAACAACAAACGAATACAAGAGAAAGTAGAACATGACACTGACAATCTTACAAATATTTATTACAGTTTTCATTATTTGAGACAAAGCATTTCAATGAGGAACTGTCTAATTCCTTATGCAGCAGGTGTAGTATCTTCTGTTGACACTGATCTCAGGGAAGAGCTAGATGTCTTATGCTGAAAAAAATAATGCTGTCAAAAGCCAGTTTAGGAAGAATATTGCTAACTTTCTGCCTCAGTTTACAAATATGTGGCTGTTTCTATTTTAAGGAAACAAGTAAAAATTTCCAGAATTTTTTTATGTTCTCAATAAATGAAGTTCCTTCAGGAATCCTCTTGCAGTTTTGTCCTGAGAGAACGTATGCAATGTAAGTGTGAAAGTATGAAACAGAAAATAAAGTTATGCAGTAGCAAAAACTGTTTTCCTCTCTGAATGCTACTTTTCAGGCACACCATTTCAGTGTAATAAGGCTGTGAGGGATTCATCCTATTTACACACGATTTAGACAGTATGTAAATACTACACGGGTACTGTTACATTGTAAAGGTACTAAGTTTTCTTCTAATTTCCTTTTCCCTGAAACTGATCAAAATTTTAACCCAAACCTCTTAGTAAGCTTGATACAATGTGAGTGATTTTATTTTGCATTAATCCTATGATGCTTTTTTAGATTTTCTTTTCCAGTAGGTGTCGGATCACTGCTCAAGTCAGTGTCAGCCTTGGCTCTGGCTGCTGTTAGGACTTTCTCCCATTTCATATCTTCCAAATAAGTTGTCATGCTTCTAATTAGTGTTAATATACTGTTGTGGAAATTTATTCTGCTAATTGATTCATGACAGCATTACTGCCCGGTGTGAGAGCAATCCTTGATTTCAGCTTGTTCAGTGAATTATGCATCCACCAAAAATGAAAAAGAAACTTCAGAAAATGACTTTTGAAAAGTAATGAATCATGACCAATAGCTGTTAACTGGTGACTTTTCTTCTTTATATACTTGAGAATTTGTTTTCCTTGACTTTTTAAATGTATTCTTAAAAATCTCCTTATGACTACTATCCTCTACAACAGTAAGCAGTATTCATTGGCTCATGTATCTTTTCACTGTATTTGTGCATTTGTGTGTAAACTGAGTACACTGGGTATTTGGTTCACATTTTTATACTACTTTTTTCTTGATGTACATAACTTGAGTGAGTGGATTACTGATATTGAGATAATAATGGCAGCAACCATTACAGTGCAAAAATAACTTGAACAGCTTTGATCCTTTCTAACCTATCTGTCAGATTTTAGGATTCAGAATGGAAATTAAAACTGGGTGTGGGCAAAGCATATGCTTTTATTTCAGAGCATAAAATACATATGTTAATGTCAGACTGCTTAAAAAATTACTCTTTGGGGCAATTTTGTAGAGGTCATCTTGACTTTTAGAAGATTTCTGCACTCGAGCTTTTGTGGAAAGTAATTTTTGTGCTACTCAGACTTTGTGAACTAGATATATTTTTCTACCTATAATAAAGCATAGAATTTCACATTCTGTGATTAATTTTCACAGTCTCAAAACGTAGTTTCAGCTGCATGACATGGTAGATTTTTGCTGTGAAATGCAACTTTTGGATGGGATGTTGGACTAAACGCGAACCAGCTTTATCTTATCCAAGTACCTGTCAGTTAGCTTGCCTAAAATATTATCTAGCTTCTGAGAAACACACATAAATACTATTTGAAAAATATCTTTCTTAAAGAAACAAAATCTTAATGTACACCAGGGAAAGGCCTTGTGAGTGACACTAATGCTCCAATATTCATTTCTGTTTTGAAAAACTTTTCTGTTTGCAGAGGTGGTTGCTGATATTAGTCATACCCCACTCACTGTAGCTGCTTCTGAGCCTTGCCATTATTTCAGCTGTGTTGGACACTGAAGCTGCAGTATTTGTAGATGAACTCAGTTTGCAGCGGGGTTATCTGAGATTCTCCAGAGGCTGCAAAAACACTTTCAGTTATGTGTTGTTGAAATTCCCTTTTTGACACTCTAGATATTATTAACAGATAAAAGTTAATTGAGGTTAAGATAACGTTTAATTAATTCACTATGACACTAATGGAGGTCTAACCAAAGAGAAAAAGGATTCACTGAAAAGGTCTTATTTGGACTACAAGTGAGAAGTACAGAGAATGCATTCTTACAGTTAATGCAAATTTCAGTGAGGTGAAAATTAATAAATTCTCAGGCAAAGTTTCTAAGTGGTGAGTATTAATACATACTTACAGCAATATTAAAAGGTGCAAAGGGCAGGCTTTCAATCAAAGCATATAAAACACTGCATTACTTGCCAAATTTTTATTAATGATTGGAGACATCTGTTGGTAATTCATCTGACATGTCAGTATCTCATGTCCTTACGTGGTCCTTACAGAAATATAATGTGGCTCCTCAGGCTGTTTTGGATGCAAGCCTAGTTGTGGTTCCTTTCATTTACAAAAACATACAAAATTCCATTTCCCCAAAATAAAAAAGGAATAAACTACGTGTCTGGGTTTGCTCATGTTTATAAATCCCTGGAGAGATAACAGCCTTCTTGAATATTCTGAGGTACCTTTTCCTAGTGCATCTCCAGGTTGCTTTTTTTTCTTCCTACTCTGCACTGTTTTCCTTTGCTTGTCTTAAATGCACATGTTGTGGTTCTTGTCAATCTATCAGACCCTGTAAAAATGTCTGTGCAAAATGCACTGGGCAATAGCCTTTGTTATTTTTGTTACTGCAAAATAAATTAAAGTGTAACTGTTTCTTTAGTTAGAGTGAAGAGCACAGACAGTATTAGACCCAATAACTTTGGCATAGTTTAATCCACAACAAAACAAGAAATATTTCTCATTATTAATTTATTCAGTGTTTATTATTTAAAGTATAAAAGTTCTCTTTCAGCAGATCATTTTACCTACACTCTGTTTCAGCACAACAAAAACTTGAAGAATGAATTTAATGAAAGTATGGATATGCACAAAATGTAAAATCTGCTCTTGGCTGACTTGGATGCCTTAGTGCTATGCCTGCAGCCACGTACAGGCTATTATACAGTTTACTTTAGTCTGGTTAGGTTGAAGACAGTGTTTATCCAATTTTTTTAGGATTCTTAATATGTCTAAGTAATAAGCTGTAGTTGGAAATTACCTAATAGTTTCTCTTTTTCTAATATATGCTATATTAAAATCTTGTTTTAACAGGGTAAGAAACAAGAAGTTCCTAAAGAAGAACAGGGACCAACAACAAAGAATTTAGATTTCTGGGCACAGCTTATTACTCTGATGGTCACTATTATAGATGAAGATAAAACAGCATACACACCTGTCTTGAACCAGTAAGTAACTAGTTTCCCCATAAAAAGTAGGAATCGTTGATTTATTAAGAACAGGAAAAATACACCAGAACAGTTGTATTTTAAACATTATTTGATTATGGATTTTTAATTTATTTTTTTTTAAAGCCTATAAAATTGATAGTTGGCACTCTAGTCACTGGAAAGAAGGTCTTTTGTTTTAGGAACACTGGAGACACGTGGTATGTGCACCATCCCAAAAATGTATATCCCTAAAATCAAAAAAGTATTATGCAAGAGAACTAAGCAGGTAGACAGAAAGCAAAGATCAGTGAAAAAGTGTGAGTGCATTTGTTATCAAATGTCTTGGTACGTAAGTTGTTTAAATGATGATGAGACTTCTCTTAGGCATTGTAACAGAGTTTTTTGAAGGAAGGGGAAAAAAGTACTGAACTTCAAAAAAGGGACACTCTGAATTTATGACTGGTTGGAGAGAAAGCTTAACTTAACTGACTTGCAAGTTCTAGAAACAGAGCAGTATCTTGAGCTTGCCAGAGGTGAAAGTTAGTTTCTCAGAACTCGAGATGTAATATGCAAGGAAGGAACAATCAGTAACCAAGACAAATGGAATAACTAATCACTGGCATATTTGAGAGCAAGCCAATCGATTGACATGAGAGAGGAAAGGTTTTGAAAATGAAATATATGGAGAACGTCAAAGAACATGCCTCACATATCAAGACTGAAAAAATGTAATGGTGGTAGTTGAAATGTGTCATGGCCTACAGAAGTGTTTTAGCTCTTTTAGCTCCTTAGGGATATCTCGCAGAGTCTACAGATTCTGAGCATCATCTCGTTGTGATGATTTATACTGAAAGTTAAAATTGCATCTTAGACCTGTGTCACAGCTAAGCCTTTAACAGAGGCATCTGCAGTGGCAGAAGAAATTTAATAGAATGGTCTGAAAGGGAGCAAGAATGACTCTTTCTGAAGAGCACTCTGAAAAGCACTCTGTTGCAGGTAGATGTATTTGTCTGCAGACCCAGAGAGTTCAGACTTGCTCTCCAGTATAATTACCAAAGAAACCTCCAGGTCATAGCCACAAACTGGAAAATTTTTACCTTCTCATTCCAGTAATTCCTTTAAATAAATGAAGAATTGTCTCAGCCCTGGGGAATAAGCAGCTCTGAGCAATCATTTCCTTCACTGACCTTATTAAGGAACAGCTTTCTATCCAGAAGAAGTAGCAAAATATTTTTCCTGTTTACTCCATTTACACAGTCTAGTGTGAAATTCCTGGTATCTACTTGTTTCTCATGAAGATATGTATCTCACACAGTAAGACCAGATTAGCTAGACAGATTGTATAAATGGCTAATTTATTTGTCATGAAAACCTAGCATATTCTATTTATTAAGAAGTCTCATCAAATAGCACTGTTTGGTTGATTTATGACTTGAGGATAAGAGACTGTCATGTGGTGTGGAAGTTGATTTTGACAGCGATGTTTTAGATACACTGATTTTACAGTATTCCTTGAAGAATGACAGAAATTGGGAAAATTAGGACCCACGAGACAGAAATAACTGTAGCAAGAAAAACAAAGTGACTCATTCAACACCCTCCTGGTTGTCCTTTTGCTTCCCTAAGAAATGTGGAGATCATGGCTTTTACAAAGACTAGAAATGTGATATGTAGAGTTTTGCTTGGGAAATTTCTCTGATATTTTTTGCTTAGAGATTAATTTCTGAAATTGTTCAGAAAAAAATATTTCAACATAGCAATAAAATAGAAATAGTACAAAATTCCTTATGTGCACAGGTGCTTTAGAATTTAACCTTTAATTATCAACTGCCACTGTTACAATTTACCTTCAACATAAGGATTTCTTTTACAATTCTTTTGTATGTTAAACCTTGTTAGCTTCTCCCAGATTTGCAGCACTGAAACGATGGTATTTGCATAATTCCTATGACAGCTGCATAATGCCCACCAGTATCTGATTGCTTTAAGTATGGAAACAAGTGTAAATTTTGGAAAGGAAGTTCAGAGAGAACTTGGAATTAAGCATTCGTCTTCCACAGCCATTTTTTTCTTATTACAAATTTTGAAATTCCAGCACAGTAATGTCTTAAACCTATTACAAGCTTTTAAGTGCTACAGTAGTGTAAACAATAAGCTACTCTGACAGGAGTAATCTCAGAAATATGAGTAACCAAATGAACGTTAAATGTGGCTATTCACATGTAAAGCTATCTCTGAGGATAAATTGTGGCAGGAGTGGTGCATGCCTTAGTGATATCAGCTACTGCTTCCCACAGGAAAAAAGGAGAGCACGTGTATGTACAGCTTACATGCAGAAAGTCTTGGTCAGTTTGTTAAAGTCTCAAGTTTTGTATACGCCCTTATTTCTTAAATGAATGCTCAAATGGTATTATGGAGTAGATTGTTTAAAATACATGTTAGGAAGATTGAAAACAGGTATATTTGTTTAAATTAGGACCTAGATATGACACAATTTTTAGCCATTCCATAACCTTAAGTGTTATAGATTTTATTGCTAGTTCTATCAAATTTTCCTTTGTTCCCAATCATTCTTTGACAGTGAGAACTTTACAATTCTGAAGTTTTATTTTAAAAATTACAACATATTTTCTGAATTTGATTAGTGCTTCAATAAAAATACTTTAGATCAAATTCTTTGCTAGCATCAAGTGGTGTAGCAAACTCAAGACAAAAGGCACACAGCTCTGCATGTTTCTGCATGAATTTGGTCTTTGATTTTATAAATTTATGCTGAACTGCTAGTGCATCCTCACTGCTCGACAGCAGTGTTAAGGATTGTTTTATTACTCCAAGGTTCTGTGCAGTACTTCCAGCTCTTTGCTGGGTGCCCCACTTAGGTCTGCTTCTGTGCCCAGACAATCGTACAGAACAGAGAATACAGTGACTGCGTCATAAGGGAGTTATTTAGCAGAAAATAATTTCCTTGTGGAAATATTTGCCTTTCTGTTGTGCAGCTGCAAGAATAATTTCTAGCAACAGGCTAACTGATGTAATGTGATTAATTGTAGGTTCCCTCAGGAGCTGAACATGGGAAAAGTTAGTGCTGAAATCATGTGGACTCTGTTTGCCCAGGACATGAAGTATGCTCTGGAAGGTAACTGTAAAAAAATTATGAATTATACTAGAGAGTTCACCCAATGATTTCCATTGCAAATCACACCTGTCACTGCATTTTCACAGGTGGAAAGAGTTTTCTGATATACTTGAAATTATTCACATGGTAGTAGGAATACGTTGTAAAGGAAGAGATTTACTGACACTGCATGAAGTAAACTCTGCAACCAGGAGGCAAAAGAACTGTAAACTGAAATGCAAATTCTAATTATCCAAATATCCAAAAGTCATCTTCAATGTCCAAAGAATCAAAAATATGCCATTATAGGTATTCCCAATTTTCTTACCAGCTGAAAATCACTTGCTTGGCCCTAAGAAATATTTACAGAATGAAGTTATGGAAAAAGTGCATACAGGTAGAAAAACTGTCTTCAGAATGTGAAAACAGTTTTGTTATTCCCAACAGGATCAGATGCAGTTCTCTTTCACTCTTTAGGATAGTAAACCACAGGTGAAATATATATTTTTCTCTTACAAGAGTTAAAATCCAGATAATCTGCAGACTCATTAAAGTATGATTATTGCAGAAATCCCAAGTAAAAATTACTACATGAAACATTAAAAATACTGAAGAGATGGTATTAAGGGAATAGGCTTAATAAATAATGGAAATGTTGCCAGCCGAAGTACACATAATCATTCTACCTAAAGTAATTGTTAAAGCCATCTCTTCAACACAAATTTTTCAAACTGTAATGTGTTTCTCCAGAACAACAAAAAGCGTTAAATTAATTTCACTCTTAAACAGAGCTCAGATTTAAATCTGGAATATCTGCAAGCAGATTCCAAATAAATTGGAAATGAAATGGATCAAAACTGGATTTGACCAGAAAAATAGTTTTTTGCAATATAATGCAATGATATGTGATGAAATGTATTCCGTTAGTCTTGTACTTTTTTTTTTTTTTTTTTTTTTTTTTTTTACTTGCACTCAAAAGTAGCTGATTAGAATAAGCCAGATGCTGTGACTTTTAGGAAAGTAAACTCATACATTGTCTTCAGCCAAGCCTGCTGCTGACTACAGGGCATCTCTTCCACGGTGAAATTATGAGGTCAGACTTCAAGGAAAAAGCAGAGTTTAAAGATTAATTTCTGTAGTATTTTCTCCAGAATGTGATAATGGGATACTCTGATGATGATACAAACTTTCATCATGATGAGCAGAGAAAAAACAAGTGACTAAAGCATTTATTAATGGAAGAATTAATTTGTTCATCTACTGTGGTATTTCTTAGTTATTTGAATTCTGGAATTTGCACACTAATCAGAAAAAAAAAAAACCAGCACATTAAAAATGGGAAGGAAGGAATTACAGGAGCAGTGATTATAGTATGTATAATGTCAGAAGAAGATATAAAAAAAAAAAATCTAGAATGTGGGTAAGAGAAGATTTGAAAACTATTATTAGAAGCCAATGTTCTATAGGCATTTTAGAGAATCAAAAGGACTAGACTGAGAAAGCTACTGTCAGGCAGGAGATAAGCCTTTAAGAGTGATCAATGAAGCTGAAAGCCACCAGAAACTGAGAAGCAGGAAGACCAAATGAAAGCTGTGATTTTGGGTTAGAACACGTTCCTGGAAACATGAGTGGTAATAGCCTTCTATCTCAACAAGCTGCAAATCAGGAATAGGTATCAACAGAAGAGTGTACAGCAACTTAATTTTCTGATCATAACATCACAAATATTCATAAGAATTTCTAATAGCCATTATATATTGTCAGACTCCCATAATTTTGAATGTATAGTTTATACTTGGTGCACAGATAGCCATAAGCACCTCCCGTTCTTATAGAGTTTTAGTCATTCAACTACAAACATTCCCTACAACAGAAAGTCTATTCACCCGAGATCACTCTACTTGCCAGGCAGAGTGTATCTGATCCCACAAAAGCAGCTCTAGATCAAGTAAGGGTTTGTATTCCGGTTGTGGAGAACAGGACAAGAAGTTCTTGAGGAATACAGGAAGTACGGAAGGTTTGAGTGGGTCAGGACTTGAAAACAAATATTAATGTGTCTAAACATGATTAATATATTATGTATGTCCTAACTGTTCAGAAAGAGGTACAGAGGATTAATTAGGAGGCATGTGACTTTTAAAGTCTATTCCAAAGCAGACCCTGTGTTTGGCCTTGTCTCTGTGCTGCTATGGATACTCTCTGAAAGGAGCAAATGCCATTTTTCTAATGAAACATCTCAAATCATTCCCACAATCAACAGTGAAATAATTTCTGTATATAAAGAATAAGTAAAGGAAACTGACTTTAATTACAAATTAATTAATTAATTACAAATAAATGTATATAATTTCCATCCTGCAGCAGAATCTTGATAAATATAGTCACAGAATATAGATCAACATGCTCCTCTATCCAAATTTACTGTTCTTTAAATCAGTATTTCCCCAAATCTTCTATAAACTGAATTCGATTCTGCAATTGTTAATGGCAGGAAGACCTTTCAGTGTGAATTCTGCAAAATTATAAGTAAACCATTAAATATGGTCAACCTCGATCCATACAGTTTTTTAATGGTATTTATCATTAAAATGTATCCTATTCAGCTATGCAAGTCTAGCCTTCCAAATTATTAACACAGGCTGCCATCTGCTCATATGTAGAGTCCAGGGTTGTTGCAAACTCAGCTGGATCCAATTTAATATTAATCTTCTCAAGCATGATCTTTATTGTAAAGTTGATTCCTTCCTGTGTCTGATCAAGAAGCTATGACATACTCCAGCATCATTTGAAAAAGGATCACTGATGTGGTAAAAAAAAAAAAAAAACAAAACACATAAGATCCTGTATCTGTTCTTTTCCTCACTTCATTAGTTCTTACCCACTAACTCCCATAAACGTAAATTCAGGGAATCAGTGTGTCCTATCTCTGTTCTCTAACAGAAGATGAATACTGAAACATCTAGCATCTGTTTTCACTTTTTCCTGAGAGCAGAGAGAATGGCTGTCCAGGGCCTGTCCTCTGACTGCACAGCTGAATGCTTCATCTGTCCACTCAGGGATGCAGGGAGCTGCACCTGCTGGTGTTGCTCGTCAGTAGTGCTGTCTGACCCCATGGCAATGAGAACCAGTAGGTGCTAGGAGGCAGGAAGCAGTCACTACACCTCTCCATCTTGTCCTTCCCTCAGTTCTTGCCCAGGAACAATCCAGCCCTTTGTGATGGGAAGGAAGAAGGAAGGGTCCTTGAAGGCTGCTGCTGTGTAACTGAGAAGACAGAACAGCAGCCTCCACAGCAGTGGCCTTTTGCTCAGTCACTGTGACTGCATGATGGTACAAATGCTAAGGTAGCATATCGGTGTGACAGGACAGATTCTTGCTGCCAGTTCAGTCAGCTCTCTTTATGGGTGAGGGGAAAAGGGCATCCCAAAGGACAGATCCAGACTCCACGGCTGCTGAGACCAGGGCTGCACTGTTCCAGGTTGACATGACTTGCAAACAAGAGACTGCAATAATATCTAGCATTGAGCTAATTGTTTTATTCTAGATTTTCTTCCATTTCAGATTAATAACAATGTTTAGTCTTTGGCTAGTATTAAAAGTTCTATACAAACTTGAACAGATTCATCCCACTCCAGTTCTTATTTTTTTTCTAATCTGAAGCTATTGGGATTATTTTCACATACTGATGCTGCATGGAGAAGGTATCAGATATTTCTCTTTGAGAACTCACTTTGTTAGGTTTGGCTTTTTTTCTTCTTTGTGAGTTATCTTTGAGAGGTAGGAGTGATTTGCAAGATTGATTATATGTTGTTGTTTGGCATTTAGTTTATACAAGCCCATCTGAGTTCACAAGATGTTTAAATTTGTTCTGTCTGGTCATTGAAATATTCTTTATTTACGGTATGAACAAAAGAGAACACAGAGAATTCCAGCAGCAGTGCAAGTGATTTGTTACTGACTTCATATGTTAACAAATCTTTTTTTTTCTAAGCAGGAAGGCATAAAGGTTGGAAGATGATAAGAGACTAACCGCTGAAATGTGACATACAATTTGAAAAGTATCTTTTTTAACCTATGTCCTCAGAAATGTCTTTCCCTCATAGTTTGCATCTCTGAATTTTGAATAGATCAGATCAAATGTCCGAAGCTATCCAGACTGTCAGAAATAGAGCACTCTAATTGCTGTTATTATGATTATCTAATTCTGATAGTGGCCAGAAGTCAAGATCAGGATCAGGCCAGAAATTGGAGCCTGTGTAGATACAGCAGGAGATCACCTCAGTTCTGCAGAGATGATATTCTGAGTTGTCAGACCTTAAAAATATGAAGCAGAGAGAGAGTATTTCACCATTTTATGCACTTCATATAGGTTTCATATAGGATATTTCAGAAGTAATGCCTCCTATACATTTCCATGGAAACTACATTAGATACAAAAAGCAAAATAACACCATCTGATAGAGCAAATTCTCAGCTACAACACGCTCTTTTTTAACACAGTCACCACCATCTCCACACAGAGAAACTCAATTCTACTCCTTTTTTGCATCCACACTTCCACTTCAGACACCATTCTGTCAGACTGCCCCTCTGCTGCCATCTGTCACACGGCAACAAAATGTAATGGAATATTGGTGCAAAGGTTTACCCTCTGCTGCTCTATCACCATCTATCTCTGACATTATAGACCAATATCTAAAAAAAAAAAAAAAAAGGAGGCATTACTTTTGGAGTGGCCTTGCAGAATGCTGTTGTCCTCAGTGCACAAGTAAATATCTTTTTGTTTCTCTGACAGATTCCTTGTTCATTAGAGAAACTGATAAATGATGTGAAAGAGGCAGTTAGAGAGTCGATCCCAAGCACGGTGCCAGCATAGACAAAAATAATAACGCTGCCCACAGAAAGGTCACACCATTTCATGGCAGATTTCAAATTAGTTTTCACATCAGCTTAATTTACAAATTTCCCCTTAAGACAGGATATACCCTTGTCTTAGATGAAGACTACATAGCAGATTTGGGGTGAGGAGGGTAGTGAGGGCAGGTTATTGGAAGAAGAAGAAAGGCGGCACCCTCCAGAACGCTGCATGTCATCAGGGTATCCATCGAACTATTGAACTTCTTGATTTCAGTAAATCCTGTTCTGTATTCAGGTACTTCAGCAAATGCGTCTTCTATCCTCATTTCTCCTAAGACCTTAGGAATGAAGAGTCCAATGCAGCCTCATGGGGAAATCAGAGAGAAAGGGCAAAGAGGAGCAGATTACTACTGGGGTTAATTAACAATTTTCCTTTGGTAGATAATCAGTTAAATTGAATATGTCATGATCAGAAGATCAAGGAAGTTAGAGATGCTATTTGGTCAGCATAATTGGCAATGATGACAATAACAGCAGCTACATTCTGTGCGTACTGGAGGAGTGCCTGAGCTTTTTGAGTACAGCAATCCAGTTGATTATTGATCTCAAACGACACAAAGATCCCAATTCTTGTCTAAAAAGCACTGTAGCCATACTAAATGGCACTACTTTGTTGAAGTTAATTAGACACACTAATTAAGACAGATAAAGTGAACAGAACTGTTCCCAGGGGCTAATTTAATACTTCTTCATGGCATCATATTGTGCTGTATCATTGTGTGATCTTACTTGCCATTATATCTCAGAGATTGCTAGTATGGCCCTATCTTACTACTTGGAGATATATCTACTGTATCTCTGGGTCATTCCCTGAGCCATTTTCTTCAATTTTGCAAACTGAACCATAATTAGAAGTTCTACTGGGTGCTTGTACACAGTGCAAGCCTACAATAACCTTAATAAGTTAAAGCTACTTTATTTCTCATTTCAGTGCATTCATTACACCAGATCTTACTGGAGAAAATGCAGTGAATGTCTGACATCATTATTTTATCTTAAAGTTGTCAGTCAATAACAGAAAATGTGTATTATACCATGCAATTCATAATCAAAGCCCTGGCCTTATTTAATCTTCTTTTATCAACTTTATTCTGCCTTTTTTAAACACAGATACAGATACAGTAAATTTGCCCTGATGGGCAAGCCCATCAGCTCTGAACTGAACATTTGATGCTTGTCCCAGCAGCCTTCAGGAGAGTAAGATGAATCCATTAAAATTGTTAGTTTCCATGTTAACTTGTTTTAAAGCTCCATGTGCAATTTCTGAACATCTCTGTTTCTCCCTTCTGCTACAGAGGCAGATCTGGATACAGTGCTATTAATAATTAAAGTCTTGCATTTATCTTTCTGCCTGATTCCTCCAGTTCTGAAGTTTTTTCCACTAATTGCTTATAAAACACTACCATGAGTGTTTCATATTCAACTTGCACTCTTGTGGTAAATCAAAGAGGAGTGCATCAAGTCCAGGTGTTTCCTTCATGGAAGGAGGTATTTAAAATTGCTGTTGGAAATGTTAAGCTGAAATGATATACAACACAATTAAAACTACCTTTATTGCCTTTATTCTCTATTTCCTCCCAAACTCAAGCATTATAGTATCACATTTAATGAGGTAATGGTTTCCAAAATGTGAATATATGCTCTACTTGTTTCACAAGTATTGGCATGTATTAGAGATCTATGAAAGCCTAATAACTGTAAAGGGAATTCCTATACCAGCATTAATTTTTATTTATTTATTTAATTATTAATTTATTTAAATATTAATTTATTTTATTTATTTTATTTATAAAATTATTTAGCTTCTTGGAAAAAAGTGCTTATTTCCTTCTGTAGTCAATATTAGCTGTGTATACCCAACGGCAGAATTTTGTGTTTGAGTGCTTGTTCTTTGGATTTTATTGATCAGTTTGGCTTTATAGTGCAGATTTTAATCTGATGTGATACTGAAGGGCAGACGCTATACTGAGGTTGATTATTTGCTATACTGGTATTTTTATTTTATTTTTCTATTTTAGTTGCAAGCAGTGCAGAGGAAGCTTGTGCTTCGTCTGTTTTGTATCTTTGAATTGTTCTGTTATGACTCACGTATCCACTTCTGGTACTTTTTGAGAAGTATTTGATGTTGAATAAGTAATTAACTGATGCGACTAATAAGCTAAATTTTCAGTAAGGAGTAACAAAGGAGTTCAGTAACATTGGGAAGATATCAAAGTTCACTTGTCAAAAGTAATTTGAAATGTTTCAAGTATCAGTGTAACACAGCAGGGATCAAATGACAAACACAATGTTTTATAGTTCAAAATAAACTGGTTTTTGCAGCAGATTCACACATCCCCACATGGTATCACATGTTATGTCCCTTAGATATTATGCAACATTATTGTTTTATGCCCTTGAAGTCCCCATAAGCAGTTTATCTCTCCAGGAAAATAATGCACATCTCTGTCTTTTTGGATGCTAGGCAGCTGGCCCTAAAGTCACTCCTACCTCTTGTGAAACCTGAAGCAAAGTAGAGTTCTCTGACAAACATTCTCCTTTTGAAAGCTCCTCCTCTACCATAAAGGGCAATGTCAAATCAAATATAAAGCACTCTGTGTTGTCAAGGATTGACTATTTCACTTCTGCTGCTGCTAAGGAAAAAAAAAAAAAAATTGTAAATCTTTTTTTCCTCTCCTACTTTCTGTTCAGTGAGGAAATACGACTCTGTGGTTAAGAAATCTATGAACAAAATCTATGCTGCTGTTTCATATTTTATGTACATTCCCTTAGTAAAATGTCTGGTTCCCCATCTGTAAATTGTGAATAGCACTATTTAATCATCTTATAGAAATGTTGAAAGTGGAATCCTTTACATCTGTGAAGTGTTCAAAGATACTTTGTTGAAAATGTCCAAGCAAGTACAGTGGTGAGACTGAATACCTAGAAGCCTCATGTGAAAGGATATATTTTTAAAAGGAGTACTAGAAAATGTTCTTTTTCTTAGCTGCAAATCAGTTGTAGTAAACGAAAAGAAAAAAAAAAAAAGGCAGAACAAGTTTTTCAGGGTTAGTTTTCAGTTTATTTCATTTACCCTGACACAAAGAGCCCTTTCAGAAAGGTCAGTAGTATTTCACATTATCAAAATAAATGTAAATTACACATAATTATCAATTAGTTGGCTTTCTTTGTATTTCAGATAATAACCGCTGACTTCCATTGCCTTTAGCAAAGTATAAAAATACTGGGGTGAGATGTGAAGTAGTACATAAATACGTCCTTCTAAATCAGTGATGAACTTTGCATTTTTCTTCATTTGTGGCCTGATCCAATATATTGCATTCAATCATATTATTTCACTTCACTTCAGTGTTACAGGGATTAAGAGTAGACACTGAAAATACACTGCCTGAGCTGATTCACATTTGCAATGACTTGTGCAAATTTTTTTAGAAAGTATCCATAGGTTCTAATCTCAATTAGAACACCAACAGTGATGTTCTTGTGTTTTCTCACCTACATTCATGGTGGATAGTGCCATCTTGATCTTCTCATAGGTTAATATTAGGAACTGAGGATGTATTTTTCAGCTACATGTAGCTGCAAGTTACAGCTGAGAGATTTGTGAAAGATTCTTTCCCTTACAAAAAAGGAAAAAAAATTAAAAAAAAAAAAAAAAAAAAAAGAAACTGCTCATGAAATACTTTCATGTTCGTTTCTAATATGTTGGATCTTAACTTCAAAAACAAACTTTAAAGGGATGGAATTGTATAAATGGTGCCCTCCTGCAAACATATGCCCATTGTTTGGCAGCAGCTCATTTCTAGAAGTGACCTGCTCTTTGGTTTGTATTTCCTAAGGATATTCAGAAACTGCAGTTGCTCCTGCCTGTAAATAATCAAACCGATTGTCCTTCAAAATGCAAGTACTGTATCACTACTTCGCTAAGGCAGAATAATGTCATTTACTGTTAAAATGTTATTAAATGCTTTTATTTCCACTCCTTTTATTACAGAACATGAAAATCAACGGTTATGCAAGAGCACAGATTATATGAATTTGCACTTCAAAGTGAAATGGTTTTATAACGAATATGTGCGAGAGCTCCATGCTTTCAAGGATGCAGTGCCTGAATATTCTCTGTAAGTAGTGTGTAGGGAAGGCTTCCATGAGTTTGGGCTTGGTATAAGGTTTATTTCCTTCAAAAAATGTATGCTTAAGTTTATGCAAGTTATCAATATATACAGCACTAATGTTAAATACATATTTTATACTTCATCCTCTTAAATTCTACAATTTGTAAAGTAATTACTAAAACTGTTATTAGTTGTTTCATATAACAGTATATCTGCCTGCTGTAGCAGCTGTCATTTTCACAGATTACAGAATATTTTGATCAGAAAATAGGTGAAAAAATAGGAAATGTTGGAAGAACAGCAATGTTGATCATTGGTGAACATATTATTTCATACATTTTTCTTATTTCTGGATCAAGGCACAATGCCAATGAGACACATTACTGAAATGAATCTTAGTGCATTGGGTTAATGTTCTTTTGATGTTTTAAATTTCAGTTTTTCTTATGCAGTCAATACATTCAATTCTATCCTTTTGTATGAGAAATCTTTATTCACATCTTTAATCTACAAGTTCTGCAGATTTTCTAAACTGGTTTGGTGGATGTCATTGCTTCAAAAAAAAATCTAAATAAACGGAAGAGGGATTAAACATCTGATATTTTATTAAAGAAAAGCAAGCAAATATTAAAAAGGAACCAATAATGGAAAATAATATAAATAAACACATAAAATAAATATGAATAAGATCCTCTGCAAAACATGAGTGTATTTCTCTGATGGCACTGCAATCTCTACATCACGGGGAAGACCAGATTGAATAGCACAGTTAAGCTGAATTCTGTTTTGTTAGCCACAGTATCTTACAGCAACTAGAATAGACATGAAGACACAGTGACAAATCTTTAAGGAATATGCTTTAGAAAACTTTTTAATTTTCAGATGGTTTGAACCATTTGTCATTCAGTGGCTGGATGAAAATGAGGATGTCTCAATGGAGTTTCTTCATGGAGCGCTGGAAAGAGACAAAAAAGATGGGGTAAGTGCATATTTTTTAAAACAAAAAGTACTAAGGCAAGGCAGTTAATTAGTGTTGTAAAACAAGAAGTACACTTGATCCTGCAGTATCCTCATTAAGACCTCCCAAGATGCACAGTAAATAACAGTATAAAAAAATAACCCAGTGCACAAATTCCTGCTCTAATTTCATCTGTCTAAGCTCCCCACTGACTTCCATCTCGAGTTTTGTTAAACTCTGATGTGGTACTGATATCACGAAAGAGAATTTTTCTTTTATTCCTATGGGGACTCAAAGTCATATCAAGGTGAAAAGTCTCTGTATTAGCAGTAAGATTTTAATACTTTTTCTGTCACTAGAAAGAATGTTAAAAGTAGGAAAATGAATTTATACAGTTTGGACAAGTATTAACTATTTGAATGTTTTCTTTCTCTAGTTTCAGCAAACATCAGACCATGCCCTTTTTTCGTGTTCAGTGGTTGATGTGTTCACACAGCTCAATCAAAGCTTTGAGATTATCAGGAAACTGGAGTGTCCTAATCCAGAAGCACTGTCTCATTTAATGAGAAGATTTGCAAAGGTAGATTAAAATTAATGCATCTCAACTAAATTTCAGAGAGTGACATTGTGTTGCCATTGTACTTAGATGCTAATTCCAGTGTTGTTCAGAAGCAATCTCTCTGCTATTGAAAACTGCATTCCATTAAGAATAGCGTAGAGACTTTACTGCGTGGATTTGAAAGTATGTTCACAGGATAGTTTACATGAAAGTAAAATAAGATACACAAAATGTGTAAGCACCTGTAAAACCTACAGTTAAAAAACCTTTGCTCCTTTTTTTTTGTTTTACACGATGAAATTTATTAGTTTCTTCTCTTCTCCTAGACTATCAACAAAGTGCTGCTTCAGTATGCTGCAATTATTTCAAGTTACTTCAGTTCGTACTGTGACAAAGAAAATGTGGTGAGTACAAAGCTATGTTTCATTTCTACCTACATGTCTTACACAGTGGTATACTCCAAATATGAGAGTGATCAATATGCCATCCCACATTTTATCTCCAGTTTTCCAGCAAAAAAAAAAATATATATATATTTTCTTTATCTTAGCTTTCATTCTGCATTGGCTTGCTTTTCTTTACGAATGATATTCCTGGAAGTTTCCTATGCAAAGAATATGTGCTGACTTTTCTGCTACTGCCAACCTCCGTGCAGCAGTGAGAAAGACATGTGCTGTTCTGTTGCCTCACTGCCTGCAAGGGCTGGTGAACCAGTAAGAGCCGTAACTATTCTATAAATTTAATGTAAAATGAACTAAAACTTGAAGCTGCATTTTCTACTTCTTCCATTTTAATACTAAAAGTAAATCAAATTTACCATTTTCTGAAAGAAATGAGCTTTAAGGCATAGTGTTCTGTCACTGAGTCCCACTGTCTGTGTAGACTTTTGGCCTGTATAACAGGATTTTTTTAATAGTAGCTGATTTCTGAAACCAATCTAGGATGCCAAACTTTTCTGTGGATTTAGATGGAAGAAATATAATTATGTTATGGTAATATTTTTTTTAAAAAAAGCTTAAAGCATTATAAAAAATGCCTTTAGGGGAGATAACTTTTAATAGAATCTGTTTTTTTAAACACATGCTTCTAGTTTAATAAAGGATTGTTTGATCTGGTGAGTTCAGTTATATTAAAAGTCCATCTTCTCCTTTTGGTTTGACAGAAGAGATTTGAACAAATATTTCTCATAATTATAATCAGATTCAAGTCAGTATTTTTACTGTTTTTACTATGCCCTATTACATGTACGTGTCAACTGTTTAGATGAAAATATACCAGAGGTGTTTTTCATAAAGAAGTTTATAATGTAAAAACATCCCCTCATCTTCCACCTCTTGTCAGAGTTTACAAACAAACCTGATTTTTATGCACTGTAGTCACTATTCTCTTTTGCATGTTGTTGCACCTGATTCCTACAATTCATTGCAAAGGGTATTCTGAAGGACATAACATATTGAAGTAAAAAATCAGTTTTTGAGCTCTAGTTCTGTTATTTACTAACAGTAATAGATATTTTGCATTGGTCTGAGGTACGTTTAGGCTCTGAGAGAGCCATCTTTTTCAGCCTGAAAGAAAATGTTTAAAATGCCACATTAACAAAGTATCTATCTCATAGCTTCTCTATATTGGCAGACATTTCCATTTGCTTTGAACAAAAGAACCCTAACATTTTGTTCAACTGTTCTTTCTCTCATCAGAAATCATAATCAATGGTGTATACTGCATATAGTCCAGAATAATGACTATGGTATAGAGGAAGAGTACGATAGAAACTAAGGAGAGACAGACACAATTTTAGTCATTTTAAATGATCAGAAGGTAGATAAGAAACTAGAAGTGGGGTTTGTGGATTTCTGAAGAGACTGGAAAGAGGCAGTATTTCAACCATGACATTCCACCCACTGTTTTTTGGTGGAGGGCAAATAGCATGTTTTACTGAGAAACAGTAATGTAAGTTAAAGAAGTTAGATCAGATTTCTCTTTTTACTTCAATTGGGAAAAGCTTGCGACCCTGACTTCCTCTGAGCATAATTGCAGAAGACAGTTAAAGCTAAATTTTGTACCTGATTTTTTCAGTAAGAAATACAATCCTACCACATTTCAGTGCTGTGCTGCAACATGCTACTAGCTAGAAAGGTATGGCTGATTATCAGTTGCTCAAATTGTTACTTTACCTTCTTGTTTGGAAAAGTGTGCATCTATTTCATTAAAATATATTACTTCAGTGTCTCGGTTATCCCAGTTAAGCGCTAGAACACACTGTCCTTGGCCAAGAGAATTACTTTAACAGGTTCTGTCTTGTTGCTCCTCCCACACAATTCCAAACTTGCTTATAATGTCATCCGAATAACTAAAAATCTATCGAGAGGTCATTTCTTCCATGTTTTTGTAATAAGATGCTTAATCTCATCCATGCTTTACTGTTTACCTTCTATTTATCAAGCAATTGCCATCTTTTACATTGTGATTTTGTTATGCCTTAATTAGCATAAGCAGCAATATATTTAGACTAAAGTGTTTACAAAATTATATTGCCTATTCACTCAATTTTGGACCAAGAGAAGTAGTACTCTTCTGGAATAATATTCTGTTCTTGAAAGTGTTGCCTGTTGATTTATTCATATACTTGTGCATCAGCCTTTTTCTGAGTTACAGTGCTGTCACAGCTTTCTGCAAAGACTGCATCTAGAAAGTAATCTAGTACTCCCTCTCTTCTCATCTATTTTCACTCCCAAAGTACTTTGGCCATTATCGCATCTGTTCTCAAATAGAAAACAATGCAGTTCTTGGTTAATTGTACTTAATTGAATGCAGTTGATGAAATCTGAAAACTGTCCAACTGCTTGGGAGAAGAGATTCAGTCTCCTGTGGGGCAATGTTTTCTTAAAGGTACAATGGGCAGTCACTGTCAGAGTGGGTGTACTGACTGGGCAAGTGTGAAATAAAGCAAAAGCTGCAGATGTCAAGAAACACAGATCCTTCTCTAAAAGCCCAGCTGCATGAAAATAACACACCTATTTCTCCTTTTTTTTTTTTTTTTTTTTTTTTTTTTAGCCCTGTATCTTGATGAACAACATTCAACAGTTACGAGTGCAGCTTGAGAAAATGTTTGAGTCCATGGGAGGGAAGGAGGTGAGTGGTAACTTTTCCTGGTTCATTCGATGTTCCTTAGAGATCATTAGCACCATGTTTTCAATCCAGCAACAGCCTTCGCTTCTGCTTGCAAAGAAAATCAAAATTTAGAAAGCAGTATAAGCAATACCCGTTTAATGTTCTGACAATGCCAGAAAGACCTAAAGTTATTTCACAGAAACATGCTAATGATCTGTAAAGTTCTACCAGCAGTGGGTGTTCTGTGTTGCAGTGTGTAGTGCCAGCTTTACTTTAATGTTTTTATTGGATCATAATTTGCCTCTTTATGTATCAGTCTGTTTTGCCCGTATCTGAATATTGTGCAGAATATGTGCCTTGTGCTTTGTCTGTAATGTGTCATGTCTTTGTCTAATGCCTTTAACTTGCAATCCACTGAGCAGAAGAAAGAAGGAGAGAGATTCTCTTATGAGGTTTGTGATAGTAAGCATCTTTTATTATTCCTGACCATATTTTCTAAAACTAAGAACAGTCACATTTCCTACTAATCTTCATCGATGCATTTGTGTAATTCCCTATCAACTAAAATCAAAAAGAGCTATGCTTGGGCATTCGAGACTCTACACTGAAATGTTTTGCTAGGAAGATAGTGTAAAGACTTTCAGAATTTCTAAAAAGCTATAAAACATTCTTCTAAGTGCTCTTCTAACTATCTCTGAGGGCTTACTTGTATCCAAGATTAGACACTTATTTCAGCAAGAGCAACAGCTATTCAGTAGTCCAGAATATGCTTAGCTTTATCTCCTTTCATATTTAAGAAGACTTTAAAAGTATCTCAAGTCTACTCAACAGTAAAGCAACATAAACGTGTGTTTCAATATTTCACTAATCTTAGCCTTTAGTTCTCATGTCAAATGATCGTACGGATGAGTAAAAAATTAGTTCTGCACCTGTTAGGAATTATTTTTAGCTAATTAGAATAAACACTGATATATTCCTTTTCAAAGTAATGCCATTTTGGTGATGACAAAATTGACTTTGAAAGCCTATCTGTTGGTTTCATTCATTTTAGTTGAATAGCACAAAAACCAAGGTAACAATTGCTTCCCTGGCCCTCTGCTAGTCTGCTATGTAAACACTTCAAAAGATGCCATATGTGTTTATTTTAATAAGACCATATTTACTTGACTAATGTGTCGGAAAGCATTCTGAAATTATGAGGATCGCAGACTGATTTTTGCAATTCATCTTCCACAGATAAGTACATGAGTATGCAGTTGGTAGTCACAAATGTGTTACTGTTTTTAACTACTTGTTTTGAAAGCTTATGAAGAAATTGACATCTTTTCAAGGCATTGAAACGTGTATTGTTAAAAAGTACTATTTGGATAATGAATGTACTAAGTATAGCAGAGTACAGAGACATGAATTGTAGCAATTGGGTTTGTTTGTTTGTTTTTTAATTTAAAAAGTACCAAAAACAACAACAGCAACAACAACAAAAACTTGAAAGCAAGTTATGTGCAACAATATAATATCCAAGTCTTTGATTTGATGACAGTGGTCCAGACCCACAAAGGATTCAGGCCAAACAGTTCTGAAGCATCCAAATTAGATTCAGTGTACCTAGGACAATCAACTGGGTGGTCATGGTAGAGAAAGGATGAGGATGAGGTCTGTTACAGACAAAAAGAACCACTGAAGTGCCAGATTTGATAAATACCCGTCACTTCCCTGTTTGTAACTATTTTATGTAACATTTTTTTTCTGAATTGAAGTAACAAGTTAGTCTCATTAGGAAAGCATAAACAAGCTATTCAATCTGTGAAATTACAGATAAATGCAGTAAAATGGAATTCAAATTAGAGAGGTTCCACTTAGCACATGCAAAAGTAACTTGCACATCTGTATTTTCCTTTGGAAGCTGTAAAAATAAAAGAAAGAAAGAAAAAAAAATTGCAGTTAGCAATATTTTCTGTGCATTAAATTACAGCATAGAATAGCTCAATCTAACACTTTAGATAGAAAGCAGTCCACTTCATCAGAACTCATTTACAGTATTTTAAAAAGATTTTTAAACAGCATTTGGAAGCAATGGTATAAAAACAATTTCTTAATGTTTTTAGCTTTTCACTGAAAGTATTCTACACTTTTGGGTGGTGCATTTCAGTAGTGGTGACAGGGCCAGTGGATCAGTTCCACTGGCGCAGATTGTTATGAGAGTGGTGTGCTGGCCCTTGTTCATAGCTGGTAAGCATGTAGCTGATGGTGGTGACTGTGTTAAAAAATAATATTCTGTGGCCGAGAACTTGTTCTATCACACAGTGCTGTTGTGCTCTTTGTATCTGTTTTAGTTTTCATGGAAATAAACAGGAGACATTACTGTCGGAGCAGCCTCACATTTTAAGGCTAGACTGCACATTCATGTCACAAATTGTAAATACAACCCAAGAAAATAAGATAAATGGTCTTTCTGCTCTTTCAATTCTTAGATTAGTTATGGCACATTATTTACAAACCTTTTTCCCTCAACAATTATCTATTCAGTTAGTTTTTATTTTCCTGAAAAAAATATATTCAGGTTGTTGGCTGTTATTTGATTGGCTTTTATTATTTATCAGATACCATGAGAATACATAAGGCTTGAAGAATAACAGTCCCAAATACTGCAGATGCTTCATCTACATCCCCATATAAAGTAATCTCAGACCATGATCACCATATTATGTACTCCCTTTCATCATTTTTTCATTCTAGTTGATTGCAAAGTAGGGTAACATTAGGGCTAGATTAGACTTAACATTCATCATCTGACTGCGGCTGAGATTTCTGCAGCTGAATATATTTCTCTCAGTTTTCTTAGATTGCTACTAATAAAAACTAGGAATGAGGAATTCAATTTCTCACAGACTTCCCTTTCCATAATAACTGCACTGTCAGATGTGGAGTAATCTAGCAGCAGATCAGCACATGAAACAGATGGTAGTTTTCATCGTTACTTTCTAGTGAGATAGCAATGGCAGGCCACAAAGCTCAGAACTTCTCCTGTTTACTGGAAAGCCTTGGATAAATGTCTCTGCCTCATAGTAGCTTTACATAGTGATAGCTATGTGTTTCTATCTCAAGTAATAAGTGTTGTGATGTCAGCCTATGTAAGTTTTGCAGCATGCCAACTTCATTAAGCTAAACTGCACATCTCTGTGCATTTCCCACACGATGCTTTCCTGTGAACAAGCAAATCTGGTTTAAAAATTAAAAATAAAAAAAAAAGCAGGAACTGCATGCATAATTGCTAAAATACTATCTTCTTCAAAAGCAAAAGCACACACCAAAAATGTCCCTATTGAGATGTTTGTGATTTTCTGCTGTCAGCATTGTGTCATTTTTGAAGTGCAGATAGGCTCTGATCAGCAGATTTATAGATTATTTTAGAGGGAAACAGTAACACTTTCTGTGTGTGGGCAACAATCCATAGTAATTAGTGTGCAATGTGCAGTAGCACCAAAAGTTGCTGCATCTTATTTCCATTGTGTAAGGCCATTCCAAACCATCTTCACCAGTAAGGTATTCCTCAAATATTTTAAGTATAGAAGTATCACAATTGATCCCATGTCAGCTCTACCATATCAGAGAAAATGTGGCTTAAAGGTGAAGTATATTTGCATTATACTAGTCAAGGACTCTCTGATTCGCCCTTGGAATGCACTGGCATTTACCAGGACACCTGGTAAAGAAAAGTGCACATTTTACTTTTGATGAAGCACTCAAGCTATCACATTGTCCTGTAGTTAAACAAAATTAATAACAGCACTTAGAAATATTGCTGAAATATTCTCAGTCATCACAACACCACCAGGTATTCATCACCCAGACAGTCAGCCTGCATACCTCTTTATTCCACTCCTCCCTGTGATGCTGTATTACTAAGCATGAGCATGTGCATACCCAAGGCTGGATGTCCTGCCAACTGCCTCTAGCTGTGCTCACGAATGTGTTTGTGCAATTTTTGAGCACAGTACTCACTTCAGGCACTTGCATGCACTTCCTACAATGTGTTTTGTTCACAATCCGATATCAGTAAATGACAAAAAGTTCAGTAAGTCCAATTTCAGGTGAATTTAACAAATGTACTACTGGGGTTTCACAACAACCTCTGATAGGATGTTCCTACATTTGTAATCCTACTAGGAAGACTCTCTAGCTTGTGCGTAACATAAGAAATTTTGAGACTTCTGCCTGCACAGCATTCTGTGTTTTCTCCAAAGTGTACCATCTTCAGTGTGAATGCTTTTGTGTTCTGTTGTTTGTTAAACATGCTAACGTTCTAGTGGAGTTCCTCAGTTTGTATTCCAAATACATCTTACCAAAGGGGTGGCACAATTCCATAGAGAATTGCTCTTCTAGGAAAAACCGGTGCCTTCGTTAGTGAACTCTAACTTTGCTAATACAGATATTTACGTAAAATTCGTTTTTTAATCTTTGCTTTTCATATGATGGAGAGCAATCACTTTAAGTGTCTGAACTGTCAGAGCTTGTCTACCAGGGAAATTACTAAGATGTGAAGTGGAGAAGCAACAGAACATCTCAAAATGCAAAATAAATAAAAACTAAATTGCTGAGTATTCACAGGGTTAAAATAGCAGCTTCTCAGATTAGAAAAGTACTGCACATCACTGGGTATTTACTAAAGTATGTATGCTAATTACACTGTTCATCTATTTCAGATTTTTGTTGAACTGTAATTGAAAAGTCAGATTTTTCTAAGCTTTTAAACCACAAGTAATCTTTAAGGAGAGAAGGAATACCCTGATACTAGAACACAGTCGATCTCTGGGGGTGTTTCAGGGTTTGTGCTTTCTTTATTTTGCCTTAGAATTTCCGTGTAGTCTTATGTAAGCCATCCAATGTGCTGTGGCACAGCTTCCCCTGTGGCTGAAGTATGATTAAAAATGCTGACCTATTAAACCACAGCACTCTGAAGCATCAGATAAAGAGCAAGCACTAAACACTCATACAGTTGAAAGATATGAAAAAGCAAATACAAACATGTTTATGTATTCCAAAGGCAAAATTTTCTTTGAATTTGCCTGAAAATGTCTATCTGACATTACTGCAGAAACGAGCCTAGAATTTGAGGATTATAACTGAAAATTACCCCCCCTCTAATGTTGTTATATAGGTAGCTCAAAGATGAGGAACGTCACCTATTAAATTATATTCAATTGTTGATACTGATGACCACCAATCATACCCTACAATGAATTGTAATTATTTTCCTAAACACTCAAGTAGGAAAACAAAAGTCATTGTGATTTGGGAAAGAACGCATAGCAAAAAAAACCAAGCTGCTGATCAATATCAAGAGTACCTTTTTGATTAAATATACATGCATGGATCCTCACCCTTGTAAATGTAAAGTTACATTTCTTCCCTGCATTTTCTCTTTTCCTATGTTCAGAAAACCTGTATCGAAGATACAGGAGCTACTCTCCCTGTACATCAGAATGTGTTGCGCTGAGCTTGAATTACCTATGTCTTAATGGCTTTTAGATACAGAAACACTGAAATACAGTGGATCCCTTTCCTTCATACCGTGTCAACAGAAGCAGCATGGATAGTCTTCAAGCCATCTTTTCCAGTGCAAGCTGTCCACTTTCATGCTGCATTAATGGGAAAATGGAAACATCTTCCAAGGGAATCACAAAAGTAATTAATAAAAATGCCATAGGTAAAATATATACACAAATTAAAAATAATAATAATAACATAAGAACTGATTCCTCATGCATCTTTGTTTCGATGTGCTTTGTAAATACTACTGGCCTGATACGGTAATTCTATTCTAACACAACCTGCACTATCTCACAGAAAGTCATTGCACAGTGGCACTGTTTGATTTCCAACATTATGATCTTTTCACTACTGCAACCAAATGTTTTACTCTAATTGGCAATTGGATTTTTATATTCATTAAATAATCCTGTGTTGTAACAGGTGTTTCCATATTTGGTTTTCCATAGTGCAGTATATCATTGCATATAATTCCAAGTGTGCTAATTTAACAGAAAACCCAAGACATATTTTATTAAAAAAAAATATATAGCATTACTTCTCTCTTTGCAGTTGGATCAAGAAGCTAGTGCTGTTCTAAAAGAACTTCAAGCAAAACTTAGCAACGTATTGGATGAACTCAGTGTAACGTATGCCACAAGGTAATCACTTACTTTACTTCAAATCTTAGAGACATATTTCTGTTCATAAGCCTGCCTCATTGCCTGTCTTGACGGCTGTTTGTACTTCCTGAGATACAGTTCATTCCTATCCTGATCAAGTAGTGTGCATTTGTGTGCGTGTGTGAGACACTGACACATGCAGCGGTAACCTCTCTGCAAGGAAAAGTGAAAACGGTCTGTGGGTATAAATGTGTTACAGAAGTGAGGGTCTGAAATTTGGTTCTGCATTTTAGAAAACAGAAAGTGCTGGTCTGTGCTTGCGTGATGCTATGTTAAACTTTTCTCTCTGGCCATGTTCATGTTACCCCAAAACTGAAAACTTTTTCTACATGGTCTGTGAAAACCAGAGATATCTGCCTGTGCTGAGCCTGCTTCAAATGGTCAGTGTAATTGGACAGACCCATGGCTCTGCAAGAACTAATTCTCAAAATCTTTGATTACTCAGTGTGAACTCTTGAATGTGTGGTCCTGCGTCAGTAGTGCGCCTCTGCTATGAGAAACTGCAAGTTATTTTTGCTTCAAATTAGAAAAGAATTTAACAGAGAGTGATTACTGCTGTAATCTAAAAAAAAAATGTCTGTTTCTATTGGAGGGACTGGTCCCAAGTATTTACATGAGCAGCTTCAATAGCAGGTTTATAGTTCATCATTGCCATTTATCTTTTCCTGTTTAAATGCTCAGTATATTTATGGCCTCTGTTTTGCAGTTCTGTTCACAAACTAATTCTAAAACAAATTACTACATGTGCAAAGGCCTTATTCAGCCTCTGAACTGCTGATTCTGAGTAACTGTTGTTCTGCAGTGTTTAAATGTATTGACTGAAGCCTGCATCACATCAGTGATACTAGAATATAACCCAGATTTGTCTACTACATTAATTAGGAAACTGAATGATTTGCACATAAGCTGAAATGACCCAAACTTGAGGAGCAACAACTTGTTCACACACACCTTCAAGTAGAAAAGATTATTTCAAAAGGTGTTTGTATCAACTTCTAAATGTTGTTGGTTTTTTTTTTTTTTTTTGTTAAAAGATGATTTTAAACAGTTTAAATGTTTCAGCTGTGCCAACTTGCTGCAAAGAAGTAAAGTTTCTGGTAGTACCGACTGTGTGAAACCTAGGAAAATGTCCAAGTGAGCCAAGTAGGGCAAAATCAACAGAAGTTTTCTACTTGTCCTCAAGAAAAATATCAAAGCTTGTTTCATATTAGCCATTAAAAAAAAAAATAAAAAAAAAAAAAAAGAATTCTGGTCTCCTTTTCCTACCATGCTTTCACACACACACACAAAAAAAACCTGGAGTTGTTGCCAGCTTGTAGTCTACCGTATCCTAAATTGCAGATTCTAATACATCTATTGCTTCCAGAAAATAACTACTTAACATCACCACATGAAAAGCGCAATGACAGAACTGAAACAAGAGAAATAAATCAAAACAATAGTTGCATTAATTACATAATGCACAGGAGGTGGAGTTTTCAGACTGTAGCACCTGAAGTATGTTGTGTTTGGGAAAATATTCATTTTCACTGTAGAAAGAAGATTCTTGTTGAAGAACCTGATGCAAAAAGGTAACTCAAAGAACAGTAGGAGTTGGAAGGAATCTTTGGAGATCACCCAGTCCAACCTCCCTGCTAACGTAGGTTCCTTAGAGTAGTTTACTGTCTTGTCTTCTCTCCCAGAATTCTTCCATTCTCTTTTTTTTTTATTGCCTTTCTCCTATAGTTTCCAATCTATTATAGAAGACTGCATAAGACAAATGAGCTCTGAACTCAGTCAAATGAGAGGAAATGGGACTGCAGCAGCCAATAAGAACAGCGCAGCCATTGATGCAGAGATTGTACTTCGGCCTCTCATGGATTTCCTGGACAAAACGTAAGTGTGACACATTAATGTGTGTGTGGCATGTTAGAAATATCACACTAGTCGAGGATATATACTTGACCATACCCTGAAGCATGAATAATACTAGAAACTGTTTGCAGTATTTTTAATATTTGTAGTTCACATGTGGATAGGATGCTATACTTATCGTGTTTATTTACACTAAGAAACTTTCCCATAAATAATATATATATGCCTATTTCTAGTCGTGTTCTGAGGCAGTGTAACAGAGCTAGTGTCTGCTCTGTGCTCCATAAGCAGTTGTATAAAGAAAATTGTGCTGCAAATAGTATATTCTCTATCTTGAAATGTCTTAGCATGTTGACTAGGCTGGCACCCAGGGTCTCCTGCTTATTTGTAAGTACTTCCACAATGTTAAAAGCTTAGCCATTATTGAAAGATTTACAGAATAGCTTGATTTTTATACTTTTATTTTTCACTTATTAAAGAACTAGATTTTCAAATAGTGCCACAAATTCACACTGACCCTGAGAGTAAGCATGTCTCTTTTCCTCACCATCCAGTAGTGACAGGATCAGCTGTTCAGAAAGGCACGTGCCTGAGCTGTCTGTAAGCACCCTGCTGTCCTTGGTCATAACAGACACAAACTGGAGCATAGAAAGTTCCATATGAACAAGAGGAAAAACTTCTTTACTGAGAGGTTTACAGAGCATTGGAAGAGGCTGCTCAGAGAGGTGATGGATTCTCCTTCTCTGGAGACATTTAAAACCTACCTGGATGCTTTCGTGTGTAACCTGCCCTAGGGAACCTGCTTTAGCAGAGGGCTTGGACTGGTGGATCTTCACAAGTCCCTTCCAACCCCTAAAATTCCGTGATTCTACATATTACTAGCATTTGTGAAACAGCAGTGGCCTAGAGACCAAGCAACATGACACTGATCCTGAGCTTCATATCCTGAGTTGCATAAGTACACGTGAACCTTTAAGCATAGCAGTTAGTTAGTTACCCTTTTAACACTCAGGTTCTTTATGTATATTTCTCCAAGGCAGAAATTTTCAAAGTGAAGGTGGAAAAAGGTGTGCTTAGGAGTGAGTATCATTCTTGCTTAAAGTAAAGTAGAACAAGAAGCATAACCAGGAGGAACTGGTTGGATAGAATTGGTGTTAAAGTTGGAGCTGTGCTGAGAAGATTTGAGGAAGGTTCCGAGCAAAGAACGGGCGCAAGGAAGCCAGTGGCTTCCAGAAGTCATTATGTGAGATAAAAAGCCCTTGTTTGTAGCATGCCTGCTAAGTCTATCCTGTTAAGTCCTTGTCTGGAGAGACTGAGGCAGCAGAACAGGTTCAGTATTCCTGCCAGCCTCTGGGGTCTGCTTCTTCTCAGGCTCTGCACTCTCACATCCCTGAACATTTTTTTTGCTCTGACCAGCTCTGCATGATCTCTGCCCTGTTAAAAGAACATATGTACAGCAGCAAGGAGTGTTTTTTTGTTTTCTGCGCTGGAAGGTAGTTTGTTTCCATTATTTGTAGAGCTCTATGCTCAAGACAGCGACTGGGATTCCAAAATACTTCTCTGGGTTACTAGTAAGAGCTGAATCAAACACTGATTTAAGAATACATTTAGAACTGGCTTTTCTCTCTCTGTTAAGTAGAGAGAGGTTAAGGTTACCACTTAACAGTTACTAAAAATGGGACAGATGGGGTTGCTGTCTTGTAGTCATGACTGGAAATCACTGCTCCCAATTGTAATATGCATAGCCAAAATATCAAGTGGACCACAAAGGGTGGGGGAGGGAATTAAAAGAGATATAGATTTGTATTTCAGGGTTTCTATCTTCTAGGCTTCATTTTTGAGGGCTTTACAAGTTATGTGAGTTTTATGTGAATTTCATTGCCAAAAGGCAATGGGCAAGGACTTATTTAAAGTGTTTATGATAAGAGTTGACTATTGCTGTAAAAAAAATTGCTGTTTAAAAAAAATTATTGCTGTTGAGGACAGCACACAATTTCCTGACTTGGCAAAAAAAAATTGTAGCTTATAAATTTATATGTTAGCCTTTTACTTTTGGCAGTCTACCCAGCTCTACAAGCTAATTTAGTCGAGGGTTATGTGCTAGTAGAGGGCTATATATACAATAAGATTATAAACATTTATTAACATGATTTAGTTTTTAGTAATTTCGTAATTCTTTTAATTACATACTTGCTAGTGATTTGATGATTTGATATATCTAATGACTTTACAGTAATTCTTTTTAATGTGAATAGATCAGAAATTGTTCTGTGAAAATTCACCCATGTTTGCAATGTATAGTTTTCAAATGTTTTCTTACGCCTATGAACTGCTGCACTTTATTCGTGAAAATACACACGATGGTATCATCATATATGATAGCTTCAGACCATATTCTTAAAGAGACAAATGTACTCAAAGATGCAAAGCCTCTAAAAACTTAGCTTGACCATCTAAGTAATAGACAGTATGATTGCACAGGTATGCTGAGATGTAGAAATTAATGCTGCCAAGTGGTAGCCCTGGATTTGTATCAGAACCCAACATCTTGTCCTATGTCAAATTGTATACACAGAACAACCTTTCTTTTGTACTTTAGGGCTCAAAACACAAAGCTATGGACTTAAGAGGTGTTAAATCATTTCAAATCTCACACGTCATTGGACATGTGCATTTTCAGTCAATACATACTGGTAATATATTAAGCAATAAAAAGGGTAGTCTGGATTTACACGAATCCAGAAAACCTTCTATTAACCAAAAGTATTTATTTATAAAAGTATGAAATAACTAAACTATTGAGAAACAATTCTTGGTACAGAAATACTTAACCACAACGGCCATTAATCTGAAGATATAGTGCCACAGCACCTCTGAAGTCTTAATGCTGGTTTTGGAGACCTGTTCATGTTTTCTTTTCTTCCAGTTTAAGTCTCTCTGCAAAAATCTGTGAGAAGACAGTCCTGAAAAGGGTTCTAAAAGAGCTATGGAAGATAGTCTTGAACAGAATAGAAAAACAAATTGTACTTCCACCGCTGACAGACCAAACTGTAAGTGTATACAGTATATAAAGGGTTCCAATAAATCAGTATGAAATCTAATTGCTGAAGGGTGAGTGGGGAATTTAACATGGTATGGGAAGATTGTGCTAAGGTAGAAGTTAAATATAAGCTTTTAGTAATTTTAGAGTAAAGCTGATTCCACCAGCCCAGCCAGGCCTCTGTTTATTAACAAATTCAGCAGTTATTACATGTGCACAATCAGAAACAGGCTGTCTTTCACTGGCTACGTCAATTTTTTATTTCAGATATTTTGAATTCACTTTTCTAAAATTTCAGTGCAAAACTTTTTTACTTCTGTATAAGTAGTGCTTAAATGTGGAAACATTTTCAAACAGGAGTTTTGCTATTGTTTGTTTGCTTTATGCAACACCAGTTGTTACATAATGAATCACAGAACAGTATGGTTCAGCGTTGAGGAGTTTTTTTGCTGCTCTTCTTAATCGGTTGCCAAGAATGCAGAATTACCAATCTAAGGCTGAGTAAGCCCACTGGGGTAACAGGATGTATCAGTTAGTTAGGATTATAAAACAACATTTTTGGACAGATATCCCTTGAACAGCTTGAAAATTGACCTCTATTTAAAAATTAATTATTTGTCCACTAACTACAGCAAAAAGAACCTCTCACTGCCACCTGAACTCACATTTCTGTTTATCTTTTGCTATTTGTGAGCACTGCTGTTGTCTTTACTGATGTTAAGAATCACACCAAGCAGTAACTTGTGATGCTAGTTACATCCCATTTCAGAACAGCTTGTTTAGCAAACTGATACTTTATTAAGCTGTGGGTGGACATCTGGAACACAGAACAGAGGAGGAGTAGTGCAGAAGCAGACTGGCAAAGGCAGAGACTGTTCCATTTGTTTTGCTACTTCTAGATACAAGTGAGTACACAGTTAAAATCAGTGAAAGGTAGGATACTGTAAAAGAGATTTTCCTTTTTGCAGACTTGAGCATTACTCTCTCTCTGAAGGTGAAAGGCATTCAGAAACTAGAGTTTATTTTTTAATTCTCTCATTTACCTTACTATTCTCCCTACTAATAAATAATGAAGAATTGAGGTGTAGCTCTATAGCTGTAATCCTATATTGCATATGTACAGTGAAACAAGATCTGGAAACAGAAACCTTTAGGAACAGAAAATGAAAAATTGCTTTATATTACACCATGTAATTTGTACTGGAAACCAGACATCCAGAGCTATGTCCTGTTCAGCTGCCAAGTAACCACAATATTTATTATGTTTCCTGGAGTACCTGTGATAAAATTGTGATCATAAAATTGTAGTAGGACACTGTTTATTTCATGCAAAGAGTTAGTGACTAACAAGAGTTAGTTTGGTATCACGCCAGCATTTGGCTTTGTAATAATACAGGTTTAAATTCACAACAGTACAGTACCCTTAAAAAAGTAGCTTTGGCATGATGCTAGATCATTATCTTATGTGTTTCACAATAAGGATTTCACTTTAATTCTGAGTTAAGCTTTTGCAGGTTCTTCAGTTTGTTTCCTTCCATTGCGATTATCTACATTAGCATAGCACTTACTTATGGACATATTGACACTGACACACTGCATAAAATAATCCCAGCTTTAGTTTCAAAATATTAGACAAAACTAGATAGCAGACAGAAGCAGAAGAAATTGCTATCAGAAAGTCACTATTTGTATCAAGTATCGTGCTGAAGAGATTCAGCTACTTCTTATCAAAATTATAAATATGTCTTCTGTGTAATTTAAGTTTTCATTTAGCTTTGCAAAACAGTGATTTTGGCTAACATCCTAGCAGAAAACAAGATCTGTGGACATACAAAGCAACTAAACTGCACTGATTCTGGTTCCTGAACTTTCAATGTGATTGCAGGGGCCCCAGATGATATTCAGTGCAGCCAAAGATCTTGGACAACTCTCAAAACTCAAGGTAATGTAGCCAAATGAAGCAGTGAATGGCTTGCTCTAACAGAAAACCAGATGAAATATTGGTGACTGTGAGGCCAAAATTCTTACTCTTATTTACTGTAGTAAACTTGAATGTTGCAGTAGCTGTTCATAGACTACTAATGATTTTACAGTCTTATCCAAATAGATTAAGAATAAATGATGATATGCTTATGTGATAAAGTGATGATCACTAACTGGGTCAAGATGATACAACTCCCATGCTGCACGACTTGGCCTTGTATGCATTAAATATCACAGAATAACAAATTGAGATTTCTATGTTCCCTGCTGGAACAGTTCCCTTCTAGAACTTCTGGAAGCAGTTTTAAGAAAAGATATGAGTACTTGTATATTTGTTCTGCATATTACTGAAAATAGGCCTTGAAAAAGGACCTACTTATGCCTCTGCAATAAACTCATTGGCACCACATCACTGAAGTCCATATTGTCATGTCACAGAGACCTTAGATGTGTGATACTAATGTCAGTTGTTTACTAATCAGTTTTCCCAACTTCACTTCAGATAAAGTTCACAGGCATGTAGTTTCTTTATGACTATTTAACCGGTTTTGTAGTAAGAACCCTTTTGAATATGGGGCATTAACCAACATTAGTTAACATGTCAAGTTTCTTAATACGATGAATTGTTTCAGTAACATCAAATATAATTTTTTGAACTTGAAACCTATTCACCTGTCTCACAGAACACAAAAATATTCCAGTAATTAAAGAAAGTGATACAGGTATTGAGTATTGAGAATTGGATCTTTTTCCCTACAGTCTAAGTTTTCAAGGAACTGCACAATTGTTTTAGGTTATAATTTGTTCTAAAATAATCCTGAAGTTGAATTAATCCCTGTTAAACATGGAAGTTCTGCTTTTCCAAAGTTAGACAGGCCACAATGCTGTCTCTCTTTCATAATGAGCTACGTTCTTAACTCCTTTTGCAGGACCATGTGATTCGAGATGATGCCAAAAGCCTGACACTGAGGCAGTGCGCAATAATGGAAGTAGCACTAGCTACTATAAAGGTACAGCTTTACATGTTTTTCCATTCAGTGTTGGAATGAACAAGTATGTAATTACATAACAGTAGATTCCAATGTAAAATGGTCCCCTAGAACCGTGAAGATTACTGTAATATAGCAAGAGCCATTTGATCCTAAGCTCTTCATAGTGACTTGAAAGCAAATGTCAAGTAGTCTGATTGCGGATAAAGCTACAAAAATTATTCAACCCAAAATTAATTCACTGAGCAACTTACAAATATAATCTATTATATTTTAACTGTATTGCTGTTTAGGAGAGAGTAAAATAAAATGATAATCTTTTACCTTAAGTATAACATATTATCATTTTGTAAAAAAAAAAAAAAAAAAATCTTAGCAAATAGGTCACACAAAAATGAAACTCTTTCTGGCCTCGATTATCTCTTCTATCTTATTATCTGAACTTAGAGATGATTTTCATTCATTATATCATTCTAGTCTAGTTTCCATTTTGCAGGTTTTTTTTTTTTTTTTTTTTTTTTTTTTTTTTTTGCAAGAACTGTGTGTAGGAAATTTACAAAGTAAAAATACCATTCAATGTGACTTAACATTTGTCAAGTTTTGACTGAGACTGCAGCATTGATTTCCATATTGGTGACATTGTACTTGTGTTTGCACACTTCACTTGTCAGTGTGACTGACTTTTAAGAACATATTCCTTACTTGTGATGTAAACTGTGCCTTAGTTTTAGATATTTTTTTAGATAGAAAAAAGTTAAAAACTAATTCCATACTCTACAACCTAAAAGAACCTTACACATGTAATTTTTCCCAGAAATCTTAAATTTTTACTTTCGGAAAGAAAAACAATTGTAGAAATGATAATAGTTCATTGCAACAATCACAAATCTAACTGGCTCTGCCAATGTTATTTTTAAAGGCAAGTTGAAATTTTACTTTTTTTTTTTTTTTTTTTAATACTTTTTAGCAATACTTCCATGCTGGAGGAAGTGGGCTGAAAAAGAACTTCCTGGAAAAGAGCCCAGACCTACACTCTCTGAAATATGCTCTTAGTCTTTACACGCAAACTACTGATGCCTTGATAAAGAAATTCATAGACACGCAGAAGTCTCAAAGTAAGTAATCTTTAAGAAAAATGCAGATCTATCAAACTTTAGCAACCAGTCATTTAGAACATTTCATCACAGTCTCCGAACACCAGTATTTTAGAATTTATTGCCACAAATCTGCCCATGTGATGTTATCCTACATCAATCACTGATTTCAAACAGTGGAGGTTTGATTACCATCTGTAGCTATCATCACATGATCAATTAAGCAAAGACTGTCACTTGTGACTGGATCCCATAGCTCTACATGACCACTGCATATCAAGGTTATTTACAGAAGCACTCTATAATGCAAGCAGGGTTACAAAGGACATAGAGTGAATGTTATAATTCCATAAACAGAACAAATTCAAAGAGTATATTAGTATCTTGCAGAACTGATTGCTATTAATTACTTACCTCAGGTAATTGCAAAAAAGCATGGCATATCCCTTAAGGTTTCCTTTTTGAATTAAGAACAAGGGACTGTAAGTAAGTAATGAGGCCTTACTGTAGTACAATGATTCTGTATTACAGAACCCTCACTTCTCCCTCTAGAAGGCCATCTATGGCTTCCAAAAGAATAGAAGGTTTCAGGAGGCTAACAGTACAGCATTATCCTGCCTAATTGTGTGCATGCACATTTCAGAATATAGACTTAAAACCATTCTGCTGAGAACATCACATCATTTTCCATGCCTGCTTATCAAAAGTCAGTTCTGGCCCCCTCCTAAAAGCCAGCAAATGTGAAAGGATGTTGTATCAAGTTAACTGTGAAATCTGATTGTCATCAGCGTAGAAGCTCCTGTTTTCTGCTCTGGAAATTTGGTGTAGTGCATCCTAAAAACCTGAAACATACACATACCATTCATTAATGGTGTATTTGCAGAAGAGGACTTAAATTTCAATAAGAGGAGAAGTGTTTAGGTTGTTCTTTTAGGCAAAGATACTTTCTGTCAAAAAGAAGCAATTATTTACCTTTTTCGGTATTGGTATAGGTTAGTGTTTTCATACCTCTACAGTACATACAGGAACTGGTTTTATATGGAAAACATGGATATCATATCACATGGATAATATGGATAACATATTCCAAACCAAACAGTTGTTATTTCATTTTAGGAAGTGTAAAGTTTTGCAATTTTTAAATGCAATGGACATCTTTTAAAACAGACTGCCATTTAGCAACTTCGACAAATAATGCAGTTTGATCATACAGACATATCTACCCTGCTCCTGCTCATTAGAACTGTAGAAGTTTTAATTGCATAGCTAAGCTAGAAATTGATTGCTTTCACCTCCGACACACGTTATGTCACATTATAAAAAGCAAGAAACACTTACTTTGCAGCTGGCCTCAAAGATTAATTATAAAGAATGAGTTTCTGGACAACTCCCATATTAGACTGAGGATCTTTGTTAATAATTCATATAAAGTTGTACAGCTATTTTCTCAGTTATAAGGAGTAGACATTTTTCCCCCTTTCAGAAATGATTAACAATATGGATTTAGGCTGAACATTATTAATCACTGATATGTTTTGCTTTTTCTCTTGTATTTTCATTGTAACAAAAGGAAATTATCCAGGTTGTAGCCATAAGCTACATAAGCTAAGATATCCTTTATGATCTCTGAATGGCAAACATAAATTTTCTGATTTTCATCCCGGTTTCTCTCTCAGGTCTGTGTTCATTTCTGTACAGGTCTATATTTGCACACCAGTGTTATTAAAGATATAGCCACTGGGAATGAAAGCTAAGGAAAAGCAACTCAAAGCTTTTCATCATCTTTTAACATTTCATTAAAAGAACTAACAAATGTATCTATAACAACTTCCAGTCTCACAACTGTAGCTGTACCATTACCATGCAGTTACAATGAATGAGCCTTTGTGCAAATTAGAAACTGAAGTTGTACATAAAATTAAAATGCTAGAGAGAAGAAGTTCAGCTGGTTCATCAAAATTTTCATGCAGAAGTTCCATGGTAACAGTGCAAGAGTGGACTTGCAATTTACCTCTAATAACTCATGCACATACCTGAGGTGAAAGACATATTCTACCATCTATTCATTTGCATACTATCAATCTACCTATTAAATATATTAACACATTGCAATATGTGATGCAAGGGATACATTTTAATCTAATCAATGAAGCTAAAATCTAGTTATCTACTAACATTCACGTATTCACTGATATAGCCAGTGATTCTTTCCTGAAGCATTGCTTGCAGTCAGATCCTGCTATATGCCACCCAGAATTAGATGGCTAGAGAAAATTGATGATAAGAACTCTGCTGTCATATCAATATACAAGAGTCAACTATTTTTCTAGTCCCTGCTGAACCAGCCTTTACAAGCTCCAGCACCATCGCCAAAATGTTAAGTGTTGCCTTCTCTCTTTACATACAGCTGTGTTTCAATTTAACTTAAATATGACCTCTGTTCAAGGAAACACACTCACTGGTCATCTACCAACTACAAAATAAAAATACATAAGTAGCTCCAGAAATAGCAAGTGTTACACTATGACAACTCATCCTGGAGAGACATCCATTACAATGAAAATAACACCTCTACCCACAATAGTTATACTAGAAATGCACAACTGTCACGTGAGAATAGCTGTTTGAGAAGTGTTTCTTCTTTAAAAATCCAAGACTGCTTTTAGATCTGATTTCAATACAGTAATAAAGCATTTTCAAAATAACATCCAGCCACTCACTAATTTATGTACACTGATCACACTCGCTGTGCCCTCTCAGTATTTACTGTACACTATCACTAAACTATAAGTGAATAAAAATCAGGCTTACCTTTTAACCACAGGTAATTTTTTCTCCACTTGCCATGATGAAGTTGCATGATTCTCAGGAAAAAAAAGGAAAAAAAAAAAAGCATTAAATCAGTACAAGAAGCAGAAATTAGACTTTTAATTAGACTTATGTTAAATTTGTATGCTCTGGCACCTGATATTATCTTCTGGTATATGCAGGGTTATTAAATTCAATAGGAACATTCAAATACACCAACCAATAAGCATGCTTTTGCACCAATTCTGAACAAGAATCTATAGTTTTGATTCCAACTCTTTGTGTCTACACATTCCTAAAGAGCTTCCTGGAAACAAGGTTCCTATGGGCAATACTAACAAAAACATTCCTAATTTGCAGAATAACCACTCAGTGATATTTGTAGTTATTCACGTGTTTTCCATGTACTTCACTAAGTACTTAAAAGCTAAACTCTTTCCTTATTGCTGTCTCCAAATATGCCACAAGACTAGATTGTTACTAATCCATGCTTTAAAAGCAAACTATCAAGAAAGTGAGACAAATAAATTAACTCCCACAATCTTAATCTGATGGATTTTCCTTTTCAAAGTGCTTCTATAGCCCCAAGAGCATACTCAAAACAATGAGACAATTCTGAGCACAAAGCAGCAGCAGCTTTTTGAATAGCTAATGATATCTCAGTGTGTGTGTGTGTATATATATATATATATATATATATATATATATATTCACTATTTTATGGGATTATTGAGATAAATATCATAAATTCAGTCCTCACTCAATGTTGTGAAAACAAGTCTATAACTACACCATGAAAATGGAAAATGAAAATGTTTTCTGAAGCAACTTTATTTGTTAGAAGTACAAATACCAAGATCAGCATACTGGCATATCTTAAATTCTGTCACATGCTACCTTATGAAACATCTGTCTTTCTGCATGGCACAGGAGGAGAGAGAGATTTCTCTAACTACATCTATGCTGCTATCTCACACCTGCCACATGCTTTCACATGTTTGGAAATTAAATACTACTGAGATTCAGATTATTATGAATTTTAGCATTGGTATTAATAAGATAAGGAGGGAGATAATTACTTACATTTGCCCCATAGTATAAACAATTTTTTTTTTTTTTTTTAAGGAATTCTATTTCCAGAAAAATGAACAAAACCTGCCAGCATCTAAACTACTTCAATCTCAACTCCCAAACACAAGACTAATAGAGCAGTATTCTCTTTTGCAAATAAATTATTGGTTGGTAGAAACACTTCTACAGTTTAACATGCAACAAAATAGAAACTGCTAAAGAAATTGTTACACTTTTCTGAAACTCAGGTGCAATATCAGGTAACTGCAGCACGAGACACCCTGTTGTTGTAAGCACGTTCTCCTGATACTAGGAGTTAGCACTGCCAAAAGCCATTTTCTGAAGCAGGTAGCATTCAGGCTCTCTGTTAAAAAGATAAAAGAACGTCTATACAGAACTAACAGACTTTGAAGACCTGATATTAGTTTAGTGAAGAAATGTGCCTTTCAAGTCCTGAGTGATAGTATCTTACACACCATATGATCATTGATACCTCCACTACGAGCATATGAACATAGCCAAGTGTGCATCTTCAGGGTGTAGTCTTGTACTGATGCTGAGGTTCAGAGCTCTGATTCTGCTTCCATTGGACTTTGATCTCCTGGGGATTATCATCTTTGGATTGGACACCTTAATATATTTCCCCCCTCTCACCCTTCCTGATTCTTATAAACTCAGCTATAGGGTAACATTTCTTTATCAATTCAGACTAAAACTCAGATATATGTATTTTACTTTTTTTTAATCACCTTTTGCCACCAAACATAATCAAATGTGCATAATAGACCTGTGCCAAGCATTAATCAGTTCTAGAACTGCAGTACACTGTCCAGCCTGAACTGCAAAACCCTTTTCAGATGCGAGACTTGGAGTTCAGTGCTGTATGACTAAAACCCACCATAGTGGCTGATAGCTATGTGGGGGTCAGTAAGTCAGCACAGAATAGCATGAAGAAAAGCCCTGAGGTTTCCATGAAATAAAAAGACATATATATATATACACACACACACACACACACACACACACACACACACGAGATAGCTTAACATTACTATACATTAGCTATCTTAATTTTATAAACTACATAACAAGACCTCACCTCAAATATTCTGGTGTCCTGAATTTGATCCTGTTTCTTACCAGTAATTTCTCCGAAGTTACTTTGGAGTTACTTTGCCAGTGTTGTAGGTGCCAGCATCTACAACAGGTACATATCAGAAATACCCATTGTACTATAATTTTTATACATATACAGCAGGTTCACTTTATAAGCCCCAAAAGGGAATGCTAGCATTATTGCAAAGGTTCCGTAAAGATGAAAGAACTGCAATATGATTTTTAGCTTGACTTTAAAGAGTTTGTACTGCTTAAGGAGAAAAATCAATACTCATTTAGTAACACAGAGCTCATACTACATTCCCCACTTGAGTGTTTAAATGGCTGCAGAAAAGGTATTCTTTCACATCAGTTGATTTGTATTGAATTTCTTTGTTCTCATGATAAACAACTGAAAGCTGAAAGAGGAAGAAGCATCCGAAGATGTGAAATGATTATGTGTAGAAAGGAAAATATTTATCTAATTAGAATGAACAACTATAACTCCTCTTGCAAAGCCACCAACACTGGGAAGGAAATTACTTGCTCAAAAATAAAGAGAAATTATTTCCAATTACCAAGCAACTGTGCTCCTCTGCAGAACCTGTTATCTTTAAACATATGGAATCAAGTTCAAATACTAATTCAACAATTAACACAGACAGTAGTAAACTTAATACAAACTGAAATAGCTTAGACAAGCAGTTAAGCATCATCACAAACTACAGTAAAGAAAAAAATAACTTAGCAGTTCTTATATGAGGAAAAAGAGGTTTGCCTGCCCCTTTCCATTTCAAAACTGCTGCATTATCAATTTTTGAAAATTGTTCTGGTATTTCATTATGAACTTTAATTCCTGTACAATTCCAGTTCTGCCATAACCTGCAATGGAATGCAATGCAATGGAATGCAATGGAATGCAATGGAATGCAATCCTTGCTTCATCCATTGTATTTTCAAATCGAGGCTTCAATCACATGCTAAACAAATTACATAAAAGAAAAAAAAAAAGTGCTTGAAAAGAGAACTTGAATCAAGATCAAAAAGATTAATTATTGCTTACTAAAAGGACTTAATATCACAAACTGTTTTGCTGCAACATCTGTTACAAACACTTATTACAGTTGGAAAGCTGCAGAATTTCAGACTAAGATCACAAAGAATAGATAGTAAATTACAACAGAAAAAAATAAGCACAATATTGAGGCTTATAGAATTACAACTAACAGAAGTACTGCAGTGTATCTTTATAGCAAAATAAATGCATTCAGAAACAAGAAAATTAATACTTTAAAAGTTCAAATAATGGAGCTGCTGGTAAAATGTAACTACTTCTACAAAGCATTTACCTGACAGCCTGTTGTGACAGAAAAATTCTTCAGGTGTTCTTTAAGTGAAATAAGTGCACCTTTCTAAATACGTAATTTATACATTACAATATTTCTTAAGTCTTCAAGAAAATGAAAAAAAGGATTCAAAAGGTATCAATGTTTTGTTAAGAATGTGTGACAAAGTCATCAGTTATACGTCATCATCTTAAAAAAGGATGTTTTAGAGTCATCAGTGGTCTGTAGAATACAAATGAAGACCTATAAAGAGGCTACACGCCTCTGTGCAGCACTGCTTGAGACACACAGATACATCTGGATGTTGCTAAATGAACTTCCCAGACAAAAGCTGGTTCATCCATGTTTTCTCATTGATCAAACTCACAGAGGGCTAAATAAAACACAGGGACATAACAGGGTTACATGATTTCCAGCCCTTCTCATCATGCATTCAGAAGGATGGCCTATATTAGGCAGAGATGAAGCAGCTGGTTCCAGCCTGGTGCTCAAACGACTACCTTACGCTTAAACCTATAATGGCATGCTTTGTATTATTTTCCTCAGAATTCTTCACCATGTGACATTACAAAATATCAAACAGGTAAGAACGTATTTAATAGCATGGCTTCAAACAGTTGGGACATGTACAAACACTGCAGAATCTTCTGTCAACCTTAATACCTTCACACAAAATAATCCTTAGGATAAATTATTTATGTCTTCTAGTCAAATACGACCTCCTAAATCCTTTCAATCCTTTCGTGGAAGCCTGGTTAAAGAATGGCTGCTTAAAGTCAGTCATCACATAAATAAGAATTCTCCCCATAAGTCATCAATTAGCAATAGTTTGTAAAAACAGCTTAAATTCAACCAAAGCATGTTTTCTAGTTAGCTGGTTATCATTACCAATTCATATGCGATGAAGAATGCAGCCCTGGACAGGGCTATAACAGTAAAATGTACATGTCCTTAAGTTACCTGAAAAGCCTTTCCCAGACTGTGCAACAACAGCTAAAAGCTTTCTGCCCTTCCTGCAACCATCAGCCCAGTAGCTACTCAGACCTCATAAAGTAGCGTTTGCTGCTCACAGCCAAGTGCTGTATGTGGTTTCATAGTCACAAACAGCACTGCTTCTTCAATCTCGCATTCAGTAGCATAGATGAAATCTTTCTCCTCTTTCATTTGTGCACTGAGAGCACAAGTATAACCGTTCTCTCACCAGTCCCATGCTTTCTTGCATTAGGAGTAAGCCATCTTCCTCCACAGTACACTAGGAGAAAAAACATGCTCACTGATTGCCCTCTTCCTCTCTATACATACAGAAAAAAATAATCTTTCAGCTTCCTACATCCAGAGAATTCATCTTTAATTTATTCTTTGCATTACATAAAAAATTTTGAAACAGGCACTCCAGATTTTCTTCCAAATTATTCAGCCTTCGAATTCCTTGAAAAATAAAACAATAGAATGACTATCCAAGCTGAATACATCATCTAAGAAATTAGGAGAACAACCTTAGGAAAATATAATGGCTGCTCCAGAAGTAATGTATCATTGCGTTCTTTGCATCTGTTGTAGTTCACATGGAAACAATCAGGAGGCATTATTTTTAGAGATCTACATGTACATAGTTTTTGGCATTAATCAGAAGAAGCCCAGTGTACGTCTAAATTAATTAATGTGTTGGTTTCACAGCTTATATAATTTCTGTAGCATCATGCTCTGAGGAACCCTGAAGATATGTCCAACTTTTTCCTTACACCTTATACAGTAAACGAGGTGAAAACCTTGGTACGGTATTTCATTAAATAGTGAGATTTATGCTGAACAGGCTTGTTAGGCAAATGGGGCAGGATAGGGTTACCACAGAGTAATGCTGCTAGTTCAGCTGTTATTATTGCCTGACTCCCAGTGCTTAGAGAGCTTTTCTGTCTCAGGTACTTAAAACATATCATGCATGATGATTAGCTTGTAGCTAGTTGTTTTTCTTTTAAACTAGATTTCTAATCCCCAGAGAGATAAAGACCTGAAAACCAGAGTAAAATAAATAAATACATGTGAACCATCATAAATTTAAGACCTTTTAGCATATTTTTTGAAGACTATTTCAGAGCCTAGCTTATTATCTTTAACTATTTTGAAGCCAAAGCACTACAAAATTCACAAATTCTTGTGACTAGACGGGAGGAGGAAAATGTCAGGAAGCCACAAAACTCCAGAAGTTTTTAAAAGAGCATCTAGGTTCAGAACTACAGACTGCCCACAGACAGAAGAAGGAGGCATTATAGGCAGAGGAGGACTTACCAAATAAAGTTAAAGCTGAAAAATCTCAGTAAGAAAGGACCACCTTTCATTTGGGATGCAAGATCAGGAAATCAGAGAGCCAGGATGCTCAAGTAGAGCAAGAAGTTATAGCTTGAATAATCCAAAGTTGAGTATAGATCCATTGAAGACAAGTAACAAACACCTGCATGGTAATGCAAAATGAGACAACTGTGAAATTTCAGATGAACAGAAGAGAAAAACAGTTTTTGTCAAATCCCAGCTTAATTTGGGCACAAAATACAGTCACAAGTATTTAGTACATGAGTTTCTGCTTTAGCTGCAGAAAACATAAGTGGGTCTCTTTCCTCCTTATGTTCTGTCAGATCTTCTCTACCAGAGTCCACAGGTTCCCATTTTTCCAAAGGTACCTGCTAAGGACTAGACTTAGTTGTCCACTGAGGAGCAACCTGGAGGAAGGGCACCTTACAGCCTTTTGTTGCAATGGAACGACTGCAGTCTAAATGAACATAGGTGATCGTTTTAAAACACACCAATGTGAGGATGTTGTCTTTTACTTCATTTATATTGGGAAGCAAATAAATTCTAAAGCACAGTTTAGAGCTGGAGCAGTAGCAGATAAGCAATCGTAATGTTTTCCAACATAAAATTGAATTATTTGTATATTTGTTAAGTCTCTAAAGAGTTAAAGTACAGTACTAAGGGAAGAAAACTGCAGTTGTCCTCTGCGGTACAGGGCTAGATTTTTTTTAGTGTTAAATCGATCTTAAGTGTAGGAGGAGGAAAGGACCTTTCTTTAGTGCAATCAGAATCATTAATTGCTGCTATGACAAAGGCTGGTAGCAAGGAGAAAATGCAAAACAGCAGGCAGATCTGAGACTTCAAAATGAAGTTTCAGAGTTCCTCAATATCAACAAAAACTGATATAAGCAAACAGTGAATGTTCTGGAATTGTAACTTTAGTTTGTTCAGGAGATCAGTGAGAGCAAACATGCAAAATGGACGTACTGGTAAACTAAAGGAAACAAAGCTCATATTCTGAATTCCATCAGAAGCTGCCTCTACTAGCTGAGATGTTCTGCTGCACAAATTTTATAGGGTCATTTAACGTCAGCTGCTTTCAATATAAAACTATGACATTTCACACAGATTTCTTTATAACCATATCAAACAGTATTGCACACAAGACTGATCCCAATATATATTTGCAGTATTGCTTAGAGCACTGCTGTGAATTATATACCACTAAGAAAAAGGAAGAAAAGGATCAATTAGAAGCTGTTTGCAAGGAAATACTTTGCACAGTTAAAAAAAAAAAAAAAAAAAAAAAAAGCTTTAAAAGCAAAGACTCATCTCTTAAATTCATAGATTTGATATTGGTAGCATCTAATGAGCCTTACTAACAGCATGCTCTCCATTATTAACAGCACCCATAGGTTGCTGCGCATCCAACCTAATGAAAATGCTAACCATTTTCTTCCAAAGCATTCCTGATTCCTGCACGTAGGGTTAAAGCTAAAGCTAAATCAATTAATTGACACTTGCTAATATTTTCAGTGATCCTCAGGATCACCTTGGCTCCCCTTCCACTGCACTCAGGGTAAATTGTTGTTAAACTTTGAATGGGAGAGTTTGGAAAGATCCATTATTTGCTCCCAGTACGTTCAGTTAATCCTACACATTCAATGTTCCTGTGCCTTATTAGATGTCACAAACTCACAGCTCTCTTCTACACAGTTTCATTAAAAAAGCAGGACAAAAGATTACATCACACATAAAGAGGTCCATCACCCAAAAGGGAACTTGTTAATGTTGATATTGGTCCAGTATGTAGTAATACCAGAACATGGAATTTTGCAACATGATGTAAAAGGATAGATTAACATTCAAGAAGCTCCAGTCTCTACTCTCTCCAATTTCCTTTACAGCATCAGAAAGTAAAGAGTTAAACAAAGATACACAGAGAACTCCTGGCGTATTAGCAGTGATAGTCTGCTTTCTGAGTTGTAGGTGTAAAAAAAAATGCATTTTCTTAATTTAATTCAAGAATTCAAAAAAATATAAGGGAAAACACTGACAGTTTTCACATAGCTCTGCAGGTTGGATTGATTGTAGCTCTATCAGAAACATCACAGTGCATATAATGAAAATGAAGTCTCTTAAAAGTCATGTCTTTTAAACAGAAAAATTTTATAAAGCATTTAACATTACAGTTTCTTTTTAAATAATAAATAAAATTTCAAGAAGCAGAAACTTCTATTAGTCCTATACTACTCAAAGATACAAGTTCCAGTGATAACATGCAAGAAAAAAAAAAAATCATCATCTCAGAATTACTTTACCTGGTTGATACTGGAATCATTTAGCTGCAAATTTTTTTTCAGGTAACCTGCAATTCAGTAGCAGCAGCTATGACCAGATTAAGACACTACGTTGTGCATTTTTGCTAAAACACTCAAATTCCAGAAGTTAATTTGAGGCAATTCTGTGCAAAATTCACTTGAAAGCAGAAAACACGGAGCTATATTCAAGGATTCCAAACAACTTAATTGAGCACTGAATTTCTTCACCTTGACGTGTCAGGAAGAAGTCTTGTTCTCTGAAGCGGTAACACGGGCTTAGAGTATTTAATTGACCTTGCAATGTTCAACCACTGAAGAGAATGTCATTACAGATTACACCAAAAGGATTCATTGATAGCAATGCAGAAATGTTTGCAGCAAGGTTCGTGAAAGAAAATATTTACAACACCACAAACTTTTGCGTATCAGGATGCACGCACATCTAATGGCAACAAGAGCAGATAGTTCCTAATGAACGATTTTTCTTGTTTTACTGAGACGTTTCATAGAAACCTTCAACTGCTAGAGGCACTTCTGTGGCAAAATCACTTATCAATAGCTGATTCCCATCTGAATATGAAAGGCATATCAAATTCCTTACAAATATCATTCATCTTTCACTTTCTGTTTCTCTTGATATGCCAAGAAGCCAAGCATGCTAACCTACACATTATTATTTTCAGGCCAAACCACTAATAATTCAGTGGGTGAAATATCTGTACAGGTGGATCTTTCTACACATCCTGGAACTGGTGAGCATAAAGTTACTGTAAAAGGTAAGTTTCAAACAGCTAATTTTAGAAGTAAAGCAAAAACATCTAAAATTCCCAGGCATTAAATCCTAATTAAAACACACCAACAGTGAAATAATAAGTGATAAGTGTTGCAGTACTTGTAAAGCTGTGAGTATGCTTCAAGTGATTAGGTTTGTACTTCTTCCTTGCTCAACATCAGCACAAGCCAAGTAGCACTGCCTATGCTTCCCAGTGTAGACAAGATCTGTTATACAAAGTTACACAGTTATAAATTCTAATTTGCCAAATTACACCTCTGAATTACTTGTATATAATTTTCCAAAATATACTTCTGAATAAGTTGTATATGGTTTAATTCTCCACAAGCTCTAGGAGAGGTGGGTGGTAACTCACTGCATAATATTTAAAGCACTGCCTTTTTAACAAACAAAATTCTTTTGTTCTGCACAATACAAACTCCAAATCAAACCCAGTATCACAGAGATTATTGAAGGTTGATTTTTCAGTTACAGCGAACGTAGCAGAGAAGAGAGCTGTTGATGTAAATTATTCATAAAATGATCGTTTGTCTTAGCTGCTGCTATAACTGGAAACATACACATATAAATATATATGTGTTTATGTAGTTACATGTAACAGTCAGGAGTTGGCAGAGAACAGGCAAAAGTCCTCCGAGGCTTGCCAGGCAGAATCATAGAATATCCTGAGTCAGAAGGGATTCATAAGGAAAATCAAGTCCAACTCCTGGCTTCACAAAAGACCGCCCAAAATTCAAACACCATGTCTGAGAGCACTGTCCTAATACTCCTTTAACTCCATCAGCTTGGTGCCCTGGGATGCCTGTTCTATGTCTGATTACTCTGTTCATGAAGAATCTTCTCCTAACACCAACATGATCCTTCCCTGATGCAGCTTCCTGCAGAAGAAAAGCTCTCAGGTCACCTTTTGCTAGGTACACAGTCATACTGGATAATAAATTGAAGTCCTTCTAATGGACTTTCATTTTCCTTGTTTCTTCCCCCCCTCTAGTTGTAGCGATTAATAATCTCAACTGGCAAACAACAGCTATGTTCCGGCCATTTGTGGAAGTCTGTGTATTAGGTCCTAACCTAAGTGACAAGAAAAGGAAACATGGAACCAAGACAAAAAGCAACACCTGGTCACCAAAATACAATGAGACTTTCCAATTGTAAGTTTTTTGGTTTGTTGCTTTTCTTTGTTGTTGTCTGTTAACCCATATTTCCTGCAAATTTTGTCTGAATTTCGTGTGTAAAAACACAAAAATAACCTTAAGGGTAAGGCTGTATATCACAGCCCATAAAGACAAGAACCACTTAAAAACTATTTATTAATTTATAACTGTTTTACATGAAGACAAATAACAACCACTAGGCTTTCAATCTTCTAAAAGCTGCTTAAAAGGTGCAATTCATTTTCACATGTAGGAATAAGTATCTGTGTTCCTAGGAAATGATTTGCCTAAATAGTTATCTGGACTGATGTATTAACTCTTACAGCTAGGCTGTTATCTCTATTGATATACCTAAATATTTAAAATGTGTATGCTTTTGCGAATTGTTTTATCTTTACTTAATGCCCAAAGCTCTAAATACCTGAAGTTCTAAATTTAGTATTTCCTCACAGTGCATCCCTTTAACCTGTCCACTCATCCCCCTGTTTATTAACTGAAACTGATTGGTTTTCCAAGCACTAAATTCCCACACACAGTGGGAGGGACAGAGCTCACTTTCTTGTGTATGACCGTGAAGCTGTTTTTCCAGGCTGGTTGCCAGTAATTTTATTTATCCCAGTGCTTTATCTGTGACAGTAAATGACCTATAAGGATACTGAGCAGCAAGCAGGCTGAGACTGCTTTTATGTGAACATAAAAGGACAAGGTGAAGAAGAAAGCCTTAGGAAAAATGTGAGCAAAGTAGGGTTTGTGTCCAAGCTCTCCTGTCAAATATTTCTCACAACCTCTTCAGAACTGTTTCCCAGACTAGCTGGGAACCTCAGCTCCTCAGAGCTGCCTGGGAAGAATGAGGGGCATCACCTGCAATCACACTGTATGATTCAAACACAATTTTTTTTTTTCCAGAAAAATGATATTAAATGCTCTGAGATTGCAAATGGAAGTAGCAACCTATGAAACATAGAGAAAGAAAGTGTTTCCTTTACTTGTTTGTGGCTATTAAAATCGCACAAAATTTACAATGTTGAGTTTCATATACAACTACATGGATAGAAGCAACTAAAAATTAGATTAAATGGGAATAGTTGCAAAAATCCAAATGAAATTACAGTAAATTATGTACAGCCTTCTTCATTCTTACGAATACTGCTGTCTCCTAAAAGCTAAACACACGTTCACCTTTATGATGAGCTGGATCTTCTTTCTGAAGCTTATGACAGCGTTATTTTATAGATATGCACAGATCTTTCCTATGATTACAGCTTAAATATTTATTTTCACATAAATCAAAACCTGAAATCCCATTTGAATGACTGCGTTGCACAAGGGTTAACACTGTCTATCAAATACCTTTATATTTATGTTAAATCAAATGATATTGTAAACCTGCTGTCTCAGAGATACCCTGCCCTGCTCATGTGATTCAGAACAGAGTAAAGGACGTGAAGAACTAAAATAAAATACTTGCTGATTGTTAGGAAACAAGCCCCCTTCGTATCTATGGCAGCAAGCATAACTGCTCTTCTTTGTAAGGGATTGCAGCGACCTGCAAAATGAGCTCTGACTTCAGACAGGATGAAGACATAAGCAGGCCATGATAGAATTCCCACTGCAGCAATTGCGTAACAGGGAAAATTCTCCCCAGTTTGCTTTGGTTTTTCAGTAGGTACAATTCTAATTAAATGTAACTAGCCCCTAAGCTCATGGGGATATCTGCTGTCTCACATGTGCTATATATAGCTTTCAGGCCAGTTTTTAATACAGCATAGAGGATCCCTAATAGTCTTGGAAGGGAATAAATTTTACTTTTAAAAACAAGCTTGCAGAGCTTCTTGTTTGGTTGGGCTTTTAAAATCCTCCATTAAATTTTAAAAACATCTCAGATCTCTTGGATGAAAGATGCTAAAAGCAGGTTCGTGCTGTCATTTCAAAATTACTGTGATAGTTTAAGTTTCTTTCTTTTCTATCTAGGAGCTACAACACTAGTAGTAAGTAAATACAAAGTGTGAGACTGGTACGTAAAACAGTTGTGATAAGATGGCAGTTATTTAAATCAACTGACACCAAAGGAAATGCTTCCTATTAATTTCTCAGTGCAACATCTGTGTTACATTAGGAATCATATTGATAGATATATATTAAATACAGAACTTCAAGCAAACAGAAGTGTACATCCTCAAGCCAATTTGGTCCTGACAAAACAAAAAGAAACAGAAGTTCAGCTCAGATACATTTTGTGAGCACAGAACTCACTTTAAGGAGATTGAAAAAAATCCAGGTGCCAACTCACGGCAGGGGGAAGACAGCAAGGACAGAAGCAGCAGCAAACAGTGGTGTAGGACTTTACACTGCAGGCACAGAATTTACATTCATACGTGATAGCAGAGAAACTACTTCGCCCTGGTTGCACAATTCAGAACTACTCAGCTGGGAAAAAAAAAATGAGCGAAATCTTTAAGTAAAAAAATTTATTCCTACCTATGAAGAAGGTAATCCCCCTAAACAGAATCCATCTATGATGCCTGTGTAAGTATTTTTATAGTTATGACAGTTGAGGAAATAGTTGCACATTTGAGATATTTTCTGGGGAAAAGTAACAGCAGTACAGATGCTGAAGGAACTGCTAAATTCCTTCCATTTCTGTTCAGCCCTGTGGGAAAAAGGACTGCATGATCAGCAGCACATGAGATATTAATGCGCAGAAGGTTCAAAACTATATGATAATCTGTTGTAAAAAAAAAAAAAAAAAAAAAAAATGAACCACAAAAAAAGCTGCCACCACCATTTTCATAGTGACAGCATTTCTAGAGCACACTCATCTCTCAGGGGAATGAAACTAAACTTCTTGTCCCAACTTCGTGCTCTTATTTCTTGCAGCACTTTGAGTAATGAAGATAAACCAGGAGCCTATGAACTTCATCTGTCAGTGAAAGACTACTGCTTTGCTAGAGAAGATCGCATCATAGGAATGACGGTTATTCAGCTGCAAAAAATAGCAGAGAAAGGTAGTTGTGCATCCTGGTATCCCTTGCTGAGAAACATCTCTGTAGATGAGACTGGGTTGACGATTCTTAGGATACTTTCTCAGAGAACCAATGATGAAGTTGCTAAAGAATTTGTAAGACTTAAATCAGAAACAAGATCTGCAGAAGAAACAGCCTAAATTAGTCAAGTAATGCAAGACTATCACTGTAAGAACATAGATTCAGTGCTGTTGTCTGAATAGTGCATGCACGTGCAAATTTGTGGGAATGTTTAACCATGTTTTCAGTGTTTGCCAGTACTTCTGTACTATACTTGCAAAGTATGTCAAGGAGCTGTATATCTTTTCTACATATTTTGGTCTTTGTTAAAGTAATTGTTCCAATGAAGTGCCAAAACTAAAACTAACATTAAGAGTAAATGATATAGTATATATTTTGAAACGCTGATTTTGCCTCATCTCGATCCCTTTATTTTTTAACATTTATAAATAAATAGCTTTTTGAATTGATTACTAGCTTGTCTCTCTTAAACCACTGTGTTGCATATTTTAACTTATATCCTTATGTTTATTGCATATTTTAACTTAATTTATGTACTTAAAGAAATAGCTAATTTACTTCAAATCATCATTTTATGCTAGCCTCATTTTAGGTATCTTACTGATAACTTTTTCTATCATTACTACAGATGCAGTTACTTATAGAAGTGTTTGTAATTTTATAATTACCAGTATAAAGTAATGATTTTTGCATAAAAATGAAAAAGGATGGAAATATTTTATGCTAATCTTTTTCCAACCTTTCATAAATATCACTGTGAAGAAATGCTGTTTAAGCAAGTTCTCAAGAAGCTGTGCTTATTAGAGTTTGTTACTGATGTTTGATATCTTGAAATAACTTTGTTCTTCAAAACTGCCAAGGTAATATCATATTTCTATTAAAGGGGTATCTGTAGAATAAGACTGTCATACAGTACAGTATATGTACATTCAAAAACCATTTTTAAATGATAAGGTACTGCAGAAGGGTTAATAGTTTGAAATACAAAGCTGGTTTGTGGTTTGTTTCCAGGAATTGTTTCGGAAAAGTACCAATGCAGGTAGCATTTTCACTCAGTTACTAACATTGCTTTACATACTTAGCTGTAACTTCAGTTAAGTGCTTTATTTCTTTTGTTTTGGAGACTTTTTAGCTTTGGCTTTTTTGTTTTGTTTTGTTTTGGTTCAGGGTTTTATGTTGGGTTTTGGGTGTTTTTTCTTGGTGTTTTTTTTTTTTTTTTTTTTTTTAAGAGAAGTTCAACAGTTTGTACTTATGCAACATTACTATGTATTGCACTAATCAAACTCTGTGTCCTGTAAATATATTTAGTGATAAATTGTAAAATAAAGTATGAAGAAACCGCTTCTAGTCATATTATTTGATACTGTTTGTGTTCCTATAGATTTAAATACCAGTGAAGCCAGTGGACAGGTTACAATACAGCACATCACAGTACGATGTCTAGTGCTTAGCATTTGGCTCTTTTCTAAGTGTAAGATGCATGTCAAGGTCACAGAAATTCATGATCAGTGATGCACACATTTTGTTAGTGTACATGGACATAACATTCTGTAATAATGCAACACACAGCATTCTGCAGTATACTATGTGTATTATGACTGAACATGCACGTCATTATTGCTAGCTACAAGTTTCCAACCCAAGTTGGAGTTTTCAGCTCAGAATAAAAATAAATAAATGGAATTAAGGATATAGAGCTAGTACAGACTTGATTCCAGTCATTTACAACACAGTATGTGACTTCACATAGGTAAAACAAAAATTCTTGCCAGGATATGCTTCCGTGACATATTAGCATGAAAGAGCAATTTAAGAACATTTTTTTTAACCCTACATCCTCCTGAAGGCTAAGAATTAGATTTCCCAGAAATATATTTACACCTTTAGAAAAGACAGGTTAAGTTTATCAGCACTGATCGCTATGTATTGCAGAATTTGTACGACAGATTTTGATGAGTATATTTTTTCCTCATCACTTCAAAAAGGCATTTCTCTATATGAAGAGAAATGATAATTTTACAAAAAGCAGTTCATAATTTTAGGCATTAAATGATTCCCAAAATGTTTCTAAGAATGCTACCTCAATAATACCTACTAAAAATAGGTTTCATGTAATCGCAAATACTTGCAAAACTCTCAAAAATTTGAATCAAATTCAAGAACCTAATATTTCAGGTGTGTTTTGTGCGTTACTTGAAAGCAATGTCCATAGGTAGGCATCAGTAACATGAACAAAATTAAAGATCTTGAGTCCGCATAATACCTCCTCCACAGCAATAGCCACTTGTGTGCAAGTCACACCACTCCTCAGCTGTATCTCTGCACAGTACAGATCAAAGCTTCTACAGTGCACAACACTTAAAATACATGATCTATTAACAGTTAAGAATTAATGCAAGAAATTATCAGCAGATTTGGTCTCAAAAAAAAAAAAAAAAAAAAAAAAAAAAAAGGAGGGAGGGAGGGAGGGAGGTAATTCTCAAGGGATGAGATTATTCCTGCAGCATAAGAACAAACATTATAGAATCAAAGAAAGATCTAGGTTGGAAAAGACCTTCAAGATCATCTAAGTCATCTAATCATCACCTAACACTGCCAAGTCCACAACTAAATCACATTCCTTACTGCCACATCTACATATCCCTAAAATACATCCACTGTTGGGGACTCCACCACTTCTCCGGGCAAAATTATTGTAGAAACTACCAAATTTTAAACATACCTTCCAAACTAAATCATCCTATGATCACAGAGCAGATCCTCCTGGATAACATGTTAAGGCACATACAAGATGTGGAGGCAATCTAAGACAGCCACAGCTTCCCCAGTGGCAGATCATGCCTGACCAACTGGGTGGCTTTCTATAATGGAGCAAACAAAGTAAGACGCCATTCACCTGGATTTGTGCAAGGGCTTTGAAATGGTCCCACACCACATCCTTATCTCAGAGAAACGTGGATTTAAAGGCTGGATTATTCTGTGGATAAAGAGTTGATCAGATGGCCGCAGTCCAATTGCAGTTGTGCTCAACAGCCCTATGCCCAATTAGACAGCAGACAGAAGTGGTGTTTTCCAGGGACCAGTCTTGGGATCAATATTCTTTAACACCTTTATCAATGACAGACTGTGAGATTGAGTGTACCTTCAGAAAGTTTGCTGATGACACCAAGCTGAGTTGTCTAGTTGATAGAGTAGAAGGAAGGGATGCCACCCGGAGCAACCTGGACAGGTTTGAAGTGAGCCCACGTGAATAGAATGAGGATCAACAAGGCAATCCCAAGTATGAGTACAGACTGGGAAAAGAAATCTTTGAGAGCAGCCTTGCTGAGAAGGACTTGGGTGCCTGGTGGATGAAAGGCTAGACATGATCCAGCAGTGTGCAACTGCAGCCCTGAAAGTCACCTGCACCCTAGACTGCACCAAAACAGAACTGGCTAGCAGGGTGAGGGAGGTGATTGTCCCCCTCTACTCTGCCCTTGTGAGGCCCCATCTGGAGTACTGCACCAAGGCTCAGGGCCCACAGCATGAGGATGTAGAGCTGTTGGAATGGGTCCAGAGGAGGGCTACAGGGACAATTAGAGGGCTGGAGCAATTCTCCTACGGAGAAAGGCTGAGGGAGTTGGGCTTGTTTAACTCAGAGAAGAGAAGGCTCCAGGGAGGCCTTGGTTCAGTCTTCCAGTACCTGAAGGGAGCTTATAAAAAGAGGGATACGAGAAGGAATAGCTTTAAAACTAAAACAAAGGAGATTTAGGTTAGAAGTTAAGAAGAAATCTTTTACTCAGAGAGTGATGAGAGGCTGCCCAGAGAAGCTGTGGATGCCTGATCCCTAGAGGTGCTCAAGGCAAGGATGGTTGGGGCTGTGAGCAGTCCCACCAGGTAGCTGGCTAGTTGGGCTTTCAGGTCCCTTCCAACCTAAGCCATTCCAGAATTCTATGACTGCAGATAACATGAAAAATTATTGCACAGTAAATAATGTCTGGTTCCATTATTTAAAAATGATAAGGCTAGGGAACGTGACTTGTGTTTCATTTTTGCATTAAGCACTTAGCACATTTCTCTTGTTTATTCTACTATAAAACAGCATGCATTTTGGACTGCAATATATTCAGCATCCATTTAGCACTCATACACACCAATACAGAAATAGCAACCGAACTTGTCAAGGAAGTCAGTCGCTGTCCACAGTGATAAATAGTCTGGTCTCAGCTGCACACCCCAGAAGCAATCAGACAACCTGGCAAAATAAACCCTTATAACTAACAGCTTTAAAAACTAGGCGCTAATATTGCACTATTTTTAGCAGATTATTATTTACTTCCTGCATCTACTCTTCTGAAAGATGAAGAGAATATTGTAAATCACAGGACAGTTACAAATGGAAATGCAAGTAAATGCAATGGTGTAACACAACTAGGTAAATTCAAACATTCTAAGTTGTGAAAGTCCATTGATGTGGAAAAGTCTCTAGCACTATTTTATAAGAAATTATGTTATCTTTTTACTTAAAATATAACTTTTCTAATCCCTGAATTTTTATTTACAAGAACATTTTCTGAACTCTAATGAACTAACGTGAGTGCAGTGACAGCTATTTATTTCCATTTCACCTCTCAGTGACAGTTGAACTGATGTAATCAAAACTCAAATTGGAGCTCCATTTGTGTTTGTTACTATAGAGAGCAACTTATACACATTGGGAAATAAAAAGAATGAAAGAGGAAAAAGGCAAAATTGATTTAAGAACAGGTTTTCTATCCCATTCTTTTACTACATGGGAACTACCTGACATGCACCTAGAAAAACAAATACATTCAGAGAAGCCTGAGCTATGACAAAACTTCAAATTAACCAGCATAGAAACAGCATGATAACTCAGTTCACCACAGCTTAAAAGAGACTTCTTTAAATTTAGTTTTATGAGATGGAAACATATTAGCCAATTATAAGGAACTGCATTAAGTTTTCCTCAGTGAGCTTCACTGTTAATATCTGACAAAAAAAAAAAAAAAATTAGTAGCACTTCAATTAAATACATAAATATTCAGTAAAGGAAACATTCTTAAACTTAAAGCAGCAGATTTAAAACAATTTTATTTAGCAAGAAGCACAGGCTACAGCACCACCTTCAACCTCCAACTCCTATGAAATATTTCACAGGCCCTAAAACTCCACATAGATAAACATCAAGCAGGATCTGTCTAATGCCATTTTTCAAAAGTACCCGTGTTAAGATGACAGCATTTGAACTATAGCATTTGGCCTTTCATGTGGGACTCTATACCCAGGAAACTGAACATACGAAGGGAAACATCTACCAGATAGAACTTCACATGCATGGTTCTTCATATGCTGTATCTCTATGGGAGAGTTATTAGCATCAGAATAATAAAAACATAGTTGTTGGATTATCAAAGTCTAAGCACTGAACTATGAAACTATTTTTCACATTACTTCCTCCCTACTGGTTGTTATCTAGGTTTTGATTGTGCTCTTTACTCTGTTTATATGTATAGGCAATGAAAGATATTAATTTCCTTTCAGGTCTTGTATGTTCCATCACTGAAGATTCCCCTAAGACTAGACTGTAAATGATTGTAAAAAAAAAAAATAAAATAAAATAAATGTATTTGCACCCTTGAACAGTAACCAATCAGGAGATCCCTTATGAAAAATTCAGAAAGTATTTCTCTCATTCTGTAAACTGTAATTCTCTCATTTTGGTCTGGCCTACAAGAGGACACCTGTCAGCAATTTAATTGTTGTTTGTTTGTTTAATGTAGAATTTCAGTATCACACCATTTTATCTTGGAATCTCATCTGGAATTGTACAACAAATGATCGTTTCTTGTTTTGGTGGTCCTGTGTGGAGCCAGGAGTTGGACTCAACGTTCCTCATGGTCCTTCCAACTCACAATATTCTACTGTCCTAGAACCACATTTCACATGCAGTTTCTGATAAATGCACTTACTACACATGAGCTTATGCACCATACCTGTCCTCAACCTAGAAATGAACATATCCAGGACAGCCACCTCAGCCCTGGCCCGACCAATCACACAGTTCATTAAGGTGCAGACAGTGGGAACAGCTCTACAGAAACAAATGCCATCCCTCAGAGCTCCGCTAACCCACACAGTTGCAAGTGCTCTCCAAGGTACAAACAAGGCATTATCTTCTAAATTGCTTTCACACTCTTGGCAAGCACTAAATGTCACTGTCAAAAGAGACTTGATTTGCATTCTAATCCGCCCTATCAAATGGTGGTTCTTCTGTATTTTTTAAATACACCAAAAGGCCTAAACCACCCTAAGAACTGAATTTAGCCAAACACTTGGACACGATGCACTCACCACCTTCCTGCATAATAGCAGCAATCACAACTTTCCCTACAGAGCTTCACTGCCAAAAGTAGTGAACTCCATTCTTCATTACACACATAGTCCATTCACAATCAGCTTTTTTATGCAATAGGGAAGTTAGTCTTTATTCAGGAAGCTAGTGAATCCATCCATGAAGCCAGTCAGCCATATCTAGAAAAGCCAATATAAAAATCATGCTATAAACCCATTTCCTCACATATTGTGCCACGCACATTGGTTGGATTCGATATACTTAATTGAACTAGTCTGTTCTGGCAAGTTCTATTTGCATTTTCTCTGTAAAGCCAGGACGTTGCTGTTACAGGGTGCAAATTCACTGAATTCATTTGATTTCCCTTCCTTAAGAGCTGGGTAGCTTTTATTGTCCATCACTGCTCCCCAGTAACTAGGAGTGACAGAGAACAGATTTAGTTTTGATATATGGAAGGAAAAAAAAAAAACTCAAAAATCATACGCTGCTATCTGAATTTCTACGTTATCTACTACATTCATTCTAATATTAAACTTCTATACTTCCAGCAGCAAAACAATTCTAAAATTTTTAATTGCAGTTGACTGTAACCTCTCCAGCAAACAGCACAGCTGATCAACAGCCAAACAGAAGATTTTGAGTACAAAAATCTGTTCTTTCAGCACTTCATTTGAGTTGAGTCATTTAGCTCAAGTTATTTCTACCATCCTGGATCTGCTTTTCCAGTTTGTGGGCAGAAGGTTACTTGTTGAATGGGACTCTGAATTTCAGCAAAAAAGAAGATACACCAAATCAAAAACATTCAGAGGAAAGATAAACTTCTCTTTTGAGGTATAGACATTTTTTAGAATAAAAGATGTTGTCTTGTCAAGACTTCTTGTGTTACTAGCTAAGATTTACACAGAAGGGACAAAGGTACCAAATGCATATTTTAGAATGACAAAGTAAGTTGGGAGAGAACTTCAGAGAGCACCCAGTCCTACCCATCCCTAACACTGAGACAACAAAAACAAGCTGTTACCACAGAGAACTGCAGAAGCAGATAGATGTACCTTCCGGTTTCACAACAAACGTAGTTAAGAGGGTAGACTAAGACATACCTAACAAATAGCTCGGTTGTAGTTGCGAAAAAAATGCAAATAGGTCTTATGAATAGTAGCTTCCATGGCACTGCAATTAACTCGAATTGGAGTGTGCCTCAAAATTAGCATCTTTGTTTTTTAATATTGATAATTACATCGTCTTTACTGGGTCTTAGCATAAAGATCCTCGATTACTAAAACATGCTATAATAAAATGAGAACACTTGTACATTTAATCATTACAGTTAACACTAGGATATAATTATTATTTTTGGTTTAAAACTCCCTAATAACTCACAGCTGTCCAGAGACAGCTACAAAATGGCACATCTACTATTTTACAGTGAAAAGAAATAACACTTTTTTGTAGAGACATTTCATTCTTTCTGCATGCCCTTTGTCCTGTGGATGCTTATTTACATGGCATAGTCAGCCAGAAAGTTACTGCATCAAAAGAAAGAGACATGATTAAAGTTCTCACCTCCCTTTCAAATTGAGAAGGAAAAAAAAAAAAAAAAAAAAAATATCAGATGTGTGTGACAGGAGACTAGATCTTGACATCTAAAATGGCAAATCTGGGGAGATGGCAATCTACCATACCTAAAAAGAAAAGAAGTATTTTTTCCTGAGCAAGAGAAATCCAACTTGAACTTTTGGAGTTCCAAGAAGTTCTGGACCACACAGTTTCCCAGCATTTAGTTGGCCCACTAATTTTCCACACTAATATAAAATGAGAAAAAAATCCAAGAGATTATCAACAACATCAATTGAGAAATTTAAAAATAAATAATAAAACAAATATTTTCATGGTTTCACTTCTCTTAATCTATTTTACTGGTTTTCATCAATATTCTCATGCAGTAACTGCAGAAATCAAATCTGTAGGCAAACACTGAAGACAAAGGGATAATTTACCGTTACTTCATTAGTCTAAATTAAAATACCCATTTCATGCAAATCCCTTGAAAACTAAATAAAACAGCTAAACAAATGTGACAAATATTAAGTTATTGTATTAATTTAAATTCAACTGACATACATAATTAACATAAATGGATTCAATATTATTTACAGACACAGCTGGGCATGTCTTGGAAAGTATTTTGTGAACACCATTCAGTTGTTTAGACCTGCTTATTTCAATAGCATTTTCATATCATCTATGTGCACCTTTTGGTAATGCGTACACATTATGGAGTTGCACTACCAAAAATTCAAGAAAATGATTTCACAGGAAAAAAATCCTAAGTTACTTCAGAAGTAACAATCAACTTCAGATTGCAACCAATGAGCAGAACTGGAATACAACAAAAAGATGTCGCTGAAGGTATCAGCCGATACATAGAAACATTAGAACATGTACTTGGAGAATATACCCGTGCACATAGAGTGTAAGTTAATTTCTAAGAGATTCATCTATAAATTCCTACAAAATCTAATTTGAGGACAAACCTCAGTCAAGAAGATGACGAACAAAAGGATCTCCCAAAATGATTCTATAGCTCAAAGCTCATTTACACAAACTGCTCTGAAATACCTTATGGTTTTCAACTGATTTGAAGGGCAGCTTTGAAGATCAACTACTCCCCAAACTGAGGAATGTTAATGCATAAGGTTCATGATTTAATTCAACAACATAACAGACAGAGAATAGTGTTGGATACTACAAATAAAGATTTGAAGCTCTGAAGTTATCAACAAGAAAAAAAAATCTGCTCAGACAATAGGAAAGCATGTTTTCTATTGATGGTAACAAATTCAGTTCACCTTATTCCTTGATACAGTACAACACTGCCTGCAAACAGCATGCTATACGCCAGATCACAGAGCTCTCAATTCACATTAACTGTAAGTATTAAGCCCTGGCTGTAAAAGACTGCTCAAGACAGCCATGCTGGGCCTTACTTTCCAGACTCCATACAAGAACGACTCAAAATCCTGAAGGTGACATATGCCATACACTAAATGGACTGTAAAGATTTGCATGAGGACTAAGAGAAACTTCAATGATGCTACATTAACTTGGGACCCCCAACAAATACTCTTCTAAGTGGTCTTCAGTTTTACAGGGAAAGAGAGCGATCCAGAGAGAACTACTGGCCATAGAAACCACTCTCAGCTTTGCTCTGTAAGCTGTGTACATGCTCTTGTTTGACTGGACACAGTGTATAAAACATACACTGGTGAGTGCGACCGACTTTATCAGAATTGCAACCGAACAGTCTCAGGCAGAAATCAGAAATGTCTTCACTTGCACTTCACTTACTGGAGCTTGCTAACAGTGCTCTTGTTCTTGGCAGTTCCCCTGATGGTCAATGAAGCGGCTCTATCTTTCATTCTTCTGATGATTAGGAGGCCCCACACATTTTATTCAACAATGGTTACCCATTTAAGCAGAAGTTTTTTTTTGTTGCTGAGTGATGACAGTTGACTGCAATGTGAGTTAAGCCTTAGGCCTCAGGTTACAGCAGTATGAAAACAAATGTCAGTGACTGACTAGCAGCACACACAAAAAAAAGGAATTGCCAAAATACACACTGAATAGTACAACACTAATGGAAAATTACTGCGCACTGAATAAGCTCCCTTCCCCTAGATAACAATCTCCTATGTTTCTTCTGAGTAAAGAAGTCACTGTAGCTACACCATGCCTGCTAGCTTGATTTTAGCTTTTAAGTAGATGGCAGGGCTTTGTCCATAAAACCATACAATTCATACACAACAACCACACATCAGCTGTAATATACATGTAAGCTGAATAAATACAATAGCTGCACTGTTTTGTAATTCCCTGTGACCACTATTTTAAGATTTGAAAGAGAGAAACAAATGCAAGCCATCAGTTTGCCTTGCTTTTGCAATTGAAATGACATAGTACAGATAGTTCGAATATGTAACGGTGATCATCAGCAGTGGGGTAGAAGGACAAGCCTTGGAAGACCAATTGGTTTCTGAGGAAGAGTGAAGAGCTTCAGCAAGAGAGATGAGCAATATAGGCAAAATGGCATAAGAGGATATTTTACAGAGATGGTGGAGGGAAATATGATCACCTCCATAATCCAATCACCCACTTAGGTATCTTTTTACCTGGTAGCCTTCACTGCATTTTCTCCCAGCAATAGAGAGAGAGAGATTCAGAAGAAAGAAAAGCAGGAAAAGAGGGATAGATATAGAGTCGGGCTGACGTGCCATCCAGCCTTAGACCGTATTCCTTAACTGAGAGCAGAACCAGAGTACAATAGGTGTGACACTGATACAACAGATAAAGACAGGTAGAGCTCTCTATTTTTGTCATGTTCTACTCTAGTTCAAGTTTCCTTCTGTTGACTGCCACTTCATTAGTGGTAGATTTTGATCTGGGTCTCCCCACTCCTCTTGTACCAATTGAAGCCTGAATACATGGGCTCTGTACTTCACTATCCCTTGTTTGTTACAAGAAGATAAATATTTTCCCAGCCTGGAAAAAACAAATTCAAACTAAGGATTCTGAGAAATCATTTCCCTGACTAATGCACAGGCAAGAGACAATACCATTAACTAGGTAGAATGTTCTCCTGAGGAGCTTGAGAAACAACAGCAATTTTCATCTAATGATGCATCAATGTATCAACATGCTAATTTGCACCTAGGTGGCAATATTAAATCAATACGCATTTTAAATGGTATCACCTTTCCCTATGTAATTTGTGAGAAGAAGCTCACATCAGACTAAGCTTTCCCCGTACCCTGACTGCTAGGAAACTGAATTAAGGCTCTCATTCTTCCTTACACAGCTTGACATTAGAAACAAAACATTGCAGGAGCCACTGAAGTCAACAGCAGACGTGAACTTAACTCCTATCAACAACTGTGCTCTATAATGTTCAATAGCCCATATAATTACAGCACATCTCTCTAATGCAGAGGATTTCATTTCTGATCAGGGAGACACTGCACAGCAGAAAAAAAAAAAAAAAAAAAAAAAAAAGAAACCCATAACACTGCTTACATTTACTATTGGCTTACTGCATTTTTTGCTAGTTGGAAACAGTGGAGAGTATTATTCTGAATCTATATCCTTCACTGTCACACACAAAGTAAACAAAGCTTACGTACAACATTTATTGTAAATATCAAATCTCTATTTACAAAGTGCTTATATGCAGCTTGCTATTTTGATAGGTTTTATTATCTAAGACTGACTACCTAAATCTGTGAGAAGTGGTTAAACCTTTGTTATTAGCCATTCAGGCTAGCTTCAACCAAAAGATTCCTATTTGGATGAACGTAATAGTTACACTTAGCTTATTGAAACAGAAGTGGTCTAAAATCCACTGCTTCAGATAATGTTTTTACCAGCAAACACAATTAACTGGAACAGCCGGAGCACATCTGTCTATGCAGAAGACAAGTGAGCAAGCACATCAGGAAATAAAACTTACCACCAGAGGAGAAAAGCTTGGCAAGGTAATTGATATTTCAAGGAACAGTTTGCATCTAGATGACAGTATCAAATAAAGTATCACTGAAAAAGGGGATACCTCAAACAAGATATATTGCCACAAATCAGAGAAGAAAGGGCAAAATTGAAAGAGAAAGGCCTTTTTTTGTGTGTGCAACACAGACTGCACTTCTCTAAATCAGACCTGTCAGCTGGAGAGTCCTTTGAGATTGTTACAATGTAAATTATTTAGACAACTGACTGGCAGAGAGTAATTAGCAGATATCTGTGCCAAGGTGACCATAACAACAAAAACCCACAACTCTTCAGAGCAGATTGTGAAAGAGATCTAGCAGGAGGGGTGAAGCTCTAGATGCACTTGGAGATTCCATGACAGGAACAAAATTGATTAGATATAAATCAAGTACCAAATATACTTTCAGTAATCCTTTTGTTAACACTCAACAGTGGAACAACTGGCTTTTCCTACTCTTCCTGCCCACAGCGCATGCTCCCAGAAGGTTTGTTGTCTGAGCACTGACTGAAATTTAGAAAACTATTGAAATCAGGAATAACAAATGCCGCAGTCTGCAATGCATTTTACACTACTTAAAAACCACAGTCAGCCAATACCATAACATCAAAAAACCAAGACACACTGCACACAAATTAAACACTGATCTACTAACGGGGTTGGACTCAGTTCTGCCACAGTTAAGAGCGAAACAAATGCACTATCTGTTAAGATTATTAAACTGCTGAACCAGCACTATTGCAGTTTTGGGCTTATGCAGCTTCCTAACCTGGGAATGCAAAGGGTCACGCCCTCGTTTCCAAGCAAGCTCGAAGAAGGCTCGGTTTGTGTTATTCTTCTTTCATTATTAATGAAAAGAAAATAGTCCAGCTGGTGAGGCCAATTGCACAGCAGAGGTTTGCAGCAGCCCTAAGGCTTGAGAAGGAATCATTGTGGCACAGCAGTCCACTTATCAAACCACATTTAAATTATAAAGACAAAGTGAGAGTGCAATTTTTTCTCTAGTGTTATAAATTCAGCAATTTATGATTAAACCCATGCTACTACAGTAGTACTCATGGAGCAGTCACAATCAGGTAACCACCAAAAAAGGTTCAGCAGCAAAATTGACCTTGGACCAAAGCTGGAATTGAGCAACTATTTTTCAAAAGTCTAGTAAAGCAGATGTAGAGGACCATTAAAACAAAAGAACGTACCAAAAAGCTTGATAAAATTAACTCTAAGGTATTTGTCAAGAATATAATTTCATTAACAAATGTGATTTACAAGAAGAAAGCATTCTCAATGAGATTTGTGAACTGAACTATAGTGGAATAAGCTCTGTAAGATTCTGTCATTAAGGACAAATTGGTGCTGAAGACAGAGGAAGCTGTCTTTAGAATCCATTAGAATCCAAAAAACTCAAGGGGTTAGAATGACCTTTGGCTGCCAGCTTATATCAGATTGTTTTAAATAATTCTGATATCACATTTCAGTGTTAATTTATTTAAATAACATAAAATTCTATTGTAATTTGCAAAAAAAAAAAAAAAAAAAAAAAAAACTGTTTCTTTGTTTTTAATTCTGAAGCATCAGATTTTTTTTAAAAAACAATAATATTACACTGCTATCCAGCAGCTTTGTTATAAAGACAAAAAAGCTGATCCATCTGCAGCAAATTAAATTTTCCTCCTTTGAAAGGCCTCAGATTTCAGAATTTACCATGTCTTTTTCTTCCTTAGGCCTGATTCATAAACCACTGAAAACAACAGAATTTTTTACATGTGGAATTCCAGGTACTTTACAGTTCTCCCTACAGAAATAGACATACCAAGCACAATGCACAGGTATGCTTGCATAAAAGCACGTCTTCAGAGAACAAGATTACACACAGTCCCACGTGCACATTAATTCACTTGTAGTTTCCACTACAAATGCATGCATTGCTCTAGAAACAGGAATTAAAAAAAGGAGACTGCCTGTTTCTTGGTGGTATTTAAGAATGGATTTCTGAGTGGGCAATCAGCCAAAGCTGACAAGTCAGCATTGGAAGAACAGCCCCTCAGTATTCATCTTGTGCTGCTGATCTACTCCATCGCAAGCCTCTGAGGAATGATTCTCATCATAGTTACTCACACACAGAGAACTGAGAAAGCAGGATTCAATGATTTCTTTAAACTACAGAGGGCCAGTGACAGAATGAGAATTGCTGTTCAGGCAGCCAGATTTGCTCCCTGTAGCACTTTGCATTTTTCCCAAGGCACAATATGGGGCACATCCCTGCCTGTGATTCTGGGTGCTTCAAAGTGCCTCACTGATTTTATTAGACCGAGAAGGAAGATTTCAACAGACTTTTCAACTCAGCTGGCCCTCTGGTAATTACAGGTAGTAAATGGAGGGAAAGAAAAAAAAAAGGCACATGAAGAATCCAACTTTCTAAAATTTCTGGAGATATCAGTGTGAAAAGGAAATCTATTTTCACTGTGCTGAAGGATATCAATATGCACAGGCAGAAGAATTATTAATTCACAGCTTAAAGACACTTGCTGTGTTTCCAAGTGCTATTTGCCTATGTATCCCATACTTGCTTTAAAAAAAAAAAAAAAAAAAAATTTCAAGAGCTATAAATAAACAAACAATCCAAGTAAATTAAGCAGGTAGGTTAGCAAAGTCAAACCTTAAAGTCACTTACAATTCAGTAACTTCCACAGCTGCCATTTGTAGCCAGAATCATCTTTGCCAACTGAAAACTACAAGCCCTAGAATCTAGGGCTTGGAAATCGTGCACCCACAGCCAACGATTCATAAATCTTTGCGAACTAGTAGTAAAACTGCCTGAGATCTGATTATATGAGGACTCAGAAGAAGAAACAACACCAGCATCCTGTCACTTGTGCCCATTACAGTGCCCTGTGGGTTTAAATCCATATAAATCATTTCTCCTTCATATTAATTTTTCTGTTGACTTGATTTACATATGAATTCATTTGCTCATTGTCAGTATCCTTCAGTAAGGTATTAACAGGACTTCTCAAGTTTTCACCATTAAAATAGTAGGCATCTTTTATGCTTTCAGAAATGCTACGTATTTATTTATCTGAAAAATACGTCACATCATCTGAAATTATTTGAATTTCTCTCAACACAGAGTTTTTGTTTTTTTTCCAAAAGGGGTTTCCTCAGTAATTTCTTACCTTTTCCCAGCTAAAAAACGCAGCTGTTGCTAGGAACTAAAAGGTGTTAAATGCACTGAAGCAATCAACAGTTCTGCAAGACTGTTAATAACTTTCTGCTAATCTGTGAATAACAAGATTACACAAGTGCCTAATTATTTCAAAATAAGATCTCATTACACCTCAAGAAGTGAGAGTTGTTCCCAGAACTAATGAAGTCCACAAAAAAGGAACATCACAAAACAGGATGTTCAGACCCTTTTCAGATATTATTGCATCTGAAATCCTAATGTCTCTATGTTTACTAACAGTAGTTATCAAAAAGGCAAGTCCAAAGCAAAAATCCAAATATCCCAGAAGACTGAGTACTCTCCACATTTAAGGAGCTATTAATTCATGAATCTAGAAGGGCAAACTGAGATACAAATTTAAAATTCAAAGCTGGCAAGCTTTTAATTCAGACTTAACATACTGTCTGTTCTATGATTATACTGAATTTACAATTAAGTTACAAAAAACTATGTAAAGAATCTTCCTCTAAGAAAAAGTAGGAAAAAGTTATCTGCTTACATTTGCATTTTATTGGACTGTTTTATAGTATATCTGGCACAGATGTTCTTTTTAAATTCCAATTATTATCTCAAAAAAATACAGTCAGAAGCAGATACTTCTTGCTGCAAACAGATTATCAGAACAGATACAGCACACTGGGAAAAGGGAAAACAAAGCAGAGACAGCTGTCTAAGGTCATATGATACGTCCATGCCAGAACAGGGAACAGAGCCAGGCTTCGTATGTGCCAATTAGGTAATTTACCTGCAGGCTTCATTCCTCACAATTCTACAGTATTATTTTGAATAACTAATTAGGATCTCAAGAAGCAGAGGTTTTTTATTTACTGGCAACTGGCTGCACTATATGTAAACTATTAACCGTGATGTTCCTAAAACTATTCAGAAATGTAAAGAGGCAGAGAATCAAGGGTCATTTGGAAATACCACTGTGAACTACAAGCTGCTCACAGTCACACAGCTTTTTTATTAAATAAATCTGTGCCTGCATTGAAAGTGTAAAATTAGGACTTGAAATCTCATTAGCCTCAATTTTTCCCAAACCAATTTCATCATTCTTGATGAAACCACCCAACATATGCATATTTTACACCATCCTTTAGCTCAGTCAATTTTTATTAATTAATTAATAAAAGAAAATTTTTATTATTAATCTTGGATTTGCTCAGTGATTAAAAGATAACAGAGATGGACACAGGATTCAACAGAAGACATTCTAAATAAAAATATACAATTTTTAAGTTATTAGCCAGGAACTGTTTTTATGTTATGAATTAAACTTCACAGAGAATGGCTTAGATTAGATATAAGATTTCTTCAATCATCAGTGAAGTAATTAATTCCTATCAGATGGTCCCAGGATAGCACAATACATATGTATGAGAAAGGAGCAAAGGCTACTAAAGTGCTATCAAGGTTGTTCCAGTAGCTAGCTTGGAGTGATAAAAGCAAAAGATGTTTTTGAGAAGAATTTTATTTGAACTTAAAATTCCCTTAAATTTACAAAGACTTCTGCAAGACTGACACAACTACTGTTTGAGTATTTAGGTTCTTCTAGTAAAACGTATTTAACATACAACTTGAAAAAAATCTTTACATAAAGTAGATGGGGCCCTGAACAATCTAATCTAGTACTTGATGTAGTGGCTGGCAACTCACCCTGTAGCAGTGTGGTTGGAGCTTAATGATCCTTGAGGTTTCTACCAACTCAAGCCTTCCTGATTCTAACTCCTAACTAACATGTTAAAAGGTATGTGTTGGTAACGTAGAGTTTATGTATACATTTCCTAAATGTGAAGGAGAAATAAATATTGGAAGAGAAATATTTTAAGCAAAGGTCAACCCAAGCACTTGAGAATGATGACAAGAAACTAAGCTCAATTTGAAGCTTGTTATCAAGGATACTATGCAGAAGGAATTCTAAAGATGCCTCATTTCCAAATATACTGAATTATTTAGTAGCTAGATCTTGTGTCTTCTTCTTTAGTAGATAAAAGAAAATACAAAATCTATCACAGCATTTTAGAAGGTATTACACTGTCACCCTTCCTCCTCCATCACTACCAGAATTAGACAAGTAAACATTCCCATTGTGAGGGAAAACCTTACTTGCTGTCTTTCAGATTGCCAAGTTTCCATTCCACCACATACAACTGGCCTTACAAATCTAATATCACAAATAGCATTAGAAGAGAAACACTTGGTCTCTAATGAACTTTCTTACACAAAGTTACTATTAGTTAAGCACAGCTTCACAACTTCATTTTTCCTTTTGCCCATAAAAACCGTACCCAGCCACGCAGTCCTGCTCCTTTCCTGTGATAGCAGCAGTGCTTGCAGAGCCTATGGTGAGTTAGTTACATTAGCTCTTAGTTCAGTATTTCTTCCTATTAAATGAGCTGTCATTAAGTCATGCATCAGTTTCTTTTAATCACAACAACACAACGTTCCCATGTTTTCACAAGAGCTTTTAGTTCTGGCTCAGATGCACAGAAGCTCTTAACAGACACTTAAAAGCAATAAATGAGTCAATACAGACTATCAGTCTCTTAAATAATTATGCTTACCATCCTTTTGCTAACAGTTGGAATCTACAGAGCTTAGCAGTGCTGAGCAAGACTGCGTACAGCAGAAAACTCATGCATGATCATTCACCACTGCTTACACAGTTTCACCTCTCCTGACTTTGGGATCAGTAGGTAAATTTTGCATTTCCAACTCATACAAGTCGTATATGAGATGACATTACGGAGTTACATTCTGAATTCATGCTCTTCAGAACACATGCATGAAAAATGCAAAAATACTCAGAATCAAAGCATTATTTTTACCCTTTAACAAAAACACACAAACTAAATGTCTGTGTATGAAGTTCACAAGACACAACCAAGTTCAACTGTGGAAAAAAAAACTATCACCTGATCAGCTGGCAGACATTTGTACACCACTGAGAGGTTGCTCTGAATCCATATACCAAATCTCCAAGGAGCACAGAGAAGCCCCTGCACTCAGCTATTAGGTGTTCTCAGCACTTGCTCAGGGAAGACCGACTGGATGTTACCCTCCATCCATCTTGTTAGAGAAAAGACCATACAGCTAGGATTTTTTTTATTTTTTTAAATATACAGGGCTATACCAGTTGCTAGTAAAACATAACAGGAAATTTTAAAAAGTCTCTTGAAAAGAGATTCAGTTCTTTTTTCTTTTGTCTTTAAGATCTCCACTCCAAGAAATACATTTTCCCAAATCAACATTTCTCACAAAATGTTCTCAAGAATTCTCAAAAACTAAAAGTCTCTGGGATTAGAGCAAGTTATTTCTGTAAAACACAAAGGTGCTTTTTCAGTCAGTAGAAGACAGGAAAAAAATGAAACATCTAAGATAAAAATACAAAGACCAACACCTTTCCCTTTCTCCTTTGTATTTCCTGACTGAAGAAGATGCAGTGAATAGCATTCAGTTAGAAAAATGCAATAGAAACTGACTTGGTAGTACTTCTTAATGCTTTTAGCACTAAAGCTCTGCACAGTGTAGCCCTTAGAGAGAAGGGCAGCTATTTATAGAGAAATGTGGATTTCAGAAGGTGGGTTGGTGTCTTGCTCTGACTTCTGGGGCACAGGAAAAACACAACTCTTCCATTTGCTCACGCACTGAAATGAGATTATGGATCCCTATCATCACAAACTTCTCTCTGCTAGATCGCTGACACGCCACTAAACCACTTCTAAGCATCCAGCGCTTAACACAGCCCGATTCTTCCCACTTCAGAAATCTAGCATCAGTACCAATAAGCATAAGAGAATATTTACTGAATTCTTAGACTTTGCACTTCACACAGCTAAGGGTAACTGTGTAAGAGAGAAAAGCAAAAACATACAGTCACATCACTGTCATAAAGCTGGCTTTCTAACTTCAGCAGCTGCCTATTGGCATATCTGGCAGTGACATTTCCTGTCTATTTCATTTTGAACACTTCCTATGCTAAAAATGTAACTCATGTACTACACCTTTTCAAGAGATCTGAGAACTGTTGCTTCCCTGTTAGATCTCCCAACATTACTCAGTTTCACCCTCACTGTTACCCTGGAAAACCAAGGCACTCACCAGGAAACAATAAGTAGGTTGAGCCAAAAAGAGCATTAACAGTACTGCTGAGCATCCTGCAAGCTGGGTGAATTCATGCTGTGGTCTAAATAGTGTCACAAGCAAATGTCACATTCCGCCTACAATAATGACAGTTATAAAGGTAACAGAAACCTGAGTTCAGTAATTAAACCACAGGAAGATGAAAGAACCTAAGAAGGACTTGAAACAAATGCCTTTTATCTTACTGAATTCATGCTAAGACATTCTCCAGTTAGCTCTCCTTGAATCTCTCCTATCATGTTCTTAACAGGCCATGAATATGCTCTCCTATGACTAAAGTGAGACAAGTGGCAGAACAGAATGAATTTGGAAGTGCAATAAGCCCCTTCTTTTACTTCTATTGTTTGACATTCATCTAATCATCACTCTTACTACTTGTCATCATCACCTTAGTTGTTTGACCTGCCTTAGTACTTCAGATACAACCTCTCTTAAGTTGAATTTTCCCATTAGAAAAAACACTGAATTTCAGCTCTGAGATCAAAGTGCACTTTGAGACCACAGTTTCACATTACAAATCCTTCACTGTTAATGATTTAGGAATTCCTAATCGGTAGAGACTGCATGAATAAGAAGATAAAGTGTGGGTGTACTCCTTCCAATAAGTCACTCACACATTGTGAGCCCTTTCAGTCCTTATCTGTTCATTACCATGTCTCTACAGAGCAGATCTGAATGCTTTACAATGCTTCTAGGTTCAAACTACCACCTTAAAGTGAAGATGAGATAATTAATTTAATTTTCACCCCTTAACCAGACACTATTTGTGGGAAATTACACCCACAATAAAACCACCCAGAAACACTGCTGTGTATCACAACACAGAATCTCTGCACGTGCAAGTAAATTTCTGGAATTGAAGTGGATAATATACAGAACGTATGTTTTAGTTATTGATGCTGCTGTATGGTGTTACACTACAAAGAATGATAATGAAATGGAACGCTATTGTCCTGATGTTCAAAGAAAGTCAGAACATGAATAGAAGTCACATACTCATACCATCTCAAGTGGTTTCCCCTTCATTCCTGACACAGTACTCACTACTTCATAGCTGACAAAAGCAGCTCCAGCCATTTATTGAACAGACAACAACTTGTTGCTTATTGCTGTGACAAATCTTTATCCTCTACACTCCCTATGTGCTGTGATAACACACGCACACTTAGGAATTCCTCCTTCTGCAATGTGTTATTACAATGTCCTGGGGGGGGGGAAAGAAAAAAAAACCACACACTTGCGAGGTTTTGAAATTTGTGATTCTCATATTTTAAGAAGCAAGTTAGAAATACAGCAAGGGCAGCAATCTTGTGCCTTTCGATATTGTGCACTACAATACTGTTTAGATGTCAAGGACATTATCAAGGACAATGGAAACTTATGTAGAAATTTTTATAGTGTTTTTCAATTAAAAAAAATAAAGAAAAACATACACTTGTAGTAGTAACATCCCAAAGCCGTACACTTATCTGCCAAAACAAACACTAGATTTGTTTGGATGCAGGAGCCTTTAATCAAAGATGGAATCAATTAATTTTCTATATAATCAGACCTCACGTGGAAGTCAAAGGATCAAGAGTTCAGGACTGTCCTTCCACTTGGCATTCTCATCATTTGATTTATGATCTAACCAATCCTGGCAAACATCTGCCATAATAGATTATCTTAGGCATTCTTGAAATCACAGCAATAGAACCAATTCTTAATTAGATTCACCACGGTTTGAGAATTTCACTGTCATTTGATATTCATTCAGCCTTGAAGTCTGTCCACAGAGAATGAGATTTGCAGCACCAGGTCAGTTACCAGCTTGGAAGAAATCTGAATACACAGCACCTTCTCTCTCCCACTGCTCCTTGTCCCCCTCGTCTCTTCTTTTAATCTTATTTTGCATGATTAATCAGACTCATAGTACATGGCTTTCTAGAGACTGCAAAGCAAAGCCTTAGCTACCATAAAGTCTTACTTTTGCAGAATCACAGCACAACACTTCACGTGCCATTTGTCTTCACTATGCAGCTGATAAGCCTGCATGCTGACTGACCATTACAAAAATAAGTTTTGGAGCATCCAAGTATATTGATATAAATAATTTGTTTTATATTTAAAGTCTTATTTATAATATATTAGTCTGTTTTGTGATAGTATATACCCTGAAAACATACACCAGAAGCAGTACAACTTGTGCATTTTTTCATCTGATCCAAAGCCATCAAATAAAGTTAAAAATACTTTGTTTAACCACTTTATTTCATCTTTCTTCACGTAGGATTTGTATCAGTATATATAACAACATCATACAAGTGGTTCCTGAGATTTCTGGTGGCACCTGTATCTTTCATGAATATTTATACACTATTTCCACTAATGATGTTTGAGAACCTGATCAATCTACATCCATACTTTCTCACTTTCTTTTATCCTCTCAGAACTGCTTTGTAATTTTCCAATATCCTCTCAAGAACACCCTTGCAATGCTCTGTGTAGCAACTCAACAGAAACAGATTCAGCTGTTGCTGTACACCTAACTTTATGTAAACTAGCAAAATTAATTATCCATACACTTGAACTGAATAACAGGATGAACCAACAAGCTCTTTTCTGCCATAATGAACAGCTAAAGAAAGTGAGCTAAAAAAGAAATAATTTCACCTTTATTTTCTGCACTAGAGTCAGGAGATGCAGAAAAGATGGTAAAGACAAACTCAGCAGAGCCAGAGCTGCGATCAAAACATACGACACCGATCAAACACTTGTGAGGGAGTTGCTATGAATCAAATATTCTACATTACACTAGTACAGCCCTTCGCAGTTGGGTTGGGGAGATTACATGCTAATTTGGTTGACATTTAAATGCTACACAGCCTCCAGATCACAGAAGACCAAATTCAATGTCAGTTTCTAACTATTCAATATGGGTAACATTTTACAAAAAGCTCTGGCAGAAGCACACTGCATTTACCATTCACTGGTATGAAAATCTGGTTATGAGGTTCCCCAGGGAAGAAGCACCTATTAGATGATGACACTATGATATCCTGCAGGGCCTGCTTAGACACAAAGCCTTCTGAAGTAAACATAATTCTTCCTGAGTACAGAATCCTATTTAATCAACCATCAGGTATTCACAGAGTGAATTCAGTAATCATAGATTACTTATAGCTGAGTAGAGGGGAGGACTGAAGTAATTCAAAAAGGTGACAACAATTAAATACCCCTTCAAAATTAAAACCAGCCTCAGGGAGGGGGCAGGAGATAGAATGCCCCACAACTGAACTGAATCACTGCCAGATCTCTCACTTCCCATCTGTTTTTTTTTTTGTTTTTGTTTTTTTAAAAAAAAAAAAGAAACAAGAAATATTGTGGTAGTAATGAAACTGTATTTCCATCTTGCATTTCTTGACAATATTACATAATGTTGCACAGAAAAAATGGTTGGCTGAACAAGTTTTCATGCAATTTATTCAAAATCTGTGAACGTTTAGCACCCTTTTAAGATAACTGCTTCTCAGAATCTGAAACATTCCTAAACGTACAATCGAGCAGGCAGACAAGGGATTTAATGCTTCTGAAGAACTCAGAAAGAAGAATTTACAATTAAACCACCAATCTGAATGGGGTTTCCAAGACTTTAATTTAGAAAAATACAAATCCAAAGCACCTCTAAGAAGCAATCATCACTACCACTTTCAGCAAAATCCCTTCATCTGAACATGACAAATTTACTACTGATGACTGCCTGTTCTGAGACTCCCTAGAACCCATTATCAAAGAAAAGAGGATTGTAGTGCTGATAGGGACCAGTGTCCCTATCAGCACTAAAAAGCTGAAAAAAGACAGCTTTTATTTTGCTTTCAGCATAATAGATGAATCAGTTGTTTGTGGGTTTTGTTTTGTTTTCTTGCTTCACACAGTTTTGAATTATAATTCATTCCTTTTTGGATTTTGTCCTCACAGCACTTGTGAACATTCATCTCAACTCCCCAGGTACCCATTACCCGCACCGAGCTTCCCTTCCTGAGCTTTACTCTTCTGCAAGCTTCAGACTTTAGCCTCAGGAGCTAGGTAAACTTAAACAGTCACACTCCATCTGCGACTTTCAGCCTGCGAGTTCGTGTTCCAGATAGTAATTTTAAACCTCAGCTGATGTACCATATTACCACAGAGAAGGAGAGGGCATAAGGCTGAAACGGCAGCAACGTGTAGGGTAAAAATCAGAAACCATCCTTACACAACACAAAATGAATAAGAAGAGAAATATACATTCTTTACTCTTTTGCCTCAGGAACATGCGCTACCTTCATTTCTTCCCAAGGCTGATTTTCTGACCCACTCCCAGAATGCCTTTTGTTTGTAAGCATAGTTCTAATCAGCACATTTTTCAAAGTGAGAGAACTTGTGGCACACTTCTTCTCTAATATCTACAGATCTTAACCAAGAAGTTCTATTTGCCTGCCAAGCCATTCTATAAACACAAAAAAGTTAGCTCTCCAGAAAATACATCTGTACAGCTGCTTATCTTTCTTCATTTTCTCTATTTACAAAAAAAAAAAAATAAGCTCCATGGAATTTGTCAAACACATCATTTGAATGAAATACCATCCACAAGGGTATGCAGAAGTAAGAAATACTTTGTTCCATTTCCCTTTCCCCCCCCACAGCAGCATCCATCCTGACGCTACCTTTCTGTACGCTGGCATACATCTGGGGCCTTTCAATTAACTTCTAATGGAAAAAAAAAAAAACCAAAAAAAAAAAAACAATGACATCAAATCTAGGTATAACTTTAACGTAATTTGTTCTATTTCTGCAGAACCTTTGTTCAAATTTGGAAGAGAAAAGATCAGATAGCCTAGAGGCAGTCTCTTCAATAACATGCTCAATAGCAGCAGGAAGTTCTCAAGGAGCAGCTCTGCCTCGAGAATTTAATCTAATCAGAAGCAAGGACAGAGTTATTTCCACTGCTCTCATACGCCCTCTCCAAAAGACCTGCCATTATACTGAGACTTGCATAACCAAAGCTGACAGCAACACAGCACGTCTTCCCAAGACTAAACATATGTTCGTAAGCTAAGAAAAAAAACACTGCTCGAAAGACTGCATGTAGCTGTACCATCTGCTGACACCTACCATTTACAAGAGACGACACCTACAGGTCAGTAAGTTTGAAGCTTTGTTGTGCTAGGCTTCCTGCAATTATAAGAAAAACAACAACCTTGCTGAACAGTCATCCGTAACACAGAAGTGCCAGCAATTAGTGGAAAAAAAGGGCAATCCTGCAAATTCTGCATCAAGAAGTTCTGAAAATGTATTTTCAGAAGCAGCATTTCATGTTTCTAAGCCCTTAATGTTCAGGTTAAAATTCCAAATGAACAAAACTAGAACTCCTCTCTTTTGACAAGCTCATAATAAATGAGAGAAATAATATTTATAGCAAGATCACCAGCCAGTATCGGAGCTAAAGTCACAGCAGGCATCCATTGAAGATCGTCATCTACCAAGCTATGTCAAATGAGGACAAAGCAGGTGGAAAACATGCAACCACAGAGGCAGAAACACAGCTGAGGAATGACGCTGGCTACGCTGAGAAAAATTATTCTCCCTGCAGAATGAGAGCATCAGGCTGGAGTACTATGCTAATAACAGCAGCTCCTATCAAAAAACAATCAAAATATTTGAGCCCAAGTGGAAAAGAGAAAGGAAATTAAGTATATCTAATAGACTTTGCTAATCTGAAAATTTAAAAGCATAAAAATAGTATTTCAAAAAAATACATTAACTCAAAAATTACACCAAGAATTATAGTCAAATGCTTACAGACTGAGTCTGTTCTAACAATCCAACACCTTTCCACACTTCATGCCTTCATGAATTGGACTTCAAAATTCAAATTTCTCCACAATAATCTGAAGAGTGGTCCATAAAAAGCAATCAATGAATATATTTCTGTTTTTGCCTCATTATCCAGCATAACCTAGCCCCATTCCTCAAGCATTAATTATTGTTGAGTATCTTATTTTATTATGGAGCTTATAGATAAGTAAGATTGCACTGAGAAATAAACAAGACCCTGACCATCTGTAGATATCTGACATAGGAAATACATTTCCAAAGGGGGAAAAGGGAGATTGGAGAGAACATAGTACCTGTAAAATGTCACAAAGAGGAATGAGGAAAACGTTACCTTCTCAGTTATTCTACTGAGAATTAGAACTGTGCACTAAAATCAGCAATGTCAGATAAAACTAGAATCCTTGTTTTAATCTCATCCAAAGGATTTACATAAACACACGACATTAATGTTACAGGAGCCTCTAGTAACCAGCCTTCCGATATTTCAGGGGAAATACATTTGCAGATAAAGACACAGGACAACAAGAGAGGCTAGAATGACATATAAATCCTCATGCATAAAAGTTATCTAGCAAAACCTGTAAACTTTGGGGTAAGAGTATTTCATCAAGATCCCTTTATGTATAGAGACCTGTTTTCTACAGAGAAAATATGCTTAAGTAAAAAAAAAAAAAAAAAAAAATTATGACTTAAAACTGAGTTGTTTTTTCTTTTCTTACTTTGCTTTAGAAAAACAGGGATGTTCTATGGCAATCAGCCGAAATCCCCAGTATCACTGCAGCAACTCTAGGTTCAAAGCGCTCAGTTAAACATAAACAGACCATGAGTCAATGTATTTTTTATAGGATATATACTTTTTTTTTTAATAAAAAAAGTACACAGAAAAGGTTCTCCTCCCCCCATTAAAAAAAAACAACTCAGTTTATATTTGGGGTTTGTCTCAGAATCACTAGTGCTAAAAATAGTAATATAATGTATTAAAAAATAACAGTGGTATGTTTAAATATACTTCCTTTAGCTGCATTCACTGTTTGACACACTTTGAAAGAAAAAAACAACCATACGTTTCACTGAATCAACCATCTGACAGAAATAAGGGACAGATGGAGAACAAGACTGTTTCAGTGCGCTCACAGATGGGGGGGATTTTAAATGATATATCCAAGATATTATACAGCACTCTCTGTTTTTAGTAAACAATGAGATAAGACACCAAAAGGCTATCACTGCTGTTGGAATAAGCAACAATTTCTGTCTGCAGCACTGCAGTACTCAGAACACCTCACCCTGAAATAGTTTTAAATTACAAAAAGCCTTCCTTCTTCACTTACAAAAGATTGGTTTTCAATAACTACTGGGTATAATAGCTTAACCTTAATCAACACCAGATGAATTAGTAATAGATTCCTAGAAGTGTCTGATTAGCTGTCAGATGAAGCAATGTCAGCAGTAGTAGCCAAATAATTGGATATTTTCAAAATTTTCATAGAAAGACTTCCTACTTTAAGTGATGAGATTGTGACCCCAGGTGGAAAAAGATTGAAATAATTGAATGAATTTAATTCAGCTACAAAACAAACCACTAACTTCTTCAGTTTCACCAACTTCAGATTTTTATGTAACATTATTGTCATATTACTTGTGAGTGAGAAACAGCATGCAGAAATTTCCTCTCACAAATCAAACAGAAGCAATTGCAGCTCAAGTGAGACTAGTAATAATGGCTCATTCCAACCATAATTTTAACTTGCTTCTTCACGAGATAAAGTAGCTTTATAAATACAAACATTTAATGTTTTGTTGTAGATAGTAATAGTTTCAAAATTCTAAGCACCAAAATGGAGATACTATCTAATATGAAGACTTTTTTTAAAAAAAAAAAGAATCTTTTCCCATTACTGTGTAAAAATGCAAAATGATGGAGCTCTGAATAGAGATTAAGTTCCATTACAGTTCTAATCTATTCAGATTTAATAACAGTCTCCATTCACAATTAAAGGAGTATTATTCAGTTTCATAATGAAATACACTATAAAGAGATAGTCCTAAACAAGATAATTGGTGGTCCTCCCGATTTCTAAGTATGAAGTGCTAGCTCTCGTTCATAACTTTACTACAGAAATCCAGTTCCACGATTAAATGTACACATCCCAGAAACAAGGAGATAAGTGGTCCAGCTAAACATGACATTCTGCTGGGCAGTGTTTGAGGATTCACCAATACTGACATCCTATACTATAGTCCTATTCATACTTCCCTGGAATAGCCACACAAGTAATCTCTGAGTAGTCATGTTTCTATGTATCAAGTAAAGAGCTGAGTACTCAATGACGTTTACGAGGAAGAGAGAATATTCAGGCAAAGAGAAGCAGAATTAAGTTGGATGATATCCTGAAAGTTTCATATAAAAATTCTTTCCTCTTCCCACTGAGTAATGAGTAACAGTAACAATTTCATACACAATTGACAGATCATGCTTAAGTAATAAAAACATTTTTATGTAACACAGCTATACTAAAATCTGTTTTAGTTTAGACTTCTCTCACTTTTTGAGCATATTCTCAATAGAGCTCTAAGAATCTACAATTGGAGTCCAGAACAGATGACCATTAACACTCCACTTAAACAAGTCTCTGAGCTGCAGTGCGGACATGAACTGCTGATTCCCAGATGCACATGGGGAAGAAAAAAAAAAAAAAAAAAAAAAAAACAGTAAATCAGTCTGGGGCCAGATCAGTGCGTAGGTTTACATGGTACAGCTGCACCTATCTCACATTCAGATGCGAGTCCAAAGAGAGAATTAGAAGTTTTCAGTAGTCTCCTATGTCATACAGCAGATAGTCTCCTTACCAGTCTGGGCGCTACAAGAAGAGTGATAGTATAGAACCACTGTCACATGCTTATTTCAAGGTATAAAACACTTTGGTGTATGCTCAAAAATAGAGACCCACGCACAGATCATCCAAATCCATGACGCCCTGGACACACTTTAAGAACAGCACAGTATCACAAAACTCAGTATGTCCTTGAAAGGACAGTATATGGGGTGAAAGAAATACATATTTAGAAAAATACATACAGTCAAGTAAATATAAACAACGTCACATAATACAAATAAGGATACAGTCACTTTCTAAATTCATCACCTAAATTTCAGATCCAGGGTTATAATAGATCATTTCTTCAAATTGCCAAATAACTGTTCAATGGTGGTCAAAAAAGCACATTTAATTCTTGGGCAGTATTGTGAACTGAAGAAAACCCAAAACATTTACATGCAGTCCAAAGTGGACTTAGTCTTACATGCCATTAACCTTTGATCTTATTGTCCTCAGAAATAATAAAATAGAAGGTACAAGGAGGAGTGACAAAGATTATCCAAACTATACAGCTGTTCTGTATTAGAATCAACAAGGACTTCTCAGCCTTTAAAGAACAATGGAAAATTTTTATGGGGATGTAAAAAAAAAAAAAAAAAAAAAAAAACACCACACAGCTTGGAAAATAAAGCATGCCAAATGACACAGGCAGATGGCAGCTTGCAAACAAAGTATGTGGTCATTCACAATATTCAGTAATAACACTAAGAAGAAAAAAAAAAGTGTTTCTTCAGTTATATATGCTCAATATGTTGAGTAAACCTCAGAGAAAACTGAATCAAGCAAGACATGAGCAAATTCAACAGGAAATAATAAATCAGTAAAATGAGAAGGATTTATTTAAAAAAAAAAAAAAAAAAAACAACAAAAAACAGACCAGCTTCTATTGCAGTATTAATCCTCTTCTAAGTACAAGTTGCTTAATCTACATTTTGCTTTCTTTCGTTACAAAGGTCTTCAAGTATCATGTATTGTTTCATGAAAAAAAAAAGAAAAAAAAAAAAAAAAAAAAAAAACCACCCACATATTATTGTCTAAATAGTCCAAACAACACAGAGCTCTATTCCAGCATTGGAAGTTTTTCTCATACAATGAAAAACGACACACATGTGTACATACAGACACACACACTTCATAGGGAGTCACTGATGAAGCAGAACAAATGGGTCACATGGCATTTTTAAAAGTCTATTACTGTGAAAGTACATGCACACTAATGGGATGTAAAACCAGGTTCTCAGTAAGTAGGTCACACAGCATTTTTATAGTCTATCAGAATACACACATGCATACTAATGGATACGAAACAGGCTTCAGTAAAAGTAAGAAGATTAGAGAGACCAGAAAAATCCCATGACATGGACAGGGTCTGAGGAGGTTGCTCTATTAGACAGCTGTATACATTTGTCAGGGATAATCTGTTTCCCAAAATATTTCTGTCTTTTTTCTTACCAAGTTGCTTGCAACAGCCTCTAGGGGAGTCATGCTTTTCTGTTAGCCCACAGCCACAAAAACACAGCTCAGTTTTATAACTTGATGTTAGAAAATAATGCTGCCTCCAGAGAGCTTTATATTAAGCAGCCCAAAGTTTGATAAAAGGAAGCGATAAAATGACAGAAACAAGCCTAAGCATAAAGTTGTTTTTAAAGATAGCACTCATCCTCCACTTGTATGATTTTCTTGAAAGACTAAGTGAGCTTAGCCCAAAAAAAGTGGGAATAACTTTACTACACATTAGACATAACAAGTACATAACTTATTATATATACTATAGAAACGATGAAAAAAAAAAAGAGGGCCTAAAAATACAGAAGAATGGATGGTTATATTTTAATCTAAGAATGCAAAATATTTAACGCTTGTATCAATTTATTTTGCATCAAAATATCTTCGAAACCTACAAGACCAACTCCCTCTTAATTCCTACTCCTAAACGTAATTTATCACAACAAAATCAAGATCTGGGGAAGAGACTTTGGAGAAGTACAGCCCCATTTTCAGAAGCACACCGTGAACCTCAGCAGCCAACACAATGCACTGATCTGAAACTCACACCTTTACGCTCTAGGCAACAGCTGCACTGTGTTCATAACTGCATGAGCACCAAAATACATTCACTACTTAAACATAGTTGCAGCAGACAAGTTTCATACCTTCACCTCACACGATTATTTTATTTTATTTTAAAGTGGGTTGCTCTGAACATAAATAATACAGCACGTTCTTTTTCCTTCCACACAGGAGGCTTGGTGAAGCCCCAACAAGAGATCAGAGGAAGAAACCCTAAGTTTCCTACTATAGAGGCTTTTTTTTTTTTTTTTTTTAACCCCAAAGCTATCTTCCTCATTAAGAAGAGAGAAAAAAAGAAGAAGAAAAAAACCATACCAGATTCCAAAAGAAGATAGCTGTCTCTTCCTCCATACCACCATTTTCCTCAGCTCCTCACCACCCTACTGCTGGCAGTCCCTCCCCACACACCTTTTATCCTGCTCTCAGAGCAGGTGCTACCCACCACCAATTAACACTTCCAGACCCCCCTATTGTATGGGCCCTCAGGTGTTCGGCAGTGGGTCAGCTGACATCTTCTCCTTCATCAAGGCCCTGAGACAAAGGAGACTTTGCATTTTAAGCAAAGATTCAGAGGAACTAAGGCCAACCACTGAAGATTCAAGTCTTACTAATAGACAGTATAGGGACCGACCTGCAGCTCTGATGAGCCATCTGCCCCTGCTGCAGCTCCCAGCCACACCCTACAAGCTCTAGAACCTGCTCCTCAGCCCCCTCAACCCTGCTGTTCTCCTCCTGCCCCCTCTGAGGGAGCCACCTCTCACAACTCTGTTCCCCACTCAGCAGAGCTCACCTCGCTGCCCCCAGCTGCCTGACTGACGCTGCTGAACTTGTCCCAGTGCACTTCCCTGGGCCCTACACGCACAGGTGTTTCACATGTTCAGTTGAGTTCAGCTGCAAACAAAATTAAGCATCCATGGACCCTGTAGCAGCTAGACATACCTCGCACAGCTTTGTAGCTAGAAAGCAAAAGAAAAGAATCCAGATGCTTTTGGTTTAGGGAGATTATGCTTTCATTTGTTTTTAAACTCTTAATGTGTTAGCAAGGTGGATAATATTCCGTTCTGCCTTGGTGTGAAGTTTTTATGCTGCTGTGAGGCAATTTATCATTTGTATTTCTTTAACCTAAAAGTAAATCTTGTTTCCAGTTTACCTTCTTGTTCTGATTCATACATTCTTCTAAGTGCCATCAGTGCTATTTAGCAGCATCAGGCTTCTAACTTGTTTCTTTAGTTGTTTTACTTTTTGAGGATTTTTTTAAGTATGGAAGTCAGAGTGAAGACTAATGCAATGCAATTGTAAAAGCTTTAAAAAATTCAAATAACGTAGAAAGATTTATATAATTATAACATGGAGGGAGCAATAACTGAGGAAATAAATTGACTACAAACAAAATGCAGATTGTATCTACTGATGTATACTGAGGTTTGGGTTCAACTTCAGTTACTACCACCAGCCACAGGGAAAATTTGCAGCATGCAACACCATTTGTTTAAAACAAACAAGCAAAAAAGAAAAAAAGAAAAGAAAAAAAAAAAAGCAAATGCTTTCTGTTCTGTACCTTGATTTTGATTTTTGAGAAGGGCTTCATGTACTGCTTGGCAGTGTAGGGCCCTTTCAATTTTCTCCTACAAGTCTGATTTCAATAGAATTCCCAAAATAAATATCTTCACAAGAGTTCTGACTTTCCACAGCTACAAAAGTGAGTTTTAGTGTTGGCATCAATAGAATAGAAAGTTTTCATCAGAAATGACCTTCTCATTTCTTTATGCCTTCATCCTGAGCAGCACGCCTTAGCTACAGAAGAATATTAATATCCACTCAAAAATCTTTTGAATTTGTACTTTTGTTTTGGTCTGACAGAGGTTTTGAGATGCCAAGAAATACCAATTTCCCTGTTACCTCTAGTTCTAAGGACAACAGAATAATTAAGGAAATAATAATATTTAATTAAAATTCAAGAAGTTATTTTGAAATTCCCATCAGGTTGTCTTTTTATTCTGCTGCTAAACAGTGGCTAAAATAATACATCTCAAATAACATTAAAATTGCAGCTGTTGACTGGAAATAAAGTTGTCTGAATAGTATATGAAAGCTTGCTAGTGTTTTTTGTACTGCCTGTGGTTTCTCACTCATGCTGGAGATATTTCAGTATCAGCTGTGTCACAGAAGAGCAGAAAGCATTCTGGAAGCTACAGAGTCTAAACGTGCCATTTCTTTTTTATACTAGAGAATCAGAGAAAATTCCTCTAAGAAATAATTTGTACAGAAATCCTATTAGTTGACCGTTACAGAGTCATCTTACTCACACCCTATGAGTTTTCTAGAAGAGTTCAGGCCATCTAAAGCATATAGTTATAAAAGGCTTTGGTTTTCTTTCTGAACTGTAGTTGATTCCCAGCCTTCCTGCCTGAAGGTGACCCTGAGGCTAAGTAGCAACAGCTGCCCAACTCCTAATTCTCACAGGTGTACTTTAGAAACGCAGCAGAAATATAGCCTGTGTGAAAAACTTGTTATACTCCTTAAGTCATTTCTCAAAGGAATATTATGACTCCTAATGCAATAGCATCCTTAAAAATCAACAATATTCTTGTAGGTGCACAGCATTACTACGTAATTCCCAAGTAGGCTGACTAGAAAATAATTTTTAACAAATATTGACTTTTGATCAGATAGCATTTACATTAAGCAACATTTGCAGTATCTCACTATAATTTATGCTGCCTACCAAAAGTTGTTTTTTTAGAGAAGTTTTTGATTGACTTTTGGTTTGCTTTTTCAGTATGTCCTGGCAACAACCATCTTTGTGGGGCAAATATCATTTATGCACATTTAATGCTAAAACTCTTTCCAAGAGTAAAATACAAGATAAAGTCAAAGTTACACCTGAGTAGAGAATAAAACAACATTCAGTACAAAATACAGAAGAAAAAAACAACCATATTCAGCCCAATCAGTTTTCAAAATTCTCATTCATGGCATAAATGCCAACCAGATTTCTAAATGTTTTTGTACTACCTCGTTTAGGATAGTTGAAGCAAGGAATAGAGGATTTGGGTTTTGGTTTAAAGGAGAATTGGCATTTATTTATTATTGATTTATTATTTATTAAGTAACATCTGAAAAACACAAGGTCAACTTAAAAATAATTTTAGAAGTTATTATTCCTGTGAACCTAAAAGATCTGAGTTTTTGGAAAAAGTGAATTCCACAAAGACTTCCTGTATCAGCACAAATATCCATTTCAACATTTAAATATCTGAAGTTGCTAACCAAGAATGATTACATTGGTCTTAAATTCATAACAAGTGACTATAAGAATACAAGATTATTCAAATTATTTTTAATAAGAAGTTCCCACTGACCTCATTAACTCAATTACCAAGAAATGGCCTCCAGTTCATATTGATTTAAACAAGGAGGTATTCTGCCTGGGTGCCTGTCCATCTGGTTCCTCAGCATGATATTATTTGCCATAAAGCCCTGTTCACAATAGTCACTCTATCACAGGAAAATTCCACACACATTTTGTGAACTAGAAATATAGCAAATTTTGAATGTGACTGCTCAAATCCAACTTTAGTAAGTGCAAATGCAAGGTACAAAAACCTGAAACATTGTACAAAGCAGATTTCACAATATATGCAGCAAAGAAAGAACATTCATATTTTAAATAACTTACTAAGAAAGAAATGAAAAACAGAAGGTGTAGACTGACAGCAAAGGAAATTGGTCATGATGGGAGTCCTAACACAAAACTGCATTGGCTTTTGCTCAGATGAAAAAAGAATATTCATGCTCGTTTATAATGTCAAAGAGTGATATTGGAGAAAGTTACAAGGAATAATCATACTGCTCTTCTGGTTACTTCCAGTTGAAATGTTTACAAGTGTATATGATGAGGAGTAATCTGTCATTCCCTCTCAAAAGAAAAAGGCGGTTTGTAAACAGCATTTCTAACACCAGGTATTATAGTGCCAGAAGAAAGCAGAAAATTTGAAGCCAGGCATTACACCTTGCAGAGCCACAGGCTGCCAAACACTACAGCAACTATCAGAGATCCCAGGAGAAAAGCTGGCCGGCCAAGTGGAAGAAATTAGCCCAGAGCAAAAGCCTTTCAACAAAACATGTATAAACAGAAAAGATCATCTTGTATTCATTTTCTTATCAACAGTGGTGAGGAGTGTGGAGAAGGAAGGAAAGCTTTTCTCTGAAAGACAAGAAGGAAACACAAAGTTCAGTACTGAACGAACTGTACATACACGTGACATTTGAGTGGGTATGTCAAAATCATGTCTTTCAATAGGAAATCCAAAAAATATAGATGATCTCACAAACTTGAGAACAGTTTCCAGTATCTCTGCTTACTGTGTTCATCTCTCCAGTGTGTGCTGGGGCAGTCTCAGGAAACAGCCCTTCCTTAATGCTCTGTTCACAAACATGTGAGACTATTGTCCAACAAAGTAGAAATTTAAACAGCACTCTGAAATTGTCACAGTACTCTTCTTCACTGAATGTGTCACAGTACATTCAGTAACCTATACCTTAATCTAGGAAAGGATTATGTAGAAGGAAAGAGAATGGCCTCACCATAAGACCCAAATCTTACTACTGTCCGAGAACAACCCAGTAAGCTGAATTGAAACACACACAGCACATTTCCAGAGACTTAGCATTATCTGAAACAATCCCCAATTGCTATTGATTACAATGAAACATATATACAAATATATGTGTGTGTTTCTGACTCTTTGACTTCAAGACAAAAGCAGACTATGAGCACAATGAAGTGGCTAGCAAATATCCTTTGCTAGGGGCCATAAATCTAAATACCAAACACAGATTTCAGAAACACTTCAACACAAAATGAAAAAGGCAATAATAATTTTCACTATTTCCTCAGCCATTGATTTTTCGTTAGTAATATTTAAGACCAGTATCATTCAAGTATGAATTGCAAGGAAATTAGATGTGCCAAGAAGTGCAGCTTTTACTTGCAGGCTTTAAGATCTGTTTAAAAATTAATTTGATGTTCCTGACAGGATTTTAACAGATGGGGCTCTCTTGTGGCAGACAAGGAATATGTTGAAAATAGTTCGTAGTGCTTTGTATGCTTCCCAGTTATATATGGAGAGCTTCTTTCTTTTTTTTTCTAACAGAGAATTAATGAAAGTCTTTTAAAGACACACTCTGGACTTGTTTTTCAGCTATTTTTAGTTTTCACTGCTTATCAGTATGAACAGCCATGTCACGTAGGATTTATACAATACTCTTTGGAAATGCCCTCACAAAGTTTTGAAGCTTTTTTCTTAATCTAATCTGCTACTGTGCTACAGAGATCAATAACAGCATACTTTTATACTTGTAGTTATGGTAGCAGTATGAGTTAGCACAGTGGCATACAGAACTATCTGGCCTACTTCAGACATGCTTTTTCTGACAACAGAAATATATCTGCATTTTCCTGGCTGTTTATGTCCCTCTCCCCTTGTAGATCTCTTTTCCCTTTCTATCCTGAGGAGAAGCATATAAATTCTTAGCATCAAGAAGGAAAAGAAAACAGAAAAATAATAATAATAGTAATAAAATAAGACACTAATATGAAGCAAGAAACAAATTATCATTTCTTTGTTCAAGATTAGTCCCTTGTCACCTGGAAGCACAGCCACAACATTTAATGGCATTTTCTGGACATTCTACTCTCCTATTGAGTTTCCTCAAATAACTTCGACAATTCTTCTCCCCCAAACAAAGCCTGTTGAACAATCTGGGTTGGCAAAAAATCCCAACCATCTACACCTATGACCGCCAAAACCAACCACTGCAATGCTTCTAATACAGAAACATATTAAACCTGTTTCAGGACTCCAGCTATATGTTTGAACAAAGCTAAGTTACATGCTCTCAAGTTCATTTGTTTCTTTTTTGAAGAAAAAAAATAAACACTTAGAGAAATAAGCTCTTTGACATTAATTTTGTAAGTGCTTTCATTCAGCTACATCTTCAGCTAATTGAGTTGTACACTAATAATGGAATACAATAGTTATAGTAATGCATTTTGAAAATTACCTTTAGTAGTTGTCATGCATTTATAGATCATTAAATACTAGTAAATAAGGAGAGAGAAAATTGTGAAAATATCTCAGTGGTCACACTTCAGTCAATTAATAGAAAATCTGTCTGGTAAGCAATATATACCATGAAAAATCCATTTTCCTTCTGAGCTTTTCAACTGTTCTTTGTGCTACAAGTATTAGAAATGTCATCCAATGAAATTCTAGGAGCTGAATTTTCCCCATGGTCAGTACACCTGGCTTTAAAGCCTGAATAAATGTTTTCCATGAAAACATTGACTTAATTCTTGGCATCACTCTCTTTTAATTTTCTATGAACCAGGAATGATGAGAAAATTCTGCCCTGAGAACACTGAGAGTAATATTCTGAAAACTAACATCTTAAGGTCATAGCAAGATAACAAGACAACGTTGCCTGTAGAACCAATGAAGCACAGGAAGCCCTGCACAGCACAGGGCTCCTCTTACACTGTTGCCTGGGCAGAGGACAGTGCTCTGCATAAGATGAACCCTAGGACTGCAAGAGGCCAGGTTCCTTGCAGCCCAACCTTACCATGATTCACTGCAAACGACAGCAGGATTCAGACAGTCCCCTTTATCCCTTTATTCCCTGACGACAGGCTTCAGCGCATTCAGAGACCAAACCTCTGGAGAGTACTTGTCATGGGAAATTTCTATAGTCCATATATATACTATACTGTAGACTTGAAGCTCCCACGGTCCATCAATGAGACGGCCCACTAGACTCATGTAGTGAAGGAAATACCTAATGTTTGGTAACTACTAGGAAGTTTTCCAATAAGATAATACAGCCTCTGGTTCTCGTAGCCAATTACCTCCCAAGCGATAGACAAATTCAAAGAAAAACAGCCCTATAACTGCAAGCCACTGCAGCCCTTCTAGTTAATGCACAGTCTGTCTAAGATGAGGCAGCCTACGCACCATTCATTAGCCCCATCTGGGAGCTCACACAAAGGCTCTGACAGCAGAACACCAGCTATGAGACTGCCCCAGGCAGAACATTTGGATCCTTTCTTGAATAGAGGGGATCTGTAATCAGCTTTTTGTCAGAAGCCAGTGGTGTATCAGGCATGGAAATCAATAACAATTTCCTACTGCTGCCCAAGCCCTTATTACATTTATATTTTAAATGAAATAGAACTTCATCTGAATTGCTGCCTACAACTATGTTCTGGTATATAACATCATTTGAGAATCTGTCTTTTGCATCTCAGTGGGATGCCATGTAGCATGTAGAGAGACTATACTCCTACACCGAAAATGCTTTTGTTGTGCAGGCACAATAAAACACATTATTTGCATATAAAAGTTCATGGAAATCAAATAATACCTTGAATTGAATTTTTTTCTAATCAGTGAAAAACAAGTTAAACCTAATCATCCATTTCCAAAGGCGATTTAGAAGCATTTTAATATAACTAGGTATAGCCCACTGGTGTCTTTCACTTCTGCTTCTTGGGGTCTGAAAACTCAGCAGAGTATTTCTCCTGGCCATACACTGAGATATCAAAATAAAAACATGTTTTCTATTCCTAGACTTTCATTTCAGTAGGGATCAATTTAGACTGTGCACATGCATTCATTAAAAGTCAGATTGAATCAGAGATAATCTAAAAGTAAAAGCTTCTAATGCAGTTTTAAACTTTAAAGTACCTCAAAAAAATGCATTTGTCTTAAGCTGAAAGATGTGTAATCTTTTTATTTGTGTATGTTAATCTGTCTTATGAAAACACACAGGAATTTTTGTAATTATCTGCTCTGGGAAACTTTCACATTCACTTTAGTGGAAATAGAAGAGGAGCTTTACCTCAAATTATTTTCTTAGAAAAAACTTCAGTGCTTTTTCAACAGGTTGAGTTCCAGAGGCCTTAATGCTGATGCCAGAGCCAGTGAGTGATACTCATGGTGATGTATGCTGGAGTCCACAGAGCTGCTCTTCACAAAGCATTGCGAGGTCCATATTGAGGTGTTTTCAAATATAAGACTAAAAACAAAATACTCACCTGAACTGTGTGTATGGACATCTGGACACCATCATGTTTACACACTAAAAAAATAAATTTGGAAAAAAAAAAAAAAAAAAGGCATTACTGTAAGTCTCCCTATAAATTGCATTCACTTTACCTTTTTTTGGATTCATACTCAGGCATTAAATCCAATGTTATAAGAAAACGTTGCCTTTACTGGTTTGGTGTCTTATCTGCAGTACTAATATATATCATCAGCAAATTTACATTTACATCAGAAATATGCTTTGAATTCAAGTCATCCCTCAGAGATACAACAGATAAATGTCATTACTTTTGCTGTATGCTACATATTCCTAGTACTAAATATATCTATAGGTCATTTCTGTGCAATTAGGTGAAATTAAAAAATATTTCATTTGAACATGAGGACACCTGAGAGGCAGAGAAAGGTTTCATCTAGGACAAAATTAGGTGACAAATCTAACTCTAGTTCTTCTAGTATTTTAATAACACATCATTCATAATGCAGTTGGGGTTGGATGCAAGGAGTGGTAAGCAGCTGCTACAAACTGCTTTCCTTGGCCTTGGCACTGGACAAGGTAAAAGCTCACTGAGAGTAATTCACTGTTATAGACAGGAAGACAAATACACATCCATTATTTCATACTTGGTTTGCAATACATGTTCAGTACAATATTTTCCATATTAAAAAAAAAAAAAAAAAACCAATGCTGAAGGGCCTGGAAAGTTGAATAACAAAAAACTCTATATTTTTATTCAATAAAGATACACTGTAAGATAGAAACCTGAAAGTTTAAATGTTCTGAGGAAATTAATTGAGTTACAGAAGGATTTAGATAAAGAAATGTTCAGGTGGAAAGACTAGAAGAGTTTTTTTGGTTTGCTTTTTTTTTATAGTGAAGCCTCTTAGCAATGAGATCATATCACCATTACTGCTTTTGGAACATTGCCGTATTGATTACTTCTCACTAGAATGCATTAGTAGTCTCTGATAAGGAACAATTTTACTTGAGAGGTGAGATTAGACATTTTTCCAACTTAAATCTGTAATTTAAAAACGATGGACATCTTCTTGTCTTAATGATGAAGATGAATTACAGTGAATTTCTGTTGCATTCTCTGTATCTAAATTATATACATAAATCAGATGAAAAAAAAATTCTCGCTTAATGGAACACCCAGCTCAGTATGGCCTACACCAAGGCAGAAGACTGAACCACCAGACATGGCTCCAATGATGTTAAATATCATTTCTTAATTTGCAACTTCAATACAGTAGTTGTATGTATTTGTGTAATTTTGAGTACAAGTAATGAAATACGATAGCTGTGTATTTATCCTATTGGGCTTGGATGTCAAATCAAAGCCAAAGAACCAACACCTCTACTTAAAGGTTCAAATAGAGTAATTCTACAGCATTTCCCTGCATAAAACGTATTCCAGAATGAAAAAATAAGTAAATAAATAAATAAAAATCAGAAGGACAGTACATCACTAATTTTCACTCAAAAGTGCTTCATTGCCTTTCAGTGTCAGTAACTTTTTCGCCGAACTTCTTTTCCAAATTGATTAGGCTTTCAATCAGTCATTTTTAAGTATGGTTCAGCTCTTAAAAGGATTTTTAAGATATTTTGGATGTATAATTTCACCTAATGTTTCTTCTTGTTATGTACATTAGTTTCTTTAAATTTGAAAACTTTATTGAAAAATACCCTTGTATAACGTCATTAGGAATATGCTTACACTATCTTCCCATCTGAATGACAAATCCATAAAACTTTCATGAGCATTTCATTGTATCAATAAGGGCTTCATATCCTTCATATACATCTTGCATCATCAAATTACAGCATATTTATGAAGCAGACATGATCTCATATTGTAGCATTCCATCACACTCATGGAACTAGAAATAACATTTTATTTCATTTACAGACTTTGAATAAAATCTCAGAGCTCCTTTGTCTACAAAACATACATGCACTTTCAAGCCTCTTCTCGTTATTCAAAGTTACCAAAAAAACCTCTGCACCTAAGGATCTGCTAAATATTTCAGGCAATGCCCCAAAAAGCCCGAAAATTCTTCCTAAAAGCTGAAACATTCAGTAAATTAGATTATATTCAGTGTCCTAAAGTAGATTACAGTAAATTTCAGTGTCCTATATATTGCAAAACAGATTGCTATATGTTTAGAGAGCAGATGGTATATTCTTAAATGAATAGTTTTCAGAAGAAAACTACTTGGTGTTATGATTTTCAGACAGTAATACAGTTAAATTTTTTAAATTATTTAACAGGAGACATTTTTAAGTGTTTTTTTTTTTTTCATTTATAATATGAAGATTTAGATTGAGGAAGAAAAATGTATTTCTTTTTAAATTATTCAGTCCGAACAGTAACATAACATAAAAAAAGAGATGATGTATGCTGTGGTATGGAGTGCAATATGCTAGCAGGATCAATGGTTACAATGTTAATCTACATTAACATTACTATTTCGTTACTTTAACAATATTAAAACAATACTTGGGTTAGCTTCCCTCCTCAGTGCCTAATTCAGGTCAGAAACTTCCACCTTGACAAGTGTATGGCTTACAGTCTCCTACCCATCACTGATTTCCAGCCATTGCTCCAATGTCAATAGCTTTTCTGGGCCTCTTACAAATTCTGGACATGAAACCAGAATACAAATTTCTGATACTGGATAATTCTTGTGGGAACCCTCAAGTGTAGAATCCTACTCACTTAAGGAAATCAATATGAGTACAACCTATTTTAACAAGTTTGGGGCTCTGAGAATTCTCAACTTTCCATGCTCATGCTCTCAAAGCAGTGAATCATCAGTTTCCCATGAGCAAGTTCTGTATGAAAAACCCAGCTCACAAGTTTATCCTGGGCTTGATCTTACATGAGTTGGGCACATAACCTGGAGGAAGGCACTAAGCACCCCGCACACTGAGTGAGGGAAATACACGAGAGACCAATAATACTCCAGTTTCTGGTACAGACTGTAGTAGATATACAGTCCTGACACGTGGGGAAGGGGGGGGGGGGAGGGGGGGGGGGGCAAGTCTGAAGATTTCACTTCTTGAGGAAAATAATGATAAACTCTGTACCATTAAATGCTGCTACAATAGAATGAGGATGCAGATGGTATTTTACAGCTTAAAGAACTTCCCTATGTTACATGTTTTCAAAGCAATGGGCATCACCAAAATTTTATGTCCAAAAAAATTATATTCCTTGGTGTATATTAAAATGAGTGAAGAAAAAATTTTGGAAAAGTAAAGTATGTTGGATAGCCAAAGTAGAAGTCTTGTTCTGCTATAGATCTTCTGCATTTTTACTTTATTATAAAGAATGCACAGAGGAATCTTTTCAGCCTTCTCCATAACGGCTAGAACTTTTGCAAAGATTTAAGAATTTGATTATATACTTACAATGCAGCCAAAATCACGACTTACCCATTATTATTTTGCTGATCTAACTCTGAATATTTTAGAATATAGAAATCTTAAAACACATATTTATACATCTTTGCTACTGCATCCAGCTCTGAAAACTTAAAATTGAAGGCATCAGGTTATAAAGATAGAATTGGTGGGTAGACTATGAAATTGATATTATGATGATACAGTCCTCCACATATTATACTTTAACACAGCTATCATGAAAATCTACTGTCACCACCTTACAAGGGAAAAACTCAGCCATGGCTCTAAGTGAAAACTAGTTTTCAGCGTCATTATCTGCTATTGTGATTTACCCTTCATTTTCACTTAGCAAATACAATTTTCTAACATAAAATTGACATGTTTCATAACATCGTGCAGCCTGAGTAACTGTACCATTTATTTGTTTGTGCTTGTATGTGCTTACACACTTTTTTTAAAATTAAACAAATAGCACCAATTTCTATGTGACTTGAATACCAAAGTATCTCAGCAGAACTGTAATGAAAACAAATACATATGAAGATTGGCCATTAGTTAGTCAAAATAATCAAACGACTTTTCTTTACGCAGAAACTGTGAGCAAGTCAGTAGTTAGAATGGAAATTTCTAGATAGAAACAGTTCATGAGATGTAAAGGGTTACAGAAGGTAAAACAGAGCATTGATTATCTCACAGGATGACATCAAGAAATGAAAAACAGATGTTCAGAATCGCCTTTGTGGAGCTCAGCCAGTGTTAATCGCAGTTCAGTACCGCGTGAGATGGGCATGTAATTAATGCTCCCAGCATTCAGTCGCCAAGTGAGTCCTTGTAACTCTCCCCTTGCTTTGGCCTTGTACTCATGTCTTACATTGCATGTTTTTGGTAGCTATTTACAGTGCTTTGAGGAGAGAGATTTCAAAAGGTGACATTAACTGAATTTCAGCCCACAACTGAATCAAACCATTGCCTGATGTTAAAGAGAAGAGTTAATTGCAATTGATATGTTATTCTTTTGTGACCAGTTTGGAAAACAGCTATTTAAAATGTCCAAACGGTCACTAGGAAACAACATTTTGGCAAGAATCTGTTGCCCAAAGCTGGGAAAAGTTTACCCTTCAAAGATTTATTTATTTAAAACTGGATAACTGAAAATAAAAGTCTTCATTTTACAACTTATTTAATATAAAAATACATTACTTTGAAGTGGACATGATCTATTCTAGGAAATTCAGCTCATCTAAAACCAACTAGTGCTCCCTGGGTGCTTGAGTTTACTGCTTACCTTTTAGGCATTCTTTTTTGAAAATGCTGAGAGTGGTTGTAAATGAGCAAATGTACCTGTGGTACAGAAATCAATCTACAGCCCATCAGGCAATTTGGAGACCTGCAGAGAAAAGAGAAAATCTCAGTCTCAGAGAGATTGAAAAATGTTTGGAAACAGAGAAGAGGAATAAGATTGCTTTTAAACAAGGTAAAAAGCAAAGAACAGTTGTGTAGAATCGGTTGCACTTTGAGTTGCTTCTATTTTATCAAGCAATTCTCACATCTTGACATATCTGCTGCTAAAAGTTGATGACCAGATGGATTTATACCTACTCATTACTTATTAGATGTAAAAACAGGATATATATTTATGTAAACTATTATAAACTATTTATGTAAACTATTATAATCTATTTATATAAACTATTTTTATTTGATCATTCATATATACAAGTATGGTGGGAGAAATGCTATTTCAGGTGTCTAACTGCAAGGAAGTGTTAATAGTAAATAGAATAAGATCTACTATTTTAACCTGTTCAGATATCAGTGACTGTAGTGTTTTCTTGATATGTGGCTATCCTTAAAAAATGACATCAGATTGTGTCCCTGATCACTCATTTGCCCTGATCTTATTGGTTCAACTAAAACACTGAGTGCAGCAGAATTTGGCCCTAGCAAGAAAGGAAATGCAGTGACTTAAATGGCACTTTGTTTGTAGATACTGAAACTGCAACTGAAGTAAAGCTGATTTAAAAAAAATACATTTGTTTTGTGAGCCCCACAGTGTGTCTGATCCAGTGCTACTTCTATCATAGCAAAGACACTTTATATAAAAGGGACATATCTAAAAATATCTTATCATGAACGCCATTCAATATGAAAAAGAGCCTCAGAACACATCTTACTTTTCTGTAACTATTATTTTTTTCTAAATATTAGTTCTTCCAAAACTAATATTCAATACTCAAATAATAACAATAAATAATACTCAAATAATAACTAATAACAATATTCAAAGAATATTACACTTAAAGGCCACGGATTAAACCTTAAGCCCATAATGTTCACAGAAATTCTAGAGTCACAATAAAAGGTATCTGATGTGATGAGTGCAATTATTAAATGTGAAAATATTTAATATTCGTACACCCATATATATATTTCAAAAAAGTCCAATTTTAAGATGTAGCCTTACCAAACCTCTGCTTACTGCTTCAGTCTGACAGTGTCTTCATCAAAATTTCCATTGAAATCATTAGAAATATTTTTATTGTTAATGTATGTTTAAATTAGAACTGAATAAATCATTAACAAACTTTTTCAGTTAGGATTTTCTCTGTAAGAAGGCAGCAAATTCATTGGTTCATTTTAGCTTAAAGCATTCAAAAATTTTTGCAAACGATTGTGAATGTTCTGAGTATGATCTGTTGTTCTTGGAGACAGAAACAGCAATTATCAAGGGACATAAGTACACCAGCATTTAACTATAACCATTGATTATATTCATATATTTAAAAAGCCTCGTTTGTCCAGACACCCATCTATTAAAATACTGGGCCTACTTCAATATTATTTTAGATTAAATTTGATATTGTGCTACAAAATGTGTTTTCTAGTGACTGATTTCTGAGTGTTGCTGTATCCTTTCTTAGATCACAGGGAACCACTTATAATTCATTGCAATACCACTAAAATGGCTGACAAATCCTACTTGTAGAATCCAGGTTTTAGTACCTGTGCTGTTCTCAGACTGAACATGACTGCAACTGACTTTCCATTCAGACAAAGTCTTAATCTTCTGTCAAAAAGACATACATGAATTCAGAATGAAGTTGTATATACAGTAACAGTTGATCAAAGTTAACCACTGCTTTGTAGAAGTCTTCTTATCAGAAGATCTCACTTTGTCGTGAGATTTCTGGAAGCAGCCATGTTACAAATGTCACTAATCATAAAATTACACTATTTCCCATTTAAAGTTCCCTGTTATGGTGCATTATTCAGGAGGTTATTTTAAATTTGGCTTACTTTGGCTTTGACAAAATATACAAATTATAAATCAGGCATTTTGTCACTGTTTGCAGCTTCAAAGTCCTTCCATTTCAGACAGGAGAACTACCCTATAATGCAATCTCTCTCTGCCACTCTGATGGATTTTCACCACATTTCATCTTCAAATACCTCTCTGTGGTTTCCAGGTAAGCTTCAATTTCATTTCTCATCTTGACAGACAATGAAAAGAACATTTCTTGGAGGTTTTGGGATGCTTTTTTGGTTTTCAACATTTTGGGGGGGTCGGTGGGGAATCTTAGGAACAACAAGTTCACAGTGCTTGTTCAGCCAATTGGTGATTCTTCCACTTTGTTCTAAATAAACATATAGTGCTTCTCAAATATTAACTTGAAGTAAAAGTGAATAAATCTTCAGCTTGAAAGACTCTTCAAAATCATTCAGGCAGTGAAGCCATTTTGTAATACGAAACTCACAAACTCTTAAAATTGACTGTATTCCCATCTTGCTTATTAAAAGGCAACAATGCTTTTAATGCCTACAAAGGGATAGAAAAGAGACACGTCTGTAAGAAAAATACTTCAAAAGAAAATAATTTATATACATCCAAATGAGACTTAGGCACATCTGACTCCTGAGACGCACAAAGGCTGCTGACAGTTTGCTTTCCTTTCTATCCAGCTACAATTTATCTCTTTTCCACTTTCAAACCTATTCCCTAGCATTATGCAGCTGGTGGCGGCTGTAGGCAGCTTTATTCTTTAACTCCTAGCCAGGGCATGCAGGGTTTGTATTAAACCATTATTTTTAATATTCACTTTAGAAAAGCACAGCTTTTTAGCTGATGCAGTCTATTCTAAGAACATTAAGGTACAACCAAGATAGTCCATGAAAATTTTGGTTACATTCTGCACTTAGAAAACATTTTCTCACTATTAAACTTAATCTCAAAAGAATAAATGTGTTAAAGTCATTTGTAAACCACTAACATACATAAGCCCATGTGAAAGACATTACAGAGGGACAACTAAATAAATGGCTACTATTTATTATCCTTCCGTTCTTCAATATCCATGACAAGCATTCTCTGCATCCCATAGAGAAAATCACAAGAGATGTCACTTTAGAGACTCAGAGAGAGAGGTAGGAAATATATAAACAGGCAGTGTTATCCATCAGTGACAATTATAAAGGTTCATGAATATATATGCTCCTCAGTTTTAAGACTACTGAAATTCATAGTTGCTTTTGCATATTTACAGCCTGAAAAATTCACAGCAGAGGACAATCTTTTCTTAGGAATGTTAGAAACAAAATGTTAATCAGTTGTCATTTTCATTCAAACATTATTTTCCCCAAAAAAATTCAAACACTATGAGCACTAAAAGGTTTCAGTTATGACTGATTAATTGAATCTGACTTTCTTAAGGTCTCACTGGTGTACTTCAATTATTTGCATGATTAACTTTATATACATATTGTTTAAGGATTTGGTGTGTAGCTTGAACTCTCTTAGAAAGTAATACTTTGTTTTATTGGAGGTGTGGAAAAAATACCAACATAGAAAATCAAAGAAGATAGTCCTAGAGATCAGCTGAGGAGTTTCAAATCTTACAGAGGAAAAGGTTAAGTGTAATCTCTTAATTTACAGTTACTGGAGCAGTTAGAGAACAAGGAAACCTCACCTCCCCCATTTCAGAGCATGGACAACTTGCACCTTTCTCAGGTATGCAAGCTTTCATAAATCTCGTACTTCACTGGTAGATGATAAATCAAATTACTAACATCTCTGCTTAGACAGAAACAAGGCAAAAAGTTACATATGTGCTCAGTTAATATATGGCAAATATTAATTTTAATGACAGAAACTGCTTATGCTGCATAAAATGAGCCACATAAGCACACAATTGCAAGACCAAGTAGCAGATGGTAAAAACAGATTGTTCTCTCCCTTTCCATTTCTATAGCACATAATGTAGTAGAACTTTGTCTCCAAGCAAGGTACTTAGGAGTGAATGGAATACAAAATAAGTAATTGATTAAACAAAGACTTGATAAATGTTAAATTTAATTCAGAACTTTAGAGATCACTATATAAATTAATAAAAAATTCAAATCAAATATTTACCTTCATGCTTTTTTCCCAATTTCATTTCAATAAAATACAGTAAATTTCATGAGCTGAAATGAAATAACGGACCAACAAGACAACCTCTCTTACTTGAACACACAGACTGTACTAAAGATCATTTTAGTACAGAAGTGAATATACTCCTCATGTAAATTAGTCCAACAGGCTTTAAAAAGCTGATACTGAAATCTCAAGAGTTTGTAGTAAAATAGGTGATTTGTGGTGTCTGCTTTCATGCAAATGCTAAAATTGATTTGTTTAGACCAAATCTCATGGTGGGAAAAAAAAAATGGATTTCAGTGAATGAAGCAATTTGGTAAAGATGCATGAGTTTCATATCTAACAATCTAAAAATCAAAATAGTGTGGATAAGAATCCACTCTTAACTATTTATGCTGAACAATACTATTTGATACTTATTCAGTGGTTTTAATATTGTGGAGATGAATACTTCAAAGTTTTGCACTTTAGGGATCAACATCATATAAATGCACAGCCCACTCTATTGTCATCCAGGGATACACTGTGCCAATTTTAATGGTTTTATTTTAGATTCCAGTGCTTGCACACCACTTCAGGATGAAAATGGAGATGAAAATGGATGTGGGTTGACCAATGCCTTGATCTGCCTTCCTTATATTACTGCAAGCCTTGTTTGCTTTAATAATATCCAAAACATGCAGTTGCCCAATAACAAAGTGTCTAATGAGACAGGCAACAGAATTTTGAATTACCCTCTGTAAGAACCATGCTGCTCCAGGTTCAAACTAACCCCTGGGAGCTCCCTTGAGTTGTCATCAGTGCAGAGAAATCTAGGATGCGGTGGTTTACAGGTGTCCAAGACAGTGTTCTGGTCTGAAGGATCTTTTTATGTAAACCACTCATTCCTAGTGGAAGATGTGATCAGTGAGGGGCTGTGAGGATTAGGATCAGTGATGCAGAGTTTAGTTGGGGGGTTGTAGCTAGCAGCATTCCTCAGGCATCAGTACTGGGTCCAGTCTTGTTCAACATCCTTATCAATGACCTGGATGGTGAGATAGAATGGATCCTCATCAAATCTGCTGATGATACAAGCTGGGAGGAGTGGCTGACACACCAGAAAGCTGTGCTGCCATTCAGTGAGACCAGGACAGGCTGGAGGGATGTGGAGAGCAGAACTTTATGAAGTTCAACAAGAGCAAATGTAGAGTGTACACATGGGGAGGAATAACCTCATGCATCAGTATAGGTTAGGGGCTGACCAGTTGGAAAGTAGCACTGCAGAGGAGGACCTGAGTGTCCTGGTGGACAAAAGGGTTGACCACAAGGCATGTCCAAGAAGGCTAATCAAAACTTGTTGTGCATTTAAAAGATCATGGCCAGTAGGTCAAGGGAGGTGATCCTCCTCCTCTCTTCTGCCCAGGTGAGGCCACATCTGAAATACTGTGTCCAGTCCTGGGCTCCTCCGGTCAAGAAAGTCCTCAGGATAGAGTCCAGTGGACTACAGAGATGAAGAGAGGCCTGGAGCATCTCACTTTTGAGGAAAGGCTGAGAAACCTGGGGCTGTTCAGCCTGGAGAACACAGAGGGGATCTTATCAGTGCTTATAAATATCTAATGAATGAATCAGGTGGTTCTAGTTTCTTTCCAGTGATGCCCAGTTACAGAACAAAGGGCATTTCAGTGAATTATGCCTCCAAGACAAAATAATAGTTTACCCTACTCCTGGAAAGTAATCTTACTGCAAAGACATTCCAGACTATCTTTTCTCCAACATTTAAATACACATACACAATTTATCTTTCATTCAAATGCTTAAAGATCCATCCCAGTCAAAAAAGAAGGAAAATATCTAGCAAATTACTTCAATGACTAAGATTTGGGATGAGAAAAATGTGTAAAAGAAGAAGAAAGGACATTGCTAAACCATTAAAACAGATCACAAGTCTGCTATGTTGTAGATCTTTATCCCCCCACACTGTTTCATAGAAGAGAAATTACTACTGCAGTCTCTCACTAAAGCCATCCTTTTAACTCAGGCCTTCTTTTTAGCATTATTAAACAAGCCTCACTTGCAGTTTAAGCAGAAGGTCATGTTCAATAGGTTCTGCTATTTGTAACATTTCCTTGAAAAGTACTTGAGTTGCACTGGTGTCATCCTTCTCCTGTCATACCCTGTAACACAGAGATCTTCTCTGAACAAATTTCTTCTCTGAGGATGCTCTTAGCTTACACTGTTTTGTTCTGTTTTGAATTCTCCTTATACAATGCAAACCTCCATGAAGATTTCACAAAATTTTCCAGCTAAATTCAGAGTGACTTTCCTACATTCTGATTACTCAATTTGTGATTTCTTTTGAAGTTAGTCACCACATTTGAATAACCATCTTAAAATTTATATATAAGTATTTATAAAATTTGCTCATCCAAACTAGAAGTAATCCTTCAAAAATGGCAATGTTACTATTTCATGCATTCAATCATTAACTGGGGGAAAAGCAGTTCTAGAAGTGAATCAGAACATCATCTTGCATTTTCTGTGTTACAAAAATACTGTATGGCTATGTCATTATGCTTTACCCTAGAAATAGGCTTATGAAACAATCACACTATTGTCACTGGTTTTCAGAGCGGCCCACAGCTTATTATAAAAAAAAAAAGAATCATATTCATGAGTGAAGCTGTTTGGGAGCATCTTTAAATGCTTATAAAATGCAATATAAAAAAGTAAACTGCCTGTTTTTTCTAACTGTTACCACCACTATGACCTTAGGCCATTTTCAGTGTCTCTGTTTCCACATTATATTGTCCTTGAAATAACTCTAGCATCATGGAAGCATAAGAAATGAGTAACTACTGTAATATCACTTTTGCTGCTGCTACCCAGAGTACATGCCTAACTAAGCTTTAAGGTGGAATTTTTGATCCAAATATCCATATCTGAAATTCAGCACTGTTTACCCCGGAACAGGAATGATAGTATTCTATTCTGTGATGGGCAATCAGAGTTTTTGGTTTTATGAAATCACGTCATTAAGCTCAATCCCCTTGAAAAAGATCAGAAGAGCTGTCAGTTTCCAAGCAGAGAGGCCAATGGCACAATCATATGATCATGTCCCTCTGCTGTAGGGGTTACCATATCTGTAATTATCATGTCTCTAATTATGTTTTGTAACTCCAGTTAAAGTTAGCCTTATTGGGTACAACTCCACCACCCCACTGGAGCTCATTTATACCAGCATGTGCAAGCCAGATCAAGCATACAATACATTGCAGACCAGTTACAGCACAAGAGGTGTTCCCAACACAACTAGGCTCATGAGGTTTTGGACAAAACAAATAAACAACCCCACTGACAATAATTAAACAAAGAATTTTGCAAGGGAGAGCTATCATAGTTACTTGCATTTGTGGAGTTATTTTTGTATCTTACATTAAGCTAAGGAGTAGATATGCTAAACTTAAATGTACTTGATAGTGTACACAAGGGGATCAATGTATATAAAACTGTTCTTCTTATATTTCAAATTGTTTTATTGCTGTGATTTTCCAGACAATAACCTGGATAGTTGGACTGCTAATATAAATAAAGATGACTATTTTTATTGCTAAATTCAAATTTTTCCTATTTATTAATGTAGTATATTTTTCTCCTAAATAAAACGAGTAAGAAGAATGAATGTCAGAAGTTTATTAAAAAAAAAAAAGGAGCTTTTTTTAGGTTTGGTTTACATTTTCTATTTGATCATATCTTAAATTGGAAAATTTTCCCCAAGCAGCTTCCTTCCATAGCTTGTAAAGTTCAGAACATTGATATTTAGGCTATTCTAGCCACCAAAATTCAAGCCTGCCAATCAGAAATTGTTAAAGTTAGAAAAATCCATAATTTCTGTGAGGATCTGAGCAAGTAGGTTACTAAAAATGTAGCATTTCTGGGCTACATGAGACTGATCATTCAAGGGTTTAAAACCTATTTTTTCCTAAATGGAGATTCATATAAATTAAAATGACTCCATAACAATGCTGGCAAAGAATGGCTCTCTGCTACCTTCCACACAGGTGCACTGGAGGAGAGGTGTTGGAAGTTGTCCAGTATTGCACAACAATCTGCCTCCAATTCTGCAGTTTCCAGAAAATGATAGTGAGCTTCTGTGGTGTGCAGACAAGGTGCCTTTCACACATACAAAAATCTTCTCCACAGTTTTATCTGCTGAGGAAAAAGGAAGTTTTATTCAAAAACTGGTTTGCTTGGGCTAGCCAGCTAAACAATTTTACCTTTTGTGGAGGCTTACAATTTATCAAAGCCAGGGGAGAAAATTATGTAAAATTCAATCCCTGTTTGAAGTTCGAATTATTTAAATTTCAACATACAAAAGACAACTTCTAAACTGAGAAATCTCTGCATTTAACTGAGAATTAAGAATTTGTTCATAGCTCCTGGAAACCTGAGGCCTGAATGACCAATCTCATAGGGAGTTAATTAGGCACTATAAAGATAAATATAGACTCAGGATTTTATTATTCAGTGCAAGCGTTCCAATTAGAAGAGTTTAATGTATTTAACAGCTAGTCCAGCAAGTTTGCACTGTGACTTTTTTCTATCTACAGTAGACATTACGTGACCAGCATTGCAATCATCTTGCAGGGGGCAGATACAGACTTACAAAGGCTCCCCGCAGAGAGTCCCAATTATATATGTTTGAGTAGAGGCCCCCCAGCTAAAACATCCTCCTCAATTATTGCAGACATGTTGATGGATGGGCTTAACAGGATGGAGAAGTACTGTGAAGGCATACGTTCATCATTTCCACAGGATCTCTCAGCAGAAAGTACAGATCCTTTAGGGTTATGCTGACAAGGTGTGCACAGTCACCCCTAGCAGATAACTGGGACAGACATTCAGTGCTGGATGGACCTCAGTATCTGTGACATTTAGAAGCAAGTCCATCGAAGGGCAACAGAAATTCAGCTGAGAGAGCATCAAGGAGATAGCTGTGCTAGGGAAAGGAATTACCATGGATTGTTCCTCTCGCGAGTTTTTTTAGTGCAAATTGAGAAAAAAAAGTGAGAGCAGTACTAATAATGTCCTTTCAGCTTACCACTAAGCCAACAAACATCAACATCCAATTGAGACAGTCATTCTATAGGGGGGGATGCTGAAGTGCAGGAAATTAAAAGTCATACTTAAAAAATACCTCATATTTAATTACTTGATTCTTGATTTTCGGCTGTTTGTTTTTGTTTTTTTTTCTAGAAATCTCAAATATGTTTTTAAGTAGTAGTTGAAAGAAAAAATCAGGTATTGAATCCTCTTGAATTCAGAAAAAGCCAATGACTATTGTTCGATATGTATGTGTTGAGGACCTAAAAATGGAAGCCATATTTGAAAACAGAAACTTCAGTCATTTGCCCAAAGGCCAGTGTTAAGCTTATAATTGAGAAGATTTTTGTTTCCCATAGTTTCTGTACATACGCCTTAATATCATCATACATATATGATATGTATCATACATATATGATATGATATGATATATCATGACTTTGCAAGAGATGTAAATGGCAGAGGTAGTTCAGTAATGGACTTTCCTGGCTGCACCAACCAGGCAGGACTTTTCAATTGATTAATGTGTACTTTTTGGTTGAACTTCATTTCCTTTGTCTGAAGAATGCAGACACGTTTACCAGGCTCTTAAAAGTTACCACTCTTGCACTGTAAAATGACCACCACTTTCCAGTCACTTCCAAACCATTCAGACATTCCTGGTTTACATCTAAGACAAAAGCTTTCCCTTGGCTGAAAATGATCAGTACAGTTATCTCTCCATAGATGATGTGACAAAACTCATTTTGTACAGCTTGTGATGTATGTATTGGTGTCAGTCAGCACATTGATATCTCCTGGGATAACTAAAGTGTTCCTTATGTGCCAAAGGAAATACCAACTAAGCAACAGAACATTGAATCTGTAGGAGGCTTTACAGTTGCAGTGCCATACATGCATTTCCATCACAAGAGAAGCTGTAATCGTAATTCAGCATCAGCTTTACATTGCTAAGGGGACTTGAATCAGCTAATTTATCCAGAGGCTATATAAATGACTTCGAACAGTTTTGTTTCTCAAACGATGGAGGATTTTCTTGCTCCAGAAAATCCTCAGTTTTGCCATCCTAATTCAAGCGAAAGCAATGATATTCATTACATTGCTAAATGTTAATAAACTGTTTTCTTTAAAACAGTAATCATTCCAGTGGCATATTTTCATGGGCCAGATGGCATTCCTTATGCTTTTATTTCTCAGAGATAATACCTATTCCAAACAAACAGCCCAAGCTCTATTTCAGTTATCCTGTACTAATTTTCACAAAATTACAGACGGGTTGAGCTTCAGGTTGGAAGGGACTGATGGAGGCCATCTGGTCAAAACCCTTTGCTAAAGCAGGCTGCCCGGTTTTCAAAAAATTTTCTGTCCTGAGACAACTGCAAACATACCAGTCTAGTACTGAAATGTATGAGGTTATTGCAGAACATTACATCTGAAAGGTTTCTAGCAAATGGAGTTGTTTTCCACTGAGTCTTTGGAAGCATATTTTGTGATGGCGGCTCTCATGAGACAACGAGCAATGAGACACAAAAACAGCTATTTGCAATAACAGAATGAGCAGTGTTGCTGCCACACTGTAACCCTTCACATTACTTAGCAATTTGGAGATGTTTTACACATGGATTGTTTCCAAAATTAGACATAAAAAACCTTCAGTCACAATATGAGTGAAGTTAGAAGATAAATAAGTCACAAACATTTCCAAGAGGATAGGGCCACTCTTCAGCAGTGCCCAGTGACAGGACAAGGGACGACAGGCACAAACACAGGAAGTTCCATTCTAACAAGAGAAAGAACTTCTTTCCTGTGAGGGTGACAGAGCACTGGAACAGGCTGCCTGAAGAGGTTGTGGAGTCTCCTTCTCTGGAGACATTCAAAACTGACCTGAATACTTTCCTGTGTAGGGAACATGAGAAGATTACAGTTTCAAGGACCTTAAGTATTCATCACTGTCTACCCTGAACTATATAGACTCTTCTTTTTTTGTGCTCCAAATCAAGTGGATGGGAGAAAGAGACGGGAGTCAGCTTCGGTGCGCTCATGGTGTAATGCAGCTGCATTAGCAGGACACTGAGATAATATACAGTGCCTCTTATCAGCTTATTAACGTTACTCTAACAAGGCCAGCAGCTTTCTACACCAGACTTGGTTCACATCTGTACAGTCTAGAGAAAGGCAGACACAAGCAGCGTGTTTACAGCCCTTTTAACAGTAAGCTTCAGACTCCTTAATTCTGAAGGCTTCAAAATGCCAAAGGAGATTGTTCTTTTTTCTCCAAACATGCTTGAGAACAAGCACTCACCATCTGAGTTTCAGTAGATATACAGTACTATTTCTAGACTGGATCACCACTGTGACTCTGGATATAAAACTCTCAAAATGCAGCTGTAAAATTTCATGCCAGCTTTTGAGTCCAGTCATTTCAGTGTCAAGGTATCTCTGCCAGTTTCAAGCTCTCTGTGACACTGTGGCAGTGATTTGCAGCTCCGTGTATGGTGGGATGCACGCTCATGACTTTTTATAAGGATGGGGTAGCAGCTGATCAGAAACAAAACAAGAAAGCCAGATTGACTTGCAGGTAGCAGAGAAAACAAGTAAGTTATCCGGGTTGCTGTTCAGAGCAGCGAACATCTGGAGGGTTCCTATGACTATTATTCTTTGAAAGGGAGGAACATGAGAAATTGCATCAGAATTAATGCACAGGAAAAAAAAATGCTAAAAAGTGTATGTGTGCAGAGGGAGGGTAGAATCACTAGGACCAAAAAACATTCCCCCAAAAGATTTTTTAAAAAGGCGTAACTTATGGTGTAAGTCTTCCAACCAGAACAGTAGAGACCAGATTGGCCAGTATTAATGTTCAAGGAATAAAATTTAAATTCTAGACAGATATGATGAGAGGACAGAATAGAGTGGAAATACAAGAACAGACATTCCAATGCAGAGAAAGCTGCATATGTAGTACTGAGAAGGTTTACAGGAAGTGACTTAACAATGCAAGCCAGAAAGCAGGTTAAAAAGTGCACAGTTTTGTACAGTGCGGATGTATACAGTGCACAATTAAACAAGTTTTAGTGGTCTGAACGAGGCCAGGTATATTCTACAGACAAAAAGAGTAATGAGATAAGTTACTAAAATGGGTTTGTTAGTTGTATTACTCACAGAAGATGATACAGCACTGCAGCTCAGGAAGACCAAAATGTTCTCCAGAACTGCAGTTACCTGCAATTGTTTTCTCTTGGACACAACAGACAGAGCTTTCAGTCTGGCTGATACATTACTTATGCTCCTGTCATACTCTAAGTACCTTGCATTGCCATCTGTACCATACACATGCAGTGAAAGTTTGCTGCTATTGCATATTCTACAACTTAAACTAAGTTTCCTTTTTGCAAAACTTCAACTGGTAATTCTGCTAAAAGCATTAGATCTCGTCAAGTCAAAATTTCCTTCCAATCTTAGTCAACAGACATAATTAGCAAGTGCTGCTCTCCACAGATCTCAAATCACAAAACAGCAATCCATGCAGTAAATTCAATCTGGTCAGCTCTCAATCAGATGACATTGTCTTTACTGTCTCTAAGCTGAATCACAATGTCATAAATAGAGCACACAATTTTATTATCAGCTAGAACTTTTTTCCACTGCAAGTTCAGAAACTGAGAAACCTTATTTAATACACTTGAAAGGGATTCTGTATTAATCAGTTCATTGAATTCCCTCCCGATTCTAAGATGAGAATACAGTTTCACTTTCAAAGGAGTCAGTTGCTTCACCTTTTTCTAATTTCCATGACTCTGTGCTTAGTTGGGAAGTTAAAAGTTAAAAAGTAAAATCATAGTCCTCAATTCACTCTTTTCATCCTGAGTAAAATCTCTCTTGTATAACCAGCCAATTTTTCAAAGTTTATTTATGTAAGCTGTTTCTTCTTGGTTTCATGTTTTTGCATTAGTTTTATTTATTACTATAGCCAATGTACTTTTAAGTTTCCTCTTTAGAAAAAAAAAGAGAAGAGAAGAGAAGAGAAGAGAAGAGAAGAGAAGAGAAGAGAAGAGAAGAGAAGAGAAGAGAAGAGAAGAGAAGAGAAGAGAAGAGAAGAGAAGAGAAGAGAAGAAAGAAAAGAAAAGAAAAGAAAAGAAAAGAAAAGAAAAGAAAAGAAAAGAAAAGAAAAGAAAAGGAGATAGTTCTTTCTTAAAAAAAAAAGAAAATATTTATGTAGCACAGATTTCCTGAAATCTTTCTCTTTTTCAACTCTCATGTGTATGTAATAGCAAAAGCAATATCACCCTTGAGAGCACCATATTTCAAATTGAAAACCCGAGTAAAATTCCTTCTGGATGCCAAAAAAACCCACGCTTTCACAAACTGAAAAATGTGCCATATTTAAAAACAAGGGGAATGAAACATACTTCCAGTTTCATCATCAGTAAAACAAACTAGCATAAAAAAGGAAAGATGCACAAGGAAAAATGCTAATAGCCATGTTATAAAATTTACAGTGCAAATGAATATGGTACAAGTAGCAAGTGAGGTCACAGACGATGAAAACCTACTCTTAGAAACAATTTCTGAAAAAGAGGAACTCACCAGCAAGGCACATAGTGCTTTATACAGTTAATAAAATCAAATACCAATTCATGGAAGGAAGATAAGTCTCTTAATACTTTGTCCTATATTTAAAAGAGTGCAGTAAAACATATTTATCTTACCTGACTGTGACTAAATCAGAAATGTATGACCTGTAATAAAAGACATAAGGTAGCATCTGAAAAAGTGTAATAGTTTCAAATCAACAGGCCAAGATAATTAACTGGAAATCTCTCTGAACCACTCTGATAACTTTTTGACATATCTGAAAATCAAAAGAAATTCTCAAGCACAGAATATTCCCAATATATTTGCAGTGTTTACAAGCAATAAAAGGGATGACAGTGAAATTAGACCGGAAACTGGTCAGCCCAGTGGGAAGCCCAAAGCAATTAGCTAGTAATTCACAACAGAGATTCAAATATCATCAATGTCAGTCAGCAGCCTACCCATTACAACTGATGTTTTCTAAGTAACCTGGTCTTGTTAAAAGAACCTCTTAGCTTCTTCAGAAAGATGCAAAGGAGCCTGATAAAGAGAACTGTGTCAATACCGTCCCTTTGGGCTTCCCCAAGGTATTTGTCTTAAAATGGAAATTTACATGTGGGAGATTGCAAAGAAGCTATTGAAAGTTTTTATAGTTTACTTAAGAGATCTCCCAGAGTGTAAGGGCAGACCACTGACTGTAAAATCTGCACAGGAATACTTTGGAAAATGGATAAGATTTTTAGGAATGGTAGAAGATTTTTCAGAAATTTACAGATCTTTGGTTGGATGATAAGTGATGGCTTATGAAAGAAGACATTCAATTGTTAGAGCTAGCTGGATGATCGCAATCTAATCAAAGGAATCTTAATCACGCAAATGCAAATTGACACACCTGGGAATAAAGAGCTCAAAGAGGTCAAGAGCTTGCATTTCACAGCAGTGACTCAGAAATGAACACAGAAATCACTGAAAATTCATGCCTCAATGTGTGCCTGGTGCTATGCTGAGAAAAGGGATATATGAAACATTGGAACGTTAAGAACATTGCCTCGGAACTACAACTCTTTGCCCCAACAGAACTTGTACAGCTCCCACCACTCACATTCCTACAGTGACTCAGAAATACTGGAAAGAAGATCACAAAAATAACGCAGGACTGAAATAAATAAATGACTTCAATCTTAAGGATGATGGAACTCAAACAATTCCACTTATTGAAAAGGGAGTTGTCAAGAGACTTGATCTCTGCATCAGTGAACAATTGCAGGAAGAATATATCTGACTGCATGACAAGTTAGCTGCATTGTGAATAACATCACTAGACAGAAGGTGAAACTGTAGAAGCTTAGCTTTGAAATATGACACAATTCCATTGGATAAGGTTAATGACATACTAGAAGAGACAAGGCTGTACACACTCCCTTGGTTATAATTTTCTTATCTTAATTAAATGCACTTTTAAATATATATATATTTTTTTTTATTCCAACTTCCATGAAAATTTACAGGATCTACACATTCCCAAGGTTAAAGATTAATACAGAAGCTCTGCCACTACAAGGAAGTCATTGTTTTCATCCATAGTAATTGTAAAATGATTTTTAAATTGACAGGGAACAGTTGAGTTTCTAAAAAGATACATTTGACAGAAAATCTTTCTGGTTGCACTATTGTAGGTTAAAACAACCTTCTGTTGAAATAAGAAGTATTAATAAGAAGAAATATACACTTTTGAGAAAATTTATTGCTTTCTTATTAAATAAGCAAAACACTGTTTAGTACAGTGCTCAGAAAAAGGAAGTCAGTTATGACATATTTCTAGAAGCAGCACAGAAAATCGATACCCAAATCACTTTTGTGCTGGAAAATTCATTTTTTTGTATTCCTACCTGTAGTAATTTCAGCGTGTCTCTAGATTCATGATTTACATTTCAGCAACAGGAGAAAGCGAACAGATATTTGGGTCAGTGCTCCAACATATGGATTTTTTATTAAACAGCTTAGTCTATGTGATGTTCTACTAGCATAAAACCCAACGGTAAATTCTACCACTAGCAGTAGTGATTGAGCAGGGAGCCTTTCTTCTTTCTTCAGGTAACTTCCATTCAAGGGTGTGATCTCTCAAGCACTGCCCATAATTCACAGTGCTTTTAACAGAGATATCATGAGTGACTCAAAAGAAACCAGAACACTGTGAAATGAAAATATGTATTCAATTGCCATAGCAATTTCCATGGAAAAAATACTTTCTTTCTTTTTTTTTAATGTTGTCTTTTTTCTTTTTTCTTTTTCTTTTTTTTTTTTTTTTTTTTTTTTATGGAGGGGAAGAAATACTTTTTTGCTGTGTTTTTTTTTTTTACTGTTTTTTTTTTCTTTTTGTTAATATAAATTGCACTTAATAACAAATACAGTGTAATGTAATCTGCTGTAATTCAATCACTCTCCTCAGCAAACTGAGGCAAGGTCCTCATCAGCAGACTCTAGGGATTTAAAGATCTTATTACAGCCATTCTCAGTTGCTCTCATTTCTGGAAAAGCCCAGTTTTGCTTTTTCCCAGGTCTTGGTGCAAGATAGAATTAGGCTGTTTCATATATACAGTTTCTTCACGTCACTCTTGCAGAGACTTTTACCAGCACAGCATACAATGAATTAGCAATTTCAGAACATCTTCTAGTCCATGACAGGCACTCAAAATCAGAACAAAACCCAAAGTACCAAGAACATGGAAGAAGGTAGTCTTTGAGCGTCGTATTTATTATACCCCTCCCACAGATTCCCAAAAGAGAAGATTCCAGCTGCCTATTTCCAGTAGTTATCCTGTTTTTAGTTGTAGGAAAGGGTTAGATCAAGTGTTGCTAATTTGTCCAAAACACAAAATGAGCCATATGTAAACAGCAAATATTATGTTCATCTAGAAGTCCGTTCTCAGCTCAGTCAGAATGGTGTTCTGACAAACCTTTAAGTCAGAAGAATGTTTTTTCCTAGCTACTTGGGAAAAGTTGTTTTGAAACAATAAAGAAGCAAGTAAACAAACAGACCCACTATAGATGTAAATTCTCATGTCTCAAAAGTCTTTGTCAGTAGATGGTATCACTGCGACAAAACTCAAATACTGATGTGTTCAATCCCCCGACATTAACAGTCATACCAAAGAAATCATCTTGTAGTGTCTGGAAACACTACACAAAAAAAACTGTAATGATAAAACACTAAAGGAAATTGCAGAAGTTGCCTACATCACCAGGAAAATGACTTCATCTGCAGGAAAAATGAGCTGGTTTTCTATTTGATGCATTCTCTCATTAACAACATCCCTGCATTTCCATAGTCATAATGATGCTCTGCTTGCTGTCAAATAAGTAACACAGATCAGTCCCATTTTCCTTTTCTAGCTAGTGCTGTCTTTGTAAATCTCAACTTTAATCCGCTTTATTGACCTGCTTCTGTTATTCAAGCACAGCAAGTAAAGATGGTTTAATATTGCCATGTAATGTGCAGTGTCACACTATAAAAACTATGTTGCTGTTATAGAACAGTCCAGGAACTGAGCTTTAATAACAACCAGACAGACTTGAGAAACACATTCACTGGGTTCTTAGAAATAACACCCTCTAACAGTCAGCACCAGAACAGAAACAGCAAAAGATCCATTCACCCGTTTCACTTAGTCTAAATGCTATTTAAAATGCCTGTGATCTTTCTCGTTCCACTTTTTTTTTTTTTTTACAGTCTTTCTGCACTCTCTCATTATACATTAACATGACAATAATAATATAGTAAAATCCCAGAAGGTCTGAATTTAATGGATGAGGATGCAAAGAAGGGTGAGGGTAAATGTGCCTTTTTTCTGCTAATGTGCTGCTGAACTACCAGCTCAAAGGGATACAGTTCTGACTTTCAAAAGAATTGAATTTTTCTTCTGATCTCTCAATATGTAAACGTGTGATTAACTTGCACTGCTTTTTTAAAGAGAAAGAATACATCTAGGCTGTAATGTGTTGAACAGGAGAACAACAAGGGTCAAGCAGGAAGCTGTGCATTTGAGGAACCTTATATAAAAGTGCACCAGAAAGTGCAATGGGAGGCCTGTAACTGCTGCAGCTGCTGTGAGCAAAGAAGCGGTGCAGAAGAAACTGCCAAGAGGTCTGAGAACTGTCAATGGATCTAAAATATATTTTCAAGTTAATAGTAGTTGCTCGTGTACTATTAAAAGATAACTGAATATCTGGATTCCTAAGAATTTTGCTGTCCCCAAAATTTGGGTTCTTAGACACAGCCACAATTTAAATCCTTTACATTAAATTTATATTGATTAGCATACCAAGCTGAGCAAATCAGACTGTGCAGAATGTTCAAAAAAACAAAGGATCTTCATAAAGCTTGAGAAACTGAAAAAATCCGGCAGGCAAATTAAGAGGCAGTATTAGAACATGTATATGGAATGGGATCCAAAACAATATTACTAAAGTATCAGTTTATAATTTATTATATTGAATGCAAACAACTTTAGAACTAAGATGGTTATTTTCTTCATGTTGGATTTTCTCTGCAGATTTCTTTAAGTGTCAGTAGAAATGTAAGTCTGGAGAAAATCATTTTGCGAATTTTAAGTTCCAAATACTTAAAGCAGCAAATCCTGGGTCTGTGTTGAATCAAAGGGATAAATGCAAAGCTAGAGCCTCCAAATCTCAGCATGTTAAATAGCTTTAGCTTTAACTGATTCTAACAATGCTACATGTACACTAATGTAAAAAGGGTGTAGTCTGAAAACACTGGGTCATATATGAATAGTTAAAATTCAAATTACATTAAGTGGCAAAAAAAAAAAAAAAGACAATCTTTCAGACATCTAGATAATATTTGTAAAATTAAGTATTTAAAACTGATAGGCAAGTCCAGTAAAATAACAGATACATAACAGTGTAAGTAAATGATCAAAAATAAATCACTGTCACATACACACGCTTTTTATTTCAATTTAAACTTAATTAAAATCAACATTTTTTTCCACCCAAAAGAATACTGGTGGTCCTTAGCCTGTCTATTTTTGCAATAGCTTTGTCTAGAAGAAAATGGGAATGTATTTTTTTTCTAATAAGGAATAATATATTCTTTCATCTCAAATTAATTCAGAATTGATTGATGAGAAAATTAAACCTTGGACAGAAAGCAATTGTGGGGTTCTTTTTAGCCAATAGGAAAACACTCTGCAAAATTGTGGTGTGCAGACAGCAGTTGCTATGGAAACTGTTTTGCAACCTTAAATGTGACAGCAAGTACCAGGTGTCTGCTGTAATGAGGCTTTAAGGTAATTATGAAATGTAAATAAAGTTTGCTGCCAAAGGGATTTAGCAATAAGGATGTACCGAAATCAGGTATTGCCTCCGGGCCTGAAGGACAAACCCCTCTGGTTCTCTGTGCTGGGAAGGAGACACAGCATGACGGTGGCCCAGGCACAGCTCCCAGCCCCTGCCCCTACCTCCCAGTGCCCAGGGACAGAGCTGTGCTGGGTTGTGTGGTGGGAGTTACAGAGCATGAGTGATGGTCAGCAAAACAGGACATGTTCGTGGGAGAATCAAGATGCAAAACAGCCCTTAGACCTCAATTGTGGTCCCTCACCATCTGCAGCACCTGCCTACCTCCAGCCTCCTGGAAAGGCCTCCTTTGCTCTCTCTGCACTTTGGAGGTCCCGCATTCACTACTGGCTGGCAATCAGAGATGATGTAGGAGGGAGAGGCTGAGGATCTGCAACGTTTTTAGGAGTAGTTCTTGCTATACTGTTTTCTGCAACATTAAAGCTGGGACATGGCTGACACATGGCATGGAGTCCATGCAAAAGCAAAAAGATCCTTAGAGCTGCGAATTAAGCGATTACTGTAGAAAAGATTACCTTAATGACAGCACATCTCATACCGGACGTGGGAATGCAGAAGTAAAGCTTAGTAAGGAGCATGGTGTTACCGTGGCAGAGGAATTTTGAAGGCACCATTAGATTTATAAGGTGAGGAGAGTTGTGTAAGCCAACTTATGCAGAAATAAATTGAAGAAGATTTTTAGAATGTGCTAGGAAATCAAAGGAACAAACAGATTTTGGATACATGAAGGCTAAGCAATTAAAGTACCCAGAGACCTTTGATTGTGTCAAAGGATTGTGTCCAATCTCCCAGCGAGAAAATGCAGGGCCCTTCAGAAAGGGCATCTGTCTTCAAGGGCAGATAAAGGTCTGGAAAGCTGGGGCTCAGGAGATAGCTGTGGCAAATAGTAGATGTGAATTAGTTGTGTGAGCCCCAGCTTTCCAGACCCAAAGCAAGTCCGCAAGCAGCTAATTGGCTCATCAGGCGCAGAGGGCCCTTAAGCTAGACAAATAACGGATTTATACTCTATTTTTTAACACAAAGGGAAATACAGAATGAAACTGTCAAATGCATACACTGGAACAAACACAAAAAAAATTGGTCTATTATAACCTGGCCATCTGGAAAACAATTCCTTTTTGTAAGCATACGAAACTAAACTGCAGTAATTCCATACTTTTTTCAATATCAACACATGGTCATGCTAGATTCTTCATGGTTCATTTACAACATTGGAAATCTGAATGATTTATTATTGCTTCTGCTTTACAATGTTTATCACAACACGATTCGTCTTAAACACCTTTTTGTTGCTAAAAGTCTTACTGCATGCCACTTCTGTTTTGTTAACTGAGGTCTTCATACAAGCCTGAATTCTTACAGATGCTGAGAAATGGGAACAGCTAGCTTTACCATGTGTCCCACCAGGATTACATATAAAAATTAACTTGACTGCTTTTCCAACGCATTTTAGAAGATATTTGATGTGTTTGTTTGCTTTGAATTTAAGTGATGCACTTCAATCTCCAAGGCTTAAAATGCACTTCAGTAACAGGCTTGGTGGAAGTCAGCATTACTGAGTCAGAATTGAAATTTGGCAATGCTGAGAAGCCAAGTAAATTTTCTCTAAATCCATGCTTTTTGGTAGAAAAATCTTTACAATTTTTTCTTCCTGGAATACTCTAGAAAGTTTCTCTTCTGAAGTTTAGCTGTGCTTCTTTAGTTACCTCTGCATTCACTATCTATTCAAACCAGTGCTTGGAAATTTTGGACACATACATTAAAAACCACCACAGAGCCACTTCTTACACTCTAGAGGAAGGAGGTTTCCTGTAACACAGACTTCATCTCTGTCAAGGGCATCCTACTCTAGGCAGTTCACTGAATGGGAAGCTCAGTCCCAAAAGCACTTACTCTCCATGAAGCACAAAATGATCATTTTAACCAGCCTGAACACTACATCAATGCATAGCTTCTCAGATGACAGCAATTGCAATCTCCTTGTTTTGCTCAGATATTTCTAAACCAAATCTCACAATATTGATGAGCTAACACTGGAAGAGAACCTTTGTAAAAAAACAAATTCACTTATAACTCACACAAGAAATAAAGATATTCTCCAATAGGATGTTTTCCCAGCATTGCCACTTGCTATAGACAGTCTGTGTTTGCTGCCTGCATAAATTTATTTCTTATTTCAATCACACAAACTCCAAGCCACACAAGAGATTGCATTTATTGAAATAGATGCAGCTGCTTCCAGGAGGGTAGTGCATGTTTCCAAGTCTATGTCTTGTATTCCAGAAAGGCATTTTACAGCAAAGTATCAGAAGGCCAAGTAATGGTAACCTTGACAAAGAGCCAACACTGAAAAAAGTGGAAAGCACATTTATATGTCCTTTTATTGCTGGGGGGGAGTGGGAGGAGGATATGCAATAGAGAGTATTCATTTATTTCAATTATTGTCTGCTTTTCCTAAATCAGTTTTGACAAGAATTGCATTTCATAATATCCATTATTATGTCAACTTTGTTGCTTTTGGTTCTCTCTCTCTCTCCACATTAACGTGTTCATCAATGTCTCTGTAAACCACATCTCCTGCTGCCACTGACAAAGGCTGGGCAGAGCATCAACCTTCACCCATGCTCTCACTAGAGAGCAACTAGATGCTTTTTCCATGGAGCATGGGAGTGCTCCAAAGGGCAGGTGTTTTTTTCTCATGTTTTTCCTCAGGAGTTCATAGGCATGGAGAGCACAGCAGCTCATGTGTGACCAGGAGGCTTTGGGTGCAAATGACCCCCATGACTTTAACACTGCATAAATGTATAGCAGTAAAAAAGCAGGAAGGGGTCAGAGATAATTTCTTCCAAGGTGGTTGCCTTTAAGGGGTTAAAAGTATGTTTTTGAATAGCAAGTATAAATTGTTTAAAAGTTTCACTTACCTCGAATACATGGTGATGCTTTCCTGATATCTTCCCCTATTGCAAGAGTTACAGGACTCAAATCTATCGCTGATTTGATTGCTCCCCTATATAAAACAATAAAACATTTTGTGTTTTCATTATCTATAAATGACAGAACTCTGACCTAAAGAGAATTACTCATGAATCAGGCTATTTTGCTGAGAGAACTTACCTTTCTGCTGTGAAGCTATCAGGAATGTAGCAATGAGAAACTGATTTCACACTGGAAAGAAAAAAAAAAACAGACTTAATAAGTTCGCTTCAAAAAGAGAACAACAATCTGAGAATCTGAGCAGAATGTGTATTCTAGACATTCCTTGAAGATACCATTTGAATGCAGCTATTACAGGTGCTTTTTTTTTTTAATCTTCTTTCTCTTTCATTTTCTTACCCTGTAATGGTCTATCGTTAATAAAAAATATTAACAATAGTAACAACAGTCATTCCAGAAATTGCTTTGCCTTTAACCTTACAACATTTTGCAACAGAGAAAAAAAAATACACTTATTGTAGCTTTTCTGTGACTATCTCAAATGATCGTAACAGCTTCCATAGCAATTTATTTTGCGAGTTGAAACTTAGCCTCTACAAGGAAGAGACTTCCCTGGGTTTTACATCTGTACAGACAGGACATGGCATGATGTCCAACAAGTGGAATGAGCACTGATTTCTCCTATCTGCATCTGCATGTTCCACTGAACAAATGCAAATATTTTTCATTTATGTGACAGTTTTCCATTAGTTTTATCCTCATCTTCATAATTCAATAGATCTCCAAAGTTTTAAAGAGCAAGAACCAAAATACTGTAATTGAAGCAGAATGAATTATGGACATACTTGCCTTTGTTTCAAGGCTTTTTAGAGAGTGCTTAATATTTGATTTTCATAACCAGTATCATCCAGTCTCAAAATATACACTGCTTTAATGGAATTTAGTTATCCAATTAATTCATTTTATGCATTTAAGATTAAACTGAGAGAGATGAAAGTTTTATTCAACAATAGAGAATGAGAAAAGATTTTTTATGCTGTCCAAAGCCTTATGAGTCTTATGACAGGTTCGTACTGATGAAAATCATTCATATAGCATAATTAATTCAGCAAGTAGGATATTGTCTGTGCATTAGCTCAAGTTTCCCTGAAAGGGAAAGCAGAAATCTGGATAATATAGAATAGAAATAATAACATAGGAGAACAGCAACAAAGTGGCCAAACCTGATAGCAAAAAAAAAAAAAAAGATATTGGGAACACTAAAATAACAAAAGATCACAGACAAAGTTGAAGAGCATAAGGAAAGGAAGATTAAAACTGGATTTACAAGAGGAAAATCACAATTACTTTTTCTTCTCCCTCACTATTACTGAAATGGTAAGCATAATGCTACAAGAGAAAAGTACCAGAATCTCTGGAAAGCATCTGGTGCTGTTTCACCTGACAGAATCATTTCAGAAGCCATCAAGTGAAAGACGAAATTTGGAAATGCATGAATTATATCTAATGAGAAAAACTGTCATAAATCACAAAGCACACAAAACAATTAACTGGATCTGTGCTGAGAACAGCTGATGTGATACCAAAAATAATTTCCTCTATAAGTGAACAAACCATGATACTGTGCAGTTCTTCAAAAGAAACAATTTCTTCATTTAGAAGATGTCTCAAAGTTCTTAGGCCATACTTCAACATTTCCTTACTGTCAATTAGACACTCAACATTTTCATTGCACTGAACAAATGGAGATAAACAATTTTCATTTGCAGTCATGTTTTCCTGCATCCTTATTAGCTCTTATGAGCCATTTCAAGCTACTTTTGAAAAGATCATGTAGTTCAAAATCTGATCTTTCCCTTGGGATATTTCTGCCACTTACTTTTGAGACAATTCTCTAATTTAATTAATTTTGCCTGAGGACTCTTAGATTTGTGTATCTCAGCCCATGTAAATTTTAAAAATATAAATAGCGAAACACTGTGGCATTGTTTGTACCCTCCAGCTCATCTCTCTTCATTGCCTTTCTGTAAGTCAGAATTCTCTGCTAGTGCTGAAGGTTCCCACATGGACTGCAGTTTCCTCCCAAACATTCCAGCATCAGCTCATGTCCTCAACTCTCCGTGGTTCATCAGATGGAGGCTTGAACTAAGTTTAATATTAGTACAGATTGTATTTCTTAAAAATTTGCTCCTTAGAAACACTTTTATTCCATTATTTCCATCACAGGAAGATATGGCAGCGCAAGGAAAAGCCTGCCAAGTACAAACAGCAAAAATCTATCTGGAAATCAAAACTATTTTTTGTACGCAATGCGAGTATAAAAACCTAAAATCCAGATACTAAACATATCAATATCATAACAATAGCATCTGTTTCAGTAGTACAGAAGTCTCAACAAGGAACTTGGTATAAAGCAGTACCTTTCCCAGACTGCCTCGCCACGCTTCAGAAATCATTATGTCACACTATTCAGACATTGTGAGTTTTGTTACGGAAGAAAATGTTCCGAAAAGCACACGCATCATGTATTTTTCTCACTTGCACAATACAGTGGTTCTCTCTATTGTTATTCACGATTCCCAAGAGAGAACTATTACAACAGTCAGATTTCAAGATGTCTGTAAAAATCCATGTCCATATCACATTTGCCAATCGGAGCCAAATAAGCAGAAATTATACTGAATTGGTTTTAGCAAATCAACCAATTAGTATTATTTCATGCAGCAGAATTCTGGTTCACCAGGAAGAAGGAAAGACATCCAAAGTCATTGAGAAAACACCAGAAAAAATGAATAAATAATTTTAAATTATTTGTTTGACTCCTATAATATAAAAATATAATGTTTGACTCCTAGTTTTGCTTTTTGTGTCCAGATGTGTGGAAGGTACTGCCAGTGGCATGGATAAAATAAAAAGCATCTTATATCAGCTGCTAATTCAACTCCACTGAAGCCAATTAGTAAAACCAATCTGAATTTGCTCCAAGGTATCATTTCAGACTTGTTGGGGTTTTTTTCAAAATAAATCAAATAATATTGGACTTTAATAAAATTACAATGGGATGATTTAGGATATAGTAGAAAAAAAATCATGAGACCAAAAGATGACAGCTCATGTTTGTCCTAACACTTAAGAAACAGGAGGGATGCTCCACAAGTAATGCCTCCTTTTTTATTACATTGGCCCACAGCATCAGAGTTGGATGTTGGTGGTGCGGCAGCAGAGGCTGAACCTTCTCACCAATATGCCATCACATGTTGCTGTGTAACAGATGGCAGCAGAGGGGCAGTCTGACAGAATGGCGTCTGACATGGAAGTGTGGATGAAGCAAAGGGGTGGAACTGAATTCCTCTATGTAGAAAAAATGGCACGCACTGACATTCATCACTGTTTGCTGAACGCTTACAGAGAACAAGCAGTGGATGTGAGCATAGTGAGGTGGTGGGTGGTGCATTTCAGCAGTGGTGACAGTGACAGTGGGGCACCTCCGCTGGTGCAGATTGTTACAAGCATGACATGCAGGCTCTCATTCATCTCTGATGGTGGTGACTATGTTGAAAAAGAGTGTTTTGTAGCTGAGAATTTGCTTTATCAAACAGTGTTATTGTGCTCTTTGTATCTGTTGTAATGTTTACAGAAATAAATAGAAGGCATTACTTTCAGAGCAACATACATCCTCCAGCCAATGAAACATGGGTGAGAGAAAACTCAAGGCATTTCATTTGAATTCATAGATTTGCGAAGTTTATGAAATAGATGTTAGGGAAACCAAAAGTTCTCGGGTTTTTGAATGAACTGCCACATAGCAAACATAGTAATTATTTTTATAAGGTTCCGATTCTGACAAACTGTGTAGAACACTTGAAAACATTAAATTAGCAAAATTATTCTTTCTATTCTGTCTGTTAAAGACTGATAACAAAGATGTAAACTAACCTATTCTTCTCTGATAAATTAGAAGGAAAAGGAATCCACCTGAAAAACTACTATGAAAAGGACACAAACATTCAAAATGCAGGCTTTGCTGTAATTGCAGTTTTCCTAGACTGCTGGATGCTGGACAGAGAGAGGAAAACACAAAGTCTCTTGGAAACATAAATCTATCCCTAGGAAATTTGAGACCAGAGATATGTTGAAAGCTTATTTTGCTTTTACATACAATAAGGTTTTGCGTGCAATACAAAAGCTTCTTATAGACCATATTATCAGTGATCTGAACTGGTTGTGTTTACTGACTCTTCAAACCTGGCATCCACAAAATTGATAATTCGAGAATTCAAATTTGTCTCTTCACTGTTTGTTCTCTTATATCTCTGTCAGTAATGTGATGAGAGGCAGCTAGTGTGTACATAAATGGAAATCTTTATTAATGGTCATCAAAATAAGTCTTCAGCTGTTATTTCTAAGTTTTAGGAAGATTTCTGAGTTCAGATCTCATTGCTGTTCTTACACTCTGAGAGATTCATTGAAAGGAGAAAATTCAGCCATGAGGTCTTTGACCCAAATTGCTAGCTGGTAATTAGGAGAACAGATGCCACAATGAGAGATGCAGTGCTGTACTTCTCAAAGAGAACCTCACAATTAATGTTTAATGGAGCCCACAGCTGTAACTGAAAACTTCAGCATGAAGACTATTTCTGCTTCTAAGACTGACCCTAGTCTGTACTACCACTGGAGCATGTGAGTGGGAAGGGAAGAGCCTCAATATTATTTCGGTTGCAATGAATAGCAATGAGTTTAGCCTCCTGCAAGCAGATAAGCTCATTAGTCAGAATCGCTGAGCAAAATGATACCATTTTAAAGCTCAGTAACAGGAAGGGCCAAAACATTGGTTAATCATAACAATAATAAAGAAGGAGAGGCTGACTGAAGCCTAGACAACCTCTCATAAGCTCACCCACCTGAACAAGTCAGTCACTCTGCCAAGTGGCACGGAGTGATCTATGGGCGGCAGCATCTCCTACAGAGAGGCTGCTTTAGATCTCTGCAGGTCTGGTCATCTTAGCCCAGGCTTTACTGACATTCATAGATCAACTCCGTTGACTGATGAGAATAACCAGAAGTTGGATTTTCTCTGAACATTAACTTATAACATCTCTCAATGCCTTCAGTGAAGAACTTCCATTTTTAATAATTGCAACTTATATATGTATGCAAGTATGTGAGTATATATATATATAACAGATTTCTTTGGAGTGATTCTTCATTTCCCAGTTCTGTATTCTCACTGAGAGCATCCACTGAGGAGCTCAGTTTTCACTAGTACTGCTCTGCAAACAGGGCGTGCACCTGCAACTCCTTTCTCCTACATGTCCAAAGCATTTAGGTAGGAGCTCAAACTAAGATTATTCAAACTGTAATAATGTTTCTGCTGAATACTTCCTAAGTTTCCTGCAGTCAGTTCCTTCACCTATAGAAATGGTTTTCCCACCCAAACAACTCCACAACTACCCAGTTTGTGTCATTCAGCAGTGACTGTCTGCCTGACCTTTCTTACTGCATTAACTTCTCCTCTGCATTTTCATACACCTAGGAGGTACACAGCAGCAGCTATAAATAGCCATTTCCAATTATTCTTCCTTTGACCTTTCTGTCTCGCATTCTCACCAGTGTTCCCTTTCAGGGCAGACAAATGACAATTTTGTCAGTAGTAGTTTGGATGCATTCTCTTCTCTCATTTGTACTCTTTCCCAAGCAAAAATAACTCAGTAAACATTTCCAATTAAATTAAGCACTTTCTTTTTGCTAAGAGCTAGTGCTGCACATGCATCTTCCAAATTATATCTTATGTATATATCTACCAACACAGCTGCATGCAGTTCCTCCATCTTTGCACTTATTTAACCCTGATACACTGTCATATCTTTCTGACCTAGTTTTCTACAGCCAGAAAGATATTCAAGATCCTCCTGTAACATTTGAAAGTATCTATTCATTAACTACCATTAGCATTTGCTGATTTATTTTAAATGCTCCCTACTTTCCAGATTAAAAAAAGGTATTTTAGAGCTAAACAAACAAATGCATAGATAAATTAGTGAAAATCACTGTTCTTGCAAAAGAATCTTGAGTGAGAAAAAGACCCAGAAGCTGTAACTTGCTGTTAGAAGTGTGCTACTTCAAAAAATTCAATGCATATAAAACCTTCATATTAACCAGCGATTTCCACTGCAAGCAGTGTCCACTTCTTCTGCCAGCTCCTGTATGATAAAAAGTAATGGTGCAATATTTTTGAATCAGAACTTGAAAACGGACGAGTAAAGCTATTTGCAAGTGTTTGTACACAGTAGCTATAAAACTCAGCTCTTACAAACTTAACCATCAAAACACATCTCTACTATAAAACTATACTACGTGCAGTTATGTTTTTTAGTGGAAAGCTTATTCAACATTTGTAGCACAAAGGAGACACAATTTCCTTTCCATTTAACATGCCTGCAAGAGCCTATGGAAGCTGAGGTCAGAAATGTGCACCACAGGTTGTTCTGGGTGATGATGTAAGATGAGGAATTTTACAGGTTTTGCTTGAAAAATTTTACAAATTCACTAATGCTGCACACACTCACCCAAACAGCTGCTAAACAGTCATATCCATCCAACCAAAGATGACATCTATACAACACAGGTAAAAGTCTCCTGTTAGTGTAAACCAGAGGTTTTAATCTTATGATCTATGGATTCCTGGCGGGGAATCAGCAGGATGTATTAAAGATCACAACATGTAACTAAGAGCAGCAAATCATATCTCAATCCATTTAAACTTGCAACACAAGAGAGTAAATTCCACCTTAAAAACATCAGTTGTCTTCCAGTGGAAAAAGTTCGTAAGTCACTCTCATGTCAAGCAAGACTCATTAACTGGATCACAATTCTTCAAACAGAACCTTTTATCCACTGATATTATAACAGCAGGCTGTACAGAGATGATAGGCCAGAATTTGTCTATACAACTCTTCTTATTCTTTGGCAGTATGTACCGAACACTTCAAACCACATAAACCACATTCTAACCTCCATTACTGCTGTTTAAGCACACGTGTAATCTGAAAGACTAAATATACAATACAGCTAACACAGCATATTTGTTGGGAAAAAAAAGTGACAGAAATTAAATAAGATCAATAATATTTTTTAAAGCCCTGGGTAAAGCTGCATCATGAAAAAATTTGTTGCAGTTGTTTGAGTTAATTTTATTTTTTTCAGCTCAATTTTTCATCTCCAAATTCCTGATCTAAATGAAAATTTCTACACTCTGAACTTCTTTAATGATTGCTTTCATCATTCTTCCAAAGGCCAGTTTTTGCCCCTAGGAGCACGGTTTGTTGAACAATCACATTTTTACTTTACAGTGCTATTGAACCTCAAGTCTGTTCGTAGAGGATGTATCAGGAAAGTCAGGGCTGGCTTCCCTTCTCAGTTGTTAACAGACATAGCAAGAGGTCAGTTTGCAACCCAAGTTCACCTTAGAGAACACCACCAAATCTTATGCTTTCTGCAAAACTGTTCTAAGGCCACTTTATAACGAAGCCAGGGTCTTTATTTCTTCAGTTCTGGAATACTTTTGAATTCACATCTTCAGATATTGTACAACTGTTGGAAGTCTCTTATTTAAAGTTCTGTAACAGTGCAGCAATCTGAATGGGAGAACTTTAAAAAAAAAAAAAGAAAGAAAGAAAGAAAAAGAAAAAACAGAGGTATTACATGAGTTTATTAAAGTGATTCATAGTAAAGGTTTCTTTTATTGAGGACTGAGCAAACAGCCAAAAAAGACCTCAGGGAATACATGCAGGAGATGACATTCTGCTCAAGAAGTAAAGTCTGAGGCATTGACATTTTCTTGTAATTAAGATTTCATGGAGCTGTTTGAGTCAAGGATACCAGACATTGCATGCTGGCCCAGCTCCAACTTTTGTAAATTTTCCCTGACAGCTTAAATTCCCCTGTGACTTTGAAATATGTTCTTGTTTAAAAAAAAAAAATAATAATAATCTTTGTGAGAAATCCCTGCCACGTTTTCTTTCATTATGATCTCTGCTATTTTGTGGAGATTCAGACCTCTGTACCTTGACTTGGAGATCAAAACTGAGCTTTATTGCTCTATACTCCTCTCTGCTGGAAAAGCCATAGCATCAGTCGATGTACAGCTTGCACTGGTTTCTCATAAAGGATGGCATACAGAGCGCCAGTGAAAGGAAAAGCCACTCGGTCACACCCAAAAGATTTCAGTTAAAGCAGTGGGTTACATTTACTCCTAATCACTCAGCCCAGGGAAGCAAGAGTCCAAAATGCAGGTGACAAAAGCCGTAAGGAAAACAAAGCTTCTGAAGATTATTTCACAGAGTAGGAAGTCATAAGAAGGACTTGAGAAGATGTACTCCAAAACAGAGGCAGAGAAGATCACACTTAATTCAGTCCCTGTACACAATCTTTCCAGTAGGTTTGTAGGGAAGCAAACAGACTCTCAATGAACTCACAAGTCACAGTTGAGTAATGTAACCTAAACAGGCTGGTAATAGGCTATGAACTGCAAATACGGTTGTTCCTATTACCACTTTGAAATCTACATATCCTCCATCCACTCTTCATATAGCGTATATGTGACAAAAACGGGCAGATGGTCCAAACCTCTTTCAGCTCCTTCCTCCGACACTTAAATTTGTGAACTACACCTCTTCTCACTGTAATTTTCCAAGTCTTCAGGAGCTCTTGAAAATATTGATATAGTACATTAATTTCTAAAATATTTCAGATCATATACATCGTAAAATGGTATTCATATAAAATATGAGTCATAACAAGAAGACAGAAAATACAGTCATATGGAGCACTGAATCTGGAAACCAGACGATAGTTTAATAGCCAGCTCTGTACTGCAGCTTAGCCTCAGAATGCTCTGGCAAAGCAATTAGACCAAGGGAAGGGAACTCTAGAAGAACTGCACTAGCCCTACACACAGCTAGGGAAGCACATATGCACTCACAGAGGCAGTGTGTGGAACTCACAGCTCACGTGTCTCTCTGTATAAGTCACACATTATTTTTAAAGTATCCTCACTGACTAAATATCGTATTGAATGTATATAGTTATAAAGCAAAATTCTTAAATATTTTTAATGTTCTTGAGTACTGAATTTAGAGCTCTCTGGTGGTAGGGACATCTTACGTGTTCCCCTTGAAGTGCCAGTCTGCTTCTGTCGCAGTTTGATGCTTTGATTGGTGACCAAAGCTTCAGATTTCTGTCTGCTTCATCCACAGTTTGCATCTCAGCTTTTCACCTTTTAACCTCCCTTATTCCCCTGTACCAATAACTTCAAAGAATGTCTCTCTGCAACATACGGCACTGAAGTAATCTTGAGATTTCTTGCAAGTGGCATTTCTTGGAGTGTCACTCCCTACCTGGGATAAACATGTCACATAGCCCTCACCTCCACATTCAAATTGCAACATCAAGTGAAGATCACAACATGCAGAATTTTAACAGCCCAAATCCCTCTTTCTGGAATCGGGAGGCAAGAAGAGAAGGCTCTCACAGAGTGCATGGCTGCTAAGCCAGAACTATTGCAATAACATTTTTATTCCTATTGCTGAAAGATGAAGGATTCTGAACATTTTTTGTCTCAGAGAACACAAGAGCTAAATCAGAGTGCCAAAAAACCTGTCAGCGTAGCTGACCTAAACCATCTTTGCAGAACAAGTCTGTCTCTTCACATCTCCCTGTGTTGGCAGTGAATGCAAAGTTCTCACATTTTTGTCACCAAGAGCTGCAATGTGGGAAAACGCAAGGAACGTTACTCAAGATATCTCTATGGGCTGCCAGAACTGAAAAGGGCAATGCTGTTGTCTGTCATTGGATTTCTAGCATCACCTTTGTTTAATCATTTTTTGGGTGGTAACAGAAACAGAACATCTGAGAGAATTAATTACCTGCTGGTACTTTTAGTTGTTCTTGGGTGTGCTGTTCACATGACTTCATGTCCTCTGCTGACTCCACAAGCTAGACACATCCATCCCACTCCCACACACAAACACAGGAGACTTTTTGCATATCTGAAGAGAGTTTCGCTCCAGGACTTTGTCTCCAGAGACTATTCTCTTCTGTAGCCTTATACAGCTAAGAAGATTTTTCAACTGAAATACCATTGAAATGTACAGCCTTCCTCAGTCATCAGTTTGTTTGCCTCTGTCTCTGCACACTGCTACACAAACCAGACTAGGAGAATATTTCTGTGACACTCAGCAGCAGAACTAATACAGTGATGGGTAACTTGAAGAACACTGGTGTGCTCCTGTTAATCTGACTCATACAACTGATTGATCACACAGTGAATTAGAGGCACGCACAATTGGGCTTCTTAATTAATGTTGGCACCTGCAGCAAACAGCTCCCACATTGTGTATTCCTCATTCATTTACAGCCCTTTGGCCTTCATAAAATAGAAGTCACCATGATACGATCTCTATGAGCAATAAAGCAAGCTAGCTTGCAGCATCAGGAGTTAAAATCAAATCTTTCAGGCTATAGCATAAGCAGAGCTCACATCAGCCATGCAGCCAGCTTATTGGCGTGTCTCTTTGATTACAGCTGTTTTATTTCAGAAAATAGCCAATAAATATAGAAGTCTCCTGGCAAAGTAATAGTAATAAGAATAAAGACTGATACTCAAACATGAAACTGAAATAAATGTACCTGTTTCACCATTACTCAGAAACAGAAAAACAAATCAAAGGTTTGGTTAAATTAACATTTAATCAGATTTCATTTTTTTGTTTGAAATAGCATGACTGTTGGCTATGTTCAACATAACTCAATACATTAATTATTAATTTAATAAACTCAGAATAACAGTCTCCAAATGGGTCAGTAATTCAGCAACTCAATTTGAGCAAAAATTAAGCAAAACAATGAAACGCCATAGTTTAGAACAAAAGATGCTCATGCATTGAAGTGATCTGCGCTTGCAGGGCTGTGCAAGACACTGCGTTCTGAACGGCATCATTATGGCACAACGCGGGCCGCTCACCTGCCAGGGAGCAAACCACCAGAAGGAAGCTTTGGGGAACAATCAGTCATGATAAATATACAAGACCACTAATTACATATTTTTTCTGTAGCATACTCCTAGACTTATGGATCGTGGCTGCTGCCTTGGAGCAGGCTGCAGTACACCACAGCACATACCAGTGCTGCAAGTCAAAGCAACTGCCTCCAGAAAATAGGACTGTTTATGTTATTTTCCTTTTCTTTCTGAATATTTAAGCATGCCACTAGCGCGCTGTAGTGTGAATGAACGATCTGTACTCCGTATTGATCTTAGGGAACTCAGCAAAGGCTTCCTTTAATCTATAATTAAAAATTAAAACCTTTAGGGGAGCTATTCATCTGACAGCCATTTCTCTTCCTGCTGCCCTCTGCCAGCAATTAATTTCTAGCACTTTCCATTTTTATAAAGACTTGCTTTATTATGATTTTCTTCAAATTTGTTGCCACAAAACACCAGAGGTTCATGTGCCAACTGCCATTTTAACAAATCCTGCACAGTGATACTGATAAAGTCTTTCAAGTGTTTATTATTACTGAGACATATTCTCTAAAAATTTCTACTATTCATCCGTCTGTAAACTCCATTACACATAATCTATCCAAGCTACAGTTTACAGAAAGAAAAATATAGATTTTGCTGTTCTGAATTCCCTTGTGGTAGTTTAAAACTGCCTGTCTTTAACCAGTAAACTCAATCCATCAATTGCTAATTAGGACTGGTAGCACAAAGAGACACGCAGTTATCATCCTGTAGTCAGAGAGATGGGCTGATCGAGTCCCTGTGTGCTTTGTGCAGGAGCGTTCTTTCTGTGCTGCTCCAGGTGGGTCTGCTGCTGACCTTCCTATTAACTGCAATACTTCCATCCAAAGAGCTCAGAGCCCTTCACTAGGGCTGAGCACAATGTCCCACTTTCCCAGCTGGGTCTGGCACTCCCATGATGGGCCAAAGATCTGGTCTAAGGCAACCCATGTTTCTCTAGATTCACACCAAACCTTTTACATTAGACTCCGTAATACACAGAAACACCATCAGCAAAATGCCTCAGTAATGTCAAACAAGCAAGGTACTGAACTTCCTCGCTGCCTAAAGATTATTTGACTTTTGTCTCTGCTTGTCAAAAATCATTCATTTACAGTAAAGAAATAAAGTCTGGCACTTGATACTTTCCTCATTAGAATGGATTAGCAGGAAAATGAGGTCAGCACAGCTCTGCAGCAGAGAGGCCCTGTGAAGAGGGCAGTGGCATGCAGTGCCTGATGCCATAAGTCTTGCTGGCAGGAAACACTACAAAGCAGCTGCCAGCTTTCCCTAAACCTTCATTGATACTAACAGTAAGACTTCAGAATTACTAGTAAAGATAGGATCCAAACAACCTCCTGCTGTGATACACAGCTTCTCCAAAACCTTCTCTATTACTGGTCTGCAATATGCTATAGGAGACAAAAATGGTTTCAAACAGCCAGGGAAACACAAAGGATCTGAGCTGATGCAAGAAATCACTGTGTGCCACTGCACTTCAGGGACCATTTAGAATTTCAGCTTATGCTACTTTTTTTTTTTTTTTTTTGTCAGTATAAATAAAAAAACATTCAAGAGTTTAGATTTTAGCCAGATTTAGAGTGTCAAACCCTGAAGCTAAAACGTCCAATCTCATCAATATTCTTCATGCTTTTATAACATTTATTCAAAATAAAGCTAAGGGCTCTAATAGGCATTCAAACATGAGAAAATGAGTATTTAAAAAAAATTGTTGGCAAAACTTTTCATACCACACTAAGATGCCAAAGTTACATTGAAATACAAATGGTGCACTGTGCTATGTTTTACTTTTCTGGACTGAAGAAGCAGTGTTGTCTTGATCCTTGCTCTATCACATATCAGTACAGTCATCAAACAAAAGGCCCCTCTATCCAGTGCGCCTTCTTGTACACACTGACAAAATTAGAGTGGTGTCAGTGCCATCTTGGCTGTTGGGGGCTTTTATTGGAGGCTGCTTTTCTTCTTTACCATTCCTTTTCCAAGAACAATTTTTTTAATTTCTATACATATTGGGATATATTCTTCTCCACTGATTGCCATGTGTTACAAGACATGAACTAGACTGTATCTCAAGGTGGAACTGCTTCACTGCTTCAAAGCCAAAAGGCACCAAAGTTTTCCAATCTGCAAAGCCAGGTTTCATTAAAATGAAATGTATGGAAAGCAAGCCCAAGGTAACCTTTTAAAGCAGGAAAGCATCCCAGACTTGCTGGGATGGACAGATTAAAATTAAACGACCAGAGAATAAATATTTTTCCCTTCCTACTGTGTCCTTGCACAGTGTTTCTTTTCCCTGCTCAGCACTTTTCAGCTCTTCCTTTGAAGAAAACTCCTCAGACCCATAAACAGCCCCAGTAGAGGTGTCTTTTCTCTCAGCCAACGTAGTGCCTTTGAGCTGCTCTCCTGCTGCAGGTTTCCAGTGGGCTTTGACTGTTTCAAGAGCTGCTTGCATGGCAACAACTCGTGGCCCTTGCAGCTCAGGGCCATGCAGCGTCTGGTGGGCAGAATTTCCACTACCATTCAGCTGCTGCTTGGACAGAACAAATGCCACAGCTGGAACACAGCTCTGTCATCTCCTGCAGCACAAAAAGATTACTTCTGTCTCTCACGTGATTTGTGAACCAACATATTCCCAAGTCACCCAGTGAGGAAACACTCCATCCCCACTAACAAATTAGTACAGCTGCCTACATCTCTCCCAGCTGCAGCCCAGGGAAGAGGCCAGACCTGCACAGCCACATGAAAACATACCATGATGAAAAAGTAGGAGCGCAACACTTATTCCTGTATAGGCCACACAGAAATTAACACAAGCTTCATAGGGGACATTACTGCTTGAAATACCCTACAGCCCCTAATCCCAGCTACAGTAAGCAGCATTCTATTCTGACCAAATTATGTTTATTCATGACAAATGCAACCAGTGACTTAGCATTGCATCCCACACTGCTTCATTCCCCTGCACCTAGCAATGCAGCTCTCAGGAAGGAACAACCATAAAATTGCAGAGGATAGAGTGTGTGCTGACCTCGTGGATGGCAGGAGAGTAAATTTCTGTGTTTTCATGTTTCTTCAAGAGAACTCCTAATTTCTGTTTCTTCAGTGTCTCTGTATGATTCAAAGATCCTTGATACCAGGGGGATGTGAAGTTTGCGGTTTTATTTTCTCTTGTTTCTTTCTTTTGTATTGGCTATTGGTGTGGAAATATTGCACAGTGGATATCTTTGATCCTGTAGAAGAAAATCAATTTGCCTGGAGAAAAGAAAAATACAGAACAGACTTGGCTGCTGACATTGCTGTCCATTTGACTTTTCCTATCTTTTTTTTTCTTGAATGCTGAAAATTCATTTTGCTGCAGTACTGTTTTAACACCAAGTATTGCCACAAGGTTTTCTATTTCACTGCTTAAGCTGCAAGATTTCATTTTCCATTATTCAGGCTCTGAAGAGGTTGCACCATCCACGAAAATAAACACTGCAGGTTTTCTCTCCAGTGATTAAGACATGACCAACCTATCAACTAGACTTCAAATGGACGGGAGCACAAAATCTTTTCTTACAGGTAAGACTTAAAAAACTATAAACTTCAAAGTTTCATCTTACATCAAACCTCAGCCATTCCACCTTGTGTCCTTCAAAACACAACCTGACCCATATACCTGCCTTGGATAAGCAGCACACGTGAGCCGTACGTGGGCAGTAAACCTGAGGTTTCTGTTACAGACTGCATCTGCTCACTGGACCCATGGGAATGAGCAACCCACCGTGGCATCACCATAGTTTTTATAGCTCTATTGATGCTGGAGAGAAATGTTGAGAAATGAGTAGAGGAGATTTTCCTTACATTATTGCCTTCTCCTGTTCATCCAAGCAAAGTTTTCAAATCTTACATTTCTACCTGATGATTTGCTGCTTCTCATTAGCAGTCAGTACCAAATAAGTTAGAAAGCGTTGAAAATTAATTTCATCAGGTTAATATCCCAAATTTCAATTAACAAACTTTAAAACAGGGAAACAGGGATTAAGTAAATCACGATGAAAAAAAAAATCTGCACTGCAAAATCTGTGGACATCAATATATTGTCAATAAGCTTTTTCACATGAATATGTAAACCTCTCCCTAAATGAAGGAGGGAAAAACAATCAGCAATAACAAAAATAAGGAGAGCAAGTCATTTTCAGTCATCATACTTGCACTGTTTTTTCCCCTGGATTCAAAGGGAAGTTGATTTTAAATTCTATTCATCTGACTGTATTAAGGGCTACCAACAAAGCAATTGATTTCTGTCAAACGCATTCCCTTTCACTAGGCCCTCTGAAGAGTGCACAGGAAGGAATTATAACCAATGTCAACAATACTGGAAATGATCTTAATACTTCAGAGGTGACAAGGACATAATTGAAATTCTATGCTCAAACAGCAAGGCAAAGGAAGCAAGAGGGCTGTTACAATGAGATCTGCCTTAAATACATGAATAGGTAGATAGGTAAACAAAAGCAACTTCTGCTGGGGGGAAAAAAAAGGATATAAGTAGCTACATGGCAAGAGGTGCTTCATTAATGGTGGCAGCAATGGCATAACATGTAACAGTAGATACCACTCATTCTGGCTACTTGCAAGATGAAAGCAAGACGAGCATTTTGAGGGGCTTATCAATTCCTCACTCTAAAATTTAATGGAATAATGTTACATTGAGGTATGTTTTAATTTTTTTTTAATTTAAATTTTTCCACTTAATTCAAGCATTTTCAGATTTAAATATTGTAGCGTAACTCAGGGCTGGCTGAGAATACTTCTGGATCTCATAGTTGTTTTTTGACTACACGAGTTTCCTGGGGGAAGACTCCCAGGGTCTTAGTGAAGGTACCAGGAGCACCGGAGACACTGCCCTGCCCCACCAAAGCAGGGTGCCTGGTCTGCAGCCCCTGCTCTGGGCCTCCATTCCTATTCAAACAACACGGGAAGGGAGGGGATGCACGCAGCCTGGCAGAGATGGTGCTCTTTGTTCAAAGGTGGCACTGTTCCTCAACTGAAATAGGTAGAAATTTTCCATCAGAAAAATGCCGAAACAGCAAAATCCTGCAAGGACAAGCCAGTTTAGTGGAAATGTCCTGGCAAGTCTTCTGGCTCTTTGCCCACTCTCCTGCTTCCTTGCTGTCCCAGCTCCTCTGTGCATTTCCAGCCAAAAAAGTGGCAGCCTGAGAGAGCCACCTGAGCTGAGGCTCCCAAGGGATCACGTGGAGACTGCAGAAAAGGCACATGCTGGAGGTCCCCACCCTGTTGTTATTAATTTAATAGAAACATGCCTTCAGAAGAGCTAACTAAGAACAAGCTGAATATTTAGGGGTCTTCAGCGATGCTTATGTTTCCCATCACTTTGCATAACATTGAAGCCCAGAACTTCAGTGTAAGCAGCCAAGGGAATGACTCTTATCAAGAATATCATTCATGTCCTCACTAGACATGTTTGCAATTAGAAGGCTTGCTTACAACTTAATTAGCTAATGTCAGGACTTTATTAACCCCTGTCAAAAACAACCAGAGAAAATTGAAAGTGCTGATGTTTCAAGCAGTGCTTTGCAAGTATTTTCTTTCATGGAAAAGAGAGTATTTTCTAGTAAGATGACATGGATTGGCACAGCTAAGTGAAAGGGAGATAAGAGGAGAAGAAAAGAAAGGAGAGGAGGGGATAGGAGAGAAATTTAATTCAGAGGGATAAATCAGTGCTTTTCCTCCATAAATGAAGATGCTTCATAATTGTCATAAGACATAGTCATGGTTTGCTGTACATACAAAGCTTCAGTTCAGGTCAAATAAGATGTCGCCAAGCTACAGAAAATTAAGAATCTTCCTGTGCTTCATATCATAGCAGGGAATCTAGAGGCAATGCAATCGAGAGGGACTGTGGCAGTTTACAGAACTAGTGCCCTTTTTGGGGGGCTGATTTGGTAAAACAAAGTGTATAAAATGTATATATTTGGAGAAAATATCTCCGAATAAATTTATATTAGATATGGTGCTGGCTTGACAGTGAACACCCATTTCATTGGGTTTTGTTGCTCATTTCATCATAGACATAGACTCATGTTTTCTCCAGTTTCAGTGTATGCCTTCCTGCCCTGATGACCAACACTGACAGCTGTTATGCTGGCTTTCCGTGCATCTTGCAAAAAATCAAAATGGAAAAATATTTGAAACACCCTGCAAACTGTAAGTAAAAACAATATTTTGTTCCTGTTAAATTTTAGCTTGAAAAATCTTTGGGAAACTCTAATTTTTTGTTATAGAAAAATTCATTCTGGAAGAAAGCTCTGTAGATCTCATTCATTTCCTTGCTCAAAGCATGGCTAACATTAATGGAAGTGCTTTTCCATTAATGCCACTGGCATATACAACAAAAGTAAAATATCAACAAAATCCAGAAACGGGGAAAAAAAATAAAATGATGCATAAAGATGAGCTATTCCTACATGGACATCCAGACTTTCACATAAATGAAAAGGTTCCACTTGGAGTAATTTGCCCTTTGAATATTGTTTGTTCCTCTCCCCCACAGCTATAAGCAGTCTCTTTCCCAAGAAGGATTCTTCCGTGGAAGGAGGATCCTGCATTGGTATTCCTCCCAAACAACATGTGCCCTCTTATATCACCATCTTAACTCCATTTGAAAGGTAGGAACTTCTAATGCATGTTTTTACAATCAACCTAATTAGGTAACTGCAATAATTTATCCATTTACTCTCTCATTTATTTCTAAAGCTGTTAGTGTTTTCAGCACTTCAGTGACTGCACAAAACATTTAAAGAGAACCTAGGGATATTCTGGTGCAACTATTTATTTGCCTGGCTACAGACTTTCCGTGACTTTGGGATATTGATTTATGTTGAAAGGGCTATTTTCATTGTAAGAACTGCAAACCTTCTGAGAGCAGCCAGGTTGTTTGTTCTGTGACAGAGAAGCTGACAATCTCACTGAGATCTGCAGCAAGATTTCTGTAGGAGCAAAAGCAGAGCCTTGATGATTTAATCAAGAACAGTGCTATTCTAATAGTGCAGGGAAAACATTAATTTTAATGATTTATAGAGCACCCATGCTGTCATCTTACCTCTTGCAAAAGAGCCATAAATTACCAAATAGCAGTTGCTTGAAAATAACTCCTAGCTTAATTGCAGATGCATTTCTAACTTTCTCTGAATCCAGACACTTGAAACTTTATCGTGTACTTAGTCATTTACCTTATCTTTCATGTGATGAAGGGAAGGAAACAAGTTCACAAAGCCCAGCATTTTCCCAGTGCTTACATGACTGAATCTCATTATCATCTCAGAAATAAGTGCTACAAATCCACCCAAAACAACACAAACAGCAAAAGAGGACTGAGGTCTAACTCAGATCACTTGATCAAACACCAGTTTCTTTGCAAGCACTACTGCTTCAACATAAAAGGTGGCTTTTCTCCTGTTTCGTCTTTACTACAGGTGAGAGAAGCCTAATTAAGCATCATTTAAATTCTGCTCTGTAATAGCTATCAAGATATTAACAATAAGGAAAATAAAAATAAAGTTTATATAAGCATCTGAATTCAAGCTCTTCATGTCATCCATATTCTGGAGACTGATTTTTTCATATTCTCTTGGATAAAAAGAAATCTAAAGTAAAAAGAATCTAAATCTAAAATATTCAGTCTAAATATTCCAATTCAATGCTCGGCAGAAACTGAGGAAACCTCCAGAAATGTTCCAAATCTTTTCAAACTTTATTCTGTCACAGTCCTTTACAGTTTCATTATTTCAGAAGTGCAACAAAAGAACCTTCAGTGGAAGATGAAAGAGCAAATATATGTTGTACAGACAAAACTAGATGTATGTAACATAGATCTTATCTCAGCAGAGTATCGAACGCGTATGTAAAACTCTAAAGAGCTCAAAACTCTTTAGAGATGCTGAAACTGGAAGAAAGTGAGCTCTGTGAGCAGTAGAGCAATGCTGTTCTCCCTAGGTTTTCACTCTGTGTCCTCTTAGAAAACTAACCGCCCAGAGAGCCATCATTAGAGTTTTTAACTCCTTTCTTTAGAGGCTGTCTGTGCAGAACCACTTCAGATTTCTGACTGCTTTGGAGCCCCATCACACCAAAAATTAAATCAGGAAGTTATCATATATCCTGTACTACAATAGTGAAGGAATGCATTCAGGGCAGGAATTTGTTTCATCGTCTGTAAGTGAAGTTTAGGAAGGAGAAAGAATATCACAGAAACACCAGTTTTTTACCATTATTTGTTTCCTACAAAGTCCTTTCTTAGCAAGCCTCTCTCCCCCACTATATAACAATTCCAGAGTAGCAGCTACAAATTGGTGAGAATAGTTTGCAGCCAGAAAAGGCGTTAGATGTCAGTCAGAGCAATAAGGTACACAGAGAGGGACTGGCCTTGCTGCTGAAAGGTGATACAGGCGATAGCCAGAAAGCACGGAAAATTGCTGAAGGAGAACTCAGTGCTGCAGTAGGTCACAGCAAAGTGTTGGATTTGTTGAGGCTGGCCTGGCCTAGAGCCACCCCACTAATTGTTACTTGCTGTGAGAACCCACCCTTCTTCCCATTACTGCTGCCTGGGAGCAGAACAGCAGGGCTGTGTGAATTGCAGCTGCAGCAGCTGCTCTGAGCGTTCAGGAAAAAGACAGTAAAATACTGACCAGGGATCTGTCACAAACACAGACTTTTCCCCAAGTGAGTTCTTGTGTCAGCTTAACGGTCGTCAGAGCTGCATCTTTATGTGTAGACAGAAATAATGTCAGACAATTAATATTAAGGAGTTATGGCTTCCTGGAACCTTTCATTCAAAAATCACTCCCCAGCCAAAGCTGAATTTGGTTGTGTGAAAACACAAATCACGCCACAGCACGTGGAGCGAATGCAGCCTGTGTCATTTATAACTGTCACTAGCTCCACTTTAGCTCTACTAGAGACAGTCAGAAGCTTGACAAACACTGTATGCTATTTTTCATAAATTGAAGTGTTTGGGGTGGGATGAAAAATCCCCTTTTGCTATCATTCAATTAATCCAGAAACAAAACATATAGCTTCTCTGACTATTTAATTTTATCTTCTCTTTCACCAGAAAAAAAAAAAATGTATTTGTTTTGGTTACTGAGTCCCACAAGGTTCCTTAGAGTCATATTATTTGTAACTAAAGTAATTTAGCAAAATTGCAAACTAATGGGTGTAATTTGTATTGTGACTGCGCATTAGGAACTCCTTGGGGTGTGAACAAAGTAAAGAGTTTGCATGAAACAATACCTTTTCTGGAGATGAAGAAATATTTTCACTGGAGCCCACGACAATCACAGAACAAAGAATTCCTTACCAAAAATCTCTGTTTTGAAAGGGAAAATGAATTACAACATGTTAAAACCATGAAAGACCAAAAGAAAAAAATCATAAACTGCTTTGCTTCTTGCTTTGCTTGGTATCATATGCTGCTACCTAAGGAAGTGCAAAGTACTCCATCACAGGGGTAGTTTAATCAACACAAACTGACCTCACTTTCATGCATACAACAGCCAGCTGGAAACAAAGCACCTAACAAAAATGACTTATTAGTCAATGCTTAGTTCAAAAGCTCCATTGTTTTTCTGGAAAGACTGATTCGGTGACTGACTGCCTTCGAGGCACTATTAAACACGTCTGCCCATGGTTGTTCAAAAGCTCAAGGAGATGTTATATAATTACTGCCCCACTGGCCACGTCCCCATTACTCACAAGCTGAATGAACTCCAGCACCAGTTTAGATTTTCTTCTGACATGACTCATTATTTCAGTCAATTTCATTACAGTGGAATGAAGACATTATTTTGAAGTAACCAAGAGTTATAAGCATATTTTATGGCATAAAAATCAGAGAACCTCAGTTGAGCTGAAAACTGTCCCCAAAAATTGTTACATGGTCAGCATGACTGCTTACTGGGAAGCAAAAAAATAACTTAAAAAAACCCTTATTTAGGTGTTTGACATGTCTATTTTCTATGTTTACATCATGTTTTATACAGAATTGTTCTCAAATGCACACTTAGAATATACCAAACCAGAGTTTCCCAAGTGCTGAACTAGAGAAGCAGCAGGCTACAGAGAACTTGCTGGTGCTTCCTGAAAAATTATTGACTGCATGGTGCAATCTTCCCTATTTTGATTATAAACTCAGCCAAAAAGCAGAAGAGCAAATACTAGAACTAGTATTTAATGATGTTCCTACGCATGGAGTCACCAAAACAGTAGCACACCTGGGTAAATATCAGAAATTTCTAAGAATGTGCAGCAAATCCTTTGAACTTGCTTTTAATACCATAGCAAAAACAATGAGAAAAAAAAATCCCAGAAGTTTAAATAGAAGATCTTACTGACCATAAATCTCTGGGTTTTAATATGTATTCTAGTCATTCTCTGTGAAAATTTCTCACTTCTATTTTTTTTCCTTCAATACAGTAGTGGTACAAGCTTCATTCTCTTTAGATCAAATCTATATGGTTTAGTACAACTTTACTCTTGAATCTAAAGATCTGCTTTATTCTTTAATGTTTCCAGGAGATAAATGAATAGGGTTATTGGGGATGCATATTAATGCTGTCAGTATTGAATAATATTTGGTTTAGTGTAGAAACCCAAGTGATGAATATCTAGACCTCAGAGACACCTTCAATCTTTTATAACGTAGCCACAGAAAGGAGAGGATGAAGGAAGGAAAGGAAGGAGTCTAACACTTTGTGTGGCTCTGATATGAGTGAGACACATTCCTTTACCATATGCAGTCACGCTCACTCTACAGCGTAAAGATTTCTTCTTAATGTTACCAGCCAGCCTGCAACACATAGTAGTGAAAAGCTTGGGTTTCTCATTCTTTAGTGCCTAACAGAACTGCAAAAATAAATTACAGCCCTGAATGCATTCCTTCAGTATAACAGTATAGAGCAAATTACTAATTAGCTCTACTACTACAGCCATACTGAATAGATCAGCAGACATTTTACCTAGCATCTCCTTAGCACACAATTAGGGGCAGCGGATCACAGAACAGTTTGGAAGAGACCACCTGGCCCATCTTCCCTGTTCAAGCAGGGCCACCCAGGGCAGGCTGCCCAGGACCACATCCAAGCGACTTTAGAGGATCTTCAAAAGTTCTCCAGGCAACCTGTGTCAGTGTCCCATCACCCACACATTACAGAAGTGTTCCTGATGTTTATATGCAACCCATTGTGTTCCAGCTTGTGCCCATTGCCTTTTGTCCTGGCACTGGGCAAAACTGAGGGGAGCCTGGCTCTATCTTATTTGCATGACCCCAGATACACCCAAAGAAGCCCATTCTCCATCAGTCATTCATTACTGTTACGTTTCCATCCTTAAATATCTGTTTATAAGACTACTCTCGATGCAGCTTTCAAGATCACCGTCAATTTTTTTCAACATGAATTTTAAGGTAAAAAGATTCTCATTTCCCCAGTGAAAAGTTTAACATAACAGAAACACAACAAAATTCATGATAACAGTGCATGGGCTCCGTTTTACCCAACGAAGAATATTTTGCCCAAGGGACAGTAAAAGGCAGCACTAACATTTGCCTCCTTGGATAAAAAGGTTTTAGAAAAATGAACCCTTCAAAAACTGTGACACTGTCCAGTGGATTGGACTTAAAACTGAATAATCTACCTGAGAGACATCGAACACTAAGAAAACCTTTGCATAATAGCTCTAAGAATTTTGAGAAAAAAAAAAAAATTGAACTTGTATTGACGAGAGATACTAAATATTCCATATATCTGCTGCCGTTTACTTGCAAAGGGTGTTAAAAAAATTAAATCAAGTCATGAAAGCTATAAGACTCTAAGATAGAGTTTTGTCTTTTCTGTATTTTATGAGTATAAAATCTCAAGGGTGTCCTACACTAGGAAGCAGAATATAGAAACTTATCCATGCTAGAACACATCGGAGGCATCAGTTCCCAGGCCCAGCCCAGAGTCACTGCTATGTGAACACAGCAGGAACAATCCGTGTCAGGCATTCGGTCATCAACACCAAACTACATACTGTGTTTTACAAAGCACGTTCCAAACCAGAGAATCCATGCATAGATTGGAAGGAAAGTTGTCACTGTATTAATTTGAAAATATTCAGTATGAATTGTTATTACTGTTATCAAATTCACCTTGATATAATCATTTGAAAATACTGAATAAATATAGTTTCTTTATATTACTCTCCAGATGTGTTTATCAGACAGAATGAATAAACAAGTGAGAAGGAAGACAGAAGTATGCAGTTCCAGATAAAGATTTTAAATTTGTGATTATGGCCTCAGACAAGTTTAAAAGAGGCAGATCTCAGGGAGAGAAAATAGTATTTTAAGCAACATTTTAAAAAGCAAAGTATTTTTCCAATTCCTGGAAGAAAACATGAGCCTTGTTTGCATACACAGCTGGGTTAAAGGCAACCAGGAGAAGAAAAAAACAGAATATGACAAAGCAGTCTAAAAGTATTTGCAAGTTTGGCTTCCCTACATTTCTCTGTATGTCAGTTAGCTGAAGGTGAGTTGACAGACTGCTGCACACACCTCTAATTTGGCAGCGTGCTATCGATACTCCCAGCAGGTTCCTATATGGTTTGTTATTTCAAACAGTCACATTACATTGTCACTAGGTGAAATTTACTGTATTAAAAGCTTTTCCGATGAAACAATAATTACTGTTTGCTGAGGCAGTCTCCCACATGAATCATCACAGAATAGAGACAAACATGCTCGCCTTACTCCAATCTTCTTTAAATTGCCCTATAGTCTGCCACCTAAATCAATACACCAGAACAGACAGTGCCTGTTTTTCACCCCAACATATACATAGAGATGGATGCAGAGTATGCCTGTTCCTACTCATTAAGAGGAGCCATTTGCAGTAGTACAGTTATGGATCTACCGGTTCGTTAGAGAATTCTAATTACAGAGGTTTATAAATACACAACATAAATAATCTTCAGCTTAAAAGGTTCAGATTTGTTTTTCAGGAGTTTAAAAATAAATAAATAAATAAAAGTTGGGGGGGGGGAAGTAATCTTGCTCCATAATTCCTGGATCCAGTGCCAAATAGAAACAGTGAGGAAATGGATCAGTTTTCTGACTTCATGGACTTTGATTTCTCAGATAAAATGGGCATTCTAGAGTATCCATGATTATTATGGATCCCGTGGCAGGTTTTATTACTGTTAAGAGGTATTCTGGTGGTGACATGTCCTAGTTCTGATCAAAGGGATTATACCCTGCACACATGATCTTTTTGGACAGTTTCATTTGGCCATAGAGCTCATGCTCTCCTGTAATTCAACCTACAGTATTATGGACTTAATTAATCAGAAAGAGCTATGGCAAAATGCTCATCCTTCCCTTACTACATTCTGATAAGAACACAGCACTCAGAGGCCAACCATGCCACACAGCAGATCCATCTGGATTACAGCCCCAGGGAAGAGGCATGCAGGCTGAGGTCTGTGCTCAGGTTTGCTGGAGTCGGTGGGCGCTGACAGATCCGGGGCACTGGCACAGGTTACCGATTGCCCTGATTTTGATGTCAGAAAGTTTAGTCAGAAAGCTTGCAAGAGTTTTAGAAGAAATACAAGCACTCTTTAAGTCAGCCTGATGGTTCCAACTTTGCCTGCATAGCTCCACTTTAAATACAGTGCGTATCCAGAATTCCCAATTTTAGAGAAAGAATGTTCAAAATTAGGAGTATGCCTGAACCTTGACTTGAAATGCTTAAGGGTTGGACAGCACATCCACTTAATTTAATCTTTAGTATCTGGGCTGCCTTTATCAGACAGAACAGCAAGCCAGAGCAACTATCTGATAGATTTTCTTCAATTCCTAATTCACCCTTGTACCAGGATGACATCCTCTCCAGATTTAATACAAGCCCAAACCAAATACATGTTATTGCCATTCATCTCTCAGAGAGTAATTACTTTCAGGCAATAGTCTGGAGGTGCTTTCAAGAAAAGGCTATTGAAAGGCCCAGGCCATCTTCTGAATGATCTGAACAAGTCTGTCTTCTCCAGCCTCTTCAGTATTGTGTTGCCTTCTACAGGATGTGAATTAAATGTGCTCTCTTGCAGTGGAAGTATAAAGCTGCACAGAATTCTTAGTCACCATTCTGTAGAGCTGCTAATAACTTCCCCTCTCATAATGCCTCACAGGAATTTGGGGACAGAAGACATGCATCAAGGAGACAGGCTGCATTGGCAGTAACAAACAACCACAGAATTTTTGCATTTTCTTTCTTGTCATACTTGCCACAGTGCTAAAAAGGCAGTTAGGTATTGCAACGACTCTCAGTTTTTTTCAAGACTTTACAGCTCACTCCAACTTAAATCTACAGATCAAGATGAACAGATGGATAGAACATTATTTTGCATCATGGGCAAACAATCAGGTTCCTGATTTTTAAACTTTTCTTTTTGTGACAACTCCCCCACATTCTGAGAGGTTGAGCCCTATGGCTTTGAAGGAAGCACAAAAGCCCCAGCAAAACCTCCAGTGAATGTGGAGGCAGAGAACAGAACTACAGGACTGGTACCAAGCCTTCCTGTTTCTGTCACAGTCCTCAGACACAGGCGCCTGCCATATCTCTGCTGTACAATCACTGATGTCTTTAAAAAAAAAAACCATACAATTTCCAAATGAGAGCTCGCAGGGCCCGCCAGAAAAACCAGCCCCCCTTCATTTGGAAGTTACCAGTCTAATGAACCTTGCTAAGGCTTGAACAGCAGCTATCCCCTGCCAAGTGAATTTCCTTGGTGCTTGAATAATTCTACTTTATTGCGAACAGCAATCTGCTGGCCTGTCTTGACTCCCCTTGACTGAACTGCGTAAGGACAGCAGTGTTTTTTAAGCTTCCTGCTGAGCTGAAGGAAGGTCTGCTCACACAGCAAGTGTCTGCTTCCCTCCTGCACACTGGGAGGGCTGCTCAGATTGGAGCTTGGAAGCAAATGTTGAAAGTTTGGCCAAACGCCTAAAAAGATAAGAATCATTTGCAGCCCCTTAAAAGCAAGATCAGAATCCAGATTTCTGAGCTCTTCCCTGTCTGCTGCTTTTCTGTTTATTTTTTTTTCCCTCCTCTGCTCTGAAGCACTACCTGTGTCTGATTTTGCAGGTAGGAGTGGCTGCTAAACTGCAGTGGAAATCCTAGGTGCCAGGCAGACAGAAGCTCTGGAATGCCTCATTCACATCTCCGCTCACAATCTCACAGTATCCCTCAATTACAGAACTAGATGATAAATGGTTCAAACTGATAAGCTGGAAGATCCAAGGTACAAATCAAAGCAGACTGCAACCTGTATTTTGTTAGCTGAGCATCACAAGCTATGGAAGTCTTTATCATTGCTGACTATTCTCTATATGCACCACCTTTCAGAGAGAACCAATCCTGAGTTTGTTAATGGTGCATCTGAAGCAATTAGAACTAGTTTTATTAAGCAGTAACAGATAAAAGACACGACAGCATTTTGGACACAAAATACTAGCAGAAACGATACCAAAAAATAAGTTCTACTAAATTGGAATTTTCCTCTGCAGAAGACAGACAAGGCAGGCTGCAGCAATGCTGAGGAACCAGCTGGCTCACAGGGAAGCACTTTGCCTAAGCAAAACTGTCAAGAAGACTCGAAAGGACATGCAGTAACTTGTAGTCTTATTTTAAAACCTTTAAAAATTAATTAAAACCACTTTTCAAGCACACAGTGGGACACAGTAGTTTGAACACTTTCCTACATCCATCAAAATATTTTCTCCCGTAGAAACGGAGTTGTTACTTTCTGGAATAACACAATCAACAGAAATTTCCATTCATGAATCACTTTATATAGAGCTGTCCTGTATTTTTCTCCTGATGAGGAGGGAGAGCTCATATTTGGAGTGAGCCTATTTTAATGGAAGGACAACTTTGCACACTTTGTATCAGACACTTGGCATTTGCAGTTGCTACCCTAATAAGGTGCATTAATTTCCCAATTACCTGAACAGCTGAAATACTCAATCACTGCTGAAGAAAAGCAAGTGAGGACAAGAATTGCATTATTTCTGGTTTATATCCTTTCATCTCAAAAGCATAAGAAACAGAAATTTCATCTTCTTGCCTAATCACGAACTCCACTTATCACTTCAAGGAAGCTTTCTGTATGGACAAATCACTTTCTAATTAGAAATTCACCGAACTGCAGAAGTCTGGAAAATCCTGCATCCATTACGTCCACGCTGTCTGAAGCCCTTCAAGCTTATCTAAGACAATAGAGTGCCCTCTGCAGGTTTTCCTCTCATATTACATCTCCAGAAAGTAGAAGCATCTTCACAATCTACAAACAAAATTGATTTTTAAAGTAAAATTCTGTCTACTAATCTTTGAAATAACACTAACTGATGTAAACTTAAAGGAATAAATAAATTAAATGGAGATTGTACCTTTTAAAAGTAATAATAATGCTGTCAAATTATCCACTACCTTGGAATGACAATATGCATTTTGAACGACTTAGATGATGAAATCCAATAAAAGCATAGAAAATGCGTAATTTATTCTCAAGAAAAGTCTGCTAGCAGTTTCTACAGGAATTCCACAAGTGCTTTAATTGTTATTATTTTCAGCAAAGGTAAGTACCATTACAAAGCCAATTAGTGCTTAGATAATCAGAAAGAAAATTAAATTCCATCCCCCAGATTCATACAGAGCTTTTCCTTCCTGGCAGGCTAAACACTTAAAGCCATAATCACTTTGGCCATAACACTTAAAAACCAGCGATAAGCTCAGAGAGGGGGATGCTTCCCATTCACATGTAGTCTAACACTACTTACTCTTCAGCCTACTTTTCCCCATAACAAAGGCACAAGTGTGAATTATTTTTCATTAGCTCCATGATAAATATATACATATAAATATTCATGAGAGGTTAATTTGCTATTTTGTTTAGGGATTTACCAGTAGTCCATCAAATGCTGAGTACAAAACCAAAGCTTAACTGAACTTTGGTACTTGCATTGAACTGAGCTGTGTTGCAGCAACATATCATGGTAACTTGATAGAAAACAAACTGATGGCAGTGACAGGAGTTATTTTGCTTCTGAACATATAAAATCCAAGCAGAAAAACAGAGGTTTTTATAAGAGGAAGCGAGAAATAAAGATTAATAATGTTGTCATTTTTCTTCCTTTGTACAGAATGCTTCAGAGGCATGAAAACCCTTTTAAGCATATTGCTGAGCAAAGAGAAATGGTAATGAAAGCTAGTTTTAAGTCTGCAAAAAAGTATTTTGAGATAACCATCTCCCGTATGAGAATCGTGGCAAAGGGATACATAGATTTCATGCCAGTGTGTGCCTACATGTGTAGTCAACAAACGTGATGCCCAGTTTGCTTTCTGTAGCAATCCTTTCTAAGCTATGATAAAGTTCTAGAAATATAGCCAAACTGTTTCACTAGACCCTCATAGCTCAGGAAGAGCACAGCAAGCACCTGCTAGCTTATCAGCTGTAACCACAAACTGAACCAAGACACCCACACAGCAAAATGGAGTTAATAACCCAAGCAGCAGTACTCCTAAAGCAGACCTGGAGAAGCTGTTTATAACCTCACAATACCAGCAGACTCTGGCTTTGCAGGCAAGACTAAGACAAATACTACAGTTATTAATATGCAGCCCTTCAACACCAATAGCAGTAGTATTTCATTGGTATTTAGCTAACGTAAAAGTATGCAAGCACATTTTCTCTTCAGAAAAACCTTTGATGTTTCTGCCTCATGACAAAATGCTACAGATCCTGGGCAGCATGTATAGTTTCTCTCCTCCACTTCTGCTAATATAACAGAAAGAACAAGCAAGGAATCTTAGAGGGAAGAGAGCCTGGGTTATGCCAGCAGATCTCGTTACCAGCTGAGTGCTGCAAACTCTTCTGAGCATGGACATCTAAAAGATGCCAATGCCATGAGACTGATAACTAGAACATTATTGCTGACCGCTAGTAGAGAAGATGCACACCGACTGCTTGTTGTCTTTCGAGATAGGCAAGAGCAGGTTATGAGAACTGTAACACCTCTCCTCATGGTTGCCCTCACAGCCAGCTGCAGCACAGGAAGGAGAAATCATGTCCAGTAGTGGCATCTCCCCTTAGATTAAATCAAAGGGCAAACAGCACTCTGCTGCACAAAGATCAGCTCAGATATTTTTTTTAAAAAAAAGCAGAACTGGCCTCATTGTCCCATTGGATAAAATTATGTCAAGGAGAGAGAAATAAAAAGCAAATTGTTAGCTCATGTGAGAGGATAAAGTCACAAGGATTGCTGTTCTGAGAGGGAGCCGAAGCACAGACCTGCTTCTTAGCTGCAGCAATAAGAGGATTCAGCTCCAGCAGCAAAATAAACCTGGGTTACACAGTGACATTCCTGCAGTGCTGCTGATGCAGAGCAGTCTCACACATTGCTTTACAATAGGAAAGTAAGTGATGTTTCACCTAAAACCTACCAGCATTAAATGGCATGTTTTGGTTTCAAATATTCATTAAGCAGGAAGTTGTCCATTAAATAAACGAGGCACTGACACAGTTCAGACTTCCCCCTGTGTTTTTACTGCTCCTTCTTGGCAGTGGGTTATTTCAGGGTACTAGCTGTCTTCTGTGATTACTGTTTACTGCAGGGTAATATCCTCCAGGGCTTCTTGCCCTGTGACAGGAGTAAGATTCAGGATTTAAACAACTGCTCTGATGCTCAGGTTGATGTTTACAGGGAAGGCAGTTTTTTTCTGCTTTACTTGAGAGCGAGCTTTCATTATTTTGCTAGCATTGTATGCATTGAGCCGTGTGGCCCCAGGTCCCCTCAATTTATACATAAATACTGAAGAAAATATCTTATCCTCTAGCTTTCAAAATCTGGGCACAGCAACACAGATATAACTCCTGCAATTGTATAATTACGTTCCCACAAGCGTGCGTCTGTAATTAGGAGCACAGCTTGTAGTTTACCAAGCAAACTGCTCAAAGTCAGTTTCTCCATTGCAGCTGATTAACATTCCCAGCCAAGTCCCTGGTCACAGGAGGTACTCCAAAACGGGTCATCAGGCAGCAGCCACAGAATCACGTTAGTTGGGTTCCAAGCAGAGAAGTTCATTGGGATTTAGCCATGTGTTGGAAAACAGACCCAAGTCTATTTGGAAATGAAACGAATGCTTTCATTCTTGGTAAGCAGTGAAATATCTATTAGTCTGGTGGAACTGCAGATTTATATATTTTTTAATGCATCTCAGGTGATTTCTTCATTGTTATCTCAGGAGCACAGGGATGCACGCCCTCAAAAGAGCTGCTAAGGATACCACAGAGGTGTTGCTTTTTCCCACAGCCCACACTTTGCACAGAGAACTGGTTTCCCAAGAGAGAAATTAAAGATGACTTTCCCCATCACTGAGCATCCAGAGCGTCATGGTTTTATGTTTTTTTGGTTTTCAGCATTCTGCATCATAACATCATGTAGTGCACTGGGAGTTAAAGTGTTAATGCTGCAATTCCAGGTACCTATCCCTATACATTACAGAAGTCATGGGATCTGGCCCTGCTGGGTGGGACAGTCTCTTACTGCCTTGCAGTGGGTGCTGGAGGGTGCTTTCCTAGCCATTCAAAGTTTTTCAGGTTTGATTCGGTCTCAGGAACTCTCCCTCTCCTATCTTATTTGATTTGTTAGTCTCAATTTCAATTAGATTGTATTATATTGTGTTAGCTTGCATTCCGATATCATAGTAACATAAGTTTTCATCCATAGATCACTGTCGGTGTTTTTTAATTCCTTCCTTGAGCCCAGCTCCCATCTCTCTAGCCCTTTTCCCTTCCCATTTTGTAGGGCTGGGAGGGAGGGGGAACCTGGGGCCTACTGCCCCCCTGTCATGGGCACAGACTGATCTAGTTGACTCACAGAGCAGAGCAGCATGCCACAGAGGGGCTCAGGACAGAGCTGTGGCTGCTGAAAGCCTCATGCACTCGATGGCAACTGGCCTTGCCATAAATTAAATCTGAGCATCTCACATAATAGTTTGGTTCATAGTCTCACTAGGAATCTGTTTGTAATGTGCTCCATAAAGATACTTTAAAAACAAAGATTTTAAAAGTCTTAAGCTATAGCTGCTTGTGTTCTCCTTATGGCTTCATAATTTAACCCAATTACATTGCAGCCAGTCGCTGGAAGGGTTTTATTTAGGGCTCTATACTTTAACATTACAGCACACAAATGTATTCACACAACTGTGTGACGTATTGTGCCTACAACACAATAGATCTGTGCATCACACAGAAATTGCTGTTACCATGTATTAGGTGAGGAGATCAATACGCCATACAAAATTCAAGACACCAGCCATTTAGTCTTGATGCTAATGAAGCACGCACATCTATTTCATATATCCAGTGGGTTGTTAGTTTTTTTTTTTTTATCTTGTTTGGCTGTATTTTAAGAAACACCTGAAAGATTAAAAGGAAAAAATGTTTCTCCTAGTTTTTACCTTATAGTTACTATCTCTGTCCTGCGCCATTAGCTGTTCCATGAATGCCGGTGGGGGTCCCAGCAATGTGCCCAGGACTCCACATGAGCACACAAAGGTACAAACGGCCCTCCTGGGATGGAAGGCACTGGGCTGTAAACCTTGCACAATAACACAGCTAATCCCTAAGCATAACAGCAAGTCTGTTGCCGTGAGTAGCCTGTAGTCCCTGCAGTCATAAGACTACTTTTACTAAGGCAAAAAGAAGCTAAAGTAAAACTTTATGTAAATACAAATATATACAGCATGGTACAGAAATACTGATAATGTAACTGAATTAATTACAAGTCAAAGCTTAAGAAGCGATTTTTATCTAAGTAGTACTATTCATATGACATTCCCATCTCCTCAAATGCCCTCACTTTCTTCTGTCATCTCTAGCGCTCTCCAAATTATCCAGCTAAATAAGTAGTGAGCCAGCTAACAAGAGAAACTGGTGTCATGCTGAAAGGGAGTGAATGTGATAAGGCTGACTGAATAGAGAGGTGGGGATTCTCAGAAGGGGAAAGGCAGAAGTAGCTAATACAAGGTGAAATCAAGAAGAGCAAAGGATGTTATGGTACCAGAGGAAATGAGTATGGCGATTTTGATCTGAAGACTGCCAAAATGTTTGGAGAAGGTGAAGCTTCTTGCTATATGCTTGAGAACAGCAGGCTTTGGTGAGCAGCCTGACCAAGGAGCACAGCAGGGACACACAGACTACACCATGGATACTAAAGTCCAGCAAACTAACAGCCACAAAATAATATAGCAGCAAGGGACATGAGCTGCACCTTATTCACTACAAATATGGACATGGATTAGGCTCAAATATTTGCAAAAAATATTACGTTAGCACTAGCTAAGGAAGAGTTTGATCCTGTTTCATCATTCTCTGAAGTTAAGAACAGCCCAGACTGAAGACAGTGACTTCATGTCTGGATGCAACAGACAGCAGCTGACATGCAAATACAGAAAGGAAATCACCATACATCAGAAAGACAAAAAGAAATAAAAGACAACTTGTTTGTGTCTACAGCTTTATGCAGACAGGAAATAGATAACTCATTCCAGAATAACCATCCTGTTGTTCCAGGCTTTCATACATCACTATTATTTGTAGCAGTTCTGTGCTCAAGGAGCCAAGAGCTGACTGTCCCTGAGCACTTAGTGCTTGAAATACAGGAGTCCCACAGCATAAAACAACTGCTGTAGTTTTCAGCCAGAACTGGTAGACTCTTCTTCAGAATCAATTTATATGCTTTCCTTTGAGTACAACAAATACACATTTTGAAGTTTGGCTTCGCTATGGATGCTGACAGCACGTACTGACCGTGAAGCAGAGCTGACCTCCCTTTCAAGAGGCATCACTTTTTGTAGCTATTAAAATCTGGTTTGCCCTGGCACAGCACAATGTACTGTTTCACTCATACTGTTCAACAGTAAAACCCTCTGAACCTAAATAGGACCAACCATTCAGGCCTACACCTTGCCCACAAAAACATAGAATAGAATCACAGCATCATTAAGGGTGGAAAAGATAATTAAGTCCATCTAGTCCAACCACCACCCCATCTCCGCCATGCCCACCAGCCATGTCCCTCAGTGTGACCTCTACCCTTTCCTAGGAAACACGCAGGTGTCCATCATCTCCCTGGGCAGCTTGCTCCAGTGCCTCACTAAATGAGTCGCATTATCCTGAGGAAAGTGTGATTAGTTTTAACAAAGATAATTACGTCAGTAAAGAAGACTTTAGAAGTCAGTTAGGAATGTGCTAATTCTAAATCAACGGGAGTCTCAAACAAAGAGTTTTCAACCAAATGAAATAAATCAAAGCAACTTTAATTACAGGAAGTCATAGGAAGGACAATACAAAGGGTAATAATTTGTTTCAATTATTTTAGCAGATATAGCAATTTCACAGCAACTATAATTTTAAAAATGCTTTAAAGGAGCACAGATAGTTCAACATTCAGGTGCTCTTTATCCTACCTAAGGCTGAAGGGCAGCACAATGACACACAAGAAGCTTTTTTCCCCACAAATACACAGAAACAACTCCAGTGTAGGAAGATATTCTCCCACGTACATAACATCACTTTATCTTAAAAAAATCCATTCGCAGATTTAATTACAAATGCCAAAGATGAAAGCAAATCTGCTCTTAAGGCTAAGATCACCAGCACACAGAAGCTCCACTGCCTCTCTTCCCCAGGCAACTGAACACAATTTATATTCTGCTAGTGAAAAGTTGTTTCATAAACCCTCAGTTTTTAGTGCAGTGTGTACTAATTAACACAGTCTCCTGATTTAATGAGAACAGCTTTGAAATTTAAACAAATCACACTTAAGGGTGTTATCATGGACAAAATCCTGCTGCAATGCCAATGAAGAAAAAGTAACAAAACCAGAACTCAGTTGTATATACATTCCTATCCCTTGGAGTGAAGACACAGCCACAAAGGCAGGACTTGGACACTTCACAGATGAGAACACTTAGATCTGCATCAAGACCTTAAAGCCAATTAAAGAGATTTATTTATTTCAAGTTCTTCCTATTTAATTATGAACATCATAACTAATCTTCAAGGATCTCTAACATATGAAAAGGCAGGTATCACACCAGCTAGGGAAAAAGGCTGAGGGAAAGTGCTTGCCAAAAACTAAATAAATAAATACAATTTTTAAAAGTTATTTTAAGCAAGTAATTTCCTTTGCAGATTCCCGATGCGTTCACTGACTAGAAAGAAAGAGAAGACATCTATCAACTGCTAATTGCTAATAGCTTCCCTACTACGTTCACACAACTGCAAAATTTACATTCCATGAAATACGAGAGCTTAAGTCTCAAAGAGCCTCCCTGACTTTGTAATTTTGTCTCTTGTGGTGATGACAGTCAGAATCTCATGGCACTCGTGAATGTTTTATTCAGCTTTCAATAGAAAACAATTTTGGCTCCTGATTGGTTCCTGTCACTTTAGCAATTCCACATGTAGTCTTTCTCACAAGAGATTATAATTTATCAAAAATTGAAGGAAGCTCGAACTTCTGAGTGCCAGATGCTGGGTAGTAGTTTGATTTCTGCTACTCAGTAAGTGTTTAACAAGCCTCAGCAAAAAAAATGCAGGTAATGAAAATAAACAAACTCTTGACAAGGAAACAAGTGAGAAAAACTACAAGATAGTTAGAAACACCATCTAATGACTAAAACCAGAAGTGACACGGGAGAAGACTGAAGGATTGGTAAGATGGAGATGAGCTGTGGGAGTCTCACAAAACCAGACCTCCCCATAGACAACCTTCACAGTATCTATTTGTCTGACATTGATTTCCAGCCTGTCACCAGCAGATTGCTGCAAAGTGGTCACAGCAAAGTGTCTCCTCTCTTTGCCCAAGCAATTTTTGCTGCTGTGGCAACGGCATTTCAATGTTCCCTGTTAATGAAGAATGACTGTAGCAGTGGCACATCCAGTGACAGCAGGGGCACAGGCACGTCCTGGTTGGTAGGAAAGACCTTGGCTGGATATGGTTTGCAGTGTAAAAACCAGCATCCAAAGATGAACAATTCCTCAGCTGTGTATGTAATGTTCTTGCTCAGATGCTCAGCCAGATATTTTCCAATACATTCTGCACAGTCATGAGGTAGTTCGGATGATTTGGACAAGTGACCATACAATCTCATGTTCAATTTTCAGAGTTGAAAATTGGAGACGTTTCTATAATTATCAATCATGTTGTAATTTTGAAGCCCATCTGTAAAGATGTGTTTAATTATTACCCCTAGATTTTTTGTAAAAAAAAGAAACCAAAAAAGAAAGAAATATTCACAAATGCACACGCTCAAAAAAGCTGCTCTTCACTTCTCCTCTTTCTGCAGCTATAGATACATTTTCCAAGTGTTTTACTCCTCTCAAAGTTTTTATTTCCAATCCAAATTTACTTCCTTCCAGTTTGTACTCATTATTTGTGCCAATGTTTAGCTTGCAAAAATCCTCCTCTGGTATTTGTTCTTTAGGCATATTTATAGAGCCATTCTCAGGCTTTGTTCTCCTGAGTTAACCAGAGTTTCCTAATAATATATATGCTCTGTTACTCTTCTAATTCCTTCTGCACCTGCTCCAGCCTGCTGCACCATAGGGACTGTACGTACTTCACTAGTAAGGGCTCACCGTGGCCCTCACCCCTGGGGCATTTAGTATCACTGCCCACACACCCACCTGCAGAGCCACTGCCACACAGCCCCGGCATTGGGATCAGCAGGGACTCAAAGGCACAAACACATCCACACCCAGCACTAGCAGAGCCCTGAGACAGCCAGCAGGGTTGAAACCATCCATAAACCTAAACCACACACATCTGAGCATCCCCCTTAGCTCAAACCTGCCACAGCAGCCATACAGCCAAGCCCAGGCAGTGCAAGGCCTGGCAGACAGATCCTGACAGAGCGAGCTGGATCTGGGCACGCTAACCCAGGTATCTCCAGCAGTGTGACCCCATCCGCTGCAGGTGAGGTAATTCACCCATGAATAACAGAGAAATATCAGCAGATCAGCTATGTCTCCAGAAATGTCTCTGGATTTATTTGTGGCTACGTCACGCTGCTGTCTCATAATCAGCCTGTGCTGCTGCAGAGCAGAAATCAAAACCATTCGGCGTTCCTGTAGTATGTGACCATCACTAAACTTTTTTGCTGATTTGTCAGTCAAAAAAAAAGAAAAAAAGATATGGAATGGAGAAATAAATGCCTTTCAAATCAACAAGTGATTTTTCAAGATGCTTGTTTCTGGACAGTAGCCAGCCCCACACTGCCTGTAGGGTTTGAAGTGTGTGCCAGCAGACATCTTCCATGCCGCCCCAATGCTGGAAATGAGAGCAACACCGGGCTTCAGCAGCCCAGCTGGAAGGAGAACTTCACCACCACTACTCTGCTCTGCCAGACCCCGAAAGCCCAGTTACCTCAGTTATGCTTTTACACTGTATCCATCGTTTGCTCTCACAAATAGAGACGATGCGTTACACAAGCTGCACTCTAAAGTGCTAGATTTTGAAATCGTTTAGCATCTGTTGCAATAGACATTAATGCCATAATGCATCAAGGTGTTGAAATAGTAGTGTGTACCTATATGTCCCTATGGCAAAATCCATCTGGTGCGACATTTCCCTTGCTAGATCACTCAGTCTAGAATAAAAGTCATCCTCTCAGTGATACTGTGTCAGTGAAAACCTGTGCTGAAGAAACTAAGCCATCAGAAGCTAAAGCAGAGACAGGAGGAAGCTGAAACCAGCTACGTGCTGCACAGAACTCCCTGCCACAACAAAAGCCACAAATGAGTCTGCCACTCCGTAAGGATGGATCAGTAGAAGGTATTCTGGATAAAGGAAGGAGATAGCACTCCAGTGATGGGGTATAGAAAAGAATAAATAGGGGAAGACTGCAGAATGGAAATAGGAAAACAGACTAGGGCAAACAATGGGAGAAAAGAATGAGTGAGAAAAGTAACAGAAGAACAACAAAGAAAAGAACATGGAAGAAAAGTAAAATTTGATGAAAAGGAAAAATGAAAGTGGCTTTATAAACAAAGAGCATGAGTCAGAAAAGATTCCTGATCTCATTTGCAGTCAGTTCATTTGCAATCTAATGACTTTCAAAGATGAACAGGCTTTGGCAGCTGTGTAATTTCCCTCACTCCTGAGTATAGTGGGGAAGAGATTCTTTACAATGTCTGGATAGAAATTTTTGCAAGAAGAAAGATGTGCTCTCAGAGGCATCAAAAGTCATACTTGTTTTGCTAAGACTCTGAGAAATTGATTACCATTTAGAAATGACTGAAAGAGAAGACCCTACTGCTGCTGCATAGGTGTTAAATGTGATTGCGTTTTTTTCAGTGGCAGTTCCAGTGCAAGCAGTTCCCACCCCATCTCCATCCTGGCGACTGCTCACCCTCCCTCTGGTTTCAGCTCCTGTTCTTCTGGGACAGCAGTTTGCGAGATCTCCATTGCAAAACACACTCAGAAAACAAACCTGCCCTCAAATTCATCATTGCTGTCAGAAGAAATGGGCATGTATCTGAACTCAGTTCAAACCTTGAAAGAATTCAAAAGAGAATTTATCCTTGACATAGCAAGGAAAACAGCTTCGTGGCTAAAATGGTCCCAGTTCTGCCAATGAATCCTCTATGACCCTGTTACTGTCCTCTGTGCCCCATTCTGCCATTTGCATACTAAAAGAGCGATTAAAGTTCGAGACATTCAAACTCTAATCACGATAGCTAGAGAGGCATCTTAAAACAAGTTGAATTATTAAGGGACAAGCACATCAAGCTTTCAAATAGAAGGAAACAATCTGGGAATGAAAATCCAATGGCCAAGCACTCAGATCAGAGTGATTTTTCATTGCATTGGAGCATTTCAGTAGCTGAAGGGGAACTATAAGTAATAAGGGGACAGACTCTTGAGCAGGATCTGTTGTGATAGGACAAGGGGAAATGGTTTCAAACTAAAAGACAGGAGATGTAGATTGGATATAAGGAAGAAGTTTGTGTTTGTTTTTTTATAGTATGTGTGGTGAGGCACTGGCACGGGTTGCCCAGAGAGTTGGTGGTGCCCCATCCCTGGACACTCTTGAATGTCAGGCTGGATGGGCTCTGAGCACCTGATGGAGCTGTAGGTGCCCCTGTTCATTGCAGGGGAGTTGACTAGACAGCATTTAATGTCTCTTCAAACTCAATTCTATGATTCAGTGTCAAACAAGGCAACAGACATGCACAGATGAAACAGCAAGTTGGTTTAAGATATAATAACAAAGTGCTATAAAAGAAATTTTTGCCAGTATGGTGGATAATACAGAAAATGTTAAAAGTCTTTCAAAACAGAGACTGCTATTTTTATTCACAATATTTTTTTTTCAAAATCACCAGCTGCTAGCAGTGTATAATATAAGCCAGTTAACAACAACAACAAAGTGTTCTGTAAGACATAGTTTATGTCAGCTGGGGAACAAAAAACAAAATCATTACAAGCCCAGAGATAACAGGATCTATCCTTTCTTGATTAGTACAGTTCCCTTTGTTTCAAGTCCAGTTTATGCCAGTTGGCTCTTTAGCCAGTGACACCACAAAACACTGTGCTAATGTAACACTGTGTGTGATCAAAACAGTCAATTAGAGGCACTTGTTTGTTCTACTGAGAACCAGAAAAACAGGGAAATATGTGAAACGTTCATCCTGTACGAGTCTACATGAGAAAAGCGGAATGGTACAGGGTTATAGGTATAGTCTGGAGATGGTAGAATTACATTAGCACATTTTTTCCACTTCTGTAGGAGTGTCTGTGCAGGACTAGAGTGCAAGCCCTGAAGGGGAATATCTGGGAATTAATTTGTGAAGTGAGATGTAGGTGCCTCACTGGAGATTTTACCTGCCTGACCTTTACCATCTCAAGTTGAATTCAGACAAGAGGGTTTCTCTTGGCATCACGGCCATTCTTTCCACATTTTTCCTACCACTGACATTTATCCACTTGCTCTAATGAGATTTTCAAACCAGTAGAGCAATTCTGCTATAAAGGATCTTAACTTCAACCTGGGGAAAAGTAAAACAGAAGCATGCAATGCAATACACATCTGCTTTGGCAGAGCTACATTGTCACTTCACAGATGCAAATATCTTCTTAAATATATCATGACACTAAGTTCTGCTTTGCAACCAAACTCACCTCAAAACTGGACTTCAGCTATATGTCAAAACAAACGAGTACATACATGAAACTGCTCACAGAACTGCAGTTTCCATAGCTTTCAAACCACATCCCCAAAGAAAATGACCATTTCTCTCCCTTTATGCTCTTCTGGTTGCGATTCTGATTTTACTCTTTCTTTAACATCATCAGCATCTTTTTTCTCAGGCAAGATACATGAGGAGGGTTGTGCTGTCCTAGAGAAGGTCCACGAGCAATCACACTATTTATTCTAATAAAAATCACCGGTCCAACCAAAGTGTTTCTAATTAAATTGCACGTTTCTCCAATAAACCTCTGCCTATTATTTTTATCAGGATTTTCCATCCAGCTGAATTTGGCTGATATTACTGTAATTGACAACTTGACACAAGTCAGTGCCTATTCCAAATATTAATCATACTGACTACTTCTTACAAATGTAACACTAAAAATTAGAATAATAATTTCCCCCCCTTCTCCTCCCCTCAAAAATCAGAGGCAATGTCAAGATTTTTAGGCTGGATTTTCAGCTACAGCAATATTTAAACTAAAGGAGGCTTTCTAAACCTGATGTCTTATAGGCAAATATCCCACAGATACAGCCAGGAGGTGGTAACACTAAATGGTTTAGTCAGCAGGATCAAGCTGTCAAAGATTACTCACATTTTCCATATTTATCATCAAATTACATCAATATTTTCTCCCAAGATGTAGGACAAATTGCTTTGTTCCCTAGCTCCCTGGCAGATAAGACCACTCCACACATGGGTAGAATTCCCAGGGTGAGTGAAAGATTTTACAGAGAATGTGAAAGCAGCCATCACTAAAGACAAAATATCAATACAAGTAGTATTTATTGCACTTTTCCAGTTGCCATTAATCAGTGGGCAAGTTCTCTCTTCTCATGCCCTCACTGCAACGCACTACTACACACAGGAGTGTGTAGTAAACAACCAGTCAAGGCTTTTTTTGGCTGTGTAATTAGAAGCCATTGCCTCTCAGTTTAATTTCTCTTTCTGTAGTATAGCTCCCAGTCATCACCAGATGGCTGTTCTTATTACTGACTCTACTACTGTCTAGATACATACTTACACTTATTATCCACTCTCGTTTTTACAAATAAGGACCTTAGTGAGAACAAGCACGGTCATTATATCTACAATTGGGTATTGAATATTTCAACTTTAAAATTCAGATTGCAAACACCGAAGAGAGCATATGTTGTGAAAAAAATCAGAAGAAATATGCTTCTATTTGTACACTGTCAAGTGATTCAAATACCAATTACATTTATACAGTCACTACAATGCTGATGTCTTATAACCTCTACCTTAGTCACTGCACAAGGCTTATTACCTTGGCTTTGCTTCAAAAAGTCTTCTGGTTAAAAAGATGCTGTTTAAAAGAGAGAGAAAGAGAGATGAATCCTGGCTTAGATCTAGAAATGTGTTCAGATCTTCAGCTTCTTTCTTAAGGTTTGCTATTTCTTTTGACTGATCAAAATTCTACATGGAATGTAATTTCCTTCTCCCACTAGCTCCTCTTATTTGTAAAAGATACTCTGATCTTGTTTCTGTCAATGTCACAGGGATGCAGAAGATCCCAAACCAAAAAAATAACAATGGCAGTAAATCACCTCATTACTTTTAGAGCTAATGACTTCCATCTAGGTTGCCCCTGCTGCATCAGCCAAAAGAAATGCATCACTTCTCTCCACCCACCAGCACCATCCATCAGTGCCCTCCCTGCCTTGTTTGCCTATCCCTTTCGTAAACTTTGCGCTTCAGCATTTTAATATCTGAAGGTGACTCTGAAGAGCTGAGTGCTGAGCCTACCTCCAGCACCAGAACAAGGGGGTAGTTAAAGCAATTGCCCACTGCTCCTGCCAGGGCTAGCATGGCCCTAGGATCTATATACACCAAAACTCCTGCTTAACAGAGGCACCTGATCCTTCAGGGAAAACAATTTGATGCACATGCATGATCTGCTTTTGTAGCTACTCAGTACCAGCTGTTTTACCAGCGTACAGAATGAGACGGAAGCTGTAATTTCGTGCTCCTTCTTGAAGCTAGGGATACAAATCTTAAGAATGTGCTCATAGCTTGAATGAACATGCCTTGCTAGTAACATTAACATTTCATTTGGGTTTTGTCCTAGGATTTTTCTTCTGTTTTTAAACAGACATTCTTTGCAAAAAACATCTACCATATGCTGCCCTTTCATATAAAGGGGAACATAGCAGCCACACGGTGAAATAACCACTTCACGTTCATGGCAGGTTTTAATCAGCCGATACTAACAAGCACCATTTTCTGTTTTGCACACAGCCGTCCCCCAGCATTGGCCTGGGGAATTAAGGAGATAATTGAATTTATTGTCCACCAGAGCCCACGCTGAGCAGGTTCTAATTAGTTATGGAGATGCAGGTGTCTGAGCTGTAATAGCATCTTGTAAAGGCCGCCGTATAATTCTAACTCGGTGAAACCTCTTGAAGGCAGCTCATTTGAAACTTGCATCAGCAACACAAATTGGATTACAAAAAAAGATTGTCAGTGATACCTGAATCATTATCCCCCAAAGCTTATACTTCCTTTCCTCTACAAGTGCACCACTTATTCTGCCTGCATGCCACAACTCATCAGAATGATGAATTATTTCAAGACACTCCTAAATTCTCCTCCCCATCCTCATTTAACCTAAATTATTTATACTGTGCATCACCAGCAGCTACACCAATTCTGCTATATTTTTTCTTCAGCTACAAAAGTATTTTCTAGAGTCATACCAGGACATGGTGTGAATACTAATTAAAAGACTTATTAGCTTAAACAGGTACATTTATAGATTCATTTGTTTTTGTCAGAACAATTTGCAGCATTTATTCTAATTCCTAACCTGGGTGACGCTTTGCTGACTCAGAAGCTGTTTTTGCATCATTTTCCTGATTGGTGCTGTGGGGAAAACATATACCTGCCCTGCCTTGAAAAACAAAACCAAAAAATCCCAATCAGCCACACCCTCTACATCTATAGAAGTTTCTCCAGCTTATGAAACCCCACACCAAAGAAGCCAAAGCATGTGCATCATACAATCCCTTTACAGTGGCACTGACATACAGAAGGCATCAATTGAGCTTTGGGACCAAGCTTTATCCTCTCACCTCCTAAAGCTCTTCCAATGTTTGGGAAACACTGCTTGAGAGTGGTGGCCCACAGTGAGCAGCATCCCAGGCACGCAAAGACCACCTGCCACCACCCACAGCCCAGGGCCAGCAGGGCAAGCACCCTGACAGCACCCTGACACAGCAGAAAGCTCTGCAGAGAAAATTGATTTATGCCTTCATTCGTTACCCAATGCAACAGAAAGGCAGAACTGAGACGAAAGGGAAACAAATTCAGACTTTCTTGCCACATTTTAAATTTCTTCCCTGATATCAGGGAACCAGCAGTTGTAGAAGAAATTTCCTGTAAAAAAAAAAAACAAAAATAAAAAAAAACCCACATACTTCAGTACATCAGGGCTGAAAAACACTAACCAGGACAGTTTAGAACATGTGAAAAACTCCAGCCCATAAAACTGAGCTCTTGCTGTAATGTCAGCTCCTAGAGAATAACAGTCATACTTCAAAAGCCACTAACAGAGACATTCCACTTCCCCAACCCCACTGTGTGTTGGCAGGAAGGTATCACCCTCCGGCAATTCAACCCCTCCTGTCCCCTCCCAGTCTTACGGTCCTGACCCTGGGCATCAGCAGCAGCACTTCCAGAGGCCTCAGAGCCAGGCCAAGTGCTCTCTGACAGCTTCACTGCATAGGGCGGCATCCACTGCTCCTTATATCCTGAATAAATTCACTCTAGACCCAATTTGCCCACAGCAATTCTAAAGGAACAATAACTCCCTATCCTAATCCACCTCTGGACAAGCCTTTAATATGCAGTCGTAACCCCTGCATGCAGGCTTTGCTCTTTGGTCTTCAGTTTAGTGCTGCTATAGATGTTATTGACTCCTTTTTCTTTCCAAGTGCTCAGAATGGAGAATAAAGCAGAACGAGTTATTAATAAACCTTAGGGGATTTTTGTCCCAGCAAATAGCAGAACTGCTTTGAGATGGTGGGGTCTCTTCCCTCCTGTATCTTTTGAGGCAATAGAGATCCATGGATTGAGATGAGCTGAGTGAGCACTTGACAACCTGAAAATTGCGTGTATCCAACTGACAGAAACTTTCCATACCAAAACTCTTCATTTTCAATTCCAACATGGCCTACCCTGAACGTTACTCAATGGAAAATAGAGAAAGCAATTATTCAGATGGGCCTTCTCATTTATCAAAGCAAGAAGCCATAGGTTTCAGTATGCATTAGGTTGGAAGGTGGGACCACAGAGAGCTTTCAGCTCCTTCCAGCTACCCAAACTGTGAATTAAGTATCCATGCCCACTTTTCTCACACAGCTGGGTGCCTGGCAATTACAGACCCCCTGCAGAAAGTCCACATCCCTCAGCTTATCTCCAAAGAGCAGTTACGCACACATAGCATTAGCTACTCCTACTGGGCTGCATGCTGTTAGCAGGCTGTTGAAAGCCACAACCACTGTCCGAGCGATAATCGCTCGCTGTTCAGTCCCCCACTTCTCCCATCTTGTCTGTATAATTAAAAATCTGTTACCTTCTCTGGCTTGGAGGCTGTCTCACAATAGTGCTCAGCGACACAGGGCTTTAACAGATGGCAAGACAATGACACAATTCAAAACCTAAATGTGATGCCACAAGATCAGATCACTGCAGATTCAGTAACAAATAAAATGAAAGACATAGACGAAAAAAATGAATTCACTGTAGCCCATAGAGAAGGGAGTGGGTGTGATTGGTTGAAGGATAGAAATTAGTCTTATATTTGTGGAATGTTGCAGTATCTCTAGAGTCTCTTTATGTGTTTCCTGTTTTCCTACTAATGTTGCTGCAAAGCAATATTAACCAGCAAAATAACTCTTCACACTGAAAAACCCAGGTACTGAGAATGACAAGACATAGCACATATTTCTTTCAAGCAGTCATATCCTGTACTCTTTCAGAGGTAACATACCACAGTTGAAAACGCAGACTGAAACACTCTTAAAAATGCTCTAATTTTGCACCTTGCTGCAAGATTAAATCACGGCATCTCTCGTTTTTATCTGTTACTACCAATATTGAGAGATGACTAAAATAAAAATGGTAGGAAATCTCTGAGATCAAATCAGGATAAGTCAAAAGAAATGCTCAATAAGCGATGCAAAAAGTAATGTCAGGAATGCACTTTCCTTCTCTAATATGAGCCTACATGAAAGTATACCTTCATTCCCCATGCTTTCTGATAGACAAGAATTGTGCCATGTGATGGATGAGTACCTAAGAACAATGTGGATGATTCCCATAAATACACTAAAACCGCATTTCATATTTCAGCACTTAAACCGAGCATTAGGCTTCTCTCTTTTGGAATTAGAGCTACAAGCATCAGAGCACTTATTTCACATCTAGCTCCCAGGGCCTTTCTGCTGCTATCACCACACAAGAGTGGCATTAAATCACTCAATAACAGTATGTTATCACGTGCCATTTATTATCTACATACTCACGACTTCTGGCCTGTCCATACGTGAAGTGACTTGGTAAGAGGGCAGACGTAGAGATTCAGACAAGTAGAGCATTGCGTCCTTGCCCCAAGGGAAGGCCACATCATGCTATTTTAGGTCTTTTTAGTTCATTGAAGTAGCTAATATGCTTCCTTAGAACAAAAACATCAGGACAGAAAACACGAACTTCAGCTTCATATGAATGTGTTTTATATGAAGCTTGCAAAATGCAGCTGAATTATTTACTGTCTGTTACTACTGCCCCAGACATGGCTGCACCTCAACACCAAAAAAAGGACCCAACACCTCCATACAGAGGCAGATGACAGGTACAGAGGGTGCTGCGGGGATGACAGAGATGGCTGAAGCTAACAGCTGCTGGGCAGTAAGAAACACCTCATGTATCAAACGCTGCTGCTTTGGTGGCTGCACTGCCTGCACAAAAGCTGCTGTGGGGTCAGTCTCCCCAGAACAAGGGGAAGCCTCAGATCCAGTTTACTCCTTTCTAGCCCAAGGCAGAATAGATATTATCACTGCAAAATATTTAGCCTTAATTTTACAGATGGAAAAATACCAGATGGCAGCAGGGAACCCATGTTGCACAGAACCCCACAGTTGTGCCACTCATCAGGAGAGCTTCTTCCCTTCTCTGTGGCTCACCTCTACACAGGGCCCAACTGCATGTGTGATCATTAGTGATTTTCAAGATCTTGAAATTGATTTCTGACAAACAATGATGCCCCAGATTACTGACATTAGCCAGGCCACCATCAGAGTGGTTCTCACCTCATCTTCCTGTTGCAGATTAACCCAGCAGCAGCTCGTTCAGCAACAACCAAACCACAGTGTGCTACTAAGACTGAAACCAGAGCACCTCCATATCTGCAAAACTTAAATAAGTTAAAGCTTCTTTTTTTTTTTCTGAGCTCCCTGCCCAAGCGCTCTTTTCTCCCAGGGCATTGGGCTCCCGGATCCTTTCCACACCCTTCTCAGTAGAGCCAGTACACTGTATTGTGATGAAAAGCATGGCAATGACTGCATAGTAACAAAGTCCCAGCCTACAGCAAGTTAGGATACGCTCACATGTAGCAGCTGCTGACACAGAAACAAAGGAAAGAATCTACTTACCCTTAGAAGGTAAGTATGCAGGGTTCTCCAGTGAGATACCCCTTCCCCCGCTGACAACCCTTAAATGAGGTGTGGGAAGGGGTGGATCCTTGCTGCACCCCTTCCAGTCACTCAGGTGCATTGAATTACACACACCTGAGCTCCCCTGAGTTGGCTCTGCCTTCCCACCAGGTGCTCAATAGCTTGTTCAAACCATGACTTAGCATTTCCACCATAGCCAGCCTTGCTCAAAGGCTTCTGGAGTACTGATAGTGCTAGGCTGCAAAAGAACCAGTAATTGAAATAGATTTCACACAGCATTCCAAAAATCAATCTCTAATTGTAAAGTGGCAACCTCCAAAGGTCAACATCTGAAGTAGGTGAAAAATCTTTACCTCCTGAAAAGCCATTAAAATGGATTGCAAAAGATTAGAGGAGAAAAAAAATGGTTTAGATCTGTTTCGACAGAACTTCCTCAACTCCCTCCTCACAAAGCACCTAGGGCAGTTGACACTGTAACTGTCTCAAGTTCATCAAGCATTGATTTCTGCTGTTTGGAGCTCTTCCCCCTACATTTCCTTGTCTCCAGAATTCAGATTTGTTGTACAAGACTGTAAATCCATGGAAAAGAATGCTTGTTCAGGGCATTATTCTCCAACCTATCATGAGGACGTCTTGTATCCTCTCACCAGCAGAAGCTTTAGAATATTGCAAGGGGAAAAGATACACAGGAAAAAAAAAAAAATAATAAGTTCTCTTTTAACTCCTGGAATCAGAATAAACACCCCAATACGTGCTTAACTCCAGAGAAGGAGAAAGACTTCATTAGTGTACGAGATTGATTGTTACACAACTCCAGCAGCAATTCAGGGTTTATTAATATTTTACAGTAAATCCCCAGGTTAGATTGTGTGGTCAGTAGCACTTAAGAGTTTTTGCTCAGAGAAGTGGTCTCCTTCTATGGAAATATTCAAGACATGTGGGCACTCACCTGTGCGACCCCGTTGTAGGGTACCTGCTTTAGCAGGGGGTTGGACTCAGTGATCTCTTGAGGTCCTTTCCAACCCCTGCGATTCTGTGATTCTGTAACCATTAGCCAGTTTAACAAAATGATTCAATGGAATTTACTAAAATAAAATAGAGAGACTTAATTAAATGAATGGCTTTCACCTGAAAGCACTACAAGCAGCTATTTGAAGTCTTTGCTAAGTCAAAGTTATACACAAACAGCATTTCTCCCTTTCCTTTTCGGAACTTTAAGCAACTTTTCTAAAGTTCTACGAGCACCTTTAAAGAAATGCTCAGCAGAAAAGATTCAGATCACAAGGCAAGCTGAAATAGCGTCAGCAAGCTCAAGCTTCTGATAATGTTTACCGCTCTTTCATTTTCAAAGCACACAGAATACCAAATCCCGCTTGCTTTTTCATATGCAGTTAATCCCACCAAAATCCTTTGGGACTACTTCTGAAAATAAAACAAGCAGGATTTAGTTCATAATCCAACATTGACAGGAAAGGAAAATATGATATTGTGTTTTATCCCTAGCAAAGAACCCTGGCACTAAATCCTCAGGAGGGAGTGAGCGTTAGCGCGTATTCTGCAGCTAATCTGGCAACGGGGCAATTTCCTGTTTGTAGTGTATATTTTTGCCCAAATAACTGCGAAGAGACAGATGGCCACACCAGAGGAAGCAGCTTTGGAAAGAACAGTCTCCTTCCCTCAGGAATGCTTCACAAGATCAGCCCAGGAGCTGCCAAAGCAAGATCTTCTGCCAGGCAGCAGAATCACAATGCACTGAACACCTTCAGGTTCTGGCCTCTGTTTTAAATATACATATCTAATATATACAACCTTGGGGAACGAAGAGCAAAGGGACCCCTCAGTGACTGGTTAGGGTTTCTAATGCCAATGAGCAGCTGTTAATAAAAAGTCTTGAAATGAGTGTTTATTTTTAAATCCTAGAAAGGAAATTTTGACTGCTTTTTCTACAACCTTCAGAGCTCACCTGAGGTTACTGATTATCTGGGATCTCATCATCAAGTTTTCAAGAAAGATAATTGTTTCCCTCAGGCTACAATGGCTCAAGCAGATAAAGTTTCTAAAACACAGGTCATATAAATCTGATTTCAGTAAAGAGTTTTATTCTCCCTCATAATTTTCATCCGTGATTCTTGGGCACTAATTAACTGGTCCTTTCTTGTTTTGTTTCTAAGAGAAAATGAAGACTTCTAAGAATTATCCATGAAACTACTGAATGCATTTAGTATTACAGCCCATGTGTTGTTTCTTCAGATGCTACATTTGCATTCCTTTGAATTTTCAGTAAGCCAAAAAGACTTTTACCATCAGTAACAGCTTCACCTTAAAAACCTTCAGGACTGTCAGGTAGCAAGACATTTTTGAGTAGGGAGATGAAACCAAATGCTGCTGTATTGTAACAAACTGAAGAGATAGCAGCTTTGATTTTGATCAGCCTGAGTTTCAGAATTGAAACTCGATTTAGAATAGTGGAAATGTGTCTCACCCTTTATCTCCATTTTCCTTGTGTGCAGACAAAGACATCGCCTCTTTAGGGCACTCATAGTTGGCTGAAATGTTCTTCTTAAGCTTAAAGGCTAAGGAAAAGGGGTTTAAATTGCATTTTAAAATACTGCATTATATTTCAGGTATAAATCAAAGCCTGCAACCCTGGAATCATATAATATCCATGGATACATCCTCTGTGAATACACTGGGATTATTTCAGCTCTTTTCAGTGCTAAACTTGATTGCTCACTAGACTTACACTGGTCTATTAGGATTTCCAAATTACATAAGCAGAGAGTTTCTGAAACAAGGCTAAAAGGAACATCATACGTAGCACAGAACGTCACAAGATCTAAGAAGTGTCAGAATGCTTAATTTTTTAACTTCAGAAGCAGCAGAAATAAGTAAGATGTCCCACACCCTGGCATTTGCCTAATAAAATAACAGCCGATTTCTCATTCTCACGGGAGTTTCTTGTTTCTCAGTCAGGTACACGGAGTCATCGCTGAACAGCACTGCATCTGGCCTGTTAGACTCATTTGGATCGTGCACGCACATCAACAGCCCCATCTGACTTCCACCATAACCACTAATGCTGTCCCATTGACTGAACCTGGCACTAAGGGCTCCAGCTGGTGACCCAAATCTATCAAAAAAGATGGAAAGAATGAATGAAAGGAACTTAAGCACTTTCAGAGCTGGTGAAGCAAGATAGATTGAAATGACATAAAGATGTCCTGTAGGCTTCTATGATAAAATTAACTGTTGGGGTAAGTCCCGCTTCAGTCCCTTCTTAAACAGGAAAAAGTTGAAAGTGAGGAGATGTACTCGTTGGGATCAGATAGACCCATTTAAGGCAGGTCTTCTAAAAGCTGAGCAACTTGAATACAGTTACAGAGACGGGAATAAAATTCAGCTCTGCAGAGTTGTAGCTATTCACCTCCCAGCTATTACATGTAATGTGTGGGAAGTGAAATAGCGTACTGTATTCAGGATGTCAGAAATTACTTTTAAAAAGGTAAATGATTCATAAAACTCCATACTGGTGAACACTTCCCTGCATCTATGATCAACTCAGAAGCTGCTCAAGCATTTAGGGCAACTGTGCTGCTTCCAAGTCACGGTTCTCATGAACAAAGAGCATTCAAGGTGATACTCTTGGCTCGCTAAGAGCAGCAGATGCCCTTCTGTCGAGATCTGTTTTGACAGAATTTAATCCCTTTGCAATTTTTTGTGTGTCTCTGATTACTTTTTTATAATGTTGTCTATCTTGCTTCTCTTAAAAGCAAAGTCCTAAACATGATGTCTGGTGCATGCACAGGTAGTCATGGACATGTCTGTTCACTAAAATAACCAACGCTCCACATGCAACACGTTACAGAGAGAGCAAGACCAGAATCATTATTCAGCTTCTCGTAATGCCAGAACTATGGAAAACTCAGCAGTACCCAACCTAAAACATGAATAAATTTGTCCCCACAATAAGCAATTAAAGCACAGTTCACAGCCACATCATATTTGAGAGATGAAAGTACAGAATGTCTCAAAATTAGACTGGCTCACAAGTGATTTCCCAAGAGATATCCCTAAATTACTGACTGCATGGGATGATTAAATACAACAAAGATCACTTGGATGTATGACTGATTGTTATTCTCCAAAAAGATCTGTCATCCCACCACTATCAGTAGTACTAGGTTAAACGGGCTTTGGAAGCCAGCACAAAACTTCCTGTATTTCCAGCCTAAAAGCTTTGAAGGTTTCCAAAATTGGAATCAACTTGATTGCTGTGGAAAATATAAAACTATTAGCAAGATTTGGACAGACAATGAAACTCACATATTAAAGTGGATTCAAATGACTATCTGAAAAAATAAAGGAAAAAATAAGGGGGGAGAAGGGGGGAGAAAAAATAGTCTGTGAGAAGTAATTCAGCAAAATTTAGCACATTCTCAGAAAGTGAGGAGAATAGTTTGGATGTTCCTTGTATTACCAGGTGAATATAGATAATGACATAAGGTACAATTACAAAACAAATTAATCTAAGAGCAGACTACTACGATCACTAGGAAAGCTGTATGTGATTGTAGCAAATTCTGCTGAATCATTGTGTTAAGTTGGCTAATGATTAAAAGCTACTAAGGGTCATACAATATAACCTTGGATTTACCACACAAATGTAAATAAATGCTAAACTGGTGCTAAAACAAGAGTGGTGTACAATGAATCCACAACAGCTTGCTTTCAGCATTGATACCTGCAGGCACTACTTTCTAGAAACAAAGTGGATAAATTTATGATGAGGGATGTAGGTTTATACCCTGCTCGAGCACCTCCAGTTTGACCTAAGAATGGCTCCTCTGTTCACATGTTCAAATAGAACCTGAACTTGTATGTCTGAGGCAGAGAGATTTCAGCAGTCATTGAATGCAATTTTCAGAGCGCTGTCCCCTTCCCTTTGGAAACAAATGAATCTGCATCAGCTGTAGAAAGTGAAAAATGCTTCTTGTCACCTCTGCATCATCTCTGTGAAAGTGCCGGTGACAAGATCTCCTCCCAGGTCAACACCAAGCACAGAGAGAGGCATCCATGAAGAAAAAGCCCAATTTCTTTGAAAGCAGTGTCACAGTCTTTCCCAGATATCCCCAGGGACCCCCGCTCCATATGAGACACCCCAGGCAGCAACGAGGCCAAGCCACAAGGAACCGTGGATTAGAGTATAGATTGCTATAAATTTATCCCTTGCTCAAGGGTAACTGCTGCTTCTTACTAAGTATCACACATGAACTAGGATCACATTATGATATTTGTATCTTCTATTTCAAAGGAAAAATATCCCTTAGAGATTACTCTCATGCTCAGTGGAGCTAATCAAATTAACCTTGAATGACTTTCCATCTGTAACCAGACACAACTAACCAGGGAAGTCAGGAGCAGCCCAGGGGCCAGCATGGCTGGTTCTGCCTTTCAAGCCTAGCATCAGTTCATTAGGTTTGTTAGGAGAGCTGTCTTCATAGCTGAGTCTGAGGACAAATAAGTTTGGGTCTGCCAACTTTATGAACAGATCTCAATCTGCATGGCCTTTGTCACTCTATCCCCAGGTTCTGCGTCAGAGAGTACGTCAAGCCTTAATACATGAGGATTTGAAGCACAAACTTGAACTTGCTCAGTGCTGGGAATGACAGCATTGGTCACGGTATGATAGAAAATCATTTGATGTTTCCACTGCTCACCTTACCTGGTCCTGTTTCTTATGGTGAATTGCCATAGTATTGCTTAAAAAAAAAAAAAAAAAAAAAAAAATTAACCTGGGCAACATCTTACATAAAGAGAGATGTTGTAAACGATGCTATCTCCAACACAGAATTTATGACAGCTTTTTATTTTGATAAGAACTAAGAAAGCTCTCAAATTCTTGGCTCAGAAATCACTCAATGTGGATTATTCAAGCAATTCTCTTAATCAGCAAGTTTAGCACAGAGTGGGCCTTCACAGGAAACAGCTTACATTAACAGTAAACAGTAAGTTTTTTTCAATTATGCAGAGATCCCTGCTTCAGTTCCAGGTGGTAAGCCATGGAAGCACAGTATTAATGCCTGATAAATAACACATCAATTGCTGTTCTGGAGTCCTGTCTGAAACAACTTCACTAAAAAATTGTGCTACCCAGAGAGGCTGTGGATGCCCCATCCGTGGAAGTACTCAAGACCAGGTTGGATAGAGCCCTGGGCAGCCTGGACTACTACCAGATCTGGAGGTTGGTGGCCCTGCCTGTGGCAGGGGGGTTGGAACATGATGATCCACGGGGTCCCTTCCAACCCAAAGCATTCTGTGATTCTATGCTCATAAGGCAATAGCTGATATCCTTCTTTATTCAATAACATTCCTTTACTGCCATATACATGTAAGATAAACTGCTGTTCCTTCATCTTTAACTCAAAGAGCATTTTAATGAGGAGTGACTTTACCAAACAAAGCACAAAATGAGAGATCTAAATGAGGGAAAAGGAAAAAAAAACACTGAAATCACCTTCAAATTCAGCTCTCTCCTCAAACCATGCCCTGTGTCTCCACCTGCTCTGGGTAACACTGTGGTTACAATCATATCAGGTCAAAGGCAAAAAACTTCCCTATATTTCAGTGAATTCAGTATTCAGCGTCTTTTGTTTAGCAGCTTGAAATTAAATCAGAATAGCTGATCGTCAAATTTGGACTTTTTATTACTGATTATTATTATTATTTTTTTTTTAAACAAGCTTCTGTGTTTCTCTGCATTAGGCCTAAAAATTTCATATCTAATAACAGACAGACAGAGAGACAGCAGATTCAAACAATTTCATCAGCAGTTGATTTATTTCTGCTGTCTGCTCCCTCTGGTCACAGCTCAGTGCAAGCCATAAATAAGTCAGGCCAGAAGAGGAGATTGAATTTTTGAGAGCAGAACAGTAATTGAGGAATCGAACAGCCTGGAGGTTGAAATATTTTCTCTCGGGACCGAAGCCTTCGGACCTATTAGCAGCTGTCTATATTGCTTTTCCAGCCACTGACACATATGTCCATGTCAAAATATTGAACTGATTTATGTTTCTTTGTGCTGCAAAAGGACAGATCTTGTGTGGATGCTTGGGGCTCCATCACTCTTACTGTAAAGCTGCAAATGTCTGAAGTCAGGTAACTACATAAGCTACAACACACACACGCAATTTACTGCACCAGTCACCATCAAGTTTCTCTTGGGAGCTGTTTTTCAATATTTAAAAGGCATCCAAGCAAACCTAGTATTTAGGAGGTTAGAAAAAACAAGGCTTGTAAGCTCCATAAAGCAACAGGAAAATAAACACCTTATTTTGGACATGCGTTGACTATCGCTGCTACCTTGTTTGACTCTCTGCTACCTTGTTTCTCACTTGTTAGCAGAACAGAACCAGCCCCCCCCCCCAACCCAGGCTGGGCGCTGCTCAGCACCATGGGAAGCCTCTCCCCGAGGAACACCTGTGCACCATCAGCACAACCTGGTCACAAAGCAGCGATCTCCATTTTTCCTGACTCTTTTTCAGTCAGCATTTGAAAAGAAATGACAAAGGAAAGCCTGAAATGGTTTTTGCTTTAAGAGAAAAAGGAAAGAAAAAAAGCAAACAGAACAGAAACCCCACCACCACCACCGAGAGCGCTGACTCGACCAAAATTTTCACCAAAACCCAAAGAGAACTGAATCAAGCAACTGAAGCAAGCAACTGAAGCAACCAAAGACACCTGAAGCAAGAAGCGATGGATCACCAAACCAACCGATGACCAAGAGCGAAAGAAACAGCTCCGAAGTGACCTCTTACGAAGCCGTGGAGCAGCGCCGAGCGCTGCTGACCTCACGGAGGCGCCCCCCAGCGGCACCACAGCGCTGTGCCGCCATCTTTGCTTCAGCCTCTCACTGCCCAACACACAAGAACAAACACTTCTCTCCACCTCCCGCTAATTTACCTAAAGCAAAAAAGTGATATCTAAGGAATCAGTGCAGCACTCGGCTGCTCACGGATTCCCCAGCTACTCGTACTCACGGGTTGCTCGCAGCACGCTTCGAGCCGCTGCTCCTCACGGACGCGGCGCGCCTGCACAACAGGTCGCTGCCGTGCTTTGCAGCTGCCCTTGATTGCAGTCACAGCTGTTACGGAGCCACGCAGGTTAAGCAACACGTGCAACCTGCAGGAAGCTTCGGATGGATGCCGGTGTCCCACAAACGGCCCTTCTCCTACCACCCACAGACCTTCACACAGCGCACGAGCAAGAATCCCAAGTACTGCAACTCATTTAAAGATATGTGGACAGGAAAAATACACGTGTTGATATTCAATGTTAAGAAATCTTCATATGAAGGGTTATTTATAAATAGTGCATAATGTGAAATGGCATTCATTACCTTCCTCTGCTTAGCGCAGACTTAATCCATTACTTATTTTGGAAGAAAATTAAAAACTGGCATTTGTTGAACATGAATCACCTCCTTAAAATTCAGGAGAAAAACAAATCCTGCAATCTTAGAAAAAGCATCTCACTTCCAGGATTAGGGAAAAAAAAAAAAAAAAAATCAATACTTACCCTGCAAAACCAATCCAGCAATGCTTTAAAATTAATAGGAAACTTTCATATTTAAAACACATATATTTCACGGGCCATTAAACCAAAATCTATAGGCTGGACATCTTGAAACAAATGAACTATTTCCAACACTCAGAAACCAAGCAATCCCTGCCTTCCCTCCCAATCTCTGTCAATAAATGTAAGAATAAATATTAGCAGACTTCAGAGAAAACTGAACAGCTCATAAAACAGAAGCGCTACCCTGCAGAGAAGACTCTTCTAAGTTTCTGTACTCTTCTACGTTTCTGTAACATGGAACACACAAGGTACACAAATACTACAAATTAATGGTTGCCCCTCAATTTTTACACTGATTTCATTAGCACTTTTCCCCCTACTCTCCTTGAACCCAGACAGTTAATAAACTGGAGGAGGAAAGACAACTAAACATCTTCATAATGCTCTTTCTTTCCATATTACATCTCAAACCTGACCCAGCTCCCAGTACAGCAATCTCAATTAACTCCCTGGCTGGAAATAAGATGTGCTTTTAGCTGCTCAGGAAGCAAAACGAGTTGCTTGGCTGAAAATTATTTCATAAAAATGTGAAATTATATGTTTGTATTACTGGAACTTGTATCTCATATGACAAAGATTTTAAACACAAGAACATAATTTCATAAAAGATGAAAAACACAGCACAATACCCACTCATTTCACACACTCCCCGTTGCCTCTCTTACCACGTTCAAACACAACTTTCCTCAGCCACACAATACACAGGTAGGCGGTAGGAGGTTTACCAACTGATACAGCACATATTCAAGTTCAGAACAGAACCATGAGTTATTATTTTACAGGGCAATTAGCACTGACAAGTAAATGTTATTTTCAATACTTTTGAAAGGCTTCTCTAACCACACAGTTGTAGATAAACTGTTCACAGATTAAAACAACAGAGTATTTATCTCGGTACTGATGAACACTGCACAAACACTGCCATGGTAAGCAAATACCTCTGCTTAACATGAGTTTCCTTTCTATCAAAATAATCCTGAGCATTAGGAAAAAACAGTCAGAAGTGTGATTTATTCAGCAGCTCAATCATCATCCCTGTAAGTCAAATTTGAATTTCAGCAGCTCGGGAAGATGGCAGTTTCAACTCCAGGCTGGATGTGATCACCATTACTACTTTCCAAAGGGCAGTAAGTCCTACATACAAGTCAGCATTGCTAAGTTTAGATGTCATCTGCACTGTAATTTTGAGGAGACAGACTTTAAGAAGAAATTAAAAAAACACAGTCTTGCATTCATAACAAACTGAACAATTTTCCCAAAGACCAGAGTGAAAATAAATCTTCTCCATTGCACTGAAGAAAAATAATACAACCTCCTCTCCATCCTGTTACCATTACTATACACTCTTACCTGCTTTTACCACCAGCGAAGAACAGAAAAAACAACAAATGTCTAGTACCAACTTCTTCTATCAGGAAAAGGGAAGTTACACTTTCTTTCTGGATAACAAAGAATATATCTCAAATAACATACTTTATTTTTCATCCCATTGACAAGGTTTTCTCAAATTAGATACCTGTAATTACTGTCCAAACCATTATCCATCTTATTTTGTATTATAACAACAAAAATTCAAACTCTAAGTGTCCACTATTTATTAAAATGTATTTTTCTTCAATTGCAAGCACAGCTCCAAGTGAAGCCAGGCGAAACAGTAAGCAACTGCTAATTGCTGAGGAAATTACAATAAGAAATACAAGCATTTTAAGAGTCTTCTTCCATGGCCACATCCTCTTGTAGTTTCTGCACCATTTTCTCCTCCAGTTGTTTCGGTTTGCCTTCAAAACAAATAAATATTAAATTTAAAGATGCCTCAACAGGTCCAACAGACACTATTTAGTGATCAGTTGTTTAGCAATAAAGCCATCCAGCTTAGAACTATTTATTGTTAATTGCCATCACCATCAAAAGTTATCAAATAATTGCTATAATAGAAAAGCTGATACCATTTTATACAACATCTAAAAGTCAGTCAATGTATTCTTTCATCTACTATGACAAGATTTGATATAGCTAACAATGCCTAACAGAATCTTGCATAGAAAAAAAAAACATTAATTTTAAGAGACTTCTGTGCCTTCACACATTCGTTACATATGAAGATTTATATTTAAGCCCTCCTGAATGCTGCACTGGGTGGTAATAATGTTAATTCTGAATAACAATTAAAAAAACCCTGCAAGATTGACATTCAATTTTGCTCTCTTTCATCCAAGAGACTGAAGAGGAAAAATGTTGTTTGAGAAACAGATGCACTGTATGTTATTATGCATCATTCACCTAACACAAGCAAAGACAAAAAGCAAATAAAAACATTAAGTATATCCTAACAAAAGCCCATTTCACACACATGCAATCATGCACTGTGTTAATGCAAACATATAATTTGAAAAGTGTAACAGAATTCTAGTAAACACCCAATAATATATCCCACTTGCAGCTGAGACAAAATCACTAGTAATTTTTATAGAACAAGAACTAATGGATATTTTATTCCAACTTCTATTACTGTTTCATTAGCTTTGTTGTTTTTTTCTTTAATAAATATTTTTAAATTCACTTTTATCAATAAATCTAACAAACCAGTTCTTGTCGTAAGAGGTTTGGAAAGCAGAAAGCAGAGGAATAGGTATCCACAACTGAAAGCCAATTTAAGAATGCAGTTCACAAACAATATATGAAATTTTACATGTAGTAGGCAGAGATTTTAGTGAAAATTAATAAAACTATCATTTTATTAAAAAAGCTAAGATTACATTGTAGAAGAAGTGTTTCAACACAGAGAACTACAAAGCATCTACATTTTCACAATTAGCTAACAAAAGCAATTTATCTACTGTATTTTCTATCAGTCAGTAAGTGGGAAGAGCTATTTTCTACATTCAGTAGCTATCTTAATTCTAAAAAAATTGTGTATGGTTATTTATCAGTTGAATAAGACATAGCAAAAAACCAAGCCCTGCAATATCAATCACAAAATGACATACACCTGTTAGCCTAAGCAAACCAGGTCCATCAAGCTCTTACCTGCATGTGGAGCACGAAGAAGGTGGATGTTCTGTTTGACTTCTTTGATGTCTTCTGCCTTCTGCAATTCTTTGCTCTTCTTTAATCTATCAAGGAGAGAAATCACATTACCTTCAAGGTGGTGGTGCATGTTTTCCATTTAATGCAAATAAATGTTTAGCTGAAGGAACACAGTGGCTAAAAACTCTTGTAAGGAAACAAAGGCAAACATTATTTGAAAACTTATTCAGACGTAAATTGGACAGAAGATCAGAAAGAAAAAATGTCAGCACTGTATTAACTCTTACCAGAAATTTGTGTGAGACTCCAAACCACAATGAAACACTCTGCTACCACTGAGCATCCAAAAGCTACATTTTCTTTGACAACCAATATAGCACATTAGTTAGGTAGCAGAGCAGAGTCCACTCAAACTATTTTTGTCCCATTGCTTTGTACAAAGCAAAACAAAGAGCCTTTTAAAACTCTTGTTCATGATTGCTCTGGAAAGACTGAATTTCTAATGCAGATGTGCAAGAGCTCTCATAACACAAATACATTTCCTCACCTGTTCATAATAAATCTAGCTTGGCGTTTTTGCTTTATTTCCTCCACCCTCTTCATTGCATCAACTGAAAGAAAGCAGAAGTGGCATTAAGTGTGCTCACATACATGCAGTTGAAAACACGTGTTTTTTTAGTAGAGTGTGTTTCAACTACAAGGAATCATAATTTAAAACTCAGTAATGTTTTCACTTTTATGCCTGCAAATATCTTCCACAGATAAGCATTACAACAGAAGACTACTTGAAATCAGAAGTTACCATCTTCCCCTTCATAGCATTTATTCTTGGCTTACAAAGTAACTCTTCCATTTTATTTGTTTATTTATAAAACAAACTAAAGCAGAATGACTGGGAACAAACAGTGGCACCACAGTGTAAAAGCTTTACACTGAGAGACTCTTGAAAACCTGGAGAACCACTAAGGTTTGTCAAAGACAGCAACTCAAACTAGAGTAATGCCACAGCTTGTTTTCCAACCAGCATCCAAAAAATAAAACCCAGTGTAAGCCCACACCTGTGCACAACTCACATGTGCTCCACGTCTAAAAATCTGGCCATCATTCCAGTAACTTTAAAGAACAATCACTACAAAACGTAAATATTCCAACACGTCTCCTCAAAACATCAAAACATGGTCTTTAGAAGTTGACTGCTCAGCTTTTTTGTTTTTTTTTCTCTCTAAAACGACTCACCAGTCTTGTTCCACAACTCTCTCTGGTATTTTACTGGTTCATTCCTACGTTTTTCAAATTCAAATGAATTGTCCTACATTAAGAAAGAGCAAATGCAAATTATATACAGAAACATATTTAGATCCAAATGTTCTTATTGCAGCACTCAACTATTAGTATTTTTGGTGGTTTGGGGTTTTTTTGTGTGTGTTTTAGAATATCAATTCCTGTATTTTAAAGACCTTCAGAGATTGCTAAACTAGAAGGTAATACATGAAATGTTAGACACTGTAGCAGCAGAAGCCACAGAGATTCATCTGAAGAGACCTATTTACCAAAGCATCCCCTTTGACCATTTTCTTAACAAGACACAGACAACAGAGTTCTACTGTGGAGTAGAAACTACAAAGCAGACCAGACACAGAGAAGGCAAAACTGAACACACACAGAGTCAAGAGCATACAGTGCAGGTCAAACCAGTGTTATTCAACAGCCTCTAGTTTTAAAGAAGTTCAAAAATAAACAATTTCATTTTAAGAATATTGAAGCAATATAAATTCATCTGAAATTGTGAAATATTCTCATCAATGATACCAGGGGGTTTGGGACAGGCTGATGGGAAGCCTATATCTTTTCATTTTATTTGAGGGGGACATACTCAGTTTTACACTGATTTATCTGAGGATTGTTCCCTGCCCATTTACCTTTCTGTAAAGGTAAATGTTTCAAACCAGCTGGTAATCTTCACTGCAGGAAAAGACAGCTCCAACGAAGGCTACGATATGTATTAGTGAGGAGTGGCGTGCAAACACACACACACACACACACACACACACACGCTATACTGCATTTACAAAATGAAAATTAGTTTTACTGGGGTCAGCTTTTACCTATTTATAATACACAGCATCATTTTGTGCCATCAGAAAACACCACAGAGTAAAAAGAAACCCCTTATGAGTACAGATGTTCTAAGTCATCTTACCTGCACGCATATATTACTGCTGCCTCAGCAACTACTGACCAACAAATCACCTTAATTCCAAACACGAGGGGACAGACTGATGCTATCCTCAATCACTCTGAATAAGCCAGTCCCTCAGAAATGCCTTGTGTAATATAAAAAGTTCATCTCCTTACCACTGTCAATTCTTTGCCAGCTGCTTTTCGGAATGCTTTGGTCCATCTGATCTTTCTTGGGTTTCTCTTCTTTTTAAAGTTTTTGTGACATTTTGATTTGCAGAATCTAAATATCTTGGTGGGGCGGGGGGGAGAGGAGAGGAAGAAAAAAGAAACCTTGGGGTCAAATCGCATTGTTCCTGCCCAAATGCAACATAGTATTGAACACTGCAGTTTCTACAACACACAAAAAAAATAATCTTTCCAAAAGTCAATATTTACATTACATTTCAACAGAACTCTATGCAGAAAAACCAAATGAACACATTTCCTTTATTATGTCTACTGATGTATTTGACATTCAGTGCCATGTTAAATACAGCCAGTTTCATGACACGCAAGCCCACTGCAGTTAACGAATGAGGTGATGTGAGACACTCAGTACAACCTGGCCTTTAGAAACTAGATGGGTCTCCTCATCAGGAACCCCAAACAACGCAGCACAACCACGCTTCCAGTGACAAGGTGAAAAAGCTGTAAAACGTGAATAAAGAGAGCAGGCAGAAAGCAGCAAGGGCAGAAGCAAGACGAAAGGAAGATGGACACACCAAGGTCTGAATGTTCAGCAATGCCCTCTGACTACAGACATCACTGGAACATTCATAGTTCAGAAAGAGAAGACGAGGACAACACACAAGGACTGGCATCGCCCACAGTGACACAAACACCAAGAATTTGGTTGCTTCGATAAAGCTTTCACTCGTGAAACAAATTCAAGCACTGTTCTGTTTTTTTCTTTATAAGGTCACTTTCACAGCTGTCAGTGCCATACACAAACACAGCTAAGCTGGTTACAAATAAAATACAGGAGAGTTGAGAGAAGTATCATGTGAAAAAAAAAAAAAAAAGATTAATCCAAACCTGCACTGTAAATCAATAATTCTCTACACCTGTCAGCACTTTTTAGACACAGAGCCATCCTGACAACAAAAAATCCTCACACCTCTCATTTTTTCAGTGTGACAATACAACAACAACATTAGTTTTTTGGGATGCAGCATTAAACCTTTCAGAGCAGCACGCAGGAGGAGCCCTGAGCACACTGTCATGCCTTGGACTGAACTTGCTGACAGCAGTTACAGCACATACCACAGCACTGACTGTTTTCTGTTGTTTTTTCTTGCTCCCATTTCTCTGTCTATTCACAGATCTCTACATACTGCCATGTACAGTTATGCCACTCATCCACAGAAGTAGATTACCTTTTATTTTTGCTCGTGTCAATATATGTGAATTTGTGGGGTTATATCTGGCTTAATAATAAAGATGGACACAAAATCTCTATGCCCAGCTGGAACTATTTCCTTGGCTTGAAAACCAAGAGAAACATTGGCAACACTTGATTTATTTTTCATATCACAGCTCCTTCAAAACCAAAACGTTCTTGTTCCAGTAAGGCTCTACCTTAAACCTATAAGTTTAACCTATAAACCACAAAATTCAATGCATGAAGTAGAATTTTCAAATTTAGTTCAAATTAAACTGCAACCTCGAAGTCAACAACACACGATAGCATAACCTCAGATCCCTGTGGTACTGAATTGAAAAACAATAAAAAACAGTTCCATGTTCATTTTCAAGGTAAGAGACGGAAAACTATCTTCAATATTGTTAACTACCACTGAAAGTACTATTAGATTTCCAGCATTTAAATACCACTAAATGCTCTACTGTTCAAGAAGACTTTTGACTTAACACGGCCTATTAAGGGCATCTATTTCACACAGTGACCTTAAATTGCCTTATATCTTCCAAGTCACTGCTGTATTTTATTTAACCTACGCAGTTCATTTTCAATAATTTAAATCAAAACTGATAAGAAAAAGGATACTGTTAAATATTTGGTGCAATCTGGTAGCATTCATTTCATCCCCTGTACATTACCAAAAAGTGGTGAATAGATGAAGAGCTCCTCACGAAGGGGGTTCCCACTATCACTCAATGAGCTGTACAACAGCCTCAGAGATCAGGTACAGAACAAAGTTAACATAAAGTGTCTGCCATCCTGCCCACGACACACGAGCTGCTGTACATTATTGCACTTCATTATGTCAACAAGCACAAGTTATTTAGTTCTCAAGTTGTAATGAAGTCTTTAATAGATACCAAAGGCTGACCACAGGAATGAATCTGTAACATAACATTTTTTCTCGTTAAATAGTTTCTATTATACCCATAAAGAACTATCAGCTACTTTATTTCATTGCCTATATTTAAATCTCACTCCGCCACTCCAAGCTTATAATATGTTTCTTGAAAGCAGCCTCAGAAATAAAACACTGTACTTCAATTTCATAGCTATGTTATGCCAGACTCACTTTAGGCATCTGGCCATGCTAGCCATGGAAGCATCTTATGTTCATCCAGGTGGTGCTTTCAGGACTGTTAAAGGTGCATAAAAGAAATTTCACGATCAATAGCATTAACTTAATGCAGCATTGGAGGTAGGCAGCAAAACACCGAGCTACGAAGACCCCTATCCTCCATCCCAAACTGCCTCAGTCCAGCCAATGCCTTTTAGTCAGAAGGAGCAGGTAGGGAGATGCCACTGAGATAGGAAAGGAAAAGGGGAAATACAACAGTGGAACGGTTTGTGTTGGAAAAGACCTTAAAGCCCACCCAGCGCCAACCCCTGCTGTGTGCTGGGTGCCCCAGCAGACCAGGCCTCCCAGGGCCCACCCAGCCTGGCCTGGCTTCCGAAGAGATGGAATACAGCACAGTAAGGCCTTAGCAATAGTTACGTTTCTACATTCCCTGCCCACGAGCTTCTCCTGAGCTCTGCCAAACCCGCCGCTCTCACGAGCGCTGCAACCTCCGAACCTCGCGGCCTTCCCCGGGAAAGGCAGCAGCGTCCGGCCGGATCACTCAGACGGGGAGAGACCGTGCCGGTATCGGTTCCGACACGTCGGCAGCGGAAGGCAGCGATCTGGGCGCGCTGCTCCGTTTCAACCCGGGCTCTGCAGTGCCCACCGAGCAAGACGGAGGCTGTGACACCGCGCGCACGCGGCCGTCACACCGACACGAAGCCCGAGCGGCTGTGTGCGTCCTGCTGTGACAGTCGCGTCACATCGGCCCGCTGATCACAGACCTGAGGCAGCGCGGAGCCCGCGGCCCTCCCGGAAAGCACGGGGCCGCCGCCGGAATGGGCCTGAGGCGGCGCACACCGGGCCCGGGCCGACTACGAGTGTCCGTTCCCGCGCCCCCCCGGCAGTACCTTGCAGTCGTTGCGCACGAACATGACGCCGTGGCCCGGGTAAATGGGCCCGGAGCAGAAGTAGCACTTCTCGATCCTCATGGCCGCGCCGAACCGATCCGCAGGCCCAGCCGGAAGCGCTCACTCAGCTGACCGGAAGCGGCGGATCGCGTTCCGCACAGCGCCCCCTGGCGGTCGCTGGGTGCCAACGCCGCGGCGAAGCGGAGTCCGTGCGGGGCCGGCGCGGAGTTGCGGCGGGGCACGGGCGCCCCCTGCCGTGCGCATGGGGTCAGGGCGGCGCGGAAACCCGGAAAAGCCCCAACGCCGCGTGCCGGGCGTGCGGAGAGGCGCCTCCCCCGGGAGCTCTGGGAGCTGGGAAGCCAGCTGATGGGCAGAAATGGCAGAGACGCGCACTCTCGGTAGCTTTATGAGGGAAGGTGTGAAGACAGCACGTTTACAACTGGACGCAAAAACCCAACAGGAGTAAACGCATTTACTTAGGGCTAGGGCAGCTCTGCCTTCCGTTATTTGCAATTGCAGTCCTTTGTTTTCAGGCTGAGTTTTTCGTCCCTGTGACTCAGAGCATACAATTGATGGAAGAGACTGCTAGAGGTCATCTAGACCAAACTCCTGTTCAAAACATGACAAATTACACCACGTGGCTCAAGGCCCCATTCAGCTGAGGTTGTACTGCCTTCAAAGATGGAGATGCACTAACATCTCTGGGCACCTGGTTCAGTTTCTGCTCCCTTGTGGCTATGTGCTCACAACAGCAACTTTCTCAATGTTTACAAATACTTTTTTTATAAATATGGAAGTGTCACCTCTACTCTCTTCTATGCACTGGGCTGCTTGTGGCACCACACAGTAAGCACCAGCTGCCCAGCTGACTGCTGTGGTCAGTGCCAGGAGAGAACAAGCAGCACTGCGGCCAGAGCAGGGAGTTTACGTGCACCTAACCTAAAAAAAGCCTAAAAAAGGCACGGGGACAGGAGCACATAACAGAGTTGAACTGATGACAACCAGAATGCCACAATTCAGTTCAACAAATTCTAACCATGTTTAGAGCAGGAATGTTTAATCATTTTATATTAATAAGAATAAAACATCTGAACGCAAACACTTTCTGAAACCTTCTGTTCTATTACAGATCTCAACATTCTCAGCTAACACTGCATGGAAAAAAGCTTTTCTTGAAAAACCATTTTCCTCATAACATCAAAGTTTTCTTTCTTTCTTCAAAACCAGCAGCAGACTGATAAGAATACTGCAGCTCGCCGTCAATAAGCATTTAACACAACTTCTCATGAGAGCTAAAAAGACAACAAAAGAAGATTGAAGTGTGCCGTAAGATTTAAGGCTTACATCAAAGCAATTTTATGTAGATTCTTTTTATACAGTAAATAGTTACATATAATATGCATGACAAAAATATGACAGTTATAGTATTTAATATCTAATATCCAATCTAAACGTAGGTATCCAAAAGGACTTTATTTTTATTTTTTTAAACAGCATTTCAGTAGTCACTTAGCTCAGAAGTTGGCTGCAATAGTCCTCACTCTCTTCAGGAACTGGATGGAGCTATTAACACAGGAACTTTCATTAAAGTTAATGCATGACAAAGTTCCACTGCAACCCTCTGAAAAGCAAAGAGTTCTATTAAAATAAATTCAGACACTTAAGTACATTGAAATGTATTTGTGTCCTACAGTAGAGTTTGATACTTTACTGGTCAGAAACCTGATGATAACTTCAAAAGGCACTGAGTTAAACTACAGTAACTCTGGTCCACAAGCACTTTAGAATCTTGGTATGATGTAATAGAAAAAACTACATTTATTCAATATAAATTTCTTTCATCTTTATCCTAGCCCCAGAGTAGTCAAATTATATTGCACTTTCAAAATATTCTGTGTAGGTTATGATAAAAATCTAATATTTACATGCTGCTGTTAAAGAAGAATACATTACTTTGTAAAATATTTTAAGAACCAAGTCTTAACACTTATTCTTGCATTCTTAGTATAACCAGAGGCTACGTATAATATAAAGGGCTTTTTTTCCTTATAGCTCCTATTCCAGAAACATTTTAGGTCCTTCAAAAAAAATGTGTCACGTTGCAATTCACGTTTGTAACTGATACAGACATTTGCCTGAAATTGCAGTAGCCAAATAAACAGAGTATTTAAATAAATAAATACATCATTTCTAAATAAGTGTTAGCTTTCAACTTCTGTAAACAAACTGCTGTGGAAAGCCTATAAGAAGACTCAGTTTGGTGTGTTGACTTTAATTGGCAATACTTTCGATTTATACAACATCTGCCAGGGTAGAAAACAAGTTGGTAGGCACATCTTTTAAATCTGTCTGGAAAAAAGAAAAAAAAACACCAACAAAATACTGATTGTTCTTCAGGTTGTCATAAGAATAAATAAGAATGAAGAATAACATGATCCACCAAACCAAAATTGACATTCATGTGATCTGTAAGTGGAGAGGGGGGGAGGAGTAACTCTATTCATTTTTAAGGAAATTGACAAGCCGTAAGTGAATATATGATAGCCAAGATGTACAGGACACAAAAGTTGGCAGCAGAAAATAAGCATTATAAATTTATAGAAATACTGATTTAGACAGAACTGATATCTCAGCTGCATTTCGCCAGAAGACAATCTGTATCTATTCATAATCACTATTCATTTCTCAATCCATATTTGAGGAAACATTCCAAATCTGTGTTTGGTTAAAAAACAAAAAACAAAACAAAACAAAAAAACCTCAGTACAAAGCACTATTTTAGATGAAGTTTTGCTGACATCTACATTACCCTACACTCCTGTTAAAACAATAGCAAAGAACATAACAGATATACACTTACACCACTGACATATCAATATATGTATACATATGTTCTAGAAATTCAAATGATGTCAGGAGGTCTCGCAGGCTCTGTTGACTATATTTTATATAGTACAGTTGTAGTTTAAATGTTCACATCCATGACCTACAAAAAGTGTTCTGCATCCCTGTGCTTCTCTAAAAAGTTTTTCATTCTATGTAAAATATCTTTCTTTTGGCTTTTATCACTAAATACTGATGGTTTGAGAAAATAATGAAAAGTTACTTACAGGCTTTTGCAAAAAATACAAGATTCGCTCTCTATGATTGTCATTGATTGATGAAATGATTAAATGCTTCTGTTAAAACAGACTCAAGAACCATGTTGGTAAGCTTGCTAGTTTGTAGACACTAGGAGTAGTCACAATATCTAATCTAAATGCTTAGTGTTCAGAGTTAATGGAGCCTTCAAGGAGCAAATGAAAATCCTTATTTCAGAAACCTACCTTTTCTTACTGCCCATATATGAAGATTTTACACTTGTTAATTACAAGTCCTCTCCTTCCCTTCCTTCCAAAGTAAAGAATTTAGGGAATATCCAGTACTACACTGAACTGATGAACTTGCTCCATCACTAATAAACTGCACAACTTGCAAACAAAACTCAATGTTGCTTGAGAGGAAAGCAAAAAAATTATTATCAAGAGTTAATAATGCTCATTACCTAACTATGAGATGTGATTTGTCTATAAGTTAAACAGTTAAGCTGCAACTGTACTATAATTAAGCATGTACATTAAATTTAACTGTAGCTGAGTCAACAGCCACATTTGCCTTTTTCTTGCTCCTCACTCAGTTGTTCTGTAGAACTGTGCCCGTTGGAACGCACTACCCCTTCTGGGATCCAGGATTTATCCACACATCGCTCCATGCGCTTCATGATGAGGTCAAGCAATGTATCAATGGCTTTGCTTACATTATTCCCATTAGCTGCACTGGTTTCAAAATATGGTATCCTGTAGAAGACAAAAACCACACATTTGAATCACAGCTTATATTCATAGGAGCATAACCAATACATCACTCTTGCTATATATACTTAGAAATTGCACTAACAGTGTTACTGTTCCTCCTTAGAGACACTAAGTGGTCAGTGGTCTGAAATGCAAAAGAAATTAATTAAATGTCTTACTCTGTTGGTAGAACAAAAGGATGAGCATTAATTTACACCTTGTGATCCACATTTTATGGAGGCACTGGTTGTTACAAAGTGCCAAGGCTCGTTCACCCACGAGAGACACAATTTCTTAATATGGCCTTCTCTGAAGAAGTGTTGAAGAAGTGTTCTTTACCAATTTCTATCTACATCACCAGGGTGTCTGCAAGAAAGGGAGTGCACGTATGCACTCCCCCGGCAGGCAAGGCAAAGACTCTTGATGCAGCATTCTTATCATCACTACAAAAGGCATCGCTGAACTAGAGCAACAACTTACATATTCTACAGTGTCAGCAGCCCCAGTAGGGGAAGACTTTTACTCCTGCAGAAATCTCTCCAGCAGTGAAACTTCAGGGATAAGATACTCTTATTATTATTATTAAATTCAGCAACAACTGCCCCTTTAGCAAACAGTGTATAAGCCCTGTGTAAGCCCTCACCCACAGGAAATAACCATAAACAAACATGACTAAATGCAGACACGCTGCTTGGGAACCCAGATTTTGAGGGAAGCAGAACATGTTGTGATGAAGACCATGTGTATGATATTTTCTCCTCTCTCCTTATTGCTCTAAGCACTGCATTCCTAGCAAGACAGGAAAGCTGCAGACAGAGCTGGAGATAAAGAGATAAAGGAGAAACCACAGAACTAGGGAAACAAACAAAATATATGAGTTTATATCACGTGTGAAAGCATTATCATAATAAAGGAAGGAACAAAGTCAGAAATAAAGCAAGCAAAGCAAGAGAGATGCTCAAGGGAGACTGAAAAGTCAGAGGAAGAAGCAGAAAAAAGTAGGACAAAGGAATAAGAATCAACTTCATCATCAAGGGAATTGGGAAGATGGTGATAAGTTAAAAAAAGTTAAAAAAAGAAATAAACGAGTGTTGATTTCACCCAACTGAAGCTAACTACAGATGTAAAAATAGAAGTACAAGCAGTAGTAAACATAAGCACATGCAAGACATTTGCCATGTGAGACACCATTAGGTTAATGAAATTTAATTCCAACTTCTGCCTGAAGAAAATTCAATGCATCAAAAATGTGAAAGAGCACCTTCTTGCTATTGTACCTCTGACTACACACTTAACCAGTATGCAATTCTTATTTTTAAGGATTTTTACAGAGAGTAAGGTAAGTAGGACTCCCCAGATTCATAGCACTGACTTCGGACAACCTTATGTCTGAGCCAACAGGCAAATTTTCAAGCAAACACACGGGTACTTTCCTCCACTCACCCTCCATATTTTGGAACTGGTACAGCAGGTGGCTTCCCACAGTTCTCCTGCAAACCTCTCCCTTCTCTAAGGAAATTCTGAAAGATCCTGACAAAGTCCAGGCAATGGTTTGGGATACCAATTCCTGTCATGATGACTACATCGCTACAATTTCATTCCATTGACACTTAGATAAAAAAAAAGGTGGGAGGTGAGATGGTATTTGTACATACTCAGACCTTTGTTAACAAAAGTTTCTGGGCACCTTACTATTGCAAATATACCGCTACTTTTCTTCAACAGAAAGGCAGCAGGCTTTGACCCTTCATCACAGGGTCGAGCCAGACCAGCAACACCGTTACCACCTGCATGAATGAACTCTACATTTCCTAACTAGAAAGGCTTATTAAATTTGCAAGATCCCATGGGTGGTCAATAACCCTGTATTACTGTCTCAGTGTCTAGGTCTCCTGTAGCCATTTTCAAAACACAACACTCACCAGTACAGAAAGGGCATACTGAGTATCTCACACTTCTGTTACGGAAAGACTGCTGCAGCAGGATTTATCTTGCATCCTCGAGAATGGAAAAGTGCGTGACTCTTGGTAGCTCAGTGCCACAGGGCAGTAAATCCATTTGGTTCTACAAAATAGTTTGCTTCTGAATTGTCTCCAAGGATACTTCAGGGTGAAAGAAAGCTAGTTTCTGACTATGTGTGTAACAGAGAAATAGCATGGCATAGCAGGACTAGACCTGCAGAGCAAGACAATTAGCATTAAGGACCCAGCGTTAACAGCATGTTTATTTTGTGAGCTTTACTTTGGACTTAGCTAATCTAGTCCCCTGGAATCTCCATGACTAATCAGAATGCAGACTACTGGTTGGAGGCCATCATCTAGTTTAGTTTTCATTTGAGAAGGAATCCAGTTCCCATGCAAGAAGGCTGCTACACCATGTGAATCAAGCCACAATAAATGGGTCAGATTTCCTTCAAACATGTACACTAAATCCAAATTTACACTAAATCCAAATAGAATTCAGAGATAGGAATCATGGAAGAGTTTGGTGAAGATTAATGCAGGATTAATCAGTGTCTGATAGGAAGAAAGGTCTGCCACAATTCCTTTAAGGTCACATGATCCTTGTCTGTGGGGACGGGGAAAGGCTGTCTTCCAGCTGATTTGACTGGTGTTTCATTTTCAGACTCTCTGGGAGAGTGCAGACGTCTGCACAAAAACAAACAGCTGAGCCTTTTGAGGCTAAGTGACTAACAGCTCAGCTAAGCACAGGTGATCTGCAACCTGAACCAGAACTGGTCTTCTGTGGGAACTCAGCACTCTGTAATTAGATTTTCCAAATGCCTGTGAAAGGGTCTCAAGGTTCTCCAAGAAACTGAGGTTGCATGTTTCAACTGTCATGCCAGTGGGCAAGGGCTGCTCCATAACAAATGTTGTAATAAAACTCAACTTCTAAATTAGGATGTAATTGCTTAGTACTGCATTTTCCCTCTAAAATCTGATGTGACATTAATCAGTTAATCACCTCACCAAACGCTCCTTTAAATTTCACATCACAAGAGGCCCAGGCTTTCTGTGTGCCACAGAAAGCATCAGCACAGGAAAGAGCAAGCAATTAGACCACCATAATTCACCTGCATTTTCAACTGAAGTCTATCTTTTTTACCAGAATGTTTGTGAAACAGCTTACTTCACTTTTCCTTTGCTTACTGCAAGGAAAGAAAATTAACCACCCTCTAGTGCAAAAAACACAAAATCTTTGGTAATGTAGAAAACATTTAGCTCTGACAGGAAAAAAAAAAAAAAAGTATTATGCAGGTCAGTTCAGCATTCCAAAATACTTATTTGCACAATAATCTTCCATTCTACAGGAAAGACATTACAGAAAGCATTTAATTTTGCTTTAAATACAGCAATAACTGGAAGGAAGGAAATTACCCATATTTTTCTGCAAGTTCCTTAGCCTCTTCTTCTTTCACCATTCGTTGGTCTTCCAGATCACTTTTGTTTCCACATAATACAATGTCAGGGTTTTCACAATACGCGTGCATTTGTAGCTGACCTAACAGCAACAATACGAATAGGAGTCATGACTTGCTGTCACACAAAGCTTACCAAGAATGTTGTCACATTTCAGGGGACACAAAGATCTTCAGAAAAATTACTTTTTGGAAAAAGGAAATACAATTGTGTTCTGTTCTCTCTCAAGACTTCTGCAATTGCACTGAGGAGTCAGGAAACAGGTAGACATCCACTATCTCACACGCAGCGAACAAGCCAGAGGAACAGAAGCCTGACAAGAATCTGTATATTTGTAGCTTAAGGAGTTATGCTCATCAAGCATCTTCACTGAACTGCCAGAAAAAAAGTCCAACACTTTCATATGATGGATGAAACAGTGGGTTTGGGAACTGCTTCCCCTAGACACATCAGCCTAGTAACATTCACTTTCTGTTAAGCTTTGCTGACAAAGCTTCAGCCAAGTCAAATATATTTTCCACAGATGTATGGTACTAAGCATTACCCAAGCTGGGGATAAGTTCTCTCAGCCTGCTAGGTTAATGTGTGAAGTTAAGTAAGCAAAGCTGAATTTCAGGTAAGCACTAGAAGCTCCCACTAGCAGCTCTTACAATTGCAAATGGGACATTTACTTTCTTCTTCTTCAGAAAGCTTCAAAACCCAGTAATTTCAGTTGTACTGCTCTGTGAGACTTTGTATTTGCAAGAATAGCTCCCATCCACCACTGCAGAAATAAAGAGATGAGAAAAAGAAATGTCATACTTATCCAGTTCCTGACATTAAGGAAGCTTTGCTCATTTGTCAGATCAAAGAGTAGAAGAAACCCCATGGCATCTCTGAAGAAAGCAGTTGTTAAGCTACGAAACCTAGACAAGGAAAGCAGAATTATAAAGTTACTTTGAAAATATAATTGCATAGAGTCGTGAAGCTGAGGTAGCTAAAGACAAGATTAGCTAGAAGAAAATATTCATCATGTTTATTTTGTTGATGTAGGGACTGGATAACAGGAATTGCTAACATTAATATGTCCTAATCCAGGCGTAAGGAAGTCAAGGAGACATTTAAATAAAGCCCTTGAGGCTTGAGCGAAAGCTTTGTATTATACAGCACGCTTTCATCAGGATTCAAAAATTAAAATAAGAACAAAAATCAAACTTCGAAGTTAAACTTGTTACTACATACATCAGTTCTTGATTTTCAGACTATCAACCACTAGGATACCTGTCTTTTAGTAGACAAGTAGGAAAGAATCCCTGCAAAGTGATTTCAGAACTCTGACTTTTCTAAGGCCTTGGCTTAGACACATAAATTTAGGATAAGAAATTAAAAAAAAAAAAAACTTTAAAAACATCTGTATGCATTGGCCATGAACTAATAAGCCAAAGACAAAAAGCAATGATTACAGTTATAGTGTTCTAATTTAATTCAGTTGTAATTTAATGGGTACTCACAAGAAACTTTTCATCACTGTCAAACACCATATTAAATGGTATTTTCCCATCCCAAGTCATACAACTAAAACGTAACAATCAATAAGAAGAATTCACATACTACATTCCATTTGCACCTAGCTTGGTAACACCTGCTTTACTTTCTGGATTGGAGAGGTGGGGAGGGAAGCCTACCTTTCCTGCCCTGCAGTATCCCAGAGCTGAAGATGTATCCTCTGCCCTCTGCCACCAACACCATCTGGCCCATTGGGTCTGTACACCTGTAAAAGGGAAGTTTGTAAGACAGAATGTTAACAGCCCAACCGCTATGGAACACAAAATAACTGACCCTTAAAGTCATTAAGTGCAGCAGAGCTATCACTGTCAATACAAGGATTCACAACTACAACTCAATTTCCTTATTTTAAAACAAAAGTAATACAAGTTGCATTTCAATTTTGTATCTACTTGAGTATTTAAATATAAGTGTAAAACTGGAAGTGGAAAACCATTTTCCAATACTTCACATTCTTCACATTCCAAACAGAGTGAGTAGGAGCCACTGAGTTCTCATCAGACAAGTTTATTTTTTGTATTTGATTTTCTATTTTTTACTATTATGTTCCATCCTGTCCAAGTGAAAATGTAACTACGAGAGATCATGCAATCTGGCAGTACATTTGTAACACTAACAGAACCTCATTAGCAAACAGAATGTACTCATGAAAATAAAGATGCATCTTTTTAGCTGTCAAAAGATTGCTGAAAGAGATGAGATAGATCTTGGATCATAGATTATAGAAGCAGAAAGTGAATGCTAATCATGAAAGCTGAGAAGTTTACTCAGCATGACAATATAAATATGGGCATTTGTTAGCTTTAGAAGGATCAATTAAAAACAGTCTCATTTACTGTTAAGAACTCTTCATGTCTTTCCCTTCAACTGTCACTGTATGTAAGATTACTCGAGTTAACAATACTATCTTCAACGACATAAAAGCTTGCTGAATTTATGGATTACATGAATTAGGTTGAAAAACATAAATCTTACCTTGAGTCATCAAATACTCTAACCAAGAAAATCCACCACATGTACCATCCCACAAAAAGAACACTAACTTATTCAAGACACAAGTTTCACACGTCACAAAGACATTTACTTCTCCCACTACTGTGGTGCACATCATCCACCACCAACAACAGACAAAACAGACAAGGTGCCTATTCAAACAACAACTTGGGGATTAGAAAAGTTCAATGTTTTACTTTCCACAATTCTTCCCCACTAATGATAGCTGCTCAGGAAGCTAGATCAGCTCTGTACATTATCTGTACATTACATTAACCCTTTTGGCTCACATATATTAGAATGGTTTTAAAATTAACATTGCAGTCTTTGTTCACATTCAAGTTCACAAACAATAAGAAAACTATTGCAGCCCAATCCTTCGTCATGTAGGGAGTTCAACAATGAAGGCACTACTCCAGCTGCTATGAGCACAACTCACTGAGGAGACACTGCTCAGGGGTGTTGAGTCTGCAAAATGGCTGCTGACAATCAGCTCTTTTTTTAACCTTGGAAAAAATAGACACACGCACAAATAAAACCAGGCAAAATAAAATAATTTTCTTCTCACAACTTTAAGTACATAGTAACTATAGATGGCACACTTACACATAAGGATTAGCAAATCAGACTAAGCAGATGAGGAAGTAGATTCTAGTCACCAGCAACAAAAGAGCAACCATTTTGAAGTAGCACACTGCTTGTGAAAACTCACCACTCTCTTTTCCCGGAAGTCGATGCCCACAGTTGTGATGAACTTGGAATTAAATTTGCCATCTGTATACTGGTAAAGAAGGCTGGTCTTTCCTACTCCAGAGTCACCAAGTGCTAGGAATTTTATGAGGTAATCATAGTCCCCATCAGACATAGTGAGAATTCAGGAGACACCTTAGAAAGCAAAGCAAAAAAGCATTAGTCAGGCAACAACCAAGCTTCTTCTGACAAATGTTCACAACACAAGTCACCATTTGCAAAATGAAGTATCCAGTAACAGGACCAGTTCTGAGATCTTTTACACTGCTTTCACCTTAAAAACTCTTCTTTGTGCCAAGTATCAAAAACAAACCCTGACCAAGAACAAAACAAAAAAACACAGCTGATTTTTATTACACTCCTCTTACTTCAAAGAGAAGTCAACACAACAGACTGAAAAATCACTGTCAAAGAAAAGTGTTCAACATAACTGGAAAACAAACCTGCAGAACTCTTTTTAACCTGTGTGAAAGCTGGAAAAGCTGCTTAAATGCCTCGATGATGCAATTCTGATCTCACATTCACTGTGATGGGCTGCCCAGGGAGGTGGTGGAATCACTGACCATGAAGGTGTTCCAGGAACATTCGGATTTTGTGTTGAAGGATATGGCTTAGTGAGAACTATTGGTGATAGGTGGATGGTTGGACTGAATGATCTTGTAGGTCTTTTCCAACCTTGGTGTTTCTGTGGTTCTGTGATATTATTAATATACACACAAAAAATCCATTTGATTTTTAAACTGACAACTACATTTAAATAAAAAGGCACTGACATCTCAAAAAGTTTTTTCCATACTCCCAAAAAATATTTTACCATCTCAAAAAGTTTTTCCAAAGAAGCAAACTTTTTTTTTTTTTAAAAAAAATAAAGTTTAGAGGACAAATTTCAAAGTTTTTAGCCATGATGCTAGCTCTAAACTAAATAATGTTTGATCTACACTGATCAAAGTGAAAAAAAAAACCAGCTAGAGTGTATGACAAAAATGACTGGAAAACAGAATGTATAGTAGAAAGACTGCTGCAAATGCAGTAGTACTTTCCTGTAGAGTAGCTACCGAGCATCTCTTCCCCCAAAACAAACAATAGAGAACGGCCTTATGTTGTTTTCAAAGAACTGAACATGGAAAGATAAGACTAAAATAACCTAAAAGCAACAGAAAACTGACATAAAATTGCCTGTTATCAAGGAGAGAAATACAGAAGTACAAAAAATAAGATAGGTTATGAAATTAAATATAGAAGAAAGTTAAATTTGCTGTTTCCACTGTAAGTATGTATTTTTGGAATTAGTTGTAGTTTGCACTAGATAAAACTACTCATTTCAAGCCAAACACAGCAGCAGTTTGCACCAATGGCAAAACACCAATTCATTTCTTGAATCTCAGTTCACAGCTTGAGGTTTGGAATGAGCCCCATATCTCTAGGATGTGGGCGTCAATCACCACCATTAAACTAAAGCCATAATTAACTCTACAGTTTCAGCTTTATGGCAGCACAGCTCCTGGATACAAAGCAGAACCGTGATTGACCTACGCAGCCATGACTGGACTTACCACAACCAAAAGCAGACAACGGTCAGATTTACTCCAAGACAGTCTCCAATTGCAAAGCCAGCAGAAAGCATTTGACACCTTTTTGCTATTTCCAGTCCTGAAATCTCCGTTCCCACTCAACACTTAGTTTACATTATTCCATCCATTACAGTAAGACATTGCAGGTATACGTTTATCTCCAATAAGCTGATGTATTTCACACTGTCACTTCCACACCAGAGATAAATAATTTGCTTTCCAACATTTTGTTTTAATACTGTGTTTTACAATAGAGCAAGAGGTTGAAACAAGAACAAAAAAAAACAGTTAACAGCTAACAGTTATTTTTATACAGACGTACCACAGCTTCAGGCCTGCATACACCACACAACTGACAGAGTGATGCATTCAACAAGCACGTGGAACAGGCAGCTGCACACTGACATGAGATCATTTCTAGCAGAAATTAAAAGCTTGATCCATTAACCACAATCATAAATACCAGCAAAAGCTTCTGTTCGTTGCTTGTTTTAAATCCTCTTCTATCTTTGGGATGCACAAAAACAATCAGATTATTTACCATGTGGCTCTGCAGAACCTCTTTTCACTGAAATGCTTTAGAAGAAAAGGAAAATGCTTTAAAAAGCAAACATGATGGTTTTTACTAAAGATTGAACTTGATTTAGATTTCCTTCACTTACACACTGTTTCTTTTGCTCTCAGATGTTCTGCCAAGGGCAAAGAGCTGTGTAAATGCACACTCTACTCAAGCACATGTTCTTTCAGCTTCAGTACCCCTAAATTTGCTACCGCTTAAAAAGGCTTAAATGCAAACCTTCATAAAACGTGCTAGCTCTGAGACAAGCTCCTTTCATGCCTTTCACTGTGCTACTGCACACATACACAAGTATTTGCCCTGTCCCGTTGGTATTTTGCTAGCTAGCTATTGGCCTATAGAACAAACCTTTAATAGCACACAATTGCACCAGCTGGTCATTGTCAAAAAGTTGTGAGAAAGCTAATTGATCCTTCCTCTTCTGTGAGACCTCACAGAGGAAGAACAGGCACTGCAACAGTATCACGTGGAGCCATGAGAAACTGTTCAGGTTTGATTCCAAGACAAGTTGCAGCAGAACAGCTGCACCCTTCCACCAGCCTGAGCTGGGGAAAGCCTTAGGTTAGACCTTAGGGAAGGAAACCTTAAGGTATTTCTGCTGTTACATCAGATTTGGGAAGTTCCTGTTTGGACAAATAAGGTCACACCACCCAGATCATCTAAGCCTCAATTCTCCATGTGGCTAATAATAAATTTAATTTGCAAATGAGTAGTAGAAGCCTCAGACATAAAAAGTGTCTTATAAAGGAGTTCCTCAAGAAGGAAATTTTCTCCATAGGTTTTGGAAATGCACACACCTTTCACTGCACCCCATAATGTCAATCTATTATTCAAATATCTCCAGGGAGTGGTTCTTGTGAAACCCTGTACAGTTAACCTATCCTTGGAGAGTTATTTTCAGAGCAGTTTCAAGCCTTGTTCTCCTCCCTGTACAAATATTTAAAAAAGTTATCTCCACCCCTACTTCCAAGACCTGCAGGCCAACAGCCCAAATACATCCAGCTCCATATTACAGAAATAAGAATATATTTACAGCAAAGTACACGCTCAGAAAATCAGTCATGGACCTATAAATCCATCCTATTTCTTCCTTCCAGTTCTGCTTTGCTTTCAAGTTAGGTCCTACAGCTTCACATTTTCCAGTCTTTCCTTCTACACCTCTTGCAACAGGAAAGGGGGAAGTAGAAAAGGAAGAAAAAGAGAAAATTGGTAAATCAGGATCCATCAGATCTCAAAAATAAAATAAAATAAAACAGAGAAAGAAGGAAAAGAAAAAAAACACCACTGAAACATCATAGAACAACTATTCCCAAAACTTACTTGTACGATTAAGGGCTCCTTGGCTTAGAAAAAAAATAACTGCCAATGGAAACAGCAAAAAGGGTTTCTTCCTTTGTGAAATCCTCCTTGAATCGCATTCAGCTCTGGCATTGCTTTTAGCCTGGCATGCAGAAGAACAGGGGCTATAAGCTATCCTGGGAAAACTCCACTGGCTTTTTCCATCGCTGACAGGAGCCTCACAGCCATCCCTTAACCTGTACCCACACTGCTGCTGCTCTGGATAACACAGGTGTCCACGTTGTGCTCTGCCAAGAAGAGGCGCCCTGCAAAGCAAGTGCTGCTCTGTTTCAGTTGAGTTCCTAGTCTAAGGCAGTCACATAACAAGCATCAACACTATTGGCTAATATTGTTGCCTCCAGGACACAAATATCACAATTCTATTGTGAGATAAAACATTCAGGAGTATGACAGTGTTGTTCCTGAATAACTTAGGGAAATTATCTTGGCATGAGGGATTTACCCTTTGCAGCATGGGAAAAGGAATATGCTTTCTGAACAAACAGGTATCACATAGAATACCCAACTCCCATATCTGACAAAGATGATGGAAAAAATAAGAAGGGAGGAAGTGATAAATAGATGAGAGCATATGCCAAAAAAAAAAAAAAAAAAAAACAGAAGGAAAAAAAAAAAGGAAGCATTGATCTGAAAATAAAAATGTACACACACACACAGCATAAAGCCCAGGAAATTTGAACATTCACTTAATCAGGCAGTTCTGAAGCACATCAGCTTAAAGTATACCACTTACCCCAAACTCTGCTAAAGGAATAGTAAGGGCACCTGGAGATAGTACTGCTGGCAGGAGTATTTTTCTAGCACCACCTCTTTAGCACACAGCCAAGAAGCCTACGTGTCACCTGTTAGCATTCATGCTGATGGGTGCTCAGACATAAAGAGGTGTGCCTCTTGTCTCCATTTCTAAGGAGGGTGCTGCCTGACAGCATGGCTGGGAAGCAATTACACAGTTCGTATGTCCCATTTATTCCTAGAGGCAAACAGCACTTCAGAAGAGGTTTATGCACGACCTATCTACAAAGCAGATGTAACATATCTGCTATATCACGCACACATCCTAATATAATGACACAGTTTCTAACAAGATTATTAAGGATGGAGTACATGGATCACAACTGATCCAGTTCTGTATATAGCTTTGCATTCTTCTCTTGAGGGTGAGAAGAAGCTGACGGTCTCTAATGCCAATGCTGTGTTGCTTCTTTCTCTCTTGTACAGACATGAGCACACTGTGCTGCCCCATGGGTAGCACAGGGAAAGTTGGCTTCCCCATGGATTTCTACATAAGAGAAAAGGCATTATTAGACAAAGACTGGAACATGAGATAATTTGTCTGGAGTGACTTCTGACCACACCTGCAAACATCATCCCATTTCACAGATAAGCAATGCATATGAACTGTTTCAGACAAAGGGTCCTTTCTGGGTCCTTTCCACACTACACTACCTAGCCAGCCCTCTCAAGAGTAGAAAAGCTATTCTGTATAAAAATATTCAAATAAAATCATTTGAGTCAACCCTCTCTTCCTTCTCAGATCAAGTGAAACAGCTATACAACTCAGACGTTATCTCAGTGTCCCAGATGTGCAGTGAAGCCAGCCATAAAGCTCATGACTAACACTGTAGGACAAACCATACACTCAGAAAGAAATAAAGTAATTAGAATTTGCCAAAAGAAAACAGAGATTAGGCCTATGACTAAATGATATTTTAAGATACCACAGGACTTCATCACTTTATCCTTTAGGTGATGGGCAGCAGACAAGCAGACTTGCAAGGGTTACAGTTAACTTCTAGCAGTGTCCAACTTCCGCAAGTGTCACTCAGCTTCCATGTAGATCTTACAGACAAAGACAAGTCCTGTCTGGGCCTTGCCTTCCTTGTTCAGGAAGAAGCAGACCCTATTGGAACAGCAAGGAACTTGCAAATTCTGCAGGTTCTCCCTGCAATGGCCACTCAGCCATCTGTGGAAGGAAGGAGTGTACTGAAAGGCTTCCAGCCTAGGTGTCTATCACAGCAAGAGTAGAGCAGGACAAGCAAAAAGGTCTCAGTCTGTTTAAGACGGCTTCCCAATAGTCTTCAATAACAGAGCCATATTTTTAAATATACAGTGGAAAAAAAATGGATGTAGGTCTCTCAACAGCATGCAAATACAAGCACAAGGTAATAATGCAGTTCTATAGGTTTCTGCAAGTGCAAGTAAAATCTTACAAACAAAAAAAAGCTTCTCACCCAGGCACAACATAGACATAAACTCCCTTCAATAGCTGTTTTACATGTCACCTGATCTGTTATAACACAAGCACTGAGGGGATGTGGAAGATGTTCACCACCCTGCCATAGCAGCACTCCCACCACGTTGCAGCCAAGCACTGCCCACATTCCTGCCTGGTGCAGGCGAAGCGTGGCGAGCAGCCGCACCCTGCTCTAAGGCTCCAGCAGCTCCTCACTTCAAAGCTGGGCACCGTCAGGCACCTGCCAGTTCTGCTATGAGAAAGGGACTGGGAGTCAGACAACGTTTCTACTCTTCGTAAAAAGTACCTCAGGTACACATAAATGTAACATAAACAAATTATGACAATTAATTTTATATATTGCAGCAAACTTTCCACTAACTTTCAATTCGATGCCCTGAATCCTTCCTTGATGTGACTGCTCTGACTGCTTTGGCACCAGCTCCTGGCTAATCCACAGCCCAGTCTTAATATCTGTCACACATCACTACACTGTACCTGTTCTTGAGAGCATAAAAAAAAATTATGAATGACAATCATCCACAGATTTACATATAATTTCTTGTTCTTTCAAACTGCAGATCTGGCTAAGAGATGGGGAAAATACACAGTCTCCCACAGCAACATGACCAGAAATGCAGTCAATACAACTGTGCTGATACAGTACTAAGTACAGGCCTTGAAAAGATAAAACATGGGACAAAAATTCTTGGTCAAAGTTTTCCAGTTCTGTTGTGGCCAAATGGCCGCCAAGATACAGCCTTTCAAGCGGACTGACCTAAGGTTTCCAGATCACCTTAATTTCTCGTTTCTCTAGGCATCATTACAGCACATCGGCCCCAAACCCTCAGCCAGAATCATGCAGGTGAGCTCCTGCTCAGCAGTGGGGTGGGCAGTGCACGAGCCAGCAGCACAGGAGCCTCCAGGATGTCATCCACAGTGCTGCTCGTGTTCACACAAGGAAGACAACACTGAAAGTGGAAGATTCCAAGAACCACACAATTACAGGAACTGAGCATTTCTTTATATGGAATGCTTGGGCTTTCTTGGCAATAATAAAAACCCTCAGCAGAGAGACAGAATACACAAAGGAAAAATCAGAATAAAAAGGACCAGAAGAGGTAAAATCAAAAAGCTGAAAAAGAAAGCAATTTAATACACAGAACTAGTACACAGAATACAAATGAAGTGACATCTCATGGAAAAGATGTGCATGTATTTGTGCTACAGAAAGTATTAGATTTCACACTCAGTCAGTGCAGATGATTCAGTAGACTGCAAACACATCTGTCAGGCTTAGCCTTTGTTTAAGTCCACCGAAGTACATTCTCTGTCAACAGCCAGAGGAAAATATTTGCAGTTTCTTTTAATATAGATATATATATTACTTTTTTCCTCTAGGTCGAGAAATTTCTCCGCAGTCTTCCACCTTGTTTTGGAGTACAGAAATGTGGAATACAGACAATGTATCTCCAAAAGGTCACACTGCCAAGCTCATGCTGCATTACAATAGAAACAATCCGGCAAAGATAATTGATCATGATTAGGTCAATTACAGGCATATGGAGAAGGTCAGGCAACAGAAAATCTTAAGATATATAATAGCCTCTGTTAAATAAGGGGAAAATTCACTCAGATACGATACAAATAAGACCATAAAACTGCCTCACTCACCTGACAAGATGTAAGCAAGCAAACAAAACGGGTGGGGCAGGAAAGTCAGAGCAGAACTTAATCCACCTTTCTCATCCTTTGGGTTGGGAAATATTTGCCTCTCATTGTTCATATGAAATCATCTCTGTTCCTTACTAACGCCAGTTTTTGACTGAAAGATGAAACAAAACCTTTTTCCTGCTACCTTTCTTTAGCAGTACTGCTTTTCTAAAACATTGAGATCTGTCCTTACTTTCAGTTTAAGTTACTTTACTCAGTTCAACAATAAATAACAAGGAAACAATATAAAGCACTTCCTGCATTCTTTTTTGTGCATGACATTAGGAATACTTGGAAGTTCCAAGAATACTTGGAAATTGGAATCAGAAGCAGGGGAAAAAAAAAAGGCAAAGTAAGTTGTTAATTACCTGTGGGAAAAAATAGGGAAACTGTTGGTTGAGAAACACTGTTTACAAACTAGAAAGACTTATTCCTTCTATCCCTTAATCTGGGATCAGATGTGATCAGACTCGAAATACAAGAGACAGTCAGAGAAGCTTTACAGAGAGCTGGTGCGTGCAAATAGGGGAGGAAATATCTAGACTGACAAAACTGAGGTTCAGCTAAGAGTTTAAAAACCACAAAACCCTGACAGGCATTCCTGCAGCAGCAAGGCTCACCGCATACCCCAGGCACACTGGAAATGCTGCACTGTGGAGGCAGCCAAAGCACTGCAGGCTGGCAGGTGATACTTCAAAGAGATGGAGAGACCGATCAATGATCAGCTCTGAGCAGGACTAAAAAGGGTCTGAGCCTCTGATTTCAGAGTCTGTAATAGCCACAGTCTCAAAGAGACATTTTCAGTCAGTAGCAAGCAGGATTTTTTAGTAAACATTTCTGGATGTACTGACTATATGTGATGTTTCCATGTTTCACAAGCACTACGAGGCTAGAAATAACTTGCTGAGAATACTCCAGATATAATTTAACTCGTCTTTTACATAATAAAAGACCACTTCTGCTTCGAATAGATCCAAGCACAATTCAACAGGCACTACCTGTTCTCTTCAGGAAGCTACTAACACAGGACAGCAAAGCAGAAGTCTCGATCTGTGTCTGCTGGAGCATGCTTGTGGCTCATGGGTATCACTCAAAATCTTCTAACAAAGAACAAAAACTACAGGTAGTAATACAGGTTTCTTTATTGTTGGTTTTTTTTTGTTGTTGTTTTTGTTTGTTTGTTTGTTTTTTCTGCAAGAATTGAAAAATAAGCCTACTCTTTCAGTAAGTCATCACATCTTCCTCTTGAGCAGCTCCAGAACTGTAGCAATATTAAGGCTGTCCAAGCTCTCTACTGAGGCTGTGCAACATGCCAAAATATTCAGACAGTGCTTTGGCAAAACATCTGCTCTATTTGTATTCTAGAGCACGAGGGAAGGGATCATTCAAAAGCAGCACCAGTTAAGTGGGCTGAACTGCACAACACAAAGCTTCTACTCAAAAAGCTGGCTGATTTTTCAACCTGAGTTGCCAAATCAGCAATTTATCTTACTCCTCTGATCAGAATCTCAATTTACAGTGTGAATTATAGTGAAGCCATGACATACAGTAAAGGCTGCTCAGATAAGCAGCACAGCGAACCACGATTTCTCACACTAATACTTGTCATGGAGATATACACAAGCCCTGCAAGGAAAGCAAGAGGAATCACAAGCCTATTGCCACAGTGTGTCCTCGTTCATCATGTCAGTTAATCTCAGGCTAAGCGAAGGCCAGCAGGCAGATGCTGAGCTGAAAGCTGGTAGCTGCTGCATTTGTCATGCTGCAAATGCCCTCCTACAGAATTTTTTCTTACAGCTTCATGTAGACATAGTGACCCTAAGTTTCACTTTAACAGAGGTTTGACATACGATAGCAAGCATTTTCCTACCCCTACTCCCATAACTTTTCAACTTAAATTTCTATTCAGAATGTTTCTGCCAATACACAGCTTAGCAACTGTGAGCTTACACAGCAGCCATCTCTATTACCAGAGCTCCAGGAAAAAGTATATGAAGTTATTCTAAGAAAATGAATTGCCAGTTAGACTGCTCTGGTCGATCCAAGCAGTGTAAGCTCCCTGCAGAAGTCTGCATCAAGGAATCCTAAATGTAGTTACCATATCACATTGGATTCAAACTGTGCTTTCTTGACTGAACAGTAATCATAAAAGTTTGCATGCTTCCAAAGACTCAGAATATCACAAGCAAACTGACACCTCATGTAGTGATCGGTAACTTTTTTTATATTCTACATTATTTGGAGAACTCACAAGTCACAAGAAACTGGCTGTATGCAATGCATTGTCCGAAGAGAGTTTTATTAGAAAACACTCATTAAACTAGGCACTGCTTTTTCATCTTCTATTAAAACACCAGCTTCCGTTTGAGGTATTTGGTTTGACTTTAAATCGCTTCTATTTCCCATAGACAGAAAAAAAAAAAAACAGTAGTAAGATTCCAGTAAAAACAAATTCTCTGAAGTGAAAAAGAACATCTCAGCATTACTCAGAGCAGCCCCACTGACTGCAGGGGAGTAACCTACTCACTCCCCACAATTTCCCTGTCACAAAGATCCCAGTTCTGCTTCTATTTATGCTGACAGCTGCAGCATAATGTATTAAAGCTGAATTTTTATAAAGAAACTTTATTCCTACGACACAGTGTTCAAATACAATTCAGAAGCAGGAGGTGTATTATTTCCCATTTACAAAGCCAAACACAATAAATCAATGAAGTGTTACCCTAAGTTTTTCTCCTTATAAAGTTACTTCAGCTTCCCTTTGACAGGACCTTATTTCTCTCCTCCCACCAGGACATGTTCCACGCTATTTTCCATTAACAGCTTATAAGATTTGAATTCATTATATTTTCTATACTTTCAGAAATTCTGTTGGTCTTTTTTTTCCCCAATATTTTTTAGAAGGAAAAAAATACCTACACTTTGTTTTTGATGCCATTCTTTTAAAAATCCATTTGAATTAGATTCCAAGTTTGTCTTCACCTGGCTTAAGGATACTCAGTTTGTTTTGCTTAAAGTAGTGCTGTGCCATTTTCAAAGCCATGGAAAGGATGGGGAGGGAAGGAGGCAGCACCATGCACTAGAATATTGCTTTGCTCTACATAACAGAACCTCAACATCAAAATTTAATTCTCAGACAACTGACACTAGGAGACTAACTCCTTACAGCAATTTCTATAAGTGTTTCTATAGGACAAAAATATTCAAAATGCAGTTATAATGCAATAAATGAAAAGCATTATTCAACAACACACTACAATGAGGCAACTGTGACCAAGACTCCTTTCCAGTTCAGCATAGAAATAAGTAACACAAAGTCAGCATCAGTGCTTACAGAAATCCTTCCCCTATTGTTTTATAGAAGCTTCTCCATACACTGTAGATGCCTATATGGAAATAGCAGGAAAGCTTACTTGTACTGCTGCACTGATGAATTCGTCACTTTTCTCCCATAAATGGAAGTCAAGGGCTGATGATTTAGGCTAGAAAAATCATCTTAAGATAGACTGAGCTAGACATCAATTACAACCTTGGAAAAATCTTGTGACCTTCCCACAGACATGAAGGAAACAGAGACCATGCTGTCTGTTCTCTGAACAGCTCCTCCATGCTTAGTCACAGTCTGCAAAAACTGGAATTTCAGTCCACAATTAGAAAAACGGTGACACCCAAGCTAGAAAGGACATCTGATTACAAACTCATGCTTGGGGTGGCAAGGAACGACCAAATCACAGGGGCACGGAAGCAAAACACAGTAATATTATCCCATCCCACAGTGCCTTTAACGTAATTAAGACTGAAACTATTTACTATCTGACTGAAAGGACTACAATCTAGATAAGCTCTCATGTTTCCTTGCAGTCCATTTTATTTCATTAAATTAAAATGCCAGTCTTTGCAGCATACATTTTTATTCTTTTATTACCAAACATTTATGATACATGAGGACAAACACAGTGGTGCACAACTCAGTTAAAAATCCACCACGCTAAAGGACCATTTTATTAAGTATAAGTTAATGAGAATATGGAAATAAATATGAGGGGGGTGAGGTTCAAGCAGAATAACATTTAGAAACACTAAGTTATATTGTTTGTATCATGAGATGTTATTTGCACAACATACCTTACCATAAAGGTCCAATTCTGCCCTGTTTGGCATAATGGAGTGGGAAATGCAGGCTGACTGCCTGGGATCAGAAATGGCACCTTTTGTTACCGAATCCTGACATAGGCCACTGCAGTCATTTTAATCTTACTGATAAGCACAGCCAGTTTTGTTCTCTACCTCAGACTGATTTATTTCCAGTGTTCCTACTGAAGAATGAAATCCAACTCAGTGAGCCCAAACTAACACAGCTACGAACTACAAGCAGCACATCAGTTGTCTAACAAGAAAATCAAAACATCATAATGTGTTGATTTTTTTTGTTTGTTTCTTTTGCTTTTAAGCTTTGATACCATCCTAGTGGGAATGCTCTCCCCTCTCTGTACCCTGGTTTGAGTCCTCTGCCAATGTTACTACCATCGCTGCCCCAGTCTTTCCAATTAACTTCAGTGAGAAGGGCCCACACCCCAAATATGTGCCAATTGCCACAACCAGATAGCAAAAAGACACAAGATGTACTGAAGAGGTTTTGGTTTTAAATGCCAAAACTGCAGCTATGTTTTACACAAATCAGCATACTCCACAATTTTAAATTTACTTTTCCCTCCAGACCACCAAGATTCTACTATGCTAAATCGGGCATTTCAAATCAACACCATCACAGCATCACAATGTCAAAAACACTGTTTCAAAGCTCTTAACACAGTAGCAGTTGGTATAGGACAACTGTCAGCTCAAGAAAAATACTGCAATCAATCTTAATGAAATAAATAAAAGAGGAAATATGTGCATACCTATGCTTAACAGCTGGAAGTGGACCTGTAGCTCTCCAGGTGTACCTCAGCACAGAGCTTCCTGATCCAGTCCAGATCTCTTGAATACCATAGTCATGCAGAAAGAGGCATTAATCATCTGCAAATAATATCAACAGACAAAGAAAATAAAACCAAAACAGCGTAGTTTAGAAGAACAGCTCTAGAATAGCTCTAAAACTTGCACTGGCATGCAAAGCTGTGGGCCCGCACCAGCTCCCTGCCCACCTAATTACATTCAGCTGCTTGTCATGTGGTCTTGCTGACCGATCAAGTGATCTCTTTCCCTCTTTTCAAAACCAAGCAACACAGACAATCAGATTTCCCTAACCCAGGTAGTAACAAACTTCGAGCCCTTCTTTAAGCTCTTGACCCTCCTGCTTCCTGGCACAGGGAAAAGGAAGTTGCAATATGCTTTACTGAAAATACAAATAAAATACAGCAAACACAGAAGCCTATTTGTTGTAAGAAAGCACAGCGAGTACTAAAAGCAACCAAAACAGCATGGAGAATTTCAGTTTTGCACCCAGTGTTTCACCTTTGCAGAGGACAGAAAGAGCCACCTCTAGACAAGCCACTGCAACCACAGGAGGGCAGGGATGCAGGGCCATGGGGCAGTGCCAGGACTCGGGGATCCCACCCAGCCCTCAGGGGCTCTCAGCAGCAGCAGCGGAGCTGTAGCAAGATGGTGCCAGGAGCTTTCTGCACCACTGCATCAATATCTGCATGCCCCTCAACTCTATGAGATGTGCAGACATTCCACATACTTTAAGCCAATGAGGTAAAAGATGGATTGAACATGGAAACCATCCACATCAAGTCCCTCTATCAGGGCCCATGTCAGCACAGTAGACCCAATCTGTGCCCCAGGCCCAGCACCAAGGCACTCGTTGGTAGGAGCCCCCTGCCCACAGCCCCTCTGGCAGCTGCAGCTCACTCTGCAGGTGCTGACTGCAGGGGGCTGAAAGACATGGGTGCAGTGAGCGACCGACCCACCAAGCAGGATTTAACTATGCTGGGCATTCACAGACAGCAGGTTACCTTGCACAACACTTCCGCATCTCAGTTTGTTTCCACACAGTGTTTCAAGAGCAGAGAAGTAAGAAAGGAAATTAAGGTTTGTAAGACTGCTCTCCAGCCTTACAAAGTGCTGCAGTCAGCTGGCTGCAAAATTTAACGTACCCTTAATGCTTTGAAGGGTACCAGACATCTACCAGACAGACAACTCCAAAAGCTAAATTCATTTGCTGCACTGCTCCACTACCTCACCTTGTTTGCTGGGAACTGAGGTGACATGGTGCCCAGAGAGGTTGTGGATGCCCCATCCCTGGAGGTGTTCAAGGCCAGGTTGGATGGAGCCCTGGGCAACAACCTGGTCTAGTATTAAATGGGGAGGTTGGTGGCCCTGCCTGTGGCAGGGGGGTTGGAAATTCATGATTTTTGAGGTCCCTTCCAACCCAGGCCATTCTGTGATTCTGTAACGTGCACATTTTGTTACAATGAGATGGTAAACAACTATTTCAGGTGGAATTTTTTCATGCATTGCTTCAGCATTTTTCCAGATTTACCAAAAAGCCATTTCTTTGACATTCTGTCACAGGCTACTCCAACCCTCAATAATTTCCCCGCAGCTGAAGAAGCTCTAAGCCCTGTTTCTGCTCCCACACACCATTTGAAATGTTGCCACTCAGTTTTTGGCACAGAAAACTTTTTCTTCTTTAACTGCTTCCCTGATCAATACCAGCACATTTGCTTATAGTGAAGAAATACTTTGACCACAAGCACCCAACGATATCTGGTAACTGCAGAAGGAGGAACAGGATAAGGCGCGTTGACAAAGCAACAAAGCAACAGCTCTGCTGTGTTGCAAGCAGCCCTAGGAGCGGGGTGCCAAGCAGAAGCTGCCCAGCTGCAGGTCTCAGCCAGCAGTGTGCAAGCAGTTTGAGCTGTTACACACAGAAAGACTTTGGCCATCTTTAAGGGGAAAGTCATTCATAAACAATTTCCAGACTCCAGCTTTTGATTTCTGAACAAAACGAAGCTGCTTAACTTCCTTCTCATCAACCTGGCATAAAGAATATCCACCAACTCCCACTCTCCCCCTCCAAAAAAGGGTTTTATTAAAAACAGTAAGATTTGGCTGGGAAGATACAGTTGAAACAAACATTTTCCATTTTCCAAAGCAATTCCCACCATCTGCATGGTGTCAGAAACTGCAGCAACAACTGAGCGCAGCATGGCTGCAGGTTTTGGGGTGCCAGAAAGAGCCCCAGGTGAGTGAGGCCTCCTCACACTGCCATCCAGGCCTGGGGCTCACAAGGGATGGGGTGAAGGTTCAAAACATGCTGTGGAATGCTGTTCTGAGCTCTACAGAGGAATGGCCAACTGTTTGCTTAATAAATCTTCCTGTCTTTTTTTTTAAGAGTTATGAACAGGGTATATGAAAAAGACAATTCAAATGCCTGGAATTTACAGCCCTCTTGTAAAAATGATCTATGCTACAGGTCTAGGAACACAGGAGGAAGCTGGAAGAAAATCTAGTGCAGGACAGCATAGAGTACTCTTCATTTCGGGCACGAGAAAATTTGCCTTTGTATATTCTATACTCTTAAAAAAAGCTATAAGTGTCCAGGCAGTCCCTAGCAAGTACTTCCCCAAGAAGAAAATGCCAAATGGTTACCTGTCTGAACTCAGTTCCACAGGAATTTGGGCATCTGCCACTGGACATAGAAATGGGGGTGAAAGAATCAAGGAACAGCCCACCTCAGATGATCCAACAGATGATTCTTCTGTGTTTCCAAAGCCAAGAGCTTCAAACTTGCCCAATTGCAGTGCCAGCTGCCCTGTTTCCCTGCCCCCAAATTCTGCTGGGATCTGTTCTTCTGAATGGTTAATGGCTGTTTCCAACACACATTAAAAGCTCAGCAGGCTTTTACGACAGCCACAGCACAGCCTTCACACGCACATACAGCAGATGCTCCTGAACAGCCCTGTCAGACTGCAGAATGAGAACAACCAGCAGGCAGCACAGGGTAATGGCGCTCATTAGCATCCACAAATCTTATCTGCGTCTCAAAACTTCCCCCGGAATCAAAGAGGAAACTTTTAACGAATGCAAAAAGGAGGAAAAACAGCCACTGGGACACATATGCTGGCGCTGCAAATACGCTGGCAAACTTCAAAAAGAGACAGATCAAATGCTAACAGTAATTACTTCAGAGGGAGATCAATATCCCACAAAATGCAGAAAAAAGAGGGGAGAAAAAAAAGTGAAAAAGAAAAATAAGAACATGATAATTGGTAGGGGGAGATTGCTACAACTGCAAAAAGAATGCCAGTCCTATTCTTGGAAGAAAGGCCATTTCCCATGGAAAGACAGTGAAAAAATTAGAGGAGCTGGTGGGATGAGCTGCACTGCCACTCAGAATCACAGAATGGCTTGGGTTGGAAAGGACCCCAAAGATCATCTAGCCATGGGCAGGGCTGCCGACCACTCAATCAGCACCAGGCTGCCCAAGGCCCCATCCAACCCAGCCCCAAACACCTGCATGGATGGGACACAGTCTCTCCTGGCAGCTTGTGCCACCAACTCACCACCTCTCAATGAAAAACTTCTCCCCAACATGCAACCTAAATCTCCTCTCCTTTAGTTTAAAATCATCACTACCTCCCTGCATAAAAAGTTTATTTCCCTCCTGTTTATAATCTCCCTTTAAATACTTGAAGGTCACAATGAGGTCTCCCTGGAGCCTTGTCTTCCCCAGACTGAACAAGCCCAGCTCCCTTAGACTGTCTTCACAGGACAAGTGCTCCAGGACTTCTACTTACTTACTGCCAAACAGCCCACAAACACAGCAGCACACTAATATCTAAGGATGGAACTAAACACATCTGAAAGGAGGGGACAAATCTTTTATACTGAACAACTACTACTTTCCTTGCATCAAGAACCAACCAAGAACGTAAAGAAAGAAAAAGCAACTCATACTCAGAAGATCAGTTTTCACATTAGAAATGTAACAGCTCAGGTTTGTCAGCATCAAGTCACGGAACATCCCTTCAGCAAGCAAATAGAAAGCAGGTCAAGCAGGCCCTCCTGCAAGCCAAAAGCACGTGGCTAAATATTCTGTAATACTATGTTTTGAAGCAAAACACCTATGTTCCTCTGTTCCAACTGCAAGCTAATCTAAACAGCTACTTGTGATCATTTCTGAGCTTTCTTTCAGCGCTGCAGGAGATAAAGTATCAGCATGTTTAAGGGCAGCAGCTTTTTAAACAGGAAACAGCTTCATAAAAAAATCTCCTCCTCTGATAGCAGCACTAGATGGCTAACTTCCAAGGGCAACCAGAGTTGCATGAACCACTAAAATAACAGATACACATCAGTTTTGTTTTCATGGAACATCATGCCCAAAGATACGAAATCTTCACTGCAAATGTGATCTCAGCATCAGCACTTTGGAACACCTTGAAAGAAAACAACAAAGATCAAAATCCTGCTTTCAGAAAGCAAATCTGCTTACATTTGAAGAACAGGTTAATATGTGATACAAGAGTAGTAAACTTATCCCAAACAAGTGGATCTCATCAGTTTGTCACTTCTATTGAACTTACTGTCTCCCCATCAATTTCTATGAATGTCAATGTGGTTTAGAGTTTATCCTACAGTAAAGCCAAGAGTGCCTGTGCCTGCTCTAGATGCAAATGAAAAGGGAAAGGGAAAACAATGTTTTAATTCCTGAATCAAGTTCCTACACTCTGATAAAGTTCTGAAATAATAGAAAGAACATATTAGAGAGAATACAGCATTTAAATACTGCTAAAACACCAAGAATGGGCAAACAAAACGTTCTGAATTTAGAAGAGAAATAAAATGTAATAGTTCTAAAATGTAATAGTTCTTCACAAGAATAAACATGGTTATTCATCCAGACTGAAAAAAAATGGATAGTTTTCCATATAAGAAAAAGTACTTGTTGCAACATTCACATTGTTCAAATTACAGTAACTGTGCTTAAAAGAGGCATATTTAACCTAAGTATATTAATATTTAATCTATTTCACAAATTACAGCTCATTTTAAGTAAGATGATGGTTCCTCGAGCCATAAATCCTTATGAAGTGTGTGTGCCTGGTTTCAAGAGCACCATGCCCAGTAATGAACGCAGACAGAAGCATCTGCGTTTTGGTACACGGCTGATAACCTGATGTCTGTCTTCAGCCTGAAGAGCTACAAGTCTCCTTTGAGGTCAGTGATCTTTATCTACGTATCAGAAGGGCTGACAACTAGGCATATTTTTTAATTTAAAAATGTTGTAGCCTTTTAGGAATCTGTTGTACCAACGTAAAGGAATGTGCACTGCAGTTTCCTCAGAAAGGATTTTCAACGTTTTGCAAGTCTACATCAATACAATTTTGAAAGCTGCTTTGATGTTTTTACCCACGCTTCAGCTTAATTGATTCACATTTGCTCTTTGCACTACCTGATCTAAATACAGCTACATAGCATCCTTACTGTCCTTTCATTTATGTACCTGCTTTACATAAAGAATCACTGCAGAAGCTTAGAGCGAGTTTCAAAATCCTACTTGCGAGCACCCACAGATTCAAATTTGGTTTTAAAAGCCTGCTCATGTATCTACCAGCTCTTTTTTCCACTACAAACCACAAATTTCTAGATATGTTGTACCCTTCCTAGTCAGCTCCTATCGTCTCTGCTGTTTCCTGCCCCTTTCCTACCTCCCCAGCAGCCCACACTCTGCTTTTCCAGAAAGGCCCTCATGTGCTGTGCAGAGTATCAGCATAGCGTCATAGAAAAGGGAACAGCTAGGAGATACGGGGTCACAAACAGAAATATGGCTGCCTTGGTTTACATCTTGATATTATTTTAGAGCCATAAAAGCAGTGATATATGTTTCGGTTTTTTTTTTTTCTTTAGTAATTCAAAATACTTGCCAGGTCAGGTCCAAAGTGCTGGCCAGTACACGAACAGGATTCCAACATTTGGGATCATGCAAAACCCTCATATACATATCAGACTGTTTTCAGTTCCTTGAAGCCTCAGCAACATCACAGGAAAACATTATGCTGGTTTTGTGTCACATTTTAATATATATGTATGTCAGAATTTAATCTTCAAAGTTTATTATATCAGAGAATAAATCACAGAAGTTGAGACTACTTATTACAGCAAACAGAAGTAAATTCTGTTGTATTATTTATGAAAAGAAAACAATACAGTACTCCAGTAATTAAATTAGAGGCTAAGATTCCTAATTCATCAAGGCTTTACTACTAGTGGAGATATAAGCATCTGATCACAGCTGATTTAATGTGGTACGAGTCAGCCCTGGCTCCTGACAGGGATGCAGTTTTCAAACTAGAAAGACAAAAAAGAAATCACGGAAAGAAATCTCATAATCAGATGCTGTTCCCATAGGAAGACAAGCTGGGAATATATTTGTATAAATACAAACAAAAGAAAAAAGTTTTTGCTCTGTAAATGAGCTGCTTTTAAAATAAATAACTCTTCCTTAAATCATGCTGCTCCCAAACGGCTTTTGAGACATGTCTGAAGTCAGATCTATAAACACAATAGCACACAGGTGGCCCCCACAAGACACACCCCACATATCCAGACCAGCAAGTGTTTGCCTTCAAACACGTGGGTAGCCCTTTGAAATCAAGGCATAAGAAAAAAAATCAGTATCTGCTGGATCAGACCACATGTGCAGTGGAGTATCATAGTAAAGCTTTAATATTGAAGAGAGCATTTGGATTAACTCTTTAAACATGTTTAATGACCACGAGTTGTGTTTAAAATGTTTTGGTGAGCCACTAAGTAACAGGAGAGAAAAGAGCTACGGCTCCTACATTCCATCCCCAGTGCCCACGGTGCCTGCTTCTAAACAGACCTTGCAGCCCGTTGGTGCCCCCAGGGTACAGCTCCTGGCACAGGGTGGCTGTGCAGGCCTGGGGCTGCTCTGACCACTGGCAGATGAACTGACAGCCACCCAGCACTGACGGAGCAGCTGGAAACCCAAAGGTGACGCACAAGGATCACTGCCCCTAACACTCATTCTTGTCAATGCCAAAAGCTGCTGAAAAACTTTATCTCACTAATCTGCTCTTTGAAAGGAAACACGCAGTCAAGCGATAAAATAACGTGCAACGATAGAGATGAAAACGAACTTACAATCTGGTTTTAGATATCTGGTCACAGATGAGAAATGTTCTGAACTGTACAAACACCAGCGTATGCTGCAGCACCAGCCCCCACCCAGCTCCGAACAGTTCTGAACAAGTTAAGGAGGTGTAAAATCAGAACCCTGAATCAGAAACACAAGAATGTGTTGTTCTTTCTTCCATCTTTTCTAACATGCTTTTATCCACTTAAAATCACAAATACTACTCCTGCAAGTCCGTGCCAGCATCTGAAATGTATGTTGTGCTGCGTATGCTTTCTTCTGGCTGGAAAACACTTCAAATGGCAACTAAATATTCTGTCTCCATGAAAAGAATGGAGATTGAGAAGACAACTCCATGTAGGAGTACACTTCCAAGCAAAGGCATGCAGGTCAGATGTTAGAAACTGCTCAGAGCTATCAATACATTTTACACACAAAAGTCAATAAGCATTTTGTAGAGCTTCAATAAAAACAGAGTGCACAAAGATCACCTCTCCAGTAACGCTCAGTAGAATTCCTCACTCCAAGCACACATCTGAAGAAAACTTCTAAATGCTAATTACTGTGGAAACTACTGGCAATCAAAAAGCTCCAAATCCACCTGAGAGACAAAACCCAAGGAAGGGTGTTTCTGGCAGTGCTCAACACGTCCTTTATGTGTTGCCAGTAGCATAAAAACCATCACTTATACTGGAATACAATCTAGCTGCTTACAGAGCGAGAAAAACTGAGCTTTCCTGATGGATTTAGCTTTCCTCAGATCTCAGACCATCAAAGCATTTACCCCAAGCACTGCAAATCAGACCCAGACGATCTCCCGCACCCTTCAGCTCGGAAAGCAGCAGCAGATGTGCCGATCCCTCAATGCAAGGCCGTTACAGCTACTCCCACAACAACTTCTCATTCGCAGCGGCCCCGCATACAGGCGCACCGCACCTCTCGTTCTACCACCGCGTGCCTGGGAAGATCCGCGCTGCCAGCTGCCGCACAGCGGGGCCCGAGCGCCGCAGCCGTTCCCGCAGCGGGGACACGCGGGCAGCGCACAGCCGAGCTTCTCCCTGCCACTCGCGGACGCCGCACAACGACCCGCCGCGCGGTCAGGCGCGGGGCTGCAGACGGCCTGAGAGGCAGCGCGATTCTCGCGGCGCTAAGGCCGCTCTGTCGCACCCACCCGTTTGCCGGCCTCGGAAGCGCAGGGAAATCACCTTTCCCACCCCGCCCCTCGGTTCGAGACCACCGCACACGCGGCTCGCACCCGTTTCCGGGCGGATCCCGCAGCTCAGCCGCTCCCCCGGCCCCGCCGCCCCGTACCTCCGGCAATGCCGCGTCGCTCCGCACCTGCCCGGCCGGGCGGTAAGGGCGCGTTTTCCGCCAGAGCGACATCACTTCCCGTAGGCTGGGGGCAGGCGCCGAGCGGCCCCGCCCGGACGCGGGGCAGTGGCGGAGTCAGCACCGCCTCGGCCACCCCTTTCCCGGGCTGGGACACCGAGCTGAGCCGCGCCAAGGAGCTGCCCGACGGGCTCCCCTCACACGGGAGTTGCACCGCTGTGTTGGTCGACACCGCTGCTTTGCGGCCGTCCCTCGTGGGCAGGTGGAAGTCACCGTGGTTTTGTACTGCGCTTCCCAAACAGGAGGGATGCGGAGCTGCTGGAGCGGGTCCCGAGGAGGGCCATAGGACTATCAGAGGTTTGAGAACCTCTTATGAAGACGGACTGAGAACTGGGCTCGTTTAGTTTAGCTTGGAGAAGGTTCTGGGGAGACCTCAGTATGGTCTTCCAGTACTTCAAGGGACCTTACAAGCAGGAGGGGAATTGACTTTTTACGTAATCTGATAGAGATAGGACAAAGGGGCTTTCAATTGAAAGAGGGGAGATTTAGGTTGGAAGTTAGGAAGAAATCATTTCCTGTGAGGGCAGTGAGGACTGGGCACTGCTGCCCAGAGCTGTGGGTGCCCCATCCCGGAGCTGCTCAAGGCAAGGCTGGGTGGCCCTGGGCAGCTGAGCTGGGGGGCACCCAGCACAGGTCGGAACTGGATGGGTTTAAGGTCCCCAACAATCCAAGCCAATCTGGTTCCCACTGTCCTCTCATCCCCACTTCCATAAGGCCCAGCCACTGCCTCCAACAGCCACACCACCCCTGGACTTAGATAAAAGCACATTGAGCGAAGTGACTTCTTCCCTCAGGTCATCCAGAGGCTGCTGTGAATGCCAACACCCGAAAAAAGTTCCTCCAAGAGCAGCAGCTTGGGATTCTTTTTTAGACACATTACAACCCTGACAGAGCCACACATCAAGGCACTGCCCTGAGCAGCCACAGAGGGCCTCAAAGCAGCACCCAAAGCAGCACTTTCTTTCTCGTTAAGTGTAGTATAGGACTGAAAACTGTCTATGTGCACATGTGTGGTACAGTACACACACTGATACACGGGAGCATAATCCATGGCCAGGTGTGGGTCACTGCCCAACCGCCTGCACAGCTCTCAGCAGATGGCAGGGATGACGAGCAGGATCTGGGACACAAACGGCGGCAGGAGGATCGGGACAGGGGAAACCCACAGAGGCACCAGGAGTAATTGCATGACGGCAACCTTCTTCGTCCAGCCACCTGACGGTTACTCAAACACGAAGACGCACCTCTGAGCGCTCACAGCTTTATGCACATCACAACACACTTGGGGTCCCTACGGGCCGGCACCGCTGTCACCTCCCGCGGGCGGAGCGGCCCCGGGGACCCGCCCGGCGCGGATGGGCGCGGAAAGCGGGAGCGGCACCCGCCGCCTCCTTACAGCGCAGCAGCGGCTCCTCAGGGCCTCCTCTCGGGTGCGGCGTCTGTCGTCGGCCCGGACGGGCTCTGCTGGGGCTGCTGGGACGCGGGAGGCTGGAAGACGGGCCGGTAGATGTACAGCCCGCTGGCCACGCCGAGCGCCATGGCCATGGCCACGTACGGCAAAGGCAGCCTCCCCCGCATGCCGTCGGTCTGGGCCACACCTGCACCGCACACACAGACGCGCGCGTGAGGCACCGCGCCAGAGCGAACGCGCGCTCTGCGCTCTCCCGCGCGGCGCCCCTCACCTGAAGGACAAGAACACCACCGAGCGGGGACCGCCTGCCCGCCACAGCGACCGGAAGGAAGTGCGGGGGGCGGGATCGCGCGTGCGCCATCGCCAGGCCCCGCCCCGCCATGGCAGCGGCCGGAGGTCTGCTGGCGCGCGCCAGGCGCTCGGAGCCGGTGAGGCTTCGCAAGCGCAGGTCGGTGCTGTACGCGGCCGCCGGAGGAGCCGCCGCGCAGCCGGGCGCCGGTAAGCGACGGGGAGGGGAGGGCACGGCACGGCCTCGGAAGGCTTCTTACCCGTACGCTTCGCTTCCGCAGGCGCCGCCGGCGGGACCGCTGCTCTGACGGCCCTGGCGGTGGCCGCGCGGGCGCTGAACTGCGCGCTCGTGCGCACCAGCTTCGTCCCGGACGAGTACTGGCAGTCGCTGGAGGTGGCGCACCGCCTGGTCTTCGGATATCCTTTACCGCCCGTCCTCCGCGGGAGCGGCCCGGCTCCTCCTTACTGAAACGGCCTTAACTGCAGCAATTATGGGCACCTGACGTGGGAGTGGGCGCACGGCCTGCGGGGATACCCGTACCCGCTGCTCTTTGCCTGCATCTACAGAGCTCTGCAGCTGCTGGGCGAGGATGACGTCCAGCTGCTGGTATGTAGAAGGAGTCGCAATGCATCTGCTGGTTGCGGTGTATTTTTGCTACTGCTCGGGTAGAACGCAAAGCCCTGTTCTGACAGTGGTACACTAGTGCAGACTTCAAACGTGAAGTCTCTCCAAATTTAGCATTTTACGTGAGTGCAGCACTCATGGCTAACTCTCCAGGCGCAGCCCTGCTGCCAGCGACTGCAGCCTCTCCACGGCTGCAGCCCCCACTCTCCTCAAGTTCCACGCTGACACTTAGCCCTGAGATCATAACTGTGCCCCTGCTCAGTTTGCCAAAGTGTTTAATCGTACCTATGGCAATGGACTTGCTAACAACAGCTCCTTGTGACTGCTGTTGTCATTCATCACATTTTCTAAATTGTACTTTGAAGAACTGAATACTGTCAGTGGAACCTGATCGTACTTTCTTGGTTCTGGCAGAAATACTTGTCTTACCAAAGGATCATACTGTTGTTGCTTTTCTTCTTTTAAATCATAAGATGTTACAGATAATATTTTCTATCTCACACATTAGTCTGAGCAGCCGTTCAGTAGCGCAGTAATTCTCTCTTTGAACTCATTGCAAGTATGAAGTTCTGTCTTTTCTCATGTAGATATGGGTCCCTAGACTGGTACAAGCAGTTCTGGCAGCTTTTGCTGATGTGAAGCTTTATTTACTAGTGAAACACCTTGAAAATGCAGAAACAGCAAAATATGTGGTAAGTCTCAGCTGTTTAAAAAAAAAAGATGCACATTAATCAGTGTGGCTGCAGCATAAGCATGGCCAAATGATTCTTAGTCATGCCTCAGAACTGTCACCTTTTTTAAAGCTACAGAACTTGTTTAATATTTGCCCCTGTGCACTCTCTTGTCATAACTGTTTCCAGTACTTCTGCCAGCTGTGTTCCTGGTTTACATGGTATACCTGTACCAGAACTCTAACAAACACCATGGAAACTCTTCTCACCATTTTTGCTCTTTACTACTATCCAATGAAAGGTTCCAAGATGGGGAGCAGGTAAGAACATTTCTCTAAACAGTACTGAAATTTTTTGGCACGGGAGTAGAACAGAAACCAGTTCAAATGCTGATTTTATCTTAAAATTTAAAGCAAACAAAGCCATCTTATTTTGTGTCACCTGCTCAACAGTAATTGTGGTGTTTTCTCTAAAATTTGTTTTGAAGTTCTGATGTTGCTGCTATACAACACGACTGTTGTCCGGTTCCCTTATGCACGGTATCACAACACAGAAAACTATAAGCTTTAGAAGAATTTAATTTAAGATAAGATATACTTGTTTAAGTGCAGCAGTAAATTAATGTGGTCACACCATTGTTAACCAGCTATTTATTTTAAAACAAGTACGTGCTCCTAATTAGCAACTCCAGTGCTAATATTGATATGATATCTAATATGAGTTGTGTATCTGGCAGCCTTCCAAGCCAAACAAGGTATCTGCATTCAGAGAATGAGAGTTACCAGCAGCATGCAGAACTCTTGGTCAGAGACAGAACAATATTTCTATTGCTATGTTCTACTGCTAAATAATTGATCACACCTTCTGGTAAGCTTTCTTTGTTTGTTTTTTCTGTTCCTTCATTCTAGATGGAAATATTTAAGTTTGATAGCACTTGCAGTTGTCATTCGTCCCACTGCAGCTATCCCATGGATACCTTTGGTCTTCTGTCATTTTTTACAAGAACAGAAAAAAGCAGACCTCATCCTGTACAACTGCATTCCAATTGGGTACGTTCCTTCTGAAGTTACACTCTGTTCACAGCTGTATCTTAAGATTGATCTTAGCACTATATACTGCAGCAGAGACAGAAGGCGCAAAAAAGCTGACTGCATTGAAGTCCAATACAAAGAAAAGTCCTTTTGCAAAAGTTTAAAGAAGGGATGTGCTTCTTTGAAGTGAGTTTATATGCTGCAAAAACCTACACAGAGATGTAATCAGAATGAGATGCCAGCAGCATTCCAGGTTAACCTGGGATTACCAAGGATACTGGGGAGCGGCAACTGGCCACTCTACAATGGCCACAAGTAGGGATAATCCTAAAAGAGTTTGGGAGTAACTACTCAGAGAGTTTTGACAACAGTATGGAGAAGAGTACAACCTGATGCATAAGCAATGCAGGCAATAGGAATGCAATCCATTTTTCTTCTTTTGCAGATTGGTCACACTGGGAACCTCTTTAATAATTGACCGTGTGTTTTTTGGTGAGGTAAGCTGCTTTAAACTCAGCACTACAACTTTTTATTTTTTCAGTCGTTTTAAAAATGTGTTGGACTTTTGCACCTTATTGTCTGTGAGTGTGTCTGGTCTGTCTTCTGTAAATGAAGTCACGAATCCCTGAACACTGACTTCTTAGTTATTTTAAATGACAGACTTCAAGTCAGCTCTCAGTAAATCAACAGTTTTCAGTATTGCTATAGCACTTGCAAGCTGGTTGTAACAACTGCTAAAAATAGGGATCTCGTGATAAGTCTTAGCAGAAAAGACGTAGGCGTAGGCACAAAGGAAACTTATCAGTTATGCTAGTTTAGATGTTGTCTTTTGTTTTTTATTTTACTTACCCCTTTTTTTGCCTTTCCCTAACCATCCCAGTGGGTGCTGGTTCAGCTGAACTTCTTGAAATTCAACGTGCTACAGAATTTGGGAACGTTTTATGGTTCCCATCCCTGGCACTGGTACTTCACTCAAGGACTGCCAGTTATCTTGGGTACCCACCTGCCTTTCTTTATTCATGGCTGCGTGATGGCACCAAAACGGTATCGCATCTTTCTAGGGGCAGTGATTTGGACAGTGCTAGTATACAGGTAATTTCTTCTAAACATAATTACTGTCTTTGACCATTTGTGTTCTTTTCATCAAAACTTGTCCTCCCTAGAATGAAAAAGGATGGTATTCAAGCTAAATGACAGAAAACCTAAAATTATTCTAATACACGTAGAAATAGACTCAATTATGCAATGTTTTCTAAAATTGTATGTAATATTGCTACTTGCATCATTAGCATACATGTATATTTAACGATTTGATTCTAAAATAGTAAAATAATTTGGCAAGAAATTCAATGGAAAACAATCAGTAACTTCTGCATCACCTCAAGGGTGTTTAAGTAACAACAGAACTAGTCAGAAAGCTGAGCTCACTAGACATCTGCTAATGAAAATGCTGCATCGTTTGTTTCTCTAATATATCCCCAATAAGAAGAGAGGTTCTTCAACTTATAAAATTTGCTTCATTTACAAGTCATTTGATGACTGTAGATTACACAAAAGAGACAGGAAGGTATATGCAAACTAGTGCATACCTAATGGTAAACTGTCATCAGACTGAAGTAGTAACAGAATGCAGCAAAGCAGGAGCAAGGTCACAAATGTAATCTCTTTCCTCAGACCAACTCCAAAGTGAATGTAGCCTATTGGCCCTTCTAGGTTCCTCTAGCCTTCTGCTTGGTTCTCAGGACAAAGTTTTGCAGTAATTTCAAGTCTTACCCAACTACCCATCATTTCCCCTCCTCCCCCTCCCCCCCCCCCCCAAAAAAACAACACAAAATCAAATGCTGAGGTGGGAAATGGTGTAAAGTTGTATTAGCAGAAGTGAATGTTATTCTGTTAGATAAAATGCAAGCGTAAGTCTTAGCTCAATCTTAGCTCACCATCCATTTTGTTTCTTGCTTTGTTTTTAATACAGAAAACTAGTAAGTAATGTACTCCCTATCACATCTAGTATTCTTAGTCAGCTTAACTGCTGGAGCACAGTAGCCAGTGCTTGGTTTAAAGTGATCAAGTAACTTCAATTTCATTGTTCTCATATGTTCTTAAAAAGTGATGGTTTGCACTTTTTACTCTAAACTGGTAACATGCCAAATGCTTTTTCATATGTTTAAGTGCCCTTCTCATCTTCCATGCTCTAAACATTATTCTGTCAACAGAATTGATGCGTTCAACTTTCTATTGTACTGTATCTGTTTTATTACAGCACACTGAGCCATAAAGAATTCAGGTTCATCTATCCAGTACTGCCATTTTGCATGTTTTTTTGTGGTAAGCACTTAGTTTTAAATGTCTCACAACCTTCCCCTGCTAATAACTTTTATCAAAAGACAGACTGTTAATAGTGAATGTAGGATTCTTAAAATGAGCCTAACTTTTCTTTGCAGATAGAAAAAAGGATGAATGATAGCAAGAGACTGAAATACGTAAGAATCTTTAGCGTGGAAAAAAGTATTTCCTACAAGCTGTAATACTGTAGCAAAATCTTATCTGCTGGGAAGTTACAAAGAAAAGAGTAAAGTCTGCAGAACGTGGAGCTGGATAGCTTTAAATTGACAGATAAATTCAAAACATAAGAATCAGTTAATATTGTAATAACCTATATTTTGCTCATATGAACAAAAGTACATCTTAGTTGCATGATTCTGTTGCTGGCAAATACCAAATAGCTAATGTCTTGGCTTAGTTCAGTGCTCAGTTCAGAAGATTTAAGATTTTTACAAAAACAGATTAAAAAAGCCTATAATACACTGTTTCCACTCATGCTTAAATCACAGATTAATTATTGGACTTCATTTTCATCTGAGACAAAGATCTGCAATTTGTTAGAACATGAACCAAATGAAGACTGACTGAAATGATTTGTTCTATACTAGTGACTTCTGAAGCAGGCCTGGTTTTTATTTTGATTCAGTGAAGGTGGTCACAGAGTGGGGCTGTATAAAAGATTTCTATCACGTATCCCCTATCATGAGAAATATCTTTTCCTCCTATTACTAGATTCTTACAGGAGTGAGAGGGCAGGGACGGGACATAAAGGAATAAGCATTTACCAGGATGTTAGCTCAAGAACAAGTAACAGTAAAGATCATATCAGCCAGTTGAAGGGAACACTGTAGCTTTCAGCATGCTGGAGATAAAGAATACCACAGCCATACCAGAGCAGTCATTATTGTTTATTCTGGCTCTACCCCAACATGTACACATCTGTAAGTCACCACACACCATTCATCCAAGCACTGAATGGACTCATTTCCTCACAAGAAATTAAAACTAAGCCCCAGAGAGATAATGAGTTTGAAATTTTTCTTCTGGACTCCAAAGAACAGGTACAGACTTAACATTTACAGTGTTACATCCAACAGTAAGGGCAAAGTCTGATCTTTGAATTTCCATTCAAACAGTAAAGACTGAAGTACATTAAAATACCTCAAAGCAAGGTACTGTTCGCAAATGACTAATAGTTTCCAAAGGTACTACATGAAACTTCAAGTATTTGCTTATCTAAACTTAAATGTTTCTCTAGGATATTCTCTGAAACACCTAAAAGCATGGAAGAAGTCTGCAGCAAGCTTCTTGCTTTTATCAAATTTAATCCCAGCCCTGTATACAGGCTTGATTCACCAGAGAGGCTCTCTTGATGTTATGAATCACGTACAGCAACTTTGTAACAGCTCTTACCAGTCACAAGCTTTTGTCTTCATCATGATGCCATGCCACTCTACTCCATTTTACAGGTAATAAAATAGCTGTCAGTGTATTATATTAAAATCTACTAGACATTTAAGCAGAAATGGTAAAAATAAAAAATAAAAAATCTGATTGAGGTGGATAAATGTATAGAGGAAGTTTGTTCTTCATAAAGCTAACACAGAATGAATAGGGAAAATAAGCTAAATGCCTAGAACACAGAATGAGACTCAGGAGCCAGGTTTTACTCAGTTTTTGTAAGACAGTTTTGTATGAAGCTATACAGTAGTCCTAGGGCTTCTGACAGTAATTCATACATCTCAATTATAGTAACTTGTATGGGAAAACTGAAGTGCTCTGCTATAGTCAGAATGTATTATTTTAATTTTACCTTTACTTCTGCTGCTGGAAGGTAAGGAAAGGGAATTAATAACATACAATGACTGAATTCACTATTCTAGAAAGTTTGCAATATAACCCAGTAAGCAAACAGATAAAAACCACACAGCTGATTGGAGGGGGAAGGGAAGGAAGTACTTTTTATTTACTAAAACGATGTTATGCAGATTATGTTTGCATTGAGATAAATCTGCTTTCTGTGAACTGCTAAAAGCATTCACAGTAGCTTCAAGCTGAATCCACATTTTGTATTTCTGCTTTTTATAAAACATGTAAGTGAAGAAAACATGATGTTGGAGTAAACGTAAACTTTTTTTCTCTTTTTTTTCTTTTTAACTGAGGTATTTAGGTGATGAATCATTTCAAATCCCGGGTCTTTATCAGTTTATCCTGAATATGTTTTGTTTTTTGTCCTAGCCACGTTCACTGTCCTCTAAAAATGAGATTCCTTCAGTGTCCCCCAGACCTAACTGGAAATGAAAGCTATGTTGATGAAGCAGATCTATTTTACTCTAATCCACTTGGCTGGCTTAATAAGGAGTTTTACAATGATACACTATTGCCCAGTCATTTGATTTTCTTCAGTGTGCTAGAACAGGTATGGTAAACGTAAGATGAAACAAACTAGTTTTGAGGTCAAGTTACAGGAGAAATTGAGCTGCAGAAGATTTAAAAACTCTTCCTTAACTTTTTAGAAACACTTAAAATTGAACCCCCCTAGTCCATAAAATAGTATAGATACCATTCCAGTGATGCATACTTAACATTCACATGTGCTCTGTATGCTTTCTGCATCTCAAAGTTTTACAGCCTTTTCCTCAAGCCATGTGAAAACAAGTGTATTGTCTGTTCCCAGAATCGTATGCTCTGACGTAACAGGGACAAGCAAACGTGCCTCTGTCTCAGGGTACCTCTTCCCCTCAGTTCTTTTATGAAGTCCATATACTCAAATGGCAGTGTCTGGTGAAGATACACTGCATACAGAATCAAACAGGATAGCTCTCTCTAGCAACCTTTCCTAAATAAAGAAGTTCCCAAGAATAGCTGAATTAACAGTTTCCAGAAGACTCTGGAGCACTGTTCTGATGCTCTCCAAATACTTTTGTCTGTGGAAACTAATATATGTTCATTTACAGGAAATATCATCATTCCTAGCTTCAAAGGGCTATAAGAAAACAGCCACTGTCTTTCATACTCATGTACCTCAAGGACGAGTTGGAAGCCATATCTACATCTACAAGAAAAAACCTGAAATGAATCGTATCTGAAGATCAGTTTCTAGACTTAGAAACTAACGAGCTCAGTTTCGTATAGCAGTACAGAAGATACTTCACTGCAGAAAGGAGAGAGTAGTGAGACTGAACTGGTAAGTCAAATGGGAAAGTCTCATTACACAAATATCAACTGTCTCAAAACACATAAACCTCTTCTTGAAGGTAATTTCAGACTGGGGTGAGGTGAGGGGCGCTGATCTACCATACAGCACTAAAGAATATCAAGGCCAAAGCTACCATGTGATTACTGTCACAGTAAGAAATCAGACAAGACTGGACCAATTTATAGAACTGTACAGCTATGCTACGTTTATTTCTTTTTATAAATAAAGACTTTTACCCACGCTGTCTCTTTATTTTTCTTCCCCGAAATGCAGATATGCAAAATAGTTCAAGTGCTTAAATCAGCAAGCTGATCAGAATGCAGCACAGCAAATTCTTGACAATTCAGCAGGCTCATAGCCCCCCACCCCAAAACAAGAAGCAAGTATAAGATTACAAAACACTGACAAATACATTACTATAATGTAGAGTTGTTTTTTTTTTTAAAGGATGAGATGAAGTTAGTATATCAAACACTGAAGTTAATTATTGGTACATTATGCATGACTCAAGCTTGAACTATACTAATGGAATGCAATTAAGCATATTTTTCATACGCAAGTCATTGCATGCCTAGTTTCTGTAACAATGCCACTGGTAGCCAAAGTATCATTGCTTCCAATGAACAGTTAAAGCAACAATACCAAATATGCAAATCAGAAAGACTGACTCCTGCCTTTTAACAAGAATTTGTAAAAATCAAATTATCTAGAGAAACTTGTATCTCACTGCTTCGTTGAAAAACAATTCGTTTCCAGAGAACATGTGCATTATTAAGTCTTTCCTTTTTTTAAACCATAAATTACTTAGTATTTTGGATCAAAGGGCAACTGCCCCAGTTCTATTTCAAGATTTGCCATGTGTCTTCCATTAGTGCGACCATGTTTATGCCATTTACCTTCTCTTTTATTACGGTGGTGGTACTTCTGAGCTTGTTTTTCATGTCTGGGATTTTCAGTTTGTGTAAAAGAAGGCCTTTTAGGTCGACTGCAAGGAGTAAACAGAAACTTGTTACTACTCTTAGAAAAGCACTTCTCTAAAAGCATTCTGAAATACAATTACATTGTCAAGAACAGCTCTTAAGGTGCTGAGGTTGGCTGGAAAAAAAAATTTAGTATCAAGTAGTTCTTTCCCTTACTAGCAAATGGGCAGGGTTTTTGATGTAATTGTTTTGAAAACCATCAGTGAGATGGTGTATTTTAAAGAAAATCTTTCCATTAATAAAAAATACTCTGCAGCTGGTTTCCCAAGTTCTTTGCAGAATACAGCTACATAAACAATCTGTTTGAGCACCCCTACTGTGATGCTTGAAAGGAGGTCTCCATCTGTTTTTCAGTTGTTCTTTTATATTCTGCTCTATAAAAACAACGAAAACTTTATAGACTTGTGCCTAGACATGGGCACTTTAGAGGTTCTCCTGCATGCAATGAAAACATTCATACAGAGAAGGGTGGTACTGGCAAAACACCACTGCTCACTTATTGCAGTCTGTGACGCACACTGCCATTACACTACATGCTGTTATTCTGTCACTGGTCTAGGCTTGGCTAAGCTGAGTTAAGGCTATTTTCATCCTCAGGCACAGAGAATTCAGTAAACTAACTTGAAATTCTGTTCTTCTGCAAACTGGAGTCCTCAAAAATTAAGTAATTAAAATTTGTTTTAATAATAAATTAGTAAGAAGTAGTTTAACTATAAATGAAAACAAGTCAAGTATTTGCCAGAACTACACATTAGACAAGGCAACTTGGTAAATGCTAGATTTATCACCCTCATTGTTCAGCCTTCAGTAAGAGGATACTATCCTCATGTAGCACCTACTAACTCCAAACTAGTTTTCAGACCTCCTGCTACAATAAACACATGATATAGTAAACAATACAATCCAAAAAATAATCCTGACTGAAGACACACACTTGTGTTGAATACCAGCCCAGAGAAAAAGTCCTTTTTATGTGTAAGGACAACTAATCTATAATGCACAAGAAAATTATATACAAGGATTTTTTCCTATTTGTTCAGACTAAGTATTAGCACAAAAGATTACATAATGAATTCAGTAACAGCAAAGACATTAAAAGCCACAGAAAATATATACATTTAAGTACTCCAGAAAGAGCAAATTTCACACAATACACTAAGGCTGCTTGCCTAACTTTCTTCAGCAAAGGCTATGCAGCAGGAACAGCACATTACCTCTAGCTTCTTTGGGCCAGCAAGCACACACCTGCTCTGCAGAAGCCCTGATAATATCATCAGAGACAGAAAAGCAATGTAGGAAACAACACAGGCCATGGACAGCAAGTCAGCAAGTCCAAAACATTTTAGTACAGCTCAGTTCAGATGATGAGTTTGCTATTTAAGCAGTTCCACTCCGTTGTAAAGACTAATTCAATACTGTACTAACCTACATTGGTAGTTACACACCTGAAAAGGCAGCAGGGAAGATACCTGCCAGAACAGGGCTTTAAGGCTGCTCAAATATATGCTAAATCCTCTGTTAGGCAAGAACAATAGAAAGCTGCAGTTAATGTTTTTTGTGAAACTGCCTGTCTGAGGGAATGAAAAGCTATCATAGCTGTTCAGTCTAAAGTAATCCTACTTGCAAGCTTTCTAAAAGGCTCAGTGAAAAACCAGATTGTACTACATGCCATAGAACCGTGACCTGTAGTACCTTAAACATTTATTTTTTCCTGCAGAGGAGAATGTTAATTTGGGAGGTGCTAGAAGCACAATCCATTTCTACTGAGTCTCTTACATACATATCTATGGCTAGAAATATAGACATCTGTGTATAGAGTACCATCTGTTAGAACAAGGACACTAGTTGTCTTTAAAAAACTACTTCATTTTGTTAACTGTTCAGGAAATATGGAAACCAACCTGGGTCCATATTGGGGTGAATTATCATACTGAAAGTAGTATCTGTAGATGTACTTGTCCAAATCATCAAAAACCTTCTCATTCTTATTTTGGTATTCCTTCATATCTTCCAGATAATCCTTGACATCATTAACAAAATCAGTGAACAGCATCTGGTCGTGTATAAAAAACCCATTATGAAAAAACTGATTGATGAAACTTTCTAGTTCTCTCCAATGATGAAAGTTATGTACAACTTGTTGCAAATACTTTCTTATTAGCCGATTAAATTCATCCACTCCAATAGGATCTGAAACTCTGTTAAAGAGACTAACAAATTCTTGATTAGCACATTCAAAAATACCAGAACAGCCCTTTAGGTCAAACGGATGTTTTCTACTACACAAAGGATCATTGAGACATTTCTGTGAATCTGCATCTTTTTCAAATGTTGTAAACTGATGTTTTCTTCCATCTCTGAAATCTTTTGGCATGTTAGATCTCCTGTAATGTGTCTGCTTCAGATTCTCATAAGAGTTATGTTCTCGGTAAAAAGTTCGAGCTCTCTTGTTTGCCTCGTATTTTTTTTCATTTGGCTTCTTCTCCTTTTCATCCAAGATGGTTTTCGTGGTATCTTTGAAGTGTCTGAATGTGGACTTTACAGAATCAGAGAATTTTTTCAGCTTTTCTTTCACTGCTTCTTTAGCCTGCTTGATCTTTTCTTTATGGTGTCTAACGAACTCTTTTGCGGAATTTTTCATAACATCAAAAGTTTCTTTAACTGAGCCAAAAAATGACTCTTTTGATTTCTTCTTAGATTTACTTTGCCCTTTAGCACCTCTCTTCTGTCCCTTTTCATTCATTTCTTGTTTTTCACTTTGATCTTTTACTTCAACGTACAACTTCTCCCACAAGTCAGAGCGCTGTTGCTCAAAGTTTAGCTTTTTTTCTAGTTCCACCAGTCTTCCTCGCAGAGTTTCTATTTCTTGATTTTCTCTTAACGTGTCATCATCATTAACACTGTCAGGTGTTTGACGAGAACTCAGCTGTTCCAGTTCTTTTTTCAGGGATTCTGTAATATGACGTTCTTTGTCCAGCTCTCTCCTTAACATTTGTGCTTCTGCAAAAAGCGTTTCCTTTTGCCTACGAAAATTATGGTTTCTTTGCTTTTCCTCTTCCAAATGTTCCCTTAGTTTCTGATTTTCCATGACAATAGACTCAGTACTAGTACCTTTGTCTTCCAAGTTTCTTATTTGTTGTCTTAGCTTCCTTAGTTCTTCCTGAAGCGAGACCAAAGCTTTTTCTTCCTTCTCTAGAGATTCTCTTAAGTGCTGATTTTCTGCAGCAAGACTTTTTTTCTGTGATTCAAAGGATTTCTTCTCCACCTCAGTAAAGGTCAAACACGTGGCAAGATCTCCCGTGAGTGACTAGTGCAAACAAGAAGAAAACAAGACAAAAACAATGATCAGAATTGTTATAATTTTAGCTGGCAAAATAAAAGACCAAGGTAGATTCAACAGTTTGCTTGCCATTTTGGTTGAAATGACATGTTGCAGCATGATGCAAAAAATAGAGCTAGTTTATTTATCTCAAGGATAGAAAAACAAACATTCTCTTGGCAACAAAGACCACGTGAGAAACTCCCACTTCCAACCAGAGGTCATCACCCCTTGCTTTCACTGATTCAAATAGCTGAAGGGAAGTAAACTAGAAACTTGAATTGATGCATCTTAAAAAGAAATTAAAACATATGCATGATATTCAGCAATCTGGATTCACAGGTTACAGAAACAAATCCATTATTATTTGTAATCACTACTAAGTGTATTAAGCAACGGGGGCACAAATTCTTAAACTCAAATCAACTTTGTTGCTGAAAGAACATATGTAACTATATCCTAACACAAGAGAATAACTCTCAGTCTCTTGCTATCCATGACAAACTGAAGGACTAAGCATCTTGTACTATATGTAAATACTGCTATCAGCAATGTCAAAATAAATTATTCATTTTTAAAAAGTACTCCCAAACAAAGCACTTCCCCAGCATTCTCCCTGAATTATCTGAAGGTGAAAACCTAAGTTAAACATTTGAAAAATGAATAGCCATTGAGAATTTAAAAAGTAACACCGTAAAATCTGCAAGATCAAGCTGCAATAGATTTTTACCAGCACAGTTCTATTTCAGCTGTCTTTATTAATCACAACCTAGCATTGTGTCATAGGGAAGGAGACAAAAGGGACCACGCATATGGGCAAATAACTCCCAGGCTACTATTAAGACTGAATAAATAAAAACCATTGTGCTTTAACACTTAACAGTAACAACACGTGTAATGCACTTCTGTGATAAATTAATTTCACTTTGTGTAAAGTACACACGCATATTAACAGAATAACAGTCCTAAAACTGCCAGCCAAACTCACACCTACCCCCACTTTATCTCCTTGTTCTTGTTGGCACTGGTAAAGGTCATCTTTCAATTCACGCGTCTTTGTTACCAGCTGCTGACGTTTCTGGATCTGTATTGTACCTACAGAGATATTTGGGTTTTTTAATAGCCTCTCTCACAGCAGTCTGAGGAACACATGAACCTAAACATCACCTTCATTTTCTCTGCAAATTCTTGATTTCTGTACTTACTGTCTGACAGTATTTACCAGTAAGAATTAAAAACCTTGTTTAAAATTGGAAAGGTATTCTTATAGCTAAGATCAGATTTTTGCACATAGACTCTGTTTCTTATAATGATAAACATTTTTCCAAATAGACCCCAAATATATTTTTCAAATAGACTGTCTAATTGATGAGAACAGAGGAAAGAATTTTAAGAAAATTATATGGGAAAAAAAGCAACAAAAATCATTTAGAAGTAAAGGTTCAGTGTGTGAATAAGTCAAACTGAATTATTTAGTATAGATATAACCCTGAGTATTTTTACTAAATATACTTCCCATTCATACACTTTCAAATTCTTTAAAAGGATTACATTTATCATTGACTCCAATTTAAATACAGTAAAATGATGAAGAGAAATGAAACCTCAAGTTATCACAGGAAAGCAACATCAGAGATCGTTTAGCCACTCTGTTTTTCTCTGCTTCTGGCATGCTGACATATACCAGTCTACCAGCTACTACTTGCTGCAACTATTAAACACGAAGTATTTTACATGACTGGATTAGTCAACTCTACAATACTGCACACACCAGTAATTCCTAAGATTTGATCATTGTTTTTGTAACAGTACACATACACATATGTATGTATGAGTATGTAAGCATACATGCACACAATTTAATAAGTAAATCTGAATACAAGCACGGGACCCACAGCATATCACTTGTGCCTCTTACCTTCAGGTTTACCTAAGAACAAAAAAAAAAAAAAAAACCTGTGTCAAGTGAAAATTAGTATCTTTCAAAGTAAATGTCAATATTTAGACTAACAATTAGTCAAAACCAAACCCAACTAAAGTCATTCTGTCTCAAACTGAATCAAGACTCTTCTTAATATTGCACTTTTCATAAAAGCCTACTCATGAAAAATGACTATTAAGAAATAAATGTCCCTCTTCTGTGTCTTCTTCTTAATTGCTCCACGTATGTCTTACAAGATCAGAATTTAGATCAGTAAGAGTTCTGCTAGTTTGTTAAACACTGCATCGTTCCACATAACGTTCAACTTCAGGCAATGTGCTAAACACAGACAAATTGCTATTATCCTGGACTCTCTGAACCAGGTAACTGCAAGGACACCTACTGCTTGCTTTTCTGCATCAGAGAGAAGAGTATGGCTACTGTGTGCTCCTGTAAAAGCATGCCTTGCTTTTAAATTTACCAGATGAGTACAAGTAAGACAAAAGCCTTAAGTAATCCTCCAAACCCCGGTGGCAATGACAGACATTACCACAGATGCATTCTGAAAAAACAGATGTGAAAAAGCAAAACTCTCAAGCTGTGTTATGAGAAAAACACAAAAGATCTATCTGCAAGAGCAAACTATTTATTTTAAACTTTAAATGTAGTCATATTTAACACAATTACATTGCTGAAGGGCCTCTCTTTATTATCCATATATTAGTTGCTACTTCTTAGTTTTAGGTTTGGATTTTTAGCGAGTCAAAATAAAATGGTATTTGTGTCATAAGTAAGCTGTTGGTTCTATGTACTTTGTTTCCCATACACTCACCATAGAAGTGTCCAAAGCCCATGCTGATTGCAATCACCAAAGCCAGAATGATGCATCTATTAAGGCCACTACTGAACTGCCGCTTGTGTTGCTGCTCTTGGGGAGGTTCAGGCTCTGGATCAACAGGTGACCCGCTCTCAGCCTCAGAGCAAGAGATCAGCCTCCTCTTAGCCCGGCGTCTTCGTACTGTAGGACTGGACTGATTGCTGGTTTCATCGCTACTTGACTCATCATTGCTAGCCTGAGATGGAAAAACTGAAAACCAACACAGAACAGTCTTTAAAATGCATTAATTGTTGCTTTGAAAATACTTTAAGTACAAAAATCCATCGTACGTATGTGAAAAGTATTGGGCATCTATCTCAGAGAATGTTAATAAAACAAAGTAAAAATTCTCAATGTGCTAATTTATGCTGGATATTATGTAAGGAATTGATATCCAAAGTTAAAAATTCATTTTTAAAAATGACAAGATAGAGACTCCAGACAGTGTCAGCAAAAAACTGCCTGACACTTCCCTATACCTTCTAATTCACCCACTAAAAAGTTCATCATTTAGATGATGCTACCTCTTAAAATGTCTACATGCAAGTTCAGGTGAAGTAAAAAGGCTAAGAACTCAGATTTACTTCTCTTGCAGATACTGACACTCAACTATTTAATAGTAAAAGAGCTACAGCTGCTAAAATAAAGCCACTTGAAATACACAGGCATTGTTTTATTATATTCTCCCTGTGATCTACCTACAGCTGCAGACAAAATTCCACTGATGTTCAGTTAGTGCAGGTATTGCGATACCTAATTACAGCTTCACATTGCAAATTTCTTTCAATCTCTCTTTTTGATTACTTTTAATATCTACCATATGCTACCTGCTAACTCTTTACCCACCTTTCAGAAAAACAGAAAAATCAACCCATTTTCAACCAATCCCATGCAGGAAAAGAACCACACAGGTGCCTCTGTGTTTGTCCCTGCTTAACATCGTGGAGCCAAAACGCTTACTGCCTGACCAATGCTTCAGAATAATGGACAGGCCAAGGATTGAAATAAGAACCAATTAAAACCTTGAAAGTTATCTTCCAGAGGGTTTTTTTGTGTAGTGATATTTGTGATACCATTTGTATGTGAACAGCCCAAAAGCCATATACTCTAACTGGAAAAACAACAACAGAGCTGTAATTGCTTGTAGCTATTCCTGGTACAAATGTTTACTGCATGCACTGTAAATAAACTGATACAGACCAGCATATAAGTAATGATTATTTCCTCTCTCTCTCAACTGAAAGCATATGCTTCAAGTGTAAGGCAACTATAAAGGGGAAGCAGTGGCAGGATGAACAAGTGGTTCTGTGCTCATGTACCTAGCTCATAAGCCTGGAATAGATTCAGCACGATCAGCGAGGCCTCCAGCACGTGACAAAGTGCTCCTGCTGGGACATTTCTCAATTTGATGCCTGCAGTTACACAATGCTAAGATCCCTTCTAGAAATACAGCTGTTCATTCCCTTAATACAGATGATCAGATTTAGATGTATAAATGCAGAGTTACCGTCCTTGAATGTTTCACTATTGAAAACCATTTTGTCGAGCAAAGCCATGCATACATCACTGAACTGACAAGAACACCAAGCAATGCCAGCAGTAACCTATAAAAAGCATTACCAATAAAGATTTGTCACTAAAGAAAAAAAAAATCCAACCTCACAGAAGCAACTGCATCTATTTCACAAAAGACCAACAATTAGTATGTGGAATACATGTCTGATTTCTGACTCCACGGACAAGAACATGTTAGATAATGAAAGATAATTCCTCCTCTAACTAGAAAACACATTTTAGTTGATTAGTCAAACCAAACAGACCAAGTAGAAGTTGCAATAAAGACAAATCACTTTGCTATTTGACATGCAGATTCTTAATGTATAGAACTTGTCAGAAAAGACACTGTTTTAGAATAACTTTTCAAGCAGATGCATACTTCCCCCATCCTAGACAGCAAAGACAAGCACTCAGAAACTGGTCAGGAGAGAGGCTGGTCGTTGCTGTGGGGACTGGGCTTGGTTTAGTTTGTTTTACAAGAACGCAGAGGTCAGACATCCTAAGGGATTACCCAGACATACTCAGTCAGACAGGTGCTATTGTTGCTTATTGGGGGGTGGGAGGTGTTTAGCTGTCAACTGGCAAGTTGTCAGTAATACTGCCTTACAGCTGCTCTAAGAATTCTGTATAAAGCTGTACTCTAAAATTAACAGGATGGAAAAATACAGAGGAAACAAACCACGACCACAGTAGCAGTCCACAATAATTGGTAATGCTAATATTTTAGAGGGTCAGACCTACATGCAAAATCAAACAATGTAATAGTGTGAGCCAATGTGATTCTCCTTGACATTTCTGTACAGATGAGACCTTTCCTAGAAGTAACTTATTTCCACATATGAGTGCTTTTGCTGATTAACTTCTTTTGTGAAGCTGTTTGCATGGTTAGGACAGTCTAAATCTCCACAGGAATGGTTTGTAAGTGCAAGCATAGCAGCTAATGCTAATAAGGCCATTTTAGTATCTACATTCAGCAAATCTGAAGCTCCTCCTCTTCCAAAAAAGTAGAAAACAGCAAGAAGTGGACAGCAAGTGCCTCTACTGGTGGAAAGTAGGAAATCCAAATGCTAAAGGTTTAGCAGTTATATTTAAAACAAATGCTAAAGGACTCCTCACTCCTGTAATATCTGGTCAGTTAAACACAGGACACCAAAGACAATGTCGAAATGAACATCAGAAGGAAGAAATTTTTCTCGTCAGTCACACAGATTTTGAATCCAACAAGTGTCATTCCTCAAAATGTATTACAGAGTTCACTGATTTCCATTCCAAGTTTACATGTAAATTTATCATTCTTTTTCCCAAAGAAAATGAAACAAAACAGAATGACAGCTTAGCCAAACTTCAGCGAAGACTGGCTTTCAGCATCTGTTTGGAATATCACTACTATAAGATCAAGTCAGATTGGTAGTGATAATTTTAAGAACACTCCATGCAAGCCATAAGCAATCAGCTTTACACAAGCTGATTGAATTTAATCACACCACCTTGGAAAGGAAGACTGCGAGACACATGCTCTTTCACCTCATTGCCCCATCCCCTTACATAATCAGGAATCTTCCTCAGCTCCTCCAGCCACCTGACTTTTGTGTACAATATCAGGAAAGAAAAAAAAAAAAAGCATTTTTAGAACTCAATCCTAAAGGAGAAAATAAAACCAAGCTAAACGTTAAAAGCTATGTCACCTAAAGACTTAAAGGTGAGTTCTGTTACTCATCATCACTTGTCACAATTAGAGGATAAATTGTCAATTTCCAATATCAATGGCCACTACAAAATATATGAACTTCTGAACATGTTTAATATTGCTTGAGATAAAATGGTATTTTAAGTAAAATCATTCTCTTGACATAAACTTACTTTAAAAAAATTAAAAAAAAAAAAAAATCAGTAACAAAAAGCAGTTACAAAGAATAAATACAATGCAAAAAATACAAGTAAGCAGCCCAACAGAATAATAAAGGAGAAGGAAAAGAGAATAGTAACGTAAAAGCTTTCATTTTAAGGTTTGATTTTACTCATAAATTAGACAAACATTCATGTCCTTCCTCCTGCACACCGTGCATCAGTGTTGTTAAATACTAGCAGCATCCTAATATATATACACATTTTTTACGTGAGTAGGTCAGCAAAAGATGTTCATAGTTCAGCTACTATGAGTCCTTGCTGCGACCCCAAAAGTCATTCTATTTCAGTAGCTAGTTACCTACTGCCAACTCCTCAAAAGCAAAAAACAAACAAAAAAACAACAATGGCCGAAAGAAAACCTCCAATTATTCCAGGAGCAAAACAACAGTGTGTTAGAAATTTACTTCTTATTTAATATACACAATACTTCACTGAACAGAATGCTTTCAAAAAAAACAGCCTGCAGACATATTTGTACAAAAATCTTAGGACAACGAGAGTAGTCTCAGAGATTGCAAATATTTAGATATGCATTCATCAAAACCAGCGTTTCCCTTCTCCATATAAAGAATGTTTCCTAAGCAAAGATTTTTGTTCAACTGCTCAGTGACTTATTGCTCTTACCAGTTTCTGGTTGGGAAAATGCATACTGACTGCTAGAGGAGGAACCCATGTTAAAATCCTCTGAACTGGGAGCTTCTTCACCATCAGCTGGGGCTTCCTCCTGACTTGGAGTTTCTTCCCCTTTTGGAGCTTCAAGTGTAACAATGTCAGAATCATCACTAATTGTGCCAATACAGGAACTATCATCGTGGACTTTTGCTTTCCTTTCCTAAGGAAGGAGACAAGGTAAAAATTATTAAAATATGTAGAACATAGACTGATTTGAAAAAATAGCAAGAGTTCCTAATGCATAAAAACAAAACAAAACAAAACAAAAAAAACAGTATACTTTCATTTATATGATGTAGGGCTCACAGAAACTTCTGAATAAAATAACACATTACCTCTGGAACTGTTTGAGTTTCCTCAGGAGCAGAGAGAGTATTATCTACCACTGGTATCTCTCCATCAGTGCTACTCTGTGCTACAGAAAGAAGAAAGGAGAACAAAACGAGGGAGTAAAACCAGGAGCTCTACAAATTCTCCTCATCCCCATGTACTATTAGATTATGTTAAGTCTGCATGTGATCTCCTAGCAATATTAATTGATTATGAAATCAATTAATAAACCATAAGAGATACAAAGAGCACAATAACACTATTTGTTAGAGCAAATTCTCAGCTGCAAAACTCTGTTTTTCAACAAGGTCACCATCATCAGCTGAGCATTTTCACCGGTGATGAATAAGAGTCTGCATTACGTGCTGATACAAATCTGCACCACTGGAGGTGCCCCACTGTCACCACTGCTGAAATGCACCACCCATCACATCACTGTGCTCACATCCACTGTTGTTCTCCATAAACATTCAGAAAGTATCACAGAATGCCCATGGGCGCCATTTTTTTTAACAGAATACTGTCAGAAAGGTTCTACCTTCACTGCCATACAAACACCCACCTCTGACAACGTGTAATAAAATAGGAGGTATTACTTTTGAAGCAGCTCCCATATACTAACACTTTTTTCTTTTCTTTCTCTTTGTTAATCGACAGTACTACTATAAACTTATAATTCAATAACTGCATACCACTCCATAACATCTTAAATATTAACAAAAGACCTTACTGATTATACTTATTTGAAGAAAAAAAAATCATAAAGTTGATTATGGAACATTTTTCAATCTGTTGAGTATATAAAGTCTATTGAAAACAACTTAATGCCAAGACTACAACAGATATTTGCGTTTTTTATGACTCCTGCTTTCAGTATCTTACCTTGCAATTCAATTGGGTGCTCTTCTTCTTGCAGAGAAACATATTCCTCAGAAACAAACTCATGGTTGTCAATTGAGCTTCCATTTTCTGAAGTCACTGTCTCTATGTCAGAACCCTGGAGTTAAAGAGTTTTAAATGAATACAACTGACAGAAGCCCCAGTAACTGCAGACTATTAGGAAAGGAAACAAATGCTAGTGTAATACTCAGAATGACTGTAATTCTAAAAGGGTCAAAGACAACAATTCTGAAGAAAAGAGAGTAACCCAAACATCAATTACACTAAGCATTTTAAATTGATAATTGTATTTTAAGTTTTAAATTGATACTTAAATTGATATTTTAAATTGATAATTGTTTTCTACTAGCTTTATTAGATTCATAAACCTGAATTCAGAGAAACAGAGGAGGCTGCCGATGAAGCTTTGAACATGGAATCTAATTCTGGCATACATCCATGTGTTGTATGTAAACAAACAGCCCAAGAATATGACCTCCAGAGTACCAACATGAACTACAACAAGCACTACAGGGAAAAAAAAATATGTCTGACCCCACTCCATCTCAAGTATTTTTAGCAAACCTGAATGGCTGCTGTACTAATACATCCCCGACACCACGAAAACAAGCATCTGTAAATTGGATTGCTGTCTTAAATCCAGAAAGGAGCCTGAGTTATTTGTCAGTTGCCAGTCACCATCAACCTCCGAGCAGAGCAGGAACTGAAGATAAGCAACACTCAGAGTCTGCAGGGTTCTGTAGTCCAGCAATACGACTGACAACTCAGAATCCTCAAACTTCACAAATTTTGTTTAAAGGAACAGGTGGGATACAAAGTTATTAGAAAACCATGAGCATGCAAAACCCAACTAAGACACACTAAGTCACCCTGATCCATAAATAACTTGAGCTGTTTTTGTAAACAGAGCTAGTTATTTTTGCAACAGCAGGTGTGAAATTACAGTAGTAGCAATACTTCCAGATCAGTTTCCCTACATGCTTCACTTCAGAGCTTAAGCAAACATGTATGCTTTTGTTTTTATGAAGACACTGTACTTAGGGCAGATCTGACACTCCAGAAGTATTCTACATGCTCTCCACAATCATGCTACAATGTCATCTTCCTCTTTAAGAAGCTTCACAAGTTAACTTTGAGTAGTTTGCCGAACAGCCCAGACTGTATTCCTTGCCTACAGAAGCATCATAATTTAAATCTCAATAGTTTTGCAGAAACTCACCACTCGATTAGAAGTAATTTACTAAAATCTGAATGAAATCTTGGGAAAGAAAATACAAAATTCTTTGTTTCAGGTTTCAGTTGTCCGTGGTTGCTGTTTTTTAAATGGATAAATAAAAATCTGCTCTGCTTTGTCTACACAAATCCCCGCCTTCCTATAATCTTGTACTGCACTAATTTACTTAGACCATGTAATTCATTTTGAGCACAATAACCATCCCAAGTATGAAAACAAAGCACACAGCTCACAGCCGAGTCACCCAGCTGTTGTGGCCCAGCTTCTAAAGCCATTCATTTTCATTACAGCCCTGTGAAGCCCCACAATCTATGCGCTTCTGTGTTCCACTCGGTCTTGCAGACTGGAGCAAGTGAGTTTTCAGTCATTCCTTTGGTGACAGGATTCCAACCTGACATCCACCCCCTCGAAACAAGGAAGTTTAAGCCATCTCTCAAGTAATTGAGAGTATTTCTGCAGACAACAAAAGCAAAACCATGTCCCAACATCCAAAAGCCATAAGCTATACTGTTTACTATTAATCTTGAAACAGAACTAAGCCATCAAAACTTGAGCAAAGACACAAGGTTATATTGATTTGCCTTTCAAATTACCTTGATTTTCATTATAATCTTCAAATACGAGAAAGCAGTCAATCAATATTTGTGATCTTTTCTTTTACTTCCTATTTTCCTCCTAGAAATGTACCATCTTGAGTACATCTCCTTCTTGAAATTGCTTTCATGCAGACAGTGAGAAGACAGAGCCAGCCATTCTGCACTGCTCTAGGAAACTCATTTACACCCGGGATTCTGGCTGAATAACTTGCTCAGTTTTCAGGACAAGGATAAGTAGCAAAAATTGTAAAAATCTTAAACGCATTCATCAACCAAGATCAGAGGAGGTAAAATCTTCAGGACTAAAGGAGGGAAGTACATTGGAGATGCAGACAGATGTCTAGAACACCTAAGCATTTCTAAATGACCTTGCCTTTGCCTTGCTCACTGCTCCAGGAAACAAGGATAAAATGTTCCTCTTATCAAACTCAAAGGCACCTGAGCCAGCTGGTGAAGACATCTTTGCAGTCCATGCAGGCAGTGGAGTCAATACAGCAAATCACTTTCAAATACAAATGTCTACTTTAGGATCAGAATTACTGATCTCTTAAACTCCACTGACTGCATTGACTTAGCAACAATGAGTGCCATCTCAACAGACTTTTGATTCCTTCACTTTTTTTTTTTGTCTAAAGATTTATTCTGCTATGAACTCATTTTTTAAGAAAGTCATTGTCCTTTATACAGTTAGCCAAACATCACGAGGTACGAAACACAAACATGCGCGTTAATCCAGCGCTGCCCAGGCATAACAGTGACGTCACAAGCAGCTGTGCCCCAACACCCGATCACAGCACGAGGCAAACCCAGCATTTCACACCAAGTGAGAGTGTGCCTGATAAATGAAGCTACAGCAGAGACCAAGAGATGTGCAGAAACTCACCGTGCCATACATTTCATAGAACTCCACACATTAATTAAGTTTTAAAGACGACGAGTATTTTACACCAAGAACCACTCTTGCCTTGCACACACATCCTGTCAGCTCTTCTCATCTGCTGCTACATAATCCACAGTTCCACTTCCTTATGCAGCAGTTAGATTGCTTTCGTGCGTGGCATTATGGAAGGCACTTTCCTATCTCTAAAGCTCTCTTCCACATCCTCTGCTGATGTACAAGGCCCACACAAAACAAAAACTACCAAATGTAAACAATATCTTACTCCATATAATTAGTCTCAAACTGATGGAACTTTGCTAATTAGAGATCAGGTACCTCATGGTTGATGACAGTCCAGCCACAGGAGGAATCGCTGTCACTGTAACTTTCAGACATTTTCAAAGCACACTGCAAGTAAAAGTAGATTATTTTAATATGCAAGATAAATAATTTCACTGCTCTCTTGTCAAACAAATAAATAAATAGAAGGAAAAAAAAAATCCACCTCATGTCATCACAGTATACTACACATTAAGTCTTATATTGTTATTCTTGAACTGAGGAGAAGGAAAAAGAAGAAAAAATACGATTCAGACAAAAAAATAATATATTATTTTATACATACTCCCTATTATTTTTCTATGCTTGAAATATGGCTTTTCCTAACACATACTCATCTCAGCCAGTCAAAAGTCTTCTAGGCTAGCAAACAGCCACACGGAGACAGCACCAGCCAATACATCAACAGTTACACTTAAAATGTGTTTGTTTGAAGCATCCTTGCTTAAAGGCACACTTCAGAAGTTGAAGTCATCTCTGTTTTTTACAGGTAAGGAACTAGAACTTACTGAAGAAAAACAGCTTTTGGAAGAAGATACTGATCAGTATTTAACAGGTTGCCCAAGGAGGCTGTGGATGCCCCATCCCTGAAGGCATTCAAGGCCAGGCTGGATGTGGCTCTGGGCAGCCTGGTCTGGTGGTTGGCAACCCTGCACATAGCAGGGGGTTGGAACTAGATGATCATTGTGGTCCTTTTCAACCCAGACCATTCTATTGAAAAATCTTTTGAAAATAACTCTCTTCTGAGCGATGTCTTCCTTTCAGCTCCTTACAAGAACACATACTGATTCCAAAGAAGCTGAGAGCAGCCAGAGAGCACAGAAGCAGGACGGAAAAAGAGCTGAAGTACAGATTTCATGGTTATGGCACTGCCAGATGACTGGGGTAGCTATTTTCAGGACAGCTGTTGGCAGCAGCTTCCTCCATGCCTGTATTTTTCTCCTGTATGAGGAATATTGAGTATTGACTATTGTTAAATGTTTAGACTACTTCCATTTCTTAACAGAAAGATTTCAAAAAAAGTTCAGTGCATCTCTTGTCCCTTAAAATAATAATAATAAAAAAAGGTCAAGTGTTCAATAATAACAACCATAGCAGTATCACTGTGGAGAAAAACAAAAGCTCCAAAGGCAGTACAGGAAGCCTACCATATCTGTGCTACAACGAAATAGCTGAGGAAATTCTTGTTCAATAAAGCTTCTATAAAATCTTATTTATATTGCTGATGGAGAACTCCGAGAACTTGATGCACCTGCTTTATTTCTCACAGCTCAATACTTTGGGTGAGAACACAGGAAAACAATCGTTTCTTGAACTCCTCTCTACTTTCCCACCATTGCTATCTTTGCTCTCAGCACATTACTGCAGAAAAATAAACAAATAGAACTGGCACACCTAAACATGCACAGCAAAGTACAGAACTTTCAATTCCATCAAGAACACAGTCCATGTTTGTCTAGTACATCCATGCTATGGTATGGCGCTGCGCACTTTTTCTAAAATAAAGCTTTTTTCCTCATCAACTTGGATGAATCTATCTGGGATTCCTCCAGAACCAGGGCAATGATGACAATCATGACAAGGCCATTAGCAGGAAGTATCAATCACCATAGCTACCAAACCTACAGATAAACCCAATTTCCATTACAAAGCCCCAATCTAAATACAGTTGTCATTGCCCTTTTTCTTTTTAATCTTTTCCCTCCTTCAGTAGAGCTTTTCCTGGAATATCAGTGAGGGGACACCAGACTTTACTTACTTATCCATTAAAACCAAACCAAACAGCGTTGTTCCATCAAAGTATTGAATGGCACAGACTGCACTGCAGAGCTCCCACCACATGACAACATGCCTGCTGTCACTAACCTGCCCTGAATGTGAGCATCTCAGGTTATGTTAGGAATTCCCTTTCATATAAAAACATCCCCATTTCATCATTCTACAGTTCAGCAAACACAGTGATCATAAGAACATCAACTTCACTGTCACTGAAAACAAAGCCTTTTGCTTATCCACTGTATTTCAGGGCAAATATGGGGCAGATCGTACTTGTGAGTCTGATCTCTCCTGCAGATAATAAATGAATAAATGAAGATTGTGGTTTTGTCACACAGCAAATCCAGTCACACTGCACCTTAGTGCTAAAGGAAAAGCAATGAAATCACATAATATAAACCCTTTCATATACAAAAAAAAAAAAAAAAGTATTTCTGTTGATACAAAGGCATTTATAAATTTTGAAAGGGCAGTTTCTCACAGCATACTTGGTGCTGGACACGGCCATGCCTGTCCTCCTCTGGCCAACTGAGCATTTCAGCATGGCCCTGGCTACAGCAACACAGATGCTATGACATGCTGTCCCTCCTCCCAAATCAGGTAGACAGGTAATGGAGCACAGCATGAAACCAGTTCCAACAGACACACAACCTCAGGCTCTACGGAGCTGTTTAACATATGTCTTCCCTCCAAAACCCACAGCTTCAGGTTCCCTTGCTTTAGCGGCAGGGGGGTATCTGTGTAATCCAAAGATATTCAAAACCAAGGGACAGAAAACCACACAATCATTATTTTTGTACTGCTTGCTGGCCTTGATGAACAGCCTTGAGTTAAAGGTTACTTATCTTGTGCTCAGCCTGAATGCCCCACCAATACTGGATAACTGCTTACAGGTTTGAGCAGTCAGCAAAAAAAAAGTTTGCCTAGTATGGAAAATAATCAAATAAAGAAAAAAAAAAGGAGAATTACAAAATAAAGTGAGATTGATAATGTTATATTGATCAAGATGCAGGATGGTTCTGATATTAGTTGATTAAGTTCTGATAGACTGAAAGGCATCTCATGGACATCTATATTCTTATATGCACAGAAGTAAAGCTTTTTTAGAATTATTTTGTTCTAAAATAAAACAGCTTGCACAGCTTTAATAAAAAAAATACCCAGGTACGCTGCTCCTGAACCACAAGCAACAGCTAAGCTGCTTATTTCTGTGAAAGATGAATAAGACACGCACAGTCCTAACAGTTCAAGTTCTTTTATACCCCAGCCCGCAGTGGGCAGGTAACTCCAGGCCTCAAACGCCCCACACCACTGCCGACACCTGCTTTTATACGGCCGTCTGGAAGCCAGAGGTGCGCCGCCCTGCCGAAGCGCAGGACGGAGGCAGGACGCGAACAGGCCGGCAGACACCTGTCCCGCGGCACGGCACGGCACGGAGCGCCTCGCCACGCGTACCCACGGGAGCCGGACGGGAGCCCGCAGCGGAACAGCGCGCGGCCGGCACCCAGCACGGCCAGCCGGAGGAACGACGCGGAGCCACGGCTCGTCACGGCCCGCCGTGCCCCGGCTCCAGCGGACGTTGCCGGCTCTCACCCCGCGCCGCGCGCCCCCGGCTCGTCCCGCCCGGACCCCGTCCCGCCGAGGCAGCGCAGGTGCCGCCCGCCCGTCCCGCGGCGGGGGATGATGAAAGAGCAGGAAGTTGGCACGCGGCGCTGCCCCAGGCGGCGGGGCCCGGCTCGCGACTGACGGCTTCCCCCCACACTGCACCCGGAGCGTCCCCTCAGCCTCCTCAGCCTCCCCGGCCCCCCGCCCGAGCGACCCCCGAGCGGCCCCGGCGACCCCCCACCCGCGGGCTTCGCCCCTCCGAGCGGCCCCTCCGCGCCGGGACCGGCTCACCGCGACCAGCCGCAGCGCCGCAGAGCGGACCGCGCACCTGAACGGGCCGGGGCCGGCAGCCCCCGAGGCCGCCCCGCCGCCTACCTGAGCGCGGGGCCCGCCGCAGACGACGGAACGCCGGCGGGACCGGCGGTGACGCCGCCGCAAAACAACACCGAGTGCCCGGGCCGGCGCCTGCGCACGGCGGCGGCGCCCCGGGGCGCCCTGGAGAGCGTAGTCCGCGCCCCGCCGCGGCCGGCCGGCCCGACCGCCCCGCCGACTACAGCGCCCGAAGCGCACCGCGCCGCGCGCCCGGCCCCGCCCCGCCGGCCCACGGCTGCTATGGCGACGCCGCGCCGCGCACCGCGGCCGCAGCGGAACCGCCGAGCTCGGCGCGGGGCCGCGGAGCAGCCCGGCCTTTGGAGGTTCATCCCCGGAGCCCCGGGCGAAGGGACAGCGCTCCTGGGCGACTGCACCGCGCCGCTCGCACTGAGAAAGGGGGTGAACGGGAGCCCTGCTTAGGGCAAGCCTCTGACAGATTGGAAGAGCCAAAAGCGAAACATAACAACCACATCGCCTTATTCTTACACGTATTTTCTTATCGCCCTTACTGCTCCTGTCACACATTAAGGCATGTATGCTCAAAAGCTTATCGCTGATGCAGAAATTAATGCCACGTCAAGATTTGCTACTACATCTCAATACGAGTTCATTTCTCCCTGCCCCCAGCTGACTACAGATCAGAAGCAAGCAGTGTGCAGCTCCCTGCTGCACCCAGGTATTTCACTACATGCCTTGCACAACACTCTGACCACAAACATGAACAAATGTGAGATGTTCTGCCCCAGTATGTGAAAGGCTGAGAGAAATTTGCTTCTTTAGCAGGGCAAGATGACTTCTGCTGAGAAAATGCCTCAATCACCAAGAAAAAAAACCATCTCCTTATCCTCCTCCCCACACAAACCCCTGGAATCCTATATGCTCCTGCATGCTGGAGCCCAGCATACTCCTGACCAGCAGTTCTTTGGCAAAGCCTCAGGTTTTGCTGTTTGAAACAGCCTCATACGAATACAACACTGCAGTACCTACTGCATAGATGCTGCCCCATACGTATCATCCCCTGGATCAAACATTTCCAGAACACTTACTCACTTGTGGATCATCTCAAGACAATTATTTAAATACTGCCTTTGACAGAAGTAGGGTTTATGACTACCCCAACTTGCAGCATACTTTGTAACAAACGAGTCCGTTCTCTCACAGACCAGTCACTTTGCTTTAAGAACTCTGACTGCGTTGTTTCAGTTGTTCTGGGAATAACAGCCAAATATTTCAGTTGTTTTGTTTGCTGCTGTGAGTAAAACATACCCAAAAAGATGTAGCACATTAATGACGCGCTTCTCCGAGTCAAAACTAAACTGCAAAAATAAAACTTTTGAAACCTATCAAAACTAACAGTAACTCAAATCTGTAGGAAGAGTCAAATGCAGGAATCGTTTCCTGGAATGGTTATGTTTAAATTATTTTCTGATTTTAAAACTCTGCACTGCTACATCCCAGGACACTAAGTATCAGCCTACCAAAACTGACTTTGATGTGGTATACACAGCACCAGCTCAGGTGTTGAGATCAGTTTTACTCCATTTGTTCCCCATGTAGCCAAACCAGACAGGCTGGTGTTATCTGTACCACCAAGTACATTCGATTCTGCAGGCTCTCGTAAGGGAACTGTGTCTATTTCACAGCAGTAGAAAAAGGCGCCTGCCTACATCAGAAACAGCCTTAAGTAGCTATCACAGATCAGTACAATACAAAGTATTGTATAACTTATCAATAATATAACTTATCAATCTTGTATATTGATGTATATATTGTGTAATGTACACAGGTTATTCTAACAGACTCCAAACCAGAGAATTAGAGACCCAAAAAACAGAACCTGCTTCTTTCATCTTCCTCCTCTCAACAGTGACTCCTTATCTTAACCCTCGCTTCTCCTCAGTACTCACCCGAAATAAAGTTACCATATTTTGGCAAGTGTAGTATTACACTTAACTGAGGCACTGCCCTCCTTTCAACTGCCATGAACATAGCATTCACACCTCCCTGCCCTGCAATTCAGTAAGTATCTGCAGATAAGATGGCAGCTACCCCCGGCATTTCTGACTCAGCTCAGCACAACTCCCAAGGCTCTAGGTCAAACATCTGGAAGCAACACCTGCCACCCCCTCCTTGTACAGAATATCTTATCTACATATACATTTGTACATTCTTTCTCAATTCCCTTGTTCGGTCAGCCCAAACAAATGATACAAAATAGTCTGCAAATATTTACAAAACATGGCTGCTAAAAAAGAATATTCTATGCTACATAAAATTTACCTCATGATTTCAGGTGGAGGTTATCTAAACTGGGTGCCTGAATTACAATGTATGAATTCACTGTCTTAGTTTCAGATACACCAAGCTCTACAAGCGCAAAGAAAAGAGGAAAACACATAAAAAAGAGAAGAGCCTTCAGACTGCAGCAGGAATTGCAAGTGCTCAACAGGCACAAAAATTCAGACTACCATCCATGTTAGATTTATTAAAAATAAAGTAATATTTCCTAGTGCAAATCCATATAAAGTGTATGAAATTACTAAAACTTATATTTCACATAGACTTCACAGCAGATAGTTTCACTAGTATCCAAGCACAGATAACTGTTTTGTCTTTGGTGAAGAACAGGAAGAGAAGTTTTGTGCTGACTACAGGGAACTACTGAAGATGTTTGAAAACTCACTGTCTACATTCAGTAGATACTTCCAGACAAATAATTTATTTGGCTGTAGGTAACTTCAAATCAAGTACAAAAGCTATGTTTTATTCTTTAGCCCAACACACAGCACAGAAAAAAAACTTGACAACCTTGTATCAAAATGATATGCAGTATATCTAATCGTATTTGTTATAGAACCATGCTTGCCAAAAAATACCTACTCATATCCAGTATTTTATAAATTCAATAGGTATTCCAAGTGAAACAAAAAAAATCTAGTTAGCAACATACTGAAGAGAACATGAACTAAGGCTCCTTCTGAGGCCCCCAAAAGGCACAAAAAGCTCCTTTTTTATTTTTAAGAATTTTGCACTGTTCCCTGAATTGTGTGTCGAATCTTCTCTGCATCTTTTTCTATGGTTTTATTTTTAGGATCAATCTTGAGAGCTGCTTCATAATCCTGGAGACCTATCAATACATTAATAAGAGCGTCAATCATTAATGCAAATGTCTTTTCCTCTTTAGCAACTAACTGGAAATAAATGCTTCCTGGCTGACTGCATAAGGTACTGCTCTTGAAATTTGCTATTGAGCAAAACAGATCAGAACAACAACAGGATTAACTGCTGTCAGTATACTAAATGTATACCTGGTTCCTATTATTTTTAAAAATATTTTAATGGAAACATCACTGCTACACAAACATTTCAGGTCCTGAAACACCAAAAGAGACCCGCTTCATCATATGTATGTGTCTCTGCTCACACACAGAGGTCAACTAACTTTGGTCTAACTTAGGCTTTCTTCAGCCTAAAGACTTTTCACAGGATAGGGCTTCCACCTGCAGACTATCTTACAGTTGTTCTAAGTTTGCCATTCAGTTAACAAATAAACAAATGAGCACAACAGCCAAATCAAATGGTTTCTACATCAGACAAAATTATAACAGAGGCACACTGGGTAAAGGAATTACAGATGTGGGGAGCGTTCAAGAGTGTTCTGCAGCAGATAGAAAAATTGACTAATGGAATGAAAACACATGAAAACAAGAAAAAAAACCACATGCTGTGAATAAGATAGCTGGAAGATATAAGAAAAGGAAGGAAGGAGGGAAGGGAAGGGTCCTTATTAGGCTTTCCTGTACAAGTGAAATTGCAAGGAAGTGACAAAGGGATTCATAGATAAGATAACAGCTGGGAAAAGCTTTGCATAAACATTTTGAACATTCTTCACTTGCTATTATCATCTTTTCCTTTTAACTTTGCCTTACAAAGCCAAGGGACACATAACTCATATCTGTATAAAGATGACACATACTTGATAAACATCTTTTTGGTCAATATGGATTTCATATACAGGTTTAAAAAGACATGTTACTACAAAGGTCACAAACAAGTAATTTAGAAATATTTCAGGTTATTTTAATTAAGGTGTTCTATAGTTGCTAATGCTATAATCTAAAAATCAGTATAGTGCTGTCTCATGAACAGCTGAAGTACTGCAACCTAGTTTCACATCAGTTTGCCTGCCACTTTTGAATGGTTCCTAAATTGAAAGTCTCACCTCTGACCTCTCATTTCACTCCACATAATACCCTCCATGGCCAGCAGCCTGCTACAGTCAAGATTTGGCTGCAATGCACAGAAAGACTGACTACCCAGCGGACGAAAGGGAGGATGTTACAACAACTCACTGAAGCCTTTTCCTCAATGAAACTAATGTGTACCCCCTGAATTAGAAGTATAATCAATTCTCTGACAACTTAAGATTTAAAAAAATCAAGTGGAATTGCAATTAGCCAGTGAATTGTCCTTCCTGAAAAGAAACAAAAAGAAACACAGGTGTGAGCAGTCTCACTGAGCTAAACCAATGACTCAGTTGTCAGAATGGGTCCATGTGCATGTGTTCACAAAGATCAAGGTCTTACCTTCAGCATACAGCTCCAGCTGACAAAAGGCTGTGCCACGTCTCACATATGCTTTTACTCGAGCGTTCTCATTATCAGGAACAGGTGGTGTTAGCAATTCTAGTGCCTTCACAAATGAAAACACCAGAAATAGTTACAAGTAGATCTTCCACAATTTCGTTGATTTTTTTGTTTGTTTGGGGTGGGTTTTGTTTGATTAACTTACACATCTTCCTTTCACTTAATAAATTACAATTGAAATGTAACTATACAGCCTACATAACTCACTAGTATTTCTATCACTCATCCCACAGTTTGATAAACATATTATCACTGCCATGGTTAATACATAGAGATGATGCAGCCCTTACTGAAAAATGTCTGGTATTTTTAAGGTGTCTTCCCTACTACTTCTGCCACCTCTTTTTTCTTCCCATCATGTGAAGAACATTACAATATAATACAACAGGTATTTGTGCACATTCAGTACTTTTTCTGCTCCAAGTTGGTGGTTTGTTTTATTTTAATCCCTGGAGTGAAAGTGTTCCTATGATATTTTACCATTAAAGAAGCATGTACCAAGTCAACTGGTTTCATTATATCAATTCCATATTTAAAAATTGTGAACTGCACTATAACTTTTTTTACAGATCTTCTTGAAACAGAAGTATTGCAATAACAAATCACAAGTGTGTATAAGACAACAGTCTGAGAATCTATATGTTCATACCTTAGAGGAATCTTCAATGGCTTTGTGTAAATTTCTCAGCTTAAGATGGCAAGCAGCACGATTCAAATACAGCAGTGGAAGCTTATTGTTTAGTCGGACTGCAAGGTTATATGCATTTACAGCTGCAAGATAGTCTCCTGTTGCAAACATTTTGCTAAGTATAAAGCAAGAAGTGAAACGTGATTTCAACAAGATAATGCATCATGAAACAAATATCTACTTCTTAATAAGAATTAAGCAAAAATTATGGATTTAGCAGGTTCCATTTGTCGTTCACAACTTTTTCTGAGAACTTAATGTTCAGAATGTCAAACAATGCACAGAACAGAGCACACTGATCATGTTTTGCAAAGTCACATGTACAGATCAGCAAAAAGTGGACACATTTATGCAGCCACATGACTAATTTTAAGAGATACATCAGATCATGATTATCTAATCAAAGCATCCTGTATAACACAGCTACATAAATGCAACAATAGTTTTATAAATTCCTAGTGCTTGCTTCAGACAGGTATTTAACATCTGAATAAGTGCAACTGACAGGAAATCACCTAGGCATAATATTTCACTAATTGAATGGTCCTCAGTATGAAAATGTGCTGTATTTGTTTATGATTTTATTTTTAAATGATGAATTTCCTTCAGCAATTTCATCTCACGACTTTCTGTGAGATTAAAAGCCCTTAAGCTATCAATAAACTCTTCACTGTGTATACATTCCTCATCTGTGTTTAGAATAAACCAAAAATATCACAATTATACATAAGACAAACACAGTGTAACTAATATTTCATTTTAAATAAATCTTCATATGGAATCTGACTTACTTTCCCTTGTCCTTTAACCAGTCTGGATTTTTCTCCTCTTCTTTTAAATCTTCCAGCTCAGACAAATCAGCATTTATTATCCTTCGAGCTTCTGCCTGTTTTTGTAGCCACTTTAAATATACAATTTGCAAGTATTATTTCTGAAGGAAAAATTAAATACTGTTCTTATCTGCTCATTCAGTCTACCAAAAGAATTCTATTTGCCTCATATTTTGGGCAGAGATAAATATTCATTAATGTAAGACAGGAACAATTTCCTATTTTCCCCAAATATTTTATTGCTGTGTGAGAAGTAAGGTCACTGCATTATTAATACCTATTCAGTAAAGCTCAGGAGAGACATATTGTGAGAGGTAAGCTTCAGAGAGTTCCTTTTTAAGACAGAACTTAATGAGTCTTAAGTGTAAGAGCAAAGAAATTTCAAACCTTGTACTTCATGGAATTCAGTGTTGCAAATTTTTAATTAAAAAAGTCATTTATCTACACAATGCATGGTGAAAAGTATTTAAATCTTTAGATAAGACTGTATTCCTTGGAAGGTAAGAACAGACCACAGGTAACATTTTTGCCAACTTCCTGAACAAAGGGTAAATAGTTTGCCATCCTGGAAGATAAGAGAAGCACCAGACAAACACAACAATCCCTACCTCTTCCTCTTCTGCTACACGAGACTCTCGAAGAGCTGTAGGAAAAACTCGTGATGTGAAGTTGATTTTAATAGTACCGGCAGGTCGAGGAGCTGGCAACTGCTCTTCTCTTAAATTCTCTGAAAAGATACTATAGGAGCCACGACCTACAAAAAGAATTAGAGTACTAGAATTGAAAAGAGAAGGAAAAGGGATTATTTTTCTACCAAATTCCAAAATAAACCTAATCTAGAAATGCTGGTTATTAGAAATAAACCTTCAGGAAAGTTGGGACTTATTCTATTGAAGGAAAGCTTCAAACAGCATTTGTTCTTGCTGCTAAGCATGCAATGTATTACTGACACTACACTGTCAGAAATGGGTTCTTTTTAAAGCACTCTTTCACTTACGTGACTTTCTAGCAGGGCAAGTGTAAGACCTAAAACTAATCTTACTGAACAATTTAAACAAAACCAAAAGGAACAAATTTTTCTTGGCTTAGTTCCTCATTAGCTCTCTGCAGGGCCAAGGCATGGGAGAGTGAAATGAGACTGCTTATCTCTGCAAAAAAATGGCAGTTTAGACACTTCAGTAGTAACATGAACTCCACCCTCAGAGAGTTTGCTCTGCACTGTTAGAAAGACTTTCTGTTGTACTTTGCTAAAGCCTACAACAAAACTTGGCTTGTGTTTCCAAAGACTTAAATGAGAGCTAAGAACTCACACATTTTAGCTCAATGAATTGCAAGAAAATAAAGACACAAATGTAACTGCAAACCAAAAAAAAAAAAGAGTTCAGTACAGTAGAGACAAAGATAAAAAATGAACCAGAAACATCTGGTTCACACTCTGTAGAATGTTAAAATATATCTCAATAACACAACCTTTTGTATCTTTGAGTTTGGTCTTAGAAATTTCTTCATTAGGAATTCTGGTTTTGTTTATTTTTTCTCCTTTCTTCTCCTTTAGTTGCTCTCCTTCTTCATGGAGTTCCCCTTCATTTTGCACCCTCTTTTGTTTCTCAACATTGTTTTGCTGACATCTCCATAGCTCCAACTCCTTAGCAACTTTCTGTCTCTCCTGTTCTTTCAGACCTTCAATTCTTTTTCTTTCTGCTTCTTCTAGCTGTGTGAATGATAAAACTGTGAGACACATAACATTCAATAATAAGATGTCTGAATAAAAGGTATAATTGGTTTTGCCAGTATTATGTCCCAAGTAAATAATCATCATTAACAAAAGCCCCCAGGTAAAGTTATAAAAAAATGCTTTAAAATGACTGTAATTGTGATGAGCAGTAAACTGATTAGTTTTTAAAAGCCATATATTTCAACTATTTTACTACCACTATGGAGGTATGATCCAATTTTCCCTGCATATTAAAGAATGAAAAAGGTACTCCAGAAACAAATCTTTAATAGGCTTTCCTTTTGTCTTCAAAGTTCATTTCAGTTCAACACACAACATATGCTGTTCACGTATCACCCTTACGCTGAAGAAAATACTTTTTTTTAAATCTACTTGGACTGCTTTATTATACTTGATGTTAAAGCTCTTCCTGCCTTTGATTCAGTAATGATGATGATTACTAGAGAGCTGGGAAGTGCCTTCTGATGAGGCCCTAATTACCAGTGCTTCTGGAAGATGACACCTCACTGAATAAGATTTTTAAAAAATGAATATTTTTGTCAACAACAATGAGCAAATACTCACACTGTTTGCAGAGGCCAGTGTTAATAGATTAACATTTTGCCCCATAATTATAGTCTTCTTTTAAGTGATGAAAATCTGAACTCTCACACACACACAGAAAAACTTTCTTCAGAGTAACCAATGAAAAGAACTTCTAAGTATTTTTACAGCAATTTCATAACTGGTAAGACCTATGTTTTAAGATACGAGATTCTCCACCACTGTAATAAAAATGAGTCCTTCTTACACATTTAACCAAGCAGCTCCCAGATTAATTGGCAATTACATCCACATGTTTCGTAGAGTTCCTTCTACATTTACCTTCATTGTAGCCTCCAAAGCATACTTCTTGTGCTCCTGTTTTGTAACTTTTTTTGCTTCTGTCTCCTCTTTCGCCTTTTCGTGTGCTCTTAGAACAGCATTCTCTCTTAGATGTTGCAGTTCCTCCTTGTTAACTTAAATAAACGAAAACTGTTCACTAATTTAGGTCTGAAATTCTATTGTGATGTACCACTTTCATAAAAACAAGATTCCTCTTTTACATTTTGTCTAAGAAAATGCAATGTTTCCAGCTCCACAAAGCAGTTTTCATCAAGCCCATCCTTAAATGTGAAAATCTAAGACTCACAAACACACAGTGCTAGTTTCATAAGAAACACTGTTTTGTGCTCAGCAGAACCACTACATTCCTTATCTGTTCTGCTGTACTTTCTATTTTAACAATAAACAAGGTTCAATTTAGGAGATGTGTAGCTGCAGAAGTTACACTTTTTAAGTTTGGATTTGTAAAATTACAGCAGAGAAATCTTTCCTGCCCCCAAACTGGCTTTTCTAATAATCTCTCTCTCTTTTCAGAACCAGCATTTTGGCCCCAGCAGTTGATCAGTATGGAACCAGCAACACCACGAATATCATCTACAATTTCCTATGAATGAGTGGAAAGTGACTCAGAAAAAAAGGAATAAAATGTTCCCAGCTGACACCCACATTGTTCAGTGACAGATGAGAATTCTTGCACTTTCTGAAGCCATGAAGGTAAAGGTAATATTTACCTATATCAAATAATACAGTTAGAAAAGCAGCAAAGCCATTGAAAAGAGTTTTCACACAGCTTGGGTCCTTTACATGCAATCTGTTTTTCCCTACAGAGAACTTACCATTTGCTACAGTCAGGGACTCCCACATGGCCACTTCTTTTTTATACAAAGTGAAGAAAACGATTCCATTTCCAATCTTTGCTGTGCTGTTTGTCTCATCAATAGGAGCATATAAAACGGCTTCAAATAAAAAGGGAGGGACGCTTACCTATAAAAATACAATTAACAAACACGTACTAATAACTGAATTCTTATTTCATTCTCAGATGTTCCAAACAACACAAGCACACAGCACACCTCAGCAACAAGTGCTGCTCAGCAAGCCGATCACTCAGCACACCATGCAGTTTTTAGAACCACTGGACCAGATCAGAGACCCAAACCGTGTGCTCTTCTGCACCCAACTAGAAATGGCAGACCTCGAGTTTATCATTACAAGTCACGGTTCATGCAGAAGCTTACAGAAAAGGCAGCCAGCACCCACCGAACCGGACAGGTGCTGGCATTATTCGTTGGAACAGGGCAGCCTAGAAAGATTGGCACGAACAGCCCGCTTCACTCAAAGGGCCAGCAGAGCCTAACGTTTGTAAAAGGCTGCGAAATCGGCAGCGCTGCCACGGTGCGCTGAGCGCGTGCTTTTTAACGGAGCGACGCCGGACCGCAGCCCCGTCGCCCACCTTCAGGTACCGCTCGGTGCAGAAGATGTTGGCGGCGGTGACCCGCAGGCCGCGCACGGGCAGCGAGAGGTACACGGCGGAGCCGCTCTGCCGCCAGCTGTGCTCCCGCAGCCACAGCGGCATGGCGCCGGGCGTTGCTAGGGAAGGCCGAGCGCTTCCGGGGCCCCGCACCGCCCGTGGCAGGCGCTGGCAGCCGCCGGCAGCCGCAACTGATGGCACCGGCCGGAGCGGCGCGCCGCAGGCTCGGAGTTGTGGGCCGAGCCCCGAGGCCACCCGGGTACGGGGCGTACGTGTATTGAAACTGTGGGCTCGGCAGAACTCGGTGTTGTGGGTCCGATCCCGGCCCGTTACTCACCGAGACGCTAAGCTGACGCCGGTCTGGCTTCCGTCACTCACACCTGAACAGGGCAGGATAGAATGCAGCTCATGTTATCCAACTGCACTTCCATGGCTGTTGGTACTTGGAGAACTTCTAGTAAAAACTATTACAAGGTGAGGACTGATTTAAGCACTGAAGCTCCCGATGACCTCTAACGAGGGTCAGGCCATGCCTGCAGCTCAGTGTAGCGCCCCGCACAGTGCTGACCCAGGCAGGTAACACAGGCTGCTGCCCAGCCTTCCTCAAACAGCAATGCCCCTGTGTCCAAGTAGTCTAAAGCATGCAGAAAGCAGCTAGTTCTGGGGAACGTCGACTGAAGGCAAACCTAACTCACTTGGAGCAATCTTCCATCAGAAGAGCGGTGGCCAGCAGGAACAGGGAGGTGATTGTCCCTCTCTGCTCCGCTCTTGTGTGGCCCCATCTGCAGTACTGCGTTCAGGTCTGGAGCCTCCAGTACAAGAAAGACAGGGAGCTGTTGGAGAGGGTCCAGAGGAGAGCCACAAAGATGATCAGGGGACTGGAGCACCTCCCCTGTGAGGACAGGCTGAGGGAGCCAAGCTTGTTCAGCCTGGAGAAAAGAAGGCTGCGGGGTGACCTCATTGCAGCCTTTCAGTACCTAAAGGGAGCCTACAGAGAGGAGGGGAAATCAACTCTTTGAAAGGGTTGATAACTGCAGAACAAGGGGAAATGGTTTTAAGCTGAGGAAGGGAAGATTTAGGTTGGATGTCGGGGGGGAAGTTCTTTACTATGAGTGGTGAGGTGCTGGAACAGGCTGCCCAGAAAGGTTGTGGATGCCCCATGCCTGGAGGTGTTCAAGGCCAGACTGGATGGGGCCCTGGGCTGCCTGGTCTAGTATTAAATGGGTGGCAGGGGGGTTGGAGATTCATGGTCCTTGAGGTCCCTTCCAACCCTGGCCATTCTGTGATTCTGTGGAGCAGTTCGGTGCATTTAAGTTCCTGAAATACATAGTTACTTGGAACTACTTGGAAAAATCCAAAAGAACCACAAAGTCGTGTGTGTGTATGTGTCCACACTCTTTTTCCCATGGAGGACTAAGAACAATCAAGTTAACATTGCACACGAGTTAAGGTTCCTGAGCGCGGCTGTATTCTGAAGGAGTGATCAGATGCCAGTGGATAATACTGTGAGCTAACTGCTGCTCTCAGTACAGCACAGAAATAGATATTGCAGAGGTTTAAAAAACTTTTTCAGAGAAAGAAATCCATCATAATTTATATAATCTCTGGGTTATTCTTCACCTTCATTCATCAGATCAGTATAATCAGAGTGAATGCTTGCACGAACAGGAATCTGAGATATGAATTAAGATCCTCATTCCAAGAGCATTCAAAAGTACAAGTGAAACAAGATTTGACTCCGAGTCAAAATGCTTTAAGTATTCTTGGCACAGGTAACATATTTTTTTTTCCTAAACCTTGCATGATGCATATTTTCATGCTTACTGTAGGATCTGCATCACAGAGTAGGAAGCCTTGTTGCCAGCTGTAGCAGGAAAAGATGAGTTTATATTTCTGAACCAAGGCTTAAATCAAGATGTCTCTGTCAACTCACAGCTGTAAGTCTAAGAAACTGTAACAGAATATAAAATAAATAATGTAAATAAAAGCTAAGGAAGGATTCCATGTGAGAACCTTTTCCCCAGAAAGAACATTTTCCTACACAGACCCTTAGCTTACTTGGAAAGGCCAAAACTGCACACAGCAGTTCCCATCCTATTTGCCTGCTTTCCAGATGAAGAGTTGAGGGTAGGAGAGGACGGTAGTTTGATTTTAAAGCAGCCAACAAACAGACAAGGTGTTCAAAGAGCAGCAGTGGATGGAATTATTAAAATGTAATAGTGATTTAGTATCCCCTCCCATTCCAGAATATATCAGTAGTTATCTGGAAGGCATTCCTCAATTCTGGAGAGTCCAAAGGTAACAAAAAAGTCTTACATTTGCTGCCCTTCTGATTTTCTCATCCAGGTATCATTTTTACTTCAGTCACAGAGAATATACTGAAATGAAGTAGCTTGCTACTTATGCCTGCCAGAAATAACGTATTATTTATACACAATTTACAACACAGGCCACAGTTGCAGTTACCAGTATTTGATGTTCTCAAGTTACACAAAATAGTTCCAGTACCTTACATTTATATCTATTTACTTAAATGCTGGATCTCCAATGCCAAGCTCTGTACTTCAATTGCAGAAGATGTAATAAAAGTCACTAACACATTCTTAGGTAGCAGACTTAGCTGCTCCAACACACAAAAAGGACTCAGAAAGATCTCTCATGAGCCTTACCAGTGTTGTCTTGTTATGTACATCTGAAAAAACACCACCTACATCACAGAACTCCACACTGCTAGCTTGCTTGGTCATATGAATGAGCTCTTGCTGGGGCACTTTTGCAAAACAAACTAGAAGACAGGTCAATTCAGAATCTTTCTTCTATTGGTAATAACTTATCAGACAAAAAAGCAAGAAACATTCCCTGAAAAACTTCTTAAATTCCTATTTCCTGTGTTCTAAAGGACAGGGATTTGTAGTTCAGTCAAATTACTAATACTACTCTTGACCCTCTAGTTGCCAATACATGCATATCTTGCAGGGGTCTACTTCCCACCTAATGACTTCAGAAGGTTTAAACTTTGCTTTTAATAGTTTACACTTTCTTATCTTTAATTTAATAAATAATTTCTCCACCACACACACCTCTTTTAAGTTCTCTCCCATTTCTCTCATCCCTTCACATTTTTAAAGAGCAGGAACATCTTATGAGATGCTTTTTATTCCATGAAGTGTTTTCAGTGTGTGGTTTGGGACCAAGCATACCACTGCTTTTAAAGATCACCGTAAGGTTTAATTTCCTACATGTTAGCAATGGCACTTCAGGAAAAAAATATAGTAATAGCTCAGTAGGAACTTTATTAATTAGAATAAATAATTATTTGCATAATCTCTTTCCAAAATCAAAAAGCTCTGCAATTTCATTCAGCCAAATGGTGCCTTAGCATTTCTTCCCATCCTTTAATAAGTAAAAGGGACTTATGGTACAAGACCTCTTCTAATCTGCTTTGAATTTAGTTCAGATTAATGCCTCCACAGAACAGCAGATCTCTCCAACAGAGACAGGAGCTGCCTCTTCCAAATTTATACAGTTTTTTGCAGCGTTATGCCCAATTCAAATGCATTCTCACAGGCAAAACATTCTAAGAGTTCATTTATGCATTACTTCATAAAATCAACAGACAATTTCCCTGAAAAAAAAAGAACAAAAAAACCCACCACCTTTATTTTAAAAGAAACCAGACAACAGAAAGCAACAAAGTTGCATACAGTGATGGACAAAATCTATCACATACATTTTCCAAGAACATTTGGTTCAGATTCTAATCTTCTGAAGGGTCAATTATTACATCTTTATTAACAGAAAAAAAAAGTCAACAATCAGTTCATGTTTCGCACGGCTCAGGTGGCTGCAGATTAGTAACTTGCCTTTTTCAACTCATCTTTAACACTAAAAGAAGGGAGACACAAAAAATTCCAAGTCAGAAGGCCCTAAACAACAGTGTCTGCTCTAAGGGCCGTATATAAAAGCCTGAGGGAGAGAATGTCCTTCAAGTAAGAATTCCTCAGCAACTACGTATTATTTCGCATTTCAGGAAAAACAAACAAACAGACTGAAAGGCAAAAACAAAGAAACAAACCCTAAATATATTAAAAGCTCACCTTCCTTAAGTTAAATGGAAGTTCAGATTTAGACTATCCTTCACAGGTGACAGAAGTCTCTAGAAAGAGGCAACGCCTCTTATGACTCCAGCCCTGAACGGCCTCCAGAACAGCAATTCCTGAAATACAGTGCACAAAGCTCTGAGGAAAAAGGTGGGGCTGGATCAACATTATTCTGAGACTGACAGTTGTTTGAACACGAAAAGGAAGAACTCCTCGTGTACAGTAAACAACACAAACACAGGTGTTCCCGACGATCAAAAGCCATGTCTGAAACAGGTAACTGAGACACTGAGTACTTTAAGCTACAGGAAGTACCTCTAAGGGGCTGAACACCATTCAGCATTAATTACCTCAGAAGTGATGACACACAACACTAAAGCACTTGAGAGCCCTTTGTATCTATATAAAGCAACAAGGAATTGGAGGCAGTTCATCCAAAGAGTGAACGTGCATAACAAAAGATGTAATGTAGGACTGTTATATTGCCTTAAAGGTTCTGCTAAGTACACTTTATTTCCCAATTTTAAGGAAGGGTCTGTCCTAATACTCCAGAAAGCTCCAGACAAAATGTAGTAATTGCAGGATAACTTCAAAGTACATCCAGTTCTACATCTCCCTGCCTATATCTAACCATATCCAATAGATTAAAAAATATATTAAAATTGCATGTTTTATAAACCAAGTGTTGGAACAGAATTTTCACACCCATGAGCTCACTACCAAATGTTCATCCATTTGTCAGTGGGTAATATTATGGACTTCATACTAACAGTTATGGCAACAGGATGATAACGTACAGAATGCTGAAATTATGTTCTGAAATGCAGTCAGTTTTAATTATCACAAGTTGCTACCACCTATCATACCTCATTCAATGCAAGACACCAGGCCAGCTACCAACCCATAAACAATAATGTTTCACATACTTCACAGAGTAGCTTAAAACACATCATGATATGAAATAATTTGTATTACATAGTAATTTAATCCCCAGCCACAGGGTAAATGTTGGACAAAGTCTGGAAACTTTTTTCCAATTTGAATTACATACATTAACTTTGCCACACACCACAGCACTAATGCATGTATTACTTCAGACATGCTCTAATTTAAAATTGAAACAAAAAAAATTATTGCAAAAATACATGTCACCAATGTGGAACACATTCAAAATTGTATAAAAGTACTGAACTGATATTCCCCAAACAGGTATATTTAAGCAGTACATAAGGAAAGACTAGTTTTAATATGAAACAGTCATTTAAGTCACATACAACATGATAAGAAGCACGGCTTCCTCTTTTGAAAATGTTACATCAATAGTTTTACTGGCAGGCAATGTTTATATCTAAAACAAAAGGAAGATATTTAATGCAGATGTGTTATTGTATTAAGTTGGAATCAAGACAAATGTTAAGGAGGTGCTACATTTGAACACCTTCGATTTTGTAAAACTCTCAAACCACAGAAAGCATTTCACCTATAAATATCAGGGGCTGAGAACTGCAAACACTTTGAAGCATTCCTGACTTCGTGCTTGCAGTTCCATTGATTTCACTGCATTCTTGAAGTTAAGCCTGAAAATTGTACTTTAAGAATTAGTTATAAAGACCCCCCAAAAAATTTAGAGGTCACAAAATAAATTCATTTCTAGCAGCCCCCAGAATTACATTTTTTATTTTAAACAGAGGAAACAAAACTTTATTGCTTTTCTTTTGTCTCTTTCATCTGAAGATATCAAATAATAACTGGGCCTCTGAACACACCAAGGAAATAATCATTAGTTCAGCCTTCTGAAAGAAGAGATTGAGGCACAGCCAACCTGCTTGTTACACGCTGTAGAAGCGATCAATAAAGCAGCCAGAAGCAGGACTTGTTACCTACTCTCCAGCCTATACGCAGCACTGTCACCGACCCTGACACCAATAAAGCATTTCAAAAAGCAAATTGTGCATTTTCTCATTTAAAACTGGTCTCTGGCCAAAACTAAGTATCAATCCAATTCACACCTATTTATTTCAGCCTAGGGAAAGAAAAAACATTTTCAGCAGTACGAGCTGCACTTCTGAGCATGACAAGGAGCTAGCCAGCAGCGTGCCCTTGCAGCCCAGAAAGCCAACAGTATCCTGGGCTGCGTCAAAAGAGGGGTGGCCAACTGGGGGAAGAAGGGGATAGTTCCCCACGACTTTGCCCTCATAAGGCTGCATCTGGATTACAGCACCCAGGCCTGGGGCCCCCAGTGCAGGAGGGATGCGGAGCTGCTGAAGTGGGTCCAGAGGCAGGCCATGAAGATGATCAGGCCTGAATGCCTCTCCCATGCAGAAAGGCTGAGAGAGTTGGGTTCGTTTAGCTTGAAGGAAAGCTCTGGATAGATCTCACTGGGGCCTTCCAGCATTTCACGGGAATTTACAAGCAGGAAGGGGTGCGACTTTTTACATGGTCTGATAGTGATAGGACAAGGGGGAATGGCTTTGAACTAAAAGAGAGAAGGTGTAGGTTAGATGTTAGGAAGAAATTCTTTCCTCAGAATGGTGAGGTTCTGGAATAGGCTGCCCAAAGAGGTTGGGAATGTTCCATCTCTAGGTACATTCAAGGCCAGGTTGGATGGGGCCCTGGGCAGCCTGATCTGGTAAGGACAACCCTGCCCATGGCAGGGCTGGAACTAAATGATCTTTAAAGACCTCTCCAACCTAAGCCATTCTGTGATGATTCTATGATTCTACTTAAAAAGGACTCAGGCATTTCCCACAAAAACATGAAGATCTACAAAATCTTTGCAATATTTTGGTATGCAACAACAATACAGTCTAAATCACTAATAACGAATGAATCACATGATAGTTCAATACAAACTGTTTCATGTAGAGTATTACAAAAAACTTCACCTATTCTAACCAGCCCTCCCTCCCACCCACCCTCCTATAACTAATTTCTAATTCTAACCAGCTGACATTTTTCTAGTACTTACTAACAAAACACAATTGCTGTTTTTCCTGTGCATACTTGAACTACTACTAGTCAATACATGCAGAGAAAAACAAAATATAATCCTATCTCTAGGCAAAAAGTCCAGGGATGCCAAGAGCATACCAGTAGGATAAACATATAGGCCAGATGAGTTCTTGAGATCCTAATCTGTCCTACCTCTGTGATCAGGATGACAGCAAGTTTGATTTTGTTGCTTGTTATTTAATGTTTTTAAACTGGCATTTGCTAATGCTTTGAATTTGCAGGTTAATACGCACAGTAAATTCAGTGGGATACAAACCCAACATGGTACCCAGTTTAGAAAATAAGTGACAATTTTTAGACTAAGTTTCACAAATATGTGATTTAAGGCCTTTCAACGTTATATTCCAGAAGAAGTTCAAAAGAACACTATTTAAATTCTAATATCTTGGTAACTAACATAGAAAACACCTAACTTGAAATAGGATTGAGAGATTTCAAGAAATACACAGCTATTTTAAATAGCATCTGCTCCAAAACACTGAAACATTAACTGAAATGGGGTGTGGAAATGTTATTGTGGACTACCAGCTTAGATAACAATATAAGCACAGGAGCTGCTGTTTAACTTTCTGTCACTAAGCAAAATTTTTATTTCATTTACATTGCTCTAAGTCTGAACTACAAACTTCACAATGTAAATTCCTATAGAAATGGAACTGTTTCCCAGAGGAACAAATCAACAAGGTTTGTCTGTTCAGCCATTTGTGTTTTTGTGTTGGTCTGCAGTTCATTTTTTTAAATATCACACCCCTAAGAAAACAAGACTAAGCTCAGTCTCTGTCAGAAAAGCAAGTAGCACTGAAAACAGAAGCCCTGGATCTGCCTTATGCTTTCTTTACATCTCGATAAAGGAAGTCCTTAAGATAAGGACTATGTAATTTACACTTGAGATATTATCTCCTTTTTCCTGATGAGAGGTGCTATAAAAGGGAAGGGCAATACTATACTTCTCCAATGAAAGGGTATATAAAACTCTTCAGTATTAAAATAAAAGAAAGACAGTTATCTACATCTGCAGAGTATCTCTCAGGACAGTATAACATTAGAGCTCATTTAAAATCAAACACAATGGTGAACTAGCAGATAAGCCTTACTTTTCACTCATTAACAAAGCTTACCATAAAAATAGCCTTTAAATATATATGTCTGTATTCAATATAGGCCTCTGTATCACTCATCACCACAGATCTGAACACCTTCTATCACACTAAGAAACCTGACCAGTACCTGCAATGTTTGACATACCATTTAGTTTTTTTAGCAATCAGTAATCATGTTTCCAGAACTATGGTGAGCACTACAAGCCATCTATTACTACAGTACCATCTTTCATTAAGTTAAAACAACACTTTTCTCTACAGAAACACTGATTTTCAATTGCATATGCAACTAAGGCCAAAGCGATCAAGGCTAGATGCTCCCCCACAAAAAAAAAAAAAAAAAAAAAAAAAAAGGAAGAATGGGGGAGAGGTGTATGCTTGAGATAAGAATAAGGTCAAAGTGTCTATAATAAAGCATAATTCTTAGAGTCGTACACTACAGTTCTAGTGCCTTTCATACTCCTCTGTAAGATCTCAAGTTTGCTCAATTTCTGCTTGCTGGCTCCTGGTATGAGCTAAACTCTCAGATCTGAGAGCTTTCTTTGTCTTCACTCCACATTTCCTTCTCCCTCCAACTACAAGACTGGCTGAGGCAGTGGTGGGAATTCAGTGTTACTACTTTGCTGGTCAAATTATCTTGCAGTTCAGAGTCTGTGCTATACACATTCTGTTGCCTCACACCGTTCTTGCCAAGCAGACAGTGTAAGCTCAGGATGAATGAGCAGGCTCCAGCTGACTGCTCTAAGAGATGGGCAGAACCTTCCCTGCTTAAATCCGTTCACAGTTGAGGGTGGAAGACAGAGCCACCAATGGAGGATGAGCAAGAGGTATGTGACTGAACAGGGACTGTATCCTAACATACACGCTTAGGATGAATGAAGAAAGGCTACACATGTAACCTTAGTTTTGGTATTCTCTAGATTTAAAGCACTAGACTTCATCAACTTGATCTGTCCTAGCTTCTTTCAATGCAATCATATTTTGTAACCATTTCCTATACTGCATGACCTAGTAAGAGTCCTCAGCAATTAAGTGCTCGCTGAGAAATCAAAGGATCACTGCCTTTTCAAGGAAATACCAAGGTATAAGATTTAGTGGGTTTCACTGTGTTACTAAGAGTGAAAGCACTGATTTTAGAATTGCGTTAATGCTTTAGTTCGAAAATGAGAAAAAGCACATACAAAATCCTCTTATTTATTCTAAAAAAATACAAACTATTAGTACTGCACACTTCCTCCACGTCATCTACATGATATTCAAGGAAAAGATGTCAAATGTCAAGAACGTCAGTAATGGACATTCAACAATAGAAGAAAAAAAAAAGCATTGAGTACTTGCAAGTACAGTACCATTGAAATTGAATAGTAAAAGCTAGTGTTAGTTAACACATCAATACTAGCAAATCAGGGACTATTCATAAAGGCCTATTTTTGCCTTTGATAAAACTGTCAATTCACATCCTATTTCTAATTGGTTGTCAGAAACAAAAAAAAAAGGAATTCCACCCTGTAAAATATTTGCACACACAAAGTTAAGAGTACAAAAGTTGAGATGGAACCTCATGAATGAAAACAGATAGTGGAAAATAACATGACAGCAATCAAACAAATCGATTGTCTTCAGAACAGAAAGTATTCCACAACCAAATCTTCACAGTAAGTAGTACCACCAGTTGACAGTGTTAGCCATCCGTATTCAGCGCAGGCGGCCCTGCAGTCTCTCTTGTACGCATTAGCTGGACATCTTTATCAGCCATACACGTATCACAACCCCACACTGCTGATGCTTCTGCTGTAAGAAGGCCATAAGCTGACTCAGTCATGCCAGTACAGATTCGATGAAACCATTTCTGACAAGAGGCTTCACACAGGATCGCATCCTGGTCATCATTAACTTCATGCGTACAAATTCCACACGGATAGACGGGTTCAGAGGACGAGTGACCGTGCCGACTGGGATGAAGGGGTGTTTTGCTGCTCTTTTCAGAGTTGCATCCTTCAGTGGTACCTCGAGGCTGGCGGGACTTACTCTGAGTCCCATTTGAATGGCCAGCATTAGTGTTATCAGCACTATTAGAATGGCTACCATCCTGATTTACCACGTTGTTTCGAGTAACATTTTTTAGGTCACTGTTACCTTGACTCACAATGTCCTCTGTCCTGTGATGATGCTGAAGAGCAGTAGTGTTCTGGCCGGATGCTTTGCTTGCACCTAGACTAAAGTCTTGCTTTTGTGCTGATGATTTTGTCTGGTTGTAAGTGCTTGGTGGGGGAACAAAAGAGTGGCTTGACTCTAGCTGAGAATTTGGAAAATTTGAATTGTTTCCAGGACCAAAGTTAGGTGGCACATCAGGATGAGGTATCTGTCCAGAATGGCCAAAGTTCTCACCAGGATTTGGTCTGAAATGCTGACCGGGCATACTGACACTCTGATTTATCTGACTGCCACTATAAGGTGGCTGATTTGCAAAACCTGGGCTATCATGTGGACCAAAGCTGAAAGAGTGGGGTCGACTAAAACCCATTCCTACAGGGTTTTGAGGAAGAGGGTGTGGCTGGTTTCTGAGGGAATAGGAACCACCATATGGCGCGGACACTCTGTGCAGCATGTGGGGTGGCATTCTGAAAGTGTTATAGCCTCCAAAGCCAGGATAACCAGGATTACCAAAATAAGGATTTCCTGAAGGAAGTGGTTTATAAGACACAGTATTATAGTTGTCATCAAATGGATTTGCAGCTACAAGGTGGTCAGAGCTTGGATTCGGCGGTGGAGCATATTCAGATGGAGGAGGAAATGAAGATCCCTAAAAACATTTTAAATACAACATTTTTATTAGTTTTACCATGTCTCTACAAGAAAGACTAGCCACAAGGTCCTGGATTAGCAGCACTGCTACTAAAATGAATAAATAAATAAAATCACAGTTCAGTTGTGTAAAGCTCTCTCACCAAAACCCACCAAGCTACCTTCAGTGAAGGGAAGAGAGGAGTTTGAGCTCCAGGTAGCAGTGATTTATAGCCATCTCAGTTGCACAACCATGCTTCTGAAGACACTTAAAAGCTTTTTTCTCCCTCCATTTTTTACTTAAGAAATGCAGCAACACAAAAAGCTATGTGTCCTTTAAACACACACATAACATTTCTGAAATGCTGAAGAGCAGATCTGGAGTATTTCCTTACTGTCATTTGGAGTTCAGTTTACTGGAAATACATCTCTCAAGGCACGCCGCTTCCATGAGAATATATAAACCTAAAAAAGTAATGTTACTAGAAGCCTGAAGAAAAGTATGGGTAACACAGGAGTCTGTGCACAGGAATTTTCCATATTCTGTGTACCAAACAGGCATCCCTTAACAGAATGCCCACTGAATGTTCTTAAGTATTGCCAGTAGGATTAAAATACAAGGATTTCTGGTTAAAAAGCGTAATCAAGTCTTCAGTGGAGCCCAGAATGTCCTCAGAGTGGCCATACAAATGAACCACATTGTAGACTAGCCTGTGGGGAACATCAAGCTACTGCACCTTCACCTGAACTCCTCACAGAAAGGATGGCTTCATATTAATAAACTAAGGCTGAACATTTTTTTCCCCAAATTTCCGCTGTCCTGTCCTGCACATTCCAAACATGGTAAGAAAAGAGAGGAAACTAATTCACCTGCCCTCTACATTATCACCCTTCTGAGCAACAAGCTCCTCCAGTAGAGAGATGTGAAGCTCTGCAATTAACTGCTTATTTCTTAGAGCAGGTTTCAACATGACTACTTTGAAAGGAAACAAAAAATGAGAAGACAAATCCCCATGGATTGGAATCAATTAATACTGGATAAGCCTAAAAGAAAGTGATCATCTGACCTACGTAAATACATTTACTCCCTCCGGGCAGTAAAAAATTAACAGATACTCTCACTCCATAGTGAATAATACACAAAGGAACGTTCAGCTCTACAGATATCCAATTACTTTAGATGTTTTGTATTCTGGCTTCCTTTTTCAGAGACAGAAAACGTACAGAAATGCCAGTTTGCAAGGATTCACTGGAAAGGAGCTGAACCTGCCTCACAGTTTTTGCTTGAAAAACCACTTAGGGAACACTCCAGGAGTTTGGTCAAAGCATTAACAAACTGCACTGATCCACTAGCCCACAAATCTACAAAAAGCAGTCTCACTGCAATTACTCACGTTGTACAGATTGCTACCAATGGCTACACAGTCACTAAAAAAAAAGGCCATCTCAGAATCAAATCCATATGGTAAAATGCAAGTCTTGCAGTCTTAGTACTTCTCCCCTTATAGGGCTTTGGCAACTTACAAAGACCTAGAATAGTTTTAGTGAGGATAACTAGCATGATAAAGTTGAATGAAGAGAGTTAAAATTCCAGCTTCACAATACAACATTTTTAATGTAAAAGCATTTGTGAGAATAGAGCAATATTCTGAATAGGGTAAGACAGTAATTTCAGCAAACAACATGTGAGTATACTACTTATTAAGAATCAAAGGGAATTTACCTGTGTGTTTGCTTTGCGCTTTTTCTTATCAGGGCTTCCAAGCTGTACTCCCGGTCCTCCTAACCCATCCAATCCACCGTCACCACCTACAAAATTTCAAGCAGTGCAATTCTGCATTAGCTTACTTTCAGACTGTATTTTAAGTATGTCCCTGTTTGTCACACATACTGAACTTACAATGCACGGCATGAGAACTAACACAAATCCTCTAGAAGCAAATACACAGAGGTAAAAGTTCCCACACATCACATTCAGCTATCCAGCTCTATTACCATCTAATGCCCGATTCATGCTCACTACAGTTTGAATCAAGCTTTCATTTCATGCCTATCACTCCCTAGGTTTTAACATCTCTACTTCAATTGAAGTACTTCTTACTTGCATTAGGCATAAAACTTTTAGAACAACTGCTTAAAACCATGCCTAAGATTCACCCCCTATTTAACTTAGACAGATGGGGCATTTACCAACTCACCGTACGACACACGACAGCTCATTACAATATGCCATGAAGGAGAAAAAAAAAAAAAAAGAGTAGCACATCTATGAATATCCATTGGAAACCTGCTATATTGTTTGGTCAGATCTCCATTTTATCAGATCTAATTTTCTCTGAATGCAAGACTTGATTAAACATAACGACACCTGCCAAAAATGAGAGAGGCTGTAGGCGAGTCTGACTTTACTCCATTGAAATCTCATTATGCAATACAGCACAGCTGCTCTGGCAAAATAAATAAATACTAAGTAAAGACTGTTCATTTTACTGATCTATACAAACATATCTGCACTTCAGCCCCAACCTTACGAATGCAACAAGCTCTCAAAGTTGTACAAATTATGGTTTTCATTTTTAAAAACTCAATTTAGAGCTTAGGTTCTAGCACATTCCTTACTATCCCATTAGTTTTGTCTTCATGGAGTTGAAAAAATTTACCTCCATTTGGGAATGCAAAAGCAACCGTGAGCCAAAGCACGGAATTCACTTCCAGGTTACATGACAACACTCCAGCCTAAGATTTTAACATCACTACATTAAGAAACTATATGTTAACTTTTTTCCCAGGCCCACTAAGGTAATCATTTGTTTATTTTAGAAGAATAATAATAGTATGAAACCATAAGGAGTGGGCAACATAAGCTGAAAAAATTACTGTTATTTATTCAAAACTCAAATTCTGAATACAAGTCAAACTTCATCCAAATGTAAGCATAAAGAGAAACCCGTGTGTTCAGCTGTATCACTGAAGACAACCTGAAAATAACAGAATTATCAGCAGTGTTATGCAGAGCAGCATCGTGTGTGACATCACACCAGCTCTACATTACACCAGTACTCCCAGAAGACAGCTAAACCAGCTTTAGGACTGTTTAGGAGCACGACGAAATCTCCCACGTCATAAAGAATTAGAACTACTATATGCCATCTAAAACATGCAACAGTTACTTCAAATACTCCTGATCAAAGGAGGCCAACAGCCACGCACCACAAGGAGTTCTCACTCCCAGCAATTCCCTTTTTTCCCTTACACTCAGCCTTTGCTCCCTCCCCTCAACACACACTTTTTTGCCTTAACAGGTTTCAGGGAAATTACCAGTCCTACTCCAAATAAAAATCCCATTTGACTCGAGCTTTAATAAGTTCCTTTTGGCTTTGCCTGTCGCTGTAGAGATTTCATCTCTGTTTTATGTATATGTAATTCCCAAAACATTTCATTACTCATAAGATATACGTAATTGGACCTCTCAAATCAACACCTATCATTACTGGCAAATTTTGAGTCTGAATTTCAGAGACTACAGCATGAAGTCATGATCCAGCTCCCAAAATAAACTCATGCTTGAGCACAGTGTATCCCGGTACAACCTACCATCAGAGCAGCATGGGATTAAGCTGAAGAGGAAAAAAAACACCATTAAGCCTTGATTTAGAATACACAACACTGCATGCACTTAGCACAGCACACAGCTACATTACTTGTAGATGCAGAATGATCCCTATATAGTTTTACATAAAGGTGGCAAACACCCCTTAAACACCAACCCTATACATCACCTTCTCAACAAGGTATTTGCTCAAAGCTGTCCCTGCACTTCCCATCAGCTTCTTTTCCTCCAGAACTCTTTTATGAGAATCTGTACTGCGAGCACCCTTGCTCACAACTGCAAAAATACGTTTCTCCATATGGTCCTATATTCTTATTACACAAACAGTGTTTGCTGATGGCAACACATTACAAATATTCTGATTTCTTTTCATTCAACAACTAGCAGCACAGAAATTACTACATCTACTATATCTACTACAAACGGAATACTGTGAACCACAGGAAAGTGCCGACTTACATCAGAGAAGTTACAACTTTGTAAAATTATGTACAAGCTTCCCCTCTCAGATCTCATTCTTCAAAAATGTCAGCCATGTAAATCTCTGGATTCTATAATAAGAGCCACCAATTACTGCATGGATTACTCACATGGGGAAAATCAGTCATCTGCAAGGGCTTGCAGAACTGAGTCCTACATCTGGAACATACAAAGCTTTTGTATTTGCAGTTCTCACTGTGTGAGGCCAGTGATTTAATTTAGCCCTATGAATTGATGTTTTCCCTGTGGATTTTATAATGATTTAATTTATACATGAAAGGAAGCTGAATGTTAGTCTGAGCATACCTCCAGACGAAGAGTGAATGAGAGTCATTTTCATGCAGCCAAAATAAACTTTTGGGAAAGTCACTCCTGGTACCTGCCACACAGACTCGTCTTTAAGTTGCGTACTGAGCATTTTGGAATGCTGTGATATTTGCACAAAGGGTCTAAAAAAAAAAAAAAAATCACTTCATCTGTGACTAATTTTGCAGGAAAAAAAAAAACCAACCTGTTTGACTGGAACATCATATACTTAGATGGACTTAGAGATATAAAGGCATATCTGATATCTATTCCCCTATTACGTATTATGACTAAATTGCATTTTGGCCATTTACACTTTGACAGCACAGAGGGAGCGAATCCCACATCCTCTCTGACTTCACACACAGACACCTCCAAACAAGCGCAGAGAACTGAAACTTTCAATTGTCTACACAGTCAGATATCATGATTTTGTGTATAATTTATGCTGTACTTAACGCACTGCAAATACTCCAGAGAGCGCTTTCCCATTCATTGACAAACCTCTGTCTGGGATTTTACAGCACGGGAGCCACAGTCTTTTTCACAGTGCTCTAACAACACCTCCCAGCAGTTACAAATGGCCAAACATACTTTTTATTACGGACAGAAAACTGGAGAGCCAGTCTTCAACCAGACCCAGTGAGCCTGCACTGTGGGCCTGATCCCACAAGGCCTGAGGTGAAGCAATAATCATACAGAACTCGGTGGGTACCTCCAGCGTGTGAAACTGCATGCCTACGTATGTGCAGAATCAGAGCTCAGAGCAGAGCCTAATGAATCCCAGTCCCCTTTGTAAGGCAGACGCACGTTTCCGTTCTCTCACTCTTGAGGTTGTGATCCAGCTGTTTTAGAGAAGTGAACTGTAAATCAATGACAATTCGGATAACAGGATCCCCACCTTTTACCACTCAGGCACCCACAAGAAGCTCAAAACATTAAGAACAATGGGATCCCAGGAGCGCAGCAGGAGGAGAGGGAAAGCGAAGCAATAAACTTCGGCTCTTATCATTACGACATAATTTCCACCCAACTCCAACACCCTACTTATTATTTCGGTCAGAAACGCATTTCTGCTTTTAAGAACAGCGTGGACACAGTAACCACCCCGCAAACCGATGGCTGGTGACCCTAGATGCACAGCCCAAGGCAGAGCAGACAGCGCACATTTCAAAGCGGTGTCCGTTCAGAGCTCAGAGCACGCACCGGGACTGCTGATGAAAGACAAAAACCGCGGATAAACGTTTCAACTCCCAGCGAGAGGAAACAAAATCCCAAGCGAAATCAAACGCGGGGCAGAGAAGCGCTCCGTGCGATTTAGAGGCTCCGCATCGACCCCCAACTCGGACATGTGGCACCGCCGACGTATTCCCTTGCACCAAGGCTACGCACGCCGCATACTAATGGGCGGCACAGGCAGCAAAACACAACAGCGATCAGCGCGCAGCGCGGCGCCCGGCAGCGCACCGCCACCCCGACTTCGGCGTTTCCAGGCCCGGAGGCTGCGGGAACCCGCGGGGCCGGGCCGGGCCGCACCGAGCAAACTTAGCGCGGCCCCGCTCCGCCGCGGGGAGCGACCCGGGCCGGAGGGCCGGCGGCTCGGGGCCCGGCGCGCGGCGGCTCGGGGCCGGCATCCCCGCGGGCTCCCTCAGGGCTCCCCCGGCGGGAGTTAGGCCCCGCCGGCCGTCCCCGACCCGGCCTGCGACCCCCCCCTCCCTCCCCCCGCAGTACCTCGGGATCTCTTCAGCGCGATGGGGTCCTTCTCCTGTTCCGCTGACATTACAGACAGCGGCGCATGGCTCCCAGGGCGACAGGAATCGGGGCTCTTTGATGCTGCTGCCGCCGCCGGCCCGCACCCCGCCCCCTCCGCCCCCGCCTCCTCCGCCGCCGCCCCCGCCCGCCGCAGCCGTGCCCACCGCCGCCGCCGCCCCAGCGGCGCGAGCCGCCAGACTTTGCAAACTTTGGGAGCGGGAGGGCCGCGCGACGGGCCGCGGCGAGCGGACGGCCGCTAACGCCGCCCGGGGCTCCGCGGGACTCGGCGCCGCTCCGCGCAGGGCCCCCGCGGCTCGCCGCCTCGCCCGGCCCCCGCCGCCGTGCCCCGCGCAGCGCCCCCCTCGGCCGCCGGAGCCGCTCGGCGCCCCGAGCCCCGGCCGGCCCGCGGCACACCGCGCCGCCCCCGGCCCCCACCGCCGGGAACAAAGAGCCCGCCGCCGGCACGCGCCGTTTCGGGCAGCGGGACAGCTTCGCTCCGGCCGCACGCGCCCGCCCCGCCGGCGGCCGCGGGGCGCGGAAGGCGCACGGCGCGCGGCCGTTGGGGGTCGTCGCGAGCGGCTCCCGCCTCGACCGGGCGGGCCGGGGCGACGCACGGGGCTCTGCGGGTGCTTTCTCGACTCAGACGTCCGAGTCGCGCTCCGTGCAGGCGATACCCCGAGGGTCACGGCCGGTTTCCCCACGTAACGCCTCACGCGACGTGCTCTCCGAGCTCGCTTCTCACCTCCGGGCTGCGGCTCCACGTTCTCGCGGCGCCGCCGGACCCGGCAGGTGGGCACACCCCGGGCGGAGGGCCCTCCTCGGGGCGGGGCTCCCTCACACAGGTGCTGCGCGGCGGAGAGCCCAGCGGCGCGTACCCGGGGCGCGGGAATCCTCTGAGCCCGCGCGGGGCGGCGGGCGGGGCTGTCACGGCGAGCCGCACCCCGGGTCGGGGAAACGCCCCGCGCCGCCCCTGCTGCCTCAGGTGGAGTCCTGATCCTGGACCACAACTATTCAGTTTTGCCTCCTGAGCAAGGATTTATCCTCCTTTAACCGGGATGGCGATGTCCGTCCAGCTATGCTGACGCGTTTCACGATGCCTTTCCGGAGCTCCCTGTTAGATGTGCGGTTGGCACTTTGCACAGAAGACCATCGGGGCAGGGAGATAGGATAAGAAGCGCTGTTTGCATAAAGGTTAATACATCAGTGTTCCTGTTGTTTCTATCTTTTTGCTTTCTCATGTTGCAGTTCTAACTAAATAAAGTTATTCAGTTTTCCCGTCAATTTCTGCCTTTCCCCAGACATCAGTTTTATTTGTCCACAGTCCTTGCAGCAATCTCAGCGTGCGTGTACCTAGAAGTACAGCACACTGCTGAGATTCTCATGAGATCTTCTGGTTAATTTTGTGTAATCTTGCTGAAGAGAAGGATGGCTTGTTATTAGTGAGGTGGGTGTGAGCTCATCCGTATCTGCAGGAGGATGTCTGAGCTGTGAAGAGATTTGCATTTTCTGTGATGGAGTTTGCTGTAGGCCTAGATGATTCTCTCAGGACTGCACAAGCTTTTGTGCAAGGCTGCCTTGTAATAGCATGTAGACTGTAATTATGGATGTGCGGATTGATGTCACAGAGCCTGTAAGGGCTCCTAGGGGATGACTGTCTGCATTGGAAATGGGAGCAGGGAATTCAGACTTTAACCCAGTGCTCTAATTGCAAAAAAATGTGTTTTGCTGTTCATCTAAATTCAGTTTTAACTTGCGCTCACAATTTTAGTGAGTAGTCTGCAAGAATCCTGTTAGACCAGCACTACATTTTTAAAGCTACATGAGAAGTGGCTGAAGCTGTGTCTGAAAAGGAATTAATTCACTTATTCAGGTGCCTTCAGCAGCATCTCAAACCTTCCAAAACCCTGTGAAGATGCTCATTATCACATTCTATTGACCACCTGATTGCCATGCAGCTCATAGTTGTCCTTAAGGTTAATTCATCATTTCTTCCACTCAAAGATTCACATTAATTAATAAAACTCAGAGGGACTTAATAAGAGCTTACTAGTACCTAAGTAGAGGTTTCATGAGCAAGATTCTTTGCTGAAGTAGGTAACTGCAAAATGACACTTAATGGTCATAGACTGAAATGTGAGGTTCCAACAGGATGTGAGGGGGGGAATATAGCATGGCTAAGCAAGCACAGGGACAAGGAACAGAATAAATTGTAGATTTATTTTCAAGACCCAACTGGGTAAAGACCAGAACAGCCTTCTTTGCACAGAAGGTTGGAGTCTAGGTCAAGTCTTCATGAGCTCCTTTCCAACCTGAATGATTATTCTGTTATTCTGAATTAACGTTCTTCTTCACAATCACAAACCATGCAAAAAGATCTTGCTTCCTGCTAGATTACTGGATTGTGAACAAATACTGTGTAATGCTTTATAAGTTACCTTGGCTGTTGAAAAGGGGGTCTTTGGTAAGACAGCAGTAACTTCAACCACGTGATACGTCAGGCCTATGAACATCACCGAGTACAGATAGAGAATATTGTTTTGGTGATTCCTGGGTTCCTTATGATTTCATGTTGAAAGGAAGGGTACTAAAAGAGCCGTTCTGTACAAACTAGCAATAGGTAAATGACATTCTTTTGCTAGTCGTAGGCATAGCATATAAACATTCAACATTACGTTACATTATCGGGAGAAAAATATCAATGAGACATGGATCCACAACACAGAGTTAACATCTAAATGCTTCTTACTACATCCTTTATGTGCATTTACTGCATATCTCAGGAGCAAACAGAATCGTGTACAAGCTTATTTTGATTGACAACGCAGAAATGTATACAAATGTCCTAATGGGAAAAAAACACCTCAGAGAAATGTACTGACACTAAGGAATTAAAAAAAAAAAAAAAAAAGGAAAAAGGAAAAAGTGAAAGAAACATTCCATTTGATTTTATAGAGATCAGGATTTCATCTTAGAGGGGAAAAAAAGTAAAGAAGAAAAGCACAATACCAGAATTCAAAAAGAGCTGGGGGCTGACTGAATAGTTTAACCCTGCAATATCCATAACCAGGGGCAAGTACAAAACTTCTCAAATGTTATGCAAGTGACAAAGCACGCACAGCTTTAACCTACCAACTGATCACAGAAGATTTCACACACAGGGAGACATGCACAGAGACCTGAGTCCAGCAGGCTCATGCAGAAGTGCAGTACAGTACATCCAGCCTGCGTGGGTGGTGTCAGGGTTAGGCACGTGCACCTGAGCAGGTGCTGTGGCACATGGAAACATAGCACAATTGCCAGTGATCTCTTACACCTGGATGGAAAATGCTGACATGGAGAAAGGGAGAACATTTAGGGAAACTTGGATTATGATAGCTTTGGCTAGTGACAGTGTCAGTCGACTTGGTCCTCCCTGCCAATTATGTGAATGGGGGAATAATTCATCCTTCTAAAAACCTCTTTCTCATGTCATACAAATTAAAGTTCTGTTCTCCAAACACTTACTTTACTTATTTCACAATATCACTGTGATAAATAGGACTGTTTATTGAGGCTGGATGGAATTTCTGTCAGGCCTGAGAAAATGTTAAAAATCTGGTTTGGTTGTTATGCTAGTGTTAATCCTCTTCTTCCACATTTGTTTGTCTTCATCTTCCTTTTATAAGGAATAATAAAATGAAACACATGCATCTTGATAGAAACATGCATTTTTCATGCTTTTACTATTTAGCTGGTTATGTATCTGGTGTTGTGCTGGAAAAACATATTAACCAAGTCCGTTCTGTGTCTAGCAGCCAGTCTCAGGGGTTGTAACTGTGACTGAAATAATTTGAGCACAAGTCTCTGAAGCTATTCTGGGGCGAATTGCTTGCCTACTGGCGAACGCTTCATCTGATACAGTGCTGTAAACCAGGTCTCACAAGCTTACTTCTTATTCATTTCTGCCTTTAATCAAATTAGGAATGTAAGATTTACTTGCCCTTTTCCTATAGGATAAATAGAATGGAAGCTTGTTTGCCATATTATCCAGATAATACATTTTAAACACAAACAAATGCATGTTTGACAAACCTTTGTGTGCTTCTCCACAAAAGAGGTTATTACCCTACTCAAGGAAGTGTTCTTGTCTTGAGCAATGAATAGTGAAGTGGGGACACTCTGTGGGGAAGTAAAAGAAATGCAATTTCATGCCCATCTGGATTATCATTTGAATTCTTTACATTTTCCTGTTTGTCATGATTTAATGAAAAGAAAGACAAGCATTTAATTCATGTGCTTGCACAGTTCTCTTAAAAACCCCTTCTGTTTTTTTGCAAAGGCCATGCTAATCTTTGCAATAATTGCTTATGAAACTGTTTTTGATCCAGATTCTACCAATATCTTTACTGAAGGTTACAAAGTTTGTGTGCTGTATAAACATGCAAAAGCCTTATTCCAGGCTTGTCCTATGCATCAGTGCGTTTGTAAGTAATTAAATGTAGGCTATGACTGATGGGATTTCCAATGCAGAACTGCCTATGTGAAATTCTGCCACAAAGCTAAAATAGTAGTAATGCTGACTCCAAAGCTAGCAGGAAATCTTGCAGAAAAACTCTCTGGTCTCAGTTCAGTTGTGGGGGTACTCTCTTATGGCAGCCCTGTGCCTCAGTATTAGCTGAGAGCTGCAGGGAGAGCCCTGACCAGGCACTGTACATCCTGACCCATACCTGTCTGCGTGCATCAGTGACTGGAAAGAATCTTCTTGGATATGTTATCTTGTTTCTCTTACATAGTGCCACCAACTTTGTTATACAAAACCATATCTTTTCCTAAAACGTCTTACCAAGACTCCAACATGGAGAAATGCATTCATTTTTTGCTTTTCATGGCTTTGGAGAGAGCAGTTCCCAGTATGAGCTCACACTGGTTCTCTCTCTGGGACTGAACCATGAACTCCTTGAATTTCAAGGGCTAAGACTGCCTGTCTAATAAGAGTTAAGTAGATATGGCAACTGCAGCTCAGAGAATCAGGCAGTCACTGACATTAGCAGATCTTCCCTTGTAGAGCTCTCCTGGATTGCATACAACCTCTGTACACAGCACAGTTGCTCTAAGCCAAGTTACAGATGGGTAAATAACATCTTTCTACACCAAGGAAGAGACGATCTGACTGGAGCAATCTTATTACACTCGTGACAAGGCCAAGCAAAGGAATAGATTTAGTCCACCGATCTGTGGTTCACTGTCCACAATTAAAAATGGCAGATAGTAGTGAGACAAAATACTATTGCTCAGTTCATGGTTATAGAACTCCCAGTTGGATGTAGCAGCTATCTGCTTTTGATATCACTGTACTAGTTTCTCTATGGAGGATTCTGTTGGGGTTGATTGGATGTATTGCATCTCTCTAAGAAGAATATGGATAGAGTGGTGAGAGCGGGCCAGATTGTAGCCTATTTGTCAGAAGGAACAATTTTGCTGCCACTTCATACACTTGCCTTTCTCTCCATCCAGATCAGTAGTGGAATTTTTTCAACCACTATTATGGTGCTAAGTAAATTAAGAGCTAAATTAAAGAAGCAGCTAAATTAAATAGGAGCCATGACCAAAATCTTAGTACAGAAGTGTCATTCATGTTTTTATTGGGTGAAGGTGGCAAAGTTTTGACAGTGCAGATGCTGTAGGGGTCACCTCTGTGAGCAGAGACCAGGAGCTGATGGTGCCAGGGCCAGTTCCTGGCACCTCCCAAATAGAGCCAGCAAGGAACTGTTGCTCCACACTGGAGCAGTTTGTGAAAAACTATAGCCTTCACAGGACGAGACCCAATGCTAGAGCAGGATGAAAGCACGCGGAGGAAGGAGTAAAGGAGATGAAACTATAACTGCCCACAACCTCATCCCTCTGCAACACTCAGCAGAGGAAGATGGAAGAGCTGAGAATGAAGAAGTGAAGTTGAGCCTGAAAAGAAAAGGAGGGAGGGAAGTGTGGTTTTGTTTTTGTCTTTGTTTCTTACTATGCTACTGTTTTTGATTGGCAATAAATTAATCTTCCCCAAGGTGAATATTTTGCACATAACAGTAACTGGCAAGCAGTTTTCCAGGTTTGATTTTGGACTATGAGCTTTATCATGTTATTTTATTGCCCTGCCCTGTTGAGGAGCAGGAGTGAAAGGGTGGTTTGGTGTGCATCTGGCAGCCATTCAGCACTGTCCCACTGCAATGATACAGACATTATTACAGTAAGAACTCATGTCTTGGCAGTAATTACTGAGCATTTCCACAGTTGGCAAGTAAACAAGGAAATGTAGTTGCAAGACAATTGAGGGGACTGCTGCATGACACTGTGTGCTATGCCAGCTATAGCTTTAGTCCTCATTTTTAAGGAAAATATTTACTGGGATGTAGTAGCAAAAAAACCTGAAAGCTACTTTGAACAAGTAACAATGTCTGAGTAATAGGAGATCTGCTGGGAAGAAACAGAAAACGGCTGCTGTCTGAATTTGTGGGTCTGTATACTGTGAAAGAAAGGAAAATGCAGCTAAAGCAACAGAAATCAAAATGAAAGAAAACATATCACAAGCATATCTCTGTTAGAAAATGCATTTAAAAGCACCAACAAAACACTATGAAATCTCAAAATCTTGCTATCCTTCAGGAGGAGATTATGAATCAAACTTAATTGCCTCTTTTGCTTATTGAGCAACAAAAATAAGGAAAAACACAAGAATAACTAAATATGCCTAAGCACAGTGTGACCTAGTTACATAGATGCTCTCACCCATTACATCTGAGAGCAGCTTCCTTAATCCCCAGGCTAAAATTCACAGGAAATCCAGGATTTTGAGAGAAGAACGTGGAACTAATTATTTAAAATATATGTTATCTGTCCACAAACACCAGACTGGATTTAATTGCTTGACATGTATTATGTCTAGTGGGTACAATTTGAAATCTGAAACTTACAGACAGACATTTTAGGGAGCTATACATCACAGTTTCTACAGGAATTCTGTCATTTAATTAACTGCAACTTTAGGGCTCGGCTGTATTATTTTTTTTTTAACCTAACTGAGCCACAGAAGAGAAACATCACCACAATCCTTTTTGAATGCTATAACAAGTTACGGAGTGCTGCTATTAAAAGACTTTCCAGTCAACCCAACTACAAAAGCAACCTCATCACCTGAGCTGAAATTTCTAAATCACAGGGCATGATGCAAGCCACCACACTTTCTGGGTGCCAGGGTGTTTATTCCACGTGTAGCCAGTGCTCCAATGCTAATCATGGAGGCAGTCTAGGCTCACGCGTACCACTGAGCCTTTATTTACAATGGCAGAAGTGAACTCCGGGGTTGTACTATAAAGACTTTCAGTGTGCAGACCCTCATCACTGATTTTATCTTACCATATGAAGATCACAAAGCTTGAGATGCAGTAGAAGAAACAAACAAACAAAAAAAAAAAAGAAAAAAATTACCCACCATTCCACAAATAAATCAGGCTGCTTTCCTCCTCAACGTGGTCATCTTTCTGTAAAGATTTGTATAAGCCAGTATTAGAATGCATTCCTCTTACAAGCCAGAGGTTGTCTTGCTTTTTGTTATGAAAAATAATTTTGAGATACTTTGAACACAATCTTAGAGTTGACTTTCCCCTTGAAGTTGGAAAGTTGATGTCAAGTCATTCCTTCTGCCTTGACTTCATAGGTTTTGTGTTTTATCTGGTAGAGACCAAGCTGTTACTGACTTATAAATACTCAGAATCTATTTCAAAGAATGATGGTTGCCAAAATTCACGATATATTCTCTAATAGAAAATAATTATTTATTTATTTTACAGTCTGTTCTGTGAACTATCTTACTTGAAACTTAAATTGTGTAACCTAACGTAGGAAGGCTGTGAGGAAGCAGTCCAGTGGGATTACTTTAAGCCAATATGACTATAAACTGCAAAAAGTGAGGAGCCAGCATATCTTAAGCTCTGCCACTCATCCCTTGGGAACAGCTTTCAGCAAACCAGAGGAGTTATTTTCCTAGACCAGCAAATCAAAATCCAATTTGTTAATGGCTGTAAGAGAGCTACAGCATGAGCAACACTTTTCCTGCTTTCATGTGGTGCTACCACTTTGTAGCCCAGCCATAAATTTGCTATTTAATTCATGAAAATCCTTTTCTCCCAATATATTGCTATGCAGATAAAAGAAAATTCAAAGCTCTTCTATTAACATGACCCCTGCATAGTTCCCACTCCATTATAACTTTATTTCCAGCTAAAGGGGAATCCAGTGTTTTGGGCACTGATTTCATACTGGGCAGAATAATAGGAGCCCACCAAAATTCCACCCTTCAGAATTGAGATGATCATATTATCAAACATCCCTTGCACCCACTTGGACCTGGATCAAGTGACGCTCAAGTTCTCTCTCCACAGAAATTGAGGGACTTGCACAACCTTGCAGCACTGCCAGAAAACCATCTCAACTTGTTCTTGTTGGCAAGATAGGGATTCGTGCTACATCTCACTGTAGTACTCCGTGGCAGCTTGATTCAGGCTCTTCCAGGAGCAAATGTCTGTTGCCAGGACAAGGGCAGAAATCTGCAAGGTAGCAATTGGCACCCAAACTTTCCTGATTGCCCCCAGCCCTCTACTGCCAGCTAGAAATAATCCTAACTTTTACTAAGAACTGCTAGATCCTCAGTTTTGGCATTTTCTGTATGTGTCAGTTGAGCATGCCTGTGTAAATAGGAAGCTTTTTTTCATGGTGGCTTTTGTGGTCAAATCTGTGCTCTGTTTAACTGAGGCTGTAGCACACTGGCATGTGTAGAGAGGCAGGTTTAAGTCCAACTGCAACACAGACATCTAGAGCATTATCACCTACAGTTTCCCTCTTACTGACAGAGGACACAGTACTGTCTGGCACCAATCCCGAGATGATAATTGTAGATGAAGGAAAAATACACCCATAGTACAGCCACAGAGCCTGCTTCTTAAGAGATGTCACTTTTACCTGCTGGTTGAAATGAGTAGGACAGGGAGAGGAGTTCATCCATAAAGAACTGTTGCTCACCTGTTGCAGTGCAAGGGGTGTCTCACACACACCTGATGTATTGCCACAGCTGCAGGGAGCATCCTTTCCCTCCCTGTTCTGCTTTCCCACTTGGTGAGGGCTGAGCAACCTGCAGAGCACGACAGAAAGTTAGCTTTTGTATTCCAAAATATCGGTCCTCTTATCCAAAAAAACAGATGAGCAAAGACAGCAGACTGACATCTCTGTAAAGCTAAACAAAGAAACAGCAGTGTTGGAATTTCAGCTAATGGGGCCATTCAATGTCCCACTGAGTTCACCTACCTGAAGCTCAGATGTTTGGTTGGTGGCAGACAGCACACAGGTGATGTGGCAATAGGTCACAGAACAATGTTTTGCTTTGAAGCTTTCTTTTGCAAACACCTCGAAAAATGGGGCTTTGTTATTTATTTACTGCTAATGAAAATGAAGATTCTGGGCTGTAAAATGTGCTTAAAAGCAGTACTTTAATAAGGAACTGCAGGTGGTTCCCATTCTCACTGAAAGAAAGAATGACATCTCTGATGGATGGTATTGATAGAGCTTTCACACCACTGGGCAGTTCAGAACTGACTGCTCTCAAATTGTTAGAATTTTTTCTTGTATTTTTAAATGTAATATATTTCCATTCGTCATTAACATCTATTCATTTCAACAAATACTCATACTACTTTGTTATCCTTTCAGCATGGACCTAATTTTCTCAGTTATCTCTGAAGAATAATTTGTCATTGTTCCTATCTTCAAAATAAGGAATAATGAATTTTGAATTTGAGTTTGTTTTATAAATAGACACTACAGCTGCTACTCTAATGCTCCCACGAATAAATGTCCTATAAGCTACCCAACTAGGCGTAACTGTTCCATCAGCAAACTCTGCAGGTAAGAACACTGTGATTCCTAAAGAAGCAGTATGAGGCTTTTCAGTTCTTCTTTCTCATCTGAGAGTTCAAAAAAAGAAAGAAAGTCATCACAGACTATAGAATCCAGGGTGCCCAACTCATCAGCACGAGGTGCTGCTAGTGGAAAATCTCAGCTTCTGACTGCAGGCAGCTGTTAGCACCTGTCCCACTGGGAAACAGTCATCACTGGTGACTTGCCACTCTGTAGTAAACATCTGCTTGCTGACACTTCCAAGAGGCATCAGTTTCCCAGCGATGCGTTTTCTTGGGTGCTGCCACCGCCTCTCACAGCATTCTCTGCTGACATCCTCAGGTTGATACAAATCCCATTTGCAGTGACAGTGGGGCGGTACAGTATTTGCAAGATAAAGGAAAAGCTACAGCATTAAAAAGAACAGAATCTTGAGGCCCTCAATTCTGCAGCTGCCATCTCTTAGGAACGCACACAGCATGCCTTGCCTTCAGTCCTAGGGCTGCACGTGTCTCGTGTCTAGGGAGCACACACAGCATGTCTTCTGTCTACGAGATGCATGCATAACGTAGTAATTACTGTGGTTTCATTTCCAGTAGCAGATCTGCATGGGTACCACTGCTCTAATTGGAACTCTGTACTTAATTCACCGAACCACCTGGACAAGTTGCTTTGAAGTGACAGTAGTCAACCAGCTAGCAACAGAACCCTTTTAGTCTCATTTGATTCAATTTCCCTGCTCATTTAATTCGACTTACTTTTGTCTAGCGAATTGCCATTTGTAAAAATAGTAATTTGGCTTTCAACCAACCACAACAGCATTTTCATGGTCTTGTTATGCATTGAAATACCAGGTTCATCAGTCAGCAGGTGCAGAAGTGGTAGGAAAAACTTAGTGGTGTGGCTTTGTCAGCAGCTTTCCAAGCTTTTGTGAGAACAACTGTGCTTAGAACTACAACTTCCACCTCCACTGCAAGTAAACTACAACAAAGACCATGCATGGCTGTTTGACAGTAGTGGAGTCAAGACTGAGTTTTTAGGTAGGAAATGATTTCAGATACATAAATGGGATATAACTACACACTTGGGAAACTTCTATCGGTTCTGATGATAAGCAATGTTCAGTTTACTTTCCACCTCATTTTTCGACTGCTAAATCCCTGCAGCTCCTCAGCCTAAAATGAGGAACTGTATTATATTTTCCTGGTTTCAGCCACTAGTCAAAGATGATGAAAATAAAATATTTTTCAATTACCATTTTACTAAGGAAAACTTTTATTTCAACTGTGCAATCAATCAGTATTTAGACAGCAGTTTCATAAACATTTGGCATTTAAACTTCTATTAATTTTTGGCATGACCTTGGGGTAATATATAAACAACCCTGAAGAGGAAAAAAAGAAACAACACACTAGGTAACATGTACTAGAATGCTAGAAAAAGAAAAATCCACATTATTAAACAAAATATATTTTTTAAAGACATTAAAAAGTTACATTCGAATCAGGGCAAACATTAGCTTCCCTCATGCAATGGAATTCATGGAGCTGATCCCCTGAGACAAATATAAAATTAATACAATTCAGCTCCATCCTCCATTAGCCAGTTAGCTATTGCTGCCCTTAGAAGAAAATGGCACACGGAGTGAAAGGATCCAGAACACCACAATGTGAGATACATACCTGGCTCCTACACTGGCAATTCATTACAACTTGGATGAAAAAAAAAAACAACAAACACAACCAAAAACAAAAACCAAACTCAAAAACACAACAACAACAAAGAAGCCAAACAACCAAAAAGCAATATTTTGTATACGTTTTTCACATACAGTCAGTCTTTATGAAAACAAACCAGACGGATGCAATGTAGGTATATGTAACCTTGGAAAGCTAAAAATCTCCAGGAACTCAGCTTGGAGTGTTCCAACACAGCAGAATTTTAGCCACGTGTTTATACCCTTTTTGAACAATTCAGGACCAGCCTTGGTGTAACACTAGAGAAATCCCAAAGAAATAACCCTACTCTGCAGTGTGGAGAACTGAGCAGAATTTGAGCCAAATTGAATGCGTGTATCTTCCAGATGGGCTTCTCATTAACAGCAAGCAACTTCATTCTGGATTCTCTTTGAAAGAAAATATTTTTCTGTAAACACAGGTTCCAAAAGATACAGTTACAAAAATAGTAGAGTTTTAACTTGTTTTTAGCGAAAGGTGATCAATGTTTCCTGCAGACAAATTCCTCTGCTTTAAAAATTATCTGATATTAGCAAGGCTGCATTGTCAGCAACCAAGAAGTGTGCAGCAATTGTTCAAGCTAAGAACTACGTCTCTTAACAATCATTAGGTGCAGTTCAGCTTTCAGTTTTAACACTCAGTAAATTGGTTTGTCAGAATACAGCCAAAATTACACTTGTACAGCTCTCTTTCCATTTGGTGCTAAACATGGAATACCCTACAGAACCAAGCAATGTTCCCCACGTTAGGAGATGGACTTTTCCCTGCCTAAACTTCATTCAGTAACAAAATGAGTGAGAGCTCTGGTCTCGTAGCTTTGATTTCTGCTCACAGTAACATGTTACTAAGATCAGTGATCCGTGGTAACTGTTCTTGGGTATGCTCAGGTTGCAGCAAATGCAAAGTCTTTCAAGTTGGCCTAGCTTGCAATGTAAGAGTTAAATTGACTCAAAGTACTCACTCTTCACTAAAGGCTAACACTGCATGTATGGAGAGCTACAGTGGGCCACTGGTACACGGTAACTTGCTGTCCTATAAAAAAAAAAAGCCAATTTTTGGTAAGAATTCCTTCCTTTAAAAATATTAACAATAGCACTGTGAATATCTTAAAAAAAATAATTAAAAAAAAGCAGCTGTTTTTGTTTGTCATACAAACTGAAATCAAATTTAATTCTCCCACTGACTTAAAAAGACAGAGGGTGAGGACTCTCATGTGGATAAGCTCATACTCTATGGCAAGGGAATGAAACTAAAGAGGGAAGGAAGTATTAAATATAATGAAAATTACAGAAATTTCTCACAACTCCTTTCTGCTAAAATCCAATTACACTGAAAATGCACAGCCAATATAAGAAATTATTAAAATGATATGTAGATTTTTCAAATTTCTCTTACAAAAGCAGAGCTTTAAGAAAAAAATGCTACTTACAGGCCAAAAATCTGCACAACATACACATTCCCAGTTTTCCTAGATAGAAAGTTCTTTGTATAGCACGAAGAAAGTACACAAGTGTGACTGTGGGCAGCTGGAGCATTTAGGTTTGAATGCGGGTCCTGCAGAGCAGGCACTGCTGTAACAGTAGAAGGGCAATCACTGTCCTCACTTGAAAACACAGCATGGTAAACCACTCTCAGATTTTCTCTCCATGTTTTTGATGCTTTTCAAGCCACATCAACCGTAACATTTTTCATTTGTTTGTAAAGTACAAAGGTTGCATATACACTCATTACACCAGCCATGGCTCTTTACTTCTTAATACACTTCAACAGAATCAATTCACACAGTGTAACACTAAATTCCACATTTATGTTCATCTTTCAGAACATAATTAATTAAAAATTAAAAAATGATAGTGTTTTCTCCAGAACTCAGTTCCTGCAGACATAAGCAAGAAAAATTACTGGAAAATCTGTAACTTGTTTTGTCTGCTTTGTTCTGCCAGCTCTTCGTACGTAAATGGAATTAATAACTCTATGAAAAACTCATTTCCTTAGACTGTAACGAGTATAAACTTTTTGGCAAGTTGATGTCTAAAATTACATACTTTGGCTTCAAGGATACAGAGTATTTAAATGCTGAGACTGATTTTGCACTGTTAAAATCACAGAGAATTCTGCTACTTCCTCAGTTTAGTAGAGGAAGTATAGATTTCTATGCAATTGTTCTAGAGTTCTCTCTGCTTCACACTGAGACAACTATTCTCTTGCAAAATGCAGTAATTAATGATAGAACGTTTTTTGAGAAATTTTGAGAAGACTTTTTTTGTTCTGTAGTCAGTTTGCAAATTCTTAGTGAATGTGACACAGTAAAGGGAAGTATGTGAATGCAGACTGAGTTCTGGAGAATTTTATTATATTTGGTTAACATAAAAATAAAGTAGAAGAATAATTAATGTCTAACTAAGCTTGCCTATATGCTGAGGTAACCTTAAATATCTTTGGTTTTCTTTATTTGCTGATAAAAAGTACCTTAATTTAAAAAAAAAAAAAAAAAACAAACCCCACAAATGTTTATTAGAATTCTGGATGTTTCTAGTAAATCAGATATTTTAATCTCTTTGGCTACTGACTTTTATATTAGACTGACAAATTTTATATGAAGCCTATTTCTCTCAAATTCTCCATGGATTAAACTACAGAACAAGTTTTTGGACGAAAAAGTTTAGAATTTAAAGTATCTGCCTGTAATGAAGGTCATAAAATTACAACAAATTATCAGTACTTACAGCAAACAAATCTTTGGAGAAGCAAATAGTTACCATCTGCATATCAGCTCTTTCTGAATGAAACTAACAAAAGAGGCTACTCTGAAAGATGAAGTGTGAAACTTCATGCTACAATTACACATTCTTAATCTAGTTTCAGTTAATTCACACTTTACCTAACTAGAAACAGTACTCTGCTCTACACTAAACATTCTGCCTGATGAGATAAAAAATAAATCTTTGGTGAAAAGGTTTTCTTTTTCTTCAGCAAGTAGAAAAAATCTGTTCGAAAATATATATATTTTTAATACTGTATTGTTGATCAACTACATGCTGAAGAAAAAAATTACACTTGGAAGTCTTTGGAAGTATCTGCTGGTATTATTATAATTTTCTTTAAAGGCTCTTGTAACAACAAGGTAGTTAAAACTGTAAAAACATACAACTCGTCTATGCAATCAATTACTACAATTAGTGGAAGCCCTACTGTTGGTTTTTTTCTTGTTAGTAACTACTTATACAATAAAATGTATTCAGCTCTTCAAACCTATAGCTTTTAACTAGTTCAATTATTATAGGAAAATATGCAGCTTCCTTTTCTTCTACGGAAGATTCTTTGGTACAAGATTATTTTAAAAGCCTTTAAGTCAACATGGTTATGAAAAGGTGAACAGGTACTTTCTGATTCTGAACTAGCAAACAGTTACAAGCTTAAGAACTACAGGATGATTTGTAAAAAGAAGAAGTACAGAACAGCAGGGCTTACTGATGACTTTCTGACCACCTTTTGATACATACAGAACAATACCAAAGTCAGCCCGGCCTACCAGAGGAGTTCCACCAGACTTAAATGGAGCCAGGAGCTCCCATGGTTGCTTTCTCACAATATTACATTTTAAACTTTTTTTTTTTTTTTTTTTTTTTTTTTTTTTTTTTTAAAGTAAAATGAGGAAAGCAGAGAAGAGGACTGGATAGTTATATAGGCAAGTTTATAACATTGGATGAATCCAACCTCCTCCCTCTCTCTCTCCTCCTCCCACCCCCATTAAGAAATAAAACACGATACCCTGTCAGTTTGCTCCACATTTTCATGAGGCAGCTCAAAGTAACAAACTGTTCCCTGAGTACAGGAAAAACAAACAAACAAAAAAACAAACACCACAACACACTAGAATAACTTTTAAAAGAGGTAGTATCAAACAGGAATTGTATGGGTTCAAGGCAGTAGCACTACTTGTGTCCTTCAACAGACTCTTCAACTAAAGCTCTGGCTTTTTATTTCTCATGGTAGAGTTTTAGATAGGCTTATGTCACTCCCTGAGCTAAAATTCCTGGCTAACAGCATACTAGGCAAAGGCAAGGATCAGGGTTGCATCCCAAAAACAGCTGTGAGGCATACGATGATGCTAGCAGGGCTTCTCAGCATTCAAAGCTGAGTAAAAAATGAACTATGAGCTCACGATGCAGTTTACTTATAACATCTAAGAAGCATTTAAGGCATCTTTCCAAAATCCAAAGCAACTTTATAAATACTAAAAAGGCATAAGGCAAATCAGTCATTTCATTATATATAATGCAAGGCACCACTGCTAAGAAGTACTGCAATACCAGAGTACTCAGCATTATCATCTGTTCCACGTCTCTTAGGCAGAGTCAAACTGCTTGGAAATACTGAATACTTCTTCATTTTGCCATGCGTTTTAGCATTAATTGTCAATAAATTGATAGCATTTGTCCACACTTGAGTGGGGAACTCAATGTGCCCTAGAGCCCTAAGGGTACATCCTGTCAGCAGTCGTTGGCACAAGTTTCTGGGGAAAGGCACTGTTGTAGGCTTCCTGGAGCTAATGGAAATCAAGAGGTACAAAAGATTTCACGTGACTGTTCAAACGGAAGTACCAACTCCAATTTCTGCAGTTTTTGAACATTGTCTAGATCAGCCACATTAAAACATTACATCTTCTATTCTGAGATATCCTTCTTTTTAAAGGCAGAGCTTCAGCTAAACAATCTTGTTCATCTACCTATACAACTCCCTGGTTACTGAGCACACACGCACACAAACGCACGCATTCTATACGCAACTGGAAAAAAAAGAAACCTAAAATAAAACACTACTAGGAAGTATCATCAGTTCCACAGCTGGGATCAAATAGAACACAAACGAGGTAAAGCAGTTGTATTTCAGAGTTCACCTCTCGGCAAACTGAGGTAGATAGTCAGCAAAAGAGCCAAAAGACTTCCCTTTGCTCCAGTGACATAATTTCAACTCTAGTCAGAAATCTTCTCTGTCCTTTCACATTTGTTGACCATCAAACATTCAAAAGGAATGAGTTAAACAAAAAAAAAACAAAACCCATTCAACAGAAATACGGGATCACCTGTTGAGTTAGTCAGGCTTTCCACAATATAACTTTGGCTCCCTGTTCATTGTCCTTCGAACAGACATACATTGCAAGAATGTCTGATGTGGTCCTAAGGGTGTGAGTTTTGCACTGCAGAGTGGATCTGAAGAGGTGAGGTAGCAGGCTGGTCAGCAGCAAACAGCAGGGGTGATTCTTTGCTGTTACTTACGGTAGAATTCATCACGTTCTTACCCAAGTCACTGCTTACAAAAGGACTGGTAGCACAAGGAGTGGCACTTGTCACAGAGGAGAGGTGTATCTCATCATTGGACTCATGTGAAAATCTTCCAGAGTCACCAGTCTCATGACTTCCTTCGCTGTTGGCTGAATGCTCTGTATCAGCAGCAATACTGAACGGCACCTGGAAGTTAGAATGCTGGCCAGGAGAGCTGGGGGAGTCATCCTCACTTATCAGCACAGTAGTACCTGGCTGATAAAGACACACTGCCTGGACAAATCTTCTCTGAGGCTATATAAAAAGCAGAGAGGAAAAGGTCATTCAGCCCCTGAAAAGCTACAAAATAATTTCAATTTTTACTGCAATTTCCAGCTCCAATTCAACCAGAGTGCTTCCAACAGCACTTGAATGGAACAACAATCCGGGCTTTGCTACAGGAGATTAAGAAGAATCCGTTTCAAACCTTGCTCACTCTTTTCTCTTCCATACTAAATGATACAATCTTTTCTTGCTAAGCATGGCTTATCAAGGATGGTTTCATTGGAAAGATCTCAATAGTTTTATTTTAAAATATACTTGGTCAAGCTGTTCCCCATCCCTTCATGCATATTACTTAAGCATTCCCCCTTGGGTCACAGCAAGTATTTTGCTCACAGAAACATCAGAAACGTACAGCTGCTCTAGCTTTATTATTCCTTAAACATACAAAAACACAATATGATTTAGTACTCTGTAAAAATAAGATAGTGCAAATTCACATCTATGGAACATCTATCATGTTCAGGATTCGGTTTAACATTTCAGTTTTGAACTGACATTTTTCTAATTCAATTAGCACGTCCATTCAGGGCACCTGAATTTAGAATCAACGTAGTTATAGCTCAGATTCTGCATTTCTTCAGTACTTTGGATAAATCACTGGTTTCTCATTGGTTCAGCAAACATAAGGTTTTAGCTGTCAGGATAGCAGGGGATTTTTAGATGTTTATGCTTAATTTGCATTTATACAAAGTCTCTGCAGGTGTACTGTAAATGCTTTGCACGGACAGTATACAGAAGTCTGTCTGCTCACAAAAGAGAACAGGCGAGAAAGTCATCAGTTGACTACAAAGAGTTAAAATATTTGACAACTTGGGACAGAAAATAAAAAGTCCACATGACTTTGCTACAAGGTAGAACACAATCAACCTTAACAGAAGTAGAACTATTCTATCAAAAATTAGACCAGTAATGCAGACACACAGAAAACTCCTTAAATTCCTTTGCAAACAGAGGGTAGTAAAGACTGTGTATCTCTGCACATTAGACCAGTTACCTCCTCTGTCTTCATCTTCTTAGTATCCTGGAAGAACAGCCACCTCTTCTTGCAGTTGGCCTTTGTGACAGGCCCATAGCTGTTAATAATAAGATCGGATCCTCCCTACAAAGAAAAGAGAGAGGAAGAGAGATAGACGTTTATTTTAACAGAATTAATTTCTAAGAGATTTGAACATATGTCTCTATTCCTACCTATTGGCTCCATATTGAAAATAAAGACAAAGTCTTTCTTAATGCTCAGTTTTCTGTGGTCTAGTATTCATCTACTGCCTGAGATGAGTGAAGACCAGTCCCACTGAATCTGGCAGATTCACAGCCTGAACTCACAGGTATGATACCACAAACATAGAGCAAACAATTCCAGTCACTGTTCCTATTCTAGTCTCGAGTGTCCGTGTCTGCACTGAGCTCAATTTCCATTGTTTTCCAGCTCTTGCCTAATTCTTCAAAGAACAGCTCAAATCAAGTTTGCAGTATGTATGGGATATGTCTTAAATCAGTGCATCTGTATGTGAAAGAAATCTAAGAGATTCTACATATCCACCGATACTTCCTGCCATCTAGACTAATCTATAATTTGGCATATGTAACTGCCCTACCAGTAAAAATACAGGAAGATATTTAATACCTCTTGTGTGTCTCACTTGACTAGATTGTATATCAGCACTGACTTTAACTAGAAGCCAAAAAAGACAATCACCTATCTCCTCGTCTTAGAATAGAAGCTCCAGACTAGCCATCCCACCACCCCTAAGCTGATGGACCTTTTATCCTCTGACAGTGTGCCAGAGCCACAATCGGCATTCTGCAGAGTACAGTTTAAGACAAATGTTTTAAATCTCTAGCTGAACTTCAAAATGAGTCTTGAAAATTTGATCCTGGATTGCCAGTCACACCTGTGCCTGTCCCATCAGAAAAAAGCTGCTGTGGAGTTGTAGTGTATATATTTTGACAGAGATTCAAATGTTGTAACAATAAATTACAAGGAAAGATTTCTGTTTTGGTAGAAAATAAAGCTCAAGTACCTTAGCATCAACGAAGCTGTTTCCCACTATCATTGGCAATAAGGATTCTGCATTCTCTGCCATTCCTTCAATGCTCTTCTCCACCTCATTAGCACTGGCTAATGAGATGTTGGTATGTGACAGCCGATCAGTGCTTTGCTGCACAGGTTTAGGAGCAGATGTTTTCCTACACAATGTTAAGTAGGAATAAAATTGACCCATAGGAAGAAAATACATAGAATCAAGGATAAAATTCAAGGCTATTATTAATCAAGCAACATTATATATTCAGTATATACAGCAACATTGGTATATTCTTAGCATCTACATTTTGTTATGCGATACTCCCAATTCTTATGAAATTTAAATGTTATTGCTTGTGACAAAAATAACATCTGCTTCCAGTTAATCATGCACAGGCTACAAGCAGAAAGGAATTCTCATGATTACTAATGTTACTTGGGTGAAGTAACCACTATTGACAGTAAGACCTTTCCACCATGCTACCCAGAGACTGTCTCTCAAAACATATTTTCTTCTGAGCGTGTGCTAAAAACCTGCTACTAAAATATACTTTCAGACAGTTTTTAAAACACATATTTTTAGTGATGTATATTTGTTCTGATCCTACAGTTATGAAAAGTCACTAGGACCATGTTAGGTCTCACAGCAGCTGATGACAAGGAAAACGAATGGTGGCTTGCACCAGTGCGGTGAAACTGCCTTATGGATCTGCTTCATGGCAAAGTTCAGCAGCACTAACGGGTCAAAGCCTTGCAAACCAGATCTGGACAGACTGCAGGGTTAAGCATGAGGAACAGATGATGCAAAGCAGCATGTTTATCAGACTCAAAAGGCTCTTTTATTTGGGAAGATGCCTTGTATTTAGTTCTCAAAACATTACTGACTCCCTTTGTGGGTTCTTCTATCTTTTCATTGTAGAAAGGCCTCAAGCAGAATAGGAAGAGCCAACATAAGGAGAGGCTTTGCTTCCACTTTTGCTGGGAAGATGTGAAAAGACCAAGCTCTTCAAAGAACTTAGTACTGTTGGAGAAGAATGCATGTCTTAAGTGACTTGCGCTCATATACAAACAGGTTGTTGAAAAAGATCTCACACTTCAAGAACAAAAACGTACCTGGCTTTACTGCGATAAATTAAGATCAGGATGCAGATAAGGATGCAGGTCAGGGCTATGCAAACCCCAACAACAATGCCAGTCATCGATTTTTGGTCCAGATGGTAATAGTCAGAATAAGCTATAGTAAAAAAAGAACATTAAAAGGCTCAGAAAGTAGGAAGAGTTACCTCCTGCTCCCTGTCAGGAAATGAATGAACAGAATTACGTTCACAATAACACAGAAAAAAGAGATTTCCAGACATTCTCTGTCATACATTTTGACTCTTCTGAAGAAGAAGCTTATAACTGAAATAAAGCAGTGTATGTAGCAATGACAGGGGTAGGAGGGGGGGAAGAACAGACAGCCCCATACTACAGTCTCTGCAGTGATCTACAGCACAGAGCAAAGAAGCCCGGCTCCAACCCCTTCCTACTGGATCACAAACAGAAAAGGCTTGGAGAATTCCAGCCACTGTCACCTAGAAAGGTTTTACACTTTGACACCATATGTCTATTACCCTAAACCTGAGTGCATGATTGTAGTTATTCAGGCCTGAAATATAACTGAATTTCAGAAAGGGAGAAAACTTGAGCAAGAAAAATCCCTGTGTGAATCACAATTCAGTGTGTAACGGGAAGGAAAGTTTAGAAGTTTCATATACCTGAATAATTACTAGCTCTGGACTCACAAACATATTTAAAATCTCTGAGAAGTCACTGTGACAAATCCCATTCTGTGACAGACAAGGCCAATTATTCTTCTATTGTTATATGGAGACACCACAGAACTTGCCGTGATTTCCTCAAGGTAGCACATTTTGTTCCTTAAAGAGCTGCAAGTGGGGCTGAATTCTTTGGTGAAACCATATGCCAGTATATCACTGACTGACTGGTTGATTTAGGTTGCTGCAATTGTAGGAGCCAGCAAATTTCAACAGATTGATTTGAGATGCGATCTAATCTCTGCTGGGCTGTCTGGTTCTAACTGACTCAGTGCTATTGGCATCCCAAGCCAAACAAAGGACTTAGAGGAAATGCCTCAGCCAAGTTTGTAAAATCAAAAATAGCTACATATGCCCATTTGACAAGCAAATGTCCAACTTCTATGGAATTAAACCAGTTCTGAGTTGCACTGGGACAGAAATTCCAAAACAGTTTCATTTAGAAAGAAAATGCTACACTGTTAGGACCACTTCACAAAAAACAGAATGGTTTATCCAGAAAGTAGTTGCAAGTGAAAATGAACAGGAATCATTTTTCCTGATACTTGAGATGGAATTAATCAGAACATTGCTACTGACCCGTGGAATCTCCTGAATCCAAGCGTTTAGGCCTCTGATTAGACTCTGATGTCTCCTTTGGCAGGACAGCAAGTTCCACCACATTTGAGAAGGGTCCTTCTCCCACTTCATTGGAGGCTGCTATTTTAACCAAGTAGACATTTCCTGCTACAAGATTTTCCAGCAAAGCCATAGTCATTGCTCCTGTGAAAATATTAATATACAGTTCCAGTTAAACAATAGGAACAAACTGAGATTTTTTCATCATTGTACCTCTAAGGAGATGCCCCAGTCATTAGCCAGACTTTCAGCCACAGAAAGCAGAAGAGTAGACATCCCTCATATACTAATTTATATGCCTCCTAGATCTCCTAGATGGAATGGCACTGTACTGTAAATATCAATAAAAGTCATCATATCAACATAGTTCATGTTCAGTTTAACAAATTTCGGGACTATTTGGTAAAATGAACAGGACAGACTTGGAAAAGTACATTGCACTATGCTTTCAAAATGAAATTAAACCCTATTTAGACACACGTAGGTTTCCTTGATTACTATGCATCTAAGCTGTGCTACTAAAATATTACAGAAAATGTCTTTCTCACGTGTTGAGGATTCATTTTCTAAGATCACTACAGGCAGAAGAAATAGATTAAGAATGTAAATAGGATTCACTTGCATTGTCATAAGGCATACAAAATTTTTTCCTTCCCTAAGCAGTGGCAGTTATGGCAGTTACAAGATCAAATCTATCCCCTGTTCTCTTTCATATATTCCATTCACTTTTTTGGACTTAAATCTAAATTTCAACCTTTCAAATCAGCTTCAGAAGTCAGAATTTATAGTATCACATGAGCATATGAAATACATGTTGTTTTGTTAACAGAAAAGACTATACATCTGGCAAAGGAGAATCTACTTCAAAAGCTACTTCAACTCTACCATAAAAGAAACACCCACTAGCTGAAAGCATTTGAAGTAAAACGTGAGGTATCTGTAACCAAAGGAGCTGTAATACCTAGCACCAGCAAGGGTGAAAGGTCGTGTTTCAATATTAAAGGCTCTTTCCCACCATCTCCTTTCAAATCTGCTGCATTGCTAAAGCAAGTAAGCACTTTGTACTGATTTACTGCACAGCAAGTGTGTAAAGGCTGTAACTTCTGATCCACTTGAAAAGAACTAAGCAAGAGAGGGGGAAGTGGCTGGAAGATAACTCACATCACAGATCAGCAACACACTGCAGTTGTATCTTAATGCTGCCGTGTCTAATACAAGCTTGATCGAACTGGAGGGTTTCTGTTGGTGATGGTTTTGTTTTGTTAAGCTGGTGGATTGGTGGAATTTTTCGGGCATAAACTGAAGCCTATGCTAGGACATTTGTAGGTGATAGCATTGGTTTGTGGGCTTCTTTTTCTTTCTGCTCTGGTTTCATTGGTTGCTTTGTTTTGGGTGTCTTTTATGGTATGGGAAATGAACGGGGCTCACATTTCACAAATTTTCTCCAGAATTTTAGTGTCAAGACAAAACAACGCTGTTTATTGTATAGGATTAGCTGATCTTGATAAAACAAGTGCATCTAAAAGAGCCACACCCTGCCTCTAACTGAAATTACCTGTGAAAGGACTGTCAAAGGAGTATTTGCTCAGTTTCCCCTTTACATAATCATCATCTTTCACAGCTCTCATCTGTACTTTGCAGAAATACTGCAGACTGTCCTAACACATCAAGATGCCTGAATTCCATGCCATGCCTCAAATCCAAATGTATCTGTCCAACTACACAATTAGCAATGAACACTGATGAACACAGTAATGCACTGAGATCTGTAGCACTCCATTTGTTCATACCCTCCAGCATGCTCAGTACAGGAACACATGCAAATGTTGATTGTTACTGATATCCCCCTCATTTAAAGTATCTATGGTAAAACACAATAGCTTTGTATCACCCCTTCTTTGTAATTTTTAGTAACATAAAACCCACCCGTTCAATCTTCCTCTTACAGTTACAGTTTGTGAAAATTTCAAAAACTTTCTTATCATTTTTTCTCAGGCTTAATAGTCATTTCACTGCTGTTTTTCATAGAAATTTCACACAATTTCTATTGCAGGTCAAGCTGAAAAGCACTATTCTGCCCCAGCAATGACAAAGAGGGACTGCAACTTTACAAAACAGCTGTTGGTTCTCCATCCTCTTTCCAGAAGCAGTGCATGGGACAACCAGCAGTTTTCAACTAAAACACTTCAGTCTCAATGATGGAAAAAATAATTCTCCTTCATGATTCCACTTCAAAAGTCATTAAGTTTTGTATATTTTCTTATACAGAAAATTTAAAGCATCACTCTCTGGTGACAAGTAAGCTTTCAGCCATGAAACAACAGAACAACAAAATATAACTATTCCTAGGCAACCCTCTTTCTTACACTACTCAGCATACGACTGTATTCCTTAAAGCTCCCTTCCTTGGTTTAAAACATTATTCAAACATTATCTATTCTAACTGCTTCTGCCAATTTTGAATACCAATCTAAGAGCAAATGCCTTTTTTCCTGGCTACAACAGAAACCTGTTCTTGATGGAGCTCTTCAAATCAAAGTATTGTTCTGGAAAGTACCTATAAAACATAAATCTATATGTGATCATAAGCATATGACTACAGATCATATTACATATGAACATATTCATATTACATAATTCATATAATTATTCATTACATATGAACAGTTCATATTATTATCGCCATACCTGAAATACTGATAAATCAGCTAGCTGGATTTCAGCATTTCAAGAGAGCCAGAGAGTTAAATTCAATTTGCACAGCTATTTACTAGGAGTAGGGTAAAGTTCATTAAGCAAACTCAGTTTAGTGGATTGGCAGTGATCAGAAGAAACTTATAAACCCACACAGCTGCATTTAAAAATGTACTCCTGAAAGGCAAGGCATCTTAGAGACTTTAGATTTGAAAGAACACTTTCACAAAGCAGAACCATCATGATCACTTATCAAAGAACCGTGATGATTTATGACATGTGCACACACTAAGCTCCAAAGCAACACAGACAACCCCACTCTCCTCACCTTCTGAGGTATTAACTGGTTCTTAGCATGTTTTTATCACAACTCTTGGAATAATTCTAAACTAATTATAACTTTTATCTGAACATTTATATTCTAACTGTAGTCCATGGGGTTTGAAAGTTAGGAAGCATTCTGCAAGTAGCATCACTGTCAGTCCAGGTCATACACTTCTGATTTTAATTTACCTTCTCTGTGCAACACTTGCCATTCCCCAGCAATCCAAGACTTCCTGGATGCATATAAGATAGTGTATCGTGTAACAACTGTTTCAGGACCATCGGGTGGCTTCCAGGAAACCAAAGCTGTATCATCTTCTATCAAAGTCACCTTCACTCCTACTGGAGGGCCAGATGGTGCTGTGAGAACAGTAACACAGTACTATTAGACTAACTTAATTTACATGCAGTTAAACTGCTGTGCAGACCCAATGGCTATTGCTGTATCCCAGATAACACAGAAACAAATACATATTCACTGCTCCTCAACAGAAAGTCTCCTGCTAACTCTGACCTGGCCAAGAGCTTAGATTTTTTTAAACAAGTTCCACATTTTTTTGCTTTACTCCAAAATAAAACAGTAACTGACAATGCAAAAAAGCCCCTGCAAACAGGAACATTCCAAACACGCTCAGAATGTGAAACTCAGTTATACTGAAAATGTGCAGCTGAAGTTTTCAATTTTCACTCCTCAAACTGGAAGGTAAGCAAAACTAACAGCCAGAGAACTAGAAAAAATGATGCACATGGAATTGTATTACAGCTCCTAAAACTGATGGATTTTAAAATATACTTTCACAATACCTATAAATGGACCATAGCTCTTCAATACATATTTTAAATTTTTTATTGAAGTTATCCCAGTGTTGCTAATGGTGTACACATATCACATTTTATTTAAAACTGGTTGCTGATTTAAGACAGATTTTGAAAAATAATTTTGTAGTTTGAAAAAACTGACTTTCCAGAGAGCATCCTTTTATTTTTCACTGAGAACAGCATTATCTGTATATTAGAATCCAGTCTCTCTCTCTCTCCCACATATAGCTTCAAATTAATGAGCAGTTTTTCAGGTGATTTGGTGTACAGAACTTTTCAGAACCTTGTGTTCTCTCTTAGTGCCCTCACCTTCTGGAAGGGTAGTATGATAGACCACTGGACTCCAGGGACTAGAGAGCTGGTCCACGTGCAACCGAACTGCAAATTCATACATGGTTTTTGGTTCAAGGCCTTGAACTAACATGTGAGTCTCCGACCTGTATACAGATAAAATGAAAGAAATACAGCAGCATGAAATGACTTGCAGATCCAGATCTCAAATGATATCTCTTAGCCACTTTGAGTAGATTCCCACTGTCAGCTTCATACAGGACAGACCAGTTAAGTTCAGACATGAGGTCCATCTGCACTGTCTAGCTGAAAAGATAATTGTACCAACCCTGGAGCTCTCTAGAAGACATTATGTTTGCCATTGATTGTTTTAAGTTTTTATATAGGTTGTTTGGATTCACCGATTCACAAGTCAGGGCAAGAGCATCATGGCCCAGACTTGCCAGCAGGTATCCTAACTCCAGCTCTTTCCATATCTGTTCATACAACACTGCTTTAAACTGCAGTAACACAAACTACAGCCACAGTTGAAAAGCCACGTGTTCTTGGTTCTATTATCTGTTCTTGGTTCTACGTCTCAGATCACAGTAAAGCACAGCCTAATGCATGCAATTCCCCTTTACATTTATGGCCTCTATCGCACCCATGTTAAGGAGATCTCTACGGAACATGAATCTTCCCTACTCATATTGTAGTCATACATATTGATTTTAATATTTATTGCATTAATTATAATATTGCAACTTACTATTTGATCACAATGCACTATAGACAGTCTGCTTTATTTTGATTCTGGGAAAAACAATTGTTTCACACATACTAGGGTTAATTCAGCATGATAATACCTACATTGAGATTGAATCTCAAGATGATATTACAAAATAGATCTCACTTTATTAAATCTGATTTAGTATTTTCATCTTCAGGGGCACAAGGTCAGTCACCAGTACTTAAAGTTGTTGTGATTTTCATCCTATCACAACAGCAGTAATTGATGCTATGCTCCATGTTATATAGCAAGAGTTTTACACATGAATATACTGTATCTACTTGTTAACTCAGGAGTTAACAGCAGAGAATGTATTCTTTGAAGAGAAAACCATCCATATTAGAATGGAAGCTATCTCTTAACACAACATTTATCTTCTTTAAAAGGCTTGAGCAAATTGAAGTATTGAGGAAGCTACGCATACATCTCTCAACAGCACCATGACCACCACTGCAAGCAGTCACAGCGGACCAAAGTCTTCTACTCCCATACTACCTGGGCACAGAGTTGAACACTGAGCTCAGGCAGAATTTCTTCTGTGTCCTACTGCTCTGTGATACGTGCACTGCTTCTCTGAAAACCAAGCTGTAAGTCCTGCTCAGCTTTCTCCTGATGCCACGTATTTAGGAGCATGGTATGCTCAGCCCATCAAAACTCAAGAGTTCTTGTTTCCAGTCTTAATATCAGACACTGCACGCAGGCCCATTTTTGAACAGAGATGCTACCCATAAAATAAATAATCAGTTTGGTTGAAGAAGAGCTTAACAAAAAATTCAACTTAGCTAAATAAAGCTGTTAAAAATTCAAGAGCTTGTCCAGTGATGGATGACAGGTCCATCAGAAAACTAAGGTGTTCTACAGTCACATCTATATAGCCAAAGAAACAGAACTCTCAGCCACCTGGAAAATCACACAGTTCTTTGCAGCAACTTGTATCTTTCTCAAAGGAAATTAAAAGAGGGCAGAAAGACTGGAAACTGGATCCAGAAATGAGAACTCAAGATGCAACAGCACTGCACTTACGTTTGAAGGTACAGAACCAGAGATGCATTCTGCAGTCCTACTGGGTTGCAGCGGATTGTGTAATTAATGACCTGTGCAGATGTAAAGGCAGGTTTTCCCCAGTGAAGGTAGATAGAAGATGAAGTGTTAGCTTTAGCATAGAGATGGTGAGGGGGTGGCGGTGGTGGCACCATGCGATCACGGACAGCTTTTTAAAAGGAAAAAGAAGCATAAATTATTTAATGAACCATATACAGATACTGGTAAGGTTAAGAGACAGGACCGAACCCACAGGTTTAGATTCAAATCTGTTCTTATTCAGTATTACTACCTCTTATTCAGACCCAGGAATCTGTTCAAGCTACTGAACTGATATGTGGTATATCACTGGTTAGACGACACAGACAACGCAATAGGGAAGGAAAATGCATCTGGTAGCTCATCTTGTTTTCTCAGCTGAAGCTTGTAGAAACAGGAGAATGTTTCTGACTAGGACAGTACTTATCATAGACAGGATCTTTCTGTCTGTCTATTTTACACTGAATTGATTACTTACGGGTTAAAATTACAAGCTGCTAGGATCCTGAAACAGCTCAGATTTTAATAAATACTTCATGCACCTACAACACTTACAGACACATCCTGGAGTGCTGACTGTTTGGTCTGCTTGATAACCCTCTTCCATATTGTTATATGCCAGCAGCCTTACATGATACTTTCTTCTAGGATCTGCACAAACAGAAAATTAATCATTAGATTTAAGTATAAAATAGGGATTTTCAGGTAGTGAGATAACTTGAATGTTCTGCACATTCATTTCAAAATTTGACTGCTACAACCCGTGGACTGATAAACAGGGTGGACGTGTGGATGAATGCCTTTTCTCACCCAGCCCTGTGAATTTTCATGAATCTTTTGTCTAGACTGTACTGGGAGATCAGTCACATATACCAGTCTTGCTTCCAATAACCTGAAACAGAATTTCCTAATAGGTATCAGTAGGAGGAAGATAAATATCACATTTCTAGTTTAAACAAACCCACACCTTCACGGCTACAGCACTAAATTTTTTTAAAATAGTATTATGTAACATACTGAAAATGTTTTCAGTGAATTTCAGAGATCTGTTGAAACAAACAGCATGAGGTCCACAGAAACCAACATTTATTTCTGGATAAACAGGCTGGAATGAAGCAGAGCAACAAAGACAAACACAGAAAGACTGGTTCCAGCAACGAAGTGGGAAAACTTTTGGTTCAGGCTTCCTAGAGGATATATAATACCATGAAACAAGTCACTGTCAATAATGCCTTTCACTTAAAACTACCACTTCCACGTGTTTTCCTGAAAGCTGACTCTGTCACACACACAAGGTCACTGTTCCTGCCTTGAATGGTCTCCCTGCTTGCCTTTCTCTTGCCATGTCTTTGGGTCCTCATATTACAGTTTGCTGCTGCTCTGGCCATGTCTGTGGGTTCTCACATTGCAATTTCTGCTCCTCTCTGTTTTGTTAATGATACACCGGCCTTGATCCAAATAAACAAACAGTACAAATAAAAATAAAACACTACAAAGGATTGTAAAAATAAATGCAGAGTTAAGAAGTGGATCTTCAGCTTTTCACAGCTACAAGTTCAAAGCACCACAACAGCTGTGCTACCAGAGCCAGCTTCTCTGCAGCCTACCCCCTGGACATTTGTTAACAAATCTCACCTGTACAATGGGTGATTTCCAAAGCAGTAGTGCAAATGAGCTCTTCTGGGTTCAGCTAAACTTTAAAATAGCAGTGATACACATATAATTTTCCCCTTCCTTTGTTACAGCTACTGAAGGTACTTCTTTCCATTAATATTCTAAGAAGGTCTGGACAGATGTTATATAATTGTCCCGATATCCATAAAAGTATCCCTTTTCAAAATAAGCTCTCCTTTTTCTCTTTTTACCTGAGATCTGACATGGCCTCTCTCGTGAAATAAACAGGAATGCAGCTCCCTGGTATTTTTTCACCACAAATAAGACTTCTGCTTACATAAGACCGTCAGCTCCCTCTGCAGTCTCTGCATCAGCATTGCAATCAACAAATCTCTAATCCTATACACATAGCAGTGACTTCAGAGTAACACATTTTGTAAAACGTTTTCATGCTTTTTTTGCAAGAGGCAGTCTTTTTGTGATGCAGTTACTAACATCAGTTTTAATATCACTGGATACATTTTACATTTAGATTTATTTTAAAATACTATTTTATCGAAATCTAAGTACAAGTGGTAATAAAAAGGGGATCTTAAAACTGGATTTACTCCTTTGATGTCTTTAATGTTAACAGGAGAATAAGCAAGAAAAGCTTGTTCCCATTTTTCAAGTAAACTTCCTTGTTACAAGAAAACAATATAAATAGAAATATGTCATTTAAAAAAAAAAAAAAAAAAAACTAGAGTAAAATTGTCATTTGCGTTTTACTTTCTTTTCAGATTATAATGTCAGTCTAACAGTAGATAAAGTCATTTACTCCAAGTCAACAAAATCATACTCATATAGAAGAAAACCAGAATTATATACCTCTTTAGGCTTCCTACTTAACCTGTGGTAGGAATGCATGTATTTACCACATAACTGAGGGCAGCAGAGGGGCCATCTGACAAAACTGTATCTGGCATGGAAGTGTGGATGAAGCAAAGGGGTGGCATTGAATTTCTCCATGTAGAAAAAATGGCACCCCCTGACATTCGTCAACACCTGCTGAACATTTATGGAGACCAAAGAGCAGACATGAGCACAGTGAGGCAGTGGGTGCTGTGTTTCAGCAGTGGGGACAGCGATGTGAAAGACAAACCAAGTTTCAGATTGCTACGCACAATTGTTACACTGAGAAATGAAGAGCGTCCACATCAGCTCATCTGCACAAATCAGCAGATTACGACCAGAGAACTGCCTGTGAAGACGAATGTCAGATTTAATGCATTAGAAACAAGGGTGACATGGTTGGAATATTGCAAAGTTTGTGCCAGATGGGTCCCACAGATGCTATGCAGGAGTATGCAAGTTTGTCAGGACCAATACGAGGCTCAAGGTGACAGTTTTCTGGATTGATCATTACCAGAGACAAGATGTGGTGTCACCACTACAAGCTGGAGTCAAAACAGCAGTCTGGGAAATGGCAACACATGAGCTGGCCATTGAAGAAAAAGTTCAAGACACAGCCATCAGCAGGTAAAGTGACGTGCACTGTCTTTCAGGACAGGAAAGGGGTGATTCTTCTTGATTTCTTAGAACCTGGTCAAGACATCAGCTCTTATCATTTCATCAGGATGATGACTAAGCTGAAAGCTCAAACTTACAGAGTCAGGCCAGAGAAAGGGATAACTTTCCTCCTGCAACACAATAACACCAGGTCCCGTATCAGTTTGAAGATGGTGGAGCGCGTTGCCAGTCTTGGCTGGGCTTCCCTACCGCACCCACTGTGCAGTCCAGGTTTGGTACCTTTGACTACCATCTGTTCAGGCCAATGAAAAGTGGACTGTGTGGGCAACAACAACAACAACTTCCTAGCATCAACACCGTCATAAAAGCTGTGGAACAGTGGGTCACCTCCGGTGGTGCAGATTTTCATGATTGCAGCATGCAGGCTCTTGTTCATCGCTGGCAAAAATGCACAGCTAATGGCGTTGACTGTGTTGTAAAACAGTATTTTGTGGTTGAGAATTTTCTCTATCAAATAGTGTTATTGTGCTCTTTGTAGCTGTTATAATTTCCAGGGAAATAAGTAGAAGGCATTACTTTTGGAGCAACCCATGCAATAATCTACTTTCCCATCCGTTCACAGAAGAAACTTCAGCTCCAGTACTATTTAGCAGATCCCTGAAGAGATTCCATGTCGACAGGTGGCATCCAACCAGCCCAGGGTCACACAGTCTGTACCTTTTTCTCTACAAGTTCCTGCAGCAGAGACCCCTGCTGCATTTCCGCAAGAGGCGAGATGACAGACACAGCAATTTATCATCCTGCTGAGCACCTTCAAAAACGCCATGCCTTTTGAAAGTGGTCACCCAGAACTGATCGTCTTCACTGTGAAGTGAAGAATAGCTGAGGTCTGGTGCCCTGCTGAGCTGAATGAGGAGTCTGTGAGGTCTGTTTATCCTCACTGCTTTTTTTTTCTTTTTTAACCTGAATTCCTCATTAACGCTTGACTGGGGAGAAGAAAAATGGGAAATGGAAAAAAGGGGAAATTTTAACTCCCACAGAAAAAAAAAAAAAAAAAGAATTCAAATGTTTTCAAGAAAAAAAAACCCACATTTTTGAATCAGTGGATTTTTTTTTTTTTACTAATGCCACACATTTTAAGAAAAGCCCAACACTGAATACCAACTCATCTTACTTTTGTGTAGTGCAAGAAGTTTCAAAAAGAATTATCTTCATAAAGAAGAACTTGTTTTAAAAAAATGAAGTCTTTCAGCTAGCCTGTGGCATCTAAAATCCAAGGTTATTTCCACTTCTTACACAGTACATCATGGCTCAGCTGGCAGCAAGACCAGTTTAATCCAAAAGTGATGTGCCACAATTTTTAAGCTGCCATACTTTACTGTTTCTATGGTTGAAAAAATAATCTGCTTGTATCTGTAACTGAAACAGTAACTGAGCTGGGCTGCATTAGGTAGCAGCCAAGTAGAGCCTACAGCAAACAGAAGAGGAGCCTACAAAAGAATTTTAAAACAGCATATCAAGCAGCTGATACAAAACTTGCTTCGCAGACCACATGCATAACATTAGTGAAGACCAAACCATCTGCTAAGATGTTCCTCCCTGTTGATCATAGCTTCACTATGTGCAAAATGAGATAACTAATAGCCAAAAGTCTACCTCAAGTTCCGAGAAATAGCTGTGTATAATATGTTTTATGGAAAATACTTTTTGTCTGAAGTAGCTTCTGTTTTGAATGTTATTAACAACTGCTAGTTTTCTTCACAGGCTCATGATGTGATTTACTCCTTATCAGCAATCCCCAAAAAGCTTGGCACAAACACTTCCACCTGGCAATTCATCAACTGGATCAAACATTCAAAGCCAGACACATCCTTGGAGAGAAAACAAACTTCAGAAGGTTCCTCCTCTTTAACCAACATAGGTATCCTAACAGCTTACACATACATCATTGATAAAAGTCTGCAGATGGCGTGGCCACCTATGGGGCTGACAGTCTCAAATTCACCATGTGCCATCCATGTACATCACACAGCAACAGGAGGCTGAGCTCAGAAGTCAGGGAAGTGAACACTGAGGCCATCATTCATGCTCATAACGGACCCAGAAGTAACACTTCCTTCTACAGATGATCACTGCTACTGAGGAACAAAACAGGCACAGTGATTCTCAGCAGCCATCCAACACAAAATTCAATTCGAGTAAAACAAATGAAGAAATAAATAAAAGCCCCTCACATTAAGATTTCACCTCTGCATCTTCAACATGCTTACACAAACAGCCTGGTAACACGGAGCCATTTCATTTTATTCTCTTGCATTTGCAATTGTCAGCATTTGTGCAGTGGCTGAACGGTTGTTCCCAGAGCTGAGGAGAACAGGAGCAATTCTGTAGTCTATTTAGTGGCTGGATGATGTTTAGTTAATTTGTCCTGACGAAAGTGTTTGTTTGTTTTGCTTATTTGTTTCTGTTTTGTTTTGAATGCTGCTGGCTATATTAAGTTGCTGTAAAATTGTCACAGAACCTACAGCCTTTTTACAGGCATTTTTATTGTTATTACTGAAATCAGCTGGTGAAAAGGACACAAAAACAACACTGTTTGTACACATCAAGAGGCCAACACTGACGCCAGTATAAACATACTAGAGCTCATAGACTTCATTACAGGAATGCCTCTGAAGTACACAGAGACTTTATTTAAAAGACATTGGAGTCTGGATGTGACAGCTTCGCACAGCACAGTAAGATCTGCCTTGTCTCCGGCTTCATATAATCAAAACCTGTCAGTATTTAGAACACAGGAATAATAAGATCAGCCATGTATCTTTGGAAATAATAACCCTAGAGGATTTGGAAAAAGCTAAATATGCCTTACGATGATTAATTAAAAAACATCAAAATAGATATAGTCCCAAACATCACTGCTTTATTTTACTTATTTTTTTTTAATGTAGGAGCAGCCTCATTTTCCTGCAGCAGTGTTTGTAGCTAGCTCACTGCTCCCTAGTGCTGCTCCTCTGGAATCCCGTATCCCATTGTTCACTCTCCCATAAAAATCTGCAGGCTCAACCCTGATACTTCTTTCAGCAGAAGGACACACGGGGGAGCCTTCCTGTTTTGCAAATCCATGGACTGGTTCTACACCTACAGTAGAACCACAACAAAGCTAAGACTGCAAGTATGAGTGAAAATACACTGAACTAGCATTTAAAATACAGATTGTGACTTGGAGAAAAACAAACATTACAGTAGCTGAGGTCTGGCAGAGTTTGAATGACACCTCTATTTTCTTGTACTGTATCACTGAGATTTGATCCTAGATATTATGCTTAGTATCTTGGAGAGCAGATAGGAAATTCAGAGTGGTTATGTGTGTTAGTGCTGTGAAAATAGTTTCAGCAAGACAAATATTACAGTGAACTCAGAACAAGTCATTTCATTTCCTATGATTGAGGGAGCTTCAGTTGCAGTAAATTGACAGAAGCTGCAAAAACATCATGAAGAACAGAAATTTAATTTCATTGTGTTTCTGTTGCTCTACAGCAACAGATGTAGAGAATGCTATATTGCATGTACATGTTATATATGCATGTTATATTGCAACACTTCAGTTATTTACTATTTACTTCTGCCATTAGCCTGGCTGCTATGTAACATTTATTTCATTTTTTTCAGTAAGGGTTGAAGTTGCTACTATAAAGCAGCACTCACAAGTACTCATACGCATTTTTTTCCTCATATTCCTTCCCAAAACTTAAAATTTTAGTATGTCCCAATTATATTCCTATTTAACAGTTAGACACATTTTAAGCATATATAGCCAATTTCCAAAGTTTCGGAAAATACAAATGGCCTAATAAACAGCTGTAGGCAAAAGCAACTACAAGTAAGAGATACAGCACCTCCTCACGTCTGAACTAGTTTTAGTCTATGTAGGTGTATTAAATTCCATGCAATTCCACAAATAAGGGGAATTTAGTTCTTCCAAAATAATGACACAAACACACTTAAAAACAAATAAAGGCAATAAATGGTTCTTCTATTAACCCTTACTGGCCTCTGAAATATGAAAATCTAGGTTTGCTAAGAAGACCACTAGAGCAGCTAGAATTATTTGTAGGAAAAGGGAAAAAAGGTCCTCTGTTTGGAAGACATTTTCCTAATGACAAAGGTGAGGGGAGAGGAAGGAACGTCTCTCTCCAACCAATGTTTCAGTTCCATCTGGTAGAGTCATATCTCATTACTGCCAGATGGTGTCCTCATGCACTTCCAATGAACACAGCTGGAAAAACCAGAGGTATCAAAGATTAAATGCCTGTATTAGCGGTTAAATAACTGAAAGAAGAAAAATGTGCTTCTAATCACTTTGCAGCTGGTGAAATACTTTTTTTTTTTCAATGCAACTACCTCATTCTGAAGTTATCAAGTCTGTACAGACCAAACTTTTAGTGAAAGTCACTAAGAACAATAAGGTCACTTTCGTATTCACAGTGCAACAAAAACATCCATTCTCAAGACATTCTATTATATAATTAAACCTCTCTCAGCTTAAAGAACAATAAGAAAACAACCAATCAAAAATCCTAATCCATATATAATTCCACCCTCTCTCCCCAAAATAACACAGAAAGATGTAGTGCTGAATACATTTTACCATTATCTTCAAGTAGGTTCTCTGCAGAAGACCAAACTGTGCCTATGCCATTCAGATTTTCATAGTTTGTTTTCATACAATTCTTCTATTCCAAATAAATCTATGGCAGTAAAGACAGGTATAAAACATGAAACAGCAGGTTCCATCACTACACTGACAGATACAGCTCTGTAACACTCTTGATTTAGAAGCATTCATTTGGAATTCCACATTAGCTTCACGTGTATGTACTGTTACCCAAAACACGTCTGGTGTGTACAAACAGCCAAAATTTTGGTGTTCTGGCAAATGCTTCGTAGAAAGCATCTGTTTACAGGTTAGTTAGTCAAGGTTACAAGAGAGTGCAATACTGCAACCCCTAAAAGCCCTGTCATTGTTTCCTTCAGCTGCTGCATGTTTGTGAAGCTCCGAAGGCCTTGAAAGGAGCCAGAGCAGAGCCAACAGGTCAGGGCTAGATAAAATTAAGAAAGAATCCGAGGTCAGACCATGAAAGAACCCCACCAGCACCCTCACCCCCCTTTTCAACCCTTCAGAACAGCGAGTCCACCTCCAGGAACCTTTCATTCAATCCTGATAAGAAGAGACAGCAATCCACAATCTGGATTTCAGACTTTTAAAATCCTTTTTGGGGAGAGGAAAAGATAAGGAAGCCCAAAGAAAATGGATGTTTTACTGCCATTTACTGTTGACTCATTAAGCCTAGATACTGAGCGCACTTTCATACCTTGCTTTGAACATCCCCATTCTCAGCACTTTAAAAGCAAAATACCGACAGAAACAGAAGTATTTGGGGTTTTGCTCTTGTTTCCAAAAGAATTAGGACTGCATAGAATTTCTAGGAAGAAGAGTTGAGCTTCGTGCTTCATGTCCTGAGTTGGGTTTACTAAGTAGAAACCTAGAAACAGTCACTTAAGCCACATTCAGTATGGTGGTTCTAACAGCTGGGGAAGGCAAATATTTTTGTTTTATACATATAGGCAACATTTTAAATATTATCTTCTTCCTTTCAGTCTAAACTACCAAAACAGCACTTTACCAGGCAGGCTGAAAAAAAAAAAAAAAAAAAAAAAAAAGGTTGTTCTAAGGACAAAACCTCTGTGGCCAAATGTCCATTTTTAATTTAATCTTTTGTGCTGCTGGATTTTTTGTGCAACCCACAGGTCCATTGTTGGGTAGTGGTCCGGCTGGATAGCTCATTGGTCTGGCTTTCCAGGGTGACTGCGCTGCCCCCAAGCCCATCCCTCCAACACAATAAACTCCAGATAATTATTCAAAGAAGAGGCCAGCAGCATGGGCTGCTCTGACATCAGGTCATGGCCTTTGACATCGAATCTGGGGCTAGCCAAAGTCTGCTCCAAGCAACAGAGGTCCAGGGGAATTATTAAGGGGGAAGGGTGGGAAAGGAAGAACGCTGGGAAATACTATCCTTAAAAATGTACTTTTGAAGCAAAGTAATGTAAATACAGCAGAAACTTATTAGGAAAATAAGCAAATACATTTCAAATATACTAGTCAAAAGGAACAGGGAGAAGCACATCAACTTCAACAAAAATGTAAAGCTAAGAAGCAGAAGGATTCAGGTCTGTTTCCCTCAAGATATTCAACACTGAATTTTTTGTGTATGTGTACGTGTATGTGTATATAAAGCCCTTTTTCCTTTGCTCAGGTATATATAATGAAGAAAATCAAATTTAGCAATCCTGTTCCATTAGGGTTTTTACAGTCTTGTCCAGGCTCTGGATATGTAATTTCTAAGCACCAGAGGTTGAAATTTCATTTCATCCCACATTGTAAGTATTAACTTTTTCATATTAACGTAGTTTCTGAGAAGACAAAAACCACCAACATCATACATCTCATACAGCTTGCTCTTCAATCTAAAGGTAATTTTAAACAGTTAGAACAAAGACTGCCTGTGATACTCGTGTTTTCCTTTGCAAACCAAATAACTGAAGAGGAAACTAAGCAATTTGTTCTTTGTACAACATCACAAAGGTTTATTTTGGTAGAAAGCAGAACATATGACATACATGAATTGATCTAGCTAAACGGTCTGGCTTTAGATGGCTCTCGCTTATTTGTCTAGATCTGAAAAGGGTCTGTATCCCTTTTGTAGCTCTGTGCTGTCCCCTGTGAGGGCCCCACGACAAACAACACCTCGCACCCCCTTGCAGTAAAAACATCACCTCTCCCTCTGCTCACAATCAGCAATAGCAGCTTTATACAAAAAAGCACGAAGGGAGGAGGGCTAGAGGGGCAGGATGAATTCCCAGCACACGATGTTTTGGCCTTTTAGGAATGACAGAAGCAACAGAAATATGTAAATGTCTCCAATACGTTTAAAAGAAGTTAAGCAAATCTTCAAGGACTTTGAATTTGCTCCATTTTCTTACAGGCCATACAGTGTTACTACTGTGCCTGCAGTTTTTGATCAGGCCCCGTGCTTCTCTCATGCTTTAGAGATCTGTTAAACTGCACAAGCAAAAAGCTCTCTTCCAATATTATTGTAACAACACACTCTAAAACTAGCAGACACCCTTATGTTAACTAGCCTGGCTCACCATTTTCAAAGTGAGCCCTCAAAAGCTAACTTGAAAGCAATACCAGAGGCCTGGACAAACACCTAATTTTGATCTTTTGTGCTCGTCTTTTCTTCTAAGAGACCCTTTCTTTTGTTACTGCCCAGTGGAAAGCACATAGCTCATTGGTCCTGCTTTGAAAGATGAGAGCACTGCCCCTCAGTCCACCCCTCGGAGCACAATCACTTTAATGGAATTATGTAGAGAGGCCATCTCTGGAAGAAGAAAGGCAGGGAGGGGGGGAGGGAAACAGTGTCCGAAAGAGCCAGCAGGGCCTTCAGTACCGACATTTACCATGCCAGATATGTCCACCAAGAATTCACACAGTGGTGCAAATAGGATGTGCTTCCCTATACAACAGGTACCCCTACATACAGTGACCAACCTGTACATGACCAACACAAGTTAAGGAGGTGAATGCTAGAGAGTTTGAATTTAAAACATTATTATAACCCTGCTACAAGCACTCCTCAAAAAGAGGTGTGCTGTAAATAGAGTCTTTTTTTTTTTCCATAAGTAGGAGACTGAAAAGATGATCTCCCCCCAGAGAAGCCCAGCCCTTTGTGGGTTGCAGATGGGAAAGAAGTGTTGACAATTTATGCGGTCTTCACACTACAAGGAATGCTTCCTGAAAATGCATCCAAATACAATGCGGCAAGTTTGGTTTAACAATTGTTTAGAGACCAAGCACTACAGTAAGTTTTCACTGATTGCCTGACATCCAGCATCACCTTATAAACAACACATTTTTACACAACAACAAAGGCAATCTATTCACAGCAGCAAAACTTTCCCCTGAAGCTATGAAATAAATTTTCTTACAGAACCAACATTTTCTGCTGGTCTGTCATGGACTCCCCATGCCATTTTGACCCTTCTGTGCAGCAAAATGAAAACACTATCTATCATTACTTGCACCACAGTGACTTCCTAGGAGGGGCACAGTTTAGATTGCAAAAACATCTGTGGTCTGGTGATTCATCTCAGATCTCAAGTTTTAGGAGTTGTGCTGCAGCAAGCATGTCTGCAAGATGCAGAATTTTCAGGTAGGGTAATTAACCATTGGTCTGCAGCTCTCCTCCTTGTGAGGAGGAAGAGGAAACAAGGAACTACACAAAAACATTCTCAAATTGCTATACGTAAAGCAAGTCAGCCATAAAAAGAATACAAGCAGTTAGTTAAACAAAAAATTTGTTCACGAAGAACTACCATGATATTTACATTATGGCAAATATTATCCCCTACACAGCTCTCTACATCATGAGAGCTCAAACTGCAGTGAGAAGTTCTGTTTCTTGCAGATGTCAAGGGCCAAGCACACTCCCTGAGCACTCCCTTTATGTGTCACACAGCACAGTGGTGTGATCTCACACAGACGACAGCTCATCTCCACTTTGTGCATGCAGGCTTACCAGCATGCACATGTATCAGTACTGAGTTATTACACAGACACTTAGCAGATGTAAATAATGAAATTTGCTTAATGAATAGTGAATTTGCTTAATGAAACTTACTAAAATTTGCTGAGTAGCAGGGGACAGGGACAAGTGAACCTTGAAGGCTGACAAGTCTTAGAGTAAATTTGCTAAACTGACAAATTTTTTGTAGACCAACTATCTGGTAAACGTTTACAGGTTCTAACAAGGCAGCTTGCACACTTCATTTGCTGCAGTTATATCCTGCTGCATTAAGCCTGGCTTAAGAAGTAGGCTGGCATCAAAATTCCCTCATCCACTACTGTTAATGCAAAGTATTCATTGCATTTTCCAATTACGTAGATTAATAAACCAGGAAACCAGTGGCATATCTAAAATTACTCGTAAAGAGTTTAATTCAAATGCCTTATCCCAGCAGGTAACTCCACATGGCATGAGGACACATGGCTCTGCTTCCTTGGCCATGAAATGCACTGCAGCATTTCCCTCCATACATGAACAAGTCTGTTACTTTCCCCCCATTATCTTAGCTGCCTCATCTTCTACAGTCTCTCTCACTGGTTACATGTCTTTGACATTTAACAAGGCTATTCATTTTAATTACATTTAGATTATGCTGAACGACCTCCCTAGTGGTTTGGCACAGCAGGGTTATTTTTAGCCTTCACATTTTCATGCAGGGACACCTCGATCTTCTACAACATGCCCTAAAGAAAATTTCCATTCCTACAGAGTCCTTGGCTGGGGCATGCACTGCTGTTTATATTCAATGGCACAGAGGTGTGAGCTATTCATAAGGAGTTTTGTGGGAGGAATTTGCATATAAAAATTTATTAGAAGAATACAGTAAGTGACAGCTCATTACCAGGCAATGAAGCTTGATACACCTTGTACTTATATTCCTTCCTGAATGACTTCAGCAAGTGTAAATGTACAAATGCTCATCCGGAAGGCCAGGATATTTAGCCTCTCTCTAAGAATGACACTAACATTTCATTTCCATGCCGATTCCAGCTAAAAACATATTCCTGTGACATCTTGTTCTCATGTTGTTCCAGGCCAGGCTCTTTTAAAATAATTCACCAGGATTACTAAGTCTATATTAGCAGCAGCAGCTGTGCAAGTTGATGTTGCTTTTAGTTAAATAGATGTTGAACGGTTTATTTGAAGACTATTTAATTAAGACCAAACCTCTGGAACAGTCTTGAGAACTCCACAGATTGCCCTTGCAAGTAGAGTAGAAGGGGTCATCCTGCTTGTGCACATTTTGAATTTGGCCGCTATATTTTCAGAAGTTTGAATCTTTTCCTCAAGAGCAATTCTTCTGAGCTGTTTGCTCCTCTTACAAAATGTTGTTTGCTGTCCATAGTGAGAAACATCTGAAGGAGAAGAACAGCCTGAAAGATTTCAGACCTCCTGACATTCTAAAGAGGAAAAAAAATGTATTTTTTCCCCCACCTGGAAATGGATTATAAAATGTTTTAATGTCAGTACTACTTGCTATAAGTAGATACTACTGAACTCCAAAGGATGCTCAGGGTAGCACAGAATAGCAATAACAACGTGCAAAACTAAACCACATCTTCATAGACTCTGGAACAGAATTTCACAGACTGCCCCTTTTTCCAAGGATGTTTTACATGTTTAAAGTACTTTCCCTAATTTATACCAATAGGAATTTGCTGTAGCTTATTTTTTTCCTTTATAACGTTGGGTTTTTTTTCCCCAAACAAAACCACTTCTTGTGGGAAGCAATGCCACTGTCAAAATGTTTCACCACAGACCAGCTGTAATTTCAATCTTTCACCATACCTGCTGTATTTTTCAATTTTTACATTAGTTTTGTGAAGAACAAGCATTGAATACTTGTCAAACATTGCATTAACAAGCTGAAATGTAGCAAATGAGAGACTGGGAGATTGCTCACAAACAAGGTTATTTCAGTTGTCTTTCCTAGCCTTTTCAAGATTGCAATCCAAGCTATATTACTCTCTTGATTGAAAAAGCAAGAGCAAAATGATCCCTGTGCAATTCCTCTGCATTTGAAGTTTATATAACATTTAGAAAACAGAAAATAGTCTGACCGATTGATTACTTCAGTAAAATAAACACTAAGCTACTTAACTCTTGGCTAGCTTTCTGCTTTGGTATAATTAAAAGGTTTCCCCATTATTAATTCAGTTTTATAAATGCTAAGCTGAGCCTGAGGTTCCATGAGCATTTTAAACCAACATCAGCCAACACCACTGCTGAAGCAAGGCAGCCTGTTTCCCCTGCCCGTTCAGCCACATGCTCCTGTCTCAGCCTCTCTGGGCTGTTATTTTTTAAGTATGGCAACTTCCCACCTGTCCTCGTGCAACTGCACAAATGGTAGGAGAAGCGCAGAGAGCAGCAGTGCAGACAGGTACACAAGGAACAAAGGTATTTTCTTCCTAAACAGTTTTCAATACCTTCATGCTCCCAATTGCATTCCGACAGGCTCAGAACTAAGTGACTTCCCACTGTGACAAAGCAAGCCACTGGCAAAACCAAGGAGCTATTCCCAGCTGCAGCAAGCTGCCTGGGATACAGCACAGTCATCAGGAATCTGTTTCATCTTATGCTGCTTGGTGAAATTGTGAACCCCGCGCACACCCACACAAAACGTCCACCAGGCGGAAACAGATGTCATGAATTTATTAGTAAAGGACACTTCCCTCAAGGGGGAGCTGTTATCCAACAGACTAAATGCAAAGCTGGAAATCTGGAAGTACAGCTCAGTCCTGTCACTGGTTTCAGGAATATTGTGTCACACTCATGTTTAAAGCATCAGTACCTGAGCCAACTCCACAAAAACGGCCCTTCTCTTCCTTGAGTTTCAGCACAAATAACTGGCAGACAGTGATACAGTTACGGGCTTTCTAAGGCACATGGCTGTCACTGCTAAGGCTCTAGGACTGATGGAAACTAGAGAAGTTAGAGGCAAGCAAGGAGCAGGAAAGCAAAGGCCACAAGGCATGAATGAAGAAAAAGCCTAGCTTAGGCCAAAAATTATCATGAAAGTAAAATGGGCAAATGGACATAGCTGCACAACGCTCACCCATCTGCCTCTCTTCCCCCATATACATCCTCCTCCCTTCAGCCCTACTGCTCCTCAATATTTCCAGTTCTGCCCATTTCCACTGTTCTGGGATCTGGTGTCACACTCCATTTTCATGATGTATTTCTATACAATAACTTACGTCTGCTCCTCTGTCTGAATACAGATGTGACAGATGCACAAGGACCCAGTGCATGCATAACTGCATGCATGCAACAGGCAGAAAACTCAAGTTTTTAACTGATCTACCAACTTGGATCAATGAATATTTCCCTGTCACAGCTTCTACAAACATGCAGCAACAAGCATCTTTATTTTGTAATACGCAGTTTGAGGCAAGGTACAGTATTAAGAATGACAGAAATACTGCAGAATTGAGTATAAACGCTGAAATACACTTGTAATACATCAATTATGTCCACTAAATCTTTTTCCCAGATGCAAAAACATCAGTGGTTTGGGAGAGAAGTGTCACAGCAAAAGCTGCTTCTTCCAACACAAGGCTGCTTTTTCTCCCCCTCCCACACACTCTCCCTTCATTTGCCACAAAAGTGCAACTCACAGCAGCCTGAAAAAAAATTGGCTTTTTCACAATTGCATCATCTCCCAAAATAGAGAAATATTTCTATTAGCAGTAATGCTTTCATGGTAAATATCCTCTAGCTAAGGTGTTTCTCTGGGCAGAAAAGTTATCACAAAGCGTAGCTCAGCCCTAGAAGCACATTCATAAGGAAACTCCACCATTTATCAAAAGCAGTGACACAGCCCTCCTCCCCCCCCCCCAAAAAAAAAGTTAAAGGAAAAGGAAAAAAAACACAGGAGAAATTAATGTTAACATTTTGATCACAACATCTGGATTTCTGTTAAACAAAGGAAGAAAACAATAAAAAAACACGGGGGGAAAAATGAAGAAATGTAACTAGCCCTGCACAGCAAATGTTTTCTTCTGTCCACTCTGAAGTCTCTTTCATGTGCTAACACTGGCATTTTTTTAAACTCTTCCCCTTTGACTTACTCAGACCTTTAAGGACCTCACACATCTAATGGTTCCTCACATTCACCAAGAACAATCAAGAGAGGTCTGGGGGTTGACATGCAGTATGATTAATGGACAATGTTGATTTAATTTCCTATAACAGGAGTTTTCTCTAAGCCTTCTCCAAGGAGCATTTTCTTTGCAATCCAAGACTTAAGTATTTTACTAATGAAGTCCAATAAGTAGCAAATTAAATAATGCTGTCTCTCAGAGACAAATCCTCACACTTCAGAAATAGAAATCAAAAAAGGTTGCAAAGCCAACATGCACCATTTTTGCTTGTTTCTGTCCGCTGTGTTTGATTTATTTTTGTTGCTGCTGTTTTGTTGTTGGTTTCCATTTGTCTGTTTTTAAGAAAGATACATGAGAAACTATCTGGTTCTGCCTGCCATTTTACCTGCTTTCTCTTTTTTCCCTTTAAAACTGTGTCTTCCAATCATAAAAATTAAATATGATATAGATAAATATAGATTTATAGATTTATATAGGTGCATATCTATATAAATATAGATAAATCAGTCTTTATTTACTGGTAACTTTCACAACGTGGCTGTTAAAACGTTATTATGGGCTGGTTGTAATACCTGAAGCTCTTCAAAATTAAGTCAGGGTTTTTCTGAGGATTTTTCTTTACATCAAAAAATTTGTAAATATTTTCAGTAGTAATCTATGTCCTTCTCATGAAGTAAATATCAACCTTCAGCTCCAGCAAAACAACAATGAAATGCTATTTGAATACATCCCAACTGTTAATGAACATGACCCAATTTCCCAACTCAATTCCCACACAGGGTTAGCTTTAAATGGTGGAATTTCTACCCTGAGAACACAGAACAGCAGAGAGCATTTCCTGCAAAATTCTGATCATTTTACCATTTTAAGTTTAAATGCTTCCAACAAGACACAGTTTGCTGCACTAGAGGTGGGCAGGTTATCTTGGCAGAACATAAACAACCCCCGTTCCTATTTTCAGTGCTTTGCACTGCACCTTTGATTCCACTTCTTGGAGCTGCAACGCAATTAGTCTGATGTCCCAAGAGAAAAACACTGCATCCAACTCAGATATGGAGGCAGCTGATAAAGAGATAGAAAGCCTTCCCCAAAACCAGGCAGAAATTCTCTGTGCTACTGGAGTGGGCCCTTGGAACACAATCTCAACCGCTGCCTTAGTAAAGCCTGTATAATGATGCTTTTAATCTATAAAATTGTTAAAGAAACTTCCTTCACCTAGGTAACTACCAGTGTCTCTCTGGAGAGCCAGGCTTAACTGTTCTTAACACTCTATTTTGAAGTACAGTACATTCAATCTCATTCTGCACTCTTCCCTTCCCCTGTCCCTCACCTTTAAAGTGCAACTGCTGTGCAAAGTTAACATGGATTACTGCAAAAGTCAAGACGTGGTTACATGAGAATGCCAGGACCATCTTCCAAGACAAATGATTCAAACTGGAGTAGTTCAGGGAGCACTTTCAAGGAAGTTACATAAAGAAAAAAAAAAAGCCACGCAATCTTTCCAGCACAGAATCTACCTCTTTCTGAAAGACCTTAACTAAGAGAGACCTTACTTGTCTGCTCACATGGACAAATAATTCTCCATTTGCTTTAGAACAATGTAATGACTCTGAATTTAACTCACAGAAGACCAGAGATTCCCCTTACCCAGTGCTTATCATGTTTTGTCACAGGTGACATTTTAATCAACACCAAAACAGTTATCCTGCTAATACAGATGCAGATTTCAGTATTTGGCACCTATTAAACTGTCTGCTGGCTGAATCAAAAAGCTATTGAGAGGTTTGGTGCTGTAATTTAAGACTGACAAATACACCAAACATTAATTAAAGCCTTCCATTACAATAAATTGTGAAAATAACATTTACTTTCAAAAACAACAGCACTGGCAGATTTACTTACGATGCCATTTAAAAATCAAAAAGAACCAATAAATAAAATTCATTTAACAAAGGTTGTACTGTGAGAAAGAATATGATAATCAAAGTAATCTTTTTATTTGAGAACTAAAATTCAACTGAAAATACATCATTATGAGACAAATTTGTGATAGAGCACAATGCAAGAGAACTGTAACTACGGAACTACTCAGGAAGGGAGGCCCTGCATTTTTACAGAGGTGGCACTTGAACTGCACAGTATGTGTGCACTGTTAGCAACTGATACTTAACTGGTCTCTCTGGAGTAAAAAACAAGCTGATGTTTATCTAAGATTCCCATTTTGTTGTATGTACAAGTGGGAGCTAGAGACACCATTGCTGTAATGGATGCCATGCCAATAAGCCCTGACAAAAGGACACATGATTAAAGGCAAGCTTCAGTTTTGCTTGGTAAAAATTCAATTTATAACCTGAGTGAATTGATTTTTCATCCAAACGGAGCAGTTTCGTATTTTAATTTCACAAGGGAGGGACAAAGTTGAGGGGTTGGGTCAGTCTGCAAATCAGTTTGTCCAGTCTCCTATCTCAGTGCGTTTGCACTGTCCAACCTCCTGATATTCCCCACTTGCTTGCCCTGCTTCACATCAAGCTGTACAGTGGACCAACAATTGCTTCACCAAAAAGCACAGCACAAAACAAAAATTCCATTTCTTCTCTGCTCCTGCCACCCAGCCAAGGTTCTGTGCATTCAGCAACAATAAATCTGATCAGGAAAGAAATGCTACAAATATGCCCAGAGGAATTACCAGCATTGTCCTACACTTGAAACAAAACATAATGCAGCAGCTTGTAAACTCCAACCACAGAACTGGAAAAAAAATATCTGATCTCCATATACACTTACAGCCTGTACCACACAGTACAGCTCTATAAATAAGGGACAAAAACTTTTCAAAGCAGCACTTGCTTTGATATTCTGCAAGTAAAAAGAAAAGATGCAATGTAGCAAAGCCCCCTTCCTTGCCTCTTTTAATCATAATAGTTTCACTCCCTTCCCTTATAAATTCAGGAAAAGAAAACAAGGAAAAAATGATAAGCAGATATGCCATGTGTGCATTTAGAAGACAGACTCATTAAAAGTGGTGACAGGTCTACCCTTTATGATTATGAAGCAAGGAATGTCTCTCCCTCATTTATTGACATGTAGTAGAAGCACATCATCACACCAGGACTAGCCCAAGAGCTTGGGATTGTTAAATACAAATATACATAAATCGCCATGTCTGCCAAAGAGTAAGAGGTCACAGACGGGAAAAGGCTGCTTTTAAACATGCCCAGTCTGCTTCTAGGGCTTTTGCTTTTATTCCTGTGCAATTTGGCCAATTCCTCCTCCCCTCACCCACCAAATCCTTCATGTTTTAACTGATAAGTAGTAGTAGCAAGCCTGTTACATACAATCAGGAGAACTGACAGATAAGAGGTTTAGTTTAAGGATGTAATCAGCATGAGTAAACACTCAACTGACCCAGCTGTAAACAGTAGTAATAAATGATAATATTTGTCCTGGTCACCTACTGAGCTATTAGAAACTTTTCACAACACAGCAGTGTAAATACTGGTTCCAGTATGTACAGCACACAGTATCATCATCCAGCACTACGAGCAAAAAAAATTGTAGTAGTTGTACTTTATTAAGAACTATTGTCATTACCGATTTTATCTTTTTTTTACAGGCAGCTATAGCTTGTTTAAATCAAAATTTCACAGTGAATGTCTGGCTCAACATAAAGTTGTTTAAGCAAAAATACAGGAGTTCTGCAGTACTGGGTTCTACTTCATCAACTAGAATTTGGAAATAGTTAAATGTGAAATAAGAATTAAAAAAAAAATAAAAGAATAAAAATGAAAAACATACTGAGTGAGAAGAGTTGTGTTGTTTCCTTCCCATTATTTCATTTCGCTGTTAAAACGCTTGGCTCCTTGAAATTCACCTGTGAATCTCAAGCTGAATTTTCATACTGACTTATAACCGGACAGCAATATCGATTCTCACATATGCAGTTCTGACAGACAGAAATATGCAAGACTACATTTTGACACCCAACAAAACCCAGGATGGAACTGAAATTACTGCCCCAGTTATTAGAAATAACTACCTGGAGACCATGATAGTCACGCTCTGAAACTGAAAAATAAAAGAACACGCTCATACAGCACTGCTTCTCAATATTACAACATTTGTAGTTCTTAACAAGAAAGATGGCAATAAAGCTAAGATTTACAGCTTCCTGCACATACGACTGCAATAGAGTGCAAAACAAACCACTCTGTCACATCTGACCTTTATACCAACTGCTTTATGAAATTTCCAAAGTGCTTTTATGAAATTATTTGAAAAGGCACTCGGGTGTCGCGTGTCTGACAGCTTCATGGGAGAAATTCTTTGTGCTGTCTTTTTTTATATGCCTTTATTCCATTTCTATAGATTGTAGAATCACTTTGTCTTTGCTGCTCTAGACTTAGAGCTGCTCTGAAGCTTAGCTATAATCATGGTTATAAAGTGATCTATACAGATCCAGGTGAAATTAAACAACTGAAGGCCAAGCAAGTCTCTGGAGGAATGCGTGAGAGTTAGCTGTCTAATTCCATAGCACAAGCCTCTTCTGAGAGCAGAGACCATGCAGGGTCACAAAATACATCCTCATAAAGCACTGTGACATTTTGTCTAACTGAGGAAGGACATGCCTTTCCCTCATTTCTTCATTCTGCAACAACAGAGGTAGGACTTGAAGAGTTTACACAGAAGCATGGAATTTTTGCTGATTAAGGTCAAACATTCCAATAACACTGAGTATATTGGATAAACAATCTGACAGAACCCAAGTATATTCTCCAAAAGAACTGGATTAAGTAGGAGGAAGCCATTAGGTATAATAAAAACGGAATATCAGAAGCAGCAGCAAGGAATTGCAATATCCCTCATGTTAAGCACCTTTAGACAACCCCAAGAAGCTTTCCCAGAGAGAAGGCCTGCAGTGTCTGCACACCTCCCATATTACTGTAGAATTTATATATATGCATGTGTATGTATACACGCACACAAATATAAAAGCAGATGCACTCAATTTCATGCTCAACAAACCACCAGCAGGCTCCGTCCACCCCCTGCAGCCTGGCAGCATCTGGCCCCAGGCAGCCAGCAGCTCTCTGAGGTCTGCAGCCGGCGCACAGGACAACATTTCACAGGCTCTCCTGGGAGGGGCCATGCCAGGGAAAGGCCAAGCTGGGTGTGCTGTCATGCTCAAGGTGTTTTCACTAAAGCTAACAGACCAGTTTTTCCATCCCCTAAGGTGTTTCTGGCTGAAAACGGTTATTTAGCATGATATCATCTTGCGTGCAACAGAAACAAAAGAGCACCTAAAGTGTACACATCCCTTCCACAACCTGATTGCCTCAGGGTTTCAGGAGCATTTACTGAGATCCTACATGTGCCTTGTCACCTAAGAGCAAATTTCTGAAATCTTCACTGTAACTAGCATCACACAAGGTGCTACAGCTTCCAGTCAGCAACCACACAAGGATGAATTTGCAGAGTGAATTCTTTCTTTCCTCCCTTTTTTCCGAGCGTAGAAGGCATTAATGGCACAAGAAAATGATGCATTTCCCCCATCATCATTCACTTAATTAGTAAAAACTATTGCTGTTACTAGGATGGTAATAACTAATTATTTTGTCTTTCTAACTTAATTAAAGTTCAAAAGGGGGAGAACTCTAGGGAACTTTAAGAATAATGAACTTGTGTTACAGTATCACAGTGGGTCATGCTTTCTTGAATCTGTTAAACAAGAATCTAAATTTGATTTTAATCTGTTTAGATACAGCTGGTGGGATGAGATTCCAATCAGCAGCAGCACTTACCTCTGAGGAGTTCCTAGTTCCAGCAAACCATATAAGCCTAAAATGGGTTTGTCAGAGCCGCTGCCCTTCCTGTGCTGTTCTACTCTCCTAATGATCATGCGGCTGCACTGAGCTGTGACAGGCAAACACCCAGTGCAGCGGTGAGCAGCAGTGATACTGATTGGTTTTTTAAAAAAAAGGCATGAAGACAATGAAAAGTGGGACATGAGCTTCCCTGGATGCTCCTTTTTTTGTTTGGTTGGTTGGTTTTTAAACTCATGCAAGAAGATTCCCAAATGAACTCCTCCACCAAGAAAAGTCACTTCAACTTCTGAACAAACATACACATGCTGAAACAAACAGAATCTGTAACAGCAGATTTAACAAATCTCACAAAGAAAAACAGTCTGCCTAGAACAGAATCACAGAATAGTTTGGGGAAGAGGTGACTTTAAAGACCAAACGATTCCAACACCCCTGCCATGGGCTGGCTGCCACACATCAGATCAGGCTGCCCAGAGCCCCATCCAACCTAACATCCAACCTTGAATGTCTCAAGGGAGGTGGCATTTCTCAAGTCAGCCTGTGCCAGTGCCTCATCACCTTCTGAGTAAGAATTTCATCCTGAAATCTATTCTTAATCTCTCTTCTTGTAGTTTAAAGACTGAAGTTCCCCTAGTGCTATCACTCTATCAGACCAGGTAAAAAGTCTTTTTTTAAAACGCCTCTTTTAAATACTGAAAGGCTGCAAAGACGTCTCCCCAGAACTTTCTCTTCTCCAGACTGGAAGAAAAAAGTCAGAACTTTCTAGTGCAGGAGTAAGCAAAGGAGGAATTAAAAATAGCGTCAAAAATGAATGGTATGCACTGAAGGGTATGTTCCTGTAGCAAACTGAAGTGATAATGGAATTTTACACTGGACTAGGAAATGGCTCACTGATGAAAAATAAATGCCAAGACCTTTAACACAAAGAAATGTCTGTGGGAAACTGGGAATATTTATTTTGAGAAAGGCAGCCCTGACTCTCATCAGATCATTTAATTCTATTTACCCAGTGACTATCACATTAAATAATCCAGTTAAAAAATAGACAGAAGTAACTGGGTAGACTTACTCTAAAGTAGAAGAGATCAGTTCTCAAAATGTAAGGCTGAAAGAAACAACAAATTAAAACATACAGCATAATATTTATATTGCTATATATAACGTTCAATTATTGAAACGCAGTTTACATGGCCATTGCTGCCTCTGCTTTATCAGCCTTGTCCTTCCATCAAGGGTCCAGTAGCTGTTTGCAAGTCATTTAACAATAATTCACCAATGTTACCACTAATAAATGCCATAAAAAATGTTTCCAGTATCACTGCTAACATTTCCTTTGTTAAGAGATCATGAATTTTGACATTCTAATGCACTTCAGTTGCCACAAAGTGAATTGTCTTCCCTGAACACAGATTTTGCATAACTGACAACCATGTGAATCAACATCTGCAAAATATTCCAAGGAGATACTTACTGTTATGCTCCACATTTCAATAGAACCCTACCTGCAATTTATTAACTAAGCAAAAGGAAAGGAAATGGTAGTGCAGCCTTAAGTCATGACAAACTGTTCAGTGGCAACAGGTATGAATGAGAAAGTACTCAAACTTTGCCACGAGAAAGCATCTACAAGCATTTCCAAATGAGAAACAACCTTTCATTTGACCGTGTTATCCAACATCTATGAAAATGAAGCCCCTAAACACACCTTGCCCCTTAAGATCTCAAATTTGCAATATTCTACCAAAGCATATGGCTCATAATGAAGACATTAAAGGTCCTTTATTTAAAAGAGGCTGATTTTACTGATTAGCGTTCATTGATTAGTCACCCTTCTGTGATTCTGTGAATTTAGTGTCCAAAGAAGAGGCAAATAGATGGCAGAACATTGCTTATCAAAGCCACTGTCCAGTTTGTGAAGATTGTGTACCACAGTCAGAAACCTAAATCAATAGCTTCCCTTGCTTCATCTCAGAGTCATTTTCCAATAGGTAATATTTTAATTAGAAATATCTTAATAAAATATCTGAGTTAAATCATGTAGATTATTCACAAGAAGAAAAAAGATAAGCAAATCAAGTCCCTTATTACTGCATGGTTGCTGCTACACTGTTAATTTATATACTACATATCATTTTACCTACTATATTTTCCACAGGTGCAGCTACTACAGGAAGAATAAGGTTGATTGTGTACTGTTTTCTAAGAAATTATTTAGTGCACACAAGTTTTTCAAACAGCTGACTTCTCAATAGGCAAATACAGCAATCAAACAGGTACTACCTCCACAAGAAACATGTGTGAAATTCCCAGGCTTCAACGTACATAATCATCTTTGCAGTCTAAAACCATGACCTGATCAAATTTCTTGTGCCAACTGAGTCTTTTGTAGTTGTGGTAATTAATGCCTTTTTCTATAAATGCTACAGAGAAGATTTTAAAAAGGAAACAATAAATAAACTTACACAGGAAAGTTCACTTCAAATAACTCTATATGCTCCATGAAAAATAAAAAAGCTGATGTCTACTTGAAAGTTGCATGATAACACACACTATTCAGCAGGTCTAACCTATGGCATCAGAAATTACACACACATTAAAAATATAAAGAAGGGCAATCAGATTATATGGGATGTGTCCTGTTTTGGTCATCATATGTAGATATTTAGAATTTAGGCAAGGAATTAACACTTCAAACATCCTATCTACCATGACTGAATGGTTAATTCAAGCATATGAATCTTCCACATCCATACATCCTAGAATTCAGGTAACACTATGACTGTGCAACAGTTCTACCTCCCCAAACTCATTTTGCTTTCATTTTGTCCTCTATCTGCATGATTACTGGGAAGAAAAAAAAAAACAATAAAAAACATACAGATAATATATTTTAAATATAATTCTGGAAAACAGTATTTTAATCTGAGGAGGTTTAGTACACTGAAAAATTCCCATGATGGGAGTCATACAGTTAATAAATTTGCCTAAACGAAATTATTGTTTAGTAACTGCATAATGAGAAGTCAAAAAAAACCCAAACCAAACCAAAAAAAAAAAAAAAAAAAAGAAAAAAAAAACCAACCCAAAAAACATTTGTGTCCTAGGACACAACCTTCCAAGCCAAGCCAATGCTCTTTTGTTAAACAGTCAGCTGCTGCCAGATGCTCTGGGTAGGAATGGCCACAGATGGCCAGTTGTCCAGTTAACAGACCAGAATGCTCTCCCCTATGATCTCCCCTAAAATAGTATCTCAACTGTATGCAGCAGATGAGAATTATCTGATCACGGTCAAGAGGCCATTTGACCCAGCTAAGACCACAGGTCAGTGCTGATAATCCAGTTCTCCATGTTACCCCTAAGAAAACTCTCTCATCGTGTTTCAAATGCTAAGTGTCAAGTCCTACTTCACTTATGCTGATTACATTATAGGTCACATCTTTTAAATTAAAAAAAACGCAGCTTTTTATATATAAACAGAAGCACCTTCTCACAAGGAGTGATACCAACACACTTGAATTGATATATAAGGCAAGAGCTACAGGAGGAAACAGTCTGATGATCAACTGGAAGACCACAAGGGGACTGCTCCATGCTCTAATATTTGTGTTTAGTTCTGCAAATATTTACCAGTACTACGTAAAATATAAAGGAGAACATGCAGAGAGGCTACTAGCTAGTACCCTGTGCATGTAACTATCCCATTAATACTGGAAGGTATTTTTATTTCATTTTATTGCAGTATCCTAGTGATATTTTTAGGAATTTACAGTAACGTGTCCTATAGCCATGCTAAAGTGAGCGATGCTTGTTGGGCAGTATAGCCATGGCAAAGGCTACCAATAACAGAAACATAGCCTAGAAACACCAGAGAAAAAACTTTGGTACTTTGTGTTCATCTTTCACTGTTAAGCTAGCCTGAGCACAAATACCCAAAAGCTGAAGTATCAAGTATTAAACTGAGCACTAAAAAGATGGGTATTTACCAACTACCAGTTCTGTCTCTTGTGGCATGCAGCTGGTGTCCTCCTAACTTACACAAGATTAACAAGATCTGGTTATGTAAGTGTTGCACAACATACATTTAAGGATACAGATAGGATTATCCATCAGTGGTACAAATCTAGTTTAAAAAGTTTATTGCTAGAAATACAGATGGCCAAACCTAATGCAGAAGCCTTGTAGGTCAGAAGATTTAAGATCCCCAAGATGTCCTTCGAATTTATTGCCTTCCAGAACAGTTAAGAAATATGTTCTGTACTTACCTAAACCACTGACAGTATACTCAAGATCACTGGCATCCAACAAAATCGGTCCATTTTCCTGCTGGCCTTCTTCCTTATAATACAACTTGTACCCTTGAATAGCTGCAGTGTCATCAGAGTCCTGCTGCCACTGAACTGTAATGGTTGTACAATTTATTGGTTCCAAACGCAGCTCAGGAGATCTTGGTGCTGATTTTAGAGAAATATACATAATATTATTATATTTAAGAATAACAAAATCCTACATTAAAATCAGAATGCCCATCAGTCAAAAGTTCACTCAAGGTTCTGATTCTAGCTCACTTATATACTTACCTACTTAGTTCCTTTTTAGGATGTCTGATTCCCTGTAGCTAATCTAAAAGCATAATTTCAGGTAAATTAAGAAATAGCTATTTTTTAATTCAGCATCTCAAAAAAAAATTGAAATAAAATCTATTTAAAATTTTTAAAAGTATTTTCAATTTCTTTTTCTCAAAAGAAAATGAGGATAATCTAGAATCTATAAAATGATCTCTTGCTTTAAAATAAGCCAGAGTAAATGTAAATAGCAATCACATCACGCTTCATCAAGAGATAATAATTTGCAATAATAGTCAAAACTCAAATTCAAATGAGATGGATGAGGATTAATCTAAGAAATACTGTTACAAATTCAAATCTATACCTTTAAGGCATTCATGCAAAACGAATGCTCTTCTACACAACATTGGTAAATAATAATGTAAGCCAAAATTCAGCTATAACAACTTAAATCGGATTTCAAGTCCATCTCTATACTCAAAACTTTGTGTTTTGTTTGTAGAGCAGACACGTGTGCACCCATACAAGCTACCAGCGTGAAATGTCCTGATATGAAGAAAAGTTTTACTCTGGACTGCTATCTTTTTGGGTTTGCTTGTTTTTTATTAAAATCGTGTGGAACAGAAGAAAACCATGTTATCACTGGAAACAAAAGCTAAAAGCTAAAACATTTTAATTAAAGCTTCCTACCACCATATCAAACACGTGAATATCAGCCTGTGACCAGAATCAAAGATCAACACAAAAGTAACACGTTGGCTTTTCTTTCTGCTGTCACACACAAAGCACAAGTCAGATCCACCTCTCAACAACTTTTGATCCTGACACTAAAATCATAAGCTTGTGTAGATTACACATGAAATCATAATTAGAACACTATTCCCCTGTGTCCCTAGGATAAGAACATGCAATGGAAAAACTCATTTCACATCCCTGTGTTACCTATCAGAAAAACGTGCAGCCTTCAGATGAAGCCCACAGTCGGCCCCATCTCCAGGCAGTGGGTAACATAAGCATTATTACCTTTCACACTTGTAGCTTTTGGAGTTCGGTGGGAGGTCCACAAAGATGCCTCTCCCCAGCCAATCCTTGTTGCAGCAGTAATACGAACCAGGTAGACACTGTCAGGCCGCAGCCCTTCAAGGAGGTACTCATCTGAAGTCCCTGGGAGCTCCAAGACTTGGATTTTGCTATCTGTGCTGAGGCGGAAAGACAGACGGTACAGAACCACCTGGCCTCTCCTGTATTTTGCAGGAATCGGCAACCAAGAGATAAGAATATCTGTAGGACTCCGGCTTGTCAAACTAATTTCAGGAGCTCTCAGGGGAACTGAAAAGGAAAAGGACAAAAGTTTTTGAGCTCCAGAAAAAGAAAGATGTGACATTCTCATCTGACACCTTAACATACGGTGAGGTACTTGTAATAAGCAGTTTTATAGATTCCTCTTTATTTTAAGAATAGCTTGACACTGCTCATGCTTCTCAATCTTCTGCATACAATATAAACTTAGCAAGCTCCTTTCTGTAAAGCCTTCAACATTTTCTTCTCTTACTGCCAGCAGAAATTGATGGCAGTCAACATCTTACTGTTCTGTCAAAGTGACTGTCAACATTACATGCAGCAGCTGAAACTAGGAGTCTAAACAACACCCAGTAATGCTTAGAACTCTGTGTGTGCTTCCTTCCACCATGTTATGAGGGCAGTCACTTCTGGCTACGTGTTGTGCTTTAACCCAGCAGGTAGCTAATCACTACAGAGCTTGCTCACCACCCCCCTACCTCCCAGTGGGATGGGGAAGAGAATCAGGAAAAAAAATGAAGTGTATATATATATATGTGTATATATATATATATATATATATATATATATATACACTTCATTTTTTTAATATACATATATAAATATATAAATATATTTATTTATATATATAATATATATATATAAAATATATATATATATAAAAAAATGAAGTGTATATATATATATATGTATACACACTTCATTTATATCTATACACACACACATATATATAAATGTTCATATTTATGTATATAAATATATATAACTAGTGATGCACAAGCAATTGTTTACCACTCCCTGCCTAGCTAGCACCCCAAGCAGCAGAAGAGAGCTAGATGAATCTCCCTCAGAACTTCTTCCACATGATGTTGTATGGCACTGACTATCCCTCTGTTCAGTTTAAGTTAGCTCTCCCAGCTCCTTGGGCCTTTCATTGAGAATGGCCTTCATAGAATCATAGAATGGCTTGGGTTGGAAGGCCAATCAAAGACCATCTAGTTCCAAAAAAACACTCATTTAAGTACAGTGGTATTTATCTGTCTTACCATCTTCAAGGGTGTGCTGAGTCACATGATCTGACATCTGACTGGCTCCAAGAGGCATGTAAGCTACAATATAGAAGGTATAGTTGCTGGCTGGCTCCAAATCATCAATAATGTAATGAGTTGTATCATTTCCAATGACCACTTGGTACTCTTCATTGTTTAAACCTGGCATAAAACAAGGGTTAAACACACAAAAATTCCAGGTCATCTCTAAACATCACAGTATCTGGGTGTGAGATCTTACAAAGTTATTTCGTTTTCTTACCCAGCTTACCTCTATTATTTCAGCCTCCTAAGTTGAGTTCATTTATGCATACGAGTAACTGTGTCTTACTGTGATGTAGATAATGGTGTTGCAGGATTTTCCTGAATCAGGAACGCTGAATGCAGCTTTAAACCCCTTTTAAAATTAGTCACAACAAACTGCACCCAATATACAGTCACACAACAGACAAGCTCTAATAGCCTTATAATTCAGAGCAAACTTCTAAATCTGTTTGTTTAGAGTCAGGAGGCTTTTTCAAAACCTGTTTGCAGAGCCTTACTATAGCAGTCTGGGAGGAATGCAAAGGCTCTGCTCCATCAGAACAAAACAAAACAAAAAAAAACCAAAACCCAAACATAATACCCTCCACCCCCCAAATAACACACAACAAAGAAATTATTCAACAGAAGGATCTCATTTTAGCCCTGCAAATTCTAGTACATCTGATTGACACTTTTTTTCTTTAATTTGGAAAAAAGCCAATAGGAATAGCCCAGAATGAGATTCAAAAGTGTTTTGCTCCTTAATGAGTGGCTAATAAAAAAAAAAAAAAAAAAGGCGAGAGAAAAAGAGACAGGAATAAAAAGAAAAAATTCTCAGCAATTCTCATTAAAATATGCATAGCAATGCAAGCAGCAGTTCTTGTCTTTGTTGGGCTTTATTCCTATAGAGGAAGGCTATAAAGTGGAATAAGTGTGGTGAAAGCTGCTGTGTTAAGGAACAATTCACACCAAATGCATGTCAACTTAATCAAAACTCTGTAAGAGCCAGCTCCTCCTCTTCACAACTGAATTTATAAACAAAACGAAAGGCAAATTCCAGCATTAAGTTTTCCCACATTTATGAATTAACTTGATAGCATTTTAATTAGACAAGATTACAAGCATCTCACAACAGACTAGTTAATGGCTTGTTAATTAGGAATTGCAAGGCACGATTTCTGACCTGCTAAACAAGATCCTTGAGCTCAAATTAAAAGGACTTGTTCTCTTATTGAATGGATTGCTAGGCCTCATGCAGAGGCCCTAATGAAACAGCCATAATAGAGAACAAGGGTTGCCTTCCACCACAATCACTGTTCCCTTTGTGCCTTTTCTGAATTACTAACAAGGAATTAACACACTCCAACATGCACGCTCATGAGACCCTTATTCTTCTTGCTACTATGACCCCAATTTGAATGTAAAATATTCTGCTTAAAAAAGAACAAAAATTAAAACATAAAATAAAAACACCACCTGTTGGTTTCTTCAACTAACTTCAATAAAACTTTTTTTTTTTTTTCTTTTAATTCAAACAGGGACCTGAACAGGACCTGAACCTGTTTCACAGTGAAACAGCAGAATGCCTCTGATGAGGGCAGTGTCCTCTGAAAGATCTACAGACTGCCCCTTAGAGTGCAACCATTCTCAGGTGAGTGCAGTTTCATGAGCCTTTGAGCTCCAACGTTTTTTCTATAATACAATTAAAAAACAAACAAACAAAAAAGTTTTTAAGTCCTGATGTCACAAAATTGTCTTGAGAGATGAAAAAAATAGGTATTAGAGAAAGAAAGTTCAAATAACTGGGGTGGTTGGTTTTTTTGTTTGTTTTGTGTGTTGGTTTGGTATTGTGTTGTGTTTTTTTTTTTAAACTAAGCCAAACTGCAATCTCATTTCACAACATACATACATGCAACAGCCTTTGCACAAGCAGGCAAATGAAGCAGAGACTGCAAAAGAATTTTGCAGAACACAAATTTCAGAAGATACCTCATTTTCACTACAGTGAAAGAGTACTTCCTGCACAAATGCAGGCTTCCCTAAGGACAATTTCCCAGTTTTCTTTGAAGTTACCCAGTCTCTGCTCTCTGCACTGGCACCGGACATACAATTACCCAGATAGCTTATCTAGTGTGACTTTATTCATATTAGCTTTGAGTGGGGGCTGTGAGCACAATACCTCAGTGACTGAAAGTGTAGGGGGTAATTTCCCGCACCTCTTGTCCTCATTATCTTTTAAAACTCTTTCCTTCCTTCCTTCAGACAAAATTCTCTTGTGTACTGAAAAATCCCACTTGCAAAAGCAAAGGCAGCTATTTCTGCATCAGTATTAGAGTAATTAAGCTGTCCTTCCTGTCCTCTTGCTTAGCAGATGTCAGACTGGTATTCCATACAGAGCTGAGCATCTGCAGTCTTGTCCTTGAATAAACGGGTTACTGAATAGAAAAGAAAATTAGTCTTCCAAGAAAACAGAGCTCCGTGTAGCATAAACATTAGTTTAAGCTACACACCAAAGAATTTTCACGTCCTTTGGCAGTTTCATGAAAAATACCTTGCTTATGAAAAGTATCTGCTTTCTATCACTGTAAAGATTTCCTTAACTTAAAGCACATTACATCACACTATGTGATTAACAATGTCTAGTTCCTCAATTTTCTTTAAATTTACCCGTTCCCTTTTACATAGCTATTTCTATAAAATATGAGAGACCATGGCAAACCATTCATGGCTGTTTCCATGAAATTTAAAATTTTGAATAAATATTTCTCATTGTAGGAAAGCAAACCTTGTTAAGTTAGTACTCTAAGAGACGATAGTTAAAGCCAATAATGCATCAATCATTTTATTCCAAAACACACAAAAGTCTGTAAAGTCACATGAATTTGGTGATGCACACACAGCAGCCAAACCCAGGGAAAAGCTGCTCACTACAACTCCCAGGATGGTGTCCTTCCCTCCCAAGCACACATGTAGAATTTCTCCTTGAGAACAAACAGGGAAACACAGACAATAGTAGGTAGGTTCCAGGTTTTAAAGCCCATTCCTGACTTCAAAAGCTGTTCACTAGAGCGATCAGACAAGGTGAGTTGGAAGAACACTCAGCCTCACAAATGAGATGATTTGGCAAAAGCATTTTTCCCCCATGCATGTCAGTTGGTTACATTTTTTATGCCAATATGCTCTGATGCAGCCCTAGTTACGAGCCATTCAAATTTGGCAGCCTTTGCAAGGACATTCAGCTCTTACCATTTATACGTAGTATATGGATACACTTTAAATCAAACTGCTTACCTTCTGCTTTCATGTAATGCACAGAATATGCAATCACTTTCTCTGAATTATAGAGTGGCCTTTCCCATGCCAGCAGGATCGCGGAGCTTGACATCGTTTCAGCATGGACGTTATAAGGTGCACTGGGTCTGTCTTCCGACATAACTACAGTAAGCCTGGCTCTGGAGAGCACAGATCCCTGACTATTCTCAGCCATGCACTGATAAATGGCATCATCTTCAGGGATGATCTGGTTAATCACCAATTTACTGAATCCAAAAAGAAAATAAAAGGAAAAAAGAAAAAAAGAAAAAAAAAAACACCAAAAACTTAGCTCTACATAATGCAACATCAGTTATATTTGCCTCATGAGTTTAAACAACTTACACTTTACAAACTTTTCAATTAGAAATGGATGTGCAGTTGGGAAATTTCACAACCTGAAGCGTAATTCAAAACCTCCCATGTCAATATTCATGTTTATTGCTGCAAAGCCAAACATGGTGAAAACAAATACATAGATCTATTCCTCCCTGCAAAAAGAACAATCTTAAGGTTGTCATTTCTTAACATACTTTAATATGAGCTGTTCAGACCACAGAAGGGCTGAAATGGGCCTCAAACAACTGGTAAGATTCTGGTCTCTACTACAGTACTGTAGATCCAGAGTGACTCTGGTAAAATCACTTCAGTTTCCACTCAGGTAAGGCAGAGATCATAAAATCTTCACTGATGATTTTGGGTATTTACTAATCTGTATTTCTTCTGCCTGGGAAACGTCCATAACGCTACATTCAATGCCCAATTTGCATTTATTTAGTTATACCTTGTTTGACTGTATTTAGTTAGTGACATCTCAATCCTCAGTGTGTTTATTCTTTACAAGCACAGCTCTCACACAGCAAGTGCAATCTTACCTGTTGTACATTTTAATTCTACCATTGGAGTGTATTCTCCTTCCATTTTTCAACCATGAAATTTTGGGGGCAGGAATTCCTTCTGCCTGACAGGCAAAGCGAGCAGTACCAGCTCTAGGCCTTGTTAAACTCTCTGGCCATTCCACAAATGAAGGAGGAGCTACAGGTAAGTAACAAGCAAAAAATCAAGCTTACATAAATGTCAGGACACTCAAATTAAGAAAGAATTTTCCTACACACAAGCCTCTTTCCTCAAGCTGCTTAAACACACACACACCCATGCAGAAAGCACGTTTCATATAAACAAAGTACACTTGTTTAAAAATGAATACTTTCTGCACAAAAAGCAACACTGATACACATTCTGGTTTATGCATTTGTGAAGACAAACAGCAAATTAAACTCCAGCCTACAAAACATCATTAACGACACACATGGGTATATTACATGTTTTTACTTTGTCACTGGATTGAAAGTCTGTGTTGAAAGTCAGTCTTCCAGATGTAGCATTGCACCTTGCTGTCTCTAAGTGGAAATGAACTGATAGTTTGTAACTCAGACATTCAGTATTTGACATTTCTCATCTCAAAGACAAAAGAAGGCTGCCACAGCTCCATTCCACATTAGCAAGCTGCTATAACCCTAGGTGCACTTTATTTGAGAGAAAAATTCAACCCAGTGCATAGCACAGCTCAAGACAAAAGCAAGATGTTAAAACATGGCAGAAGTCAAAACAGACTCACCCAGCACAGTGAGAGTTGCCATTGCTACTGTGAAGTTTCGTGTGCCTGGAATAGTGGCTCGACAGACATATACGCCCGCATGCTGCACCTTCACATCAGAGATTATGAGGTTCCCATTTCCAAGGACACGGGTATTGAAGACATCAATGGACTTATGGTCTATTTGAGACAGTGGGAGAAGTGTGGTCACCAGGTTGCCCAGCGTATTTAAACAACCTATCTAAGGAAAGTTGCCTAGATATCCAAGGCATGGGTTAGAGTTTAAGGGTCAAAAAAAACACAAAAGGAAATCACAAATGAGTTTTCAGAGATTTCCATCTTGCATTTGCTTTGCTCTTAACTGAAGGTATCTGATTATTCGGATGGCTAGGTTACAATGCTTAGTAAGTAATTTATAACTGATATTTCCCATCACAGCTGAAAACTAACGTTATTTTTCCAGTTAGCCTCCCTAATCAGCTTGCAGAAAGATACAAAGATATTACTACCAATGTCCACATTATCTTTACAATCAGGGATCATCCATCTCCTAAATAGTGTTTGGAATAAAATGAACATATTTGGTTACCATGTGTTTTCTTCTATTTTCTTTCTACAAAAAGCGCTTAGGCTGTTATGTGATTATTTTCTTATTTGTTTGCCTAGAAGAGCTACGGAATCATTCCATGACTTTTCCAACTTCTAGAAATAAAATATAGGAAATCATCTGATGATTTGCTTCTACAGGTATAGTCCTGACTTTCACATTTAAGTATGCGTCAGGAGAAACTGAGGCAATTTTGACAGAAAATGTGACACAGTGATGAATGCTATTGATTTTATTATTGTGTTCCCTCTCTTCTTTTTTCCTTCTAGTCAGGTTATTCAGGATCTGACTATGGCTATTCAGAATCTAAACTGCCCACTCATACAAGTCCTAAAACCCTCTCACATACCGCTTCTAAGAATAGGTAGAGAAGCACTTACAGGATTATTTTGTGGGATGTAGCCACTCCAATCTTCACTAACCCAACCGTCATTCTGTTCTGACTGCCAGATCCCTGGAGGTCTCCACCCCACCAGGCACCTTGTCTATTATGCTCTGCGGGCAGTGCAGGACTGACAACAGAAGCAGCTGAGTCCTTGGAAAACCTCAGGGGTTCTCATCAGCATTATGGAAGTACATGAGTGAAAGTGTTTCACTCACCCTACCCTAACCTATTGATAGCTGCCTATCTACTACACAATGCCTCAGAACAGGAACCAGCTGCTGAAATCCTCCCTTTCCAATTTCATTTCCTCTCCACAAGCTCAAGATTGCGTTCTGTAATTTTAAGACCTACCTAACCGGCTCCATGAGATGATCGGCTTTGGATTCCCTGTGGCTACACACTCCAGTACGACGGTTTGATGAAGAGATGCTGTAACATTTTGAGGACCAGCTATTATGGCTGGTTTGTGAAAAGGCTTTAAGTCTGAAGCTTTGGAGAAAAACAAAAATTAAAAAAAAAAAAACAACAACAAAGAAAGTAAACACAATTAAACAAAAAATAAATCATATATGAATAAAAATGCGACAATTAAAAAATGATGCCTAAAATTAAATTTACACTAAATCCTTTTTTCAGTAATTGTACACAAAACAATATTTTAGCCATGGGATCTGAGCAAGTAAAACTATTATTTTGGTGAGCGGTTCAGAGGTAATTACTGCTCCTTAATGCATCTAAGTGTTTTTGCTATGTTAAAAATAAGGCAATAATGTTGTGGAAAAATCTCACATGCTGAGTACCTGGAATAACATTCAGCGTTGCTTCAGTGCTCTTACGTCTGCTGCTTATTGTTGTGGCAACACATCGGTAATTTCCTGCATCCTTCTGTTCAACACCATAGATCTGAAGAACTCCTGTAGGTAGAACAGTAATCCTGGCACATAAACAAAAAAGAAATGTAGATAAGTGTTCCACCAGTGAACAGCATCATGGAAAGGAACATTTTTATGAACAGCCATTGCTATACTGACTTGGGAACAGCAGGCTGGAGACTCAGAAACACCCTCTATACATGACTCACTTTCTGAACTACAGGTGAGATTCCCCCACTAACGCCACCACAAAAGCAGAGCAATCTGTGTACTTTTACCTAGCAGATCTTTCTCAGTTCTCAGAAGCAAACATCCCAATCTTCTTTAGGCAGATACCACATCCATGTTACTTGGGTTGGTCAGTTTTCTTGTCAATAGTTTCTGCTACAGTGGCACTTCAGGGTATGGAATTTTCAATAAACCCACCTATACTTTTTATAATTTTCATGTTTTTAATTTGTACCTTCTTTTACCTTCTTTTGCATGCTAGTTCCACATTCAACAAAAGTTAGGTGCCAAGAAGAATGGAAATAGGTTCAGTGGATGCAGTATGGATAGGGAAAATAGCTAGAAAAATGGGCTGTACATCTCAAGTTAATCAACTCAAGAGACGAGTAACCTTATGAAGAATTTACCTAGCATGAAGTGATTTAATTCAGTTTAATTCAGTTTTTTTTGCACATGTAATTCTTTACAGATGTTTACTCTAAAAACAAAAAAAGAACCCGAAACACACAGGTTCAATATTAATTCTTCTACATTGCATCTGTGAAAGCAAACTCATTAATTTAAACTATCTGCCCATTAAAACTAAAACCTAACCTATTCTACATCCCGTTACTCCCCACCCCTGAGAATGTAAAATTTTCCATTAACAATTCATAGACCAACATTCATTCTGTGACTCTATTGCATCTACAATAGCAGATGATTCTGGTCCATGCTCATAACATCTATTCAAAATTAACTATCAACGTAACTATTGCTAATAATTAGACTAATTAGTAGTTGATATAATACACACTTAGAACCTTTTTTATGTACTGGCATTACAAGTGTTCAGATATTATTTTGTATCTGGCTCAGAATTATCACAGAGAATGTTATCCTGAAATGGCTAAGTCTACGTACCTGTCCATAGATAAAGGCAAAGTTGTTCGATTCACTTCCCACGTCACAACAGCAGGAGGGTTTGCTGCTATTTTACAGGTAAATCGAGCTACTCCACCTTCCTGAACCTCAGTTGAAAGTGGCTGAACTTCAAAAGCAGAAATGGCTAAAAAAAAAAAAAAAAAAAAAATACAAGGACATATAACTTATAGGACTGAAGAGTGGAAAAGTTCCTAGATAAACTAAGCTCCAGATCACAGATCAACTTGAAGAAATACCCTAAAACACTTCAAACAGTCCACTTTCCTACATGTAAGGAAACACTGACCTAATTACCTTATTAACTTTGTTCAACATCATGCTTTCATTAGTTGAAAGTATACTTAGCATAATTTCATTTTAACTCAACTCATTATAAAAATGTTTTAACAAACAGTAAAATGTGTCTCTAATAGAATTAAGTGTATATTTGTCTGGCGTGTAGCTAGAAAGCACACTAATTATTAAACTATGGCTGTTCACATCAACACAAATAGTTTGAGCCCCACTATACTTCATTAAAACAGAAAAAAAACAACAACAATAACAAAACTGCAGAAGAAAATTCCCAGAACATTCAGTTCTTGACAGTCATATTCCAGTCCTTTAAAAACACTCACTTTCTTAAGAGTGTTTGGAGCATTGTACAATGAGTTTGATAGAAAAAGAAAGCAAAAATTCAAAACAATTGGAACCAGGTATTAACACTTTCATACCAAAAGCCCAAGTGTTTTCCAACATAATTTCAAGCAGTTAGAACTTCAGGAGTTCACAAAACCGAGCCAACTGCATTGGCAGATCAATAAATACCTTCTAGCTAGCAGAAACCTAAGAAACTAATCAGTAGTTGGACTTCTACGCTCAGGAAATAAAAGCTAAAAGGAAAGGAATACAAAAGCTTCTAATTAATTGCACTATTTACTGCTACTCACTACATAATTAACACAAAGAGCAGCTCTTCAGAGGCAATTCATTTTGGATATCTCACAACATGAGTAATTCTGCACACATCCCCACTCCATGCAACTGCACAGGCAAAAATCTCTGCATAACCTCAATGGTACTGATGTGTTTAATATAGGATTTCAAGTACATTTCTACTGATGTATAAATTAGAAAAAAAAAAATTATGTAACAGATCAATATTAGTAAGTTAACCATCTCTTAATATTTAAGCTTTGTGTTGAAATAATTCCTCTACTCACTTCACTTTCTTTCAACTGTTCTACCTCCTACTTATTGCAATGCATTCTCAATGATGCTCTTCTGCACAGAGTACACATGCAGCACTGATGCACACCAAGCATTCTAACAAATGCTCCCTCCCACCACTACTACCCCACAATCTGATACTCTTCCATAGCATAAAAAAATCAAATTCTGGAGTGCGGAGGAAATATGACATCACCCAATTGCTTTCTCTCCATGCACAAACTAATCCCTAACACAGGCCTACCTATCCTATTACTAGTAGAGCTATTTAATACCTCAGGTCAGAGTAAATCCTTCTTGCACTGCATTCCAGTAGTTGCACAAGCACTACAAGAATTAATATTCCTAATCATACTGCCAGAGCCCAAGTGTTGCAGTGCTGTGAACAGACCTCCCAAAGACTGACTGACAAGTCAACCAAACCACCATGTGTAGCAAAACCATCTGAAAGCAGCTACCACAGCAGATACCACATGGTGCAAACACTATGGCCATTGGAAACAAGGTCTTTCACCCCAGATGTGATACAGACTGCTAGGATGAGTGCAGAAATGCTCTGGTATCCACAGTCAGCCCCATGCTTGGCTGTGGCTTTTAGGAACAGGTCTCCACAGCCCCAGCATACTCTGCACCCTCACTGCAGAGAGAATTGGACTCACCTGCAGAATTTAACACAGTTAATTGTTCCAGTTTCAGTTACTTCTCTCAGTTTTGAACAGTACCAGATTCATAAATCTCATGGTTAAGCCCAAATTAACCACTCTGTTTAAAGCAAACAGAAACCCCACAGCCTGCATAAAGCTGTCACAACAGAAGTTGTACATTTGAAGCCTGCCAGGAGATGGGGTGGAGATAGGATGAGGAGAGGAAACAGAACACTTCTCTTCCTAACCACATATTTTCTTTCAATTGCAAAGAAAGCATCATAAGAAAGCATTATAGTTCTTTGTGATTCAGTGCAACTCAAATAATCCGTCCATGTATCAGATTGTTCCCATAACTCTGAACTTGCCAGCTTTGTTTTCTGCTGAATTTAATGCTGTCCAATCTCCTGCCATTTTCCACTACAGAAGAGCAAAATAAAAGCATCCAGACTTGTCTTACATCCTTTCCTTCTCATCTGTCCCCATCCCTGCCTACACAGACAGCGTGTGTCCATCCAGACAGGCTGCAGAGTATTCCCCCAGTGCTGTTCTCAACAGATAGAAATTTCTAAGAGAACACATAGTGCTTTGCATTCATCACCTATTTAGTGAAAGCATGACATCGTCAGCCAGGCAAGCCTGCTTAACTTTCAAAATAAAATCTTGTGGAATACAAAAAAAGTATAAATGATGATAAGAACCACACAGATCAACATAACGCAAGCCTCAGAATCACTGATATACCCTCATATATGGGTATATGATATATGTGTACAATATATAGTATGACATGTGCTAAGTAGTATATAATGTATTACATACTATATGTTATAGACTGTGTATGCTACACGGAGTATACACATATTTATACATATCTACAAACAAAGATTTTATTTTTCAATGATTTATTCCAATACATCCTGTAAATCACAGGATAAATCACAGGGTAAAGATTAAAGTCAGAAGTGATCTTCTCAAGAATTCCTAGAAACAGTGGACAATTAGTAATTCACAGAATAATGCATCACAACAGCAAGTAAGAAAAGATTCAGCCATACTGTTTAGAAAATCTAACATTAATTGAGGCTGATATTTAAATAACATTTTTCTATCTGAGCAAGAGAAAGGCATTTCCTCAGAAATAAAGTCTTCAGTGATAGCAAAATCAGAATTTCAGAGAACTGCTCAAAATCTTCAGGAAAAAAAAATGTCATTAATGTCACTAAAAATGATTGTAGAAACAAACACTTTAAAAAAATCTCCATTTGCTTCTCCTGATTAATTTCAATTTATACACTGTTTGTCAGTCTAACTCAATACTTTTTCACTTTGCATCTTGTTTCCTTATGCAAATCTCCGGTTCCTTCGTAATTCTGACTTTATTTGTGCCAGTAAAATCTGTTTTTACAAGTCTATTGCTGTCTCGTGAAACCTGACCTCTTTGTAACAGGCTTGTTTTCATGGCGAGTGCTGATACCAACTCAGAACCCCAAGAACAAGTCGTTAAAGCAGTGCTGTTAAGAGGCCAGAGCTCTATAAAATGGATAAGAAACAAAGTCTCAAGAGACATTGGTTGTTCCCAAAAGGAACCCTGCAAAACACAATAAATGTAAGTGCCTTTTTATTTGAGGTTTCCCCCTCTTCTTCAGTCTATTTAATCGTTTTGTTCTCAGATTTATAGCCAAAAGAAAACAATTAATGTTACTCCAAGAAGCTGGTGCTCCCATCTTTTTTTTTTTTTTTTTTTTTTTTTTTAAACTTCTATGATCCCAAATGCTGGGCAGAAAAAAAGAAAACGATAGGAAACATATTTACTTTTAAAATCTCTTGCAATTCAAGTGATGGTAACATATGTTTATATAGTTACTTTTGAGTATGAATATTTGTAATTATATAAAACACACGTGCCCAGTAAAGTTATCCTAACGGAGAGAAATAGGAATACAGTTCTGTATGAGTTTCATCACTTACCATTGTAAGCAAATGCTCATAGGCTCAAAAGACAAATTACTTGCCATCACATGCTGATTAAATGTTAGAGAAACACTGCTTCTGTCTTCTGTGATATACATGGATTGAAAATACATTTTCCATAAGGAAAAAATTGTTTACCTAAACAGGTTTAAATAGACTTACCAGTTAAAGTTACATTACAGAAAAGTGAAACATCTAAAAAGATGCTCAAGCTTCATACCTTTTTTTGTTAAAATATAGCAGTCCGTTATTACTATTATTTTAATATTTCCTTCACTCCTGAAATGACACCCGAAGCTCATTCAAATGCAAGTTCAGATGACTTTAAATGTTCCCTTTCATCTTGCACTTTCCACCTGTGTACTAAAATCAGAGGCTACGGCAGGTCAAGGCCACCTTGTGCCTTTCCGTATCTAGGTGACTTCTGAATGAGTTTCCTTGAGGTGCAAAAGAAATTCCAACAACCTACATATTTATTGCTTTCAAACCTTGCTGGTTTCTTCACACATACTAGCTGACATTGACCCAAGACTGGAGCATAACTGTATAATAAATAAGTTGAAAGCGAGGAATTGAAATTACTCCCTGAACTGAAACAGCAGCAGAGTTGAGTATCATCTATCCAGACAGCAGCAAACATTGTGAAAATTTTTCAGTATAGATACCAGCTACTTCAGTGTTTCTCAGGAGATAACAGCCTCTCACACAGATGAACCACTCGGGTAGGAAGAACAAAAATGCACAACACCATTTGTAGAATTGATGTGTTGATGGTACAACAGAATTACACAACAGACTTAACCTGCAAATGAAATCAACCTGCTTTGATTAGTACTACTGTTATTAAAAATCCTTGTGTGGAGAGGCTTCACCTGGGAAAAACAGGCTTGTATGCTGAAGAGAAGCTATGACTACTTCTCAAGCAATGGATTTCAGGACACCATGTGATAAATTGAATATCAATTTTTCTCTTCTTGATCTCGTTTTTGTAGTGCTCTCTCCCACAAGTGTTGAAAATATTAAAACGTATTAGATTTTAGCACTGAAGCCAACTAGCACATGCCTTCCTTGAACAAAGCTTAAAAACTGATTATGAAAGCTCTGCCATGCCTGTTGGCTATATGGACACGTATTTCCCAACTATATGCCACTAAGATGACCTCTGCATCTGGATTTGGATAAGGAATAACTTTTACACGAGCACTGACAAACATCCACATGTAGCCATTCTCCCCATTTCTGATGAAGCAGTTTGAGTAAATAAGGCTGTAGCTGTAGCCAAGCAATCTTAACAGATGAATCTTTGCTCAATTATGCAGGAGATGCCAGTGGAAATTAAATAAAGTTGTTAGGAACTTGAGATCAGCACAGAGGTGAATTTCACAGAAATGGAGCAATGTGTGTAAAGTTATGAATAACTGTATGTGAAAAGGAAATGCTGTGAAGGCATTTTGCATGTGCTACTACAACACTGAGGTTTCTTACGCTCACCTTTAAATCCTTGATCAAGCATTGTTTCTCCTACAACTATGTGGCATTAAAATGAGATATTTCTAGAGAGAATAAAACTTGACTTACAAAGAAAGATTAAAAGAGCTGAGATCTGATTAGCTCTGGGAAAGGAAACCAAAGAGAGAAATGACTGCCTTACAAATATACAAAGGAGATATTAGAGAGGATGGGAAGCAATGGCACTCATCAATCACTAGAAACAGAAAAGGCTGAAAAAGGCTTTAGCTGCAGAGGCGGAAGTTGAGGAGAGTTTGCTGAAGGGCAAAACATTTGTGAAGAGCAGGCAAGCAAGGCAATGCTCCCACCAGTAAAAGGAGTGGCTGGGCTGCTACCCACCCTGCCCAGGGGGCAGTGGCACTCCTCCTGCCATCATCCTACACCAGATGCCATAGCAAAGATCCTTTCCCAAAGAAAATCTTTGTTTTCTTCTTTTATTTTTTTTCAGAAACCTCCAGAATCTACTAGAGTTTTGCTGATTTTTTTTTTCCTCACTGCAGTGCAAAAAGACAACTCAGAGTAAATTTGTACGAAGAAGTCCTTGTGGCTTTCCAGCCTTCTATCTCCCCCACCTTCTCTTTCACTCTAAAGCATTATCAGTATGGTACATTCTACATCAATAGGCCCTAAAACCTGTGGAGATAAGATAATGAAGCTAGTACATAAACAAAAAGATAGGTAAAAAGGAGTCGGTGCCAGTAGAGTATGCAGAGCATATGGGTGTCAGCAAAAGATTCCCTGAGGAATAAGAGACAGTGAAGGTGTGCCACAGGCTCAATATAACCTGTCTCCTGCTCTGTGTTTTTAGTGGCACCTCCTGAATTGAGATGCTTTCACTGACTGTGCATCAGTTTAGTTAGAACTGAAATGGACCAATTCAAACCACAAGTGCTTTTCTAACCACGATCCAGATCTACTAGTGAGGATACTTGAGTGAGATGACAGCGAGAGCACAAATCACATAGGCTGCTGACAAAATGTTAAGAACTCAGAATGAAAATTTTGGGTCAAATTCTTGACTTCTTACTCTAGAATTTTAAAACTGTGCATTTAATTCCTTTATTAATTCCTGGCAGTAAATGCTATCATGCACTGAGCTATTAATGAGCCCAGATAATCTAACAAAAAGCAGCTGATAGTAGTGAAAAAATCAGCCAATTGTCTTCTCCTCCCCAGAACCTAAGAACAGGGAGAGGACTGTCATATATGGAAACTCTTCCTATGCCTCTCCTCAGATTCATTAATTAATCATCAGAAATGTATTTGTATATTAGAGCTTTCAAGATGTTCTTGCTTGCATGTTTAGGAACACCTGGAGAGCAAAAGGGAGGTGAATAATGTTGAATCCTATTCTTCCCACTCATACATATTGCACCCATTGCAGGCCTCTGCATACTTGTAGGAAAGAAGAGCAGAAGACTGTAAGACATCCTGATCTGACACACAAAAATGCCTTGTTTAAGGCTTAATCTCAGAACAATATCCACAGATTTTAATATCTTCGTATTAACCCAAGTCAAACCACTGTTCCAGTCCCAGAAGGGCAGTATGGATCATATATCCAATTGCCTTTCTAAGCATTTCAAACAAGCTATTTATGACCACTTCATTTCCAAAGACAACATACATTATATCCTGAACCAGTTTTCACAATTTTAAAGTCCCAGCTGATATACAGTAGAACTGAGACAGTTAAAGAAGTCACAGTCTTCAAGCCACCTCTCTTCACCTTAACAATGCCTTGGGAGTAGTTTTTCTCAGTATCTTGTATTCTCTAACCTCAAATTGAATTTAATCCTCAAGAAGGTGCAAGAAGGAGACTGATGCTACGAATCCCTCGATTTTAACAAGGTACTAACAATGAACTGTTAGACACGATTAGAATCAGTGCTCTCTTGAATTGTCTGGAAATGCAGTCATCTCTGTTGAATTGTATTTATTTCCTTTACCTTTCTGTTTCATTTTCTTACTTCAGACTTGAGCTTTAATTTCGCCCTCTCCTTTATTATTATAACAAGTTGGTCACTAAGATTGCAGTGTTAGAAAGAAGGCAAGTGACAGAAAAACTCTTTATCATGGAAAAAATGTGCTTAAGTCAAAATCAGAATTCTGGGTAGGGTATCAAGTTGTGTTTCTTATAACCTATGTTACAATGAAAGGCAGTCACAGAAGTGCAAATGAATTCTCTCTTTCAATAAATTCTCTCTGCATTGTTCCAGAACATCCAGAACAAAAACTGTACAGCCTGCTGTGCATACTGGCAATATCAGCAAGCAGATGAACATTTAGCCTATCACCATGCTATTTGTGAAACAGATTACACTGCATATTTTCACAGATATTTCTCAAGTTAAATGTATTTCCAGGATAAGGCCAATATACCCATGTACTCTTCCTAAAATGAAAACAAAAGATAAAGAAGTGGTCTTCTATGACTTTACTGATATTAAGAAATTCCTAAGATTGTGATAGTAGCAACACTGAAGCGGCAATTTTGAAGCAGACTCTGAAACAGAAAAGGAGTCTAGTCTCAAGCTATTCCCTTGGAGCATTACAAGTGAGTAATAGGTAGGTTATGTGAGACAAACTGCTGCACTGATTTGACACTACCAGTAATTGATAGGAAATACCCATTGATGTTTACTTCAAACATTTTTCTTAACCATTTGTCAGTTCTTCCTGCCCTCATAGTAGGAATTTTAACATTTTAAAGACGGTGGTTTGAAATTCCAGTTTGTACAGAATACAATCTACAGTGATCCAAGAAAAAAAAAAACCTCCAGACCTATATTTTTGGAGCCACTAACTTGCAATACAACTTCAATTCATTTTCCCTTTCTACCACACTTTCTTCTAAGTCAAAGAATTGATTTCATCAAAATGGAGTGACAGACTGAGTGCTGCTGGCACAGCTCCATGCAAGTTATGCTCACAAATCCACAGAGAATGGATGTTAAAGTTTGCTAACAAATATTTATCACCCACTCCTTCCACTGACACTACTAGGGAGTCGTATCCTTGACTTCAATGGGCTGTGAATCAAAGCCTAATCTTAAAGGTAAGCGATATTTTTTTGTGAAAATACTGGATCTCTAATCAAATATCTAGGTTATGTATGTACTATTTCAGACCTCTGGCATGTACTACCTTTTTGAGATCAGAGGGAGAGCAGGAAGACTAGAGAGAAATGGAGATTGATCTGTTTCTATTAATTCTAACAAAGTTTTGTTGTTGTTGCTGTTTGTTTGTATGTTTCTATATTATTTTTAAATGGATGTTAAGTATGCCAAATCTTCAACTGAACATACAAACACAGACGATAATAAAGAAATAAACAGCCAGATATTGCAAAAAGAGAATCAGAAACACCACCGAAAGCCATGCAAACACAGAGAATGAGCCAGGTATGGGCACAAAATTTGATATTCCCTACAGACAAAACTGATCCTTTAAACTCATGCCCCACAAGTTTCAGCTCATGGAGCAGTATTGGCAGCTTGTAGGCAAGGAGTAAATATTTTGGAGACATTAGTCATGAGACTCTCAAAATCACATTCTGAGTTTTGGATGCACCAAAATCTGCTCTACATAGAGGAGTAATTAGACAGCTTTCATTGATATATACCAAGAAGATCCCAGATAAGCTAACGAGTAAGGATTTGGGCCATCTGTCCTTTCTGCTATCCTCAATTCATTCCCATTACTCTGGTCAAATCTCCTCGAAGCCCTGATTCCTAAGCTGATGAGTGGGCTCCTTCCCAGAGCTTGCTGCAGTTTCACCTCACACCATGAGTTAATTACATCTGGGAGACAGTCTGTTTTGAAACTTACGGCCATCTTATTACAAAAACATTTACTCCTGGCCCATCACACACTTCGTTCTACCACTGAAACTAAACAAAGAGAAGCAAGGAGAAAAAAAAAAAAAAAAAAGAACAAACAGAAAAAGATAGAAACAGTGTTATCCTTTCCTCTCACTGCTGCTAAGAGGTACTTAAGCAGCATAATTTTACACACTGATTTCCAAACTAAGATGTAGATTATTTAGAATCATTCTACAATCTCCAGGAAATTGGGAAGAACAAAAAAAGAAATAATTAGCTTCATATATAAAGAATACATTTTAAAATTATGATGCAAACTGGCTTCTTCGCGCTTTAAAATCTTGGTACAGCAATGTCCATGTAATCCTCACCAACCTACACTCAAAAAATTTGCCCAGGCACAAACTAGCCACTACTCCTCCAGTACTGAAGAATGCTATAATCTAAAAGCAAAGAAATGGAGAAGCGAAGAGGTCAACAGCCTGAGCACCCTCGAACAAAAGTTCCCTTGGAGATGTCAGCTGCAATCTCATTTGTTTCCCCTAACACTTTCAGGTCTCCCCGCTCTTTTCTTTAGAGCTCCTAATTCAGTGGCTGACAAATGATCACTTTAAAATCTGTACAGGAATAACCAAGGCTGAATATGTCCACTGAAGGTAACTAAGCTCTCCAACCATTTGGGCTGCGGCTGGATTCTGTAAAGCTGCTTCTGACCACACACACAGATACACAGCTCTAACCACAAGCTTCTCAAAACTAACAAGTCTGAATTTTCACATTTAGTATCTATTGTAGTATTTTCTCATCCTGAAAAACTGGCAGACTAATCTTGACTAGGTTTTTAGGGTAATACACCCAAAGTTTATTCTTTCTTTCCTACAGATAGTAGGAAAGTATACTACTGACTTACCACATGGAAACTGCTGAGAGCAAGTTTGCTGATATATCACACTGCCTAAAGTAAAGAGAGTAGGAGGACTCCAAAGGAGGAAGAAGTTAACTGACACAGAAGGAGAAGAAACTTGACTAGATAAGGACATTTTTTAAACCCTTAGGAAGAAGTGAAAATACCCTTTTACTTATATGTCCCGATGTTTCAAAAATTCATTTTTCATGTTTCATTAAAAATGAAACAAAACTTTCTTTTTCTCTGCAAGAGGTCTTCAGAAGTGAAAGTCTGGGGACAGAGAGCATCACCTTTGGTTGCTTAGAGAAAAAAAAAGAACAAACGATGCACGTGGTTCTGTAATAGCCTCCCTTTGGTGAGGGGGTTTTGAAAACGGATGTCTGAAGTCAGAATTAAGCTTTACTGTTGCTGTTTTTCTATCCTCAGAAGCATTCAGTCCTGTAAATATTTGTTTTCTGGGCACATGACAGATCAAATGGCAGACCAGGCTTTCACCATATGAACATATGGCTGGCTTTTTAAGCTCTCCTTTGTACAAAGTAACTCAGTCAATTCATAATTATTAAAATAGCCATCACAGGACCAGGAATCTCTAAGATACTGATCCATTTTTTTGAGGATAAAAGTAATCATTTGAACTCAGAATACATGGGGCTTTATGGATAAAGACGCTGTTTCCTTTTGCAGCATACATTTACCACAAATTTTGGAAAGCGTGATTTGTACGTCTGCTGTACGTGAAGAACATCAAAACAAAGAAAGGTGGCTCTTCAGAAGCGTACAACCATCTTTCAGAAAGTTCTCTTTTAAACGCAGAAATATGCATGCAAGAATATAAGAGTACAGTCTGAAAGTTAGACTGCACATCTTCTTCCACCTACAGACCACCGGCACAAAGGCAGCTTGTATTCATGACATATTGACATAACTGTGATAACAGTGGAATCACAGCAGCACTAGTGTGCTAGAGAAAGAAACAGTGGATCCTAACTGACATCCTAGCACTTCATGAATGCTTCATTTTACTGTTTACTCTCCTGCCCATCAGGTGCTCTCAGAGCCAGGCTAAGATGACAGGAGAATCACATTATGGCAACAAACACCAGATTTCTTAATCTGAATGAAGAAAGTCCAGGAATCACAAACACAAGCTTTTTACTTTATCAAAGCAGCTAATGATATTGCAAAAACTTTCCAGCTCTTGCAGTTATATGCAAGCTATTCACATGACCATACACATTGTGTTCCCTCACCTCAATCACTTAACAAATGTCAAAAGAAACACCACCACTATCCTCCCTAATGAAATCACACACATCTATGGCCTTAGGAGTTATCACCAGCACTGTTTTCAAGGAAAGCAAAGACTAAGGCTTAGATACATGGTTTTGTACTTTCAACATTTTATTGAGAGTAGAATGGTACACCTGGAATCATATAAACAGGCACGAGGGATTTGATCTTTTCATTTCTGAAGGCTCCCCAGCTGGGGCTTTCCCCTCTCAGCTTTATCTAATATCCAGGCAACAGTGTGTGGCCACAGTATATGCTAACACACTTATCAAGGAATTCCCCTCTGCTGTCCTACAGACAAGAAATGCAGGAAATAGTACAGAAAAGGCACACAGTAAGCCACATTAACCAGCTTCAAAGCTGCTCAACTTGTGTGGCTGCATGCACTCAGGAGAAAAAACATCAGTTTTTCTCTTCTGGGGAAGAACTGCTTTCCTTCAGCAGTTTGCAAAGTGACCGCCTTCTAGTATCTATGCTTAATCCTACAAATGCCTTTCTTTGGAGTTGTTGCCATTCTCTGAAGAATTAGTTCTGCTTAATAGCCCAACTGTTGCATGGAGAGCATCCAGCACAGTTTTGCGCTTTACAACAAGATGGATCAGAACACAAGCAGGACTGTGCAACAAAAGACACACTCTGTCACAACTGTCCTCATCTGACATAAAGAAAAAAGAAGAAAATCACAAAGGAGAATAGAAATAGAAAAATAAAGATCAATTACTATGATTCACAGGTTCCTCAAAAAAGAGCCCACCAAAAGAACAGTGAAATTGTGATAGTCACTCAGTGAAACACAGAGAAGCCAATTTCAGTACTGTACAGCAAAAACCTCCAACATTGCAAGCTCTAAAGCTGCTCCGCTCTGATCAATTAATTTCACTGCAGATGCCAGCAGAAGGGGAAAACTTCTATTCACCCATCATGTAGCTTCAAAAATAAATAAATGCTATTCCCAGCGAAAACTAAACAAGACCTGAAGTAGAATGCAGTGCCCACACTTCACCTCACCCTGCCCAGCTCATCAATCACAGGAAGCACTGCAGAGCGCATCCCAGGACAGCAGTGGGGCCCCACACATTCCTGTGCCGCCCACCACTGCTGCGCCTTCCCTCACATCTAGGAGGAGGTGGAGGAAGAGGTCTCATTTCTTACTGTGGCAAACTGACACCATCCGCACATGAATGAATGTAAGCTGATACGGCAGTGCTGGATGTCTTCAGGCTGTCAGAAATGCTACTTGAGAGATATGAGCACTCTGCATTTTTTGCTTATAGTGTTTCAGAATCAGCATCCTGGGACAAAACGCAGAATTTCACTGCAAAAGGTTGGGGAGAGAAGCTGGGAATTCAAGCCCTTTGGCCCCTTCTGCAAATGTCAACACTGCTGCATTCTCGTAGGGAAAGGAAAGATGCCTCGACTCTCAAGGGCCAAACGCCTTCAGCTCATTCCTGTCACCAAATGCCCTCCTACTGCATTACACAGACCAGAGATCTCTCCCAGTAAGTCCTTCTATGCAGCACAGTAACTAACATCAACATTCTGAATGAAGAGCAGCAGATAGAAATACATCTCATCCACAAAAAAAATAATAATAATAATAACAAAAGGCATTTTCAGTATTATGTATTTACTTAAAAATATTTAAATGCTCTAATTAAATGCTCATCTGCAAAATTTCCAAGGTGGGGAAGGGGAGAAACTTACAACTACTGCAATGTCACGTAAAACAAGTCAGAAGTGTGGCTTCCTGGCAAAAATCATATGCCTGAAGTGTGGAGATGCTTGTATTTTTCCTGACCTCTTTCTCTCATTCTCTTACATGTCCAGAAAACAATCTGCAAATTTAATCAGAACGTACCATAAAAACTTTCATATCAAAATAAAAAAAGAAAAAATAAATAAATAAAAAAACCCACGAAAAAAATGTCTTTAGAGGAATTTACCTCAGAAGGTGACTTATTTTAGGCTGTTTGCTACAGTTGATAACTGCTGGTAGGAGGCAACAGTTGGATTTCCAGTTTGCCCAGTCACAGGACAAGATAGTAGCCATGTTCTACTAAGTAATACCTCTGGTTATTAGATATACTCTGATACACAATGCCAACCCAATTTCCATCCCTGTGATTTTCAAAGGTTCATTACTTATCTCCAGCTCAAGGCCATGACTTAAAGCCACCTACAAGGCACCAAGGTAGTATTACCTGGAGCACAGAAGCCAGTATCCTCATCTCAGACATCATGCTCCAGGCTGAAACAAAAAAGCTCCAGGGGAGAAAGGGGAGAAAGGGGACTGATCCCTAGGAAATCAAAGTGCAAACAAGAAATGAACATCACCAATCCCCCATGAAAGAATATCTACAAGTGGGAACGGAGGCCTATTCAACAGATGTTGTACACATCCTAGATTTTTGAGGCAGCTAAGAAGCAGGTAACAGAGAGTTAACAGTTAAGCACTATTAGATTATTTGAATTCCTTCATCTCTTGTGCTTTTATGATAGTTTAAGTCACTCATTTATCTCAAGAAATAAAAAATTCTCCCTTTAACCTCAAAAAGAGGGAGAGGAAAGAGTAAACAGACCGAGTTCCGTTGTATTTTCTCGTGCATTACACATTCGTACTTCCATCAACAGAAGTTTAACATCTTGGCCTGAAGCCAATCAGAAATCCCTCATAATGCATTCAGTAAGCCAAATCAAAACAATATAAGTTTATATGAGTGGAGAAAAGAAACTTGAAGCTCATATTTCATCTGCTGCAGCTCATCATGCTCACTCAAAAAGATACAGAAGGTTTACTGGCAGGATATGCTCTTTAATCCCTGTTATTTCCAGTGGAAGGAACTGAGCATAAAACCACTTTTCTCAGTACTTTATGACAAGCATCAGCCAAAATAATAATAATAATAATAATAATGATAGTAGTAAGGAAACCTGTCCCAGCTGAAGGGACAATGAACAAAAGGGGCTGGCAACACATTTTCCTCGTGCAACTCAGATTTTGGACACATTTGTTACAAAATCAAAAAGATGATTCAAAGTCCTTAAAGCAGAAACATCTTCCTCTGCTGAACAAAAGGGATTCTAAAAATAGCATCAGACAGATGGACAGATGGCACTCTTGTCCATTTGGAGAATGCTGGGTTTGTACAAAAAATGTGTTTAAACGGTGAAAATAGGACCTGGATGCTAGCCTCAGCTTGACAGCTGCCTGTGCTGTCTGCAGGTAAATAATCTATTCATTTAATCCTCTACAATTTATTCTCTTCTCATTTTTTTCCACATCTAAACCAAAGGCAACACATCAATCTTATTTTACTTGCTTTAGGCCTCTCTGGATTGCTTAGCACCACATATATGAGAGGTATCAGAAGCATTAATAACTACATATTGTACACACAAAAACTAAGAGCAATGTTGATAGAAATTAATGTTCTCAACCCTCTGCCACATCAACTGATCACAAAAATCTATGGATTCGTTAGTAAAAAAAAAAAAAAAAAAAGAATGGAAGGGAACAAATCACAGGAAGGAGGAGGAAAAAAGAAAACACACACACACACCAGAAAGCCCTAAATACACTGATGGAATTGAAATTATCTGTCCCTCTTCATGAGCACCGCACTGCACTGATAAACTAAATCTCTCTTTGATTGAAGGCCGAATTAAAACAAAGCAACGCAGGAACTCTTCTGACCCAAAAGTAATCCACTCAATCATATAATGCATCCCTTTCCTTTTAGTAAAATGAATAGCCCTCCATAGAACCTTTTTTTTCCTTGACAAGTCCTTGACAGAAGAATGTGAATGTGGACAGTTAAATGAATCAATCACCAGCTGCTAGTCTAGGGCCAAGATGGTGAGCTGAGGGGCCTGCCAGAGTTCACTGACCACTGGTCAAAGCAGGACAAAAGCTTTGCCTCTATGAATGGCCTGCTTCTGGGATCCAAAGGTCACTTAGCTGCCTTGGAAACGGTCCCTTTTGGTTATTTAAAGTTCTCAGGCTATTCTACTACAGATATTATTGTTTCAGGTGGTCACCATCTTTCCTCTTCACAAGTTTGTCAAAGGCCAGGCAACTGTTATCTAGGTAAATGCAAGACAATGGCAAACACAGCAACAACTAAATAGTGGGGAAAAGAACAATTAAAATAAGTACAAATTATGCTTAACATCTAATCATAATTCCAGCTACTGAACATGCCTGTGAAAATCATCCTTACAGAAAGATCAAGCATACAAAGTGCCAGATTCCCAACAAGATCCAGGTGCATAACTTGTGCCAAGAGTGAAAAGTGTTGAGTACAGTGAGCAAACATGGCTAATGATAATTCTCAGTGTACTGACATGTTCTTTAAAAAAATTAAAGCTATTGTTACGTAGGTGCTCCAGACCTATGTAACAAACCACACTTTGGTTGGATCATAAAGTACTGTAGACTTAGTAACTTGTCTTAGGACTTGCAGTAGGGAGCAGGCACTCTGATATCAAAAGGCTTCTTCCTGATACTCAGTCTATAGAAAACTCCAGTACATCCATGAATATTTATTTCATTTTTTGCTGTATTACACATACGTAAGACAAATGAAGCCAACACCAGAGCCTTCCCACAAATGTGGCATTCGGTTTATCTGCCTCTTACATGTGTGTATGCACACATGATGAAAATTTGCAAATTCACGTGCTTAGAAGCTAGGAAGCTGAAGTAGAAGTTGCTTATGGATCTTGATTTGCTCTGTTTGCATACATGCTTTAGAAAACAATCCAACTGCACGATCATACTTCCCCCACTATTCATGGAACCAAATGAATGGCGCTCATGTAACCAGCATCTATTCAGTATTTTGTTTTCCCTCCTCTGTTCAGTGTGTGGCCTCATCCCTTATTTATTGCACTCTACTAAGCACTGCCCTGAAGAAAGAATTATTAACTTCCCCATGGCCTTTTCTGCAGGGCTCTGAATTACAGTTCTTCACAAATGTTAATGTACTTTCACAGCACCTCAAGATGAGGTTCTATTATTATTTTAACTCTACTGTTGGGTACAAACAGTTGGATGGTGGCCCAAAATACTCACTAATTTTAGGTGTCCAGGAGAAGACAGTGATCCTTCAGAAGTACCAATGTGTTGCAACCACGGCTGGAACTAACTCCTGTTAGTTCCAAGAGATCAAAACTCAGAGCCTCACATCAAACTCTGAGGGGAAAAACAAACACATGATCACAGGCTTTCTGTGAAAAGTGCAGTCAGCCTGGTTTGTGTCACGTAATTCAGAAGCTCCCAGTTGAAGCAATTATACAATTTAAGGCCTTTGGAACTCCCCAGTCCGTGTGGTTATCTTTTGCCTTTCTGAGGTGCCTGGATTCACATTCCAAATTGAGGAATATCAGTTGCTCTGGAAGGTATACTTTGTTCTGCCATTTTCTCTCGAGCCAATCTTTGCTCCTAGCCACTCCTGCTCCCAATTTGTACCCATGGTCATCTCCAAACTGAGCCAACCCCAGGTCTCACTCTGCAGCCTTCTTAGTTCTGGTTGCTTCCCACCACAGCATTTTTCCTTCCCTTCCTGACCTCCAGACACATGAGCCTGCTCACACCTCCACCTCTCCCATGCCCCCTCCCAAACTTCCTCTCCAGGTAATTACCCCATTGTTTTCACTTACTTCAGCTTTCCATGCCAGCTGGTTTCTCCCAGCAGTGTTAGCTCACACTTTTTCTCCAATTTTGAATTAATGAGGAGCTAAAAGACAAATCCACAGCTGCCTGGGACCGCTCAGTACAAAAGCCCATCTCAGCCATCACAAGGAAAATGCTCGGCACAAACAGCATGTCCTGTGTTTCTAGATGATTTTTCCCTCAAAATCTACAGGACGACTGATTTTTGAGATACATTCATAGCAACAGAAAAAGCTACTGCCAGACCAATTCTGCAACAAATCCCATCTCGCTACTCCCTAACTGGAAATTCCTGTGCTTTCCTAGCAAAAAGCAAAAATAAATAAAAAGCAGTTTTACTTTAGATTTGCCACTGAATGGGATAAACAGTCCTGCAGAGCTCTAATGTGTACAAAAGCAAACAAATAAACTAGAAATATCCATCAAAGAGATGAATATTGCAGTGACACATATCTATCCAAAGGGTTATCATATCAGACACAGCCCTGTAACATAAATATTTGGTAAGTTTAACAGCAGATAGTGCTTAGAATAAGATCGTCATTTGCAGAAATTAACACAGCAGAAATGGTCATCACTGGTATTTTTAGCAAGATTTGTCACTTGCAAGCATCAACAGGCCTCAGTTCTACAATGTTTGGCAGACAATTTTCCTTCTTTGTAGAAATGATGGAAAGGTATTTCACTTTCCTTAACACAGACATTTTGCCAATGAGAAATTAATTGAAGAAACAGTAGGTCACACCTTCCCTCTGCTGTAGTACTAATCTACCAGCTGATAGCTTCTAAAAATGGTCTGACAATGGCATGACTTCCCAGATGGTCACAAATCCCAACTACTTCTGCTTCTTTATCTTCAAGCCAGCTCTAATATCTATCAGATCACACAGAACACCAGTTGAAATTCATCACAGCTTACTGCGTTAGTTTGATATCTTATCTAGCCCCCCCCCAAAAAAAATATCTCTTCTGTCAGGCTACCCATCAGATAAGCACGAGGGTCACTGCATTTTCAATATCCCAGTCTACATTTTCAAAACTTCAAAACTAGTGTCAGCAAGTTTATGTTTAAAGCATGACTGATTTTTCTCTTTTGAACCAATTTTCTATATTCCATTGCAGTTTCTTTTTTAATAGCTTCATGATTATGTCATCAGTAGAGTCTCACATTCAGTATATGACAAAAATCCCACACGCTTCCACTAATGGAAGGCATTAAAGTAAACATCAACACTACCAGCATTTACCTAAATGCAAACCATAGGTTTTGAATGTTTCATTCTCCCAGCAGGATCTACCTGCAATGTCACCCCTTGTACACAAAGTGTAATAAGTCTTTGATACAATTCTAAAAGTAAAGAACACCTGTTTCCTAAGCTGAAGTGCTATTAAATTCTTAATAATAATAATGTTCTTAATGTTCTTTAATGTTCTTAATAATAAATGTTAATTATATTCTTAAGATGAACTATTCTCAATACAATCTGGGACCATAAAAGAGCCTACAACATACTATCATGCATCTCACAATGATACCTATTATCAAAATACATATCTCACCTTTTCATGGATAATGGCTACTCGCAGTTAATTGATGATCTATAAGTAAAGTTCTTTTTACTGTGCATATTTTAATGACTTATTTTAAATAAAGTCATGCAATCCCAGTAATCCTATGTGGGGGTGAATCTCTAATGCACTGTGTGGATTTCAGGGATTCACCATCTGAAAGCTTTTATTCTTCCACAGTGAAGGAAAGTTATGACCTTTGACATGTGGCTACGGTGCCAAAGAAACTGCTCATAAATGTGTGTCAGTAGAGAAGCAAAAATCAATAAACTCATTTAATCCACTGAACAATTATGTAGTGGGACACAATATATTTTAAAGCGCCAACTGCTCTATTCTTTCTCTCAAAAGATGAAAATTCTACCTAATGGATTTGAGGATATCCATTTTGTTTGGAGGTTTTACAATCTAAACCTTCTCTTTAGTCCATTAATGAATATTTTAGCCAATTATGTCACAAATTGTTTGTACATTCATTCCTGTTGTGAAAGGTCCCTGATACAGCCAAACCCAGGTAGCACTACATATAGCACTACAGGAATCCTAGCAGGTGGACAGACATCCTATTAACAACCACTGCCATTACCAGACAGCTACGCACAGGAACCAAATACAAGCAGGTGTTAAAAGCACCTATTTTACACAGAGACTGCTCAAGAGCAGAAAGAACAAGATATTATTCATCACTCGAAAATGCTGTGGTTCATCATTCTGCAGCAGTTTCAAAAGACCAAGTGAGTGACTGCCCTACAACAGATACAAGGGCTGCTCCAAAAGTAATGCCTCTATTTTATTACATTGGTCCGCAACAGATGTTGATTGTACAGCATGTTGGCAGATGTTGATGGTACAGCAACAGAGGCTGAACCTTCCCACCAATATTCCATTCCAGAATGGGGTCTGACATGGAAGTGTGGATGTAGCAAAGGGATGGAAATGAATTCCTCCATGAGGAAAAAATGGCACCCACTGACATTCACTGATGCTTGCTGAATGTTGATGGAGACCAAACAGTGAATGTGAGCACAGTGAGGTGGTGGGTGGTACATTTTGGCAGAGGTGACAGTGGGGCACCTCCTCTGGTCTGTCAACAAAGTATTTAGTCCTCTACTGTATGTTTGATGTGAATCAGCAGTGCACAATATCAGATGAAGACCATGACCATTAAAAACAAGTACTAAATGCCACTTGTTGGAAACTTTATGAAACTCCCAGCAAAGTTACCAAAATTTCCATAGTTTTATCTCTTATACACTGTAACAATACTTACCTTTTCTAATATTCAGTATAACCAAGAATCTAAGACATCAGAAAACATAATTATTGTTAGGAATAAGGCTCAAACTCTTAAAAGAAAGAGGGGAAAAAAAAAAGTTCACCAACTGGAAGGAACAACAGCCACAAAACCTCTACTATTGAGAAACAAACCCCAAACCCAATTACATCTCCACTTATTAAATAAATGAAACATTAATTTTGATAATATATGGGGTGGTGCATCAGAATACAGCCTCAGACGTAGCAGTTACATGAGCTATTGTGCACGGAACACCGAAGATCTGTATTATATATTTGTATATATGCATTGTGGATGTTATATATAGTTCAGTGACGATAAATTAAGCTGCCCTCTTAGTAAGAGTGGCTAAACTAGCAAAAGCAGTATCAGCTTTCAATCTCTACTGAAGATCAATGACAAATCTGCTTGCAAACTGTGGGCTAACGGGTTGTTTGCATAAATGAGCACTGAAAGGAAGATTAAGGAAAAAAAAAAAAAGAAAAAGGATCATTCCTTGCTCATTCACGCTTTTGGGGAAGGCAAAGGGAAGTTTCACCCTTGTAATTTGGGATGCACCATGCACAAAGTTTCTCTCTCCTCAGGCAATACGACAAAGTCATGCCAGAACTCCCATAGACCATTTCCAGTTAACATCAATTTGCCGGATGTCACAGACAAGTTTAATGAACAAAATGATAGATGTCTGACAACAGCTTCATAAAGCCAATGAATCCTCATTACAAAGAGCATACACAATGCACAGCTCAGCCCGAGGCACATTTTACAGTTATCAGAGGTTTACTAGAATGTTGGTGTAGATAGTGAAATGGTAATTGAACAATTTACCCTAGTTAACCCGCTGATAAATTGCGCAAACGATTATTAACACATAGATGATTGTAGTAGCAAGAAAAAAGAAAAAATTATTTAGAACTCTTGCATGTTCTAGGAGCTAAAGATCAATTTTAAATCTTCATTGAAAACATTATTTGATAACTTTCAGTGGTAACAAAACATAGAATAAAGAACAGTATCATGTAACATTGAGTCCCTTTTATTGTATATTGTAAAGGCTATCAAAACAGCTCCTTCTTAATCACAATTATTATCTGATTTTAAAATGACAGCCATATCACTTGAGACAATATTATACTTCTGTCCAATCATTTTTTACTCATCTAAATTTGGGGTCAAAACTGACCTCAAAGTATCTTATGACACTTCCCTCCTCTGCCACAGCTGTGAAAATAAGCTGCACTGGAAAACAGTACCTCTTTCCAGCCACCAGACAGGAATAAGAAGGAAGGGGAGGGGGAGCTACCAGAAGCAGCTCTGCAAGTCCAAAACAATATCACAGCATATATGTGACATTCAATTTATAAAGAAAGACAAAAAAGAAAAAAAAGAAAAAAAAAGGACTGTATGCAGCAAAACCAGCTTGTGCCTGGCAGGAGAAAAGGGTGGGAACACTGGAAAGGACACAAATTTAGGGAAGATTTTGAATATTGGAACAGATGAATAAACAAACGAAAAGCTTTCCTGGATACTTGGATTTGGATACATTCTCCTCTCCAAGTTATCTTCAGGTGCACAGGAAGCGAGTGCCTCACCATGCAACTCAAAGAACTGGCTGATAGATTTGTAATGATTTTGGTGAGAAGGGGTGGCTTACCATCACTATTCCACATGAGAAATTAATGCTGCAAAGGTTGAGGGGATACAGAAGAGCAAGTCATTTTTCCAATCCTATTCCCTTGTTTCTTCTTTAAGCTGACAAGGCTCAATGAATATCAAAACTTCAGCTGGATGATTCAGAGAGGTATTTGGAGTAATGCAAGCCCTCAGCAGTAAGCAGTGTGCATCTATCAGGATGTCTATAGATCAGCTATTACACGAGTGGAAAAATTATACTGATCAATTAAGAATCCGGCATTTTTTCTTTTATAATTCTATCAATTTCCCAAGGATACCAAAAGGACATGTGTGGTTTGCACAAGGTAAGTTCTGACCTAATGAAATGAGAACACAGAATGTAATTAATCAACATGAACAAGAATCTGATATGAAGATGCTACCAATTAATAAATAAATAAACAAATAAATCAGACGTTACAGAGCTGCCACTGTTCACTGAATCTCCTTGAGTTTCTTACATTCAGGCATCAATGTATAAAAGATGCACATCTTTACAAACCATAATGTTAGTTTACCAGCCCCCTAGCTATCTATTTAGTTTAGCTGCCCCCTAGCTATCTATTAAAGAACACCAGATCACATTTTCAGTGCTCGTAGTTAACTTGTGTTTGCCTTTTCAACCTGGTGATTTCAAAATCGTATTCTGACACTAGTGAACCAGGCAAGCTTTACTGCTTCACACTCAGAATACTACTCAGCATAGCCTCTAACTAGAGATAAACTCTCTTCTCTAAAATATTGCATCAATCCCACTTAAAGTCATGATTCAGAAAGGCATGCCAATCTAGGGCAGAACTGTAAACACACACAGAATGGAATCTGCCACTCACTGCACATCCACCTAAGCACAGGCTTGGAAAACTGCCCTGTCTGAATTCAGATTTGATGAACACCAACATTTTGAGATAAAATCCATCTTGCCATCAGTCCCACTATACTGGCTACTATGAAAAAAAAAAAGCATTCTGAAGATTCTATAGATGAGAAGACATATCCAAGACCTCTTCTGTAGTTACATTTGTGCTTTTTACAACAGATTTCATTCGTAATTCAGAAACAACAAGCATTTTATTTCTCACTGCCCAGGAGAATTTCAGTAAGGCTCTAAAAGCAGTTGTCACTTTCATACTCAGTTCTTGTCATAATTCACTCAGTAGTATTCTAGCACTGAAGAAAATGATAAAATACAAGTCAAAGTGCAATGGTAAAGTCTTGTGAGGAAAAGCTGTGATGATCATTATCATCTATGGAATGCTATTTTTTTTTTCTTTTTTAGTAGTGACTTAACTGAGCAGATGACTTACCTGTATTTTATTCTGCAGTAATGTCTCTTAAAAATAACCATACCTTCGCATCTCCTGAGCTACCCAAATGCAGGACTTCCACACTTGCAGATTATTAATCATTTTTGCACATCTCTTTGCAAAAGAGTACTCTTACTTCCACCACTTGCTCCCTAGATTTTCAATTTTCCAATGTTTTTTTGTTTTTTATGTTCTCTGGGTTTTTTTGTGTGTTTTTTTAATTATTATTTTGTTTTTGTATAAAGCCATCACTGTGTTTATGTTATACAAGATCAAATGACATGACTCAGTTTTTTCATGTACACACTCATTAGTTTAAACCAATGTCCAGATTCAGAGACAGGAAGAAATATCCCACGTGAAAACACTGAAGTTGTATTCGTTTTCTAATACTGTTTCTGAAGATCACCTGACAAATTGCCATCAAAATTACTCCCTACAATGACAGAGATTTGGGATATGAATAGCACAAGTAGCATTCTTGTGCCCTCATGCCCTTTCTGTGTATTAACAGTCTTAGTCAAGGACAGGTTTCCAGAAGGAACAGAGTGCATCCCATGTTCCACACCACATCCTAATCTCTAAATTACTGAGAGCTGGATTTGCTGAACTATTCAGGTAAGGAATTGGTTGGACGTTCACAACCAGAGAGTTGCTGCCAATGGCTCTATGTCCAGATGGGGGCCAGTTACAAGAGGTGTCCCCCCAGGGTCCTTACTGGGACTCGTGCTCCTCAGCATCTCTATCAGTGACATAGACAGTGAGATCAAGTGCACTCCCAGCAAGTTTGCTGGTGACAACAAGCTGATTGGTGCAGCTGACACAGTAGAATGGAGGGATGCCATCCAGAGTGATCGGGACACTCTTGAAAAGCAGGCACAAGAAAACCTAGTGAGGAGCTGCACTTGGTCAAGGCAATCCCAGATATGAATACAGACTGAGAAAGCAACTCATTGAAGCAGCCCTGTCCAGAAGGACGTGGGGGTCCTGGTGGATGAAAATCTGCATACGATCCAGCAGTGTGCGCTTGCAGCCTAGAAGACCAACTGCATCCTGGGCTGCACCAAAAGAGAAGCGTCCAGCAGGGAGAGAGAGGTGATTGCCCCCCACAACTCTGCCCTTGTGAGGCCCCACCTGGAGGAAAGCATCCAAGCCTGGGGCACCCAGCACAGGTGGAGTGGATCCAGAAGAGAGCCACAAAGATGATCAGAGGACTGCCTGTCCTCTGTCCTGTGAGAAAAGGATGAGGGAATGGGGCTTGTTTAGCTTGGAGAAGAGAAGGCTCTGGGGATACCTCACTGTGGCTTTGCAGTACTTGAAGGGAGTTTACAAGCAGGAGGGGAAATGGCTTTTTACATGGTCTGATAGGGCCAGGAAAAAGGGGGGAATGGCTTTAAATTAAAAGAGGAGAGATTTAGGTTAGATGTTAGGAAAAAATTCATTATTATTCAGAGGGTGGTGAGGCATACAAACAGGCTGCTCAGAGAAGATATGGGTGCCCCATCCCTGAAGTATTCAAGGCCAAATTGGATGGGATCCTGGGCAGCCTGATCTAGTAGCTGGCAACCCCATTCATGTCAGGAAGGTTGGAACTAGATGATCTCTAAGGTCCCCTTATCCTAAGCCATTCTATGTTTCTGTAAGCCCCATCAGCATCCACTCCCACAACTCCTGTAAACTACACTTACTAAGGTTTCTACCTATTTTTTGATTTCCACATTAAGCATTCTTGGTTCTCAGATTTGCTGCCAACTTCTTAATCAGCATATCACTCATTCCATTTATTTCATATTCCAGAAGTCTTTCCTCAATACACTGTATACAAGCAGAAGCAACTATAAAAGGTCATTTTCAAACATTGTAAAGGAATATGTGCGTGTTCCTACTTACTGGTCAGAAGAGGAAATAAGTTTATACAACTGTAAATCCAAGAACTAAGGCTCCCAAAGACTGAACTGTTCCACTCCTTGCCAAGTTTCTCCTTCCCCAGTACTTAAATCGCTCATCCCTTGTAATCCTCCCAGAGATGGTAAAATATCCCAGTACTTTGTTACTTTTGCCTCAAATTAATGATTAAATACTAGTAACAGTTTTGGATATAAAGCTTTTTATCAGCACTCATAACTTTCATAACACGTTCATTCTCACTATTTCACCTCTGGTCTCATTCTGGTGTTCTGATATGAACAATATGCTACAATGAAACGCCTGAGCCAGAAGTGAACGTAACTTCTTCAGCTACTTAACAGCTGGGAAATGCACTGAGCTTTCTCATCAGCCAAATTCCAACAGGAGTTTTAAAAGCTCCTCAGTGTAACAGGGGCACAGACAAAAAAACTGTACCTTGTCATTGGAGGGGTTATGGTAATGAGAAGAATCTAAGTGAGCTTCCCAAGCACAAATCAGACCTGCGTGCACCTGGGATCAGGTGGGAATGATGCCTAGGTGCTTTTTGCCTGAACTGCAGATGCACTGATCTATCAGAAACCTCCTCTCAGAAGCCCAACAGGCAATTGAGAAATGAGTGTTTTGGAACAGGGCGTTGACATGATGATTATGTTATCCAGAAGTCACTGTGGGTTTTGGTGTTTTTTTGGTTGGTTTTTGTTTGTTTGTTTTTGCCTTTGCAAATGTTCACACTGATGGAAAAGAGCAAAGATTTCCCTTCCCTGAGAAGACCAGATTCTATTTCATTGAAAACAATTAACCAGAATTACTGTTGAGAGATATGAAACATCAAGTAAAAATACATACAAACATCTGCCTGGTAGTACTTATTTACATTTCCCTGTAATACATAAGGAAATCCATCTCCCTCCAAATCTTTTTACATACAGAGAAAACAACAGAAGAGAAGGTTGTAACTTCATTACACAAACCGCAGCCAAACCAGTGGTTTCATAACTATCTCCTTTCTACATCTGCTGTATCTCTATCTGCAAAAAAGTAACAATTTTATCCATTAAAAAAAAAAAAGTTTTACTACAGATGTAGGAAGACTACCAATGGATTTCTAACTGCCCAGCACAAACAATTCACTTTGATTTTTTTCTCCTCTAATTCAATTGCTGAGACAATCAACTTAAAAATGTAGGCCGCTTAAAAGCTAAGTAGAGGTTGACCCTGGTAACTAATGTTGACCATACAACCCACACTTGCTCAACAAAATGTGGAGATTTGACATTGTTGATTACTTTTTCACTTAGGTGGTGATTACCAGTTATAAAGACTGGAAGTAATCAATCCCAATTTAACAGCTGGGCCTATTGATGGAACGAAAAAAAAAAAACCCACAATGCAAAACTAAACAAAAGACAATGTTCACAATTTTGGATGTAAGATGTAGAAAAATATGGAATTATGAGGAAAACACCCAAAAACAAAACACAAATTTGTGCAACAGTGGAGATGACCGTATTTCTGTAGGAAAACGCTTAGTAACTTCTAAATTCTTCCTCCAAGATTCTCTTTTGTCATTGTCTTAAGTTGTTCCCCACCATCAATAGCCACAGCTGTTAAATTGTGAGGACGTGACAAGTCTCCAGGCAAACAACTGCTCAGAGTGAGATCCTTTTCTTGAGGATAATCAGAGCTGGCTGACAAAAAGGGGCCTTACTGAATGCCCTTTCAACAATTTCTACACCAAGAAATGCAGAGAGAGAAGGAGGGGGAAGAAAGGGGTGTCAGGGAAGAGCACCACACTGCAAGAGCAGAACAGCATCTTTTGCTGCACTAGGAAAGTAGAAAAGAAATCTCAATACTTCACAACACCATCACACATAAGAATCACACCTCTAGTCATAGCTCTGAGCAACTTCCCAGAAGTACCATGCCACATGGTACCGTGTTTCCCTTTAACGTTTCTCAGACAGGAGAAGGTTTTATTAGCTACAGAGCCCACCATCAGTAAGACCAAACAATCCTTTAAAAATCAAGTTGGTAAAAAACATTAGACATTATAAAGTGCAACTGATAAAAGCCAGTAAGAAAAACAAACAAACAAACAAACAAAAAACCATAAAAGCTCTGGTCATATAAGCTCAGAAGAAAAGCAAGGGCACAAAATGGCTCAATTTGACATCATGTTTGACAAATCTGAAGCTAAAGTGTTGAGAAATCCCTTGAAAATCATAATTCTCTAGTGACATGGTAGTGGAAACAAACATTGTGCATATGTGTTAAGCAGACATTCATATTTCTTTTGTCTGGCAATGATATAAAAAAGCCCATGCTTTAGTCTGAGGAAGACTCTTAAGATGTGCAGACCAGTTACTGATAGAAGAATAGGTAAAGAAAGCAGAAAGGTAAGCAGTGGTCATGTCTTAAAGGAAGCTGACAATTTCTTCCGTAAATTCATTTTAGAAGTTCAGCTCAAAAGACGTTTGAGAGAGTTCTGCAGGAAAATTCTTAAAGGAAAAGTGTTAGAAAGGAAAACATTTGTCTTTTTTTTTTTTTTTTTTTAAATTTCTTCATTGTATTTCAATTAAAGAACAAAAATCTTACTATTCTTCCTTACTGTCAACAATCAACACTTCAACTGAGACATTAAACATCTTCCTCCTGCCTTAAATACTGGAATTAAACACACTCAGGAACAGCCACATTCACCCTCAGCTTAGGAATCAAGGTTCTCTTCCCAGGACACTCAAATCAATTAATCAAAACAACAGCTATATGCAGCATTTGTAAAAACCAAAACCAAAAGCTTCCTCAAACTGCCTGTAACCATGCCAGTCCTACAGCATTAAGACTTGCTATCTCTTTCAATGCAAGGCCATTCCCTACTCCAGCCATTTGCCACTTCACTCCACCTCTGTGAGAAAACACTGGTGCCCTTCTGCCCCCACCCGCACTGCAGAACTTTCTTTCTCTGCCCATTACTAATTAACATCATTAAACATACCTGCGAGCTGCACAGAAATTTGGAGGATACATCAAATGACACAAAATAAAGTTCATACTGTGTTAGACCACAGCTACTAACCCCCTTACCTCAGGTAAAAAACTAAACTAACTTTAAAACATTAACTGCAGAAAGGTTGTTATCATTTCTGCCTATGTGAACACTCTACAAAGGCCACAGTTTGATGAACACTTATTTCTGTGGCTATCTAATTTTCAGTAGACCTTCTCTGCATCAAGCCTTTCCACCTCTACATCACTCCTCTCAGTTACACCAATACAACCATGCAAGTGGCTCCATCACAAACCACATCAGGGAACTCATCTGGGTTTTTAAAACCATCTTTTATTTCAATTCTATTATTTTAACCCTCACCAGTTCCTGTGCTGTTAGCCACACGTGTAGCTGCGCCCACACAAGGAAGGGCACAATGCAGAAGTGAGAACAAGCAGCTGGAACAAGCATGGTTTACTGCTAAGAAAGCATGATTGCCTCAGCAGAGGATAAGGCTCAGTGGGAGGCACTCTTAAGTAATCAAATATTTAAAAGCAGAGCAAGAGATGTAGGATATAAAAATATAAACATTGCCAATTATTGACATTGCAATGGGACCAGAAGTCACATCGCTGCCTCAGCAGGTAAGCAAAAGCACAAACTCTCCACAAAGTAGTCTGCTCTGTGCACCAGGCCAAATACTTCACAAACTGTAAAATAACCTAGGAATGCTCCTCGCAGCTGTATATATTCTGTCCATCCAAGACTCCAATTCTCACTTGTTGTGAAAAGGAAATAAACAAGCATCCTGTCCAGCCTCTACTCATAGCCTGTGTTACTAACTTCAAAACATGATTCCTCCTCCTCCATTTTTCTTAGTGTTATCTTACTAGATGTCTGTACTTCAGACAGTCTTCATCAACTGAGGTTAAACTTTTATTCATAATTCACAGTGCAGAAATACAGAAATCTCACTTCATTTTCAGCTGATTCAAAGTTGAACTGAAAGTGCTTGGGCTTTATCCACATTCCTTTTATATTCTAGCTCTCCCAGTCGCTGTGGCTGCAATAAGATGAATTTTGAGCGAGTCATCTACTCTTCACTGTTAGCGCTTCACCCCCACATGGAGCCTCACCAAGAGCTACACAGGAACCTCCCTCTCTCCCCCCTGAGTCAATCAACCAGCTTTGGAAACAACTACCAGCATGTACTGAAACGAATATTTATTTTTACCTAAGCGATACCTCAGCTCCACAGCTTCCCTCAAAAGAGTAGGGGGATCTTACCGAAAAAAAAAAAAAAAAAGAAAGAAAGAAAAAAAAAAGCCCTAAATTAGTCAAATTCTTTTGTGCATGGATGAACAACAGGAAAGCAAAGCCTTGGGGCCTCTGGGGAGGAACCCTGTCCCTGCAGACCTACTCTGATGTGCTCAGGAGATAAGGCTCCATAGTGACACTTAAGGAAAGGCCTGCTCACATTTGAATTTCTGCATTCCTCAAGAACAATTCATGGCAATCACTAACTTTGCAGAGGAGCTACATGAAAGCACTGGCCAATGAATGAGGGTCATCTGCTCTTTATCACAAGGGTAAACCTCATCCTGGCCAGTTTCTAACCTTTTAACCCTGTGAATTCTTAATTTGCACATGAATAATGGAATTCTTGCCAAGAGTGCAACCTTCAGCTTCCAGTTCCTAACTTTAGAAACCAAGATCTGATCTCCTTGTGTGTTCAAATCTTAAACTCTTGGACAGATTAAAGTTATTGGTTTCCAAATGCAACACTAAACATTACAATTCTGAAGCAAAAGATAAGCTTACTGGGAAAAGCTCTGACCAAGCAGAGTAAAAGAACATCCTCGCACCCTGCTGCTACCACAGACTAAAGACAGCATTTGCTTTTTTCCTCCGAAGAAAGAATGCCCATTTAATGCCTATTCTCCACCTGTTTAGTATGTACGGTTTCTTCCATACCCTGACCACGAGGCAATTTGCTTTCGAAGCAACTCAGAACTGCCTCGGAACACATTTACAAGTCTAAAAAATCCCCCACAAGACTTCAAAATTCATTCACTTGAGACCTCTACAAAGTACAGCCAAGACACGCAGCCAGCAGAACCACTGTAAAAATGAGACATAAAACTAACTTTGCACGTGCTTTCTGGACTTCAGTGATATCAATGGTAATTACACCAATCACTGCTTTATTGGTAGTTGACAGTAAAGATATGACATTCTGCAATGGAGCAGACTGGAATATGACCAAAAGGAACAAACTGCTGCGCATAGGATGATTTCACTTTTGATCACTAGTTAACCACTTAAAGTCAGTAACACCTACTGGATCATTAGGGATCCACCATCTCTTCAGCTTTTCTCCACCAGCCATAAGCATTCAAAAAAAAAAAAAAAAGGAAACCTTTTGACACAGCCTCAGAGGAAAGGGAAAAAGATGCTACAAGAGTATTACCGTGATACACAAATGCATGCAATGCTCCATACTGCTCCAGAAGTTCTGAGATCAAGAACACAGTGCGTAACCTACAACTTCTCAGACTTAAAACGATGCTAATTTTTCCTCAGTCTCAGAGACATAATCCATCATTTACTGCTTTGTTTTATACTTACAATATGAGATTCTTAGCCTCTTAAGAACAGCTTTCTTCAGCCTTTTTATTAATGGTGCTGACTCCCTTAAAGCTAATGATGTGAATGTAAACACCAACGACATCAATACTTAATTTTTCGCCATTTAATCAAAAGCACGGAGTCTATTAATCCTATTAATAAGATACAATGATACAAAGTAATAAATAGCCAGTTTTTAAAAATCTACAGTTCACAGCCTCTTGCAGCATGGCAAATTCATAACTTACTTGGAGCCACCTGCTTTTCAGGCTGATTTTCCACTGCCCAACGCTCTGGCTCACTGAAGAAGGTATTTCACACCTTCCTCTGATACCTTACTGTTAAGTTTTTGTAATTCGTTCAGAAGTAAAAAATACAGATGTTAAGAAAAGCCTGAATGTTAACATGAGTTAACGTGACTATCATGTACCAACTATATTAACTAATTTCAGATTGAATTTGATAAACTTGTAATTTTCAAGTAACGCCTAGTTTCCACAAAGGTATCAGTGCCATGGTTTAGTGCAACTTGCCACTAAGAACAGGGTTGAAGAGGTCAAAGGAAGCCTTTTCCTATTAAATTAAGTTCATCAGTTAAGTTCTATTAGTGAGGGAACATGAGAAGACTATATAAACTGTGTACTCTCTGTGTTACACTTTCTCTGAAATGATTCCAGCCTACTGGCAAAGCTCTGCACTGTCATGGGAAAGGCATAGCATTCATTCTGCAGCACACATCTCTTGTTCAATACATTAAAAGATGGTAGGGAAACGGAGGCCAATACACACTCAGGGTCAGACTGTTAGGGCTGTAATAGCACTAACATGCGACTATTCCTCTCACCATTCATCCAGCATAAGGGCCTGGAGTGCCCTACAGTCATGACTCTTGCTTCCCTAATGGCACAGCATAACAGGTCCTTAGCATTGATCCCAGAGGACCCTGCAGTATCTCCAGGTGGGACAGTACCTGTGTCTGCTTGGCTGAACGTACACAGCATATCACAGAACCACTGAAGTTGGAAAAGACCTCCAAGATCATCTAGTCCAACTGTCTGCCTACCAATAATGTCTGCTAACCCATACAGGTACCACATCTCCATGGCTCCTGAACACCATCAGGGACAGTGACTCCACCATCTCCCAGGGCAGCCTGTGCCAATACCTGACCACACTTTCGGAAAAGTTTATGTCCAACCTGAACCTCCTCAAGTGCAACTTGAGGCCATTCCCTTTTATCTTATCTATTGGAACAGTAAGGACCTGGTAATTCAGTCTTCACCGAGGTTTTGAAAACCATTCTGCTCCCTCCCATCTCAAAGACAGGCAACTCTATTATCATTCTGCTCTGGCCCCAGGATATCCCCAAGATTGCTCAGCACAACATCAAATTATCAGATCAGGAAAACAAAAAAGATTAGATTTGTAGATAACTGCGGAAAAAGCTTCACAATGGCACCTGACAAACAAGACCCAGAACTTTTGTAGCAGGTTGCCCGCATGCCAGCGAAGCTCTGCACTGCAGCTTGCACACACACAAGGCACCAAACCCGTGAGACCCCCCGTGTGGCTGTGTCTCCCTAACCACACCAGGGACTGGGACAGGGCCATGACAAGTTTTGTTCATAATATTTACACATTTAAAAAGAAACAAACCTGCAGGATTCGTCTCTTCAAGCACACAAACATCAAAGCAGTAAGTCGCTTTGCACTGTTGAGGAGCTTTAGCCACAGACTCGGGAGCAGGTTAACAAACAAGAGCTGGCACTTACTTGCTAGCGTAAGGTGACTTTTTTGACTGAGAATGGCTCCATACTTGTTCAGAGCCAAGCACTGGTAAAATCCTTCATCAGACTGCTCTCCTTTCCTTCCTTCCACCTCACTGATGTATAAAGAGCCATTGGATAAGGTGTAGATCCTTTCATTTTCAGACACTTTGCCTCCGTTTTTCAACCACGTAATAGTTATAGGAGCTTCCCCACGGGCCTGGCAGTCTAACACCACCGCATCCTTCCTGGAGGCAGTCACATCTTGAGGCTCTCTCACAAAGAACAGTTCGCTAAAGCACCACACTCCTGAGGGAGAGAGAAAGACGTCGGCTGTAGGGATGGAGCGCACTGCGAGCTGGGAGCAGCAGGCACAGCACGAGGTGCAACTCAACTCGCTATTAACGACTGCAAGGAGTTCGGGCCCCCGCAGCCGCACCCCAGAATCCTCGGGGAAATCGGCGCTACGGGCTTTGGGTCGCGTGAAGCCGTCGGGCTCCGCAACGCCCCGACAGCTCAACGCGCCCACAGCCGCGCTCGGCGCTCACCACGCGGGATTCGCCTCACAGCCCCGCCGCGCCCTATCGCAGGGGCTGCCGCACAGGTGTCGGCTTCGTTTTGCCGGTACGGCTCCGGGCAGCGAGCTCGCTAATTTTACAAGCCTGTCAAATGAGCTGGAGCGGGGCGAGTCGTAAAAGGTTAATTTTACAAGAACTCTTTGGCGGAACCCTCTCGGGCTGATCGCCGGCCCCCGAGGGCCTCTCGCCCGCAGCCCTTCGCGCACCCCCGGGGCCGCGAGCGCGTGGCAGCCCACAGCCGCGCGCCCCGCGGCCCACGAGCGCCTCCTGCTGGCGGGGCGCCGCCCGCCGCCCCGCACCGCCCGCCCCGTCGTGGCGCGGCGCGAACAAAGCGGGGCCGCGCTCGCGCTCTCCCTCGCGCTCCGTCTCTCTCCCGCTCCCGGTGCCGCGCGGGCGCCGATGTCGGATAAATAAAACCACGTGCGGCCGCGCGGAGCGGAGCGGACAATGGGGCGGCGGCGGGCGCGTGCGGACTCACCTGGCATCGGGAGGAGCAGCGCCCCGAGCAGCGCCCGGAGCAGCGCCATGCAGCGGGACGCGGCTGGCATGCCCCGCCGGCCGCCGCGAGAGAGCGGTCAGCGGCCGAGGGGAGGAGACTGGGGGCGGACGGAGCGGCCCCGGCGCGCCCGTCCCGGCCCTACTCTCCGCATCCCGTCTCCATTGGCCTTCGGGGAGGAGAGGGGCGAGGGGCAGGGCCGGGCGGCCGGGGGGAGGGCCGGGCTGGACGGGGCGGGCTACGGCGGACAATGCCCCCGGGGCGGGGAAGGCTCGGCCGGGCGGGGGGCAGCAGCCGGCCCGCTCACGAGCGGCCATAGAAGGAACGGGGAGGGGGTGGGGGGGAGAGCTGGCGCCATCTGGGCCTCTTCCAGCGACCCCCAACCCACCGAGCCCCGCGGCCGGCGCTCTGCACGAGCCGCGCCTTGGGGCGATCCACCCCGCCCGGAGCCATCCGAAGCCGGGCCGGCGTCATTTGCAAGTGGGCCGGGTGCGCGTGCGGCTCAGTGCCCGGCGGGCGGCGACTCCTGCGATGCCCGGTGCAGGTGCGGTGCCGCCCGGTTCGGCAGAGCGGGCACGCGGCCCGGGAGCCCCAGCCCAGGCTGATTGCAGGCACCCGACGGCTGTCATCAAACCAAACGCTGCTGGTAGCGTTTAAGCTCTCGGCTTCACCCGTGATCTTACCCCACGCTGGCAGCTGATTTGGAAATGGGGACTCTAAGCTCTTTTTTGTCTGTTCAGAGTTATCGTTTCTAAAGTCACCCCGTATGGAAGGCATCTTCTTACTCAGCAGATTTGCCCCCTGTTTGCATTCATTGTGAGAGCTGCTGACGGCAGGGACGGGCAGTTTGTACTGCTGTTTGTACTGCTTTGTGTTCCTGCCAGCGCTGCAAAGCTCCCGGGAGCCGGCAGCCAAACCCTGTCCCGCTGCTGCATCATCACGGGGCCACGGCCTAAGCTCCTGACTCTACTAAAAGCCCCTCATGGAACGGCAAGGCTGCACAAATACAGTGCAAGCCGCAGCTCACCTCCATCCCCTTTCTCACTCGTCAAAAATACCTGAGCAGATGGTTTCAGCTTCTCTGATCTTGGCATGAGTATTCAGGAAAGGTAATTAGGAAATACGGGTTTTGCATGCAAATCACAGCTACCCAAGAGGTGTCCAGGCAGTTTCACACTCACTTTGCACAGCAGAATGGCACATCCATCATTTTGGTGTCCAAATAAGAGAAGATACAGCATCAGGACCCACTTGGTCCTTTTGAAACTTCCTCAGTGTTTTACTTTATCCAGTCACAAAAAAGTATGAACTAGAAAAAAAAAAATAAAAACCATTTATTAGAGCTCAAAAATAACCTGAATTGCTTATAAATAAGTTCAGCATTGCCTAGTGAGCTCACACCTGTCTGCAGCTCATTCCATTACTTGTACTTTCTCCTACTCAACTTGAATTCAAGATTTGCTGGAAAACAAACACAGTGACGGGGAAGTTAGAGGTCTGCAGGTCCACAGTTGCCCTCCCAGCATCTGCAGGGCACCCCATGACTCATTCTGCTGCTGCACTACTGTTGTGCTCAGCACTGCACTGGGTTCAGGGAGAGCAAATAACACTGGGGTAAAGAGGTAAAAAAGGGTTTCAGTTGTAGTCACAGCAACAAAAACATTCAATGTATTTTTATCTGCAATTTCCTCTTCTGACAACTGTCTTAAAGTAGGTATCTTTGAACTGCGTGGGATTCACCTCACGATTTGGGGTGGTCCATCGGAAGTTGATGAGCACTGTGCACAGCACGATGGCCCAGAAATGCACTGCACCTCACAGCACAGTGGGAGTAAGGAACTGTGCACAACTACTGGGGTGTCAAATGGAACACTTCCAAAGAAAGCTAATAAAACATGAAAATGGAACTTAATATTTTTGCAATTCTTCTCACTCAATTTAAATAAATGATATTAAGAACAATTCCACAGCCAAGGCATTTAAGGTTGCATAAGAGTAAACAAATAGATACAGTCTATGTTTTTGAGGCAGTCTGATGAAGGCCCAGGAGTACCCAACGTTTATGCTGTGATACAAAAGCACAGTCCTTTTCAGTGTGCAACTACCAAATATTTATCAGCGGGTTTCATTTTCCGTATGGATTTCCCATTAGGGCAGATGTAATCTGAGACGCGGTTCTGATCTGTTCCGAGGTGATGTATTGCTTCCAGCCATCACCCCTGCACGTCCTTCCCGAGCAGCAGAGCAGTGCCCCCAGGCAGGGGGTCAGGGCCCCGTGGAAAACTTTTCGGCCGGGCCCAGGGGCACCACTCGCAGCAGGGCTGAGTGGGACCCCCCAGCAGACACCGACTCAAAGCGAATACACAGGAATGGAGCGCCTTGGGTGCTTAGCATCGTATTGATTGAGCCTGAAGCAAAAGAATCACTGCAGTGCAGTACTCCCGGCTCAGGGCACAATCCCACTCTGCTGGGCAGGGATACCTCATCCAGCCACTGGCCCTCGGTCAGGGCAGGCTCTGGCCGCAGTAGGCAACGGGGCAAATATGCTCTCTGGAAGGGAGCGGAGGGAGAGCCCTGTCCCCACTCATGGGTGGTTCGCATTTGCTGCGCTGTCTGTGCTCACTGCCGGGTCCTGCTGCTGCGCTGACTCTGCTTTGCTGTCTCCCTGGACTGTGCTGTGCCAGCAGGAGGTTCTGGCTCATGAGATCAAATGCAGCATTTGTTTGAAATGGATCAGCAAAGAATAGTGCGTCCCTTCAGAGCGCTCGTTGTGCCTGTGTCTGGGCAGCTGGAAGCAACGCCAATATTTCCATTTTCATATTTCTCTTGAGCAAACCAGATAAATTCCATACTAGAATAAAGCAGTGCTGTAACCAGATCAGCACAAACTCTCCCTCCCTCATTTGTCAGATGTTTTTATCTTAACACATTTTCCAGTAATTAATTGCCTTAGAGATGGTGCAGACTTGAGATAACATATCTAAATTCATATTTTGCCACTGGCTGAGCCACAGTTTAAAGGCACTGCCAGCCACACTTTGTCAAATCCACCACGTTAGTAAGTATGGAGCCAGTAAACATAATTACCTCCTCAGCTAACAGCCTCGCAGAATTGTTATCTTGAGAAAGGCGCAATGACAGTCCACAGGGTACAAGATAATGCCAGCCAACACAAACAAATCCATGCCTACTTTGCTCCAGGGCAGCAGTTTTTCTCCTCTCATCGATGCAGAATTTCTCACTTGTCTCGATTTTTATTTTTGGCAAATGTGTGAAATTATGAAAAACCTTCCTAATTTTGTGGTTCTTTCCAGGTCCATATATGCTCTCCCTCCGATTTTTGTGTCTGTAAGTTAGATGCACACATCTTTCAAAGCAATAATACCTTGTAGTAATTCAGCAGTGACCTCCTCAATGTCTTCAGACCTCAGTAGTAAGAGTTCTCTTTAAAGGTTGCTCTCAACAGCTGGAATAGCAGCATGCAGCTTGTGGATTACCTGACTTACCTTATGCTGCACTTCACCCTCAGCCTCAGCCCTGATGAGCACAGTTTACACATTTCCTAAAAATAAGGATTTTAAAAATCAGACTGACATGAACTGATCCAGCTCAAGTCTTTGTTCCAGTGTTCTGTGCATGTAGCTGCTGAATGGGCTGAAGATGCAAAGTCCAGATTCTTTTTTCATGTTAAGAGCCAACAAAGAGAGACAGGGACTTTCTGACAGTCAGTGAAGTCTCATGACCATGATGCTTATAGGCTTTGTCTGAAGTGCTGCCAGCATCTCTAGGATGAAAGCAAACAGGCAGAACTCTGAGATGGCATGTAACAATCTCAGGGAAAGGAAATAAACTGAAAATTCACCTGGAAATGGGTTTTTCCTTGATGAACTCCTTGCTTTCAAGACCTCAGCAGCCACAGCAAGGCACAGATCCGGGCTAAGGGTGAGAATATTATTTCCTTCCAGGTTGGAGCAAGTTTTTTTTTGTGGTTTTAAACCATTTACATTGCTTGCAGTTTGAACCAGATAGAAGCTCACAATTACCATGGTCAGTTTTGCACTGAGCAGTTCAGCTCAGCTTTCATTTCAGTTCAGAAACCTGAGAAGAAGGAATAGCACAGTGTTGGCTGTATCATACTGGTGCCCTGGTAAAAGCCATCAAAGCAGCACTGTTTGGCCTGGACACAACACCCAAGCTGCAGCCCAAATCTCATTTTAAACTAACATCCCAACACCAAAGCCATCAAAACTGCTGGCCCCGTTGATCCCAGCCTGCATATTTAACCCTTCCCTACTGCCACATCCTGGCTTGCCCCATGGCTATAGCCACAGGCACCCAGAACAGAGGATGGCACAGCCACCTTGGTACAGCTGCCACTATATATGGAACCGCAGACATCTCTCTCAGAGCAGCCTGAGAGCAGTGGTAATTGCCAGAGCCTTTTTAACTGCAGGAGAATTACAGCAATTTGCACTGTCTCAGCTCTGCCTACAGCTGGTCAAGCCTTCAAATCCAGCTGATGGCAGCCACATCTGCAGTGCTGCTGGTGCAGTGTTACTCCCTTCTGCTTACAGAAACTCCTTCCTACTTTACAGTTCTTGCTCTGAATGTTTTTGATCTGGTGTCACCAGAGGCAAGCTTGGCCACTTGCTTGTTGCTCATGCCAAACTCCTGATCCTATTACAACTGTATTCACAGATTTACAATATGTTAAGCCAGCTCCATTAAGACTCACCATACAAATGTTTGCTTTCGGCACATTTGGTCACTTAGTGGTTTTTTGCTTCATTCCAAACCCACGTACAGTTACCATCTCAGCTGCCTTCTCAAAGGAGATTCACTCCTTCCCGGAGCAGATGGGCAAACACACCTTGGGCTGAGCCCTTGGGATGCTAATGAACTTTCTCTCCAGGGAGCCTTCCTGTACAGGAAAAGCACACCTCATCGACAAAGGGATTTTAACACAGATCTCATACGGTTTAAACCAACAAACGCCAAAGTGGAAGAAATCCATTTATTTGCTACATTAGGTTTTTTTCTTTCTTTCTTTTTTTTTTTTCTTCCAGCCACCATCTCCAATACTGATCTGCTGGCCCAAGTCAGGGGTTACGCCTTAGCCATGTTGCTTCATGGTGCTGAGGAGGCTGCTCTAGTCACACCAGAGCAAAGATGGTCTCTGCCATGAGTTTAGGGAGGAGATTACCTTGTCTTGATGCTTTTAACACACAACACAGCCACAGCTGCACAGACAGGGTATGAACCTGAAAGTATACCCAAACCCAGGTGTGCTCTTCCCCTTACACATAGTGCAGAGCTCTAACTGTGGGATTCAGGTGTACAGCAGACCTATGCTCTCTCTCCCAAGCTCCTGTGCCAGGGCCAATGCCACCCTGCCTGCAAGTGAGCTTCTTCAGACACCCGATCTATGTGAAAACTGTTCCTTTTTTTCCCTGGTAGGACTTGTTTCCTCCTGGTTTTACTCCCTCTCATAACATAAAATGAACACAGAATCAGGAAAGATCACACCAGGCTGCTGACGGTTCAGCAATAGCACAGGGCAGCAGCTATAGAGTTGGCGCACTAAAATACATGCAATAACTTTAGCAATGGTTTATGAACATTGCAGGGAAGAACAGGAACAGCCAGCAGGTAGAGAGCTGCCCCATATACTGCATTAGTAATGCATATATTTTTAATTGGCTCAGAACAGTCCCTTCACTCAACAATTTCTCCAACAAATATAAAGTCAAAATCCTGAAAATACCGAGGTACTGTACGATGACGTTATCTTCTATAAATCAAAATGTTAATACACAGGGTCAACAACATAAGTTTCAGAGAACAAGTGGGCAGAAAGAGAATATCTCCTAGGTTACCACTTTCTGTGTTTGAATCTACAAAGGAATCTCTCAAACCTTTGAGACAGAGGCAGCTTTTTGTCAGCGCCTTTTTCGCTTAGCATGACAACCCACTGTTCTGCAGCTATTTGTTTAGCAACAAGCATGAAATATGGTCTCTTTTCATCCCCGTATAAGTTACCTTCACTCCGCTGTTACAACAGGAAACACGCAAATCATTTGTCTTTTTTCCCTCTCTATGTTTGCAATCAGGAAACAATTACTGGAAATAAAATAAACAAAAAACAAAGCAAGTCAGAGGCCAACTATCAATCACTGTATGTACCTCACTCCAGGTACCTACTCGTTTTTGCTGTGAAAGGCTGCAGCTCTTTTCTTTGTCTTTGCATTCTCAGCTGTCTTTCCTCTTATCTACAATTTATTCCGAGGAACTACTAAAAAGGATTGGAGGAGGCTTCCTGCTGCTCCTGTCCCACTCCATCTCCCACAGACATAAGGGATTGCTGGTCAAGGAGAGGCCACTTGGCCCGCACAGCCTGTGCCCCGCCGGTTTATCTCCCCTCTGCCAGCACAGCTCCCTCAGTGCACTGCCCTGTCACGGGAGAGTGATCGCCTCTCAGGAGTGTGAAGATAAACAGATTGGGAGCCTTCAAGGCATGTTCCCAGCACCTCCTCCCCCTCACGAGCAAGCACTCTCATCCTGTGAGTGCCCCTGTGCATAACTGGGCTCCAGGGATGGAGACCGAGATGTTTGAAGGGCCACATGGAGCTGTGACTTGAAGCAGAATGGCTTCATCAAGAATTCAGGTTGGACCACTAAAGGCAACACCTGGGTGCAAGGAGGGAGTAAGGGGGCAGGGCTGAGGAGAGCTAAAAGCTGGGCAGCACAGGGTGTTGTAATTTTGATGCTGAAATTACCACCTCCATCAGCTGCAGCCACGGGCATTTTACCTCAGCTGGGCTGCTGGAATCACTTGGGAGGACATAGGGCTTCCCATTGTTTGGGAAGAGCTTTCTGCACAGCATTGCAGGGGAGCCAAGGGCAGCAGGCAGGGGCTGAGGTACAGGGCCCAATTGGCTCGGGGCTCTGTGTGGCCCTGCCGGTGGGTGGTGAAGAGCAGGAGCATGGGCACACAGAGGGACTCTCCCACAAGAACAGCCACCAACATCAGCCCCTGGGTTGGTGCAATGCTGCACTGGCAAAGTGCCGTGTCTGCACTGGTGGGGGCACAAGGGCTGCTCTGGCCAAGTGAGAAATCAGATGGGAGGGGGAAAACTGAACATATTTTTTGACTGCAGTCAAGTCCCTCATTCAATTCAGCATATGGCCCGGAGAGCTGTACCTGCCTAGTTACAGAGACCAAGAGAACACTCAGCAGTTAAGGCTGCTGGTTGTAGAACCTGGTTTCAGCTATGCTGTTATCCAATATACCCTGGGATTATGTTTGCTAGAGTCTAAATAACATTCTGCTGTCATTTATGTTCAGATACCTCTGGAAGGTCAAAGTAGCCAAATGTAGGCCCATGGCAGAATTTGCTGCATTGGGCAAATTACACACATACAACATACAGAATCACAGACTCACAGAACTGTCGGGGTTGGAAGGGATCTCTGGAGATCTCTTGTCTAAACTTCCAGCTAAAGCAGGTTTCCTATATAGATTGCATAGGAAAGCATCCACATGGCTTCTGAGTATCTCCGTAGAAGGAGACTCCACAACCTCTCTGGGCAGCCTGTTCCAGTGCTCTGTCACCCTCAAAGGAAAGAAGTTTTCCTTCATGTTCCTATGGAACTTCCTGTGTTCCATTTTGTGGCTGTTGCCCCTTGTTCTGTTGCTTGGCACTGTTGAAATAAGCCTGGCTTCATCCACTTGACTCCTGCCCACTAGATATTTATAAGCACTGATAAGATCCCCTCTCTGTTTTCTATTCTCCAGGCTAAACAGTTCCAGGACTCTCAGTCTTTCTTCATAAGGGAGATGCTCCAGGCCCCCTCATCATCCTCATAACCCTCCACTGCATTCTCTACAGCAGTTGCCTGTCTACACACCATATGTACAACAAAAAGTTGATCCTAAGTAACTAGGAAAAAAGCTGTGTGATGAGTTTCTATCTGAGTGAGTGAAATTGGCCTAATGTGCTCAGCAGAGGAGCAGGCCATGCAAATGCCTGACTAGAAACCGCATCCGGCAGTGGAGCAGCATCTCATTCAGCAGAAGCTTTTGCAGCATCTGAAGCACGATTCTGTAGCGTAGAAAGAGATAAGAAAATCCTCAACAGACAGAGCAGCCCAAATCCTCCCCTTGAGGAGGGTACAGAAATTCCTACCAGCTTCAGGAGAGGCAGAAATGCACAGATGCCCTTTGCAAAGTGCCCCAAACAAGCTGCAGCACCCCCAGGGCAGGATACCCCAAGGCACATGAGCTCTTCCATCTCATTCCATTCTTTCTACAGCTGCAGCCCCACATCGACCAACTGAGCTGTCCAGTTGTTACATTACATAGAACATCATCAGGATTAATTTCTTCCAACAGGGAGAGATCAGCTGAGCCAGCCTTTATACCTGAGGAGTTAATGACATAACTGGACTTCAAAAAAAAAAAAAAAAAGTATTTACATGACTGAAATGTTTGCTTTCCTAATTCCAGTGAAAATTTTCAAATTTCTTCTCTTTTATTCCATTAGAACAAGTTGTGGACACTTAAATAAGTGAAAATTTGATTTTGGAAGTGCTTACAGTCTTGACAGACTTTGAACTCTCAGCGTGTAGAACAGTAAAAGTGAATTATCTTGAAGAAGAGAACTTTTAGTTCCACATTAATAGAGCTCAACTATTACTTCGCTTTGGGTGAAGCAGCACCTTCAATTTTCTAGTAGCTAACTTTTAACTACACTAACAGAAGAGCAGCTGCAACATTCCTATTAAGCAGGTTGAATTATTTTAATCTGTGAAATATTTAATCAGCAAGGGATATATATATGACTGCTTACCACTGTTCACACAAGAGGTTGCTTGTAATTACTGGTGTGAAATTCAACATGTGAATGAACGGTTTCCTGGTGGGTTCTTTTTGGTTCAATTCTGTAAGTTGACATAGAAAGTAAGGCACTCATTTAAAATTTTGCATTGTAGCAAGCAATGGTAAAGAAAGAACTAATTAGGAATGAAACTATTAAGGATGGGACAACTAATTGTTGGGCAGCAATTCATAAAATGGGAGAAGTCATAAATCTGTCAAACACTTCCCTTCACTAGATTTATTACATATCATAACCAGAAAATAATGTGCTATTATTATTCAACATAAAGAAATTACATTTTCAGAAAGTGCAGTTTTGGGCAGAGTCATTTCCAGCTGCACATAGCAACCACCCAGAAACTCAATTACCTGAGCAAGTGAAGAAAGCCGGTTTTCAGGACAAAGGGATGGCATGGCATGGCGAGGGTAACCTCCATTAAAGTGGCATAGTTCGTCATATCTGACAACTCACTGAAGAAAGTTATCACTAGTTAAGGGCCTGACCCTGCATTCCTTAAGCAGACAAAAATCCCTTTGAAGTCAGTGAAGCGCCCTGCTCAGATAACTGTATCAGGATTTGGTAATTAATGAAAACTTTTAATTTCTTAAGTAGATTATAAAAGCTTTTCTGCCCCCCCCCAAAAAAAAAAGAAAGAAAGAAAAACCAACCAACAACAAAACCACCTTATTACATGTTATTCATGGCAACACAAGCACATTGGGTTTGTTTCCAGCAGCTGCTGGAGCACGGAGCTGTTTCTTACTAACTAGGAATTACCAAAAGTCAGCACCACATTGTTTGCTAATTTGCATTGATCTGCCGTAAGTGTTCTTCTCTAGCCGATGTCTAGCTGAAGGTTTTGACAGCTTTGCATTCAAAAGGTCAGTAACCATTCCTCAGGGCAATTTGATTTAAACCTTTAGCATTTCACATGCTCCCAACAGCAGTGTGTAGCAGGACATGTGTGTTCGCAGCCTCCAAAAGGTCGTACTTCACAGCCCTCAAAAGAAAATCCAAGTCAGAAATATTGCAACTTGTAGAAAATATCAGAAAAGATATCAGACAATTATGAACACGTTTTTCATTAGATTTAACATCCACTCAAAAGGGCTTAAGAAACACAAATTGCAATGCATGTTTTCAGTCTGCGGTATATTTCAGCTGGAAGTTCTACACTGCCACATGCAGGAAGGCTGCCTTATCTGTCTTTCCTCAAGAGGCGTGCTCACTTAATGTTTGTTCAGGTTTTTCAAGCCATCCGCCCCTTCCCCCTTCCTCCCCCCTTCCCCCCCCCGAAATCCCAAGCCTCTCTCTGGGATGAAAACCTGAAACCCACAATGCAGAATTTGTTTGAAGTCTCATTAAGCAAGAAACCTCAAATTAAGGACAGCTCAGCGAAACAAAACATTTTTCTACAGAGTCACGTGGATGTAAAACAAGTATTACATACAAGTTCTCCCTCATTATCCCCTTTGCGAGCTGTTTGTATTCTGATTAGCGTGCTAATGATACACGTTTCACACAGAAAAAGCAGTTAAGTCTCTACTTCAAAGAAAAATGATTCCGTGTAAGAGTACCAAAGCTAGGCTTGCTTCTCACATGCTGATTTTGTGAGCCACGAAGAGCAATGCAGCAGCTAGATAAATGCTTAATCTTCGTTTGCACCAACAAAGACGGTAGGTGTTTGCCTTTTGAACGTAGGGACGTTTTTGTTGCTGGCGGTGGTCTTACTGCAGATAATAAGTGAGCTGCTCTCGGTTCACATCGTAAGAACGGAGTGCTGGTTCCTTTAAACAAACGGTTCATTAAAAAGGAGAGATATGAAAATAAACTGCCCCTCCCAACAGAATCTCATAAAAGAAGATAATTCGATAATGATTTATGATCTACGTGAGGAATCCAAGCGCCACAACAAAGTAATTAACAAGAAACAGAAAGGAAAACACAAATAAACAGACATTCTAACCAATGACAGACAAAAGAGGTGAGTCTTCTGTTTTAACAATCTAAGCTACTTTTTACCACACAAGGAATGAGTAAATGAAAACAGTACTTAAAAGTGACATGTTCACTTCTAAATATTTCATACGTGTTTTACTATGTTCTCATTGTAATGATGTAATTTCCACTCTGGGGACTTGGTAAGAGTATCATGTATTGGCTAAGTAACGTTTAAGTCACACTGAAAAAAAGAACAAAAGGAAAAAGGAAATTGTGCCGATCCAGGTCATGTTTCATTTTGAAGGTATGCCAGAGAGTCTGTGGATTTCAATGGGAAATGCACTGATTTTTGTGAACACAGTCAACTACTGAACCAGCACCAAAACTAAGGATTTGCAGAAAAATCAAACACCAAAGCAGTAGGTAGTTTGCAAAGCACGTTTGTGCATGAAACAGTGATGTTAGAGAGGGGAAAAAAAAAAAAATAATAAAAACAAGAGGACAAGGAGGGAAAATTATTGGACTCAAACCTATCTTTAGGAAAAAAGTTTACTATATTACAGGCATGACTTACTGATAGTATTAAAAATCCTTTATGTCATGTCTCCTTCAAGCAGCACTAGTGATGCCTCAGCTGCACGTAAAAGAATTTACTGTTTAGCCCCCTAATAACCCACAGCTGTGCCTCACAACAGAGGAAGAATGCTAAGGAATCAGCTATATCACTTTATGAAAAAGGAACAATTCGAGACGACTAAAACCCAGCCTGAAAAAGTTAATTTTGAGGGGAAAAAAAGACACAGGTCCCTGTCCAAGTTTTAAGTTGCTATTGGATGTTTCTTATTCATAGCTAAGGTCTCATTTCTGTAACACACCACCACAAAGCATTTACACGTGACAGTCCTTAGAGTAAATGGGAAATTGTACAGAAAGCCAATTTTAGAGAAGGACCAAAATACTAAAATTATTGACACAGGCTGACAATTTAAGGAAGCCGCTAAGCAGACTTTGCATTAGAACCAGCTCAAACATACTTTACCTGATTTAGACTAGCTGAAGTGAGCTAAGGACAGCAGTCATGTTGCAGCCGCGTTCCCGCGCAGCCTGGAAGCGGAGGCGCCATCTCGTGACCCCGCGCAGCACCGCTCGGCTTTCTCAGCTCCTTCGGCTCTCAGCAGAGTTCCAAGTCCCACAGTAACCCAGAAAATCCTCGGGCTCTTTGCATTGCTGAAAACCAAAGCCAAACAGATGAGATAGCAACTGCCAAGGAAGGCACCAGCCAGGGGCCACAGCCTCATCAGTAGTGAAGAGGTGACATGCAGGCCAGATTCTTGTATTTTTCAGGTTTTATTAACATCAGTTTGAATAAATAATTGCTTGCAGAGGCCATGATCAATGGCAATGAACTCTTACGCTTACTGCTCTGTCTTGGAGCAGCAGAGAAAACAAATACTAAAAACATCTATTAGTTTTCAGTTCAGCGTTTAAAACAAAGTGAAACTATTTCTGTCATGGCCGTCCTCTCTCTTGCTTTCTGGTCCAGTCTGCACTCTACAGTTGGCATATTGTTCAAATCTATGCTCTGTACTGATCAGTACATTTATCTCATACCTACCTGGGAATTTTTTTCTGATGTACTGTCACCTGGCACTGCTGGGTGTCAAAAGTAATGAAATTGTTACAGAGGTGAACTGCATCCTCCTGTGTTTAGGAAGTGTGATCCGCAGAACTATGAAAGGGGTCAGCAGTTGGCCCACAGAACCACACTAGTAACAGTGTTTCTAGTGAAATACTTTGCTAAACCATCTCAGTAGGTTCTTTGGAGTTAACCCCTTCCTCCCAGTCTGGGACATTTCTGGGAGCAGGGAGGAGGGAAAACACAAGTTAAAAGTGACATGCAGCAGATCCAGGAGCACCAACCTTGTTAGCCAGTCCAGCACTGGTTCAGTTGTTTCTCGTTACCTTCTGAAACCTCCAAGATCCCTTGTGGTGGCTTTCTGGCATTGATAAGGGAACTTAGTCTCCTGTAATAACTATGGTTTGCAACTTCAGAGTTCCTTGAGATGCTTTCAAGACAACACTACCTACTTCTCTTACCATGAGAAATGGGTAACCTAATCCAACTCCACAGCAGGATACTTGGTGTCTCTTACGTCCTACATCACAAGGCTCCAAATCAGCCTGCTAATCCCCTTCCAAACGGCTCCCTGTATCCAAGCAGCTGCAGCCACATGTACCATCCCATCACACCTTCATTGTATTTTGTGTCTGCACACAGGAGCTCTTGCTCCTCCTAGTCTTTTCCTGGCTGTGAACTGCATTCAGGCTCTTGAGGTGGATCCTCTTCAACCTTTGGCAGCTTCCATAAGGGCCACCTCCTGTCGGCATGCCCCAGTATTAGCACCAATGACCCGTGTTCTCACACTCTACGCTGGTTTATTACTGTCATCCCTCAACAAACTAGCTTAAAGCTCTGGCTTTAAACTAGCTCTGAGCCCTTCCCGACTGTACCTTGTCCCTTTCTTTGTCTCCAACAGCATCAAAACAATTCTGAAATTTCATACCTAAGGCTAGTGAAGAAGAGCATCTTCTGCTGCCTGAGGTCACAAGCTTTGTCCACACTGGGAATCTATACTCAGCAGCTGCCCATCTATGGTCCTTAGCTTTCCCTTCTTACCATCACTCCATGATTTGATCACTTGCCTCCACAAGGTCGCCACAAAAATCCTGTTATGTTCCGTTGTTCATCTTTCATGATGCTCCAAGTCTGCTCCCTTGTCCACCGGCTCCTGAACTGCGCAACACAGTGCCATGCCTGCAGCACAGCTCCTGAAGGTAAGGCTAATGAGCCCTCAGCTCCTAGAAGAGGTACCAGACACTCTCTAGCAGCAGCATCCTTCCTCACAAGCCCCCTCCCATGCATCAGGGTGTTTCCCAGAGCTGGCACTGAGGACCAAGCCCTGTAGTAACATCCCCACCACTGCTAGACATCCCATGCTGTCTGGGAGCAGAATTTCAGGGCTCTTTTCTTTCCACTGCTGCACTCACCAACTGATGTCTGTCAGCTGTAATGCCTGTGACCAGCTGAGAAGGCTTCTCCCACAGGTTGAACTGAGCTTGACAGTCAGCTGGAGTTTCTGTGGGGCCTTTGCCTCTCTGCTGTGTAGTGTTTCTGGGCTGACAATACAATGAAGGTTTGCAGTTATCCAAAATTTCTCTTTTAAGAAAGCATTTTTTTAAAGGCAGCATGTCTGGCAAACAGTATTTCTGCACGTAAGCAGCTACATACATATTCAGTAATGTATTATGGTGGAACTATTGTTCACAGTGTACTTAACAGTACTAAATGCAATGAATTGTTACTATTTCAAGATTACCAACTTGCACTTCGAATAACTGAGTCACAACTTATCAGAATAAACTTTTATTTACTGCTTTCAGGATTCTTATTTTATACTTTAAAGTATGCAACAAATACTGCTACATTCAAATCTATACAGATTTACTGATATATCATTCGTGTTTTACAAAACTGCTTATAGATTTGGGAAATCTGTATAAATTACCTTTATTTACATGTAGTATCCTCAGCCCTAGCAACCTAGTCAAAGAATAGAACAAACCGGGATTTTAAATATCCCTTAAGACCCATTACAAGTTACACAATTTACATATCTTCATAGAGAGATGTGCTACAATACCTTCTTGCATATTTCTGAAGACTGACTAAAGAGAAACTTGCTAGCCAAAGCTAGATGCCGTCATTTCCTCTGATCATGTTGGTAATAAAAAGTTCAAATTACAGCAAGCTGGGTATATCAATCAATTCTTTTTCTTTTATCATCAAGCTGACTAATCTTTTTAACCAGCACTTGCTCAAAAAAACAAACAAAAAGCATTAATATTCATACAAAATAATACCCACATTTACAAAAGAAATCAAACTAATATTTATATGACAGGTCGATCTACAATAAATTGCACATTGTTGGTTATGACTTTGGTTATACTGTATTAACAAATTTGGTTTCTAGACTAACAGTGGAGAAAAAATATAAAAATGCAGCTATAGAAATTAGCATAACCTGTAAACATATTAAAGAACCAAATTCTGCCCCTGGTTATATGTGCAAAACTCCCATACATTTCTGAGAAGTTTGCACACATCAGACTGCTGAACTTGGCCCAGAAAACCCTGTAAACATGTTCTTTATTGTTACGTAGTGCAATACTGCAAGAATGGATAATAAAGGCCTCTAACTACCAGTAACCAATACTCTGTGATACTCATACAAATTTTGCTTTAAGATTAATTTGTTGCAAAAATGCTGAATTGAAAACATTATCCATTGTTGAACTACAAATTTATCAAAAAAAGTGAACACTCAATAAACCAACAACAGTATACAAATTCTGACAAGAAAAGATACAATTTCTCATTACTATTCAGAATTATGCTGCTTGTGCCTTATAGAAAGTCCCAATTTTGTTACATTGTCTTAACAAAAGCAAGTTAGAAATAGAAATAATAGAATAAAAAAAACTGTAAGCAAGTCAACGTTCTGCAAACTGATAGCTGATAACACCAACAGATGTTCTGCAATGTTTTACCAATTATGCTGAATTATAAGGTGCTCTGGGAAGGTCTGTAGCAAATAGCCTGAAGCAGCACAGATGATATTGCATTACATGAAGTACATATTTTTAACTCACTAACAATTTTAGTCGTTTCTCTCAAAGCAGCAATTCAAATTTACATCCTCTGCAAAGATTTCTTCACAGTTTTACTTCAGTAGTTTACTGCAGGACAGTCTGTCGAATACTGTAAGAACAAGCAACTGCTTAAAAACATTTTAGCTGTTGACTTACTTGGCACTGGCCCATCCAATGTATATTTCGTAGTAACTATCAAAGTATACAAAACTGTGGAAATGGCAAAATACGTTTTCAAACGTTAGTGAATTTTTAATACTTATTTTACAAGTGATACTATGAAGATTGAATACTCATGTGACAAAGTAAAATGGTAGTCCCTGGAAAATTCAAATCTGTAAACCCTTGAAATGAAGTTGCAGCACTGGACCGTTACAATTTATGTCTGTGGTTTAATCCACCCCATCAAAGCCCTGAGTATTTTCAATCGCTAGAAGAAGTTTATCCCATAAATCTTCAAATGAATCATACGGGGGCAAATCCAAGCGATTGAAGCTGAAAAACAGATGAAAATTCTTAAGCATTTCATCATTAACTCAACGATACAGTTTACCTAAATTAAATACTCACCAGGTATGAGCTCTTGGCAATTTTTCAGGGGTACCCCACTGTTCAACTGTAAACAACTGTGGTCCATTTGAACCTGTAAGGAAGAGCATTTCAGTTCTTACCTGAACATATGATTCTTATTATCATTACAAATTATGAAATACATTGTTCTTTAGTCAGCCAATTCTGACTTCTGCACGAATCAAATACAGAACATGCAATAATGGTCAATAATTTGAATCTACTTGAAGTATTTCTTGGTACATCTTAATTTCAAGAGACTTTTACACCTTTGAGTCAGAAGTCTAAAACCTAAACACGTACGCACAGCAATTGGCATTGAACACTTCACATGGAAGACAGTTTTATGCTACGTGTTTTTTGTGTGAAAATGTAGACGTATTTATCACAATGTGCCAAGTTACAAAACCCAGCAGAAATTATTCAATGTGTACCTTTACCTAGGCTACAGCAGAGTAGAGCAACTGAACACTTTTTGAAATACAGCAGCCATATGTGTAATTCCACAAACTCAGCGACCTCATGAAATGAACACATGCACCTGAGAAAACTCTTGGTTAGCAACTGCAGCTCCAACTACACCTGAGTCTTCAGCAACTGTTTTACATATGACATATCTGAAAGTTTTTTTTTAAATCTAATGAAGTCGTCCCATTGTGGATGGGAAGAGCCCTTCATAACCATTTACTTAAGCTGTTGAAAGCATTTGTCTGCAAAAAGAGCATAGTTCAGAATCACTATTTTGTCAGAGAACAGGAGATGACCTGTAATGGCTGGTGCCCTCTCACTTCTACAGGGAGACCATCAATACAGATAGGAAGCTCCCAAGATGGAGTTGCTCTCTGCCTCTAAACTGGAAAAGGCAAAACACGTTTCAGATGAGTAGCAGTAATGCTAATATGCTGACCATGAATACATCTAAGGTATACAGCTTAAGGTACTCTACACAGTACCTACGAAATTATTTTGGTTTTAAAACTCAATATGAAAAAAAGAGAAGGTGACTATGACTCCTCTAAAATGGCATTTTTTGTTTGTTGTTTTTTGTTATACAAGTTACACTTGTCAATAAAAAATATTTCATCTGTGGTTTTATGGAGGCATGAAAAAAAGTATATGCATAGTCACATTAAAAAGAAAGGATGATACTATAACATGTATTAAAATGCATAGTGCACCAATAACAAGTAAGATTAATGAACTCAAAGTTGTAGAAATGGATGTGGAAGAAGATAGACAAGATACATAAAAAAACAAAGCAACAAAATACACAATAAATGATGTATGATAATATATATATGATAATATATATATTAAAACAAAACAAGTGGAGAAAATCCTCCCACAACTGCTCACATACACAGAAAGACAGGAAATACCAACCAATGCACAGTAACTACACTCTGTATATATACACTGAATGAATTTGACAGACGACAGCAGACACTGAGCACATAAAATATCATCAGGAAAACTGATATAGCAGTAGCTGTGGGACTACCTCCAGCTCCACGTTTGTTCAGCATGCAAGGCTGGTTAGAGAAGGCAAATGGAAAGAATGCCTGGAAGAAGGATGAAGCGGAGACGTAGCTCTACAATTGACAATGCTTTCTACCATGCAATACAAAGATAAAACTCCCTTTTCACAACCAGGTGTGAATAAACCTGTATTTTAGCCACCCAACTACTGAGCTGGAGGCTTACAAGGCAGAGGTAGGGAGAAGACAAGAAGTAGAAGAAATCTCATCTGTTTTGTGCCTTTGTTCTCAAACTTCGGTCGATTCACACCGTACTTTTCTAACGAGCAGAAATTCCCGGCGTGGCCACAAGAGGGAGATGTGCAGCTAGGAAGCGAGCCGCAAGAACGAAAGCAGCCCGGGCGTGGGGCACTGCAAGCACCCTTCAAAGACAAGCAGGTACGGGCGTGACTGGGCCCATTGCTGGGATTTAACGAGAGTGGCATGCTGACCACAGTAAAGAAGAAACGACTATAAAAGAAAGAGCCAAAGCACTGTGCTCACTGAATTTTTCATTAAGATTAAACAGAGATAGCGAAACTGTGATTTGGCCAGAAGCTGCCCAAGGATATAAATCCCTGAGCAGAAAGGGGTTAAGAGATTCAACAGTTTCTTTCCATCATTCCTTACAGGATTTTGTTTTATTTGTCTAAAAACACTTCCAGAGGCAACAGAATTCCTATCAAGTTCCATGTGCTGCAGTTCCAAAGCAGTGCCCATGGATCGGGTGTGAGAGCAGACACCTGGCTCAGCTCTGCTGCACACACCATCCTTCTCACTGGTACTCACAACTCCTTCAGTGAAGGAGTGGAAAGAAGAGAGGAAAAAAAGAGAAAAAAAGAGAAAAGAAAGAGAAGGGAAAACCAGGACACACAGTGGTTAGCATTTTTTATAGTCCTATTGTTCTATATACAAATCACTGTCTTGTTTACAAAGAAGGAAATATTTATTTAAATACACAAGTTAGACTGTTCTGTCACTTGCCTTTGCAATTCAGCCTTAACGAATTAGTTTAGTAGGAAACTCAATAGCTGATGGCAGCTGAAAACAGATTTCTCACAAGCATCCCTACCCTTTGTGGGCTGTCCTATCTGCTTGCCCACAGACTTTCCACAGCAGGCCAACTCATTTCAGCACTGCAGTCTGCTTCCCACTGCCATCTGCTTGCTTCAGTCTCCCTACTGTGGGTTTGCTATTTCTCTCTTGGCTCATGCTTAACTCACATCATTTCAGTGGTCCACTTCAGAGTATATCCTTACAAACAATTCTATCTGTGTAGGTGTGGCTTGGGGGCAGACAAAAGCAGTTACAGAACTCATGAGAATCTGAAGTTAACCGCTCATGCCAGCATGTCTTTGTAATAGTATCTTCTATAGCAGAATTTTCTTGAAGCTCATCAACGTGTGAGAGAACTTTGTAGCTCTTCAGAACTCATTTTAAAACAAATTAAAAAAAATAGGTATGTTTAAAGTCAAACATCATTAAAATAGCTGAATCATGTTCTCAGTCAATTGTGAACACAATCTTCGGTACTCACCATAAAGCTCAGCAAATCCATTCATAGGTACACGTGACGTGCCAGTAACAAATTGTAGTAATCTTATTCTCTTTTCAGAGTCCATCATTAAGACTGCCTGTGCGTGATAATGATTACAATTAAAGACTTAGTGAAAGGTTTTTAATTAAGGTTTTAAGCTAGTAGATTTATGCAACATACTTTCCACCCCTACTGTCTTTGAAGTTTCCTGATGTTATCAACTAGTAGCCAAATCCACTATTTTATTAAATGGAAGATTTTAACCTCTTCAGTGTAACTATGCCACAGAAAGCTACACAATAATATTTAACCAGTTTTTTTTTTTTTTTTTTTTTTAAGGCAAGTTCTCAGCAGTCTGTTACATTCCTACCATGCATATCATTCAGTTTTCTTACTGTCTCAGAATTTTCAGTATACAAATATTTACCCAACTACTGATGAATCAACTACATGCTGACCTAACACAGCTGAAACGGTGCATCTTCTGAACAGGTTTAAGAAAAAAAAAAAATTAAAAAATCTTGCAATACCTTCCAAAACCACTGTATTACTTGATGATTTACACTGTAGCCATTTTTGTATTTTGTATGTAGTTTCCAATCAGCTACATCCACATCTCCCAGTCCACACATCAGTAACTACATAAATGAAAAAAAAAAACAAGCAAAGTTTAAGTCTGTAACATTAAGTTTCATTATAATTTGTTTTCTTTTCAACGGTATGCTTACCTCCAGCTCATTTTCATCAAAAATTTTAATCAGATCCTGAGGTATTAGTTCAAAAAAGCCCTAAAAAAAAATGACAGAAGGTTTTAAAAATCAAGTTAATATTATTTATGCATTTTTGTTTGCATAGAATGATATTTATGTGTTATAGAAAACAGAACTTAAGTAACATATCACATACAGGTGTTTGAAATTCAGTCATTCACCGTCTGGTTACAGGACCTTTATTTCACATTTCTTTACCAGCTGTACTGATTTATCAACTCTGATCATCAGATATGTAAATATCACTTACACAAATAAGGATAAACTAGCTAGTTTCATTTAATTATTTTAGTCTGATTCCATTTTCATCATGCAGAATTCATTAAATAATTTGCATTACAGTTAAAGCTGTCAGCAAGGATTGAGAAATATGCAAATTTTCCAGTACGAATTCACCACCTCAGTAAAAATTTACCAAAACAACTTAGGACAGAAAATTCAAAGCTGCCATTGGAAAGTGCCACTGCCTTTTTTATCCTTGTAACAGTACTACCACAGGTCTTTCGGATGTCACATTCTAAAAAAACCTGTCTTAAGATCGGATGCAACAAACTGAGCAAATCTTTTGTTTTTAAAATTATACCTCTTTAAACGCTGCCATTTGTTTCTGTACTCTGCTCACAAATCTCCACTGAATTACAAGACTGTGGAAAAAAGTGAATATTTAAATTAAAAACAATTTATACACAGTAACAACTTTCTTTTGTTAATACAGCCAACATAGGCTTGATTCTTAGAGAGGCTATCCACAGAGATACCCTGCACAGTGACCACCACTTACTGAATGTAGTCTCTCTTGTTCTTGTTGGTGACAACAATTTCCGATCCACCACTTTTTAGTTCATGTTGATGGGTCTAAATGAGGTACACAGAACAGATTTTATGTAAGACATGTACAACAATTCATGTGTTAATATTAGGTAATTCAGCTAAATCTTGAAGAATGTAGAATTTGAAAATTATGATAAATAGTACACGTTCCAGAGGTCATAGAATAAATATTTTTTCTAATACATTATTTAGAGATGCCAGATGACAGTATGTCAATCTCAATTTTTTATTATTTGGCTACAATAACTGCCTTAAATTTGCATACAGGTTTTCAGTAGTATTGGCTTCAGTAACTGCATGTTCAGTGAACAAGTTTCATTTGCAAATATCCACGAAAAACACTTATAGAACAATTTCAGCAGTGACCTCCTGTAAATATGTGAATCTACTCATATATTAATAATTTTTTTATATCAGTAACTGATTTATACCATCAGAACCTCAGTAGACAAATGTCAAATTTTCTATTTATTACAGATGTAGTATTTCAGACTCTTAAGTGGAATCAATTTAGTTACACAAGATATCAAAGGCTATTTAGCCTATTTAGATCTTCCTGGCACCTGTAATTTAAAAAACCTTTGGTATTTCTATGTGACCTATCTTGGACGACTTTCTATACTAAACCAAAGTGGTTTATTCCATAGTTGTCTTGAACAGCTTCAAGAAAAACAAAACAGAAAACCCTATTATTACCTCTGAGAGAAATTTACGATTCCAACCATTTCCCTACAAGGGCATCTTTCCCAGCAAATCAGACAAAAATCAGTTTCCCCTCGATCAAGTAATGGGACCATCAATATTTTAGTCTTAGCCGCATTTATAGCAACAGCCACGTTTCAATGTGAGTGTTAAGAAAAAAGTATAAGATATTGTTTCTATGGCTGTGCTCATTTCCAAGTCCTTTATCACATCACATCCTGACTAACAAAGGACAGCATGAGCATGTGCCAGCTAAAGGAATTAAGTTGAATAAACAAAGCAACATGACTGAACGATGGATTTTTTTTGTTTGTTTTCTTAATACCATACAGATGGTATTAAGCAACTATTCTGAAAGGCCAAATATTTTGTTTTATGTTTCGCCTATTCTAATTTACATATGCATACTAACCTGTCCAAAAAGTTCTTCATCAACTATAAATCTGAGGTCCAGTTCCGCTGGATCATTTTCAAGAATCCATCTCAGAGAATTGTAATATTCACTATCCTAAAAGAGGGAATTGCAAGTTCAATGAATGAATATGAGAGACTTACTGAAGTAGACACTGCAAAAAACAGTGTTTCTTAAACAGATACAACTAAGTAAAACAACTCATAGTCTTTTGCAGACTGAGTGCAGTAGTGATTTCATTGTACTTGCCCATCAAAGCCAACAACAAACGCTTCACTCTATATTGAAGGCAGAAGATTTATGTTTCAAAGACCTTGAAAAGCAGATACATTGGAAAGCACATAGCAATTAAGCCTTAGCAGAAAAGTGTAGAGCTTAAAAAAAAAATAACATGGGAGATTGTGGTTTTAAATACATATATACACACACTTAATTAGAAGTAATTAACTATATTTAAGTTTTTATTTCCATTTGCGATATATTCTCCAAGCATGAACTATAGACCAGATTTTCTCCAGTTTTTTTTTTTCATTTACTGTCATCAGCATTCTCACAGGGACATGAGAAAAATGGAACATAACACTCTCTTTCCAGATAGGTGACATCTGTTCTCTTTCTACAGGAGAAACTCCTCTTTAAAACATCACAGCTGTCCAGGACAACGAAAGCTAACCTTTCAGTGCTAGGTGGCACATTTAGTTTTAAAAGAACTGTGCCAGTCTAATTAATCTGGTGTGAAAACATCACATTGGAATGAATGGTTTGCCAACATCAGATTCACAAACTAATGTAATGCCTAGCTGGTACGTGGATATCTGTTTCCCTCAAGGCATCCTATCTGAACTCCCATCTTCAGTTCTAAAGCTTTGATGGACACATCCCTGCTACAGTAAAGCTTGTTAAAGGAAAATGACCACATAAAAACCCCTTCAAACAGGATGCATAAGCTAGTAACTCACAAAAAGGCTGCTCTAATTTAAGTGCAAGGGGAATGGTGTCAGTGAGAAATTAATTTGTTTGTTACTAAATAAATAGTTTATTATTAAATTGCGTTCCTTAAAAGCACAGTTACTGTAAGCATCAGGTACAATGAATGGAGTAAATAAACCCTTTTTTCCCTTACAAAAAGCTACAATGCAGGTTAGATATGGAATGGTATGTTTATGAGCAGCAGCCTCTTGTAATGGGCACAGACAAAAAGGAAATCTCTCTTCACAACACAATCATTAGGCTTTTCTATACATAAGTAACCAACAATCATAAGCATGAAGTATTGTCAGCATAAACCAAAATGAAAAGAAAATTCTTGAAAGTGGGCAAAGTCCTTTGCTCATTAGAAGCGTGCCATATAGATCTTAGAAGGTTACAACCTGCAATTTCAGAATAGTGAATACACAATAAAGTTGTCACATTTCCAGCTAAAAATGGCTCTGTTACAGCTCAGTGAATTCCACAGTCTCAAACAGTCTGTACTGGGTACACAGGCTCTACAACTGTACAGAACTACAAAGACTTCTGAAACTGAAGAGTCAGCATTCTCAGGACATCAATCACATGTACCAACACTGCAATAGGACATCACAGCATGTTCAGAAGTCTAAACATGACTCAGTCTCTCACCTCTGATTTTATTTTCCCTTTATCATCAGGCAAGACTTCAGAAACTTAGGACGTGAAAATTAAGATACACAGTATTTAAAAAAGAAAAGGACAAGACAAAAACTATTCTATTACTCAGAAGCACATAGCAACTATATTCAGAGTTCTCATGAGACAGTAGAAACAGTAATGAATTAGAGACTGAGCAAAAATCATTCTGCCCAAAACCACTCTGGGTAATACCCCCATTATCAGGGAAACTAACTAAATTTACAAAAGATTGTTTTTTCTCTAAAAATACTATACTTTATTATTAACTACACTTTTCAGTCTCTGGAAATACAGGTAATATGTTACTTTTTAACAATCAAAATACACACAAACATAAGAAACAGGTTGACATGGAGATTTCTAAGCTGTTAATGCTTATATTTATTTCTAAGTAACTTTCTGCCTGAAATATTTTCAGAAACATCGAATTTAGTCAAGTTTTTTGTCAACTAATTGAGGCTGGAGTCTGTCTGTCATTGAAAGTTTCAATTCCTGCACAACTTCATCTCACAGAACACGTATCCTAAAAATTCCCTGAATTATGCATTTTTAATCTTCACAACGTCATTAATTACAAATATGAAAAATTTAACATGAAATCCTAATATACAGATAAAGTAAATTACATACCACAGACTCCATATCATGAAGCGTTATTGGCTTTTGGAGCATCATCTTGTAGAAAGGACGGATGAAAAATGCTTGAAAGGAAAACAAACATATTGAACAGTAGGTAACAACATTCAAAATATGCACGATATCAATCCAAGTATTGTATGAAGTAAATACCAACCATCCAAAAGTTTGCCATGGTAAACAGCCATTCCAGCTACTCGACCTATAAACTTGAAATAAGAGAGATGATCTTCATTGCACAGTCCAGAGTTTGGGTTGATCTGCAGAGTATAATTATCTCTAAAGTGGAGGGGAGCAGAAGGAAAGAAACAAAAACACAATTTTTTAAAAACTGGAACAGTTCAGCATTCATAGATCTGAAAGACATCACTGATTAAATCAGGTATTACTTTTCATGAAGTTAAAGAAAAGTTATATTTGGATTAGTAAATTACTAATCCAAAATTAAAAATACTCAACAGAAGATTCTATAAGCTTAGCAGAAATAACACCACAAATTATCATTGTAAGCTACAGATACACCACATAGAAGTGCTTAACTCCTATTAAAGTAGTTTGAATTACTTTGTCAGCATTATCTCTTAAATACTGTCTCTTTGTTCTGAAGGTAGTAGATAGCCACAGATGTATGTCTGTGCAAGCAAAGATGAAAAGGCCTACTGCTGAAAACAACAAAAAGGCAGATTTTCTTTCCTCAGTACTCTTCTGCAAAACTAGTATACACAGGATATTTCAGTTATTATCAATTAAACCCTCCAAAGTTGTTTAGAAGGGAGGAGGAAGAAGGAAGGAGGGAAAAAAAGAAAAGAGAAATTAAACTAATTCCATTTTTAAAGTATGCAGGAGAGATACAATGGATCTGCCTTCCCTAGCACTCAAAAATCTTCTGGAACTGTATTACTTACGTAGCTGAATATTCGAACAATCCATAGTAAGGATTGAACATCTCCTTAGAGAGAAGGAAGAACCATTCCCTGGCCACTCCTCCATAGTCTAAACCTTTTTCACCATCAAACTCAATCCAAAGTCTTGCTTTAAGGAAATCTGCTCTCTTCACAGCTATAATTCTTCTGTAAGAATCTTCAAGGATTGTTGTGCGATGAATTTTCATTTCAAATCTGTTTGGAATATCACTCTAAAAAATGACAATGAAGAGGAAAACAGATTTATGGAACAAATATCAGTGTCTGTTAACAGACAAAAACAAATCCTTGTCTTAAATAACGTGGAAACAAATGACTGACAAGAGGTTCTATTTACACAAAATTCAATCAGCATGGAAAGCTTCAGATAAAGTTCTACTGATGTAGAATCCCAAGAAAATCACGTTAAGATAAATTCTTATTAATAATAACATATGCTTAACTGAAGGACAAATAAAGTTAACTGTCTTTAAATGTAAAGCCTATATTTATAGGCATATGTATATATATCTCCATCCAACAACAGCTTGATCCAAGCTGAAAACAAAAAATAATTGGGGTGAGTGCATTATCTATCATTTCCCAAACTGTAAAATAATGTACAGTATAGATATCAAATTTACATAGCATGTGAAATATACAGGTCTATTTCATCATTTCAGACAGCTAAGAAGCATTTTAAAATAAAACACAGTATTCTTAGTTGCAAATAACTTTTACAGAAAAAATGTTCAAGCAATTATAGAATCTAAAACCAAATTTAGATGATTAAAAAAGGTCTACAACAATTCAATCTCAATTTAAATCAATCCATTACCCTAATTATCATTTGCATAGCTGTCAACATTTAAAAGGCAATGCTAAAGTATGCTTTAAAATCTGTGTTTTTTAAAATTGCTCTGGTTATACTGGATACATGAGCAGTGTGTCACTTCTCAGGCAGAGATAATGACATTAGAACAAACGGTAAGCTGGCTGACTATGAAAATAAGATGTGCATGCAATTATGTAAGATGTACACACCAGCTCAAAGTGCATAGGTTTTAGAAAGGCTAGAGATAAATTTACAAGGTGAAGGTGAAATAAAGGTATCGACTAAAACTCAACCACTACACAAAACATCCCCAAGGACACAAAATTTGGTGGCAGCTGCCCACAGATGTTTTCTTATATGAATAACCAGATGCTAAGCATTATAAATACAGCAGTCACTGCCAGCTCAAACTACAGTTTGCAAATCAGATTTATAAGCTTAACATTTTAAGGCTATAACAATTTGTTACAGTCATCTAGCCTGATCAGATTTCTACCTGAACAGTTTAAAATCTTTTTTGAGAACTCCTCTTTCCACATTCAGATTTCCAAAAACTATTCCATGCTATTACAGTGATTTTCAATCTTTCCTGTTTACAGCCTACCTCAGTGTTGAGTATTTAACCTTTTAAAATTTCTGCTTTCTAATTAGACTGCTTTCAGTTTCATGGCTTAAAGTCACAAACCCTACTGTTAGATCCAATGGCAATTGTAATCAAGTTAATCAAGCTGCTGCTTCAAAAATGTATATATGATCAGACAGCCCTTCTACATTCTCTAAGCAGGTCAGGAAATACAAATTCTCTTCCCTTTAACCCATGCTTTCTTTGTTTAGGGGCATGCATTTCTTAACCTTGTGCTGGGTTGCTGCTGATTACTAACCTGTTTCTTCAGTTTCTTTCTGAAGAACTCATACTTCCTCTTGTAGTCCCTGGAGTAAGGCACAGCCTTTGGAAAAACAAACAAACAAAACCCAAAACCAACAACTGAAAACGTGTTCTAGGTATTCTAACAAGTAATGTAAGAAACTAGTCTATATTTGTGAAACATATACGTTGAAGTTCTGAGAAAACAAGAACTTTTTTTTTTTTATTTTTACTAAGTATCAACAATATTTTCAATTTATGAGTATATGGATAGCACAAAAATTCTGAAAATTACTGCTTTGTTCAAAACATTTGTACTGATCAGAATTTACCCCACACAGAATTTATCCCACACTTTACTATTAACTGATGTAACTGACTAAAATCACTAACTGGTCAAGATCAACGTGATGAAAATGTCTTTGATGACTTACACAGTGTTTAGTCTTTCCATGCTCTATCATGAGAAACCTGGCTACAAACACCTCTATTTTCCATGGACAGAGAAGGTTGTTTACATATGTGGGCTATTAATAAACACAGATATCAGTTGAACACTAAAACCCACTCTATAATTATAATGTGTACCATCTTTGCAGTTAGTCCTGGTAATTTTGCACTTCAGATAAAGTATCAAGGCCAGATCATTATTTTTCACTTAGAAATGAATTTCATTCCCTTTATAGACATTTTCTTTTTGAACTGATTTTTATTTCTGGTATTTAAAGACCACTTCCAGAGAAAATCTAATAGGCCTTTAAAGAAATAAGTATGTCTTCTTCAAATATCTTCAAAATTTCATCTTGTAGACCTGGTAAATGATGAGAGCTTGTTTGGATTCTGTCAGTCACACTCCTGAATGACATATAAAGCTATAAGAAAAAGCTTACTGGTCCAGTTATCGCCACGTTCTGCAGTCGAGGATCCTCCCATTGTGTTTTCTTGGTATCTGCAAGGTATTTCATAATTATTTCCCTTAACTTACACAACAGTAATGAAATGATGAGTGGTGTGAGAATATTACATTGTACGTACTGTGGTTTATGAAGAATATTCTTCCGTCTGTGTGTGTTCTCTCTTCCCACCCTGGCTGTAAGAAGGAGATACTTAATTTATAATCACACTTTGCATAGAACACAAGGTCATCAGCAGTTGTAGGGATTGCTGCCTGCTCCTCCCACCTACTCTTAACTCTGGAATTTTAAATTTAGTTTGTTGTTGCTGTTATTTGAAAAACTGTGTTTTCTAAAGCAGCAGGCTGCATTTTTTTCCATGTACAAATTTAGATAGTGGCAGTTAAATTGTTATACCTGAAAAACAAGTAATATTATATACTTACTGGTAATGGCCCTAGATCTACTGGATCTAGGGAAGTCTTTCTCCTCAGATGAGCAGGAATTTTCAGTCTCGGATCTTCCTTTGAGAACAAAACAATCAGCATGTTAAAACTGTTTTGAGGGTTTGTTTCGTTTTGCTTTGCTTTAATTTTCTTTTCCTCTTTGTTACTGAGCACGTAAGAAGCATGCCTGGTACCAACAAGATAATTGTTGCATATTCTACAGCTCAGCAGTTCCTTGAGGATCATCAGTCATTCAGTCCTTTACAATCATCATGTTTTAATCTATTTAAATGCTCTCACTTTTCTATGTGCATACACACACACACCACACACACCAATCCTTCACTTAAATCAGTATTGGTATAACTGAGTAAATCTTTCCACATAGTTTCTGGAACACTCGGTTTTATTTGTTTTGTTGTTTTTTTTTTTTAAGTTTAGGGTTTCTTGTTTTGGATTTGGGTTGTTTGGTGTTTTGTTTTGTTTTTTTTTTTTTTGCAGGGAGAAATGGAGAAAATATATTTGTGTTACATGATCCCTTTCCATGATTCCAAAGAAATTAAAATTCATATGGAATCATTTCATATATTCTCTACATTTCCCTTTCACCTAGCAGTAATACTGACCTACCCTTCAAACAGTTAAGTCCATCTATTAGGAGAGGCTGGTGATAAGCAGTACCACTCAGCAGAATCAGCTTTACACTCTCATCCATACTGTGGCTACACCTGGCCTGCTCCAGGAATTCACAGCAATTTGCATTGTGCACTGTAGGATGTGAAAAACTCAAGGTAATGGATTTCTTGTTGGAAGATTACAAAACTGACCTCTGTTAACAGTGCCTATAAGCTATTACAGTTCTACTGTTTTAACAGCAACATTATTTAGGAGATGCTCTACACTTGCAAAACTGGTTCCCATACATAGTATTTTCCTTCTAAGTTAAACTTGCAAGTGATAATACAGTTTGTAAAATTCATGAGATTCTTTTCAGCAAAGACATTTTAAGTTACTCAGTTTTTTGGTTTTTTTTAACTCACGTATGTTCCATAACAGACGTGACGCAGCTATCTTGCTCGAATAAATGCATAGCAATACTTTCCCTACTGACAATAAATCACATTCATATCTGTAGCCGTATTTTCCTTCTTGCGTGAGGTGAGAGAGTCGTTAGGTTTTTCCTTGTTCTTGTTTTTAGGAAATAAACATGCTAGTAATGAAATGCATAGATTTCTTCAGCCTCAACAAGTTTGCTGAAAGCAGGAAAGCCTTGACTTGAGATAAACTAGAACTTCAGTCCATGAAAGCAGCTATCATTACCCATGTTGTAGTTTTGGTGTTGTGGTCAATAAAGAACGGTCTCCCATTAGGTGCATGCCGAACTTCCCAGCCTTTAGGGAGAAATCCTTGCTCCACTTCAGGCTGCTGATTAGAACACTGTTGTGATGAATCACCTGATGTTGCTTGTGGCTGTCTTGCTATAGAAGTATTTTGTGCAGTTGGCAACTGACCTGCTTCCATAGCAATCTACAGACAAAAAAACAGAACAAAAATAACACTAATAAGGAATGTCTGTAGAACAATGTATTTTATCTTAATATTAAGGTACTAATATTTCTTGATTCATGAAAGCAGTTTCATGAAGCAAATGCCAAACAGTAGACAGGTTTGTTTATCAACAACATGACTAACAATCACAGATTAGGCTACCAAAGTTGAAAGATGTTTTTCAGGCTTCCCCAACAGCTATCACATTCCAAAAGGCTTTCCTGATACATAAATCACAGACTGACTTACCATAAATACTGCTGTTACTAACTCCAGTTGCACTCCCCCAGATTTTTGTATTTGTTATCAGGTTATGCCTCTCACATGTTTTATTTCAAAGAGATCTCTAAACTTAAGTCCTATTATGTGAGGTGTTTAAAGGGTTATATGAATGAAAACAATACTTAGAATACAGAAGGTACCTGTACAACTGGTTTTATCCAAGTAGTAGTTCTGGAATTGTGATCTATGTAATATGACCTCCCTTTTTCATCTTGTCTTTCTTCCCAGCCTGGCGGTAATCCAGATGAAGTAGGCAGTAACTAAATGATAACAGAAGAAAAAACAGTTAAGAAAACTACAAAACTGACCATGAAAAGGCTTTCCCCTGCCAAATTAAAAAAATATTAATTAACAAGATCTATGATTTTCCATGGACTGGAAAATTAGAAAAGTAGTATTTAAATCCTTACTGAAGTATCAAGTGAGAGAATTATTTTATTTATTTACTTCTAATTCAAGCTTCTCATCCAAAAGGATTAAAAAGACTAATTTATATATCTGCTTTAGACTTGGCTGATCCAGCCTAATACTTCTGGATAGGAACTCACAATTTTGCAGCATCACCATGAAAATGTAACATAAGGACAGTGGTATAGCCTTTATTATAAAAGCAAATGATTTCAGGAGTAGTATTTCATGGGAGAATCATTTCCCTCTGTAAGCTCTATCCATGCATTAAGTAATGTTAACCTGAGAACACAAAGTCAGAAGATGGAAGTTCTTTACAACTGAACTTCAGTCTTGCTAGACTCTCATAATTGCAACATTATCAGGAGAGCTGCCCATTATACATAGTTATAAAATAAAATGCTCTACATCCTCCAACTTCTGTGCTACACAAGCCTCTGATCAGTACAAGTGTCTTGAACTAATGTTTTTGGATGGTGACATACCACTGGATGTGCAGGCTGCTCCTCAACTCTGTATGTTTGCAGACTACCTCTTCTGCTGGAATGGTTCTTGAAGTAGCAGAGAAGAATGGCATATCAGCTATTATTGCAGCTTTAAGTACAACAGCAAACTGTAAACTATGATTATCACATTTTAAACTGTTACAGTTTTCATCTTGAAAATGTCATGTTTTGAAATGACCTTTTAAAAAAAATTTTGTAAACTGATGTTTCAACGCTGTAACATCGTTCACAGCATCTACTGTAACTTAAAGAAAATTAATAAGAGACTTGAAAAAGCTTTGAAAGCCCTAACAATAGGTATTTGGGCATTTTAAACATCAGTTACTTGCAACCAGTTACATTACAATTTTGAATTTACAATATAGAACTCATCACTATTTTGTCAGAGGACTACAGCCTATGAGGCATCAGAGTCAACACAAGTTTTCAGAGAGTTTAAAGAAGACATGAAAAATTGAGATAATAGCTTTCCAGAAGAGGTGGCTCAATTACTATAGTTTGTATAAGCACCCATATTTCTGCCTAAAGCTATTTCTTATATCTCATCCCCTACAATTATGCAACTGTATTTCATCCTCCTCCAGAAGTTTCAAGATTACTTGTTCTCTATATACCCATGCACCCTCTTAGAATATTTCAGAGAAAGCAATTGATTTTGTTTTGTTTTATTGTTTGTTTGGGTTTTTTTGATTGGTGGTGGTGAAGGGATACAAGACTGTCGTTCTAGCTGGCTGCTACAAACAACATGAACATCTGTTTTCTCCTTTACCCACCAAGCAAACAGAAATAATGGTTTTCTTGGTATCCATAGGATGCTGAATACGTAAGTCTTGTGGCTCCCACACTTCTCTATTCCCAGAAACACTTCAGATGACTTTGTAAAATCTTATAAAAACACAAGCAATTCACCTTTAAGTCACATTTGGAATGGCAACTTCAGCACCACAAAAGTTGATAATTTCATTTAAATACTGACATCTTATGCATCATATGGTCTGGGTCACCTTTGCAGGCCTTCCTCAATGGATAGTGGATTTCTCAAGTCATATATTTATACATATCAGTTTACAAGGCTATTTGTGAAGGTCAGGTTTCACAAGACAGCTAAGCTCATTTAATTGCTTGCTGCCACCAAAAAGACTCACTCATTGCTGTGTACTCCTGCTGTTTTTCCCTTGCTAGTGTAGCATTTTTCAGACAACTTAGGGTGCTCTTTTAACTTGCTAAAACAGCAAAAAACAGCATTGAGGAGAAAAAGCAGATAGTTTTCTGCTGGGCTAGTCTGCTGAACAGACTTGCAGGAAGCTAGACAAATTTCATAACTGGTGCAAGATTTCAGAACTGTGTGAGTGAAGTCTCTTTTTTCATTGCTATGTTGTCATCAAGTTTACTCAGCCAAAATCATAGAACCTTATCCCAATATTTGCAATGAAAAATGAGTTATCTTTAAGCTTGTCCTAACAGAAGAAGTTACCAGTATGGAACTATTTCCCTAGAAATAAACATTTAGAATGATTACAGCTTTCTTAATCTGCACTTTTCAGCAGTATTCAGATCAGCATGACTCTGGAATAAAAGGTAGATTTAGATTCTAAAAAATAGTTAACACAAGCCTCAGACTCAGGCAGAAATTCCTGTTCTAGATAAGTAAAGCAGGAAATAATAAAATGTTTGCTTGCATAGTAAAATTACTCTTAAATTCTCAGCATTTGAGATAAAATAAAAAACAAAACAGTTGATACAAAGAGTTTATTAATACAATTTTAACAATGAGAAAATGCAACTTACAGTGTAGGCTGCTGACTGGCCAGTAGCTGAACTTCCAGAGGTGTTAAGTCTGGTATTCAGCTCTTCTGCAAGATGAGTCTGTATATCGCAACTGTTCTGTGGCAGAGGTATTTGAGGGTTCTCATTGCTATACAATGTTGCCTCATCTTCAGTTATAATTTCCCAGCTCTTTAAAAAGAAAGAAAGAAAAAATATTTTAAAATAAGTAGTTTTAAGTTCTAAATACTTAAAGTAAGCTTCTTGACTAGAGGTGAAAGACTACATGTGTTCCAGAAATATTTACATATGGTTTTACCTCAGGAGAATCTCTGCTGTCTAGATTTTCTGTATCTTCTGATATCTGCCGCCGATGAGTGAACGCATGCTGGGCCTCCAACTGCACGTTACCAATATCTGCTACAGCTACATTGTCCCTGTTGAAAAAAAAAATCATCCATATTAACGTTATACTTTTCAACAGCAGAAAGTACACTTTACAGCTGTTTTGGATGGAGAAAGTGAAGCAGTTGTGAGCTATACAATTAATGTGAATTGTTTTGAATGGGAAGCATCAGTAAAATAAAATAATCAGATAGCATTTCAAGTATTATTTTTCAAATTCATATGCTAAGGGACAAAATTTGTAGTCTAAAATAGAAAAAGAAACAACAAAACACCAAGATAAATATAGTCACTGCTGGGAAGGAAGAACCAGTCTTAGAGCTGAAAAATAATCTCTGCAGCTTTTCTGTATCATCTCTTACAACTACAAGCAGTTTCACCATGGACATAAGCTTCCAGAGAGTAGAAAGGATGTTTTGTAGTTAAATGGACTACTAGCCAATGACCAAAACATATGGGCTTGAATGTTCAGATGTGGAAAGGTCTCAGATCTAACTCTCAAGGTGTGGATTTTCCAGTTCTTCCTGCCTTCAGTGCAGCTAGAGAAAACTGAAAACTAATGTAAGGCTCAAATCTTCCGGCCAAAAGACATACTGAGCAGTTGGTCTTTTCCACTGTGTTCTTCTGAATTCATGATTGACATAATAGGTCCTGCCAAGGATGTCTTGCCTTTCTTCCCAACCTGAAGGCAGTGGAGGAGATTCCTGCTGCTGCTGTTGTGGCTGGCTAGAAGCATCCGGTTGGTCCAGTAAAATCCACCCAGGCTAAGAGACACAATATTAACTACTTTTAATTTGCATTATCAAAGTGAAAAAGTATCCCAAATTATTAAATCACCCCATTTTTAAGGTACAGCTCTACTATATCTTAAACCACTAAGATTGGCTCTCGGTTTTGTTGTATTTCTTAAGAAATGAGAGGACAGACTTCTGCATGAATCACTTTACTCTCAAACTTCTTGAGATGTAATAACAAAAAGATATATGGAAATATGGCAATGCAGTAAAAGAACAAAAGTGAAGCCTAATGTACATTTTCCCTTTTATGGAAAAGAACAACAATACACTCCTTCAGATAGAAAAACTATTTTACACTGACTCACAGCTGTACAGCAAGACATAAGCAATCAGATCTAACTGCTTGTTTCTAAAAATATTTGGTTACTTCCCTCAATAGCCGAAGACCAATGTTTGCTAGGTTTCTCAGCAAAAAAAAAATATATTTTCCCACCTCCAATTCCTCGGCCTGTTCTGTGGTTTCTTCTTCAGATCCATTGCTTTTAGGTAAGTAAGTCATCTTTAATCTAAGGTGACCTTTAACTCTTGATTTATGGCTGTAGAGGAGAAAAGGTGTTCTTACTGTGCACTTGTGAAGCTGTTACAAAATTCAAAGCTAAATAAGTCCAGCTGGAGGATTATTTTGAATCTTCTCTATATAAACTTGACTTTTTACAGTTTCAATTAACCAAGTTCTATAATGGTACCAGCTTTAAGACTTGGGAACACACTCCAAAATGCTAAAAATTTAAAATCAAGCAATGAAAATTCTTCAAATTATCTTTTCTGCTAACAACGTGGCTAAGAAATATCTATATAACCCAAGGGAAAAAACACTGACAAGCACTTCATGAATTTTATCTCTTGCTCTTGCTGATCTGGGTTAAAAATCTAAATTTAAAAACAAATACAAAAATGTGTAACACTAAAATCAATACCAAAGTGTCCCGTATTTTATAATTGCTTGTTTTCTTAACAGGACTTTTAACATGTGAGCAGCTTTTCAGTTTAAGCTTTGTTATGTAATTAAAGTCATATGAAAGTTTATGAGAGGCAAACAGCAGACATCTTTTAAAGGAAGGGAGGAAACAATTTCAATTTGAGAAAGAATTTGAACAAATGCTGACTTTAGCAGAACCACAGACAATTTGCTCCACTGAAATTAAAGTTTCTGTGATGAAAACATGAAAATGTAGACAATATTTATGTACATACCAGAATTTACATAATTGTATTGTTTGGATATGAAAGTTAGAATTTATATGTGGTATTTACTAACCTTCTTGGATGAAGAACAAAATCCCTAAAGGTATATGGTCTCTCCATACTTGGATGCTCTGTCTGGAATAAGAGAAGTTTTTTCAAGAAGTTTGTATCATTGAAATTTGTCGTTTAGGCAAACTATCAGAAATTCTAAATCAGTTTTTTAAAGCCTGTGTAACTTCTTGCATTTGAATTGCGTGTTCAGTTAAAGCTCTGGCAATCAGAGCCAACTTTTATTGTAGGAATAAAGTTAATTCCCCAGTTCAAGGGAAAAAAAAAAAGAACAATGAATCTTTTCAGTATGTAAAATATATATACACACATTACAGTTTCTAAAGCACAGGCATAGGGAAAAGAAACCGTTCAGCCTGAAATCAGTCGTTTCTCACTTTGTGCAATCAAAAGATCTGCCGTAACTTTTTTTTCCCTGCTTTGGTATTTTTCAAATATTCTTATGCAGAACTGATGTGAAAAGCTTTGGGATTTGGCAAAAATGAAAATCTTTAAAAAAAAAAAAATAACAGAGGAATCCACTCTTGAGAACATCTCTTCTGATTCATGAAAGCGAAGTTGCTCAACACAAAGAAGCACAGAAATAGACAGATGTGATTTTATATTTATATATCCTGGGTACAGCTATAGAAATATACATGAAGGACCATTACAGAAAAAAAATATATATTTCTTTCTGGTTAACAAATCCAGCTGCTGTTTTGCAATTCCTACAAAAACAGTTAATTTCTTACAGTACTGTGTGTTCAGGAATATTTGGAAATCCTTTTTTTTCAAGTCAAAATGGATTTTGCTTTCTCAGCTGTCTGAATTCTGGGATCTAACTCTAGGCTCTTGTTAATGTATTTTAACCATTTCCACAAGTACTGTACAAGAGAAAAAAATTGCATTTATTTGTAGAATTTTTAATTAAGAAAAAAAAAGTCAGATGATGCAATTCCCTACTGTATTTTCAAAAAAATGTCTTAAAAAAATGACAATATTTGATTGGGAAGAAGCCAAAAATTCCAGGACATAAGGTTAGCCACTATTACATTAAAGATTTTAAAGGTTTTTTTTTTTTTTTTTTTTTTTTTAAATCCCTCTGTTTTTGTCATTCAATCTTACTGAACACCTACTGTACTGAATCTCAGAAAGAAAAATGCTATCATATATCAGACATTTCAGTGTAAGTATCCAAATAAATACCCCTCTGAAAGTAAAATGGAATTAAGCTGTCCTTTTTTTGTTTTGTTTTGTTTTCTTCTATTCCTGCCCAACATAACACAGTAAAATGCTGTGGAAAGACGTAAGAGGGAAAAAAAGAAAAAGGAGAAAATATATGTTTTGTAATCATTTCCTATTTTTCAAAAACAAGAATTGCCTTGGATTCAATACCAGGTAGGCCTTTGATTAATTAATTTTGGTTTTGGATCTGTTCACTATCTTACTGTACAGAGGAGTTAACCTCTCTACATGCCTATGACTACCAGCCCTTCTTAGTTGTAAGCAGTCTGCATTCACACAATATCAAGGAAAACAAGATGGGAACCAAAACTACATGCAATAATGAGTTTTTAATATAAACTGATTTCATTTATCCAAAAATAATTTTATTTATCAAAGATATATTTGCTTTTGTAAATGAAAGATTGTTTCAACAACAACAAAAATCCACTTATGTTTGAGCCAATGAAGCACAGTAGATTTAGATGGCAAAAACAAGCAATTGGGATGGAACAAATGGAACAGGGAAATGCTGACTTTTGAGGAAGTTAAGAAAATGAATGTGAAAATACTCAAGTCAGACTACGTAGTTCTGGCTAAAGGTAATGCACCAATATGTGATACTGCTACCCAGCTTCCCAGTGGGCAAGAAGAGAAAGCTTTCTCTGGAGGTACATCACAGCTACTTGGCCCTGAGCAGGGTGCTGTGACCACGCGTCCTGCCTACAGCAGGAAGCAGGACAGGTCTGTTAGTACTGCCTAACATTTTTAAATATATTGAAATATATTAAAAAAAAAAAAAAAAAAAAAGGAAAGGCTTATTTATTTCAGTGTTTTTGGTGATCTTTCCTGAAAACTAAGAATGTACTTTGCGAAAGGAATGCAAAAATGTACAGATATACGGAGCAAGGCTAGTTCTGTTTTCCACCTATTTTCTTGTGCATTTATTTGTGGGAACACGAACTAACAGAAATAAATTCACATAACACTCAAAGGAACCAAAAAAGACTTTAAATAAAATATTAATAAATATGATAATTACCATAATATCTTCTTGTCTTTAAAACAGCTTAAAATCTTTCCTTTTTTACTTTTGAAAAAGCTACAAGCACTTCTAACTCACACAGCAGCAGAAATCAATACCTAGACACATGTTAAACCACATTTTTTTTTTTATAAACACCAGCAGTAAACAAAAACAACAGAAAAATTCAATCACATCATCAGTAGGATTTTCTTCTTTAGGTGACTAAAACAGTTTCTTACAGAAACTTTTTCCCTTTTTCACATTGTTAATACAAAACAAAAGAACAAAATACCAACCGGTAACTGATAAAGGGGAATATCCACTTGCCCAAGAAAATCATCTCGAGTCTAGAAAAAAACATGAATGAAAAGCACAAAAAGTTTAAAGTCACAGTGTTTTAGAAACAATACTTCAAACCCCTGATAACCCAATAAAGATCTGTGTAAGATCTTCAAGACAGAGCTGAAGCACAGACAAAGGAACTTTTCGCATAGAACAAGGTCTGACTGACTTGGTACCCGAGTCTTGCACAGTCTTGTTTTCCTCAAAATAAATGGCATTTGACAGTGCTATGGGATTTTTAAAATTATTATTATTTAAAATCAAATGGACTACTGCCAATCAAACAGAAGAGAGTTCTTCAGTCAGCATCCCCTATAGAAACGCTGCCTTAAAGGGCAGAAAGTAAAGATGCTGCCATTAGCTATTCCAGTAAAACAGTTGTCATGATATATGCTTAAACAACTGAGCATTTATCACAAAATAACACAGAATTATTTACAGACCTTTCTGCTAGGAATGCCTGAAATCGGTATGAACTTAGGCAGAATGTCTCATATAAGCATCTACTAAATTATTTTTCACTTCAAAATAGTACAGCTAACTGTCAAAAGTAAGAGGAAGTGAGAGTAAGTTTCATCTACAATAAGTGCTTTGGAACTTGCAGCAATTCCAGCTGTCCCAAGCCTGCCAGCAGGAGCCTGAAATACGGCATCTGCCTTATCCCATCTGACATGCCTGTTGACATCTGAAAGTGCACTAAAATTCATTATATCTATGAAAAAATATCATTGGCCTACACTCACCGCAGAGTTTAGCTTTAACATGAAAAATCTGCAGAAGCCTATCCTGATTTAGGATGTCTCGTCAGATGCCCTGATTATAACCAGACAACGAATGCAGCTTCGCCTCTCTCCAGCCTATTCTTTACCACAATTCAGGCATGGACAACAACACACAAAATCATTCTGTGGTTTACTTGTTATCATCGATTTTTTACTTCTACATAAATTAGGATTTTAAGTGGGTCACTACAGCAGTGTCCAAGAGTCATGTCAATGGTCCCATTGCTTCACTTGACTTCCCACTTGATTACAGATGCATAGGCTGTGTAGTTTCAAGTCCACTTACAATTTGAAATCTTTACAAACCTTCACAAAGGCAGGAAAATGTATCACATGGGTCATTTAACACAAATACACACCACCACCTGTGTGCTAAAATCAAAAGGGTGTGAAATATTTAAAGTTTTTGAAGTTCTTGCATAGACAGACTAGCAATTGAAAAAGTCCTCGACACTGTAGCCTGCACAGCCCCCGGATGTTTCATCTTCCTGATTTTTTTTTTTTAAAACAGCTAACAAAAGTTTCAGTGGCTGCTCTTTCCTAAATTTTATTGGTGTACCACAGGCTTTTAATTAAATTCACAATGTAAGGACTTTCACAGTCTTCTTCCCTAAATTTCCATTACCAGCTTCCATATTTCATTGAAATATATTCCTTTCACCTCAAGGCAAAGCTGTGCATTCCAATTTCCTTCTAGCACGGCTATATTTTTAGCTTTCCAAATGCTAAAATTCCCACTCAATTCCACTCAACCTTTTTTGTCTTACTGACAGCATTTGAACACCTCTGATTGTAAAGGATATAGGCCTTTCTTCAAGCAGATATTTCTTCTTCAATAATCCTGGTCCTTTTTTCCCTAGGTCTGTCAGCCCAAGTTTGTCCATTTCATCTTTAAATTGTAGATATACATGGAAAAAGTGCCTCATATTTGTATGAGTTAATTAACAATTCTAACTTAAACTCTAATTTTTATACTCCCAAAAAGCATAATATGCAACTAGACTGCAGAGCTCATCATGTAGTAATGTACTGGAAATGTACAGATACATAACCTTAAATTGAATTTATAGCACCTATGCCTTGTGTCCAGATTCCAAGGAGAAAAAAACCTACTCACAAATAAAACAAAACAAAAACCCTTCCCCTTCTCCCCCCCCCCCAAAAAAAAAAAGCCACCACTTGTTTGTTTTTTTTTTTTAGCTCACAAACTGGTTTGGGATAGAGAGCTACAACAGGTTTTCATATCGGAAGAGTCTGGAGGTTCCCTGACCTAGTAAAGAAAAACTTTCTGTATTATTATAGACCACAAACTTCTGGAAAAAATATGGCTATGAGGTTCTTTTTAAAAAGGCACAGCGCATACCTTAGACACGTTAAAAGGCTTAGTATTTGTAAAGTTCTTGGCAATCCTCAAGTGGAACATGCCTTTCAAATAAATTACTGGAATGTGGGACAAATGTCTGCTGCGTTTTAGAAAACCTCAGAACATTGTGTTTGTTACCAGCGTAATTTTAGTATGTGCTCCTGTTATTCACTTTATTATTCTGCTGTCTCTCCTGCTATTTTTAGTAGAGCTAGCCTCGATAACCAACCTTTAACAGTACTTTCTCCTCCAGCCAGCGAGTAAAATCCTCCAGCTGAGAGTTTTGTTGACCTCCAAACTACTAATACATAGATCAGATAGCAGGAACGCTGCTTAGCAGTGTGCCTCACTCCGACAAGTTGACTAACTGCCTTCAAAGAAGTGCCAAAGAAGCTCTGAAACAGACTTTGCACACATTAACAATTAAATGCCAGTGGAGCTGAAACTGCATGCATCTCTGTTTCACGACAGCAGGCATCCCAGTTCCTTTAGCAAAGACAAGTGAGTCAGTTGTTCTTGTCAACTTGCAACTTCTTGACAGCCAGAGAAGTCAAACTTTCTGCTTGCCAAACCATAAGTGCATAAACCTTTATTAATGATATAGTACGCTAACAAAGAGGTCTTTTATTTTACTGATTCAGTGGTTTAGTCTATAGAAAGTTATTAAAAACATGCAAGGACAGACAGCAGCTGTATCCAACACATTTAAAGAACTTCAGTGCAATGCAAAAGCGAGAGCTCAGAAGGGTACAAGCACTGAAAAACTAATCCAGACATACCTGAATTCCAAAACTCATTCTCATCTACTTTATAAATATATACCTATTAAGCCTTAGAAGTTATGAATAAACCACTAAAAGATGTGCTTATCTGAGTATAACAGCGTCATCACACTGAGTCATACATTAAAGAGCAGTACTTAGAACACTACCCAAAATTTATCAAGTTTGAGGAGACAAAACTGACTTTACTGCCCTCCTTAATTGTTGGATTCATCACAGTACCACTTCAAACAGCTCTTGCACAGATGCTGAAAGAACATATTCTACCATATTCTCTTTTGTGACTAGGGTTTTCTTGTTGTCAGTGCATGAAGTAGATGCTAAGTATATTCTCAGTCCTTTTCTGAACAAACAGCCAGCTAGTTGTACACAAGGTTGGTCTTCAGGCACAATTCTACAGCTGTATAGGAAAAGGAGAAAGCATACAGCTCTTATTCGATGGAACATAAAGTATTGATTCAAACTGAAAAAACAAACAGTGATCCAGACTATCACTGCTTAAGAAAACAAGAGTTCAATAGATCTCTTATAAAACCAACATTCTTTTTGCTTAAACACCCAAACACCAATGTTAGCTACAAGCTTGATGAGAACGAAAAAAGAAACACCCATCCCAACCCAAACAAAACTTTCCTGGACTATAATAACAACTTCAAGTGTTTTTGTGCTGCACTGAGAATATTATTTGGCTCTCTAAAACTCTAAATCAGGAGAATTGAGCTTTTTTCCTTCCACAAAATACTGCCAGCTCACACTATTCATCGTAGGAAAACAGCAAAATTGAATTATCATGGTAAGATCTTACCAAGCTCACGGATTCTAAATGCAGTGTTTTTTCTAATTTGCAAAGCCATAAATTCCTTGTGGCACAGAATTCATTAAAGCCTCAGACTCCTGCATTTTTTATGTGTCAAAGATAAATGGTGAGGGAATTTTTTTGTAAGAAATGTAAGCATTTCTTTTTAATCGGCATTAATGAACAAACACAATTGACAACTACTGAGATAAAAGTGGAGAAAATATCTATTGGTAGAGAGATGGTTATTACACAACTTATGCTCCGGCAGGACTTTCAGCCTGGCTGGCTGCTTCCAGAGGAAGGTGTCAGCATAACATGCCTCAGCAGTTTTACCATCTGTTTAGCAGACAGCACTTAGAAATGACACAAGTTATTTTCACTAATTCCCCCTCACTTCTAGAGATATTTTCAGAACATTCCTGCTCTACAAAGACCAGAGCAAAAATATCCTATTTCTTCATTTACACCTTATACTTTTTATATAGAATCTGTATGCTATGGGTAGATACATTTAAAGTCCATATTTAACCGACAATGACTTTAAAGCATCATTCACATATTACTCCATTTAATGTTTGCTATTTGAAGAACTTGAACTTACACATTCATTAACAGCAATTTAAGATAGGTTTGGGTTTTTTTTGGCATTTGAGATCTCATTTTCACAGGTCACAGGATGATAATTTGTTGTCTTGTATAACCAAAGTATATTTAAGTATAAGAGAGAACAAGTTGAAAGTTAGTAAAGGGTATGTTTTATTCATCAGGAATTTGAGTTCCCTTGATTTTATGCACAGATGTGCCAAGTAAGCTACTATATAAAAAGCAGAAGTATTAGATTTTATAAAAAGTCAAGAGCCAATTCAAATTTGGCCTCCTCTGTTAATCCAGTCAACACTTCAAAAATTATATTAAAAAATAATAATCATAAAGCTGTACCAAATATTTGCTTAGTTACTACTTTGATAATCTGTTTCCAATATCAAGACAGTTAACCTCATAATAGTATAAAAACATAAAACTTTTGCATCTATTTGTGGGAGCTTTTGTGCCAAGTCTTATGACTTCAGTTAAGCTTTGAGAAACAAACTCTTGTAGTAACAATTCCAGCTGCACTTTTTAACCTTGACTAATTAACACCATAAAGGTTAAAACACTCAAAAAATGTAAAACCCTATGAAATGTTTAAAAGCATGTGTAATTTTCTCCCTGAGAAACAGATCAAACCAGATGTGAAAATCTTAATGCACTCATCCAAGGGACTTAATACACAGTCAATTTTTTCTTATTTTGTTATTCAGAGCGTGAAATACAATGAAAATAAAACCAATAATTTGACTGCAAGAAGCCAACAGTCAACCAGACTATCTGCATCACAGTCTCACTCCTGGGAAGTTTATCAGGTGGACTACAACACCACACAGATGCACAGCTGGACTGAGCCTGGAAGCTGCACAGCCGCTCTTCGCAGGCCTAGGCTGGAAAATCTAGAACAGTCATCCAAGATGCACGAGGACCTACAGCAGGGCTGGATGCAGGCTAAATGGTCTCAGGCTACTTCAAAAGTAGTTTAGCAGGTTTCAAAAATTTTTCTTTTCCTTGCTCAAGTCCACTGCTTGCAGCTGCTGACGATCCAACCTGAACAGCAGCACTAGCTCTGGGGCTCCTATCAGCCTGCACCAGAGTGCTGTTGCCAACTGCTGCTGATCGAAGCATAAACCTACTGCCCATCCTGAACAAAGACCAAGGGTAACATGGCTACTGCAGAATGTACTGGCTTGCCTTAAGCTGCTATACTATGTGCAAATGATTAAACTGACCTGCATGAACTCACCATGGATGCCTCAATATGACAGAACATAGTGACTACACAGATAACCCACCTGCAATTCTTCCTACAAGAGCAGTGTGACAACTTACTTTAGATAAGCTCAACATTTCTTACTAATATTACTCAATGCTTCTCACAACATTGTTTTCAATAATCTATAATTTGCCAGATGTTAACTACACTGGATTTATCCATCTTAAGTTTAATATTTGTTCCAAATTGAACTTATAAATAATGTAGTAATGAACAACAAGTACCTAAGGCAGAAACTATTTTTTAAAGTACTGTTGTTAGTTAGTTATGGAACTTTTCTTTCTCTTTTGAAATCCCCTGTGCTTTCATGCCACTGAACAAAACCTTCTTCCTTACGCCACAAAAATCACAGATTGCCAGAGAAGCCAGATAGGTCTAGCTAAACGTCTAGTTTCTTCCCATACTCCTTTTCTCCAGTAGTTTTAGTGCTCCATTTACATTTTATTACCACAGAATCACAGAATGTCAGGGATTGGAAGAGACCTCAAAAGATCATCTAGTCCAATTCTCCTTCTGGAGCTGGAACACAATGTCCTATCTTCAATGACTTCAATTAAAGCTTGCATATGATTCCAACCAGAAACTTGCAGATGTCATTAAATTGCTTGCTTATGATAGACCCAAAGCAGCCCTAGGTCTTAGACAGTAATTGTAACCATCTGTAGACTTTTCAGATTACCTTAAACTGCTGTGATACAAAGACAGTGAGTGAGTGATCTATTAAAACAGAGATGATTATAGATCCATAAACTAGCGCTGAAATAAGCTACAAACACTTTGCTGGCTGTGTTCCTAAAGCAGCAAGTTCTGTTCGTCACAAGGAGGGATGAAGAAAGTTCATTTGAAACAGAGACACTTCACAGAAATGCAGGGCAGTCCCCTTCAGACAAGGGTAAAAGACAAGTTGTAAGCCAGTGACTCACTTAAGAATACCAGTCTGTCCTACTTGCTTGCTCAATCTGTGAATATCATCCACTTCTAGAAAACACGTGTTGGAATGCACAAGAAAACTTCCAGCCCAGGCTGATGGGAGAACTGTAAAGCATTTCTCCCATTTGATCCTAGGTGGCTGCAAGAGCTGGGCAGACACCAGACAGCCTAATCGCCAGAATAATGTTCTACATAGACTTGTATCCTTTCCCTACTGTGGCCAAGAACAGATGCTAAAGAGATAATAAAAGCAGTAGTTAATAGTACAACCTCCAGCACATCCTCCAGATTCCAACTAATCACTGATTAGTTACTTTTTCTGTGTTTAGAATGCAATACACTGTGATGGACCTTTCAACTTACCCAGCCTCTTTTTGAAATCCATTTCTATTTTGGTACCCATAGCTTCTTGCAACAGCAACGTAGTAGAGAATATATTTGTGATACAAGAGTAAGTTCTGTTTACATTCTCCTCCCTTGAACTGTAATTTTACAAAACACCCTTTATATCACTCCCTCCTCCTTCCCTCTCCATGCTGAAAAGCTCCTGGCCTACTTCACATCTCCTCACAAAGAACTCCTCGCAATCTTGTGACCTCTGACTGTATTTTCCTAGCTCTTTTATGGACACTTTCTGAAAGAAGATGACCAGAAATAATCACATCACATGTGGATTTGTACAACACCATTACGGCATTTTAAATTTTGTTACCTTATTACTTGTTTATTACTTTATTATATCCTAACATTTTATTTGACTTTTAGCTGTCAACCAGATGAGAGTTTGCCATTATCAGTAAGTCACTCACCATGACAAAATACTACTTGACCACTATTACAGGCCATTACCATGCATACATCATTAGCTTTTTTCCCCATGTACATTACATGGTATTCATCAACACTGATTTTTTAATCACCCATTTTACCCATTCAGTCACTCACTGCCACAGAATTTTTTGCAACTTCAGAGCTGACAACTTAATTCTCACTTCTATTTCTTATCTTTTAATTAGTAATTAATGTTATGAATGAAGAAACATTTTCCACACTTGTGCCATGAGATCATTTTTCAAAACATCTGCCAGGGGTTCTTCACAAATATTTTGAACATTTAAGCGTCCTGTGTAGAGCAGTAGCTCATAATTCTCTTTCTTTCCCCTCCAGTCATTTTAAAATACTGGCATACTACCTGCCACCCTCCTTCAGAAAGGCAATCTAACACATCAAAAAGTATTTCATTTTGTTAGTATTTCAGCAACCTCAGCTTCTTGACAGTTCTTCAGAGGTATGTTCAGCTCTGCTGTCTTACGTCATAATGCTTACAAAGGCTATGATTTCCAAATCACCACAATATTTTTCAATAAATGAATTTCTATAATTCAGTGTGTTGTAGTTTCAGCTTCTCACAGAAAGCAAAAGCAATGTACCACTCAAATAAATAAATAAATAAATAAATAAATACATAAAATTTAAAAAGCATCCCAGTAATGATCACTGCCTTGTATCTGAAAGCCTGCAAGTTATTTGGCAGATCAGAATTGAAGGAAACAATGTCTCCACCTTGCTTCCCAAGCAAGTTCTACTTTATAACACATTCTTCACATATTGTTCATTAAGCCTCAAAGAGAGAGTAACCATAGTCACTGACTACACATTAAGGAAGCCACACCATCAATTTTACCAATTCTCTTGTGGTAGATCAAAAGGACCATGAACCAGCCTGAAGGCAGGGTAATTAAAAATGTATATAGTTTTAGCCCTCCCTTTTGTTGGCATGTGAAAAACCTACCCACATTCAGTTCAACTGCAGACTATAAGAATGAAGCTAATTATAATTTGTGCAGAGCACAAAAATTACTTCTTAATATATATTGTAATTTTTGCTGCTGACTAAAAAGCTCTAGAGTTTTAATATATAGGGCTGGAAAAGCACACTGCTGCAGTCAAAACAGTGTCCATTACAGCATGACCATATCCTGAATGTTACTGGTTCATTATTGCCAAATGCAACTCGGGCTCTCCTTGACTGACCTGATAAACCACAACATAGCAACAGGCAATAGACAGTCCTGTAACACGAGCCTTCAGGACATGCAATACTGAACAATATGAACACTACTAGGTGATGGTGTTATCATAACATAATAAATAATACAGAGATGTCAATTTGTGATTTGCCCTTTACTGCCTCTTGCTTCTCCTGACCCTTTTTCATCTTACTTCTTTGCACAAATCTGAAACACTGACAACATCCATGCAGCCCCTCTGCTTAATATGCAAAGAGACAGATGGAAACAAGCCACAGTTGTCTTCCCCTTTCTCATCACACTATGAGTACAGACTGGGGGTTTAATGGATTCAGAGCAGCCCTGTGGAGAAGAACCTGGAGGTCCAATTTTTCATCCCCCTGTACATGAGCTAAAAGCGCATGCTCAAAAAAAAAAAAAAAAAAAAAAAAAAAAGCCAGCTGTATCCTGGGCTGCACCAAAAAAAGGACAGGCAGGCCATCTACCCTGCTCTTGGGAAGCTCCATCTGGAGTACTGTATTCAGGCCCGGAGCTGCCAAAACAAGAAAGACAAGGAGCTGTTGGAAAGCTTTGTCTTTAAAAGGGAAAGAGCTGAGAAAATGCTGAGTGCTGAGGTTGTTCAGTCTGGAGAAGGCTCTAGGGAGACCTTCCAGCAGCCTTTTGATACTTAAAGGGAGTTAAGAAAGGTGGAGAGAGACTTCTTAGGAAGAGCCCGTAGTGACAGGACAAAGAATAATGGCTTTAAACTAAAAAAGGGTAAATTTAAATGAGATATAAGGAAGACGTTCTTCACTATGAGAGTGGTGAGACACTGAGACGGACTGTGGCAAAGCTGTGAATGCTCCATCCTTGGAAGCATCCAAGGACAGGTCAGACCTGGCTTTGTGCAACTTGATCTAGCAAAAGGTTATCTTTAAATGTCCCTTCCAACCCAAATCATTCTATGGTTCTGCAACCAGCTCAGCACTACCTTGTGATACAAGTTTAACTGTGGGAACAAAGATCTTCCACACACAAGTTTTGGTCCCCTCAGCATGTACAGATCAGCTGGAGAGACTACTAGTGAAGAGGGACAACCTCATGCACAACCTCCTCCAATTATTTCTCCAAGATTTAAATTATTGAGCTGCTGATTGTATTTAACACTTTTCATGCTACTATTGCTGAAAGATTCAAACAACATGCACTTTTAAAAATGCAAAATGTAGTTTCACAACTTGAGGAAAATAGCTCAGGAGTTCCAACTTGGTCTTTTTTCCTCCCCTAAATTGACAGCATATACCATCTCTGAAGACTTTTGCTTCAAGTGCATTTCATTCAATAAAGATAAAACTTAAGGAAAACTACTTGCAAGCAAGAAAGGAAGACAACACAATGATTCTGTTAATGGTATAACAAATATTGTAAAGGCGTACCGTTGCTAAAATATTTGCAAGCAGATTCATGATATACTTCTTCCAACCAGCAGTGACAGCGTCTTCGAATTGTTAGTTTCAACATGGACATCAGCATAACCTCATATTTGTGGAAGGTATCAGCACAGATTTTTTCTTCTGTGTTGAAACATTTGTTCATAGTCAACAAGGAGTGGAACTGTAGTCACTGCCCTTCCTCTCTCTCTTCCATGTCCACACATGCAATATGACATAGAACCTGCTTCCTTACTCACTCCTACCCTCCTACTTCATACTACTGATATCAAAGTGCTTTAGTGTAGACTTATTCCTACCATAAGAAACACGTGCACTGGAAAATAATATTACAAACAAATACGAAGCCAAGGACAACGTTCAGTGATGAAACTGTGGACTTGTATGCCTCTTCCTCTTGCTTTGTATAAATGAAATTCCATTATCTACTGCAGAATCTATTCAACATATTTCCAGTAAAGATCAGCAGTGGCATGCATGCCATCATCATTCCCCGTATTTTTAAATTTAATTAAAAATAATCCAAGGCCAGTTGTCACAGAAATTGGGTTTTGATTTTTATTTATTTATTTTAAGTCAGCCTTTAACAAGCTGTTGATTATAGAAAGCACGAAACCTGATACTAGGTGGCTGAGGGCTAGTAGCTAGGCACATAAGAAAAGAATGCATAGAGCTCTCACTGCTTCAGACCCTGCAGTCCCTGACCAAAGCACTGATTTGATTTCATGACTGCTCTGTACAGATAGCTGACATTACTAAACGCTACTCCAGTATCAACTTGTTAAATTTGAACTCAGACTCAGCATATCAATATACTAGGCCAGACTAACTGGAGTCAAGAGAAATATTTTGGGACTTGTTTATTTTTAAATGACTCACAACACACCATGATAATTAATTGGACTATATAATTAAATGATTGCCATAGAATCCATTGTATCTGTCAAAGGCTGTAATAGCAAATACAAAATTATTCCTCTAGCATACTCTAGTGAATTGCTGGACTGTCGCGAAGTCAACTACAGCTTTTGCTTGGTTTGCTGGGGGGCTTTTAATTCTTTTAAATAACACGTTTGATAGGAAATGGTATACAAAGATCTCAGAAGTGATATGGCTCTGTGCCTTTCAGAAGAATGTGGAAAAAGAACACTAATATAAAGCCTTTCTTATCCAGTTTTCTGATGTTAGAGATCTTTTTAATTTGTGGAAATGGCACAAATTATGTATTTGGCATAAGTCAAATTTCTGCAAATACACAATAGGTACAAAACTGCCATAATTTGGGATTCAGATTCTTGATATATAAAGTATTTTAAAAAGTGAAATCTGGCCTGGATTTCCTGACAATCCACTCTGAACACCATTTCCAAGAACTGAAACCAACTATTTATCAGTTCAGTGATGTTCTCCAGAAACACTGACAGAATAATCCTGAACTTGGATGTTATCTAAATTAAATGTAGTAAAATTCATTTGGTATTTAAATATATTTTACATATTAAATGACATTAAACACAGAAGCCAACAGTGAAATGTACTTGAAATGCATGACTCAAAAAAAAAACAAACTGAAGAAGAGAAAACATGTTAAGTATAACTAGATCCAGACTCTTAAAATGCCATAATCTGTTTGTGCTTATTGTGGAATTTGCCATCAGCTTTACCGTGAGATTTTGGAGGAGGAATCAACAAAGAGCATGGTGATTTCCACTGATCCACTGTGAACTTCATAACGAAGCTTAAACCAGGACCAGAATTTTTACAAGTATATGACTTTTTAGGCAAAAAGCAAATTAAAAAAATAAAAATAAAAAAATCAAAAGTAGTAAGTCATCAGGCAATGGCAATGGAAATTACAGGATAGTATCTTCAAGGTAATAATATTAGTAGTTCAGTACGGAACTGTCAGATCTTTGGCCTAAAACCCATTACTTCAATAAGCAAATTAAGACTACAGTAATTTGAATTAATGGACAATGAGTTCTTAAAACTTGAAATAACTTTTCTAAGTATTATTGCTCTTTCATCAGCATTCACAATAGTAATAGTAAATAATATTCAGCTTGTTCAAGACTTCACAACCTCATTTAAACAAGTCCTAAAATTCACATTTCATACAGTTTATGCTTTACAAACAATACAAACTGCTTCAAGACCAAACTCTTCCAAAATTTAGTTAGACATAAGTTTCATTACCAAAAAATATATTTAAAATAACTTTCTAGAGCTGAGTACTATAATTTGGACAGCAATGTTGTTGGGAGAGATATTAAGTTACAGCGTCCTGCTCAGACTGAAGAAGTGGTTGGAAGAGAAAAAAAATAAAAGGAAAGGAAACTGAAAATTCCTGTGGTTCAGGGTGTATACAGAAACAAACGGTATTTACAATTTCTCTGTTCAAATATAACTTATCTTTAATCTTACATAGAGTATCTTTCATTCTGAAAATAAAGGCTACATGAAATAAACCTGAAAGACTTCTTCACAGTGATTTATGCATTTCTGCCAACTTTAAATGCAATGTTAATCATTACTGTAATTGAGCTAGAAAGTTATGTATTTAAAACTTTACAAAACTGAAGCTTAGTTATTTAGACATTGAAGTTATTTAAACAAGAAAATCCCTTCAGGTTCATGTAAGCAGGAAATTGTTTATAATATAGTAAAATATCTGTATTTAATATATGACAAATTCACCAAAAAGAGCACCATATTCTAAGAATCAAATCTAAAAAATGAGTGTTGTGCATAATATAAAAATTAATTTCTGCAGTGATGACAGTTTGACAACAAGGAAATTCTGAAATAGCTGTGTTTAAAGTCTTGATTATAATTTTTTTTAATTTTAAATTTATAATTTTAATTTCAGCTGTAGAAGACTGAATTTTCTATAAGTCAGAACACTCACCTTATGAGGCCTCCACAAAGAAGTGCTAGATATTTCCCTTTTAGAGGTTCCATATCTTTTCTTAACACCACTTGTTTTTCCTTCGTTCCCAGCTTTGAACTGTATGTGCAACTGAGACGTCCCTGCATTATGACACTTGTATTTAAGACTGGATAAACAGCAAGAAACTTTCTGACGTGATCCTTCCAATGAAACACTTCTTTGCAAAACATGGTGGGCTTTGCTCATCTGTGCATTCGGTCTTCCCAGTTCGTTTATATTCATCTGGTATTCTGAATCTATTTTTGAGGGTAAACATGCAGATGTGCTGCGTGCCAGTTTTAAAGGAGGGTATTTTGCACTGGAGTTCAGATTTAACTCTTGACTGCAACAGCCATTAACCATTTCACTGCTTGATGCAAATGCTCTTGGAGTCAGATGAACTGAAATACATGAGAGGCTGTCAGCTATTTCTTCACGAGCTGCCTGCTCAGAACTGTTCAAAATTTGACTTTTGTCCTGTAATGATGTATGCGAGTAAAGAGGTCTTATGTCTCTAGCTTCACCAGATGCGCAAACTGTTTTAGACAGTCGAAGTCCATTGACTGCTGTTGAAAGGAATCCCTTGGAAACAGTTTGATCTTCCTTACGTGCCAGCTCACTAGGAAAAATAATCAGTTTATGTGATGTTTGATAGGCACCTTTATGTGGCATCTGACCTGAGGTTACTGGAGACGCTGGAGGAGTACTGGAAGGACTTCTGGGGAAAATTACCAACGATGAACACCGCCGCAGAGGAACTTTAGTTTTCTTCCTCACTGACAAAGCTTCTTGGTCAAAAGCTGTATTAATTCTACACACTTCTATTTCTTCCTGAGATGAACTGTTTCTGTATGGGCTATATTTGTTTGCAGCGTTTCCATATGACGAATCACTGTGTACAACACTACAACAGAAAGAACCACCGCTTGTCAAGAGAGTGCCGCTGCCGCTGTCACTGATGATGCTGTTACTATACGAACCTCCATCGCTCGTGGTGCTTGCACATGACCCATAGTCACTGCCAGCACTGCTGAAGGATCCATTGTCACTGGCTGCAGTACTGTTAAGACTGCCGATGCACACAGCAGTATTGCTCAGCTGGCTATCGTTAGCTTGATGATCAACCACAGTTCTAACGCCATGATTTCCCTCATTACAAATACCGATGAATGAAGCATCGCTGCCAGTAGCTGCAGCATCACCAGACCGAAAACATCCACTGTACCTTCTAGATTGCAGAGAAATGTGCAGTGATGTGCTCTTTTTTTTCTGCAGTGAAGAAATAGTTGCATTTCCCTCTTGATTAATTACTTGCTGCATTACAGGTGCACATGCAACTTGTCTAGAAGCCAGCTTCATTTGTGTAACATTAGGTCCAGAATTCTGTGTCTTTTTGAAGTACGTTTGATTGTTACTATCCAAAACATCTTCGGAGGTTTCCGATAACAGATCTGTGTTTCTTCTTTGGGTTGCAAAATGCAATCTTAACCGTCGTGCCATTTGTTCTCATTTCCATGCATATTAGCAAATTAAAACCACAAAGATCCTTCAGCAGAAAGTCTACAAGCAGCTGCAGAGAACCTGGAGCTACTACATCACAACAGTAAAAGCCCATAAAAGAAGTTGCAAGCTTTGTCCTAATTTCTACAAGACAGTAGTGTTAAGAAAAAAGATATTGTACCTCTTGAAATCAGTCAGCCATTTGTTGAAGTGCAGTTTCTGGACCGTCTTTGATTGCTCGCAGTCAGAAAGCATTCATTTATAAAGCACTTACATTCCAGAGACCTTAGCTGCAACGTACTGACAAACACTATCAACCTTGTTTCAATTATACCTTCTGCAATTTGCATATATGAATATAATAATAACCTCCCAGCACTTTCAAGTTTAAAACAGCAGCTTCTGCTGCAGCTGCACTAGCTGAGTCAATGTGTCCGTACTTTCCCCAGCAGCGTATGACTACTAATATTTTTACCCATAGGTTTAGAATTACAGGAAGTTGGTAGGAATGAAATCCCATATAATTGAGTATCAAGTCTGGGATTGAATTTCCAAATAGTAGCCATGCTAGCAAACTGCTGAGGTCTGACTTATGCATAAACCAGCGAAATAACCCTTCTCCTAAAACAGTTTTTCTAGGCTATTTAAACAAAACTTGAAAGAAACCTGGCATTACCTAACAATCTGCATTCTGTTTAACCAATCACACTTTGCAAAGATTTCCACACAGTGAAAAGCTCTCCTACCACTTAGTTTATATTTTTTAGTGAGATGCCTCTAAATTTGAAGCACAACAAGACATTCTGATTAATAATTCAGCACTTACTTCCAGCCTGCCATATTCAATAATATATTTTAACCTTCCCAAATTACAGCTGTCGAAGGTAGAAAGAAACAAAATATTCTTACAGTGCAAAGCAAACTACCATCTTGTTTGCTGGAAGCCCAGAATAAGTGGACATTCATTACAGTTCAATATGGAATGCAAATGTATGCCCAGCTACATAAGCTACAGAACACTGAGAGAATTATGCACTACAATAAATATGGTTACTGAACACAATTACAGAGGAAAGCCATTCTGTACAATTACATATAAGCTGTCATCTACATCCATAGCTAACTACTAAGATTTGGTTTTTTTTATTCAGTAAAACAATCAAAAAGAACATCATATAAAGAAACTAACATACAGTCATCTCTTGAAAGAATAACAGGACTTTGAGCTCCTACAAATGTTTCACTGTCTCATCATCTGGAAAGGCCCTTTGCTGGCATCTAGTGGGACGTCTGAAAAAAGGCAATCTTGTCATTTAATATATATTTTTCCTTTATTTTGTGTGTGTTCCCTCCTCTTCCCCCCCCCCTTTTTTTTCTGAAACATATTTCATATGAACGTACTTATGAATACAGGAGCCATATATAAATATGCATATACAGTACAAAACACTACCAGACTAGCATGAAATTACTTAGTGCCGCTGAGAAAGTGCAAACAGAGGAGAACACTAGGCCATTTATACTTTTATAGGTCACACTACTAGATTTTTTCTGCCCCGTATTTATTTAACCTTTGCTGTATTTTAAGCTAGAAGGTAATAAAATTAACATTTAAACCTCCTTCCCAAATAAGAGCCAAGAATCCAATTCACAGTACTCTGTTTGCAAGCAACAAATTTGTTTTCTAATTATACTCCAGGGCTTACTTAACCTCCATTACCTGAATTCCATGATTAGAATGCAGCAGTAAATGAATACTACCTTATTCATAAAAGCCAACAAATACAATAGTTCATCTATTTCATTATGCTTCACCAGCTGGATTTCTTCTAATGTTATGTGCTGAAGCAGGAAGAAAAGTAAAATACCATAAAAGCTTTTTTGGTCACAGTTTTAAAAGAGTCACCGTTGAACTACAAGCAATATATCTTAAAAAGTGCACACCCTAAACTATGTGAAGGAAAAGCAAACAATGCAGTTCTTCAAGAATCTTTCTATCCCAACAATACACCTATTAGCAGCACAGTTTGCAACACGTTAGTTTCATATACAACAAACTACAACAGTTTTACTGGACATACTGTTTTCAGTAATCAGTAAGTTAGACATTAGGACATATTAGTGATAAAATCCGTGCTGCAGGACTTCCAATTTATGCCAGACTTTGAAGAGGATTTTTGAGCTAAGTTTTCAGGAAAGCAACATAACTTAAAAACAAGAAAAAATTTCAAGCTTCAATTTCTCTCCATAAGCTAAGGAGAATCAAAACACATGGGACAGAATTCTACAAAGAGGAAGACGGTCCCACAACTGTTATCAGCTTACATCTACATTTTAAACAGCTGTCCAACAGACAGAACAAAGAATGACTGATCAATATTCAAGCCCACTATAACCAATGAAAATGAAACACCTTTTGAGCACAGCTGCATACACATCCTTGTGAAAATGCATGAGGAATCCATGATTTTTGACATGAGAAGATAACAGAAGTGAGCAAGTCTGTCAATCCCCAGGAATCACGGCTACGGTAATGATTTGACCAACTGAAGTAGTTCAAGACATGTGGGACAGAAATTTAGTGTTCACCTAACAGAAAGCAAGCCAAATAGAAATAGAAAAACAGCCTTTTCCACTGATTGAATGAGGAGAAGGGAAAGATTTAAAAAAAATGTTATCACAGAACTCCACGGTGAGTGATTAGGTCATGCTGCTCTGACCTTCAAACTCAGTCACACAAAGGAAACAAAGCACTATTCCACATTGATGCCAAAGCCTTCTTGATTCCTCCTCCATAAGCAAAGAGGTCAAACAACTCATCTATTTTCTATTAGAGAATGAACAACAAGGAATTCTCTTAGTGGAAACTAGAAACCTCTGCTTTTTCCCCTTAATTTAGGCGTCTGATTTTCTAGTCACGTCTCCTGACTTCCACTTGGTGGCAGTAAGGATCCAATGACTATGGACAGTGCTTCAAGCGCTGCAGCACTTAACAGCACTTCGAGACTAGCTTCCACACATCTTGACACATAGACAACAAATTCTGGTGATTCCATTTAAATTCCTTTAAATATCTGAAATATCTGGGACAAGAAACACCACCAGCCAACAATAAAATGACTTGGCTATAGTGTGATGGCTACAACCAAGAAATAAAGCTCTCCTTTTATAAATGCAATTATTCAAAAGCAATCAGACTTTTATTTGCAGACATTTTCACTCTTGCAACCATTAGCAAAATAGCACCTCCATAAAGGATACAACAGATTACTGACAATACAGACAGCGTTACAAAAATTATGAAAGGGTTTTTGCTTCTAACACATTCCTCAGAATTTCCTTTGAAGAAATTCTTCAAAATGGCTATCAGAGCAAAACAGTGTCTGAAGTGCAAACTAAACTGCACTCAAGTCTCTCCAATTAGGTTCTATTGAAGAAAAAGTATATATTCTAGTGAGACAGAATGTCTGTTAAACAGGCCTACAACACAAGCGTTAGCCTTAGTAATTCACAATTGAGCACACAGGCAGGAAGAAAGGAGGACTCTTCACATAGGAAATGAGAACATGGTCAGGAGTTACAATTTCACCAAGGACACAAATGCACAAGCTATCCCTACTTCATTTATGATATCTCATTCAGAGAATAACAAGATAACACTCCAGTGTCCATTTGTTGACGAAGAAAAAGCACGTGATTTCTGTCCTGCTACTCCTTCATGCGATTGAAGAAAATGCCCCCACATATACAAACATCTACACTTTCAACACTACTTTGTAGGAAAAAAATAAGCATTCGGTAGAGAGCTTTCAGTGTCACAGAACGACTCTGCCATACCGCTGGAGAAGCAGTGTAAGAAAAAACTCTTCTGAGTTAAAGCATGTTAGAAGTTCAGAGTAACAGCCTCATTACCTCAGAATTACATCTTCCTTTGGGTTGTTTTTGTTTTGTTTTGTTTTTTTTCTCCAGGTATTCTTTTTAAATTATTTTAATTTTGAACACTGAATCCTGATGAGGTTATTTTCACTGAAGCCTTTATTAAAGTGCAATATTAATATATAAGGACCTACCAAACGGTTTTCATCAAACACTTCAAAAAGGAGCCTGTGTTTCTGAGGATTAACCTAAGAAAAAGAAAGATGTTAACAGTTAAAATACCTGTGGAATTCCACTGTTGGTGTCTTTAAGACAAATGACATATTCCTTTCCTCCTGCATAAGCACAGGAAGACTAATAAAAACCCAAAATTAAAACACGGTTTCTCATAGAGCTTGGTATGAGAGTTCAAGAATGTATCGTTGCTTTTACATATATCAAAGTAAAAACTAAAGGATGCTGGCATCCAGATTATAATTTTTTTTTCCTCCAATAACAGTGGCTCAGAGTGTATGTAAGCACATTGGTTTAACTAGAGGTCTAAAAGGACCAAGAAGTATTTTCCAACATTGAGATACATAACCTAAATATATTTATGATTAAGTTTACAGATGGCAAACTAGTGAACCACGTGTTGTTCTTTTATGGAATAAAACCAATGGTTTATCTTTATCAATCAACCAAGAAGTCTTAGACAACACCACAGCAAAGAAAATTAAAACATCAGTCAGAAAGAAATTATTAAAAGAGGTATAGCTAACAAATGCAATAAAATGACCTCCTTCCTCACATAGCACTCACAGAAAGAAAGATGAGAGGATACTGCCTCTGAGCATGTAAGAAAGGGAAGCAATAGTAATATTCAAAAGAGAACAGTGAAAAGAATTAAAATAGCACCAATGGTACGAGATCAAGCAGGCAATCTAATGAGTTTATCAGATGGGAATTAAAAAGAATTAATCAACCATATAAAGATATCCAAGGGTACAGTGCTTTTTTATGTTGCAGAAAAACTCTGACTGGAAACTGATGACACATGTTACTTTATATAAGGTCACAATTTCCTCATTATTCAAGATTTGAGTTGTTTATCAGAGGAGGGAAATTCATCATCACTTGGGCATGCTTTACAAAGGCAGTTTTCTCACATTCCAAATTCAGAACTCAAGTGTTCTTTAGCAGTCACTTACAAAATTGGGTCCTCCCAGTTCCTGAAACACTCAACAATACAGTCCACATTCTGACCATGCGCTTGTTGGACAAATAAGACCTAAATTAAACATCAAATCTACATTTTGTTCCAAAAATATAAATGATACTATGTTCATTATGCAACACCACCAATTGGCACCAATTAGCCAAAATCTGTGCCATCCCAAATCTAGCTGATAAATTTGTGCCCAAGTTTTTGTGCATTTATGGAAAAAAGAAGGTAAAATTTGCATTTGTGCTACAGAAAAATTTTCAGTCTTGAAAATAACAGATATACAGCAAAGGAAAGTAATCTGTTAGCCTTTGAACATTAACTGTGAACACTGCATTTCTGGTTTAAACAAAGCAGCAAGAAAAAAATCATATTAACATAATAACCAACTTAGGTAACAACAAAAAACAAAAAAATCCACAAAATCTCAAACACTTACTCGAAATAAAAGTTCCTCATTCCACTTTGGGTTCAAGGACTGTAAGTAGGGAGGAAAAGGACAACATTGGTTACAGTACCAACAATATACTGGTGTCTTTTTCTGCTTTTCTTCACGTGTCACATCTATTTCATCTCCTGTAACAACCTACTTCAAGCACAAAAGCTTTAATCTTGCTATTACAGATAGAAGTCATAGAAGTCTTATGCTATTTAACACAGTGCAAAATTGAGACAATTTATACATGTATTCTCAGATTTTGGGTAACAGCAGGGATGCAGAAAAGGCCTGTCCTGCCATGCAAATCAGTTAATTTACTGCACGTCTTCAGTAGCACTCTCTGCTTCCTCTCAAGTCCATAACTGCTATCTGCATTGCTTACATGTAAGCACAAATTAATTCTAAATTATGAACTCTTAGCAAATGCCAGATCTCTCAACAATGTCATCTAGATACAGCAGGCACATATGGACCAAAACCAACATTCTCTGATCAACCACGCATCTCCTCTGAGTGTCCTATTTTTAAAAATACTTCAGATGCTTAATAACAATTATCATGAAGCTGCATGAAGGTGAAATAGAACCACAGAACAATTCTTGGGTCAGCTCATAACACAAATCATAATCATTACCAACCACAATTTGGAAGATCATTTTCTCTCTCGTGTATAGTCTTCCCTTTCCAATAGACCTACCATCAATTATTACTTCTAAAACTGACTTTTGACTGAGACATCCTAGAGAAACCAGAAGTATCATGACTCAGGTGAACTATATAATTTGATGCACAAGACAGAAAAGTTGTATAGAAAGAGACAGATTACACCATTAAGGACCTAAAACAACCAAAGCAATCCAGTATTTCCATTAACTATTTAGTTTTGAGTAATTACTTACCTTATCTTCTTTATTGCTTCTCTACCTTACACCAATAAATTTATTGAAAGGAAAATACTAAAAATAATGCCACAAACAGAAAAATAGAGCAGACTACAGAACGTTTTTTTTCCACTCAGGAGGAATGTTAGTCCTCATATTTCTTGTCATTTTAACTTTTTCCTCAGAGCTTAATGAAAGAAATAAAACCCACAGCCACAAAGACAAGCAAGCTAACCTTTCTAATAGTTTTTGTCTGAACACTGCTAAGGACTCCATTCACTGGATCATACACTGTCACTTTCACATATGGGTCACTGAGGGGAAAAACAAAAAAAAGATGAGCAAGTTGCTAGAAATCCTTTTTCTTTTTGTCAGCATTATTAGCAGTTGAGCTATAAAAGGTTTAAATTAACAGAAGCTATGAAACTAGGAGTTACGATTACTTTACAAGCACTACATATATTGACACTTAGAAACATTTTCTAAACAGTACCATAAATAATTTTTAAGTTAGTTTTTAACTCCGAGGCAGCTACGCTATTTTACATTCTGCATATCACTACAGTTGAATTCTTTCTTCTTTCACAATTCTTCTTTCATGAGAAAAGGTTTAAAATATCCTGATGAACTTCTACAAAACACAGACACAATTAGTTGTGACTGAAAATGCTTGAAGTATTATACACCTTGGTTCTGCAAGTAACAATTTGGAACATCTAGAATCCGAGGTGCTTCCTTAAACACGCAATGTATTTTTAACATCTTCTGTTCCAGAGAGTTTGAGTTTAACCTGAATGTTTCAATTAATGGAGGGGTTTAAGAGGATTGCTTAAAATGGTCTGCTCCCTCAGATTGGGATTTTTTTCTTCCTATGATAAACAATCTTATGATTATCTACTCTTTCCTACAACAGGGGCAAAGCATTCCATTCTGATGCAAAAATCTGACACCATTTTTCTCAGAGTTAAAAATTTGTACGCCATTGAAAAGACAAGACATTCAATGGCTTAAAAAAAAACCAACACAAATATCACAAGGGAAATTTTTCTAATGCTAAACTGACAGCACAATATTAATAATATTGCTACCACATTATTCTTGCATTCTTGTACAAACGCCTAAAAAAGCTGACAGCAGACACAGTATTAAACCCACCAGCACTTCTCCAGTCCCTCTGCTCAAAGGACGGAAGAAAAAACGTTACCATAAGCTGCATGCCACTGCTTGCCAATATCACAAGATCCTGCAAAGCATCTCAAAGTCTGATCTTTACTGTGGCAAACGTTAAGGCACTTTGTTTCTTCCCTTTTACAGATTGTTAACTTAGAAATTCGTACATATCCAGAGCCTGCAGGCACTGGCACTAGTTTACCACATCTATAGAACTGGTGGATGCTGTTCCTCTGCATGTAATTTGAGTTAAAATAGTCTTGTTGTGCTGTTTAGTATTGTGCTCACCCCAAGCCTTTAAAGTACCGATGAGATAATTTTGATTATAATTGAACTATTGTTTTAACTGCACTCTACCTGAAGAAAAACACGTACATGTAAACGTCCTCCCTGACAGAACCATTGTATTATGTGGAAAATTATGCTTTCCCACACACTGCTTTCCTAGGGCATAAGTATGTCCACATAACTCTGAGGCAAGAAAGCACACATCTTAATGTTTATATAGCCTCTGATCATTTACAAGGTGTAAGTTAAAACAATTCTGCTTTCTTTTGAAACACACATAGTAGGCTTTACTAAGACAAATAGCTATGGAAAGCAAATAATCAGATGCCTCCTAAGGCATTAACCCCTTGTGTTCTTACCTGGCTCCTAGGATATCCTTCTTGGCCAGACCAATTCCAGCTATAACCTTCACCCTGACAATTCGTGTGTTCTCCTGAAATACAAAATGCCATATTTAGGATGCATTCAGTCAATTTATTTTTCAGATCTGTTTCTAGTCTACAGAACTAAAAAACAATCATTGGCACAGTTTTGGATTCACACTGAAAACTACAGGTAAGCAGTGCAGATACGTTGACAGAACAAGTTCTAAAATTCAATATCAAGTTAATTCTACCTTTACTCCTTTCCAAGCATTATCAGCATCATATTGCATACATAATAGATAGAGAATTCAACAAACCAGCTACACCAAAACTGTAGGGTTTTTTGTTTGATTGGGTTTTTATAAATTTATCTGGGTTCTCAGCATTCTCAAGTGGGATTCTGTTGAGTTAGGGTGCTTAATGCTACAGGGCATGATGGCTACAGGGCATGATGGCTAATCCCGTTCCCAGCAGCCCTCTTTCCCAAACACCCCTCAGAAAGATTGACATTGCTCTAGCATCAGCAGTCACCATTTTCCCCTGAGAGCCTTGCAATACTCTCCTACTGATTTGTATGTACTATGCAGCACACCAGAGGACCTGTAGAGCAAAATAGGAAGAGTGAGCAAGCTGCTATCGCTGCAATTCAAACAGCCCTATGGCTTCTATGGCACCCAAGCTGCACACAGCTCTGGTCACACTACTGAGCAAGGCAGACATGAGGAGTTCAGATGGGTTGACGTCAGTGGAGTTGGAAGCACATTATGCTGAATGATTCATACTTCTCCTACCCTGAACATCCTGCAGATGGACAGAGGGCTGTCTGCAGGATGACCATCTGATCTCTCCTCCCCGTACACCGATGACCAGGCTCTGCTGATCTCAGTTGAGCTGAGAGGCTTTGGAATGCCACGCAGCAAACCACATCCGTGCATACTCCAACCACCCTGCAGTAGCCAAGCTCAGTGCCAGGCCAGCAGCAGCTCTTCCTTCCCAAGCCAGGTGACTCTAACAATCAGCAGGTCCTCAACATGTCTGGATAGAACAATCCCATGGCATACCTGCTCCCAAATCCTAGTATCATCTCCTTTGTATGAGTTTTAGGATGCAGCAGACCCTTCCATGCAACTCTTCAAGCTGCTGAACTGACAGAATGGAACTCACCTCATTCTGCCAGATGATTTTCTGCCAGTTTAGTCAGCTGATCACCGCACCACAGGTCCCCAAATCAACAAACAACGTTCTCACATAAGATAAGTCAAGTGCAGTTCATTTGTTTTCCTATTTTAATCTCTGATCCAACTTTTGACATTTTCAGTATACCTCTACAGATGAAACTCACAGAGCTGTGAAGAAACCCTAAAGCTAGGATTGTTCATGCAGAACAGCAGCATCCGCTGGGCTGCTAGGCAGACTTTTTGAAGAAGCCAATGTAAGAGTGACCAAGTACTCCCAGAGAGCACACGTAGCAAACTGCTGTAGGCAAGAAGATCCTGTTGTCACCTCTGAAATACAGCAGTACCACATGGGTTGTGGTGACAGGCTTGCAGAAGTGCAGAAAATAAGGAGTATAGCCAAGACATTCAGTTCACCAGCAAACTCAGCACTCATAAAATGCACCAGTAGTGTGCCTTTATATTCCTTTTGAAGATATCTCAAATTTTCCAGAAAGAAGTGATGTACGTGTAAAATAAGCCTTCAGTGACACGCAGAAGACAACATCCCACAGAGGGCAGCTTTCTGGTGACTGGTAAAGTGACAAACAGGCACAAGTGAGATGTGGTTTTGCCTGTAAAGCTGCCACTACTGCTTTAATCGTCAAAACAGATCAAATGTAGTTTGCTTTTTCTGAGCTGTGTATTGCCTAGCTTCACATCATCATGCTTTTTAGGTAATATAAGAGCTGTGCGAAACAAAGTCGAACCAAGAGCTCTACCATATAAGGACTCTAACATATAAATTATTAACATACAAATAATTATTAGGAACACAGTCAAAAAAACCTGTCTCCACTCATGTGAGAGAGCAAAACAGCAGCAGTGCTGAGCCAGCATTAGGTAACGGGCAGGGGGGAAGAAGGTGTGCACACACAGGGCACTGCTTTCCTCTTTTAGAATTAATGAGATGAGAAAAAGTAATCGTTTTAAGTGCTCTTAATGCTCTTCAGTTTTCTATACTCAGGCAAGGTGTAGAGGGAGTATAATTTGCTAATTTACCTTTTTTTCTTCTACTTTCTGAACTCCTACAATATAAGATAATTTTTAAAATAATGTGGGTATTTTATCCTGCGCTGCACACTAATGCTGTTAGACCTTCAGAGGACAAAGACTTCTGAGACACCTGCTATTCCCTATTTTCTCCTTTTTTCCTTTTTCAACACCTGATCCCAAATGTCATTTCCCATGCAGTGTTAAAATCCAGCTCTGAATACAGAACTATTAGTTTTTAATACGGACCTTTTAGTGCTCACCATTTCATTACCCTAGCGAGTTACAAAAAGTCCTGCGAGTAACAGAGAGAGACTCATTTTACAGAAAACTGAACCAGAGCAATGAAGAACTACTAGATTTAGGCACTGAAATTCAGATATCCAACAGCACATAAAATAAGCAGGTGCGCACAAAAGTCTCAATTACAGCTTCCTTTGGAGCCCAGATTCTTCTTCATCATTTTATTTGTGCCAGCAACATCATATTAACAATTCTGCATTAAGCACAAACCAGCCAACAACAAAACACAGAAAGATAGGAAGCTGAGGCTCCATGCCAGTGCCCAGGGCCAAAGTAGCAAGCTGCAGGTTTTCTATAGCCCCAGGGTCATTCACTCTGAACTGTGCATGCAGAATCATACATGAGAGCTACTCAGAAAGTCCCTTATCATAAACAAAGGGCATTTCCCAAAGGGCATTTGTAAGCTGAAGAGGTTTAGCTAAGCTTTTGAATCATGGGCAAGGATGGATCCGATGGATTTGTTATATACCCAAGCTCTGTCCCCCTCCCCAAACCCAGTCTGCGTTCCAAGAAATATACGAAAGATGGGAAAATGCCAGCTTCCAAAAACCTTCCCCTTAACAAGGGTGGCTAAAAAACGCCCAAGCTGAGCAACATTTACAGGAGTAGAGCTGAAACAGAGCGCCTGAGGGCTGCGCTGTCAGCCCAGCTAGATGGCCTCCACGTCCCTGGCAACCATTAAGAGAGCAGAGGGCAGCGCAGCCCCGCAGCACACCGTGGCAATTCTCTAGCGCTATTCCAGCGCAACTGCAATCCTAAGAGGAAAACAAGAGATCTATGAGAGGTCCGTAGCTACTGCTCTGAAACAGCGCAGAATCAGACATCACTACAGCACAGTACGGATAACGCCTCCAGGCGGTCCGGCCCGCACGGCGGAACTCTCGGAAGCACCGCGCGGCAGCGCACGGCTCGGCTCCCAGCCTCCCGCGCCGCGTTCAGCACCGGCGGCTCCGCATCTTCCCGACGCGCCGGCACCAAGTTCCCCACGGCGCCCGGCGGCCACGAACAAAGCCGCGGCCGGGACCCGGCGCCGCCTTCGCGCGCGGCCCGGTAGCCGAGGAGAGCCGCCCCGGGACACCGCCCCGCCACTGGGCGGCACCGCGCCGAATCCCGCCCCGCCCGCGGGCCGCGGCCCCCGCCCGCCCGTTCTCTCCCTCCCTCAGCCCACCGCGGCCCGTGGCCGGAAGCCACCGCCCCGAAAGGACCCCCGTCCACCCGGCTCCGCGGGCTCCCCGTGGGCACGTCTCCGCCCCCCTCCTCGGCCGCCACCCGCCCCACACGGAGCCGGGCGTCCCGCTGGCCTCACCTCCTCTCCGGGCAGCCCGAACACCTCCGCGGGAGAGGCCGCCATGCCGCGCACCGCCCGCCACGGCCGCGCACCGCCCCCGGCCCTCCCGCGCTGCCGGCCCGCCCCCGCCTCGCGCGCACCCCTCCCCTCCGGCCTCCCACCCCGCGCTGATTGGCGCAGAGGAGGAAGACGGCGGCGCCCCATTGGTCTTCCCGCCGCGCCCCGCCCGGAGACGCGCGCCGTGCGGCTGCGGGGGCGCGCGGGCTCTGGGGGTCGCGTGCCTCAGGGCGTCCTGTGGGATCGGCCTCCGCGTGCGGGAAGCGCGGCGTTTGTCTGGAGCGTGCCCGCTATCCTTGTCACGTGCCTTTTTGCATCCCAGGGGACCGTTTGCGTTAACAAATAGAACTGCAGAGATTCTCGAGGAACGAAGAAGAAAATTGCATTGAGGTGCAGATCCCGCGCACCGCGGTGACGGCGCGGCCTTCTCTGGGGCCTGGCGGAAGGAAGGGCCCGTTGTGAGGGAGCTGGGCTGGCGTCATGGCCGGGCAGAGAGAGAGGCCAAGTGGCAAAGTGAGCTGCCGTGGCCGGTGTGGAGGCAGACAGCCACGGTGTAAAGGCCTCGTGCTGCCTCAGAAGGAAGATCTGTGGCTGTTACCAGCGTGTCAGTGAGGGAGGATGCAGCTGTTGTTACTGACAGTGTGCAAGCAGCCCTAGGAGCACCCTGTGCCCCTCAGCAGTTCCCCAGCTGCGGTTTGAAGGACCTGCTTCCAAAACGTGGTGGTAAGAGGCCTGAATTCATGCTGCCCTTACCAGAACTGTGTGAGGCATCAAGCCAGGCACCCTGGTGAGAAATGTTCCCTGGTGCTGCCAGGCCCTGCCCATGGTCACACCTGGGCTTGGCAGGCAGCCCTGAACAAAGCATCTGTTGTTCTGGGCATAGCAAGTCTTCAGCTCTAGTTGGTTAGCTCTAGAGGATATGCAGTCGCTGATCCTCACGGTCAGTTGTGTCTTCTATTTAAAGCTTAGCTACAGTGGCTTTCAGGAAACAAGGCATTTCATGCATCGGTTACATTCTGTGAAATCCTAGTTCACCAGGATTCACCAGGATCAGTTGGGAGTTGGATCTTGATGGTCCTTGGTCCCTGGCTTGCAGCTTCTTCTTGTCTGTTTATCTGCAGGGTGGGTTGTCCTCCCAGTTTACCAGCTGAGAAAGTGAGCAAAGATCTGTTCCTGCCAACATCATATTACGCATGTCTCGAAGTGAATGTAGGGCATTATTTATTAAAGATGGTGTGAGTGCACTTAAACTGGTGAGAGCCAGACAAGATGGCATTCAGACAGCTATCCTTTGTCAAGATGATTTAATGAAGGACACTGTGGAGAACCATATCTCCTATTAGACCAGCTGGAACCATTTGGAAAAAAAAAGACCCAGATATTCAAAAGAAAGAGCCCCTCCTGTTTCTGGGTGAGGTCTCCAGACATGCAATCCTTCAATCCAGTTCCATTCACTTTCCTTACAATACCCCTTCATAGCAAAACTTGAGGCTTGTCCAAATTTAAATAGTTCCTGGGTGACTGAGCAAGGACAACCCACCTAACTGATAGCAGGCACAATCTCCAGGTCACTCTGTGAAGAGCTAGTGCTGTATGGTTGAACCTAGTGTTGATTAAGAAACTTCCTACAGCATGCTAGAAAAACCACATGGGTTTGTGGCTGTCAGGCATGATTCTTTTTGCAATTCTGCCTCTTTCACTTGGTTAGAGAACACAAACCATGTCAGACACTCCCAGAATTTTATGGGATTTTTTCAAAATTAAATCAGTTAGTCTAATAAAATATACTATTTAATTTTTTCATATAAAGTGGTTATTACAACATTGCTGTCGTGTGGCTGAACTCTGCACTGTGTCTCTGCAGTCTCAGTCCCACCTTTTCTACACACCAGAAGCACACCCGAGGTGTTACTGAACGAAGGCGTTGCTTGTGAATAGTTTATTAGCACATTCTTTCTGTAAAACATCAAAACTCAAACATTAACTTCTGAGTAACCTATCATTTCAAGATGAAACAATGCCCCTTCCGAAATTTACAGCAGGGCATTTGCACACTCCATTTTTTTTAAGTCATATGGTTTTTTTAATACTATATATAGTTTTATTTTGTTTCCATGAACAGACCACAGATTGTCCAGAACTGAAGTTATAGCACAGTTGGAAAACAAGGCCATCAGCAGAGGCCTGCTATCATATGGCTTGTGCTTGGTTTGCTACCCAGAGGTACCCATATGCTGAGTTAAGATCTGTGTGTGTTTTCAGAGTAATCAGGAATCTTCAATATCAAGTCACTTAAAAGAGAATAAACTTAAGTTAAAGAATATTCCCTTACTTAAAAAGAGAAGAAAATAAAATGCAATGTTTGTTAACAAACATTGAGTTCTCAATGTTTGAGTTCAGCATTTAATATTTTATGATCTTGTGCAATTACAGACTATTAGGGGAAGAGAACTCTTCTGAGAGATGTTCCTTTTCTTTTTACAAATAATTTATTGTCAGCTGCACAGAATAACCCTGCATTTGGATCATCTAAGTGCAATGGAATGCTTTATCTGTTTATCAAGACCATTAAAAACATATGAATATTTAATCTCATTACACCATCCCAATGGTGAGTTCTCATCTGGTAACAAAGAAATGTGACTTCTGCTGCCATCTAAATTAGCATTAATTGACCTGAAAGATTTAAAGATTAAAAAAAAAAGAAAAAAGGAATTTCATTTTCCCTCTCTTAGATGATAGCATCTAGACTGACAGACCAAAGGTACGGTCAGAATTGTATTTACATTTACAATGTTTAGTTTGCTTCTTTCTTCACACTAAATCCTTTTATGATCTAAACACATCTGTACATTCTAATACTGAACTGCTTTGAAGAAAAAAACAAACACAAAGCTGTTTTTGTTGTTAAGCAGGAAATGAGGTTGTAAAAGAAGATTTGTTTCAGATTTCCAAGGGGTTATCATAATAAAACAACCTTTAGCTTAAGAATATATGTGAACAGTGGTCATGGTTAAGTTATAAAACCTAGGACAATAAGTGACATCAAGGATTATTCAGTACAGGATACGGGTTTGCTCTAAGGCATTTTAAATCAAGTTAGATAAATTACCTTCATTGCTCTTGCTTTAAACCAAAGGAATTAGAGGTAATTTTATTGCCCTTACAAAACAAAACACCCATATGCAAACGATACACGTTTAGATTTTTGTCCTATTATCTTTTGTTCTACTGAGTCATATAATAGGAAATGTTATGATGATGATCCAGTCGTGGTGTCACAGTGACAGGTAAGTGGAAAACTGCATGCAGGAGGGAATTAACAGAAAAAATACATATCGCAAGTGAGTCACTGCTGTGACTAAGCTGAGTGAATACCTGTTGAGAGCATCGAAGTCTCAGTTTCTCGACTATGGTGGCAGTGACTCACTAAGACAACTAATGCAGAGAATTTAGAGCCCAAAACCTAACATTCTTCTCAGCTAAACAGTTAATTGCAAATACGTGCTAGATAATAGATTTCAAACACCACGATAGCATGATGCAACACTGATAATGATGAGATGAAAGCTTGCATTTTGAAAGCGAGAACTTCAGTCTGATAAAATGGCCCCAGACTATTGTGCTTGCATTGCATTCTAACTGGGTAGGTCAGGTTGCTCTGAAAGTAATGCCTCCTGTCTATTTCCATGGAAACTGCAACAGATACAAAGAACACAATAGCACTGTTTGTTAGAGCAAATTCTCAGCGACAAAAGACTTTTTCAATAGTCACCACCACCATTAGCTGTGCATTTTCACCAGCAATGAACAACAGCCTGCATGCCACATAAAAATGCACCAGTGGAGGTGTCCCACTGTTTCACAGCTGCTATGATGGCAAAGCAGTGACGCCATCACCCCTGCAGAGATCTCCGTCCCCTCAGAGAGCTGCTGACATCTACAGCTCTTGATGGAGCCAGGGGTGGATATAAGAAGGGAAAGGTGTGCAGCAAAAAACGTTGTTCCTCATTTCTGTGACCGGCTCAGAAGTTTACAAGCAATTAGAAATGTCTCTGGATTGATGAGCAAACCTGCATAGTAGTAACTGTAGAGGAGGTGGAAAGATAATATTCAATTTGTGCACATGCATTTGAACCAAGCGGTGAACACTTGTCTGAATCAGCACCACTGAGATGTTATTTTTCTCTGTTTTCAGCTGGAGAGGGAGAAGCTGCCAGAACAGAAACATGGAGCTGCTGAGCACCAGTCAACTGCTGTCACCATTCTCAGCTTAATTCATCACCAGTGATCCCATGGTTAACGCAATCCTTGTGGCTACTTATGCCCACAGCTCAGCCTTCCATAGTGTTACAGAAGTAAGAACTTTCTGGACATAATGTGTTTGGGTTTTTCTTTAAATACCTTGAGATCATCATCGTGTGTGCATGTGAACTAGTCATACTAGATATGTTCTGCTAGTAGCTAAAACACTGCTAAGATCAGAGGAAGCTACTTTTCTGAATGGATGTGCGCTCATGCACTCCTGTCTTTTCTTTCCACAAGTAATCCTTGTTGGAGTAGTTTTTTGTTATTCCGTTAGCACAAGAATATCTATCTGAACAAGGCCTCTTGGACACCAGAGCTTTGACTCCCCTCTTCTGTGTATGTAAAGAGAGATTGCTTTGATTTTCAAAGCAGTGTGAAACAGAAAGTGCTTTGTCCCAGCCAGAAATAGTAATTCCTTATACACAGCTTTTTCAACAACACATTTCAGAATGCCCCCTCTTGTCTCAGGACAAGCCAGAACTGACTCTGGGAACTAGTTATCACAGCCCTTGGAACAAGTATCCTGTTGAAGTACTGATATGGAGAAGGCAAGTTGAAGACTTGAGAGTATTTTTGTAGGATAAAGGAATTGATGAATGAGTTCTAATTGGGGAGTTTATAATAGAATACAGTTGTAGAGTTATGTTTTTTGTCAGTTCTGAGAAAACAAGGATATCTGAGAAGAGGAAGTCCAATAACTATGAAATAAACATGCTGAGAAGCAGAGATCTGTAGGGACAGGCTGTTCAGCTACCCGAGGAAGGCTGCAGTGACCACAGCAGCTTCAAGTTCACTGAAAACTTGATTCTAATTTGCATCATGCGATTTACTGTTACAGATAGACAAAGTTTCAATGATAATAACTAAAAATAAGACTTTGAGAAGCAGCAGTTTATTAAAAAGAAGATGACAATAAAAATGAGCTACAAGGCCAAAACTGGAAGTTTTTAATAATTGCTGAGCTGCAGTACTACCAGATATAGCAAACAGGTAGGCAAGCTCAGGGAGAACAGACTCAGCAGCAGCCACGACAAAGCAGTTGGATGTGTAGATGTTCCCAGGCACCCCATTGTGAGCACTTATGTCACTGGGAGGCTATCTCTAGAATATTCAATGCGTGTAGCAGGAATATCATCATCTATTAAGAACATTCTCTGGTTCTGTAACCTCTGGGTTCTAAGTGTTCAACACTATACATTTTTTAAGCAAATCTGTCATGTTCTCAGTTCACTTTTGACTGAACTAGCTTTGCTTCACTTGTGGATATCTATGCGTGTGTGTATGTATGTACACATGTATGTATAAAAACACTCATATTTACTAAAAGATGGGCAGCAAAATTCACCATCCAGACATGAAACTACCACTCAGATCAGCATCCACATGGGGATGCCTGTAATACTGAGGAGCTACACAGAACTCTAAGTAGCCCAGCTATTGCTACTGTGTTCTAGGGCTCTCAACCAAAATACTATTTTCACATTTGCTGGTAAATTTCAACTCAGATGCAACTGAAAGGTGACACTGGTGTTTTTTTCCTCCCCAAATGTAATAGTATTGCCATATGAGTAACTAAAAAGGCATGGCTGCAGAAGTGGGGCATAAAGCTAACAAAACTTTCTGAAGAGAAGATCATTCTGAGAGCACAGACTGCACAAGGTTTTCAAGACTCACATGCACACTCAGCTTTAAACTTGTGGCTGGGCTCAGGTCAACACAACTCCACAGCTGTGATCAGAACTGTTTCAGGCCCACCTTCACATACGTTTCTCACATAAAGAAAATAATCTAGAAGTCATTTTAATATAAAATGTTTTTATTTTTGAAAACATTTAAAAAACAATTTTTGAGCACTTTCAATAAAAAAAATAACTGAAATGCTACTGCAATATTCAACTACTGTAGTTTCAGCAGTACAACAGACAACGAAACACTGCGGGAGAGAGGGAAAACTGGATTTCCTGCATTTAATGAAAATGTAGTACAGGGATTTGTTTTTTCCTTAGGGTGCAGTTAATAAAGCACGGTATAGTACAAGATTATTATATGAACCTTGGATGCACTGCACAAGAAACGCTTTCCTTCTTTTCAGTTCAGAAGTCAGTGCTTATTGCAATTATTTGCAAATTATTTACTTCATGAATTCTTATCATGATAAAATGATGCAAAAATATCTTTCAACACCCGAACAATAAAAAAGAATCCAAAAAAGGAACATATTCAACAATAACTAAGCTGAATTAGTTAACATAAAAAAGTAAGTAACTTGTGAATAACTATGCTCACCTGGTTAACACCGAACCAGCTTCAATACAGCAAAGAATAAAAAAAAGTGGTTACAGGAATATATCTAGTACTGTACAAGATTAAGTCATTAACACTCATGCACATTTTGTGATCATGTATTAACATGGTGAAGCAAACTAAACTTGATTTTTCCTGCTGTAATATTCTCATTTAAGAGAATAAGAAATAGAAATATCTCATTGAGATCAATGCACATTGCTACATAAGACAATTTCACCTGTCACTTTTAATGACATTTTGCCTTTTAATGATGAAACACATTAGATTTTTTTCCGTTTTATTTTTTGTGGGTTTTTTTGTTTATTTATTATTTTATTTAAATCTGTTGGCCGTATTTGTTGCATTTATCCTAAGGAACGTGCCTGCCACAGGTTCAACAGAATATTAGTGCAATACATGAACCCAGATAGTTTGCTGGACTAACCAACCAATTTTAAAGTGTTTGCTGCAATACTGTACACAGTGTACAAGTTCACTAGTTTGTATATTTTAGCAAAAACTGCTATCAAAAGTATCTATCGTCTTATTTGGAAGCCAATTATGTAAACAAGGGGTCAGAACTGTCTCATCTTCTTTGTTCTGGAGTATCTGACAGACAGGCTTCCATTTGCTAAGATAATGGAATCTTCCTTTGGGTATTGCATACTTTGGTGTGCAGACGTGCTCTGTCTCAACGTAAAGAACTAACAAGCACTAAATACAGGGACCTCATAGAATATCAGTTATAACACCAACACAAAAACACTGCTAAAAGGACACATACCAATGTACAAAGCCGTGTCTGTGCCTTGGATTTCACTTGAAAGAACCCTTACCGAATAGAACACTTCTTCAATTAAACATAAATTTGCTTTAAATCCACTGATCACTGAATATTCCTGCTAATCAAATCACTTGTTAGGTTCAAAGTAATGCTTGTATTTAAAACCATGTAAAAGGTACTTTAAAAACCTTTGGTGACGGCTGCATAATTTAGAGAGCATCAGCTTCAAATCTACTCTTGTTTTAGTGAGAAATGTTCTGAAAAACTAGTGAAAAAAGTTAGGTGAGAACTTGTTTACACCAAGCCCACGTCAGTCTCAGCAACACGGGGGCCAGGCCAGCACATGGTGCAGACTGCCACAGCACAGATGGAGCTCGAGTTCTCCCCCTCCACACTGGAAAGCAGGGTTCACATATTCACCAGCACTTCACACAGGGTCAGAGAAAAGAAGTGCTGAGCGTGTCTCAGACCCAGCCAAGTCAACAAGGCAAGAGGATGGTGAGCCACACCTCTGGCTAAAGGCCGTGGACAGGCATGCAACTCAAGCCCAGCCACTGGCAACTTGTGCCTAAAGGAAAAATGGTTCCAGCCTTACTGTAGACACCTAAAAGAACCCTACTGTGCAGTTTCTAGATTCCTAACCTCTTCCTTAACTAACTTAAAAGGGTGACTTAAACCACACCATTGCATATCCCTATGCTTCAAGGAGCAACCCAAACTCTCCACGTCTTTTCCTAAGCAAAAGCAGCAAAATTTCTGATGCAAGCACAGTGAACTCACGCTCCCTGTAAGGCGCTACAGTTTGTCACAACAGTTTTGCCCCCGAAGAAGCAGCCACAGACCAGTGGTCGATCAGGGCAAGAGCAAGAGAAGGCATGATACACCAGCACCTGAAGTGACAATGCAGCAGCACAATTCAGATCAGCACCGCCAAAAAAATTAATCAGGACTGAGATCAAGTCCTTAGCAAAAACTGAAGAAACAAATGACCACTAAGTCACTTTAAAAAACAGAAATTAAAAACAATAATCTGAGCATCTATTCCTTAGTAAATCTAGGGGGGCTTCTTGTGCCTTCCCATTCATAAATTCATGACCTCTTATTCAAAGGAGGAATGCAAGAGAGGAAAATGTCTTCTGCTCTGCTTTCAGTTTGTCAGTTCACAAGAGAAATAACCAATTTTATACTAAGCTTAAGAGATGGTACTGTAGCATTCTCAGAACAACTATTTCTTAACAGCTTGATTCTGCAAGTCCTCTTTCTAGCATCAGGGCCATGGCTGGTCAAGCACCTCTCTCTTCATCATCAGACTCGTGCCATGCTGATAAAACAAAAGGCCTTTTTTTTTTTTGGTTTAAGTAAACTGGTGAGTTAGAAGTTTAAATTCCATTTTCAAAGGGGGTAGCTAAGGACATGTAACAAAAATTCGATTCATCAGTCCTCTCAAATCATTCAGTGAAAACTGAATTCAGGCTTCTAAAACCAGCAAGCACTTTTAAAATAAATTTTATCCAAAAGGAGATCACATCTATAAAGTGCCTGGCAGTATTATGGCTGTATACAAAATATTTTTAGATCCACCACATTTTATAATATTTTAATCATCTTTTATTTAAAAGAGAGCAAGACAGGCTCAACCTACTGAAATATAGAGGAAAGAACATCTTCCTACACTCTCCACTGTTAGAAAAGAGCAAACTTAAAAACGAATCTTTAAAAATAGTATTTCAATGAGCTCTAGCAGCTCTTTTTTAAAAAAAGAGGGAAGATATCACATCACTTCTCTAGCTTCGATAAATAATTAAATAGTACCTATCATTTTAAAATAAGGTGTTATGCCTAGATTAAACCTCAGCGCTAAAATCTTTTCTCAGCAATTTTGCCTGATATAAAAGCACTGAAGTGAGAACTAAAGCATCAAGTACAACGTCAGAAACATTAATGGACAAAATAACCACACAGATCTCTTTCTCTTAAATAAAAAATTAGTGCACCTTTCTTTTTCCTTGATCACGCCCGTTTCCTGTCATTTTTTCTATCTCTGCGTCTCTCTAGAGATACAAATGGCACCAGTTCACCACCAGGCAGTACTCACCATAGCTACACAGTGATCAGGCACCTGTGCTGCGTGCCCCCTGGTTCACTTGTATCCACTGCCCATCCCCTACACACCTGCAGGCACCCTGCATTTCAGACAGAGGTCAGTATGAATCACATACTTAGAAGAAACGAGCAATACTTAGTATGGAAAGCCTACCTATGAGCTCAACCCAAAACCCCCCCGCTGCCTCAACCAGAGCTCTTGTTGCTAGCTATTAACCACTTCTTTACTACAACAAGAAATGCTGAATGGGAAACACTATCAAATTTAAAAAAGCAATACTGGCTCTTTGACAGCCCAATCACCTTCAGAGATTTGTTTTGAAATTGGTAAGACTGCCCTTTCTCTGCTGAAGAATGAGCAACTGGTACAGCAAACTTTTTTTTTTGTTTTAAATGCCACAATACATAGCAAGTGTTTCTGCTGCAGGAGGCACTTCCATTAAGACAAATACGATACGTCTGTCTTTCACATACAGTGTGCTACATACATACTATAAAACAATATTAACCCAACATTTCAACAGCAGGATGATCCTTGCTCTCCATCCACTCAAAACCTGATGTATTAATTGAGTTCATGGATTCATTGCAGATTTGTTGAAACAAGGGGTCATTTTTTAACTCCTCCAGTGTAGCATCATCGTCTTGTCCCTGCTGACGACCTGGATCAAACAGTAGATTTGTGTCTAAAGTGTTCAGATCGTTAATGCTGCCTGAGAGTTCGGAAGACAACCTGATGTCGCTGGAAAAGACAGATGTAACGCTGAGATCTGATGCCACCTGATTCACCAGCTGCTGGTTTGTTGGCAGACTGTCCTCCCCTAAAAGGTCTTTTACAGTGCTGCTAAAATCTAATTGCTGTTCTCCGATGTCTGATTGTGCTTGGTTATCTCCAGAAGAAAAACTGATCTGATCGGTGCTGCTTTTAGTGAGGTAATTTGGTGTTTGGAATTCATAAATTGAAGTGCTGGAATTGATCATATTTTGCGGGTTGGCACTAGGAAAAGCAGTGGACGTCTCTAAAATCTGAGTGAGATTCATCCTGGCCGTGTAGTTTGAGGGCATGTTGTTCATTCCCAAACCCCTCACCGCATCATCGCTATCAGAATCGAGTTTGTTTAACAACACATTGGTTATTTTTTTAGCGTTTGTTTGTTTCTGAAGAGATGGGAAGGCCGTCTGCATCATCACAGTCAATGGGACCGACTGGCTTCTCTGCGCTATATTATTGGCATTAGTGTCTGCATGGATATTAGTAAATACATTGTGAACTTCAGGAGTCACTGGACTTCCAAAAGGCGCCAGGTTGGAGCGCGGTATGTTGGAAACGGGGTAAACGGTGCTGCCACTGAGATTGCGCTGACGGTGGACAGCAGGGCTCACGCTCCGGCATCTCAGGCTGTTATTGAGAGAGGAACTGACTCCTTTGTTGTCCAGAGGAGCAGGAACTGCAAAGCCCTCCTGCTTGGTGGCGCTACTTACGGGAGCTGCCTGATGCTGCACAGGTGAAACAGGAGTCACACGACCAAAGTGAGTGTCGTGGTGGCGTGGCTGAGATTGGTACGACTGGCCAGGAACTGCAAAAGCATGAGGTTTCCTGAAGCGATCCTCCACTAGCTCCTGGTAGCTTGTAAGGATGCCGTGGTTTGCAACCGACGAATTGCTAACGCCGCTGTACCCGTTATTCATCCACTCAAGTTTGGTTTTGTCAGGGTGGGTAGCCATAGGCCGCTGCATTGGCTTCACAGGGCTGCTTGAAACAATGCTGGCATCGTGGTAAGCCATACTGGAGCTTATGGGAGTAAATGCAAATGGGTTTCGGCATTCCACAGGACTCGGAGGAACACTACTGCTGCAGTTTGAATGTGGTGTGCCAATGGGAGTGTGCCGGCTGCTTCCCAGAGCACTGTCCACAGGAGTCGTCTGAGCCAGCCTGGAACAGGGGCTCTCGCGTGACACGTTCTGAGATCCAGCAATCATTTCAGAGGTGGGCGTTGGAGTCGGGGTAGGGGTGGGAGTCGGGGTAGGGGTGGGAGTGGGAGTATGAATCGGAGTGCTGTTATGGATCGAATGGTAAAAATGCGTGCTGCTCGGGTGCGATGACACAGGAGCTCCTTGAGCTGCTGTCTGACTCTGAAGTGCCATTCCTAGACAGCCACCGTAAGCATGAGAATTATTCATTGACATCTGCTCCTCCATGAGCACCAGCTCCTCCACAATGCTGTCCTGGGTTAGGTCATCATCAAATGAAAAGAAGTTTTCATTTGACTGAGGGACTGTATGTTCAAATTCTTTCAGCTCAGACTGCAGAGGTAACTGATTTGAAGATTGTGCTTGTATTTGACCCAAGGAAGAGTCCTGGATCTGGCTCTGTAACTGCTGGTTGTACACATCCTGCTGTATACCCTCACAGTGCACTGGCTCCCATGCAGTCTCCTGTAAGTCACTAGAGCCAGAGTGTCCCGCAATAGTCATAACACTGATATCTTGCTGCTGTTCACAATTCACAGATGCAAAATCAGAAGTTTTGGTGATATGGTGCCACGCGTTTGGGTTAAAGCTGCCATCAGATTTTGAATCACTTTCTATAATAAACATGTTTCCTTCCAATTTCACTTTTATATCTGGAGATGATGCTGATGCAAGCTGCTGTTCTAAAGTAGAATCACTGGTATTTAAATCAGTGCTCAAAGAACAGTCTGTCACTAAGTCTGCTGGAGCTGCAGAAGGTACAGGTACATTTACAGGTACCTTGCTGGAAACTTGAACAAGTGTGGTACTGTCACTGTTAGCTAATGATACAACCTTTGGAACCTTCGTAACACTGTCTGCTTTCGGACTCTCCTCAGCATTACCAGCTGAAAGCTGCCCCACCAGTGGTTTCTTGACAGGTGGTACCTGGGAATCCTGAAGCGTAGAGGGCTGTCTCTTTCTTGGACTTTTAGTGCACATTTTGTCTTTAATTGAAGACTCACCAGTAGGAAGTGAATCAATGCTGGTGCTGGACAAGTTGTGACTGGCAACAGAGAGCTTTAGAGTGCTTTGATTATTGCCTGCTGAAGAAACCGGTGTGATCTCATTGGACTGCATCTTGTATTTGGTCCCTGCTTCTTCAGCTCCCTGATCACAGCCCTTAACTGGTTTTGCCTCCACGACACCATCAGCTGAAACCTTCACAGTTGCAACCTCAAAATTAATCTGTTGAGCAGGAGGCAGGTCAGGGGTTGCCTTTATGGATTTAGATGTGTCAGAGCTCTCCTGGCCCTGTACTGGGTTCTCATCCAGCAGTCCTTCTGGTTCCATTTTGATCTCAACTGCAGATGCAGCTACAACAGTGCTAGGCTTGGATCCTGGAGACTGAAGTGAAACAACAGAACCATTTTTGATCTGTGGAGTAGTCCTCCCTTCTTCCACTGCTCCTGCACTACTATTAACTGAAGGCGTCTGTTTGACGGGCACGCTGCTGCTGCTGGGGGCCAGAGATATTGCTGTCATTTTTACCACATTTAAGGAATTCACGTGTGGAGCTGGCACAACAGTCTTGATTGGGCTACTGGTAAAAAGCACCGTTGTGGGAGAGCGGATGGTGAGAGCACTGGTATTTGCTGGCTTCGGTAAGATCTGTGGGTAGCGATGTCGGGCAGAGCGGTCACCAACTGGGCTGGCAGGAACGTTCTGGGGAGTCTTTGGTGACTGCTTGACTGATTGCATGTGCTGAGTGACCACCTGAACATTGAGTGGCAGGACCTTGTTGTCAGATGATCCCATAGGACTTGGAGATGTCACCAACTGCCTGGTCCTTGGCACCTGTTTAGAGAGAAAAAGAAATGGTGTGGCAATGAAGCAAGGAAGTCCTGAAAATCCACACACCACTCCACGCGTTTCAAAGATTAAGGACAACACAACTCAACACACCAAAGTCTGTACACCAGCAAATGTCATTTCAAAACAAAGCAAGCTCTCTGACTGCATGCAAGACAAGTGATATGTTTGCCTACAGCTGGTAGATATCAGGATTCCATTTTTAAGGTAGGCCTTTAAGGCACCGGTCTACACATTACTCTGCTCTTCTACTAATGAAAGTGTTATTCTCATGTAGTTCTTCACTAAGTGGAACCAAAGACAGAAATACAAAGGATAAACAGAGGATGTGTTCAAAACTACTGATTTATATATTTATGTATGTATTAATAGCCTTTATCTACTGAAATAAACAATACAGCTAATGTCCTAAGAACAAATAACCTTCCTCCCAGTCTTGTTTTCTGTGTTTAAAAGACAAGGCAGTCCCACACTACGAATTCCACGCAAAATTAAAATTGTTGCTGTCACTAAATCCACCAGACCAATGCAAATCAATTTGGATTCTAAATGAGATGGCTCAGTGACCCACATGACCTGTAGACTTTCCCATCTGGTTAAATTCATCTCAAGAGTAATTATTCCTACATGATCTAAATTACTGCTAGCTGAAATTCCTCTGTCGTTGACTTCGAAGATGAACTTGGCCAATACGATGTGATCAGAATTCTGCTGCCTCTTATTCCTAATTCAGTCATACTGTTATACCAGTCACTGAGACAGAAAAGAACCAAGGGATTCAAATCTGAACAGAAACCATATTTTCATCCCACTGACACCACTGCTTAGCTAGGGCCCATTTTCAGTCCTTTCCTAAGTTGATTTCTCAAGAGAACTGCTGGAGAATTACCGGTATTGGGCTGGGGACAGCTGCCACAACAATGCCAATAGGCTGAGGAGACAGAATTGCAGGACTTCCATTAGATATACTAGTTACACCATTGGTTGTGGTGCCTTCTGTTTTCTTGGCTGGAGACTCTCCTGGCAAAGGAGACTGCAGTTTCTGTTCTTGCTGCTTCTTCTGGATCTTACGCTGCAGCTGCTGCTTGGCATCAACAGGAGATGACAGAGTTTTCACTTGTGGTTGAAAGGAATTGCTTTCAGCAGTAGGTATAAAAGCTGAGGGCTGGGGGATCCCTTTTATTCCTGAATATAAAAGAAGAAGAATTAATTATAACAACATATTCCCTGTCTGCTGTAGTGCCACATCTGTATCCAGCTGCACAGACACATGGCAGGCATTTCTACAACCATTCAGTAAACATCTCACCCATGAGAGCATCTCATACTCAGCTCTCCTCAGTGTTTCAGTTTCTTTCCACGTTTGAGGCAAAGTCTCTCTCTGTTAAGCAAGTTGCATGCTGCTAAGTACTGGCATCTTGTTTCTAGTAATCCCAAACAACTTTTGTTTCAGCAAAATCTAAAACCAATGCATTTCATTTAACTGACAGTAGAGGGCAGTGGATACGTTTCAGATGAACCTTTAAAATTCATCATCTACCACGTTTTTGTTTTGCTATCTGCACTGAAAGCAGTTTTAAAATATTTCCAGAAAGCCTTTGTGTCACGAAGGAGCAGCTCTGAAAAGATGATATCTGCATCTAATGCCAGAATGGATCACATGCAGTCTGTGAACAGTGAAAGAAGAAGAGAAGTGACAAGGGAGAAAAACAATTAATCGGAACCATTTTAAGGGCAATTATTTGTGTTTAGATACCCAGTATGTGTTCAGCAACTGTCTTCTGGTAGTCCACCCTCCCAGCAGCAGCCTGCTTGTACCAAGAGAGCCTGAACACTGCAACATCTCCACTTTATGCTTTCAATTCCTTCTTCACAGAGCAGTGAAATGCCCCAGTGTATTGCAATTACTGGCAAATAAGTGACCTATGTGGGCTGAATATTGAATTAAAATATTTAAAAAAAAAAAAAGAAAAAAACCCACAGCCTTACATTTGAGATTAAAAACTTTTTTTTTTTTTTTTCCCCACAGCTAATAGACAATGTAGTTCTTGCAATAATGAGGAATGCAAATATCTTATTTGCCATTCTAGACCATAGAACCTCTCCTGAAATGACTGCCCACAACGCACTCCAAGCCCCCCAGGGATTCACTGGAAATAACTGCCCACTTCCTGGAAGCACCAGCTTCTTCTGAAGGAGTAAAGGGAGGGAAGCTACATGAGTCAGAGAGCTATACGTATATCCAGATTTCCTCCTGGCAGCCAAAGAAGAAAAGCAATGACAATCAAGAACTGTCACCATCACCTGTCAGTTCCAAGCTGGAAAAAAAAAAAAATCATAAGGAGGAAGAAAATGATCCAGCATGATCCAATCTTCAGCCCTGGCCATCAGTCTCCATTTGAAGTTCCAGTCTCAAGCCAATAGATTTGCCTTGGTTCAAACACATTTTCCTAAATAGGCCTGAGCAGAACTCCTCTGAGGGAAATTGGAGTAAGATGTCGTACATGTGAATTTTCCTATTTTTCACACACACACAAAATATCTATAAGTGATTAAATAACTAATTCTGAGAATGATGGGAATGTAAAAGTAGATGTAAAAATGACATCACGTGCAAGCTGTTTCAGAGACTGAACACAACAGGTATTCCTCTGATGTAGCAAATAAACCCCTCTCTTTACCTTGAAGTGCTGGAATCTGTCACACAACTGACTGCAGAAGGCCCTTCTTTCTCAGAGGGGTTCTCAGAGCCCATCAAACCCTTACTTTTAAGATGAAGATTTTAAACAAACACTGATGTGGTGGTGTTACTGCCTGACACAGATCAAACATTTCAGGAAAATTTGCATCTAACATGCCAGAAATGCTGGTAGGAAAACCTGCTCTAGAGAAAACGGAAACAGAAAATTGTTTCCAGATTAAGACAAGCTATCAGAGAAACACAGCTACATCAGCACCATGACTACAAAGCCCCACTGTACTGGCCCCAAAACCCAGATGAAGTGCACAACTCAGTACAATTACTCACATACTGAAAACTAGCAATTCCTTTGAGTGCTTTATAATAACCACGTCCTCAACAGAGGAATTGGAGAAAACCACAGAATCAGTTTGGGAAGACAGGTTTTTCCATCCAATTTCCACATGCAATTACTGCAGGCTGTCTCCCAGGAGTCACCGGTCAGCTACTGACACTGCATTGCACACACCTTCCTGCCTTTGGTGCAGCAGATGCTGATAGGAACGGGACAGAATGGACTAGAAAACCCAAATTCTGACTGCTTACACTACAGATTAACTCCTACTTTTCGTTACCTCAGAGAACATAAGCTAGAAAACTGATTTGAACAAGAACACTCAGATTCATTTCATTAATTATTTACTTGACATAGGATTTCTTGCTTCAATTTCTCTGTTGCTAAGGTGTTTACTCAACTGTAAGCACTTCTAGAGAAGTAATCGGGTTTCCAAAGTCTTCCAAGTGACCAGATCCCAGATAACCTATGGTTCAGACTGACTGTTGTTATATCGTCACTTCAAGGCCAGATGAGACCTCCCCTCCCTCAGGTAGTGAGCAGTTCTCAAGAAACACAATTCTGTTTTGTAAGGCATTCATACCCCCAGTCTTTAAAACAAGACTATTAATGTGAATCTAAACGGCAGCAAAGTCTGTCAGACAGATGACAGTGACACAAAGTAAATCTCAGAGCATGAAAGGCTAACATCACAAAATAAACCTGAAACCATTCTTTCTTTTCACATCTCTCTATGCAGACTACCAGCAATGTGGATGGAAATAATTGAAATGCATCTGCAAGACTCAACTGGTGTCATTGTTTAAGGTCTGCCCTGAAAAGAAATGTTTCTTCAGAGATATTACTGACGCAGTCAACAAAGGACTAAGCCATCATTCCTCACTTCAGCTAACACTCATGGGAGAGGACAAGAACAACATGACCTGAACCAGGATGCATTCCCACTCAGAGCAGGGAAGACAACGTGCATCAATCCCTAACTGTCCAGGACTGCCCAGCCACCTCTCTACTCTTGCCACACCAGGTAAGACTAAAAGAAGTCCCTCCCACTCACACTATGCTACTCCAAGGAAAGACATTCGCACTGATTCAGAACTCATTACCTGCTGGTGCCCCTGCCATTACAGTTAAAGCTGCCATTGACTTGGTACCGATGTAGTGACTTTTGACAAGGAAACGAGCCAGTTCCAAGACTGTATCAAAAGGCTGGCTGAGCACTTTCTGGGCCCACTCACAAACAAGCCGGCAGGCTGCAGAGACAACTTCCTCATCAGCACTTTGTAGCTGTCCAGATGGCTCTGTCCCATCCAACTAAAACAAACAAAGAAGGTTACTTCAGTAATTGAACGTTACTGAAGAGCGAAAACAAGAAGAATACAGAGCAAATGATGATGAGAAACATGCAAGTAATTATGTTCACGTACTTCCATGAAACTGGGAAAACAAGATCACAACATCAGCAGTGTTAAAAATGAAGCATTATTGCTTGTTTCCAAAGGTGCTTTATGGAGCTGACTTTTCCAGAAAAAAATGAGTGAAAATACTAACATTCAGAGCACCTGCAGCTGATTCTCCCTACATCCATTGTTTTATCAACTCAGCAGTCATTTACACAGGAACTGCTTCTTTCACAGGAGCTCCTCGATGTTGAATTATTATTTTAAATATACAGTAAAACCAAAACAGAGTCAGAGTTAAAAACCATAGCATTAGCTTTCTCTATGAATTTGACAGAATCACCAAACAATAATTCAGAAGCTGAGCACTGTAAAGAAAACGTTAAGAACTACACAGCTTTTCAATTTGCTTTAAAAACTTCAGATTGTAAAAATAACATAATAAATGTTAATTTGTACAAACACGTACGAATAAGCAAATATATACCATACCCCATCTCCAGTTTTATGAAAGTCAAGGTTGGGCAGTGTTGGCATATGCACGAAAGCCTTCTTCCTCAGACCACTGTAGCAATATGTGATCAAGAATTAAGGTCTACATGATTTCAGCTTAGCTGGGGATAGGGAGTTAGAGCAGTAATTCTTCCAATACTTCTCACCTGGAAACTCACCAAAAGATCTCAATTTTGTGCCACTAGTGCTATAAAGCTGGCTTTTTTCCACAGCATATGCTTTGACTTCTTAATTCTGGCTGCCTATTAGCTGATAGGCTAATTCATCCCAGCATGTAATCGTGTATTGCTCCACCTTCACAACACGTTTACCTACACTATGACACCATCAAATTTCTGGGTACTTCAGGCTTTCTAGTAAGTTACAGCTGAACAGGTACTATTTCTGCATTTCAGCCCTCTGGGATGGACTATTTCTCTACCACGGGTAAGAAAGAAAGGAAGATTTCAAGCTCAGGCACAGGCAACAAGACTGCAGTCAATGGAGAGAGGAGGCACTTCCCATCCTAGAAGCTCTTGCTCTAAACAGTCCTTCCTATTTCAGGAGGTCTGCTCCACGCAATGAAGAAAACAGTCTCTCCCACTGGCAGGACAACTCACAGGTAAGTGCCTTCCAAGTCTGAAATCAGCTTTTTTGGCTGTTTCCCAGTTGTCCTCTACTCTCCTTCAAACCATGGATTGAGGAGGTGTAGTTTTATCAAAGATCTATAGAACTTCTTAAAGATCTTTGACTTTACAGCCAACTTTTAAATCACTGGTAAGCACAAGTATAATGCAATGAGAGCAGAAACATTTTGATAATTGTGAATTCTACTAATAAAGTATCAGTTACTGCGTATATGTGAGGCAAGTTCTTTTACTCCAATATCCCTCTTTACTCAAATTGATACGACTCCTCGGGTTCCTTGCTGCTCTGACAATTAAGCATTAAAACCCAGAAAGACAGCATAACCTATATTTACCTTCCAACTTAATGCTATATGATTAACAATTTTGTAAGAATTTTGGGAAAGCGTCTGCACTTTTTTTATTTAACACTGCTTCTACATTTGGCTGCTAATTAAGCCATAATGGCTGATGTTCTCCAGGCAAATGCAGAAGTTACTGAGAAGTGTTCTAGCAAAGGATATTTTGATTTGCCTCTTGTGCCTAGACGACGAGCCTTCATATTCGGAAAGACATTTTTCATTATCTTTCCAAAGTCAGCAGCACTTAATGGGTGGTAGCCAAGATTGTCACAATAGCTCCTGCAACAAAGAGAAATAAAACGTGAATGGGAGCAAAGTTAATGCAATAGGCCAGTCTACATCTTAGACTCCATCAAAGGTTATCAAAAGAAAACACTCAAACCCGTCCATATTTAGAATCACATATAACATTAATGAAGCTATCCACAACGAACTGAATACATTAAAAATGTATACACAGAGCTATTAATACCATAGCTTTTTGCCTTGTTCTCTACTGAGTTCAAAGACAAGTCATGTGAAGATTTAACAAGTAGTGGCACTAACTAGAGCACAGTTAAAATATACTCCATAACTTAGTCTCAAGTTTATGCTTCAATTCACTTATTTTAGGACACAATAAAGGCAGTGACATTCCCTAGCCAGAAGTATGGCTTGGGTGTGGTAAGGCCTGAAGTCCTGCAGGAATATTTGGTCAGCAATTTGTCTGTGTCCAGACGAAGATTCTGCATACACAGCTGCATCTTAATAGAGCTCAATTGAACTGAATTTAATGCAGCGTATCTCCCCATAGAACCAGCTTCGTCTTTATAGGGCTAACAGAAACATGTACTGAGGAGTCAGTCCTCTTACCACTGTACATGCAACTATCTGCCCACATCGAATTGTAAGGTCTGTTTACAGGCACCCTTATTTTAACTAACAGCCCGGAATTAACAGATTTCAACTGCCTCTGCGTGTGTAGATGTGTTTATCTTCATATAACTCAGTATACCAACCTGGTAACAGGAAAAAAAAAGGCAACAAAAGACCTCATTTTGCTAAATTCACTGTTCTAATAAAATGGGCATCATTATTGGTCTAACACTCAAAAACAGCAGCAGTTTTGTTTCAACATCTATTCATCTTTTTCAGTGCCTGAGATGCTTAAAAAGAATATATCTCTCCTTTAGGCGGAGAACAAGGATCGTTCATCTCACTGCAAAACGTGAACGTTCTTGAAAAATCACAATCATATGAAAGCAGAAGAGAAGAATGTAAACTGCTCTGGAAGGTTTATCTACATAGCAAATGCTTAAGGCTGCCCAAATATATGAACACAATTACATATTGACTTTTGTTCCAAGTGCTTTGTGGTATTTCACAGCTGTTAGCATGCTCGGGCCCAAAAACATACAGTAAAAACATTCTCATTCAGGCTTCCAGTCAGAATCAGCACCATAGCAATGACCTCTTTTCCTTGAGAGGTCCTGAAAGAAATACACAAAACCAACCTATCTCTGAAAAAGAGGAGGTGATTGTATACAGTTCTGTGTGGACACCACAGCAAGACAGAGGGAAAACAATCACTTCGTACAGCACACTGCCCACTACAGTGAGTGGGATGCATATTGGCAAATGTGTCACTGCTCATCAAGGAAGAATGAACAGAAGGAAAAACACGATTCCTGAAATAGAAGTTTCACTCCCAGCATCACCTGGCAAAAACAGTAAAGATTAGCAAAGGCATTTGCATCTAAGAAGGCCAGATGAAAGGTCTTCACTGAAAACTGTAGCAGTACAGAAAGTAGGATATAGTTTTGAGGCACTTCCTCTATGCAAATACTGGAGCATATCTTCTGCTTTCACCTTGGCTGTATGTAGGTATCTTCCATTTGGGAAACACCACCACAAATGCCATGATTTTGTTGATGAACAGCAATGCTTACACTATTTGCTTCTAACATTACCTTACAGAGCTTGTGCACCCCTCACTCTCCCCAGCTCTGCCCAAAACAAAGGCTGCCTGCACCCCTGTACAGACAGCTGTGAGCCACGAGACACAGCAACCCAGACTTTTGTTCCTCCCTCCAAAATGCAAAAGCAAACGCAGTGTAGCTCAGATGGTAACTTCCCCCAGCCTTCACAACAACAGTGACAGACCACAGGAAAAGGAGCTGTCAGGGGCTGTGAAAGCTCCACCCTTGGAGCATCAGAGACAAATCTGAGTGGGAAGGGTGCTTGGTAGGACTTCAAACACCAGCCCAAGGCAGGCTCAGTAAAGCAGGCTACTCAAGGCTTTTGCCCAGGCAGGTTCAGAAAACAGGTAAAAGATGTTTCATGTCACCTTTGGGCTGCTCTTCTAATATTTGATTTTCCTCATTCATAAATTATCTGAATAAGGCCCCCTGGAACACCATGAAATGTCAGTGTCAAACCCCACTTTCATTGAGGGGCTGGATCAGGTAACTCCAGAAGTCTCCTCCAACCAGTTCAAGTTTCTGTATCAGATACCAGGAAAATATGTACCCAGTATTCATTTCAGTGCATACAAGCATGCATCTGGATTCCAGATTTGTTTCTTTGAAATTAATACAAAGAAATACTTCTCCTGCTTTCCTGCACCTTCTTAGGAATTAAGTCACTGCTTCATACATAGCGATGTCCTAGACAGGTCTCTCTGCTTTTTTTTTGTTAAATCTTGCATTTCACCAAGCTCCGCTGGATTTTAAGTTTCCCCTGAAAATTCCTAAAAGGCAGGTCCTTGTCACTTACTGATGCTGATTACAGGCCCTGTAGTCTCAATTACCACGGAAAGGAGGGCTCTCCAAACTCCTCTGCTGGAGTCAGCAGTATCTTTGACTGAAATTCGCCAACGTCAGCAAAACAAAACCTTAATCGTGTTGGTTTGCTACCAATCAATGAACTTTAAAGTTAAAATTATTCCCTCTCCACGAAAATAAAAAAGTAAATAGTTCCTCAAGTGAAGCACATCTGTTTCAAGACAATTACTTGCTAGCAGCAATAAACATACAGTTATATGGTCCCCTTGTATCCCTATTTGCAGTTTCTGCAAGACCGTGATTTCTGAACTATTATTATCATGTAATTTCAGCTTTCAGACAGATCATTCCACATGGCCCCTCCTCCTCCTGCCTTGGCTGAGAATCCTACATGTCCATCTGTGATCTCTCATTGACTTGAGAGCAGGAGTTTCTTCCTCCCCTGAAGCTCTTATCTCTGCCACTTGCACTCCTGCACATCACCGAGCCCAGGAGCAGCTGTGCTTATTTCAAGGGTGGGTGGGAAAGAAATCCAGGATGGGCAGTCTACACAGAGCCCAGAATGACAACGGACACAACTGCCTGTGCTCCTTTGTACAGAGCTCCCCAACACAGCATGCTGGACAAGAAAAGTCCCTTTTTTTGGTAAGATTTTGAAATTAAATGTACTCTAGACATAAAATACAGTGGGAGTGCACTTAAATTAATCCTCCAAAAAGATCAACCAACTAAAAGCCAATGAAGACAATCAGACTACGCAACTCAGCTTAATTAGCACTCTGGGCAAAGAACTGGATAAAATGGCGATAACAGACTACCCTGAAACAGAAGGGCCACAGCAAGTCTGTACACACAGCCATTCAAAAACAGCCTTGAAAAGAAGTGGCATAATCACCTAATTCTGTAATATTTGGAGGTATCACTAAAACCAAGTGACTGGGGTGTTACAAGGAAAACGGAATGACTTGATACAAGAACAAAAAAAGGTGAAATAGTTCAAAATGCAAAACAGTGCACAAGAATTAATAGGTGCTACTGCTGTGAGGTATGCACTCATCAACTAGAGGTGGCAAAAGATAAAATGGATCTGTTAGCCATCTTGTTACTATTTACAACATAGCCATCACAGCTGATAACAAGGAGGATGCAATTTTACAGTAAAAACAGCAGCATTATGTGAAGGGAGTTTCAGTCTTGCTGTACGTACAGCCAAAATCACACAGAGTATTGTACAGACTTTACTACTCTGTTAGTTCTGAGTTCAATACAAGATAGGTGCAAAATCATTATGAGTAGTAACTAAAAGAGAACCTATTGCATGAAACAAAATAAAGATCTTTGCTTATCCAATCCACAAAAACAACTGGTTTCTAATAAACGGGTTGGAAGAAAGAACTTTAGGAAGAGGTAGGCTCTCTTTAGGCTGATGAACAAAGCTGGCACAGAAGAAAGTTCTAGAAAATCAGGTAGGATGGAAAAGACGTCTGAAAACCAAAGAAACAGAACACATCAGATTCCTAAGAGTAGTAAGAGAGCTGGGAAACTACTGCTTTAGATGGAGTTTGATCAGCCCCATCCTTTAGAAGGAGTACATAGGTAGCTGTCCATGGCAGAAGACTCAAAAACACAATAGGTTCCATCCTGTTCCTATCAGGGAGCTTTATTCAATGTCAGTTAAAAGCATCTCGTGTCTTTCATTTGTTTAATCTACATAGTAACTGTACACCTACTTCCCTCTTCTGTTCTGGCTTCTGAATATTCTAACTCGTTAGCAATCTTAACACCCAGTACACATACAACCTATGCATCAGGTGGCATCAAGCAGCCCAACAGCCTACTGGCTGGATTAATGCTTTACATTAAAAGGCAAGGATTAATGATTTACAGACCAGATGAAAGAGATGGAGGCTCACTCTGAGATCTCTTCATCAGTATTACGTGTATGAAGTCAATCTTTAGGACACCAAATATGGACAATATGACTTCCTTTCCTTGTGTCACTTGCAGCAGCAGCAGTGTGGGTAGATCCAGGTGCTTACTCAAGACTCAAAAAATCATTTTGTGGAAAAACAAGCATTTTTTTTCTGCGTAATCTTAATTCTCTAAACTCAACTAACTCCACATCTAGGAGCTTCCAGAAGGGTGTTCACTAATAGGAAAGATGCCGAAGATATCAAAGTAAAACTGACTTAGAAGAAAATGCTGAAAAGATTTTGCGGGAAGCAGTACCTATTCTCTGCAGACTATATAACATGGTAAGCAGCTCATCATGAGTCCCCATAATATTTTCCAGATGGTATTCCCCATCACTCCCAAAGGAAGCTGGCAGAAGTACCACACATGTCCAACAGAAACACAGCTTCTTACAGCACAGCATATCATAGTGCCAACAAGAGAGGTGAAACACCTTTCATTTACCTCCTTCCTGAAATTCAGTTGCAAGTTTTCAACCTTCCCATGGACTTATGATGCATTTCTCATTTATTTTACCCCTTTCAAGAAGTCAACGTACCCATTCGCTTTTACTTAGAGATGTGAAACTGCAGTTAAAGAGTAAGGAAACAGAAAGAAGGATCATTGTATTGAACTAGTTCAGAGACAAAGGGCTAATGAAATATGAAGAAGCTGGAAATGCTACTGACACTTGCCAATGCTTGATACATAGAGAAGAAGCTTCTATTTTTCCTCTCTGCATAGAAATAAACACAAAGGTAATGGAGAAGATCAGTATTTTTCTAACATCAATTTTGTTCAAAATTTACAGCAGGACTTGAGATGCTGTTATGATGCAGCAATCTTTTGAAGCCTTGCAACTTTGGTTTATGTATCCAGAATGTGAGCTCATGCAACATCTATATTTGCACAGGGAGGAGAGAAACTGTAAATAGTAAATAAGACAGAAGTAAAATTTGAGAGGATTTAACATCCCTAGATAAACAAAAATGATTTATCAAAACTAACTCATCTATTTATGTGCCTTGTTCTCCTCTTCCCACAGCAAAGCTATTCTTCCTTTGGTGTGCACAAGAATAGCTCATAAATACACTCACAGAAACAAAATTTTTAAAAATGGAACAGATGCTTTCAAAGGAGAACAGATTCCAAACATTTGATATTTCCCTGAATATTTGCTTACCACCCTTATTTTGTCAGGAAAAAAACCCACAGTACACAAATACTCGATACAGCTATATACAAAAGCCATCCAAATTTCACTCGAAAAATCTGTAGACGATAATTTTCCCGGGCATCTGCAGCTTGGCACAACATGGAAGCCAAGCAGACAATAAATTATTAAATAAGAAATATATTTAAGAATAACGCTTCCATTTCTCTCCTGCACAGCAGCTGCCGCTGTTGCTGAGTCTGTGTGAGCAGCTCCTGCTCGGGGATTGGCTGCCCTGACACATCTGTGCTATTGGCCACGCTTCCGGGCTGCGTCACTATTCAAGTCAATAGTGAGATTTCAGAAATAGGTGTGTGCATGTTTATCAACCCCAGGCAAGCTAATGCCATCGTGCTTCTGCTCAGTCAGAAGACAGACAAAAACAACCTCCACCAGAGAGAGTTAATTGAGGTATTCGCATAATGCAACGCTGCAATAGCAACTAAGGGCTGAATCCTGCAGGCATTTGTGAGGAAAAGGGAGTCAGCTCCTTGCAAATTATTGTCATCACCTAGATCATGGAATTATTCATACTAGATCATAGATCTGTTATTCATCTTAAGGCATTTGGGATTTTTTCCCCTGTGGGGAATATTCTCTAAATGAATTCAAATCCAACTTCCATCAAGCATCTCGCCCTCCCTTGCTTCTAATTGCTTTCTCATTACACGGTAGCTTTGAGACTTGACAAAACAGACTCACAGTGGCCTTGGTTACTGTTTTCATGCATATTCAGAAATATTGTGCGTCTGTAGAAATCAGGTTTGCTGCAGTAAGTACAGGATTTGCACATTATTCCAGAGAGAAAGGTACGACTGGCTAGATCTTACAACCAAAAATTCCCCTTTCCACTAGGAACAATTCAGCTCTTTATCCTCATTAAGACAGTCACTTACATATATGTGTACGTATAATTGGACTAAAATGTACTGTAAAATATAACTGGTGCTTTTTCCCTGTGCCACTCTGCTCAGAAAGTACAACACACACTCATACAGAAGTTTTCTTGTTAAGGAATACTTGTCTGTTTATTTCAGCACAGGTAATGCACAACTGGAACAGCACAGTCCTATCTTCAGCAGCAGAAAAACTGCATACACCTCACTGCAGCTAGTATGCTCTTAGTTACACAGGTACTGAAGGCCCTGTTCTTCCATGTGCACTTGTAAACGTACAGCAAAGGAGCACCTGTAGTGCCAGGGTAACAGAACGACTTACAACCTGCTAAAGCCATATGTATGAACTCAGTTTAGGAAAACTCACTTGTACTCATCATAAACTTCCTGTTTGGGAAGGGATGTCTCGGGGTGCTCTTCCAAGGTATTCCGTATCCAAGAGAAGGCGTGCATCTGCTGCGCACGGCTGGACGACATGGAGATCTGATCACTATTGAAAGAAGAAACAGCTCTGATGAAGCTTTTACTCTGTAGTTCCTCCTCCGTTACAACTGCCTGCTTACACAAGCAGAGAAGTGCCAGAGACAACAAGAGTCAGAACCTCACTACTCAGCTACCCTGTAAGGCTTTGGAAGGGATACCTCCCTTCTTCCTGTATGATTTAACAAAATAACTCCAGACTCTCTTTCATGACTGATAAACAGCTACACACAGAGAGTGCTGAGCTACAGTGCACCTGCCTCCTCTCTTACATTGTTTCTGCTGACCTCAAAGGTTTTCCCCATTAAGTCTGCTAACTGCTTTTTGCACATACTCAGCAAACAGAGTGCTTCCTGTAGGCATGTGTCTGTCTATAATCACCCTACTGGGAACAGATACAAATTTTATGATGTTGTTATCTTCAGGTTGATTTTCTAGGTCTTCCTTTAATCAAACAAATGCAATAAGAAATACCACTTGTTCTTTTCCCCACCATCCTATATTATCACTTCCTATCTGAAATGTCAAGGAATGATCACACACTGCAAAATATACCCTTCAATGGGCGCCTCATTTTAGGATGTTTATACTTACAAGATATTCAAGAAGTCAAGATTGAAAAACGTGAGGTCTTCAGCAAAAAATAAATTCTTAACATTTGCTAAGGACAGCTTACACTACCAAACACAAAATATAAATGCCTGCCCAGTAGGTAAGTGCACAGAAAGTTAAGTTGACAGTACTAGCTGCTCACCTTTACACACAGCCACATACCTACCTTTTGTCTCCATTGTTGGGACCCGAAGGCAGCTGAAGGTAGAGGTAGAGTTTCTCTAAGTCTGTAAACTTCTCAACTTCTTGCTGGATAACAAAGGTATTTTGGTTAAAAACAAAAGGAGGTGAGGAAAAAAAACAAACAAACAGTAAAAGTGAAGCTTGACAGTTAACAACCGTCATCCAGCACTGTATTCCAAAAGAATGCATTTTTAAACCTGAAGGCTGATACTTACATGAAAAAAAAAAACGTTACTGTGAGAAGTGTGGGTCTAGAACTATGATATTCCATTTCCACACCACTGCGTGTTAGAAAATAATGGTCCACAATACCAGCTCTACAACACTGTTGCAAAACTCATGCAACAAAAGCAAAATTTTGAGGAACTACAGTAACAGAACACTTCTGTAACCCTCCTGCAACCTGAAACCTTTCCTTACCTTCTCAGAGCACACATGAAGCCCTTTTGAGAATACAGCATCAAAAAATAGCTACACTATAACAATGTAGGACATCAGGCCTGATCCTGTGACACACAGCACTCTATCAACAGCTGTGCTGCAAAGTTCAACTAAGATTTTTCAACATACACATTATTTTCTTCCTTCAGATATCAATTACTGCAGAGTTACTGAAGAGAAGCCATTTGGTTACCACGAATCCCCATGATGCTCAACTCCCCCTGCAGAGAAGGCAGCTGAGGGTCAGACACCAGAAGGACTTACAGCTGGTGCTTGCCTTGGGTCATCTAAGATCAGCCTTAGGACCCTGAAATAGCCAGCCTGCCCAGCAGCACTGGGCGTTAAGCCATGCAGTAAGGAGTAAATGGGTTCTCTCTCAGGAAGATGCTGCAGAATCAACACGTGATGTGTTGCACCACCAGTACAGCAGTTAAAATGTTGAGAGGATCCTTTAAGTCCACCTTGTTCCAATGCTCCTCCCAGGGGCAAGGATACCCCCCAATACATCAGGTTACCCAAACTTTGTTGCTTTCAGTTCAAAATGGCAAACACCAGAGAAGCGCAACAAAGGACACGGCTCAGGGGAGATCAGAGCTAAATCCATGCATCCATGTAAAACAAACACAACACCCTGATGACTCTGGAGCAGAGGTGAAAAATGGTTTCTTTCTTCCAAACTGAATGTGCTACACTGCAACAGTTTTGTCCTTTCATCAGAAAATGCAGTAGTTGTCTCAATGCCCACTGAAGCAACTTCTCCTGTCTTCCAGCAGAAGGAAGGGGCTACACACAAGCTCTGTGTGAGCTGCACAGGTACAGCAATACAGGCCCTCTTCTGACAAGCCCCTGGTTCAAACAAGATCCACTATTTATGTGTATAGAAGAAATCTGGCTGGGATTGTTTTAGCAGTCTTTTTCAAAATGTGCCAGCAAACCAGCAACTCATAAGCAAAATCACATCCCAAGAGCTAAGACAGCTGAGGACTTTGGCTTTCTCACTATTCTCAGCAGAGCAAGGCAGACAGTAACACTGTCCCACTGGTTTTTCCTCAAGCTCCCTCTTCTCCACAGGCAGCACCTCCTGCACAACTCCTCCAGCTTTCAGCAATGGCAACACAAAGTCCTGGGGAGACAGGACCTTCTATGGACTGGGGAAAACACAGCCAGGATTCAGAGGAAGCTCATGGAGGTAATCCTACCTGGGTGATAATTAGATGAACCTAAGCTTATTAGATGCGACCAAATCTATTTAGAGAAAACCATCTCAAAGCTGAAGAAGTTGCACCAAAGGGATGGAATGCAACAGCACAAGTTAGGAAACAGCTTCCGGTTAAAAACTTCTAAGCTTCCCATTCTGTTCAGGCTGTTTTCTTGGAACGTTTCTAGAACTCTCAAAACTTTTTTTTTTACAACCTTGGTAAGGACAACTTCCTCTCGAACCTCAGCTGAGATCCACCAGCTCTAAGTGGCAAGGCTCCAGAGAGTTCTGTAGTAACTGCTACTGTGACTGCTCCGGGTATCAAAACTTTCCCATTTCTTAATGCAATCAGAAAGCATTTGGGCAAGCAGAGGAACATTTCAGCCATCCTACTGACTAACAATCTCTGACCTGGGAGGAAGATTCATTCATCCTGAACTTCTCCTTGTCTCGTGTTGATTTACATGAAAATGAATAAAAATAAAGCACAATATAATACAAAATATACTACAAAAATAGGTCAGTGTTATGTTTGGCAGAAATAGTAATTGTGCATTATGTGGAATGGAGTGGAAAAGAGTCAGAGCATTAGAAAGAAGACTGCGGTGCTGGCATCATCTTGGACAAATTCCCCTTTGTGTAGGCACTTAGAGTTTATGCTACGGTACTCTTATAACACATACAGAATGTAAAATGTCTGGGGAATCTCTGTCGACAACTGAAAAGGATCTAAGTAAACTTTTGGCTTGAAGTTACCTGACCTTCATTGACTGGTTCTAATCAAATCAGATGAAGAACATCTCATTCTCCAAAAGTTATTTATAAACCTACTTCTTGGAGCTGCATGAGAAAGATGCACAGGGGTGCTAAACTGGTTGCGTGACTGAGGTGTGAAGCCACCACAAAGCACCACTCTGCTATTCTTGGCCTTCACGCACTGTATTTATCTCCTGTAACTGGAACCACATCAAAGAAGGAAGATTCCGTGAAGATGGGGAGCAAACAGCATTCTTAATTATTTTTACAATTTGCCTTCATCTTAACCAAAAAATACATCGAATATTCAAAATATCTTACTGATTATAGACAGAAAAACTAAGGTCAGAACAACTAGAAACTTCAAGCTACAGACAAAATGCCTTTCAGTAACATACAAAACAACACAAGACTCTGGAATTTGTCTTTGTTTTGATAGTCACCAAGGATGGACAAATCCACCAAATAAATGCACAAAATATGTAGTAAATAAACTAGAGATCTGCCTATGTTTGTGCATCAGCAGGCATATAGATATGGCCCAACTGATTCAGTCCTTCAGCTGCCTAAGAATGATATGGAATAAGGACCTCTGGGAATGGAAAAGTCTGTTCCTAGCAGACTTCTTGCATGAGTAAACAAGCTATACAACAACTGGGTTTTAATTCACCTTTTAAAATTGTATTTCACATCTAGTTCCATTGTGACAGTAAACAAACACTAACATTTTTCACGGCACAAAAAAACCAACAAAGAATAGTTTAACACAGAATGCAGATAAGAAATTCATTTGTGACACAGACAGAAATACAAATTAACCATATTTGTGCTTCAACTGGAGAACCTGATTTCAGCTTGAGTCTCCAGAATCACTCAATACTGCTTAAAGATTCCTGACCTTGATGGAATTGGCATTTCTATCTGGGTATCTGCAATTGCTGATCTGGCAGATCAGAAATGTTACTGAATGTTCATCTGAAGTCATCAAAATGAATTACCATGGGAAACTCCAGATAATTTGTTTTTGGGGTTTTTTTTCCCCTGGATTTTTTTTCTTTCTTTTTTTTTTTTTTTTAAAGAAGAAAAGATTTAGTTGGACCAAATTTAACATAACACAGCAGAACACCATAGTAAGTAACAATTAGCAGTTACAATTCTTGAACGCTGAAAAACATCATTCAAATTTCCTATTGCTAAAATGAAAGTAGAATTACAGTTATTTCTGTCCTTGAGTTCCAATAAAGATGAGTTGAAGGCTGGGGCATTGCCGCAAGCATTCTAAAATACTACTATTTTAGAGATCATGGACTGATCTCAAAATTCCCTATTTTGTGCATTTCCATGTAACTATATTCTAAGTAAAAAAGGTAATGCAACCTGCATCTACTGGCAGACTGGTTCTAAGACTTGTCGTATTTCAAAAGAACAAACATCTATTATTTAACAACCAGACTAAGAATAGCAGATTAGTCAAGCAATCATCTCCCCACTGTGCAAAGAGAGAAACAAGAAGCAAAGGTTAAATAATTTGCTCAAGGTCAAAGGCTTTGCTGAAAATACGATCAAGACAAAATAGCAAATAGTTGAAACGGAACCTATTTTTCTAAAGAGCTGCTAATAAACACATTTGGTATGCTTTCTCTGAACAGAAGCCCAAACATATTTCAGGTGCTAAATATTCCAAACAAGCCCTAAAAATACATGGCAGCCTCGTACTGACAGCCGCCAAGTACATCTGCCAAAGCTGCATACAGCTTCTGCCCAATTCCTGAAGGGCCAAAAAGTGACAAGCTGCCACCTTCTCTGCAGTGGGACTGAAGCAGGCTGCTCGAGCAGCAGTCGCACACATTGCTGCCTCCTGCACTGGAACTGTTCAGGCCATCAGCAGCTTTGGCTTTCACAGCCACTGATCCAGCAAACTCTCATCACCAGTGCCGATCTCTTTTCAGAGGACTAAGGAAAGAAACCTTAGCCTAATTGCTAAGGAATTACGTGGGGCATACCATTCATTTAATCAGGTTCAAGAGTTCACTTCGTATGTGGCAACAAATGCAACAAGTCAAGTCATAAGAGACTTCCAGACATGTTTACTACAGTTAAAAGGATGTTACAATAAATTTTTAATGGCTGTTTACACCATAATTCTTGCTAATTACCTCTTTTTTGGGGATTGCACAGCATACGATGTTCTTATGATCTTCCAGAAGCTGACAGCATGTCACAGAATGTAAAGGGTGCAGTACAACAAGAAAAGGCAGATAACTTTGGTCTCCTGTATGAATAAAATTGGCAGTTCTGGTGCGAAAAGTTACACTTTTTTCTGTACTGCTCTGATGCTAGCTATCTCCACAACAGAGACCATTACCCTCACCTTTCCTTCTTCCTTTTTCCTCTCTTTCTTCCCATCTTCTTCTGTGTTAGGCAGCCAATGTCCTAAGGAAGATTTGTGTGCTGCTTTGGCACACTGTGGCTGTGTAGCTGCTACCAAACAACAAACACAATCTGAGTTTTTGTTTCTACTGATGTTTGTTAAGGTTGCTAGCAAACTGAACAAGCTTAAAGGCTTTACGCCATCATCAGTAGCTTTCCAATAACGTTGAAAGCTGGTCCCAAATTTCCTTTTTACAGTAATAAGCAAATAAATACGAGTCAAGGGATGGGCATTGTTGGTTTATATTATGTGAGAATGATTCAGAGGCCCTGAAAGGATTCCGATCTGAACCAAACCTAAGGAAGTGCATTTAGAGGAGGTGTTCTGAGCCAACAGCCTGGGGCCCAGACCCTGTAAGCAGCCTGGTACTGGCCAGCTCTGAACACCCTGCTCCTCTGAACACTTCTGCACTTTGACAAACCCATACATGCTTCACCAGAGAGGCAACCTGCCCACCTGCCTCACGCAGACAACAGGCCTGCAGGAAGCCCCAAATAATTTACAGCCATATAGTCACAGCCTTTTAGATTAACACACTTCCACGTTCTGTCTTGCAGCTCACAGCTTTCCAAATCATGCTAAATGCAACAACCATATTGGAAGGATTCAACTTCATTTTTAGTTCTTCAAACTATTCTGATCTTAGATTTTGCTTTCCCCAGTGACCTGACCAGCATCAGACCTACCTCTCCTACCTTAGAGCGGCCTTCCCACGTTGATAGGACTCCTTGAAACTCATCAGCAAGAATAGTCCTCAAATAATTTCATTCTCTTAAAACAGATCTCGAAGAAGCAGCTGACAGATACTGCTACTGTCTTATTCCTTCTCTGATGCTACTTAAGAACTTATCCACACTTATTTTTTACAGCAGAAAAAGCCAGTGTTAAAGAGTTTTACAAGTGCAATTTGCCCTTTTGCAACTGAAGACTCATGTACAAAAGATTTTATATTCACCTGTCCACAGATGCCACTGAGGAATAAATAGGACAAAAATGACATTTTAGATCACACATTCAGATGGATGCATCCAAGAATTCTTTTAAGAATACGTAAAACTGGGTCCAAAGCTGCAATATAACAACGAAGCTTACTTTAAGCTTCTCATCATGACACTTAAGACGAAATTTTAAGGTTACAGAATTCAGTGCTATCTGAATTAGCCTGTGACAACATGACTTTAAGGAATGTTCTTATTTAGCTCAGCCACACAGCAGAACAGATTCTACATGATAGTATCCAGATGGCTGTCTATGTCATCTTTTTATCTCACCCGCTGGTACTTATGGATGAAATGCCAAAGGTAGACAGTCAGAATAAGCAGTCCTATCCAGTCTTGAGATTTATGAACTCAGACTCTGATTTAAGGTAAGTTGCAACCTGCTCCCTATTAAATACAAGCAAATCCCTTGAGTTTGTCCTAGATATTTGCTTCCCAGAAATAATCTCTCAAAACCATCTAGATCTTGTTATTTAAATGCACAAAGGACAGCCACATTTATGTATTTCAAGGTCTTCCCTTTTTAAAAAACAAAAAAACAGCCCAAACTGTACATGTAAATATACACCTGTACACCTGTAGCATGACTCTTTTCTGGGCAAGTGTCAAAGATGGTGGTTAGAGGTTAAGATTTAAACAGATGAACCAACCAATCTGCCAATTATTATACCAGCAAGGTTTTCACAGCCTAGGACATTAGTCTGCCACATTGTGAGTAAACGTGCAGCTCAAAACAGTTAATTCCTTAAAACATAGTACTGGCCATGAATTGACTATTGCACGGAACCCACAAGAGCAACAATCATTAACAGCCCAAAGAGGAGCAATGGAACATGATGGCACAGTTAACTTCTTGCAGACACTGATCCATGAAACGCAATCTTGCATTTAACAAAATCCCATTTTGCAAAAGCAGTAAGGCACCCTTCTAAGTCACATCTGTACTGACAGCCCCTACAAAGGGAAATCACAGCCATTGGTGCCAGTACTAGGAGGTCAATACTTCCCCAGGAAAGGAACACCAAAAATACATGATGCATTATTTTGAACACGTTTAGTGGTAGTACCCTAAAGGTACTGTCAAGAAACAGCTTGATAATAGCTGTCAGTCTCTGGAGTTATCTATTTTGGTCTTACAGTTTTATTAAATATTAAAAAGTATTCAGGAGTTGTACTTACCAAAATGCAGTCCACTTTAGATTGTACAGTTTTGCTAGATGTAAGGAAAGAAAGAGAGAACAAATCTTGAATTAATCTAAACAGTTATTATGAAAATATTACATGTTCTAATAGCTACTACTATACTACAGACTTAATATCCTGCTACAAAATCTCACATTAGCCTGCAGAAGAATACTTAACGTGCAATCCTGTAGGCAGAAATCATGGTGAATCCAACAGTTTGTTACAGTTCGTGCTGTTTTGTTCTCTTGCATAAGGCCCATTTTTAAAATGAAATACTTTTGCAACTAGGAGATATTATCTCAAGTTACAAAGCAGCAAAGATGGATGTCACTATCCCTATTGGAAACTCTTCCACTCTTCAGATGTATTTGTTTATCTGTAAACATAATTAACACCTCCTTCTCACCACGCTTCATTAAACCCACCACTTCAGTGCATTTATTTCTAGCTTCCCAAAGAGCTGCCAAAAAGCAGATACAACTGATATCCCACCATCAACCTACAGAGGAGTTTTCTACTTCCATCTCACTAGCTTTTAATAGTTGGTTTATTAAAAAGACATTGGGCAGGGGCCGAATTCAAGTTTGTCATAAATGACCTCAATAAACGTGCCAAGGAGCGGAATGAAACTTGCTACACTTAAACATAAACACACCCGTTAGCAACTTTTGTACTTAGAGTAACTCCATGTCACATGCTTTGACTGACTCTGTATTAGTTGAAGGCATTTAATCATTGCTCTGAGCTGGAGAATGAGTTTTAACATGCAAAGATCTGTGATTTTCACTGCTGGACACCGAATGATTGATCTCTAAACAATTCCCAGGTTTAGGAAACATTTCACTGCCAGTAGAATAGAAGATAAATTAGCCTTCTGTTAGCAGAACAAAATATACTTCCACTTATTTTATTTTTGTATACATGCTACCCACATACAACGAAAGACCAAGTAAGATACCTGATAGATATGCTAAAATGAGAAGAAAGCAGAACAAATGGCTCCAGTGTCTGGTTGTAATAGGAGCCAGAACTACTCAGTCTACATCTACTGTTACATCAAAATGTTCAAAGAAGCAGCAGCTCAGCTGTCCTCCTTAATACAGCATCACATTTTGAAACCACAAAGTCTAAAATGTGACGTCCAGAAACTGCTATTACTTTCATGCAAGAACTGCATATGACTAGAATGACAATACAATAAAAAACATAAGGAGGTAAAAGCCTATGACAAGCCCGCTAAGCTCACTTGTGTAAAGATGATCAGACGGGTGCACATTTGGGAGGGAAGCTGAGCTACTCGGGATTTGTGCACACAGAGGATGCTATGAAGACAGTAAAATAGAAGCTTTTCCTCATCTATGGGAAGTGGCTCCCATCTACTGCAGCAACTGAAGGACATTCAAATGTCACCTCACTTTTCATAAACAATCATCAAACTACAAAGTCAGAGGACACCAAGCATGGATACTTTCTGCTGCTATTAAGAGGTATAACTGCCTCTGACTTAAAGCTGACCAAGGCCACCCAGCTGCTCGTACAGCACTGCTCTCACCCTAGCCTCCACCCTGCCCCAGTGCCTCCAGCAGGATTTCACAGTGCCAGCACTGCTGCAGATCCACAGCCTCTCACAAAGCAGCAGTTATAGCAGCAGGCGACAGGGCTCAGGCACGCGTCCACTTTTGTGGCTAAACTTTTCTACAGCTTCATACACCACCTTAACACAGAAAAGCAGCACAGAGGATAAAGGGATGCAGGGTATAGGTGCACCCAACTCAGTTGAAATGCAGCCACTACTCCACAGATTTGCACATAACATTTTGTGCTAGGCTTTTTGGGAAGGCGTGCTTCAACCAGCACAGTTGACAGTCGTGGCAGATCCTGACAAACTGTACATAAGCATGCCCATTTGCATTAATATGCTCTTCCTGTAAAAAGAGTCAGGTTGCCAGGAGGCAGCTGGGCAGGAGATCCGTAGAGTTGTCCTTTTACCTCCAAACATCATTCTAAGCCAGCTAAATGTAAATTCTCCAATCCAGTTGCGACCTCCCTTTGCACAGCACCATAACAGCACCTAGAAGTAACTGCTAAAGAGCAGTATTTGGACCAGTGGATATAATTTCCTCTGTTTCTTTCTCTTTTTTTAATTAGCTGGTTGCAACATCTTAAAAGGCAAAGGTCTTATGGCTCAAGCAGGAATAAAGGTGGTATTTATTTCAAGGACAACTTTTCCACCTCCAGCTCCCTACTCCTTGGTACACTGGAAGGACACTGTTACCAGTAAGCAGATACTTTTTTTCATCCTAATCAGAACTCAGGCTAACATAGCCTGACTTCCTACCGCCTGTGTCTAATGACATCACACTTCTCATTTATCTTCCAGTGGATTGATCAGGCCACAGCAACCCTGAGGAACCAGTTGTTTAACTGGGAACATTGCGTGGATAGCGACCTTTGCAATGCACAGAAAAGCTCTGCATGGTGCAATTTTAAGATGTTGCACCTCCATCTCATCAGGAGATAAAAGGCAAAACAACAAATGCGGTGAACTAACAGCCATCCCAGATATAACATATTCGCCAGTTTCATTTATTTCTCCCCACTACTTCCTTTGCTTATTTACAGGACAGATGTGTTATTGAAAGCTGACAGTTTTCAACTTTAAAATAAATAAGCCTGCTTCTGTCCCTGCCAAATGCATCAATTACCTAATAACTTCTTTAATTACAGAAACCACAACCATTGTATTCAGTTTTATAGGCAACGAGATTTAATTTGGTCAGCAACTTTGAGAGACTTCTGGCAACAATTTGTTCAGTTAGCCCCTACCATCAGCAACCACAACGGCATGGCTGAATCAGACCCTATATGTGGAGCTATTTCTAATGTTTGGAGGCTACCACTCACACACTTTGCTCCATGTGTAGTAACAGCAGCAGGAGAGAACCAAAAGCAATAGATGTTCTCACTAATGAAAAATAACCATTTCAAACTATTAGTGACTCAAGCTCATCAGAAAACTAAGATTAGGAGTTGTACTGCAAGTTGTACTGCTCCTTCTGGACCACTGCTCCATGCAGCACCTGGGTACTTGCTGCAAATTTCGCATTAGTGACTGCCTCGAGCAAGCAGCACAGCTCTGACATCCACTATTCTGTAGTTCTTTATGTTGAAAGTCTCTCCAACATCAAACTATTTTTCTTATTTGACCTAACACTTAAAGAGGGCTACTTCAAGCAGTTTCATCCAGGGTACACAGCATCTTTGTTGATTCGGGGGGGACCTGTCCTTTATGAGGGATACCAAAGTATCCATTTTTGACAGATTCTACAAGTACTGATCTGCCACAAGAACCAGGTGGGGAAAACCTTTGAGACTTTGCAAAAAAGATCCAGTGATCCTGTCACAAGCAATGACGACGTGAACAGTGGTGATACACCGGAACAGGCTGCCCAAGAAGGTTGTGGATGCCCCCATCCCTGGAGGCATTCAAGGCCAGGCTGGATGTGGCTCTGGGCGGCCTGGTCTGGTGGCTGGTGACCCTGCACATAGCAGGCGGTTGAAACCAGATGAGCATTGTGGTCCTTTTCAACCCAGGCCACTCTCTGATTTTATGATGAGTGGTTTACTCAGTGGATACTACCAGGAGTGCAGTCTAAGTTCGGCTCCACTGCTCACAGAAACGCGTCTTGAAAACTTAAACTCCGACCCGAACAACCACTCTGAACTAAGAGCTCCCCTCTGAAGAATTACCATTAGCCATCACGTAGAATGCTCAAAAACAAGAGTCCAGCATTAGTTTAAGCAGCACCAAAAAGGGGGGTTATTTAGCCTGTGCTTTACAGAAGCACGACGGCAGTCCCCTGTAAAGCCTCTGTACTTCACAGGAGACCCGCAGCTCCATATCCTCCCATTAAATGCAAGGGCAGTGACAGCCATCCTGGAAAGCTCCTCATCAGTACTTACAGACTCAGTCTTTAGGCCCAAGACCTTGGACATATTCTTGCACATTTACTTTTGGATGCTGCAGTAATTTGAGCTCCTGAATGCTGCAGCCATTCTGAAACTCCTGAAGTTATCTTTGGAAGTGGGGGGGGAGAAGAGTGAAATCAGACTAAAGCATTTCCTCCAACTGCTCTTCCATCTTGTGCCAAAGTATGCACGTCTGCTCTTCCTGACCTATTTGTGAATTTCTACTCAGAACAGCCCCATTTTAACAACCCTGACTTGGCAAGAGCAGAAAGAAGCATGTGTTCTCTGCTCAGGTGCTCAGTCAGGTTACTTTGCACTGAGGGGGACATGGAGAGGAGAGAGAAGGTAAGGAGATGGAATTTTTTTTTTCAAAGTGGTATAAAACTAGATGTTGCCAAACTTACTTTAAGGAATATGCAGCTGAACTTTGTTAGCAATATGGGAATATCTTATTACAAGAGATGGCAGAATTCAGTTGCTCCAGGCACATTTAGTATTTCCTTAATGCTGCAAATGGTAGAGGCCATATAATCACAAGGGATACAAAAACTCTTGCGCTTGTGAGACTAGAATGAGTTGGGGGAGGTAAGAAAAGCCCTAGAGCTGAACTTAACCCCCAAGTGGAGGAAGGTGTGAACACCACCACAAAAAGTCCAGTTTGACAAGATTCGGGAGAGAAGTGGAGCTACAGCTTACAGCAGAAAAATACTGTAGCAGTTCAACTAAAGTGCCTTAGAAGCCCACCGACACTTTATCACTATGGCTTTAATACCTTCAGTGGATTGGATACAAACACTGTGTATTCTCTGCAGCTCTGTATCACAAATGTTTGCATAAACTGGAATACCCTCCTCTATAGCCTCAAGTATGAAGCTATAAGAGAATACTCTATAGCCTCAAGTATGGTATACTGCAGACATTCCAGGAAAAACATTCCCATTAACTCTAATGCAATTTATGAACAGGAATGGCCTTTTGTAACTGCTCATGGCTTTATGATACATTGCGAAACCAGGATACAATTCCTGACCAGACAGGAAGGGTTTCCCGCTGCAGAGCTTCCAGTACACATGCATGAAGCTGCATTATTACCTGTACACTATGCAGTAAGAAAACTTGCTACTAGAAATAAATACCCAGTGTATAGTTACTGTCACCATTGTTAATAAGCTGACGTCTCACATAACGCAATTACCATCTCAGACAATTAATAAAAAGAGAGAACAAGTTAATAAAGCACTAAAATAAGCTTCCTTTGGAGAAGCAAGTGGGAGAAAAGCCACAAGTTTTTTCTCTTAAGAGTTTAGCACAAAACCAGCAAATACTCCGTGCAGCTCCAGCAAGGGCCAGAGATAGAGACTGCTCAGCAGCCACAACGGAATTTCCCAGGAGCTCATTTGTAGCCCATCTGTATGGTAACGTGCTGTAAAATAAGCCTTCCTTATGAGAATGGAAGGCATGGGAGATAGCAGAGCGCATGCCCTGAAAGACTTGCTTTGGCCACATGAACCTTCACAAGTCAGTTACTCAGCTATGAAAAGTCTCCATTTCCACTACATCAATCATTCCCCAACACAATTTTCAAGGGCTGTCTGTCAAACCACTTAACAAGGGCTAAATGAAGGTTTGAAAGGCCACTTCTGTGGTGGAATAATACCAATTGAGCAGCACTTCCAGCCCCCCAGCATAGTGAGCCTACTTTCTCCCAGCCACATGAGGTATTCTGGTGCTGACAGCCACCAGGAACTCAGTGACTTATTCAGCTTTCTGCTGCCTCTTTGCCTCTTACAAAAATCCAGTGATTTCCTAAGGACTCCAGTGCTAAACATCACCAGTGCAATTCAGTGAAAGTTATCTTCCAGAAAAGAGATGTTAAAATAGAAGGGGTAATTATTAACCTGACCACACCCCCTTTTCAAAAGATTTGGATATCTCCCCCAGAACGCTGACAACATCATAGAACACTTAAAAAGAAATCCATGTATTTCTGAATGCTGGGAGAAACTGCTCAGAAGCAGGATTGCCAGCCACACTGCAGTAAGAGGTACTACCAAACACTCCCAGCACTTCCTTCTCAGAGTAACAGCCCTGAATTTATATAACCTTCAATTCAGAATCATAAAGAAATGTTAAACTGGAGCTAAGGATCTTCTAAGGAGAACGTTATGAAAACAGCCGCCTATGTCTTTTACCCAATTAACATCCCAACATATGCCACGTTACATTGTCTGGCTTGGATCACAGCGATAAAGAAGTAAAATGGCTGTGAAAGCATTTTGATTAAATATTTAGAAAGCAGAGCTGTGACAACGTTGCAATGTGTTTGGATTAGTGAAGAGACGAGTGCATTGCTCTGCTAACAAAGCAACAGCTACAGCCAAAGGGAAGCACGTCCAGGCAGAGCATTTCCACAGGTCAACCTCAGCATCGTAACTACGGAGTGTCCTCCATCCTCACCTCCCCCCATGGGACACGGAGAAGTCAGAACCCAGGGCTGCTGATGCCACCTAGGGGCTCACTCCCTGCCTGCACTTCTCTATACCCCGTGGATAATTGAACTGCACGCCCTAAGGGCAAGTTAAGCAATGTTACAGGCCACACTAGGAGCGTTGTGGGGTGGTTGAACCTACTCTAAAAAACAGGCTTTGCAGAGGTGTCTACTCAAAAAACAGAAATAATTGAGGACTTGACCGCATTTTGACTTCAAATGTATTTGTAAGTTTAGTACTATCTACTCTGAAAATAATTAATCTAATCTCTGTATCTCTACACAGCAAAATTACATTAACAAAGTTCTGAGTCCTCCAAACATGAATTTACCCAGCCGCCTTGTACTACTTATCCCAGTCCCAGCTAAATACCTGAAGTGAACAAAGGACCAAGGCCATGGAAAACCAGACTGTGGCAGTGTAACAGTGAAACCACAGCCCATGCAGGCATCTTTAGATGCCACTCTGAGTGCAGCACAATCCATGGAAAGCAACGGGCTTTTACTCAGCTCACTTCATTTTGCCTTTCTGCAGAGTGCCTTTCCATCAGATTGTGCAAACTGCCCAGCCAGAGGTGAGCTGGGTTTCCTTGAGCTGGATCTGTTTGCTGATCCAACAGAAAATCTATCATTTCATTAATGCAGACCAGCTGCCCCCTGAATCAATGAACCAATTGGTAACAGCTCATCCCACAAGCCCATGATCCAATGGAAGGCAGAAACGCAAAGCTGCAGGATCAGTCATTTCAACAGGACAGCACCAGTAGTGACAAACTCACCCAAACCACTCATTTAAACTACCTGAACTAGCTCCAGCACAAGCAAAACATTTAACACAAGACAAACCTGTATTCAAATGCAAATTGCTCTTACTCCAGATACCAAGTACAGGGACTGTAATCGTGTCACAAAAATAGCCAGTGTTCTGTCCACTGAAGATGAAAGGAAATATCCAGCTCATGCCCCCAGAAAGTAAATGCAAAAAGCACCCAGCAATTTGTGAATAGCAGCTCTGCAGCCCGATCCAAGGCAAACCACTCTTCTTCGCAAAATAAGGAAGCAAGAGAAACGGCAAACTGATAAAACAGGGGAACAAGGCTGCGCTGCAACCAACTGATCTTCCCTGTGACCTAATCTACACCCTTCCACTTGCTGAAGTGAGTAAGCATGGCTGGTTTTAAATTAGACACAAAAAGCAGCAACACTGACTACAGAGCTGAAAAAAGTACGCTTCAGCATTTTCAGTTACCGCAGTTCAGTTAAAATTGGACAGAACTCATGTCCTCAACACTTGTTACTAAAATAAAGCAAGAAAAATGTTTCATATAGAATTACTGGTTATTTAATCCCTTCACCATTCTACAACTACGACGACTTTATGAGTAGTAAATAACACCAAGCACACAAACAGCTGAACAAAGAAGGAAGATAGAACTGCTAACAAAATGCCCAAATCTCAAACACAGCCCAATGTAACGAGCTGCAAATTAAGAACTGCTAAGAAATACTGAGCTGGGAGACATCATACCTGGGTCTGAAATGTAAGCCCATCAATATCTCTTTTTGCTTTCTGCAGAAATCTAACTGTATGCAAATGCCAAAACTATATATAAACTGGGAAATTCTATAATTAACTGGGAAAATCTTGCAACAACACTGGGTGCCCTATTCCAGTACAGAACAGTCACCTGCAGTTCCTGTTGTTTCGGTTTCTATCTGTGAGCGCGTGTGTTATTTGTAATTATTTAAAGACAAACTTCTGCTACAAGTTACTCGAATGAACTCTTAGAGAAGACAAAGAAAATTGTTTTTCACATCTCTCACCCCTGTTTTCTTTAGTGCTGGACTGAATTAAAATCAGTGTCTGCTCCTACATTGAGGCAGGACACTACTCCAAGGATTCAATGTCCTCTGTACATAATATGGGACAATAACGTGACTTTAGAGGAGCTGTGCCTTGTGTTTATTACTTGCAATCTGTATGAGGCACTGCACGGTATTCCAAGATCAGCCTGCAAGGACTGACTGCCTAGAAAGGCAAAACACAGAAAGCACACCGTGATCTCAATCAAACTACACAAGAAAAGACTGCTCAAATAGGCATTCAGTGCAACATGTGTTCTGCTAAAAGCAAGATGGTTCGTGGCTAAGTGGCAAATTGGCTATCACGATGGTTTGCATAGTTCACAAGGAAACTGCTTTTAAAACTACAAAACAGACAAGCTGTTGCTGCTTCCGGATTCAGTCTATAGATAGCAGTAAGATCTGCTACAGCATTTTCACATAACGTCAGCAGAAGCCTAATCCAGTTATGACATTATTACTCAAGATCAGTATTTCTAAGGGGTCTCATCTGGAGATGCTAGAACACATGAGATGTTTCTCAAGCCTTTCTCCCACATGGTTCTATGAGAAGACACCTAGTGAAACTAAAGGGTGACATTCCTCAGCAATGCTTAAAAACAACAGAAAATAGGAAATGCCCACAGCACACAGGTACACAAATGTTCACTGTATTGTTAACTTTATAAAGCTCCCATGCCTGCAGAGGCACCAGGACATGGGAGCAGAGTGGAGCACCACGCTGTGCAGCACAGGACATGCAGGACGTACACCTGTCTCTGGGCATTCTTCTCCACAAACTATGGCTACCAACGCCTGATAGCAGAGTGCCATGCTATACACACTCACAAGAAAAAGGCTTACATTTAATACACCGAAACATACAGATGCATATAGGCTAGGATTAGTGAACACAGTTACACAAAGCTCAGACAACTCAATATAAAAGCCTCCAGTGTTAGCAGAACTCTCAGAACAGCTTCCTATACTTCCAGACTGCAAACACACATTTTTCTGTGCTGGCACAGGTGCCAGGACAAGTGTTTTTCTTGTTTATTTCTCATGGTTACTTCAAACATTTCCACAACCCGTAGCTACTCTAGTCACTTTTTGTTAATAAGCAGGTATGCTGCTGGCTGCACCTCCTCATTAATTTGGTACCTGGGAAGGTACCCGTTCAGCAGTGCCATACTCAAGCTGTCCTATGATACTACCCTGAGAAAGCCCACAGACAACCCAATGCTCTGGTGCCCCCACTCCAAAACCAGTAAGGTCAACAACTGCAGGGCTCCCATGCCTGTTTCGAAGGAAGCCTGCCCCAGTGCCTCAGGACACAGCCAGCCTTCACACCACCACTGCTGTTGCTGCCTGGGGCCTGGAACATGCCCAAATGCAGAGCAGCAGGGTTGGCCAGCCCACCACAGACACACACCAGGAGAAAGTATTGCTCACTCACCTCTGCTTACCAGCTTCCAAACAGTGCAGGCACAGAAACTGCCCAGTAGCCACAAAGGAAGTCTCAAGTAGTCAGAAGTCTCCTGCCTACCTCTGATGCAAGTTCACAGAACACCAAAGGGTTACATCCCATATGTTTCCCATCCTCTGTTTCTTGGGGGAAAAAAAATCCTATTATTTAACTCCAAAACTAAGACCTTCAGAAGAGTTACAAATACATGCTGCTCTGCATCTCAAGGGTTTGGTTCACAAAGTTCGAGTTCTTTTAGCCTGCAGCCCAAGTGAACTTTAGTTTACTTGCAGACTCAAGAGCTTGTCTAAACCTGTAAGGTGTGTTTGATTAAAATTAAAGTTGCACAAAATTTAATTAAGCCATGTAAGTTCATACCTGCATGCATCTATTTCAGTTTGTACCTACAAAACTCAGTTTGAGCAGCTGCACTTGCTCATAGTTGGTAGCTAAACTGTGTCAAATGAGCACACTAGACGAGCCTGCAGTGCACAAGCAGCTGTTCCAAGGCAGGCACACATCCACCAGGTCTGAGCAGCTCCATAGCAAACACAGCAGCCAGCTCCAGTGGCACTGCCACAGAATCCCTCACTCGACTCACCTGCAGTCCATGCACTGCCTTCACTGCCGGCCTTCTCCTGCAACTGTCATCAATGAACAAGCAAGTCTTTCAGATTCTCTCCTCCACTAACACCTCTAACTTCTGAATGAGTATTATTAACAGTAGGTGTCTCATCAGAACTTAACATCCCATGCTGAGGCTCTACGCTGCTCCCCAGAAGAGATGACACACAGTTGGAGCTCTGCAGGCAGACTGCACAGCACTTGGCTCTGCCACACCATCCTGCTCCTGTGAGTGAGCTCAGATGGATACAACAGCATAAAACTCTGCTGCTTACTTCTCCAGTAACTTCCCTGCTTTGCCAGCACAGAGTTTCCCATAACCACTTTGGTATCTATTTTCCAAGTTCTCATTCTGTTAGTTTTCTTCTAAAAACAAAGCAGAAGGCACACGACCTGCACTTGTATGAAGTACTTACTGAAACCACAGCCTGCAGGTCACAGGTAGAACATTTGCATGGATTCACTGTTCACAAAGTGCCCATTCTAAATATCCCACAGATACACAAAGTTATACCACGACTTACCTAAAAAAAAATTCAGAAAAACAGCATTGATTTTCCGAATTTCTCAAAAAAAATCAAACCACCAGAAAATTAAGAGCATGCAGACAGAAAGCAAATTACTAAAGCAGTACTACCTGAGATAATGGCACTGTAAAAATTCACCTGCAGGCTGCAGCATGCAACTGGCTAACACCTGTCAGCATCTGATCACCTGCTGAACTGCACTTGTCACACAGGTGTTCCCATGAGCTCCTGTCTGATGGATCTCTCCAGAGAGACGCTGCCATCAGTACTGCAGAATTGGCTGCTCTGGATTATTATTGCTGTGAACCACAAGTAAACACGTGTAAACATGTTTAAACATGCATAAACATGCCAGCAGGAGAGCAGATGTCTGCATTAAAGGAATGAAAATGTATTTTCCTAATTATTAGCACAATTTGCAAGGTGAAATATGCTCCAAAAGTAATGCCTTCTGTTTATTTCCCTGAAAATTACAAAGATACAAAGAGCACAATACCCGTTTGTTAGAGCAAATTCCTAGCAACAAAACACTCTTTTTCAACATAGTCACCACCATTAGCTATGCATTTTCACCAGCAATGACCAGCCTGCATGCCACACTTATAAAAGTCTGCCCCAGCAGAGGTGACCCACTGTCACTGTCATCACTGGTGAAATGCATCACCCGCTGCTCACATTCACTGGTTGGTCTCCACCAACACTCAGCAAACATCAATAAATGTCCATGGGTGCCATTTTTTTCTGCCAGGAAGAATTTCAATTCCACCCCTTTGCCTCCTCCATGCTTCCATACCAGACACCATTCTGTTAGACTGCCCCTCTGCTGCCATCTGTTGCACAACAACAGCATGTATTGGAATGTCGGTGGGAGGGTTCCACCTTTACTGCCACACATGATCCACTTCTTGACTTTGTGGGTCAACATAATAAAATACGAAGCATTATCTTCTGTGCTGCCCTTGTATATGCTGCTTTTCTACTCCTTTACTGAGTAGCTGAACTAATCAAGCCAAACTCTTCTGAGATTGATGAATTTAGGAAGGAGTGTGTCTTCCAGAAGAACACAGTGTACTTGAGCTATGTCCTGCTCCTATGTTGAGCCAAATTTGACACAAAACTATTGGTATTTGAAGTACTCGCTAACTAAGAACTCTGAAGAAAAATCAGTGTAAAGTGGCAAAAAACACACAGTAAATACAAACTTCTGGAGCTACTGGTAGGTAACACCCAAGCAAGCATGGATGTCTTTAGGCACTGTCAGAAACAGGGCTTCCACACACTCAAGCAGTTGAGTCTTTATGTTTACTTTCACTACATGTTTCACCAACTTCAACAAGGAGCAGAACCACAGTGGCACAGGAACCTCGTGTTCCCAACCCCTCCAACAGAAGCAAGCTTCTAGCATGAAAAAGATGCAGCCATGGGGACACGTGCAAGGAAAGCTAAGTAAGGACAGCTTAACCTCCTTGGAGCTAAACAGACAAACAAAAATGTTTTTTCATTTTTATTCTCAATGGTGTTGACAATTTTTTTGGCCTTTATTAACCAGGAAAAAATGGCTAAAATATAGGTTATCATATCTTCAGGGTCAAAATTTAGTATTTTTTGCATAAGAAAACAACAATTTACAATATTTTTACCTGAAATTTCACAGACTTTTTGCCTAATGTAACATAAAAATCAACATTTCCAAATTATTGTAATTTTTTTTTCTTATGTCTTCAGTACATTTATTAATTTGTTTTTTTTTTTTTTCATTTGACCTAGTAAGTTAACTCTAGTTGCTGCATTCAATTAATGGTTTCTGTTCAAAATATCCCTTTTCACATTTTTAGAACCATACATAATAATCTCACTTCACTCATCCATTGAATGATTTCTTCTCAGATGCCAATTCATTTCTCAGCTTTTGATAAGTTAATCATTGAACTATACTGCTGGAGTCAGGCACAGTAAATGTCACTGTGCAGCATGTTCCTGGAGCCAAAAGCTGGCTCAGTTCTTCAGCATGCCGTGGTTCCAGGTGTGCAACTAGTCATCACTGTCAGCAAGCAATCTGCCTTTTAACTTATGCATATAGTTTACATGGCCACCAATAGCAACACAGCTTCTTTATTTAAAACGCACGTACAAAACCAAAGAAACCAAGCAAACTTAATGTATCCTTTAAAAAAGAAGCATCGTAACTCCTCTGAGCTTGGATAAAAAGTTCCTAAGCCACAGTCTTCGACTCTTGCAAGAGTTTCAGAAGATTGTTTGGCCTGTTTCAGACAGCCTCATCATAGTAGAAAGGGCTGCAGGTTTTATGTAAGGTAAAAGGAGTCACAGGCATCTAATCTGCAGCTACAGACAACAAGCCAGCCCCAGGATCACAGAGTGGTTGCTTATCTTTCAAAGAGAAACACTGCTGGAAGTATGAAATACCCAAACCCAAACTGCGTGGGAGACTGTAGCTGCAGTACCAACACGGGCTGCTCCAGCAAGGTACCTGACCCATAGCAGGGCTGCCGCTAACGGTACAGCACAGACAGCGAGAGGCACTGAGGCCTGCGCGCTCTGCCAGGGGAACGACGGCCTGCACGCTGCCAGGACGGATGGAGAAACAGCGCTGTGATATCCTCCATGTGGAAACCTCAAGTGCCAACTTCAGACAGGCTCCACACACCTCAATGGGCTGAGCTTGCAGCAGTCATCCCACATCACCTGTGCCCTTTTCCCAAGGCTTAAAAATCATCCAAGCCAGTTCACACACTTTTCTCCACATAATAAACAACAAAAACAACGCGTGCCTCTGGAGGAGGAGGCTGTCACTATTTTTCAGAACAGGACTTAAAATTCCACCCCTAAAAACATGAAATTAAATAAACGATACAATTTTTCAACTTCTAGATTTTCGAATAGTTACAACTTCAGGCACTGAATAGCTAGGATTTGAGTTTGTTCTTTAATGTATAAACATTTCTCTGGAGAACAGAGAAAACAAGCAGAAGTAACACAGATTATTCAAAGTATTTTCAGGTGTCTTCCAAACAGAGGCAAGAAGCAGCTGAGGAAAATACAGGAAAAGAAAGCTGCCGGTCCTACAACCTAGCACACCTCAGTCACAAGCTAATTTGTTTGTCTTCGAGATGCTCTTCCAGGCAACTTCGTATAGAGTTCCAATACTTTGCCCATATAGCTGACAGCTTGAAAAAATTCTCTTCTTCATAGGCAACCAAAATAATGATCTGTAATTCCTCCCGTCTGGTACAATCCAACTTTTCCGATGGCACGAGTCCCAACAACCTTTTAATGGCATTTAGGAATTTTTGATGAAGAAATATGGACTGCCTCCATACCTCTGAGTCTATCCATCAAAGAAAAGAGCCATAAATTACAGACTTTGACATTTAACCCAAACTTTGTCTAAGGGAACGAGGGAAGATGCTTCAATAAGTGAGTTCTCCCCAAAAACTTGATTCTCTTCCCAGACTTGAGGTACCTGGCAATCACAAAGCAACACCACCCACACTCAGCTTCAGAGAAATGCTATGCAGGAGCTGCCATTTTGAAGCAGTACAGGTATGCCTCCAGAAACATGTGTCCTCAGACACAGCTCTCATTTCCACAACAGATACACATCTTGTCATGTACTGTGTTTATAGGCTGCCAGTACAAAAAGCAACTCCTGCAGCAGCAGCAACATTCCAGGGCAAGATAAAAGCATGACGAGATGCCACCTTTTTAATCCCTTGACAGCATCCACCATGTCCATTTCCTCCTACCCAGAGGCCAAGCAGCAGGCCGTTGCTCACCATGCCAGCAAAGCCCCAAGCTCACACCACAGTGGGACTTCGTGGGCACACAGCAGCTCAGCATGGAGAAGTGAGGCAGCCCTGGGCCCAACAAGCTGGGCACTGCTCTGGACTGTAGCTCCTAGGCTGAGTTAAACTAAAACCAAAATAAAACTCTCTCTACCTTGAGCTATACAAAAATACCAATAAGCATTAAGTGATTAAACTATTTTGTTTAATGGGACGATTAAAGTGACAGACACGCTCCCCAGGAAAGCTCATGTTAACGTATCTACAGTCCATTTTAAGCACTTCTACAGCAGCCAGAAAACCCAGCAGCTGTGAACGATGCACACTCACATATTAGAAGGTAGTAGCACGAAATGCAAAAATATATACATTTATATAAAAGGAAGAACTAGCTTACATTTCATCTCTTTCTTTTCTAAGCAAGAAGTTCTTCAGGTAGATTTTTAAACATAATCTCAGCTATTAGGGATTGTTTAATTTTCTAAGTGATTTGGAAATGTATTAGTATTTAGATCAGGAAAGAGAAAAAATAAAGATTTAAAGGGGCAGGGCCAATTCCTGTCCTCACCTGTCCCGACAGCACTGAGAGCATGTTATACTCACAGTATGAACTGAAGAACAGACTTAAAACAACCGGTCTCAAAGCGACCACTTCAGGGCAGGGAGTCTCATGAGAAATGCACTCAGGGCCACATGCAGCTTCCAGTATCATTAACAAGCCTTACTGGAGAGAAAAAAGATAACAACAGCCCCCTCCACTGCTAAGTAACAAATCTCCAACTTACATCATATGTTACATAGCAAACAAGATTCTGGCATTCTGAAACTGTAAAATAACCCACACTTTTGTTTTGGTCTCTGTTCTTAAACACTGCCAGTAGTTTGCGTACCCAAAGTTTAACCGTCCTGTTGAAAAACTGGGCCGTCCAGCGGGTGTGATTCCAACTGATGACAAAAGGAGAGCTTTGCATGCCTGCAGCCACCTCTCTCAGTCCCCTCTGTCTGACTTCTCTCAGTCACTACTATGGACCATTCTCATCAACCCTGACCGCAACAAAACAGAGCCTCCCTGCCCTTGCACTGATATAATGTCACTGCATTGACCGCAAGCAATTAAAAACAAGCAACAGGAAAAACAGTCATGAAGATTTGAATGTTTTTCCACTGTCTGAATGATTAAATATGCAAAAACAGAAAACACTTGGCAGCTTACCGAAAGCCAGTTGATGGCACAGCAGCTGATAACAAGCATCCTACTTGATGACAGATAATCCTTTTTCCATTAAATCAAGAAAGCATCAGAGCTGGAATACTGGCTAACTCCACTGAAAACAAAACAAAACCTCAAAATTCCCATCAATCTGAGGGAACACAACAAAACATTCCAACAATTTTAGAATTTTTAGATGTATTGTAAAAATACATCTATTCTCACAGGCATGGAAGAACCAATTAGTGCAGGCTTTCTGCTATTTCTGGATGACAGATTGTTGTATTTTTATCTGTTTAATTTACCTTCTAAATCATCCAACAATAACTTTTTTCAAATACACAGTCCAGCACTCTATCCAGACTGCTCTAGAGGCAAGTTAGAGAGCTACAGCCATCTCCCTGACTTTGCAACTTAAAAAATAAGGGGTTTCTCATTTATATATGAAACTTTGTAATATTAGACATTAGAAAGGTTTGAACCAAAAAGCCAAATTTGGATCCTGATCTGAATTTTGCAGCCCTGGCCCTTCTCCAAATACTTCTGTCAAGTGAAGTAACAAGAGAAGGCAAATGGGAGCTGTATAAAAACATTAAGCTCAACCCCTGCTCTCAACCACACATGCACACCCCAACAAAACCATCCCAAGTCCCAGTTATTTTAAAGTTTAATTGCGCTTCACTATAAATTTGAACACCCAAACCTGACCAATACTATCATCTTAACCACTTACAGAATACTTGTATTTTGGGGATTGTTTCCCCAGCATCCAGAAAATTTTAGGAGGTGGTTTTAAGTGTTCTTCTCAGATAGAGGTGCGGATTCCTACTTGTCAGTGGTATACGCACTCGTGGAAACTAAACAGAATTGCTCCAAACCACACACAGCCCAGCTACAGGGGCCTGAGGTGACAACCCCACCACTCAGTGCTGACTAAGAGATCATCAGAGATGCCATCCTGAACCACAATGTCACACTGTCTGACTGGCTTAAATGAGGAGAACTCCAGTGGAGCAAAGTGGAATGCAGCACTTAAGAAAAAAGGAATTGCATACATACTATGCTGCGAAGCAATTTAATGCACTTCTATGCATTCTAAATGAAAAGCAGTAAAAGTCAGCTGAGTATTTTATCACTTGAATACTGTTTTTCTCCAAACATACTTCATTTGATCCTGTTGTTTCAAGAAACAAAGAAAAACAAAACCCACGAACAAGAGTGAGAAATCCACTCTTCCTAAAAGCAGATTTACACAGACCTTCTTTCTGCAAAGCTATCCACCCGACTTGGAGCCAGGATATTCAATAAAAGCTCAGCTCCATTCTCAAAGTTTATATAAAGGTCAGCATTCATTTTATTCAGGTTCATTTTCTAACCTTGTAAAAATGCCTGCAGACCAAATTGGCTCCCACACCTGCTGACCCAGACACTCCACCACCACCGTGCCCACACGGGAAAGTTGCTTCTCCTCACACACTGAGCTGGCATTGCTCCAGCAGGCCGTGCAGGAAGGCCTTCCAGATAGCAAGGGGTGCACGTGAGCACCTGCTCTTTCGAGGCTCTTCAGTGAGGAGTTCTTCCAGGGCAGCTCCCCCCAAGTAGGATGGTTTCCTCAATATGGGAATGTATGGTGAGAGATAAAAGGTGTACCTAGATCTGCTCAAGGGAACAACTCATGGACAGGATGGAGCAGCCATGCTCTAGGAAAAGAAAAAGCGGCAAACAGGGAAGGATTTATTTTGCTCAGTTCAAGAGATGCACACCACAGATGGCTATATCCTGGCACTGTTTAGAATTTGCTTACTGCCAAAGAGAAATAGGCACGTAAGACAATCAGACAAATGGTTTCATGGCAATACCTTCCCCTGGAGATGACTCTCACCTTAAAAGTGCATTTTCCCCTACAACTGCAACACACAAGCTACCCTGACCACCGCATGCAGAACAGATGGAGTCAAATGAAACCAACTCCACTTTCTGTCTCTACGTATTTGAGGAAGCAGAGTGTGGAGGAGAATGACATGCTGCTAAATGCCTTACCCACGGAAGGCCAGCCCCCCCAAAATCACTGAAATACGGTCCACACATGAACATTTTCCTATGCATTTGACTGCTTATATACTATGTTGAGAAATACACTCAGAACAGGCAAGCATTACAATCATCTGCAGACAGCAGAACCACAGAGCCAGGGAACAGTGGGTAAGCAATATTTATGGTTTTAAAGCACCTCTTAGCCGAGAAGCTCAAAGTACTTCTTCAAAGGGGGTAAATACACTTCTAACATTACTTGGGCTTATTGAATTAAATGTAGCTTGTATGTCTTGTCAACAATTTTGAGCTCTTCTTCACAATCATTAGTAATCTCCTATTAAATATTTTCTAATACAAATTACAAAAGCTTTATTTCCCACCTCCAGTGATGAAAACCACCTCCAGGAAGGAGGGGTTGGTTGTTGGTGCACTTTAGGCTGGAGGCACAGAACAACTAAAAAGAGCCTGGAATCAATTATGGCAACTGAAATTCTCCACTCAATTTCAGCAGACAGTTTAACAAAAAATAGAGGTTTTTTATTTTTAGTTTTTGCTGTTATTTCCTGCCCTCCTCTCTCAAGCTACAGAAAATCGTAAGAGTAAATGCAGCTGGATTGGTCTACTGATGAATCCAACCAGACTCAAATACACCACCTTTTTAAAAAGTACTTACAAGGTGTTACAGGAATTTCAAGCGCAGAAGAAAACTACTGAAAAGGTGTTTGCACCTGCATTTGCTAAGAGCCTGGAACACAAACCCCTCAGCCTCTCTCCTTATTGTCAGTCGCTTTATTAAAAATATTAAGACTGTCAATCATGCTTTTCTACTCATCTAACCATATAAATAAGCAGCAATTCCTATTATGAAAAATCTCAATAGCATTTCCTAAATTGTGGAGTATTTCCTCTGCCAGTAGTCAAGTGACAACCTACCCTTGGTGACAACGACTAACGAGGAGTGAGAGATGCACTTGCAATAGCCCGAATGATGCAAGAAAGACAAAGACACGACAAAGAACTGAGCTTTCCAAAGAAAATATGGTATTGCAATCAGCTAATCTGGTCTTTTAGTGCAACGTGAAAAGCCCAGAACTCACAAGAGCACAATCCACCTCCCAGTCCTACTTCAGTGTGAGGCAAACCAGGCCTAGGACACACGGAAATTTGGCACTATATGGCCCAGCTCATGAGGCTTTTGCATTATAACTTCTAGCTAGAAAAGTGATTTGAGGACACAAGTTATAAATCTGAAGCCTACACCCACGTCCAGTTCAAAGGACTGCAGAAGTAATGCTCTGTGTTTGCTATCCTGTGCTGCCCAGCCCTTAGCACAGCTTACAGATGATATACTGGGGGGAGGGGAAGAGAAATTAATCTTGGGCAGAATTACTACGCTCCAATCACAACAGATGCCCATAGGACAAAAAGAGCTGAGATCCAGGCTAGGTGAAAGAAGCTGCGGCCAACCCATGCACAGATGCAAGTACCAGATTACCATTTACAGCAGTAAACAAGACCTCATTTAAGAACCACCACCACTCGTTCAAAAAACAAACCCCTTCATTTCTCCATTGTGTGTAGCTACGGACTGGACTTTAAATTAATGCAGTAAGCAAAAGGGTGAAATTGCCTAAAGCTGCTGTTCTGTTTTTTTTTTTCCTCCTCCCAGCAGGCACAGAGAGCCTCAGACAACACCTCTCTTCCCCAGCGGTCTCCATACCTCGGTCCTTGTGCCACATTCTGCTGCATACATACATTGCTGCCTTTGGCTACAGATATTCTTTGCTAACTTCATGTTCATCCTCTGCCAGCGTACATCTGGATACAGAAATACCATCAAACAAACATCACGTTTGTAAATACAGTCCCCTCACCCAAGAAAATAACTGAAGCCCCATTAGTCTATAGGCTCAGACAGCTGAGTGGGGAGGTTTCCCGCCTCAGGCTCTAACGTCTGGACAAAAAGCTATTAATAAATATAAACGCTTTAATGAATCTAAAGGGGAATAAACAAGGCAGATCAGGGTCCAGTGTTCAGCAGAGGAAGACAAGGGCAATTCACCAACCTGCCCCAACTAACATTAATCAGCCGTCTGGGCTCTGCAAAGACGTATTCTTCTGTCTAGACTCCTAATCCGTCAATGGGAAAAGACATCTAATATTATTTCTGTCTTTTCATCGACACCGTAAGAACACGTCTGACTGTCTGAACAAGTCACTCACATAATGTGAAACAAAATCAGACATGACTTTGTTGGATGTGCTCGTGTGGGGCAGCTAGGAAAAGCACAGCCAGACAGCGCTGAACTTCATTTCAGTTTGGCTGCAGTAATTAATTGGCTGCAGTAACTAATCAGCTACAGCTACCTGCCGTACCTGGCCTGCTCTACATACGTGGTGTTGGAATGGGGAGAAACACTTCCCAGTCTGTTTTTAAGCACAGCTAAGAAAACCTCTCTCCCCCTCCCCAGACAGGTCACTTAATATAGTAACAAAAACAAGCAGAACCCAGACTGGACTCCTAGCAAGCACACTGTCAAGTCTTCACTACATACACTGATGGTGCCTTTCATTTTAACCAGAAGGACTTCGCCTATTGTTTGGTTCTAAGGGACTTTGCACGTTCACAATTACTCGAGCTACTCTTGTCAAACTACATTTTAATTTAATAAACAGAACAAATTAAGCACGAGTTGAAATGCTGAACAACTCATTGTCCCCTTGAGGCCCACATCACATACTATATTTATATTTGTCTGTGCAGTGGAAGGACAAGCACAGACTTGTTTGTGATCTTCAAGTCCAGCACTTCAGTAGCTGCTATATTCTGCTACGCTATTTTCCTCGTCAACACTTTCTGAACACTAAAATCTTTTTGAAAAAGAAATTAAAAACAAATGAAAACAACTAAAAATATCCATCCACTGTATGCAAGTGCGTAGGAGAAAAGAGGAAAAAAAAAACAGAAAACAATACAGAAGGGTGCTTATCTAGGTGTGCTAAATCCTTAAGGAAGGAAATGAGGACTTGGACATGCCAACTGGTCAGCACACACAGCTGGCAGGGCAGGGAGACAGGGGAGGAAGAGGAGGAAAAGCAGAAAAGAGGAAGCTCTCTTCTGCACGTTGCACCCAGCTATGTTAGCAACAGAGCACTGCCATTTTCAGAAGCCTCCCACACTCGTGCACTACTTGCTCCTCATCAGCACACGGCAGCTACTGACCAGGACAACAGGCTCCAGACTGCAGTGCAGAAAGGGCGGCTTTCTGCTCTGAGTGCAGCATGCACGATGCCCTGGCACTGCTCAAACAACTGCAGCCACACTGAAGCATGAACTCACACGGGACTTGAGCTCCAAATGAAAGCTGTTTGACAGTTATACAAAAACAGGTAAACACATGGAAATCCTAGAAGTCATGAAGGATGTGAAAACATTTAGGGGAAAAAAAAAAAAAAAAAAAAAAGGTTTTATTACAGAAATGACCTGATGTTAAATACTGCATTTCTGCACACAAACCACTGCACACAGCGGAGCCGATGCTGTCTGGAAGAGGCAGAGAAGTGCCAATATGGTGCAAGGCTGCCAGGTAGCCAGGGAGGAAAGGTCACCATCCTGCAGGGAACGCCAGAGAAGCACCCAGGAGACGGGGCTGCAAGGTGCTGGCACAGCCTGCTGGCACCGGGCGCCCAGCAAGACCCTCACGCAGTGCTCTGCATTCCTTTGTGCCCAACGCAGGCAGGCTATTCACTGAGTGTACCTGAATGCAAGAAGCAATCTGCATTTAAAACGCTAATGTATACTCTCTTTTCTTGAAAAGAAAACCCAGAATAAAAGGGGACGTTTTGCTAAGTAGCCATTTTGTCTTCAACTTGGACATGATACCTAATCTGAATGCAACGTAAACATGCTCCTGAGGCTCGCCTCCAAACAGCACATTCATGGAGAGAGAAGAAAATCCAGAAAGGATGTCACAAAACAGCTTAATAAATTAGGACACCGTGAAGATGCAATGATCCAAACAGACAGGAAATTCTGCAGTTTGGAGCTCTTCTCTAGGTCACGTTGTAGAACAAAAACAACCACCAAAACAAAAGGTAGCAAGTGCTGGTTAAGGACAATGAATTATTATTTACCATTTCAACTCTAAGAAAAACAGCCAAACGAAAGATTTCAATTTCACTATGCATCCAGACGTAGGGTATGTGTATGTATACAAATACAGCAAAATCGCTCACACAAAAAAAAGATATTTGGACTTGCCTTCTTCGACAGCCACACCAATTCAGAACAAAAAGCTAAACACGGTACGAAGCAATGTAGTGGATCAATGTCTTTTAGTAGGATGAATCCATGTACAGAAACACATATAAGAAAAGCATTACCTAGGAAGAGTAAACTCTATTTCCCATTCTCCACTTCCTGGCCCTACATCACTCCCTTCAACCAGAAACGGCCTTTAAAAACATAGAAACGTAAATTCTGCAGGTGGTACCTCCTGCAGCTGGGGGGTGGGGAGGGCACGCCAAAATACTTTATTCGCACAGCAAGCAGAACTCGATTCATCACATCCCCCCAGACACACGGAATTCAGTATAATGTCGTTTTGCTATAAATTTTGATTAAATTTAAAGAGGGGGGAAAAAAAAGCAACACGGATTCCTGGATAGATACTTGCAAACCATCACAAGTTTGAGCCAGAGCTGCATTCGCACGCCTGCCCAGGAACTGTGGGGAGGCTGCGAAACGCACCTGTGTGCAGCGTTCCGGGCTCCTTCATCGCCGTGCTGGGGGCTGCTCTCTCACCAGGAAGCAGCGGCAGCCCGTGGCGCACGCCGCCCGCTTACAAAGCCTCCAGCAGGTGAGAGGAGACCCGGCAGGTTAAACGGCGCCGCAGCGCAATTGCCATCACCGCGGGACACAAACGCGCTGACCGAGCCCCGTTACTCCGGGAAGACACGGCGCCCTGCTCGCACCGCCGCGGCCCGGCACACCTGCGCGTACCGCGCGCGCTCCCGACGGCGCCGTGCCCGCGCGCCCCGGGGCGCCGCTCAGCAGGGTGGGCCCGGCGGCTCCGCGCGCCCCGGCACAAAGGGGCCGCGCCCCCCCCGCTGCTGCCGCCGCCCGCCCGGCCCGCGGCCCGGCCCTTACCAGATGGAGCTACGGATCTTGTGCCGCAGCGCGCTGGCCTCGCCGCCCTGCAGCCCCGGCACCAGGGCCGGCAGGGCCCCGGCGGGCGCGGGGGTGCCGGTGAGCCGCCGCGGCGGCTGCCCCTCCGCCTGCTGCTCCTCGGCCATGGGGGCGCGGCGACGGCGCGGGGACGCGGAGCGGGCTGGCCGCACTAGGCCTCTGCCGCAGCCCTCGAGTGAGTCGCCTTCCCTCGCCGCCCGGGGGACATCACGGGCGGGGAGCCGCGCCGCGCCCCGCCGCTACGCCGCAGGATGGCGAGCCCGGCCCTCGGCACGGCGCATGGCGGCCCAGTCCTCCTCCGCCGCCCCGGCGCAGGGTCGCTCCGCCGTCGTCCCGCTTCGCAGCACCTGGCCTGGCCCGGCCCGCCCCGCGCCGCCGCCGCTCCTCGCCCCGCGGCCGCCGTGCCCGCCCGGGCGCCCAGTGCGCAGGCTCGGCGCTGCCCGAGCAGGCGGGCCGCCCCGCCGGGAGGGGGCTGGGGCCGGGGCCGGGCCGGGGCGGGGGCGCGGCCGCGGAGGGACGGGAGCGGCTTCCCCCTGCGGTGGCCCTGGGCCGGCCTCGGGGTGCCGGGCGCGGGCGGACTGCGTGTGCGTGTGCGTGCACCGATGCGCGGCTGTGCGGAGCCGGGCGTGAGAGGCACGGGCAGCGCCGAGCACGGAGCTGTCGCTGCGGACACGTGAGCCCCTCCCGCGGCGCGCGGCATTACATCAGCCGCCCGCCCCGCACCTCTCGCCCTCCGGGTGCTGCGCACAGCCGCCCATCCTCCCGCACCTGGCGGTGTTTGTAAACAGCGCACGGAAACGCCGTTAACGCGCACGTAGCCCTCACTGCTTCCCAAAGAAGCCGTCGCCGAAGCGGAGGGGCCGCCCCTCGCCCCGGCCTGCTCGCCTCCCGCAGCTCCCGCGAGCACCAGAAGCCGCTCCGCTGCTCCTCTGTTCCCAATCCCTCCAATTCCAGTAGCATTCGAGCAGGAACTCGCCATTTTCCATCTGATTTATACCAGCACCAAACAATCACCTCCCAAATGGCCCTAGATGTGCCTCTCTCTCCTTCCCCCAATGTTTTCATGCAACACGAGCCCCAAAAGCAGCAGTCTTTCATCTAGCGGTGCCATCCCTGTGCCCTCCTGCAGCACAGGGCACCCAGCCCGGTCTCCCCGGTCAGTGCTGAGCTGGGTGCAGTGGAACCCCTCTTAGCCTGGGCAGAGGGACGGGCGCCTCAGCACCTTCTCACACTGTACCTGAGGATAAGCGGGGTGCCTTCCTGGCCTGCAGTGATCCCTGATAATGTGGGCCTTACATACTATTGATAAAGTAAATACACATGGTGTTGCTAAATGAAGGAGATGAGCATTTGTAAATGTCTGTTACCAAACAAAACAAGAGTTTTTTGAAATTAAATCTTCCCTTACATTTCTGCTTCCCTAAAGTCAAAACATTAATGGATATGGCAGTGACGGGGATTTTCTTCTCCTCATAAAACCTCTAGTCAGAATCACAAAAATGATGTTCTCTCTTGTTCCTTCTTCTTACTAAAAACTTTACTTTGATTGGAAATTCCTGAAGAATATCCAAGAAGTGAGTATAACCACAAGTAAAAATTGTAATCAGAAGTGAACATAAAGGCTAGCAACTTCAATATACTTTTTGATCAGCACACATGTAACCTTGTACAGTATGACCGAGCTGATCCTGGTAGTATTTCCTAGCTTTGTTTGTCAGCTGCTTCTGCTGAGATCCGTGGTTTGACCCTTTGAAATCTGAGGGAGAGCTTACCCCACTTGGATCCCAGGCCTAAAAATGTTCTCCCTCACTGAAACTGATGGGCCTGCATATCAGAGTAAGGTTCAACAGATGTGCATCATGTTTGGAAGGACCACAGACTATTACAATATATTGGAAAAATATATATAATTTTAACATAGCATTCAGTCAAAACCAGCAGCTGGAAGACAAACTTATTATTTAGTTCCTTGTTAATTTCCAGCAATGTCAAATTGTAGTCATACTTATTTATAGGTGTATCGGCATCATATGACCAAAAAAGAAATTAGTCACATCTGTTCTGCAAAACCTGCTGCACTGGGCACACGCTGGCACCCTCACACCACCACTGCCACCCTGCAACCACACCTGGTGCTTTAGGGCAGAATGGGATTAAATTGGCACTGAGATGAGTTAAGTGGGACAGAATCCCAGGTTGCATTGTTGTGGTGGAAGTGGACTCCAGGCCTCAAACCTATGTGTGCACTTCCATATCTCACCACCAATTTACCTTTTTTTACTTTTTTTTTTTACTTTTTTTCCTGTGCTCCTGTGGTGTGAAGCCTTTCAACTGCAAGCCGGTTTCTGTTGCTGGGTCACTAGCTGTGATGGGAACATACAGAGGCCCAAAATAAAATTGGGGTCTCCTAATGACTGATTTGGCCAGTAGGTGTTATTGCTGCAAAAGTTTTAAAGAGCAAAATCCAGAGAAGTCTGTTATGGAATCAAATAGCAACAACACAAAAGGCCACACTGTTTTCCAAAAGCCTTTTTTTTTTTATGTTAGAAATAACTCCAGTGCTTTTCTCATATTCCCATTCTCACTATGTCCAAGCACAAGGTTTGGCCCAGGTTTTTTGTATAGCTGCACTGACACCGAGTGAGGGCTCTTCCCCTTTACGTATGTTAGGCCAATACACGGAAGCCAGCTTAGCTGACTCTTACACAACCAGTGGAACTAGCTTCGAATTTCATATGGTCTCTGCAAAATGCATGAAAGAAAAAATGGCAGCTCCTTATGTGCAGTTTGCATGGTTATATAAACTAAAAAAAAAAAAAAGGAAGAAATAGATCCAGAATAATTGTTCAAACAGAGGAGCTTGTGCTGACAGAATTATCTTGAAGACGGTGAGGAGGACCATTTAACTGCTAAGAGAAAAACCTGAACTCCAATGAGCTGACAAAACACTGAAGACCTTCCAGGAATATCCACCAAAGACCGCTGTAACCCTCTTTTGGAGTCCTTGTGCTTTTGAATGCCTTTGCTGGACATGTAGATTGAGGCTTCTGGTCAGCATGGTATAAAAAGGTTAATTGTAGATCCCACTACTATGAACAAAAGTACGTGCTTAAGTCTAAACATGCCAGAAGTCTGAGGCAGCATTTTCAGGACCAGAATCTTAATTTTCTTTCCCATTTTCCAAATGTCTATTTTTAAGGAGTGCAGCAGCTGAGCTCAGATGAGGTAGGCAAACGTCTTTCTGGTCTTGTGCCTCTGTTCCCAGGCATTCCCCTTCTGCAGACAGATTTTGCAGATTCCAAATCTGTTTATTTTTCCTCCATTTCTCTAGCTTCAGATCTAACATTAAGACTCTCTGTAGGGAAAAATTGTGCATAAATACAGAGTAACCTATTTTGCATTATTTTGTTTTGTTGGTTTTTTTTTTCTGCCCTGTTATTCATTGTATCTGACAGCTGGGGAATGCACTGTCTTATGCTGTCAAGGAGCAATGTCTTGCTGCCCTTTCCGAGCAGCCAATACGAAGGGTGGGTGCTCTTCCCTGTTTCCTGTCAGATGAGAGAGATCTGCCATCTTATTTCTAACATGGGCCAAGAAGAGATGTGCACATTCATTGACTAAGCTGAGGGTAATAGGCGGATAAACAATGAAATTCTGCTACCTTTATCCTCAAGGCAAGCATAAAACAAATTCTGTGAGGATAATTGACTTTAAAGCCTTGCTAAAAAAGACACTTTCCAAAAGCTTTAAACACTGGTTCAGTGAACTCCATCTTGATGCCTTCTTTGCAGCTCTTCTCCCCCGGGGATGTATGTCACCGTATCTCCTGAGCTATGCCCAAGACAACTCCCTCTGATTTTCTTTATTTTGTTACCTGTTCATATGCAGCTCTGGTAAAAAAGAAATGCGATAACTAGTCGTGCCCGTAACCAATTTTAATATATACTTCAGCTTGTATTTTTCAATCATTTAAAAAAAGAATCCGGTTTACCTAGAAGACCTTCAAACTCATGTCATGATAACTGACAGCAGAAATTGGGCTGTGTTCAAATGTGGCAGTGAAAAGGGGGCTATTTTAATTCTAAAAAAACAGGAAAACCTGCTTGATCAGGGCTTTGCTGAACTTTGCTGCTTCTGGAAGCAGCTTGTGTATAGTGAGTGTGAGCAGTGTGTGGTGAGCAGTATTGCAACCTGCCAAATAATGGGAAACACAAGGAAGTATGAAGCAGGCCCCACAGTCACAAGTCCATCTCCAGCAAAGGACAAGTATTAGCTACCACACTGACTCTGTTACAGAAATTGTTTTCCTGGAAACCATCCTTGCTGTCTCCAGTTCTTCTCTGCTTTGCTGTCCCTGTTGTCTTTTATACCTCTGCGAGGCAGTTTAAGGTGCTAACAAAATGGATATGCAGCCCTGACTCTGTGCAATTGCAGACGATCATCAGATGCACGATAGCGATGGCCTAGGCTCACATAGGCCTGGCTACAGCTTGCCCTGCTGGGGCAGACGAGGAGTGTGGCGTTATGCTGGGATAATACACAGATTGTTTACATTCTGGAAGTCACGATCGATCACCCAATTAAATTTCCAAGTTCATTCAGGTTCTTTGATGATATGGACAGTTTGAAACTTTTTGTTTCTATAATCTTCTTTGCAGTGCAATACATCTTAATAAAACACATCTCAGTGTAATTTCTGACAGGCTGCCGAGCTTGAAAAAATTGTGAGTATGGTGTTTCTATAACCTGCATAGCTGTATTCAACCACTGCAGACTAAGAAAGCTACTTAAAAGGGGACAGTGGGTCATGAAAGTAATGACTCAGACTGTCTTGTTCAAGGCTGATGAGTAGGAAGGAAGGCATTGAAAGGAGTTTGATGCTTAGCTGAGTCATGTTTCAAACTGACATCCTTTCATTTTCAGTGTTACTGAATATTTGATAACCTTGCTGGTAGAAGTTAGGGTTAAAAATATTTTTAGTTAGACTACTCTGCAGTTGCTTTGTCTTTCACTTGTCTTTCATTCTGACTCAGAGGCTCAGTTTTAGGGAGACTGACAGAATCAAAGGTAAGGAGAGAGAAATACATGCAAGTTTCATATAACAAAGCAAGCAGCACAACACTTCTGTCCTTATTTTTTTTTTATCTTCAGTAGTAATCTGAAAATTCAAAAGTAATTGTTGCCTACCTGCAATGTCTGACTACAAGGACCAGGACAACTCCTGTTTGCAGGGACCCCTCCTGTGAATTGCATTGTCACATGCATTGGTGGCCACTGGCAGATAATTGTGACCCAGTTAAGGTCACTGCATAACATGGTAATGCAGATGTGACAGAGGAAGGGAAAGCACCAAATTCCCAGACTCAGAGCCAAGTAGAACAGACCCCAGTACAAGAAACTCTGAGTTTCAGTTGTGTTGGTTCAAGAGCTGCATTCCCATATGAACAGTGGATGTCCTAAATTGGTGCCTGAAGGAATCCTCGAGGATTTCCAAGCACCCTGAGAAATTTGTTTGCATTTTCTCCTGTATGTAAATGGAGAAGACAATGATCCAGTGATACAGAAGCACTTTAAACTATAGCAGATGCCCTTTGATTCCCCATCTTGCAAGCACAATGTGTTTGTCAAACACCAGTTTGGGGACACAATTATTAGTTTTTTTTCCTCACAGAAGTTGTCCCCAAAAATGGAGGGAAAAGAAAACACTGCTTGCACATTATGCCTGCAAAGCAGACAGGTAGCCTCACACCCCAATACAATGCTATAGTCTCATGTTTTGTCTTATCTGTTTCTTCTTTAAGCTGCCTGTCCTTGACAAGACAGTAGTGTACAGGCCAAGATCAAAGCAGTCATGTCGCATCACTACTAGCTCATGTCTCTGGTTTAATACTTCTGTTCTTTCTGGTCAAAACTTTAATCCTCCTCCTGCTCATCTACTGGCACATAACTCCACCCTCTCCAAGGACCATGTCTGTTCATGCAAGTGCTCCAAGCTGTCAGGATGCTCTCTTCCACGCAATCTTTAGCCTGAAAGTCTGTTTCAAGTGACTCTCCATAGCATTCCTGCCTGCAGACACTGCACCGTCAGCATCGATGGCAGCAGTGCCTGTGACCACGAGCAGTGCTATTGGTGCCTGATCAGGATGCAGCAGGAAACGTCTGGCCTCCACAACCATCTGCTAAAACCAGGCCTCCCCTGGCAGGAGTCCAACACAAAGTGAACAGAGTTTCACAGCCAGATTTCAAACTACAAAATAACTGAGAAATATGGCTCTCTGCTCCTAGTTTTCAAATTCAAGACATGGAGGCCTCTAGAATCAAAAATCTTTTGTGGATTCTAGGACCTTTTGGTTTCCAAATGGATTCATCACATTAGGGAGAAAGTGCTCTGATATAGTTATTTTAATTAGCTAATTAGTTTAGTTTAAGCATTTGCTAATTTTTAAGATGGTTTCTTTTCCAAAATCAGTGATGGAGAAAAATTAAATTGTCAAACTGGAGACCTCAGCTTGCAATACGTGTTCTGGAAACTATGTACAGAGATAGAATAGTTCTGAACATTGATATTGTAGGATATTTTTCATGGTATAAGAGAGAGAAAAGGACTCAATGAAGTGTGAATGATTTTTTAAAAGAACAGATTGCCATGTCTTTTAAAATAGGTCAAGTTTTTGGCCTAGTTTTTCAGGGTGTCCCTTAAAGCAACAAGGTTTAATATTAAAAACAAATAGCACCATTATGTTTTTGTTTCTAGCCACATCTACATATGTATGTTTTAGGGCAGAAATGTTCCAGTGTAAGAATAGAATGGCAAAGACGATCTCAAGCAACATTTCTGAGCAAGTGACACTCAACAGTAAAATCTCACTGGTGGCCACACTTCATCCTTAATGTGAAATGTTAATCTGAAACAAGCAGCTAAGGAAAAACAAACTGTAAATAAAGGAGATTGCCAATGAAGCCAACACCTGTAGACCCAACGCCTGTCAAATTTTGCTCCCCTAAGTCCCTGGAAATTTAGCGGCATTGTTTGCTTTCCATTTTGAAGCTGATTAATTCAATTGATTAATTTGATTTAAGTAGAAACAGAAATACAACAATGACATTCAGATTGAAGGTACACAAGATAGTACTTGAACAAACTTACTGAAAGGAGATAAAATACAACTGTCAAAGCAAAAAGAATCTGTATGTATGTATTTAGATTCTAAAAATGGACATTCGAGATATTTTAAACAGTGAGAAATTCCGCCTGCAGTGTTAATTAATATAGAATAAATACAATTTGTCTTCTGTGTAAGTGCAGTCTGGTACATATGCTTACAGACACACCTTTGTTCTGAGAACATAGGTATAATGCATGCATATATAATGATGTTACAAAGACTTAATTATTCAACATAATACAGCAGTAATTGAAGTTAACCTTAGTGCATCTGTACGGATTGAGGCAAGGCATGACTAGGACTTCCTCCATCCCAGAGCGCTAGAAAAAGACCAGGTACAAATCAAGAGTGGTTATGCTTGGAGAGTACACAGACAAGGCTTGTCTCTCTACCTACACTCCCCTGAGGCAGAGACGGCAGCTTGGTGGATCTTTATTAAAATATATATTTTTTTCCCTACTAAGATGATCCATAAGGGATAGTGCCCTTCAGGCACAACCCTTCAAGAATGTACCTTCTTGTGGTAAAACTCTGCATTGACCCAATGCACAGTAATAAATATCAGTTGGCTCACAATTTTATACAATAAAGACACTGAATAGCTTGTCAGTGCATGCTTCAGGAAAGAAGTACAACCTGGAACAACAGGGTCTTGGAATACACTTGGAATACAAATCTTCCGCAAGTTGTGGACTTCATTATGAAAACTGTTCATGAATCTAATTGATCTGTGACCGAAGACAATGCAAAAGCATCTCTAGCATCTATTATGCTATTTCTTTGTGTCCTATTATGTAACAAGATAGTTATGAGAAAACCTTTGTTTTAACAATTAACGCTATTTTGCATTAAGATTTGTAATTGTAACTACCATCACAGACTAGAACCTTTATTTTTTACCTGGTCCTACTCCACACCCTCTGCTGATGGACCAGAATGAACTGGTACATGTGTGGCTTTGTGTGTACAGTTAATGACACACTAAGGCAAGAAGAAGAAGGAGAAAGAGGATCTTCCCTCACAAGAAGGAGAAAGAGGATCTTTCTCTTTACAAAATACCACAGAGTGCAGGAAAACTCATTCAGAGAGCTCCCAGGGATACTGATTTGTGAACAGCTCTTTTTCACATATTAACTCCCACTACTTCCTGTACAACAAGAATACTGTGCACACAGATCTGTTTTCAGTTTTCTCACTGGTGGTTTCTCCCAATACTACTCATATATCAAGATCACTTTCACTTCATAACAGTTCACAAATTCTTCCAATAGTAATCCTGTTGTGTTTCTTTGTCTGCTATAGTCTAAATAATTAACAGAGATGCCAGGCAGATGTTAAGTAGCAGTAAAATGTTACTATCTCTGTAATTCCTCGTACAGTAGCTGACAAAGTCTTATTTTGCAAAGAATCCTACTGAAAGGTCATTCTCAGTATGAATATGTGATTGCATAATTACTCAGTAAGGACCTGGGGACTAAATCTCATTCATTTTATAATCTGAGTCAAGTTGGAAAAAAAAAATCACATTGTCTATTTGAATTGAACATGTTTATAATGTTCACAGGGAGTTCTCCTCCCCTGCACAGTGCTCAGTGGAGCAGGTACAATACTTTTTATTATCACAATGAAATGTATGAAAGGAAAGATTGATTAATTTTCTTTGTTTATGACACTATACATAGATCCAAATTCTTAATACTTCCCCTTACCTTTGTAGGAAATTTGCAGTGTGTGATCTTGAACACAGTATCATGTCCAGGTTTCATGTGGAAAACAGCAGCTCTGTGTAGAATACCTGTTATAGGGAACATACAGAATAATTACATTGTGTGCTGATGTAAAGTGACTGGCTCATCTGTCTGAAGGACAGGATTTTACTCTGTTGGATTGAAGCAACTTCTGTGAGATTGGAGCCAAGAATATTTGAAAAGAAAATGTTGCTCACAATCTATCTCGCTGAAATCCTATACTTATCTCATCCAGGCAATAGGTTTAGCTAAGAGCCAAAATCTAGCTGTATGGAAAGGTAGTGCTGAGATGAGGATAAAGCTTTTTAAGGGAATTCAGTCCCTGGGCAGCTAACTGCATGGGAATTGTGGTGGATGGGGAGTGGTGGGTTCCCACGTCAGATGAGCATGGCAGTGAATGAGTCAGCATTGGTGTCTGTAGTCTTCTTTGTACCCACAGCGATCTTTGTGGTCTTAACCAACATGTTTGGGTTGGATCCTCAATACAGCAAAGAAGTCTACAGCAAATCAGTTCAGATAGTAGAAAAATTGCATCCTTTTTCAAGATGCTTTGTCAACATCTTAACAGTTTATTGCCAAAACTTCTAATTAGTTTAACAGTTACAATATCACAGCTCTTACAAATCAACACCACATACAGCCAAGAAACAGCTGTTCTCATACTCACAGGCATCTAACATTTATCTAACAATTCAAAAGAAAAACAGAATAAAGTATTAACATCAATATGAGAAAGGAATTCATGTCCTCTGTTATTTTAAAGCGAACTCAAGAAATGTCTGATATATTTAAATAGTTTTTTAATAAATTTTATGTGTGAAAATATGGAAATTCAGATAAAAGCTGCTAGTTTACAACTGATGTGATTTGGGCATGGGAGCAAATGTGGCTATTAAGATGAATAAAATCCTGGACTTCACTGTTTGGGATAGCTCTCTGAGGTTCTCAGCTTTCTGTTTTCAGTTTTAGTGTGAATATGCTATATTGGAGCAGTTCAGTTTACAAACCAGCGCCCTTCAGGCCTGGGTTTTTTATATAAGAATAACATAAATAAACAAATAGGTCACCTTGCTAACTTGATTTTCCTGTGGCAGATCACTTTCTTCCCTTCAGGAAGCAAAGAATATGTCTCTTTCAGTGTCACGAAGATAGAAAGTAGTGAAAGCTTTCCCTGTGCTCATCATTTTTACTTCAACCTGCAGAACAAGTTGATTACACTGTGTCAAGTAAAATTTCCTGTGTTAGGAGGATATTTTAGTTTTATATATATATATATATTTTTGTTAGGTTTCATTTTGTTCCCCTTTCAGGTTTTTAAGAAGTCCTCCCCTGAATTCTGGCAGAACCCAAGCTCAAGATTCCAACTGTCTAAGCCAAGTTTAAGAATACTGCTATTTACATGGTGCAGTAAGGGCCAGTTAGCCAAGTCTGGTATCAGTCCAGGAGTAATCCTTTCCACAGATACAGGCTGTGTTCTGTCCACGGTCAGGAGGTAGGTTGGACAGAAGTAATGTGGAGTCCTTTTATTAACACAGCAGGCACCCTACTTAGAGCTGTGCCTATTTAGGCTTCTAAAAACAGTTTGCACTGAACGTGCCCTCTGGTTTCCTGGCAGGGCTACTCCCATACCAGTAACTTGATACATGCACTCATGGTCACCATAACACCAGCCAAGCACATGGAAATAAGACCATCTTTAGAAAATACCTCAATGGGTTAAAACAGTAGGGCACAGCTACCAAAGCCATGTTTGAGATTCCTCATCCTGCAAGGCAGAGAGAAGGGCTTGGTACTTTCTGGTTGTTGGCAGCTCAAAGAGGAAAAGGATGATTGTGCAAATGGCAACTTCTTGCATAGAAAGTCTTTCCAGAATTAAACAATTGAGAAGTTTGACTTCGAGTTGCCTTTTCCTTCTGGCACTGAGGTGGAGGAGGGAGCAGGAAGGTATCAGCTCTCCTAATGGTTTGCAGAGTGATTAACTACATGCTGCAGGCCCAAATTCAGCCCTATTCATACTGCTGCACCTTATAGGGTATGATACAGCGTTACAACCATCTTTGAGGACAAACATTGTCATGGCAAGGATACAGAAATTTATTACTAGCAATCTAATTGCTGAAAGGGAAACAACTTTTTACACATAAATGCCTGGTAAATAGTTAGAAAATATGATGTTTTAAATTTTATCCACAGCACATTTAATCTCAGATTACATATGCAGACATGGAAAGTACTGGCATGACATTTAAACATACCAAACCTGTCCCATTGTAAGATTTTTTGTTGCTATTATTTTTTTTTAATTTTGACTAATTCTTGTATAGAAAGATCTATGATCATAGTACATGGTCATTTCTTGGCCATGTGAAAATATTACTTTACTTTTCAAACTTTCTCCCTTCATTTCTGAAAGCATAGGCAAGTTAAAAAATAATCATAGCTTAGTCATAAAATCAGTATGTCAATATTTACTTGGCGCTCCTTCATGTCTTGGTCTTTCTTTGCTATTCTGATGCTTCAACTAAGTCCAGTATGCGTCATCAGGCCCTGGATCTAATAACTTGGGAAGATGATATTTTAAGATGCATTTGCATTAGCAAGCGAAAATCCAAATGGTGTGTGGAAAAGTGTGCTGAGCATGATGCAAAATAATTGCCAAAAGAGGAATTGAGATATAATAAGGTGGAAAAAAAGCACAATGTGCAACAGTGAGAAGGCCTGCGGGTGCATTTGCAGGTTCCTCATGCAGATGGTAAAATTTAATTTTTTTTACATTTCTTTACAAATAAAGATGCAGTTATGACATAATTGATTCAAATCTATTTTTAAATCCGTTCCTCTGAGTTTCTGACAGCAGCTTTTAGAGGTCTAAGGAAAATCTTTTAAGAAAAGAATTCAGGCTTCAAAACTCCCGACCACTGCTTCAACCAGGGCAACAGCTGGTGTCCTGGGCACTGTCTGGAAGAAAGAGCAGTTTAAGAGCTATCGGATTGCTTTTCCATCTCGCTGGTTTTACAGTTTCATAGTTGTGACTTACTGGGGATCTAACTTGGATATTGATAGATATTTCAGTGTAAATATCATTTATCTCCCTAGAAGTGGGGGCTTTCTTTTCAGTGCAATAGGAGAAGGCCCCCTGCTTTACCAGGGCAGCAGATGGGCAAAGTGAGTGAACACTCTGTTAGTTTCTTTTTCAATGCTCGTACGTAAGCACTGCTGCATCTGAAACCCAATTACTATAGCATTTAGTGCAAAGAATAAATCACAGCAAGTATGAAACTGAAAGTACTGCTACATATATACACTGTGTTTCTTTCAGAGCATTTCCACCCAAAAGTGTGACTGTTAGATGTAAAACAGACTCTCATTCATGCTTTAGATTTCTTTTTTTTTCCAGTTTTGTCAAATCTACAGTTTGGAGACTACAAAATAAGTTTTATATCCCAAACAGCTTTATCACAAATGATGATATGAGAATGCTACCTTAGTCTTTGTGTTCAAGTTGTCTTTTAATGTTGGTAGTGTTTTCTTGGGGCTGGCAATACTGCATGGTCAGAGAATGCACTTGAAACACAGCACAATGGTTTTAGGGGAGCATACCTGAATTCCCCCAGTGAACTGGCATCTGAGTCCTTGTCTGGGGAGCAACAATATGACACAAAGCATCACACAAGTGGTTCCAAATCGTCTGCTTTTTTTTAAGTTCTCAGACGCTTGTGGAAAACAATCTTAGCATGATGTTATTGCCAAGCGTGCACAAGCCTCTTCCCAAAAGACTGGCTTGTGAGTTAATAATGTACTTTGTGCATTTGCAACACAATTGCTAGGCAGAGCACACTTTGTGTACTGCCCTGCTCTGCAGCTTGCCTCAGTTCAGGCACACTCATTCAAGCTGCTCTTCTAAAAGCTGCAGCTTTAAAATTTTCTCCACTGTTCATTTCCCTCCTAAAAATCTCCCACATAAGCATTCTTACTCCTGCAGTTTCACCAATGCTAGCAAGTGTGGGAGGGCTGGCATTTTTGGTACAAGCACATTTGGACTCTCACTACAATGTCTGCTCTGCTCCCCTGAATACATTTGCAATTAATCAGAGGGACCTACGACAAAGGGTGGTATACTGTGAAAGGTATCTACTGCATTAGGACTTAATATCCCCTCATTTCATGCAGATAGCGATGCTCTCCTCCCCCAAGCACTCTCGCTTTTTCTAGAAATTACTGAATGAGAAAAAGTTCTGTCAGAGGAAACTGAAAACAATAAAAGATCCCTGATCTGCTCATGAAAAGTGCTGTAAGAAAGCCAGGTTCTATACCATTATACTATATAATATAGAGTAGCAAATCGTTATTGAAATTGAAGCTGTTCATTTTCGAATAGATCATATGTGGAGATGAACACTGTTCAGATTATCCTCATTACTAGAGGGAAGGTACATTTTACATTGATTTTCACACAAACGCCGTATGATCTTACGTGGTACATATTCAAAGAGCTGGAATCCATTAAAACCATGCTCCAGCTGTGCAATCACTGTCCTCACAAAGATACATTTTTACATGTGGTTAATGCCAGGAAGAATCCACAACTTCAATTATGAGATCACCAAAATATGTTGTTTATTGCAGAGAAAAGCATTTGTAGCTTTTTGTTGTGTTTGTTTTTTTTTTTTAAGTATCCAGCCAACACCACACTACTAAAGCTAGATAATAGAAATCCTGGAGAAATTTGAGCTAAATCTGTCTGGATTATAGCTGTGGGATTATCTGAATGCTAAATTACTGTATATGTTTTACTCGTAAGCATAGCATAGACAGTAAGGGAAGATGGATGACTATGCAGATCGCAATAAAATCCATCCCCAGGAGACTTTTTAATACACGAGGTAAACAACCCCTCTCAATTTATCAAGCACTCTGGATTGAATTAATGCTGTCATTTACTTTGCTGTTGCTGTGTAGAGAAATACGGTTTAACTTAAACAGCTCCTTTCACAGCAGAAAAACAAAGGTTTTCCCTTTGCATCCTTCATAACACGTCATGCAGGAATATTAATTGGCTGCTGTGTTTGTGTAACTGAATTAAAGAAAACACAACTGTAGTTTACTGTGTAATCAGAAAACCAAATTATATGCAATATTTAGAAAAAAGATTAACTCCATCTGCCTTGTTAAACCTTCCCTTCCCCTCCCCCGTTGTTTACACACCAGAATTTCTGGCTTTCTAAGGACATACAGTGAGTGAACCTGGATTGACCTGACACATAGCATCTCAGAATTTCCCCTTGAGTGATTCACAGATGTGTGAGCTGCGACCAAAAAAAGCAAAGAGAAAAAATGCAGGGCACTGTACAGTCTGAGTGTATCTGCAAGAGGTGATACTGAGTGCGCCATGTCTGAGTCCCTCCTCTACTGCAAGTGCACAGCAATGGATTACAAACACATTCCTTTGGTAGCCAATTCAGCTCTGTTTGACAATTGCAAGTGAAATTACTTTCAGCTATAGTGGGGCAGGGGCTATTCTAATTCCTATTATTCTCCTGACATGTATTACTGCTTGCTGGTGCTTTCTTGACATTTTGAGTAGCTATGCCACATGTTTATGCACCACACAGTTATATGACACGTGAAGCAATCGGGCTGGCTTTCCTAGGGAAGCAGGCTAGACAGTTATTTCTGCTCCCTGTGAACAGATATCAGATGATATAGAAATGTTCACTTTCATTTCCTTCTTTCACAATCAAAGATGGTATGTGGCTTTGTAAACAGATTAAATACAATTTTAGATCCTGGGAAGCTGTCAATGTAATCCTTTGGTCAAAGTACAGACAAACAAACAAAAGAATCGACCTTAGCCAGAAAGCTCAGCTGCATCCAGCTTTTAAGATTTATAATTTTTAGCAGAAGACAGATTTAGAAAGAGCATCAAAATGTTTTGTTTTTTTTTTTACTAAGGAAAGACTGTTATGAATATATGCCCTTGAAATTTGAACATGATAGCTGGTATTCTCAAACTGTGCATATAAGGTAGCAGATTTGGGTTGTCAGACCCTTTGATGTTTGATAAAGAAAAGTGGGCTCTGTTCTTCATCTTTTCTCCCTCAACCAAATAAGTCGTTTCCTACAATTTCTGCTGCTTCTTGCACTTCCACCTGCTTTTGTGGTGAACGTCTGAGAACTAGTTGACCTAGAACACTAAAGCTTTGTTTTAATATGAACTGTCTCCAGAACAGTGCTCTCAAGGAGCTGAACCAGAGGCAGTAACACCGAGGTATCTCCAGGTTAAATGTTAAAGCCACCTAGACTGAAATATTGCAAGATACACGAGTGGAAGTCTGAGTTAATGAGCTCAGGTCTACTCTTTGTCTACAGGTGCAGTGCTCATTGAAAAGACTTCAGATTATACAGGATCAATCCCAAAGGTAGTCCCTGTATTATGGTCCCTGCCACAATATTTTTGGAATTGAAAAACTTGAAAAATTGATACGGTAAAGAAATGGAAGAGTATAGGTTGCAAAGGGCTTGTGTGAGGTCTTTTTTTTTTCTTTTTTCTTTTTTAATCAACCTCAGGTATGAAAGGGAATTCTAAAGAACTTGGAAATAGACAGAAGGATCTCATATCATATTACTAATCTAAAGAATACATAACTTGGGGACTGAAACATTAGGAAAAGATTTACAGTGAAAGAAGAAAACTTACTGACTCAAACAGCACAGCACAGTCATAGATCAAACAATGCAATAGGGCACTTCATATTACTTTCAGGAATGCTAGATATGCTTCTCCTATCTCCTATATATTCATTACAAAATTCATTCTACTATAACCCAGACATAAATTAAACTATTTCCTAAAGTTTGTTTGGAGAAACTGAACTTTACAGGCAAATATTAACTCAGCTAGCATGTCTTTCTGGAAATAAAGGTACAGTTTGGTTAGCATGAGCAGTATTTCATTCAAAAGGGGATGAAACAATTTTAGAAATCTGGTTCAGTAACACTGTTAGATAAGAGCTCTCATGCTTAGCACTCTATATGAGCTTCACCACTTTCCTGAAACAGAGTTCCAGTTTAACATCAAACTTCATGAAAACTCAAATATTTTCAGAGGAGATCTACAAAAATACTGTACAGGTAGGGAAAAATATATTTTAGTTGTTGTACATTAAGAAGCACTTCCTGTAGCCCTGCCAGATCATCAACCATCAGTGTCACACAGGTACTTTGTAAAACTCCAATGCAAACAATTGTCTGTAAAGTGCTCAACATTCCATCTTCTATTGGGCAGCTGACCACATAAGGAAAAACACAATTAGACATGGCATGGAACAATATCATCTGCAGTTTTACTGCTAATGTCAACACATTTGCTAAAGCTGCATGGAAAATAAACCACAACCTTTGTGGAGGTGGTTTCTCCAGCATTTAGTCATGGCGCCAGAGCAACACAGGGATGTCTGATGGCTGTCCATGTTGTACTGACTTAAAGGGTAAAGAGGAAAAATAACATATTTATTACTGTTATTACCTTCTTTTTTTTCTCCTTCACCAGCAATGCTGTATATGAGCAAAACCCTGATTGTATTGTTCCAGAAACACAGTCCTTTGCTAGGAGTTTATCAAAAACTATTAAGGTGATTTTACTGTATTTGATATTCACTTAATAAGATTTTAAATTGAAACCATAATTTTCTCTTCTGAGGTGTAAAATAAAACTAAGGAGAAAGATTAAGAAACTTCAGCAAATATATTAAAACTGAATACATTAAAACTCATGTCAGAGATAACAGCTTCCCCTCCAAACGTTGTCCCTGCAGTGAATACAGCAGCTTTCACTCTGCATAGTATCATTTATTTTGTTTTAGTCTGCTTTTGAACTCCAAGTTTGCACTAACCTATCCTTTACAACACAGCCGTTCTGGCTGTTTAAGAAATGACAGGCAGGTGAAATTCACAGAGCTGAACTCACCATTGTGGAGGCATGACAAAAGTTATATCAACCTCAGTGGAATTTCACTGAGTTTAATTTTATTTAAATTCATTTCATGATTTAATATACAATGAAATGAAGCACTGCAGAAATGTGGTTATAACCACGTGAAGCACTACAAAATCATGGCTATAACCATAGCTGCCTGACATGTTGATTTTGTCATTTAAAATGAATTAAATTTAACTTTATTCCTAATATTTATGTGTGAAATGTTTAACTTATTCTGACTAGAACTAATTGCACAATGAGTATTTTCACTATTCAAACTGCTTACACTGAGAATTCAGCTTTTTTTCTTTCTTTGTTTTTTTTTTTTGTTTTTTTTTGGGGTTTTTTTTGTTTTGCTAACTCAGTTGTTTTTATCTCTATATTTCATTGGCTGTTCCTTATGCAGTGGCTCCATGTTGAAAAATCTGAGTGGCAAGAAAAGATTGTCCAAAAGTGAGTGAACAAAGCAGCTATTCCAATGGATCTTTTTCTCTTGCTCAGATTTCAGGAGAAGAACCCAAACCCCAGTCTTTGAACTGAAGTGACTTTGGAATGCTCTTTCTACTCAGTTCAGCCAACAGCATAAAAGCATTCAAAATGAACGGTAGCCAGTTCTTCTTCACTCCTACTTTGTTACCCAAAGGTTCAGTGCATCTGAACACAGAAATTAATTTAGTAATGCAAATAAATTATTTGACAATATATTTTAAAGGAACATACAACCTTTTACCTGCCACCACACTGCTTGTAATCTGTCTTACACCTCTCAGTGCATGCACAATATCTACATGAAAATGAGGTATCAACTTTGTTTGGAAAAGAGGACTGTAAGGAGTGATGGGACAGAAGCAAAGCATTTTCCTGTTTCAGCACACATGTAACTAATAAAGTTTGTATTTATGTATTTATTTTTTGTCAGGGATTTGAAATTTTATGTGGTATTTATTTTTCAGGAGGCCTTCTCAGTTCTCCGCTCACTAACACCAGCTGAAGCACAAATCCTGGAAAATCTTAGCTCCTCTAAAGAAAAACAAGTTGTGACCATACAGCTGAAACCCTCAAATCACTGCCAAATGGCCCTAGCTTGCAAATTCAGTATTCAATCCCAGGTTATGTTTGCCATGGTAAGGTGCTTTCTTTGAAAGACAAGCGTTGAGCCATGCCTGCCCCATCATAGCTTTGTTCAGATCTTCATCTCCCTGTTCCCTCACAAATCCCCAGTATTGAAGCCTTGATTTAGTTCAAGCTAACTGGCAAATTGCTACTTAAGTGTGATTGTTGTAGTGATAGGTACGCAAAGCTTTTGAGCGTGTTCAATATATGTAACTTTCAAAAGATTCAGTTCAACTTTAGTTGAAAACACTTGTGCTTTTCCTGGTGGCTACCCTCACATCAGACAGTGACTAATGTTATACTTAGAACCCAAATCCAAGGACTGCTCTAGAGTGCTGTGGGGCATCCTACAACTGGAGATGACTTCAGTTGCAATTGTGGGTGCTCAGCATGCTTAAAAATTAGGCCATGTATTTTTAAAAGCTATCAAATATTGTGCTGTTTAAATAATATCTCTTTTTCGTGTGGCAGAAATAAAAATATCACAAGAATTTCTGCTGGCTCTGCAAATAATAGCAATTGCTGTCAGCATTTGTTTATGAAAACCAGCAAAAACCAACAAAATAACATTCTCCCTCTACCCAACACTGAATTACACATTTATTACTATAATTAGTGAATGAGCTTGTGCCTCACATAAGCTAAAATTATTTTCCAAAGCAGTTTAATGCACTAACAAGTCACATGCATTCGTTTAACACAGGAGCACGTAGGTGGATTTTTACTTCATTTTACTACACTGCTACTGGATTTCAATCACAGAGCAGGAATAAGCAGAGGAGCCAAGGGCTGAATCGATAATACAGCATGAATTAACATTTCTTTTATCAAGCAATATAGAATGAGCAAATGCCAAAACATGTTATTCTAGTTTAAGGCTACACTGTGGATATAGAATTTGTGAATGCTAACATTGACACTTAACATTTTAGAACTTGTTTGTACTTGTTCGATAGCATTAATCTGCTTGGTGGTGCCACACTGTAATCAGTGAGTATTTTAGATTACCTCTTACCCTGCACTTAATGAAAAATTAAGAAAAATATGTAAGATGATGATAAAGGCCAGATCTGCTTTGCTGTTGTCAACTGCAAGGCAATTTTGAGTGAATTTATCTGCATTTACCTTTGATACACACACTCAAACATACAATGTGGCAAGTCTCACAACAGCAATGGAACACAAAAGTGTTTTCTAAATGATTTCTTTGCTGCCTACTATGTACAGAACATATTCCTTGAAGTGAAGAGGAACGGGATACAACTGATGGCACACCTATGCAAATAAAATGTTCATTAAAAGAACAGACACATTTGGCTCATTTAGGCTATAGGGTTTCTTTGGTACTAAGTACATGACTGGATTTCTCACCAACACCACTGTGGACAGTAACAGCAAATGCAGACCAGTAATGAAGAATGGAAATAGTATGAAGAGGTTTGCAGGTGCTCCTGCTCTAACTGCAGGGCTCTGCATCTGGGTGACAAGACTGTTTCTTTTCTAAAATCTGCCATGTTAAGAGCATATCCTTCTTTTGAAAAGTCGTTTCTTCTTAACAGCGGCTTGGTGTCTCCCTTAAATTTAAGTGAAATAGGATTTTTTTCTTTAGACAGAAAAGCTAACATACAAAATAGTTGTCTTAGTTCCAATGATTAAGTAAAAAATGTTTAGGAAAATATTTAGCTATATTATTTCCGGTTTGCAATAAGTAAAATTAAAGTTGGGTAGAAGGGGTCATTGTTTTATTTCAACTTCTGTAGTTTTTGTTGGAAATAGGATGAGGAAATAGCATGCTTTAGAAAAAAAGCAGTTGCATCCCAGAAGAGAATGACGAGCATCTGTCAAAACAGTCCGGTAGCAAAGCCTAAGGGACTGATTTTGGACGAAGGTTGAGATGCAGAATACTTTTTTTTTTAATTGTAACTTCTCACATGAGTGTGTTTCAGACAGGGAAGGGTACAAGATTTCTAGTTTCAGTGAAATTAATTATTACTTTGGGAACAGTGTATATATAATAGCAGTGCTTCAGTGGTAGCCTCAGTTAGGAAGTGATGTGTCTTACACAGCAGGAGGAATTTCCATCATCAGTGAAAAATACTTCTCCTTTGCTCTGATGTTGCCATGCTCCTGATGCTTTTTTATTTGTTTTCAATAGGCAGACTGTTGCATTGTTCAACTAACTTCTTGAGGGTTTGTTCTTGTTTGGTATGTATGGGCTTTTTCTGTTTGGTTGGTAGGTTGGTCGTTTTCTTCCTCCTCCAAAAAAAAAAAAAAAACCCAAACATTTTCCAACAAAAAATCATACACCTGTCATAACCTGGTAATATTACAGTGGCTACTTTGAAGAGTGGTGTGGAAAAGTATTTGCCAAACCTTTTGATCCATAGTAATCAGAACAGAAGTGCCCAAAACCCAGAGATTAAAGGATTAAGCCTCAAGAAAGACTTGTGGTATTCTAAGAAAATGTGACTGATGCTCACCACTTATTTTTTACAGTGCTGATGAGATTTAGTGTTTAAGGTCCTTTCCTGTTCAGACATAAAAGCTGCTGTAATCAGAGTATTACTAGGAAAAACTACTCTGGCTGGGGATTCAATATGTTTAAATTGTTGAGCCAAGGTTATTGTTTGGATTAGGTTAGAAAGGATGACATAGAAATAAGTAAGCTTCAATACTGCAGCAAAGCAGAGAAGAACAAAGAAAAATGTTTGTGTTTGTACATGGCATTCTGGAAACCCCAAGTATGCTAGTGATAGCTATATAAAAATAATTCAGAATAGCCTAGCAACTAGATATTGTATAGCTATGTATAAAAAGCCACTAGGAGCAGAATAAACATTTCCACCAAACTGAAACCAATATGAAAGCAGAACTGGAGGCAGTGGAGATGGAAAAACTTATTAGGACAGCTTGCCCATCCCCCAGACCTCTTGTCCCTTGAAACCCGTGTTCTTGGTTCATGCATACCTCTTCTGTGTGTTCTGCTACACAACACTTAATGCATAAACAACTAACACCCATTAGTGTCATCCTACAAAACATGCAATAACAGGCTAAACTGACAGTAAACCGTTCTAGGATATCTGTTGGCAAGTCCAAAGATTTTTTGCAGACTTCATATATCCAAACAGCTAGCAGCTTTTTCATAGGAAACACACAGCTATTGATAATATTTGGTCTTCTTTACAATTTAGAGAGGCATTGGAATTGGATACTGGAGAAAATATCAGCATAAGACTCTGTTCAGATATGCAATTATGGCATTTCAAACATTGCTGGATTATTATTACTGATTAGGGAAAAAAACAACACAGCAGCTGTCTGAGGAATTCCCTCCATGTCTGGATTATTGATTTAATAGCTACACATCATCTAGATCTTACCACTCCACTCATGTCTGAAAATGAGTTTGCACTATTATTTTCTCTGTAACTGGACAAGAATTATGTATTTTATTAAAATCAGTCTGATCTGGGGGAGAGTTCAGGATTGGTTGTTATTTCCACTGAAGAACTTCACACAATAGAAATACAAAATACCAACTGTATCTTTGAAAGTAAAAATTAAGGTATTTAGAGCTAAAAAATAAAAATAAAAATTGACTTTTCAGAAAAGAAAGTATTGAATTTCACTTACAATTGACTCAAAAATTATCCTTTTCCTTTTTACCCCTCTAGACAATTGGAGGTAGAAAAATGAAGCAGAAATGTAAAACACGAAAACTATTGTAGTGTGAAATGAGATGTAAGTGTTACACTGGCTTAGGTTACAGTGATACACTTAAGCTGTGGTACAGTTAGGAAGGCTAAATAGATAGATGGTAGACAAAAATTGCCTGCTAACTTTACACCCCTTGCCTGTCCACGTGTGCTGCAGTCAGCCAGTCTCTGCTTTACTTCCTTATTGCTTGGTTCAGCCTGCTCAGGCTGTGGTTTTTGCTCTGCACGAGGCTCCCTGTGCATGCCCTGCTTGTGAAGCATGCAGATAAGAGGCATGGTGTGAGCGGCAGCTTATGTCACGTGCACGACAAGATATGGCAGTGTTGCGGGGTACAGTGCTGCAAGAGGCAGCCCCAGGAATACAGAGCTTCTTTGAGAGCGGATTGGATTGCTTTGGATTCACTTGCCTAAAAACGTGGGTGTTGACTGAGAAAAGTAACAGTATTCAGAACTGAGAATGTAAACATAGTACAGTAAACACTCTATTCATGAGTGCTTACCCAGAGCAGGGTAATCTAAGCAGTACAGACTGTCCTGGTCAAAGAAACTTGCATACATATGAGAATGATACAGTTTGTGTTTTACTGCCTCAGTAAAGCATCCCTCTTTCCTAGTATGGAAGGTGCAGCAGACAGCAGTGAGTCCTGTAAAAGCCATTTCCTTCTAGAGTTGGGAGTCAACAGAGGTGGTATTTTACTACAGGCCTCTCATATATGAATTGAATTGAATTTAGTTCTACCACATTAGCAAGCAAAACAATACATAAAACCCTTAATGTGATTATTGGTCTAAAAATGGTGAGACTTGTGCACATACATGATGTTACTTATGCTATTTATTTGTTCAGCATGGGCCTAAAAAAGCAACAACAAAACCAAACCAACCTGAGCAGCTGCATCAGTTGCTGGCTCTCTAACCTGCATTTACAATGATTTTTGTGGAAGAATATCTTGTCCTAAAATACTATTGTGAATATGTTGCCCTAAAATTCTAGTCTGCCTGTTTCTGACAAGTAATGAGCACACACATGGAAATAATGTGTCTTCCCACAGCGTTAGCTGTTGACAGTATTCAGGTTCCTGCAAAATGTCACAACTTTCAGGAGAGGTGTGGAAAAGTCTACATAATGAATAATGAAGACACTAAGCCAATAAGAATATACTATGAACAAAAAATGTATCTAAAATGTTGAAGAGAAAAGCTCAATATATAAATTCAGGTATATATATAAAGTTAGGTTTTCATATTTTTATTGGAGGAGGGAAGGAAGATTACGAAATTAGCGCCTGCAGAAGAGGACCAGAGGTAACAATTAAATAATGCCTGTTCTTTGTTCTAATAAAAAATAAACACTGTATATTGATCCTCAGCTGTCTTCTGCAATAAACTATTCTAACACAATAGCTATTCACAGCCTTCTGTTCTAAACCACTCCTACCAGCTATACTTATTCAGCTCCTTTATTCTATGATCTACCTGCTGCTTTGCTGAAAGATCAACAACACAGCGACCACTTAACTTGTAATGCATGCTTTTTTGTTAGAGCCATGTAATTCTGAGACCTACTGAAACCTTCTAAAATAAATATGAAACACTTAAAAACCACAGAATGAAGACGTGCTACCTTTAATGATGGAGAGATACTAGCATTAGGTCCCAGCAACAGCTCAAAATGATGGCAGGTATTGATCCATTCAAAATCGCCATTTTGTTTCAAAATGACAAAAACATTTTGATATCACAATCACAATGCTTAAATTAACTTTCTGAAAATAAATGAATGGAAACTGGAAATCTATGAACAAAAAATGCTAGATAAATCTCAGACCGTACCAATGCTAGGTTTTCAAGTGCTTTTTTGCAGATAAACATGATAAATTTTTAAAGCCCTGTATGTATCTTGCTATTGGCTGTCCTCTTTGACATAAGCCTATTCTCTACCCAGTTACCAGCTAAGTATTATAGAATTAACCACGACTGTTAAGGTCACATGAAATCAACATAAAAGTGATAAAACGTGAAGGGATCAAGAATATAACACAATCTCTTATTTCTGTTTCCTAAGTCTCTGGAGAAGTACTTTAAAAGTTCACTTATTAAATACTTATCTAAACATTCTAATCTTTTCATATTATTTCACATAAAGGTAGTTGAATTTTAAATCCAGTACTGATTGGATTTAAATATTTCAATAAATCATATTAAATAAATCATGTTCTGAATCATAGAAAAATGTGCAAATCTGCAATCCTAGTATACGTTTATGTTATCATTCCCATAGGCTTTACACAAAGAGAATGTTGTGTTGCAGTGTTAACATATTTAATCATTTATGATATAACAAATTACCCCTCTTTTGTTTATTAACAGTTAGCTAAAAGCTGGCTAGAAAACTACTGACTCTAATCTCTTTAATTTCAACCAGTGATTTTGCTGCCTGAGTATCTAGCTACTGGAGATCCTCTAGCTGATATTTTTGGCATTTTTAGCCTGCCACGACTGTACAGCTTTATCGAATAAGAGCTTCAAAACCAGCAGCTATATTTCTAAAATATTCCAGTCTGGAAAAAAAGAAAAAAATACTCTACTTTGGGGGGGGAAGTATTAATTGCCTTTGGAAAGAGCATGTCTGTCTTTATAGCTTTCATCCTACTACCCTTGTCATTCTCTAGCTCCTCTGTTTCTCTTAAATTCCTCCAATATCTCACTATAGAGGGTTAATCTTAATTTATAGAGATTATGATGTTGATTCTAAGAGAGATTAAACAACTTACTACTTAACAAAATCTATCCTTCCCTCTGTGGAGGTCTGGTTTTTACAGTTGCTATCTCTCTTCCTTGTTTCTCCCAATCAAAAGCTTAACTCTGTGAGTTAAGCATGTCATTTTTTAAAAGGCCACCACTAACCTATTGCTATTCTGATCAGTCAAAAAAATAACTGTAATGGATTGACTTCTTAGCTGATTATTTTTTCCCCGAAGCTCTGTAACTTTTTTATAAAGGCTCAACTTATTCTCCCATATCAATACCAATGTTACCCTCAAGGACTTTCATTTTCTATATTGTTAACCATTTTTGTTTTGTGTTGTTTGTTTTTTGCCTTCTGCTAATCACATTTGTCCTTTCATTTCATTCCCATTTATCCCATTACACTTCATGTCTCAGAACTCTGTCATCTTCTCCATGCACTTCTGTTTTTTCAACTAATACTTCCACAGAAAGCCTTCAGCTATGCACAGAGCCTCTATGTTCAGTCAAGCAAGCCTTTATGAATTCCCCCTTGCAAATTTCTTCATTGAAATCACAGTCTATATAATTCAATGTATAGAGCTGTATTACTGTTGCTATATAGATATCCAGATATATGTATAAGAAGAATCACCAAGGTTGGAAAAGACCTACAAGATCATCCCATCCAACCATTCGCCTATCACCAATAGTTCTCACTAAACAACATCCCTCAACACAACATCTAAACATTCCTTAAACACTTCCAGGTCGGTGACTCCACCACCGGCCTGCGCAGCCCATTCCAGCACCTGACCACGCTTTCAGAGAAGCAGTACTTTCTAACATCCAACCAGAATCTCCCCTGGTGCATATGTGGCTGTATGTATGTTTGTGTGCAAAGACAGACATAAATGCTGATGAACTGACCCTGTTAAGGCCATCTGGATCCGTACCTCTGACCCTGGAACTCCATGCTGCTCAGTATGGTGCTTTTCTGATTCTTCCTCAGAGCTGCAGTGTACGGATCAGTGCAGGACTGAGGGGCTGCCAGCGAGGGAATCAACCATCGCACAGAGGGGCATCATCATCTAGAAACATGTGAGAGGAAACATCACTGAATGAGCAGATGAGGGGGAGAGCCACATGTGAAAAAGGGAATGAAGCAGTGGGAGACACGGAGAAAAGCAATGAAACGAAACAATGTGGAGGTGAAAAACAAGAAGACAAGGCTAAAGAGACCATAAAGCACACAGATGAGAGAGCTAAAGAACAATCCGTGGGGTAGGACTGAAACAACTGCCACCACGGAACAATGACGGAACCACAGGCAAAACCAAAAGGTTCGAAGGGAAGAGAAGTAATAAAGATTTAGTAGAATGTCGTGTATAATGGCACCTCAGAACACGTCTCTTCTCTCTCGCCCAAATGGCCGGCAGCCCAGTGACATACTGGGGCCTCTGGTCAGGGCTGGGGGCTCTGCCAGAGGGCTTCCACACGGTGCACGAGAGGGGACGTGCGGCCAATCGCTGCACTTTCTCCACTTGGCAGCAAGGTCTGAAATGTGGCCGCCGCTCGAAACCAAGGGCTACGGAAAGCGGCAGGGAGAAAAGAAAGCCGTGCCTCGGCCCATAGCGGCGGAGTGGACGGGAGACGAGCGGGGACGGCCGGTTGCCGTGGAGAAAGCAACGCCGCGCGGCAGCCTGCGCGCGAATAAAATGGCGGCGGGCGGCAACGGCCCGTCGCGGGTAAGGCAGCGGTTTGGGCGCGGGGCGACGAGCGGGGAGGCGGGAAGCGGCGCGGTGCAGAGGGTGCGGGCCGCACGCTGGTCGCCCTCGTTGCAGGTGTGCAGAGCGCCGGGCGGCCTCTCGGAGCCCGCCGGGAGCGGCGCGGTAAGCGGCGATCTGCTGGCGCGGGAGGAGCACTACAAGTAAGGGGCGGCCTGGGGGCGGCGGCATCCCCTGCTCGCATCCCCTGCTCGCATCCCCTGCTCGCATCCCCTGCTCGCATCCCCTGCTCGCATCCCCTGCTCGCATCCCCTGCTCGCATCCCCTGCTCGCATCCCCTGCTCGCATCCCCTGCTCGCATCCCCTGCTCGCATCCCCTGCTCGCATCCCCTGCTCCGCTCGCTGCGGGCTGGCGGGAAATCGATCCCCGCTGTCCGAATCTCTGAAGCGCTCGTTCAAGAGTGCGCTGAGAACGAGGCTGTAACTTCTTTCCTTCCGTCAACCCCGGGGCGGCTGTGCACTGCGCTGGGCATCGCTTCGCTCAGGGGCTTTCGGTTTTGCTACTTAACAAAATGGCGTTACTCGTCCTACTAACCTGCATATGAATATGGTGACACGTTTTAATTGTATATTCACGTCATTGAACGCCACTGCTTCTATAATCCCTGCTTCAAAGTACGCTTCGGGATCGTGACTGAAAACAGAAGTGCTGTGGAGTTAAGGATGTAAAATGCGGTTTAAGCAGTAACATGACAGAAAACAAGGACACCCTTTCTGTCTCAGAAGGGCTGTGCAGCCTGGAGGAGAGGAGACCTGAGAGCGGCCTTTCAGTATCTGAACGGGGGCTGTAAGAAAGAAGTGAACATGCACATCAGCAGGGTGTGCTGTGACAGGACAAGGGGAAATGGTTTCACATTAAAGGAGGGGAGTTTTATGCTGGATATAAGGAAGAAGTTTTTACAGTAAGTTTGGTGAGACACTGGCACAGATTGCCCAGAGATGTGGGTGCTCCATCCTTGGAGACACCCAAGGTCAGGCTGGAGAGGCTCTGAGCACCTGAGGGAGCTGTTAGGTGTGCCTGTTCAGCGCAGGGGAGTTGGGATAGATGGCCTTCTAGCATTCATTCCAACTAAAGCCATTCTGTGATTCTATTACAGTCTAAACATGTGTACACGGTGTTTTATTACTATAGATTTGATAGAAAGCCAGGACACTGATGAATAATACCCTGTAGTATTTGCTGCTCCTTTGCAGGAGTTATTGAAATTTCACTTACTTCGGGCAGGTGCTAACAGGCTCACATGTATATCTTTAAATGTTTCAGAAACTCGGTGACAAGCATTGTTATTGTACTCTTTCAGGAAACTGAATGCAGAATTAGAAGCAAAAAGAGAAAAACTGATGCGTCAGACCGAAGAAGTCATGGTGAGTAGGTTATGCAGGCTGTTACATAATTCAGCCTTGGTTCACATGGACGCCGGGTCAAGTTTCAAAAGAAATTATTTCGACCGTGACAACTAAAAGTAGTTTGGTTTCAGATTCAATCTAAGCTTTTCTTGCCTTTTCTCAACCCCCTTCCTTCAAAATTGTAAACTTTACTAAAAACACATGCAGTAATAGTATATAATAGAATTTCATCAGATAAATGCATATTCACATAACTGTGTAGAGCATTTGTGCACTTATACATAAGATCAGCTAAAAAAGCTTTTTATGATGGTTAAATATAGTCTCTGCAACGGTTTTATGTCTTAAATAAAATGCTATTTTGGTATTTGAAAACCAGATGCTGCAATAACTAGTGAAATACATAGCTGAAGCTGACAGGAGTACAAAGAATAAGCAATATAAATAGAAAATATGTACTTAGTTAGAGGGAAACTTTCTTAAAACAGAAGAAAATTTCCTGTTTATTGTTAGTATTATCTTTAACATTAGTGTGGCTTTGGGCCAATTTTTATATGAAAATTGGTCAAGTTATTAAAAAAAAAGAGAGAGCTGGAGTGATCTGTTTTATACCTAAGACACCTTTAGAGAACGTCCCCTCCTTCTTAGAAATTTTCAAAATATGGTTTCACTCAAATAAAAAAAGCTTAAAAACCAAAATATTTTGCGTATTTATTAAACTTCATTCTTTGTGTACTATGAAAGCATACATTCCTCTAGAGTTCTGGTAAGTTTGAACAGAAGCAGATGAAGCACCCAAAATAGCATCTAGTCTCTTTCCTTTGAAAAACAGCAACAACCAAACCACTTTTTTTCCCCCCTCTAAATGCAGCTGCAGATCAAATATTGTTGGGACACTTAATAACCCATGTAGCACTGCCTGATTGCACAGATGCACATTTAACAACAAAAGATAAGCAAGTCAGAATTTAAAAAGAAAACAGGATAACTACTTTTAGCTCTGGATTATGCTTTCTAACTGTTTCTTAGCAACACAGAAGCTATCTCAACATTTAATGTTTGACTAAATTGTTCTCTAAAGAACATAACAGCATATCAATGTCTGAATTATGGCTATATTGTATGAATGAAGACTTATATTTAAGCCTTGTGGTGTAATACAGCAAACTGAAAGTTTGTTCCACTTGCTATACATTTCTACCTACACATTTCAGAGAAAGGGAGGATAACAGCATCTAAGATGATAAGTTTGCAGAAGCTTTAAGTTACACTTTCTGAAGCAGAAATAAATATTTGGGGATAGCAGCAGTTTTTTGATTTCAAGCTATCTTTTCTTATGTTTAAAAAATCCTTTTCTACAGTAAACTTAAGTGGCCACGTCTACTATAGTTTCACTGTGATATATGAATATATAATTTCTCTTTTATTGTTCGAATTCTCCCCAAATTTACTTCTGTCTTTTCCTTAATAAAGAAGAGCCAGCAAGAGACACTATCTAGACCAATTTCAGTACAAACTAAGTACTGTGAAGATGACAAACTGAGGTACGTACTTTACAATTGCTGTGCGTATTTCATGGGGAATCTCTGGTAATCATCTGTACTCCCTGACTTGTCCTAGTCATGCTTTGCAGCATAGACCACTGAATTAGTGGAGTGTAAATATGATCCTATTGTTTTAAATAACTGATACTAAACCAGTGTTCCTTGTTTTCGTACAAGTCTTAATTTTGCTGAAATAGTCTATCTAGGAGACTAAGTAGTTCAAGTATCTGTAAAAATGCAAGTAACCAGTTTTGCTTATAAAGAAATAGTTTTTATCTTCATTCTAATTTTACTTGGCTTAAGTGCTGTAGAACAGGAAATGCACTGTTTAAAGAAATAGCAACAAAAAAACCCACAACAACAAAGAAACCCAAGATAGACAAACATTCAGCTGCCACCATCTGGAATTTTGATATCATTACACTTTACATACTTTTAATCTGTAAGAATTTATGCCCAAATGTGGGTTTTGGCCTCTATGTTCAAATCTGTTAGCTGTAGAGTGGTACCTGGCAGTATTTACTCAGTTGTTCAAAGGTTTGTATATTGGTAGCACTGAAAGTAGCTAAGTTGGAGATATGCTAATATACAGTTTAATGGGGATCTGATCTACTATATTACCAAATTTGTGTGAAAAAGTCTGTGATGGAAGCCTGTACACCAGTAAAAACCTTTGCTACTACAGTAACAATTATTTCTGAGCTATTTTGAGGCTGTTTCTGAAGTTGTGAAGGTCAGGAAAAAAAAAAAAAAAACAAATAAAAAATGCACCATCTCTTACTGGTATAGTCTTGCATTGTAAACATATTCTAGTGCATAGATGCTCTTTAGTATTATATTCTGCTGGCTGAATTTTGAATACTTGACAGAAGATTTCTATGAATTTCAAAACAAAGTTGAACTATAGAGTAACTTTACAAATTAATGTGATCAGAGGAATGAGCCCTATAAAGAGAATTAGCAGCTATGGTGGTATACATTTGAAATAAATGGAAGTGCTGGAATCATTATGAAAATGTTGGTAAGTAGTGCATCAGAGCAGCAGCTAATCTACCAATTATCTACATAAATTAAAAGATCTCAAAACAAGCACTGTGTTCTGGTAAACAGGGATAGAAGAGAATTGAAATCCCATGCTGGAGTGAAAAAAAAATACAAGCGTATGTTAGAAATCAGGCACACTGATTATCCATGAGTGAACATTGAGGCCATTCAATTAGATTAGTTCCAAGTATTTGATATTTATTTTTCCTGCAAAATTATGCAAGCAAATATGCCATAAATCCACAGGAAGCATCTAAAATCTTTTTGAAGCAAGTTTCATTATTTCCTGTATGGAAAATGAACACTAGAGACACTGGAATGAAGGGAAAACATTGAGATTAAGAGACAGGATGAGAAAAAAGACGAGTGGCAAAAATTAATAAGAAAAATATTCAAGTCATTCTCGAGGGATGTATTTTAAAATAAGTAATGGAGGAGATTTTATAGCTCATGTTTTTGCAGAGAAATGCGAATTACCCAGAGACAAAGCAGCTCCACTGACACTGCATTGAAATCAGCTTTTGTTTACACTTTTGCTCTTCGGAGCATCACCAGGCTCACAGAGATGGGATCTGTGTGCGCATGGGCAGGCTTTGAATAGGATTAGCAAAACACAAAGGGTTTGCTCATGCACATGCACCTCGTATGTACGTGCTGAGATGGAAATGCTAAACATTAGCTTCTCTTTCAGTGTCACTGCAACTGTCTAGCTGCCTATTTTATACCTTTTCACGTTTTACATATTCATTTCACTTACTGAGCAACTACAGAGCTGTATTGCAAGGCTTTAAAAAAGTGTTGTGGGAAAGAAGAAGAAAAAACTCTAATAAGGATAAACAAATTTAAGAAATTTGGTGAACGATGAGGTTTTTATTTGTTTTGTGAGGAAGGCTGGGGACAAGGGACTCAGTAGGAACAGATCAGTCTATTGATCAAAAGAATGCTTTGTTTTTTTTGAGCATCAAATGTTGTATTTTCTTATTTTTCAGAAAATGTAACTGTTATTTCTGTGGCAACAACTCCTCACTTTCTACATCTTCTAAAACTAGCCAATAGGAAGGGAGCATGAGGAAAATAGGGTAAATAGACAAAAACTAATCATCCTATTCTTGAAGTCTGTTGCCAGCCACACAGATAATTTCTCCTGTGCTGGTTTTGGTTTTGTTTGGATTTTTTTTTTTTTTTATTAGTACATTCTGGAGCTTTGTTCAGATAATTCTTGTTGCTGAATGGGTGTCTAAAATTTTTTAAAGGCAAAACCTAAATATTTGTCTAGGTCAGCTGGACCGAAATGCTGAGGTGACTTCATGTGCCTAAAATTTAAAATTTATTACAAATATAAGCTTACATGTTAATTGAGGAGTTAGAAACTGTAAAAAGTGGTAGAAAAAGGTAATCATTCAGGGGATTGATAGAGATCTACGTAACTCTGAAAACAAAGAAATTGTACATCTGACATGAAACTTGAATAGTACACAACATGCTAAAATTTTCTGCTGTCTTCCAAAATAATCATTTAACCTGAAATTTGGTTTTCAGCCAAATAAATAGATAAGAAAGCTACTCTTTCACTCCGTCCTCCCCACTCCCCCCCAATCTATAAAATGGATACAATATTGGCAATATGTATTTCAGAGGAAATTTTGTGAGACTTTAAAAATTTACTTTAAATAAATTGCTCCCATCTCCCGTTTATTTTACAGTCCCTGTCAACTGCCAACAGTCAATGTAAGCATTTCCATTCTCAGAGGTAGAGAACACAGGCCTATATCTTTATTGTTTTGCATTAATTCACTTATTGGAATGTCAGGTGAGCATCTGAGTCACTGAACTGCTGGTGAACTTTGGTCCTGTTGCCTGTCTCCTGCTGAAGCTGTTAAGGCTCCATCCATACACTAGCTAAGTGCTCCCTGGTACAGGGAATCACTGGTCATATTTGCTGCAGTTACCTGCACTGCAAGAGATGAGATTCAGATTCCAGTACATAAGCAAACTGTTGTGTTGGAGACCATAATGGAGTGATTATCCTAGACTCCTCAGGTGATTTATGCAGCAAATGAGATAGAATGGAAATGGGAATGAGACTGAATTTATGATTGGACCTGGCATATGTTCCTACATTCTGCTGATGGTAGATACATCTAATGTTACTCTCCTAATCCAGGTGATGGAGGATTGTTATCACAAAAATGTTGATTTTTGCTATACTCAGTGAACTTATTTTTTTTTTTCTGCAGAGATCCACTCTTTCTTAAAGTTTCATCTCTTATGCACTCTCACACCAAGGTATCAAACTCAAAATTATTCTAACTAATTTTGCTTCTGCCTATTTCTTCTGTTTTTGAGGCCATGCTGTATGGGGCTTACATGGGTAGGGAGCCTGAGGGAAAGGATGCTCAGAGCAGACTGTTACAGGGACAGATGGAGCAGCATCTCCAATACTTCTGCAGCTCCACCACTGGTTAAGTAGGCTTCCATTATATTTCATTTTTGTATTTTAAATTTCTCTTCTGTAAAAGCTTATTTGTCACTTGTAAGTACAAAACATAATTCGTTTCTTCCTTTCCCCAGTGTAATACTAAGGGCAGTTCTACAGCCTTTTTGTGGTCAAAAGAATTTAATACGGGATGGAAAATGCAAAGGAAAAGGGAGATTTAAATTAGGAACAAAGTAATGTAACTTGCTGGTCTCCAATTAGAATTACAGTGAGTTTTTCAGCTGACAAATTAAAGTTTCCAGAATGTTCTTCACACCATTTACTTGGATGAAAGAAACAAAATGTTGTTAGATCTTTCTTTAGAGATCTTAAATTACAACAGTACTATTTTTTTGGAAAAGGCATTTTTGAAGACACGATAAACAGTGTTCAAAGAAACACAGTCCACAGCAAATAGTTAATAACTTGATAATACCTGGGAGCCTTATTATCAATTAAGTTATTATTTATTATGAGTGCATCTGAAAAAGAGCCTACCAGGTAGCAATGTTTCAATGTATATAATTTGGGCATATGGGCATAAAATATGCAACATAATGACTAGTACAAATAAAACTGAATAAATCTAAGATACTGAGACTTTGGAAATCATATGTTGGGCATGAATATATGAAGAAGGGGGGAAATAAAAAGACAAAACACATGCTAGCAACAAGTCATTACTAACTAATAAAAATCCCTGTTTTCTGGGAAATTTTACAGCCATCAAACAAAAAGAAATGTGCTTCTGCATCCATGGTTCAGAATAGAACGTATTCTGGAAATAAAGGGAAAAGAATAACATCAAGGTATATTACACGTGTTTTGTTGTTGTTTGTAATCAAGAATTTGGGGTTTTGTTTTTGTCTTAGCAGGGTGTTTTTATTCATACATGCTTCTACATTTATATATATATATGTATATGATATCTGTATGACAAAATGCACCAAATTATTTCTGTAGTCAGCTCCCCCAGGTAGCTGTCTGGTTACCTAAACTCACCTCCACTCAAGCTTTTCTGGAGGCTGACAAAGTTAAGCTCTGTTAATTCTGTCAGTAAAAGGATGCCCAGTGAGCACACTCGAAGTGCATCTGGGGTAAACAGAGTTCACAGCAGTGATGCAGGCTAATTTGTGATCAGACCTGTTATGGGAAACATGAGGCCTTCTAGCTTCTCTGCTATTTTGGTGAATCTAGGGCTACAGAACTAGAGAAAGTCAGTAACAGTACCACAGCCTCCTGGGGTTTTCAGTTTTTGCTGAACAGCTACATCTCTGATAGCAAATGCAAGGTCCTAAGACCAAGAAATTGGGTTCTGAACAGAAGAGTAGAGAAATAACAGAAAAATGTTTGTGGATAAAATCCTGAGCGCAAATGAAAACTGCCACAAGAGAAAGCATGGACACATACCAAAATAGGATAAAAATGGTCTGCAGAGCGACAGAACACAGAATCAGTACTGGCCAAGAACATCTTTTGAGATGTGGGAGTCACTTGTGGACCCTTTCTACCTCCTGGATTCCACTGAGGTTGTTGTGCTGACACCATATAATGAGATTTAGGAATAGAGTTGCACAGGTGCAGAACCTATAAGGTGAACTTAGAGTTGTAGGAGAAGGTGACCTATGCAGCATCTGTGTTGTATGCATTGTGTTCACTGCTGTTATAAAAACTAACATTTGCAACTTCTAGGATTAGTGAACTGTCCTATCCAATAATAAGATTAAAACTAACAGTCAAGGGAAAAAACTGAAATTTAAGACAATAGTTAAGCCCTAAAGAGCATTCCTGTTTCTTTTCCCTACTCTGAGGTATGAAATTGTTGGATGAGAAAGAGGCATACTAAAATCATCCTCGTAGAAAATAGTAATTTATCTGCTTCTACATTATAATACAAAGGCTGTTGTAATCATGTGGAAGATAATAGTATTTTACATAAGGAAAATGAGAAATTGCCATTGGTTAGTTTTTGGGAGAGCAAGCAATGAAGTTGCATTACATACAGCAAATACTGTATTTCTGTAATTTTTGCTTTATATTTTAAATGTAAAACAGTGCTTTTGGGTTTTTTGTTATTGTGGTTTTTTTTGTTTTTTGTTTTTTTTCCTTCTTGCTTGATTTTAGTTCAGAAATCAATCTGGAAACACAAAATGCTGATGATGTTGCAGTGTTGGAGGATTGCACTGGTTTTTCTTTAGCAAAAACAGTGAGTGAAATTGAAGGAAAAGTAGAGAAAGGAGGCTTGCCAGATTGTCTGGATGATGATATTATTCCAAACACTGCAAGTGAAGTTGGAGCAGGTAGGTTTCATATGTTATTTGTACTCCCTGACTGCTAGTAATGATTTCTCCTAAGGGGGGAAAAGAAAAAATTATGTAGAAATTATAGGGAAAGTTTTATGCCCTTAAGTTATACTGTGTTAAAATGAAAAGGTTTTTCTTAAGTAGTCCTAAAGGAAGATGAGGTCATATGTGAGTAATCATGGGGGGGAAAAGTGAATTTTTGTCTTGATTTCCTTCTTTACAAGAAGACATCTGAACCTTTAAAAATGTTGAATATATGGATAGCACAATTTCAGGAAGCAGAAATACATGATGCTCAGCTTATACTTCCAAAAAAAATAAACTTCAGGTTTTTTGCAAATTCTGCCTTTAGAGAAAAGATTCTCCTCAAATCTGTGGATTAAGCGGCTTGAGTGAAGTGATGTTGCTGTTACAGTGCATGAATGAGGACCCTCCAGATATTTGTGCTCTGAGTTAATGTTGCTTTGTCCTAGAAATGGAGTGGGAAGGGAGACTGCCACATTTGCCTGTGAAGATAAAGGCATGATGCACATCTGTCTTTTTGGCTCTGGGGTGTTAAAAGGTTTATATCATTTCTTACAATGACAAAGTAAGCATGAAGTCAGATTCACTGCAGCAATTGAAAAAATGCAAAAAAACCCTCCTCATATAATCTAACAGCTCTGTCAGCAAGCATACTTACACAGAATTAGCTTGGTTTCTAACCTCATGTAATTGTGTTCAAATCTTTCTTTAAATCTCCCAATACAGATCCTCAGATTTTTATTTATTATAGTTCTTTTTCATTGCTTGGTACTGCAGTGGAATCTTACACCTCAAGGGGAGTTGTTATTGGTGCTCATGAATAGTGAATAGTGAGGATTATTTCTATTGCTTTAATGATGAAGTGAACTGAAAACACTGTGGAATGGTTTATCCTTCTAAAATTTGTCATTGCCTGTTGAGAACACCTGGAATGCCTCAGAGAGCAGCAGTTCATCCTTAACATGGTAAAGAAACAGTTGCTGAGCAGATTAGCGGGGTAAATCTCAAAACCAGTTACAATCATCATAAGAAAGTAAACATATATACTAAGTAGCCCCTGTTACTGGGGGACTGGGCCCACACTTACGCTGAAGGAAGATTTTGTAACCAAGTCATTAATGGTAAAAGGAAAGCTGCTTACCCCTTCCCTCCCCCCCCAACAGAAACACTAACAAACACTACAAAGTTGGATTTAAAGCAAGCTAAACAAAGTATTTTTTCTATAGTCTGTAACGGAATTAGATAACCTACTGCCCCAGGACATGGTGAGTATCTACATACAATGTGTTTTAAGAAGGGAAACGGTAATACAGAAGTACATGAGAGAATTAAATGTGATGTCTTCAGTATGTCTGCAGCTCAGGAAGTTACAATTTCAGCTGCACCCTACAGCTGATAAGGTGTGTGAAATAAAAGGAATTCTACTTAGAATTCTCTACTAGGAATTTTCAGAGCAAGCTAACAGATGTGCCCATCCATCCATTCCTATTCAGCTTCTGATATACTCCTCCTCTCCTTCATTCTTCTCCCACTGTACCTGCTGTGCATAGTGGCTGTTCCTGTGTTGCTCAGCTTGACCCTCATTTTGTTTCCATGCCTTGTGCATGGAAGTTCAAAGGCAGTTCCTTGTGAGTAATCCGTGAGAGAGTGGGGAACGGAAGCAGAACATGCTCTCTTCCCCTCCACTTGTTTTGTCACAACGCTAGTATACGTTTTAGCTGCCCCAGAGCAGGAGAGGACTGCATTTGGGAAAAACACCCTCTGAATGTGTTGGATCTTAAATGGTTGAGTATTGTTAGAATTGTTCTTAAAAAAGCACAGACTACTGCATAGATGAGTATTTACCTATTAGGAGGAATTTGCAGCCTACATTTAGTTCCTTCGGAGCAACATAAAGTTAGTTGTAACTCACAAATCACAGTACAGATTGATTGCACTGTAGAATTGTCCTATGACGTAGTTTCCTTGACTTCAAGCATGCTGTAACATATAGTGCAGTATGACAAAAGGTTCCAGAAATGTTCAATTTTGAGAATTGAGTCTTTTATATTCTAGAAGTGCTGTTTTCAGACATTAAAAATAAAAATTTCCCTAAGCTTTCCCTAAGAATTAGAAACTTGCAACATTTATTTAGAAATGTTAGTTTCAATTGACCTATTTCTGTTCAGTAAACTACCAACACAGCATGCTATTTTAAAACAAAAAAAAAAAGAAAATGAATTGTTGTTACATGGCTCTTGTCTCTTTTCTACATTGAATCCTTGGGGATATTAAGTGTAACTTTTTATCTCTGCAGAAACACAAATCAGGTTTCTTAAGGCAAAGTTACGTGTTATGCAGGAAGAGCTGGATAGCATCGTGTGCGAATGCAGCAGAAAGGTAAGTTCTCTTATCTGTGAAAAAACTCAGTCTGTCCCCCTGACAGTCTGAAATAGAAGACTGCAGAAATGAGGAGAAAAAGAATATAGATTTGTTTTTTGTAGTACTGCCCTGCTAAATTGGTGGTTTGTTTTCTTAGTTTGTCTTCACAGCTATTGTGAAATCCATCATGAAGCATCTCGATATTTTAAAATAACAGCACTTTTCAAAAATGATAATCATTATATCTGCAGTGCATATTTTGTAAATAGAAGTGCCAATATATTGCTATCACATTTTTCTCCTGCAATCTTTTGTTTGCTTTTGCTAACTGCTGACAAACAGGATGATGAAAATCAGAATTTAAAATCTCAGCTTAAAGATACTGAAGAAGAAAGGACGAGACTGCAACGAAAGATCAGCGTGCAGCAGTCTCAGACTGAGAAATACAAGATGTTATCACAAGAAGCAAGCAAAAAGTGTGAAGGATTACAGCAAGAGGTTGTTTCACTAGAAAAGGTATTGCAAATATGAGTCTCGTTTATCTCACAGTGGGGGAAATCATCAGATTAGTCCCTTCAGACAAGTTCAACTTATTTGTATCCAGCAATTCCATTCACATTTCCAATCTCCAAAAACAGCTTTAGAAATTGTATTTTGAAATTGTATTTTGTATCACTTTGTAAGAGAGAGAAATGATCGATTTTGATACTTGCTTTTCTTCTGCTTCTACAATCATACTCTGTATTTTAGCAAAAGATATGCAAGAGACAAAGCAACCTTTTCAGAAACTACCATGAAATCCATAAAGTCTTGAAAAATACAAGGAAATTTTTCTGACATTTTCTTGTAGTTGTCAAAAATTACTTCTGGTAACGATAGCTTTGGTGTAAATTGCAGAACTTGTTGAAAGTTTCAAAAACAAAACAAAACTACAAGTAGAGGAAAGGGTGGCTCTTTGTCCTCTGAAACAGTCTGTGTGTAAACCAGCCACTACAGGTTGGATGTATCAGTATTAACTTGCCCAGTCAGAGCAGACAGCCTTACACCCAGCTTTGTTTGTTTGGAACTTAATTTAAGAGTAGCATGTATTTTTCTGTAATTGCTGAGAGCTGGAGAGGTTGACAAGAAAATCATGTAATACTTCAGTCAGTTGGTTATATGTAATGTAACCAGGAGAATGTTAGACTCAAAATACAGGGAAGACAGAATACACTGTGCAGAATGTGGTCTCTTTCCTCAGTTGCCTTTGCTTGGGATTTTTTCCCCTCACTTGCTTCAGTTATTCCTAATCTGGTGCATTTTCTAGAAGCTGACACGGTTTCTCACTAGATTTGATCATGACAAATAATGGTACTACTATAAAACACTGAGAAGGGAGGGTGGAAAAAGGCAGTTCAGAAACAAGAGAGCCTGAAGGTTGACGGCTAACAAAAAGCCCCTGCCCGTTTGCTTAACAGAATGTCTTTACGTACCCAAAAGTTTGATAGTTTTTTTTCTTTAAAAAAAAAGTCTGTTTCTTTTTCACAAATGACAAGATGTGCTCTTTCTGCCAGAACTGCTTATTTCTTCTACTTTGTCTTTTATCTATATTCCCCAACCTTTAATCTCATTATTGTTTCTCAGCTTGGTCTCTTTTCCTTATTTCCTGACTTGCAGCACTAATACTTATCATATCAGAGATGAGAGGGAACTGTTTTGATTGTTGCCATAAACACTTGATGAACTACTTTTAGTTAGATGAAATAGTTACTGCCCTGAGGCATCTTAAGCAGGCTGTTTTAACTTCTTGTTGTTAATTACATGTGATAATCTGTGAGAAAAAGAGGTGAAAAAAAAGCAGCTGCACTAATAGTTGCTGTTCCAAAATCTGCTCCAGGTTGGACACAGCAGCACTTCCCATTTTTTGCACTGAGCATACAACTTATTTTTTTCCAGTCAATCCCATAGTCTTACATGATCAGTTCACAGTACATTTAAGGGAATGTTAAGAGATTTTTAGAAAGACAGACCCATTTTCAAGAAGTATAAGGTGAAAGGAAAAGGACTTCAGAGTAGTGAAATTGATGTTATTTGATTCTGTTTGCAGACCACAGAAATCCACTCAAATTCTCACGGATGACCATCGCTGTAAACGCTTTGCTTTTGTGGCATGCCTTAAAGTACCATGATTCATAATGTTTGTTTTTATCCTTTGCTTCCTGTATAGGAATTAGAGAATTTAAAGCGTGTACAAAAACAAGCTGCAAGCAGACAGAGCGCAACAGAGGTTCGCTTAAATAGGGCCCTGGAAGAAGCAGAAAAGTATAAAGCAGAGCTGAATAAACTGAAGCAAAGTAACAAGGTACAGTGGCTTAGAAAAACAAAGTCTGTGATTATTCAGTAATGCTAGAGGGAGCCCAGAGGCTTGATCAGCTTTGGAAGTATGCCATCGTTTACAGGCTACCCCAGAAGTAACTCACAACGGATCAGCAAGGGGCCTGGTAACTTATTGCTACTGATAATACTGCAGGAAAAGATGCACAGAATAAAATCAGAGCCTGTCTGCCCCTCTTTTTTGAAATTAGATGGGCCTGCAGAGAGAGAGAGAGACACTTAAACACCTTATAAGTACACAGGAAACTACAATATTAATCTACTTGTTAGAAGCCAGTAAATGCCCTCTTTTGAGTTTTTATTAAGTTTTGGTGAGGGAATATTTTAAGGCATCCAGTTTATTTCCCGATGTGTCATGGGGCTAACATCTGCCATTTATAATGTTATGCCAAGTTTCTCCAGTTAAAGCTTTACTTAAATGAATAATACATTTCTCACCTTCCCATGGCAGGATGTAGCTAACCAAGAACTCAAAATAATTGAAGAATTAAAGGCAGAAAACAAGAAACTGCAGAAACAAAAAGGAGAACTAATAACAGGTTTCAAAAAGCAACTGAAGTTAATTGATATTTTAAAGAGACAAAAGGTAAGAACCTAAATATTGTTGTCTTTCAAATAACTTGGCTGAACTTGCCTGTTTTCAAGTGATGCACTCACATAAATCACAGCCCCAAGAACAGAAATTTTCAGTGCAGCGGAACAGCTGCTTCACTTTCATTAGTACACATCACTGACATCCTCTTTGGAATTGGCTCAATTCCTAACTTGGAACATATCCTGTCATGGTGAAAGATTACCACCAACAAGCTTTGAGACCACGAGTACCTGTTTGTTTAAGAAAAGAAATACTGTTCAGGTAGTACCTGCAAGCAGCTCCCTGTGGTGCTGCATCAATACAATTCATTTTAGCATTGAGTTTTGTTGTCTCTTTCTCCAGCATGTTTCTTACTCTATCAACAGCTGTACCTCTAGCGCCCTCTCACGATTAATGTAATCTCACGATTACATTTCAGCCCCACATTTTTCTTGGATTCTCAAAGTATGCCCTTATCTATTAATATTGCCTCTTGGTGCTTGTATTCTGAGGTGTTCTGTACATGTACAGATCTGGAACAAAGTGGAAGATCCTGCAGGTTTTGATGAAAGCAAATTGAAGTGAAAAGAGTATGTTCTAAAAGATGTTGCCCAAATAAAAAAAAATATTTCCATGTATTGATGCATTTAGGTCTTACACTCCCAGCACAGCTTTTGCTTAACAGAGCGATTGCATCCAATCCTAACTCAGTTTTCTTTCTGAGGCTGCACAGGAGATTTGCAGGGCTAAATGCCTCAGAATAGTGTAAATATGATCTTAATTTCACAGTGGTTCACATTTGCTTAGTGCTGAACCTTTATTGAGGCAAAGCACTGAACAGCATAGAATGAGAAGTATCAGTGGTAGAGTTAAGGCTCTTCTTTTTGCACTCACAAACCAAGGCTATCAGATAAAGAAAGCAAGGAATGGTGACTTGAGCAGAAGCACCTTAGAAGTAGTAGCCTTGACAATAAGAAAATAGAACATTTACCCTTTACTGCAGTGAGAACCTGACACTTAGTAAACACTTGAACTTGCTGAGCCTCCACAGAGAAAGAACAGTTCTGTATGAAGTGGCAACTTCATAACACAGACTGCACGTACTTAACAACAGAGAACCACACCATGAAAACACACCCTGGGATTTTGAATACATCTCCTGCACAGAACGGAGGAGACCGGGTAATAGGAATAAGAACAACTGGGGCTGCTCACACACTTCCAGTGCATGAATTTTTCTGACCACACCAGAACCAAAAGAAACATTGGAAATAGTGTTAACTTAGCCATGTCTTGCTCTCTTAACTCTTCAAAGTTATTTTGAGAATGGAAAAACCACAGCATTCACACAACAGATACTCCATACATGAGCTAACTCATTCTCTAGAACACCAACTCACTGAAATGAGCATCAAGGAACAGCATTTGATTGAACCAAAATCAGCATCAGATAAACTTCACAAAACTTACATTAAAAATTATTAATACCACATAAAAACTGCAGATAATAGAAGAAATCATTTCCCTTCTGTTAATAAAAACATATACTCACAGAAGAAGATTGCTGTTAGTCCTTTCAGAACAGGCAGGGGGTCGAAGAACCTGAGAACAATACCAAATGCTGCCTTTATTCCTCCCAGCAGAAGGAACTGGGAAAGGCAGCTAAGCTCACATGACACCAATATACGTAATCACCAGAAGAACTTAATTTCATTTCACAGCAGCCTTTTGTTGAATTAAGGAAACCCTAGCCTGGCTGACTTGTGTAGTATATTTGTGGATTCAGATGTACCTCACATGAAGGTGAGGATATATTACTGCATGAAGAATAGTAGAAGAAAAAAAAAAAACCCAATAAGTATTAAATATCCATTAGCAGGACAAGTTGCAGCTGCCAGCAAGTAGCTGTTGGTATTCAAACTGGTCTTTAGACCATCCTCTGCTTGCCTCAAGATCATAGAAGATCTTAGTTTTAAAAGGAATCTAGTGGAACTAAACCTGAGTTTTAGGCTATCTATCTGTGGGAATTACACATGCTGACTAGGCATTGTTTAGAACCAACAAGATGTCTGTACATATATAGGGAAAAATCAGACACCTTGCAGATGTGAACTGTTCCTGTTTCTTTCAGAACAGTCCTCGTGTTTAAAAAACTGTTTAGCCTGGACACTTTCCTTGCTACTTGAAATGTTGATAAGAGATGAGGGGGATGTGGCATATTTGGGATGTTTACCGTGACAGCAGCTGCAAAGCAGTGAGCTTCCAGGGCTTTCTGGCTGCTGCTTGCTTTTGAGTGATAGCTCTGTGCAAATACATTGGCCTGAAAGTCATCTTGATGACATTCTTGACAATTACAATTTTTAATCAAAAAGCAGCCCTGTAGTAAGCTTAAAATTCTGTTTGTTCCACTCAAAGCAATGTTCTGTTTCCTACACATACGTGCCATAATGGACCACCTCTGTACAGCAAGACTTAACAGCAACACAGCAAAGGGTGGTCAGCTCCAGCCACCTCTCAGCAAGCTGTATTAATTTAATGCTTTGCTTTATGCTGATTATACTATTTAGGAATCTTTTTGCTAAAATTTACTAATTTAACATTAAATCATACATTTAGCAGCACTGCTACTCTGACTGAATCTTAGTGACACATTTGATTTGTATAACTTAAAATTTAGCTGAATATTGATCAGCTTGAACGCATACAGTATTTCTTATGTGTTCTGTAAGAGGACACAGGAATGGTCTGTTTTCCAGTAATTTCTATGCTCCATTAAAAAAAAATATATTTAAAGCTATACAAAGAATTAAGAGAAGCCACTGATCCTTTTACTAGAGCTGAAGTTGCAATATTAACCATAAAATTTATCACAATCCACACGTTATAAAATCAAACTGTTGCAAAAAATATGAATAGCAACCTCATCTTAAACAGGTGAGCCTCCACCAGAACCACAGCAGGAAAACACAGAGCAATCGATTTGCAGCCCCCTTCAGTCATGCAGGTCTTTGTCATTCATGCTGCTTTATCTTCTGCTCCTGATTTATGTTTTATTTCTTTTGAGATGCACATTGAAGCTGCTAGGATGCTTTCTTTTACTGAAGAGGAATTCATGAAAGCTCTTGAGTGGGGAAATGATTGATTCAAACTTGTTTGAAATACAAAGCAGACGGTACGTTGTTTTGGCACTGTAGTGTATGTTGATAGTTAACAAATATATCTCAGAGAATGGATTTTGGTGGTTTTGCTAACATTGAAATTATTTCACTTTCAAAAGCCTGACAGGCTGCTTTGGAATGTCACATGCAATACAGATTTCCTGTGAAGTTCTGAGCCCAGCTGTCTGTTCTGTAAGGAGCCAGGAGGCACACAGAGCAGGTGAACTTTGTTATCTGTTCTTCTGTTTTAGCATTCAAAACTGTTAATAAGGTAACATTCAGTCTAAAGAGAAGCCAGAGTGACTATAATCTGATACAGCTTATTGTTTGAAAGTTCCTATTTTATTTAGTCAAGGTAAAAAAAATAAATATAAATATTCATATATTTCTGTGGTCATTAGATACTGGTAATGGATACAGTCAGCAGCAATGGCTCCATATCACAGGTGCTCTACATGCATTATCTCCTGAAAAAGTTTATCATCTCATCATTATAACAGAGTATTAAATAAAAATACGGGTGTAGATGAACCATGCGTATCATGTACACTAATGAACAAGAGTAATAAAAGCCCGTGCTGGTTAATGAAGCTTTGTTAAACCTCAGCTATTTCAGTGGATTCCTGAGAGTGATTTAGTAGAACAGTGACACACAAAGTTTGTTTGAAGTGAGGCTATTAGCAATGACTCTGCAAGGTGCTTATAGTGAGAGCAGGGCTGGTCTCTTCTCACTGGTGACAGGACGACGGGAAATGGCCTCCAGCTGCACCAGGGTAAGTTTAGGCTGGATATCAAGGAAAACTTCTTTACAGATAGGGTTGTGAAGCACTGGAATAGGCTCCCCAGGGAGGTGATTGAGTCACTATCCCTGGATGTGCTTAAAAACCATTTGGATGTGGTGCTCAGGGACGTGAGCAGAGGGCTGTTAGAGTTGGGGTAGTATGGTTAGGTCATGGCTGGACTTGATGATCTTTAAGGTCTTTTCCAACTTGAGCAATTCTATGATTCTATGACTCTGATCTCAAAATGAGAATTACACCTCAGATTTTACTAGCACAATCACGTGAGCTAGCAGTGGAAAAAGTAATTGTGATCTACCATTAGTGATTTGTATTACCTACCTTTAGATTAGTTATTTAACAGTACAATGCAAATGTAGATACTTCGTTAACTTACAAACAGAAACAGTGCATTAAGATAATCGTATTGTCTGTTATGTGACACCCATCTGAACTTGCACTACTTCAGGTTTCTGCCGTGGGCTGAAGAAAACATTTTCAAACACTGCTTCATCACTAACTCAGTTGTATTTAGCTGATAGATTATTGAGAAATCTGTAGCAGTTTATTCCTGAAAAATTTAAGTGCATTTAAATAAGATGAGCCGTTCTTCAGTTCAGAGCTCCAGTCTTAAAATGGAGACTTTTATGAGAATAAAAACGAGTTCCTTGCTGTTAACAGCAGGTAGACATTTGCATTAGCAATCAGATGACATCTAGTGGCAAAGCAGGAGGGCAGGCAGTGGAAATTTCAGCTCTCTTCAGAAGATGGATTATCTCTTCTCTTCTGATAAGCCAACCTAAACTCCTCACCAAGCATGTTAATATCATCTTCTCCTTTGAGTATTCCCTGGAGAAAGAAGCACCACAGAAGATAAAAAGAAATTAAACAGATAATTATGGATCTCTGCATTTTTTTAATGGAAACGATTGTATAGCTAATACCTTGGAACCTGTGTTATCTCTAAAACAAAACAACAAATAGCTCTGAAAAGCATCACCAAGACCCAGTGGATGAATTTCTAACTGCTGTACTTGGTGCTAACCTAGAACTGCGTTTTTTGTTCAGGCACATTGGGGTGAGAATCAGTAACGACTGTCACATAAGCAGTATACAAAAGACAATGTTTATCTGCATTCTGTTTCTAATAAAAGTGACTAGAGGCAGCAGAGCACATCTATAGGTTTAGCAAAAAATCAAGAAACTACACTGAAAAGAGGCACTGGCTTGGCTGGGGCTTCATGTCCACATTCAGGCGTGCTGAAGTAGTATTGGAGACTTCAGAGCTAGGAAGAACTTTGCCATCAATACATTCTGAGTGAAGTCCCATGCAATGTGACACCCTATTCAGGTCTCATTAAAGCAGAGAAAGAACAGTAGGACATCAGTACCATGGGGCAGATATGAGCCATGGACACTGCAACAGCCAAAGCTGTTCAACAACAGTCAACTCAAAGCAGGAAATTACATCAAAAGTCGTGCCCTTTTGTGTTGCGCTTCCATTGCATCCTCACTGGAAATTAACTCTCTGAATCTCTACTTCCAAGTCTTACCAATTCATGCACAAAGTGAGTATAGTAATTATTTGATTAGAAATAACATTTGCTATGTTTACAATGTGTTTCAGTACTGCAGGAAACAATTTCTTTAGACATCTGAGTAACTCCTTCCCTCCTCTAATTGCACCTTTACATCCTAAAAGCAGCTCTCTTTCACTTTGTACCATCAGGTGATCTTCATGATGATGAAATGTACTATAAACTGTACTTTATTCATGTAACTAGAGTTGCTTCCATCTCTATAACCCTTAAAAAGACAAGGATGAACAGAATGAGCACTGACATTCTTGTGAGCCCTGCCGTTTGTTGCACTGTAACAGGGAAGAGGCCTTGTTTCCATGCCAACAGAAGACAAACAAGGCAGCCAACAACACAGATAACTGCTCCAAAAACCCAAATGGAAGAAGTTGGTCAAAACTGTCTTATAGTGGAGCTGGAAAAGCTCTGCTTTAAAAATTACATTCCGTATCCCAAAAGCTTTGGATCTGCAAAGAGCTGTGGAAGCAATCAGCAAGCTCTGCACATGGCCTCAATAAGGCTACAGTACAGCCCAAAGCTTCTCAGTGTTCTTTCATCTGCTTTCCAATCCGAGGTGAGCAGACAAGAGCTGATGCAATAAAGACACTCACTCCATGTAATTCACATGGCTAACAACTTTACCTTATACTAGCCAAGAAAAAAAACCATTTATAGAATAAACATGTAAAGCATTTAACAGATAATCACTTACTCTAGGAAGATAACCCAGTAATTTAGATGCATGTTCTTTCAGGAGTTTCTGTCTCTCTTCTTCAACAACTGCACGAATGTTTGCTTGTCTTTTCTCCTCTAACTGCCATTCTTCAAGTTCATGCTCCTACAATAAACAAGCCAGTTTTGTTGAGTTTCAGCTCCATGAAGATTTATTTCCACCAACAGAAACTAAGGATTAAAGAGGTGTTTTTTTTTTGTTTTTTTTTGGTTTTTTTGTGGAGTAAATTTTGAACTTTCATTTAATTTTGACTCCTGGTCACAAGAAAATAGATATGAGAAGGATGAAAAGCGTGTATCAAAGAACCAAAGTACAAAGTACATGTTAAGTAGAAGAAGTATCTCCGACAAAAAAGAAGACTGAATAGCAAGACATGGGGCTGTAGTTATGCTATTTAAAAGCCCTTTTTAAAAGACTAGTAAGCAAAGCTCGGGTTCCTTGCCAGCCCCTAGACAACACAGTCTGTTCCTGCTTCACTGCTCTGCTCCAGGAAAAGAAAAACAGACACGTGTTCTTGTGCAGAAACCACAGCTCACGTTATACGTGTGCAGACTGAAAACTACAGAGTAGATGTTTTTAGTTCATGTAAAGGTTTTTCTTCCTCAGATGCTAAAAGGGGACACAGTCTGAAATCAGGGCTGGGTTCCCCCTTTTTATGCACCCTCAGTTGTGCTGGCTGATCAGGGAGGATGAGCTGGACAACATTTGTGTCGCTGATCTCATGGCTCTTGAAGAGCTATTTGCAGAGCATGTCAGGTATACAATGATCTGCAGGCTCTAACCTTTTAAGCTCTAAGAATTTAGCTCTAGAAAGATGCCTTTCTTCCAGCACAACAAGGGTGTGCTTCCCACCCCTTCCCCATTTCTCTGCAGTTCTCCTGTCCTTTCCCTACAGCCTTGATGTAGGGTAGACTTTTCACGTTAAAATGGTTTGGTTCAGACCAAGGGTGAAACTGAAAACTTCTCTTACTTTATCTGCAATGAATTGTTTGTGACGGTCTTCAATAAGTTTTTCCACAGCCTTTCTGTGTTCAAGCTGTTTCATTCTTCGTTTCTGAGCATTCATCTGTTCAATACGATCATCCTCTGCAAACTTGGCCTGCATCTGCTGTCTGAAGGCTTCTTCCTCCTCTTGCACGGCTCGCTGCGCTACCTTCTTCAAAGCTAACTGCTCTTCGTACATTTGCCTTAAATCCAGGCGCTGCCTGATTCTCGTCTCGATTTCTGCCTATGAAGAAAATTCAGTCAGATGCTGTATACCGAAAATTGTTTGAAAAAATTCATCTTCAGCCAATCTGATTTCTCAGAGAAAAAAATGACAGGGGCTGTCACTGTCTACATAATAAAAAACCTGGTACCGACAAGTGCCAAAATACCCATATTCATGTCTGCAGGAGTCCACGGAAAGTGAGCTCCCCCACAGCCAGCACAGGTACTGCTTCAGCTGCCTCCCAGCACTCACCATCTCCTTCTTTCTATCAGTCTCAAGTTGTTCTTCCAGATACAGCTCCTGCCGTATTCGTTCCACTTCGTCACGCTTCTGTTGCTCTCTTTCTAGATTCTGGGCAATCTATTATAAGAAGGAAGGATTTCTAAGTAAAAGAGAAAAATACACAATATGTTTTTCTACAACTTTAATTTTTAATACCATGGCCTGAAGTTGTTGTTTTTTCTCCTCCATGTCTCTAACTTTGGCCGTCCAATCTTCTTCTCTTTGCCGCTGACTGTTGGCAAACTCCACAATTTTCCTGTTTTCTTCTTCCATCTCTTCCCGTTTCCTCTGCCTCCACACAGCCTGTTCTTTTTTAAAAGCTTCAATATATGTCTGAGTTGCTCTCATCTTCTCTAACTTAAGCTGTTTTTCCCTGTGTAAAGTAAAAAACAAGAGAGTATTGTTATTTACCACACTGGGGTGTGACGCTGAGCAGACCACATGCTCACCATTAATAATATATTCTGGACTAAGATTTAAACGACCATCCTTACCCATTCAGCTGGAAACTTGATGCCTAAATTGCAAATATTTATTAATGAACTACCTCTGAAAAGGAATCTTGTGTCTGATGCCTTTACTCAGGAGGACAGGCTGTACACACTGGTATTCACTGCTGCTGTTTTATACACGCTCCATTCAAACAGAACACAGAGAATGAAGCCCAGCAGCCCAAGTGCCTCACAAGCTCTGAACCTGTTCTAAATTTACATGGAACTCTTTTCGCTTTCACTCTGCCCCCAGAAACCTCCTTCCCTATGTGTGTCCATAGGACCAGCACACAACATGTACCATGGGGAAGCAGGGATGGGAGGCGAGGTGGAAATCTGTGACGGGCAGCCATTTGTGGTGCAGTGAGAGCACCTTGAACATAAGCTGATTTCCTGTCTGGGTACAAGGACACAAGACAGACTGAAATAAGTGGAATATTCTGGCTCATAAAACAGCAAAATTCATGCAAGTCAACTTCTTTTTTCTAAAATTGGACAATAAATACTTATTCAATAGGAATGATATGCTGAAATGGCCCTTAGCCAAGGAAATAAAGCCTGTAATCCTATAAGGAACTATATGCAAATTAAAAAACAATAGAAATTCAAGTTTACAAACTTTTGATCTTCCTCATAGATCTTCCTTATGATTTCATCAATCATGAGTTTCTCTTTCAGAAACTCGTCATAAACTCCCTGCTTCTTCCGCTCCTGTTCCTCAAGCTGCTTCTCCAGCTCTTGCTGATAAGTTATTTTCTCCTCATTTCGCCTCAGTTCTGCCAAACTTTCTTCTTTTGCTGCCCTTTCATACTCTTCTTTCATCTTTTGGGCTATTTCAGCCTCACGTTTCTACAGGAGAAAATAAAAGAAAAAGCTATAAAAGACTCCTTTTTACTCCCATTATTACTTCCACTTAAAAAATTACACAGCACAGGGAAGGAACACTGCACAATGAAACCAGTCTCCCCTCTCCACACGCTCACTGCCTCACCATGTAGAATGTCTCAGCTCAGGAGGAAGAACCTTGGAGAGAATCCCCGTTATATAAGCAACTTGAAGGCAGCTGTAAGTACTGCTAGGACCAAGCAGAGCATTCAGCAGGAGTGAAATGAGCTCATGTTGGTGTGATAACTAGAACGTAGCAGGACTTTGCAGAACATCCTCAGCAGAAGAGATGTCTTTACAGCAATTTGCTTAAGTTGTATTTTGTGCTAAACTTCAATGCACTCAGAATCTTCTGCCTGATCGCTGCCATCACACGCACACAGAAGCCCACAGGTCTTTATAGAGTTACTCAGACGTGTTTAACAGCAGTGACATTTCCAACCGCTGTCCCCGAGGATTTGCTGCAATGACTGCTTACTGTACAACAACACAGCGCCTCCATTTAACCTCCACCAACATTAAGGAGCAGTGAAATCACCGCCGCGTCCCATCACACAGCTTTGCACACGGCTGCCTTCACCACAGCGCCAGGTGAGCCTTGTGCCACGGCACGCCGCCGGCTGCTGCACACAGAGGAGGATTTGGAAGCAGCGCAGGCAGGACGCGTGGGATTACCATTTTCTCAAACTCTATGGCTTCCTTCTCAGCGATCTGCGCCGCTCGCTCTTTGTTCAGATATGCAGATTTTAGTTTCTTCTCGAGTTCTCGAAGTTCGAGACTGAGAGAGGGGAAAAAAAAAGATAAAGCGTATCACGTTGTAAGCAGCCCGGTGCCTAAGGGCAAACGGCATTCGCAGGGCGGGAAGCAGCAGCAGGCAGCGGGCGGCTCTACCTGTTCTCCCGCACTTGCTGCCTCATCTTCTCATCGCTCAGCTTCTCGTGCTTCAGCCGCGCCAGCTCCGCCGCCAGCCGCTCCTCCTGCAGCCGCCGCCGCTCCCTCTGCCGCCTCCGCTCCTCTCCCTGCGCGGAACGAGGACGGCCGCCCCGGTTCGCCCCACGGCTCCGCACGGCCCCGCCCGGCCCCGCCCGCGGTTCTCACCGTCCGCACGGCCTCCTCCAGCCGCCGCTCCCGCTCCACCGCCGCCCGCAGCCTGGCGGCCCTCAGCAGCGCGCCCCGCTCCTCCGCCGCCGGCGGCAGCCCCGCACCGTGCCACGCGGACGCCTGCGGGAGACAAGAGAGCGGCGGTGCGCCGGGCCGTCCCGCCGGGCCCCGACTCCGCCATCCCGCCCGCTCACCATGCCTCCTGCAGAGCGCGCGCCGCGTCGCCACGGCGACGGCGGAATGCGGCGGCGGAAGCGAGCGGCGACTTCCGGTCAGCGAGGGCGACGGCGCCCTGTGAGCGCGGTGCGGGGCCGCCTGACGGCAGTTGTGCTGCGGGCCGGGCCGCGGGAAGCTTTGCCACGCGTTTGAGGCGTGCCGCGAAGCGCTTGTAGCGCATAGCGGAAATACGGGCAGAGACAGTTCTGGTACCCGCGCACCTCGGGGCGGTTCGTGACTCTCCGTGCTCCCCCGCAGGCCGCAGACACGTGGCGCGCGCAAATGGCAAACAAAGGAGCGACCTGCTGGCCTTGCAGCCACCGCGTGCTGGGGAGGAGAAGCGCTGCAGAAACCCCACGGAAACCACCGTGTGCCCCTGGCCCCACTCCTACCCTTCAACAAAGTAATGGAACCGCTGGTCTCATCGCGTCCTCGAGCGCCTCCCCCAGGCCCTAATGCTCCCGCCGTCATTTTGCCCTGTATCTCCAGACCTGTCTACGGCCACCGGATCGGTGTCCCGCTGTGCCCCCAGCAGTTCAGCCCACAGGACACAGCGCCCTCCTGCTCACTAACTCACACTCCCCTGGGCCATCCGCACACCTGCTGGCAGCGCAGGCGCCCGGTGTCACTGATGCGTCCCTTCTCCCCTCCAAGGTCACCTCTGTGGATGAGCCGCCCCCACCCGCAGAAGCCACCTGCTTTGCTCTCCTAGCAGGGCCTTCCCACAAAGCGATCTGGCACTGTGTGGGAAGCAGGCCTACTTTTCCCTGTCCTGATGGCACCAACATGTTTCTCGCTTAAAGATGCACAGATTTAAGCTGTAGAACAGAGCAGTCCTGGGACAGAGCTGCTCAACACATCTGAAAGAACAGAGTAAGAATGGACTTGTTTTGCAACCAGCTACACTAGGCCCTTTACAGCCAAACTTGTTCTAATGATAACAGACACAGACACGTCTGCTTTGCTGCAGTTTGGAAAGCAAAAAGTCCCAGCTGCATAACTATCATAAACTGCTGTTCCATACAGCACCTCTCCTTGCAGCAGTCTGGCTGCAGCCAGACAGTCAGTGACTGCTGTACATACCTTCCTCTTACAGCATCAAACAGCCCCAGGGCCTGAAAGGCTTTGTGCAGCCAGGAGCACGCACAGTCCTTCCTCAGGATAACACAGCATTAACAAATGCTGCAGTTTTCAGTCCCAGTAGCACCATCAGTGATCAGCTCATCACTGCTGAAATCAACGCTGCTGAGGAATGAGAATTTGGCCAATGACAAACATGATCAAATAGAGCGTTACAGGGATAGAGGTGGTTCCCTTTGCTTCAGCTTCTTAAATTGAAGGTGACGCAGGAGCTCACAGCAGGTAAGGTCACCGAATGAGAAAGTCGATGCCACTCCGCAGGTTTACTTTTCCAGGGCATTTTAGCAGATCCTGCCATGTGACAGTGAAAAATGCGTTCCAGCTGAGAAAAGATATGTGGGTCGTGCTGACTTTGCAACAGTACATCCACTGTGGGGGATAACAGTGTCACTGTGAGGTAATTTACCTTCTTCAGATGAAAAGATAAATGTGAATTAACAGGAAAGGGTCTGAAACGTCTGAGCAGTGGTATTGATCTGCTAAAGACCCAGGTAAGTCACAGAGAAGCACTTGCCTGCTTTCCCTGATGTGGGTGATGGATGGAACAGCATATTTAGCAGCCAATGGGCTGTCACTGTCAAGAAAATCTGAGCACTAAAAATAATAATGATTTTTTTTTTCAATTATTCTGCAAGAGAGGGGAAAATCTGTGCCAGCGCAGCAGCAGGCAGAAGTTACCTTTTACTTATGAGATTACGGACTGTAAACAAAAGTACTACAAGGAACGAAGACAGTCAGTGCTTTAGATGTACTCAGCAAAAGTGCAGCTGTTCCTGATGATGTTTTAATATTTAGTTACAGCATTGAGTTTGCAAAGCACAAAGAGAATAAATGGAGCATCTCAGGCCAAAAAGGATCGTCTTAGGAGGACATGACCAGAAACTCATCTTCAGGGGCAGCATTTCTCTGGCTCACCTGTAGGTTTCCATCTCTGTTCAGCTGTTCTGATAGAGTTAAAGCTGTCAGCATCCAAAGACCAACATAGAATCATAGAATGGCCTGGGTTGAGAAGGACCGCAATGGCCGTCCAGTTTCAATCCCCTGCTATGTGCAGGGCCGCCAACCAGCAGCCCAGGCTGCCCAGAGCCACATCCAGCCTGGCCTTGAATGCCTCCAGGGATGGGGCATCCACAGCCTCCTTGGGCAACCTGTTCCAGTGCTTCACCACGCTCTGTGTGAAAAACTTCCTCCTAATATCCAACCTAAAGCTCCCTTGTCTCAGTTTAAAACCATTCCCCCTTGTCCTATCACTATACACCCTCGTTAGCAGATGTACCCCCTCCTGTTTATACTCTCCTTTTAAATATTGGAAGGCCACAATGAGGTTCTCACCTCCCCACCTATTTTCCTATCAGTAATGGAACATAATGGAACAAATCAGAATTTTTATCTATAGTAACCTGTATCTACATGTAACATGTATTTCTAGGTAAACTCAGAGTTCTTTATTTCTTATTAACATCAATTCTTGACTTATAAAGCTCTCAAAGCACCTAAGGTGTGTGCTGATTCCGCCAAGGAAACAGTTTTTAAAATAACAGGGTTACATACATTCCAAAGACCACAACGGGTGAATTCTGCTCCACAGATGTTACACTCTGAAGTTTCTTATACGGAGGATCTCAGTGGCTGTATGCACAATGATTATTGTTATAAGAGCAGGATAACACCAACACAACTCCTCAGCTATTCTGCTGGGAGTATATTTAGGAACTGTAGAGTAGCACAACTTCATTTGATTCTGTTCTGTGCATGCAGATGGGTGAGACAATCCCTTCTAGCTTATGTGTTGACAAAATCATGTTTTCACCCCACAGTCTTACCTCTATACAATACTTGCAATTCTTCATTTCCATATTGGCATTAAATGCAGGTACTTCTTGAACCTTGCAGACCAAACCCTTCTGGACACTGAAACAAAAGCAGAAAATCAGGACATTTTTCTTCACTCGGTTTCAGGTCTTTGATACAGCACTCAGGATTTGTTCAGGCTCAATGTGGGCACTCGCTTGGGCTCACTGCCCATTTCTTTCATGTCTTCCCTGTGTGTTTCTGTCCTATTATTACTACTCCCACCAATACCAAGTCTGTGGCTTTCTGCTTCTCTTATCCTGCTTAGTCATGTTGTAAGCGCCCTGTATTCTGTAGTTCCTTCATATTTTAATCTGTACTGCAGTTCAATTCCTTCGTACAGATATCCTGAAAAAAGACAATGACGACACCCCCACCACCAGCCAGGTTTCGTACACCATCCAACAGGAATGTGTTCCATTCAGTGAGCTGGGAAATGAGCTCTTACAGCACACAGCACACTCCGAGCTCCCTGCCAGCTGGCTGATGGGCTGCTGGATCTGCACGGGTTATGGAGCAGGGCATTTTCCTCTGCATTTGGCACAACTTTGCTAGCATACGATGATTAAAAAATAATTAGAGCACCATGTCCACCATGCTCTTTTTAATCCAACCAGCAAACACAGGGGAATATACAAACTACGATCACCAGGCTTTCTGCTTCACCTGTAATCACTCTCTTTTTTTAAGCAAATGTCTGATGCAGAACACATACACAGGATTTCATATGACTACTTGTGTAATGGCACTTCTGCTCTGCACAGCAAGGGCTTTATGCACTCCCAAACTCTTGTCCCCCCAGTTAAACTGAAAATGAGTTGAGATCCTAAGTTCAGCTCTGTGATTCTGTCATTCAAGCAAAAGAAATGAGCTCCTTCTGATGCAAATTAATGCTGACTTCCAGCCAAGGATCTACATGTTGATGGGTGTGGAAGCTCAGCACACAAAACCTCATCCAGAAGCCTTTATGTAGTTTATTCAGATTTTTCAATGTGAGCTCTGATTTATTTATTCCTTTTCCTTATAGTAGCCCCCATAGTAAATGGTGCACCCAGTAAAAAGGTGGGATGGCACCAACACCCTGCACTGCCCACTTCATTGGAAGCACCAAACCCAGGTGCCTGCGTGTATCTTAACTGGAGTGCAAAGATAACAGCAAGAGAAGTGCTTAGAAGAAAGCGGCACCTCTCTCATTCCTGCACAATGCCATCAAACACAGTAACTCCAAAGAGTTCATTTTAACATTTGTGGGTAATTCAGTAGGTGAGGGACTTGGAAGAGGAATTCAGCAGAGAGGGAAAAAACTAAGAAAGATGTCATGTTCCAACTTCAGTGTCTAACAGAGAATTTAACAAACTAATCCGTAACTGCAAACCTAAGCCACAACATGGCTGAACTAATGGGGAGGACAACTGAAGGGCAATAAACAGAAATGTCAATCCCAGAAAGGGCTGAGAGCAACGTGAAACTGATTCTGATCTCTCACACTGGCGCCTGGCCCTGCAGTCAGCCCTACCAGTGCTGGGCTGCTGGAAGCTCTGCTTTCCCAGCCCTGTGCAGGGACATCTGTGGGTCCTGGGGCAGCTCAGTGCATTCCCTCATGTTTTATTCAGAGCCCTTCAGAGAAAAGAAGAGCACACAGTGGTTAATGACACATTTCACTGCTGGTAAAACAGCAAGTTGGTGGTAAAAGAAACGCAGTTCACCAGTTGGCTGGGCAGTGGCAGCTCAGCATGAGGCTCCCCACCTCGCACCCTCCTCCTCCACTGCATGTGTCACCAGAAGTGGGGCTCCCCAGCACCAAAAGTTTGCTCACTTTCCCACCCCACAGCTGAGCTCTCATCCTTCCCTTACTTCCCTGCATCAATGCATCTCACCTGATACATCAAGTAAGGCGAGCTGCTCACCTGAAATCAGAAGATGATGCGCACACACTGCAGGAACTCCACACAGAGTTGGTCGTGTGCTGATGCTTTGTGCAGTACACAGGCTTGGTACTTTTTGAAATGAACAGTTCATCTGGAATTACATTTCTACAATTTAGAAATCAAACTTAACCTAATTTGCTGCAGCTGGACACCACCTGCAGAGTACTGTTTAAGTACTCTGAACATTACATACTTATCCTTTAAATATTGATAATGCCATTCGTCATTTATGTGACATGCAGTCCCACAGGGAATAATTATGCTAATTAAACCTTAATGATTCTTGCAAATAAATGATCAAACAAAATTGCTACTGTTGATTTATATTAATGGATGCCTTTAGGAGGACATTTGTCAGGATGTGCTGCTTCTTGAATCCCAATTCATCTTATTTAGCAGAATAATGTACATAGTTTGTAAAACAGATTAAGCATTTAAAATATAATGTGTTTATAGAGTTTCTGCAGTTCATAACATTCAAGTGTTGTTATCTTGCCTTATGGCAATCTGCATTAAATGCTTTAATGGTATATAACTTTTTCTACACTGTTTCTTTTCCTTCTTCTTTAGAGATATGTGGCTAAAACAGATATATAGTTTTTACTTTTCTGTTATTACTGGGCACGCTAGAAATTCCCACCTCACATCCATCTATTCTGAAATTTTAACCAAGTTCATTTGGAAAACATTTTGCATAGGCTTGCCTTCTAGATAATACATGCATTTGAAAGCAGTATCAACGTGCTTCTTTTATTGCTGACTATAGGGCAGGAGATGTTTTAATTGTGTTGGAGGAAAGGAAACAGCAAGGAACATGAATATTCTGAACTTAAACTCCAGCAGCAGAACGAAGACACAGGATGCTTTTGTCTTTGAGGCAAATGATACCATTAAGTAATCAGTGATTTGCTAGAACTTCCACCTATCCAGATTTTCAGGGTTTTTTTTTCCTTTTTATCTCCTTCTGCTTGTGTAGTTCAGCGTCTCAAACAAGGGCTAAATGGCCATACCAACATTTTGTTTCTCTCATAATGTTCCCAGCTCCCACAATGCTTAACACTGCATTCACAACAGGCTGTATTTCAAACAGTTGGCACAAATGGATTTTAATACTATCTGCACACTACAGTCACGAAATCCAACTGTACCTGAAAGCAATAGACTCCAAACACTGGAGGGCCTGAACACCTACAGCAATTTTCTTACATTCTGTGGATTAATAATCCTCCAATTTGTCAATTTCACTTTAAACAGCAGCACTCAGTTCTTTCTTCTGCTAATCAGAGCACTAATTCTGCACGTGGCATTTGCTCACCCTGTTTCTTCTAACAATGAGAGACTCACAGTCTCGCTCCCCCCTCACCTATGGGCTCTTGAACAGCTCCACAAGCAGCTAGCAGGGAAGCTTCAAACATGTAATTACCTTTGTATGTGACAACAGCATGGAGACTTAGAGCATTTAGTAGAATGCATTTAGGTGTGCCTAAATTCTGGTTTTGTCTGTACTGTGTAGCTTCCAGAAAGCTATTTTATCTTACTGCCCTGCTGTACCCTGCAACAATGTTTGTCATTGTCACACAGCAGGAACATCCCAAAAATGAGAATGTCTATACCTATACTGCACTGAATGGCTTCATCACCACCTCTCAAAGGACATCACTGTTCTATCAGAACACACCACCACAGTGCATAATTGCCACTGCTCTTACCAGCCTCTCTGCTCATCAACATGTGGGTAAAAACCTTCATCTTAAAGTCAAAAAGTTTTTTTATCACTGGCTTAAAGAGGTGCATGATCTCACTCCCAGGTTTATGCACGTCACTTTTTGCCTTAAAAAAACAACTCTGCTCTTCCTTTTTAATTTATTAAAAGCTTCCTACGCTTGTATCTATTCAGACATGGGCAATCGTAGGTTAATAAGATCATTCTAGTATTTTCAGAGAGATCATCCCTTTTTCTCAGTTTTGTACTTAGCATTTCCTTACCATCCCACAGGCACTTGCTCTCCAAGCACTCCTGGCATTCCCAGTTCCTGACCTCAGCTTTTGCCCTAGCTGCAAAACATCTTAGAGGCCTTGCCTATCTGAATTTACAGGTAAGGATTATTCCTCTTCTTCCACTCTGTGGGATGACTTCTCTGCCAGTGGGTTTGGGATGACAACTCTTATTGGGCTCTCCAGGATCCCAGAGTACTGCTGGGACTTGGCTTCTGCAGACAGAAAAAGCAGAAGGTATCATACCATAGCACCTGGGAAAGCACATGCACACCTCCTCTTGAAGAATTTTAGGCAACCCAATTTAATTGAGACTTTCTCTTTGCCCCCTCTGCTGTAGAGACTCCGCTTGGTTTTGGCCAAGAATGTTTTTCAAACGGTCACTTGTAGCCTCAGAATGCATTTGGTGTCTAGCAGACAGAACTGCCTGAATCAGTCTGTCTCCTTTTGCCAGCATTTCTACTACAGATCTGCTCTCTACCTTGGAGTCACGTTAAAACCTTCCAAGAGCTGCACAGGGAGAGCTGCTGCTATTAAACTCCCTCATCTCCACCTTCCAGGTTGCAGTCAGTCAAAGCGCTGCTCCCTAACTGACACCACTCCATTTCCAGATGTTGTTATTTATCTGACAAAATCATCTAAATCATTTGCACTCACACATCTGCTTTCACACATTGAGGAAGTTTGAAAGTACCTGATCCTTAACAGTTAGTTCATACAGTTTAGTTAAAACTTATATGCAGCTTATTTGCATCTGGAGATTAAAATATTCCTCACGCTTTGTTTGTATGCACATAAATTGAGATTTCAAACACGTCACTGTAAATTTGCTGGGAATTCATATGTGTTCTTTAGTGCTTATATAGTGAATGGATTCTACTTTAATACTCGTCCATTTTTATGCTGTCCCCTCAATAATTCATCTTTACTGATTGCTACTTATATGTACCACAGCATTTTGACATCAGACTCCTCACCAGCAGCTGCATCAAACAAAATTCCTATTACCCAGGCTGCGAGATTCGCTCTCTAAGTAATTTCTCCTTTTTTAAAAACCAACCTGAACAGAACAATTTCTTCTGCCCTACTTGTTAGACAAAGTGCTTGTTTCCAGAAGGACTGTACATTTATTTTTTCTACCTAATTCAGAAAAGGAGAAAGAAAAAAAGAAGGATTTCTTGCATGACATTAAATAATTCCAAATAAGCATCAGTCCTTGATGTAGGAAAATGCACCCTCTGTGCCCTCAACTACAGCAGAGAATTCATTTCTCCTAAAGCAGTACTCAAAAAACGAGTATGTTTTGTGTATCAAAATGGCACAGATCTCTGTCTATTTTCTGGCCAGTCCCAGTCAATGTTAAGTAACTGTTAAGGCAGTACATAGAGTTTACAGCACTGTATTTGACCTCATCTTTGAACAGTAATTTAAACTGAGCTGAGTAAGAACAGAAAAAAAATCCCAGGCATCTGTTGACATTTTTCTAAATAATATTGCTAAAAACATATAATTCAGTAATAAAACAGGCAGAGTTTGCAAGCAAAGGACATAACACCAGTAATGCTAATCAAGCTCATGTTATATTGCACGTGTAACGAACTCATGAGATACATGGAAACATGGAAAAAAGAAAAATACTAAAACACAGCAAATGCTAAACCACAGATTGCTGTAACCTCTACCTAAGGCACAAAGATGCGTTCTGAGTTCTGTTTATGCTGTGTTGATTTAATGCAAACAAACTTTAGCATCCTTTCTAGCTGGTAGTGTCCCAAGTGTAAGTAGTGTAATTAAACAGCTTAGCAATAAAGCCATGGAGTAACATGACATTCATGACACTTCAGTAAAAATGCATCCAGGCTTTCCTGTAGGCCTCTTTTCGGAAATATTTTTGTTGCTGATACTCTGGAAACAGAGAGATTCTTTTAAATACGTCGAGTACATTTTAAACTTAAAGAATTAAGTCATTAACACATTGATAGCAGAGCCAAGTCTCACACTGCTCAGGGAGTGAAAGACACACCAAACAAGCACTAACAGACAGACAGAAAGATGAGCTATTCTGCCTACCCACATCAGGCTGTGTTCAGCCTGACCATCTCAGCCCAGGCAGGGCTACTTTCCCTGAATCTGAAACAATGCACTCAGAGCAGAATGGCATTTCGATGCCCTGCTCCTGACTGCAATTGTGCACGGTGACCTGCTCCCAGCCTTCACAACAACGCCCTGCTAACACAAGACACCGCGCCTCCACCGCCCCTTGTCATGCACTGACTGCAAAGCAGAAGGCTGCACTAATTATAGCTGTCTGAATTCAGCACTGCTTCGGTCTGCCAGAAGATAACCAACGGGATTTTTTTCCTACATGGATTATTTTTAAGGGCTGACTTCTGAAGCACACAGTTACAGGACGTGAAGATACACTGTGGGCCTTGGCTTATTTTGAGAGCTTGCTACACTCTGTTCTTCCTTTGAAAAAAATATCAACGTGTTCTGTTTTCCTGGCCAACTTCTCTCTGACTCACAGTTTCCATAACTGCAGTTTCACATTCATGAATCCACCAAGGCTACTGAATATTTATCAGATTTTGGACATTTCTTTCCTTTTTTTCTTTTCTTTTTTTTTTTTTCTTCCTTTTTTTTTTTTAACTGAAAGATTTGCATTTAAATAAACAACAATACAAGAGAGTTTAAAAGAGTCTCCCAGAACTCTTTCCCTCTTGTTACCTCTTTCAGCTTTTGTACTACCACTGCCATTATTGTCTACCAAATATTCCCAGGCAGACAGAACATGTATTAATGCTGCAAAAAACAAGATCCAGTTTAGAAACAATAGTATCATGTGATTATGAAAGTTTTCAACATGCTATTTTGAAACTTGGTTTTTTTTCCATTACCAATTTTTTTTTTTTTTATTACCAAACATCTGCAAAATGGTGAATAATCACAAAAGCAGAGGAATGGAAACTTCTGCTGAGAGAAAAGGCTGCTCGGGACACAAACAGACGTGGGGAAAAGCTCTGAAAGCCCTTCCTCTCCATTCCCACTCAGTAATACAGGAAAAAGGATGTGACAGTAAAACTATTGACACTAAGAACTGAGGTCTGGCTAAGCTTGCCCTAACCAAAGGGAATTCCTTTAGACCAAAAGCATCAGCTCAGTAAGCACTGGATGAGAAGATAGAGCCAGTGCTGTAAAATACCTGAGGTCACCCCGATTTCCAGTGAAGCAAAAACTCCATGAAAAAGCCAACAAGAACAATTTCAGTAACTTCTGGGCCAACGCAGTGTCCGTTCTGGTGGTGAAAGCTTCGTGCTGCAAGTTTTCCCTTTAAAAATTTACTAGAACCAATCTGTATCTTTCTGAACTCAGCGTCGTATTCCAAATCTGCTTTAACGATTGTGCCTACTGCATTCCACTGAGACCTTCAGAGGGAAGAGACTAATCTATTTAGCTTCACAGAGGGCTTCTCTCTGACATGTGCTCTCCTCATAGACCATTTATCAGGATGAAGGGTGCTCCCCAGAGGCTGCGAGCAGCAGGACAGGCCCAGCCTGAGTGACAGTTTGTCCTGCAGAGATTGACTTTAATGAAGCACAGAATAAACAGGAAGATTAAGAGAGTGCAAAAATCAGTGACAAGTTTTGAGTTCACCTGAGCAGCTTAAAGTGCGGCACAGACCTTTCACTGAGTTATAACACATATTTTGTAGGTTATTTATTTTGGTAGGATTTTGTAAATGTTCATCACGGAGTTTCTTTTGTGACAACGTGGAGATATTACACGTGAGCCATTCTTAGCAAAGCTCAAATCTCTACGGCAGCATTTCCAGCTGAATCTGTCTGAGCTCACACTACTGCCAATGAAGAGAAGCAGATACGCCTGCCAGATACTCTGCCTGAAGGTGACGTACTGACTTTTACCAGAATACAATCAACTCAGACACAGACTTTCACTCAAACTTCAACAATTTAAGTCTGACATGATCTTCATCACATATGAAGAAAGTTGGTAAGGAATGAAAGTTGGTAATATGGAATAAGTTGGTTGGACTGAGGCTGAGAATGAAGTGATGAATGGAAAGAAGTTCATCACCCACTGACAATGAGCATATTAATTATTACATATTCCACATATGTAGAAAGGAACCTTCCTATCACCTCTGATCACAGCTAGAGAAGTTTGATACACTGTATGCACGTACTACAGCGATTAAGGCTCACACTGAACCTCCTTGTCTCTGGATGACCTTCTGAATTTAATGCAAAGAAACCACTCATATCTCCTTCTGTAATTGCTATTACTGAGGAGAACACAGAATACTCTCAGAAAAGTAGATGGAAGCTTTAGCTCCAGTTTCTAAAGCTGCAGAATTAAGTCAGTATTAACTGTCCTCAAATAGTTTTGCTCATGAAACTCTTCATGAAAACAAGACAGAAGTTTCCAAACTACAACACGTAAACTTACTGCCCAATTTAAGAAAAGACTGTTGTTTTTGACAAAGTGGCTACAAAAACACAACTCAGAGACGCTATTATGTAGTTTACCTTGTCCCATTCATCACCTTGTAAAACCTCTGCTTTGTCTTTACTGGTTTTCACATGTGACAACCAACCCAAGAGACAATGACTGCTACAGAGTATGTATATACATACATAAATATATATATTTCAAAAACAGCATACATAAGGCCTTTCTGTGAGTACAAGAATTGAAGTTACATGCAAAACACACAACAAGCAATGTCGTGCAATCTGAGATGTTTCAGGATCCAGACCGACCCGTGTTGCCATTATACATTCTCAACAGATGATGGCACCAAAATTCAATCTGTAAGTAAAAACTAGCAACTAGCAGACAGATTGCTTGGGTAAGTACATTAAAACAAATGCACCACCATTTAGCTAATTGGAATGGTATAAAACAGACACAAATTAAGTACAGGTTTTAATATGTCTTTTAAAATAAACTGCCACCTTTCTCCTGCTCCCTTCTTCTCCATATCTCAAACTTCTATCCTTAACCATTAAACAGAGATTTTGCCTTGCAAAGTGTGCATAGCAAAATGAGACAGAGGAACACTATGGCTACATGTTCTTCTTACCTTCACGCTTTCGACCTTTGCTCCTGTTTGCTACATACAGCAGTGAGCACTTTCCTGAAAGCACAGGATAAGGTACACAATCAAGAATTCACAGCTCAACAAGCTATCAGCAAAGCAAGCTCTACTTCCAGATCTGTAAAGAATTAAGGTTTCTGACTTCTAACAGCTATTATTCCTTTACAGATATTTTCATGAGCTTCTTGCTTTGTTTTTGCCAAATGTCCTGGTTTAAACATCGTCAGTTTTGGCAAGCACTTTAAAAAACATCTGCTACATTAATATTCACGCATTAATTTATCAGAAATTGAGTCTGCCTTTATTGCTTCTCAGGTAAACATCACATACAGATTCAAAATAAATAAATCCGAACATACGATATAAAATTTGGTAACCTGATTAGTAGTGGTATTTCTAAAGTAGATTATATGTTAAGATAGAAAAGAAGGTGTTAAATAATTCAACAGAAAATACATCAAATGAATAATTGGGTTATCAGCAATTTACTGCTCTTTAATCTTAGCAGAGATTTAATGGAAGCTATGTTGCTTATACTATGGAAAAACAATTTATGTTTGCCATATGTTAGCAGAATCACCAATAAAATAGTAATTTATTATTGGAATGAGCCTCAAAAACATTATGCTGAAACCCCAGAACCACGTCCAGTGGTCAGATCAGCACTTTGTTCATGGTACTGCTCTGATACGGCTCAAGGAAGAGAAAGAGGCCCATGAATTCTGAAAGAAAAAACCCAACGAGTGTATTTGTTAGAAGTGTCATTGGTAGGTTGAATTCTACAGGTCAGAATAATGCTTGTGGCTAAACAATTTTTTAATGGGCAGAACTAATATTTAATGAAGATATTTAAATAAAAAAACCAAAAACACTGCAAATCCCAAACTACAGAATAGAAAGAGGGAAACATTTTTTGACACCTCAGATATTTGAATATTACTATTGCCAAAGAAACTGCACTGAAATTTGCAGGCTTAAGCTGCATCTTCTCTATTTAGAGATCACTCTGAAGGCAATTTCTATAAGCTGTCTATTTATCCCTTCAGGCTTGTTTATTTACTGATAGGACTGTCATCTTCTGACAGGCAGCAATGAAGGTATTAGGAGCTGCCTTACCCTGCTCCGTGCATTTATATACCTTTTCTCATTAAACAGTATTTTGACACATTAAACAATGCACGGGTAATATTTTACTTACTGGTCTGTGTCACTAAAAGCAGCAATATTTTTTATTATTGGGTACATGCCCTTCTTTGCTTTTAAGGTATGTCAGATAATGGCTTTCTGTAAGATGTCAAAGTGTTGGAGTTAAAAAGCCACGTTACATAGCTCTAATAGCAGGATGTTATTTCTAGTTCTCTAACTAGCTAAAATCAAGACAAAACAAATAAGAACTGGCTTTGTTCAAGGGAAATATGTTACATTTTTGCATTATCGTTTTTTCCTCATGAGACCACTACCTTGCCACCTAAGTCTCACATTATCCCAATCCTCATCAGCAACTACAAGGACCACATCTTCACCCAAGTGCAGAGTATCACTTTATCCTTAAAGCTATGCTTGTCTGATGAACTGGAGCCTATCAGATTCACATGTGGGCTGTAAAAGCAAACCCAATGCCAAGAGCCTTCATGCCAGTAGACTTTTCTTCCAGCTAAGCAGGCAATGCAGCTGGTTTGCGAGGAGTGCTTGCAGAGAGCAAGTAACATTCACCCACATTAAGTTATTCTTTTGCTCCCTGCTCAATGAGTAAGGGAATTAAATGAGATACATAACAAGCCTGATTTCCTACTAAAATTGAATTCGACCAATATTGCAGCATGCATCTTCTGTAGATTAGATTCTTAATGACTACATCTCAGCTGATCTCACACAGTGGAGTCCAACTGCACAGTACCAACATGATTTCAAAAATGTGAAGGGTGAGGTGTTGTAAGAAACAGAGCTGTGACAGTAGAAAAGTTTACATGGTTTAATACCAGTTTCAGACTGTTCAGAAGCCCTGCCTCAGCTTTACCAAACACTGTACCCAAGCTGTTTGTGAGCTAACTCAAGTGCAAGTACAAGGCTGGCACTCTGAACTGCCTAAACTGGAGATGAATCAAGGCGGGTTTAATAGGAATCTCAATCAGATATCACATTAAAACACTAATTTGTGCTTCTCATTAACACACTGTTTGCAGAATAAAGGTCCTGACAATGAATAAAACCTTAGAGAAATGCAGTACCCTCCAAATAAGGTCAATCCATCCCATGAAAAAGTTAGCAAAGCCATGATTCTATCTAACATAAATCATAAAAGATGGACTGAAAGGGGAGGAGGAAAGACCCTGTGATAAGCAATAAAATACCAACAGTGTAAATAGAATGAATTTCTTCAATTCTGGAGCAGTATTCATTTATGAACAGATAGGGAAAAAAGAAACCTCAGGAGGAGCTTCAGAAGGCCAGACCTTACTGGCCATGCAAAAGAAGTTTTGTTTTAAAGTTTTAAAGAAAGACATCAGGATTGTTGCATGTTTTTTTCTTAGCCTGCTGTACATTCCAGACCAAAATTCTATCCTCTACTCTTCTGGGATATGTGTGCACACACGCCTGCATCTGTGCATTTCAGTAATTTATATAAAAGTTAATCCACTTGGAGTGATGAGAAACCTACATTACATTTAAATGAGCAGAGGGAATAACAAAGAAAACAGATGAAAACCATTACAGGTGTCTGCGAGGAAGGGAATATGGATGTGAAGTCTGAGAATTTTAACAGCTGTCATTAAAATACTCCAGTGTGAATTAGGATAGTAAAGCTTTTAACAAATCTTGCAGGCTACTGATGTTTGGCCTATACATCCACAGAGGGTTGAAATTAATGTAGTGCAGTTTAAACCCAGCATGTGAGTTTAGGATAATTTCGTATTCTGGTAATTGTGATCTTCATGCAGACTGAGTCTCTGGCTTTTATTAAGTGAAATCTCTCTTTTGTAGAAGCTCAGTATTTCAGCATTCTAAGTATTTGGACCAATATATGCAGCCAAAGGACAAGTAGTGGTCTCACTCTTATTAAATTTAGCACAAGCATGATTTAAATTGTAAGCTATCTGACGTAGCTATACAAAGTGGCAGCTTGCTCTTTCTTTGTTTTTGGTTATAGCACTAGAATAGTCAGCAAGATTCAGTAAAGCATGCAAAATCAAAGTTCAATTAGCCTTTTTTCATTAGCAACAATAAAAGGAGACTCTCTTAAAGAATTGGATATTTGTTGTATTTATAGAAATTCTGTCCACTACTATAAATCAAAGGGTTTTTGTTTGTGTTAATATTTGGCTCTTCTCCCATACATTGCTCCTGTCAGGAAATTGCATTAAGTAAGGCAAATAATTCTAGGTTCCTAAATGATGATGCTCATTTACAGTTTTGCAAATCATTATAACACTAACTTCAAAACAAAGTGAGCTTCTATTACAAAAGTGCTGCTCTGAAAGAAATACCTCCTATTTTATCACCTTGGCCTACAATGTCAGACATAGATGTTGGTGATATGGCAGTAGAGGCTGAACCTTTCCACCAATATTCTGCTAAATTTTGTTACCATGCAACAGATGGCAGCAAAGGGGCACTCTGACAGAATGGCATCTGCCATGGAAGCACGTAAGAAGCAAAGGGGTGGAACTGAATTCCTCTATGTAGAAAAAAAACGCACCCACTGACATTTACTGAACATTTACGGAGTCCAAGCAATGGATGTGAGCACAGTGAGGTGGTGGGTGGTGTTCTTCTGCAGGGATGACAGCAATGTGAAACACAAACCATGTTCAGACAGTCATGAACAGTCATCACACCCCAAAAGGAAGAGCATTAGAATCAGTTCATCTGCATTATGACCAGGAAATTGTGTACAGAGTTGAGTATCAGCTTCAATGTGTTGGAAAGGATGGTTGTAATGCTGAAATATCACAATGCTTGCACCATGCGGGTCCCACAGATGCTCTCCCAGGAACAGAAAGAACACCGTACGAGAATTTGTCAGGACCTGTTGAAGCAATCTGAGGCCAAAGACAAGTTTCCTGGATATGTCATTAGCAGCGATGGGACGCAGAGTCACTGCTACGAGCTGGAGTTGTCAAAACAACCCACTGAGGGGCAACAAGTGAATTCTCCATCAAAGCAGTAGTTCAAGATGCAACCCTCAGCAGGTAAAGTGGCATGCACTGGCTTTTAGGATTACAAAGGAGAGAGCCTTCCGGATTTCCTTGAGCTCAGACAAACGATCAACTCTGACCACTACATCATGATGACGACTAAGCTGAAGGCTTATTTACATTACACAAATAAATGCTGTACAAAGGAATATGGCTTAGGGGAGAAATACTGGTGGTAAGTGGACAGTTGGACTGGATGATCTTGGAGGTGTTTTCCAACTTTGTTGACTCTATGAAATGAAGGGTAATTTGCACACCCAATTTCCAGTTGTGAAAAAAATCTCATTCAAAAGCATCAGCATCAGTACTCAGAAATATCAGTATCATAAAACTGTATTTAAAGTCCAATTTTTTTAAAAAAATATAGTACTTTGGGAATTGATATTTTATACCCAGTTGTCAATCAGTGTGAGCTAGAAAGACATGGTCCAAGAGACTTCTTGTAAATATTGCATGTTTTTGCTAAGAAATCTAGGAAATGATGATTAGAAAGCATTTTAGCTAATTACAGTTCAGCACAGCAGAATTTAACTCAGCCTGCAGACAATCAAAAACTACACCCCCAGGGATTATTAACCCTTTCCTAGTAAACTTAATCTAATTAATGGAAGACTGAGGAAAGCAGAAAATAAACTTACTGCAAGGAAGCTGCTTTACCAAGGGGTTGGACTAGATGATCTCCAGAGGTCCCTTCCAACCTCTACAACTCCCTGAATCTGTGAAAACAGCTTGATTGAAGATCTAAGGTGAATAGAGCACAGCTCTGTTTTTGTAAATGAGTCAAGGCTGTGTAGCAGCTGGAGCACAGGGAGCATGCTACTCATCTCAAACCTGCCTGAAGGTTATGTGAAAACTGGCTGTGTCTTGCAGCACAAACTGATCAACTGCCGTGGGGAAATCTGCCTGCATACAGACTGCGGGTTATGGTTTACAGCCTGTACTTTTCAGAATGCTGTTGAAGTAACAAGGTAGTTATAAGCATATTTGAAAGAGAAAAGACATGACTGTAATTAGGGAACAAGGGTGCGTTAGATGCTTTTAAAATTTAATCTGGATACCAAATTACATCTCAGTTCTCCTTCCTTCACAAACAACAGCAACAAAAAGCTTCCGACCTAAAATAAGCTTCTTTAAAACTGAGTACAGAAGCTGTTACTCAGCCTTTATGTTCTACTATCACCCTTAAAATACCACCTAATTAGGTCTTATACTTGTCCTATAACAAAATCCATGCCCCAAACCATTTGCAGTTTGGGTTATAAAGTCTAATCACAGTATGAGTGTAAACCAGAAACTCTCTTACAAGCAAAATTCTGAAAAATCAAGATAATTACAACCCTAGCTCATCCTGATTTGTGAGGTTATTTTTAGAGCAGCACAGGCTGCTGTGCTCTAAGCTTTTTTACATTTGCATTAAGTCCTCTGTGATTCCTCCTCTGAAATGTGTGCATATGCTGAGTCCATGTGAGATGCTACCACTGGCGCTTGTCATAAGAATTAAATCCCTCTCAAGCTTGTTTACAGCTCAGCACTTGTCATACTGCTCCCCTGAGCTTCATGGCTTACTGGTTGGTGGTTTTTTTGTGGTTTTTTTTTTCCACTCTCTCTGGCTCTGTGAAAGATTTAATTTCTTTTTTGTTTATGTGTGTACTTACACTTGCAGGTGCAGAAAAGAAAAAAACTGCTGTACCCAGATGTTCTGAAGCTGCAGTAGCATACATACAGCTGAAATTAAGGAGAAAAATTGTATGGGATGAGCAACCTTCTCATACAGTATTCCATAGCATATTTAATAAACCTATCATGTTTCATTGACAACAAGACTCTTGAATACAAGTTTAGGAAAATCAGAATATTTTACAGTTGCTGTCTCTACTCTTTTGCAAAGAGCTTTTCAAAGCCTGAAGGTGGTCCAATTACTCCTATTTTCAATTTTGCTCTATATTGTTGCTGCAGTTACAGACGCAATCATCAGTACAGCTACTGCATACCAAACAGTCTTAGCTCATTACTGAGTTAGTTGAGCCTTAGAGAGTTCAATCCAGATTTTCGGTCATACTTTGAAAAATATATTGTGTTGTTAAAAAAAGAAAACCCTCTTGTTCCTGTGGTAATAGGAGAAATCATTGCTTGGATTGCCTGTAGGGACACGAGCTCTCACATCTGAAATTGCATCCAGTTAAACGTATCTCCATTTCACAAATGCAGCTGGTTAACCTTGCAAACTCATTTACCCCACCTCATATTCTAACAGCCTATGAAAGCGTGCAAAGATTAGTAAGATAGGCATCTACTGTAGCCATCCCTCTACACCATAGTAATGGCTTGTCTGCTTCACCTTAACAGCACACACAGAGACAGAGGCTTTCTGCAATCTGCAGAACGGCTCTTGAACATCTTTGTTCAAACTCAGTACATGCATTGGGAATCTTAGACATCCATGTTCCTAGTGAATTAAGTTTATTAGCACAGTTATGTGCGAATAAAGTTATTCTGTAATTTTCTTTGATCTGCTTTTACATGTTAGTTCTTCTAGTCATGCACAACCTGTAACATAAATCTTGCTGATGATATGAATGGAAAAATACAAGCATCTGACACAGAACCCACTGGAATTTTAAAGGATGCTGCTTTGAAATTCACATGTTTTAATCTGCTTTTCGTTCACTTGTTTTCAGCTTCAGTAACGTCCTCTAGAGCTTCCACTGGGCACTGTATAGGAAAGTCTGATTATGTGCTGTACAATTAGTATTCTAACTACTGTTGCAGTGAGTGAGATAAGATTTCTTTTTCCTTGCCTTTCTTTTTTAATATCTATACCTTTGAATGTTGGTTCCCTGGATTGTCAGCCATCAACAAAATAAAAATTCTTTCTCCAGTGAGGCTCAGTACATTCCTGAGCTTGGAAGTGATCTTGCAGAGTATTCAGGAGGGTGGGGTATTAAGAGAGCTCCCATGAAATTGGTGAATATTAACTCTATAACCTAGAACTATTTTTTCTTTCTAAACCTCCTTGGTTTGATATCTCAGCTTTGTTAAATTGATTACACACAACTATACACATTCTTAAACTGAAGGCAGAGAAATAAAGATACGGTTGTGTGAAAAGCACAGGAGTGAAAGTCCATTTCCTACATTAGGAGAATGCCATGCAAGTGAAACTGCTGTTTATAGGATCTCTAAAATTCTAGGTGCTGTACAAATAAAGAAGTCAGTATTGGCTTAATATGGTCTCCAACAAATGTAGTTTTCAACTCTATTTTTTTCAGCATATTAAATAAAAGGCAGATAGTCTAACATAGCCATGGATGAGATGTAGAAAGCACTTTTCACCTACCCAGAAGATTTGGCAGTGAAATATATTCAGCTCGACAGACAGGAATTATCTGATTTCAGAATAAGTGACTTTATCGATCACTGATCTTTACCTAATTGGTGTACATTATACCCAAGAAATCAGACTACATTCACATCAACTTTCTTTGTGCTATGAAACCACTGATAACAGTTTTGTCAGAAGCTTCACAGAATCTAATCTGGGATCAGTTTCTCCCAGTTTCTTCTGGGAGACTTCTACTTAAAATAACTAAAACACTGAAAGCAGAAGTAATTTTCCCCATGTATTCTGTATTCCACTCACAGTAAAGTTTCCATACTGTAGCTTCTTATTGATCTTTTATTGCAATGAGGCATCTTGACAGACCAAGCATTTGCTGCTTTGTATTTTCTCTGGAGATTCTGTTCAGTAAAAATTCCTAGCAGCCTTAGCACCACCTACAAAAAAAGAGAATACAACTGTTACTGCACAGAGGCTGAAGTTCAGGGTGGATATATTTTTACCTACTATCCTGCGAGAAGTAGGAGAACAACTTTTAAAGTACTTTATCACTGTTCCTCCTCCATCTCTTTATTTCACAGAATTGAATGGTCACATACAAAACGATGTAAGAGATACAATCAAGAAGCACTCACAGAAGTGCAAGTGGATTGTAACCCCTCTCAAACAACGGATTTCTAAGGAGCACGCAAACACTGGATAACAAATACATTAATATAAACTACGTATGATGTGAGAAGACAGAAGATACATTTTTTACTGCCAGAATACAAACAGGAGTAAGAGGTCACAGCTTAACAGCTTTAAAGACACCAATGCCAAACACCAATTTCCATGTGCAATTAAATCACTCAGTACTATCTCACAGTTAAGGAAGAGACATTGGCTTTCATGCAGAATTCTGTTTCAGTTTAATTTCAACAAGGAATACATTTTCTCTTACCTGTTCAGAGTGTCTACTGGCAACAACACTTGGAAGGGTCAGCTTTCTCCTGACAGAAATGCACAAGCCTCGTTAGAGTTTTTAGAGACATAATTCTCAAAAAGACAGAAATGTTTTCCAGAGTTCTTTAGTAGCCTCCTGAGCTCAATCTGACTGATCAAACTTACCCACACAGACAGTAGAGATGGAACCCAACTTCCCTTCAATGGTTGGCTCACCTAACCAAGAGCACGCTTAGATTAACAGAACATCTAAATAGAGTACAGTGGTGGTTTTACAATGCTGTACAAAAGTTTTTGCTCTAAAGAGTATAAGGACTGTTGCCGAAACCTACCTTCTTTTTAACAATCAAAAGAAGAGCTTTCTTTTTTCTTTCTTCATCTACATCAGGGAAAATGAAACCCAGTTGTTTTCACTATAGTTGCCTATAAATGCGAGCATGTTTGTGCAAAGCAAAATTTGCGCACGTGCAGTAACAGTTCGGCATGGTTACGACTTCCTGTCCTTCCACCAGCTTCAGTTTTTACTGGAAGTTTCCTTTGGGCCTGAAATTTTCCTAATTAAGCTACGTCTCACATCCCTCCATTCTGTCTCAGATTTACGTAGTAATGAGATTTCATATATGAAGTAAATAAAGATTAAAGTGTGAGAGATTAACATTTTCCAGGGTTGTAGACAAGTTTTTAATCTTTAGAAATCCTACGCAAATAGCATTTGAATTCAGAATCATATTTAGAATTAGTCTTCTGTAACTTCTGCAGTAAGATGCTGCAATATGCAATAAACCAAATACTGAGAATTTGTTTACTGCTATAAATGCAAGCATTTATACTGCATTTCATGCAAGCAAATAGCGTTGTATTACACCTTTTAAAGCCTTTACACTGAAAGATGCAAAGGCCATACTTAAAAATTCTAACTTTGGTGACAACAGTTGATCAAAATATACAGAACCTGTAACATCTCTGGAGACCCAGACATAAAAAGTGAATAGACTCACCATCCAACAGCTTCACAATCTGCTGCTGTTGGGTACTCCGTGCCTGTTCTTCTGGCAACGCTTTCTCCCCCTGAATCACAGAATGGCCAGGGTTGGAAGTAACCTCAAGGATCATGAACCTCCAACCCCCCAAACAATAGGAATTTGTCTACAATCCTCTAAAATTAGTGGAAAAGCAGTATTTTTTTGCCCAAACTGTGCAAGACAAACTGAAGCATTCGCTGCACTTGAGGAAGCACCAAATGACCATAAGCTACTGATTTTCAGTAGTTTTCAACCGAACAGAAACAAAGCTAATGTGCACATGGCATGTATCTTTTTCAAAAATAGTAAATTACATATCCAATATGAAATTATAATTCCAGTAAATATTGTTAATCTCTGCAGAAGTGAAACATATATTCCAATATGGACATCGAGAATTAAATTGAATTTAATTTTTTTTGCAAGGCAATGTAAACTTGAGCTCAAATGTTCTCCTAAGTTCAAAAAGAAAGATGGCACAGAGAAAGAACTGATGATGGCTGCAAAATAAGAAAAACCTTTCACGACACAGAAACAAAAAAGTAAGTTATGTGCAGTTACATACAAATAACTCAAATGCAGTCAGTGTAAATTATCTTTGACTTAAGCCAAAAGCATCTATTTAGCTTTGCTCTAAGAACCAAACAGAATACAGGAAAGAGATTAATTTTCATAATTATGCAATTTCCTGCAGTGTTAAGATAACAGATTTCTTCAGATAAGAAAAACAAATACATTTTTAGTTCTTCACAAAAACAGCATACCACTGCTTTCATTACATAATTTAATGGTCTGTTCAAACAGCCTGATGGTCTTGCTACAAAAACTATCTAGTACTCTCTTGCTCCATTTGGAAGGGGTGCTATTTCAGATGTTCAACATCTGGATGGTTTTAGACCTAACATTACTCTCGTAATGTATATGCATTCTCTACACAGACTGAAATGAACAACCCTCTACATATTGTCTGAGAATTCACATGTTTTTGTCAAATACTCAGGTTTTTCCAGTCTGTTTCATTTTCCACATATTCTCAAAAGCATGGGGCATTCAAACTATGTTTTCGTCCTAATTAATATCATTAAAATAGCAAATATTTTAAAAATTTAATTGCATAAAAGACAAATGTGAGGAAGTTACAAGCAAGTATCATAGAACTGGTTCCACTTGAAGTTAATCTTCTCCAACACCACGTATGAATTTTTCAAAATATTTAATTAGCACGTAAAATCAACGTTCAGATTAAAAATATCATAGGTTTCTCTTTGTTTATATGCACTCATGAGCTGCTTCAGTAACATACACAAGAGGTTCCATAGCTGGTTTACTCCTCTGAACTATCCTTCTTAGGATGCTGTATTTTATATTCCCTCACGTCTACATGCATGAAGACAACAGACTTGTTATTAACACCTCAAATTAACAATTTCAGTATCACTTTAAAGGAGAGAAGAATATTGCCACTTACTGTTCTCAGTTTTTTTGTCTGTTTTTATTTTATTTTTTTGAATTCTTAAAGCAGAAGAGCTGTGACTACGTAAGTCATTCCACTTTTCTTTTAAAAAGGCATAGATTTCACCTGCATGGATGAAAATTAAGGAGCAATTTAAAATTGAATTCATGTGACTCTTCAGAGTCTTAAGCAATTTTGAGATGTGGTTTATTTAGAGGCTTCAACAACCATCAGAATGGTCTCTACAGGTTAATGCTGTTGCTGATTAGACTCATTTAGAAGCCAAGTCTAGACAACACAGAAGGACAAAGCGAACTTCAATTGCATGCTGATGGTCCAGAAAAATATTTCCACGTAATCTGGAAAAGTCAGCACATCTAACCACAACACACAGCTAGAAAAATACTCTTATGCATAGGCACTTGCTCATTTAATTCTTAAAAACAAAAAACAAACAAACAAAAAAAAAATCACTTAAGCAGCAAACTCACAATTTTAAAATGACAATTTTGAAATGAAACTGTTCCTGCAAACTGCTCCCAAATCTTTTATAAGAAGGTGGGAATATTATGCCCAAAGTTTCAAGCTGAGCAGTGAAATTATTCACAAAGACAAAATTTTGTTGCAAATATTTACTCAAAAAAGGAATAATTTACAGCAGTGCTTTAACAGCTGTTCAAAACATTTAACACATTAAAAACAAAACCAGGTCAAAAGCACATTCTGAATGTTTCCAATGGAGCAAGGAAGTTGTATGAGCAAGCTACTGTCATATTCATTTCTACATCTAACTGCTAACTATATAAAAAAAAAAACAAACAAAAAAAAAACCCAGCAGCTATCTTTTTGAATATAACTTAGACTACAAAAACTTGTGAAATTGAACTGTACATTCCCACAGTATATGCTCTCGTGTCCTTTTTTCTAAGAGTCAGCAAGTAGCAGCTGTTAAATGGCAGAATGCATGCCGGCTGGTACTTCCAGTTTGGGGTTCTCCTTCTTGCTTAAAACAATTTTTACATTAAACCATACTTTGGTTTGCCTTACAGACCATTCCTATGGGTCTACCACTAAGAATATTTAAAACAATGGTAAAAGCCTAAAAGCTACAGTACTTTTAGCAGTATGTCCTACTTTTTACAATTACATCTGGTATTTCTGCACAGTCTGCATACTGAAAACCCCACAAATATATATATTTTATTGTAATATTTTCACTTTCACTGAAAGTTTAAGTCAAGTCTACAGTCTGGCAGGATTACACCTGTACAGAGGTGCATAGATTCATAAAATTGTTTACATGCTTTTACAGAAAGGAATGTGATACCAAATCCAAAGCTTGTGTTTACCCAGCTATCAGCAGACCAACAACCATTGCTACAAGTGTGCTTCATTTCAGCATTAGAACTAAATTCATACTAAGTTCCACTTCATTAGATGAGTTTTTAAAATCTTCTCTTGGCTAGCAAGTAATCTATTCCATATACAAAAAATAGATTTTTTTCCTCCTTTCAACTCAGTTTATTCATATATACGAGAGAAGAAACAAGCAGAGAAACTTAAAAAGACACTACCTTTTCTAAATTTACTTGATTCAGTTGTGCATACATATTTTATCTCCATATGCCAAATTTCCCTTTCAAAAAACCCCCAAACCATTAGCATCAATGAGCACACTCATCAGGAATGGTCCATGGTGTTCCTATCATTACATATAACACACAAGGAAATGAATGTAATTTCAGCTTGCTTCATTTTCATCTGTTTTGTTTACAGTTGTTTCCATTCTGCTGGGACTGCCTTCTTGAGAAGTCTTGTCTGTTTGTTCAGAGAGTTGTTCAGCTTGCTTTGATGAAGGTGCAACATTGCCTTTCTGAAGAATTTCAGTTGCTTCGTGCTCTAGTACCTCTGACGGAGTCAAAGGCTCCAAATGAATACTGCCTTGTTCACTCATGTCTGAACTAACTGATTCAGGTTCATTTCTTTTTCTCAAGAACTGCTCAAAACTAACATCTTCACCCAAAGTTAGCTTTAAGTCCTTTGCATTCATCGCTGAAAGTGTAATTTTATCCAAGTTTTGCACTTTAGTCTGATCAGTCAAGACAACATCATCTGATCTTTGGGAAGCTTTCAACTCACTTTCTCCATGAATACATTTTTGTTTCTCGCCTACCAATTGTTTATTATGATCTGAATCACAACATGTTCCTTTCTCATGCAAAGATTTCTTCGTGCTGTTATCATGGACTTCCAAATTGGGAACATTTTCTGTATCTGACAATGATGAATTTTCTTCAGTCTTTTCAACTGACGCAATTTCATTTTGGTTTCTATTGCATTCTTTTGTTTCCTCTGAAGAATCAAGCTCCTGTTTGCTGAAAAAACAAAATGTTATTTTTCTAAAAGTTGTAATAAAGCAACAAGTGGCTATACTCTGCAAAGTAACAGCCAAATGGCATTGCAGATTTCCTATTTGTTATTTCTTAAAAGTTTTCATAGCAAGACGGCATGAATTTAAATTCATTTTTCTTATCCATTTATATATTCAGCTTTAGTATTCTCTAATTCTTGCATTTCGTCACTAGAAATGAAGGTTATTTCTTTCTTCTCATGTGGAATTTTAAAAAATACAGCATTAAGCTGCTCTTTGACGCAAATGCAGATACAATTAATCAAAACTTCTGTTGATGATGTGCAAGAAAAATAAGCCAGTTCATACTTTTGTACTGATAAACTGAATCTGCACTGCTAACACGTGTAAAGAAAGAAAAAAGCTAGCTGTTGGAAACTACAATTAATTCAAATCTAAAATTTAGTATCAACTAGAAATTTGCAGTATTTCAACAAGTAAATTGGTGAATGAGCATTTTTAGTCACTTTTCAGAGTAAAACCACATGGTGATAGAGAAAAGGAAAGAACAGTGTTGATACATGCAAGGAAAAATGAGAATCTTATTATATAGTAACACAGAAAACACAACAAAAAATTTATACAAAATAGTTATTGTTTAATTTTGTATTATTTCAATAAAGCCACATGCAGTTTTGTAAAGTGATCAGGAAAGGGAAGTGCGAGAGGGATGAGAATCCTCCAAAGAGATTCAACTAAGTATTTCAGATGCCACCTTTACTGACAAAAACAGTCACGTGCGGTATGCAAACTGCTCACATTCATGTGCCAACAGACAAAACCCTGCCTTCTGATATCTCTCCATTTGTTATAGGAACATCAGGCTTCTCTCATCATTTCAATGAGGAAGCTCATTTTTTTGCTGTGAAGATTTAGGCTTGGTAAAAACATAGTTGGAAACCCACTCAAGATTCTTCAGAATGACAAGTAGCTCTAACTGCCCTAAATGGTGATGTTAAATAGACCAAAAAAAAACCCCAAAACAGTGAAAGGTGGCAGAGGGCATGGAAGAACAAGCTGAATTTCAGATGAAAGTTCTATATAGGAAATGAAATTTGGAGCAAGTACATATCCCAGTGTAATGTTTGAGTCTAAAAGTTGCAAATAGTATTTGAATGGTAATATGCAGATAAGAAATGCAAGAGAGATGGCATCATCAAGTATTATATGCATCAAAAAAGCATCTGTGCCTTTTTCAAGTAATTTTAAATATGCTTGAAACCATTTCTGGCTAAACCCACTTGCTAAGCAATGGGCAGTTCAAGGAACAGGAAATAACCAGGTTCTTGCTATTAAATTTTTACAATATATTTTCAAACTAAAAGTTAATGTCATTCGCCTACACGCTAAGTGATATTGAACTGCACAGCAGAAGTCTAGCCCAGGTGCTACAAGCTACAAACATTCAGAAGTTTGTTTTTAAGTTTTACTTTCACTCAAAGAAGCTAATTCCAGAATATTCAACTTCCTACCTAGGTTTACCACACAGGAATATTTTAAATGGGGTGAGAGACTACAAAGACTCTTAAATGGTGAACTCTTACTGCCTACTGAGATAGTCGTAACAATTATTTCACTGTGACACCACTTCTTCATTCATAATCAGTTATTAACTCAGGAGATAAACTTATCTGCCAAATTACAACTTGAATTAGCTACTACTGACAGACAAGTATGCATGCTTTTTTCACCTATTAGGCTAACACAATAAACAATACTCCCCAACGTACATTTTTTTCTATTCTAATTTGAATTATTATGAATTATTATTATTATTAATTATTCTCCTCCAACTCAAAGTACTAGAAATAAAATGTAATGATTCAGAAAAAACTTGAGACAAAGTTCCAGCATAGGAGCTAGGCTCACTACCCAGCAGCTACAGATGATAATTAGCCTTACCACATCTGCTCCTAACTACCTCACCTATTCCAGAAAAATACTTTAGCTATACAGAGCCTTAGAAATTCTAGTAAATACATACAACTGCATTCATATGAAAGTCCAATAAACTCTATGAAACTGTTTATGTTACCTTTAGCTGCTACTCTTCAACAAGCAGCTTTGAGAACTGAAGTTGAGAGTTAACAGGCAAAATAATACGCTTTACTTGACAACTTTTGAACACAGGTATGCAAAAATGGGTTTAAACAAAGCAATAACTAATTCCTCATTAGCACTGACAACAATGGTTCCACACAGGGCACTGCAGATGGATTACATTCACACACCATTCACACTGAGGAACTCTGAAAGGACAAACCTACTTTAACATAAAATGGAAATCCATCACAATCTCCCTTATCTTCATACAATCAAACCCCAACTTCGACCAAATCCAGCCCTCTTTGCTATCAAATCATTTTTGGTGAAGTGCAAGAACTGTGGAATGGGAAGGAAGAAAAACTTTCTACATTCATTTCTCACGCAGAAGAAAAAACTCCCCAATGTCTTATACCAATAAAACAGAGTTTAAAAATAAAACTGCTCAGCTTATGTAAGGCAATAACCACCACAACAACAAATATAGAGAAAATAGTGATCTAGTACTGCTGAACACATCAGTAAGGTCCTTTACATTGAACAACCCTCCAATGGAACAGTTTACCTCTGCTGACAACTGCTGATGAATAAGCAAAAACTCAGTAGTTGTGACACACTCAACCCCTCAATAAAAAAGAAACCCATGACATACGGAATTTCAAAAAGTCGTTCTGATAGTAAGTCAGCAGCTGAAAAAAGAAAAAAGAGACTTCTAAGTAATGTTAGGAATGAAAGACTCTTTCAGTCTATATGCAGACAGTACTGTGTAAGAGCTGTAGAAAAAAAATAAAGAGACCAAGGAGATGTGGAAAATGAAAACGTCAAGGATTTTGGCGAAAAGTTAGAATATAAAACCTGGCTATTGTTTAATAAAATAACAAACTCATTTTCTCAAGCATGCCACCAGCCATGGCTACAGACTGTGAAAACTGGGCTGTATTAATGAACCAGCTGCTGTACCGTCTGTATGAACTCCAACTTTTGAATAAGGCTACTTGCAGAAGACAATTTTGAGTCCAAGAGACGAATCTACTAAATGAAAGCATACAAATACCACAAAAACTAGAGAATCTTGGAAATCAAAAGGAATTTTTCCTTATTGTATAGAAAATGTAAGATCTGGGAACTAAGAGAAGCTGAAGGAAGATCGGCTCTGCATACTTGCTGTGCTCTGTCTCTTTTTCAGTTTTGGTGGTTCTGATTGTTGTTTTTTGTTTTGTTTTTAAACTCTACTAGCTCAAGTTTTCTTTGTTGACCCTTGCAATGGACATTCACTTAATGTTCTTTAGAGCATTATTATTTCATATTAAACCCCTAAAAAACCATTTAGCAAGAAAAGAAACCACACAGCTTCAGGTGACATTTACGTATCTGTATACACAATAGCTGCAAGGTATGCACATGAAGACTCTCAGTTTGTGGACTGTACTTACAGCTAACAAAATCAGTACTATAGCTGCATCTACTTTGGTGTGACCCAACAGCAAAGTCTTGAGCTAAATTCCTAACTGTTCCCACACACTGGTTTGGTTTACAGAACTGTTCTGGTGTGTGCAAACTAAATTTCTTTTTGAGGAAACTGAACTAGAAGCTCTGATTCATGAACGCACCTAACAAGTTCAAACTTCTAACAGAGTCCTCAAGAATCTCAACAGGAAACAAAGAGCAGGTGTACATATTGATGTTAATTTTACCTAATTAAATGTAAAGATAGGAAAATGCAGTACATAGCATTCAGTTATAATGATTTACCCTTAGTTTAAAGATGGAGTTAGCTTCTCATACCTGAACCACTTAGTCTCAATTCCTAAGTATCAGAAGTGAAAATAAAATTCTAATTATTTGGTACTCTGCATACAACTAAAGAAGGGTAGTGGAGAACCTTTTCTAAGAAGAAAAATAACTTATGAAGAGAAACTGAAAGCACACAACTGCTTTTTAATTTACTTTTTAATTTACTTTTTAAAAAGAGGTACTACAAATGTATTTACAATGACTGAAACAGTGTTCTGACTGAGCTTTTAAAGGTTAAATTTGCATTAAAATTGTTGAAGACTACTAATTGGAGTAAGATTCTTCAGGCCACAGGATCTGGAGTAACAATGTATACATACACATATATTTAAGTCTGCCCACACTATGTGCCCAAAGCCATGTACAATTTGAGCTACTTTCCCAGACAAACATTAAAAACCCGCAATTATTATTTTCCTTAGATCTGTAGTTGTAACAGCTACAAAACAAAATGAATTCCCAAGGACTAACATTTACTACTATACAATGTATAATTCTTCCCCATTTTCTCTTTCGATGCTGTTAATTCATACACAATAACACAAAAAAATCTTTTTAACACTGTGTACAACTTATCAGAAACTCTGACTTATTTGTAGGTTAAGCACTGTTTTGACAATTAGAACCTAAATTCTTTGTGTCTTTTTTAGTACATTTTGACTGCCACTCAAAAGTTTTTGTCGTAGAAAAACACATTATGAAAACACTAATTAAAATATTCAACTACCTGAAAAATAACAGCATATATTATTTTATGTAACTGAACTCCAAGATGCAGCTAATTATTGTATTTTCTTTCATATGTTGGTGTTTCTGTTTTTCCTTCAGGTAAACTAGGTCTTGAAATTTTCTGTAATAATTAAGGATGTTTTATTTTTTATCCATGACCAGTTGATTACAATAAAGTTGCAGAGACAAATTCACACTGACATCCCATACATCTACTAAGAAGCAGACACTGGGTATTAATACAGATGTTAGCAAAATCTTGCAAGTTAAGGGAAAAAAAACAACACAGCTTTAAAGCAATCCTTGTAGTCTTTTTCATGTATGCAATTGTAAATACCCCTTACTGAACAGGATCCCATGAACTATGTCCTGACAGCATTTTATTTGGAAGCTAAAAGCAAACAAAAAACCCAGAACAACTAATTTGACAAATCTGTTTTGCTAAAACACCAACAGAAAAACAAGAAAGAGAAAACTGAGGTTAGCACACTAAAGCATTAGTGTTTTAGCCCTACAGATGTCTTTAAGTTAATTATAAAGAAGATTCTTAGCAGAAAGCTCATCATAGGACAAGCCTGAGTCTATTGTAATCCATCCACCCAATGAAGTAATTTTTGAACTCTGAACAACATGATCAGATTTTTTTTATTTTTCTTTTTAAAGAAGAGTAGAAAAAGTAATTATTATTTTTTTTAATTGCCAGTGGAAAAATTGTCAAAGCAGTCTTCTAAAAGCGTCTCATACATCACAGGGCATTTCGTCCATACATTATCTTACTCTTATTAAGAAAACTATACGTGCTTAAAAAAAAATTAAGAAACCTAGTTTTTGTCCAAATAAGTAAATTCTGGTTTTACAATAAAAGAAGTTTTTACACAGAAGTATAAGCACCTCAACCACTTGTATTACAAACTCTTAAGATATTTTAAACCCGCATCAACAGTATTATATATTGTTAATATTTGTCTCCACAGAGGTGGTATATTTTGCTTCAGTGAGACCAAATCATGCAGCAAATATCCTGAAGGTGTATGGTCAGGCTAAGCTTATGCTATCTTCTAAAAGAGCCCCTGCTATATTTCTATCACACTTTGCTGTATTTCTGTTCTACTATTCCCATAGACATAAAATCTATGACAAGAAACTGTTCCAAATTCATGTCTCCACCTCCACATTCTACACTGCTCTACTACAGAACCTTCTTTTCTACCCATCATGTTCCTCAGGTCTCATTGAGCCTTCCCCACTCAACAGAGGAACTATATGGAATGGAAGATTTCTTGTCTTCTCTCTCTAGATCTCATATGCTATGTTTTTAAACAATTGAATTCGACCATTTTAATTTTTCATTGTTCAGCACCCAGTAACCAGAGCTTCGATGTGGCCGAAACCACAGTGAAAAGCAACTCACAGTTCTGACAAGTCTTGCTTATACTCCAAGTAACAACTGAGAGCTAAAACCAACATTGCTATTTTGTCTGTATTCTCCACCTTCTCCAGTCATAAGGGCTCTGGTTTTGTTCTTTTCTTTTTGTTGTATTTTAAATGAAAATCAAAATTATGAAACAACATTTTGTGAAGCAAAATATAGAAATTCCAGGTCTTTTCTAATTCTTACACAGCTGGCCCCCCACTGAAACTGTAGGAAATGCATTCTAAACATTCTAAAGCATGAAAAAAGGAAAAGCATGAAAAAAGGAAAAGAAACAAAAAAACAAATATGCCTAAAGTGGTAATAGGATTTATGGACAGAAAAGATTCTGCTGTTTATGCTTCATAATCCTTTCACCTTTAACACAATTGAATGAAGACAGACAGGCCTGTCAGATTGCTACATAAATAGCACATATGCTTAGCAAGAAAGCCATTCAGTCCTCATGAGGCATTTCCAAAGATTTTCCTCTTTAAAAACAACACAAGTAAAATAAGTAAAGAAGAGTTTGAAATCAGTCCATAGCCAAATCTCAGGTTGTATCTGAAGTCAATTTTGAGGTTCCCTGAAGATGAAGATACATATGTAAGACAACCAAACCATTCCTTCCTTGGCTTCTGACCTACAAATCAACCAGCCAGACTGACTACAAACTGGGAATGTTTCCGTGGCTGACCTAATAGAAGTGTCCCACCACTGCAGTAGTAAAACACAGAAAGCTGTTTCCTAGCACTATGCGTATCTTCTGAACTACTGAAACAGTAGGATATGTATATTTAAAGTAGAACTCTATCATGTCTTCAGATTATTTATGAAGTTCAGAGATATTTTTTATATTTTGTGGAGAGAAGAAAAGACGTTACCTCCAACTTAGCTTCTTTCACTCTAATGGAGATTTCAGTCTTTAACCTAGTGGACAATGAATTAGGATTCAATATTTTCAATACTGTATAGTAAAACAGAGACAAAAGATGAAGATATTTACAGCAACTAAGAAAGTAACTTGGTAATTTGAAATCAATTTTCAAAGTCTATACTTAATTTTGAGCTTAAATGTACTTCAGGGTTCTAAGAGAACATTTAAGGATTCTACAATACGTTACTGGTTGTACAGAAACTGTGATATAAATTGCTTCTGCGTAACCTGTTCCAGCAATTTAATCTCATGAAAAACAGCAATCAGTCTTCAGACTGCTACTGGTACTTCTAGCACTACAAGAAGAATAGTTCCCTTACCATAAAGGCCTTTTAAATAACGATTCAAGTATTTAAGACCTGAAATTACAAATCTGCTGAGATCATAAAACTATACTCTGGTCAACAGCGTATATTTATTTTAAATATCTACCATCACCCACCCAATTCCTCGGGACAAAGTTGTGGTTTACTTGAGGGCAACTGTAAAACACTGCAGCTGACCTCCAACTACAGCTTGGAGGAGATACTTTCTTCAAAACACAGTCAGTGCATTAGATGAGTTATAAATTATTAAGATCTATTGACTTTTCAAATCACATTAATTAAACAGCTTATCACAATATCACTAACATTGATTTTCTGTATTTGGAAAAGAAAATGCTATTGTAGAGATAGCAAGAACTATCTTAACCAGGCTAACAACCCTTGTTCTAATATAAAAGCTAAGCTTTCAAAAATGTCCTATAAAAAACCTGCACAAATACCTTAAAATTGCTTACATCTGTATCTTCTTTGTTGATGCTGCATTAAAAGCAAATTAATTCTGCTGGAGTATGGCGCTGTCTGTTATTACTTGAATTATGTTATTAATCATAAATTAAATGATTCATGATCTTACTGAGCCTTAATGGCTGTCTGCAGAGTACAACACACTTGACAAAAGAAACAGCTTCATCAAATTAAATTTTATGAAAAAGTACACTAATACTAGGTTGGTATGCACCCACATCTGTTTTCCTAAATTAATTCTTAAAATGGTGCTAAAAGCAGGCCCTTTCAAGAATTTTTATTTTTAAGAACTTTAGCCCACCCTTCCAGCACACCATGTACACCTTCTAGTAACATTAATGTTCTAGCAGGTAAACGACTATTTATTTTTTATTTTTACACCTTAATTTGGAACAAACCATGGCAGAGGTAACTAGGAAAATATATACGTATTTTTTATAACTGGTATTTCACCACTGTTGCAATGCTCACCTAGGTAACAGGAAGAAAAAGTGTCAGGGTAAATCAAATGATAACACTTTTTTGGGGTTAGGGATTTAAAATACTTTGAAGCGTTTAATCATGAGTAGCAATATCAGTAGAAGATAATGCAGCACAAGATATTTAGGTTAACTTCACTGTTTTAATCATTTCTATACAAGAGTTTAAACAAATCCATTCGAAATCGCATTTGCCCAAAACCAATCAGTAATTACTCTGGAAAGGGCAAAACAACCTAGACAAACCAGACACTGAAGGATAAAACGTTGTTGTTGAATTAATAAACCTAAGCTTTGTCATAAAAATTCACCAGCTATGATCTGAATCCAATACCTGTTTATTGTTTTAAATATCTTAAAAACATACAGGATAGATTATAGTGTTTTGAAAGCAAACAAGATAAGGTTTTGTTATAACCACCTCTTGGTTAATACAGTTCAACTTGGATTACTGATACATATTCTCAACCTTGTTTCTATTTCAGAATAGGTTTCTGAACGCAGCCCTAATTCATAATTAGCAAAAACCAGAGAAGACAGTCACTCTATGATGTTACGTTCCTGACTTTCATGCTAAGAAACCTTAAATCTTTGGATCCAGTAGTTCAATTTCCAAAGAGTTCCAACTCACATGTTCAAAAAGCAACTCAGGCAAATTACTTTCTTATGTAACTGGATCTACAGTACTTCTGCACATCATCTTAAGAAAACAACACAAAAATTGTGATCTTCTTTAGTAAATACAGTCCGTTGGTCCACAATTTTGCAATCTTTCTACAGCTCCCAAAAGATTCTTTACTGTACATAAATTTCCAGTTAAGAACAGTGAAAAGCAATCCCTAATTGCCAGTCTTCCATCAAATAAAAATTCAGACAAAATGTAACAGCTGAAGAAAAATTTTCAGACTGACATACTTAATAGGAAGTACTGGACACAAAAACAAAGAGACTCAGGCTTTGATTACAGAATAAAAGTTGGCTTATTAAGAGCATTCCTTTAGATACTTTAAATTGGAATTCAGGTTGATCTGAAACTTCATCTGCTACACAACGAGTCATGTTGGGCTAATGGAACACAGATCTGGAGTCAACAAAAGAAGCAAACATTTAGATGTCCAAACACAGATGACTTATTTCTGAAATTCATGCAGTCACAGCTTTGCTTGCCTTCACATTAAGGAATGTATATACATTTGTGTATACACACAGCTTAAATCATGAATAACTCTTCCCAAGGATCTGCCAGGTCACCCCTAAAGCCACACAGTCGCTCCCATACCATATTTAGGTTAAGCAGTACTGAAAACAGCTGGAATCTTTCACCAAACATCCATTTTTGGCCATTCCTAACCAGAAATAACCTCTTCTAGGACAATTAGCTCCAGCTAACATCTTAAGCCGGAACTGACAGGCTTAAGGTACCTTCCAGCTACTCAGCTCAACCATATCCAAGAACTATGAACAAGTTGTTTGCAACCAAAGAACAGAAGAGCCTTCATCTTGGTTTTTGTTGTTTTGGGGTATATTTAAATAGCTAAAAACAAAACCCATAGACTTCTAAGTAGAAAATACTTTAAATATTTTTAAACAGGGCAAGGGATTCAGTAAAGCTCAATTTTCCCTTACCACTCCATGCAAAAAAATTCACTTTGAAGAAATGTTACTATGGTGTGGTACAGGTGAATGAATAGTCAGAAGAAAAAGGTACTTCCATGCTAACGCATTTAACGCTGGTAATGAATGAATGAAAAAGGAAAGATGGTAACATTCATCTTTCTTGATACAGTCTCCAGTTTCTCACTTGTAAGATAGGTTAGCAATGGATACAGCTACAAATTAGCTTACTATAATTATGAACAAATAAGTGTAATTACATACAAAGTTGAGGAGTCACAAATATTTTCACTTCCCTTAAAGCCTAAAACAAACTTTCACTTTCTTGTCAGACCCTCACGCTTTGTCTTTGCAGACATAGTCCAATATGCTGCATTATTCATGCAAGCTGGTAGCAATCAGGACTATCAGGGATAGTAAAGCATGAGTCATGCAGGTTTATCTACATGATTTAGTACTGTTTTTATAGTGCAAGTTTTTCACTTAAGTAACTTCTCCAAACTTCATGTAAATGGAAATAGGATGCCACGATACACCTTGTTTCTACATAAACTGTTTTGCTACCCTTGTTTACACAAGACTAGAAATCTGTAGGTAACTCAAGTGTTTTAACTAGGCATTTTTAAAATTAATTTCCAGAGCAAAACTGTAAAAGAACCAAATGATAACCTTCCAAATCATCTAACTTCAAAGCAAAGCATCGATCCAGTATAGTTTGCAGTAAATTCTTAGAGAAGAATTTTCAAAGCCATAAAAATCTGCAATCATACTCTGATTTTGGTTGCTGACAAACCTGAATGCAAGTGAAATATCTCAGATTCAGCTTCCTCTGAATTACAAAAGCATGTTCATAATGAAAAAGCGATCCCACTTACTGAATACTGTGCCAAAACAGAAGCAAGTCCTGTAAGAAAAACTTTAGTACATAGCTGATGATGACTGAAATTGAACAGCATACAAGACAGAACACACTTTGTCAGAATAAAAAGGAGCAAAAAGAACAAGACTTAAGAGTACTGAGTAGAGCTCATTCAAAAATATGCATTAAAGACAATGGATGACATGATCTTCACTGTTACTAGCAATAACACAGTGGCTGCGAAAGCTCAGTTAAAATTGTTTCTGTTTCTACATTAAAAGGGAATAGACAAAAATATCAGCCAAAACAGATTAACTTTGGAGAATTTGGTTATGCAGATAAAGCAAGAGTTGCAAATCAAGAATAGTTTGTGTTTGTCAGATTGTTCATCAGATCTCTTTAATCAGGAAGAGGTAACAACTGACCACAGAGTAAGATTATCTATTAAGTTACTTGGAAGCTGATAAATGCGACGTTCAACCAAGAAATATATCCACTGTAAGCAGGAGGTTGAGTCTGGAGGAACACTAGATGTCATCATGACAAAACGAAAACTCATCATATACTTAGACATCTCCTTGATGGATGAACTTGCCACAGATTATCTAGAACTACAGATGAAATCAGAAGCAGTGATACCAAAATCGGCAGATGTCTTAGCAGCTTGAGAGAGCATCTTGGAAGATGAGAGATGATAGCAAAAGAACAAGGTATGAATGAACTGAGGCTGCTGCACTCTCAGAATCAAGGCTCAGCAAATGCATCTGTTTCCATCACATGCTTTCCTCCTACAGTATTTAGGAGCCAAGAGAAGCTTAGCCATTAAGGTACAGCTAACAAATTCCTTTGGCCAAGATTCAGTTTACGTAGTTACATGTGATGCGAGTCTTCCAAAGCATATTTACCACTATATGCTGTAAAGACATTGCTAGATAAAAACGGAACTTTATTATTAAACTGATAAAGACTTGTACGTTTTAGTGAATACCCAAAGAGAATGACAAATCCCTCGACTTTCAAAAGCCAAGATCAAGTTCAGAACAAAAGGGGCTTTGGTGCTATTAAGTATATGCCCTCATTTATACGCTACTCTAACTCTGAATGATACTGACAGACTCGAGGGGACAATGAGCAGCAAAGAAACACTACATCACATAAACGAAACTACTGATACGTCTCTTTTCCATGGATTTTTATAGCCCCCAAAAGCTGTAAATTAATGCTGCAAAGCAGAGAACAAAAACACAGAAGAGCCTTTGTCAGACTACAGTAATGGAGAAAAGACCAGACCTGCTGCCTGAAAGATGTAAAAAGAGAATACCCCACAGCTTCAATGCATGAAGAAATAAGAAAAGGTCTGGTCAGATGCTTGTTCACTTACATACCAAAATAATCCCAAGCTCGACTGGGTTCAATTTGCTGCTCCACAATGATGTATCAGTGAGCCAAAGCAGCATAGGATACCTGCTCACTTTCAACTCCCCTGCAACAAAAATGTCTACTGTCAGTTCATTTAAAAATATGTTAATGTTGCGCAAAGCAGAGAGCAGAGCATTAGAAGAGTAGTGGAATAGTTAACAAGGCTCATTCCCTCAGCACAAGGTGGATCACCAAACAATAAAACAAGGCAACCTTTGTAAAGGAGCAATTTCAAAGGAAAATCCTGCTCGAATATCACCTAGATTATCTGTACTACTAATGACAGAATCTTGGTCCTAACACAAGTCTCATCAATACTGAACAGAGCTTGTAGAACATGTCTGGTCATTAGCAATAAAGATGTTTTATACCACATGCAGTCGTTCTTATAGACCACAGAAGATACCAAGGTCTGAAAGGTGCAAGAGAAGATCCAAAACCATCCAAGAGTCTAATTGTGGGTCACTGTGGCCAATGTTGCAGAAATCCATAAGCAGCACACACTTCACCAAATTACAGGCCAAAGAATGAGAAGATACATTCATATATCACAGAGAAACCACACACTGAAAGTTGTGAGCACTGTCTACAGGTACCTCTTCTTGCAAAACTAAACACACAGCATGATGAGGATAAATATTTGTGTGTACTCTGTACTGCAAATAATGAATACAAGGTCTGCTACATAGATGAACTTACACTATTAGACTCAGCAATTAAATTCTTGTCCCAACTATCAGCAAAATATTACATGGAAAAGGACAAGATTCAGGAGATTAACCAGGTCTATCAATGTCATTTTTTTTCTTTTCTTCTTTTTTAAATAACAGCTCGTACCACCTCACGTGGAACCAGTAAGTAACCTAACAGCAAAATCAGGGCTCTCAGAAATAATGGCTCTACCCATCTATCCTAATGTAAGACACTAACAGCTTGTAGAAACACACCTGAATACATATTCTTCACTGTAGTTCAAATCTACTCCTTCAGTGCTTACCCATCTGTTTGTGCATAATAGATATTTAGCATATCTAACATTCTTAAAATATTTTTGTATGACATCTGTGCAATATTTTCAAGATAACAAGATACTTCTGCAGTACTGAAAACAGCCTGCCACAAATATACGTCTGTACCCACCACACACCTGTAACCTTTCCTCACATATAGTCCAGCAGATATGAATTCCAAACACATACATCCAGCTACTAAAGTTGTATCACAGCTCAACATTTATTTTTCCATTGTTTGAGTTTCACTGAAATCCAAACAGAACACAAGCCACCTTGGATTAATGAAGGGAATACCCAGCTCACTCTAAGTGACTTTTCCTAGTATTTTGTCAGATCTTAATATTCAGTTCTCTAGGAAGAGAAATTTCATTCATAAATATTTTTTTGGAATGGTTTTCCAAATTAACTTCTTTCCCATCTGCTCCTTTCAAAATAATTTCTATTCTTCTTAAGAATGTCTGTTATTCATCTTATCAACTCACAAGTTCCATTCAACTAGATCAAATGCTAAGCAGTTACTATTAGAGGTTTGAAGTTCACAGCACACTTTTTGTGCTATTATTACTTGTAACCAAATAAATATATTTCCATGTTTGGATCAGTGGAGATATTATTCCAGCATGTTTTCTTACTGGCCACTTAATTAGAAAATTAAAGTTACAAAACAACTATATAGACAAGTATATAACAATATAAGTAATAAATACTAATAGAAAGTAATGAAATCATAGAACACTTGGGTTGGAAAAGACCTTTTAAGGTCATCTAACCTACCTGGCATGAACATGACACCTTTCACTATATCAGAAATAACCTATTGGGAATACTTTCAACGCCCAGCGAAGACTGCTCTCTCTCTGCTGAAGTCCTCATCATGCATGAGAATCTCCAGTCTCTTTTAGAATCCTACTACAGGTTATATGGATTCAGTGACACCCTGCTGTCAAATCTGGGTTAAACTATGTTCTTCTGCCTTCTGAAAACTTCCTTCTTTGCAGTATAATTGACATCTTCACTCCTGCCATCAAATGAGGTTCAAATGAGAGAACTCAAATGTTTATTTCTACCGGCATACCTCACAATCTTCAGTTAAGGCATAAGTAGGTTCACAAACTACATTGTAAAGTCTCAGATACTGCTCTTGCACAAATGGGGAAAGGTTTAGCATATTTGAGTCTTCTAATAATTTAAAAAAAAAAAAATCCATAAACGTGGCCTCTGCAATATTGCAGGATCTTTTTCAAATCTTTAAACCAAAAGCCAAAATTTCCATATTGTTTTCTTTTCAACTTTTTCTTTGCATTTAAAAAATTAGACATTAATTAGTATACCTTTTGTCAAATAAATGACATTACTTAGAAAACAATTTCTAAATAATGTATTCTATGGCCAGTAAAATTTTTTACTTTCTTTTTGTATTTATATCAACATTGTGTAAAGAACATTAAACACTCATTTAATATTGCTAATATTAAAACCAACTTGAAATAACTGTAGCTCTAGGCCTAGGCTTAGCAGTTAGGACCAAGAAATTTTAATACTGCAAGAACTGGTTGTTTTATGACCTAGGCAATTTACCTCCCTTCTTGCAATTCTGGACATAGTCAAGAGTAAAAACACATTAAGTGTACATTCCATACATTTTTGGTTCTAATGAATTTGGAAGAAATCCAAGTTCAAAGTACAATTCTTGACCATCTGTCGCTGAATTCAAAGGAAAAGAAGAAATACTGAGTGGTAAAACAAAACTTACTCAGATACTTGTTCAGCAGTTGGTAAATCTACAGAAACTGAAAATAAGAATAAAGGATCAAGTTAAAAATACTTTAAAAAAAAATGTGGAAATACACAAGTACTCACTTTCAAATCTACGCACAGAAATTAGAATGTAATTGAAAAAAAGACTACCATAAGGGACAGGCACCCTCATGTGAGTACTTGTACGTGTACTATATAAGAAAACAACTACACATACTCACCATTCTCTATAATAACTTGACAAGCATGAGCATGGCTTTCGCTCAGATGTGTGGCCATCCTATCTAAGCCAGAACCATCAGTCAGAAAATCACAGTTAAGACATACTACAGTCACACCTCTAGAGGAGAGAAAGTAAAAAGTATGTGTAAACACAATATGGCTGTGAAAACAGCTTTAACCTGCAGCTACTGGACAGACTAGAGAGAAAAAAACAACCCTGCTTTCGCAGTTTTATATGAAGTGACTCACAGAAGCACTGCATGTGGAAATTCCAGTCACTGTCTAGGATACCTCCATGCTGAGACGGAGACACAAAGTACTTTAAAAAAAATACTGTAGTACTACAGACAGAATTTGAGTTTCTTGGTTTTTTCCACCTCCCTCTTTCAGACCTTGCACATCATGAATAATTGGAAAAGCAAGCTATGGAAACATTTTTTAAAAAAGCCATAAGAAAAGTCAACAAAAGTGAACAATAAAAGTCTGTCACAAAAGAGAACACTGTTAGTAGAAGTCATAACATTTTCACCTCTCTGCTGTTTGTGGAAGCCTAGAAATTCAAGAGGCTCTAATTTATTTTAAACAATCAAGTCACTAACATAAAGCAAAAGAGGATGATCTACAACTGAATAAAAGCAGAATTACCGTAGCTCTTCTGAATGCTTCTTGTATATCCAAAATCTTTTACTTGGACGAGCACTGTGAAAACTAAAAAACAAAAAGCAAACCACCATAATTTAATCTGTCTCTCTTAAGTATATTACTCCATATATTCCCTACATACTACACACGGTACTGAAATTTGCTTTTGACAAGGCAAGAAAACACAGTGTTCAACTACTGACCTGCATTATTCTAAAAAACTGATTTGATGGAATTGTACATGCTTGTGAATCTCATCTCCAATTCAAAACACTGGTAAAAGAAAACTCCACATCGCTGTGCTGAAGAGCAGAAGAAACAAACAACCTCAGGAACACCAAGCATTTCTACTTTCGAGCTCACTAGTAAGGAGCTTGGGAGGGGCAAGACTTCAATTTTTTTTGGCACAGTATTGCACGAACATAGTTTGCTTCCATCAGCAATTCAGGTCTTGAAGCACCGTGCTTAAGTTACACAGTGAAAGCTACAGGGTGAAGAAGTTTTACTCAACATAAAGTTCCTCAAGAGACACTAAAAACTGACTTCAAGTTATCACACATGCAGGTTAAGCACGTGCCAACATAATATATTCCCAGTATTAAAGAAAAAGCAAGCAACCAAATACAGATGTTGCTACAGCAAAAACATACAGCCTTCTTCCACACCACTTCTTGTTCCTTAGGTGGTGATAGCTGCAAGAGGTCTAAGTAGTGTGACAGTCAAGACAGAGCACTGAGGAGATAAAGGACAAAAGACTAGTTGTTTTGCTGCATGGTTGAACTGGACAACAGCCAGAGTATGGACAACACCAGGAATAGTTTACAGTAGATGCCCTTCTTCTGTTCTGCCTTTTTTCTCGTATGATTACAATTAGTTAGATTAATTTTTATTATTTGTTAAGCATGCAACCTGTGTTAACCCACAGGTTATCTGCATGGAACTCTGTAAGCTATTTCATACAAGAACATTGACATTAATGTGACTAGGACAGTGCACAACAGATATACAAAAAAGTGCATGAGTCACACTTTTAAGTATACTCAACTTCAAAAACATCAAGGCATTTTAAACATAAATCTTTAAAAAGACAATTGCATTGTTGTTTTGTTTTTTTTTTCTTTCTGCCACAACACATTTGACCTTTCAAAGGCACAGGATTAACAAGTAGGTTTTCAAAAATATTTTTTAACCTCAGTGCCAAGAGATCTACGTCCACTCATTGTGTGTGATACTCCCACTGCTCTGAAAACTTGCATGTTGTTTTCTTAGAAGTCTTTTTTACATCTGTCATCACGAATATCCTAAACTATCTTACAGCAACAAACCTCAGACAAGATCAGATGTTGCTATTTTCACAGATGATGAAAGTGGTATCCATTTGATTATGCTATTTGAGACATTCTTTACACGGCATTCTGAGCATGGATTTCATTAGCGATAGCAGTGGGTTTATATATTCAGCACTTGTGCAAAACAGATGAGATCTTAAATCTGAAACTCAGAGAATATGCAACAATTAACCATTATTTGTTAAGTCTGGCTGAAATGACAATGAAAGATCCCACTGAAATTGTGAAGGTAAGACAGAAAGCTGTCTGAACTCCTAGCTTTTTAAGGTACAAGAAGAATACTGGGTTTAGGTCCTCATTAGAAGTGAAAATCCAACATATATGTGTCCCTATCAGACCCAGGTCACAACGTGTTAATACACACTTCATACAACTTATATGAACTTTAGAAGTATGTGATAATTCAAAAAAAATTGTACAGAATTCTTACCTCATCATGTGATTCACATAGGCTTTGCTACAGCTAGTATTGTATCTGCATAAGCTACAATGGACATACGCAGGAAAATGACTTGCAAAATCTTTAATCTCTGAGTAACATTCAATGCATTTGTGAGCTCCCAAACGACACCTAACATAATATGGAAAAGTTCATAGTTAACATCAGTACCTCAGGACAACATAACTATTCCAAACCTTTTGCTTTACACCTGTAAAAAGCTTGCCCACGTTGGAGGGAAAAAAAAATATAAATCAGATAAATATTTATTATGGGTTATAATAGTAGACATAAGTCTCTTTTTTCTTGAATTACTGTCATTACAGCTTATACTTTTTTTTTTTTATTAAGGTCATCTGTTACTGAGCATTTCTGGAAACAAGATACTGCAGATGAGACCCTCCAGTTTCAGCTGCTGCTGTTGTCTTTCTCTACTTGAAAAGAATTTCAAAGAAACATTTCATTCACACAGTGAACACAAGAAAATATGGATTTCCCATCATCCTTTGGAAAAGCTACAGATGAAGATCATAATCCTGCTCTTATTTAAGTTTGCTGGTTATTTTTAGACGTTTCAAGCAGCTAAATTCTGAGTGCTAGCACCTTACTGAAAGGGAGACACCCATAACCTCTTTGACAGAGAATTGCTACTGCACGTTAACCAACAACATTGTATTCTAGTCCATAAAAGACCCATGGAATTATTAAAGAATTGTGAAAACTATTAAATTGTAAATGTAAGGAGACCATTCCCCACAGCTTGCTTTTATCTTATTGACTCTTTCAATAGTTCCCCAAATTGTGGTAACCAGACCTTTAAACTTTCAAATAACAGGTTCAAATAGCACTTTGTAAACTAAAGGAGGAAAGCGCTTTTCTCTCCATTACGCTTGCAAAAAAAACAAAGTCCATTCTCAGGTCACTTTTCAACATAAATCTGCCTGGTGCATCAATATTTCAACAACTGTGAGCTCTGCGCAGAGAAAAAAAAAAAATCTAAATTTAGAATAGAAAACTTGCCAGAGCATCTGTTTTTCCATCATCAAGTCCATTACCAACAAAATTGTGAAAAAAAACAACGCAGAGTTATAATCACAGTATGTGGAAAGTCTGAGTCATCTTCTGCAAAATTAAGTTGTCAAATATTCTATATTGCAGGACCGTAAGTTATTGAAAAATAATCAAATGATTGAATACTTATATACAAAGCATACTTCAGTGTATTTTAATGCTCCTATTTTACCTTAGATTATGCAATGCTGTATTTGTAACCTTTTTTTTTTTGCTGCTGCTGTTGGTCCATGCATTTTGCTTCTTCAGTGCAGTTGCTGGTTTTGATCTTGCTTTCGATTTATTTGAATTAGATCTGCTATGATTCCTAGCAGTCGTATTCTTCGCTTTAGGTGATAACTGAAACGTCGATGTGCTTGTGCTAACTGAAGATCCTGACTGAAGAGATCCAATAGATGCTCGAATAGTAACCTACAAGTACAAAATCAAAAGTTTTTCTATTTAGATATAAGCTGTTTAAGTTCCCATTTCTGTTTTTCCTCAAAGTTTTAGTCACTTCAAGATAGAAGTGACTATCTTGCATAGCATACGAAATCTTCCTCAGTAAATACAGCTTTGAAAAATACGCACTACTGTTGACTAGAGTAGTCTGCTAGATCTTAAAAAGCTCTTGTTTTGGTGGAAATAATTAGCTATGACAAAAAAACACTCTATCTTCAGACCTGCAACCGCCTATGTCCTACTCTTAAAACCAATAACCAAGCAAGAAAAAGTAGTTGTAGATAAGAGCCAGATGGGTCAGAACAATTAGCTCAGCTCAGAAAATACCAAACAAATCAGTTCCTGGATTAAACTAAACCTCTGTGTACTGTTGCCTCATGATTAGAAAAGGTACTTCATACAATTTTTGCTCTTCATTCTAGACCCTTCAAAGAGAAATTCTGGCTTCTGACTTACACTTCTTGCCCCTACTTACAGCTTAGAAGCAGCTCAGCTTTTAAGTCTTGTTCCAGGCTCTTCAGTTTTATTATCTACACTCTGTCAAGGTCACCTAACACCAAAGCTTTAACACAAAGCAAGCTAAGCTTTTATTAATTACAAATACTCTGAATCTTCTAAAATACTGAAGTGACATCACAGAATCCAGAATCACTACCAAGCAACACAACTTCAGTCATTTCCCTTACAAAATATAAGACAGTATTTTAGAGGAAATCAACTGTGAGTAGTTAATTAAGATGTTTATTTTTTTATTCACTTCAAGTGAAAGACAATAAATCTTCACAATTCATTGAAAGGCTGTAAGAAAGTTCTGAAATATACAGGCAAGTTGTTCCTTCTCAAGACATGGACTTAATGCTAAATATTAAGTGACGTAAAACCAAGTTTACGTCACAACACACTGTTGGGTTCTTCTCCTCAGCCCTTGAAATGCAGAAGATAAAAAGACTTCGTACACCCAGTTGTAAGCACATAATGCCCACGGAAAATCATCTTGCACTGCACCTGCATTTTGCTACTACCTTCCACATACTGGAAGTCTTACATAAGAAATTATGACTACAGATCAACATCCACATTACCTGCTTTTCTCCTAACACAAGAAATAATAACTGGAAAGGGACAAATTAACAGACAGCTCAAGAAAGTATCACTAACTGCACTACCAGCACATGTACGAATGGAATGGGACAAGGCAACGACACAGACCAACTAGTGGAAGCTGTGAAATGTTGCTAGCCCTTCTTTAAGAGGAAATGAATTTTTTGTTTTAGAGGCAACAAAAATTTCTTTGCTGCGGAAAAGAAAGAAGTACTCTTTCCATTTCAACGTTTTCTTCTTCCAATACATTTTTTTTTCATTTGCTCCATTATTCTTCACTTACCTTTGTTCCAGGAGGCAATCCTTCCAACTGTTTAGGCTTTCTAAATGTTCGGTGATGCTGAGTCTTGTGATCCATTTTTTCTTTGCAAGTCAAAAACTGCAGTCTACACTTAGTGCAACGGTATATTCCTTTTTTCTTGGAAAAAAAGGAAGCCAGTCTAGAGTAAGCAAGGACGTCACAGGAAAAAATTCTAACCTTATTCTCTCAAAGAATGGCTATTCCACTTGTAAAAATCAACCTGACAAACTCCTAATATTGCACAAGGTCAAGACACTCAGTACAGACGTAAAGCAGTGCTGCTACCAAGAAGGAATCAGTTTACCAGTCACGGTAAGACAACATGGTAATGCATAGTGTCCAGAGATTTTTCAGCAGGAAACTCCTGTCATATAAAACACGACAGGCTGACAACTCACTTAGAAACTTCTCACAACAAGCACCTCTAGGTCTTCATATTTTATTGACTATTTTTATCTATTAACACTATACAAATCAGTTATGCTTTTTCAGATACTTTTTTTTAGGAAGAGAATCTTGATATTTAGCATTTTTCAAGAATTAAGAAAGCATCTGCTTACCTGATGCCTCATGTAATGATGCATATACGGTGCTCCAATTTTAATTACTTTGAGGCAAAATGGACATAGCAGATGTTTCGTATTTTCATGAACTGTTCTGAAATGTGTTTCTACATCTGAAAAAGCTGAGGATCTGTAGTTGCATACCTAAAATAAGAAATTTTGCTTCTTGTTAAAAGTCTATAAAAAGTAAAAACAGATGGGGTGCGTGCGTTATGGGGTGGGCAGAGGGGGTAGGTAATGTAGATACAAAACAAAACAAATTCTGAAATACCTGGCAAACATATGGCATTTCACCTGGCTTATGATTGTCCTTCATATGTTGCAAAAGAACCTGTTCTGTTTCAAAGGATAATTCACAAATTTTACAAATAGCTAGAAAAAGCAAAAAAACACAATTAGTTTGGGGTCATAATTCAATCAATTATAATACATACATACATGTGAACTGTATATAAATACATAAAGAGGAAACAATCTAATGATCTTCTTCCAGCTCTTCAGATGAAACTCTTGACAACTTTAGGAATATGAGGTCCTTCAACAGTATTAACTCTTGAAATCAAGTTTGCAATTAAAAAAAAAAAAAACCAAAAAAAAAAACAGGAATCCCTCCAACTTAAAAAAAAAAAAATAAATAAAAAAAAATTAGTTTTTCCAGATACTGCTCTGACAGAAGCTGAATGACTGTCCAACTTTTGCTTACAACCCTCCAAATTATTGCCCTTGAAGTACAACGGTTCCATTCTGAAGTTACTAACCAGCAAAAGTCAAAAAATATCTAAAATTTTAGGTTACAAAAAGATTCAGTGCAATATAATCCAACTTACTAGAAGACTCGTAAGGTGTGTGTGTACTTTCAATGTGGCACTGCAGCTGGAATGGGGTGGGAAACTGACGGTAACAGTGTTGGCAGGTGGTGTGGCTTTCCCAGCTTTCACTGCTTTGCTTCTCAAGCTCTAAATGATGTTTCATGTGGTTCATAAACCTTAAAATGAGAGTAAACAGGTGAAAAAAGATGTACACAGACATTATGCATTATGTATCACATGCAAAATGCAAAGGAACCTTAGAAACAGTTCTGAGAGCACTTTCGAATATGAAGAAATTTGAGGAGTAAACATTTAAGATATGCCAGCCACTCAGACCTCTAGTAAGTACTAAGACCGTATCTTCACATAGGACATTCACAGCTTTATCTACAAACATCTCCATACAAAAGCAAGAGTATTTCAAGAGCTTTCTTTTTTGTAAGTATTTAGGTCTGAAGATAACTTATGAAAGACAGTTTTCAAGAAATTCCACTGTGCAAATAACAACCAAAAAGTTATCAGAAACTTGTGGTAGCTCACTGCTGAAAGTCACTGCATTTTCCTTGTATTTTCCTCATCCATGTGCCTGTAGAAGGATCTATCATGGCTGAGAAGTCTAAGCTGAACTTCTCTCAAAGTTGGCAGGTCAGTCATTTGTGGAACAGTAAGTTGTCACAAGAACAGGTTAGCTGCATAACCCACTACTGCTGACTAAATCACTCTATTTTGAAAGAGTTTCATTTTGAGAACAAAGGTCCAAAAAATTTCCACTAGAATTAGAGAGAATATATGTATTTATTTTGCCCACCATAATAAATAGCTTGAAGTATAGAAATTACCTTGGAATACAAATTCTTAAGTAACAAAAATACATATTTCATATGGAGAACAGTAAACTCTACTAAAATATGTAATATTGGCACTTTCATTTATATAGATACTTCACAGCAAATTTAATGTTCAGAAATTAAAGAAACCTTTGTTCAAAAACATGGGTTTGATGTTAGCATAAGGCTGTTCAGTTGGACTTGCAGACTATGCCCTTGAAAGAATAGTCCATTTTTCAGTTTTACGTTCTGCTACTTCAGCTTCCCCTAAAAAATGCACGTGAAAAAACAGAATGACCTTAACTTCCAAATGAACAATGACATGGATTGGTCTACCTATTAAAACAGCTTACTGAAGCTTTTTGTAGCACTTGGAACTAAAATTACTCCATCAAAATAACAGTTGTTACATAAGCAAACGACCAACTATTAGTCACTGTGAATCCCTGAAGAGAAACAACACTCACATCTACTGACAACACCATCAATCAGGATGGTAAATTGCAGAATACGCCTTTTGCAACCTCTAAGTGCTACCACTGCTCTCATTAGAACTACACTATTTCCATTAGACACCTCTAAGATTTGTTCTCTAATCTGTAAATAAGTTAAAGCTACAGATAAACACACGTACTAAAAATTAATTCAATTTCTGTCCAATAATCCAGCATTAATAGTTTGCAAGACACACAAAACAAACACTTTCTATTCCAAATAGACAAGTTTCAAATGCATGACATTAACTGATATGGGCTGCAAATCATTAAAACATTAAGGAAGTGAGTTCAAATACCTTATATTATTTTTAAGAACTTTCAGGCAGCTGAAGCACTTAAATGTTGTGTGAGTCTTCTGCTCCTGTTGTACCTGTTGGGTATCACCTTCATGTTTCCCATAATAGAAATCGTTAACTAACATAATCAACTTTCCTTTCTCATATTCAGTAGCCTTGCTTGTTGTAGTGGAACATTCCGTTTGGACCATGCCCAGAAAAAAGTCATTAACCAGATCTGGACAACAATACTAGACAGAAAGGGATAGAAGAAACAGAGACAAAAGGTGTAAGACTCCCTTAACAAACTCCATCAGCGACAACAGCATCTTAAAACTGAAACTGCCTGCTAATCAGGGCTACATGCAAAGCTTCTCAACTCTGTGACACACCGACTCAAACTCATGCTCACATACGCATTTTTAACTCTGGACTGATCTTTCAGTAACATTTAGGTAATACAATACAAAGTATTTTTAACACTGAATAACTATTCTCATGGTTTCATGTAAATAAGCTTCCAGTTCAAATCAGAATGTCAGAGTTGCCTAGTGGTGCCTTACTCATTAGAAAAATGTCTACTTCCTAAAATTTAAAAACAAGAAAGAAAAGCAATTCTCATACAGTAGTTTACTGACAAGCACAAGTTTATTGAGGACTTCATGCAATTTACTTCCTTAGGGAGGACATTTGTTGAGAATTGCAAGTTGGTTTTTTTTTTCAGTTTTACTGAAAAATTTAGAAATTCTAGGTCACACAGCAGACACGTCACTTGTATTCACCTGAAAGAGGAGACAATGAATGCTTAACCCAACAGCTGTACAACAAAGCTTAATGCTTTAAAAGCATATCCTATATGAGATACTTCATGCTATCAAGTTAGTAACTATGAGCAAAACCAGAATGCTCATCTCCCGCTGGGAAACAGGTCTTACTGTGCATGACTACCTTCTGTAATGGTAAGCTGTTCATTCTCTAGTGCAGAAATTGAAGACAGCACGCTTCTTGTAAATAGGAATTAAAAAAAAAAAAAGTTGTTTTCTGTCATCCATGGCTCTTTCATTCATTTAAAGTACCAAGTGCAAAAGCAATTCTTTACAAAAAATGATTAGAGAAAGATAACATTTCTGAATTGTACATTTCTTGTGTTTTGAAGCTAAATAGGACACTAGCTGTAATTTATCTTAAATCCTTCAAACTACAACAATTTGCGTTAACAGCAATTGAGAACATAAAAAAATTCTGTTCCAAAGTAATTCATACAGCTTTTTACATGACTTATTCTTGTATGTAAAGACATTTCTGCTCTCTCTGAAATGGAATAGATCCCTGAGAACTGTGCTAATCTCTACCAAATTATAAAAAAAAAAAAAAAGCATTTTCCAGGAAACAATGTTTCTGGAAACAATGACAAGTAGGCTTCATAAAGAGTAACAGATGCATAGTTCATGAAAGCTTTGTTTATCACTTTAAGTATGCGTTACAAATTAATGTTTTTCCCTCAGACAACTTCTTAAGTTCCCATATGATATATAAAGGAAAAAAAGTTTAATTTACAAGATTATTTTTGCCTTAGAAATCACCTACCACAGATGTGGGTCAACAGGCTGCTGCTAGCAGTACTAGTGGGCCAACTTGCATTGCTACTACAGACAATTACTTTCATCAAATTCTCTTGTTATCTGGCCAAATGTTCAAAAGCTACAGCTGTGAGAGAGAATTCACAGAGGCAGCATATATGCTTCAATTCATTGAAAAAAATAATGCCCAAAGTAACAAGACTTAGGGCTCTCATTCTTTATCTCTCTGACTTCACAATAATTTAGCCCCATCTAATCAAAGACAGAAGCCAGACTATCTACAAACTAAAACATTTTTCATGACCAGAAGCCCACTTCAGTTTATAACATTCATCATCCTCAAGTTACTTTACCTTCATATGATTTTTTAAAGGATCCATAAGATTGAAATGAATATTGCACTTTGGACAAGCTCGTGGAAATGGCCCTCCATTCTTAATGTTGCTTGATGCAGTACTTGTATCTGTAAAACACATATAAAAGTCAGAATTTGCAATCAGAATAACAGGTATGTTAGTTATTATTCTAGCAAAACATACTATTTGAAATGAAACTGATGTGACAGGAGCAACCATATGCAACATTTTACTACCACCTTCTAACTAAAATTCTTTAGCCCAAAATCAACCTCAGTTTGTTCTGTTCATCATACACTTTTACAAAAATCTTAGTAATCACAGAAAAATGGGAGGTAAAGGAAACATGATAGAGACAAAGCATTAATTCTGTCCTCCCCACTTACCCCCAAAACGAGACAGATTTTGTGATGTTTTTAAGAGATTTAAATTCTTGGAGAAGCACACAGAACTACTTTTATGCCAGGACCTAGCCATCATCATACAGGGATAAGAGAACTGCTTTTGAAAGTAATTTCACCACCTGGTTCTCAATAATGAGCCTATTTCTCTCTGGCAGGAGCTGTAACCTAGGCCTATTCAGATGCATCACTCCTTTTGAACAAATGTGTCTTCACAGAACAAATCCTCTAAATAACTACTTCCACGAATGGATGGAAGAACAGTGTTCTTATCAGAGTAAATTAATACCTTTCACACAAATTAAAACAGAAATAAAACCAAAAACTGTCTCATGTTTAACACTAATGAGTAAACCCAATCTTCCAGTCCTCTCCAAAGTGCAAAAAAGCACCAGTGAGAGCTACTTTTTCAGATGAAGTTCTCTTGCATATACAAGTCATTCACAGATCTGGAGGACTCCGTGCAAACTAAGCAGGTTAAAATAGATTAAACTAAAAAAAGTTTCAAGTAATATCTCAACTTCAGGGTCAGATGTACACTGCAAGGCTATGAAACACACAGATACATTCACCTTATAGCAAGGATAGAAATACAGGGTAAGAGATGATTACACAACAGCCTTATACATCTTGTCAGAAAAATAATATTGCACAGTCCACACACTAGATATGGATCAAGCAGTATTTTCCCAAGAGCATAACGTTACTGCTAAAAATCATAATTAAGCAGGTAATCCTTCACATGAGTGGATGACCGTGCAAGAGATGCACAAGAGATTGCACAAGCTATGGTCCTTAATACTAAGTTTGTAAAACTTTGACAAGTCTGCTGAGGGCAAACTAAGTTGGAAAGTTCTACAGCAAACCTAGTGTTCTGTAGTGCCTCAGAACTGAGGCACGTCACATTTGTATGCAATTATGGAACTTCTTAGAGACAAACTCATAAAAATCAGATTCTCTGTAAATACGATGCAGTTCTTCATTCCTGAATACAGATAAGAACCTCTTTTGTACATTTTAGGCTGCAATGCACTGTTTTACCTAACGTAGGGAGGAGGAAACATTTCCATCAATATTTCATCTTATAGCCACTCTCTGCTGTTTGCTGGGAAAGAGTCTGACAGTAGAACAGCTGCAAACAAGACATGTAAAAACAAACATGAAATGATTCCATACAATAGAATCACTCTGTAGGTAACTTCTCATTTTAGTATTACAGGAGAAAATACGCAGATGGAAATACCTCAAAGTTGAGAATAAATCCTGATCTTTTACGATCAGCTGGAAAGCACTTTTTGGCTGAGAAGGAAACACGCTTGATTATTAATATACTGAGACAGCCAGACTACCTCTTTTCTCAAAGGGAAAGTCATTCCAAGAGCAACCTGAAACTTGAATTCTCCTCCTCCCTTTCTATTAGAATTTTAAACTGTATCAAAAACAATCATTGCAAAAGAAGGGTGGAAACTGCAAAACAAACTTGGCAATAGTTAGTCCAAGTAGCAGGATCACAGAACTTAGGAGGAATGCACACAGGTGCTTGTCTTGCATCCCACTCAAAGCAATACAGCAGTTAAGATCTCCCATAATAATAAATTATATACATTAAAAAGTATATTATTAATAAACATAATAAATCATACAGTAGTGAACAAAATGATATCCAACTCAATTTTCTCAAACCAGCTGAGAAAAGGACAAAAGCCAAGATATATGGCCCCATCCTTGAGTTCACAGACCATACTATGTTCAGTTGAACTTCTCTGGCCTGCTGTTTACATCCTCACTCACTCTAATCTCAGATAGGTTCTCTATAAAGTTAGAACTAACCAGCTGGTTTCTGCACTGCCTGCTATTTGGAATGACTTAGGCTGTTCTGACGGAAAAGTCTCTCATGAACAGCTTCTGTTTAAGCTCATTTAACATAGGTACGATTTATAAAATATTAAATAATTATAAAACACTTGAGATTTTATTCTGTGCATAAAATAATACCAAAGATTAAAATAGTGTTATTTCCAGCAAGTGATCACATTATGCCAATTTGCCCATTTCTGAAAATAAATCAATTCACTGATTGTTTGCAATATTTCTAAGAAAAAAGTCCCTAAAAATAGTTCTAAAAATGCAGAGGTCTAGTGCCTAATAACTGGCCCTTAAGTATTTGACTTCGTGTTGCCCTGAAACCAGCACCTCCATTACTGTAAGATTATCCTTGGACTGGGGACCCAGCCAACATTATCTTGATACACTGATCAATCTTTAAGCAAACCTGAAGCACCACGTCAGCACATCTGAGGTAACAGCACAGGTCTTATCTGTCAGCATTCCACAATCACAGGCTGCACGCAGCCTTAACACTATGCATGATAAGGTATGCACTTGCAGAAAACTAGTCCAAGACACTGATCTCCACTCCCATCTGTCCAACTGTTCCAATAACTTCTCTGGTTGTAGTTAGGAGCTGAACTATTATCTTAAGAACTTTCTCAATGATCAGAGATAACTTGTTGCAGAAAAGTATTCCAGTATTTAAGAAAACAACCCTCTGCTCCACATCTAAGCTGTTTTTATTCAGTGATAACCACCTACACCAAGCAAACTGCCTCCCTGCCCAGTCCTGTGAGGCAGATTTCCAGCAGGAAAGGTTGATGTTTGAGCATCTGGAGATTTATCACATTATGCCTCATATGTACTCACTTGTTATATTTTTCCATTTCTTCTTTACTTGATCACAAAAAGCTTTCATACAGCTGTTACAACTTCTGCACTCTTCTGCATTGCTGAATCCACCTCAGCACAAGGCCACCAACCACATCGTTCCTAAATGCTACATATTCAATTATGTACAGCTAGGTAGTAAGGGGCAGGGATAAGACAGAAGGTCTTTTTCAAGAATCTTCAGTAAAATACTTCAGTTTACTACAGAAACCCTGATTTCTAAAGAAAAAAATCCTTACATGTTAACAAAATTAGTAATAATTCCTATTAAAAAAAAAAAAAACCCAAAACCTTCACCTATCTATGACACTTAAAATGTTCTGAAGATTATTTTATATAGAAGCTATAAAGTAAGCCTTCTTACCTTGACTTATACACCTCTGACCTAATAAATTCCCTCTTTCAAAGAAGTTATAACCATACTAGGAGATCACAGATCCATTTGCATTTGAATTTTGCTGTTTGTTCATTTAAAAAACCATCTATTTTAAGGCATTTTTGAAAAATAAGCAAAAATTATTTTAAGTATTATTTAGTATCTAACTGGTATAAAACAGGTCTTGTTTTCATTGTCATCTTTAGGTGCCTCTGGTCTGCTACATTGAAACAGAAATCCCTGGCATCACTGATGCTTCAGACTAGTTTGTTGAATGCAACAGACCACACAGCCGAAACTGTCAGCCACCTTCACTTCATGCTACTGCTGAAAACTTCCCTAGATGTTTTGTAGCCAGTATGAAACACTTTACTATTGCAATATACATTGTATCATTGAATGTGAACTCTAGAAGTATCTACGTGTTACATGAGCCTTGGGTGTCATAAAGGAGCATAAGACATTCAATCAAGGTTGAAACAGGAATTATAAACCTTTCAGTTTTCTATTTTTTTGTGTATGTATCTTACTGAAGTAGACATACACTAAGTATGGTATATTTAAGACACAATGAACTACAGTCCTTGATGCCTTTAAGGGCTTCATTTTTCTGGATAAGAGCCAAATATGCATAGTTATTAAATATGCAAGTTTCCTAAATTAGAAAATTATACTAATACCTGTGCTTTGAAGAACTGGAGGTGAAAACCAAACCATGTGCAATAAATAAAACCCTTGCTTACTTTAAAAAAAGCAGTTTGTTCCACTAAGAGGAGAATCAGATCACAGATTAGTTGGACCCATGCAAAGAAATATACTGCCTTCACTGTTGAGTAGCTGCAGTCAATACCTAAACTAGAGACACAAAAAATTACCATATCAAGCAGAAGAGACTAGCAATCTAAAACTGGGTTTATGTTACTTCTGTTACGACTGTTAGGCCATTCATTTTACACAGCCCATTACCTTAAATACAAACCAGAATTTTTTTTAATCTATAATTTACTGATAGGATTATGGTCAGTTATTACAAAAGTGCAATCCTTCCCCCCCCAAAAAAATGGGGAAATTTCAAATTAGAGTGTGTTTACAATTGAAAATACTACATGCTTCCATCTGTTATGACAAAAAAGTGGTTTGTTGTCTTTTCAAGAAGGTAAAATAGTTCCTGCTGAACTTTCAGCTTAGCTACAAAAAAAAAAAAAAAAGTGTTGCCAAACAATATTCTTTCCTTTCCCCTTTCTACACAGGATCCTTTTGATCCCAATTACTCAAAGTGCTATACATAGCAGTCAGGAAACCAAGATAATCATCACTGGGAATCCACTCAGCAGACACAGGAAGTTCTTCTGGCACTGTTCCACAGCCCCTCTCTTGCTAACAGCCATTCCTATTCATGTTAGCTCAAAAGTGTTTGATATTAAAAAAATGAGCCTTTATCTATCAAGAAGATTACAGTGGATCTGGCAGTATTTTCTTTTTTTAATCCAAATGAACATTACACAGTAATTCAGTCTAAAGCAATAAAAAGTTAAGTCTGACAACACAAAGTTCTGAGGTTTATTTTATAAACCATTGTATAGTTACAATGTAATATATAGGGGAAGAAAAAAGTTCTAGACTTCCATATTCTAAAAACTTCATTTAAAATTACAACCCAAAGATCTGCACCACAATTAAATGCCATTACTGTTTCTTTCTTCTATCAACTACCACAGTTACACCCACCTGTCAGACTCACTGTTGGCTCAGTCTGGTACTGTGGAACTCCCGAGCTCTGTCTCACACCGAACAGTATACCAGATGTGTTATCTGGTGCATCTGGTGGAGAATCCATAATATAATCCTAGTAAGACATTTCCAAGAAGGAAAAGAAATTTGAGGTTTAACATTTTCTAAATTTCATGCTCTAAAGGGTTTATTCTTAAAAACATATGATTGCTTACAAGTACTCATCTGTAAATCAAGTTAATTACAGTGTCCCCAAAATAGTTTACTTTGACATTTATGTATGCAATTCTTACCAGTGCTTGTAAAGTTACTCATAGCTGTATCTCCAAAAAATAGCCATAAGACCCAAGAAAGAACATTTTCTGAAACACAACTCAAACTATGTAGATTGCTAATGGCACCTGCTTTTGTACCAGTCTTATGACGTTTCAAATTGTACTCTACTTTCCTAAGAAAACTGTAGAGCTTCCTTCCTTCAACACAAACTCAGGCGATTATCTTTTAACTCTTTCACTCCTGTGTAATAGCTACTTGTATTTTAGAAGACCTGAAATCAGAACTCAGGTGAACAGACTTGCTGGGGTCAGAAGTTTCTCAAAGATGACATTGGTCAAATTCTGCACACGTCCAAGCTTTAATGAAAGCCACAGTTTACCTACAGCACACTGACTGTGAGCAGCACTCAAATTCATGATATCTATGGTTTGCCTTTTCCTTTAACAGAATGATTTCAAAAGAGCTTTTTGGAATAACACAATCCAACACGATTTTCAAAGCACAGCTAATGCAAAAGTAGCTTCATGTTTCTCAGCATCTTGAGGCTTTTGAGCACCTGCAAGTACAGATACCTTTCCACCCTTCAGTTAACAGGTTTGTCCTTCAGCAAGACCCATTATTTAAAAAAATGAAATAGTCTTCATTTCTCAGCTGCAACACTGAAATCTACTAAAACTGAACAACCTCCATGACCTGACTAAGGTTACTTACTAAGCACTGCTCGAAGAAACACGAAAGAACCATGAAAGAACCATGAACATTACTTCTCCTTACAAATACTACAGGGTAAAGTCAGTGAAAAACACTTCCCAAAATACATCAGTGCTGCTCACATCTCAACAGGCCATTCATACTGACCAAATTTGGAACATGAAATATTTTTACTAATAGTAGTAATGCATTAAGAGAAACCTTATGATAAAGTTACATTCAATTGCAACATTAATGTATGAATGGCACTTATGTTGGCACTTGACCTTTCTACTTCGGAATAACACAATTAGTTGCACCTCATCACATTGTACTTGAAACAAAACTAGCAAGGATTAGCTGCACGTCCTTTGGGAAAAAAAAAAAAAAAAAAAAGGATAACCCAATGCACATACATAAAAAATGATTATCCAGCACCTATGCAGGGGGCTAGAACTACAGGATCTTCCACATCCCTTCCAAACCAACCCATTCCATGATTCTATGATACGTGCATTTTGTCATCAACATACTCATGAAACAAAGACCACAACATCTTACGCAGTAAAAATCAGTGCCTTACAAAGCTTCCCACTCTAGTAAGCAAGCAGGCAAAGGCTATTTTCACATTTAAATTGCTACGTTTTTAACAACCACCACACTTACACTGATGGAAACAAGTCTCAAGGAATACACAAATTCACATCTAGCATTCAGGTATGATAACCTGCTTTAGGACTCCTAAGTACCAGTAAAGAATTTAATTAAACAAAAGGTGTTTCTCTCCATCCCCCTCTTTTTATTGTATAACTCTTAAATGAAGACACTATAGGACCTTAGTGATAATGAAGACCCATTTTTCTCTCTGGAAAGTGATCTAATCAAACGTAACCAAATCAAACATAAATGTTCAAGTGCAGCTGTGGAAGTCAGAATAATGCTAAGAACATTAATAGTTAAACATCTTTGCTATACTTTTTACAAAAAAACTACACAGGTCGTAACACATCAGGTTTAACTGAATCCACGATGGCTTTGTACTAGACAGCAAAAATACAAGCAAAGCAGCTTATCCAGTAAACCCCTTTTTTCAGCTAGTAAGCCTGTGGTAGCTCTTAGACTGGATGGAAGACTTCGCAGAACCACCTTCACTTTAAACATGACCAGCACAACGCATGAAAGTAAAATGTGCCCTTCTTACTGCCTTGTGTGGGCTTGCTTTCTTTTTTGAAGAGCTGCTACCATTTCTCCAAAAGACCAGGAATTTTGATGGCATGCGTGCATCTCTCTATTATGTACTGACTGCATCGGGGAGGAAGGAAGTAAAGGCTGACATTCTGGAAATTCAGTCACAATATTCTCCAAATGTCCCCTTTTGTTTAAAATGTTTTTATATGCAAAACAACAGAGCCAAGTGTGTGAAAATAAACATCTTCTCATGCTTCAGAAAACAAAAACGTTCTGAATAACAGAACAGCTTTACCATATCAGTGAAAAAAAATCCAACCTGCACAGGTGTACTCATGTGCAGAAAGTCTACGACCGGTATTCTTATAAATGATGTTGCCAGGGCTCAGGTAAGTTAAAAAAAAAAACAAAAACAAAACAACACACACAACTAGATGCCACCACTCAGTTTTCCAGAAGACTAGCACAAATACCAAATCTTAAGGTGCACAGCTAGATTTCCTAACTGTCAGAACCATGCTAATTAGTAACATGCTAATTAATAGCCAACCCACACAGAATTAGAACGATGCATGGTATCAGACCTTTGCTCTACCAAAATTTCACTAGGGGAAGTGAAACCTGAATCTTGCTCACACTGAGGAAAGTGCCTGGTCAGTAGTGCCTGGTTCCAAGATGGACCTCCATCAGCCTCCATGTGGACACGTTGACCACAAGCCTCTTCTGCCTGCCACCCACCAAGTGACTCCTTACACAATGAATAGTTCACCCTTCAAATATGTAACTCTTCAGTTTAGAGGTAAGGATGTGGTGGGGGACAGTGTCAAAAACCTTTCAGAATTCCTGATAGATGAAATCAGTTGCCTTTCCTTTGTCCACCAATTTCATTTAATATAATGCTAAGATTTTCATTTAATGTAACACTGCTATTACTAAAGCTATCATTCTCAAGCCAAGCAGCACATCTGACACATAGAAAGAGTTTGTAAAATCAGTATTATCAATATATATTTTCATTAACTAGTACAAGATCATGGTTCTAAAATCTTTACTGTTTATGTAATGCTACTCTATAGGTCTAATCAAGGTCTTCAAATTATTTAACTGTGTGATCAGTATGTTCCTCAATTTATTCACAATCACATGTGAGTATTTTAAGGGAATAAAAACTTACCTGATTGAGTATGATAGGCTGCGTTGTCACAGAGGTCACTGGCCTGGATACAGGTTGGGCCACTAGAGGAACCGCGATATTTCTTGATACCGGCTGTGTCGTGACTGGAATGGTTACAGGTCTGTTAACAGGCTGTGACATTCCAGAACTTGATCGGGTCGCCTGCTGTGCTGATAAACACCCAGCAACTGGTCTCTGCAGTGTCTGTGAAGCTCCTGAAACATTCACTGGTCTAGACAATGGCTGAACTGCTACAGAGCTAGCAGTAGATCTGGATACAGACTGAAACACTGATGAAACAGGCATGGCACTGGGACAGGAGGCAGGTGTTGCATAACGGTGACTGTCAGACTTGAATGAAGTAACTGTACCTGTTACAAAGGATTCCAAAGTTACCATTATATAATTTTTGTGGCCAGATATTACATTAAGAGTTGTGGTTTTGTGTGCTCGTTTTTTCCATTACCATATCAGGACAATATAATACCTCTACTGGGTGCACCATTCTGTATCTGCCTTCGTGATGAGCTGAAGTTGACTCTGTTCAATATATCTGTCAAAAGTTACATTTAACTTAATTGCAGTTAAATTAATAGCCTTATCTCTTTGCAAATTAAAAGAAGTATTCATAACCACAAATTAAGCCAATTAGAATTTGACTTATAACTTATAATATTATTTCTAAATGAATCTGGCAAAATAGAAAATCATTTGTACAAATTAAGATATGTTCTACTCTATTTCTCTTAAGCTGGCTAGTTTACCTAAGAATCTCAGTTTTATTTTCTTGGAGATAGATGAACATACAAATAAGAGTGCAAACAAACTATGAACATTTCATTAATATTTAGCTCATCTGATTGTAAGAAATGCATTTATTCACTTCTCTTTGTAGCATGCACAGTAAGAAGTCCCCCAAATGCTACAACTGCTTCAGAGAAAAGGAACCATTTTCTCTCAATAATTTCTAAACTCCAGTTTCCAGCACCAAGGGAAATCAAAGAGAAGATACAGGAGTCATACTGGAGTGGACTGATTTTCTAACATATCCTAGACAGCAGTCTATTACTAGAATTCTGATTTTTTGGAAACAAGTTAAGTTTCTTAGATTTGATGCTTATTCCCTAACCAACATTCCTCAGTTATCTCCATCTCCACATGGGGTTTTAGGTTAATTCTAGAATGTTAAAATAATATTCACCAAATCAAAATACTCTTCTACCACCAGATTCTCAATTCACTTCATGTTGTTGCCAGGTTTCTTGCTCAAACGTGTGAAAACACACGTATATTAAAGCTCCAAATCTACAAGATCAAAAGCACCCTCTCAAACGAGGGTCAAATTACATCAGAATCTCAAGCAAGATATCTTAGAAAATCTATAGATCACGCTTAACCACCTTAATGCTGTTTTCACAGATAAGTTCACATAGTACTCAGTCTGATAAATAAATTGAATGGCAGCAGAGCTCAGAACAGCTCTCAACCTGTTACCCTCACGTAGATAATACTAATGAAAAAGCAGCTGCAACCAACAGATCCAAGCAGGCTTGCATTTTCAAGATATGATAAATTTACTTCTGCAAAAATTATACTATTCTTACTTCAAACAACATCATCTATGAGCAAGGAATAGCTGAATTTGGGATTCACCTGAAAACGTATACTCTCCATTTAGCAAATCCATACTATATTTAAATTCCACAGTCCAACAAAAGCCTCTTTTTATTCTCACAAAAAACCCCAATAACAACAACAAAAACAGAATGCAGAAAATAAAAAAAAAAAACAGCTATCGTAAACTGTTAACTTGTAGGATTTAATAACTGCACTGTCGGCAGAAGGTTACAAAGATGGCCATGTATTGCAGAAAACATACCTTTCAGAAAAATTAGGAATAATAGGCAAGCCTCCATTTGCCATCTGACCAGGCAGGAATTTTCTTGTGTAGAAACTAAACAGCAGTGGTAAGGAAGGCTGAGTGCTGTGGTTTGCCTATTACCAACAAAGATTCTGCAAACCGAAGCCTGACTACAGCAAGGCAGTATTACTTACAAGCCAAAGAAGAACTGAGGTCATTCTTCCATAGCTGTTTTTGATAGTGAAGTACAAGATTACAAGGAGAAAAATCGGGGAAGGGAAAGAAAAGAGAAAGTAAAGAGAAAGTAAGAAGTTAAGGGTTAACCATTAACCCTTAATAACTATTTTTAGGTGAGCTCCAACATCAACTTCTTTAATACTTAAAACATCATTTTCAAAAATTTTAAGCTAGTGCAAAAAGAATTAAAGATAATTCCCAGTGAGTAAGAAACAAAGTCAAATAGAGCTCAGATGCAAGATGAAAGTAATACGATCTAAGATGACAGAACAGCCAGTAATAGTCCAGAGTCCACACAATGGAGTGAGGGGAAGAGCCTGGTTTAACATCTTGCCTTGAGATTCTTTACCATAAACTATATACCTTCAGAAAATGCCTATGACAATCTCAAATAAAAACACATCAGAGGTGAGGTAACCAGACAGCATGAAAACAGGCAACCTTGTGTATTTGATAACCAGAGAATGCTTAGGCAAAACTTCTTAACAACTGACTATAAGCCACACACAGGATCAAAATTTGTCATTCCTAAAATCAATTGAAGTAGCAAAAATAAGTATTCTCCTTCACTTACCTGCCAAAGATCAAGCACAGGACAAACACTGAATCCTTACACATCTGCCCACCACAACCACCTACACTCATTCTCTGTACTGCCTGTAATCAGAGAAAACTACAGAACTCAATGAAAAAATCTCTTAGCTTACAGGGAGTGAACGAGTTTGTTAGTAGAAACTTCCAACTTAGCAGAGAGGCTCGCACTATTTTCACATGATACGCTTTCCCCAATTATGCCTTATTAACACACACTTGGACAGTTACCAGAATGATGGCCACACGTTCAGACTGACTTCAAACACACAAAATAAGCAGCAGAGAGAATAAGAGGAACTGCTGCATGAAGACTAGAATTCATGCATTTACTTTAGCAGGGAGAGGTGAGGTATCTACTTAAATATCAACTCTACTAAGAGCAATTGCGTGCTTTCAGCATTGTCTATACTAGACTTTTAACTGTACTAAAATCCTCAAATGTCTTTGCTTCTACTTGAGAGATTTAAGCTCACTGGTACAGACAGCTGCACAGAACCCATATTTTAGGAACTAAAATTTCCAAATTTCAGTATAAGACAACAAACTAAAGAACAGCTCTAAAATGAAGAACTCCTTAAATCTTAACACTACAAATTCCATATTTTCAAAGCAAGTTTGAAGTTTCGCACTATAAAGTATCTGTCAAATTATGGAAAGCGTTATCTTACATGTACTGGCTGGCTTTGAGCTTGAGATTTCTCCAATGAAGATCGGTTCATCATCATCATCATCCTCCTCCACTTCTTTCACTCTCTTTTGCCATGGTTCTAGCTCCTCTTCCTCACATTCCATGAATAACTCTGCCATCTTGAGACTAGACAGTAAATAATTTAAAAACAATATTCAATAGAACATTCAGTACTTAGTGGGACAGCTGTTCAGTAACAAAAATTACTGTACTTGCCAATGATCCCCACGGAATAGCCTCCTCCCCACCACATTCCACACAGGTTCAAGCTGATCTGATCTAAGTGATCTCCAAAGATCAACAGTTCGTCTAATTTCTGATAATTCTGAATCCTCATCTTTAATATTAAACGTCAGAAAATTCCCAAGACATTTCCCATATCATCTAAACTGTTTTTGAATCATATATGTAAGTAACCACAAGAGCAAGCTTCTAAACTACAGCAAAAGGTATCCTTTAAAACACCTCCATTACAGTTATATTACTCATAAGTCACATGAATGTCCTTATCATGACAAAACACGTAAAATACGTGTCAGAGTGAATAACTTAAAGCCAGATGGAGCTGTATTCTACTCACATATTTAAAAAAATATTAAGCCAAAAAAATACAACGCATGTAAATACAAAAGCTTAAAACTCACCACATTTGCAAAAACTAAGATTTTACCAAGGCTTCCCATCCCTTGTTACATAATCTTGACAGCATTTCTGAGCAGTACAGGAAATAAAATATTACACTAGTTTTCATTTCATAAAATCAAAGGGCTGCCTCTGCAATAAGCAGGATCAGGATTCACAGTAAAACAGTGAACTTGAATGCAGCAGTGCAGCTTCGGGGCTGATCTGCTGGAAATGAGCTCTGTGGAGACTGACTGAGCTTTCTGATGGCCAACAGATTGACTATGAGCCACCAGTGCACCCTTATGACCAAAACGACCAACAATGTCCCGGGAAGCATTAAAGAGAACACAGCCAGAAGATGAAGGGAGGCAGCCCTTCCCACTACTCTGCTCTGCTGAGGCCACATCTGGAGTGCTGGCTCACACAATGAAGGGCCTGGAGCACGTCCCATACAAGAGAAGGCTGAGAGTCCTGGAACTGCTCGTGCTGGAGGAGACTGAGAGGAACTCTTATCAGTGCTTATAAATACCTAATGGGCAGGAGTCAACGGATGGTGCCAAGCTCTTTTCAGTGGTGCCCAGCAAGAGGACAAGAGGCAACATGCACAAACTAGAACACAGGAATTTCCATACAAACATGAGAAAACTTCTTTGAGGGTGGCACAGCACTGGAACAAACCATTTGGAGAGGTTGTGGAGTCTCCTCTGGAAATACTCAGAACCCACCTGCATGCTTTCCTGTGCTGCCTGCTTTTGCAGGGGGCTGGACTAGGTATCTCCACAGGTCCCTTCTAACTCCTACAGTCTGTGATCCCATAGCACTTCACTGAAAGCCTTGCAGTTTTTGCAAGTTAATCTCTGCCCAGAAGCAGCTGGAATTATGTGAAGGTAAAAACTATTCATTTAGGCATTATCTTGGAAACACATCACAAACTCTAATCTTTTACCTGTCTGTCTAGACCCCTGACACCAAAATCCTCAGTAAATATTAACATTCAACTAAACCCCTGAAGTCTGAATTCTGTTATCTATTTATCAACTGCCCACATTCAATCAAGCTCAGATGTTTTAGAAATAAAGAGTATGGATGATTATGTCATTAAAGACTATCAAGCCTTATACACAAGGTGATCAAAATCAAGAATACGTTTATGAATTGATATTCTTAAACTGAATAATTAATCCTATAATGTGTAAAGGGTGTTTATTCAAGAATTTTCCTTGTAGTTTCCCAGGATCTTCTCTCTTCTGTAAGTATTTCAAGAGCAACATATACATTAAACATTGATACAACTTTCTTTTTTGAAAATACAATGACTTAAAGCTAAGAATACCTCCTCACTATCTCTCAACAGCATTTGAAACCAAAGTACTCTGCATGTATTCAGTAAGAAAACATCTAACATCTACTAAGACGAGACAACTTTAGGACAGGAGGAATGCACTGCAAGATTGGGTGATGGACTGACAGCCAGTCTGTGACAGCTTATCACAGAGAAGCAGTCAAAATTCTGCCTCTATTTGCGCTGAAGTATGAAGAATGGGCCTGCTAACGTTGCATGCCACGTTTTGGAGACAATCTAACACTGGAGAGCTATGCTCTTCCTTCCTTCAGATTAAGCTGCTGGAGTTCAACGAGGTGCTAAAGAAAACAGGACATGAGTCCAGGTTCTTGTCACAGGAAAAAAGAGAGCGTGAAGCCTATTTCCACGTTACAGAAACAAGAGGGGCCATGTGCCAGGTTTTAAAAGAGAGTCAAAGCCAACTCTTCCTCTACAGATGGCCTTTGTTTTACTTACTGAGAGATGATGTCCGTCGAACTTCAAGGCAAAAAGCAAAGACCATTTTAAGAGCCACTGCTCATGTACTTGAACACATACATATGAAGACAAGAGGTATTTTTATTTAAGAAAATTAATTTTATTTCACCTTAGGAAAAAAGCAATCAGTTATAAAACATACTCAGAGGATGTGAGAGCACAAATAGTTTATACAAAAACAGGATACAAAAAACTACATTAGCATGTGATAACCTCAGTTGCACTATAATGTGACTGATTTTTTTTTTTTTAAATATAAATTTGATAACATAAGCCTGGACTTTTAGAAGGTTGTATCAACTGGTGTCACCGCTTATGAGCCATTCCATTTTATGAATCAATACACCTCAAAGAATTCTCAAGAGGTGACTCAAAAAGAAGCAATGCTTTTTAAAAGCAAGTATCAAATTACTTCAGCTCTTTCCATATCACTCATTGCAATGCCATGAAGGGAAGCCATGCTTTATCTGACATTTTCCTTGGCAAGAGTCAGCCAAACAAGTTCCTACCTTGCTCCTGTGCAGCTCCTTCAGCTGTGTTAGTACAGCTTTTCAGGCACTAGGACACAAACCTGTGCACATTAAAAATAGCCTGGTGTGACTGAAAGGTCAAAAATCAGTGGGCTAAGGAATCACAATGCAGTAAAAGGGAACAGGTTTGACTACAGGAAATCTGCAGGAACTGCTCAAATAGTCTTCACTGCCAACAGAAACATTTACATCAGTTTTTAGCGCACAGTTTGTTTCAAAGTGTTCAGCTTTAACTTCATAAATGCAGAACATGCCTGTCAAGAATTCTGCTAGTTGCTCCCCTCAAAGCCAACAATAACAGTGACTCCTTCTGCCCTCTCCACCAATATCTGCCAGTGGATGTAGTCTCCACTGCATTGTTTATTATTTTCTTTTTACTCTGTACAAAAACAAGCATGAATTTGTACACACATCTCCTCAAAAGCAGCCTATGGATCAGAAAGGTCCATAACTCCAATGACATCCCAGATATGTCATAAAAGTATTTAAAACTCCATTCTAACTTAAAAAGCATCAAGGGTTGTGAACAAGTTCTTCAAAACATTTTAAAATAACGTTAGAATGCATGAAGATATAGCTTAAAAAGGCAACATTAGTTAAAAAAAAAAAAGCTTCCTGCTCTCACCATTGCACAGCTGATGTTTGTTTGCCTCTGGCCAGCAAAAACTAAGGCTAGTCATTGAAATTTAGTAGGCTTACATACATAATTAACATTCTCCCACCCCCCCCCACCCCCCCAAAAAAAAACCATAAGACCATAGGCAACACCAGAAGGCAATCTGCTGAAGCAGGTGTTAGAGATGTACAGAAATTAGTACTATAGAAAATCATGGCAAACACAGCTGCAGTAAGATTTAAAGATACGGGAAGCTTGCGTTTCTTCAGATGCTTGTTCCACTCTTATGGTCAACTATCAAAGCTCCAACAATCAACATTTCTTCAGACTGCTTTAAGAACACCTGAAACTGAATGACCAGCCTAGAATTGGTGGTGTGCTTGAAGAGTGAGAGTGTCTGGATTAGTCAGAAAGCTTCCAGGCCAGCCCTGTTTGTCATCTCTCCATATTGCTTATCATGGAATTATCCAACCTTTGTTCACATTACTCTCTGGTTTAATAGCCACACTTCAAATTAAAGGGATCATGATTTTATGTACAACACAACCTGATATTATGAGCACCTACACGTAATCTTCCAGGTAACCTCTCACACAAGTTCGGTGCCATGTTAGGTGCAAAAGAGCATGAGACCTGCAGCTTCCCAAGGAATGAGAGCAACCGCATTTTTGTTGAGTGCTGTGCTTTCTTCCACAGCGAAGAAACAATAATGAAACAAAAACTAAATCTAGAAGTTTTAAAAAGTTAAGAGCTTTCCTCAAGAGAAAGAAGAAGAAAAAAAAAAAAAAAAAAAAGCCAAACAAACCCAGCCAACGCTGCGCTCCCTGCCCTGCGATGCCGTAAGCTCCGCCTAGGGAAGGGCAATGCCTCCGCAAACAAGTCAGGAGTTCACACCCCGCGCCACGATGGGCGCGAGGCGGCGGGAGTCAGCCGGGTCTCCAGGCGGCCTGGAGCCGCTCCGCCCGCGGCGCGTAGCTCCCACCGCGGGCCCAGGGCCGCGCGAACGCCGGCAGCGCCGCAGCCCGCCGAAGAGCTCGGCCGAGGGCCGCGGGTCGGGCTCCGGGCAAGGCCCGCGCACCACGGCGGGCGGCAGGAGGCCCGGCCCGGGCCCGGCGCACAACGCCGGCAGCTGCGGCACCGCGAGACGAAGGAGCCCGGCCTGGGAGAGCCTCACGGAGACGGCCAAAGGGGAAAGCGCCTCGATTTCCAACGGGGCCTCCCGAGGAAGCCCTCGCGTCCCGGGGCCCCGCTCCGGAGGCCGCAAGGCCGCGCTCCGACCTAAGATGGCGTCGGTCTCGCAGGCGACAATCCCCCCGCGGCCCGCCCGCCCGCCGCGCGGCGAGGCTCCCCGCGGCCCGAAGGCGGGAAGGCCGAGAGCGGCGGGCGGGCCGGCTTACCGTGCTCCGCGTCCGGAGGAGCCGCGGCGCGCCGCCCCGCTCCTGGCTGCCGGGCCGGCGGGGGGGATGGGAACGGCCGCGTTGGCGAAGCCGCCTCACATCGCCGAATAGCGGCGCCCCACCTCAGCCGCCGCCGGGGAAAGGAGGGCGGGCGCGCGGGGAGGGGGTGGGTGGCCGCGCGGCGCCTGACGGGTAGCGCGGGGCAGCCCCACAGCGGCGCCTGTTCTCCCGCCGCCGCGGGGCGGGGCCGGGCCGGGGCCGCGCGGGGCGGGGCCGGGCGCCATGTGCCGCGTGCCATGTGCCGGGCCTCACACCCGGCCGCGCGCCTCGCGTCCCTGTGCCTCGTTGGGCGGCCCGGCCTCAGAGGCGGGAATCGGGCGTTTGAGGCGAAGTCGTGAAGCGCGACCGCCTGAGCGGAGAGCGTAGGAACAAAAGCACCCGAGAACGAGATGTAGTACGCGGGGCTGGTGCGGGTTTGCGGCCTGCTGTTTTTCCGCTTTTTTTTCACAGCAGTTCGCTCAGGGGTTGCATGACGGCCGAGTGCAAAAGCGGCACAGCGCTGCCCGTGCTTCCAATGGAACGTCGCCGAGCGGCGGGACGAGCCCTTAGCGGGGCGGTGGGCGGGCGGAGCCCTGCCCCGCAGCGCAGCGGGAGCTGCTCCTTTCCAGTCCTTTATTCGCTGATGTGAAGATCGCTGAATCGCGACGTGACCAAGACGTTCATTTTTTTCTCCTATCTTTTAGCCTCTAGTGCTTCCTCTCCTTCAAATATTAGTTACAGTGACCTGTGTGTCTCTGAGAGCATTCCAGTTTATTTTTTTCCTCACAACTTTGCTGCCCCGTCTACCATGATTTAAAAAACAAAAGTGCAGTACTTCTAGTAAAATATGAAATTATTTCTGGTGAATTGCAAAGGTAAATAATGGGAAAGTTCTTAACTAGATGTATTCTTTATCACTCAACTTTATCTGCCCATGCTTCTCTCACCTTACTGTTAGTGGCACCTGTCACAGCAGCCTTCTGGCTTGCCCAATTTATTTAGCATAAATTCTGTTTCAAATGTAGGTATTTTTCAAAAGAATAAATGAAGATCCTTATTTTTGTAAACTGAAGCTCTAAAGATCAAATTGCTGTGTTTAGCGTGGAAAATGTTCTCTTCATCTGAGCCATCATCTTTGGCCTTGATTTGCTTCCAAGGCTCTTCAGAGAAGTGAAGAAAAATGTACACAATGTCTAGTAATTAAATAACTGCTACTTAGTATTTATGCCTCTAAATCATTGAGTTTAGTAACTAAAAAATATACCGTCCTGCCAAAGTGGGGTACAAAAAATAAAGAAAGGCTCATGATACTCGGCAGGAAACTGAGAAAATGAAGAAGTAGTAGAGATGGGAACTTAATTTAGGAAGAAGTGATGGGGAAGAAAGAGAGATAACCCAGTTGTTTGAAACACGTTTTTAACAGCACATGTAACTAGTGAAAAAAAAAAAAAAAGTTTATGTTCTATCTAAATCAAAATAAATACAAAGAGAATATTAAGATTGCAACAGAATTAAGATTAACTTTACGTGTTTGATTTATTAACCTTGTGCATTCTGTAGGTACACGACTGCATAGTCTGGTCTGCAAGACCATTACCTGAGTCCTTGAGCAAACATTTGAATATCACATTTTTGCACCATACTACAAAGCTATAGGAGCAAACCAAGTTTACCGAGCAGGATTAATAATCATTCACAACTTTGCAACTCACAAATGAATGAAAGCTAGTAAATAAACCCCCATAATTACAAAGGATTTCTTTCCAAGAGCCCCTTAGTTGATAGATGAGCGTCTTGGACAAGCTTAATAGGTAGATAATTAGAAATGATGAATGCAATTACCAACTTTATTCCACACATCAAGCAGCACTTGTTCATATTGCTTTTATTTTACTTGTCACGTTCAGGCATTTCAGAGCAAGAGGTGTCAGCTAACTACGAGGTTTTTTCAAGTGGGATATGGGAAAGTGAGTAGAGCAGGCAGCAAATGGAGCCCAAAGCATGCCTTATCGAGGGATAATTAATAAATAGATTGTTTACTGACAACTTGCAGGATGGAACTGAGGTAAAGTTTCAGCAGGACGAATATGAGTGAAGGCATTTTCTTGTACATTATGGTTTTAAGGGAACAACATAGACAGTAGTTAGAGGATTGTCACTGAGAAGCATAGAGCTTTTCTCTGGCATGCATTTCTCAATAAGGTAGCAGTTGCATTCAACTGCTTCTGCTCAAGTGTAACAAAAAAAATTAATGGAGACTGGAAAAGAACTAGTACAATAAATGACTGTCATTTACTTCTGTAGCCAGAAGGCCCGGTATAACAGTTGTCAAGATGGTAACCATTTTTCTTTTATGGAAAAAAAGCTTGGGGTTAGGAAAAAAACCTCACACTGTTTCAATTGTCATGTCTTTAGACAGTGCATCAATGTATGCAAAAGCTTGCTGATTTCTTCTCACCCTGGCACCATGCTATTTAGCTTGTTGATCCTTTCACATTCTTAACCACGGCCATCTCATCCATATGTAGCTAAAAGGCAAATAGGGTCCATCAGGGTTTTGGGCAACACGGATAGTTTGGTTGAACTGCTTCATATTCCCGTATCAAGGCTGAAGGTGCAGATACTGGGAAATCAGTTGATACTCCAGAAACCTTGCTATGCCAGAATAGCAGAATTTGTTCTTAAGGCATATAAACAACCTTACTTCTTATCATGAAATCCTAAGCCAACCTACTGTTTCATTCTAGATTTAGTGCTGCTGATCAACTGTTAAAAATATACCTAAATGTTGTGGTTTTTTTAACCCTCCTGAGTAGCACTCCATTTGTGTCAGATCTGTTTGAATGCAACCTGGGAATTGGGGTGCAATTGCTAGTTCTAATTTTGTATGTCAGCAAAGACTATATAGCTAAGTGAGGAAATCTTACTCATTAGCATTGTAGTTACAGGTTTGTTTAGTATTATTTGTTATTCTTAGAGGCACTACACACATACAGCAAGTACCAATCTGTGTGACATTGCCGTTGGAGCTGCTGCCAAAATTTTAGTGGAATGGGTAAGTTCAGATGGGAAGCCTGTAACTATGAATGCACAAACAGGAACATCTGCAAAACAAACACTATTCAACACATGTATAGTTTACTCAAGTATTCCATAAGGTATGCTTGTAAAATTGATTGCATTTAGTCTGATGTGGTTTGTTGTTACAGTATCATACCTTAGGAATTTGGCACAAGTATAAACACTAAGGGATTATCTGTTTCTACCATTATTTTGTGTTAGGCATATACAACTTGTTTGCATTTTCCTTGTTGAGATGATAGGAAAAGTCTAACGTGCAATCCTAAAGAAAAGCACAAGCTTCCAGACTTTTAAACGTTAAGGTATGCCTCCGTAAATTAAGAAATAAAATGAACTAACCCCAAACATTAATTATTTTTTTAAACACATTCACTATACCATCATGCAAGATAAAAAGTATATATTTATAATCAAGGAGAGTCAGTGTCCCTTCAATGCACATTACTGTGCACTGTTCACATTACTCAGACTCCTCAGGCCAGAACACATTCAAAGCTATTTAAAGTTACAAGAAATGCTTGAATCAGATGGGTTCTACAAGAGTGAAAATGGCTGCAAACAGAGCCATTGCTAAGTCTAAGTTGTTATTAACAGATAATCTTAAAGAAAATGTTCACTTTCCAGATGTTTTTTTATGGTAACCTTACGTCAAAACAAAGTTAGTAGATCAACATTATGGCATAAGCCTTTTATTCTTTTCTCATTTAAGACATTGATTTTAGAAGTTAATACTATGCATACTCAATTATCTACTGCAACTAGTTGTCCTGTTCTTACATCAGTGACAGAGGGCATACGCCTTGTCTTGTCGACTCATTTTTATCATTTACCTAAGAACAGATTGAATCCTAGATGTTCGCTACTGTCTGTGCTTCACACAGTAAAGAAAATCCATGTGGAAAACTGTTCTGTTTTGCTTTCTGTCCATTACTATCCAATTCAGTAATTCAGTAGTAAAGAACATTGTTCCACTGAGTTGATGACAGACACTGTTGTAATACTTGGCAGAAGTCTTCAGTAGTGTGAGAAGTGACTTAATACTGATTCAGTGTATGTCCTAGAGACTTTTGTTGAAAAATGACTCTACTCAGTAAAGTTTGGAGTCATATTTTCTACTTACTCAAGAAAAAAAAATGGGGCAGAAATTCATGTGAATTTGTTGAAGTCTTGTGAAAGCAATTGCCAGGTTGTTCTGACATGAAATGTGAGAATGCTACTGCTTGATCTGTTTTTTTCTCTCTATATCACTTTCTCTCACAGTCCTGGTCAGAGAAAAAAAAGAGATATTGTGCACGACTTCAACAAGGTAGTTCTGAAACTACTGATAATGACAATAGTGCTGAAAGGGTTAAATGATGCACCTTCTTTGATATAATAAAATAACTGTGTTACATCACAGTGAATTACTCTTGGGAAGATTTTAATAATAACTGAAGAATAAACAAATGAACATTCTGGTTCTAAGTTAAAAGCATTCTCTCATATTCTCATTTTCTCAAAAGAAAGGAACTAATAACACAAAAATAAAAGAAGGAAAGCTGTTAAAGCCATTTTTCCTTTAGTAGAGTATTATTCAGAATTTGTGCTGCGATATCACCAACTGCGGGCAAATCACAATGAGGAGAAAGTGGCACCATTTCAGATTGTTAGATCAATTTATATCCTTTACAATGAACTGTATTTGCATGGCAGTTTCTGTTCATAGAACTGGTACTGGAACTGCTTTCTTGGCGCTGTTACCACATCTGTAATATGTTCATGAATTATGGGAAAATCTGAGCCTGATTATTTTTTTCTTAACAAAGTTGGCTGCTAAACCAAAATGAGAAAAAGGTATTAGAGTAGCAAAGTATAAGAGGATGGAGATTGTTTTCTTATCACCCCAGTTCCCGATTTACTCATCAGGTTTGAGTCATTCCTACTCAGTGAACACTTCCATGAAACAACAACAACAAAGATGGCTGATTCCAAAATCCTTACTGGCATGGGTGAGTGGATCTTCACTAGCAGTAGAAGGAAATAGAGGTCTTCTGTGTTCTAAATGAAAGCAACTTGATCTGGACTTTTGGGTGAAGAGGAGCATTGCTTCCTTCCCTTACAAAACTAGTTGGACATACAGTATCCCGAGTTAGGAGGAACCCACGACGGTCGTCAAGTCCAACCCCTGCTCCACAAAGGGACCACCCACATGCAAATGCTCCTTCAGCTGCAGCAGCTTGGAGCCATGCCCACTGCCACGCCATGCCCACCACCATCTGGTGCAGTCCCTAACCCCCACCTGCCCCTCCCCTGACACAGCTCCATTCCATTCCCTCAGGCCCTATCGCTGTCCCTACAGAGCGCTGCCCTCCACTCCCTGTGAAGAGCTGCAGCTGCCATAGGCCTCCCATCAGCCTGCTCTGCACTGAGCAAACCTGAGGACTTCAGCCACTCCAGTTGCTAACCGACTTCTGTCCGGAAAGCATATACCTGAGACAAGGAGCTCCTAGGATAGACCATTTCCTCCCATTGTGGGAACCTTCTGGAGAAGGATGGATCCTCCTCCACCAAAGAAGCTTCGTCTTCTATAGAGCATCAGCAAAGCTGAACCAATGGATGTAGACCCACTGGAGAGCAACATTGAGACCATGGAGGTGGACGCACCTCCAGAAGATAAACCACCAATGGAGGGAGACCCACCTCCATCACGCCTGACACCATGCTTGCCCGGAGATGTCGCTACATCTGTTGGTGATGCACCAGGGACTCTCGATTTCCATCTCAGCATTGAGCAGTCACCATCTGCCAGAAAGCCCCTAGGCCAGCTGCTGCCCTCTAGAAGCCCTTCTTCCCCATCCTCATTCTTCCCCAAGACCTCTCATCTCTCCTTTCCCGAGCTCTGAGGAGAAGGGAGAAACTGGGACTGGTGCCCTCTATACTTCTGCACCAGGACCATGGGAGGAGTCCACCAGACAGCCGTGAGCTCCCTGTGACCTCCAGCTGAGCCCTCAAAAAGAGGGCAGGACTGGCATCTTCTAAGCTTCTGCATTAGGACCAGAAGAATCCAATGGATGGGCCCTGCAGCCTTGAGGTGAGTTCTGAAGGAGGCAGGACTGAGACTAGTGCCCTCTGAGCTGCTGTGCTGGGACAATAGGAGTCCAGTGGATGGTCCTGAGCTCCCTGTAGCCTCAAGGCAAGTCCTGAAGAAGAAGGCAGGACTGGGACTTGCATCTTCTAAGCCATCATGCTGGGACAACAGGAGTCCAGCAGGTGGCACAAAGCTCCACATGGCCTCCAGGTAAGCATTGAAGAAGAGGGCAGGACTGGGCTGGCATATTCTCAGTTGCTGTGTTAGGACCAGGAAGAATCCAGAGAACAAGCTCCCTGAGGCCTGCAGGCAGTACCAGAGAAGGTACAGAGGCAGTTTTCCTCAGTTTTCCTTGGGAGAAGCAAAAGACTTTGGTTTGGACAGGAAGAAGGACTTAAGCTCAGCGTGAAGGTCCATGCCTGTTGCTCTATTAGGACTTTGGTTTCAAAACTGGACAATAAACAATTTTAAATACAAATGCAATATAAAATAATAATTATAATAAGAAACTAAATTGTTTTTCTAAAGCAAAACCAGTAAGTGCCTCTTCATTTTTAGTACTTGGGAGTCTGCCCTGGGCTTCCTGGGTCCCCTCTGCTTTCCCCAGAGGCAATGACTGCCCCGTGGGATGAGGGCCCAGCCCAGGGCTCAGAGCTGGGGAGGGGCCCAGGCACTTGGCAGCCTGGCAGGCTGTTGGCACAGCCTTTGCTCAGCACTGAGCACAGAGGGCTGAGGAAGGATGGAGGACCACAGAGGTGCCTGCTCGTCTCACTGCAGGTGGTACCAAGGGATGGAAAAGGCTGCAGCAGCCCCCATGCAGCCAGCACCCTGCGGCCAGCACACAGGTGACACAGGTTGATGCAGGAGAGTGTCTTGCTTCAATTACCATGTCCTAGAATTTTGCATTTACATTCCTCTATGCAGTTCAGAAAATATCAAAAGAAAGAATTGGCCTCTCTAAAACATTCTTTCACACTAATACTGTGTTGTAGCCTTCCTTTAAGCTATATTTTTTGCCATGTTTTGTTAAGAATCTCTAGAAGGCAAAGATTCTCTTCTGAGTTCTAGAAAGTTTCTCTGTAGCATCTGAATGATCACTTTAATGTAGATTATATCATTATTTAAAAAAAACAAAAACAAAACGTTATTCAAAATGTTTAAAAATGATGAAGAATTTTTTACTGATCCACCAATTGCTATTTATGAAGACTGAAATTGACCAACAGGCCTCAGATCTATACAGCCATTTCTTTGCCTGAATATTCAGCAATTGACTTACTTGCCTTTCCTTCAAGTTCCTGCATGTTGGACATCCTGTGTTATTAACAGGAACTGCCACAGTGCCTTAAAAGAAAAAAAAAAAAAAAAAAAAAGATAAAGTTGCAAGCTGTAACTCTAAAATGGTATTAATATTTTTAGGCTCTCCACCATCTCCAGATTGTTGAGTATTTGGTCACTGACTAAATTTTGACAGTCCGTGGATCCCCTGACACATTACAAAACAGAAAGCATGCTGCCTACCTGGACTGCACGTCTGGCATCCCTGATATGTTTGTACTTTAATCAAAATGCAAAGTCCATCTGAATACCATGGTAATGCATACTTCATCAGTGCTAATATTGACTTAGCTCTGAAGCAGACAAAGTAACTGTTCGCTGTGTAACATCTCAGGTGTAAGTGTTCTAAACAGCTTGTGTGAAAATCATGTTTTTTTCACGGAAATGCGGAGGAGGGGTTAAAAATTCTTCCAAAGAATATAGTTTATTTATTCCTGTACCTTTCGATAGTAGTAGTAAACTGACATTAAATTCAGAAGGGCCATCTGTAAGAAACAGATTTTTTGTAAATGTCATTACTTAAAGATTAAACCTTCATTTGGCTTCTTAGAGGTATTTAGCTCAGTTTACTAAGGAAAGGAGATTTATGTTATCATAGCACACGTGCTTCTTTAATAGGTTTTGAGCACATAGGCTGATTTGAAAAAAATTGATAAAATGGTAGATATCTTTAAAGTAATTAAGGAATTTAAACTTATAGAAATAACTGTGAGGTTGACAGTATTCATACTAAGATTCAGAATGAATAGGTGCTCATCCTATCCAGGAGAGAAATTGGAGAAAGGCCGCAACTGTGGCTTCCATGTGAGTGTGCAAACAAGAGCCAGACTCAATTTCTTGTGCTTTTCACAGCCCTGAGTTAACAATGGGGAAGAACCATCATTCAACTATGAAAGCAAGGATGGCATATGAGCACTGACTGTCTGAGATGGCACCCAAAGCACAACAGAGCCTGAGTAACAGCCTGTGTCATTCTGTCACCTCTAACGCTTATTAGCTGTTTATCACAAACAATTATTATGCTGACTTTTGGTATTACGTTTCTGCATACTACAGGCATTCTTATCAAAATAATCATCTCATTTTTAAAACTGAAACCTACATCTTTTTTGCCTTACACAATGTTTGGCGGGGGAGGGAAGACATAATTTCTGTGCTAACTTCTCACCTTAATTATCTTTATTTTCTTCCTTATTTCACCAACCCGCATAGCATTCTGTCTCCTCTCGATTTGCTCTGCTGTTACATTATTCCAGGTGCCCACATTGCATAAGTGCATAAAAGTAGTGAAAATATCCTCCAGTTTCTTTCTTCACATTCTCTCTAGCCAACATTACTCTTTCTGTCAGCTGCAGTAAAGATACTTCTGTAATGTGGACCCACGCTAAGGTCTGCTAGCAATGGAGTGCAGCGTAGTGTTGTAGAACCAAACTGTAAACAACAGAGGTATAGGAGAGAAGTTCAATGCACACTTTTTTGATGCTTAACTGATGTGCAGAGAGAAAATGGAATTTTCATACAGCATTATGATTAATAGTATTGCATTACTGTGGCCTCGAACAACAGAAATACTACTGTGGTGCCACAATTATAATAAAAAAACAATTAATTGTATGAGCAGGCAGTATTAAATCACAAACGAGAATGCTATGAAAATAAAAATCCATCCTATGAAACAACAAAGGTAAGCAAAGACTGCACAGAATTCTGCAAAGAATCTCTACCGTGATGTTCTGCAGCCCACAGATTTCTATCAAGTGGTTTGTTTGCTTGTCTGTTGTTGCTTTAATGTGCCTGCAGCAGATATTTGCAGGGTGATTTTCTTAATTGTGCTAATGCACTAATACAAGTCTATGTGCAGCAAATAATTCTTTTTCCAGACATTAAATATCTAGCAAAACACTGAAGCCCTAAACAAATGGTGGTTTGCAGTTAATTTCATTGTTACAAACAAATTGTGTATGTTGGACCGGTAGTTCTCTCTCGTGTAACACTTGTAATATATGGCTTCACTGGGAAACATTAACAATGAATCAGTCAACTGCTATTGCTTTTATTTAGACAGGTGGAGTACAGATATTAAACGTAAACGATAAGCAGATGCCTATCTGCATGTGACAGCCTTTAAAAAAAGATGTTTTCATGTTTTCTAAGCTAATGCGCACGCTGTGCATATCCTTTACAATGAGCTGGGATTACTCCACAGATCTGCCAATCCCCAAAATTAGTTTTTTAAAAGGCCGTGTACAAGTCAGTGGAAAACAGCTCATCCCTTTGAAGGTCTGAGACAGGCTAATATTTTACTTTTCAGGAAAGATAAGGATGAAACATCAGGAAGCAGTGGCATATATGGAGAAGTGATGCTTAAAGGCAGCCTTCTGTTCAGAATTACTCTGCCAGGGAAGGCTTTCACGTTGTGCTGCAATTTAGGCTACTGGCATCGGCAAAAAGTTAATTCTTGAGTAAAATATCTCCTGGAAGTTTACCTAGTGAGGCTGACATAGCAATTTAAAATAAGAATCGGATTTTTCTCAGAAGTATAACTGGAATATAGTTCTATAGTTCCAGGTGGCTGAAAAAAACATTTAGAAAGAAAAACATGTATTAAGGCAGATAATTTCTATTTTAGTAATGACTATTTCAGCAATTTAAACATTCTAAAATTAAATACCATATAGTGTTAATAAAAATCTATACTTAATAAAGAATCTGATCATCATATTTTCTAAACAAATCTTGATCTGATTGAATAAAGGCAGTGCTCCACATTTATTCACCCTCATACCACAAACACGTTCCTGGCTGGAATGTTTTCACACCGAGGCACAAACTGCCTGCTTCTGCATTATCTGCTGCTCCAGCAGTGAGTTGAAAAGTCACACATTCACAGATTTAAATTCATATTCCTGATACTTGCAATTAATGACCATGTGGAAAAATAAAACCTTTGTGCTCTTATTAGAGATAAATCATAGAAGTCTTTGTTTTCCAAATCAGCAACCTCATTTTCCCTTCCAACTTGAATTGTATTATTTACCAAGAAAATGGTGTCAGATGCCATGAATTAAAATCCTGCCCGAAGAGGAGTGTAATGAATGAATGAAGCAACTGGACCTGAGGAGTTGTGGTATTTCTGATGATATTGGTACCGAGTAATGGTTTTCTATTCCATATTGATACAAAAATTTGTTCATAATGGAAAAAGCAAATTAGCTCTTTTTTGGGTAACTATTTTATTTCTAATATTTCTCAGAAATTCTCAGGTATTTTCATAACATTTATGCTCCAGTTATTTTTGCTTCAATTCTAAAGAATTCAATAATTGTTATGTAGCACACTGCAGCTCAGCTCCGGCTCCTAATTCCCAGTTGTTAGAATCAATGCTGAGAACACCCTGCAAATGCTCCATGTTTTAGTGAAAAACACAGATTCCACATTAGAATTCGCACCCACCTTTTAAGAAGTACTTGATTTTTTTCACAAATTTCAAACACGATGCTCAGTTTCTGACCACATTTGTTGGGCTTTTCTTACAAGGTTTATTCGGAAAGCGTACACAATTGGAATGCTAAACAACGCTCTTTGATGTACAGTTTCCTTTGGACTGGTTGAAAGCTTACATGCCATATGGCTGTCAGCTAGACACAACCTCAAAATGACACCGAGAACACAGTCAGGAAGAAGCATCTCTGCTAATGAGGAAAAAGCTTTAAAAATGCCCTTGGTGTACTTTGTATCTGCAGTGGTCAAGATACAGCGGAGTCCGAGATGGCTGAACGGGAGCTAGAGCACAGCACATAGCAAATCTCAGATGCAGTTTAACAGAGGTGAGAAAAAGATGCAGGTGAAATGAAAATCAGCTTCTGCAGCAGCAGTCCCAGATGGACTGTTGTGAATAACTGAGCAATGAAAACAGTAGCAACTCGTCCCTGACACGCTGCCACTGCCGCGATCTCTGTGGTCAGGATGAACTGGCGGTGTGAACTGAATGCAGAGCTCACTGTTGATTTGGCAGCTACTCACAGATAATTTCCCACTCTTGTGACCACTGTCTTAAGAAAAGTACTTAGTGCTGTCTACGGTTCTACGGTTGCTGCTTAATTATTTTGGATATATGAGTAGCTTTGTTTGGTCTCTTCAGCTATTCTATAATGAAATTCTGACTTCAGCATGATTTTTGCCTTCCCGTTACTGGCCTAGCATCAGTAGAGTTTGATCAGTAACAGCCTTAATGCATTGCAGGCTTTCTGGATTTTGGTGAAAGTGGGGCTCCTATTTTATTTTTATTGCTTGCACATATCAAAATCCTATATTCATTTGCATCATTTTTGAAGTGATCACAAAAGTTATTTCAGCCTGCAAATATGCAGCCAACCTGAAATTAGCTCTTTCAGCAGGAAGAGCTCACCTTAGATGCCGTAAAATGCTTGTTCTTCTTTTTCATATTATCAGCTTGTTCTGCTTCTGTTAAGATTATGGATGGAATTTTCTTCTCAGAACCAACAATGAGACGTTTAGGAGGCTCTCCAGCTGTGTGTTTGCCTATAGTAGTCTTCACTGAGTGACTTAAAACATGAACAAAAGACCTCTCTACATGACTCTCAGACTTTTACATCATAATGTTTTGTACAGTTCTATTTCATATTAGAATATTTCTCTATAAACTCATTTTAGGAGATAATTTCTTGGCAGAATAATACCTGTTTCAAAGAATATTTAAAGATAAATTCTAAACGAACAGTGTATTTTTGAATACTATGTGGACTTACTGCATCAAAAGGAAGATGGAGAAACTTCTTCACTGATGCTTACAAGATATGAGACATTGGGAACGGCGCTTGTGAACTTATGACTGCTTTAGAAATTCAGTTCCACCTGTATTCTCTACTAGAGTCTCTTTGCTACAGGTATATTACATATTTTATGATACTAAGGAAGGAAATACTGCATACAACAACAGCATACAACAAAAGCACATGGCTATTACACCAGCTCCCATTAAATATTTAGAACTGTCATATTTCATAATCAGAAGACAGAAGTAACAAATTAGAACAACTCCATGCTGATTAAAATGACTAATTAAGTATTAAAAGCTATAAGAGGAAGCCGTTGTTTGAAAACAGAATTCTCAAGTAAAGGAAGAGATGCAGTTGCAATCATTTCTAAATATTTCCCTCCCTTTTTTTTTTTTGTTTTCCTGTTGCAGTATTAGGACAAGAACAGTAATTCCTGAATCATGGCACCGTTTGAATTGGAAGAGACTTTTGAAGGCCATTTAGTCCAACTCTCCTGTACTGATCAGGGATACCCACAGCTCCATCAGGTGCTCAGAGCCCCTCCAGCCTGACCTTGGGTGTCTCCAGGGATGGGGCATCCACATCTCTGGGCAACTTGTGCCAGTGCCTCACTACCTTTATATTAAAAAACTTTTTTTCTTATATCCAATCTACATCTCCCCTCTCTTAGTGTGAAACCTTTTCCCTACTCCTATCGCAACAGACCCTGCTAAAGAGCCTCTCTCCTTTCCTATAGCTCCCCCTTTTAGACATTAAAAGGAATTAATGAAAAAATCCTACTGTCTGTAATACTAAAATAAATGATTTGACCCTGTTCACGTCCATCTATAAAGCTGAAATATGACTGTTTTATAGGCTTGGCACAGTTTCTAGCAGAAGTTGTGCATGTCAGTACTAGCCCATAGGTTTTGGTGATGCACTCTAGGCTTTGCACTAAGTCAAGCCTTGTCACAAATCACAGGCAGCTCCAATGCTGTTCCAGCTGAAGCAGTGATACAACTCTTGCTGTGCACCTGTTACTATATCATGAGATTAGAAGTATTCATGGCATTGCATAGTACTAAAGGTGAGAGCTACAGCACCAGATCTTAAACTTTTTTTAAAGATTGAGCCAGAGATCCAGACAAGCGATACAGGGACACCTACATGGGATACAGGCAGCAGGACCTGAAAGACATGCAGAGAAATTTCCACCATTTAAGCCTCCATATTTTTGTTTGCTCTGTACAGCCAGGTTACAGCAAAGCAGACAGGCTAAGTCAGGGCCTCACAAGTATTAAACAATACTGATTGCAACACTGGATGTCAAAACATCTTACTTTTTTCCCTCGAGGAAATAAATTCAGGAATACTAGCAGTTACATATTGTAGCTACTTTTTAGATAATCTTTCTACTAACAGATCTAGTTATCAGAAATCATATTTAAGCAGCATTCTTACAAAGTACATAGTCTGCTCTGAAATTGATGCTTCCTACTTCAAAACTACATCAGATACAATAAGCACAACAATAGTATTTTATAGAGCAAGTTCTCAGCTACAAAATACTATTTTTCAACATAGTCCCCATGATCAGCTATGCATTTTTTTTCCAGCAATGAGCAATAACTTGCATGCAGCATTCATAAAAATCTGCATGGCCATTCAGAGCGTGGTTTGTCTTTGACATCTGTCACCACTGCCAAAATGCACTACCTACTTCCTCACTGTGCTCATCTACATCCACTGTTTGGCCCCCTTGAACCTGGAATAGCAGTATTTTCATCAGAGAAGCAGTTTGTATCTAAGCCTTAGCAATAGAAATAAAAACAGTTAAGCTCCCGGATATCGTATGTGAGTTAATAATATGTGACCAGGTACAGCAGATATGTTCACAAATACTGCCCGATCCAATACTATCCATGATGTTTTCTCAGTCATGCACACATAGATGTGGATTTCCTGGAAATTTGATGTTACACAGTTTTGGTTTTATAGCATTTAACCAATGTTTGCTTGTTTTGCTTGATATGAGTGGAGCTATTTTTACATTTAAGATTTGCTGAATTAAACACTAAATCTCTTATTCTCTCATCCAAAAAAGCTGTTAATCTCGGACACTCGTGGCATGTTAAATAGCTATTAGGAGAAGGTCCTCAGGGACAATCTAAGACATGCTCTCCTTAGCAATATGTTAATATCCCAAAGGCTTTTTGAGAGTGTCTAAGAATTTCAAACGCTGACTTTAGGCCTTTAATCTATTGGTTGATCTGGTTATGCATGTGAACGGCATCAGAAAAATCAAATAGTGATGGATGATTTATAAACGTTTATGTAAAGGAACAACAAAAAAAGTGGGTGTATTTCTATGCCAGTGTAGGCTAAGCTCCAACAATATTGCCAAGAAACTGCCAAATAGCTGTAGTTACAAATCAATCGCATGCTTTTAGTTGGGGGTGCTAAACAGAACTCCTGCTGGAAAAAAATCGAGATGAGAAACAATAATGCAGCATCAAACCTAAGATAAAAGTAGGTGTTTGAAACTATCTGCAAGATATGCTGTGCCTTCCTTCATCACTTGCTCAGTGTAAGCAAAAAAATGGAGCATTTCACGCTGGGATTTATAATCTCTGCGGACTGTACCACAGCATCAAAGATGAAGTCAGCTACCATCTGCTCCATTTTATGCAAAATAAATGTGGCCCTTGAACTTCTGGCAACCTTCCAATTCAATGCTCCATGCAGATTTCTAACTCTCCTGTTTTACAGGATATCCTATTATGCAGCTCAGACAGTAAAATTTACTACTCAAGGCCAACTATTTGTTCATGGCCAACTATTTTTGGTCAGTATTACACAGTGCAGGGCACAAACATACCTCATCTGTGGGTTTGTTGGTTTTTGTTTTAACTTAAAAGAATGTTCAGAAACAGTATGTAATTAAACATTAGTTCTTCAGCACCAGCTCTATGCAAACGTTACAGGAACTCTCAGTTACAAGATCTTACTCTTTTTTTTTTTTTTTAAGTACGCAAATTCAGTTGCATTGTTAACTTATAATTGAAGGCTAAAAGCTTAAAAAGGCAATTAGCACATTATTCAAGCAAGAAACCTCATGCAAACATACTAGCAAACTTAAAATCATTACTGCAACCTAGCTTTCATTTTGTTTTTTTTAATAGAAAATTTGCAAATTGACTTTTTTTCAAGATGTCATTCAACCTTGCTAATATAAAAGGCCAATTCACTGAATTGTCAGTGCCTCTTTACAATCTTTGTTAGGCAGTTATATTTTTCCATTTATTTCTCGTGATGGCGTTTTATCTGAGGCTGTGGCGATACTTTGTGTTTGGTGTTAGAAAAAAAGCTCATAATGTTCATCTCTTCACTGTTCCCAGATGTGATGGAACGCTATGACTCTGTTCAAAACGTACCGCAAATCAAAATTCTTCTTCTATTTTCAAGCACATGAGCCACAGTATTGACATTTGATCAAATATTAAAGAATCACCTGTGCTTGGTCTTAAATTTATTAAAAACAAGCAATAATTTTTCAAAAGTCACACCCTGGTCTGCCTGTAAAACATTTATTTTTATTTTTAAATGTTGAATCATGGTATAATTCCATAAAAACCATATATTAAAAATGTCATTCTTAAATATTACTATTTATTGCCAGGCAAGAGAGCAATCAAGAATAGCAAAGAGAAGGAAAACTAATTCACCTTTTGAACTCTCTATGTATACATTTTTAGGATCTGCTCCTGGTAGTCCTAAACAGTTTATCAAATCCAGAGAGCCATTTGTATTCAGATAAATTCTGTGATAGCAGAGTTTTCTTATCTTCAAAGGAGAGAATTCAGATCCTCAATACAAAGGAAAACCCTGAACTGCTGATAAGAACTGTAAGTCTTTCCTTTGAAGACTGACACCATGAAAGATTCCTGCTCAGGGAAACCAGAGCAATATTTTTAGATAACAGCGTCTGGACTTGCGTGTCATATTCTGCAGAATGGCGATCATTTGTTGAGAGTATGCTAGAAGGTGGGACTTCCTGGGAACTGAGGCGGTTACTATAGCAGACTGAACTAGAGCAGTAGCAATGCTGAAAGTGGCAGTCTAAACAGAACTCCCATGGTTACTGGCATTTTCGATTTGTTATTTCACTCTCATCGTAGAGACCTTTATGCCGGGCTGACTGCTGACACTGGAGCTCACAGAGCTCCTAAAATACTCCAGGTTTGAAGGATTGATGGCTTTTAACAGACATTCATGGTTTAACTCTTTATGACGCACATCAGTATGATGCCAAGATTGTCATTTTGAAGAACATTCCATTAGAAGCCAACCAAATAAAAACAGCAAAGCATTAGCTATACTACAGATATGCCTCCTCTTCTTATGCAGCTTTTTTGCAGGATGTTTGCTTTTCAGACTTTTATCCCAATTGCAAAGAGATTCTAAGGCTCACGTGGGTCCAGGTGCATAATTACTGTCACTCTTGTCAAAGGCAAAGTCTGTGTTCCCTTTGTTAAATGTTAATTCAAGAAGTCTGAAAATGCTATGGACATAGAATATTGTAATCTGTCTGCAAGACAAGTAGGAGACTATGTGCTTCCTCTCTATATCCTTAATACATCTATGGCCCCAGACCAAAAAAGGGTGCAACACAGAGTATTCACGAAGATCCCACAGCGACTGCTTTGGGATCCTCTAATGTTATCCTCCTGCTACGCCATTCACTTCCAAACTGTGCTGCTTTGCCCTTTAAATTTTCCCCCAGCTCCTTCCAAGCACCATTAGAGCCACAAGGCAATTTTGAAAATATTTGTCTTCGGAAGTCACTAACTGAACTTACTTGGAAGGGCAAATATGGACACCAAACATAAGAGAGAAGTTATTTTTCCCCTAAAATGATTTTGCCTTTGATGCATAGACAGATGGTCATGATCTCCTCCTCTTCTGCCCATGGATTTTTCTAAAATGACACCCAAGTTTTTCTTGGCAGCAGATAGAAAGTCTGGCAAACAGCACATTTCAGCTCCAATTATATTGACCACATTAATGCAAAAGATCAGCAAATAAGCGTTCCATATTCATTCAGAAAGGATGCATTAAAATTTGCAGTGAAATAAATGCAATTAAGAAACAAATACCAGCTATTTACCTCTGCATTTACACTTACAGACTTACCGTGGCCCTTTTTTCCACTGAGAACAAATGCTTCTTGCAAGCATAGGGCATTAACTCTCGTAGTACTTCTTAAGGCCCCAGCACTTAATAGAATTAGATTTCTGAGAATATCATTGTGGGCAGATTAATAGCCATTTACTTGGAGTATTTTAAGGAATGCCAGTGAATAACACTTTCCTTCCTTGCTGTAGGGACATCGAATCTTCAGATGAATGCTATCTCTGGATTTATTATCAGAGCTTTTCACACTTGTCTGTACTTGTCACAAATGTCTCCCGGGTGCTGGAATAGCAACCAGGATTGTTGCTAATTCCTCATTCAGAGTCTTCTAAGCTGAATGATTTTCCAAGGCGGTATCTACCATCTGAGGTACATTTCTCTCACAAGGCAATGAGGAAATCTTTCTGGCTATCCTTTTTCACCCACTCACAAGCTGCCCTCTTGCTGGTGCTGTGTGATGCGGCAGTGGCGTGTTAGCTCCTGTCTACTAATAACTGCTGAGCAGGTTAATGCTTCCCTGTAGGTATAAGAGCCATCTCAAATAACTTTACTCATGATAGTTAAATAATAAGGAAAATATATCGTTAAACAGTATTGTTCACATTAGTTATTCATCATATCTGCAGAAGGTAGGATAACAGGTTTGTAACATCCACTGTATATTTATATGAACATAAAGTGCTGCTAGAAATCATTTTTTTCCACAAGGGTGTACACATCAAGAAGTTATAATTTCTACCAAATGCTCTGATGTTGATGACAACTGTTTGCTCTACCTAAACTATCTCTAATTGAGTCTGATTCATCACCATGAATTGTGCTCAAGGTGTTAACGGTTCCACGCAGTCTAAAATAAATTCTTAACTCTTAGATGCTAAGCTATCAAACCAAAGATTCCTGATCATTCTGCTTAGCAGAAAAATTCTGTGCTGATGTAACTCTATTTGGACAGATAGAACCTGTTATTTGTGCATTCATTCCTAATGTTTGTATCTATGCACACTACAGCAAAGCTATGAATCAAATCTCTTCCTTAACATACTCAGATCTGAAATGAACGTCCAGCATTTAATCATAGACGGGGATTTAAAACAAAAATCTTAAACCTAAAGCTGCCCTTGTCTAGTCCTAGTTTTTCATGAGTCCTCATCTTTGCCATAAATATCACACCCTTCTACACTGTATATATTCATTACACAGCTGCAGCTCCTCCTCAAAGCTAGCTAACACAGCTGTAGCTATAGAGTGCAGGCCAGATGGCCAGTCAAAACCGTGCTTCCTATTGTCTGTTAAGCACAATAACTATTGCCAATAATCTCTACTTCTGGACACACACCACTCGTCCTTTGGTGTGACTGTTCTTTCCTCAGCCAAAAACAGACTGCTGTCACAGGAAAGGATCCTGGTGTACTAACACCTTGGAACTTTTGTATCTGGCTAAATATATATTCCGTTTTTGTTAAGACTATCATTTAAAATGGGTAATATATACAATTTATTCAAATGTCATGGAATAATATTATCAATTACTAATCAATCATTTGCTTAAAAGATTTTTGTTGTTGTTGTTTTGTTTTTTTAAGAACCTTCCACTGGAAGGAATAAGATAAGTATATTTAAAAGCCAGCAGAACGTTTATATTCTGCTCACATTTGGAAGCATAACATCACAGATGAGTTGATTAGTGGTAACCAACACGGAATCACCAAGGGCAAGTCACGTCTGCCAAACATCTTTTATGATGGAGTTACAGCATCAGTGAAAAAAGGAAGAGCAACTGATATCATCTACCTGGACTTGTGCAAAATGTTTCACACTATCCTGCATGACATCCTCGTAGCCAGATTGGAGAAAAATGGATCTGATGGACAGACCACATGCTGGATAAGGAATTGGCTAAATGGTCACACTCAGCGAGGATGCTGGGAACTGCAAGAAATATTGTTAAAATAGCAATACAACATGGCAAGTTTCTGGGAAGTGGTAGGAATTGGAGGAGTTAAAGTGGTTGGCCTTTGTAGTTGGCTATAACAGATGTTGACGTGGATGTGAGCACAGTGAGGTGGTGGGTGCTGCGTTTCAGTAGCAGTGACAGTGAGAGGGGCACCTCTGCTGGTGCAGATTTTTACAAGTGCAGCACGCAGGCCTTTGTTCATTGCTGATAAAAACACCCAGCTACTGGTGGTGATTGTGTTAAGAAAGCATTTTTAGCTGAGAATCTGCTCTATCAAATGGTGTTATTGTGCTCTGTTGTAGTTTTGAGGGAAATAAATGGGACATTACTTTCAAAGCAACCTACATATACGAATCCTCACTTGTATCCAAGAATTTATCAGTTTCTTCAACAGTGAAGAAGCCCAGCTATGTTTTTATAACCACAAAAAGACCTAATGAAAAATATTCTCACTATTAAAAAAAGAGAATTTTAAATTCATGAAAATGAGGTTTGTGCTTAAACCAAATGGTTGAAGAGCCTTTGCAAGATTCCACCACGCAGCGCTGCCAAATGATTTCAATCCTGGCTTGTAAAACACCTGCTATTTTAGCCTTGGGCCCCTCCTCACATAGTTTCTTGCTGTAGTTTTATGGCTTTATGTAGTTTTATGACATTTTGAGTCAAATACTGAAGTCTTCTTCTCTAGAAAGCACAATTGATATTAATTCTCATTGACCAGATAAGGGAGTTCTGCAGAAGATTAGCCTTTCAGTTATCTATAATACCCAGATACAGACTTGTGATCTTCCAGATCTGTGTAATGCAAAATTTCAAACCAACCTTCGAACACATGGTTGTATCACCACTTTCACCAGCTTTGTATACTTTGGAGCATGAGTTTGAAACTGAAGGAATGCTTTATGGTGTTACCACCGCCTAAATAAATCAGTCTCCTCGCATGCTTGTATTGCTTATTTAGGCTATTCTCTGGATGAAAGAGTTTGAAGCATACTGTAGGATCTTACTGATATACAGATCCTGCAGTGAACTGAAATTCAACAGGTTGGTCACATTTTCATTTCAATGTCAGCTGCTGATTTTTGTTTGTTTTGGTAACACTTCAATAAGTAATTTGATATGCAACTTGGCATATATGAGACAGGGTGCTCATTTGCCCAGCGCAAAGTGTATGTACCTGGAAGAGTCTGGAAAATCAGGTCTAAGTCTCTCAGCCTCTGGAAGAGAATGTAGTAGTTGTAATGCACAGCAAATGAAATGGGGCCTCTAGAAAAGGGAATCATCAGTCATCAATCTCACATTAGGGATGAGAGTACAGTGGCAAAGCGACTCCTCAATCGCTGAAGGCATAGACACTAAAGTTTGCAGCATAATTGAAGGGTGACACAATCAGTGCTCGAGGCAGAGAGCTGAGGCAGCAAAAGAATTTGCTTCTTCTGTTGACGGTGGCAAAAAAGCTCATTTAATTTGGACTTGAAGCCATATTAGATAAAGCAAACATTGCTTTGAACAAAGTGCTTTCAACGGACTGAATAAACAGCAGTGGCAATATTTTTGACACGCTCTCGCATTACCATAGAAAGATGACACTATGTAAAGATGTGACTCATCCCTAACACTTAACTGATAAATTACTCAGTGAAACTCACTTTGCTTGGACAAAAAAATTGAGTATTACTCCACATTTTAACATACTAGAAATTAAACTGAGCAGTAGATATGCAAGATAAACTGCCATCTTCAAAGATCTTTAAATGGTAATACGGAATTTCATGTTTTATCAGAAAACATAATGGTTTTTGTTCTCTCCCAATAAAATTTTAAAGAAAAGATTAAGACTTTGTTAATGGTCAAAACGGGCCTTAGTCTTGAAACATCACATGCACCAACTGCTTTACAGTAATTGCCACTCTGCTCATATCCTTATATATTATGAAATCCGTGTGTTCACTATAATGGTCATCCTGCATAAGCTGTCTCTTGCTGTTTACTACAGCAGGAACTTCCTGGGTCATCATGTCCTGTGTACACTGGTATTGGTCTGTGTAGACTTCGAAGCTATCCCATGTTTCCAGGGAAACAAGTACAAAGTGCAAACCCAGAAAGAGCACCCAGGTCCCGCTGCAGTTCACCACAAGACAATGAAGTTACATACCCACACACTTAGCACTCTTCTGGCTTTATCGTAGTTCTTCCACAGTTTCTCTCTTAGAAATGCAGTTTACACACAGTACCAGGGAACAGGAAGAACAGGGTTATTCTTTAAGGAAAATGAGCCCAGAGGACCTCATGCAGTCCTACAGTACTGGAGACAGGCAGGCAGAGCAGGGTGGTAGTAGGTCCTCTATATGGTCCAAAGAGCATCAGGCACAACAGGGCCTAAGGTGCATCAAGGAATGCCTCACAGCCCTCAGGAACAGGCTTAGTGGCAGGCACAAGTAATAAACAGTTCCAGAGGGGACTAAAAGCCTTAACCTGCACTTAGAAGGAGCCTTTAGTCAAATTGTGTGGAATGCATTCACATGAGGTTAGTCAGACCCATTAAAGCTTAATAGTACACTCAGGGCCCTGGCACACAGAACACAGTTTTTATATCATGATTCCTAAGCCAACAGTTTTGTTGTTGTTTTGTTTGTTGTTGTTTTTTACCATTAGCAACATAATGAGAATGCACATAGATGAAACAGGAAAACATTTACAAATGCTTTCCATTCTCCAGATTCCTAATTATTCTGAAACAGCCTTTGGACATAAACCATAGTCCTCTACAAACACCAAGAATGGGAACCACTTCATAAAATGATAGAACGACAGAATGGTTTGGAAGGGACCTTTGAGGTCACTAGTTCCAACCCCCTGCTGTAGGCAGGGACACCTCCCACTGTACCAGGTTGCTCACAGCCCCATCCAGCCTGGCCTTGAATGTTTCCAGGGAGGAGGCGTCCACAACCTCACTGGCCAACCTGTTCCAGTGTCTCACTCCCCTCACAGTAAAGAATTTCTTCCTCATATCTAGTCTAGATCTACCCTCTTCCATTGTCTAAGTTCTTGAAGGGTTATCTGATACAATTAAGAAAATGAAACTGCAGTGTAGGAAGTGTATTGAATATATTATCTGAAAACTGAAAAATATTTTTGCTTATTGCCTCATCTGTTTCATTTCTAACTTCACTGACTTTTAAAAACATACTTAGCCTAACAAACTGCTTTGTGACACAATGCATTTTGTATACAATATTCTATTACACTTTAACTTCAGTAAGTGGGATTTAAAAAAAAACTAAGCTAGATTACTGTGAATCTTCATGTAGTATCTCTAAAGACACAAGTTCTTTTCCATCACCAAATACATATATAATGCCCATAGGAATAATTTGTAAAAATAAATCACATTGACACTTTCCATGATGTCTCACAGGGCCCTGCAGGGTGTCAGTGGCAGCAGCCACTTTTATTTACTGTGTCAATTCCCCCAAAAGCTTTCTGCCCTAGTTTTAATTTGGCTTTACATCATTCTAAATAAGTCGGTTTCATTTTTTCTACATCTGAGAGACTGTTATCTTACTGCTAATCTTCCTAGAGATTGCCTGTAGGTTAAAGGGGCATCATGATACCATCCTCTGTGATAAAGTTCTGTGTTCCTATAGCAGTTTTTCAAGCACAGTCTCTCTGCTGGTGTAAGGGCTTAAAAATGTTAAACCAATTAATACGAAGAACCATAGGATCACAGTGTTGTAGGATAAGTCACATCAGAACAGACCTCTGATGGTTAACAAGCCCAGTGATATAAGGGCATCACCAGCTATGTGAGGTATGGCAGAGCTAAGTCAGACCAAGAAGGTCACACTAAGCAGGTTGTAAGACCAGTACCACGAATATCATAGTGCACAAATAACATCCTGGTACTCTCTTTTGTCGTGGCTGTTAGCATATCATAATATTACTGCTCTTCATTAACTGCTAGCCTGAAAAGAAATCCCACAGGAAAGCTCTCTTGCATTGAGAGAGTTCTTGCAGGCTTCTTGAGCTCTGTTCTTGTCAATAAAAATAAAGTCTCTCCTATGGAAATTAAAAGCTGGGGACTTATTTCTTAGAAGTTAAGTTTTAGCTGTTTTATGGCCTTCTTATTAGGCTTGCATCTACTCTGGACATCACGCTTCTGGACCAGCTGACCCTCTACTATACGGTCTATGATTGTGTATCCTTCAACAAAGAGGTGGAAAATAGATTCTGAAAATGCGAAGTGCAGATAAGTAATAACTTGTACTAAACATCTGTGCTGTTTTATTTATTCATAAGCTACGAGTTGCCAAATAGCCATAAAATTTCCTGTGAAGAAATCTTGTCTTATTAATAGAGCTATCCAAGAAGCAGCCTTGTCTCACAAACCGAGTAAAGCATTTTTATTTTTAGATATAGATACCTCACACTGTCTTACCATAAACCAGTTAACCACCACGTGGTACACAAACAACTGCAGCATTAAACAAAACGACGCCTTCCTCCAGTAAGACCCCACCTAATGACACTCCATTAGTTCCTCTTTTGTTAATTGACTCAAAGAGAACTTTAAAGGCTACACCAATTTTGAGATGCAACATATGTTTTATAAAGTTTTCATAATACCAGATAGAAGTTAGAACCATAGAAACCATTCCCTGTCAAGATAAATGATCAGAGAAATTAAGTGAAATTTTATGCAGGAGGTTAAACTTATGCTCTACTCTCCTCATCCAAAAAAAAAAAAAAGAAAAAGGTCATTGCCTGAGCAGAGAGAACAACCTTGCCAGATGTAAAGTTCCTAAAAGCAACTTAAGAAATGCAAGTCCTATGTAGACATTCTGGTAGTATCTCTACAGATAGTAATTTTGAAAAATATTTTCCATAAAGCTTAAAATGATATTTAAAGAATTTGTAGGGCAATGTCTCTTTACTTACTGCTTATGAAATCACAGTGAGTCGTTGGTGTTTTTATTTATTTTACTTCTTGAGATGAACATGGAGAGCTTTCCCAAGTGAAGTTACTGAGCCCCAGCAGGAACTTCTATGAATCATTTCAAACTTTTGTGCATACATCTATCCTGTAATCCAAAGTCAAAACATCTTGAATGGTATGCAGAGTATTGCTCACTTCGCGATTAAAATTTACTGAAATCCTGTTTTTGTTTTTAAGGTGCGTTTGATTTGAAGACCTTATAGTTTCAGTGCTTTTTGTGGTTGCCCTTTAAGAGAGGTTGCTGTCTGCTCTTATTTTGCACATGAAGCAATTGAGAAAATTAAGTGTATGTGTGTCATTATCAGCAAAGCTGAAAGCCCAGAAAAAAATCATGCTCCACTTAAGAGAAACATAAAACCCTGAGGTTGTTCAGGAAAGTGAGATGGTGCTGCAAGCCTTGCATTTGTGCTACTAAATATTTTCCTTAACATTAAAAATGAAAAGAGGGATCATAATATTTATTGTTACTTTGCCATAATACTGAAAGCTTTTAAAAAGTTTGATCCTAATCTACCACTGAAAAAAAGTTTCCAAACTGTACCATAATTCTTGCCTCAGATAAAGTATGTGCTGAACTTCCTTGATTTTGGTCCAGTGCCCTGATAGCAGCACCACTGGTCAGGTCCCCATCATCACTTCAATCACCATCAACAACAAATACAAGCTTCAGGAATTGCCACAAGCCATAGAACTAATCCGAATTATTTCAATAGATTGAAAAAAGGGGATTAATGCAAAACAATGTTTGAATGAAAAATCTTGCAACTTTGAAATAATATTTTTTTCTTACAGAATTTAATGAAAAATTTCTTCAAGTAATATGAAATGTTTTTGACAGGATGCGATGCTTGTGCTGAAAATGATACAGAAGGAAAAGTAGGAGAGCCGCACTTCGGTCTCCCTCTGATGCCACTTTGATGTCATAGACTTCAATCAGAACAAGAATATGGCAAGTACATTTTGTACATTTTATTACTGCTTTCATTCTGATTTCTCCTTGATGAAAATTATGTGTATATAGTTAATCTGCCTGCTTTTCTGTCTCTCCAACAACTTTTAGATGTATCTTCCAATTTTAATGCAATTTAACAGAAAGTACTTGTCTCAAAAATACTAAACCCCCACGCGATTTTTGAAAATAAGGAAATCAGTCCTAAGGCAGATGCAGAGTAAGCCTGACTTCTAACCATTCTGCTTGGTCTGCCCAGCATGACTGTGCTCTGCCTGGCTCTCACATTAATTCCCTTAGCTTCTCATGATGATTATTATCTCTCACTCTGAACAAAGCCAAGACAGAAAAGGCACAGGGCCTTCTCCACCCTCTACAAACCCACTGAAGTGACTGCATTGAGAACACAAGAAAGACATAAACTAGAAGGAGCAGATGCTGTACTGAGTTGTTATTTTGGAGATAGCCTACTGAATAAAGACGGTCCAAAGAAAAAGATAGATGCATGCAACATAACTTGTTTAATGTTCTGTGATCTTGTAAGCTATTGAAATTTGATTAAAGGAGATATTCCATTCAGAAGCCTATGCCTGACACAGACCAGGTCTCCAGAACCTGCAGCTAAAGTAGGATTACCTGAGATTTACAATGACTCTAAAAGCTTCAACTGTTACTATACGTGTAGAAGAGGACTGAAAACACAAACAGACTATTAAGAAAGTAAATGGGGAGTGGGAGAGGCTAACACAACATAAAGCACAGCAGTAACAGCAGGGCAGCAAGGTCCTAGGCTACAACAAGTGAGAACTTGCTCAAATACAACAGCTACAGGCACAAAAACAAAGAAAAGCATCTTTTTACCTTCAGAATGCCTCAGGTATGCAGAGGTAACAAAACAGCCTTCCTTCCACTGCCAACCCTTAAATGAGATCTGGGAAAGGGTGAATCCATCCATCCCCTCCAGTCACTCAGGAGCATTGCATTGCATTGCATTGCATTGCATTGCATTGCATGCACCTGAGCCCCCCTGGGTTGGCCTGCCTTCCCACCAGGTGCCCAATCACTGGTTCAAGTCATGACTTAGCATTTCCGCTACAGACAAGAACCACAAGAGCAAAACTACGCCCTAAAGCCTAGAAATTTCACTTTGCGTGGAGTATTCTTCAGCTCCAGACTAATGAGACCTGTATGGAGCTACCTTCTGTGGGGCATAATGTGCATCATTTTCTATGTCAGTGTACGGTAACTGTTGAGTCACGGCCTGAACCCCTGATTGAGCATCTGGGGAAAGGACCTGGTCAGCCCTGGGAGCACAGGTGAAGGCAATTCAGCTGTATGACCAGAAGGGGGGGAGCCTGGCTGCACCTCTCTTAGACCTCATTTAAGGTCTGACTACAGTGAGGAAGGGTTTCTTGCTGGAGATACCTCCTTGGTTGAGCTTTCCCCTGCAAACCTAGGATTTTCTGATATTGGTGAGCAATTCTTTTCCCTTTCTTTGTAGTGTCTTTTTATTGTGGTAGCCTTTCTGTTGTTATACCTCTGGTGTAATGCCCTTCCTATCATACTGACCTGTCTAATTGCTACAGTCAGTTTTTGGTTTGAGTGTAGGCTCATTAAGTTTCTGTTGGACAGTCCTGAATAAGATCCTGTGCTATTTATTCAGTAGCATCCAGAAGCTATGTGGTTGTAACACGTCTGTGCATGATGGTGCTAAAACCATGTGAATGCATAGATGTCTCGCCTATGTGCAATAAAAGAGGAGATTGGAAGAAACAATGCATGCTAGTACAGTAGAAACAGGAGTGCCTTTGCTGACGGTGTTTGGCCTTGAATGTTTGTCATTAAAATAACATCTGGTAAATAGCAATATGTTGCACATCATAATCCTATCCTATTACTATTTCTGGAACTATTTCTTCTGTTCTGAGGCAGAAAACCAAGATTTTGTGGATCTTGTGTAACTAAGGGTCTTAAATATTGGATTAGTTTCTCCATTAAAGGAGTCATTTTGTAGCTGCTGTGAAACTTAGGAAATAGGAAATATTCAGGAAGGTGTTATAGATTGCTGGTTATAGCCCCTGGGGGCAGGGAGAATCAGAAACTGTTCTGCAGGATGGTGAAGGGCCAAAGGCCACAAGCCCCAGCTGGGTGCCTGAATCCTCTGGAGGTCTGAGTTTGTGCTAAATCTCTCCAACTAATAGGTGCACAAACAAGGTGCTCTCTTTCTGCTCCAATTCTGGTTTCCATTCCTACTGTGTGAATGAGATCTCCTTGTTGATGGCTCATTATAATTTGCTGAGAAAATGCATTGACCTGTGTGAATGCAGGCAGTATCATCTGCATGCTATTTCATTCAAAAACTGAGCTGCAAGTTAGGACACTCACATTTCATCCTGCCTGCAGGTTAATTTCTGAGCTGCCCAGCCAATGCCTTGCAGAGTAACAGGCCTTTGTGGGAAGGATGCTTTGCCCCACTTGCCCTCAGCAGTGACCCTGAGCTTGGGGATATTTCTGAACTCCCACTGAAATGCATGATGCAAGCTAACATCAGACTGTAGTGAAGGATAGATCACATAGTCTGTCTTTATCATTTCAAGGACACAAGTCTTTATTTCTGTTGTGATCTGCAACTTCTGGGCTTTTGAGTTTTCTTAAAACGAGGTGCTTGGGAGCAATGCAGCAACAGTGCCTACCCTGGGTTGCCAGAGGGTGAGAAGAGGAACCAATTTCTGTAGTGATGGCACGCTGTTTTATTGCCAGAGTGCTTTGTTAAGGGGTATTTAGGTGTTTAAATAAATTCAAGCTTAGCTTAATGTTACCAAAGCAGCATGAATCACCTTGTGTTCACTGACCACACTTGCGATAGGAAGGTGCTGTAAAAATGGAAAAGATGTTGCTTTTAGCTTTAACTTGTTTTTAATTGTTTTTAGCTAATTTCAAGCAGGTTGATTTAAACAAACTAAGTCCCGATCTCCTCTCACGTCTGATTTCAGGTTTGCTTTCTGACGAGAGCTCTTTGTGCTGCCCCTGACGTTGTCTGGGCTCGTTTCCCGAACTACGGGTAGCGGGATCAGAACTCGCCCGGTCTGTGCGGGCCAACCAGCAGAGCTCGCGCTCGCGGCGGGCAGCAGCGGGGCAGGGCCGGGACCCGTGGGCCCTCTGCGGGGGAAGCGGCGCTTTCGAGTGCCGAAAGAACGGCGCCCGGAGCTACGAAGCCAGACTCGCAGGCGCGGACACGAGCCCCAGCAGAGCAGGGGCACCACGAAGCAGCTCTGCCCGGCGGAGGAGGAGCGCGCAGCGCATCACCCCACTCCAGACTCACTGCGGGACGGGCCGAAGCCGGACCGGGCGGCCTCCGCTTTACGGCCGGCCCCGGGGCGGGCTTAGCCGCCCCGCCCCGGTAGCCCGAGGCGCGGCCCGGCCCCTCCCGCCGGCTCAGCAGCGGGGCCGCACCGCCCCCTCCGCCGCTCCCTTCCCCCGCCCCGCCGCTGCCGGCCGGCGGAAGGACAAATAGTCCTCCCCGCATTGTTCGGCAGCGCAACTTTCGGTGGCCGCGGCGGGGAGCGGGGCCGCCTTCCGCTGGGGGTGCCCGTGCCGAGGGGCGCCGGGTCGAGCCCAGGGAGCGGCGCCGGGCGGGCACGGCCGACTTCGAGCGGACGCCTCGTTCCGCTTTCGCCCCGCTCCTCGCCGCTCCTCGGGGCCGCGGTCCGGCGCGTCCGGGGCGGTGCTGGAGGCGGGCTGCGCCCCTCGGGGTCGGGCGGTGCGGGGCCCTACGGCGTCGCCGCGCCGGGTGCGGCTCTGTCCGCAGCGGTCGCCCTCGCGGGGACGGGCCGAGCTGCTGCGGGACGGCCGCCTTGCCGGGCCCTCCACGGGGTGCTCCTTGCGTTCCCCTAGTTTTTGGTTCTTTTTCCCCCGGACGACTGTCTGCTTTTTTAATGATTTCATCTCGGAAGATCTGCCGTAGGGCGGGCTGAAGCCTTTGCCTGCACCGCAGTAGCCAGGTGGAGCTGTGGGTGACTTTTAGTCAACGCGGCCCCACAGGAGCAGCGTTGGTTGGCAGCCGTGGAGCTGTGTGCCCTCTGTGCCCTGTGCAGCAGCTGCATCACAAGGCTTCCCGCAGAATCCTTCCTCCTGAGGGCTGTTATATAATAAATGTTATATAATTTTAATTATTGTGAAGCAAATGTAGGAGGCAGCAAATTCAGTTATCTGTGAGATGAGCTGCACTGATCAGTGCTGCAGTTGCAAGGCCGGGTCGCTGCTGCCCCATTGGCTCATTGGTGGGATCCTTCCCAAAGCCTGCTGGAGGAGGAGGTGCAGGAGGAACACTGGGCCTCCCCAGGAGCTTTGTCTGAAACACTCCTGAAGACAAAATTCTTTCATTAAATGTAGTTGGTCTGAATTGGGTTTCCCAAGAAGTGCTGTGCCCACATTGGCTGCAGAACATGCAGTTGTGTCCCTACTACTGACCTCAACGGGCATTGCTGCCTGGTCTGGGAGGTCTGTTGGCAGCAGAGGGCTCAGTGCTTCGGGTGAAGGCTGGAATTTGTCTGTGAAGCAGGAAAGATTTTCTTACTGCTGTATTCATTTGCTGAGCAATAGCGTTTGCTATGGATGAAGTGCATGGGTGCGTGCTTTGTTTGAAGGAACCTTTCCTGCAGAAACCCCATCCTGGGTCAAATGCTCAGCTGGGGAGCACCCAGAGAGTTCTCCCAGCCTGGGTGGTGAAGATGAATTAGTTGTGTGTGTGTACATTTAAGAATAAATAAGACAAAAAGGAGACATGCAAGCATAATGATTTTACTCACACAGGCATGGTACATTAAATAGTAATATAGAGTACATTTTCTCACATCCCCAAATGCACAACAGCTGTCTGCTGTATCGAGTGTTTGCACTATATGGAGCGGATGGAAAGCAGTTCACAGTGACTGAGGAAGCAGTGTGTGAGTGTGATTATGTTCAGGGCTTTGTGCTCAAGTGATTTGGTTTTTATATTCCTCTTAATTTTTTTATGTCCTGTGTGTGACTCTTCATCGCTTTCACCACCATGGTGACGCATGCAGAGCGCTGCTGTCGCCATCTGGCAGTGCTGCTTCCCCGGCTGCTGTGGCTGGAGCTGACCATGGCCGTGTTGGTTCATCGGCTGCCAGGGCTGCACTGCAGAATGACTGCTGTGCTGCCAGCCTGGAGCTTGCTCGTGGCTCTGTGTGAGCAGGTTCAGGTGTCTGATCCTTCCATTGCTTTGTGGCAGACCTCACAGTTCTCCAAGGAGAGGGTATTTGTCTGTAAAAATACTGTATTCTTTGCAATAGAAAATTCACTGATACTGTGGGGAAAGCATCTTCAGGAGTTCAGCCCTGCCTGCAGGACTTCTTGTGAAGTTCCCAGCCAATGATTGGCATCTGTCACTGCTCCTGCACTTTTGTGCTGTCCATCCTACTGCTCCATGGGTGCTGCAAGCCCCTTATTTCTAGAGAGGTGAAAGCAAAGCGATTGTCATAGAGTTGACTAGATCAATCTACATTCGTGACAGCGTTAATGCCCTGTACACTACATGATGTTTTGATGTGGAATACTGAAACCCAAAAGACATAGAACCATGACAGTGATGTAACAGTTGCAGAAGACAGTAGCACTTCAACCTTCCAGCAGCAAGGAAGGTACCTTGCTTTGTTAGCAGAGCTGGAAAGTGTTCCATTTGGTGTGATTTCTGCAGTGTGCTGTGTGCATTTGTGCAGCTGCAAGAAGAGAACCACAGCCGGGGGCTGAAGCAGGAACAGAACTGGAGGCGTTTTCATTGCTGCAAATGACAGAGAGTGGTCGTTGTCTGATCCGGAAGGATTCCAATGGCTTTTCATTCAGTGTTTTGAAGCGTTAGTGAGATCTCCTTGGCCGTACTGTCTCTCAAAAAATCTGTAATTAGCCCAAAGAAGAGGTGTGTTGTTTTTTTTTTTTTTTTTTTTTTCTTTAGTTGATTTATTTATTGTGTGGACCACATTGGTTTCTGTTTTATTTTCTGCACATGACTGGTAGGATGAGGATGTATTGTGCATTACTTAATTTTAGCCTGCTGTCCCTTGTGGGGAACAAGAGGAATTTATTGGGAGTAGGAGAGGAGAAAGGCTAGGAGATAAGCAGCGGCTTCAGAAGGGGGTTGGAGGTTGTGGGAAGAGGTGAGAGATGATGTCATGTGGATGTGGAGAACTGTGCCTTGGTGCTTGAGTGCCCTTGTTATGTTAGTTTGGTCAGCATGAAATAGGGAGGGGTTACAAACTGAGTAGAAAGGTTCCAGATCTGACCTATGCAACGTGTTCTGCACCCAGTATAGAAATAGGTGAGATCCTTACCTGCAAGAGTCTGCTTTGGAGCTGCTTAGGGGGTTTATAGGGCTGTACACTATCTGTTGTGGGCTGTATGGGCATCTTGTGTCCCACACCAGTGCCAGGGCTGCGTGCAGAGGCCTTCAAGTGGGAGCCTCACAGCCTGCAGTCTGAGGGCAAACAAAAAGTGATATTTTTTGGAATAAAGTTATAATTTTAAGACAATTACACGTCACTACAGGTGATTGTTAGCAGAAATAGCAGTTTCATGACACGTGTAGGGGTCTTCCTGTGAACTGGTGTGTGTTGGAGGCCCTGGGAGCTGTGGGCTAGCCCTGTCGTTCTGTGCAGTATTATCTGTACAGCAAAGAGAAAAGTACACGCTTATGCTGACGGAGCTCAGTGCTGCTGCCCCGCGCGCAGCTCTCCGCGGTATTTCAGGTTCTCGCATGGTTTTAAGGATCCTTTTTCATTGCCATTGTGCGAGTCGCCCAGCTCCAAAGGCACAGCGTGCCAACGGGTCTTTTCCGCGAGCAGAGCAGCGCGGGGCGGCCGGGAGCGGGGCGATGCCCGCAGGTGCCACCCGGGGGCTCTGCGGGACCCGGCGCGGACGCTGCCGCCGGGCCGCGGGCAGATGGGAAGGGAAGCGAACTTGGTGGCGGGACGGGGAGATGGAGCTCAGCGGTCGCCTGCGCTGGCGGCGTAGCTCGGGCGCAGGAGAACGTATTTGGTATATTTCGGAACGCGTGTGCTGGTACCCGACGCCGTTCTGAGGTGCGGGATGCGGCGGGTCGCTTGGGATCACCCCGCAGTGCCCCGTGTTCCCGGCTGTGCGGGGCTGCGCTGCACACGGCCCCGCCACCGGCTCGTACCCCCTCCCCCCGCCGCTGCCGGGGCCGTGCGCGGAGCTCCCTCCTTCCTTCCCGCCCGCGGCCGCCCGGCGCGGCAGGGGTTAAGGCGGCGGCGGCGCTCTGCGCGGAGGGATACGGAGCCGGAGCCGCGAACGTGGTGCTGAGGCTCCGTAAGCAAAAAAATGTCCGCCTGAGGGAAACCCACAAGTTCCTTCCAGCGGGGGGGGAGCGCCCGGCTCGTCGCCTCCCACCCACCGCGGCCCGCCCGCCGGCCCGGCCCTGATCGCGGAGCGCGCGGGGGCAGCAGGTAGCGGCGGGGACGGAGAAGTTGGGACGGAGAGGCGCGGGGGGGGGAAGCGGCGGGCGGGCGCCCGGAGCGGAGGGGCGGCGGCCGGGCCAGGGGCCGCGGGGCGGGAGAGGGGCGGCGGGGCCGGGCGGGAGGCAGCGCCGCGGGCGGCCTGAGGGGCGGCGGCGGGGCCGGGCGGCGCGGGGGCGCGCTCGGTTCCCGGCGCTCCCGAAGGAGCGCGGCCCGGCGGGCGGCCCCGCGACTCGGTGGGGAGCGGCGCTGCCGAGCGCCCCCGCGGCGCCGCCGGGCACGAGGCGCAGGCCCCGCCGCCCCTCCTCCCGCCTCTCGGCGCGCGCGCGCTTCTCCCCGCGCGCTCCCGGCCGGCGTCGGCGCGCGGGGGCGTCTCCGGTCCCGAGCGCGAGCGGCGGCGGCCGCGGGCGGGGGAAGCGCGGGGAGGGCGGCGGCGGCGATCATGGTCGGGCGGCCATGGCCGTGCTGAGCGGCGGCCCCGCTCGGCGGCCCCATTGTTGCCGGGGCGGTGAGTCGCTTAATCTCTCGCTAATTCCGCAGACTTCGCCGTTTCTCGGTCGTTCGTTTGCTTTCCTTCGCCCGGGGGGTCAGGGGGGTGCGATGGGTCCGATCTTCCTTCGCGGCCCCGTCGCGGGGCGGTGCGCGTGGCGGGAGGTGGGGGAGCGGCGGGGAGAGGGAGGAGGACGGGCCGAGGAAAGTTGCGGGGAGTTGGGCGGGCGGCGGGGAACGCCGCGGCTCGTTTCCCCCCCCCGCCCCTTCGGGCCCGGCCCGCTGAGTAGGGCTGCTCTGTGCCCGCAGGACGCGAGCGGAGCGCGGGACGATGAACGCGCAGCAGCAGAGGATGGCGGCGATCGGCACCGACAAGGAGCTCAGCGACCTGCTGGACTTCAGCGCGGTACGGAGCGCGGGCACCTGGGCTCGGGCGGCCGGGCGGGCCGTGATGCGATGCCGGCGGGGTCGGGGCGTTTAACGTGGCCGGAATCGCCCCGAGGGCCGTCGGCCTCGTCTGGTCGTGAGCGTATGTGAAGCGGCCCCGCGGCTCCGGTACTGGGGATCCTCTCTTTGTGCTTTGGTTTTGTGCTTCTTCAGACCCGAAGGAAGAGCTGTAGTAACAGCAACTCGGGCTCTGAAAGTTATAGCTGCTTTATTTATGGGACTTTCGTTTTAACAGACCTTGGAAAAGTGTTTGGTTTAGGAGCATGACAGCCAGCTAACTGCCGTTCTGCGACTGCCTGTATCCGGTGGCTTTAATTGCAGAGGTTGGTAAGGAAGGTGCTTGGAGCAGTCAGGTGTAAGCTGGATGGCAGTTCTGAGCTACAACAGCAGCGTTGGACCTTATTGCTTTTTTGTTGTAAGTTGTGTTCCCGTCCAGCAGCTCTGTGGCACTTAGAAGCTGCCCGGAGTATTCTAACTTACTGAGTTTGTGGTTCTGAGCGGGCGTCCTACTCTCTGCTTATCTTCTAGCAGAAATGGTAATAAAATAATTGTTTTGCAATAGCTTTCTCTTAACTGTATGGACCGAGCTAATAATTCAGCTCAGGGCTTCAAAGCCGGCTTATACACCTCTTCTTCTTTTGCAGATGTTTTCCCCACCTGTTAACAGTGGGAAGACCAGGCCAACCACGCTGGGCAGTAGCCAGTTCGGAGGATCAGGTAGGATGCAATGGACCTGAGATCTGTAACATTCATGTCATCAGGGCTCAGTGTTTTTAGCTCAGTCCTCACGTGTTTGAGCGGTTACCTTTCATTGTATGGATTTTCATAAGACTTTCAGAAGAATTACAGGTGTCTGGTTTGTATTGGCTTTGTTACAGTTCAGAGCAAAAGGCAATACCACAGCTTTGCTCTCTGCTTTCCTGATGAGGTGAGGTGCTGGGTACGTCTGGTGGTGCTGAGGCACAGCGTGTCCATCAGTCTGTCACATCAGAAGTGAAGGCCTTCTGTGTCTGATTTTATCAAACTAAGCTGGACAGTAAGTATTTGAAGTGAAATAGCAAGTAACAGAATACTTCTGACTCAAGAATCTATTTTAGAATTCAAAGGAAATGTATGAGGTGGTGACTAATTTCCTAACAAACAAAGAGCAAAACAAAAACAACAGAACTCCATCTAATGCTCCCCCCGGCTCAAGCCCTGTAATTTTAGAAGTAGCTGCCAAGATGCTAACAGTTAAGAGGTCTGAATTAGATTGGATTTATTTCACTGTGTTATTTGAGTAATTTGCTAAAGGTTGCTTACTGGCACAGGTAGAAGCCGTGATTGCCTATGGCTTTAGATGTATACTTTAAAAATGTGTAATGTCTGTTTTGGTTCCCTTCTGCTCTCTCCCTTGAGAGCCAGGTTCAGTTCAAGATGCTCAGTTTCCTGGCCCTGTGTAGCTGTCCAAATTTGGACAGATATTTTCTTACATTGAATTTTTGTACATCATGAAAGTGAATAATTGTAATTACATGTAGTGTTTTGTTGCCTGCTGTTTTCACTGCAGTACACTTGATGCCTACTTTCAGAAAGTTTTAAGTCAAGCCTCTAATACGACAGAAATTTAATTTTCTACAAAAGATGCTTTGTATGACGTTGTTCTTGAACAGGGCTTAGTTATTAATGATCCCTAAACAGAATCGACTTACTCAAGTAGTAACTTTCTGAAGTGGCTTGGTGCCTCTTGTTGGTTTGGTTTTTAGCTTTTCTTTTTGTGATGTTTTTATGAACACGAGGAGGTGATATATATGGTTTTAGTTAGGGTTAATGAAAACAAATGTTTAGAATGCCAGTAGAGGGGTGAAGTGGCTGATGGAAGTTGTGCAGTGCCATTGGCTGTTTACTTAATGCATTGTCAGAGCTCTCTCTGTGGAAGTCCTAGTGACACGTGAGAATTTTGGTTATTAAACACACTTTAAAACTTTAGTGACTCTTGAGAGACCATCTCCCATGTTTAACTAATAAAAATATGTAGTAGTGTTTGAAGAAATCCTTTACTTTTATTTCTTAAAATGTGTAAGTAGTTTCCAGTTTACGAGTAAATGAAATTATTGGCAGTAGTGAGATGGCAATTCCATATGCAGCATAGTTGATCTTCTTTTTCATACAAACATTCAAGATGGTTGTTTTTCAAGTTAGTTTTGAAGGAGGTCCAGACAGCTGAGATTTGTTTCAAGAAGCACAATTTGAAGATTTCCATCCTTCTCCCCCCTCCTATGCCTTGCTTTTCCTGAACAGGTGGAATAACTTACTGTTGAATAATGAAGTTTTCACTTTTAGTTTAGATCTTAGGGCAGATCTTAGTTACTGTGGTTTGCCCTCTTTATAGGTAATTCTTTCCCCATTCTTTGTGACTGGCCTAGGAAAAAATAATACGTAAGTACTGAGATTTTTTAGGGGGAAACAGTGTTACTGTCTTCTTGAATTTCTTTACTGATAATGGTGTATCATCACATAGATAGGATCACGAGCAATACAGTGCAGCTGTCTGGCAATCTACAACCTCAACTGAATTCCCCTTGGCTCAGATAATGTTACATAGCTATGGATTTTAGTTCAAAATGTTTTTAGTTGTAGAGATTTACTAGTTTATGGAATTATATGCTTTAATTCTTGAAACGTTACAACAACCAAAGCCTTGAGCTGGGGGGATTGCTCTGCAGGAGTGACAAGGGGCCAACAACTTCTGTGTGAGCTGTGCTCTGAGTCAGCATTCGGTGTTACAGGGAGACCTTGAGGAGCTCGCTGACCAGCTACAGGCATTTCTAGCCCTGATTTAATTGTCATCCCAGTTTGATTTCAAGTATTCTGTACCTTGTAGGCTGTTCAATATTTCCTTTGTACTTCTTTCCCCTTAAAAATTTGCTTCTTGTTTAAAATTTTGCTTTTTTTTCTGGGGAAAAAAATAGTATTTGTTAGAACTGTCATTAATAGTGTACAGTATGCACAGGTTTCTTCTTTGAATACGGAACAGTGCTGCGTCTTACACAGACTTCCTGTGATTTTGATGATAGTGAGAGCTGTGCAGCTCGCTTTGCTGTCTTACCCATTGAACACCATTTTTTGATGGTGGTTATTATTTTTCCTGGGGTCTTTGCAAGCAGACTAAAAGAAGATGTTTTCTTAGTTGGAGCAAGACTTGCTTTCTGATCTGTAACTGTAGAGTTCCTTTTTTTTACTCATTTCAACTTCATAAAATTTAAAAAAATGCCCAGAAATGCCCTCTCATCTAAGCTGCTTAGAGAGGCAGCTTAATGGCTCCCATTAAGTGGGTGCAATTCGTTTGGCCCCCAGTTTAAAAGTTACTATAGAAGGATGGTTAAGTTCTGCTAGGTTGTACCTCAGGGCTTTGTGAAGTCTGGGGAATACCAAGGTGTTCACTCTTAATTCTGCAGAAAGAGGCTTGATCTGGTTTGAAAGAAATTTTCGTGTTCACTCTGTAATATGTGTAATTGGATTGCATAGCAGCTCGTGGCGCAGATTTCTGCAATTTCGAAGAAAGTGCTGCAGTGGAATTAATATGTGAGCACTATTTTGACTAAAAGCTAGCTTGAGTCTTCAGGAATGTCTGGTGTCGGGGAAGCTTGCTGCTGGTCAATCAGTTATGAATGAAAGCTGCAGATGAAATAAGTGAGCTAATCTGATGTATCGCAGTATCTTATGACAGTAAGTCATGTAAGCTGCTGATAAAGTCAAATAACTTGGTCAGACTTGTGGTGAAAATAAACATATTGGAAAAGCAACCTGATATGTAGGTCTGACTTAAGCTACAGAATATTTCTTGTCACTGCTGTTGTAATATTCTCTTGTTTAAAACAGAACTTGATATTTCTTCCTCCTACGAAACCAACTTGGGAAGATAAGGCAGTTTCTGTCTTAGATATTGTAAGACAGAGAGATATTCTCAATCGGGCTTCCATGTTAATTGATCAGACTTTTAGATTTTATTTCAAATGAAATATTTCCACGTTGCTGCTGTAGAAGCAGCATGTATAATTTACAGTGAAATCTTGTTTTATTTTGTTTCTGTCAAAACAAAAAACTGTATACTAGTACAAATGTGGGTGATCAGCCATTTTGGCCTTTATTTATAATGCTCTTAATTAAAATCCAGTTAGAATGTTTAGATGCCTGCCATAGGAGATAATGCTGCAATCTTCTGATGCTTACCAACAGGACTGATTGACATTTCAGTTTTTCCAGTGGTTAATTTTTTTTTCAATCTCAGGTGTGGTACTAAAATAAAACCTATTTTACTTCTTCACAGGACTTCATAGATGCTAAACAATAGTGCACGTGAGACAATGTTATCTATGGCCTGCGATCCTGTAGCTTACTGATTCTACTAATGGCATCAGTTTTGTCTCCTTGTTTGCAAATTCACTAGGTTGCCCTTTCCACAAGTGTCTGCTAATCCACCCATTTAGTAAGGAATGTATTGGGATAGTCCACTAATTACTGACTTTTTAAAAAGACTTTTCAAGCTGATAACCTACCATTAATGTGAGTGCCCTTAAATTAGGGCCCTGTATCTTGAGGCTGGACTCAATATCAGTTGTACTTTAGCAGGTCTGTTACGTTGTCAAGGAAAATTATTGAAATTTGACTTGGTTGCTGTTTATCAGTTCTCTAAACTGTTATTTTGTTTTTAGTGTTGCATCGGCATTTCCTTCCTAAAAAAAAAACTAATAATCCAAACAAACAAAACCAAAAGCTTAGGAGTTATCCCAATGGCAGTCTTTTAAATGCTGCATTCATTAATCCACAGCAAGTGTTGGAGAGAACAGGCTCTCATAGCTGTGATGGTCAAATGGCAGTTGAGAGAAAACTACAGATTTCTGCGTGAGTGTGAAAATTAGTTCTTCCAACCTTTCAATACATAGTATTTTCTTTTATCAGAGCATGAATTCCTGATAAGAATCAGTTTTCTGATAGCTTTCTGGTACAGTCTTCCTTTGAGATAGAACATTGTCAGTGCCTGTTCCTAGTTCTTGAATGAAGGCGTTGGCAAGAGGTCTCATGTAGTCACAGTCCTACAGTCACGTACGTGTTAGACCGTGACATCTTCTGATTCAAAAAAGTGAGAGGAAGGCTTGCAGTTAAGGAATTTGATCCGTATTTCTGTTTTTGTCATTAAAAAAAAGTGTTGTGACCTTGTATATTCTTGCTTGCTATTCAAAAGAAGATAAGCTTCCATTATGTTATATGCTGGAGATCCAGGGTGGCTTGATGAAGGAAATTCTGGGTTGTGCTTTATGTTTAATGTGTCCTCTGTCCACTGGCTCCATGAGAAGCAATCCAGCAGATGTGGTAACCTGGTAGTTTCTACTTGGGTGTGAGGAGCACTAAGTTCCCTCCTTTCTGAGGAAATTGGTGAGAGTTCTGAGAGACTCATGTTTCAAAGGAGAGGGTGTATATAGCTTCATTCCCCTCTTGTTGTGTATAGGAGACCCCCACAGATCACTCTTCAAATGGGCCAAGTGCAAGTTTGATGAATATTTTGGCTTGGGTCCCTCATGTACTGCATTTAGAAACTTGGAAGTGATACGGTGCTAATAAATATGTGACTGCAGCTTGCCTGTTAGCAGTCTCCAGCTCACTGTTGCACTTTCTCTTCTTCCTCTACTTCCTTTCTTTGGAAAAACAGTTTCTCAGGGTCTTTTTCCCTGAGTACTCCTTGAAAGCACAGAGCAGCTGAAGAGTTGCTTCCATATTCTTGCTGAAGAAGGAGGAGGGGAAATAAGTAGGACAAATTAAGAGAACCAATAACTCAAAATCCATCTCTCTGTGGTTGCAAAGATACTGAGGTGTGGATTGCTCACGATTTCCTTGCTGTCTTCCAGATAGCTAAGCTTAGATTTTTAGAAGCATGTGGCCTTTTGTAGCATTCTGTTTAGGGAGATACTTGAACCCATCAATGAGGAACTGATCAGTACCTTGTGGAAAATTAATTTGGTATTTCCAGCAGTTAGTTTTCCCTGGGTAGGGAGCAGTGATGTGAGCACTGTGTAAGCAAGCTTAGCATCTGAGCTCTGCTACGAGTGTGAACATTCTTGGGTCGCAATACAAGGAAGATGCCTGCATTGGTATTTGTGGGTGCCTTCAGAGGAGTGTCCAGAGGTTTGGAGAGTTGTCTTTGTGACATGGTGTGAGGAATTTGATTTGAAGTTGCAGTTCTGTTTTTGGATTTATCCAGGCAGCAGTGTTGGTATAAATGTGAATGTGAAGACAAAAGGCTTGAGTGAAGTGGAAGAGGAAACCTGCAAAGGGACTGAGGGCAAATTGCATGTCACAAAGAGAGGTGTGGATGACATTCCTACACGTCTGTGTGCTCTGTGTTTGCTGTTGAATCGGTCCGCAGTCCCTTGGTTACCAGGGACCTTGCAGTACATGTGTAGTTTTTGCTGAAGGAGTTTTGTTTGTTAGTTTGGTGTGGTTCTTGGGATTGTTTGACGGGAATTTCGTGTTTGTCATTCGTACATCAGATGACAAAGATCCCCCTGACTTTGTTCCAGCTGTCACAGGGGACTCAGCCCCTTAGTAATTCTGCTGTCAAACCAGCGTGGCAGCTGTTTGCCGTGCTTCCATTTGATCGCAGTTGAGTCTGTGGACACCGTTACACTGATGTACTGGGTGTGCTGTACGCAGTGCACTGAACTTGGAAACAGAAACTGTTTTCTTAACTTGCTGAAGTGTAGTGAAAATTTCCTAAGCTGAAAGTTGCATAAATTGATTTATGAGTAGAGAGACCTTTAGGGCATTAATATAAGAACCTAGTCCTCAGTCTCCACAAGCTCCAAGCTGACTGTTTTAAAAATTGGAAGGTGTGACTGAATTGTAGTAGTTTTCTAGATCTCTCAAGCTGAATTCTGTGGACTACTAAAATACTTTTTTTTTTTTTTTTTTTTTTAACTGGAATTTTGAAGGATCATGTTGTTTGGGATATGAGAATTGAATACATTTGGAAGCTTTGTAAAATGTCTTAAATTACCTGTAGAGCCTCATGTGACCCAAGTGACCGAAAAATAAGCCTCTTGCCTTAAGTTCCTTCAAAATAAGTATTAGATTTTTAATTTGAGAATTATTTCAAGAAATAATTTTATTGAATAGAGTATGTTCTCTGGAAAAGCTTTGTTTGTGGAGGCATTATCTAATTTAACATAACATGTCACTTTTTTTTACACTTTTTACTTTTTTTACACTTCTGAAGAAGTCAGTAGCAAAATTAGGTGAGTTCTGTATGTTGTCTTTTGGAGTCACTAAATTTAAATAAGAAATAAAGAAGAAAAGGTGCTATGTGTGAAGTATTTGGTTAAGATTGTTACCAGGTACCCTTAATTATTATAAAATGGTATATATGCATCAATGACTGTTTTTGATGATTGAGCACTGTAAGATTATTACTTTAAGGATAGGAAATGTAGTTGAAAATCATTTTTTCTATCTTAAGGCATAATGCCTTTCTAAATTTTTGTTTCTTAGTAAGGGAGTCTAGAAGTTGCTAGTTTTAATGAATACTTCAACCTGATGATTCCAAAGTAGTTGCAGGCTTTCTGAAATGCTACAATCCATTATTCTGATGGTGGCTGGGAGAGGGTTTTTTTTCTGCTATGTCTGAGATGAGATAATGATAATTTTTTTAATGTATTGAATGAAAGCCTTGTTTATTTTTTTTCATTTGTAAAACAAAGCTGTGTTTGTAAACAACATTCAAAAACATAAAGGACATACTTTTTTGTGAAGATGTTAACTGAATACCAAGAATGACCAGAAAGAGCAGCTCTTGTTAAATTTAATAATGTCTTACTGTTTTCAGAGGATAATCGGGCTAAAATCACCCAGCCCATCCTTAGGACTTTGTTGGATTCTTCTCATATGATGAGAATTTTTGTTTTTTTCTGGGAAGAAGGAGCTGGAATTCCTGTAAATACAAGTCTTCATGTTTTCACCAACGTAATATGGGAAGATAATGTTCAGATGAAACTGATTTGCTGGTATTTTACAGAGGTTCTTGGAAGAGAAAGAGCCACGATTAAAAAAGGGTTTACTTTATAGCCCAGTTAATAGGAATGCCAGTAGAAAAAAACTGTAGAATTACATTTAAAAAGGGAGGTAAGAAGTGCAAAAACTCTCACGAGTCAAAATTTCTGTTTTTTAGGTGGATTGTAGTGTAGAGCTCCATTAATGCAGAGAACTTGCTTTCATTGTTTTACTTTCCTTTGGGAAAAACTACAGGAAATATTTTATTCATGTTTTGTCTCTTTGCTGCTGAGAAGGTTGAAGCAGTAATGTTAAACAGAAGTGCATTCTGAGCCTTATTCTTTGTGAGAATTGTATTGGACTATTTTCCCTCCTTTAAAACGTGAAGATACATGGTTAAGGGAACATGTCTAGTAAAACAAAGCCCGGTTTTGGTCGTTACTAGCTGCATACAGTTTGTGGGTGGAATGCTGGTGAATATCATCGTGTGTGTGCGCTGTGTGTGATGTATGTAATGCAGCATAAACGGAAGCTTACACTTAATTTGATAAGAGCTTGGTCTGTGATGTTACCAGGTGTCTGTTTTTATTCAGTTTAGACTGTGACCAAAATATATTGTTAATTTAAATATCGTTGTCTTCATGTTTTAATTCTCTCATCTTCTTCGTGTTCAGGTTTTATAGTCTTCATTGCACTGTTTCCAGGGCTTACCTGAAGCAATAAATGCATACAGATTGGTGGTTTCTATGTGTACTCCTTCCATTTCTAACGTCTGTGTATAAGTGCAAAATGACTGTTCTTTTCTTTGAATGAGGCATGTAGAATGAAGCAGACAGAAGATCTAGCCAGACATAAACACTACTACGATTTGTACCTGTTAGAATCTGATATGTAAGCAGAATATAGATAAATTAATTTTAAATAACATTGCTTTACTACCTTAGCTTCATCTAGTTCTGTTGAAAAACAAGCCTAAAACAGATAAATCCAGGATGAAATGACTGAATTTCACATTCTAGAGACGTCTTGTCATCAAGTGTCTCCTGAATTTTCTACTTTGTTGCATTAGTGGTAGGAGGTGCCCTGAAAATTGGTTTGAGAGAAGTTTGAAGTATTTTTAATTTTCTGTGGGAAAATGAAATTCAGTGTTTATATTCATATTTTTTGTTTTGTTTGAGTGTGAGATGCTATTGGCTGTGCGGCTGCTCTGTGAAGCAATGAAAGCAGACAGCTTGGCTCGCTGGACATCTCCTGTGTTGTGAGGTTGTGATGATTTTCAGTGTGACACCTATACCTGTTCCAGTTTCTTCAGGCAGCAGCTCCATGAGTCATAATCCTTGCAGGAGAACACAGCTTAAAATAATCACCGCTTGTTTCCTTGCGATTCTGTTTGCTGCCCACTGCAAATAAACAAGAGCAGGAATGACAATATCGTTTAATCCTTTAATGTTTGCTCTTGACGTGCAAAAGATTTGCTTGTAATAGAGAAGTAATCCATAAGGAGGGTAGCTGCTCTTTCATCTTCCTGAATGCTAAATAAGGCTAAGGCTTTTATGAAAAGGGGGCAATTTAATGAAGATGACCGAGTTTTGGAGTAATGGAAAGCTTTCCTGTATTTCTGTAAGCGAACATGGTGCTTACTACAGCAGAGTTCCAATGGCTGTGTTCTACAGTGTGCCTTTGTGAGATTAGCTTTCGTGATGCTTAGATGCCAGGATGATTGAGTGGTGCCATAAATCAAGACTCGTCTCCCCTAGTTTGATTTATAAAATGAATGCACTTCACGTGTATAAAGGTGTGTTGTGTCTGAAATGCATTCTTGGGTATGTATAAGGTTTTTATTCTAGTATTTAGTTTGACTTTTTATTTGGTAACCTTGGGATTATACCTGGTCCTGTGTTCGCTGTCCTCAGTAGAGGGTAGTGGTAAGTGCACGAAAGAAGGAACAATAACTTTGTCAATATCACTTGTGGCAGGAATGTCCAAGTCAGATATTTTTCCTACAAGTGCTTTTAGATGCCAAATTTAAAAACTAACAAGCAATAAAAAAAAAAGTGAACAAACAAGAACCCAAAGCAGAAAAAATATACCATCTTTTTTTCCCTTTTAGTTATCATTTAGTTGACTTGGAAATACTTTTTAGTAACCTATACTACTACTATTTTAATAAAGCAAACTAGATGAGACCTGGCATTTCAAAAGGAAGTAGGGAGAGGCTTTAAAGGTGTGAGACCTTACTCTTTCCAGAACGTATTCTGCCAAATGTCTTTTAGGTCTTCATAAATCAGGACAAGGGACCTGTAAGTCAGTTTCTATAAAGTGGGAAGCAGTCAGCTTTTATAGAAGTTAACTTAATCTTTTTTTTCTCCCAATAAACTTTAAGGAAAGTTGTGGTTCTTCCCAGGAAGAAGCTAATATTCTTCACGATGAGTGCTGTGTTACACAACCAGACATGATCTTAAAGATTGCTCAACCCTTTAGGGTGGCCAGGAGTGTGGAGAATGTGGTCATATTGTTGTGCTTCTCACTGTATTAAAGAAGGGTATCTGTCCATCTTAGGTGAGCAACAGCGTGCTGATTTTAGTCTGCTTTATGAAAACTATCTGTGGTAAAAGTACAGAAATGGATATGTAACTTACATTTCTATCTTATCCTTTTTATGTCTTGAGTAACTGTCCCTATGTAGTAGTACACAATAAATGTAAATAAATTTCAAGCTGTGTTGAGGCTGTATGTGCTTGATGTAATTTCAGGGTAGGTTATGAACAATTCTAGGAAATGATGTCTTTAAGAGCGATACAGTAGAACCAGAATTTAGGTATGTGTATGTCCTTAACGTGGATTAAATCTGCTTCTCTTTTCAATACGTGTGGAATGGTGAACAACAGCTTCAGTCATCTGCTCATTCGCTGTGCACCAAGATTGCTGTGTTCCTTTATTTTGCTAGCAGAAATTGGGAGCGCAGAGGCGGTGAAGGCCTGGCTATGGAAGATGCTGTGTAACATGGTTTATATTCAATAATGGTTATATTCCTTGTGGCCTTCTGGTAGCCTATATTAATTTTACCAAGCAAATGGCATTTTTTTTTTCCTAGATTCAGCTGTTTATTTTTAGGGAATGTAAGTGCCCTGTGAACTACCATCCAAAAATCCACAGCTTTATACCTTACGTGTCTGCAAGTGAAAATTGGTGTGTATATGATAATGTGACTTGTGTTGCAGTGAGGAATCGGCCAGAGTTTGGACATCGCTCATATATGTGTCATAGGTTGTGTCTGGCTGGGGACTGAAGAACATGCCGTTGCCATAGCAATACAAGTCCTTTTGAAGGCAGAATTCTTGGCAGTGCTGTTGCATCTCCTGCAGTGCTTGGTGCGTTCATCTGAAGGTATCTGGTCTGTCTCAGCACATAGCTGGTGGAAAGAGCAGCAAGAATAGGGTTTCCTTTGTCGTAACTAACTGTTGGCTAAACCCGTGTTCAGAAAGCTACAGCTTTAAAAACTTTGTGCTGTGAGCAATTCTTACAGTGTGCTTAGCTTGAGTGCTGTGTATAGTGAGTGTATATAGATTGAGATGCCATAACAACTAACTGGTATTTGTTGCGTAAGTGTACTATTCTGTAACTTCATAGTTTTCTACAGTGTTTGTCCTTCTGGTTTTCGGAGTTTTTCCTCTGTGGTTTTGGATACTGGTAATCAATTTTGTTGTGAAAATCTGTTTCCTGACTTACAGCGCTTTCCAACTTGCTGTTTTCCAAGAGAAATGATTGCCTTGCTCCTGTCTGATTTATATTGTCAAACACTGAATGTGGCACTAATTTGGGGGTGGGGAATCAATCTCTTTTGGAAATGTGTAGTTCTTTGTTCACTTGGAAAATGCACCTTACACAGGATCCTTTTTTTTTTTTAATGGGTGAATCTTTGTAAGTATCTCCTTGGACTGCGGTAATGCTATGGAATTAAGAGAAGGTGCTCATTAGGAGCTCAGAGGCAAGTAACATAGCACAGATGCTCTAGGCAGCAGTAACATCCATTTCTACGTGTTACTGAGAGTTGAGTGTTTCCTGGAGACTTAGACAACTTTTTCACCTTTTCTTTAGATTCTTTGGTTTAAAAAATATTTGGCACTTTCAAATAAGAGACAGAATTGTGATAAATGCTCTGCGGTGTACTTTCATATACTTTCTCAAGAAACTGGAATTTCTTGTGCTTGATTTCAGTTGTTACTGAAAGAACCTCTAGAATAGAAGAATTTTGGTTACCCATGTAGCTTGCTCAAGCCTTTTTTCCTTTTTTTTTTTCTTTCTGTAATGTAAGCTGTTTTTTAGCTTCATCGTTTTCCCTGAAATAGTAGACATAGATAAGACTCAAGCATCTCACTTTTTTCTTTCCAAGTAAAATGAAGAATGAAGTAATTAATGCTTGTACTTGAAAAAGACTTTTTGTCTGCTGTAGCAGATGTGTGCGTGCCATATTTGTGATCTTTAGCTTGCTTTTTGTTTTTAATTCTTGCCCTCCTGCCCCTTTCTCAGAGTAGGAAAGAAGCACAGCTCGTTTGGCTTGGCCTCAGGAAGCGTCCCAGAGTTGCTGCTCTAAGCAGTTTAGACATGGCTTGCTTCTTAGGGCTTTCACATGTGTTGGCATAACATGGATAGGCAAGCGGCGGAGGAAGTGACCTTGGCAGGCTGACCAGATACCGTTCCAGGGACAGGTCAGTATTGATTATGCTGAGAATGCGAACCAAGGGAATTAAACTCTGCAAGGTATCAGTTTATTTTGTTTTCCCTTTTTTAAGCAAATTTAGCGCTGCATCAGCAGACACGTACTGCAGCTCTCTGGCGATCCTTGGGAACAAACACAACATTAATAACCCAAGTTTCCTCCAACTATCACCATTTTATCTCAAGTCACCTTCGGGGAAAACTCTTGCAGGTCTCCAGCAAAAGTTCTACTTGGTGTGCTGTTAGGCTCCGAGTCAATTGGTAGTTGAGTAGGTACTGTGCCTGGTTTTGTGGCATAGGTTTGCTGAAATACACTGAGGTGAACGGATTCTGTTCTGAATATTTAAGTATGAATCACTACTGGTCTTATTTCATCAGGCTTAGTGAAGAGTATGTTTAGAATGTGTGTGAGAAGGTAGGTTATCTGTCTCTTGAAATTCTAATTCAGAAAAGGTTTTACACTTTGCTGACTGATTCTAAAACCAGATGAGCAGCTCCTGTAATCCGTGTAGAAAGCTTCTGTCTTAAGATATTCAGTACTTTTTAATATCCTCTGGTTTTGTTTCCAGCTGTACTGTTTTATCAGACCATTTGAAATATAGGAGTGTGGAGTACAGGAGTTATGAACTAAATGCAAGTTTCTCAATTGTGAATGTTTTTTATTGCCTTGATGACTTTTTTTCATGAAAATTCCTATCTAAAAATTTCTAGCAAATTCTCAGAAATAGTATTGCTAAATACTGCTGTTGTCTTTGTCATTTAAATAAGCTAAAGCAAGCGTGACGATCTCCATAGAAATCATTTGCTAAGATAGTAATATTAAATAATGAGAAGAGAATAATCTGGAGTTTTAAAGGATGGAGCTTTCAGGGAAGTGGTAGGCTCTGTATGATAGATTAATAGGAACAATTTCAAATCACTTAAGCGATGCTAATGTAACTTGAATGTATTTTCAGTGTTAATTTTCACTCCTTCCTTTTGTGTGTAATCTCTGTGGTTTTACTTCTTTTTTAAATTCAGCTTTTTATTTATGTTGACAAAATTCTGGGTTTTTTCTTGTTCATTTTAGTTCTTACTGTATCTACTGCATGCCCCTTTTAAATGTAGTAAGTGCAGTTCTTCAAAAATGTGGAAATGCAAATTGCTGTGTAGGACTCTTACCAACATTCTGAAAGAAAGGGACTCTTGTTACTTCAGCACTGTTTCGGCACACCTTTACAAATTACATATGCTTCTAATTTCTGTAAATTTCACTTGAAGCTGATCTAAGAAAGAAAGCATGGAAAAATACGTTTGCCTGAATTTCTTTACAGAATAAAATTCCTAGCCTAGAACGGTTTCCTGATACAAAAACAGAAAACAGCCCTGTCCATAGCTATCCTGTGTATTTAATGGATTAAATTCGCTTTGACAGCTGGATATATGTACCAGTGTCTAGCCTATGGCCATGATCTAATAATCATGGATATGGTAACAAGTCGTCTAAAAAGATTCCGTAATCAAGTGTTTTCCTTGACAAAACCTACTGTGACTGAAACAAGAAATGAGGCTGTGTTAATGTGACTACATTTGCTCTGTGCTTGTATTCTGAATACTTAATAAATACCCTTTGTGTTGCAGCAGAACCTGTGCTTTCAGGAGAGGTGGAAAAGCTGATTGTGCTACAACAGAACATGTTTTAAAGTTACAAAAGAAATTTGATCTAACCTAATTGAAAAACATTTTCTCTTTTCCCTAATGGGCTTTTAGACGTGTTTATTTTTCTGTCTTAAAAAGAGCTGGATGCCGTTAAGCAGAGCCTTTTGTGAAATGCATGATTCCTGTGTCATAATCTTAGTATATGAAGAGAAACTAAAGAAGTTACTGATGATTAAGTGTTTGTCAAAGGGAGTGCTTAAAACTGCAGGTATTTTGCAAACAGCTGTTTTACTGTGTGCTGAACACTGGGCTTTGACCTGGGCTACATGTGACTAGTAAAACCTGCACTGAATGTAAATACCCTTTAACAACAGAAAAATGCCTTGACCCTCCAACAGCCCTCTTTAACGTGAACTTACTCGTGTGTTTTGCCAGCCTGCAGCGTGCTATGAGTATTGCTTTGCATATAGCTCTGGCTTTTTGGGAGGGCTGGTTTAGGTTCTGTACACTCCATTCAATGAAATGCAGCAGATTAGATTAAAAACAACATTTCAAAAATTGTAACTTTTGTTCTCTTTCACTTCAAAAAGAATTTCCAGAGCAACCCTTAGGAGCTGTGTTTTGGGAAGGCACTGCTGAGGGAGAGAGTGGGAAGGAATTTAATAGATGAAACACTGCTTTAGGATTATCTGGGAATTAGCTGTTCACCTTAGTTTATGGGATATGTTTTGGCAACATCTGAATGGGGTTGTTTTGAGATAGGACTTAAAAAAAAAATTTAATGTCTACTTTCTCTGGCTTTTGTAGCTCAAGTGATTTGAAGTGCTTATTTGAGTGACTGTGGTTATAGTGAGGATGAGGTTTGCATTGAGCTGCTATTGGAACAGGTTCATAAAACTGGGGGAAATTAAAAGGTAGAAGTATCTTATGGGAGAGCTTGAAATATTGGTCCAGATGAAACATGCTGGAGTTATTAACCATTCCACCTGCTTGACATGCAAGAAGCTTCAAGGGATTCTTAACCACTGTATCTTTTGCTGATAGGCAGTGTGTATGTTGGGTCCTGTGCTGGTTTGTTGTTGTAGATAGATGTCTTTTCCAACTTAGTCATGAATGTATTTCAGAATACCACAGAATGTTACTGTGGTAATGAAACTGAGCATGAAGGCAACTTTCATGTTTGTTTGGACAGGATTATGTTATCAAAAACCTTACAGCAAAGTTTGAAAGCCTGAACAACTGACAAATGAAGTGGCATGTCAATTCAGGATGGAGATTAAGAACTGTACTCGTCTGTGTTCTCCATGAGGATGGCCATGTCCATTCCCACATACTTGCTACTGCCCAGTACCTGATTTTGATAGCTGTGGAAATCCTCGTTCTGGCCTTCAATGGTAGGCTGGTATTAATGTGAAGTACTTCTTCATTTCTGAACGAATGAATCTTAATATGAATTTAATTCTTGTTTTAGAGGAAAAATTAAAGACAAATTTGTAAGGAATGATGGTTAAACTTATTGGTTTATATGCAGTGAGGCTTCCAATAGTAGGTATAATAGTAGGTATTAACGGGATATTAAAACTTTCTTAATAGAATTGCTGTTGCATAAAGCCATAAATGTGGGGTAGTTAACTTCTTTGCATAAAGTAAGTTAGAATTTGTCTGAATGTTCAGCTGATGCTTAATAATTTTTGATTTTTTTTTGGTCCTAGCCTTGCTTTCATTCATGTCATTAATGTAGTTAACTAATCCTAGGAGCATGTGATTCCTCCAGGCATTTGTACGCTATGAACCAAATGAATGCCAGTCCTGAACACTGTATCCTGTGTTGTGTTTTCACTTCCAGTTAATCTTTCTAACGCATCTTGATGGACAAAATGCCCAGGGACAATTCAGAAACTTTCTCTTTCATTGCTTTTCCCAGTGCTGTAATGTTTGTTACAGTGGTGTCATACAGAAGTGTCGTCTTATTTTGGTGGTGGATTGGATGAGATAGGAGTGCACAGTACATGCAGTAGTGTGGACATAAGTATCATGAATAGTGGCTGTTCTTATGCATTTTTTGCATTCATTTTTTCCATCAGTGTGTACTTCCAGAATCACTCAAACAAAGATTTGTTGCATATCACGTCTTTCTGGGGTTTTGAACCTGTTTTTCCTTTTAAAAATCATTTGTTAGCAATGTTTAGTGTTTTTTTGAGCCTTATGATCTTACACAGCTGAAATGAGTTTTTAAATCTGTTTTTAGGCCTTCTTTTCTTCTGAAGCCTAGTGATTGATTTTAGTGCAGGCAGATCTTTGGGGCGGGAGGAAGGGGAAAATTCCACCCCTTTTGGAAATTATCTTGGAAATACACAGGGTAGAGAAGTTATTGGCATTTGGAATTACGTTATTGTAAGTGATACGGAGGATCGTCATTTCTACTTGGTAGTTGAAGAACTTGAGAATACTGTATCATTTGGTTACAGTGAACTTTGTGTTACAGTGAACTTTGTGTTGAACTTGGTTTAACCAAGATACAGAATGGCTGAAGGTATCAGGCTTCTGAGAAATTTTCTTTGAAGATCCTGGGCACCTTTGCAGTGAAATATGGATCCAAGTTGAAGGAGGAAAGATTTAGGTTGGATGTTAGGGGGAAGTTCTTCACAAGGAGAGTGGTTAGGCCCTGGAACGGGCTGCCCAGGGAGGTTGTGGATGCCCCGTCCTTGGACGTGTTCAAGGCCAGGTTGGACGGGGTCCTGGGCAACCTGATCTGAACGTGTACGTTTGGTGGCCCTGCTAGGCAGGGGGGTTGGAACTACATGATCCTTGAGGTCCCTTCCAACCCGGGTGATTCTGTGATTCTGTGATTCTGTGAAATGCAGATTTGGTAGCTGATCTGTGTGTCACAACTGTGCATTTCTTTTTCTGCTTTCCTCAGTTTAGCTCAGTAATTCAAGGCATGCTTGCACTTCTGAAATACTGTGGTGTGCTCTGTGGCTGTGGTAGTAGTAATGAACAGACTGTGAGTGAAGAAGCCTCTTCTGTCATGTTTGTATTCATGTTTGAAGTATTGGCCTCCTTTTCTCCTTGATCCTGTTCTGTCCTAGCATGCAGATGGCCTGAGGCTGTGATATGGGTTGCTGAACCTTTAATTCTCATATAATCTCTTTTCTCAGGAGAAGGAATGTCTCTTTTTCCTTTATCCAAAACATTTTCAGTCCTTGTGTTTTGATTATCTCCAAATGTGGAATTTCAGTGAGCATTTACTACTTCAGTGAAACTTGCTCATTTTTGTTAACTTTGTCACTTTTCACTTAGATAATCTGTTCTAATAGCATTGAAGCCAACTGTGGTTGTGAGACTTCTGAGTAGTTTTAGACTTCTGAGTGGTGTGGTGGGAGCATTTTCATTTTTAGTTAAATTGCTCCCATTTATCAGAGCTCCTTATCCTTTTTGCTGTTTTTAGAAGCTTGCTTTTTTCTTGCTGGTCACATCTATCTGACATTATCTTTAAGCAGATTTTCAGTTCTTGAACTCTGATTCTCTGTCCAGTTAGTGCTTCCTTTGTTTCACCTGTTTTTATATCAGTTTAGTAAAAGAAGTGCATTCAGACCAATGAAGATGTCAGTGATGCTGTTTGTATGGTTAAAAGTCAAACACCTGACATGAGTCTTTGTGTCAGCTCCAAGAGTTGCTGTGCTGGCTGTAGCACTTCTGGTGTTTGTTGGGCCTTTCTTTTTTGGCTACCTTACTACTTTGCTCTATTGCTCCCTAGCATTAGAGACAGTGAAAACAGTCCTAGGAAGGCTCTTGTATTGGTTTGTCTCAAGTTAAAATTTAATGATTATTTGTCTCAAAGTATTTTATGTAAAACACGACCAGAGCTGGGAATGGGAAACTTTAAACATCATTGCCATGGGAACTTGGTGTCCTGCAGTGATGGAAGTGTTTTGGGAAATGCAGATAATGTGAAGTGGAAGGTTGCTGAATGGATGTCTGTTCTGTGGTTATAACTTTCTTTTGATGTTGCTATTTCTGACTGAGAAAGTACTTCACGTATAGTAAGTTGCCTTTGGTTTTGTATCATGTCCTGAGACAAATCCTGAGTGTGAAGGAACAAAATAATCTGCATCAAAAAAGAGTTTATAGAATGATAGAATGGCTTAGGTTGGAGGGAACGTAAGGATCGTTCAGCTCCAACCCCTCTGTCCTGGGCTGAGTGTTCACCCACCACGTGTGCTCGAAACTTTCCTTTTCTTATCAGGCGCTCCTGGCAATGGGCACCTGGCTGTAGTTGCATGAACTACTGGAAGGGCTGCATGTCTTTGGAATTCAAGTTTAAAAAACATTTTTTACACAGCTGAGTTTTTTCTTTAAGCTGAATAAACCAAAAGCCTTTAAAGTACTTCAGATTATGTGGAGGGGATTTATAACAATTTTAAATGGAGGCGGTGGTAAGAATGGGTAATAGCTTGAGCAACATTATCCCTATTTTAGTTTATCCTCCTTAGCATTCTGTGCACCTAGTGCATGCGTAGTGACCTCTGATACCTCTTTTAAATAAAATGGATTTTTTTCAGTGTTTTTATTGTTTGGGATTTGGAGTCCTTAACTGAAGTTAACATAATCGAAGCTTTGAATGGACGGGCAACCAGATGTGAAATTAGATGATGGTGGCTTTGTTTTACATCTTCAAAGTAATTTTCATTTCTTTAAGCCTGAAGATGATTCATGGTGAGGTATTGAGGAAAGCAGCATTTATTGTATGCTGAAGTACAGCTATTTTAATGTAAATTCAGTTATTGAATCTCACTAACAGTAATGAGTAAGTAGGATATCAGTAGAACAGTTGATATGCTGTTTCTCCTTGCTGCTGACAAATCTGTCGTGAGGAATAGCAGTCATTATTAGTCTACATTATCTTCTGTAGGATTGTTTTTGGAGGGATGCAAATGATGATAAAGTGTAAGTACATTTGTGATAGGGGTGGGCTAAGCATGCTGAATGGTGAGAAAAAGCGTGGAACAGTTTCCACTCAAGTACTTACTGTCGTATATTGGTAAAGAAGCTTGTGTAGTGGAAGTGCAGGGATGGTGTGTTTTAGTTTCTCCCCTTTTTTTATTGCTATTACTAAATACATGAATGGGTGCTGTTCTTTTTTACCTTATATTGCCAGCCTGCTTTTCCCACAGATCATAATACCTCTTTTTTTCACTGCTTTCAAGGAAAATAAACCAGTCTGTGCTGGGTCTAACGAGCAGATAATATTATTGATTATTTTTTTAAGAGTATTTGACATGACATTCTAACTGCATGATAATACTCTGTAATGTGCTGTCATTTTGAAAAGCCAGATATGTTGGGAGAGATAATATTCTCTACTTGATAAGCTCTGTATTGTACATGTTAGATGTATGCCTTTTACATGGATCATAGTTGCAGATCTGATCTCCCCTGAAACTAGTGAATTGAAAACATAATTGGTGTAAAGTTTTCTGATATGTCAAAAATACTCTATTCTGTTGGTGTTTCAGGTGCTAAGCTTTGTCACAATGCCTTCATTATGAGCTTAGATTGGTCTTCTGGATTGTATGTAGTCATCAGGCTTTACATTTCATTTATAGAAAATGCTTATAAGTACCTTGTAATGTACTGTAATCTTATTAGGTCAAGTTGGTGGTGTTTTGCATTAGATTTGTTCCTTGGTTCCCTTCACACTGCAGACTAGCTGATCATAAATGACTTATTGATTTTAAGAGAAATAAGGATGCAACTAAATATCGTATTTTTATAAAAGCTTTGAAAGTATACTGCTTTTGTATTTGGTGTTGTCCACAAATTAATGTATTTACAGCACCTTACTCTTAGTTATATTTACTTTTGAATTAAATATTCTGGGGAGTGTTTCACTTTCATGTAAAAATGTTTTGTAGAGTAATATCAGTATTTTCAAGGGTAGAAACAAAGAAGTTTAACTACGGTTTTCATTTGATTACTTTTCACTTAGTTACTTGAGACTTTTCTGTAAAGCTTTCCCTAACAGTTCTTGACATTGGAACCTCAAGGCATGGAGCCAGCATGTGCAATCTCAAACAAGTGGACCCGGCGTTCGAATCCCAGCCTGCTTGCTTGAGGAGGCATTTTGCTCAAATCCTTAGGGGAATGTTGACCTTGTCCGCTTCAAGAAATAGCACCTGCTGGCTAACCAGGAGGGGCAGTGGATGAATTTGGATGAGAGTAGCTTGGCCTTGATAGGCTGCAATACCAAGTGTGGGGTGATGAGTGCTGAAGAAGTTCTTGACTCCAAGATCGGGTAGAAAACAAGTAGAAATGAAGATGGTGGGGGGAAAAGCGCTGTTTTGATCTGTGCCTGATGTTCTTTATCCAGGTTTTGGCCCTCAGCATAATCTTCCTTAGTGTTCCCTGTTTCTCATTTCTTCCTTAGACTGTGCTGCAGGGTGTGTGGACCACTTCTGTGCAAATGTAGTGTCTCGAGTGGGTGATATTAATTAAAACAAAGCAACGTTAACTTAATTATTTTGAAGGAAGTTATTACTTTTATAAAGCGGCCTAGTGTGAAGGAATCTCAGTAATAATTTAAGTAGTTTTTAGTTTGGTGGAATGAAAGTAGACCAAGAAGAAACTGATTCTTATTTGCAAGGTCAGTATATAAAATGCTATTCACAGCTTTTCATCTCAGTTTGTAGTTTTATGGTCTGTGTATTTAATGAAAAGCATTATGTTTAGTAGGAAGCAGCGATGAGATTTCATGCTGTCATTTCCAGAAGATGCTAATACAATACAAAGCCCGTGTTTTTGTTTTAGCTGGATATACATAGGCTTAATCTGTTGTGCTGTTTTGAGCTGAGAGTTAAAAACACACGGGGCTGTGTTTCCCTTCCTTCCTTCACCAAAGAAAGCTCTGGATGTCAAAGAGCAGGCTATATTGAAGAGAAAGGCATTAGGTTTGGGCCTGCATGCAGGTCCAAACAGCGTTTTTGTTTCTTTTTTAAAATAAGCTACTGAGTTACTGAGTGTTAAATTTTGTACTGCATTTAGAGGGGTAAATTGCTTATAATTCTAGAAGCACTGATCCTGATAGGAAAGGATGATAATTAGTTTCTAATATGGACAGAATTGCTGTTATTAGCTGTGCTCCACATGTTTGCCTTCCCTGTGGCATTCCTTGGGGTGCAGCAGATGGATGAACAAGGGGCAGAGGTAATGTGTGCCATGATCGGCTGCTGCTTTCCCCCAGGGATACTTACAGAATGCTGATCTCTTTTTTTCTTTTTTCCCTTTTTCAGCAACTTTTCTGAGATGTATTAGAATTAGTCTGATGTACTTCTGTATATAATATGTAGTTTCTATATAATCCATAAATTCAAGCATTTACCATTAATCTATTAGCTTCTTATAAAGGAAAAAGTAGACTTCTGCTTGAGTACTGGTATCTTAAATCTTACAAGGTCAGTGTCATGCTTAAATACTTTTCGTCTTTCTTTGTGGCTATGGAATTCTTGGTCTGATGTTGCTTGGTGCTGTTACCTGAGCTCTTTAATTCTATCCAATGTCTGCTGGAGTTTTCTTTTTTATGCTCTTATTTTAAAGAGAAGCTGGGGTTGTGTGTGAGGTGTTTTTTTTTTTTTAAAAAACTATTTTCATAGTTGATTATTTTTTTTTTTTTTATTCTCTTAAGGCCACATCTATTCAAGATAGTAATATAGACCACCTCTCTGTTTGCTGTCCAGAAAAGGAGTCTTGCTTGGGCAGGAATGCCTGCAGGCTGACTTTTCCCACCTGGTGGCACAGCTGGGGGCTGGCAGGAGCTCTGTGTGCTGGGGCTGCTGGGGCTGTGTGGAGGAAAATGTGCCGCTGGAGCCGTACCACTGAGTGCTGGCTGAGATGCTGGAGGGGAAGGAGGAGGCAGGGATACCGATAGTGTGCAGATAGCTTTAGTTTGTGAACTTATATCCACGAGTATCATCAAGACCATCTTTATTGTGTTACATATGTTTTCATTCGTGTTTCCCAACAAAAATGCTACAGTGAATATCTAAAAAGCACTGATAGTAGCATATATCAGTGTACATGTCCGTTGACAGTACAAAGTCCACATAATTGTTAAGTCTCTTGAGCTCTGTGTGGTGATTTATTGTCTGCCCTTCAGTCAAAAGGAACATGCCTCACATGTCTTTTTCAGGCAGAGTTTTAACAGAACAGGAGCTGCTCATATCTTCCAGGCTGGGGTATCACTTGCTAGGGTAGAGAGGTACTCATCTTTGTAAAGGAGCCCCAGGGACTAGTTCTGATCACTGTTGTGGGTGTTATTTAGTGGAAGACTATAGTTCTTACTTGCTATTAGATGATGCTTGTATCTTGGGTTTTTCAAGCAGTTCAATAGTTTCCTCTAGGAAGCAAAGTCTGAGCTTTGTGATCTGGTTATGATCTAGTGGACAAGATTAAATCTTTACCTTCTGAAGTGCATGGTGTTAATGCCTAACTGATTTTTGAAAACACTTTTGAATTCTAAAGTGAAGTTTCAGTTTCGTAACTTAAAATTGAGTGTCTGCTTCTTGATTCAAGAAGCCATAACATCTGAAATGTCTGGGTCAGCACGGCAGAAACCTAAGCAAAAGGAACAAATCAGATTTCATATAGCAGATGATTTCTATGCTAGTTTTACTCAAATATTACTCCTTTGATGAATATTGTTGGTTTTTGTTTGTTGATGTTTGTTTTAGAGATTTTCATGTGCCTTCATGTCATAATAATCAGAGCAAAATCATTTCTGTGCTATTTGTCAGAAGGATGGGGAAGAATCCATGAATGTGTGGATGCTTTGTATAATCGTCTCTCCAACAGATAATGAAGTTGTGGCTTGTCCTAAATAGCAAATTTGACATATTATGTTTCATTTTTGCTGGTACACTTTTAGAATACTGACCTCTGCAGGTGGTTTGTTCTTCCTCTTCAGTCTGCTGGTGACCTTGGATTACTTTCATTTCATTTACTTCTCAAATGCAGTGTGTGCTGCAGACCGTCCTTTCAAATTAGGCTGGTACCACCAAGAGACGAAGAAAAAGTGAGTGAAAAGCTCGCTGGAGCTGTTGGCTCTCTCTTTCCCTGAATCTCTCCATGTATGTTCCCTGCCACCCCAAGCAGTTCTTGGGGCTATAACTCTATTTGTGATCACTGCTTTCAAGTAGAATAATTAAATCAAATGCATTCCGTAATTTAAGAATGTTTATGAAGTTCATTTCTGTATTTGTTCTCCAGGCTTTTTGTTGCTATGCATGCAGTACTACGTATTGCAGCTTTCTGGTTAACTCCTGTGTTCTGCAGATTATTCGTCGTCTTTTTCATATCTGTGCTTATCTGTGCTGTGAGTTGCTTGATGTGATTTAGGTGGTTTGCAGCTCCCAGGCTGCTGTGAACAGTGGAGCTAACCAGTCCTGGCTGCAGTCTGGAAGCTTAACTGTGTTAAGATTGCTGCAGTTGCAGACTAATTTTGGAGCTATTTTAAAAATGGCTGATTTTAAGCAGACAACGCTGTGCTAATTGTAATAATAAGAGTTTTCTTAGACCAAACGTTGAGTTTGATAGACTTGTTTGGGATACAGATGTTTCCTTCTCTTCTTGTTTCTCTGTCTTCTATTCAGCAGAAAATTAAATAGGATTTAGCAAAATTCTTGTAAATATTGTGTTAGAATGAGGGATGTGGGTCAGCTGCTACTTGAAATCATGTGAGGTACGACATCTCATCTGAGTGTTCTGTTACTCGTCTGTGACTAGCATTGTAGGTGGCATTATTCTGGGTTCAATCACTGAGTAAGGAATTTGGGCTTCAAATGTATTTTGTTGCTAGTGGAAGGTAAGATGAAGTGGCTTAGCTTCAACTGTATTCTTGTGGTCTTTTCTGAACTCTTTCACTGTAGAGCCAGCATTCAGCAGTTTAGAAGTCTTGTTTGACTGAAATTCTGTAGGGATCAGGTATACTAGACTCTTCAAATTTGGAGAAGTCTGAAAACCCTGACTAGTTCTGGATCTGCAAACAGATCTGAAGAGGTCTGCCATTTGTGAGGTTTCAGTTCACTTTGAACTCTCTTTAATAGACAGTAGGGATAGGTTGTTTCTCTCTGCTGTCTTCTATATGTTATTACGTAGTCTTTTAAATACAATATCTAATTGCATTTTTTATTTTGTATTTTCCACGTTTTTTTTTTTCCCATTGTGAATTCATTAATAAGACAATATTATATTTTTAATCCTTCAGGAAAATGATGGCTGGGCTAAGGTGATCTTAGGGACTGATGCATACTCACTGCTATGATTTCTTGGTGATTGGTTGATATCAACTGGCAATATTTAAAAGTTCAACACCAAAATTGAAAATGTAAGTGTAAGTGGCTTCAAATGTGCTTGTTGCTTTTCTAAGTGGAACCATGCCAGGAATAAAATCCTGAAAATAGCCTGTATTCGAATGCAGTTTCTAATACTGAAGCTGATGTTGTAATGAATGAGTTGTGCATGTGTGTATGCACAAGTGAGTATAGACATGTTTCCTTCCCTTTAAGCTTTACATCCTAAGAGGTGTATAATCAAGTAGAGTAAAATTGCTGCTAAAGTTTTTGTGCTTGAATTTTTCCATTTATTTAATGTGTAGACTGTAAGATGTCTTGAAGTGCACATGTTTAATTCATCGGGCTTTCATATCACTTGTGAAAACTCTAAAGTCCCTGTGACACGTTGGTGTGGCTGTCTGAGGGAAATCCTGTGTGGGTCTGTGGAAAGGCATGAAAGGACACAGTCATCATCCACTGTAGACCCGCAGTTGTGTGAGCAACTTCATGTCTGTGTGCATTAAGGTGAAGAGGGGGAACGGCTGTTTACAAGGGTGGATAGTGACAGGACAAGGGGAAATGGTTTTAAACTGGGACAGGGGAGGATTAGGTTGGATATTAGGAGGAAGTTTTTCCCCCAGAGAGTGGTGACGCACTGGAACAGGTTGCCCAAGGAGGTTGTGGATGCCCCATGCCTGGAGGCATTCAAAGCCAGGCTGGATGTGGCTCTGGGCAGCCTGGTCTTGGTGGTTGGTGACCCTGCACACAGCAGGGGGTTGAAACCAGATGGTCATTATGGTCCCTTTCAACCCAGGCCATTCTATGAAGAGTGTTCAGTTATGAGTTCACTTCATTTTACAAGTATCCCTTCATTTTCCTAAAAGAATGTGTGCCTGTTTTTTTTTTTTTTTTTTTTTTTAAAAAAAAGATTATACTCTGCATGATTTAGTTCCTGTGAAAGCTTTATTTTTGAAGCTATATATGGTAGCTGTTTGGATCATCTGTTATGTGAGTGAATCTTCAGAATGCTGTCTTGTATCTGGGAGAGCAACTCACTGTTTTCTGGATTTCTCCCAGTAATCATTCATGTATCTCTCCACGCTGTACTTCTGATGCTTTGCTGCCCTCTGAACTGCAGGACAATTTTAAGTAGTAGTACACTGGAAGGTAATAATGCCTTTGTGATTAGCATGTAGTAATGTATTTCCCATACACAAAGCTGTGGCTGTCTTTTTCAAGGGGGCACAAATATTTTTTCTTTTTTTTTCTATTCTGAGCATTTAACAGAATGTGATCAGTTTGTGCTGTGTTAAAATTATCTGATAATCCTTGTAAATGGCGACATCAGTGACTTAGTAAAAGCTGTACTCTTGCACAGATCTCATCCAGTAGAGTGCTGGAGAATGAAAAAGTGAAGTCTGAAAGCTGTTGCCTAATGTGAAAGCAATAAAATAAAGAGAACTGAGTACGGAATTTAAGGCCAAGAAAACTTAAACTTGAAGTCACCACCTGGAGAGGTGATTTGTTTAAATTGGTTTGTTTTGGCAATACTTAGATCATAAAACACAACGGAGAAAATGGGCTACAGTAATTTATAAATGCCACTTATTTGGCACATGGAGCCTAAGATGTGTTTTGAGTAAAATTAAAAATGTACTTAAATTTTTAAGTGAGGTGCCTTTTTGTCTTTAATTATGGAAGAAGTGAGGAAAGGAAAATTCTTAGTTTTGGTTGCCCTTTACTCCAAACTTCCTTTAAATTTTGGCTAAAATTCTGCCAGGTGAACATAGCTGTGATGAACTTAATGATAATGTTTCTACCCTAACACAAGCAGTTCTGATATTGTTAAGGTTTTTCTGGGTGGTACAGAGAATTGATATAATTTAAGCGTGCGTTTAGTTAATTCCTGACATTCTGGCATAGTATGAGTGGTCCAATATAAAGCTAATATTCTGAAGCAGACTACAGAAATGTGTGCGTCACTCCACAGTGATGTCTTCCCACACGTCCCACCTCAAGAAACCACTGGTTTTAAATAACTCTAGGTAGCTGTACTCATAGCTAGCAAATGCTGGAAGTGCTGGGCTTGTTTCCCTGGACCTTTGTGCAACCCTGACTTTGGCCTTGCCTCGTTTCTGCGCTCTCTTCCCTTCCTTTCTGCCAAACACTGGTGTTCCTCCAGCCCTGTGGTGAGATGCATCTGTGAGCTCATCTGGCCAGAAACCAGCGAGGCTTTTCTTTATGATTTTGTTTTCTACTAGCTGCTTCTTGAACAGGTTTACTGCAGGGCCCTCAGTTGTTGGTAGGCCGGCTGCTGTTTGCATACACATGACCTGACTCATAAGCTCTACTGTGGCAATGGTCGTGCTATCAAAATCCCTTGTGAGATGCTGGTAAACGTTACTGTTTGGAGGCTTACTTTGCATGAGGAGGTTGCATGTTAATTAATATTAATTGCACATTGGCTAAGAGGTCTGGTTGGGATCTGTGCTTAGAAGGTCGTTGGTTACTTGCTTTCTGCAGTGCTGTGGAATTGCAGTTTTTTAATATCCTCTCCATTCTCGTTCTTACCTGTAAAATTAAACTGTGCAGTATTTGTCTTGATTTTAATGTAAGGCCATTAGTTTCTGTGTTCTCATTAAATATCCCTAGAAATCTGGTATTAATTTTGAGGTGTAAGCTTTATAGAAATCAAGTCATGGGAATATTTATGGCCGTATAGAATGAAAGGCTTTTAAAACATTCTGGCAAGAGGAAGTTAAGAAAATAATTAGTTATTGATTGCTACCTGTGTTTTGACTAGAAAATATTCAAGTTAATATTTTGAAGTGTTTAATGTTGTGCTGTTATAGTAGGAAGGATAATTACCAGATAAGGATGCATTTCCCTGTAGAAAGACTGTCAATGGCATTTTATTGGCTTTCAGCATTTTCCAGCTATAACCTCCAGAACTGCTGTAACAGCATACCTGGAGAAGCTGCAGCAAAACTTTTGTTCGTTCAAAGTGCAATTTGTCCTCATTTAAAAGAAAAAAAAAAGTTCCAGTGTTGGTGTTAGAAAGTTAGAAAGAAAGGCAATTTAGAGGTGAGTTACCTGAGTGTAAATTCCAGGTCTGACTTTTCCATCGAAGTTCTGAAACGTGTGCGTTTGACTTCTGCAGTGCATTTCATTAACAGTGTTTTAGCTCACGTAACACTTTTTACAAGAAAAGCATTGAAAACTCACATTTCCATAAGAAGTGTGATATTTAGGATTTAAACAATGGAGAAATGCTGTACAGTCCAGCCAATCTATGAAGTATTGAATGAAAAGCTACGAGGAGAAATGGGAGAGCAGCAGTAAAGTCTTTAGAGAGGAGGGGAAAAAAGATTTTTCTTCTGAATAAGGAATAAAGTTGGAGGAATCTCAACTTCTTTGCTAGTAAATGTAGTTATTTCTGGAATCATATCACCATATTCAGATCCTGTGAGATTTTGGAGTTATTTCCTGGAATAGGAAAATAGCTAATTTATGTAGTTAGTGTGTAATTGATGTAATTATTTTTTGTCATTTAAATACCACAATGCTTAACAAGGAGTTCTGACTGCTCTAGAAATCTTAGTTCTGTGTTCTGTGCCTCTGAAGGCATAATTTTTGTAGGTAATCTGTCCAGATTTATAAATTGTAGCTTTTAAATGTTAAGATAGGAATGATACTGAAATGCAGCAGAGGTCAGTAGGCAAGTTAATGACTGTTGCTTATGAAGAAGGAGTCCAGTTTATGCAGCAAGGAGTGGAGTTCAGCGTCTGCTTGTGCAGATGCAATGATATCTCTGAAATTTGAAGTCAGATTTCTCTCCTTTGTCAGGTGAAGTCCCGTTTACTTGCTATATGATGTTCCAGAATAGCAGTAAAAACTTCTGTCTGAAAAGTAGTTGGAAGAAGAGTAAGTTTTCATGTGGAGGAAAGAAAAAGTGTTGTTGTTGTTGTTGCTGTTATGGTTGGTTGGTGTCTGAGGCCCCTGCTGGCAGCGCAGGCTGTTGCCAGATATTCATAGTTCGTTCGCACTGGATTCAGACTATGATTTCTGGAAGTAATGGAATTACTGAGTTGCTGGCTTTGGTTTCTGCAGAAGGAGAACATCTGGCAAGAGTTTTACTGCATTCCAGGTAGCTTATAGAGGAGGAGGTGCTAGGACAAAATCCATACTGGAAAAAATTTTTGATGCTGTAGGGCAGTGCTGACTTCCTTAGCTGAAATGCAGGTCTGTAAATGCAGGAATGGATCCCTCTTGAAAACTTGGTGTCTCCTTTCTGATCCTATATGCTATACTTAAAGCTCAAAATCTTGACTCACTAGCATGCAATTTTTTTCATCTGATGCTTTATTTTTCCTTAGGTTCCCCTACATGAATTCAAAATGCATGATGTTTCTTACAAATGTCAGTATTTTTTCAGCTTGATTTTTCTTTTTTTTTTTTGACTCTTAAATTGTTTGTTCTATTAGAAGGTCTCTTTTTTGTCCAAAGATTGGATTGTTATTTCATTAATGGCATTCTCATTATCAGCAAAGCACTTCTAATTTGTTGCAGTTGGATAATTTAAATTATATTTTAATTGCATTTCTGTCAAGATGTGTGGCAGCCATCTATGCTATGAAATAATAGTGACCTCAGATTGATCTCAGAGCATGTACTCCTGCAAGAAGGGCTGCTTTACTACTTGTGTTTGTGACCGTGTCCATTAATTGGGAAGTTTTCAAGAGGATCCAGGTTTTCTGGATGCTGTGTGCTTCAGTGAGTGCAAGTACTTAACCTTTTTGGACAGGCTAGACAAAGCTGTTGCACTTGAAATGTGTTCTTTGCTCTTTGGAGTTAACATCTCAGTTACACGCCGGGTAACTCAGATTGTTTTATGTTCTGCTGTGCCAATGGGCAGTTTTGGGAAATGCAGCACAACTGGTAACAGTAGCTGTCAACTGTGAGACTATTTGAATATTTTTGGCCTGGTGTGTGCTGTCTTGTGACACTGGTCTTGATTTGGTTTATATATAAATACATGTATTTTAAAGGGTGTGTGGTTATATAAAGCTGTTGAGTCATAACTGAAGTAACCACAGGAAAAATTGCCAGTAGAATGGATTATTATGATAGATAATATTTTAGGGTTGAAACTTGCCCATTAGAGCTGCTCCATCTGATACTTTGTGGTTTGGTACGCGAGGAGAATAAGCAGCCTGATGCCATGTAATAGCGGTGTAACTGTGGGTGTTTGCATGTGAATGTCGGCTCTGGGTTCTGTCCCCTCTGAAGATTTGATCTCTGTGTTGGTTTGCTCTGTGCACGTTTGTAGCCAGGGAATTTCCAAAGCATACTCTGTGTTTACAAACTTGTAAATATTATATTACTTGATACAGTCTGTCAAGATTAGAGTTTTAATTGTTTTCAGGTTTTTAAACTGGAATTGAATGGAAGAATGATATAAAGACTTACTGTAGAGTGAATGGTGATATTCATCTTTAGGGACAAAGAATGGCTTTACTGCAGTTCCCTGAGCACCTCTCTGGCTTGTAAGGGAATTCCATTTATTGCTCACTACTTTAAATGCTATTGTTTATAGCTTTTCCTATTATCTTATGTTTGTGATGTTTGAATAAACACAAATGCATGTTTTACTTATTGCGTATTACGTACCTTATTGTAAATATGCTCTTCTTTGACCTGAACCAGATGCCTTTTTCTTTTTTTTCTTTTTTTTTTTTTTTTTTTTGCTAGGCAAGATGAGTGTAGCAGTGTGTGATTTTCTGTTACAGGACAGTCTGCATAGGAACTGACAATTCCAATGCTGAGCAGGTTGTATTGTATTCAAAGTGTCCAGGCCATGTCAGGGCATTTGGTTTGTTTAGTGATGTGATTTTTGAGTTTAGGAAGCATGGAATATGAAGGAAGAAAAGTAGAGAACTTCTGAGTGCTGCTGTTACAGGAAGAGCCTAACCTTCTTTGTAGAGGATGCATAGCCTTATTATAGGGAATTATTAGATTTTTTTGGTGAAATTAAGTTAAAAGTAATAATGGCCTCCCTCACCCTTTCCAACCAAATCATGTTAGGTACTGAGTGGGTGAAGAAATGTAAAACATTCCTGATAACTGACGCAGGAGCTGTGTTGCTGGTACTGACTTATGAAGTTAATAAACACTGCTAAAATAAATGAAAGCTTTCAACCAGTTTTCCTGAACCAGCATGATTTTTTTTCCTATTTTTTTTCTGTCTTTATACAATGCATGTATTTTGTTGTGTTAGCAAAAGTTCAAGTGTACACCTTGACTTTGTCTTCAGACCTGAGAATGTGCTGTTCTTGCAAATCATTCTCTCTATGAAGGTACAGTTTTTAAACAGCTTTCCATAAAGAGAATTCAAGTTGCTGATACTTCTTAAGCTATGACTAATTTTTAACATCTGTCAGTACTACTTTTGGTCCAAGTTTTGGTAATTGCTGGACTTGCTGTACTTTACTCTCATCTGGTTAAGTTTGGTTCCCCTGAAGTTTTAATTTTGAATGCTTATTCTGGGGATGGAAAATAACTTGATGTAGCTTTTTTTAGCACTTACTCTTGAAATTATTGTCACAGTAACTTGTATAGCAGGGTTTTTTTCTTTGCTGAGTAAGGTAACCATAAGATTCCTCAGAATAAACAGTGTTTTAAAAATGCGGTGAATTTTCTTATAAACACTGAAGATTAGCAGTAGTATTACAAACTGATCTTACAAATATTTGTAATACGCATAAATGAAAGTATTGTGAGTAATAAACGAAGTAAGCGATGTCTGTTCATGGTGCTGTTGGTCTTTGTGTGCTTCGTTGTGCTTTTGGACTTGTGCCACACAAGGCTGGTGGTTAACCCCGGGCAGGTAGGAGAGGATACTGAGACAGGTAAGCGAAGGAGAATCCTGCTTCTAGACCACTAAACATGGGTGTTCAGTCTCGGGCTCTGTGGCTCAATGCCCTGAGGTCGTGCAGTTTAATACAATTAACCCAGGAAATTTCCAGAGGGAACTGTAGAGTCTAGAGTTAGTACCAGATTTTGATTCAGAGTAGTTTTTAGTACCACTTCTGTTAGTCTTCTCTGGAGCAGAAGGTACAAAAGGGGATACTGTGCTCTTCCTGGGAGGGCTTTACTAAGCAGAAATACTGGCAGTTCTGTTACCAGTGGGGACTTTTCCTTTTTGATTCAGAGAGATGGGGAGAATGGAGAATGGCAGGACCTGATCAGGCAAGCCACACTTTGATCAAAACAAGTTGATGAAAATCTAGCTCTGTTACTCACTGAGTGTGGCTTGTTGTTTGAGCACCTCTCCCACTGACCCAGCAGGCTGGAAGTGGTTGAAGCTCTTTGTGAAGAGAGTCACTGACTTCACCGACTGTACTGTGGTGGGACTTTGTCTTGTTTGTGTTTTTTTTGCCAAGAAATAAAAATCTGAAAATATGTTCTTAGGTCCAGTTGGGGTAATCTTTTTGGTTCTCAGTTCCTGCCAGATCCACTTCCATTTCTGATCCAAACTTCATATCTGTGTGGAATAGCAAAATCAGTATCTTCTGTAGAAATCATGGATTGAGATTTGAAGTTTCTCATGAATATTTTTCATGCTTGAAATGCTTCCACATGCATTTCGTTTTCAAGGCCAGAGGTAGTGAAAAACCTCTCTATTTATAGTGTTTGAAATGAAAGTATTTTGTCTTCTAACTAATTAGTGCTGCATCGGAATTTATCGAAATGGCACTTAAGTGGCTATGCTGTTCATAGCCTGCCTGGGTTTCATTTCTCCTCTCAATTTGATTAATGACTGTAGCTTAGTGTATTTTAATAGCACCACATGACATGTATTGTCAAAGTAGCTTTTGGTTTTAAGTAATTTTTATGGTAATATGTGGAAATACATTTTCTTTGCTTACTAATCTGACTTTGAAAGTCTAAATAATCTATTAACAGAATAAAATCATTTTTAGTCTATTAATAATGTCAAGGCTACCATAAAACGAGAAAAGCTTTCCAGGTTTTGGAATTGTCAGGAAGCAGAGAAGTACTCTCAACATGCTGAAATTTCCAGTACTTAATTTAGATTAGTTTTCTTTCTCAAAGCATGTTTGTGTTGCCTTATCAGAGAGTCCAAAATTATATTTTAGGTTGTGGTCTGTATCATACTTCACAACAGACATATGCAATATGGGGTCTAATGGTAGATTGATTTGCTTGGGTGTCTAAGATGCAAAATACAATCAATGCTGTTATGGTTTGTGCTCTAGGTATTTTTGCAATTGATTTCAGTTGCTGAGTCCGATCTGAACGAATATCATTATTCTGAAGCAAAATTGGATAAAGAAGCTATAAAAGATAGAAACTCATACCTTGAGTACCTAGTATAACAACATAGAATGTGATTTTTTTGGTCAAAACATTTATTTGATCAGCATCATAGCAGATGGTAACCCTATAAAGTATATCAACTTGCTTACACAAACATTAGAGCTTCAGTCTCTTGAAATAAGTTTTAAATATGATCTTTGTCTTATACCAGCAAAAAGTGCAACTTTCATTTAAGTTTAATTGCAAAATCCAATTTTTTGTATTAGATCAGCATTTGGAACTACATATTTGGTATGAATACATATGTTGATGTGGCAGTGCAACAATTTTATCAGCTTTTCTAGAAGAGCTTGAAATGCTCATAGTACCAAGTGACATAAAGCAAAACCTTAAAGTACTTCGAGAATTCAGTTTATAAAGCCAGAAAACACCCTTGTGACTACTTAGCTGAGGCCAGTGAGAATGTTTGGCCTTGCCTGTGGCCCAGCCTGGATCCCGCAGCAGGCTGCACTGCCAGGTTCTGGTGCTGCCAGAGCTGCCCCTGTGTGTGGCCACAGGCAAGGGATGTTCCTGTCCTCCTCAGGGACAGGGAATTGCTGTAAGCCAGATCCTGGCCGTGGGCTGCTGGCTGATTCATCTGAAGCTACTGCAGAAATGGCCGAGTTGTTTGTTGGTTGAGCTGTGGTGTATCTGCTTCAGAGGTAACAAACTTCAATCAGGAAATGGACTGATTAGTTGCTTCAGAGCCTTGCTCTCCTCGCTGCTTACTTAGGGGGCAAAAAAAAAAAAGATAAGGATAGAACCTTCTTCTACCTATCTGACTGTGTGTATCTATATATTAGACCTTTACGTGTGTTGTTTTCCCCTTTTTTCGAATTATGCAGAGAGGTTGAGTTACTGGAGCCTGCTCCTGTGGTGGGTTGTTCAGTGCCCTGCTAATACTTGAAGCTTTTCTGTGCCCTGGAACATCTCTGATGAATTAGTAGATCCTGAGTACCAGACATTGCATTTCCTTGTGCCAAGGAAGTTGCTGAGCCCTCCAGTTCCACTCTGTCTTATGTCTGTTAGGAAAATGCTTGAGCCCTTCCAAAAGACACTTGCTTTAAGGCTTGTTGAATGTATGTAGGTTGCTCTGAATGTAATGCCTCTTGCCTGTTTCCATGGAAACTGCAACAGATACAAAGAGCACAACAACACTATTTGATAGAGAAAATTCTTGACTACAAAATGCTTTCTCAGCACAGTCACTATCATTATCTATGCATTTCTGCCAGTGATGAACAAGAGCCTGCATGTTGTGCTTCAAACAGTCTGCGTGTATATTCTGAACATGGCTTGTCTTTTTTGTTGATGTCGCCTGAAATGCACCATCTACTACCTTACTGTGCTCACACCCACTGTTTGGTCTCTGTAAATATTCAGCAAGCATCAATGAAAGTCAGTGGGGGCCATTTTTTGCATATGGAGGCATTCAGTTCCACGTCTTTGGTTCATCCTCACATCCATGTCAGATGCCATTTTGTCAGACTGCCCCTCTGCTGCCATGTGCCACACGGCACCAAAATGTAAAGGGATATTGATGGGAAGGTTCAGCCTCTACTACTGTACCACCAATATCCACCTTCAATATCGTGGGCCAACTTAACAAAATAGGAAGCATTACTTTCAGGGCAGCCCTTGCATATAAACAAGATGACTTTTGTGTTCTTAGGATTACTGCTCCCTGTTTTAAATCCCTTTACCTCTGGAAGTGTTATCTTACTCTCCTGGTTCATTCATGTGGACAGTGACTTTGTCTATATTAAAGTATGCATTGCTGGTCTGTACCCAGCCTGCTAGAGTTTCTGTATCTTGCAGCCTTTTTTGTGTGTCTGTTATTGATTGGGGAAAAAAAAATAGTAGTGTGAAAACTAGAACAGGTTCCTTCAACACTGCCATCGTGATTTTGTATCTGACTTCCTGGTTGAGAATTCTACACTAACCAGTTCTTAATTCATTTGTTGTGTGCTGTGTTGGTCAGGGGGCCAAGTGGCAGCAGGGGTGTATCGTTACAAGTGAAACCAAACCATCACATGTCAGAGTGTTAAGTGTTCTGTGTGTCTTGCATGAAATGCCTCGAGTTAACTATGCAAGCTTTTTTCTAATTTAAATGGACTGCAAACTGTTTAGAAATTAGTTTTCATCCTGCTCTCAAAATGTCCTATTTTGCTTTAGAGCTGTTCCTTTAAACAATTTGCATATTCAGATGGTGAAATAAAAATCACGGACTTTTAGCTGTACGTGTGCTGATTTAGCAGAACTTAAACATGCATCCTTATGTCCCACTGACTTCAATTTTTAAGTGAGGAACATGTTTTACTGATATGGGGTCACACGTCTGAACATTCCATGCGTAACCATTATTTACTGACCTGTTTCTTATATAGGTTATCATTATGTACAGCCTTTGAATTTTCACAAACGCTTTGCTTTACAGTAAGATATCTTTCTTTTTTCCCTCCTACTATCTCTTTTGAAATGAAAGCAGTGGAAGACTTGTTATGATAATCAGTGGATTACGAGCGCTGTTGTTTCTGGCAGAAAGGAATCGGTTGTGCCAAAAGATTACTTTTGCCTTTGTCAGTGCCAGCCACGACTTTTTACTCAGCTCCTGGATCAATTACAATAAAACAACAACAACGCTGTCAGCTGCAAAATGCAGCGAATTTCTATAAACTGGTGGCTTGCTATAGTGGTGGATTTTTTGCATTTTCAAAGATTTTCCTCCAGCCTTGAGGATCATTCCCACATACACAAAAGGAGTCTATAGTTTTTGTCTGGGTGTACTTTAATATGCCTTCTGCAGGCTGTCTTTGTTGCAGCAGTAGTTTATAGCTTCATAAAACATGTTCCATAAGGAAATAATGATTACTGTTACTCCATAGATAGCAATTTACATAGCAGCTTGTATTTTCTTGCGTTTTATTTTGTAATGTGGCCAGTCTGAGGTATATGCATGAAAAGTGTTTATTTGCAATATAAAGCTTGGATTGAAGGATGCTTGTGTGAAGTAACATGCACTTAAGTCTTATTTATTAATTGCGACACGTAATTCTTATTTCTAGATTGTGACGCTGTAGAGCTTTACAATTTATACCACATGTCATGTAAAGTAGGCATGCTATGTGTCAGTATGTGAGAAAAGTCTGGATGAGAAGAAACAAAGTAATTCATTGTGTTTGCATAAAAGTGCCAAAGTGCATCTAGGGTGGAGTTGTCCTCCACCCTAATAAGAAAAATAAGAAGTCTTGCTGTATGTATCAGTCAATGCAATAGTGATATTATCCCATATCAGTAATGTACCATGGCAGGTAGTTGTGTAGCATTGGTTATAAGGCGATTTAACCAATTAACTTTGAATAGAAAATAATTGAAGCAAGTGCAGGCAATGTACTGTTGGCCAGATATCACACTGGAGATATGCTCTGATACGGTCTTTAAAGCTATCCCTACTTTTTTTCTTCCCCTTTCTCTTCTGAGCTGTAACCCTGATTTGCATAAAGGGAACTGATTCTAAAAGAACCGTTACAGAATTTTAGAAGATTCCTGTTTTAGGAGAGCAGACATCATGAATCTTTGTGGTGGTTTGGTTGTGTGAGGTTTTTTTTTTTTTTTTGTAAACTATTGAAATATAAAACAGTCTGTTGCCTTTTTCTCCCTTATGCTAAAATAGCTTGCATGTGAAAACCAAGTAGGGAAAATAATTTCACAGATTTTACAATGCTCAAGCAAGACGTGAGAGCAAAGAGTAGTTAACAAGTACACTATCACAGTATGTGCTGCAATGTTCAGTGCCTAAATTGCAGGATAAATCATGCTGTGCAGAAAGCCAGGCTAGCGTGGTTGTGCTTGTTTTGTTACTCAAGCTAACTTCATATGAGTTTTGTCAGGCTGACTCTGCAGACCGGCAAATCTTGAATTTTTCTACACCCATTTTCAGCAGCTGCAGTTATCAGAATGAGTAGGTTGCTTTGTAGCCAGCTTCGTTATCAAGGAAGTTCATCTTAAGTTTTTGCTTTTATCCTCATTAAGGATATGGAAGAAACTGTATTTGCATTCAGGTTGCAACAGGGAACATTATGCTTTTGCTATTTTTTCTTATAGGTCTCTTCTCTTTTTATTGATAGGTATGGATGAGCGAACAGGTGCTGCGTCCTGGGGAACAAGTGGTCAGCCAAGTCCTTCCTATGAGTCTTCAAGGGTAAGATTCCCATGTTATAACTGATAATAAAAGGTCACGGAACTGTACAGAGAAAATCTGCAGGTGATTTGGCAATGATTTTAAGGGGTAAGCTCTTTTAAATAAACAGATTAGCATCTTTCAGAGATTCCAATGACTTTGACATGCTGCAATAGCGATTCAGATTTAAGGCTAAAAAAATATTGCTTTAGTGTTCATGAAAATAATACATAGCTCTATACTTCAATCATGAACATGCATTTTATTTGCCTCGTGGTCAGAAATGCAGATAAAACTCATGTTGTTTATTGAGGAGCAAATGTACTGGCAAAGTGTAAGGAGCTCTAGCCTCTCCATTGATGTTAATCAGTTAAGTATGTGCTGTGTCAAGAGAAACTTCACTCTTTAAATGCTTTTCTCCTGCTCCTGTTGTAACTTCATCCACCTCACTATGTGATTGAAAATTTTTTTGATAGCATCTGGTATCTAACAATAATACAGACTTTAAAAAATCCAGCTTACTAGTCAAAAGAAAGCCTTTTCTGTATTAAATCTTTACCTTTCATCTACTCAGTTTTCTTTTTATGAATGCCTACTCTTTGAAGAGACAATGAGATAAGTATCTAATGAATTAATTAATAGAAATACCGTGTGTAGCTGATGGCCCCAGTCTGAATCATCTGTTCTGATTTCAGTGCCGTTGAGACAGAGAGCTGTTAATAGCTTTCTCTTGCTGTGGAATGAAGTGGGTGGGCTGCTTGTGCAGCTCATTAGATAATGTTAAAACCTGCACCTGTCTTTGGAGGAGAGACCATTAGAAAGACTTCCTATAAGATCTTAATTTTCCCATTGTTCTTCAGTAAATAGCTAGAATAAATGGATATAAAAATGCTGTGGGATGCGCAAGTGTTTCTGTGCAACACAGAAATTAGATATCCTTATAAAACATCCTATATAACTTGAGTCATAAAGACCAGCCTTCAGGTTCTTTAGGTGCCTTTTCCACATCTGGAGTGTCATCTTACAGGATATCTTTCAGTATGCAGTGTTCTTACTGAAAGAGTTCAGTGTTCTAACACTCACTTACGAAGTTGTTGATCAATTTGAATCAATCATAAGACAAACTGACCTCACTATAGAATTTGAATTTGATTCAAGTTTACAATTAGAAAATTAAAACATAGGCTAAGAGTGAAACCACTAGCAATCATATCATGAAGTTGATAATAAAGGCAAATAGTAAAGCTCTAAAAGAGGTATACCAGAAACTGGAGTTGAAAGAAAACTTCTGTGCTATTTGCTTGTATAATTAAGAATAGGAAAATCACTGTCAGTATAAATTTATCTTAAGTGCAAGGATTCAGAAGAAGGAAGAAAAATAAACAATTCCTTATACTTGTCAGGTATCTTCCTACCCTCTGCAGTTCTAATGTTGGACTTAAAATGGTGTATTAAAAAAGCAATGTATTTCTCCTCCCAGCAAACAGTTCTTGCTGAATCATTCTTTATAATAGAACCATTCTAACTACAGACAGTTGGGCTCTAACTAAAAAAAATATATTATAAAGAATTGGTGGACTCCATCCCCAGAATGTTTCTGAAGTACTTCCTATTCTGGCGAAGTACTCAGGACATTTCTCCTGCCTGCAGTTTGGGTCGTACTGAGGGTTCATTCTGGGGCACCAATTATTTACAGTTGTGATGTTCGATCAATAAATAAATGCAAAAATCTGTATGTTCATTTTTGTTTGAACTGGAGTGTTGCTTTAATAGATCTTTCCTAATTTAAGCTAAATGTGTTGTGTTATAAAGGTTTAAAGTTTTAGCAGGATAATATTGTCCTGTTTTTTTCAGGTAAAGACTTAGAAATTAGTGATATAATTTTATTTCCATTCTCGTATTTGTGGAAGAATTTAATGACTTCAGAGTGCATCATATGAAATCTAGCACAGAGACACACACAGAAGTTGCACACAACCTTCTAGATTTATAAAGTAAAAATGATGTAATCAGGCTCGCCTCTTCCTTCCTTCTGCCAAAATAATGTTCAGCAAGTTTTCATTATTTGGGGAGGAGCAAGAGGGGAATAAAATGGTTTATTTCTTAAACTGTTTGTGTTCACCTGCTCTAGTAGTGTTGAGGTAATAAAGTTTCCTTCACTTCAACAGGAAATTCTTTTTAATATTAAAGGCAACAGAAATTCTGGTGGAGGTGGGAGGGAAGTCCTAAATTGTGACGGCAGGGTCAGAATAATCACCTTATAGAATCAATGTGAGGTGTACATTTAAAGGGATTCAGGTGGTTTGGCCAATATAAATACAGATTTTTGTCTAGGCCTTCTGTACACTAGAAACTAGATTATAGGAGAGGGGAAAAAACAAGTTTTAGTAGAGCCCTACATCATACATGAAACAATAATGGTTGTCTGGTGTGTGATTTAAATAACAGCTTTTTTGCAAAGAAAACTGAATTCCTTTTAAAAGAATGTGTACTGTCTGCATATAAAGTTGTAATTGTTCAGAGGTAAAATCTTCTGAAGAAGAAAAAAATACAAAAGGAATGAATGAAAGAAACCCAAAGCACAAAGGAAATTGTCGATTATATTGAAATTAGTGGAAAAATACTAGACTTCATTTATGAGACTAAAGCAAGTTTGCAGGCATATGTTTTGGGTAAGATTTATTGTGTTTTATTCTTCTGTTGTCTTTCAGCTAATGAGGTAATGATGCTACCGGTTCAGAATTTGGCATGTAGATAACCAGATCAAATGACTGTGAAGAAGAGCTAAAAATACAGGGGGGAGGCAGTACTGTAGGTATATGGATCACTTTGTGTGATAGCATGGCAAATGGTGCACTTTGCCTTTGATGTCAGTAGATCACGCCTCGTGATGATTAACATCTCAAGTTTAAGTTGGAATTGTCCTACAATTCCGGTTCAGCTTTAATACTTCAAAATCCAGTGCTTTTTTTCCATAATTTTGGTATGGAAAGTTAATCTTGTCTAACAGTTCTCATGAATTGCTTATTTACAGGAGAATGGCAGTCTTCATGGAAAAAGCTCAGACCTCTCCACAGACATAGAAAAGTTGAAACCGCAAGAGGTACCAATTATTCTTTTTATCTCATGTGCAATTTTGGTACAGGCTTTGTTTTATCTTCCTGCTGCTGACGCCTGGGGTTTTTTTCCTTAAGTCATAATACAGCAATGAAATTGTATGAGAGTTCAAATAAGTGGCAAAATTATTTAATTTCCAGAAGTGCATAAACAAAAGCAATTTTTTTGTAATATGGACATAATTAATGGTAGTTAAATACCTGTTACAGATGAGTTACGTTGGCGAAAGACTGGCTGAAGGAGATCTTCCTTTCCTTTCCCTTTTTCCTGCTGAAGTTCTGTTCAGCTTAGTGTAGCTGGTCTGATTGTGTCCAGCAGTAACAATTAAGGAAAAAGTATAAATGCAGGGCAAATATTTTGCTTCCTTTACTGATTTGCTCTCTCTCAATGAAGCCCAGCATTTTCAGGGTTCTGATTTTCTGGACAGAGCCAACCTTTGGAATGTTGTTCTTGTAGCTGCTGTTGGTTTATTCTCTGAGTGTGCTGTCAGTTTTTCTAACTTCAATTATAATTTTGGCCAAAACAATGGACATTTTGTGGCAGAAATATGGATGTTTGTGTGCTGACAAGTTATTTGTTGGATTTCTACCATGTTCTTCTGTCCTGATTAGTAATGATTAGTTGTTACCTGTGTAGTTCATAATTTTTTAATGAACATCTTTTTTTTATATGCCAGCTACATGTGTGTCTTCTATCAAAATGAGCAATCATAATCTGTATGTCTCTCCTCCTGTAGTAACTTCTTAGTAGCACTTGGTGCAATACTCTGAATATTTCTGCTTGTTCTGTATGACTTAGAACTGGGTTGATTGCTGCTGCATACGCTAAAGACGAAAGCTATGGCATTAATTTCTGCATGACATAATGATACTTTCATTTTCTGTTCATTGCTTTCTCATTAGTGAGTCTTGTAACTTTTGACTTTCACTCCAAAGTGATATTGCTTCCAAAAGTAGAAGAAAAATTACCTTAGTATTATTGTATATGCTATACAGTATTTACCACATTGTTTCAACGTGGAATTGATTGTAAAGCATGTTTCTTTAGTGTACAGACAAAACTTCATGCTATTTTATTGCCAATTTCATAGAGAATTTGCTTTGCAATTGTGCACCAATGTTTAGTTACAATGATTTAAAGTATTTTTTGTTAATAAATGTTATCATCTCTTTGTTTATTCCTCTTGATATATTGATGCAGTTGTTGAACATTGGTCTGAGTACAGCTTTTTTGGGGGAGATAGGGAAAATATATGGGTAACTTTATTTTTACTGTGAAAATGATGTATTTCTGTGTTTGGGGTGGGACATTTGTGTTTTTCCTCTTTTGATCAATAGTTAACTCAAAATCCTTCTCTTATCCCATGACGAGTTTACTTTAAAAGTGTCTGGTAATACCTTATTAAAAGCTAAAATTTTCTATGTAAGTAGTGTTTTGAAGTCTGAGAATCACTACAGATTGAAAAAACCTTGTTTTTTAGTACCTAGCAATGTTAAATACCATCCTAACACTGAAGTATTAGTGGGCACTTGTGCATTTAGAGTTGACTGTGGTGATCTTATACTGGTGAAAAGATATGAATTGAGACACTGGTGCCACCTGTGTGTGACATCTCTTGTGTAGACCACATGTTTTGCCAGGAAAGTGAAGCACTTGGAAACAGATCTGTAGTGGAAAATAAGTAAGTGTAGGAAAGCCTTGTTTTTAGAGGAGTGGTAATTATCAGGTCAGTGAAATTCTACAACATGCTGATTTCTGCCTTAATCTTGAATGATTATAGTGAAGTTCACGTACAAACTGTGTCAAATTTTTTTTTTTCAGTGACTATCTTGTGATTAATGTATGCAAGCCCTTCCTTACCTGAGTGATGTAGAGCGGAGATGTTTGCATGTGTTGGCAATCCCTTGCATTGGAGGGCTAGCTGTCTCTTAGTGTATGTTGCGGACTTGTAAAGCTGCTTTTTGAGAGCCCTGCTCTACTGAGCTCTGTGAATGCAGCTCAGAGGTACTGAACCAAATAGCAGTCAGCTCTTATGCAGTAGAATGTTGGCCTGTAGCTCTTGGAAGTTTTGTCGTCCTCTTGTGAGATCTTCTGCGCTTTCAGCTATTCCACTTCTTTTGGAAATTCTTGTTTGTTTAGGTAACCTCAACAAGAGGTTGATATAATCACTTCTTTGGGATAACCGCTCCTGTTATCTTTTGATTAAAAGTTTTTCTACCGTAGTTCTTATTTCAGTGTAGATGATGGTGGCTTGTATGTTTTGAATAGTAATGCTCTTTGAGGTTTTCTTTCATTGTTTTGATTTTGTTATAACATGTCTTAACAACAACAACAAAAAAATCAAATTAGTTTTTCATCTGTTTAGATTGCTGTCTCCTAAAAGAAGCAAATAACAATATTTTCCATTAAGCATTTCCTTGCTGGATTAGTGTGCTTATGCTTTTTTTTTTCCTTAATACACATAACTTAAAAATTGGCATCAATTATCTGAGATGCTTTGTTTTGTAAATCTCTACAGTGGAAGCTTTGAGGATCTTCAAGCATTTATATTGTGATGAGAGCTATGAAGTATACATTTTGACCTGACTGAACATGGAATCAAGTTTCAGTCTGCTTGAAGGTAGAGTTGAACTCTTCCAAGTACCACTGTCAGACTGAGATGATACTGCAGCATCAGTGAGCTAATAAAATAGATTGCTTGTTCAGTCTTCTGTCCTTCTGCACTCTTCTTTTTCAAAACTCTGCAGTTTTTATCTGCGGTTTTTAAAATAAAAAAATGAGTTTGCTTCTTGTATTCCATTCATTGTCACTTCGTTTTCATGTGTTTCAGTTGGTATATGGGAAAAGCTAATGGATATTTTGATAGCTATATTACAAAGCATGTAATTTTTGGTGACACTCGTGTAGTAGTTGTGAAACTGTCTTGTCTTTTTCCAGTAATGCCTGAGATCTAGGGTAGTGACAGCTACTTTTTCTTCTCCCCTTGTGTAGCAAGTGACAAGAGTATTGGAGATCTTTCTCTTGAAATATAAAATGTATAATGAAATAAATAAAACTATGTTTTTCTTAAGGATATTGTAACAGAGAAGACTTTCTTATAGTGAGAGTTAGTGTAACTCCTTGTTTCTGGGAAAATTGGGCAACCCTATCAGATTACTGTGTGCATTTACCAAGGGGAAATTATGCCTGACAAACCTGATTAGCTGCTGTAATGAAACGGCCGGCCTGATGGATGGGTGGGAGCAGTGGATGTTGTCCTGGGCTTCAGGAAGGCCTTTGACGCTGTCACTCATAAGAGCCTCTTAGAAAAGCTGCTGAAGTATAGAGTGGATGGAAAACCTGGTGCAGTGGTGGGACCCAGTGGGCAGTGGAGCAAAGTCTGGGCGGAGGCCAGCAATGAGCGGAGTACCATGGGGGTCAGTTCTGGGTCCAGTCCTGTTTAACATCTTCATTAACAATTGAGATGATATGGGGGAATGCTCTCTAGTGATTGTGTTATATTATATCAATGAACAAACCCATAGCATGAGTGTGAGTCAGTGGTGTGGTTCTGCTTATCATAGGATGGATTAGGTTGGAAGGAACCTTAAAGATCCTGTAGTCTCAATCCCCTTCTGTGAGCAGAGTTGCCACTCACTGGATCAGGCTGCCCAGGGCTCCATCCAATCTGGCATTGAATGCCTCCAGAGATAGAGCAGCATCTTCCAGTACCTCACCACTGTCTGAGTAAAGTACTTTTCTTTTTTTTTTTTTTTTTTTTCTTAGCTAACCTGACTCTTAGGATAAGGGATAAAGGGGAATGGCTTTAAACTGTCACTATCAGACCATGTAAAGAAAAGTTGGTCCCACTCTTGATTATAAGCTCCACATGAAGGCTGCAGTGAGGTTTCCCTGGAGCTTTTTCTTCTCCATCTAAAACAAGCCCACCTCTCCCAGCCTTTTTTTTTTTTTTACCATAAGGGAGATGCTCTAGACTTCTCATTGTCCTTGTGGCCTCCCCCTGGACCTGCTCCAACAGCTACACATCCCTCCTTTGCTAGTGGACCAGAGCCTGGATGATGCAGTACTTCAGTTGGGGCCTCACAGGAATAGAGAAGAGGGGGACAGTCACCTCCCTCTGCCTGCTGGCCGCTCCTCTTTCGATGCAGCCCAGGATATGTACTGCTGAATCTTGTCCAGTTTTTGGACACCTAAATCCTTCTCTACGGGTCTTCTCTCAATGAATCCTTTTCCCGGCCTGTAAACATATCTAGGATTGCCCCAACCCAAGGGCAGCATCTTGCACTTGACCTTGTTGAACCTCATTTTGTTCTCTTAGGCCAACTTTTCAATCCTGTCCGGGTTCCTCTGGGTGGTGTCCTTCCCTTCTGTTGTGTCAATTGCACCACTCTGCTTGGTGTCACATGTGGACAGATGCAGATTTATAGTTTGTCTCAGAATTTTAGTTGTTTTTGCCATACTAGCAACCATCACGATGGAAAACTTTGTTAGAAACAATGCCTAAATCACCTGTAGAGTCTTACCCAAGGAAGGTGAGAATGAAAAGTTTGCAACTGCTAATATATGGAGAGGGAGTTCATTTACTGGAATGGTTAGAAAATATCTCTCTAATCCTGCAGAATGTCTGAAAAATGAGTAAAATGTTAGAGTATTCAACCTTGAGAGTGCCTGCACTCTGCAGTTAAAATTGCAGCTCTAATTAGCAGTAGTCCTCCAGCTGCATTTCATGCCAGGCATTATTAGTTTACGATACTTGTCGCTTTTGTTTGCAGACATATCTGATTATTGTCTTTCTGAACACAGACATACTGTGAGTCTGAAATCTGGGGCGAGGCCTGTTGCAAAATGGACAGTCACAATGCTACAAAATGCTGTAAAGGAACAGTTAGCTTCCATTAAGCTTAATTGTGGCTGTAAATGTGCAGAAAGAACAAGTTTGGTTGTCTTTTGTGAAGGTTAGAGCTTGCTTGTATATTAAGTACATAAGAAGTTGGAACAAACAACGTGGATTGGTAGGCAGCGATTTTCCAGAGAGCTTTGGAAACCCACCTGTGGTCCAAAGCATGATATCATTAACCTATTCAAAAATGAGGTCAGAATATGAATAGTGAAATAGTGCTTCCCAAGAGAGCAAAGACCATTTGGCATAACCAATTAATAGCTGTGATCAAGTTGAGTACTCTTCTGGAGGCAACTACAAGAATCTTCAAAATTGCCATGCAGTGGAATTTTTTCCTTTATCAGAGGAAAGGATGAAATGGAAATATGTCCTCCTATGGTTGTCTTTTCACTCTTGGGCAGTATATATTACAAAATTGTCTTTCAAACACAGATTAGAAAGGGACTCTGGTAGCAGTTTGTGTACTCCACCCTGCTGCTACCTTGCTTTTGCCATGAGAGATCAGCTCAGATGTCAGCTGTGTGGTGTTTTCTCTGAAACTTAGCTGTGCAGGTGGCGTGTAGCTCTTAGTAAATCACTTTCTATTGCTGTAGCAAGCAGACCTTTTAAAGCTCACAGATATGTTCTTCTTGAAGCAGTAAATATATGTTGTCAGTTTGCACCATCATATTCGTTAAATACATTCTTATGCCTCAGTTGTACTACTAAAAGCTTCCAGTATCTTTTAGAAGCTTCTGAAGTTCTCATCTGTGATTGACTAAAACTCTTTCCAGTAGAACATTATGCTGTTCATTATGTAAGTTAACGACACAAATGTAAAAGCAAGGAACGGTATCAGGAACGCAATTTAATTTGAAGTACAGCTTAAATGTGAAGAATGTTCTGAAATAACTCTCATTTAAATCATTGTACTTAGCGCTCTTCTGATTTGGCTTAATTTGCTTTTGTGAAGTGGAAAAGAAGTTTGTGAAATCAAAGCTGTGTGTGTTTGTGGTTATTCTGTATTCATGTAGTCTGAGTGAGTTATGTGTGGGAATCAACCCAGGGTTTCTGGTCCCAAACAAAAAAACTGCTGCCTGAGCCGATAATCCGGAACTCGTTGCTGAGTGACTGGTGGCCAGGATAGCAGCCAAGCTAAGACCTCCACAGACGAGGGCTGAGAAGGAGTGGCACTTAGCACCACAGTGAGTTCTGCTGTGTGTGATAAAGAAGGAAATGCCTGATACAATTATTTTTCAGTTAGGAAATGAGTAAAAAGCAATAAAGCGCCTGCATATGCATTAGTACATTTTTGTCCTCACATGGTCCACGGTGTCATGTTTTCTGTAGCCTTTTAGTCCTGTGAAGAACCTCTCGGAGGATCTTTCTGATGGTGACTGAGATGGTATATGAGAAGAACGTGATGAGAAGGGTGATAGGAAGTCTGATCATAGGGGAGTGACCATTTCTTTCTCTGTAAATTATCCACCCGATTCTCTTAATTCCTCTGTTCTTGGGGGGAGAGGGGAGGGAACAAGGGGGAATATACGATATTAACTTGAAGAATGCTAGTAATCCTGTGTGTTAAATAAGGTGTGTTGCAAAGTGTATAACCATGTGTGAAATGCATCTGACTCTTACTACATATTCAATGATTTTATTACTTATTTTGTAAATAAAGATCTCCTGAATGTTTCTGGGGTTCCTCTACGGAATGCTGGAGATAGGGGTTCAGGGGTTCTCTTTTATCTCTCGTTAATGGTGTCCTTCCTAGTGGCATGGACATTTTAAATTACTCCATAAAAATATAGTTTGAGCATTGTCTTGGGTGGGAAATGGAGTGGGTTGGAAAGGTTTTAAAAAGACAAGAAGAAACAGTGCAAGCCAAGGCCCAAACAGGAAAACAAGCAGTTAAAAGCTGTATTTTTTTTAGGTCCTCTGTATGGAAATGTTTTTGTTCCTTTATTTGGCAGATTTAATTTCTTCTTTATTTCATTTCAACGTAAAAGTAAGCTGTATGTGGTGACCTTTGCTAGGAGCCACCGAGTTTGGGGGCAGCTTCTGCCTGATAGATGGGGCCGGGCCGCAGCTACCAGAAGACACCCTCGTGGTCATAACCGAGTTGTAAATGTCACTAGGATTGCTTCTGAGTGCCTATCACATGTGTATCGCTGATTCTGAAGCAGATAAAGTCAGCCAAAGATTCATCTGGGAACTGGGATTCCCAGAAGATTACTTTTACAGCAGAATAGCAGAAAGAGTTGTGACACGCATCCGTAAGCAGTTATAGCGGTTTGACAGTTATTTAGCCCTCAGTTACTGGCCCTTTGGTTGAACTGACAGCACGCCTGCAAAGATAGTGAGGCCTGTTTCAGCCCCATTAGTGTTGTCTTGAGTGTGAGCCTGCGGTCTGAAAAAATGATAAATGTTCAGTGATTGATTTCATAGTCCCAGGGGACTTGGTTTCTAGTCGCTTTGAGCCTGAGCAATTTTCCTGTCCCTTAATTAGGCCTCAGCTTTGGATTTCTCTTCAGCTTTTAAAGAGGCTTAAAGAAAGCGATCAGGAATTGTATGCTAAGGTTTACAAAATGGTCAAAACTTAATTGCAAAGAAGGTGCTGTTCTGAGTGCCAAGTCTTGTCAAGTTTTGATTCAGTGTGATTTGGGATGCATTTGAGTGGTTGTGAATGGCAGATACCTTATTCATACCTTTATACAGAAAAGCTGAAAACAAGTTGTACAGTGCAAAAGAAAAACTTGATTGGTTTAATTAAATATATACATCTTAGGCTTCTGCAGTCTGTCTCTGCCTTCGGAGCAAGCTTTCAATAAGCTGGTGTTTCCAGATTGTGTAAGGGTTGTTCCAAGACTTGTAAGTTTGCTATGTAATATCAGAAAAGCAAAAAGAATATTTCAGTTTGAATGCTTCCTTTAAAATCAAATAGAAAAATTGTTTCTTTAATCAGTATTTGAAAGTAAACTTGTTGTCAGCGGGCTATAATTCAGTAGTGTCAAAATGCCTATTAATATGTAACATTAATAGTAGGTTGCAAGGGGAATAGAAATTTCTTCTCATTTGCACCAGTGTTTTTTCCTAATGTCACGACTCTTTGACCTTACTGTAGTGTTTGGTTAATGCAAACAACAAATAAATCAGTTGTGACTTCTTCGGACCAATTCTGCTCACAGTGATTAGTGATGTAACACTAAGAGGATTCAGATATCAAAATATCTGAGTATTACAGTATTACTCAATTTTTAGAAATACTGTCTGAGGACACAACTTGTTAAGAAATCATGGATTTTTGTTTATTTATTTTTTGCTGGTGGAGAAAGGGGTACAAAAATAAAATGTGGGCAGAGAGTGATTTTCTCTGTGAGATAGACCTCAAAGCCAACTTTTGTGATGAATGACCAATTGTGACTCCACACATTTAATTAGAAAAGTGTCATTACACTCAATTAGCAGGGCTGCCAAATAATCTGTTTAATACTCTGGTCTTTTTTTCTCTAGGGTTTTGCAGACAGTCCTCATTACAGTGATCACTTGAATGACAGTCGATTAGGGCCCCATGAAGGATTGTCCCCGACACCTTTCATGAACTCAAATCTGATGGGTAAGTAGGTAATTCTTTACGAGTATCCCCTCAAAGCCTCTTTGGTCAGAAAGAGACATTATTCATCTCCTTGTCTAGGCCTGACACATCAAGCATCTGGAAGTTGCTTTGTTACTCACAGCAACAATGACTTTCCTGTTGAAACACTTCTATGTTGGGCAAATTCCTTATAAGGGCCATTGTCTATGACTTTTCAGAAGGAATTTGAGTTGATATGGAAAGCTGATAATTTTTTTAATTTTGATTTTTGGTTTTTCTTGTAAAACTTCAGTAATTTCAAAGCTGAAATTTTCTTTGCTGTTGTTGAGGAGGTATCTGCAGCAGTTTTTAGTTTGTGCACTTAGAAAAGAAAGAAAAAATCCAGATTTCTAATATTTGAGATCCCTGAAACACTGGTTTCCTTAAGGATTTTCTTTGTGTTGGTTTTTTTTTAGATTTTGATTCTCATATACATTTGATATTTGTTTTCTTAGAAACACTATCAATTCTAAGAAGTAGATGCAAAAACCAGTTTTGTTAGGCAAGAAATATTACTGCTTTCAGGCTTGTGGGTGTCCAGCATTTTTTCTGCTTTTGAAACTGAAAAGTTAAACATATCCACAAAAAAAAAAAAATATTATATTGCTGGCTTAGGTATTGAATGTTGTTTTTCTTTTCCTGGACTTCACTGTTACCTGAAACTTATTTAATGTGCTGATGGCGTTGTCTGAAACTCTCATTAAGCTTGGAACATAAAAATGTCATTTTCCAAATATGTACTGTTTGGGAAAAACGTTGTGTTGGGACGATCTTTTTCTTGTACCCTAAACACAGAGGTCAATCTGAATGTTTATTCCAAATTTGCAAACAAGACATTGTTTCACTTGTATATTCTGCTTTGCATAGACATGACCTATTTTGTGATCTCAGTATTGTCCTTTTAAGACATAGCCATGGTAATCTAAGTGGATTATCCAAATCCAAATCCTGGTGGTCTGCAATTTCTTTTGGAAATCTTTCTACTTTGCTCAATCTTTGTTTACTGGTTTAATTTTCTCTGAAATGAAGGCAAAGCAAAGCTACTGCCAAAACCAAAATCTTGTTTAAACCTTCCTGTATGAACTGAAAGGACGTAATTTTAGAGTGACTGGCTCTGTAGTCCATGCGCAGAGAGTTTGTATCAATTGATCAGTGATACCTATATCTGAAGAGAACGGAGCTCGAATGTAGATTCCCTTTTTTATTTTAATAAAGCAGAGTAGAGCTTCCTTTCCTGCCCTCACCGACAGCACTCTTTCAAATGTTGCCTGGTTTTGTTTCTTTCTAATTAAAGTAGACTAAAAAGGCAGGTTACCTCAGTTGCTGCTCTGGTATTTTGATCAGTAGCATGTGTGAGGCTTTTTTTTTTTTGTAGCTGATGTTGATGTTGTTTTACAAACACGCATAGCAAAATTTGATTTTTTTTTTTGTTTTGTATTACCAAAACTAAGCTATTTTCATGTTTCTGCTATTTGTTCATGTTTCTGTTCTGAGTCATTTCTAAACCATATATGTCTTTAAATATAAAAATTGGAACTGTATCTTCCTAGTTTTTAATAGAAGAGATGACTAAGAGATTCCATTAAACATAATAAAATTACATCATTACCTACAGATTTGCAAAGAAGCCTCCACTGAGATTGCTTTGTAGAGAGAATTGATACACTGTAAGATGTGTGTATGTCAATTGCTTGCCTACAGCAGCTGTGAACTGAAATAGTTTTCTAATGCTTTATGGCTAACAGTTCTTCAGGGTTTTCTTTTGTTGAAGAAATAGTTCTTCCCATTTCCCCCCATTTGCAGCAAAGAACTGTAGAAAACTTCTGGTATATATCTATCTATCTGTATCTAAGAAGTGCAACTAAATCTCTAAAAGGATAATTGAAAAGTATTTCACCTGTGGTTTTTTTTTTAAACTAAAAAATGTTGATTTTATGTTATTGTATGGGATGCAGCTTGGTGTATCGTATCTCACATCATTAATTTTTGCAACATATCTGGAGTTGAGTCTGGAAGTTTGGGGAGAAAGTTTTCTGTTTAGTAGTTGTATCTGATTTTTTTTTCTACTACTGAAAAGAAAAATAAACTTTTTTAGTTAGCTTTGTTAGACAAAAGAAGTTACACAGTTGCTATCAAGTTGTAGACACATTCCCATTAATAAGTGAAAGCATCCGTTCTGTTGGTCACTACAGATAAGTGCACTGATTGATTATTGTGCAGTCTTGAGAGGCTGAAAGGAGCTGGAATTTTAGGATATAAACTTAATGAGCTGACAGGAAATAACTTACTGGGCTAATAGGAGTGATGGAGTGCCGAGGGTTCCATGCAAAAGGTCTTGGAGGCATTCCTCCTCAACTTTTGTCGTCAGATGCACTGAAATGCATCTCTGAAACAGTTAAAAACTATATGTAAAAAAAACCCACAAACCAACAAACCCATCTAGCAATAACATATTTCACCGTTGCTGTCAACACTTAAGAGCACCATTAAAAGAAAGAATTGTGTGTCAAGGGGATGTTGTTATTTTGTGTATTATGTTCAGCCGTAAGCATATTTGCCTGAAGAGATAGCGGATTATAAAGTGCCACTGTCTTTCATGATGGAGCTCTCAAACATTTTAATGATCTTGTACATTGCAAAAGAGAGGAATTTTGTCTAACAAGAGTTGATAATGATTCAATAATGAACAATTTGCCACAGAAAGATGCATTTCCATATTCATTTAGATATTTTTTTGAAGTGTTTTGCAGAGGAAGTAAAGCTATTATGTTGGATTGGTTAGTGTTATTCGTTAATGAATTCCAGAATTATCCTGTTGATTTGTGAGTATAAAAAAGGAAGGGCTGTTGCCTGTGTTTTAAGTGAAACCACCGAATCCTCTTGGCAGCAGCACAGTCTTTTAGTATCCATAGCAATACATAGAAAATCAGGCTAAGATATATTGGTTGTATTGCAGCTCCATCTAGATTTGATACTCTTTGCATATTCAACACTTTCTGTTTTAATTACATTCTAGAAAACTACTCACGAAGATGTCAGATTATTCCCTCCGTAATTATGCTGCCTTTTAGTTCTCTGTACTTGAAGAAGGTCAATTTTTGCTGGGACCCTTCAAGCGTTCAGTATTATCTCTTCTGTTGTACTGTCCTGAACTTTATTGTACTGAGCTTTTCTACTTCTGCTCACCATGAGGAGAGGGAACTGATCATTACTGTGTATAGTGTAAAGGTTTTTTGGTTAGTTGTTCTTGAAAATTTGAAGTGGGCAACTTCGTTTGGGGTCTTTGTGTCCTTCCACAAGGGAAAGAAAGGATAAAAGCAAAACATTCCTATGCTGTGCCCTGTGTTCATTTTCTGTGTGCTGAGCAGTTCCACAGGCTTGTATGTGATGAAAAGTCATTAAAAAATTAATCCGTGGTAAGTGGAAAGGTTGCTGAACATAAGCTTGAATATAAGATGCTGAAACAAGTCCCTTACATTTAAAAGATAGCGATCTCTTTTTCAAGTATATTTCCTTGTTTTCCAGTTACTTATCTACTGTTTTTACAGTTTAATTTGATTAAACTTTAAAGCCCAGGGTGTTCCTAGGCTAGCCACAGGGTTTGAAGATCTGTCAGCTGGGATAAAAGGAAACTGCCATAACCAGAAGCTGTAAATGTGTGAGAATGGCACAGAGAGCTTTCGATCACACCTTTCTTCCTGACCTTACCTACTCACTCACACTGGTGGATCCAGCTCTAGGAGTTGCAGTGTATTAGTTCTTCAAATCATGTTTGTGTCCTAATGGCTGTGCTTCTCTTTCTAGCATTCTGCCTTGTGCTTTCTGTGGTCACTGTATTTTCGAGCAGCTTGAAGAGTATGAATGACCTGACAAGGCAGGGAAATCAAGACATATCAGGCAGTGTTTATTAGGGAGGGAGTAGGAGCTAATTACTAGCTTATTAATAGATTCTTATCAGCTTATTAGAGTTAAAAGTGCTTTAGATTTGGTAATCAAAATAGTTTCTTATACCTATTGAGTACAGTGAATAGAAAGTCTGATTCTTGTCCTGATTGAAATAAATGGAAGAACAGAATGGAGTATTATCTAATAAAGATGGAAGCTGGGTAATTTTTTTTAACTCAGTGCATCTTCCTTTCATGTTGGCTGTACTTTGCTATGTGTGAGTCAGGTGGTTTGTCATTTACCAAACAGTCAGGACCTACAGCGATGTATGTGCGCTTTTATGTTATCTTTTATTAATGCTTCGTTGCCTTTTATCAGTGCGGTACGTGGTTGGTGGATGGTGGATAGACAGTGCCATGCAAAGGGTGGCAGCAATGGAGAGGTGCTTGCTGGGATGAGGCCAAGTTCCACAAAGGTTTCAAAGGCAGTCTTTTGGGTTGCTGTGAAACTGAAGACTCATTTAGTGGGTTAATTATATGAGCGATTAATATCTGGGTTTGTCTGTGTTCTATTTGCAGCATTGCTTCTCGCTTAATCAACTTGACTGCCTCATTCTGTAGGTTTATAAGAGTGGCTGCATTTCTGTCCCAGCTTCTTTCAAATGAGTGAAATTACTACACCTAATTTTCACTGTAAATTCTATTGTTTCACTTACAAGGTAAACAGACCAGTTGGCTGGGTGGAGGGACAAGCATTCTTATACAGAGATCAGGTAAATAGCTGAAATTTCTGTAAGCTTGCCAGGACTGGTACTGTTCTGAATAGGTGGTGTTTTGTAGAGGCTGAGAGAGGAGAGGGTTTTTAGCTGTGAGATGGAATTAAAAGATGTGCATCTGAGTTGTTTGTCACTTAAGAATCTAACTAATCTTCAGGAAAACTGCTAGCTGGATGTTGTTTTTTAAACTCCATAGCGTGTTAGTAGAAGGATTTTGAGATCAGAGAGAGCCAAAAGCCAAATGATTTTATGATGGTGAATTCAGTTGAAGGAAAACAAGCAAAGGTGAATAGCTGTTAAAATGGCAAATGTTAAGAATTATGGCATTATGTTCTTTGCTAAGCATGCTGCTTTAATTACCTTTCAGGGAGGGAGAGGGCAGGTGCGAGTGTTGAGCAGGCACACTGTGTATTTGTCCAAAATAACAGACTTCCTTGAATTGCCTTCTGTAGTCGTTACTAACTCAACACATGGAGACATCACAATGAAAACGATCTCTGGAGATGTGAGTAACAGCAAGACTGTTTTGAAATAATTTATCCACACCAGTAGTAACTTATTACACTAGCATTAACTTGGAGAATGGAGGAAAGAATATCTGGTAATCAACAGACTTCACTAGGAAGAGTGAGGCAAATACTAGAAGAAAATGACAAAATAAGCATATGATAAAGATTATGAGAATTGCTACATCCAGTTCTGGAGCCCCAAACACAAGAAGGACATGGAGCTGTTATAGGAGGTCCGGAGGAGGGCCACAAAGATGGTCAGAGGGCTGGAGCACCTCTCCTATGAGGACAGAATGAGAGATCTGGGGCCCATTAGCCTGGAGAAGAGAATGCTCCAAGAAGACTTCATAAGAGCCTTGCAGTACCTAAAGAGAGCCTAAAGGAAAGCTGGGGAAGAGGGAGTCCCTGTAACAGCATGTACTGACAGGATGAGGGGAGTGGTTTTAAACTGGAAGAGGGTAGAGCTAGACTAGATATTAGGAAGAAATTCTTTACTGTAAGGCTGGTGAGACACTGGAACTGGTTGCCCAGTGAGATTGTGAATGTCCCCTCTCTGGAAGCATCCAAAGCCAGGCTGGATGGGGCTGTGAGCAACCTGGGCTAGTGGGAGGTGTCCCTGCCTACAGCAGGGGCTTGAAACTAGGTTATCTTAAAGGTCCCTTCCAACTCAAACCATTCTGTGAATCAGTTCATACTGTTTTATGTGAGCAGGGCAGTGTGTTCATCGGAAAAGACTGCTTATAAGCTTCACAGTGCTTAATTATCTGTTGAATACTGCTTTGGCCAAGAGTTCAGAAGAAGTTTCTTGATGTCTTTTTTTTTTTTTTTTATGAAGATATATGCACGACAGAGCCATCCATGGATTAAGAGTATGGATCTCCTGCTGCATGGCACAGGTCCACCACAAACCAATGGGGTGTAAACTTCCCATACTGGAAAAATTCCTTACATTTCACTTTGCAGTAGCTCGCATCAGGCAGTTGCACAGCGTTACATTTACATTTTATTAAATCACTTAATGCTTTGATTATTGAAGCTAAAAATATCAGGACTGAACACACTTATGTTCTTGGCTTACGTAAGCATCCTTGGCTGATATGTAGAAAATAGTGAAAAAATTGCATGCAGGCTCTTTTTGGGCCAGTTTGTCTATATGTAATACATCACTGCTACTTTTCCCAAAGCATTTGTTACCGTTGCTTTACTCCACTAAAACTCTTGTTTTATTGCTTCAGGTAGACATGAGTTTTGTTTTGATTTTTTAATTAGTTTTTGTCCATAGGATTGCATGTAATCTAGCAAACAGGAGACTTATGCTTAATTTTCCATCTAAGAATGTTTGTTTTATTTTGGAGGTACATCACTGTGCTTAACTGCTTGATTGATGCTTTGATACAGTATTCTAGACTGGCTGAGAATCTGGTGTGTATTTCCTAGTATTTTGTTGTTTATGATGAAGCTTAATGCTTTCAGTTAAATCTCAGTGATTTCTTCTCTCCCAGATAATTATGCATATCATTTAATTCCCACATTCATACATAAACTCTCCATTAATTGAGAGAAGAGGTGTATTTTTTGCTCTCTCTTTCCTTTCCTTGAGCTGCTGGAGCAGTGCATGCTGTGTTGCTGTGCTTGCAGCTGGGCTGTGCCCTTGGCCGTGCTGCTGGGCAGCAGCAGATCCCCATGAGCCAGGCTCCTCTGGGCTTGGATCTGCGCTCTGTGTGCTGCTGCGCTCTGATGCGTGGTAGAGTGTGATGCTCTGGCTTCGGTTTCAGATGGTTTCCCTCCCCCTCCAGGTATTACATTAAATAAATTCCGCTCACATTAAAGAATTGCTCTCATCCGCTCTTCATTTTCCTTTTGTGAAAGCTAATGGGTTTCTGGGAAATTAAATTACACAGTCATTTAGTGACAGCGCCAAGTGCAGGGCGTTTTTACCATTGGGTTTTTGCTCACAGGAACGCGTATAGCTTAGTTTTCCCTTCTGTTTACAGTAATATTTCAATCAAATAACTTTCCTAGCACGTATTTAAATACAGGAATACCTCAAGGCTCACTCCAGACGCAGCAGAGCCTGTGTCCTTGGTGCTGGGCTGCAGCAGGTGTCACCTGTGCTCTCCCCCTGGGATTTGCAGCTGTGGCAGCGGGCAGTGAGCCTCCCCAGGAGGAGCTCAGGTGGAGCTGCCAGGTAGGTGCGTGCTGCACAGCCACAGCTGCTCCGGAGCCGCTGCCTCCAGCAGCTTCCAGGGCAGGGAGGTGAAGGAGCAAGCAGGTGCAGAGTTGTCTCCCTGCCAGTGATGCTGGAGTGCCGAGGCAGCTTGTCCTTAGTGAGTGAGGTTAGGATTGTGCAAGTTCAGAGGATTATAAAGTCTCTAAATCAGTGTGGGAGTCATCTTCAAACTTAGTCTGCAACGCTGTGGTTCAAGGGAAATAAACAAGCATGTTTTCTTTCTGGAAAATGAAGAAATCTATCCTTGAAAATCCTTCACACTGTTCAACATTGTGCTAGGAATAGCTGGGGGTAGCTGCTCTCTGGGTGCTGCTAGTGATGCAGGTGCCATAGCAGAACTGTGGGAGCCTGCGCAGCCCAGTGTGTCCCACCTGCAAGTCTGACTGTGGCCCTCCTTGTAGGACACCGTGCCAGGAGAAGCAGTGTGACCTGGCGTAACCTGCGTCAGACCAAGTGTTGTTGTCTTCAAAAATGTTTCATTTACACCCCTAACCAGATTTTTTGTCAATGCTAAGCACTTCTGAATTGCCAGTCTAGGAATTTTAATGTGCAATCTGTGCTTTTTAAATGTTAAACTATTTTATTTTGTATAAAATTTTATATCAAAAACCTTTGTTTTCAGCTAACGCGGTCTGATACATTAAGTGTTGATTTATTCACAGTGTACTCAGACTCTGAAATGGGAATAAACAGTAATCTGATGAAATTTTTAAGTCCTGCTTTTCCTCTTTGTTATAACATGTCAGTTGAGCTGCTGCAGGGTATGTTTATCTGTTACAAGGCTCATCAGTGCATGAAATGCTGAAAGGGCATATTTCTCTCCTGTGGTTCCTGCCATCCCTGGGCACTTGTAGATGTGTTCCAGTGGCTGGGATCAGCTGGGTGAAGCTGTAGGATTTTAAATTTCAGTCTGTCTGAAGGCGCCAAGCTCCTTTCTAGGGACAAGGGAGGAGGGGAGGATTCTTTCCCATACTGGTGATGTAACTTCCCCATGAGGCAGTTGCTTAGGGATCTACATAATAACTATTACCCTGTTCAAATAGGGGACTGTAGAAAGCTCATAGGTGATTAAAAGATAATTTTGTAATTTTTCATGGCTTGTCTTTGTTTTGCAATAAAGATGTTTGCTCATTGCCAGGTGCATAAAAATCACTTACTTGATCTCGATTTCATTCCATTAATTTCTTTTCATTCCTGTGTGCACGTAGCTGTAGCCTGTCATTTGCTAGCAGCCCAGTTTTTAACCAATTAGCAGCCTGTGTCCAGTGATGAAATTCTGATCTGAACAACCAAAATGTAACCAGACTGCTTGTACCTGGGTAAGTGGCTTTTGTGATTTTTGGAGCATTATGTTTTTTGCATTAATGTGGCTTTATGGTGATGGTTTTGGCAAGTCAGAAGTTCGTTGCTGCAGGAAACCTGACTTTGATAGATGCACTGATACCTTGGGAATATCAGGGAAAGGCAAAAAAGGGATGCAGCTGAACTGCCACAGACAGGACTGTACGCATTGTGTACAGGGTGGTGTTGGACTGCACTACCATTGTTGGCGTTTTCTGGGTGACCACTGTACTTTTTCCATAGAGTTGTCATTTGGTGCTGGTGTGCAGTACTCCAAATTGGGCACTTTTGCTTCAGTGCATGAAAATCTGCTTTCTGAAAAGCAGGTGAGTGACTTTCATGTAACAGAAACATGCACAAGACCAAAAAACAGCAAACCCATTTTGCTAAGCAATGGCCATGCTTTATATGCGGGGCTTTTTCCGTACCTCTCTCTGCTTTTTCTCATGGCCAAACAGCACTGTTGCTTTCAAATAAGAGTTCAGCTTCTGTCACTCTGATGCTTGTAAGTCTGTCAGGAGGTCAGCCAGGAGATCTGAGGACTTACTTCTCAGGTATTCAGGTCACTTCAAGAAGTAGATACCTTGTTATCCTTGTGTGTAGGAGCTTCACTGGGATAGCATTTGGTGGAAGGAGGGCCGAAGCTTGGTTGCTTTGGGTTTTGTTTGATGATGCGTTAATATGTGAAATGAAAGAAGCTGATGGATTACTGCTGCTGTGATTCTTCTAGAGAAACAGATAGCCTTGAGTTTTGTATTTCATCATAAAGGTTCACTGAAATTGAATAGAGGAAGAAATGAAACACTTAACATAGAAACAAGAGGAGATGGACTCTGCTGCTTTTTTTAAAACAGCTTATCTCTATTCATGAGTTATTCATGAATCTTAAAGGTAGTTGAGAACCAAGTGTTCCAAGATCATCTTGTACTGCAAACAAGTCTCCCCTGGAAGTTCTTATTAATCTGCAAATTCCAATTGCAGTGGCAAATGAGAACCACAAATTTATGTTCTGCTAGGGAAAGCTCTTCCGGCAGTGTAGTGCCTCAGCTTTTCATTTCCTTATGCTCACCTGATGAGGAGGACAAACCTGGTTCTCCAGTGTATCCTGCAAATTTCTTGTCTTTGTGGAGTCTTGCTTTTTACTCCTTTGGGTTTTCCTTAATTTTGTCCATAAGAGGCATTTTTTCCTCTCTTGGGAGTGACATGAATCCAATTTTGGTGTATAGTATCATATTCAGTTGATATCAGTGGCATTACAGCTGGCACCAGTGGCCTTGATCCAGCTAAAGGAAGCTAGGAAAATGCATTCTCACGTTGCTAGCAAATCTTGCATTCAGAATCCCAAATAGTTTGCTCTGTGATTAGTCGGGCCTCTCATCTGAGGAACTAGGATTGTGCAGACCATGTGTGGAACAAGTACTGCCATCACAATAACTGTAACAAAATTTTAGCTTGCTTCCCAGCATTTTAATGGGGCCCTGTGTAATAAACTTAGCACTCTAGGCACAAATGCAGTACAAATAAAGCATCTTTCCATCTCTCCTCCTACATAATGAGACATAGAAGGCAAGAGACTGGAGAATAATGCATGACTTGTTAACACTGCTGTAAGCATCAAGGCCACTCCCTGGGGTCTGCATTGCACACTGAAGTGCATGACTGCAGCATAAATAAATTAATATCCTGCTTGTTTTTTTGTTTTTTTTTTTAAGTTCTGAAGAGATAGAAAAGGACGTACCTGTGCGCTTCTTTTGTGGTACTGCCCTTCTCTGCATATTGGGAGCAAAGAAAAGTTTTGCTTTGCTTTTTTCTGCGGTAAATAATACACATCTGTCATGGAAGTAGCGTTGCCTTAAGAAATATGATGGAGAGCATTCTGATCCCACTGTCTTAATGCTTTAAAGGAATTAGCAGAAGCTCATGTACTTGGTAGACCATAGAAAGCGTTTAACACACCTTCATATTTTACTTATCAGTCAAAACAGGAGATTTTTTTTTTTCACATTTGTAAGTTTTCCTTCATTATTTGTTTTCCTTTTAATTTTAGAGGAGCTTTTGTTTCCGGGTCTCTGTGTTGCATAATTATGCAGCTTTGCATTTGCAGCAATCATTTGAAATTGATACAGGTATGCAAGGTCAGAAACTGCTCTTGGTTTTTTTCTGAGCTAGAGCTCTGTCTGTGTTTGTGCTTAGGAATGTCATTTTTTCTCCCTGAAGCGAACTAAATCTTTCTTCCCAGTGATAGGAGAGGGTGTTGTTTTTTTCTAGGAGTGCGGTGTTGTGTGGTGAGAAATCTGTTAATATTATTTTATCATCACTGAAACCATTTTTCTTTGTCTTCTGGAACTGATGATTTTAAGTTTAAGATAAACATCACCAGCACTACTCTTGTTCAAAATATTTCATAAATAGCAAGGCTGAGAAGTGCACATTCCACATTTTTGGTGGTCTTTTTTTTTTTGTCATCTGATTCTGCATCACTTCTCTGCGTTCAGTTTTATGAGCTGCAGGAGCACAACCTGAAAATTAGTAGCTCCTGGTTGCTCAATTCTTACAGCGTTGTACTGTACCTGCCCGGTGTACTGAGGGCTTGGGGTGTTATTTTATTTGATTATGGAGAGAGTGGTAGGAGGGGAAGAGATGATTGCCTCATCTTTGTGGTGTTTGGCTGCATTTCCTTTTTTTTTTTTTTGTTCTCTGCTTTTATTCATCAGTGACAATTTATAAACAGTACATGTTTCACAATGATTTCAGCCTTGAGTGCCAAACAACTGTATGATGTTGTTCCTTTGTTTGACAGCTTCCTGGCACTCAGCCACATGCACAGTAGTAATAAATACTCTTGTCCAGTGTACGTGTGCGTTCTTTATTTGGTGTATGTTTTTACAATTGCATTAGAAATCTGTCTTCCTAAAAATGTGGTTCCAAAGATGTATGGTTTAAGAAACAAATAACAAAAACATCCCCGAACAACCAAACCTTGTGAAGCAGTAAAAATGCAATAATTATAAACCATTCCTTCATTATTCTGGAGCAAGGGATAGGGGCTGGGGAGAGAATTACTGCTGTTTTTCATTGGTTCTGTGGTACATTTGCAAAATATGGAAAGGAATATGGTTTGTTGGCAGAGGGAAAAATCCCACTTGTTTCTCCAGTTGTTAATCATTTTCTATACAATAGTTTGCTTACATGTGCACTAAACAGTGGGCTTCCAGCAATGTATTTAGGACAGAAGAAAAGAGAAAGAAAATTTGAGAAAACCACAGTAGATATTGTGTATTATCTGTGTTGAAGACAATTAGGAACACAAATGGCTTGAACTCAGGATATTGGCTTTTAACTGGATCTACAGCATTTGGTTGGAACAGGGCATCCTGCAGTATGAAGAAGCCGAGCGTCACTGCTGATTACACTCCTCCTGCTGCTGTTCTGTGCCTCCCCCTCTTTCCCCAGCAGAGACACAGCTTGCTCTCATGATAGAGAAGCAGTGCAAATGCCAATAGAACACTGAATTGAAAGGCAGTGATTCATCAGCAGAATGTTATTTATCCGAGCACAGGTTACATTTTTTTTCTTTTTACCTGTGCTCTAAAACATCATTATTTGCTTGATAAACCAATTTTATTACAACTACTGAACAGAAAGCTAATTCTTGGGCTTGCCTCTTCGCTTATATTCAGTTTCTCTTGCTTTCTTAATGATGCTTTTATGTTGCTTTCTCACTTGGTGCAACACAGCTGTATGTCGTTGGTCCAGTTTTTCTTCTAAGATGTCATAACACCAGAAGTAGAAAATAATACAGCCTTTAACTTACACAGAAGTCAACAGAATCATCTGTCCTCAAATCTATAGAACATAATTTCTGCTGTACTTTTACTGTGCAGCAAAACCTGTAATTTTTGTCCCTTCAACCTACCTGTCCGGATCAGTATGCTGGTTCCATCTGAGCAGTTCCATCATGCCTGCTGTCAGTAGCACTTGGGGATTTTTCCTGTCTGTACTTGCATTTGCTTTCTTCATTTCTTCTGTTTCTGAATGTTTTGAGAACTGCCATTTTGTTTATATTTTGCAAATATGTTGCTCTTAGTAGATGGGATACTTGTGTTAGTTGGGTCTTGGTTCTGTTCTAGCATGGGTTTCTTTGCTTGTTTCCAGTACGCTTGTGCTTTCAAAAGCATTGTCTCCTAAGCATTTTTTTAGGTACATGTTCTGAACAGAGGTGCTACCCCAAGTATCCTTCTTGAAAGGACAGCTTACTGCAGACTTGGCCTAGAAGATCAAAAGAGTTTGTTGTCATGTTGCAGTGAAGGTGTTCTAATGCATTGCTTATTAGAAGGATAATTTGTGGAGAATGGACAGCGGAGCAATAAAATTCAGTAGGAGGAAGAGCTTGAAGTGGGAGAAATGATAATCTCTTGAAGGCCGACTTCAGAACAAACTTAAACACTATGACTTAATAAACGTGGGGAAACATGAGCCAGATGTTGAAACATCAAATGGTTAGCTCTGAAAGAGTAAGCTTAAATGCAAAAGGAGTGAAAATTTGCTTATTTCTATGTTATAACAATAGCGTAGGTTCATGTACAATGAAGGGGAACTTGCAAATTCTTGTGGACTTTTTTCGTGTCCAGTATTCTGTTATTGGAAGCGTGTCCTTTTTACTAAAGCTTCTGAGATGTGCGGTGGATGCTTTTCAGAATGTGTTTGATCCCTTGTAGCATGTACCATGCTGCTCAAGGCAAGAATCTGTAGATGTCACAGTCATCTTGCCACACATGATGAATCACTTTGCCTGGAGATTTTCTGCTCTCGAGGCCTTAAGGCTGGTTCTGTCTCCCCACGGATGTTTGGTTAGATTTGCCATCTGAGCTTACTGTTGTGTGACCAGTTTAGAAAGTACTAAATCCAAACTTTCCTCATGTTTCATTTCTATGTTTTGTTATCATATGAGTATATATGTGGACATCACTCCTAACCAAAAATCCTGATTAGAAATAAGGCATGATAAGAATCAGTTTGGATTTTAAAAGACAGCATCTTTTTGAACTTCTTGTTGTTTTCTTGTCTTTGTTTTACTTAATTTGTTACAAGAATCATATGATGTGATGGTAGCTGCAGGCTGCTGTCCACTGTTTTCCTGCCTTTTTTTCTTTATTGAAAAAAAATCAAACCAACCAAACAAAAAAAACCCAAACTAAACCAACAATGTGTAAGCGTGTTCATAGCTTTCTTGATGCTGTCACCATTGGATGTTCTTTCACTGTACTGGCCTGTAAGACAGGATTAGTGGCAGCCTGAAGCCAAAGTTTTACGATGCTACGCAGATAGCTGGTCAGCAGTGTCCTTTATTGGTTCCATTGATTTGATGTAGGGAGCCTTGAGGACCACACTAGGAGGATTTTTTAAATTGTATTTGGATGTTTCAGTATTTAATGTAGTTTGTGTTTTTCAAATAAATCAAAATCTGTAGCAGGTAAATTTTAAATTCATATCCAGCTCTCTCATTTTCAAGTCCAGTGGCCTAACACTGTATGCACTGAACATTTTGTTATGGCAAGATGCATCTTTCCTATTGCTGCAAATTTATAAAAACAATATGTCAGCAATAAGACACAGGAAATGACAAAGCATAGCAAGTGGATTTTGAGCTTTTTCTTTTTTTCTTAATTGTTCTATTTATATTCCTGTCCTTCCTTCCTTTTTGCTGTCCTCTGGACGATACATATTCCAGCATTTTGCTTTGTTATTTTCCGTTCCCTTGTGCTCAGGGCAGAGCAGCTCTCTCGCTCCCTTTGCAGCCTGTTCAAGGCCTGCTGCCATTAGGTTCTGGAGGAACAGGTAGCTGCTTGCCTTCTCTGCTTCTCCCTCTAAGAAAACCCCTCTGTTCTTTGTGACCAGACGTTTGCTGTGATGTAAAAAGGGAATAAAAATGTAACTGTGAGTTGCTAGATGGCTGTGTTTCATCCCTTTTTGAATAGCCTTTTCTATTTAAGCTGCTTTTCTCCTTTCTGTCCTGTTGTCCTGCCATTTTTTGCTGAAATAAGCCTTGTTGGAAGAGCTGCTGTTTTCAGCTTTGGAAGACAAATCTAAATATATTTCCATGCATTTTCTTTTTTCTCCTCCCTATTTTTTTCTCAGGGATGCTCATGTTTGTTTTTTCTGCAATTATTGTTTTTTAAAAAAAAAAGAAAAAAAATGGGGGGGAAAAAAAAAAAAAACATGGAAAAACACCAAGAAAGAACAATTGTTCGTTACCAAGAACTGCTCTAAGTAGCTTAGGCACCAAGTATACCATAACTTGAAAGTCCTTTCTGTTGAGAATGTAAAAGGTACAAATTTTTATGATAAACAGCCCAGTAAACACTGTAAGAACAAACAACAAAACACCCCGAATGCCTTCATTTAAAACTGACAAACAAACAAAAAAACCCTCGTAATTCCAGTTCTTTGCAGTGAGATTCTACTGGTGGGGGATACAGTCTTAGTCCTTTTCTTGAATGCTTATTTCTCATTTTGGTTTTGTTACTTGTATACGTCTGCAAGTTTGATGGTTGCAGGAAACCTGAATGTATGCCATCTGTGTCACTTTGAAGAAATTGTATTGAAACAAAAATTTTATTTAATACCTGAAAGCATAGCATGATTAGCTATAAAAAATACTTATTTTTATGTCAGAGGCAGTGATGTCTGCCCGAGATTTAATACTCTCTTTTTAAAGAGTACAGCTGTGAAGCTTGAATGGAAATTAGATTGATGCTAACAGCTGATGATAAAGGTATCTACTTAAGCAAAACATAAAGTGAATAGCTTTTATTGACCGTGGGTAAAGCTGAGTAATGGCAGTATAGATGGCTAGGTAAAATGCTCTGATTAATTCATAGCTTGTATCTAAACTTCAAAGAGTAAAATTCAGATATTCTTTTTTGGCTCTATAGTACTTAAAGAACATTCCTAACAGTGCTACAGCTTTTCTTTGGATTCGAATGCTTAAAAGAATGAGTTTACTACGGTAGGCATATAATATATAATTTTAGCTATGTTGTTTTTTGTTTTTTTATCTTTGCCATTTTAAGTTTTGAATAAATGTTGTTAAGCTTTTAAAAATATTAAAATATTATCTTTCATTTGTAATGGTAACATTTACATTGACAACATCTCACTGAAGGATTTTTGCTCCAGAAGCCATGGCATCCTCTCAGTTTTAGCTGTTAACAGTCATAAGTTCCGAGACGTTTCTGTCTATTTAAAATACTGATTTGTGGTACTGCGAGCAACTGCTTCCTACAGCATTCGATTTCATTTTAGCCTTACAACCAGTCACCATTCCACTCACATGATGAAACCTTTCTCGTGACTGTTTTGCTCATTAACTTCTGGCTCTGTTTTCTGCAGTGGTGCTTGCCTAATTTTTGAGTGTATAAATCAAAGCTACTTCTTTCAAAGTAGATCTTAGTAATTTACACACTACATAATTGTTAATTTTGTATCCTGTTTTAGTGTTTTGTTTCTGTGTATTTTGGGGGTAAGAACCGTGGTGTAAGCTGAATCTTTGCTGAAGCCCTTTGCTCTAGGAAATGTCTCAGTTACTGTGCATTGTTTTGTTTACACATCAAAATTCCAATCCGACTCCCTAATTTATTTGAGTAAACTGATTAAAATCCGTTATTGTTCTTTAGATATCCTTCAACCTTGGTTATAATTTGTATTTCCTGCATCGTTGGATCTCTGACTCGTGTCATGTACTTTAATTAAAGGTTGTGTTCAGAAGTTCACTAAGTTTTTCTTTCCGGTGCATTTCATGCTGTCTCTGTAGAAATGTCCTTTAGAGCAAGTATTACCACCTTTTGCCATCTGGGAGAGCCCTTTCTTTGAAGTTCCACTTACAAAATTCATTGTGTTGAGCTGAACTTTGTCTTAGCACTTCTAGGTGTAACATCACAAGCCAGTTAAACCCCATGTAGCAGATGAGAAAAGAGGCAGAGTTTTGACCAGTGGGTGCAGGAGGTGCAGTCTCTGGGTGTGCTTCCAAGCAGTGCCACCAAAGCAATGAAGCACAAGGGTGCTGCACTTGTGCTGAGTGTCTCCTTGTGCTCCCATCTTGCTTAGTGTTGACAGGTAGCTTTCAGCTTTCCTGAGCTTTATTCTTTTGGGGTGAGATTCTCTGTTATACATCTCTCAGTCCTTTCTGTTGTGTCTCCAGCTGTTAGGTTCGTGCCTCTGAAGTGGAAATGTTATGTCTTTAGCATAGCCATCAGTTTGCCCCCATGTTGCATCTGAAGCATGACTCATATTAATACTTAATTCATTATATGGCATTTCTTTTTCTTCATAGATTCTCAAAATAAAATAAGTTGAATTTAATTTAAAACCAGTCTTATTAAAGAATATATTCTGGTGAATTTAATTTAAAACCAGTCTTATTAAAGAATATATTCTGGTCTTAACACTAGGCTCCCCAGATGCTCTGTAATTAGCATTCTTTAAGTACCCAGAATAGGATTGGGTGTCAGGCTGTTAATTTAATGATTTATTGATTAATGATTTTTGTATTCTGAGGAGGGGGAACATTTTCTGAACTGCTGTTAGTCAGCGTAGTTCTGCAAAAAGATAAGAATATTCTTTTGGTACTGCCTGTGTTTGCTCCTTAACCCTTGTGTTCACTGTCCAACAGCACTCAGTCCATCACCTTTTGGCATGCGTAGCTTTTGGGTTATAGAACTCCAGTTTGGCCCTATGAAGAGGTGAATTCTAACAGAACTTTGTTACTGACTTGAACTGAATTGAGAGCAAAATGTAAATGCTTTTTGTGCATTTTTCTGATATGTTAGGAAAGGAAGAAGGCAAAAAAGGATGGTGGGAAGATCTGTAGCAGTTCAAAACTCCAAATGATCTAACTATTTAAAAAAAATATGCTTTTTGCTCCCACTATGTGTTTTTTCCTCCTTGCATTAGTGAAGTGTGCAGGAGTCTCTTCGTATAGGCTTGTAGATGAGGAACAAGGAATTGCTGTTGACCTAAAGCAACGTGTAGTGGTGTGGAGTACAATCTGACAACTATTTACTGTGCATGCTTATTTCTCCAAGTAGTTCTCTGCAATTTAAGACTGAAAACATGAGTCAGAGTGGTTCGGGAGATTGCCATGAGCTATCTCCATAATTTAGAGGTCTCTGCTGTTCACAGACTCGTAGAATCGTAGAATGGCTTGGGTTGGAACAACTGTAAAGCTAAGCTTAGGTATCTGGTGGCAGAGTCCTTCCTACCTGGGCACTTGCACAATTCAGCACATGAAAACAGCATGTTAACAGTTCAAATTGTTGTATTTCAATACCAACTCACAGGACTTAGTCCCGAAGTATAGTGTGGTTGTAAGAGGTGATGCACTGCGTCGCATCGTTCCTGTGTATCTTTCAGTGGCATGAGTACTTAGTGGTATAATGTGGTAAATGGCCAAAATGCCTCCATATCCTTTTCTCTGCAATGCACATTATGCTTGTAAGTCACCAGGACCATGAATACAAATGAACGTGTGTAACTGGCCTTTTTTTGCAAAACCTCGTTGAAAGTGGTGCTAGATTCAAGGCTTGATGTGGCCTGGTTACCTCCAGTCGCTCTCTCTTTGTCTGATTGTTTTAAAACTAAGCTGGGAATTTTTGCTCCAAAAAGAAATGAAGCTCCTCCTTTCACTAGGCTCCTAGAAAGCATGGTTGCGTGCGGGTTTTTTTATAGCTTTAACTTTGATTTTTTTTTTCTTTAATAGCAGTTCTGTTTGTTGCAGCATTTAATCTGACATACTGCCAAATGCAGCAGTACGTTCTTCCCAAGGTTTTCCTCCGCTTTGTCCCTTCCCCTTCCCCTTGCCCAGCAGCTGCTTTGTGGCAGGTAGGAGCGTTCCAGGCCGGTTGTTGGGCACGAGGCACGGCGTTGCCCTGGCTGCTGCCCGGCAGCAGGAGCTGCAGGTTGCTGCCCGCCCGGTGCAGGCGGCAGGCAGGCAGGCAGCGGCGCAGCGCTCGGCACTATTAATATGCACAGCGTGGCGGCTTTCGGGGAAGGTTATTAGGATGCGGGTTCGTATCCTCCAGTGAATGAAATGATGTGTGATTATGAAGTCATCAGGCATGGACCAGTAAGGCTCGGGAGAACCCCCCCAGGTCCTCGGGGTGCCATTGATTGGTGACCATGTGTTTGTGCCCGATAGACTGTGAAATGGTGTGTTGCTCCACGGCTGTGCTGCACCTGCGCCCCACCGAGGTGATTGATTGGTTTGGTCATGTGGAATGTTCCCATCTGGTCTGCAGTAATGTGGTTTTTTGTTGACATTTTTTTTTTTTCCTTCCTTCTTCTCTCCTATTTCCCCTTCATCTGCAAATAGCCAACACTGGCAGGAGCTGGAGCAGGCGGTCGCAAAAGGCAGCCGAGCCTTTGCCTTTAGAACAAAGTGGAGCTGCTGCAAGTCCTCGTGTTCCTTTCATTTCAGCTAAAAGACCAGATAGGTCGCTCTGTGCTTGTGAGGGGGAAGCAAACAAACAAGTGAACAAAAAAAACCACCCCAAAAAAGCCTACAAAAGAAAGCAAAGAAGCCGAGGGGGTCCCAGCCCCCCAAACCTGTGCTGCTACGCGCAGTTCTTACTGCTTTACGCAAGCGCTGCAGTATTGTAATTAGATTACCAAAGTAGCAGTGCATGTGGAAGATCTTATTTAACCTCAGAAAAGTAGTGGTTTATTTATTGAAAACTACTGATGTTGCACTTTAAATGCCAAGAAATTATTTTAGTTCCTTAAAAAAAAGAAATTCTATAGTTACATTGGGCGGTCTTGTTTGATATTTCTTAATCTCACTCCTTTTTCATAATTGATCTATTCATTCCACTTAATGACTAATTACATATCAGAGCACATCATCAGCAGCATTCATCATTGTAGAATGTAATAATCAATGACATTTCAACAAAGGAAAAAATAAATATGCAAATAAGGACTCATTAACATTTGCATGAGCTGTTTGAATAATCACGTTGCTGACAAGGCTGTAATTAACAGAAATTGATGCTGAGTTCAGTATTTGATAGTGTGTTTTCTCAGCGTTTTATTGTTGTCACTGCGGGGGCTGGAATGAAGTTCTGCTCTGCTTGTACCTTGACTTGGGCTTGATGTGATGGGCTGTGCCAGGTAGCAGAGGCTTCTGGGAGCCCCCAGTTCGGCTCTGACCGACGCTTAATGCAGAGAGAGAGTTTTCAGCTCAATGGCTGCATTGTTGGTGAAGGATTGTTGGATCCGTAGTAATTATGCAGCAGCTGAAGGAAGATCTTTTCTCCAAAGTCAGGAAAACTAAAAATGGTTTTAAAGAAACCAAACAACTGAGACTCTTTCACATGAGTCAGGCACTTTGAAACTATAGGATTTCTTACTTGTTCTGTAAATCAGGAGTTGAGGTAGGGTTATGTTTTCTTATTTCATTTGTCACTCTGGTGCAGCGTTTCAGTGGTGGGAGACTTGAGCTTTATTGTAATTGAAAATCACTTGCTAAGGAGAATGTTGTGTAATTATAAACGTTACGGGCTCCCTCCCTCCCCTCTGATGATTGCAACTTTACTCCCCCTTCCCTCTTTTTCCTGAAGCTTCCTCTTTTTGTCATGGATATCAGCTGAAATGCACAAAACACAATAAAGCTGTTTATGTCAGTTTTTTTGGATGACTGTAAGTGCTGATTATAACAAGTTTAAGGAATTTCCTTTGTTGAGTGTGTACCCACGCCATATGGCTCAACATGGAACATTAACTTGACAGGGATAATGGATTGTGGTATATGGAGACAATTTTGCCTGCAGCTTCACTATAACTCATTCTGGTTGGGGATCACAAGTTTATAATATAGGATGCAGCAAACATCCAGATGGATTTGCTTTACATAAAAGAGTTGCAGTTCTTTTTATTTCCTGCTTGTAATTGGGGAAGAAAGGGACTTAAAAATTAAATTAAAAAAAAAAAATCAGAAGTAGTAAACAGAGAATGGGTCTTATTCAGACAGGAAGAATCTCAGTGAAGCCGTGTGTTTATGCGATGTTTTGGATATACTGAAACATAGGTGGAGTTGTTGCTTACAAACATACATACATACATATGCAAGGTTTTTCTAATAATATCTCACCTGGCTTCACTTTACAAAGTATTTCAGTGTACCTCCAGTTGTAGAAATACATGAGGCTGTGGGAGAACGTGGGGGAAAAAAAGTTACTTGAAACAAGGCTCCGATTTTTCTTATATATTATAGTGACTTTTGTTTTAATCAGAATGACCATTTCTCTGATTAGCATTTGGTTCTTTGGCAGTGCTCTGATGGTACTCCATGTTCTTCTAGAAAGAAAAAAAAAAATCTTACATCTTTTGTGGCACAAGGCATTAAAATACTGCTAAAATAGTTTCGTTTACTTCAGTCAATGTCGTCTTGTAAAATGGGAGTTTTCTAATGTCTTACTGCAACAGAAATCACTATAAATCTGATGCTTCCTACTGAATGATTGGCATGCCCAAGTTTCTGGTTTTTTTCCTAATTTTATAAATACTTGTACATCTAAGAGACTTTAAGCATGCATAATCCCATTAAGCACGTATGTAGCTGTTTGAAGGGTCGGGACCATAAATCCAGATTGAGAATTTCAAGTAGAGCTGCGTGGGATAGCTTCAGCATTCCTGTATGCCTGTGGTTGACTTAAACTCCAAATAAAATGGGGTGCCTGAAAATCAAGCATCTTCTGAATATTAGATTGGGAGATTTATTTAAACACCAGCCTATAAATCTTTTGTAGTTGACCTTCCTTATCCAAAATAGCTGCTGTTTTTTTTTCTTTTTTTCTCTAAACCTCTGTCAGATGAGTATCAATTTGTTAATTGTTTGGTTAGCTTTTAGGCCAGTACTTGAGCAGATGGAGAGGACTTGGTTTGTGACTGGGGAAGAGGGTTGCTGGTTGTGATTATAGGTACAATATGACTGTCCAGCCTACATCTCATTGCTGACTTCATACGATGACATCCCAATTTAGTATCTTGAATCATCATCCTGAGTTTCAGAAGGTAAGCAGCCAGAAGGATCTGCTTTTGGGAAGGGAGGAATAAAAAAGCATTAACAATTGACCTGTGAAGAGACTGTCTTGGCTTAGGGTGTGAGGATTCTTTCAGGTTTTCATGCTGCAAATTATACTTTAAAAAGCTGTACTGGATTCATTCATCTTCCTCCTGCATGCCAGGCCCTGTGCATGGTAATCACTGCCAGGTGGGAATTTTCTGTGGACTTACAGAAATTGTTGCTTGCATTCTTACTGTAGAAAAGTCCGTTGTTTTCTATTGCTGCTACAGTTGTGAAACGATAATATCAGGAAAACACAGGATATGCCTACAATGCTGTTGTTTAACAGCAGCAACAAAAACCACAGGAGAATACTTGTTCCATATTTGAAGCAGAAGGAAGCATAACATCGTATCTGGTGTGCCAGTGAGCTGGTGGATCTTGTTCATGTACGGCCCACCAGGTAGAAAACACTCTGATAGGGAAAGGTGCACCAGTGTTGCAATCAGTTTGATGAATTTAAATCTGTAGATAAGAGAATTCTTTCCAGGAACAGTAAGGAGAGCTGACTGTTTCTTCTTGGCTTCATGAGGAAACTAAAAGTCAAAGTCAGCAAATATTTAATAAAATTGAAATGTTGAAGATAGCATTTGTGTTCAGCATTGGTATTTGTTACCCACTGAGGAGTTTCTGCAGAGCTGTACCAAATAGCATGGTGATTCTTCCAGGCTGCAGTAGTGCCTCCCTGCATCCAGTGAATGGTGCTCTGTGGTTTGTAAATACAGCTCAACCTCACCTCGAAGCCAGGTTTGGGTGCAAAGAGCAATGAGTTTTTGACTTTGGGTTTGCTCGTGTAATTTATTAATAACTGTTGCTGTAGTCTTACAATTATAATACAAATTAATGGTTTTCACTCCTATTATGTGTTTTTGTGGAACTTGGTTGGAAGAGAAGTCTTTCTTCTTGGCAGAAGGAAATGCCTTTAGCTTATATTTCCCATCTGTTTCTTTCTGGGAGAGCAGTGCTGATGGTGCTGGGGATGGATGTGCTCTGCTCTGCGTGGGCTGCTGCATGGCAGTGCGGTGGGAGCGTGTGGGGACGGGAGGGGGAGCCCGCGGCACGGCTGTCAGCCGGGAGGGCAGGGCTGGGGGCCTCATCCTGCTGAGTTCCCTTCATGCTGTGCCAGTCGTTCAACGTGGAAGGCTCGTCTCCTCCTCGTCCTTGAGTGCACACATGCTGCGATCCGACTGTTTGAGGGGAGCGTACGCTATTACTGTATTTTATGGCAAAAATGGAAATGCATTTCTGTCTGTATATTCTAAAGCAATCACTTTTTCCTCTTAAAATAGGGCTTTCCTTAAGTTGTAAAATGGTTCTTATTGACGTGCGAGGTTGAATTTTTTTAAGCACCTTGAGTAGACTGAGAGATGAGTCACCGGTTGCTCGGATCAGTCAGCAGCCCCCGCTGCGCTCTGAAGTGCACAGCTCACGTTGTGCGAGCTGTCCCTGCTGAATTTGGTTCATTCATATACTTGGAAGTACGTAAGTGCTTAATTGCTTCACTGAATTGGTGCCTAAAAATACTTTCAGTAAATGCAGAGAATTGTTTAGCTCCTTTTTTCAGCTTTGCGGAGCTGTGATTGAGTCAAGGTTTGTGCTAAACAGTCTGAAAGGATGAGTGACAATGTACTTAAACTGAACCTGCAGCAGATGAAGAGCTGTACAATGTAGGGCAGGATCCAGCTATTAGCTAACAGAGGAGCAGACTGTCTCCTCGTGGTGCTTTTCGTTGTAAGAATTTGTCTACCTCGGTGCTCTGTTAAGGGAAAGAGGCAGGCCTGAAGGGTGAGTGCTGATCCTTGTTTCTGAACTGCCGTATAACTTTTTCCAGACACCATCAGTCCCCTCCATGTTTTTATTCAAAATTTCACTTGCAGCAGGTGAGTTTGAATTGCAGCGATGGGCAAACAGTTTGACATTCTTAGGTTAGAAACTTGATAGCCAGGCAGCTGCAACTGCTGCCTAAGTTGCTGATTCTGATTCTGTGCTTTATTCGGCAATTTGGAAGATTTCGCATTGCTCACTGAATCGAGTGGCTTTCATTTTGAGACACAGCAACCATCAGGGTTTGAAATGTTTGAGCTTGGCAAGAAGGGACTTGTCTGTAAAGCAGTGAAATTGCACTGGGGAAATACGGTGCCTCTGTTCACCAGAGGCGGGCTGAGGTACGCCGCGAGCTGCTGTGAGCTGCAGCTGCATTTACCATCAAACACGGAGCTGGGGCCGATGAATGTTTTGTTTTTAGTGTCATGGAAACTGTGAGCCAAAGAATGGATATTCTATTCATCTGGGAAAATAGCAGTTCGCTGCATAAAACAGCGCTTGCTTCCAAAGTGGTCCTTAAAATAGACTTTGTGAATGTGACCCTGAAAGTAAAAGTGCAGCCATGTAAATCACCTCAGTACTGCTTTGTTTTTTATTAGAATATGCATGTGAATCAACATAGAAGTAGTGAGAGTTTTAAAATATAACGGTAGTGTGGAACTCTCGTCAGTTCAGTATTTCACAGTGCAATTTCAAATCTGAAAATGGAGAGATCTGCACATTTCAATAGCAGTTGTAATGCCATTTATTACCTTTCTTTTTCAAGTGCCTTGCTATGAGTTTGGGTCATCATTCAGTATCATTTGCTGTTTCATGTAGCATACCAAAACCCATAAAACTCACTGCAGAGAAGCGGGTGTTCAGGAGAATTCCCTGCATGCAGAAAAGGAAACACAGGACTGGGATTTGCTCTGGAATAAATAGTTATTTGTAGTTCACAAGCATTTTTGTGGAGTCAGCATGGGTATGTCATAAGGAATAACGGATTCCATTTATTTGGAAAGCCTAAATTCATTTGTTTTGCTTAAGTTGTGATGTTGAGTTAAAAATACGGAATTTGAAGTAAAGAGAAACCAACACAGGAACAGAAATAAAAAGTCATTACCCTGCCTGGGGGGGAAGGGGGGGGAGGAAGGAAGCTGAGAGAAGGAATTGGAGGAGCTGAAGTGATTTGACTTAAGTGAGAGGAAGTGGGATGGATTTGCCTGCTGCAGGACTTCAGTATCAAGGCTCTGGAATGGATGAGATCATGTACAAAATGGATGTGAGGCCACGTGAAGGCAGTGGAAATCTTTCTGTTGACTTTTTTGCATTTCATGTTGGCCCAATCCTCTGGAATGCCTGTGTCCCTCTGAGAGGTGATCCTGCCTTTGAATGTACTAACTGCTTCCCCTAAAATGGGGCTTGATGCAGAGTCTTTAGGGTGCACTCTGGCTATTCCACCAGGCCACTATAAAGACACGAAGCAGGACCCATATGCATAGTTGGTAGTGACAGCATTACAGATGAAAGGTGCTTGATAATTTGTAAATTTAGGTTGAGAGCTGCGTAGCAAGTTAAATAGAAGCTTGAAGTACTGCTGCTAGGATGAGTGACTCAAGAGGAAGTGGGAACACAAAGAAGACTTTTATCTAAGTGTTTACAGATGTTTAATATTAAGGAGTAATGTGTAGTTCAGAATTTACAGCAGAGATGGAGGAGACTAGATACAGAATGGGAAGGTGTCTTGGAAATAATTACAGTCTGTGTGTAAAAGTTTTCTATAATAATATGGAGGGTCAGCAGTCTCCATTTTATAACTTAGGGAATTTAAGTGCCAGGGCTAAAATGTGTGAAAAGATGCAAAAATTGAATTCTTCATTTCACCTTTTAATCCCGTAAGTCTGGCTTTCATTTTGCATCTCTTTGAGATACCATTATCCCGTATTCCTAATTGCAACCTAAATGTCTGGGCTTTCCTGTCCAGTGCCTGAGCAGATTCCCAGTGGGACTTACAGTAGGTAGTGTGCCTCCAGAAGGGCTGCTGAGGGTTGGCAACAGGGAAGTTTAGGATAATGTTGAAGGAACATTTCATAGGCACCCTTCTCCCCAAGATAAATCCAGCTACAAACTGGATGGCTCAGTCCTCTGGGCATCTTTCTGTGTTTCAGTAAACAGAAATGCAGCTTGCTTCCTTACCTGCAGAGCAGAATGCTCTCTATTTGTGACTGATCTTCAGTTGTTTTCATCTGCTGACAAGCTCTGAATTAGTGATGGTGCTCTGCTTACAATTGCATTCTGAAGCTTGGTCTGACTTTTAATCTTTTAATGCACTCTTATTTTAAAATAATAAAATATATATATTAATTTAAATCATCCTGGCTTTTTGTCTAAGTGTTTTATTGTATCAAATCAGGAACCTTATGAAATATCTGCTACATTGTAAGCTGGCAGAGTCTGCCATCCATGTAAAAAGATACTTTAGCACCAATTCAAGTGGAGTAGAATTATCATTAATCCACCTAATTCTTTATTAATTAGATTTCATTTTAGTTATATCATTATTTATGGTGTTCTAGCAAGGCAATAAATTTTGCATTTTTTTTGCTCCCTTTAAATATTATACAACTTTGCTTTTTTCCAGAAATACTGCACTTTGTAATGTTCCATGCCTTAGTGGAAAAGTGTTAATATTTCAGAGAATTACTTGGTTTATATTTGCAAAACTTTATTTTCTGAATCCTCTTTTAGCCAGGTTATCTGGACCTGTTGTTATGGAAGTGCAGAATGTTAGCACTTGCTTTTACATTTTCCTTGCTGTTGAAATAGAAAGTAGTTCATCATTCTTATTCGTGTTATCATTCTTATAAATGAATTATCAGTGTCGTCGTGAGTATTGCTTTTGTTCTTAACATGCTGGGGAAAGTGTTTTCCTTATCTGCTGCAGGTCAGTTGAGGCAGCACGGTGATTCCTATGGAAAGTGTATATAGCCGAGCAGTGCTGCAGCACGCACTGGTACTTGAAGTTGCGCTTGCTGCACTGAGCCGTGCACAGGGTTTCTCGGTGTTCTGAAGCCTGGGACTTGCTCCCACCTTGACTGTGTAGATCTGGACTGTTATTGTTACCGTTTCTTCAGCCGCATTCCCACGGCTGTTATGATCTCTCATGAAGAAGTTTTTTTTTCCTTCTCTATCAGGAATGCCACTTGACTCCCCTCCCGGAGTAAACAGTGGACACGTGTTTTCCTTTGTCACTTTTCGTGACTTTATAAAAGCGTTCGCCCCTCAGGTTCCTTGGCAGTCAGGTATCAGTGTAGATAAGATGTCTGTAGATGAGGCAGTCGGTCTGTGCGTGCGGTCTGTCATTTACAGGGATCGCAATTCAAGTGTTTTATTTGTAGGTAGTTACAAGTTAATTCTCTGTTTAGCTCCATTACTAATTTTCCTTTCTGTAACAGTGATCTTATCATGCAGTTATCTCCGTGTTTCAGGTCTCAGGACCTAGACTTGTGCACAGTCTGAAGTCCCTTACTCTAAGTACTGGTTTTGTACTGAAATATAAGAATGCTTGTTACGAGAGAGAGAGAGAGAGATGGAGAGTCTCTCTGCTGATGAAGCCAATTTGTTTAATGAGAACGAGTAGATCTTGGATGCCGAGATGAGTTGTAACTAACTCCAGAAGTAACTCTTAAAATAAAAAAAGAAGAAATTCAGCAATTTGTAGCAAGCAGTGTCACTGAAATGATCTTATCAGAAATAAGTGCAGCATTCTGTTTTCAAGTGTAGGTTCTCTACTCATTTCCAATTTTTAAAATGCACTTTAGACTTAAAAGTGTACTTGATCTTGAAGTCACTGGTGGAAGCTGAGTGGTTCTTGTCCTTAAATCTGGGCCAAACTCCATACCAGGAGAGCAGGTTTTTCTAGTTAGCTGTGAGTGGTAACTTTGTTAACTGTTTTGACTTGGTTCCTGGGAAATGAGATGAGGAAGATGGCAAAGGAAGAAATGTTTAGCAGACAGAGTGCAGAAACTGGGATACTCTGGAAGTACGTGGAGTGGATGGTGATTAAAGTGCCTTTGCATCACTGATGTGGAATAGGAATATATGCATATTTGTGCACTATTTGCTTGTTGTCTTCTGGAGTTGTACATTCTATGTTTTCCTTTATTTTGTGTAGAATCTCAGTGTATTAATTGTTAGCATGTTTCTCCCACTGAATGATTTGTCTGTGTAGCACATATTCAGATAAGGCCTGGGGTAGATCTGGTGCTGAAGAATTGAAATTAAATACATTGAACAGCTATTCAAAAATTGTTTGGTTCACAGATAGCTCATATGCTCAGGGGAGAAGAGTGTTCATTCTTCATTTAAGAGGTCTGTACTTCCTCTTTTCCCCTTGCCTTGAATTACTAATGTATCTTATTGCCAGAGATTTCATCCCCTTAGAGCATTGCAAGCATTTGATTTGTTATTTAGCACAGTATCAGCCTTGCAAAAGAAGGGCTGGGAGTAGTAGTGAGCCAGGAACCTTCATATATCAGCCACTGATGGAACAGAAACATTCTCAGTTTGACGTGGGCATATAAATTACAAGTTCATAGGGTCAGCCCAAATATAGTGTGGAATTTAGTCCACCCTTAGCTCCTGTGCATTTAAAATACATAAGAGCATTAATAAATTGTTTTTGTAGCAAAAGATCTGTGCAGTGCTTTTCAGACTGATAAATTATTCCATCTTTTCTTAGGAGTACTTACAAATCAATGGGATGAAAATGTCAAAAGTGTGTCTTTGTGAAGCAGGTTCTATAATACTGCTTCACACGGTGACTTTATTACTTTTTTAAAATATTGCATTGAAGAAGTTACAAGAAATCCCTTGGTTTCTGTGTTTAATGTCTTGATAAATGTACTCTAAGATTTATTGCCTGCTCAGTTCCATCAGTACAATTTTTACAGTGGAAGACAACTGCAGATGCCCTCAGCTGTAAGTATAAAAGAACTTCTGAACTTATCCAGTCCTTGGAAAACACAATTAAAAAATGTTCTGCCCAAATGTCAACGAAAGCAGTAATTTAGTTTTTGCTGTCTGAGGCGCTGCTCCTGAATTACAGCAGTTATAATGGGGAGTTGACTCCAGGTGACTCCAGCTTCAGCCTCTTCATACTTGGTATCATTTAGGTATAGAAAATACTTGATCCGAATAAAACCAGATGGAACTTCATTGCAGAAGTACGATGCTCTCTTACAAATGAAAAACTTATGGCATTGTGTATCCCAGGAAATTTTGGGCAAATCTGAGATTGGACGTTTGGACTCCATGATCTCATTCCAAATTGTAATCTTCTTGCAGAAAATTGGAGTTGTATGGTCCTCCAAAATTATGACCAAAGAAGGAAGGAAGGGACAAATCTGTAATTTCTTTGTTGACAGTTCTCAGGCAATTGACATTTTGTAGGTTTGCCTTATTAAATGTAAGACTGTGGATGTGTTTGTAAGACTTCGAGGATTATTGATTGGGAAGCTGCTTTCAGTCACAAGAAGACTGAGCTAACATGGAGCGTATGATAAGATAACAGCGAGGTTAGGAAAGTGATTACGACTGGGAACCTGCTAATCACTGACCTCTGTAGGGATCCTGTAGTTTATCACTAATCTCACTTGCACTTGGCATTTTCCTGTGTTGCTGCTTCATTGTTCATAGCCGAGTGAGTAATTTGGCTTGGGATGAACAGGAGGAGGGTGCTGCAAGTCCAGCAGCTGCACTTGCTGGCACTGGCTTGTTAAACATCGTCAGCGTCGCCAGCAGCGTGCTTGGCACGCCTTAGCCCATAATACTTAAACAAATCGTTGTGACCAGAATAGGAGGCTGCTTGTTTAAGCACTTTCTTCAAATTGCGTCGCTTCAGAACTGTTTCATTAAATGAGTTTTGGTCACAAGTATTTAAGGAAGAATGTGTGTTACATCTTTATATATACGTGTGTGCAATGTGTGTATTTAAATTATTAGGCAAGAGATTGTAGGCGTAATACAGATCTACTAACTGAAATCCTGTAAACAAGTAGATCCTCATAGCAGAAGATGGTGAAGAAGTGGCACCAGCAGTTCTGGGGGCAGTGTCAGTCACTGCTAGCTCTAAGAAGGCAGTACACTGTGTTTCAGAGCAGAGCTGCGTTTCTGTGTTCTGATCAGATTTACTTTTTATAACCTTACTGAAATAAACGTGGAACAAGAATGTTTTTTAAAGTTAACAAAAATTTAAAGTAAAACAAAAATAGACCTGTTCTCAAGGCGGCAAGGATGGTATTCATAAACTTTTCATCCTTCATTTTCCTTTTGTAATGAGTTGTAATACCAAGTGTAGAAAAATGTTTAAATATTGCGCTGAGCTTTTTGCATCACCCATCGGAACGTTCAGTTATGAAGTGATTTTGGAGTGGGCTCTCTGTGTTATCAGTGATGAAGGGATGATTAAGAAGCATGATTTAAAAGATATTTCAGAGATTGCTGCAAGATACTTCTGCGTGCGAGGGGCAGGCATGCTTCATGTCTGACAGACAGCAGCTGCCAGCTGTGGTCACTGTGGCATGCATTCAGGCTGGATGGCAGACATTGCTTTGCTTGAAAAACACCAGTGCTTCCCATACTGCTGAGCAAATAAATTCTTGGGAAATGCATAGAAAAATCTTCAGTCTGCAAACAGTTAATTATGTGGGACTTGAAGTATTTTTTTTGCAGTTATGTTCTGTCATCCTCTCATAAACCAAGTGATATCTACAAACGGTGGGTAAATGCTTTTGTACTACCGGTGGGCATTTGTAACGCGTTGGCTGGAAGCAGTCCTCAGCTGAGTTAGTGTGGAGCTGCTTTCATTGACCATCACGTTGTGACTTGCTGGTTCAGTTCGTTCTGTGATAAGAGCGTTTAGGCTGCACAGCTGTTGTACAGATAGATTTATGGAATACAATTCCTTGAGCAGTATCAAAAGCTTTGTGAAGCTGGGAGCGTGTCAGATAAGTGACTGTGGGAGAAAAGGTACTATTTAGAAATGCTTTATAATGCTTTTTAATTGGTATGAAATGTGCCAAGGTTTGAAGTTTATGAAGTTAGGGAACATTTGTGATTCAAGCTGCTTAGTGGGAATTTCTCAGTTTGTATTCGTTTGAATCTGCAGCTCTCGAGCTGTAAGCCTGTTAGGTAGTGATTAGGACCTCGAAGTTTTTGTTGTTGACAACACATGAAACTTCCTAAAAATAAAAATGCAAGCTCACTCGGGGTCATTGAGAGTCACATGCCTCCTGAGTTGTCCTCTGCAGATTTAAGATTTGTGTATACAACCAGCTAAATTATTTTTAAATGTCTATTGCTTTCATTCAGAATTCATTAATTTGAGTTCCTGGATGGAACTCAAAGCTCAGGGTTACAGAGCCACTGATACAAAGCCTGAAGTAAAGTTAACTGTGATGCTGCTTTGTAGCAAGGTGAAGATTTTGCCTCTAAAATGGTGGCGTGGAACTATTGGAGACCTGAGTCGTCTCTGAGTGCTTGTGCTGGGAATGTTTGGGATGCTGTCTGGTATCTGATCCTACGTTGCTATCCAAACCTTCCTGCGAGAATTTGTTTGAGCACAAGCTAACTGGTGACTTGCTGTAGCAGTACTTCTCAATAAATATTGAGACCAGTATTTAGAGCCAAATTCATATAGAGCGGGATACTGTACTGTTTCTCCTTAGAAAATGCCAAACTTCTTAAGAGATAAGCATTTAAATACCACGATTTTGTGTTCTTATCTAGCAGTTTCTTGCTTGTTGCACAAACTGTAATTTGAAGCATGATTTTTCAAGTTTCTGCAACTGACTCTTTTTATACAAACATTTTTTTTAAAACCTGCCTGGAATGCTTCATATTTCAGCTGAAGTTGTTTATCATATGATTTTAAGATTCTCATTTTCTGGAAAGAAAGTGCTGAGTTTGGTTAATATGAGCAGCATGATTCATGCTACTTCATGAAATTTTGCATGCTAAGTATTTTATTTGTTTGGTGCCTGGTAGCTCTTAGAAGCAAATTGCTACAGCAAAAAATGCTAACTTCTTTCCTCTTTGTTACTGCAGTACAACCATTTTTCAAATGAATTATTGTTGACCAGGCTGCGTATAGTTATCAAGATGATAATCTTGCAGAGATATTGTTCTGAGAGTGCCCATCTCATTCTTCCCCTTCACTTACAAGAGGTGTACATTTTTAGTGAAGAATAATCATAGCCTTCCCTCATATGAAATGGCACTTGCTGTGAAATTTTTGCCAGTAAGGTAGAAAACGAGAAAGAACAAAGATCTTTTTTAGAATTACAGTTGCACCAGTATAGAGCAATTTAACACTAAAACAGGCGTGCAGGGAAAGCTTTTCTTCCTATGAAGACTGGACAATGTACACGTACTTCAGAAAAGAAAATTCCTACTTAGCTACAATGGCTTTCATTTTCAAATCTCTGAAATATTTTATGGTTTTGAATAGGTGGCTACCATGGTTTATTAGTGCTTATCTTTTGGATAAGTCTCTGGATTGGTGTTACTTAGTTCTGTGTCATAATTAAGGAAGTCATATTCAGCTGGTATGTTCTATTACATCAGTATTTGATGACTGCCTGATTCCTGACATGGTTGAGCAGAGAGTTTAAAAATAAATCAACAGAACTGATAAACTTCTGAGTGCTACTGGAGAGCTTTCACTCTGTTCTAATATACAGGCATTTCAGTTGGTTGGCACAACCATCAAATACGGGTCTAAGTGGCTTTTCTGGAGCTTGCAAACTTATTACTAGTGTCTTACAATGCAGCAGCATCAGAGGGCAGCTGCTCTGCATGACGTACTGCATTCAGTACGTGCTCCTGACAGGCAAGTACTCCATATAAGACAGAAGAGTCTGCTTGGTGGTCTTGACCAATTCTATTGTTTGGGTGGTTTTCTGTGTGTTTTTTTTTGTTGTTGTTGTTGCTATTCCAACTAGAATTTACACAGAAAAACAAGGGATTTTTGAGGATTTGAGGGATGAGTATGAAGACCTGAATGAGTCAGCTATTATTTAAGTTTGGTGTTGGTTTTTTTGTTTGGAATTTGGCTTTGTTCTTTTGTGTGTGAGTTTGGTGGGTTTTTTTACTGCTTATTGTATTTGTCACCTAAGATGACACTGACTGTGTGCTAGTTTGGCTGATAACAGAAATGGAATTGCATTGAGCCTTTGTCCTTACAATTGCAACATAGTGACGGGGTATTTTATAATAATTAGAAAAAGATTGCAGTAGTTCTTTCTTTCTGATTGACTGTATAAGAAATGAAATCCACAAAGTATTCGTTGTCTGTTACAGTAGTGTTGATTGCGCATGCTAAGCACAGATGTATCTAGAAGCCTACTCTTATTCATGCAACTTAATTTTTGTAATTAACTATGTTGCTAACAGATTTTCTGTAGTATATGTGTATATATATGTATGTGTATGCATAACTGACACAGGTAATTCAGCAAACTTTTAAAATAATCTAATTTAAATTCTCTTTCTTTTACAGGAAAAGCCTCAGATAGAGGTCCATTTCCATTGTATGGTAGAGATACGGGATTGCCAGGCTGTCAAGTAAGTATAGTGATGATACAATGCAATTACAGTAATTGGAACTAAAATTGAGACACACAGATACCATAAACAAGAATGTATTCCATGAACTGTGGAATGAGTTTTCTGGTTTCTGTGCTGTCAAATAATCTTGCACTTAAATCCACTTAGGAGATTCTCACTCTTTGTGCGAGTGGAACTGGTTCTGTAGCTCTTGACACTGAAATCTTACTTTTCAATAAAAGGGAAGTTGTTACTAATTTGTACATTGTGTTTCAGTTGTGTGCGTAATCTTTTCATTGCAAGATCAGTTTTCTCTACCCTTGGAAGTTTTTTATTCCTCTCTCTATATCTACCAACAGAGCTGCAGACCAATATGGCTTTTACATCAGGATGAGTTTGGGATACTTGGATTTTTCACAAATGTCAGCAAATCTCAGCTTTTTAGATAGAGCATGACTTGTTTTGCTGAGTTAAGAAAGACGTCATTTGTACCCAGAACCTTTTCTTTGGATCACATAGCACGTTTCCTTCTGTTTTGTTTTGTTTTTGCCAGCTCACGTAATGATGTTTAAGCCTTGTATTTTTCAGTCTTGAATCTAGGTTTTTGAAAGTGACATTGCTGTTAACAGAAGTTAGCCTGATTCCAAACATCGTGGTGTCAGAATCTTGTGGAGGTGTGGTAATACTAGGAGAGGGATGTTGCAGATAATGCATCTCAAAGCAGTGAACTGCCATTCTGTCTTGTTACAACTGAAATCTGATAATGTACTACTTACATTAATTCAACAGGTCTTTCTTGTTGAAGCAAGGCGTTGTGTTCGTAAGTTAGATACAAGAAGGAGTCTTAATTTAATATAAATATGTTTGTGAATCTGAGAAGTTCTGGAGATGCTTCCAGAGGTGATCTCTGATAGAAACATGTAGCAGGAATGTAAGAGGAGCCTGTCTTTCTTTCTTTCTGGGTTCTTTGCCAGAGGATCTCTTATAAACTTTTTGGATATAACCAGAGATATGTTACAAAGACTACTATTTTGCCGGGGGGACAAGAAATCAGTTGCATAAGGGAGAAGCTTTTCTGTAGGGTATGTTGTTGGGTGTCCTTTTTTGCATTAATGGGTTTGTGGAGGGTTGTTTGGTTTCTTCTTTTTTTGGGGGGGGGGGAGGGGGAACACATTCATTTCTTCACCTGTCTCTGGAAGAAGAAAGTTTCTAGGATGACTGATTTTGAATAATTACTCATTTTGATTTTAGCTTGCATTACTTCTGTTTATGAATTTTTGAATAAAAGCTCATTCTTCATCTGTGAATGTTAAATGTACTAATCTAGTGCTTCATACATGTTCGTTTCCATATCCAAACAATAAGAGAAAGAATTCCTATTTCAGTTGCATGGGCCTGTGGGGAGTAGACAAGGAGAATCAGGAAACCATGCTACTACTCTGCTGTCTGTTTCCAAGTATGATGCTTGCTGGAATGTAATGATTTTATACTTGAACAATTAGAATCACAAGGAAGATGTCAACACTTGAAATTATTTACAAGCAGCTTGGACAGCACATCCAGAAATCAGCATTTGGAATCAGTAGTTCGAGAATCTCAGTCTTGCCTTGTTTTGTTTTGGTTTGTTGTAATTTTGGTTTTGAATTTCACCTGATGGATTTTTGTGCATCATTAGACTCTGAGGTATGAAAAATATACCAGGCTCATTGTCCCAGACAGACAAGAAAAGAGAAAGATGAATGTATTTTAGACTCTGCTGTCATCATGAATTTAACTGATTTGGGCACTGTTGGCAATAAAATTATGCAGATGTTGTTTTCTTCCTAAATTATCTTGACGTAGTGGAGGATTGCAGTCAGTTCTGCCTTGACAAGTTAGACACTGGTTCCTTTTCAGCACTTTATGAAGAGACAAGAGGAAGATGGTCTTGCACTTGGTGATGGGGGTGCCACTGCTCTTTCATTGTTCCTTCAGTTGTGATATCTCTGCCTAAATTCCTTTTAATTAAATTTTAAGATGGAAGCAGACACTCATGTACAGCAAGTGACAGTAATAGTCATCCTTCAGCTTTATTTGCTGTCTTGAATCTAGCTCCTGAGATGTGAGAAGCTGTAACAACATATTCCAACTTGCAAAGACTGAAAAATATCATGTCTTAAACATAGAAAAGAGAATCTCTTTGCTCAGCCATGGGATCTGAGATCTATATGTGCAGAATGCACTAGAGTGGTAGAGCTTACATACTGTCCGCTAGGATCAGTAGTTCTTTTGATTAGCATTTTTATGTGTTGCTTTCCAACTCAAACCTTCCATGCTGCCAGTTCTTCTTGTGCAAGGAATGGCTTTTCAGTATGCAGTTTGCTTTCTTATTGCTATCATAGGGAACATAGTTCACTAGGGAACTCTTCTGCTGGAGATTGTATGCACCTTTTAAGGAATACAACATTGTTGGGCCTTCAAGTTTTCATAATTAGATTATCTAATATTATATCATATTGTTTTGTGGTTTTCATGCGCTTTGAAATTAAGAGAAAATTATTTTTATGACTCCAAATCATCAACTAATATTTTTAGGAACATGATTCTTCTGAAGAGTAGATGGACATTTCCCTTTTTTCAATAGGTTCAAGAGTGGCTTGGGAAGCTTGAATGGGCAGCGCCATGTGGCAATGCGGGTCCTAATGTTTCTTCTTTTATTAAGAAAGTATCATTCTCATAGCCTTTACTGCTTTTCAACAACACCTGACAAAGAAAGACTGTATGGGGGTGAGCTTTCAACAAAAGTATCAGGAAAAGCAGTATACTTCAGATTCAAGTTTTGGACTTGACATTGTTTCCAGTCTAGACCGTGAATTACTGTATTAATGTAATTAGAGTTGTTCAAATAACTCCTTATGTACTATGCTTAAATATAATAATTTAAACTCGACATTAGTTTGGAAGCAAACTAATTTCCACATTACTCCTTCATTAAGTTAATGTTCTGTATTACAAAGCAGGTTTGTTAACTTTGCATAAAATTCTCTTACGCGTTGTGATAATGAGTAATTTCTGTTGTTTGGCTTCTCACTGAGCAAAGTGCTTTTATATCTCTTAGCTACTTCTATCTATCACCATTCAATATTGTTTTTTACACATAGCTATTTCATTGCCAAAATCTTTACGTGCCTTTTACTTGTATGTATTCCTTTGATATGCTTTCTACTACTTATCCCACAGTTTATTCTTTAGTATATGGGGAAAAAGTTATTGTGGGTAAATCTTTCTATTTTTTATAGTTAGGATAATTAAAAATGTCGATAGAATTAACTTTCAATTAGATTTTAATTCAATTTAAAATCATATTTTACTTTGGTCTTACCGGTTAAATCTGGCAGTGTTTGAGATCATTTGCTAACTTGGATTTAGGATTTCTTCTTTATTTTTCTCTATATGTGTGTGTGTGTATTTATGTGTGTCATAATATCCGTTCATCACTGTGGATGCCCCATCCCTGGAGGCATTCAAGGCCAGGCTGGATGTGGCTCTGGGCAGGCTGGTCTGGTGGTTGCTGACCCTGCACATAGCAGGGGTTTGAAATTAGGTGGCCATTGTGGTCCTTTTCAACCCAGGCCATTCTATGATTCTATGATCATAAATCTCTGGCAGTACCCAGTATGCAGCTCTTATTCTTGCTTACGGTTTTGGAAAGTGACCACAAGGATGAAGGTCAAAAGCAATCCCAAAATGTTGTTCTGACAGTCCAAATAAAGGATCAACTGCATTGTCCCAGATCCTCACATAGTGGAGTCTGCAGAGGTTGTAAACCAAGGTTAAGATGATGGAGGAGCCCTTTGAAAATCTAATAGCATAACATTAATGGAGTTGATTTTACATCAGATCTCTTTATTTCATTTTAATAGAGTATACGTAAGAGTGTCTCACACTGAAATGCTGCTAGAAAAGCTTATGCTCTGTTTCGGATGTTCCTTGGTAGGTTTGCATCCCAGTGGAATTTCAGTGCTCTAAACTAGATGGAGTACCCCATCTAAGGCCTTACCATTTCTTATATCTTCCTCACCATGCTATTGATGTTTGCCATCTTGTGTTTGCTTTTTCATAACAAACATCCAATCTCTAACGTGTTTGGTTGCTGATGGTCTGCTTGAGAAGCCTGAATTAGCACATTGGTTGTGTGCTCCAAACTGCTGTTTTGTAACAGCTATGCTGTGTCTTCAGCGGTTGTAGTTGTCCTTCTTTCCTTTTCTTTTCCTTTCTTCACTGCGTGCATTGGAGCTGTAAGGTGGTCAGCATAATTAAGCTGAAGATAGAAAATTATTTGTGACATTGTGCATAAAAAGTAGACAGTATGGATTTCCTGATAGATGGAAATAAAACATTTGTTATCCCTTCGTAGTGATTTCAAATCTGTGTAGTATCCAGTGTGAGGAAAAAAATGATTGCTAAAGACAGTGGATGTTAGCAGAGAACTCAAGAACCAGCATTCGTTAGATTTTGTTTAAAATATAACCTTTTTATGGGCAGATTTATCTTAACTTCATTTTTTAACTCCCTGATCTGTGTGCTCTGTATGGTGATGAGGCATTTCAACTGATATGAAAACCCATTTAGAAAAAAGCTTAATGAAGAATTAATCTGCAAAATACGTAATTGTTGGAAAGAACTGTGAGTTATATTTGGCTAAATGCATTTCACTTACGAAGTAAAATTATAAACATATTCTGTATGAAATGTATACTGCTATACAGTGTATGAAATGTACACATCTATTTCATGCAATGTGAAATATACAGTACTGAGAAAAGTGTGTATGAAGCATTTATGCTTCGTATTTCATTCCCTACTGGTAGATTATTTTTTTCTAACTCAATTCTGGCTGCTGTTAATATATACATTTTACATCTATTGGCAGTAATTCTTCAAATTCTTTGTATTTTGGATGGGCAAAAAATAAAAAAATAAAAATCCAGTAGAAAGATGGTCCATCAGTGTTTCCAGTAATACTGCTACTCTGCTTTCCTCAGTAGCTGTCAGCTCTGCTATTGCTGTGAAGTTAATGTGAGGTGACTCATTTAGCAGCACATTATTACATCATTGGAACATGATGTAAGGCACATCAAGCATTATTAAATTAGCCTGAATTTTGCAGTATGACAGTAACATTTTATGCACATTAGCACCATACTTAGTGTTCCTTATGGGAATATAGTTCAAGTAAACATATTAAGACATAATTTCAGATTGCTTCTCAGGATTTCCCAATTTCTTGTTTATCAGGAACAAAATACAAGCTTCAGTCAAATGTTAAGACAGATTTAGTGGCATGTTTAGTGTTTCATGAATTACTTTAAATATATGCTGTTACTTGAACAGTACCTCGGAGAAATAAATAGCTGATTTCTCTTTGAATCTAAGTTGGAACGAACTCATCCATCTGCCATCTTTGTTCTGATTTGACATTGAGAGTTTTGTCATTTACGTACTGCTCAGAGCTAAATCTCTATTTGCCTGACTCGTTTGTGCTGAAAAAATACTGCAGAATTTAATGTGGTATAGGTATTGAGCGATGGGAATTCATACTGTTTTTGTCTGGTTTTGAAAAACCATGACCTTTGTGGTTGTTTATTTAATGATAACTTTCATCGCAACTGAATGTGAGACTTTAAAGGTTGCATCTTGTCTGCAAGACTTAGCCATGTGTTGAAGAATAAATTCAGTTTTTCGTGATTATAAGTTGATGGTTCTTAACATCCTTCACGCGCTGGGGAAAAAAAAAGAAAAAGGTTCTTTGTGTATAGAAAGTGTGTCTTACCAGATGCACTACAAGAACTTGGAAGTAAACCAGTGTCCTTAGCACCTATTTTTTGAACAATTTAACAGACGACTTTGGCAAAAGAGATGTTTGCAAGTGCGTGTTTCCTTGGCATTTGCATAGTCTGGGCAAATTTAGCCTCTTTCGAATTCAGAAAAGACTTTAAAGTCATTTAATCGAATGAAAACCTAAAGAGCAGTCCTTACTACAGTCCCACAGAAATTAGTATCTCACAGGGCTCTCCAACATCTCACACAAGGGAGCGTTATATAAGCAGAGCAACTCTTGAGAGTGAAATTGTCAGAAATTAATGCAGAGAGCAATTTTGACCAAGATAAAAATGTGAAAACGTAAAGAATAAAATACAATCAGATAATGTGTGTTCTCACATTTTTCCCCCCGTTCGCTGCAATTGCCTTTGGCACGTAAATATTTCATTCTGTCTCCCTAGATGAAGTAAGTAGGGTTGTTTCTTTTTTAAAAAATCTGGTTAATGGGAAGCAGTACCTTTGAACAAGGCTGTATATGAGTCACAAGCTGGAGACTGTATAATGTCAACTGCAACTGAAAATAAGGCACATACTGCTTGCTGCCTGGCTATTCTGATGACAAATTTGAGTTGTCTACAGGAAACATAGAAACTTGCTCATAATGTGCGTAGGCAAAAATGGCAGACTTTGTGTTCCTGGTAAAGCAGTGAGGCAGAATGAAAGCAGGTATCCAGTGCAGGATGTAGTTACTAGCTTACTGCATGAGGAAAAGGGAATAGAATTCTGAATAGCACAAACTCAAAAAGTATTCTTTAAATATTTAAGTTACATAACTGTAAGATGTGTAAAGTAGAACGCAGAAGATTTGGCGCTTTTTTTTTTTTTTTTTTTTTTTTAAGTAAAATGTCAAGTAGAATGGAAGAAGAAGCATGCAGACATGAGTACATTAGAAGATAAGTATGTATGAAAATACATGCAAAGCAAAAATGAGATTTGCTGACAAATGGAAAAGCAAACAGTATGAAAAATATAATTCAAAATGCATGGTTTCTTTTAAGAACAAAAAAGTTGAAGGTAAAAAAATGAGTGATTGTGAATACTGGGGTAGAATATTGCTTTGCTGGTATATGGCAGCTGAGATGTTACTTAAAATGTGAGTCGAGGAAGAAAAGCTTAAAATGTGGCTGTTATTCACATGTGCATGAAAGTTTCCAAACAAATTTCTCCATTTGCAAGTGTAGCCCTTGAACAGCAGCATGGATATCTGTCTTTGCAGGTGCTCCTGGAATGCTTAGCCAGCTTTCTAGTGGTCCCTTACTCTAATACAGGGGCTATTGCACCATGCCACTAACATGCTTCACCACGGCTTTATGGATAGGTCTCTCTGAAAGTAATGCCTCCTGTTTATTTCCACGGAAACTACAACATATACAAAGAGCACAATAACACTGTGTGATAGAGCAAATTCTCAGCTACAAAACATTCTTTTTCGACTGGTAACTCAGTGGAGTCACCACCACTAGCTATGCATTTTTGTCAGCAATGAACAACAGCGTATGTTGCTAACATTGTGTACCAGCAGAGGTGACCCACTAAAATGCACCACTTACACTTTATTGTGCTGACATCCACTGCTTGGGCTCCTTAAAGGTTCAGCAAGCATTGATGTATGTCAGCGGGTGCAGTTTTTTCCACACGAAGGAATTCAGTTCTATGCCTTTGCTTCATGTGCACTTGCAGTCAGACACCATTCTGTCAGACTGCCCCTCTGCTGCCATCTGTTAGACAGCAGCAACATGTAATGAATATTCCATATTGGTGGGAAGGTTCAGCCTCTGCTGTCATACCACCAACATCTGCCTCTGATGTCATGTGCCCGTGTAATAAAATAGGAGGTGTTACTTTTGGAGCAGCCCTTGTATGCCGAGGCATGGTAGGCCCTACATGTTGGACAGCTGTTGAGAACAAATACGTCGGATGTTTCTCCATCGCTCTAATGATCAGTTCTTAGTTTCCTGGTAACCTGATGTGCAAACTTGAGAAATGCACTTTTCTCTTATGCACGTTTATGAAGTTTCAGGAGTTCTGATTTCTTTTTGTGGGAATTCTGTTCATACCTGAAGCTTTTTAATTGCTCATCTCTAATGCTCTGACCCTACTTGTCTTCCTTGGGAGAAGTGATCAGACAGTTACTCTGGCTGAGGCTGTGCCTTCTGCTCCTGTGGTATTGTGGGGCAAACAAACAACTAATTAAAGGCTTCAGATTAATACAGAAATTCAGATAGTTAAACTAAGAGTGAGAAATGGGCACTTTTAGACCACAGTTGAGAACAGGAAGTAATGGTGCGGCACAAGGGATACTAGAGGTTGGGTAATTCTCTCTGGCTGGGGTGTTTCAAATCCCATTGGGCTTTTTTTTTTTTATTTTTTTTTATTTTTTTTTCTCAAATGGCTGGTAGTGGAATAAATTAGTAGTTGCTTCAGATTTAAAAATGCAGAATATACATTTCAATGCATAAGGAAATATTATATATAATAAGGAAAAAAAATGTAGGCTGTAAATCTAATTATAAAATAGCACATATGCCACAGAGGGGTTCCCATTTTGTAATGAAATAAAGAAGATGTATTAGAATTTACTGTAGTGCTAATGAAACCTGTCAGATTGCATCAGCTGTGGAAACAAAATGCATTCTCTTTTTTAAAACTGAAGTGTCTATTAAACAAGAAAGCTTTTCCTCCTCGATGTTTTAGATGGATTTTTCGAGTGAGGCAGAAAAGTACATGGTGTTCTGGGCCTTTCTTATCTGTGTGGCCTTAGAAAAGGCTACAAGTGGGTCCTTCCTGCCTCTTTTAAGGGTCTGTAGAGATGCCTTAATGCCTATTTGTATCCAGTACTGAGTTACGGAAGTATATATATACATACATATGTAAGTATGGGAGGGGAGAGGAGAGTTAGTACCAAATAACTTAAAAGCCAACAAACTGATTTTATTTTGTAAATTTTCTTTTTAATCTCTTCTTCTCTGATGCCTTTGACATCAAGAATCTCTCAAAGCAGATTTTCCAGTCTGAGCTATGGGCCTGTTAGAAACGCATCTTCTGAAGGAAGCTGACACAGTGTTAACTAAAGTAGCAACCCTGGATGCTGTAGCTGATACTTTCTTAAAAGGAGGAGGTGCTGAGAGAGATACATTTTAAAAGCATGAGTTTTATTTTGCTTCCTTTTACTTCTCAAGTAAAATCAAGTTACTTTCTCTTGATTATGATTAATTAGAAGCAAATTACTGCTTGTGCTACTGGGAAAATCTGTGTCTCAGCAGATAGGGAGCTGCTTGCAGGCAGAACCTTCTTAGAAAGTTTTTTTTTAAAAAAGTACTGGGCATAAACTCGATTTCTTTTTCCAGAGCTAGAGGTGTCCACCTGAAGTTAATCAGGGAAGACATCCCCTTGAACAAAGTGGGTAGCAGGTGTTGGGAATTAGTCAGCAGGGTTGAGGGATGCTATTTATAAAGGAGAAGCAGCTTTGGGAGAAATCATTTTAACTATCTACAAGAAGCAGACAAACTGTAACTTGTGTTCGTGCTTGCCTGTCTTTTTCTCACACTATTTAGAATTAGCAGATTTCCTTGCCTTGTTTTAATTTTTGATTGTTTGATTATGTTGAAGGTTACAGATGTCCTATAAATCAGTAGATATATTTTAAACCTTGCTGTATAGGGAAGTAAGAAGCATTTTACACCGTGGAATGCAGAATTTCTAATTTATTAATTTATTTGCTGAATGTAGTTCTTCCTGCCTCAGAGTTGGGTGCATTTCAGTGACATATTTACAGTATTATTGGAGAATAAGGGAAAGATTAGCTCAGTTTTCTTAACTGTAGCTGGATTTAATGGGGTAGATTGCCCTTGGGATTTTCTTGCAGTGTTTATTCTTTATGTTTCTGACTACTCTAACAGGCTGAGCTGCCATTTTCTTTCCCTTTCTTCAGAGAATGTTCCATCCCAGATTTTGCACCTGCAGAGGTTATTGCTTTCAAGATGAAAACTGGAACTGGGAAGGCAGAATTAAGAGTAACGTAAGCAGCCTGTTGTTTAGCAGTTACTGCCTGAGATGGGCAAGGAGTGGGGCTTGAACAGATTGTCAGTGAATGGAAAGAAATGAGATGATTTTCCATTTTGACTCCTCTTTCATGGAACTAAGCCATCCATCTTGCATTGGTTTTGAATGTGTAGCAGAGTGTTTTTCAAGATGATAGTGCTTCTAATGCCACAGGTTTCTGAAGAGAAGGAGGAGAAGAATAACAACATTCACTGGGAGTGGATGGGACAGCACTACTTTATCTGAAGATAAGTGCTCACTGGGCTTGCCAGTCCATGGACTAGCCTTGTGTTGGGATTACCTGTCACTTGATCATATATGAAAACATACGTGTTTTGCATGTTAAGTCCCAACAGTTGCTGTATTTTTTTGAACCCTCATTATTTTACACATTTTCTAACTTGGTGCTTGACTGTGTAGGAGAGGGGATACACAGCTTTCTCACCATGTAAATGAAGCATTCTACAAACCATGTGAAATCTTTTAGAATTATTTCGCTGAAAATGAAGAGGGAGAGAGAGAAGCAGGTGCAAGGATAGTTTGAACCTTATATATCCTTTATAGCTCTCTTCTGTAAATAAGACTCAGCAGAAGGCCTTTTATATTATTGATTTATCACGCTTGTGTATTGTAAACAGAGAGAGAAGGGAGAAGGCTTGTACAAAAAAAAAAAAAAAGAATAAACCCTCAGCTGTTTCTTTTCTGACATTTTGCAGTTCTCCCCCCAAACCTCCTGCTTTTGTGTTGTCACAGTGAGGAAGACATTCAAATTATTGTTTTCATAATGTAGCGAAAAGATGCAAAGGGAAGGAGCCTGACCTGTAATCACAATGCTTAGTAATGCCTTGCTAGAACGCAGTGAGCAATGCAAAAATACCTTGCCTGGGGGAATGAGTAAAGACAAGCTGAGCCAGCATAACCTCAGGGACTGGACACTGACATCAGCAGGGTGCTGCTTTTAGAAGTGGAAGACAGAATTTGTAGTCTTGCAAGTATGTGATATCGGTGTGGGGAAACCACTGTCACATAAGAGAAGGAAGGTATTTGTTTAAAATAGTTGTATTGATTGGGTGTTTTAAAGTTGTTTAGATGTGGAGGAAATGCAGAATGTTTCTTTCCCTTCACATTTAATCTTTACTGCTCCCACTGCTTAAAAAATGTGCATAAACTTCTTCCTGTGGTGTTTTCTTCACTGTTCTCTGTTCCTGTGCTCCATCTCAGTAATACTGCATGCATGTGAACAGATTATCCGTAGCAGTGCATATACGTGGAATAAGCAACATATTGATACCTCGGTATTTTTCAGAGTTAATGTTAATTAGGAAGACAGTAGAACTAAATATCTGTTGTTTTGTTTATGATGTTGCATCACTTCAGTGTTTAGTACCCTAGGTAGCTGTTTTTTACTCCAGTGAGCTAGATTAGCCTGATTACACTGGCAGGATGCAGTTGATGGATGACTGTCATTATCTTCTCAAACCTGCATGATACTTTAGGTATAGGAGATGATAATTAAATTTTCAAGAGACTACATCAAGATTATAAGATCTAAGTATCTTTTTTAAAATGAGGAATATGTTTGCAATTATCAGTGTGTTGTTAGAGGACCCTCTCCTGAGGTGTTTTATTAGCAACCCCTGATTTCCTTTAAATTGATCAAGAAAAAATACTTAAGTTATCATGTAACGCTTCAGTCGTTTTGTTGTTGTTGCTTTTTTAATTCTGATTTGTTTCTACTCCTGAAACAGACGAAAAATGGATCAAATCTATTGGTAACGGCTTGAAGAAGTACAGGTTAGCACAATATATTTAATGAAACCTTGTTTGAGACAAAACGCTAGAGAGGATCATAATTAATGCCTCATTTTCTGCCAGTTGCTATTGATTACTCATTCAAGGTCCCTTTGTTCTCAGACTGGTAACGCTATTTCACATCACAATTTGATGGTATTCTGAGGATGAGATTCTTTAACGACATACTCATAATTGCAAACATATCTCTAGAATTTAAATTTGAAATGAATTTACGTTGTATGTCAGTGTTGGTTATTTTCTCCAAATTCACCTCCTATGTTGGAGTGCATGTTCATTAGAGGTGCCTAAGTTTGTGGACTTACATGAAGTGAAATTGGACATTTTCTGTATTAATTGTATTTTTGGCTTAAACTGGATTCTGTCTAACTCAGGTGAATGGTTATTTGCGTCCCAGTCCTCTGTGCTGCACTAGTATCTCACAGAGCAATTATTTGTCCATGTTTAATTTTGTGCTAGCTTTTCCTTTGAAGTTGCAGTAACAAGATGCACAATTTAAGTGGGGGACCTTGCAAGTTTAGCAGAGTTTGACTTCTCCATTTTGCTGTATTCATTTAAACTAGTGTGTGCATGTTGTCAGATGTGTTCATAAGTCAAGACATACAAAGTATCAGGACACACTTTATGCATACTTGAAGTCTTCATCATCTTGTTCAATCAAAGCAACAAAATGCTTCTGCTCTGTTACTGCAGTATTTCGGGCTTACAGTAAGACAGGAGCTGCACTTCTACTGCCTGTTCTGCATAATTCTGAGAAATGCTGAGTGAGTTTGTCTCCAAGTATGTCCTAGTTTCTCTCTTTCATGGAATTTGTGCAGCTGCCTTCTGCCTGCTAGTCAGGAAATGAGGATTGGATTGAGATGAGTATTGTTATTTTGCTGTAGTGAAATGATGTATCTAAGCCCCAATTGCTATATAAACACTTAAGTGCTTTGATTGTTTGCCCCCCTTAAGTAGGAGCCTCACTACTGGGACCGAATGCATAAACTTCTTGAAAAAGAAGCCAATTCCAAAAGCTTGGAAAAATAAAAACTAGTTGACTAGTTTATTGAGGTGAGAGGGGAGTTGTAACTCTTTCCTGTGGAAAGGGATCTGGGGTTTCTGCCGTATCGCAAGTTGCACGTTGGTCATCAGTGTGCACTGTGAGCCAAAAGGGCATGGCTGGCAGCAGGGCAGGGGTGCACCAGGCCTGATGCTGCAGCTGGGTGCCTGGGGCTGTTGTCCCACTGCTAGCACAGCCTCACCTTGAGCACTGTGGGCCCGTTTGGATGACACAGTGTAAGGATGTTAAACTATTGCAGTGTTTCCAGAGGAGGCCATCAGGGACGGTGAAGTGTCTGAGGTGTCAGGAGTAGCCAAGGTCCCCACGTTTGCTTGGCCCAGAGCAGAGAAGACTGAGGGGAGGCCTATGGCAGCTCCTCACAGGGAGCGGAAGGCAGCACTGAGCTCTGCTGTCTGGTGACAGTGAGAACAGTGAGGGAACAGCATGGAGCTGTGTTGGGAGAAGCAGGCTGGGAAGTAAGGAAAGGCTCACTTGAAGGTGGTGGGCATGGAACAGACTGCCCAGGGCAGAGGGCACAGCCCCGAGCTGCCAGAGTTCAGGAGCATGTGGACACTGCTCTCAGACATAGGGTTTGATTTTTCAGGTGGTCCTGTGTGGGGCCGGGATCTGTGTGTCATCACATCCTGTGAGCCCCTCCCAGCTTGGGTTTTTGTATGATTCTGTGAACTCTCATTTCCAGAACAGAATGCATTTTATGCCAACACAATAGCCCTGTCGTAATTGGTTGCGTACAAGGGGCTATTGCTTTTTATTCTCAACCATGCTATTCTTTTGATAGAAAAGAATGAATAATGTGAAGGCACGTAGTTGTGTTTGGATCATACTGTTTCATAATTTGGCTTTGTCTTCTACAGGAATCTTAGTTCTTAAAGTATTTGCTAATAGGTTTGCGTTTTAAAAGTAAACATAAGCAAGATTTGAACCACTAAAAAGGCTGATTCCTGGAATGAATCACAAAGCCAACTGCATATAACAGATTTTTGAAATGGTAAAACTTAATATGCAATAAGATAACATATGGATAGTATTTGTTTAAAATAAATGAATAAATGCTCATATATATTTCAGCATAGCTTGGCTTTCCTATCTGCATATAACCCAAACGCTTGAGACCCTCAAGGAGTGTTGTATAAGGACATCTGTAGGTTTTTACTTGTCGAAATTTTTTACTGTCAAAGCAAGGAAATCAAAGAGTTGTTTACCAACATATTAGAACTCTGCTGGCCAGTGTCCTTAGAGTTCACTGAAGGCAGAGTGGTATTTTGGCATCAAATTGTGCCACTGGGATTGTAGAGGCTGGAAGAGTTAGACTGTGTAAAAGAAAACTTCCAAAATAGTCAAATTGTTTCTTATTTGTATTCTCTTTGAATCTTTGAAGGAATCAGTTTTAAAACCATTTAAAATGTGTTGAGTGAGGAGCTCTTTCTTTTGAACTCTCAGGCATACCATTTTGATATAAGCATATGGTTGATTAATTTTTTAGTTTGAAAGGAAACTAGCTTTGCTTGGAGATAAATGCAGCTGCAGTACAAACTTACTTGTTGTCTGTGGCAAAGATGCTTCAAGATACAGAGATGCTGCCAGACTGCTGCTCATCCTTCCTATGTAGATCCGATTCTCTTCCTTCCATCTCACCATTTCAGCAGTTGAGTACATGACTTTGTTGCATTTCATTTTCCTGAAAATAGCTTTCAGGAGAGGCACCCCTGTATAATGGTTGTCTAAATAGCAGCCCTTGGTACTTGTTCAGTTGTGTTTTTTAAAATGTGCCTTTATTTTTGGGCTCAGGTCATGCCGTTTGCCTTGAGGCTATCGAAACTTCGGCTTTTTCTGAAAGAGATTATCTTGAAAAGTAAAGCAGCATGTTTACCTCTTTTCTCTCTTCCAGTATCTTTGGAATGGGGATTGTTATATTCTTAGTCAATTGTAATAAAAGTCTTTTCAGGGTGTGGTTTGTTTTTCTTAGATTAGTTATTGAACACGCATTCCCTTGGGAGAATACTGTTTTAAATAAGTTCCTGTTTGTTTCAAAGCTGGAAATATGCCTTACAAAATCCAAACAGGCAAAATTTTAAGGACGCTGCCTTTTTATTTATAAGAGCAATCCTACTCAGCAGTGTTCAGGAGAATAACCAGTCATTGATTATTCTTTAGTAATTGGATTCATACTTGGCAGATGAGGTTCGGATTGAGAGTGACTGTGCCCTATGGAGAATGTTGCAAACTCTGCGTAACCAATCTGCCTCTGTGCAGGGGCTGGGGGCAGCTAGGCAGGAGGAGCTCGGTGCTGGTAATACAAAGCCTTTCTGCTATCCTCAGAGGTATTTCTGTATTCCTTTCTTTATCAGATGCCCTTAGGAAAGGATCAGTCCTAATCAATATTGCTTCTCAATTGGTTCAGACAGGCAGAAAAATCAATAAGATGAAGTAATGACATCTATTTTTATTTTATTTGGGAAGACTTGGGAACAATTATGAAATTTTAAACAGATGCCTCATTTGATGGTGGAAATGGCGAAAGAGGGTTCTGGTTTCTGGGTGGTGCTTTTTGGTCAGTTGGTTTGGCTTTTTTTGGTTGGTTGTGGTGGTTGTTTGTTGTACTTGAGAGGAATAAAAACTCTTTACCAAACACAGTGTAGGCTAGGAGTCTTCTGAATAACGAGTTGCACAGTTTGGGATTTACTTGGTCTGTATACAGAATGCAGAGGTCCCTCCCAACCTCAACGTCTCTCGTCTGTCACTGGGGCCTTGCTTCTGCTACATGAGAGAGCTATCACAGCACTTCTTCCATGGGGGCTATTGTGAGGAAACTTTCCTTCAGTTCTGGGTAATCCTGGGCTGGAGATCATCTTACTTTTTGTGAAGTCCTGAGATAAGTACCAAATTTACAGCATTAGTCTTTATTTTTTGACAGTGATGGTTTAGAAGAAGCGCTTTTCACGAAGTATTGTCCAAGATTCCTACTTGGGCCATAATGTGGCAGGTGAGGAGAACGAGAAGCAGCGGTGTGTGCATGCAACGCTGAGCTGCTGCGGCCTGGGAAGCTGCAGTGCTGAGCAGTTGCTGCCATTGTGGGGCCTGCAGCTGTGCTGCCTGCAGAGCCTGGCTGCAGCTTTGGGAGCATATGGGGTGGAGGAGGAAAGAAAACAAAACTTGGGAACTGTGGGGCTGAAAGGAGGAAACTTAAGTAGGTGACAGCTCAGGCTGGTTTTGGTGTAAATGTTAATCCAGTCAGGGGTTTTTATCTTGCATCATCTGATGATTGAAGTGCTAGCACAGTTTGAATGTAGGCAGACATGATTGTTATCCTGCCAACCAGCAGCCATATGTTTTACTTCTCCTGTGTATGAAGACTGGACTGCGTAATGACCTAGAACGAAGAAATGAACATCAAATAGTTTGTGTGACCTTAAAGCACTTGCATTCTGAGTGTATGAAAAGCAAAATACAGAGATTTAGCTGTGGATGTTAGTGCAAGTGGAAAGCCGTATGCAACATTCAGCGTTAAAGCTCCAGTGAGTCCATTTTTACTGCTTGGTTTATGTTTCCTTCACAAAAGATTTCTTCGGGTTTCAACCCAGTGTTTGGGGATTGTTGGACTAAAAGTTAAGCGTGGTACCACCCATGAAAAAACATAATCTCATAAATCACCAGTGTTCACTTCAGTGTCACAGAAGTTGAAAAGGAAAAAGGAAACAAAATATGTTTGAATAACATGGAGAAGCTTTTAAAATATGGTGAGGTTTTATATTCTGTGTTACTCTAATCTGTTATCTCTTTTGCCTTTGTGATTTTTTGGGGGATATTTCTTACATTTTTTTATGAATGTAATGTTACTGGATTTCTAAGTGCATACTAAAACCTGATGTCACACGGTAAATTGAGCAGTTTTTCTCAATTGTCTTTATAATGTATAATATATTAGATGCTATTTGGAAAATTAAACAACGTATTATGATTTTTGTTAACAATTCAACTGTGGATTATTCTTTCAGACCCTTTAAAGAAGTGATTCTGTTGTTTGGAGGCTTACAGCCAAACTTTCTCTTCCTTTCTGAATTATGCTATGTGATATTTTCTGAACTCAAAGGCCTTCACTGAAAACCCAGTAAATGCCTACATAGCATATTGTATGCATTTAATAATTTGTTAGCATGATGTATTAACAGCTTAATTGCTACAGAGCTTAATTTTTTTCTCCTCTGTATATTTTGCAGACTAGCCTGCTCCGCTCAGATATGGGACTTGGAAGTCCAGGTCAGCTGTCATCCTCGGGGAAACCTGGGACAACCTACTACCCATTTTCTGGCACAAATCAGCGCCGAAGACCACTTCATGACTCGCCAGCTCTTGGTGAGTAACACCAACTTTCATTTGTGACACATCTCTGCAGACTTGCTTTTTTTTGGCAGCTCATCCTGTGTACTGGAGATGGCTGTATACTGAGCACTTGAAATTACAACAGAACGCTGTAAGAGAGAGCAGAATTATTAAAATTTTCTGTGAGGTGCTAGTTTGAATTTGACACTGATCGGTGTTGCTTATAAAACAAACAAGAAACTGCAGTACAACCCTTAATTGCAAAAGCAATAATGACAGATGGATAGGAGTTGATGACCAGCTGAGTGCCCTTAACCCATGCCATCATTAACTCCTGGAAATGCCTGACCTTGAGGTCATTACCATTATTTAGTAGGAGAAAGACACAAAAGTGAAACAATTATCCTTTTATATGCTAAAAGTAACTTTATTCAGGGAAATACATAGTTCATTGTAATTGGTTCAACATGCCTTTAAAGTTGCTAGCAATTGGAGACTAGTAGTTTATCCTGAAGTTAAGCTACTTTGCAGAACAGGCAGGAAAGAACCTACTTAGAAATAGTTATAATACTTTAAGAGCATTTGCGCTGTAGAGATGCTTGCTGATAAATAGAACTTTTCTTCTCAGTCATAGTCACTGGTAATATTTCATAGCTCTAAGGACTTTCTGCTGCATTAGAGAACCAAGAATGAGCCAGCTGTTCTATCATTTCTGCTATAGGAGTATCCCAAATAGCTGAGTATGCAAGTTAAAACAGAAGAAGAAACCCAAAAAACCCACCCCTGTAACCTGATATTCTAGTTTAAAAGCTACCATATTTTCCATGTTAGCATTTTATGTCATTGATTGCTCTAGTTCTGTGTATTTTTTTTGAATGCTCCTTCTTCTTTGTAGCACAGAAACTCATTCTTTCTTTCTGAAACAGTTATATTGTATCTTTCTGAAACAATATAACTTAAAACATACTTCAGATAAAATGGCATTTCATCAAATCTTGAAATAACTTTAGTATTATCTAAAAACTGTGAACTGCAAGCATTGAAATAGTCCTAAACATGCTTCATGTTGGCTTTTTTTGAAGCCTTTAGTTACAAAAATGTGCCTTTGGAACTTTGCCTATACCTACATATTGGTTCTTTTTCATTCAGCTTATTTAACCTGTTGTCAGGACAGCCATCATTTAGTCTGGGGTTGCCTTTCTTTACAAATATTTTTGGAAGTATTCATGCTCCTTAGTATATGCAGACCATATGCAGACACTCTTCAGATCTGTTATGATAGAACAATCTAAGGAAATTTCAGTGAAACATTTTGTTTGCTGGTTTCTTTTCGTAGAAAAGACTTGTGTTACTGTCTCACTGTTTATCCCCATCAGTTCAGTGAAAAGTTAAAACAGCAACCTGCTGTGGCCGTGAGTAGCAGGGCGCCTGCTGCAGCATGACTTTGGGTGCTGGACAGAGGCAGTAACATCTGCAGAAAGTTGGGGGGTGTATGAAACGATAACTGAGGGAGAATCCTAGCCCAGATTGTCACATTTCTATTATATACTTGAATATGTAGCTTAATGAGATTATTGTTCAAACTGTGCAGAATTTAAGCTCCAGATATCATTGAATTAAACGTAATGAAGGCAAGTGTAATGTTTTCAGGGTAGTACTCCTATTTATATTTCTTGTTGAATGGGGAACTCAAGGGCTATAAATCTTTTCAAACTGTAGCAGCATAATATTCCTCTGTCTGTTATGGCTAAATCTGCCCAACTGGAACCTGGGACATGAGAAGATGGATGTTACAAATCTATGAAAGTGCATTTTCAAAATCCCAGGGAAAAAATAGATCTTGAATCTTTTCTGGTGGGCTTGAGAGTGTACATGTGAAATAGCTGTTTTAGGTTTGTTTGTTTTTGTGGTTTTTTTTTTTTTAATGGATTAGTTAAAGGGTATAAAACTACTGTCTGAGAATATAAAGCAGATTTGAATTACAGCTTATCCAGGGTTTTCAACAAACTCTCTTCAAATTTGCTCCTTTAACTTAATTGATATCAACCAGTGTTCCCTTTTAGGTCATAGTCTGTGTGCAGTTTAAACACCTTGCAAAAAAGCACTTCCCTTTCAGACACCTCATATGGCATGATCAGAGTAAATATATCCATCAAGTATGTTTACCTGCAGTTTTGTGCATTTATTACACCTGGGAATGAGTAATTTTTTATCTTGTCGTATCTTATGCTAAAATTGTAATAATACTCTTCTGAATTAAAACAAAAATAGAAATCCTATGTTTTAATTGAAGACTCAGTGGGTCAGCTGTAGAAATTGTAACATTCATTTTCAGAACATCTGTTAACTTGTAATTTGCATGTATACGATTCAGATTAGTGTTATTAGCAGGTGACTAGACTGGTTCAGACTGTAGAGTTAGGTAGTGAAATCACTGGCTACTTTTGTTTTGTGAATATTCTTACTGATAGAAGGAAGCAGGTATGTTTCCAACTTCTGTTAGATGAAAATTTGAGTTATATTTGTTGCTTAAGAAAAACAATTACATCATTAGATTTGCTATTATTTACAACCTCAGTATATTCTTAATGCTATACAAATTTATATCAGTTTTCTACATTTATGTCTTTATTAAGAAATGTGAAAAGGGAAAGAATATGTGTTGATGATCAGTCCACTTCTCTTATTACACATCTCACAATGTTAGTTTATTTTTCTCAAGAGTGCAGAGGCATCTATACCAGCAGCATTGGTGTTCTCAGGGGTAGCTGCTTTCCTTGTGGAAAGAATGGCAATTGTTTATCAAGTGTTAAATCAGAAAAGCACGTGTGTATGTTACATATTTAAGTACCTCTTGTATTGATGACAAATTTCATTTGTACAAAATAATTTTTAAAAAGCACCTGAATTAAATAGTAAGAATTGCATTGTAACTGTGGCTAGTTATTCTTCTCCATCTATAGTGTAGAGATTGAAATGTGTTGTTTCTCTGTACAGATCCCCTACAGACAAAGAAAGTAAGAAAGGTGCCCCCTGGTTTGCCTTCTTCTGTAAGTACCAATTCTTTTACTTAGACTAAGTAAAGCAGGCTGAAGCTGGGCTCTGTTTAGCTGAGATGCAAATTACTTAAGTTGTCGTTAGGAAGGCTATCCACTGGACATGAACAGCTCTGCTAGGCGACTGGGAGTGCTTTTTGAGGACTAAATACACATTTGATGTGTAATTTTTAGATTTCATAGCAGTGATTTGTAGCTTGCTCATATGCTCCTACCCACTTGTCCCTGTCATTTGAATTCCTCTCTTGGGAGGAGAGCTGGGCCAGGAGCTGTCAAAGAAGATCTCCTGTACAGGTCTTTTGATGTTTAATTAGTCATTATGTTGCTGAACAGGAGGACAGACAGAGATTAATAGCTGAGAATCTTAGAAATTTACATTTGTAATAATCCCAGTGGAGCTGAAGACATTAAGATTCGGAGGACATGTACAGCTCAGCTTGCCTCAGTAGGACTGAGGTTATTAATATGCATAAATCACCGAGTCAGATGTTCATTGTGAAGCCCTGGTGGATTTTAAAGCCTTCATTAAGCCTTTCCTAACTTCAGCCTAGCATCAGGAAAGCTTTCAAGCAACTAGTTTGTTGATCCCTCTTTGCTTGAAAATTTATCCTTCGAGAATAAAGGGCTTTGATGAAAAAGGTTGGAAGGGTTTTGGTGGAAAAATCATTAATGGCTGTGATAATCTAATGCTATAGGGGTGTTCTGCGGTATTAAATATGCTTTATTCTTAAAAGGAAGAAAATTTGTTTATAAATGAATCTGCATTTAAAGATCCACGTGAAGTGAAAAATCCCCAGTGAAGTGAAGGGCAGAATTATTTTTCTTCCTGCTCAGAACAAACAGGAGGGGAGGGGGAAGCGGCGCTGCCTTGCGGGGTACATCTCTTTGTTGTGTAAATGCGTGTTGGGCTTTTATTTGGCAGTACTTAACACATGGGCGCAGGTGCACTCGGATGAGTCATAACTCAAAGCCGGATAGGCTGAATAGCACATACTGCACAGGCAACAGTAATGGAGCGGGAGCAAAATGAGGCCGATCTTTGTATTTTGCATGAAGTCTGGAGTATGGATGGAGTCTTCCAGTCCTCGCATCTCCCCGGTCCTCTCCTCCCTCTCTTCTCCTTCTCCCTCCCCCAGCTCACGGTGATGTGTACCGAATCCTGGATCCGAAATCCTATTTTAACCGTACTTGCAGATGGAGCTGCGATAGCGGGGATAGCCTGGGGCAGCTGTGCTCTGAACCTGCAGCCTACCTGGAAGCCAGGATTGCAGCTGCAGGCACTCTTAAAAGCTTTTGCTTGCATAAGCACTTGGGCCCCACTAGAGGCTGAATAGCTGCTTGATAAACAAAATGAACACAATGCCTCAAATCATTATTCCCGAGGCCAGGAATATTCTTTTTCTTCCTTTTTTTTTTTTCCTTTCTTTTTTTCTTCTCTTTTTCCCCTCCCCCAACCCCAGCCCTTCAGCAGCAGCTAAAAATAGTTTGGCAATTTACATTTTAACAGTTTTGTGTTATGTAGGGTGGCTTTACAGTCTAGCAGATGATTTCTGCTAGATTAACAAAAATATATTTGAGATTTCAGAGAAGCTAAAACACATAGCAGTGCAGTTTCCTTGTAATTTATTACTGTAATTCACAAAAAGTAATAAAACTTGCATGCTTCATATTTAGTAGCATTAGCCAGGTAAAGAGATCGCTTTAGCAAATGAAGAATTTATCTCATTTCTCTTACTAGGCTTTAAATTTAAGCAGCAGTATTTTTCAGATGTTTTTATTTTTCTTCTTAATGAAGACAACCAAATGCTGATTAGATTTTATTTATATTAACACGATAGCAATCTGAGCAGTGAAGTGCAGTTACTGTGAATAATCAAAGATAGCTGTGCTGCATTTTTCAGACACCGGTCCTCAACATTTCAGTGTTTTCAGTGCTGAGTACTGCGCTGCAATGAGATGATGGATGACCAAAAAAAGTGCGATGAGATATTTCATTTAGCAGATGACACAAAACTAAATTTAACTGATGATCGTAGGAAATCTAAATTGAGTTACTAATTATGTGATTGTTGTCTGTTCTTATTTTAGCCATGCCTTTGTAAGAAGCCAGTGTATTGTGGCAGAGATGAAGTTGTTTCAGCTAGTAGGTAGTGCTGATTATGGCATGGAAAGTCACAGGAAAGATAGTTCATATTTAATGTTTAAAAATTGTAAGAATCTGGATTTTTAAAAAATTTCATTTTCTTAGAGATATTTTTCTCCAGTGTTTTTGTGTTGGTATGGGGCTACCATGTCAACGGATATTCTAGTAATTTAATTTCTTAGATAATGCTTAGGTAATTGTCCAATAACAATATTTTAAGAAATAACGATTTCTATAAATCTACTTTGTTTCTGTTTCTTCGAGATACAAGTGGTATTTTATGAAATTATTTGCTTTGAGTCTTGCCTTTCTTCATGTGTTCCAGTTGGGGCCTAAAGTAAAAACAGTTGCACAAAAGTGATAATAAATTGTTGAGTTACTTCTGAGGATGCAGCTTGGAGCCTGAACTTTGACTGTGAAAACTAAGTAACCATGCAAATGTATTTTTAAATTTTCCTATCTGAAGTTGGCTAAGTGGTGATGAAGTCATTGCCCCCAAAACATTTTCTGTGTTGACATGCAACTACTACATTGAACTATTAACTAGGATCCGATATTTTTCTGCCCTTTATATTACAGGAAGAGATTTTTTTAAATGTTCAGTGACAGGTTGTCCTCTGAAATTCCAAATTTTGAGAATTTTTCTTATTGTAGGAGTTACTGTAACTAAGTTGATAAATTTTAATAGCATCACGTGGCTTGAGCCAACTGTAACTCATTGGTGGTCACTTTGAAGGAGCACAGAGCCAGCCAGTGTTTTCAAAGAACTTCTCAGTATGTAGAGAGAACATTACAGCTTGTTTGGAAAGACACCAGGGGATGGTAATTTAATTGTGGATGTGCTATGAGCAAAAGCACGGTATTATTTAGCCATATCATAGGATCACAGAATGGGTTGGAATAGACCATGAAGACCATCCCAACTATGGACATGGACTCCACCCACCAGATTGGCTGCCTGGAGCTCCATCCTGCCTGGCCTTGAGCACATTCAGGTATGGGGCACCCACAGCTCCTCTGGGCAGCGTGTGCTAAGGCCTCACTGCCTCAGTAGTAGTTTCTTCCTTGTATCTAAACCTACCCTCTTCCATATTCCGATAGATCTTTCTAAATTTAAGCTCATGATGTTTTTCAGTAAAATCAGTATGATATAAAGTTGATTGTAGAGGTCCCTTATATCAGCCACGCTGTCCATGTGTACTAATACACTGCAAGAATTCTTTATCAAGTATAGTGAGAGGAAACTTGGTTTGCATGTATAGAATTACTTCCCACACACTTCAGTCTTTTTTTTTTTTTTTAACATGCTCGAGTGAGCTTGGGAAGCGTATTTTAAGAGCTGTGTTATGGAGGTACTAATGGTGACTGAAGATGCTAGAGGAAAAATAGATTTTACTTCCTTCTGTGCCCGTCTTACTTCTCTTCCTCCCCAGAGCTAAAAGGAGGGTTTTTGAAACAGGTGGAAATGATTCACTGCTCTGTTTAACTGAAACCCAATTTTTGAGATCTTAAATGTTAGAATTGCATTAAAAGTAATACAGAAAAAAAATACAGCACATAGCAAGTGGACTTTCTTCAGAGAATTATCTTCACTACTAACAAGCTGAGTGTGCATTGAGGTGGCCTGCTGTAAAGCAGCCTCCTTAGAGATGTTTCTGCCAAGTCTTCAGATCTTTTCTGAAAAGTACAGCTGAATAAAACTCATGGAGCAGCCTGTGTAGATACACTGCTGAAGTGACGGTGCTCTGTTTTAATTGACTCGTTCCCACAGAATGCTGTGGTGCCAAAATGTAAGAAGTAGCATTTAGAGTTGGTTTGGAGTGTTGTGAATTGCCTAGTGCAAACGAGTGACACATTCAGCTGTCATTCTTGTCTTCAGTACTTAATGCACACAAAGACGTCAGTAAGTCTGACCCCTGCCTCTGATGCTGCTGGTGTTGTATAAGGCATTTTTCAGTAACAAAAGTGAGCAAACGAACCCCTATGGATAACCCAGTGCAGAGCGTGTGGCTTCTTCATGGTTCAGTCTTTCTTCTGCTTTATGCTTATTCTTTTACCATCTGAGTCAAAGGATAATGTTTTTAGGAGAGGGACTTGAAATTGATCGGATCACAGATTATTGCATCCCATCCGTTCTTTGCTATGCACATAAAGTCAGAGGCAATTAGCTGTCATTAAACAAGCCTTTGCAAGGTCCTGCTGTGAGAGTTCAGATGGTTTGTGCTGATACTTATGTAACCCTCTCTTAGCAGCATTTTTTGGCTGCAGTCAGATCCTGTTTCCAGGACTGTGGTAGATTATCTAAGGTTGCTTTATTGAGAAACCTTCTGTGAAAATTCTTTGCATGTATATGTAAGTGTGCAGATATTCTTCTGTTGTGTTTGGATTTATTTGTAGATTTTTTTACATTTTCACAACACATCAAAATGAGCATATTAGATGCTTGTAAATTAGAGCACGCATCCATGTGGAATAATCGAACCCGTGCAGTGTTGTAAAGCTGCTTTCTGAGAAAGTAATGTCTGAATTGCAGCTCGTGTCGTTACATGGAGGAGCTGCATGGAATTGCTACAACTCCTGCATGACCTGAAGATGTTTTAATTACCATAAATTAGTGTGGTATTTTATCGCAATAGATAAGGACTAAAAAGGATCGATGAAGACCGATCCTTCCCATCTTTGGCACCTCCTTGTTGGGGGGTGAGGATGCATAAAGAAGGCAAGTTGCAGTGTTTGGGAGATGTGTTTGTGGGATTTAGTGGTGCGAAAATCCAGGGCTGCTGGAGATGGTTTGCACTCTGCCTTTCCATAGGGCCACACAAAGGCAGTGACATCATTAGGGTTTGATAGAGCAACTCCATTTGCAAAAAAACCCTATATTTCAGCAAGCTGAAATAGAAAAGAAAGGGAGACGAGTGCGGGAAAATAGAGGCTGGGGCCAACTTGCGGCCCACATTTTGACGGGTCGCCTTCTGAGCCCGCTGCGGCTCGGCGTTCCCGACCGCCCGCTCTGCGGCGGGGCGCGGTTCCAAAGCCGGCCGGCAGGGGGCGCCGTCCGTCGCGCCTCCGCCTCAAGAGCGCGGCGCGGCCGGCAGCAGGGCGGGGGGGCGCTGCGGGCCGGCCGTGAGCTGCGGCTGTGAGGCGCCGCTGTGAGCTGCGGGGCGGCCCGGACGCGGGTCCGTGCGCGAGCGGCTTCCCAGCGAAGCGATGAGTTCGAACAGTGTTAAGGTATTACCCGCCGTGTGTTCCGAACAAGTTTTTAAACCTCTTCAAGTACACTGTCCGCGTTTGGTTCTGAGGAATGTGATATATAGCTCTTTTTCCTCATTCTTTCCACTTTGGTAAAATATTTGTATTAAAAAATCCTGAAATTCGATACTGTGTGGAGAAATCCTCAGAGGAGCTTTGTAACTGTGACTTTCATTTAAAACCAAACGTTTACTTTAGTTTTTTTACCTTACCCCTGTAGGTAACTGGAATGTATTTTGCTAAAAGCAACAAAGAAACTCTCAAAATAAACTTGTACCTTTGCTATGGGCTAGTAATGGATGAGGTGTAATATCAATTAAATTAGTATTTGTTACTTGTTTTCTGTCTCTTCCAAATGAGAAGTTGCTGGAGGTGAATTTAGATGTGTGTATGTGTGTACCTTTCTGCTGCCTTTGCCTCCTTGCAGTGCAGCGTCACTTGGGCTCTCCTCTGCATCAGTTGCCAGTGTTTTGGAGCTGATAAGAACTTTATCACTTCTGAAACTTCTGCTCCATCTTCAAACATGGTTGAAACTGATAACGACTAACAGCCTTGTGCAGGGTGAGGATGAGGGGAGCCTCATAGAGTAGCTGTGTGAGCCCCGTTTCCAAAGGTAGCAAGTGAACCCAGCCCCAGAGAAAAACCAGCCAGAAATGAAGAACGGGATGGGTTGTCCCATCAGTAGCAGGTTTGGGCTTATATCCAGTTGCCATTTTTCAGAAAGATTGAAGCCAGCTCTCACCAAGGGAACGTATGACTTACACCTTACAGTTGGATATAAATAATTATGAATGTTTTTGCTGCTTTGTTGTGCTTGAACACACCCATTTAAAATAATAAAATTGTGAGTAAAAGGCCTTTTAAAAGTATAACGATGCTTCAGACTTGTTATGGAACGTGTTTGACCAGAGGGTGGCTCTTGTCCATTGAGACACTTAGAAATTTGTCTTTTCTGTAGTAGGATGAACAATTTTCAGCAACCTAGAGGAATTATGGCTGTTTTGTTATTTTTTTTTTAATGAATTTGGATGGTGGGTTACATATGCTTATTGTGTGTTTGCTTTGTGGCTCTGGACAGAAATGTAGTGCATGCCATAGGCTGGTTTTAGCAAGAACGTACAATTCATTCACAACTGAACTTACTGTCAAGATGTTCTTTAAAAGCATTCTTTTACAGGTAGTTGGGTTGATTATTAGGTCGGTATTTCAGTTTGCAGTAGATTCCGTTATCTCTTTATATACTTTAAGTAAGGGCAGCTTATTGTTTTTGACACACAGGGTCGTGAGTGGAAACAATTCAGGCTACAAAGTGCATGTCAGTTCAGTGCTCCTCTGCTGACGGCATGTCTGTCTGAAATCAAGTTTAAAAAATTGGCTCTGTCTCCAGCTGACTTGTTTTGTCAGGCTGAGTCATAAGATTAACCCCTGACTTGTCACCAAGGAAAATTGGGTAAACAACTGCCTTGAGTACAGTATCACTGATCCAGCTCTGATTCATTGCACTGCAACATGATTCTCTTAAGAAAACAAATTTCAGAGCAGCTGTCGCTTAGCTTAAACGGGGATTAAAAAAATTGCAGCCACAAAACATTAACTTACAAATGCAGAGTTATTGGTAACAATGTCGCTGCTTTGTGTTCGCCTTTTCAAATTATTCCATTTTCAGTCTATTTTTCATCTATTGTTGTGTAAGTAAACATCTGTGGGTTAAAGTTTGATATGCTTGATGGAATTATGATTTGATCCCGTTAAGTGAATCAGCATAACAAAAGTACCGTGAGAAATAATAGTGTGGTAGATGTAGAGCAAGTACAGCGATGAATTTCAAGTACTGTGCGTTCAGATTTTATTCGCGTCGACGTAGCCAAGGGTAGGACAAGTACTTCCCTTTTTGGTAAAATGAAATTATCACGTTTGATTTGTGGGGGAATAATTCCAGGATCCAATCTGTTTCTTGGATCGCTGTGGAGGTACCACTCACTGAACTAATTTGTCTGCAAGCTGACAGTATTTGATGTGGCAGTAGCCAACTTTATTGGTTCTGCTGTTGTTTTTGTCTTACCCATGTGCTGATGAGCAGTGCCAGTAATGTCCTTGTACAGATAAATGTTGATTGTGTTAGTGAATGTTACCAGTTAATGTTACCTGGGTGTTTTTCATCACAATTGCTCTATACAGGTACAGGATAACGTGAAGAGCACATGTCCACACCCCAGTGCTACGCTGGAAGTTTAGCTTTCCCACTGTAGGTTGTAACATCTACCCAGTTATTTTTAGTACAAGTGCATCATGTTTAGCATTGAAGAGGGGATTTCATCTTAAGTACAACTGCTCTGAAAATGGAGCGTGTGTATGTGGAGGTATGGGAGCAATTTCAGAGAGGTTGAAGACAGCCTTTACTTCAAAGAATTGAATCTAAAAGTAAAGTTTGTGTGCTTGATTTATTTTAGAGGGAGAGGGAGAAGAGAGAGGAAAAAAAAAAAAAAGGCTTTCTTTTCCAACCCCTGAATGCTGAAAGCACATTTTACATGAGTCTAAATGATTGAAGTCCGGTGTGCTGTGAGAAGTAGCACGCATAAAGATCTAAAGATCTTTTAGCATATCTCATCTGTAGAGTCCCGAACGATAGTGAGATTTAAGGAATGGCATTGTGAGTCGCAAATCAAAGCTTCTTACAGCTTCTCTGGGGGCCAGAATGAGTCCTTGTGGTCCCTGGGGGAAGAAGGAAGCTGCGAGTCGCTCTGCGGGGCTGGCGCTTAATAGTCTGAAGTAGCGCGATGTTCCTTTTTGCAGCTGCTGCTGCGCCTTTGTGCAGGGGAGCTGTGGGGCACTGGCCTGGCTGCAGGGCGAGGCGGCTGTGGGCGTAGAGTTGGAGTTGGGGGAAAATGTGAGAGTGCTTCAGCAGATGTGAGCTGCAGGATGTGTGTGCCGAGCACAGCCGTCTCACAACTGCTTGGTAGAGTTCACTGAAGAGGGATTGCAGCTTGAGGTGTAGTTATTTTTTGTACTGTGAGTTCACAGGTGCTGCATGGTTACGTACCGAGATAAGGGGTGCACAACAGACCTAAGGCTTTTGTCTGTCATAGTATTGCTCTGCAGTCCGTCTGTCCCCACGCAGATCTCCGTAGCTCAGAGCTGTGACACGCACATGGTGCTGGGCTGACCGAGGCGGGTTGTGCAGCCTCGGTCCCTCCTGCAGTGCTGTGCTGAGCTCTACCGTTTCCCCTGCCCCGAAGCGTTTTCCTGCTTTTGTCGGGAGGTGAGGAGGCGATGCTGTGCCTTCGCCTGCTTCTGCCTGGTCCCAGTCTTTTAATTAGTGCCGCTGCTGAGTGAAGAAAGCAAAACCAGAGCGAACTGGCACAGATCCTGTGTGAATACTGAGGGACGTGGGGGCTGGAAGCTGCAGCCCGTCTGAAGCATTGTGTAACTCACAGTTCTGTGACACGTGCCAAAGTTTTTTGTTGGATTTTTTTTTTTTTTTCCCTTCTGTTTCTTACGTGGACATGCAAATTTTATTTTTCCATACAGGAATGTGTTACGCAATGTAAAGAGAGCGCGAGGTCACGTTTTCAGCCCGCCGTCGCGCTGTGTAAGGTAAAGCGCGGAGGAGCGCGCAAAGCAGACGCGGCTGCAGCCTGCCGGGCCGGACCTCGTGCTCCCCTTTGTGCTCGGCCCTTTGTTTCAGGCCGCCGGGGCCCGGCGCCGCGTGCCGAACTTGGAGGCAACTTGTGGCGGCCGCCGCAGCCGCGCCGCTTCCTTCGGAGCGGAAAGCGGCACCCGCGCTCGCCCGGGCCGCGTCCGCGCGTCCGTCCCGCTGCGTGCCCGCGGCTGACGTGGCCGCGCGCCCCGGGCTCTCCACGCGCCCAACCCCCCCCCCCCCTTCTCCCCCCCGCCTCCCGGCCGCCTTCCTTCGGGCCGGCCCGCCGAGCCCCGCGCCGGCCGCCCCCGCCCCGCGATGGTTCCGCCCCGCTTTGCGTAGCGCCCTCTGAGCGGCGCGGGGCGCGCGGCGGCGCGGAGACGCGCGCGGGCGGCGCGGCGGGCGGATGTGGCGGCGGGAGGCGGCGCAGTGGGGCTGCAGCCCGGCGCCTCGCCATGTACTGCGCCTACCCCGTGCCGGGCGTGGGCAGCAGCTCCCTCATGTACTACTATAACGGCAAGACGGTAAGGAGCCGCCTTTGTTCCCCGCGGCGGGGCAGCGCGAGCCTTCGGCGAGCCTCGCGCCGCCCGGGGGCAACCTGTTGGCGGGCGGGGGGTCGCGGTCTCAGAGAGGGGCCGTGCGCGCTGCGCGGGGACGGCTCGGAAGTCCGCGGTGCGGAGCGTGGCGGGGCCGGGCCCGAGAGAAGCGAAGTTGCGGCGGCGCGGCCGGGCCGGGGTTCCGCTCGAAGCCGCGCGGAGCGGGCGGCGCCCTCGGGACGGGCGGGGGAACATTCGCGAGCGCGGGAGCGCGGCTGCCGCTTCTCGCGTGTGCGAATCGAGGCGCGCTGCGTGCTCCGGCCCGGGCGGTGCGCGGCTGCGCTCGGAATAGCCCCGAATAGTGCGCGGGGAGACGCCGATATCGATCGCGCTTGAGAAAGCGGCGTTTCTCCTCCGCCCGGCTCGCCGAGCCCTGCCCTCGCCCGCTAACTTTTCTTCCGAGGCCCCGCGCGGCGCTGGGAGGCGGCGGCTGCCCGGGCTCGGCGGGAGCAGCGTTGCCGCCCCGCTCCCGCCCCGCGTCCCGCTGCCAGCTGCCCGCCCGCCGCACCGCCGTGCTTCTCTTTCATGTCTGCGCCTCGGCCGCGGCGATCCGTTTGAAGTTTTATGTGGCGATATATACGAGGCTTAAGTAAAATGAACTGTACGGTACCCCTGGAGCAAAGGGAATATAACTCGCATGGAGTTTCGATTTTGTTCTTTGGAGAGCGCAGATCGCTCTATTACAGCGTTTCTCTTTGTTCTTGTAGCAGGAAGAAAAGCTTTGATCTTATTAAGTATTTCCAGGCGTAGAGTGGATGGAAGCGCTGGTACTGTAGGGAGGGGAGCGTGGCTGGAAAATTGATAGCATGTGCCTGGTGCGGGTCAGGGGTGACCTTTATGAGCTGGAGGAGTTAGTAAATAGATGACAAATCATATGATGGTCCTATATCACGTTGGCCGCAGTAGTTTTAATTTATTTTTTTAGCGTGTTCTCTCCCAGGAATTCTGCAAGTTGGAGTAAGTTATTAATTTAAATACACGGGTGGAGGATACGTGAAGTTGGGGAGTGATTTCTGCACGGGTCCTTTTAAGCACACGTCTTACTGCGGCTGCCAAACATGGAGATCGAGCTTTCTCTAATGAGAAAACAACATGTACCCCAATTTTTACATCTTCCTGCTCTTCACTGCGTTGATCAGTTAGGACTGATAAACTTTGTGTGAGGTTATGTGAACTATGGGGTTTGGGATCCCAGTGTTCCTCTGTACTTTATGATGTCCGTAAGGTCTGATTTACTCACAGGCAGCGCACAGCAGAAGTGCTGAATTTCAGACTCTTGTTGAACGTTTTCTTGTTTCAGAACTTCTCAGTTTCTAAGCCAGAAGGCAGCCTGATGTTGAGCCAAAAAATAATTAACTCAGCACCACAATAGGTGCTTGTGTGTGCTACACCTAAATTGCAATTTTTTTCTCATTTTTTAAAAACTTCTTTGTTCTACACTATTAGAAGAGGTTCAGGTTTTGTAACTTCTGTGTGTTCAAGGAAGGAAACATGGAAGTTAAAAGTGACGTTATCATAGAAGTCCCTTGCAAAGGAGTGAAGTTTTACCATTATCTCCTATAGGTTTAATTAAAAGCACATTTTAAGAATCTCCATCAGATTAAGTATTAAAAAGATCTCGATCCCCCTCATAAAGGACAATAAAGCGCTTGCACTGAACTAGAACATATTCAGCCTTGGTTGTAGGGTTTCTTCTTCCCCCCTTCCCTCCATCCTTCACCTGTTGATAAATGGGCACTATTCTTATTTGTTACCAAGATGGCACCATTTTGTTGTGTGTTTTGTTGGTTTGTTTTTTTTTTTTTAAATTGTGAAAATCATGACTACAAATTGCCTTTATTTCTACTTTCATTTTGTTTTTCCCCTTCCCTCTTGGATTTCTACCAGAGCCGTGCTGTGGATTGAGAAGCAAATAAATAAATATATATATATATATACACACACACACACACACACACAAACAAACATACTAAAAAAAAAAAAAAAAAAAAAAAAACAAAAAAACCTGGAAAACTGTTTAAGGGAAAGTAATAGCACAAATTTAAATGCTACTTTATTTGAAGCTTTGAGGTTTTTTTTAACTGGTGAATAAGAAAACTTCTTCATTCATCGATATTTTTTTTTAATTTTATGGAATGGTTTCAAAATAGTAAGAATGTATATTTTATACCTTATGTGTGCATTAAGAATAAAATAAGGACTGAAATGAGTTTTCCCATTGTTTCACTTCACCTTCAAGCCAAGAAATATTTTTTTCTAACTAATTTTACAGCGATCTGGTGATCCTGTTATATAAATACTTGAAAATAAATTGCAACAATGTCAGTTATGGCAAAAATAAATCACTTTAAGGTACAGTGTTACCTATGGCTACTGTTTCACGTAGGAATTCATTTGTGAATATTACATGCTGTGTTTTGCGCATCGTATGGTTGTATTATACCTATTGGTGTTTTATCATTGCATAGCATTCATTTCTGCTCAGCGTAAGCTGGGATTCCAGCGAGCCCTTTACTGAGTTACTGCATCATTCATAATAAATTTCCACAGTACCTATTAAAGACAGAAAAATAACAAGGTATCACTTTGGAAAATAGGTGGTGCTTGCTGATTTTGTTTCGTGTAAATGAGCCTGTGTTGAGATGTTTAGAGAACATCTGGTTTTCCTGAGAACTTTGAGAGTAAAAGGCTGCATGTAAACATGTCCGTGTGTATACATACATAGCCAGGCATGTGTATATGTGACTCAGAACACCAGGTGTGAGTGCATGTGTGTGTGCATGTTGGATACTTTCAGTGGAGAAGATGCCTGTCCTGCAGCCATTGCTCTGAGTTACAGCACAGCTAAAGATATTTAACACTGCTGTCTGATGCTTAGGTGACCTGACAGCGTGCCTTTTTGTAGCTGTTATGCAGTAAATAATGTACCGCATCTTTTAACATCAATGCCAAATGTTTTCAGTTAGTAAATTTTTGAGCAGCCAGGTGCTAGGAAGAGTGGCTCAGTTCTGCTTTTGTTAGCGTTGGGCCAGTTAGCTACAGGGAGAAAAGTACAATGAAATGTGTTCTGTACCATGTGCTGCTCGCAGCAACTTAGACAAGGTCAAAGCTAACATTTGTAAGTCAGGATAAATAGAAGATGGTCTGGAGAATCTCTGGGGTGCGCTGCTGTGGACATTGAATAAAGAGAGATAGGAAGTACTGGTCAGCTGGATTTCTTCTGTTTCTCACCGTTCTTCTCTTTTCCCCTCCCCAGACCACCAAAATGTACTGCAGGTTCCAGCTCATCAGCCCTATAGAGTTTTCTCTGCTCCACTCCATGGGGTTAAACTGCCGATGTAGTGAGCAGCGGTCCCCTGCCAGAAGGGTGTCTTGTCTGCAGCACGCTTTATTGATGCCTTAAAACGAAGGTTATGTCCATTTCCTTGGGCAAATGAAAGCAGCTGGGGATGGGATCAGGTGCTGTATGGGACAGATCTATATTTCTCAAAATGTGAGCACCAAAGAGTAATGCACACCCACTTGCTCGGAGGAATTGCTTTCATAATCACGTGCACATATTGCAGTCTGTTTGTAGAAATGCAGCAGGCTATTGGAAGCACAGAAATGGAGAGCACTAGCGAGTTCAGGGGAAAGAAGATCACCAGATGCAAAAGATAGCGTTTTATCTCTGCTGCTTTATCTGTCTTTGTGGTCACTGGTGTGATGGGGATTCCTCACACAGCTGTGATAGCTTCTTCCAACATCTAGAGAGAGAGCACATTAAGAAATGAGCTGATTCAATTCAAGTTCTCATAGATTTTTTTGTTTGTTTGAAAATCTGATTTTAACTAGGGGATTTTGAATACTTAGATGTCTGCTTTCTTTAGTAACAGAGTAGTTTGGAAAGGATGGCGAGAGATATTTGTTTTTCAAATAAAATGGACAAAGAGTCTTCAAATATTACATATACATATTTAATTCTAGTGCTTTTCCTCCCTACTCGAAAGTCAAAAGAACAAACTGAATTTGGGATTTTTTGATGAGTTGACTTATCACATTTTAATACGACTTGAAAATTGTCACTGTCGGGGGGAGAAGCGAGGAGGTGTTTGTGTGATGGCAGTGGGGTTCTGCATTTCAAAACTACCTGAATGGGCACATACAGAACAACTAAACTGCATAAACGTTTACTTAAGATGGAATTCAGTTTAGCTGCTTCAAGGAGTCTAAATTTTATACCATCCTTAAAAATTGTTTGGCTTTGCAGGCAAGGCAGATGCTCTGCTCTCTATGAGGATTGTTTTATTTTCATTCTGTGTGGTGAGAAGAGCTTTGGAGACATTCGAACCCTTACATCTGGTACTAGAAACAAAAATAGGGTTTAGGATGTGGTATATGGATCTGCTTGTATATTAGAGCTCCTCTTCGTTTTATCATCTTGCTTAAATATCAACTAAACAGAAGTGTACCTCTGTTTTTGGCAATTTCTGCCTTGCTGTAAAGCAGGGAGGTTTTTACGTTCCTGAAGTTTTAGTACAAGATTTTGTCAGAAACATCATAAACATGAAAACAAGTCTCCTTTTTCCCAGAGCTGCCTTTCAGCAGAATTAGCTTTTGCCACAAAACCTGCAGATAGACGCTGTAAAATTCTGCCACATGTACAAATCATTCATCGGTGCACACTTGGTTAGTGCATGACTGATGCTGATGGAATGTAGCTGGGCTAGTTAGCAGAGCTTACAAGCTGCAGGGAAGGTTATCCGTTTCTGCTGCGTTCAAAAAATTGCCTGTCTCCAGCAGCTCATTAAATAATTGTCCTGGACTTCCAAAAATTGTTAATAACTGGGAATTAAGCGAGTAACGTAATTTGTAACTTCATAAATAGTGTACATGATGGGAGACTCGGCCTCGAGATGGCATGAGCTCATCAGAAGTAAGCTCTGATTGCTTCATTGCTGTTTTGTAATCTGCTTTTAACATTAATATTGAACATTGATAAATGTTTAAGTTTTTGAAACAGATTAGGGGAGACGTGGCTGAGAGGAAATAAGCCAAGGGGAAGACACTGTCATATTTATTAGATGCATTCATATAGTGAGACTTGCAAGTTTTACTGAGAGTTGAGTTTGGAAAACCCGAATCTCCAAACGTTCACGTTATTGGCACTTCTGTTAGAAGCACATCTCATAATCCTTTGATTGATGGATGGGGTTCGGGCTGAACCTTACGGTAGTATTTGTTGAGTATGTTAATAACAATGGCGGATTTGAGAAGGGGATGATGTGTGTGTTTGGCTCAGACCCGATGCATACAGATAATGTCTTCCCAGCTCTGCGCTCTGGAGCTCAGCTCCCCGCCCCCAAACCGTCTTCGTCATCATCCTGCTGTTTGCACTGGAGAAATGTGGAGCAGTTTGGGGTGCGGAGGAGACAGAAGTGGGTGTTTACTTTGATGTTCCTTGCAACTCATTTGTCCCACTTCCCTCCGCTGAGGCCATCCAGCCCTCAGAAGCAGAGCACCGTTAGGATTAATGGGTGTTCTAGCACAGCTCCAAAAAAGTCCTCCCCTCGATCAGTCAGTTGAAAAACTCTTTCTGGCGTGTTTATGGAAGGGAATTTCCCATTCATAGGGCAGCGCTGTGCTGGTCGGCTGAGGCGCATCCTGTGCCTCCGGGAGAGATGCTCTGTAGGGTTTGGAGGTGGCTGGCAGGGTGACCTATTGACCGCGTTCCTCCTTTTAGTGGGAACGGCAGCCAGGAAAAACTGGTCCGATGCTTCCTGGATTGGCAGTGTTCGACAGCTAAAAGAGACCGTCTCGAGCAGCCCCGTCGTGTTTCTAACTGCCTTGCTCAGCTGTCGCAGAAGAGGACGCTGTGGGGCTGGGGCACGGGCTGCCTCCTGGCTGTGCTGGGCAGGCTGCTCAGTGCGGGGCCGGGAGGGCGGAGAGCCGGCCGAGCTGATCCACCGCTTCCCGTTGTGGTTTTCATCATCGACTTCTTGATTGAAAACCTTTGTTGTTTCGCATCTGATGGACTTCAGGTTAATCTTAGCAAATCCTCCCCTTTTCTTTTAAATATTTTTGGAGTAACACAACATAAAAATTATGATTAGGTCATTAACCAGAAAAAAACCTGGAGCTCATCTGCAGGTGATCAGATGACATCAGAGGCCTGGTTTTAATTTGTGGGTAGTTCTGATTGTAACTAAAAGAGACTTGCTCCCTTTGTGGAATTGGCTGGCCGTTTCCCCACATCTGGAGTTAATGAAGTCTTTGAGACCACATCAGTTGTGTTTTGCCGCAAGAGCTCTTTGATCTGAAAAATCTAGACTGGCACAAGTGCAGCTTCATAACATCACAGCTATGTTTTTGCAAGCTAGAGTTAAGATACCAAAACAAGCAGAAACTACAGCAAGTTACGTGTCTGTGCGAGGGCTTTCATGTAGCTGTGCGAGGGGGCCTCTCTTACATTGATGTAATTCGTGACATTTTTAGTATGTAAATGGCTTCTACTTACGGATCTGCAAGTGATACATTTGTAGGAGGTTTTCAGTTCACTTTGCCTTTCGAGATAATTGCTTTTTAGAAATCGTCAGACTGCGCGAAACGGCAAAATTGTAATCTGAAGCTTGTATTTACCAATCTAATTGATAACATTACAGTTTAAAAGTGTCGTTCGTCATCGTAGATCATTGCGCATTAATCAGTGTACATCTTCGTGTCAGTGCTGAATGTCATAAAGCTTTGTTTCCCCTGCTGTCCTGTGACAGTGATAGATTGTCCATCAGCTCTAGCATATGCTGCGTTATTCTGCGCGGCGGAACTTGTAAATTAAGCCCAGTTTTGCCTAATATGTTTGTAGTCTTAGGACTGGGAGTATTTACAATTTGACAGAGTGACGTTTCTGTTAAAATATGTCAGAGGCATGGAATATACATGCATTCATCATATATAGTAAATACATATGTACTGTTACTGTGGCTTATAACATATTGTCATTCTGTCACTCAGCTTTGATGAGCATCCCTATTTTACACTTATTCGAGACCTAAAATTTGCAAGTAAAATACCGAACAAAAGCGCCTCGGAAAGGCTTTCTTTCCTAAAATAGCTTTTTCCCTTTATTTTGTTGCAAAACTACGGAAAGAAACGCGCAGCTAAAAGCCCTAAGTTTTGCACTTGACTCCCTTTTGTCGGCTCTCCCGTCCCCTAGCCGTTTCATTACGTGCTTTTGTCGGCGGCTGAGCCCCAGCTTCGTGCCGGCGTCCCGGTGCTGATGCCGTCATCCTGCAGGCTTGGTGGATTTTGCCGAGGTTGTGTTGATGTAAGCCGGCTCGGAGCGGTAAGGCGCTGTCTGCGGGCACATGCCCGGCCATTTGGCTGACAGCAGCAGGCCGGGGAGCTGGGAGGAGGGGTATTGGGATGCAAATGACGGTAGGGACTTACCCAGTTCGCTTTCTAAATACCCGTGTCAGAACATTCAACCTTCCGGAGAACAATAGTTCTCTTTTAGCAGGCTAAGCTTTTTGTTGGCTGCCTTGTTTTTCCTGTCCCTTCTCTTGATTGGTAAACAACACGCCATGAAAGGGGTGGAGGAGATGCGAAAGTTGTAGGTACGCCCGGGGCCTCTGTTTGCATAGAAATGGATAAAAATATCCACTTCAGAATTTTAGGGCAGAGTGCACCATCTGAAGTTGCATCGTGTAGGTTTTGAGGCTTTCAAATAATTCTTCACGTGTTTCTTTTATCTGAAACGTCATGAATATACAAGTGAGGTGAACGATTTCAAAATGAAAATACCTTTTTTTTTTTTTTTTACTTAGTAGTAAAAATGGGCTTTGTTTTCAGTGTTGCACTTCGATATTCTTCACCACTGTATTAATTTTTTTTCAGTATAAATTAGTCATGTTGCAGTATTCTGTGTGTATCAAATCAAAGACTTAATGAAGAAATTGCATGGTTACATTATGAGCAGAGTCCTTCAAGACTCAGTATGGCTTTCTTGATCGGAATTACTTATTCCTAATATGCTTTGTGTGTTTGTGTATGTTACGTGTATGTGTGTGTATATGTATATTTGTATATATATACACACATGTATAATATCTATATGTATGCATACAGATATGTGCATATAAATTTATTTTTTTGATTATTATTATTTTTCCAGAGCTGCTGAAGTGAAATCCTTCTAATCATTATGTTTGTTTGGCTTCTTATAATTTTTGCCTTAAGGAAATTGTTCTTTTGCAAGTTGAAAATGGTCATTCTGGGGTGCTGTTACACTGAAAGAAGCACATTGCTGGCTTTCTTTAATGCCAGGCCAGCATGGGGAAAAAAAGCACAACTTGTTGATGTTGCAGTTAGAAGATTATTCCACAAGACTTGTGTTACGTTTATTTTTGATAACTTCACAAAGGCGTGCGAGTTTCTGAATGGATGATAAAACGCTTGCATTGAAGTGCTTCCATTTGTCACTGGATGTTCTTTTTCATTCTGATTGTTGGGATGCCAGCTAGTTAAGTATTCAAACAGGCATACAATTGTTTTAAAATAAAATTTGTTTGGGGCCCAGTTGTTTTATCTTGTTTTTTTTTTTTTTTTTTAGTCTTGAGCAACAAGTCTGTACGAGTTGTGCACTTAGAAAGCAAAATCAGCATTCAAGCTTTTATCAGGCCACCTGGCTGAGTTGGCACACCAGAAAGCGTGTTGTTGGGATCATTCTACTGTAGTTCCACTGTACTGTGGCAACTTGCTAAAAAGCAAATAAAACAAGGGCAACAAATGCTGCAGCTTGCTACACTGTTCTTTTTTTATTTGGTTTTCTGTGTCTGTATGCTGTTCAGGCTTTCTTAATGCGTGACGCTCAAACGTTACTAGCTGCTTTTATTTATTACTTTACTACTAAGTGCTTTTATTACTGTCCAATCTTTAGGTGTATGCACCATCTCCGAGTTCTGATGAATTCAACAGAGAATCTCCAAGTTACCCGTCTCCTAAGCCACCAAGCAGTATGTTTGCTAGCACTTTCTTTATGCAAGGTTAGTAAAAAACACTTTTCTATCTGGGTGATACAACTTGTTCTCTAGGCAGGAATTTGAAGTTAGCCACTATTATGTGGAACCAGCGGGCAAGCTTCAAGTGACATATTGTTCTAGATCTTATGGTTGTGCTGCATATACTTTTTAAACAGTTAGATGAAGGGAGCTGTCCGTTGATTTAAAGTTTTTCTCCTGACATTAATTGCTGACTGAAATTTAAGGGGATTATACACCAGGCCAGATGGACAGAATCCCTCATCCTTTGATTTGTGGGGGCTTCAGAGCAGCACACTGGAGTGATAGAGAAATATGAGGTGAGGGCTTCTTGACTGTTCTGGAATTTGACTGTGCAATGTCAGCTAACAGTCCAGATTCTTAAATGCTTGTATATCCAGCACGCCAGAAATAAGGAGTTTTGAATTGAACGTAACGAGAGCAGAATTCATTTCCACGGCTTCACGTCATGCAAGTAGCTCATGCTGCACTCTGAGCTTTTGGAGCATATTGAAAGCGTAGCCTCTAAGTATGGCAGTTTACAGAGCACTTCAGTTTGTACTGCAGAAGGAAAGCTGCATTGATATGCTTGGGTTTAAGGCTTATGTAACGTAGTAATTTCAGTTGCTTGAATTTACTATTATTAAATGTTTTCATATTTTTATGGTACTGAGGTATTTTAGACTATAAATTGCTTGTTGTAGATTAATAGACTTTTTTTTTTTTTTTTTTCTGTATGTTTATGATGAGCTCTCCTTAGCCAAACTTCTTTCCCTTCAGCTCCCTTTTTTATTATTTCTATAGTCTGGAATTTTTATCAACACTCTTGATATAAATCTGGCCTTGCTGAAGGTCTGTGTAATTAGCAGAAGTACTTGGTATTTTCTCAGCTGTGGTAGGATTGCATTTCAGCTCCAAAGCCTCTTTTTTTTTTTTTTTATAATAAATATAGCAGCAGCATGGTGAAAGGAACATAGGAGACACAGTATAAACTAGGCACCATTTCCTTGCTGTTGAGTAGCTGAAGCATATATTCTTTTTAAATAAATCTGTAAATGCAGAATTCAGTACTCTTCTTCATGCAACATCTTCCTTTTTTTTTCTCTATGCTCGAATATACATTTCATTAAAGATGGGACCCATAACTCTTCTGACCTCTGGAGTTCATCCAATGGCATGAGCCAGCCTGGCTACGGTGGAATGCTGGGAGGCTCCTCTTCCCACATGTCGCAGTCCGGCAGTTACGGCAGCCTGCACGCACACGACCGTTTGGTACGAACCGCCTGGACTCACGTCCGTGTGCCTGCGTGGGGGGAATCTCTCCTGCAGGAATTTGTGTTTGTTCACTGCTCGTGTAGGCAGTTAAAGAAAACACTTGTCAGAAGTCATGAACTTACTGTGTCAATTTACATGGTTTTACTTTCTATGTAAAGGTGTTTGTATATTGATCTGTTCAAAGGATGGACAAGTTGCTTTCTTTAATAAAGAGCTGGTGTTGTATATTCAGTATCTTAAAATACTGACATTTATTTAAAGACTATTTAATGTCTTATCTCTGTTTTTCTTATTTTTAGAGCTATCCCCCGCATTCAGTCTCACCTACGGATATAAATGCCAGTCTTCCTCCAATGTCTAGCTTCCATCGTGGCAGTACCAGCAGTTCACCTTACGTAGCTGCCTCACACACTCCACCTGTCAATGGATCAGACAATATTCTGGGTAAAAAGTCCTTTTTTTTTTTTTCTTTTTTTCCTTTTCCTTTTTTCTTTATTTACAAGAAGATGATATTTAGGCTGCACTATATACCAAATCATTAAGATTTAATTGATAGTGTGCTTGTAGATCAGCGATATCAAACCACTGTGACATTTCTGCTCTCAGTATGGCTGAGGTGAGCCACATTGTTTTTCAACCAATTTACTGGTTTGCTTGCTTTTGCAGTCACTTGTATGCTTAAGAAATTGCATTCATTTAATAGCAATTATCCCTCTACAGTTTTGTGTAGATGAGCATTCCCATAAGCAGGTCTGGTGTTATAGTGCTCAAAGCTCCTGTATTCCCCATATATTGTGTTGGAGTAAAGCAGAAAGACTGTTTCTTTGGACTTCAGGGAGGTTTGTGAGCTGTATGGTAAATTTCTCCTGTAACTGATTTGGGTCTGACTGAGTAGCCACTGCCGTGTCTGGTTTTAGCCTCTTCCATGCTATCCTAGAAAGCACAAAGTATAATTCAATCTGTTCCATGTCCATCTTTGATAAATATGACATGATCTGATCAGTTTCCTTTGTCATCCTTTTGATCAGCTTCTGATCAGAACACAGATGAAATAAGTGCTTCCTATTTTGACAGTTTGCCTCTTTTTTAGTTTTCCCCTCTTCTGAAGATCATAGATGTAATGATGCACTACGTCTCTTCTGATACAGACGTAGAAATTAAATGGTTATAGATGACCCTTTTCAGTTTGATGTGATTTGCACTTGGCTTCCTTTTAAATAAGCAGTGACACTTGGCTTTGATTTGGGAATGTGTTTTCAACTTGCATCTTCAACAGAATTTCAATTAATGAATCTGCTTCTGAAATGCCACAAAAACAACATTGGAGTTGGATGATTTGGATTTCAGGTTTGAATGGGTCTTGCTCACAGTAAGGTTTATGACTGGAAGCTGATAAATTGTGGAAAGAATGTCTTTTAAAGATTCTGCTTTATCCAAAATATGAGATGCTTTAAAGAATTCAGGTCCTTTTTGTGCCTCTAATGGGCAGGTCTCCAAGCTTCCTCTTGGTTTGATGTTCAGAACAAAAGGGCACACTAAGATGCTTGCATGCAACAGGACAACAAAGTCAGGAGCAACAGAAAGCTTCGTGGTTCAGAGTTTTTCAGGGATTTTGTAAAATAAAATGAGTACAGCATCAGGAGCTAGAGCAGGGGAGCAAGGAGGTGTACAAGGAGCTGCTCAGTGCATTCAGCTTTCAGAGTTAGGAAATTTGCAGCACTTCTGTGATAATAGTTTAGAAATAAGCTGCAATAATATAATTAGTATTTTGTTTTTGTCTTTAGTCTGTGGTCCGAGACGACCATTTCAGTCATTTTTTTCTAACTACTTGTTGGTCTTTTTTTTTTTTTTTTTCTTTAAGAGGAGAACATCTAAATTTAAATCTAATTGTTCTAATGAAATTTTTAAGTATAATGCGAACTGATTCTGTTGACAGTGACTTCCTCAGAACATCCATTTAACCAGTGGTTTCTCAACTGTTTTGTGATGAATAAAATATTAAAAAGGAAGGAAGTTCTCAGCTTTGAAAATAAGAATTGGGTTTGTTTTCCACCTTGCAGGAAACAGAGGAAATGGTGCTGGAGGCTCACAGACAGGCGATGCGCTTGGGAAGGCATTGGCATCTGTGAGTAGAAGTTAAATACTCAGGTCTTAATGATGTATGTTGACCGTTGCTTCCTTTATTTAACTTTGTTCGTTTTATAATATCAAATTGGGATTTCATATGTGAAGAAACTCTACTGATGTCCACAAAAAGACAAGCGGAAAATGATGCTCTCATTTGCAGAAGACTTGTTTTGACTTCTTTTTGAACTGCATTTGTCCTAAATTTTTGAGCACCTGAAAAATGAAGTTATTTATACAAAGTAAACAGAAATCATAACGAATTTAGGAATTCTTTTCTAGCATTCTAGTTAGTCATATTTTTAATCTTACTCATGGAGCAGGTCTTGCCTCAAGTTTCAAAATGTGTTCTCAGTGGCCCTGTAAAACTGAGGTTTTTGAATGCTCTTCTGTTGGTGTTCCTTGTACTGCTACTTTTGCTTAGCAAGTAGTCAGACTGGTTCTTTAGATAAAAATGACTGCCTTGCAGCCCCTAAAGATCATTCCTGGGTTACACTGTTTCCCTAAAGTTGTATCAGTAAATGCAGATGTGCATAGTTGCACAGATCCTATTACTCTGCTTCCTTCGAAGGGTCATGTGTTAAAAGATTACGAGATCTGATAATGTTTGTAATGTCCATATTGGGTAGGAGAACTCTGACCTGCTGGCTTTGGGGAGAAAAATGTTATCTGCTTGCTGAATCCCCAAAAGCAACAGGACAACAATTCACAAGTACAGAGGGCAGTTAACACTCTCCTTTTTGTCTGGCTGGGACCTGTTAGAAAAGAACTGACATCAGCTCAGCGCTAGGAATAGCAGTGCTTGCATACTCTGTGAATGTTTCAGGGTATCTGTTGTTCTGCAGCCCTAGCAGATTTCTGTTCTAAGTTTGACGTGCTGTCCAGTGAGATCTGGGGGACTTGGTGATGTTTTCCATTACTCTATTATTATTATTATTATTATTATTATTGTCTTTTTTTTTCTGCTTGAAAGGTCCTCGGGTGTTTTTGCCTAAATCACTAGCTGAGAAAATGAGGCTGACGCTTTGAGAAAAATTCTAAGTATATTGGGAGTGGAAGTCGGGGCAGAAGTGTTTAATCTAACTGGTGGGTGGGCTTTGGTTGTCATAGAAACTTGTTTCTGTCATCCCATGTTGCTGCTTGGCAGGAGCAGCCAGGTCATTCCATAAATCATTTCTGTCGTAGCTGATGGTGATGCATTCCATCTGCTCTATCAGCACATGCCATAGTCTGCACACTCAAAATCCCTCTCCTCCTCCATCTGCTCCCCGAGCCGCACGCACCCAGCGCTGCGGGCGCGCAGTGGGGTGGCAGCGCCGGGCTGAGCGGGGGCACGGCTGGGCCTCAGTGCTGCCTTGCTGCTGAAGGTAGAGCCTGAGTTCTGATGGAGAGACGGCTGTGGAAATCTGTCCGTGTGGACAAAGCTGCAGTAAGCACGGCAGCTCTCTCGACTTTTTTTTAGAAGGCGGGCCGCCTCTGTTAGGGTTTTAAACGCTACCGCTCCAACTGTTGGGAGGAATTTCCAGTTGCAGAATTCTGTTGATGTGCGTCTCACAATAGGCCTTTCATGTGCAAAACATCAGAGGATACGACATTTGTTCTTCAGTTTAGGTATTAAAGACCATACAGAATAGTATGTGATTAAACATGTAAGGCCAGATAATACATTTGCAAAGGTTCTTTTATTTTAGGTTTAAGCCTGGATAATTGTGGTCTTAATCTCAGGGTAGGCAAGAAAGAGAATTGTACATGAAAGTATTTACACAAAGTTCCCAAAGCCCTGTGGATTATGCATTAGTTTGGATAATGAACTAGTATAGATAGAAAGAAAAGAAAATCTGGGTATTCGTGCCATTTCTAATGTGTTTCCCTGAACATTTGCCAGACAATAACCCTTTAAGATTGTGCCCACGGAGGGTTATATGGCAGGAGAAACATCTGGTTTATTTCATCGCCTAATGCCAAATCAAAACACTTGGTCTTTAATTTAGAGGAGATCAAACAGGAGGGCTGTTTAACTTTGCTGATTATATCAGACCTCTTTGTGATAACTTATGTTTTGATTCCTACCTCAGAACTGGGGTAAAGCCCTTTGTAGGATCTGGTAGTTAAATAGCCACTGGTCCCCTAACAAAAGGAAAGAAAATGTAGGGAAGTTGACTTCTAAAAGTAATTCATGAATTAAGTTTCTTTGTTGCTTTAGACTCAATAACATTAGCATAACAAAGCCTAACTGAAATGTACACTGTAGTGTTTAAAAAATTGGACTAACAGCTCCGAGGTTTGGCTCTGCGGGCTCTCAATTGTGCGGCTTTTGTCTGAGAGCCTTTTCATTAGGCCCTGGCATATTGGCACCCTGCTGATCGGAATGGACCATGACTGATAGGAGGAGGAGTCTCATTTGTTGCTGTAAAATGAGGCATGTTACCGTTTAAGCCTGGCAGAAGGTGTCAGGGTTGTTCATCATTGGTCATTTAACAGTAGAGCAGCCAGGGATGCATGCAGGATGAGTTCTGGCTTTGTGGTTGTTTGCGGCTCTTTCTGCTGCTGCTGCTGTTTTTTCTTCTTAGAAAATACAGTGAAATAAAATAAGCAGGTGAAGTGCTGGAAAACAGTCAGTTCAAAGAAAGCTGAAGCTCCTTTATCCGGGCAGAATTTTATTTTTCAGTGTTTTATCTGTCTGTAGAGCTCCTTGCAGTTCTCCTACTGACGCCTGATCCCTGACCAGGATTTATTTTGTAGTGATGTTACTTTTCTTCTCAGAATGTTTTATGTAGCGTGTGTGAAAGGGATGAGGTATTTCTGTTAAGGAGGTGAGAGTCTTTTCTAATGTGAAAGTATGACAGGCCGGGAAGGGCCTGCTTGGGTCCTGCTTTTGTCAGTTCACAAAACAGAATATGCAGCTTAACCAAGTCTCAGTTGTCAGCTCAATGTTGAAATGTCATTGTCTGCGTGAAGAGACATCAACCACTCTGCCAGGGAAGATTTTCCTAACTGCTGTCTGATGACTAACAAATCCTGGTCTCTGCTCAAGTAAAACAGGTTTGAACTGATGACCTGTACAAAATATGTTCTCCAGTCCGTAGTCAGCTTCTAAGTCTGTTCAATTCCTTTTACAAAATGACTTTTTGAAGAATCTTGAAATGTTAAGTTCTCATTAGAGCTTTGGGTATTATGTCTTCTATTTTTATGGGGGCGTTTTATTACATTAATAGCAAGGATTAACTTACTGCAAGTGGAGATTTCTTATCTTAAGGGAGCAACTGATACAACAATAAGAAAAACGGAATGTGCGGCAGTATGTATTAAAAGCAACAATTCCGCATGGTTTTGTGTTGGGGCTATGGACAGTAATGAGAGCTGAATGCTTTCTCCCAATTTTCTCTCATGAATTAATTTTTAGAAGATAATACATTGGCTTATAAAAGCTCTTCTCTTGCTAAGGACTTGGAAGCTGTTATTCCTCTATGTTTTTCTGAAATGATTTGATTATCTGTGCACTGTTACATATGGGTTGCATACATCGTTTGCCTTCATTGATATAAAGACTGACGTTTCTGTTGTTAAAGTAGCAGGACGATGGTTATATTTGTGTCGCTATCAAATATGGGCTGTGGTTATTTTGATAACTGCCTTAAAGTCAAAGTTCTCTGAACATTTTAAAGTGTAAAAAGCAGAACTATGGTTTGGGTTTTATTGGATTTTTTTTTTTTTGTCAGGCCAGCATCAAGAGTGCCAATTAAAAGCATGCAAAGAAATCCTAGTAGTTCTTTTACTTTGTATTATATGTATTGATATAAAAACTTCTTGTCTGTTGTTAGATTTATTCTCCTGATCATACCAGCAGTAGTTTTCCATCAAATCCATCAACACCAGTTGGATCACCATCGCCACTTACAGGTATGCATAGTGTTTACCAGTACTTGTTTGTTGACTTGGAGTCACAGTGGGAGCAGCAGTAGCTTCCTTACATGGTTAATCCTATATTTTGTTGATTTTTCCATTGCGTTAAGCCTAGTTTTATAAGTCTGGATTTGTAAATATTTTATGAGCATTCACTTAAATCCTGACAATTGACATGGAAAATTAGTTCTACTAAAGTGATCTTAGAAAACATTGGTTAACCATATACTGCTACTACTAAATCAACTATAAAAATGTCTGTACAGATCTGTGCTGTTGCAGAGAAGGAAGCAAGAGTGATTTGTGTATTTGTTGTTTTAAGCTATATGTAGAAATTCTGTGGCAGCGTTCAGTGACACACAGCAGGTGTTTGTTCCCTCTAATGAAAATACAGTAGTTTATGAGATCATTTTTTACACAGGGTAGCTTTTCATTCATATCTTTCATGAATGCTTTCATTTTATGGGAGAAGAATTTCTGGCATTCTTTCAAAATAAAGGCTGTGTGTTGCAGGCACCTCTGTCACCTGTGCTTTGTGTGTTACTGGTGTGAATGTGGGAAGAAGCATTCCAGTGTGGAGATGAACTATGGGCAGCTGCCTACAGCTATTAGTGGGTAGTGCAGCTTTCACAGATATTGTGGCCTCAGCTGTCTAGTAAAAGTTGAACAGCTGTTCTCTGTACAGAGAGGACTGTGAAAGCTCCATTGACTTAAATTTGTTGTTTAACAAAGAACTAGAATTACAAGCAAGATGATGTAACTTTAACCCTGTTCTTTCCTGTAGTGCAGTTTGCTGAATTATTTAAAGTTTGTAAAACACTTCCCATTCTCAGTTGTTTAACTCACCCCTGCGTATTCCTGGCTGATGGTCACATTTTTTTGCCAGAGTTGCTTTGTTGCCTTTTGTTTTTTAATAAAATTAGCTTGTAGTGAAAGATGTACAGAATGAGCTTAGCTGAAAACTTGGGTAATGCAGGTGAGTCAGTCAGTCAAGTCACTGCACGTAAAGTCCAGGCATACACACATGGATGTGAATTTGCCTGTTTGTGTATGTAATGTCACTCACAAAATGTGAATCATTCATACTCACCAGTGTTTAACGATCACTGTTTGGGTTATCTGTGGACTTAATGGATTAGGGAGTATCTGATATGGCATACCTGAACAGCTGTTCTGTAACTGAAAATCCATGATAAATTGAGTAATTATGGGATTAATGGAGTTTTTGATTTAGTGATTACAGTTGACAAAAGAGTCGTGTGTAGCTGTGTCGTGCTGAAAAGGCAGGCCAGACCAGGAAGTTCTTACTCTTGTCTTTCGTAACGTGAAAGCAAATTCTGAAAATAGCTCTGTGGCTGAAGAAAAGCGTTCCGACATTTTGGAGTATTTGCAGTTTAGAAGAACCCAGTGTAAGTTTCCTGATGAGATCCCACACCTACATTTCCTGAGCAGGAGAGAGCTGTCTAGATGCTGCGCTTAGAATGCAGGTTCAGGTCTCAAAAATTTGGATTTTGTATTTACTGCTCATGCCGTTGTGGGGATGTCTGCTAAGTGTAAAACTCCTCAGTTTGTGCTTTGATTGACATTCTTTATTCCGGGTTCTGGTGACTCAGAGAGCAGTTGATAGATGCAGATAATACTGAAGTCCTACTCAACCACAAACTTAGCATCTGCTTTACAGTTATCCATGCTCCCTCCTTCTGTTCCCCCCTCTCTCCCTCCCCCTCTTTAATTTCAGTGATACAGAATTTATCAAGCCTTTGGTAAATTGCTCCAGTAGTTAATTACCTTCATTTATGAATCTGGACTTTTATCTTTATTCCCAGATGAGTCACTAAGAATACAGTGAGGCACAATGTAAAGTAATTACTCCTCTATTTATTGTTATTTATACTCCTGGTAGCCATTTTCTGTCCTGACCCAAAAAGTTACTGCAGATAAAAGCAAATGTCTTACTATACTAAAATAATGTATTTTAAAGCATTTTAACCACGATTACGATTTTCCCAATGTGGCAAAGGTTGATGTTTGTTTACCTAGGCTTCTTGTTGTTTGGCATTGAAGTAAGGCATAGTTCACCTGTCCCTCAGTTGTCAAGTAGAGATGTAGTCACTCCATGAGGCACTAAAGTACATGTAGCCAGGTTGCAGTATTAAATGGTTTTGTTGCCAAGTTCTTCTTTGCATAAAGGATTAGCAATTTTTTAATTAAAGTAGAAGTTTTGAAGACGACGTGGTGAAAACCCTCCAGTACCCTCATTTAATTTCTAATTGTACATAGACATGTTTTACTTCTTGCATACTTCTAATGATTGCATGCACGTATGTGAAATCTACATACAGAACTGATCAGTGGGAGCCTCGGTGCTTTAAGAATCCTCCTCGCAGGCCCAGGGGCATCAGAATGGCTGTGCAGCTCTGAGGATGCAGGAGCAGCCCTTGGCCCCCTCTGGTGTGTGTTTGTTTGAAAGGGGAGCAAGGGGATTAGTGCTGGGGAGATTCAGAGGGAGGAACAATACTACCATGATTACTGCCGATGACCCCTGTAAATCCCAGCACTTGCCCGGCTTATTTGTTTTTTCGTGCTGCTGTGTTGGTGCTGCACTAAAAGCTGCAGTTGTTAATTGCAGGGCTTGTGGTGCCAGGATGCTTTTTAACATAATTGGTGGATTTCATGCACAAACTTCTCTGAGGGGGAGTGGAATGAGGGAAGCAGGAAATCAGTGCCATCTGGCAACCTGCAGACATGGGAGCAGAACGCACAGGGCTTCCAAAGCGCTCTAGCGTTACTAGAGGAGCTGTTAGACACTGCAGGTTCCAGTTGGGGTGTTTGGTCAAGAGGAGAACGGGTTTTTGCCTTGCTTTGGTTTTCCCTCCTAGTTTTATCCTAGGCTTTCATGAAGGAAATAGCATGTTCTCCATTTAAGAACGCGGTCACGCTGGATGTGCGGGTGTTGAGATACGTGTTTTCTTAGCGGTTTGCCTCTCTGCTCAATATTCAGCTGCTGCTTTGCTGTAGGAGGTAGCACGCTCAGTCCTGCTAGTTAGTAGCAAGCTCTTGTTAAGGCCTTTATTATGGTTTTGACTCTAGAAATGAAATTTGGACCTCATAAAAACTCAAAGATTAAAGCAAGCACGCACATTCTGAAGCTGCTTCAGTAATATATTTTCAAAAATGACTTAAACTCTAGGCATTATTCCTGGCAGTCATGCAGAGAGAAGCTATAGGTCCAGACTTGGAGTACCAGTGTGAAAATTTGTGATGATAACCTTCCTCTGTGATACCGTGGTATCTTAAAAGAGAACCAGAGCACATTTACAGGAGCTCTGAGCTGTTATGAAACTGGAGATGTTTTATTTTGATTTTTTTCAGTTAGCAAGAAAGTACTTGGCTAGTTTAATAGCTGTGAAAGCTATAGTCCTTTTCTTAAATAAAACTCTTTCTTTAAAAGGTAACTACTTGCAGCTCCCCAAACAAAGGAACTGTAATGTTATTAAACCTTTCCCAGTTTTCCAGACGTGGAGCTCTGGCTGTTATTGAAAGAACAAGCCCACAGGCTCTTCCTTTAATGAGCTGCTTTGGATTGTATGTCCATAATTTATTAATGTAATTGCTTTATTATTACATTTGTATGGCTGAAAGGAAGCTGTCTCTAATGGACATAAAATTTCATGTAGTATCTTTATAAAAGATGCATTATTGTTGAGGAAAATACATGCTGTACAACTTCAGACTTTGTTTTAAAAGTACTGCTTTATTAATTATTGCATTTCACATCTCATTATATCTAAATTTTACATAATAATTAAGAGCATTTATTCAGATTAGAATTGGTGTGTATTGAATTTGCAGTACATAGGTAATATGGGCATAACTGTGGATTTGCTGCACGGTGAGTGATTCTTGAACTGAACTGAAATCTGTTCCAGTTTACCTTGAGTGTATCTGAAATAAATGGAAACTCTTCCAAACTTGGAACATGCTATGATCTGATATTTTATTTTATTTTATTTTATTTTGTTTTATTTTTTGAATGAATAAATAAAAATGCTACAAAGCACACAAGGCAGAAAAAGCTTTTAGGTCCTGCTTCAAATTTTCTTCTGTAGTAGAGAGATATAGTATAAGAATAAATAATAAATAAATGGTTATCATTAATTCATAGTCCATTGGATTTCTTTAAATATTTTTGATGTAAACTTCCATGCTGTTTAAGGCATGCTTACATCTGCTGAACGTAATCTGAAGGAAAAAGAAACGGGCTGTTTTTTAATGCAGGCTTGCCCAGGGCAGGAATTTCAGGTACTGTGTGTAACTATTGGGTGAATTTTTGTGTTGTTGAAGTAATTTGAAGCTGTCACTGCTTTGTCATCTAGCCCTACAGATGTCAGGATATAAAAATTATCCCTCAGTGAGACAGAATGAAGGAATTTGTCCTCCTTTGTAAATCCATATGTTGGCTTACCTTTATGCAGAATATGTTGGTTTTAATTATGTTAAGAAGTACAGCATCTGTTTCCTGCTTGTGCTGCATAAATCTGTGAGCTAACCTAGACAATTTTGACAGGTGCCAGTCAGTGGTCTAGGAGCGGAGGACAAGCCCCCTCATCTCCAAACTATGAAAACTCTCTACACTCCTTGGTAAGAGCTGTTGAAAGCAACATACTACTTTTTACTTACGAGTTGAAGGCTTGTTTTTGTGTAAATCCTGCATATCATTAACGGGAACAGTAGGATAGCATTACAAATGAATTCTTTGCTAACAAATGGCCTGTTCAGTTGAACAATATAAGACGTGCAGGGTGTGTCTTTCACCATCTGTTCCTTGGGCATCAGGCTTCTGTGCTGAGGACAGCTGGTGCTAAAGCACTGTTATGAGATTCTGGTACCTTTTCACAAATCCATGGCTAATTCTTATCTAAAGTTCAGTCTGCAGAACAGATAAAGACTTCATGCCTTCACGTTTACTCGTCCTTCCCCCTCTCGCCTTGAAATGGTAATCCCTTGGCCTTGTTTTCATTACCCGGTCATTAAAGTATTATTTATTATTTATTATTGTTTATTATTAGGGAATGTTCATTTATTAATTAGTTCATATTAATTACAGAAAAGCTAAATGATCTGTTGTAAACTTAAAGTGGACTTGTAGCTTCAGCAAAAGCTTTAAGTTATTGACTCCCTAAATCTCTGATGCAGCATTGGGAAGGAAAGGGGAAACTTTTGAGGGAACACTGAGAAGGGTTTTGAATACTTGTGCCTATTTCTGGTTTCCACAGAGATAACTTCTTCTCCTGTGTCTAGCAAGAATAAATTTAAATCACTTTTCTCTTGAATATTTTTGCAGTCATATTGAATTGATATGTACACCTTAGAATCCTGACGTAACGGCAGTGTTAAATATTAGCCTTTTCTTATCTTGGTATAATCAGATTTCTGTTGCATTAACTTGACTAACAATTTATTGCTGACATGCACATCAGCTGTTTCCTCACCTCTTTTTTGAATTAATCTTAACCTATGCTTTGCTTCCTGTTCTGTCTTGACTTTGCCAGAAAAATCGAGTTGAGCAGCAACTTCACGAGCATTTGCAAGATGCAATGTCCTTCTTAAAGGATGTCTGTGAGGTACTATTTCAATTTAGATGGTGCCTTTTTGTGTTTCAATTAATGCTTCCTTCGGATTCCCCATTAAAAACTAAATGAGTGTAGCCCATGACCCATCCTTTGACTCCAACATTCTGCTCTTTCAGTTTCTAGAGAGCTGCAATGTCAGAACTGGTGGGGTTTTTTTGTTTGTTCTTATTTTTTTTGTCTCCTGAAGTAAAAAATAGATCTAAGGCAGAAACCTATTCTGCAGTAACATTTGGAACTTGTTTTTGTTTCTGAAATATCTGTTAAAGATCAGTTTTAGAAAGTAACTTTTGTCCAGTCTTTTTGTGGTACTGGCTCTCAAAAAGCCACTGCCTCTCTTAATTGCTACCAGTGTGTTGAGGCTGATTTGGTGATCCTTCTTTCTTGCCCAGTATTAGCGTATTTTGTAGCACTTCCTTTTTTCTTGTTCATGCCATGTAATGGAAGCTAAGTAATATTAACCTTATAATAAGCTTCACTTTAAAAGCTGCCACCTATTTGTGGAATGAATGCTATCTTAAGCAAGATCTCCAGATATCTTTCCTTTTTTCTGTTTGTTTGTAGTGCTGGTAGGTGCTTTTGAAGTCTTTTGATACTATATTTCATCTTCTGTCTTTAATGTCTCCAAGGTAGAAACTGTTACAGTAGAAAGAGTCTGCAGAATTACTCAGTAATGACTGTTGCTGGTCCTCTTAAATCCAACAGCAGTCTCGTATGGAGGATCGCTTGGACAGACTCGATGATGCCATCCACGTACTACGAAATCATGCTGTGGGGCCTTCAACAAGCCTATCAGGTGGCCATGGAGACATACATAGTTTATTGGGACCATCCCATAACGGGCCAATTGGAAGCCTGAACTCAAGTTATGGAGCGTCTAGCCTTGTAACAGCCAACAGACAAGCATCAATGGTAATCGTATTTTTATCGTGTGTGTAGTTGTGCAAAGCGATGGCAGCTGGTGTGTCTGAGTAATCGTGGAGCCTGGGCAGTGACACTGGGACTCCAGGATTTGTATTTATCAGGGAAAAACTACTGGAGGTTATTGTAGAGAAGAAGATGGCAGGCAGCTTGCACCTGCTATGGGTTTCCAGTTAGAGGGTTTGGAGTGGGGTGGGCAGATATGAGGGGGGAGGAGAAAGATGGGAAAACTTAGACTTTGGCCTGGTCAGTGGCCCATAAAATCCCGCTGTGACCATATGCGGAAAGCTGAAACTTTCTGCTGAGAGCGTTTCAGCTTATACATGCATTTTTTCCAGATGTGTAATAATTGGCAGAACAGTTTTCTCCTTGAAATGGTGAATAGGGAGATTGAATGGGAAAAGCAGTCGAGAAGGACTGAATTTCAAGTGTTCTGGTCTGGAAAAGCTGTTTATTGTAAATTGGAACTAGTCTTCAATAGCAGATGCTGGCAGAGGACTGGGAGGAAGCTGTTGGAATGTGGAACCATAGTGTGTGCAGGCTCAAAAATTAAACTTTTTTTTTCCCTAAATGAAAAGGAGTTTGAGCACAGCTGTAGAGTAAGTAACAATGAAGAGGAAACAACTTTTAGATTAATCCCCAAGAAGAGTTAAATAATTCAATCCGTCCCTTTTAGTTTCTTTAAAAATGTGAACTATTCTGAAGGAAAAATGTAGTTAAGCTTTTCAGAGATCAGAAACGCGTTAAAGGCATTGTGTAGGAAATGAAATATATTTGTGGAGTTGCTCACTTCCCTTTTTCTTTCTTTTCATTCCCCTCTTCTCAAAAATACTGAGGGGGAAAAAGCTTTTTAAAAACATGCTTATTTTAGCGGTGCCATGTGTTTGCATGTTTACAGTGTAACTTTAAAGACCAGTTACACGCTGTGAAATTTTCTGTTATAAAACAGATTCGCAGCTGGGCGCTGTGTGATCAAGGCGAAATTTCACCTATCATCAAAATAATTAGGTACCCCGATTGCTGAAGGGTTTGTATTCTATAAAACAGAATTAGTTCCAGGCTCTCCCATTTGCACGTCACACATCCAGTTATATTAATTTCAGAACTGCTGCAGTAAACATCAAAAAGAACTGGTTACTTTCTATAAGCTGCGTGTGTTTGGGGCCTTTGGGGGGGGCTGCTTTTCCAATGGCATATCCAGCTTTAGATCTCTGTACAAGTTCACAATTGCTTTTAGTAATGAAGGAAATGATACATAAATACTTCAGAATTTTTTCTAGTACTGCCTCGTGGTTAATATTTAAAGAATGCTGCTGGAGGGAAAGTTTTACCATGTTCTAGAATAGATTGTAGTACAGTTGTGCAAAAGGAAACTTCTTTCGGAGGTCTTCATGGTGTAGGGTAAAATGGGTGACCAAAATTGCAGCGATAAAATTGTTCTGCAATTTGTGAAGCCTTCTGACACCGCTCAGTCAGACGCACGCCGTGCCAGGATGTACCAAAGTCTGCTTCTGGTGGAGACCGAGCTGTGCTGCATTTATCAACTCAGTGTTGATTAAAATGGGTGACAGTAGAAAATGACTCTCCAAAACAAATGAAGTTTCCTTGGTCTGCTGTAGTTTAATGTTAGTGTGTAATTAAATGTAATATAAACTTGATTTATCTTACGATGATCGTTCTGCAGTTTCACTTGAAGGATGCTTGCTGCCTGATAAAAATATCTTTAGGTCAGGAAATTTAAAAAAAAAAAAAAAAAGATTCACTTTTGTATTTTCCCCTCACATGGTGAAACAAACTTGCAGATCAGTTTTGGCTTTAAAAAAAAGTCAGCTAAAGAATTTTTTGGATTAACAAATTAAAGTTACATCAGAAAAATTGGCTTCAGCAGAAAGCATCGTGCTGCTGCCTTGCCCAGTCCCCGAAGAGTGCCCTTTGACATCATTTGCAATTGCAGGAACTCAGCACGACTTGGGATGGAATCCCGAGCTGCACGCAGAGCACAGGGTGGCACATGTGGCTGCCGGGGACACGGAGGGGTTCAGCAGCGGCGGCTGCTTCGGTAGTGCTGCAGGGGCACGAGGTGCAGCGCTTGGAGTGTTCATTGCCTACTTGTCCCCAAGAGCACTTGTAGAATTCGTTTCCCTGAAATAGGGATGTGAAAGAGCAGAGTGCATGGCACAGAGCTGAGCTTTAAGAGGTAGAATTTGCTCAGAAATGACGTTTCTCTTAGTTTCAGAGTACCTCCTGCAGACGTTAAGAAAATGGTAAGTACTGGCTGATAGTGCAGCTAGAAATGGCACGGTTACTAAGCGTGTTTCCCTTTGTTTGTTTGATGTGCTGGTAGGGCTTTCTGGTCAAGAAGTGTTCAGTGGGATTCACCAATAAATGAAACTTCCTTGAGGGGGTTGGGCGGGACGGCAGTATCTTCTACAAAACAGTTTTGTTCTGTAGCAAGGAAAAGGAAAAAAATAAATTTAATTTCCCTTGAAGAAGATGATGTTGGCAGAAGGAGCTAGGAAATGAGTAATTTAACTCCTTTTTATGTAATTAGTGTAACCAGACATGGTTTTATTTTAACATTTGCTTAATTTTTGAGCCAGATTTATTTTAAAACTCTGGTTGACTTCATTTCCTGTTCGCTCTGAATGTTCTTGTTTTCTTTTTAGCTGGGCTGCCCATTAGACTTATTCAAATAGATTTTTAATATCTCAAACTCATCAAATATTTGCTAAGTGGCCTTTGAAGTTGATTTGTATTTTATTTCATGTATTATTGAAAAGTTAAGAAGTAATAGTCTTTTTGTTCTTATTCAAGCTGCTTTTTATTTGTCATTGCAATACAATGGAAAAAGAACAGCCTGAATTGATTAAAAATAAATAAATAAAAGGCCTGGAAACTCAGCTAAGGATGAAACTCAATCCCCAGGCGCAGGCCTTTTTCCAGGTACTGCAGGAGTCTATGAAGATGGCTGCTTTCCCTTCACCTTCCCTCTGCTGTCGCGTAAAATCACCAAAGGACACCTGGGCAGCTTCGCCAGCACCAGGCTCTGCTCTTGCCCAAGCCCTGCTGGAGCTGCAGGCTTTGAACTGTCTGCCGTGTAAAAAGCCTCGTTCCAAAGTCCTTTTCTCTGTCTTTATTACATTCACTCTAGTTAAAATGATGCTAGTGACTGTGGCCAAAGTGACCGGCTGCTGCGGCTTGAGCAGTGTGTATATTTCTCAATACGCTTAGATAAGTCCAAGGGGAAATATGAGTGAAGGCTTCTAATCATGCTGCAGCGTGAGCTGCGGAGCTGGTGATGAACAGCAGGTTTCCATTGCGCCCCATCAGTGCGTCCTGCAGGCAGCACTGTGCCATCGGTGGCTGTGCGCTGCGCAGCTTGGTGCTGCTGTCCAAAGCTCGGAGCCCCGTGCTCTGGTTTAGATCTCAGGCCTCACTGCTGCATCGACTGGGCTCAGTTCTGCACTCCTGATCTCGAGTCCAACTGTGTGTGGGCTGTCTGTTCATACAGATAAATACAGCAGTGGGGCGGTTGTATGTATAGGACATGCTTGTCTCAGGTTGTGGTTTTACTGACTAAGATAAAACTTAGGCTTGTTATGACTCCTAACTATTAATTAGATCTTAATTATACAGAGAAAAAATGCACTGCAGTGAACATGCGAGTGATGGACATGTATTTTTAAGAGGCACGATTTCTGGGCTGGTCGCTTTTCAGATTTTTTCTAAAACATTCCAGCCCTGCCCCTGACGCTGTAGCTTTCTGAGCGCCGTCCAGTTCTTTGGTGGCTTCCATGCTGCACGGAGCATTCAGGGTTTACTGGCGAGAGATCACAAAAATCAGGCTACATCAGCTCACGAGAGGATGAATTAACTCTGTTTGCTTATAAAACTGACTGCTGCAAGTCATTATTGGTGGGACGGCGCAATGGGAGCGGATGGCTTTTAATAGCCCACATCAGAAGCGCTGCCCGGGGACCCGCGCTCCACGCCGCCGGCTGCGAGGTGGGACGAAGCTGCGGCTCGGCCCGGCACGGTGCTGCTGCCGTGCTCCTGCGGCGGCGCTCGGTGCGGGGCCGGGCACGGCTCAGCTGTGTGCCGACGGTGGCCCTGCAGCCACGGGCCCAGCACTGTGCGGGGATGGCGGGCGCTGGGAGAGCTGCGTGCGCCAGGAAGTGGAGGAGAAACATTCGTGGGAGGAATCGGGTTACAAAGAGAGCTCTGCTAACGTCATTATGCTGAAATAGTCCAGATTGCACGCTTCAGCCGCCCCTCCGCCTCTGGCAGGCAGGAGCAGGCAGGGGGCTGGTAAGCGTGCAAATGCATTCAGATACCGCTTCTGAACGGCAGAGCTCTCGGTCTGTGTGTGCCCTTGAGGTACTGTGTGGGCGTTTCTGTGATGGGGGCATTGTCGGCAGCAGCAGTGAGGGGCCCAGGTTGAGCGTGAGGAGAGCAGCCCGGCAGGCAGCACAGTCCAGCTGTGGCTGTGTGCTGAAATAAGGGAAAGACTTGGTGGTGGTATGAAATGTCTTTCAGAAGATGTTAACAAAGCTCAAAAGTTGTGTTCTGTTTAAACATAAACGCTGCAGTCTTTTTATCTTCCTGTGAAATCAGAGTGGAGGGCAAAAAAAAACAAAAGCGGACCGACCGTACCAACCTGGTGTGTAAAGACAGGAGCTCCAGACTGGTACCTGTGAGCCATCACCGTGTGTGGGGTCTGTAGGACCGGATGGAGCTCCTGGGCTCAGTGTGCAGCAGCTTCAGCACGGGTTGGTCTGGGGCTCCTGTTGGCCCCTCTGGGTATCCCCCACAGAGCAGATAAACACACTGCGGTCAGTTCTGCAGCATTGCAGCCCGTGAGAGTCCTGCACAGACCTCGTTAATCTAAGTGGCGTGCTGTGGGTTTGTAGACCTGTTCAAAGAACTGAAGCATTGTCTCGATTTTTTTTTTTCCTAATCTATTTTTTGCCTTTATCAGAATAAATGTGTTAATCTGTTGCTCCTCTAGGTTCGCTCTAGTTGCCAGGCTCCTGGCAGCTGTTGGCTTTGGGCACAGCTGTAAGAGTTTTTTTTGCCTTTCTTTAAGAAGTAAGTTCAGGAAAAAATCTGCCCTCGAGGTGATGGATAGTTTGTAGCTTGAATAAAAGCACCCTCCTGTGTTAGGACTAAGCATGACCGGGAGAAAGGAAAACACCACAGCGGGGCAGGGCAGTCCCTTGTCGGCTCAGTTCTGGAGCTGTGTGCAGCACGGGTTTGCCTGCGGGCTGCAGTGGAACAGGGCTGGCTGCAGCCCTTCGGGAGCTCCTCACAGAGCTGTGAGGTGGAAGATGGAAATGTGCCTCAGAAAGCAGTGGGTATTGTGCTGTCTGTGAGATTTTCTGCAGCCCGGAGTGACCCGATGCGATGGCAGGTTGGGGGGTCCCCCTTCCTGTTTCTGTTCCTGTGTTAGCTTACAGGAACGAGTGTATATTAAACAAAGGATAAACTTGCATAAGGGTATTTATCTCTCTCCGGGTAAAATCCATACTAAGACATGAAAGGTAAAAGCTGCATTAATTACTCAAGAGGGATTCAAAGCTCAGCAGTTTACTAGGATTGAAGGATTTATTGGAAAACAGTGGTTCTCATGTGTAACTCCAGGCAATAAACCTATTTAATTAAAGGCTTAATCTTCTAGTTGACATGTTTGCTACTGTTCCAGTAAAAAGCTTCATCTGTAGCCAGTTCTTGTAACTATACAAATAATAGTGGAATCCCTCATCTTTGTTCTTTTTATTTTTAACTGTTTAATTGTATTACGTTGGTTGTATCATAAATATTTAAAAGACTTTTGTGCTCTTTGAATCAAAAGCTTTACACGGCCCACATTCCAAATTACTTAAGTTCAGGCAGTGTATCCTTATGTCTTCCTTTTGCAAACTGAAGAATATTATTGGTTTATGTTTGCACTGACAATGTTAATCAGTACTGAGCAGCCGTTTTTTAAGAAATGTACCTGTTAAAGCTGAGTACGTGCAGGCATAGCTACATTGCAGCAGTGTCATTTCACATCAACTTACTCGAGTAAGTGTGAAATGGGAACTTTGAAAATAATTATTTTCTAAGATTTCATCTCAGTGCTTATTAGAAGTGTGTGTTGTATTGTGAAAGAAATGACGTGTTACCAGCAGAGGCATGGTGAGAATTGCTGGATGCCTGGATTACTTTGGTATGATCAGATGCAGTGATGGGACTAGTGAAATGTACGTAGCTGAGAAAGGAGAAAATGGGAGAAAAATATTGAAGTGAATAAAATAACGTTCTGAAATTAGATCTAGTTCTTTCCTAATCCTGTTTCAGCAATTAAGAAATGTGATGTTTTTGTGTTTTTTAACTGTGTGCTTGTACATCTATCCATGTATAATGCTTTTGTCCATTGCATATACAAAAACCACTCACATGCAGTGAAAATTACTGCTCCCCATGACTTTCCCTCCTGGATCAAATTGTTACAAGCCCTGCGGTTGACAGTTGCAGCGCCTTAAAGCAGTCTAACATTAATCGAGTCTTATCCTTCCCAGGTATAAATGAAGAATAAAATGTTGTTCTGTGGGGTAATATTGGAGAGAATGGTGAGGTTGTGACATTATTCCAGACAGGTGTTGGTCATTGCTTGGAGCACAGCTTAATCCAATGTGCTGTCATCAAGTGGCATATTGTAACAGCATCTTTCAACCCTTGCTGAGGTAGAACCTGAACTCTGATCTCTAATCCAGCAAATAACTTGTCTTTTAAAGTTCTGTTTTTGGACTACTTTCTTCGAATTGCATCTCTGACAGAAGTATTTGCTTTGCTTTCCTTTAGGTTGGGGCTCATCGGGAGGAAAGCGTCAGCCTCAACAGCAACCACGCAGTTCTTCCCAGTACAGTTTCTGCTCAGAGCACAGAACTAAATCACAAAACACAAGAGAGCTACAGAGGTAACTTTCAGCAGTACTGAATGCTGAACGGGGTCTGAAATGATCCAGAGCCAATGAGGGTTATAGATGGTGGTGAATGTTCATCAGTAGAGGGGATATGAACATAAGTAAGATAGAGAAAAGAAAATTAACTTCAATTTTAGATCTGTAACAATACCACTGTTAGGGATCACTGCAGTAATTTGGAGGACATCCTCGTGTCAGCCCTGCCCTGCTGCTTGGTGCCTGGTTTCCATAGAAGGCCCTGCGTGTAGCTGCTGCCTTCTGCTTTCAGTGGATGTAACCTGCACCTCCAGGGCTGCAGTGAGCTGATGCCCATTTCAGTCAAGCCCGTAAAAGGAGGTGTCTCCACACAGTTATTTACAGTTCCTTTAATTTTCAGTCCAAAGGAGAAAGCTATAGGAAACAGAAGTCCACTTGTTCATCAGCGTGCCTGTGCCGTGTAGGGCTGTGTATGGCAGGTGTGGCCTAGGCCCAGCCCTCTGTCACCGCAGCTGTAGACCTGCCCTCAGATTTGCAACCCAGACCTGAGGTGCAAATTTTCGTACTTTGCAAAATGCCCTTCCATCTTCTACAGCGTCTTTCGGTGATTAGGCTGCTCTGGATTAATTAAGATCCCTTTACGACCCCATGACACGTGTCCAAGTACAGCATTATTATTGGGGTTCATCTTTTGTTGCTGCTCACAGAATCATTAGGGCTGGATACGACCACTCAGGTCATGCAGTCTGACCCTGACCCACCCCGTGCTCCCTGACAGTGTTCCTTAGCGCAGCATCTCCACGGTTCTTGAGCACCTCCATGGACAGTGACTCCACACCTCCCTGGGCAGCTCGTTCCAGAGCCTCACTGCTCTTTCTGAGAAGAAATTTTCCAAGTATTCAGCCCGTTAGCAGATGTAGTTCTGTGTGTTGGCTTCCCAGAGTGCTGGCTGTGCTCTGGCCTGCCATCGCAGTGTCTGTGTGAGGTTACAGAGGTAGTGCCTGGCCCCGCGATGCTCACACGGATCTGTTTGTTCGCAGCACTGTCAGGTGGCTTGCAGAGCCAGTCTGTGGCTATAGGTCCAACAGAAATCAAATCTGAGCATAAGGAGAAGGATGAAAATATACATGAGCCTCCCTCATCGGATGACATGAAATCAGATGATGAGTCCTCCCAAAAGGATATCAAGGTTTCATCTAGAGGAAGAACAAGGTGAGTTGCTGACATGAACGAGAATTTGTGCCTCATTAATGCTCTCCATCAGTTGGAGATTTTCTTTAAGTTTGGTAAGTTTATTTCAAAGCCTTTGCATTGCCTCAGTGCGTACATCAATAGGCAGCTGAAATACAGTTTACAGTATTAGTATCTACTCATATACAGGATAGAAAATTTTTTTCCTGGAAAGTCACCTGAAATTCCCAGGGATGCCCAGAGATGGCTATCGTGACAGACTAGAATGGAATGGCTTGGGTTGGAAGGGACCTCAGGGATCATCAAGTTCCAAAGAGTGCTTGAGACACAGCCTTTGTACTTCAAGTGGGAGCCAGTAGTGGTGGAGAGCTGTGTCCTGGTGAAATAAGTGAAATGATAAAAGTAATGATAAACATAAATGTGTTTAGCTCTAAATTGGGTATTAAGGGAGGAAAAAAAAGTTTTAGAGCTGACCAGGCAAATCTTTTAGCAACAGTAAACCTTCTGTAATGAGCACTTTTAATGGCAGTTTGTTGGAATGCCTTTATATTATAAGCCAATACATTGGAAACCAGCAAAAACTATTTGTTGAAAATGATTCATTCTTCATCTGAAAAGACAGCTGAGTGTCCCAGCAGTTGAAAGGTGTGTCAGATGCTGAGTCGAGCAGCAGTCAGTGTTCCTTTTGCTTCCAAGGCAGCGCGTTTCCTCTGCTCTGCCTAGAACTGCTGACAGTGTGTAGGCAGTGTTCTGTGGATATTCCTTAGGCAAAAGCCACTGAAGTTTTTTTTAGAAAAGCGTGAGAGAGAACTGAAGCATTAATATCTAATCTTTTTTTATTATTATTTCATACATTCAATATGAAATGCAGTAAATAGGAAGAGGTTTTAATTTCTGAGAGTGAGACTTCTGAACTAGTGGGGTGACTTGCTTGAATTATTAGTGATATTTTGATATACTTTTATTTATGCTTTCTTGCAGCAGTACTAATGAAGATGAGGATTTAAACCCAGAGCAGAAAATAGAAAGAGAAAAGGAGAGAAGAATGGCAAATAATGCCAGAGAGCGTTTGCGTGTACGAGACATTAACGAGGCGTTTAAAGAACTTGGCCGGATGTGTCAGCTTCATCTGAAGAGTGAGAAACCACAGACAAAACTGCTGATTCTTCACCAGGCTGTGGCAGTCATCCTCAGTCTGGAGCAGCAAGTGAGAGGTCAGTAGCGCATCCCTGTGCTGCGGCACTCAGTATGGAGCAGTGTGGGATAACCCAGCGCACCGGTTGCCAAAAGCATTTGGCTTCTGTAGCTGTGTTCCGAGCTTTTTAGGAGGAACAAGGAATTGCTTTCTAAAAAACAAAGGGGGGGGAAGGGAGCGCTGGGTGTGTGCTCCATCTTGTTGTTCTTTCCTGTGCCGCACAGCGTTTTGTTACCACGTGCTCTAGGGGAATTAGTTAAGCCGTTGACACATCTTGCTTTTGCAGTTCAGACAAGTGCTCGTTCAGTAGTACAGATGATGGAGCAAAGCAAGATCTCATTGAAGATGAACCGCACACAACTGAGATATTAAATGTAGTGAGTTAACTGCATTTCCTCAGGTTTCTGCATTAAGCGTGTTGTAGGGAGAAGGAGGGAACCTGTAGCTGTTATTTGAGTCTGGGTTCATTTTGCATGAATTTTCTGTACCCTGTTCCATGGGATTTTTCCAGATAAGAAATAAATTTACTGATAGCTGCAGAAGGAAGAATTCTTTTTGCAGTTCACTTTCTTTTAAGGAGAGATGATACCTCCAGGAATTGTATTTAGTTTTTCAGCTGTCGCATTCTTGTCTGTCAGAGAAGCTATTGAAGAGTTTTAATCTCAATTTAAACCTAATTTCAAAGATGCATATAAAATTCTGAGGCACCTCTGCCACTCACAAGCTGTCACTTAAACTGGTGAGCATCCTCTTTCTTTGCTCCCTTGAGCTGTTAAATAACCATCTTCAGCATCTCTCTGCAAGTGCGTTGAGATGGGGAGAGTCTTTCAGATGTTGATGATGCCAGTGGTCATATTTACTTGAAGTGCTACATTTCTGAATCACTGATGTCACTGAATGACATCAATGTCTTATTTTTGTGTACCTTATTTTTATTTTATTTCCAAATTAGCTGCTTGCAGTGAAGCAAAGCAATTGTTAAAAGTCAGTGCGGAGTGACAAAGTGAGTGACCTAATGCAAACTTTTATGTAAGGATAATGTGCAAAGGATTTTTGGACAGCTCTGCTGACCTGTCTTGAAATAAATGCAGTATCTCCAGTCAGAATATTTGCAAGGCATATGCAGAAATTGGTGTTACTCTGCAGATCAGATAGCAGCTAATCTTAGCATTTCTGAGACTTCGACCTTGGGGTTTTTTTGAAAATGCTCTTCTGTCTCTGCAAGATGAGATTGACTGTTATGAAGTCAGAAGAACATTAATGGCTTTTAGTGGTTAAAAAACATCAAACAGGCTGTGTGAAAACGAAGGAAATCACTTTGGCTTTGGTCAGAGGCTGCTTCCAAAATGTAACACTGTTAGAAACCTTTTCCCTAAACAAACTTGCAATTAATGTGGACTTACCCTGCAGACAGATTAAACTGAGGAATTTCCCTTCCTCGTGCATACGTCTCACCTTGTGCTCTACTTGCTGTGCATTGGAAGGCTGTGTTCCCTGCTTCATCTCACCCCGTTTTTCCTTGCACCGTTCCGGTCTCCGTTAAGTATCCTGAAACTGAGTGACCACAGCTTTATGTGGCATCCAGAGGAGCTTTAACTCTTGTGTTATCTAATGGCATCAACCATTTCTTCTCTGTTGGTAATGGATCTTCTCATGCTGTGTTTGGTGCTATTCAAAATGATGCATTTCAGATGTTAATCTTATAACTGTAAGCTAGCGTTCTTTTAATCTCCATTTCTTAAATGACTCTAAATTAACTTCCTTTTGAAGTTTCTGCATAATTAAATCTTTCGTAAAACGTCAAGGCCAGCTACATTTGAACCTACATGAAACCTACAGAAAAGGTTCTCTGGTTCTAGTTCTCTAGTTAAGAGAAGTTAGCATTTGTTTCTGGGCAGACTCTGTGGGAGTGATGTTCCTTAGGAGTTCCAGCAGGAGGCTGTTGGTAATGGTTTGGATGAAAACAGAATTAGCAAGTCTGTGCAGAACTGCCTGTCACATTAGCTAGAGAAGCACCCTGTAAAATGGCCGTGGGTCAGCAAACTGTGGCTAACAGAGGGACTTTGTGAAGAGGAGGGCTAGAGGTTTTGAATGAGCTGCTGTTGCCTGGTCAGTTTCGGCAGTCTCTTCACAGTTAAAATTGTACCTGCAATCTTAAGGTGCAAAATAGGGTTGCTGATAGCTAGAAAAATGCCCCAGCATGTCGATTAAATTCAGTATGTACTGGGAAGAAAAACACTTCTTTCAGCTGACAGAATGTATTACATACCTTTTGTCTTTCTGGCCACTAAGATTTGTCTCTTACAGTCTAATTCATGAGAAGCCATTTTGAAGAACAGAAATGGTTGAGTTTCAGAACCTGTCAATTATTTGAAAACTAGATCCACATCTCCATCTATGAAGCTGAGTGGAGAAGTAGAAGCATGCTGCTGCAAGTGCTTCAACAGCCCACAGCTGGCAGTTACAAAAGTACTGGCTTTACAGTGGGACAGGAAATAGGGTAACAAATTCCTTTTGCTCTCTGTGACTAAATCTGAAGAATATGATGATGGGTGCTGGATGATTTCACAGACTTGGGGTATAAAGAGAATTGCTGACTTTAGAAATTCTACCTCCTGCTCTCAGAGCAAGCTAATACTGAAGGTAAAGAAAGAAGCAGAAATGTTACTAAAAGCTGTGTGATGTCAGAAGGGTTGGTGTGACTTCAGCTATCAACAAAACTCAAAATTCTTCGATTTGTTACAAATTACGGGAAGTTTTTCTCGGTTTGCATTTGTAGCAACTTTCTGTGACAGAGAGGCACTTCTTTCGCAGTGTTTTTAAGGTGTATGTAGGCAGGAAGTAACCTCTTTTTTTAAACACCAATTTAGGAGCTGCAGGGCTGGATTTTCAGCAGAGCCTGTCTGCAGCTTTAGGCACCTGTGCTTTAACATACACCTTTAAGAACTCAGGGATGCTGCATAGCTATTTTTATGGCAGCGTCGATACTCCCTTTGGTGTCAGCCTATGGGATGTTAATTTTCTATTGCAGAACGAAACCTAAACCCTAAAGCAGCCTGCCTTAAGAGAAGGGAAGAAGAAAAAGTTTCTGCCGTATCGGCAGAGCCGCCAACACCACACCCAGGAAGCCACCCTGGCCTGAGTGAAACTACCAACCCTATGGGTCATATGTGAACACCAGCCAGGTAGGTCTCTTGTCTGGGGCGGGGTGCCTGGGGTGACGCTGGATCTGATTGTTACATTCTGTTGGCTGACATTTGGAAGATGATCCGCTTATTCTAAGCTGTGGTGCTGCCTCTAGTATAAACTTCTTGATGTTGCCAAGTACTTTCGTATTTCTCAGCACAAGCAAATTATGCAGGTTTGTGTAGTTTGATAATAATAATGAGATTAGAGTGAAATTTTCTTCTTTTGCATGTGTTTTTGTTTATGGATAAAGCTCTTGGCTCAGGTGGCCTTCTTGGCGTCACATCAGAGGAGTAGTTAGCAGCTTGCTAGATAAGCCAAGAATAATAGAGATTGATTATATATACTTAAGTGGTCTAAATATCACTTTTGTTCATTTAAAAATCCACGTATTGCTTCCCAATGCTGGTAAAAACAGCTAGAGATGCTTCTCATCTCACAGAGGTTTGCTGTCTGCCCTAAGGCTGTTCGTTTTAACTTGTATCTTCTGCCCAGCAGAGATTGCTAGCTCTTAATTCACAGTCTGTGTTAGTGAAGATAGGTAAGATTCAAAAAGCAGTGCGTGCAGCTTTGCAAGACAAACCAGTGTTTCCAAATGCTCCAAGCAGCGCAGTACAAGATAGTTCATGTAGAACAGTGCAGACTCCTAAGGTGTTTGGTAGTGCCCGTCTGTAGCAGCAGTGATCAAATTAGACACTGTCTCTTGCTTATTTTAGAAATAGGAATACACAGGTCAAAGTCAAATCGAATTGCAGTTTCTGAGGTCTCAGCTTCACAGGTAATGCTTCTTCTGTACCCAGAGTCTAAACACGTCATTTTCCTGAGACTAAACCGTTCCCTGCCACTAACCCCGAGAGGGCAGACCATTGTCAAGCTTTTATTTGTGGACATGTTTAATTCTTGCTAGTCTTGGCATCCTGATTACTTTTTACAGCAGTTGCGTACTTTTTTAAAACCAAAATAAATTGTTGAACTGAAGAACTATGGTGAAGGTTGTTTTTAACTGCCTTTGCATTAGAAAAGAGAAAATAATGCCCTGTTTCTATACTTGTTTCTAGCAGGTGAAGATTTCAGTAACTACTCAGTTGTTGATGTAAATCTGGCTCATAGCAGACAGATGCTGGTGTTTGAGCAGGATGGAGATGCAGCTGCCCTGCCTCCCTGTTAGGAGGTTGGATGTTGTTAGTTTTTATGCCTGTGCTGGATGTGCTCCAGGAAAAAAGATTTCAGGACCCCTCAGTGTGATACTCTTCCGCACTTCATATCTGACTGAAAATGCCGTAAATTCCAGTTCAGATCGGTTCAGTAATGTCGATATTATGCTTCTTACTGTTTCTTTTCCTAATATCTTTTTCTCCTCCCAAATTTCTTGCTAAAATTCCAGAATTATTGGTAGGATACACAGAAGGTGACCTTTCTTCACAAGGACACAGACAACTAACATTATATGAAGACACAAACCTGACAGGAGAAAACACTTGAAGCAAGAAACCCAAATGCAATCTTATGATCAAAGCTACTGGTCAACACCTGCATCAGGATTGAAGATAGAGGATCTTCAGATAGAATTTCAGCCCGTGAAATACTCTGAACATATCATTCTGTTGCAAGCAGTGTGTCGCTTCTGCACAATCAGAGACTGTTGTGATCTCTCCACTCATTGTGGAAGTTGCCTTGTGCCTAAACTGAATTGACAAATGCATTGTAACTACAAATTTTATTTATTGTTATGGAACTGTAAAGGTCTACATATAAAGGGAAAAGTTAACATGTTAAAAGCTGATACAGTTTCAGCTGGATGCCAGCATTTATTAAAGCTGTTCACATTCAGAGAACAAAGCAGTGACAACCGTCGACCCGTAGCATTCCCAGCATACCTATTAGTGTCTTAAAAAAGGAAGGGAAAAGTCTTTTGTTGTCCTTTCCTCTCCTTTTGCCATATGACTAGTGTTTTCCACGCAATAGGAAAGTATTCCTTGGTATAGCTTTTTTTATGTTATTTTTGGTCTCTGGTAATCTGAACAGTTATGGTCATAGTTACCCTTCCATACTGAGCTCCGTGTTTCAGGCCGGTGAGGGGCCTCCTGAGCAGGCTCCACAGGAGCAGTGCTGTGACCATAACATTTCGTAGATTTAAAAATTGATTTTTATTTTCCCTCAGACTTTCCTCAAATGTTTTTTTTTCTAATTATAAACAAAACCTTTTTAGGCTTCTAGGCTTCATAGTAAAGCTTGTAACGTGAAGTGTAAATTGGGTGGGGAGAATCTACTTTGTTAGAGTTGCTTTGTTTTCCGAGCAGTAAGTACTACATATAGTACATGTAAAGTGTTAGCTGTACGTAAGCACAAAATGCATTAAAATACAAAGGAGATTTTTTTCAGGCTGTATCTTTGGTGAATGGTAAAATCCTCAATTCACCGTGGCAGGTAGTGTGATGACATAGCCACCAGTAAGGTGGGCTTATTTACCTAGTGGAATATAAGAGCAATGGTCACCAGTTTTTCCTTACTGTGTACATCAGTTATCTTGTCATTTTTGTATGGCTTGTCAGTGGAGAAAAATCAGTGTGAATCAAATGCAAACAAATGACCCCTCCCAAGCCATATTAACATTAAACCATTAAATGTTTCTCCACCAGAACAGTGTCCATAAGTATTCCTTTGTCACAAACGTGTTGAAATGGTTAAAATCCCTTTGAACTTCCATGGAAACTGTCTTCCACTGCAATGACCATGGGAGGAAACTTCCTAAGCCAAGGTTGTCTGAGCTATTGTTTATATAGTGCATCTTTCATTACTGGTAATTGGTTCACCATACAAAACAGGAACAAAACAGTACTTTTTCTGGAGTCGTTTAATTTGAAAGAACAAAAGCTGGATTGTTAAAATAAACTAATGAATTTAAGCTCACGTTTTCAATGGTTCCTAACAGAACAGTTTGTGAAAATAGTGGATTCATTTCTGTTACTTTAATTTGCATATACCATCAGATAACACCTGATTATATCTGTGGCCTTGTTCTTCATTTCAGTGTTTATTGGCTAAACAAATTTGTTGCTTATGACGTGTGAAAGTGATCACGTACCACTGCCTGGCCTTTTTCCTTCTAAGCTTGTTGTCTTTTTGGCTATATTAGACTTTGCAGTATGCCCAGAAGCTTTCCTTCATAAAATAGAAAGAAAAAAACATTTGGCTTATTTTTCACTGTAGCTAGTCTTTTATACAATAATCTTGTAAGAAAATTTCTTGAATTCTAAATATTACTCTTTCTAGATTTTTGAAATCGAAAAAGTTTTCAGTAAAAAGTTTCTTACTTTATTTTACTATATTAGGTAGTAAAAATGTAGGGTTATTTACCATAACCTGTTCATTAATATCAGAAATTTACAATAGCATTGTAAGACCATAGTAGGGTTCTAGCATACCGTGTAGTACCTATGGAGTATTGTAAGAGCTAATTGTCCGAGATGAATTGCTTCTCATCTTGTTCTCCAGTTTCCATTGTTGGTTTATTGCAGATTTGTACCCTGTGTCAAATTTCAAGGTATTGCTGATAAACCTTTCCAACCAGCAGCGAGAAGTTCAAAAACTTTCTGTCAATGTAACAGAAAACACTATGTATATAACATTTATGTAGCAATAAATGTGCCATCTTTTTTTAACATGGTAAATCAGTGAGTTTTTTAAATTTCTCTCTTGTAGGTACTGTGTTGCTTGAAAAGCACAGGCAAAACAGCTTCTGCCTTTCTCCAAGCAGAACTAACATACATTCTCAAAGCAGGCTCAAGGGGCCGGTGCAGAAATCCCTGCTGAGGAGGAGCGCCCCGTCTGCCCTCCTGCTGGATGCGGAAGGAGCTGCAGAGGCCAGCAGCAGTCGAGCAGAGGCCGCTCCCCATAGGCACCGCCCTGCTGCTGCGTCTTGCGCCTTGCCTTTGCTGTCCCTAAGACGCGCCTGTAGCATCTGCGCTCCTCCTGTGTACTGCACTTCATGGTGCTGAGTAGCTGTGAACTGACTGGTGCACCTGTGCGTGTTTTGTGGAAAAACAACGTCCATGGCTTAAGCTTGAATTGAAAACGTGGACGGTTTTTCTTCTTGCAAGTGTGAATGAAAGAAAATGGAAGTACGCAGTTTTCAAATCATACCAAGGCAGCAGTGAAGTCTTCACGTCTAATTCGTAACTGCTTAAGCCAAAAGCCCCACAAAACAAGCAGACTTTAAATCTGTTTTCTTTAACTCTACTCTAAGGAAAATATCCCTGCAAAAGCACACAGCGAAAAAGGCAAACAGATGCCACGTATGTCAGTGAGGTGGTGTTTGCCGCGCAGTGTGGCTGCTGTGTGCGGCCTTGTTTCCAACTCCTAGTTCTGCCTGCTCCTGTGCAGTGATTAAGTTCTAGTTTATGCTTGTCAGCGTGGTTTACTGGTGAGTTTTCTGATGTGGCAGTGCTTCTACAGAGAACTTTCTAACATGGTCTGACCACGTGAGACTCAGCCATGTAAGTACGTGTTTTAGTTGTTAACCTCTGTTAGGAGCTGTGGAAGTGGTGCCTTGGTGCCTTCCCCAGCTGAATCTAGAGTTCTAAATTCTAAGTTACTCCATTACTAATTTTAAATCCAGCCTTTGAGCGTGCAACCACTCTTGTTCTCTTTTTGAATGAGTCCCGTAAGTTTTAATGTACTTCAGAGAGGAAAAACGGCATTTTCCCCTTTGTCTTTTCCACGCTTTTGCTGTCCTGTTCACATCACTTTCTGATCACCAGTCTTTCATTCCTTTGTTTTGTTTTGTTCTACGTTTCCTTTCTTTCTCCGTTTTACTACTTGCTTTTTTCCTATTTTGCTGTTGTTTTTTGTGGAAAGGCACATAGGACACCCTTAGCAGGTAACATTCTGCTTCTAGAAAACTCTGAGCACCTGAAATACTGTGTGGAAATTTTTGTCTGAACTGAAAGCATTGAGACAATCTTAAAATGGAGGCCATCTTTCTTTCTCTAGCATTGGGTAGATACTATCTAAGAAGTCAGTTCTGGATGTTTTATGGAAGAGTTAAAATTTCCCCCATTAATTGTGGCAAAACAGGTGGCAGCAGTCTCTGAAAGACAATTCAAATCCTGGAAAGCAAAGTTTGCCTTTGCAGAGGGCTGCCCTGCAGAGAGGAGCCTTCTGCTGCCCACCTGCAGAGAGGAGCCCTGCCTTCTGCTGCCCACCTGTCCTGTGCAGTGGGACAGTGCTGGTGAGGAGATACTGCAGCCTGCAGAGAATGGGATCTGGCAGAAAGGGGGAAAGTTGTGCAGTTAGGAGGCTGCACCAATCCTTTTTTCTCTTCCCTGTGGAGGAGCAGTCAGGTGCCATTTGCAGAGAGCATTCTGTACCATTACAACATTTGTTTTTCTGAATGGTTAATCCCCCATCAACATGGATGCCATAGCAAGATCATATGAGTTTATCCCCTTGTGCAAACATGGTATACCGTTGGAGTGATATCCCAAGCAACTCCATGTGCATGGTCAGAATGACATCGGCTGGTTAGATGTTTGATTGCAGCCACCTGGGAATGTTTGTATTGGACATAAACTGCACAGACCAGGCCTAAGTCTCTCCATAACTGCAGTCATCTGTGTTGTAAAGAGAATCTCTGTCAATGCTCCTAATTTCAACTTTCCAAACTTTCTGAAGCGCTTGACGGCATCTGTTAAATAAGAACTGATTAAAAAAAAATCAGAAAAAAAGTGATATCAAATATAAAATCTGATAGAAATCTGAAAATGTCGCTCAGAACTGATCCTGGAGGGCAGATCTGTGAGAAAGTCAGTGCTGAATATTTTGGCATTCTGGTTATTTCAGGTAAACCGGAGAGATGAGAACATCAAAGCCATTTCATTTTCTAGAGAGATCCACTCTGTTTTTAACAGTGCCTCCGAAATGCGTAGAGACAAAAGGAACATAATGTAGGCTACGTCTGCAGGAATGATAGCTGCTGCTAAAAGTGATTGAACAGATGAGAGAATAATTTGCAGGATAGCTCAAAATTCTACATTCACCGACATCAGATGCGGAGCTGGAAAAGCACAAGACGTACCTACGCAGGTCACAGATGGAACAAATTCTACTCCTTTCATCTTCCACTCAACACTCTGAAATATTAAGATCAACTTGTTTAGGAAAGCTCAACAATCCAGCTCTTAAAAAAAAAAAAAAAAAAAAGTAAATGGACATGATAGTAAACCTGTGTGGAAAACAAAGTCATCAGTTTCTTGCTAACCTGATAAGGTGGATTTTTGGTACAACTCTTATGACCTGCTGAGGCCCTTTCTGTCTGCCCTGGCTAAGGAAGACTTGGGGAATGCCAGAACACACTGGTCTAGATTACTTGTGTACATTCATTAAGTTCAGTGGTTTGTTATGCTTGTAGAAGTTGAGACATAATTGTGCACTAGTGCACATCTTCTCTATCCAGCTTGCAAAGAGGAAAAGGAAATATTGGTGGTAGAAAAGTAGCTTAGTCTTTAATACTCAAATACGACCAAAGAAATTTGATCAATATTAATGACTCTGTAGTAAACATAAAAATCAGTTATCCACACCAAAATTATAAATTCATCTGTGGACTGAGATGTCAGTGAAAGAGCATTTCTCAGCCTTTTATTCCCCAGCACCCACAGATGAGCAGATAAACAGTACCGGAAGCACCAGCTTATCAGAAGCAACCACTGGTCATATTTTGTACGTTTATTAGGCACCAAGTAACCAAAATGTTCAATAACTGATCGTTTGTTTCGATCCAGACTTCCAATCGACTGCATCTCAAAGATGAACATTGGTGAGACTTGTCCTGTGCCACTCGATCCTGTTCAAATGGTTTTACTTTCCTGACTACCAGCTTTGGTTTCTTCTTTCTGTATTTGAAAAAGATTTTAAATGAATTTCACAAAAAAAAAAAAGACATTTTGTCCCCTTACTATTGGCTTAATTTTGTTTGTTGCATAAGGTGTGGCAAAGTACTCCCAAATGACATTCTCTGAATATTGAAAAAACCTGCTTCCAAGATCAGATTACTCCCTCAGGACGTTTGTTGGCTTGATATTTACTGTGTGGGCCCCATTCGCTCAGACTGAAATCTTAGTGTGCAAGAACAAAAAGTCCTCATCTCAAAAAATTTGGAGCATATTTTGAAATGTCATCAGAACAGTCAGTGGACACCTGCAAAAGCTGAAAAGTGTATCACAGTACTGTCTTCTAAAGGTGACAAGGAAAGGAAGCAAGTCTTGCGGGTATGAGTAAAAGGTGTGTTAGGACAGCACCTAGCAGAAGAGAGCTCACATTTTAACTGATCTTCTGCATGATAAAAACATAAATGCTGATGTATCTAGCAGTGAATATAAGAGAGCACATTAATCCTTAACGCTACCTAATTAATTAAGACAGGTGCCCACAGTTTTCATTTAAAGTCAGTTGGCTGTTTCTAGCTTTAAAAGGGTAATGTTAAAGTAAATGTCCATTGATTTGTTGTTCCGTATACGGAAGTATAACAAATATGTTAATAAAGCTCTCACTATTTTGGATGTAAATACAGATACTGTGTTTGTGGGAGCATCAGAGGGTATCAATGAAACAATAAGGGTGGATCTGTTACACTTTACTGTCTGTTTTTCTGGCTTGGCTATTTTACATGTCCAGGACAACTGATGAAAACCACAACTGCAACTGCTTTAATTCTGCCATTTCTGTAACAGCTGACTTTTCACTGTAAGGCTGTGCAAACAGAGCTTTCACTACATACTTCTATAGGTCTTCCTGAACCACCGCTCTCGTTCAGTCTGTCCTGCCCTGCCTCCCTCCAGTTTCCATTGCCTGAGATGCAGCCTCCAAACTACACTGCTTACAAGAAAGCTTCAAACTTTCAGGTTCCAAGCACCTACGTCTGCTACTTGCAAAACTTAAAAGATTTCAGCCCAAAATCTGATCAGTTCCCATGTGTAAATTCTGTGTTGTAATAGGTGCTAAAAGCAGAAGCTGCATCTGGAAAGCAACAGGCAACTCGTGTACCCATCTCTAACGGTACAGGTACAGATGCTATGCCAAGACACAAATTAAGTCATTTGGGGTTATTCTGGTTGTTTCACTGTTGGACTGTGCAGCTGTATGCCCCTCTTACTGTCAGCTGTCCTCTCTCTCTTTCCTACTCGTGCTCACACATGGTGAGCTTCATACACCCTGCCATAAATCAATTCCTATATTCTTTGAGGTATCTGCTTCCTTCCTTTTCCCAAATACAAATGGCAAAGGATTGGCAATAATCTGGGAAAAAGAATAAGATAATGTAGCCCACATTTGTTTTAAATTTATTTCACTTTTTTTTGTAATGCTTAAGCCCCATATGGAATGAGAAGGACATCTGAAGGAATTTTCATCTCAGATCTGAGCTGCTGCACTACAACCATGTTATTCTTCCCTTCTGTATGTTTGCTACAGTAATTCTTAGGCACCCCATCCCATTAAAATCCCCTCTGCCCAAGGGCCCTTAATCCCAGGAGGACGTATACACAGTTTATGCCCTTCTCATTTCAGTAGGCATACTTCTCTATTTTGTACTTAGTTCATGTTATTTCTTCATAGGCCAGAAATCTGAAGCTTACAGATCTGTCTGTGCATTCTCCAGTTCACAAGGTAAGGTTATGTGCAACCGGAAGGTCAAATTATTAAGCCTCACTGCTGCTTTTTTATTAGACAATTGGAGGTAGAAATTCCAATATAAAAACCTACTTTACTTCTCTGTGAGTAAAGCAAAAGTAGTGCTTGAAAGCAGGGTGGGTGTGGGAAAGTAAGTACATTGCATCTGTGACTTTATAAAGTGATTTGGAGACATCCATTTTGCAACCATTGGGAAGAAATGAAGAAACTGGGTGGGTGGTGTAAAAGAGGGGAAACTGTGAAGAACAAATGTTTAACTGCATTCAATTGTAAACACAGTGATAGTCAGTAAACAACCTCTCTGAAGAGAGTAATTAATAGGCACATGTGAAGAGATGGAAAAGAAGATGTATGCCTCTACATCAAAGGGCAGGCTGGACAGTGAGAAATTAAGCATACCCCAAGGAGGCCACACAGCTGAGTGCACGCTCAGTGAAGAAACATTATGAGCTAGAAAAAAGGAGGAATGAGGAGGTAAGACAAGCACTGAGAAAGGAGTTGTAAAATAACAAAGGAGGCAACTTGCTCTGCAAGAAAGGGAGCAGCAGTAGAGAGCAGGGAGGTCTAAGCAGGTCACCTCTCTCTGTGGAGGGGTCAAGTTGCAGAGTTTTGCAAGGCTGTTGAGTGATAAGATAGCACAGTAGGTAGCCATGAAAATAAGATAAGAGAACTGAGGAGGGAGGAGGCACTGACATAAATGGTGCTTCACTCTGATTCCCCTGCCTCGTGCTACATCTGAAAGCAGAAAACTGGGGCTGTTGGCCCGTTGGACAGGAATGGCGATAAAAATAAATCATATCCTCTGTTTCCAGTACAGACAGATGTTTCCAAAAGCGTGGGGGAAGGGCACTTCTGTACAGGGAGGAAAGGTACTTACAGAATCCAAAATTCATTGTCTGTTCTCTATAAGGTGGTGTCATGACTAACTCAGTAATGTACGTACTCAGCTCCAAAAGGGGATTTGGAAGTTTCCAAATGGGAACGGCTGCTTTCACAAATGTTCAGCTGAAAGAGAAATCCAAGTTCAGAACGAAGGAAGCATTCTTTTTGTCCCTCAAAAAGCACATGTGAAGCTGAGAAGAACTAATCAGAGAACCTGAGGCCAAAGAGTGTGAGATTCCCAGTGTCCCGGGTGGTCTTTACTGTAAATTCTATTAGTGTCATCTGTGAAAAATGGTTTCCTTCAAAACCTAATTGAAACTGGGGTAGGGTAGACTTTCCCAGCTATTCTGATTTACAGTCTAGCATGAGCAAAAAAGATGTATGTTAACAGTATTTTTTTGATCTGAAGTTGCAGATCAGGTACTCCCAGTTTGTACAGAGATGTAAGAAATGGTCAGTTCCTATTTGAGTTCCTTGGACATGCCTTTTTGCTGTATAAGCAGCTTTAGTGAGATTAACTAACCTCTGTCAGACACAGCACTAAAAGAGTGAGAAACCTATAATAAAGGCTGGAACCAGAAGCATCTAATGCACAGCATATCCTGTCTTCTTGCAAGAGCTCTCCTCTTGGGTTTGATACGTGCTGTGGGGATCTGTGAAAATTGAGAATTGCTGTGATTTCTCTAATCCTTTTGGCAGATGTATACCTGCAGGTGACACATAGAGGGAAAATGTATCTTTTAACATACAGAGATCACAACTGTAGGTCACACAAAGCAGGGAATTACTTTGCATCTTCACTATCAGTCCTGTGTTTAGAACTATGCAATTGCCCTGTTAGTCATTTTCTATCTCCCTCCTGCTGAGACAGCAGTTCAGGTTCTTTCTTTAGCAATATACTGCAGACTAAGCTATCAGTTCCTCATGAACAGGGAACCCAAAAGGGGCTCAGTACTTACGGATCTAGAATAAATACACCATTATTCTTACCTGGATTATTTGTTTCATACCACTAGTTATTTTTCCAGCTTTTACGTATGACTAATGGCATTTTTGGAGGGTCAGACATTCCAAAGTTGCCTACTCCAGGGAAGAAACTTCGTGTTTCAGCAACTGCAAAATGTTGGCTGCAGTTACTGTGAAGAATGGAATTGCAATTAAGTCTCTACAGTCTTTACAGGCATGCCTGAAAAACAAAGTATCAGTACTACAGTTCTAAGAGGTCAGTAAGGCACTGTTCTTTGCTGACAGACTACAGACTGTGCATGCCTCAATACTCCCGCTTACTGGGCTGGTAGAGATAATGTTTATTGTGCAGCAGAACAGCTTCACTTTTAGGGCAGGGGTGTTGCCTCTGCAGTTCTTTGGAATCCTCTTTGCCGGAAAGCAACCCTGTATTATCCTCCAGAGATCAGCCAGGGCTGGTCTCCCATCTGTTCAAGGATCTGCACCTGTTTTTCATTTTACCAATAGTGGCCACATGGCCTAAGACTGTGAGGGAATACAAAGAAGAAAATTAATGTGTAGCTGAGGCACTGAAGTTGGGCTCAGAATCTCTGAGTTCAAATTCTGACTGTGCTCTATAACCTCAGTAAGTTCTTTAATTTCTGACGGCCTTAACTTCATCTGTAAAAGAGAGAAGGGAATGATTATTATACTTCCTTCCAGGTTTTTTGTTTGTTTGTTTATTTTAAAGAAATTGTAGATAAATTGTTCTTTCCTCTTCCTTGTATTTCACCTAGTTCAAAAGACTTTGCAGAAGTAGAAGCTCTATAAAAGACATCAGTGACAATTACAAAGACCAAGCACATCTCCCATCCATTTCCTTAACTCTGATAAATAGAAAGGAATTTCTTTAGAAAAGTTTCTCTATTTCTTCCTGCGTAAATGACAGTATCCTTTAGACACTGCTCCAGTAGTGCAGAAATGCCCTAAGAGTATTCTGAGTGTTTGTGTGCAATTGCAGTATGTGGATCCTGTCATTCTTTGTTAATCTGAAGCTGAGTCATATTCTAGCTGCAGAATCATGTTCAGCTTTGGAGACATACAAGGGTAGCGTACACATCAATTCCATGCCTCTCTCATGTCTTGGGCTGAATAGTCCTTAAATTTGACATTGTACATTTCTTTGTGTTCCTTGCTCTTGAAAAAGTTCTTGCCCTTTCTCCCTGTTCATGTTATTTATTGCTTCATCAACCAACTCTGTGTTTACACTCCAGTACAACAATTTGGCTGCAGCTTGTGTTGACAGCCTGTAGATTGCTTTAGATGAAATAAAGAGGGTAACTGTCAGGTGCTATGAAAGTTCTTAGCAGCATGTGGTAATACAATGAAAACTGGGGACATGCTGACCTTGCTGAACATTGTAGGCTTCTCTAAGTGTCTCTTAAAGAGCTCAGTGTCAGAGATCCTTGCAAGTCAGTCCTGAATTCCCAACCCAAGCTCCACTTACATGAAGTATATTCTCACAATTTTTCTGACCTAGCTGGGGATTTAGTTGATTGTAACTGTTCTCAGAGCTGCTTTTCACCTTGAGCTTCACTCAGCTTCTATTGAAAGCTGCTGGGATTTGTCATTGAATTCAATGGAATTAAGCTCAGGCCTTTATCAGAAAGTTTGTTTTTTGCTGAAAGTTTGATTTCCATGTGATATATCTGAAAGCTTTCAATTATCGCACTGCCTTTGAAATGGGAAATTGACAAACTGTTATCTCTGGGAGCTTGTCAGGTTGGTTGCATCGGATCATAGGTAAATTCATGCCGAGAGGTTGCTATTGAATTCTTTATGTTTGATCCTAGGTGATTTCTTTTTCTTTCCATCATATTGCTCCTTTCCTTATTGAATAATTCCTTTACTCCTTACCCGTTAACTCCTTTGCAGGTAAGAGATGTGGGATTAGGCATTTGCCCTTTGCAAAAGACGTGGATTAGATGTAAAACTCTCTTATGCCCTTCTAAACATCTTTAGCTCCTGCTACATAAGATATAAGGCAGTACTGAACTCTGGTGTGATTCAGTTATGAAATACACAGTTGATGGTGATTCCAGTACCAGCCACTAGTGGTAACTGAGTGCCATGTTAACCATTCAGCTATTGACTAGGAATCAGCTACTAATTTAGATCGTGGTTTATCTTCCTCTGCCAATCCTAGTATAAAGGGGAACATTTAGCCCTCTTGTACTTGGCTCTTGGTATTACTGCAGGCCAGTCTTCCTGCTTTTCATTCATGTAGTTTCAGATATTTTACTTCCTGCTGCATCCAGGAACTAAGCAGGCATCATCAGACTGTAAAAAGTTAATGTGGGAGTAGGGAATGTATGGATGAATGCATGCAGGGATTGACTCAGGAAAAATGTGAATGTTAGAGTGGCATCAAAATATAGCTGCTAATTCAGCACAGGAAGTGGGAGGGGAGAGACAGCCTCTCAAACTGCAGGGAATATATGAGTTAGGTGTAGTAGCAGTATATGATGGTGTCTTTTCAAGTGTACTAAATTCTGATTTTTTTTTTCTTTAAAAACTCTAAGGTGCTTCAAACACAAAAGCTAGATGATAATAAAATATAGATAATGAACTCCTCAAATTATGCATCCAAGAAAAGCATACATTTATGGTTAGGGTTCAGGATGTGAAAGGGTGTAGGATTAGATGCAATCACAGGTTCATCCTATGGCTTTAAACAGAAGCGAGAAGTTATATTTACTTTTCTTCCTTCTGCCTGGCCTGGCCTTGCCCATCTGTATTTGGAGGCCTTTCTTTATGTTGCTTTAATTACAAGATATCAGTAGTCTAGTATTAGATATGGAGGTTGGTGGCTCTGTATGCAGGAGGGGGGTTGGAGCTTGATGATCCTTAAAGTCTCTTCTAACCCAAGCTATTCTGTGATTCTATGATACGAGTATGTGTCACATATGCAGATGAAGGAGAGAAAATCTGTACACTGTTGTAGTAAGATTTCCTTTAAACAGGTTAGATTATCTGAAGTTTTCATTCCTCTGATTATACTTTGCTATGTTTGCTATGTTATCCTGTATTTTATAACTTGTTTTGATAAGGAAAACAAATTTGGAAACTGGCAACCAGAGTGTTATGTAACTAACGAATCTCTGCACTTCCAAAAGACTTTGGATTTATAATAAAATCTCTTCATATTAAATAAAAACCTGTGTCTGCACACAGGTTTAACATTTATGTAGTTGTTTCTATCATATTGTCTATCTTTCTTAATTCTATTAAATTAAATGAAAAATATAATGATTTTTAAATCAACTGATCTAAACAGTAGGCAAGTATGAGGAAGATCTGCTAGACAATCAGGGGGACTTTACTGTCCCTTATCCCTTTCCCAAAACTCTTCTTTCAGTGGAAGAAGTTAGGTCATTTGTTTTGGGTTTCTAGGCATCAAGTAGCTGAGTTTGAGATATTGCTCCATGTGAAGAATGCAGGAGCCCAACATTCCTCATGACATGCCAGACAGTTGTGAAGGATCTTCCAAATGTAAGATTTATGGTATATAAATAAAAGAACAGATATCCATGAATCTTTAATTTTCACCCACTGTCAGGAACAGAACACCATAAATCTAATTGTTTACTGGGAACCTACTTTTTTTCCTCAAATTAAAATCTACTGGTTAGATTGCTTTGCACCTGAGTTTATCTTTTTTTGTTTTTTTTTCCTGACATTTCCAATGGGAATGAGCAGGTATCTCACATGACCCACAGTTCAGTACTCTGGCCAGCAGAGACATTAATGATAATTTATTTTTACCTTCTGCAAGTACCTCTTAAAGTTATTGCATAAGTCCACTTCAGCGGAACCAAAACAGAGTGGTTAGAACTCAAGATTGATTTTACTACATCAAATTATGGAAAGCCCACTGCAGTACAAGGTTGCTTTTCCTCAGTGTTTAAAATGCATTTGTCATCTCTTATCTGAATTCGGTTGGCTGTTGCTTAATGTCACTGGATGCTGCTTTTCCTTCTCTTATTCCTACTGTTAAACTAAACATCTCTATGGCATCTGCTTGTAGATCCTTACGCGCTGCAGTCAACTTTTTACTTTTTCTTCTTAACCATCTTCAATCAAGTAAGTATTTCACATTTTCATTCTTAACTCTAGTATCTGCACTTTCATGGTTTGGCTTATACCATTGTATAATCACCAAGCTATTTTTAAATGCTGTGCAGCAAAGTGATTTTTATGTTTTTCTTTAGCTATGTGCATTTGTATTTTCAATCTATTTTATCAAAGTGATCACAAGCAATTAGTTTTCCTGCTTTTGGAAAGACTCATAGTAAAATTAAGCCCTGGATGGGAAGACATTTGACAGAAATTTGTAAACTTTTTTTTTTTTTTTTTTTTGGTATATAAAATGCTGCTGTAACATTTGCTTTCCTGGTCTTGTTCTTTATTTACTGCAGTCTTTGACATCTGTCCTTGTCTCTTTTCATCAAATATTTATCTGCAGCAGCTGAAAGAGCCTCATTTGTTTTAATTAAAAATAAGACCACCAAGCTGGGATCACTTCCTCAGCTCTTCCATGGTTTGCAGAGACAGACAGTAGATCTTGTGAGGTTTTCCTGAGGGTGGCCCATTGACAGGCTTTCCTCCTCTCCTTGCATCTTTCTTCTTTGCACAGTGTTTATTTTTGGATAGAGAAATGTAATCAGAGCCACATTCTGAACAAAGAAACATTTTACAGTTAACGTGCATGAGAAAGAAGGAAGATCATGTTGTGTTTTGTTTGGTATTACATTGTAAGAAACTGTTTTCTAATTTGTGGTTTCTGGAATGCCACAGAAACATAGGAATTGTCACAGCAATAAAACCTCCAGTTTAGCTTGCAGGCATGTAAGCAGCAGGCATATAAGAAAATAATGCTGAAATTCTACTGAGGATGGTTGAAATACATTTTTCTTATATTTTTCCTTATCTGATAATACCTGCCTCATGATTTTTCTTTAATTCTTCAGCGTTGACTTAACTAGAAGAAAAAAAGCATACAACAAAGAAGCAAATTAAAATAGCTCATGTCTAAGGTTAATGCTCTTAGGTCATGGTAAAAGCTGATGCCTTTTGAAAGTTCTAGAGCAACCCGTGGTGTTTGGGACATTACTTTTACTCATGACTTCTGGAGATGTGACATGACTTCTGGTCTTTCTTGGGTTCTCAATTAAACTGCACTGCAACATTGACCTTTCTCAGTCATCTTGATTGCCTTTGTTCTTGGTATTATAGTTACAATATTGTACTACAACTTTCAGATCTAAGATCTTGATATTGACAGAAAGAAGAAATAACAACTAGGAATCAGAATTTAATCCTTTCCTTGCAAGATACTGAGACAGGAGACAGCATCATAGCTTAGTTGACTGCACAATAGAGCCATTCAGGAAACTAGATTTTACTTCCACCTCTGCTATTGGATTGAGGGTGACTTTCTTTAAATGCTGTTTCTATTCAGTGAAATGTAACTGTTTATCCACTTTTAAAAGACTTTTTAGAGAAAGCACTACAAACTACCCAAGATTTGATGCCAATTGCTTACAATGGCAAGTGAGACCACAGATAAACTACTTTAAGGGAGATTTTATTAACAAAGATTATGTGCTTGTTGAAAGGATACTAATTAAAGGCTGGGGACTGCTTGCTGTTGTCGTTCTAAATTAATAACTGATGTGTTAATCTTGAAAGTGGAGTGCAGCTGCAAGGACATAGGCTCAAAAGAAACTTGATTTTATAATTCATTTTTATTTTATTTAGCAAAGGATTTATAAATACCAAAGAAGTCTGAATCTGTTTCCGGCAGGAATATTTTTGATTAATAAGAAACTTCTATAACCTAAATGACAGAGTTCAGATATATACTACAGCTTTTTCTACACTTCTTTTTGATGTGAATCTCTAAGAATAGAAAAATCTTTGGAATGGTGTCTTTTATGTCTTTTAAGAGACAAGTAAGTAAAAAAAAGTCAACTGGCTTTCTAAAGCCAGTGGCACACAAAGAAAGAATCCATTGGCATAAAGATAGCGGTGGTGCTGCTGACATACAGATCACGTGCAGTTCTTATAGTGATATTTGGGGATAATATTGGAGAATTTAGTGAAACACTTGGTTTGGGTGAAGCTCTGTCACCAAAACCAGAAGTAATAAACTGCTTTCTCTTTTATTCCTACAATTTCAACTTGAAAATATGAAAACTGTCAATACACAGAATTCTGCTAATTCAGGTATGTTAAATCCTGAGAAGACTGTCAAACTCATAAGGCAAAATTCTGGCTTTGTGGAAATCAGTGTCAAAAATACCAGTTGATGAAAAAGATGCTGAACTTTCACTGGAGTATTTTTCTTCTACTCCAGAAAACAAAATAATGATTTACAACTTCCCATACTAATCCTGCTGCTCAGAAAACCCATGATCTCCATTGTAGTGGGATACTTCTAGTATTTTGGCTTTTATTTTGGATGCAGTCACTTTAGCAGCCCAAATACAAAGTGATTAGGGTGCACAGAACTTTGAAGTGCCAAAAACTATTCTGTCTATAGCTTGGGAATATGGCTACCACAGTTGCCTCTTTATTGCTTCTGAATTCAATTCCTGTTCTGTTTGCCTTGCAAAATTTATGACAGTTTATTTTAAATAACTTCTTAAATTCTGTAATTTAAAGCCATCTTTCTAATACTTAAAAATAATTTCAGGGAAGAGCAACACTACATTAGTAGATTAAACGTCCCATTTGAAACATCTAGACTCTGAAATTGTAGGTTGAGAACCCCAGCAGAAGTCAGCAGATATTTCTGTTCAATTGGCATGACCAACTTCATTGCATTTTTCTTTAGAGGATTTGGACCAGGACCCAAAGTTTCCATCCCTGTATAACAATCTGTACATCAATATGCCATTACTTTTCTGCTCATTCACACACATGTACACACAGCATATACATCTTGCTCGTCCTTCATAGCTATAGCTGTGGTCTGCAAAATGTTGGGCTGTTCAGAGAGAGTACCAGCAGCTATAGAAATCTTTATTTCACTAACTTTAGGAGTGAAGAACTATGTCTCCCAACAAAGTGAGATAAACTAGAACGTCAGAGCAGTTTTCTGTGTGCCATGTGTGAAGACTCTGCACTTGCTAGTGAATCCACCCTCATATTGAAAAAAAAAAAGGAAAACTTGTAGTTTACCATCTATGGGATTCAGAGAAACTGTTTAATTGATGCAGAATGCTCTGTTGACAGTGTCTTGTAAACGTAAGAATGCCATAAAAACTGTACCTGTGCTTACTGACTGTAATGTAATTAAGTGATAAACATCCACTGAAGGGAGAATGTCTGGTGTCAAGACTCCTTTAGAAACATATGGGCAAGGAAGCTTAGCAATTCAAAGACCACACCCAGAGGGACTATAGCACTCGCAGCTACTCAAAAGTCAGTAATTGATTCTCAGACAGGAAGGTCAAAAGGTTTCTTAAAATTAAAAATTATGTTAAAAAAGAGAGGGTAGGGAGGAACAAAGAAAGCATAGAATTGCATTGTCCTAGCATGAAAATATCTACAACTATTACAGCAGCTGATTCAAACTCAGGTTTACAGAGCCATTATACTCATTCATGAGAAGCCTTACTTAATGCTCCAAATCAAGATTTCCAGGCATTCCATCTAATCTTCTAATCCAATAATCCTAAAATCCAGCAATTAAAAAATGTTTTGACAAAGCAACCTGAGGCTCATTCCTCTAATTATGCTGCACAGTTTAAGCTCGCTGACTTCAAATACATAAGTTTGCTCATGCAAAATAGGCAAATGCAGTGCATCTGAATTTACTAGATTAAGAGACTCTTCTGCAGAATGCAGCCTACTAACAGCTTGGACTGAATTAAAACTAGATCAAGACATCTTACTACCACTTTGTGGAAAGTGTTCTCATAAGCAATTGTTTCCTTGCTATGAATGAATGCAATTATGCTTCTAACATCAAGTCATATCTGAGATCAATTGCTATTTAAAAAAAAAAAACTATTTAAATAAACGTATTTAACAAACAGCTTCTAGAAATCCTTCTCATCCTGTCATTTGGATTGGATTTCTCTTTAATCCCTGCCATTTTGCTGGTGTTTCCCAACAGAAAGTGCAGTCTGATGATTCAGAATGAGAGAAAGGAAATATTGTTCAGGTACGGAAGCCATGGAGAGATTAGAAATGTTAGTGATGTAAAGAATTAATATTATGTCCCAGTTAACTAAGATAATTACAAAAATACTTCTATATATTCTTCTTGTGCTAGAATTATGCTTTATCAATCCTAATTAATGCTCTTTCTAGACATCAAATCATTCCTTCCTTTTTTGAGCTTGTTTTTTGATTTGATAGCAGATATTAAAGCTAATGGAGAATGGATTAAATTCCAATCTCATCCTCAAAAAGGACTTGAGATACCTCCCCTGACACACTAGTTTGACAGCTTGCCACTTGCAGTCTTGACCTCTCCAGAAGGAGGTCCCAGTGACTACTAGCACCCACACTGACTTCTTCCTTGTGTTCTGCTCCATGTCCTGACAATCACTCTGCTTTCCTGCCATGACTGTAATGGGTCTGTAGGACAATCTTTAGGGTTGCAAAAGGTTCCCTGAAAGAAAATAAAGGGTAAAAAAGGAGTTTGACTATTAGTATCTGAAATGGCTGGTAAATGGTACTTAGAGGAAGGCATCTGTATTTCAGGCACCATAAAAAAAAAAAAAAAAAAGAATGAGGAAAAGGTGGAGTGAGGGCCAGCTTACCAGGTGTCAAGTGATATCCAGTTTATTGTCTTTCCCTCAGCTGAAGCTGGATGAAGGTGAAAAGACTGGTGAATGACTGGGAAAAGGATTGCACAGCAGGCCTGAGGGGAGCAAAAGCACTTTTGGACTTGTGAAGAATGCAAAAGGATTTGCACTATTTGGTAAGTGAGAAAATTGTGGTGAGAAAATTGTGGAGTGCACAAGGCTTGCCACAACAGCTGGAATAGAAACTAAAGGATATATAGAGCCTGTTGTAACAGAAAACCTACAGGAATAATGTACACAAGAATGTATATGAAACGATGTACAAGAAAACAAAAGTTAAGGAATACTAAAAGTAAACTGAAATCTGTAGGCAGTAGAGACCCTGCAGATGATGCTTAAAATGAGTTCAAAGAGTACACATTTCCAACTGGCTTCAAGCTACCTTTTCAGAATCCTAAATCAGTATTGGGTTAAACATAAAGCCTGCACTAAAGCATCGTGTCTCTGGCAAACTGCTTGTTTGCTAGCAAAACAAATTACAATATTTTCTTTGTGAGCTCTGCTGACCTTCAACCTGGTAAGAGGATAAAATGTTAAAAAGCACAGAAATAGACAAGAACATTTTTTACAAGTGGAACCTTCATAATAGCAAGACTATGTCCGCGTGACAGGAGGGCTTTGGGTTGTTTGCTGTTTGTTTGGAGGATTTAGGAGGGTAATGAACAAAGCAATTGCAGGAGACAAAGACGTTCAGCTTTTTTGTTGTCCCAACAATCTAAGGGAATTGAGTCCACTGGAGTGCCTGGAGTTGTTGTTATAATCCTTTCATTAACCCTTGCATTCCATGAGAGCTCAGTTTTCCATTAGATGTGAGCTGCAATTTGCTTGTCTGTGCCCACAGTTTTCATTTGATTTAATGTTGGCTGTGATTCTTTCTTTGTAGCTTTTTTGTTCCTTTTAGAGGCATAGAATCATAAAACAGCCCGAGTTGGAAGGGACCCCAAGGATCATCAAGTTCCAACCCCCCACCAACCTCCAGATCTGTTAGTAGTGCAGGCTGCCCAGGACTCCATTCAACATGGTCTTGAGCACCTCCAGGGATGGGGCATCCATAGCCTCTCTGGGCAGTCTGTTCCAGCACCTCACCACTCTCTCTGTAAAAAAACTTCTCCCCAACATCTAATCTAAACCTTCTGTCATAACTCTTTTCTCAGGACATGTCCAGTTTTTCCAAGGTTGTCAGCATTATAATTAAGAAATTAAGAGTAAAGTGATACTATTTACGTGGCCACACTGAATCTTTCCCCTTTTCCTACTGATCTCCCACAGATTCTCTGATCTGTCTTTCTTTGTGTGTGTGTGTTCATGTTTTATACATAATTTTTAATCAGAAGCTAGGTGGTCAATTGTTTTACATCACATACTTATTGTGCGGGTTGAGAGGAAAGCCGAGGGTCAGCAGTGTTACTCCTGGATATACTTACTGATACTCCTTATTCTAAAAAGGTGTTGCTATGCACCCGAAATTTTAATTCACACCAGGTTATTAAAATCAAAGCAAAGTGTCAGACTGGAAACAGCCAGAACTAGGGAAGAAAATGACTGTGCTTCAGTCAATAGTGAATCAATTTGTTGGGATCAAATCCCTTCCTGTGAGGGACTGAAACGGAGCCTTTCTGCCCATATTTACTCAGTGAGAACTTGGTGTAAATGGATAGTATTTTGAATATTCTCACTGCTGAAAAAAGAATCATCCATTTTTTTAAGTTATAAAGTAAGGGAATGCTGTTCATTAATTGGATGTTTTACACAGCGAGTAGGAGTTATTCCAGGAAGTACAGTGTCTGTTTTAATTTTATGTTGCAATGCTGCTGACATACTACTCTATGTTCCGGAACCTGAGGTAGCTATATATATCACTACAGCTTGGAAAAGATGGAAAAACATTTCTTATTAATAAGCATGGGCCAAACCATTCTTCAGAAATCAGGTGACTTGAAACTTCACTATACCAACTCTAAGGCATTAGAAAAAAAAAAGTGCATTATTTTTCTTAATTTGAACAGCAAAAATAGAGATTTCTGAAGGTTTAAAATGTACAGAGGCATTTTAAAGTACAAACACATCAACCAAGCCTTGGAGTCCATGTTTAATTGCAAAAAAAAAGGGAAATAAAATATAAATATAAAAGTACATACTGGAAAATACTCCAGGAATATCTGTAACTACTTAGTAAAAAAACTGTCTAGAAATTCTTTAGTATACAGATGGTCTAGAATTCAGTGGAAACAAAAGTATCACATCATAAGTCAGTTGTTTAACATACTCTGTGTTTATATAAACTTTGGGTAGACATAGCATTACTGTAATGTCATAGTTGAGAATTCAGGCACTCAGAGGTCAGAAAATGCAGCGCAGGTCAAACCACAATCATAATTCTCCCTTTTTCTGCTTATGCGTGAAAATATGAGAGTGGATATTCCACCAAATTATGTCAGGTCTCTGAGCGCACTTATAGGCCATAATGGTCCTGACCAGTTTCATCTGGGGCTTACACCCCACAGCTTCCTGCCTGTGGCCTCAGGGGCTTCATTTAAGCTTAGGCCTAGGCTTTCAGTTCCTTCCTGAGCTATGTTATATGTGTGCCTGTGTTTAGCAATGTCTATATCTGTGCTTCATCATAGACCCTGCTGATCTGACCCTGACCTCACCTGACTTCCCAGCTTCTCCTCAGCTCCATCTTGTCACTGTAGACCTGCTTGGTGATGATGGGGCTGAGCCTGACCTGCAGACTGATTTTCTGCTTTCACATCACACCTGCCTTGCCTTTGCAAACTTTACTTAAATCCGGACTTTTAATTAGCCCTTACTGCCACTCTGGAGCCTTCTCTCTGCTTTCTTGCTGTTACTGTGGGATGGGGCCCTAGCTGATGAGGCTTCTGCTGTGCTGGCTGTTGTGTCACGATGGGATTCTTAGGCAAGTGCCATCTTTTAGTGTGCCCTGACGATTTGAGCTTTACATTATCATTTATACTTCTATGGAGCGAGAGCATGACTTCCCTATGAACTCCTATTTTCCACAGAAAGACTTAAAGGCTCAGCCTAGATTCAGACACAGCAAGTATGGGTCACTAATGAAGGGATAAAAAGCAGTTATTAAAATAACTGCTGCAAAAGTATGACAATGCGATGATACTGACAAATTGTACATTAAAACATTTCTTTAGAAAATATATAACTTTAAAATCTTGAACATTTAAGAGTGAAATTCTGTGTAAGATCTTGAAAAAAACCCAAATATTTTAACTGTCTTCCAGTACTTGGCTCTCTATTTACCATTTGTTTTTAAGAATTTCTAGACTTCTGTTAAGAAATGAGACTACTTTTAGAAAAATACAGATTAATGATTTGGTGGTTGTTTATAAATTTGTGTCAGAAAGGCAAAACTCCTCCACCTCTGCTTTATTTTTTCTAAGACAAGCATTTCAACAGAAGACATCAAAGAAAATATTCAGCATTTACAAGCCGACAAGGCACTGTGTGCTGCTATTCTAAAGTGTTTTGAAAGATAAAAGGTAAAAATGTTGGCATCTTTCAGTTCATTGGTTCCTGGTAATTTCATGGGGGCCAAAACCTTACCCAACAGCTAAAACAGGAAGACCATTCTGCCAAATGAAATATTTCCAGAGGAAAAAAGTTAGGAGAAGTCTCCTGGCAAGAATAACAATGCACAAGAGAAACCTATCAGAAAAGTTGCTGCTCAAAAACATTCTCATGAGCAAAATATGTACTCACTTTGCTCAGCCAAAGAAACTTCAAGCAGTTAAGGAAGAGGGAGGATAGGGGAAAAGTCTTAACCTGTTATCTTTCAGTAAAGTATGGCTAGAAAAGCAGTGGCTCTAGGACTGAAAGTGTGAAAGCTCAGGTTGGTACCTAAGCTGTCTTGTTCTGTTAAGGTTCATTTGCCAGTTCCAAGATGAAATTGTAAAGACTTTTTCAGAGTTGTAAAAATCTGAATTCAAAAGAGACTTGAAAAAAGCATCAGAAGAAAAAAATGGTCTTTTGAAGTTTTATATTTGAGGAAAGAACTGGATTTCTGCCTTTAAAGCAAGCCTTCCTGACATTAGAAATCCAAAAAAACTCATTGTGGCCAAAAGCCACATTGCATATACTTATCTTAGAGAGGAAGGGGGAGGGAGATCAGTTCACAAGCAGGAAATGGCTTCCAGGTGTCTTCCCTACTGCAGTACACAACTCTATCAGTACAACTCAGTGATGCCAGGCTCAAAAAACCCCAGCTGCCTTGCTTCTTTCTCGGGTATTTGATCTAGATAGCATTAATACCACTCTTATTCTGGTGAAAAACATAACTCTGGCTCTGGATTAGTGCAGGCTGCAGTTGACTGACAAAGTCTTGGGGAGCTTTCCTTAATCAGCTATGAGTGTGTGGAAATAAGCAAAGTACATACGCATACAGCTACATCTGTGTATGCACTCATACCCCTGTGAATAGAAGTTAAAAACACATCTGTTTCTGGAGCTGGACAACAAATCAGGCACTCTGCTTCTTGTTGCGTAGTGGAAAGAAGGAAGTAACTGTATGTGACACTCTTTCCTTCCCAGCACTCTGCACAGCTGGTGAAAGTGGAGGAAAAAATTAATTCTATTTATTCTACCCCAAGGTCTTATTCCCCCCTCCCACCTCTCTTCTCCAGCAGCAGAAACACTTCCTTATGATTTTTTGTTGATGGCGGTGGTTTTTTTCTGTGCAAGTATAGTAGGAAGAGGTTTCTGAAACTGCTTGTTAATTAAGAAAAAAAAAAAATTACAAAAAAGTAATCAGCTTCTCTGACACAGAAGTTAGTTTTCAGAAGTACTGTTTAAATATTCTCTTTTGGCCTCTTCCCCATGGCAAGTTTGAATTTGTAGCATTAAGCTGATCGAAAAATGCTGCTATCCATTCTACTACATTACTGACATTAGTATGAAACCAGGTCATGATAGTAGTCTGTCTTTACTTCTCAGTTCATAAGAAACCATGGCAAGCTTGAAAATCTAGTCTACCAATTCTACTCATAAAACAGGAAAACAATCTGGCAGAAATTAACTCTCTGTATATCCTGCTATATTACCCACTTTTTGTGTACTTACTGCTTAGCCTCTTCCCAGATCTGACTGCTTTAAAAATTAACCGTACTACTCCTGCACCATATGTTCAGATGCCTCAAGGGAGAAGAGAGTTGTTCTTCAGTTGGCTCACTGTCCTTTAATGAGGCAGGGGACTTGTGACCTCCATACATGGTGGCTGATAAACGGTAGGATGTAACCACACATATTCACGGAAAACATACAAACACAAATGAGTCAGGGGTAATCTTTAGCATTTACTAGAGAAAGGCAATCTTGTGTGCAAACACTTCATCAGAAAGCTAATGCTTAATAGCATGTGATTTTAAACAGCCAGCACATAAGCCTGTCAACAGTTATTTCTAGGTTCTCTGATCTTCTTTATTAGTTTTCTGTTTTGCTTTCATCTTAACCAAGTCAGATTTTTTCTTTTGTTTTTCCCTTTTGTTAATGCGTAACTTCCCCCTTTTGTTAATGCGTAACTTTTTCCCCCTCAAATCTGCTTGCATTTCTCAAGGATCTGCACAGGTTAAAAATGCTGGTGAAGGAAAATTGTGCACGTAAACATTAACTGTTACGTAACTTGTATTGAATAATATCACATGCTAGACTATTATGCTAGGATCAGATCAGATAAGTGAGCTCTGCCTTCGTTTAAGGCTCTAATCTTGATTATACTCAGGACAGCTTTCAAATGACAACTCCAGAATTTTTCTCTAAAGGAAAGATCTTTCATATTCTGTTCTGGAATTTTTCAAATAACTTAAGAATTTTATTTTATTTTAGAAATCATAAGCAAACATTTCTTCCCATCCTTTTTTAGAAACAATGGGCATGATCATGGGAAAAAAATTCCTCGGCTTTCAACAAAGAGTTATAAATACCAAAAGCTAAATCCTAGTCTGGGGTTATTTTTATTTTCTTTCTCCAAAATCTTTTTTCTGAAGATGTGTTTGAGCCTCAGATCTCCTGCTTGTATTGTTACAGAACTGATGAAAGTCTGAGATCTCAATCAAGGGCTTAACAAAACAATAATCCTCTATTGCCCTAATTCTTCTCAGAAACATCTCTCTTTGACAAGAACAGTCCTTAAGCTTTTACATCTTTTACTGCTTAAAATTACTTTTCTAATTAGAAGGAAATGTTTCTTACCTAGTATTTGTGCCTGAAGAGGTCCACACATATTGGAAAGCATCTCTCAGCTGTTGAGACCCCCCTCTCTCAAATACTGTGACAGTGATAACACTCTACATCCCACAGAAGTCCTGACTTCCTTTTTAACGTACAGAAGAATTCAGTAACATTCTTCACAATCAGCCCAATTTCATTTGTAGCAAAAATCAGAAATAGCAGGAATTACACAGATTTCATGCTTAATGTAATCACTCTCAAGTAAAATATTACGATTTAAAATTATTTCTCTTTTTCAGTGATACATGCTTTATAGACTTCCATTCTATGAGAATTTAGGACATTATTTTACAGGAATTAGAACATTTGCATGCAGTATAGGTTGAGTTAGTTGAGTATTAGGCATCAAATAGGGAACGTAAAAAAATTTCCACATCAGAGGATTTTTTTACTCTTTTTTTCCAACTCAATAACTGCTTGCACATGTAGGTGATGAAGGCCCCTTTTCAAGGAGGCACTTATGCAGGAACAGTACCAGTAACTTCACATGTCGAGCAAATCTGCACATCCTGATTCAAGCACAATCCTGAGTTGGACACAAGCTCAGAAGTCAACCTAACCAGGCTTCGGTCATCATAAATTCACCCACCAACAAATGTTAGTGTGCTAACTGCTGACAAGGACTACACTCATGGAAGAAGCTCCTGACAACCACAACAAGATTTGGGAAGCGTAACTTAGACATGGAGTATAAATAAATAATTGTGTGTCCATTAAAGCAGATACATTTGAGTCTAGCTGAATACCAAATAATTCACACTGAATGAGATGACTATTAACTGCTGCAGCTTTGAATAGCATCTCAATGAAATTAATTAAGTGTCTTCACAAGGAAGTCTGCAATGTGAAGATGCTATGATGGCCACAGTCAAAGGACTGTTATATCAACATAACCAGTAAGCATGACTGCACCTGATATGACTCCTCCTCTCCGGAAGAGAACAGAAACAGCTGTTCAAACAACTGAATGTCTTTTCCTATCCCTGTGAATGCCATTGTTTTAATCTGAAAAGAATGGCTGAAGCTGGAGTAATGATCTCTTCTGCACTTACCCGTAACCCAGCTTAGAAAGGCCACCACTGATGCATGACAGGATCTTAAATTTATCTCCACTGGGAATGGACCATTTTTCCTCATTAAGACTTCCATCTCAGTAAGGATACTGCAATTACAGAAAGAATCCAGAAGTTGAGAGTGATTAAAGACAACATGGAGAGGCTTTGATACAAAGATCTGTGAAAAGTTGTGCTATCATGTTTTAACTGTAAGCAACTAAGATTATGAGGCTACATAAAGCACTGAATGTCACTATAAATATCTTTTAGCACTGCCCTACTGAATAAGACAACATACAGTAAAAAAGGATAAGATAATAAAATAGGGTTTTAAAAAATATTTTTCTCTCATCTATGTAACTAAATACAACAGTACATTAATTAATCTAATGATGCATCATTAGATTAATTTTAAAAAGATATAACTAAATAGTTTAAACAAAGTACAGTATCTTCTTATGTTCGCTATGCCAAATATCTTTCTTTCTAATAAAATAGACAATTATTAGTTGGGAATACAAAGTTTCTATATGTGTTAGGCACACACTCTTATTTTTAATTTAAAAAAAGGCAAATGTTCTGGGAACAGTCATTTCCCAGGACTGTAATTCTGTAAACTGAATTTCTCTCTTCAACCAAAGAATGCTCTCCTTCTTAACAGCGAGATTCTTTTAAGACTGCTTCAGAAAATCTGAATGCCTGGATTTACAGTCTAGAATTCTAATTTTCCTTCCTATAACAGGTGCTACTTACACCTTTCTTTTGATACCAGAAAATGAACAGAGAATAAGTTGTTTTTATTTGCTTTGTTATTGGTCACAGTTCTATGCATAAGTTCTTTATTTGTAACTAAAAGAAAGTTTTATATATGCTATCAGTGATGAATACAAGCGCTTGTGCTGTAAAAAGATCTAAAAGAAAGATTACCCTATAATTGCTTGTATAGTTTGGCAGGTATGCAGTAGGAATCTAGAGAAAGTCAGTCTGCTAGGGATCAATTGTTGCTCTAATGAAGATAGCAGAGTGAAAAAAGAAACATATGGATCTGGACGAGCAAGAGGATCAGAACAGAGAAATGCTAAACTGACCTGAAACCTAACAAAATTTATGTAACAGATCTGAGTTTGTGAAGAGCAGTGCAGACCAGAGGAAATGAAAGAGTAAAGAGGTCATGGAAAAAACTCCAAGTGCAAACTAATTGCATCAGCAGCAGTCATGGCAGTGGGGAAAGTCTCTGGACCGACAACAAATAAGCTAATCAGAGAAAATAAACTCAACAGCTTTACAGGTCCACATGGAAACTTGAAGGAAGCTGAAATGCACAGCAAAGCCAGCTGGCTGTTGCTGAGAGTGGGCCCACTGCCTGGCAGCTGTGCAAGAGGGAGCCAGTCCCAGTAGCCACCCCTGAGTAACCTGGGCTACTCTGGGATTGACTGATGGCCCTTACTGGGAAGGGAGAAGTTGAATACAATTTGTGCAAATAGCTGTGGACTCTGTTAATCACTATCTAAATATATCTATACAGTGTCCCACAGTTTTCTGTTTGTATTCTTAAAAATTCAATAGCATAACTTCTCAGTAAGAACAGAAGAAGAGGTGTAATTCAATTTTTTCCTCCTTGAGAGAAACTGGGAGTGAAACTAAGCATGAGCTTTGAGATAGTTTGGCTACTAAAGAGATCCTTTTACCTGAGATGTTTTGAGCCTCTGCTGTGATTTTTCTTTTTCTTTTTTTTTAATTCTAGAGTGACTTCATTTTCTAACTGTACAACATCTCCATTAGTTCTCTAGCTTCACACATGCCAAGCTGTAGGCCCAGATCTGCCTAGCTGTACTTCAAGGACATGTTTTAAAGATAGGCTAACATTCTGATCAAAAAAGAAAGCCGTCAGAGCTGCTACATGATAAGCACAGGTCAGCACATTTGCAGAACTAGATTACTTGTCTTTCTTCAAAGATTAAAGGTATTTCTTCAGTAAAGTGTTAGAAAACACATAAATGTGAAGGCACTGCCAGCTGCCACTGCTGTTCCAACAAAACTAAATAAATATTTTTGTTGCAGTCTGAAAGAAAAGCATCACTGACTCTCCCTCCACTCTTACATTTTATTATCTTTTGTTAAAAAACAAGTAGGCACAAGATATACATTTGAATGTCACATCACTTCATATTCCTGGATTTCAGAAAGGAAAATATGAGTGTTTCAATGTATATTTTTTTCATCCTAGTGAAAAGAATGAAAATCATTTTCAATATCTAGAGTATCTGCACCTGGAGCCTAAATGAAGGGAAGTGGGTAAATAGTTCCAAGTAATTATGTCTCAGAGAGGCCACAGAAGGAAAGAGGAGGTTCTCCATTCTAAATGTTTGCATTCATGCCTTGCCCAAAGCAAAACAAGCTATCTGTCTTCTGGTTTGCATTCTCCCAGTGAGAGGTTCCATTTGTCTTTTTTTCGTTCCAACATGTGCATAATTTACAACTTACACTGCTTAAAATATGTAAGTTCTATACAATGCATTTTTTTTCCTGAACTTTTAAGATTTTCAAGAATTTTAGACTGCATTTAAAAAGAAAACTGAGCCAGTAAAGGCAGGTTCAATTATAATGGTTGGTTAACTTGTGTGAGTTGCTACAGGTCAGGTAAGCAGAGGTTGTGCTATTTTTATGCTTTGCTGCACAGTAGAATCTCTAACCCACAATAAAGTTCATCACCTCTTTCCACACAGGGGACAGTTACCAAGACGGAGGTTACACCCAGGCCGGTCATCACTGAAGACAGAAGAAAGGGTGATGGGTCTTGAATTTCATCTGTTGCTGACATTTAGGTTATTAAACGTGAGTTGTAGAGATGTAAAAATCTCCAAAACATATTTCTGAATTCTTTTCTAGAGTTAGAAATATTTGCCAGCCTTCTCACACAAATATTATGTCTAATAGTTCAGTGGTTGGAAGATGAACAATTAGAAAAAGTTTGAGTTCAAGACCTGAATCTTTCTGAGGGTGTTAGAATTGCTTTTATAACTTCCTATTTTGAGAAACCCAGTACATTGGGATGCTTAGGGGATTCCATTCTAGTTTTCCCTACAGAAGTGAAAAAACTGCTGACCAGAAAAGTGATAGAAAGAGAATTAAGCATGATTATTTATCTTAGTAGTATATTCATTAAAGGTGAGGAAGCCTAGATTTCACTTTCTTTAAACTAGTACTTAGTACTAAATCCTGAAGAAGACAAGCTCTTTGAGACAGACTCCCTGTCTTTGCATTCCCTGCTGTTATACGACTTGCATCAGAAGTATTTTCCACCACAGCACCTCAGGCAATGTCATTTCCTGTACTGAACAGGGTTGCCTGATGCATGAAGTACTTATACTGCCAGCTCTCACAAAGACAGAATTTCATTCTCATGGCAAGCCTGCAGTCATAATCCTAGGTAACATACAGTCCCTTTTTATGACATAATGCACAAACGAGTTAAGGAGTGTGCACTAACCTACCAGTTGATAGTATGATGAATTTCATGTGGAAACTGGATTGCAACAGGCCAAGTCCTTCTCATCAAATGCCAGCAAACATCTGTTAGGTTTGATATGTGTTTGAAAGGTTTCCTAATGGAGTGAACTTGGCAAAATCTCCCTAGAGTAGATGCTGCTGAAGTTATCCAGAAAAGCTTAGAGGGATTCCCTAGACAAAACAAGCTGCACTGACTTGCATGCTCTGAATTGTGCTTGCCGTAGAGCTGTTAACCCTCCCTGGTTGCCTCTTGGGAAAGAGGTAATGTTTCTCAAGCATATAGAATGAACTAGATCATCTGTTGGCTGTGCTAAAGGGAACTTAGATTTTAATATTAAAAAATCCACCAACTACATAAAAATACCCAGAAACATTTAAATTATATGGGTAAAGGAGGGGGAGGAGGAAAGAAGATTAGGCCAAACTTTGATTTAGTCTATTTTGCTGATAATTCAGATTAAGATGTATAAAAAACATATATCTTAGGAGAATGGTGGAGCAAACCACCAAACCACAAATTAAATCCACCAACCAAAGTAAAATAAAATAAAGTATTTCCCAACAGTATTTCAGAAAGCATAATGTGGGACCAACAACTTCAATATAGAAGTTTTGTGAGTATTTAAATGACTTCTTTGGAACAGTAAGTTCTTATCCAGGATTGAATGGCCTTGTGACTAAAAATACGCTTGATTTAGTATTTCTTTCAACTTGTTTTAGACAGCATCAATAGTTCTCTCAGAAGATAATATCATTGTTTGGCAGAAACATACTTGCAAAAATAAACCAACTGCAGAAAAATTTCCAAGGATGTATTTGGATACAAACGTGGATAGTAACTCTTGCCCACATCCAAAGTGAAACAGAAGTGCTGTTTAGCAATTTTTTTTTTTGCTAAATATAAACATCCTAACACTGATAAGTTTTAGAAATACCTACTGCAGTAAAATACTACCATTACCACTACTTTAATAGCACCCTCTACAAGTCACTAAATGCTACCTAACCAAGAATAGCTACTGTACATTCAGAAAACAGTACTGAGTGAAAACTAGTGTTTAATTAAGTTTATCAGTATAGCATAAAATCTTTGTAAACAGATCTCTGTGAGTGCTTAGAGCCCTGTTGAAGACAAATAGATTTTGTATGAGTGCCAAAGACAGATCCTACTTCATCTTGGAAACCTCTGGATTTCTCCCCAGTTCAGTCTCCAAGTGGTATGCTGAACTTATTTTCCATGTTTAAATATGAATGTTTATGTCATATTGAAATGAGTGAGATTGAAGAAGGCAATTTAATTTAAGCACGTGCTTAAGCAGTTTTTTGCATCACTCTTGACAAGACAAAGCTATGATGGCTGAATATTCCAATCCTTTCCTAACATGTCCTTATGGGTTTTACCTAAACATGCAAAGATGCTGATATTTTTCATCTTCAGTGCATTAACGAAGAACATTAAGAACGTGAGAATCAGGAGTGATTAGTAACCTCTAAAACAGAACTAATATCTTTGTTGTGACTACATGCATAATGTTTCTCACATAGGACATTTCTGAAATGTTCATATCTCTTCTAAAATATTGCTTCACAAAACTACCTACATTATCTTCCTTCATCTGATTAAGAAGAGCAGCTAGAAATAAAAAACATTTTCAAGAATATTAAAGATATTTTTTTTCCCAAGCTAATCATATGCGTGTTTGTCAAAGCAGCTGAGCTGTTAAACTGCTTATAGCCACGAGGTGGTGCTATTGTACAACATCATGAAAGTACACTTGCCGACGTACTAAAATCCTTAGGTCGAATGAGATGCTGTTTTAGACTTCCATGGGCTTGAAAATCTTCTCTTATTTTCGTCCAAAAGACGAAAAATAAATAATCAAATTATCCATGCATGTCTATAGGGGAAAAGAAGTTATTTTAACAATGTGTTTTTGCATGGGATAGAGACAATTCCATCTCTGTTACCAGGCTCTAAGCCCAAAGAATATAGTTTTTACTTCCCTATCGAAATAATTTGATTTCAGTGGAAGTTAGTAGTCTTTGCTGGATGTCATTCTTAGTTAACAGTGAAGGCATACACACATCTTCAGGGCAGCTGAATAGCAACTCCTTACACGACTTACAGAACGATTCGTAGGTACATAAAGCTAAAAAGGACTTCATCCTACTCTATGAACATTACATTTTAAAATATGAGAATTGTTTTTGGTCATGTTTGGATTTCTTTAGTACACCAGATATGTTTTAAACTGCCCACATACCCTGAAACAAGGTAATCTCTTATATAAACTGTAAGCAAAATAAAACTACTTAAATAAATACAGATAAGATTTGAGATTAGTTCTTCTGAGAAACACAGACAATATTCAGTCTCCAGAATGTAATTTTGGATGCTAATCATAAAAATATATAACTTAATTTTGCAAATGTTTATGCCAGGCTAAACTTCAAATACATAAAACATGATTAAATTTCTGTGATGTTATGCACAGTAATATTATTCCAGGATGAAGGACAGAACTGTTAAATTCTCTATTTCTTCGTGATTAAATATTTTACCTACTTAAATTGATACTAATTTTTTAATAAGGATGTGTATCTGTAGAGAGCTCAATAAAGTCTTCTACTATGTCCTAATACTGAGGGCATTATTATAAAATAGATAAGAGGAACAGTACTTGAGAGCTACATCCACAAAGAGCATTGGAGCCATTTAAGATGCTGTAATGCTATTTCTGTGATAACTTAGCCAACATTTATGAAAGCGACGACTGAAACAATCAAATAAATACACTGATAATGCCATTAGATTACTAGCTTTAACTATTTGTGTAAAATGGAGAGCCAGTCTATGCTACCCACTAAAACACAGCCTGCTCCTGTACCGTGGGTGTGGCTGACTGCCAGAAAGTAGGAGGTTGGACTTGTCCAAGCAGAGCTACATAGACAACAGGAATGCAGGTAACATTACAGTTCTTCTGGAACTTTAATATAGATGCACTCAGTAGTATCTAGGATTTCTATGTTCTTGGACAAACTTTTTGTCTTTGGAAGGATTACCTGAATGAGGTTGGGTCCAAGACCATATCATTAAGGAAAGGGAAGAAGGCCGAGTGTAGCCATAAGCTGTCAAAGGAGAAGAACAGGAGTTCCAAAAGTCTTATGATGGCTGAATGAAGAAGTGTCCGCAATCTTCGATTGAAGTTCATAGAAGTACTAATTATTCACTTAATTACTAGATAACATGTTAGTTTATGTTTTAATATTGAAACTAGCATGTTATACACTGCAAAGTTTTTTGTATTTTCCTGTCAGCAATGTCTTTTTTTCACTTTCCACTGACATTCCACCTTTCTATCTCCCTTTATTTCTATGTGCATAAGATTAACAATTGTATAGTCTTATACTCAGTAGGAAGAGTATTCACAGACTTCAGCTAACTGAAATGAAATGTAATTCTACAGTGACAAATTACAGATTAAATTTTCCCTTACTAACTTTTTCCTTCCCAGGGATTAGCTAATATAGATAAAAAAAAATTTGCATTTTCTTCTCTTGAGGACATCTGAAAATATTCCTTTCCTTCTCTACAATTCAATCTATTACTTTAGACATTTTATTTACTACATTTTACAGTCCTATTAAAAATTAGTCTTGGAATGTAAATATGTTCTTGGATAGTTGCCCTAATGGATGAGATTATTCAGGCTTTTTTTGGAATATTTTTACACACCTCTCCACACTGTGAGTGTGGGTTGGAAGCAGAGGAACTGAGCGCTGTGCGTTGCATCAGCAGTACCACGACAGCTGCATATGGGAGATTAAAAGATGACACACGTAAAAGATGAGGACAAAAAAACAAAAACCAGCCAACAAAACAAACAAACAAAAAGCCCAACACCTAACAATCCTCCAAAACAAACAGCTCAACACTGAGAGAAAAGGAAGAAAATAAGAAAGATGGAAAAACAAGAGCCATGCGTTATTTGTCTTTGGAGGAAGTAGAAGTCAAACATTAAAAAACATTTGGTAAAACTATAAAATTATTTTTCCTCAAATAACCCAATTCCAATTCTGGAAAGAAATTTATACCAAAGTAAATTCATTATTTAAAATACAGCTTCTTTTCAGTGTTTCATGCTACCAAAGTGGTCTAATTTTTCCAAAAGGGTCCATTTGCATGCTCATATAACTCAAAAATGCCTTGTAAAGTTTGTTTAAATGGCTGAGAACAAATACAGATATAATTTTAGAAACAACTCTGTAAATACCGTGCTTAAGAGAAAATGTTTTCAGAAAACAAGACAGTGAAAATAAGGGTAGAGACTAGAAGGAATTTTTAAGGCTAGAAGAATTTTTAAGCCAGTGCTTCCTTAAATAAGAAATTGGTTAAAATATCTATTAAACATCTTACTGAATGCAGTAATATCAGGGGTAATTGCCATTTCTTAAGCAACAGACATCTAGACTTTTAAAATAATGAGAAAAAATGCAATACGTAACTGTAAAAGATGGTCAGAAGCTGTGTTTCAAAGTACTTATATACCTTTCTCCAGTGTGATTATTAGATTTTTTCCAAAGAAACTAGGGGACTATAATAAAAAGTCATAATTGAGTTTAATATGTAGTAGAATAGTAACAGAGGTGCACCTTGCTGGAAGCCAAGCATGGCACTTTTAACACCAAACTTTCATTACAGTCTGACTCAATGAGGAAGGAGAGCTGAATTTAGTGAGTGCTATGCAATTGTGGAGGTGTGCTGGCGCAGCTAGCAGCTGGAATTAATCTACAACACAAGCTAGAGCATTTCTGTTTGTTTTTGCTTTAGCTGCATACTCCATTTAGTATTGTATTTCACAACTGCCTGATGACACACTGCCTGGGCTGACAGAGACATTAATCATAGTGTTCAGCCAGTTTTGTAAACAAGGACCAAAGCTTTTATTGAAAAGAGAGGAAAAGTTGGTGGTTGAGGGTGAGAAAGAAAATGGTAGCCTGCACTGAGGTGACGTTCTGTAAACGACCTAACTCTATCTTCAGTGTAATTTTATCTTATTACTGCATTTATATGCATCTCTTCAAAAAATTCTTATCTCACTGGACAATCTTGTGCCTTTGCAGTAATTTCAGCTGGACTACACTACATGCTTAATGCTTGTAGCATCATTATGCCAAGTACTCCGAGTGCTCGTGCTCAGACTATGACAAAGCTCTATACAAAATCATCTGAAGAAAATATTTGACTAAAACTACAGTTTTCATGAAAAATGAAAAGTTCAGATTAAAATGTCCACAAAGGCTTACAAAGCAGGAATCCAGCCAAAGGTCTCCTTTTCAGTCTATGCAGGAATCTCACAGTCTAAAGAAGAATTTTAGCAGCTGTGTGAGTTCCATCTATTTCTCTTTGATTTTTTAAAAAACAATACAAATATTTTTATTAAAATACTATGTATTAAAATATCAGTATTTTGTATTCATATATATATATATACAGTTCAAAAATCATATGAAATAACATTTGTGAAACTGAGAAATGCAGAACAGAAGAAAACCTTCCTAAGCAGTTTAATACTGAATGTACCCCATTGCACTGACTCCTCAGCTGCTATCTGATAGTGATGCATCATGAAAAAACTAATTAGGGATTATATAATATTGATGCTTAGTCATCATAGCTTGATTTTTTCTTTTTTTAGCAATAACTGAATATTCTGTCCTTTTCTTCTGGTTTGCTTCTAAGTGCAATGGAAATGCATCACTGTATAACTGTTGATGAACACATGCTTTAATTAACCTGTAACAATAACCTGATAATTACACACTCCTCGACTGAAGAATTTTGTTGCTTATTAAGTTTGATTCCTTCAAACTTCACAAAACTACAGTAAGAAGCTGAACAAACTATCAGCTTATTTCTTCATATTTTAATTGTAATAAAACAGACGTGTATGTGTATCTGACCGATAACTGTCGCATAGTTTGTGTAACTGTGAAAAACAGTTTAATTACTTTTGTTTCTTTCCCACACCTTCTTTCTCAGTTTTACAGATGGGGAGTGATGGGATAAACCTTGTGTATGTTTTGAAAACCTCAGTGAAAGGAGCTAAGCAAAATACGTAAAGCCTTTACTTAAATAGTTTTATGATTAGACATGGACTCTGGTTACGTGAAAAAATGTGTACGAAAAACAACATTTGAATGCTGGAAATATATTCAAAAAAAATCAAGATGGCAACAAAAGTTCTGGCTGTTGTGGATCGTAAGTATTTCATGTCAGACCAACTTAATGAAATAGAAGCAGAAGAATCTAAAATAGTTCAACTACGGCTTTCTTTTCAACAAACATTTTGTGAGATCATGTATTTATTACATCATGTTCAAATGCATTTTTCCACCAGTCTATATAGTCCCTACCACCTTAATATGACAGGTCCTCTCAGCAATGGAAAACTTTATTAGATGTCTGATGACACCTCGCTAGCTGGCTCTTCAGAAAGCTATTTAGAATTTGTCCAATTGACACAGTTCATAATTATTTCTATGGATAAACCACCAGTATAGTGTATTATCACCAAAAAAAAAAAAAAAAAAAAAAAAAAAAAAATTCTTGCAAGTACCAATACACTTAGTACAGTAGAATATGCTTGTTTCTATAAATTCTCCAAACACACTTCATTTTCTATCCTGGTGCAGATTTGTGTGAACTTTAACATCTTTCCAACACAGGCCCTAAAATTGGGCAGGGTGTCCCAGAAATGGCACTATTGATGTTGTAGGGAGCAGTTCCTTTTCCTGTTGAACAACTTTTTATACATCCTAATTAAGACAGGGGCATTCTCTACAGCAAGTAATGCAGTTCTCTATAGCTTATGTTGTAGATGTTTGCTAGCTATGGTTTTTTTTTTGCAGACACATCAGAGGTAGCAGAACAGCTTTGGAGGGAATGTGAGGAGCAGTGACCTCAGGTGCAGCTGGATTTGAAAGAGGATGTGTGCTTTTCCACATGCTTCCAGTAGAACAGCTCTGTGGCTTTTGTTGTTTATACACAGATTTCTTCCTTCTCTGTTCACTGCCCCGCATGTTCCTCTCCATGCCCTAGACACAAACCTTTTTTTTCCCCCCATACAGTTGCTATAAGCATTTCTTTCTTAGCACAGAAGTTGTATGGTAAGAAACAAAGTTCTGGCAGTGTGAACAAATAAATGAGGCCCAGTTCTTATGAGATGCTTATAGGGAGTTGCCATTGTGCTTGTTGTTTGTCTTTTTTTTTTTTTTTTTAATGACATACTCGAAAATCTTGGCTTCTCAGCACGTGTCCTTTCTTCACACACAGGTGAAGGGAGCCTCGCTGCAGCGTGGCAGCCCTTCAGGTCTCGTTACATAAGGAGGCTATCCTAGGAATCTGCAACCTGTTGTATTTCAAGTCTAACCGAAGACACTGTAAGCACCGTTCAGAATGCTGAGGACAGCTGGGGCGTGCCCAGAGGCAGCAGTGGCTTCGTTCTCTGAGGACGGCGGTGCTCCGCTCACCTGCACACGTTCAGACCCGCGCTGCTCGCCCCGTCCCCGCGCTGCCTCAGCAATTCTCGGCGCCCCCGCGCCGCGCTCATCAGGCAAAACAACGCTCGGCTGACAGGCGGCCTCGAGCTCACGGTACTTGGGCCCGGACTGCTGCACCAGAGGACCGTTCCGGCCGCCCCTTTTCGGCCCGGCACCGTTTGCCTCAGGCAGAACAAAGTAGGAGCGGAATATAGGCGTGTGGGCGCCTCCTCGGCCCCCCGCGCGCCGCGCTCGCCTCAGGCAATGGGCGGTAAAGCGCAGCGCGCGCACCAGGCAGCCCCTCGCTCACCTGAGGGAGCGCCGCCGCGGGCTCCTCCCCGACCCGGCACGGCGGCCCCGGCACCCCCTCCCCCTCAGGAGGGGCGGGCAGTCCGCGCTCGGCTCTGGCTGAGAGCGGGACTGCCCCGGGGCGGCGGCGAGAGCGGCTCCGAGTTGTTGGAGAGAGCAACGGTGAGGAAAGGGTGGAGACGGGGGCGCTGGGAACCTAGGGGAGACGGCTCGGCGCCGCATGGATCTCCTCGTGGGGACGGACGGGCGGGCAGGCAGACGAGCGGAGGGTCGCCGCGTGACCTGAGCGGAGAGCAGCGGGCACCGGGGAGCGGGGCGGCCGGGCTGTGGATGGGGCTCCCCTCGGGTCGCTGGCGTTCCCCTTCATCGCTCCGTTAAGCAGGCGCTTTCCGAAGGCCGAGGGCGCCGTGAGGGAGGTACGGAGCCGCTCTTCGCACGGCCGTGCTGCGCAGCTGGCAGCGAAGCGCCGGGCCTTCCCCACCCCGGCGCCCCTCGGGGCAGCGCTTCGGGCGCGGCGAGCGGAGACGGGCACGCTGCCAGCGGGCCGCGGGGACGGCAGCCGCCGGGAAAACCGCCTCCAGCGAGCCCCGAACTTTTCTGCCGTGAAAGGGAGGGGTCTCTTCTGGTCCGGGCGGCAGTGCGGTGCCTCTGCCGGCCGTGCCGCTGTGCTCCCCGCGCTCAGGTGAGCGGGCGCTGCGCGGAAGGCCGCGGAAGGCCGTCAGGTCGCCGTGCCCGCGCGCGTTCCTCCGGGATTCCCCGCATTCCTGAGGCGGGGGCCTCTCCGACGTGCTCGTCTCCCTCTTGCTCCGCAAATTGGCGTCTTTTTTACGAAAGGGTGTGTCCGCCTGGTGTGTGCTCGCATCGTGGGAAAGGCTCTCGCTTCAGCCATTTGCGCTGCCCAATTAACTTTGCGTCCGGTGTATGGTTTATATCCCTGCCGTCTGGTGACAACTTCGTTGATCAGCGCTGCCGTACGGCTTTTGTGGTGAATTTGGATTAGCATCTGCCGTCGACAAAAGATTAGTTGTACGGCTTTTATCTTTTGCCTGTAAGTTTGGTTTAGAGTCGAATTTCTTTGTGGTTTTTTTTTTTTTTTTTTTTTTTTTTTTTTCCCAAGCAAAATAGTTTTTGTAGTTCACTGCAGTGGAGTTGGAATAATTACCAAGGTAAAAATAGTGGAAGCCTGTCCTCGAAGATGGTTTTATTTATCTGAACGTTTATTTGCATGCATTCATAAGATGAATCCTGTAGATGAATCAGACACCCCGTAGGATACGGTTATTTGTGGTATCATTACAGATGATATCCATATGAATCCGAGGCATTCAATGTCTGATGTTTATTCTAACAACAAACTGTCACAAGACTCAACAATTAAGGTTCTCTCTAGAGCAAGTTTTAACAGACCTTTAAAACTTTCATAAAAAATACAATTAAAATGGCAAAACCAAAACACTGATTAATTTTTCAAGGTGATTTGTGAGAACTTGTTTTGCTAACAATTATATTTTCTAGACATGTCGTTATGTGATGGATTTTTTTTCCTTACCCAGAGTAAATTCTCATATATGCACGCTGTACGCTAAGCCAGGTTTGGTTACCACAGCGTAATGTAAGAGGTGTACGATGCAGCTAATAAGATTTCGTTGTTGCTTTAAAAATGAAGTTAGAGTGCAAGTAAAAACTCAGGTCTTTTGTTTTGGAAAAAGGTGCATGCAAGCCTTTACATAGAGTAGTGAGAGGTATCATTAATGGTGTGATAAGCACTGCTTTATACCAAGGAGATGAAGGAATGTGTCATGTTATTACTGGGAATTATCATACTTTTATTGCATGTTATTCTTTCTTTGGCACACAGCCAACTATACTTGCACATACACTAGTTGAAAGATGTGCTTTTATCTGTGTGCCTCTTTACAAACTTGAAACGGAAAACTCAGTGTGGAATTAGAAAGCTGTTTTTGTAATTTTGATTTAAAATTCATATGTGATGTTAAGATGGATTATCTTTCCATAGTAAGTGATCATTATTAGTAGAGGACGATGCTTTTTATAGGTTAACACTGAGAGTTCTGGTGTTTTGCAAATGTATGGGTAGACAAAACGAAGTCCTAGTTGGTTGATGTTGAATTGCAAATGAAATTGTTTCTAAACCCACTGCAAAGGATTATTTTTGCAAATGTCCCTAATGTTATGATAGTCATGAAGAGGGAGGGACATTCATTGCTAATCTGATTGCTTACAGAATTTGTGGTAATATCCTGAAGAGATTGTCTTAGGCTGCCTGAATTGCCTCCAAGCAAACCAACTTATTTCAGTTTCTGTTAACTGCAGTATTAGGTTCTCACTATCACTATTAAAACGTTTGAGAATACACTTAAGTTTCCTCTGGTGAGGTGTATACAGGAGATGTGGAATTTAATTCATGGTAAAAATGTTGTGTGGTGCAGTGATGGGTCACGTGAGAGGAATTCCACCACAGTGAAGAGATGACAAGGCAGAAACAAAGAGTTTGTGACAATACTCTTCTTCTTCTGCATTGTGTAATAGGAAGTTGATCTTTCTGGGAGTATTGGTCAAACTGGTTTGACTGGAGTCTGCAGTGTAATCTGAAATGTGTAGATGGAGTGGCATGACCTCGCACTTGAATTTTTAAATTGTTGTGGAGCAGCAGGAGTTAAATGTTTTTGCAAAGCCTTGCTGCATGTGGTTTAGTAAGTCTGGACTACACTGGGCAGATTCTTATGTAAAAATACCAACCGTAAGGATTTGGAGGTCTAATAATTCTGCAGATGTGAGAAATTACCCCAGAGTAGTCCAGCATTGTTTCGTTGTCAGCTCGGTGTTTTATTATTTATGCTTTTTTTGAAGACATAGTCATAGTGATGTTGTTGTCTCACCTTTTTACTATGTTGAAGACACAAAAACGTGTCTGTAAATACCAAACAGCCAAATACCAAATCAGGTGAGCTCGATTGCCCAAAATGGCATTCAGCCTTTTGTTGTGTCTGTCTGCCTGCCTTAATGGAGGGGAAATGGCAGATATCTGAACAAGATCACTGATGCTAGCAGATTTCCAAGAAATGACAACGAACACTAAAATGGGCCATTTTCCCCATCTCTGTGTAACTCTGAACACTAGCAGCAGTGATTGAGCTACTGCCTATGTATTCAGATGAAGCAGACTTAGGAAATTTATACCTACCAACTGCATACTGGATAAGATGGAACTGTCTTGAGACATCCTCAGCTTAGGTTTGGCCATTCGTAAGTCTTCTTGCAAGTCTTGAAAGCTGTGTTGGTAGTATGTACTTGAAATAAGTTACTACTTTTGATGTTTCAGACCTTCCTTAACAAAAGGATGGAGAATACATCTTCTGTGGAAGAATGTTTTAATTGCCAGTCTGTTGCATGAGGGAAGGCGCTGTTTGTGTTTGTGGAGTATTGTTTCAGGCATGTTCACTTGGAAATATTAACACGTTTCAGAGATCTGACTTTGATTCTTGGAGTGAGTTAAATCTAAATAGTAGTATGTTTCAGAATGTGTGAGTGTAACAATTTAATGCTTAAACCTGAGAAATTAACGTTAGGAATGTGTGTATTGAAGATCCAGTGAAGTGGTAGTCATGGAGTCGCCACTGTTTGGGATTAGAGTTCAGGGTATTGCTGTGACCTTGTACCATCTCTGCCAGCAGAGCTGGCAGCCTTCTTGAAGGAGTTCATCCAAGTGTAGCCTTAAAACCTTCTGGTTTATGAGAAATAGAATGAATGATGAAATTCATAGCTGAACGTTTTAAATATCTAGTGTAGTTTTTCCGTGTATATTTTTTTGCTAACGTGAACTCCGTTTTCTAAATTAAATTGATCCATCTCCTGCATTTCCAGGACCTATTAACTAGATTGACGGTAATAATGAATATTCTCTAATAATTTTGTCATATTCTGCTTAGTATCGGAGAGCAATGAGAAACGGAGATGAAGAGGTGTTTTGGAAAGCGTTTTCTTAAACTTTCCCCCCCACCCCCCCAGAAAAAAAAAAACCAGCCAATCAAAAAAACACCACCAAAAAGCGCCAGCAAGTCTGTTAAGACTGGAGGATGCCTACGGTTTGTCTAAAACTGCCCCTTTTTGTGAGGGTCCCCGTGCTCTGTCATGCAGGCATGCTAGGAGTCATTTCCATTCAAATGGCCGCATGACTCTCAGCTGTCTGAGCATGATAAGAGTTTTACTCCAGGAATTCGCGGAACTTAATAACTCTTTAGTAGCTAATGTGTAAATGTACTCTGAACAGGAGACTTGTTGGCTAGGCTCCCTTTGCATGCACATTCGTGTATGTGTGCCTGTGGCTTTTTTGTATGTGTGTACGTGTGCATACATAAACTCAGTAATTCTGAGCAGCTGAAGTTTAATAGAAGAGGAAAATGTATTTTCTGCACTTAAAAGCACTCAAAAGTGGGTAAAGATTTGTGATCTATTTTAACATAAAACACAAAGTAAAAGTGGGTAAAATTTTTCTCTAGATGTAGGGAAATGTTCTCAGTGATGTGAATCAAGTTCAGATTATTTTGTTAGACCTTCAGAAGCTGTTACTGGGCGGGGGTACGCCTTCATGTAGTCATTTGCAGACCATTAGCTGTTACATCAACTCAACAAATGTCTAGTATTTGCTCCTCTAATTGGTTCAGCAGCAGTCTTTATTTACAAGAACAGTTGGTATGTAATGTTACATACAGTTCCTCAAACGCTTGCAGCCTCATAATGAAGCTCTCTCACTTCCCCCCAGCAATTACTCTTCCCGTCTGAGGGTGAGAAGAGTGGTGACCTGTGGGAACTGGTTCAGCCGAAGTGTACAAGCAGGGCCAACACTGTACAGCTCTGTCAGCTTAGGTTTTGCAAGTCCTTCAAGTGATGCGTCTCCTGGAGCGGTCCAGCGCTATGAAGCCGCTTTCCTCCATGGAGTTATTTAGTCTCTATCCTCTGCTCAAGTCCTCTCAGACTGAGCCATGATATCATCTTGTTGTCTCGTGGCTGGGCTGAGAGCCCACAGTTCAGACTGTGTATTGAAGTTCTAAAATCCATGGTAGAGTTCTCTGAAAGAGGCTAGTGTTTGAAGAATACACTGTAGTTAAAACTAAGCATGATAATAGAAAAATGGGAGCCATAACCAGCTTGAATATGCATGAAGCCACGGCCATATGTTGGCTGCGTAAATCTGACTCCTGAAGTCTCCTCTATGTGTAGTTTTTGTATTTAAATACTTACAAGTATATCTTTAGAGATTTACCTTTTTGTGTGTGTCTTCATATAGATTAGTTATGCACCTTGATCTCTGCATGCAGTTGTACTCGTTTAGCTCCTCAAATTTAGGAATCAGCTACACACATGTAGTGAAGGTTATGCTGGTTGCATCTGTGTGGGTCAGTGGTATAGCTGTAACTGCAGTTTATATAGTCAACGTTGTTTTGTGTGGAAATACGGAGAAGAAAGTCCAGTGATACATAATGTCTAAAGCTAAAAAATAATTTTATAGTAGGGGAGTATTTTTAAAATCTAGTACTATGAATAACATTCTTGAAGCGCTAGCAAAACTAATGAAGGTTGCTGTAATTCTGGTTGTGCTTTACTTTTTTCACACGGGCTTTCTAAAAGACGCTGTCATTTTAACAAACTTTTTGTCTGAGTAGAAATATCAACAGGATACACCCTCTTCTATTTGAACGGTAAGGTATCATTGGGATGTAATAAGATAATTTCCTTGGAACAAAACACAAAGTTTCTAAGACTGACAATTGGAGGAAAAAGTAGTGAAACAACATAGAACCTCTTGTGGAGTGAGTATAATCACATCAGATGTTTGGATACAAACCAGCTATTGTATTTGAAATCACAGACTGTTTTTAGAACCTGTATCTTTGTGTTACTGAGTTGTTGTTTCTGTCAGTTCTTCAATAGGTATGAAACTGTAGAATTTGATCAACTAAACTACATATGATAAAAATATCTTATTATCTTTTTTTAACCTTTTCTTTTTTAATTTGTCATTTAAAAAAAAAAAAAAGTATTTACAAAGTTTTGTTGTTTGCTTGCTTTTTAGTTTATAAAAGTTAATTGTACTGCAGTGGTGTTGGATACTTGATGTGCAAACTGATAGCCCCAATAAGTTGGATTCAGTTGTACTGGGGAAAAAAAAAAAGAGCTTGTGCAGGTGTATGTTAGCTTCTGTGGGAGACAGAACAGTACAGTGATATGAGTACACTTATGGCAGTATTTGTGCTTATGTGAAGCTTCTACCAGCTGTTAAAAAAAACCCCACAAGTGTAGTGTTCCACCTTTCTAAAGTGATTTTTGAATACTGGAGTGTGTGTGAAGGGATAAGCTGAGACAGAAGACATGAACTACTTTACATGTAGGCTGTCTTCTGTGTTTGTATTTTAATGCGTTTCAGTTTCTGATCAATTCCTTCTTAGGATTTGGGAGAGTCTGGAAAATTATTATTTCATACAGAAAATGAACACGTGGGTTAATGCTATGGCACTTATATTGCAGTGGTAATACAATTCAGAATAATGTGGTAAGTGTTGAGGTTTTTGGAGCGCTTTTTACCATTATAAAAAATGAAGACTTTCATTTCTACTGAAACAGCTGGGTCATTAAGTCATGTAATTTTTCTTCTGCGGATAAATCCTGTGAAATTATGACTTACTTAAATTCATATGCAGTAACTTAAGAAAATGGGATTCTTCAATGGGACATCCTTTTCTTCAAGTAAACGTTGACAGTTAATGAGACCTGAGGATCTGCCAAAATGTCTTGTTGTTGACTCACAGCCATGGAAGCAGATTCTCCTTTTGAAATAAATAAATAAATAGACAGACAAAACCTGTTAGTTGTCACACGGCTCAAGCATTCAGCTAATCTGTTGCACAGTTTCATGGAGCTATCAATATGTTTTAAACATGAGACATTTAGACTTCCTCTCGCACAACATTTTTCAGCCAGAGGGAGTATAAACTAAGGAAGGGAGCAATATTGTTAGGCCCAGCTTTTACTCTTACTGCTGTGAGTAGTTCTTTCTATTCAGTTTTCTCAAAGACAGCTCTTTTCCTGTTCCTGAAGGGGTGGCTCTTAACATTGTATTTTACCATTTGAGTGCCTGAATAAAGTTGTTTAATATTTGGACAGAGCTGACACTGAAAACATCATCTCTAAAAGCAGCAAATCTATGACTTAACCACTGCTTTTCAGGAGAAATGTATGAAATACTAATAATCCATGCTAGCCTAACCACAGCTGCTTGCTCTTGCTAAGAGCTATGGAACAATGTGTTACTTTGAATTCTTTCTCATGTAGGAAATTCTGACAGCATTTGTAGACTGCTGTCTGAAATCTGAACAGAGACTGATATTTTTCATGGAATAGAAGTGGAAGTAATTGATTCAGAAATTTTGAAATACTGCCCTCCTAAAATGTATTGCTGAACAATTCCTACTGTTTGACTTGTCTGTGATTCAGGGGCTACTATATTTAATCATGGCTTGATTTAAAAACCAAACAAAAACCTTACACCTGTGTTCCATACCTATGGATCCAAGTTTTGAGGGTGAAATAAACAGAAGTTTTTTTTTTTTTTTTTTTTTTTTTTTTTTTTTTTTGTCTCTTAAGGTCAGAAAAGGTGTTAAGTTTTCCAGAGATTTTTAGTTCACATTGTAACTTTGTTTCACAGTTCCTTTTAACAGTTCCATCCCTATAGCTTTCAGATCTCACTTTTCGAACTTCCACTCTCCTGTAAGCAGATCAAGTGAGCTCGGCTACCCCAGACCTGTCTTCTACATTAGCTAAAGGGAACAGACCCCGCAGCCCAGGCCGGTTTTCCTCTTGCAGCAAGTCTGAAATTGTAGGTAACATTGACAGTGATTTAGTTTCCCCTAATGCTTTCTCGGCTTGTTTATGACACTGTGTTCCACCGAGTGTAAAAACATTGCAGTTTTGGTCTTTCCATGAATTATCCTATCTGCTTCCTTTTCTGTATCCTCACAGTATGTAAGTTTTCCTTCCTTTTTTCTCCCGAAGTTATTTCCTGTTCTTTTTTTCATAGCACTGTCGTCTGTTAATGACCTGACACCCACTTTGTCTGCTGTTGCTGGTGCTTTCTGAACAGTCAGCTGGAGAGCAAATGTTATGTAAAGTGGAAGGACAGTTCCTTCCAGTCGTTTTTCTTTGTGTGTGTGTAAAAATCTGGACTAAGCATCCATTAACTGTTAAAAAAGAGGTATGGATAGAGCTGTATCAGTTTAAATTTTTCAGAAGTCATTCAGCAGCTTGGAGATTCTTCTTCATTACTCCAAGAGCAAGAATTAGTTAAAAGACAAATAACCTGAGGACAAGAGCATTCACCTAAATTCACTCTTCCAGAAAGAAGATAGTGGTATGCCCTAATCCTCCTTTAATGAAAAATGTTCAGGTAATTCAGTTTTAGGAGTCTCAGGCTTATGATATTGGATATGAGAGATTTCCTGTATTGCTGTTCTCAAGAAAGCCAGGGGAGAATCCTACACAGTTGGGAAAAGTGGAAGAGTTGGATCCCTTGTATTTTTACGCATTGCTTCAGTAGATAAATGGAAGAGGAGAATACACGTATTGACACAGAATCCATGAGGGTTGTATGGCTTTCTGGCTGGTGGGACCTAGTAACAGTGTGCACCCACGTGGCTGTCAGCATCTCTGTGTGGTCTCCCAGGACCTCTGACTATCCAGTGCAGCCAGTTGGCCTGCATGCTAGAAGCAGAAAGTGTGAGGTGCTTTATTACAGATATGCTAGAGGCATGCTTAGTAATGAGGGTGTAGGAGACAAGAAAACAAGCTTTGTATGCATGCAGAGAGTAGCATTTAGCTGGACTGGGGAGCCTCATTTTGGACAAATCTGTCTTGAAGATTTGGCTAAATAAGAACTGAACTGGATGAGTGGAAACAATTGCATGCTGTAATGTTAGGAAGGCTGCATAGCTGCTGAAGCAAATGGCCATCTCTGGCACAGGGGATGTTACTCAAAGGCACTCTTTTCTACTCATTTTGCCAGGGAGAGCTGTAGGGGTTCCAAGTTACATGGGTTTTATTTTGTGAGGTTGGTCTCAAGTAACTCATGGTAGCTAGCATTAAAATAGGTGGCATTAGCTGTGAAAGGACATGTCTGGGAGCATTTAAAAAAAAACAAGTTTTTGACCTGTTAAACCTTGTGTTTCACTGCTGCGTTACTTAGCAAGGTATCATATCACCACTGTAGAACAAACTGCTGCAGAATAAAATGTGAAGTAATTGGCTTTTCAGACATTAGAATCTCTCCTGTGTCATATTTTCTGTTCTTGGCAAAAATAAATTGTTAAGAAAAATGTGACCATTTCTTGGTAATGGTATAACTACCAATGACTATCATGCCAACTTAAGGCCGCTACTTAAAATGAATGTTCAAAAGCCCTTCAGAAGGCTTATTTTAAAAAGAAAGGTCTGACCAGCTCTCAGTGCCATCGAGGATTTTTTGTGGTTGATTTTTGTTGGTTCCCCTGCCCGTCCTCGGAAATGTTTAGAAATATTTATGTCCCCTGAAAATGTAGTTAAGATATACATTGAGTTTGGAGTTTTGTGATTGCCTTAAGCTGCTCCAACACCACATTGCTGCCAGAGTAGGTGATCCCGTCATTCCATAGTGCCTTACTTGCTGATCTGATAGAAAACTTTTTTCTTTTTTTTTTCTGGTTCAATAAAGCTGATCTGGGTGCCTATGTAATGCATGATTGTTGGCTTTGTCATGAGGAGAACGAGGGGATTGTACAGCTGAGATAACAGTGCCAGAACTGCTGCTCTTGGGGGTTGTGCTTTGTGGGCTGTGATGTTTTAAACCAGTGGGTAAAACACAGTGTTGAAGTGAAGGAAAACATTTGTCAAACCAACGTATTCTGCACAATTTTCAAGGGGCTATTTCATTGGAAATGACTCTTTTGCTTAAACTTCAAATTAATTTTCTGGGAAATATAATGAAAACTTTCTTGTTGTATGTGTAAACCTTGCATGGAGTAATCGCTGTGTCTGAAGCAATGTTTCCTTGTTCTTTAATTCTATGTTCTGAACTTGCTTCAGCTGATGTCTTTACTGAGCTTGTTGATCAGTAAATCCAGCTGTTTAAGTTAATGTTGCAACTGTAGATAACTGTGATTTTTTTTTTTTTTTTCCTTTGAATGTTTGTGAGTTTTCAGGTAAACTTTGCTCAGTAAAATTTGACTTGTTATGAACAGCAGATAATTACTATTCAGAACATAGAAATATGCTTTTATTGTTCTAAATTGCAGCTGAATTTTTCATTTCTGAAAAACAGTGGTTATTACGTGTCCTTGACTATTTTGTCATTTTAGTTAAATATTTTCAAAATTAAATAATTTGTTGAAGTTGCTATTTGTTACGTCCTATTTAATTTGTACATGCTGTTGTGATATTGTCTTCACAAACAGGAGATAAGAACTAATCTTGTAAAATAACAATCTGTAATCTCATTTGAGACTACACACAAAACTACTAACAGGACTATATTACAGTTCAAGTGTTACTGTGCCAGAAAACTGAACTTAGAAGTTATGTCTCTCTATTAAAAGAAAACCAAAACAACAAAACAAACACCACCAACAGAAATCCATCCCATCAAAAACTACTTTCTTGTTATTTAAAAAACTACAAGAAGACAAGAAGCAGCTACACCAATAGGAAAAATGACTTCTTAAGTCCTGTTAAAATATCTAACCTCTTTTCATAAGCTTGAGAGTAAACAGACTGTTCTGTCATAACATTTGATAGCTTTGGTAGACTTAAAGGGGATTAAAACTGGACAGTTGTAGCTGTCAGTGCCCCCAGCTGTCATCTGCTGCCTCTGTCTGATGTCAGAATTTCAGTAAATTTGTAGTATGAGAACTTTTGTGACTGAGTTGTACACTCATGAATGTTCCAGCTTTTATGACGATGAAGTTCATTGTGGAGTGGGGCAGGTATAGGGAAAAGTCCCTGCTTGACTCTTCTCAATTTATTGCTGTAAGCCTGCCTAAGCCTGAGATGCTATCAGGATTTTAAACATGTAAAAATGACTGTAAGCAGCAAGGCTTTATTTTAATGTCAGTCATTGACAATCAACAAAACAGGAACTCTTAAGTAAATCCTTCAGGTATTTGAATGATAGAGCCAGCTGTGTTTTCATGTATGCTTTTCACCATTAAGAAAAAATGTTTTATTAAAATAAAAAAAAGGCTTTAAAACTTTGATTTCTGTAAGGTTTTTTTTTTTTGTCTTTACTGTTATAAATGTGTTAAGGCACACGTTTATTTCTTCATAGCTTTTAGAGACAAACAACCTATGCTGCTTTCTTTGGATGAAGCAAGCCTACTGTTGAGGAAGAGCTGGAGGTTTTCTTTTTAGGGAGAAGAAGAAGCTTTTGAGGGGAGAAGGAATAATGGGTTGGAAACTAGAATAATACTATTAATATTCAACCAAACTTTTAAATTTGCTCTCAGGAAAAAAAAAAAATAAATACAGTTTTGCTGTTTATTTGAGTATCTGGGGGAAATGGTTCACACTGAGATGCTACATGAGTGAAATGGTTACAGAGGTTTTTTGTTTCCCCTTAATTATTATTCATCATCATTTAGTGATCTTGAGTGTGTCAGGGTTCACTGATTGCTCTACTCTCCAGCGTAGTTCGAAAGTTTATTTTCAGATATTTTTTGAAGCAACTTACATTTTTTTCTGCAGAATGAATAAAGTAAAAATCACCATAGAGTGACGAAACTAGAGAAAGCAGTGACATTTCCACTTCTGAAAGCAAATGTTGAAAGCAAAGTACATATAAGTGCAACTCAAAGGCATGAGGATATTGACCTCTGGCAGTGCTGTAGTTACGTAATAGTCACAATCTAAAAATGCCTGGCTGTTTTGCTCTCCTGGGCTTATGTTTAAATGTTTGTATGGCTGATACTGGCTGTTGGCTATAAAATTATCCGTGCTTTGCAAAGGCAATAGTCTCAATGAATATAGTGGAGATGCTCAAAATAAGAATTGCTTTGACTCAAAAAGCTGCGCTAAGGTTGGTTGTATGTGAAATCACCTGATTCCAAAGCAGACAGCATCAGCGACTGTGTAGGCAGCCCAAATTGTTATTTCATAACAGTTGCATTCATAAAATAACATTGCATTTGACCCAGAATTGGTCAGTCGAGTGTTTCATGTGTGTGCTTTGGGCTTTGTACAGCTTGTATACTGATTTCATTGCATGTTAGTCTTCAGAGCTGTACTGACTGGCTAATTAAGTTAATAAATGAAATAATCTAATTTTTTTTAATGTTTACCTTTTTTTTTTTTTTTCCTTTTTAATTCAGCTGTAATCTTCTGATATCATGGAGCCATATTTTGCTGGTTTTAAGCAGCAGGACTACGAAGTTACTCTTGAACTTGCAAGTGAAGAGATTCAAAAAAATAGAAATGGGCAAAATTCTAAGTCAGGATCTTATGGTGTCAGTATTAGAGTGCAAGGAATTGATGGACATCCTTACATAGTACTAAACAATACAGAAGGGTGTTTGTCAGAAAATCCTCCTCTTTCTGGGAAAGAACATCAGGTCATTTCTCAGACTATAAGCCAGTCAGTCACGGACTCCAATACTGCTTTTAAATTAGAGGACAAAAACAGCGAACACACAGATTTTCCTGGAACACAGCACATACAACCCTGTACGTTTAAAAGCTTAAAGATAACCAATTCAGATGAAAATGAAAGTGGAATATCAGATTTTAAAGATGGAGCATTGAAATCCTCCAACTTGTTAAACTTTCAAAGACATCCCGAGCTTTTACAGCCTTATGATCCTGAGAAAAATAACTTGAACTTGGAAAATTGCCAGTCTTCTGTGTATAATAAACCTTCATCTTTTGCAAATGAAGAGAAAACTGAAGTAAAGCCTTGGATTTCTTCTTCTAAAATTATATCCTTACAGAAAACAAATACGTATCTTGCGGAGTCCACCAAAGCAAATTCCAAAAAAATGCATTTGAGCAGGACAGTAGACATAGAAGGCCAAAACAAGGAGGTGTTGGATTGTCCTGGTAGCATAATCAGCCCCAGTGAGGTGGGTGTTTCAGAATCGTTTTCATCTATGGGAAGATCCCCATCTCTTAGTCCTGCTGCCTATCCAGAAACAAGGAAGCCTAGACCAGATGTACTTCCTTTTCGCAGACAAGACTCATCTGGGCCAGTGCCGGACTCACGAAGATCATCATCTTCATCAGCTACTCCCACTTCTGCAAATTCATTATACAGGTTTTTACTTGATGACCAAGAGTATGCAATCTATGCAGACAATGTTAATCGACATGAAAACAGGAGATACATCCCATTTTTGCCTGGGACTGGTCGTGATATTGACACCGGTTCGCTTCCAGGAGTAGATCAGCTAATTGAGAAGTTTGATAAAAAAGTTGACTCTCATAAAAGAGGTAGGCCAGGAAAAAGGAATAGAATTCATCCAGACGATCGTAAAAGGTCAAGAAGTGTTGACAGTGCCTTGTCATTAGAGCTTGATATGAATTCAGATTATTTGGGTGAAGTGAGTAAGAGCTTAGGTAAGTCAACTGAGCACTTGCTAAAACCGTCTGAAGTTTGCTTCCAGAAGCAGTTATCCAGAGATCAGAAACCACCCTCTAAAGAGATGAAAATTTCTGCTCGAAGTATTGGAAAGCTGCAGGTGCCTGGCAAAGACTCTCAGAACAGTCATTTCACTTCTTTGCAGCATCTTAAACAAAATGGAGATAACACTGAGAGTTTCGTATTTAGGTCATCTACACTTCCAGGACAGAAAAAGAGAGAGCAAGCTGGAACAGTAACTTCTACCCTGCTGCTGCCAAACAGAATCACAATTCCACCTGATTCAGGAGCCAAAAAGATTTCTTTAAAAACATTTTCATCCGTCCCTAATATACAGGTAATTTTGAATTTACTCTGTATGTTTTTCCCTGTAGCATGCTACAATTTTTATACTGTTAATGCGTGCTTTTCTGTTTCATTAGAATGAACTCAAATGATTTAATACTTCCAAATAAGATAGCAGGATTCTTCGTAAAAATTTTAAATACAAAAATTAGTCCCATAGTTGAGCGTATAGAAAGCATATTTTGAAAACAATCGCGTTCTTATCTGGCTGAAAGAAGATAGTAGAGAGAGGTTGGATTACTGTAAAAGATGTTGTGATGATTCATAAGCATAAATGCATGAAAACAGGATGCTGAAATTGTGCAGCTCTAAACAAAATGATGCTCGCTCTTTTGGTGCAGCGTAAGCTTCCTTTTTTCTGTAAGCCCAAACTCGAGCGAATCTTAGTGAAACTGAGGTCCACAGAACATACATTTCTTCAGAATAGAACATAATGGATAATCTGAATTGCAAGGGTTGTATGTACAACACTCTTAGGATTGTACTTTTTGACATTTTATCCTTTCAGGCAACACCCGATCTCTTAAAAGGCCAGCAAGACGTTGCACATCAAACAAATGAAGAGACTGCTAAACAAATACTTTACAATTACCTTAAAGAAGGGTTAGTAAACATAATTAACTTCTAGAGGGGAGGTTGTGTTTTCTCAATGTTTATTTTCAATTACATTTAAAATATGAAGCTGCAAAATCAAAGCTGTTATTAGATTAAATGACTATTCTGTAGTTTTATATCTTTGTTGTGTCCAGTAAGGCACAAGAGGATGTCGAAATACCCAACTAATCAGGACTTTGTAAGGGTATTGTTCAGGATTTGATTAAAAGTACTTGAAGTTTGTGAATCAGAATTATGTTTCCTTCTTTTAAATAATTTTGAAGTTAAACTTAATGGAATAAATTCTCCAACTGGAATTTCTTTTTACACTGCATTTTCTAATGACAACTTATTTAAAAGGCAGGAAGGAAGGATGAATAAATTAAGATGTGCATTATGCATTCTTTCTTTGCGTTTCTGAGGCTTCTTGGATTCAGTGTAGCTAATGTAGCTCTGGCAACTGTTTAAGAGAGATTTAATGGTGCAGTAGTCAGGACTAGAGAAACCTGCTAGTAATTACTTCAGTATTTGTTGAGTAATTCTGGATACTTTTCTTTCCACAGTAGTTGTCTTGTAGAATAGAGCTGCAGTTAAAGAGTTCAGTGATGATTTTTCAGAAAACATTTGAAATTGAAATTTTTAACAACCTTCCTTCAGATGATTTAATGAAATCATTGAGATCATTTCTGACTTTTTCATAGTAGATTTTTTTTTTTTGTAGTGGTGATTTTTTTAAAAAGTTTGGACACTTTTAATTTGTTTTGATGCTAACAAAATAGTGCCTTTGATCGTATTTTTGTTTTCTTCTCTGTATTTTAGAAGCACTGATAATGATGATGCAACAAAGAGGAAAGTCAACTTGGTTTTTGAGAAAATTCAGACTTTAAAGTCCAGAGCTGCTGGAAAAACGCAGGTGAATTTTTATTTTATTTTTAAAATTTTTTTTTTTTTTTTTTTTAATTCAGCCAGTGCTTTAAAAGTTTGAATCCCATCACTGACTTAGTGAGAGCATTCTTGCTTGTCATTTTCCAGTGATACAGCTTAGTGTTTAACACGTGCTGAAGTGCCTTGTGGGATTTTTGTTAGCAGTTAAAAAAGACCATAAAGGTCTGCCATGAGGACTGTGTCAATGTTCACTTATTAGAAGAAAGAAATGCAAACAGTAAATCTCTTGGACATCAAAAGATTGTTGTACTGAAGAGAATGCTGGCATACATTTTAAAAATAATGTTGGAACACCTTCTGATTAAAATGATGTAAAGTGGTACCTAAGTGGAGATAGTGTTTTAATATGCCATTTAGAGAAAACAGTAATCGAGGATATTGTTTTAAATGGCACTGAGAGTCTGCTTATAGTTTTTGTTTCTGAGGAGTGCTGTTTTCTCAGTTTTAAAGCAGAGTGAAGAAATGTCCGGTTGTTGCAAAGATAGCACTAGAAGAACTAAATGTCTACTTCTGGTGAATTTTTTATCCTGGTCTATAATTAGTCAAAATGAAAATATAAAACATATTTTTAGAGGTTCCTGGAAATTATGAACTTAAAAATCTGTCTTGACATATATGTATGAATCGCTTTGATGTCTGTGTAATTGGAGGTGTCTCAGTAAGATTTGTCCCAAAGTATTAGTGATTTAATTCAGTTGTTGCCTAATTTGAATTTCTTTTTAGGTTTGTAATGTTTTCTGTACTATTGGCAACATGCCTTCAGCAATTACTGAGAGGCTTTATGAAAATGGAATCGCGGTTCCTTTGAAAATATTAGCTTGTATGAAAAATCCCAGCTGATCTCAGGCAGTTGGTGCTACACTTTATTCATATTGCTTGCAGTTTCACTTCAGATCTGAAAATGAAATTGTCAAACAACAATAAGCATCTCTATGTAATTGTAGGTTTCTGATACTTCAGCTGAAGTGAAAGCATTGGTGGAGCAAAAAAACGAACTTGAAAGGAAAGTGGAAGAATTGCAGAAAAAACTGGATCTAGAAATCACGGTACTGTACTGTTTCATTTTACAGCTTTTGGATATTTCAGATATACCTTTCTAAGAAAGTGGCAACTGATCAGCTGAATGTTGTGCAGAAGAAAAGGCATCTTTTGTTCAGTTTTCCAGTGCGTTTTCTGTTTCAGACTTAAATATTAGGAATGTTCTGTAAACTGTTGGTGCTTACATAATCATTATAGTTTCATAGGGTTCACTGTATTTCATGTGGTCTAAACTGTTATGTATGGATGCCAGTATGTTTATGATAAAAGAACATTAACACTCCTGTGTGAGTGGCTGAAATGTGTGTAGATACATCAGATAATTGGAACTATTTTGCTTCATATTCTTTTCCATCTAAATGTACCTGTGCATTTCAGAAGACTTTTTCAAAATATAGTTCCTTGTAACAGCTATCCTCTTCAAGAAATCTCTTCCTTATCACTACTCGAGAGTGAATTTTAGCTGTGAATATTAGGCAGATGTATACATTAAAATCTGCTATAAATATATGTGGAGGCAGATTTTAATCTGCAGGCTGCTGTGAGACGTTTATGGAATGGGAGACAAACTGTGTTAGTCAGGTGCTATTTATTAAGTGCATCATTTCAATGCTGAATCCAAAGTACTTAAGTACAGTCATGCACTGAATACGTGGAAAGGGCAAACTGGCTTCTTTGCATTTCTTTGCATTTTGAGTTGGTAAGAGGAATCGATATACTTGAAAACTGATGAGGGGGAAACTTCACTTTCACATATCTCACAAAAATTGAAAAGCTGTGTTTAATAAAAAATCCAATATTTTAATATTCATAACTTAGTAAATACTTCTACAAATGACAAATGTCAATGCTTTGAAATGACTCCTTTATACAGTAAAAAAGGAATATTTATGCTTAGTCTGTTATCTTGCTTAACTTTTGATCTACAAAATTTAGAATCAGCAAAATTGCAAAGAGGAGAGAGATGCTACACGAGCAAGCCTGCAAGAGCTTCAGCTCCGACTTGATGAAAGTATAAGCGAAAAAGATGCCTTAAAAAAGAATTTGGAAGAAAACGAGAAGGAGCTCAGGCAAAACCTTGAGGAGTGAGTTCATTCTGGAAAACATATTAATTGGAATATATAGCTCAAATTTCTTAGGTTAAAAGTACCTGTGCCTTCTGAGTTTATTAACGGAATCAGACAGTGACATGTCTTAATTGTACAAAATGCTTCTACTGTTTAAAAATTGCGTGTTTTTAGATTGTCTTGAAGGAGAAGGAAGATTGTTGATTTATAATCCTTTTCTTACTACAAATTGTTTTTATTATTTTGTTGTCATAATACATGATTCAAATCTTTAAAATACAGAGATACTTGAGTACTTTAATTCAAGATTCAAGAATAATTTAAGAATACTGTGTCAAGTTTAAAATACAATTTAACTTTCCACTTAATTATTTATTTAAAAGAGCTTTCATTTTTTCCTCTCTGATGTTTCATTTTTCTGCTTCATGTCTTGTTCCCCTGTGTGGAACACGGGACTAAATAAGTGTATTTTTTAATTTTTTTTTTTTTTTTAAACTACTTGAACGAACAAATTAGTATTTCTATAATTAACAGAAAAAAATCCCCTCTTTTTTCTGATGAGGCTTTTTCAAGTGAAGATGGAGCAGGAAAAACATCAGACTGAAATCAGAGACCTTCAAGACCAGCTCTCGGAGATGCATGATGAACTGGATAATGCAAAACATACTGATGAACGGGAAAAAGAGGTTCTGATTGAGGTTAGTTGTAAAGTAATAGAAAGGGGATAAAGAAGTTGAAATAATTGCATAAAAAATTGAAATTAAGAAACAGGAGAAGAAAAACATGCCTTAGCTTATTGTGTAAGATTCAGTTCTGTTGCCCATTAAGAAACTGAAGTTTTAAGCTAGTGCCTTACCTGATAGTCAGCTGGAAGTTTGAGCAGAATCTAGCAGAGCAGAGTTGAAAACTGTCCACAGAAGATTCACTGACCACATGCTTCTTTCCCAGCAATTTGGCAAGGGGGAACTTACTTCTAGGGAGAACACTGGGGGAGGTGGGTAAAAGGGTGTAGAAGCATAGCTTTGGTAGGAAAGCAGCACCTCTGGAAGTTTAAACTGTTTTAACTTGTGGAAGAACTTTCTTTATTCTTTACAGCAGAAAAGTCAGCAAGGACTTACTACTTTCACGTATTTTGCAGTGTAGGAAACAGAGATCTTTGTTTTTATCTACCTCTTTGAAGGTAGGACAGAGGGAGTTGTTAAAATGCAGCCTTATTTTGACTCCTACTTTATTTGCATCTTTTGTAACATGGAATGCTGTGAAAATCTTTTGGTAGTTCTGTAGCATCAGATATATTCACTCATATAAAACATCAGTTACAGTTCTTATCATTCTAATCAGTTCTAATAATATTGGTTTTCAGTAGATTTGTAGCACTCTGTAAAAGTTGCAAATAGTATGTTGGTTGTGAGAAACAAAATTGGCCTTGGGGATCTTATTCTTAATTGTCCTCTGAAACACAAACAGAACAGGCATTGGAGCCATCTGTGACACAATTGTGTTTAGTTTTGATTTTGATGTTCTTTAGGAGCTAATGCAAATGAAGCAGGATCTGCAAGAAATATTAATTGCAAAAGATCAACAAGAAGAAATTTTGAGAAAGAGAGAGCGGGAGCTTACAGCTTTAAAAGGGGCACTAAAAGAAGAAGTGTCTAGCCATGACATGGAGATGGATAAGCTCAAAGAGCAACATGATAAAGAAATGCTAAATCTACAACAGAGCTTGGAGAGAGCAACGGAGGTGAGATATAATTAAGCTTTACAGAGAAAAATGAATCATTAGAAGCTTTCAGATCCTAATTTTTTTTTTAGCAAAGTGGATAAGGATTTGGGCTAAGAGAATTGTAGTTTCTGATACTGAGCTTCATTTCATACTTCAGCAGTGTTTTGATTCTTTGCAGCTTTGCAGCTAAAATTGTGAACCCTTTCCTCAAACAGTTTTTGAGTACGTGCTTATTTTTCCTTTGTTGTGAACTTTGAGAGAGAACAGATGAGGCAGATGGAGAACTTGCTTGTCTGGAGTAGAAAGGCATTACTAAAACCTATAGCATACTCTGAACAGTGCCTCAGTGTGCCTTGCTCAGATTATTGTTTGGTTTTTCTAGCAGATCTCCACAGTTTGTCGCCATCCCCTGTTCCTTCTATCAGCTCCTTGTGTTGCATTCTATTCCCAAGTTACATTGTCCCTCCTTGCCTGTTGTACAACTTGTTAGTGGTTTTTTGGTTTTTTTTTTTTTTTTTTGTTACGTTTGTTGAGCTAATCTTATTTGAGCACAAGGAACTCAGCAAAGAGTGGGAAATCAGAATGGAGGAGTTCTCTTCCAACATCAGCCGGGCAGTCTTCCTGACTGTATTAGTCTTACAGTATTATTTTTGTAGTGACAGTTATTTAACTTTTCTGTATTCCTTTTAATTTTATGTCAAATAATTTAGAAAATTTCTAAAAGAAAATGTCACGTGACAGATGTATAAATCAAAATTGTATGCCCAATTTTATGCTTAGAAATGCTTATGCTAATATTAGTACGTTTTTCCCCCACACTTCAGTGGCGTTGAGTTGCAGTTAATCCTCCTAGTCATGACTGTAAACATGATGTAGAACTGAACTGGAATTAAGGTTGAAAGAAAGCTTTGTGTGCTTTATGAGCAAAATAGGATCTCAGGTGGAAGATACTGGGTACGTATTGCATTCAGTTGAATTGGTACAGAGTATTCTTTAAAAAAGGGTTGTTTTTAGATATGCAGTTTTCTTCAACAGTTACAGAAATTTATTTGCACTGGTCTATTTACAGCCTAGAACTTCTGCTTGAGATTGCTTGACTGTTTAAATATCTTGTTTCCCTTTGTTTATTTAATTATGAAGATATTTGACTAATCTAAGCTGCTTGAACCAAATTCATTCCTTTCCTTTGAAAGAAAACTAGAACATTTAAATTAACATTTTTTCTTATACAGTAATTGTAGTGACAGCTTAACCTCAGTGAACCATCTCGCAAAGTTACTGCATGGTAATTTACTGTATTTCAATTATGGAACTGTAATTATGACTGACAAGAAATGAAAGAGTAGTCTGTTTCGCATGACAATAAGATAGTCTGGGAAATGGCTCTGTGACTGGTTTGCTGTGACTTAGGTAGTTATAAATAGCTTTTTTTTTCTTTTTTCTTTTCTTTAATTTGCACATCATAGTCTATCTAAGATACGCAAAAGTTTAACTCATTCATGTTGCTCTAAGAGCAAGTTTTGCTCTTATTCTACTTCAACTGATGTTTCTCTGTATTTTAGAGAAGCTTTTGTAATGCTTAACTGGAAGATTTTAATATCCTGAATGATTTTTGAAATCCAGAGCTACGTCTGTGCCCACTGCTTGAGATTATTTGTTTGTATTTGATAAATTATCTATCAGGAAAATAAAACTGGTCTGTACAAGGAGTTGGATCAGTGATCTGCTTTGATCCTATGTGAGGTGTCTTTCATTTTATAATCAATCTGGGACCCCAGATTGTGTGTGTGTGAAAATCATGCTTTATATAATTGAAGCTGTTTGACTTTTTAAGTACTTTCTGCATCATTACAAGATGGAAAGATGTATACTGCTTGGTGACATGCAAGAAATTCACATCAAAGATTAGTGGAAAGGGAAGCTTAATGAGGAAAAGTAGTATGTAAATGGTATAACAATGTTTCTCATACAGAAAATAATTACACTGATATTTCACAGATGGGAGTAAATTGAAATCTACATGTATCAGGCTATTAAATCTTATGCTACTTTATTACTCAGATCAGTATGCTGAATAAAGTTGTTTTGTGTTAGGCCCCAAAGGAAGTATTTGCTGGGAGAAAGGAAGTCATTTTGTGCCAACAGAAATTTCCAGCTTCTACAGGTAGATGTGCAGCACAGTTAGTCTGTGTTGTTAAAGCCCTACATGGATCTGTTATAAATCGTATTATATAAACAGATTGGGAGAATAAAAAGGGAGGATATTTGTCATGTGCTGTACTGTCTCATACACACTGCTATGGTGGTAGTTTTGTTTGCTTTTCCATAAAGATTGTTATATAAAACCACAGAACTTGCTTAGGTAAATCATTTCTGTGTTATATCTTTCAGTTGTGGCATTGGAATAACTGTGACTGTTCTTAACATTGTTGCTTGTTTATTAAGTTTGAGATCAGACCACTTCCATTAAAAAAAAAAAAAAAAAAGCCTTTTTAGTTAATGAGAGATGACTTTATCACTGCAAGTGCTAGAGAAGAAATGAGTATAAATTCCCTTCTGATTTTAAAGTAATATGAAAGTTTATGCTATTTAATCATAACCTTCAACACAATGGGCCAGAATTGTACTCTCTAACCACAAGTGCTCTGTCCCTAGATGAAGGGCCACTGTTTCAGTAAAAGTTGGAAATAAATTTTGGACGATAATACAACAGGTAGAAAGTTGCAGCAAACTGCAACCACCTGAAACTGTACCATCTCAGGGAAGCACAGCTGCAAACTACACGGCAGTGCAGAATTTGAAAAGCAGGCTGCACAAATGATGCATTAAATGCTGTGGAAAGCTGTAGCTGTTTCATTACAAAAGGACTTACCTAAGCCTGACCTTGAGTGATTTATTCGGGTTTGTAATATTTCTGACTTCATCCACAGAGTAGTAGAACAGATGCTCAAAGAGCACTAGAAGTTGATTTGTTTATCAACGCATTTGAAGAATGCAATGAAGCTCGTGGTCGTGTGAGCTATGACTGGCACGTATTTGGTGTGATTAAACAGAAGGAATTTTAGCAGAGCAAGTGATAGGAACAGTAAGAATCTGTTTTTACCTTCTTTCCATGTTACAAACTAAATATGTACTACTTTAAAATAAATAAATACTCAGCATTTTATAATTTAAAATATCAAATATGAGAAAAGGCTTTGATTTTTTTTTTTTTTTTTTTTCCTCAATCTGTATGAGTTAGTTGTGAATTTAGGTGAATCTAGCTCAGCAAAAGAAATTACAAGGTAAAGAATTTTGAGATGAAAGTGAGTAGTGTATCTTTTCTGCCTGACCTGATAATATATTTCTTCTTTAAAGCTAGTAAATTCTCCTATGTAGACCAGAAGCTTAACAGTAAATCGATTAAGTGTTGTGAACAGTGTTGACATATACTCTGTGTGCCATTCTTGTAGAAATGGCTGGAGTATATAGCTTCAATCTAAAATAAAAGTAACTGCTGTGCTTTGTGAACACCAAACTGTGGTTGCCCATGTTACTGAGGATAAAGACATCTGCTGATTGCCAGGCATTGCAGAGACTCTTCTGTATGTAAGGTGTTCTTTGTGTTGGATTGCATCATATCTAAACGTAAAGGTAAAACCAGATTTATGTATAGTAGTCTTTTCATACCATTGTGAACTCAGTTCGAACTATTTCAGTCTGAGTTGAGGAGGGAAAGGGACAAAGTTGGATTCTTTATTTATTTTAATGGGGTTAATTTTTTTCTTTTCTTTTCTTCTTGAAAGCTGATGGGAGCCTGTGGGGTCAGGTAGGTTTTTTTGTTTGTTTTGTATTTATTTATTTATTTATTTATTTTTAAAATATCATCAAGAGAATTTTTAATCCTTATCAGCAGAAGACAGAGTACATATATTCAGGTGGGTTTGCCCTGTGAAAGTATATGTTGATGTGTGTGTGTGTGAATTATTGGACTGTACAAATCTATTCAGTAGGGTACAATATAAACACTTAACTAGTTAATATTTTACTCTAGTTTTTGCAACAACTTCTGACCTTGAAAAATAAAATGCTAATGTGAGCCAGTGTGAGTTTGTTCTGATTCATAGCTAAGAGGATAATATGACATGGGCATGGCTAGTTGTTGAGTTGCTTTCCTGGGTTTGGATATTCTCACTGCATAAATGTTAGGTTGTGCTTATATCAGATAGTCTTGTTTAATGTACTCTCTGTAAAAAGGGATTTCATTCTCAGTTTTACAATGTAGGCCTTTCAATCTTTCATTACATCTTATCAATCAAAACTCAAATAGTTTTGGAAATAGTATTAGAGATATGGTTCTGTTTAAATTAGTGAAAATGATCAGGCAAGAAGAAAAGACTTGTCTTTAAACTGTCACAAGTGAATTTTTAACCAGTTAATGGAATGGGTCTGACTGAAAAGTAAGCAGAAGAAGTCTGACCCGCTTATAAGTTTATACATTCGCTTACTGAATAACCTTCTGAAGTACATTGAGGATTCAAGTTATTTGCACTGTACCTCAATGCGAGAGATGTACTGAAACACGCTGACCCTTTTAATATGTAACTAATGATAGCTAAATTCCAGAGCCCGAGCCATGTGTTAAAGTAGGCTAAGCCTCCCCGTAAAGTGAATGAACAAATATATAATCAGTGCAAGGTAGAAAAGCAGTAAGCAAAGCAAATAATTTATTTCTTACAGAATTTTTTTTTTTTGTAGCCATAAAACTTCATTTTGCTTTTAAACAGGTTTCATACTTCTTTTTTAGAGGCAGAAGATTGTATTATCCAATGATAGTATATCACTTATCCCAGGACTACTTGAAGTTATAATATGTGAAGTAAAAAATAATTGCCTTACTGTGAAAATTCTGGAACTACAAACAGAATTGAAGACCTGTTATTTGTATTCATGAGCTTTAAAAAGTAGATGGCCATACCTGAATAATGCTAATTTCAGAAGCTCTGAAGAAGTAGTAAGAATTACAATTTAAGGGCTGTCTCTGTGTTGATTCTTACCTGCCCTTAGATCCTTTTTCAAAATGTTCATCTGTTTTCCTTGGATATAAGTTCTTGGGTATGGCTGACAGGAAAGGACAAAAGAAAGGGATTTAATGTCTCTGTCACTGCAACTCTTTCAGGATCAGCTGAGGGATGTGGGTAGATCTGAATTCCTGAAGTCACATGAATATAAGCATAAAAATGTGTAGTTCAAGAAGCTGAATAACTCATCCAACAGCAAAGTGAAAAAATGGCCCCTGAGATTTTATTTTTAGCAGCGTCTCCTTGATACCTTAAGCATTTACTGCCAGGAACAAAGAAAAGTGAGGCACGATTTTCTTTTACCACAATTTTTGAAAGATTTTAATGTCATTCCCTTTGATTTCACAAGGATGAATATGGAAAGGATGCTTAGAAGTCTGCTGATTCCCACTAGAAAACGTTTATTTGTGCTCTGGCTCATTTTGAATGGAGATTTATTCTTTAGATTTGTACTTCAAGTGAGGCAGTTAAAGAATGAAAAATTTTACTTGGCTAAACATTGTTCTGAATGAAAATATAAATGTTGTTAGAAATTATGACTGAATTATGCTTAATAAATTGAGACAAAATTTGAATAAGTTGTGAAGGAGACACTTAGCTTCCCCTCACTTTAGTTCCTCCTGTGTTGTGTAAAAGTTTCTAAAGGTTAGACTCTGGATAGCCACTGCTGAAGGGGAATTCCACCAGCCAAAACACCAAAGTCAGCCAAAACCATTTTTTAATGATCAGTTATACAATCACTCTCATGTTTTTGCCAGTGATGAGGGTGTGGTACAAAAGAAGGTGCGGAGCCACAGAGCTTTTTCTGCATTACTATCAAAGAAGTTTTTTGCTCTACTCAGATTGCAGAAGAATATTTTATGTGAATCTCCAGAGCTTCCAGAATGTTTCTTGACATAATAATGGGTAGTGGAAAGGATTTTGATATCTTCAATACTGAGATCTACCTCCCATTTTTTTTAAATCTCTTCACAGCTTTCACCAAAGTTAAGGTTGGAGAGTATATAAATGCATTTTTAATTTTTAAGATTGTTCCAATTCCTTTGTTGCATAAATATTTATTTTAACTTTGTTTTGAGTAATGTTAATACATTTTAATATATTTCTAGACATGTATATAACTATATTCATGAAGACAAAAGACTTAATGTAATAAAGTTCTTATCAGGCAAAACACTTGGAAGGAGCTGGATGAAAAGTGAGGAGTTGCTGGAGTTTTCTTATGCAGAGTAAATTCCTTAGGTCCAAAGCTGAAGACTGAATGTGGCCTGCATGTGTACTCCAGCAACTGTGACTATGTGGGCTCAGCAGAGTAGATGTAAGCCTGAGCTTTACAGATCAGGTGTGCAAACCAAATCATACAGTACACTTGTATATGCACGTGCATTCTCTCATTTTCTTCTAGTCTGCTATAAATTAAAAGTAGCTTTGTACTTAATAATATTCAAACATTGTATTTTATCAGTATTTTTCAGACTTTGGTTTGTTCCTCAACTTAGAACACACCATTAAATACTTGTTTAGAAGACAGAGTTATATAACTTGTTTCTTAAAAAAAAAAAAACAAACTTAAATTCTTCTCCATGTAGCTGCAAGTTGAGTGTGAAATTTTATTCACCAAATTAACTGTAGGAAAGTAGAAAGAAGAGAGGTTACTGCCAGAAGAATCATGAGTGTCCTTGTTCCATTTGAGAAGCCTAGATTAAAATAATTTTAAACGTTATATATTTCTTGACATGTTCAAGGTACAATTTTTGTTTACTTCAGTTGGGACTGTGTGCTTATGTCTTTAGAAATCAAACAGTAGTGACTCAAATCAAGCACTAAGAAAATGAAGGGGCATGCAGTTATTGAGGCCATCTGGAAAGCCTGGATAAGGTAACTTGCCTCATGAACTCTTTGGCAGAGATGAGAATAGCAGATTTTTCTAGGGCTACTCCTCCATTCAAGCACCTTAACTGTGAGACCTTTCTCTTAACTGCCTCATTAATTTCTGCAGCACAGCTTTACTTCAGCAGCAACATCTAGTTTCATTGTAAACCCTTGACTTTTTTAATAGATATTGCCTGATTTTACAGTAAGCAAGCCAGTGATCCTGTGGAGGATGCTACTGAGTGGCATGATGTGGTTAAATGTGCTGTAATATTATATGCAAACAAGTGTAAAACTCCAAGGTGATGTAATTGATGACACGGAGTCCTCTGCTGCTTAAGCTCCCAGAGGTGAATAGTGCTTTGTAGTTTTCTGGATCAGTGAAGACTGAAGAGGAGATCTTCCCCAAGAATTTTACAGATACTTGTTGCTAACAGGGTAGAGATGAACAGCTGGAAGTTTGGGTTTAGTTTTAGGTATTAGAGAAAATAGAGCTTTAGTAAATATGTATTTATTATTTCTATTCTTCTGCTTTCAGTGCAACTTCTTTCTAGTCTTGTGGCTTTCTGGTTCTTTTTTCATTCCCATTAAGATTTTGGTGCGAATCATTTTGCTGTGGCATCCATGGACTTATTCAAATTTATTTGTCAAATTTATACAGATTTATATCTATTTGACATTTATATGTCAGATTTGTTTTATTCATTTATTCGGGTTAAAATTAAACTGACCTGTTTAGTGGAGCTTCTAATATGTAGAATAGCTACCTTTAAACCTGCTGTGTAACTGAAAGAAAATTGTGGCTTAATTCAGTGTAGTTTCAGAAAATTTGAGAAACTGGGTTAAGCAAATTAGGACTTAGGCCATAGTAGCAGCAGCATGAAGAGGTTACACTCATTAATTTGTGTTACCATGGATATAGGTGCTCAGTACAATACACTCATTGCACTCATCAGGATATCTGTGTTAGAAGTAGCGTACAAAAGTTTACCAGTATATCCGACGTCATTTACTAGGAGGTGGAGTCAAGTCAGTTTTAACCACAAAAGGTTTTATAATGGTTTGTCTGTACAAAATATGTGAGTTGTGCATCCCATGGAAACAGAACAAAAGTGTGTAACTTGCATTTCTAGTTTTCAGAATCCTTAACTTTGTGTGTGAAGTAGTTTATAAACTTCTGTTTTTATTATATACGTAATGTCTGTTCAGTGAGGCAAATTCTGCAGGGCAAAATGGAAAGTGCTGGCACTGAGTTAATTATGAAGCTTAATAGCGTGCTCACAAATGTAGTTTTTTCTACTAAGAAAAAAGTTTTATCTCAGTTGCGCGCGTGGTTTTAAGAGACGTGCCATATCAAAATAACTCGGCGATGATTGTAGATCCTTCCACTGCCACAATAGTTTATCAATTTGGAAATGTTGCGCTAGATTTTGCCTTCATAATGTATATTTAAGAAGAGAAATGTATCTCTCATCCACCTATGTCTTTGTTTTGGCAGAGAAGTTTATCTTCTTTTCGTTTCTAATTCTGAAGTGGCTGCTCAAAATCTGCGCTTGCCTCCTAAACTGATTGACTAATCCTCTGTGTTTCAATATTAAAATGTAGAAGGTTATACATTTTTTAGTTGTTTATAAGGACCACTGTAGATTATTTTTCTTTATGTATGATATTTTTTTCTTGTCAGAAACTGTTTTTTTTTCTTCTAGAATTTGATAGCTTGTTTTATGTATGGTGCTTTGAGTCTATGGCACTGTTTTCTGAAAGCTATGTGCAGTTACTCAGAATGGTAAACTTAATTGCTCCATATTTAATAAGCTATAATGTATAGACACTGTAACTATGCCCTTTCAGTAACGGTATTTGGTTTCTTTTAAACAGTACTTTGCCTTAGGACTTTAAAATCTTAAAATCTTGTTGGCTACCTTAAGTCCTACAGCAATGTTCAGTGACTGATACTGAGATTGAACTTTTTAGGGATTTATGATAACAGTTTTCATGTGTGTATATGTGTGTTCTGTGTGTATATGTACTGTTTAAGAGGACCACTGCTGGGCTAGTAAATCAAGTTACTGCATGTGTGATATGGCTCACAAAGCAGAAGCTGTTTTATTTGTGGGGGAATTGAACAAAAGCATCTTAAACACCGTTGCAAAAAAATTTGTATGGAATGGTCAGATTCAGCAGATTGCATGCAGATGCTGTCATACAGTAAGGCACGAGTTCCTGTCTGTTTTTGTTAATCTGTTTTTATTAAACTTGTGCTACACTTGTGATGTAGGTTATCTACTTAAGCTCTGCCAAATGCCTTTGCTTATTTTTAATTTAGTGTGTCTACACAAAAAGTAACAATTTCTTCAGTGAATTTGATTACAGACACTTTCAATTAAATTGATGCGACTATGTAAGACCAGTGCAATAGAAGTACTTCGCTATAAAGAAAGGAAATAAATGAGTCTACTATATGAGGATTTTTTTTCAGTAGCAATTTAGTACTTAGTACTGTATTCTACTGATACTCATATGATATTCCCCTTTCTAGGTGTAGCTTGTGACTTGCATTCACTGTCGTGTCATAATTGATAAAAGAAACAAATAATAAGCACTTTTATCTCTCTTAAGGAGCTGAGCACCTATATCTGTGGTAACACAAACGTAGTGTATCTTCAAGCAGTCGTGGAGATCTGTGCATTCGAGTACATCATTACAACTATGTCTACTTTTTCCAGACAGGTTTTTTTCTTTTTATTATTATTATTTGTTATTATTTAATTTTTCTCACAAATTTGCAACCCATTTCCAAATTATTTTACCTAACATCAGTAGCTGAAGTCTGATGATTAAGCTTGTTCATTCTTAAGTCATGAATTTAAATATGGTAAAGCTACAGTTTGATAAAGCATAATATAACAAGAAAGTATAATAAAATATATTAAAAATAAAGACCAAGATGGAATGAGTAAGACTGGCCTGAAAGGGGTACCAAGATGAAAGTGTTACTCTTTCAGAGATAGAACATATGAGAATCTGGATACAAAACAAACTGTAGAAGGTGCTGAATGCCCTCAGTACCTTCTCTGAGAAGGTACTGCTCAGAAAAACAGAGCAGGAATACACAGATTGGAAGGAAAGACGAAGAACGTACAGTCAAACAGAAGGAAATCGTTGTAGAGTTTTTACCTTACTTTGATGTAATTCTAATAGTAAGAAGTTATTTTATTAAAACATAATGCAAAAATTAGGAATTGGAAATAAGAAATAAGCATATTTTATATATCATAGGCAGTAAACTGTATTCTTGGAATTGAAAAATGACAATTTTAATGTCCACAGAATCCCCTTCAGTACTTTAATGTTGTCTGTCTGTCCATCCCCCCCTTTTTTTTTCTATGGCAAATATGCCTGAATATACTGTATTTCATTCCAGCTTTTGTCACTGGGAATCTTGTTTAACCAGTTTTATCTGTTTTGTGCTCTGTAACTGTTTACATAATCTCATTTTAGCTCTCTGAAGAGGGTTATCCACAGTTCAGTGAATTAAAGATCACGTTATATTAGCAGCATGTTTGTTAATGTTTCATATTCAACTTAAATGAGTACTTTATGAACTTTACCCAGTTCTGTTACCATAAGCTTAACTTCTATAAGCTTAGTTAAAATAATTGCTAGAGCTTTACTGGCATCCCCACATATTAAATGTAACTATGTAAAGTCTTTATGCATGGGTACCAAGAGCACTCATTAATTGATGTAGTGTAATTAATTTTTATGGATCCTATATTAAGGATGATTAAAAGTAAATTGTGTATGGGCTATAGAGTATGCATCTACAGCTTAATCTGATCTACAGCTTAATCTGTATGTGTGGCTCTCTGTCTCTTTGATTTCTGATCTGTACTTGCTAAACTCAGTGTTCTGTTAATTTTTTTGCTTTCATCTCCTTTGCCATAACTCATTCTAACTCAATACATTTGCAAGCAGTTTTCAAATCCTCTTTTTGAATGTGTGGGTCAGTGACCTGTGTCATAGGGTACAGTGATCTCTGATACAGCGGTGTTCATGTATGTCTTAATAGTTGCTAGCCTTAGCATTTTGTAATTGTTAATTATATGGGCAAAGAATTGCCCCTGTCGCCTTCTCCTGTGATGGTGTCCTGAGATAGTCTGTCAAAACTGCACTGCAGTGCTCATTTCCTTTGCATAGCTGTTCTTGTGATGCTCTGATGCTTTTCTGATGTTTTTATCTGTCATCCCAAAAGAAGGCATGAGATGACATAGAAGGTGGAGTGTGTAAGGTAAGACTAACTGTGAAGAAAAGGAGAAAAGGGAAGAGATGCAGTTTTTCGGTAACTGAACTTTCTGTTATAATGTGCTGCAGGACTTGGCGTGTATTGCCAAAAACTATTTGTAATTCAGAAGCTTAATTTGTACTTGTGCTTTGGAAGAGCTCTGCATGCAATTCTCATTATATTGGAAAAAAATGAAGACAGGCATTTTTTCCCTATCTAAACCAAGCCATGTAATTTTAGTTCTTCAGAGAAGTGATATACTGCATGCTCATTGTCCACTCAAAGAACATATGAATTCTAAATATGTATTTTGACTTTGTTAAACTTCATTATCAAATTGAAGATACTTGTAAGGCTGGGGTTTTTTGGTTTCCAGGATCTTAAACGAGGCCAATAGATTTTGTTTGCAACTTATTCTTAATATTACTTAATCTTTTATATATATATTCATCCTGTGTCTTGCTAATTTAATGAAATAAATTGTGAGAAAGGAGAAATAATACCAGTTTAGTTAAGTTTTAGTGGATATCTTAAGATGCATACAGCAAAAGACAGGTGGGAACAGATCTCTATCTAGATATTACAGCTTCATTGAGGCTGAACCTAATTTTAAACCTATTCTTTTCAAAATAAATGAATAAAAGTATGTATACTTAAGGAGGTTGTTTGGTTGTTTGTGGATCAAAGAATGGTTGGTGAGGTATGGAATCTGTAGGTACAGCATGGGTCTGCTGTAGTCCTCTCCTACTGCACAGCGCTGTGTAGGCGTTTGGATGAAAAAGAACAGACAAATCAACATTCCTTTCCCTGAACTCCCCAGCATGCCTCAGCTGCTTTCACTCAGCTCCAGAAAGGAGAAATCAGACAAAAAGGAGCCACTGGTAAAATGCTTGTTAATTAGTAAAACTTTGTTGTATGCAAACAGCAAAAATTAAAGGAATATATAAATGCTATTAAATAGTATGTGAGAAGTTAAAGCACCAACAGAGATTTATTTCAAGCTTTTAAACTTGTTATGTAATTAGAAGAACAAGGTTTTTGTTTTCAGTATTTTTGAAAGACCAGGACTTGTCAGCCTTTTTATACTAAGTTCATTGACCCTGTAGACAGTCTGAGTGTTTTCTGAGTTACTGCTTTATCAAAGTAATTTGCATGTTTTTTAAAGCTATTGCTCACTAGAAAACAGTCTAGTGAGGACACACTTTGTAAACACTCTTTTACATAACTTCACTTTTCCATTTGGGGCAGGGGAAGTAATGAGGAATGAGAAAATAGAATAAAAAATAACTGGGGAGTTTTTTTTTTTTTTTTTTTTTTTCATGAAACAGAGGAAAATAGCTTCTTGCCAAACTGCTCTGGAAGATATGTTTTCATTCAGATAAACATGATTTCATATGCAAAAATACTGTGCCTCAGTAATTAGTGTGCAATTACCTGTTGCCACCAGATAATGTAGAAACCAAAGATACAGATGGATTTGGAAAAGATTAGGGAAATTACTGGATGATGCATGGAGAGAAAAACAGTAAGATCTAGGAGGTAGCAAATATGATGGAGAAAAGCTTGCTTTATAGTTCTTTTGTTTTCTTTTTTCTTTTCTTCCCCCCCCGAAATATCTGTTTTGGCTGCTGCTGGAGAGAACACTTGTCTAGGCTGAGTCATATGGCTGTTCTGATACTCTAATGTAAGGTCTTAATGTAGTAGACAGTGGACCTGTACATGAGAACTGGATCTTTGTACAGAGTATTGCTTTATATGAGACCTTGAACACTCAGGGACAAGAACCACAAATTATATCATGATTTTTCTTTTTGTTTGGTTGTTTGTTTGTTTGTTTTTTTTTTGAGGGGACTGTGACTGACAAGTCAATGAAGACCAGAAATTAAACACTTCAAGCCCTTCACATCACAGAGTTAGATGCTTACAAGAACATACCTGCTCTGTGTAGTACTGTAACAGTATAGACACATACTTCCTCTCGTGGTTTCCTCAGTAGCAACAAACAAAATGCATGACCTTTTAAGTGATAGTGTATGTTTTAGGGGCAGGTAAGTGGTGAAACTAAGGTGATAATTATCTCTGAGAAGTTGCATGCTGCAGCCAGTTGCCTTGCCAAAAACTCTGTAACCACATGTGATAAACTATGATGAATAGTTCGTTGTAATTTTGTCTTTGTGCTGTTTATTGATTTATTTCTCAAAAAAAAAAAAATCCACAAATTGTATCTTTTTGAATACAAGCTGGACTGAGTAGCTGAACGCCTTCTGTCCTGTGACAGTCACTGAAAATCAAGCAGAACTTGTGTTAAATAAACACAGCCCCAAGAGTGGATTTTATGATATGCAGATAAAGCTGCACCAACAACGCTGTAAGGCACTTGTAGTTTGCTGTTTGCTCCTGCCTGCTTGCTGTGTGCCCCACTGTGCTGGTGTTCACTGTTGTGGTACCATGTTTTTAAATAGATTGGGACATTTTTTCCTGAAACACTTCTAACTGCCAGTATGCCCCTTCTATTTTAGTCAAGTTTATATCATGTATATAAGATATATAATATATGACATTTTATGCATAATGCATATACATGTAACATAAATTCTTATTTTTGTTGCCTAAGCTGTAGTCCTTTGCAGCTCCACAAATAGTTACATGGATGTAGAGTGCTGAACATTATAGCCTGAAAAGGGCAGTGGGACAAGGTTGCCTAAATTTTGTTGTTGTGGAAGACACTTCTCATGAATATATTATTTCTTAAATGCCCGTAAGGCTCTTGATATCTGTTAGGATTTTTTTTTTTTTTTTTTAATTACTTGTAAGTACTGAGCAATGGGATGTGATAATGAAAATCATTTAGGGCAACAAGGAAGATGATGTTAAAGTAAAAATATGCGATGGCAGGAATGAGACAATGAAGTAATGTTACTTTAGCATGTAGCTGGCAGAGGAGAAACAAAGTCTTCCTTGTGTGTTCTCAGATGGTAATTTTGAAAAATAAAAATACGTTTGTAATACATACAGACTTTAATACGGAGTTTAATTTCTGTGTTGGTGTTTTAATGTTTTCTGTGGTGCCTTGTGAAATGTCTGTTTGAAAATGTTGGAAAGCAGTTGTGATTATTTCTGCTTTTTTAAAAACGTTGTTTGTGTTTTTTTTGTTGTTTTTTGTTTTTACTAGAATGCTGCTGTTCTTGCCAGTGAAAGAGATGCTGTGGAAGAGATACGAAGTAGTATAGAAAATCAAGTCAAAAAGCTGACTGAGGAAAACACACAGTTGAAGAGAACAGTTGATGAACTAGAAACAAAAAATGAAGAGTTGCACAAACAATTTGATAATATGAAAGGAGAAGAAAGTTCAATGAAGGAAAAATTAAAAAGATATAAGGTAAGGTAGCAAAACAAGCCACTAAAGTGGTCTCTTTTTTTATTTGTGAAATATGTTTTTTAAGAACAAAAATTTACAAATAAGGGTGAACATGCATTATAACTCAGTTTATCTGTGAGCATTACTACATAGAGAAATGGGAATTAGAGGTGTAAGACAGTCAGTGAATGTTGCTAAATATTTGCAGTTTTGTATGACTTCTTAAGGAATTCTGGTTCTTTGTGGGTATCAAACTGGAGGCTGTGCCTCTTTTTCTAAATATATCGGATCCCTTATTTGCAGGATGAAAATCAACAATTAGAAGAAGCATTGAAATATGCTGAAAAAGAGGCAAAAGAATTGATGGAATTAAAAACATCTTTAGAAAGCCAACTAGAAAATATGCAGGTAAGAAAAAGATCAATTAGAAATATTTAAATTTTAAATTTACCATTTATCTGAGTCACCTTGCTTTCTACAGAGTAGCATCTCATTCTTCTTGAAGTACACTTTGTTTCGAAGTGCCAGAATCACTGCAATGTTAAAATACTTCATCAATCCCACAGTCTCATCTAAGCGTGTTTATTCTCTTGCTAGATCTTTTTTATTATTAGTTTTTTCTATCAAAATTTCAGGGAGAAAAATCACAAACTATCAAATTCTTACAAATCTTTTTTAATAGTTTGAATGATCGTTCAGCTCTGGGTGTACTGTATTGTATTTGCTGTACTAGAACATCAGTTAGGTTAGTCTCCGCTATCTAGTCTGCTGTTTCAGGAAGTAAAATACATCTTAAAATCTCTGAATTGTTGAAAATATTTTTGAAAGTTAATGAGAATTCTCTTGACAAAGAAAATCATGTGACTTATGAACCTTAACCACAGCACATATGGTACTGCAGTATATTAAAAAATGTCAGCCGTACCAACATGATACATCCTATAGGATATCTCAGATTTCAACTGAAAAATGTAATTTACCAGAATGGGTGGCTGGAAAGTGACAAGATCTTTACTAGGTCCAGGAAACGCTTCGTCCTGTGATTCTTAAAATACACCAACTGGCTCAGCATACAGTGATGTTCTACAAGGAAGATGTGGGCATGAGAGTTTTCAACAGATTTTGGAACATCAGAGTACAAATCACCTGAATTTCAATATCCATGATACTCTGAAGCAACATCACTGCTGTCAGTTTATTCTTAATCTAATTAAAAGCAAACTCACTGAAACTGAAATTTTTCCTCGGAACGTATCTAGGGTTACATTTTCTGTTAGAATAATTATGAGTAAAATGTCACAAAGCTCTCTAATTTTTGGTAATGTTCTTAGGATTTGTTTTCTCATCCTTCTCCATAATAAACAGTGAAAATAAAAAAGAGGATGAAAATGGGAAGATACAATATGTGAAAAATGCAGGTTCCTTCTCAGGACTATGACTCAAAGGAGAAAAAGCTAGATTTCATTCTCAAGGGTCTCTATCTACTACATATCTGAAATTCAAGCAAAAGTTAGTGAGACCTGAGGGAAATTAAGGTGACACCTTGCTTGCATTAAGCCTACTATATTTATTATTTAAATATTTGTATTTATTCACGTCTATTATCAAGTTGGTAATTGCCCTATTTATTAAGCCTACTGTATTTATTATTTAAATATTTGTATTTATTCACGTCTATTATCAAGATGGTAATTGCCCTATTTAGTAGAATAAATTTCTTCTCAAGGTGGTAATTAACTTTTTGTTGATAACTTTGAACTAGAGAGTTCAACCAGCTTATTATCTCCGATGTTCAATTGCCTTTTCAGTGTGCTACAAATGCAAAAACTTCCTGCTGGCAACATTATTCTGCCGTAGTATGTTCCACTCATCTGTGTCTATGCAGTTTGTTTCTCAAGGATGTGTAAACAAACAGTAAAGGTAGATGATCTGTGAAAAGCTGTTGGGGAAGGGCACATGAGGTTTTTATAGCCTGCTCAAATATGGCGTGTTAGCAGGGTCCCAGGAATTCAGCAGCTTTCAGAACTGAAATGCTGAAGTTCAATCTTTTCAAGGTTCTAAAAATCCTTTGATGCTATCACGCAATTGTCACAGAAGTAGACTTTGCAAAATAACATCTATTAGCCCCCAGCATGTTTTTGGTTTATGTGTACACTCCTTAAGCACCTGCCATTAACTCCTGTTTGTATTAGAGATGTCTTTATTAGTAGGTTATATAGGGATTTAAGGGATCTAAAGAAACTCTTGTTTTTAACAATTGTTTGTTTTTAACAATATTTTTTTCTCTTATAAGAATATAAATTTTATCAATATATCTTCATGTTATAAGAGTAGGAATTTTTTTGTGTGTTTCTAAATTACCTTGCCTGAAGAAACACAAATGTTTGCACACTTACAGCATTTTGATGTGCAATAAAGCACCCTCTGTATCAGATGTTCAACAAATCTTTAAATTTGTAACAATGAAATTGAAATTTAAAAGTATATTTTGCAATGCTTTTTAGATTTTGTTTTGATCTTAATTATTTACATTTTTCTGTTGAAGCAGCTTTAACTGTCCATAACCTGGTGGTAGTCAGCTTAATGGTGCTTCTCAGACTTCATAAAAACAAACTCTTCCTTAATCTTGTAGTTTCTGTTTACAATAGGGCCATTAAGATATTTTACTATGAAGGAAGAAGGAAGAAGTAAGGATTCCAACACAGAGATGTAAGATAACCTGCTTTTCTTTTATTAGAGTGAACTAGTGATGCTCATTCTACTGATGAACAGTATTTAGAAACTGGAGGGTGGTAAATTCTTAAACACACATCCTGAATATGATAACAGAAATATATAGTCTGTTTGCATATGCTCCTGGTATGTGAGCATGCAAGGTGGCTCTGCAGATCATTCAAAATGTAGTCTAGATATGAAGGTATGTTTTGAAGATTAATGCCAAATCTTTAGGAAGGGAATTTCTGTGCCAGATGCAGCAAAGTTCTGTTCGTGTGTCTGTCAAAGACAGCCTTATGATGAGAGCATGTAAGTGCTATAAAAGCACAGCAATGGAAAAAAAAAAACCACAATTATTATTTTTCACTCACAGTAGAAATGTTGTATTTTATTTCATTATTTTATTATTTCATTTTGTAGGAAAGTGAATTTTGTTGTTGAAAATACTTGTAAGGAACACAGGAAGTGGAATGTATGGGGAAATTTGAAACCAGAAATGAGTATTAAAACTTGTGTAGGAGGTTGGACTTGCCAACATGCGTGCAATTGCAGAAGAATGTGCGTTTGCATATAATGGAACCATGAAAAGGGACTATGTTTTTTTCCTATGAATGTTGCAGCAGTGATCCAGAATATACAACAGTGATAAAGCATCACTAAAATATTGTTTATCCTACGCTGCCTAGCAAATTGTAACTCTGTTAACTTTTTTTTTAAGCTGTTTAATTTGTGTTAATTTTGAAAAAACTGGTGGCATTATTGCTGCACAGGTGTACTATATAAAATATCTTTAAGCTGTTAGAAAAGAGGCTCAACATTTAATTAGATATGTATTTTAATCTACTGCAGGAGAACATCCGCTGTATTTCACAGGAACGACAGCAGTTAACCCAACAGTTAAAAGATGAAACTCACCAGAAGGAACAGCTGGAGAAGATAAAGAATGAAATGGAAAATGAACGATGGCAACTGAACAAGACGGTTGAAAACTTACAGGAGGAGGTATGAGTTCACTCAAAAGAGGCTGCAGGGGTCTAAAAATTTAATAGGCAGAAGCAAATGAGCTGCCAAATTGCAAACATTAAAAAAAAAAACGTAAAAATAAATGAAATGCAAACTTGTAGTTTCTTCCACTTAAAGACTATTAATACAAGCTCTCAGGGCTGGAAATGTAGTTGGAACACTGCTATCTCAGAACGCTTTTGTAAAATAGCTTTGTTAAAACAAAATCCTAGATTTGAGTTTAGTTCCAATTTACTGCAGACCAAAGCTCATTCTTGATCAGCTCTGTTTCAAAGACTGACAACTGATTTTCAAATTGCTTTTGCATTAGAGCCTTAGTTTGCCATCTGTGTGTAAACAATGCAATTTAATATTCATATACTGAAGCGTTACTACATTTCACTGTAAATGTTTGATAAATATTTGTTTGGGAACTCTGGCTTGAACACTGAAGCTTGAGACAAACATCTTTTAGTGGATTAATCATGACAGAACCTTTCATAGCGCTGTGTTAAGGAGAAAAAAATCTGTCCATTTTTCCCAGATGGCTGAAATAGTGGAGGCCTCAAGAACATCAACTGTGGAGCTTCAGAACCAGCTTGATGAATACAAGGAGAAAAATCGCAGAGAACTTGCAGATGTGCAGAGACAATTGAAAGAAAAAAACCTTGAGGTAGAAAAATCACGCCTGACAACCATTAGAATGCAGGATGAGGTAATGTCTCATAACTTCAGTGATTAATTTTAACCTTTGACCTAGAATTATGTTCAGATAGTTTACCAATCAATGTATGTTGGCTACCACTCTTTGGTTTTCTTAATTCATCAGGAAAGACGGACCTCCATCAGTGTACTTCAGCGTTTCATTTTTCATTAGGATAATCAATGTAATACTGCAAGGGAAATGATTTCTTGGACAGATAGATAACTGCAGTGTTTCAGAAATGGATGTATCTCAGTGATATGACAAGGATTCCATTCATGACCTGCTGCTCTTTTAGTGTCTATTGCTGAGTAAATTCAGAATGTAGAAATATTTTTGATTCAGGAAAAAAAAAAGCACACAGCTATTGATAAAACAAAACAAAACAAAAAACCACAACCCAAGTCTATTTTAAATGAACTGAATTACGTTCTTTTCTTCTTTTGTATGAGCCAAATTGCAGATTTAAATGACATAGGTGTATGGGGAACCAGCCACAGTCTTGATGTTTTTAGCTTTAAGCATGTAGATTTTGCTACAAAATCTATCCAGTCTTTTGAAGATCTGCTTATACTTGTACCGTAATTGGAAAAGCTATGAGTGTAAACTGGTTTCAAATTTCAGTTGTTTTTTTTCCCCTCACGTACAGAGTATTTTAATAGTTTATTTTTTTTGTTTAAAAACTTCTCTTGTATTGCACTCTCCCCTTAACAAACTTGTTTGAAATGCAATTATGAAAAATACTTCTGGTGTTTCTTGTTACAACTACAGGACACAAGTACAAAGGAAAAAAGTCAGAACAAAATTAATCCTTCGTTGTTTGGCAAAAAGATAATCAAAACTCTAAGAGAACAAAATACTTCTGATTGATGAGTTGTAAGCAAAAGGAATTTGTAATAGTTTCACCTAAACAGCCTCTTGCTCCTTTCACGTATCATAAAGGTTTTAGACAATTTCCTTGAGTACATGCTCTTTTTAAAGCAGAAAACTTTTCTCCTCATCTCCTAACTGTAGAGCAAGTAACATGTGGATGTGTTAGCAATTGTGCCGTCAGTATTATGCTGTCATTGTGGTGCTTCATAAAGAATGAAATACATAATTATTTAAAAGCTGAGATACTGGCAGTCTAAAAAGGAAAGGATCAGTACTGCAAAAAAGCCGAAGATATAAGCATTTAGAAAATGGTAGAAACTTTGGCTTGCTACAGTTGGATAAAAATAAATACAAATACAGCTGTGTGTAATTATAATTGTAAAACCTTTAGTTTTAAGCATATCTTCAGATGTGATACTTTAATCCATGTTTATTTTCTTTGTGCCATCTTGTGGATAAATCAAAAATTACTGGGAAAAGCATGTAACTTGATGCAATTACATTTATGCTTCCAAAACTGTTGTGATTTTAGTCCTGCTTTTTAAATCATATGTTCTGTGTAGGAAATGTAAAATAAAGTGTATTATTGTAATCTTTTTGTTTCAGATGCGTCTCCTGGAAGAAAACTTAAGGGACCACCAGAGAGCTCAAGATGAAGCAATAACAAAAACTCAGTTGTTAGAACAGACTGTGAAGGGTTTGGAGTATGAACTGGAGGCCAAAAACCACCTGAAAGATGACCGAGCAAGACAAATCAAATTAATGGAGGTAAAAGTTTATTAAAATAATACTTTTATTTCATATGAATGTATGAGGGAACAAAATAACTTTGTTGTTGAAAATTTGTAAAATATTATTCATCAAGTATATGTGTTAATGTCTCTGGAAAAAAACTTTACCTTTTCAAGCCCATTCTTTTAAACAGTTTGAGTCCTTGAAGTTTAAGGAGGAATGGCTGGGTAGCAATCCCAAAAAGGATGAAAGGATGGGAAAACAGTGTGCTGAAAATAGGTTTTTTTTGCTTTTTTTTCTTTTGTTCCATTTAGGACAAATTATCTCACCTGGAACTTGAGCTTGATGAAGAAAAGAATAATTCGGATTTGTTGTCTGAGAGGATCAGTAGATGCAGAGAACAGGTATTCAGAGAACTTTATTTTGTTGAAGGTTTATAACCATGATTGAACATGTGCCTCTGAATCACCACAGACTATTTTTTTCCTGTTTTTATAACTGGTAAAAAAGAAACATAATTGAGTTACTAATTGCCCAGGATTATCTGCAAAAGTTATTTCATATCGCAGACAGAACTCAAACTTTCCTCATTTCTGTTCTTGTAAATATTCCTGTTGTAAACGTTCCTAGAGAAGGTAGCTTTTTACCCACAAAATTTTTGGAATAGAGGTCAGTTAGAGATATCATTTAGAGCATTGTAAAATAGAAGGAAAAATGTAAATTGATCCTCACAATTCTTGAAGTTTGAAACTTTAGAGCTTGAAAAAAATTTGGATTTCTAGTGAATGCAGGTATAAAATGTGACTAATATGTGGAATTCTGATCTATACCCTGGCAACACACACAGATGATTGTATGTTCTGTTAATCTCATATGCTAGTTTCAAAAGAGTAACTGCAATAATGAAGTAGGCCAACATAAGAGAATCCTGATTGCAGAGAAGGCAGAGCTTTGGAAGTTAATTAGTGAAGTTAGCTGAACTGAAGATGCTGTCCAGTTTCAGCAGAGAAGCAGCTTTATTTTAATCCCAAGTGTTAAAACTGATTAAGGTATGCTGAAGAAAAGATGGGTAACAAAAAGTTTTTCCACATAAAAACATCAGTCGTTAGTTTGCGAAATGTTAGGTCAATAAATAAAGTACCCAAAAAGAGAGGAGAATGGATTTATTAACATAGTTACATCTCATGGGGCAGAAAACTTAAAGATACTGTAAGATTTGCCAAGGTAACTTCAAACAAATGACAAAAAGGTTCTTGACTGTCTAAAAAGAAGTTGTGACAATTGTATGTTTAACTATAAATCAATATAAAAAGTAATCCAGATATGCTCCCTGAGATTAATGAGTATTTTGCCCGTGTGTTTATTAAGGTCAGTGGGTGAGGGGAGATGGAATGAGCTGACAGAAATGCGGCCATTGAGCAGGATATCACCAAGTCTAAGAAGATTTAGAAGTTCATTATTCTGAAAGAAAGACCTTAATAATAACATTCGAGATTTTTGAATGATGTAACATGAAATTATAGGTCCTGTAACAAAGATCTGTAATAAATGAGAAAAACAGAGAGTAATTCCTGAGGACTGAAAAAGTAACTAGAGCATCCGCAAGTCCAGTAGTCAGTAGTATGCAAGTTTTTGTGTAGTTCACAGAAAGGAATTTGTTCTTGTGGTTGTCTTAGAGTGTCAAGGTATAGAAAAATGTTCTCTGCCTTAGTTTTACGTTCTGAAAAATATGGAACTGATTCATGATTCATTACAGCTTGTCTACTACTATAGTTTTATGTTAAGCATCAAATCTCATTAGCAATTTCCTAGAAGTCTGGGAAACAGTTTACTCTGAGATATACAACTCATGATTTTCTGCTCTAATTTCTTTCTCTATGAAACAGATTTGCTGATGTTCTTTAGAATAGCTTTAATTTCAGAGGGGAAATAGAAAATAAAATCATTTGTCTTAGTTTCAATTGGGATTAAATTGTTTTCTTCAGAGTGTCTGGTATGATACAATGTTTTGGTTCTAGGAGAAAAACAATATTGATAACACATGAATGTTTATAGTTGCTGCTAAGCAGTTTGGTACAGAACTGAGGCCATTCTCTGTGAAGGGCCCAAGGAGATGGGATGGAACAGAATTAGGACTGTCTTAAACTGGCCAAAAGGATGTGCCATAGTACATGACATCATGCAGAAGAAGTTATGAAGGGGATGGGTGTTTGTCTTTCTCTCTTCCACTGCTCAGGGGGCCAGCTGAACATTGGCTGGGAGGGGTAGTGAGCAATTGCTTGTGTGTCACTTGTTATATACATTTATATATATGTCTTTGTCATAATTATTATCTTTTTCCTTTATCTTAGTAAATTGTTTTATCTCAACCTACGACTTCTACTGATTTTACTTTTATTTTTTTTATTCTCTCCCCCATCCCACTCGGAAGGTGGGAGGAGTGAGTGGCTGTGTGGTGCTTAGCCCTGTGCTAGGTGAAACCACAGCATGATTTTAAATAAATGTGCTAGAGTTTGGCTTCCAATCCATGCATCCTCAAAACATCAAGGCTCCGGTGCTACTACTTGGGACTCAAGTTACTGGGATTCTGTTTGTGGTATAGTCTTTTGCTTTTACTTTATTGATGTTCCACAAACTCTCAATTAGTGAGGGAGTGAAACAAAATTTGAAGGACCCATAATAATCTGAGGTCATGCTATTGTTAAAGTAGGAAGCCTTTAGTGCTGGAGTCTATGCCTGCGTTCTAAGCCTGGATTAAAAACAAATTTACTGGTAGCTGCACAAGTGAGTACTATAGTAACTTAATATGCTAGCTAATAGAAACCTAAAATACAGATGGGTGACAAGAAAAGAAAAAAAAAAAAGTTATATAAACAACAGCAACACAGTTTATTTTGAGGTCTGAAGTTTCTCATTTCATGCATGAGTTACAGAATTTGCTTTGTTTTGTTTTTATGCTAGAATGACTAAATGGCCAAATTACTAAAGGGAATTTCAGGGTCCGCTAAGCGTTTATAATGACATGAGAAATGATAATGGATTTGTTTTGGTAATATCTGTGTTTCTGTAATTTTTTGTTATTATTTTAGATGTGTTATTTTAATATATTGATATAGAAGTATAATATTCAAATTACAAGTGAATCCATATTGAAATTACTACTTGTATTTTACATGAATTACACGCATTTTATATTTGAAAATCATTGGCAAGACTCATGGTTCACATTTCATTTACTGTGAAATGTTATTCCCTTTTAAATATCCTTTTCAATCTGTTAATGGTAGCATGAGACATTCTCATCTTTCCTAACTCGTTCTCAAGAAATACTGTGACAATACGGAAATTTTCAATTTTTGCTGGCTTTCTATCTAAAAAAATTCTGTGCTTCACTTAGTAAAATTCATCTACTCTGAGTTTATCATACTGTCTTTCTGCTTTGCCACCTAACCTGAAACACAAAGAATCTCATTGTTCAGCTCTGCTCTGTTTTAATGTACATGGGTAGGAAAGCGCTTGTGAGAAAGAAGTGGTTTCCACCTCTGAAAATAAGTTTTACTAAAAATTCTTTGCAGTGAATGACAGTCACTTTGCACACTTCTGCATAGATTTAGCTTGAAGGTGAACTTTGGAATAACTTTATTCCTCTATAGTGATACTTGTGATTCATTAATTCCTATTTCCTGCTCCAATAGACTTGCTCAATTATCCCCAAAAGAGACAGAGAAGTCCTTAGCTTTGTTTATTTTTCAATAAAGGGAGAGTCCATGGAGGCAGCTCCCCTGTAGTGGCTCTCACAGTATCAGGGGCAGAGCACCCTTTTATCTTAACTTCAGCAACACACTGTCCTTCCTCCTTTCTTCACTGGCTGAAGTACTCAGAGATTGCAGACTTCCTTGTCCACCTAATATATGTTCTCCTTTGTGTGCGACTTCTATCATATGTAGCATGTACAATTAACCCCAACTTTATGCTGCCCAGGGGAGAGAAGTTAATATTAATTACTCTACTAGGCCTGCTCAGCAAGTCTGAAGTTCGTCAGTTCATGTTGTCAGTCTACCTTTGTAGCTTCTTCGGGTCTCAACTGGTTGTTCTTTCTGATAAATCTTATTTAGCGAGAGTTTCAATTGGTTTCTTTTTCCGATAAGCCTTATTTGATGAGAGTGCAGTTATTCAAGTGGAGAAGAATTTGCAAGCCTTCACAAAATCTGCAAGGATGTTGAACACCTGGTTTGCAAGCCCCCTTTCTCTCACTAGAATATAAAAAGACAGCAAGAGGCAGAGACAAAAAGAGGCAGTAAAGTTCTTATCCTTAATTGCACAACTATTTTTATCTTTAATATAGCCATTATGTTTTGAAAAGATCATAACAGCAGAAACATAATCTTGATCCTCTGTTGCATTTTCATAATCTTTGTAGAAGTTGGTGTTGACTTGATCATTGGACCTTTTCATTACTAATGAAAGCATTGGATCCAGGTTGAATGGGGCTCTGAGCAACCTGGTCTAGAGGGAGGTGTCCCCTGCCTATAGCAGGAGGGTTGAAACTAGGTGATCTTAAAGGTCCAACCCAAACCATTCTATGATTCTTTCTTTGCTGCTGATCTGTGTTGTTTCTTCTACACAACCTAGAGCTTATTATCACCTCATTATCATATAATTTTCTTCTTTAATTATTAACACATGAATGTCTTTCTTAATTTGATCCATAAAGTAATCTTTGTTGCAAATTCCTTAATTCTCAACTATCTTGTACAAATGGGATTGCTACTCTGTACATATGTTGCTTCATCTTGTTCTTGTTCTCTGAGCAGTGGTATTGTCTTGGATAAAGTATGCATTAGTATTTATTTCTATATTGTATGCTCAGACTTGTTTCTGGTTGATTTTTTTGTTGATATAAGAATGGAGGATGATTTAATACCTAAATTTTGTAATAGGTTCTTAGAACTGCTTTTTATTTTAGTTTCGTGTGTGTTTTCCTTGAATCATAGAATCTTAAAACAGTTCACGTTGGAAGGGACCCTTATTGATCATCTAGTCCAGCCCTACTGCTATGCTCAATTAACTCCTATGAGAATTTTTTATCTCAGAGGTTTTCATGTTTTTGTTTGTTTCTTTGCATACATACCATTCTAATTACCAAAGAACCCATGGGAAAGTGGACAGACAAAACCAACAAACAAATAAAAACTAGCCCATATCCAGAGCTTGTGCTGAAACTGCTAAATCACTGTAAAGCTGAAATACCAATTACTCCTTAGCTGTCACAGGCATAGGTTAGGACTGTCAGTCACAGTTTCCCAAAAATCAGAATTCTTCTAAGTTTATTCATTACATTTGAAAAGTGTAGAATATGTATGTATATGTATACACACATGTATGTGCTAAAATACATATATACACATGCCTGTATACACATGTATGTATGTGCATGTACCTCACATATGTATACAGGTGTATACTTACGCATGGAAAAATCAGTAATGTTTATATGGAAAAAAGGTCTAATGTGAGTGATTACTTTGAAGTGTGTGTGTATATGCATATACAAAAAATAGAACCACTAATGTAAAAGACAACTGCACATATTCATTAAAACTTTGAGAACACGTTTGTGCTCTCTCCCAGAAGAGAAAAGCTGGATTGTATTGACATAACTCATAGAGGCTGAGGCTCATTTGAAATCCTTCAAACTAAAGGGGCTTATGTCATCTGAAGGTTACTTGGTCCAGTAGTTGCCTCCTTAAAGATATTTCCATACAGCACAGGAGAGAAAAGATTTAAGTAATCTCTCATTAAATAACTTTGGTAATTTTTAATTAGTGTATTTAAAGAAAAAAAGAAGCCAGTGTTTGAAAGTTTCTGTGCAACAAGCAAAGCTTTAAGGAAATTAATCAGCAGAGCACAGCCATTTGCTAACATTTGTAGTCCAGTAACTGCTATGACCTTAGTTTTCAGGAATACATCCTACTGTTCTGAAAAGATTCTGTGACATAACATATGCAACTGCAGTACCATCACTGTTCATATTCATCTATTGCTTTAGCTGTAAAGCTGTAGAAACAAACAACTTTTTTTAAACATGATTAACTGAAAATGCAGCTTTTAATATTGTAGTGTGGTTTAAAAAAAAAAAAAAAAGCCTAGGTAGTGTTTTGTGTACTCTGTTTGTTTAACTTCACAATTTCAGTGTTGCTGTGCTTTTTTTTTTTTTTTAGCGCAAGAATTTGAAATAGCTTTGACAGACATTTAGTGGAATAAATCTGAAACTTAGAGCTGTACAGCTGATAGTGTGTTTCTGCAAGTTAATACATAACTGTTGTAAAGCAGGATAGAAAACTAGAAGCTTCAATAACAGCTGTCAGAGAATTCAGAGTTTCTCTCTGATCCTCAGAATATTTTTTTCAGTCAAGTAGTAAGATTAAGCAAACAAGTGTATTCTTATGTTGCTTCTATATGGAGCAGTTAGTTTTTCAGCATTTTACATATGGAGAATACAGTTTCCTTGTGGTTATTGAATGTGCAACTGAAATTTTAAAAGAAATTTTTACAGAAGTGCTTTTTAAAACAAGAAAAAGTTAACCTCCAGATCCAGAAGTCACTGCCCTCCTGCTGTGTGTAAGACATAAAATTGACCATTGTAGTGGAGGAAAAGATGTTCACATGCAGTATACATCAAGACTTGTTGAAAAAGATCTTTTATTTTTTTCAAAAGTATAAAAAACTGTAGCAGTCTTTAGGGTTTCTCTGTAGATGCCATTTTTATGTGCTTTAGTAAGGTCAAACTTTAAAGTAAACTATCCAGCAGCTTAAAGGTAGGGTTCTTGTCAGATTTAGGTATGAGGAAAACGATAGAAGGTGTTTGAAGACTGACGTGACACTCTGGAATTCAGCTATTTATCACATGACATATCTCTAGTGTGATATTTTAAGAGTTTAATGCCCTGCTACAGAATAAATATACGTATCTATCTCGAAAGAGAACATTTTGTACGAGATTGTAATTGTAAGCTTCATTTGAAATTAGGCATATGTCTTGAGTTCTAAGAGAGCACATTTTTTCTCATTTTGTAGAAGTACGTACTTTATTTATGCACATGTATATATGTATATACACATGTATATATATCTATGCACACAATATCATACAGACATTTAAATCAAATTTTGAATTAAAATTTCTGTCTTTCTTCAATAGATTGAACAAATGAGAACAGAACTACTTCAGGAAAGAGCTACAAAGCAAGATTTGGAATGTGACAAGATTTCTCTGGAAAGACAGGTAAATGCAGCTATCATATGATTGTATTAATGAGATAATAGTCCAGGTGACTCTTTATTAGGAAATTCTAGTAAGTCTTTAAGGAATTCAGTATTCAGTAGCTAGCTCTATCCCACCAGAATGCACTGCTGGAAGTCTGTGTTACTAAAAACAGATTATGAACTATGAGCATCTTAATATTGATACTCAGAAGAAAATACTATGATATTATAATATACTGTAATTCTTATATTATAATCAAGTAAATCCTTTGACTGCTTTTGGAGGAGCTTTCCTTCAAAGTCTTCGACTGTACTAAAGGAATGCTGTTGATCTTGATCATTGTTTTAAGCAATTACAACTGTGAGTACTTTTAAAGTTACTCATTTTAAAGGTACTCTTAAAGACAAGAGCTAACAAGTGAAAAAGTAACATCTTCAAGAAAAGATATAGATTTGACAAGAAACTTCTGCTCTTTGTCTGGGAGGGAATACAGTTCATATGTTTCAATGGCTGTGGCAGAAAGTATATTAACATTATTTTCTAGCTTTTAGCAGTGTGTTTAGTCTGCAGCTCAGCAGTCTTCAGAAGGAAGATACTCATAGCCCCTGCTGAAATAGAGAGGAAAGATATCTTCATAGTCTTACAGACAGTCTCAAGAACAGAATACAGACTGTAATGGGGATTTAGAGAATATGTTTATATGAGATGCCAAAAATGGTGGTTTTAGTTCTGTGAATGCTTTTTTGATTAATTGTATGAGAAGAAAGAATGCCACCTAGTGGTATACTTCGTGTATCCAATTTATATTGTCTTAAGGTTGTTTTTGTTAATAAGGGCATGTAAATCATGTGTGTCCAAATATAGAACAAGGACTTAAGGAGTCGAATCCTTCACCTGGAAGGTTCTTATCGATCAAGTAAAGAAGGACTTGTTGCTCAGATGGAAGCAAGGATCACGGAGCTAGAAGAACGACTTGAAAATGAGGAGAGGTAAAGCTAGTTATGCTAAGATTAAAACAGATGTGTTTATATATGTCCTCTTGCTTATATTGAATATCTAATGTAACAACTTGGTTTTTTATTATTTTCTTTCACAAGCACTGATTAAAGTACTTGCTGTTATATGTAAGTGTTGCAGGTTTGATTTTGAACAAAATCATATAGGAAATTGCCTTATGTGTTTAAAACTGAGCACAATGCTAACATAGTTACATATGTCATTATTTTAGCAATGTCTAATATCAGTAACAGGCTTAGAAATACTAGCTGTAGTTGAACATTGCAGTTTTCATGTTCTCTTCATTGTTTAAGCTTGAAGGAAACTTTATATTTATATAAAAAAAGCAGTTACAAGTATTTATTTAACTCTAAAATATTGCTATGGAATTCCCTTTTTTACAGGCTTGTCCTATGTTTGTTTTTCCAGGGATAGGGCTAATTTCCAACTAAGTAACCGCAGACTTGAGAGAAAAGTGAAGGAGTTAATGTTGCAAGTAGATGATGAACATCTCTCATTGACTGACCAGAAGGATCAGGTAGAGGAAAAAACTAATGTACTAGTAGTATTATTATCAAATATTTACATGAATCATCACATGTATGAAACATTTCTAAGGAATGTAACTAGGTACTAATTATTTGGTTCTTCATGAAGTCCCATTTAATGAGATTTGCCGTTCCCATTGTCATCATGTTCCTTTCTTTGATAGTAAATTAGTATCAGTTTCTAAACTTAAGAAAATGAAACACTCGTAGCAGCAATGCTGTGATTACAAAATAAAGCAAATAGTAGTCAGAATATGATCTATATATGATATAATACACCAAGAATAGCATATTCTATCTTGTAAAATTTTATTTGAAGAAGCTACTTATTGTTAAGGCAAGTGTTAAGCATATATTGATATTCTCATAGCAATGTATTCTGTGCCATTTTTGTGGTCTTCATTGATTCCTTGCTTAAAACATGTTTTATTTCAGTACGTAGGTCAATTAGTTAATATTGTGCCTAAAGAGTAAACAGTGACTTTAAAAATTCAGATGTCTATCATAGGAACAAATTCTTTTGGGTTAAGCAAAAAAAAAAACCAAATGTGTTTTATAGTATCTGTCAGGTAAAGTTGCTTAGCATCATACTGTCTTACTCTATCAAAGGTATGTTGTTTGTTTGTTTTCCTTAAAAAAATTATCTTCTCTTTTGTCAAAGTTTAATGCTAGCTTTTGAATATTTGTGAAGCATAGTATTACAGTGTCATTACGCTGGCAAAGTTGTGTCTTTATTCTCCCTCTCATAGATGCTGGAAGAATAAAGTTCCTTTATTAAAATAGTCCTCTAATCAGCTGACATGTAAATATTTCAGTTGAGTTTGCGTTTGAAAGCAATGAAGCGTCAAGTTGAAGAAGCAGAGGAAGAAATAGACAGACTGGAAAGTGCTAAAAAGAAACTTCAGAGAGACCTAGAAGAGCAACTAGATATGAATGAACAATTGCAAGGACAGCTTAATGCTGCAAAAAAGGAATTGAGGTAGGATAATGTGTCAGACCTTACAATTATGTGTCACTTGCCACTCAGTGTTGATTACTTGCTCCGTTAGTCCCTCAATTGGAGGCTTCCTGTAATAAACCTGAAGTTTTGTCATAAGTATTTGAGAGGCAGAGCTGTGAAACTCTTCATCGTTTTCTTCCTCTTTAGATTTTCTTCCATCATTTTCTTCAGTGCTCTAGGTGCCCAAGTCTATTTTCTATCTAGTGAATAATCACTGAAGCAGGGGATGAAAAATGAAAAGGAGTAGTAGAGCTTGGCACACATGTAATTTGTAGTGATTAAATTTTCTATTTTTCTAAATTTTCTTATGACTGAAACAGCTATCCTGTGTTTAGTTTTCCTCCAACATCACTGAATATTTCAGTGTCAAAGTCCTCATTCTCTTGCATGTTTCTTTTATGTAAGCTGTAGTCTATGATAAACTTCTACTATAAGAGCATGGATATCTGACATTCTTAAAAAGTGCAAATGCTATTTATATTACAAGCTTTGCAAAAATATTCTGTATACTAATGTGCAGTGTTAATCATACAAGTGTGTGTGTTTTTGTTTCAGTAGACGAAAGAAGTCACCAAGTAAAGTGCTGACTGATTTTGATGATGATGATGACGATGACGAGTTCAGCACGGATGGCGATAGTCTCTGTGAAGCACCTTCAGGAAATAACTTTTCAAAAGATAGTGACACAATAATGTAAAATAAGTATTGGCTCTGTGTTTCCTTGAAAGTACTGGAAGAGTAACTTAAACTATCAAAAACCTGGATATTTTAGAAGCCAAATACCATAAAGGGATGTAAGATCTGGGAATTTGATGTTTCCATCCATACTGTGCCATTTTCTTATTTAGATATCTTCTGTTTATTATAGAAAAGAGAACCGTGTTGTAAAACAGATATAAAACATGGCTATATATAACTGCTACTGAAAACACAGGGATAACATTTCGCCTTGGAATTGTGATTTTGTTAAAATTCTGTTTAAGTAAAGAGCCATTTGAAAGTAATTCAAGTTCAGTTTGTAGTTAATAAAGCTTTTTCACTAAAATTAAGGAAGACACAGATGATTATTTAATAATTGTAAGTACAGATGAATGATATATAGATTGTAAATATTTTAAAAATCTGATCTTTTATTGACTACTTTAGTACTATTTTGTAAAGTTTTAAGTATTATAAAAATCAGTTTCATATGTAGAATATCTAAATTTATACTAAATATTATACTTGGGTTTTAACTAAAATAAAATACTTTTTTTTGCATTACAGAGCAGATTCACACTTCCTGAGCCAGAAAGTACATTCTGATTTTGAAAACAGTTCCAAGTTTTATTATATGTTGTTTAAGATGAAATGTAAATCCTGCCTGTTGACTTTAAAGGGACCATCACATCTGCATGATGAGTGAGGCTTGCCCACAACTTTTTTGCAAATTTTGGTTGGGAAGCTTTGTCTTTGTAGGAGGTAAGGATGAAAATTAAATCAGAGATTACTTAGCATCTTCATTTCCTGAAGCGGACTCCAAACTGCCAGGCACAGCACTGTAGGCCTGCTCATTTGAGGGCACTTGGACAAGCTCTTCTTAAAGTCTTTGAGGAGTCTTGCTTGTTCCAGTAAAATTAGTTTATGGATTAAGTACATGCTTAAATCTGTATATTGTTGGATCCCAGAAAGTTTTGCACCTGGCAGGACATTGTGCCCTTGAAACAAAAGCATGTGATCTAATTATTCTAACCTGTTCTTGAGTATCTATTTGGGATATGCTGCAATGTATGGTCGTGTATGCATATGTTAGCATTTCAGAATAGAGAAGTATCTGCATTTTGAGAAATTCATCTGTTAAACAAACTTTGTGGGAAATTAAAAAAACAAACAAACATGCAAATTCTATTTTAAAAGCATTTTCCATTTTATTACTAAAAATATTTTTGTTGTTTAGATTACACAGAGCAGTTTATCACTTTTGCAAATCTAGAATTTTAAGGAAAGGCGCTACTGTATAGTTTTGTTAATAAACTATAGCTAACTCCTCTGTGATTATTAGTAGTTGTCCCCATTATATATAGCTGAGTACATCTTCATTGAATGGACCACGTACTACGTACTGTAAAAATACTTTAACCTGGAGCTGCTGGGGAGCTTCCATTACTCACATGACACCAGAAGCTGATAGGCTTGGTTAAGGCAAAAGTCCTGACAATGCAGTATCCATTTTCAAGATTATATGACGTGAAACTCCTGCCTTGCAGATCACAAATATATTCACACACAGCACATCATTATAGATTATAATACATAGCACTCTGTTGTCTTCAACTTGACGTTGATGGTTTCAGGTACATGGGAAATAGTGTGAACTGCACAGTTGTAACATTCTATGCCTGAATCTTCTACATCTTTTCAGATAGTTTCGGATTTACATCGTATAATTTCTTTTTGCAGTACCAGTTTCACTGTTTTGTCAACACAGAAACAGCCCATGCTCTAGGAAGATCTGCACTATGCTGTACTATCATCTTACCTGTTCTGACTTAGTTTTTGTTTCATTTGCGTGTTTGTATAGGCTTAATTTTAAACAACTGATTCCAATTTTCAGTTCTGCACCTGCACTCTGTCATGATGTATGTAAATAATTATTATTTCAAACCACTGGGAGAAAATCACTTAATATTGCAGCTACCTCCAGTTACACTAAACTGTAAATGTTAAAAATAAACATTTTAATCTTACAGTTCTACTTTGCATTTAGATTGATGTGAGAATTGAACTTCGTATGGAATATGCGTATATTTAGAATAGAACCAGAAAATAATTATCTGGGAAATAATCATGCTGTAGAAGGGTTTCTATATTTTCTTCTCTTTGGAGAGCTACTTTCTTTGTAACTTGGTAGGCAGGTGGAATATCTAGAAGACTTTTTTTTTTTTTTTTTTTTTAACTTAAATAAATTGCCAGAATGATGCATTGTTAAGGGACTGCTAGTAAGAGAGAGATCCTGGCTGCTAGGCCCTTGTCCCTCCCTGCCATATCATCATCATCATCATAACTGTCCTTAAGTGTTTTTTTTTTTCTTCTTTAGACTTGGAAATACAAATTCTCTTGGAAATTCTCAGATAATATAACTAGATACTGAAAAAAGGCATTTCAAGTCATTCACAAAACAATCTGTCATGATTATGCTCTCAGAATTGGATCACATTGGTAATTTTGGCAAGTTTGTTTACATTTCTTTTTCAAGAAAGTCACTGTATAATGTTTTAGAAGTTAAACTTTGACACCTTAGTTCTTAAAATAACTTTTTCTTGTCACATTATTAGTAAAATGCAACTACTGATATCCATTCAGTGACACACGTTTTGTGAATGGTGAGTATTTTAGCCATGATGATAGGGTCTAGATCTTGTTTGCTACAAAAAGCACTGGTAGTAGTTTAAGGAAGTCTTAGTTTAAAGAAGTTTAGTTCATCTCATGGCTGTTTTTAATCAAAACTCATCTTAAATCAGAGTTAAGTTTAGAAAACTTTGACTAGCATTTGCATATAGTTTTTAAATGTACCTCTGAATTTTGCAGGAAGCAAGGCTCTTGGACTGTAAAAGCCATAGGAAAATATGTGAAGAAGTGTGGATTACAATCAGTTTCAATATTTTTACAAACATCAGAGTTTTTGGTGTATTGGAAAAACGCCTGTAGAGACCTTCCATTTTCTTTGATACCATAAAATCTTAGAAACACACAGACCTAAGCCCCATCACTTGATACAAGTCATTACCTGATTCCTGGTACAGTGGATTCTTCTGTTTGAGTATAAGTATCTTTGAACATTTTGTCCTCTCTGGAATTAATGGCCTTTAAAACCCTACTGAGATTTTGATCATTTGTATCTTGTGATAGAAAACTTGTGTAAAAATGTTTCCTCCCATTGAAATTCTCCTCTATCTAAATATTTGTGTTGCACTCTGCCAGAGCCTCTTGCTTTTCTAGACCTGCTTCTGTAGACAGGAGAATACAAGTTAACTTGTACAAGAGTGTTTTGATGTTTTAAATCAATAACATTTAACAAATGCTGCAGGATTCTTCAATGGCAATTACCATACAATGTGGAACATAAATATAAAAGCAAACAAATGAGCAAAATCCTTCTGTCCTACACAAACTCTTCACACACTGTCCAAATAATAAATTGAGGATATTCTTCGTGATTTTAATGCCCTTGACTTTGGAAGGTATTGTTTTCATAAAACCATTAAGGTTTTTCAGAGATTCTCTCCCTTTTACTTGCAAAGAAGAAGAAAAGGACGTTGTCTTCTTGTCTCCCGTACTGCTTCCCTATGCCTCACTTGAGGAAATGCTGTACAAAAAGCTATACAAATGCTTTCTTGCATCAACACTGTTGGTTACTTTTTATTGTTCAGTCACCAGGCAGAATTTTGTCCCCCTCAGTTTATTTTCCTGGTGATGAGAATATTACTTTGTGATTAACCTGCCAATTTCTGATTTATACTTGTCGGTTTCAATTTCCTTTTGCCTAGTTAATGAGTTAAATAATCTGTTCTTATTTATAATTGATTTTCTAAACTATTTCTTGTGCATTCTTCATTTTTACAGCCCAGCTGTATACTTTGCTGAGTGAGCTACACAGTGCAATAGCTCCAGCTTTTTGGTCTTTTCTGCATCACACAGCATATTTCAGAAATTTAATTTTGATGCTTATTGGAGCTTCCGATCCTGTGAGTGAATCTATGTGTTTCAGCTGCTTAATTTCTACCAACTGCAGTTATCAAATAACACTGCAAAACATTCAAAAGCTTTGCTGAAAGAGCAACATTCCATAAAAATTACCAGGGTTTATAACACAATTTGTTCTTGTTTGCATAAGGGCTGATTAGGTGTATTCTTAACCTAGTGACCCTACTGTGTTATACTGGGGGAAATCTGATCATTTCAACTTATTCCTGTTATCAAGAAGATGATACAGAGATAAATAGACATGTTTTTAGTAGTATGTGGGTTTTTTTTCTTAAAATTTTAAGAAAGGAAGCACTTAGGAGAATAGAGGGAGTAAAATTCTACAGAAAAGTTCAGGAGTAGTAGTAAATTGGACTTTCCTACCTCCATAGAAGTGTGACAGCTGTTTTCAAGTTAGCAAGTGATTACCAGTGAACCCCCTATGAGGTCAGCAGAGATCGTATGCTTTGTGTGAAAGGAAACATCCAATCTTTTCTCTACTTACAACAACAATTTGCTGTTTCATTCAGATTCTGAAGGTTCATGCCATTAGCAGAAAAACAGACAAGAAAAAAAAAAAAAGAGTTAAATTCCAAGCACAGGTGGATGATGAAAATTTAAGCTCTCCAAGTTGCCAGAGGGAAACTGTAAGAACATTTCTATGTGAGCACAGAGAAGGGTCTCAGTACAGGTAACGAGTTTTTTTCCATACTTTCTGTCTATTGCTGTTTCTTCAACAGAATAAGCTTTTTGAGCAATGATTTATACATTTGAAAACTATGCTCATTACTATTAAGAAGTTACTTTATGTGTTAACATGCATTCTGGTTAGGATGAAACCTACCAACAGTATAATATAAAGCAAGGGATAAAATGTAGAAGGAAGATCATTGCAGGATCCAGTTCTGGTCTGTTGGATTTTGCTGTTCAGCCATCCCTCTTAAAGCCCAATACTGAAAATCACCTAAGCCATCTTAAGCACACAGATACCTAAATGCATATGGCTGTGCAGTGCAGGTAATTTTGTTTTGCAGAAAAATCTTCAGCTCCTTCAAACACTGAAATACTCAGAATGCCTGCCAGTATTACTCAATTTTATGCCTCTCTTTGTCTCCTATCCTTCTTCCAGAAAGAAGTAGCGTAATTCTTTGCTTTCTCTTAACTTGTGATTACTGCTGTGTTCTTCTGGGAAAGATAAAGATGTTTCCACTTCCAAGAGCAGCAACAGAGAGGAAACTGTTGGGACTGAGCCCTGCAAAACTGTTTATATCAGAAATGAATGTTACTTTTTTCTAAAAAGCAGTTCCACTCCATCGATGTGAGAGTTGAGCTGTTGAGTGAAAGGTCACTTTTCTAGAGCTAACTATTCTCGGCAGCCTTTTTTTGGGGGGGTTGGGTTGGGCTGGGATGGGGAGAGGTAAGAACTTTTAAGGAAAAAGGACTCTCTAAATGTACACATTTGGGACTGGAGTGCAAGAGCAAAAGCATACATGTGCACTGAAGGCAGAGGGTTTGGCATACATCTCTGCAAGTGCATTATCAGTTCATTGCGCCCCTGTTTGAAACTATAATCCCGTCTACTTAAAATGGATAAAAGAAATCAAGTGGCTACTGTCATACTGGTTACTGTAAGTCCTTCCTAGTAAAGAGCACCTTCACCAGAGTTCAGGCATTTTCTTGGATACTGTGTGTGTAAAAGTGCTTTTTGATGCAAAGACGCAACAGTTATCTTAATTCATCTTTTAAACGTTTATCAAAAGAAATACAGAACCATCTAGAAAATACAGAGTGCAGTTGAAAGTGAAGCTCTAAAAGCCAGAAGCATTCTGACTTCTAATCCTTTGAGCTGCTGGTTCACCGTTTGACCTTGTGTCTCTGTCAACATGCCTAGAAAATGAAGCACAACACTAGACTTCACTGAGAACTTCTTAGTGTGTCTAGGTTGAAGCTTTCTAGAGAAAAATATTAGGAAATAAAGCCAAGAATCTTATTTTTCACAGAAATTGATTTTTTCAGCATATCTGCTTGCTGTGCTGTGTTTCACCCTTTGCTCTGCAGACTCCTATACTGGAATGTCTTGCAAGCGTGGTGGAGCTGTCTTATCTGTCACACACCTGAGATTGAAGGTCTTTTTGTGCTGGCTGTGCAAGACTCTTTGGAGTGCCTTTGCTGCAGAGGTACAGTCATAAATCTTGATTTCCTTGCTTTAAGGGCCATGGGACCTATGGGTGATACCTACTGTACAAACAGCAATTGCACTTTCCAAAGCATACAGGCAGTGATGTGCTGCTGATACAACTGGTGCTTGGCTGTTGCTGCAGGGCAGCAGTCAGGCCCTTTGAGAACACTGCAACAGTACAGGGAGTGATAAAAGAACATTGTGTTTTAACTCTGATTGGCACTGTATCTTCTCAGTGCAGTTCATCTCATTACATTTATAACTTTTACAAATTTAGAAATAATGTGGAGGGGAAAAGAGAAATTGGTACCAATTAACTTTGTTGCTACTTCCTCTGAAACCCTGTGCTGAGCAAAAATAGGCATTTCTGCTCTTGAGAAAAATGAAACAAAACACCACAAAATGGGGAAAGCTTTGATGCAAGTTTTCTAGGTGGAGAAGGACTTTTATTTCCAAGGGAAACTTCTGAAAATCTTAAACGTGGAAACTGCAATCAGGATTGCAAGGTACATCAGGTAAGTGTTTCTCATCCTCAAGGTAAAGCGATGGAGCCATAAACCTCAGGGCGCAGGAAGCCGTGCCGGGGCGAGTGCGGTAGTGTGCCCCGCAGGTGGCAGCAGAGAGCAGAAGGCAGCTCCTTACGGGCTGTGCCCTGCCTTTGTCCCAGGGGTCCTCGCAGTTTGGATCCCGGTTTGCAGGATCATACATCATTTTAATACATCGTTAATTGTGTTTAGTCACATAATGCCTTTTGTACCTAGATGTGGCAGTACCTACCTGTGACTGTAGTTATTTGCCACAGTGCAAGGTTTTGTTGCAACAAATCTCACAATTGGATCTGGGGACTGCTGCCTGTGGCAGTTGCAAATTGCCCTGTGGCAGGCACTGCTTTCATTTTTTGTTGCTGGCATCCTTCAGTATGATGAGAGTGGTAAAATTCATCCCGTAACAGTGCTAAGCAGCCAGGACTCCTGCTGTGGCTGGCATTGCAGCTGACGTATTGCACCCGTTCTGCTGACTTGTTGACTTGTGCTAATTATGGTCTAATAGTACGCCTTTTGCTTGCTTTCCCAGCAAGCAACTGGTTTGGAGCCAATTGTGATACTCCATCTAAAAAGGGAGATCGTTTATAAGCCAACCTGAGAGGTCTTGAGAAGCTAAAGTATATCTTGAAGCTTGGTAAACTTGAGGTTGAGCTCCAGCACAGGCTTCTTGAAAAATGGGCAAAATTACTTAGTCCTCTTGGTGTATGAATTGTCCAACAATGAAGATGTCCAACAATGTACAAAATTAAGCCAGATTGCTATTCTGAGAAGTATTTTCTACAGAAAGCGGTCTGTTGCTGAAGAAAGATCCTTTTCAGTATAAAACTACAGTCAAAATAGTATTTAAGAAATTGAAGTGAATCAAGTAACTAATGTGCACTACTCCGTATAATAGTGAGTTGTGATGCACTTTGTAAAAGTGCTGCTGCTGTACGAAGTACTCAGAGGTTCTATTGCATTACCAGAACAGATCAGTAGAAACCTGGTGATGATCCTCGGTTTGGGGAAATTAATTTGGAGAAGAACTGGAAAAAATACTGAACTTGTTTTGAAGTTTATGTTATGTGGTAAAGGACAGAAAGAGCACTGATCAGCATCTGCTCTTTTTGTTGTCTTATCATCCTGTGACAAGGAGATGATCACCAAAATGGAGTGAGGAGGATCAACACATGTACTTTTTTAGAACATGATTAGAGTTTGTAACTCACTGGTTATGACAGTTTTAGCATGAGAGAGATGTTTCATAACTGTTAAGAATACTCATTATTCATGAAAATCTGTCGGCAGAGTTTAACTAAACCTATTGTTCAGGAAGTAAGCCAATCTTTAATGATTAGGGATCCAGGGAGATACTTAGAGGGAGTGGGAGGATAATTAATGTCTGTCTGTGGTGGAATTCTTCTACCTCTCTTCAAAGCAGGAAATCCTGGCCAGTGACAAACAAGGTAGACAGCAACTCTGATATAGTGTTGGCATCTGTTATGCCCTGCATAAGAGCAAGTGATGGTCTGGGAAGCAAAATGAGGTAGCAGCTGTGGCTGGACTATAACATGAGAGAGAATTTCTCAGACAACCAAGTTGTCTTTTGCTTCAACACTTAAAGGTATTCTCAAAGAAATGATTTCCAACATCCTTTCAGATTTGATCTCTTTCCACCTATTTTCAGGCACTGACCAAGAAAAGTGTCAGCAGGGTAAGAAAAGTAGAAATGTGTGTTTGAACATTTCTAAGAGGACTGAACTGTATGCACTGTGTTGTGGTTTTTCTCAGAAGTTCAACCGCCCTTTCTTTTGTTTGTTTGTTTTTTTTAATCTGACATGACTCAATCTTAGTATCTCTCCATTTCATGGAAACTAATGAATTTTGAGCAGTTACAATTTCAGTCTACCTAAGAATGTCTTCTCTTTTCCAAAATTCACATGGGATAGTTATGAACTGTGGTGAATTGTGTGATTTTATTTACTGGGTGCCCACATTAGCCATATCATCAGGAATTAGCCATGTCATCAGTCATGTTTTGTAGGCTAACAAGACCATAATTTCTACTTGAGCAGATTCTCTCGATTTGTATTCATAGAATCATAGAATCCTTAGAGTTGGAAGGGACCTCTGAGGGCCACATCTAATTCAACTCCCCCGCAATGAATAGAGACACCACGGCTAGATCAGGTTGTCCAGGGCCTTGTCCAGCCTTGCCTTCAAAGCCTCCAGAGATGGGGCATCAACAATAACACTAGGTAAGCTGTTTCCAGTGCCTCACCACCCTCACTGTAAAAGATTTTTTCCTTATATTTAACCTAAATCTCCCCTCCCTGAGCTTGAAGCCATTTCCTCTTGTTCTATGGTATGTCCCCTTCTTTCCTGTAGCTGCCCTTTAGATACCGCTATCGGGTCACCTTATAGCCTTCTCCAGGCTGTGCAGCCCCAGCTTTCTCAGCCTGTCCTCACAGGAGAAGTGTTCCATTCCGTGGATATTTTTTGTGGCACTTCTCTGGAAGTGTTCCAACAGTTCCACATCTCACCTGTACTGGGGAGACACCACATTTGAACTCAGTATTCCAGGTGAGGCCTCACCAGTGCAAAGCAGAAAGGCAGGATCACCTCCCTTGCCCTGCTGTCCACACTTCTGATGCAGCCCAAGATATGGTTGGCTTTCTGGGCTGAGAGGGCACATTGCTGGCTCACGTCCAGCTTGCCATTTAACAGTACCCCCAGGTCTTTTTCAGCAGGGCTGCTGAAAAATCCTTTCATCCACCAGTTTGTATTGGCAATGGGGATTTCCTCGACCCAGGTGCAAGACCTTGCACTTGAATTTGTTGAACCACATGAGTTTCACCTGGGCCCACTGCTTAAGCCTGTCAAGGTCCCTCTGTATTACCAAGCTCTGTACAAAATCATGCTATTCTTGTCCAAGAGGAACCTCAGAATTGCCACAAAGATAAAAGTTCATCTTTTTTTGAAGATTTTATATTAATATGATCAGATGGTTTTGACCAGAAAAGACAGCAAAAATTCAGCCACAGCTTTTATAAGCATCTGGACTATATGTGGCTACAGAAACACTGGAATTTCAAGTTTTATCTGCATGATGGAGTAAGTCAGTGCATTTTAACTTTTGTGTTGCTGTGGCAAAGTTGTTGCTGGTAGCTAAATATGCTAACTTAAAGGTAGCCAAGGAATCTAACCTCTGTACAGCAGCTATTTCTGGGTACTATCAGACAAAGAGCAATCTAAATGGACTGAAAATTTTCCCGAGTAGTTGAGGGGAGGTATGGAAAATGCATTGTTTCCTTAAGGACAGAGGCAGAAGTACTTAGTTGGCATACAGTTCTGGAAGACATTTGAAACATTTTTATCTCCAGTGTTTAATTCTACAAAATCTTTCTATTTAAATATATTCATCAGAATATCAAACATAGTAACACAGAAGAACCCAAAAATTCATAGAGATACTGTAACTCCAGTAATATGGGAAGTTGGAAATGTACCAGAATTCTTTCTTAAGAGCTTTTTAGCCTGTCTGCAGTCAGAATATTTTGATGTATTTTGTATTCTAATACATCAACAAAAGCACAGCATGTGTCATAAAATAGCTGGTTGATGAAGATTTCTGAAGTGCTTGCTACCCCTCTGAATTATTTGCTAAAATAAACCAAGCTAGAAAGTGAATGGACACGAGATGTTTCCTATGTAGTGCATGCAATTACTGTATTAATATATTATAACCTCTGACTAACATCTGTAGAAATTACTGGGAATTTTGCTACTGATTTTAGAGGCTGGAGGATTGAGCCTTGGGTTCCTGTTAGTCATTTGTTGTAAGTTAGGATACAGAGATCTCCGAGGGCAGAGTGATGGACTAACATGCTGTTTTCAGCAGAGTTCAATTCCCAGTGGCCCACAGGAAGACAAACCCCTTCTTCTCCTTCCTGCCATGATGTCTTGTGTCAGAGGAGATTATTGTCAGTCCCTGTCAGTCATTGCTAGCACTGTGGGTAAACCTGATTGATAGCTCTGGTAGAATTCATGATAACTAGCTCACCCAAACCCGGTCCTTTACGCATAAACATTATGCATCTCTTCTTTCAGTAGTGGCAACTTCAGTTCAGTGACCTGCAGCAGCAGTGAATCTTCAGGTTAATTATGAAAAGCAATATGATAGTTTCTTTGTACTATTTTAATTCTATTAACCCACATTAATATCCAGAGCACCTCCATTTGCTTCTTGGCTATTATCAGGCAAATACCAAAAGTAGGGCAATTGTCTCTTAGTAATAATTTGCACACCTTTCTATTCTCGCAGGGGAGAACCACGCGTTCCAGGCTGGTCTGTCTTAAGCATTCATTTTTCTCCATACCCCTCATACCTCTGCTCTCTCTGCTAACATTGCATTGTTGCAGTTCCAAAGTCAACAAGATTAAATTGTACTAACCAAAATATGTTGTTGTATTTAAAAAAAAACACCTGTGTTAGGCTGAGTTAATGGGAAAAGGACACTCCTTGCTGAAGCTGCATTCTGATTATAAATACAGCAGGCCTATACTATAGTTTTCCATGCTGAAATACTTATGCAGAAAACAAGCCTGCGACTGATGATGATGGGATTCTGCCTTAATAAACCTATAGACCAACTCAAGAAGGCCTGATAGAATTTTTGTGTTATTCAGTCCAGCCAGTTTGGAAGCTTGTGAAGTTTTCTGGAAGAATTCCAGAGGCAGGGATTTGCTCTATTAACATATAATAGATAAACTTGTTCAAAAAGCAATTTGGATAGAAGTGCAACAAAAGGAGCATGGCGAAGTTATGAGAAAGGATAGCAGTTGAACATTTGTGGCAGTACAGTTAATGCTAACTCCTTTTTTTTTTTTTTTTTTAAAGTTAAATTAATGTGGAGAAAAAGACTTTCTCAGCAGAGATAGTTTGAAATCTCTTTACAGACACATGGTAGAAGTACTACAGAAAAGGCTCAGGCATCTGAAGAGAAATAGTAAGTGGAGCTGAGTGAAGAGGAGAGGCCTTCCCTGGAGCCCGTGAAGAGTTTGTCATACTGTGGAGCTCTTTGCTGTGCAGTTTTCTCCGTATTTTTTTCAGCATTTCCCTTGGATACAAGTAGAGATTAACTGTAGACCCATTTTTAAACATAGAAAAAGAAGGCTTTTTTTTTTGAGACTTCCTTCTAAATCTCCCAATTGGAATAAATTTACAGAGTAAATAAAAATTCCATAGAAATGAGTGGGTCAATGAAACAAGTCATTGCAAAGGTCTTTTGATAGAGTCCTCACTATGCTTTATGCTTCCTGATAGGAATAGTTCCTCTGTGGGAGTAGTTTAATATCAGAATACAAGCTTTCTAAATTATAAGCGGTCTTGCAAACTGGTTAGCTTCCTCTTGTAGACAGGTTTGTATCATCCAAAAGCCACACATTTCTTTCAATTTCGCATTATTATCAAGCAGGCAGAATATCAGGAAATCCTGCTGTACAATTTCAAGATGTTACTGGTTTCACCTATTTCAAAGGCTGTCGTATTTCTTCAAGGTGACTTCCAGGAATAGCACATATCTCCTTCTCTGTGATCAGGACCTGAACCATGCTCATTCTCAGCTGTATTGCTAACCGGATGAGACACCATGTGCAGCAGGAGGAAAAAAAATCTGGGCTGAAGAGGCCTGAAGGATGACATGGGAGAAATCTGAGGAGTGGCCATCCAGGATACAGGCTATGACCAAATGTGGAAGTGATTAGGTGGGTGAATCCATTTCCTTTCTAGGACTGGGATGCTTGTTAGAGGGGCATCCCCCTAAGTAATATTTATTCGCTATGATTGAGCTGTTAGTAAGTGCCCTTACCTATTTAATCGTCCCTATACTCCCTCCTAATTACTTTACCTTAGTTAGGCCCAACAGTATCTTCTGCACTGATTATAACTTTACTTCTTTATTGATTATTTTAATGGCTTGGTGCAAAAGAGAGGAGACTGTTGATAAGATTCAAAAAAATAATAATAAATCCTTACACTTTAAATACAGATAGGTCCACTAGAATGTTTTTTTAGGAATGGAAGGAAGAAAGCTTTCCTGTTGAAAGTCCCCTGATAGAGTCAGTACAATCTGATTCTATTTTTTTATGATTTAAAATATCTCCATTTCCAACTTTACTTTCCTTTTATATGACTTCTAATTAACTTTTTTCTTAATAGTATTAAGAAACAAAAGAAAATGAGATCTTCCACTAGTACTGCACAGATTTTATGTATAACTCTCTGTGCTGCCTATGGGTGTGTGCAGTCAGTGTGCTGGGAGAGTCATTAAAAACTACTGAAGTTCTATGAGCAACATTCTGCGATGGAACATGGAAGAACAGGTCTTAAACCAGGTGTAAGACCAGACACAACTGAATGACCAAGAACTTTTGGTTCAGATGCTCTGGACAAGTGCCTGTTGTTTTTTTTTTTTTTAATGTAAAAAATATTCCATCATACTCCTGATGGAATACCACCCTGAAGTTGGACTGAAATCCACTAGTTGTTATTCCAGTCTTCTATCATAAGATAGAACAGAATGTAGTTTTTACCCTTTTTCCTCATCTGTTTCATTCCTGTGGTGAAATTAAGGTAAAATCTTCCCCTTTGTGAGCTGGAATTGTCTAATTAATGCTGTCACTCCTTGAAATTTGTTCATTTTTTCCTACAGAAGAACTTGTACTGCAGTTTATTTCTGCCTCTAAAATTTATCTGTTTCCTGCAAGAATAACAATATTTAAATAATAGCCTTTTAGAAGAAATCTATCTTTTAGTATTATCTCCCAGGAGCGAAATATAATTTAAATGCAAGCACCTAGCAATATATCTACTAATGGTGGGTGTGCCTGTTCTCTGCTCTCCTGCATACCAGTTAACCAGTTCAATTACATGGCCTGGCCAAGTCACACCCCTTGATGAGCAATGCTGCTACTCCTGTGCTGCATTATTTTTAAATGACATTCATGTTGAACCATCCTTCTTGTGTGGCACGAACTGACTGAAACAAAGCCTATTGCCAAGGAAAGAATGATAGACCTAGAATTGCACATTGTTGTGGGCTGTGACCATATGCTGAACGGGAGATTTACATGAAGGAGGAAATGGTGAAGGTGAATCAAGGGGTGGTACAGTTTTTGCTGAATCAGAACTGGACTGATGCCTCATATGCTTCAACATAATGTGAGGTGATGCTATCTAAAGCCCTAAGAAGTAGTGATTGAAAAATGACAGAACTGTTCTCTACCATTCATAGGCAGCCATGTATTCATGATTAACTTTCCTCAGTTTGTCTTTATACCTTTCATATCTGTTGTAACAGCTGATTTTAGTGAAGAACAAGCTTTTATTTTGATAAAATGAAGTCCATGGCTATAGCTGTGTAAACATTATGACTTATAGACATGCTCAGTCAAAACCCCTTCCATGATAAGCTGAGAATGTGTCCTTCTAGGGCTTTGCATCTTTCTTTAAAATCTTAACTATAATTTTTATTCTACTCTAAGTTGCATTTTAGCACTCTGAGACTGCAATTCTTAGCTGACTAGCTACTAGGCACACAAACAGCATGAAATACACTAAGATACATACATGTGCATAAGGGTATATGGCAAAATGTTGCTGTTATCATTACCTGATTAACTTTGGTGGACTACTCTTTGTTCTTGTCTGGATGTGACTTTGAGAGACTAATCCATTCTGACTTGTTCTTTCTGTCTATTCCACAGTAAATGATAGTACAAATTGCCTTGTATTATTTATTTACTGAGCTGTCTAGAATTAGTTTGAAACTATTCTCAGAACCCACCTCAAAGGTGGAATCGAACTGCTATTGCAGGTAATTCCAGGAATTTCCTTGTTTTACTTAATTAAACCAGGTGAAATAATAACATAAAATGAGTATTGAGAACTTTGCAAAACAAAGTATTTATTCTGCATTTTAAACTCCTGGTATGGGCATTCCTAAATATAGATTGTCTACGCGAGGTCAGCAGGGGAGGCTCTGAGTTTCTGTAGCTATCCTATATTAGCTGTATACTGGGAGTGTTAAGTGACAGAAAACAGTTATGTCAATAGGTTAGAGAAGTGATTTGATGCTTGTAGCTAAACCAAGCTGGATATTCAGATAGTTGTACGTGTCATGTTCCTTCAAAAGGCCAGCTGTGAACCAGACTAACTCCAAACGTAGCTAATGGTGTATTTCCCAGTGCAAAAGGAAAATATTGCTCAAGATAAGAACTGTACAATATTACGTGTTGGTTTGTGTACTGCATATGAGGTGACCTATGGTTGCTGAATTTGGAGACTCAATTTCAGGTGCTCGTCCCCTAACAAGCTGTTTTATGATAGTTAACAGGACAACATTTTCATGCTAGCTGTAATGCCCAAAAAAGGTTGTTTGAGACTTGTTTACATGGTGCTGAGCTAAATACATGTCTGTGGAATACAAATGTCAATGCTAGCAGGAAAAATACACGTTTTTGAAGAAAAATAGGTGATCTAGCCCACTGGTCTTGCCAAGTCTGGTTCTGAAGTATTGCACATGCATCTGTCCATTTGACAGTCTTGCTATAAATGGGCTTCACGCCTTGGGGATGATAAAGACAGAGTGGATTGTAATCCCACTGGAAAGTGAAGGCTATTAGAAGTTAATTATAACACTTCATTTTTGTAACAATCCAACTGGGATTTTATAACCTTAATGACCACTTGTGTGAGTTCTTGCACAATCTGTAACTCAGCAATTATTCCCAAATCTCACAGGGCTAATATTGCAGCTGATGAGGTGTCACTAGGACTTTACCCCTTCCTTTGGACTCTGTCAGCATTTAGTCTGACGATGGAGAAGAGAATTAACATGGCTGTAATGAGGCAATTTGTTAAGGCCAGGCTCCCCATTCCTGCAGTACTGCCTTTGTGATTTGCTGTTTTGTGAGAGGAGACATATTTTCCATTCTGTGTATTGTATGCTCTGTTATTCATCTTGTGACCACAGACTTTTAATATAAAGGCCTGTTATTTCTATGACATTGTTTCATTTCTTCCACAGCATAGTGGTCTGTGGTCTTCCTGGACCTGTGATGCTGGTGGTGGCAAAAAGGATATTCGGAGGAGTGGGAAAAAGGTACAAACATTTCCAATGTTTCAAATTTGCTGCAGATTTTGTGTAATCTTTATTAGCTCTTTCACAACAACTATTGCCCCAGATATTCACAATTATAGTGTCATCTTATAATTAACCTGCAGTTCCTTTGTACCATTACATTCACAAAAACACTGGCAAGTTTTGAACTAAAAGCTCATCCTGGTCAGATTATTATCTGCCACCACATTCTGTATAGTTTGTGAGCAATCTGTATGACTGTATATACATTATGGGCAGTCTGTACAGCTATAAAGATCAGTATTGTTTTAGTCTAGCTAATCAAGTGTGATTTACTTTCTATTCTCCCATTCTGTGTCTGTAAGTTAGCACCACGTCCAACATAAAGACAGCAAGGGATGTTTATAGAAGGATGCTATGCTCCTACAGGGAATAAGAGCTTTAAATTCCAACAGATCTAGTTCAGATGGTATCAGAGCGAGACAGGTAGGGTCATAGGTCCAAGCTAAAACCAAGCAGACATTTATCCCTAATCTCTCAAGGAATGAAAGAGGAAGTGGGTCACCAGTGGACTGTTACTTCTTGGCTTAAACCTCCAGTGAGAGTGAAAGAGAAAGCAAGCCCACAGTTCAAGGACCTCCTGAGTCAGTAATTCTGTGCATCCCTTCATGATTTACAGTTTCTGTAGCTCCTTTCAAGAGTTTATTCAGCTGCTTTTAGAGAGCACATATACCTTTCATAATCATAATATTCTCTGCCATAATTCTCTGCCAAAATTACACATAGATGTGGTGCCTCGTTCATTTCAAATCTGTTGCTCCCAAGGGCAGGAAGTAGTGAGTAGCTATTCCCCCTTCACATACCAGTCATGAACTTCTAAGCCTCTACTGCCCTCTTCCTACCCCTGTTTTTGTCTATCCTGTCTTCATCCAAAAATAATTCTACATCTCTGAGCTTTTTTGCAGCCCATCTATATATGACTCGTATTTCTGCAACATCTTTTATTGAGTGTCTCACTTTATAGCTGGGGGTACCAAGTGTTCATTCAGTACCAGCACTCCATCCATAATCTTCCATAATCTCTGTAACGTGTCAGAGCTGTGGTTGGGAGAAAAAGTTATTATTCCAAATATTGCTTTCATACAAAGAGAAGGGTTTTTTTGTTTGTTTGGTTGGTTGGTTGGTTCATTGGTTGGTTGGTTCTGGGGTTCTGTGGATTTTTTTGTTTTGTTTTGTTTTTGATTCTTTCTTTTACACATTCTTTTCAGCCTTGGTAGAGCTTAGAGATTATTAGGCATTTTCAGATGTTTACTATGCACATAGAACCTCACAGCCTGCAGAACAGCTGAAGAAACTTTAAAGGATTCACAGACAACTAACAAAGGGGAAAGCAAGTTGAATGCTGCAGTTTGCTGACTAGGGGAAAGGAAAGGAGATGGTTTATAGAGTAGACAAACGAAAACAAAACCAAAAAAAAACAGACTAAGTATGCTTACAGGTTATTCCTTCTAGGACAATTTTAATTCGAGAAAGTGCCCAGAAGTAGATGTTTCTGTTGAGATTGCTGTATCAGATAAACATGTCTTGCCATTATATTCCAAGAAATGAGGAGGGCCCTTCGTAATACAGACAAAACATAGAAAACTGCATTTGTAGTAGTTGTATTACTTATGGACAGGTATTTCCTCCATCCACACACAAAAAAAGATTTCCATCAAATTTATCATAATTCTCAAAGTCAGTCATGCAAACTCTCCCAGGGACCCAACTATTGTACCTTTGTGACTTTGTCATACTGTAGGCCACGGAAAGGAGGTCCTTTACCAGAGTGTGGCACAAGTTTGGTTTCTGTGCCTGCCCTTGGAAAAGCAGTTCTTCTGTCTGTGCCTTGCAGTGACTACAGCCTTTTGTGCATGCCTTTCTCCAGAGAAGAGAGAAGTCCTGAAGGCACAGCTTCTCACTGACCAGGAGAATCTCACAGGTATGTGATGTTGGCAGCTGTAACCACACAAAGGCTGTATGCTAGCATCTAAGTTGAGACATCTCTGCTCACCGGAAGGACCAGGAACAACCAATGATCACTGCTAAGGCACAGCCCAACAGTTAAGTGATATGTGAGGAACCATATCCCTGTTGTTGAATATAAACCTTTTCCGCACCAGGAAATCCCCTCTGAGAGCAGGATTATTGCCATGAGTTAAGATGATGGATGATTCATTTGGAAATTTGATAGTGGGCTTGGGGCATCTTCAGGCAGAACAGCAGGTATAACATGCAGTCAGTCTTGAGAGAAGTCCAAATACAAGTGGTTGCTCTGTCTCATTTGCCTTGGGCTATATGCCTTCCTCAAGAGAGAAAAGAACAGAAGCTGGGAAAACAACAAGAAGGACTGAACAGTAATGCAGACCAACCCTTTTTTCTCTCCTCCAGGCCTGGGCAATGTTTTCTTCCTCTCTTCCTCAGATCCATGTCATGTTGACAGCTCAGCATCTTGCCCTGATGGCTCAGTGTCTTGAGACAGGGATCTGAGAAACAGAAGAGAATAGACACTTCACACAGAGGGTGAGGCACCAGTCCCTCAGTAGGTAGCAAATTACTTCCTCTTCTTCAGCATTCTCCAAACCAGCAAACAGCTCATAGCCACAGCAGTGTGCTCATTAACATCGTAATGGGCAAGGACATCATGTAGCTATAGCTGTGTTTTCTTGTGGTCTTAATTATTTAAAGGTATTTACATGGAGACAAAGGATACATATTTCTTCTGCAATTTGTTTTGTGCTTAAGCATTTCTTTTTGTTGTCTCTAGTTTACTCAGGAACATGCTGCTTGCTTATGAGGGATGCAGGGATGCAGGTGAACGTGGTGTGTGCTCATCTGGGCCTGCATAGTGCTGGAGGGTTACAGTGTTCCCCTTCAGCCACGTCCTGGAAGAGACAAGTATCTTCTGAAGGAAATGTTGAAGTCCAAACCTGCAATCTAAGAATGTATGCTCAGTGCCAGCTATTTCCAGCGCCAGCCTCACCTCCTTGCTGGACCTTCAACATGAAAGCTTGTGCCACCACCTGCACACAGAGTCGCCCCAGCCTCGTGCCTCGCACCTGAGGCTGCCTGCAGTCGGGGCTTTTCTGCCCAGCCTGCTGTGTGTTCCCGGAGCACAACTAATAAGCTGACAGGCCAGAGTGGCTCAGGAATTGCAGCAGGAGGTGGGGGGGGGACGGTGCCAGCTCTATCCCATTAGAGCACTCAGAAGTGTGTACCAGAGAGGCCTCTTCTGAGCCTCAGCTCCTTTTTTCCAAGCCCAGAAGGTGGCTGGGTGCCACACGTACCCTCTCGGCCGCCTTCTCCAAGCTCCGTTCCCAACGTGCACCAAAATTCCGGCGGCACGGGGACCGCGGCGTCCCAAGGGCAAATTGCTCGGGAGCCGCGCGTCCCCAGTGACTTTGCCCGGCCGCACCCGTCTCCAGGCTCTCGGTCGCCTTCGCGGCACGGTCGCCGGGCTCTCCCCTCGCCGGCCCGCCCCGCCGGGGCAGCCGCTGCGCAGCCCGGCCCCTGCGGCCGCCCGCGGTGTGTGCGCGGGGGCGGAGCGGCGCCGCCGGCCAGAGGGAGCCGCAGTCAGCGCCAGCACGGCGGCCCGCGGGGATGCTGCGCTACAGCTCGGGGCTCACGGTCACCGCCACCACCCCCAGGAGGACGGCCGGCGACGGCGGCCGTGCCCGGCGGAAGGTGCGCGGGGCAGTGGAGGGGGGGGCGGCGGGGAGGTCCCGCGGGCCGCGCCGTGGGGCGGTGTGACCCCTCTCGCTCAGATTGCTGGCGGAGCGCGTTTGGGCTTGCTTAGTTTTGGTGTTTTCAGGCGAAGTGTGCGGTGTGTGAAAACATCTCTTTGAACCTGTGTAGTAGGTCTGTGTAGGTGCTGGGAGAAGCAGAGCTTTGGGGTGCCCTGCAGGGCTTTTGTTAGTGCTACTTCCTGGCTGCTCTCTGGACAGCCCTGAGGAAGCTTTGCTGTGGTGGAGACTTTTTCCTGATATGTACAACGAGAACTTCCCCTGAGACTCTTGTCCTCATGGGGAAGCTTACCAAAATGACTTGCATGGCAGTGATAATTTCTTTTAAAATATGGATGTAGAAATACAACTTACTGACCTCTTAAACTTTTTAATTTTCATAGGCGAACCATGCTATATTAACACACTGGAAAATGTGTCCTAAAAGTTGTTAGAACTCTGGCAGGTATGATAGCAATGTCTCTGTAGCCACCCTGATTGAAAGAGCCCTTATGTGCTGCAGTGGCCACGATGTTATCACTGAGGGGACATGTTTTACATGAAGGAATAAATCAAAACAATCAAATGCTAAGAGCACCCATACAAAGAAATACACTTGTGTGATCATAACAAATCTCGAAATATTTTGAGATAGGTCGGTCGATCCAAACTTTTGTGCTTATAAAACCAGTGAAGAATGACAAATTAACACATGTTGTACATGGTAACACACAACTTGTGCTCTCCCACAGCAAAAAAGTTCCTTTTGTAGTAGAATGCAAGTCTCTTACCGTGAGTTGTCAGAAGAGAGGAGGAAGACAGAATAACTGCAAAATAAATGGAAGATGTGTGTCACATTCCTGTGTGCCTGTGGTCATGGGAAAGGTGCCTTTTAATTGTGGTGGTGTGGGGAATCTCATAGCGGAGATTTCATAAATGAAGAAAACTGGCCAGATAAATGACCAATGAAAGTACTTTCTTTGCATGTTTAGGGGAGACTGAAATTAAAACCTGCTTCGTTTTTGCTCTCACCTTCGAAACTCTGAAAGTAACACCTGGTCTTGGGCAAAGGGAGAAATTTTTGGCCCTTGAGCTGTTTGGATAGCAGGTAGTTACTCAACAAACACATTATCCCAAACTGTTTAATTGTGAGGCATTGAAAAGATCAGAAAAATTAGATTTTTGTTAACTCCAAAGTAGATTTGAATCTAGATCAAAACTGAACCGTATCTTCCCTGTGAAGGACTGTAGAAGTCTTAGACTGAGGCTGGTTGCTTGTATTTTTCTACTACTATGCTAGTAACCTTGGTTATTCTATCAGACCTTTACTCATTATTTTAGTACTAGCTCTACAGTTATTTCAGTACATAGTTAGCTGCAGTCAGTCCCTTACTGGATGTTTCTTGTTTTTAGAAAGGAGGAATAAGAGTCTGAAGAATGTTACTCAAACTGAATCTGTCATCTGTTTTTGTCTTAAGTTGCACCCTAGTGATTTGAGTAGGATGGTAAACATGAGTGTGGATTGTGGATCTGGGCCATAAATTCTTAACATTTTTAACTAACCTAGATTGGCTTTTTTCTTAATTACTGTATTGCAGTAGCTCTCAGTTATGCTGTCCCTTTAGCCTCTTAGAAATTTGGTAGAAGAGCTTGTCTTCACCTGTCAATTTCCATTGCAGTCAGCAAACTTTTCTGTTTAGTATTGTGGAGGTTGAACTTATCAGCCTTTGTTTTTCTGTCAGCATAATCATTCTACAAATGATGTCAGATGAGCTCTGGAAATACTGCTTGTGGGTTGTTGGTGTCAAAATCTGGGAGTGAGCATAAAATGTTGGCACAAAGAAGGTTATGTGTATTGTTGGCTTGTCAAAGCTATACTTGCTGCAAACCAAACTAAAATCTCATAGCCTGGGAAACTTGATACCTGCATACCTATTCCTTTTTGAAAGTTATACTCATAAAATCACTATTTTGATGACATAAAAGTATGGTGGAAGCAACATCTTTACCTCAGGTTTTATTACGTGTTCTTACTGTCAATCGCCAACTGAAGGAAATTAAATTATATTTCTTTTCCTGCTTGTAGAATTCTCTTTCATTCCCCTCTTGGGTTTCTCCCTACAAAACTCAATTGTTTCTCAATTGGAAATTACTGCTTCATCCTTGGTTGCATATTATTTTGCCACTGTTTGGCAGAGAGTTGAGACTCTTCCTGTTATGATTTCATTTCCATGTTAGGGCATCACTACAGCCATGTTTTGCTGTTGGAAGAGGACTGGCTGTGATTTCTGTATGAGCCTGCCCATTCATTTGGTCAAGTAACCTTGCCTACAAATGGCTGGGACAGCTGTTCCTTTAGGAAGCAGTACATGGCAAAGAGAGCATCCGTGATTGCTTCTCAAGGTTATAGGGAAAGTGGTGCCTGCTGTTTTTTCCCTTCTAATCTCTGTAGTGTTTGTGAATTTTAACATACTGGCGTGTCATTAGGTAGCATGCATCATCTGTGGTCCAGGAAGAATAGGAGTGAGTGGCTACATTATACATTTTCTGCTGTTTCCCCAGAGATGTTACGGAAGTGCAATTGTTATAAACAATGGTAAGAGTACAGCCTGTATGAGGTTGTCCCAGCAAGGAATTCAAAACTGGATGGCACTTTGCCACTGTGATACAAGCCTCCCTGGGTGTGACTTCAAGGCTGGAATTGTCAGATGACTGCTCATACCACCCTCTGAATGGTATTTATGTGCAGCAGGCAGCAAAGTGAAGCATTATGTCTTCATTTTTTGTCAGAAATACTGCTGAAAATATGGTTGTGATTTGAGGTATCTCAGTAGTTTGGAGCTAACTTGGAAACAAGGAAGTGGAAAAGAAATTAAAGTGTGGTTTAGGGAGCTAATAGAGAAGACATTGTATAAAAAAAAAAAAAAAAAAAGAACAAGAAAAATAGTTTAAATACTATCAACCTTTTATACACTGTTCTTAGTCTCAACAAATTACTGTTATTGATTTGTATTTCCAAGCTACTTGTTACAACTTGCCTGCTTTCCTTCTGGGTTTCTCTGATTTTTCTTCATAGTAACCTTGTAACACATGCACTGCTGTAATGTGACAGGCAGCCATGATTCACTAACTGGTATACACATAATTACTTATTTACAGTCACTGCACCATGAACCTATAAATGTGTTGGCTATAACTAGTCCTTTGCTGACTGACAAGCAAACCATTTGCCAGCTTCAGAAAAACTTACACAACTCCATTTCACCTGACATTGAGTTGCCCGTTAGTATGCGCTTCTGTTTCTTTGAGGTGTTTGTCATGTTTTCTCCTAAGAGTCTTTTTATTTGATTTAGCTTAATTTTCTCTCATTTGAAACCCCTGTAAGAAAAAGTTGGCCTCATCTGTCACTTCCTGCACAGCACAAACTCAGTACTATTTCCTATTTACACGTCTGGTCTTTGTTTGACTACATGGATGAATGCCAGTATTTCTTTCCCTTTTTGTTGTAAACACACTTGTTTTAGAGGAAAGAGCCTTGCTAAGCCAATGAGAAGAAAGAGCAGGGGGAAATGGAAATTAAATAGGTGATAAAGCATAGTATTAATTACTTTATGAATAAGTGAGCTCTAGCACTGAGGAATTTATTATTATTGTATCTTGATAACTTGTAAGCAGAAAGGACTGACAGCTTCTGCAGTGTAAGGGAAGAGTCTGGTGTTTTCAGGAGAACACAGATAGCAGTCAACCAGAGTCTAAAGCCAATGTGCAAGGACCCATCTTTTTCAAACCTGTTTCATTGTTTCAGAATTATCTAGGAAATATTGAAACATAACCCACTTTTGTGCTGAACTTTCTTTCTTCTATCACTTTCTCTGTGGCTTTTTGTTCTTGAGCTGATAGCATATGGCTAAATGATGAAATAACAGTAAGAGCTCATTTCACAGAAGGTACCCTCCAAGATGTATCTAAATAGTAGGTTGTACTTTAGCTTGAATTTGTTATGCGCACTTTTCCCCCGTTTTATAATACAAATATGGATCACACGTTTTACATAAACATTATCTCAGAACATTTTTCTTATTGATAGAAGGCACTGCAGACCAAAGAGACTTAAAAGAAGATGGAAGGCAGCAGAAAGTGGCATTTTGTAATATAGTTGGTGTTCTCTCAGTGTTGATTGGTCGTCTTGATGGGATTTAAAGAAAGTCTGGAGTTGATGCAGATATTTGCAGATAGTTCTTCTAATCTTTTTGCTTGGGAAGAAGAAAAAATGAATGCTTCTAGTTTTAAAACTTGAAAAGGGTCAATTGTTTGGAAGAAGGGAGAATGAGAATCTCTGTTACAGAAATTCTGAATAGTGGTGCTATGGAGAGATTCCATTTCGAAGAGTCTCGAAAGTGAAGACTTATTTGATATGAGAGACTATTTGAAGAACTTGATGTTGAAATGGTGAAATTTGGAGTCTATGAGTAGTATTTTGCTGCTATGCTGTAAATACCAGCAAATAGAGCATGATTGTTGATTTTTGAAGCAAAAGGAAATGCTATAATGATCAAGACATGAACTGTGATCTTTCTTGGGCAAGACTGATGGAAAGCTGTACTTCGAAGAGCAAGAATGTGTATTGCTTTTGGCATGATTCCACACCACATCCCTATCTCTAAATGAGAGATATGGATTTGAAAGCTGGACTATTCAGTAGAGCTTGGTGGATGGTTGCAGACAGAGAGTTGTGGTCAATTGCTCTATGGCCAGCTGAAGGCTGGAGATGAGTGGTGGCCCCCAGATGTTTGTCTTGGGACTGGTGCTCTTCAGTATCTTCATCAACAACATAGACATAGTGGGATCAAGAGTGCCCTCAGCAAGTTTGTGGGTGACACCAAGCTGAGTGGTGCATTTGACACAATAGAAGGAAGGGATGCCACCTAGAGACACCTGAACAGGCTTGAAAGATGGGTCCATATGAACCTAGTGAGATTCAAGAAAGCTAAGTGCAAGGTGCTGCACTTGGGTCAGGGCAATCCCAGATATGTGTATAGTCTGGGAGAAGAACTTAATGAGAGAAGCTCTGCGGAGAAGGACTTGGAGGTCCTGATAGAAGAAAAGCTGGACATGAGCCAGCAGTGTGCTCTTGCAGCCTAGAAGGCCGACTGTATCCCAGGCTGCTGACTAACAAGCGGGAAGAAGGAGTTGATTGTTCCTGTCTCCTCTGCTCTTCTGAGGCCCCGTTTGGAGTACTGCATCCGGGTCTGAGGCACCCAGTATGAGAAAGATGGGGAGCTGTTGAGGCAGGAGGGCCACCAAGGTGATCAAAGGACAACTGTCCTGTGAAGAAAGTTTGAGGGACTTGGCCTTGTTTAACTTGGAGAAGAGAAGGCTCAGGGGAGACATTATTGCAACCTTGCAGTAGTTGAAGGGAACTTATAAACAGGAGGAGGACCAAATTTTCACATGGCCATATAGTGTTAGGAAAAGGGAAATGGTTTTAAAATAAAAGGGGAAATTTAGTTAGATGTTAGGAATAAATTCCTTACTCAGAGTGGTGAGGCAGTGGAACAGAAGTTGTTAGTGCTCCATCCGTGGCAGCATTCAAGACCAGGTTGGATGGGACCTTGAGCAGCCCAAATATCTGGTGGGTGGCAACTCTGCACAAAAAGAGAGTTTGGAATTTAGCTTCTAAGGTCCATCCAGCTCAAGCCATTCTATGATTCTGCATGGCTGGATATAGGCATTTAGGAGAAACTGAAGACATCTGGATCAGAAAAGACACTGGACTATACAACACTGGTGATGGCCCACAGTAACCATGAAAGAGGTGCCTTAGCTGTTTGAAGAACAGCTTAGAGTCATTTTTGTCAACAGATAGCTGAGATTTCACAGGAATATTTTGTGAAGCTTTGAATTTAGACAAGAAATTCTCATTTCATCATTTGCTCAGTTTAGGACTTAGGATTGTTTTCTACAAAGAAGTCTCGTGTACAGATAAGACTAATGTTTGTAACCAAGTTTCTTGTATGAGAAATGATTCTTTAAAAATACTGTTGCAGCAAAGATCTCAGCCAAAAGCATGGCCAGGAGTGATAGGGGGTAAAAAACTATCAGCCCCCCTGGCCTTTTTCTTAAAATTTCTGTGAATAATTCTGAGGCTTTTCTTTTACAAGCAATTTTGCAATTTTCTGTATAACATTTCAATAATGTTTCTGTTAGAATTTTGTGGAATTTCTGTACTCTTATCAAATACTGAACAAAAAAGGGATATTCACTCCAGAATAACCTTTGTGTTTCAAAATACTCCCTTTTGAAGACTGAAGTATGCCAAATCTGCAAACAAAGCTGAGAAACTAGGAAATTACGTTCACGTTCTGATATCTGAGCTTTCAATGTCATTTGTAAGTATGTAAGAACATGTTGTTAATTGAAAAGGTTTGTGGTTTTTTGTTTGTTTGTTTGTTGCTATTTCAGGTATGTAATTATGGATGCCCTTGAATTATTTCTTGCCAGCTAAAAAACCCTCTAGCCTTTTACAAATAGCTTACTTTTTTGTCAGCTGATTGGATGTAAGTAGAAAATAATGAATGAAAACTTGAATGTTAGCACAATTCATTTTGCAAAGCAAGTTATCTAAATTAATTTTTGTAGCGCTTGAATCTGAAAGCAAACTTCTGTTTTTCTTTCAGATGAATGTTTGCAGACTACGTTTAACAGTACCACCTGATGAAGTCTCACAGCCTGAGCAGGGAGCAAAAGAACCTGAAAGAAAGAAACATGTAAGTTTTAGCAATTCTAATCAAATGCTGTACAAACAAGGAGTAAATACTGGCATCTGTGGAAGCTGATTTTAGTTGTTTTGGTAACTGGATCATCTTGGAAGACTGAACAGCATATGGATGCTGAGCAAGTCAGCTGTAAACTTTGAGCCTGAGCTCTGGTGTTGGGAACAGCAAAACATCATGCAAAGTGGAAGAGTAGTAGTAGACAAACAGCACAGAGATTGACAGCAATGTGTGACTAAAGTATTTTTAGAACTTGATTATTTAAAATCTATATGCTGGATTGCTATAAGCAGCAGTGTCTTTCATTAAGCAAAGTCTCGATCCTCACCTGAAGTGGGGAATTTTATGTTTCATATAGGCTTAAGAGTGTGAGAAATGAGCCTTTGCTGTGTGTGTGAATTGGTTTGCCTGAGACTTGGAAGTATTCTGCATCAGCTGATTTTGGGGCCAGTACACTGTAATAATTGAATGTGTACAGAAGGTGTTTAGTTGTAGCAATGAAAGTACTATCACCCACTGCTTAGAGTTCTGTCAGTTTGTATCTGATTGAAGAAATCCCCAGTCCAGCTGACACATATGGACCTATTGCCCTAAGAGTACTATAAGTTTGTTTTTGAGGAGGACAGTTATTGACTCATGGCTTACTCATTTTACTATGCTGAGTAGTGTAATAATGAGAAAGAAGTGCCAGTGAGCAGGGCTTCTTGGTCACTTCCTTATGTGACTTCTTTTTCTCTGCCAGGCTTTGTATTTAATGAGAGCTATATTGTACACTTTTAGAAAGTGTATCTTTAGAACTGGTTGGGCTGTAATTGTTCAGTGTCTTGGCAATTAAAGAAGAACAACAGAGTAATTGTGTCATTTACTTGTTTTACTTTTTTTGTGTAATTCAAAAAAATACACTGAATGTGAAGCAACTACAAAAAAAAAAAAATCACTGAACATGAACTGTTTTTTTTCTCATGCCTCTAAAGCAAGACAGGAATTTATTACCTGTAGATTTATACTGACTATGTAATATATTGCTTTGAATATTTGATTTAGTTACACAGTAACTTATAGTACACACAAGATTCTTGACTTGTCATACTCTGATAGTTTTATCTTACTGTAAGCTTTAAAAAACCAAACCAAACCAAACCAAAACCAACAAAAAAGCCTACACCAAATAATTCTGAGAGTAGTGATCAGTTATCTTTGCTGATCCACCCATATTCAGCTCAGTCAGTGTTAATGAAATTCCATACATCACATTGAGAATAAGAAATTTTACAAATGTTACATAATTCTCATATGGTCTTATAAGAGCTGCATTTCCCTTTTGGAGATAATGCTAATAGAGAGAAATTAGAGAAGCGCTCACCTTTCTGCCTTACACTCTGCAATTTAGTGTCAAAACACACAGCTTCACCAAGAATCAAATGCGACAGCAGGACTTGAAAGTTAGAGTTCTGTGCTGTCTTTAATGTTGTGTGCAAAGAAGAGCATTTGGGAAAAAAAAATCTAAGTAGTACAACTGTTGACTTACACAAATAAACTGCGAGGGTAACCAGAGAATTTGTGCAGTGTTTGCTGAAGAGTTGCAGCAGATTGGGTCATCTGAGCATGGCTGCATGGCTGTCTCCTCTTTGGGCAGACAAGAAGTGAGGGAGGAGAGCATAAGAGCTTGCTGTGTCAAAGGGAATGCCAGAAAACTATAAATACACCATGGCGTGACATTTAGTTGTAATCTTCTCTTTCTAATCTTTCATTAGAAGGAGGTGATTTTGAGCTGCCCTGATGTGACATAGCGATGGCTTGCTGGTTATTTCTTTATTTTGTGTGTTCTCTGGAACTGAATACTGTTGTAAAGTGTAGCAGCTGCAAAATCAGCTGTACAGGAGCCACTGCTGGCACTGAACCTGCTAGCATCTTGCCCTAGAGCTCACTGACAGTTCAGAACTGATGCTTTATTGGTTATGTCAATAGATGGTAACTTAGATTTTTTCACTGCAGTCCAATTTTAGCAGAAAATATAATGCCGTATTTCATTAAATCTCTGTCAGTGCATTATGTTTCTAGGCTGATTAATTTATTGCCATTCTGATATGGAATAAAAATGAGCCAGTGTGAAAAATAGAACAAAATGGCAGAGCTGGCAGTTTTGTTACAAGAGAATTACTGCAGGCATTAAGGGCAAGAGGATGGCCTCTGCCTGACTTTTGTAAAAGATGGTACCCAGTCAGATGATTTCAAAAACTGAAGGGAGAGAACTTGTGCTGCGTGTGTCAGGCTGCATGTCTGTATTCCTGTTTAGCCTGTGATGAAAAAAACATGTGAGAACTGAAGACACAAATACAAGTTGATTGGGTGGTTTCTTTCATTGGCAAAAAGCTAAATATCTGAATTGTTAGCACTTCAGGCTGAGAGTGTCTGCAACTACCATAATTTTGTTCCATTGCTCCTGTTACTGATAGGCAATAAATGAAAGTAGTATGAGGCTGTTTACTTCACCATGAGGTACAAAGGATTACTGTGCTGGTCAGATCATAAGCAGTATCTGTGTGTTCTGAAGCCTGCCATGCCCTGCATAATAAAATGCTACTGAACAGTTGTATTGTCTCTGTTTGGGCTTGGGCTTATTTTTATCAGTCAGGCCCTTTCCTCACTGTCATGGCTAAATTTGGAAGTGTCATTGGAAGCTGCAGCTAGATATTTGAGGGTAGAATATTGAGATATATATGGAGATTTTTTCTTTTTTTCCTTTGAGCAAGTGGACAGAGAATGAAAATGAGATAATGCTTTATAAATTTGTCTTATTTTACTGGTTTTGAGGCTTTCAATAGAGTTTGAACAGCATTCAGGCTTAACCTTCAACCAATACTTTTGCTTTGTATATCCTCTAACTCTTTAATTTACATTTTTAAATTATTCACATCCTAGAGATGAAATCCTTATTGCTTCTTGAGCAGAAATACAAAAGCAGAGCAAACATTTTTCCCACAGCAAAAATGTAGGCTATACAGAAGCCAGGAGTGGAATTTTCGCCACAGTGTGATGCAGATAATCAAGAGAAACTCATGTCAGACCTGGATCAAGGAACATGAGTGCAATGAATATGAGGCTGTTGTGCACTTTGAATCTAGGACAGCGCCTATTTTCTCTGCTGATCTGTGGCTGCCAGCCCACTCCCACCAGCATAGCAGGAGTTGTGACATAACGAATGTGGTTCACCTGCTACAGGTGGCTGCTGTTACTGTTTCTCAGCCTCTCCAGCACTAATTCTGTTTTTTATGTGCTATTTAAGCAGCTCCTTATTAAAACCAGTATTAAATGAAAGCCTCAGAAATAATTCCAGTGGTAGCTACTTCTGGTAGCTAGTGTATTTGTCTTTCTTAACGTATAAAGAGTGGCATTACAGAAACAGTTTTATTTGATTAGATGTGGCACATAATTCTACAATATTTCAAAGAGCTTAGAAGTGGAAATGTGTTAAGTGATGCTTCTTATTTAGTGTCATGAGTTTAAGAACACTTGTGTTCTATGTCTTAGCATATTTTCCACCTTTACATAATACTGATAAACCATGGGCAGTATGAAAAGCAGCTCACAAATCACATTTAAATATGAGTTTGTACTCGTTTCAGAGTTTATACTGGCTTCAGACCTTGCTTGTGCTATGTGCTTGGACAGATATAAACAGGATGCATGACAATTATTAAGACTTTTGCAACCTTGGGGTGTCGTCTTCTGTATTAAATATTTATTAAGTAAACACAGTCAGCTTTTCTTTAGGATATGTTGTGCGATCACACCAACTGCAACATGACTGTTGCTACAGCTTAGATGAAGCACGTTCCTGGAAGCTGCCTTCGTGTACATCAGCATAATGTGTTGTGGTTAACTTGAGTTGTCATATAACTGACTGTAGCCACAAAGAAATATTCATGAGTTTCTTAAGGTTAGCCAGCCTTTTCAGATAAGGGGTTTCAAGAAAATTTTGCAGCAACAAACCGTACTTGGAAGAGGTATTGTTCCAGTGCTGGAAGTGCACAGGCAGTTGGGAGTGAAAAAAATGCTCTAGATTTGGCTGATAATTTGACCTTAAAAACAATGCTTCTCTAATCTAAAGAAACCTTCCAGCTTCACCTAGTCTTCTGGTTAATTTTATAGTACTTACTTATTCTGTTATCATCACTGAGATGCCTCAGAAAGGAAAGGGGTGAGAATCTTGTCAGAAAATTGAATTTTCAGAGTGGATATATATGGAAGACAGAGCAAAACAATGAGAAGTAAAAGCAGTATCCTGTATTGTAAGTAGCACATGGCAGAACTGGAACTCTCAACAGATGATGGAGATTCCTTTAATCTTTTGAAAGAGAAGTGACAAAGAAATCTTGGGAGGCTTGTGCAAATATGGATGACAGACAATTGTGTCATCATTGCTGGAGAAGTGTGACCAGTCTGGCTTTATGCATACTTATGGTGCTCATTATGTGCCTATTATGATGTAAATTTAAATCTGTTCATCTGTGAAATATTGAAGTGTCATGGATGATTGATTCCCTTGCTGCAAAACCAATGGTCTGAATCTATCTTCCTTTGCTAGAGAGGCGTGAGTCTTGTAAAGCATTCCTTGGAAATGTGTTTGTAATGTTCTAAAAATAAGGAACTTGATCACGATCTCCGTACAGAATTCTGCAAACAGAACTTTAAACAATCCTGCTAATATTTCCGAGGCACAAAAGATCTTAGTAGTTGCTGTTCACTTCATAAAATATAGATTAGAGTGGGTAAAGGTTATGGATTTATGAATTCAATGTCTGGGGCCTTAGTAACCTCTAAACAATCAAAGCAATTATTCATCTTGTTATCTGGAAGATGGAAACTTGTATTTAATCCCTTCATCCAGATGCGGGGGAGGAGCTGAAATGAAACTACCAAAGCAACTATACAACCCTGGAAGTAAACAGATGCAAAAGTTTTGAGTCATATCCCCATCTAGTTCCTGTATTTATTTCTCAAGTAATCAGGTGCAGGATTTTTGTCAGTATGCATTAAAGAGAAGAGAAAAACAAGCAAATCATAACTATGTAACTTGGCGTTTTCAACATGCAAAATAATATCTGGTATAGATAGGGCTAGTTGACCAATATTTTTCTATTAAATGGTTGAAACTGTCTTCATCTGGTGTCAGGATTGTTCCCCTCCCAGCCCTGCGTGCACACAGAGCTTCAGCAAAATGATTAAGCCAGTAATGATACAGTAAAGCCATGTTAGTGTCATTAGGCAGTGTCAGTGCAGGAGGGACACTATTTTATTCTATAGTATATACAACAGATTTGTATTTTTACTCATTACTTTTAGCACAAATAAATTATCCTGTTCATTTTCACCCTACCCAAAGAAATATTTATTATTATGTTGTCACTGTAATTGTGTAAGTTTGGCTGCCAAAAACAGAAAGAGCTATTGCATTAGACTACAGTTACTACCATCACCTGTTGTGGTAAGAACTAAACACTTGCTGGGATGCATGTGGATGTAAACTAATAAGTTTCACCTCTTTCTGCCTCTGATATGGAGGAGAGTATTTAGATACTGTTTAGGCTACTAATGTTATAAGGAGCCTCAAAAGTCTGTGAGTTTCAATACTGTGTCATTACTGAATAACAAAACAAACTCAAATATTTTCAAAAGTAATCTCATATCTATTGACATCTTAGTAAATTTGGTGTGCAAAAGGAAGTTCAGTGAAGTTACCTGTGAGTGATTTGTCCCCATCACTGGCTTTTAAAAGAAAGACAATGCACAAAACTATTCAGTAACAGCTGTTTCTTTCAAGACTGTCTTTCTAACTTCATGCTCACAAGTAATTGCTCATTTTAGGATCTCAGTTTGCAGATATTCAAAGTTAAACGATATGATTTTTTTTTTCTTCTCATTTTAAAAGCATGGACGTCTGTCTGAGCTAGTTTCTCAAATTCTTTGTATTCAGGAATATAAATTAGTACTTCTGGAGTCTGATTCACTTCAGGTAATTGCTGCAGGAGTGTGTTTCTCTGGGTTTATCAGAAGGGAGGCCAGGTGCGTAGTCGGTGTGGGTGGCTACTTCTGACCTTGCAGATATTTATATTCGAGGGCAATGGTTCCCACTGTTTGTATACGTGTTTTTCTTACAAGGCATATTGACGTGATGTTTAAGTGGAGTCTGTTGCAAAAAGCACTTTAAAATAAGACATAAGTTTATTACAAATATGCTTCTAGAAATTTCTGCAGATTGCTAAAATATCAAACACAAGCACTAAAGCTGCCACTTCACTTTCCTATCAAGGCCTTCTATACTAGTTCATAACACTGAAACACTCACATGAATGCTGTTTCATAGCACTGCTTTGGCTCTTATAACATCAGTTGTACATGTTCTATAATTACAGACTGAGATGGACTTTTGATTGTTTTGGAGGTGTTTATCCTAAAATGAAAACTAAGATTATTGCCTCTTTATCTACAAGATAAAATGGTATTTTCTGAACTCTCACATAGAGCTTTGAAGTTTCAGTTTCATTTTCTTCTGAGAACTGTTGAAACATTTAGATTAAACTTGTGAATTTTTATGTTTTGCACAGCACAGACTTTGCAAGGGACAGGATGGAGGAATTTTTGTGTTTGCAAGAATTCAAAAGGAAACTGTAAGAGCAAATAGTCCTCTGGAAGAATGCAGAAAAGTACCATATAAGCCAGAAAGACATTCTTTCTCATGTCTCTCTCCTTACAATAATCCATCTGTTGCTCTTAGCTGTACACATACCATTTTCATTAAAGCTAGTGGAGAATTGACATCTAAGCTGATTATAGAAATCACTGATCATCCCAAAATATGAAGGTTGATAATTTGGTCCACAGGTATTTGGGATCTAGTATTCTTAGGTACTGCTGTTCTTTCACTATAGTTGCTTGTCTTATGTTCCTGCCTTCAATTTTTAAATCATTCTAGAACTTGTTTGAAATAAAATATGATTTGTTTTTAAGGAGCTCTACCATGTACCAAATGGCATGTCTCCAGGGAAGCTCTCTCATGGAATGGTGTATGGCGTTGTGCACCGGACTGACAACAACCATAAGAGAGAAATGGTGGTTTATGGCTGGTCAGCTGATCAGCTGAAAGAGGAGATGAATTACATTAAAGAAGTGAGTTATGCTTTCACCTTCAGAATTTGTGAGATATACCTTCCATATATTTCTGTAGAGCTGTGAGTGTATGCGGGATGACTGATGTCACACCAAATAACCTCAAATTTGAATAGAGAACCCATTCTGAAGCTAATGGTTTGCCTTGTTATTTCTTGAGTTGAAAAAAACTGAAGTACCTAAAAGCTACATGGTTGAAGCTCACACCCTCTGTGCCAGATGATAATCTGTAATGCTTAGTGATTGTTGGGGGGGCTTATGGCTGGACAAGCAAGCTGCCTAACTGATTTTAAGGTTCCCATTCTGAAACGTTCATAATTTCAAAGTTATGCAGGATAAACTTTGTAAGCATGAAAGGATGAACTCTCTCTTATCTTCTGCTTCCCCCTCCTCCATCACAGTTTTGAAAAGGCTCCCAAATTAGGTGATATAGTAAAATCACTTGGGTATGTCTTGGGGCAGCCTTAAAATAGTCAGCCTAATAAGATGACTTTGTACTACTTTCTTTGTGCATGCTCATTTAGCATAATTGGCAAAAACTGTACTGAAAGAATAAAATGAATTTCTGATGCTGCTAGTTTTTGTGCTCAAGACTCACCATCTCTTTGCCTGTCAGTCCTTGTCTCTCAGGCTTTGGCAATAACCTTCTAATTAGCCCAGAGTGAATAATTTGACCTCTTTCCATCCTCCTTTGCCACCCAGGAAGCTGTTGGTCAATGGTTATCATCTTACAATGACTCAAGTGCAGGAGAACTGTGTTGATATAAAAGGGAGGAACACTGTGTCAAGCCAGCAGTCTAGGAGACTGTAATTATGTGTACTCTTAGCATCTGCCTGGTCTCCAGTTATCAGCACTTGTTTTTCTCCTTTATTACTCACAGATTTCAAGCTCCCAGTGTTTAACACCAGTACCTGCACTCGCCATTTAGGGTCTGTTGCTACTGTTACGCAGGCAAGGAACATGAGCTGCTGTTTTCCTGCCTGTGCAGTTTATCTGAAGTGCTGTCAGGGAATGGATGAACTGGTACACAGCACAGGCTGCACTGCTTCTGGTACCTGATTCAGATTGCTTGAACTGGGAGCATGTCCCTGCACTTCTCTGCTCTCTGTTGGCTTGTGGCAAAGTGGGAAACGTCAGTCCAGACTGATAGCATGTTTTGCACTGGTACTTGGTTATAAAAAGGGTAAAACCCTTGAAGAAGTGGAGGCTGTGAACCAACCATGCTAGTTGTGAACTTTGGCCTGCCAGATAAGTTTCATCTTTATAAGCAGAGCCCTCAGCTTGTGCCACATATTCTGACTTAGCCCGGAAATGGAAGGCCATGTTCTGAACTACTGATGCTTCTTTTTCCTGTACCGGTGTCAAACTTGCACCTTGCAAGTGTGTGTGTGGGCAGGTGCATGTGTGTGAGTAGAGACAGTGCTTCCTTCAGAAGTGCAGGAGTCAGCTTCCTTCCGTGTTTCTCATCACAAAGGAAACATGCAGTCTGGGATAGGTTGAATCCACTCCTTATGTAGGTTTGGTGGCCAGTGTCCTCTTTCTGGGACTGCATATGTTGCAGAACTCCCAGAAAATTCCCCCTTTTAATGCTTTCCCCTTCTTCCTTCCCAAGCCCCACTTCAGCTATGCAGATGCAAGGTAAGCTGACTGCCCTAGATAATCTGCAACCAGTGTGTGTTCAGCTGAGGGGAGGGGAAGAAAAAGAATTTGAGCTACGTAGCTGGAAGATAAACTGTAGGCAAACATTTAATGAGGGTTTACAATGTGTGCTCTTGAGAAAATTTGGTTCTTTGCATGTTTCTCAATGGCATGCAAACCCAAGCTGGCTTTTAACATACCTTTTTTTTTTTTTTTCTTTCCCTTTTTCCTTTCTTTTATTTTTTAATTTTATTTTTATTTATTTTTATTTTTTTTTTAGAAAGGCAAAGTATAGCTTACATCCATAGGTATTAAACAAGGTCAGATTGGGTACTCTATTCTTCAGATTTGTAATTACATTGGTAATTAATACATTATTTAACTAGATATGAGCCTGGAAGTCCAAATTCAGTGAAACTAAAGGGTTTATTTTCAAAGGACACTTGGTGAAAACTTAATTAAATGCTGTAACAGAATTAATGTATGAATATGGATTTCATAATCCATATTGGATGCTTTTCTTAGAAAGAAAACATTGTATGTTCAAGTTAATTTTCATTCAACTAATAAACTAAATAAGTTAGTCTTCTGGAAAGTTTAATTGAAATTTGTTATTTAAATTATTAATTTACTAGTGTTTAAGTGTACAGAGAATTTTAGAATTGCTCACATTTTTGTTTATATCATCTCTGTGTGGACAGCTCTTAAGAATTAAGTTCTAGTCTTAAGAGTGAACTATTGTTGACAAAAAGTTTTAATTAATTAATAAAGGGCAATTCTAAAAGTAACACTAAAGAACACAGAAACAAAATACTGTGTCCCAGTACAAACAGTGTCATCAATAAGTCTGGTTGATAAAGGCATGTGATTTTTCTAACACCAGGTGAGAGCAACTCTGGAAAAAGTAAGAAAGAAAATGTATGGGGAGTATGATGAAATGAAACGAAAAATACAGCAGCTTACGAATGAACTGAAAGTAAGTATGCATTCAATTGTAGGGAAAGTATATGACAATAACTTGTCCCTGTGCTATCTATTTACCTTTTCCCTCCAGGAAGGTAAAGTAAGACAGGGATGCTTTTGTATATGAAATTAGTTGCCTGGTTATTGGAAATGAAAGATAATCTTGATAGCATTGCCTGGGTGCGTGTTCATTCTAGACAATCTGGGAATTATTGGAGATCTTTGTAGCACTGAGCTGCCATATGAAATGAAAAAAAATATTGACTATATAATTAGGAGTGATCAGTGCAACATAGAGTTGTGGTTTCATCAGACTGCTCTGTTTTAGTGACTGTAATGTTTAAATATGATAATAAAAGAAGTAGCAGCATTCTTTAATGCATGACAGTCCTAACATGACTTACCTTGTGGTTCTTAATGAACCTTTTGGTGGTCATTTGATGAACTCTTTCTTTGTGCTTTTTCAGTAAGACCTGCTGCAGTCTGTAGATTTACCTTTTGTCTTAAACTGCTGAGTTCTTTGGTCCAACAATCACTGACAACCTGCTGTGGATTTTATATTCAGTACTGTTATTCACAGCTTTGGTTCAGAGGAAGCTTTGATAATTAAACATATTTAACTTCAAAAATGTGGGACTCTGTGCCTTTCTTACCTCCTCATTTGAAGACTGTCAGTTTATATATAAGATCAGAGCACAGAACAAAATTATGTGTCAAGTAGTATAAAAATTAAAAATTTTTTAAAATCACACCAACTTGAGAGGAGGGAGGGAAGAACTGAATTTTTGTGAAACAAATTAAATAGCCTTTGTGATGCTGACGATATGCAGCCCCCATCCAGTACCACGTAGGCAAACACTGGCTTAGATGCAGCTTTGCCTTCTCTCTGGTTGATCCTTACTGAACAGCAGTGATGATATTCTATGCTTCCAGATCCTCCACTGGACCAGTAGAAATCCTTCATGAGTCCGAAAATCTCTCTTAATAGTTTCTGACCACTTCTGACAGAATCTCTAATTCCGAAGCAAATAAACATTTTATGAAGGATTCTTTCTGAAGTCAATGGCACACTGAGACATCCTTCCTCACACACACATACTTTCTTAATAATTGAGAGTGCCTGAAAAAAAAAAAAAAAAGCACAGGTGTTCTTCTATCTAATAACATATGCTTTTTAAAATTTGTTTGGTTTTGTTTGTTTTCTACATGACTGCCACCTTCCATGCTGTTTGAGGATCCTACTTAAAATCCTTTCCACACTCTTAGCTTCAGCTTCGAATCACTATGCTTTTTTTCCCCATCAGTTTCAAGGACTACTTTTTGTTCATTAAGTTAGTTTGAAGTTTGTACTTCAAATACTCTCCCTTGGGCAGTAAGTTTCTTCACAAAAGTTCTTATCTTGTAATTTTTTTAATTTATCCAAAGCATTTCTGTTTTCATTTGTTTTTAACTGAGCACACATTTGTATAGAATTAGCAGTAACTAAATAACTTCTGCTCCCTGGCCTGACCTGATCTATTTATAACTTTGTTACTAAACACTAATTGATCTTCGTATCGATCAGTGGTGCTCTTTTGCTTTAACAAGAAACACATCTGTCTGGTCCATGACATAAATCCAAGTTGGGCTGGCTTCCATTAGTAACAATTTTCTTCTTTATTACTAAATGGTTCCTGATCATTTCTACAGTTTGGGTTTCTGTCACCTCTTCAATGGTGTCATTTTATGCTTTTATTTCCTCAAGTTTTAAGCATGCAAGTGTGTGTATGTATGTGCACAACAAAAGACAGATCTTCACACAACATAGTTCCCTGCTGACTTTTCCTGCCTGCTTCGTTCTGCTTGATTCTTTGGTGCTCTTGATGTTGCTTCTTTACATACTCTGTCACTTCCTTCTCAATTAAGGCTATTCTACCTTTCACCCAAACCTTTCTAGATTTCTTCATTTCTTGCATTCTTCTGATTTTCACCAGCAACCTACCCACTCTATGCATATCATCTTTCTGAATAGGCATTTGTCAAATGTCCTCTTGTCCTTTCAGAAAAGGTTTTACGCTGATTACTGTTCAACAGCAGACAGCCACTTTCACTTTATGTTCACTTCTGTTAGCATATTTGAATTATATATTTTGCTTGTTTGTTTTTGAGGTACAGGCATGTGGTTTGGGGTCTATATATTTTAAGCATCCTAGTACTGTGAAAATTAGCCATGGGATCTATCTATTCTGTAGGTCCCTTTGAGAGAATAGGTAAACTTGATCATTATTCTATATAAAACTTCTTTTTTTTTCCTGCTCAGGTGACAAATGCTCATCAGGAATCCTTAGAGAATCATGTGCGAGTGCAGGCTGCAGCCTTAGATAGCTTTAGTGAAATGAACAGCTCCTTGACATCAGCATCAATAGACTTGCAGGTACATTTTAACAGCTGTTTCACAGCTGACAACTTCCTTTTCTGACATGGATTTAAAAGCATATGTTAAACATGAATAACAAAAATAGTTTCTAACACTAAACAAGCCATAAAGTATTGTCTTGGATATCTGAGGCAGCTAATTTGTGACACTAAGGAAAAGAATACAGCGACTGTTTTGTAACCAACATTAAAAGACTGTACAATCAAGAGATACTAATCTGCTGCAGACTAATGCCACTAGTCATGTCTCTACAAAATATCTTAAGGTAAAAATGTGATTTGTTCTGTGTTGTGCAAAGCAGAGCACATCCTGGCTCTCCTACCTTTGCTATTTAATAGAGATGGAAGTGGCATGTGTGGATGCTAAATACCTGTGAGGCTTTACATAGTTGTGAAATTTTGGGGGAGGGAGAATGGGGGGATGTATTTTCTGTTTTAAAGGATTCCAAATTCCCATGCATCTAAACTCAAAAAGTTCCTGCTTTCTTGTATGTCATAGTTATTTTCACTTTCGTACATATATATGTAAAATATATATATTTATATATATGGCCCTTGGAGAGAAGAAAGGAAGATTACTGGGAGTAATATTTGTACTTAAATGTATCCATATTCCTTCCTCTTTTTGTCGTGTTCCAGGACTTGATTTCAGTGAGTATGTTCCTTATGGAAACACCCTCTAGCAAACCAAAAACAACAACAAACAATTTTAAATGTTAAAACTTGCAACACTGTTCACACTACATTGACAAATCAGGATTGCCTTAAATATTTGTGGGTTGGTTTTTTGGTTTTCTTTTTTTTTTTTTTTTTCCTGTTCTACACTTTCTTGACTATGTTAGCTCACTGAATTATTTCTGAATCTTAATATGTGGTTTGCCTCTTTGTTTCAGAAAACTCTGGTGGATGTTACTTTGGAGAACTCTGATATAAGGGAACAAATAAGGAATTTAAAACACACACATGAGCAATCTATGGAAAAGCTGAGAGAGAAGCAAAAACAACTGGAAACAGCACAGATTGAAAATCAGTTACTGAAATTAAAGGTGCAGTATATAAACTCCCCTGAAAACATTGCACAGTAAGAGCATTAGAAGTATATTAAATGAATTCTGTTTTGACAACAAAGAATCTCAGCTGGCAAGTCAGACTCCTCATAACATGGGATTACTATCAGGGCATGTTGGCAGGTGGAATTTCAAACTGTTAAGTAGTAATCAATGTCCACTGATGTAAGTTTATAACTTTATAACTTTGTACAGTACCATAAGAATGTCTTGATGTTGAGTTTGTTTACATGGTATTGTCAAATTTTTGACAGGTAATCTTCTCAGTTTTATGACCCATAAAGTCAGTCGATATGTACTGTAACAGCTAGTTTCTTGGAAAAACAACTAAGCTATTTCTTTCAGAGAAATAAATGCAGAATATAGTTTCATATGGCAGAAAGCTTGCCCATTTTCTTCCCTCATCTCGCTTGTCTGCCAAAAGTATTCCTTTAATCTCCTTTAAATGAAAAAAAAAAAAAAGCACCTCTTCTGTAAAGCTTTTTCTCTCTGGTTTACTCATGTCTAATTTGTTCATAGAAGATGTTTCTTTTTGGCTCTCTAGTGACCTGTATTTATGCTTAATGATGAATGGTTAATAATATTAGTTTACCTCAACTTACAATTCATTTTCTAGTTTCCTTTCATAATAAAGCTTTAGAGGCTGTATAAGTAGTCTCTCTCAAAAAGTGCAAATTACTACCTCTGTCCCTGTTTCTGTTTGGGTGAGGTGCCCAGGGGGAAATTGCAGTACAAGTGGAATCCTTCAGAGCTTAGTCCCTTTGCAAGGAATGAAATATGTTATTATCCCACAGGGCAGTAGGACACTTGTTCCTACCACGCAAGATAAACACAAGGGTTTAATAAACCCTTCAGTCCTTGAAGCAAAGAAGTAAAAAACAAAATACAAGAACCCCACACAAACAAAACCTTGAAATCAGAACCAGGGGCTTTGTGGTTGTGTGATCAACAGGGATCACTTCATTCTTCTCCCTGCTGTAGCTCTCACAGTATTTTAGTATAACCTTCTCTGATTTATAGCATCTCTAGTAAGAGAACTAAGTCCTGGAGAAGCTGTTCTACTTTGCTTTTACTGGAGTTTACATAGTAAATGGACTAAGCTGCAAATGTCCTATCCAGTGTTTAATCACTGAGGGTGTGTTTTAGTGAGTGTTTTGAACCACCCTAAAGGGGAAATCCTGTCTCTGAATTGCCATTCTTGCCCTCTTCCTTGATGCAGTGATAGAGTTGCTCATCCTATGGTTAAAAATTAACCATATCCAATCCCTGGGTCTATTAATTTTCAGCCTGGTTTGTTCTCTGATGAACTTTTCTCCATGATCACCCTGTTTCTTGTGCTTGCACAAAGAGTAGTACGTGAACAAGCAAGAGAGAGAAGAGTGCATCTGTGTCTTCTGCTTAACAACACATAAATTAGATTCAGCTTAAGGTAATCACTACTTTAAGAGTTCATGGCCATCTAGAAACAGGAGCTAAATCTATTCTCTCTAAAATACGCTTTTGTAATGTGGCAGGAGTCTTCCAGTGACTTGGACACTCTTATGGAAGGGCTCAGTAAAGAGTCATGACCTGTTCCTGGAGAAGCAATGGTTGGTTAAATTCAGGCACCATCAAACTTGATGAAATAGTAACTTCCACAAATTTGAATGAGTTCTACATTGGCCATGTTGTAAATGATCTTGACACGAATGAAAATCTGCTTCAATTATGTCAAACTTATAGCAAGATGGAGCTAAAATTCAAGGTGTTAGTTTCATGTCATGCGAGTTTCATTTCTCCTGCAGACATCTGTGCTCTACTGACTGATGGGTCAACTATAACTTTCATCCTTTCCCCTATTGTAGGTGGAATCATCACAAGAAGCCAATGCTGAAGTCATGAGAGAGATGACGAGAAAACTGTACAGTCAGTATGAGGAAAAACTGAGAGAAGAGGAGCAGAAACATAAAGCTGAGAAGGAAATTCTCCTAGTATGTATATTTGGTCTGTAAAAGTGGTATTCAGTTTGGGTGTCATTTCTCAATCACCTAATAGTCCAGAGTGTGCATATGCTTCTTTCTTTGTGACTTGTCAAACCACCATTACACAGTTTTCAAAGCTATCGGGGTTTTAGGGCTGAGAAAAAAGTATATTCAAACGCAGCAGCAGTAATGATAATATAGGCTTCAAAATTTAAAATTAAGTATTTTGGCCTTTTTTTTTTTTTTTTTTAGCTTCTGATCCTCTTTAAAAAACAAACAAACAAACAACTTTTGTCCAATTTTAGTGATATTTTAGAAGAGGGAAGGAGGAAGGGTAAATTTCACTGGACATTAGTTAGACAGTAATTCTTGGTGTCTCCTTGTCTCATTCCACCCACAAGTAAAACCTTTTTTGAACAGTTTGTCATGTTCTTCTAGCTGCTAAAGACAGATGATTGAGATTGAAGGTAGATTCCCTAGCCTGTTTCTATTCCTGTTGTTTTATGTGTGAGGAAAGTACACAGCTGAACAGGATAAAAGCTGTCAATTGGAATAGCGTAGTTTCTCATGCTGTTTCTTCACTGCTATTCAGAAGGGAGAACAAATATGTAAGAAATGGTGTTTTTCTCACACTTTCATAATGATACTTTACAATACCTCTGTGCTTCAAAATGCCCCAGATCTTTTGCTCTATACACATTTGGGATCACAACTCTTCCAGATTTCTAGGTAAGTCAACAGCTTTGAGCTTTGCTTACAAACTGCTGTCTTGATGCTACAGCCTAAGAATGGTTTCATTTCTCATTAATGTACTGTATGTTGTTGTGACTGTAAATCTTCTTACATGAAGGAGGAAACCAACCGGCTTCTGAAGGCTATTGAGGAGTCAAATAAGAAGATGCAGATTACAGAAACAAGTATACAGGAGAAAGACCAGAGAATTGGTGAGCTGGATCGGTTGATTGAACGCATGGAAGAGGTATGAGAGTTAGTTGCTTGTCATATTCAAAGACAAGGGAGAAGTACCTGAAGGGAATGTTATTTATTTTTTAGTTGCCTGTTGCTCAGTACCATACTCAGTGGTTTACCACTGCTGTTATTGCATCCATATAAATAAATGCATCTAGATTATCAAGGAGATACTATGACTAAGTGATTCTTCTACTTTTTTGGTGGTCAGAGCTGCTTTATGTAGTAAACCATCATATTAAAAAAACATTTTGTCTTCCTGCTGTGTACATGGTTTCCCAAGCCTAATGAATTAATCGTAAATGACCCAAAAGCTCATAGAAATGATGTTGGTAGGGCTACTAAAATGTATTTTAGCAAGATACAGGCCTTGTTATTAAACTATTTATAGTTCTGATTGGAATTGCATCTCCAAATTTCTTCTCATTTGAATACAGTGCTAATCTGAAGGCTTCAAACTAAAAGGTTCTGAATGTTCTTTGCGGATATGTAGCAGCAGCTTCCCTTTTCCATGTAGACTTTACCTCATTTTGATGTCTCAGAATATTTTGGGAAGGGAAGAAAAGATGGAGTACAATGCTTTTCAATCTAAAATTTACCTTCTTTCTTTTCTGACAGTATTAAAATATATTTCTCCCCCTAGCTCAATAATCCCTACTAAAATGTAATTAAGAACTGTTTCTTCGATGATTGCCTTTTAAATCTCTGAAAGCAGAAATGCTTTGAGACATTTATCTCTTGCTACACTGGCAGCACTACCATAAAACTAGTTTCAGCAGTTTTGTATTGTTTCTTTTTATTTCCCACCCTTCCTTCTCTTCTATGGATTTTGCTCTGGGACAAAATTTACAGTAGTATTCAGATTATTATTATTCTAATGCATGATTATGTCTGTGAGTATCACAATACCTTTTCCTACCTGGTATTTTTTTTTCTCAATCGCATCTGTTGGACCTTCTCAAATATCTGAAACTGAAAGCTGAAAGCTTTATATATCCTCTGTCTCCAGCAGTTACAGTGAAATTTCTTCTTCATTTTCTAGTATCATTCACTAAACTAAGAATGAATGTTATTGTTTAATCCTTAGACTGTATGGTGTCATGCTAAAAGGGATAAGAGCAGCACTTTTAAAAGTCTTCAGTACTCTAGGATGTACTTTGGTGTCTCCCATTTAAGTAAATAGCAGACATCATCTTTAGAGATCTGGGTCTTTGTATCTAGAATAAAGAAACAGAGAATGTACTGAGAAATTCTAGTAAGTAAAGATAATATAATCTTGTGTTTTACAAGTGAAATGTTTTTTCATCTACTTCAGTATGGACTTCAATATAGTAAATTTTTGCTACTGCTGAGGAATATATTTTTAATGGCCAGTCTTGTTGGCTTAACTGGTTAGTCTGATGTGCATTTATATTGAGCCTCTTTTGTCTAACGCTTACAAGTCTCATTAGTAGAATTAAAGATTACTCTGAGGAATCATGTCAGCTTAACAGGCCACTTCAGCAGCTCTGTTAACTTCATCTGGGCTGCAGCCTATCGCTTATAAGTATTATGCAATGAATCAAGGAATTGTAACACCGTTCTTACAGTACGGATGAGTTTCTTTTCTTTAGTTATTTAATTTGCTCTCATCTACTTGATATTTGAATGGCTCTCTTAAATTCCCATCAAACTGGATAGCAGATTCCTCTATTGGTCTGTGTTCATTCAGTTCCCAAGTTCTCACAGATTTTTCACAAGCACTTTGTGGATGACTGAAAAAGGATGTTTTTGGAGGGAAGAAATAGAGGAGTAGCTTGTATCTCTGCCTTGAAATGAGAAATCTTTTTGGTAGGATAGCATGGAAAATATGACAGTTATGTAGTTAAAGATAGTGATGATTCATTTCTTCATTCAAATATGTCAGTTTCAAGTATCACTGCACATCTTCAAATGTATGATTGATAAGTCTGGATAGCTGGAATTTGATTCTATTATTTAATTCTGTGGATATAGGCGATGAATGAATCCTCTGTAGCAGCTGTAAATTTGTTTAATTACTTTGTATTTTCATTTCACAAATGATCTTTTGAATTGCAATGAAATATTATTCTTAGTGAAGTCTTTACATTTTGACATATGGAAAACTGAGGGAGGCTATTGCATTTCTTGTTTAGGAACGTCACCAGCTGCAAAAACAACTGGAACTAAATGAAATACAACTATCTGGAGCAAAATCTGAAAGCAACTCTGACAGTGAGAGGTGAGATATGTTTCGTCAATGAACAGTATTGCTAGATAATGTTAGGGGTTGATTGGTTTGTTTTTGGACATCTGAATTTTATTTTCCTAACTTGAAATCTGCAGTTTAGGAGACATTGTCCATCTGATAAGTTCTTTGTTCAAATATAAAAAAAATATGAAGAGGATTAATCACAAATTTCTTCCATACATTTGTCCTGAAAAGTTCTTTGCAAACATGCAGAATATGTGCAACATAACATATTTAATGGATTGCATTTTTCTTAAATCTGCATTCCCAAATTCATTGTAGTATAATGCTAACTACAAACACTGTGGTCATCACCTTCTAGACCATTTGATATGGTTCTAAAAGAAAATATATTCTGTATCAATATGAAGCGATAGGATAAAATCAGCTGTAGGATAAAAAAAAAAAAGTTCATCTTTGATAATTTGAACTGATGAAGAGAGCAAGAGTTTTGCATCTGACTTGTCTTCTGTATAAAAGAAAAACAGTGTATATGCAGGTCTACAAATGTGGGGAACATATGCACATGAACAAAATGAAGGTGTGGAAAAATCTGTCCTGTAGCATCACAGTGCAGAAATAGGTTGTGAAGTTATTTGAGGGAAGTGAGAGTGATGTTGCTGGCAGTGAGACCTCTGTGAATGGTTGTTCTGGAAAGCATGAGGCAAAGAAGGAAGAGCTAATGGCGTGGTGGCACCTGGGTGTGCTGCTTCTGCCCAAGGATGGCATGTGCATCCACTGCTACTTCTTTGACACCAATGCAGCATCACAAATAGGCAAAAGAAAGTTTAATGCAAAGCCAGAATTACGGTTTCAAGAGAAATCTATCCAGCACCAAGGTAGCGTAACTACCACTGGAGTGAGAATTGTGTCTATTACTCTCAAATGTTTATATGACACTAGTAGAGTGGGTAAAAATGATTTATAAGCAGAGACTGAACAATCATACTTGATTACTATTGATATTTTTGGGGACCTAGAAACTCAGTTTTAAAGTTTTGAATTTCTGGCATCCTATTCTTCTGTATGATGCACAAACGCAAGCGGAAATCTCTGCCCAGAGCACCTTATTGCCTAGTTGCACTGATCTGTGACCTTCTTATTGGTTTCAGGAAATAATGGCTTTTCATGTCAGTCTGTTAAAACAACATTTTAAAATGTATAGATGTTCCATGCAACATAGAATATGGAGATGAAAAACTATTTCCTTCTTTCCTTTACCACTGTCTAACTGATACTCTTCCCACGTCAGTGAATCCTGCTCTGCCCACTCAGCATGAAAAGTTATGCTGCAGTAAAAAGGGTAAAGGAGAGACAGGAATTTGTGCAGTGCAGAGTGAGCAAGCATACGATAGCAATCTATACAATGAGTCAGTGAATCTGTATTCACATGATGAGGTCTGTTCTGAAGTTCTCTACCTGAGGATTATCTCTTCTGTTTCTCCATTACTTGTAGTACTTTAATTTAAAATCTTTTAATAAGGCAAGATGTGTGTTATAGTTGCAAAATGAAAACTGCGGCTTTGTGAGACCTTAACATGCGTGACTAAAAAACTTGCAGTAATGCCTTGTTTTTTGAGTCCTTGTCCAAGTGCTGAGGTTACAGTTCCATAGAGTGCTGTTAACAGAAGCTTTTTATGGAGGGGAAACAGCATGCAATTCAAACATTCAATAGAATCATGTCATACAGTTTGCCATCTGCTGCTTTTCCTTAAAATGGTTGTTCTGTTTGCGACTTCAGCAGTTTCTTCTGCTGTGCACAGAGCAAGATTAAAAAATTCTTTTTGTGTTTGATTCCCCTCTTCCACTTCTCGAATCTGTCCTGAACCTAGCAGTACAGAAGCTTATTTTGCAAGCCACAAATTGCTCTTATTTATGAATTTTGAAAACTGTATATTCAGATAAAAATGGAGGAGGTCATGGCCAACATGCCAATAGTCTCTTAAATATTCCCTCCTGTTTCAGTTTTTGGTAGGAGTTCGAAGAATGTTGTATTTCTGTGCTAAATGGCTTTTAAGAAAAACAGAATCTCTATACAAGGCCATAGGTATAAACTAAAAACATCGGCAGCAACTCTTGCTGACTGTTGTTGACTTATTTCTACTCCAGTTAGCTTTCTGCTACTGTTGGCAACTATGCCAAATACTCGATTCACAGCTGCCCCGTAGTAGGAGAGCACTTAAAAGGACAGCTGCAGATGTGCTTCCTTGGATTCTATTTTGTTTATATTTCCAAAAGGTTTGCAGGTGATTGTAAGCCAGGATAAATGTGCCTTTCAGGTGATAAAGATCTAGTTGTCTCAATGCCTTTTACTTCAAGGAAAAACAGATGTCTCAAGAAGATGAGCTTTATTATTATGCTTAACTGTCAGCACTTTGGGCTATGAGTAAGTGTGCCAGAATGCCAGAGAAAGGTGAGTGAACTTGGGTGGAGACAACTACTTAGACTACTACACTACCAGTAAGACGTAGTTTAGACAAATAAAATACACTTCTGCCAGTGGAATTTGACTTGCCTACCTCTGTACCGGATCTTCTTGATTTGTGGTGAGATTCTGGCAGTTTATTCCTGTTTTGCTTCTGCTGCATACCTTCTCACTTATACATTTAACTCTTCCATCTTTTGCTAGGTCACAGCATTTGGAGGAGGTAGCAGCTAGCCTAAGGGAGAGAATAAAGCATCTGGATGATATGGTCCACTGCCAACAGAAGAAAGTTAAGCACATGGTTGAGGAGGTGAGAACCAGTAAAACAATTAGTACATTATCCAGAGAGCTGTGTTCTGTGCAGTTTCCTTATGCCACCTTACTTACAAACGCAGTGGAAGATGAGTTAAACATCTGGGACTAGTAAAGCAGAAAGGCACAGTAAAAGCAGTTTAACCCCATGCCTTTGGGTTATATACTTTAGGATGACTTTCTGGAACACTTTGTGTCAGTCCATGAACTAAACATACCATATATAACTTAATTTGAAGCATTCAGATCAGTTAAGGGTCTTCTTCCTATATGAGAGTAGAAGGCAGACAGACAGCAGTATTATGCTAAGCCTTGCTACTTCAGAGTAGAGACAGAGTAGAGACGTTCATGAAATATCTTTTTTTTTTTGGTCTTTGGATATCACATGTCTACCAAATCAAACGTTTGGAAACTATTCTAATCTAAGACATTCGCAATGTACTGTTAGAGGTTATCTAATTAGACATGGAGTTTTCTATTTTTATCAAGATGGTATTATGTATACCTCTATCTATATGATATTTGCCTATATTTGTCTTGGTCTGTGTGTTGGTTACAAGATTCTGATGGAGTTCTGATGTATGATCTGATGTGTGATACTAAGAGATCCTGTTTTACATCAAGTGAGTAGGAAAGAAGTGGGATGAAAAATCATATCTAGTTCAGCTTGCCAATTTTATTATTCTCAAGCATCACAGCAAGTGGTTATTTTACCACAATATTCTATGAAGGAAAATATCTCTAATAATCTAATTTATCTACTCAAAGCATTACTGGAACAATTACTATCCTGAAGTCCTAGGAAGCTAACCACCATATTATGAAGTTGTTTGTTTTTCTTACAATTAAAAATACTGGAGAACTTGACACTTTGGGATATAGGTGGCAATCCAGATGATTCTATTAATAGTGCATTACATTTCTTCTAAGTATATTCTAAACTATTCCATGTTACCGGGCCTCTAGTGGGCTGGATTGGTATAGCAAATATTTTCAATTCCATTGTGTGTTTTGGCAAAAACATGTATAAAACGTGGGCCAATAATAGTTATATCATAAATGCCAGTTTTAATTGGTGAGGTTAGCATTTTGAATCGTGTAACATGTATTTACTGGCATGTTCATCTACATAGAAAGCTCTTCAAGATCTTTTTTGTCATCCTATTTAAAGAGCAGAATGTGAGACAACTAACTCACTACTTAGTTGTCAAATATATCTATTTTATCTGATGCCTGACTACCTGCTTTTCAAAATCAATTAAATGATCCTTTATTGTATGTAGTCACAGAGAATGTACTTTTTACTCTCTGTATTTCTTGTACGTTTTAATTTTTCTTTTAATATAGTTTACTTGAGAGCTGCATGAGTGCTTGCAATTGCATTGTGATTAGAGAAGTAAAGATTTTTGTAGCAGAAATTTGATCAGGTCAGATGGTGCCAAATTAGTGTTTTTAATTAGGTGGTGTCTGTGGTGTGTGTTTGTACTGCGTTTCAGTAAATATCTAGCATATTACTGGCATGCTGCTTTAATTAAAGGCTTAAAAATAGCTGCTATATCTGGGTGCAGAGAGTTGTAGTTGTCCACCACTGGGAAGATCAGCACTGCAGATGCGTGTGCACTTTGAAAAACAGAGCTTTTCATGCACGTAGTATTTTTTTATACTTTTGTATATACTTCTTAAAAGCCAGGATGTTGAAAGAGACAGTTATAAAATCTCTGCTATGTGAAACCTAGAAAATGTGTTCATCAGAGTACATTTGAACACATATCTTCTTGGCATTACATTTAATGAAATGCAGAGTGCAGTGGCTACCGAGGTCCAGAAAAATGTCACACAGATCTGCCATGTATCTTGTTATTGAAATACTTTCGTGGCTGGTATCTATAAAATAAGGTTTATAACTATCAATAACTTGTATTTACATAATATAATTGAAAAATAACAACCTAAGAGCTGGTAAAGCATACTTTCTGAAACACTTCATTTTTTTTGATGCATAAGAGCAGAGTGAGCACAGGCTAACTCGTTAACCCAGAATAGAAATGGAAAGAAAGAAAATTGTCAAAATTATCAGCAGTACTTTTCTTAGAAGCTGAAAAAAAGGAGACTATGAACCAGACAAGAAAAATGTGTAAGTACTTGCTTGACTGCAGGATGAGCACATCGCTTAGTAATCAGTTCTACAGTATTCATCTTGGTATATTCAGGTCTAGCTCTGAAGTGTAGATGGGGATTTATTCTTTCGGTGTAAACCACAACAGATTTGTGCTGTTAGCATCTTAAATTTAGACAAAGTGCAGCTACAGAAAGGAATACCATTTCAAAGGGATGCTGAGCAAACAAAATATGCTGCTTTGAATTCATACAGAGAAATGTCAGAATTGAAGAAGTACTGAGACAAATCTGATGGCTGAGAAATCACAAAATAGATTGCTATTCAGTCCTTTTTTAGGTAGAGATGATGGACCAAGTGCAATTGATAAAAGGGAGGCTTTCTGTAAAAGAAGAGCAAGCAGTCTGAGAGAGAGTGGAAAAACGCTTTGATAGTGGAGTTTTTAGATGCAACAGGCAGCTCTAACCCCTTCACTGCTCTTCTTATGGCATTTATATAAGGTATTAGAAATCTGTGGTCAGTCCTAATCTCAGCGTGCAGGAAAGGAGACACTGACAGAAAAGCATTAGTTGAATACTCTTTTCTTTTGTAGCGACTACAAGTCTTCATTTCTAAAGAAGCCATCATGCTAGTAGTGAATGCAGTAGTTATGCAACCTGCCTTTAGTGGAACTGAGCCCAGGCAGAGAACAGTCATGGTTCAGTGTACTTATGCTCCTCAGCCAAGAAATCATTTGCTTCTGATTTTTCTCTCTGAAAATAAATCCTTCCACCTCAGGCATTAAGAGAAACCTCTTCAATTTGACCTAGACAAACTAGTCATAAATTAAGCAGGAGCATGGAAAACGACTTTGAGAAGAAAATAGAAGATAAAGAGAGAGAAAAAAAAAGCAACAAAAACACAAAACTAAGATCACTCACACAACTGTTTTTCAGCCTCACAGAGATCCTCTGCTGTGAGAATCAAGATGAGAGCCCATTAGAGCAAGAGTTGATCTGAAAGTTATCCAGCATTGGCTTTGAAGCCTGATGTGCTTATTGGACAGACTGCGGAAGATTTAAGGCTGATGGGTTTTTCCCCGTGTTGAACTTGTTTGTTAAATAAATGTTTGTTCCTAGCTTAGTGCAGATTTTAGGTGGAATGCTGGCAGCTGAAAGGGCAGAAATCCAGCCCCTATCTCTTCTTTTTTGAATTTATGGCTGAGCAGAGAGAGGCTTTCAAAGACAACCCAAGAAAAAGGCAGTTCTATCAGTGGCAGAACTTGCAGGGAGAGTCTCAGTACAGAAGTTGGAAGGATGCACACTTCAAACTCTTCTGCTAAGGAGTCCTCAGGGCAGAGACTATTCTGGACAGGCAGATACAGGCACAAGGGACACTATGGGAAAACAAGGGAAGGTGCAACCACAATGTTTTTTTAAGGGCATTGTTTTTTAAGGTTTTTTAAGAAATAGTTCAGGGAGAGGTGAAAGCTTGCTCTTTTCAGTTATCCATTCTACATGGTCAGTTCTTCCAATCTGTGCCAGTGTAGGAAATAGGAAGCAGCTTAGTTTAAGATAATAAAGCTAAAAATCTTCAAATGAAATGCAAAATTTAAATAAGCAACAAAAGCATTTATTGACACTATCTCCATTTCAAACCTGGTGAGATTAGATCTTTTCATTTGATATCTGTGCAAATGAAACTGAAATGGATTGCAGTTTCATGCCACAGAAAACTTACTTTATGTATAATGTTATTACAAAATTAAGAAGAGTAGAGGGGAGAAAATAAATATTTAGATTTGTAGGCAATGTGAATGGATTGATGCAAATATAGGGAGCTGTTCTGAAGGGGACTGAAAAGAGAGAAGGATATTTGATTCCATGGCACAAAATTATCTACAGAACTCAGATTTCACACGGAATTCCCTAACTACTGAATTGAACTGTCTCTAGGTGATGGCCCATGAGCTGTTCTCCAGCTTTAGTCTCAGATTCGTTGGATAATAAAAGGTGACCAAACACCAGAGGGAAGCCGTATCCTGTTCTGTTGCAGAAGGTACTTGCATGAAAGGACAAAGTACTAGTGAGCGAGTGATGTTTTATGTTGCACAAATGGAGAATAAAGAAGAAATTTTCCTACTAAAGACTTAATAACCAGCTGAAAACTTCTGTATCAAGAGCTCCAGACAAACTGAAAAATAGCCAACTTCAATATGGAAGCACAGTTTTAATTTTAGGTCACGTAAAGGAAGACACACAGAAGGATGAGAAGATGGAATTATCAGCCACAGACGGATGCCAGATTATTATTAACCAAAATCTGCTTTATGTAGTACATATATCAAAACCAAAACAACAAAGAGAAGAAGAAAAAAGAAAAAAGACACAAGAGCAAATGCAGAAAGAAAGCCACCTTAGGAGCCTGGAAGAAGAAGATATATGGCAGAACATATATAATACTGCCCTCCCTGCCCTGCTTTGTTCATGAGTTTGGCACATCTCAGTAGACTTGAGCAATGCAATACGTTGCTTGTCTACTGGCAAAAGAAGAAGCACAACTGTGGTTTGGTGGGAGTGTTTATATCTGCATGCTACCAGTGCTTTCAGTTAGAAACTGCTTGGCCAAATCATTAATTAGGAGACTTATGCACTACTGAAGTAGTTCCTAAATAGTTGGGTTGAAGTGTTAGACAAGATGTGGGTGTTTATAGTCCTTTAGAACATGTTGGTCCTGTGGGCCTACTTCAGCAGTAGATGCACATCAAAGACTGCTATGATGTTTTCATACAGCTGACTAGTTTAGACAATGCAATAATTCCTATCAATCAGTTGCTACTTCTTTATATAAAATAGGAGCTTTAAAATCACAAGAGGTATTGAGGGGTCACACAGCATAACTAAGGAGGATTTTTTTTTTAAAAAGGTGCTCATTTCTATTTGCTGTATCACATTCCCTGAACAAAATTTGCAGACCAGGCTTATAAATACTAGTTAAGTTCCAGCAAAATTTTGGAATCTTAAGTAAAATCTTGCTTTCCTTGTACAGCAGCTGTCTTTGAGAGTTCAGGCTGCTGTTTCAATGTCTTGTCTGTCTTTGTTTTATGTAATGTAATATGTGTTTGTCCTGTACTTAGTTATATTTATGACCAGTGTGTTAATGTCTCTGTATCAGTGTTATAAGAAAAATACACTATACTTGAATAATATCTAACACTTAACTGTAATAGCACTGTCATGTTCTGAGAAATATTTGAAATTGATTGGCAGTATAAAGTGGTAAGTGTTGAATTTACCTAAAAGCTGCATCTGTTCTAATTCAATAATTCAATAAGGCATATGTCAAGCCTCTAGTACTGTAAGTAAGTATGCAGAATAAAATCAGGTTTGCTATTTCAGACTTTATCAATGTTCTGTGACTGAACACTTGAATTCTCTCTTTCAGTACTTTATCTCTTAGTTGCTTTGTAATTCTCTTGATTTCCTTTCTAATAACACTGCTTACTTCTCCAGAATTTCCTTTTAAGTCTCATGAATCTCCTCTTGACTTCTTAGTTGTTCTACCCATGAAATTTTCCATCTTTACTGAAGTTGATTGATGGAGCAAGAGAAATTCAGATGTGCTGTTCATTCCAGAAAGTATTTACACTGCCCTTTCTGTAGCATGACAAATTCATCTGGTATTTGAGGAGATATATAGTGACAAACCTGTTCTATAGTGAGAAATAATTATATCTTCATTGATAGGGTGGACAAGAGTTGAATTTTCTGGGAGGTACTGTAAGAAAAGGTTACTGTCTGGAATCTGGGGGAGTTTGAGCAATGTGACCTTGAGGTTTTAGAAGGAGAATATACAGAGGTTGTAACAGCAGTAGGACTATAATAAAGAGTGGGGGGAGCTTGGAGAAAAAGTGCTATGGTGATATTTCTCAGCTATTAGATAAATTCAGCAACATTCACATTGCCCATGGGGTCTTAATGTGCTGATTCACATCACTGTAAGTTGCACTGGGTATGTGTAATGTGAGCTGTATACCTAACACAATCTGCATGGATTTTTATGGATCTGGCCATGACTGAGAGAGATCAGGTGCCCTTCTTTCCTGTGCCAAGTTTGGGGGAATTGAAATGGGGTTGGCAAAGGTATTGCTGAAAAGCACATGGAGCCACTCAGTCCATAGAAGACCAGGTAAGTTACAATACTGTCATTTGGGCCTTGTTGTTGTTCCCTTCCCAATTTCTGGAATAGTCAGCAGTCACCCAACATGAAAAGGAAAGGCAAGAGCAATAAATGCAGTTGAGTAGGTTTGCTAAGAGGGAATGAAGTGAAAGATCAAAGGTTGATGGCGTATCCCAGGATTGCTAAATTTGTAATTATACTGTTAGGATAGTTGTCTCCAAAGGAATGGTTGAGTCATTAATACAAATTATGTTGTTAAGGAAATTTTGTTTAATTGCTTACTGTGAATGTGAAGAAATACTGGTGGAGAATTGGAGGGAAAAGAATGGCTAGTGAATCTTGCAGTGCAAGGCAAGGAAGAACAGTGCTAGGAAAGAGTCTGAGCAGTAGACAAGATTGGAAGGAGAGACACTGAAGGATATACTTCTATAGTGCTTGTAGAAAATGATGGCGAAATCTGAGAGGGTAGTTTTGTAAAATCCAGATTTGGGATCAAGTTGCTGAATTGGCAGGGAGCTGAAATGCTGAAGTCTGCAGACACAGCAAGGATGAGGTGGGTTATAGGCTTTGGGTATTGCTCATAGAAAACATAGGAAGATCTTGGTGATATTTTTGGACTGGAGCCAGTCCAGCAATAAGTCAGTCCAAGGAAGTTCAGTCTTTGACTTGTACTAACTTTGTTTCTAATGCTAGACTGCCCTGGCCACAACTTGGGCCCTTAGTTCAATATTGTGTTTGAACTATCCTGCTTCTCCTTTCTTTGTCCTTACCCTGTGTTCAATGAAAAGTCAAAATCTATTGCTCTGTCCTCTGTTAGTTTTTCTCTCACTCCTTGGATCAAAGACCTTCTCAAGACTTGGTTTTGTGCAATATACATTCATGGTGCTGTAAGCATTATTATCTTAAGTTTAGTTTACTATAGCTAACATCTTTTTAATGGAAAACAAAACAAAATACCATTAGGTATTAAGTCATTAATATTATTTTTGAAGAACTTTTACCCAATATCATCATTTTGAGCCACTGCTCCTCTTACATTCCTCTCTAGAAGGAAACTATCGCTCTTTTACTTTATGCAATGTGTCTAATTTAAATTAACTGAATATGGACTTTATTTAATACAGTAATATGATAATATAAACCTTATAAGTATATAAACTATAAATATAAAACTTTTTCCTGCTTTTCTGTTGTGTGAATGTCCACCTTGAAGTGTAATCTAATCTGGTTTATTCACTCTTGGTCATCCCTGTGCTAATGACAGGACACAATGTGTGCTCATATTTTTATTCAGTAAATAAACTTTTATAGTAAACTACTCTGGTGGGATGTGTCATCCACGTCAAGTCTGTGGGTGGGCTTAATGGTGCATCAAAAATTTGTTGGGAGTTGTTTTAGCCCTTGGTCAGCAGTAGCGCTGAGACAACTAGTGGTGGGGGCTGCAGTGTGCCTGTATGTAAAAGGGGGGCCCTGCAGTGTTCTTGCCTGCATTCCTTCTGCAGTGGCCTCACAGAATCACTCTGCTGCATCTGGGGAGGAGGCTGAAATACTGTTGTTTTCCTGGCCCTGAAAGAGCCCCTCCAATTTTAACAACTGCTGAATTTATTCCCATGAAATATGTTTGATTTGTACAGCTGTCTTGGACTGATTTCACCATGCTGTAAAGATCCACCAAAAGGTTTTATATAAACTACTTAATTTAGAGCCTTATCGTATCTGTAATTTACATAGTCTTATCACTCCATTCTGTTTTACTGCTAGAATATGTTTGCGTGTGATAATGTAGCACAATGTTGGCTCTCCTTAATATGTTAGAAAGAGAAGGCATATTTTAAAATCCTTTAGAACGCCAAAATACGCCAAAATACATTGATGTAGTGGGTTCTGACTGATGTTGTATAAATACATCAAAAGGAGGCAGGGAGTTCTGTTGCCAATTCTGCCACTCCTCAGAGGATTTTCACCAAAAGAAGAGTAAAAGCAGTAGCATACCTGCAAAACAACAACATGTCTTTTTGGAGTTGGGGTTTGTGTTTGGGAAGAGGAGGAAGCGATTTATCAGTCTTCCTCTAAAAGCAGAATGGGCTGTATTACATTCAAAAGGAAGAACTGGACAAAACCCTCCTCTGATCCCATAGCTGCACTTGGCTTCAGTCAACTTTGCGTTGTATTGATTACTGGTGTTAAAATTATCTACTTGTTGCGTAGTAGAATAAAATATTAATGGAGAAGATCCACTTAAAAATTCTAAAAGAACCGTTAGTCTTTTTTCAAGTGGAATTTACTGGTAAGTCTGAAGCTGTTCACAAAGTGACTTAATTTAGTCATAGTACTAAACAAAATTGTAATTAATTACGAAGATCAGAATGAGATACCATTGTGCCACTCTGAAACTCTGAATATGCTACAAGCTTTGGATTTCTGTGATCAGAAGACTGAAATAGTAATACCTGTAGATGACATAGATGATTTTTGCATGCACTTCAAAGAAAAGAAATTGAATATCTGATTTTGGGAAAGATAGAAAGATGGATGATGACAGCACTCAGATATTCTGCGACTTCAACTGAACGCACATACTTCATCACACTTACATTTTACCTTTTTCCAGTAATAACTGATAACTGTGTCAAGGATTACTGGGAATTACAAAGACAGAAGTAAAGTTGATTTGGTGATTTTATAACTTTGGATTAAATGATGCATCTGTTTTGCTTTTTTGCTTTTTGTTGCACTATATAGATTTTTGGGAGGGAGGGTGAAAGTGCTACTCTGAGTAGTACTGAGAGTTTTAAGTCATGTACTTTTGAGTGTTTTATAATTCTTTTTTTTTAGCAGGATGAGAATATTTCTACTAATCATTGTTTCCAGATGCACTGAAAAGTTTTACACTGATGGATTTTGGAAGGTCTTTTTTAATGTGCTTTCACAAAATTTAAAAAAAGTTAGTGATTGGTGAGAGTATGTAGAAAATCTGGCCTAGCATTTGGAAATGGTCAAACTGTGTTGTGTATCAATGTAACATTGTAACTGCCAGGTGAGAAAAAACCCAAAAAACTATTATGAGCTTTGCTTTATTTCAACTTGGCTATCCCATAAAAGATTTCGTTTTGGTAAAATTCACCGAGTTTTTATTAAAAATGCTTCTTACTTTTTCCCTTCAGTTCGGGAAACTCGTAACCAAACAATAACTTAACAAAATAAAGCAAACTTATTTTCCAGGAGGTTTTATAAAAAATGAATGCCTATTCTTTATTATGCATGGATCTTTTAATTCTTGTCATGCAAGGGGACCAACTTTGGGCTCGGGGTTTGGGATTGTTATGAAACCCAGGGCATACCCCATTTCTTTGGCCTTACCTACCTGCTCTGGTAACAAGGACAGATTCAGTGTGGAAGATCTTATTGTGCCACACACTGATTAGCAAAAATCCCAGAATATACTCTGGTCATCTTTTCTTCCCTAAAGAGCTGCACTAAGATGCAATAGCTTTGGTGCAACTAATTTTAATTTCAATGAGCATTTGTAAATAACTGCTTTCCTTTCCCTAGGTATAAAATGCAAATGCACTTTTTTTTTTCCAATGAGTCTAGTATGCCAGAAAAGAACTGAACGAATAAGACCTTCAAGAAACTGTCAGATATGCGCCATATTTTGGGTTTAGTTAAAATCGTTTAGAGCAAAGGCCATTAAATCAGAGATGGATTTTTCCCAAGTTTGCTTTGTTACATGACAGTGTTTGAGTTTACATTTTGTTTCCAGCTAAATGCAGGTAAAATTCATGTTGGTATATATGTATGAGATTTATACAAACAAACAATATTAATAAATATGTAATAAAATCAAATATCTTTTCTTCCTGCAGTATCAAGTCTTCTTCCTCCTTTTCCCAACCCCATTAGACCAAATATCTTTATTTTTCTTCGCAGATTGAAATGCTAAGAAAGAAAGTCAAAGAAAAGGAATTATTTATAATACAGCTTTTAGAAAAGATTTCTTTCTTAGAATGTGAGGTAAGGCATTATATAATTGTGATTGTTTTCTGAAATCCAATAAAATTGGATCTGGCGTCACCTGATGCTGCTTAAATGCATGTTTACTTCTTATATTTGCTGTTCTTCAGTAAACAAAAGTTTGCTGAAATTAAACACCTGTCACAAGATGAATGTTTGTAATATAAGGTCTGGATACTTCCATTATAGAGACAAAGTTTGTGTTGTTTCTCAGCTTCCTGGGGCTGAGAGGGAAGTAGGTTCCAGTAAGCAGCAGGAGATAACAAGAAGAATGGGTATTAGGTAGCCTGGGGTTTTGGTGGTTATGAGGGCCACTGTGTTTCCACACCCATGCTCCAGGTGATGTCTTCATCTACCCAATGAATGGGAATAGATGTACAATTTCATGTTAGCTTTGTTATCATACAATTTTATAAGTGTCGTAAGTTCTTAAAACAGAAGCTGCTGAAAAAAGATGGTTGATTTAATTTATTGTATTCCCCAGAAATAAGGAGTGTTTATTTTCTCAGTGAATACTTTTACATTATTTATTATGGAGAAAAGCCAGATTGGAATTTTATTTTCTCATTTAATTGACATAGCTAATTAACATAACTAAAATAAACTTGTGTTGAAAATGTTTTCCAGAATAAAGAATTACAAGATAAATTGGACTATTTAATGGAAAATCAACCAAAGACCCATGTAGAAACCAGAGATGCTGGTGTAGGATGTGATCTTCCATATAGGTATTTCAATTTTCTTGTTTATAGCAAACTTCTTCACAATGTCCCTTATCAGCACTATGTTAGTACACTGTTAGAGTGGATTGTTGAGTTCTGCAAAACATTCCTAATTTTCAAAGAGCACCTGGTAGATACAAGATGTAATGTTCTTCAATGACTCGAGCAGTTTTAGATGCGAATTTATTACAGACCCTTGGTGCTTAGTTGCAGTAATGTGAACAGCTAGAAGTGAAGATATCTGACTTTGTGAAATGTGGAAAATATTGATGAATTGTGTCTGCCAGCACCACAGCAGGAGACAACGGTCAGCACTGCCCTGAACCTGTTCAATGCTGGCTTCATGAATGCTTTATTGTTTATATTCCACAAGATGCATCAATGACCACTTCAAAGGGGGGGTAACACCAACAGTAACAGTCTAGAACTGCAGAAGTTTTTGGAACTGTCCTAGCACTAAGTGGACTACTGCCAAGTAAACAGCACAGATTATCACTTGCACACTGGGATGCCTTTCTCTGTTCTCTGACAATGGGTGAAGTTTAGGCCTCCTTTCTCCACCTTCCCCTCCTTAATTCCAAACACTGCAGTAGGGTTGTACTGAGACCTGGTAGCAATGCTATCAACTTTGGCTTGAATCTCTCCCCAAGAAAATCACCACAAGGAAGGGTAAAACTGTAAGGTAAGGAGGATCACTGTATATTACTTTAACTACCAGCAGGTAAACTAGTTCATCTCAACTGCCCTGCAAATCGAATTATTTTGTTTGATGTAAATTAGCATATAAAATCAGAAAGCTGCAATGCACACTAAAATTTTCCTTTCTAGTTTAAAAATACACTCATGTCAGTGTTCTGCCTAAAGCATATTGTAATGGCTCTGAAATGTCACAGACTGTTGTTTTTCACCCAGGACACCAACATCTTTGTTGTCCCCTCTGGGTCCCTCTTTCACATAACCACAGCCCCAGTCATCTGATGCTTTTCCTAGTTTTATATTTATCTTTGACCTCTATACTGTTTAGATTTTATGGTATTATACTTCACAGTTAATTGTGTCCTTACATTTGATTTTACGGTCTTTAGGATCTTTAGGTTAAGCAGCTGTATTGCTGGATATTCCAATATGAGCTCCAGTTGATACTTGCATGGCATGTTTTTTATCAAATATTATTTGCAGCATTATATAAAATAAATATGGAACATACCAAACACTTTGAATAGTGTAATTTTAGCCTATCAATAACAAGGCGCAGGTTTACTGCAGTGTCACTTTCAGCCCAGTTGTCTGATGCTCTGACGTTAACCCTGCAATTTTTCTTGTATCCTCAACAGTACAAATAATGATAACGGAAGATCTCCTGAAAGCACAAGGCCAGTGAGGACATACACCCCATTCAAGAGAGTGTTGGAATATAGCACAAAGAACAGTACTTCTTGAGCATCCAAGTCAACGTGCTTTCTAAATACAAACAAGTATTTTGCGCCTTTGCAGCTTGATTAGATAAATTTTTATCAAGTCATAGAGAAGAACAGCAGCATGGAGTCTTGCTAAATTTATCCTGAAAGCAGCTTTTTAGTAGCTTCCTATCTGAAGTTACTACTGATATTAACTGTGAGGGAGATAGGCAAGAAGCGGGATGAACGAAACAGCAGTCTATATTGCTTCTTTAGAAGCTGTCTAGTGCAATGTGTCATTTCAAATACCTACAAGGAAGGGGTTGTATAGCTGTACAGATTTTCTTCAAATGTGTTCTAATTTCATTTGTACGATGAATCTCTATTTTGTTTTCAATACTACCAGAAACAGAATCTAAAACTACCTTGGCAGGGGGCATTAATCTCAAAGCTCCTCCTTTGTGTGCAGAGTGTGAGAGCTGTTCATGCTTACCATAGAGACCTGCAGTGACTTAGGGCTCCATTCACACAGAACAAGTTGACTAGGAACAAGCATTCTCTTGCTGGGAGGGAGAAATGCAACTGGGATGTTCTCAGGAAATTCCCTCTACGCATGCAGATGAATGTTGTGTTTGTCACTCAAAATATTAAGTGATATAGCAGCTCTATGATGGATTTTGCTTTATTGGTTGAATATGTGGTTTGTACTTCCTAGTCACGGAGCACAGTGACCATTGGTGATACACTCACTAGTGACAGGGTAGGAAAATCCCCGTTGCTTTTTTAAAATTGCTTTTGCATTACAGGAAGGAATTCTCACTGGACAGCATTTTGCCTTCAGTAACCTTCTGCAGTTCCTGCCATTCCCACATCAATAACTATCCTGAATGATTATTTTGATTTTGAGTATGCTTTCATTCCCTACAAACACTTAAAATCTTATCCCCAACTTCAGAGTACCAGCAGAATGACTGCATCTAACAACTGAATTTATTTATACGGTCTTAGTTTTTACATTTTATTTTCATCTCCCAGTTTTATTGAAATAAGTTTAGTTTAGTATTTTCTTGTATTCCTGTTGCCATCAATGTGGCAAGATTTTTTCTATTACAGCAACTGCTGTAGAAAACAAATAAGTTGTTTTGTATAACTCCTGTATTGAATATGAACCCCAGGAGGTGTTCATCTTGCCACAGGGCTGCATAAAATGATTGCTTTTATCTCCAGTCTAATGCAAGTTTTTAAATTCAGTACTCTCTGTTCAATTAATATACTCAAAATTGTATTTAAAATAATAATATTTAACTCATAATCCCAATCTTATTTCTGCATTCTTTCATGGTTTTCTTAACTTGCTAGAAATCTTAGTTTATTCTTTAACTGTGCTGTTTAGCTACTAAGTAAAGAAGTCTGTACTGGAGCATGGAGTGGAGGATGTCTTGATGCAGTACAAGTACCTCACAGAAACATAAATTGCTTGGTGTAATTAAAGCAAAAGCAAAATAAAATGGGAAACTCTAACTTCTCCATTTTTTATGCTTGGATCATCATCCATCTGCATGTAAGCTATTTTTTTTTCTTTATGACCTGATCAACTCCTGAGAACTTAGAATGGTCATTCTTCCTAAAAAGTCAAATGCAGTATTGTGGATTATTTTATGTGTAGAATTCAAGAAATACTGCAGTCAAAGCCACCGACAAAAACGTAATCTATCTACTGTTGAGGTAAGCCTGTAATCTTTATTGGACTAAAAGTCACAAACATTAACAGTTGCTCAGTATTACTTTAAAAAAGAAAAATTCAAAGTTTTACCAAGTTAACTTAATAGCTCTAAATGGGAACTCATGTTTAGTATGCATGTGATGGAGTGAATAATTACTCCTAGATATCAAAAGGGGAAAAAAAATAGCTATTGCCTTAGTGAATAGAAATTATAACACACATTTACTTGAGTTGCTTCTCCCAGAGCAGAAGGAAAGGGCTTGAAAGGGAGGTCTCTGAGAATTAAGAATTCTACTCCCTTTAAAAGGTCCTCAGGCAAAGCACCTCATTGTACAAGGCAGAGGAATACCAAATGCTGGAATATCAAAGATGAGAAACCAGCTGACAGGTGCAGAAGCTGTAGCCTCAACCCCACATAGAGTGTTCTTGATTGAAGTTTTCATGATTGAGTGTGTTTGGGAGATTGAGTTCCCAAATAACAGTTAATTTGATCAATACCTAATTAATTAGGTTGTGTACAATGAAGATCTTGAAGTGGAACTTTTTAAACATTTTAAACATTTTAAATGGAAGTGTTTACTGATGAGCACAAAAGATGATGGGTAACGGCCCAACCAGTATTTCAGGCACAACGTTTGTATGTGTGTAATCATATCTCCCTCTAGTGGCTCATAGCAGCAAAAATTATTAGCTGTTAATTGGACAATGTGGTTTGAAGAGAAAAACACTGAAGACTATGCCCAAATGGCCATGCCAATATCCGTTATGGATGCAGCCTCAGTTCATCATCAGCCTGTTACCATTTTATGTGCCCAAACAATCTGGTTTCAGGATTGAATTTATGAAGTGTGATTAGTGAGTTATGTTCAAAAACAGATTAACTGATGAAGGTTTTATTTATAGATAAGAGGAAATGCAAGTTGTTGTGATAGAAAGACATCAATCGTAAAGTGCAATTAAGTAAAAATACTTCATTGATCTGTCTGGCTTGAGCCAGAGTTCAGAAAACAGAGTCTCATAGCTAAATGCTCTGGCTTTAGTAGAGGAGAGCAGGGTGAAATATCAGAAGGTTTTGATTCAGACTTCAAGAGGAACTTCATTCTGCTTCTAACATATTTCTGAGAATATCTCTGAAAATACTTCAGCTTTGAGACTTGCAAAATGCTGATCATCTGCTCAAACCTGCACCCAGACTGCAGAAATATTTCCCGCACAAATTTTCCATGTAAACTCTATTCATGCTGTTTTGTATTTTGATATTCAGTGCGTTGGATGACCATTGTTTGATTGAACTATTGGTCTAAATTTGGTAGCTGTGAAGAGCAGGAGAGGAACAGTATTTGTATAACTGTGTTACATGAAAATATAGAGCTTTCCAGTCAAATCAATAGCAATGTAAATTAGCAGAGATAATAACAAATCTGGCTGAAAAAACTTTAACACTTCAGTACAAGTTTTGTCAAATTGAGATTGGAATGCTTAGTACTATAACATTAGAAACTAGTAAAATTTCTGTAAACATCAATAAAAGCCATATAGGTAGGTTCCAGAAAGTACATCAAATATAAGTCAATTGTATGACTTCATTTGTACCACGGTAAGTGTTATTCTGTGATTTATTCCAGATCTTCTGGAAAGTATTTTGGAATACAGTTTTCATATATGCTGTGTAAATAGTGCAATTACACTGTATGCTTTTAAAACATCCTGTATGTAAGACTTGAAAAGGATGAACTGTAATAAATACTGTATTTAAAATTTCTATTCTGTTGTGTAAATATTCAGAAATAAACTTACCTTAAACCTTGCAAGTTTTACTCTACATATTCTTGTTTGTTCAAAACATGTATGAATGCAGAAGTGGTTGCTCTGCAGCCTGAAATCCTTGTCAGTGTTTCTGTTGGCAGATGTGCTCTTGAGACAGGAAGACACTCCCTAGCTAAAGACTAAAGACTCTTCTCAAAGCCAAGTAACAAAAGTAGACGAACTCTTTTGTAGAATAAAGAACTATTGACTTGCAGAGGATAAACAAGACATGGGCAACATAACATTCTCACTTACAAATGAATCAGTAAAATCAGTTCCCAAAGATAACATCTGACTGCAGCTGGGATGTTGCCCTCCAGCTTTCAGAAGAATGAAATTGGGATGAATGTGGCCCTGTGTTTTGTTGTTGTTGTTTTTAAAGTTTATATCCACTCACTGTTAACAGCAATTTATCTTCCATGTCAACTAATTACAAATAGTTTTTTCAAACATTACAATTACCATGTTAGTGATTTGCAATACTCAACTGTAGAATGTGAAGCTTTTATCTCACTAATATTCCTGTGTATGTCTCTTCAGCAGAGACTGACATGAGAACATCATAAAATCATACTGAGATCATGCTCAGTGGTGATACTACAAAATAGGATGCTGTGAGTTGCTTTCTCAAGTTTTTGGGAGAGGCTTTAAGTCCTCATTTTGACATCTGGAGACTTTTAGAAGTGGATAAACAAACAGGTAAGAAGTATTGTGTGAAGTAAGTGTGTAATTCTGTACAGAAAATACTTACTGCACAGAACGGAGACACACACTGACAGTTTCATTCCACTTGCATCCTATTTCCTTCCTATTCAGCTCTTGGAGATACTTACACTTGTAAAAGAAGAAGAGCCCTGTTGAGTGTAAGGCCCTTCTGACCCTAAGCTTCAGCACTAGAACAGGGAAGAAATGCAGAAAAAGACAAGGTTGTGGCAGTCATCCACAACTTGAGGTATGTGAGAACTCCCCAAAGTAAAAGGGACCTGGAGATTGGAAAAAAAGTACAGAAGTGCGTAGGTTTTGTTTGCAGTGTTTTAGAGAAATAAGGTTATGGGAAGATAAATTACTATAATGACATATGACAATGATTTATTGTTTTTAACGAAATGAAAACAAATCATTTTAGTCCTAAATATTCATACAATTTTTTTTTCTGTTATGTCAGGAGTGGTTTATTTTGTGCGTGTGGCTTGATTCCAGTTTGCTTGCCCCCAGTATTTCCATCTAGGAGCAGGGAAACAGAAAGTAGGTTTTCTCCCATCAGAGCCTAATTTCTTAAGTCTTAGGATTTCTTAGTGAAGAGCATAATGATCTATTTATTAAAATGGGAGATAGGAGAAAAGGACAATGAAAATGATACCCTTACCAGATAAAGTAACGCTCTTGGTAGTGTTAGCTTTAAGACCAGTTATGACCTGTGTACTTCTGACAGAAAGTTCTCTCACCTGTAAAAAAGTCATGGCTACCTCTCTTCAGATGCCATCTGACTAGAATACCCATTTTGTGCTTTCTTCACAAAGTTTACTCTTTTGTTCATATACTTGATTTTCTTCATTGCTATTCTAATGATTTAATTTTCTCATAGACCTAGCATTAAATTGCATACTAATTACAGGCATGCTATTGTAGAATAAATTGAATTCTAAGTATGTGACGGAAAACAGACCGTCTGAAAACAGTGCCTAATGAGAGCTCTTGAAATAATGTCCTAAGAGCATACTCTTACATAGGAAATAATTAAAAAAACCCCAAATAATAGTTTTTTTTATATACATAGCTCACATGAGTGTTGATCGACTGTTGGAATAAATGATACAAAATAAAGCCTAAAATCCACTTATGGTCTGGAGAAAACAAAAAAAATATTGCTGAGTACTGCAAATAGTGGCGATGTATCAGTTTCCCACAGGAAAAGAGCAAAGTGCTAAGGCTAATCTTGTACTAGCTACTGCTGGATAGTGATTACTGACATTCAAAGTGTGGCTAGTAAGGATTCTTCTTGCTCAGGACAAACAAGGCTACAGTTTGTAATTTTTCCGTTCTACTTCTCATCGACTGAGAAAGCATCCATCTACTTTTCCTTCCTGGCATTTGAATCTAAATCGATGGTCTAGATTGCATTGCATCTAGATGCTGCCCCTTGTTTCATAAATGAAAAATCTTTCATTCTAGCACCTGTCGAATGTTAGCCATCAGTTCATCATTATGGAACTGTGTGTCATCCAAAAACAGATTATGGTATTCCAAAATTTAACTCCCATCAACTGTAAAGATGAACAATGTAACTTCCCAATGACCTTGGACAAAAGAGGACTGCAGAATGGTGTTCCAAGTAAGGATAGCAAAACTATCAGTCATGACTCCCACAGTCCTGTTATTAGAATACTTTATTCTCTTCATCTTTTGTTTCTTTTTTTTTTTGTGTGTTTGCACAGATGAGGAGATAGGCTGAAACTCACCATAATTACTTTTCTGCATATGTAGTTACAGCAGTTAGACTGAGATGAGCCATCATCACCTAAGTGCAGAGCAGCAGACTAGTGAGATTATTCCTTTGCCACTTACACAGAGGCAGAATCAGTTTCCAAGCCCAACCTTTTTTTTTCCGAATCTGCACAGGAGAAAGAGGCTAAACGTTGAGTTACAGCATTCCTTCTTGCAAGTGCCAGACAGCACAACAAGACAGCATTACAATTCAGAAAACTTGTGTTTGACAACATTAAGTGATCTCCTGGCAACAAAAAGTGTTTTCCTTTTTCCTGAGCTCTTGAGAAAAGTTTCCTGTGGGATTTTCTGTGGGAGATGATCCAAGTTGTACGTAACAGGCAGTGAGGTGGTCCCTGCAGCCAGGCACTTGGCTTTTTTCGCCCCTCCATGCTGTTTTTCCATGGCAGCTGCCCACCTGGCTCCTCTCACTTCCCTGGGCCCTCAGCCCTTCCGCACACCTCCCAGCTGCACAAACAGAGGGGCACGCAGCCATCTCAACACGTTTCCTCCTGCAGGGCGGGCCGGCCGGCCATCCTGCTCATACAACAACAGCTTAACAGTCTGAGAAATCCAATTCTTCCCCGTTATGTGCACCAAGGGACTGGGCTGCACCAAAGCTCCCCGCAATGAGCACACAGCTCAGGCTGTACTGCTGGGCAGCGCTCAGCACTGCACTCAGCACTTCTGTGGCCATGAAAGCCTGAAGCAGTGTGTGCACACTGTGCTAAGGTTTGCATTCCTACATTCAGCCTCTGTTCAGCACTTGTAAATATAAGCATGGTGTGAAAAGAGAAACTGTAATGTATCACAGAATGGCCAGGGTTGGAAGGGACCTCAATGATCATGAACCTCCAATCCCTCTGCCACATACAGGGCCACCAACCTCCCCATTTAATGCTAGACCAGGCTGCCCAGGGCCCCATCCAACCTGGCCTTGAACACCTCCAGGCATGGGGCATCCACAACCTCTCTGGGCAGCCTGTTCCAGCACCTCACCACTCTCCTAGTAAAGAATTTCCCCCTGACATCCAACCTAAATCTTCCCTCTCTGAACTTAAAACCATTTCCCCTTGTTCTGCAGTTATCTACCCTTTAAAAGAGTTGATTCCCCTCCTGTTTGCAGGCTCCCTTTAGGTACTGAAAGGCTGCAATGAGGTCACCCCGCAGCCTTCTTTTCTCCAGGCTGAACAAACCCAGCTCACTCAGCCTGTCTGTAGTGGAGCTGCTCCAGTCCCCAGTCTTCTTCATGGCTCTCCTCTGGACCCTCTCCAACAGCTCCCTGTCTTTCTTGTACTGGGATCTCCACAGTACTGGACACAGTACTGCATGTGGGGCCTCACAAGAGCAGAGGGGGACAATCACCTCCCTGCCCCTGCTGGCCACCGCTCTTCTGATGGAGCGCAGGATACAATTTGTCTTCTGAGCAGCAAGAGCACACATGTTCAGCTTTTCATCCATCAAGACCCCCAGGTCCTTCTCTGCAGGACTGCTCTCAAGACCGCTCCTTCCAGTCTGCATGGATGCCTGGGATTCTCAGGTCAACGGCACCATTCAGAATCTCTGGAAAGCTGAACGCTGAGACCTCAACAGGAATCTGAGCTCTGCTAGAGGCTCTTCAGCCAAGGCAATCACAGAATGATTGGACATGAGCGCTGAGATCACCCAGTCCGACTGCAGCGCAGCCCCCCACCAGCTTATCGCCGCACCCGCAGGGCTCACCGCACCGCCCCGGCCGAGCCGCCGCAGCGCCCCCCGCCGGGCCCCGCCGGCCGCCGTCACTTCCGGTAAGATGGCGGCTCCCACGGAGCTGCGGAAGCGGTGCCGGTGGCGCCGGGCCCGCGCGGCCGCCCCGCGGAGAGGCGACTTGGGGCCGGAGCGGCATGGCGGCGGCGGGCTCCCTGCGGGGCCGGAGCCTCCCCGAGCTGCGGGAGATGCTGAGGCGGCAGGAGCGGCTGCTGGCGGACCAGTAAGCGCTGCTCCGCTCGGGGCCGTCTGCGTCGCGTTCCGCGCGGGCGTCGGCGGCGAAAGCGCTCCCGTGTGTCCGCTGGGCTGAGCGAAGGCCCCGGGGTCGCGGCCCGCGGTGCCGGCGGGGCGGCCGTTCTCCGCCTTCTGTCCGCTGCGGTGGGGCGGGGCCGGCGCGGTTCTGCTGCTGCGGGCGTTCGCTGTCGCGGTGCGGAGTTGGTGCTGGGAGCCGTCCGCGTGCCAGACGCATGGGAAAGCTGAGAGATGGCGGGTGCGAGCCTGACAGCAGCGCGTGGGTGGGAAGAAGGGGGTGAGAACCTCGTCGGTGTGAGCGGCCGAGGCTGTCGGTGCTCTGCGTCTGGATTAGCAGCGTTCAGAAGTCTCGTAGTAGGGGAAGATGCGTGCTGGCAGAACTGAGGCCTGGGATTGCTGCTCTGGTAGAACAGCTTTGTGTGCCAGAATGAAATAAGATTGCTCAGACACGGTTAAACAACTCGTGTTGTTATTTTTTTTAAATTGTTTTTTACCACTTTAGGAAGTTCATCGATAAGCTCCCAGATAAGGGCAAGAAGATCTCCGATTTTGCAGAGAAGCTGATGCGTGCCATCTCACAAGAGGAAGAGCTGGCACGGACTGCAGAGCTGTTGTCCGCGGTCAGGCTGGAGTTCCAGGCAGAACAGGACAAGGCTCGTAGCAGCAACCAGCACATCGCACTGGGTGAACATGCGCTGCACCAGAAGGAGCCCCCAGTCCTCAGTGCCAATTCTCGTGCTGAAGAAGTTCCTAAGACTGCTTCCCAAGGACAGGAGGGAGAATGTTTGGGGCACGATACCATAAGCATGGCTTTGGAAAATCAGAGGACTCAGAGCAAAAATGATGAAATAAGGACTGTCATAAAAGATCAGAATCTCTGTTGTGAAGCTATTTCCCAATCAGCCCCAAGCAGTCACCTGAACAGTGATCAGCAGATCTCTCGGAACAATACTGAGGGTGGCACAGAAAGTGCTTTAGACAACTGTAATGACACATTGGTTGATGCTTTTCAAAAAGTCACCATTGGAGATGGAGATAATGGTGAAAAAGTATTGGAAAAAGAGCAGAATGTGTCTGAACATAAGGGCAATATTTTTGGAAGCCTGCACCCCAGGACACCACATTATATTGAAGTTCTGGAGTCCAGAGCAAAAAACCCTGTCATAAAAAAAAGCAAATTCAAAACAAATGCGTAAGTATTATGGAATACAGGAATCTGTTCTAGACAGGAATAATCAACTTGTTTAAGATTGAAAATGTTGCAGAAAAAGCAAGGTTGGTTTATTTTCTCCTGGTGAATTAGGAGATTTAAAGTCACATGACATGCTGTGCTAATATATTGGCTCTTTTGTTAAGTACTGCAGAATCTCAGTGCTGAGTGGTGGTCTGAATCTACCAGTTTGAAAAAAAAAAGTCATAATCTTCATAAAATTTCATAGCTTAAGCTATAAAACTATTGGACATTTGGTAGAACTTTCTTCTGGATTAATTCTAGAACTTGTAAAATTTCAACAGCAAGTGGCCGTTTGCTTTTCCTGCATCTTTGTGAATCTGCAATTCTTGTTGTGAATATTGGCAATAATAACAATTTCTGTTTCTCTTGACTCCCAAAGCGTTGCTGTTTTGTGGTTGCCTATTAATTGGTGTTCATTTTTTGTCTGCTGCGAGGAACAATTGTGACACTGTTTCTATGTAGAGAAGCTGTATCCTACTAGGTGAGGAGAATGCTGATATTTTTAGTTTTCTCTGGAGGTGAAACAGTAAAGGGTAGGTGTAGTACTGAGGGACGTGGCTTAGTGGGCAATGTTGGTAATAGGCAGACAGTTGGACTAGATGATCTTAGAGGTCATTCCCAGCCTCTGTGATCCTATGCTTGTTTATTTGAGAACGGTATCATTACACTTCAGATGCTCTTTCTACTTTTGTACCCTTACGTGTTGAAATTAAATTTTAGAACTGAAGTTCTGAGCCGTGTGTTTCAAATGTTGGTTACAACCTCTGTGTTTGATCACTTGCAGGTTATCAGGAGAGCAGAGCGGATCATCGCGTGGTTCCTCACCCAGTCAGTCACCTGGGGGATCTGGCTCTCCAATTACTGCTGAAGAAAGAAGACTTAGAGATAAGAAACATTTGAATGACATCACAGCAGCTCGGCTACCACCGCTTCACCACTCCCCTGCTAAGCTGTTGTCTATTGAGGAGTCCATAGCAATTCAGATACAGCAAAAAGAAGCTTATGAGGTAAGAATTTCTGATTTATCTGGAAAAATAATTATTTAATTACTACAACCCTTACCAAAAAACTCACCAAAACAAGAAGAAAGCATAAAGACATCCTTTGATACTTTTGAATTTGATAATAAAATTGGGATTGCCAGACTTTGAGAAGACTGTATTTGAGTCTCTTAATGATGTGATTCAACAATGTGTGAAACTCTTCTGAAATGGCTATTCCTGCACTAAACAACATCTGGTGTTGTTCTTCTGTGCAGTTACGCTAACTTCATTACGATCTTTTCATCTCTGACTAGAAATAAAAGTATGGATCTTGTCTATTAGATTTAATTCATTTTTTGGCCCTTCCATAAATGGTGGCCCAGTGGTATCCAGTGATCTTAAGACACACAATAACTGCCGTTGGCTTAGTTTATTCTGTGCCAAGTTGTGAAGTTCTTTAAGGAAATTGCTTGCTAAATTCTTTTGTAATGGATTTCCATTTTGACTTCCCAAATGATGCAGAGCTAATGTTTTAAACTAGGTGCTACTGTAAAAGTGTTTGTTGCTAATTACTATTTTACAAGCACTTTGCTAATTTTGTCTTTGATACTTGAAGGAAGCTAATTTATTTGTAAAATGAAGGACTTTTTTGCTGAATTGCTGAGTTGCTGAATGAATAGCATTGCTATTGGTATTGGTTACGTACAAGGCTGATATGTAGACTGATTTTGTTCTGACAGAAGTGAGATGGGAACTGTCAGAGAGGGAATTTCAGGTCTTCAACTCAAAAAACAAAGCTGTCTTCAAATACTAACAGAGCAGTTAGGTATTAAATGTAAATAAATTTATCTTTTTTTCGTTAGTTACTAGATATTTTAATTAAATCCAATCTGGAGTTACCAATATTTTATTGTGTCAAGTTTCTTCTTTGGTTGGTTGGGTCTTTTGCAACCTGGATAAAAATGACGAAAACAATTTTTCTAACTTGTGTCTTTTTTTTAATAGGAAATGCAAGCCAAACTTGCAGCACAGAAGCTTGCGGAGAGGTTGAATATAAAAATGACCAGCTTTGAACCAGAGGGGGGGGCTGCAATGCAATACAGAGAAGTGAGAGATGAAGATGATTTTTCAGCAGACGACTGAATTCAGGAAGGGGTGTCAGAGAATGAGCCACGTAACTGATCCTTATGCAATACTTCTTAAAACCCAAACGTGAATATTGATCTAATTAGTTGTTTCTGAACATTTTAACATTACAGCTATGGGAAGGGTTCATAATAATGCTTGTACTTGTGAGGTTTATTAAGTGATAAGCCCAGTATTATTTGGAGACTGGTTTTGGAACACTTGTGGCATTTAATCTTTGCGGAAAGCTCAACAGTTTTCAACTACAGTGAAGTGAGCTCCTTTTCCAAGCTATGATGAATCATCTACAAGAGAAGGTTTCTTTTGCTGGGAAATGTAAGTGTAAAGAGCCTCATAATCCAAGTCTGTAAAGTTAGCTAAGGTGCCTATGAGCTGCTGGGTGGAAACTGTATTTATGACATCTCTTCTTTGTATAAATGTGAGGTACCTCTATTGAGGCATAGTCTATGAAGGTCATCTGTCTTTTACCATATGGTGACAGTACACATCCAAATGACTACAATAAATTTGTGATCATTTTCTTCCTATTATGAGAACTTGTTTCTATGCCCGTAGCTTCCAGTAACGCTTTCTGCCACTGTGCTGTAAATAGAAAAGAACATGAAGTTTTTACCTAACTTAATTCTGTTTGTGCTTTAAGGGATTCTGCTGTTTCATATTTGGAGACTACTGCAAAGCACTTCAAGAGATTAAATTAATCTGAACATTTCAGTATTTTTATTAAAGGTTTTGGTGTTTTTCCATATTTTTGTACAGTGCTTTCAAACTTTGGAATGCTATTTTTTCATAGTCTGGTACTGTAAATTAAAAGATTGCCTCTGGTTTTCTTGGAGAAAATAAGTCCTATGTATTTTACAGACTTAGCTGTTCTTTGAAGATAAAAAACAAATCTTCCTTACAGTAACATTTTCTGCCTTTTATTATGAATTTTGAAATATACAGAACACAAATGAGAAGTGTTTCTCAGTGATATTCCACTACTGACTAGCGTATTCAAATCCTGCTGTGAGTTTATTGTAGCTTTAAGAAACAAACCTCAGATCCCTTGTGTAGCCTGGCATAACCTACCTTCTGAGATGCTCCAGCAGCAGTGCATACAGGACAGCTGTGTGTGCAAGGCTTTCCCTGGGTGTGTACATACTGCACATGTCGCCAGAAACCAAGATGTGAGGCATTCAAAAAGCTCACATTGAGAAAGAGGGCTGAAAGTCTCTGCCACTTATTGAGTGCATAAAGCAGCTAATGCCACCAATAGCACTTTTCTAGCAGGCAGATACTCTTTCCCTAATGCTCTGTGAGCTCTCAGATAATCCGCGTGGCACAGTCCTTTCCCTGGGAATGTGGTTTGGCAGGCAGAACTGCTGCTAAGTTTTATGTGGCATTTTTTTAAATTGTGTAATCTGTTCCTCATCTGTGATACCTCTTCCCCATGCCCTTTCCTCTCTCAGGTTTCTTGTTTCAATTATTTATTGGCTTCTCACCAGCTGTATGTTTTTTCCTTCTCTGAGACTCCACTCTCATAAGAACATCTCTATGCAATCCATTCCCTTTCATATGTATTCCAGTGTTCATATCAGACACTCCAGTTCCTGCAATTAACTTTGCCACATGCCTTGCAGACTGCTGCCATTGCAGCCTCCTCTTGCTTTCTGCAACTCGATTTAAAGACCAGCTGTGCACCTGAACACCTACATACCTCACTCTAATGTCTGCAGGGACATGAATGTGCTTTTTTGCTGTAGCTACCCTTGTAGCAAAGCTCAGACTGCATGCTGTACAGGTGTATGACACTTTGAGGCCTTATATCTCTTTCTCCTTACCACTCCTATATCCTTACCTCTCTGTTGTGTGGTTTGTTTTGTTTTCTTTTTCTGTGCTTCTATACACAGCATCTCACCAGCATAGGTGAACCTTGAAGCATAGTTTGTTACCTTTCCAGGCCTGTTTGTGTCCCTCTTGTTCCTGACTGCATTATTCCACCCTGTTATGCTACCATGTGTGGCTTTTCCAGTGTCTATGGTAACTGTTGAGTCATGGCCTGACCCACTGATTGAGCACCTGGGAAAGGACCCGGTCAGTGCTGGGAGCACAGGTGAAGGCAATTCAGCCGTGTGACTGGGAGGGGTGGAGCCTGGCTGCCCCTCTCTTAGGTCTCACTGAAGGGCTGGTGCTTGGTGGGGAAGGGTGTCTTTCTGGAGATTTCTTGGTGAAGATTTTCCCTGTGAACTTAGAATCTTCTGATATGGGTAAGCAATCTTCTTCCTTCCTTAGTAGCATCCTTCTGTCATGCTGAACCTTCCGTCGTCAAATTTTTGTTGTAATGCCTTTCCCGTCGTACTGATCTGTCCAATTGCTACCCAGTGCTAAAGGAATTAAAGCTACACAGTGAAGAACTTGGTTTAAGTTCAATGTAGGCTTCTGCTGACCGCTTTTTGGTTATAACAAAAGCTACATTCTCTTTCTTGGGCTCTTAAGGGTTACTTTTGCTATCTAAACTGTGAAGCAGAAACGGCTTTTGATCTGTGTTTTGATAATGCTTAACATGTTGGAACTTGCTGAAGTGAATCCTTTCAATGGGTGAACCTTGCCTTTAAGAAAAAAAATTGCTGCTGTAACAGGTGAAGTGGATTGCCCAACTAACAGCTGCTCAGCACAGTGCTGGGGAGTGTTGTGGAGGGAGAGCTGTGTGAATGCAGAACCAAATCATAAATTGCTGCCAAACGTGTATACTTTTGTAGGGGGATCATCCTGGATTCTGAATGCGGATGTATTCTCTATGCTGAGATTTTGTGGGTGGTTAAAGAGTCAGATATAAACAGAGTCCCCTGATCAAGAGGGTGAGTGGTGGAATGATGGAGCCATGTGTAAGTTTCTGGTTAGGTGTGGTGTTCTGTATTTCACTGTTTTCCAGTTTGGAACAGCTCAAAACATATGCTGGGAATTGAGGAGGTTGTTCTGTTTTGTGGGAGTGAACTGTTAACCTGGCAGAAAATAAAGAATCAAAATTGTGTTTTTTGAAGCTCCTCGTGTGAATAATGTGTTGTTTTGTCCGTGTGAAGTTTGTAGGCAAAGCTGGGGGAAAATCGAGAATTTTTTTTCTTTCTTTTGCTGCTTAACAAGAAAGACACTGGAGATGGAGTTAAGGAACAGGTGTTATGAATGGAAAGAAAACTAAAAGGAATTGATAAGATCAGTAAGACCTGAAGCTGGACGATCATGTTGGTCTGGAAGGTAGCACTGAGTGCTTAAATGGTGTGCAGCAAATCTGATAGCTGCAGCACATGAGAGGTGTCTGTGTGGCAGCACGTGCAGTCCCTTGGTTTTTGCATGGCCTGGGACGTGGTAGGAGTCCCTGATTGCCAGCTGCCTGCAGAAGTACCTCTTGGCCAATTTCTGCTCACAGGTGGAAGCTTTCCTGAGGGAGAGAAGGTGGAGTCTGGTTTGCCAGCTGTGTGGATAGCGTGATCTAGGGGATTTAGCAGCCTAAAAGATAACGTTAAGTACTTGAAAAATAGCTTTTGGGAGAATTGAAGATCTAAATGCTGCTGTGCGTTAACTTTTTTTGAGTGTAAGAATAGTTAAAGGCTAGAAAGGGTCATCTAGAGGCTTACCCAGTTTTTTATAGATTCAATTCAGCGGTTTTTAGTCTGATGGCTTGTGGGCTGCTTCTGTGGACTTTGAGATAGGTACAAGTGTCTGGTTTGGGTTCCTGTATGGAGGGAATAAGGCCTGCAAACGCAGAACGTGACAAGCACAGCTCTGCGCTTTGGTTCCTGAACGTGCCACAGGGACACTGCATCAGCAGCTAGGAGAACACCCAGACCCTACGGACTGATTGATTGAAACTTGTGTGGGAGCCACGGGAAAAGCTGTCATGTTCCATGTGCAGCTTCTGGGCAATAGTTTGGGGGTTTCTGTGTGGAACTCACAGGCAGTTCCTGTGCTGGACACACCACCAGCTGGCAGCCTTTAGCAGCCTTGCAGAGGGCACCCTCTCAAGACTGAGCTGTAGGTAGAGTATCCCTGAGCCAGGTGAATTGCAACGAATTCTTGACTTTTCTGTTCTTTTTTTGGGTGGATTTTCTGTGTGTGAGGGGTGGGGGTAGGGGGAGATCAGATCACCTCTGAGAATTCCTGCTTTTGTACTGTTTTTTTTTTTTGGGGGGGGGGGGGGGGGGGGGGGGGGGAGGGGGAGGGATGGTGGTTGTGAACTCCCAGATTCTCGGAGGGAAAGGGAAAGTGGAAAGGGCAGCTGTGTGAAAACAACATTTATTTTGCTCTGTGTGGTTGTTTCTTTTTTTTCCCCTCTCAAGGTGATAATTGTGTTTTATTCTCACATTTCTGCAGTGCTTTGTCACTGGTGACATTGTGGCCAGCAAATGTTGGCTGACCGTAGTCCAAATATCTTTTATTCACATTGGCTTTCCATGGGATGCGCGCTGACTCCTTTGTAAATACTGTAATTGCTATTGCATATGTAAGTATGCAAAGTTTTGGAGACGTTATCTTTTATTTAAAGCAACTGTTTGATCATTTTGTTAATAAGGTTTTACTAAGTGGGCCTTTGATTTGTTGAAGTGTGAAAGCGTACACTGAAGAGAAGGCGTCATTCCTCTAGGAACATTTATATGCAAGTGCTCTGTTGAGCTGGGATATTGCCTCTGTGTTTTGTTTAATCTCTCTGTTCATGGGAAATGTGGATAACAGTTGTTAAGCAATTACTGACTGTGAGGCAATGACACAAACAAGTACAATGAAATGTGTATGGGAAGCAAATTGATTTGTAACTTGCCAGAAAAACTGAACAAAAAGCTGAACTGATTTTACTTTTCATCATCCAGGTATGAGCAAATGTGTCTTCCAGCATTATGCATAAGGATGATTTTCTGACAGGGAAATTTAGAAGAACTTGTACTGTGACAGCCTCACTGCTTTTCTTTTGACTGTGATACTGGGGAGCATAGCTGCATCATGCACCAATGGGCACATCCTCACTGAAGTTGTGAGGGAAATGAGTGGAGCTGTGATGCTTAATGAATATATTCATATTACTTCCACACAGCTGATATTGATGATGATACTTATCAGACTGAGGCAGTGATATAGCTTGGCAAGTAGTGGCAGTCTGAGCTTTTACTGAGTCTCTGAAGGTGAGCACTTTGTAGGAGGTATTTTTTAATATGCTTCTGCTGAATAGGAACTTCATGTGCAGAGTTTTGTCTGTGTCTTTCTTCAGTTTTTTTTCAAAATGTTTTCCCTATTGTTATTTGTTGCCCATAGTGTATATTTAATTTACGCTGAGTTAGATGGCAGTGGAAGTGGCCTGCTCTGGTTGTAACATGGTCCCCTTCATCCACCTCTATCATAGAATCATTACAGAATGTCTTGGGTTGGAAGTGATCTCAAAGATTATTTAGTTCCAGCCCATCTGCAGCAAGCAAGGTTTCCAGCCACTAAATCAGGCACTCGATCAGGCTGCCAGGGCCTTACCCAACCTGGCTGTGACCTACAGGTTGTGTGCAGTGCCAGCTGTGTGTGATTGTGTGAAGAAACTTGCTTTCGGCAGAAGCCATGGGATTTTCTTAATATGCATGTGGAATTGCAACTGAAACTGGAGGTGTGATGACAATATTTGTTGGGGGTCTCAGTTGAACAGACTGAGTCAACCGTGTTGGAGACTTAGCTGCCAGGACATTACCTGATAGGTGGAAACATTTCTTCCAAACCAACTCTGGAAGGTGTGATATGAATTACAAGATCAATGAGATTTTTGGTTGGAAGTCATTTAGACCATTGTCCTTTAATGCTGTGAGGTGTCCACTTGTACTGATCTGGGAGAATTAAAATAGTGCCATTCTTTCCCAAGGGAGGAACCTGGTTTATTTGGCTTCTGGCATGAAAACATGAGGTGGTGGTGTTTTTTTTTTTTTTTCCCAGGCATCTTGTGTCTCTATTTCCAATTATTGAATTGGCATTGATTTTTTTTTTTTTCTTCTGTTTTCTTACAAATAGTAACAATAACTCTTTGATAACTTGCCTACAAATCAAGATGAACCAACAGGGTTTGGGCAACAGATTTATATAAAAATGAGCTGTTAACTAAGAGTTTATATTTGAGTGTAGGAAGTCTTCATAAGCTGTGTGATAAACTCATTCTGTTTGCGTCAGCTAGGAGTGTCCTGCATTGTCTCCTGGTTACTATGAAAGTCTCAGTGTAATTGTGGTTTCCAGAGCTACAGATCCATCAATTATCAATTCCAGTTGTAATTATGTGTGAAATTACTTTATCATTGGCCTTCTCCCTGCTTTTTCCTGAAAGGGGCTGGGGGGGGGGGGGGGGGGGGGGGGGGGGGGGTTTGGGAAGAAAGTAACACAGATTCATAAAGTCTTCATTTCAAGTAATAATATTTTATTTACTGACACAATTGATTTGTATCAGTTAAAAGTGTTCCTTCATTGATTTCACATCTATTGGTTGGAGCTGCTTTAAATTGGCATTGTACTGATTATAGCACTGCTTGAATGATAGCTGATGATAAATATTATCCTTGCACAGACATAGGGCATCATCATATGTCATGTCTGCAGACGAGGTTTTTTTGCCTGCACAGCAGATTTTTGTGGCTGTGAGCCAGGAATTTTAATGAAAGAAAACATCAAAGATGCAGAAGAAATGAGAATATTAGTCAAGGAAGATACACAGTGATGCTCTCTGATAACCCCTGGTAATTGACATTAGAACTATGTGGGAGCAACTTAAATAAACATCTGGACACTGAGTTTAGACATTTCCAGTGACAAAACCCAGACAGATCTTCTGGACTTGCAATAATAAATATTTCAGCGCAGTCTACATGAATCAACTTAGAATCCTGTTTTCAATTATTCTAGTTTTATAAATATATCATAGTTAATTATTCAGGGATAGAATTTCTTTTGAAGATTAGGGAATTTGATGTTTTCTTCGTTCATGTAAAGTTCCATTTTTTATTTATAGCAAATTTACTTCTGTTTGTACAAAAACAATAGTGCAAGCTTGCCAAGAGCAATTAAACAGAATGCAACTGAACTTTCCTGGAGTGGAAGGACCTTTTCTGGAAATCCTGACAGCGTGCTGTAATTCATTCCATCTATAGAGACCACTTAAATTGCACTGAAGAGAAATGCTACATGTTTTTTAAAAGCTAAGTATTTCTAAAGATTCTTTCCCTATATATGATAGTGCTAAGAATATGGTATCCCTTGCAGACATTGAAGAGATGGATATATGTACTAAAACATCTAAAAGAGATAGTAATAAAGCTATAGGACCAAGTGGAACAGTGTTTGCAACTCCAGATCTGATCCTGATATTAAAGCAGTGATGAGGGAGCTGCTGGGAAGTGCATGCTCATTCAGTTTTTGTGCAAGTGCTGTATTCCTTATCAAAGCTTCAAATGCAGGCTGTAATTGCAAAGTCACATTTTTTGGTGGGTGTTCTTTACTCATTATGTTAAAGTGACCATGTTCATGCATTTTTTTTCCTCTTTTTATTTTGAGATGTTGAGATATTGAGGTATCTTTGTTGCCAGTGACCCTGGGCAAGTTGAGGGGTTCCTCAGAAAATGATTTCAGAATAATCTTCATTACCAGTTTCAGCTTAATTTATGCTTCTGCGCAGCCCAAGCTGTCAACATCAACATCTTCCCACTCTTTCCTACTCGATGTTATTAGAAGGAGCCTTAGTGTAACATGGCTGCCAGTGTTGTTAAGCTGCTGGTTGGGTTATGCTGTCCCAACAGGTTGAGATTGTCGCGACTGGTGATGTTGGCCTTACGCAGCGTCAACCTTTCCAGAGCTGGAAGAGGCAGAGTTGTTTGAGTGCAATTTAAAAAGTCCCTTCCATGCTAACTGTTGAAATCATTAAGTCCTGAGTGCAGCCTGGGTTCCTAGGGTAGTTCTAGTTAGAGCCTCTGAGTACTCATAACCAACATCCTGTGCAAAGCAGGCTCAGTTGTGAGGCCAGATGAAGGTGCTCAACCAAATGTGACTGTCCTTTGGGGAAAAAGTTTTCCCTGAAGACCATTCTTATTTCAGCTAATGCCTTTTTTTAATTTTTATTTTTATCCTCTTTTTGAGGCTCTCTGTAGGTACTGGAGGGCTGTTCTTTGATCCCTTCTAAGTTGTCTTTGCTCCAGGTAGACCAGGCTTGGTGCTGGCTCCTGCAGCTCACTCTCTGCCAAAACCCTTGGGGCATTTTCAGTGGAGCTACTCCCAGCCTGTTGGTATTTCTTGGCAAATCATAGGCAAGCATATTGAGAAGTGGCAAGCTGACAAGTGTGCTGAATAGACTGATAGGGAATTTATTCAATGCTTTTAACAGCTCTACCAGATCAATAAGATAGGTTTTCTGCTTTCATGTTTTGGAAGAAAAAAAGTAACCTAGCCTGGTTATGCTGCTCTGAGCCTATCTAAAATGTCCATGTTAATTAAAAAAAGGCAATTTGTGCTTTGTACCTCTTTCTACATACCATAAAAATGATGAATAGGGAAGCACAGTGAAGGCTATAAATAAGCCTTGAGGTGGATAATCTAATAAGAGCATCTCTTCAGCAGTTTCACCTTTTGCTCGCTGATCTATAACTTGGTAATTCATTTCCTCTAGTTATAACCTTGTATTTATTAGAATACCTAATACCTTATTGTTGAAAGTGTGCACTGGAAATTTGTGGTGTTATAGTTCTGACAATGTAATCTATTCATTGTTGCAAGAGTGTAGAGACAGAAGACAAATTGTCTAATAGCTTATTACTCAAAGATGCATTTCAGGAAGACTTGGAATAAAGATGAATGAATGTAGCTAGGAGGAAAATGTGGATTGTGACTATAAAGCTAAGGATCTTGTAAAAGAGGAATTATCTGTTTAATGATCTCCTGTGGGATGTGATAGGCTCTCATCTGCAGGTCTGTAAAACTGCACTGGACTAAGAACTGATGGCAGAGAACAGCTCTGCATGGTCTGAGTAAAGGAGCAATCAGGTTGGGCTGTTATTTTCTGTGCTGCTCAATCCCACGATTGGAGCATATTCCTCTCTTACGAAGGCAGCCACTGCTTTCAGTTCTGTTGACGATTAAAACCTGACAGCATGGCTTGGCTGCCTTAACTGCTATGGAATTTAATGGAAATTAACTCTGTTAATCAGATCTTGAATCTGAAGTACATCAACCAGTCTGATTACCTCCTCCAGTTGTGGTTTCTGATCTTACTGTAGGGATGGGGTGGTCTGAGTAATTTCTGTAGTCATGAGCTGTGCTGTGTTCAAACATTAATTACTTTTTCCCAAGATTGAAAAATGCAGATAGAAAACAGTAATAAAATTTACTTCAAATTATTTGTAGCAGATGTAAATTCTGTTTATGCATTCTTTTTGTGCTTTGTTTGTGTAGAGGCAAAAGTGCTCAGACTTCGTCTTGATCCCTCCTTTGACTGAAGCTGACACATAATAGAGAGGAAGTGGATTTTATGGGTTTACTCTTAGTGGCTGTTGACACTTGACTTAAATACATATGAAATGTTATTTCATTGCTCTGTTTGGGTATTTTTATTTCCTAAATGGTTTTTAGTGTTGCAAAGATAACACAACTTTAAGTATATGCATTAGAAGCTGACTTTTGTACTGTTGTGCTGTGTATCTACATTACAGGCTGAGAAAGTTTAAAGATAATTCAATCAGTGCATGGTGAAGCTACAGTTTGCCACTTTGTAGACAGCACTTTATAAAATAAAAAATGCACCTAGAGCACGAACAGCATATATTGCTACTAGGATGTCAGAATCCTCCTGCGAAACAGCACACAGGTCAGATATATTAGCCAGATGTTCAGAGGAGCTCTGTTCTCTATCTTAGCAGTAGCTGCTCAGGGTTATCAATTTCGTTTGGCTTTTGGCATAAAGGGAATTGGCAAAACATTTCAGATTTCAGCCGTCATGACTGTCTTATGAGGTATCACACTCATCTTCCACAGAGAAGGAGCTCTGCCTTCTATTTTGACCTAGAGAGAGAGAGATCAGACTGTGCTTTTAGTGGTATCTTGAGATCTATAGGAGACTGTCACCAAAACTGTGCATCTCTTACCTTTTACAAACGGAGATGAGAATTAAAGTTTCGTAGGTCTGGAGGGAGCAGCAGTTTGTGTTTCAGTCTGTTGCAACCTGTCTGTGTGATCTCTAATTCTCTGGCGTATCTGAGCAGGGCAGGAGGTGCAGTGTGCTTTCTCTTTTGAGTGTCGGTGTATAAAAAAGGATAACCCCAAAAGTATTTGGGAGCTTTATGATACAGCAATGCAGGCATCAGGATGAAATCCTAGAATGCCTTTTCTAGCCATGGCAGGAAGGGGAGCGTGCCATTCATCCTTAAGCATAGGTTACGCTTAATCCTATGTTCACTGCTAAATTGATGTCTAAGTAAATAGTTTTACTATTGGGACTAGAGGAGACGTGAGAGTCAGATTACACTTTATCATGGAATTTGATATGAAATCCATACTTTGTTGCTTGGACAGTGAGATGGATGTTTGTGGTAGTAATATAAGATGTTTGTAGGAGTGGTATATGTCACAGGGCTGCCCTGGGTCAGATGGCATTTTAAATATGTTACACGTGGGCTTTGATCAAGGACCACCTGGCCATGTGAGGCCAGTAGAGAATCAGGATACTTTCTGAAGGCCAAACTTCCCATTTTACAGCCTGTCGTTGCAGCAAGAAATGTTTTCCCAGGTTATGGTTTCACTATTAGTAATACTGGATCAGCCAGCATTATTAATTCAAGTAGGGTATCACATGCATTCACATTTTACTCCTGTCTATTTAGCCAGAGCAGACAGTATGTTGGTTGAGCTGCCTCTGAGTCTTTATACCAACTGTGTAAGGACCAGAAATAACTCAATGTGGCATATAGCCTACCAGGACAGAGGTAGTTTTCCATAGCAGTTAGAACAAACCTGAGCTCCCTGGGGTTAGTTTGAACTACTGCAGCCATTTGCCTATCAGTGTGTGTTCATGGTGCAGAGTAAATGTTTAAAACCAGGCTTGCTGTCTAATTTGGCCATGACTTCAGTAGCATCCCAGTTTGTGCTTCTGACTGGAGTTCTTATCCCAGTGGGAATGTCCCAGTGGAATTTCCCATTGCACAGCTGTGCCATCAAGGCATTTTGTATGTTTTTTGTTTCTGTTATAGTGCCGTTGATTCAAGGCTCTCATAATAATTCTAAACCCTAAGGTAAAGAGAAAACTATTTGTTTATCCCTTTACACCTCCCCCCCATATGGCCTTGTTTAGAACTTGATTTAGGCTTTGAAAAACTGCATGTATACATAATTAGCTGGTGTATTCCTGGTATAATGCTGTTAGAGGAAGCAACGTGGCACCAGGCAGGACCCGGCAGGCTGGCTTGTCAAGGCTCTGGAGGCAAGATGGTCTCATTAGCACCAAGCTCTGTCTGGTTAGCCATTTAATGAACCACACTGTTCTAGGTAGACATACCCTTATGTCAGTAGGATAAGCAACTAAGCTTAATTTTGAGTAGTTTTTTTTTAAGGTTTGATATTTTTACTGGAAAAATATAAGTGTATGCATCCTTGTCTGATGCTGCTTCTGTTTCCAGTGCTTAAAGAATGCAACTGGCCTGTTTGCAATTTCTGCTTCAGCTTAAAGCCAACATGAACACATTTTTGAGGATTTATGATGCTGTGTTAAGCTAAGCTTTCTGACATAATCACGTAATTAAATATCTAGTTCTTTCATGGAGCTGTAATTAAATATTGGGCCTCCCTGAGGAGCCAGAAGAGAAGGAAAACACGGAAGGGGAGTAATTGCCAGTGAGTCACCCCTGAGGGGGGAAATCCAGGCCCCCAGTCTCAGCCCAGGGATTTCTCACAGGGCTGGTGAGGGGGTGGGAAGACTTGGGGTGACAAGGTTAGGTCGGTGACTGCGGGGTGATGTGAGCCTTGGGGAGCCCAGGCAGGCGATGGCCGGCTCACAGCCACACAGTGCCAGGTGGGTGACAGCACAGCCTCCCCTGAGCTGATGGAAATGCTGGGGAGAGCCGAGGAGAAACCTGAAAATGGGCCGTAGCCTGAGGACGTTACACTCTCCCTGGCTGACAGCCTGAGTCTGGAGATCGGCCAGGGAGGACGAGAATGGGGCCCTTGGGGTCCAAAGATATTAACAAAATAAATAACCCGGCTGCGGCCCCCCTTCCTCTCCCCTCAACGCATTCCGTGCAGGAGCCAGGAGCACCCTTCCTCTCCCACCGCCTCCTGAGGAAAATCAGGCACACCGCGTCTGCTTTGTATTATTAGAAAAGGGAAATGAAAAAAAACAATGTAAACACTCTTAGAATTGCTGCGGAAACTGGATATAACCAGGTTATTCCAAGGGAAAAAAAAGTCAGCCATCCATATATGCCAACTTTGCTTTCACATCTGTTAATTGTAAGGGGATGATTGTAAAATGGGTGGTTGTGGTTGCGGGCCTGGTTGGACACAGAGGCAGCTGCTGTGGCAGCAGGACTGGTGCTGGGCGGCCGTGCCCTGCAGAGCTGCGAGGCTTTAAACCATGAGATGAAACGAGCAGGGTTTTGAAATCTTTGAAGAACAGACAATGCTACTGGCACTCCTGTTAGGACGTTGCATCGGGAGGTGTTAGCTGACATGCTGAGCACGAGCCAGCAGTGTGCCTGGCTGGCACTGGAGGTCGTGGTTGGAGTGGTTGCAGGCATGCCTTGCTGGTTGGATGAGGTGATCTTGGTGATCTTTCCAACCTTAATGATTCTGTGATTGTATTGTGTTATAGTGCTTTTATGTTACTATTGTGTCATCCTTCATCCTTTTAATGTCAAACAGCTGGTCTTTGCCTTTGAAAACCTTTGTTATTTTAGTGTGCATTCAACCTTTAGCTTAAAATCAAGACAAGTCTTGTTTTGCTCTGCTTCCTCAAGTGAATGTCAGATGATTAATTTTACAGAGCTGTCGCCCCCTTCTTACGGAAGTGGTGATTTTGGTAGGAAATCAAAACTTCAGTCATTAATTCAAAATACTTTGTTCAAGTTTCTTGATTGTGGGCTTCCAATAATATCATCTCGTAGGAAATACAGTATTGTCATTGCCTGTTATTATGTAAGGAGTTTTACAATAGCTGAAACTTGTATTTTTGTAGGTTTTTTAAATTTTATTGTATTTAATTTTCAATATTCTACCCCCTGAATCTATGATATGTGGCACTTTTGGTTATTTGTAAGGTGATTTTTCTGTGCCTGAAATCTCTAACATCTCTTCTAGAAGTAAAATCTTTTCTTTTTCTGACAATTAAAAAGAACCCAAGGCTTCTTAAGGAGGAAAAAAAAAATCTGCCGCTCCTCATGATTTTCTGTTTGGAAGCTGTTTCATTTTTACTGCTTTGAGTTGTCAATATTGAAAGTAACTAGAGCAGAAGATGAAAGCATGTTCTGTGCCTGCTCAAATAAATTCTTAAGACATTTAGGTTTTCTGAGTGTTTTTTTTTTTTGTATTTTAGACAATAAGCTCTTTTTATGTGATGAGTACTTTCAGTGAGTTGTGTAGATGTTTTTCTAGTAGGAGCTTTTTATGTGAACTTTGTCAGTAGAATAATAATTAAAATGTAAATAAATACTCAATAATGTGAAGACCTTGCATGCTTTCTCTGTAACAGAATATGAAGAGAATTTGACAGTTTAAATAAGAAACGGTAAAAAGTAGCCTTTAACATTTTCTTGAACTGCTGTGCTCCAAATTTTAATGTACAAGGCCATTATCAAATTATGACTCAATCCTCCTTAACATCTTTCAGTATGCATATCTTAAGCAAGTTTACATACATGTAAGGCATTTGGCAGCATTTGAATGAAATGCATTAATTTCATCCTTTCATGAGTTTCTGTACTTCTTGCCTTGTGGAGTACTTGGGGAGCATGAGTATTTTCATAGATATGTCTGACATCTGTTTTTAATATTCTAACATCTTTCTTCCGTGTACATTTGATAGACAACGTACTTTTGGCAGTCTCTGTTATTAGAATTGCCAAAATGTTGATATTAATCTGAGTGACTTGGTTTTTAATGAGTGCAAGCCAGAATGAGCCTTTTCAGAGATTCATCTTTGGAACCAAGTTATTTCTAGGAAGCCAAATGTTTCAACATTCTTTTTAGGCAATCAGAAATAGATTTATATTAGAATAAGCAAGTGATTTCTGTTCATGATCAGTCATTCAAATATATCTGTTCCTTTCTCTCTATTTCTAATCCATGTATTTTAGATACAAGACTGTTAGAACTCTGTCCAAGTGCCAGGCCAGAGGATTTTGTTTCACTGCAAACTTAACCCTCCTAAATGCCCATTTAAAGGGGATTGTTATGAATGCATGCAGGGTATTTCATTAAAAGATTTTCAGAGGCTTACGTGTTACAGTGAAGAGCACTGTACTGTTTTTAAACATCTGACTACAGAGTGAAATGCACAGCCTTGAGTTGAGCACCAGGGCTGCTTATGTGATGCGTGAGAAGTCCCCTCTGGAGGGGCTGTGCAAATACCAAATGACACCAGAAAACAAAAAGGGGGCCAGTATAGAAGTACCTCCAGGTACTCCGCATCTGCAGTTTGGTTCTGGACAGGAGAAAAGTGACTCATTTCTTTGAATTGTGCCATCAGATGGTGGTTAAGTGACTGTAAAATTCTGCTGGAATTTAATCCCTTCATGGCAGAGGTCTTATTCCCCTCATCTGTTTCTTGTATGTCTCTGAAGAGTTCGTTAACCATAGGCAGAGGAGCTATTTTGAACAGGTGTAAACTCAACTTCACCTGGGGAAACTATTCTCGAGGTTCTCAAGCCCTGGGGACAGGGCAAATATGGCCTGGGTTTCTAGCATGCCTGAGGAGTGGAAGGGGAAGACTAGGTTTCAGTCTCTCATTGAAGGGTTATGTGGTGGACAAACAGTAAAACTAACTTTTTCTATTCTAGAATGATGTGGATGCTTCCTCTTTTTGTGAAGAGGTTGGTATGAGCAAGGAGAATGTATACTGGATCAGGTGGAAGTGATGACTGCGTGAATCCTGATGGACCCAGGAGAAGTAAGTGCTGAGTTGCTTAGTCCTCACAGGACTGATAAATCAGAATGCAGAGATGCCAAGCTGTGGGTACCCATGAAAGTCTAAAGAAGTACAGTTTTGTGCTACAACTTTTAATGTATGAGCAATACCCCAAACCAGAACTTCAGTGTTAGCTGGATGTGTGTCAGCTTTATCCACTGGACCTATTCACATGTAAAAGTTGGGATTTAGCTTTGTGTGATCAAGAATGACTACTGAGACTAACGTATCGGCTATGTGAGCCAAGGATCTTACTTTGTGTTTGTATCTGTTGCAGAATCTGCAGGAACAAGTGAAAAATCCATGCGGATACTGAAATCCTGTCCACGTCAAGGTAAGGACATCACATAATAAATTCATCACAGATCAAAGCTTGTTATGGAGTGTTTAATTTTGACTTTTGCAGTTGTTTGTATTACTGCAAAAAGCAAATTAACTAAGCTGGTTTATTGACAAGATTTTGTTACAAATATTTATTGGTCAAACTAGTTTTTATTAATAATACTGTAAATTCAGTATAACTTCAGCAGTGAGGAATTTGCCCGGAAGTGGAGAAACACAAATCCACTCAATCATTATCAGCCCCAATTCATTCCCACACTTTTAAACTTCATAAGTTGTTTCCTTTTTTTAAATTACTTTCATAATTTAGTTTTGCTGTTACTGAAACTGAGATGTGCAGATCTTTCCTGCTAACTTTGTTGGAATGAATTCTCTATGGTAATGGTTATTGTTCTGTGGTTATAAGAATGGCAATGAAATCTTTGTTCTGCATGGTGAATGAATGTGCTTTAGAATGCATCAAATACTAGCAAAATGTTTCTCTGAACTATCTGAGAAGTGTAGCTGCTATATGTCATATGAGACCAGATACACAGATCAGATTGTCAGAATTATTTTGCTTATCATTGTCTTAATTGATACTTTTTTCTTTATCCCTGCCATCGCCTAGCTAGATCACCCATTTCCTATAGGAAACAAGTGATATGTAAATATTCAATATTATTTGTGCAACATGGATTCTTATATCCAATATTCTGCTCCACGTGGATTTGTTTTCAGCTGCCATAACTTGAGGGCAGTGAGCATGAGTTAGACTGTGCATCCTGGTGTATCTGGTGCTGTATGTCAATGCAGTCAGTCAGGTTTTTGGAACTGTATGTCTGCAGTATTTATGTAAGGGGTACATCTATCCTCTGAATGTCCCTTATGTTTCCTTTTAAAATTTCCTGTAACATCTTCATTGAGTTGGCTTATAAGAAGCCACTGAGTATCGATAAAAGGAGAAAAATAAATCTGCAAGCATGTGTAAAATGCAGCTGAAAACTGCAAATGACAAAAGCAATTAAGGACCAAGTCTCCCTTTATCCCTTAGCTAATGTGTGTAATTTCACTTTCTCTCAGTAGATGTCAGCAACACTACAAACTTGCCCAGTTTAAGGCTTGGAGAGACCTGTTTACAATTTTAATTAGTTTTCCTTCTTCAGTTTTACAAAAGAATAGCTGATCTAAACCAGTGGAATCCATTGGCCTCTGAGACAGGATTAGAGACTGTTATTCAGAATCTTAGAATAATATTATATTTTCAGTGATGCAGAACTCATGTAGAACTTAGTATAAAGGGCTTATTGCTACATTTTTAGAATTTTCTGGACATGTACCTCACATTTGCCCTACAGGCAAATGTGAAGTAATATAAGATGTCTAATATTTTGCTTCTTTCTGTGAAGTAAATCAAAACCGTGGGAATGTTTTCATATAATTTGATTTACTCCTGTCTCCTACAATACATCTTCAAATCTGTTCAGTTAACTGCTCTGCCTGCTACAAGAAAGGGGCGCAATCATATTCTGGCTGAAAGTGATGGCAAATGTTCTGTTGGCTCTTCTGGGAGCTGTGTCAGTCCCAGAGGAGTTCACAACCACAAAGGAAGGATGTGGAAGGAAGTTTGTTAATAGTGTTGTATGTGCGTGTGTGTGGCAGGGAGAAGGATTATTTATTACTTTGTGTAAGGGGCATTTGTTTTGTCTCATGTTGTAAAATAAGCATAAGTGTTTCAAAATCATCTTGTACATGAAATGAGGACCAGAGAATAAACATCTTTGTGTTTATTTGGTTAGAGATGAAGAAATGTTATCTTCTGAGTCTCACAGGAGGGTCTTTTCCTTCATCTGATTTCTAGCAGAAATCATCAACTTTTTTTTTTTTTTTTTATATTATACTGGATGATCATAATCTCAGAAGCAGGGCCAGCCAGAAAAGCAGCAGTGAGCATCTCTTCTCGTGTCTGTAATAATCTCATTGGTGAGAGCACCACCATGAGCAATGCTAGGAATTAGAGATTGTTCAGGCACAGGCAGCAGCAGAGATGCTTCATGTGGTATTCAGCTGTCTGTAGGTAGGGAAATGGGTTGTGACTCTTATCGTGGTTGCAGTGTACCTACGTGCTGCAGCCAGAAAGATCTGATGATCTCCAGGGCTGAATTCGTCTGACCAGAGGCCACAACAAAGTTTTTGGAGGGGAATCAGGTGGAGTAATTACAGCTTTTAGCTAAGGAGATAATGGGCTCTTCTCCTCAACCTGTGTTGACCTGTGAACAGCAACACTGAATAAGTATCACACTGCTGGCAACATTAATTTTTTTTATTTTTGTGTCCCCCTCAGAACGTTTTAATTTCCTGTGTTACAAGCAGTATTACAACGTGTTGCCTTCAAGCCATAGGTTGTGAGCCACTGTGTCATAATATTTCCTTTGTTCTTTTTCCTGGAATTCTCACTCCTCCCATTATCTGCCCTTTTTGGTGTCCTCTCCTGCTGTGCTATCTTGTGTTCCTATACTTATCAAATGGTCCCTGATCTTTTCCTGCTTGCTGATTCACCCAGCTGATATCAATCCTTTTCTCAGCTGCACTTTTCTCATAACTCTATTGGAGTGAGTTCAGAAATGCTCTCTGGCAGGTAAGCACTGGCAAAGGAAAAATTACCAGTTTTAGGGGGAGCCTATGCAGTTTTGGGCCCCAAGATGGGACCACTGATGTCTAAGGCTCAGTCTGGGTAGGTGAAGCAGTTTGAGCATGGCATACGTGACTTGAGGTGACAAGGTAGCAGCAACATGGAGCAAATTTTACAGAGAGGTATCTGTGAACATGCACTTGGGAACTAAATCAAATGACCCCAAAGTAATCCTGTTGTGCAGCATCCACCATTGTTCTGTGCTCCCTTCTTACTTGCTTAGCCAGCAAGGAGGAGGCCAGGAGGAAGCTGGTGGCTTTGACTTCCTCCCTGACTTCTCTGACTCTTCTTGCTGAATGGATTTTTTTTTTTTTTTTTGCCACTGCTTTTCAACTGCTGAGCAAATCTGTTTCTTGGTGTTTTTTTTTTTTTTTTTTTCTTTCTGTGCATGATATGAAAGGGGGAATTCTGAATCTGCTTGACAGAATGTTGCATTTGTAGAGTTGATCTTTACCACTTACCCCTAACTGAAAGCAAATTGAAAGATCATACCTAGTGTCTGTGTAAAAGGATTGAGGAAAATGTCTGCCAAGTTCTTTCCAGGGTTGTATGTTGCTGCTAAATATCTGAGCATATCAGAGGGTAACGAGCTAAACATGTTTATATGTGAAATTAGTTGAGTGTTTCTTCTGTGTTACAGGAATTGTATGCAAAGTTGTGTGCAAGTAATTAATGTGATTATAAAAAAAAACAAAAAACTTGAGCAATTCAGCAGCAGGGTGACAGGAAATCTTCCATCTTCAGAACTGTGCATCATTACAGAACCACAAGTACTTGAACAGCATGGTGCTGAGCATACAATGTTAGGGTTTATTCATGTAGTTCTCCCATAAATATCTTCTGGAAGATGATCTTTTAGCATGGAATTGGGCACACAATCATAATGTTGGATAATTTAGGATGGTAAGTAGTTGATGCTTAAATTGCAGTAGGAGGAAAAGGTGAGTGTTTCCAGCTTTACGTATGATGTCTCTTTTTTTCAAGATGTTTGACTTAGTTTAACTTTGTGCTTGTGACAACACCTTCAAGTTATGATTACCATGCTAGTAGACTGGTTTAGCTAGAAGAGAAGGTGGTGGCAGGTCTGAGTTTCCCTTTAAACACAATTTCACTGGAGGGAATGACATAAGTTTTTATTAATACTAACAATTGAGTATAACTTCAAAGCAAGGTTTAATGTGCTATACAGTTGCATAACTAAATATGAAAATTAAGATCATGAGTCTTTCTGCATGTGCACTATTTCCTGAATCTGGTTTTCAGGCCTTATGTACATCAGCAATAATGGACCAATATAGCCAAATTTGCTTCCACAGCTGCTGGCCTTAGTTCCCTGGGCCTCCTGTGTTCTGCAGCTGTGAAGGCTATTCCCTGCTCTGAAAGAATCTCCCCTCTCCTGTGGCTGGAAATGCTGAATGAGATATCCTGTAACACCCTGTTCAGAGGGACAGAGCTGACAGCTGAAGGCCACCCTTGGCATTTTACTCTTTGTAGGTAATGGCAGATGGTGCATAAGCATGAGCAAGGAACCCTTTACATCCTAAATAAGAGGGGAGATTTCTGGGGGTTGTCGTAAGAGTTAATTGCCCAAAAGTCTTGGTGCTGGTTCTGCTCCAGAGAGAGGAAGGATGAATGATATTAAGCAGAGGTTTAAAGAATAAATAATCTGGCATATTAGAATATTGTGACATCTTATGCAAGAGCAAAAAGCACATTGTTCCGCATGCACCAAAAGTAAGCCCAGGAGAACTGCTGAATAAAATGTTTCTTACAGAGCTGCACAAAACTTGCCTTAGTTTCAGGTTTTGTTCTAAATTTAGTCATAAAACCGTTGTAAGTTTCACATAAATTCTTTCATTTGCATCTTTCAAGTGACTTGAAGCCCACTCATGGTTTTGCAAAAGGAATTCATTGGTTTCAAGTGCATTTTGATTTGAGCTTCTTGCATTCTTGTTCAAACTTAGAACTCAGAGTGAAATTCAAGGGGTGCAACAATGCTTATGTGGAAAAATAAAAAGTTCACAAGAACCTGTGCAAACCAAATGTGCTGAATTTCCTGCAGCTCAGGCTCTGTCCATTTACATACATCATCTTAGTTTTCTCCCCTTTCTAATGTGACTGGAAATGGTAGCTGTCAGAAGCACTACAGCAGGAGAACTGTGGTGTCTTTCCACAGTCAACCACTGTCCTTATGAGACAGCAATTAATTAACCTAAACTTGTCTTCAAACATCCAAACCTTCATCAACACGGTGAGAGCAGTTTAATCACTGTTGATAATGTGAAGCTGAAGAAATAAGGCTTATTTGAAGCAGGGAAAAGTTTTAGTAAAGGAGCTGTAACAAATGGGTAATGACAAAGGGAGCTAGGTGGTGTGGTGGGAAACCAGAAGAATTATGAGGTTTTATCTGATTTCCATCCCTGCAGCACTTTTTCTTGGGAAACAGAAACAAAGTGTGCCTCATTATTGCATGAAATAAAAAAAACCAAACCAGAATGTTGTGGTGGCTTCTTGATCTGTATAGCACACAAAGCTAAAACCACCACATGCAAAAACGATCACAAGAAGCGTGAGTACAAGCTGAAGGGTTGGTGGTGCACACAGCTCACAAGTCTCAGCACAGCTGACCTCTTGGGAACTGATAGGAAGTCCTGGCTCTGCTTGAGTCAATGGGAATTTTGCTGAGTACCTACTTTGGGGAAACTGGAACTTCACAGCATAATCCATGTTGTGCAAAATATTGTTTTTGACTGTTAAACACTGTGAAATCTCATAGGTAGGCAAATATGTATTTGTAGTGCTCTGGGTCTTCCATTTAGCAAGAATGGGAAATTCAAGGCTATCCTATATCTAGCTAGGCTCCTCATAATGACATCCTATCTTAGCATGAAAATTGAGTACATAAATGTAGAGCTAATGTGGCTGTGAATAGTCTTATGTTGTGCGTTCTGCATGTTTGTACATGCTGTTCCCTCTTTGTGTGTCATCTTAAACTGCTTCAGTGCCCTCAGGCTTTGGTAACATTGAGAGGAAGGGGTCCTGGTCATGTCTGGTCTGCAGGCGCTAAAGTCTCTTTCTGTTAGTATTTGGGCCTAAAGCAGCAGTTGTGATAGTTAATTTCAGTAACGCTACTAAGGTAAAGTGCTTTCTATTAAGTAAGCTGGCACCTTTGGCTGTATGAGGACTGCTCCAAAAGCAGTGCCTCCTATTTTGTTATGTTTGCTCATGAAGGTGAATGTTGGTGTTACGTCAGTAGACATTGAACCCTCCTACAAATATATGCATAGCTGTCACCTGTGGAATGAAGAACAACTCGATCAGCTCATCCATATGAATCAACAGATTGTGACCAGGGAACTGTGTATGGAGCTGGATGTCAGCCTCAGTGTGTTGGAAATGATGGTGGTGATGTTGGAATATTGCAAAACTTGCAACAGGTGGATCCTACAAATGCTCAATCAGGAACAGGAAGAACACCTGTATACATGTTTGACATGACCTGCTAAGCTGATATGAGGCTGATATGAAACTGAAGATGACATTTTCCTGAATTGCATCATTACTGGTGATGAGATGTCACTGTTACAAGCTGCAGTCAAAACAGTGGTCCATGCAGTAGTGACATATGGATTGCCCATTAAAGAAAAAGTTCAGGTGCAGCCCTTATCATGTAATGTGCACTGTCTTTTGGGATAGGAAAGCTGTGATTTCCTGGAACCTGGACAAAACCATCAGCTCTGACTGCTACAACACTAACTAAGCTGAAGGCTTGAACTCCCAGAGTCAGGACGAAGAAGACCTTTCTATACTTTTCTACTGTGGCACAATAACACCAGGCCCTATACCAGTTTGAAGACGTGGAACACATTGCTAACCTTGGCTGGATTGTTCTACCAAATCCACAGTATAGTCTAGATTTGGTGCCTTCTGACTTCCATCCCTTTGGGCCCAAGAATCTTTGTGGGCAACGCTTTCCTAGCAACAATGCCATCATAGCAGCTGTGAAGCTGTGGGTCGCCTCTGCTGGTGCAGGTATTTACAAGTGCAGCACGCAGGCCCTTGTTCATTACTGGCAAAAATGCATAGCTGATGGTTGTAACTATGTTGAAGAAGAATGTTTTGTAGCTGAGAATTTGTTCTAGTGAGCAGTGTTATTGTGCTCTTTGTATTGTAGTTTCCATTGAAATAAATAGGAGGCATTGCTTTTGGACTGACCTATGTAACATTAGCAACAAAGAATTTATGCCACATTCAACAAGTAAACTTCTGGGCCTTGTTTACACGTATTCTTATAGATGTGTCACCCCCCAGCGAAGGTATAAGAACAGTATTTTCTTAAGCATATCTTTAATATCAATTTTGAGTATGGAGTTCACTAAGGCTGCCAATATTGTTAGAGAAGTTTTTAACCTGTTCCACTCTTTGAGTTCTTCCTGCTAAGCCAGTTGAAAGTTTATCTGGATGTGAAAGATGCAGCAGTTCTCATGAGCCTGTTTATGAGGGCACAGCAAATTCAATTCATGGGCAACTGAAAAGCTGTGCATTCATAACTGAAATGGCTGGTGTTCCTTGGGTCGTCTTTCTTATCTAATTTCTGCAGGACTTAGATCTAGAAAAGATCTAGAGTCCTCTGACAAACTTATAAACAGAAAGCAACATTCTGTATCTTTTTCATTTATGTTAGTCGATTGAAGTTAATGTGCAGTCCAAGTGGTAAAAAACAGGCTATAAAATGGTGTGAGGTCTTTGTAATTCTTGTAGGGGCTCCAAAACAGGCTGGTATGATAAAGCTGCAGACGAGTGGGAGTTTAATACTGAAGTAACACCATGAGTAACTTCCAGTAATTTCTTGCTGTGGTGGGAAGGGCATTGATTAAGGTAAAGCAGTTAATTTATTGAGAGTTAGAAAAATCCTCCAGCAGATCGCAGTATTCATAAGGTGATGTATCTGAGTGAATTGATTTTCAAGGTCCAGTTAAAGAAATATCCTGGTATTATTTTCTACCGTTTTGAACCATGGCCTTTTCCTGTTGAAGCTCTTCTAAGCTCCTAGAAGTTTAACCAATGCAGAGGAAGTAGCTGGGATCTTAAAGGTAGACACAGCTTGCTAACATGGGTCAATAGATATCCAAATTAGGGTGCCACACTGGGAGCTTTTTCTTTCAGGCAAAACGAAACACAAGGTTCATTTCTGTGGTGGCTGATGTGGGGAAACCCTCTAATTATTTTGTTGCATTCGTAAGCACAACACAAAATCAGTAGCATCTAGCTAGTGGTGCTGTGTTTGGAACATGAATTTATGACAGAAAGGCGAGCAGGAAGAGAACTAACAGGTGTATGAGAGTCAGGGTTGGATTTCTTCTGTCAGTGTTGTAACCAGTCTGAGTGCTCCTGAAGTTTTGCAAGGTGGGTACATTATATAGCTACTCACACCGTAAGGGTTTAACGTCATCTGCAATTGTGTTTTTTCTTTCTTTTGTTTTTTTTAAATAATCTGAAAGAGCAGATGAATAAGGGAAATTGAACTTAAGATTGTTTTAGCTGGGCATATGACACACTCAGAAAGTTGCTGGCTTATTTTCCTAGTGTTGCTTTCTGTAAGAGCCCAAATAGCTTGGTTTGCCTCACACATCCACAGTGATTACAGTGTATTTATTATTATCTATGCAGACACAAAATGACCTCAGCAAAGAAAAAGCCAAAACAGTTCCTTCGTTTTGGGAGAAAAATAATTCAGCTCTCATCTCTCTTCCACCCACAACCTCCTTCTGGGGGCTATGCTTTTGTTTTATGCTTAAGGAGGAAACATTTTTGGCTGAGTTAAACTCCAACACGCCCTACAGAGCTCTTGCAGGTTTACTGTTGACACAGAGTTTGTGTTGGACAAGAGATGTTTCGCTTGAGTGCAACTAAGTGCTAATGTTCCCTGTAAAATTGATCTTCATCTTTGTCAATTCACCTCTAGTTATTTATGTTTTGTTATCACACAGCTTCAAGTAATGTAGAAGTTAAAAGGATGAAATGCTTTCTGTGCTGTGTAAGAGGGATGTGGGCCTGAGTTCATTTCAGTAGGGAGCTGAATGAATTACTGAGAAGCATGGTAAAATAGGATTGTATGGACTTCTGGAATTTAGTGTGGGTGGATGAATCAAGTAAGGAAATGCATTCCATTAATTTCTAAGGGATATTTCCTATTTATTGATGAAAGAGCCTCAATTTTGTTCAGCAGTGTGAATGATATAATTGGAGACCATGACACGAATTAACTGGATTTGGTGTTTCACTCTGCGTTTTACAGACCTAGACCAAATATCCCTTCAAGTACCAACAGAGGCCTTTCCTTGCAAGGTTGGATATAGGCACTTTCAAAGTTTGGAAATTGGCAGAGAACGAGTATATTGTGCTGGATTGTTGTGTTTAATAGACATACACAGCTCACTCTGAAAATAACGCCTCATTTACTTTCATGTAAATTGCAAAAAGATACTATGGTGAAAATGCTAAGTCATGGCTTAAACCAGTGATTGAACACCTGGTGGGAAGGTCGGGTCAACCCATGAGAGCTCAGGTGCATGCAATGTAATGCAGTGAGTGACTAGAAGGAGTGGAGCCAGGATCCACCCCTTCCCAGACCTCATTTAAGGGTTGGCAGTGAAGGTGAGGCTATCTCACTGGAGATCTGTGTGGCCTCCCAAAGGCAAGCAGGTTCTTTCCTTTGTCTCTGTGCCCACAGCTGTTGCATTTGAAAAAGTCGTCACTTGCTGCAGCCTGGGATTTTGCTGCTCTGCTGTCATTGCTGCGCTTTCTGTCGTGTTACAAAGAGCACAGTAATACCTTTTGGCGGAGTGATTCTCAGCTACAAAACACTCTGCACCAGCAGAGGTGACCTGCTGTTACCAATGTAGAAATGCACCACTTCACTGTGCTCATATCCTCTGGTGGGGCTCTGTAAACATTAAGCAAACATCAATGAATGTCAGTGGGTGCATTTTTTTTTTATTATCCTTCCACAAGAATTCAATTCCACCCCTTTGCTTCATCCGTGCTTCCATGTCAGACACTATTTTGTCAGACTGTCCCTCTGCTGCCATCTGTCATACAGCAACAAAATGTAAAGGAATAGTGGTGGGAAGGTTCACCCTCTTCTGCTGTACCACCAGTATCTTCTAATGTGCTGGGCCACCATGATAAAGTAGGAGGTGCTACATTCAGAGCAACTCTTGTACAAATATCTGTATTTCACAAGCTGATCAAATTTCTTTCACAGGATATTTATCTTCTGATTTCCTTATAACCTATGGCAGAAAATTATTACCTAGTGTTCTTTATTCTTTTTCTGAATAAAATGTACTCTCTATGTGAGATAACCAACAGTAAAGGCGGAAGACGTTGGAGGAAAAAAAAAGGGACAACATATGATGCGAGTTTTCCAGGTATTGTTGTAAAAATAGCAGTTTGTCTAGAAAGAGTTAATCCATTCTAGATGTTTTGCAGCAAAGCACTTGTGAGAGAGTAGTAAGGGGTTTCTGGTTAGACCACAGAAGGTGGGGATTTGTACCAGCGCAGCAGGAGAGATGAGAGTGGATTCTGCTGAAAGGGGGGATGTACTGGGCAGGAAGGAAGTGAAGTTCCTGGATGATCAGTCCAGGCACTGGATATGTTTTATTCTGTTATTAATGACTTAGGCACAAAAAGTCAGCAAATCTTGAGAAAATTTCATGATATGCAGTTGGGACCCATCCCTAATGCAGAAAATGCAAGGATATCTTGCAATAAGAGGTAGGTGACCTCTAGGTTTGGAATAATAGAAACAGGCTGGAAGTTAATACAATGAAATGTGAGGTCAGGCACTTCGGGATCACTGACAATTTCTGATGCAAACTGGGAACATTGTTTGAGACCAGCAGAGGAAGAGACAAATCTGATTATACTGGCTGATCTCAGCATGCCTGGTAGCACTACCCAGGTACATAAGGGCAAATGGGATTTGAGATTGACCACATACCCCTACTTGAAAAAGTAACATTTGTACCTCGCAGGGTGTAGTAAAGCTGTATCTGAATACTCTGTACAACTCCAGCTGTCCTTGTTGAAAAAGATGCAATAAATCCACAGAAGAGTTACCAGGATCATGGGAATGATAAGATTAGCTGCAAGAAACTACATCAGCAATGATTTATTTATCCTAGCAAAATGAAATCTGAGATGATATGACTTACAAATATATCCATGGGAGAAAGTATCAGAAAAACAGTGCTGTTTAAAAGACTGCAATTAATGCAAACAAATGGATGCAAACTAGCTGTGAGGAAATTTGATCTGTGATGGTAGATTTCTAAATAACTGAAGAGCCAGGCTCTGCTGGAAGCATAGCGAGATGGACTAAGAAGGATGAACTGGATTTACTGGGGAACCGGATCAGCTTATCAATAAGCAGTACAGTGCATTTTTCTGTGGATAAGCTGATGGTAAAGTCCTATGGAGAAGCATTATAATTTGTTAGCTTTGTATAGTGCTTAAATGGCAGTGTTTTCACAAGTGTGTGGGAACTGCATGAGATGTTGATTTTGAAAATTTGCAATGTATTAAGATATTTTCACTGCAGTAGATCAAATGGTAATGCTGCAGGACAAGTGCACTTTCTGGAAGGCCACAGAGTTTAACAGATCCTTATGGTTTTGGAAGCAAGGGCATTAAATCTGCATTTGTCATCATCCTTCTGAAAGACTAGCTAAAAGAAGTGTGCAGAGGGTCAATTTTTCATTATTTTCCATGTTTCTGTGTGCTTGTTACCATTTATTGTTCTTAATGTTCATTTGTAACCAATTAACATTACAAAGAATGTATCCGTTCCACTTAATGCATTTAGATCAGCCAGGCATTTTAGCTTCCTAAATAAAGAAAAATATTTCATGAACTTCATTTATACTTCAACCTTCCTCAAAAATACCTTTGCTGAAGTCCTTCCCTCCACTCTTCCCTCTCTGAACACCCAGGAAAGGAAGGTGTCTTGAAATCAGAATACTCTTGTTTTCATTTTAAAAGGACTTTCTTAACTGCAGCCAAAATCCAGTTGATAAAATTGTCAATGTGCTTGTGGTCTGATCGGAATAACAGCCCTCAAAGGGCAGTCTGTCATAAGTATTGCTCATTCATAAAACGGATTGCAGCAGTGTATGAAAATAAATATGCTGTGTGGAAATCTTTATGGACACCAATCAGTGGTTTGTATTTTCTGGTTAAGATGAGTTGCACCTCTGAAATCCTCTAAAAGCTGCTGTCATGCTTCCATTTCGGATCTCTCCTTTTGATCTACATGTCGTTATAGGTTCATATATGTAGGATTTTTAAAGCCCAGCAATGCCAAAACTCTTCTTCTTTCAGCCAGATGTTTCATTTTAGAAGCATCTATTTCAGTGAAAGTAATGTAGATTCAAACTTTTGAAAAGTGGATTACCATAAAATAAATATCCCAGAATAGCTACAATTGAAATTTGAGTTCTGACTGAAACAAAAAAAGACACCAAAAGGGTTTGTAAATGGTGATTTGTGTGCTAATTGGCTAAAATTCTTTTTTTCATATGCTAACGTTTGTGCAGCTGTGTCTGTGATATATCCTGAAAAATATTAGGTGCATTACTTAAGATATATTTCCTTGTGGTTTTGGGAGAGCTTCTCTTGAATGAAGGGCTTTTGTTCAGGGAACCTCTATGCTAATTACTCACAGGAAGGATGGTGTTTTTCTTAATGCTGTCTCCTGAAGTCTTGTAGAGCCCACAATTCCAAACTTTGTGTTTTTTGACACAGTAATTGTTTTCCATGTGAAGCTTTTTTTTTGTATGACTTCTGTACTTGGGACAAATTCTAAATTTTGAAAAAACACTGCATTCATACCAGTACACGTTACTCCAGATAAACATGTTCAGGTCGTCCAAGCTGCATGAAGAAATATTGCTCTTTTACTTTCATATTCCTAATCTATACACAGTGCAGGTTAATGCTTTCCAGCATATCTATGCTCCTCTCCTCTAGCGTCCTGCTTTGCGTTCATGAATCCCAAGTAGTCTGACTTCTGTGCGACTCTTTTTGGGATATGTCAAATAACATTTCTTTAGTGAATGTTCGTTTTTTCAAATCTTTTTTTTTTTTTCTTCTGGGAATACCGATTGTATTTCTCCTTGATTTTCTCTCTCAATTGATGAATCCTAGTCTTTTTGGTTTCTGAATGTGACTTGTTCCGATTTGCTGTTAGGTTTTATTGCACTCTGATCATACAGTGTGAGACTGGAGTGTTGATTCCTGGTAGCCAGAGACTAATTTCTGAATTGGTGTTTCTGCTTGGTACTGTAGGACAGGATTGCTCTTGAATCGTCTGGTAGAAAACCTTGTAATCCTTATCCTGGTGGTAGACGGGTACAGAACAACACAATTCTGCAGTGGTTTATCTGGGAGTGAGATCAGTGCGGTGCATCAGCTAAACTAACTTATCTCTGATTTACTCATTAGGTTCTGTGATCTGATAGTTACAATCTGCTTAAATCCATAGATTATTAATGGTGGTATATTTGGTTTTGTTTCTGTTACTACCAAAACATAATTTATTTCAGCAGCTCTGTGGCAGCAGGTTTCACAGGCTACATGAAGAAATACTTCCTTTTCTTAATTATAACCTCAACTAAATGAAATTAATCTCTAAATGCGTATATGTAACTCTTGGCCTTGTGTTTTAAAAGGTGGAACAGGCCCTCTTTTCTTTTTTCCTTCTAGAGATCTTTACTTGATTAAAAAGTTTTCATTCCCTAAGTTCTCCTAATCACATCACCTACAGCAAAAATAAACACAGTCTGATGAATGGAGGACAAGTTACGAGGCTAGGGTGCAGGGTGCTTGTACCTATGTCTGCACGGGAAAATAAAGATTTACTCTTGCTTTGTTTCTGTGTGCAGTGTGGTTCTTGCAGACAAGCTGAACTTCTGCATTTAAACATACAAGTCATGTATATGCTTAATTTTACACTCAAGGTAATCCCATCGCTTATGTTGAGTGCTTTTGTAAGACTTTGCTGAGTCAAAGTTTTAATCACATGATTTTTTTAAATCCTGCAGCACTTCAAATAATGATCCAGGCATAGCATCTTTGTGTTGACCTCCTAAAGCATTGGGAGCAGCATTTGAGAATGTTATTCTACTTAACAGACTTGAAAATGAATTCAAAGTTAAATGCTTTATATTGAGAAATGTCTAAGCACGTTTCAAATTAGGGTAAGCATCATCATTGTCCTTTTTACACCTGGGGAAACAAAAATGTAGAGTTTAAGTGCTAGCAAAAGCACTAGATCCAGGGAAACTTAATATCCTTTTAATTCATCTCAGAATCCAGCCCAGAGCCTTAGCCACAGGTTTAGACTACTTCAAAACTGCTAACTGTACTGATATTTTTATAATTTCCCCTACATCAAATTAGATGTAAGACTTGAAGGTCCAGTCACGTCTAGAGGAGTATGAAGGTGGTGTTCTCATAGTTGCTGTAACACTTGAGCCTTCAGGTCCCCCAGTATCACTGCTGTGTTTTTTTTGGTTCAGGTGTGGTCTATTTCCCCAACATTTATGTATGAACTATGAAAGAAACATAATTCTGCTAATTAATATTTTGATTAGAGGAGGGTTTTAAATGGTAGACAATCTCTGTTTCTTTGTGTGATGATATGGGATCATTGTTATTTCTTCATTTATAGCAAAAACTAACCGTGTTTGGGGGGGAAGGGAGGTGGGGTTGGGGAAGCCATGATTTTGGTAGAAAAAGGAAGTTGTTTTTTTTTTTTTTATTTTTTTTACTAATTCAACAAAAACAGGCTAGCAATGGAAACAATATTCAAAACTTTGTTTGGCCTATGTGTACTTGAATCATTCAATTGAAAGGACTTGAAAGCCAGGCTGGCATTCCTCTTGAGGCACAGTAGAAAGATAGAAAATGATTACACTTCATTTAGGTATTTAGTCAAGTTACCCAAAGGCATAATATTTGTAACCCCTACTTAAATACCTGATGAAATTAATTTAATTGTAAGGAAGCTATTTCATATTGTTACAGCATCATATGTCTTCACATTTGACAGGTACCAGCATTTAATCTTTTAATTGAAAATTACTTTGGGGATCCTGCCAGAAACTGAAAACTGAAAACACTGACCCCTATTACTGTGTCAAGTAATACAATAGGTACGAAGTCAGATGTCCTTGACAGGCGTGCTCTGGGGCTGTGTGGGGGGGAAGTTCTCTGTTCTTCCAGAATGGACTTCCTTCAACTACAGGAGCAGATTATACTGTTTGAGAAGCTTTTCTTCACTTCTATATGCAGACACTTTTAATAAGATAATCTTTTTCCCTTTACAGAAGTGTTTTAGTTGGTATTGTTTAAGGCAGGAGCACTGTTTCAATGGGTTAAAATAAGTTTTATATGTTTAATGTCTGGATTATTGGAATATATGGATTTTACATATGGGAGAAATAAGTATTCTTTTACAACTTTCAGAAGAGTTGGAACCATGTTAACATTCTAGATGAGCAAAGCTCTCCAGTAGGGATGTCTGTGCCTGGTATTTGCTAAGAGAGGATGAGGAGTGCCACAGGGGACTGTGGAAAGGTTTTGTGTGATTCGTAGTTAAAAGCCTCTTGATGTTAATATTTTATCTCTGTATTTTCAAATGTGTTTTCTAAACATGGACTTAAATTGATGAAGATCCTTGTTGGTGTCAGTGTTTTTGTCCAGTGCTGTGTGCCCCAGAAGCAGGGACAACAGACTTCTGGAGTCTTTTGGCTGTTCTAAACACCACAGCTGTTTTTAAAAAACAAAACAAAACTTTTTTGTTAAGAGTACACGAAGCAGGAGGTTTTACCTCACTAGTATAATTCATGGAGAAGTGCCAGGGTTATTCACTGCCAACTCAAGGTTTTTAGCAGTGCAAACAAGAACTCAGCGCCTTGAGGAGTAGGAAGACAGGCCCTGGGGCCATATGTGAGGTCAGTCTGAGGAGCAGAGACCTGACAAAACAGGTTTGCTGTTCTCTGGTGCTTTGGAGATGCTGACTACTGTTGCTTCTTTGCATGTTCTTCCTCCTAGAGGAAAGAGAAGGAACAAGGCTTGATTCTTAAGTTTTAACCATGACAAAACATTTCTTGGTGTTATAGGTGTTTCACCTCTGTTCATTTAGTTGAAATGTGTGAGCGGGTTCAAAATTTAACAACAAATGTAGAGAAGGATAGAGCATGTGACTGTGCAAAATTCCTCCCCTGGGGAAACCAGCTGCCATTGAAGAAATACTAGTTTTAACTCAGTGTGTTAGGAAGTTAGGTCTTACAGTTTGAAGACCCGAATCATTACAAGCACACTTTCAAAGAGAGGTCATTTTTTGAGACAGCACATGTAAGTATTGTAAAAGCTTCTGTGTTAAAAAAAAAAAGAAAAGTAAGCCATAGTTTGATAGGATTGCAGATGAAGTGCAAATTAGAATCATAGAATCCTTAGAGTCGGAAGGGACATCTGGAAGCCATCTAGTCCAACTCCCCTGCACTGAACACGGGCACCACAGCTAGATTAGGTTGCCCAGGGCCTTATGCAGCCTCATTTTGAAAGTCTTCAGGGATGGGGCATCAACCACATATCTGGGTAACCTGTTCTAGTGCCTCACCACCCTCAGTGTAGATGATTTTTGACGTAAATGTACCCTCTTTGAGCTTGAAGCCATTTTCCCTTGTTCTATCACCATGAACACTGCTGAAGAGTCCATCCCCTTCTTTGCTGTAAGCTCCCTTTTGGATACTGAAAGGCTGCTATCAGCCTTCTCTTCTCCAGGCCAAAGAGAAAATTGTTTTGAAAAAGTGTGCAGTGGAATAAAACCCTTTCCAGAAGGGGAGACTCAAGGAAATGGGGACCTTGTATGTTGTTCTGCAGTCTGGTAGGGGGGTGTGTGCTGCAGCCTTACATGGCTTGCTGTGGTAGCTTCTCCTTACGAGGGTTTAAACTTCATGAAGTCCCATAGCTGATGGGTGGTTATCTACAAAGGTTATAATGTGGTTATCTAAATAGATTCAAATCCAAGGTCTTTTTTATTTAATGAGAAATATAGAGCACTTAAAAAAAAAAAAAAAAAAAAAAACCCTCATAAAGAAAGGGAATTCAGTGTGTCAATAAACCAAACATATAAATATCCTGTAAAGGAAAGGTAAAAGAGGATATTATGTAAAAATAGATGTTAAACTCTGCTTATAGGAATAGGAAGGAGTGCACAAAACCTGATTGAATCTGTGCTGTATAAATGCCTGTGCCAAACTAACAATTTACTAATAATTTTGGTTTTGTGAAAGGTCAGGACATGAAAGTGTCTTGTAATGTTACACATTGCCTTTTCCTCAAAAATTCTCATGCTCAAGGAACCTGACAAAACAGTTTATTTTGGAAAATTAGTAAATCCAAATGATGGATACCATGTGTCAAAATAATCCTTAGTGCACGTGCTTGCATTTTCACATGGACGTTTTTGAAAATTATACTGTGAAAGCTAAATAGAGAACCAGTTTGCCAGGGAGCAGGCTTAAGTGATTTTTTTGGTACAGCCTGGAAGATAATGTGATCTTCTTACTGAACACAGAAACAAAATCAGTTCCATCTTTGCTTTAACATATTGTTATTGTTCTCCAGAGGTGTCAATGATTGAAAGGACCGATTAGTGGAGTAAGGCAAAGGAGGATTAAGGCTGACGTTTCAGAACTAAAGATGTGAAAATAGCTAAATAATCTTTAGGACTGCCTATGCATCCCTTGTTTAATTTAAAGAAAAAAAAAAAGTGCTTGGTTGAAGATGGTTTGATTATAGAGCCAGTGTGGACACTACCTCCAGGAAGAGATTTGATGTTCATCCTGTGTATTCTAAAGGGAAGAGGTGATGGAGGATGTTGTAGCTAAAGTTCTTGGCATCTAAATGCTGAGAAGTATAGAACTGTTTAAACAAGAGAACAGTCTTTCTTCTATCTGCCTGCTTTAAAACCTTAAATAAATCTTGTGTGAAGGTGTGTTTGAAAACCGTTTGGATGTGGTGCTCAGGGACGTGATTTAGCAGTGGTTGTTAGAGTTAGGGCAGTATGGTTAGGTTGTGGTTGGACCTGGTGATCTTTAAGGTCTTTTCCAACCTGAGCAATTCTGTGATTCTATGAAGCAGTGAATTACTTTTACCTTGATCAAATGTGAAAGGAGGAAGATTTTTGAGATACTGTGATCATGCTGCCATGTTTGATTACATTGCATTGGTACTTTATAGACAGGCTTTTTTTATTAATTTATAACAGCCCAGACCCAAATATGTATGTAGGCTTTTTGTTGAACCTGTTCAGGGTGAACAGGTTGATTCAGCAAATCTTGAACTGGAAGAATTACGTATAGTTCCTGAGTTATAGGACATTGAAATATCCTGCAAGGCTATTGCCTGGCTATAGAAGAATATGAACTTATTGTGGTTACTTTCGTAGGTGTTTTGAATATTCTTAGTGGACAAATGTTAGCAAGAATATATTATATATTACTGGAAGAGAGGTTGAAGTCTCTTTGGTAATAATAATAATACCTTATTTTGATTCTGATTAACGTTTACTCAGTGAGCTGGGGATGGGGAATCCACCTTTGAAAGTATCATGTTAGTATCATTTTGGCAACAAAAAATGTCTTTTGTGGGGACTTGCATTTCCTGAAACTCTTCAAAAATTTGGTAGAGTTGTTTATTTCAGTTCTTTTGTTAAAATAATAACAGGCAGATTCCTGTCACTCTACCCTGTTGCCTTGAGAACAGTGTGTTCCCTGACATCTTCCTTCTTATAAACACTTCAAAAATAAAAAAAATAAAAAAAATTGCAGGACTGTAAGAATTAGAATAATAATAATAATAATACTGTTTTGAAATTCAGCTATAAGCAACAGGAATACAGGAATATTTCAGTGGTCACAGTTCTGGAAATGCTTTAACTTTTAAATGCTGACACCAAGTAATAAGTAAAAGCTAGTGATTAATGTTTCCAGAAGGGACTATTAACATTATCCTACATCTGTTCATGATATAGTTTCCAAATGAAAAACACTCACTTTAAAAAAAAACCTGAAGTATATTTTTGTGCAACAATTCAGTGTGGACTTAACTCTAATGTGTGGACATCCATACATCCATGGTAGGACTTAACCAATTAATTTTTCATCTGATCATTATTTAGTCAAATCTCCATGGTACTCCTGAGGTTGCTTAAATTTCATTGACAGCATGTTGTTTCATTTGCTGAAAAATGTGGTCCTTTTAAATTACACTGTATGAAAGAGCTTTTTATTGCTTAGAGTGAAATTAACCATCATATTTGATGAAAATACTTAATGGTAGGTCAGACATAAAGCTCTGTGAAACATCATTCCTTAATTAGTTCTTGCTGATTTAAATATTTGAAATTGTATGGGAGAGTTGCTTTTTATGGCTATGAAGAATTTGCAAAAGCCCCATCATGTTCTAGAAAACATTTAGGAGGACTGAATCAAAGTTTGTAGAACATATGGTATCAACTCATTCAGACAATAATTATTCTGAAAATAATTACCTGTATTGATTAGGAATAATTTGCCCATTTAAGGTAAGGCCCTGTTGAAAATGACATACCACCAGGTAGCTGTGTTACTTTCAATCTGTACTTTCAATCTTGATCTCCTGTTTTCTTCGCTTCAAGAATAAATGTTTGTGTAATTCATGTGCTTAGCAAAGCGGTGTGCTGAAAAATCACCCTTTCTAATGTAAGATGGTGGTTTTGTTAGCATTTAACTATAGTTTTGCTCTGCTACAAAATCACTGCAGGAGTTGTTGAGTATCATCCATGGAAAAAAAATCAGTTTATCTTGGAAAAAATGATAGAGCCAGAATAAAAGGTTCGTTAGCAAACCCCTCAATCAAGTTGTGCTTGGCTTGTGGTGGCATGCATCAGGGTAATCTGTGCTTTTGTTAGAAACTCAATTGAAAGTTGTTCCATACGTGATGTGTTGCAACACCCTTGTTCTTGTCTTGGTAGATCAGAATTTATACTCATTTTGGACAAGCAAAATCCAGACACTTCTGGGGGTAAGACTGTCCGTTGCATGATGAGGAAATAATTTTTCATTGCATTGGCAATATTGCCGTGATGAAATCTAAGTGCTAAATCAGCAAATGTTTTGTTTAACCAACTGCTCATGTAAGACATGCAGTTCTTTATTTCTGTTTGCATTTCTACTTGCATAAACTGTACATACACAGTTCAGTATGAACAGATCAGGTTACTCATTCTTTGAAAGAATGAGAAAACAAAGTTTAAACACCAATTAGAATAAAATGTACTCTTTGTTTTTCACATAGTTTCTATCCTGTTACTGATGTAGAACAGAATGAAGACTTTGCCATTTGGGGAAATGTTTCTTCACATATAGACATAGAAAATCTTTGTGATATTTTAATGTGATTACACAATTACATCTCACACTTTTTTTTTTTTTTTTTTTTTTATTAGTGAATAAACTAGTATATTTGATCAGAGGAAGTGACATTCTAGTCATTTGCTTGGTCGTGCCCATAGAAAACTTATAAAGACAAAAATTGAAAGCTTGTTTCTGCATGTTCTGGTGAAATGATTGTGTTTGCAGTGGGCTCTCCAGTGCCTCACAGGCTCAGGAAGTTTGCGTTGTTTTCCTTGCCTCACTCACCTGTCCTGTTTGGAAAAACCTGACAATCTCAAAGGAGTTAATTTTTTTCTTTCCCTTGATTTTTTTTTCTAAAAGAAAGGAAATGAGCCAGGGAAAGAAAGCTTTTTAGCAAAATCTATCTTTATAACTGCAGTAGTGTAGCCTAGTCATTTTGCATTTGGTCCTGCAGTCATGTGTACTTGTTTCCATGTGTTTCTGTTCACCAGAGGCTTGTCTACTGTGTCAGGCTATAATATGTCATGTTTTGTACAGTTTTGTTTTTTCTTTGCAGGGGATTGTTAAATGCATCTTTCTTGTTAGTGTAAGTGGTTGGGCATAACTGATACCCATTGGATGTCCAATTATTCTGCTTTGACATGTTTTCCTGTGTTCATGGTCTGTGATGTGAGAAGTGTGACATTTACCTTACAGAAATGGCTCTTTTCATTGCTATTCATGTTGTCACATTAAACCTGTTCCTGAAAGGAGTGTGTCATTGAAGTACAGACAAAACAGCATTCAGCATGTGCAACAGAAGTAACTGCCAAGCTTCAGACATGTGGTCGTGTCAGAATTCTTGGCCAGCAATGCCAAAGCAGCTGTGTATGCAAGGCTTCTTGATACCCATGATTAATGAATGAAATTGGAAGGAGCAAGGGGGGGGGTAAAGGAGACTAGTGAGTGTATACAGCAAGCCTTTTGGCTTGGTGGTTATAAAAGTGATTCTAATGACCATCTCTCAATGTGCTGAGGGCTTCATACATTCTTTATTAAGGAACTTACTCAAAGCTTCTTCATGGAAAGGAGGAGCATTTCTAATGTGTACACTGAAATAGTGATTATTGTGTTTTCCTACAAAGTATTTATGCTACAAAGGTGAAGAAAATGTTCATGCATTTTAAACGAATATTATGTGCATTATTCAAATTTAAACTTCAGAATGACTTAAAAGTAACGGACAGAGGAAAATCAAATTCTTTTTCCCATTTCAAATCAGTTTAAGTTCTACAGATGCTTAGAAAAGAAGTAATAATTCATAGCTTTTTCTGCCGCTCTGGAGACAGTGAAGATTTTAAAGCTATGAAGCATAACAAGTTTTTTTTTTTTTTTTTTTTTAGTAGGCAGAATATGGTGGTTAATCACAGAATCATAGAATGGCCTGGGTTGAAAAGGACCACAATGATCATCTAGTTCCAACCCCCTGCTATGTGCAGGGCCACCAACCAGCAGCCCAGGCTGCCCAGAGCCACATCCAGCCTGGCCTTGAATGCCTCCAGGGATGGGGCATCCACAGCCTCCTTGGGCAACCTGTTCCAGTGCTTTACCACCCTCTGGGTGAAAAAATTCCTCTTCATATCTAACCTAAACCTCCCCTGTCTCAGTTTAAAACCATTCCTCCTTGTCCTCTCACTGTCAGACCACATAAGCTTTCTAATATGTGTAAGACTTGAGATACCATCATTATCCTCACAGTGTGATGCAAGAGAAATAACTCTTTTTACGACAGAACTCATGTGATACACCCTATGCAGTGCAATCTTTGAAGCATAGATCCTACCCAATAAAAATGGCACAAAAATTCACAGAGGAAGATATAAACTTGGATTTGTAGGTTTAGAAGTATTTCACAGCATGCATTTGATTCATGTGGCTGGAACGAAAATTAGGAAAGAACTTATCTGAAATGAATGCATGGGTAAGAAAGTTTTTAACAATGAAGCAACTGGACTGTAAATGTGGTGAGTTCTTTGTTTTTTAGAATTTCTGAAATGAGATTAAGAAAAGCACTGGGAAATATGATTACAAAGGAATAATATTGTGGAAGCCCTAATAATGATACAGTTGGACAATACAAACAGGCCTTTTGAGCTCGCTCTTGTTTCAAGAACTTTTCTGTGGAAGGATTCTTGTCTACCATTCTTTCATTTCTTAATAGCTACATTTTGTTGTTGTTGTTGTTGATGTTGTTTGCAAAGTTCTATACTTTCAGGTGAAAGGACTGTCCTGGTGTGTTTGAAACTGCCTGGCACATCTTGAACTCCAAGTCTATCTAGAACAGCATAGTGAAATCCACATTTATGCTCACTTAGAAAATATCTGTATACAAAATTAGTGCATGAGAAACAAAAAGATGACATTTCATCTTCGAAGCAGGCTCTGTGCAAATATACTGGAACCGAAGAGAGAAAAAAAAATCTGCTTTCCTTTCTAAGTGAGTGTCTGATTTTTCGCTCATATCTTGTAGTAATTCCTCTTTATGATTCCTCTGAGTACTTGTACAGGCCTAGATTTCTATGATGTAATTTGACAACAGACTTTGGCTTTTCATTGAACAAGTTCAGTTTAAATCAGCAGAAACCTGGAGTTGTGTTGGTGTTTAGATGAATTTCTTCATGTTTACTTCAGAAGAGTAAAACTAAGTAGAGCCTGATGACTGATTTATACTTCTTTGATGTGGTCTAATGGCCAATAAGGGTTAAGAGGATAGAACCCCCAAACTGTCCTTTACTTTTACCTTAGATAAATCTGAGCCCAGGCCTCCAGAGGTGAAAGGCTAGCACATTAACTAGGACCTTAAATGTATGCTTCAGCACACAAACCTGCAGTATCTTTTGAAATCTATGCAGGTTTCTCCTGCCTGCTGTGCGTAGTTTCAGAATATGCTGTCACCATTAAAGAAAAAAAACAAGTATGCTCTTTCATCTGTGCACCCCACAGCACTGATTGGGGGAATCAGTCCCCAGGCTCCCCTAAAATTTGTGATCTTTGGCTCCTGCTGTAAATTGATTCCGTGCTGTGCCTCCTGACATGTGAACTGGGTAAAATCTATTTTGAAGTCTTTTAAAACCTGGTATTAACCCTGCAGAATCCTCTTAAGTGCTGATATTCTCTCATTATATTATTTACTGGGAAGAACTTGCCTGTAAAATTCTAGCAGCATAGCAAGCAAACATGTTTAAATCTCTGTGTAAAAGACAGACCCGATATTCTGCTTTGAATTTCTCCTGAGAACTGATGTTGGGAGAAATGAGTTCAATTAGTCATGAGTGAGGTGAGTGCCTCACTACTGTGCAATTTGCTTTGGGACCATTTGGCCCGTGTCTACTCATGGTCCTCCCCCTCATAAATACAGATGTGTAAACTGGTCAATATTTTGTTTAAGCTTACCTTGGATGGATTGTCTGAAACTTTTTTTTTTTTGCTTCAGTAGCATGTAATCAAAAGACACTTTTCAGATTTTTCCCCTTCACTCCTTCATCATGAAAGTAGTAACATCTTTTGTACACATCTCTCTCCTTACATCTATTCCATCTGGCTTGGTTTGTGACAGCAAGTGAAAATGAATAACTGAAAACAGTAGGGATTTTTAAGTAGCCAAGATTTACGTCCAGGAAGAACATGGATTTGGACAAAATAGCACAAACAATAGAAATTAATGATAGTAATGAATTGCAACCTGGTATTTCATCTTAAGGCAGTATGGCAGTGGAGTACTCTTGCACTACTGTAGAATATTGTTTTACTGATACAATCACAATAAAAGTAATTGAAACTGATGGTCCTACGTACTGGTGGATGCTGCTTGTTTTTGTTCAAATGATTACTTGCGAAAAGGGCCTCATTGTAAAGAGCAGAAATTCTCATCCCATCTTCAAGGAAGCCACGCTTAAAACAACAGACAGTAGAATAAGATTTGGAGAACTTACCAAAGCCATGTCTTGTGTTCCCCATCTCCCCACTGCTATTTATGTAGATGTCTGGCATATAGTCTAGTTGGTAGCAACTGATACGGCATAATAGTGCTTGTTGTTGTATTCTGAAAGTGAGGTGAAACAATATTTCACTTTTCCTTTGAGAAAAAGGCTGGTAATACAAGGCTTGTCAGGACCCTTTCCTGTGTTTGATAGCTTTATCACAGCCCCGGCTCGAAAGGTTAAATGTTTTGGATTACACAGAATGTACATTATATGGAGGGCTTACTATAAATCAACAAGGCAGGTATGTTAAACACAGAAAAATATCTACAGCTGTTCTCTTACTCATCCTGCTTGTTATTTAACTCTGTCTCTACCCAAAGGAGTATTTTTAGTTGTACTGTAAACAGTTTCAAAACAAAGAAGCAACTACAACTGGCAAATGAGGAACCCAGCTGGTGTGATGTTTAGGCTCCCAATGAATATACTCTAATCCTGACACCTGCAAGCTATTTAATCAGGATTTACAATTGAACATGAAGGATGAGAGGTCCAGAGGGCTGTGTTCTTGGTGTTTTGATTGCAAATGATGGAGAAAAACTTTGTTATCGGATGTTGTAGTTATTTGAAGTTTGGTGCCCTCTAACCCATGGGGGACCAAGAATCATTTATCACTTCACAGAAAAAAAAAAAAAAGCTACTATGGCTTACATACTAGCATTCTCCTTTAGCTTTTCCTGTATTCCAGTGTAAACAAGCCTTAGATTTATGAACAATGAAAAACAATTTCCAGCAGGCACATGGAAAGGAGAGGTTAGTAGGAAAGGGTGCATTGTCAGCACAGTGTCAAAATGAAAAGATCACTTCAAATTCCTCAGCAGCATTAATATGCATTGTAGTAAAACGTATCTTAAAGATGTGCAGAAAGATCATGAGAGAATAAAAAGTGGAGTTTGGGTTTTGTTTGATTGGTTTTGTTTTGTTCTGTTTTTGTAAGAAAAGACGATCTTTCGTGCTAAAATTCTTGAATATCAGTGTGATGCTGCCAAGGGTGGGCAGCTCCCTCCATAAAAGTCTTCACTGCTCCTCCTAAAGACCCTGTAGTTCCCCAAATAAGTGACATAACTTGAAGGAATTTAACGTTTCACTGTGCAGTCTCAGAAGAAACCCAGATGTGCCATTATGTTGCTGTGCTTGCTTATTTATTTACTGAATGTTTCTAAGTACTCCTAGCTGAGTTCACGACAAATTAAGCACATTCTGGCAGTAGCATTGCTGTGTATACATGTGGTGCGTATGTGGGGGGTAGTATGCTTTTCTCTTGCTGTGTTCTGCTGTCAACAACGCCGTTATGAACAAGCAGGGTGTGGTGTAACTGACACCCCACAAAAAGCAGTTGATCAGCTGTCTGGGGTTGTTAGGTAACAGTGGTGCTGCCTTTGGGTCCGATTGGATGATGTAATGCCTGTAAGTTATTTTCTGTGGATTGAGGCTATTGTGCAGTTGAGTATCCTGCAGAGGGTTTGCATGGCTAGAGTCAGAGAGTAAGTCGAGTTTATTTGTAACTTAATTGTGCTGTTGTATTTTATTCTTAATTTAAAGGAAAGGAATCTGTATTTTTTAGGTTTCAAAGCAAATGACTGCCCAGTAGGCAGTCTTTTGGGGTTTAAGGTTTTACTTCACGGTGATGACTACACAGAGAGATTAATTCTACAATCAGCTCAAACTTTCAGTTATAGTCACAGAAACACCAAAACACCAATTCTGGCAGAACGACAGCACCATCCCTGTCTAGATCAGATCCTGCCATCCCTTGCCATGTGTGGGTGACTTGCTTCAGCAGTACTGATGATACAGGATCTTTGGTATCTGTTGAAGTGTTGAGCAAGTTCAACTTTTGCACTGAAAATTATAATTGCTTGCTGCATGCTTCCTCAGCTTTCTTTACTTCTTCAGGCTTCGCAGTTTCTTTATTACCACATCTTTAAAAACAAGAGGCTGCACCTTTGAGTATTCTTTCTCTCCACATGTTCCCTCTAGTCCAGGTGCTCAGACACTTGTGGCATTGGCCAAAGAATTCTTGTGATGAACACCCTGACTAGAACAAATCCATCTCCTCTGAGAACATACTATCTTTGCAGTCTTGCACAAGACTTTTCTTAGGGAACTGGCAGCTGTGGCCAATTCCATGCCAATTCAGATCTGTTTGGGGCGCCTCCATTGCAGTCCCTCTGGTCTATGGTACCTATTACAATTTGACCTTCCATTTGCTGGTCTGTCATATCCACTTTCTTTGTGACATACATTGCATGCACTATACTTTTCTGCTGGCCCCACAGTTTGCTACCCCCAACTCTGTCATATTAATACAAAACTGTCAAGAAACTTCTGCAGATAACCTTTTCATGCAGAGTTGCACATGTTGTAGTTTCTATGGATAAAGGAAACAATGCTTAATACTGTGCAGGGGACCATCATGTGAAGATATGATGAAGTCGCATTCTGTTCTGACTGCAGCTTTGCAGGGTGAACAGGTTACTGCACAGGGGCTCTCTTCTGTTTCTTTTCACACTCTGCTCCCTACAGATCTGCCACAATAACTTCATGTACAAAATTATCTGGAAAAAAAAAGTTCTATTTGTAGAGTGTTTAAGCTAGCCTAGTCATTTTGATTGAGCTAGATTGCTAAGCAATTAGTGGAGCTGTGATGTCAGCAGATCTGACAGGGCAGTGATCTTTGATATGCTGGGAAACAGCTGGGACCAGTAACCTCTCCACTTGAATTGGCTGCAGCCAGAAGAAGACTGCTGATTTCTGTATCTCTTGGCACCAGATTAGCAGCACTCTGGTTGGCTTTTTGCACCCTTGAACTCTCATCCTGTACATCATGTCTGTGCAATGAGATATAAAATGCCTCTCAAGGCCACTTCAGTAAAGAATTAAGGTTCTCAATCTGAAATGTCAAAATGCATTTCCACAGTTGCGCTGCCTCTCTGGAGGCTGTGAGCAGTGTTATTGTCTGGAGTTCTGTCTCTTGAAGGGCTATATAAGAAATGCCATTCATGCCAATAAGATGTGAAAATAGTCTCTTTAGAACACAAAAGCCATTTAAGATGAATGGAAAAAAATGAAGAAATGGAATAAAGAATTAATCAAATGAAAGATTTAGTTTGAATACTAGCAGTGCAGCACATCAAACAGATAAGAGGCCTAAACACCTAAATAATACACAGTCTGTACTGATAGGTGAAAATTTTTTTAAAGGATTTGCCTTAGATACTTGGTAAAATAGCAGATTTATTGACTTTTCTGTAGCTGGGAGATATTTAGTTCCACTGCATTCTCCTGAAACACATTAGTGAGGCAGATATCATCTCAGATATCATCTCAAGAGATTGACATACAAGCTTGAAATCTTGTCCATCTTTCCCAACTGTACAGTTTCCTCTGGTGGAGTATCACTTCATTCTAGAAGTCTTGTTCACCATATTAACAGCTATGTTACTGCTGGAGCATAAAACTTACCTACTACAACAGAATTGTAAGATCTGTTCCAGTGTTAGCTGGAATATTTCAGTAGATATTAAACCTCAAAAAAGTACTTTGCAAATGATTTGTATTAACTCTTGGACAAGCACATCAGAGCAAATGCGACTGCTTACAAAACAAAGCATTCACAAACTATCGTGGTTCCCAGTGGTGCACCATGAGGATGCTGAAGGACTTGCTGCCCACACCTTTGTGCTCAAATTTGAAGAAACATTGTTATGCTGTGGCTTTTGTAGCACTCAGTAGTGAGGCAAGTCTTTGCTGTTTGATTAAGTAAATGAGCCTTGGACCACATAAAATGAATACTAAGTTTAGCATTTGTGTTCTGCACTAATAGCTGTGATACTGATTTCCCCTTGGCATATAGATATGCCTTCCTGTTTTTTGAATAACACTTTGGAAAATACTGATGGAGACAGTGAAATGTATTTTGCAGTGCATCCAATTAAAACAAACAAACAAAAACCCTGCAGACTTCTGTTTGAATGTCAAGTTTCAGATTTAGCTTTGTGGACAGATTTGTCAGTCCAGTGATTTCGCTGCCATAAGAGATTGATAGCTTAACTATCAAGTCAGGATCAAGCCTTTTTCTGTTTAACTAAGGGTTGTTAATTACTGTCTCTTTCAACATATGAAAATGAACTTGGCTGTTCCTTTTGAACCCTGTCTTCAGAAGATCAGGGTGGGGAAGCATGGTGTTTATTCAAGAAGGTTGTGAATCTACGTACTTAGCCAGATTATCACTTTGCAACATTGACAGATAGTTAACAAAACAAATGGCTTAGACAGTAATACATGAGCTGGGTTCTAGTTTCTTCCCAACAAGCAGACCAGTCCAATGATAGAATCTTTTCAGTATTGTAAAACAAAAGCATTTGTCCTTCAGATATATATATAAAAGGAAGGATAGAAAAGATTAAAATTCATAGTACTTTATGGTCTCATATGGAATCAGAGAAATTTAATAAAAAATCAGAAATGCTCTACTTACAGTTGTTCACATTGACAAGTGTCTATCTCAACAGAATCCATTCTGTTTTGTATAGATCTGAGAAAGACGTTGGAAGGTCAGGCCTAAGTTACTGATAGGAGAAATAACCTTAAGAAAATTATTTCCTTTTGGTAAGAGAATGTGTAGTGAAGTTGCTCCTAAACAAATCTCACAGCAGACAAAGCAGTGCTGCTGGGACAATTCAAATGCTTGAAGGTTTATGAGGAGCTTTTCTATGAAGGCTTCCCGTGTTTAAGTACTACTCAACAAGTAATTTCTTTCTGCAATGACACAGCATTGCTCAGGTTTCATATCTCATGATTGTCCTCAGTTGGCTTTATTTGCTTTCTAATAGGAAGCAAGACATGATTATGAGTTACTTTGGGAACTAAAATTCCTCAGGAATTATTAAAGTTGCATGCGGGCACCCAAGAAAGCAAGAATTATATTTAAATCCTGTACATATTTTGGAAGGTAAATTGCATAACATGGAGAAAGAATCAGGTGGTTTGGTCTTTGTGTTAGTCTGTTCCTAAAGCTGACCCTCACAAATCAGGTGAAGATGGATGCCTGCTTACATGGGCTGCTGAAGGTAGCTGGATACAATGTTAGTTAAAACTCCAAGTCATTGCCTTCACAAAGTACTGCACTTTAACTACACTGCTAATCAAATAAATTTAGGCAGAACTTTGATTTTTAGTTAGTAGCTACTGTGTAGTGGTTCAGTCTGCAGATAAATAGATACCTTAGATACCTGCATAGCTTATCTAAATCTTAAAGTTTGAAAGAAGAAGTGATTTGGCTAGAAATTTTCCACCCTCAAATATCTGTATATATAAAATGTAACTGCTGGGACAGATGTGTACATACCTCCACCCACTCATATGAATTCCACGTGTGTGTTTTCTCTAAAACAATGCCAACAGGCAAAAGCATTTTCCACATTTCGTCATCATGCTTTTCCTTTCCTTTTTTTTTTTTTTTTTTTTTTTTAAGAAAAAATAGAAAGAAACAAGTGTATGTAAACCATATGTTGAATACCCATTTGAAATGAATGATTATAAGTAAATGAAAAATGATTTATTTTGATGTTAAAATTGGTTTGAAATTTTCAGAATCCACTTGAAGTATTCTCAGTCAGTTCTTAACCTTATCTTTATATGTCTCCTTGAAGACCTTTCCAAGTGTTTAGAAAGAGTGTCAGGTAATTCTGTATTCTCTTATCATTTTGCATCATTTGAGATGAGTTATGATCAGGCCTTCAGGAAGTGATTATGGCTTTCTATGCCTCAATATTTAAGTGACTCTTCCAAAATGTCTTTAATGGTATTGACTTCTCAGAAAATGTATAATTCACAAAAATTTGATCAGAACATCTTCAGTAGTGGAAGAGTTTCACTCGTTATTTTTTCATGTATTTAAAATGCTTGAAGTTTATCCATACATTCCACTTAGAAGCTATGTAAATTGTTTTCCTCTCATGATATTTTTGATTAAAGGTTATTGTAGTTCAACAGAACACTGGCAGATCCAAAGGCAGCATGTTTTCCACAGACAGTGATGCATGTAAAACCTCCTCATAGCACAAAGATCCTCAGACAGCCTCTGATTAATAACATGAATTCTTTTAGACTGGTAGATCTGAGTAGGATCATACAGAGAATTCAAAAGAAAAACAAAAGTTTCATAAAATGCACTTAGTATATATGGATAGAATTTATGCAGGTGCAGATACACAATGTTCAAAGAAGGATAGTAAACACTGCTGTTTTGCCTGTAGCAGGTTGAGTGTTGTATGCCACCTGCATTTTATGGGTTTATTTTTTCTTTAAAATGTTATAGTAGCAGACAACTTCTGCTATGTTAGAGAGTTAGTTTTTTTATGGGTAAATGAGGAAAAATCTTCAACAGATCAATCTTCTCTACGCTCCATAAATAGTAATCTTGTATGAATATACAATAGGAAAGATAAACAATTGCACAGCAGTGTCTTTCAGTGGTTAACTAGGATTAAAAGAGTTACAGACTACCAGGCAAAGACCTAGTGCTTTTGATTTTAACTTTGTCATACAAACATCATCACGTGGAAAAAAAAAATTGTATGTTGCTTGAGCACATGTTGGATGGTGGGTAGTAGTAGTTCACTTTTTGAATTTTTGTTAAGACACCAGCTGTAATAAGCTAAAGAAAATTGTGGGCTATATTCTAAAATGACTCTTCTTGAGCATATACCTTTTAAACACCTTTACGCAAAACGGTATGTCACATCTTGATAGGATACCCATCAAATTAGCCATCTCCAGTCATTGGGATACAGTAGACTTCTATGATTTTGGGTTTATTTTGTTTTTAACTTCTGTAAAGGATTACCTACTTGATGAGCTATTAATATGTGGAAAAAACAGGGCTTATTTGCTAATTGTCAGATATCTCAGTAGCATGAGAATTCAAACAAATGTTACATATGCTTGCAAGCAAATGGCCGGCTTCTGAACCATGTGTTTAGTTAGGGAACTTCTGGTTCTCTGGCGATATTCTTTCATGTGCTTGCTGAGGACATGACTATGCCTGCATTTCTTCTAAAGATGTTAACTTAAAAGCAGCATGACACTGAAGAGAAGTTGTCAACCCTGAGATTACAACAATTCTTCATCATTCCCATGACATTTTAAAAAAAATCACTTCTTTCATGAGAAGAATTGAAAGTGTTAGACCATATGGATATGCATCGCATACTTCGGGGCCTTGTTCACATGGAACCTGAATTTGACAGAAAGTGCTACTCAGTTGCATTCTAGCTTTTGAAGAGAACACATTGTGCTTCTAGTTTTACATCCTCTTATGAAACAAACACCAAGCTTTGAAAGAAGGGAGCCAACTTGTGCTTACTTTGTGACTTCTTTTAATCCAATTAGAAAGTACACTGCCATATCTCAGAGAAAAGTGTTGAGGAAGAGCTGCTTTCTGAAACACTTTGTCTGCATTGCTACTGACTGCAAAGAGTGCTCCAGCCAGCAGGAGAGCTGTCACAGTGTCACGATCTGCAGCAGCTACTGTCATCCCTTCTTTAGTATGTCCTGCCTTGTCATTGTGGTCCCTCTTCAGAAAGGTAATGGAAATCCAGGACTTGGAGTATCATGCATGGGTAACAATTTATAGCTTCATGGCCCTGCTTCCCACTCTGTTGTGCAGTCTGTCATAGCCAGCAGCATGAACTGAAACTCAGGAAAATTTCTGGTGGCCCACAAAAGCCTCCCTAATGCTCTCAGTCCTCACCTGGTATCAAGCTGATGGTACGTTTTCTCATAGTTTCACTGCTGTTGTGCCAGAAAAACTGGTCTTGGCAAGTTACTGTGGTCCATGGTCACACCTTGCTGTTACAAGGCAGATGCACCACAGCTTTGTCAGCATGGAAAGTGTTACAAAACCATCTTGAAATCCAGTAGTGTCTTTATGAATACCTATGTGCCCTTTGATCTCAAACAGCATGTGTCTGATAAAGGTATTATTAAAGTGTTTCAAAGACTCATGTGACCAGCAGGGTAGAGAACAATAGTTTTCCAGGTTTCATGTTAAAAATACTGAAATTGTTTGATGCTGAAGGACGTGGCATCCTGCACATCTCTATTCATAAAGCTGTTAAGTTGCCTAGTTCTCTTAAAGCTCTTCGGATGCAGGTGGACAAAATTGTAAATGTGGTGAAGATTGGGAAGCAGGTCCCTGAAACTCGAAATTGTTGTCCATGCATGATATGCCAAATCCTAGACTTCCCATTCCTTTCTGAAGAGACTTTAGGATAGAGTAAGAGTAAAAATCAGATATTTTTCTAAAAAGGACTCTTGAAGACCTATACAGGTACTAGAAAAGCTACGGCAGGGGAGATTCAGGCTGGACATGAGGAAGTATTACTTTTCGGAAAGGGTAGTCAGGCACTGGAACGGACTGCCCAGGGAGGTGGTGGAGTCACCGAGCCTGGGGGTGTTCAAGGAAAGACTGGATGTTGTATTGAGGGACATGGTTTAGTAGGAGCTATTGGGAATAGGTGAACGGTTGGACTGGATGATCTTTTAGGTCTTTTCCAACCTTGGTGATTCTATGATTCTATGAAAACAACAAACTGAATCTCATTTCTCATGTAGATTTTGTGTGTTTTTTTGATTAATAGTTTATGGGTAGAATATTATTAGTGTTAACTCTATAGGACAACTGAATAACAGTGAAGATATCTATGCTATATAGAATTTCTCCCATAAGATTTTTCTTTCTGGTGTTTATCTCCTAGAATTAAATGTGCTTGAAAGACAGTGCTCAGATGATGTGCTTAAGCCAATAAACCAAGTGTAGACAACTTGGCCCCACACTTCCTCTGTTCAGAATGTAGTCTGGAGGTGATGAGAAACTGCCAAGATTCCCTGCTGAGGGGTGGGAGAGAGAAGCATCTTCTCCTTCACAGCTTTTCTCTAAAAACAAGTTAATCAATATGCTAAATGCTGATAGCAAAATACACGTAGGCTGGTGTTCTAAGGAGGTCTTGAAGGCACCATTTGTCCACAACACTTGTCCACAGCAAAACTTTATCAAAGGAAAAAATTATCTGTGGAAGGGATGGAAAGAGTAAGAAACTGAGAGTATGTTTATATCTTTGCTTTAGGGGTAGGGTATATAAAATCATGACAGCAGAAAAGCACGTTCCTACTGACACACTCAAGTGTCTGTACTAAGGACAAGCAGACAAGAATGATGCAGTGCAAATATCATCACTTTTGCACTAAGATTGAGATTGAAATTATCCTGCTTTGGAGGACAATATAATGTATCTACTCCTCAATACTACTAAATTGTGTTTTTCATAATCACTACTTGCTCTGAATAGTTTAGCGAGCTCACGCGTTTATAGAGTCGCTCTCATTTGGGGTAAAAGTAATACAGACCACTTTGGCAGGATTCTGTTTTCTACAGGTTATAGCTTTTTGTCTAAGCAGAATGGTAGAACAGTCAAAAGTACAATTTTTGCCAGCATTAGTAATTTCTTTCTGTTCAGATCGATTATTTCCTTTTCCACCGTAATCTGATATCATCTTGACAGTAAATTAATTCACGCTGCTACCTTAATATGTCTAACTAATTGGATGACATGTTCTCGAGGTTGCCCATCTAGGCTGCACAGCTAATTCCTGTAGTGTAATGATACTTCTTATTTTGTCCTCAGTTGTGTTCCTGATGGTTATTACTAACCCATTTCTTTAAGTTCTTACTGCACGTTGTATTGGTATGAGCTGGTGTTGAGGAACTTGTGAGGTGTATTTAGTGAGCGGTAGTAGCTAATCCTGATTCTATTGACTGCCACATATTATAAGGTGGATTTTAATTTTTCTGCATTTTTTGCACATGCCAACAGTGGATTTCTCCTGTTATTTTCGCTGCTTAATCATTCAGTGGCATATCCTGAACACTTTTTCAGCTCTTTGTATATTTAAATTTTGTTTAATCCAAATTCTGTGCTGTCATTATTCTGTGTCTTCTTACCATTCTGTTACCAAAATGCTATTCGATCCTCTCTTTTACTTTCTCTTTTTTAAAGGAAAGAATCTAATCTTTCTCATGGCAGATGAGAGTCTTAAAGAATCTTCTCTACTGTCTCCTGGAAAGTTTTTGATTTGATTTGTATTTACAAGAGTCAGCTTTGTCTTCCTCCTATTGTTTTCGACTGTGTATACCATTCTGTTCTCTCTCAAGGTTTCAAATCATTTGCTCAGTGTGGAAGAATGTCTTGCTAGTAGGTAGCTATTCAGATTCATTCTCTGCTTTTTTCAAGACTTGACCAGTAATGCCACTTCAATCCTTGCTGTCCATCATGCTTCCTCTCTGCAGGAGAATCTATGAGTTTGCGTGGGTGACTTTCAACAGAGGTAAACAATAATATGATGGAGATAGCTAAATGTGAAGGAATGTGTCTGACTGTATGGAAAGCTGAACTCTGGGAACCCCTTTAATTCTTGGATCCAGTGTGTTCAGCTGAGTTTCATATACTTAAAACCATCCTAAATGTATTATTGGTGATGGTGGTGACTCTTGAGGAGATGGTAACTTTATTACCAGCTATGTTCATTAGTTTAAGACAACTTATTCGTATTTATTTGTATATACAACTGTTTGCTGTCTGTATTATTTGTATTTTTAAGTGAGAGTTTCTATATGGGAATTACTGGTGAAAGAGAAGTTCAGTGACTGTCAGAAGTTCATACTTCAAGTCTCAGTAAGTGGGGCAAGAAATTGCCATTGCTGTTAGTTTCTGATCTTGAAATAATCTTTGACTTTACAAAGTGGGTAGAAAATGACTTAATTTGCAGGACAGAGTTGTGCATCCAGCTTTTTTCATGTCCCAGCATTACAGAGTTACTTTTCACATAAGAACTTCAATTGTGACCTCATGTTTTTTTTCAAGGTGGGAAGCTGATTTAAGTTACTTGTCTTGATAGCTCTGCATTTCCCTTCCTGTCTTCCTCCTGGCAGAGAGCTGCCTCCTCTGTTAGTCCTACTTGCATTTCCTATGGGGATGTGAAGCAGAAGCTGAAGTAAATGTGTGTGAGCCCATTGTTTACTCATTCTTCCTCTCCACCTCATTCCTTAGTAACAGATTCCAGTTTTCTCTACAGTAGAGGCGTTGAACAGGTGATGAGATTGTAGGAAAAAAAAAACACAACACTCCACATGGATTGCTGGACTGCAAATCAGTTTCAGACTTAATTGGGAGCTTTGTAGCATAGGCGCTCAGCTCTGCACTTTCATGGCTTTGGGACATGTGGATATAAACATTAAAACTTCTACTTGTATAGTAAATTATTTGAATACTAAAGTCCTGATTGTTCTTCTGCTGCTTCCTTGCGTTCATTTTAGATGCTCAAAGTAATTAAAAATGGCAAAATCGAGTCTCTATAAATATGAAATACTTGAACAAAAAAATGGAAGCAACACTGAAACAAGATATATCCTTACTAAAAATTTTAGACATTAGGATGTATAATGGAAGTCAGCAGTTATGAATTCTACCTCAGCACTTCTATGGCTTCATTACCTAACCGTTGTCTATTGCATTTCCTAAGAAATAACTTTATTTGCTCTCTTGACTGTGGCAGTCTGATAAAGCTAGACTGCATTTTCATTCACATGTTCATGTTTCAGATACAGAGTATGGAAGCAGCCAAATTTTGCAGTACATTTGTATCTCTGTGTCACAACGTAGGAGGAACGTCCCTCCCCAGATGTGCATTTGGCTAGTCTGTTACGTATTGTAAAAACTCCCGAGTTCGCACCGATGGGGTACATGGCTTACTTGCCCTTCCTGCACTGTTCCCTGGAACACCCACTGTGCTAACACGTTTTCTTGACCAGGACATTCACGCACACACTCAGGTCTGGACAGCCTGGATGCTAACTGGGTGAGTCACTGTGTCAAGTGATCCTGTTGTGGGACCAACAGCTGCTAAAGAGTAGGGGAGGTAATTTGAATAAAAGAATGACAGCAAAAGTGCACACAACCATTGACTTTTTCACAGAAAGGGAAGACTTAAGGAAGAGAAAACCTTAGCAGTGTTTCAGGAAAGTGTCACAGATTTATTGAACTGCTGAATAGTTTCCCTAGAGAGTTGGTGGAAGATCTGTTTATCTTAGGTGGCTAAAGCTAGATTGCCTGAACAACTAGAAAGCTTGCTACTGGAGACAAACTTTTGGTGGCTGGCAGATAGATGCTGTGACCAAATATATCTTGTTTCACTTTGTTTCTTGTCCACCAGCCACCTCCAATCATTCGTTCTTTACTTTCCTCTCTTGGACAAAATTCTCACATGGAAATAAATGAAAAAAATGTTGAGAACTCACTGAAGATCTTAAAGTATATTATTTGACTGGACATCTTAAAATAGTTCTTTTGTGTAAAAATTATTTTAGAACACTTATCAGAGAATAGAGGAATGCAGCTGAGGGGGTTTAATTTGCCTTATTACTATGGATACACCATCTGTGTGTCATAGAACCACTTTAGTGGCGAATACTTGCTCTTAGCAAGGAAAGAATACTAAGAAGCTCTGATTATAAGACCACCACAATCTAATCTGTCTCCTTTCCCTAAGTTTGTGGTTAAAATCTGTTGGCATATGGCCCACAACATATTGCCTCTCTTACAGCAGAGCTAAAGTATGCAGAAGTATTTCCTCTAATAATCAAAGCTTCAGTGCAAAAGTAGTGACCCAAATTAACTGTTTGGAAGAAAAAGGTTAAAGGTGTTTTAAAAAAGCATTCCTGACCAAATTGAAATAAATCAGCAAACTTCCCCCACACATCCTCTAAACCTGCAATCAGCAATAATTTCATAGAAATAAAACAAATGGATTGCCACATTCCTTCATGTCTATTACACTTCTGTCTTCATTGCAGAAATTACTCAGAAATGAAAAGTTGGAAAGAAACTTGGCTGTTGGTAATAGCTTTATCACTTGTACCTACAGCAAATGTACTCTGTGCAGAAATCTCTAAGTTGTAATGTTTCTGGTTCTAATAAGTAATCCTAAAGTCTTCATAAGAAAGGTCTAGAACTGTTTTTGTACATAATAGAAATGAATTAGGCCTCTGTATAAAAGTAGGGTATTAGAGCTGTAGTGCAGTGCCTAACAAATTTTAACCCCTTCCATGAAAGCAGCCTGTTCTTAAATAGAAGCACTGTAGCATGCTTGTAAACTGTATTTTACATAAGGTTCAAGTGCTTTCTGGAACTGGGGCTTACCTTTAAAATAGATTGTTAGATATCCTTTTAGCTGAAAAGATCAGTACAATTGATCTTTTAAGAAGTACTCCTGTGCTTTTATTTTAAATGCAAATAATGGCATTTATTAGCTTGTGACACTGTCTGTGTAAAATTCTCCCTCTCATACCACGTACAAACTTCATTATACAGCTTAAAAACAGAGATAATGGAAATGTTAATATGCTGGAATTGCTATGTCAGCTTGAAGCCTCTTCCAGTAAGAGAGCTTTGTGTTCCATGTTAGTGTCACCTTCCTATAAATTTCACTTAGCAGTGAATGATTAGCATTGTCTTTTAGCTATCAGCACATAAATAATTGCTGAAAGAGAGTGACAGGATAATGGAATGACTCCTAATAGAAGCAGAATCCAACAAAAACCATAGTGTCTAGGTGCTGATTCCATGACAGTTCCTCTATTCCCAAACAGGTGCCACACTGCAAAGGGCATCCTGAGCAGGTTCTGCTCAGCAGGGCCACCTCCCATTGTATCCCTACTGCCTCTCCCCAAACCTTTTGTGGCCTCCATGCTGCCAGTGGGAAGATGGTAGTGGTGGGAAGTGAACTCTTCCCTTCTTTCCAATTTCTGCAACTACTTGCAGCAGCTTCCTGCTGAAGACTTACAGGTCGGATGTCTGTGGTCACTGAAGGGGAGAGGAGCAGCCCAGCATCTCTGGGGAGTTACGGAGAAAAGGCCCTAGGGAAAAGTCTGGTCTTTCACTGAGGTGCCACTGGCTGGGAGAAGAGGCATTCCCAACAGAATAGAAACACTGCTGAGTCTTCAATGCCCGCTGTTTTTCTATAAGATTTAGATAGCAGAGTTTTTCTCAGTAGCATTCTTTCTTTTATAAAAATCATAGATGTGTCACATAGTGCAAGCATCAAGGGCACGATAGTATAAATATTAAAATATTCACTCTTCCTTAAATTAAAACCCCATGGATATGGGGAAAACAATTTGATTATTAATGATTTGGCAATGTTAGAACCTTTGTTCTCCTGAGAGAAGCCTAGATCTCAATTACATTTCAGTTTGGTATAAAGTAATTACCTCTGTGAAAGGGTTTTTATTTCAAAAGATGCTCCAAGGAGTGCTAATTCACTTTTGGCCAAACATATCCATGGTGTAAATTGCTAAAATAAAGTTATACTGAGAAATATTGCCATTTATATCAGTAATTCTTATAATATTGTGGTGATCTGATACTGTGATCTTTACTCACTATTAATGCTACATGTCATGATGGGTCTCAGCTGTTACACACCATTTAAATTGTTTCTCTAGATTCTTCTAAGTACAAAAACTAAAGAGTAAATTAGGGGTGGCTTCTCCTTCATTCCCTCATCTCCCAGCCAGGAGTTAGAGCTTAAAACCCCAGCTGTTTATGTTCTGCAAAATGCATATCAGTCAGAAGAGAGCAGGGATTTGGCATTTCCATTTTATTAATGCACCTTTTCATGGGAGGAACAGCAGCTGTAACTGAAAAAAGCCCATGTGAAAGATAAATGATAAGAAGAGGGATAGGTGGCAACAGTAAAGAGCCAGAGGTGGAACAATGGGAGGAAGTGCATATATCCAAACAGCATCCCTTTAGGTATTCTCCACTTTCACCACAATCTTTTTCTTAGTGTCTTTCTTAAATTTCCTCAGGATTTCATTGGGTATTGTTGACGTGGAGCCAACTAAGTTTTAGAAATAGTCCCTTTCCCCCAAACAATAAAAACAAGATTTGCCACAGGTGCAGTGACACACAGGCATCATCTCTCTTCGAAGGTAGTACGCCGTACCTGAAGCTTGGGCTATAATGCAAAACCATAACAAAAGTCATTCAGGAATACAGGTGTGAAAAGGAGGCAATGCTCAAGCTCGTAACATTTTTCCCATATTCATATCCTTTAGGTGTTTTTTCTCCATCTCTGTAGAAAGAGCAGACTCGACGTGTATATACCTTACTTGTAGATCAGAGTTTAGGCTGATAGTCAATGTCTTGTTAATACAGTAACAAGACAAGAAATGCTGTGATCTTCATTTGGCGTGATCATGCAGGTAAAGCTGCATGACTACATGACCATCGTTCTGTCAGTTTCTCTCGTATTATAAATGTTCACATTTGCACTGAGCTGAAACTCACCCTCAAGAAATCAGTAGTAAATGGTGAATTGATCTTACTGCTGAGGTCCTTTCTAGAATGGAGAAAAAAAAGAATCTACATTGTTCAGTTATAGATTTCGGGTTGTTGGTTTTTTTGCTTGTTTGTATGTTTGTTTTTAACTGATTTTGAGAGTATTTGTGATAAATATTTTAAGTAAATACCTTGTATTGCAACAGAGCCGTGATGAAAATAGTAATCTGGTAAATATGCTATGCCAAATGTACAGCTTTATTATGAAAAATATTCTATCTGTTCTGCTCCACTAGTGCCAACTCTGATTCCCAACATTCTTAAATCATACTTTCATGTTTTATACCATAACAGTTCATTGTTCCAAGTTAAACCAAACCTGCATTGGAACTCTTTGTGTCTTTACAAAGCCACAGGTAACTGTTATTCTAAGATTTTCACGTGCTCCTGCCATCTGTGAGTGCCTTACAGGTAGACATATCAAAACATGACTTTGTTAGTTGTAGTCTTTCACACAGAGAGAACCTAGGTATTTATGCTACTGGAAACTGATCTTCTGGGCAAGAACTTGAGTGTCTTTTCAGGTATTGTAGTTAGTTCTGGCTGATAGAGTAATTTGAGATTTGGCCATTCTTTATTTTTATGATGCATCAGTTGTGTCTATATTCTTGCTGCTCAGTGCATTCCTGTTACTGGCTCACTTCTATCACAAATTTGCATGCTACTGCGTATCAGTAAACTGTATCTTTGATATCCATTTTGTTCAGGGATGTGTAACATACATCTAGACTATATCACAGAATCACAAGGTTGGAAACGACCTGCAAGATCATCTAGTCCAACCACCCTCCCATTCCTATTAGTACCACAATATATATCAACTACACTACCTATGAAGGAACATGCAGAAAATGTTATTATCTTCTTTGGTGATTGATTCTTTTGGGAGAGTGAGTTTTTTGAAGCTTCAAACAGGTCTGAGTCATCTACAAAATAGTCATTGCCTCTTCTCCCATCCTTAATAACACTGAACTTAGCTGCACACTGTTCTGTTCAATAACTGATCTGAAACCAGAGTAATTATTGGCTTTTCCCAGTTGTTAGTTACTTTTTGGATTGCCCCCCTTTTCTGGAACTCCAAACTTTTTTCTTTATTTGTCATTCCTCTTAATTCTTAATGGGATTTAAAAACAGCAATAATAACAAAAGTGCTCACATTTGCATTGGCTTTCCTTTTGCGAAGCTGAATTCTTCTAGTGGTAGGAAAAGTAAAACTGTAAGAATACTTTATGACCTATAACTTTTAATTATGACATTCAGTTCTCTCAATAAGATGAATTTTTTTTTAATGGAAATGCAGAAGAGATTTGATTCCATTAAATATGCTTTGTGCTTGTGGCAGTGGTAAATATGTTGGAAAAGGTGGTCTTTCAGACATGAAGGAAAAAAAATAATTCACACTTATTTGGATGAGATACAATGCCGGGATTTTTACCATGTTACAGAATTATTTTATCCTTTGTCCATACTGCTGATGGAGCTATTTCTCCCCAGGCTTACAATCAGCCCATTCTTTCAAGAGGCTATTCAAAATATTCTTGGTATTTATCACTATCTTTTCTCATCTTTTTGTGAAAAGTTGCTATGGAGCAATCAATGGTAACTGCTTCTGACCTGGATGATTTCGTTCATCTCTGAGTGGGGTGAATTCTAATGTTTGGCCCAAGGCAATATCAGCAGTGACCTGTCTGTGATGGTGCGCCACTGTAGGGAGAGCATGTTCTTTGGAAATAATATTTTCTGGATGGAAGGATCAAATCCTGAGCTTCTGGAGGTGTCTGTACTCATGCTGGAGAAAGACATTATAGTGTTTAAAGCAACTACCTTTAAGTCCAATTATTGCTTTCATACGAGCTAATCTAAGACTAACTCAGATATGGCCACAGTGCACTGCAGCCACTGTAGATATCCCTTTGCCATTGCCAAGCTATTAGGACCTATCAATGTCAAAACACTTGTGGAGCTGGAGTCTGGGTGAGCAGCACTGTCCTGTGATTTTCCCCACAGTATTAGCATGTGACTTAACTAGGTATTGTTCTGTCTCCATGTTATTTTTTTCTTCCATTGGACTGTCATAAAGCTTCTCATTCATACAGGGAATTAATATAAAAATTTAGGTGTGTGGTGTCTTCATCTCTCTGATCCAGATACACCACAGCCATATCATTTTTCTTATACAGCAGTATTCTTGAACTACTTACAACTACTACTGCTGCTATCAGGAAAACCGTCAAGTATGGTTAAAGAGAAGATAAATAATGACTGCTGCTAAATAAAGAAGGGTAAAAGAAATTTACCCAATAATAGAGCTAGTAGAGAAATTGTTACCTTAGCAATCTCTTCAGATGAGCTAGAGAATGTTTAATTGCCGGGCCCATCATAGTATGGTTTATAACTTGATTACTCAACTCACAGAGGGGAAGTAGTCATGGGGTATGGCTCAAAGATCTTATTCTCATCTGGGATCCAAATGTGAACAGCTAGATTCAGCTTGATACGATTAGAAATGCCAGAGATGTTTTTGTCTAGACTGCAAGCTCTCCAGGATAGGAACCAGGCTCTTCATTATTTGTCCATAAAGCACCTACTTTGGGTGGTGTTGCTGAGCTTCTGCTGCAAATAACAACTTGTAGATAATGCAAACTAACCCAGAATAAGCCTGCACATTGATGACCAAACTATTGCAGTTTACTGGTAGGGTTTTGTTACTATATTGGTATAGCATGCTAATTTACTGTGTGATGTTTTCTTTCCTCTGTTTCTCATATCCGTAGTCTCGCATTCATCAGTTCCCCTCATAGTGTCACCGCAGGACTCTTCTTATCCTCTAGGTAAACCAGGACATCCCTCAGGCAGTTCCTACTTCTTACTACCTCAGATTACACTTTTGCAGTCTCTTGCAGCCTTGCCAGTGTTATCCAGAGATGAAGTTCAGTCTTTATGTCTAGGTCTCTAATAAAATCATCTGTCAAGTATATTCTGATCTTGTCTCCTATACTTGACAAACACCCCACAATGCTGTCTCATTCCTTTCCTTTTACATCCTCGCTCTTTGCCTTGCATCTACAAACAGTGTGCCAGTGGTAACCCATGGGGTGCTGTTGTGGTGATTATTGTACGCCTGATACCATGCGCATCTTGTTTCTCCATAGCCAGTTGACTGTTTTTCAGTTATGTTCTTTTGGGGCATGGATCATCTTGCACAGGTTTGACACCTACCACAGATATGTTCTGACTGGTTGCCAGTATTCTGGCAGTATATGCTACATAATGACAGAGAAGTAAGTACAAGCACTTTTCAGCTTTCATGTAAAAATGTCAGAAAGAGCCTGTCCTACATGACAGTGGAGACTTAACTAGATTTACTTCAATGCATTCTGAAAAATTTACAGGTATAGTGCTGGTTGGCCCAGCTTGCTGACAATGTCAAATCAATCTCTCTAATGTACCACAATAGGGAGAGTAAAGAAAGTCTAATTCTCAATTGGCAGTTAGATAATCAATATGCAGTCAGAATAGAGCAGTAGTGATTATTTATGTGGTGGTATGAGGCAGAAACAATCTCTCTAGCTGATGCACATTACACACTGCCCACAAAATATGGAGAGCTACAACCTCCAGGATTTCTGTACATGAGGATGTTCAGTTGCTCTAAGCTTTTTATCAGTGCCTTGAGTTACTGGGCCACTTTGGATTTTTGTCCTTTCAACTTTGAAAAAATAGCGTTTTGTTTTGCTTAGTTGGTTTTCTAAAATCCCAACAATTAAGGCATGTTACCAAAACTCAAACGTTTTTCTACTTTTTCTTTTACAGAACTTTTATATCTTCTGGACTCTTCTTTCTTTAGGTCAGTGAGTACAAAATTCAGTGTAGCATTGGGAGTGAGTCCCACCTGTGCTAAGAGCACATCTGCTCTGTACCAGTTTACTGCTTTCACCACCTGTATCCATGTTACAGAAGAACATCTGGTTACTATTACAATTATAGAAGGTGCAGGTTTCATTCTCAGTGCAGGATTGGACTCTGATTTCACAACCTTCCTTGAAGAGTGAAGCTCAAGCAAATACATCCTGTCCCATTTATAATCAACGTACATTTAACATCAATAAAACATAATGGATATTTATGTTAATTACATCATCGTCATCATCATCAGGCATAATGGGGATAGTATTAATAACCATTGTTGCTAAAGAGTAACGCTATGAATTCAGCCCTCATCATCTGGGAGAGCATTGTGGTTGTCATGTCTTTTCCTGTTTTCAAGTAGCAAATTGCTGGTGGGTTTCTTCATCTCACAGAGAGAAGTGAAAGACAATGAGGCTAACTAGTGCTTGCTGACTTGAGTGCTGTCATACAACAGGAGCAGACACTATTTATAATCCTTTAAAATTGTTTCTAGAATCTATTCCTTCTCTCCCTATCCTACAAACAGCAGAAAAATGTCCCCTCTCCTTGATTTGCATATTAATCTGTGTATTTACATGTACAGCAAGGTATAAATCTATTCCACAGCTAAGGCCAGATAAAGAAATGAATTTAGGAACAGCAAGATGACTATATGGAAGGAAGGGAGAAAGGAAAAGGCTCAAGTGATTAAACATATTCCAACTGGGAAGGAGTATGAAGCTGTACCTGCTGCATATGCTTCCTGCCTCTTTTATGGCAGTATTTTAGAAATTTGAGAGACTGTTACTTTGCTAGAATGGACAGGGAAGCATAAATGTAACCACAATGTGAAATCCTCCAGGCATTTTAGCTCGTTTACATATATGTTTGCACCATTTTATCAGTCAGGCGTTGCTGAACAGGTGTGACAATTTCCTTCTGACATGCTTTCTCTGTTTCCTCCTCTCAGAAGGAAATTCAGAGACCTACTTCTGGTTATGGTTACTAAAATACATAAAAGGAACACAAGCAGTTTGTATTGCTCTGAATAGAAGATCAGTAAAAGGAGCATATTAACAATATTAACATGTAGGCAGAAACCAGGTTGTATATTACTTCTTGAAAGAGTGTTTCCAAAGATGTTTATCGCAGTACCAGGATGATAAAATCAGTGGTAACCTGTGATAGTGTGCCACTGCAGAGAGAGCATGTTCTCTGGAAATAACATTTTCTGTATGGAAGAATCAAATCCTGAGCTTCCCGAGGTGTTTCTACTCATGCTGGAGAAACACTTTATAGTTTAGCACTGATCTTGTTTTCATCTTCAGTTATTTTCAATGATGGGTCTTATTATATGGAAAAAAATGATAGTGCATATGTTTTGCTTTCAGAACCCTTCTGAACTGTGTCAGCTGTCTTCCTCCTCCTCCTCCTTCCAAGATTCTATGTATATCATCCAGACATCTGTCTTCTTTCCTTTTTTTATGTAATGAAAATGCTCTCTCTGCTGAGATACTGTCTAAACCTTTGTCTTTTCCACTGTTTTCTGTCTCACAGACATCTTTACTTACTCCAAAATGTGGATGGTGTTGTATTTGTATGGGATGCAAAGACTATTTATTTTCCAATCCTATCAATTAGGTCTACTTCAGTTCTATGTAACAAAATATAGCACCCTTGTCTATGAATTCTGCCTTAGATTGTTGTGGCTTTAGTCACATTGTTTTCATCTTAATCAAGTTCAACTATAAATCTTGCTCAGAGCCTTCAATAAATACACTTTGGTTAATTTATTCAGGTAGGTCTCTCTCAAAAATAGTGACTAACTTGGTGTGACACCATCACATCCATCTTCCTTCTCTGCTCAGATGTTTTGATTACTTTTGCTACTGACAAATTTGGCTCTTGCTGACCTCTGAATGAATTCCTCCTCTCATCATGCATCGTATATCCACCATACCAAACATTTGCCAGTGTTTAGATTTGCATTAGCCAAAGTCCTGTCTGAGGTTGGCTTTGTCTTTACACCTTGCCCAATGCAGTTTCTGTGTGGCTTTCCATGCTTGCAGTTCTTCAAATTCTACCCAATGCAGAGAAAGGCCATCTAGATTCTATCTCATGCAAGAGAGCATTACTGCATCGCCCACATCCTTAAACAACTCAGATGGTTCCTCACTGAACTTACAAGCTGCTTCAAAAGAAAAGCATTATTCGATTTTAAAATTGTTTTGGGCTCATTCCAACCATCTGCGTGGACATCATTTTCTCCATTTTTCCCCCGTTCCTCTAATGCATGCTCATTACCTACTCTTACACTCTTCCATATTTGCCTTTTCCTCGTTTCATTTCTCCAAATCATGGATTTCCATCCATTTTCAAAAGGTCTTTCAGTACTGATGCAAATAGAGCCATACTTATTTACACTGTTTTCTTTCTATCTTTCTCTCAGATTTTCTCTTGTGGATTTACATTTCTGAAGCCTCAGTATTTTCACAGTAACACCTATTGTTATGAAGCACCATCTGGGATATAACTCTAATGAAAAAGGAGATACAAAATAGCTTGGTTTTGTAGATATGCTGGTGAGAAACATTTGCTTAACCATATGGAAATTGCATTTATCTTGAGTGCAGACCTAAATCTGAAACAGTAGGGATGTCAAGACATTCTCCAGCAATATTCTTGGGAACTCTGGCAATATCTTTTAAAAAGCCTATTTCTTGTCCTTTTTAATGGGAAAATTCATTATCAAATTAATGAGAAATGGCACTTTAAAAGTGCTCTGCTGTAGCTTCACAATATTCCCACTTAATTCCTTACTAAAATATAACTTCTGAGAGAAGTGCTGTGCTAGTGATGATGCTTTTGATAAGATCACCCTAGAAATTCAAGGCAATCTTATTCTAAATCATTGATATTCTCTCTGAATGAGATTAAGTGTATAAATGGTGTGCATAAACGTTACTGTTTTACATCAATAACTGTGAAATCCTGATCAGAGAAAGTTTGAATGAATTACAAAAAACCAGCAGCCCTTAATTGGGTTAGGTACACAAATTGAGTCATAACATGTTTTTGCAGATTTTTGGGGTAGGGAGGGATGTGGATTTTGTTTGTAAATAGAATTTAATTTCACCCACTGGAGGTAGAATTATGCAATTAAACTTTTAGAAAAGCTTCTGGCACAAGGATATTGCAGCACTGTTAAAAAGAGAAAGGACATTTCACACCCAGAAGTTATCCATATGGCCACTGACCACATGTTTGGTAGAGATGTGAACAATATGTCATTGGTATTTACAATTCCAGGTAGTTTTCTTGTATGCCATAAAAAGTAAATACTTAAGCAACAGTCTTTGCTGTGTAGATCTTTAATGGGTGTGGGAAATTCTCTTTATTTAGCCAGGAATGCCCATCATTTGCTGTCTTGGGAGATGTGTTGGCAACAGATGGGATCTCAAGAGCATTGTTTCACTGTTATTCTGATTGTTAAAATGCAGTTCATTCTTTTTTTTTTCTTTTCGTTTTCTTTTCTGCAGGGGTGTGAGAGGGACTGTAGAAAACAGGGGGAAAAGTAAAGAAAGCTGAAGAGTAAAAAAGAGAAATGAAATTTGAAAGAAACAATGGGATGAGAATCCCTAGAGGAGTGTTGAAAAATATGGGAGAATTGACAGCAATACGTTTGGGTGGAGAGCCCTGGTAAATATTCAGCACATACAGAGTACAGTAATGCAAAAAAGGGAAAAAAAAACAAGAAAAATTATACTATTCTGTCTTCTGTGGTGCTTTTCTTCTCCTTTACATAATGAGATAGAGATTAGTAGACCTGGGTTAGTAGAAAACGTACTGTGGAGCCACGTAAGTGGAACTAAATACAGTGGTACAAGACATGGCACTGCCATGTGCCGCAACAGAAAGTGGAGGCTGGCTTGGTCTTCCAGACAGCTGGAATCAGGAGCTTAGCACGGATATGGTACAGTGATTAAAATTTTGCTTAAAAGGTTTTGATTTCATTTGACTTTGGGAATTTTATTTAAGGATGTCCTGGGAGGATGTTTGGAGATTTTATTGTTGTTCAAAATATGGCATGCTGCCCACATCTGTGTGAGGTTTTTCAGCAGGACCTTAACACTTCCAGACAGATGTTTCAGAAAATGACTTTTCTGAAATGCAATATGGATAGATCTGACTATATTTTTGTTGCAGATGTCAAACAGATTGACATGTTGAACAAGGAAGATGATGTTTTCAACCTAACTTAATCTAGGTAATCGAGAGCATTGGATTAAAAATCCCATCAAACTTTTTTGTTTTTTTCCCCATTGGCCTTGCTCAGAGAACTCTTTCTCTCTTTTCTCTACAGAAAAAATCAACAGCCAAAATTTTAGACAAAATGAGTAGAAGTAAGTTAGATGGTTTTACTGTTTCAGAACTGTGTGAGTTGCACAGAAAATCATTGCTGTGACTTGCACTGTGAAAAATGATTTGAGGACCCAGCTAAATGTAGTATCCTCCTTTGCTGCTGAATAGATTTTTTGTTTTTAAGACTCAAGATTACCGTTCAAGACATCTCAGTAATTTTTTAAAATTATTTTTATTTTTTGCTACCTCCAAACCATTTCTTTGATCTGATCCTCTGGCAACTGTGGGATTTGAATATGTGCATTACCAGGATTCTAATCTTGTTTTGCTATTCAGAGAAGTGAGGTCTATAAAGGACATATCATGTGACCAAATGACTGCAATGAAAAATAAGAGAAATAATATTGGTGAATAAAAATCGAGTCTGTCTCCTTGTCCAAAAAAGTGATCCATTCTGTCTTAGTCATTCCTAACAGGTGAACACCTGTTCCTAAGCAGTTCTTAAAGACGTCCAGTGAAGATGATTTCTCAAGTGATCAAGTCCAGTATCGTGTTCCACATCTACTTTTGTTAAGCCATATTTTGAATACCATCCAAAGTAGCCATTTCATTCCAGTAGTTAGAACAGAGTCGGTTCCTTTTTTCTAGCATTTCCAGCTACAGTGCATCCACCCTGAAGTTTCAGGAGTGGCTGCTGTTACTAGGCTAGCACTGGGGTGTTAGGCCAGGCTTAAAGTCTGAAGTCCTTGAAGTTCTGAAAAACATAGGTGGTGATAGACGGTACTTCTTCCATGAGCCTCATCCTTGCATGTCTGTAGTCTGCAATTAGCATTTAGGAACATCTGTGCTCTAACTTATATTATCAGGTTGTAGCACTTCAGTAAAATGTTTGCAAATTCTTTCAAATACTGTTTTTTGAGAATTGTGTTGTGCTGCTGTTGTTTGGCACAGTGATTGCTGCATTGTGTAGACACATGGCTTCCCTTTCCTAGCTAATAGCTTACTTTACTGTTTGAATTTCAGCTGCACAGTACTTTTTTCCATCTGTACTGGAATGTAGTTAACAAAATGTGCCTCCAGGCATAAATCAGATTTTCTTGTATAGGTTTGGCTGGAAGGCCTACGATGAGTTAATGAAATATTGTATGTAGTTGAGGGCATTTGGAGAATTTAAATCAGAGATCACCTCAGCGTTTAGGGAACTCTTGAGTTCAGTGTGGTGATTAAGTCACCTTCTCTGTGACAACCTGACTGTTCTGACAGCTTTTGAGACTGTATGAGCTTCAGTAGAGCTAGTGCAGAAATAGGATGTACAAAGGAAAAGAGCTAGACAAGAGAAAGATACTGTGTATTAGTTGAACGTATCCCAGTCTCAGAGCCATCTGCGTGTGATCAGTAAGTGGTAATCTCACACATGTTTATCATAGTGAAACAGTGTGGTGGAACCAATCTAGCAAACAGTGAGCATGAACTAACTTTTAGAAGGTTATATAGAGGAGTTCCATCCCTGTGTGTGTGGAAGAGCTTACAGAATTCTCACATTTTGAAACAGTAAATGTAGTGGTATGCACCATACTCCCAGCTTCTGCCTATTCAAATCTGTGCGGCCATTAAATATAGAATAGGAGCTCTCTTACTGACCTGCTGAGTGACTCTGTTTGGGCCATTTCTATTTATCTGCTTTTCTTCAGCTTCTTGCTCATCTTATCCATTAGGCTTTAAGTTTTTAAAACAGGAACTTTCTCTTCCTGTGCATATTTATCTTGTGCCTAACACAACAGCCTTAATCTTGATTGAAGCCTCTTGGTGATACCAGAAGACAAATAACAATAGCAGGAGCAGTAGAAGCAATAACAAAGTAGGTGGTTTAACCTTTGATGTTCGTTTCCTGAGACATCTCCAGATACTGGAATACAGTCACTCATCCTTATTTATCTCTGTGGTGACTCTGACTTGGCATATTGTTATACCACAATGACATGTCACCAGCAGTCCATGCACTGGCTGGCTCTTCCCGTCACTGATCATTTTTTATTCCATGTAATTGCCTTTCATTTGCAGTTGTTATTTCAAAGGTGACCTCTAACCCTGCTCAGGGAATGAAATAATGGATAGATTGAGGTCTGAAGATAGTATTATTATTATTATTATTGCTACTCAGAGCAAGTGAATATTAGCAAGGGCAGGTACTGCTGCTCATCTGCACCTGCATGGAAGAAAAACTTGAAAGCTGGGGTGTGGTGTTGGTGGGTGTATTTTTTTTTCCCGTTCTTCCCCCCACCCTCCTCCAGCTGGTCCCTCATCCTGCTTCTCTCTTGTATTTCAGTTCCTCCTGCACTCACTTCTGTTGTATGGAATTTGAGGTTTCTCAGTGCGCATTCCCTGCCCCCAGCCTGCACATTCCCCATGGACCCAGCTTCCTCTCGCACATTCCACACTGGAGCGTACCACTCCAGAGGCAAAGTGGGCTCAGGGAAGAATCCATCCGAGGCCTCTGCATCCCAGGCTTGCTCTGTCATCCTCCTCACCGTACGAGAGCACTTTCACTAGTGAAAATGCAAAGATAACAGTTCTCATGGCACTGTGAATTAGAAATTCCTGAAATATTTCCAACATCAGCCAGCAGAAAAGCAGGGTGATAGAAAACAAATGGTGACAGGAAGGCAACAGGGAAATAGGGAAGGGAAATTTAGGACTGTAGAGGCTAAGACAAAAAAAAAAAAAAAAAAAAGGAGAGAGAGAAACAATACAGCCAGGAGACAGGATAAAAAAAAAACCAACAAAACAGAAAGATATGAAAAACTGAGAAAATTTAAGGGCGAATCAAACAAATGAACCATGCAGGCTGTAAAATGAAATTAAGTGCTTGGAACAAATACTCTGGTAGTGATCAAGGATAGAGAGCAGATGCTGAATGTGAGTGAGAGCCAGAAACACAACAGGGATTAAAAAAATCTGTCAGAAGATTTGGGTAAAATTCTTGTTCAGTTCATATTTGGTTTGATTTGAGTAACCCATCCCTCATTTTCATCTCAGCTTGTCCTCTAGGAATCTGGTTTATCCCACAGCAGATTATTTTATCGAAAGCTGTTGCTGGTGTTTGCTTCTTACTGCTTTTTAATCAGTACTAATTGGGCCTGTCATCTGGGTAGGTCCAGGATGTAAGTGTTGTGACCTTTGTGGGAGAGAGTTTCTTCTATCACTTAATGTGTTTATGTTTGAAATCTATGCTCAAACAGTCATCTGAACCTGCCCACATCTCACGAGTACATGCTGTTTCTGGGAAGTCTGGTGTTTCTGAATCTCTCTCAGTCACTCCCTATACCCACCCCGAGAGAGGGGGAAACCCAAAGCAAAACGCATCAGTGTGCTGCTATGTGTAACTCCTGTATTAGGAAAAGTCATTATACAACAGCTCAGCGTGGTGCAATGAGCAGCAGAATGGAACAGGCAGAAGGGAACTGAGCCAAACAAAGGTTTCTCCATCACAAATTTAAGGACAGATAGCATATAACATTTCATTTATGAGCTGCTTCCAGTTACACACCATCTCTAGATTGGAAGCTTCCTTTGATATCTTCCTTTGATACTGTACTTTTCCGTACAAGCTTGAGGGGAAAATAATTTAGTCTAATAGAAGCCACCCTCATTTTGAAACAGGCCTTGATTTAAAGCCGGAGTAGTTAAATGTAATGAAGCCCTCAGCTTCTGCACTAGGATCAGAGCTAGGTTATTCACAGCCATACGTACATGTCCTTGTTGCTAATGTGTCACTACTCTATTTCTTCCAACCATGGTCAATTATATTTTAATTCCTGCTGGCCGAGTTGTGGTACAGTATTGGTAAAGGTTAGCAGCTCTACTGCAATGGTCTGAAAGCAGAGGTCTGAAAGTCAGATCAGGACTGGGGAGTTCATGAGATTTCTGCTTATGAGCTAAACAAGGCATTTTGTGCTCTATTTCTTTTATTGGTTTATGTAGCAGTGGACTGCGAGTTCCCAACTCTAAACAAAAGCCTTTAAGGCAATAATTCCCAAATTTCCTTCCAACAACAAAGTTTTAAGAAGAGCTTATATTTTAAAGGAACTAACGTGCTGCTGACAATCTCTTCTCTATCTTTCACTCAGTAATTTCACCAGTTATTTCTGGGTGTTTCTCGGACCCAAACTCAGTGTGGTATCTACAGGGTGCCTTCTTCTGTGTGGCTTTGTTAGCACTTAAGGGCAGGGTGTCTGGAGTTTTCCTGAAGTCATTGGGAATTGTGCCATTGGCTTGAACAGGGGGACGGGCTTTTTAACCTTGTGTTAACACACTGGTAATAGTAATCAAACAAATCTCTTACTGTCCCTTTCAACTTCCCAAGATCCAAATATCAGATGTAACGTGTGACGGAATCCCAAAAAGAGGGTCATCAAAACAACCAAATCACGCAGGAATGCTCTGGGATCCACTCGCCAGTGTAAATAACTCTGTGACCTCCATTCCATTATTCTTCCTTTCTGATGTCAATAACCTCCCACCACAAAAGTGTACCATGAAATGGAACACATTTGAGAAGTCTGCCTACCAGTATGTTCAGAGGTGTAGTAAAAATGTAGCTTTCTATAATGTGCGTATTTGCATAAATGTGTATTTCTATGCAGCAAGGCTGCTTACTGATTTTCGTAAACCATTAATTTCAATTTTTAGAAAGTTCTGTTAAAAACTGGACCGTAACATTGGGCTTTTACTACACAGAGACTTAGGAGAGCAGCCTCAGCTATCTCCCTGTTACTTCACCCAAAAGACCTTGACTGGAAGGGACTTCTTTCCTTACTGGAATCTTTAGTAAGGCAAAAATACAATAGTGCTACAAACGTCATTACTTCTCTAAATTGAGTGCATTGATTTGCTTCCCCTTACCAGGCTACACTGTAAATGGCACTAAGAGTTTTTCATGCAATGACTAGAAGAACATAGTCCCAATATATTTTAATAAGCAACCTGACTAAAATTACTCCAGTAAGCTGAGAAACTGGTCTAGTGATGTGTAATATTGCCAGAATTAGAAACATCTTATGAATGACCAGTACTTCATCTTGGTGCCTAGTGCTAGACTAAGTTATTTCCTTCTGAAGTTAAAGGTGATGCATACAGGTAGATCAGAGCTTATTGCAGCACCTTTCTTTTGGCAAGGCAGCTCTTCCAGCCCCTGCTGATTTCCCAATGGGACCACTGATGGGTGGCATGGTGACTCTACGTGGAGCTGAATTCACAGAATCTGGAAGCTGCTTTCCATAGACACCTCTCCAGCTCCTGTCACTTCAGCTCTCAGCCACACACAGTCTCTTCCTGTGACATTGTGTCTCTATTTTTGACAAGTGCCGTGGGTTATCAGTTGCTATACGTGATTGTTTTTGCATGCTAATTGGCAGGAGAGTGCATGTATTCTAGTGTCCAGTTTGAAAATGTCGACTTTTCAGAGAGGTATCAGTGTGCTTTTACATTCACATACGTTGCCTGTCATGCTGCATATATCATCTTGCCTGCCTTTACCTCTTTCCAAAACAGGCCAATCTCTTTACTCACCATTCTAGACTAACTTCAATAAAATGATATTTCTTTGTTTAGATGCTAGTGGATAGCCAAGATCATGCCCTGCATGGTCGCAAGCTACCAGGGTCAATTTCAGGCAAAAAAAGCACTGTAATTATTGCACTGTGGGCCACGTGTAAATCAGCTCATCTCATTTACTTAGTGCCTACTTGAGATTGCAGTTCTTATAATGCAGCACTGAAAGGATGTCAAAACTCTGCAAGGCATAATATGGTTCTGTGACGCGTATTCCATAGTATTTCTCACGGCACAATACTATTTAATAGTAACATAATATGTTACATATAATACATGTGTATATGTTATGTGTATTGTAACATATAACAGATTATATTTACATTTTGTTTTTCTTTTTTGGCACACTGCATATACTTTAAAAAGGCTGTAATCCCTTTTATTTTTTAGAGAATACATAAAAATATATAGAATTAATAAAGCAATCATGAAGCAAGAGCATTCTTTCTTTGTAGGTTTCAAGTGATCCTTGCAAAACCCCACTTATTTCCCAGCAGACTTGTATATCTGTTGCATACATGCAGAATAATTGAATTTCAAGAAAAGCGTTATTACAGCTCTGTTACTTGACAGATCTTCTTATTGTTTCTTCCACCATATGTAGGGATGCCTTTCCAATTCAGTAGATTTTGAAAGATCATTCAGAGGAATAACATCAAAGCATACCTTGCATAGCAGTGGAGACCCTTGTCTTTGAGAAATACTTTGCATCTCCTAAGAAGTGACAGCTATGCTCTCCAAAAGAACACACGTAATTGCTTATCTGACCTCCTGTAAATGGCATGTCCCCTCTGACTGGCTCACTCTCCTCTCCCATGTTTATGGGAAGGCCCTGCCTGACCGCCACAGCCCCATCCCAGCACCGCACAGCAGACAGCGTGCTCATGGCTTCTATGGGCCGTGCGTGGCCTGGAAGCACCCTTAATCTTCCACACTTTCCTACAGTGACACAGCGGAAGCTATCGAAAACTGAGGGTTAGAGTAACCCTGACCAAGCCATTGGGGAAACCCTGGTCTGGCACATGTGACAGAGCTGAGATGGGCAGCTCAGCCAGAGGCACTGGCACTGGTAGTTTTCAACGATGTGGGCAGTGTTGAGCTTAAATAATAGTGACTGTATTAATTTCTTGTTCTCATGTTTGTACATTTCATTATGTAAAAATTTCTTTAAGAAATTCTGTAGACTTTTAAATTCAGTGTAACAATACAGAGTCTATGAAGATATAGTTCCTTTAACTATAGGTTTCCTTAAAATCCATCATGAAATCCCTACCTTTTTGTCACATATGCACAGAAAATAGATGTACACATCTGGGGACCTAATATTGTATTCAGTCAAATCTTGACTCACCTGAATAGGTTTTAAACAAAGCATTGTGTTTATTTAAAAGAAATGCACAGCATACGTTGCATTCCTCAGCAGTATTGGTGTTTGTTGTGTAACAGTGGGGTTGTTATTAGCTACAATCTACTAAATTAAGCATTACAGATTGCAAGTCCTGTTTAATCTGATAAAATTAATCTTACTCTCTATATAGCAGTTGTTAAAAATGAATGCACTGTCATCGTATTTCACAGTTACCAGGAGCATCTATCTTTGCTTTTCCAACCTGTAAAGCAGAAATGAAATGCAACCCTAGTAAGGAAACATAAAAGCCAGACAGCTCCTGCTCTCAAAGCAGCAACACAACGCCCCTAAAAATACTCCTCCATATGAGCATTTGTTTCTCAGTTCGGGAAGGAGTCATCTCCTTCACAGTGCTCCTGGAAGCACTGCCACTTCTTGCTCGCTCATCCTGCCTCAGTAGCCTTGCAGCAGCCCAGCTAGACCGGCGTGTTGCAGAGACACCGTCCCTGCTCGGGAGCACCTCGTGTGGGGTCACACCAGGGGCCCTACTGGGAGCTCTGAAGCAGGAGCTGTGGGTGGGAATCATGTTTGAGGGTGAAGCCCATCCTTAACAGGCCTGACTAAAAGGGCAGTTTGCTGCTCCTCAGAGGTACGACAGCCTCAGGGGGAGGCTCAGCCGCGGTGGGGAAGGCCTTCAAGGAGGCCTTTGGAGCTGGGCTGGGTGGCAGTTTCTCTGATGGCAGCAGTGCTGCTGGGGAGCTGCCCCCCAGCCCGAGACCGGCTGGGCACGGAGAGGCTGGGGACTGGGGCTGCAAACTGGAGTCTGCCTCCAGGCCAGCTCGTCTTTTTCCAAAATGAGTGCGTGGGCCAAAGCTGTCCTTGACTTGGTAAGGGTATTAGAAAGTGGTACGCATGCAGAGTAACTGGAACTTGAGACAGGAGGGTTGCGTTTGCTTTGCCTGGTTAAAAAAGTACACACGCTGAAGAAGCTTTCTGCAAGAGACCCCCAGGGGCTCCTCACTGCCGTTCCTGGAAACTACGCAGGCACTGGGGGCTGGAGGCAGCGGGGCAGGCCGGCCGAGCAGGTGCTTGACACCTGATCACTCCTAGGGGCTGTGCGAGGCAGATGGGGACACAAGTGGTGATCCGTTCCAGCACATTAAAAAAAGCAGCAGATCATGTATTCTCTGGCTGCGTATGTTTTCTGAAAGCAAGATAAATCATCTTGTATATGGTCTGCTTTATTTTCTTAAAAGCGTGCACTGAGTGGTTAAGCTTCTTAATAGCAACTACACACAGCCTGACAGCTGGTATTTTAATGATGATACAAGTGTGCAAAAAAAAATAACAACAGATAATCTAATTCCCTTAATAAGTTACATTAAAATCACGTCCATACATGATGCAAGCATTGTAGTTGTTTTCCCTGTTTATAGCAATCTTACAGCTGTTGCTTTGCTGGGATTAATTTGTCTCCAGGGGATTTCAACACTATCCTCCCTAGTGCATGTTGAGAGCCTGTAATGTCATGTAATCGGGACCATATTATTTTTGTCAAAATCTCTGGGAGTGATGTAAGAGGAAAAAGGAAACTAGCTAACTCCCAACCATTTGACCAGAGGTTAAATTAGTCTTGGCCTTCTCCCAGCTGGACCTGAAGATTTTCAGTCAGACATTTGTTCTGCCCTACTCAAAAAATTTCTTGTCTTTTCTCCCTTCTCCTCATTATTTTTATTTTTATTTTTACCCGTGTCACGTGTTTTCTTTAATGCTGTGTTCCTACTTGTTGAGGAATACATCTTTGGGACAACAGATGTCACCTACTGGAGGATGTGATTTTTGGTACATAATTCCCATATGTTCTATAAGGAGTGACCAACACGAGCAGAGAAATTCATTGTGACTAAAATTTCAGTAGGTCATGTTACCATGTGCAAGAAAACTTGTTATTTTAATTGCTCGTAGTAGCTGCAGAATTTCCATGCAGTCCAGTGCGGGTTGGTCCACCAGCATGGCCCTTTGTACAACTCCTGGTGCCTTCTGCCTGTTTGCATGATATTCTGGGATCATGCCATCACTATGTCTGGGTGGTATGAAAGTCACTGCAGACTGTTTCAGGCCATGAGAACCTTCTAGAAGTGAAAAATAACCAGCATAAGTTGTGTGTATTCTTACATGTACTTCTACATGCAGCACTGTATTCTGGTATGGAGTTTTTTCACATTTGTGTGTTACATATAAGAAGCAAAAGACGTTAAGGTTTGTGAAGGTTTTTTGATTGTCAGGAAATAACTTCACTGTAATTGCAAAGGGCTGATATTGAAGAGCTTTGTTCTATGAGCAAGTGATGTCAGAAAGGATTAGAAACAACATTAGTCTGGCCTTTTAAGAATTCTGATTGCTTATCACCATTCTTCAGTGTGGAGAATAGGTTGTGCTGCCACAAGAACAGATTTCTAACCAGAGTCAGCTGGACCGAGGCAGGCATGGCAAGAAAGTTACTTGGTGAACTGTATTGTGAAGTAGGTTCAGAATGTGAATGAAATGGGAATGAACAGGAAAAGAGATGCATCTGGGCATTTAAGCTTTGGTGGGAGTTCAGTGGTATTCATGTCTTTGCAAAAGTTCCAGATGTTTCTTACTGTCTTCTTCTAAGTACATTTCTGCTCATGCCAAGTTATATATTTTAAAGGTGGATTGATTTTTGTGTAATCTATTATGTAAAACCTTCCTATTGTGAAAAACTGCAAAAAGTTCAAATCCTATTGGTAGCTGACACAGACACAGTTTGACTGTTCAAAGACAAGCACCATAATCAGAAGATGCTGTTGGTGTAAATCGGAGTAGCACAGCTGGTACTGGGTGGTCATACAGTGATGGTCATATAAAGAAACCTGACTGATAGACTTTGAAGAATAGTTACAATACCAATCCTGTCAAACACTTAGTCACTATCATATTATAGTAAAAACTGTAGTAGTTATAAACTATCTGGGAAGTGTGTTTTTCTTCTTGTTAAACCAATTCCTGAATGCTAGATTTGGATGAGAATCACGAGCACCTCTTGTTGAAAGAGTAAGAAAACAGTTGAGGCATTTGGAAATTATACGTGACTCTTACATTGATATTCTAGCATACAATTTAAGTTTCTAAGTAGTTGCGCACTTTTTGAGGTTGCTTAGGATAATCTTTTGCTCCTTGTAATCAAAGATGCAATTAATTGCTGTTACACACTGGTATGTTTTCTACTTCACGTACTCTTGCAGTTCATGTAGTCAGAGATCCATTTTCTTTTCCCTTATCTCTGCTGGGTGGACTGAGGCTGCCTCATGGGAAGTAACGGTTCAGGAGTGACTGTGCAAATTGTTCTCCCTGGAAAGAAGTTGAAGCCTGACTGGGAGATGCTCCCTACTTTGGGAAGAACACGGCTTGCATTGCATCACTTGTTTGCAGTATCTCAAACACATGACTGTAGTTTTGAATGCAGCCAAAATGCCTCTTGTACTCGGTACCTTCTAGGATTAGAAATGTGCTGCAAAAAGAAAATACCAGGAACTAACAAGAGCAGACAATTTGTGAGATTAAACTGCGTGCATTCAAATGAAAATGCTGCAGCCTGAGTGTGTAAGTATGTAGAAATAAAAGAATAAATGCATAACTTAATATTGTATTTAAGGAAAGTACAGAAGTTGCCACTCAGCTGTGGAGAAACAGGAAATAACACACTGAGACTGTAGTAGAGTGGGACAAGCACCGAGAAGCTCGTTTGTCTGGTGAAAGTTGATGGCATTATTTATTAAACGAGAGATCTTGCAGTGAGTTTAAATATGTACAAATGAATGGTTGGTGTGGCTATTTGCAACAAGAAAAATTAGACCCCCTACTTAAGGTCTTAAAAGATCATTAGTTCCTAAGAATTTCAAGTGCTTTTCCCAGCTCATGCTTGTCAGAAGTGAAAAATATTTCAATTCTGCTTCTACAGATCTTTAGGCAAACAGAATTCCTCTTGTGAGCATTTTGTCAGTTCTCTCTGTGTCTTTGCACATATTATTTTCTTCTTTATGATAATGTATTTACAGTGTTTTTATGCAAGCAACATAGCTCAGGAAGAATCCAGTACCAAGCAGGGCAGCTGAGTAGGGAGTCAGGAGGTCTCTGTTTGGTTGCAGACTTTGCAGCTGATTTTCCTTGGGATGAGTTACTGCATTGGTTTTTCTCATTCAACTCCTCGTCTGTGAAATGGCAATAGTAATTATTTTTTCTGGCTTTTCATTTTATGTGGAAAATCTTCAAGGCCCAGACCAAGTCTGCAGTGTTTGTTGAGGATGGTGGGGCCCTGGTTTTGATTGACTGCTTGCAAATAATCATGTGGTAAATTAATATATTTTTTCTTTTTTGTGTGTGTGCCATGATGTGTATGGAGCACTGACAAAGATGATGCAAAAGAAAACAAGTATTGTTATCCCTGCAGGCTATTGCAGCTGAAATAACTATTTTAATAGAACTTCAAAAATGAGTGCTTACCTTGCAACTCTGAATCTCTCAGTTCTGTAGCATTGGGTTCTTAACATCCAAAACATAGTCAATACATTTGTAAATATATTCCATAAGCAGTGTCCACATCTGCATTTCTACAAAGAGAGGACAAGTTTCTTTCCAGGGCTGAATGTCTTGAGCATCCTTGACCTAAATGAACAACTGAGCCAGATCTACGGATTTGGATTCTACCTGGACTCTGGAAAGTCTGAATAACACATGATGTTTATGTAGCTTGATTTCATATACACAGAAGAGTCTTTCCATCCAGGTTTCTAAAATTAATAGGACTTAGAGGACAAGACTGTAGAAGGGCAGTGTGGGAGGCGTGATGAAGTGCACGATTGGAGCAAGGTGTGAGGCTGCACCAGGTGTGCTGGGGAATGCGGGGCAGTCTAAATTAACTGAGGAACACAATGTGATGAGAAGCTGCTGCCCAGCATGCAGTGGCAAAGCTGGAAAATGCCAGCAGGGACTGTATGCAACAGAAGTGAAACATCCATGCTTTGCTGAACTGGAATCTCTGGAGGGGAATCGTGTGCTCCAAGATGAGTGAAAATGAGGAAAAAGAAGTTTGTTAGTGAGAATAACAAGGAAGAAGAGTTAATTGTCCAGAAACTTTGTATAAATAGACGACAAATTGGAAGAAGCCATTCCATTTCTTTTCCTTTGTCAGGCAGAATCTGGTGGTGGTTCAGCATCCTGCACTGTTCTGCACTGCAGTTCTTAATGCCAAACACACTTTCACAACTAATGCATGAAATCTGCCTTTGGTCTTCTGAGCTTTGTGTACAAAATGCCTAGAGCAGTGACTTTGTTATGGTGACTTAAATTGCTGCCCCCCAAAAAGGAAAGGGAAAAAAAAACCCCACAAAACAGAGCAAAGCTCTATGTATGAGCTCCTGCTTATTTGTCAAAGTTCTAGAAGCACTGTGAAATCTCTCGGCCAGTAATCCTAAAACTGTTACTAACTTTCAGCAGAGTGCCACCTCCCAAGCAGCTTCTGCTGTCCACAGTATGAATTTTGCATGGGAAAGAACAAGGGCCCCAAATGTTTGAAACTGCTTGCTAGAAGGCTGGCTGGTAATTAGTCTTCCCAGAGTGGACATTGTAAAAACAAATCATGAAGCCATTTGTTGCTGTTCTACCTAAGAACACAGTTAAAAGACTCTCTATGCCAAAACCCTGAGAAAAAACTCAGGATGTTCTTTGTGTTTTTAAAATAGAAATGATCCAGCAGCCTTGTATTTCAGCTGAGTGCACCAGCCATTCTGCAGTGTGAGTACAGATCACTTTCAAGGAAGAAAGCAGGTTGAGAAGCAGGATTTGTGGTGGTTTTGTTACCATGTCTTTATGTCTACTAGAGTATGAAATTAACTTAAAACAATTGGTCCAGAGCCTTAACGATAAATTTGCTCCAGATGTGGGAGATGGGAGTGTATTTCTGGGTTGTTTGAAAGGCTTTGGGCAGCTTGCAGTCTGCTGTCATTTTCTGAGAAGAATGATCTGAAATGGCAGCACCAGAGAGGTTCGCAAATGGCAGTTGTGAATGTTCCTTAAAAAAGCTCTTGTAAAAATCCAGTTTACCCATGGCATTTCCTTGGCATTTTTTTCCCATAAGTGTCTGGCAAACGGTGCAAAGGAAAGGCTTCTAGAGAGCCAGGACTGCAGCAAAGATAGAGAAGGGACCTCTGCGGGTTTTGCTGCAGTTTTATTTATGTGAATAGGTGGTTCCATATACGTTGATGTGGTCTCAGACCTGGCTTATTTATCAGTTCCCAAGACCTCTCTAGGAATGGTTTCCTGTGGCACTGTGGAGAGAAGTGGGAGCGATTGTCAGAAATGAGTCTGTTGCTCCAGCTGTTTCATGCTGGACAGGAGTATAGTGCTCTCAGCAACCTTGCTAGACCTGCCTCCTGCCCTGTGCAGGATGTGGCAGTCCCTGAGATAGGCAGTCCTGCTGCAAAGTAGCATCCTAGGGCACTGCTCAGGAACCAGAGGTCCTTAGTTCTGGGGGCGTACATTTCTTTAGAGACTGTATAATTTTCTCCCCAGTTTAGCAGTCAGGTTTTCTTAAAAAGACAGTATGCACATGACACTGGAATATGAGGCTGGAGCAGTTTGGTGAATTTGTGCACTTTTTGGAAAACTTGATTTGCATAAAAACTGTCTGACTAGTCCCACAGCAGTACAGCCTGTGGATAGGGTAGCCCACTATCCAGCCCCATATGAGAGCCACCCTCATGCAGGGAATGGACAGCAGTGAGTTCTGACCATCAGATGCAAGGGGAATGCTTTAGCCGTTGTCCCTAATCTGCTGTTTGTTGTACCAGGGGAAGTTCAGGTTGGATGTCACAAAGAGTTTATTCTCAGAAAGAGCGGTAATGCACTGGGAAAGGCCACCCTGGGAAGTGATAGAGTCACCATCCCTGGAGGATTTCAAGAAAAGGGTTGATGTGGCACGGTGACACGGTTTAGATGAGCTGACAGTTGGACTAGATGATCTTATTTGTCTCTTCCGACTCTAATGATTCTATGAAAGTGGGAAACAGCAGAAACTTCAGAGGAGATCCTGCTCTATGTTCCATCTTTTGGTCCCAGGAGACTCTGAGAAAATCAGCATACTATGAGTTGGAGCCCTTTTGCCAGGGAAGGCAATGCAAACAAATCAGATTTTTGTTCGCAGTGACAGTAAGCTGCACATGAATGCCTTGCTAATGAAGGTGCTATAGGAAATAGGAATTCAGCCACATATACAAAGAATGGGGAAAAACCCAAAATGAAATGAATTATAATTGCACAAGTTACATCAACCTCATCATAAGGAGGAAAGAGTGTGGCCAAGCAAGGTCATTAGAAATGATAAAATTGTGTGTGTTTGTGTGTATGTTCCTGAGTACTTTGACAAAAGCAAGCCGTGGATTGTTGAGAGGCCAGAGCAGCTAAGTTCTTGCTTTCTTACATAGATTAATTGCCAAAGGAAACATTATCCAAACAGTTCCACTTCAAAGGCAAGAGACAACCTTCGGGGAACTTGTGGTACTTTCAATCTGGCCAATAACGAAGTGTAAAATGTAAAATATACATGTTTAGGAAGTAGGACACATGCCGTTCAAGACAGGCCTTTCCCATGCTCTCAAACCAGTGCAGCTTCATTTGATGTGCAAATGCATGATGTGTGATCTGTCCTGGCAATGCGCTGCCTGCCAGCAGCACAAACATTTCACAAGCACCCTTTTGGGTTCCTTCGGCGTGCTGAGTGCACGGCCTCCTTGGCAGTCTCTGCAGCTTGAGCTTTTCTTACCATGGATTGCTGTTGTGGTTGCACAATCCAGGTTTGTTTAGCAGGTCTCATCTAGAGACACCAGGCAAATCAAAACATCTCAAAACTAGTAGGGAATTGCAGGATTAGGTGATAGATACTGGGATTAAATGACAGTACAATGAATTGTTACAGTAATGCTCTGAGGAAGATATCAGTAACACAGAATTCATCAACCTTTAAGCCAGATTGTTGCAGCAGATGTCCCAGCCTTCCTGTGCACTGGAAACTTCTGGGCATTACGTCTGGGGGCAAGGAACCTCCATTGCTTGTTTATACATGCCACCTGGAATTGGGTGCAGTAATGTTCCCTGGAATGCTTGCTGGCACTGCAGGGACAGCCAGAAATAACGTGCATTGTGCACAGTGTGGGGCAGCCTCTCACTGTCTGGTGGAATTATTCTATAAAACTGTGGCAAATAACTGCAAATGCTCACAGCAGAGAAGCAGCTCATGAGTGCAGTCCTTTTCAGAAGTGCTTTGCATGGTTTTAACTTTGTTGATAACAGAAAAAAATAATCGTGGTTTTCACAGTGCAACTGGGCTGTGTAGCACCTGTGTGGGAGGTTGGTTTCTACTGTGGGTTGTGGATTTAAAGTCAGCTATGTGAACTGTTTAAGAATTAACCATTCTTACAAGTCAGGGACATGCTGGTGTCTAGTAAACTGAGGGGATTTGGGACGCTAGCCCCATTGTACCAGGAGGTGAGTGGTCTTTGTGCCTCTGTTCCTGGATGATATGTTCTCTGGGACAGATTCTCAGTCCTATGTGTGTGCATAGCCTACAGCTTGCTGGAGGTAACCATGCACTGGTGCTAAGACTGCCCCAGCATCGCAGCTCTGGCTGTGCTCTTCACTGCTAAAATGGCTGAATGGGGACTGAAGCCAGATGTAATAATCTGTAGCTCATGTTAACCTTGAATTCCAGTGTGTCAATTCTGGTCCTCTGAGAAAAATTAGGCAATACATATTAAAACCAGCATCTCAGCGCTGTATGTTGTGCTGTTTGGAAGAAGAAAGTGGGACCCCGTCACCTTGTAGTAGCAGATCCTAGTTGGACTTCAGTCCTATGGTATTATGTCACTATTGTCACATCAGCCAAATCCCTTCTTCCAAATGGCCCAACTTGAAAATTACTGAAGTCTTCCACTTTGCTTCAGAAGGCTCCGAGTTTTCTGGTAGAGCAACACATAGTTCCCTAATATGTGTGTGCTGTCAGTGGATACAGAAGATACAGTGAAGACAGAGAAGGAATGTGTTTAATGGGGATGAGGAAGAAAGATGCATTTTATGCAGCTGTAGTGTATTGTGCTCAGGGAAGTCTGTTGAATTGACTGGGAATGCTGATGGCACTGCAGAGCCACAGAGGCTTTTCCTGCTTCCTGGTGGAGACGGCTCCAGTTGTACCGCACTGTGAATATCAGTCATTGTGGTATAAAGATGTTAAGAGAAAAATTGCTTCCTGTGTTGATAGACTTAGCGTGCAGTAAATGGAGGTGTGTGGATGCAAACGTACAGTGGTTGTAAGTGTAGCTCTCCAGAGCTCTCGCTGTGATCATGCAGAGAGAGAAATTGGTGCTCTGAATTCAGTGTTATTCTGGGTTTTGTTTTTTTTCAGGGCAGAACAGAGGAACAAGAGAGCATTTTAACACAGTGCCTCCATATGTGCAGGGCGAGCTGTTCTACACTGGCCCCTATGGGGAGGGGGAGGGCAGTTCTTTGTAAATGGGCACGCAGAGGTGTCAGTGCTATTCAGGTAGTATCGCATCCATTGCTTTGTCTGAAGACCACAGAACTGCAATTGCTGCCCCTCTTCACATCCTTTTTCCTGGAAGCAATTCACCAACTCTCACTTTGCTATACCTGTGTACACATTTATTGATGCATTCATTCTCACCGGCTGGGGGCCAACAAGATGTTAATTTACTATGGATTGAAGTCTGCTTACTTTATTAGATGACAGTACTCCACGCTTTCAGTAGTTCCAGGACAACCTTCCCTCCTTCCGTTTTCTTTAAGAAAAGCGTTCCATTGCTTGTGCCTTGGGACTGGGTGGGCTGGTGGAACAGGTTGCAGGTAGGTCAGAGGGATTGAGGAGAAGGAATATACAAAGTGCTGGTTGTCGGCACACAGACCTGCAGCAATGCTGCACGTGGCACTGGGTGAAACAAGTAGAAATGAAACTGTTTGATGTGTTCCTGATACTGCGTACTGTCCTTTTTGAGAATGCAGTTTCACGCCTATTCGTTACCTTTCACCCAATCTGTTTTAGTGAAGTGACTTATCTACAGCAGTTGCCTGCAGAATGTGGGTTAAACCAACAGTGTTATCCTGTGCCAGGTACAGCCAGTGCCATGCCGTGAAGCAGCCCGGCACTGCTAACGGAGTAGTTACTGTATCTGAGTTGGCACTACTTCACATGAGCAATGAAAGTAACCCTGCATTTAAGAGACTGCTGGGGGGCAGCGGTGTACTACCTGGCCCTGGGAATTTCACTGATGTCAAGTTAACATTCAGTCTGTCCTGTCCCTCTGTTTTAGCCTTTTGAAATTAAAAACAAGTAAAGCACCAATCCAAAAAAAGACCTGGGTGTTAATCTAGTCATCTCTGTGACTCACTGTACTGGAGAAAAGACACTTGTAATTGTTTTAAACATTATCCAAAACTCAAGCTGTGTTGCAGCCGTTTGCAAGGGTGCCCCACTGGCTCTGATGATTTCAGACTTTCCCCAATGGCTAAACTTTGTGACCATAACAGTGAGGATGAACTCTGGCCATGGCCTAGATCTGCAATTCACAAATGTTTTTCATACAGCTGCAATAATATTCTAGAAAATGTAATTGGCCTTTTACTTCATTCACTTCTGCAAATGAAAATAAAGCTACTGTGAGAGCAGATCTTTTGCTAAGCAAATATTTTTTTAAATATTTTTATAGCTCTGTCAACAATAAAGGAGTCTCACAGTCTAAAGTCTTTCTCTAAACCTTTTTAATGGAAAAAACTTCATAGAAAATATCCTTTTACTTTTTTAATAACATATAACTATATACATGATTAAAAACTGTAACAAAAAGCTGCAGGGACTGGAAAAATGTTTTGTTGGATCCATGCAGATGGTACATTTAAAAAAGGAATTCACAAATCCGTGTACATCAAATGGAGCTGCAGTTACAAGGTTGGAAAAAAACATGGCAACTCTGTGTTATTTACCTGAATGTACAGGGAGTAAAGCACAGACGTACAAATCACACAAAAAGAATACAAAAGAGTACACAGTGTAAATGCTGTTACCACAGGAGATCTCTTTTTAAAGTAAATAGGACAAATGAAATAAAATCTCCTTTGCCACATTTTATATTGCAGTTTAAAGATAACTAATTTCTTACTTGCTGTACTCTTAACTCTGACATACGCTACAGTACAAGTACATGACATTTGCATTTAACAACTCAGGAATATTTTGATTCATTTTCATGTCCGTGGATGTACTGTCCTTTCTGAATAATATCATGTATATATTGCTTTAAAAATACATACACAGACTGACATGAGTTAGAAATACAAAATACTGAGGGCTACAACACTACAAAGTGCTGGATACTCTTGTCCTGCTCCAGCAGTATATTTAAGGACACACACAGCTTCAAATCTAAGAGGAACTGTTCAGGGAATAAAGAAAAGTAATGTGCAGAAGTGACGACTTGCTGAGTCAGGCTGGAGTTTTCAACATGCCGTAGTACAGACTGCAGCTAGGAAAACTCTTACACCTGAGGCCATCATTTTGTCCTTAAACCCCACAGAACGTATCTACAGATTATTTACTGCACTTTTAAAATACATTGTCTTAATTCTAAGTTAAAACATAAAGCAAAACCATTAAAAAAGGTTGGGGAGTTCTGCAGCTGGAAGGAAGGAGACAATGTTCAGTTTGTTAATTGCAAGTTGGAAGAGATTCTATAGGCAGCAGAAAATAGTGTGGCAGGCCTTAAGCATCTCACCGTTAAAAGAACTTGTTCATATTTTTATCTTGGGCTGAACAAAAGCCAAACGTCTTTGAAAAGTACAATACCAGCCAGTGAGCTCACCTAAGGCTCATAAGTATGGTACAGATGGCAAGCTGTGATTCCATAAGATAATAAAAATAAACTGACTTCTTTGCTGGGTTCATCCTGTGGCAATGAATTCTGGATGATTCTCAGTGTAATCACAAGCACTTCACTAGCAGACAAACAAATGGAGACTGTGTGTGCAAAATACTAGCTTAGAAAAGAAGGGAAAAAAAGCTGAAAACAACAGTGACAACAACAACACCACAAGTAGGCAGGCAGTGAAAGCTGAAATGCTCTGTGCAGCCCTGGGATCTGTTCTTGTACTCCTCAGCACTCTCTCACCCAGTCTGGCCATGCTCTTTTGTCAAGCAGGTAAAACCTTTTGAGTCCCTGTAGGTGAGGGAGGTACTTGCAGCAAGTCATAAAATAATTATTAAAATAAAGTTTGAAAACCAAAACATTAACATTTAACCCATTAGCATGGGTTAAATCTCACTGGTAAGTGTATTCTGTTGTCCATATAACATGTAGTTCCCTCCCCAGTTTAAGTTCTTTATGTGAACATGCTCACTGGAAAGTTGCCTATCTAGAATTTTTTGTCTGGTTACAATTCAGTCTTTTGTTTCTTAAGAACATCCATGACACTGGATTACTATTCACTCCCAGCATTTTGGGCAAATCTGGTTTGTAAAGCCCTGTATGAAATAAGAATGTTAGAAGGCGGGTCTATTGGAGAAGGCAACTTGAAAGCAGTGACTTATTTTATTTGAAGAAGAGACAAATGTGTGTGTGCATGCATTTGCGTTCAGCGGTTTTATAGCTAGAACTGTTACTGATGCCCAACAGCAACTTCATCTTGTTAAGATTTGTTTTATAAAGATGTAATGATTCTCAAGAGAGTTTTATGAAAACATGCAGAGTTGGTTTGCATTAATTACGCAATTATGTGCCCAGTACATATGCTGCAACTTATTTTCTTAAATACATATTGTGTAACACTTTTTATTCCTGAGTGCTGGTCTCCATAAAGAATAGAGAGGGTGGCATCATGTGCTCTTCTGCACTTGCATCATTTTAGGAATTCTTCTGAGGGATCTTTATTGTCACTGTTTTAACTTCAGAATATTCTCTCAATCCGCTTTCACCCCTAAAAAACAAATTGCAGCATCAACTTAGACCTGGAATTAATTCCTTATTGAGCAGAACCTTATTAAGTGCTTTCTCACTGAGGATATGCCCTACATTTCTGGCATAGGTTTCTGTTGTACACTGATTTTGTACAGGTTTCTTTTCATGGCACCTTTTCAGAAAACCCGAGCATGAAGTTAAGTATTAGGTCAAAAGTACAACTGATAGCTCCAGCATTTGTAAGGAGATAGAGAATGACATTAAACCTAGGAATATTCATTGTCCCTTGATGGAACTGTTGGGAGTGAATTGATGTCCTCCATCCTTTCCAGATCCCGAAGGTGTTCAACCACAAAGACTTTCACGACTGGCCAGTAAAATTACTGCTTATAATTGTACCCAAGAAAGAAAAGATCGAAACTGGTCCTTATGGAAAATGAACTGCTCACAACTGTTGATAAAGGTAACTGTGACTCCTAAACCTGTTTTTTTTTCCCAACGCAATGTCAGCAGCAGAAATTTGCACTTTGTGAAAGAGCATTCAACCTGCTCAGATTTCCACTAGTTAACTAGAAAACCTGTTTTTGCCTCAGCGCAGCATCTTACATACCATGCTACATACTGTCAGAAAGAAGCTAGCCGCCTTCTAGGTCCCAGCCATCTGACACATGGCTCTGTGGGATACGTGTTCTGCTTTGCATGATGACTAATGAGTGTTTTTCAACACTGTGTTGTAGGATCTTCTTGTAGCCAGCTCCAGCCTGCCTCATCTATTAGACAACTCTGCTGAGGTTTAGAGTGGCACTGGTGTGGCGTCTTGGACATCAGGCCTGCCTCCTCTGAAGTAAGATTTGCATTTTTGCTGCTCATGTATTGAGAGATGGAGAATCTAGTGAAGTGAACAGTTAGAGTTCTAACATGTCTGCTGAATGCTCTGTGCATAAAGCAAACCTCTCCACCTCAAAACATGTACAGACCAAGTCCATGAATGGAGGATGTCTTTTCCATGGACCAATACAAAGATTCTTTCGAACAAGCGCTTATAGTAATTTACTTCTTCTAGTTAGAGGAATTACATTTTACACCATTCATGTAGCGATAAGGAGCTTTAAAGGAGGGGAAATATAATGAAATCCCTCCTTTAGACTTTTCTGAGAGTAAAAAAATGTTTTTAGTAGCCTGAAAGTAAACAGAAATCATTTGCATTTTGTATATGCATGCAAGTTCTCTGCTGCTATGCACATATTCTGGTACACTCTGTGAGAGTGTAAAACAAGTGTAGCACATCTCAAATTTCTGAGTTGATTTTTTCCCCATGTATGATAAAATTCTGTTAATTCAAATGCAGAGACAAAATAAGACCCACATAACACAGGGTTAGCAAAACATCACAGTGGCACAACTAAAATCTGCTGTAGTATTGTATGAGCTTAGCAATGGCACACACACATGCGAACATTTTCTTGCCTGTGTTTTGTTGTTCTTTAATTGCTCAACATTATTAATGCTGTAAAATGTATTGCTTAAAGCAGAGATCTAAGAAACCTTGCCATTTTAACAGAAAGCATGCAGATATAAACTGGGGGGGTGTGAATTAGAAGGTGATAATCTGATCAGAGATGCTGTGAGGGGAGTTGAATAATTAGTGTAATAAGCAGACTCCTTTATGGTCTACCTCTGAGTTTCTCTGCTGTCCCCTGTTGAGAATACTGGAAACTAGTCTCACCTGCAAGACTTAAAGAATAAATTTAGAGAGGGATTTTTTTCAGTCCAAGGGACCCATGCACTGAGAAAGCGTGCATAGTCACCAAAGATTTCCATGGTGCTTACAAGCAGGAGGGACCTCAGATTCATTAATGCTTGCAGTGATAGTATGGGTGAGGCAGAGGGTGGAGCACGGGACTCACAAAATCCAAACACCAAAGCTAGTTGTAGGTTTTCAGAAGAGCTTTCAGAAACCTTGATGTGAGAGAGATTGCCATTAAAACCACTTATTGTTTGTGCTTAGTATTTTCAAAGCCATGGATGGGAATCAAGTGTACAACTACTGTAAATTTTTTTCATGGGGGCTGGGGTTGTGTCTGATTGCCTCCCACCCTCTTCTGAAAAATTCTACAGTTCTAAGATGTGAATATTTTGCTTGCACAGTTAACCTCCCTGAAGTCAGTGGGGTCACTCTTGGGTGTCAGGTTACTCATGCGCGCTTTGGAGCTTAGTAGTTTTAGAATATTTTCACAATGATAAGAGTTAGATGAGCTGACATATTTATGCCAGTGTGAGATCACCTCATAACTCATGAATGTGGAGAATAGTACAAATGTGTTATTCAAAGTACTCCCTAATGAGGGAAAATATTTCAGACTACATAAGAGCTTATTTTATAGATCAAGTTGTATACTTCAACAAATTTAGAGTTTTAAAGAGTTTGACCTTTAGTTTTACTGCTAAGCTTGCCTTCGCCATAAGCTATTTTGAAATCTTAGGTGAGACATATCTGGTGCACATGCCTCCTGCAAAGAAATTAATTGAATCCTTTGTATGCGTAACCAGTCTGGAGCTGATGCAATTAACTTCTTTGTGACTGTAATGAGAACTAGCAACTGGTAAGATTTTGAATTAGGGACATGGGACAGTATTTGAGGGTGGAGCTCCATTTCAAAATATTTGGTGCTTAATTCTAAATGGATAAGAAAGGAAAGAAAGCTTTGTAATGGAAGGCAGTTCTTTTTAGGGGATGTAAACCACATTTGCTTATCCTTCCCTAAGCCTGATTTAACTTAACACTGCTTATAAATGTGAGAAGTTATCTGTCTCTTCAAATTAAATTCCAACACACCTATATTAGTAAAGGAAAAAAATGGCAAGAGAAGAAACAAATGGCAAAACAACCCTGAAACAAGTAGAACTGCACTATGGAAATAGAATCTTTATGGAAAAGTACTGATTAATATGGATAAGGAAAACCTGTTGGAAAACACAGGTTACAGTTGGAACAAATACAGAGAAAGTTCAAGGATCTTTCAGAATAAGAAGAGGCTCCCAGTAACTCGTGTTGCTGTGTCACAATAAATAGATAAATAACTAAAAATCACTTCTAACTGGCAGTGGTTACGAGTCTGTTTTACTATACTCCGATCCTCAGATGGGAATATTTCCTGATCTTAACTTACAAGGAAGGATTTTATTAAGTTGGAGAGCTGAAAACAGTTCAGAAGACAATAGTGTAATACTTACATCTCTCTACCATTGCCAGACATTTTGAAACCTCCAAAAGGACTTTGGGCATTTAAGGCATTGTAGCAATTTATCCTGTAAGAGGAAAAGGCATTCATTTCAATTGCACTGACAGGCATATTTGAACAGCTCTGGAGATATTGAAACCGACAGAGCTAAGGATACTGTACAGCTACTAGTAATAACATACTTGTATCTTGCTGAAAAGAAATGAGGGACTTATCCCACAAAAGCAATGTTCTACTCAAAAGGAGAGAGGGGTTTAGTTTGTGGGGACTGGAGGAGGGCAGGGAAAACATGGCTTTACTTCACACATGAGCTTCACTAACAAACTGCTTATTAATCTGCTGACAAACCTCATGCAAGTTTCAAACTCAAAACTATCAGATTTGAATTCACCCTTTTTCCACCTGATTTTCCTTGCATCTGTACTTCATCTAAGTTTAACAAATTGCAAGCTATTAAGCTTAAGATTAGCACTTCATGCACCTAAAGATGTGAGAGAAATAGGTGTCCTTTTGGTTCTTTACTGGAGAAAATACGTGATACTTTATCCCTTCAGCAGAAGACTCACAGGATTCTTCTCCACAGAAAGGACCATTTCTACTCCTGTTTTGTTCTCAGCAGCTCTGTTCAGCAGGGTAAGGGACAGCCATGCTAACAGAAAGCAAGGTGCTTTCCACTTAACAACATTTGACTGCCATGAGCCAAGAGGCAACATCCCCCAACAGCTGTTCTGTATCTTCTGTAGTGATTCACCACTAGGATGGGCTAGATAAACACTTTTCAGACAAAGGGTGCACAACTGAGGTAACAGGATGATAACGAGTCAGACTTTATCTCCAAGAGCAGGAGTGTGATAACTTCTGCCTTACCAGACTGTCCCAGCCTGCATTGCTGAAGAGACTGTCAGGGCCTTGTTTATATCATTTGTAAAGACAGCAGCTACCAGCCCAAAATCAGAATTGTTGGCTCTCTCTATAACTTCATCCAGGGTTTTAAATCTCAATATTTCTTGAACAGGCCCAAAAATCTGCAAGAAAGATTAATCATTAATTTGTAAAACTGCTCACTCAGCGATATTTTATTCCTGCTCTATTCTGCTTTTAAAATGGTCTGTCCTTTCCTGTTTTACTTTCTACAAAGTTTCACAGAAACATTTGTTACCGATAAAAGCTGTCTGTAAAACTACATGAATTTCCTAAAACAGTCTTCCTAGTGAAACACATCAATTTCTTTCTTTATCTCTTTGAAGTCTGAGACTACAGCAAATGACAACAATTGAGCTGCTTTATCTATACTGATGCTGTCAGTTGTTCTATGCATCAATTCTGAAAAGATTTCATTCTTTGTTGTTGCTGTATAGCAGTAACATTCAGTCTAAAGCTTTTGTCTTAAGTTAAAAAAAAGCAGACAAAATAATGTTTAGAGCATGTTAAAATGATCTTGCCCACGTGTGTGAATACCTCCTCCTTGGCAATCCGCATGTCATCTGTTACATTGGAAAACACTGTAGGTTCAATGAAGAAGCCCTTTCTTCCTAGCCCTTTACCCCCACATTCAAGTTTTGCTCCTTCAGTAATGCCGCTCTGAATCAGTTCCAAGATCTTGTTGTATTGTTTTTTATCAATCTGAAAGAGAGAAGAAGCTGTTTGACTTGTACTTGACAGTCAACCAGAAATCAGTCTTTTGGGCAAGCAACATTCCAGACAGTAGACTCACGTATATTTTCCCTGTTGGCCTGAGATGCCAAAGATCTACAAATAGCTGCTGACTGCACTGTAATGTGGGGCTGTGTTCTTAAGGATGCATCTCTGTATGTATATGGCATCCCATATTCTTCCTAAGGAATCTGGTTTGTAAGCGCAAACAAAGCAAGGCTTTTTTTTTTGTTCCTAAGTAACTTTTGAAAATTTGATGAGCCTATTTTGTTATTGTGGCAGGTATACATACGTCTAATTCTGACCATCTTTTGCTTCTAATTCACATTTCTCTGGTGGTCTACGAGCACAGTTACTGTTGTAGACAGTTCTTGATAATAAGTGCCTGCACAAAGACTTTTGCAGGCTTCTGTCTTATGAATGGTAGCACTGTGTAGTTTGCAAACACGTCTTGGCACCTGAAGACCAGAATCCTGCTGTTAAAACTGGGGGGCAAACTTACTTAAGTTTAGGAAGAGAGTTTTCACTAAACGGCATCTCTGGCCTGGGATTCCAAGTGAATATGCAGTGAATGAACTCTGTCCTGTTAAGAGTTAAATGCTTCCAGGCAGTTTCTGGATTGTAGAGCTGAAGCGCTGTTCCTTTACCTGTGGCCCTTGTTCTGTAGTTGGGTCAAAAGGACTCCCTACTACTCTCCTCTTTGCACGTTCTACACTTCTTCTAACAAACTCCTCATAGATTGATTCTTCCACATAAATCCTTGAGCCTGCAGTGCAGCATTGACCTTGATTGAAGAAGACCCCCTGGTGAGCTTGTTCCACAGCATAGTCCACTACAAAAACAAGATAATGTACACTGCTCTCAAACATCGTAGGCACATCTAATTTTGCACCAATTTCATGTATATTGCATAGTGTCACATCAGAAACAGAAACATCTGATTCTGTGACCTTCTTGGCCTATAAAAGTGACAACATGAGGCTTTAAAATTATAAGTCAATTAAGGAACGATCAACCCATGATTTCTGTTTCACCTTCTTTAGATGTAGAACCAAGGCATCCAGGATTCAAGCAGGAGAGGCAAATCCAGGCATATTTACACATTCATAGAATCATAGAATGGCCTGGGTTGAAAAGGACCTTAATGATCATCTAATTCAATCCCCTTGCCACAGGCAGGGTTGCCAACCACCAGGCTGCCCCACATCCAGCCTGAAATTCAGAGCTAAATTCTCCCACTGGGTATAAGAGCTGACTAGAAAAGAATCTGGGCCATGTGATACTGAATTTATCATTGAAAAGCAATGACTTTCAGCACTGCAATACTTCTGTTATCATCTGTAGCACTTCAGAACACTGTTTAAGGTATAGTCCTTTATGGAGTAAACAAAGCTTGTTTTACTCTCAGTAAATCTCAACAGAGATGTCTTATTCTGCTTTCAGCATAGTCATGAAAAAGAATTATGTTGGGTGTTCCCTGGACTAAATTCAAGTTTTCCCAGGCAGCTCCATGGAAACTGAAAACAATAGTGGGTAGACCTGATTAACTGATACATCTTTCTCATAGCCAAGTCCGGCACAATGACTAATAACCATTCTTCTCTGATTTTTGTGGATTCTGAATTTTTTTTTAAATGTGCACTGAACTTTGAACAGCTTTGCCATGCTTTCTGCTAACTTTTGGCACGCAGCGTTCCTCAAACAGAACAAACAGCTCCTTTGGAATGGTGAGCAAATTGTCTGCTGCTCTTAAATAATCAGAGCTTTGAAGTTTGAATTTCAGGTCAAGTGCTGGTGGTTGTAATTATGGGAAGGACAGAGAGCTTTACTATGATATATTGTGGAACCGACAGTCCCGAGGAAGACTTTGCTCTTCTCTGTGCCCTGTTAATCCCCTGTGGCCTGCAACTTCTTACTAGGTCTTCAACCTTATTTGGCAGATACAGCAGGTCACAGATAAACTACAGCTGTGTGGCAGCTAGGAGCATTTTGTCCCTCCCCAGGGAAAAATAGAGCACAGACCTGCTCCCAGCATACACTATTCTACTAAAAGCATTCAGATGATCCAATCTGAGTAAGTACATTAAGGACAGTTGAGACATGGTGTGAGTTGGAGATGGCTAACTGGGGTAAAGGCTGAAACTTCTGCACCTGGCTCCGGCTGGCAGGAGCCTCTTTGGCCTACCAAGAAGAGTGTGACTGCAGTTTAGCTGCCTCAGCTTGGGAAAACTTCCCCATTTAGGAAAGACTTCCACTACTGAGAGCTGTCAAAGTTTCTCTAGCCTTTCAGATGTTGGTAACTTCTGAAAATCAATGTGGGACTGTAACCAGCTTTGTAATATATGCTATTCAGAACCATTCTATCCACTTTTTCTCCTTAAATGAAAAGGCCAAACCTTAGTCTATTTCTTTGAGTTACAAAGTTAGAAAATGCAGTAAGTGCAGTGTGCCTGCATGACACCTGAAAGGACAGCTCAAAGCAAGGTCATCTTAATGGGGTGACAACTTCAATACCTCATGCTAGTATCTCCTAAATATCAACACTATTAACTATTTCACTGCTGATCATTTCAGCAGAAACTTCCAGTCTGTGTTTTTATCCTGTCCTAAACTGCTGTACCTTGTCAGGTGCCAAAAATCCCAGCTGCAGATCATCTAGTTGCCAAGATCTTCAGCTCCCTGCTGACACTGGCAAGGAAGATATTTCAATACACAATTCTTCAATTGTGAAAACATATAAAATGGAAGTCTCCATCTATAGCTAACAATTAAATCAGCTTAAAAAGGAATCCTGCACTGATTAGCTACTCAAATTAATTCAAAGCCCTCCCTGTGTATATTGGCTTTGAATCTATCACAGACCACCATACTGCAGAGTCTAGAACAACAAATATGTACGAGACCATGACTGCAATTAACACCATATCTACGTTCTTGGTTCTGTTTTTCCACTTTGTTCTCTGCAAATCTCTGGGTACAAATGTTTTCTCTTTATAAAAATATCATAACCCTGGTCGCTTCTATAATATTGAAAAATGCAACTAGTTACAGTTGTATTCATCCATTTTGTCTAAAAGATAAGCCTGAAGATGAAGAAAGAAAAGGAAGCCACAGAAACATTTAAGAAAAACGTGGAAGTGCTGACTTACAATCAGCATCTGCAAAAATGATGTTTGGGCTTTTCCCACCCAGCTCCAGCGTAACTCTCTTCAAGTTACTCCTTCCAGCTGCTTCTTGGATCAGCTTCCCAACCTGAAAGGAAATGGAGACAAGTTTTACAGGCAGTGTAGTCATACAGTTCACTTTAACAGCCAATGCTGGACATCACTGCAACAGAGCCTGAAGTATTCCAGCAAGTTCTTCAGTCTAAACAGATTCTCATCATCAGTGGACAGTGTTACAGTTTTCTTGTTCTAGAATTGGAGAGGGGACAAGGCAAAGCACAAGGTGTTTGTACCTTTCATCCTTTTGTACTTTTGCTAAAATGGCTTAGAGTTTATCTTAGGGTACTTTAGGAGTGTTGAGTTAAATATCTGAAACTGACATAGCTAGAATTATTTCCATCAGAACTACTGCCATGTTCACTAGATTTTACATCTATTGCCAAGAGGATTGCTTTTACAATTTTTAGTTTAAAGCAGAACAAAATAGATCTGATAACAGAGTATGTATTAAGCCTTTACTAAGCATATTACTATTCATCAGTAATAACCGTTATCACACTTTTTTATGCAGTCCACGGGTTAGCTATCCAAAGTGATGATTGCTATTAGAATTTATTTCACTCCTATTACTTGTAAAATGCTAGCCAAACTGTTTGTAGGAGAGTATTTGTTCTCTAAATTCAGTTTTCAGCACCACAAGTTTTAAATAATTTGACAGTGAAATCACGATCAAAATTCTGAGGAAATCATCAGCCTTTTCTGCTGGGTTAGCAGCACACCAAGCAGGGCAAGAAGTTAGAAATGCACCATCCCAGATCTGACCCTCAGCTGCACCACAGATAATCTTGATATGGGTTGAGGAGGTCAAAAGCACCTTCAAATATTTTGGTAGATTGTTGGGTCAGCTGGAGCAGAATGCAGCCCTGTGAGAAAGTGAGCAGCATCAAGTTGCAGATCTCACTAAGGAACACAAGGACTGATAAATGGAGTAGCAGTCTGACAGCTATGTTTGATGCGTTGTGTGTACCCCGTATAGAGGGCAGCGCAGTTGGAAAGGCAGCAGTGCGTCCTGGATTAATCAATCAAAAATAGATAGCGTTCTATAGTCACATTGTAACTGGGCCTATTTTGTAGCTAATGAAACGTCACAGGTATCCCCCAGTAATGCAGGGCATTAAGTGCCTCTTTACTGTTTAGAAGCTTGAGAAGTGATTTCTCCCAACTGCAACATGTTTTAAGGTGTATAATCAAAGAATACTAGGGTGTTACAATCACAAAATAAACAAGAGAGTTAGGCAAAGCAGACTATAATAGCAAAAGAGACTAAATAGAAGGCTTACCCCTATCCTAGGCTCACTCACAAAACTCCAGCAGAGCAGATCTCCAGAAGAGATCCTTCCCCACTGGTAGCCAGCTCTTAAATAGGTCTAGGAGAGGTGCAGCCAGGCTCCACCCCTTCTGACAGCACAGGTGAAGGCAATTCACCTGTGCTGCTCTGGCTGACTCATGGCTCACCTCAGGTTCAGGCTGTGACCCAGCAGTTCCCATACATAAGGTCACGTGGAGAGTCACATGTGATGTGAATCTGCAGTAGGGCTTCTTTCTCCACCTGGTACTCCTGTCTCTATCTAATTGGATTTCTCACTTTTCCATTTCTAAAGCCAGGTGAGTAGGATTGCCAGCAGTAAGGAGCTAATGTTTGAGGAGCTAAGCCTCCTATAGAACTGAGGTCTGTCTGCTAGAGAAAGGTAAGTTAGTGCAAGAGTAATTAGAAAGCAAATGAAATAGAACCCAGGGTCTCCACAGAAGACAAATAAAAAACAGACACAAAAACCCATGAAACAAACACCAAAACACCCAACTAACCAAATGAAAAAAGACACGTAAAGCAAAAATGCTGCAGGGTAATGAAGGAATTGTCAGCCATTTCATGTACCTTTGTGATTAACTGTTTATCTGGTGATATCATAATTGTGGGTAATTGAGGGTTTAAAAAAGAAATATAGAAATTATTTATATATAATAGTATATATAAAATATACCATTACTTTCTTTATCCCTGTATTGATGGAGCGTTGACGTTATCATGAAATTCCTTGTATATCCCCTTAATTGGAACTGATTTTATTGTTGTGTTTGACTGACAGCCAGAACTGAACATGAAAAAGAAGGATCCTTTCTGCCCTTCCTCCCACTGCACATATTGAGCACGTCATCTGCAAATTCCAGCTTTTCAAACTCTGCTGAAAATGTACACTGGAAACTAGTGAGAGTGCTGTGTTTACATCCAGTGCCAGCTAATGCCATTCACACCCTCACTACCTTGAACCTCCCTCTCTCAGATAACAACAGTCACCTATTTCCCCTCAAAAATCCACGAAGAGCAGAGCAGACCAAAGCAATCAGAGCTAGGTGTTCAGCCCAGCATCCCTCCTCCTTCCAGTGCACCACTTAAATGTCAAAACTGTTCTGTCCACATAAATACGGACTTTTGAAGAGCTGTACGCTAACAAGTGATTCGCAAACATGCAAGTCCAAATATCACCAGTGGCAAATAGAGGCAACAGTGTTAATTTCAAAAGCTGTTGTTCAGAGTATTATTAATAAAGGGAGGTTAATGTCAAGTTTCCAAATAGAAGCTCAACAGCTCCACTATATCAGAAATCAGTGTCGACATCAGGTTGGTAGGGCTCACGCTGCTCAGCATTTTTGTTCACTGTGCTTCTATTGTACCCTGTGTACACAGGTTGAAAAAAGTCTTAGGGAGGGCACCAGAGCTGTGATTATTTAGTGACAAAGCCTGCCTTTTGTAACTGACCTTCTCTATAAAAAGAAAGACAGCATGAAAGGGATAAGTGATAGTGTTCCAATCTGTATGGTCTTTCAATACATGCTTCCTGCAGTGTCTCTCAGCTCTATCTGTGAGCTCCCAATAGGCAGTATAGCCTTGCAAAGGAACACTGGAAGAGAGGACTCTCCCACAGATAATGGAGCTGTGTGGTTATCCAGCAGGAATGTTGGCAGAGAAAACTGTGACTCCCCATCTTTGTTTTGAATAGGCTTCAAGATTGATATCAGAAGTATCCCTGGATAGCTTGTGAAGTACCATAACCTTGAAAGCTGCGTGGAGGGTGAGGCATATGTAATTTGGCCCATCTGAAAGAAAACAATTTGTTACTCAGAACAACAACAACAAGAAAGATGATTAAAGAAACATTTTGGAGCACTCCTGTGTAAAACAACTTCTTGAAGAATTGTTTCTGAACTGTGAACTGCATGATGTTAGGTATTGAGAGTGTACTGAGACATACAGCATTTGGTTGTTGCTTCTTTCTATGCTCAGTGTCTCCTTCCAGAGGATGCTCATGCAGTCATTTTAAATACTTCTCTGCAGAAATCCAAAGAAGTCTATTGATGTTTTCTTCATTTTCTGTTTTGAGACAGAAAACAGCATCTCAGTGGTATAGGTGTTTTTGCCTGTTAAAGCAGTGGAAGTCTTACAAGTCAAAAGCAAACCTTTAAGGTTTTGTCAGAACCTCTAGCTTCACCTCTGCTCTGAGCCTCCCCTGTTAAGATATTAGAGAACACCTGAATCAAAGGGAATCTAGCTGAACAACAGATAGATAACTTTCTTGCATGCTGCAAGATAAGACTGTGAAGGTAAGAATGTACAGGAATCTCTGCAAACTAAAATATTCCATTAACAGTGAAAATGGATGGAAGAAATATGAGTTAGTTACTTCAGCATCCTAAGCAACTGGTCTGCTGATCTTTGCTGTTATAGCTTTCCAGGGATACTGGGAGAACATCTGAAGAATCTAACTGTTGTAAGTTACAAGAGATTAATGAAGTCCTAGGGAGATGGTACTTATGCATCACCCCATTTGTTTCAGTTTTAAGAAGCAGTTTTTGTAGGCAGCCGTCATCCCTAAGTTCTTCCAAAATCACCGAAGAAGGAAAAAGGAGAGGAGTTCCTTTCACTCAGGAAGCTCTACCTTTCCAAGATACAATCAAAATGGAGGAGCTGGAGCAAGAATGAATAATAATGTAGCATCTTTACATTTTTCTCATTTCAAACAAGGCATGTCTGTAGTTCTGTAAGCTCACAGACTTCTCAGAAGAGACAAATCACCTTTAGGATTCTTGTTGTTAAAAGCCGAGAATTTCAGGATGTAATTCTTCATGATGTCCAGAACCAGCATGACATTGTATGATCCAGGACAGCTTACACAACTTGTGCAGTAGGTAGACATTCTGTCTACATCATGCACTGTGACATTCATCTCACTTCGGAAATGAAAGGAGATTCCTGCTGAGTAAATTAGAATCAGTGGTAATACAGCTGTTAGCTACAAACATTTGTTTGGCATGAATCAATCTCAACTCTCCTGTAGTTTGCTTTGATGGTCTCTCTTGTATCTTGTTGACTAACGATGAGATCATTCTTTGTTAATCTAAGTGCATAAAGAAAACATTCTGCCAAGCAAAATGCAGGCTCTTTTTTTTTTTTAATGTTGTTTATAGGCCTTTTGTTTACAGAGTCATCCAGAACAATTTATTGTGTATTTATTTGGGTTACTTTACAGAAGTGCATGAACACAGACCTAAATCCTATCTTTAATCTGTCTGCCTTTTAACGGGTGGTAGTTTGAACAAAGTGGATACCAGCCACTTAAGATAAACTTCTAGTTGGCAAGGGCTTCAAATGTTTTGTGTGCTATCTGTGATTCTCATCTCGAGAGCATTTAACAATTGGAGAGAATTGCAAGCATCTCTGATTTGGAGGTAACACATTGTTTCTGAACAGAAGTTATTAGAACTCATTAAGCTTTTGGAACAATTTTTTTTTTTTTTTTAATCCAGCCAGTTCCTTAAATGCTTTTTTGTTTTGTTTTGTTTTGGTTTTGTTTTTCCAGCTGCACAGTTTCTTAAACTTCATAATAATCTGTAATCTTAGGCCTCAAACAGATTATTCCTAACTCTTCCATGTGCCTCAGGAATTCATAGATACCCATATTCTGTTCAAACGGAGCACACACGTACAGGTATGGCCAGACAGCTCACAGCAGTCAAACTGAGACTCTGTATTCACATTCCTGAGTGGAAATAAAGGTATATGAAGAATAAAGCAGCATCTGAAAATGTATTCTCCCCACTACTTGTTGGTCTTTTCCCTTTTGCTACTTAGCAAAATGTCTTTTGTACAAAATGTAGGAGAAAAATGAAGAACATCTTTGCATTTGTTAACATGTGTAAAAACTCCTCTCATCAGCAGCTGTCTGGAAATAAGTTCTGCTGCTTCATTTAAATCTAAGGAAATAGAGACCTATATAACTTCTGTATGTCTGAGCCCTGCAGCCCAAGAGCAGACATCCAGAGTTTGAATCTATTCTGAAGCTCAGAAAATGAAAAGGACTTAAGTAAATTGTTGCCAGTAAGTCCTGCAAAAGAATTACATTTTTAGAGGAACTTTAAAGGGAGGGCATAGAGGAATAGATGGAACAGTGAAGAAGTTGAAGCAGAGAGGGTCAGAGGAAAATGGATAGGCACGTACAGTGAATAACAGGGATAGTATAGGAGATGGCTGAGCTTTGCAGAACCAACTACAAGGTCCTGGCAGGCAAGAATTTCACCCTACAACTAAGGACTAGGAAGATCAATGAGACATACAGTAAGAGGCAATGTGATACTAAATTGTGTATGATCTTTCAAGGAAAGGTAAGAAAGGAATGAAAGCCAGTGTTGACACTGTCAGACTGGCTGGAATAAAGATTGTTTCTGAGAGTTTTATTTTCACGTGATTGTGGAAGATGAGGAAAAAAAACATGCCAGTGACGCCTGAGCTTGCCATAATTAAGGAGTCTCATGGATCAGCCCTGGTTTGCTACAACATCCCAGTAAAAATAAATGCTTCTGTTAAAAAGCTGCTGAAGAGTATGAATCAAAGCAAGCAGAGAAGCCAAGAAAGCTGTTGAAATTTAAGGAGACACAATATTTTTATGCTTACTTTCTTACTAAGTATGATTTTCTTTTTTTCAATGCACCAGCTGTTGAAGTGAAATTCATAGCTGACTGGGTTGGGGGCCTGCAGAACCCTCCTAATGAGCTGTGGAGCGATGCACCACGGGATACAGAGAGGAAGTGATCCGTGGGGGTATTTCACAGGGAAGAGTCTAAGGTAAGAAAGACGTGGAAGACTACTGTTCTGATGTGCATAAGCTAACCCATAAAAGGGAGTGCAAGGAGGAAAGAAGGAAGTGGAATCAAGCAGTGATGAAACCACAAGAAAACAGGTCTTTTCAGATAACTATTTTTCACCTACTATTTGAGGAAAAGTGAATGAAAAGTAAATAGTAGTTCTTAATTTTGAAAGTGTTGAAGAACCTGAGAAAAGAGAGAAATAGAGACAGGGAGGTCCGTCCAAACATAACTTTTCTTCTCCTAGTCAGAGTTAGTTTTCTCCCTAGACTTACTGATCTCCTTTAAAAGCAAACAGTTTCCATCACTGTTGGAAACACACACTCTAAATTCATACAGTTCAAAATCTGTGAAACTTTTGGTCCTTCTTACAATAATATGAAGGCAAATCTTGAAGAGGTTGCAAGGATGGCCACTGGTAGCTATTAATTACAATTGTCCACATATACTTTCAGGCTCAGGAAGTATTTAAATTACTGATTACCAAAGGTTATGAGGGAAAAGCATCACTCTACACATGCTTTGTTCTTCTGTAAGCAGTCTGTTCCTGGTTATGTTCTGAGATAAGGTACTAGGCTGGACGGGTCTTTGGTGTGGCTGTGTCAGGCTTTATTGAGATAAGGTCATGAACTTGGCCTTCTTGCTGTTATTTCTTTTGTATGTGGGTTGGAATCAATACATCTTGTAAAACATTAGCATTAATATTATTTGTAGGAAGAGCAGCCTTTAAATAAACTCCTCAGGACATGATGATGTTTTTTACAGGCAAATGGTGAGTTTTCAGTAGTCACAAACACATACTTGAAAGGTAAAGCATTTATATATTTTTTTGAAAGAACTCTATGGTAAACTTGAGAAAAAAAAACCCTGCTTCAGACATCTAAACTTGAAGATCTTCAGTACTGTACTGATAGATTTTTCTGTTAATCCTCTCATGTTGAAAGTACAAACTGCCTTAACTAGCATCCAGACAAAAGGGGGAAATAGAAGTTAGTATCATTCTATTTACGTATCTGATGGCTATCAGAAGTCCTCATCACTGTAAAGTACTATTGACATACTTCAGAAAATACCAGAGACAGAAAATATTTGCATTCTTATTTCATTAGAAATTGAAAACTACCTTGGAGAAGTCACACGCTCTACAGCTCATATCAGAGCATTGTTTTTGAATTGTACAATGTTGACTCGCTGTTACAAAAATTCAGTGTTACAGGAAATCAGAAACAATATGGTATAGTTTACACTAACTCTGCATTAAAATGTTCCATCTGTTCTTGCTTTTGGTTCTTAGAGAATGGCTTTTTCATCTCTGTAATGCTTTTCACTTCCTATTACTAAGGCTTTTAAAGGTAGGCACTGAGTTAGTATAAAACCCACAGCTTTCGAGTTTAAACGCCTATTAAAACTAAAGCTGTCTGGAACTACAATAAAAATTTATTTTGGCTACAAAAGACAACTTTGAAACCTAACCCATCTGTATTTTTCCTCCTCCAAACAGAGCAACATCCTGTATCATAGAATATTTAACTTAAACAGAGACCGCATATCTTTATGAAAACAATTGTTTCAACTTAATTTATGGGGGGTAATCAGCTCATATTAAGGTTTTCAGTACTCCAGGATGTTAATATAAATTGGTTACAGAACATGTAATAACTACAGTAATTCCTCCAAATCATCTGAAATCTGCTGTTGCCATTGATTTGTGTATAACCTGCCTATGTTGTAATGTAAAGTTGCCACAAAAATTCAAGTGCAGCGGCATGCAGTAGTTTCAAGTTAACTGTGCAAATCAGGCATACAGCCAAAGTTACATTTTACTGATAGTCTGCATTCATGTGCATTGATTTCCAAACAATTACAGGATATTTCCACTAAAATTATTTATTTGTAGGAGTTGATCTAGTCTTTGCAAGCCCTGGGCACACCAGGGAGACATGCCCATGTATCCAGTAGGACTTTCTGATCGTTTTATTGACTCACTGTGAAGTGCAGCATACAGCCTGCAACTGCCACGAGTGGGAGTCAAACATATCAAAGAGAGACTGGATCCCTGGGGTTGAGCTCCCTCCATAGAATAGTTTTGACAGATTTTGCATTGAAAAGGGCCTGTTTTTAGCACCCTCTAAATATAACCAGCCCTGAAACTCCCACAGAGATTCCTTTCTGTCTGCCTTCAGAGGATGAGATAAGGCTCCCTCTCCTGTGACTTCAGTCTGGAGTACCTCTATCATCCCCCCCAGCCCTGATAACAGCTGGCTTTGCACATATTTGAAAGCAAGGCATGATCTAAGCTGAGGGATTCGTTTCTCCTTCTGTAGATTACAACTTTCTTCATCTCAACTTCCTTTCTAACATGTGCATCTTAGAATCAGTGCAAGACATTTTGGCAACCAGGAGGCAGCTGGCTCCCTTCAGTTTTTTCCCCATCATTTTGGGAATAGACATCTTGGACAATTTCCTTTTACCCCACAATCCTTCCTTTTTAGACCATTCAAGTATATTTGAATGTAGCATCAAAGCTGAAGTGTATTTGCCCATTTGCCCTCTTCCTCTCCCCGTTTCCCCATGTATGCCAAGATACACAAACTGTGGATGCTAAAGCAGAATTTATGTATGTTGTGATATACACTGGATGTTCTGCTTACTTGCATGTGATTCACATCCTCATAAGCCCACAGGAAATCCCAGCAATGTTTTTGTAGCCATATCTCCTGTGCTGAGGTGCTGGGCACAGCAGGGGCTGGAGGAAAAGAGCCATTTCTGCTTTGGATATACTGCAGTATATAAGCTTGGCTGAGAAGGACCAACCAATATTATTAGAATGTATCTCTTTTACTCAGTGACTGTGAAAAATGCAATGCAAGGACTTAATTCACATTTTATAGTAGCATACCTGTGAACACTCTTACCTCAGTGGATCCAGTAAACGCAATTTTATCAATGCCCACATGAGATGCTATTGCTGCACCAACAATTGGACCAAATCCTGGCAAAATATTGACAACTCCTGGTGGAAAGCCAGCCTACCAAAATAGGAACAGATGAAGGGAAGTGAGATTTATGAAACCTGACGGAGCATGTTAAACCAGGCATGTGCCAGTAGTTCCTTCTTCATAAGGAGAGACACAGAGACATTATTCCTGTCAATTATTCTTACCTCCTTGATGAGGGCTCCCATATAGAGAGCGCTGAGTGGTGTTTGTTCTGCTGGTTTAATAACTACTGTATTGCCACAGCACAGAGCTGGAGCAATCTTCCATGCAAACATCAGCAGGGGGAAGTTCCACTGTAGGAAAAAATAAAAGTTGATGGAAAAATATTGCAGCGGTGTTTTGTTTTCAAGATGTCAAGCTGCTACCTCACTTATTTCTCAGGCCTACCCTCAACATAAATCTTTCCCAGCACAAAGCAAGGATTTTTTTAATTACTGCCATTAAGAAAGTGGCAACAGTGACCTTCTAGTTCTTTCTCTTCAATTCAAAGAAATACGAGCCCCACACGCAGTCTTCACAGAAGAATCCTCTGTTATCTGTTCACTTTTTTATACACTGCTTTTTATTTCATTTACTTTTTTGCAGTTGGCATTTTTAATTCCTCTCAACAAATGTTCTTGTATATGTCCTAAGATATAAGATGTATATTCAACTTATGCAATCACTAAATGATGGAATTGCAATAAAATATAAATGTAGTGCTAGGTCAAAGTATTTCACTAATACCTTTTCTTAAAAACTAGTCTGCAGTTTACAAGAAAGGCATGAAAAGGGCAGAAAAAAGTTGAGAAAAACTGCTGAAGTAAAAAGTCAGTATCATTATTAATTTCAACTTCATTTAACTGCAGCAGCAGATGTAGTAAATTGTATTGATTTGGTTTATAGACAAACTGTGGGTAAAGATAACAGTAAAAAGTGCTTCACTTTCCAACCAAGGCCTGATCCTAACAGGCTAAGTGGACGGTCACAGTGATTTCAGTGGAAATGCCAGAGTAGTAAGATAACTGCATTTGCAGAATCACTTATAGAGGCATATAATAATCTCCTTTGGAAAGAAAATAGAAAGTCTCAGTCAGCCACTGGCCAGAACATGTTACTTGCTGATGCATATCAGCTGCCACTCTCATGGACATTTCTCTAGCCCCTGGCTAGCTTGAAAAAATACACAACTGTCTTCCCATCACTGAACACCCAATTTTTTACTCCCTCAGTTGTTTATAAACTCCGGAGACAAAGTGATGTTTTAATTCCATCTCCAGTATATAAACCTAGGAGGGGAGCTATTGGGCCAACAGCATGCTGACAGCCTGCACTTGTAATGCTATTGCATGGAGAGCTCTGACAAGCTTTATAGGGTAGTATGTAGACCTGTTTATGCTAAAAAGCTGCCAAAGAGAATATGTTTTGATGTAAGCTGGGATATGAAAGAGGATGAGGAGTTTAGTGCTAGACTTGCTGTTTAATTTTATTTTTGTAATAACATATTTGCTGGTGTAATGGTTAAGTGCACGCAGCAGCCCTAGGGCTGTACTGTGCCTGGTAGCTGTGGAGGAAATATGTAGCAGATTAGCAGTAGTGTCAGAGTAGATGTGCATGACAGCCATCTTGAAGTTTTGTAGGAGAAACGGGTGAAAAAGAACAAGTGTGTTGGATGGCTGAGTACCTTGGACAAAGAGTTTTACAAATCTAAACTAAATAAATCCTGCCTGGCCAAATTTCTTCAGCAGATCTGTCAGTTATGCTCAGGGAGACAATCCTAAGAGATGTCAGGCAACTTTTGGGTTATATATGTTGAGGCTGCTGGTTTGCAAATGCTGTATCCATGTGCTGGACTGAACAGCGGGCACAAAAGTAGGTGTGAAATCATTTACAAGGATGATTGTAAGTCAAGGTGGGATAACGTGGACGTGGCTGCAGGATGGGTGTAGCCACAGGCTCTCTGATTTTCTGCGGCGTGCTAAACACAATAGCCATCCCTTAAATACATGAAATAACAAGCAATTTACATAGACAGAGAAAAAAGGCTAAGCACTGTTAATCTCTTCTGGCTACTCCTCCTTTAATGGAAATGCTGTGTGTTGCTATTTGGTGGTTTTGTGGTTATGAACAAAATGAAAAACATCAACAAAACTTTCAGAGAATGCCTTGATCAGCTCCCCAATGCTTTGTCAGTACAGTCATACGGTATTTTAATAGCGATATGCAAGCCCCCCACTGAAATTTCTGCCAAAGTCAGTTAACTAGTTCTGAAAATGTTAACTTTCCAGTGTAATTCCCATGTTGTGTCCACCAAGAGTGTGTTAAGGACATATATTGGAGTGTAGGGGCAGTATGTGATTTAATAAAATGTGTTTCTCTCTCATAACAAGTAAAATAAACATTTAATGTCTCCTGTTAGCTACATGATTTTAATTGTAATGATATGTCTCCTGGAGTTTCTTCTGCTCCTCCAGCCTTCTAAAAGGAAAGAATAGAATTAAAATGCATCACATTCTCCCAGGAACTGAGGAGCCTCTTAAATCACAGTAAAAACTAAATAAATAAAAAGACTGCCACAGCAAAGCATCAATTTTCCATAAGTTGTGTGAACATCCATAACCACTGCCAGCTTATTAACACTGTGTTTTGCTTTGCTTGTTTTAATCATGAGAGTTCTATGACTTGAGAACTTAACTCCTAATAACAGAGCCTAAACCCTATTAGCATGTTCAAATAAGCATTTGCAGGGAGGCTGTTAAAGATATGTCAACAATATGAGCTCAGCTTTTTTCGTAATGGAAAACACACATAGCTGAGGACCATGTTTTATGTGTCTTTAAAGAGAGCTGGTTCAAATGAAAATAAATAGAAGGCGCTAGTAGAGATACTCACAGGGATGATCTGTCCACACACTCCGATGGGTTCATGTCTTGTAAACGTAAAATAATCTCCATCTGAAACAGATGAGCATGGTTATTCTCAAGTGCAGTTTGACTTGGCAGAACAAAAAAAAAAAAATAGAGGGAAAAAAGCTCTAAGGATCAACCTTTGATGGCAGTAAAAGAAATAAAGAACTCATGGAAATGTTTTTTCATGAGCCAGCATGGGAAACCTAGGTTCAGGAGCAATCTAATTGTTCTTTCTATGGAACAAAGGAAGCAGGCATCACATCAGAAACTAACCAGCTTTGTTCCTTGGGAAAGAAGACAAGCTGTACAAAAAAGGGCAGCAGCGAGGAAGACAGTTACCGGTCTCTGCTGATTTCAGGGTGAGCCAAGTGAACAGTCACAAAAGCAGTTACCTGGAAGGACTGACAGAATAAAGGTATACATACAAGCAGATGTGGGAAAAATAAAGCAGCACACTTCTCATTCATCTTCCATTGAAGACAAGGGGAGTTTTAAGTAGTGGAATGATATACCAAATTGCGTAGATTTGGAATGAAAATGGCAGGTCTGTGACTGATGGGTCTGAGCATAATTCACTGCAGAACTCAACACTAAGGAGGATACAGCGCTCACTGCATAGCTGTGCTGATAGCTGACTTGTAGAACAAAGCCTGCATCAGACGCTGCCTCAAGCTAAACATGCAGTCAATTTAAGTTTACAGGGAAAAACTGAATGCAGCAGGAAAACAAGACAACAGAGAATTTTCACAAACCTTTTGGTCAAGTAGAGGTGAAGAAATTAAGGGACAAAGCAGCTGAAAATTGGAAATTCTGAGCTTTTCTCACTGGTCTTCAACAGAAAAAAGAATATGTAATAATAACAAAGATGCCGGAAAAGCAGACTGCAGACTCAGAAAGAGCAGTTGTGGGTGGTATGAGGTTTGAGGACAATATTTAACTTTTTGGTCTGGTAGTTGTTTTTAAGGTCCTGATTGAACAAAAATGGCAAAAACAGTACACAGGAGTGAGATGTATCATTAGTTAAAGTGAGCACTGTTATGCTGTATCTGCAGTCCTTAACTAAAGAAAGCACTGTCGAGCACAGGGCAGCTTGAGTCAGGTCATGAAATAAACAGATCCGTGATTCGGGGTCAGGCCTGTGGTCTGTGGAAACCTTTCACATGGCCTGGCTTGCTTATAGCAGCCAGGTCTCTGTGCTGGCTCATTTTGCACAGCTGGTATAAGTGATTACCGTGGGGGTTGATGGAGCTTGTGCTCTCTGACAAAGCTGCATCGTGGTTGCTGCTTCAGCCCTTACTAAGTTTAAGTATACCGTAGTATGATGCATCCCCCATTGATAAACAGCAGGAAAACAATCTCCTGTGTCTCCTATGACTAACCATCAGCTTTGTTACTGTGCTTGGCCTGCACCCACACAAAGTAGAGTTCAGTCTTTGTACCTAAACTGGTTCTTGTAGCTGTATGAACTAGCTCAGGCTCAAAGCATGTCTAAATTTAGGTTGAATGTTTTTCAGTGAGGCTACAGCTGAAGGAAGGGTAAAGGCATAGGCTTTAAACAGCAGAGCTACAAAGACGATGAAGGACCTGGAGCATCTCCTTTATGAAGAAAGGCTGAGAGACCTGGGACTGTCCAGCCTGAAGAAGACTGAAAAGGGATCTTATCAATACTTATAAATATCTAATGGGTGGAAGTCAAGTGGATGGGGCCAGGGGGTTTGACCTTCAGATGATCTCCAGAGGTCCCTCTTCCTACCCCTACAACTCTGTGATAGGATGAATGTGCACTAGGCCAATAATGCTTGTCATCTAGAACAAAAATATTAATGTAAAAAAAATCATTTCAACGAAGTATTGTAGAACAGGGAGAAGATAACTTGGTATCCTACCACAAAAGAGGATTTACCAGGACAGAAAATGATGATGGGGAGAAAGGCAAGAGGAGGAAGAATGATTGCGATGCTTTCACTCCTGTTATTACTGTGCAGGTACATGTGCTTTCCTTCACATGGCATGAGAGTATCCAGGCAGCTTGGGAGCTATAGCCAGCCTTGTTCAATATCAGGTGAAGACCTAACATCGTGATGGAAAACATTTTAGGAACTTGCTGCACTCTTCTCTGTTTTCATGTGGTGACAATAAATGTATTAATCCACAAAGTTTCTTGATTTTATGTAAAGACTTCAACTAGGGTTTGATTAGAACTAGCTTGTGTTCAGGTTTGCTAATTTTTGTACATCCACTTTACAGAATTTACTCAGTAGATTTCAGAGCTAGACTCGCTACTACATCAGCTTGAAGCCAGAAAGAGAGCAATTATGAGACAGGCAACAATAGTGTGTAACCTAAACAAGGAACAGAACAGAGGGAATAGAGAAAGGAGTTTTGTATCAGGTGAAGGAGAAAGAAAATTGTTTCCTTTGTGTCAACAAAATGTCACTGCACCATTTTGATCTCCGGATTCTAGAAAACGTCCCTGTGGAGATTAAAGTAGTTGTTTCACAAATCACAAATCACAAATCACATGATCAGTATGGTTTTTAAGTTATCTTTTACAGATGCTAGCAGTGGTTCACATACCATAAGAAGACTCATCCAAGTAGACAGAAGTAAAGTAGGAGTAAAAAATAATATAGAGGCAAAAACGTTTAAGTGCTCAAGAGGCACATACATAAAAGAGTCAGCTAAAAATACCAGCTTGTACGTGGTATTACTGTGAGAGGTGGATGGTGACAACAGTAACACAGCTATGTTAGCACCGTATTGACTTCAAATTGTCACTCCATAATCATTGCCACATGTCTGTGTGCTTCACAGCACAAAGTTACAGATAAACTGAATCTGGTTATCACGTCAGACAAATTGTACTTCTACCAACTGTGGGCAGAACTTTCTTTTCTGACAGCAATAGCTCCCATGCAGAGCTGCTTGTCCTGCTCTCTTGCACTAGACTGCAGTCAATTGCTCTTTTTGACACTTACTTCCAAAGCTCATCATCCACAGAGTTATTATTCAGACAAGATTATTGAGATCTCTTTCTAACAACATCTTTGTGAACATATGTGCCTTCAAGTTATGCAGGTGCTTCTGGATACCAAAGACATTTCTAAGAGTAGTCTTGTCCATTAATGTAAAATAAGCTGTTACCATGGAAAAGAACTCAAGTTTGATAAAGTGAATCACTTTTTTTTCTGAACAATGAGAATAGAAAGCTTCCTATGCTCAGAAATGAAATAGGAGACTTTTAAAACTCTGTAGAGTTTTAAGATACAGCTCATGCTACTGATGCTTAGTCTATGGTGCTATTGCCTTGTTACTTTCAGCCTTCTACTAGCTGGCAGCCGTAAGCCTGAGAGGGTTATGACAGTCTGATTCCACATCCAATCCAAACATTTATTCTAAAAGGTTTACTTTTCATTATTTTAATATTCTCAGCTGATGTGAATTAGCATTCTTTAGGCCTCACTGATATTGATCAATTTGCAGCTGCTTAGCACCTGGCCCAAAGATCTTTAATTAGAAACTAAGCCCACATATAGGGGTCTCATTTTGGGGCAGCAATATGTTCCATAGGTGAGTTTATTCACATTTCTATCAGGACTCTCCATCTCAGATGTTTTATTTGCATCGCAGTCATAATATAGGCACATGCTGCATACAGTAGCACACACACACATGTGAGGAGAGCAGATTTGGTTCTTTAAGCTATACCATATTATATGTTATATTTAAAGATACACTTTCACTTGCATTCAGTTTATTAGGTTAACAGCTTTTAGTGTAGCCTCATTCTGTTTTAATTTAAATCATCAAGCCTAACAAATGGGAGCAAGCAAAGGTCAGTCTGAAGCTTTTAGCAGTTTTGGGACCAAAAGGAATGTGACTGTAAAAAACACTTCTGTTTTCTACTTATTTATCACTTTCCTGTTGTTATTTTAGAGGAAAATAAACCCTCAACAGAAACAGATGAAAGATTGGGATGTTTCAGATTTATTAACTCACTACGTAGAAACAGAAGATTTAGTTTGGATTTCGGGTTTTTTGTGTTGTTGTTGTCATTTTCTTGCTTGGTTTCCTATAGTGAGCTGATAGGTGACTATAAAGAGCACTGTTGTTTAACACTGGCCTTGCTCTGAACTAGCTTTATTAGAATGGCAAATTTTATTATCTGAAACTATTATCTGGCATACAGAGGAGTGTTAAATCAAGAGGAAGAATTCACTGATACCCTGAAAATCTGAGTAGTGTGAATATCAGAAATCATAATTATGTGGCTCGTTACTGGTAACTAAATCAGCACTAAAGTTTGCATCCAGGAAGGTCTGCTGAAAATCTGATCTCTCTCCCTGTCATATCACCCATCAAAACTGAGAAATTCAGGAGTTTCATCTGTTTCACTATTTGAGGTCAAGAATAAGCAGAGAATATTTATTCTCCTTCAGCCAGCAGTGGCTTTTGGTGATAGACCTAAATCCATACTCCTGCAGGGCTTACAAGCGAGAAGGAGGCATTCCCTGACCAGGGAGAAAGGGATTAGCAAACAGGATATTTGCGGAGTGTATGAATTTATGGTGTGCTCTGCACTTTTGCATGTTTAAATACAAAACGCAAGCAGCAAAAGCAGGATTTGTGAATCTCATCCCAAATGGCTGTGGAAATCGTCATAAGTCCTTACAGGAGCATCGATACCAGAAATACTAATACTGTCATTTCTTTGGTGGAAATACATGAATGATGATAAACATCAGTCAGTACGCACTGTCGTTTTAAATGAGCTGAAACACCATGATGATTAATGTGGCAGTAAATTGCACAATGTTTGCCTCGTTTCTGCAATCTTGTGGTTTTCTGTTCAGAGGCAAACTACTGTACTGCAGATATCATGTTACATTATGTAATTTTATAGAAATAAATGGGTAGCGTAAAGGTGTCTACTGTACAAAGACAACAATGAAATCCATTTACTTGTGAGTGGGTTTCCTCATCTCCTTCAGTGTCGTGCAATAAACATACATGTGCAGTGAACAGTGTGCATGATGAAGCTGAAAAGAATCCATAGAATGCATATTGGTTTTCCTTACTGCTTTTCCCTAAATTTATTTTATGTAGTCAAAATACAAGTTATTTATCTTAATGACTGCACCTACATAAACCTGTTCTTTGCTATCATGGGTCATCTTGCATTATTATAGCAGTTGGCACAGCTAGACCAGACTGCGAATCTGCAAATGAATTTCTTTGCATCAGAAAATTCAGCCTGTGTTTGTTAAACAGCTGGGAGTGAGGAACAGGAGGAAACGACTTGTTGAGCAAAAGTAACAGTAAGGATTTTTCTTATCTTTTCACCAAAAATAAATAAATAAATAAATCCAGAATAAATTTCTTAGCAGTCGAGAAGATTACGCTCATACATAAAACATAAAAGTCATCCTACTGCATGGTGTGAGGAAGTATATATAACAAAATATGGGCGTACAGCTCTATAGTAACCTTGCAAACTCTTCTCAAATAGTGAATTTGGATCCAGTGCTAGTCTCAAGTAAAGCGATTTGCACCAGCAATAATACAAGAAATATATCAACTAGGTAAAGAGCTAAGCACGTTGTTTCTTAAAAAGGCAGTTAACGTTGTCTTTTCACGTCAGGTTTATAATAAATGAGTTTTCATGTTACACTATTTCAATGCAGAGGTTTTAAGCCATCTCCTTCTCAGACTGATATATGTCATAGAAACAAAACATCATTTTGCATGTGCATGTAGGGCAGAACAATAGCATGTGATTTACTCTAACCCTCTCGCCAACTTTTAAACATCTGCTTCAGCACTGATAAAACCAATGTTAACTCAGCTAGGAAAAGCAAGTTCTTTTCTGCCTTTCATACAGCTGTGATCTGTTAATGCATTTGGCCATCAGAAGGTTTAGTTGTACAACAGTACCATAATCTCGCTTACCTACAGGTATGGTCATCCCATGGATTTTGTCTGCCCAACCAGCATAATACCTCAGGGTTTTTATGACTCCTTGGAGATCTACATAGAAGGCTTGGAGGAATGGTTTGCCACTGTTCAGTGATTCCATAGTCTAGAGGACAAGAAAAAGTTGATATATAAACAGAGTAGCATTTTTAGACTATTGTCTTCAGTATTCACTGTCCAACAACTCTTCAGTCACGACAGAAAGATTTTAATGAAGACCAACCAGTCACTCTAGCATAATCTTAATCCAGACAGTTCAGAACAAATACATGATTCCCTTTTTTACTTCTTTTTTTTTCTTTTTTTTTTTTTTCAGTTGTGAACAGAAAGACTTTTTCCTTATGAACAAAACAAGAAGTTCCTTCTGGAGCATTCTGGGATTACTATGATTTTTAAGCATGTGTCTCTGTTTGCAATTTTCTGTCTTGTGTGTGTATCCACATGCATGTGCATGACTGCATTTTGGACCTAATAGCCACTGTGTTTGGTCCAGATATATAAATGCTAAATTGTTTTAATCAGGAGCCAAGATAAAAATGCCTGTCAAACTAGGTTCTGTTATGTTAATGATAACAGCTGAGAAGGGGCTCCTTGTAACCCTGTATAAATGATCTGAATCCATAAAGAGAAGAATGGACATATCCTTCTGTATAATTGATGTGAATATAAAAATTTCTCTGTATGGCTGCCAGGACTCCTGCTGAGGTCTGAGATATCTATAATGTACAGCCAGTTTATTTATTACCATCAAATAAACAAACTCTCCTCTAGGGAAGCTCATAAATTAACAGCCTAATGTCCTTACTTTTAAGTTAATATTCCTATTTTTAAAAGTATCTTATAAGTTATCCTCTTAGGGTTTCCTAAGATCATTTAGCAAAAAGAATCCAATAAAATGCCCTAAGATCTGGCGTGGCTTAACTGATTCAATGGCTGTCTAAAAGGAATCATTAAGAATGGGCAAAGTACGCCCATGTGTAACACACCAACCATCAAATGAATTTCTATAGAGAAGAATAGAGGCCTAATTCTGCACTGACTTACATCCCTACAAGCAATTAATGGCATTGCCTGTGGTGCAGTTCAGTAAAGAACTTGGCTCTGGAAATACAAATCAAATGACAGGCAGAGTAAAGTTGATTTGCTGTGCACTTCCTTCTCCCTGTGGCGATTTTACAGTATACACTGGTGGTAAGATGATTTAAATGTTGACAAAGCTGGAATTAAGATGTTCAGCAGCTTAGTTCAAAGTACTTGACATGCGGAAAATAACATTAACAATGCCACCGTTTATATGGCTTCACATGTGAGCTAAACAGTGCAATACTCAGAATTTCTTACCAGTGACAGTAAGAATTCTGTCCCCTATTTCCCTGATATCTGCACAATCACTTTACTCAGTCTTCTGTTGGTTATTTTAGGAAAGCCACAAGTGTATGTAATAGGTGTACACATGTGTGTGTATCCACACACACGTTCGTTTCTCTCAGGTTTAATTTAAAGCTCTCAGCTGAAAGACTGTTACTGGTTTTCATGCGCTTTGGATCAGCTCTCAAGTCAGTAATCTCAGATATCAAGCTAATTTTAGTTTTGAATATTCTTCATGTGAACACATTTACGAATTAATTTGCTTGCATAATGTAGATTAAACAGGTGATCGGATTGTTGATTTTCACGTGCTACTTACAGCAAGAATTGCCCTGTCTCTTTCGACCAAGTCTGCTAGTTTATCCAAAAGCTGGCCTCTTTCCGATGCATCCATTCTCCTCCAAACTGAGCCTAGAGAAAAAGCAAGGCGAGCTGCTCTCACTGCTTTGTCCGTATCAGCCTATCAAGAAAGAAGAAATAAATAAAGGTAAATAATATTACTAGGGTTAAGAAATTTGTTGTGCAGCAATCTTTATCACATAATGGGTTTTGGAACTGGGACTAATAACTGTCCAACAGTGGTATTCTGGATCTGTTGCTTCATTTGTATATACATACATATAAAAACACAGGAATGCATCAATATGTATAAATATTTGATGTATTAACACATATATACCAGTTCATGTACCAGTTCATGGGATGCATTACCTTGTCTGCTTCCTGGATCTCACAGATCTGCTCCCCTGTTGCTGGATTGTATACTGGGAATACTCTCCCACTTTCAGAATTTTGCCACTCATTATTGATAAAAATCTAGAAAAGGGAAGAATAATCATCAGTACCTCTGCATAATCAGTAAAGCATACAACAGCAAAATCCAGGAAAGGATGTGCAGATTCTGCTTTAAAAAACGCTGAAGTTTCTTTATGCCTGTGAAAATTACAGTTTTCAAGAGCTCAAGCTCAGCCCGAGCCACTTTTTTTTCGTGTTCTATGGCAGTGTCACTGCAGAAGCAACATTAAGCTCTACAGAACTTTCGGCTGACGTTGAAATTTGATACAAGCACTGTAACAAATAAACTAAAGAAATAAGTGTTGGTATTAGAGAAAAAGCCTTGAAACTGCTGGAGCCAAGACAAGGGTTTGGAGTAATCATTCAGTACCCATCTCAGTAAGTAAACATTTGGTCATTGATACAATCCAGTCAAGGCTGAATAATCTCAAACATCACAGTTCTTCAGTACACAGTCAGTTGATTATGGCTACAGTGACGGCTTGCAGCACAGAATTAATGTATATTTGCTTGGAACAATAGAAATTATCAAATTATCTACTTGTTGACATTTTAATTGTCATGGGCAAATCAAATGTGAATTTTAATGGTGCTGACAACAGCTGTCCTGGGAGAGGTAAATGAATTAATTTAGAGCAGATTTTTACTAGTAACTCAGATATGCACATTAAGTTTTCTACTGAATTATTTTCAAGAACAGGATGCAACTTTTTATTAGCAAATATAAAATAAATCACTCTAGAAAAATGAGCAGGAGAAAGGTTTTTCCTGGTATTCACACTCTTTCAGTCCTTGAAATCTTTCTAAGGCAAAGAAAAGAGAGTATACAGAGTCCAAGCATCATATGAGGTCCTTGTATTTCAAGCGTCAATGTTGTTTTACTGTATTCATGAGATACAGCTTTAAATGTTGAAGGGGAAGTCCTGGCCTCATTGAACCAAAGGGAATTTTACCAATAATGAGAAGTTGCAACACCGAAGGGTGTAAAGAGTCTGTAAATGAAGAGATCACGGTGAGGATGGCACACTCCTATTTGCACATGAGGGCACAGATGTATTTGTAGAGTTATCAGACATGAACTTGCTCATCCTATTCCCCAAGCCAAATGGAAACCATGTAGTTGTGTTCTTCTCAGCAGGGCTCAGTATATTGCTCAGGCTCAGGGCCACGCTAACGGCACCGACTCTGCTGCTGTTTCAGAGCTGACTCAGAACATGGCAGAAGGAGCCTGTGCCTGCCTGGAAAAGCCTTTGGAGATACAACAACTGTGCAATGAAACCAATGACGTGCTTTTCCTTTAATGGTCTGTTTAATGGAGCTGTTTCTATTATGCATCCTTATCTATGCTTTTCACTCCAGCCATTTTGCTGTATGCCCTTCAATCCATTTCAGAGTTCATCTCTTCTTTAGTCCACCCTCCAGTCCCCTACCACACTTTTTGTAAAGGCCATTTAACCCAGGACCTGCTGCACTGTTTTCCATCTGTTGCTATCTTCATACTCCGTATTTACCTTGAACCTGTTCATGTCCCTGAACTGTAAGCTCCTCAGACTGTGGGCACTGCCTTCCTGCTCAACGATTGCAGTACTTTTCAAACTGAGCTTTCAGTCTCTGCTGAGACATTTTGGAGCTAACCCAGCCAAAATAAGGTAACAAAAGAGATGCCGGTACCATCTGTGGTGACTAACACCAGAAGTCAAAAATCCTCTGGTGTACCACGATCACTTTTTAGACTGTGTACGCAAAACAAAGAAACTTGGATCTGTGACCTTTGTGGAAGAAGGATTGTTACTAGGCATGCTTCCCACTCTGCTCACTGGCATTCACTTTCCATGTGAGGTGGGGGGAGCACACCGAGGAGGGAGGGGAAGGGAGAGGAGCTCACAGCTTCAGGAGCAGATGGCCAAAGATGCAAAGATGTTTGCTTAAGGTTACAGAACGTACATAAACACTTCGGTTTCTTATGTGATCTCTGTCTTGAAAGAATAAAACAGGTTGAGCAAAACGACTTAAGTGGACACAACTGCAGGTTAGTACTTTTCCCTTACAGAAGTGGTCTGTTCTTTTTTAAAGAGATTTAAAAAATGTTAACTACATTCTGCTGAGAGGAACACCTATCATCAGTTCTGCCTGTACACAGAACAAGTTTATGTTCTTAAAATAAGAAACCGTGCCTTGGAAGTACAAAAGAGTTTTGCAATACGTGTTGACTGGAACTACAAGGTGTATTTTATGGAATGCTCCATTTATTCTACAGATTTAGAAAGAGAATAATTACAGCAGATATTTCAGATAAGACACGGGAATGATCTATTTGGTATAAAGTTAGAGTTGAAGGCAAGAGAAATTGCTACTGTTAATGGTTAATGTTAGTTTCTTCCTGTTCCACTTTCTATAAACAAGGTATTGCCTATACAAGCTCATTACTGTAAACTGAGCACATTTAAATTGGCAGTAAAATCAGAGTATTTACTCTAGTGCACACATAAAGTACCTAGTCCCGTGTTTTGGAATGGTTTCAAGTCTTGAAATCCAGCAGCTGGCGGCTTTACAAGCAAAACCTTACACTTAAATAATTCATTTTTGAAAGTTTTAGGTGTTCTGTGTCAGGTAGTACCATTCGATAGATATTCCTACCATTAAGACTGAGATTCTTTTGCAATAAATTTGCATTCACAGGGGCTTTTATAACTCTTCCAGCGGTACTGACACCAACGGCTGTTGATTAAACATATATATCCTGTACATTTAATCTGACTTTCATTATGGCCACTTCGTAAAAATGCCATGAAATGGACAAGCGATGACACATTGCAAGAACAAGGAATCCCTGCAAAGCCTCAAATTGTTTTTTTTTTTTCCTCCCTTATTTATAGTGACTGTGGTAAAGGGTAACTCTAAATCAGGTAGAATATTTGACAGCAAATGTTCCTATCTATGGATTATATATAACCCATCCTAAACACCAGATGAAAAAGGGATAACCCTAGAAAAAAGAAGGGCTTGCTTCCATGTAAATCATGCTACAAATTGGACAACACCCAGTGAGTTCATTGTTCAACCTCAATTGTGAAGGCTGTTCGCATTTACTATTCCCCTGGAATCAATGTTAATTAAGGCTGACTGGGGCTATAAATCAGCCTTTGGTTTTTACAACTTAATTCAGCATTAAGCATATATATGTAAATAAAAGGTAACTGATTAACCACTTGAGTTTTCCAGGAGTTACTGAGGTAATCTGTTTGGGTTTGAGTCCTAGTGTTACCTTTTGTGGTTTGCACGCGGTGTGCCATGTATGTGCTCCATGGCACTGTGACTGGCTAAATGCTCAGCCCTGCATGCCCTGGCCACTGTGTGTGTGGAGTGTCAGTCTTCCCATGAGATCCTGAAGGTCTCTCAATGGTTTCTGTTCTTTTCCAAATGAGATGCACCTCCTTCCTGGTACTAACATCAACCTTATACACACACGCTCTCCCGAAACGCTTTTGTGTTTAGAACTCTGAAAGATAACAGTCCCACCGTGTAATTGCTAGTTTCAGAGTCTGCCTGTGGCTAATTATGTGCAGCCACTGTAGATTTCCTTGAGAGATGCATATGACTAATGATGGAAGCATCCCGGGCCATCACACAGGGCATGTGACTGTTCACAGCCTTTGAGATACCATAACACACAAAACTGAGTACAATGGAAAAGAACATTTAAAGCAATCATGCAAAGTTCCAGATTAATTTGAGACTCTGCTGACACATAGTTGGAAGGAAATGATACATCACACTTTGGATAAGACCTGCTGTTAAGAAGCATGGTGCACTGAGCTCAGGAGCATGTCGTATGCTCATTAGTTTAGAAATCAAGCAAAAAATAATTGTTTTCACCATAAAGCAAAGCACATTAGGCTGTGCAAATATACAATTACAATATCATGTATAAGTACCATCTGTCCCAGCTGGCTTACTAATAAATAGCAACTTAACGTTTGCTATCAAACCATACAGGTAAATCATTACAAAATACATTAATTAAGCATTTAATAAATAAGCATTCAGAGAGAAACTGATGTCTACAAAGTGAGGCTGAAGGCTATATTCTGTAATGCAGCAGTAACAAAACTTGGAGCGGGTAGAAAATAGACAGGATTTTATGTTTTCCTCACTATTTACCACTAAGAGTGTACAAAACAAGTACTGTTTGGCTGCCTGTGTAAGTGTAAAATGAATTCAAATTCAGCACAGCAGCTGAATGAGATTTGGTTTTCTGGCACTATCAATTCCCTCTTATGGTCACCCCAGAGCTAGTTCTGGATTTGGAAGGTGGGACCAATTTTTCAGTTCCCTGGAGATTCCTGCCTCTCTTTTTTGTATCATCTTCTCTAAAAACATGCAGGAAAAAAAGTAATTTGGGATACATTAAGTCAGAAGAGCAATCAACACAGGTGGCAACAATGTAACTTTTCATTTCCTTTCTTGAAAACATTCTCAAATGATGTGTGAGTGAAACGATGATCTGCATTCTTAATTCACTATTGCTTGGTGATGATGTCACCAGACACTCTTCAGGCTCCCCAGCTGTGTAAGTAAGAGATTCGGGCAGCAGACAGACAGTGGCCCAGCTTCCAGCTCTTTGGAGGTGGAATTATTTTCCCATGGATTTAATAAACAATGTTTTTTACTGTTGCAGCTCCAGAAATGTTTTTTGGTACAGGAAGAGGATTTTAACATCCAAATAATAATGGCTTCCCACAGGAGATATGGTTCTGGATGAATGGAGGAATGAATGGGAATTTCCTAACTCAATTGATTTAGTAGCTGGTTATAGCTTCATTCCATCAAAGATCTTTTTTTCATATGTGGCTTTCTCCTTGGAGAGCCTTTGACGTTAAATCTGCAAAGATGGGGGAGGGGGCATTAGATGCCAAAGTACTTTATAAAGAAATCACAGCTGTTCAGCCCTCAGCATCTTCTCATAGCTGGAGGCATTAAGAAATACAGAATGGCTTTTTGTGTATGTGAGTGTGTGATGGGGAGGGGGACACAACCATTTTAGAAGCATGCAAAAAATCCAGCAGCATCATTTCCCTTGGTAAATACTTCATAACATCACAGATATCGGGCACCTGTGCCTCAGTCTGGTCAGGAAATTTCATATCCTTTCCCATCACAGCGATTTCATTTCCTCTCCTTTGGAAACATTTCAGGAGTCCTAACGATTAGTACAACTGTAACAGAATGAAATAGAAGGGATTGCCAATCAGAGGTGCAGATTGTTTGTTTTCTCAGGCTTTGTTTTCCTTCACTTTTATGGCTGTCTCAATACAACAAATCTCTCACTTTCTAGCAGAGCATTTTGTCAAGCACTCTTGGGATCGACTGGAAACCAGCAGCTGGCTTCAGAATCAGCAAAAACCTGCTTTTATAAACAAGCATTAGGAAAGCAAAAGCCAGCCCAGCAGATCCGCTGATGGCTGGTCAGCAACTGATCAGCAGCACTGCTGTTTTTCAGAGAGGGGCTGCTCAGGCGAGCAGTAAGAGTGCAGTGCTTTCTGCTGGGCAGCTCACAAATGCTGAGCAATGGGCACAGCCTCCTGCATGTTCTCAGTGCTGAATCCTGCTTCTCAGGCCAGTTGGCACAGGGGCCTTTTGCTCAGCAGTGCCAGTGACTGCACCACTTTCGGACAATGTTGCTGCATACATCAAGGCTCTCTGTCTGGCTTGAGCATACAACCACAAATGGTTATCATGTTGTTTGTTACATTTACCACAAAGCAGTGTTACTCCTGCAGAAGTGACCCAGATTTTGGTTCTTGTAACGGGATGCTGTGCGTATGCGGAGGAATTACCATTATCACAGTGAACTACACATAAATAAAAGCGAACTTTGCACTGTACTTAATTCTTGCAAGCAATCTCCTGTTAACAGGAAAACTCCAACTGGTTGCAGTGGGAGCTGGATTGAGCCCCAGGTGATAGAAAAGTAATGGTAACAGTGTGCAGAGAAACAATGACACTTGGAGACCAAGCTGTTCCACTGGAGACTGGACACCCACACCTGACCCTGCAAAGGCCAAATGAAAACAGAATGTGTTTTGGCTGCTTATTTGCTGACATTCTGGCTTGCCCTGGCTCTTCCCTCTCCCACTCTCACCTAAAAAATGTTTTCCTAAAAAAAAAAAATATATATATATATATATATATATATATATATATATATAAATATATATAAATATATATATATATATATTTTTTTTTTTTAATTGAAAAAGAAGAGCTTGTTTCTAAAGCTGCATGCATTCTGTTTTGTTTGCTCTAACTCATTTGTACCTCAGAGCGGGAGGATCATTCTATAGCCTCTAGACATGACCTGCTATAAATGGAGGTTTCCTTCATAAACTTAAGCTGGAATTTCACTTAAGATATCTACAGTTTAAAATCTGGAGCATACTGGAGAATTTTAAACCTTACAAACATACTATGGCAAGAGGATCAATAAAGCAGAAGTGGACAGGGTCCAAAAAAAAAGAAGTAAATGAGGCTGCTCTGGTTTCACTGTCAGTGCAGCAGCATGTCTAAATCTGGTAGAATTGTGTTCGTTCAGCCTCAGTTCTGTACCAGGATACCTGACTGGGTGAGAAGAGTTGAATGTTCAGGTTCTCTGGAGATAACATCCAAGTAGCAGTGCCTAAGCCAAGCCTAAAGAAATCATGCGTGGTCCTTGACTTCAGTGGACTTTGGATCAGAAACCAAGTATTTAAAATAGGTGACCACATCAAGCCCTTGGTGACGTGTAAATTAAATCAGGCTTCAGTGTGGCAGACATGAAGCTGGAGGATCTAATGATGGCACTTACTGTGGGAGCTCAGGCTCCCTCCAGACCCTTTGGCACTGGAGGAAAGGGAGGCGTTTCCAAGGGCTGCACACACGCAGGTGTGCTCAGTCAGCCCTCAGTGCCTTTCTCTATGCTGATGGGCCAACTAATCAGACATGTAGTTTAGGTGCTTCAGGATAAATACACGGTCCTCCCTGAGCCACTCACAGTTAGGATTCATTTTGGGAATGGTATGCTAGAAAATGGCCTTGAGTGGGAGGAGAAGCTTGGGGAAAGAGAGGCTCCCTGTGCAGCAAATGAAACCAGAGAAAGGCTGCTGGGAAAGTGAAATGTAACAAGATTTTTTCTCCCCCACCCCACCAAAGTCCCAAATCCTCACACCAAATGTTTGCCCTGCCTATCTCCCTGCGTTAATTAGTCTTCTGTCTTTCTGGGAGTTGAGTCTGTTCTTTTGCAAATGGCAGCACATCAGACAAGGAAACCTGTCATGTTTATTTTCTAAGCTGTAGGGGGCACACATTTGAAAAAAAAAACCCTGCTTATCTAAACTTTCCCGTTTGTATGATTTGGAATTAGGAAGTTTGAGTAATTAGTTAAGGGGATTAAATAAGTCCTTACAACACACAGTAGTATGCTCACTTGGCTTTTTTTCCTTCCCCACAGATATGTCCTGCACAAAATCCAACCTGCCAAACAGCAATGGTACCTTTTCCTATTTTGGTTTCTCACTGTGCCACATGCTGATGTAGCATCCATTATTTCAATTTAGTCTCATTAAAGGGATTACTTTGCATCTGGTTGTTTGAGAAAATTAATCTAAAAAGAAGAAAGTTCAGATTGTATTTTCTGTTGAACTGAAGCCACCACAAACATTTCATTCATTCGCCTGTCCCCTTAAACCTGTGGAAAAAAACCCCTCTACTTACAGCACATGCAGACTATAAAGTATTTTCTACTTTTCAAAGAAACTTCAAAGTAATCCCTACTTTTTTAGGTTAATGAAGAATTTCTGTGCTGTTAGTGGCAAAGTACAGAAATAACAACAGTCTTCCTGCAGCTCATGTAACATTTCATGTCTCCCTATGAAACAGCCTCCAAGCTTCCCTCGCCCTTATTTGCTGGAGAAGAACATTTACTGTCCTGCTCTGCACTGCATTCAAAAACATTCTTTTCTGAAGATGGGATGCCCCCAATATTAAGTATGCTCCAGATTTCCACTGATAACAATGAAAAAGCAATCACTGAATGACTTGGGCAAGGATGGCAGCGGTTTTTCTGAGACGTGATCCTTGATGGCATTTACTGCAACTTGAAAATGAAATAATGAAACATTTCTAAAAATCCATTAAATCAGGAGAGAAGGGGAAGGTGTCTTTTTTTTTTACAGAATCAATTATTGAGCTGTCAGTGGGCTTTAATGAAGTTGTGGCTATTAAGAACTTGATCCTGGAAACTTCCACAAGTGCTCATTTAAGACTGTGGGAATGAGGAGGGGTTTGTACAAACAAGGTATATTAGTCTGTAGTTTTCCTGTGTTTTGCATCAGTTGTGCTCTGCTGGTCTCATGCACTCTTTTTGCACAACATAAAACAGGCAATCTTTCTATTTGCATGCAGGAAATATATTCTTTCATTTAAAAGAATGCAGCAGATTATTTATAGGTAATTGTTTTCTGTTTTAAATGCTCATCACCAAAGAACACTCACAGATAAATTATGCTGTACAAATATATTCTCCTTTCAGAATTAAAGACAGACTAGGCAACACAAAAAATATACTAGGCAAATATACTCTGACTTAAAAGCTCCATTTGAGAAAATTACCTTACACGTGAGAAATTGCTGGAATGTCAACTTCATTTGCAGTGGCCCCTTATGGCCTGATCACCCTCCCTGGCACGATAAATCACTGGCAAGATCCTTACCTTAACACGTTTGATCTCAGCTCAGCAAGACTTGGTTTTGATGTGAAGAACTCCAGATCTGTTAGGTCAGAGACAAATAGCAGAGCCACTGACCTGCAAAGTGCTAACTCTATATTAGACCCAAGTGAGCAGCAATAAGCTCCTGGAAAGCTTGACTTCGCTTCTACTTTTTATTTTGAATATCTCCAAAAACTGCACTTTGCTAAATGATGCCAGTGATGTTTCCTTTCATGTCATGCACAAACAAAATCCACAGAAGTCAAACAAACAAATGAGCAGGCAGTATGAGAAGCATTATTTGTATAAACTCAGAGCTACCTGCACAACAGGCCTATATGAAATCCAACTCAGTATTTATCATTTTCTTATTTGGTTTACATAAACAGTTTGCACTGGCTCTTTTCTACCTGGACTATGCTTACTAAGAGGCATAATAAATAACAATATTCAGCAGTGCACTCCTTAAGGTGACTGCAAGTGCCTGTATGTGCGTGACTGTACACACAACTTCAAATGACTCCTAAATAAAAATAAGTTTGTCTTCAAGTCCGAACATTCAGAAAGAGCACACAGTGCTCAGTTTGCAGCCTCAGTTTGAAGCTATTCCTTATTATCCTGGTTAAAAAGTCACTTATCTCTAGGATAGTAAGCAGGAGCGTTAGTCTACCAGAAAATTGGATGTTCTTAATGGGCTTTTGGGGGAGAATAGCTTTGCATCATCAGCATTAAGTTAAATCACATTAAGTACCTACTTACAACATAGGGATTACCACTTATGACATCTTTGGTGAAAGCCTTTAAAACAAATTGTGTTTGTTAGAAGAAGCTGTGAGATAACAATTCCCAGAAGTCTGATTTATAAACCTTTTTGCTCTTCAAGAAGATGCAAAGGAACACTACACCTCTTCTCTTATTCAACAGTGCAATGAAATCTCTCAGGCTGTAAATTCTTTTCAGTGAAGGGGCTCAAAAAATCTTGGTTTATTTACTTGAGGATATTCTTCTGGAGAGAAGAAACCTTTAGCAAGACTCCCTGGCCTCAGAGTTCTGTTCTGATTTCTGTTTCGGTCCTTTCTGCTGGTTGGCCACTGACTTTACTTATAGGAAACTGGAAAAGGCCGTTATACTTTTTATTATGCATAAGACTGATTGGGGAGGACTAGGCTTAAGCTGTCAAAGTATCCTGCTGTGCTTGGATACCTGACAAATTTACACCTTGAAGTACACTGTGGTGCTAAGGCTAAAATTGGATGTGTTCTTGCAAGAGCTGATTAGGGCTGATTACAGTCCCAAGCAAATAAACCACTTCAGGGTGTAGCAAAACACTGCCAACATTTAACATTTTTATGTATGATTGACAAGTTATTCCATACAGAAACAGAGGCCTGCAAGAAAAATGATCTCTTCTATTTACTTTTAAATAGAAGCAGACCAGTAACTCTGAGCATTTAAATTAAAAACATGACCCTCACCTTATGCCAAACACGAAGTTCCAAAAATGTGGACTGAGGCAAAAACAAAACCTAACTAACAGAGATTTCCTTAAATGAGCAAAGTACATTGTAAGTTTTGTCAATAAAAAGCCTTTCTTAAAAAATGTATACATGGTTCGGAGGTTTTTTTCCACATTTCCTTTAAAATTCGGGTTTCTTCTCCCCTTTCTAACCGAATTCCCTTTCTCTCTGCTGGAGCTCCATGTAATGATACCAGAATGTGGGCAAAGCTCATTAGTCTCCCTGCTGTTTACAAGACAGGATTTATGCTCAGTGTAGTGAACACAATGACACATGATCAGTAAATGGTGAAAACCACCACCAACACTTAAACCTGAGAAATTTTTCACTGAGGCAGTGCAAATTCTACTGGCATGTAAAGGTATGAAAAACAGTATTAATTACTGTGAACGTATGTCACCCAGTGCCCAGCTTTCTGTAAGGGGTATACACCAATAACTGGCCATTTGTTAAAGGTTAATTTCATGCAACCTCTGGCAGTTATCTGGTATAAGATATGTCACCAATTCAATCCATTAAGTAATAACTAAATTCTCTTGGGACCTAGCTGAAGTCAAATGTTGTTATTCCAGGTTCACTGCTCTTAGTCTCCCTGAAGACCATTTAGGCAAACAGCTGGAAGAGCTGACTACAAAGGTTCCCAGTCACGGGCAGCCACTCCAGGAAAGCAGGTAGAGGCTTCAAACCAGGAAATAAGTCATCAAGGATTTGTCCTAATGCTCCCTCAAGGAGAGAAATGAAATGAGACAGAGAGCAAGAGCATGAACGCATTTGTGTTTCAGCTAGAAGAACCCAAACACTAAAAGCAGCTGTCCCAGCTGGTGGGACGAAGAGCTGTGCTCATCAGTTGCTGGGCACGTCCTGTACTTGCTCCTGGTTGTAATCTAAATAGCAGGGACTTCCTTCTCTCTATGCTGAAGTACTTTACTAAGACAAAACATGTGAAAAGTGAATAGGAACAATAACCAGAGGCAACAAACCTGGTCTTCCAGTGTTGCTCCCACATTACTGCCAGTGGAAATCCTCCTCCTAACAGGAAAGTACTGAAGGGAGCAATGCCACAAGCTTCATCAGCAGTCTGAATGCACATCTACCAGCAAGAAGGGCAGTGTCTGACAGACAGCACTCAAGGGAGTAACAAGAGAGTAACTGACAGAGCCACTGCTCCAAGTGACACCAAAGGAGAGCAGAGCACATGAAGGACTTTATGTACATACACAGATGACTCCACAAACATCTGCATAATTAATGCCATATATGAAACTACACATACAGCCAATATGTAAACACTGACTCTGTACTTCCATTTCCTAAGAATCATACATAGAGAATAAGAGGGTTTCCTTTTTTTTTTCCCCTCTGGAGTGGGAGGGACTGAACATTTAGTAATACATCCTACTTTCAAAAAAATTAATGAAACAAGAGTATGAAATATCAACTACTTCATATTAAAACTATCCAGAGAGGGTGCAAGTGTAGAGTCTTGCACTTGGGGAGAAATAACCACATGCATCATTGCAGGTTAGGACATGACTTGTTGGAGAGGAGCTCTGCAAAGAAAGACCTGGGGGTCCTGATGGACGACAGGTTGGCCATGAGCCAGCAGAGTGCACTTGGGGTCAAGAAGGTCAATGGGATCCTAGGGTGTACTGAACGGGGGTGATCTTCCCCTCTGCTCTGCCCCAGTGAGGCCACATTTGGAATACTTCTGAGCTCTCCAGTTCAAAAAAGACAGAGATCTCCTAGAAGGAGTCCAGCAGAGGGATACAAAGATTATGATAAAGGGTCTGGAGCATCTCCTATATGAGGAAAGGCTGGGTCTGTTTGATCTGAAGAAAGAAGTTGAAGGGGATCTGATTAATGTTTTGAAGAGAGGTGGGAGGCAGATGGATGAGGTCAGGCTCTTCTTGACGGTGCACAGTGACAGGATAAGGAGTAATGGCCTAAAACTTGAATGTAGAAAGTTCCATACAAACATGTGGAAAACCTTTATGGTAAGGGTTGCAGATCACTGGAACAGGCTGCCCAGAGAGGTGGTGGAGTCTCTTTCTCTGGAGATATTCAAGATCCTACTGGATGCTTACCTGTGCGACCTATTGTAGAGTACCTGCTTTAGCAGGGGGTTGGACTTCATCTATCTCTTGAGGTCCCTTCCAACCTCTGCAATTCTGTGATTCTGTGCTAAATATACAGGGCCTCAATGTTCAGGTAACTGTACAGGTTAAGTGCTCTGTTTGGACAGAAAAGGACTGGTGGAAAAGTAGGCTCCACTGGATATTGTTTCATCTCTAACTCTTGGGGGTGTCCAGCCTGTTACACCCATTTGTCTGAGGCCAGGGAAGTTTTCAAAACATCAAACTGAAAGCTCTTTCCTTTGAGCTGACAGAATTCTACAGTAGTAGAAGTAGAAACAGTAGCTGCAACCTGCTGCAGGGAATCTGCTTTAGCAGGGGGTTGGACTTGGTGATCCCCAGAGGTCCCTCCAGCCCCTACGGTTCTGTGATTCTCAGATAAAAAGCAGAGCCTAGAAGAAGAGACAGGTGAGAGAGAGAGAAGAAAAGTATTTTCTTGGCAACAAAGCTGACTCAGTAGTTTCTGATCTGGATATTTTCAAAGTAGAATTACTTACACGAAATTTGGATTATCTCTCTTCAAAGTAAAATAATTTGTGTTCACTTTGAATATCATAGTCATTTAGACTAGAAAGACGCTCAGAAGTTGTGGTATTTCTCCTCTGGCTGTAGAAATCTCAATCACTGTAAAATCCCGATTCTGCTATAATGCAGCAACATTTGTGCTTCATGCTAAGCTGACAAATTCTCTCAAATACACCACAAAACACATCAGACTCGCAGAATCACAGAACAGCTTGGACTGGAAAGGAAGATCATCCAGTCTCAACCCCCAGCTGCGGGTTGGCTGTCACCCAACAGCTCAGCTGCCCAGGGTCCCATCCAACCTGGCCTTGGGCATCCACTCTGGGCAGCCTGTGCCAGGGCCTCACCACCCTCGAGTAAATAACTAACATCTAACCTAAATCTCCCCTCTTCTAGTTTAAAAAACTCTTCTAGAAGTCTGGCTGGTTTAACAAGGGATCCTGACACTGACCCACTGTCTCAGATAGTCATGCTTACACTCCTACAAATTTAAACTCCCCCATCTGTGAAGAAGCCTTCTCACCAGTTTTACAGTGAGATTGAATCAATTAATGCCTTCTAAAAGCGTTGATGGAAAGAGATGAATATTAACATTTGCAGTTGCACGATGCTAGCTAAAAATGTCTTCACTAACAAAGAGATTTTAAAATTGCTCTCCAAGGGCTGGACCACCAAGGCTAGGTTATCATCAACACATCTAGTGTTAGTTTCGTATCACAGTTTCAGAGGAAAAGTGAAAAAGCAGAGCTTGATTCTCACCTCTTAGGACAACAGCAACCCACAGACATCACAAAAGACAGAAAAAGCCATTAAGTAGCTGTGGTAAAGATAAAAAGAGGAAGACCAACAAAACATCAGCACTGATGGAAAGTGGGTGAAAGCTTAGCCAGATGTCCTGGAAAAAAAAACGGTGCGTGTCTCTAAGGGTCTGTGCAGGCCATTCTGGTACAACTGGTTACTGCTGCAGCCATATGTCTGAAGTGAAGAAATTGGAGAAAATAAAATAAACCTCTTGATTTGGAAAGGCAGGTGGTAATTTCTTGATAGTTTCTTAACTGCCCCAAAATAAACTCAAACCATTTCTGTTACAACTGAAAAAACGCATGTGGAAACGTAAAATGTGCATGTTCTGGTGTGCTGGTAAGGTTTGAGCACAGCCAGAGGACAATGCTTTTATTATGCCTGGATGCAAAGAACACTTCAAATAAACTTCAGAATACTTCTGAGTAACTAAATGAAACAGTTCTTGAAAAAATAATTCTATGCACCCAACTGTCAGTTACATAAATGCCTCCTCATATCACTTTGACAGCGTAAAGACGTATTAAAGCCAGTTTAAATCTAATTTCTATTTTAAGGACTTTTAACAGTGGCAGAATGGTAAATGAGAATGAGGTGCAATGTCATGGGAAGTGTTTCAATGATTGGGCTGAAAACTAGATCACAATTTTCTTCTAGGTCATCTTATAATTAGGAAATAAAACGCAAGTGTCAATAAACGAGCATAAGAAACCAAAGTGTGAAAACGGGTGATCTGGCCTATATCACAGAGAGGAAAAAAATAGCATTTTTTGAACATAAGGGGATGAAAATTATTAGAGGCATATCATGATTTCTAGCTATAAACTGTATAAGAATATGAGTCAGGCTGTGGGGAGGGGCAGGTAGCTCTGTGCACAAGGATTTCCATTGTCAGCGTATGGGAGAGAAACATTTGGGAACCAGAGCATAATGCACCTCCATGGATGTGGAGGCAGGGGGTTAGGCCTTGAAGTATAATAGCAGGAGCAAATACTGACTTCTAGATCCAAGCAACCGAAGACCATGAAGTGTGAAAAAAATTGGAAGGCTGTAGAAGATGAGTGCAATAGTAACTACATAATAGATCAGTGAGAGCTGCATTGAAACAGCGTCTAAGGAACATACAGTTCTCTATATCCTAATAAACAACATCTGACATTCCTGTCCAGGGCTAGAAATTGTGTCTGAAGCCCTGAGAAATGGTTACCACATAAATAATTTTGGCTTTACTGCAGGAGAAAAGCACATGAAGAAGCTCCACTCTCTGGGATACTGAATTTAAAGAAAAGGAGCTGTTTTTCAAAAAGGGAAGTAACTCAGAAACTCCCTGCTTGAAGCTAGGAAATTAAAATCCATAGAATCAGCATGGAGGCTTCAGAATGTAAAGGAGTCAAAGATTTGCATTCCCAAGACTAAAAATGGGAAGCAGAAGCAGGAAAATGAGGTGGCTAAGCAGAAAAATACCAGAGGAAATGCAGGTCAAAGAACAGGAAGAAAGTGCTAACTCTAAAAGGCTGCAACACAAAATGAAAATTAAAAACTTACTAAATATTCTGAAGAAGAAAATACCAAGAAATTAACACAAATGAAAAAGCCAGGAGAAGTTTAATAAAAAAGAAAAAGAATACAGGCTGTGCAGAGCCACCAGATTCCCCAAACAGCCTGGCTATAAAACGTACAAAAAAGAATACTAGAAGTATTTCCTAGAAATGGCTGCTGACTTGGGATGTCTTAATGTGGCAGTATCAAAGTGGATGATATGTCCAGCCAGAACACAATGCATGTTGCAGGGCAAGGGAAGATGAGCAGAACTAGAGCTTGTATACAGATGACAGATATAATGCTTGTTCTTGGAGATGCATCTTTACCAAAACTCTAACACCAGCAGTACACCTAAGATCATTTAAAGGCCACGCTTCACAGTGCTTCAGTCCCACGTATACTGCAAATAGCTGAAATTCAGTTCCTGAAAGAAAGCCCAAATGCAAATGTCTCTCAACTCTTCCAAGTTAGAAAGCTGATGCATCAGGAGTTACATAAAAGCCACTACCAGGGTGACAGTGATGAAGATGGTGATGTATTATGTGGTGCTTTTCCCACTGAAACTTGACAGAGCAATGCCACAGCCCAGACCTGCAAGGCCATTCTAAGTGGAGAGATTATATTTCAGAAAAAATGTAGACCTGAAGCTCTGACCTGCTCTACTCACCTCAGGACAAATTTAAGACCTACTGACCTACTCGCAAGAGGATATACGACAATGCAGTAACACCTGCATTTACCTGAAACACTTCTGTTTTGGAAATAAATTAGTTTTACTTTACTTTAGTGCAGCCTTTGTGCAAATGTGTTTAAATTTCCATAGAGAAAGGCACTTTCTGATAACTGGAGCCAAAATGGAGGGATTCTGTGTAATCACTGTTAGGTGACCAAAGCACAGGGACAGCACCTTCCTAGCGCCCTATTTCCACTGGACGCTGCAGTCTGTTCTCCCATGCACATCCTCCTATGCCTCTGCAGCTTTGCAAATGGACGTGTATAACTTTTAAATTGGGGCATATTGAACATCCACAGGGATATTAGCAAAGCATATCCTTTCTGTAAGCACACCACCTGCTGTTAGCCTCTGCACAGCTCTCCCACTGGCTTCACTTTAGGTTCTGAATACAATTCAAGGTCTCGATTAACCATGAATCCCTCCCAGATTAAGGTCTATATTCTTGAGTGGTCATTTCTGTCCCTGTGTTTTAACCTCCAGATGAGGTCAACTGAGATTGAACTGACCTTAAACATTTTCATGTGGATCACAGAATTTGGTTCTCTGTTCTGAAATATTTTCCCACTTCCTTCCAACAAAGCTGGAATGTATTACATTTCAAGTCATAAGGTAGAAATCTAATTCACTGGGCTATCTGAGAAATGGACTGACTTCAAGTAAACAAGAATGAAGCCCCTTTTTCTTTTGTCATTTGGAGTCTATTTCACCAATGCTATTGCAGCAACTCTTTGATGTGGCTTCACATCTCATACTTTTAATAATGAAATACTCCTATATTTAAAGCTTAAGTACACTGTATAACTTGAAATTGATGTGTCGCATTCACATCACAAAGGCAGATTGCTATTACAAGTAACAAAAATATCCGTCAGTAGAAATATGACTTTAGACCAATTCTGAAACACTGAACCTGTGTTTGGGGAAAAAAAAAAAGCAGGTATAACCAGACCAGACAGGAATTCATCTTTTCACCTGAATAATCATAAAAGTCATGAATGATTGGGTCCTTACATGGCAGTCATTTGTTAAACTTCATCTTTCTCCTTTCACATAGCTATTTATGCTCCTGCTTGTGTCCAAGTAGGATGCCAGCACACGTGTTACTTTCTGAACAAATTTTAAAAACCTTTACACGTTTCTATTTATATTTACATTGCTTTCTTAAAATGTTGTCTCTGTATAAATGCATTTTTAAGCGTGTTTCTTTCAGCTGAACTAAAGCTGATGTTTTGGTGACTTGTTTCTACTCTAAAAAAAAACAACAACAACATCAAAAGCATGTTTTAAAAATTCAGAGAATGAAACAATTTGCAAAAAATAAACAGCAACATGATACCATTCAGACAGTCTTAGGAAAAAATAGCTTCAGAACTGTAAAAGAAAAGGGGTTTTATGTAGGATCTGACTCAGAATTTATGATATGGAGCAATGAACTCTTTTGTCATTTACCTCCATAAACTCGCAAGATTTCTTGGAAGATAGTTAGTCAAATGAGGAGCGGAGATGAATCAGTGGATATAATTTACTTAGACTTTAAAAAGGCTTTTGATGATAAAGTCCTTAGCAAGAGGCTATTAAGGAAAGTTAGTAACCATATGGTGAAAGATAAAGTTCTGCCATGGATTAAAAAGCGGTTAAGAGATAAGATAAAGACTGGAAATAAATGGATAATTCTCCCTGGAAAGAGGTTAATAGCAAGGTGCCCCTTCATTACAGTGACTAGTAATCAATATCATGGTTCACCTGCTTTAGCAGATCATTAATAGTAAGGTAACATACCTCGTGGATAAGAATACTCAGACTAAGCCAAGTACCAAGGAAAGCACAATTGGAATTGAAATTAAAAGCTGTTTGTACAAGTCAGGGATAGATGAAATTTGCCAGAGGTAGCAAGTGTGGGGCAAAGCCTGCAGGAAAGGATGGTTGAAATTACTTTTAGATGGTGATATGCCCCAATGAGTTGTAATGCCCATGGACAGTTTATCGAAGGCAACTGTTAACGTGCATTGCAAAGAAGGGAAGAGAAACAGGTATGGCACTTGGAAGAACAAAGCAGTTTATGGTAATGAATATCTTCAAACTGGCAGAACCCATTGAGGTCAGCAGGGAACAACTTTGCACTGACAAGGAGATAGCGAGCTGAGCAGAGATGATCAAGAATTTCTGACTGCTGCCATTTTTTAAATCGGAAAATGTGGATAAGCCAAGTCAGAAACTGGATATGGAAATGGTTTCATGAAATTCTGCGGGAAAAAAATGTATGGAGGACAGAATGGAATGGAGAATTAACAAGCTTTTTTTGTCAGAATGAAAGTATGTACTCAAGACACACTATCCCAACTCTATAGTCCAATCACCTATACATAGCCATAGATTTTTGATCAAATCCTTGCTGAATCTGACATCATGAGCATTCTTGGAGCAGCAACCTAAATACTGCTTTTCCTGAACAACCATCCTGCACTGTCAATCTACCTCAGTACTAATACATACAAGTGGATTATCCAACAGGAGGTAACGAGAGACTCTTTCCAAGGATGGCTAGAGCTAGACACCATCGACAACTGAGATCTATCTATTATGAGAACGTAGGGATCTGAATTCAAGTTTCTGCTCTATTTGCTTCAGAGCAGAGATATGCATTTGGCTCTTTTTCAACTTAGGCAAGTGCTCTGATTGTCACTGACCTCCTGGCTTTTGTGTGCAAATAAATATATACAAGATTTGTATTGGACATTTGAAATCATAAACTTTTTGGCAGAGATTAGAAATACACTTTTCTTTCAGTATGTAATCTGACATTATCTGCTGGACAAAGAGGGAAATTTCCCCTCGCCAGCAATATTGTCTTGTATATCTTGATGCATGCAACTGGTTCACATTTGCTTTGAAAATTCCATTGCTGTCTAAAAATTCGGCACAGAGAGGCCACTGTTACAACAGTTAACTACTGCATCACTGAGAAGGTATGTAGTCATTGCTTATCTCAGCATGATAGTTTTATATACATATATATATATATATATATATAAATGCTATTTCGTTAACACAGTTATAGTAGAGGTATTGGAATGCGCTAAAATAGGAGATTGGATATATGTAAAACTTCAATTGTGTTTTGATCCCTTATGAACAACCTGGGTAAATCTGGTTTGTACAGACAACTTAGAGGTTTGGGGAGGAAGTCCTGTGTTCAGCCTGTTAACTGGAGAAGTGCATACGTAGTGTGCAACTGCACTGCAGACTGAGGGCTTGTACTACCAACCCTGGTGTGTGCGCACACCAGAAGAGTCTAAACTGTAGATTCAAACGAGAGTAATTCAAAATGTGGCACATACCCTAAAATATCACGTATACCAAGGGACATGTATGGTACCAGCACAGGTGCTGAAACGCTCCACAAAGTGAAAGCAATGATGTTCCATTTGACTATTGCTCATGCAACCATCTCTCTGATTTTCTGTGCTGCATCTCTTGTAACCACTACTCACTGAGCTCACCAAAAACTTTAGCTAATTCCTTCAAGCATCAGTAACTGAAACTGACTTGAAAAATAAGGCATTAAAATAGTGAGCTTATTCATGGACAAGAGGGAAAAGCATGTATTTACCACTTACCTGAGGTTTGTTGGTTTTTTTTTTTTTTTTTTTTTTTTTTTTGCCAAAGCTTGCCTCTAGTTCAATAAATCTCAAAGACTGTATATTTTTCTAAATAAAAGAGCTGTCTGACCTCCTATTTTAATGTCAGTTTGGAATTTTACCTAAGAAACACAGGACATTTTGGTGAAAAAATGTTTGTAATACAGCTCTGAAACTCTCATTTGTGGACAATGCCAAGAAAGCACAGTGGGAATCAGAATAAAGAAACTCAGCAATGAAACATGTCAAACCACAACACTTACTGTATGAGAATTTGAAATGTATCCCTTAGTTCTTGTCTACTCAGAAACAATTGGCCCAGACTTAATACAACCTGCTGTCTACAGTTAATTTCGGCACTGATAGACCCTGATAGACAGCCAGGCTAGTTTACCTAACCTGTGTTTAGAAACTGACCTGTTTTTATCAATAATGCAAGAGTAGAAGCACATCCTTTTACACAGGTCAAAAAAGATGTTCACCAATCAATTCACAACCTACTATTACTAGAGAAACAGTTCTGTACATCTTCACTGCCACAGTGCTGTATATTTCAACCCCTTAAACCACCTCTTACAAAAAGTTCCCAAAGACCACAATTTTTCCACTTTCCCTTGTGCTAAAATTCTTCATCTCCATCACAGACATAAAGCAACAGGCAAACAAGAAACAAAACATCCAGCTGGATTAGTGTCCTCAACGTGACGCGATCTGAGAATGCCTGTTCACCAGGTCAGATGCAGCAGTGAGAACAGCCCCCAGGGCTGAGAACACAACAGAAAGGCAGGGCACTCACTTTCTTCTACCAGCTGCCGTCTTATCAAGTCAGTACGACGTCCTAAAACCACCATGAAAATACTTTGTGAAGCAGATTTGATTTTACCTCAAGGATAACAGGAAGCATAACCACATGCAGTAGAAGACACCTTTTGTCCATCAAATAAAGAATTTAAGGGAAGAAAGTCCACAAAGGACTCAATCCGTTGGACTGCTTCCATGTCAACCATCAGATACTTGGACATCATTCCAGTCCAAGAAGAGAGAGGATGGAGTTTCATAAGAACATGAAAGAGGAAGGCATCAGTATCTTGGTCTCCCTCCAATGCTGTAAAGTTCTTGAAGTTATCAAGTCTGAAATGTGCTTCTTATACACAATGTGCTAATAGCATGTCTTAGTTAAAAACAGGCAAAGGCTCATCTCACATACCTGGTACTTCTGGAGCACCCAACTGTGGGAGAGATTTTGGCCCCAATTTGACACTAGCAGGAGCATAACATACTGCCAAGGAGAAGGCTAGATCCCCATGCAAACCTTCCTGCCCCCATATTCCCTTATGCATGAAGCACAGCATTGCCACCAAGCTCCTGACAGCCTCCAGAGGGAGGCTGGGTGTACCACAGGGCTGTGCAATAAAAGCAATTTCTCTGCAAATATTAACGCTAAGATGTAAAGAATTACAGAGGCATCACAATGAGGAGAGAGAGAACCTCGCATGTAGCAGCCTTAGTATTTGCTAACCACACAGAAAAACCATTGTGAGTTTACCACTGATGTCCACATCTGTTCAGAATGTGGCTTCTCCCATCCTATTCACCAGTTCTTATTATGCACATCTAAAACACTTTATTTTCCCAGAGGCCGTACCAAAGCACTCAAGAGGAGAAGTACTTCTGGTGGCTCTTTTTTGCAAAGAAGCATACTCCTAACAGAAGTCACAACAGAGTGCTGCTCATATCACACAAGCATCAGGTAATTTCCAGCATTAACTGAGTGCCTCTTCAGTGACCAATGGAAATCACGCCGCCTTAGCGCTTGTTGTACATCAGGTGCGACAGATCAGGAGGACTTAACACAGTTTTCTGCTCATTTCAGAAAGCCCAGAGGAATATTACACAGGTTCCCTTAATTCCACTGAACAATCAAACATATGGAAACTACAACTACATGGATAGTATTTCTTTTATCTGTGTTCTTCAAACAAAAATTTCTAAGAATATCGTAATATTTTAGAGATTAAGGAAAGGCAAACATATTTTTTCCACTACACATTAGAAATCTTAGCATTAAATTAGCATAATTTAGCATAATTTTAATGATTTCTGATTTTATGATTTAAGATTTAGGATAAATTTAAGGATTCCTGGGACTACAATATGCTCTGTCCTAACAAAATTGTCTTAATTATTTTCCAATTTCAGAATTCTAGAAGAGGAATGGAATTGACAAAACATACTTTAAAGTCACTTAGATTAACAGTTCATAGGTGCCCTTTCCTGAAAGAATTAAAGATTTTGCATTCAGAGATGGAAGTAATGAAGAGTTCAAGAATTCTGGGTCCTGGATGTGTGTTTAAAATTCTCAGCTAAAAAGCAGAAGCTGCTAGGAATGCTTACTGATGCCTGGTTTTAAAAGGCTTGCGGGTTTTGTTTTGCCTTCTTCTTGGTAAAGTTCTTTATTCTACAGTTATTTATTGTTTATGGAAGTTGTTGGGCATTTAAGACGTGAAGCGACCACTCCCCCACCGAAAGAATCAAGTTACAATCCATTATTTCATTTTTGATTGTTTTTCTTTGTAATAGGTGGGAAAGGGGATCCTGGATAAAAGCCCTGCCCAAGACACAACTCCAAACTGAAGACTCCAATTATCTATAAATCACTTATATTTCCTGCAGAGGAAAAGGAGGGAGGAAAGAGAAAAGCAGAGACAGAGGATAAACTAAGTGAAACATTCAGTGCTTGTCCTAAACCCCATTTCTCTCACAAGCAGTCAGGAGTTACTTGATATCTCAAAACCCAGACCAGAAGAAATGGGTTGCTGCTGGTTTTGGTTTAATACTGAAAACAAATAACTTTCTTTTACTTGTCATTGTAGGATAAAACGTGTAACACCTTACAAATTTCTGAGATGGCACAATAAACTTCAATTACAGGCTGCTATCCAGCTTAAATCCTCAAAAAGTGCACTGTTAGTGACTGCTCTATTTTTAAAGGATTTTTTGTACCAATTAACAAGTTTTAAAATGGAGAAGTGCAAGTACACGTCCTGTGCAAACTGATGGTGATGCTGTTAGCAAATATAACCACGCAGCACTTCTGAAACCAGCAGTAAGGAAAAATCATGCCAAGCACTTTGCAAAGTATCACCACTCCAAAGTGTAACAGCACACAACATCAAATAACTACATTCCTTATTTAACCAAACGATTTTCAAACAAATTATATGCAAGAAAACGTGCATCTTTAAATCTGCATGCTGCAGTTCTCATTAAAATGGAATGAAAACTAAAATAGTTGAGTTTCCTCTTAAACATTCTTCTAGAACATGAAATAGCTGTAACAAATTAGAGAACAAATTAGTTTTGGCACCCGCTTAAGAAGGAGAAAAGATGAAAAGCTTTTCAAGTGATGATATGGAAGAAAAAACATTACACCACATCAGCCAAACTGATTTTCCTATCAGTTTTAAAGCTCCCAAAGTTGTATTTCCAGTAGATAAAAATGTTATCACCTTCTCCCAGCACTGATGTGCTTTATTTTCCTATTAAGTTACTCAGTAATTAAAACAAAGTCTGACACGTTGTAATCTGTTTGTACAATACATCTGAAACTTCTTCAGCAGAAATGAAAGCATTCTTTAGCTGAAGATACTGAAGGTGTGAAGATTCAAGGCATAAAGACAAATTTAAAAAAAAATCAATTGCATTTACAGATAAATGACTGTTCTTAAAGCTCATTTTAATCCACAAAAAACAACTCAGTCCCATAGTAACAGCAGATTCTTCTACCTACCAACCCATCAGGATGAATGCTGTTTCTCTTTATGAAAATTAGTCTTAAGGAAAAATACATGTCTTTTTGTAATATTGTTCGAGGGTGTATTCAGATACTGTGGAAGTTAGCAGAGACCTGTACAGTGCCGTAACAACCTAGCAGTGTTAGCAGTCCTTTGGGAACTGCAGAAGGGTCCCTTGGGTAATTCAAGAACAAAAATATTTTTATTTTCTGATTGAGAAATACAGGTATGTACAGTTACTTCCTCCGAATTACATCAAAAACAACTGCAGCATAAGGGAACTACTGATTCTGCCCTGAGAGTAAACTCCAACAACTCTGTGCAAAATTTCCTCTTAGGGAGAAGTGGCAGAGCCAGTCCCAACAGATCTCATTTGTTTTTCTATTACCCTGTGGTTTTTCAGACGATTAGAGAGCTAAAAATCTGTTTCCCTTACTACAGACTCAAGGCAACCTCTTAATAGTTTGGTTTTCTTTGCTTTTTTTCTTTTTTTTTTTTTTTTTTTTTTTTTTTCCCCTTATGCCTGTGCTCAAGTCAGTTAGGGCAGATTACAACTGATTTCAAGCGAGACTTTCTCTGCCAGAAGAAAGGAACGCAACTTACCTTCGTGTGTTTGATTTCAAGGTTCAGAGTGGGAGAAGGCAGCAGATGCAGAGATGCCATCAGAGCGGCAGGATCTGCCTTCACCTCCCCCGGCATCTCAATTTTACTGGAAGTCATAGTCTCGGGGGGGATTCGGAGCAGCCGAGCCCCCCGCTCCGACCCGATGTGCTGCGCTTTGGGCTGTTCCCCCCCTCCCCCCCGCCTCCAAAGCCCAGCGCTGAAGATGTTGCTCTCCTCCTCTGTATATAGGCAGGTGTCACGCCGGGGCTCTTCTTATTGGACATGGGGGCAGAGGCAGGGGGGCAGGTCCGTCCTACCTAGGCCGACAGCGGCACAGCCCCGCTCACAGCGCGGCGCAGCCCCCGCCGGGTCCCACCGCACCGCGAGGCCCGGAGCAGGCGGGCGCGGCACGGAGAGCCCGGCGGGAGGGCACCGAGCCCGCGCTGTTCCCGCCCGTCCCTCCGCGGGGAGGCGCGGAGCCCCGGCGAGGCCCCCGGGCATCCCGCGGGGGGACAGGGCCGGGCGGAGCGGGGCCTCCTCGGGGAGCCCTTACAGAGACGCGGCGGCCCCGCGGCCCGAAGCTGAGCCCCGTGTTGCCTCCCGCTCCGCCGCGGAGCCGCCCCTCACGGGACGCTGGAAGGCGCAGCGGCCGGAGCGCCGGCCAGGCGAAGCGCGCGGTGCAGCGCTCCCGTCCCCGCCCCGCTCCCCGCGGGACGCTCTCCTGGGCGCGCGGCACCTGACGGCCGGGCCGCTCCCCCTCCCGCCACCGTGCGCGCGGCGAGACAGGCCGTCCCGGGCCGCCCCGCTAGCGCGTCCGCACCGACGCCGAAGCGTCCCGCGGCGGCGGCTCCGAGGGACGCGGCGCCCGCCCGTTTCCCGCCGCCCCCTGCCGGCCGCCCGCCGCGCCGTGCCCGGCCGCCTGCTGCCCCCTGCCGGCCGCACGCCGCCCGTCGCCCTTCGCTACGGCAGGGGGCTCCCGCCGCCCGCGCCTCGCGCCGCCGCCGGGCCGGGCCGTGCCGCCGCCCCGGGTGCGCTCCCCGTCCTGCTGGCCCGGGCCCCGTGCGTGTGCATCCGTGCGGCGCGTGACCGGAAGGCGGCACGGCGAGGCACGGCGCTCACGCCGGCAGCACGTGCTGTGCCCCGGCGGGGCCGAAGCCGTGGCGAGGCTCTGAGCGCCGCGATGCGCTCCGCCCGCCGGCGTTCTCGGCAGGAAGCGTGTGAAGCCCGTAGTGTTAGTTCAGGCGGAACCGGCAAAGATCTCCTCACTGATGCAAACGCACCCAATGCTTAGAAACCCATCAGTTGCCGTGTTTGGAAACCATCATCACACTGAAGACATAAACAGAGGAGGGCCACCAAATTGTACAGCTGTGCCAAACTGGTAAAAACAAAGCAGCAAGAAAGATGCCACGAGACAATTTGTTGACCTACTCAAGAACAAACTGCGGGATCAGTTTGCCTTTCTATTTTGTTAGGATACTCATCTGCTGATGCCACAGGTCCCACTCCTTGCTCTGGCTTGGCCTTAGCACACCAAGATGTGCCTTACACATGCACACCTCTGTAAATCTCAGTTCAGTAATGGAGGAGACTGCAGATTTTGCTTTCTCTTATTTTTCATATTTCTTTACCACCCCCCACGTTCCCCCAGACAGAGGAAATGGATCCAAAATATGGTGCGGTAAAGTGACACTCAAGGCTGTCAAATGGTGACACTTGGGATAAGTGGGACTTTTAAACGTCAGAAATTCAGTTTGTAATGGCATGCTGGCAATGTAGACCTAACACTTCATCACAAGGATGACACATTCTAAAAGCTGTTTTAAAATAAATCAGAGCAGGGAAATGCTCCTTCAGGAAGGGGCTGCACTTAAGCAGGTTTGAGGAATGAAGGAATCATGCAGCGGTTTCATTCTTAAATCGAGTCAATGAAGTTTTCAGGAAGTTTTCGTGAGAAGGGATTGTAGTGCATTGGAGGTGCCATTCAAACCCACACAGTCAAGAGCTGCTTAAGCTCCTGACTGTCATAACACTCCTGTGACTTCAGTTTTAACTCAGCTCCCTCAGCCTCCATCAACTCCTCATCATACAAACTGTATTTATCTTATGTCTGAAAGCAGTTCAGTATGCAAAACACCTCGCGGCTGGCTCAGGTGCCACCCAACCCCACTGGCACTCCCAGGTGATGAACAGCCCCTCACTCACCACACCATGGCTCCTGAGCTGCAGCCAGCAGAACATGGCACACACATGCCTAGAGCTTCCCAGTAGCGGGTGACCAGCCAGGATTCTCCTCCTTCACCTGCAAAGACAATGACAAAAGCTTTACTGCCAAGACCACACTTGAGTTCCTGTCAATGTGACAGAGCAAGTCCTGTGGTGCAGTGCTGGGCGTACCGGTGAACTTAGCAATTAAGCACCAGAGTGACTACTCTATGACAGCAAGCAGACATGGCTTCAAATCACGCAGAACAAATATTTGATGCTATTTGTTTGTAGGAGGGATGACTACCACTATTGCCTTAGACAATGGGACAATAACTGACTACCACTATTGCCAATAGTGACAATAACTCAGTAATAACAATGAATGTAGAAGTAAAAATCTAATTTGCAGAAGAAAAATGTGAGTCCTACAATTGCCATGAGAAAGAACAGAAACAGCAGCCCAAGTTCTGCCCAAGTCCCCCAAATCCCAAACACGCAGGTATGGCAGGGAAAACACTTATTCTGATTGCAGGCTTGTACTTTCTGCTTGTTGCTTTTTTGTTGTTGATGCTGGTGGTGGATTTTGGGTAATATGAGCTAAGTCGCAATTAAGTCAGACTGGTTTATTTTCTCTCACATCAAAGTGTTCTAATTTAACTCCTATTTCAACATCAGCTTCAAACCAGGAGACAAATATTTTGTTTCAGGATGTAATGACAAAGTTATTACAGTCTTCATACTTCTTGAAGAAATGATTGCTACAGAAACAACCAGGTGAGGCTGTTCTTTGCTTCTGTTACATTCTCACTGTTACACTTTATGCTAATAAATAACTAAGATCAAACTCTTTCCTGAAGTGGTTTGTTGTTATACTTTGACCAATCTGAATGTAACATTTTAAGAAAAGTCTTTGTTTCATTCACAAATCTTAATTTCTTCATTCAGCCCCACCAAACATTGCTTATACTAAAGCCATCTGATGGAAACACAACATCTTGGAATTGGGGTGCAATAGAGTTTACATGTGGCAGACAGTACAGAGGTAATTAAGGCATTCTTAGACTGCTTGCACTTTTCTGTCATTTTTTTACCCTCTACTACAAGGACCCACTGCCTAAAGGACGTTATAAAGCTAGAGGCTTGGATGAATACATCTTTGTCCCAATTACCTCTTTGGGTACTCTACCTTTGAGTAGAGTAGCTGCACCGAGGCACGTGCTGGTACACCACTGAAATGGACAGTGGCTTCAGTAACCCCAGCATCACAGAGGTCCTATCTGCTTCAAATCCTTACACCATGAAGATTTCTGATACTCCATAGTGAGCTCCAGGCTTTAAATGCTGTCACACACACAAAGGAACTGAATCACATCATTATTCTGTCAGGCACTTCCAATGATTCATTTCGAGATCAACTTCAAAACCCTCCCCACAGTAATTCTGATCTGACCCCTAAGTTCTTTTTTATATGTAGTTCTCCCAGCTGTCCCTCCAGCATTTAGCAGTGCTATCTCTGGCTCCTCATACAAATTCAGTATTGATTGAGAAAGACCATTCCACTGCCTTCTGTAGCAGTAAATGTCCCTCCCATTTCTTAGCCACTTTAGAAATCACTTTTGAAGGAAAAACATGGACCCCAAAGAAATATCCACTATGTTATTTTTTATCTCAGATTTGCACTTATAAAATCGGAACTTCATGTTCTGGTATATACAGTAAAAGCTTCAGCCTCAGGTGTCCTATTTAATTACCTGCTATTTTCATTATGGACCATGATGGCAGCAAACGTTCTTCAGGAGATACTTGTATTTTAATTTATCTTCAAATATAAATCACACATTATAGCACCTTTTTCCTCTAGGTTAATTGAATCAATTCTCTTAAATGTCTCTAAGCCTGATCATTTGAAAGAGGTTCACTCTTTGAAATCTTTCAAGAGTTATGGCCCTTGAACTGCACACAGAATGGTGCCGGTCCTTGCTCTAGATGAAGATATTTTATACACACAAGCTAAAAACTGTTAAACACAGAAGTATTCAGAAGTATTCTTATCTGTAAAGCAATATTCAGAATACTGCAATCATCTTATGATGGTACCATGCCAGAAATTTTCCCAAGTATCCCAATGAATTCACTGTCTTAACATTATAAGTCTTATTAATAATTGATTGAGTCTGGATATATTTTACATTATTAAGAAAAAATAGAAAATCACCTTTTCCTTATTTCTACACTACTTTTAATTCTAAAAAAAAAAAAAAAAAAAAAAAAAAAAAAAAAAAAAAAAAGGTAAATGCTGATATTAAGAACAATTATTTTTTGTTACTGAAAATCCAGGAATGACCAATGAAGAAAACTGAACACAATTTTCACTAAAAAGAAGTCAAAGTGATCAGTCTTTTTTCCTGTCCACTTTATGCCCATAGAACTAAATTTCTGCTATTGTAAGCTCAATCCTACATTTAAACTTGGATTTAAACATAATTCAGTTACAGCAGTAATGGCAATAAAATAGAACATGCTTGGAAAGACAGTCAATGTTTGGGTTATTTTAGAAGTCAGTTTCAAATGCTGTGGTCTAAGTCCACAGTTAAATCCAGCGTGTTCTGCTAGTGTGGCTGGTTTTGCCTTTGACAGAGCAATCCTGAGGTGCAGCTCCTCAAGTCTGATGATGTTCTGAGCCCACCAGCTCAGAGGTTCTTGGTTGGTCACCTCCTTGCACACAGCACTCACAGCCAGGGGTGGTTGGGTTCAGTCTCTGCAAAATGGCACCCATCTGCTCCCTGAGTTTGCACAATGGAGGTCAGTGCCTCGGGACAGTGCTGTAAAGAACGCGTGCCATTAGCTGGGAAGATGCAGGCAACATGCTCTCGGGTCGTACGGACCCTGTCCTGTGGTTAAATATACAATATACTCTTCTATTGTGAATTTCTTTTCAATTTACCTGTTTGAATTTATTATTTGTAAAACGTATCAAACTTCAAATGGATTGACCTTCTGCTAATGTACATCACCTAATGAATGGATGCAATTAACTAATTAATATTGGACTATTGCACTTTCCAGGTCACATTTATCATCACTAAATGCGTGATCTAGTTTGCAAGTTTAAATTTTTTATTATTACCCTTTAAACTAAAGAAATAAGTCTTATATTTAATTACCTGAACTTACATATTCAATTAATAGCTTCATTACCTTAATGAATATGGATACAGCACAGAAGTAGTAAAAGATTGCTTCCTGGGTGTACTGCTAAGCACACCCTATAAAGAGGAAGCTCTGAACCTCCAAACAATTTTTTTTAATTAAAAAATTGTGATTGGGAGTTCCAAAGGAATTAGGCTCAGAATCCAATGTTCCTCCTATTCCTAATCTGAAACAATTTTATAATCTATATTGTTAGCATATCATATGTAAAAAGGAATTTTACCTTTATGTGTCAATGTCATTACCTTTGAGTCAAATCTGTCATTACCTTTGACTTAATGAAATTTTTTTTCATTAATTAGGTAGATTTGGATCAGGTTTCCACAACTCTGCAGCAGGACTGGTAGCCATAAATAGATACAGAATGCCTTTTGCTATGTGAAGTGTGCGCCCTGTAGAAAGATAAAAGGCTTTACGTACACCATTCTGATTAGGAAAATACGGTGTTTAGATCACTGCAAAGCCCATAGGATGTACTTTGAGCTTTTCTTCATGTTGCATGGCTATATTTACAAGACATCTTTTGTTCGTAATAGCAAATCTGAATTTAAAACTTTGATCTGGATTTTGAGGTTTTTTTTTAATAAAGAAATGGGATGTGAAAAAAGTTACTTTAGAAAGAACATGCTGTCAATCATCTTCCTTTGCACTTACTTGTCACGTACATCAACTGTTCCAAAAAAGGGAACGTGAAGAAAAAACAAATAGGGAATTGGTTTTAACAAAACATTTTCCTATATACTGAATTAATTCATTCTCTAAAAGCAAAATTCTTTTTGTACTTACATAGTCTTTTTCCAGATGCATTCATAAAGTTACAGCTGCCCATACTGTCACCTATCAGAGAAGCTTATAGTAAAACTATATCCAGCACATTTAGAAGGGAGCATAGTGTAGTGCAGCAGATAATGCTGGTGCACATAACCATCTGTGCAGCATTTCCCCAACACTTCTGCGTTTTGCCAGCACTGACAGTTCCGTCCCAGAGCCCTTCAGTGTGGAATGTTATCTGTTCCCCACTGTGCCAGCAAGACCCCTCAGTGCAGTGCTGCATTACACAACTCTTACAAAGATTCAACCAACTTGGAAACTCTTGGGGCCTTTTATACGTAGTCTGTAAAACTTTTAAAAGATGTTATCATTGATTATACAGCAGTATATGTAATACATATACATATAATACATCAGTAATACACTGAGGCCTGCTGGTTCTCCTAGCCCATCAAAAAACAAAGAAAAGTTTTGGGTTCTGCTTTAGAGGAAGTCTAATTCACTTCTCACTGAGACCAATGTCAGCAACAGTGGATTTCAGTAAGCTTTGAACGAGGCTTGAGGCATTATTGGCAGAAAGTTTGAAACACACACAGTACCTTTTTGAAATCACATTCATGATCTGGACTGAAATGTTTTATCTGGATGCTGAGATCACAGAAACAGAGAATAAAGAATGAAGAAATTCTGGAAGGGTCACTTCACATGCACTACCCCTCCCTCCAAGGCTGAGCTGCACACTACAGGTGGTCACTTCTTATCAAGGCTACAGCAAGGACAGAAGATGATCAGAAAGCACAAGAACTTAAGATGTGCTGGGTTTTTTTTGTTTGTTTGCTTTTTGGTGTTCTAAAAACCATCAGAATGCTGAATTGTAGCACGTTCAAATCTTCCTAATTTTTTTTTGGTTTCCCAGCATCAAGATCAATAAATAAAACAGGGAATGTCCTTTAAGTACCATGCAGCAGTTTCTGTAGGAAAACATAAATATAAATTCAGCAAAGGCATTTGTGCAGCAGCATGAATTATAGCAGATGTGTGCATTCAGACTTTGTCCAATTCAACTACAATCAGCGGATTTAGACTTAAAAATAATTTGACCCATATTATTACAATTCAAAAAATATATGTGTTATATTTATAGTCCTGGTCTCTCCAGCTGTGTTGGCTTAGGTTTTATTACATCAGTAATAACAATTTATGTGATACTCTGAATAATGTACTATTTAAAATTCAGTACACTATAGACTGTTACCCATGGGACTTAAACTGTGGGAGCTATGTGTATTATTCTGGCTTTGCTATTTCTGTAGGAGTGAAGATTACTCATAATAATGGTTAGATTATACATGCTGTTAGAATTCCTACTCTGCTTGAATCCAGGTGAAAGAAGAAATAGTTTAGCTGAGATTGACTTGGGGGTGTGGGTCCCAAGGGTTTCAGTTTTGTGACCTAAGGACCCACACTCAACCACAAGCAATAACATCAACATGCTTTTTGACATCTTTTAAAAATGCCAACAGACTTGTGAGGTGCAACCTCCCTTAGTAGAAACCATTTGATGCTTCTACGGACTATTAGCTTTATCTGCCTATTGACTTAATTTTTCCCTACACTTTATCTAATTTTCCTTGCTTAGAAGTCAGACTGACATTTTTGTAGGTCCTGTGATCACCCCTGGAATCCTCTTTTGAGACACTAATGATTCAGTTGCACATTTTCTACGTTCCATCTTTCTGGTACTAGGACTGGATTCAGACATAAAACAATCCACTGGCAGCAGTGCTTGAGTAGTCAAACATTTCATTTTCTTGGGAGAAATTCTGCACAGCACCAGCACAAATAGTTACTGTTTAACTTATCAGTTTCTCTTAAAGCCTGTCCTACTCAGAATTCATTTTAGGACAGCTTCCTAAACCTACATTTTGGTTCTTAAGGCAAAAAATTCTTTCAGCTTTTCAGGTATGGAGTTCACTATCTTGAGTGCTTCCTCTACACTTCTGCACTCCATAGCTTTTCATAATCTCATGCAGGATTTGTCCAGTGAAGGGACTGGAAAAGGTTGTTGTTATCACCTCTACATTCTTTTCAAAGCACTCCTTAAAATATTTGTCAAAGTATTGAAGAAAATCTGAAGAAAGGAAATGAAAATGATGCATAGTTATGTTGGGAACCTGATTCTCCCACTCCCCACTTAGGAGTTTCTGTGTCTATCACTGACATGTTATTTCGGTATAATTAGATGAAAGAACAGAGTCAATACATTCACACCTGTTGTGAGACTAAACTAAGAAGTAGCTTCACACTATGTTGAGAGGGAGACTTGCATCTGCCCAGAAGAATGAACTTTTACAGGCAAGCAACTAAAAATTGCTTTCATAAATGTATTTATTTCCCATTTTCCTGGAAGTGAGGAAGTGGATTATCTCATTCCTCCAGTAATGGATGGCCTCCTCAAGATCCTCCCTCAGCTCTACCATATCCATAATTTTAAAAGCCATAATGAACATATACTTTAATATATGTGATAATTAAGGTTCTGAATTATATCTTTGCTTTGCAGTGATACAGCACAAAGATGTTCAAACTGCAGTACATAAGCTGTTTTCAGTGGCTTTCCAGAGGCAGCTCCAGCTGTCTCTGTGCGAGTGCAGACCTGCACTGTAGGCTAAACCTCTGCACTCATGCCTGCCTGCTGCCACACAGGTGCTCACCTGGCTCATACAGCACCAGGACAAATGCAGATGTCTCACAGCTTGTCACCTATGTGGCTCTCCACAGGTCAGCATTTTCTGAATCTGCTAATGGTAAAATGGTATTTGAATGCAGATTCAGAGATAGTAAAAGGGCATGCAAAAATGCTTAAGGATTAAAATTGGATAGTGGGTGTAAAGTGGGTGGTTAAGGGATAAACATGCATCAAGTCCAGCCTTGAGGGAAAGAAGAGCACCAGAGAAATTGTAGAAATGTCTCATTTGCCCAGTCTCATGAGTCTTTGTTCTATTCACAGCAGACAATAGTACTGACAGAACTAAACACAGTAGCCAACAAAGTAAAAAAAGGGAAGATGACTGATACAAACCAAGGAAATGAACATCTGTAGCAGTTGCTAAAATAACTTAACTGGGATAAGCTCCTAGCGTGACATCAAATGGCAGAAAACATTTGTAAATCAACCAGAAGCTGGTCAAGTCAGTATCATGTTTGATAAAATCACCCAAGATGCTTAAGAGGTTAAGAGCGTAATATTTTTCTCCAGGAAGCCCAGGCCTTTGAAATATTCAGCAACTTCAGCTCTTAAGATAATGGCCAATAATGTGATAATGCTTCGTATTATAGCACCTATGCACTTTTAAGCCAAATATATTGGGAACATAGAGTCATTCTCAGTGCCTCGTTTGCCTATTCTGCATTATAGAGAGCCACTGGACCAAAGCAGATTTCATTAAGTGTTCCTAATTTATTCTGCCTTGTCACTCTTTTGTAAATAGGGCATGTCACCAGACAGCAAAGCATTTAGTCCAAAAAGAGTATCGTGTGTGACTGTACAAATTCAACATACAACCAAGGTAAGACTCCTCATTAGCCACTGAAATCCCTCAGAACTACAAGATAGGAGCTGTTCTTTACTGAGTAGAGCACAGTGTCCTCACAAGCATTTATTTTCCTTTACAACTTCCCCTTGAAAAGGTTTCAGACAGCCAGCAGTATGGCTTAAATCCCAAACTAGGTCAGAGTGAAATTTCTATCCATATTTTGGTTCCTTACTTTGTGGTTTCTCTTTTCGTATTTCCGTCTGATCAGGGCAACAGGAACAACATTTTATCCATTTTTACTAGAAAAAAAAAGAAGCAACATAGCCAGAAAGGTAATGATTAATCGGTTCTGTAAGAAAAAAGAAAAGTTCTGCTTGTAAACCTCCTGGTATTATCTCGCCAGTATAAATAGAAACATGCTCAGAGAAGGCACAGGATGGAAAACTCATGATGAATTGTTAGGGCATGTTGCGTTGGTTCTGTCAATGCCTGCAGTCAGATGATTTCACTGGCTGTACAGGATGAAATCTCATATTTCAATGTATAAGTAAAAGTGTCAAAGTTCAGCTGAAGCAGGGACGATTACAGAGCAAATTTTGTGTGTATTTGTAGCCAGGGCACCAGAGCAATAGAAGAAGCCAAAATGAGCCGGAAAAACAAAAGGAGTTTAAAGGAGAAATTTGCCTTGAAGAACAGCTTGGTTAAAGAAGCCCTTTCAGAATTCCTGGGAACTTTTATACTGATAGTAAGTGTCAGCTGCTTTCCTTCCTTCTTACTAATTTAATGTTGGACAGTGCTCGTGAGGAGACTTTTGTATGCTTTTTCCTTGTACTATACCAGCAGCGTGGTTACTGCCTGACAAACACTGCACAGTCTTGAATGAATTGCTCCTGTTTATGGTAAGTTTCTAACTCCTTTCTTCACCTGATGTAAAACTGGCTGTTAAACACTCATAGTTTTAGGTATTACAACTGTCTGATAAACATTTGATTTTTAAAGGAGCAGAATTTGAGTGAATAACCACGTTCTAAAAAGTTCAGAAGCAGTGAACATTAGCAATACTCCTGTATTTTTTAACTCAGCATTTTATTCTACTTTCACTTCTATGTACGATTTCCATTTGCTTTAACAGCCCGACTGGACTGCACGTTTAGAAGATTATTTTAGCTGTTATTTTCCTGTGCTCACAGAGACTGATCCATGTGACTTGTACTGAGCTTATCAAGTTGCGCTGCCAAATCTTTAGAGATTTTGTTAATGAACTATTTTTTGTTTCGTTTTCAATTGTATTACATAAATTATACATCTGCTTGGTTATGTAGGCTGTTACAGTATTACATAAATAGCACAGCTCCACATTTTCACATCCCTAATTTTTTTTAAACTTCGTTTCTTGCTCAAGTTTTTGTGCATTTTGTACTGAGACACAGAGCTGTGTGGTGATTTACCAGGGTAGAGAGCAGTCTCAGCAACAGAGCTGGAAGTCAAGCAAATAGAATACTTATGCCAAACTCTTTCTCCCTCCCTTTAGTCTGGCTAGACAGTCTTGTTTATTGCTAAATATTTCATCATAGTGAAAAGACAAAAAATTAAAAACAAGGCATAGGACTGACATAGTATGTTTTATAACTGGAACTATATTAGCTAAATTTCAAGTAAGCCATCTAAAAAATTCCAGTAGCTCATAAAATACATGAAAATAATGGTCTTTAGTACACTTCAGCCAATTGAAGGGCAGAGGCACTAAAGTAACATTATTCTCAAATTTAATACCCTCCATAAGACATTACAGTAAGGAGCACATTTAGAAGCAAGGAGCACATTTAGAAGCAAGGAGCACAAAGCACTTTACAAACATTAATGAATTAAGTGTCACAACACCCTGGTAAGGAAGGGAAATGTCATTATCTTAATTTTATATATTAGCAAACCTGATTAGAGCAGACTGCACAGGAAGCCTGTTGCAGAACTCTGAATATAACCAAGATCACCTGACTTCCAGTCCTCTGTCCTCGCTACAAGATCATACTCCCCTGTCCATTAATACAATTAAGCAAGTGAGGAAAATGCATTAAAGTGCAGATTAAATCACAAATGCTATTACTTAATGTCCTGCTGCAGAAGAGTAGAAGGAAATGGAAACCCAGAGTCCATTTTGTATGATATTCATCGAATGAATACAGTAGAAAGTGAATCTTCAAGAATGTTGTTGATAATCTTGGTGAATTTTTTCAATTCTGTTTTAGTCTTTCTAGTTTTAACCTTAGCTTAAAGCAGAAAAGAGCCTGACATGGACTTAACTACAGCTTTCCAAGTGCTCAGATACCCCGATTTATTTTTAGACTGTGCTAGTTAGCAGAAGTACAAAGTTTATTGGGAAGAAATGGACTTTTCTGCTGCTATTTATTGCTATTAGACTCTGTCAGCTAGTAAGCAACTTTAAGAGCAGACAAGTATTAAACTTTTTAACTGAAATTAGATCTAATGAAAGGGGGCCCTGTTAAGTTAGGAGGCAGAAATCCTTGACAAACACTTAACGTATGCAAAATAAGCAACAGCTTTCTTTCCCTGTACTATCACTATGCTTTAATCCTGTTTCAAAGTGAAAGCAAGATGACTGCTCATGGTCTATAGCACAACTGATTGGGCTCTTCCCTGAAAGCCATTCTGTGCCTCTGCCCTGTATCTTACAGCCAGTGGGAAGCACCTGCACGAGGGTTCAGGGCAGAGAGGAGCTCTTCCATTACCCATAGGTTTTGTCTAGAAGTGTTAACTGATGGTACCTAAAGCTGTGAACATCCCAGCACCCCTGGAAGTCAGCTGGGTGAAATTTTATCCCCCAGACTACCGGTTTCCCTTTCTTCTAGCGAACATTACAGATCATGTACTATTAAGAGCTTAAGTTGCCATCTTGGGTAACTCTCCAGTCTTGCAATATTATTTTCCAAATTGTACAGTGTAAAATCTGTAGGATTAATTGTAGGACATTTTGCAGATGAAATCACTCATCAGGCAAAAACCAAGCCTTCCCCTGGAGGCACAAAGGGCTCCACCTGCAGAACTGAACAGATTTGAGACAAGCCTTGAAAAAGTCCATGCCTATTACCACTTGGATAACATCTCCTGGTCATCTCTGCTTAATACACTGCTGCTTGCCTTACAGCACAGTTCTCAGAGTACGGAAAGTGAATTCTTTTCAGATGAAATGAGAATGGAAGAAGAGCTCCAGGAGCACAGAAAATGTGCTGGCTGTTAATGGATGCTCAATCCACTGGATCAGACCAGAGATGCTCCTAAGCAATCCCCACAGACATGTTCATAGTCTGGTCTTCCAAACTGATTTGCTTTTGCTGCACAGCATATCTTGGTAATGGGGCATAGCTGCTGCCAGCCCCTCCCTCCTTACCAAAGCACCTGATTTCAGGCTTTCTCAGGGTTCAGTGAACAAACTGAACTGCAGGAATATGGAAGTTACTTTCTTTATAGGAGTATTCAAGCAGCTGCAGTTATTGCCTGGCTGGGTAATCTCATTGGTGATTAGGCTACTTTACTCTTCAACCTATTCTTCCGGGGCAACAGTATTTCTTTCAGTATCAGGCTGTGAATTATTCCCCAAGGTGCAGCACAACTTCTCCAGTTACATTCTCAGACAAGAAGGCAGCAAAAAACTTATATTTTTCACTCCATAACCAAATGCAAATTGCATGTGGTTTTGGTTACATTGAGCTTTTAGTTACTATCTCGAACTATATCATATTCACTTTAAGATAGTCCATCAAGCTGAGAAAATGTTGTGCTTGACCTCATATGTGGTTGCTATTAAAAAAAAAAAAAAGCAAAAAACAAAAAACAAAAACAAACAAAAAAAAACCCACCATCACTTACAGTGATGCAGTTCTAATACAACAAAGTTACACTTGTAGTACAGACAAAGAGGAAAGTGCATTAGGCTGAGGGTCTATGTTTACATATTATTAGTAAGCTCCTGCCCATGCCTTGCATTTGTCTTAGTATCTCTTGGGGTAAGAGGCCAACCCTGCAAAGTTTCTTTTTAATTTGAATTGAAATCAATATTCACAAAAAAATACACAATCCACCTATAAAGTTTTCAACAAATATTTGAACAGAAAAATGCTTTCTATGAAGTGCATACTGAGTAATGTAGTTTTTATACAGTGTGTTTGTTAACCACTGGGACTGGTCCCTCCATCCTATCCCTGTGCAGCAGAACCCTAAGGTGAGAGAACAGCAGTTCTTTCATGCTGTAGTGGGTGAAGAAGCCAGAGCATACACACATTTCCCAGCCTCTGACAAAGCATCATCCTTCTGTAGGCTGGAGCTACTCCCGAGGCCTCTCTTGAAAAAAAGCTGTCTGGGGAGGTTTTCATTTTCCAGTATGTCTCCTGGTTCTGTACATTTCCTCTTGGGGCTCCTACAGGTTACTGTGGTAGAGCACAGCTGGACATTAATCAGCACAGAAGTTAAGAAGCCACACCATATCAGATAGACGTTTTATGTGAATTCGCAGTGAGTCTGCCTGAAATTCACCTATCCAACTGCCCCTCTGCTTTTAATCATGTTTTGCTTCATATTTTCCCCTTGGGACTTGGCTGCATTGCTCTCAAACAAAATGGGATTTATTCTGACTTGTGCCATTGATTATATCTGAATTGTAACATTTTCAAAAAGAGAAGCCAAATGGGCCATGTGGCTTTTTTTACTAGCTACTACTGACCTAATGTAGTTTGTATTTCATTTTTACTCTGAAGAGCATCTTACTAAACACAGTTTCCCAGAACAGAGCTGCACCGGACCAGTATCTCCTGAGTCCAGAGCAGCGTACATATTCCTGCTGAAACGAAACACAGGCTTCCATTTAGCACGTAAAGACAAGTAAGCAGCATATCTGCAGACCTATCCCATCTATTGCTTCTCTAATAGTCAATTAAGTGAATATGACTGTGTGATCAAATTAAGACATCATCTTGAGTTGTTGCTGCAATGCTCAGTGGAAAACAGAATGAATGTTCTCACACTTTGCAGTGTGCATGGCCTCACTAAACAGGTACACAGAACGCCGCTAGCAGCGAGGAGGTTTCCTTCCTTATCCCAAAGCCCACTCCCCAGGTGGAGGCAGGGCCTTTTGAAAACTCCCACTGAAGCAAACGTCTGTGTGCACAGAGGCTGCAATGCATCAGCATGCGCGTGAATTGAGCGCATGACACCCTCACAGCAAGCAGTCCAACTAATGAGAAGAAAAGCTATTTATCTTTCGCTCATCAAAATCTTGTTTGTCTTGTTTTCATATTCTGACCACTTCATTATGTAAGTTATCATTTCTGCTTTGCTGGGGAGTTTAGTCTTGTCTGAAAAATCTCCAAGTATGACATTTCATGGATTTGCTGTCTAGAAGATTAGAAGTTAAGCAACTGTTCCACATCTTTCTTTGTGGAGCCAGATTCCAGTACACATTCATTACAGTACTGTACAGTAATATATATCCATTCCTCCAAACACGCATTAGAACACTCCTATGTTATTAGATGAAAGCAGATGCATCTACGTAGCTTTGCATTGGTTAGTCCTTACATTAGCATTTTATACAAAATTGCTACTTATAAATTTTACGCAAAGTTATATTCTTTGTTTGGTTTTGGCTTTTTTTTGGATGAAACAGAGACTTCGCATAAAATGAAATTGCTTACAGCAAGTTTTGTTTAAGGTGTAAAACAACTTAGTAGTAGTCTCTGACAGCTAATTAGAGATTAGCATTGGCTTTCCAGGAGTGCAGAATTTTGTGCAATTACCTGCTAGGCAAAGAATCTAACTTGTCTTCCAAAGGTAGACAAAATAAGTTATTCAAACATATTTACAACTGCTATTGTAATATGCCACTCAACCAATTTGTATGCATTTTACATACATTACTTATATATTCTGTATGTTATATAATAGGTATTAGCCATGGCTGTACTCTGAAAGCTGGTTCTTATGCATTTCCATACATAAGGCTCTCCAGCAGCAATACTATGGTAGAGCCACTAAAGAACAGAAGTCATTCATGAATCTAATGTCACAGAATTTAATCCTGCACTTCCAGACCAAAACTGCTCTCTTTACTGGAATGAGATGCTTCCTTTCATTGTCATCCCAAACTCAAGTCCTTTCTGTTTCTGTAAATGTAGCAGTTGCATGTATTTTGAAGAAATTAAATTTTATGTACAAACTCTTCCACTCGTTTGCAACTCCATTAAATCAGTACTGCAAACAGAAGTCTAACAAAGATTCTCAGCTTGTCTCAACGTAAACACTCGTAAAGCTCCTGTACACTGCTAGCATTTCTATAATCTTATTATCAAATAACTTTTTTCTCCTTCTTAAATCTCCCTGAAGTCATTCTTTAATTCAGATAAATGGAAGCATGAAGGATCTGAAAATAAGGTTACCCAACAGTTCTTTTACCCTGAAATGTTCATTTCAGCAAATAATTCTAAAAAGTCACAGGAAATCTTTTGTTTTTTGAATACAAACCGAAGTGCAAAAATTGTGTTGTTTTTTCCAGCATATGACATTTTAGACTTTTAGGTGACTCAGATGTTCTGTATTACAAGAAAGTTTTAGATGAGAATAACCTTCATCTTTGCTACATCAGCCCCAACACATAAGTCAGGTCATGTTCAACCAAGTGGTTCCAGTAAGCTGAACTTAATTTTCCAAGGCCTTTTTCCATATGTGCATTTTGTCCCAGAAAGTGTGCACTTACAGACCTGAAGTGCACACTCTCTCCTTAGCCTCACAGAAGACTTGCATTCCTTCAATGATTCAACCGAGAGTGCAAAACATGAGTTTAGGTTTTATTGACACAAATTTACAAGCTGTTCTTTCAGAGTTTTGGCCAAATTAAAATAATAGTAATTAAAGTAATAACTGTCATAAGCTGATGAATAACAGAAGGGACAATAAATGCTTTCATGCCATTAACTATGTTTATACATTTGTGATCTTAACACTTCAGATCAATGAGCCACTCTGGCTAAAAATACATTCTAGTAAGCTCTCCAGCTCATGCTTTGATTTAACGGCAGAACTTGACTTAGCTCCTTCTAATCCATCCTAGAAGGTTTCCTGATCAGCCCCAGATATAGTTTGTTTGTCTTCCTCAACAGAAAAGAGAAAGAAAACATACCAACATATCAAATCTCTCATTACTCGTAAACAGGAGGGCAGAGCAAAGCGCCAGCTACCCCATTTCTGCACCCAAAGGAAAGAATTAAATGAATTATATATGTACTCTTACATTTCAAATTCCTTTCTCAATGTATGGTTCGGCCATTCACCAAGGACCATTACAGAGACTAAGCATATTTAGTTTAAATTTAGAGAAATTTTAATTTTGTGGGCTGGTGTAGGAAGGAAGAAAAGCAGGATAACACCTCTCAGCTCAAGAATAAAAGAGTAACTAGGGAAGGCAGCAGCACCTGAATGCACACTATCTTATGAAGCTTCTACTTCCCTTGCCCAATCTTTTCTTCCTGGCCCTTTGTAAGGGGCCATGTGTCACTCTTGGAAGTTTGCATCTAAATATGAAATATTTCATTTCCTTTCTCACTTGAATTTCTACAACTTAGTAAGAAAATAAAACCAATCTTCTCTGAAGAAATTGACTCAAGCCAGTTACCCTGTATAATTTAAGAGAGAAAAGCATTGTAGCATTTCAGAATGAAGAGTGCAATATTAATCATAATAAAATACAAGAGAATGCAGACCTCTGCATTCTAAGTGATTTTAAGCTTTTATTTGTCTCTTACTGCATGTGAAAAGCAGTAATAAAAATTTAAAAGCATCAATTTATACAACACAGCATAGCCTGTGCTTTATTTTCACAGTATTTTTCCCTAAGAGCAATTTAAACCAAATCTTTGTTTTAAAAGCTTTATGTACGCATTTCATCCAAAGCCTTATTAAATTTACATCCATGTCTCCATGTAGTAACATTTTCTATCATTTAAAAAAAAGTTTTAAAATGGCAATCATTTTAAGGCTTATGTCTATGCTATTTAATTAACTAAATGGTAGAATTTTTTTTACAAAGCTTTATTTAATTAGATAGTAAGTCTCAAAACATAAAGGGAAACCCATCTGAACCCAAGAGGATGTTGGTTGTGTCCCGGGAGACCATCAGAACAGACATAGTGTTTTTTTATTACTCCAAAATGATTATATTGTAATTTACAGAAATCTTTGTGTTCCCACCAAAATATGTAATGAAGGATAGAATAAGAGCCATGTATTTTCAAAAATTACTCAACTACTAAGCTTTATTTTATTTTGCCTTAAACGTCTGAAGTACTATCTGATGTAACCAGTGATGACAAGTATTACACAAGAAATTAGATGAAGATCACTCTTTCCTGGAAGAACGGGAGTTTTCACCAACTAGGAATCCTGCAGAGCTCATGCCCTGAGTATTAGTAGATCTACCATATCTTTGCTTTTGTTACTGCTGGCATTATTATCCCTACTGAAAGAATGCTTGGGAGCCCAGTCCGAATCAAGGTCGTGTATAATGCACAGAGGAAACATGATTCAGTACATGAAGATTTCCTAATCCATTATAAATCACATTATGAAATGAATTTTTCTGAAAACAGATAAATTCTAAAGTGGAATCCATTTGTGAAGAAAGACACTGGAAATGAAAGTACATTCTAGAATACGCTCCACATTAGAGACCTTAAGGAGAACACCATCACTTTAGTAATCACACTTCTAGCTGAAAATTTTATGCACTAGTTTCATATGCAACACCCAAATTGATCACCTATAGAAATATTAACTGGAGGAAAAAGCTGCATAAGGCTACAAAAAAAGCACAAACAATCCTTTAATGTTCTCATGGCAGAAAGATCACTACCTGTAGCAAAGGACAAATGCAACCACTTCTCTAAGCCCACTCCCATGTCCCTGCTGCAAGGGATGTAGCACTGGTTGCATAGACAAGCCAGAGAAGTTTTCCTTTAGAGATGAAATGCCAGAGCTTGCTCTCATGTCCTCAAGTGTCCCCACAATATCGCTCAGAACAGGTAACTTTGGGATAACAGAAGGATGCTCACAGCAAGCACACAGCTTTAGCCCAACACACTGCATGGCACCTGAGTGCCTGTCCCCTTTGCAGCACTGTGCAGCTGCACAGCCCGTGTGACAGGATCCAGCCTGACGCCCTCTTATCTGGGCTGGAAAAGGGGAGCAGCCAAGCTGCTGACTAGCAGGAAATGCCTGACTGGGGAACAGTGGGAGAACATAGGTGGGAGTGTGGCGTGGGAAAGGGCAGGGTTACTCCCTTCCCTGAACAAAGGCATCCTTACAGAACACTGTGAAGTGGTGGAGGGATCCTTGGAGATTCTTCATAATCAGCTAGAGCTGTTTAAGTACGACTCCTTCTTGAAAACTGACCAAAACATAAATTCTGAAATTGTTCTCTAATATTTCTCTATTGAAAATGCACAGCTAATAATTAAAATACGATCTAAAAAAATTAATGACTCTGGATTCCCTGTATCACACTGAATTCTTGTGTTCTATTAGAGCATCATCAGCTGTGGTGCCACCGAGGCCCTGCTCTGCCTGCACAGACATCTGTGGTATCCCACTGAAGGAGTGTAACTCCCCCCAGCTTGGCAGCTGGTGAAGTACAAGATAAAACACACACATCATTGTTCTCCACAGTGATAAAAAGCAGGAGTCTTGGCTGCCTCTATACTGATACACTAAGAGTATTTTGCTATGAATACACACTACCACTAGATCTGTTAAATAAGAAGGGATCTTTTTAATATAAGCATTGTGCTTTAAGATGTTTAAGGCTTTACAGTGTAGAAAATGTAATTCTCTAAAATTCTAGATACATATATGGCAGGAAATACTATTTACACTGAAAAATGCTGTTACACACATTAGCAAAAATCCTGCAGATAACACAGATGGAGGCATAGTGATCTTCACGCTGCTGAGCGGGATAAAGTTCTCCAAGCTGCCAGAGAATAACAGGACATTATACTCACAAGAGGCCAGTTGTTTCCCTTTCCTAACATTAGCTTCTTACCCAAGACAAAGATCTAATGTCCATGAAGCAACTTTTTTTTGGCAGAGAGCGTGCAGACAGCTATTTCACACCCAGACATGCTTCTTATGGCAGTAATCTCACTGCTTTGTGATAATAAAAAATCAGAACTGAAACTACTTCAGTAAATTTAAGATCAGGAAACAGATTACTGGAAAGATGAAACCTGGTAACACAGACAAGGTAAAACAAAGATAACAGACTGTATCCTACTCTAAATTAAACTCCCTTTGAATCTATGTGCTTCAGTTGATGGATTTTTGTGGTGCATTTATGGCTAAGCTTGGCCTAGAAACTCAGAATATTTACTGGTAACTTGATGATCTAGTTGGTCTTAACTCAGCCAAGCAGAGATTCACAGGGTATTAAATTGCTGCTCATGTAATTACATGATTAGGTGATAGTCCAGTTATGTCAACCTGGTTGCAGGAGGAATGTTTTTCTTCTCTCGTCCTTATAATGACAACAGATAAAGTACTGCTGTGACTTGGTTCAGATTTGCAGGTTCAGTTCCCAGTTTTCTCATCCCCAAATGGGCACATGCTGACTGTGCCTGCAATAGTGCTCATTCGTCAGACATGAGCAGGAAGTCATTTACCAACATACACTGAGCAAGAAACCAGTGCAGCTGTATACAGGTTGGCTTGTATGCCTTGTTGTTTGCAGATTCCATTTTCTGAGACTGGATAGCACAAAAATAGAGCATGTGCAGTTGCGTATTTCCCTATAAAGTGCAGGGCAGTATTTGTTACGCAATAAGACTACACAGCTGTTTCTGCATGATCCTCTTCAGTTGTGGTAATTAGGGAAGGGAAACAAAAGCCATGCCATTATTTCCTTCCCTCTTCACATGCATTTGTAGTTCATATACATAGATATGATTAATGTCCACTACCCTTTTCTATATCCATCTTCCATACTCCTCTTTTTTCGTAGTCATTACAGCAAGAGATACTGTTTTCATGGAATACTCCCATTGAGAAGCTTGGAAAATGAAAGCTAGAGCGTGCTAATTCTAATTCCTCTCTCCCTGTACCCTAATCTTAAACTGTCTAAATTCCAGTATATCCATTATTTCCATACCCATTCAACCTATAAATATATAATGTGTGGAATTGTTTCATACAAAGTTTTAAAAAAACATGCAGTTTCAACTGTGAACAACTGAAATGTTTTACATTTTGTTTTTATCCCTATATATGCATTTGTGTTTAACATTTGAATTGTGAAGTACACAATACTTATAGAAATGAGAGAATGCATAACATAGCCATGTGCAATCCACTGCACAGCAGTTAACTGCAGCTTAGAATGTCTTGTAACTCTCAATTATGCAGTCCAATAAACTACTATCTAATACCACCCTACCCTCACATATCCTGACAGCTGTAATACTTTGGCACCGCTCAGTGCTTTGTTTGCTTGCATGATTATAACCTCAAGGCACGAACTGCACCTGGGCACATGACACAATCTTGGGGCACTTTTATAACAAACCCTGTCTGCATTGCAAAGCTGGTTGAGAGAGTAATTTTACTGAGAGCTTTTTCTATCACATTTCGGAATTAGTTAAAACCCCCAGGGAAATAATGGAAACAAAAGTATGAGTTTTCCTGTTTAAATTGCATCTATTTTAGCAGGACTTGCTTGTTAAACCTCAATCACTAAATCTTATTGATACAGTCAGGAGAGATTTTTCCCATTCCTTTATTTCCCATTACAAGTTTCCAAATGGAAGTGCCTTGTGACTGTAGCAAGACTTTCTCAAAGAACTAAATTTTAGGTGCTCACATACGGCCTTGCAACACAGTCATGGGTCACATGCAGTAATGGGAAAACACTAAGGTGAAGCAAGAAGATTAACCAAGCAACTGCACTGGTTAAGATGCAATACTTTTATATCAAGTAAAAGATCAGATTACCATGCACCACAAAAAGAGAAATATAAATATCAAATTAAATATTGAAGAAATTAAGGTTGCTTAAGATAAATCTAGTCACAACCCAGAAATGTTATTAGTTTGGTTATACGTGCACAGAAGCAGAAGATTTCAGACCACAGATATTATGTGGTATCTTCCATTGGCTGCTGGGTATTTATGCAGCAAATTACATAGCCATATATTTAAAAAGGAGATTTTTCAAAGAGACAAATTTATTTCTGAGAAACACGGACCAGCTACTTTACCTTAACCTAAAGGCCTTTTGTACCTTTGCAAATCTTTCCCACTGACTTCAATAGAACACGTGCTTGAAGCTAAGCAGTGTTTAAAGAAAATTGAGTAAAGATTATTTTAAGTATACATTTAAATGTTTCGCTGAACTTCAATCTAAAAAGAACCAGTGTAAAATGTCAGTTAGTTTAAATCTGTTGAGAATGCTCCAGTGAGGACTATTCAGGTATCCCCATGAGTTAACTGTTCAAGTGGCAGAGCCAGCGAAATACCCCAAAGCTTTTTCACTGCCATGTAAGCTAGAACAGCATCAATTTCATCAGAGCTGGACCTTCATCTGTGCTTCACAGCCATAGCTCCTCTGCTCTTCCCTAGAACATATCCTGCACTCAGCATCTGCAGCATTTACAGCAAATAAAGCGAAAATTATATCTCGGGACTTTAAGTAATCTCTTACTTTTAGGCCTGTGTGAATTATGATGCTACAAATTTTATTTGCCTGATTTCACAGGTATTTGCCCTAACATGCCTTTGCCTTGGTCCCTAATAGCTCTTAGTTTTTCCTGTTTCTTGTCCAAAATCTTGATTCTTATAGAATCACCAAGGTTGGAAAAGACTTCCAAGATCATCCAGTCTAGTTGTTGACCTACCACCAATATTTCTGCAATAAACCATGTCCCTTAGTGCAACATCTAAATGTTTCTTGATTGTCTCAGTCATCTTACCTGTTCCAAGTTTCTTCTGAATTTCTATTCTTTTTAAGTAAGTTCTACCAGTTCATATTTTGACAGAGCAATATTTGACATCAAGACAGTATGATAGTAACACATACTCTAAACTCCAGAGAGCTGTCTCATTCCAGAGTTTCATTATTAAACATTAGAAGTTTTTGAACTATTTTTAATGACTTTCATAGTAACTTTTTCATAGCTTACAGCTACAATCTGAAATTCGAAACATACCACAGAAATAACTCCTTCTTCCATTCAGAGACTTCTTGTAGAGTCTGAGAAATCTTGTTTAGGCTTGAAATTCAGAGTTGTGTAACACCATTACAGTTGAAATGTGTTTTCTGGAGAGAGGCTCTTATTAGCAGTCGTTCTTCCTAGTCACAAAACAGAGGAAAATAAAGAGCAAATACTAGTTGCAGCAAAGACAACATACACACATGCCACTAATCTCAAATTCTAGTAATTTTTCCAATGCTTAGACAACATTTTCATCTATACCTGGACATCAGCAGACTAACCAATAACATTTGATAGTTATGCTTAAGATTTCACATTTCTCTTTAAAAATACAGGCACTTGGATGTGGATGTGTGGGGCAGGCTGTCCTCAGCCGAGGAGCCCATGGTGGGACCATGACAGTATCAGTTGGATTTGCAATGGCAGTCACCATCGCAGTGTATGTGTCTGGTGGAGTTTCTGGTAAGTAGCCTCTGCCCTCTGATACAGTATTTATTACTGCAATTTTTAAGTTAGCTTATTAAATCATTTGCATTTCATGGTATAAACAAAGATGCATCTAATGGTAACAACCACTGCACTACAGCAGAATCTGCAGAATTTTGCTAGTAATTATTTTATATTTGCTCCCTTCTGTTTTGCTGTTTGATGATTAGTATCTAAAATAAATTCTGGCCTCTACTACAATGTGTAAATCCCTGGCTTTTAGGATAATTGGTGCGTGCAAACCAGAAATCTACTTGGTGTTGCTTTGAAAATTCTGTCAACACAATAAATACCAGACAGCACAGGAGCTGTATTTAAGGAAACAACCAGGAAAAGATTACAGAACCCAGCAAACACCACCTAAGATGGCTGCCAGCTGGGTAGAAGGTGGAATGACTCACAAATGAGGACAAGCAGCAGGGTTCACTTTACAGAGAGCAGTTCATCCCTCCATGTCCTATGATAAGCAGCAAGCCTTTTCCTTGCCCCAAATTTTAAAAGAAACTTACTTTGTCTGTAAAACAACAACAACCAACTACCATCATAAACAACAGATTACAGAAAGAAAGACCAGCAAAATGATTCAGTACTTGAGATATGCTCTGTGATACACTGGCAGTATACTATCATTGTCTCTTCGTTTCTGCTTGAACATTCCTAATCTAATATAAATTGGTTAGGACTCTTTTTTTTCCTGTAGATGGGCTTACTCATCTGTGTCTGTGTATGCTCCATTTTCTAGTGACAGCAATCTCCACCATTCAGTCTGGCCAAACTAATATCAGGGACACTAGTACAAATGCTTTAACGTTTTAATCCTCCCTGTAAAACAGAAGCTTATGGGTTGCCATAAATACACAGTTTTGTGTGTTACAGCATGGAATACTCTGTGCTATACATGGAGTTTATATTATCCTCTTACAGCAAATGAATCTCTTGTACTGCAGCTCTTACGAAAGAACTTCTTAACAATCATGAAGAGGGCACCTATGTCTAGGTATAAGGGATCGTAACAAATAGCTACAGCCAAAATCGCTACAGTAATTTCTCTTCTCTTTACAAGGATTACAATTTGTTTTACAAAGACAGCATGTTTGAGGAGGTTTCTAGATTCCTATGAGAAAGCGCTTGAGCTAGTGCAAAACATGTAGCCTTGTTACAGTCATTGAAACTTAAGAAGAATGATACATTGATACCATGCAAAGTTAATTCAGCTGTATGTTCCTATCAAAAAGCTGCAGCTCTTGGTTTATATGTAGGCAGGTAAAATCTTCTAATGCAGTATTATGGCAATAACCTATAAGGACACTGACCTTTCCTGCATATGCGTCGCTAGAGGTACTCGTTTCTATCGTGCAGAAGATTAGAGTTCAATTCCAGCAGGTCAGAGTGGCTGCAGAGGTTGCAATATTGTGCTTCTTGAGGTTTTTCCCATGACAAAGGATTCTGCATGCAATGCATTTTCTCTGTGAAAGAACAGGAACAGGTACTTCAGCAGGCTGTGACAATCCAACATCTGATTACTGGCAGACGTTCTAGAATATCAGTTGCCATATATTCTTGTTAGCAAATTCTATGGATTTTCAGCCATAAAGCCTTATCTTTAAGTACTGCTAAAATATTTTGCATTAATTTCATGAAATTCTACCCACACAGGAACATAAGATACAACGTCTGCACACTTGGTGAATTTGAGCTCTTTTACCTAGGTGAATTCCCCCTTCTTCTCTTTCTCTGTCTCAATTTCCTCAACATATAGTTTATTTCTCATCATTTTTACAAACTTAACATTTCAGACAAACTCAGGATTGTGATCGCTTAAACTGGAAAAAATTTCCAAAGCAGATTTTTATTTACTCTTTTTTTTTTTAATCAGCAAAGTGCGAGTGATACAAGAGCCAAGAATCTTCTAACTCCCCTTTGTAAGCGTGAGAGCCTCCAGTTTGAGTTTTCCTTCCCAAACTTAATGTTAATCAGATATTTCTAACATGAATATGACTTGTCCTTCCCATTGCAGCCACCCTGTATTATATACAGGCGGAGAACAGTATCAAGTGGTGAAAGAAAGGAAAATGATCCATTCCAGCCAGAGCAAAGAACAAAAGACAAGACAACAATTTCTCAAAATTCACATGAAGGGCTGTTAAATAAGGTGCTGTCCATCTATTTGCTCTGCTCTGAAGAATTTGAAGTGCAGGGAGGAATTTAAAATTAATTCAAGACTGATGCTACTGGGTCAGAGCTTTGGAAATGATACAAAGAAGGTTTTATCCAACTTATTATCTGTGTTCGTCAGTTCTTTATGTAACAAAGGTGCCTGGATTTCATAAGATAATGACCAGTGACCTGAAGTGCAAGCAAACACAGAAACTGTACATAGAGGCTCTTTCTCCATCACTACCCCATGACAGACAAAGGTCGCCCTCTTTTAGTTATTTTATTAAAGAGAAAGGCCATTTTTTTCTGGCAGCAGTATGGGCTGAAACATGACTTTGCCTTGAAGGTAAGCACTGAATCTGCTATGCCCTCACAATACTTGGGTTTTTAGTTTATTTCCTGTGGAATACGCCTATATTTATTTGGCAAGAAAGCTGCATTTCTTAAGTGTCAATGACTTATTTGTGAAAAATGATGTTCCCAAAGGCATGCAACACTTCTTTTCCATGTTGATAAAAACACTTAGAGAAGTGGCTAGCACTTGGTATAAAAATTAATGCATTTTGGAAATTAAAAGTGTCACCAAGACTCCCAGTGCTGCTGAAGTCTCTTGTATGTGTGAGTTCAGGCACAACTACTCCTGAAAATGAAGGAAGGAAATTCCACAGGAATTTGGTGCAGCTTCCTTACCAGTTCCCTTACTGTGGACTTTCCTGCAAGATATAAGCTGTTGAGGAAAATTTGTTCTGAAAGACTACATGCTGTTGCCTCCAAACCCACCAAAACATAACAAACCAGCAGCTAGCCTGAAGCCAAGCAGACTTGACAGTATGTTCATGAGCTCACTCCAAGTTGGAGAGGAAGACATAAACACAATTTAAATCCATTTCCCTTGTGTGTAGTGAAGATCTAGCTCAAAATCCAGGATACAATCAGTCAGTGATGGTTCTTCACCTCAATACAGGCTCACTAAATTGAACGAATGTTTTGTTGTCCCAGACCGCCCTTAAAAATGAATTAAAAAGACCTTGAGAAACAAGAGTACCTGCAGAATAACACGCCTTCTCATCACAACCAAAAGGGAAGATTCAGGCTTTTCCTGATAAGTTATCCTTGGATTCACAGCTCACATAAGCAGGACAGCACTCTGATACACAGCGTGGTCTGTGAACATCAATAGGGAAGCACGTGATGGAGCTTGGTGGACACTGGCTCGCTCTCCTTCCCCATAATTTAATCCAATTTGTTTCATTTTAATTGCAATCAGCATTTAGTTGCAAAGTAACCTCTAGGAAACTATGTATGTAGTCTCGTGCTCAAAAGTGCCCATAATTTTTGTAAATCCTTTATGTATTCCCATGTATCTGAGTCATTCATATGGCTTATTTTGTGATTTATTTTTCAGGTGGTCACATAAACCCTGCTGTTTCATTAGCCATGTGTGTGGCTGGAAGATTAAAATGGACCAAATTGCCAATTTACATATTAGCACAACTCCTGGGAGCATTTGTAGGAGCAGCGGCTGTCTTTGGGATTTATCACGGTGAGTACACCTTATATGTGGTCATGGGACAAACTAGAGGTCAGGCAGTCTCTAAGGCCCCAGTTTTTCAATAAACACGAGGCAGGCTGAGGACTCAACACAGAACTAATGGCAGGACTGAAGCTGTGGCTGTAAAGAAGAAAGGAAGAAGCACAGGGAGTTTGAAGGAAAAAAAAAGGACTCAATTGTTCCAGATATCTTACAACTTTTCTGAAACACTAATTCTCCAGGAAATGTTCTGAAATTCAGAAAAATTATTCATGGGAAATCAGATACTCTGAGATAATGTCTTTCTCAGTAAGGATTTTAAATTACTTAATAGTCAGGATATAAGGCTATTCATCTTACAAGCAAATTAGAAACATTAAAGACCTGATCCAAGTGCCTGCAGGCAAGTATCGCCAATGTCATTCGTTGAGGTCATAGGATATGAGCTCAAGTCACTCCTGACCAAATTGCAGGCCACCCTAGACAGAACTCCCCAAGGTAAAGTGATAAAGGGGTGATGTTAGGGGGATGGGATTACACCCATCCTTGGGGCATGTTTCTATTTTACAGTGTGCCATCTTGGTAAATCTCTGACTTATATACATGGGTGTCACTGTCTTGATGAATCCACTCAGATCAATTCCTTCAAGCACCTACTCCAAAATTCCCACAAAATTAAAAAATTAAAAAACTGAAATTAGGGAAGTGCCTACTGTTAGTCAGTTAGGTACTCAGTACCTGTAGTAATCAGGAGAGAAAAAAAAACAACTTTAGGGATAGTGGTGACTATTTCAGGCTTGATATGTTCTGTTTTGTTTGGTTGTTTTTAAGGTTAGCGTTAAGAGTATGGGAACTTCAGGGCTTGCTAGAAAATCATTCTGAAGCAGAAGCCATATTATACCATTTAAGATACACTTCAAATGTACTAACAAATACATGTGGATTTACAATATGCAAAAATCCATGTGTATATAAAAATACAAAGACCTAAATATACTGAGAACTCAGGTTTTGTGCTCGGACTCTTTCTTCCCATCTTCAACAAGCATAGGAGTTGCATGTTAAACTCACGCGGACTGAAAACTTCAAACTCCATTAGAAGAGGAGGGCACTTAGGAGAGCTCATTCTCAGAACAGATCATCGCACAACGGTCAAACAGATCAATGCCAATTCCAGGTGGCTGGGAATTGAGAAATTTTACAACAAAATAGTCAAGATGCGATGCATTTCTTAGGGCATCGTGCCAAATGCAGCACCTCGTGCAGAATAATGCAAATCAGAAAGTGCCCTCTTGCACTGATTTCAGGGCAATGTGCAGGAGGGGAAAAGTCCCATTTGAAAGTTGTGAAACATAAAACAAGCACCTCAGTGCATGGAAGGAGAGAAGGGACAGGAGAGTGTGAATAAGCATACCATTTCAAACGCTCCCAGATAAAATAATTTTCAGTTGAGAATATGAAGTGCACATGCTTATCATATATACTGCAGTCCTCGAAAATCAATATTATGGATAAGTGCAACCAGTCATAGCTGTTTTCTATAGATGCCTTTATGGAGTATAGCAACGGAACACTTGAAGTCACAGGACCTTATGCAACAGCACATATCTTTGCAACATACCCAGCTCCATATCTATCCCTCATAAATGGATTTGCAGATCAGGTAAGTGCACATGTTTTGATTCTACAAATTAAACATACTGAAAATTCTAAAACCAGACAATGAAAAGAATACGTAGATCTTTAACAGGTACGATGATTCTCATCGTTTTAGTTATACATCACCGCATACAATAGCAATGAGAATACAGTGATGTTTGTGGGGGTAACATTTTAGTCATATTTTATAAGCACGATAGTTTCAAGTTGTTCTTTCCACGTCTATCAGATTAATTATGTGTCTTTAATGTGATACATGTAAGAGGCTTTCCCCAGCATAAAACAGTGTTTCTCCTTAAACTTCAGCTGCACTGTATCCATCTGCATCAAAATCTAGTTCATTAAGCATTAGGAAATGCTTGAACAGCCACTCTAACACCTTGAGCAACTGTGGTTTCTGCTACCATAAGCCTCTTCTGCAACCTTCCCTTTGCTTTGTTATTTTTCAGAGGAACTGAGAGAATACAAAAAATTCTCCTTTTCACTCCCAATCTGTATCCTTTAATCCTACTTACCCAAGAGTGAAAAATGAAGCTTCATATCTCCTAACTACTCCTATCAATTTACCTGCCTTCTGCAGGCGCACAGAAAACAAATACTGTGAATTCCTTATGTGAAGGGCATGATGACTGCACAACCTGGCTTACACATATATATTTATTTATAAACCCAACATGCAAAAAAAAAAAAAAAAAAAAAAAAAAAAAAAAAAACCACCTTGTTTTGAAATTCTGTGACAACTTCTGAACTTTGTTTTGGATCAATCAACAGATTTTTCTTTTAATAAGATCTTTTTCTAATGGATATTCTAAAAAAATCAAGCCAGACAAAGCAGAAATCATTTCAAGAAAACCCAAACTTGCAGCCTCTTTAAAATCAACTTTAAAAATGAATGCTTTGATTATACTGAAAGTTTGTTGTTTTCCCCCCCCCCCCCCCCCGAAGTTAATTATTAGCAAAATCAGCATTTCTGTAGCATTTAAGCAGAGCAGCACTTTCATGAGAAAATCATTCCAAGATTTTTTTTTCCACTAACTCAATTAGTATATGCAATACTGAGGTCACATTACATTTATACATACAGTTGTGCTGTTATACATGCAGTCTTAATTCAGATATGTTTTTAGCTGCTCAGTTTTCATGTTGTAGACGTCACTTTTTTCCTTATGTTATGCAACATAAAAAAGGTGAATATTTAGTCTGATAAAATATCAGACTAAGCTACTATCACATAAAACACTTTGATATCAATTTAAGTGATTGTATTGGCATAGCAGAGCTGCAAAATTTGCTTAAAAAATTAAATAAATGGAACTGTTAAATTGAATGGAAAAAAATGGAAGCAAAGCATCAGACCTCAGACAGGAAATACCTTTTAAATCCTCTTTTCTTTCCACACCAGGTTGTTGCAGATTTTTTGCTAAGTCCTCCACACACTTCTCATCCTGTCCTTTCAGCACAGATATCTAAACTTCTCATTACTGCGAACTAGAGAAGCATTGGGATCCAAATTTTACTACTCTGTACAGTGGGATAAATCTCAATACCAGCTTTAAGCCACCACAAGACACAGAGATGTTGTGGGCCCCCTTTCCATTATTAGAAGGAACCTGCATGTATTTATTCAATGTTCTTTTCATTGGCCAGGTGATGTCAACAGCTGTTCTTCTTCTGGTTATATTTGCTATTTTTGACACCAGAAATACCGGAGTACCAAAGGGCCTGGAGCCAGTTGTAGTAGGACTGCTTGTAATTGTTCTTACTTGCTCTTTGGGAATGAACAGTGGCTGTGCCATGAATCCAGCCAGGGACCTCGGCCCCAGGCTCTTCACAGCTATTGCAGGATGGGGAATGGAAGTATTCACGTAAGTAAGCCTGGATATGAAGTGAAATGCTTTTGGCTAAAATTGCTTCCTATGAAACAAAGATCCTGATCCAACATGGTACCAAGTCATACTTTATATACATATAGGTAATTCTTCGCATACCAGAAGCTACTCATGCACTTTGTCAGGCATGCTCAACGTACTGGGCTTTAAAAAGTATTTCCTGCTCCTAGGGCAAATCAAACACACATTATCTCTAATATCAATCATTGTTCCAAGCAGGCCCTTCCCAAAATACTGGAGATTCCTAGAGGTCACTGAAAATATTTTAAAAAAAGTTTTACTTCTGTTGCACTGCAGCTTTCAGTGAAAAATGGAAATCATGAGAGATTTAGGTGGGTATATATATTGGGTGTTGTAAAAAACAGACATACAGATTGAATTAGTCTGTTATTACTAGTGAGTTACTGCAGAAATATACAACAATCTAAAAGCCTGACTTCCTGCCTAGGAGCAAAGGAGTGAAAGTAAGAAAGCTCCCTTCATTTTCCCACATTTCAGAGCACACTCACAAATCCCTGTGCATGTGTGTGCACACGCACGCACTCTTGGCTGGCCAGATGCAGAGCTAATTAGTTGCACATCAAATCCACAGTTTACACATATTCAGCGTAAAAGCCACTCTGGGATATCTAAGTGAAAGTACTCTGTCATCAGGATTTGGATCTTCTGGTTTATTTTTATATGGTTTTTTTCCCCCAGTTATTTACAACTCTGAATCCTCTGAAGTACCATAGAGTGCTACAGAGCTCCAGTGAACAGAGATTTTGTTTTAGCTACTTCAGAAAGTAATGTAATCTGCATTATTAGCTTCAGTCTGCACATACCATGTGTCTTGGAGAGGAGAACATAACAAAGGACTGTCTTCCTTAAAGCCTCTTGTAGTTGCTTGCTATTACATTAACTACAACATTATGTGTTAGAATCTGTAATCTTTTAACTAAGTTTGCTATCACATTGCTGAAAGCTTGGAGTCCTGATGGTACTGAGATCTATGCACAGAATAGCTGTGAAACCCCTTACCGCCCCAAAATAACATCACACAACCAAACAATTAATGGCATTTTAAACAGGAACACAAAATCTCTATGTCTGCATCATCGTGTGTTTTCAGAATTTATAGAGAGGAAATGCATCCCCATTGTAAAGAGACCATCCTAGAGAATTTACAAATGGGAGCATAAAAAGATACGAGAGACCACAGGTGGGTGCAGAACATACAGCAGTCTGCGGGAAGTCCAAACCGAGGAATTCTTCCTCCCTGCCTTCACTTCTAACACTACTGCTATAAAAGAGCTCGTGGGGGTGACAGGAACACGGCTTACAGTACGAATGCAGGTAGGACCGAGGAAGAATCGGGTTTTGTTAGGTACGTGGGAGCACCTCACAGGGTGAGGAGTCACCACCCAGCCCAGCATCCCAGCGCCGCACAGCGCGGCAGGTGCCGGGCCCGCAGCAGCGCGCGGGAACGCTGACACCTCGCGGCCGCCGCAGCCGCTGCTCCCGCCCGCAGTGCAGGGCGCGCAGGCGGGGCCGGAGCGGGCCGCGGTCCCCGCGGCTCCGCATGGCTCAGCGCACGCCGCAAAACACCTGGCGACAAAGCCGGAGCCGCTGACTCGGCAGCCAGGCTGCACGCTGAGTTACGATGGAACTCAGTTTACTGCTGTGAAGCTGTCTGTGCTCGTCACGAAGGCTCGTGGAAACTCCTCGCTCCGCCGTGCTGCCCTGCTTGCGTTGTAGCCTTGGCATCACCCTGCAAAGGCTTTGCATCCACCCTCAGCGGAGGGCCGTGAAGCAGCCGGCGGCTGCTGCTGTGCAGGACAGCTGCGGGTCAGGCAGGAGCCAGCAGGGCACCTTAGGCCATAGGATGGGCCCAGAGAGAAACCTGCCAGGAAACATCTTCCTGACATGCCCACACCACATGGGCACATGCACAGGAATGCACGCAGGTACCTGATGTAGGCTGTGTTGTTGGCTAATTCAGTGGACCTTAGTCCGAGCTTGTTCCAGAAATTCAGAGGCTTAAATGTTCACGACCGATTACCAATCCCATCTGTAAACTCAGCAGAGCAAACACAAGTTACTCTATATCCTCGGGGCAAAATTCAAGTAATTCCAAAGGTAAACATGCACGCACTGCATTTTTTTGAGCAAGAAATAATAGTGTCATCACTAGGGCATTGTGAGATTAGCACCGTTCTGTTCTTGTGACTTGAACACAAGTTCACTTCTGCATAAATCTATACAGCTGGTGCTGAATAATTACCTGTACAGCTTAAGGATGCCCCTGGCAGGCTCCTGCAGAGCTCCTCTCGCAGATGAACTTGCCCCTTTGTTTTTCTTGGAGGGGAAAAAAGAAGTTGCTTCCCTGTTACTGAGAGGGTTTTTTTACTGAGGGTTTTCACTGAAGGCTCATATATTGAAACAATACAACGTGCCATTGAATCAAAACACCCCCACACACCAGTACGGTTCAGAGGTCTGTGCCCCAAAAAGTACTCAGCATGGTATTGCCTGAATGTGAACCTCCAGGAAAGGGAGAGCAGCTACGCAAGGCACTGGGGGATAGAAGAATGAGGTTGTTATTTACTGGCTTTGTAATTTTAATGGGCTTCTTCCTTAAAAGGTGCACAGAAATCTGCACATCTAAAATTAAATCTTAGTAGTTGTGTGAACATAAGCACTTAATTGAATCCACTGGAATTCTGTAGGACTTTAAGTGAACGCAGCAATTTTAAGGAAGATCAATTTTTAGGTGTTTCAAACTTGTGAATGCTTGTTTACCTCTTACTGAAGGATCCCACATTTTAAATACAGTAAGAAGAAATTACATCATGAAATTTAAATCTTGACCATTCTAGTCAAGTATAATCCACTTCACAGTCTATGTATTTTATTACACTCCTCAAGGAAAATACATTCAAATCAAGCATAATCTATTATGCTTGTCAAGAAGAACACCATATATCTGTTGCAGATCTGAATTTGCAGACCTCCATGCAATTTCTACAATATGTATTTGCATTAATCTCTCCTGAAAAACCATTCATGAGCATCTGGCAACAGCATCATTCAAGATCACAGTGCAATAAATAAGTTCCAGTTCATTTCACTGCAAGTCAATGAAACCCATCTTCCACCAGCAAGAATTCATCTCTTGCCCCCAAAACAGATATGCAGTAAAGAGGCCTTAGTTTTTTAGGGTGCAAATGCAGTACTTAAACCCATGTGCCTGGTGGTTATTACTTAGCATTTCAACCACTGTATGAGCAGGACAAACAGTCATCTATTTAAAGTCATATAAGACAAAATGGAAATGTATGCAGCACAGTGAGTGCTATACCACTGTATTTCTTCACTGCCAAATAAAAGATAGGGCATCAACTAGAGTAACAAGCAACAATAACTCTTGTTTATTTCTTACAGGGCTGGAAATAATTGGTGGTGGGTCCCTGTAGTTGCACCTATGCTGGGAGGAGTACTTGGAGCTCTTACCTATATAGTTTTTATTGAAATTCATCACTCAGATAATCAGCAAGGAGAAGAAAAGGACGTATATGATAAATACGAACTGACAAACATGTAACGAGAAATTAAGAATTTTCTTTCTGTTTTTGTTGTATAATTTTTAATGCAAATGATTCTTTGGACCATTTTGTGAAACCCATATGTCTCCATTAGAAATCCACACTAAAAAGCAAAAAAAAAAAAAAAAAAACCAAAAAAAATTATATAGAAAACAAGCTCAAAACTGATCTCTGCCCTTGAAACATAGGGCTGACCACATTCAAATTTGGGAATGAAGTTACTGAAGCGAGACATGAAATGTTGTTCTTTTCGTACAGTATTCAGAGCAAGTTATCTCCTACCTGAAATTGTAAGATGATACACTGCTCTGTTAATTCAACACAGATCTTAATCATGCTTCCTAATTAACTGAAAATAGATGAGATTGTTATGAAACTGCTTGCAAAGGTAGTTAATTGGATCAGTGCTGAATTAATATCTAAGAGCACATCTCACTTCTTATTGCTGTTACTTAAGAATGGTTTGCTTGGAAAGAAAAAAGCAAGATCTGAACTGCCTAAACATCAAGTGAGTAGCTTTAAATAACTTACTAAATTTTTATGCAGCCACTGGTTGGACAGTGAAGAATCAGCTCATCAGTGAAGCAGCTTAGTAATTCAGAATATGAACACAAAAGCTGAAAAATTGTTATGGGATCAACACCAAATAGACAAAGCTGTACTTCTGCATGGGTTTTTTGGGGAAATAACATCCAGTTATTTTTACTGCTTACTTGACCTTTATGTTACTCAGTATTGAAAACTTAACCTAGAATATTAATCTCAACCTGTCCTGCTATGCTTTCTGGATAAATTTCACTCCTGTGGAGATGGGCCAGCAGTAGAGATTTATACTTACACAGGGGTTAGCACGAGGCCTATGTCTGTCTAAGCTTTCAGGAGGTCTGCTGCTGCTGATCTACATGGGAGGACTTCATCTGCTTAGCAGGAGAAATTTTTATTTTGGTAGCAATAATCACAATTAGAAACTGATCTCTTACCTACTCCTGGATCTGAATTCCCCATGGAAGGTCAGCTCAACATCAGAATTGTGAAGCACGGGTTCTGTCTGGCTAAACAGAAGTGGTTGGATATATACTGCTTCCTAAATACTTAGCTGCCTTATGTCACGATCATGGCCAAGTTTAACCTTTGAAAAATGAAGTTATTTCTGCTTGATCGTTGTGAATTTAATGTATCCAATACATTCTAACTTCCTTTCTAATCACATGCGTACATATATACATGCACAAAGTTGGTGGTGGTCATGAATAGATAGACATCCACTATGGTAATGCTCCTGAACTATGTTCAAGGCAAAGCTCCAGGGTACTGATCAATGCATCCACTTTAGGGCTCTATTCCCTTTGGATTTCTGCAGGTCTGCTCCCTAGAATTCCACTCTATTTTCTCATTTCATTCCTGAAGAAAAGAACCTTTCATATGCTCAGTAACAGCCTGTGCACTTCAGTGTGATATCCACAGAGGTGATTTGGAAAAAACACTGCGATCAGAATCAGCATCAGAATTTGGGCAGGCCAGGCCTGTGTCGCTGTATGTCTTTCTGCTCTCCGGTATGCCATGCCAAATTAATTGCAGCACAGTTATAGAATTAGCAGCTCAAGCAAAGCTTTGCTTGCAATAACTCTGAAGTCATATGATGCTGTATGCATCAAAACATTGATGATTATTTGAAAAGCCACAATAACAAAAGGGGAAGTTTCAGAGAGTCAATCCTCTATTTATCTGAAACAAGGCAAAATGCAGGAGAATGAAGAGTACAATGTGGAAATTATTCTTAACTGCAGAACTTACATTGACAGCATAGACAAGCAAGTTCATCTGTCCTGTATACACTGCACTACATAAAGCCAGGTGCTGCGTAAAAGTGGAAAACAGAACCACCTTTACTTCTTCCTTGCAGGGGGCACTCCCTTGCTCCTTGGTGGTGTCTGACAGCAGCAGTCTAGCTGACTGCTGGCCATCTGTGTCTGAGCAGAGCATGCAAAAGGTAGGAACAGCCCGAGGGCTGCCCTCAGAGCTGAAAGACACTTGCTCTTCCACTAATGCCAACAGCTTATATTAAACATCTGTGAAGGAAAATAAAAATAGACAAACGGATAATTACCCAAATAAACTGCCTACACTGGTTTTCATTCAAAATTGTAAGAATCAGGTTTTATTATTTACTCTGCTAGAATTTGACATAGGCAGTAAGCTTTATATATATCTTACAGTACTGCATCCTTTGGTATGGCATAGAAAACAGGGAAAAAGGAATACAGGTGAGAAATGCGTAAGGGATATTTTGTTTATACCATGTGCCGAGTGACCGACCCACACTTGCTGCATGTCTGTTGATCAAGGTATATGACTTGTCATAATTTTCTCAAAATCCTTCTGATTAGAAGAGGTTCTGCCTGTAAATCAGCATGAAATCTTGTTTATCCTACTTACACCATTCCTCTGCTATGAATTGCTAGATAAATTACATCTACTTTTCTAAAATTAACAACATGCAAGTTGTAAGTGGTGACACTGATATGACAGCACAGAAATATCTAAAATAGGCTCTCAACTAGGTGATGTCAATTCTGTTTGCTTAAGAAACTCATTTGTGAACTTGATCACAGACTAAGTTCAAAAATCCTCTTAGTACCAATACTGCAATGCACACTGTTATCACAAAAGCCAGAATTGTACCTATGTACCACATCAGACCTACCTCAGATGTAACAGTTCTCATTTTTAACACTACAAGTTAATTGCTATTTCAGGAACAAAACTCATCAGAATCTTACCTACAGAGCTGTGATCTGAGTATCTTCATACTTAAATGGGAACAAGAATTATCATCTCATACTCTAAGCTTCCGCAGATATCAAGATCAGTTTTGTGCAAAACAAAAAATACTAACTTGCATAAACTATGCAATTTTTTAATATTAACTGATATTCAGTGGTGCAGTCTTACTGAATTGTAATAGAGTTGGCAACAAGAAATATTTTCCAGCTGTAATTTATCCTGGTTAATGAGTTAATAGTGATCAGGCTTGTTCACATTAATGTTGAAAAAAATTCAGTGCACTGCTCAATTTTCAGTTTTTGTTTGTTCTTTTTGGGGCACTATGTTTATTCTCTAGAGCTAAACTTAGTACTGAAATAATTTGGAGAGGGATCTCGCAAATAGCACTGGGTTGAAGGTTGGCTAATGCATGCTTTTTCATAGAAGCTAGTGCAATTATTCACAATGGGAGGCAATATAGGTATTTGGAGAATCAAGCTCAGAGTATTGCAGAAACTATTTTCTTGTAGTTTTGACTGTGGATTTGGATCAATGTGTTGTTGTTCAAAATAAATACAGTCAATCCCTATAAATGCATCTCAGTATATTTTTATTAAAACAAAACAAAGTAAAACAGCCCTCCCCTCTAGCACCCAAGGACATATTAAGAAAGAAATAGCTGCCTGTTATGACCTGCAATGTTTTACAGTCTTGTGCTGCAAGAACCCATTGACTAACAAGCTGCATTCCCAGAGCGCAGACCCCCAGTGGCAGATTTTGTGGGTGAGAGGCAGTGCCAAAGCACAGAAGTGCTCACAAATATGTAACGGCCACTTTGGGGCCAGCAGTTACCCGTGCAGCAATGAGAAGGCCAGGCCCCCTGCCTCTGGACCTCCTCCCACTCCTGTCTGCAGCATGCCTGGGGATGCCTTCTGCCACAGCTTTCCCACCAGCCTAACGGCAGCCAGAGCCTAGGTGTGGCGGCCTTACTTCTGTCCCACTTAAGAACTTGCTTTTAAGGCATGTGTAAATCACATCAGAATTTCTCCTGCGAAGCTTACAAAATGCCCAAAGCTAATTTAAATATTTTTCTACTGTTAACAGATTCCTAACAAGGACGTGGTTTGCTTCTTTCAATTAAAAAATACAAATAAATAGAAACTTGTTCTGTGGGGGTGGGAGGAGAGAGAATGATTAAGCAGCTTCACATTTACTCATGAAGCCACAAGACACAAAAGAATTTGAAACAGCAGCAGACGTTTCATCCTCCACCCATCCCAATGGCCTTACCTTCCCAAGTCTGATTTTCTATGTTCTCCTCTGTTTTTCCAGCCAACAGTGAGTGCTATGCTCTATCTCTATACAGTACATCTCCAGAGCTTAAAATACAGCATGCTTTTTTCAGTTACTTATGAATCTTAGAAAGTTCTCATGAGAGCATATTCAAGTTTCACCTCACACGCTTTCTTTTTGGCAGTTGCTTGCATTTCCCTCCCCCCCCCACTGTTCCCACCAAACAACCTTGTGCTGGAAAACACAACAATGAAGTGTAACTTCCAGTAACAGCTGCTCTTTTTCTGTTAGTACAAATGTTATTGCATAACAGAACTCTTGTCTCAATGTACAACTTTTAAATCCTTCCTTTTTTGAAACTTCTATTAAAAATGGAGAAACATTAGCCAGGAAGTAAATCTGCATATATGTTATGAGTTTGGACTTTTTTTCCCCCACCTTCTAATTTGCTCTTGCAACTTATCATAGAAGCATTAAGCTAATTGTACTATAATTGTTTCTGTTTATTTGCACATTTTCCTGCCTAATATCAGAGAAAGCAGTATGTCAGTATTTGTAGCCCTTGGTGTTTCTTTACGTGGTACGAAGACATTAAACACCAAGGTCATTTTTATCTCTTTTCTGATCTCAACTTCCTCCTGAAGATACCACTTAGAGAAGAAATATTACCACACCTTCCATCAGTGACGACCAAGCTTTCAGGCCAGATGGCCCAAAAAGCTCCTTTCCATGAAGGGAGGCCAGATTAACACGACCCCTCTCAGATCCACCTAGGAGCTGAGCACTCTGCTTTACATTATTAGAAATTAAGTTTTCTTTCACATTCCAAGCATTGCTCTAATCATCCAGGAATCAAGAGTGAGAATTCAATTTGACAATTGGTAAAACAAAGTCAACCCTTTTGGGCTAAGGTCAATCATAAACTCTTGGTTACTCCAGGAAATACTATATGTATTTTACCAGGGAACACTGGAGACAGCAGTATGAAGTAATACCAACAGAAGATTGTCTTGTTGTTCACCTATCAGAAAACATGTCTATCTTGAATGTAAGTTCAGACATTCTCAGTATTACCAGAAGGACCAGTCTGGATTCATTAACACTATTATTTCTTCAGTGTTAGGAACATAATAGTTGAAAAGGTAAAGAGTACTTTCTACACCCTCAGAAATAACAGCACTGGTTCACTACTCAACTCTTCTCATGGAACCTTGCCTGTCTTCCAGTTATTAAGAGAGCTGTGAAAGAAAAAGCAACAAAGCAAAGAATCACAAGTTGACAGAACTGTAAGGGTTGGAAGGGACCTCTGGAGATCATCTAGTTCAGCCCCCTGCTAAAGCAGGATCCCTACAGTACATTGCAAAGGATATGTTAAGACTTGAGAAGTCAGCGTGGAAATAGAAGGAATGGAAGAGTATCAACCAGAAGTGGACAGATACAACACTTTTCATGGCATGACCCTGGCATCAAATAGCAAAACAGAGCCAAAGAAGAGCACATGGTTGGCAGAAAGCATCACTAAATTAACAAGTTGAGTGTTTTATCAATAATTTTAAAGTGGACTTAAAAATATATTTGAGAGCAACAAGACTTAACTGTAATGATGTTGTTTTCCATAGTAAAATAAAGTATTTGGACATTTGCAGATTAACAAAACACACAAAACAAACCACCCACAAATCTCAGTGGGAGAGAGGGAAAGCACAAGAGTAACTTCCTTGAATTAATTTGCAGCTCCATGAACTTTGCTCCAACCCTTCACAAGAGGCAGTAAGGATTTCTTCATCAGAATTGCACAGTACCAAACTGAGAACTGTTGTGCCTTTGTTGCCATAATGGCAAGTAACAGGTGCTGCTGTTTCAGATGTTGAAAATATTGGCAACTGATGTTCTGCACTGCAGAAAACTTCTTTTGCATATCTGTTCTGACTTCTTTGGAAGAAAGCCCATTTGGCAGTGAGAATTTAATCTCGTATAGGTGTATCTCCAGTAGTTCTATGTTCTCAGGCTGTAGAAACAACACATGGTTTTTGATATGGGCACTGAAGAACAGCTATTAAACAAGTAAGCAAGGAGACATGAATCCAGGTGCCAGACTGCCATGTAATCCCAGGGGTTAAAGCAAATGCAAAGACTGCTTCTGCAAAGCTTGCACAGAATAACGCACAAAGTCACAGGCCATTTACAAATGTACATCCAAAACAACACTAGCACTTCAAAGGTTTCCAATCCCATGAAAATGTTGTAGCTGAACAAAATAAGAATGTGAACACAGACATCTCAGCCTGCTCTGTCTCAAGAAGACAAAATGTTGAAAACCACAGTGTAAGTTTCATTTGCTGCAGGTTTAAAACAAAAGACAAAAATCTTCCTAAAATATTTACCCTGCCTGCATGCAGATCTGTATCCTTTTCTTCCCGCTCCAAGTCTTTCATCTGGTTTTCTTATACAGCTGGCAGCAGACCACTCCATAGCTCCTGTTTCAACTCCATGCCACCAGTCTTTTGCTTCCCTTAAGCACAACCAGGCCTTACCTACAATATTCTATGTTCATGAAGAAGAAAAATGGGCAGGGGTGGGGAATAGGGAACAAAGAACTTGAAGCCATGCATTCAGTTTTCACATGTATACTGCTAGTTAACTGGGATTTCACCAGCTCATCTGGCAATTACAGTCTTTTTCCTTTCTTTTGATCAGACACTTTGCTTACAGTAAGCTGTCAGGACAGTAATTATATCCCTAAGGGGCATTTAAAGTACATAGGATTTGGATGTCCCCAAAGATAATTCCTAGAGCAAGAGAGCTAGCTCAGGTGTTCATAGATTTTTTGTTATTAAAGACCTTGCGAAATGAGGTAGCTACACTCTGCTGTCTCTGCCACAGAATATCATGTTCAAATCAGTAAGAAACGGTTTGACTTCCAGATTTTGGATGGACAGTGCTTGAGGGTAGCAGAGTTCTTATTCATACATCTAGTTTCAGGTAATTTTGCTAGAAAGTAGGAAGTTAGAAGCAAACATATATCCCTAACAAATATGAAGTAAATTTTAAGGCACAGCTATCCTGAAGAAAAAAATATATATATTTTCAAATGCAGAAACTTTACCCCCAAATACAAAATGAGTACAGTTTATAGAAATTAATGTTGTAAGACAATCCTACAATGCAAACCTTTTTGATGGTGTTTTAACATTACATTGACCAAAAGAAAAAATTCACGCTTGAAAATACTAAATTTATTTTGCTTTTAAAATATAAGTTTCTATAATAGATTTGTAACACCTCAGCCTCTGCCTACAGACTTTTGTTGCTGCCGCCATCATTGTCCCTGGCGCTCCCGAAGCTGTGTGGCTCAGTTCTAACTCTTCTTAGAAAAAGAGCAAATACACTTATATATATATATTGTTTGTAATACCAGTACAGTCCTTCCTTGTGTGCTCTTTTGGACTGATAATAAGCACAGCCTTCTTCGTGCCCATCTGACTCCTCAGCTTTGCTATATACATAGAAGCTCTGATTCCATACATATGGTATCAAATCACAAAAGAACAACTTATAGCACAGGGCTTTGAAAAAAATGCAGCTGCTCAATCAGCAAAGACGCAGGGGTGTCATCCCACAGGTCTTCCTATTACGTCAGCAGTTTGGGGAAGACTTTTGCCCCCCTTTCTTCTGTAGGACAGTTTTTTATCAGAAGCAGAAGTCTACTGTATAGGCTGTAGTGATACAGCCTCCCTGTTAGAAAAGGGAAGAGGCTGGGCAGCACACCTAAGAGGGAGGCAGTGCTGACAAAGGTGTCAGTTGTTTGGCAGTAAGCATCAGATAAACGCTGATTAAAAAATCTGGTTTAGTAAATATAGCACTGCTGATGACAGCAGTGATGCATGAAGAGGTACTTCAGGCACAGGACTCCTCTGCCAAGCATCTTTGACCAAGCATGCCATAAATGCACAAAGGCAGGAAAGCCGTTGCCATCGGCATTTACCTGGCAAAGAGCAGCTCCCAGCAGAAGACAGCACTTCCAAGAAACCATTCACCTTCAGAATATCAGTGCTGCAGCAACACCTGGAATACTTCCCATCAGTTTTGTATCAAAAGCTACAGCACTTCCACATTTCAGTAATCAGGCCCACATTTAACAGTGGTTTGGTTTTTTTCTTTGTTTGCTTTTAAGCAAAACATTTTTTAAAACAAATTTTATTTGTGCAATTTTCTCACCATTACTTACTACGTATTTAACACTGTGACAGAGTGATCTGAGTGCTATGGAAATATATCATCTTGATGTAAAATAAACACAGTGTGTAAGTATAGCAAAGTAGCAGTAACTTAGAATACTATTTAGCTGCCTGAACCTTGAGTTCCGTGGACCATTATCTGGACTCCATTAAGCTGTTTGCTTATTTTTATGTCTTAATTAGAATTTTTTTTTTAAATTATAAGTAAACAACTTGTTAAATATTCATTTGCAAGAGCAAGATCTATTGATCCCACTGTTTCTATAGATGATTTTTGTCAGCAGCAGTGCAAGTATGAAACTATGTATGAAACAGAGCACAAGTGATGTAAATCTGATATCTCCTGTCTGCCTCATTTACATCTTCTTTGCCCAAATGGAGGACAAGGATTAGACCTTAAGGTCTGAGCACAAACTTTGTTCCATGTTTATATGCCAAGCACAAGGATGAAGCCCCATTGTATTGGAGATGATGATACAACACGTAGCTTCGCTGCGCTGCCCAGCAACAGTCTTCAGCCCTGAACTCAGAGACTGTTATTGTAGGGGAAGATACATCAGCCCACACCATTCCTGCAGTCCTTGACATCTCTACTGTGACTGCTAATAGTGCAGCTTTCAATGAATACTAAGAGTAGTGGCTGCATTTTGCAGCTAATTAAATTTCCAATAAGCTGAAATCACCATACTCCACGCAGAGTGTTTCAAAAGCAGACTCTGATCCTTTTTTTTCCAAAGAAAAACTTAACACAAGGCTGCTTAAAGCAGAAAACTATTCTTAATATTTAACAATAAAAGCACAAATCTTAAATATAACCAGAGGGAGAAATTTCTTGAACTGATCGCACCAATAACAACAATATTTGACAACTGTAGTATATGTGAAAGGACGATTTGAATGTAGCAGTCCTGTTCAAGTCCCATTACCAGGCTCCAAAGGCCCTTAATTATATTGTCCGCATGAGACAGAATTACTTTATGTGTTTTCGGACAGTATGACGAGTATCTCTGGGGAGTATCATGGAAAGGTCATGTGTATCTCACAAGACTATCCAAAATCCTGAGATTTTTAATAAACACATTAATCCATCCTAAGCAGCTCACATTCCATCTACAGTTCTATTTTAAGGTTATTTATTGTACTCATGAAAAAGCAGAAGTGTCACCAGTTCCAGAGGATTTTTTAAGACAGGAACTAACAACTACCTTTGTATGCAAAAGGCCACGGGGGGAATGGGGTGTTTCTCTTACACCACAGTCTACAGGGAAGAAGCCAGAATGTGGGCCAGTGGTCCACGCAGTAACATCAGCTACATATTTCAGAGTGATCTGAAAAGCTGGTTGTTGAGCCAATTAATAACCTTAATAAAATGTTGAAAGCAAAGAAAGTGCTTATTACTGAAACAGTAAGTTGGAATTATTTGTGTCAGCAACAATCTGATCCAGCAGCTTACTCTTTAGTCCATATCTGAGATTTTTCTGAGAGAACTATTCTTCCCTTATTGCAGTGTTAGCAGGTAAGAAAAAAATCACTGAAGAGAAGAATTTCTCAATGAAAGATTGCACAGCCCCTTAAAATACTCCATGTCCTGGACTCTATAAAAGCAAGCTTCCCACAAAAGGGTGGAGGAAGCTGTAGGCCATAGCTGGAATAAAAACAGGCATTTTCTTACGAACCCTGGGTGATGGACATCTCTTTGCCCACATTTAGAATTGTATTTAAAATAGTAATAAAGGTTTGCAGGTATGAAGCATATGAAAGCATGGATGAAGCATACGGAAGCATGACTGCTTAAACTACATCTAGGCTAAAATTCTGTCATTTTCTAGATGCGCATTAAAACTGGGTCTTCATTTAAAGTACTATTTTCTTATGAGAAAATTCCAAAATAGCAATAAAACATTTTCCTGTTCAATTTTCAGAAACAGCATCTTAAGCTTAACAACTAACTTTGACTTTTTTCTTCAGAACTCTGAGAGTGGTCAGACAAGAGTACACATTTTTGACCTTTTCCTAATTTTTTTTTCCCTTCACCATCTCTGTATCTTCCCAATATTGAAGGAGTTTCAAATACTAAAGGAAAGTGTGATCATCACTGAGGATAAAGTGAAAAGATGCAAATATATCAAAATTCTCTAGTTTCTAGGTAACTCATACGTACGTATTTCAAAAAGTGAATTGATGACACCAAGAATTGACTGCCTTGTCCAAACAAAATAAAATAACTTTCAGAGACCAAATAAAAGAAAAAAAAGTAGACCTAGACAATACGAAGGGATAACATAGGCTGTATGCATTCTATGCTGGTCACCTTGGGATCATTATTACCAAGAACCCTTACCAAAAGAGCTGATTATGCTACAAGCAGGGATAGGCTAACTGAATAAAGCAATATTTAAAGCTATATAAAAAGTACAATCTTAATACATTGCCTCGTGACACTGCAAAACAACATCTGATCTTGTGGGACCACAAATATCTCATCGTAATTTCTTTTTATCAACTAATGATTTAGAGCAATGTTTGCAGAGTACCAATGTAGATTTACATATACATAAGCAATTATGAGAAACAGGATAGCAAGCTCATTGCTTAATTACTTAATAAAAAATTATGTTTAGACCAAAGATAACTAGAAATTAATGAGTTCCCAAGATAGCTGAAAATAATGTTAAAATGCAAACAGCATACTTGTATTACAGTAGGTTGTTTGTTGGTTTTTTTTTTGTTTTTTTTTTGCATAATGTTCATTGAGAGATTTAAAACAAATCTGGTCTAAGATTCACAGAAATCCATCTCAGCTTTTAATTGCTGTTATTAAAGTAAACTGACTCATAGTTTGCAGTACATATAAGAGCATGAAAACATACTCAAAAATTTAAGTTCTGTAAATGTATAAAAACAAATTTAACATGGTTTGAAGTTGATGAAAACGTGCTACAGAATGCTCTAAATCTGAAGTCACACTGAATGAACTGAGCAGATCTCCAAATCCAGAACACACACTGGGACTTCAGTTCCTGAAAAACCTCCCCAGCAGTTTGGAAGCTGTTGGGTGGCTGCAGATTTGAACTGTACTCGTACTTAATTGACCAAGTCTATCCATGCTGCAGGAAATAGAGCAGTGCATCAGCACAGGCCTCGATTCCCACTGAGGGCAGTGGGAACTCTCAGGTCACATCTCCTTTCTCCGTCTCAATACTCATCAGGATAAAGCCACAATTACAGCAGGATTCACACGTTTCTTGGATGAGCAACCATTCGTTCCATACGAGGCTGTTCTGATTTGGCCATACAAGATATACCTGCATAGTTTAGTAATTTGCCAATTACAATCATAGCAACTAAGATTATGTAGTCAGTGTTTAACCTGCTCATTTCACTGTCATAGCCAACAACATTAGCAGTAAAGAGCCCATTAGGATAATGTACATAAGTCAGATTATTTGGAATTGTACATTATTTAAAGGAGATGCCTGCAGTTGTTGATAATCCAGATTTAGAAAATTATAAACAGAGATAATCAATTTTTAATGAGATAACCTTCAGCAGATAGCACCTCCACCTGAAAGTGATTTATAATAAACGTTGATCCAAAAGATCTGATGACATGGTGTATTTATTCTCAGTGAAACACGCTGCAAGAAATCTTGACGCGGTTTTCTTATTCCCTCACATGTATGTAGCCATACTTGATCTCCTTCAACACTTTCAAACACCACATTCATGCTCCCCTGTCTGGAAGAATACTCAATGCTCTCAAGATTATAATTTCTTTATAATGTTCAGGTTCTTGCGAGCACAAAAGCAAAAGATGTGCGTATATTATAAAATCTAGGCAATTCAGTTTTGAAGTGACAGAAATTTCTATTTACTTCCTCAGCTCAAATTAGATTTTTATAAAATTACCTGTAGTCTACTCTCACATTCCTCTGAAATCTAGGCCAACAAAAAAACTGACTGCGAAATGAAAAATTCATCAAAGCCAGGATTAAGTCTTTAAATAACAATGAAATAGTCTGCGTGCTGATTACTTTTGCAAAAGAATGCCTTTTATCTGGGAGCACCACCTTTGAGAAGAAAACATAGATGTACCTCTTGGGGCTGCCCACACTGTGGTAGGTAAGTCAAAAAAAGGACTCATGTGCCTCGTAAATTTAAATCTTCAAGAGCAGTAGAGAAAAAAAGATGGTCACTAAATCATGATTACTTGCAACGAAATAAAGCTGAAAAGCTGTTAAATATTTTGGAAAAGCTCAGAGAGCATGCAAATGCAGGGAAACAAGGCACTATGGAAGCCCTCATCAGATTTGGCAATCATTACATGAACACAGCTGACATCCCTCTCATCTCTGTTAGAGCTAACCAGCCATGCTTACAAAAAGGCAAAGGATGCAAGATGAGCTACTGACCAAAACCATAGGAGACAGGTGTATGGTTTGAAGCAAAACACATCTAAAGCAGAACCGTTTGAGACTCTGACAGAGTACACATACCTGTGCCCTAGAGAGGCTGCTCAGGAGTTGTTACAATAGGAAGCTGCAGTTCCCTGAGGACCACGCTTTTTGCATGACTTGTAGTAGACAACAGTGTGGGTCCCAGAAGGCATACAGACACATTAATGAGACTTCAGCAGGGGCCAACTAGCCTCACTCCATCCTGAAGTCAATTGGCCAAGGTAGAACACACTGCTGAGATAACTTTTTAAAGGTAGTGTTTATGAACTAAAATCTTGCTGTTACTTATTGCTACAATTTCCCATCCTTAATTAAGGAACTGAAGGCTAAGCCCTAATTACATTACTCTAGCACTCGGCACCTCTCAGCAATGCACCTGTTTCACATCCAGTATCACAGAGCGAAAACCCCTCTCTGCAAGCACAGTTCACTGCACAAACACTTCCCTGAAAACAAACATCCGCAAACTGCCATGGCAATGTCTGCAATCAACAATCAAACCTCCCTTCTTGCTGTTTGTCCTGGTTTCAGCTGTGACAGAATCAATTTTATTTTGTTTTCCTTCATCATAGATGGTATGATGCTGTTTTGGGTTTGGGAGGAGAAGAAGTGTTAATAAAGCACATTTTCTAGTTGTTGCAGAGCAATGACTGCACAGAACCAACGACATTTCAACCTCTTGTACTGTCCTGCTAGTGTGGAGGGGGCACAAGGAGTTGGGAGGAGAAAGAACCAGGACAGCTGACCTACACTGGCCAAGGGGATATTCCATAATATATGGCATCATACAAAAAAAGCCTTTAAAAACTGTGAGCAGTTGGCCAGGAAGGCAGTCGCTGCTTGGAGACTGGCTGAGCATTGATCAGTGGGTGGTGATCAACTGTACTGTGCATCACTTGTTTTGAAAATATATTACTATCATTAATGTCATGTTCCTTTTTTGTCTTAGTAAATAGTTTTTAATCTCAATCCACAAGTTCTATTTTGTTGGTTTTTTTGTTCTATCCCCCATGAGAGGGAGGGGGGAAGTGACCAAACTGTTACGTGGTGCTGAGCTGCTGCTGCTGGGTCAAACCTTCGCACTGTTATCATACGGTCTTTTAAGGAGAAATTTTAGATACAAACACTGTCTCTGAACCGCAGTTTCAGTTGACTGGCACATTACACACAGGCATCTCACTCCTAAGAATCCACTCTCAGGGGCTCGTTCTTCAGTCTGAATTTTACTGGACCAAACAAATCACCTACCAGTCTCAGCACACAGGGAGGTGCTTAACTTCCTCAGGCCAGAAATGAGTAAATCAGCATATTGTCTGCAGCATCAGGTGTGGATTTTGACTTGGAATCTACTCAAATCTCATAAAAGCTGGCCAAAGCTCCAAGTCAAGAAGGTATAGGTTTAACTTCACATCAGACTGACTTAAAGTTTACTTAAAATGATTTACTGAAGAGGAACTGCCCTCAGAAAAATGGTTCAGCAAAAAGATTGTGCCCTTATGTACTACATGAAGATTTTACAGGCTGAAAGTCTGGAGAATGTCTTAAAAGAGTAATAACGATTAGCAGTTTAGAATAAGGTTTGAAATATCTTGACCTCAGATACAGAGAAACAGGCACGAACAGTCTCAGTAGAGTTTTCTATGTTTCTAATTAACTTGATTTTGGAGCAATGTATGCTGTATGTAAATAGCAAATACAGTGAAAAGTACAGATTTCCTGGGGTGTTTTAATTTAACGTTAACCAGATGCATTTGCAATAAAGGCTGAATTAAAAGTCTGTTGCCTTAAAGCAGGAAAACCATTTACAATGAGGAACTTCCTATCTAGAAGGAATAAGCCCCAAGAGAGTCATCTGTTGCCTTGTAACTATTCAACACAGCCAATATTTTAAATGCCCTTAGCCAGGTCAAGCCCTATGGTACCTTCATCAGTCATTGGCATGAAAATGTGGTTATTAGGTTCTCTAAGGAATATGTACGTATTAAATGTTCACATTAGCATATCCTGCAGGGCCTGCTCAGGCACGGACTATAGATGTGAACAAAATTCTTCCTCAATAAGGTATCTTGATAGGTAGCCATCCAGTATTCACTTAGTTCTATTCATTCACAAATCTCACAATGCTCTGTAGCACATGGTGAGCCCTAATTCAATTGGAAAGCAGTCACAGAAGTAAACCGAGTTGGTAAAATTTATACTATGAGGAGCACAAAAGCAAGAGCAGGGGTCTGGCAGAGACACTGCAGAAGCAAAGGGAAAAAGCACATTTCAGCCAACACTACTCTGGAGGGCAGAGCAGGTGCTGAATTGCCATACAGAGGCACAAAGAGGCAGGTCTAGGCAGACACTGCCTTGAAGATTCATCTTTCCTTACAATCTCTATTTGTGCCTACCATTTTGGCACCTCTTAAGTCAAACCAGAGCAGGCATGTATTTTGCACCTAATATTAGAATGTACCAGGATATGCTGAAAAAGGGACTGCACATTTTAAATTCCTGTTACTCAGTAAGAATCAGCCACTTCTCATGCAAACTGAGCCTGTTGACAGTTTATGTTCTTTTTTCCTGCTTCCCTGTTCTTCATTTAAGAACGTCTGCATGACAGCACCTTTTTTTCCCCTCGAGGTTCGTTAGTTCCAGTCTCTTCTTCATCTGAAATCACAAGCTGCTTACTGTGAAATCACAACTCCTCACAACAAGAGAGGACATTTGCAATACAACAGGTAAAAGGAAGAGATTTGGCCAGAATGAAGTCGTTTTCAAGCAAAGTAAAATACTGTGCTTAAAGGTACATAATATTTTCTGGAGATATAGAAAAACAATTGGGTCTTTAACCAATGCAGGCATTTTCTGATGCTTCCAAGGACTTTTTTCTGCAGCTTACTGGGAAATCCTCACTCTGAAAATTTTCAGGATCTCACTGAGATTTCTCCTGGTGCTTTCCAAGAAATCCACCGCTGTCTTTTTGCAATATTCCTGACCCTTTCTAGGAATTCACCTGCTACATCCTAGCAGTTTGCTCATGACTTTCTAGAAAATCATGCTCTGTTCTCTAGAAATTTCAACAATGCTTTCTAGAACAGCTTTCCAGGAATTCACAATTGATTTCCAGGAAGTTTTTCCACTGCTTTCAAGACATATCCTCATTACTTCTAAAAAATTTTCCTTTGCTTTCAAGAATACATTCCATGGTTTCCACAGATCTTCCCAATGCTTTTTAGGAATTCATCATCTGCTTTCCAGCAATTTATTCACCAATGGTTAGGATTTCCCTGCTACTTTCTCTGGCTTTTCCATCTGTCTTCTAGAAGAATTTCTGATGCTTTCTGGAATTTTCCTGCTGCTTCCTAGTAATATCCAACACTTTTCTGAAGCTCTCATGAGGCATTTCACAGCAGCTTTTCCAGTACTGCTCCCTACTTTTCCAGGACAATAAATGCCTTTGTTACTGCAGTACACTCAGGACTGAGACAGCAGCTGGATGGGGGCCAGCAGAACATGGCTGGGACTGCAGCTGGCTCTATCAACACACCAGCAGTTACCAGACAGCTGTGAGATAGCTAGTCGTGTCCAAAGTGCAGAAAATTCAAATAAGAATTTAGGAACCCCAGGAAACAGAGTTTGAAACCAGTACATCTACCTGGCATAGTTTGGTTAGGCCCATCTCATTGAATAATGTCTGCATCCCACATTTTACAAAAAAAAAAAACAAGCAAAAAAAAAAAAACCAAAGAAACCACCAAGCTAATTAGAAAATCTATTCCTAATTAATATTAATATTCTTAAACAAATGGTGAATTCTTATAGATTTGTAGCAAAATACATTTTGAAATGTTTATTTCACAATTTTCCATTTGTCACCCATTAAAGGATTTATTTAATGATGGTATTTAGGGAAACAATTTCTTCTCCCCTCTGGAAGTATTTGAGAGCTTATTCCCAAACATAATGAAATTGAAAGGCATGGTTTCTCTGATGTTACTTTTTCTCTTTACTCCATTAACTACGTATCTTACTGGTCCTAAAACCCTAAAACTAAGCACCACAACTTATTTTCATCATTTCTTTTTAGTCCGTGTGGTAGTAAAGAACTGTCACCTAGAGGATTCTTATATTTGCTGAGGGTTACAGTTCACCTTTACAAACATTCGATTTTTGTTACTGCTGATGCATTATTCAGACTCTTTGCTAATGACAGACAACTGGCCAGCCAACATTTTCTCAGAAAAAGGCTTAGTGATTGGTTTCTATGAATGCAGTTCGTTTCACACACAGTGCGGGAATGAAGATTAAATTTAAAGTTGTCTCAGTATTTCAGGTGAAACACCACTGCGTAATGAAATATGAGACACATATTCCATAAAAGACATTATCTTTAACAACTTCTACAATTCTATCATTCATTATTGAGTATTTCATATTTAAAAGGCAGGCACCAGTAAATATTTAGCATGTACACAGATAAGGGAACAACTGGCCTACACATCATTTGCCAGCTGCTACACAGGCTGTTAAAATACTCACACAGATCCCATCCACTGCCATGTGCCACACACTGAAGGTTGAACATTCCTCACTACAAAATCACTACAGAAGTAGAGACAAAATTCTAATACAGAGAATTCACTGCCCCTCAGAATGAAATATACTGCAATAATTCCTGCAGCTCAAATGGTGAAGCAGAACTGTGGTCTCCAGGAACTTACTGCTCCCCTCAGCCAGGCTCTTTGTGACACGTTATGCAGTAAATCCATTTTGAAATGACACTTTTCAGCTTGTTTAGAGATCAGATTCTATGAGCTACCTAAAGTGCATCTGAGCTCCCCCAGACAACATTAAGATGAGAAATCACAGACATTCCACTGACGGATGTTTTTCTGAAGTCCTGCACTGATTCTGAAAGAACTGTAAGTTATTTCTTTCAACCTTCACTATGAAATGAATGTAGAGATTCTCTTCAGGGTATGTCATACACATAAAATGTAAATGTAATAGCAGTAAGGTACTGATGTTTTTAAAATACCAGTTCTGATAATCTGAATGCTATGTTCTTGAAGCCAGTAGTTCACAAAGAGAAAAATGAGGTGTTCAATGCTGTTTATGTGAATTTGGCATATTAGTCATCCATACTAATTTTTTCTTCAGGTGCTCTAAGAGAAAAAAAAATAAATCAGAGACAAAACGTCTTCAATGCAGCCCGTACATACAACTACCTAGAAAAATAAGGCATGGCAAACTTTTACTATCACTGGGCTCTTGCTGTATTTGCAAAGGCGATTCAGAACATTACCTTTCATATAAGCAACTTCAAATTTCAACTAAAACTTCACTTCCAGCTCTTTATAGGTCATTTGTATTAGCAGACTGATGCGCAGGTATAGCAGAATCAGCCAGGATGCCAAATAAGTTATGAAAAATGTCTTCACAAGGTTGAAATGATTTTGTTAGTGATCATTTATTATTATTCTGAGCTTATGGTGTTCCAGCTAATTCATGGACCTAACAGAAATCAGTGAGTCTGCAAAAGCACGTAGACCTAATTCTGTGCTCATTTGCAATATGGTAAATCAGGAGTAAACTCAATGATGGTTTTAAGGTTGCACTAAAATAGAACTTGTATAAGTGAGTGGAATATCGAGACAATATTGGGTACTTTTCTCTTTTGAATATATACTGAGAAAGTTTTAAGCATACAGAAAGTATCCATGATACATTAAGTGTTTAATGCTCTGATTTCATCAACACATGACCAATTCTTACATTCTTAGAACAAATTCCACAGACACACATTGGCATCTTCCTATTTCTGCGGAATTCAGAAATAAAGCAAAGCAGACAAGACAGCATTTTGATATACGAACAAGCTTGCCAGGGTTCAGTATGAAACATTTGCTTGCCAAGATCTCCTCTGTTCCCAAATCAAAAACACACCATAAAACAGTCTGATATAACTGCCAACCAGATTTTCTTTTTAGATATAAAATTCATTTTCCGTGTTACAGCCAAAACCATTCTAACACATATCTTCTCATCCTCCCTCCATATTTGATTACACAACAAGCTCCTGATTTAATTACCACTGAAATCAACAAGACCATTGAAACATTCATTCCAAATGAAACATTTTCTAATTGAAATACACAGATGGAGTAAGAAAATCTGATACAGTACAGCCTCCTGTGGATTACCAGTGCAGGACTGGGTGCTATTCTCACCTCAGTGACTCGGAGCAGGCCTTCTCCTGTTGTAAACAAGTACTGACTATAATAAAGAGTAAAAAGTACAATTTGCTTACTCTTCCTGTTTGTTCTGAAGTACACACAGAAGACAGAGGGGTTTCTATAGGCACTGGGAAATGTGAGCTATGGTTGTCTAAGAGCTTGCTCCCTGCATGGCGCTCCGTTTGCTTTGATTAAACTGCATACACCTAACAGGAAGGGGACTGAGCCTTTGGCTTCATTTTGCTAAATAAAACCCTTCCTCCCACATGGCGTCAATCAGCTGAATGGTAATGCAGAGAACTTTCCAGAAGAGGTTAAAGGCCTGACTGTACCCTCAGAATTAATTCAAATTAGTTATTTGAAATTCTGCTTACTGAAATACATTCTGCTGTCCCTAAACTTTAAGACACGTACACAACCATTTTACCCTAATGAATGCTCTTCATAACAGCAAGCTAGGAAATCTCACAGACTATTATTAATTATTATTAATTAACAAAAAGTATCTTATATAGAACCTAGATTACCCTGAGCATCAGGTACTGCTTCAAAAAATAAAAGCCCTGGTGTAACCATACTTAGTTGGTCAGGTTGTGCAAGGCAGAATTACAGCTGCAAAATTCACAGAGCTACACTTCACCGGTAGTCTGTAAGAGGGGCAACGCTGCTCAGCAGGATGGGAAATACATGCTCTTATTTCAGAGAAAGGATGCATCACAGATGCTGAAAAGAAGAGCTAAAAAAACATTCAAAGAGCTGTTGATAATAAGGGCCATAGTCCAGAGCATTCCTGGCACCGTGGCTTTGGCCTATTCCACTTCACAGGGCAAGCTCTAAATTCCTCCCCCTCAATTACACCCCTGTGATCATTAAGGAAGTGTTTATGGACTCACAAGAAATGCTCAGCCATTCAGAATTTCTCATTTCTTTCTTTTTCAAACAGGAAACATAAACCTCCCATAAAGAAGGATTTCAGAAAAAATAAGCAATACTGAACCCCATCAATTTGTTCCCCAGAGATGGCTTTTCACACATACATCCGTCCTAATTTTAGAACAGGGAAAAGAATTACAAACATATATTGCACAGAAAAGAAAGCACGCTTTAAAATTGTGGTTAATTTGCTGGACCTCCTGTCCCTCTCCCCCAGCAGCTGTTAATAAGTACTTTGTGATGCAGCACTTGGAGCAGCTATTGCTTAACTTTGCTTCCTAAACACCATCTAGGTACCTCCAGGTGCCAACAAGAGGAGTGATTGAAGAACTTGCAATCTAGCTGCTGCATTGGCTAACAGATGCTAACAGTAACACAAGCCATGCAAGCCTCTTGGGAAGCCCAGCAACTCAAGTGGCCTGTGCAAGTCTCAGGATTCCTTAGTTGGCTTACACAGAAAGGTCATCTGCTGTAGTCAAAGCACCTATCCGCAACATAGCCAATAATTTGTGCTGCCCATTACCATGGGCCAGAAGGAGATGTTGGAAAGATCACTGAGAACTAGTTTTCTTCCACTGGTTTAACTTCCACATAAGAGAGCCAGCATCATGAAAAACTATGAAAATAACTTGAATGCTGACTCTCTGCACCAGTTAACATAAATTCAAATGCATATAGCTTATCCCTATACTTAAAAATTTGATCTCTTTTGGTGGACCTATGACTGATGTGACAACCTGGATAATTTGTGAGGTAATTTCTTCCTGAGGAGTCCACAATGGAACCAACTGGTGTCCTGAACCTTGCATCACAGACTGCAATAATACGTATCACGCTTGATAATACATATCACTTTGTGAAGAGCATAAATAAGCAATCTCCCTACTATGTTGAGAAACACTGTCTTGCCTACATTTTTTGGTTTTTTTTTTTTTTTTTAATATGAAGGATTTAACCAATTAGCTATTTGGCTTAAGTATTGATTTCTTTTGGTAATGGAAATACCTTGTAAAACCTCTGACATAATGAGGGTGCTGGAGTTGTAGGAATCAGTTTTAAACTTGAAAACATTTACAGTAAAGTGGGAATTTATTTTCTTTGTATTCCAGCATTAGGTTGTTCCCAGGCTATCACTATAGTGTATTGTTGGCAATGTTTACAAACTGAGTTCACTGCCCTATTTTCCTAACGCTGATCACAAGGGGCTGATTCATCTAGCACCCAAACATACCAAGCACTGAGTATGAGAACCAAGAAGCATAATCCTGACCCAGACTTCTTGAAGAACTGGATGCATTTGCATAGGAACAACATGCAGCCTTTGTCTCTCTTTATATTCTACTGTGGATGAAGGGAGAAAAGGAAGGGGCTGGAGAAAAGTGGGGGAGATGAAAACCAATGTGAGTCTTCAACTCATCCTTGAAAACAAAAATCAAAGCAACTTGGATTCTTGTTGCTGTGAAGGGGATGTTTTCTTCCTTGCTAAGTTTCCTGATTCCTACAGTTTTCTCTCAAAAACTCCATGGATTCACAGCTGCACAAAACACTTCATCCTGAGTCAAACTCTGAATTTAATTATGTAGTTCAACATAGATTAATCTTATATAAACACAACCCCATCAGCCAGTTCGGAAACACTGTTAGCTTTTATTTGCCTATCAGGAAATCAGTTGTCTGACTGTACAAAGAAACAAATCTATTTTCCATCATTCCAAATTACTTATTATTGGATCTTACTGATTTCTCATTGAAGTTTACTATAGGAGCAATAATTCTTTGAAGTAAGAGACAAACCATGTAAGCCAGCAAAAACCATGATCCAATTTTGTGTGTGAAAACTTGTTTAATGGGTTTTCCTACAGAAGCTATCTCCAAAAATTGTAACAACTAACACTGTTCTGTTACATATTAACAGCAAATTGAGTGAGCTGCAGTCACATTTTTAATCAATCTTATCTAAGAACAGAGGAATATCCACCTTCTGCTTAGAACTGCCCTTGACAACACAAACTTCAGTGCTCCTGCTAAATGTGACCTACTGATATTAAGGCGCCTTTGTTGAAGAGACACAGAGCTGGTGAATGCACACAGAATGACATAAAACCAAATGAAAACACTGTACATGTGAACTAAGGAATAAAAGACCTCTCAGGTATTGCTGAAATTTGTGCTACCGTAACACTTCAAACCATCCAGATTTTAATCTTGCTTATATTCCTTCCACTTGGATTTGCATTAAAAAAAAGTTTTTCAAGAAAATATAAAATAAAAATACAAAATGAGAAAGGGAAATTTTGATACACGCACCAAAAAAGCCAAAAGTAGAAAAAAAAAATTATGCTTGCAAAGCAAAAACAACATTTTAAATAAATCTAGGAGGAAAAAAAAAAAAACAGCAGAATGCAGAAATGGGAAGCGTGCCCCTTCCTGGCAGCATCGTACTGTTCTGCACATTTAACAAGAGAAGCAGCACCAGCATCCCACATGTCTTTCAGAATAGCTACGTCAGTCAAGGATAACAGTAGATTTGATTGTAACTGATCAACCCTGCTGCTTGATGCCACTAACGTGTATAACCATGGAACTCATGTGAACTGGACCTTAGCAACAGTCACTGTCCAGAGCACAGGACAGCTCAGTTGTACTGGCATCACTCCTGTGTGCTGCCAATTTCAGTAAAGTTCTGGAGAAAGATGTCTGGCTATGCTGGTTTAGAAGAAAGGCTACACAGCAAAGGTGGCATCTTATAAAATGTAAAGTGTGTTGACTAACAAATACCATTTGTGCACGTGGGACCGTGGTGAAAAAAAAACAATCTCCCCTCCCCCAAAGTTTTCCAAATCTACCACTTCCAGTAACGAAAAAAGGAAACTGTTATAACAACACTATGTCTTTATTTTTTTCCCTTTAACCGGAGCAGCATACGAGCTTCTCCATCTCCTGTGAGTGAACAGTTCAGTTACCTGTCACTAGAAACCCTTTTTAAAAAGCACGCCAATAGTAGTCAATTAGTAGCATTCTCCATCTCAAAATGGCAAAACATTTTGTAAGACCAGACCTAATAAAACACAGCCAGAAAACCATGTTGAATTTTTATTTATTTATTTTTTTCCTGTTTTGCTCCTTGTTTGCACATAAAGTCAATCCAAGAGAAGACAGAATCACAGAGCTGGGCAAAAATAAATTTGGAATTAAAATAAGGGATCAAAAGTCCTGGCCCAGTGAAAGCAATCGTAATATTTCTCTGACTGCCTTGGAACCCACTTCTCATGTTAGAACATGATTTGCCCTGCATTCAAAAGATACTCTATGCTCTAGGAGACAAGTGCCAGCTAGCATCTGTTTGTAAAAAGCTATGTTTAGGTTCCCCTTTCAAAATTATACAGCATTTACATTCATTGCTGCACCTGTAATAATTTGAACTGACAAATGACACCAAATATCACAAGCAGCACTGTCTCGGGGTGCTTTCTGTGAAGGATACTCACAGATAAATGCCAGCGCTTAGGGGCAAACACAGCTACATCACTGCAACTCCTCAGCCCAAGACTGGTTTAGATGCAAAGAGCAGATGTTGTGGTCAAAGCCTCTCTCATAGATATTCATGTATCTAATTCAAAAGAATTAGGATGAAAGGGAAGTGCATAGCCAAGGCTGAGGAAGTGCTCAAAATGCTAAAGATGTTCACAAAGAAATGTATCCATATCTCTTATACATTTAGTTGCAGCGTGACTGAAAATACAGATCAGCACATCCTGACCCACAGTTATGCTGCATATTTGAAAGCTCACATAACCACAATGAACTTACTGGAAAGCGGAACTGTTGACTGCACCACTTTGAAGCAGTGGTGAACAAGATGCTCTTCCAAGAAAACTGCAGCATTAGAACACTGATCACCGCAGTAAATCTGCAGGAACAGGTCTGGGCTAAGGCTCACTGTACAGGGCTTAACAATCATTTCTTGCAAAGCTCAACCAAAGCAGTCAGAAGTTGCAACCTAAAACAAACAGTTTCTTTTGGTTATATCCTGTAGCCGTTTTCCCTCTGTGAATCCAGGTTCAAGGCCATGCGGCCTCGGCCCCCCACCAGTTCCTGCCAGGGCTGCAGTCGTTCCCCCCCGTGCCCACCAGATGTCGCTTCACTCAGGTTATTTGTCGAGCCTGGGTTTTATTAGTTAAAGCACACAACCTCTTAATTTCATTCTCATTTTAAATCGTTTTCTTGTTTAAATGAACCGGTGGCGCTGATGAATATTTTATTTAAATTAATAGTGATGATTACTCCATATTCCCATGAGCTCTCAAAACACAGCAGAAAATTGAAGAAAAAAGTTAAATCACTCCCTTTATTCAGAAAGCATAAATACCATCTAAATTTGGCAAGCACATTTGCGATTTCGGACAATAATTTTAGCTCTGCAAAATCACTTTTGCTTTTTGTTATTCTGCTGCAACTGAGAGGATATTAGAATTAAAATTACTGGGCCCTCAGATTGCGTAGGCAATGCTGTCTGATTGTGATCGTGTGGTGACTTTGAATAAAAAACATGAAGGCTAAGCTACCAGTTCCCATTTTTCTCTTGCTTAGTTCATATCATGAGTCAGAAATGAAGCAGTGGAGAATGAAAAGCAAAGAAATGAACACACTGTGGGGGGAAAAAAAAAAAAAAAAAAAAAAGGCAGTGCCATTTGCAGAGCAAACGGTGTCATTTTGGCCTGCTGCAAGTAACAAAAATGCTGTCAAGCACAGTGTTTGTGGCTTAAAAGCTCCATGCATTTTATCCTGAAGCTGATAACTCAGCTCTTTGATGCTTTTTGCTTTAAACTTAGACTGAAAGTTCACCATTGCTGAATGTGACCTAATTGGAAAATGTCTCTCCTTCACAGCTGAACAGAAAGCTTTAATAGTTTTAGGACCAGTATTACAGAAAGCTGGTATAAAAATAGGAGTACTAATAAAGGAAAGAATGAGTCCCTCTTACAAGAGGATGCCCTTTCAGTTTCCTTGCTTGTCCAGAAAGTATGAAGATTATGGTTTTTTTCCTTACATACATTCAGGGTGAAGCTATAAAAAGTTCCCTAGTGAAAAGAAGGTGGAAATCAGGATGTTTGCAACTGCCACACTGGTGCAGATCTGCACCGCCCTCACAAGGGGCAAGATGTAAGAAATGTAACCCTTTATAAGGCAGACCTATGTAATAGGAATGGATAGGACAGGGCTAACATAACACAAATGCCTGTGATGACCCAGAGGCGTCCTCTTTAGTCTGCACTTTCACTGGATGGTAGCTCAGCCACGACTATGAAGGAAAGCTGGCACAGAGATTAGTACTAAGCCCCAGGGCTGGCAGACAACAAACATAAAACATGAAGAGAAATTTAAAGGGTTACAGAATATTTAGAATGAAGAGATCCTATCATACTTTCATGGCTTGTTCCAAAATACCACATACTTCTAAGTAACGAGCGCAAACTCTCAGTGCGTTTGTTCCAACCTGGCAGATGTAGACCACTTTCTAAAAAGTTAATTGTCTTGCCTGCCTCAGTTCAGCTGATTATTGTAGCTTCTAGTAATTAAGATTGCATTTCAGGATTCTCAACCTTATTAAATTAATGTTTATAGTTTTGTATGCTACAAAAATAATACTTCTCATTATTTTAATTAAATTATTCATAAATGGCATTGGTTCCACTTCAGATGTATGCACAATGAGAATAGGACTAAGCTGATGCATCATTTATTTTGATGATTTTTTCCGTTAATTGGAGACGTGTGGAACCATTCACATTACATACAAATCTTTCTAATTTATCTTCCTGCTTTTCTGGAAAAAGGAAGAAAGACACCCTAACTTCTTCTTCAAACTAGAACTGGGAAAGCACGCTGTATTCATCTCAACACCTCATTTCAGCTAATTTTTCCCAGCCCTGTCATGGTTCCAAGAGTCTCCTTGCCCGCATGCCCTGGTGTGCTGCAGAACACATTGAGAATAATGAGGAGGAAACTTTCCCCCCCAGTACTGCCATACGTGTTGCCAGTATTGTAGTATAAAACAAAATTAAACCTGATATTCTATCCTGTTACAACACCATCCAGAGCACATCCTGATATATGTGAGGGTTTTTTAAAAATATAAATTATTCCTGGCAGGCAAAAGACTGACTGCATTAATAAGACAATTCTAAAGCAATGGATCAAATTTGGTTATCCCATCGAGGCCAATAGGGCTTATCCAAATGAGCCATTTCTGATACTACCTTGTATTCGTGTTCAATAAACCTCAGCCCTCAACAGTCTGCTTTGGGGGACAGGAAAAGGACTGCAGTAAGTCAGCAGCTTAGAGTGGGACATTTCATCTCTTACTTTGTTAATTTTCTGTAGGATAAGACAGAAGAGTTTTCCCTTGCAGAGTCCAAATGCAATGCAGCAATTTATGCTCCTTTAGAAGTAGGAGAACGGGCTAGAGAAGCAGGATCCAAAGCTTAACATTACACAGAAAGCCGTAGTTAAGACTGCGTTCAGAAAGGGAAGAAACCAGTGTTATATGTCTTCTTTTATAAGGAAAACTACTAATCTTTCTTTGCAGTTTTCTTTAATTCTCATTTCCATTCTGATCTTTAATTTAAGCCTAAATAAAATTTAGGCACAATCCAGTCCAAATAGATAATGAAGCCTGTGATTTTTAAGAGTTAAACAGAGCTTCATTGTGGTCAAAATTTTGTAGTCAGAGTTCTTACAGAAAAAACAGTGTTCAGAAACACTGCAGATGGGCTTTATGACAACATTAATATGCACAGGGGATCAACAGATGTAATTTGCTAGTGTATCAAAGGTGCCACCTTAAATTTGTACATGGTAGTTGAGTTCTTTCAACAGAACTGAATAACATTTTTATTGGTGGTGGCTCACGGGAGGGGGGAGAGGAGTGAGAACAGTGGTCGTCTCTATAGAATAAAGGTACATAAACATTTACATGCAACCCCCTAAGAAGCTACAACTTCAAGCAAAAAGAATTCACAAATACCTACAAAGTCTAGGTAGCATCACAGGGGTCTCTTCATCATCCTGCCACCAGATTATTTCCACAAGTGATGAATGAGTTTTACTTTCTACAGTGATAACTTATTCATTGCATACTTTATCTCCTCAATAGCTCATGAATCAGTCCTTTTACTTTCATTCACTGAGCACAACAGATACTCAACTGCCAGCTCCCTCTCTATGTCTTCTGTGTGTCCAGCTGGTTGTTAACCTGAACAAGCACATTAGAAGCACCTCTGGTCATGTGCATTTAATTTAGCATAGAGACAATGAAGAACATCTGACATCACTAGATGGAAAAGGGGACTGGGGCCAACAGTGAGAAGCACTGCTGTGAAGGCAGGAAATAAAAAATTTGTAGGAAATCAGAACAACAAGAAGAAAAAGAAGAGGTGCAAAATTGGCCATGCATTTCAGATGTGTTCCCCCCCCCCTAGTACATTTGGAAAGTGCATACCATTGCTATTTGCAAACCATACTCTTTGCAGGTTGCAAATCTTCTAGAAGGAAAATGTCAAAATCCAACCTTCCTTCCAGAAAGCAGTCATGATCAGATCACCTTCAAATAATTGTAGCTTCATTTTTATGACTGTGAAAATGTTTCCTTAGTGATTAAGCCCTACATACTGACAATCAGGGCATGTTGGGTAGTACTTTATTCCATAACGGCAGTGCTGCTGAGAAATTATGACTCATAGCTAAAAGGGATTTTCATTCACATTTCATTACTAAATTCTAAAGAAATTCTACCAGCACCTTTTGCCTTTTCTTGATTAGAATCTGGAAGCCAGAACACAAGGTGTGTTGCCAAAGTCACTGAACCTTTTGCTTCCTGTGAAGCTGTAAGAACCCTACCAGTTCACAGAGGCATTAGCATTTTTTGTTCCAAGCTGCTCCAGCCTGTTAAGATTAGACTGTGGTTTCCCATGAAAAAGTTACATTTGTTCTTTCTGTTTTCTTTGCTGTTCCTGTAGACAGTAGTATCTGTTATTTGTGTTTGGCCAAAGAGAAGACTGCCTGAACTGAAGGAAAATGGCACTCAAGGACATGCAGTAAAGAGTTCAAGGAAACATTCAAGGTCATGTGGCCTGACTGGCCTCATTCTATTTCAGTTCCACAGACTTATTTTATCATTATCATTCTCTTAAGGTTTCTCTTCAGATCATATGCATATGAACTCCCATCAGTATGAAATAGCTTCTCTGACCTGCTGTTATCAAGATCTGGTCCCTCCTGTTATTTAGATGGTGGGAGAACAGCCTTCCACTGTCAACTTCTTAAATTATTTCTCCAGATATGCTTATGGTAATAAGATGACATCACCGCATGGAAAGTTCAAAATTTGGCTTGCAAGATCTATGGTAATAACAGTTAATTCTTATCTAGTGTATTGTAGCTATATAAGCATTCTACAAGAGAATTTCAGAATTGCTTTTCCCATGTGATGGACAGCAAAACACCGTGTGATCATGGCCAAGCCAGGTCTGGCTGACTGCCTTCTCTATGCTGCAATTTTGTATTATTTAAGCCAGCAGTTAAAATAAGACTCTGCCCAGCAAATCACTGATGTAGAAATATTTAAAAGGGCACAATTCACTGTAAGCCAGTGGCTTATTAGAGTTGCATTTGCTTATACCCTAGTCAGTGAGCTCTCAATCCTCCTAAAGTGTGGTCCATACCTTGGCAGAAATCCGGTACAATGCAGCAAAGAGCATGAGACAGGAAGGAGAGGTGACTTTGAGAATCAAGTAACTGTCTTTTTAAAAGAGGGAAATATGCTGCAACACAGCACACAGCCACAGCCAGCTCTAAGTGGTAGACATAGCCTGGGGTGGGTTACAAAAAAGTGGGAGGAAGTGGGCAATACTAAAAACACTTTGCTCCTGCCACCAGCACAGAGTTCTGTTTATGCTTCTTCAAACTCCGGAGCTGTGCACAGAGGTGAGTGTTAGAAACCAAAACTCTCACACAGGTCAGTGAAGCATTCAGCACCGCCTGTAGTTAGGAGGATTTTTAACTTCTCCTTAATGCAGGAATCCCAACTGAAAGTGGAGCACTCTCAATACCCACAGAGTTCTCACCTCTCTGTTCCATGTTTCACAGAGATCTGATTGTGCCAGTCATGTTATTTGTTTGGAGTTACTGATTTCAGTGAAATAAACACCTATCTCCTACGCATAGGACAGGAGACACCAACTCATTTCACACAACAGCAACCAGAAGACATAAATCCACACACTAAATCAGGGCAAGAAATCAGCATCCAGAAGCCAGCATGGCCTGCTCTCAGAGCACAGGGGTTGAGGATCACACTTAACTATTTCCTTCAGATAACAGATTCTAATCTGCAGTGGGATGTTTTAGCCCATAAAAGTAGGATTAGTTAAAATATCCTGAATTAAGCATCCGAATTGGGCCCAAAATTTAATTCCACTAGCTCCAACTTGCTCAAAAACCTGTAGTATCATATTTTTTGGCTTCTGATCTGAAACTAAGGCCACACGAGGGCAGTGCAGGGGGGAGTAAAAGCCTTGGATATGAACTTAATGACAAACTTGTTTCCTGCCTTGTCCTGTTAACTGAAAAGGTAAAAACGCCAGCTTAGCAGAGGGACCTATGTTTGCTTTTTTCTGTCTTTTCTCCTTCCTCACTTATTTTCTTCTCATCTGCTGTGAATGCTCACTCTTGCTAGAGTTGTAGTTCTGAAGCGCTTCATGAATTGAGACTTCAGCACACTCTGCTCTGCAAATATAAAGTGATTGGGTTCTTAATGGGGGGGGGGGGGGGGGGGAATGTAAAAGATGTACAAACTGATGTGCCTGGCCTGCAGTTTGAAGAGGTGAACATTTTGTTCTGGAACAAAGTCTTCAGGGCTGTGATTAAACATCCCTCACATAAACCAGTTTCCCCTGGGAAAGCAAACAAGGGCAATGTCCTTGTTTAGCCAAGTGTCATTTTGGTATAATTTCCCTAGAATAGGAAGCATTCTTCAGTAACACTTAGCTACTTAACACTTAGCTGAGACCTCTTTCGTCTCAAGCTCTCAACAGGGTTCATTTCAAGTGTCTTCTTCCAATATGAAAGCAACTGGAATTCTTAAAGTCCTCTAGTTCATTTTTGCTGTGACATGCTCTTAATACATGCAGTATGTATTTACACAAACACAGGAGCATTCATTTAAGTTAACATACATTGGACTTCACTGACCATTTAACTTCACTATCATCTTAGAAACATAAATCACATAGGGTATGTCTGCAGTATTCTGCTAGTCTTTGTCTTCAGTTTTGCCATTATAAGCAAGGGATTATTTTAAAATTGATATTGCCATCCCATAGTTAGATGGGTTGATGGGCAAGAGTCTCTCTTGGATCCTTTAGGAAGTACCCCATTTTTTTAATCATCACACTCAGTATCCTGTTCAAAGACAGATCATTATCCATGCTTTTACTCCTGCTGTTCAGTTCTCACTAAAGCAAAGAATCACATTCTTCTTTTTCAACATACTCTGCATTACATCCCCTGTATCATTCATTCAGCCACAGCTGTGATAATTCATTCCTGAAGAAAGCAAATAAATTAATGTGGTAGAACCTTTCTGCCTTCAGACTGGGCTGACTAGGTTCCACAAAATCATGTTTTCTAAAGTATTTCCTCATGAAATCCTGCAAAACAGACTTACAATATTCTCAGTCACAATTGACGTTAAGGCACCAAAGCACACTCCAGCTGTTCCTGTATATCATACAAGCATTTTCTTGAGTAGTGGTTTTGTATCTGCCTCTGAGTCTAATCAATTACATCCCACATTAGGGCTTCATTTTTATTTCTGTTTCCTTCCAAATTGCTATCTCATTACATGGACTTGCTTTGCTGTTGCTCCAGTACATAGAAGACTACTGTGCATATTTTTATTTACACATCAGCTAATGCATCCTTGGTCATAACAGGAAAAATGCTCTCTCACAAATTTCCTGTATTTCGCCCCAAAATCAGCTTCAAAGTCGCTATCTGTTATGGACAAAATACCAGTCTCTTTTAAGGGAATGACAGATCAGCCTTTGACTTACAAATGGCCAAGATCTGGGCCTTTTCTGTCTTCTGCCTCTGATAGTTTGCTATAATTTGAGAAAATTGGTTCTGCCAAGTTTGGGTTTACAAATGTTGTGGTTATCTTACAGAGAAAATAACATTTAGCTCAAAATAGAGACCTGTGTTTTTACAATTTAAAGAAAAAGAGTCAATTCTGAGATCCCATACTGGATTCCTAAATGTAAGTCTCTTGCTCATATAGTAGATGTGTGTTTTGGCACATGAATGCAGTACACAATTATCTTATTTAGAAACATTTTCTAAGAACATGCCAATTTCACAAAACCAGCCTCTCAAATATGCAACAGTTGTGCCTGCTATTGAAAGGAACATAAAACTGAGAAATGTTCACTTGGGATACCTATTCGCTGCTCCTAAGGAGGTACTCCTCACTAACATCTTATTTCAATTTTCATCTTATAAAAAACACTTGAGGCAAAGTGGAACAAGTAAGGCGAAGTTGGGTAAGCATATTTTTTGTTTTTATGAGAAATACTTGGTGGTCTGAATTCTGGACACAGTAGTCAGTTTACTGAGCAGCTTATTTTGCAGAGTGATTAGAATAGAGACTTAACATGGGGGTAAGATTCCTTGTTACATGTGACTAAGAATGTTTGCGAAGACACTACTTGGTTCATATAAGAGATTTAGGAACCTACTACTAGTTTTAACTCCCAGATCCAGTCCTTCAAGTTAAAAACAAGTGATTCACCTTCAGGTCAATATATTTTCCTAAGTGATTTAAATGTCTATGTTCTTATGAAAATCAAAATGAGAATCTCTAATTGTGTTGAAATTGTTGGTAATGTACTCACTGCTCCTTTTACTAATAGATTTCTATGTTTTCTTATGAAGTTATTTCCATGATATACAGAGTAAGAATGCCCAAAGATAAGAGAGAGGCAAATGCTATTAAGGCACCATCCTAAAGATGTTTTGTAATTTAAAATATTTAACATCATTCTGCCATTAACAGATCAGAAACTTGGCAGCACTGACTAAAACAGATGTTAAAAAAGGAAAACTGATCATTTATCAGAGCAAAAGGTTTCAAAAATATTCAAAGTCTGTAGGAAATGTGGTACTATTGGTCAGTGCTGTGACTAACAAAGGAAGCCATAGAATTATTCATGGTAAAGTAAATTGTGCTGAAAAATGACCCATCTTACTCATAGCAGAATTTAAAATGCCTTTGATTTCTCCAAATGCATTTTTTTGTCTGGTAGGGATTAGGAGATGATCCACAATGACCAGCATTCTCTCTTACTGGTGAGACGCACAGTAAGCGCGATTTATTTTTTTCCCAGTGATTAAGTAACTTGAGATTTTGGAGGAAAAGGATATTTCCCTGTTTGTTAAGAACTCTACACTTTCAGTACCATTTCATAGGAGAGAAAAGGAAAACAAAAGAGCACAACTGCATCTTAGTAGCATGAATAATACATCATAGCGATATGTAATATCCCAGTAATAATTTCAGATAACAGCTAATGAACTAAACACGTGCAGTATAAATGCTTCAACACTAGGAAAAGAAAACTTCGGCCTTAAGAACTTCCTATCAGTCACATGGCAACAGATAGTAGAGGAATAATCATATCCAAGTCCTGCATGAACACCAGCACTGATGATAGCCCTCTTATTCCAAAGCATATGTACGGTTTTAAAGTATTGTATGTTAGCTCATCTCTAAAAACTGCACTTCCTAGGCAGGTTTGTGCTGTGCTTCACAAATGCACAGCCAAAAGGCTACCACTCAAACCATTTACTTGCAGTCTGAAGATGGCAGACCTACTTACTGAGCCAAAGAAATTGGAGAACTCAAAGCTCCGCAGTATTACCATTCCTTAGCATTTGCACACAGACAGTCTCTATTTTATACCCAGCACAAATCAGTGGTGCTACTCAGCACAGACATGGTACAACCAGTTGCTCTGCAGTGGTGGTGAACTCTACAGTAACACAGACTGTTCCATTGGACTACACCAATGGGTCAGGACCTCAGCAGCTCTCTGGAGAAAGTCCTGTCTTCTCAGTTATGCCAAGTACTGAACTGACTTGTGGGCATTTAAAAATATGTTTTAGAAGTAGTTTTGGTGCTGGGGGGAAAAAAAAAAAAACCAACAAACTGACTCTTCCTGACTGTAGCTCTGCAACACAACAAAGGAGAAAAGAGTCACACTTAGCTGAATGGGAGCCCAGCCCTGCTTTGTACTTGCTAAACTCAAAGTACAGCAAGACCAGCAAAGTACAGCCAGCTCTGCAGCACAATTACTGCTTTCAGGATACATGATAAGATCAGACAGAACTTCTACTCTCAGCACAGGGATAAAAAGCTAACAATAGCAAGACCTTTGGGTGAAAATCTGTTACTTACTGCCACTATAAGCATTCCGTGGATTAGAAAGAATGCTTTTTTCTTTGTCATACAGCTCTCCTGCAATTTGAACAGGTATACTTGGAATCTAAAATGATTTGTATGATTGCTTTTGCATACGCGGCACCTTTTGTCCTACAGGACTGTAAGCAAAGGAAATACACATGCTTTGCCCAGATGTCATTTGCTGTACCATGGAAATGCAGCCAGTCACAGTTTGAAATATTGCTATGCACTATTAACTGTTGCTGTATAAGAGAAGTTCAGGTCAGCAAGTTATGAATGTATTTGTTCCAACTGATGCTGTTGCTGTAATATAGGAAAGGAGCAAGCAGAATAATTACTCCATTTGGGTTTTGGCCAGGAGACCAAAATTAACAGCATTCTGACTTGAATAAAAATATGCAAGTGTTTAAAACATCCACAAATTACAGGGACATAAGTTCTCCATTCCATGTGAATGATGAATAAGCTGGTCACTTTGCTGCCAACATGTCTGACTGGTTTGTCTCAGCCTTTTTTAATCAGTGTTTTTCTGCTTTTTTTTTTTTTTTTTTTTTTGTGTGTAACAAACATGCTGTACTCAATCTGCCTACATACAGTAACTTACGTTCCCTCAGTTACAAAACCCCTGCTCTATTATGGAGAGAAAAAAAAAAAAAAGAAAATTGAGTAATTATATTGTACTTTGTACACTGAAAATCTTTAATTTGTTTTAAACTAACAATCTTGCCTGGGACTGGAACATTAGTAAGATGCTCTTTGCTAGGATAGCACATCAAGACTGCTGCACCAGCAAAGCTGCATGATCACAGACTTAACCAGGCCTATAATCTACATTTGATCTTGGCAGTAATCTCCCACTGACATAATTGATAGGTCTGGTCATAGAGTTCACAGAGCCTAGCATTTACACCCTGACCCATAATTATATTTAGACTGTATACACAATTCTTTCCAGACAGAGAATAAAAAGCTGCACAATACATTTTTCAGAAAGACTGCAGAGAATCTACACATACATCTGTAAAGACAAAATCCCTTTTCAGAGCTTTCCATCATGCTGTGCAGTAGTTAGTAATATGTAGCCAGTCTCCTATACATATCATACAAAGACAACCAGGGAAATAACTAGGATATGATTTCATGAGCCAGGTGAAAAATATCCTTCCTTAAAGCAAACTGGTTATTGAAGTACTGCACGTTATGAGAAATGACCAAGGTATTTCTTTATTCAAACACAAGAATCTGGAGTAAGCAATGGGAGACTTAAAATCTTAGTGTCTTTTTAGCTCAGGAGGGCAATACAAAACAGAAGGCTTTTCAGTTATTTTATTATAAAAGTGAGTGATACACATGCTTAAGACATGTACTGAGGCAACAAAAGCCTGCAAAATACTTAAGTAACCCTAGATCACATTAGCACAGCTTTGATCTGCTAGAATAGTACTGGCAGTAAACTTTAGCTTTGTACTGTTTTGTTTTCTCCATTTTACCAGTTTCTTGTAACATCCTTTGCATACCTAATCTTAACTTCAAATTCAATGTGCAGATTGCCCCATGTGCTTCGGTCTGATCCTGATTTATACAGACAACAAACACATTGTTTCTTTAAAGTTGACTGAACAAAGACCAAGAAGTGTTGTCAAAGGGCACTTTTTCAGTTTAAAGTTAACTGTTGAATTTAAAAGATAGAATGTTTATGTTGCCTTAATATTGTTGCACCATAGCAATCAAGAAAGTTCACCGTGTGAATTCCCTGATACTTGCTCACCAGAAATAACATCAGCGGGATCTTTAACAGGCCCTCCAATTTGCCATTGCCAGAGGAGCAGGAGGAGTATTTCTTCAGGTGACCAGAGTGCCTGCCCATGGAAAATGAAAATATGCCCTTCTGAAATTTTTCATTTCCTATAGATTTAAGTTTCTGTCATTCAAACAGTATAACAGAACTTCAAAGAAATTAGGAAATGAAACTTATTTCCCAGAAGGTGCTCTACTAACTGCAGCAGCTCACACACTTCTGATGTATTTATTTACTACACATATTGCAGTAGTTCCTCCTTTGGTGGCCCAAATTTTTTAAGTAATTTTATTCACATTCTTCTGGGACTGATAATTATTTTCCTTGCGAGCCTCTCTGTTCCAGGAAAGGATCATAATGGTGTTTGCTGCTGCTTGAAAAGGAGGCAAGTGAAGCTCCACACAACTGACTGGCTTAGGCAGTCAGGCATCACCTGTGCTGTGATCTGCATCCTCAGAGCCTGCTCAAGAGGTGCCAGCAGCCCAGAGCTAGTAAGCACTGAGGTACTGCTATGTCTGGCTGGATGCCTTTTTGGTCTCCAGCTGCCTGTTGAGTTCATTCCCTGCGATACAAGGTAAACTCATTAAAAGTCAGACTTTGAGTGGGCTTTCTTCCTTGCAACCCCTTTGCCTGGGTAAAATCCAGAAGCTACTTTCTTAAGAGTAGAGCAGCAGCATGGGCACCAGCAAAACCAAACAGCCTTGGAGGGAAACCCTTTCTTACAGAAATGCTGATAGACATGGTCATTTTACAACTAAACTTTCCTTAGGTGGCACAGTAGAACACAGCTGACATTAAACGATGTCAGCTGTTATCATGACCAAAGTAACCAGGCCCTATAATCAATCACTAGTTGCCATTACCATGCAGCTGAGTGCTTAAACTAAAACTGCAGCTCTGAGTCAACTAGTCACAGGCACCGAATGAATGCGGGTGCATTGTCAAAATCCTTGTTTTCAAGTTATTCTCAAGATTCTTTGTTGTCATATTCTGCTGTATTTGTTTTGGCAGGCGCTTAATTTAACAGTAGGTATTTTTTTTTTTTTTTTCCTAAGTAATGGGATCACATTCTCCCAAAAGCAATTCCTTTTGCTTTGCTTTATAAAATAAAACTATCTCCATGTAAACCAGACAGCTCCAGTAATCACACCCCTGACAATATATCAGTCAAATAGAGGGATGTGTGGCTTAAAATGTAAGGAAAAAAAAAAAAAAAAGCAAATCAAATACTGCATGCCATCCTTATGTTGTCAAAATTCCTAATGAAGACTGGCTGTATGCAATACTCTCTGCATCAACCCTAATAGCTCTCTAAGGAAAACAGCAGCAGAGATCTGTCGGTGATATAGACTAGACAATTTTTAACTGAAATTTGAAGTGTGACATACATATATCCTGTAATACTGAGTAAGAATCAATTTTGTTCTGTATTTTGTTCCTCTTAAAAGGAATAAGTATTACAATGCATAAAACAAAGCCTTTAAAAAATGAAAAAGGGTATAAAGGAACTAAAGCTAAATAAAAAAATGTCTAGAAACAACACCATTTTTTGTAGAAGGACCAACTCCGCTTAATTTTAAGCCAAAAACAAAACTGCACGTAAAGGCTTATGTTTAGACATAACCTTTAGTCCTCCCTTGAAGAATGATTCATCTTGACGTTATCCTATTATCATATTTACTGCCCCACTTATTTTGAAACTGGTTACTGTAACAATCAGAAAGATCATTGCAGTGAATGGTGGTACAGGAGCTGTAATGGCAAAGGGACTAGCACGATAGAAAGGCATTACACAGGAAAAGTGCTCACCCGTGCCTGAAGACCTCAGCTTGCAGGAAAAACTCCATGAGGAAGGGATCTCCAACCAGAGTCCCTTTCCCTAGCGCAATCAGCCCTTAAATGAGGTCTAAGAGAGGGGCAGCCAGGCTCCACCCCTCCCAGTCACACGGCTGAATTGCCTTCACCTGTGCTCCCAGCACTGACCGGGTCCTTTCCCAGGTGCTCAATCAGTGGGTCAGGCTGTGACCCAGCAGTTCTCATACAGTTACTTTTAGAGAAAAGAAATTAGAACTCCATTAAAAGGGGGAACACTTGGAACCCTTGAAAGCCACACCTGGGGGTGTGCTAGTATGAACATTTAAGGAGTATTCATAAACTTGTAATATTTCTTCAAACAGTCTGGATTCTTGCTACTGGGAGATTTTTTAAGATTAATTTCATCTCACTGGAATCCCTAGGGACACCTCTAATAATTTTACAGGCTTTGTTTTTCCACTTTAAAAAAATTATGGTGAAGTTCCATACACATCTCAAAATTTACATCAGTATATGATCATATTGTCAGCCTGATCTCCTGAATTTCTGTTCTTGCAGCAGAACACAGTGAGAAAATGCAACATTAAACTTCTGCTCAGTGTTCAGCCTTAACGTTTCAGTAAATTACTCATTTGAGTCTGTGTGTTAACTTAGCTCTTCATAAATACAATACAGAATGGGCAAACAAAACCAGGAAGCAGTCTGAAGAATTTGCTGCCATTTGGATGCACAAATGAAGTAGAATCCACGCAAGAAGTAGAATTGTAGAATTCAGTTTTCTTTTTTTTGATTATTATTTTAAAAGCCAATATATTTGAAGTTTGATAAGTTTTGTAATTTCATTAATCCAGAGAAAACAATGTGGAAAATAGAATTTTTTTCAGAATTAATGGTATACGATTATTAGAAACATAACCTTTTTTTTCTAACTAAAAAATTTTCCTGATAGTCCTGTACCCATATAAGAAAAAAAGTTATTTAAAAATGAAGTTTTTTCCCCATTTTTGTCACTAAGCAAGAATGCATTTTTATTAGGCCTCCCATATCAAAATGAAATAACTATTTATAATGCAATATAAAAGTGTAATGCACCAGTAACACGAAACCACAACGTATTATGTGTTCTTGTGGCACTTTTCATAATGAGGATACGAGACAAATGTGCAATTCAGTGATATTTTGGAAATATACTGAAGGTGGTTCAATGAGAGTACGAGGTTCGACTTAACAAAAACACAGTGTAAAGCATTTACCCAATGCACAGCCTAAGTTTCTTCAGTTTTTTTTTTTTTTGTTTAGTGCAATTATTTTCATTTGACTTCCACTCCTCTTGTTTTCAAATTATGTGAAAGTCTGCTAGTAGCAAATTCAGACCCACTGTGAATGAGCTTGCTTTCCTCAGTCAATTTTGTAACTTTTCTCTGTGAGTTATCCTAAGCCATTAGCATAGGTCTGAAAGCATTGCATTTGCAACAAACCAGTCATTTTCAGTTACAGCTAGATTTTAGAGATCTCTCTTCTGAAACATATTACACCTGAAAATAGTCCCTCTGCGTTTCCAAAGAAAAATGAGTTCTTTATTGAATCCAGAAGTTAAAAAGAAAAATAAGAAATAAATTTGTCCCTGGTTTACAGCACTAACAAAAATTATGAAATCCTAATGGTTTATCCAACCCGACTCATGCAAAATAACAGTCAGTTAATCATTCCACGTGCATAGATGATTCCTAGTAAGTCCAATCTATCATACTGAACACTGTATTATAGAAATGCTCCTTTTATCCAAAAGTTTTGTTTGTTTGTTTTTGTTTTTGTTTTTTTTTGCCAATAATAAGCTATAAAGCAAGATTCTAAATTGTATCCTTGAAGAGACACCATGAAAAACCACATAGAAGACTCTTAAATCAGCTTTTCAGCTAACCTGAATACAGTTTACAACACAAAACTGCCAACCCTGTAGGACTCAATCAAATTTGCCTTCCTGTGCTAAACAACAAACAACAACACTGTCAGAAATTTCACAGACTAAATTCAGTATATTTCCCTCCAATCCATAAAGTTCTTACCTGAGGCTGGCACTTGTAGCAGACTAAGCCACAAACACACAAAAATTCTCTGTGAATAGCTGATCATGCAGCTCCTTTATGCTGTTCTGTGCTCTTATCCATAGACTGAAGAAAGCAACATTTCCCCCACATTCAATGGCCACATTGCCTCTCTTGAAACCCCCCTGTTTGGGGGGAACACCTCCCTGGAGCCAGGTGGTGATGTTAGTTCACAAAGACACGCCTGCATAGGCACAGCTAATTCTGCAGGACCCTCCAGCTGCAGCCATGGGCAGGGCTACAGAGCCCCAGCTGCTGCAATGGATATCTGATTGCAGTCATTTACTTTAACACAAGATGAGGTGCATTTGCATACCTTTATATTTCTACACAGACAAAAATCCTCTAAAGTGTACTCCTCTGGTTAGCCTGTGGAAAAGGAGAAATGCTGAGAATAGAATATGTCTAGCTTGCTTAATTTGTACTAAAGTTGCTAAACTTCCCAGCTACCTTTTTTTGAAAAAGCACTTGTATATGTATATTTGAATATATATCAAACATGGGTCTCCCTCCAGAAGTACATATAAGCGATAGTAGCAGAACCATTCTCTTTAAATGTGGTTTGTATGCCGTTGTATACCTTCCATTTCAGGTTACAGAACATAACTTTAATGGGGAACATAGGCCACTGAGAGTAAGGAAAAGGCTAAGGTTCTCAGTGTGTTTTTTACATCAGCTTTCAAAAGTCAGACCAGCTCAGCCTCCTGACCTGAAAGTCTGGAGTGGGGATCAGAATAAACTCACCATGATTCAGGTGAAAACTGTTAGAGATCTTGTACTCCACCTGGACTGTCACAAGCCCTTAAGTCTTGTGGGAACCATAGAGTATTGAGGGAGCTGGTGGATGGGATTTCCAACCCAGTTTCCACCATCTGTATGTGGTCTTGATGAACCAGAGAGATCTCAGATAACTGGAGACTTGCTAATGTGATGCTCATCTATAAGAAGAGTCGTAAGGGAGGTCCAAGGAACTACAGACCTATCAGCCTGATCTCAGTGCCAGCGAAGGTTATGGAACAGATCATCTTGAGTGTGATCATATGGTAGGTGCAGGACAACCTGGGGATCAGGCTCAGAAAATATGGCTTCATGAAAGGTAGGTCCTGCCTGCCCAACCTAATTTCCTTCTATGACCAGGTGTCTGTTTGATGGATGAAGGAAAGGCTGTTGACATAGTCTACCTAGATTACAGCAAAGCCTTTGACAATGTTTTTCCTGCAGTATTCTCCAGGTGGTGGAGTCATTGTCCCTTCAGGTGTTTAAAGGGTAGCTGTAGTACCTAGAGGCATGGTTTAGCAGGCAATATGGGTGTTAGGTGGATGGTTGGACTAGGCCACATTAGAAGTCTTTTCAAACCTTAAGATTCTATAACTCTCTGATAGCTGAGGTGCTTACCTGAGGCTGATCCAGAACTTGTATTTTTAAATATGTACTCATGTATTGCCAGACTAACTACCTGTCAGGCATAAAATGCAGAGCAGATTGGACCATATGCAAGGCAACATGAGAAGAAAGGTTCCTATCCAATAGTCTGAGCTCTTTCTCTGCAGGAAATTTTGGTACAAGATGCCAAATGAAATTATTATGTAATTTTCCAGATAAATTCAAAATTAATATATAGAACAGAAAGAAGAAAGGAAGTCATAGCAAGCAGGGCTCAGGTTGAGCTAAGTTAGTAAAATATTGGGAAGAAAAGATGCTTAGTTCTGTGCTGCTCTCAAAAGTGGTGGGAGGGCAGTGTAGGCCAGTGGTGGCTGATCTGGGCTTTGCACATGGGTCTGTTCTTTTTCTTGAAATTAAATGTATTTCAGACTGCTTACTCTGATTACTTACTATTCTGATTACCATAAACCAATTGGTCAGCTTGATAATTCACCAGATTGACATTTGTGCTATCCGCCCTCAAATTATTCAGTGAAATGTTACTTCTTAAGGTATCAAGAAAGACAACCATTCCGTTTCCCAGAAAGAAGCTGTACAAAAAACAATCAATCCATCAAACAACAACAACAGAATAGATTGCCATTGCAATAAAGACAAGAGCAGAGACATGAACGCAAGTAAACTCAGGAATCAGAGCAGGTGCAGGAAGCCTATGGAAAGTGACTTAGGTTTGGCATTAGTTGTAACATCAAAAAGTTCCAAGTTATCTGCTGCAGCAGGTGAAGGGCACACTGTGGGTGTCTTTTTCCTGTGAATGGAGCGACAGCAGACCTCACCTTTCACAGTCAACAGTGTTTACACAAAGCCCACAGAAAGTTGATGAGCCCAGAAGGCTGCAAAAGAAAGTCAACAACTGTTTTCACCAGAAAGAAAATATCTGGCTGGTTGAATGTGCAAGATGCCAATAGGTGTACATAGGTGGTAGGAAAAAGCAATGCCCCACTCACTGCAAAGAGCAAAGATGAACTACTGCCAAACAGAGCATGGCATGGCTGCTTGCCACTCTGCGTTTATAGTCTGCCCTGGTAATGTGTGTGGTCTAAAACCACTAACTTTAAAGTTTTTGATGTCAGAATATATAACTGTGTGTGGGAAAATGTATTCTGTTAACATTTATGTGCGTTTAACAGGCATTCATTTCAAAGTGAGTTCTGAGATACAAAAATAGCAGAAATATGCAAGGGAAAAATGTTAAACGTTTTTCTTAAGCCTTGTTCCCATCTGTTAGATTGAAGTATTCAATTAGACACAGAACTATTACTTTGACTTACAGAGCACCTTTTCTCCAGAAAATACATTCCTATTTACAGAGAATGCATTCAGTTTCAGCACACTCTAGAAAAATAAATACTATTAACTCTCCTTTGCAATGGGACATCTGAATGAAATAGAAAGTTGATTATCTATGAGCTAACAGAAAACTGTGAGACAGAAAGGAACCAGGACTCTTAGTTCCTAGCATCATATTTTAAACAGAAGATACCATGTTAATGTTTATGTTTTTAAGCTGAATGTTGTGGAACAGTTTGAAGACAAGGCTCAACAGGCAGCAAAATGGTTCAGAAAAAAACAGCTTGAGAAACCAAAAGATCACTTCTCCTTTCCTTTTTTTCTTTGCAGTCTGTAAGCAATACTCATGGTGGCATTAGACACACCTGCCTTGGGCATACTATTTGCCAGCTTTGCCTGATGCTTCACAGGACATCATACAATATTTTCAAGTGCATTCCTTTTACCTTGTAAACAATGCTACAGCAAGTGGCTAGAAAACCTTGAACTCAGGAGAGCTTGGATTGTGTCTCATCAGTGCCAAGGAGGAAGTAAAAAAGAAGGGATACAACAACAGATGAAGATGAATAATGAAAGAGAGAAATAGTTTTCAATAGCAAACTGTAGCAGAAACAGGAAAAAAAAAAAAAAAGGAACTAAGAACAGGTAAAAGCTATGCTACACACTACCATGGTGTGGTTAATAAATATTTTTAAAAATGCATAGCATCAGTCCTTGATCTTCTGTAGCTGGCCTGAATCTTTAAACCACATGTCTAGAAAATAGATTAAACTCATCTTTCCTTTTGCTATTTACAAGCTGGCTACAATAGCAGAATGTTACAATCCCTTGGACCAGTGATTGTGCAGCAGCACAGAATCACCCCATGCTAGGAAAATTTGTCCTCTACTAGCCACAACAGCATCATGACAACATTGTGCAAAGTGCCTGCCAATGAGAGACGAAGGGGATCCTCTCATATTAGGTCAAAATCTGCAACAACCTCTGCTGTGAGCATTGTGAATACAAGTCCATCTAGCACGATAAAACAACTCTGAATTACACTAGGGTACATAACAGCAGAATCTGCAACTCATAAATGGACCTTCACTTAGAAATCATAAACCAGCACTTTTTAAGCATTTGCCTACTCTTAAGGAAATAATTTAATTAAAATTTCTAAAAATAGCTGCATAATAAAGTATTTGGATGAGTCAAATCCATAAAAGACTTTAGGAGGAAGTTTTTCCCACAGAGGGTGGTGAGGCACTGGAACAGGTTGCCCAAGGAGGCTGTGGATGCCCCATCCCTGGAGGCATTCAAGGCCAGGCTGGATGTGGCTCTGGGCAGCCTGGTCTGCTGGTTGGTGACCCTGCACATAGCAGGGGAGTTGAAACCAGACGATCATTATGGTCCTTTTCAACCCAGGCCATTCTATGATTCTATTTTAATTTTACACCGGATATTGTTTAGTTTCAGAAGGCATTATGGACTTCTGAAAACAGAATTGTTTTTCTGGTACAAACATACATTATGGTACAGAAGAAAACAGAAATAAAAATGTGATACTCATATCTCTAAGCCTTTAAAGTCGTATGTCCAGTGCCTAAATGTATATCTTGTATGTACAAGAATGGAAGGCTGAAATTTAACTCTAAATAAATATTCCTGAAAGATCACTGAGAAGTTGGTTTACACAGTAACTTCTGTACATTTACAATGCATGTTATGGACAGAGCCGTTGTTATGCTTGCTCTTTTCTCTTTTAACTCCCAACTAAGCTACTGGAAGATGAGCTTTTCCACCACTTTATATGAGTCCATGGCAACTACCTAGTTTATAGATCGATGTTATTCCTACAGCAATCACACAATCACTCAGCACAGTTTGCCTTCAGCCTTTTGCTCAGCTTCCTCTTTACAGAAAAAGCACTTCTCAGCAGTTTGCTGAACAAAAGCACAGACTGGTCATTTGGCAAAGAGTATTATTGTTATGCAACTGACATCATCAGCCTTTCTCCATTAGCACTTATGTATGTAGCATATGCTCAAAGCTCGTTTGCCACGCACTTGGCTGCAACATCTCCCAGATGGAGAACTGGCTTTGTCATATCCATGTTGACCCCCATAAAATATTTCCACATGCAAATCAAAGAGCATAGAAAAATAGAAAGTGGAGATAAAGAAAACACCCTGGTGGGGCTTCTTTTTAATTATACATCTGCCTTTTTGTCCTATTCCAAAATCCTAAAAATTAGTACTGTAGGTGGAGATTGGGTGCTAAAGGCCCCCTGAATAATGGTATCTTACTGATCTGTTGTAACAGGAAACATCTGTGCTAAATTCAGTGTTTAATAGCTCTTCCTATTTTCCATTTCAGTTTTGGACCACCCACACAATACTATCAAAACTTGTTTGAATTCATAGTCACAGTCACTTCAAGTCAAACACTAATCTGTTGCTGTGCTTCAGCAAGTATAGACTTTAGAATGCCAATTCATTTAATCAAATATCCTATGTTTAATCCAGAAGTCAAAGATGTGCAGTTTCAGAAGACACAAGAATGTCAGTTCTTTCTAGTAGGCTACATTCAATGTGTATTTCTGTGAAAACAGACAGCAATTCTTTTACCATCCAGTAGCACCATGACTAAACTTCCCAATCACTTGAATTGGTCTCTTGAGCAAGCTGATCTCCAGCCTACAGTTGCCAGTGAAATGAGAGATCACTGAGCTCTGATTTTTATGTATCACAACATACAGGAAGACATCTTCAAAAAGGAATAGCTGCCTCAAGGAAAAATCAACTCACTAAAAGATCTGCTGTACTGCATCATTCAAAGTGACTCAAATGTCTGCCACCACTCTCCAAGTAAGCACCACCTACCTTCTGCCCGGCCAAGAAAAATGAGGCAAATATTTTCTGTGCATTGTCCTTTCCTTTGTTAGGTAAGATCTGGTTTTTGAGCTGTTTTCTTGTAAACTGTGCTGGGATTATCCTGACAAAACATATGTGGGAATAAACCAACAGGCCACCCTCCTTCATTTTACTTAATCTTCATTTTTTGACATTTTGTTTGCTCTTACATACTGACTATACTGATTACTCAGCCAGCTATGCAAAACATAGCTAGTCATTCCTATCTAGATGTATACTTGGTCTTCTCACTTCAAGAAGTCAACTTGTACTTCAAGTGGTTAAGGAGTATATAGATATTTCCATTTTAAATAAATTTAGTGTTCATAAAAGAGTCTGAGATTATCAGTGTGAGAGTATTACCAATGATCTATAGCTTATAGCTGGCAAAATTTTTCCTAAAGTCTCCCACGTGCATCTGAAAGATCATCTGCAGATAATGCTCTGCTCATCATGAGCTACGATCTCGAGAGTCATATTCTTTAATGGTGTTGATTCGCAGAAGACTTCTGGTCACTTGGGATAAAAAATGATTCCACGCCAGCCTTGTAGCCCTATGTTTAGAGGTAAGACAACAGTAATATTTATTATATACTTCTGCTAGCAAAAGAAGTAAGCATAATTTTGAGTCTTTTCCAGAAAAACTTGCAAAGTAGAGTAACCATTTTAAAAGCCATACCATGGGCCATGTCTTCCATTACCACCGCAGTAAGCAGACTGAGAAACCACAGTTAAACTTTATATTCCTTGTTACATCTACAAAATTACCAAGAGGAGAAAAAAAAAAAAGCAGAAGAGTGATTACAACCTAGTGGTATAAGTCCTATTGAACAGATCACATTGCTTGTCCTAAATCAATTAAAGCTGGTCAGACTGATTCAGAAATACATGCTGAACCGAGCATGAAACTGAGCCGAAATGTTAAGGTTCAAAAAGGTTAAATACTTCCAATATTGTTTTATTGCTCCATTCTTCTGTCCAGCTTCAGACGTTTTGGAAAGGATAAGTTTCTGAAAATATTTTCAAGTAGTTTTCGAGACCAGAAATTCAGAAAATTCTGAGAAGGTTTTAAATATATGTTTATCCTAACTAATGCTCAGACTATTTAAGGCTCCTTCATCTCTTAAGTAAGCCAATTTTCTGCCCTTTAATCTTCTCAAATATTGTAGAAATATAGAACTGCCAGAATACTCCCAATCTAAGACTTTATTAATCCAGCATTTGACTTCAGCTAGAAGACTAATGAGTTGCTGAGTGGCCTTGGAACAAACTAAGCATTTGGGGACCATAACTAACCACCTCAAACAGTTTCCCTCCCCATTCTTCACACTTGTTAATAAAAAGACAAAGTGATGCTAACTGCTCAGTTAGAGCAAGGAGACACTAGGGTGCAGATAGAGAAGTCTCATTGGAGTGAGAGAAGATGATGAAAGTTATCTCAAGGAAAGCCCCTTTTCACCCATTCTCCTTTTTTTTTTTTTTTTTGTTCTTCAACTTCTAGTGATGTCCATGGAGCTGTCGTGGCTTTGGTGGTCAGAAGCACTTGTTACAGAGACAGGCACTGAAAGTCACACAGTTGGTGGATACAGGAGAAATGACTGCCTGGAAATGTGTTTTTTTTCTACTATTTAGTCTGTCTGTGCTATGAAAATTTGTACCTGTTCAGATAACAGGTCTTTTTGCTCATTATTTTCCCTTTTACTCAAAGGGAAATTTGTTTCATTATTCAGATTTCTTTGTTCATTTCTACTCTGTATATTTTATTCCAGTTATTCTTCTTTCACCTTTGCTGTCTGTTTGTTCTTCCCTTTTCATAAAGGCTCAATTTCAGTGGCACCAATTTCACAGGGATGTAGGTTTTGCTCTTGTAACTAAGAGCCATCATCAATCAGCATATTAATATTTTATGTCTTTCAAGTTCTTTTGCTTTGGCATGGTACTCTGCCTTTTATTTTAAGTGCTTTCAAGTGTATCCTCTTCAAATATGTTGCCCACAATAAGCCCTAGTTGTCTTGTTCTGGTTGTCCTCTTTATTCATAAGAGCCATCAATCAATTTCTGAACTGCTTTCTATCTGCTATCAAAAACTCTCCCTCCAAGCACAGTACTAGAAAGGGAAGGGAGAGAGCACTGCTGTTCTTGCCATGCATTCATCTCTTTCAGATGTGTTTCTGTTTGGTGTGAGGGAGGTGAACAAGCAATGCAATTTCAAACAGCATTATTGCACTTGTGTTGGTTTTGCTTAAAACCATAAAGCTCAATTCCCAGGGGAAAAAGAAGAGAAAAAAAAAGGAGGTTGGACTGGGTTTGAGTCTTCCAATGAGATTTGTTGCAAGTGTGTAGCTGTTTCACACACGTTCCAGTGAAGTGTCTGGTCTCTGCACTGGGTAGCATAGAAATAGAGCACTTTGCCATAAAAAGGAGTATCCCTAGCAGGGGTTACCAAAACCACATCTACTCATTACAGTGTTGAAATTGCAGCACTGAATCATACATGGAAGTCAGAAATCACAGTTATATAAAATTTTTGCTTTAACAATGATAAATTCAATATAAAATTTTACAGGCCACATCCCTGAGATAGAGCGCAGACAATGCTGAAAACCAAGTAAGATAGAATGAAGGTGGAGGAAATTTGCAGCTTGGCTGTATGACAGTTTCTAGTAGTACACAATCATGCAGAAATGTAGCATAATACACAGCAGAACTTGCTGTAAAAAAAAGTCAGGGAGCAGTCAGGCTCCTTACCTTCTTTAAGGCAGGAGGAGCATGCAGGCACAGAATATTCCTCACACAGTGCAAAGGCGTGGGCAGATTTACTGGGATTTGCTGTGCCCTTTTACTTGGTTCAACTGATCTGTGCTTTGCTGACTTGTGAAGCTTTTGGTGACATGCCCCAAGTGAACAGAGTACCCTGAGGCTGACACATAAGCTAAAGAATAGCATTTCTTTAAAGCAACTAAACAAGCCATGTATTGTTACAAAAACCACTACACTAACATGGAAGGAAACAAAATGCTTCTTTTCTTTAGTCGATAGCAGGAGCAGATGACCCATTTACTGCACAATTCTCTTTATGTTTGGCATTTGTATCTTGGTTCTCTTCTTTGTTTACAGCTAATACAAGGTACTCAGTGAAGCATACTTTTTAATTTATTAAAAATTACATTTCTGCAGAATGTGTTAATCTTCAAGGAAACTGAAAAGTGCAAGAATGTAATTGTTAGTCCCAGCTGCGCATACAAAGGGAAAGTCAGACAATATTCTCAGTGATGAGTCCTGGGAAGAAGGCTACTTTACCAGAGGCTACTGAGCAAGGCATTCACCTTGTAAAAGAAACTCATGTTTCACGAGACTACACTTAAGAAAAACAGTGGTCTTCTTTCATACGAGAAAGCAAAGTATGCTAACCAGTCATTTATAAATGTATTACTGAAAAGTCTGATCACTCAGTAGTGCTGGCAAGTTCCAGGCTCCTGAACAGCTGTTGTACGTTTGATATAGGCCATGAATACACATAGAGGTCCAACTAAAAATATCTCTTCAGAGTTATTTGATATTAAAAAATCTTAGGAATGATGAAACTAGCATAATAAATTCTGAATTCAAAAGTTGCATTAAAAATTCAACCACATAATCTTCTTGCTCTATAATCTCAGACATATTAGTATAACCATTCATATAAATCTTTTTTCAGATGTCAGTGGATAATTATAGGAACACAGAGTGGGTCCTCAGCTGGTGAAAATTGTTATAGCTTCACAGGAGCCAATTTATGCCAGCTAAAGTTCTAGTCCATAAAATCTCTTCTAAACCTGAAAGAACATCTTGTACTACAGTGTTATTGGTCTTCAGGTGATTGAAAACAATCTTGATGAACAGTTTGGTCTCAGGGGAAAAAAAAAAAATAAGAAGATTATGTGACAGATTTCTGTTCTATGTCCCTTTATTTAAGTTGATTAAGAAGATGTATTTCAGAAAAAGCTTGCATGGTAAAACACACCATTAGTCACGTGCTGCTTTTCAATAGTGAAACCATAAATTTTATTATAGATGTGAATAAGTGCAAGATGTCTAATTATAATTGGAACATTAGCCAAGAAGCAGATGGCAATTCTGATTAAGAGCATACCTCCTGGGTATATGTTGTACAAGCAGTATTTCTAGCAGATAAGAAAAGGTTATCAAGCCTTTTTACAATATACACGTAAACCAGATATAAACACAGTAATGCAAGCTTGAATATTATTTTTGGAAGCTGCTTGTTTAAGAAAAGATTCTATTTCGTGTAAGGTAGGCAAACATCAGCCTCCATGCAACACAGAGTAGGTGTTCTGTCTGTTTCATATAAATAATGGATCAAAAAGAACAATCTGGATTATCACTTTTTGAGTTTAGGATTAAAAAAAAAAATTCAGAACACCAGAATAGACATGCGTGATAGCACTGTGGCAAATGAAGTAATGTGCAAATTCTGGGTGTTATGGGGAAAAATGTCAGATTCACTGATTTGGAAGAAGAATAACAATTTTTCTTAAATGGGTTGTTTACATTTTATGGTTAACATATTCAAAACTTATATTCTGGAACTTAATTTTGGGTAATTTTTAAGATAAAAACATTTTACAAATACCAGGCGATGCCACTTTCCTTACGCACTGCAGCAGTAACAAACATAGCCATGCTAAAAAATAAATATTCCCTTCACTCTAGAAAGTCACATCAGCATACAGTATAACTTGTATGCTCTGGATATCATTTTCTTACATCACTTTTCCATCTTTCTCTATAGTCCTTGAAATTTCCATTCCCTGTCTTCCTATAACCTGTGTTGTGCACAGCTTTTGGAGATCTTGGCCTTTACTGGTGTTACCAGTGAGACTGAATGCAGAGCAGTCTCACAGGTCATCCTTCCGGACAGACAAGAAGTCAACTAAGGTGTCCCAGTAGTACCCTGTTTAACTCAGATCCATTCTCTGATTCACCAGTGGTCTACTATGAATAACTAGAACATACTCTTTTTTTCTCTGGAATGGTTTTCCTTGGTAGTTTTGTAGCACTTACTTATAGCATCTCACACAGGTTTCCAGTGGCAAAGCCATTTAAGTGTGTGATGGAACATGCAGCAAGTAACTGTGAGTGGCTGTTCTATAGTCCTTTTAAGTACCTATCTCCATTTTTTCTATTATAATGCATCAAAGGTTCTTTCCCGTTACACTTGCTATAGAAGGAACTAATTCTTGAAACAATTTAGGTTATGTATTCGTGGAATTTCTTATATTCTATACAAATATTAACCAAGAGGAGATAGTGGCTCAGCTAAAGTTGGTGACTTCCGTAAGTGACCAGAAAATCGTATTGAAGACTGCAAAGATTACAATTTCAGTATTTGGATTCATAGAAAAATTATTTATCAGGAGATTTCTAATGAGCATTGCATTGCAGAAGATGCATTCTTTTCTTTATGACCAGATAAAAAGGAAATTGGAACTATTCATGTAAATCATATAAATCAGATCCAGGAAAAATAAGCGCAGTACAACAATGAATAGTGTGGCAACATTAGAGAGGGTACTGTGAGCAGCTCCTATCCCCCAGAATATAAACACATCTGCTCTCTGTGGACTAATGTGCCATAGCATGCAATTTTGCGCTACGTAAACTCATCTTGAATATACACTGTGGATATTCTCCTTTGAATACTGGATAATTATTCCCATAACACTGCTTAACTCTGTCACCATTATTGCTGATGTTCTTTCAACAATGCTACAAGATAAATTAATGCTAGCAATGATTGATGTAGAATTGCCAAATGAAGCATTGCAAGGAAAAATCCAGGTCTGGGTACCCTCCTGCTTTTGTCTCCTCCACATCTCATTTTTCCTCTTACCAATTTAAGCAACCATAGAATAATCTAGGTTGGAAAAAAACATTGAGCTCATCAAGCGCAACCATCAGATCATTGAGTCAAATCCTTCCTAAGATGTTTGTACCGCCATTTTGGTTTCCCAGCATTGTCTATTGATAAGTAAACCCAAAGATGGATCTCTACAGTCCAGGCAATCTCATAAACATCCAAGTTTGCTTGGTACCTAACGTATCTACCACACTATTCCTGAGCAGTTCCTTTCTGCAGAAAAACTTAAATTCTATCTCCCTTACAAAGTCTCTACTTCATTGATTATTAGTGATTGCTGCAAGTCTGTGCTAAACCATACCGCCAATTTCCACTAGTGCTAACTCTGCTGAAACACAGCATTTCCTATCCACCACCACAGCCTGAATTCTTGCTGAAGGTTCTGTAATGCCATCTAGAGCATCTCTTCCCTTTCCCCCTCAAACTCAAATCTGAAGGAGTTTGTTCCACCTGCACACATTGTCATCTGTTAGAAAGATAGAAAGTTCTGGAAAAAGTTTTGATTCTGTAGGACTATTTAGATGACAACATTATTCACTTAAATCATTCAAGAATGTAGAAGAAAATTTACTGCGTCAGAGGCCTCTTTCAAAGGAGAACTGCACAATGTTGTAAAATAACATAAGTGAAGTACAGTAGGAACCTATCTGGCTGGTTATATGCTAGCTCAGGTATGCAGGTAACAGTAGAAGTTGGCAATATTAACCCATATATGATGGTAATGGAACAGATAATGAAAATGCATGTTGATTTTCAGCCAATGCTGACGCCTGTGCTGCCACAACTACATAATAATTGCCAAATAGGTTGTTTGAAATGAGTTAGGGTAAGTCTCAGGAACAATGATCAATGTGGGAAAATGATGATGCTCCAGACTGATGATGACCAGGCCCTCAGAGGAGCATTTTGTCTTGCTCATTGGAATCCATTCCATGGCAACGTATGCTAACTACTTGACAGACATTTTTGTCTTGTCACACCTTGCAGTTCACATCAGTTCACTACAGCATTTACACACCTCATCTTAATTAAAATTCTGCATTCATTTCCAGTATAAAATACATTGTATTCGTAAGAATCCCTTTTCTGAAATTACTTCTCTAATTATTGCATACATTTCATTATGATTAGCTAGTTGCCAGTGGAGAGAGATGTTAATAATTGTACTTCACTAATGATTTTGTTGTGATAAAAATGTGTCCACTAAATTTGAAAGGAAATATTTAGCAATTTTTCAAGAGCAATTTTATCAGTTTATCATATAAGAGTATTACATTTAGAGTTTTAGATGTTTCTCATACCAAGATTTGTCTACATTAATGAAATATTTAGATTAACCTTCAGCTCTCACAGTTATTTCGCAATGTATTCAGGCTGTGCTGTTGACCAACCAAATTTGAGTTAGCTACCCATGGCCTTTAGCAGTATTTCAGAGCACAAATACCCTCGAGTCTACTGCGTTCAGAGCTGAGTACTGTTGAGCAGGTAAGAGGATCCAATTCCAAATTACTTCCACCACAAGTGGCACAAAATAAAAAGGAAAAGGCAGGAAATAGGCAAATTGTTTTCTTTCCCAAAAAATGAAGAAGTGGGCCACTGCACGGGAGAGTTAATGATTAATAGGCAATGGAATTCTCACAAAGCATTGATAGTTCTGTCCTTTTTCTCATCTATCGGCAGATTTTGGCAGTCAATTACCCAGCTCTCATTCAGACAAAGAAGAAATGAAAAGTCTGCAACTTCTCTCTATTTTGTTGATTTCTTGGATTATCATCCCAACAAATATACATGGAGGAAAGAAAAAAGGTAATATTCCTTCCAACATAATGATTTACTTTATTTGAAATGTTTGTTATGAAATGTAATAGCATTGAATACCCAGCAATCAACAAGTTCGAATGCTTTTCTTGTTTGTTTGAGAGTGTTCCCTTAATACATATATACATATATAGCTGTCTCTGATTATTGGAAAATATAGTTGCTGGTAATGAAAATAAAACTTTCTCAATTGAAATCTATACATTCCAGTATAGTCTTCAGGTAGATTGACCTTTAACAAAACTTCTGCTAAAGGCTATATTAAAAATGCATTAGTTTGAAACTATACACTGAGCTGGTCGCAGTTACAGTCCTCTTGGTGTGGAAGCATTCCATTCAGTCTCTTGCTATGAATAAAAATCTCTAGCTGTCTGACAAAGTTGAAGTTTTCAATTTCTGAACTGTCTTTCACTTCAAGTGAGCGATAATTCTTGAGTGAAAGGGAGGTATCTGTGCTATGTTTATTTGGTGAGAGAAATACTGTAGTACTGTGGAAGATCTTTACAGGATCTTTATCATTTACATTGTTGGGGTTTTTTTTGTTGTTGTTGTTGGGGTTTTTTGTTTGTTTGTTTGTTTGTTTGTTTTGTTTTTGGTTTTTTTTTTACATTTTCTGTGCCTGTGATAGTACACATTAAGACAGTACCCACGAGATTGCTGCACTAGGACAATGCATCACAACTGTTTCTTAAATCTCTCTGTTGTGCCTGACAAAGACAGTTTCATTGCTGCCCTCACTGCTAAGCTGTATGTTGCAACTGTTGGTTTTCCTCCTTATCTGACTTCATTTCTAATACTGGAGGGGTTAAACGTAACTTTTTCCTCAGCTGGAAGTAAAACAAGATTAGCTCATTCACAGAAGCGTCACTTATTTTAGTAACTGCATTTCGCATTTATGTTAATTCCTGTTAACAGTCATAAAAGCAATTAGCTATAAAAATGCCTATATATAATTGGCACAGACCACTTTTCTTTGATTCTGCACACTAAACTTCACTTGGGGTTTCATTTTGAGGAATATGAAATCTTGATCTAAAACACAATGAGAACTATATATTTCAAACAATGTCATAACTTGGCTCCCCATGGCAGCAAGGCCTGCACACCTCTGTGTAAGCTGCTAAATCTTAGCAAGATAGTCAGAAATCTTCATCAGATTCTGTATGTTTAAGAGAACCAAATCATAGCTCTCATCTCATGCCAGCTCACACTCTACTACCCTCACAGTCTGTGGCACTCTTACAGCAAGGTCAGCCACTTCACTCGCTCTGTCTCCCTTTCCCCTCATGACCTAGTACTGCCATCTCAGTGTGCTTGTTTGCTCACTGCTGCTGTAGCTTCAACTCTAGCTTGTGGGCTGCAAAAGACTGCTCGCACATCATCTTAGCACTAGTACAGTCACCTAAATGATAGTGCATTGAAACAAAGTCTGTGACTTAAGAAGCAACTCAGCTACATTGGGAAAATTTTGGAAAGAAAATGTCTGGAATATGTTCTTACAGAGCCTAAGTAGCTCTGCTGCTGATAGTCAGAAGTTTAAAGGCCCTGGTAATTCCATGATGTTGAAGTGAGACTTTCATCTCCTTTAAGTCTTAAATCAGTACAACTAATTCTAGGAATATGTTTACATTAAAGCCATCTTTTGTCCCTTCCCCAGTCCAACAGCTACACTGGCTTTGTGCAGGAGCTGGTATAGATGATCTCACAGAGCTCTGCCCCATTGCTGCAGATGATCTGTCTGCATAGCTCAGATAGTTCTATGATCAAAGCAGTTCCACCTAGCACCAATCTCAGTGAGGTAGATATGTGAGCCACAACAGAACAGTAGCAAAGCATTAAACTTCACTAAGGAAGGGCAGTGTGGATTTTAACCTTTTGTGAGAGGCCTTTTAAGTAAAGACAGCTTCCAGTAAGCATGGTACATGTTGCACCTAAATATTCTGAAGCTTGCTTGTTCCTACCTTAGCAGAAACTACAGCAATAAACAGACATTATGGAGACACAAGGCCTTCTGAAAGCTGTGACTGGCATGTAATTTTGGCATAAACAATTGCCTATAAAAGAACCATCCATTAAAAGAATAATCAGTCTGTACGTCCCCCTCAGTTGTTTGCACTCAGTTATTTGCACTCTGCAAATAAACTCTGCTTCAATTCTTTTCTGTAGTGGTCTACTCATCTGCGTGGTAAAATAAATTACATTTACTATAGCTAGGTATATGCAAAGCTTTTTCTTCAAATTAAATAATTTATGTTTATGTCTATATTACAGGTTCTTAATTTACAGTTTCGTAGAATAAGATGGATTGCATAACATATTTAAAACACATATAGAAGCTATTAAAAAGCTACAGAGTGCTTCTGAAATGCCAGTGTTCTCTTGTATATTTACATAGCTGGAAAAAAGATGTTGCTTTTTTTTTTTTTTTTTTTTTTTTTTGCAAATGTTCATTATCTAAATACAGCATCCCACGAAAAGACTAGAAATAACCACCTCAAAAAAAAAAAAAAAAAAAAAAAAAAAAAAACACAAACAAAACAAAGCTAATTTTTTCTTTTAGAAACGGAATGGAAATAATATGGAAAAAGTATTTTAACATAAGCTCTCATTTACTTTGATTCTTCTCCAAGAAAAATAAAATTCCATCGCTAGGTGTGGTGGAAATGCTAAGTCGTGGCTTGAACCAGTGATTGAGAACCTGGTGGGAAGGCAAGGCCAACCCAGGGGAGTTCACGAGTGTGCAATGCAACACACTGAGTGACTGGAAGGAGTGAAGCCAGGATTAGCCCCTCCCCAGACCTAATTTAAGGGTTGGCAGTGGTGGCAGGGGCACCTCTACAGGAATTGCTGCATGCCTAGGGCCTTCTGAAGATAAGCACATTCTTCTATTTATGTGCCCACTGCTGTTGTGTTTGAGCAAATCCTCACTTCCTGTGTCCTGGGATCTTGCTGCTCTCCTGTCCTTGTTGTGCTTTCCATTGCATTACGCTACATGGGAACATATTTTAATATGCCACCGCATTGTTCAGATCAGAGGAACTCAGTAGCTGACAGAAATGCATACAGTCTGCGCTTTTGATGTGAGGGAGTCACAGCTGGCTGTTTAGCTGGACTTTTGTGTCCAAAAGTGAGTGTAACACCTTTAGGATTATAAAATACACCATGGAAATAGATTATGCTGGAACTTCAGTTATTATTTTTTTGTTATTCTCCAATCATATTATAGCTAGAGACATAAGAGATTTGTTAGGAACATCAAATTCTCCAAAGCCTATGTAGAACTCCTTAGTAAAATGCACTGTACATGGAGTATTCTGAACAAGTACCAAGATAATTGTTTCTACATGAAGCTGAAAAAATACTAGCAATATAAGAGACTTTCAGGATATTTAAAAGCTGTTTGAATTGCAGAAAGAAATCAAAAGTCTGCTAAGATGATATGATGACCTTTAACACTGAAGGTGAACATCACTTCCACCAGCTTAGAGTTCTTAAGAGTTCACAATAAATACTAAAGATTAAATAATTTTCCCTGAAGTGTATTCACTGTAATAATGACCTGCGCCCTAACTTTCCACTCATTCTATGTGATTTGGGTACTGTGTTATCTGATACTAGCTGACAGCAGAACAGAGACTAAAGCCAACAAACTCAGAGGACACAAGTGATCCAGTCTACTAGTTTGAGAGTTAGAATTTGCCAGCACAGACTGAAAGCAAACTCTATTCCTTACCTCAGACAGAATGGCACAGTGATCTCTTTCTCTGATTTAAACTCCTTAGCTAGCATGTTTTGCAACTACAAGTTCAAACTCAACTTGGTCAGGTTCATTCATTCTTAAAGAAAATACTTTTGTTTTCTTATTTTGTTGTACAGCCCACGTTACACAACTTCATTTTGAAAAGACAGTAATGCCTAATATGTGTGGAGGTTTGGCATTAGCAACAGGGTTGCATTGGAGCAGTGCTACAATCCTGATGATGTAGTTCATAAGAGCGTATGGTCCCTGGGGTGGCCTGAGCACAGTGACCTTTTTCCTATATGTTAGCTAGAGTTAGGAGACTTTTCACTGAAGCTAAGACATACTCATACAATAGGATAGCTTGGCAGCAGGTGGACAGACCAGCAGCTGCTTCCAAAAAGCATGATTAAGATTTCCTGGCAGCATTTGTAATAACTCATGAAAGAGACAGAAGGGGACATCTATCTGCACATGCCAAGAACGGGTGATAAATTTTCCTGCTTTGGCAACAGGCCAAATGTGAATTACAATTCTTTCTACATAAAATTTATGCTTTTGATTCAAGCAAAGAAAAAAAAATTACCACATTTGCACTCAGTAGCCTCTTCCAATGAGACACTGGAACAAGTTGCCCAGCGAGGTTATGGATGCCCCATCCCTGGAAGCATTAAAGGCCAGGCTGGGTGGAGATGTGAGCAACCTGGGCTAGAGGAAGGTGTTCCTGCCAATAGCAGGGGGTTGGAACTAGGTGATCTTAAATACCTTCCAACCCAAACCATTCTGTCGTTCTAGAAAAAAAAAAATAAATCACATTTTGAAAAGCTGATTGTACATCTTACGCTCATGGATGGTGCAGGGAAATGGAAAATGCAGTAAACCAATATCTTTTCTCAAACTGTGCAGGTAGCTGCTCACTCAGTCCAGAACTGTGCACCTGAGCAAGTCAGATCGACCAGCTGAGGCAGACAAACAAATATTCTTTCACTGATTTTTGGAATGCCCTTTAACAATAAAAGCCAAAATGCATCTAAGAGCACAAGTTACGGCAGGTTAAGAAGCTAACAAATGCAACAGCCTAATCAAATACTTATTTTAATAGAGGAGCAGGGCTGGCATTCCATGTCCATCCACCTCTAAAGAAACCCAAGGCCTTCAACACCTGATTGTGTTGGTTTTGTTTTTTTTATTTTTAAATTTAATCTGTCTTCTGAGATGACAGGTGAGACTTCAAAATCTTTTGAAGTAAAAGGGAAAGGTTGTAATTAATGATACATTTAGTGACATTAACCACTTAAACAACCCTTGCTTCATTCTCTGGTGGCAATTAATTCACAAGCCACTTTGCTTGTCGCAAAACAGCTTGGAAACGGATCCTGTTTGAAAAATAGTACTATTTTTTTTCCTGGTCATCTTCTTTTTTAGCTGGATTGGTTTCCTCATTTTGTTCGCTGTGTAACTGAGCAAAAAGCTGTAACGGGACAATGATGGGGATCCATGGGAGGCTAAGAGTGAGTAGCAGGCATCAGGATGGGGATGGATCTGCTTAGAGTTGCTCCGGTAGCACTGAAACCAAATGACTAATGAGGAACTAGAGACTCCAGTCAAGGAGTCCCCCTTTTAAGGTTTACTTCACCAGAAGAAAAAAATCAGAAAATAAACCTAATAACAACTCATGTAAATTTAATGTAAAATAACTGTATGTTTATTTTCTGTCTAGTGTTATTTACACAGGAAATATCTAAGGCAATCTCCTTGAAAATGCATTTATTTTCTGCACCTCTCACAAACTATTAGCCAGATAAAATAAAAATCTCACACCTCAGAGCTTTTTGGGAACTTGTTCAAATTAAAGCTTTGATTTCCTTCAGACTCAGTACATATTTCAGCAAATTAACCATGAAAAAAGGCCCAAAACCAGATAGAAAATGTTTAACTATGAATAATTCAAATCCTATTCTAATTGCTTTCCTAATATTATTTCTTGCTTTAACAAGGCTATTTAGCTAGAAGTACAAATCCCTCTAATAATGAAATTGGAAATCGGGGTAGCATTTTTGTGAGATGTCTGTCTTTTCCTTTTTTTGCTTCCTCAGCATCACCCACTTAGCTAATTGTATACAAACACTGAACAGAACCGTGAAGGCATAAGCATCCCTAATCAGACGTGTGCACTGAAACAAAATCTCTACCCTTCAAGGACAGGGTAAATTCTGTTAGGCATTTTAAAGCCAAGGCAGGTCACTGAAGTTATTATTAGCTCAAATTAGCACTCCCACAAGCTGTTGAATTCTTCACCTGCAGCCAAAAGGCACTCAATATGGTGCAGAATTTGCTAATATCTTTGAAAGAATGAGAGAAGTAGCTCCTCTTTAGAAACATAGAATAGACTTTTGATAAAATTATAGCTGATCTATGTACCAAATGGTCTACAGAAGCAGGAATATAATTGATGAAATTGTTCCAAAGCAAAATAATTATAAATGCCTAAACAGAAACTTAACAAGAAAAAAGATGACATCTGACCTTACTAATGACAGTGGTGCTATAAATTTATACTTTCTGACAGGCTACTTTCAGACAAATAATTCATACCTCCATCTCAGCTACAACACTATTCTTTTATATTAGTGATTTATATAGGAATTTGAAGACAAGTCTGTATAAAAACTGAGTTCCTCCCTCTTGTGAACAGTCCCCACTCCCACCAAGAATTACAGAGATCTGAGCTGACTCACAGAGCTCCAAAGATAATGCTGATTCTAATTTGAAACAGGTTAAGAACTGATGAAAGCCCAGTAAGCCATCACTTTTGTATGTTAGGCGCATCTCTAACAAACTACTGTAACAAAGAAGCCTGACAGTAATGTTCATTAGTAAGAAGCACTTCTACTTTTAAGATAGAATATTAGGAGGATATATTTGAAAGAGAGGAGAAAGCAAATGTGTTAAAATCTATTTTGAGTCTACAAGATAATCCACAGTATGACTGACACCTAGTGATAAATTTTCTACAAAAAGTGAAATTGTAACAGGAGGTGAAAAACAGAGTATTATGAAAAATAAGACTAAAAATATTTTTTTACACAACCTAATAAATAGGAACCTGGCACCTAACGGATTTAACTCCGAACCACGCCATCATTCTCTAAAGGAAGATGGAGAAAACAATGAAGTCTGAAAAGATACAGGCAAATTGCTTTCCTAATTACTGCTCCTCACAAAAGCAGAGAGAGTCTAAACGCTGCCAAATTTGCAAAAGGGCTGAAGCCCAGCACAACTGGACACACGTGTGCCCTGAGCCAGTCCCCAGGTAGCTCAGCATCAGATCGGGGGTTGCCCATGCCACGTTCCTATTTGTGTCTTTCACTAGGAGGAAAGTGTGCAGCTCCACCACAAACTTCATTTGCCACTGCATTTTCGTATTCATTTTCATGCAGCCAATGTCAAATAATAGAGCTGGAAATAAGGCCTGTAAGATACCCACTGGTCACTGCAGCACAACACACCAGGCACTGTGGCTGCAGCACTTAACTAGGTCCTTTCAACTGTGCCATGCTAAAATTTTACAGAACATCACAGCTCCAAAGCACCTGTAATATTAATGGTCACAACCTTAGCACAATCAGTTTTATTATCTCTATTTTAAATGAGATACCAAAAAATACAATTGAACCAAGATTCAGGTACTATCAGACAGTACTCAGTGACAAAAATGGAATCCAAACCTCTAACTTCACGGTCCCATTCCTGAAGACATTATTTTGCCATTTTCTTTGTTAATCTACAGACAGCATTGCATTTCTTCTACAACTAACATACAGGTATCATCAGAATACAGGTCTTTACCCTTGGTAATACTACCTTTTGGAAGATGAATAAAGGTTATTACTGTTCTATGGTACCACTTTTTTAACAGGAACTGCCCTGAACTGAGCTTATCAGTAGCCACAAATGAAATCTGTCATTGTCAGAATTAATCAATAATGGGTCTTGCAGCAGAATCTGAAACAATGAAATGAAAATGCACTTAATCATTGTATTTGTAGATTCTTACCATTCAAAAGCAACTTCATAAGATCTTTTAATTAAAAGTGAATAGTTGACACACTGAGCAAGACTTGGAATTTTTTTTAAGCTATGTTACATCAAATCTATACAATACTGTTCCTTTTTAAAATATTTACAGTGTGTAAATTAATTATATGGTCTGTTGGCTGACACACCTAAAACAAACATGTTATAATTTTTATTTTAGCACTGTGAAACTGAATGAAGCTGGTGAGAGAATCTTATAGTCAGAAAAATATTTTGTTCTGGTAACAATACTAAAAATGCAAGTTTTCCCCTCTTGATGGTATGTCTAGAAAACGTTTATATAGAACAATTTCTACTTCTTTGCTTAAGAAAGTTTCCCCATTACCTTAGAAACACAACACTCAAAATGGAGTGGTTTTTCACTGTCTCCAACTCATATCTCTCCTTGCCAGCTACTCCTTGCTCCTGCAATCTCCCTGCAAGGCACACCCTAATTGCAGCTTGAACTGCAAACCTTCCCACCCTGAGCCATGCACCCAGCTGCTGCAGCTCTGTGACTCACCCCCAGGCAGTTCATGCATTTTTCCTTTTTGGAAGGCTTGTGTTTGACACTGATAAAAAAAATAGAAATGTGAAGACAACAGCTGTACATGAATGTAGGGTCACAGAAACCAGTAGATTCCTGCTGGCAGACACCCTATGCCTACCTGCCACCACACATGCTTTCCAGTGTCATTCCCTTTCATTGCAGGAGCTTTGGAGAGTACCTGGAACTGTAGGAAGAAAGAAATCTAATCTTCACAGTCAGGATTTAGGCTCATTTAAAATATCTTTGAAACGTGGCCATGTCCCAAAAAAAGTCTGTCAGTTCAAGTTCGATTCTTCCTAACCCTGTTTATAGATTGGAACTCCTTCACCTCACACTCACTGAGTATCTTGCGAGCAACATTTTATTTTTAGAAGATTCTTTTGCCTGACAGTTTTGCAGACTCTACTCAACCAATCTCCTGACAGATTCAAATTAAAAACATGATCATTAAATACAGAGAAGTATTTTGTTCTGTCATAATCTTTGGCTGCCTGGAACATCAGAAGCTGTTATAAAGAAACTGATAAAGAAACTGAAGAAAGATACATAGAAGTTTGTCTGCATTAATTAATCTGCTGCAAGACGGCTTTTAGAGAAAGGCCTATCCAAGGCAACTTTAAGGCAGCCTGTGTAAGATTTCATTTAAAGAGACGTTTATTCTCTTGTTCCAGCTCTCATCGGCTCAGACTGCAATTCTGATTTCTGTGGCTCCTGTCCTTACTTTCTCCAAAGCACCCAGAGGTTACTGCCCTCAGTAAACAGGTCCTGTGACTCACATCAAACAGTCTGTAGGATTTACAGCTCAAGTAAATCAGGAACAGGAAAAGACAATTCAGGGTTCTTGTAATGAACCCTTTATTTTGCTGAGCAAAATTTTATCAGAGGTGCCATAAGTTTTCCTGTGTCTCCGGACTTCAAAGGCCAGTATTTCTTTCCCCACAAAATACTGTCTTTCTTTCAGTCCTGCTGAAAGTTAGCTTCACATTCACACTGGCAAACAGATCAACTATTGAGTTCTCTCAGAAGACTTATTTTATCCTATGAATCAGCAGCATCTTCCTTAGATGCCCTCTCCCCAGATCACATGCACAACAGTATCACATGGATAACCACTACAGCATTTTGTCTGGATGCATAATATCCAGTGAACAAGCCTGAGGCATGTCTGGACCAAAACCAACTCAGCAGTAGCAGTATTTACACTCATAAAAGAACATATTCATATTTCAAAGCTTGATCAGCATTTGATTTATGCCGCTGGGTGGAGTTATCTTTCAAAGTGGCACAGAGCAAAGCACAACACCGCTGAGCTTAGGCAGGAGAGGTGAGAGGGCCGAGGACTGCTGGTGAAATGGATGTGAGTACCATGACGAGAATACCTACATTGCACATTCCGCATATGGTGGGTTGTCCCAGCATGTTCCCTGCATGCTGGCCAAACCCTCACTTTGCTGACGTCTTCACACCTTGCAGAGCCAAGGACAAGATTAGGAAAACTCACTCAACTGCACTCTGTTGCCTGGGAGATTTAGAATAGTTCAGTGCTTAACAACAGCGCTGAACAATTCTCTATTCTAGAATGAAATGCTACAGGGAACTTCTTTGTGTGTTATACTATCATTCTACGTTCAGTAGAACATAACAGTTACTTGATTGGAGGAATCAGGGAACAGAATTACAGAAGATATTTTGGAGCAGCTCACGATGCATCACTCCCCCACATATAGCCCTAGGCAGCCTCTGCCCTTTGGGATGCTGTTGTGCTGCAGATACTCAGCATGCTTCCTGTCCAGAGGAATACATGGTCCAAACAGAACTCATTGTAGCAAGGTTATGAACTAGTTTTCATGTTTTCTTTGCAAGTCACTGAAAAAAAAGAATAAGAAACCTGTGAATATATACATATGTATGTATGTGTCATTTCCCATTCTGCATTCATTCCAGCTCCAACACAGACTGGCCTGAGAATTTACAGCAGAAAGCAATATCCCTTTAAAGTTTTAGGAACAAACAATAGACTAAGCCATTTCAACCTGGATTTCAGTATAGCAGAAAAACAGCTTGACAGACTTCAGCTGTGAACTTCTGCCTAATACAAGACTGTTACAATCAGAAAGATTAACACGGTGGAAGGGCAATACAGGAGTATGTAACAGCAAAGGGACCAGCACAGATGTCATAGGATGGTATTTCAAAGCAAAAGCAAAGGTGCTCACCCACTCCAAAGATCTAGGCTCACAGAAAAAACTCCATGAGGGAGAGATCTCCAACCAGAGAACCTTCCCATGACAGTCAGCTCTCCAATGAGGTCTAAGAGAGGTGCAGCCAGGCTCCACCCCTCCCAGTCACACAGCTGAATTGCCTTCACCTGTGCTCCCAGGGCTGACCAGGTCCTTTCCACAGGTGCTCACTCAGTGGTTCAGGCTGTGACTCAACAGTTACCAAAGACAAGATTAACTTCTTTCCCCTTTGTGTCATTTTCCAATTCTCATGCAATATAAAAGGATATTTTAATTATATCAAGAATTTGGAGGAAAATATTTAAACAGTGTATATCTTCTTCCACAAATATTTCAGGCATGTAACTTAGGTAAATGACTTTTCAATATCTGAAATGCATCAGGAAATGCTGAGCTGGGAGGGCTGTACTGGAGACACAGGAATCCTACAGCAAATGTGAAACAAACTGGTATATCAGTTCCACTGGTGACCATCCTACAGATGACAAACGAATCTGACAGATATGAAACAACCAGAATGATAAAGCTTAGGAATAATGGAAAGTTGTGCTTTTTGTTTGTTTGTTTGTTTTTGTTTTCATTTTGGTTCTAGCTAAAATTGCAAAAATGCTGAAGGACTATGAGAAATGCAGCCCCTGTGATATCTCTTGCCTTATTTCTGGGATGCTCCCAGCATGTTCCAAAGTTCAAAGCCTGAAATGCTGGGATATACACACAAACACACAAAATAACCTCAGTTATTTTAGTTCAGTTCGTTGTGGCAGACAGGGAAAGTGCAGCTGGCAAAAGTGGGTGAATGTTTCCTAGGATGGTTTTACAAAATAAGCCATCGTGCCAGAGATTGTGTCACTCCTTGCAAAGCTCTTACATCAGCCAATCTTTAGTTATCTGGAAAAACAACCTGTTGAGCTAAGGTGGGACAGAACCTCTCCCAATACAGAAACCTATGCGTGTGACAGGGTGGTAATAATTGGTTAATTAACAAAAAAACCCCAAAGTAATCCTCCACTCCTACAGCCCAAAAGCCCTTGTCCAGGACTAAGTAAATTGCAAAGCCATGAATAAAAGAAGCAATAATGTTGTGAAGGCAGTACACTTCGTACAAAATGAACATTCATTTTAAGTAATAATCCTTACTATATTTCAGTGAACGTGTCCCAAAGGAGGACTACTAACACAGAGCACCAGCTCAGATTAGACACAACATCACAGAAGCAACACTTATTGAAAAGGACAGAAAATCTGCAGTATAAAGTTAGAATTCAAAATACTTATAGTATAAACACTATAATTACATAACAGCATAATTACATTTAATTACCTGAAAGGTTAGCAAAGAAGTACTAAAAATAAAGGAAACTTCAGTTAATGGAAGGCTTTGCTGATAGGTTGGTCAGGTTCAGGTAGAAGAGAATGTTTTCTCTTTTTTAAAAAATATCATTCAATGCGAATCCATGGAGAAAATTATGGGAGTTATTAAATTCAATGTAGAGGAGTAATTGATGGACCTAATTCAAAGTGGACTGAGCAGAGAGCAACTTCTCCTGCTTGCAATGCCAGTTATTTAGTTTAGGCTGTCTCCAATAAATCCGAACAAAATCCATGTTTCTGCTGTAAAATGGGATGAAGAAGAAAGAGGAGAAATAGCTTCACTACTTTCATTTCTAACAACTGACCTAGGCCCCATGGAAGAGGTGTGATACACCTCCAGCTGATAGCTACAGGAGCCTGAAAAGCAAGCAAGATTGACCAGTGTTCAATACAGATGTGAGTAGAGTATCTATTAACAGGTACACACTTTTTTGGAGAGGAAAACAACAACAAACAATCAAACCAACCAACAAATAGAAAAGCACCAAATAACCAAACACGAGAAGCTGATTTAATCACTAAATGCAATCACAGCAGTGCAAAGTCTATAACAGTAGACTCAGTGCGAAGAACGGATTAATAGATAGCAGCCAATATGTTCTCCTCATGCAGTTTGGGTTTATTTTAAATTCTCATGTTGTCTGCATTGCCAGGCTGAACTAGGAACACTCAAAATGCACAGATCAGCAAGGATAGCACCAGATTAAAATTTGAGTGTGGGGTGATGGGAAGGGTGCAGGAAGGGTGCACAATTGTCTTTTTTCTTTGGCCCTATTTTCTTCAATTAGCTTGGTAGAAGTTGCTTTTATACATAATTCAGCTATCAAAATCCACTTTTGTCACCTGCTGTTAAAAATCATCTTTTTCTTCCTTTTTTTTACTGTAAGATTTTACAGAGTAAATAAAAATAGCTGCTTTGGTAACTTGTCAGCATTTTGGAGCTGAAATGAATTCAGCCTTTTAGTGCAAAGTAAAATAAATGTAACTTCTCAAATCTTATTGAGAAATGCCTACTTAATATTCCTAGAAAATTAGCAATCCTTCTAAAAATAGGAAAATAACAGAACTTACTGTGCAGTGACTTTACTTAACCTCTATTTTCTTATAAAATTTACATTTCTTAAACATTCCAAGTCAAATAATTTCATCATTTCTTATTTACCTGAACTTCTTGCTGGGAAGTACCAGCCCTCATTACCAAATATCATCAACAATAAAAGTTACTCTCTAGATGTCTGTTTAGATAACGATGTTTCCCTAATGTTTATATCATGCTTACCTTCCTTGTTTTCTTCACGTGCTTTTCCATCAAAATCAGTATGGTTCTGAGTACACACAACACTCAGCTTCCATTGAAGTTTGTAACAGCTGTAGCAGTCATAATACTCCGTTATCACACGGTTCAGATTTTTGAATTTCTGAAAGCAGAGACATGGCAGAAAGATGCCACTCAATAATTCTTCCTTGTAAAAGCCATCGCTGGGAACTTTCACAGCAACACGTAGTCACAAAACTGCTAAGTTGGTGCTCAGTGAAATGGAACGCAGCAGCAACCTCCAAAAGCTACATTTCATTTCTGCTGTGGACTATGGCTAAGCTCACCTGTTCATTTAATATAAAATTTCCCTAGTTTCCTTCAAATCTATTACCCAACAGTTTCAGTCTAGTAAGAGCTATTTCTGCGATGAATTATTTTTTTCTAGACATTGTGTGAAGAAGAAATTGATCTAGGGTCTAGACACAGTAAAAAAATTATGGCTAAAAACGTTTTTCAGCTTTTTAAAGAGCTTTTTACCAATCTTAATCAACATTTTTTTGTCATTTCCTGCCAGTAAAGGGCAGAAAACAGTCTTTCCTGATTTCCAGAGTTAACAATTATATAGCAGTTGAAAAATCCCAAAATCCATACTATTTTTATTAAGTTTATGGGCGTCTGATAAACCCAGCCTGACTGCTGCACCATTAGAATACTTGGGTTGTTGGAGCATTCCTGTTGATTTTTCTGTGTGTTTTTCAACAGAGTCGCCAAAGGCAATCTGAGAAGAACTAGATAGTGAGTAGCAGAGGTGCCCCACTGGCATAATGCTGTGGGATTCACTCAGCAGCATTCACTGCTACACCACTAGCTGTAAAAAAACTAGCTGTGGGTGACATAACGATGCTGGTGGTATTCAGTTTGTTTGTTTGTTTGTTTTGTATCAGAAGAGAAATGCCATTTTAAGCCCAAAGGCAGACAGGAATAAACTTGGCTGAAGCTGGCTCTGCAATGGACAAAGGCCATGCTGACAGAGCAGCTTCTCTGGTTTGTCTGGGATCTCATATCAACATATTTTGTCTATTTCAATATCAAGGTGCAGCTGACATTGAAACACTGACATCATTCCAGCTTAAAAAACAATCCTCAAACTGACATCATTTCTCTTATCATAACCAACTATAATGAAAAAGCAAGCAGAGCTGATTTTAAAACTTTTATGTGTTCTCCATATGTGAGGTCATTGAGGGGAGACTGGAGTCTAGAACTCACATCAGTGACAGAATGGATTTCCTACATGGAGTAGCATGCACAGCTTCCTTTCGGACAAAACACACTGGTCTGTTTAGTTGCTTTAGAACAGGAGAGGGAAGATTTCAGTTGGATATTTGAGGACATGGATTTGCTGAGTCTATATAAAACGGCTCAATACAATCAAAGGCCATAGTGTTTTGTAAAGCAAATATTAAACTCAGCTTTTTTTTTTTTCAAATGATGAAGAAACTAACTTGAATGTTTGCTGGATATTAGCACAGCTCTACAGAGATACACCAAAGGAAAAAGGGAATTACGTTCTGAACTGGATAAAGAAAGCAAGATGATGTGTTCTATGTGCATTATAGCATTACCATCTGCGACTTGTCCACGTAAACTATGATAGATTATTATACTTTTTTTTTTTTAAATAACAATTCAGCTCTGAGGACTCTAAGCTGAACTCAGATATAAGGACAAATAGCAAAGTGAGTAAATTAATCTACTTGGTGTTTCAGGTATGACAGAAGCAAATGATTATGTTTATCTGTGTAACCTTTTGACTGTGCTACCAAGTTGGATACTAGAGATGAAACAAATGAAGGTTTACAGAGACAAAAGAGCACACTGAGATAATTACAGAGCTTTCTGTAGCTTAACGAAAGGGAAAAATTCAAAATTATTTTTGGCTACAGAAATTTATATGTTGCTTGCTGAGAATATGACAGTATAATGCATAGGCTCTATTTGTAGCTGTATAATTTCCGTATCTCCATACTACAGAGAAAAGACTCTAATATTCACAGTAGGATTGAGAGTGTTACATACAAACCAATTTATCTGACGTACTTTTCAAAAATCAAAAAAATCAAAAATTCTCTGAAGTGGTCTTCTGGAAGGTATTGATTCACTGCATGTGTGTCTCATGCTGTGAACAAGCATCCTTTTTCAAGCCAAAGGTAACTGCCTATAGCCCTCTCCCAGCTATTCATCATTTCCCAAAAGCTACCATTTTATCTAACACATGCAGTCCATCAGTTCAAGTAAGCATCCCCTAGTTTGCTTCAAGCAAAATAAATTAGGTTATTATAAACAGTTAAAACACGTGATTTGAGGCTGTCTATCTTATTTTGCTTGCAACAAATAGGCAGTGAAGCACTGACAACAGGACTTAAGGATGGTAATCTCTGTCTGGTGGGAGGTAATAAAAAGCTGGAGGTGGTAACCTCTTTGCTGGCACAGATAGATGGATGCAGTTGAGCATGTGCATCCCCTATCATATATGCTCCTTAAGTACTGGTATTCCAGAGCAGTTACGTGCTCTGAATCTTGTTCAGATCTTTACATATAAAGGAGATTCTGCATCCAAATAGCTTTGTGTCTATTGTTACAAGACAAAAACAAAAACCAAGCAACCAGAAAGGTTGTGATTTTTCTGCAAAGTGAATTTAAATATAGCAAAACGTCATTCTGGAAAAGGAGAACTTTTAAGGAAGATGTACTGTTTTATAAGAAGATATAAGAAGATATGTCTCCCATTTTGAGTCTTTAATTCTACATATGAATAGCAGTCCCTCTTTCTTTGCCCTACAAAATATGACAGATTCTAGACATGCCAAGTCGAATCAGGAGCATGACTTAGTGCTATAAACACCACCTATGCACAATATGGAAAAGCATCTTTTGAGAGACTATAGCAGTTATGAGGGCAATGCAAAAATTGAATTCTTAGGCAGAAATTCCATTCTGCACAGAGGGATAATCTCCATGTTTGCACATTTATGGTTTCTCCTTGTCAGACCTTACGACCTTGTATTTACAGAGAACTTTATGATACTCTGATCTGCAACTGTGTCCAGTTGTTGCCATACCCTCTGGAGAACCCCTGTTTCTACCCACAGTTTTACAGGATCAGGCGCCTGGTTCAGCCTCCCTTTTTCTTGCATGTCTGAATGCAACTAACTGGGCATGGGCATATAGAGTAGCCATTGGGATTTTACTCACACAGCCATTCTTATGATTGATTGTATGATAATTCTTATTACACACCTTAGAATCATAGAACAGAATCATAAAATCATGATGGTTGGAAAAGACTTTTCAGACCACCTAGTCCAACTGTCCACCTACCGCCAATATTGCCCACCGTGCTCCTTAGTACTTCACCTACACCTTTGGCACACTTATAGGTCACACAGAATGGTTGGAAAGATGCATCATTCTAACACTGTTCTAGTCCTTATTGTACATTAGCCATGTTCAGCAAGGGCAGCTACTTACCAAGTAGCAAAAATGGCTATCTGGCCGAGCAGCTGACACACTGATCTCTCTTCTGGGCAACTAAATATTAGAGACTGTGATTTCTCGATTGATAACAAACCGTTATTTCCCCCACATTGAACTCATAAGAAGTTTTTGTTCTGCTATGTCCCCTCTAAAGCATTAAAGAGGAATGTGATTCCAGCTGTTTCATTGGGTTTTCTCAGCTACTTCCATGAAGCCAAACATGACTTGTAATCGTGTGAAGAATTCATAAGTTTTGAGCCTACGTATTTTGTGCCAGTCAACTGAAGACAGGGGTTATAAAATCAACTTTCCAAGTGCTTTGAAAGATACTTTTTCTTATGCTAATAGATAAGTACAGGAGATTTGAGATGGCTATGTTGATATTTTTAACAGAATAATCATGCACAAATGGAAATGTAAATTTTTAAATAATCATTGCTGTTGGAAGACAAAAATGCTTTATACAAGTCTTTAGGCAACTTCTGTTTTAAATTTCTGTCATGCTTCTCTTTGGAGTTTCAAATGCAGAGTTTCAGGGAGTAAATATCCAATTGATTCTGTGATCTCATTTCTTTCCTACATTGTCTGATGACTTATACTTATCTGACTTCAGCATGTGTAATTTCAGCTTGCTAAGTCTGCAAGCTAATCAAGGGTGATGTGAAAAGTGAGTTTTCACATTGGTGAGTGAACTGAATGAGATGAGCGTGAGAGTCACAGCAGCACTGGTCTGGAACGGGGCCGTAGGACCTCTGAGTTCTCTGCTGTAACCTCCATGGATGTATAATTCCCAGGACCATGCCTTGGCAGCAGTGGCAGCTTAACCAGTACTGTGTGTGTCTCACTAAAACTGAGTGAGTTATTTCCCTACAAAGTATGATGGTGCACATCCAGGCACCAAAGCAGCATACTGCCCCTGCCCAGAAAATCTCAGCAGGGATCCTCACCAGCTGAAAAGCATCCACCACTAGTACCTCTACAAGCAATAATTTCTAATTCTCAGTGTCTCCACTCTCAGTAACATCCTCTTGCTTTTGTTGTTGCTGTTTTTTAAGTAGCTCCAGTCACTAACGGAGATAATCCATCCAGTTAGACTCCGGCTCCCTCAGCCTTTCTTCATAGGAGAGGTGCTCCAGCCCTTTGATAGTCTCTATCTAAGCATTTACACTTAAAAGCAACACACCACAAGCACATAAATTTCAGTTTTACACTAACTGTAATATTTGAAATTGAAAAAATCTCTTTTCTTTCTACATTCCTAAACCACTGCAAAACAGCTGTATAAGGATACCAGGGATTTAATTACGGATGTTGTCCTGACTTTTTCCAGCTAGCTAATGTGTTACCCTTTGGTGGGAAGGTGACTCACTTAGAAGCACTGCAGATCGTAGAATCTGGACATCAAACAGCAGCTTTCTTTCTCTTGTAGTAAAGTGTCAGCAACAAAGTGTTTCGTTTTTTTTGCTGTTTGTTTTTTGAAAGCTATCTTCCATAAGCCTATGTCCTTTACCAGCAGATTTATTCTTTACTGCTGTTGTCTGTTAAACTGAGTAATAGCTATCAGCACTACCTGATTTTTTCTAATACACATTAGAAAACACAGGAATTATTATGATATTTATCTTCATATTATCTGAGTTATTCCCAAAGGTGACTGGTTTGTAACACTGAAGAGGCAGAGCACAAAGCAGAGGTTACAGAGACTAACCTTGTCTGCGACAAACAAGGAAATTAAATTAGTAACTTCACCAACCAGCTAATATCTTATCCACAAGCATACCCCACTGCTTATTTCCCAAGAAGTACTGCTAACTACCTGGGTGCAAGGTACATGCAGATAATTAGCTGGGACGTACCTTGGATAAAACCATTCAGGTTTAGGTGGTCAGCATGCAGTGCTTTAAGCAGTGTCATCTCACGTGATGCACTTACTCAGGGCTCTGTGTGCTAATTCAATTTGGTGATTTACTGTCCTTTCTCTTCTAAGCTATACCCAGGCTACATGCAAACTTGGTGAATCATTCTACTTACTATGGAGCCAAACTCAGCATGATCAAATTCAACATTTGTCGTAGAAGGGATGAGCCCACAATGAGATAACTCCTTATGTCAATCTTACAGGGTAGCTTCCACACGCTGAGATCCAATACTTAGCCAGCTGACTGTCATCTGATTTCCAGCAAAGCAGTTGTAATTCACTAATACCATATGTATACATGTACTGTGCAGTCCATATCACTTCTTGGACATGAAAGAACTTGGAGATCTAAAACCTGTGAACAGTAATAATGCTCAGAAGCTACGTCAGGAGGCAAAGCTGCAAGGGGACTAAAGTTTATAGAGCACTAGGCAGACTCAGGGAGCTCCTGAGGTGAAAGCCCCCAAACCAGTCACAACCCATGAAAGGCACCAAGTGCTCCCAGCTCCCACCGATTTCAAAAGGAAATCTGCAGGCTCTTTGTTAGCCTTGCTGCTGCGTGATCAACTATGAAAAACTTATTTTTCACCATCTGGCAACTGAACTCTTAATTCTTTGTTTGTGCTTTCCGGGCCGTCAGATTTAATATGTCCATTGTTTAATGATCCCATCCTCACCTTTAACAGAGGATTTTTCTGTTACAGAGGATTTTTCTATTTTCATCCCAGCAAATGCCGCAATTGAAATTCTTAAATTTCCACTTCTGGAAGATGAGATTTCAGTAAGTAAAATAGGAACTTCTTTTGGAAAAATTTCATAAATCCAACTTACCAAGCCCACAAATCTAACAATTTAAACTAAAAACTAATATTTTCCATGTTTGTTGGATCCAATTTGCTTAGGCAAAACAAACCTGGCTTCAGTACACTTCCACTGTGCTGCCCTGTAACACAGCTCCTGGTGACAGAACACAGGGCAGTTTCGTTAGCCATCCAGCAGCAAATCCAATAGCATGAGAAGTATGTCAGCAGCTCCTTCATGGTTCAGTTTATTTGGTTCAGTAAACTTCTCTCCAGTGAAATATCACAAGCAAAGACCAAAGAAACTCAAGGGAAACATTTTTTCTTTTCATATTTGTATGTTCATGAAGACTGAAGGATTCTGGAGAAAATGAACAAGAGCAGCTGATGAATGTAGACAGCATGCATTCCATTTCCAACATGGAAAACATTTATAAAATAAAACCCCTTCCAAGTAGGAAAAGTGTCATATGGAAAATGATACTTCTGTTCAAAGAAACTTGTTAAGAGGGGAAAAAGCAGCTTTGTCTGACTGGGAGTCCTGAACTCTCTGCTCATACACCAAAAGCATCATGGTAGCATAAGCATCCCTGCAGAACCCTCTTTCTATCTGTCCTGGCTTTCAGATTCTTCTGCTGACAGCATCTATTTAGGGCACATTGTTGGGAGACACTTTTTTGGATCTGGAACTTTTCCTATTGCAAGCTTTCAAACAACAGATGTAGTTTATTTATTTGTTCATTTTCCCAATTGTTTTGGGATAGATTTTAGTAATGCTTGCTGAGCCCAAACGTATGCTAACAGATCTTCACAGTACACCACTGTGAGATCACTCTTAATAAAAGAGAAGAAAGTAGTACTGGAGTGCTGAGCAGAAATACTCCAGAAGTTTGTGAACTACAGCTCACAAGGTAACAATGATCATAAGATCATCTATATACAGAAAATCATAATAAATATTGTATGACAGCAACAATAAAATCCCTAACAAAAGTTCACCAGGCAAAATCTACTTAAAATTCCTCTGCAATGCATGGATAAAGGATTCTTTTTGAAATAAAAATAATTCCAGACAATTTTTGATAAGGAGTCTCACTTCTAGACATTACTGCATGACGATACTTTAATAAACCACGTGCACTGCAGAAGTTTCAGAAGAACTGCATGCCTTCATTGTAAAATACGTGTTTGGAGAAATTCAGGATACACTAAAAATGATGTTTAGAAGTGTTTAAATACCATACCAGTGAAAGCATCAAACTCCTGCTTAGATGAACACAGCTAGTGATTCTCAAAACAACAGCTTCTATGTGCTGCAAAAATAGGATTCTCGTTCAGACAAAAACTGCAGAAGTAAAGCAAAACTATGCTGTATAAAAACATCAAAGGGCACAATGAAAAAAAAGAGGATCATCATATCTCAGAGGCAAGAGAATAGGAAAGAAGTAAGGGAGGAGAGGATGATGAAAGCAAAACAAAAGTTCCAAGAACTCTTTACAATTCTTCCATCATTTCTTTTAAATACAGATATCTTGGAAGTACAAAAATGCCTTGGGATCAGCTGCCAGGTCACCATTCTTAGACTGAGGGCTTTGGATGCTTAGACCTATTTGCTGGAATGAACAAAGCCCACTTACTCTGGGATTTAGTTACAGTCAAGCTGCGGGCAGACTCTCTCGCTTAACCAACGTGCTGCCAGTGTTGATGTGTCATCTCCTTCTGATTGTTACTTCTGTCCTAAGGCTAAAACTCATCCAAATTCTGCTCTTTCTTTCCTTTCCATCGCAACTCTCAATCGTTGTCCATGCACCACTGCCCTCTTTATTTCCCACTGCCTTTCTGCAAACTCCAGAACAGACGTTTTTCTTATTCAGAGTATCACAATGGTGCCGAGCATAAATATTCACGAGGGTGCTTTCTGAGAGTAGCTAATACCAAAAATTCAGAAGTAAATAACATTTCACCAACTTTCCTGTGCAGACAAGACTGGTTGTGCATATGAATACATTGCCTGCACCTCCCAGCCTGGCTCTGCAGCTTGCTCTGCTTTCCACCTTGCAGGGAATGGAGCTAGGATATACTAAACTGATCTGGACTCACAGCCCTGTGAGTTTCACTCTATAATGTCTTTCTTTGCTAATATTTTAAAGATTCTGTTGCCTCTATTTTCTAATTATTTCAAGCTCCTAATTATTTTTTCCTGATCTTTCCACATTTATGCTGTACACATTTCATTTCTCCTTGTCCTACCTAATGCTGTGATCCAGAAATTATGCTGAATTTCTGACATAGCAAGTTGGCACAAGACAAGTGATTTCACTGCAGGATCACACAGCAAAAAAAGCAAGGCCATAAGCAGAAAATGAACTCTCACTTCCAGTACAGCTCCCTAAAAATAAAACTCTAAAAATGTATAATCTTTTGCTAAGCTGCCTATTCCCCCGCCACTACTCAGTTTACTCCTCTCATGATAGCGTCAGTACACAGGAAATAGCAGCAAGGAAGATGCATATAGGTAATAGCGATTTTTTTCTTGGTTCCTCAGAAATAAAACTGAAGGAAATATTCCAAACCATAAAGTTATAAGCAAGATACACGTGCAGTTTGAATCCTCCTGTCTACTTTCTCTGGGTTTAGGACTTGGATTTTACTGGAACTGGACAGGAAAATGCTTTCATATCCTACAATGCCATATCCTACATCAAACAGTACACCAGCTGTAGTGGATGACACTGAAGGTTCACCTAGTTCATTCATTTGCTGCTGTGACCAACAGATGATGCTTCCTGAGCAGGAAAAGTTTACATATACATGTAGCACTTTCCCTATACACTGTCACAGTCACCATTCTTTCGCAAGGATCTTCTGAGTAAATGGCATTGTCAATCCATTTAGTAATCCTCAGTGGATTTCTCTTACGTAGACACTTCCACGTTCCAACTGACCTTCCATAAATGCTACATCACAGCTGGCAGGGAATTCCTCAGTACACGTCTTGCGGAGAACTGCTTCAACTTTTGCTATCAAAACGACCCCCACATCTTGTACTAGAAGAAACTAACTGATTCCTTCTCTATTTCTTCCATCCAGTGTATGATTTTATAGATCTCCATATAACATCACTTTTAGTTCTTACATTTCCTGTCCTAATCTACTTTGTTTCACATTTGTCTTTATTCATTTGCCATCTTCTCTGATAGTGTTGTATGACTATATTTCATCCAGGCAGTTTGAGACCATTTCTTCTTTTTGCCTTTAATATCAAGGAAATGCAAGCTCCAAATCAGGCGTCTGATTATTTTGGCAGAAACTCTGGCCAAAAATTTAGTCATGCACATATTTGCAAACAAGCACTTCCACAAAGGGAGAGAAAACAGTACTGGAAAGAAAGGCTGCAGAAAATAAAAGGTCAAATGAACATGAAGTGTGTGACTAAAAAATATCGCAAGTATTTTCTTCCCCTACATCTACCTACTTCTAAATATCACTTGAAACTATCAAAGTTTGCATTAGGTAACAGATGGAGATTTATTTTTGTTGTTGTTGTCAGCATTTAATTATAGAAACAATTTGAGATCCATATTATGTGTTAGCCCAAAGTATTCCTGGAAAGATTAATGTTCTAATGATTTCCCAGTATTTGGGCTCATAGAATTCAGATTAGGTCAGATGAAACCCTTGAGGTACTAATTTCAATTTAGCAATTATGGATTGCACAAGTAGCACTTAAACATTCACATTTAGAAGTGCTTTACTTTAGATGAGGACAGCATATTTGTTACCCCATAAATAATGTATGCAGTTTAATAGTTGTGTGGATGTGGGTGGTGCATCCTTCTCCATCATTTTCAAGGGAGGAGAGCAAGACTGTATGCACTGTTCTGCACGTGGCATCAGCCTGGAATCATGAGCTGAATTCTGAGCATGGAATCATTGCTGGCTTCTTTGTGATCTGGTTTCCCTGCTCTTTGCCACAACTGCCTTACAGGCTTATTGATTAATACACTTCAGTTCATTTTTTTTTTTTTAATTGGAGAACGAATATGTTCCCTTTTATTTTTTAAATTCAAGAAGATAGAAATGGTTGATTTTGTTAAGCTCAGAATCAGTCTTCTGGTTTTACTTCTCAGCAAACCAACCAACCAACCAAAGCAAGTCATAGTTGTTTTGGTTCATATGCCAAAACTAAAATCAAAACAATTATGATGAAACTTTACTATACTACGATTAAGTGGTATTTACAAAAACAGTCTTACTGCATCTCTTACTGATGCATAGACACATCATTAACACAAATTAAGAAAGGATGAGCTTCCTCCAGGGTACCAAGAAGTCATGAAATTTCATGTCATTTTTATGCTGTTCTGCATGAAGGTAATTTATGTTAGCATACAGACCAACGTGACCACATCGTACTGCCTCTCTGAAGGATTCATGTTGAACTAAGAAGAGAATGAGGGAGACCAACTTTTTCCATAGCTTGTTAGGACAAGGGGAAAAGGCTTTAAAGTAAAAGAGGGTAAATTCAGTTTAGATATTAGGAGGAAATTTTTTACTCAGAGTGTAGTGAGGTGCTGAACAGGCGGCCTAGAGAAGCTGTGGCTGCCTCATCCCTGGACGTGCTGGTGGGTGGCAGCCTTGCCCACAGCACGGAAGTTCAATCTTAAGGTCCCTTCCATCCCAAGCCATTCCATGATTCTACAAGTCGGCCACCAACTCACCTGGCTAAGAGGTAATTTGCCAAAAAATCTTCCAAACTCAGCTGCAGTGAGCACTGGAAAATATTCAGCAGTTTTGTTTTGCAATTTTTGCAGGCTTGCCTATGAAACTTTGCAGTTCCCTTTGATCATGTCTCTCAGTCACTAGCATGACATTTTTAGCAAGAGTGTTGTAAGGTGCCAAACTTTGAGATACGATTTCCTTCTCCAAGTCATTACATGGATTAATAATTTGGTGCAGTTTTCTAATGATACAATAGATTCCATTGGAAATTTTCACATTTGAAAGCAACAAAGTTCAAACTATATTTTTAACTCCCTCTCTTAGACTTACTGGCAAGTTAAAAACAACACTAAACATTCTCACAGAGGATATATAAAGAAAACAGCTATTCATGATTGTTTTCTGAAATATGTGCAAACAATAGAGCAACAAAGTGTCAGCACTATAACAGGCATTGGGAGAACATGAAAATGAGGAATAAACCAAAGAAAGCACACATGTAATGGAAGAGAAGTTAAATAATCTTTGTTTTCCTCTTTGTGCTAAAAATGGAACACTGTTGTAGAATGCATCAAGATGCATTTGTAGATATAATACGGAAAAGAATATGTTATGATTTTAGATGCGTTCCAAAAGCCTCTGTGAGCATGGAAGTTGCAGTGAGCACAGACCTACATTGAAGGCACTGACTTCCTCTGTGACCATTTCAAAGGTGCTGTTGAGCAACTGTTGCAGCTTGAATTGGTATGACCTGAAGGTGGTAATAAGAGCTATGTACACTGTTCCCTTTGCTGCTACTAAATTATTAAGTATTATTGGCACGAACATTCTTTCTTTGTATCAAAGGCACCACTTTAATGCATCTTGGAGTAACATTTTCCTTTCTCAGAGCCAAATCACAGCAATGACTAGGTCAGTTTTGCTATTTATTACCATTGTCTTTTTACCCTTTTGTTGCTTCCAATTTCTGAGCTTTAGTTACACAGCCATCCATATCAGCTGTATGACCTTGTGCTTCATAATTTGAAATTTCTACCTGCTTCTACTGCCGTATTTTCAAGGCCCTCCAAGCTGTTAGTGTTTAACTTTGTGGTCTCTGCAGTATCAGCAAATGCCTTCCAACGTTTCTCAGTTTTGTACCTTTCCTGATGGCTTCTTACATTAAAGCACTACGCTACAATTAGCCAAGAAATAATCCCCAGGGAGAACACCCTCCCCACTGTAGAAGTTTCCTTCTCAAAGATCTGTAGCCTCTCATCTGTCTGGTTCATCACATCCTGACATTTCTTCCTCTAATTCTCATTCATTCTATATTTAATAAATTTATTATCTGGATAATTTTAAGATAAACAACATAAAAGTCTGAAGTCTTATCAGAAAGAGACACCACGCTTGCTTATCACACTGCGCTTTTTGTAAGCTTCCATTTTATTATACCCCATTTGTCAGCAATCTCTCCATATTCAGTGTTTTTTTCCTTCTCAATTCATGAAGTTGATGAGACCACAGTTCACTCTGCCACTCCTTTCTTAAGAACAGATACCATCCCAGGCACTTAATAGACATTCCTGAAAAGGCTGCTCTATGTGTACCAAGCTACTTCAACTAAAGAATTTTTTAAGTTTTACAACCAGAATATTTCATCAAATCCTCTTAGGGAGAAAGAATCATTCATTATGTCATCTAGAAATTAATTGTTATTGCATAAATAGATGCATTCAGATGCACATCTATATTAACTCAAGCTTTGAAATTATATATATATATATATTTTTTTTTTTAATACAAAATGCAGAGCTTAGGCCCACCTGGAGTAGGTAACAATTATACACAGATAGAGTTTTGATCTTAACAGTTTGCTGTGTCTTATAAGCTGTCTTATAGTAACTTCTTCAGGTTTTAGATTCCATACTATTATGACTTACTATGGATTTCATTTCAGAGGCACTGGGATCACAGAGTCAGCACTCTAGAACAAAGAAAGATCAGCAAAGCTTAGAAACCAAATTTCAACTCTATACAGACACAACTGGAGGAGCATGTCAGATTTTGTTTAATCAGTTGGAGACTCTTGACAAATGCGGTTTCAATGCCTCTCTTCCTCTCGTGATGATAGTCCATGGCTGGTCGGTATGAACACACATTTTATTTTTAATCCAATCTGATTTAATACATCTGATTTGATATACTTTCCTCCTCATTACGCTAGTGCCAAAAGCAACTTCAGAATTAAAACTAGGATCTCAAAGATGGTGGCAATCACAGCTAAAAATGAAAAGTGGCAATTCTCCACTGAGATTCTGAAGCAATGCTCGAGAAACAATTTTTCCTATGGGAATCCCATGCCAGGAATTAGTTTCAGTCCTGGTTTAAAGCCAGCAGAGTTAGAACAAGCAGCAGAATTAAAGAGCTATGCCTCTGGAGGACTGAATATTAGGTTTCATTCCTCTGGTACATTCGCTGCCAGGTATTTACAGGCTTCTTGAAAAGAACTGCACACAAACTGCTCACATCTTTCTCACAGGTACACCTGCAGAGAGAACTTCTCTACAAGCTTTTTTCAGTTGAAAAGTCGGTGAATTATCACTGAACTGCTTCCAATTACATGATTAAAAAAGAGAAAAACATAAAAAAAAAAAAAAAAAACCTGCTCAATTGCATAGAATTTCTATGCTACAGTGAAATTTTATCAGCTTCTCTGTTGAAAAAGAAACAAAAGATAAGGCAGGATAAGAAGTCATCTAATTTGAACAGATACCTGATTCTCATAGAATCAGTATCACCAAACGAGAGGCAAAATACACCTTCCTTCTGCCACTGCAAACATACAATCAGAGAAACCTTGAGCAACACCCTTATACACATAACTCTTACAACACAGAACAGCAAAGATGGAATGTTGCCCTAGATTACATTAGCTAAGACTCCCGCATGCAAGGATGTTCAAAATCTATGCTCTTCTAAAAGAGAAATTATGGATCTGAGGCTGCTGCTGTCAATATTCAAGATTCACATTCATTTATAGTGCAGAAGTATTATGCTCTCAGAGAAGTATGAATGGAAACCCAAACCCTAGACTTCCAAACTCTGTCAACTCTTCTCTGGCCAGAAGAGATTAGGATGTTCTGTTATTTAGGAACAACTAGCTCATCCTAAATATGAAATATTAAGTAGTAATTCTGGTCCATTAAATTGGGAGCAGTTGTAGATGCTAATACAGAAAGTGTGATGCAGTCCTTGAAAAAAGAGCCAGAAAGGAGAGGGATAAAAGAGATTTCAAAATGGAATGGCTATAAAAGGCAAACATTCACAGGTCTGTGGCATTGCAGCTTTGTTTCCCTTTCCTTTCAGTATAAATTTACATGGATAGCTGCTCTTGAAAAAAATCAAACTTTTGGGGCACTTCTGTCTCTCTTTAATCAGTAATCATTTCAGCGATAAGAGATCACATCCTAAAATACTTATATATGTTCTTATTTTTTTGTCCACCAAAAATCAAGGATTCTTGGCAATGAAAGATGCTGGCAGCCTCAAAAATCTTAGGTACCTGCACTAGCCCTCCTGGTTCATGTTACGGCTTACATTTCCCTGAGCTTCTCATACAAAATACTTGGTAGACGCGGGTTTCTCTTAAGATTACCTCTTTAATTTTTTTGTGTGTTTGTTTTAATCTGAACAGGTGGATGGGATTTTAGAAAGTTGGATTTGGAAAATGGCAGCGGCTCTGAAGTCTCAGCATAAACAACTTAATGTGATCATTGCAGATTGGCTTACATTTGCTCACCAGCACTATCCCATTGCTGTACAGAACACACGCTACATAGGACAGGAGATAGCAGACTTTGTGGAATGGCTGGAGGTAAGATATAAATACCAACTGGTTAATGCTTATTCTTTTCAATCAATTCTAATATCCTGTAATTTTCTTCCATTCATTTTCACATGGTTTCATAGAAATCTTTACCATGTAAGAGAAAAAAAGCAAGTGGTCTTTTTTATCAGAATACTTCCATGTGTCTTTAGAGGTGAGATCATTTCACGCTCACTCAGTTTTTCAATTCCCACTTGTGCAGACAGCTGAAGTTCTCTGAACTGTTAAACTACTCAACAGTATTTCAAGTTCAGAACTCAGTCAGTAAAAGAAAGTCAGAGCAAGAGTCCTGTACTTTCAAAGCAGGCACATGATCATTTGCAAGTGGCTAGTTCAGCGAAATGGGTCTGTGATCTATCCTTAACTCAGAGTTCAAGCATGACATCATGTCTGTTGGTTTTTTTTTGTTTGTTTGTTTTTCCTCTGTTTCCCAAAGATTAGTCTAAAATAATTGCTTGGTGATCCAAAGTTTAAAGGGAGATTTAAGAGGACAGATACACATGATCAAGGGCAGTAATGAGTGTGGAGCCATGCTAATGAAGTGACTACTCATCAAAACTCCCACTAGGTACAAACAAGTGGCTGTCCCTTACAGCAGTTTAGCTATACCTGCAGCCACCCAAATGGAAACATTATAGAGGAGTTTGCAAGGGATTGCTTGTCTCCAGAACTGTTTTAGAAAAAGCAGAAGGCAAAACACTGGAAAGAAAATTACACATATAAACTATGCACCCTGTGTAACTCTTATTTCGGCTATCTCCAGTAATAATTCAAGCTACCTAATTGGAAGTGAAATTTTATCTCTGCACCTCACAATGAATTTTTGAATACATCAATTTAACTATGGTGGGACCTGTGGCAGAAGGAAAACAAGCAGCAGAGCAGAAAGATTTGCAGCCAATACTCCTAAAGGGCTTTCAACAGAAATGGCAGGGCTAGAAGTTACTAGACAACATTCCCATCTAGGAAGAACAGGCAAGAAGGAGAGCCAGAGTCACCACTTACACACATTTGCATCACTACCAACAAACAGTAACAGAACCTCTACTATTTCAGTCGATGGTTTTCCTGAGCATATCACAAAAGTCCAAGTGCCCAGATGGATGGCATTTTCCTGATGCAAACAAAGGAGGCAAGGAATAACACTCAACCAGCAAAGAAATCTGGTGCGTGATACAAGCACTTTGTTTCACCTTCAGCATCAACACACAAATTTCTTGAGTTACAACTCGCAGTATTCCTTGTTTGTGGTTAAGCATTTTACTAGTTTACATGTTGCATTTTCTGCATCTAAATCAAACTGCTGTTACCTTCCAGGAATCCATTCAATTTTCCAGGAGTGATGTTCATCTAATTGGGTACAGCCTGGGAGCTCATGTTTCAGGGTTTGCTGGTAGTTACATCAGTGGTACAAACAAGATTGGAAGAATTACAGGTAAAAAGATTTTAGAATTTCAAAATTTTAGAAGCTCATTCTCCAAGCTGAACAGCAGCTTTAAACTATGGAGTAAGTATTTTTCCAGCAATCAGTTCCCAAGAAGGGTATTATACAAAAGCACCCAGTGAATTAAAAACATACATAACTGGAATATTATTTTTCTGAGTACTGCAGTAATTTGAATATTATTATACAGAGCATCTGATTCTGTGAAGTGAAGCTTTAGAAATTACAAGTCTCAAATGTAGGCTAAAAGTCAACTTTGTTGTAGGACTGCTGTTTTCAAAAGGACCTCTGAAACGCATGACCTCTAGAGTATCAAAGAACAGAATTAAGTAAACATTTCTCAAAAGACAAAACAGTAGTGAGCTTGGCTTACCTATAACAAACATATCTATCTCAGCCTGTGTCCTTGTGTGTATAGCAGTTACTGTTTATTACATCTCTATTTACCTTTTGGTGTATCCATGTATCCTCTGCAGTACAAGTGTTCTTAGCATTGTTTCTGTCAGTGAAAGACCTTGTAAATTTCCAGTGCTGTATGTTGTTAAATATTTATCAGACATTTTTTTCTCAAAACAGTATAAGAAAAGCTCATCTATACTGTATCACAATTGGATCGTTTGCTTTTGTTGCAGGCCTTGACCCTGCTGGCCCCTTGTTTGAAGGAATGTCACCAACAGACCGATTATCTCCAGATGATGCAAACTTCGTAGATGCCATTCATACGTTCACTAAACAGCACATGGGTCTCAGTGTTGGCATCAAACAGCCTGTGGCCCATTTCGATTTTTATCCCAATGGAGGCACCTTTCAGCCTGGCTGTCACTTCATGCATGTGTATAACCACATTGCACAATATGGGATCACAGGTAAGATCAAATGGACAGCAAGGGCAGCAGAGCTGCAGCTGGATTTATGCCACCTCTGGAAACCACATAGACTTATGGTGCTAAAACATCATCAAATGGGGAGCACTGTCTCCCACTATAAACAAAGAAGTTTCTTTTCTAGAAATTGATTATAGATTTTTACATGTGCTGAGCTCAAATCATTCTCACTGAATAATAAGAAATGTGGCTGCCTAGCACTTCTGAAACAAGACCATGAGTACACTGCTGTCGAGAACTTTCAAATAATTTTCAAAGCTAATTATTTTTGTGGTAGAGGAAACAAGAAAAAATATTTTAATTAAGCTAGATTCATCTAGCGTGCAATTAGCTATTTCAAATCAAACAAAGCTGTACTACTCACCTTAATTCACCTTTCCCCAAGTCATCATCCTTCAGCTGCACAGAGGGTAATGCTCTCTCCAGGACTTCACTTCCAATGTTCCAAGCTGGTTTTATACATACAGAAACCCATTTCCAAAGGACCTAAACACAAATGTACAGAGATCATGCAACATACTGAAAGAAGGTAAAGGTACTGATGCACGGTGTCAGCCAGAACTGTTAACTGAAAAAAATAAGAGTGCTGTTCACTTGGCATTTCTCAGCTATCACTACACTATATAGAAGTAGATCTTACTTCTTAGCAGATAATTCATGACACCACATAGAAATCTTATCAAAGAAGTCATGTAAAAACCGTCCACTGTGGTATATTCAAATTACACAAAAGAAAACAACTTCTATAATTTGATTTGAAATTTTTAAAAGTATAATTTCCTTTTAGAAAAGGAGAGAAAAGGCACTCATCTTAAAGCACATCTATGTATTTAGTAAATATTATGTATTTCATACATTTTTGGTGACTTTTTTCCACCAGTTGTAGCTGAAGGCAAAATTCAACATTAGAGCCTGTTAACTCTGATGAGAACAAAATATGTCATTATATAAATGTTCAAAAGTCAGCAGTGTTCAGCCACTCAGAATTAGGCAGTAGTCTTGAGTACAGCGTGATCTGAAAGGCTGCATGTAGCCTCACACTGTATTTCACGATTAACTTATCAGTCAGGACAATGTAATCAAGGTTCATACTTACCGTCTTGGGCAGGCAGGCTAAGCAAATGTAAGCAGCAAACAATCCAGTTTTATTAGTATTTGGGTTCAGCCAAACTGTCTTGGATGATCCCAAAAATACTGTTCCTGCATGTATGCTTTCTGAGACATAAATTGTAACATTTCAGTAGTAAGAGGGGTGGGGGAAGCACAGTAACATATACAGTTGGCTACTCTGTAGCTGGAGCAGTAAAAAGGAAGGACTGTTTGTGTATTTTCAGGTATCACTCAAACTGTGAAATGTGCGCACGAGAGGTCAGTTCACTTGTTCATTGACTCCCTGCTTCACCAGGACAAGCAAAGCACAGCGTACTGGTGCAACGACATCAGCACTTTTGACAAAGGATTGTGCCTCAGCTGTAGGAAGAACCGGTGCAACACCCTGGGCTACAACATACGGGAGGAAAGGCTCCCAAAAAGTAGAAAACTCTTTTTGAAAACAAGAGCACGCATGCCTTTCAAAGGTTTGTGGCAGTGTTTGTTATAGTCTCCATGTCATGAAGTGTGGTGACAAGTCTAGGCTTTGTGATCCTGATAATTCATTTATAAGAAAAATCTGCAGGATGATCGGTTTGCAGACAGTGAGGAATCCTGCCAGGCTGCCTCGATGACCTCACATCAAATCTGTGCCTCAGAGCCGCTGGGTCGACAGGCATTTCTACAGCTGTCCTGTGCGAGTGCCCCAGCATCCGCAGCACACAGCCAAGCCAAAGCAGCAGCACAACTGCCCTGGGAGGCCTGTAAAGCCTCACGTTCCAAATTCACCCACATTTTTTCTGTAGTTTGTCTTCAGATAAATTATTCCTATAAATTATTACTACACACAAATCATTACTTTTCAGCCAGCGGACAACAGAACAGCTGGACTTCTACAGGCCAGAATGGGGCACTAAAACAAAGAGACCATTACTCTAGGATTTATCACCCTTAAAATATTTTATCAAGAGAACAAAATAACTACCCAAATTCAGAGAGACAGAGGAATCACCACAGAAGAAAGCACAGTCGGTTTCCCGCCTTTTCCAGCACAGGCCCAGAGTGCAGGAATCCCCTTCAGAACCTGCTTGTGTCACACAGTGCAACTTCACACGCAGTGCCTGGCACTCAATTGCAGCACCAGAGAATAAAACCCATAAAAATACAATTCACGTACTTTTAAAATACATTTGGAAGTGTTCCTCCTGGTAGTAACTTAGGATTCTTCAGGTCTGGAGCGAAACCTAGGGCAATGCTGTTGCACAGGCTTTCGTCCTCTCACTCTGGTGGCCAAGCACTGAGCTCTGCTCTCTGGTGACATGGAGCTCTGCTGGGGCGGGCAGGCTGGGAAGCAGGGAAAGGTTCTTCACCAGAGGGCGGTGGGCATGGAACAGACTGCCCAGAGCTCAGCCCAAGCTGCCAGAGCTCAGTAAATGTTTGGACACTCACTGCAGTGTCTCACTTGGAGATCCTATGATTCCTCCCACTAATGCAGCGGTGAAGTACACCACGACTGGAGATAAATGTGCTCAGCCCTGACTGACACTCAGAGCAGTTGAACCCACTGCGGGTCTCATACTTGTTAAAAATGTCACAGGAAGCTGCCTGGAGCAGATTCACAGATTTTTAAAGGCCGTGCAGTTGCCAGTGTTGCTTTGCTGTGTAACAGTCAGGCTACCATCAGAATGGGGAACATACACTGCTCTGATGACGCCATGTCTGCCACATGCACACACAGAAATAACACCCCTGTGCAGTTTCCTTTCCTGGATACGGAGATAGAATCCCACAGGTGTTGATTTTGATTTTAAACACTTTTTCTTTTTTTTTTTTTTTTTTTTTTTTTTTTGCATTTTTATGCTTCAACATGGTCTTCCTTTAAGAAGAAAAAGTTGTAGGAAAAAAACAAAAACCAATGCTCAAACAATAATTTCCTTTCATAACAGTTCCAAAACAAGGCTGCACCAGTGGAAGGATGTGTGTGAAGTGATCTTTGTAATGTTCTTAAAAAAAAAGTTTGAAGATCACGAGAGAAGCTCAAAGAGGGGAAACCCGAGGAACTCAGCATTATGTTTCACATTTCATAAAATCAGACATTTTTCAAATTACATTCTGGAGTGTACAGATAAAAAAGCAATTGCTACAAAGAAGGTAACAATTATAAAGTCATGATGAGACCCTGAGCCAACCAAAGTTTTTATGTAAACATGCTCACCTTTCTTCTTTGAGTATCATAAGCACTGCACAAGACCAGGCTTCATACGAACACTCAACTTTTACAAGAAGAGAAAACCCAGAGCAAGACAGAATAGCAATAGGTGATTTGTAAACAAGCCTTTCTGCACACTTTGTCCTTGTCAGGTCTGCATTTCTGGCTGGCAGCAAAGAACTGGTCATTTTGCTTTTTGATAAGTGGCAACTTTTCAAAAGAAAACTGCACTTCAATATACAGTAACTTACGAAACAGCAACAAAAATACACACCTTTTTCAGCTGTGTATTTTTTTTTCTTTTTTCCACTGTGGAAGCCCACAGCTGCACAAAGGTCTATCTGTGCACATACAGGAAAAGATGACAGGGCGGCAGTAGCATTATGTGTGAAGCCTGAAGCAGGTGATTTTGAGCATCTTCCCATGCAAAAGCACTTATGATGCTATATACAAACACACTGCAGTAATGTTTAACAGAACAGTTTCCCATGTGCAGTTTTACCACATTGCAAGGATAAATATCACCACCTATTAATTCTCCCAAGTACTTTCTGATATTTGTCAATAAAAATGACTGAGGGTTTCCTTCCTAACATCCAAACAGTTGTGGGCAAGAAGGCAGTTTGCAGATGGGAAAACCACATTCCACACTGCAGAAGTGTTTTAGAGCTGGCTTGCTTTAGATGTCTCCATTGTCACTGCATGTCTGGTTTTATTTTTATGTGTTTGTCAATATAAAACAGCGATGAATTAGAGCTACAAATAGCATATCCTGATAAGCAGTGCGTAAAATGCAGTGATGATTGTTAAAAAGTGAAGATTGTTAAAAATAATGGATCTGATGTTGATGTCAGAAGTTGATGAAGAGCCACCACATGTGGGTATTGTCAACTTGAAAACTCTTAGGCGCCATTATCACCCAACAGTAACTTTTCCATAGTACATTTAAGTGGCTACAGCCAGATCTTTTCTTTTGGTAGACTTGCTAGACAGGTAAGTGTTGGACATTCAAAACTAGATGATAATATCTGAGTACACAAGGCCTGTAACTATATGGTGGTTTTTTTGTTTGTTTGTTTGTTTTTGTCTTTTATAGTTCTCTAAATGCCAAACAGCTTTACTCAGAAAACTGACAATTCCTTAGTCATTCTTCTTTCTCAGAAGCATGCCATTATCTTCAGTCCAAAGACTCTCCTAAACACAACTCTTGGAGAAACCACCAAATCTCAAAGCACCAATGACATCTTTCTTACAGTAACGTGATTGAACAAAGTCATATTGTTAGCAGATGCGTATTAAGCACAATGTTTTATTATGCAGCCAACGGAAGTCTTTTGCTTTGCAAGGAAATTTTCCAGAGAAAAAGCCTGACAACATCTTATAAGGTCTTCAGTCTTTATTGTACACCTCTAAACACGTCCAGTCAGAAGGATTCCTCTGCTGGTTGGACAGAGCTTGCCAGACATTCCAACGATTAAATTTCAGAAGAGCAAAAACATTTCCCATGGGAGAGCGTGTTACTCTATAAAGGGAACTCTGCCCAGGTTACCTTCTTCCCCTCTCCTCCTCAATGCTTTTAAAAAGAGCGGTAGGGCCCCCAAGCTTTAATACAACACATCAATGATAAATATATGTATGCTTTAATTGTACAAATTCATTTTAAAATAAAATGGAAATACCAATCAAATTCCTGCTTTGAAAGACAGTCTTATGCCTGAGAAATCTGTTGTTTCTTCGACCATTAATTTCATCACTTTGTAAATTCTCCCTTTCTACAGTCTATCACTATCAGTTCAAGATCCACTTTATAAATGAAATCCAAGGCAAGAAGATAGACCCAAGTTTTACCATGTCTCTGACAGGCACTAAGGACGATGCTAAAAACCTGCCCATCACAATGTGAGTATTGACATTGCATGTCATTGGACAAGTAAGGAAGGAAAGGTTAATTTACCATGTCACTTGGATAATCAAGCTGTGAATGACTTGGTTTAACTACAAGTAATTGGAGATGAACCAGCAGTTGTCCTCTCTTCACCAACACTCCCTCAAAATTATGAATTTTTACATTATTCATACAACTCTTCTATGAAGGATCTCTTAAACAAAACAAACAATCTTGGAAGTTTCTCTTAAGATTTGGTATCCTGTCCACTTTGGTCCATCCCAGGCTAGCACAGGGCAGTTATCAATTCAAACTAAATGAAGCAACTGCAATTAAGGTAAAGAAATTTGGCTATTTCCCACAATGGATACGTTGTCGGCATTATCAGAAGTAAAGGCAGTCTTTGCTCTAGGAGACAGAAGGCATAACACAGTATTATGGAACACCTCTTTTACATTCAGAAACCGCTGGTACTTTGCCACCTGTCCAAGCTTCTCCTAACTTCTGCCATTTTTTCCAAGCAAGTTGTTGTATTTCACAACTTCACTCACCTAGAGGAAGAGTATGCCAGAGGCAGTAATGTCCTCTCTGGAGGGAGGAACAGTTCTTTCTTTGATTTCAAAGAAATAGTTTATTTTTTTAAAGAACTTAAACCCATTATAATTGAGATAGCATTATTCTATTTTTCATTTCTGCAGAGTTGAAGGAATTAATGGGAATAAAACCTACTCTTTTCTCATCACACTGGACACCGATATTGGTGAGCTACTAATGATCAAGTTTAAATGGGAAGGAACTGCAGTTTGGAAAAATATCTGGGACACGTTTCAAACCATAATACCATGGACAAAAGGCACTCGTCGACCAGGGCTCATAGTGAAGACAATACGAGTGAAAGCAGGGGAAACACAGCAAAAGTAAGTGCAATGAAAAGAACCTGCTTCTGTAATAAGACAGCAAGCAAACAGGTGCTCCTAGCTCTACCACAATGATCCCCCTCCCTGTACTCAGACCAGTCGAGTTTATCCATGTCCAGCCTCTATCATTTTATTTTTTTTTAATTTTAGTCTCAGATCAAAATGCATGACTTTGAAGTGACCTGTGAGAAGAATTTTTGTGCTCAGGTCTAAAATGAATTGTGGAAATATTCAGTTAATATTCAGAAATATTCAGATAACAGATCCAAGGAAGAACTCAAACAAGCAATGCATTTTTTCTACACAATAGTAATAAATGATAGCGATTTCTTATTTTTAGAATCTAATTATCTCACTCTATAAGGACCATAAGAAATTTCAAAGAAACAAATATAAACCAAAATGAATACTGATTCAAACTTTAAGGCCTTGAAAATTCAAAATCCTACTTGGAAAAATAAGACAAATCTCAATTATTTGCTTTTCAAGATACACTTGTTTCTTTTGGAACTGGACCCACAGATCTGAGTGGTACTGGTCTCCAAATACAGCAAATGCTATTAATACTTTTGAAATTGCTTATTTGGACAGAAATTTCAGCCAGAAGAAATAACAAAACTTGTAATTATTCCTACTGCTTTAATCCTTTGAGAAATTTTAATTGAGCATTATAACTAACAAGAAAATCATGTCTTACCTTGCAACTGTGGCTCAGCCTCAGGTGTTTTTCCTTGTTATGGTCTCTTTCTTACCAGCACACCAGTTACAACCACATGCAGACTTCCTGTGGAACAGTATTTATTGGCAGAGCTGCAGCTCCTTGATGCTAACAAAAAATCCCCACAAATTGGGCAATTTAAAAGGGTGGCAGAGGAGTATCATATATATTTTTTTCCCCTTTCCAAAAATGTGTTTCGTAGATACTTCTTCCTAACCCTGCACTTTGCACACTCTCCTGCCAAAAATACATATAAAACTTGTTTTTGTAACGTCTCCTGCTGTTCAGTACTGACCTGGCTGCCAAAACAAATTAAACTGTGTGGTACAAGGCAAACTGGAGAGCTGTTTTAAAAAAAAAAAAAGATTTTGTACCTTGAGAAAAAAATTCCTCTCCAACAGTCCTGTATCATTAACACAGAACAAGCCAATTGCTACTGATACACTATTTAGGATAAACTGGAAAAAGGGTAAATGGTGTGGGGAGTTCAGGTGGTATTTTCAGGTATCTAACAATATTTAGAAGCTGTTTTGCTGTAAGAAGCAGAAGTTTTTGCCAATATTTTAAAGAATAACATGCTCTGTTTTCTTTCTGTGCAATCTGGGATGTCACAGGAAGGTAAGTACAGGAAATGTAAAGACAGTGTATTTAGAGAGCCATTTCTTACAGACAGCATCCCTTAAAAGTATTATTCTGGTTACACGCTTTGTTTTCTTCCTAGAATGACATTTTGCTCTCAAAGTATTGACAACATTCACCTTTATCCAGCCCAAGAGAAAACATTTGTGAGATGTGAAGATCGATTTCGGCAACAAGAGCGAAAGTGAACAAGAAGAAAAACCAACTAATAAGCAAAGCATATTAAAAATAGCACACATCTGGCAGGATGTTTTAAAAACACTTAGCGAGACTAAGCACAAATCTACAAATTCCGGTGGCTTCAGAGGTGATGAAGAGAATATAAACAAATGTAAATTCTGTGATGCAATGGCAAACTGAAAGGCACTGTGCTGATATGCAAGCCTACTCTCAGTGATCAATGAGCAACTTTATTGACAGCAACTGTTAATTTTAAATTAGTTGAAGTCTGAAATAATCCTCGCTGGAAATCAAAACGCTACTATTTGAAATAATCACTGATACACCTCTTTGCAAGAAGGAGTTTCATTTCCAGTTAAATACTTTGAATCATCAATAGTGACAATCCATTAAATATTTCCTAAATTATTTCCTAGTGCAGATGGAGTTCAACAGTAAACATACTCCGAGATAGGCAACACTGTCAACAAAAAGTCTGAATTTCTGATTTGATGACTTTCAAAACTAGAAAACATCTCAATGTACAGAATGCTTGAGCTATTCCTTATAACTATATGGCAAGGAAAATAACTACATCACCCCACAAAGCTATGCCTTATGGAAAATGCTTTGCCATTTAGCCGTTATAGTGTACTAATTTAAATCAATAGTAATTTAATAATGCTTCACGTACTACTCACCACTGTGGCACAAAGAAGTTCTGTTAACTTGTGTGTGAAAATCATATTTACTTGTTTGTGTAACACTTGAAATTTTTACATTTTAAATTGCTGTATAGCAAATCTTACTATCATTTTAAACTGCATTAACAAATGAAAATGGTAAAACTTGTCCTCAGTGCATATAAATAAATTTAAAGAATTCAAACATACAAAATTCCATTGTTTTCCATATTGGAATATAAACTACACAAATAAACTGTCATCTCAGATCAGTCATGTTTTATGCTTACAGGAGAGCATAAGTAAAATAAGTAGAAATAAGTAGAAAGAATTTCATTTGTCACTGAGTAACTAAGTACAATAATCATTAAAAATTAAGTTTCTGTGGCTATTCTGAATGTATTTGTTTTAAATGTTCTCCAAATTTGAAAACAGTCACAAGAACTGATATCATACCAAGATACTGAAGGAAATTTGGAATCAAAATAATTAGATGTTACCAGAATTAAAGTGAGATGATCTAAAAAGCATAAGGAATGAGCAGAGCAGAACCAGGAATCCTGCAAGCAGCTAACCATCATCAAACAGCGAATGCAGACAACTTTGCTGATCATAGTAACTCCCAGAATGGTAACTCCTAACTTTTAAAAGCTGTTTTCAGTAGCTAACATCCATGTAATTAAACAGGAATAATCAATACAGAAAAAGGAAGACTGAAATAAAGACCTCATAACAACCACCCCAGCTGGTGAGACAGCTTCTGATGAGAGTTGTGTGACATAAAACACACACATTCTCACAGCTTTTTAGGTTATGGCTTTCCTGTAGCAACACACCCGAACACACTTGGCACGTTTTAGGCAGTAAAATTAGCCTTTAATAGCACTACTACTTATGTGCTAAAAAGGTTGATACAGGGATCCTCTATAAAGAAGTTTAAAAGCATTAGTCCAGGAAAAGTGGGTGAAAAAGTCAAAGATGTCTACAGTGTGCTGAAGCCCAAAGAGCAGCGATACTGCAGCTTGGGGACTTCTCAGTTCTCTGGGGAAAAAACATCTTTCAGTTCAGAGGTAAATAAGGTATCTCCTCAGGTAACACACCTTGAAAACTTTCCTTCAGTCGAACAGAAAAATTAAGAGAACATTCAGTATTTGAACTCTCGAAGATACAAATAAATTTATTCTGATATCATTTTTCACAATTTAGATGTTCAAACTAGTCCTGTGCCAAGTAAATCCTGTGTTTTTGATAGCTGTTAGACTAATTTCTGATTTAAAAATAATAAAGCCTATGTGGCAGCATACACCAACTGCCTGGCAATGCCAGAAGGCCATAGCTATGATTCCAAGTAGCTATGGCAGTGCCTCACATCGTGCTCAAACTGTTGTTAGGTCACTAGAATACTGAACTGAGACCCTGACAGCCTCACAAGTCTGCTCCTGTCAGAGGAAGCACAGTTGAGAGTAGCATAAGGACTGCTGAGCCTTTAATCACCGGTGTTATAATGAGCCACCAATGTAACATCTGAGGCAAAGCCTGTGCTTTGTTCTCTCCCGCCTTCCCAAAAAGCAATATTGGAACATTAATCAAAGGCCAAACTACATTGCTGGTTTCTGATCTGTCTGGTTTAAATAAAATGAAATTTCATGGTACAAGGGGAGTCTGTGACAGCCTTCTCTCATTCCTACCATTCTGACTACTCATGTTTCTACAGCCAAGTGACGCTCCACAAACACAACATAAGAAATATGCTCAAGTGAATAGCCATAACAAGGGATTATTAAGTCAAACATTAGTTAAAAAACAGCTATTTGTGTCCTCCTTGTTTTCACCTAAACACACCTAAAAATACATGCAATGTGTTTTATATGCTTAGGCATTATTCTACCGCTTTGGTGTGAATTCCCAGAAGTGAAAATATAAAAACTGCCAAATCTATTAGGTAACCACGATGCTGGCATGCACAACGGATCTACTCCAACTGTTATGTTATTATCTTTTGCCCTAGCAGTGCTACTCAGCTATAAAGGGAAACACTCAAAAATATCATGGGGAAAGCAAGTACTGTGAGAAAGGAACTCTGAATGTGCTTTTATTACATCAAAGCATATCCCGCTCAGTTAGGGAAACAGATGCCTAAGCAGACTATTCTCAACAAACATCCCTGAGAGGAAAGACTAGCGGGAGAAGTTGGCATTTAAAAGCAATCTTATCTCTTAAATCAACTTAAAAATGTAAAAGAAAACAGACACACAGCTTGGAAAGCTTGAAAACACCTTGAAAAAAGCAGATTTGATCCCTCTCAAGGTCTAATCCATTAATTGTGTGCTGAGATTATTCCATGTTAATTGGGGTATTCCTCTTCAAAAATAAATTTTACAATCATTCGCTAGCTATAATTCCAGGCTTGAATAACCCAAGAGTAGTTAGTTTCTATATCAAAGATGAAAAAGAGATAGCTTTAAGTCACTTGTGTGATCACAGCAATGAAGACAGACATTTTTAGAGATTTTCCTTAAACAACACAAGAATATTTACTCTTGCATTTAACCATGAGATGTGAATAGAGATGCACTTGGAGAGTACACAGGTAGTGTGCAATTGCCTCTGAGTGCAACTGCCCATTCACAGCAAAAGCAAAAAAAGAGTCTGCATATTCCTTTTTGCCCTCATGGTTTAAAAAGTAAATAGATCTTCAAAAGCTGATTTCATCAAGTCTATTTATTAATGCATTTCAAGTTTCAAAAAACCTTACATATCTTTGCACAATACTTCATTTTTATTTTTATTTTTTTTTTGCAATTTTAGTAAAAATTTCCAAAGTGAACAAAAAAGATACTGTATAAAACACAGTGGACATGAAATTGACAGTAGTATTCCATTGCCTTGAACTTTCTTTTTGATTTACCACATCTTGACTTGCAGTGGAGAGTTCAGTGCACATTTCTCTTTTCAGAAAACATTTAACTTAGACTCAAAATAAAATAGGGCAGCGTTTGTCTGCCGAAATCCTACCACAGGATAACATTACAGGCAAAAAATGTACATGTTCCAAAGTCTACCACACCCAAGAAGTTACTAAGAACTCTTGCTGAAGAAAAGTCACCATTTTAGAAATGCAAACCCACTTCCAATCTTTGCACAGTCTTAAAACAAATGTATTTAAAATGATTTAAAAGCAACTACATACACTTCTATCTAGTTAAGATCATTTAGAATTATTTATATAGTCTATTGGACCAGGGTTTCATGTACAAAATTTGTCTCTAAACCATGTACAAAAAGCTGTATTTTGAAAAAGTCACCACATACTGTACAAGTTTACAAGGAAGAGATCCCATTATATTCAGTAATATTTTTGGCCTTGCTGGCTTGCGTCACATTATGAGAATGATTGTGTAAACCTTATACTCTTAAGAAACAAAAAAAAAGAAAAAACAAAACCCAAAACAAACAAAGGAAGCCTGTCCAACCTTAGTAAGTTTTCTCCTAAGCAAAGCCAGGAAAATCATAGCCATTTACGCCTCTAATTAGCTCGGTGCTTTTGGAAAACAAGCAATAAATATATCAAAAGCTTAAACAGCTTGTAATGCCCTCCTTTCATCTCCTGCATAGCAGTAAGCACCTTAAGAAATCTTTTGTTTTCACTTTTAAAAATGCCAATTATTTACATTCGTAATAAAAACTTTGGAATGGGACATTGTGCTGTTGAACTTCACTACTGTTAGAAAATGGCTGGGAAAGTTGGTAGTCCTAACTACAGTTTTAACTCTGCCACAATAAGCTGGGCGAATCACTACTTTAGTGGTTATCAACCAACAGCATCTTGCTGAAAAGTTACTCAAATATCCGATAAATTAAAAAAGAAAACAAACCACTGCTTCCATTTCTTTCCTCATCCCTCAGAATCACGAACTCGTCACAATGAAGGAATATTGAACATCCCAAATAAACTGGTTGCAATTTTTAAAACAAGTTGAAAAACAGGCAGAATTTTCTACTAAAGCATGGAAAGATTTCATCTAACTATTCGTTATTTAACTGAACGATCAGACAAATTAAAAACATTGATGCTGAGCTACAAGACATCAGACGTTATATAAAAAATTTGAAACATTCTGGTATTTGCAAAGTTTGCACAACACCTGCTGTATCTCTAAAAGACCATTCGATCTTGTATGCTATGTCTTAGCAGCTGTTTGAGAAAAGATAAAATGAGTGCTTGAAACAACTTTGATCATGATAAAAAGTTTGATTCAAAATTGCTGTGTAAAGCATCACAGGATCCTTGACCATTACACACCATCATCCTCTGTTATCCTGAGTATGTCAATTAAACAGTAATTTCTTCATTAATAGCGGAAAAGTTTTATAATACAAAGAAACATCCATATTGCAATTCTCTTGTTTACAATTGCACACAAGTACGGGTGTACGTTAGAAATACATGTCTGCATATAACAATGTATATACATTGGCAAGTCATGTCTCCAATGCTGAGGTGGTCTAGCTTCCTAGCCTTGTCTGGCAGTTGAAAAATATATATTTTTTCAATTCTTGAATAAAAGTTTTACTACAGCCATATTTGCCTGCAAGTGAAGAAAATGCAGCAATGAAGAGCACAGGAGGGAGAAAGAACCATGATGCTCTAGGATTTTGTGCCACTAAATTAAAAGTATGCAAGAAAAACGCTTTTCTTCTTTTTGAGCTGGAAGATTCACTCGTCAAAAAATTCACCATTCCCACTTGTTTTGAGGGCAAATCATGCTTTTTTTTTTTTCTTCAATTGTTGAGAGTTAGACTGGGGACAACGATTTATTAGGTTTTTCTTTGGAGTGAGTTTTCCCATTGTAGGCACTAGGAAGAACCAAGGCAAAAAGCTGCAGTCAATGTCTCATATGTCCCATCTGATAGCTCTCTCGGGGCCTCTGTCGCTGCGGTGGCTGAGCAGTTTGTGGCGGTCTCCTCCTTTTTAAAGTGCCTGTTTCAAAGAAAGGCACATTATTAAAACAAGTGCAAAAGAAAAGACTTCCAGAAAAGTTGCCCAGCCAATAAAAGATAAACATAACGACTTTTTTGAAAAGCTTCAGACTTAGAACTGCAATGTTTTAAACACAAGATTAAACACATACAGCATTCATAGAGTACTTTTTCTTATCTCAGTAGTAGTTCCTTTAACAGTCCAATTCTTATGATATGTAGTATGGAATATAAAATGAAAGGAAGTCTGAGACAGAAAGCCTTTTCAAAGTCTTTCTTTTGTTATGCATATTATATTATAGGGAAATAAGGAAAGAGTTCTATTTTTATCAATTGTTCCCATGGCACGAATTCCATTTCAAGTTTTGTAGCACCAGGCAGTGGAGTACAGACTGGGATACCAGAAATTCTCCCTTCAGAAAAAAATAGAGGATAAAATATTTATCTGCTTACCTGGAAGTGGTTTATGAGGAGGCAACTTTGGATTACTGCTTGGAGTATGAACACTGCATATCTTAATGAAACCAGCCATTAACATGATCAGGGCAATTCCCATAAGCAATACTGCCCACCAATGAGCCTAAAAACATTAAAAGAAGTTTTTTCTTTGGTTTTTTTTTTTTTTTTTTTTTAATCTTTGCATTCAAGGGAGGCACGCATAGACATGAATACACACTGTGTATGGCTTTCTATTGCATTTTAAAAGTCATCCAGAAACTAACTGGAAACATTACTTAAGAAACCCTAATGTTTGAAAGGAAAACTGATTTGAAGTACTTACACACACACACACACAAAAAATAACTCCTTAAGATTCATAATATCATCAGAAGAGTATTTGAGACACTTGCACTACAATACAGCTATATAAGCCTAAAACTCAAAAACCTACTCAAAGTTGACTGTGCAGTTCTATAATACTTTCTTTGAGCTTCCCCCACCAGTCTATTACCACTGAAGCATGATCTAATGTAATAGCAGTAAGAATTACTGGAGGTCGACATGTTCACTTCCTTAAACGAAAGCAAAACATTCAAATATTAAGAGTTAATGAAAACTCAACAAGTTGAAATACGAACATTAACACAAAATGTAACGGTGTGAACTGAAGTGTCAACATGAACTATTTCCTACTTCCCTTCCTTGCACTGACTCCGTCTGTCAAGACATTTGCAGCAGTCAAGGTGCTTATAGAAATACTAGGAAAACAATGACTGACGATACTTCAAAGAATGCTGGAGTACTGACCGTGCTACTTAGCAGCTGCAAACACTGATTAACAACAACACTTCTTGTTAGACCAGTAAAATAAAAATACTTACCACAATCCATTCTGCGATATTTTCATACAGCTCAGGATTAAAAATCGCTTTCTTTAACCGAGCCAGAGGGCCATCAGCATCGACCAGCCGACATCTCATGAACACATCACAGTAGCCTCTGAAATCGTTGCAAGGAGATCCTGGTTGCAACGTAATAGTTTTACGAGCAAAGTGTTTCTCCCACCGGCTGGAACCTGTACTGGCACAAGTGTCCGGGTCCACTGAAAAGTGAATACAAATCAGATCAATTCTAATTGTTGTCCTATTAAAACGCATGTGCATGAATGTGTTAGCACTCCACTGTTTAAGACATCTATTTTTAATAAATTTCAAGTTAATATTATCTGTGAAATAACAAAATGCATTGCGTACTTTCTAAAAAAAACGAAATATAACACGATGTCTACCTGAAATAAAAATAAAAAGTATGATCTCAAACTAAGAAAAACTACTAAAAAAACTGTCACAAAATTCCTCCTATCTACTGGTAAATTCATGCTTACACAATCCAGACAAATCTTACTTTTTCTCATGCAGCAGACATGACACAATTCTCTATCGTCCTTGCCATCTGAGCTAGCACATGTACATTCCTCCAGGTCATACTTCTCACAGATTGAGCCAGTACATTGCTGTTGGAGACAAAAACCAATTTCACTTTAAACACACTGTCACTAGGGAAATACTAGGTTTTAAAAGCTGAAAGCATAACTGCCAACTTAGAAAGATGCTAAAAAATACAATAAATAGTTTGGATTTTTTCCGAAGCTTATATAATAAAGAATGATAATAACTATGCAATTTCAGAGCTACAGGCTTATCTGAGAATTTCTAAGGGTAATAGACTTTTTTTTTTTTTAAATAAAAGCTAAAACGCTATCTGATTTTAGTGAACTGTGCAAAAGCTTCATAGCACTGGAACAAACTGCAATTCACACTGAAATATGATTACTTACAATCATAATTAGAAAAATAAATCAAAAGCATATCTTCAAAAATATTTCCTCTCAGAAAATGAAAGTGGCTGAAAAACTCCATTTTTAATTCCACTGTAGGATGGATCTTCAAATTCAAATACAAAAGCCTCTGTTTATTATAAATTTGCTTCAAAATCCAGTACCTGCATAAAGACTATTCCTCTAGATTCTCAGGTTTTTTTAGCTTAAACAGTTACAAACTTATTTTATTAAAAACTAGACTGTGAATATGGCAAGCTAGAGCAACATCAGTTACAGCTCTTAGAAGGATGACTTCTGCTTACTTCTCATTTCAAGTAAACACAGATCAACTTATGAAAGACTTTCAACAGTTTTTAATAGCAACCATCACAGACTGTATCACCTAGGAAACTACAGGTGGTTCAGCATAATTTCATGTCCCTGAACATAGGAGGAGGAACTGTATATTTGCCAAGTTCAGCATGTACAGCATAACAAAGGCAACAAAATTACCAGACCAAGACTCAAGAGAAGTGTAGCATAGGAGGTAAAACGTGTTTTCATACACCTGTTTTTCACAACAAACTTTAAATTGAACCTCCTCAAGTCCTACAACTAACCTGATATTGTTAGCATCTTAATCTCTGTTGTACCTTCACAGTTATCTTAACTGAAAACTACAAGTACAATATTTCTATTGAAAGAAGGTGATTATCACGCTGTTCCTCATTAAGAATGGAAATTGCATCACTTCACAGCATGCTGCTTTGCAATAAACAACTGCAGAGTTGCACGCAGTCACAGAAACATACCCCTTTGATGCAAACTTGTGTACGCCTGTTGCATTCTGTGAAGTTTTGTTTAGGCTGGGAGGCTGGACAGAGAGCACTGAACCCATTGCACATCCCCTCCCTCGCACAGTCCGAATCATTTCGGCACTTATCAGTCTTCAGCTTGAAGTTGCACTGCGCAGTACAGCACGGGCCTTGACTAGGGCTAGAAAAAAGGAGGAAATATGAATATAAAGGAGAAAGTGAAAACATCTTCAGAAGAAATACTCATCTCAAAACCCTGTCAAGCACTAGGCACATTTCTCATCTGTGCCAAGTAAAATGTAAATAGAAAGTTGTTTTTCCTCCCTTGAGGTAACAAGGTATTTATCAGCCACTGGAGCAATTAAACTATTTGCAACACGTTAGAAAAATACTACAAGTGCATCTTATGTTAAAATAAATACAGACCAACAGCATTTCAAGGTTTACATATACAAAACATTAAATCAGCAAGTGAAATAATTAGTTCAGGAATAACTGACTAGCTTTACAGTATCAGTTTCATTAAAAAGTCAAGATTTCTTTCTCTCTGATTTAACATCCATAAGAAGTTTTAACTTTCTGCACAAAAGACCATTTACATTCTCTAAACAAATAAGAGAAGGGGACAGATCAGGAGAACTTGTATCAGCAGTCAGTCAGTTTACATACAACATTTTTCAAAGGAACCACATAGCTGCACTCATTCGTCCTAAACATTTAGGCTCCTTTTTGGCACAGACATGAAGGCAGCTGAGCCTCTTACAGTGAGGTACAGCAGTGCATCATCCCAGTAGATGTGACACAATCACAGGAAACAGCCACTGCTTCCTGAAGCTGTATTGAAGTACATATGTCAGCACTTCACTGTCAGCATGATATAAAACAAAACCTCAGAAACCAATGATAAAATAATGGAAGGCTATTCCTTTTTCTCCTACAGAAATGACAGAAATTCGTAAGGAGAAAAAAAGGCAAAGTCACTGCAACCACAAATTCATAGAAAGCTATTCTTCTACCACATCTACAGAACCAAATGCATGTTCACAGCAGATGCTACTTCTAATTCCACTCACAGGATGATAAGGATAATTTGGCAGAAAAGTTTAATTAGAACAAAACCTTGTATCTTATATCAAAAAGCTGAGCTGTTTTAGAGTTTTAACAGTAATTATCCTTGGCTAACCAGATGGTAAAATTTGTGCTGTCTCTAGAAAGGTACAAAAGTCTTTCATGTGAAGAAAATCCACTCAAGTTTTTAGACGAGGCAAAAACATAACATGTTTTAAGTTACGTAACAATGAGGCACAACTAGTCTTACATTACACCACAGCATTTAAGTCTTTAAAATCTGCTCTTATAAATCGTTGTGTGTACAACACTGTCAAGACACTAGAAGTTTACAAATATAATTCATAGGACAGGTGTAAAAAGGTAAAAACAGCCAGTAATTTATATTCTTAGAACATCTTCTGGTTAAGCAATACTGTAGAAATGGCACTAAGACCTAATTTCAGAATATCCTTCTGTTATTATTTGGGCAACAAATGCTTTCTTGTACCCTATTATGATAACAGCATCTCAGCCTTGTTTTTTCCAAACCATACAGCTTTTGCAGACTTCTGCACAACAAATTTCAGACAAAGATTATCAAATTTCAACACATTCGTCTGCACTACCAGCACTGATAAAATTCTCTAGACATAAACTTAGTATGTCACTGAATAGTCATCTGAACAACAAGACAAGCAAGCTACAGCATAGCACCAAGAATTGCACACCATACTTGTGCTGATGAACTTCACACTCCTGCATGAAGTATTTTATTTACAAGTATACTGTAACAGATAAGTACAATACCTGCAGGATTTGCCTGGTTTTAGCTTGCATTTTTTATCATCTGATTGGTTTGCATCGTAACAGCATTCATCTTTACACTGGTCGCTGTACCCACAATCACACTGCTCTCCTTCTTCTACCAGTCCATTACCACAGATAGGTTGACCAGACTCTGAAAAACACCAGTACATTTTTGTAAAAAGCAGTACAAAGAATGCACAAATAAGGAAATACTGACTTGCGAAAGCATTCACCTGGGTGAGACTGAAAGCACCTCTTCATGCTGGACTTCATACACTAGTAAATCAACCTGCACTACTTGCTCACTGCTCAGATTAGTCATTCATACAATTTAAGCTTCTTGGTATAAGGTTTCTTCTGATAACAATGGGAGTTTCTTGCATAGATAAGAAGTCTAGAGCACTAAGAACAAAGTTTTATGCTAAGCCTCCAGTGCAACAGAATCTTTTCCTCTTTGTAGAGTCTGACAACCTTAAAGCAAAAGCTGACGATACCGAGATGAAACACTTCACTCCTAGACCCAAAGCAACTTGCTGTACAATCTCACCAAATTTCTAAGAGAAGAGAGCTACAAAGTTATTACATCAAGTTCACAGAACAGAGAGGCTGCAGCCTTTAACATTTCTCTAGCATTTGACCATGATGCTCCCAGAACAACACAAACAATCAGGAAACAGACGAAGCAGGAAGGCATCTCTGGAGACAGTATTGTCCAGCATTCCACTCAGAGCAAGGTCAAATGCAGTAGGTTCCCAAGGGCTTCGTCCAGACAGACTGGAGTATCTCTAAGGACAGACTCTACAGCCTCCTGGGCAATCAGCTCCCGTGTTCAATCACCCTCACAGTACAAGCAAGACAAAGCCATACACACACACAAAAAAACAAACCATCACATTAAAACATGGAAAATCCTGTTTATATTTGTATCTTTTTTTCCTGCCCTTTCATTGGGTGCCGCTAAGAGAAGTCTGGCTCTGTTTCCTTCACTCCCTGTTACCTACCCTGTTAGGGATGCATGCAGACAGACAGGAGCACCCCTGACAGCCTTCTTTTCTCCAGAGTCTCCAGGCTCTCAGCCTCTCCTCACATGTCATACACTTCAGTCTCTTAACCATCTTTGTGGACCTTTGCTGGATTGTCTCCAGTACATCCAGAACATCTTTCATGTACTGAGGAGTTCAGAACTTGACACAACACTCAAGTTCACACACACCTCAAATTCAACTGAATCTTCCAGGAAAGTGATTAGCAAAACAAAAAGCATCAAAACAAATTCTAATTAACAACTTATCTGTTCTGCTTTCAGAATGACTGTGTACATACCAACAAAGCAGTTATTTCTCTTTTTCTCAAGAACTTGGCTGATATTTCGAATACTACAGAGTGAGAACTTGTTGTTATTAAGTTTGTCCCCAGATGTTGCTCTTGCATACATGATGTAATTCCCATTTTCTTTCTGTCCCAAGTTCTTGGACTCCCCTGGAGTACACTCCATCCCAGAATCATGCTGCAAAACAAAACAGTTAAAGTGTTTCTATTAAGACAGCTCTCTCTTCTTGTTTTTCTATGTATGCATGAGACATCTGGATTTGGTAGCTTTACAAAACTGAAACTTGGCTTTGTTAATCATAAAACACTACTTTATTCCTTACAGCTTCTCAGAACGTAAGGAAAACAAAGTTTACATTGACAACCGTAACAAGCATCTAGTTTTTCAAGCTAATTGATTTGAATTTTTGAGAACATATACAGGAAATTTGTGTCCTAGAATGAACACTGACAAAAAAAATTCCATCTTCTAAAGAGACTGATTTATGATCATAAAAAGGTGAAGAACTGGATGGAAGAAAAGCTGAAGGAGATAACTGAAACAGCAGCTCATCTTTTTTCTTGGTTTGAGGAAGAAGCAAAGAGAACTTCAGAATAGAGCAGAAATCTGTTTCTGTCTTTAGTGACAGTCTAATATCCAGTATGATGCATCACAGATCGGCACACTAGCCTTTACACTGACAAAAAGATGAACTGTGAAGAGTAAGATGAAGTTCAATGCTGCTCTGACACACACAACTTTCCAGGAATACAATTTATGTTTCCAAAAGTAGGTGAACACTACATTTAACGCACTCATGAGAATCAGTTATTACAGTTTGGAACAATCAAATGTTCACTTTTACATCTTTTCTTGAAGCAAAACAGAAGTCATAGAGAAATTGAAAGAACGACCCTCCAAGCTAGTCCAAGAGATATTTCACTCAGTGAGACTAGTTTTTCAGTTTCACATGCTCATATTTTCAACTGTAATTGAAACATTCATTCCTACTCAAAGCAGTTGTGTTAGGGACTTCTCTCAAGGCACATGAAGTATTCATATGCAAGCATCTGCTTCTGAGGAATTCATTTCTGTCATCTTAATTTCATTTTACTTTCCAGAGAAGAAAACTTACGTCAGTTTTAATAAAAACTAAAAACACCCCACCCAATTATCTTCATTTTCAGCAAAGCCAAAAAAGCCTCATGCTTTTGGTTTGTCACAAGCAAATCTAACTACCTAAACTTCCAGAAGGAAGAATTTTGTTCTAAAACGTCATTGTAGGTATCTCAATACTCTTCACATTTTTCTTCTTTTTAGTAATAATCTAAGTATAAATAATAGAATGAGAAAAGGAGACAGTTTTGTTTTCTTGTTGAATAAAGCATCATCTTCATTCTGCATTGATTCTTCCTCTGCTGTGGCATAAAACAAAATACATCTGAAGGACTTATGTGACTGTAGCCTCCAGTAAAAAACAAAGTTTTAGGAAGAAGTAATAGTTTCTTTATAAGACACTGACCTAGTAGAAAGAATCCACAAAACCAACCCTTGCACCAACATTGTAAAAGAAAGATATTACAATCACAACGTTGTAGAAAGAAGACGTACTTCCGCAACCTGCTTTTTGTACACAACAGCCATGCACTCATGATCATATTTTACTTATTTATAATTAGTGGTAAAAACTCCACTCAGAAGTGATGCCTTTCAAATTGATTGAAAGCAGCAGATCAAAAGCAATACTCACAGGTGAGCCAAAGTTATGTCCAACCTCATGAGCAAAAGTGATATGCGAAACCTTGGGAGGAACATGAGAGCCGTAGTTCTGAACAGTGATGATTCCAGTGTTCAAAGACTTCTTCTTACCATCAGAATACAGTTTGCTCTTTTCACATATTCCACCAGAGCTCCCTGTATTTAGGCAAAAATATAAAGATCACTCTAGAAAAGAAGCGCTCTGTCACTTTCATCTGATACTTGGAACAAGAAACAGCTTGCTACCTCAATGGATCCTCACAAACCAGGAGTAGGTCTGTGTAATTAATACTAATCCAAACTTTGAAAGGAGATTAAGTTTATCCATGCTAATGCTCTCAGCACTGAATGAGTTCATTCACACAAGAAATTAGGTTTTTTAGAATAGCTATTAAGCAGGATCTATTTTGGGCTTTTCAGTGCATGTACGAGCCCTGGTTTTATCATAGCTGTAGAACCTGACAAGTAGTAGGCAATGTCCAACACAGGTAGACTCAATCTACATCTCGTTTGGATTTTACTAAGTAAAAAAAAAAAAATAAAATAAAAATGAACAGTACAGTCATGGAAGATCTTCTGTCACAGCAAAAGCATTTACTAAAAAAATACCTAAGATTAGCAACGTGTCCTTGTCAGCAGAAGTAATTCCTTCTCTTCACTGTAAAATCTAAAGCCAAAAATGGTTTTGATGCGTGAGATAATCAGACTTGTTTGGAAGGTCAATATTCAAGAGCATCACACTTCATTTTGAAAAGTCTTGAAATTATTATTTGACTTCAAATTTTTATGTAAATGAGGTTTGTTCTGAGATTCTGTGAACATTCTAAAATTCAGCTGTTCTGCTCCTAAAAAGCAGTGGCAAGAAAACATTCCCCAAGGAATTCCCTTGCTTTCTGAAGTAAAATTTTATTTTTGGGAGATGTCCCATTCACTCGATGTCAGTACATGCATTAAGAACGAAAATCTGAAAATCTCTCAAAACAACTTGGTTTTCTGCCAGTTAGATCTTCTTTTTGGAAAAAGGGCTTACAGAATTCATACTCCAGTGCACCCAATGCTTGTCTATTGTATGCACTAGATTAATCATCATAGACCCAGTTTCCTATTTACAAGGTAACTTGCGTTTCACGCATCCTATGACTCTTCCACAATCACTAGAATTACTGCTCACATGTTCTCTTAACGTACTTACTCCACTATGAACACTTTATGAATGCTCATTTGAGCATTTTATTCTCCTGAAGTGAAAAGCAGATGTCACAGCACAAAACTTTTCACACAAATCCAGTACTCTTTAGCTAACATGTTTCAGAAGAAAGTATAGCAGCAGAAAAAGGAAGGTTATAATTTAAAACCTTAGTGAGATGTTGCTATAATGTTTCTTCCACCATTACTCAAATTCCATTTGTAGCTCTTCATAATATTCTCATGGAAGTATCCAGTCTTCTGCAAAGTCTCACAGACCTGTTATTTTTCTCCCTTCAGTAACTGCCATGAGATCAAGAATTAAGCTATAGAAAAAGACTGACTGCTCTCAATTTTTGTGGAAGTTTACACAATTTTGAATTTGTGCTGAGCTATAACTAAAGAATTTTTATTTCTTTGAATTGAAAAGAGTAACAACTTTCAAACATATTAATTTATAAAACTAATACGTCCCAGGAAAACATCAAGATGCAGCACGCATGAAAATCATTGTTTTATATATAATTTTTAACACAGCAAGAGATACTAAGACCCAAAATACATGACTAGATGGAAACTACGAGCAGCAGATCAAGAACACTTAGACAATTACTCTGTTAACTCCCAGAACAAGATATCCGTGGTTTTACTTATGTATCAAAAATATTTCCAGTCTTACTTACAAAACCTACAGTTCCTGCAGTGTTATTCTACTAAAAATGAAAACTGCATCGTTCTGAGCTCTCTGCCTGCATGCAGCAGGAATGCTTCTGCCTCCTTTGTCACTTTAGTGGTCATCTGTATCTGTCATAAATAAAATGCCATCCAATGTCACCTCTGTCAACTGAAAGAAATGTGCTCTTCCTTATTGCTGAGGTATTGCTCATCAGAAGACAACAAGACTCACTGAAGTGAGATATCCTGCTTCTATTATAAAAAAAAACAACATATGAAACCAAAATTGTGAACTGCTGGTTATGAAAAGTCTGCTTCCTGACAACTTATGTGAAAGTTCCTACTTTTCTTCTTTGAACCTACCTACAGTGCTTCCTTAATATCACAGTGTTGAAGGTTTGGATTCAATTACCTGAAGGGGCTCCAACCCAAGCCAGACCAAGGACTCCATCATCAAAATCACGGTCTGTAAATACATAGGCCAAGCAATAATCATCATGATTCTGTTCTGAGTTCAGTTCCAGAAACTTTTCCACACCAATGTTAGGAAATCTGAAGGGGTTTGAAGAGTCCTTCTCATCTACAGTTGTGTTAATCTAAAAGTGAATTGAAACAAACTGTTATAAGTGATTCATTGTAATTGAATTTGTAAGTATCAGCCAAGAGCTTATTGCTGTCAATATCTTGTAACGTTAAAGATGTTGCTGAAGATTTACAGGTAATGACATATTACAATTCCAATGCTTGGAAAAACAAGTTCTAAAAGTAAAAAATTACATTTGTCTAGTAAATCCTCCTTATTTGTTATTCCATTTTATCAACACCTGCAAGTTTATAATTATCCTCTTATTATTATATATATATATACATACACACACACACACACACACACATAAATAAAACACATATATATGAAACATAAGAAGTAGATTTGGTGTGAGCTGACTACACCTTCACAGTGACATAGCATGCTTCTGACAACGCACACCAAAATCAAACGCAGGGGGTAGCAAGTCATTAGCAAACAAAGACACCCAATATTAAACACTGACAGTAAACAGTAACAGGTGAACAGACCTGAAAACACCACAGGTCTTTTTAACACGCAATGCAGCTGAAGCTGCAAGTATTTCCAGTCTTACTTACTCTTATTCGCTTCACCATAAAGCTGATGTTACGGATTCCTGAGAAATCTGTTGAGCGGTAAATTGTGTCAATTGCTTTAACATGGCTGGATATCTGTCAAACAAAACAAAACACCTGCAGTTCAAAGATCTGTGCAGTACACCATAGATCATCTTAAACAACAGCAACTGCACAGCCTATACTTTGTTATACATACACATTATTACACAGCGTAACTCCTAGCAGGCCTTTTAAAAGCAAACACTGATGGCAAACATTGTACATACGAGGTTATGAAGTGATTTATTTCCAACATTAACACGACAAGTGAAAGCAAAATCTTTAGCAGTCCTTTATTTTTACATAATTATGTTAACTAGAAATTCAGGCAACTATTTGTGATACTCATTCAGCTCACTGTTACTATAAGTGGTACTATAATTAAAATTGTACTTTCTTTTTTTGGGGGGGGAAAAAATTTAGAGCATTATTCTTTTAATTTTGGTAGAAAAGCAGATCTGAAAAAAAACAAAAAAAACCCCTTATCAATTACCTTTTCTGATAGAATAGAAACACTAACTCACTGAGGTCCTGATCTTGAAGGCGACTTCAGAGCTTTGGAGACCGTGACTCAACTCAACTACAGATGTATAGTGTGATGAACCAACAGTGCAAGACACATTTGTAAACAGCAGTGCAATTTTCTACTTCAAGAGATGTATAGTTAAGGAGCTACATATATTTTTTAGCAATAAATGGTGAACAAAAAATGTTTTCCAATTATTGCTATACTGACAAATGAAAAGCATCTGCCTCTAGTTACCACTGCTTTTCTGACCTTCCATTATACGACACAATACAGGAACAGAACTCAGTGCTATTAACTCACAGTAGTTTGAGCTAAAATTTCAAACAGAAGTCTAAATGAGTGTTAACAGAAAAGCCTGGCAGGCTGTCAAACAGAACAAAAGTCTTCAGGAGGTATTTGTCTAAGTAAGAGAGGAGAGAAAAGAAGTAAAAACATATAATAAAAATCAGACAAGCCTTGTTTAGGTTATTCAACAAACAGCAGTTGTAATTATTAACTAAAGTAAGCATAAGTGTCTGTGACCTTTTTCACCAGCATACTGAGTACTTTTAGAGAAATAATGCATCAGTAATGCCAGAGTGCCTGTAACAAAGACAGGGTGACAGAACAAATGAAACTTAATTGCATACATTACTGCTCATTTAATTAAAATTAGTCAGAAAAAATCAAAATAAAAGCTGATTGTTTAAACAAAGGGCTTAGAAATACCTGTGCAATTACAGCTTCCCTGGTTCCATAGTGCTTATAGAACAGATGATCAGTCTGAATATATAGCTGACAAGTATTTTTTTCAGCTTGAGTGGCACGTTTTTTTCTTAAAAGCTGAGGACCATTGCTGTCAGGCTCTTCAGAAGGCTTCTGCACACACATGGGAAACAAATGCAATAATTTGCAGATGTAATAGACGATCTTAACATAGCAATAGTTTCTTTTCTAAACACACATTACTAACATGAACAGATTTTCCTTAGTTTCCTTCGATTTACAGTGTTTCAAGAAAGTTGATTTAAACTGAGTATACACTATGAGCAGTCTTCAAGTACATCATCTGTCTTAATGACAACTCAGCCAAATCCTTCCAAGCATTTTGGCTTTTTTATTACACAAGGCAGTCAATTTGAAATACATTTTTCTCATCCACGTGATCTTGCAAACTTTTCTTTTTCATAACTCTTTTTGAAGATGAAAAAACTGTTTGTAGACTAAAAAAAAAATACTGCCATGGGATTTAAATGCATCCTCACTAACACAGGTTACTTCATATTGTCATTAACTTGGTTACCTCAGCAAACAGAAGTACAAAGTCAAAATAAAGCCCGTTACTTCGAGCTGCATGTGCTAACACCTGTGTTATGGCATTTGCTGGTCCAATACCACACTACAGAATTTTTAGGAGCACATTTCTGGGAAAGCACATTACTTCCACTAGCACTGAACTGCATCGCACTGTCGATTACGTCTTCAACATCTGAAGTTACAATTTAAATATACTTCAAATTGCTGATGCTATTTTACTAACCATCGTGCATCATTATGTTAGCATATCTTGAACATCACAAAATGATGGCAAAAGTTCAAAATGTTCAGAACACAGTTAAAACTCAAATGAACTCAATTTAGTGTTGGAAACTGTTAAAAAAATGCCCAATTTCATGACAAGTGGTGCAACACTGAAGGCAAACATAGAACAAAGACTTTAAAAAGGTAAGCAAGATGCTTCCATAGACCACTGACCTCTTATTACAGGCAACCTGCAGTGTACTTGAACCCCTTCAAACTTGCAGCACTGCTAAGACCCTCCCACTCGTATGGGTGTTTATCACTGCAAGCACTCACATTACAAGAGTGGCCCACAAAAAATATGAAAACTCCTGCTCCTCAAGGACAAATATACGCATTTCAGATCAAGTGACCTTGAAACTTCCTTCTCAACTGCAATTCCTCTTCACAAGCTTAATTAAAAAATCCATCTGAAATTTCTAAAAAATCTGAGACCACATGGGACTCATCAAGACGAGGAGCTAGCACATCATAGCAGCAGAAGCAGTAAGAAAAAGAACCTGGAAACATTATTTTAAGAAACAACTAGAATATTTCAGGTTAAACATTTTCGTGCAGTTGTTCCTTGCAACACAGAGGAATGACACCAGTGACCAGAAGTAGGAAAGGAACCATGTAAAGAAAAAAGAGACTATTACACTAATTTCTAGTCAGGATAATTGATTATAACCTGTGTAGTACCTCTGTTGTGGGTTCTTCTATACCAGTCATCTGGTACTTCTGCATTCTTTCAAATACTGAATGATCTGCACATCCTCCTTGTGGTCCATATTTATGAGGATATTCTACAAAGAGGAAAGCCAGGCTGAGGTTTCAAACTCAAATGCACACGTGTCAAAATATAAAATATTTTAAAATATAAATAATATAATAAATACAGCTTTATCACAGCAACTTTTTCAGTTTGTATTTAACTAATAAGCTCACAGTTTCTGAAGGAAGCATTCTAAGATCTAAGCAGCAGCTTTTTTCCATTCATCGTTTTGACTAAGATACAGTCTAAAGCCTAACAAACCAAAAATACTATGACTGCTTCTTAAAATTGTTTTCTTATGGATATCGAAAGAAAATAGGAAGTGAACAATGTATGATGTAAGAACAAGAGTTATTATTTGGGCATCTTTACAGACTCACTGGAACCAATAGCAAGAGTAAGGAAATGAAACTCAATGGTAAATTATTATTTGGAATCAAATATATCAAAGATAGTTTGGATAAGACAAGGTTAGTTTTATCAAGATATAATCAAGCTCTAAATTTCACACTTCAATCATTAAAATGTGAGGAATATGAAACAAATTTAAATACTGTATTCTTGTCATGCAGCTAAAGGCACTACAGTTCTGTTAAAATAACTCAAGATAGGTTTATAGTCAAAAATATTGAAAGACTGTATTCATTAGACCCAATGATAACCCTGAAAGGACAAATTAATTAACAAATAAAGTACTCTTCCAATCTTTATTCCCCCCAGCCACACTTTTACAAGTGTTAAAAGAGATCATGTGGCTGTCTAAAGCTGGTTAATGATAAATTAGGTGAAACAAAACGTAGTTAACATTTTTTGAAAACTGGATCCTTTTCCAGGCACAAAATATTTGCAGCAATTATAAACTTTGCTCAGGAGGAAATAGCCTGATTGAATAAGCATGCTTAACATTGCAGCTTAAGAGCAACTAAAACCTTGCAGCTGCACGTTCTTCATTACCATACTAGCAAATCAACTTTATCTTTCATAAAGATGTCCAAGTACAGTACTGTAGTTCAAAGTGTATTTAAAGTCTGATTTTTATACAAGCTACCCTAATATAAAACAAAAACACTTTTTCTTCACTAAACTTTATGCCTTTTTCTTTTTTACTTCTGTTTGCCAAAGACGTTGTTAGCAAAATCTCGATTTTGCACTGAAGGCAATTTCCACCCACGTTTTGATTCTAATAAGGATTACAGTTTAAATTAGAAGAAACATGTATCTTCAGAGGGACAACTACAGTAATACTGTAAAAAAAAATCCTACGCTTCCTAAATAACTTGTCCTTTCACTATTTTACACAAGCAGTCATGAATTACAGTTATTCAGATGAGTTTATTTATTTTCTTATATTTTCTTCGTATTAGCTTCCCATGTTTCCAATTCTAACAGCACATGAGTACTGTTTTATAACTGTGGTCTCATGACATTCCTCCCAGTATGGCTAGTCCTAGCACAAGGCCAGAGAAACCAAGAGAGACAGAATGCTTACTACAAGCCACCTCATTCCTGCATGATTTTGAGTAACTATCTGGTGTAACGTTGGCCTTGCTATCCCAACAAACAGCACTGCTTGGTCACTGCTGAGATCTGCACCTTTGAGTACCCTGGCTACCATCACTGGACCAGAGCTGTCAAGAGCAAAGCATTACAGATATGACCCTTCCCATCTCTATTCTCATTTCAAAATAAATTCTCCAGCATTCAATCTAACTATAACTCTCATTGCCTGCTCTCACATCACCATTTATCCCTGCACTAAGGGCATGTTATACAATGCCTATTACACAAGGACAGGACTTAGAGTTAGGGACAATACTGCCTTGCTGCCAGCACACTTCACCTGTGCAAATCCACCATAGTTTCAAAGCAACTCTTCCAAGTGGCACCTCCAGGAATCCACAGAAATCACATGGAAAAATGACCATACAGCATATTTTGTATCAGCATAAAATGCCATTTTATGTTATCAGCACAATTCTATTCATACTCTCTGGCAATGACAGCTGACAGAACAGTACTAGGAAAAATTGCTCCCAGTGAATTACACAAGCTAAGTAGTCTTCCTGCTGCATCTTGTTTCCCAAAGAAGTCAGGAAATACCTTCACACATTGCCAGTACTGACCGGCTGCAATTCAAGGAAATATTTCCCACCTCAAAAAGTCGTATCTGGTAAGAAACATTTCAAAAGTATAACCATTAAAATTATTTTAATAAATGTACATTAAACATTCTGCAAGAGCAATTGCCAAGGTTTTGTATGTGCTGGGAAAAACAAACTCAAATGACAGATTTGAATCCTCTCTGCTAAAAAGAGGAGGTAAGGTTATTTAGAGTTTGGGAGCAAGTCTTGTTTACAGAGAAAGTTGCACACAAAGCTTTCTTATTTCAATGCTGAGTTACTCCTGAACTGGAAAGGCACTGTTCTCTGTTCATGTTCCAAGACGTGTTATTTCCACCATCCCCTGCAGAAGTTCCTTGCTGAAGAAGCTAGACAGGAACTACTCTGTGTCAGATGACTGGGAGACAGAAGTCTGACCCACGTTCTTGCGGTGCTTTTAATGGCTTTGGGAAGTACAGCCTTGGCTTACCCCTACACCACAGCCCTGAAAATGGATCATGAGAAAACACATGCTTTACCATCAGAAGGGCTGCTTCCAGTCACGTTCAACTGAAAAACACAAGCAGCTTATTTTCCACCAGTAAAGGCATAACTGAAATAGAGGATCAGTTTTCTAACTAAAGAAAATCCTCAGGTAGAACAAAAACTTCATTTCTCTTCCTCTCTGTTGTTAAAAGTTTTTGGTTTTCCAATCTCTATTTTGGTACATTCTGACACAACGTTGAGATGACAGTAATAATAGTACTAAAACCAAGGGCAAGATTTTTAAATTTCATTCTTATTTAATTAAATGACAGAAAGATTTAAGTTAGTAATGATACATACAAACTACAGATTCTCAAATGAATTGAAACAATTTTTATTAAAAAAAAAAAAAAAAAAAAAAAGGGCACTACCTGACATAAATGACATAAAAGACTCCTGATCACATTTTCTGCTTCTATCTGTCAGCAAATAGTACAACCTGTGGAGTATTCAGGTTAAGTACGTAATGGATACTAGGTTTAGGGCAAGGTACCAGGTCTGGGGCAAGGACATGACACCAAGATTTCCTTGAAAAAGATGAAAATTCAGACCTACAACAGCCACAAGGTCTCACCAACACTAGCAAGAGCAATAGTGTCAGAACAAAAGATCAAATTTAAGCAGACAGGGAAATCTGTATTAAGGCTTGTTGTTGAGTTGTTGTTTTTAATAGGCAGTCTGTCACACAGATCCCATGAAAACTGCCAAGTAAACCTTCATTATCATATTGGCCACGATATGAAAAAAGCCCAAACAAACCCAGTTCTCAAACAATACACAATCTGCCATGGACAGTTAGTTCAGCAGACTCGACGCAGAACTTCAAAATCTTTTACTTTCTGTTCTCAGTTGTGGAGTTCCTCCAAGACCACACAGAATTAAACAGAGAATTAAATGACAAATTTCATTTCCCTGAAGTTCTGAACGGGCTTTCCTGTCTAGTGCTGATTTGAGGAAATACGCAACCAGTTTTGTATTTTACAGTATGAACTCAGGGATACATTTACAGCATACAGGATTTAATTACAGAAAATGAAGTCCCAATGAAACCTTAACTGTTAAAGAAAGCAGCCTCCAAAACACTTTAATGAAAATAGCAGTTTGCATCCTTCTTGCACTAGATTATAAAATTGTTTGATCAGGAGTGGTTTAGATACTGAAATCATTCAAGTTGTGTTTCAAGTCATGAATAGAAGGCTGCCTTCCACCATATCCACTGTAACATAGACAAAAGCTGCCTTATAAAGTTGACAATATAATCCCCATTTACAAAAAACCCTTTTGTTTAACTACTGAATAAGACCTCATTGAGATGCTAATCATATGTTGCATTGTGATTTCTGAAAGGCACTAAAAAGCATATTGTTTCAAAAGGCTAAAATGCTCCTGACCAAAAAATATCCCAAATAAAAGCAAAGATTCCACCCCCTCCCCCTTTCTCCCGGATTAGTAATGTGAGTATTTTTGTTGCCTTTGTCCTGTGTAAGACATTAAAAGTTTGCCTCTATTTCACAAGAGCTAGCTCAAGTTAATACAGTAACAGATCAGAGTGTTTGCCTTCATTTTTAAAGCTGCTGTAAAGTCTTTTTTTTTTTTTTTGAGCTGAAGTTCAATGCAAAAATAACTCTTATGAAAGGCATAAAAATGTATTCTCAAAAGCACTACTCAGAAAGCAAAAGAAGCAGCTGTACACTTCAGGTACTTCAGACCACAGCAATCACAGAGGTGTCTGGGATACCAAAACAAAACACACCAAGCTGTATGATCAGAAGACTTGCACATCTGACTGCATCCACAACAACTAATCAGAGTAGCACATTTTCCAACAGCACTGCTTAGAATTAGCTGCACGATGGGCTACTTCCAACCAAGCTGAGCAAGCAGCAATGCCCATTCTTTTGGTGATACGGAAGCCCTATTATGCTGCTCCTTAAGTGCGATTCTTTGGAATAGACAGAGACATCTCTGACAATCTGATTTCATTCCTAACTGAAGGCTTTGATAACACTAGATTCAAGGGCAAAAACAGTGAGGCAGTGTACTACCATCTAAATAAACAAAATTACATATTTCCTGTTTCATCCACTTTAATAAAATAATAAGAACCAAGTTCATTATAAGCTTTTCCAGCTTTCAAGTAATCCATTTACAACAGACATCACTTCTACAAGACAGTCATTTTCATAAATAAAATTATTTGCTCCCACAAAGTACAGTTTGGTTTCTTTCACTAGCTGCTATCAGAGATGATAGCATTCTTAGTTGCCCACTTGTTACTTCATTCCCAATTACAAGTCTTGTAAGTAGCAGGGAGATGCACATTTAGGTAGTCAGAAAACATGTGGTGTTCAAAATGTACACCAAATCAGTAACTGCTTTCATTCAAAAACTCTATATAAGTTATGTAACTTGTACCAGCTGAAGACATCATATATGCAAAGATAGCTAGAGTGCAGAAATCTGATACATCAGTTCTGAGTTCATAATAAGGTTTCCATGGTATTTTATTGTCTTTCTGTGCATTAGCATTCAAAGCTAGGCTAATGGGGCCATACTACTCAAGTAGTATTCCCCGTATGTTTCCATCAGCTTCAACTCCCAGCAGAGCTTTTTAAAGCAGGACATATACTGCATCTTCTAATGAGCTATCTGAAGACCTCTGAACCCATACACACACAGGTGAAGCTTTTATTTTTCACAAGCATCACCTTTATTAGTTGTTTTTTAAGTGCATAATGACTTGAACTTAAATTACCCTTTCTTTTTCAAGTCCCAGGAAAGAGCAATCGGGACAGGACATTTTAGAAGGCATTTTTCAAAACAACAACAAAAAGAAATGCATCCACTGCAGAAGATACACTGCTTATGCACCTAAACCTGACTACTAAGAATTTCTTAAAATGGCAGAATAAGGACTTAGGCTTGTCAAAAATCTCTTTCACGAAATAACTTCATATGAATCACTCCAGGACAGCACGATTCACTCTGTCACACGCAAGCTGAAGTCTCACTTGATGCTTACAGCTTAGTGGCTTACAGTGGCTTTTGTGTGGCTTACAGCTTTTGGTAGAAAAATTTAATAGAAAAAAAATTATTTCATCTGTAGCACAAAAATGAAGTACTCACTGATATCATCTTCATGATAGATGACAGAGTGGAACGGTAGAGTTCTGTCCTTAATGTATCTCTCTGCTGGCTCAATATAAAAGGTTCCACTGTGAGTTTGGATGAATCCTTCAAATCTTCCATCAATAACAGACCCATGGCTAAAACTTCCCTGCTCACCTGTTAATGACAGAAAGTGCCTTTAAAAAACCAACCAACCCTGCTAAAGGCATTCAGTACCATGCAAACTTCAAGCATACACTCTATGCAAGGTGTTAATCAGACAGTGCCAAGGAATAATAAAGGCATAATAATCCTGACTGAGAAGCAGCTTCCAACTTCTTAAAACCTATGAACTATAAAATAGTAATATACTGTATGACAGGAGTAAGACATTCTTAGAGAAAATTGTGTCTGAACTTTTAAAGACTAAGAGTATTCAACAGTAAGAAATGCAGTTGTCCCAAAATCATAGTTCCTCTGTTTAACAACTTTGAAGTCTTCAGCACGGATCAGATGCATAAAGGACAAGTTTAAGAGGCATGCAGTGGAGAACTGAACTCCGTATCTTAAGGGTGTCAGACATACAGCATTTAATCTGATATTCAAGTGCTATTTTTATACATCTATTCATGGAACTATAAAAAAAACACTGAGTGTACACTGAATTCTGAAAGCTTTCACAGGAAAATATCTGTTTCAAGGCATTCATTTTTCTTTTCAAACATAGCTTTCTTAAAACTGTACTTATGTTTAAATGTGGGATGGATTGAATACATGTTTGAGACATTCACAACCCTTCAATTCCTTTAACTAAGAACAGTACCTAATTTTGCTTTATTTATTTTTTGAATGCAACTTTTTAAATATATAAATATTGTTTATAGAAAAAGTCCAATGTAAGTTCACAAACAGAGCTGAATTTCAATTTCTATGGACGTACAGTTAAGTATTGGGTAAAAATAATCATTTTAGTATGCCTTGTCAGAGAATAAAAGTGGAGGGAATTTTATCTAGATGCATTATTGAAGTTTAATAATGAAGATAACCTAACAATATGGATATACACTTGTATGTATATGTACTATTAAAACTATGTTTTACAATGTTTTGCACTTTAATTCTTTTTGAAGTGCAGTACTTACCATAAATGTGTCCAGTGTAAATATGGGAGGTATCATAATCAATTACTTGGTTTGATGTTTCTACTTTAAAATCCTCACTAAAAAGAGATGTATCTCTCTTCATTCGAAGGTTGAATTGTCTAAAATGAAAAAAAGAGATAGTAAACTGTCTTTAAGCCTCAACTACAAAAGCACAAAGTACTTCTAACCAATGTTTTCACACAGGCAGATTTACAGAATTTGTAAATTTTATCTATATAAAATATTTATACCGTACAAGAATAGATTACAGCCTAGAAAGATTCACTCAAGCAAGACTATTTTGATGCTTTTGATAAAAGTAGTTAAACCTACAAGATTTAAGAACACTGGGCTTCATATCTAAAATGCTGACTTTGATTTGCTCTGTTCCTCCAGACAGACACAGAGGTAACTAAAGGGAAATTTTTACCATCAGACAACTGAGAAGCAGAACAAACAAGAATTATCAGTATATTTTATTTCCATTGCCAATATTTAAGTACCAGCACTGCCCCAAAAGGAACACTCCTGTTTTACTGTGTTGGCCCACTACTTCAGGGCAGATGTTGGTGGTATGGCAGTAGAGGCTGAACGCTCCTACCAATATTCCACTCCATTTTGTTGCCATACAACAGATGGCAGCAGAGGGGCAGTCTGACAAAATGGCCTCTGACATGGAAGTGTGGATGAAACGAAGGTGTGAAACTCAATTCCACTATGCAGAAAAAATGGCACCCACTGACATTCACTGACACTTGCTGAACATGTATGGGAACAAAGCAGCGGATGTCAGCACAGTGAGGCAGCAGATGGCACACTTCAGCAGAGGCAACAGTGGGTCACCTGCACTGGTGCAGATTCCCATGAGCACAGCATGCAGGCTCGTGTACACTGCTGGCAAAAACACACAGCTAATGATGGTGGCTCTGTCAGAAGAGTGTTTGTAGCTGAGAATTTATTCTATCAACTAGTGTTATTCTGTTTTTTCTAGCTGTTGGAGTTTCCATGGAAATAAATAAGAGGCATTACTTTCAGAGCAACCTACATAAAATGTAAACAAAATGTAAGGAAGTTAATTACTGTTATACCTGAAACCCAAATATTCATAACAAAAGAAATAAAGTAACCACTTTTTAATGCATCTGAAACATACTCAAAATATATCTTCCATTTTCATTTGCACATTATAATGACACTACAGTAATAAATATTTCAGAACTGTATACTAAAACACAATATTGTAGATAAAGAAAAAGCCATGCCTATACTTGAAAGATGGTATGGGCTCCTTAGTGACTCATGCTGACTATTCCACAATGCAAACACTGCTTCACAATCAAACTACCTCTATCTATTATTGCTGTCACAGTGAAAATGAAACTTCCAAGAAGCTTCACCACTAACACGCCACCAAAGGAGAGCATCTCCCACAAGGTTAGGAAATTCTGAGATGCGGCTAGCAGATGTGGAAGATTACGTCAGCGCTCCTTGAGATGCTCAGGCTTACAGCCAGGACTGCCAGTGCCCATATCATAGTCTCAACATGGATGTAACTGGGCAGATTCTCCTGTTAAAATGAAGAAATGATTCACTACAGATGCATTTGAATATTAGAATCATTCACTGAAGAATGCAAACAGGTAAAAGCAATTCACACCCACTTAGCAAGGCCAACAGCAGACAGCTACTGTTATATTATCACCTACAGACTTAAAATAATTTTCCACTAAGTAATGTCTCTGCTATCTCTGAAATGCTTTTTATTTGCTGACAGATCATGAAGATGACAAAATAACATGCATGAGCATCCCAGAAGGCATCCCAGGCCAGAATATGCAGTGCATTTTTCTAGGAGAGGGGAAAAAAAGCAACAAGAGACTAAACCATACTGCACGGTTCTTCAAAACAGAAATTGGAAATGAACAGGCAGACAAAATTAAGACTAGCAATAAGAACTCGAATTTCACTCAAGTACATCACCAAGTTTCACTCACTTTGTAACACCCTGCTCAGTACCTTCAAAAGGTTTGAAATGCACTTCAGTTTAAGTTTTCTCTGAGACCAAATCCCCCATAGTTACTAAGGATCAGACTCTCTTCAAGGATGTCTGAACTGAAAAGACCAGAGATCTTCAACACTTTAGAACAGATCTCCTCCATTCCCTAATATCTGATAGAGACTTTGTACTGGAATAAGTCTATAGCTGTGTGCCAGTGGTGAGCTGGAACAGTAATCCCACCAAGAGCACCTAAGATGGCATTTTCTGGTGAACACTGTATGCCTCCAGAAAAAAGAAAAAAAAATAGCAAAGTGCAAAAAGGTTTCTTTGTTGTTATGCTTAAATGAATACCACTACAAAAAAAAAAAAAAAACAAAAAAAACAAAAACAAACAAAAAAAAAACCTAAATCAAAAAGATACAGGAGAAATTGCTATTTCTAATAGCCAGTACGCTTCTTACAAATTACAATTAAATTAATTACACTGAAAGAAGATGCCAGTTTATAGCTGGGGAAACTCCAAATTGTAATGACTGCATCAAACAAATGTAGGGCATGAATCCCCCAAAAATCCAGCTCATCATTCTTTCAAAGACAATATCAAGAATGCCTCCATCAACTCCAGTAACGTTTCCCATCTGTCAGTAAGAGATCTCCAAAGACCCTACAGAAAATCCATTTCAGTATCTTATCTGATACAGAAGCTTACTTAAATTTTACTGTGAATTTCTTCAAAGTCACTAGTTCCCCTTTATTAAGGTTTCTGTAAACTAATCTCTATCCCTCTCAAAATGATATAGAAGAGAACAAGTCTCTGTTTTCTTTCCCTGTCTACATCCATAACTTGATGAATTCTTCTATAGAGAGGAGGTCCCAGAGAAGAACCACTGATTCCTCCATACCATTAATCAACTTAGTTTCCCAAACTAGCCACAGTGGAATAAGTAAGAGGCATCAGAAGGTGTTTGTGGGGTTTTTTGTAGCTACCATTTCTACTGTGTAAATAGAGTTCTCTGTGTTAGCACTCCGAACACTGTAGCCTAGTATTCCCTAGGCCAGTGAGATACCAGACAGAAGGTAATTATTCCCAGAAAAAATAATGCTTTTTCCACATCTACTAACGTGCATAAGACATTTCACAGTAGTAGGACTGTCTAGGATAGAAATAAACTAATTAAGAGCACGACTTGACCTTTCCTGTTGCTGCTTCTGTCTTACATACACCTGGTAACTGATAGAGTAACAAGGCATTCTTTAGTTACTGCATGGCTGCTTCTTCAATGGATGCTGAAATTTTTAGTAGAGTTGTTAACACTGTTCTATAATCAACTTTGTTAAAAGCTACATTTTGCCATGCCTTACTCATTAATTGCAGTACCTTGAGACTATCAGGAAACAGATGCTGATGTTCCCTTAGTTTACCACAGGGAGACTATCAGACTCACAAGCACACAGTGATAACTGCAGAAAAATAGCTGACAGTGTCATATTTAGTTAAAAAACATGAGTTTCCCATGGGCTCCAGTTATTTCAATTCTGTGCTCTAATCACAGAGAAAGCAGGGGTTTTTTTTATTAATAAATTTCTTTAAGAAGGCTATATGCACATGTTGAGAGCATTTGACAAGAAGAATATAAAAGGTAGACACATAAGAATTAATGCTTGATCTATTATTCCATTTGTTTTGATTATGAGTTACCTTCTAAGGTCAGTGATTCTGCCATGATGAAACATTTGATATATTAGGACACTGGTAGAAAGCCAGCATATTGCTTTCCAAAACTAATGAAGAAAGATATAATCAGCAGCCTGAAAAAAGAAAACTAGGTGGTTTTCTTTTCTTTTCTTTTCTTTTCTTTTCTTTTCTTTTCTTTTCTTTTCTTTTCTTTTCTTTTCTTTTCTTTTCTTTTCTTTTCTTTTCTTTTCTTTTCTTTTCTTTTCTTTTCTTTTCTTTTCTTTTCTTTTCTTTTCTTTTCTTTTCTCACTCATAAGCTGTATCTACTCTTGAGGACATTTATTTTACGCTGTTCCTATTTACTATTAAACCCACACAATGTATTCCATCATCATCAATTGACAACTCCCAAGGTTCTTCTACCTGTCCTAAAGAAAATATCTGAAACAGCAGGTGATGGAATCTCTGCACTTATCGTTCTATTAGCCATCCAGATGCAGACAGGGGAACTGTCCTTTGGTAAGTATTTATATTAAAAATGTACATCAGTATCTATAGCATAAAAATAGGGAGCAATCCCAACCTCACAGCTAAGGTCTGTGGTTAATGCCTTTATAGCAGCATTTCTGATTGCCACTCATTCCTTTCCAGATCTCCAGAAGACAGACCTGCTAAGCTTGTTATTCCAGAAGATAACATTCTAAGGAAATGCAGCCCTCATTTTAAACAGTTTGCCACTGATTATTCTTCATATACATAGCTGTCAACACATAAGCCAGCTCAGATAACAGAAACCATTCCAGTCAGTTAACATGTAGCTACATGTTTAGTTTACACTCTTATAACTTAGGTCAATTATTTATCTGTCCTGAAGAGTACAGTCTTCTGTTTTTAAGAGCAGATTAATCTTTACCCAGGGTTGAAAATAAACTCTTCTTCCCCCCCCCCTCCCCAGTAAAAACTTTTAGTAGGAAATGCAAATTCTGTGTCACCTGGTTTCCTGTTTATCCAAAATAACCTTCCCACCTCTATTTATAAGGTTGACAACATACATGCTGTGCCAGGTTCTAACAATTAAAAACCAGGTGGACAAAAAAAAAAGACAAACTAAGCAGCTCCTTTTGGGCAGTTCCCTTTATTTTTATAACCTGCTCAGTCAATAACTATCTTATTAAAGAACAAACTTGTTCTCTCTGAATAATGAAGGGCAATAAAATGGATAACAAATTACTGTAGAACAGAGAATAAGAAAGTCAAATGGTTACAGCAGAAACAGCACAGCTCGTATCACACAGCAAGCCCCTACAAGCATTTATGCAGAGCAGTCGTGAATGATGGTCGGCAGCTGAAACAGCAGAACCTCTGAGTCCAGATAAACTGTCTCAGGTGAAGCCTAAAGAACAGGTTGTTCCAGCTGCAGAACTGACACAGCCTCAGTCTGCATGGCATTTTATTCCTATGGAGCTGATTTTTAAGACTTGAATCCGTGGAGCTAAAAAACCCTGGAATTAGCTGCAATGACTTCTAAGCACAAATTTAAACACAGAGAAGAATTTTTACTCTTGAAGTCCACATTTTGCAGATTTTATAGAAACAATCCAACAGTATTAAACAACTGAAAAAATATTTCCAAGCATAACCATATGAAGGGCCTTTTTATCTCTACTGCTTACAAAGAAGTGATGGTGCAGGTATATTGCAAGCACTTCCAGTAACAGTTATTATAAGTACTATGTAGAGACCAGATGTTCCAGTAGCAGCTTGGAACTTAACAACTTACAGCTTTTTTTTTTTCTTTTAAATACAGTTTTAGGTTAAAAAGAAAACAAAACTAAGAGCTGAAAAAAGCTCTTAGTGTACCTTTAACTTAGAAATAAAACGTTATTATGTGTTTAAGTACTGCTTGAAAAATTCTACTTGTTCACTCACTCATGTTACATAGGCAGCCTGACCAATCAGAGCCAACAGGGATGGGACAAAGTGGCTGCAGATTGGTGACTCAGAGGACAAACCAGGGGAAAAAAAAAGTGCAAGCTATTAGAAGGGCTGACAGCACAGATAAATACTGCATAAAGGTAGTTTCTTCATTCTGCTGAGTGTCAGGAATTCTTATTTTCTAAAGCTCAGAGATCATCAACACCAGGCAAGGTTTTCAAGTTCTGTCCTCAAAATGTAATTTCTAATAGTGAAGTATCCAGCATATTTTTGACATCTGCAGTTGATGGGAGCTCAGTTCAAGATATTCTGCAATATATTGCAAATGCCTGAAAAAGATATCGTTCTGCTATACTCAGTAAGTGAAAGACAGTAAACATGCATTTAGTATACATTTGGTTTAGTCAACCAAGACTGAGCATACAAAGGCAAATATATCCTTTCAATTTTAGTCATGTTCCAACATAATTTTTGGAATTTTTTGGAATTGCTGACATTACTTGACATACAAAATGAAGTTAGATCACATTAAATTCTTTCATCGTATTGCAGCCTAGTGCCATCAGCATTGCTTACTCCATTTACGTACCTTTTTCCCCCCCAAGCTAATGCTAACACTGCATTCACTAATTCTGTGTGAATCTTCCTCAGAACCAAAGAGCACCTTAAATTAATTCACACTAAAACATTCAATATAAAATGGCATGTGTGAGATACACAACTGTACTGCTTTAAAACAACATGAACTACAAGACCTTATTGTTTTAAGAATTCCTACTTACTTCAGGCCTTTCAGGAATAAGCACATTTTGCACCATTCTTGAAGCAACAATGCCAACTCATCTACAGTACACAGTTGATAATTCAAAAGAATTCATAGCCTACTTTCAGTGATCTAAAGTGCCATATGGAGCTAGTGTTTTAGCATCTAATAGCAGCTGGTTTGTTTGAATTCAGGCATTAAATCTGACAGTTTTATTCTAGATCCTCCAACAATAAGAATTTTGAAAATATTGTTTTTAAACCATATACTCTGATTTTCAGAGGGAGGTTAAATAAGGAAAGTTTTCTCAAACAATGTTTGAGAACAATGATGAACATAAAAACATTTGTGGTCCAGCTAGCTCCATTTGCTACTTCCAGCAGTGAACTGCAGTAGATACTCAGACAGCTTCTGCATTGTTTCCTATCTCCATAAGGCAACCATTTCATCAGAAGCCAACTCAAAACAAAGACCTATATTATAAGAAGAATTTAGCTGGGAAGGCTACTGATTGCCTGTGAAGATAAGGCAGAGTTAGCAACAGCGTGACTATCCACCAAATAGTAAAATTCATTGGACTAAGAACACACCCAAAAACATGGATTTAAGAACAGGATTTCAAATTTAGGACTTTGGTTGCTATTCTAAAGCAGTTGCAAATACAACCCTAACGCTTGCCTTTTGGGAACGTGCACTGAAATTCAATCATTGTGCCATATACAGCCAATAGCAACACTTCAGTCCTTGAAGAAATTACAAGCAAGTGCAGAAGGAGAATATTTACTTAAATGAACATTCCAAACACATTCAAAAGATGTGGTATTACCTTTGTTCTGTCAAGTTCCCTGTGTTTCTAGATATGGATAGCAAATATTTATCAAACATTAGTTATTTCCTTTGTAATTTAAATAATTAGACAAGCAAGGGTGTTACACATTCCTAAAAAAATATTAAAATAATGGTGTTGCACAGGATGCAGTCAGCAGAAAAGCAAAGACAGAAATAGTTTAACTTACTCTTTCTTCTCAATTATAAAAAAAAAAGTAGGAAGCAACACTTTCTAAATGAAATCCACAAATAATACTTCCACTACTCACACTGACTATCTAACTTCACTATTTGAAGTAGTTCAAATCAGAAATTAAATGTATGGCTAAGCAATCTTGTAACAGCAATTACGTTTTCTCCATGTCAAATAATTGCTAAGCTACACAGAAAAACGCCATTTCACTACACATGAAACAGAACACTCCATGGCCAAATCTGTGGTTTGGAATGCAATTTGAAACTGTGCATTTCCTCAAGTAAACCAAATCCGCTCAAAGTTCAGCACAGTTTTTGTAAACAAATATGCCATGGCTGCACAATAAAGTCAGAATCTGATGAAATTCTGTTCCCAGTTCTGCTTACTGAATCTTTGAAGTCCGTCAACAGTTACAAGCACAGGTTTGAACGACTGATTACAACCAGCAATTTGACATTTACACTGGACACCAGAGCAAACACTTGCTATAAACTGCCAATATTGCATTTTAGTATATTCTCTCAGACACGAATAACTGTATTTCAGCATTTATATATCACCATAATTAAAAAAAAAGCAAACATAAGACTAAAATGTTTAAAGCAAATACCTTTTAGAAACATCACTAACCTCCCATGAGCATGAAAGTCGAGGCGCAAGAACTGATCTTCATGCGATACTGCTCTTTTGGCACGCTGGTGTTTTTGGTGTAACAAATCCACATCGTAAGATAATCCTTCATAATGTCTAATGTATTTATTTAGAGGGTTTCCATACTGGCCTGAAAAGAGAAAGAAGTAAAGGTTAGCAGGTTAGCATGCCTAAGAATTTACTAAGGTTACAACCACACTATGAGGTGCGATATATTGGAGCACAACAGCTGGCAATGAGAACCCAATTTTCACTCCACATGCATTTTAGCTATCTTTTTCAGTTCCGTGTATACTTCAGATTCATTCTACTCTGGTTCCACAGACCAAATAAATACTTGCAGTTGCAGTGCAGAGGTGGACTCCTTCCACTTTCATTTCAACCAAAATTACTCCACAATGCAAACTACATCACTGTCGGTAGGAATGCTATGCATGAGACGTGCTTCACACCCAAGCACACCAAGTTCAACAGCTTCACATCTTCCTTCTCTTTCCCTAAAAGAACCATACATTCATTTGCACTCTGCTCCCATGGCACACTGAAGTACTTGCTCAAAAGATATACATTCCACATGCCAGATCATCAAGTAGAATTAATAGCAAATCATACCATCCAGAAATACAACATTTGTATAACGTGGAATGTTCCATCACGTGGGAGAGTTCTGTTAAAGTTTTGTTCAGTCTATTTTGAATATTTCCTTCTAAGATATTATTTCTGATTTACTTAAGAATGAATGACAGAAGTGGAAAACCATTCTTGTCCTCCCATCCTCATGGTGGAAGAGAGATACAGAACTGACCACAGGCACTAGCATTTGAGAGCTGTTTGCAGATCTGGAAACGTGCACATAAAGGATGATGCTATCAGCCTTGTATTTCCACTAAACACCAGGTATTTTTACTTCAACACAGTATTTTTCACACCAAGGTTAGCATTAGTAGGTCAATAACACGATAGAAAACTTCTTGTGCTGCCCAGACACCTGTCAGATAGACTGCTGAGATTTGCTCAGATGCCCACCAAACAGCCCACCGGCTGGCTGGTAATCACAAGAGCAGGATCAAGGAGAAAGCTAACAGGCTACTGTTTTCCTCCAGGCAAGGAGCCACTATACATATTATCGACTTCAAGACAGTTCAGATTTTGGTCAACTCTCTCTAATTGATACACAGTTTCCATCCAGGATTCATGTTCTTAACAGTTAACAGAGCCCACATCATAGAAACACACACAGTAAATGGAAAGCAGAGCACTCATTTAATGAGAAGCATATTTTCATATCTCAACAACCCCCTGGGCCCCATCCCCTGTATGCACATCCTCCACAGACACTCTTCACAAGAAGATTTACTGCACTCCCAAATCAGATGCCATCAGTGAACTACCACACCTGAAAAACATTGCATCTACTTGCCAAAAGTAAACACAGACTTTGTGTAGAGAATTAAGAGAAACTGATTCATTAACTGATCCATTGTGATCAAAGGAACAAAAAACATAAAGTTGAAGCAGTAGAACATAACGTGGAGGACAAAAAGATTACAACAGGAGAGCAAACCACCCTGAAGTACAGGTAGCACATACAGGATTATTTTTGTTTGATGAAAACATTTTTAAATAGTTTGAACATTTTAAATGTACAATCATGAGGAATTATTTAGATACCTGCAATCTACCATTTTCAAGAGCAAGTCACTTCGGTGGATCTGATTTCTAAGTCAGATTATATATGACAAGTCATATATGTTTCTTAATATACTAAACATTAAGCTGGAAGGAATTAAACATATCAAACAATGCAGAATGTTACGAAAATTCAGAGCAATTGCACGTTTTGATATTCAGAATACCAGCATGCAAACATCCACTGGGTCTGAAACAGGCTCACAGTATGCCTCTGCATCATCAGCTCCCCAAAGAGCTGATCCAAAGAAGCAACTGTTCTTGAAGATCAGCTATTCATTACCATCACAGGAACTACTTTGGGGATCGCATCACCCAAGGGCAAGCACCAACTCCAGTGGTTATGCAAAAATCAATACGCTGTCAATTTATTTCTAGAAGCAGCATTTACAACTGTCAGTGTTCAGTAAAAATCTCCATGAGCTCTTCCCCACACGACCCCTTTGCTGCAGCACATTCCAAAACATGTCAAGTGTTTTGGAAAATTGCCTTTTTGCTGAAGGTCATCAGTCCCATCCTTTTTGTGATCAGAGAAGTCACAAGGTGACAGAGTGCACCAAATGCACCCGCCTCACTTTGACTAGCTGAGCACATGGCCTTCCACAAAAAGATACCAAAGTTCATTTGTACTTCACTTATGAAAAGCGAAAAGATTAAGCTGATACAAACTCTGAATAGTCTCTGCTGAATGCTACAGCACAAAAACAGAATCTTACACTAACAACATAAAATTAGAATGCAGAACACAAGCAGAATGATTTCCAATTCCAGGTTGAGCCTGGAATCCTTACTTTTTCCACATGCAGAAATACAAGAATTGCTTAAATATCACAGCACCTACTCAGCACAGCACAGCACAGCACAGCAGTATCTAGCACTGTGTTCTGAAGTCTGGGCGCCCACAAATCAATGGTATGTCAGGCATCACTTTCTCTTTCAGGGTTGCACAAAGCTTTTTCTTTTCTCTTTTTTTTTATTTTTTATTTTTTCATTTTTTATTTTTTCTTCCTTCCCCTCTCCATTTTCTATTTGTTATTTTTCACACGGAATGTTGTTCTGTACACATTTGCTCCATTGTTCCTGGCTCCAAACTGAGCTTCAAAGCCTTCCTTCCCCAACCTCCTACTTACAGAGAAACAGACATTCTTTAGTTTACGCTTCAGCCTTCTCAAGCTTTGCCTCAGTAATATACAGCAGATAGTTACATTTTCACAAGGAAAAAAGTTATTATTCTAACACCACAATTTCAGGAGCAAAAGTACAAATCTACCTTTCCATGTATTTATTGTTGTGAGGTCTTCTTTAAATTAATACAATAAATTTCTCAGCGCTCCTGTTCCTTTCCAAGTGACTGATGTCTCACCTCCACACACCTCAATAAGCGATACAGAAAATGACTAAATAAATTAATACTCACAGGCTCATCACTTGCACTCAGTAGCAACATGCACAAGATGATACTGCCATCTCTCTTTAAAATTCAGGTAATGATACATGGCAGATAAATGCATTAAAATTTACTCTGAGTACTGCAGGCAAATGCTGCCTTTGACAAATGCAGTCCAATAACAAAACTTAATTCTAATTTCCTCTCGGTCTCCAAATACAAGCCAATTCTTACTTGGTTTTACAGAGGCTCCTCAGGTGCCTTTAACATTCACAAAATTTGTGATTTAAGCATGTCTGCATTGATTCTAAATAAGAGACAAAATAAATGCAAAGCTTCAGCAGCCAGCATGAAGAATGCTGAGGGTGAAGAAAGTTGCCCATGCCTGTGTTTCTCTAACCTGTGTGGGCACACCGCCCCACAAGGAAGCACAAACACCTCCTTGTGCAAAAGAGCTACAATAAACAAACCACCATTAGCCTGGGTCCAGTTGTTTTATCAGACTGATGAACATACCGACTTTAAACAATTCTTGTAATTACCAGACTGCCAGTATATGATTTCCAATTCCAGATACCAGCTTTAAAGAAAAACTTCAGAATTAACTGGTGTCAGTTAAACTGAAGCTTTAATTTTGAAAGAAATTCAAGCTAGAATATGACAAGTAACTCTAAAACTTCATCAAAACAAAGGAGCTAGTATGCTGCAGAACATGCAGACTTCTGTGCTCTCTAATCCCAAGACTATTCAACAACTTGTCTTCCACTTTTCTGCAGTAGGAAAATACTAGGAATGTATCCGTTACATTGCTTTGGGCCATTTTTCTCAGTTAGGCAAGGTACTCTTTAAAAAGCTTCAGACACCCAGAAACAAGTTTTCAAGAGTAACAACTTACTAAAGATCCAACCATGCTGCGCACCTGTTTCAGGTCTCGTGAGCAGGTGGAAAGCTAAGCTGAGTCATGCAAAGAATAGTTTTAAAATGCTTCGTGCTGTAATAAGACAGCAAAAGACTTCTCATAATAAAAAGCTTTGCAACATGCTCTATGTTATGCTGAAGTTAAATCCTTCAGAAATCAAAAAGCAACTCCTTCTGCCAAAGTGAAGTTACACGCTCCCTGTGATCACAAAGGGAAGCAGTGCTATTTCTTTTCCCTTTCCTCGGAACTGTAACAAACACCAAAGCTACCCAAGCCCTTATGTTTTAAGTACCCTCACAACCAGCACTTGACACAAACGCTCCCCAGCAGCTGCATCCCACCTGGAACATACGTCATTTCAGAGCTTTCCTGAAGATGGACTTCAGTCAGAATAGAATGGAAAACTTCAACATATGTTAACTTTCATTTGCAGAAACAAGCAAAGTGCTACCACTGCTGTAGCGACCAAAGTCTCTAACCAATACATGACCTTTTTAATGAAACCATTTACAAATCAAAAATAATTTTCCTCTTCACAAAGGGAGCTTAATAAGTAACTCAACTTCTGTAAAAAATAAATTTTCTTAAGATAAAAAAACCTTCCATGATGTACTGCAAAGTGCCGTGGAAAAACTCCAGCACTGTTTTTCAGTGTCTCAAGTACTGGAGCACTGCTTATGTGCAAAGAAGGAATGGAAATGGAGTACTTGGTTTGCGGTTGGAACAGGGAACTCCAAGTGTTTGCTGAACAGGGTGTGGAGCACCTTGGAGGATGGACAGCCATCCCTGCAATTACCAACCTGGTAAGGGACAGTCTCTATGACCCAATCCATTGGAAGAAAGGGTTGGTGCCACCATTCTCCCTTCCACACGTGTGCAAATGCTGAATCTCACCTACTCCCATCGTACATACAAACTACAGACACATATGCAGAACTCCCCTTTTTGCAATAAATAAAAAGGATTACTACTCAAAGGTCAGCTGTGCACCTGCCATCTGAACACTGTCTGACAGAGGCCATGCTGAAACCAACAAATTTGTATTTTCCTTCTCCATCTGATCTCTTTTTATGTCTTCCTCTCCCTTCTGTCTCCCTTTTCAGGTTATATTAGAATGTAATGCTAGACATATCATCATAAGTTACTGGCAATAAGTTATAGATAAATACATACCTACTCCATGTCTTGTGCTAAATATTGTAGCAAGATACAAATAAACAATTAACCAATTGTTTGGCACATTTTCACCTTAATTTAGCCCAAGGGAATTTCAGAACACCAAGAACCCCAACCTGACTGGGTTGAGACAGATGCCAATAGCAGTTTGCTGAGATGGAAAAACAATGTTTATTTCCAATACAGCATACATACTGGTACAAAGATGTCTCCAAATACTCTTGCCAGGTTCTGTGTTCCAGACCACATACTAGCAGCACCCCCACAGAACTGCAAGTACACCTTCAGACACCCACTAGGTGCCTCTCACAGAGGTGCACAAGGCAGGTACCTCCACTAGCTACAGTTTCTGTAGCTACAGGATTCTGCACTGAGAAGGAAGAAGAATCTGAGAGCAGCGCAGCCCAACAACCGGTTACAATGGCGCACGCACAGATACAGAACTGTGATGAGATCCTGTGACTACCTCACTGTCATTGAAAAACTACTGTTTTGGAATGGGGACTCCAAGACATATCTACGAAAAAAAGCTGGCAACCAGCCTGCAACAGGAAATACTGAAGCATGAGAAACCAGACGAAGCTTAAAACAGCTGTTCTACAAGTGTCATGTGCTGCATCAGCTGAACATCAAAGACAGCACACCGCCTTTCCAGGCACTATAACGCAATAAGCCAACGTTATACTTTGGGAAACTGCTAAGCTAGAGGACAGCAGCACTTTAGGATACAGATACCAACGGAACAGCCTTCAAACTGGACAGTTCAGCCTTCCATGGACTTGGTAAATTAAATGTTGTATTCCCCAAGAGAAAAATCCTCCAAGAACAAAGCTTTATATTCCTGGAATCAGAATTAAATGAAAGGAAGGACTTAATTTAAACAAGATTGGCCAAAACATCCAGAGGTTCTGCCTACACATCTCAAGGTGATAGTCCATGCTGAAGACTTGTGTGTATGCATCTAGAGTGCTTCAGCACCAATAGAGAGCTCCAGGAATCTATAGTTGTCTTACTTGCTGACCAGCCACAGACCCCACTTGGACAGGCCTGAGATGTACTTTCTCACCTTCTACCTAAGCTCCACACATTACACAAAGGATTTTAGCTGTAAGCCTCTTGGCACGCTTTGAGCAGCTATATATAACCGTTATCTGGTGGTCAATGCTGAACAACTTGATGTTCATTAATTGTGCTCTCCCCTTCCCCCCAGCCCACTAAGAATTCTTTCCCCTATAGAGAAACCTCTGCAGTCTGTGGGCGTAAAGCAAGGAAGGTAATGGACATCCTGAAATCCATGAGACCAGGCGGGCTGCATCCAAGAGCGTTGAGGAAGCTGACTGATGTGATTCAGGGACTACCAGCTTTGAAAAGTCTTTGAGATAGAGGGAGGTTCCTGACAACTGGCAGACAAGTGTCATCCCGTCTCAAAGGAGGACCTGGAGATCTACAGACTTGTCAGACCAACCTCAGTACCTGCAAAGGTTATGGAGGAAATACATATAGAAACTCACAGTACTGAAAGTCAGCAACGTGAACAGTTTCTCTGCATCATAGTAGAAGATGGTAACTGTCCATAAAGTATGTGGATAAATCAAGCATGCACTGTTCTAAAAGGTGAAGTTAAGACAAACTGATTAAGATTTGCACAACAATAGCAAATAGATCAACTGCAATTCAAGATTGTTAGTGGAAAAAAAACCCAAAATATTGCTAGACACTGTGCAGTGGGTAAGCTAACTTGCTAGACAACTCTTTATTGCAAGCATCATCATGATTCACAGACTTGAAGTTCCAGCTTGTGATAAATATCCTTAAGACAATATTTATTGTAATTTTAATGAAGTTGCACTTTTCCAAGTCTTTTAAATGTATAGTTTGCCTCTTTAAAAACATACCCTTTGTATGCAACTAGCATTAAGAAATGTACGTAGCATTCAAACTCAGTACTTCTGTGCTGAAGTGCATCAAAAGCCAGTAACCCCACTATCTGTTTCCCAACCAGAATTTCACCGAGCAATTAATCTGGGCTGCGGTTTCACAACTGCTAGCAGAAGGGCAGGTCCTGCTGCTCTTTTTCATCTATCTCATTTTTGCCCCTCCCTTGAGCAGGCACTAAAACTGACTGGACTGAAAAACGTATTTTCTTTTGCTCACGACAGTTTTTGGTGAAGTGAATGACCAAAAGTGATTCACTCAAAACTCACATTTAAGGCATAGTCAGCACTGTATCACTAGAGTAACTGATGTCTGCTACATTTTTACCCTCCTTTTCCCCCATTCCTATGCTCTTCCTGAACCTGTTCCTGCACAATAAACCAGCAAGGTTAAACGTCTGGCAAGAAAGTAGTCATTTCTTCCACTTCAGTTAGCAGGCTGAATTGGCTCCTCATGCCATCAAACAGCAGAGGGAGCAAAGGAGGAGCAGTGGAAGTGCATGACCAGGGAAAGACCACCAGGCACCAGCTCAGTAAGTAGCTCAATAGAGTGGCGCCTTCTTATTGCATCACTGAACCTTCAGATCCTTTTAAAGGCAATAATACGCTGCAGCCTTAGGTTCTTGGGTGGCAATATTTCAAAACTACTATATATACACCTGATCTTATTCATTTTTAATCGCCACGGGCATTTCTGAAATAACTTGACAGCTGCCTTTACCAGACACCATCTCATGCAGCCATATAAAATCTCAAGTGCTTTAATTGTAAATCCCCGATACGTGCTAAAGGCTGAAAGCCATTTTAATGAAGGCTGGTGTTCTTCTCCGTCTATAGCAAGGATGCAGACTTAACCACTCAGATGCTGACAGTTTATAAATGCCTTCCCACAACTCCCTCATGTGTTCAGAAAAGAATTTCTTATGTGCACAGCAGGAAATAGACTGTTCAATATCCAGCAGCACAAGGCACTGAAACACAAAAGCTCAAATGTCCTAAAACATAGAGGAGCGTATCGTATCAGATATCTTTCAAATATATTTGCAATCATACTCAGCATCTGACCAGCCAGGCCAGAGCATGGCCACTCTTGCCTTCTGGGGTCTCATTCTCTCTTTTCTTTTTCTTCACATTTCCTAGCACCATTTCCACACTTCTAAAAATCACCCTCAGACAGGTTTTATCAGTCATTTTCATTCCTTAAAGAGCATCATTATTTACAATTATGTACTGTTTAATACACTTGCATGCATTTTTGTTGCGTTCAATGAAACAGTCACAAAGGACATTGCCCCCAACTAAGAACTTGTTCATACCTGTCAAAATTACAGATCATAGCCAGAGAACAGATCTCTGAACACACAGTCTGAGAGCGTCAAAGAAGAACAGAGATTCACTTCATGTATTGTTTTACGCAAGCCTAAAATTTCCAAGCACTATGTACTAGAAGCATAAGATATATGCATCTATTTAAGATAAATTCTACCTTTCTCCTATTTCTTTTCACATTACTGAAATGGTATTCAAAGTGACCAGCTGGGATTCCTGCTTTATGAAAGTTGTGACAGTAAAGAAACAAACTTCTAGAGCAGCCCCCAAAGTTATCTAATATCAGAATGTGATCAAGGAAGTGCTTCAGATCCTGTCCAACTGACCTGCTGGTAACTCCTGCTAACCATAAACCCCAACTGATGGTTATACAGACATAACAGACACTGCAGTACACCTCACACAGTGATCACTTTTGACTGAGTTTCTTTAACTTGACTTCCAGATTTCCAATTAACTGAAATACATTTCTTTAAGGCATTAAATGACTCTGATGTTTCTCCTCAAATAAATCATCAAATAAAACAGTACACAAGTAAAAGTTATATGGTATCTTGATATTTTAAGAGCTTGACTTTGTGATGCACAAACTGTGAATTAAGCTTGCCACCAGTCCTGTTAATCTAGTGCTATTTAACATTAACTGAAGACTGTTAAAACAGAGCACATACAAAAGCAGATAGACAAAGCCTTAAGTAATTCTGAAAGGATTCAACACGCTCAGGTATCTCAGAAAAATGTTCCTATCACAACACAGTCTAGATGTACAGATGAACAACTGAAAAAGGTACGGACTAAGAACTTATTTTGAAAATTCTATATTTCAAGTACCTGCATGGTTTCAAACTATACACCTTCAAAGAGATGTATTACTTAGCTTCAGGATTTGAGGAGAACCAGTGAGCACAAGAGGAGCCATACACAACTGAGCACAGGTATCCTTTGTTCCCAGTCGTTTCCAGTTTGAATTGTTCTCACAGTGACACTGATAACAACAATGAACGTGATGTTTTTCTTTTTCCCCAGGATTAACACTCCCAGAAGAAGGTCTTTTAAATGAAGAACTCTGTTTTTCAGTAATAACTTGTAGTACTTAAGAAATTATAGAAATATAATTAGAAGCTAATAGATACTTCTAGTATTAAAAGAACTTCAATTCGACAGTCACAATAAACTTCCCCTAGGAAAGCTTTATGCCAAGATGCAGATCAGCCATCGTTCCTAGGCTCCTACCCAGCATTATCAAGCTGTTTCAAGGTTGCTCTGTGTTGTCAAACACTGAATGCAACTAAAACAAGGATTACTTCCTAATGCCAAGAACACTGAAGGTGCCCATTGTTTTCTCAAAGAAAATAACTATAATGCAAACTTCCAGAACAAAATATATTTCATGAAGTCACTTCTACATATGCAGAGCATAGCTGACAGGTTAAAATGCTGTGAACTTTGAGGCATACTTGCCTGCCTACAACTCTCACAACTGTTAATGAATTACTGAATTAATAGTGCCAGGAGTTTAGTTTAGAAAAGAAGGCCTGAAAAAGCATGCTAATAATTTTCTTAATAATTTAATAGGAGCGACAAGGAAAAAGTCATGAAGACAACCTTTTGTTTGCTTCTAACAACATAAATAACGGGAGGAGTTGTGCTCCTGCAGACGACTTTGCCCATTATCACAGCATCACCTCACTGCCACAAGCACAGCCTGCTGAACTTCTCCTGTGCTCTGATGTTACTTTTTGATAACGTGCAGAAGCCAGGATTCAGCGTCAACTCTTTGTTCACAAACCGACATGCTGATACACAGAAAGCCGGGATAAAGAGAAGTGCCAAGCCAAACAGAGGAAACCAAACAAGAAACCCTATAAGCAGCCGCTCCACCCATCCTGTGCAGGAAACAGCCCCGAAATCTACTTCACTAATCTAATCGCGTGAAAAACCGAAAGTATTTCCTACCGCGTCTCGACCTTGGTTACAGGCTATCAGAACGGGTCGAGACGTTACCCCACAGCTCCCGAACGCCGAGAAGCACCCGCAGCGGGAGCCCGTCCAAACTTCCCGTTCTGTGTCAGAACCCAGAAACGGGGCTTCCCCCGGCCTAGGGCCGGGCACAGCGCCCCGAGGGCACGGCCGCTTCCTCCGTCCGTCACCCCGCACGGCCCGGCCCGGCAGGCTGCTCCCCAGGACGAGGCGGAAGGAGGCAGTCGGACGGGAGGGAAGCGGCCCACAGCACCGCCAAGTCCCGAGGAAGCGGAGCGCCGGGGGAAGCGCGGCAGCTCGGGGAGAGGGAAAGGAGAACGGCGCAGCGAAGAAAGGAGGCGACGGCCGCCTCGGCCTCCCGGAGCGCGTGCCGGCAGCGGGGCTCGGGCACCGGGCCAGCCGCAGGGGGAGCGCCGAGACGGAAAGAGCAGAGCGGGCCCAGCCGAGGGGGGGCGGCCCGCCTCCCCGGGGAGAGGGCCCGGAGCCCCAGGAAAGGAAAGGGAGAAAGGCGGAGGCGGAAGGCCGCGTCCCGGCCGAGGCCCCGCGGTCCGAGCGGGCCAGGCCACCCCTCACCTCCGGCGCCGGCCGCCCAGGAGCACAGCAGGATTATCGTCCTCGCCAGATCCATCTTCGCCGGGCCCAGGCCCCGCCGCCGCCTACCCGCAACGCATCCGCCCCGGCCGGCGTCGGGATAGGGAGGGGCGAGCTCCTCGCCTCCCGCCGCTTTGTCCCCGCGCTCCGGGGGCCGCTCGGCTTCCGCCCGCGGATCTCTGGGACCGAGCGGCAGCCGCACCCGGCGCTTCCCCCGCGCCGCTTCTTTCCCCGCACCAGTCCAAGAGACGCCACCGGCGGGGCCGCCGCCGCCGCGCGCTCTGGGCGTGTCCCACTGCTCCGCGACACGAAGGGGGCGGAGCCAAGCAGGAGCGAGAGCGCCGCCCGCCTTAAAGACGCAGGGCGCCCCCCCGCGGGGAAGGAGGACCTCCGCTGCACGGCGCTGAAAGCCTCTCGGCGTTCGGCGCGGCGTCACTGAACGCGCGTGGCCCGCAGCGGAGCGGGGAGGTCGGGAGTGGCCTTAAAGGTTCCCCTACTCCATCTCCGTTCCGCTTCTCTCCTCAGAACAGCCCTTCCCACGACGCGGGATAAGTTTGTGATGAAACCAGATCTACGGAACTCGGTTTCTCGGTTCCCCAGGAAAGTTGCGTGTGGGAAGCCCCGCTGCGGCGAGCGGACCTCGGAGCGCGGGCGGAGCCAGTGTGAGAACAGCGAGAACGGGAGCACGGCGAGCCCTCCCCAAAGTGCGCTCACACTGTGCGAGCGACCAAAGGGCGTGGGCAGCTACAGGGCGGAGAAAATAACTCCGTTATTCTGTGTGACTGCGTTAGCTCTGAAATCGTCATCTTCACCACAGCCACCCTCACCATTGAAAGAGACGCTTAACAGCTGCAATAAAACAGCTCCCACACCCCCACAGAAAGCGAAACCCAGCAGTGCGGGACAGCGTCCGGCCGCGCCCTGCTCTACCTCAGCCCCGCCGGGCAGGGCGCCGCGCGCCGCCCATTTTGCGCAGGCGCGGGGCCGTGGCTGCACGGGCGAGGCGGGGCGGGGCGGGGCGGGACGGGACGAGACGAGGTGGCCTCCTGCGCCTCAGACACCCGGCGCGCCCCGCGCAGTGTTTCAGGACAGCCGCGGGCCCTGCCGCCCCGCCTCCTGCCGCCTCTTCCGGCCTCGTGCTGGGGCGGTGCGCCCTTCCCGTCCGCTTCCCCTCGGCCCCCTCGATTCCCTCCGCCGCCCTCCTCCCTGCCCGGCCCACGGCCGCCGCGGCCCCGCCCAAGGGGCGCCCCCGCCCCGGGCCCCGCCGTGACCCGCGGCCGCTCCCCGCTCCCGCCCACGCGTCCCCGGTGGGGCGGAGCCGCCGCCGCTGTCATGGCGTCTCGGGATCCGTCGGCGGAGATTCGGCCGCCGCTGTGCCAATAGAGCGCGGAGCAGCCGGGTGGCCGCGGGTCCGGGCATGGAGAGCCCGGCGCAGCCCCCGCCGCCTCCGGGCCCGCTAAAAAGCGGCGGCGGGGGCGCCACCGAGCGGCTCCTCCCGGGAGAGGCGGCGGCCGGCGACGGCTGCCGGGACGGGCCCGGTGAGGAGGGCGGTGGGCGACGCAGCCCATCCCCTCCGCCGGCCCCCGCGGGCCCTCGGGATGCGTCTCCCCTGCGGGGCGCCGAGAGCGCGGGGCCGACGCTCCCGGAGAGCCCTGAGGCGGCGGCGGGGGCCGGCTCCGGGAGCAGCGGGGCTGCCAGCCCCCCGGGGGAGGAGTCCCGCAGCCTGGACTCGCTGGAGTCGTTCTCCAACCTGCACTCCTGCTGCCCCAGCGGCTCCGAACTCAACAGCGACGCCGAGGAGGCGGTGGAGGCCGCCCCGGGGGGCCCGGCCCCGCGGCATGATGCGGAGAGGCCCGCCACGGGCGCGCAGCTCCTCGCCGCCTCCAAGGAGCGCTTCCCGGGGCAGTCGGTGTACCACATCAAGTGGGTGCGCTGGAAGGAGGAGAACACTCCCGTCATCACCCAGAACGAGAACGGCCCTTGCCCCTTGCTGGCCATCATGAACGTGCTGCTGCTGGCCTGGAAGGTACGGCGCCATCGCGGAGGGCCGGGGCACCTGCGGCCGTGTGCTGCGGGGAGGGGGCTGGCTGCGGGGAGAGCCGCTGCCCTGTGCGTCGGTAGCGCTGGAAACTGAAGTGATGCTTTGGGAAACTAGGTTAATATTAAAGGAAAATACATGCGAGTTTTTGCAAAACGTGGATTTGCACAAATAACTTGCTGAGTAAGAGGGATCCGTCTGTGGAGTTGTGTGGCAGGGTGGTGATGAGTGAATCGAGCGGTGCTTTGGGGCCTGGGAGTTCCTATGGTCTGGTAGTCGTTGTGCATATGACTTCCTGGGATCTTAGAGTAAATCCTGTGCAAATTCTAAATCTTTAAAATAGAGAACTCGACTATGAGGTATGTTATAGCTGTTGATGTTTATGTAAAAGAAGTACCATCAGATGTGTGCCTTATAAGACAAGGAAGTGGGGTCTCAAGAATTGTTGCTAATGCAACCCTGAAGAATTGGTGAGGTGATGAGACCTCAGAATAGGGAAACTTCGTGGGAGTATTTTGTTCTTGTAGAATCAAAGGAAAGGAAATGAGGTGTCGTAGTGGTTGGAGGCTTTTCACAGATATAGCAGGTAATATAGTATTTTCATTTTGACCTTTGTCCAATAAGAAAGTATTTTTTCACAGAGATAGTCTTTCAGAAGGTTAATGTTAGTTTGGGCTTTTTGTCTCTGTACGTTTTCCTGAGCAGAACAGCTTGTGGGTCAGGAGGAATGCTGTGGGTACGTGATGTAGCTATTAAGACCTTTCTGAGAGCAGTACAGGGGAGCTGTGGATGGCACAAAACTGTTGTCTTTTGCAAGTTTTGCCTACCTCAGGAGGATGGATAGATCTTTGTAGACTTCAGTATTTAATATTTTCTTTGTACGTTTCCTCTTTAATGTACAGAGGTGAGTGCAGGGCCTTGAAGAACTGGTTCAGCATCATTCTTTGTGGTGGTGGTGTTTTAGATGTGTTTGGTCCCAGAATTTACCTTTTTAAGTGTTCATTTAATGAAAGGACATAAATGGGACATCACCGTCCTTGTTGTTTGCTCTTAATTTTTAAGAGGTTTTGTTCCCTAGTGTTCTTCCTTTCTTTCCATAAATATATAGTTACTTTCTTCTATTGCCTTCCATTCCAGAACTTTATCTGATGTTCTGCTTTGATCAAATGCTATGTTAGCAAGAATGAATGTGCCATCAAAATTTGTAAGCGAAATGAAAAAGCCTCTTTGGAGTGCTCTTACATTTCTTGTTGCTGGGATTATAGAAGGGGTTTTCTATAATTCTGTTTATGTAAAACCTCAGCAGAATTTATATGACTTCTGAACAGCCAGGAAGTCACCATTGTAGGTGGAGCTGCCACTATATGACCATTTATGTGCTTTGGGATTTTCTGATTAGTTGGTTGTATATCACCCCCACTTATAATTGGTTCCCTTATTTAGGGCCTCTCCAAATTGTCCTTTCTTTTCCCTGGTTTACAGTCAGGAACCACGCTGACATGGTTTGTGGAGGCAAGCTTTTTGACAGCTCACCTGTGCATCACTGTCAGTTGCCAGTTATACACCAAGGCTGACAATGGGCTTCCACATTGTTCTCGCTTCTGCTGAAACAAAATGGACACTAGATCGGGTCATGTAATCGTAAATTGGGAATGAGGGAGCAAACCAGGAGATAGAAATAGGCAAAGGCAGAGTAGGGTTACCAGAGCATGTGGCAGGTGAGAGGAGCCACTTGGCTGTGGGAAAAGATTGTAGTGAAAAGGAGGAGGGGAAATCAAGCTAGAATAGAGAATAGCAAGGTAGAGAGTTTCATCTTGGTGCTTCTTCCCTGTGTTTGCCACTAGCCTTCCTAATTCAACAGCTCCATCAGAATGGAGTTCTAGTATTTTCCTACAGGATGACTAAAAGTCTCATATAGCTTCAGATGATATGAGCGAGTGCTCAGAGCTGAAAAATATTATGATTACAGTACTAGTGCTTAGGTTTTTATGAATACTTCCAATAGAATGTCCAATCACGTGCTTTACTTATCCCACAATGGGAGCGATAACTTTGAGATCCATCACTGTGTGTACTAGTTGTGCTTGTGCAGTAGTGAAATTTGAATTCACATTGCTTGTGTTGAGCTGCATGTGCTCAATTTGTTTAGGACTGAAATTGGTATTTGTTTCTTAGTAGTCTTAGCCATCATCGTGGAAACATTTGTGCCTTAAAAATGTGAAATGCTTGCATATATTGGAACTCACTTTTTCATATGTTTCGGCTCAACAAAATTCAAGTTCTTACCTCTGCATGCTAACAGCTTTGTGATCTGCTGTTTGTGTGTTCCATTTGCCCTCTGGAAGAGTTTTTTTGTCTGTCTCTCTTACTGAGGGCTATAGGTAGTTTATTACTTTGCTTATCTCAATAACTGGATGTAGGAAGATCTCTTCTACTTGAAGTAAGTGTGTTGCACTTCAAAGTAAATATTCCTAGTGAATTTGAAGATCTTGATCATTAAGTGAACAAAATTCTTAGCAACTACTCAACTGTAAAGTATCTTTGGGAGGTATTTTTGAAATTAGATTTAACATCCTCATTTCGTGATGTAAGTTTAAAGACCGCTTCAAAATAATTGTTTCTTTGAGTGTACAGCACCTGTATATTTTTACCTGTGAGATTTGACAGCGAGTTTTTGGAAATTCCGAAGTAGTAGCATATTGGGATTCCTCAGTAACCTTTTAATAGAACCAGATTTTTGAAACTAAACTTGTAAAATTGCTACCTGTCATATCCACTGCTTCCAAGGGAGTCTGGACATACAGCTCTGTGGTGTCTGATTGTGCAAGCTGTACTTCCAAATGTTAAAATTATAGAATCTTTTTTTTTCTCTCTGCAGACTGCTTATGGAGCCCTTAGGAGATAGAGCTGAAGGGTTATTAATGAAATGTTACAGAAAGGCTCTGAATCAAAAGTAACCAAAAGCAATATGATAGAAAGTTGGATAAGCAGCTGTTGTGCAAAGTAGTGTGGTAATAATACAGGCTTCTGCAATAGAAATGAAAATGGGAGTAGAATATTGAAATAAAAAGGGTTTTCTGCTCTATACGAGCAGCTTTGAGCACCATCTTTCAGCTCACTTCAGTCTGCAGGCTTGCAGTTTTTCTTCACGGCTCCAACTATGTGCTTCTACTTTGCAGTGCAGAGCTTGCTTTTATGGCATTTGTTAGGTGTAGCCCGCTCGTTGCTTTCTGGTACCTTCTGAAATTGCATTAAACTGCGATTCTGTGTTCGTCTTAAGATCTACTGTGTGGTGATCTTCAGTTGCTAAAAGCTTAGTGAATGTGCAGTGTAATTCTGCTCTGTGTTCCTGAGGTGGGATGTGCACAGAAAATACTTACCTGAAACATTCAGAGAAAAGAGGACACATCATTTTGGAATATAAAATAAGCCTAAGGGAAAACATTTTAATACAAATAGAATTAATAGTATTATTACTGAAGCCTTGGAAAGAAAGTACATGTGGAATATCTTCTTGTTACAGGTTTTTGTGTAGGAAAATAGTTCCAGTAGTATACATCATTAAAATATCTTTCAGAGTTATGCAGATCACAGTCTTACCAACAAAAGGAAGGTTTTGGGAATGATGTTCCCTACATGAACATAGTTCTTCTAAAATTTGGTAACTCAGAACTCTATGAACTGCCTCTTTAGATGACTAACAGTTACGTAAGTAAACGTTATATAACCACTTATGCTTAGATGTATCCAAACTGAGGTGCAGGAACAGGTAGAGTAAAAAAAGTTCTTGCTGGAAATGTTCTGTTTGAGGTTCTCCTAAAATGGCCTGCTTTTCAGAGTAGCTCAGTGCAGTATGCTCCTGCTGATACCATTTGGTTTGTTGGAGTCTGCAGTGGTAGTGCTTAGTTTGATGTCTGGCATTGGCCCTATATGTGTGATCTGCTTTTTATTGAGCTGAACTTCCCGATGGCCAGATTTTGCACAGATTGCTTGTATGAACTCAGCTTCCAAGGACAAGATGCCAGTGAGCTTCTGATGAGTGCTCAGCAGAGGCCTTGGCAGCTTTCCTCCCTGCATCTGTGAGATGAGCTGAGCTTACAAATCAGTGGCCCTATAATTGTGTTTTCTAGAGTAGGAAGACTGTTCTGGGGGACTGAAGAAAACCTGACTGGGGAGGAAGATACTAAAATTGTCAGGTGATAGCAAAAGCTATCAGGCAATCGTGATAAGTTTATGAAGCCTTCTCTGGAAGGCAAAAGGTGAGTGGTCCTTTGTGGAGCCAGGAGCTGGACTCAATCCTTTTGGGCCTCTTCCAACCCAGGATATTCTATGAGTCTGAGTGTTTGCAAGAAATATGAATCGTCTTTTGCTGGGGTGGGTTGAAGCTTTGTTACCTCTTCCCAAACACTGAATTTGCAGGAGTAGCAAATAAGTGCCTGGCTGCTTTCCCATTAACCTACTGTGGGGAATGTGGTTTAGTGAGCAGGATGGACCAGGTGATTCCCAAAGGTCCCTTCCAACTCCTGTGATTCTGTGTAACTATAACTAGGAACTGTAAGTAGAAATTTTTATGGTCCCTTTTTCTATACACATGACACCTTGGGGTCTATTGGTAAATCTTCTGTCCTTCAGATTATTTTGTACAACACATTTATCTATTGTTGCTTTCTTCTACTAATAAATGCGTAGAGTGACTGGCTCTATGTGGTTTTTCTATTTCCATTGCAGTTTGGAGGTATCTTTTCCTTTTTCTTCTCTTTGATATGTTTCCTATAGCTTAAGAATATTCAGTGAGGCACTGAGCAGCTGGCATTGTCATGTTTTCTGTATATCAGATCAGTTCTGTTCCAAAGTACTTCTGACCATGTTGGAACCTCTTAGACCACTGTAGAGGTTTGATTGAGGTCCCATGAAATATGGCAGGTCTAAAACTATGCTATGAAAGATCTGCTTAGCATTTAATTAAGCAGTTAATGTTGGGATTTAGCTTGTTAAATCATCTGACCATGGGAAATTATACAGACATGAGTAAAATTACTTTAATTTGGTTCTTCAGTAAAAAAGAAATTGCTGACCACTGCTGTTTGAGAGAAAATCAAGATTTATAAACTTATAATACAAATACCTCATTTAATGAATGAAGTATGAAACATGAATATATTTATGCCGCAAATATGTGGAACTTAACAGCAAACCATGTAATGATGTTTTATAGTTGCTGTGGGTAATGGAGGTGTGCTTCTAGGTCCCTCAGAGCAGTGTGGAGCAGAAATCCCCAAGTTGATATCTATGTTTAAAAAAAAACAGTCAAACAAAATGCTAACCTCAGTCCTGAAGAAATCATCACACTAATCCTACTAATAGCTGAGGTCGTGTGCTAGTTTTTCTTCATGTGGTGCAGATACAACTGTAGTTAATTGTAGCTGTAATTTTCACAGTCCTGGAACCATTTTGGGTGTAGGTGGTTCAAGTATTTCTGTTCTGGGCTGTTAGACATGCAGCAGTGAACCAGCCCAGCTCTATCTGGCTCCAGAGCATGCAGAGCTGATGGTTGCTCAGGCTTAAATGCTGCACTTCAGAACTGGGTGTGTAAGAATCAGCTTTTTAAATCTTTAATCCTCTTATCAACATGGCACAATGTTTTCTGTTTATGTGAACACTCAAAATGAATGTTATGAGCAGGTTCAAAGATTGGTTAAACTTTCCTATATTTGGGGAAGAGGTTAAGGCATTTTGTAAGTTACAGTCAGTTGTTTCTCATTTAAAAGATGTTTTCAAAAGTTCGTATGCCTATGAATGCATGACTGATTTTTCTTCTTGTTTAATTCATATCATCTTGAGTTTTTTTCAAATAGCAGAACTAATTAAGCCTTCTTTCTTGCAAAGTTATGGTTCACTAATTTCCTGCTTTACTAACAATTTATAACCCCCTAATCTTTAATTCCCTTGCCTTCTCTGTTTGTCCTTTCATTTCCTTTCTTCCCCAGATGCTTGCAATTTCTGTGCTTGGAGTTGAGGAATTTCTTTTTGAAAGAGCTCCTAGTACTTGAAATTCCAGATTTGCTTGACTTTCTGTAGTATGATGTAGAGGAGAAGATGAGAAGATGAAACACTGAGGAATTAAATGGAAATAAATAAAAAACAACAGAACAACCCAAAACATCAGGACTGAAGACTCTACTGTTACTCCTGCAGATATTGATATACATAGCTTTGTGTGTTTTTGGGCTCCTATTGCAGGGAGATATCTAAATGGGGGTGAGCAACCAAAGCATTTAACCAGGATGCTGGATGGATGAGATGAGTATCGAAGAGGGTCTGAGCTGCTGCCACAGTGGTTAGTTCCAGCAAGTGGTGGTGACAGGAATGGATCGGGGAGAATGGAAGGTTCAGCTACCGAGTTGTGTGGTCTTGATCTCCTCCGTATTGGAGTGAAATCAAACCCTTGATGTGTGAGCATGAGATGAAAGGCTGGGAGGTCATTTTCTCAAATCTGCATGAGCGTTGTCTTTCCTGTTCCAGCAACTGCTGCTGCTAGGTTCTCTGCAGCCTCTTGTCTGTTCATAGGAAACTTTCAAGTTAAGACCACTTAGGAGATATAAAGAAGTGACTTTCTTAACAAACTGTGATCATGGTTCTCTGTCTGTTCATCCTGGGTGCTTTAGCTGAGCTAGCACAACGAGTAGTACAGACTCCCATGAGGTCAGGGGGTTGCTGGTGGGAGGCTTTGGTGAGAGAAGGGAACACCGTGTGCAGACCTGCAAGTGAAAGAAAGGGTTGTGTGTATATGGTTCCTCCTTCTACTTCTCTTCTCACAGCGGTTATCTAATGAAGTCCAAGTAGGCTAATGCTTTTAAAAATCAGTGAGCCAAATGTGATCAGAAAGCTTCAGGCTAAAAAGTCGTTCTTAAGTTGTACGCTGCGTTGTTTTGAAATCTTACAGGCAATGTCCTTTTACTTTCACAGGTTAAACTGCCACCAATGATGGAAATCATAACGGCTGAACAGCTGATGGAATATTTAGGTTAGTGACCAGTGTTCACAATCACTTTCTGTTGCATATTATGCTTATTAGTGAGTATTAGAACTCTTACTTTTTTTATTGACTATTTTTACTCAGCTTTATTTGAATGTATATTTCAAGAAAACTACTTAGCTTAGTATGCCAACATGCTGGTAAATCTAAACTTAACCATAGAGTGGAGTGAGTGAGGGAGTTGTGCCTTTAACTGTCAGCAGTAATGTTAATCCTTGGTAGTATGACCCAATTAAAATAACATGAAAAATGAATTTAGTTGTCATGGTGACTAGGTCTCTCCTTTGTGGGCATCATTCCATTACCAGATTCAGTCTGCAGCAAAGCTGCAACTGTTTCCATCTGACAGGTCTGTAACTTCAGCAGTCCACAGTGATCCAGGTGTTGAAAGTGCATTTGCCTTAGTTCTTAAGCTATATGCACTGCAGCTCTTTGTAGCCTTTTCAAAAATGTATCACTGAATCTTTCAATGGCAGAAAAAGATGTTTGTTTGTTTGTTTTAAGTAAGAACTGTCATTGCCCATGTCTAAACACTCTAGTTATATTGATAGAATAATGCTGTCTGAACTTAGTGCATAATCATAGTTGGCTAAGCATGTATCTCTGAGTGTCTTGTTTTGAAGTCGTATATTACTTTCTGGAGTTATCTTAGTCGAATTTCAAAATCACTGTTTCAAATTCTTGAGGTTCCTGTTAAGTCAACATGTTTGATAATTCTTCCATAGCTGATTAATAACCTTCATGTTGTAGGCACAGGTGGAATACAAGCCTTTCAGAGTTACTAGTGTATGGAAACATGCCAAAATTTTTGTAGTGTCGGTCAGGATGAGTGCTTGTGTTTGTTAAATTTTATTATGCAATCCCATATCTTTTTGTGAATGGTTTGAATTTATATTTTTAACTTAAGGCGCAGAGGGAATGTAAATTTCTGAATAATCAGGAGACTGGCATGCTAGTCAAGTCATTATAGAATGCTGTTTTAGTAATTGCACTTGTCATTGGAATTGTAATTGTCAATGTATAACCTTACTATTATTTTATATTTTTGTATTTTACTCTATACTTACAATCCAGGCCATAAAACAGTGGCATCTCACTCAATGAAAAAAATACTTATGATCAGTTAGCTTCAGTCATAAGTATTCACAGAAATCTTGAATAAGCTTGATTTTATCTTTCCTTTTTTAGGAGATTATATTCTTGATGCAAAACCCAAAGAGATATCTGAAATTCAGCGTCTAAATTATGAGCAGGTAAGAAGCTACTCCTAAAATACAACTGCTTGTGTCTGCTTCTTTTTTTCTCACCTGAAGTTGATCAATTTGTTACAAACCATTGTTAGTACTTTTCCTATTCTATAGGCTTGGTGTGGAGTATTAGTTATAAGTATTTCCTATTAGTGAAGAAAAATTTGCAATCTCAACACACAAATTGTTGTGTTTTTTTCTTTTCTTGCAGTGTGTGTAATATAAGAATCTTGTTCCTTTGATGAAGAACAATACAGAAAAACACATGAAAGTGTAACACTTGTGTGTAACTTTGGAATTTTCTGTTTTGCATTCTTCAGTATGCTGCATTCTGTGATCTCTGCTAGGCTGTAACTGAGGATATGGACAAAACAAGAGACCTGCTTTTAAGCAGTGATGGAGAAACATGAGGTTGATTCAATTAATAAACAGTGATATTCTTCTCACTGCTGCCGATTTCTGTGAGCACAGTACGCAGGCTCTTGTTCACTGCCAGAAAATGCATAGCTAATGGTGCTGACTGTTGGAAAAAGTGTTTTGTAGCTGAGAGTCTGCTTTGTCAAGCAGTGTCACTGTGCTCTATGTATTGGTTATGGTTTCCTTGGAAGTAAATTGGAGGCATTACTTTCAGAGCAACCTAAGTATCTTGGAGTAGTTAAAATTAAAATGAAGATTGAATGTATTGTTTTTGGAATCATACAATATATGCTTTGTATCAAGTTACATGAATTCTGCTTGAGATAACTGAATTAGCTATTTTTCTCTCCACAAAAGATTACATGTCTTCCTGATAAAGATTATAGCAGTAATCAACTTCCAGGAGCTGAAGAAAATTATATATTAAAGAAAAATATATGTGAAAGTACAACCTCTATGGCTTTCAGTTGCTCAAATAAATGAGTTTACTAAGTAAATGTCACAAATACGTTCAGTAAATGTGCAACTGTGCAATTTTAAAAAACAACCACTGTTCTAGGAGTGTTCCCATTCATGTGTATTTTCTAGTTGCACAAGTCATGCTGCATAAGAGGAGAAAAAGAAACCAATTAGGCCTCAAGTCTTATAAAATTATTACGTTTTACAAGCATTGGAACTATGTCTTGGCATTAATCATAGTTCTGTGTTTATCGTGTCGTAACAGGAAATATTCTTTACCCAAATGTTGTGGTTTTTTTCTTACAAGTTAAAAGAAATACAAGAAATTTTTTGGGATGCCTGGATTTGTAAGGCTACATTTTAGGGTAATTTTAGCATAATGTTGTGATGCTTTTTTTTTGTGTTGCAGCTGTGATTTGTCTTGCCAGTAACAGCGTACCTGAGAGTATTAGCTAAGTATTTAAATGAAAGATGGATCTTAAAAACAGTAAAGCATCAAGTTTTAATGCTGCTCAATGCACTGGTGTTGTGTGGTTCTATCCTTACTTATTTGCATTTATTTATTAGAAATCTGTTACTTTGAAATGGTACAGTTCAGATTATAGTGAGAAATGTGTAGTTCTTCAGACAGCTTGATGTATTTTTGCTTTATTTATAAAGTAAACATTACAAAATAAGTGCAACTAATTGCTGTGGATGTATGATCTGATGTGTGTGAATGACTGGTGCTGGTTTGCCATAGGCTCTTGCTGTTCTACAACAATCAGAATAATATTGTTTGTTACAAAACGCCTCTGATGGGATTTAGCACTTAATACCTGGTCCTATTCATTAATCATGCTTCTAAAGTAAGATGTTTTTGTCTGCAGTTATAATAATACAAGCAAGAGTATAAGTCTGAGCCTGATCCTGAGAATGTCTTAGGAAACTTGCTATGTTCTAAATTTTGTGACATTGCAAAGTTGACAAAAGGATGCAACAGGATGTAGTCAACTAGTCTGAGCTGCTGCCTTCCTGGTAATAGAAAGTTCACACAACAGTGCTTCAGGCAGTAGGTCTGTCTGATTCATAGAAAACTCTCCAAATGTGGATGCTGTATGCTTGTTGTTTTTTAAAAAACTTGAGGAATTTTCAGGAGTTGCATCTAAAATATTACTTGAGAACCAATTTGTTCTACTGTATTTTTGGTAAAAAAAAAAAAAAAAAAACCCACACAAAAAACAAAAACCAACCAAACATTAAAACTTGCATACCAGCAAGAATAGCTTAATTCCTCCAGCTGAGGAATTGGTGAGTGCTGAGGTTGGCAAGTATGGGATTTCTGCTTTGTGCTGTAATGAAATCATGCTGCTGTGTGCACAAAGTAATGTGCAGAGATCTGTAGGCAGAGGTGTTTGATGTGTGTCTGCTTACAGCTTTCATGTACGCCTTTTGTTTTAAGATTCCATCATCTAAGGAGGAACAACTGAAACTTTTTCAAGAATAACCAACTTTCATCTTTCTGATAAATGCAGATCTGTTAAAATTGGATTATTTAGAGCTGCTGATGGCAGTTAATCTATTAGTGTTGTATGCTTTAATTGGTATGTTCCTTAGAATACCAAGTCACAAGATGCACAGGCAGTCTTCTTAGATTTTGGACAAATAGTGAGGTCTGCCATACACTGCCAATTACGTTCTCCTCAATTAATTTGTCCATTAATGTGCTGCAGAAAGGAGTGTTCAGATGAACATATTGGTTATGTTATTGTGTAATAGACTCCTTTTTTTTTGTAGTCAGCAAGTACTTTCCAAGTGATAAAATGTCATCTCTCCATACCCTGATTACAGTGTTAGCCTACCAAGCTCTTTAATACTTCTTTCATAACCTGTCCTGTGTACTCAGTTATACACATACATTTTTCTTCCCTTCACGAATACATTAACTGTGCTTCTTTTTGTTAACTGTCTTATAAAGGAATATAACACAAAGGAAACTCCATAATAATAATTGAGCTGACTCTGTGAAACTTTCATCTTCATTTTCTTTTCAGTCTCTTCTTCTGGGTTTTGTTGTGCTCTTTTTTAAAACATTGTTGCAATTCTGAATTCCTCTTAAGTAACAAAATGTTACAAAACCAAGCAAACAAAAATTGCTCTGTTCCTCTGAATCTTCTGCAAGCACCTCATGTACTTTCTGATATTCTGATATTACTTTCAGTGGCACAAGTAACACAAATATGCATTGAAGTGGTTCTCTAGCAAATTTCCCCTTTTCTAATTTTTTTTTTTTTTTTAGCAATATTGACTTAATGCATAATCACCAAGTGTACAAAGCTCTATTTGGTGTTTCTTTTCTTTCTGCTGTCAGAATATGAGCGATGCAATGGCGATTCTGCATAAGTTACAGACAGGTCTGGATGTCAATGTGAAGTTTACAGGTGTACGAGTGTTTGAATACACACCGGAATGCATAGTGTTTGACCTTCTTGACATCCCTTTGTACCACGGATGGTTAGTGGATCCCCAGGTAACTTCTTGTTTTTTCCTCACATAATCAAACAGAAGTTATTTGCGTTTTATTTGGGGGAGGGAAGATGTTGCAGCATTTTCACTGAAGGCAATAATAATGAATATGGTAATTGATGTTTTAAAATCTGTTCAGAAAAAAAATGACTTCTCAGAGGAGTGAATGTAGATGGTGGGAGTTTTGGTTTGGTTTGTTTTTTTGTTTGTTTTGTTTTGTTTTTTAGTTCAGCACCTTTGTATAGGTTCAAAATGTGCTAGTGAAATACATTGTACTCATTGCATCCTTCTGAAGGATGAAGGGAGTTGCCCTCGCGTGTGCCACTCAAATGCTTTTGGAAGCTCATGAAAGAACACCTGAAAGGAAAGCAGGATTTCTTCCCTGTTTTCTTTTCTTGATTTACATCTACCGGTAATGCAGTTTTTGAGAACTGAGGTCATTAAAACCAGTTAGGGGCAGCTGCATCTTAAAGACTTATTTTTCATGATATTGAGGTGTTGTTTAACTAAGCAGTGAAATGATACTATTTGCATGAGGTGAAAGATAAAACTGAGGTGTTTGCCTGGAATAAGGTGCCTCAGTTTTCTTTTCCTGTTTGTTTGGGTTTTTTCCCCCTTCGTGCCTTGTTCTTTAAAGCTGCTGTTCTCTGATCTGTCCTGATCCTTCTTTGCTGGAAAGTAACTTTCTCTTAATTTAGAGTAGAAGTGCAAATAGAGAAGAGATGAGTGTAGGCAAATGGGCTGTGTCCAGGGCTGCCTGATATTGATATATTCTGCATGACTTATACCTTAGTGGATCATATATCATAGCTGTAGTCCAAAAACACAGAGTAGTTTTGGAATTTCTTTAAATTGTGGATTAAGAACTTTAATGATGTTTTATGTTAAGATCCATTGGAATGCCTAAAAGATGGCTGCTTTTTAAGAAAATCTTATATATTCATTGAGTTTGTTCTTGTGTGGCATTGTTTCTAATGAAGTATGATGCAAAGAGAACAACATTGATGTGTATCAAGTGTATTCAGTGATATTTACCTTAGTCTCTAGGGGTTCTGTAATTTGAGCACTAAGCATCAGGAAGGAGAAGTAACTGAGAGAGAACGTTCCTATTACAAATTGCACCCCATACTCTTCTCTTTCCTGCCTACCAACAGCTTTTGATGCTGGGCTTTATTTTCTGGATTCTAAATGGTATCTGAGGTTGGAAAATATTTAACAGCCTTGGCTAAAGCTTTTTGGTCTAGTGTTGTTAGGGGGTTAACATCCTCCGTTGTTTGAGACCGTTTCTCACAAGATATTACTCTCAGCTTGCAGTTTGTTCTTTACACGAATAAGTTCTCTTGTTTTTTATGCTGTTTCCTCCTGTTCCAGGTTGCTGACATAGTAAAAGCAGTTGGTAACTGCAGTTACAATCAGCTTGTGGAGAAGATAATTTCTTGTAAGCAGTCTGACAACAGTGAACTGGTTAGTGAAGGTGGGTAACTTTTTTTCTATCATCTGATTATCCACTTTATCTAAACTTCATTTCATATTGTGTGTGTGGTTCCTGGTATGCTGTGATACAGGTGTGGTGAGCTGCTTGGTGTCTGCTGGGTAAGCAGACAGCACAGTGCTTGTCGCAATGTCTCTGATGGAATTTCTGAAACAACAGTCAACCTCCTTCTCTTGAGCTGTGAATTATACCTTTAAAAAATAGAGGTAGCTTCCTTTTATGAGAAGGTATTATGAATAGCATCAGATTTTACCTTAGCTACGTATTATCTCCTACATGATAAAGAAGATCTCAGTGATACTTGACATGTATATAGCATTTCTAAACATGTACTGGTACTTTACAGTAATAAGGCTTCGGAACTTTCAAATCATTTTCTCCTTCTGAATGTGTTCTGTTAAATGTGTGGTAATAAGCAGGGAGGAGATTCTGTTAAATGTGTGGTAATAAGCAGGGAGGAGATTGGGGAAGATAGTATTATTGTTTTGTTCAGATTAATGTGTAAGCAAAATGATTGGAGATATATACAAATCAAAGAGGAAGTTTCCTTCTGTTTTGTTACTTTATAGTTAAAGGATGCAGGACATGATTTTTTTGAGGAATTCTCTGCTTGTTTGGCATGCAATCCAAATGACAGCTCTTGGAGTATTTTCTTTTGGCTGCTTTTACAGCTGTTAGTTGCACAGCAGTGAATGCAGTCTCAACATTCAGAGCCCGCTTGCTTATCTAGTGCAGAGAGTTAGCAGTCCTACAGCACTGTACAACTGCACTGTACAAAAAGCAACCCTTTCAACTTCTCACTTTTGGTCTTGTTTTTGTTTTGTTTTCATATTTCTTGACAGCAGAACCATACATATATATACATATACATATATGTATATATACATATATATATGGGTCTGTATACATATGGATCTATATACATATACATATGGGTCTACTGTCAAGAAATATATATATATATATATATATATGTATATATACATGTTTTTATATATTGTACGGTGCCTATGTTCCACTACCAGCAGTTATAATGCTGGGTCTCTAGGCTAAGCCACAGCTGAAGCCAAAGGCTAGTATGTGGTATTGTTGAGCAATGTAAAGTTGTGTGTTTGGCTGCTGTTCTGTGGAGAAAATACCCAAGGTGTGAGAGTTTCTACCTTGCAGAGATTCATGTTTACTGTAGTTTATTGAGAAGTATATGGAGCACGTTGTCATATGTCACATAAATACTGTGGTGGTGTTTTCTGAACTAATTCATTTATAAAATAAATTTCAAACAAGTGTCTTCCGGTCTGACTGGTTTATAGTTAAGGAGGCATTTTGGCAGATGTTAACAACTGATAAATCGTAAATATTGGTGAATGAGATCTGAAGTGGTGCCTTGGTCTGAAGTTCTTAAAAATCTTTACATGGCTTAGAAGGACACGAGGGCTTGGTAGTTGAGTATGTGTAGGTGAGCATAAAAAGAGTTTGATATTTTGACATTCTACGTCTGGTCTCTTTCAATAACAGTTTTCATTAAGAATTTTGATACAGCCTAGAATGCATTCTCCTATCTTTGAGAAGTTTGGTACTAAATGGCAATAGCTTCCTTCCATGCTTCCATTCCACATCTGTTTCTCTGATTTCTCATGTTTGGTTCTTTCTCTGTTGCTATGTAATTTCTGCCTGTACTTGAGAAGAAAGGGGATGTGGATTACTGAAACTTGCTAGGGTAAACGTGGTATTTTGTTTTACTTTTTAAGCCATTGTTTTCAGTCAACCTGTTACATCAACCTCCCATCCTTATTTTGTAATCACATTTAACGATTGCTTGTGAGGAATAAATTAGATGATGTTTTGCATGTTAACAGCATGGTGTTGTGATGAATATCTCCTTAAGTCCTGTTTTAATGAAGAGTAAGTAAAATACGTTAGCAAGTGAGCTTTAAAAGTAGAGTTTGTTTTTAACTCAGTTTTAGTTAGAGAATACAATGAGAAACAAATTTGTAAGGCTTTTTCTTTCTTTACTGTAATGACACATTAAAAATACTGTTTTTGGTTGGCATAAACTGGAGTAAGAGGACTGTCAGGTTTCTGTATTTTTAGGAATATGTAATAGGCACACAAAAGTATGTATTGCTTTTATAGGATTTGTAGCTGAGCAATTCCTAAATAATACGGCTACGCAGCTGACGTACCATGGGCTGTGCGAGTTGACTTCAGCTGTCCAGGAAGGAGAGCTCTGCGTGTTCTTCAGGAACAACCATTTTAGCACCATGACCAAATATAAGGTATATTCCACATTCTTACTGGTTTTTGTATTTTATGGTTTATGTTCACATTTTAAAGTGAAGCTTTTTTTTCCTTGTCGTGAAATACAAGTAAATTCCAATTTGTTATTATTGTAAGTATGGGTTGTGGTGAACATAAGATCTGTAGCAAATACCACTTATGTTTTATTGATTAGCGTCTCAGAGTCTACAATCATTTTAAACCTTATTGTAGGTCTCCCTTAATGTTCAGCTTCTTCCCTTTTTTAACTCCCTTTGTAATTGTGTGGAATGATGTAAATTTCTTATGTGGTTTAAACTTATTTGCATTATGTAATTGGCAAGGATAAAGTTAATGGATTTGTTTAATTTCTTGTTTCTGAAGACAAAAAATTTTGTTTCCTGTTTGGACCGGAAGGTGGATAGCTCTATAGGTATCCTAGTGTTCAAAATACCAAATATCTGGAGAAGTTCAGATGAACTGTAGTACTGGTTCCCTTAGTTAGGAATGCAATTAAATCTGAAACTGGACCAACGCAAAATGGTGTGAATTGTGAAAGGAGTATTGCAGAGTGCTGAAAGCAGGTGGCTGCATGATGCATGTTTCTCACACTCCTTCCATGGGCCAGAAAAGCTACCTGGGCAATTACCATGGGCAAATTCTTAATGGCTTTGTTCTGACAGAACTTTGTTGTAAAGTGGTTAGTTTATTTCTCTGTATCTCTGTATGAGTGTTAAACAGAAAAGGCCTCAGTCAAATTGCATCCTAAGGTTTAATCAATCTCTTCTCACTGAAAAACTCAAATATTCTGAGGTAGAATTTGTTAGGTTTACAGTACCAAATAACGTGTAGGTTGGACATTCCTCTTGAACATAAACATAATTAGTTCTTACCTTTTGTATAGAACTGTTGAAATTACTTAGTAACAGTTAGTTGAAATATAAAATTAATTCCATGATGTTTACACTTGTATGTAATGCTAATAACTGGAGGGAAAAAATGTTTTAGAGACCACTTTTTTAAACTACCTATTATTTTGTAACATCACATATCTCATATGTGAAGTGTACTTTTCCATTTGTCAGTACCGGCCCTTTTTTTTCTCCCCCATCTGTTAACCTTGACTGTCATATTCTTATCCTTAGCATTTTGAATAATTATTTTATTCAGAGCTTTAGCTCGGTTTATGTCTGATGAAGAATGGATTAACTCCACAAGGAGGTAACACAGTTGGTTTGCTAATAACTGCTTAGAGTGTGTCTGTGGTTTGAGGCAGTTATATTTTTAAAGTAATAAGACTGGGAAAATTATCTTTCTTCTCTTCCTTCCCCCCCACCCCATTTGAAGAATGCTTGAGGCATTGTTGTATTGCTTCTCTTTATTTTCTAAATCTACTTTTTGGAATAGTTGCTAGTAGTTTTATTATGTGAGGCCATAGGTCATTTCTGTATTTGCTTTCTTGATGGAAAAAATGACAGGTTTTGTGGTTTTTTTTTTTTCATAAGAGGAAAAGACTAAATAGAAGTAGAAATGTAAATAGAAGTACAGGTGTACTTTATGGCTCTAGATAGACGTAGAAGTGCAGGAAACTTTTTTCTAATTTGGAGAATATTCCGGATAAATTATTTTAATCTTGGAAATTGTAACACTTCACTGCTGTGCTGTAATTGCAAACTTAAAATACTGAAGTATTGTTTATATTAAGTAAGGTCAGTGGATCACTTCAATCTTGTGAATTATGAGTACAGAGTTTTCTGTAGAGGATGGACTGCTCGTCTTCTGCTGCACCCAGTATGTAGACAAAGGTCAAAATTGGGGTGTAGTTTGTACTTCATCACCTTCATACTTGTAACTGCTTACTTCTGTTGAGATATTTTTACTTAAAGAAGTAAAATACGACAGTTCATGCGCTCTGTTCTTAAGTAATATTGTTAATACAGAACAGCTTAAGACAACGAGTAGAAGTTTGTCTGAACTTTAACTGTAAAAACTAAACCCAGGTCCTACAAAGTACAGTTGTTTGAAGATGAGTGTTATTTTTTAGTTCTACAATTTAGCATCTTAAAAGCAGTAAAGTCATTGGTTTGGTCTTGTCCTTTCTGAGAAATTTTAGGCCTTTGAAATTAGGAATTTTGTAATATGGGTCAGAAGTGTTTCATAATCGTTATTATGACCTCACTTGCAGTCAGTGTTCAATTTTCCTTCTGTATCTGTTGCACTGTATGTTACTGCATATCAGATATCAGGAAGCTATTAAGAAAGACAAGTTCTTCATTAATCTATTTTTTAAAAGTTAGCAGTATCCTTTCCTTTGTTTTGTAGTTATTTGCAGTAGCTATATTGAGTATGTGTTCTTGATTAACTAGGAAGTCAGAAACAGACTTGGGCTTTTAGCCAAGATTAGCTATCTGAAGACTTTGGATCATAGGATGCTCATGAGTGCTAGGTGCAGTGTTCTCTGGGCTGAGATTTATCAGTTTCTTTACACTTTGCTTTTAGTAGATAGATAGCTCTGCAAGTTTTAATGGGGTTTCTTTTGTTTCAGTTTCTGGCATTTTCAGCAGTAGCTGGTAAAGGTGAGAAGTCCGTTAATCAGGAAAAGAGAAAATACAACATATGCCAGAAAAGACAAAGGAGTAAAACTTCTGAGAGCAAATCAGTTTCATTCTGATTTGTGTTGTTATCACATAGATGATAATGACAGCGATTGAGAAATTTGTATTCTATCTGGGGCTGTGTTCAGTACATTTTTTTTTCAGTTGCATTAATGTTCTCCACATCTGATCTAGTGAGCTTGCTTTAGAGGAAATTGATGTTTTCTGTCTTACATTTATTATCACTAAGTGCATATTGTAAGGTAATTCCCTAATAAGGAATTATTTTGTGGATGTTTTAATGCAGAAATGGGAGAGTTGGAAACTGTTGACATCCCTAGCTTGTATAATCTGAACATCTATGTTCAGTACAAAGAGTTTATGGCATTTATTGTTCTGTGATGCGTTGTCAATTTAAGAACAGATTTACTAATGCTGGCAATACTTTACCCAGTAATTCTGAGTTTAGAGTGGCATTGCAGTGTCAGATCAAAGATCTTCATCTTATTCTTGGATTACTTATTTTGGAGAGCTGTGTTACTGAAATGACTTAGGGAAATATGAAGAAACATCCCAGTGCTCTCAATTCCTGCCTTTATTAATATTATATATATTTTATGTTACAAGACACTGGATATTGGCAAGAACTCCTTGGAGCTACTGGTCATACTAGTGCCCAACTAGTATGGTTGTTAGGCCAGCTAATACACATTATTTTATAATCTCCTTGTTTTTCATCCAGTGTTCCTATCAGCAGCAAAATTTTTGCATGTGTAGTGAAGGAATTCATTGCATGTAAGGAAGGGGAAGGGAGTGACTCCTTGCTGCCTGGCTTTCCTTTTAATTTTTTTATTTTATTTTATTTTTTTCCAGCTACTAAGCTAACTTAGTAGCAGCATGGGTTCCAAATCCGTTTTTTTTCTTATTACTGTGAAGTACTTCTTGCAACATCAGAAATAAAGTTGCTGTTACTGACATAAAGCAACATTGGAATGATTCTGAATGCCTGGTGTAGATGGGTGTAGTGTCAGTGTTGTTACGTACTGTAGGCAAAAGCTCATTAATGCTCTGCTTTTCAGTCTGTTCAGTGCGATTCTCTGCTAGATATGGGGATAAATGCAGTAATTTGGGCTCTCAGGTATGCAACAGGAGGTGACTAGTTGTATTAGAATGCCTTTTAAAAGATCTGTTGTGTTAAGAAGAATACTTGACTTGCAGACAAGAAGAGAAGCAAAATAGAATGGTTATCTAGTTTGGTCTGTTACTGAATTCAGAAACATTTGTTAGTGTTTTGAAATATTCCTGTTCAGTGTAATATACATAGACAGCTCTAAAATGTTCACCTGCAGGCAGATAATTACCGAGTGATTTTTACTTACCTTTCTTTTCATTCCTTATTCAGGGAGTAAGTGCTAAATGGAAAGAGCCCATTTAACAATAATTCTTTTTTTTTTTTTTTTTTTTTTAATTTTGGAAGTTAATGTGAATAATTTTGAAGAAATAATCTTCCTCTAAGGCTTCACTTCTCTTGAAAAGCTGCTGAGGTGATATTACAGTGTAACTGAAGATTCACTGAATGCATTTTAGAACACAGTGTCAGTCCATTTCTTCAGTTTTAGTTTATTTATTATAGTGTTAGATAATTATAATTTTACTTTTCCAAAAAGTGAATAAAAATTGCATAATGCAATATGAAATCGTCATCCTTAATTTGGAAAGGTTTTGGTATTGAGATGATGTCAATAGGAAGATTTGGCATATTTTTTAAAGTTTGTTTCATATAAAATGAAAGCAAATGTGGCAGTTCTAATATGTTTGCTGTCAAAGTATGATGGATGTTTGTTAATGGCACTTCAGTTATCACATACTTAATCCCTTTTGCTGTTTGTCCATTTCCCAAGTAATCACTTAACCTACTTCCTATCAATTTAATTGCATATTAATAGTCTTAGCTCTTGTGATTATACAGTAATCACTTTCAACAATTAAAGATGTGATTTTTTTTGCCTTTGCTTTTCATTGCACAGATAATAAATACATCAAATGATAATTCCCTAGATCAAGAAAAAACAGGACTGTAAAGAGGGAATCAGTTTGGTAAGAATATCTTAGTTCAGTTGGAACTCTTCTCCCACTGATGTGACTATTATACAATCTGTCTGTTTTCTTTACTGAAAAGTGACAAGAAGTTTGCCTGTTTGGATTGTCAAGTATGTATGTTGCAGTGATGCTCTCTAGGTTTATAAATGTTGGATTTCTGTTTCAGAACTCAGGGTGGGCTTCTGTTCAAGTACTAGATATATTTCATACCAATAACTTCACTTTTTCCCTGTGAAAAAGGCATGAGTTTGGAATACTAGGGGCAATATAGCTTTTTCAAAACAGGTTTTAACATTCTGTCCCTTTCATGGTAAGTGTTCAGATTTTATTCTGAGTAAACATTCTTTTTTGCGCAGTTTGAATCAATTGGTGTTTATTACAAAAAAAAAAAAAAAGAGAAAGTAACAGTTACAATATTCAGATAGGTTATTCTCAAAAAAAACCAACCAACCCATGCATTCAGATGAACATAAAACATCTTTGTAAAAATCAAAGGTTCTGATCCAGAAGTCCGAGAGAACACTTACGTAGCCTTTAAGGATAATGCCCAAAATGCTTGTCGTGCCTGTATGAAGCTCATGCACTTTGGCTTTCGTTTTCAGCTTTCTAAACCACTGAAAACATGGTAATTGGCCTCAGAGGTAGATTAAAAGCATTCATCTCAATCACTTTTTTAGATCATGAAATTAACCTAGAAAATGATGTTTCACAACAACCAGTGACACCTGCAGCCTACATATGTAAGCCTTTCAAATACCTTTTTTCTTTTTTTTTTGTGCACACCAGAAGATTGATAGAGACATACAGGAGTGTAATCTTTTTATCCTTCGCTTTATTTAAGCCTTTTACATGTGAAACTATAAAATCTGGGCATTGGTCTACAATACGTGGGTTTCAATTCTAAGTTTAGATAGTTTAATTGTCAGTAATGTTAGTGTAGGCAAAGCTTGCCTGAACAGTTATGCATTTGAGACTTTCTTTTGTTTTATTTCTTGTTGACAGTGGTTGTTAGTACGGACTAACCTCCCTGGGGACAGTATTAGTCCATAAGATTGTTTATAAACAATCACCTGTGACTTAGGTGAAAAAACACCTAAAAGTAGTAATACTTTAGAGGTAAGCAATTAAATACATTTCTACCTTCATAAAAATCTTAGTTCATAAACTATATTGTTTTCTTAGCATGGTGTACTTGACAAACATACTTGAGTATGTTCACAAGCTGAATTGAATGACCTCAGAGTGCAGATCATTCTGTGTTGATTTTACAGGCTAGAAAACAAATAATCAGGACCATGATCTATTAGGTAGGAAACATTGTTTTGTACCTTTGTTTGTTTGTTTGTTTGAGCCTCTTTCCTAACTTTTAAGTTCATTGTAAATGCTTCTAGCTAATGAGTCTTGTTGATCCTCTGACTGTGCTCCCTTTTTCTCTTTTCCTCCTTGTATTTATATTGAGTAGAGCTCAGAAAAGCACAGAAATCTTGTTCAGTGAACAAATGTAGTGTAAAACAATTGGACACAGAAACTAGGTGTTGTTGGTTGCATGAAACTGGGTGGTGTTATGTTGGTTGCATGTTCCTGTCTTGTAGCCATTTTATTCTCTATGCACTTCACAAGGCTGAGGAAGAGCTATGCAGTCAGACTGATCTCATCCATCATCTAGTAAGTGCTGGAAAATGGTGACTGGTTCCTGACACCATGCATGTCCTGACGTAGCACAGCTGAAATGTACAGGCAGTATAACAGTCTATGACTAAACATATTTTCCTGCATCACAGATGCCCTCAGTGGACTTGCTGATGAAGCATTTAGGACTGGGAAGGAAACGCACATGGCATTAAAACAGTGCCTGTAGCAAGTCTGTAGATATGCTTATAATGAATAGAAAGAGCACAAAAATCAAGTTCTAGGAAGACTGATTTTCTTTAGAAACGAGTGGCTGTATTGCAGCTAGTGCATAAAGAACTGACTTATTTCTTGTATAAAACTGGAAGTCCTCCAGTTGTTATCAGAAGTGATGTGAATGTGAGCAGTAACAGGGCCAGCCTTGGGAAGCTGGATTTTTTTTTTTTTAATGTCATTAAAAATGATCCTAATATGAAGTACAGATCAGAAATGGGGAAGGAGTTGATCTCTGATCTGTGCTTTCCATTGCTTTCATTCAGATAACGGGATGAGGTATTCTGTCTCCTCACAAGTATGAGGGAGTCTGTGTGTTGGTGGGCATCCTTTTGGTAGTGTGAAGCAGCATGTTTTTGAATAATGCAGTTAGTATTGGCATTGGAATGGTTTTGTTCTTATGCAGCATGGTGATATGTAATAAGCTGATTGGCTTTCATTGGAGAGTTGTGTGAAACCTTTATTTTTTTGGAATTTATTCCTAAGATATAATAGTTTTAAAATCAGTGTTCAGTTTGAGTTTTGCAGCTGAGGAGGACTTAGAAGGTAAGGCTATTAAAATTTGTTTCAGATTAAAGTCGTTTTCTATTCAAAGCTTCAAGGTATTTTTAAATAATATAGTAGATTTTAATTCCATGAAGGCAACAATACATTTTAATATTAGTTTTTGAAAAATTCAGTTTTCATGATCTCCCAACTCCTTATTGTAAGTCTTAACATTTTCCAATTTCAGTATGATTAAAAAACAGTTTATGAACTGTTTAAACATTCATTCAAAGTATGTGGTGTTTTAAAGGAAAAGTTGATCTATTCTTTTCTTCTGTTTTTGTTAGAATCAATTTACTGATAAAAATAAAACATTAAAGACTCAAATACACTTACCTTAGATTCTGCCATCTTTATTTTCTTACTTTTATGCACTTCATACATTGAATGCTGTGAAATAGGTGTTCTGTGCGAACGGGAAGTGATGTGAAATAGTTTTTTTTCAATTTCTTTGGATGATGTTAAGCATCAGGAAGCAAATTTGTGTTGGCTTCAAAGGGAAAGATGATTTAATGGATCGTGCTGTGTGATCAGAATTGTTACTGACAGTTTTATCTGTAAGCCTACCTGTGCTTTCCAAAACTTTGGAATATCCATATATGCTCATGTATCTATATATGCTATATCATATAGTATTCCAAAACATATCTCATAGTGCCCTTTGTGGTGGTTTGTTTTTTTTTTTGTTTAATCTGCTCTGTTGGGCCTTCTGTGTAAGCATGTCTTGTGGTATTAGGTAATAATACTAAAACAGATGCTGTGTGGGGGGTTTCAAACCATGTGTTTGTTGTGTAGCACTCTTCAGCTACAGAAGAGATGGCTGTAAGCTTGAGGAGTCTTACTGGGGCTGGAGATGTTTATCTCAGATCCAGTTTTTCTTGTGTCCTGGCAGAACTCAGTGGGATAGTTCTGTTCTCGTTGAACAGAGGTGGTGATTTCATTTTTCACCTTTCTTGCTTCAGTACATTTTTAACACGATCTTTAATCTACTCTGTGTGGTGCTGTAGTACAAACAGCAAACTTACATGCATGTCACAATAAAGTGTTTTGGTTTTTTGTTTGTTTGGGTTTTTTTGCAGCTAGAATACTGCAATTAGCTGTATTTACTTGAATATTTTAGGTAATGTTAATGGAAACTTTGATCTTCATGTGTGCTGTATACTCAGTAATAACAATCTTGCATTGACATGTAGCTTTAGAAGCATTAGGATTAGATTCAAATCCAACTAAATTGAATTTTAACTTGTTTTTTTTTTCATGCTGCTTTGCTGTCCCTCAAACATGCCACAATATCTCAAAATGTGCTTTTGAAATTCCTATCTGATTTCAGTCCTCTCCCATTCTTTCAATCTAAGCTTGTATTTCATCCTTCCTCTGCTTCAACTTCTGGATTTGTTAGTATTGCCTCTCACTTCCAGACCAGCCCTTTTTATAATTTCGGACTTTGAAACTAATAGAGAAATTTCACTTTGTGGAACTGTGAAAAGGATAAAATCCAACAAAAGCAGTTGTTGATGACAAATGATAGCAAGAATTGTTTTTTTTCCCCCAATTGAACTATACCCCAGCTTGCATTTAAGAAAGCAAAACAAAAATCATCGTAAGACACAATTAAATTTTGAGATAAAGCCATTTTGAGCCAATGCCTCTTGGATAATTTGGAAAGATCACCTTTGTCTCCAGATCTCGCTTTTCAAATTTAACTTGATTTGTCCTGGGACAATCAACATTGTCAATCTCAAGTCCTATTTCTCAGATGTGTTTCCAAGGAGTTGACAAGGGTTATGTTTGCTTCTTTACATTAAATTTCAATATTCAGTATAAATTAATGTAATAGCGGAAAAAAATGTAAGATACGTAATACAGAAATTAAATATGGTTGCTATTTTAGCAATGATACTAGTATCTAGTCTCTTAATGCTATATATGGAGCCATTTAAATTTATATTTCACTAAAAAAATAAAAATTAATGTTCTACTGGAATGAAACAGTTATAATTAGCAAAAATTATTAGCTAATTTATCACACTGAAAAGTCATTTCTGTAAGTTTACACGTTTTCCCATCTTTCTGCTTAGGGTCAACTTTACCTGCTGGTAACAGACCAAGGTTTTCTTACAGAAGAGAAAGTTGTCTGGGAAAGCTTGCACAATGTGGATGGTGATGGAAATTTCTGTGACTCCGAGTTCCACCTACGGCCTCCTTCAGACCCTGAAACTGTCTACAGAGGGCAGCAGGATCAAATAGATCAAGTACTGGATTTGTGCCTCTCTACTGTATTTTTCTGTTTTCTTCTGATTATACTTAGTAAATACCATTTATTTCTAGCCATACATGTTATGAACCTATGAACTAGAAAAGAATGCCTTATACACCCACAGTGAGGTTCTCAAAAGTGCTGCTTTGTAGTACTCTCGTGACTTCAGGGGAGAGGAGGCTTGGTACCATGAATAGTTTGGAAAACCTGCTTTTAATCTTTGAGAATCCCTTTCTTCAAACAACTTTGAGTAGAAATGTCACATCTGCCTTAAGTATGGAAACAGGAGAAGTATTGAAACTATAAGCCTGTCTAATAAATTCATTTCAGTGTGTTGTCATAAGTGAACTTTGTGTTGTGATGCCCGCTTTGCTGAATGTAGGTCAGAGCTATAGCAGATTGCACATGGTGATCATTGTTTGTTTTTAACAAGTAGTAGTTTGTGGAAGTCCTGTCTGAGACAAGACCTATTTGTGCTAACACACAAATGCACAGCAAGAGCACTTGTAAATCTTACATCCTAAATAAGGAAAATGAATTCATAATCCCTGTTATTTTTATCAAATACTTTAAAATGGATGTGAATAAGCAAATGCTTTTGAAAAGACTCCAACACTGTACATCTTTTTGTGGAATAAATCTAGTAGAGGTAACAGGGCTAGTAGTATCTTGAGTAGTCAGTGCTGTCTGTCTGTTTGAACACATCAAAAAGATTTTTGATTATTTTCTTCTTGGTTTAGGAATCAGTGTTTCTTATTGATTCTCACTCAACACTGTTCAGTCCAATGGGGACAGATGATGTATTGATCACAAATCACAGAGTTCTTATTTGTAAAGTGCTCTATCTGTGACAGCATTCAAATCACTACTTCTACCTACAACTAGCATGAGCTAAACACTGTTAAACACTTTTACTGTGGTCAAGGTAAAAGAATTTAAACCTGAAAGCAGTTGTGGTTTTTGTTTTTTTTCAGGCATAGGAACACTGAGGGGAAAATTGTAAAGTAACTGTATTAATTCTTCCTTCCCCCTCCCCCAGCATTTCTGCAGTTCAGATTACAATCAGGTTCTGAAACAGAACTTCATTTGTAGATGGCCAGGGTAAAGGGAACGGTACTGTATGGCTGCCCTTGTTGAAAAATTTACTTGACATGACTTGGCTCTTTTCTATATGAAAAAGCATTAATATACAGGTTTACTGTTTAGGATTATCTGATGGCTTTGTCTCTACAACAAGAGCAGCAAAATCAAGAGATTAACTGGGAACAGATACCAGAAGGAATCAGCGATCTAGAGCTAGCAAAGAAGCTCCAAGAAGAGGAGGATAGGCGAGCTTCTCAGTACTATCAGGAACAAGAGCAAGCAGCTGCTCAGGTCCAGGTAAGGAAGCATTATCACAGAATATGACCACTAGTTATAATGAGGATTAACTTCATACTTATATAGACACATCTGCGTTGTAAATGTCTCAGATGATTAGGACTGATGCTGTTCACATTACATGCAGTATTTGTTAAGAGCCCTTTAGAACTTAAGACCATGCACACAGATATGGCAGTTGCTGCTAATTAAATTCTTTATTTCTAACCTAAATCAAAGTTGCATTTATGCAGTTTAAGTTAAAATGATGGGATGCGTTACTACTTTAGGTTACAAAGATTGTATTAAAAATACACAGTTTATAAAACAGTATTCAAGCAGAAGCTTTTCAATGATAGTTTTCATTTTGTCTTGTGGAAGGTTGTGGTTTTACTATTTTTAGTCTGTGACACCTTGTGAATTTATTCTGTCCTGTTTCAAAATAGGAAATTAACGGTTGCTAGTAGTATGCCTTCCCAGCCCCCCTCTCCATGAGCAGTTCCATTCAGAATGCTTGGAAAATGTCATTCACAAGAGTATAAGTTGTCATATAACTGAACTTTAATGCAAGAGACAGTATTAAAGTTGTTCTGGAATCAGGGATTTCTTAACTAATTGAGACTTTCTTAACACACACTCTTGTATCAAAATATATGCATTACGTATTTGTATATAGAAGCAATCTGAAGAATCTTTGGATGGTCTGTGCCAATTCAGAACCCTCTGTTGCCACTAATTGTTAAACACACAACGAGAATTTCTGACAGTTAAAAGATCTGTTATTTCTGCTATATTAAGCTTATTGCTTTAATATCAGTAGTAGTAGTTGCTCGTAAGATGTGAACGGGGTCCAAGGAGAGATTCACTTCTGCTGATTGCAGAACGGCAGAAAAAATCTCCTTAACAGGATGTAGTGGCATTTGCAGCTGTGAGTGGATAGTAGCTAAATGAAATGAAATAGCAAAACTTCTGCTGTGTTTTGTTGTATACCACCCATCAACTTCTGCAGTCCTTTCTGGAAATGGGCTATAAAAAAAACTCTGCATTAATACATTTAGTCATCAGTCAGCATTTTGAGTCCACAACTTCTCAAATGTAGATTGTGTTTTTATAAATGAAATGGGGAAAATTTTCCAGTATAGTAAATATTGAAGTGCCATAAAATGTTTGATTCTAAATTGTATTATTGGAAGAACTGATCTGAATATATAAGCACAATAGAAGAGACACACAGGACTTTAAATGTATTTTCAATTGATTTTGTTTTTCAGAAGTAAGCTTCTATGAGGGCTTTGTAGAATTCATACTGAAAGACCTTCTATCTGTGTTCTGCTGTTTGCGTTTTAGTTAAATTCAACTTCATGGAAGTGTAATACTTGAAGCTGTTCAAACTATAATTACAGCATCGTGTTTTATTCAGAATGCTGTTTGTTTGTTTTCTACGTAGCAGGTGCAAGGTGCTCCTTCTCCAGCAAGTGGAAGGCAATCTGGGAGCAATGAACGCAAACGTAAGGAGCCTCGAGAGAAAGAGAGAGAAAAAGAGAAGAATAGCTGTGTTCTCTTGTAACAGTAAATGGATGACAGCATGGAGCCAAGTGCATGTCCTCAGAAGCAAAAACAAGGAGTACAAAGGAAGACAAACCCGTTACATGCCGCCTGTGCCTGATTACCCCACAGATTTTGTTCACGTTTCAGGAGAAGATGGGTGACTTTGTTACAATCATATAGACTTTCTTCAAAGTCATAGTGTATGCTGCTTGAGATGGAATTCCAAATCACAGTTGGATGTGGCTGTGCTTTGAGTTAGTCATAAGAAATACTGCACCTTGTAGCTGAAAACACAAATTATGGCAAGTTTTGTGTCATAGTGACATCCATTACGTATTACATCAGTAAGCTATTTTATCTTCCACTCTAAACAAAGAAGGTAACTGGTTTTGTTTAAGACTCTTTTCTTAAAGTATGTACACTAGCACAACAGAATCTTGTGTTACTTTCATGGTATGAAACTATATCTTAGGCTGGGTACAGTCTTCACGACATCAGCGCCCAAATAACAGATGGGTGTTGCCTCCTCAATGTGTCCAGATATCTTTGCTTCTGGATCTAGTATGTTTGGTTTTTTGAACCCAGATTTATACTGTGTTAGTGCTGTTGTTGCATCTCTTTGCCAGCTTTCTTGCCCCAAGAATACTTGACTTGATCACATAGAAAAATTGTTATTAAAAAATGGGGCATTTATTAATGAGCAAGATGAATATTGTTTGTTTTTCTTGCAATTACAAACTGGGTTATGACAACTCAGATGTTATCAGGGTTAAACAAGTAATTTTATAGGTCATTTCTTTTCCTTTAAGTATTTTTTTCCTCTTGTAGGTAAACTGGACCAGATAGGAACTTATTTATTGACCTCTCCATATGATAGGTAAACAGCGAGAGGGCACGAAGGTCCATAATAATCCTTATTCTGTCTAAGAATGCAGAGTTAAAATAACTATCTATCTGCCTTTTTTTCCAGAAGTACCTTGAACTTTAACATGGCGTTAACACGTTCACTTGTACAGTTGAGCAAGTGTAATGTAATTAAATACATACTTTGTTTTCTAAATCATATATCCTTACAAAGCACACTTCAGAAGGGTGAGAGAAAAGCTAAGCTAATCTCTTGAGATAGTTTGGGAAGGCGGCCAGGTGTAATATTTTGTTTTAAATAGCTAATTTAGGATTTTTGGAAACCAGGTTTTTCTAATTTATGGGAACCAAACAAAGATGTTGCATCTTCTGGTATCTATAGAATACAGGAATGGGATGCTCACTGAATTTTGAGGGGACCACAACTCCTCTTCCACTTATGTTAAGTCAGTAACAGTTATCTTCTTGCTGAACCTTTTTGATAAAATTTGTATTTCACAATTTGTAGATACTTTTGAAAACAGCTGCTTCTCCTGGACAAGCCAATTGCTTGCACGAGTCTGGGACAGCTGAAGTAGCTGGGTGGGATATGACATTCCTGCAGTCAGGGCTTTGGATAATGTCTGTAAGAGAGGGGCTGTCTAAACACAAGTTGACAACAAAAGCTGCTTTAAAACTATTTCAAGCAGAACTGCTGAGATGATCCTAGAATGAAAATTAGATGTGTAAAGGAAGAATGTCTTATTAAATGAAGAGCCAGTTTTTACCACTTTTTTATTCCATGTTTTTTTTTTCTTTTCTGTTTTTCAATTTTGTTATAATTTTTGTTTTATAAAGATGAAGTAATGAATGATAGGTCTCTAATATGTAAATTGTAAATGTAAAAAAATTCTCTATATTCTCTAGTAAAGTCATGCCCAGAAAAGTCATTTTAACACATAATATATGCAGTTTAGATAAATTTCTACATCAAAGCAAAGGTTGACCACTTTTTTTCCTTTGCAGCAGCCTAACTTATTCAAACAAACTAGTGTGATGGAGGATCACCAACATAATGACTTGTCTACATTAAGCAAATTACAGAATATTTCAGTAGTGACAGTAATGAAGACTTAAAGGCAGAATGTTGTTTAAAAACATTCTGTTACTAAGATTTTTTCCAAATTTGTGTATTTACATTTATTTATTACCCTTGAAAAATAAATATGTCAAGCTAAGTGTTTGTTATCTTCTTATTTTCAGTACAGTGTTGCCACTTTAAGTTCTGTAACAAATTTGATTTGAACAGGCATTGTGGCTGTCGTTGATGCTTTTTGCCTGAAATACTTGCTTGCATTAGAATAATTCTTGTAGTATTTCTAGTTTCAGACAGATGTGCCTGAAGCCTTATGTACTGTAGTGATCACAGTGCCATTTGGTCACAATGAAAGAAAAGTTAAATGTCATCGTTCATCACAAAGTAAGTCTGGACTCCCCAGTAATTCCATTTCTTTTTCAATAAGAGTAAAGTTTTCAGGTTATTTGAGATGACAGGGATGCTATTCAAACAGTTTTCTGTTAATACACTGTTTTCTTTACAGGACTCAAGGCTTTCGAGAAAAGCTAAAGAACTCCTGAGATCTAGGGCATCGTTCTGCATGGGTTGAGTTTGCTAGTGGCAAAAGTTATAAGTAAGGTGAGCTTGTTAACATCCAAAATTTAAGCATCTGGAAGCTTAATTAATGCCTACTGTGACTAACTACTTCAAAAGTAACTGTCACAGTTGGTATATAAGACAATATGTGATGAATTAAAAGCTGAACAGAACCTCTTATCTGTAGTAGTGAACTTGGAAAACAGTATCACAAAGTAAGCAGGGAGCACCAGCAAAGATGCTCTGTACTTCTGGCTCTATTTACTTCACTTATGCTCTTTTTCAAAGCTCATGTTCTGGCAAAAAAAGTTATCCTTGACTTAGACTTTAAATTTGTTATAGAATTTAGCATGTACACACTACAACTACCTACAAAATTTATATGAAAGTGTCATAAAAGTAGAGTAGAGCTTGTTTTCCACTAGATAAAAGCTAGCACAGAAGACAGAATCATAGAATTCCTTCTTGTTATGTTACAGCTGTGTAATAAAGCTCAGTACAAGTATTGAAACTAGCAAAAAGTCGAGCACTGCCATAGTGTTAAATGTTGTTCTAAAAGGCACTTTATAAATGCTCAAATCTATCACTTTTCTTAAGTGACATCAATATGTAATCTGAGGCCCAACAAAGCAGATCCAAGTGAAGATTGTAACAAGAGAAATTAACATTCCTGAAAATACAATGCAAAAAACATTTTTTTTGTATCAAGCAATCCACTTAATATAACAAAGAATGCATTCAGATTGTCTTAACAGAGCTCTTCTTGTGCATCACAGACATGAGAGTTTAAAAGTGCAGCATATGCTCTTCTGTATACACTTGCATTGGTTTGATAGTCAGTCTCTACACTCGGTATTTCACATCACTGTCACATACTTCTTCAAAATTGTATACACAAGTTCTTGAAAAAAGTTTCCAGTTATGCAATAAAAGGTAATTCAGCTTCTTGAAGTTGCATCTTCTGGTGTATTCAGCAGGAAATACCACAGTAAAATGTGAAGCTGATATACTTGTAACTGAACCCTTTTTCCCTGCTATGATAGTCATATAACCCAAAGGTAACTGATTGCCTAAAGCAGTTTTTTTTTACTGTCAGGATGCTTACTGCAGTAGCTGAAATTTATACTGTGTAAATCTTTAAATACAACGTAATGAATTAAGAACTGTGTTTTATACAGAAACAGACTCTGAGAGGTTAAAGTCTTAAAGAGATGACTCAACAAATGCAGGCTAATTGATGCAGTGTCCTTGCTAGAAAGCATATTGCAGAAAAGCAAAAATAACAGCCTTTAGTTTGGTTGAAATGCAATGCTCACAGTTCTCCATCTATCCTCTAAGACTTTGGTAACAAGAAAAATCTGACACTGATATGTGTTCATATAGTCCAGTGATAACAAATGTCAATTTATTAATGTATGTATTTTGTTTTGTGCAGTTACTTTATTTTCTGTTAAGCATATTCAGCACTAGACTGGTTGCAGTGTTATGTTGAGGAGGATGATCTGGTGAGATAAATAGCACTCATCCAAATCCACCTACACAGAAATCTCTTTGATGTTAATTTTCACTGTGTTTTTATATAGCTCCGTCTTGTTAACAGCTTGTTTTTGTAGCTGTCCAGTAGAAGAGCAATGTATTGACACAGTTACCACTTCCTATGAAGAAGCATGGTGGGGAAATTGAGTGAAGTGACTAGAACATAAAGTTCTCTGTGCCACGTAATTCTCTTGAAATTGGGAAGGGATTCATTCATCCCTAATTTTGCTGTAGCATAATAAATACCTGTAGTACAGCATGGACTGGCCAAATCTTCTCACCTAAGTAATGACCAGCATAACTGCTCCATGTCTGTCCCAGTTCATCTCCTCTTCACTGTCATAGTGTTTCTAGGCCAAGGCTAGCTGTTCAACCCCTCTGATGATTCAGAATTTTTATTAAATGTCTGTTGCCTACTGGTGAATTTTGATTTTGTCAGCTGTGCCACTTTGAGCTCTCTTACCTGAAGAATTACCTCTGGAGAACTTGCTTTAAGTTCTTTACTGCCTTTAACGTTACTGTTCTGGTTTATACTTTTACTTTTGCTCTTGAAGGTTGCAATGAACAATTCATTATTTTCTGAGAAATTGAAGTACCTAATTATCTTCAGAAGTCAAAATACCATGTGTGCTTCCACATGGCAGCAAAGAACAACTTTGAACAAGACGCTAGGCTTGGGAAATGCATAGGGGGAATGATTCAGCTTAGCAACAGTACTCAGCATGTTTTAGCTTAAACAGTGTACTTAACAACAAACTATTTTGAACAAACTATTCTGTAACAATATGAAAAGGCACTGTCAGTGCTCACGTCACTAATTGAGTCACACTTCTAAGGAAGTAGGTGCTGGTGCTGTGGCTAACAGCCTTACTGAGGCCAAAAGTGAGTGGAATTTGACTACGCTACAGCCAAACACTGAGCCAAATCTTGGTGCTGGGTAGGGGCATAAAAACTTGCACAAGTTTTATATTTATTTCAATTAATTGAGAATGTCCTTTCAATTCAAGTCCTGTCCAGTTTATGAATTTCACAATATGCATCACTTAAACAAGGGAAGGGATCTACGAGTGATGTGAGACAGTGCCTTTAGCTCACACAAACTGAGATCTCCTGAGCAGAATCCAGAGAGGTGGATGAAGTAGCACTAACAATACTGTATTGCTACTGGAGACAGGACAGTATGAGCTTCACCATGCAGTGTGTCACATCCAAGTATCTAACTGTGCTAAGTTCATACTGCAATTCATTATTTGGACTGATAGCATGAATATTTCAGCCCATGCCAAAGGTGCACTTCTTTGTTGTGGGAAAAAAAACACCAAACTACACAATTAGATGACTGCTTTCTTAATAGACTTTCAAAAGACCTTAAACTGTTCTGTTTGGAATTTTTAGTCTTGGGAAATCAATAAAACAAACTTTGAGTAGGAAATGTAATGAAATTTGACACAGTGTTTTTTCTTTTGTAGTACAGTTATAGGGATGATAATGTTGAGGGGGGAGAACACTATGAAATTTAATTTTGTATGAAAATGTTGTATTTACTTATGTATGTTGCAATCACCTTTTAGAATTGATAAATTGCTTCATCAATAACAAGCCTTTGCTCTAGAAATACAGTTAGGAACGGATTTATTTATAAATACGTAATGCTGTTTTTTCAACTTTAGTTATCATCGTGTGTTGCTATAGTTAACAGTTCAAAACTACCTTACAGTGACTGCTGGTGGCTGAATGTGTTCTTGGATCCTTTAAACTTCAGGAGCAGTATTTCAATACTTCTAGCACTCCAAATTTTTTGATTGTCTCTCCAGTCCAACCTCATACTGAAATGAATGAGGAAGAAACTGAAACATGGCGTTTCAGTGGAGGCTTAAGCACGCCAGTCATGCAATTCATTACAATTGGGAAATCTTGGAGTAAACAAGAGTCTACTTTTTTAAGCAACTCTACTGTCAAATTGCCCTTTGTGTTTTTAGTATGCATATTCAGTACTCTGCCTATATCAAAGAAAAGTTTATTTTCTCCTCAGTATTTTAGTGCCAAGGCAACAACTGTTCTCTTAATTGTAGGTTGGTTTTTCATCATTATTGTTTTATGGCAGATTAACTACAGCCAAAAAGAGCTGTTTTATGTTAATTACTGCTTTTGTTTATAGCTGGCTTTTGGTGGAGTCCTTTAGGTTCAAAGCAGATTTTATATGAGGTGAATAAATAAAATGTTCTGCTTTGCTTTTTGTTTTTTTTGCCAGTTACAGCTGTGGTAGACTTTAAAATGGAGTTCTATTTACTACAGAAAAAAAAATAGTTACTGCTTTTGGAAATAAAACTTTTCTTTCACTTGCAAAAGTTTACTAGCTGGTTGTCTTAAAGACTATTACAGATACAGTGACCCTGCCTGGGAATTTTTAAACTACTTATAATTCAGCAATTTGCATTTTTATCCTGACTAGTTGTAATAATTACATATTCATTTTATATGCTCTAATTACAGCAGTATGTTTGCATTTCCGTGTTTCTTACATACTTTAACTTTGCCCATGTTCTTTAAAAACCTATAAAAGAATGAAACTCAAGTGAATTGTGAATTGGTGAATTCTCCACCATTGACTTTCTTACCATGTTGTCTTGATGCTATGTTTTAACCAAGTAATTCAAAGCCAAAAGTTACTTCAGAAAAGCACTAGATTTCCGTCTTGAAAAAGATCCCTGTGTTCAAGCTGCTGTGCGTAGACCTACTGCAACTGTGCCATTGCTTAGCTGTCTTAAACTTCTGATTTAGTTGTGAGCTCAAAGCTTATCTGTAATATAAATGGTCTGGTTTAACAGGAAATATACAGAAGCTACTGTCGTACTGGAAAAGGAAAGAAGTTTGAAGTTGTAAAGATGTGTTTTACAAGTATGACACAACTAAATCCATTCACACACTATCGTTTATACCCCAGTATGTGATGGAAAACCTTTCCATTTTGATGCTGCACCATTACCCAGCATTGCGATGCTGTCACCTACTGCCTGTTTTGTATTTTCAAAGCCTTAATTGTTTATGTTGTATTTATTTTTTAGAGACTATGATAAGGAATGGACACTTTCCTTGTAAATTGTTAATTTTGAACACTTAAATCTTCGAAAAGTTTAATTCTGTACTTAATACCCCTTTTGTTTTGTACCACAAGAACAATATTGCTAAGTTACTTTTTAAAGAATGTCTCTATAGTTTAAAATCTTTACCCTGATAAGATCTATTTTGATTAATAGCCTTCTGAAAATCATCATCTGTAAATAAATTTCATTTAGGTATTTAAACTCATTCATAGTAGTCAAGGCTGGATGAAGTATTCAAATAAAAGCCACAGTGCAGAAGGACAGACTTCAGTTTACCTAAATACTTTCAAAAGTCAAAGTTTGAGGCCATTTGTTTGTAGTTAATTTTTCACTTAGTTTCAGTTCAGTTCAGCATATCCACATATGCAGTTTTTAAAATAAATAAGCAAAATAACACTAAGAAACATTATGCCTGTAGAGGCTTCAGTGCACATCTAGACTACTGTAGGCAAGATGAAGACTCACCTCTCTAGTTTTATTTCTGTGCTGCTCGCTTGGCTTTGCCTTTAACTTTCATATTTCTTATTCAATCCATCAGTGACTGCAAACTCATCCTCCAGTAGCTACGTATTTTGTGTTGTCACTTTTGAAGCACGTATTGCAGTCAAATTGCATAATTTTCAAGTACTCTCTAGCTTAGTAACTTGTACCTATAATCTACTGTATGTACCCAATAGTAATCTATCCAATAGTAATAACTGAGATAGATGCAGTAAGTTACTTTTTAGATAAATATCCAAACACTTGCTAATATAGCATTTTTTATTTAAACGTAAGGAATATTTATAAAAGATAAATTATAGAAACTGTTGCACCAGTCAATTCCCTCCCGCCTTTCCTGAAAGGTTATTTACAGGAAAACAATGTAACTCACTTTATTTCAGTTTCTGGAACGTTCCAGATGCTTAACAGTCCCTGCTCGCACCAAATGAGTAACAGCATGGCCAAGAGCAGGCTGCTCTTAGTCGCCCTTGCCTTAAACTCGATAGATATTTTTACGACAGTCTGAGCCAGTAACTGCTTTTAGCCCTTATCTGAATTTTACTTTAAAGACACTTTTTTTTCTTTACAAGATCCAGTGTTCAGATGTATAAATACTGAATGAGCTTTAAATATTCATGTTCTTCAGAAGGGCTTGTCAATATTGTTTTTGACTTGCCATGCCAACTTGTCAGTTTCATTATTTCTTCTTTCCCCCAAGACTGGTTCCAAAGACTTAATAGAAGCTATACAGAATATGAAGGTTTATTTCAAAAGAATACATTTGCAAGAATACACATAAATGCACTCAATGTAACAGTACCTTCTGCAAAAATAGGTTACATAATACCCAGTAATGAAAGAACAATCTTATTTCTCTACAAATTAGAAAGCAGAGAGAATAGCCTGGACAACCTTCAAAACGGAGGTTATAGCTGTGTATGTTGTGAGAAGTAGCCAACTTTAAAGCATGACACCACAGAGCTAATGCTGGTAAATCAAACTAGCACACAGCTGCAACCCATTCTTTTATACAAGATTAACAAATATTTTGGTTCCAATCTGTCTTTATACAGCTCTAGTGCCTCAGGGAAAATGCTTATCAAAGATACACAAAAACTATCCAAAATTACAACGTAACTATTAAAATGCCTCCAAAATTGAGAGGAAAGTAAGCATGTTAAATTAAAAAAATTTAATCAGGAGTTCTGGACAAGATTTCCTGTTTTTAATCAGAGAAAGTTTACAAGAAATTTCAATAAGTTATCTTGAAACCAAGCAGCTGTAGATCTTAGAATCTTCGTGGAGGTCCACCTTTAAATGGCTTAAATCCTGAGCCACTGCCCCTCTGCATGGAATTCCCTGTGATCTGTACAACTCTATTTATTGGTGACGAGTTACTGGAAACAAAGGTGTTAAAGAAGTGTTATCAAAAGAGTCTACACTCTTGGTGCACAGATAAGAACATCCATACTTCTCATCTCACTTAACTGTTAAGTCTCAAAGGAATCTTCAAACCATTCAAGACAAGAGGCTTTACAGGAAGCTTCTGAGTTTGCAATTGAACAGCACTAGCAGAACAAGAACTGTGGAGCCAAGTTCTGGCTTTTAAGGACGGATTGCATGTTGCACAGCAGCAAGCCCTCGCTGCTACACTGAGTCTACTGCACTTCTAAAGGATAATGTGCACACTGGGAGCTCAGTGGGGAAGTCGAAGGAAGGAACAATTTTTGTACCTCGTGTGTGGAGACATCATGCCACTTCCTCCACGGCCATCTCCCATTCTCCTTGCATCATGATACCCACTTCCTTGAGAACTAGGTCCATGCCACTCTTTCCTTGGTCCAGTTTCACGACTGTGCCGTTCAACAACATGTCTGTCTTCATTGTAGTGCTAGCAAGAAAGTTATTTTAAGAATGAAAGGCCTATTTCATCATCAACATGAAGTGAGTTTTTCAAGAAAGCTAAGCCCAGAACTCTCCAGCATTACTACTTAAAATGTAGTAGTTTGGGCTTTCAATCCATAAGCATCTTAATCTTAAAATAAGTCTTGTTGAAGTAACTCTAGATATCAAAATGGAACTATTTTGCAGTAATGAGTGTGCAAAGGGTGAAGTTTCATGAGCTTGTAATTTACTCCCAGTTCTACCCCAAGCACATAACAACTAAATAAGTATGTTCCATGTATCTGCAGAAAGAAACGTTAAATGCTTCAGTTGAGAGTAGCATGAAAAATTTAGGCTGTTGGCTTTCAAGACTAATCTACAGAATGTTTTCTCACTAAGAAGTACACTGCAAATAACATGCAGTGTCAGATTAAGAACCTGAAAATACTATGATAACACATTATGAAAAGCCTAATCAGCAACTCATTCACATGCTGTTCTGACCCACCTGAAAGAAACTAGACTTAAGAACTGGGTATGTTTTCTGCAGGCACTTTACAAACACTATTGAAAGGGAAACAAGCAGTTTTAAGCTAGTTAGAATGCTTGTTATGATTTATCTGATGCTATATGGTCAGCTGATTCTTCCAGCATGATTTTTTATTTCTCAGTTTCTTCCTGCCTCGTGCATAAACAAAGAAAGAATTACTTACTTGTCCTCCACCACCTCGTTCTCCCATCACTCCTCGTTCTCCTTCCCTGCTTCCATACCCAGAAGCGCTGCTTCGGCTCCCAGGAGGTGCACCTCTTACATGTCCAGACACTTCTCTTCCTGACCGATCTGGCCTCTCACCTCTGTGAAAGTTGCTTTTATCAAAATTGTGGTTTCAGTATAATATAATAGATATCAAAACCTAACAGACCTGTAAAACTCCATATTGCTAGCAACTTGCAGTTGGATTCTTGGAAACATTGTTTTAAATCTACATGGCTCGCTAAATATTGAAAAGTTTGCATGTATTTGTTTATATCAGCATTCTCACATAAAAAGCCTCCTTCCTATATATCTCTATGCATGAATAAGAATAGACTGCTAGGTGTCAGCATAGAGTTTACTGATGTTTAGCATATGCGACAGAGTAATCATCAAGTTTTTCCTACTGTTTTGGAAAGAGACTTTGCTAGTCTTTAGGAGGAAAACTGTTCTCTCTTTACCCATCAGTTCTTGAGGCATTATTACCATGGGTAAATTCTACAAGAATCACTACTTTCACTAGTTGTATATCCAGGAAGTTTACCTGCCATCACGTTTGTCTGTGCTTATGCTTCCCTCGTTCTTCCAATTTGTTTGCCTAGGTGGATTTGAACCAGTCTCTCTTGGATGTCGACCGTGTGGTATTTCAGGTCTGTCATGAATTATCACTGTTCTTCTTTCATCTCTGTCTCCTCGCACTTCCCGTCTGTCTGTATCTCGAAGTTCACCTCTTGGTGGTGGCGGCTCATTTCTTCGGGAGTCACTGAAATTCTTTGGGTATCTCTCAAACCCTGGTTCTTCTCTTCGTGCTGTTGGGCGAGTCTTTTTTGCTTCACCTTGATTTACAAATCGTTCTCGCCTAGGTTGTTAAAGCAGGAAAAAGTCATTTGCTTGTCTTCCATTCTTCCCTTTTCTCCTTAAATATAAGCTCAGAGGTTAGGAGATACTATTCATATAATCATATTTAAAAACACTATTCATCTTTTTACATGGTATACATTGCAAGAATCCTTACACACTGAATTACATTTATCTTTACAGTTAGCATTTTAAGCTTGAGTTCTTAAATCCATCTTAACATTTTTCAGTGGATTTTTCTGTGTGTAGTTTGGCGTCTACAATATTGAAGCTCTTGTAGGGTCTCCTTTTTACCTTCCTGGTATGAAGCACAGGGAATGCTAGATTTAGCCTTGCTTCTTAAGGAGATGCATTAACCAAGCAGGACAGATCTAATTCATGAGAACCCATTTGTGACAAGGTATGAAAGAAGAGTAATTGCAAAATTTCTTTTGTAACATGATGAAAAGATCACCATGCAGCAATGTAACATCTCCAGGAAAAAACATATAAATGGCCAGTCCTGAAGTAATTTCTAGACACTGATACAATTCTGTTGCTGCACAATGACATTTAACTAGTCTAGTCTAACTAGTCTAAATTTAACTAGTCTAAATTTAAAGATGTTGGCAGTCCAATACCTGCTGCCCCATTATCATAACTTACCTGTCAAAAGACGACGATGGAACAGAACCTTCTGGATATCGCCCCCGTTCTCTGTGATCAAAATCATTAAATCTGTTCGGCTGGCGGCTGTAATCTGAACTATGACTAAAACGTGCATCTGTATCAAGAGCCATCTTCTTGCTCTCACTCCAGTAAGGATCATCTCTCCTTTAAGAGAAACAAAGGAGCCATCATCAATTACATGTATCCAAATCACAGCCTAATAATACAGAAAATAGTTTCAATTATGCATCAGTCGTCTGCTTTAAAGGCAAGCATTTGAACCCTTGTAAAGCTTCTAAAGGAATAAGATTGTGTAAGATTGATAAATGTAAGAAAAATATTTTTGGTGTTTTTGTTTCTTTAGACTACCCATCAACAGTATTTTGTAGCTTAGATTTTAGATACCATCAGTATAAAAGAATCCAACCAAAATTCTGCCATCAAAAGTCTTCCAGGATAAATAATAACAGCAGCTTTCTAGATAAAAAAAATAATAATCAAAACAGCTTTCTCAGAAAGGAACAGTGTAGAAAGCATCACCCCCTTGATCATCAGAAGCACTCAGGTGCAGTCTTCATGATGAGAAGGCAAGACACTGTTACTTCATGTGGGGAATAAAGACAGCTTCATTTTCATGTACTTCAGTGTTTTACTATTGTCTCTAGCATGAGACCTTACAGTTGCCTTCTATTGTGCCTCCCTTAAGTCAACTTCATGGCTAAGATCTCAGACCTATTTTTTCAATTATAGAAACTACTTCTGAGCTTTGATTCAGGTGGCTCAAGCAGCCAGTGGTACAGGTCATCAACTTCAGCACAAACAAAAAGCCAGCACACTGGCTCCTCTGAACCATTAATTTATCAGGAAAGTAAATTCTTAATGAATTAGAATCTGGAAATTTTGGCTGTTAAGGCAGAAGAACAGCTTTTCTCAGCAAACGCACTCAATTGTACTGTATTTTTTTGGTACAGTAAGAATTAATTAATGGGATGCTTCCATGTCAAAGCTCTCTGATACAGATACCACGTTTCACACCTGACATACACTGATGTCAAAAATAAAAACCAGAAATTCAGTTCTTCTGTTTAGACTTGTTTCAGATACAACCACATTTTCAAGTCACAAACAGCTCCCAGCCCTTTGTAAGGGTTATAAAACAACGCTCTCAGAACTAGATTACCTGTGATCTACATCTCGTGGACGTTTCAAAGCGTTCCTCTTTTCCTGTTCATAGCGAAGCTGTTGTTGTTGTCGACGAAGTTCCTCCCTTTCACGAGCAATACGCTCTGCTTCTTTTCGACGTTCCTACCATGAAAGGGATGGGTAAAGAAACACATCAGACACAAGAGCTCTAATTAGAGATTCCTATGAAACACTCAGTAAGTACACAGAACTAATGTTTGACAGTTTTCTACTAAAGGCTGTCTGATACAATTCATGCTTGGATAGCATCCAAGACTCAAGAGCATGAAGGAATATTTCTCTGAAGAAGAGACAATGCATCTGTTAGGTATAAAAATCTCCAAGTGCTTCCTCATGTTACTAATGTGTTCACTGCCCAGAAATACAGCTCATTAAGTTTGCTATACCACTGTTCTCTAGGAAAAAGCTAGTAAAATTACTTAAGAGTAGCTAGTAGAAGCAGTGTCACCTACTGAACTTCATATTAGTGTTTCTGACAGACACTACTGTATCAAGAACTTGCTATCAAATTACTAGTCAAACAAGGTAAAGACTGCTGCTGCTGTTTTGCAGTGTTGCCTATTTATTGTTGGGGTGGTTCTTTTGAGGCCTGAGTGGAAGGCCAAAGAGAAATTCATACCAAGTGCGAAGTGAGTTACAGTCCTCAACTGACAGTGCATTACAGTCTGAACTACAAGTAAGTATACCTGTTCAATACGAACGCGCTCTCTTTCCAAACGCTCTCGTTCCATCCTTTCCCTCTCTAGCTTTTGCCTTTCAATTTCTAATCGTTCCCTTTCTCTCTGCAAGCATTCTTCTCGTTCGTGCATTATTCGTATACGTTCTCTCTCCCGACGTTCCCTCTCAGCAATTTCTCTTCTCCTGAAGAAAGACAATAAAAACAACAAAAAGAGGTAGCAGAAACTGAATTGGAAAAGTTTCTCCTCTAAAACTAACATCACCGTAGGCACAGACATTCATAAACTATTTGTGAGAAGGCTAGTACTGAGAGAAGCCGCCTCCTTTTAGCCCTAAGTAGCCAAACTGTATTCTACAGAACCACTTAAGTAGACAACAGCTACTGAAACATTTAAGTCATAAATTATCATTCTGATTTATTTTTTTTTTCCCCATGATTCATACTGCTGCATTGTTATCTGGCAGGTAACAACAGTAGCCTAGCAAATAACACCGTTTTGATCTTAAAAATACTTTTAGCTGCTGCATACTTCAGACTAACAAAATTTTAATTACTTTCTGTCCAAAAACGAGACAGAAAAACATGACTGTTCCGACTTGCACAGACTGTATTCTTGTTATGTTTCCTTCATCCCCACCTCCAATGGAACAGCTTACAGGAAGCAGGAAAGGTATTTTCTCCTGTAAGATCTATGCTTGCTAGAAATTCCTTTGTTTTGGGAAATCCAATTAAAAGCACAAGTCGCTTGACTATTCTCTGCAAACTTTTTGTCACATAAAACAAACAGAATAAAGAAAGTAGCCATTTAGTCCTTTTATGTAAGAGACAAGAGGGTATTATGCTCGATTCATCATTAAGGCATGTAATAGATCTCTTAAAAATTACTATTTTTGGCCACATCTCCTATTCAACTTCTTGTCTTTCACAAAGCAAACTAGCATGCAGTCACACCCCCACTAACAAGCACTAAGCTATGCACATACACATATGGCTTTTGAAGTATTAAACAAAAAATTGTGAGTCATTTTATTTGTATAAGGGTACTGTTAGGCACAACCTCAGACTTTAACATCTGAGTGAAAGGTTTGACGGAATACATTCTAATTAGATTTCTAAATAAAGTATCTGATCAATTAATGTGTAAAATAGCCTTTAGCAAAAAGTTGAATTACTACCTTCGGAGTTCAACAGCTCGTCGTATTCTTTCCAATCGAACCATGTGTTCTCGCAATCTCTGTTCCTTCATCTTTTCAAAAGGCAAGATATCCTTTCTACCCCTGTATTCCCTGAATTTCACTTTATCTTGAATAATACGCTCTTTGTTCCTCAATATCTGTGGCTATAGACAGAGATTACAATGGTTATTTCAGAAGTCTCATTCACTTAGGGAGATTTCTGGATGCTACGTTCAAATACCATTAACTACTGAGCATAGAAAGCTTCTATCTAAGCTTAGTAGTTTATGATACTTCACAGACTCATCAGGAAAAAAATAATAATGGTATGTGTGTAAGGTAGCATCAAATCATAAGGATTCCAGTAAATTGACAGATACTTACTTTCTCAAACCTTCCCCTTCTCACTGTCCTAGAGTGGCCTTGGTCTCCTTTTGTTTGGTCAAGAACTACAACGTGACCTGGGCTTTTACCACCTAGAGAATAAAGAAGGGAAAAAAAAAAGGGGGGGGGGGGAGGGGAGAGTGATTTAAAACAAACAGAGTCTTCATTTGCTTATTACAGATATTCATTGACTTAGAGATTCAGAAATGTCACTGAAGTGCTACTGGTAGCAGAAGCATGCCAGCACATTTCTGTAGCTAAGCAGTAGTATGATGCATGGAACTTCACATTGGGTCTGAAGCAATAGATATTGCTGGATTGAGATGAATCAGTGGTTAATTATTTTCTTTCCAACTAAAAGCAAGAACATGCCCCCCAAACAAGTCAGACACAGATTCACAAGGAGGAAACATGGCTATATTGCATACTTATTCTTTTCTTTTCTTCAGTTTTTTTAGTGGATTCTTGATTAGGGCCACTTGCTCCATTATCACTCTTCTCATCTTTACCTTCTGTTTTCTTGGCTTCTTTACTTTCTTTTTTTTCAGATTTCTCAGATTTCTTCTCTTCTTTTTTGGTTGACGGTGTTCTTGTTAGGAGAGAAACACACAAACAGTGAGGCAATTCAACTTAAGGGATTTTCACAACTTTAGGAGACATGTGAATGTTCTTACTTGCTGGTTTTATCACTTGATGTGGTTTTCTTATCTCCTGTGCTTCTACTTGAGCTGGATTTCTCATCGCTTTCCTTCTTCAGCTCCTTTTTGGAGGGATCGCCTTTCACCTACATTTTTTTCAAAAGCAAATATGTTAATACAGATTTTTGTCCAAGATGGTCTATTTGGGTGAGCTTTTCATCTTAGTAAACCTACTTTCTCAACAGAAATTTGTTGTCCGTGCAGCTCTGTCCGATGAAGGTGGGCGATACATCTGGCCACTTCTGTACTAGAAGACATGGTTACTATGCCGTAACATTTTGCGCCCGGACTTCGTGCGTTTGTGACCACCTTTGCACCAAGTACCTACATAAGCAGGTGAAGATTAGGTCTTTGGAAATAGATTTCTAGTGAGGAACAGATGATATGCCAATAAGCTTTTCACCCTAGTATATAGGGAACAACAACAACAACAACCTCACCCTATTAGAAGAAAAACGCTACAAGTTTTGTAAAGCCAACAACCACACCTTTTCAAAACCTTTATCCCAACTTTCAAATTATGGCAAATTAAAGTGTATGTCATGTTTGGCCAGTAACAACCTCACGCATGTTACCTCACCTCTTTTTTTTTTTTTTTTTTTGAGAATGACCATCAAAATTCATGCTGATCTAAAATTGATGTTTCATCTATAATGGATGAACATGCATAACAGAAACAGGTCAGCCGCTGCCAATTAATCACAATAAGGTATAGTAAATTGCTGCCTAATATTCCTGGAGGCAAAAATTCTTTAAAAGGTAACTACCAAATGTGTCAACCAAGCAGCTTTGGTAACCAACTCTTGGACATGTGCCTCTTGAGAAAACATGAAGTCTTGTGTTGTGGCTCCCTGTTAGAATTTCAGTAACAACAGGAGCAAGTCTTATTGGTTGACGCAATTTATAGTGCATTAATTCAATCATTTAGCAGCCTGCAGTCATTTAGTCATTACATTTTTACCCATTTACTTAAAAGTGGGTACAGAAGTACATACAGCTGCTAAACATCTATCAAGCAAAAACAAGCAGAGAATTGGAAATTTTAACAAAACAGACTCTTACGTTTCGCTACTCATGAAGTCGTTAAATAAAACTGCCATCTTAATTTATTATAAAAACCAGATTCTTAGAATTCCCATACTAACTCAAAATTCAGGAAAACTGACTTAGTTTAAGCAGTCTGTAATAAACTTCATAAGAAGAGTCCCCAGAAGAGTAGACATTAGCAGTCATATATTTTGGCTTATTTTTCCCCCACTAAGAAGCCCTTAGAACACTTTTTTATTTTTTAGTAAGTTTTCCCATCTTAGATACAGTTGCTGCAGAAGAACTTAGATATGGTTATCCAACTAAAAAAAAAAAACCTCAAGGCTTAAAATCAGTCCTGACCTCAATGTTAGTGCCATTTATATCTTACCTCAAAAGGAAAACAACTTATGAGGTAATGGGTCTTCCTGTAAGTAGAAATTCTAGCTTAAGGTTCTGAATGTACCGCGGGTTTTTTTAGGTTATACTGGTCAGACATTTCATCTCAGATTTGTGTTTAAATGAAGTAATAGTCAATTTCTGTATTTGCATAGAGTAAGGGTGTCATGGTTTCAGCTGGGACAGAGCTAATTTCTCCTTTACAGTATGGTATGAATTCTGTGTTTTGGCTTTAAGGAGAAAAACAGTGCTGATAACACACCAGTTTACAGTTGCTGCTGAGCAGTGCTGTACAGACCCAAGGCCATTTCAGTTTCTCAGATCCTTATATTGTCCTGCCAGTGAGAGAGGCTGAGGGAGACAAGGAGTTGGGAGGGGACAGAACCAGGAGAGCTGACCTAAACCTGCCAAAGGGATACTTCATATGACATCATGTGGGAAAAGCCTGAAAACAGTGGGGAGTTGGTCTGAGAGCTGCTGCAGTTTGGGGACTGGCTGGGCATCAGTTGGCAGGAGGTGAGGATATGCAGTGGGCATCACTTGGTTTGTATATATAGTAATAACTGTAACTCTTCCTGCCCTTCCCCCCCTCCTTTCTTCTCTCTTAGTAAATAGCTTTTATCTCAACCCACAAGTTGTATGTAGTTGTTTTGGTTTTTTTTCCCCTGATTCTCTCTCATTGGGAGTGGAGGGAGTGAGAAAACCATCCCAGAGTGGTGTTTAGCTGCCTGCTGGGATAAACCACAACAAGGGGTTATGAGGGAGGAGGCACACAACACACAATATCACACCAGATGAAATACCTTTCCATATTTTCCAAAGAGATTTTTCAAGTCAGCAGCTTTTGTGTTGGAAGAGAGTCCGCTAACCCACAGGTTTCTAGTTGAACTTCCACTGCTACCACTAGCACTGCTTCCACTTCCTGAAACAAGTTTTGCAAAACAGCCAACAGAATTAAGGAGACAAAGATTCAATGAATATTGAACTAAACTGTTGCTGACAAGAGAAACTTAGCCTGTTACCTTTAAGTAACTGTTTATCCGGTTACCTTTCTTGAAAAGACTTCTATATAAAAAAAATATGCACCATAAGATTTCATTCATTCACCCACGTAATGAGACCAACAGCTTGGCTTACTTGACAGAGCTAGGAAATCGTACAACACTGTTTAAGGCATGCTTTACTTATTATTTAGGTGAGTTTATTAAGCTTCAACTTTTGGTTCTTATTGGTAACTTCCATCTAGAAACACACCCAACATTTGCTTTTCGTTACTATGTCTTTACACTAATCAAATTACCAAAGCAATGACTGAAGAGTTAATGGAGGAGACAGTTAATCCTCAACATAACTCATTTTTCCTAGCCTCCAGAATCTGTTTGTTTCCACAGCTTCTTGGTGGCTACCCTCCATCCAGAGCAGCTTTTTAACACACTGCTGGATGTAGCTTACCAAATGTTATTTTGCACATAAAGGAAAATAATAAGGACAAATAGAAAAAAGAAAAAAAAAAATCCATAAGAAAAAAACAAACATGTTTTAGCCATTATTGTAACAACTCAGAACTAAGAACCCAAGAGTCACATACAAATCCCCAACATCTCTTGTACTGTTTTGTTCAGCTTCTTGTTGTTTGCTGTTAGGTGTATGAGTGCTTCTGTTCAGACATAGCTGGTTGTACAGGCTGGACAAGCACAGGAGCTCCAGTTAAACAGCTGGAAACTCTGGTGGTGTGCAGATTTCAAAGGTAGTTTAACCACCCTCAGAAACAGCTGGCTTTCCTTCTTCAATGCATCAAGATGGACCGAGAGCAAAAGGTAATAAAACCTCAGCTATCTTCATCTAGGATTATCTTGATAATCCTGGATTATCTTGATAAACTGTGATATACTAAGTTTATCATTAAGTAGCAACTATCTTGGCTTTGCATATTATATTTTTAAGACAGCCTTATGACAGTGACTATTACAGATATTGTAAGTGCTACATGGAAACAGATTTGCTATTTCTTTAATCATCATAAATATAAAATTACCATGAGCAGACAGGCATGTACAGATGACTGAATTATGTCTGTCACACAAATTTATCTTAAAAACTTCATTTCTCATGTGAAGTTCATTCATCCTTTGTGATACGAGAGATTATTTGGTAAAGATTGTTGGGAAAGAGCAAAAAAGGCAAATTAAGGAGGCACATCAGCTTGTAAGAATATATTTGCTCAGCTCTGAAGCATCCATATAACTGTCGACATTAATGCACACCAGAGCTCCAATATGAATTTTTCATTGTAAAACTGGTTTTTGTGGTAACAGAAGGAAACACCAAGGTATACAAAGAGCTTCCAACGTTACTGCCTTGACAGCCACATGCACCATTTTGCTAGCCAGCATGTTAGCTGCAGCTAACATAACTATGTATAACTATGTAACTATGTTATACTGCAGCTGAAAGTTCACTTTATTTAAAACCGAGCAAGAATTGAGGTCTGAACAAATAATTTAACTGGTGTTACATTTAGTAACTGCATGTGGCTTTCTTGCACTTTTATGCGTATATACAATCAGTCCTTTAGGCTGATGTCAAGTTACAGTAAGCATATCTGGCAATGATACCTTCTTATCAAGACAAACACCTAGGAGATGTTGAGTTTGCTCACAACGGTATTTTGAAATAGAAGAATATATTTCCACTGAGTCCCCAGAATAGGTATTTTTGATCTTATAAGAAATCTGACATTATAAGAAGGACACACACAAAGAGCTAGTGACTACTGCACCCCTGGCACAATTTACTACAGACAAGTTCAATCATATAAGCCATTTTAATACACAGCAAGGATGTTCTCGAAGGGAAAGGCATTTACTTCAAGACTACAAGTGCTGCCCTAACTTGTAATAGTTACCTTTATCATCCTTTGACGTTGTCTTGCTTTCTTTAGATTCCTTAGTAGAGCTAGAGAAGCAAATTAAAAATCAGAAGAAAATTGAAAATACAGAATTTGCTAAGCATTGCATTTTATACTAACAGACAAGTTAACATTTCAAAAAATAAAAAAAAAGACTAGACTGTGTATTTGAACAAATGATTCCCTCATGGATTCTTGCACTGATTTTCCCCAGGATGCCTGAAGATCTAGATTTTCTGACAACTCTATTCAGTGGATATATGGCAATCTTCTCCAGATTTCAGGACGGGGACTTGACTTCATTTTGTGTTCTTAGAACTGATAGCTGTTCATTACCATCATCACAAGGACATTTAAAAAACTTGTCAAATTGGAAAAAAAAAATAAATAAATGCTGACAATTCGACAATGCAATCAGTAGGACATAGTGTCTATACGAAGATCTTGAATTTTAAAAAGTAACTTATGGCGGTCAAAAAATCTATAGGCAGGAGCATAGGATACTAATTACAAGATTCTTGCTGCTACCCCCTTAATGTAGAGTGATCTTATTGAATGCTGGCACTCAGTATCGTAAAGAACTGACATAGAAAAACAAACCTCTTTGCTTGACCAGAGGCCCCAGTAGACGAGGGACCTTTCTTCAAAGTATCCTTTTCTTTGTCTCCAGATTCTGCTTTCTTTGAACCTTCTCTGGCTTCCTTCTTGACAGGATCACCCTTCACGCAGTCTTCCTTCTTACCATCTTTATGGTTCTCAGTCATCTCATAGTCCTTGCTTTCCTTCTCCAGGCTCTGTGAAATGGCATCCTGCCCATCCTTTGGCTTACTTGCTTCAGAATCTGTAATTTTCACATTTTTACCTGTTTCTAGGAGGTCATCACCATCAAAATCCAGAGTGATGGCATCTTCAGCCTGGATTGTAACCGATATGTTATCATCCTCAGCTTCTTTCACAGACGTGTTAGCTTCCATCTCTTCGTGAGCCGTGTGATCAGCCTCAGCTAGGCTTTCTTCTGAAGGAAGAGGTTTAGATACTTCTTGTGTACCATCACCAGAACCTGCTTTATCTAAGAGGATTTAACAGGAATAAATATGGCAAAACAAGAAGTTTAAACAATTTCATATGCATATGCTAGAATAGGACCTAGAAAATACAAAGCCAGTTATTAGCACTGATGGAAGGTTAGGAAAAAACACAAGGTGTATTAACACAAATATAAATCCTTTACCCAGGATCACTTATTCTTCATGGCAAAACACATTTCCTAGAGACAAATACCAAAACATTAGGAGTCAGCATATGGTTCCATCCTGGAGATACCCGTTCTTCATAAGAAGTATCCATTTTCCAGTTTAGGATTTAGCATGTCGTAAGAAAATAGTTGCCTTGGATGCTCACAGTTGGGTTTAATCCAGCTTTCAATCTTCCTGGTTTTGAGACTTCCAACCTTCCCAAATCCAAAAGTATTACAGTCTTGGAGAATTTCAGTCAGTCGTCCACATTGGTAATCTTTGGCTTTTCCTTTCCAAGCTTGTTGTTTGGCAGTCAAGTTAACTGTACAAGGCTACTGCAGAAAATGGAGGAGTGAGCTTTAATCCAGAGTTCGTAGACAGGTGGTTCTCAGTCTTCATCCACTGGACAGATTTTCCATCTCAGTCCTACACCGGCACCTCAGACGGTGTTCTTCGGCTTGCACTGGAAGTATTTCAGTCGTAGGTCCCTCGTACACAAGAAGTCTGTAGTTTTATCCTGTAACTTCACTGTTTATTCCATCTTGCGTAACATGATGTTCCATGTCCTTTTCTAGTCCACAGTACGTAGAATCCTTAAGACTTCTGTCCAGAAAGTCTGTTTGCCCAAATGCATTATATTCCTTCTATAGTTTCACTAATGAGTACAGCTTTAAAATAAAGGTAGCCACTCCACAGGTTTCCAAACACCTGTTTTACCATTCTATGTACAAATGGTATTTTCAAGTGACAGTAAGCCAAGCATATGATGGTCCACACATTTTTGGGTGCTCAGGTTCAGTGTAAGGGAGTATCATTTCAACTCAATTAAACATCAGTTACTGCAGTGCAAGTTGGAAGCATTTGCATCAAGACTTACCGTGCACTAGAATCAGAGTCCTTGAATACTATGGTTGCTTTTGTGTTTGTTTTTCATTTTTTAAGATTCATGGTATTGCAACTATACTATACATCCACCACAGTAACTGATAAGTACTGTAATCAACTCTTAAAAGTAAAATAACTCTTAAGAGTGAGATAAATCCATTGACTGCAATGATTCCAGGTGCTGAGCTTAATAAGGAAACAACTGATACTGGAGACAAGACTAAGATTAGTAAAGAGACCAAATGTTACAAGAGAAAATTGCCTGCTCTTACCAGGCTAAAGACTTCTGAACTATATTAAACTTCAAACATACCTTTCTCATTTTCCTCATCTTCACCATCCTGCAAGAAAAAGGAAGTCAAGACTAAATGTCTTCTATTTTAGAACTTAAGGGAGAACAATTCATATTTTCCATCAAACTTCAATGACATGAAGGCTAATTAAATAAGTGAGACACTACTTGCAAAGAAAATATGATACAGAAACTAAGACTGTATTCCTTCCTTGTCAAATCACTGAAAATTTGTGCCAAAGTTCACTAGTATCTGTCTGCAACACCTACAATTGGCTGCAACATCAAACTGTCCCCTTCCTGCTATAGCATTTAGAACAGATGGATGTCACACTTTAAGCACTACTTTCAGTGAAATGTAACTACTCCATCACTAGCTTTGAAAGCTTATGAGAAGGAGGCCTACCTCATTTCAGACTTTTCATTCAGTATTTCAAGGTGAAAGACAATAAGTAAATTCTTGTCAAAATCTAACACCTCTAATAAGACATGATGTATGAGATGTCCCTTTTTGAGATGTCAGTTCCATGTAACTCAGACTGTATTTCTGAGCTTAGAGATGTTACAAATGTTAGCATTAAAAAAATCAAAACAAAACAATAACATTCCCCAGAGACACATTTCCAATTTAAACCAGAAGTTCCATGCTTAACAGCTGTATATACCATATTATCATTTGTCATAGCCCTCTAAAGCATCTTTAAGACAGTTTAGAAAACATTCCTTGCTAAGTTTATGCAATGAATAGTCCCAGATTACACATGGGAGTTTGCATTTATATGTGATGCCTTATTTAGAAGTCACAATTATTTGCTCTATTAAAAACAAACAAATAAATAAATCTCTGTTAATGCAGCACAATGAAGATGAGAACAAACAGTAAACATCCTAAGATGCAAGCTGGAACAAAAAGCAGTCTAAAATTAGCTAATGTGCAAAACAATTAGAAATTATTTGGAACTCACATGGACACTTGGAAAAGTGTAATCCTCCATGTCTTGACCTTCATTTTCCTATAATAACATAAAAGGAACTTGCTCAGCAAGAGATTTGCTTTACGACACTTGAAAAAAAAAGAACAAGCAGAGCTGAGAGAGTCAGTTAACTCAGAACATTTTAGCTAAATCAATATACATTTGAAAAGTGAGAACTTTTCATGACTTCCATCTCCAATCAAGTTCAGTGTTCAGACTAACTACATCATTACTAATAACAAGGAAAAGAATCACCTGGGAAGTCAATTTTGGACTATGGTACAATTTTATCAATTAATACCACATTTATTTCAGGCCTATTCAGATACAAAGCAAGAAAAAAAAAACAGAAAGAAAAAGATTTCCAAACTATCTTCTAGAGATAAGAAAGCAAGATGAAGTGGAAAAACTAGTTCTGACTTCCCATGAATACATGTTGCTGATAACAATGCACTTAAAATACACAGTACCTGATTTTCAGAATCCTTTTCTATATCTTCTGTTGTCTCTGCTGGCTCCACGTTGAGGTATTTTTTCTTTTCTGCAGAGGGGAGTTCTTTAGAGTTCAAGTTCTCATCTTCAGCAGATTCTTTAAAGTCCTTCACTTCATCATTTCCATCTTGATCGCTTGTATCTTGAGTCTCCAATTCACTTTCCTGTTTGGAGCGAACAACAAATATTTGGCATTACTGTTGTCACTAGATATATTAATAAAAAAACAACACAAAAACAAACCACCACCAAAATCACTATTAGAATCAGTGTTTTTGCAATTTTTTTTTTTTTTTTTTGCTTTAACTAAAACCAAACACTGAACTTAAACAGAAACTGGAACATACTTCAATTTTTGAAAACAAAACAAAAAAATACATACTTTTATTACCTTGACAAAGGAATCATCTTCAACCGAAGCATCACCAGTTGATTCATCAGCCTCCTGCTTTTTACCTGACAAAACAGGACAGGCTAATGACAAAAGCTGCTAAGTACAGCATGCTTTCTTTCAATACTGATTACATGTAGGGCATTACTTTATTATTCTCTATGTGCTTCAGTTTATCTGAGCTGTTCACTACTGTTCAACTCTCCTGAAATCTAGTGTTTTTTAAGATGAGGAGAGAAAAAAAGTCAGATGAGTGAATATGAACAATTAATGCAGTTTCATAAACAAGAAGTTGCATCCAAGTTAGTGACTTGATAAAATATCAAGTCCTGTACTTTTAGCTACAATGAAATGTAAGAGAACATTAAGTATACACATCTAGCACTCCTGGAGCTAAAGTATACCTTATAACGTCAGATTTTGGAAAGACTGGTCTTTATAGGATAGCTAACATCTCAGAGCAACTTCAGTTAAAAAGAACTTCTGATGATCGTCTAGCCACCCAGCCTCCAGAGAGCTGCAGAGAGCACCAATTTCCAAGTTACAATCATGTTGCTCAAGGTTTCGTCTAGTTATGGTTTTGATTATCTGCAAGTCTGGAAGGTTCTCAAAGCCACCTTTATTGACAGCTTTTCATCACTGCAGGGAATAATCAGCAGCACAAATGAGGTCATGCATCTAATTCACACAGGGCACATTTCACTGAAGAATTCCAGTACACACGTGCTTTTTTCAACTAAAGATGGTTCAGTGAAGATGACAACTAGAAAGATTGCCCTTTGGAACCCACTGCATTTCACAGAATCATAAAAGTTGGAAAAGACCCTTAAGATCATCTAGCCCAACTGTCAGCCCATCGCCATCATGCCCATTAAACCACGTCACTCAGTGCCACATCAACCCCCTTCTTGAAAATCTCCAGGGACAACGACTCCACCACCTCCTGGCCAATACCTTACCACTCCTGAGAAGAAATTATTCCTAATATCCAACCCGAACCTCCTCAGGTGCAACTTAAGGCCATCACTTCTCATCCTATTGCCATTATCTGTGAGAAGAGGCTGACCCTACCTCACCACAACTTCCTTACAGGAGCTGTAGAGAGCAATAATGTCTCCCCTGAGTCTTCTCTTCTCCTGACTGAACAATCACAGTTCCCTCAGCTGCTCCCCATAACACTTGCGCTCCAGAGCCCTCACAGCTTCATTGCCCTTCTCTGGACACAGGGCCTCAATGTCTTTCTTGTAAGAAGGGGCCCAAAACAGAAAACACTATTTACAATCTTGAGACCTCACCAGAGCTGCTCTGTATGTGGGATGATCACCTCCAGCTCCTGCTGGCTGCACTGTCTCCAACAGAAGCCAGGATACCATTGGCCGTCTTGGCCACCTGGCACACCGCTGGCTGCAGAGCCTCCTACTGCCAGGCAGATCGACACGTCCTCCCAGCTTGGTATCATCTGCAGATTTACTGAGGATGCACTCAATCCTCTCATCCAGATCATCAATAAAGATATTAAATAGGGCCATCCCCAACTCTGATCCCTGAGTAACACCGGTTGTGACCAGTCACCAGTTGGATTTAACTCCAAGCTCTGGGCCCAGCCCTCCAGCCTGTCTCGTACCCTGTGAAGCGTACCTGTCCAAGCAATGGCTGCCAGCTTCAAACCTTCAGCAAAAACAAGACCAAAGAACACTAAATACAGACATCCATACCAACATGCCCCTCTTAGGGCTTTTTGTCCTATTCATTCTATTGAACAGGAGCCCATGTTACAATTTTAAGCAGCTCCATTAGAAAACAACTCCTTTGGGAAGAAATGTTGCTATCTTCTGTTGAAAATTTGTATCAGTTCAAGATGCAAATGAGATGAGTTGTTCTCACTGAAAGGCAACACTGACAGCATGCATACACTGTTTTGCAGTTTTCAGCTCAGAAATACTGTAGTCTCCAGGAAAAGACCCGTGGCAGAAGTTATGTTTATGATTACAAAACATAAGAAAGTTCCAATCTAAATGCATAGAGAAAAACAACAAAATATTCTCTCTCTTTTTTTTTTTTTTTAATTGGAATGCAGTAAATTTCAATAGATTTGTGAGATTTCAGAGGAAAAAAAGAAAAAACAAAACCAAAAAAACTCAGAAGCACAGGTATACTGAGAAAAGCTAGCTTTCCAGAGAAAGAGATGCAGACTGGCATGACAAAGAATAGTTTCTGATATGCTTCACAGCTGACGTCTGAAGAAAGAGTATCCCAAACTGTGCACTAATATTTCACCATTCTACAATATAACCTATAGCTGCCGATAATCTCAATAAAAGTAAAAAGCGGAGAGACTGCAAGGACACATCCATCTATTTTCTGCTTTAACATTCTCATTTCAGTTCTTCAGTTTGTTAAACCCGCAGGTCCAAGTTCTTCCTGCGTCCAAACCCACTTAACCATACGGAGAAATACCAATGCGTACAGCTGATGCCAGACATTTAGCAACCAGCTAGCATGTACGATCTTGAAAACTATTTAAATTCATTCGTTTTGCCTGAGGAAATCTGGCAGGTGAACTTTACAGTGAATAAAAAAGAACTGACGCAGCTATCTCTACTACGTCCCATCACTCTGCACTGGCGGCTGGAGGTAGGAAGTTTACTTTCAGTAACAGTGTTGCGTTTCAGGTTTCTTTGACCTGATCAGTTACTTACTTCACAGGACTGATGTTGGCACAGGCTCATCAGTGTCGGTGACTTGCTAAAAAGTAAAAAGAAAAAACCAAACCTGCATTCATGAAAATTCAAAACTTCTCTCCGTTGGCTCACTGCAGACTGCCAAAGTGCAATTGTAACAAACGTCCTTCAGAAACCAAAGTTTGTGAATGTGCTCAAAACCAGTCTCACTTAGAGGAAAATAACCGTGGCTGGAAGGTATGTTAAGAACTACTGTCCCGACAGCTGAGCCTTCTGAAAACAGGCGCAGTGAGTCTCAACTCATACAAGCTGTCAACAAACTGAAACATCTCATGTGTACGGTTATCTAGCAGTGGCTACTGAAAATGTCAGTGGCGTAAATAGTACTCACCACAAATGTGGGTTCCTGAGCTAACAACACAAACAGTAATTTGCCTTGGTATGATGGCACTCCTTTGTAAGCTGTGCTCAATCACTTTTCTGGCAACGGATACACACCATAAAATTGCAACAGACTATTTACCCAGAGAATGAGTATCCTCTTTAGAACTAAGTAGGAGATTTAGAACATCTTTTAAAATATTGTTTTCACAATATGTGGTTTATTTTCTACCATTTACAAGTGCTACAGTAGCTTAACTTTGCCCTACCCATTTGTGGCCCTCTACATATGGAGCTGAGACTGAATATCCAAAATTACCTAACAGTGTATTGTAGACAAGTCTTCTACAGTTCAACGTATATCAATATTCCATATCGAGTTTTCCTAACAGACAGTGCTCAGAAAGCCACCTCACTTCTTCCACAGACCCTAAGAGTTGCAGCAGAATTCTTGACTACAAAAGCCATTCAGATCTAAAATTGATGATACAGCTGATTTCCAACCCACCCCCCAGAGAAACCTTTCCTCCTATTCACCTTTCCGTCTGCCGAGAGAAAATTTATCCATTACTCCCACTCTCTTACCTTTTCTAAGGCTCTATTTTCTTTCTAACACCTAGAAACATTCAATACTCCTCCTACTCTGCTTTGTACAGCAGTAGTAGTGTGAACAAAAAAAAATCCTGCTGAACTGATAGTGTCATTCATTCTACTGCTAGGCAGCAGTAAAATAATTAAAGTTACAAACCCACTAGAACTAGTTTCAAGTTATTGGGAGGTGAAACATCAGCACAAGGCTTGGAACAATCTGTGAGCAAAATCAGTAAAGGATGCAACACTACACATAATGAAGAGTACATACAAGCCTAAGGAGGATCGAGATACTTCATTTTAAGAGAAAATTTAGCATGCATCTCCTACATGCCTTCAAAAGTTTCTTAGTGACGTAGTTAGGGAATGTATTTTTCAAGTGGTAGATTTCCAGGTGTGGGGGGAAACGTCCTGGCCATCAACAACATATTTTGACAAAAAAAAAAATAACAACAGATAGAGAAGACAAAATCAAAATCAGCAGTTAATACAAAGAATGCATAGCTGAAAAGAAAGAGTCTGACTTCGGTAGAATGCATTTCTCTCCAGCTCAAAGGTACAGATCAGAAAAAACAGCAGTAATCCAGTGAGATCCTAAAAGATTTTCCCTCGACCAATTAGTGATTTTTTTTTTCTTGTTCTTAATTTGGAAGATTAACGAAGCATAAACCTTTCTGTTTTGGCACAAAATACACTCCTAAGACTTTTGTACTCCCAAAAGTAAAGAGAAAGTTTTGAGTTTGCAAGAGTGAGCAGATAAGAACTTAATGAAGGTCATATTTTGCTTTGAGTTGTACTAAGGCTGTACACGTGATACATATGAGCCTTACAATTTAATTCCACAGAAGAGGTGGCAACAAGCAGCCACTGAAGTCTTGGCTCAGGCAGCAGCAACACTAGCAGGCAAACTATCTTTGTGGAAGCAAAACATACAACTACACAAGAAGCCGGTTCAAGAACGTTGTCAGTCTAGTTTGGAGACCAGGAGGATAAAAAGCAGCAGATTAGAAAAGCATTCATCACAGCAGAACTGCCATTCAGATCTCTACATTAAAAATTGTGGAAGTACGGCCTTATTTAGCTTCCACGTTGTTTTCTTAAGCATTGGTTACCATCCTCAGAGTAAGGAACAAAGTAACGCCGCAGAAGAGAATGAAATCATATTCTCAGCTTATTTGCCTTCACTTTTCTAGTGTGCCAGAAGCACAGCTGGGACGTCACTCAAACTCTCTATAGAGACATTTTATTATTAAACAGCCCTCTCACAGTGCCAGACAGAAACAACAATAACCATTTCCACCACAGAACCCAGCCTAAGACAAGTGACAGTGGTATAAGATCAACCATTTCCAAAGCAGGTATCTATGAACGTAGATATATGTTCATAGCATATATATGTTCAGTGAAGAACACTATGTGTAAAGCAGACATTCCCTTCTTCCCCAATTTTACTTGACAGGTTACAGACACCCTCAGAAACAGAAAACAAACAACTCTCCTTCAAAACTCAAGGTCACAAAACACAAATAGTTACGCATAAGTAAACAGTGCCAACAAAATCTCTGCCAAATATATCAGTTTATAATCTAGATAATCATTTTTCACAACATAAGAACAGAAATCTCTTAATATGACATTTTAAATCACACTGAACATTCTGATTATATTCATGAATCTCTCGATTATAAACCTTCAGTGACAATCATGTTGACAAGTCACAGCACACAGCCCTCCCTAAGCTCTGACCACCTACTGTTCCACACTCACCACTAACATGGGCCAGATACTGTCTCACAGCTGAGCAACCCGCCAGCTCACCCCTTGCCCTGGCACAGGCTCTCAGCCACTACACTGACACCCACCCATGAACACCCCATGCTCAGGATCCCATTCTATGGCACATCCCCAAAAATCTTACAGAACATTTACAATGTTAACGAGCACGGCACAAATCTCTGGGATCCAAAGACTACAGCCACCACCTTATGACAAAACACCTGACCAACACATCCCATACGTACACAGCACCCCTATACTTTGCAAGGCCCAATGCATTCCACACCCTCAATGATAAGCAGATGTGTGACACAGGGAGACAGACAGAGCATGCTGCAGGAAAAGGAAGCAAGCCAGTGCAACAGGTGGTGATGGGGGAAACAGAGATGATGAGGAAGGAAATACCATGACTGGAAGCAAGTGCGGTGGATTTATGTACAACAGAACTCAAACAGTAAAGCACAGGCACAAGCAGGGCCATGGTTCATTACTTCTTTCTTAAGGTGCTGCATGCAACAAAAACTTGTTTAAATCTAATCAACAGGTATTCACCTTTGCCTTTTGCTGGCTTCTTGGTGGGTGTGTCAGCAGAAACAGTTATTTCAATGTTATCCGGATCACCTCCCTCCTCTTCGATGGCCTGAACAAGATACAGAACAGCAGTTCTTAATGGAGTTCGTTTGGAAGCAAGATGCTGTCACTTCAGGATACGGGCGAGCCAAGTCATTACATTTTCAACTAAACAGTGTCTTACGGAACACTTCACGTTAAACCTCCCACCAAAAGCCGGGGGAGAGGGAGGAAAGACTGACGCCAGTGACAGCGGTTTGTTTAAGCCGTTCGCGTGACATTCCGAAGGACAACTTATCGAGCATCGGCACGTTTCTCTCTGGAATCACTGCGCGGGGCCGCCGGTCAGCCGCAGAGACACGAAGGGCCAGGCAGCAGGCAGCGAGCTGCAGCCGCCCGGGAGGGCCTCAAGGCCGCGGGCCGAGCCCCGCCTGACGCCTCCGCTCCCCGAGGCCGGGCAGGGCGTGCCGACGCCGGGCGGGCAGGGCCGAACCGGGCAGGACGACCCTCAGCCCTCCGCCGGCAGCGGTAGCGGCACCGGGAGCGGCCCCGCCCCCCTCACCGGGGCCGGGAGAACCCCGCCCCCCTCACGGCGCTGCCCCCGGCCCGGGCCGCGCCGCTCGGCCGAGCCCGCCGGAGCTCTCACCTGCTTGAGCCGGGAGATGAGCACGGTCTTCACGCCGGTGACGTCCAGGTTGCGCCGCTTCAGCTCCGACTTGAGGTCGATGACGCGCAGGTCGCTGATCTTCTTGCTCTCGGTGGGAGGCGGCGCCGCGGCCGCCGGAGCGGTGGGCGCCCCGGGAGCCCCCGCGGCGGCGGGAGAGGAGGCGGCGGCGGCCATCTTAGAGCGACTGAGCGCGGAGCCGCACGCACAATGAAACCCCCCCGCCCTGCCGGGCCGCGCGGTACCCGGATGGAGGCCGCGGCCGACCTGAGGCGCGGCGCAGGCGCGATGCGGCTCACCTGGCCTCCGGACCTCCCCGCGAGAGGTTGGCGGCGGGCGGGTCGGGCGGGCGGGGGTGAGGGCCGCGGTGCGGCCCCGCGGAGCCCGCCCAGGAGGACGGGACGGCGCTCGGCGCTGGCCGGGCCCTCGCTTCTTCAGGGAGCGGCGCTGGGAGCCATGAGGTGCCCCGGGGCGGCGCGGGCTGGGCCAGGCCTGGCGGGAGGCTTGGGGCCGGGCGCCGAGGCAGGGCGGGGCCGAGCGGGCGGGGAGGGCATCCGCCTCCGGGAGCCGGGCTGTGCGCCCCGCCGAGCGTTTTGAAGCCTCGGTCCGGAGCAGATGACGGCGCGGCGTCTGCGTGCGTCTGTCGGTTCGAGCTCGCCGTCGCGGGCCGCCGTGCCGGGGCCGCAGCGCGTCCGCCCGCTCGTAGCGCCGTGCTCGGCCCCAGCGGCGTTCCGGGTTCGCCGAGACAAAAGCGGAGCGGTTGTTAGCCACGCGGTGCCGGGCTGGGTCGGAACTCCGCCGTGTCCCGGCTTGTCGGGGGTGTGGAGACGTGCGAAGCGCGGGGTCCGGCTGCGATCGGTCTCGCTCACGGTAAACAGAGTGCCTTTCGCTTTGTCGCAGCGATCTTCTGTGCTGTCTTCATTCAGAAATTGTGTGCTGATAGAACTGGAAGGATGTGTTCGTTTCAATTAATAAATCTGTTACGAACTTTTTTTTTTTTTTTTTTTTTTGGTGCCCGGAATTCAACGAACTGGTTGGTAACGCCTTCATCTTCTCTGTTTCCAGAGCGTGCATAATCCTTCAGTGTTATCATTATCATTATATTACTTCAGTAATATCGTTTAACAAAGGCTGACATCCATCCATTTAAAAGTTAAGCATGTGCTAAAGCCTAAAACGGAATTTGCACTGATGACGCGCTGGAACAGGTTGCCCGGGGAGGTTGTGGATGCATCCCTAGAGGCATTCAAGGCCAGACTGGATGTGGCTCTGGGCAGCCTGGTCTGCTGGTTGGCGACCCTGCACATAGTAGGGGGTTGGAACTGGATGGTCATTGTGGTTCTTTTCAACCCAGGGCTTTCTATGATTCTGTGACTGTGCGAGTATTTTAAACATCTCTTGGTGGAGTTTGGAATGGTAAAGATTTAGTAAAAAGAGCAGTGTTAAGTGGGAGATGTGTGTATGCTCTTGCTCATGCTGTCCTCTGTGACAACACTTGCACTAACTTTTAATTTATCAGAAATGACCGTGAGGTTAACCGATGAACTCCTTAGTTTTACTTTAGACCACAGAAACAGATTTTGTGCGTGTTTGTGTGACTTTCAAACAGTATGTGAATAAGTCCGAATTTTATTTCAGTTCTGCTTTGAGTTCAGCCGTGTACCACAATCTCAGCCAGGATTGCCAGCTCCCGTGCAGCAGCGTTGTACCAGGAGAGACAAACCGCACTGCTTCGGTTCTGTCCTCAGTCCTGGGAATGACCAGCAGGTTAACACCTGCAGTGCTCTCCTGCTTTTGCAGCAGTATCTCTTCATTTGTCGGTTGATGTCACGCAGATGTCAAAGCTGTTAGTTTAAAAAGCCAACAGTGACCTTAAAACATAGTCTCAGTTATCCTGCCTCGAGGCATGGTACGCTATTAGGAAAACAGCCTTGACTGATGTTCGTCTAACCTGTTCCTAAAGCCTTAAATAGGGATGCCAATAATTCCTCTGTCTAGTCTAGCCCTTAACTATCCTTTTTCATATGCCTCATTTTAATCCCTTTTGCTGCAGTTTTGCGTTCTTACTCTGATTCTAAAGGACAGAGTTCCTTTTCGCTTTGCAGCGTTCTTATGTGATGACTGTTTTGTTCACTCCTTTATTTTTGGAGTATAAATCCACATTATTTTCTTTTTTTGATCAGTGTTCCAGAACAGATGACCTTTTTCTGTTGCACCCCCCCAGCTCTTCTCCATTCTTCAAATTGCCTTAGTGACAGCACTTCCAGTGGTGCATCTGAGAGCTGTGTGCTTTTTTCAACTCACAAAGGTGTAATGTGTGCAGTTTATGATCCACTCTACCTGTTGGTTTCTTTCCTGAACATTTACTACAGAACTTTCTCTGCAGTTTATTTCTTGCTAAGAGCAGAACTTTGCACTTCTGTTTATTACATGTGTACATTTTTTGAGATGATTTCAGACTTCATCGTTGACTTTTGCTCCGTTTGTATTACCTCTAAACATGGTGTTAGGTGCGGGTTTATACTTACAATGTCTAAGCTGTTATGCAAAGATATGAGGGTCTTTATGGGATATAAACTGCAGGTTTGATGCTGAACTACTTGCAGCGATGCTTGGGGTACAAGAGGTTTGGGACCAGGTTTATGTGATTTCTATCCAGATGAAGTTTCCTCATAAAGTTGCTTATAAAAGCAAGTTTCCTCATAAAAATGTCGATGGAACAGAATGTCAAAAGTCTTAATAAAAGCTGAGATCTTCAGTTTATTCATATTCGTATAACATAACTGAAAATAAAATTGGTTTGATTTGTCAATGAAAAATCATGTTGGTTGGCATTTTTCACATTATTTTCAAGAAATACCTCTCATGATCAGGTATATTTGAGTTTGCTGAGGAATTTAAGTCTATATTGGCTGGTTTCTAACTTCCTGGGGTTGGCTGATTTGTTGGTTGTAAAAAATATATATATATAAATACTCTCTTTGTCTTTTTACAGTCTCTTTGAAAATCAGTAGGTGTTTCAAGAGAAGATTGCTGTGTACAGTTAGGCTCTGAAGTTTGTGGTCAGGTTTGGTTAAGAGACAATAGTATCTGTTCAAAGAGGAGAAATGTTTGTTGCAGATGTTGGTTTTTAAATAGCAACAATGATAAAACTCCCAAACTGTGCTCCTGTAAATTCATTTTTGTCTGTCTTACATGTGAGACACATGAGAGTTGTGACCACCCTTAGATTTTTTTAATTGTGTTTTTTAATGAGCTTTGTAGTTCTGCATAGAAAATTATGTCAGTTTCAGCAGTGCTGACTGATCAGTTCCTTACATCACACTGAAACATAATGAAAGACCAAACGCCAGCTCTTGTATTTTCTATGGCTTAATGCACTTGGGGTGTTCCGTGCAGTTCTAATGATTGGGCTCTAAAAACAGTGTTACTTTTTTAAGACAAGCAGAAGTTTCTGCCGCTCTCTTTGCTTCCTTCTTTAAGGCAGCCTCACAGGCAGAGTGCTCACCTGGAGCTGAGCAGTCTCTGCCCAGCTTTCTCTTCCCACAGCTGCAGTTTGTCCGGACGCCTTTCAGAAAAGGTGTTGGTTGAGGAAAAGGTGGAGAGGGGAGATACGGTGTAACACACTGTTTGTTCAAAAGCCCATCTTGTTACACAAGGTTTCATTCCAGCTTCAGGCTTTTGTTTGTTTGCTTCAGAAAGCTGAAGCTCTAATGCAATATTTTGCATTCTGCGTTTGTTGCTAACTTCATCAAAGCTAGTTATTTCAGCAGTAAATGATGCAGTGACTCAGTTCCTTTTTGGATGTAGCTTTTTTTGAGCGATGTAAGTTAACTGAGATCAACAGGAAGAGTCCATTTTACTTTGAAAGACACCATCTCCTGATTCCTTTGCTACACTGCCACAATTTCAGACTCTGCTTTTCAGTAATTCTCGTATCAGTCTGTATTTAAACCTCTGACCAAGCTTACATTTAAAAATTGTTGGCTGCACTAGTTCTGTCTTCTGGGGAAGAGGGAGGGAAAGGCAAGAATGAACGATTCCATTTGAAGTATTTCAGTGGATACCTGACAAGTAGGTGTGTTTTGAAATGAAGGCTCACTGCTAATTGAATACACATAATTGCTAGAAAAATAGCTCTTCTACTTCGGATGTATAGTTTTCTTTCTGATGTATTATTGATGCACTGTATGATGAGCAGTCAGAAGACTTCAAGAGTGAGTTTTTGATCTTAAGTCACTCCCATTACAGTTCATACTGACAAGCAAGGGAAGAGGAACACAATCCACTTGGAAATCAAAGGCCAATATTTTCCTTTCTGTGTCTGCTTGAAAATATATGAACTCACTAGGAAGTGACTACTGAATTTCTTAGTGTAAAATCAGATCTTTGAGTGCAAGGTACTTCTGTTTGTTTAAAATCTAATTGCCCTAAAAATAGCTGCTGATTCATAATTAAAAGCCATGCTTTTGGTCACATTATGTGTTCTAATGCGCTGCACAGAAGTGCATCTCACCTTTTAAAGCCTTATTGGGCTGGATAACATGAAATGGGTGAGTAGAGGGGCCTTCCTGCATCTAAGGTTGACAGGTATATGGGATACTTTACATTTCCATCTGTCTAAAATACAAACAGCTCCTAGTGGTGCACGTTATCTTCCAGAGCTTTCAAAAGCTCCAAGCTGAATCACATTAATTCCTCTATTTATCCCCATAAAATGTCTCATAGCCAGCTGCAGAATTTTATTTTTGACTCTGCAAGTGCGTCAGTCTCTTTTTTGTTTCCCACTGGATATTTTTCACATTATGAATTTTCATGCAGATTTTACAATCATCCCCATGTCTGTGGTTTTCACTGGTAAGCTCCTCACCTGGGCTGCTGGGAGCTGTAACCTTTTTTATCACCTGAATATGAATCCCATGGATTTAGTGTGATTATTTTTTCTCTCATCCTCACAACATTACCACAAGAGGCCTTCTTTTGATTAGTATTAATCATAGTTACAAATTGATGCAACACTTCAATATTTGCATTATTATGATGCACATTAAATCTATGCAGGAGGTCTAAGGGTCATGGATGGGCTGTTTCAGCTGGGTTGCTTCCTTGACTGCAAGTGATTTTGAGCTCCTTGATGGATGATTTCTGTGTATTTGTGATAGGAACTGAAGTATACGCTGTTCATATCACTCTGGACACGACCAGGCTTGCAGTTAGCACAGATCTGAGCAAGGACATTTCTTTCTGAGTGCCCGGAAGGGACTGCGTGCCAAAAGGTGGTGTTTGCATGGGAAAAAGCTGTGCCTAGCTTTATTTGTGAGCAAACTGAGGCAGCACTTCTGTGCAGAGCTGTGTCCACCTGGAAGGCTGAGCTGTTAAAGCTGAGCTCAGTATAGGGGGTTAGATTGTTTTTTTTATGTTTGTTTTCTTACTCTCCCCTTCTCCCCCCCCCTCCCAAAAATGTGAAGTGCACTCTCCTGCTTTCGGCATTATTTTGATCTTAGATAAGATTTGTCTCTGTCTTCAGTTCTGCCTGGTCCTGAGGTGTGCACAAAGTGGTTCAGTTAGAAGTAGCTGAGGATCTTGGTGTAAATGGATAACTGTGTAGGCTGCAAGCTGTTCTGAAATTGGAATTAGTCATTCAGACATCGAGCAAGACTCAATTTAACCTGTTTAACCTTTGGGTTTCTGCAGATACCAAGTCTGAAAAGGACAATCTTTTTCTCTACTTTTTTTTTTTTTTTTTTTTTTTTTTTTCCCTGAAGGAATGTCTCTGCTGGCGAGCACAGAGCAGCTCTGTACTTCTCCCTGCTAGGCAGTGCCATCTTTGGTGAGTGTTCAAGGCAGTGTTTAAGTAGGAGGAGTCAATAAGCAAACAAAACCAGCTGGTGGATTTCTTTGCTGTTTGGAGGCTCTAGCCAGCTCCCTTCTCTCCTTTCTTTTAAAGTCAATCAGCCAAATTGCTTTCTTCCCCTTGCTGTACTGTTCCTCTCCTTGTGCAAAATCTTTTGACTGAGAAATACTGAGGGTATTTGTGTATTTCCATGTCTGCATTACACTGCGGGCTGTTGGTCAGTATCTTGACTGCACAGCATGTTGACGTTCACATTCTTGTCCATCTTGCCTGGTAATACCCAGTGTGTACCTAGACCTTCAGTCCGAATATTTAATTCCATGCCTTTTTGACCTCGCTCCTATTACTCTGCCCCTTAAGCTCACTCAGGTTTCACCACATATTATTTCGATTCCTGTTTTTTTCCAGCAGAATTTTTCTCAATGCCTGTCAGTTCCGATGTTCATTAACAAAGAGCGGTGACTGCACAGAGCCTTGGGCGCCGTGCCGTCGGAGCACAGCGCAGCTCTGCCCAGCGTTACTCATGCTCTATTTCTGCACCGTTCCCCATTCTCCCCAGTTTCAGCGGTTGTTTCAGACGTGGCACGGTGTCAGAGGGCTTACTCAGCTCCGGTGGGATGCAGCGTGCCGTGTTTTGTGTGCCTAAAAGAGCAAAGCAAATAACCTGCTGGCAACCCCAGCAAGCAGTGCTGGCTGATCTGCGTTTCTGCGGTACTGAGAACTGCAGCCCATCCGGAGCCGCTCTGCTCTGCCCTCACCTGCGCGTTCCTCCCTCGCTCGCACCCTTACACACAGACGCAGCACTTGCTGTTTCCGTGCCGATTATGCAGCCATGCACCTTTTGCGCTCCCTGACATTTCCAGCCGCTGTTTGCTGTCCCAAAGGCTCCTCTCCTCCTGCCGGACTATGCGCTGTCTAGGAGGCGCTTATTGGACTCTTGCCTTACCTCCTTCTTCCTTGTTTGAGACATAGTTTCATGTTGTTTTTTCCGCTCCTGCGTTGAGGAAATCCTTCCCAGAAGCCGTTCAGGCCCCGCTGTCCCGCTGCGTCCTTCCGCAGTGATCGCCTTGGCGTCGGTAACGACGCGAGCGTCCAGCGCTGCGGAACACGGCGGGGCGGACCGGGCGCCGTCCGGCTCCGAGCGGTGCCGCCTCCGGCCGGCAGGGGGCGCCGTGCACACGGGGAGGAGGGGCTGGAAGCCGGGAGGAGGGGCTGGAAGCCGCGAGGCTGCGCTTTGCGGACTGCTGGAAAGCAGCGCTGAGTGTCGCGCTGCGCCTCGGGAGGGAGCGGCGGAGGGGGCCGCGCAAGAGCGGAACGCCGCCCGCCGTACGGCGGGGCATCGGGGCCGGGCGGAGCGCGAGCGCTGGGCTCCGGGCAGTGCCGGGCCGCGGGTACTCTCCGGAGCCCGTTGGGGCCGTTTTCTCTCCTCCGGCCCCGAGCGGCGCGCCGGCGGCAGCCGCTTCTTCCTCCTCGGCCTCGCTGCTCAGGTACGGGGGCGCGGGACACGGCGGCGGGGGCTGCGGGCCGCCTTCTGCCTCCGGCGGGCCGCTCTGCGCTCGGGCGGGCTGCGGGGCGTGGGGGCAGCGCGAGGCGGGAGACCCCGGCGGTTGCGGTTGCGGAGCGCGGGGCTGCGCTGCCGCTGGGAACCGCCGCTCCGCTGCCGGCCGCCCCGGCGCTCGTCGGGGCTCCGTCTCCTTGAAAGCCCGTCACGAATATTTCCCTGACGGAAATGACTTTTCTTTGCGTGTGCCGTGGGGTTTGTTATAACGTCATTTGTTTTGGCCGCCGAGTTGGTGTTCTGCCGCTTAACCCCTAAAGAAAAACCAAAACCCGTCGGATGCATTTGGCCTGCCGTGCTGCTCGTCTGGATCTGTGGGCCGGGAGCGGCGGAGGCGTGAAGGTTTGTAAGGTGGAAGCGGGGCCGCAGGTAGCGAGAGGCTGGTTTGGGTGCCTCGTGTGGGGGATTGGAGCGACCTTGTGGCACCCCCAAGGTCTCCCCTCTGTTGGATGGAGCCGGCGCTCCCTGAGCCCACAGTGGCTGTGGGAAACAATGAGGGAGGCTGGGAGCCTCAGCTGTGCGATTCACCCTCGTGCTGAGGTATTCCTCCTAAAGGAGTTGTTATGGAGAAGGTGAGCGCTCGCTGCCGTTGTAGAACCTTCTTTGAATTCTAATGCAGTGACTTCAGTGTGTGACACAAATAGAAGAGCTGACTGCTCAGCACGGAGAGCCTTGATGATGTCTTGGGGAGTATCTACTACAAATTAACAAAGAAACACTAGGCTTTCAGGTGCTGGATCATGACTTCTGTTGTCTTTGTTGTAACTAGTGGAAAATTCCAAAGGTAGATTAATTATGGCTATCGAACTATTTTGGATCTGTTTTTGTTGACAAAAAGAATTAGAATGTTTTTGTCACTCCTAGAAACAAAAAAAAACAGATACAGGTCTTGCTATCCAAGTAGTTTTCCAGCAAATTAAATGTATTTAATTCTCCCTTTTGTTGGCTAGAGGGACTTAATGGAGGCCAAGAAGTGCTATTAGCCAAAGTTACTCCCAGTTCAGATCATCTCTTGTTGATGTGCGAGGTTTGATGGGGGAAGATGTGAGCAGCCAGTCACCTCTCGTGCCCTTATCCACAGTAAGGCATGACCTCCTCATGAATTAATAGGACAGAAAGACTGTGTATTTATTTTCTTTCCTTTTACTTAAATAAAAATACATGACACTAAGCTTCCAGTTTTAAAACTCCTCAAGTCCTGTATGTTGAAACATCTTTTTATTGAAGATTGAAGCCCTCACAGCTAGAGCTGCAGTTTTGACTATGTTGGGAGCACAGGGTGACCAGCAGCTCAAAGTATTTGTTCATATTTCACATCTTTGTAAAATGTAGTAAGAATATATCTTACAAGATTCACAGCATTCCCTGTGCAAATTACTGTTTTGTAGATTTTTGTAACCAGGTCAATTGTACCAACAGGTCTTTCACTGGAGGTGTCCATGCTGCAATAATGTTTATTTTGCCAGCATTTGCTGTATTTTTTCCAAGACCAATAATTTTTTGTTTCAATTGTTCATATTTTCTCCAACAGTAAAACCATTTGTTTGAGAAGGTACAGGTAAGGGTGCTTCACCCCAGCTCCTGAACTCCACAGGTTCAAGTGTCAGGCATTTGAATACATGAGGGGAAAGTACTGGGGTGAGGGAAAATCAGGACAATTTAATTCACTTCTTAACAGTGGGGATAGTACAGAGAGGTGAATTCAGCATAAGCAGGTGTTATTTAAAGCTATATTTAATGCGCAGCCTCCTTGAGGTCAGTTTTATCATAGTTTGCTGTCAAGTAAAAAGCTTTAAAAACGTACATTGAGTAACGAAGTATAAGAGACATACACAGCATATGAGTGGGATAATCATCTCTAGTCATAGTCCCCTAAGTTTTATCACTGCAAGTAGCAGTGATCAGCTGCTGCTAAGTCTGCCATGCTTTTGTTGAAACCAACAAAATGCAGCCTCAGCCTAGGTTTTGTGCTAGTGAACTGAAGTTGCAAAGAGCAGAGATGGTGTCATAGTTAGCTCCTGAAAGCTTTTTCAGGAAAGTGTTTGCAAAATGATACTACGTTAAGAATAGGTACATGTACCTGAAAGGTCAAAACTGCCAGAGGGACTAAAAAGGAATGTTCCAAATAATTTTTGGTGGCTTTGTAATTCAGAGGTTTTCTAACTGTCTCTGGAAATACTCATAATATTGACAAAGGCCGATTTTCACCAGACTTCCTGGTTAAGATCTTAAGCTCCGGTTAAAAAAAAAATAAAAAATCCTATTTTGTCATTCTTTTATAAAACTGCAAGTCCTTGTTCCCAAATTCATTGCAATTATGTTTGTCTTGGAAGTTGCTGAAGCTGAAACATTCCTGATTACCAAATCATAATGTGTCTGTCTTAAAACTGTGATTTATACAGTGTTATGTGTAGTTAACTGAGTTTAAGCCTAGGACAGAGCGAAGAAATGTCTAGACTGAAGGATGTGCCTTGTGGACACTGTTTGTCCAGTACAGCTGCGTGCATCTCTTGTGCAGAGCCAAGCAGGTTCCTTGCTCAAGCGGGTAGGTGCATACTGGTGCTTTACTGACGCTTGATTGGTGCTAGGATTTCTGTGGGTGCCTTAACTGGCTGGGACTAGCTTGTGTGTATGGCAGGAGAGGGAACTTGTTATTGGTAGGACTCGGTGCAGAATTGTTGTAGCCTGCCAGCTCATCTAGCTGAGATGCTTCCAGCTGCGCATGCTCCATGCATTCCCTGTGTTCCAGCTGGAACCGGGCCCTACATCCAGTCCTTGGGAAGAGCTGCTGTGCTGTAGCTGTCCTGTGCTGGATTCTGTTGAAGATGTCAGAGACAGCGAGATGCTTTCAGTAGCCTCTCTTTTAAAATTAAAGCTAAGGGAGACCAAGGTGGTAAGTTTGAGAGGTAAATTATGTAACGTGGCATAACAGAGCTTTCCTGTGCCTGTTTCATAGCCGGCTTGATGTTTCTGTTGCAAAATTACTTTTTTACTGATCTGAATTGTGCTGTGTATGAGAAAACAGCCCTTAGAGAGGTCCCTGAGGAATCTTTGTCAGCCATGAAATTAAGGAGTTTGCAGGTCCAGAGGCTGGTTCCTGCTGGTTGCAGTTGCTGTGGTCTGACTTGCCTTTGAGACATCTTTGCGAAGATCAATAGGAGTAGTTTGTACTTGAAATGACATTGTTTCACTTGAAGTGTGGAGCCAGGAATGGTTCCTGGAATTGGCTGCTTGGAGTAAGCAGCCTGCCTTGCTCTGCAGGTAACTGTAGCACTGCACTGCAAAGCGTTGGTCGAGTCTTCATGGCTGGGTGTAAGGGAGCATCCTTGGGAAGCTGCAGGCAGGAACCTGTCTCCAGAATGCTGTTGTGTGGTTGCTAACTAACGCTGTGCGTGTGAGTCTGATAAACCTTCCTGAAGGGCAGAAGGGAAGTGTTGTATCTGGAGAATTCTCGAGTAACTGTGTTGCTGTTGATGCAATAAATAAAAAAATAATAATTAAAAGAGAAAAAGAAAAAGGAGATGGTTTTTAGGAGTACTTAATATTGCCCTGTGAATAAAAATTTCAGTTTGGTGCTCAATAGCATCAGAACAAACTTAAATTCAGATTATCTTCTGATTGTTGCTGTTTTGTAAAGATGCATAGATCCTAAACAATCCATTTTTTAATTTGTTTTCTCAATTGCTTGTTTTATTTTTGAGTGAAGAGTAGAAGGTCAAAATACAGCATACTAAAAACTAGTTCTTAAATTTTTAAAGCATGAAGTTCCTCATTATGTGGTTAAAATGAAGAAACAAAAGCACAATAACGTTTTGAAATCTGATTGCACTTGTTTTGCTGGCAGTGGAACTGAATATTGGATGTTTGTGCTCTTGCTACACTACATTTGTGTTGTTTTCCTGCTTGATAGGTAGGAAGGAATAGGGAATGACTCCCCTTTCCAGGCTAATAGGTGCTTCTTTTTCATGGGCTGCTCCAGGGAATTCTTTGTTTTCATTGGAGCTGGGCACAGTAGCACTGAGATTCGTTTTTCATAGACTTACATTGTGGGTGCAGCTTCTCAAATGGCTCTAAAAGTCCTCTGTCAACTCCCATTGCATCAGAGTCATGCATGAATCAGTCTGGTTTGGCTCTCTGCCCTTGAGAACGGGAAGCAATAGCCCATAGGTTATCTTGCTTTTCTCAAGATCTTGCACAGATTCTAGGCTTTTTGTTTACCCACTTTTTGGTGTCTTGATTCATCTGATGGAATAGCCTTGCTGAAAAAAGAAAAAGGTGTATTTTTAATGATAGGAGAAGAATGGCTGCTGTTTTTTCAAGATGCGGTGTGTATTATACTTCCATTTACTGGCTTGTTCTAGATTCGCCAGTTCAATAAAGTTTGGGGTAGGAACAGTGTACAGAAGATGATCTGTGTATGTATCAGGGGTTAACAGAGAAGTTTCCTGATGAAGTTGATGGTACGAATATTAGCTTACCATAGTAAAAATAATGTTAATCTCGTAGAAGCCATGTTTTAGGGAAGGGATTTAACTTTAGAAGTTTTAACAAGGTAAGTTTGGTTAACTTCAAAGAAAATACAAGTTAGGACTTGATAGAAATTTCCTTTCTGAAAGAATGTTATATAATTTTGCTTGTCGGATGTCGCTTTGTAATTGTGGGCAACTGAGGTGGGTATATAAATGGTGTAAGCAGAGAATTCCCGCAGCAGTGAAATTGCAGCATGCTGTCAGAGGTGCTGATAGCAGGATGCTCTGCAGGCTCTTGGTGCTCTCCAGAGCCGTCATGTTCAGAAGACTTTGAGCTGTGCTGTTCTCTAAGCTTAACCCCACACACCTGCATCGCTTGTAAGTGCGTGGGGAGTGCGTACGGTCAGAAGGGAATGACTGTAACCAGAGAGGAGAGGAAATAGAAGGCAAGGAAATCAACTGCTAACTTGCTCATCTGTATACGAAGATCTGTTCTCTGCTTGCCATCAAGCTGGCTTTAAGCAGGATAGTTTATTTGGCAGATATGTTCTGCGTGGTGAACTGGGCTGAGGTGTGTTACACTGACAAGGCAGAGCCATCACTGGGTGTCGTGTAAGAGGCATGTTCTGAAGATAGGCCAACCTTCGATGAGGTGGTGGATGTGTGTAAAGCATGGTGTGCTTACTGCAGCCAGCCTTGAGGGAGTTGATCAAGGTGCTTTTTAACATGTAAAAAGGAGGTAATTTCTCATTAAGTAAAACAAGATGACTATTTTACTGCCTGTGTGAAAATGTATTTTCAAAATGATGAGAGATTACATGCATTGATCAAGTTTACAAGAAAAGGTTGAGTTCATATGTGATGAGCTGTTTCACTTTTTTTATAGTGCTGGCTTCAGTGCCATTGTACTTCTCAATGGCTACTAGTGAAATTAGTTCTTCATGACGAAACACCTTGCTGTGATAACTCAAATTTTGGTTGTGTGTCATCATAAACTTTTGTCTGCTGTGAAGATCTCCAACTTGTGTTTGAGTTTTGACTGATACAGCAGCTTTGAAGACCTGTCCCAGTCTGCATGAATTTTCTTGTGGTGCTGTATGTCTTGAAGTGGCTAATATCAGCAGCCTTTATTTTGCAAGATGAGTAGATAAGTCATGGACACTTGATGACTGTGAATGAAGGTCATTCACTTCAGAGAGGAACTTAGATTTATGTTTTTCAGATGGCTTTGTTAACAGCTGTCCGAGTCTTTCAGGGGCATAAAAGAAGATACTGCTTCTCTTACACCTTGAATACTTGACTGTCTAATAGGAAAATGTTTTGATTAAGGAGGAGAAGCATTTACTGCATCTTATTACTTGGAAAAGCTTCTCGAGGCTACTTTTAGTGGGAGACTTTTATAGGATCTTGTAGTTGTTGAATGGTAGATTATCTTCATGAGTTCAAATTACTTGCTTTTTTTTTCTTTTGAGTTCTTCATAAAGTTTATCTTAAATTCTTTGTAGAGGCATTGGACTTGTTTGTAATATGCGTATTTCTTACGCCTAGACATTGAAAATACTTATTTCTGAGTAGCTTTCAATTTATTGATGGAAAGCATAACCATCTGCAGCCTTTCTTATTGAACAGAGATTATAGGTCTCACACTAATTGACGGAGATGTTTGCAAGGTTCCTGGTGAGAACATTCAAATGGATCTTTCCAGCTGGGGTTCTGAAGCCTGCAGGATCCTTGCTCTGCAGAAAGATCCAGTGAAACTTGTGGCTTCTTGAGATATTAGCACTGCAACGTGTATACCTTGTGCAAGATGTTTATTCCTGAGTGCATCACTTGAAGAATTTGGTTGCTTATGGCTCTGAGGAGAGCATGGGCTGACAGGAATAACGCATCCATTGATACCTATTGCAAAAACAGATAAGTCATTCTGAGAGATGTTAGGAGCACCTCGCTCACTGCTGCTGCTGGCAGCGTTGCTTTGTGAAGCCATCTCAGACATGCTGGTTTGACTCTGCAGTCCCAGTCTTGTACTGATTCTTTCTATATAAACAAATGAGCTTTAAACATGGGCAACATGTAAGCATATGTTGGCATGCTGAAGAATTAATCTGGAGGTTCAGGCAGAAGATAGTGATGTAAATATGCAGTGCTACCCACCATGTTGCTGACTTAGGCTTTTTTGTGGCCTCGTGGATATTCCAGCTGTGCTGCCCAAGGCGTCTTGTTTCCATGTAAGGTTCAGTTCTGTGTGTTTTGTTTCTTTTCTTTCAGCAGCTGTCTTGTTAGCACTGGCTGCCATCAGCCAGGTTTTGCTGGCAGGATGCTCATGCAGTGAATCAGGTTGGTGTCTGATTTGGTAGGGGGATTTGTTTTTCAGTTTGTTCAGCTGCATAGTCTGTTTCAGAGTTTTTGTGACACTTCTGCCAGAAGAGCACAGGAGATGTTCATTCAAACAAGGTGGGCGGTGATGAAGAGCTGCTGAAGTAGTGCAAGTGTCAAATGTCTACAATAGCCTTATTCACCAGAGGAACAAAAGAGTGATATTTCTTGCTGTAAAGAGTGCTTGGGGGGTTATCCCAGTGGGAACCAAATTCTGAAACAAGGCTGAGGTGCCAGGTGAAGCTGAATGCATTACTGACATTATTGTTGCTGATGTCTCTCAGTAGTTTTCTGGTAGAGCAGTTGTTTCTTTTTCTTGGAAATGGTCGTTGAGGCTTATGTTGTTATGTGTTGGCAGCCTGATAGTTTGACCCAGAGGGGAAGCGGCCTGCTACCAGCCATTAGGGGGTACATGTGATATATGCGGGAGAAACTGTAATTAATTAAAGGGTTTTTATTACCCCAAAATACTAAGGCTCAAAATATCTCCTGTTTTATCCTTTACCTTTTCAGAAAATAATCATGAATTCTAAGCAACTGATTTTTGTAGCACAGTTTCATCGCACTGAATTGTGTGCAAGGTATTTGCTGTCCATATACAGTTACAGAGGAAGGTGCAGGCCTTGAGAATACAGTTTGGTTGAAGGTGAAGTGTTGGAGCTGTCTAGCTAAAGATGATGTAATTTCTGTGAAACTGATGCATTGGTAAAGCAGACATCATTCAAGCTTTTACAGACACACATTGATATTTCCTTTGTGAAACTGATAGTGTTTTGGCTGATGATGAGAACGTCTGTTCAATGCAAATAATGCTAGTTCTGTCTTAATTCAAAATTACACTGACGAGCTGGATTTGTAACATTATTATGGAACAGCAGTATGCTACTGAATGCTGTTTTGCTTTTCCTGAGGAGGTGGTGTTAGCCTGAGTAATAAATGACTTTTTTTCTTGCTTCATTTTCATTCTTTGAGAAACGTGCTGAGTTTTTTGTTGTTTTGTTCCATTTGTTTGATGTATGTCTGTTTATTTCTAGGCCTTTCTTAAAACTTCCCATGTCTAAATGGACTCCTGAATGTAATATAGTTTATACTCTAAAAGCGGATATGAAGAGTGAAGTTCCTTCTGATGCACCAAAGAGACAAGAGAGCCTGAAGGGGATCCTCTTGAACCCTGAGCCTATTGGGGCAGCCAAAAGCTTCCCTGCGGAAGTGGAGATGATTGCCAGCAAAGTAGGGAATGAGTTCTCTCACTTATGCAGTGACTCTCAGAAGCAGAAGGATATGAATGGCAACCGTACAGACCAAGACAAAAGTCTTGTGGTGCGAAAAAAGCGCAAGAGCCAGCAGGCTGGTCCTTCATACACACAGAACTGTCCTGATAAAGAAAACCAAGGAGTCTTGGGATTAAGGCAGCATCTAGAAACGCAGAGTGAAGACAATGACTCTTCTTTTAGTGACTGTATCTCTTCGCCTTCATCTAGCCTACATTTTGGAGACTCTGACACAGTAACATCTGATGAAGAAAAGGATGCTCCTGTAAGACACTCTCAGGCAGTGCTGAATGCTGCGAGTAGAACTCACAGTGCAAGGTCACAAAAGTGGCCTCGGACCGAGGCAGAGTCTGTACCTGGATTATTAATGAAAAGGCCCTGTTTTCACAGCAGTTCTTTAAGAAGACTTCCATATAGAAAGAGATTTGTGAAAACCAGTTCCTCACAGCGGACGCAGAATCAGAAGGAACGAATTTTAATGCAGAGGAAAAAAAGGGAGGTGTTAGCTCGAAGAAAGTATGCTTTGCTACCCAGCTCTAGCAGTTCGAGTGAGAATGATCTCAGTAGTGAATCTTCTTCTAGTTCATCCACTGAAGGGGAGGAAGACCTATTTGTGTCACCTGGTGAAAACCACCAGAACAATACAGCTGTACCTTCAGGTAAATTTGAATTCCTATGGTATTTCTGTTACTGAGCTTTCATCAAATGCAGTATGCTTTGCTTTTTTTTTCTTCTGCAGGTGCTTTGGAGCAGTTGGTTTTGTGTTTTTGCAGAAGTTATACTCCAAATAAACCTAATATAATAGTAATATAAACACTAACCCATAACGTTTTCGATGGGAAAGGATGTTCAGAACTTCCAGAAAAATTACAAGTCAAGAATCCTGTAATGTAAAAGGTGAAATAAATGGCTTTTAAAGAAAGTACTTGAAGGTGCTGAATCTAGTTAGTCACATGCTGTGAAATCATTCCATTTTTTAAAATCTGTTAAGCAGCATTAAAGATGCTAGCTTTCACCTTGCATTAAAATTTTCAATTGTTATAGGTTTATTAACTGATTGCTGGAATTACAATTCTGAATGATTTCAAAAGGTAGAAAGAGCTATCAGTAACACACCTGTCAATACACAGTTAACATTGCTTGACAACTTAATTAAATTAATAGACTTGATTGTTGTGAGAAGACGGTGAGATACGACTCAGTTGATGTTAGCTTTACTATTATGATAATAAAAGAAAATTCTAAGGCCTGAAATCATGGAAAGCAACTGCACGATCAGTGCACAAACTGTATCATATATGTGTGTGTATGTACCCCAAATGCTTTACTTAGTCACTGCACTGATACTGCAGTTGATTTACACAGATGCTTCTCTAGTATGTCTTGAGATAATGTTTGAAGATAGGTGTGAATATTGATTTATTTTGTTTTCCCTCTCCCAATTGTCTTAGAAGTCCTTTCTTCATAAATTTGCAGAGTGAGAGGCATTTGCCAGCCTGTGGCTAGTTACATTGATGGTGTTGCAGCTGTGCCTTCTGCAAATCATTTCAGTTGTTTGTAGAGCATGGGGAGGTGGATGCTCAGGACACAGCGGTGTTAATCTGTGCTGCCATGTTTTGTATATCTACTGTTTGGTGGTGCATTCCGGAAAGTGAAACCATATATTGGAATGTGCTGATCTTTCCTTTGAGGAAAAAGCCTTGGAAATTGCGAGTACACATCATAAAAATAAAAGTTGTGTATGTTCACGATGGGGGAGAATTTATGCTTAAACAGAGCCATGGTACTAAATAGATTATTACTTGCTATTCATTATCACAGGAAATAATTTGCATGTTATTCTTTAATGTACTATTTTAATATGAGAAGTAAAATTTGTAATGCAAAAATCTTACTCCTGAAGTGTTGGAATGGCATAAATAACTCTAAAAGGGAAGGGTTACTGTGCAGGCTTAGCTATCTTTATGCATATTTGTGGGGACAGAAACATATTTATTATTATTATTTCTTTTTTTTTTTTAAGCTTCAGCATGTTATGTTTCTGAAATGCATGCCTAAGCATATTGAAAGGCCTAATTTGCAAATAATTAACTTAGAGGCATGCATACATTCAACAGAATAAGTTTGGGAAGCTATTGTGTCAGGACTTCCTATTTCCTAGTTAATTGTTTCTTCTCATTCTCGGAGAAGATGAAGTTTCTTGTAAATCTAAAATGATGCAGTACCATTAGCAACACTCTTCCCCTTGCTGCAACACTGAACTAGTGAATGTATGAGAGCCTCGATTATGGCTTCTCAGGCAGCCAGCTATTTCCAAATACACCGAATGCATTTAGAGAGGGAACTTCCAGGGTTGTTTTGTGTATCTACTTGAGCTGATAAAACCTTCTGCCCTCTTCAAACTCAATGTAATTAACACCAGTTTCCCTTGAAGAGTAACTGCTCAGGTAACTTCCCAACATTCAGTGTGCTGTCGTGGTGGTGGCAGAAAGCCTGGACTTCGTAGTGCCCTTCATCCAGTCATGTGGAAAAATAAGTACATTGTCTGGTAGCTTTATTTTCATATTGCTTGAAACAGACTTTGAAAAATACAGATCATTTATGAAGTGGTGTTTCTTTTCTTGTTCATGTTGATTAGCTCTGCACCAGTTAATTTCAGATGGAAATACTGATATAAGCTGTAACTGAAACAAGATATGCTTTAAAGAATGTGTATTGTGTCAGCTGTATTTCAGGACTGATACAGTGAGCTGAGAAGTAATTCTGCCTTAAAGTATGTAAATTCTGTATTCTTATTTTTCCAGTGGATATATGTATAGATGGAGAAGTTCTGAGCCTTTTGTTTACACTGAAGATAGAGTGGGAAGTTGAGCAGACTTCCTTTATGCAAGTGTCCTATTTTTAGTAAGAGAAGAGTGTGATTAATGCTTTATGTAGCTTTTTGCTGTGAGATAATGCATTTCTGCTTATTGAGCTAATTAGGACAGAAATTAGGGGCCAGCTGGGAAAACAGATATGTAACATCCCCGTGTAATGGGCAAGTATGATGTTACTTCTTATCTATATAAGATGTTGCTAAGCAGTGCCATTGTAGCCTGTTAATGGTAGGGACAGTTCACCCCAGCACGTGAAACAACCTTCATGATGCATCTGCTGAAATCATAGAACACCTTGCAAGACTAAGAACTTTTGCTGAGGATGAAGCCTGCAGCATATATGTAAAAGCACTAGAGGAGATACTTAGAAAAGGAGGAAAATAATAATCAGCAAAGAAAAATACAATTTAATGGATCTAGTAATACTTAAACGTTTCATAAACCATCATTGCACTATTGTGGTCTCCTTACTAGCAATTTGTAATAAGGATATGTCAGAATACTTGTTTGCTTCAAATATTTAGGTCTCTCAGGGAAAACGTTTTAAGTATTGCAAGGAATTAAAGTAACACTTCTCTTGCAACAAATAATAAATCAGTGCTTGTAGCTAATGGAATTTGTGGTTACTTTTTGAACATGATATGAATGGAGGTGTGGGGTTTTTTGTTTGTTCTAACAAAACTGTTTATAAAAGTCTTTATAAAATTAAAAAACAAACACCAAACACTTCACAGAGCTTCTCCTCCCTTTTCTGTTGTAAATTTTCAGCTATTCTGGTGGAACTTCTGTACTACAGGAGTGTGAGGGGACTGAAGAAGTTCCAAATCAGGACACTTGGGAACAGATGATGCAGTTTTACCAACTGCTTGCCACAAAAGGCACTGTCCTCATTAAAGTAAAGGTGGCCACAGGAAGTTTTCTCAGGAGAGAGAGAGGTTGGCTGGGGACATGGATGATGTGAAAACAACTCTGTATAGTTTAATGATATGGCTACAGTTGAAATTGCAGTGCTTTCAGGGGTATATATTCAAATTTGTAAGTTGATAGTAATAAAAAAACAGAGCTTACAGATAACTGCAAGCAGCAACATTTTTGTTGTGGAATGGCTGTTCTGGTTCTGTGTTTTGTTCAGGTAGCCCAGGAGCTTGTCTCTGGCCCTTGGAGGACATGTGTAAACGTCTAGAGAGAAAATCCTCTGACTTTCCGTATCAAGGGTGGCAGAATTTCAACTTGGTACTGGAATTGGATCTCTGTAATATTGCAGTAAAACTTCAGCTTGGATATAAAAAGGCTGTGGGTGACACTTAGAGGCAGGGAAGTCTCAAAAAAGCTGAACTGGGAGCAGGTGTTGAGCTTTACATGATTCAGCTGGCAGTAAATCTGACCCACAAGAAATGTTGTTGTTGTTTTTGTTTTTTTTTTAAAAAAAAAGGTAGGATTTTACACTGTTATAAATTGTTGGCCTAACAGGGCTTAAAATTCCTTCAAGTCTGGCACATTACTCGGTGCTATTGAATAGCTAGTGCTAGACAAGCCTTGTTTCTTTCCTTAGAATGTAATGCTGATGAGGAGCTGCTCCAGTTTTTGTTCAAAGCTGATTGGACCAAGCTGAGCCTGAATCCACTAATATACTTATTGTATGTCTTCCAAGAATATTGAATATAAACATCTGGTGCTTTAAAAGCCAGAGGCTGGTGAAAATGCTAATCTGAATGTGAAATGCTGCTTGTTTATTTAAACAGGTTTCTATTAACAGTTGAAGATAAACATGCATGAAATGGAAGTGATCTGCCTGTTGTTAATGATTTTTTTAGTTACTTAATCCCTCCTGAAAATAAAAGCTCTCCTCTTCCCCCAGTAACTGATACAGCTCATAACTGAGAGCTTTTATCTCAATAGTGAGCAGGGAAGTGGATGCCATACCCTTTCTGATGTGTCCCTTAGTAGAAAAGGGCTTGGGAGGAGCTGAGTAGCGTATGGCTGCTGCAGCTTTTTGTGCTGAAAGCAACTGTTGGAGTTGCTTTGCTGTATTGCTGCTGATAGGAACAAGACTTATGTGTATGATTTAAAAATAGTAGGTAGAGTTTCAGATAACCCCTATCAGCATAGCTTACGGTTGGGTGAGATCCCCTAAGTTCTGGTTGTTTAACATCTTTTCCACCAGAGTACTACACAGTTTGTATGTTCTTGAAAATTTCTCCTGTCTTGCACAGCTCATGAAAAATATATTCCAAGTAACCTCAGGTAGAGCTCCTTAACACTAGTAGGATATTCTTTTGTCAATTTCAAGCTCAGTTACTGACCTTGTAGTAACCTTGAATTCACCATCATAAGCTGCTGTAGAAGCAGTATCAGCAAATTCAGAAAGGCATTAAGACACTTTAACTCGCAGCTGTCCATGAAGAATGAAGAGGCAAAGATGAGTTTTCTGATCTCTGTAATGCTGTGGCTGTTGGGTGATGTAAGAGACTTCCTTCACAGGATTGTAGCCTGGGTTTTTGGCTCTCATGGCTCGGTTTTGCCTGTTGCAGCTGGTAGAGAACATGAGCCTCAGTGTGGGTGTTGGTCTGATCCATTGAAAGCCTGGAACTCAAAATAAGATGTCACTGGGAGTGGACGTCTTGTTTGAAATGTTTTTTTCATTTACGCTTGGTCAAGCTGTCTCATTAGGAACTGGATGTTGTAAAACTGCTTCACTGTTTTACATGTAATATTTCATCTAGTTAAACCCAGTGTTAATTGCAAAGTACCCTCTAGGAAGGACACTAGTTGGCCTACCATAAATTTGGATGTTGCAGTAGTAGTACTTGTGTCCTCTGTGGGATATTGGTGTTAATTGATTAATATGCAGATCATGTCATGGTCCACTGAAGGTAAGTAACAGTGCTGTGTATAACACAGCTTCACCTCTTGCCTATCACTTCTGGGTTACTGTAAAACAAAAATTTGCTTCCCAGAACTTGCTTGTTGTCTATCAGCAGCTCTTAGCAGATACCATTTTGAAATCTTACAGTTTTCTGGGGAGAAGATATGCTCGTTTAACAATCTAAATAATGGACAACAAAGTAGTATGCTATTTGAGTTATTTTCAGGTTAATAAATTAATCTGACAGGTTTGCTGTCTTTGATGTAGGTTGGGGGTGGCTAGATTGGAGGTTGTTTTGCTTGTTAAGGGATTATTATCATTTTTAGCCTGTTCAAATTAGAGTCATATACAAAACCTAATTACTAACTACTGTTAGTGAGTCTGAGTTTGGAGGTATCTGCAAAACTTACAAACTGAAAGTTGGTGTTTTGCATGTGCTGTGAAATAAAATTTGTGGATTTGGGTAGAGAAAAAAAAAAAAAGAATGGAAAATAATAAAATTCTTCCTGTGGTTGTCAATAGAATTTTTGGGTTTAACTAACTCATTTAAAATGAATGAATCTTTTAGTGGTAGCCCAAAGGCTAATTTAGTCACTACAGGTAGAGTATAATTTGCTTGCTATGCCTTCTGATTCAGGAGGTGGCAGAGAGGAGTATCATATACCTGCAGGAGGGTAATTTTGTTTGCTGTATAACCATGGGTATTACGTTGAGAGTAGTTAGAAAAAACTCTTAAATCTGGATAACTACTTTTCTACCATTGGTCTAGTCTCTTCTCTTTGAAGGGAGAATAACATCCAGTAGGATAGCATTAGCCCAGTAACACTTGTTGGACGGATTTAGCTGTCTCTTACAGGGTCGAGCATTGAGATGATGCATTGATGAGTAAGGTATTAATATTTATACTTAAAATAAGGTCAAGTTTGCTCAGTCCAGACTGAAAATGACTGGTCAGTGACTGTTTTATTCATTAAAACAAATAGTGTGTACCTCATTGCAGTGGAATACATAAAAACATCCTGTGCAGTGAAATTCAAGGTCAAAAGTAATACTTAGAAAGATATGCAAGGATCTTGTCATCCAGTACATTCCTGTTATGTTTCTCCCTTGGCTGTTGGTATGTCTTGTAAATTATGCAGTGAATAAAAACTAGGATTTATTGAAATGTCAGATTCTGTTGGTTTTATGCACTACCAGCATAAAAATGTTAATTGAAGCTACTTTTATAAACCTAGGCTTAAAAACTTAAATTTACTTTATAGGTGTGTATAATCAAAGCATACTCCTATGGAGGTTCCTTAGGTATGTTCAGGTATTTACTACTGCAGTGTAGCCATGGCTTTACCAGGTACCTGCTAAGAGTGTGTGGTAAACATCTGGCACATCTGAGTGCCTCAAAATTCTCTTGAGCAAGTAGTTTTAGAAACCATATAGCAAAAGCTCTGATAATCCATTTGTTTTATTTCTGCATGTCATCTCACTGAAGGAGGTTTCCTTTGCCTTTGTGGGGTGATGTGCTCAAAATTTAAGTTGGCTAACAAGCTGCTCAGTTTGGTTAGGCTCACCTTCAGAAGCCAACTCAACTTGTGAAGTTACTTTACATCAATTTACAAAACAGCATGGATTTGCTAGGATTAGGGTCTGTGTATTTCAACCCAGCAGCCTTGAGATTTCAGTGCCTTTGGCAGAATTCTTACTTGCGTCTCAGATAAGTTACAGAACTACTTCCTGAGGATTATAAACATTACACCTGTGTTGCTTGTTTACCTGCAGTGTTGCTGACTTTTAATAATTATTGTTCAGAGGAAAGTGATTGGTTTACATTGTCTGATTTTTTTTTTTTGCGTGCTGTTCTTCCAGAAACAGATATGTTTTAAAATATGCAGACTTCAAACACATGTGCTTGGTATGCTTCTAATAGACCTTGCACAAACGATCCTCTTACTTAAAATGAGTCACAAAGTCGTAAGTGATCATAACTTACATTTGTTGTTTTTATGCTAGGAATATAATCTTAGAAATATTTGTAAGACATTTATTATAGTTTAGAGACTTCTATCAGTCTCTATTTGGAAGAAATTGGATATTATTGATTTACGGTTTGGTCTTTCTGAAAGCCCTCTGTGGGATGAAAACCTGGTCACTTTGTGCTTCTGACTTCTGATAACGCTGCTAAAAGGCACAGGGCAGGAAGTGTAGAAGGCTGAGATCCAGCTCAGCTGGGGATGTTTATAGCAACCTTGCCTGTTTTACTGAAGACCCAATCAGTAATTTTGGAGTTTTTAGAACTGTTCAGCCAATAACAATCCTGATGTTCTCTGACTAATTTGCAGTCAGTAAAATGACACCACAGCTAAAGATTTACTTTAAAAGGAGCATGTAAAATCAATTCTTAAGCCACAAAGGTGAGCATCTAAATTGCACAGATACCAGCTGAGAGCTTTGCTTTCACAAGAAGCTTGCCTCAGAGGTGAGGTAGGGGTGTGCACTGGATTTACATGGTATTCAATGCTTCCAAGAGGTGCTGTTTACAGAAATAATGAGATCACACTTGGGTTGAAATCTTTGTGCTTTTTTTCACCTGTCATAATTTTAAGTAATTGTTGAGTCTGAGGACATTCAGACTCCCAAAATTCTTACAAATTTACTTACAAGTGTGTGTTAGGCCCAGAGCAGCTGCCTGGCTGGCTGGTTTTATCTGAGAAGTCACTAGAACAGATCTGTGTTAGGAAGTTGTTGTGTGTTAGAAATGACAGGCAGATGTTTACTTGCCTCTGAATGTGTTGAAGACTGACTGCAGTTTTTTCATATTGAGAAAACGGCTCCTCTTTTTTCAATTTTAGCATGTGACTATTTTGTAGACACTGAATTAGTAATGTCAGTTTTTGCCAAAGTTGTCATGCAAGTTCTGAGAACTGATTTTGTTGCATACTGCTTCTGATCATGACATTTTGGTGAATACCAGTTTTTGGAAGCATGAGATTTTTCCATCTGCAAGCACCGTCTCTCTGGGGTGAGTATCTCCAGTAACAAAAGAAGACTGTTGGAAAATCTGAAATGCAATTTCGTGTTGTTTTGTTTTGTTTTGTTTTGTTTTGTTTTCCAAAACCAAGAAGCCTTAGAGCTTGAGGGTGGGAGTAGAGCCCTGCCCACCACCGCAGACCTTTGTTAGCCTCTCCTGTTACATTGATAAGGATGTAGCTTAGCGGATGTGAAGCTCTTCTACAGCAGTGCAACCTTCTACTAGGCCAGGAAGCAGTTGCTTACTGCAAATGAAAAAAGGAGCATATACCTTGTCATAGGGTAAAGCAGCTGGAACAGTGTGTACAGACTAGGTGGAGACCTAGTTGTTCAAGCAATTTTCTTAAGGAAATTGGCAGCCCTCAAAAGAGATCTGCCAGATTGGTAGACTTTTGCTATTTCTAAGCTAACTAGCTCATTTATTTAATAAAGTCTGTTGTGCTCAGTGGTATTGCTGTAGTGAATAAATCCATGCCTAATTTAAGTATTTTAGGTAGCTCAAACTTGTCACTGCCAATATTGTAGCTGTAGAGACGTTTCCATGTCTCGTCATTAGGCTTGGAACTTCAGCCACTCTTCCAGAAATGGTTTCCTATCAGAACTTCTTTCTGAATTGATTTTGTGGGTTGCTTTATTGCTGCTAATAGTTCCATTTTAACTTTGTCTGGTATAAGACTGTGAATGTCAGGGAAAATGTAGATTTAAAGATGCTTGTAAGACCACTATTTATGATCTTCATTTTGCTTTGGAAAGAATGTTTATTAGTCAGTGCATTGCTTTTTGTTTTTTCTACTCTCTAACCTTGAGATTGGAATGCCTATGTGCAAGGAAGAAATAAAGCTATTAAAGATAAAAAAAAAAAAAAAACCACTCCTGCTTTGCTCGCCTGAAAGTTTTTGTATTTATATTAAATGTCTGAATTTCACTGTGTTACAGCTAATAAAACTCACCAGAATTGCTTGTAGTACACAGTAGAACGTTAATTTACATAGCTGTATTATTTCCTCTCTCTATATCTTCGGTCTTTTTATTTTCACTTCACTATTTAAAATATAATTGCTACCTCTACTGGTTAGGTCACGTATATGACAGTGGCACTTGAAATTTTGACATACTGTATGAAATTCTACGTTTTAAGTCTAGGAGAAAAAAACTGGTTTTTCATGACAGCTCATGAGATGAAGTATGCAAACTTTTCTTATTTTCTCATCAGGAGGTATTGATGAAGATGTTGTGGTGATTGAAGCATCTTCCACACCCCAGGTCACTGCTAATGAAGAAATAAATGTTACCTCAACAGATAGTGAAGTGGAGATTGTTACTGTTGGTGAGAGCTACAGGTGGGACTTGCCTCTTTTACATTAATGCAGTTATGCTGAAGTCAGTGTTTGTCACAAGAGGAGAGCCTATGTCATTAAAAGTCCTTAAGGTAGTGTTCCAGAAATTCTCATCAGCTGATACACTTTGCATTTGTGGTTCAAAAAGGAAAACATGCAAAAACTCAGCTTTACCAAAGTTTGACAGTAAGACTGGGAGGGAATTGGGGAGGTAGCTGTAGTTAGTGTGACTGAGAATTGGAGTTCTGGGGAAGTTGAGCTCTGTAGTGAGATCACAGGCCAATTGGCTTAGGAAAGCATCCTGCTTCTATGAAGCCACTGCTGCTCATATACTTTCATGTTTTTCCATGCCCTGGTGGAAGTTTTGTTCCATGTTTGTCAGATTCTATAGAATCCAATGGAGGAGTTCTTTGGAGTGGAAGACTTGAAACTGTAGTGTATATGGGATGGTTGGGGATGCATGCCAATAAAATACATGGGTTTGTTTGTGAACATGAAGGCAAAATTGTAGAATATGAAGAATGACTATATGTTTTTGAGAAATGGCAAAGGTAATAATAGGCAGTACAATATAAAAACATTCCTTGTTTTTCACCAGATTGTGATTTCATTAATGTAACCTAAAATTTAAAAAACAGATGGGTTTTCCTGCAAAAATCACTTCTGTTGGAATAAATTGCATTTCTGACAAACCAATTTCATGGTTAAATCGAGTGTGTGCACAATGCGAATTCATGAAAAATATGAACAGTTGAAACAGATGTTTTTATTTTTTAAACTCATGAAAAAAAAGATGTACATCTTGTTGCTTCTGTATCAGAGAAGAAATGGGGAGAGGGGAGAGAAATCAACATTTAAAAAATGCATTTCTTCAACAACACATTTCTTGGTGGTGCAAAATCACTTTTTTCAGCAGAAAGCAAAAGCTGCAGAATGAGCAGGTGCAGCATCAGGAAATTGTTGGAAACGTGTTTCTAGGAGTAACTTCCCCACATGAGTGTTGAGAAAAATCATTAAAGCCTGTGGAAATGTGTATGCTTGGAATAATCTGAGTTAAGCCAAGTTAATTTACTGGCATCTTATAACTCTGTGAAGCTTTGTAGGGTTAAAAATGATTGCATATTAAACTAATTGTGCTTATAGAACATCAGTTCAAACCTTATCAGAGATGTATAAAGCACTTCTGGAAGATTCCCCCTTTCCACCATTAATAAGATATTTTTCTTTAAGAGCTATAAGAAACTTAAGAAAATTACTTGCTTCTTCACTTACCTTTTGTAACCATACCACCAAAACAGCAGCAGTATCCCTCCTCTCAATTTTACTGATGTGTTGGTGTCAATATTAATTTCAACACGGAGGAGACCCAACCTAAGATGACTTTAAATTTTAGTCTGTTCAGATGGCTAGACCTTGTAACTTGCAGACTTCTCTTATTATTGTTACTACTTGAAGATCATAATGGAATGGTCAAATAAAGTTTGAGCCTATTAAGCAAACCCTTTACCTCAGGCTCCTGGACTTCCCTGTGGAAACTTTCAACTGAAGTCGTGAGAAGATTAAAGAAGCTGTTTTGTGTTGGAGAATGTCCTGATTCTATGTGATTTAAAAAAAAAAAAAAAAAAATGTACAGCAAGAGAAAAAATCTGGGAGGTTTTCTATGGTAAAGAAGAGTCTTAAGTTCAAATCTTCATCTCAAAATTTCTAGAAATGTCTCTTTTATGCTGTGAATTTAAAGTAGTTCTTATGCAGATTTTTTTGTGGTTCAAGCACATCTGTTTTGCCAGCCCATAATATAAGGACCAAAGGCAGCTATTGGAAGTCTTAATAGTAGTTCAGTATAAAATTGTAAATGCTGTAAGCAAACTGAACATTATGGTTACTATTTAAAAAATTCAGAATAATGTGCAGAGCAAAGTAAATGGTTTCCTTTGTTCTCATCTATTTTTTTTATAGATGAGAAAATTTTCTCTATTTTAGAGAAAGTATAAGTGCATTCTTGGGTGAAAACCATCCTTTTCTGATGCTCTGTAGTGCTACTGGCTCTTTTCAGTGAAACCTAAGGCTCAGTTTTGTACCTGCTTGTTATTTGCATTGAATCATCTAGAACTAAAACTTCTTCAAAAAATGAGTGGCAGTATATGTGCTTTTAACAGAAGAATTTGCAGAATGCAAACTAATGTAAAGGACTAGATTTGAAAATGTATATGTAATTTCTGGAGTAAATTGTAAAGCACTTGGGGGTAAATTTCATTCTGGAATGTCAGTATGATACATGAAAAGTGCATACAAGTCTATTTAGACTTCCTCTGAATGCAAACCTTAAGAAAATGTGGTTGCGCGCAATTGAAATGTAAGCCAGTTGAGACTGCAGCAAGCATAGTTTGTGCACTACTGGAAAATGCCGTGCTCTCCTTTGTCAGTGAAGTGAAAGGAATACAGGCAGAATAGAAATGTTGACTGAACTCCATGGTGATTTGTGCAGTGAGTTTTGTTTGTTTTTAGCAAAGTCATTCCTTTTTCTTCGCTGCTGAATTACTGAAGTTTGTTGTTTTTCCAAATTGGAAAATGGAGCTATTTGGTGCACATAGGAGAGTCAGTGGTAAATATCATATAGTAAAATATCCTTTTCTTAATTAAAGGTAGTAATCTCTTAGCTTAAACTTCAAACTATCATTGATTTGAGCATTCAGATTTATATGACTAATTTAAGTAGAACCAGGTGCTGTTACCCTACAGGAAAAAAAAATCACCCATTTCCTCAGGAATGGTATAGGCATAGGATTTCCTTTTCTCAAGCTGCATTTCACTTGAGCTTTGTTAAATGTTACACAAAGCTGTGTTTATTCTTGGAGGGGATGAGGGAAGTAATATTCACAAGATAAATGTCCAAAGCAATCTCTGGACGTTAGTTCAAAAGTTCAGAAATGATCCTCTGAAAACGCTGCCACAAATTAATACTCAGAAGAACTTAATATTTACAAGTTTTTGTCATTTTTACTTTTCTGTCGTTTGTAGATCTGCTGTTTCAGACTGCATAGGAGTAGTGTAGAACTCAGAGAATCTTAGATTTCTCTCACAGAGCTGTAGCATTAGGTATAGTTACTGCATGACTGATGCTGTAGGATTTCACAGTGGTTTGGTTTATTAAAGTAAATGACCAGTACTGAGTTCATAGGACTACATGTTAGATACCTTCCATTAAGTTATCTGGTAAAGTCTGAAATAATGTTTCTAAATACCCTGCCACACAGATGTGTATTTCAGCATAACCAAAATGCTTTTTTGCTACTAAAAAAGAAAAAAAAACTTCTGAAACAGTGAGGAGAAAAAATAATAAGAAATGTAAGATTTGGGTCAGTACTTAAGGCATTATGTGTTTTTAAGGTCTCGTTCAACACTTGGACACTCAAGATCACAGTGGGGACAGAGCTCTAGTACTCATGCTGCACGGCCTCAAGAACAGCGGAACCGCAGCAGGATTTCCACAGTCATACAGCCACTGAGACAGAATGCAGCAGAGGTTGTGGACCTTACAGTGGATGAAGATGGTAAGCCACGCTGGTCTCAGAAGTCTCTTAATTTTTTAGGAGCAGGATGATCAGTGTAAGGAGTAGAATTGTATCAACTCTAATGTACCGCTCAGTGGAAAAACTATTCTATACAAACAGATCTCCCAGCCTGTCAGAAAATCTTACGACTTTACTTTCAATATTAAAAGTTTAGCCATTCCAGTGATCTATTAGATCTAACTTTTCTTGCAGAAACTGCATTGGGTGTGTCTGAGAGGTTACTCGCCAGGCAGAAATTGCAGAACAGATGGAAGTACTACGTTAAAAATACACACCTCAGTGCAACATCATAAAAACTAGTGCTGCTAAGTGCTTCTGTGTAATAGCAGTTCATAAAGAACTGAACTCGTAAAGCATGCTAGGTTTCTGAAACTGTAACTTTCTGTGGTCTCCTACCATTAATATCCAATAAGTTTGGCATTCAAACATAGTGATGATGAAAATGATCAGAGCAATTTCCAGACATTGTCAAAAGTTGTGGAAGAAGTCTGAATCTGATGTGGTGGTGGTGATGATCAATTAGAAGGGATTATGTATTAAGTTTTAAAAGAAATTTTCTGTTCTGACAATTCCCTCTCTGAGTGTGTCAGAAGCTAGTATGTTACAACACATTCTTTAAGAATGTCTTGATTTTAGTCGTGTTTTGATTAGTTGTGTGATTGCAGAATCTCTTTCTGAAAGTTGAACATCTGATCCCTCGTTGTGTGATTGCTTGTCAGTGTTAAGCTACATGTATCCTGGGGAAAGAAAAGCAACAGTGAAACAGAATTTGTGTTACATTTTTCTAAAAATATTTTCTTTAAATGAAATCAGCATGTTGGAATGGTTCATTAAACTCTAGATAACAGATGATTTATGAAAGAGTTGTTTATTCCATTCCTTACTGAGTTGCTAATATACTTATTAGATCTAGGTCTTGAATGAGTCATATTTTATTTCAAGACTTTGTGTAAGAGAAGAATTTGAAACGTCTTTAACGCCCTTTTATTGTATTCATGCAGATATTTTTACTAGAAAAAAAAAATGATCATCTTTCTATGGCATCTTCTATTCCTCAGCATGTTGTTACTCTGTCAGCAGTGAGAAATTTCAAATATAGTCAAAAGCAAATTTTTTGAAACTAAATTTGAATTACACCACCAAATATCTTTTTTTTTTTAAATTTAGCCTGTTCACAGATGTGAGGTAGAGACCAAAATTTACCAAGTAGTGTATTTTCCCTCATCCTGTAAAATATATTGACTCTGCTTAATGTGTATTGAGACTAGAAACCAAGTTTAACTTCCTGGGGCCTGCAATGCTATGCATCTAGAATGGCTGAAGCTTGTAAGGCAGTTCAGCTAGTTTAGATGTTTTATGACCTTGCTTAGTTATCCAAAAGCTTTCCTGTGCTTTGTAGGCATTGAAGAATGGTAAGAAATCATAGAATAACTTAATCATAGAATAGTTTGCCTGTTATTTATGAAAGATTTCAGCAAATACGTGAGCAAATGTTCACACACAAGTAAAACAACTTTTTTATACTCATTTTTGTATTCTGACTTTCTCAGCATCTGGCAAAACTAACATGTATTGTAAGAATAATTTTAAACGTACAACTATTAATTTAAAAAATCTTAACAACTTTTAAAGTTTACAGAACATGAAAACTTTTTTTTTCCTCTGCCAGAGCCAACAGTTGTGCCAACCACATCAGCTAGAGTGGAGCCCCAGGTCGTGAGTTCTGCTTCCAGTAACAGTTCTAGTACGTCTACCTCAGAGCAGGCCTCTGATGCAGCTCCAAACGTCTCCACCAGCCAGCCCTCTGCAGCACCAGAGACAACTTCTAGTCTTCCCAATAGCAGCACTGCTGGTACTTCAGCTGGAGGTACAGAAGAAAAGAGCTTTCTAAACTGGTTTATTACCTGCCAGTACAAGGGCAGCAGAGGAGGCTAAACAGATAACAGCGAAGAGTTAAGAGTGACTGTGAAAAGCAGAGAGGAAAAGAATCTGAAAAAGATCATTGATTTCACAGAATGTCTGGGATTGGAAGGGGACTTGAAAGATCACCTAGTCCATTCCTGCTGCCAGAGCAGGAACACCTAGATTGGGTCACACAGGAATGCGTCCAGGCAGGTTTTGAATGTCTCCAGAGGAGGAGGCAGCCCATTCCAGTGTTATGTTTCCCTCACTGTGAAGAAGTTTTTTTCTCATATTTATGTGGAGCCTCTTATATTTCACTTTGCACACATTGCCCCTTGTCCTGTCATTGGATGTCACTGAGAAGAGCCTGGCTCCATCCTCTTGATACGCACCCTTTACATATTTATGAAAAGAAATGAGGTCACCCCTCAGTCTCCTCCAAACTAAAGAGACCCAGCTCCCTAAGCCTTTCCTCCTTAGGGAGATCCTGTACTCCCTTAATCCTCTTTGTGGGCGCTGGACTCTCTCAAGCAATTCCTTGTCCTTCTTGAACTGAGGGGCCTGGAACTGGATGCAGTGGTGGATGATGTGGTCTAACCAGGGCAGTGTAGAGGGGGAGGAGAACCTCTTGACCTACTGATCAGATTCTAATGCACCCCAGGATGCCATTGGGCTTCTTGGCCACAAGAGTGCAGTACTGGCTCATGGTCATCCTGCTCTCCACCAGGAGCCCCCCAGATCGCTTTCCTTTATGCTGCTCTCCAACAGGTCAGTCCCCAACCTATACCGGTACCTGCGGTTGTTCTTGCCCAGATGCATGACTCTACACTTTGCTCTTGTTTATGTTTCATTAAATTTCTCCCCACCCAGCTCTCTAGCCTGCCTAGATCTTGCTGGATGGTGGCACAGCCTTCTGGCATGTCAGCAAACTTGCTGATAGTGCACTCTATTCTCTCATCCAAGTCGCTGATGAATATATTGAATATATTGTCTTAGTACCAGCTCTTAAGGGACTTCACTAGATACAGACCTCCAACTAGACTCCATCCCATTGACCACAACGTTCTGGCTTCTTCAGTCAGTTCACAGTCCACCTCACTACCCAATTGTCCAGACCACGCTTTCTCAGTTTAGCTCCAAGGATGCTGTGGGAGATGGTGTCAGATGCTTTACTAAGATCAAGATGGACCACATTCACTGCTTTACAATCATTTATCTATCTGATTATCTTCACAAAAGGCTGTCAGGTTGGTTAAGCTTGACTTCCCCTTGGTGAGGCCATTCTGACTGCCCCCAATGACCCTCTTATCTCTGATATACCTTGTTCCAGCACCTTTCCAGGGATGGAGGTGATGCTGACCAGTCTATAGTTACATGGGTCCTCCTTCTCACCCTTTTTGAAGACTGGAGTGGCATTTACTTTCCTCTAGTCCTCACAACTTACCAAGCACAATGGAGAGTGGCCTAGCAATGACTTCCACCTTAGCACCCATGAGTGCATCCCATCATGGATTTATGGATGTCCAGATTCTTTAATTGATCCTCAACACCAGTCCTCATCAACTGAGGCAAACTCTTCCTTGATCCTGACTTCCTCCATGTCCTGGGGCGTATGTGGCTCCTCAGGGCAGCCTCCAGCAGTACAGACAGAGACAAAGAAGGCATTTAATAACTCTCCTTCTCTGTATCTTCTGTCACCAGGGCGCCCACTTTATTCATCAGTGGGCCTGTATTGCCTCTAGCATTAGTTTTATCTGCAAGGTATTGAAAGAAGCTCTTTCTGTTGTCCTTGACCCCTCTGGCAAGGTTTAAATCTAAGGAGGCCTTAGCTTTCCTATTTGCCTCCCTACATCCTCTGAAAACAATCTCATATTCTTCCCAGGTGGCCAGCCTCTCCTTCCATGATCTGTAAACTCTTCCACTAGAGTTTGCCCAGCAGTTCCTTGTTAACCATGCAGGTCTCCTGGCTCCCTTTCTTGGCAAAGAGAAATAACATTGTGCAGGAGCATTCTGCTCTCACTCATTGAGATGGCTCAATTATATCTGAACAACAGTAAAGTTCTTTCTGAGGAGACGGAATATAGTTCACTGGGAATGGAATCTTCCATTACAGTGTGTTGTAGAGTTTTTAAAAATGTGCACTGCAAGGAAGTGAAAGATCCATTTAGATTCCTCGAACCTGTAGATGAAAGCATGTCTGTATAAATCTATATAGAAACTGGCATATAAAAGAGTTGATTTTGTGGGTGGTACTTAAAACGTTATTGAGACATGGCTGCTCTTCCCTCCAAGTCAGATGATGTGCAAAAAAAGCTGAGCTGATCATATTTACATAGGAATTTGATATCACTGGATCAAAATAGATCTGTTCACACCAGCCACAGAGGTGATCTTTCTTCCTTTCCCCACTGATAATGCATCTTAAATTATTGGAATAATAAGGCAAGTGTCACTAGTCATTCCCATGAATATGTCTACCTGAACTATTAATTTTTGGTTCATTTGGCAAGCATAGTAAAATCTTTTTTTTCCTCTTTATTCCAGTTTGTTTTGTTTTAGTCTAGATCTATTTCCCAATCAGTTAATTATTTCATACCGAAGTGCAGTTTTTTCAGGCTTTTTTTTTTTTTTTTTTTTTTTTTTTTTGTGATCAACTTTGCTGATTTCTTCAATCCTGACTTTCTTTAATTTCAAGATGATACAAGAAGAACTGCACCTAATACGACACTGGAAACTGGCCCTCCAGCCATGCCAAGGTTACCATCGTGCTGCCCTCAGCATTCTCCATGTGGAGGATCTTCACAGAATCATCATGCGCTGGGACATCCACATACAAGCTGCTTTCAGCAGCATGGCCACCACTTTCAACATCACCACCATCACCACCACAACCCTCACCCAGCAGTTCCCTTGTCTCCTTCATTCAGTGACTCCAGCTGCCCTGTTGAACGGCCTCCTCCAGTGCCTGCACCTTGTGGAGCAAGCAGCAGTTCTGGCACCAGTTACCATGACCAGGCATGTTTCATTTTCATTACTCTTTCTTTGTGATTCCAAGTTATTAAGTATAGAAAGACTAGAATAGGATGCTGAATCGTGAGTTATTTTCATGTTCTGTAGCAGATGTTTTAGAAAGGAACTAAAAGGAAAAATTGAGTTATGCTGTATGGACATAAAAGGAATTCTAACAGTGTCATAACCCTATAAGTAATCACTGACAACTGATGTTCTCTTGATGACTGTAAGATGATATTATTTTATTTTGCTACTTAAGCAGAACAACCATAAATACTTTGCAGTGTACTGTACAGATTGTAGTAGTTCAGTAAATAGCTGTGCTACTTTAGAATTGAATGTTTCTTCCTTTAATATTCTGTTCACGAAAGGAAAAACTCTCTTCTAAAATCATTTTATTTTTAAGACTTAAGTAAAATCACAGCTCTGAAACAGAATGGTTACAAGTCTTACAAATCTTAAGAACAATACTGTGGAAATGTAGTTTACAATGTGTGGAACTATCAATCTGTTCTGTTTTTAAGTATAATGCATTAGGCACAACTGAAAATGCTGAAGCTTGTTTGCCTGCAAATAATTTAATGCACAGTAGCTCCCACATACATGTCTATTCATCTATCATAGTATTTTTTTTGGCTCAGTCTCATTTGTCAGGTTCAAGAATTTAGAAATAATAAATGTTAATCATATCTAAAGAATGTTCCAGAATCAAGTCTTAAAACTTAAAAAGCTGGGTTCCAATTGCTTCAGATCGTATTTATTCCTATTTTTAGGGTGTTATATTTGAGGATAACCTTGTTTTCAGTGTCTGAAGAATTGTTTGAAAAAAAGATAATTTGTTTATGCAGCAGGCATTGCCAGTAGACTTAAGCAGCAACGGTATAAGAAGTCATGGAAGTGGTGCTTTTCATGGAACATCTGCTTTTGACCCCTGCTGTCCTGGTTCTTCATCTCGAACTGCAATTTATGGGCATCAGACTGGTGCTGGCCCAAGCCAATCGCTAACAATAGATGGATATGGATCAAGTATGGTTGCACAGCCACAGCCCCAACCTCCTCCTCAGGCATCGCTTTCTTCCTGTCGGCATTATATGCATTCTCCTTGTAAGTACTGGCTGTATGGGGGGAAGAGGAAAAATAATCTTCCCTAACAACATAATAAAAGTTTTACTACCTTCTTGCTTTGATCTTAAAACTGAGTCAAGCTTATATAAAGGAATTAAGCAGAACCAATGGAAAGTTAAAATATTTTCTTGTGGAAGTTTTTGAGTGGCATGTCTTTTTAATATTCAGACTTCAAAAAATGTGTTTCCTATTAAAATAATTGTATTTTAGAAATGTTTTTTTTGTTTCCTTCCCCTAGTCTTCAGTGAATTCTGCTTGAGCAGACTCAATCAACTCTCATCTGATATCTTTAGTTTTATTGTGTTTACAAAATATTGGGTTGAGGAAAAAAAAAAGCAGAGTATTTTATAAAATAAAGTAAAATATCTTATCATACATGATCTTTTAAGCATTTATCACAGGTAATTTTTTTTTCAGTAAAAAAATTTTTTTTAGCAAGTGTAGTAGTAATATTTAAAAATGTAGATTTATAGGATATATTGCTGAAATCACGCATTCTCATGCTGCTATTGTTTGTGTTGTTGTAATTATGTTGAAGCACTTGTATGAAGATACTGTTTTTACAAATTTAGTCCAGAAACTGCTTTTGACAGGCTTAAAAGTTGCTGATTTTTTTCATTGCAGATGCTTCTTTGACCAGACCTCTTCACCATCAAGCTTCTGCATGTCCCCATTCTCATGGAAATCCTCCTCCTCAGCCACAACCTCCACCTCAAGTAGATTACGTTATTCCTCATCCAGTGCATCCCTTCCATCCTTCGATCTCCTCTCATACATCTTCTCATCCTGTTCCACCTCCACCACCAACTCATCCTTTAGCCAATGCAGCTGCTCCGATTCCCCAGCATCTTCCAGCAGCACACCAGGCTATATCCCATCACATCCCTGCAACAGCTCCTCCAGCACAGAGGCTTCATGCTCATGAAGTGATCCAGAGGATGGAGGTCCAGAGAAGAAGAATGATGCAACATCCAACGTATGTCACAAATGTACTCAGAACAATAACTAAACATATAATGCGTTTCTCTCAGGTTTGTAAAATACTGCATGTGAATCTCAAATTGTAATTGCATGGCTAGGAACTGTTAGTGTTAAACCATGGTAAGAAGTGTCCACGTACCATTGTGGTTGAGTGAGCATTAAGACTGAACTTGTTCCATTACTACTCTCACTAAGGTCTACAGGTGAGGAAAGAAGCCCAATGAATGGGGCACAGAAGAGAAGCAAAGCTTATGTTTCTCTTGCGCATTAGTTATTCTCCAGGTAGCTAGCTGGAATTCCTTTTCATTGCTGTACAGCCCAGAAAGTACATCGTAAGTTCTTTCCAAGTACATTTGTTGAAATTGTCTTCTGCCTTTTTGATACTGTAAAAATCCTTTTTCATAGAATCATAGAATCACCAAGGCTGGAAAAGACCTAAAAGATCACCCAGTCCAACCGTTCACCCATTCCCAATAGCTCCTACTAAACCATGTCCCTCAACACAACATCCAGACTTTCCTTGAACACCCCCAGGGTCAGTGATTCCACCACCTCCCTGGGCAGTCCGTTCCAGTGCCTGACCACCCTTTCTGAAAAGTAATACTTCCTGATGTCCAGCCTGAATCTCCCCTGCCGTAGCTTTTTACATAACTTAATACTTTAAAATAAAGTTAACTTATAAGAGATGGTTTACGAGGTTTAATAAAGATTTAATCTTAAGTACCTACCTACTTTTACTGCACCTTCACATTTTTAGAAGAAAAAGAGAGTGAATAATGCTTATCAGAATGTGACCAGTGTAGATTTGTAGGTTTAGTGATACTGTTTAGGAGATATTATTACTGTTGATAAACTAGACCTATGATGCTAGTATCAACAACAATTGGGTTAGTACTGGCTTGTAATTCAGCCACATTGTGACTGAAGTTATTTTAATTTTAGAGATAATGTTTTTAAATAGCTAAGATTTCAAGAACAAGCTCTCCAGTTGTTTCTTCTAACAATAGTACTGATAACTAACGTGGAACTGATTAGAAGTTAATGCTGCAAAAAAAGATTTTAACTGCATCTTCTGAGGTAGTTTCCAGACAAAATAAAAACCTGTTGGCAGTAACTCGCACAGTGGCATGATGGATGTGCTTTTATTTTTCTAGGGAAAGTCAAATCTTACCTTGCTTTCTCAATCAGCATTTCATAATTCATTTCTAGAAATAGCTTATACCATAGCCTTGTACCTAGGTTACCTTATTATGATAATGGATTGCAAGTAGAGAACAGTAGAGTCCTCGCTGTTAGGTCTCAAATTTTGGGTAGAACAACAGAATGAGTAGGTGGCACTATATGAAGGTACATTGCCTGTGAACACAAGACAGCATTTCTGTTTAAGAACTTTGGTAAAGTTTGTTATTCCAAATTTTCCCTATATTTAGATGGTTAATAAACTGAAGGGAGGTGAGACTAGAAATAAGTTTTGTCTATAGTTCTGTTCCCACATTTGTATGTACTATTTGCAGGAAACTAATGCTTCTAACATACTTTATACAAATTTGATAGATTCTCTGGGGAAGTGTCAGTTTACAGTGGTTAGAATAGTGTAATTACTTCTATGTAATTATACTATTTACGTACTATTTTATATATAACTTTTCACTTTTCTAGCTCTGTAGATGTACCAAATGTCTAATCTTCTCTGTCCAAAAGTTTAAGGTGGGATGAATCGGAATGCAGTCCACTGCTCTTAATAAAATTCAGGTCTCTTGGCTGATACAAAGGCAACTCTTATTACTTAAGCTATGATGCGAATGTGTTTCAAGGAAAATGTCCTGATTAGTGTATGTATTTTTCGCCTAATGATGTTTGCTATTACAGTTTTACTAGAAATAGACAAAGATGCAGTTCTGTAGCATTGCCTCAAATAATTCTTAGTCTTGACATGGCCACCATGTGCGTGTACACTTGGATTACATTCCTATTCCACAGTTTGAAATTAGGGTTAAATGCTGTGCCAGTCTTTTGTGATCATGATTCACCTGTCTACCACGTGAAGACCAGATCACAGTGGGTGACTTGGTGCCCCCAGTGTACTGATGGTAAATCCCAGTGTACTGCTGTATATGAAGCATGGCTGATTTCACATTTGAGTACTAAGTCAGCTTCTGACTTTAGATGTAAATTGAAATTAAAACAATTTGAGGAATGTTTTGTGTATTTTATTTAATTTCAATGTATTCAAGTAATTCAGGTTGTGAAATTGATTAAAATCTTATTGATTCGCCACTAACAAGTATGTTAAATTGACTGTTCTTGTTTCATATTGTTTAGACGTGCTCATGAACGACCTCCTCCGCATCCTCACAGAATGCATCCGAATTACGGTCATGGACATCATATTCATGTGCCTCAGACAATGTCTTCCCATCCTCGACAAGCTCCAGAGAGATCTGCCTGGTTAGTAATCAGGTGCAATTTCAGTTCTTTGGGACTTAGGACAACAGACCTGCTGTTAAATGCTTGCAGTGACTTTAGTAAGCACTGTGTGCACCTGTAATTTGAAATTCATTAGACCTTGATATGGCTTTGAAATGTTGCTTACAGCACTCAATATGTTAAATGTTTCTAGGGCTTTACATACATTGCTTTTTAAATGGAATTGAGTGTCACCAGCAGTAGGTAATTTATTTCAATAGTTGATTTTTAAATAAGTAAAATGTTGTTGAATACAATTCTTGTATTTCTGTTCTTTGTAAAATAGGATTTGGATTTGAGTCACAAACTAATCTACTGCATCTCATCTGTATTTAAGCTTACTTAAAATTTCATCATGCTCAAGTATGGAGGTTAGATTTAAGTTCTGCTATATATCATTTGGGAAAAGGTACTTTTGCACCATTAGGGAAGGAGTGCATGAGTGATGACTTCTGTTGTCACAGTAAATGAACTGCAGAGAAGACTCTATGCTGATACTGCTCAGCACCATAAATTTTTATTGCCTCTATTAATTTATAATTTATTAAATTATACTGAGTCTTCATAACTGATTTTAAACCTGGTTTTAGTTAGTGGTAGAACTAAGAATATTTTTAGGAAAATTTAAATACGTTTACAGAATCACAGAATGGCCTGGGTTGGAAAGGACCTCAAGGATCATGAATCTCCAACATCTCTGCCACATGCAGGGCCACCAACCTCCCCTTTTAATACTAGACTAGGCTGCCCAGGGCCCCATCCAACCTGGCCTTGAACACCTCCAGGGATGGGGCATCCACAACCTCTCTGAGCAGCTGTTCCAGCACCTCACCACTCTCCTAGTAAAGAATTTCCCCCTGACATCCAACCTAAATCTCCCCTCCCTCAACTTAAAACCGTTACCCCTTGTCCTGCTAAGAAACATTTAAGAAAAAAGGATGTTACTTAACACTGCTGCGGTATCTATGCTATAATTTAATGCTATCCAAAGTAAAGAAGTTGTTTTGGAGGCAAGATATACATATATTGTAATGCCACTTTTGTTCACATGACAGGGAACTGGGAATTGAAGCTGGTGTGACTGCAGCTACTTACCCTCCAGGGCCCTTGCATCCTCACTTGGCCCACTACCATGCACCTCCTCGACTTCATCACTTGCAAATAGGGGCTCTTCCTCTAATGGTAAGGAGATGGCATGTGAAAAATCATGATGATTGGTCATGGTAATTATTTTGTCAGGAAAATTATTTTAAGAGTTACTGTATTTATTTAGATGTGTATATACTGATGTTAATGGTTCAAGTGAAAAAGAAAACAATCTGAAGTTTTTGCATTGCTCCTAGATATGGAGCTAGAAGAACAGGTTTTTGTCTAATAATTAAAAATAGCTCAGGACACTAACATTTCTAACTTCAGCTCTTGTAAAATGAAACATTTGAACTAAATTGTCACATGCATTACACTGCATTGACCCTCTGCATCTGATTTTTTTTTTTTTTTTTTTAAATTTTTTTGTGTTCTTTTAATGAGTTTTATGTTGTTAAAGGTACCAGCTTTCCCCCCAGTGTGTAAGAGTTGGCACTGGTGCTTTATTTCATTTGGAGGTTCGTATATGCATCTCGAATTCTGTCTAGAGATTTGGTTGGTTTTGAATAATAATTGGTGTTCATCAACCTTATTCCATATGACAAAGTAGTAAAGTTTTGTTGTGTGATGGATTATAAGCAACATGAATTATGAGGGTGAACTAGCCACCAATTGTGACTTTGGCAGAGTATTAGCTTTGAAAGGATATGTGTAAGTTTACGTTAAATACTCCTAATTTTCTTCAATGAAAATTTACGAGGACAAAAATGTAGAAAAAATTTGTATGTTTGGTTTTTAAATGTGCTATTCTGTGTGGCTAACCTATGTTATTTCACCCTCTCTAAACTAGATTACCAAATCAAAACTGTGGGCATCTATAGACAAATGCTAAACTTTTTATTTAAAATCAACTTGCAAGACTTGTCTATCCAGACCTTCTGTTAGAGGCCAGAACTGACATCTAGGTATATTTATAACCAGTACTTGTTGTCTTTCTGTACTCTGTTTTTATACTGCATACCCCTTGCAGCTTAACCAACATAACAGTCCACAAGTATTTCTCTAATACCTGCAGAGTTCGTAATTCATTGAGGCGTAACTTTTAATTACTGCAGACATTCTAGAGCACTCCTAAAATGCAGTATTTTTGTGTAGCCAGTAACCTTCCTATTATATAACGTTTACGTCCTGTGCATCACCAATACAGATTATGATTTTTCTGCATTGTTCTCTTTTTGTTTTTGTTTTCATGCTGCCAAAAAAAATGTCTGTCTCTCACTTTTATTTCAGGTAGTGTTGTATAACAGATAACATCAACTGTTCTCACTGTGAGAAAAGGCCCTTCTAGTAGTTAAGAAAACTGATTGCTTTAAGAGGCAGCAAGTTAAACATATGCTTATTTCATCTCACTTTCTGTCAGGGCTAGTAAGTCAATTATTGTATGCATTTCCACCGTTCCTCTGAAACTTCTAGAAACTTGAGAGTTCATCTTATCCTCCTGTTGATGTGTTGAGAAGCTTTTGCTGTGTTTTAACTTTCATAGAGGTGTGCCTACAACTAAAATGTTACACAAGTGAGTAGTTCAGATCCCCGTTTATATTCTTGTTGGCAGCAGAACGGAAGAATGCTATGGTAGATAGCATTTAGAAGCATTTGCTGAATGTCTGATAAAATACTTTTGAGAGTCTTGCCAAATAGCTGCGTTTGTTAAATCGTATGTCAGATGAAGTAGGATTCTTCAACTCTACAAAAATTTGTGCATGCATTTCAGTAGGAGTATCTAATTCTCATAAGTCATTAATGAATCTCTGGATCAAGTGGAAGTTGTTTTTATTTTGAGGTTTTGTACGTGTTTTACTGACATGTTTTGTGGTATGTTGACATTAGTAAGCAGTACTTCCTTGAATGTTTGGGATCTGATTGGAACTCTGCCGCAGTCAGATGGAGTGTTAGGCTTTTTAGTTGTGTTCTGACTAATTAGAAATGTATTCAGATTAAACACTAGAAGAACATAAAGGCAGGCTACAGCATTACTAGCAGTTGTGTGTAGAATGAATTCAAAGCATGACACGCCTTCTGATGGTTCTGCCCTTCTATAGCAATAATGAAAGCCAAAGATTTCTTCAGTTAAGTGTATGTGGAGATTTGTCAGCAAAAATAATTTAACCGAATATGAAGTAAATACTGCAGTGTTTTTCATGTAACAGGAAAAAAAAAGGCAACCCACAACACTAATTGGATATCAACCAAAGGTGACATTTTGCTTTTATTGAAAAGCAACAGATTAGAATGCTGCTGTCACCAGGATAATTCCATTGTAACCGTAGAAAGTGGGGCAGGAAGGACAGGCTGAACTGTATGTAGGATTGCTCTGCTAAGACTGGCTCAAGTTATGAGGAGTGTTTTCTTGCTTCTGTAAGTAAAAACTGTACTGAGTATTTATAAATCTCATTAATTGTGTTCCTGGTGAAAGTATCATCAACTGTTGATATTCTAGTCTTTATTTTAAAAAAAAAGTCCTTAAAAGTAATTCATGCAGTAGCTCGACTAAAAAAAGTCATTTGAGTTTAAGGCAGTCTGTTGTTTTTTTTTCTAATAGTATTTTGTAGCTGAGAGGTTTGCTCTATCAAATGTTGTTGTGCTCTTTGTGTCTGTTGTAGTTTCCATGGAAATAAATAGGAGGCACTGCTATCAAAGCAAAGTCCTTGTTTCTTTCTCCTTTCATTTTCACCTCTCACTGACTGCAGTCATACAGTGTCATGGACTTATGATGTACCTGACTGTTCAAAAAAAAGCAACAAAACAAAACAGCAAAACCAACAAACTTGCTGTGAATTACCAGAACTGTCAAGACTGGAACTCAGTGTAGCTACTGCAGCTTGTAAGGTGAACCATAGATTTAAAATAGCCTTGAGTATTTGCAACAAACTTAACTGTGTTTTTCAAATAAGAAGAATGAAACTGTGTTCTTCAGTGTTTTGGTTTTTTTGTATGGGCTATTGAGGAGCATTCATTTTATGTTTTTCTTCGGCACAGAGAGTTAGGACTTCAGCTGTGCAGCATGTATTAAATGTTCTTTCCCACAGTGTCTCTGAAAACTGCAGCCTCTGTGTTTTACTTCAGCTTATTAAAATAATAATAATTGACTTCCTTTTGAATGTATCCAAGCTGCTAACTGGATAACTGTATTCTAATTTGATTTTAAAAGCTTGAAAGTCATCTGTAATGTAAGGCATTGAATGAAAGGTTGAAAACAGGCAAGATAAATAGTACAATACAATGTGAAAATCTCTCCACTGACCGGGAACTGAAAGGCAGAAGAATCCTGCAAATATGGGAGGAGTTGAAAGCAGGATAGCAAGGAAAGCTATCTTTCTTGTAGGCAATTTCTGCTTCAGAGTACTTGGGTTGTAAATAGTTCAGACTTGACCTTGAATTTTCAAGTTAAAGCAATTTTACGTTGGTGGGAGGAAATGTTGATAACAAGTGCAGAACTAGAAACATATGATGTTTGTTCTACAGGAGACAGTTTGCCAAAAACTTGTACTGAACTTTGCAGATTCAGAGTCTGCTGCTTAAAGCACGTATTGTAATGTGACTGTATGCAAAAGCACAAATACAAGCATTTAGCACAGGCTGGTGTTAGTTTTAAGTCTTTCATTCTTAGGTTTACTTTCAAAAGTTAATGAAAGTGCACTTCCATTTGTGCTTAACTTTCCTGAAGCTGTTTCAAGAGAGCAGAAATCTTCACTTTTGTATTTGAAGCCTGATGGTAACTGTTAAATGGTAGTGAAGGCACAGTTTTTAGTGTGAAAGTACATTGTGTCCTACCCAGCACTTCCACTAATTCAGTTGTGTGTTGCAGTATGTGCTCTGTGAAATTCTTACTCGGTTTAGTGGTGTTAAAATTAACATGAGTAGATTTCTCAGAGTCTCCAGCAGCAGAACTCCTCCCAGCTGGGAGACCTGAGGAGGTAGACATCACTGCAGTTGGTAAGCTCTGACCTTTGAGGCAATCATATGTGCGATAACCAAGGCCTTTGTGCAGTGTGTTTGGCTTTGTAAAAACTATTTCAGACAGGATCTCTCACCCCACTGATTCAATCTAATGTATGAACTTCTACTTACAGTCATTAAGTGTTTCTGCTAGGAACCAGAAACAGAGCGATGACAGAGGTAGCTTGAGAGGCTCAGTTCCTACCCCAAGCAGCTGATGGTTTGTTTACACAGTTCTCTAGGGTTACTGCAGATGGTGGTATTGTGCTACAGCACTGTGACACCTCGCACTTTGCAGTGCCTGTAACGATGCTGTAACCATGTGTAAAATACTTTTTTTTTCTTCTCACAAACTGTTTTCAAATCCTGGTGCATCGTGAAAACAAGGAGCAAAAAGCAATCTCGAGACATGGATTAGTTTTTTCAGGATTTTCTTTCCTTGAAGTGGAGGAAGCTTATTTACAGCATAGTAAAGATAGTTTAAACCTGCAATTGATGCCAAGCAGGTTCAAGCCTAATAGGAAAGGAAAAAAAGCAGAAGTTGTAGTGTGGATGAGTGAACTAGTTTTTTAAATGCTTTTTCTGTAGACAGAAAACAAAGAAGGGTTATGTGCTGAAATGGATAACGGATCATAAGTCACTGCTAATCTGAGGGAGTGTAGTTTTTACAAATGGTTGTATTAATGCAGTCTCCCAAATTAACCTTTTGTATTGACAAACAGTAAGACCTATGTAACAGACATTATATTTGCATGAAATGTTTAGGTATGTGGATAAATATGGGGCTTTTTTGATGTAAAATTCTGTAGTTGCAGAATCCTGTCTGAACTGCTTCTTCTGGTCCTCATATCAGTGCACTCTAAATATTTAAGGAAATTCTTACACATATATGCATACATGTTAAGGAAATTCTACTGATCATTTTGGTTTTTTAACTTTCTTATTAAAAATTGCCTCTGGTATGTTTCTGATAAACTGTCAGTACTGTTACTCATCTGTCATGTGAGGGCCAAAATGGAAGGAAGAAGCCTTGCTGTGAAGGTGTTCCTTGTTATTTTAAGTACCTTTCTGCTTTTCTCTATGAAAAGTACTAGTGTTTGAAGTGCCTGTAGGTTTATTGCTGAATGCCAGTATTTTGTTCACTGCTTTTGTATCTCTGATTATGCAAGGAAGGCAGTGGATGCTTGAATGTAGTGTATGTAGAAAAGCCTATGACTGTAGATTATCAGATTTATGTAGTTTTCAGGAGTTACTTTTATCTGCCTATAAATTTGAAGTGTCAAAGAATGTTTGGTTGTGTAGGGTAAAGTAAAGAGACTGGCTGTTTTTCAAGGGGAGATGTTAGCCTTGTTTCTTCCATGATATCAAAAACTTACATTAGAAAATCTGTAGCAAGTATTTCTGATAACTTCAAGCAAAGTTTTTAGGGTGTTTGTTTACAAATGCAGGTAGATATTCATGGTGTGTGTATATAAAGCAGGTAGAGATTTTTTTTTCCAAGCTGGCATGATGGCAAGAAATATGTAAGGCAGATATGGACAGTTTACAGTAGAGGATCTAGTCTCACTTATGTTTTATTTCTGGTTATATTCAGAGAGCTTGGAGTGATGCGATGCTATGCTGTCAGTTGAAACTGTATGCTCAAGCTGAGGAGTAAAATGAGTGATTCAATAAAAACAAAAGGATCTTAAATTTTACAAAGTGAACAGTAAAATTCTGGAACTGTTCTGAATAGGTTTAACTTAACATGTGCTGTTTGAATAGGTACCAGACATGGCGGGCTACCCTCACATCCGTTACATTTCATCGGGATTGGATGGAACATCATTCAGAGGCCCTTTCAGGGGCAATTTTGAGGTTTGTAATAGAACAAAACTAGATACGTTCCAAAATGTGTATGATGGAATACGGGGAGGGTGTGTGCTAGTGCTGTATGTACATTTAAAAGAATAAAGAAAATACTCTTAATTCAAAGAATGACCTCACTGTCTTGGACTATGAACAGATGACAAAAACATCTTGAAAAATCAGGCAACAAAAGATGTCCTGGTCAGTGTAGGTTTAGGTGGTTATGAACTGACTGTACATCTTGGTCTCCTCCCTCATCATCCTGCTAAAGACTCACATAATATGTTGGTAGTAAGTATACTGGTGTCACTGAATGACTGTGCCAAAATCCTCCTAGTGAGGGTGAAACTTTGCAACTTTGACAATTGTCTTTTTTTTATGTAGTGCAGGAGGTTAATCTGTTTTCTTGTTTGTTTGTTTTTGGTGTTTTTTTTCTGTTTTAAAAAGTATCAGATGCAGAGAGTTAATGAGCTAGTCCACTGAAAACATCTTCAGTGACATGTCATGCTTCTAGTAAACTCATTGCTGGAGAAAAAGAAATAAGTTATTGTATTTCAGCTTAAGCAACTTTTTTTCCCCTCATTTTAAGCTTTGAAAACTTAGACTAGTGTGGTTTGCTTGTGTTTTCCTCACTTGACACACAAGTACATGTAAACGTACGCAAATGTTACTAGCAGACAAATAGTTTTTGATCCTTTCACTATTATAAAGTGTTTCCCTGTGACTTAAAATACTAGGCAGTATTAGGTGGGATTTTTTGTTGTTTTGTTGTTGTTTTTTTTTATGAAAACCCATCACTTTTCCACTACAACATACCCTTTTTTTGGCTTGTATTTGAATAATTAGGACATGGAGAGTTGTCTATCAGTTCTGCAAATTAGTTAGAATAAAATCAATATGTATTCAAAACATTAGAAATATCAGTTCTTACATTGTTTATTCCTTTAACTTTTTAGGAGCTGATTCACCTGGAGGAACGATTAGGCAATGTGAATCGTGGAGCAACACAGGGAACTATAGAAAGATGCACATATCCACATAAATACAAAAAGGTGAGGATTTCTCAAACTGTGGGCTGTGATATTTTCTCAGGAAGGAGTTAACACACTTTTAGCTTAGATCTGCAGGAATGTCAACTTCAAAGAGCACACGTTTCCTTTATCTTGCAGTTTCAGGGATTGTAAGCAAAGTGTACAATGCCACTTCCTTCAAGGAAATAAATATGCGATTCCAAATGAAAATCTGCTGTAATGTGTTAAATAATGTACTGGCATTAATAATATGTTTCTAAAATACAAACAGGTCAAAGCATAGCATGTTGGGTTTTGTTTTGTTTTGTTTTCAAGTTGGGGCTTGTACATGCAGATTTCACCTTAAAATAAGAATGATGAGGAGTGTCATGGTTTTCCATAGATATTCTGTATCATGACATCATGCAGTGAAATTGGGACAGCTGATATGGAAGAACTAGTTTCCAAAATGTTTCAGTCCTTCCCATGTGGTTTCTGGGAGGATGACGGAGTGATATAAAGGCATCCCTTTTTCCTCTGCGCCACTAAACCTCACAGCATTGTTAGGAGATGCTTCTTTTCCCATCAGTTTGATTTATTACTCTCAATTACTTTTATATTTCACTAAATCATGTTCTTTTTACCATTCCTCGTCAGTAGTTTCTCAATTTCCTTCTCGCTTCTCCACTGGCTTCTCATGTGGAAAGGGCTGGGGGTGGGCACTAGGCCCTGCTGTGCTGAAAAAAAAAAAGTCAACCTGCAACAGAAATTGGCACCAACATGGGGCACTGACAGTGACTGAGATAACAGATCTGCGTGGCCATAATGCTTAAAGCTCACTGATGGGGATATGCATCTGGTGCTTGTATACATTGTAGCATAACTTAAGCATTAAAAATTACACTCTAGAGGATGTTATGATTTGACTTCCTACACTGCCTTCCCAGGGAATCTGTTAACAGGATGAGATGTTTAAATAGGTTTTCAATTTTTCCTCCTCCCAGATTTTCCTTTTTTTCCCCTTGAAATTTTTTGCATGCTTCTACAATGTTCAAAATGGCATAATCATATTGTTATGTTTCCTGAATGTGCTTCTCATTATGAGTATCATGTAGGGAGCTGCGCGAGCATTGAATAATATTGAGTGGGAGGGGGTGTGGAGGAATTTGGGACAAAGCTTAGAGAGGTAGGCACCTCTGGTGTCATGGAGCTTCACTCCCAAACACCTGCTTTACTCTGAGAGTTTAGTCAGTTATATAAGAGAGGAATATTGCAGCTCCAGCAGATCTAAGGAAGCACAAATTATTTAGGGCCTGGCTTACATCTGCTGAGTCTTGTTCAGTACTGTTCAAGGGAAAGAGAGTGTCTCCAAACCTGCAATGTAGGCTCAATCAGATAAAAACCTGCATCAGCTGCCCTGTAGAAGGAAGAAAGTGGCTGTGAAGGTCATCTTGCTTAGAGGAAAGAAGAAACAAAGAAAGAGGAAGGAGAGGTAGAGGAGGAGGGTGGAGAAACTGTCGAAAAAAACAGGGAGTAATTGTGTTCTTCAGAAACTGAAAGCTAGGAGTGAGAAAATCTCTTCTTTGAGAGATAAAGGGGAAAATGGAAAACAAGCTGTGCTCTGTAAGCTTAATGGGCCTAAAAGTTTGAATGTGTAACTTCCACAAGATTGATAGCTAAATTCATACCCAGTAGTTTGCTTGGGATCCTTGAAAGCTCCGATTGTTTTTCATTAGCATCTTAAACCTACTGTACAGAGTAAGCTGCACTTCTCCTGTCAGTATAATACTCCTTTCCCTTGTCAGGTGATAGAACTTTTCTGTGCTTTCACACTGTGCATTTTACGTTGAAAACTGTATTTGGTAGAATACCTCAAGCAGTGGGGGGGGACAGGGAAGTGGGAGTGCTAAATGTAGATGAGGATGGATGAAAGGATGTAGATGAGGATGGATGAAAGCTGAAGCTTTCAGGATGGCTTCTTCAGTATTCAGAATAAGTATTTAAGAGTAGAAATGTGCATTCTCTCCTAAAAGCATCTTTTTGGGTAAGAAAGGAAATAGTGGATTTGAATTTTGCTTTTTCCTGCATATCATAGTAGTGGCATTCAGATCCATCTTCACCCCCAGCAATTAATAACTTGTCTGGTAGTTGTTAATAATCGTGTGAGCAATGAAATAACTACTGGTTATAGCTTAATTGTCAACAGGCTTTAATGATACCTTGTTAAGTACAGTAAGGCTTTATTTGAAGTTGACTTGTAATAAACTGTGCATGGCATCTGTCATCTTGGTTATCTTAACCTTCCCTGTGATCACATTAGAAAGACTGTCAAATTTTTAATCTGGTACAGAATTTTTGCAGCTTACAGTCTCTGAATTGGAGATTATTACACCGTAATACTGAATTCCATCCACATTTATGCAGTGTTCTTTCACACTTGATATATAGTGGTTTTAAAATATTATGTTTGAAAGGATATTTTTTTCCCTCCTCATGAATGAAATGAAGATATAAGTAACAAATAAAGGGACTGATTGCAACAATACTAAATATATTAACAGTCCAGTCACAAGAATTAATTAAAAGTGAAATATGCAGTGATTTTGCTCCAAGCACTAGTTCCTGATTCAATTTGGTTCATATGCATTTGAAGAAGTGATAACTAAAATGTAAAATAATTTCTGAAATATTTAAAAATAAGCATATTTTGAACATGTACTAAAAGCAGATTTTACTCAGTTTGTCAATAATGTCATCTCTACTAATAAGGTAACAACTGATTGGTTCTCACAGAGGAAACTGCACTGCAAACAAGATGGGGAGGAAGGAACAGAAGAAGACACAGAGGAAAAATGCACCATCTGCTTGTCTATATTGGAGGAAGGTGAAGATGTGAGGTAAATAATATCTCTGAGTATCATAATATAGTGTTAAAATTCTGGCTTTGAGACCATACTTGGATATGGCACACTACTCCTTGCAACACTTCCTAATTTGTGTCAAAATTAAACACTGTCTGTCTTAGCAACTAATGAATATAAGTTTTAATTTGAAGCACTGGTTACCCTGTTTGTATTGTCTTTGCGTAAAATGTGAGTGCCTCTCTTACAGTCTCCCATAAATTCACTGTCTGTCTTTCACCACAAGCCCAAACTGATACCATTTTTTTAAATGTTACGGTGTGGAAGGTAGTACTCGTGTTTTTAATTAAAATCATGCTGTGCTGTCAGCTTTTGTACCTTGGGCAGAAAATTAATTGGTTTAATTCCAGATTGTCAAGTTTAACTTTTCTGAACTAATAATGTTCTTTAAGCTATAGCAACGTTAAATTGCTGTAACTCAATAGAAGCTACCTGATACTTGGCTTCATTGCCTATGTCTGTTACTTCTTTTAGCTAGACGAAACGTAAGTCAGATAGAAAAGCTAGTGAAGCTTGTGGGAAAAACACAGACATACAAAAAAACAAAAACAAAAGGTGCTTCAGTAGCAAAATCCACACTGGTGGATATATTGATATGGAAGTCTTTATTAACACTGTGTTTTTTCTGTTTTTCTGACAGGCGACTTCCATGTATGCACCTTTTCCACCAAGTGTGTGTAGATCAGTGGTTGATTACTAATAAGAAGTGCCCAATTTGCAGAGTGGACATTGAGGCCCAACTGCCTAGTGAAAGCTGACACCATTTTCCAGAACTCTTGTCCTCCTTCTTGCTCCCTCTCATCCTTCCTGGTACTGCAGTCAACCAAAGATGGCATGACTTACCTGCGCAGATTTGGAAGCATTGAACCTAAGAGTGCTGGCTCTGCTATATGGTACAACTAATGCTAGACCTACAGTTTATGTAGAAGACCGTTGAGTTTCAGTGTATTTATAAAACTTTTTTTTAGGTTTTACTTTTTTTCTTTCGTTACTGTATTTTTGCATGGTTCCTTGTATTGCATTTGTTTGCACATATTATGGGCTTTGTGACCCCAAACTTGCAGGCAAGAATAGCTGCTTTAGTAAGTAGAAGTGTGTGGTCTCTTTTTTGGTTTGTTTTACATAGTTTCGAGCTTTGAAAGTCTGATTTCACTCATTACTAACCTCAGATTCCTTAATTTAATCAGTCACGTATTTTAGTTTAATGTATAAAGATCATCTAGAAAAGGATAATATTATGTATTGAGACATTCCTTCACTAGGAAAAAATGGCTGCTGTATATTTACAATATCAGTTCTGAGTCAAATAACATCTGTAACAGTGGGAACAGAATATGAACTATATTCAGTTTGATACACATGCATACTCATCGCCAGAGTCGTTGTCTGATCAGATTTGTTCTAAAATTTCAGCACAATGCAGATATATTTGAATGTCAATATTGAACATTTAGACTGCTGTTCAGATTGTATTTATCATTTTCTTCCTATGTCTACAAATTTGAGTCCCTAACTTAATATTTGCTGCTGTGAAACAGCTCTAGTGAACACTAAATGTTGATTTCAGTTAGCTGGATTGTAGATACTTGCAGATTGAAAAAAAAAAAAAAAAAAAAAAAAAAATTCTTAGGGGTATGGAAAAAGCTTAGAATCTTTGGTCTCTTTCTGCTAACTTAAGTTGAGGTGTCTGTACACACTGAGGGTTTTTTGTTTGTTTTAAATATAAAACCAGTCAGGACTTAGAGCTGCAGGGTTTTTTTGTTTCTCTTTTTTTTGGTTGGTTTTATTTTGGGGGGGTTAGATATATGTGCATTGATAGAACTTTTGAAGATTCCAGGCTTGTCTTGGGATTTTTATTAGTTTTAAGGTTAATAAAATTAGCTAAATTCAGCTGACTCTTGGTCTTTTTTTCATTAGAAAAGTGAAATCCTGTAAATTTCTGTAGACAAAACTTACGTGGTTACCTAGTTTTACCTTGATTATAGATTCCCTCTATAAATTACCAACAGTCCATCACTGATTAAAGTATTTTCTATAGTTAAGATTTGCTGCATAATATAGTATATAGAATTAAGTTATAATGTACTAACATTTTGCCTTTGGAGGAGGTTTTAATCCACATCAGGTCTCAAGTTGGTCATCAACGTTCTTACACGTATAATAGATTATAGTTTATTTAAATGTGCTCAACAGATGCTGAAAATTGCAAAAACATTGAGACAGTATTGCTGTCACATTAGAGAGGATGTTCCTAGGGGATCATATATGATGAACATGTCAATAAGCTTGCATTAAGCTACCTGCTTTGTAAGTGGATTGAATAATAAATACCTTCAGTTTCTCTTGTCTTTGTCTTTCATAATCAGATTAAGTGTAATACAGTTTACAGTAACCTGGAAAATGTTATGTTTACACTAAAAAAGTGATCCATTTATAAATATTACCTTATCTAATTTGATGCTTGTTTTTTGTCTGGTTAAGGCTGCTTCCCCTCTGTTCCCCCCCCCCCCCCTTTTTTTTTTTAACTCTCATCTGTTAGGAGTAGCATTTCCCAGTGCAGTGTTTATTGCTGGCAACAAAATTAACACCTCTGGCACTGAGGCATTAAGTGGGAAGAAATTTTATTCCAGAATGGGTGATAAATGGACATTGTCAAATTTAACTGCATTGCTAAGACTGAACTTTAAACCACTTTGTGTATGGGGGATATGGGAGAGAGGCAACACATGATTTGAGTGCTTCGAAACCTGGCATGGTTCTATGCTAAAACTTCTTGAACGTTGTGACTGTAGGAAGCTGTTGGAAATTGAAGCTGCATTGATTAAAAAATTAAGTAAACTGACTGGAAGGACTGAGCAGAAGATGGTTCCTTTTCTTCAGGCTATTGAAAAGGAGTGAAGTTACTTTTGAACACTGATGCTTGAAGTCTGACAATAATAACTTTTTAAGAAGTTTCCAAGAAGGTACATGAGAGGCATGGGGCAAAAAAAAAACAGGACCTGTGAAATAATTGAGACCCTGGGTATACGATGGAATCTCTTGGCTTCCTTAAAAGACAAGCACAGGTTTGAGGATTTTCTTTGGGATTCTTTTACGCACCTGATGTGGGTGCCTGGTACTGGAGGTATTTTAGTGGCCCGTGCATTGACTTGTTTTATAACTGCTACTGATATTGTCTTGCTTTTAAATGTATGCCTAACATTGTAATGTGATGTTGAACACTTAGGTATTTGGCAGGAATCACAGTGTTCTGATCTTATATGCTATTGCAGGAGCTAATAAAGCTGCAGCCTATTTCTATTCCAAAAAGTTGTGACTTGACAATAACTTAAGAAGGAAAATGAATAGGCTTTTGATTTGGAAAATTTCCACCACTTACTGTGCTTTACATGCTTAGATGCATTGCCTTAAGTTTTCTGCAGCATCTTTGAAGGTATGATTCTCACCAGTATGCATCAGATTACTTTTCATATAAATTTCCATTGTCAAAAGAAATCCTTTTGTATGCAATAAATAAAATGTTAGACCGGTATCATTCAAGGTCTGTTTCCTTCTGCCTTCCTTACTTTGCTTTGTAAGTACTGGTTTGCAAAAATTTTATGTACAATCCTATCTTACGAGCACCATCGAATGGAAATTTCTCACAGTGAGGGATCAACACCAGCTGCTGTTAAATGTGTTTGATAAGCAGGGCCTTGTTTATCCAAACTTGGGAATTCAGGAAAACTGAGCTCCTGAAGGTTATCAAAATAACTTGTGCATATGTGAGCACACATATAAAGCCAATTCTGGGAGGCTGCAAAGCAATTGTCATTAGGCACTTCTGTCAGATTCCTGAATTTTGCAATCGTGGTGCAGTATGTATTTCTGAGAACTGAACACTTGAATGCACGAAGAAATATTTCTGCTCTTTGCACTTGAGGTGGATTGTGCTGGTGAAGCCTTTACCAGGTACCAACTCCAGGCTTGGAGCTGGCAGCCTTTTCGTGGGTTATGTTCAAACACTGCCCACTGGAACTTGAGACCATCCTTGGTAAGCAGGGAATGCAGATATTACAAGATTAAAAGCACGAGGACTTAGAAATGGAGAAGGTAAGGCAGGGAGGTGGCAGCAGCTGTGCACCCTGAAGGAGGGGCTGCAGTGAGGAGCGCCGTGCGTTACTGCAGAGCCGGGCACTGCTTCCTCAGCTCCCCCGGGAAGCGGTGATGCGCTGTGGCACGGGCTCCCTCATGCCTCTCGCACAGGTTATGAACACTGAAAGGTGGGGACGAAAGGGGGTTCGATCGACTTTTCTTCCTTGCTTTGCTTTTTCTCAGGTGAACGCCTCAGGCCCCGGACACAGCCTGCGCGGCTGTTCGGCGGCGCGAGGCCGGTTCCCGCGAGCCGCCCTCATGCGGCTGAAAGGGCGCGACCGCAGAGCCGCGCGGAACCCACGGCGCGAGCCTGTCCCTACGGCGCATGCGCCGCCCCGCCCCCACACCCCGGCTCGGCGGAAATGATGGGATCGTTTCCCTCTTTGGGTGGGGCCTCAAGCCGTGGGCCAATCGAGTGCGTGCATCGTACGAAGCTGCCCAATAGGAGCGCGGAAGAGTGTTTAAAAGGAACCGCGCGGCGCGAGGCAGCAGTTGGTGGTCTTTCTCGCGGCCGGAGCGTGTTTGTGTGGAGCGGTGCGAGCGGCTGCGGCCTACTCTGCTTTCCGGACCGATGGCGTTAACGCGCCGCGCAGCCGTGAGTGTTGCTCGTGTGGGAGGCTGCCGGGGCCGGCCCGGCTGAGGAGATGGGGGCGGGAAGGCGAGCGAGTCCCCCGCAGCCGATGGAGCGGGCGGGCCCGATTAGCGAGGAGCTGAGCTGAGCGTCCCCAGCCGGCTGAGAGCGTCGGGAGGGCTTCGATCCCTTGTGGGACGGGAGTGATGGCGGTCAGAAGGCGGTGGGATGCTGCCTTGCGGCACGTTCGCTGCCGCGGGTAGCGGCCGGAGCGGCGGGGGTGCGGCGGAGAGTGCGAGGAGATCGGGGCTGCGCCGGGAGTGCTGCGGCCCTCGAAGGGGCGGGGCCCCTAAGTGGAACGAACACCTGTGCCGCCGTCGGGCCGCAGCTGGCCTTGGCCGCTCCCCCGCCGAGCGAGGGACGAGGGTGGGGGAGGGGACACGTGTGGGGGGAGAAGGAGGGGAAAAAGAACGCTTTTAAAGTGAGCTTTACGGTGGTTTAAACTGAAGGCTGCTTTCCATATTTGGAAACTCCTGGCTGGCAGCCTTGCCTACGGCAGGGGGTCAGAGCTTCAAGGTCCCCTCCAACCGTAGCCGTTCTGTGATTCTTTGCAGTGAAAAACAGGGTGTGCTTACGTCCACGTAAGATAATTTCTTCATCTATAATAAAAAGAACGTTTTCCCCGACCAAGTGGAATTTTTGCTGTAGTCCTGAAGTGGGTAAATGCAATAAACAGGTGCTTGCTTGCTACCTAACTTGGAGTTAAAGGATTTGAGGAGGAATTAGGATTTGTTTGCTGTTCGGAACATTCAGCTCCATTCCATGGTGCTCTCTGTAAATCGTTTGGTTTCTTCTTTTGAACCAGTGTGCACGTTTAGGAAATGAAGCCTGGTTAAGCAGTACTCAGTATGTGTAGAGGTGTGCCAGTAGGGTGATATGTGTTGTAATGTAGTTAAACATCAAAAAAATCAGAAATCGAACAAACTTCACTCACTGAGGTTTTATTGTTTTAGGTCATGAGAGGGATGGAGAATGCTGTGATGGGGCATAACAGCAAAGCCAAAGCTCAGGTGACTGGCAAAAGGGCTGTTTTGGAAGAAATAGGTAACAAAGTTACAAGAGGATCCAATGTACCTAAGGTAAAGTATGCTCGAAATCTATCAGTAGGGAAAGGGAGCTTAACTAGCTCTGTACTAATAGCTGTTGTTTTCACTGCAGAAAACGGACTGCATCAAACCATCAGTAAGGGCTACAAAGGGACCTGGCAAGATGACAAATACAGCTGTACCACCTAAACCTCCAGCTGCTGTGAATCAAGCAGTCAAAGACACTACTACTGCATCAAAGGTAGGCAGTAACAATACTAATCTGCTTCTTAGGGCTTAGCCAGAGCCCTAACATCAAATTTTATTTGTAGGTGTATTTTGTTTCCATGTTGGAGAAGCAGAGCTTTTGTCTTGAAGGTTTGGTTTAATGCGTGGCATCTTGGTGAAAGCTTGCTATGCTGGGTTGCAAACTCTTTCAGCTTCTAATCTTGATAAGTTGTTACACTACAAAAATGTGGGAATAAAGAAACAATGATGCTTTGTCAGTAGACATGAAAGCACTGTGATCTGCTTCTTAGGTTCTGTCCCCTGTCCCTATGGATGTATCTATGCAAGAGGAGGATTTGTGTCAAGCCTTCTCTGATGTGTTGCTCCACAACGTAGAAGACATCGATGCGGATGACTCGGGGAACCCCCAGCTATGTAGTGACTATGTAAAAGATATCTACCTGTATCTGAGACAGCTTGAGGTATGACATACTGAGTCTGCTGCTGCAGTGGAGTGTTAATTTTGTTGCTCACGCAGCTCTTTCTCTTAACAGGTGCAGCAATCTGTGCGCCCACATTACCTCGATGGGAAGACGATCAATGGACGTATGCGTGCAATTTTAGTTGACTGGCTTGTTCAGGTCCACTCAAGATTCCAGCTTCTTCAGGAAACGCTGTATATGTGTGTTGCAGTTATGGACCGCTTCTTACAAGTGAGTCACAAAGGTGTTTGTCAACGTGTGTTTAGACTGGGAGATTTGGTCCATAACTGTGGTTTAGGATTTCTCCCAGGAACTCTACAGTTTGTCTGAGAGTTCTGTAACATAGCATCTTAAGTCTAAAGCAGTGATTCTTTGAACTTATTATGGGAATGCTTTTGACTCAGAAAATCTCAATTATGTTTTTAATAATCACAGAAAAAAATAGAATTTTAAGCTGATGAATTACAATGTTTGTCTAGAGCTTAAATTTTGAGATGTGGCTGGGAGGAGTGGTCCTTGAGAGCAGCTTGGCAGAGAAGGACCTTGGGGTCCTGATGGATGAGAGACTGAACATGAGCCAGCAGTGCGCTCTGGCAGCTCGAAAGGCAAATGGGATCCTGGGCTCCATCAGGAGAGGGGTGGTCAGCAGGGACAGGGAGGGGATTGTCCCTCTCTACTCGGCTCTTGTGAGGCCCCATCTGGAGTACTGTGTCCAGGTGTGGAGCCCTCAGTACAAGAAAGACATAGAGATCTTGGAAAGGGTCCAGAGGAGGGCGACTAAGATGATCAGGGGGCTGGAGCACCTCCCCTATGAGGACAGGCTGAGGGAGTTGGGCTTGTTCAGCCTGGAGAAGAGAAGGCTGCGGGGTGACCTCATTGCAGCCTATCAATACCTGAAGGGAACCTACACCCGGGAGGGGAGTAAACTCTTCAGAAGGGCTGACAACAGCAGGACTAGGGGAAATGGATCCAAGTTGAAGGAGGGAAGATTGAGGTTGGATGTTAGGGGGAAGTTCTTCACAAGGAGAGTGGTTAGGCCCTGGAACGGGCTGCCCAGGGAGGTTGTGGATGCCCCGTCCTTGGACGTGTTCAAGGCCAGGTTGGACGGGGTCCTGGGCAACCTGATCTGAATGTGTACGTTTGGTGGCCCTGCTAGGCAGGGGGGTTGGAACTACATGATCCTTGAGGTCCCTTCCAACCCGGGTGATTCTGTGATTCTGTGATTCTGTGATTCTGTAATCTATGTGCTTTTCCAATTCCTGTGTTGCAGAGCCATCCGGTACCTCGTAAGAGGCTTCAGTTGGTGGGTGTAACAGCACTGCTTCTAGCCTCAAAATACGAAGAGATGTACTCTCCTGATATAGCAGACTTCGTTTACATTACTGACAATGCCTACAACAGTGCTGAAGTTAGAGAAATGGAGATCACGATTCTGAAAGAATTGAACTTTGATTTGGGACGGCCTCTTCCACTTCACTTCTTAAGAAGAGCATCAAAAGCTGGGGAGGTGGGTACTTGTCCTCACTATCTAGACTCTTCATGTGTCACAGAATTGCAGAATGGCTCAAGTTGAAAGGGACCATGGGAGCATGGGGTCTGGATTCTTGACTTGCTCAATTAAAGGCATTGGAAGCTGCTTGCCTGTATCATGTGCAGGTGGCTTTTAAATATCCCTAACAAGGGTGACTCTGCAACTTAGTTGTATGATGTCTTCCAGTGCTCCATTGCTTTCTGGGTTTAAAAAAAAAAAAGGAAAAAAAGAAAAAAAAAAAAAAGGAAAAAAAAGTGTGTATATAGAATATATATACATAGGATTTCTTCTCGTTCCTCTTGATATCACTGGCTGGGTATAGTTCTGTCTGGGTTTTAGCTTTCCTAACCTAATGTCTGGCTGCTCAGGCAACCTCTTTGTAGTCCTCCCAGGTGACCTGTTCCTGCTTCCACTCCCTATAGACTTTCTCTTTGAGCTTACATAAGTCCAGGAGCTCGTTCTTGGTCCACGGAGGCCTCCTGGCCTTCTTTCCTGTCTCCTTTTTTTCAGGATGCTCTGTTTCAGGGCTTGGAGGAGAGATGGTCCTTGAATACTGACCAGCTTTGTTGACATCCTCTCTTCCCTCCAAGGGATTCCTTTCTCCCATGTCACCCTGCTAAGCAGTTCTTTCAGAATTTACAGTTCATAGTCTGCTCTCCTAAAGTCCAGAGTAGCAAGCTTGCTGCACACCCTCTTTGATACCCTGAAGATTTTGAACACCATTTTGTGGTCGGTCACTATAGCCAAGGCTGCCTCTGAGCTCTACATTACTCTCCAGTCCTTCTTCATTGATGAGGACAAGGTCTGGTGTAGCACCTTTTCTCGTGAGTTCCTGTGCTACCTGGGAGAGAAAGCTATCACAACACATTTCAGGAACCTCTTTGATTTATGGTGCACTGTTGTGGTGTCCTTCGAGGTGGTTGAAGGTTGTGAATGTGAAGCTGCTCCTATCTGTTTATAGAGGGCCTCATCCACTAGGTCTTCCTGATCAGTTGGCCTGTAGCAGACCCCCCACTATGATGGCTCCTTCCCTTTAACCCAAACCCATAAGCTCTCTGTCAGCTCCTTGTTTATCATGGAGGTGGAGCTCCATGAACAACAGGTGGTCATTGATGAGAAGGCAGCAGCCCCCCTTTCTCCCCTGCCTCTCTTTCCTGAAGAGTTTACCCATCTATTCCTCCATAGCAGTTGTGAGAGGCACCCCACCACATCTCAGTGATGCCATTGACATCACAGCCCTGCTGTTCCTCCTGCTTGTTCCCAGTGCTGCATGTGTTGGTGTATGAGCACTTAAGTTGGGCTCGTATGTTTATTTAGTAGATCACTGCGTAACTCCTGAAGCTAGCTGAATTGCTAATGCAAATCTATTTAACACATTTTATACTCTTCCCCCACCCCCTAGAGCATGGGTGTCCAACCTTTTGGCTTGCCTGGTCTGTGTTGAGTAAAGGGGTATTGTCTTGGGCTGCATAAACATAAGTTGCTCCAAAAATAATGCCTCCTATTTATTTCCGTGGAAACTACAGCAGGTACAAAGAGCACAATGACACTATTTGGTAGGGCGGATTCTCAGCTAGAAAACAGTCTTCACTCTAGTCATCGCCATTAGCTATGCATTTGCACCAGTGGTGAACTAGAGCCTGCATGCCACACTCATAAAAATCAGCCATTCTGTCAGACAGCAACAAAATATAATGGGAAGTTGGTGGGAAGGTTCAACCTTCATTGCCATGCCACCAACATCCAACTTTGATATCACGGGCCAACATAATAAAATAGGAGGCGTTACTTTTGGAGTAGTCCTCATAACATATTCAGTATCATCAATATATAAGTAATAAGGCATTGTAGTTTTTAATATTAAAATGTTTAAAAACACAAAATTAGGGCGATATTTGACTGTGTTTTTGTGAAACAAATGCATCAGTCTTGTTCAGTGGATATGGCTGTAATTCTCAGAGAGTTCTCAAGGTGTTGATCAGATTGAAATCTTACTGTACGTCATACTTTGATAATTGTTCACAAATGTGTGTACTGCCAAAAAGCAATGACATGATTAAGGTGTGGTTGTGAAGTGAAGGATTATTTTTCTCTCATAAGAAGTCTTACACAAGTCTGGTAAAGAGGCAGGATCAGATTCCTTGAGTTGAAATCTGTAACTCCACACATTCCATTTGAAAATGTGAACACGGTTTATTTATATCAACTGAAAATGGTGTCATGAGAACAAATGAGTGAGTTTTTGGCACTCTTGAAACCTATTCTCAAACACCTTTATCAAAACAGAAAGCACAGCTGCGCATTCTTTGGCTAAACACTGCTCCAAACAGCAGTCAAAACGCATACGATTCTCTGCCATCACTTGAATCAGCACTGCACTGCTCTGCCTTTCCTGTGCCCTGCTTTCAGTCACAGTATTAATAGAGCACTGATGGTTTGGTTGTTGCTGAGCAATGGGCGTGTGCATGGGGCAGCTCTGTGGTGAAGGGCTGCTGCCTTTACAGCATGGGGCAGAGGATGGCTGCGCTGCTGTCTGCGCTGGGCCGTGGGTTGGATTTGCCTGCTGTGGAGGGAGCACTTGCAGCCCTCGTTGGGCACCCCAGTGCTCGGTACTGCCATCTTCTGTGGAGTGCTCCTCTGACTGTGTCTGAATTGCAAAGGCTGCTAGACGGAACAAGTTTAGAATTTAGAGGCAATTGCTCGTTAATGTTGTTGACTGTTGTTTTGCCGAGTTATTTCTAAGTTGATACTTCAGGGTTGTTAATTCTATTATGATAAGGTAAGGCACAAGGTATTATAATGTGGACTAATAAACTCTCACTCCGGTAGGCGGACGCTGAGCAACACACGCTGGCAAAATACCTCATGGAACTGACACTGATAGACTATGACATGGTGCACTGTCACCCCTCAGAGATCGCGGCTGCTGCGCTGTGCTTGTCGCAGAAGGTTCTGGGCCATGATAAGTGGGTAAGGGTTGCAGTCAAAATGAAGGGGGTTCATGGTCCATACAATTGGACCATCTAAAAAAGTACTTTTGGAACTCGTGTTTAGAAGTAATGCTGGAGATTAAATGACGGAGAGGCTGATAGAAAAATGATTATACCACTGAAAATACAACTTACTCTTTTCTATATGAGTACCATGATTTGATTATGAAAGTGAGTTATAGGAGAACATATTGTATATTTTGTTGGTTTGGGTTTTTTGTTTGTTTTCTTTTTTAAAGTAGATCTTGATTATGTAGCTTGCAAGTAAGCTAGATTAAATCATGGAGTGTGAATATAAATTGTAATTCAACTATTAGTTACTCTTGCAAGGTTTGTTTTTGTTGTTCTGTATGGTGCAGAAATGTGACTCAGCATTGATGTGTTTAGTCTTCCACTGCATACTAAAATTATTGCGAATCTCCCTTTTTAACTGACAGTCCTACAACTCCGAGCACTCAAGGCTAGCAATTGATACCTAGGACTTTAGTGAACTGAAGTGATTGTGTCTTGAGCAGAATTCCCCCCCTTTATAGATCCTAAATTTCTTAATGTTGTGCTGCAGGGTACAAAGCAGCAGTACTATACTGGGTATGCAGAAGACAGCCTTGCAATGACTATGAAGCATATGGCCAAGAACGTCGTCAAAGTAAATGAAAACTTAACAAAATATACTGTAAGTATATCTACTTAAGTAAGTCTTCTAATGCTTTAGAAAGCCACCTTTGCTGCACGTTGTGATTTCACAGATGAACATTTTGTATGTTACCTCAGAGCATACGCTATTTTGACAAGCCTCTGAGAGGGTGTTCATCAGTACTAACATCAAAACTCTTTATCTAAACTACTCTTGGTACTCTGCCTGCTGGTTCACTTCTAACCCTTACTTTTGTTTGTTTTCAAAACAGTCAGACTAACTCAAAATTGTCTGTCTGGATTGAAGTACTGTGCGTGTGTGTAAACTTCCTGTAACACTATTCCTCTGCAGGCTGTAAGAAACAAGTATGCAAGTAGCAAACTCCTGAGGATCAGCACAATCCCTCAACTGAACTGTAAGACTATCAAGGACCTAGCTGCACCACTCTTATAACCCTAGGCAGATGTATTCTGATGATATATGCACTTTGTGTCATCCTCATTTGCCTACTGAGGAAAAACTACTGCCCTGTGTAAATAGTATTCCAGCCCTACCACCAACATTTCAGACTCACTCTGAAGTTTTAAACTTGCTTTGTACTACAACTGTATACCTAGAAATAAAGCTCCTCTCTTTCAAAAAAAATGAAACAAAAAAGTTATGACTGCCATTTGATGTCCTGGTAGAACACTTGACAGAGTGGCTGATGCAATTTGCACAGACATCGGTGATATTTTTTGTGGTTGTTTCCACAGTGATAATCTGGATTCATAGTGGGTTATATTTAGTAATTTGTTCTTCCTCTTAAAGAGTAGGCAGACTGTTAATCGTTCCTTGATGCACCTTAAGGGATGTTTGTTGTGTAGTTTCTTGCAGTGTGTTGTCCCAGAGAAGCATTCAAGAAGTAGTTTGACTTCAAGCTTGGGAAAGAAATAGGCTGTAACAGATACCTTACAGATACTAAGCCTTGTGGTTTAGATAGTAGTGGGATGGACAACTCATTTTTGTATCTTTGTATGCCTAACCAAAGAGCAGAGGCAGAAAACAACCGCTGTGATCACAACTAGTGGTACGCTCAAAGGAGTACAAGCATTGTAAGTACCTCAGTTCTTTTGCCTTGCTTTATTTATGCCTTTCTATTGATGCAGTACTTAAAATATATTTTAATGTCAAATTGCAACCTTAAGATATTCTGTAAATCCTGCTGTAGTCATTACCTCCCTTCACTGTCTCCAGTATGGATGTGCTGGCTCTGATGTAGAAGCAAAACCACAGAACTATGAAACTACCTAGACATCCATGCTCATCTGTGGAATAATGTTGGAGCTGCAAGTGTTAATCTTCACAGGCAGGTGTCTTTTCTCTAGGATAAGACAGGTAATTTGAGTCGAGCACTTACTGCAAGCGTTTCGGGGAGGAAGAGTGTTTGATCACTCAAGTCTATGCAGTTCTCTGCTGGACTGAGACTAGTTTCTAGCTGCTAGTCCCAATATAAACAAATGCATTGTGCATTCTGTTATCTATTAATGGAGATGTTTGTGTGCCTAAATTAAGCCTGGGCAAATGGCTTTGGAGGGACAGGATTCAGGATTTGGCATCTTAAGAGCAGTTATAAAAATTGTGCATGTTGATTTGTGTAAACTTTAACAAAAAATGCAGCATGTAATGCTTAGCTGGGCAATAGCAAAAACAACCTGAATTAGAGCACAGGAAGGGCTATTTTTTATTTAAAATCATGACAGTAAAATCAAACAGGTGGTGGTTAAGACATGTTAGCATGTATAATATCTGAAAGCAAAGTGCACAGTGAACAGACTTGTTAAGCTACCTGCTTGTTTTGTTTCATGAAGGTTTGAAAGGCAAAGCAATGAATGCTTGTAACTATGGCAGACAGCAGCAACTCTAAATGGTGTGGGAGGCAATCAAACTTAAACAGTAACACTTCTGCTTTTAGAAATCAGGAGGATTATCAGTAAGTACCTGGCATAAAAACCATAGTAGAACTTCTATGAGTAAGAACAGTGGAATACAGCATTATACATTCATACATGTTTCTAATATATTCAGTTTTTATATACAGTATAGGATTTGTTTCCATAAATGTACAGCTTTGCATAAACATAACAGGTGGAGCATCAAACATAAATCCAACATGGGCCAGCCACATTCTAATATAAGTCTTGAAGGCAACGTTGTTTAGCATTACTCTGCATTTTTCTGTTTAAACTTCTTGTAGTGCCTGCTGGAGACCCTAGACACAAGTGCACCCAGTTCCATTACACCTCTGGAAAATTACTTAAATACACTCCATCATGTTAGGTTTTTAGATGGTGAATACCCCAAGTCACCCTAAATCTTTTGAACACGTAGCAGCATACTTAATATGTTCCCCAGCATCATGTGCATTAGAAAGAACGTGCTTTTAACATGATCTTTGTTAGACAATTAAAAAAACTACTATCAGCTAGAGGCACTTAATATTCCCATTTCCAAGTGTGTGGTCCCAGATTATAAAGCACCTTTCTGTTCCAGGATGATGGTAGGTTTGGGTATTCTTCACTTGAGAAGTGTGAAAACCAGGTTTTAAATAGAATAAATAATTTGTCAGTACATCCATTGCTGTATGGTTCTGAGACAGAGGATCTAAGTCTGCTGTGAATAATATTCTTCTTTCTTGTATGCAACTTTACTGGTGAAAGGTACTGCTGAGAATGGCAGATCTTGGGAGATCAGTGTCCTGAAGGCAAGGGAAAATATCCTCAACACTGGTAACCTCATGCCTTTTTTTCTTTTTTCTGAAAGTCTTTTATATCTTGGTGACATAATTGTTGGGGAAAAGGCCTTGTTTCCCTCGTAGTCTTCCTGTCCACCAACCAGAAGGATCTATAACAAAGAAAGCAAAGTGAAGTGAGGCTTTGTAAAACCTTTTTGTTTGTTTTCTGAGGCAGACTTAAAAACTTCCTGCCTTCCTGTCAGCCTTCTTATAGAGGATTGGGAGAAGATGCTTTGTTACTTGTTTTTCTTATGACATAGGCTAATTTTCAGCCAGAAACTCTTTTAACAGTTACAGTCAACTAAACTGACAGTAGCAAATACTGTGCATCTCTTTCAAGTGTTCACTCTTGCCTTAAAGCAACTGTGGAAGATATCTTTGCATAGAAATTTGCAAGCCTAGTCATGGAAGACATCTGCAGGTTAGTTCCAAAAGTTATGCCTTTTTTTCACTCCTTGTGAAAATGTACCTTCAAGATGAGTGCTTTTATACACTTACATACCTTCTTTGATGATGTCAATCACATCGTTGGCATTAAAGCTAAGTTCATCTGTGTCCTGAGCATCATATGCGTACAGTGCCTTGCACTGTGGTACCTGAGGTTTAGGTTTTGGCTGAGGTTTAGGCCTTCCTCCAGCTGGTGGGGGCCGGTTTGTTGACTGCCTGCGAACACTGGGGGTTAGGGGTAAAGAATGTTAACATCCTTCAGAGATTGAATGCACTTGTTAATTGTCACACCAATTAAAAATAAGCATATAACACTAGGACCACTCTTCTGAGTGTTAAATTTAGTTAAGCACTTGGAAACAGCAGGTCAAATGCATAGGAGAAAGCAGCGCTCAGAGCGGAATGGAAATAAAAGCCCATGTCCTCACAGCTCACATCCATGCACAGGGCTGCAGCTGCCTTGTGCTGCCAGCAGGGTGTGCAGGCCTCAAGCACAAGTGCTGCCCTGGTGGTGGGGCACAGCTGACCCATGCCTCTGCCTGAGACTGGTGGAGAGGGGCCTGGCCTCTGTGCTGAAGATAGGGCTGCGTGCCCAGAGCTGCGGCTTTAACTTCCTTTGCTGTTTACCCTAAAGAAATGGAACTTCTTAGGAATACTGTAAGATAGAGTGCTTTTTTCTGCTTGGAAACTAGGAAGTGGCCCTGGGAAGATCTACTGAAATGTCTTGGGAGTGATAATACTGGTCGGGAGAACAAGGCTGTATTGATGTTATGGCAGTCTTCAGTTACAAATTCAACTTTACACTCTGTGCTCAGAATTTGGTACTATTAGTGTTAGCAAAGCTTTGAATGCATGCTATCAAAAAATAAACCTGTCATCCTCCTCTAGGCTTTACCATCATATATCTACTGTGATTCCCAGACTTCCCAACGCATTTATTGTCACAAAGATTAAAAAAAAAGAACCACTATTTTTTTCTAAAGCCTTCCTCAAGTTTTCCTTACTGAGTTGTGTGCTCCTCAGGGTGGGCATGTCCCACTGTTTCTGTCCAAAATAATTCCTTCCAAGTTGTATTTTACACTATAAAAACTGAAACGATTTGGTAAAGCTGTAGAGATTGCTAAATACCCAGTACCCCATGTGTTGGGATGTTAAAGTCACAGAAATGACTGTGCCAGGTTGCTTTGGAACAAAAACAGCTTCTTAGAGAAACTGACCTCTACAAAAGCCATTTGAAGGGGATAAGCAGACAGCTGATCCCAACAGGTTCTACAAGTAGTTACTGCTGTAGCTTTTATGGATTTTATTACTTTTTTTTTGTTTTTTACTTTTTTCCTCCCACCAGTTTTGAGCATACAGCTACCTTGGGGGGGAAGGGAGAAACACTGTGTTAAATCTTCACCATCTCCTCTAGTTTGACAACTATTTTAAATGGCAATTACATGAACTGCGAGCTTTAATGTGTTTTTATCATCCTTATAAACTTAAAAAACGAATGACTGGAAATAGAGTTGTTGGTGTTTACCAAAGCATTGGGAACTACCTGGTATAACATGTTTTTAATCCTGTTAAGAGTGAATAACCTTCATTACATACCTGATTAATGTCTATTCACAATTGTCTGGTAAAAATCACATAGCTTTACCCTAGCTGTAGCTTATAGATTTTGGTGCTAGTGCAGGAACCATATTCTCAAGACAAGGTAAAAATCAAATGTTAACAAAACAGCTTTACAGTGAATTGACGTGCAGTGAGAACTTTAATGCCGGGAGGTTATTAGTTTACAAGATGGAAACATTTGAAAGTGCTAGCATCTGCTGAGAGTTTTGAAATTGGTAAAATTAATAGTTGCTGTTTTGGTCTGTAAATGAGAAAAAATTAAGTTCAGTCAAATGCTGTAAATGTGCTTGCAAGCTTTTATGGCTAGCAGGCGGTTGAGAGTTGCCGTGAAATACCACGTCTGATCTTTCCCTTCTGGATTACAGATAATAAAGAAGGCCTATTAAAATTCTACAAGTGTTTTAATGGTATTGAGTAGAAAGGACTGTGCAAGTTTAAGAAATTAAACTGCAACTGGTGCACCTTCATACCTAAAGTTTTACTAAAACTTTATGTCCTAAAGTTGTGATGGATGTGTTTTTTAGATCTGATGGAAGAGGAGTCCTTTCAGTGCAGTTCAGTAGCTTAATCTGGGCATCTACAGGGATGTTATCAGCAGTGAAGCTTGAGCACATGGAGCTATTTACAGAAATCTACTTTTCTGTCTTAGATGTAAGGTAAATCTTACCCAGCTGCTCCTTGGTCAGGTACTTTAAGAAAATCCAGGCTTTCCGGTTGCTGTGAGATCTTGCCTGATCCTCCTGATAGCTGCCGTGGTAAAGTTGGTCGTGTCATGCTGGTATACAGGGTCCTTTGACTGGCCTGCTGATTTCCGGGGATTTGAGGACGTAGTGGAACATTTGTTACTCCATTTTGCTGATGATCTGGAAGTAAATAAAGCATGAACACATCCAGTCCAAGTAATGGCTCTACACTAGTAGCCCTTTTCTTGGTTTCTAGTTGATGACATGGGTAAATATCTTGAGTTTGAAAACAGTTCCACCTACATTTGAGCTACTTGCAGGTTCTCAGTATAAGGATCTCGATCCTTTACATTCCTAAAACCCTACTGAGGGAAGTGGGAGCTGTGCTCAAAAATTGAGTTGGTTAAAATGATGTGGGTTAGTTTTCTCTTTTCCTCTGCTTATGCGTGTTTAACACTATGTACATAAATACAAATGTATACATCTGTACTTACCTCTATAGGCACATGTAGACCTGGACATATCAGAATACCTTGAGTCTGAATGTGTGCATGTGTGCGTGAGCAAGTACAAACATAAATACATACACATGTATGTACAATGTGTGCATTTGTACACATGGTTACACATGTATATACTTCTATTTGCACCTGTATGCTCACATGTTTGCACATTAAATTTATATGTATGTGTGTGTGTGTGTGCATATACACGTACCTATGGACACTGCATACCAAATCACACGTGCAAAAGTATACACATTAATAGCTGGGAAAGGGAGAGTTCAAGACAGAAGAATCTCCTTAAGTCAGGGACACAAAAGTACACTGATATTAAGAGGTTGTGAGCCAGCAGTGTGCCCTTGTGGATAAGAAGGCCAATGGTATGCTGGGGTGCACTAAAGAGTGTGGCCAGCATGTTGAGGAAGGTTATCCTCACCACCTGTTCTGCTCAGGTAAGTGTGTGTGTGTGTGTGTGTGTGTGTGTGTGTGTGTGTGCAGACCTGCACACATCTATCTTTGAGAAGCTGGAGTGTATGCACGTGTCTGTATATAAGTCTGTGTACTGTCTGGACTTGTGCCTTTATATGTGCACAAATGTGTGTAACCACATAGACACAAAGGTGCACACTAACAGACACAAATATAGACATGTGGAACACAGTATGCAGGCACATACAGGTACATGCTGACACATCTGCATCTTCACGTGCATACCAAGCATAAGTGCATGTGCACATGTATACACAGTACGTGTGTATGTATTTGTGTATACGTGTGTGTGTATTCATGTGCATCATGGGCACGTGTACACAATACACATGCAGATACAAACATACACAGACCCATATGCACTGACGTAACAGACAAGCACACACTGACGCAAACAAATGCATGTGTGTGCATGTAAATGGACACACATGTACAGACACATATGTATATACAAACTGAACCATTAATTTCAAACCAGCCGTGACTATGGCAGAACACATTCTGAAGGAGCAAGGATGAGACCCTGGCATTAATTTCTCACACTGTGAGAACAGGATGCATAGAATTGTTTGTAGCTTTCAATGAGGAATGTGACCAAATCATACAATTGCTTCAGACTCCTGCAAATTCCCGACACCCTACATACAGCTCCTTTGTAACAGTTGTTTTTAATCTATTATTGGCTATTTTACAAAATGGTTTTGAGTTTTCTACTTCCAAGACAATATGATAATACAGTACGATTGATTTGAGGTGTTCATGAGAATTGTACTTACCTTTTAAACATAACACACGAACAGTGGTCAATATAGCATTCAATTCTTCCTTTCCCCAATTCTCGCCTTCCATTCCCCAAATTCTTCTTCCTTTCCCCAATATTCCCCCATCTTTCCTCCATTTCTCCTCTTCCTTTCCCAATTCTCGCCTTTCTTTCCCCATTTCCCCCCTTCATCTCCCCAAATTCTTCTTCCTTTCCCCATTTCTCCCCTTCCTTTCCCCAAATTCTCCTTTCCTCCTTTCTGTCATCAAATTATCCCTCCTGCATACCACACCATGGTTTTTAACTGTGCCATGATCATCTAGTTCAGCTCCACTGGAAAGTTAGGCCTCTGTCTTGCTGGACACAGAAGTAGGTTCTTTTAAATGGGACTGACACACCTGCCCAGCAGCTGTCAACAAGGACTGGGGATATATGCTGACAAAAGACTAAGCTGCAAGCATACTTCAACTGTACTTTGGACTTGAATACAAATCTGCAACCAAACTACCTTAAGGAAATGCAAATTTGAGCTTGGTCTAAAGTTACATCTTCAACCAGTGTTTCTTTCTGTCTGTTTTTCTTGTAACTCTAGGATTGATGAGTTTTTGAAAATGCAAATGAAAAAAGCCTTCTCTTGCTTTATTTAATTCACCCTCGATGAGTATTTACTGCCCATGTTTGCAGGCTTTTTAACTTCTTTAACCACAGTGATTTTCTACTTCAGAAAAGCTGCAGTTACTGCAAATCATGCACTCATTTGTTGTTTGACTCATGGCTGAGGTTTTTACGAGCATCAAGAGCTGGCTAGTTCACTTGGTGACCAGGATGGGTTGAGTACTGAACTTCAACTCTCTTTCTTACCACTGTGCTTCTCCATAAAGACCAGGTGACTTAAAGAGAATCTTTTGTTTTGGAAAAAAAAAAACAAACAAACCCTGACTCAACAAACACTAGAAATGTAAATAGAAAAAAAAAACTGCTTGGGAAATGGTGGGTCAATGGGACATTGTTCTTTCCTCTGAGTTCACAGGCTAAATTAATCATATCACTCAAGGGCAGAAGTGAAACACCCTCATTACATCAATCCCATGCAGAAAACCCACGCGCCCTGACTTACTGACACAACTGATAGGGCTCAGCACTTGGGTTACATGAAAGTTATTGTGTAACAGAGTAGAACAATGAGCTATAAACTGCATTCTGCTGTTCATTCTGCTGAAAGCATTTTCATGTATTGTGTCTTTATGAATGTATACACTTTGCCCTAAAATGGAAAGGGGAAAGACTGTGAGGTCATATACTCAGTGGCTGAACGTAGCAGCATCCCTAGCCAGCTGCTATCCACCATGTATTTACTTCTGGTGAAACACCAGTTCAGTTGGCACCAGACTCCCAACAGTCATCGTAAAAGGCCTGCAGTGTATGTTTCAGTTAATAGTAAAAACTTTACTATGCATTTTTAGTGGAGAACCAATTTACTAGATGGCAAGAATAAAAGCATAAGTCTGAATTTTGAACTTTGCTTTAGACATGAGGCTAAACAAACTTACCAGGAGGAGGAGGTGCAGCTCTCATAGGGTAAGACTGAGCTTGAGACCTGCTAGAATACCCTCTGCTTTGGGAAAGGTTACGTCTAGTAGGACCTGAAAGAGACAGCAACAGTTTGGTACTGTTTCACGTTTACATAATTAGGTAAGGTGTTCTGGCTGCAAGGCTCCTCCTCTATGGTCAGAGAGGCCGATCTTCAGGAATAATGAATCCAGTATCTACAGTGTCATCCACAATGTGCTAAAGCTTGAGGTGCAACAAGGATGGCTTTTAGGCATACTCTCCCTTTTGCGATCCAGTTCAGCCATAGGATATAAAGTAAAGGTGTCTTAAGACTACTGAAAATGGGACTCCAGAAACCATTAGCTTTAGGACTTATTTTAGGAACTACTGATAGCTGGCACAGCAATCTATAACACTTCTGATCAGCAATTTCTCTGCACACAGAAGTACACTTTTCCCAGTTCTACCACACCAAGAAATTTCCCTGGGACAAAAAAAAAAATAAAAAATCAATCTTAACTTGTCTTATTGCATTCCCTAATTTGATGGGAAAATAGTTCAGCAAAATGCTCCCAGGTCCGGTTACAAGTTTGGTGCTTTATATTGAAAGGAGACTTTTTTTTTTGCTTTTTTAATTCCCCAAGAATACTGCAAAACAAAAGCCTTCCTCATTCTCCTTACAGAATCCTCTAAGTGCTGGGAGCTAATGGTGCACAATCAGTATGAGAAAAAGGTAAAACACAAAACAGACACCAGTACATGTGCAGTTCAGTCTTCGGTGATGCACAGAAGTTAGTGCCTTTCTGCATCAGCACCACTGGAGGAATGGCAGGAGCCCAGAGCAGTGAGAAAGACTCATCTGCAAAATGCTTGGCTAGTGTGCTCTCTGTACAGTGTCACGAGTAAAAACCCAGATTTATTTTGACACAGGGAAAAGAATTTCAGGCATTTCAGAAGCAGTTGTTATATATGGAAAGTAATAAGTTCCAAAAAACTGTAAAGCAGTAGGGAAATTTGTTGTATCATTATGATCTGTAACTTGGATCTTATTTCCAATGTCAAACAATAAAGAAAATGCTGAGTCAAGAGGCAAGCAAGGAGAGAAAGCTAGACTCAACCACTCTCTAAATTTCTAAATCGTCACTAATTTCCAACAGCAAATCATACATACGGGAATTCTTTGGTAGCCCTGGTCCAATGCTGATCTGCAGCACTTTATTGCTTGGTTTGAGAATGGCTATATCACCTTGGCCTTGGATAAACTGCACTTGTCGAGAACCACCACTGCTCCATGGCCCCCAGCTCTCCTTTTTCAGCTTCACTTCTAGCCTAGAATAAGCACGTGAAAACAAGAGAAGGAAATAAACTAAACAACAAAATAACACAAAGCATCTGTGCGTCTAAGCAGGACAATGATGCTTAGCAGTAAATAACTTATGAGATATAAAAATAAGAAGTTCAGACTAAGAACTATATTCAATGAATGAATAACCTGACATAAAATACCTCATTACGCTTCTTTTTTTCCTTCTCCCCTCATGTTTGACTTAAATATAATGTTTTAGCTTTCCTGGTAAAGGCAGGAAGATATTCAGGAGAAGACAGAGAATATGAGCACTAAGGTGCAAGGCACTGAGCAACAGACACGTCTACCATAAAACAGATTCAGCACTGCCTCTGTTCTTGTGTATATGCAATCAGGTGACTAATACATGCTTTGTGTACGTATTTGGGGAGTGACCTGTTTTGCAGTCACACGTCTGTATGTATGCACATGCATTTATTTCCCAATACTTCCACACTGTGCTCTGTAATGTAATCAGATAAAATACATAATTGTAACTACAATGATACAATTTGCAGGTTGCCCAGAGAAGCTGGGGATGCCAGATCCCTAGAGGTGTTCAAGGCCAGGCTGACCCCAGGCAACCCAAACCAGCAGGTCCAGCCTTGCCCACAGCAGGGACATGGAACTTGGTGGGCTTTAACGTCCCTTCCCACCCAAGCCATCCTGTGATTCTACAACCAGGGGCAAGACCCCAGAAATAAATTATATTTTACATGAACAAAAAAATGTCAGGTACTGGCTTAGGACTCCCACAGCATAGAACTGTATGCTACAGGAATGTTCCAAACTTCATCTGTCCTCCTCTGCCCTTTCAAACTACGATAATCCTCCCAAATTTTATAATTCTTGCTTACAAATCCAAATCCTTCTGCTGCTGATTTGCTTCATGGGCAGGAGCATTAACAGCTCTGAAAGCACAGAGGTGCTCTGTGGCAGGCTGAAGTTGCAGCCCCCTGAGCCTGATGTGTGTTCAATAGAATGAAAGCCACTTATCTATGCCCACAGACTGTGGAAAATGGCAGAGGGCCCAGGTGTGATCCTAACCTATTACACTATGATGTGCTAAAACAAAGTCCAGCTCACTTGCATTTTTACAGCCTGCTGCCCCTTCTAAATCAAAGCATAGTGTCAGGAGCTCTGCAAGCAGCATTCATTCATCTTGTTAGAAAGAGCAAAGATTATTGAAAAAACTAAACTCACGTATTGCTGAATTTCAGAGGTAGTTTTCCTTGTGTTTTCTCTTCATATCGTTTTGATAAGAGGCTTAAAAACTCAGTTTTGAAGACTGATTCAAGCAAGCTATCATATTCCTGTTCATGTAGAATGAAAATGTCATCCTGCATCGTGCTGAAAAGAAGTTGGAACATTTACCATTCAGAATAAAACCTTAACAGCAATTACAGCCAGTATTATAATGAAATTTGCAAAGTACAGATGGTTAACTTTTAACAACATAAGAAAGTCCAAACAGCATCAACTGTAGAGTCTGCTTTCTGAGAACACCTTTTTTTGATCAGCTGGTAATTGAGTATCTGAAGCAATCCCTTCTGTGACACGGGAAAGCTACTTGGTTACTTTACAGTAATTGCTGTATCCTAAGAACATGTCACAGTAAAGTCTCAGTGAAAGTCCATCTCTTCAATAATGGCAAAATTTGGGATTAGAGATGAACTGGAAAGTCACTAACCATAACGTAAGACTGAAATCCAAAGCAAGCAACTTCTGAATGTATGCTCCGAAGTCTCCATTGTCTTTTGCTTGAAGCAGTTAAACAGTATAAAAATCATACATGTTGGCATCTATTGCCATCACTGGATCAACTCATACAGAAGAAGTTGCAAAACATTTCTGTCCTCCCCGTCCTCACAGTTCCTTTGTGTTTTAGCCAAGATCATTGTTATTCTGGCATGCTTGTAATTTGTCTGTACATGTATCAATTTTCCACAGTTCCTAGCTGTAGCTACATAGATGCCTGTCCATTTCTGCACCCTCCCTAAAAGAGGTATAAACAAAGCTTTCCAAATAAAACCAAAACTTGGAAATGGAGGGTTGGTTTGGTTTGGTTTTTGTTTTCGTTTTTTTTTAAATAGTGCTGAGGTTTGGTGCAGTTTTTAACCTACGTGTCTCATCAAAACAAAGTTTCATTTGTGTGACCATGCCCACCTCTCCCTTACCTCCTTACGCCATGACTTGAACAGCACATCAGGAACCATAAGATACTGTGGTTCTGTTTGCTGACTCCTCAGTAAACTACCTGTACTCTGAAGCTGGCTAGTGTCCCATAGGAGGCACCCATGGAATCAGGTCACTGCATGGCTGACAAGACAATGGGGACAGCTTCATCACTGCCCTTCCCTTCCTCCCACCCCTTTCTGGCAGATTCATTGCTGACTTCCTTGCTTTTCAAGATCTGAGCTCCAATCCCCATGCAGCCACCCAAGCACTGGTGCCAGAAACACGTGCACCAGGCAGGAGATGGCACAGAGCTTTTTTCACAGCTGTACAGAGCTGAGAATTGCTTAACCTTGTCACAGAACAGTTGTCACAGACGTAATACTTTCACCAAAAGTAGTACAAACATGTAACAATATCTAATTAAAAAAAAAAAATTAATTGGGATAGAAAATTTACAGCTCCTTTTCACGGTTTATTAGACCACTACACAGTGTCTGAAGTCAAAGCTTCTCTGCTGCTTCAGCAGGGTTAGTCAACTCTTGTTCTAAGACTGGACTAAATCTATTTATTTATTGTCCACTCCTGCGGACATAAAATCATTTCTGAGATGATTACAGGATTTTATTTTTTTTTAAGAGAAGAAAGCTGAAAACAGGAAAAAGAAAGCAAGTTACAAATATGGCCAGCAAGCTGTAAGAGCCACAGCTGAGGAAGAAGTTGCCAATACAACTTCTAGCAGCATTATTCACAGCTGCTGATTCAAAAAAACCCCAAACCTACAACTGTTACACTGAAAAGCTATTTACAGCAAGGATGCTATTACTGCAGATACTTACTGCAAGCAGCCAACCTCCCTATCACAGCACACTCCAAAGCTCATCTCATGTGAATTTAACTTAACCGTGTTATTTTGTGCTACATATTTGCTTCCATCTCATCTTCACCTGCAGTTGGTAATATTGGAAAATACAGTTTTATCACAGTGATTTATTTCAATACATTAGGTGTCACCTACTAAGTGGAAAAAAGAACCATCTGTGTGCATTTCTTTCCAGAGATCTGAAAGGTTTCGTTAGATCCAGACTTGACATTCCTTTGCAGTTTTCACTTTTTTTCTCCCCCTTAAAGCAATACACTACAAACTTGCCAAAAAGTAAATTAAACCTCACACATAAGGAATTGAAGGAAATTTAAGCTCAGAAAAGAAGCTTCAGTTTTCCATCACAGTCTATCTGCCCTTGTCACTGATTTCCAATCCTAATTACCTAGCAATTAACACCTTGAGCATGCTCTCTTCCTTTCCACTCACGGCTGGTTTGCTTCACTGCTGACTCTTTAAATATGAAGGTGGTGAAATAAGACAGTTTTTTTTCTGACCATCATTTTTTGTGCAGCTACTGTGAAGCCTACAAATCCCTCTAGATATTGTGAGTACCTGTCTACTTTATTCAGAATTGAAAAACAATTTCGTATTACTGCTACAAATGCTCCAGACTGTTAGATATGAAAATACAGTTCTGAGATGAATGCTGTGTTATACCACTTCCCATTTTTATTGCACCAACTTGAAGTTCACCCAACTTCATACTCTGAAATCTTTACAATTGCACAGGAAAAAGTGCATGAAACTACAAATGAATTACTTTAAGGTAGGTACCTATTTACTACTCAAAATAGTAATAAGAAACATAAGAAAATAAAGCAAAATCGTGACCTTCACTACCATCAAGCAAATCTAGAGCTTCAAAATGTTCTGAAGGAGATGTGTAAGAAAAACCCAAGCCCTATAGTACCACCCAGCCAACTGTCCTATTTTTGCTCACTTGGCAATGAGCCTGACTTTATAATGCTGTTGGGATATCCTGTGCCACTGCTTATCAGATAACTGTAAAGCTCAGTAATGCACTGTTACTAAAAAACATCAGCAAATCTCCATGAATACTCAATATGCTGAACAAATTCTAAATTTGGTAACTGCAAATTAAAGTGCAATTCCTTCAGTAATTTAAACTGTGATGTGGTGTTACTTGCTTTAAACACCCATCAATACTGCTGAATATTCTGCCTTTCTTGTGTAGAGGTGTATCTACCCAAGCTTACCTCAGTGTACTGTGCATGAGTTTCTTGAAATAAATTTAGATAACAATGCAAGAATCCAGTTATCCCCTGCCCCCTTCTGTTTAAAATATATTCCATGCATTACTTCAATTAAAACATAGCGTTGCTGGAAAAAATTGTACAAAGATCTGAAGTTTTGAGAATGAAATAATGCAACTTGTTTTGAACTTGGCCTCTCAAAAAATATTTTTTTCAAAAATACAGATTTGGTCACATTTGTAATACTTGAAAGTTTTGTTCTGGTTTTATCCACTGAAATCTTTTAAGCACTGTGAGCTGTAACTCACAGTTGTGACACAAGATATCTCAGATTCTAGTGGAGCAGCAACTTGTGTAGCCTCTGTAGCCAGAGCACTGAGTAACTGCTCAGCTGTATTAAAATATTCCTCCAGTGAGATCCATTTTGAAGTCAGCCTATCCTCATATGAAGACTGTCCCTTGTTCCCATCGTTGTTTTTTTTTGTGGGAGAGGGGAGTGAGAAAATACGCGAGCAGCTTGACAGTCTGTAATTCTGCTTCTACTTTTAGCATGTATAAAGAAGGCTTATGCAACAAAATGAAATACAAGAAGTAAGGTTAAAACATGATTAGACATAATGTAATATGCACGTTTCCTCCAAAGTATGCAAATTTGGTTTTGCTTCAAAATGTTCTGTAGAATTTACTTACATGTGAGAAAAGTGCAACAGTCTTCACTAACTTGGCTGGCAAGCTGTGCTTTTCAGCTGACTCAATGCAGCTCTGCCTTTGGAATGCTGAAGGCCCAGATTGGGTGTCTGGCTACAATCTGGTTAGCAGTTGCATGGCACACAGTCCAAACCTGGAGCACTAAACAGGCAGACTCTACTCTAACCTTGATCTACCAAAGTTGTTCTAAATTGAAAAATATATGGTAAAATAAACCACAAGTTTTGAAAATGGTATTGTATGCAGGATTGTTTTGCAGACCTTACCCTAATCTTGGAAGAGCTGCTTAGAACTCTGCAGAATTGTGCCATCTGCTTTTTCTTTGTTCTAAGTACTGAAGTATGTCTGTGAGAAGAGTTCTGGCTATGCTAAGAGAAACAATGTTCTATAAGCATATAAATAAAAACTTTGCAGTAACAGGCACTATACAGCAGTCAAGGGTAGACTTGAATTCTATTAAAACATGAAATTTTAGTATTTGAAGAATGCTTGTTGCCATATTAGGCTGGATCTGTATTCTTTTGTATTAAATTAGTTAGGTATCAGCTCTGATAAACTACAATAACAACTGCTGAAGTATCCAGAGACTTTGTTTATCAGCCTTCAAAGGGATGAAGTGACACAGGCATGAACTTTAGTCTTGTGGGCTGTTTCCCCTTGGTTTTACTCACTCAACTAACCAGGTTTCTTAGTTCTCTGTGTACACCACAGCTATTTCCTGCAAGCTGGGACTGGTTTGACACTGTCTTAAGAAGTGATGTGAAATCCAACTAGGAATGAGGTTTTAGGATTAAAGGATTGTAATAAGCCCACTGGAGAACCACTCTTCAGAAAGCAGGGGACGTTCACAAGGTGTACTTGCGTAGGGGACACAAAATTAAGCCAAAACTCACTAGAACATCATTGAACATATTATGGTGAACACATGCTTCACATAATACATTTTGGATTACACTTAAACTAAGTGGACTACTTTAATAAGTAGTCAGAAGTTTAACATTAACATCTATTACTGCAGCATTAAGGCTGGGAGTGAAAATAAGTCCAGCTTTCTGTTTACAAGAGTCAATAAGTACAGCTTACTCTTCATCAATCAATATATTTCATGCAACTTTACACAGATTTCTCTGTCAGAAGAAAGACATGTTCAAGGTACTGACCTTAGAGAAACAGAAAGAATTCTCTCCACCTCCATCCTTCTCTTTAAGACTTCCTTCACTTGGCCTTTCTCTGGGCCCTGCTTTACTTTTTCACGCCCAATAAGGTATATACATTTTGGAGTGAGGACAAGATCTCGCTTCACACTCTGAAACACAAAATTATTTGAAAATACACAGCTATGCAGAGACTGATGCTTTAATGTCATGATGCTGTTCCAAAGATATAAATAGTGTGATTTGGGCCAAGTCTCTGGTTTGAGTTGTGGGGTGAGAAGGAAACACTTGATTTACTGACTCGCATAACTCTGGAGTCAGACTGCATTGTATTTTAAAAACAAAAAACAAAACAAAACAAACAAAAAAACCAACAGTTTTTTTCCTCTATTTCCTTATAGAGAAATTCCTAATATTTCCTAACAGCTGTCTGCCCAGCAAGTCCCTCAAAGCTCTTGTCCTAGGAGAAAACAGCAGTGTGCTCAGATCAAGAGCACGGACTGCTTCCCAGTGTCTTCTTAGGTCAAAGACTTGTTTTTCAAACTGGTATCCAAGAAGTCTTTGGCACATGCAGAGTTTCTGTTAAATGGTGGTAAAGGCATCAGTACAGCACCCCAGCAGATCTCATCAATAGTGGATACTGTTCTTCGACCTACCTTAAACCGCCTATCATATTTAGTCACAGTGTCTGCAAAATCAATCTTCTCCCGTTTGCCCACAAACTGGCGTAGCTCTGGGTGGTCCTCCATGCCTATGTAATCTCCCACAAAATTCCTGTTAATGCTGTTCCGCCTTCTCTCTTTCTTGTTCAGCAGCAGATCTGATGCTTAAACACAAAAAATAAACACTGATGAGTAGTACTTGCTGAAATTAGAAACTTTATCATTTGAAATAGCGAGCAGTTTCAAACAGAACTTGGGGAACAAGTGATAACCAAATGGTTTATACAATGGAAAGAACGGTGAGATGCTGCTATAAAACCCTGCATTAAGGATCCACATGATTACTGAATTCATTCTTACTAAAATATACTGATGGCAAGCTTGGCAGTTTTGATGAATCAAGAGTTCTTCTGAAACTATGGAAAATCTATCCTGCTCAGTCTGGCTTTGAGATCAAAGCACCAGATAGTCCAAGAAAGTTGTGCATGCTGAACAGACAACCTCATCAATGGTACCTTAGGTTTCCAGCAGTTTCCAGTCACTCCCAGTCTGCAAAGCAGTGGTTTTCTCTACACAAAGGAATATATTTCTTCATCTATAGCAGCATACTTTCTACTTCTGGAGTCATGGGAAATAAGTCATCAATACAGGCTCCCCAGGGAGGTATTTGAGTCACCATCCCTGAACGTGTCTAAAACCATTTGGATGTGGTGCTCAGGGACACCATTTAGCAGAGAGTTGGGGTAGTATGGTTAGGCTGTGGTTGGACTTGATGATCTTGAACATCTTTTCCAACCTGAGCAATTCTATGATTCTATTATCAAAACTTAGGACTTACCTTCTTCTCTCATTTGTACGTATTTTTTCCTGGCTGCATATTTCCTCCATGCCTTCTGGATGGCCCTGGCATATCCATCATACTTTCTCTCCCTCATCTCTTCTAACAAAAAAAGCTGCACAAGAAGACAGCAAGGTGGGTCAAAAATTTTACAAGAAAACTTTTTTGGAAGAAATGCTTTACATTCAACTTTCACATGTATTGCACTCCAGATCCAAGCTGGTCCTAATGCAAGCCAGAGGTCTTGAATTAGAAACTATCTGTGCAAGGTGAAATACAATGTGTTCTCACATTCACTTGCAACTTTCTTACTCATCTGTATTTACTACTGTTGAGTCCATTGACAACATTTTTCCTTAGCAGTGAGGTTGTAGGCTGGCTGTGGAATATATAATCATGATCATATATGATACATGATCATATAACATACATGATTTAGCCTACACTGTTAACATTCACGAGGAAATGATTTATCAAAACTGAAGATCCACCTTCTTTTTAGTTCCCACTAAAAAATATGTAAATATAATGCATAAGAAAAAAAATTCAAAATTATTACAGGATATGGCAATATTTCATTACAGCCTTTTTACATATTGTAAACTTACTTTTTCTTATCTTACTGGAAATATGAGCATTTGGATAACAATTACAATATTAAATCAGTCCACTGGCTTGATTTGCTAATTATTTCTCTCTACTGTGCCTTAAACTGACCCTGCACATAGCAGGGGGTTGAAACTAGGTGATCACTGTGGTCCTTTTCAACCCAGGCCATTCTACGATTCTCTATTTTCACACTGGTGATAGATGTGGTGTCACCACTATGAACTGGAGTCAAAAAAGCAGTTCATGGAATGGTGACGTGAACGCCTCACTGAAGAAAAGTTCAAGATACAACCCTCAGTGGGTAAAGTGATGCATGCTGCCTTTTGAGGTAAGAGTGAGCCTTCTGAATTTCCTGGAACCTGGACAAACCATCAGCTGTGGCTGCTACATCATGCTAAGCTGAAGGCTTGAACTTCCAGAGTCAGGCCAGAGAAGATGACAACCTTTCTCCAGTAAGGTGATAACATCAGGCCCCACACCAGTTTGAAGACCATGAAGCAAACTGCCAACGTTGGTTCAATTATCCTGCCACACCCACAGTACAGTGTGGATCTGGTATCTTCTGACTCCAATGTTTGGGACAATGAAAGGTGGACTGCATGGGCAACATCTTCCTAGCAATAACACCATCATAGCAGCTGCGAAACAGTGGGTCACCTGCACTGGTGCAGATTTTTATGAGCACAGCTTGTTCATCACTGGCAAAAAAGCACAGCTAGTGGTGGTGACTATATTGAAGAAGAGTGTTTTGTAGCTGAGAATTTGCTCTATCAAATATATTGTGTACTCTTTGTATTTGCTTGTAATTTATGTGGAAATAAATAGGAGGCATTACTTTTGGTGCAACCTACTTAGCTCTCAAAAGAGAACATTAGTAAAAGCAGGTATACCAAGAAATGAACCTGGGCTTCAGGATCCTTTGCTCACGCTGCTGCTAAACCATGCTAATCTAGAAAAAACATTGTTCATACTGATCTTAGAAAGAAAACTTGATCTTGTGCAAACTATTTCCGCAGGGCTTTGCTTGTTTTTGTACTAAGTTATTTATTCAGGTGTTTGATGGAAATGTAAATAATGAAGCCTCATTTCTGCCACCTATAAAACCTTATTTTACAGCTGGAAAATCTCCATCCACAGAAACTTTAAAAAAAAAAAAAAAAAAAAAAAAAACCAACCAAACTTCACCAACACACAAGCACTGGAAAGTGTTTCCGCAGAGGCATGACTGATCCTGATGCAAAAAGTTCTTAAGTCTGAGCCATGGCATGATCAAGCCTTGTCTAATTCAGCTTACCTGTGACCATGCAATTGATTTCTCTAACAATATTGCTAGTTGCAAATTATCAGTGCAAAACAGTCTGTCACTTGGGGTTGAATGTCAGAGTCCCAATTAAGGAAGTTCCACGAAAACATCAAGTTAACATGGTTCAGTAAAATGCAGGCTATGAAGTACTGAAGTAAAAATTCTTTCCTTAACATATTATACATGTGTATGTGTAGATACATAGATAGATATAAAATAATCCTCCTTCCCCTTATACTCCTGAGCACATCAAGTTTTTTCTCCTCCAGGTGCTTTCTTTCTTTACTGATGGAAGACAATTTTTTTCACTTCCTATTTCAAGTGATATGACTCTTGACTACTGTTTCAAGTCAATGTTTTAGTAACATGAGAGACTTCTCTTTGATACTAAAAGATTAAGCTTTAGAATATTCACATCATGTTTTTCAACTTAAAATAAAAAAGAACTTCTTTATGGCAAGGGTGACGGAGCACTGGAACAGGCTGCCCAGGGAGGTGGTGCAGTCTCCTTCTCTGGAGATGTTCAAAACCACCTGGACACCTACTTGTGAGACCTGCTGTAGGGAACCTGCTTTGGCAGGGGGGTTGGACTCCATGATCTCTGGAGGTCCTTCCAAACCCTACAATTCTGTGATTCTGTGACATAACTATTCCTAGTATTCTTAATTAAATCTATTATTAAATAGAGGATGAGTACATGAGTACCAGTAAACATTTTAAGTCCTTTCTCTGGAGAGAGAAGGAAGGAGGAGGAAAAAAAAAAAAAGAGAATTAAACTAACGGAGTAAGTCCCAGCCTACTTGTGAAAATAAGGCTGCTGAAAATCTGTGCTCCCATAAGTGGTAAATATACCAAAGCTTACAGCCTTTTCAGGAGTCAGGGAAGTTATTTCCTTATGACCCATTACATAACTAAAAAGAAAAATAATTAAAAACTGGATTGATTTTTCCGTAAGAGTAAGATCAAGAAAACAGCTATTACACAAGTTATTTTGTTATGGATACAAATAGTTTCATAGTGAAAACAGTAAAACCAGGTTTGCAGCAGTGTAAGATAACCAACTGGCAGATGCTGTTTAAGTTACTAATTCTGTTCCCCTGTCCTGAGCAACTCAGTAAGCCAAAGAGCTGCTTGACCAGAGTGCGTACTTGCCACCACCCTGTCATAAACCTGAGGTAATCGGCAAAGGACTACACGTCCCAGCTGTTGTCACAACAAGAGATATCAAAGACACACATCCACTCATGTTCAAGGTCATAACAAGACACTGGTAAGCCAAAATTCTCTGAAATCTTAGGACCTGTGCTATGCTGGAAGGCAAGCAGAGCTCATGCTTCTTTGTAGTTGGTAACTAAGGTGCATTGATTGCAATGACTAACTAGGATTAATCCTATACTAGAATTTCCTGTTTGGCCAACACACATCCAAGCACCCTATACACCTTGAACACTAATTATTATTATAAACATGTCTTTCTCAAATGACAGGGATGCTAAAGCACTGCTTTTCCTCAACAACCGAGACTATCTTTCTGACTCTATTCATTGCAGAATCAATTCTGGTTACAACTCTGAGGAAGTATTATTTTCCCTCTGGGATCTTGTTGTGTGATTGGGTAGTGCAAAGAAGTATTCCTCAAAAGGAAAATGACAGAAACAGAAGTGTTCTGCTTTTATTTTGATGTGTAATTTAAGGCAAAGTACTAAGAAGCCATCTGACAACCAGGTGTTTCACTAAGCCTGATTGCTTCTGATAGATAAGGAATACATGACTGTAAATAGAGCATACTTTTCTTCCTTGACAACTTTCCTGAATAATGAGATAACACAACTGTTCCAATGTTCTGTGCAGTTCAGAAGCCACAGGATAAAAGCAGCCTTAATTTGCCTACCTGATGTTTTGGAATGGGATTTCTAGTTAGCTATTCTGTGACATTGGTTTACTCAGACATATTAGGGAATTTTTCTCTTATTTTCATCAATTCTTATCCTCTTATCCTTTGAAAAAGACCTGTTAGCTTGGGCAAACAGCCATACATGTGTTCTCATGCCACGATATTCCTTCATATGACAGACTCTGATGGAACGTCACCATGTGCAACCTGACACCAAAGCATCTTTGTGTGTCCCATCTCTTCTTCCTGATGCTCCTTGTGTAAGCGTCAAATTGATGTATAAGGACATACTGTACCCATCGCAGAAGTGAGATTCTAGTGCCTACTGCACCCACTGCCTCAAGGCATCTGTGACAGCCCTGCCCAGGTTGACTCACATTCTGATGCTTCTCCCGTCCTAGCAGATAAGCTATGCATCACTGGAGCAGGAAGGCCATGTATTTTAGCAAAAGCTTCATATTTATAGACTTGTGTCCTGCCATACTTACAGACTCTGGAGCTTTGATGAAGACTTTGGATTTCCCAAGTTGGTATTGATCAGGATCCATGTTGACTGATTGAAGTAGGTGGAGAACTCCTTGCTTCTCATCTCCTTTCCAGGAAGGCCAAGTTGCTTTGGTCAGAATGGCGTACCTTAATCAGCAAGGAGAAAAAAACATCAAAATCTGACATCAAACATCAGCAGAATACCACTGCCTCCTAGTCAGACCACACTAGGAAAATGTTTGCTCCCTTGGCAGTATTTATAGAAGCTTAGAGCGTAGGAAGATGCAAAACTATATTATTTGCTTAGTAAGACCAAACAGCTGCAATGAGAAGGGCAACAGTGTCCAGGAATCTCCCATTTCCAGATTCTAAGTAAGTGGTTAATTACAGAAAGTTTTGCTCCAATCTTAAATCCAGGGCGAGGTTATTTATTAGCAATGACTTATGGTGCAGGTTAAAGTACTTCCTTACCCTTGGTACAATGGACTCCTTCCCAAGCATGTGACCTACTTCCCCCTTAAGCTTTTCTGTCTTCCTTACTCTTACAAAGGCTTTTTGTGTTTCTAAGCAAGTAGACAAGCTCATTCTCCTAACCCACCTGTTAATAACAGCTGGTCTGCATGTAGCAAGGAGGCATTCTTGACTTTAACCCACAAAGCCTTTGGCTTAGCGTCTGCTACAGGAGGGAAGATCCTGTGATGTTGGTGCTGTCTGGAGGGAATGCTGAGGTGAACTGACCATAAAAAAGAGCTATGGAATGAGGTGGGGAAGTGCTGTAATGCCATGCATTTGATCAGCGAGTAGCCTTCTATCTCATGATACTCTCTTTAAGCCTTAGAAATGAGGTAGACGCCAGGTTACAGCTCCTTCTAAACTGTCTAAACTAAACTTTTTCGTACTTAACTGGCTCTTGTGGAACTGACAGATTTCTTGTTATTCTGCACACTGAGAAGAGCTAATGGGCTTCAGCTGCATCAGCATGCCTGGGGATAACTAACTCCTCTAGCAGAAGCTATTTAAACTCCTCGGGAAGAGACTGGAGAACACCTAAATGTGTTCTAACACATTTTCCCCCACAGATCTTCTGTTCTTTAGCCTTGACTCTTTTCTTCATATTGCAGTAAGAGTATTTGAGCTATATAGACTAAATCATGCTTATTAGTGCAACTATTCAGTTAAATAAGGTATAGTATGGAGTTTAGTTTGTTGTAATTCTCAGGTAGAAAGAAGTAGGCAGCTTCTAGTAAAATGTTCAGAAAAATCACAGAAGGAATAAAGGAAATTAATTCAGGAAATATTCATTTCTTATTCTTACCATACCTAAAATGTTATCTAGTCAAAACCAAGACGTAGTGTCATGCAACTTAAATAGCAATGCCACATAAAGACATACAGCAAACCGTTAAAAAGGAACATACTACAAACAAACAAACCCTGGATACCGTGTACATGAAAAGGAAAGGTTTATATATACAATTCAGTAGGATTCAAATAGTCTAGTATGCTATCTTGTTCAACTCTCTAATTATCAAATGCTCAGATACTAGCATGATGGTGTAACAGAAGTGGCTCTTATGACATCTTAAATATAAATGTACATTGCACATAATCTGTTTACAGATCATGTGAGTTATTTATCAGTATTTATGGGATAGACAGATGCACAGTAGTAAGCAGGAGTTGTATATAAACTAACTCCCCTCTTATTTAAGGAACTCTTCTGCAGGTTCATCAAGTATCTCCAACAATACAGTTGTACAACCAAATCTGAATTTAAAAGAGCTTCAGTTAATAAAGGCAATCAAAACTGTGGAACCTTTCACACAACAGAAGTTGATGCTACATTTCAGCATCCTGTAAATTCTTTCCTATCCGATCTTGTGAGCTTGGAAGGAGGGCATTGGAAAAAGTAAGACTGAAGACTTCTATAGTAAAGTTCTTGGGTATAAGAATAGATTTGAAATTCTCCTTTTTCATTAATGCAAGCTAACTTCATATAATTTATGGTTAGGACAAGTCTACAAGGCAGAAAAAAAGAGCATAATATGCACCAATTAAGCATAAGTCCTAGAATTTAACATTTCATCTGCATCAACTCTCTCACTGTCCACTGCCGTTTAGGAATGAACAACATTTTTCTCCAGGGTGTTTCTGCAACCTTCCCATTAAATGGCTCATATCAATATCCATTTATCTAAGTTTTTCAAATTTACATGTAATTTAAGCTTAGGGGGGATTTCAGCATACTGTGTTCTTAAAATGCTTCTGAAACAATTCCAAAATCATGATCACTGAAAAAAAATTATTATAAATTCAGAGTAAGCAGTTAGTTTCTACTTTTAATTACAGGAGTATGGAGTTCAGCTTTCAGACTGGTTATGCTTTGAAACACATGAGCCTTTTCAGTGCCTTTGGCTTTTTGCATGCAAACATAAATTTCATACATAAGTCTATTCAGTCCTGAAATCTCCACTTACATTGAGCTGCCACTGAGCTCCCAATGAAAACAAGTGTACAAGCATGCATTTCCTGACCATCCCATGCCTCAGCCCGCTTCTACTCACACTGACCCATGGTGTCAGAAAAGAGTTTGTTCTCTGGATGTTAGGGAACTGTAAATTGAAAGGTTGCAGGAAAGGTTTTACTTGTAACAAAATGTAAAATTTAACAATACTGATTTGAAACAAACAAATTGGTTTCAGCTCATTGTAGATCTCTGCACACAAAGCGCAGCAAGCTTTTCACCCTCCAGAAGCACCATGTGGCTTTCCTCCATGCAGACCTTTCTAGACTTGCACAGCTCTCACAATTAGTTTTCAACAATCGTTAGGCTAGACTAGAACCCTGGTATTCATTATTAATCTGTTAGTCTGTCTTTGCAGTAACCTTCAAGTAAGGTTCTGTAATCTGAAGACCATTCATGTTTAATGTCTGGGCTCGAAGACAGTGGGGAATAAAACAATTAAAAATTATCCCATGATTAAAATGGAGTCTATACCTTAAGGTATTTTAGAACTGCTTATTACTAGATAATTAGAACCCTCTGTATTATCATAAAGTATACAAAGTATTATCAGTGGCTTTGTTCTGGGTCAGTTGCTGAATCATCCTCCATTCCTTGGAACAACTGATTTATTTATTTTTTTATGTTCTATTTCAAAATGCAACACAAGGATTTCTAACGGAGGTGAATTGTCATACAACACCCTGGTTTGGGCACTAATTAAGTGCATGTCTCAATTTTCTATAATAAAAAAGAGACTGAATGTTGCTTAAATAAGGAAATTGCTTCCATTTAATAGGATTCAGTAGCTGGTGAAGGTAGCTAATTCATTTCAACAGCTGGTCTTAAGACACTGAAATGAGGATTTATCTCATGGCTTTCATTCTGTGAGCAGCTGCAGCATTTGTTTGTTATCATTCCCAGCTGTTTTAACACCACCAATTTCAACTAATAGGTTACTCTTTTCACTGAGACTGTTGAATGGCAGGCATCTGTTTCTTTGCCTACCCTCTGTCACTAGGAAAGAGTGACTGGAGAGTGACAGTAACATTTTAAACAGAATTTAGTTCCCAGAGCCTTGGATTCCACAGATATAGAGCTCCTAGAAGAACCCTCCAAGAAGAACTGTGGCCTTAGGCACATTTGGTGGAAAGTGGAAAGATTTTAAAGACACAAAGAGACTGTTTTTCAAAACATCTGAATAGCCTAGATCTTTAACAAGGTAAATACTAACAAGGAAAAGTGGGAAATCAGAAGCTTTCAAAACTCACAACTTTTTTATACTCATGATGCAAGCAAATATTCTCTACTACTTCCAAATTAGCATTACCTTACCTCTGCAAAAACTTCTGGAAAACCCGCCTGTAGGCATAGCCAGCCCTTCTTACTCGAATATTTTCTTTCAGACCTAAGTATTCTACTTGATGTTTTACCCTGTGGACAAAAACAAAGCAAGATTTACAGTCCATTTTATTTCAGCATATTTGTGGATTGAAGTATTCTTATTAAAATCACATCTGTTTAAAGACTAACTCTAAAATTAATGCACAGGTACATGAAATCTATTTATTCTTGCACGCTGTGTGGCAAAACCACATTACTGAAATATACAGCAACTTTCTTTGGCATTCTTTTCAGTAGTCAAACTTCCTGTCTCCTAAGTAATTTATGTACAAATTTCTTCATTAATACCCATAAAAGATCAAGTAACTACCTACACAATTATATCCAAAGCAGTGGGAAATGATGATCCTTACTGTAGTTTGTGTGTGTTTTACATGCCCCAAACAGGGACAGCTGCTCACAGCTCATTTTTGGCTATTCTGAAGGACCACATCTGAGGACTGGAGAAAGCCCCAGGTGCCAAACCTTTATCACACAAAGAATCAGATGTAAGAAACTCTGAACAGTGTATTCATGAAAAGTTAGCACTGTTGCAGACCTTACCACAAGGCAAAGGGAGGCTGTGAGGATAGACACAAGACCTGCAGGAGTTCCTGGTTCCTGCTCATGGCATGCTTTATTCTGAAACAAACAGTGAGTTGGTCCCACTGAAAGTGTTAATGGTGGTGGACAACTGAAACATCACTATCCCCAAACCATTACAGCTCCCTCTTGCAAGATCCTTTCTTTTGGGTTTTAAAACAGGGAACAAGTATTTCCCCATAAATCTCAAGGCAGAAAAGCAGCTAAAGAACTTCCTTTTGGCACCTTTTCCACTTTCTGGAGCCATGGAACATATTTTCTCTTCCTTCTTACATATCCTCCTAGTCTACTTTTTAATGCATGGAAATTTCATTTGAAGAATTTCAGTTAACTTTGCTCACAGAGTACAACACTTGCTGTTTTGCTTTGCATTAATTATCTCTTCTAAGCCACATGGCTGGAAGAGGCAACGTCAGCTTTTAATTCTGAGTTCTGAAATGCTGTGTTCAGGGGCTCCACCGCCATTGGTTTTGTGGTGGTGCTTTGTTTTTTTTTTTATCTGAGGCAGATTCTGGAAACTTTAGCTGTCAGTCAGAAATAGGAGCAGTTAAGATCTTAGTCCTGTACATTCTAGAGTATAGAACACAGAATAATATGGAACACAGTAGATAGCAAAGAATTCACAAACAATTTTTAAAAAACGAGGCTGTAAGGAACCATGTAACCTTAGTCCAGTTTAAATACTGTTTCTCTGTTTACAGAAGATTTTTCCAGCCTTGAAAACCCTCTAGGTTAATTCAGTGTTATTTCTCTAGCTATTTTGAAATGTTAAATTTCAATATAATGTGTACAGCCTGTTGATTTTTCTTTTTTTGGTAGACAAATTCTTTTCACATGACTCAGTATCCAGGGAAAAAACTTCTGAAGTCCCATGCCACGACTGACAAAGGCCCTTTGGTTATTTCTTATTTTAAGGAGCACTGATCAGTTATTTAATGAGATGCTGCTCTTTCATCTAATAACCAAAATACAGCACATCTTAATGTTGCTGTGCTCAAGGAATAAAGTATGTTTTGTACCAACTCCAAGAATTCTGGTACAGTAACAGTAGAAAATTTATAGACAAAAATACATTTTCCTGTTTATAGCTTTTCCCTCCTATTCACATCTGGAATAATGCACTGCACCAACGCTATTACTCCCTTTTTCTTAATGTCCTGCCAGTATTAGTGTCTAGCAACAGAGAATTTGAGACATTTTTCTGTTTTTCCTTTTCTTTCTGAGAAAAGGCATACTGAAAATCTCCCTCCAGGCATCAGCCTTAAGCAGGTCGGGGTCTGGGAATTCAGCTGATGCAGCAATTTTGAATACAAGTCCAAGCAACTATGCCAGGAGCTGAGCAAAAACACATTTCAAGGAACACCCCGATTTTCGGAGTCACTAAGGTGCTGTACAAGGTTTAGGTACTACACAAGGTCTACCTTAAAGTGCAAAATATTCTGAAATTATTCAGCAGTAGTAAAAAGCTGGAATTATGTGGCACAAGGATGGGCTTTGTGAAGCTTTTCCTCATTCAGAAACACTTTCATTTCATTCACATTCATTAAATGATCGCAGAAGAAAACCAAGGCCACTAACCCAACTCAGCAAAATACCCCATACGTGCATTCAGCTGCATTTTGTCTTTTTCACAGCAAAACTGTGAAAATATAAAACTAAACAAGCTGAAATTTGAGTTGAAATTTGCATATTCTTACATCTCTTTTCCTTGGATATGACACTACTGTCACTATGTGATGTGTTAATATTTGAGAAAGGGCTTGAAAGTGGAGAGAATGTTAGTATTTTTAATTGGGATTAAAAATTACCATTATCCTAAGAATTCATTCCATTTGTAGTTGAGTTTGATACCACACAATCCTTGTATTTAATTTATTATTTTAGCATCAGTAGCTGCCACACTTACCAAATAAAAAACAGAAATCTTGCCTATTTTTACTTCAGAATGGGCTTCCTGAAAGCCGGCCTCTTGTTGGACTCCGTTTTTGTTTGTTTGTTTCATTGGTTTCCTAGCAACACTTTCCACAATAAAAGGCCTATTTTCCAATATGTAAATGATTGATTTCAAAAGCCCTCCAATGTACGTGGTTATTACTTCACTATAAGTTTAGGCACACTTTCACTAGAGTAATTTTTCTTTTTTCCCAGCGTCAAAGTGAAATTAAGTGGTGCATAGCAGGATTTTAAGGGGTGGGAAGGGAAGGAAAAGTTAGAGAAAGGATCTGCATTTTCTGCCAAGATCTAAATGACACTTTCAAGGGGCAGTCATGATTGTGGCTTCTGTAAATGCTCTACATCTGCATGTAATTGTGCTAGTCTGTGTGCCAAATGGCAGGAAGTGAATTTTGGTGTGCTGTTGATGTGGTCAAGAGTGTTCTTTATCAGACTTCACAAATTGTTTCACTGTGATTAAAAAAAAAAACCCACATTGCAAACATCAGCACTTTTACCAATAGAAAAAGTACTTATGTATGATTAAAAACGTTAAGTTTTAAGTTTTTTTTGTACCCTACGTCAGTATGAAAAAGAAGAGCATCTCTTTCTTAACTATAAGAAGATACTAAAAAGTACCATACGCTTAAAGATGCCTTAGAGCAAACCAACCAAAGATTTAGACATAAATCCAGTGTCTGTACAACCACCTGAGATCATATTCTATCAATCTCCCTTTAAAGAGATAGATAATGACTTAGATAGATAATAACTTCAAGTTCAGAAAGTAAAAAACAATAACAAAAACTATATTCTTTGATTTTATATAAATGTATATATACATAAAAATGTTGTTTTTTCCTGGTGTTTGTGTGTGTGTGTGTTTTTTTGATCCATGAAAGTAAATTCAAACATCCTGCTGGCTTTCTGCTACCCAATAAAGGCTGTTTTCAAAGCATGAAGCAAAAGTCAGAATTAATTCAGAATTATTTAGATTGAGATCTCATTTCTGAAGGCTTTTAGAGTTTCTAGTTCTGTTTGTCTGTGGCTTATCTGATTAAAAAACATGAATTTTTGTAGGTTTTTTTGGTTGTTTTTTTTTGACTCAGTGCTCGTTCCTATCCCGTGCTCTCGCTTCATACCTGCTCTCCTCCCAGTCTCGAGGTTTCTTTGTTTCGTTGGGTTTGATGCAGCGGATGTAGTGGGGTGTGCACTTCATGAGGGTGCCAACAAGATCGTTCGCTTGTTTCTGTAAAATTGAGGGAAGAAACAGAGGTGAACAGGGTAAAACCTCTGAGAGAGTGCTAAGGATATCAGCCATCTGCTGATGATCTACGTGGCTCTGGTTCTTCTCAAATTCTTTCACAAATCATTTTCCTCTATCACATCCTGTTATTCTTTCTATTTAAAACTTACCCACATTGGTGCCTATGAACGCGTCTGTAAAACATGGAAAACTCATCCTAACAGAAACTCAACACCTTCTACCAGTCTCTCATGAAAACACAATCAGTAAACAGAAGTCCCCATTATCTCCAGCTATGTAATATATTTTAACTACTATATAAAAGTACAGTGGTGAGTATGGGGAATGCATCAAGTGGTCTTAACTGTAAGGTTGAAATATGAGGAAAGATGCTGAAAAATAAAATACTGAAATATTGAAATAATGAAATACTGAATCTCCAAAGTCTTCAAGTACATTATCTAAATGTATATTTTACACCCAGCCTCAAAAAAAAAAAAGATGCTTGCCTTCTAACACTTACTGCCTTATTCAGCCCACGTTATGGTCAATAGAAAGACTTCTGTTGACTTCAGTGGGTGTAGGATCAGGCCCTGCTGCATTTCTGCACTATAAAGAGACCAGTTATCTGTAGTTAATTGTAGGACATCAAGTGGCTGAGTGAAGGGGCTCATTCATCATGCACATGCAAGTACTATTACCACTACCATCAATTGCTCATTTTGAAAATTCAGCACCATAAAATGCAGCTGAACAAAAGGTTTAATAAATAGCGATGCCGGGCAAAACATGATTCTAACAACTAAAACAAAGCACTGCTTTGTGATCAGAACACTCCTATGTCTATCTTTAATAAAGGTCTGGATAATAAAAACAAAGACCACCCTCTTTTTAGTTTAGGTATGCTTGCACAAACACAGCCACATTCATATATGCACATACGAAAATAGCCATACCTTGATTTTACTGCCCGCAGTGGTAGGACGACCCTTTTTGTCTACCTGAAGATTTTCAGGAAACAGAGCCTTTATAAAAGGCCTAGAAAAGAATAAAGAAAATAATGTTGGTAAGAGACAATTTGATGCAGAAATGTAAAAAAATATGATGTAGAAGTTGATAGTTGAGCAGAATATAAATAGCTTTTTACATTAATCCAGAGTGCTATCAAATCTATTTTAATCTTGGTATTTTCCATGAGCTTCATTCCTCACAGAAATCTCTATTTTAGTGAGCTTTGGGAGACATGTGATACCAGTCTTCCAGACACAAAGTGCTTCCTAAAAAGCCTCAATTAAAATACCATAACAGAAAAAAGTTACTTCATATGTTAAAACAGTGCCTATTTTACAATAATGCTATAATACTGACAGCCTTCTTCAAGGCAGAAAAATATTTATCAGTACAGCATTTGAGCCTGACATTTTAGTGCCCTACTTACTCAAATTTGCAGGAAATGAAGATCAAGCATAACGGAATCTATACTGTTTTACTGTAGTGATGCTTCATTTCCATTTTTATGCGAATTACTTCACAAGTTGTGAAGTAGTTGAGAAGTTAGGCCCTCTGCATCCATCTAAACTAGCATATTATTCCTAGCTTTAGCAAACTTTGCTTACGTACAAATCACTGCTCTGCATGAGTTCAATCAAGTCCGTGAAAAGAACATCCCGATTTCTCTCGCAGAATCCATCCATATCATAAGAGACCTGGCCAAGGTGGAAATTGATTGTTTGTGGTAAGTTGAGAACCCAATAATTACAGAAAATTTATATCCTGTCCTCACCAGTAGCTGTTCTGAAGTTTTGGTTAGTCTGATACCATTTAAGGACAGCACAGTGATGACTAAATCCTTGCATACATTACTTGACTCTTTCAAAACAAAGGAATTACATCCATAGATTTAAGCTCAACAACAACAACAACAAAAAGACCTATGAAAGAGTCAGCAGAATGCAATACAAGTGAATTTAATACTGAACTTTACAGAAAAAAAAATGCATAACAATAATGTACTGTTATTAAATATAATAGCAGGAAATGATGAGTAGTCTGAGAAATATACCCAAGTAAGACAGAAATGTGCATAATACTTCCAGTTTGACCGGTATATTATCTCTTAAGGATCATTTTTAAATGCCTGAATGCTTTAAACTTACTGCTGTTATGCAAGGAGGATTTTAAAGCACCGATTTATTATATTTAGTAGTAAGTTTTGGTTACTATGGTTGACAGCAGCAAGGCTCAGATAGCTCTCCTAAGTAAGGAATGTACATTAGGGCACAAGATCCCTGTGTTGTGAAAGGAAGACAATATCTCCTGAGATAATTTGGCTATTTAAAGTCAGAATAACTTTCTAGAGCTACTTTTTTCCCTTTGCTTTTTCTTCATAAATACGTTATGCAGAGTTCAGTGATGATTTTCCACATTACCTTTCCAGCATAATGATGAATGATAAATCCTTGGTTCCAGCTATTGAAATGTTCATGAGTTCCAATCTGCATCTGGAGTTTTTGAAGCAGTGTTTGGTCCGCTCCTTCCCCCACCGCATGCATTGTGGCACATACATCATCTAAAATGCTCATAATTCCTGGGGGATTCTAACACATTTGAGAAAAAAAATGTAAAGCCAGTGACAGAGTGGGAGATGAAGGGGGAAGTGATGGCTGTAGTTCAGAATAAATAAATTGGTTTTTAATTACTTTGCAATGTAATCTTTTTCTTTTTTTTTTTTTTTTGTTATTCTACCAAAAACATAAAGCCATGTTTGAAATAAATAATTAAATTCACATGCTGCATGTAACAAACTTATAGACAAACAGATCTAAGATTGTGACAGAGATCCAATCCTTTTCCTAGTTATCACGATGCAGATAGAAGCCAGGTGAAATCTGAAGTGCTTTAAAGTACAATGCAATACATTCTGTGAACTACCATTAAAATTTATTGTCTTATATGAGAACTATCTGTATTCTAAAGAACAACTGGATAACAACATCTGTTGTCATCCCAAGACAGAAAGGAATTTATGCTGCAGAATGTTCCCTGGAGCAAAGACATACAGATTTCTTCTAGCTACAACAATTTCTAATACTTCCTCTTCACTTGTTCCTGCTTCATTTGCAACAGGACCTCAACAGAAGCTGCTACTGTAGCTTTCCCAAAGTGAAACACACATCCCAGGGACAGAGAGAGCCTTATCTAATACATACAAAAGAATATGTCATGAAATTCATAACAAATTTAGGTGACTAAAGTTATAATTTGCAAACAGGGAACTTTCAAGACACCATTTGTCAATCATGCTATCTTATGGTTCTCTTTTTGCCTACTACCTTAAATAATATATATCCTAGATCTCTCGTAAGATCTTATAAAATATCTTATGTAAGACTTATATATAGGCTTAGTATGACTCAGCCATACTAACAACAGTATTTGCATTTTTCTCTTGACAGCAAAGCAGTTGCCCAGATATTTTACAGAAAAATCTTGCTCTGTTTTTTCCATTTGTTTATGCCAAATACTTACCACTTTGTTCTCTATGAGGTCACACACTATTTTGTTGTTAAAGTAATCTATTGGAGTCCATCTAATTCCTTCTTGCACGTATTCTTCCTGTTAAGAGGAAAGATGCAAATATAGTCTTGCCCAATACACAACATCCATACAAACTCCACTCTACTTGTATTTAGAAAGACCTGTCCACTCTTCTATTGGGTAGGGGCAGCAATGACCCACATGATGATTAATCCCAGCTCTCTACCATCTAAGAGCTGACCTAAAATTCCCCTGTTCTCCCCACTCTTGCTATTCACAGCTCTTGAGTAGTCACCAAAAAGAGCAGGACTATTTTTTCCCATGTGTTCACTGTCAAAGCATTTTGCAAACTGAAACAAAAAGAGCTTTATGTTCTCTTGACAATTCAGTTAGCATCCATATCCAAACTACTTTTAAAATTATGAAGATTGTGACCGTGTATCACAGATCAGGTCTTCAAAATGCCACATTCAGAAACGGACATAAAGTGGAGACAACTCTTTTTATTTCTGTACACTATTACTGTAACCATATCTAGATATGGATTGAAAAAAATCATACTGAAATTTGACTAAATGAATCCACTTAGCTACAGACATAAGAGTGCAGCTAAACACTTAGCAGGTAGGTCACTCCCATGCTCAACTGCACTGATCAGTTACATTTACACAAAGGCAATTTCGTGTGCATTCCTGAAATCCCTGTCCTGAAGTTGGTGCCAGGCCCGAGCTCATACTGTATGCAACACCATCCCAGCTGCACTGTCTGCCCTCCCATGCCAAAGCTCACATTCACATAAAGAGTGGTTTTACAGTGAGAGTTTGAGCAGAGAAATGCAAATAACTTCAGAAGTATTTGTGCATCTGCCTCAGAGATCTAGTTCATATACATTAAAAAAGGAGCGTGGAGGAAACTAAGAAAAGTATTCCCATTTAACTCTGTGCCGTGTCCAATGAAAGCACAGGGATGGAATCAAGCTGAAGTTTTCCACTTCTGTGAGTCAGTATGCAGCAAGTCTAGGCAGAGTCATATGACTTCATTAGTGCACTGCATAACGGACTCAGTCGGTTTACATTCTCAGGGTTAGCCAACAGCTAAGGTTTGGGTTGTTTTTTTGTCTCTCTCTCTCTTCCTCTAGCTTACCAAGGCAAATTTTATTGTTAACAGATGATGAAACCTCACTTTTTCCACCAGCTGAGAAAATGATAGCCCGTTCTATGAAGACAAAAACAGTGAATGTCTCGTTACCTGTTCCGCCTTCAGTGTCAGTTCAATAAAAATCTGCTGCAGCTTTTCATTAACAAAGTTGATGCAGAACTGTTCAAATCCATTTTTCTACAGAAAAAGGAAACAATAGAAACTTAGAATCATGTAGTAACTCTTAATTCTTATGCTGGCAATATCAGGAGAAACTGTAAGGAAATACTGCCAGTGACAGATAGGTTTCTGATTTTATAGGCATGCTGTGTAATCTCAGATCTTTCAAGATCAATGAATTAATCTCTTTCAATTTCCATCAGTATTTCTTGCTTACTAAGTGAGACATTAGCAGGGAGAACTTAATGCCCTGGAAGCTGGCCTATTTTTTTTTTTCTCCTTTTACTCTGGCCATAAGTTTGTCTTTCATGTTCTAGATTATTTCCCCTGTAAATAATAAAAAAAAAAAAACCTCTCTCAGGTCAGACCAACTCAAACCCTGAGTAGTGCATTGGCTTACCTGGAATATTTCAAAACCATAAATATCAAGGACACCAATGTTGTATTCTTCATGGTCTTTCTCCATAGCTTTATTAATGGACTAAAAAAAAAAACCACAATGGAAAACAAAGTAAATTTTATATATTTAAATTATATGCCCTTATTTAAATTATATAACCCGTTATATAAAAGGGTTTCTGCATAAGTAACATATTTGAATCGAATATATATATATATATATAAATAGGTTATACTACTTTCCTTTTTAATAAAGTGTTTTTAATAGCTTGAGAATGAACAATATACTGTCTTGTTTTTCAGTCAGTAAGCCTCTGGACTTTCTTTGTAAGTCTTTCTCCTTTGCAGCAATGAGCTCAGTTGAAGGAAAAAAAAAACCAAAACAGTGAACAGAAAAACAGACCAGCTTTAAATCTGATAGTTGATGAATTTTGCAGATAGCAACATGAAACTTTTTACCAATTTCCGCATTCAATTATTTGACACAGCAGAAATTTCAGAGCTGTCATGATGAGGAACACTTGTGATACACTAGCAGTGCCACCAAGCAGCAGACTTTACTTCATCTAGCTAACATCTGTGGCCAAAGAAAAGGCTTATGCCCCACCAATTCAACCACCAGAGTCACTTGGTCAGAGAGTACTCCAGCATGGAGAACAGAATTCAAGCTTTTGCTCAAATGCCACAACATCAGGATGCTGCAGAGACTGGGATAGGATAACAGGAGGCCAGTAACATAACGCACCAGTTCTGCTCATTTTAAAATGCTCAACTATATAGGAGAAAGTGAGACCTGTTCCAGAGAAGTATGGATGCCAACAGGAAGGAGATACCAGGACAGGACAGTAGTGGCAAGAAACTGAACAAATACAGTGCTGAAAGCACAGCTCATTTGCTTCAAAGAAAGTGCAGCATCTGTAATAAAATCCGTGCCTTGTATGCGAGCTGTGGTCATGTTCCCTCAGCACTGCTCAGTACTACGGCTAAGGTTTAGGCAAAGAAGCATACACATGCTGAAAAACAGATGGACAAGAGGAGCTCTGCAAGATACAGTCCCAGTGTACTCATATCAGTACTTCAACAGAAGGAAATCCAACTTACATCCACCAAGTAATCAAAAACGCGGGCATGAAGAGCCTTGGCCAGTGCATCCCTAGTGTAGCAAGCCTGTTCCACATTTAGTGTTACATTAATGGACTCGGATTTGCCTCCCCACTTGCTGTCCATCTGTCTGCTGGTCAGTTTTTCCTTTAGGCGGTCCTGATTAATTCCCAGGAGGAAAGCAGGGAAAGCCAAAACTGCAAGAAAGATCAGAGTTGCTGGATTATGATTTACACTAAACCAATGCAGAATAAAAGAAAAAAAAATACATATATATACGAACTGTGTGGTTAAAACAATCACAGAGATGGCATGGTTGGAGGAGATGAAAAGAAAACACAAAGCTCACACTTAAAATTGAAGCTAATGAAAGTGGTTTGTAAACTATGAAAGGTTTAAAAAATGATGAAGAAAATAGTGCTGCTTTCTAAAATCCTTTCCCCTTCTTCCTCTAAGGATATTGCAAAAAAACAAACAAAAAACAACCAACCTTCAATTCCCTTGCTCTTTATTTCTTTTTACTTTTTTTAATACCTTACTCTGAAGCTACTTTGCAAATTCTGGCTTCCCTTTCTAAAAAAAGCAAAGCAGAAAAACAGGCATCTGCACGAAGCAACAACAAATCTAATGTTTCTGCATCTTTAGCAGGTGACAGCTGCAGGTGGAACAGGAAAAGAGAAACTGTTGAAAGCATATGGAAATAACTCCCAATGGTAGCTCTTGCAGGTACTATTGCACTTCCACTAAACCACAATAATCCTCTAGTGACGTTTCTTCCATGTTCCTTTGCTTTCAGATCCACCCTGCTCATGTGATGAGGACACAAAACAATCATTAATGCAGCAGCCACTTGAGCTTTACAAATCCGTAACAGAACAGCACAATGATTCTTTAAACCCCTTACTATTTTAATCCAAAACTGTTTTTTTAATTGTAAATAACTGCCAGCTTTATGAACCTAATTTCTTACAATCAGCAAGGTAATTAAATTTACCCTCAGGGGAGCAGGAACAAGGGGACTAATCAAAACTGAGTTGCTAGCAACAGCTCTGGTAACTCACTGAGAACATGACATGGCTAGCCATCACATATTGTAGAAAGAAACTGCAGGGTATTGTAGACCAAATAGGCTCACATATACTGGAAAGATGCTGGAATGAATTATTTAGCCAATATTAACTGTCAGAATTTATGAAGATGGCATAATGATAAGAACCACCACGCAGAGCTCTGAAACTTTTCCTTCACAGTGATAATAATTCACTGGAAAGGAGGAATAGCTGAACATGACCTGATAGACTTCACACTCTTAACATGCCTGATTTTTTTCCATTTTTAGGTCTAGAAATTACTTTAAAGTGGGATATGCAGGTAATTGAAGAAACAATCCTCAAAGAGTAATGAATGGTGTTCCATGAAATAGCTTATTGCACTGTCTTCAAAGAAGCTGTAAAAGATGAGGATCGCTTCATCAGTTTTCAGGAAGTGTAAAATATATCTCCCAGTACAAACAAAGTGTAAAGAGGGACAGTTTCAAATTGTTTTCAATATGCAAAGAGAGTAAGTAGTATTTAGCATGATTTGTAAGGAAGACTTTCCAGAATTTCCAGAGGTACTTACACTCCTCGCTCTCCACTGCTGCATAGTTGCCAACTTCTTTGAAGCTAATGTTTCCCAAGTGCAATATTCCAGCCACAATCTGTAGCACCAACGTCTGTTCCTCTGCAAAGATCCCAATCACACTCATTGCATGCTAGGAAGAAAAGAATTTTTAAGCAAAGAATCTTTTCAATGACTCTCTCCATTAAAGTCATTTCAAATTTTTTACCTTAAAAATTCAAGTTTTTCAAATGAATTCAAACACTTAAGGCAATGAAATTTCATTATCTCCAGAAATTTCAAGGTGATAGAAAACCTGATATCCTACTCGAGCATTTCTGTTCTTCCTTTTTAACCATTAATTACAGAAGCATTTACATACACCACTTAAAGACGAGTTAGCTACATAAATTCTTGAAGAATTAAACTTGCAGAACAACAAGCACCTGCCCTTAAGCTTCACACTGAAATCAATTTCACTGCAAAATGCGAAACAAAGAACAGTTTTGTTCCCTCTATACAGACAGTTTATCTGCTGAGATGAACAACTGTGAAACTCAAAAGCAGCACAATCTGTCTGGTTCAGGCTATTTCAGCCACTGACTAGAAAATGACTGACTGCATCATTGGGCTCTGAGTACATGACAATATACAGGATGTCTTCTCAACGTAACTTTTCCCAAAATACCCAAGTAGCTAGAATCTACAAGTAATTTTTTTTTTTTTTTGGCTGAAATCTCTGACCCATGCCTTCTTAGTCCCTTTATGCAGCCTCCCAGCTGTGCTGTTTTTAACAGGAAGAAAAGATTAGGCGCTCTCAAGAATCAAGGTGAAACAGCCTTCTTCTACATGTTCCTTAATGGAAGTTCCTCACCATTTTCACATTCTCCATACTAACAGAAGTTTGTCTGCATACAATCCAAGAATTTGCACCATTATGAAAAAGGACAAACAGAAAACAAAATGTATTTCTACACAAAGGTGGAATTGTAGCCATCTTCTCAGGATTCTTAGACTGTAACAAAGGTTCTCCACAGGGTAACATACAATCTCTGCAAGTAAACATAATTTATGTACACTGCCTGCACATGAATTTGTCATTCCCAAACCAATGTCTTTGCTACAAATGGACAGTGAGATGAACACCCACTGCTACACAAATTGGTGTCAAGAACTCACCAGTGTTTCTTGGAAATCAGATTTGTCATTGATGTCATCTACTTTGTAAGACCCAGAGAGACTGAGATAGTAATAATAATCCATACTGGTAATGCCAAGACTGCTTTTTTGTTCAGAAGAAGCCCCTTCAATTAACTAGAAAATAAAAATCTTCACGTTAGTCACTGGGGAAAAACTTTCAGCACAGATAAAGTGGGTCAGAAACTGGTGACTGAGCCTGAAATTACTGGAGAAGACAAGGATAGTGCTGTGCCAGGCTAGTAACCTTCTTATTCTTTCACTAGCTTGACCTGAAAGATCAGATGCTTATTTCCATTCTCATAAATGGTTTAGTAAACATCTAGTCTCTTTACCATAAAGATAAGGCAAAGCTGCTTTTTCAGTCTTCAACATTTTACCTAAATCCTCAAAAGCAACATATTTTCCATGCTTGCTGAAAGACAAGCACAGTTGCCCAGATGTACAGCAGTGATAGGAAGGAATGAACTAATCTCCAAACAGGATATTCAAAACCCCGTGGTTTTCTAACTCTCTGCATCAAAAAGCCTCTCTCAGCCACAGAAGAAATTCAGAGGGGAACTGCAAGTTGTTTATACACCTCAGAAGAGGAGAGTGCACAGCTTCTGGAGCAAGTCTAGCTCCAACTCAGCTTTCCATCTTCATAACAACACTTCAAATGTATGTGAAGCTGCATGCAGTCGCTCACTTACATTGCACTGCATTTACTCTAGTTTTGTAGAGCTTGACTTCAGCTGATAAGAAACGCTCATGTCAAAGACAAGAAAAGGCCAGAAAAGCTTTTTGGAACATAAAAACCTGGGGATGTTTGGAGGATTCAAAAGCTGTTATCCTATACAGCCCATAAAAACATAATTAAATCTCTATTTCAGAGCTGTCGTACAGAGTTCTAGAGCAGAAAGTATGATTGTATAGATAAGTTTATAGAGAGAATTGTTGGAAAGTTCTCATTTTCCATTACATTCTATAGGATTTCCCCATACGAAAGTTATCAGTGAATTTCCAAGCTGATCATTTGAAGTACATTCTTTAGATGAAATGCAGATAGGCCTATGTTAGATGGTGCCTTAACATGCTATGAAGTTTTCCAGTGATATCCACATTATCTTTTTAAATATGCTTTCAATAACCTCACTGTGTTGTGAATGACTTTTTAATTCAAAAGGAAAAACTGGCACAAATTATTTTAAATAACTCATAAAAGAGCTGTAGACTTCTGACCTGGTAAAAAATGTGAAAACTCCTCTCTCCAGGATTCCTCATTACAACTCGAGATTTTTCCAGTAGGAAGTTGGAGATTTTCCCTCCATCTGGCTCTCCACCTGGGCTAAACTGGATTTCAAAATATTTCCCCTGCAATAAATAATTAAAGCTGTTGAATAATTAGTAAATATTAAATCATGTACTGCTTGTACTGCATCTCAAGGACCATTAGTATGATATTCATCTTTCTGAACACAGTGACTTAGCTGGCTCAAGAATTACGAAAGCTTAGATTCTTGAACTATCACATCTTCCTTCTTTCTTTGTTTATACAGTTAGACTAGAGATAATATGCCACATGGTAATGCCAACGCAGAGAAGCAATGAGGGGCTTCTTCCCATTGCTGAGATCCTTGCTTAGCATAGAGGAAGCCATAATGACCACTTCTAATGGAAGTCAATTTAGCAGATTTATGACCAATGAAAAACAGTGTTGTGCTTGAAAGCAACGTAAAACAATTATTTTTACCTTTCTGTGATGCATTTATCATGTTAACATTCACACTGGCTTAGGAACAAGTATCAAATTTGTAAAGCCTACGTGTAACTTTTCTGCAGTGTAACCTATAGCAAGCTAGCTACTGAACACTTGCTCTCAATATTAACTTGAGTATCTTACAAGGACAGACAAAAGATTGTTGCTGCCTATTTTCTGTATGTAATACTAAAGGTACTTCCCATTAAAGAATTCTAAGAATGGTTTCATTTGTTAAAAAATATGCTTTTAAATTATATCGTTGCATGTGTTTTACTGACCTGGATGTTTTGTTACTGTTATTTGCTTACAGACTGAACATTTCATTTTTGACCAGCAAGAGTAACAACTTTGCAATCAATACAGAATGAATAGAGGCCTATCAACATATACCGTATATTTTAAAACACATTGTACTTTATATACATGTCCTTAATTTGTAGTCAATCTATATTATACTCCTGAATAATGCGTCTGTAACAGCACAGAAGTTGGATAATTTCTAATGGAGACAGACTTACAAATCTGCTCGAGTTGTTGTTCCGCACAGTTTTTGCATTCCCAAAGGCCTCCAGTAAAGGGTTGGACTGCAGAATTATATCTTTCACATGCTAAAATATTAGGAAACAAAATAAATAGAGATTTAAAAAACACTTTTTTTTTTTTTAGATTTCTTTTTTTTAAGTTCATAGGAATTTTCCAGAAAACCACAACAATCTAAATTATTTATAAAAAAGCATGTAGGTGCAAGTGTGGAAAAGATCCTTTTGGATGGATAAGGTACAGAACCTTTTATCAGAGTTTTTATGTCCCTCTGTTTTGAAGAAAATTTAACAAAATGCCTGAGGCTGCAAACAACTGGTCCTTCCATTCACTGTTGGGCAAAGCAACACAGCCAGTAAATTGATGTGGTTTTCTTTCTTGTTTTTAAATAACTTCCTTCCTCCACACAAACACTTAAATCTTTTGCAGGGTCTGAAACTACAACCAATGAATTCTGAGCAGCAAGAAATTCAGGATTCTGCAAGTGCTTGAGCCGACTGTTTGGGGGCCAGTGGTATTGCTACCTCACATTCAGAGACAGCCATAAGCAGCCTGTTACTATCGCTTTTGTATTTGATCCTAGAAGTTGGAAGTAGAAGTTGGTCTAGCTATTAGCTTCAGAAGAAATCTAATGTATGCTTGGCTGTGTAAAGACGACTGAATTTTACTTCAAAAGAGATTGCTCAAGGCAACTGGCTTTACAGTTCGTGGTCTTCCTCTACAGACAGACACCAGTAGCATACCTATTAAGAACAAGAACTATTTATTGTTTTAAGTAGATTTCACAGATACTAGCTAACCTCATAAAAAAAAGATATTTCCATTGTTGGCTCTCAAATGTATGCATACAAATCAGATTTAATAGAATTAATAAAAACATGAAAAGCCAGCTCAGTTTTCAATAAAGTATCAAGCCAGAAGGAAAAAAAAACAAAACATCTACTAACAGGAGATTGCTGTTCTCAACCTTCAGAACAGAACAGTAACTGAAGTATCTTTCTTACACTAACTTCAAAAAGCAAAAATCAAACGTGTAGACATAATACTTTTAACAGAGATCATTCCAGGTCTGTGGATTTACCCCATAAGGGCTCTCATCACACAGGTGATGTTCAGGCATGCAGTTCATTATGCTCTTCAGCTGTCTCGGCAGTTGAGGACAGGCACATATTTACAGCTGCTCACAAGCTTCTCTAGTAGAGTGCCTACTGGCTGCCACTGCCTGCCATGGCAGACCTTTGCCATTCTGCCTCTAAACTCAAGTTTCAGACTGTGCTCACAGAATGGCCCAGGTTGTAAGGGACCTCAAGGATAATGAATCTCCTGCCACATGCAGGGCCACAAACCTCCACACTCAACACTAGACCAGGCTGCCCAGGGCTCCATCCAACCTGGCCTTGAACACCTCCAGGCATGGGGCATCCACAGCCTCTCTGGGCAGCCTGTTCCAGCACCTCACCACTCTCTCTGTAAAGAATTTCCCCCTGACATCCAACCTAAATCTCCCCTCCCTCAAATTAAAACCATTTCCCCTTGTCCTGCAGTTGTCAACCCTTTCAAAGAGTTGACTCCTCTCCTGTTTGCAGGCTCCCTTTGGGTACTGGAAGGCTGCAATGAGGTCACCCCGCAGCCTTCTTTTCTCCAGGCTGAACAAGCCTGGCTCCCTCAGCCTGTCCTCACAGGGGAGGTGCTCCAGTCCCCTGATCATCTTTGTGGCTCTCCTCTGGACCCTCTCCAACAGCTCCCTGTCTTTCTTGTAGTGGGGTCTCCAGACCTGGACACAGTACTCCAGATGGGGCCTCACAAGAGCAGAGGGGGACAATCCCCTCCCTGTCCCTGCTGGCCACCCCTCTTGTGATGGAGCCCAGGATACCATTTGCCTTCCGAGCCGCAAGGGCACACTGCTGGCTCATGTTAAACTTTCCATCTATCAAGACCCCCAGGTCCTTCTCCACAGGGCTGCTCTCAAGCACCGCTCCTTCCAGTCTATATGGATGCCTGGGATTCCTCCGGCCCAAGTGCAAAACTCTACACTTTGCCGTGTTGAACCTCATCAGGTTCACCTGGGCCCACCTTTCCAGTCTCTTGAGGTCCCTCTGCATGGCATCCCTTCCTTCCTCTGTGTCAACCACACCACTCAGCTTGATGTCGTCAGCAAACGTGCCGAGGGTGCACTTGATTCCACCATTGACGCCATTGATAATGATGTTAAAGAGCACCAGTCCCAAGACAGACCCCTGTTACCGCTTGTTACCAGTCTCCACATGGACATAGAGCCATTGATCACCACCCTCTGTCTGCGGTCTTTTAACCAATTCCTTATCCATCAAGTGGTCCACCCACCAAATCCACATTGTCCAATTTGGAAATAAGAATGTGGTGGGGGACCATGTCAAAGGCCTTGCTCAAGTCCAGGTAAATGACATCAGTAGTCCACATAAATGACATTGGTGCTCATACTTTAGTATTATGCTGTGTCAACTCACCTGTACTTTAGGGCCACCTCCTGAAATTTTGGAGATGTAACTCATGATATACTTAGCAGCCACAGTCTTCCCAGCACCACTTTCCCCACTGTGAGAAAGTGAGACACAAAATATACCTGTTAGTTTTTAAATAACTAAGAATTGAGTTAATCAGGGTATATCTTGTACAACCTTGCTGTTAGTAACAATACTATAATAATGAATAATAAGTAATTCAAGTTTTACATTGGGTAAGTTGATAACAGACTGTCATACAATATTGCAGTACAGATTTGTTTATGAATAAATAATTCTGAATAAATCATCCTGCATGGATCCCAGAATCTCTATGGGAATTCAAAGTCAGCAATAATGTAAATTGAGAAATAAATACGCTCAAAATAAATCAATTCCCAATTAAATTAAGTGGGATTTCAGATCTTAACATACAAACTCATTTGAAACTCCAAGCCTTGAATGCCATGCCAGATGCCTACTTCAGTTCTTTTTTTTTTTTTTTTGGCATTCCTGAATGAAATAATGAGACGTTATTAATCACATCCTGAATGACGGAAGAACCACCTTCCTGTTCCTATACCTCTTGACACAGGGTACAAGAAGTTTTAATACTCCATACTAGCTTTCACAATTCCTTCCTTCCGTTACAATATTTCAATTGTGAATACAGTTTAGAACATCAGTAGTTTCATTTTCTCAGAATTAGTAAGAGCTTCTCAAGACGAAAAGACGACTGGCATACCAGGCAATGCAACCTCAATGCTTTATTTCATACCTTACAGCTAACCTGTATTTGAGGAGAATTCCTGCAGGCTTACGTAAGTGTTGGGTTAGTGTCATTAAGAAAAAATATTTCAGATATCTTTATGTGAAAATCTGTGCTGTCCTTATGTTCCTGAATAATTTCTGTGAATGTTGGCTCTTCTATCTTATGCCTACTTGTTCCTGGATATGGATCAAGCACGCATCTTTTCCTGTACAAATTTTAGCTACGTTTGCCAGAGAAACATCAGCATGTCCTGCACAGGAAAAGGACTTGCTGAGAATGTCAACACACAGCTCCTTATCAACATGACTAATGGAGACATTTCCAAAGGTTTTAATTCTGAAGAGGCTCCCCACGCTGTCAAGCTGCAAGTATCATTTTACATCTTTAAAGTTTCCAAACAGTACAGAAATACTGAAATGATTTTGTCAGAAATGTTTTAATGCATCTTTTCCTGCCTGCAGCTTCATAGATCAAAAAAGTGAAAAAATACTTCTTATCTCAACTGTATCAACTTTTATTATTCAGTCATCTCTTCCTAACAATCAAAGACAAGAAAGCCTGTATAATTCATATCTATGACATTCTGAGGCACAGACTGAGTTTTCTAAATGGCAAATCATTGTTAAAAACAGCTACAGTTTGATTAGTAGAAAAATAGTAACTTCTTCAAAAAAATTTACTCACAGTAAATTTGCTCATCCTGTAGAACAAGATAGACAAGCCCATCTAACCGAAAACGTATTCTTAAATTGATACATGCATTCTCTGCTGGATGTTAAAAAGGATCTGGAGCCAAATACTCAATGAATGTGAGTAGATATTATTTATCAAGAGGTAAAAATATAGCACATTTCATTAAGATTTTCTCATTATCCTTCTCCTCTTTGCTCAAATTAAGCATGGTTTACATTCATGATTCTGTAGTGTTTGTCTTGGAAAATTATATGGAGGCACATAGTTCCATTTTATTGTTAGTCTCTATTTCAATGTAAGTTCTCCTTCACAGTAAATGAATTTGCCTAAAAGACTGTTTTTTTTCAGTTTGATTCACACATACGCATCCATACACTTACATTTTCAGTATTAAAAGTTTATTCGTCAGAGACCAGTAAATAGCTCCAACTAAATTACTGCTGAACAGGATGATACATTATTTATGAACTCAAGTAATTTTAGCTGATGTCTTCTGCCACCACTAAGATCAGGTACTCAGCTCTTACAGGGAAATGATTCTCATACAGAAGCTTTTTCACATACACCTTACTGCTCTGCTGCTATTACGATGATTCAAGAATATTTTTTTAGCTAGAAGTACAGAGATTTTTAAAGGCAGAAAAAATGACAATAATGGCTGACAGTAAGAAGCACATTAAGCTACAATTTTCTTGGAGATTTTTCGAACACCATATGCTCTCAATCACTAACAAAAAAAGAATGCTTTGAAAGACACATTGTTTTTCTAGAACTATTTGCAATGTCAGAAAAGCAAAGTTTTGTTCAGTGAAGTTAATTAATAATTAGCTGCAATGAGAATAAGAGTATGAGCAGCAGGAAATTTTTAGCTCCTCCTTTCTTTCCTTCCTCCCCTTCCAGAGGAATTATGAGGGCAGCTCTGAAAGTAATGCCTCCTATTCTACTATATTGGCCAACAGCATCAGAGTTGGATGTTGGTGGTAAGGCAGCAGAGGTTGAACCTTCCCACCAACATTCCATTCCATTCCATGTTGTTGCTGTGTGACAGATGCAGCAGAGGGGCAGTCTGACAAAATGGTGTCTGACATGGAAGTGCATGAAGCAATGGGGTGGAACTGAATTTTTTCATGCAGAAAAAATGGCACCTACTGACATTCACCAATGCTTGCTGAACATTTATGGCGACTGAACTGTAGATGTGAGCACAACAAGGTGGTGGGCAGCAAGTTTCAGCAGCAACAACAGTGACAGTGGGGCATCTCTGCTGGTACAGATTTTTGTAAGCGTGGCACACAGGCTCTTGTTCATCACTAGTGACATGCATAGCTAATGGCATTGAGAAAGAGTGCTTCATACCTAAGAACTTGCTCTATCAATAATGATATCATACTCTTCATATCTGCTGTATTTTCCATGGAAATAAATAAGAGACATTACTTCCAGAACAACCTACATATAATCCTTTGATTAGAGTATACAAGCAAGATCCAATACAGAGCCTCATTCTTCTCTCTAAAACTAACCTGCTGAGTGACATTTAATGTAATCTCCCTGGCTGCAATACAATAGAGGACAATATAATAGTTACCTACATAATCAGGACAAGATGAACATTTTAATAATAAATATATATAAAGAACGCTGCGTGTAAAGTATTCTGTCTTGTCTGAATAAGCTTTTTAGATTGTTTACATACAAAATCCCCTTTGTCCAATTATGTTCAGAGACCTCAGTAACATAATTTCAGAGACATAATTTCCCTTCTGCAACTGAGAGCTGTTAACTAATTTTTCTTACTACATTAGACTTACATTTCTACCACTCCCTCATTAAAATCCAGCTGTATTCCCAGTTAGTTTACCTATAGGAGTTTTACAACTGTCATTTGAGTTTTATGGAAAGCCAAGATATAGAAGTTTACTTAAAATCTCAATTAAATTTCAATCTTTATAGGCTTAAGATATATACTAGTTGTTTGCTAAGAAGTCAGGCTTATAAGTGATCTTCCATTAATGTACCTCCCTAACATTTAAGATGCTGTATTGTCTTTTCAGGCATGCAGTTGTCACATATGGTTTCACTGCATCCGAACATTACCACACAGAGTTAAAATGTAAACTAAAATTACAAACAAGGAGGTCTGGAAAACTGCTTTAAGGCAACTGCAGCATCTCCTGGCAGAAGTCACAGAAAGCAAAGACTTCAAATTTAAAGAAAGGCAACACCTTAAGAACAATCTGGAGAAACATTCATAGCGACACAATTGAAAAATAATCATCATAACCACCATGCTTTTAATTAAAAGAAAATGGTAGTCTAGAAGGAATTAAAAATCTTAAAAGAAAACCCTTGGTAACTACAATCTTGAGTGGACAAGTCATTGCTGATGTTTGCAAGTGCTGCCACTCCCAATGAGGAAGAAATAAAAACAGCCTGATGCAGCAGACACAAGTTTATGAGCTTGGTTCAGTAGAGGCCCCAATGAAGTATTATGCTCAGTACCATGAAGTCAACAAGAAATCAAACTCCAGCAAAGCTGCTTTGCTCAGATGAATAAACTCCCTTGTTAATTCTGCCTGATGCATACAAACGAGGGAAGAAAGCCACAAGTAGTGCTCCCTCCTCCCACAGAAGCACACATTCTGCACCTGCACACAGCCCAGCCACAAACCAGCCCAGGAATAACATCACTGCATACACTGCTAATACCCATTCAGAACAGCTCACGGCTCCTCAGCAATAATTAGATACGTATATATAATTTTCTTAGCTTATTTTTTTATTTTCTTAGCATATATGCAATTATTCCACTAATGAAATAATCTTCTCTGGCCCTGGAAAAGTTGGCTGGTGAGATTTTGATTTTCAAAATGAGTGTTACTGCATAAATAAATAAATCTACAAACAAATAAATATATACCAGTGTTACAATCTATTCAGTCTTTCAGAGAACTGTATTTTCTTTCAGATCTACTTTCCTCGTTAATTCCCTAACTTTCTGAAGAACTTTTTCCATCAGTGTTTAAATGCATCAGTTACAATGCAGGAACTAAACATCCTGGCCAAAGGTTGCGTGGCCCCACCTCCGACAAAGGTTCCTGACTACAGCATAACACCTCCGGGGCCTTCCTTCACCTGCCTGGAAATCTGCTCCCCACAGTTTGAACACACATCCCTTCCCAGGGCTGGAAGTAGAAGCCGCAGGTGCCCAATCACATGCAGTGGGAAGATGGGTGTGCAGCAACCCCTTCCCCACCATTCCTTTGCCTCTAAATGCACCATCAGACCAGATGTGACTGAACTAGCCCAGGCTACGCAGGATTTCTCCCTTTCCCTCTCTGCAAAGGCTCTCTTTAAAAAAACAAATAAAATTGACTGACATTACGAAGAGAGAAAAGAAGGAAAAATTGGGTTTGTTTCTGTACTAGCTTGCTCTGTTTCTTCTGTTCCAACACAAATTTTCAGTGAAGCAATTCCAAACTTAGGCTAGCTGTGAAGAAGATAAGCAAACCAGCACCTCTTAATAGCCACACTGTCATCATCACTCCTTTCCCAAATGCCAAAGTTTTATGGAAAAAAATTATGGTTCACTGAAATGCAAGGTCCATTTGAAGCTGCTCACATTCAGCAGACTTCTGTGGAACTGAAAACAAACAGAACTGTATCTCAATTTTCTGACAATCAGCAGCTTAGGGGCTGTAATGCTACAGTCCTTGGCAGCTATTAACAGAGTGGTAGAAGAGCAGATCAAACATCCATTTCACACCAGAGCTGCAGGATCTCAGGAATCTCCAGTCAGCCATCAATTTCAGTGCTTTCTGCTCTATGAAATTAAGTAAAATGTATGGAAACAAAATGGTGAATTTAATAATACTTCAGTTTTAAGCCATATCTAGTCATTAGAAATTGTGACGTCACTCTAATCACAAAACATGAGATGTATCTAAATGTGGGCAAAGTATTAAAATATCAAATGAAACAGAATTGATTTTAAGAACAGCTAAGTCACCTGATTTCAGAGAAATAACTTCATGGCATCCTAGAAAAATGAATACTATCATGAAAACTATCCGAAAGTCTGCAGTTTTTCCAGTTTGCAATAAGACAAATCATACAACAAATAAACACTAGAAAGGAAGAGGAACTCTTTGAAATGTCCCTGGCAAACATTTTCTGATTTTGTAGTATATTTTAATTAATTCCAGCAGAATTTGCATCTTTTGTGCACAGACTGAGAAAGAATTCACTCTGCACTTATGCAGTGCAGGAACTCTTGAAACACATCATCCATCACTTAAACCCAAGAATTCTCCTAAGAATTTTAACCTGTAAATTCAAAAAAGCCTGCATCTCAGCTCTCTGAAAATGCAATTCCACTGCATTAAAAACCTTTGAGGCAGTAGCAATGTATCAAGAATTATGCTTTATATTAACCACCCACAACACTTCAAGAATTTTCACTATAAATTTAGCTTCATATGAAACATTCCAGGCTCTGGAATGTGATTTTGTTCAAAAAATCAAAATAAATCTCAATTTTACCCATGCCTAACAGACCTGAATTTGACCAAATGGGACTGGTAACTTCACAGGGCAACAGGCATCAATTTTCCAAACCAGATGGCAGCTCAAGGAACAATTCAGAAGTATGAGAAACAAGAATAAGAGAAAATGAATTTGGGATTTTTGAGACACAAGACTATGCTATAGGTAGCTGCCCATAATAGGAAGGCCAATACAGTACAGCATTAATGTTTGGCTGACCTTCCTACGTGCAAAACCAACAATTTCCACATACATACATACATACATTTTTGCTAATGTTGAGGGCAACAACTGTCTGCTTTTCCACTGTATGCCGTCACCAAGTAAAGCACGGCCTGGATGAACCCCAGGCACTGATCACGTGAAATAAGACAATGAATCTAACTTACAAACAAATATTCCTCAACAAGGATCATCAGTGAGAGCTGCAACCTCTTTTCTTAAATTCAATAGCAGTTAAATTCATAGTGATGCCTGAGTGCTCCAAAGAAAAACAACTGAAAGCTCAGAAAGACTGTTATTAATGGAATATTGGCTGTTAAACTTCAAATAACTTTCTTCCTCTTACTTTTCTCTAGTTCTTGACTGATCCATTCCCACAGACCAGTGTTCTCCAAACTCCTTTTGTAACCAACGAGCAAGACATTACTGAACACAGGCTCCCAATATATGCTTATAATGTGGTTGCTTATAGATTATATACATGTACTACCAATGTTCTAATACTTTCATCCTAGACTCCCCCAGTAGATCACACTGTAAACCTTACAGGGCACGCACTCCACTCTCAACACCAGTGCCAAAGGCAAACTGCAATTCCAGGAGCACCACAGGGAATTTCCTAAGTGTTCTATGTAAGAAGGAAAGTCAAAGGATGGATAACAGGCCAGCTCAAATATCCTGTATTTCTGTATGCTTTCTTTTATCATAAACCATTTATAAGTTCACAGACAGGGCCAAAGAGTACCTTCTGCACCCAACATTCACTTTAAGTAATGCCTATCATTAAACAAGTTCAGTAATTTTACAGTGGATTCTCTCAGCCTACTAATTCGGATGGAATAATAATAAGGAATAATTGTTAGTATCTGCCTCGTCCTTTTGCCTCTGACTGAAAGCAAGTTAAATTCTGAAATGAACAAAAGTGCATTTACTTTTAACTGGGAAAAAAAAAAAACCTAAAATGAACATGCTAATGCAGTCAATGTAGTCAATGTGTCAGATTTAGCTAGCAGTGTCTGTGGCTGCTAGAGTTGTTCATTCTCACGTGGTCACTTGAGCTATTGCTATTAGGTGATGGGCAAGAGGCTGGCTATGAGAGAGAGATTTGTTGTTAAGCTATCAGGATTCCACCAGAAAACAAAAGGGAGGGTCAGAACATAAACAACCAACCTAGAAAACCCCAAAATATTCACTGGTCGTGAACTCAGATGGTTCTTATTAGTATAATAAAAAATTAGCTTTTCCCTTTCTTGAAGTTACAACAGGAACAAGACAAAAAGATCTTTTTCTTACCTAATAATGACACACTGATTTTCTCTGTCAATGATCATGTTTCTGTACATACTGTCTGCAAGAGCATAAATATGTGGTGGGTTTTCATACTGTGCCTAGAAGGGGAGATAGAACATACATTTTTCAACATAACATAACTTTAAACAATGCAGAAAGAGAAAAATAAATTTATTTCAATTGGAAGAACTATATTCCTGGAAAAAAAAACAATTTTCAAATCCACTTACAGGAATTTTTGTTTGTTTAGTTAAAACAAACCAATCCCTGGTTTGTTACTGATCTTTTTCTCACCCATAATTCTCTTCTGAAGTACGTAAACACACCATTCTAATAATGGCCCATAATTGAAATACATTACTTGTTCAAGATAAATTGATATAATTTAAGCCTATCCCATCGTGTTCGTGTGCTAACAATAAACTACCTAAGCCACTACAGCCTGGTGCTGTAATGGGATCATCCTCATCCACAGCACCCGCCTAAACTGGATGGTTTCCCTGGTCTTCTACCATGGACATGCCTAACTCAAACAGAGCAGAAAGCAGAATTTTAAGTCCATAATGTCCTTCAAGCGTTATTTTCAAAACCAGCATCTATTTTTGGCATCCCAATTTTCTTACTCTACTTGTCTAGTTTGTGACATCTCTACCCATATTCTTCAAATCCACCAATGGCCATTTTGGTTTCTGTGCCACAGTTTAAGCAAACAGTAGCTTAAAAAGTGTTTTTGCAGGAGGAGAGGCTTGTCAAGGGGAAAAATCTGGTATGGATTAGAGTTAATCAATGCAAGTATTTTCTTGAGAGCTAATTCTGTGTTTCAGGGAATTCAATTTGAGGACTCAGTATATGGTGAAGGGTATCAGCCACGTTCTTCCAGGTTAATACAATACCACCAAAACCCAGAAACAAATGCTTCCACGAGTTTAACCACATGGAATAATATTTACACCCCTGCCAATACTGTAGTACATTGCAAACTGCTTTACTTACGGCTCCCTGGTACATTTCAATCTCCTTTTCCCCGAAATATGGCATTTGCTTGAAAGGATTCACAGAGATTAACACAGAGCCAATATATGTCTGAATTCAAAAGCAGTTAAGGTAACCACAGTTTATACAGTAGTATCTTACCACCAGATACTGCAACAGCCTTTCCATATATTACACAACAGGATACAGCTTCAAACAATACAGAAAAAAGAAAGCTTAAAACAATTCTTAATAAAAATGAAATTAGAAGGCTTACACGAATATAAACATATCATTCAGTGGGATACTTTCATATTATCAAAATATTTATTTTAGGACAAGTTAAGCACAGGAACATGTATTACAGGCCCAAGTCCAACATTCCCTGAACAAAAATACAGAAAGGAAATGGTATATTTGAACTGCTTTGCTCCTTTGTAACTGAGAAGATCATATTGTTAGTATTGAAAAGATTGTTTTGACCTTCACAGAATGAGCTGTACTGACACATTCTGATCTCACAGAGATTGTGCTGAGCGTGCAGACAGATGGAAACCACCCGTACTGAGCTGAATTAGACAATTACTCAGCTGTGTGTACAAGGCAAGGAGCTAAGGGAGTTAGGTAATGCAGTGCTGTGGTGATATTTTATGAGCGTAACTGTTAACAGTTACACTGGAAGACATTTCCCTGGAAGACATATCCTGCAGGCTCCCCTATAAAACATTTCAGTTTATTATTACTCCCAGAAATTTTTCTTGCAACATTCTGAATGTCAGTGTTTCACAGTTCCACATTCAGCTGTACATCCGCCTACACTTACAGCGTAGGTAATGAATTGTTATACACGCAACTGAAACAACTGGTACTACTTTACAGGCAGGACTGGTTCCTTGAGCTGGAAGTTAGCAGTGTGCCCATGTCAGTGAGTTCAAAACACTGTACTGTTGGTTTCACTGAACAAGCTGGAATTGCTCACAACTGAACTTACTTATCCAAGCTTTCCATACCTAAGTAGGAAAACTGAGAAATTTATGCTGCTGTGTTAGGCTGTGTAAGAACCATTATGCTGGTGCCCCAGACAGAATTGCATTAGTCAAAGAACTACTATAAATCAGTGAACGTAATCTCAGTATTATTAATTTGCAATGCTTTCTTCATACATTTTTAGAGTGACAACATCTGGGCCTCCAAAATATCAAGCACTCGTTGTGCCCGTATAACCATCTGAAGTGACAGTTTTCTGTTGGTAACAATACCAGCATTTTCTGGGAAGAATCAGTAATCTCTGCGCAGAGTAGCACAGAGAAATGTTCATTCATGGGTGAGCATAAGAACAGTTGAAAGATTCAAGAGATAGTCTCCAGTTTAGAACAAAAAGCCTGCACAGAACTGCAAAAGGATTATTTTTCTCCGCACAAATGAATTATAATGCTTTTAAAAGAAGAGTCTGATAACCCATGTGACCACCAGGCCCCTTGGAAAGCACACAAGCTGCTTCAGTAAAAAGAAAAAATAAAACATCTCTATGTTAATCTGGTACTCTCACTTTCGTAAGAAAAAAAAGCATTGAGCACTGAAAACTTTGTGAATATTGTGCATGGAAGATGCAGGACTTCCCACTGACAGAAATGTTTCTTCTATTACCAGGAAGAGTGCTGTAGATTTCCCCAGTACAATCAGTCTGAGAAATTCTTTGCAACTCACATATGAACTCACAGAAAACTTGAACAGTTCGAGATGGAAACGTCAGCACAGCCATAACATGACTTCTCCTCTACCGGTCCTTGCTAAAGCTCTTACTGTCTGAGTATTTGGAAATAGGAGAAGTTCTATTTTATTCCCATTCTGCTAAAAAGAAATTAAACTCTTCAAAATAACTGCTCTCCATTCGCTACTAGCTGGTACCAAAATCCTGTTAAAGCAGAAGAACAGTATCACCGCTGACTACAGGTTACAAAATTGATTACTGTAGCTTGTGTTACATTGTAGAAGCTAAAAATCAAACAGTGCTTGTGTTTTACATCAAGGAAGTCTTTTCATGTGAAATTTCCAAAAACAAAAACATTTTTGGTGCTGAAATTTGTTTTTCTTGCTGTTATATATTTGACTACTTAAATCTTTCACATTTTCATTAATTATAATGAATTAAAAAAAAAATTATAGCACAAGCATCGTAGATTTACAGATGTTCACATGGTCACATGTTTTCATCAGCCCATGATTCAGAACAAGTTGTAAACAGGGTTATGTAATAGGAGAAATGCTAATGTGAAAGCATTAGAATCTGGGAGGTAAAGAAGATAACACCATCTCAAAACATGTATGTAAGGCTTAAAACTATTAACTCTTGATCAAGCATCAGCAATGCTGGATTAGCTTGAGGGGTCAGAATGTATGGAGCTACAAAATTACCTTCAACAGTGACAAGAACTACCACATAAAAAAGAATTGTGCAGCATCTTAATTTCAACCTTCAGGGAGGTTTAAGTTAGATATTAGGAGGAAATTCTTCACTCAGAGAGTGGTGAAGCACTGGAACAGGTTGCCCGAGGTGGCTGTGGATGCCCCATCCCCACAGAGGCATTCAAGGCCAGGCTGGATGTGGCTCTGGGCAGCCTGGTTTGATGGCTGCCGACCCTGCACATAGCAGGGGGTTGAAACTAGATGAGCATTGTGGTCCTTTTCAACCCAGGGCTTCCCATGATGCTCTGATATGACGCTATGATACACCCGCAGAGCCCAACTAACAGCAATACTAAAAAGGATACAAAAATATAATCATCCATGTATCGCTTCTTTAGGTTCTCCACTATGGAATCTTCTGTGATTTTGGAAAGAAGGACCATATCGTCCACTCCGCTGTGCTTGACATTGTGGCTCTGCCAGTGATATCTGTAGTGCCCTTTGCTTCCCTGCAGGAAAACACAATACGTATATAAAAAAAAAAAGGTTACAATATTTCTTATTAGCATGAAATATCTGAAAGCAACCAGCCTAATTCCAATTTCCAAAATGTATTGCTCACATTGAATTCTATCCCTTGACCCAGCTATTGAAAAGCATACACAAATAATGTCACCTTACACATCTCTGAACTATTAATTAAAGCACTGCACTGCCCTCCAAAAATAGCAGTAATTTCACAGGGTTTTGTGAATGTCTACACACAGAAGTGCTCTCAGACGTCAGGCAATTCTAAAACATGCAGGGGAAAAAAAAGAATTTCCAACTGAGATACAGTCCTTAGAAGTTTAGGATGCAAAAATTAGACTCCTGCATGTAACTATTAGTTGTGAGGATAATTAACCATCTGAACTGCATTAAATGGGGATACCCGGGATTCTCCATCTTGAGTCTTCTAATCCAAAACTGGACATATGATGCTGCTACTCTCATAGGAGCTGTGAGACTGATGTCAAAGGCATTCAGTGGTGTTCTGCAGATGATGCTGCACAGCCTGACAGGCTGTGTGCCTGAACAGCCCCTTCTGAGCTGTTAGTCACTGTGCATAACTGACATCTGAATAGATAATCTCTCCCCACACTTAGAGACTACTATTTCAGGATGCTACTGAAAACTCGTGACATTTCAATTTGTACCAGTTGAAATCAAAATCTGTTTTTTTTCCAGCTGATTTGAACTGTAGTTACGTTTCTATGGATGCAACCGCAAACACATTAAATCCAGTCTAGATTAAATGCTCTCTAATCCCAAAACTATTCCTCGAGTCTGACAGGTAATTCTCATGGCACTCCTGTATTTCTGCACTTTAAGTCTGAATTCTCAAATTAGTAATACTGAAATGAATACATTTTACACTAATAAATTGCCATGCATGCTGTCAAGAAAGAAGTGGTTAACAAAACAGTCATCTGGTATATTCCTCCTCTTTCTTAGCATCACAGTTTCAAACAGTGAGATGCATTTTACAGGATCAAGTCATACTCATCAGAATACATGCAACTTATTATAAAGTATTTTGCAGAATAACATAATGCATAATTACAGATGGTAAATAAGACCAGCTGAATTTGATCTCAAATTAACCTGCGCTAAAAACAGACTCATTTGCCCACTGCAGACAGCACAGGAGACTTCTAGGCTTTACCCCTGTTTTTATTAAGTCTTTAACTACTGCTATCCATCACCACTAACAACACTGAAGAGTATTTGTAATCAATAATGAAAAGAATACTTTCAAAAACAGGATAGCAGAGGAAAATACGCCTGAAAGCACACAATCTCATCAGTCCTCTTAAACATCAAATAACCTTACATGAGCTTAAATAAAATAATAATCTTAAAACCATTTCAGTTCACGTAAGACATGTCCATTTCATATTTGCATAATGGAAGCAATGATCTAGAAGCACTGAGTAAATGAAGGAACCAATTAATTTTTGGAAATTGTTGTAAAACACATGACTGAAACCTCAGCTGGATGTCAGGTTATCTGAGTAAAGGGAAGTCCAGCAGGAAGACATAATTTCCTCCAGTGCACTCATCAGCTATTTGTGATATTGTGCTTGAAAAAAGAGACAGGCAGCACAGATTAAAAAAAGGTATAGTATAAAAATAAACACAGAGAATGACAGATTTCATAAAGCTATGCAGAGCGTGGTTTAGTATCGGAAAATGGAGTACGCTACAGAAAACTTGTAAGAAAGGAGACTGTAGGAAACAATCAAGCTGCCCATTGGAAGCATGATATCAGAGACAGCAAGGTCAGTGAGAAAAGGACAGAGCTCACAAAGCCATGGGATGTATGGAAAATGTGCACACAGTTTGTGTAACAGCAAGCTTTATGGAAGTCAGTGACAGCTGCTGACTGCAAGTTACACATTACTGGGCCAGAAGGTTCTTTCCAAAAGTAATGCAACAATGAAAGCAAGAGGGGCAGTGCCAGAAGACTCAGCTTACCTTGAGAGCTGCTCTCCCCTGTGCTTACCCACTGATTTAACAAACAGCTGCCAGCAAATCCAAGTACCACAGTATCAGACAGTCAAATGGAAAAGGCAGCAGTCTAAATGTCCACGAAACATATTGCATGGAGACAGCTGACAGTTACAGCACCAAGTAGTTCACAATAATATTGAATTAAACTAAATAAGTTCCTACCAGTAGTCTGGGACTATTTTTTTCCTTGAAGCACAGCCATACATGAAAATGCACGGAGAAGTGACAAACCATTGGCACACTATTATTAGATTTCTCCTATAGATCTAGAAATAAATGCAAGCTTTAATAGTGACTAATTTCACCTACATGTTTAAGCTTTGCCCTCACCCTGCCTTTTCTCAGGAACCTAGAGCAGGACAGGCGGCAGTGGCTAGCATCTCCTCAGTCCAGGTAGCAAAACAGAGTGTTGTTCCTACACGACGATCCTCAAGTTCTTGCTCTTCCAACCACAAATCATAGAATGGTAGCTACAGAGTCTGATGCAAATTTATCAACCTCAGGCCCTTCCAACTGAGACTATCATCAGCTGACAGTTACCTCATTCTTCTATTGCTCTGAAATAGAAAAGATCTTCCCATCATAAACCAACTGAATAAATCCGTGTCATAGGAGCTGTAAAGGCACTCCTCAGGCCTCTCCAGTGCTGCACCTTTCCTAGAGGTTTGAAAATTATAATACCTGCAATTCGATTTTCAGAACTTGCTCAAGAAGCAAACAATAGAAACGTACTTTAGATGTCCCTCCCAAAATTCTAACACGTGCGAAAAATTTTCCATCTCAAAATTATACTTGATATGCTTGCAACAAATAACTCAGACAAAATTGAACAAAATGTTCATTGAGAAAATACAATTAGGTTCATTTTCAGAATCAGACAAATAATACTGTAATATATACATACACAATGAGGATTTTTAAATGATGACTTCAAGCGGTACAGTGAGCCGGATTTGTAGAAAGCTGTGCAGACTTAGCCAAAGAGTAGGTAGGAAACCAGGAGAAGAACTTAATAGGCAAGGACTGCTGTTCCTCATAAATTAATCCTAAGGGCTGATATTGTTCACTTACTAATGAAGAAGCACAGGCAGTGAATGGAAAAGGATCTGCTCATGGAATGGAAAATTCTAAGGAATGTAACACCAGGCAGGAAAAGTTTGCATGTAATCAAATTATAGTTAGCCTTGTCTTACATTCTTTGAAGGAGTTACAAGTAAACCAAGATAACTGAGCAAGCTGGTTTTACTAACAATAAACAATATCAATGGTAAAAAATCTGGAACAGTGAAATACAGTATGAAGGTAATAGAAGCAAAAAGGAACATACACAGGAACGATAACAGCAAGGTGCCAAAGGGCCAGCAATGCTCCCTCACTGCGCGGAAAGCCAACCGTATCCTGGGCTGCATCCAAAGAAGGGTGAGGGAGGTGGCACTGCCCCCCTGCTCTGCAATGGTGAGACCTCACCTGGAGCACTGCGTCCAGATATGGAGCACAGGAGACACACGGACCTGTTAGACCATGGCAAGAGGAGGGCCACAAAAACTGTCCAAGGGATGGAATACCCCTCCTACAGGCTGAGAACTGGGGCTGTTAAGCCTGGAGAAGAAAAGGTTCTGAGGAGACCTGATAGCAGCCTTTCAGTACCTAAAGGGAGGCCATAAGAAGGAAGGGGACAGACTTTTTAGCAGTGTCTACTGTGACAGGACAAGAGGAAACAGTTTCAGACTAAAAGATGGGAGATTTAGATTGGATATAGGAAAGAATTTTTTTTATATTTTTACAATAAAGTGGTGAGGCACAGGTCGCCCAGAGAGGTGGTGGAATACACTGTCCTTGGGGACTTCCAAAGTCCTGCTGGATGGTGCTCTGAGGGCCTGGTGGAGCAGTAGGTGCCCCTGTGCACTGCAGGGGAGTTGGATGAGATGACCTTTAAGGGTCCCTTCCAACTCAAACCATTCTGTGATAAATTACACCTCAGAATACATTTTTTCTTTGAGTCTTGATGCATCTGGATTTCATTTTTACATCCTTGCAGAACAAACCGAACCAGTAAAGTGATTTTCAAACAGAGATTGTCCTAATGTATTTATTTCATTAGCTTAATGAAATAGTGACATGGGAAGGGCTGGGCTGGCATAGAGCTTGGCTGGGCCTAGCAGCCTAACACGTCTTTGTGTTACAACATTAAATCCTAAACTGATGCAAAAAGATAAGCTCAGCAGATTACCCTATCAGTGGCCTGCAAAAAGCCACAGTACCTCTTCAAGGAGAAAAGCCATGGCTGAGAGAGAAGTGAGTGCTACGAGCCTGGCTGCCAGGGCTGCTGTAGCCTGCGCTCAGAGCAGCACACAGAAACTCAGCTGGCCCAAAAAGCTGGAATTAAAGGAGTGTATGGCACTGCTGTCAGCTGTTATTATTCATGTGGTTGCTGCTTAGGGCTCAAAATCAGATCTGCTTTGCTCTCTGACAAGAATAATATTTATGAGTCACAAGACGGCCCCGTGAGCCAAAGGCCTTCTGTTTGAGAGGCTCCATGGCAGGAGCTCAGCCCCAGTACCAGCGGGCTGGGAACGGCAGTGCTGCCCTGCACACCTCAGCAATTTCACCATCTTCAGCATCAAGCCTACCAAGACTCTGAAGAGCCTAGAATTAACTGCACTGAAATGCTGCAAATTTCTCTTAGCAGCCACGGGTTAACAGCTTAAGGCAATAGCTACATGAACAGCAGGAGATAGGAACATTTTACTGAGGACATGAGGGCGACAGCACCATCAACATCAAGTGGATTTCATCACTTACTGCCAAGGCAGTTCTGGAGATGTAAAGAATGACGTACTAATACTAACTACTTTCTAGGCTTCTTGTACTACTTTTGGTATGACATGGTTAAAGCACAGTATTGTTTTGTTCAGGATGAATAATAAATATTGATGAGACATTTATTTTCAGAACTTTTGTTGCTGGCCTACACCTCATGTTACAATAGCAACTCACAGTTTCTTATTTTTGCCTTTATCATTGTTTATATATGTTTGTGTTATCTTCAGCAACACATATTTGATGTGGCTATAAAAAGACTGAGTCATGCTGTGTCACAACAGGGCTTTCTTTTAACTGGAGAAAAAGCAAATATTTTTGTATTTCAAGCTGTCTAAAAATAGTACATCTAAAAGTGAAGTGCTAAAAACAAGGGATCAGAAGAGACTGCCTATTCTGCCCCTGAGAAAGTGCCTTGTTTCTCTTATGCTCCATCAGCACTGTCTAAAATACAACAATTTACGTATCATAGAAAATCATTCCTTGGTTCCCATAACTGAAAGAAATGCCACACTGCATTCCAGACTGCTGTTTTCAGTAGCAAACATTCGTCCTCCATCAGCATCCAGTAGGGACTCAGCCCCCATGAAGGATTAAGTATCAAAAGATCCTAAGCGCGACCTTTTCTTTCCCTTTTCAGGTATGACAGTGCTATTGTACAAAATCCTTGTAGTTTTTGTCCCTCTGCTCAGATTAGTATCATGATTACAACACACCATGCTGAAAAAGCTGCACGCCACTTACTCTATACCTGATGTCAACGCTTCCGCAAGCTTCTTGCAATACCATCCACCAAAACAGTAAACTTTTACCATCCAATTACAAGAATCATTCATATGTTCCAATGAAAGAAAACAATTACAAGAATCATTCATATGTTCCAATGAAAGAAAACAGTCTGCTCTTCTCAATAGAAAATATTTTATAAGAACTTAATGTGAATTTTGGTTCTCAAATAAGGTAATTGAAATTGAGACACCACAGCGGAAAAGTGCTTCAAAACAGCTCCTGTACACATAACGTTAGAACAGACATTCACTGCAATATGTGATCGTATTTGAAAGATGTAGTTAAGGGAAGACAGAAGCAGCAGCTAGATGGACAAAGATCAAGGACAAATAATTTAAATTGAACACAGGGGAAACATTAATGGAGACACAATTTGCTGCTTAAATATTTGAGAAAAAAGCAGAGCAAAAATTTCAGCATCTAGCTGCACAGCAGACATTTCATACAAAGAACTAAAAATACCAAAAACATACTAAAGCATGGAAACTACTAGCAGGTTCATATCCCAAAAAACGCAGTTAGGGAAGAAGTCAATTCTCAGCTTGCTGTAGGGCAAGGCTCAGCCCAGGGTGGCTCGGATTGACTCCAGAGCAGATTACATGCAGTGGGAAGTCCAGTTGCCCAAATGCTCTCCCCCCTCCAGCCACTTAGCCAACCCACGTTGGGCTGCAGGTGCAGCAGGGGTGGCCCTGGGATATGCTCCCAACACTGCCTCCTGCTCCAGGAGGGCAGGAGAAACTAGAGCCTTCTTACCTGAATAGCAAATACACACGTGTAAAACAACACAAGCTATAAGAACAAGAGATGTTGACAGGGTATGCACATTATGCCCATTTTCAGGAGTCAGTAAACCATCAACACTCCTGTGAGATAAATAACAAAAAATCACCAACATAAAAATTACTTCAGTGTTTGACTATGGGCAACAGGCATTGCATCAGAATTAAAAAATAAAAAAGTTTCTTTATAAAAAGGCACATATTCTACAGAGTAAATTAAAGACATGAATGAATTTATGAGCAGATCACGGTAGCGTGCTTAGGTTTCTCATACAACTTTCACAGACAGCAGGCACAAAATGTAGCTAGTGAGCTGTAAAGGTATGTTTGCCTATCCCACAGCTTTTTGGGTGGCTGCGGCACAACGTTCCAAGAAGTAATCTCAGGAAAATGCACTGCTGTTAACTACTTAACAGGGTTGACTTAATGTTGAACATTAACTGCTTTACCTGACTGACTGAGCAGCCTCCAGAGGTGTGCCACATTTCACCTGTACTTTGTGGCATGAATAGCAAAATTCTGATGGTGGCGGATTAAGAACAGGTAATTGCAAAATTTAGTCAGGTTATACATGCACACCATTCCAACCGTCTACTGAGCAGCATCTACTCACACTAACTTTTCATCTCTAAATTGCACTGTATATTCTTATATTGCGTAAGGAAAATGCAAAAGAAAAATTATAAGAAACAAGTTCTATCTTAGCTGTACTAGCTCTTAAAAATAATGTTTCCTAACGCTCTTCTCCATCAAAAATTGGTTTTAAAAGGTTTTGTGCAACCGTATATCACAAATAAATGCTACATATTTTAACCAAAATGTGCTATCCCAGTTCCATCAAGTGCTAAAACTCATTTTGGTACATACACAATATAAGAGTACTTAAATATAATCTCCCCCAAAATACTGCATGGCATCTGGGACCTCAGAGGCTGAAGACCACAAATCTCTGTACAGATGGATTGCTCCCAAGTATCTGTTCCACCCCTTCAGGAAAAAAAACCTTTTCTTTTTTTCTTTTTTTTTCTTTTCTTTTTAATCAACAGAAAACAATTTATCTATAATTAATTTACTGCGAGCCTTCCTATGTGATTTACAAAAATAAATCATCTTTAATTAAAATATGCGGTTTGAAAACTCCATCAATAGATTTAGACAAAATACTGTAGACTCTCTTTTAGCATCATATTGAAAATATTTTTCCTTGATGATCCTGAAACTAAATAAGGAACTGAAGTCAAGTGGGAGCTCACCATCTGTTTCCCAGAAAGAAGAACCTCAGAACAGCATGACTCAGAAGCTCTACACATGGACCACTGTCTTCCATACGCACCATCAGAAAGAGCATTTTGATGCTGTGGTGCTCTCTGCATACTGGTGCCAGCTGAAACTTTTGGAGAAAGTAAAACCAGTGGCATATTATAGTAATGCCATCACAAACACGTCCTGCTCTAGCTGATGTTCCCACTTCGTTTCCCTGCCCGCTTCTTGCAGCCCTGCTTCCAGCTCAGCCCTTAGCACCAAACCATGCTCACAGGCCACAGCTCGCCCCAGTGGATTCCTTTCTGCTCAGTCACTGCCCTCTTTGTACACTGTAAACAAACAGGAATTGGAAGCTGCTCTTCCCCCTTCTCTCCTATTGACCCTTTTGATTCATGATAAAATCAAGGTATTTGTTTCCTCACCAGGCTGATACTGATGAGACATTCACCTGACACTTTAAGGCCCAAGTCTGTCCCCAGCAGTGCCTCAGGGGAGGCAAGTCACTTCCTGTGTGATAGAACATTTTACAGGCAACCGAAAGTAATTTTACATTTTGTTGCTGCGTGACAGACGGCAGCAGGGGGGCAGCCTGACAAAATGGCATTTGACATGGAAGTGCGTATGAAGCAGAAGGATAGAATTTAATTCCTCCACATGGAAGAAATAGCACTCATTGACATTCATTGACGCTCTCTGAACAGCTTTTATGGGGACCAACCAGGGGATGTGAGCACAGTAAGGCAGCCTGCTTTAGCAGTGGTGACAGCAGGTCACCTCCACTGGTGCAGTTGTCCATGGGTAGCATGCAAGGTCCCACTCAGCACTGGCAAAAAAGCACAGCTAATGGAATGATTGTGTGGAAAAATACTATTTTGTAGCCGATAATTTGCTCTAGCAAATAGTGTTACTGTGCTCTGCGTATCTGCTGTGGTTTCCATGGAAATAAGTAGGAAGCATTACCTTTCAGAGCAACCTACGTGTGTGTGTGTGTGTGTGTGTGTGTGTGTGTGTGTGTATACACACACATAGAAACTCTCCCATAGTCATGTGCCTGTGTTATCTCAGACTAAGCATCACAACAGTCACAATAAAACAGAAAAAGTTGCAGTACAGCAGAAAACTGTGACCAAGAGTGGTTTTTGCACAACAGATACCAGAAAGCATCCTTGTGCTGACGCCTCAAGACTTTATTAGTGTAATGCAGTGCTAAGATGTCTAAGACATGCCAAATTAAGTCTACTGCTGATTTATTAGTGTGCCCACAGGACTGCTCAGTGGCTCCAAAGCAGCCTATTTTAAGATAGCAGCATCGATCTGCTCAGTTGGCACAACCACAGCATGCTCGCCTGGAGACACAGCACTGCAGCAGCAGGGACTGACAGGTGAAGTAACCATTGCTGTACTGGGATCAGAAGGTATGGAATGCATTTGCTGAAGGCCTGGATGCAGAAATTCAGCAACTACAGTTGAGTTTATCTGGGATTTTCCCACTTAAGTGGCTGCAAAAATGCCTGCTTTAACACTGAATAAAAGAGCCCCACAACACCCTCAGGCCACATTTGACAGCAGAGCTCAGGTATGCTAGGGCAGGAGGTGCTCACTGGGGCAGGCAGCAGGGGCCCAGGAGCAGGGGAGGCTCCCATGTAAGAACTGCTTTCTGTGTTTCTTTAATTTCACAGGGTGCTGAGTAAACACATGCTAGAGGTTGTGGGACTACAGCAGCTTCCTGTTTACCCCCACGGTACTGACTCAGGACAACAGGGGAAAGGCTCAGGGAGAGCATTCACTCCCCTACCAGGAGCTGACAGCAGCACGCAAGCTGCCTGTGGCTTAGCCTACAAATTCCTTTTTATTAGCTTTCCAGTTTTGCTATTCATGCAAAGAAGTCAGACTTGGCTTCAAAGTGTGGTAGACTGTTAGATACATTGATTAAATCTTTATTTTAACTCTGGAAGAATCCAACCTTGATTTTTATTCCAGTTTTTGCAGAAACAGATGCTTCCTTTTTTTTTTTTTTTTTTCTTTTTTTTTTTTAAATATTACATAACACAGGCGAGAATTCTTTTGAGCATCCCACTTCAGGAATCACTTACGCATCCACTTCCAAAGAATCAAATCCTACAAGTCCACACTATTCCCAAAAAGTTGTTTTTAATCTAAAAGCAACAGGAAGCAAAATCTTGGAAAGGCAGCAAGCATCGGACCTGACAAATTTCACTCAGTGAGTAGCAGATTTTAAAAAGAAAGCTTCCCTTTTCATACCTTCATCCCCCATCCTGGTCTGCAAATTGCAGATTGCTTCGGGTTTAAGGCAGCAGGATCCCCCAGCAACCACACCAGAGCTCACAGAACACCAGAAAGCACATTCTCCTGCCAGCCTGTCAGTAAGTTCCTCTTCTCACCCCACACCAAGGCTGTTAAGATCCAGTTCAAAGAACTTTGCAGACCACCCTGGGTTTTCAGATACAAACATAAGGACCAAATCTAAGCACTCTCTCTTCTGCATGGCAAGTGGTAACAGCAAGAAAAGCCCAAGATGCTCAAGGTAGAGATACAGAAATGGGAACTTACTGAATGAAAATACTTACTTGCTAGGGCCAATCTGCACAAGGAAATTTATCCTTTTGATTGATGAAAATTGATTTCTATTTTAACCAACAAGGACACTACCTCAAGGCAAAGAGACCCCACTGAGTGTAACCCAGAATACTCTCATATCCAGACCATCCCCCACATACCCACTATTCATATGGAAATTACGATTTGAAATCCTGCTAAATTTCTAGCATGTTTATTCAGTCAGCTCTGTAATAAGGGCAGCTTCATCAACAGTGTGTAATAGCTTTATAGAATAACTAGCTTGTTTTCTTTTAATACCTTGACTTTATTTCACTGACTTTTATTACAATCTTCCGAGTCAATGAATAAGTTTCCAAATAACATGGCCTGCTTAAGATTTCATAAGGTTGTCATACCTTTTTCCTGTTATATCTCATACTTTTAATTATTTACTGTAATTTTCACTAAGCTTATATACCAACTCCACAGACTTGTAGATTTCCGTAACAATTCATAAGGCACCAAGAAGAAAAAAGCCAAAGATGGATATATCTCTACCAGTAGATCTCTACTAGTAGCACATTGTGTTTTCCAGTAAAGTGGATGCCCCAGAAAGATGGAAGCACAGAAATGCATTGGGAACATGAAGAGCTCATTCCACTCCAATGGAACACCAAAGTTGTCAGTTGAAATTATTAAACAATTTACAATACAGCCTTTGACAGCTACGTGATTGGGTCTTTTTGGTTACTGCACAGGCTGCAGCCATGCTTATGTTTGATCCCTAGAATTGCATCCCCCTAGTGTCTTCATCAACTTAGTGCAGAAGTTCATTTAACAGGTTAAGTGGCAGTTCTACTGACCTACAAAAGGTGGTTTTTTACAAGAAACTGCTACTCTGATCCTGAAGTTTGTGGGTTTCTTCCTTCTTGTTTTTAACTTTTTTTTATGTTAGAATGTTTAATGTAGATATTTAGCATTCAAATTACTAGAGTAAGAAAACTAACAGAAAACTAGTTCAGACATCCAGCCCTTCATAGCTAATAAGCTTTTAACAGATTACTGACAGCTTATTTCATTTGTAAAAGAGCTTTTGCCATATATCTGCTATAGAAAGCAAATACTATCAGAATACATATTAGATGCAGTCTTGCAGATGCTGAATTGGCATAATTATGTTTTAATCAGGGACACCAGCCAAACAAGCACTGAATGTACTCCAACTGTGTTTTAATCGACTTTTAAAAAGGCTTGTTTCACACAGCCAGTAGCTTTATCACCTATTTTTCAGAATTAAATACCCGTTTATGCCTGTAAATCAATACTGCAAAGACACATCCGTTCCAAACGATCTCTTCTAAAGGGAAACAGCAGAAAAGTAAGAATCAGCCTCAGGAAAAAACAGAACTGCTGTATAGACTGCAGAAAAATTACTGGAATCTTTATTTATTACTGGAATTTAATACAAAGCACATCTGAAGTACAGCAGTGCTTGCTGAAGTACAGCAGTGTACTGCATCTTCTGTCCCCTTCAATTTTTCCACAGCTATGTCTGACCATGGCTTTCTATCAGAAAACTTAATGTTTTCTTCATTGAAGACACCTCATTAAAACTGTAAGTTTTAATGAGGTTCAGCTCTAACACTCAAGAAAAGTGAAAAGATGCAAAGCATTCAAAAATTGAAACCCAGGCCAAGCGAATAACCTCAAGACTGTATTGATGCAAATCTCTATTCAGTATTTTACATTCTGCACTGTCTCCTTCTTCATCACCATCATCTGTTTGTCTATCAAGTTAGAGATTCAAGTCCTATTTTATTAGATAATAATAACTAGATTTTATTGGATAATAATTTTTAAATGATTAATCAGTAGCTTGTTTATATTCTTTAACAGTAAAAGTCTTTAGTATCTTACCCTCAAAACAGAAAGCTTGCTAGCTTTCATCTTCAGCAAATGCTGAACTTCACAATGAAAACTCAGAACAAGTAAAATTCAAGCTAGATCATGTTTACTGAAGTCTCCACATCTGAGAAAAAAATGAATCAGGAAAACATTTAAGTTTTAGATACACAATGGTCCAAAGACTTCAGCTTGTCAGGATTTGACACAAAGCCACTGAGCCCCAGATCAAACCCACAGAAACCAAGCAAACAAGAAAAAAAGAGTCATTAGAAGTGTGAACTAAAGCCAGCTGAGTTTCACACAGTACTCAGCTACAAAACTCCAGCTGTATATTGACTTTACATCTAAGCTTCGTATTTCAATTAAGAAAGAGTACTCTTCTTCCCCACTCAGGCCCCACACAGCCTATACACAAAATAAAAAGGACATTGATAACCTAGCATTTATCTGCTTTTAGCCATCTCAATCCATTATATTCTGTTGAAGCCCTCAGAGGCAGCTTTTTCTTTTTTCTCTTTTGTTTGTTTTTCTTTTGCCCTATACTAAGTACACAAGTCAAGATCTTCAGCCCTTTTAAAATAAAGTTCTGGCTCAAAATGGCAAATTGTACTGAAGCAGTTTTCCTTCAAGTTTACATGTCAGGTCGCTAAATGACATTCTTCATAACCCCTCAGAACCACAGGACAACTGTGACATAAATGCTGCCTTATTCTAGCTGCATGAGAACAGTGCAGTTAAAGTGGCAATGAACAAATGGACCCAAATGCCACACCAGCAGCTGTAGCTGGTCAGCAGGAGAGCACTCTGCCACAAACCCCTCAGCTGCACAGATGCACCTTCATCATGTAAGGTTTCTACTTCACCAAGAGTTATGCAGAGTTACACCTAGTCTGATTTTTGCTAACCCTGCACAGGTCTATCTTGAACTCTGACAAATCCCTCCAATATGTTACTCCTTCAACACCAGTTTCTTTCGTCACATTCCTCACACCAGGGCTTGAAACTCTGAGGCACAAGTTGGATCAAGAACCAGAGGAAAAAAACAAAGTACTAAGTAGTGAAGGGAGTCCTAGAAGCCATGCATCCTAGAAGCAGCTTCCTAAGAAAGAAATACTGACACACTCTCTAGACTCCCATGGTGCTGACTCTAAGGGTTCAGCACACTCTAATTAGCCTTTGGATAACACCAACCCTACTGGTCCATTTCCAGGGCTTTCATTTCAGTCACTGGAACACATAAGGAGCTTTATTCTAACTCCACCACTTACACAATTGTGTTCTGTCCCTTTTTCTTCCCTATGAGTGCTACCCATTTTTGCCTCATATGACCTTTGATTTTGTAAAGCAGCAGGCATCCATAGTACATCTGGTTCTTGAGAATGACTCAGGTGAATTTCTGCTTAAGCAACAGGCTACAACCCAAACCTTCTGCTACTTCAGAAATTAAAGGTAGATGTGTGCAGCAACAGAGACGTTGCAGCTGACTGCAGACCACAACTACGGTTCATTTTCTACTACTGCATATTCAGTGTCCTCCCCAGATTCCAGATTGATACGATTAGGTAAGGTTCTTAGACTATCTAGCTCACTTCATAGCCAAGCTGCTTGTTCTGGGCCATAGCAGCCATACAAACCTGATAACAAAAAAAAAAAAAAAAAAAAAAAAAAAAACCAACCTGGAAACCAACTTGAAGTGCATTGGAGCATTTTTTCCATGGAATAAAAACAAAAAAGAAAGGGGGAAGATTTGGAGGGCACTCATAACACAGTGCTGAGGCCAGGCACGCTGCCAATCTTTGCACAGACACAAGGATTTTGCAGCACATTTGTTTTCAAATGTTACTAGCTAGAGGTGAATAAAGGAAGGTGGTAATTCTCTTTTTAAAAAACAGTTGCTTGAGGTTCTTTCTGGTACCATAAACAATGCACAAACAAAATTTAACATGAATTATTCAACAGCTGGAGTACTGAAACTCATTCAAGCTTTTGAAGATGCAATTTCTCTAATTTTAAATTTAGCATTATAAAAGACCAAAGAACCATGAAACATCCAGCTATTTATAATAGCTTGTCAACCTGTTCTCCCACTTTTATTATTATGAATGTTAATCCCACAGAACTGGAAGGAGAGACAACTGAGCTACCCATTTTTATAGGTATTGCTCTCTAAAAGGAAAAGAAAAATAATAATAATGGAATACATAACCCACAAGATGTAAGTTTTCTCATCCATGTCTGCACAGTTCAGATTTCAGAGCACTAACAGAAAATGGAAGTTACAAAGGCCAGTTGCTCTACCGCACCGAAGTTAAGGGTGTTATAATTGCTCACAGAACTGGAGCTTCAGGTACCCTCCAAGATAACCTTCAGCACACACACAGATCTTCTCTTTTAAATTTGTACACCTATAAAGGTAGCAACTATAGCAAATGAATAAACCTGTATGTTTATTTCATTATTGTAAGAACACAGGCTTTAGCATCTCAAACTCATCCTATCAATACATTCATAATTAAGGGTCAGCTTTCTTAATTTAGATTTTTTTAGGCTAAAGGAACAAGCTATTAGAAACATTCTTCAGCAGAATTTCTGAACTTGTATCATAAATGATGCAAACAGAAACCCGTATCTAAAAACCCATGACAGGGATGTCTTGTCAGATTATGTTCTGCACATCAACACCTCACTTTACAATTCCCTATTAATTTTATGTTTCATACGTACTATAATAAAACCTCATTCTATCATTTCAGATGTCCATTAATATCATTTCATTGAAATTACTTCACTGAAATCTAATTAAAAGCTGCAGTTTCGATGCTTTCTGCATTTCCTCCCATTCTGGCAGCCCTCAGATATAAGTGTGATGCTAGGCAAGCGTACACAGCTCTCAGCCACTCTGTTATCTCCCAATACCATTAATGCTACTGGATGCAGGCTGGGGTTGGCTCATCTGGAGCAGGCCATACACCCTGCTGAGGTCACTTGAGGACAGCACACTGTTCTGCTGTAGGACTGTAAGCTTACTGCTGAGAAGGAAAAGGCACGAGTTATGGAATACATCAGCTGTCCCAGCACACAGCCTGGGATGTGATGTTGTACAGTTACTCATCTGGTGACACAGGTTTGAAATTTAGAAGCTCACTCAAAACCCATACTGAAGCCACCACATACTTTGGTCGGATTCAGGTATATTAACTGAGAAATAACAACGTGTTTTCTACAAGGTTCTTTTAACACACAATTCTGTATCCTCTGGTGAAGTAACAGTGGAAAAATACACTGCACGTGAGACATGCGATCTCTAATTATCATAGCCCGTGCCATTTTGGCTCCCCAGCGAAACAGTATGATTGTTCACAATGTAGTTTTTCATACTTAATATGCAGCCAAACATGTCTCATCCAATTAATGAAAGCACTTCAACATCAGTAGCTTAAACAATTAAATCATTAGATACACAGATGTGCTTCTGCAGACCTCTTGTAATGCCTGACTGCCAGGACCTTGTTACTCACAAAAGCACAGGATGCAGCCTGCAGCTATCCTGTTTTGGAGTTTGCTCCTGTCAAATTTCATAATGTTTAGCAAGGTTTGGCTTTCATAGTGTTTGCAAGGGAGAGCACCAGGTGAAGCTTAAGACTCTACACAGCACACCAGTAGTTTAGTCATTGATGAGTCCAAAACTGCCCACTGGTTCTTCAGAAGGGCTATCATAAGGGAAAATATCTTTTCAATCAATTGTTAAAGAGGTTTCAGTTATTTGCAGGGATTAAATTTGCCACAGAACATTTTGCAAGAACAGATTTACTCTGGAATCCAGCTCTGAAGTTGTCGTATTGCTTTTAGGAACCGCTAACCACAACTTCAAAAAGATACTGTCTGCATTTTAAGTTATACAGTAGCAGCCTTGTGCTAGCTTTACAGGGAGACTTTCCTGTATTATCTTCAACACACACCTGTGCCTGCGGTGTGCAGGCAACACCTAATGGCAGATTTTTCCAGACTACTGGAGGTGTTACCAGTGATGAACATCAATTTAATGCAAATACGTGACAAATTGAATAGCGCATACATTTCAGTGCGCTGCTGTTAGAAATTCTCCAACACCCAGCAGCAGTTACTGCAAGGAGTACTAAAAAAATGAACATGTCTTAAGCTACTGTGAAGTCACAGAATAATAGCATTTAAGTAATAACACAACCTACTCACAAACCAGGCCTGTGAATGGAGCTGGATATCCATTTTCTTCTCAATCCCCTTATTACAAACCATAAAATAAAACTTCACCTGTCTTTACCACAAGCTTCCCTTCACTGTGCGAGGCACAGAACCCAGCACTTCTCAAAATACAAGTTTCAGCATTTTCACCACTTAAGCACTACTGCCTGGGCAAGGTTAAACGTGTTTAGAACCACTAGTGGAGGTGTAACTTATCCATGAGAGTGCATATGTGCTATGATGTGTAAGATTTAAGAGAAATGCAAAAACCACATGAAGCCTGTTAACAAAGCGGGGCAGCTCTGCGAGAGCTGCAGCAGAGGACAGGAAGAGATTGGCAAAGGCACAAGGGAAGGGAAGGATCTCCAAAGGAAAGCCTGGATGACAGTCACAGGGACCAACAGCGTGTGACTGCACACTCAGACTGAATATTTCAAGGTCATGCACTGATCAACAGGAGGACAAGTACCAATTTTCTACATGAGGTTAGAATCAGTCATTCTATCTGTACAGCTGGGAGGACTATTAGGGTGCCCCAGAAGGCGCAGAACTCCATATTGCAGCTGGACACAACGTACCTGGATCAAGCTAGGCTCCCACCACCTCTCCAGCCCAGATATGGCCATTCCCTCTTACATTCAATCCATTTTTCACTTTTCTGCGTAACAAAGATCCGGTGCTCAGCCTGCTGGGGAACCAGCGCACATCACAGGGCAGAAGCACACTGTCTGTGAGAACCAGCACAGGAGTCCAGCCCTCTCACATGCTTTACGGTACTCAGGCACTTAAGAGCTAAGCAACAGAGGCTGTGGCAGCCATTAGGAAAATGCCCCCGGGTATATTCCCTTCTACTTCCTAATAGAAACAGCACGAGAAGAAAGCGGCATCCACAGAAAGAGTGATCATAGCTGTGGTGCTCCACAGTAAAAAAAAGTTCTCACACGGTGCTTCTCTAGAAACTGAAAGACGGGAACAGAAATGAAGGAAGAAGACATATATTTTAGTGCAGCTACATTTAAAAAACCCAACAACCAAAGACAGTAAGCAGTCTCCTCCCCCTGCCAGCTCTGGTATCCTGTTTTGACTTGCCCTGGCTGACCCCAAAGGAGGCTTTTACTCTGTTTTAGATCTTGAGTATATTCCAAAGTTGTCAACAGTACTAACAACAATTTATGACTAAGCTTCTCAGAAAGGTAACACACCAAAAAAGTAAATGAGTTCACTTCACAGAGGTGACTTCCAACCCTCCAAATTTCAAATGGCATATAATAAATACAGAACAAGCCCTAAAAGGACACATTTAGCTACAGAATTTTTTTTTTAATTCTTCATTGTTCACGGTATCCTGTTACCAGCTTGGACATAATTTTAGCTACTAAATTGCTGCTTTTTTGTTTCGGCAATCAGACGATATTAACTTCCCCTTTGTTTTTTCCTTTCCTGTTTGTACACCTGCAGTCCCAATGAGCACAGCAACAGGATTAGTACCTCACAGCCAGCCCTGCATCCAAGAAAGGCAGAATGACAGAACACTTTCAAAGTCCAAGAGGGTGGCATGGCAAAGAAACAAGTTTCCTTGAGTTCTAACTTGAAGATCTAACTGTGGCCTTTGTGAAATTATTTTTAAATAAAACTGGATACTCCCCTAAAAGACTGGTGACTGGTTGCAAAATTCATGGCCTTGGCTACCAGACAAGGAGTAGCTCACAACCCAGTCACTGATTCTGGCTGCATTTTGGTAGCAGACCAGGAAAAAAAGCTGTACAAATAGTTAAATGGATTCTAGAGAAGTAGGAAGTTACCATTAGCAATTTCTACTGAAGACTTTTCCACTACTCTAACTTAGCAGCTGTTGAACTGCTCCCAGGTATCAGGGATTCAATACAAGCCATAACAGGCTGGTTACAATCAGACTGTCTTGCCTCTTACAGCTCCAGGCTGACAGCCAGCCAGCGAGAAAACTGACACACAAACAGCTTTTCATAGCTGCTCCATAGCACTTCATGCTTCTTTGGGAAGCTTCACCATTTTTGCCTGTTTTCCCATATAGGTCACCAAGTAGCAACCCTCTGCTCTACAGAACATGCTAGAAGGAAAAAGTCTGCCAAGTTGCTGCCAAGGAGGAGCCTGTGCAGAGGATAACAGAACTGAGAAATCAGTAGGCAGAGAACTCCAGCTACTGGGACTTCAAACCTTCAAAATAGAAGGGACAAGAATTCATTGCAGCTGCCAAAAGTACCAGTTGCTTACTAAGTGCCTATTAGCTACCCAACAGCAAAGCACTTGCACATGTTTTGATGAACACAACTAACAGTCATTAAATCCATGCAGAAAATACCATAAGCTTCTTTCTTCAAGAAGAAATTGTGTAATCTCACTGGAAAAAACAACAGCATCAGACCATAGCTGCTGCTGTCAACCTAATCTTCAGGCACAAGGGTCGCTCAGCCAAGAGAAAAGCAGAGACTGTGCGCAGGGTTCCCACTACTCAGACTCAATGCAAAGAAAAATCCTCCTGTATAGCAGCAAAATGCACTTAAATCTTCCTGTAATTTTAAGTGTATTTTTAAGCATATTCTGGACTAAGGACAGGCCCACATACCAAAAGAGTCAAGCAACAACCTACCTAATGACCACATGTACAAGAACATCTCTGCCTGTACCATTAAGACATTATCTGAACACTGAAATTATCTGAAAACCTGCTTTCAGCAGGTCAGACTAAACAGCTATTCATGAGTAATTCACTAACTGGGCTAATATACTTCTCTGTCCCACTCAAACTATTACCTTCAGATTCATCAGAACATCCTTATAGTGTCTGCAGACTGCGAGTTATCTGCCTACACACCAAGAAGTACAAGCTGTACTGTCAACAGAGCCCAAATATACTTCCTGCAGCACTTGATTTCTTTCACATAGTGAAAACTGTTTTCAGAACAAACAGCATTGTAATTCCTTCCCATAAAAGAAACTTTCAGGACTGGCAAAGGGTTACAGACTTACAACTCTAAGACTTATTCTCTGTCACCAAAAGTGGTCTCATTTGACAACTCTGAATTGTGTTCTGATTTTCCCGTTGAATTTCAAACTTTCATTCCTTACCCAGTTTTGGTAGTTTTACATTTACCAGTATTGGTAATTTCTAGTTCTCCCAAGAACATCTTCAGAACAATTTAATTTTGGTTACCCTGATGCATGCAACTAAGGTTTAGCTAATCTGAGTTTATGTATATATCGCAACACTTAGCAAGATCAGGACTCCTCAACTAAAATCTGCTGTCTCAGAATTAAGGGGTATTTTTACAGATGAGATGCATGGAAGCAGGTAAAGCAGCTGGTTAGATCAGCAGGAAATAGGGAGTGTGTTTCTCGTGATTAAAACGCTCTCCTGAAGTACGCTGTGTTTGCTTAATTCTAATGGCTTTCTTCATTAGCGCCTGTTAATGAAACTAGGCTTTGAAATTGGGTTCGCCCTCCACACCAGATCTCTACTGGGAATACCGACAACAATGTAAATTCATTCAACTACATAGGCTGCTCCAGAAGTAATACCTCCGATTTCTTTCCATGGAAGCTGCAACAAAGAGCACTTCAAAACACTTCAACATAGTCACCACCATTAGCTAAGACTTTCTGCCAGCCATGAACAAGAGCCTGCTATGCCACACTCAAAAATCTGCACAGCCAACCAGAACATGGCTTGTCTTTCATGTCACTGTCACCACTGCTGAAATGCACCAACCACCACCTCACTGTGCTGATGCCCACTGGTTCATCAGTGGGTGCCATTTTCCCCCCAGATGAAGGAATTCAGTGACACACCTTTGCTTCATGTGTACTTCCATGTCAGACACCATTCTGTCAGACTGCTCCTCTGCTGCCATCTGTCACACAGCAACTACATGTAATGGAATATTGATGGGAAGGTTCAACTTCTACTGCCATAACACCAACATCCACTTCTGACGTCACAGGCCAACACAATAAAACAGGAGACATTATTTTCAGAGCTGCCCTCATATATAAAGGAACAAAAAGCAATATAGGAGATGAAACAGCCTTTTACATTTATTTATTCTTTCCTCTTCCACTATCAGCAGTTAAAAGCCAAATGTGTATTTCATAACATATACTTTATAACCTCCACTAATTCCAATCGTACTCTTAATGTAATTTTAAATGACCCTACTAATGCACAGTGCTAATGGAATCTGCCAAAGAAGGACATATAAATATGCAAATACAAGCTTTTACTGTTCTGATGAGGCAAACATTTATCTTATTCCTCTTCACTCTACTAGAGCTACCTGATTGCTTAGCATCTCTATGATTCTATGTAGAAAACTGCACTGTATGCAGCCACAAGGAAAATAAGCCTGATGTGGCCATTTAAAGATAAGTCCATAGTTTAAGGAGGGCTGGTTTTTCCAGAAGCACCATCATCCAGTACTTAATGAGGAAGGATACCCATTTTGTCTGGAATTATACCAAATACGGGAATAAGTATTCACTGTTCTTTTGTTTCCCCTGAAGTGTTCCTAGAATGAATCAAGAATAAAAGCACAAGCTAAACTACAGGAAGAAACCACTGTTGGTCATCAACTTATTCTGCACACTGAGATCAGGTCTCTGGGGACTGGGTGTGCTGGTATTTCAGACATTAAGAGCCCTAGAACCAGAAATCCTACTTACCACTAGAACAGCTTTAAAGAGCAGTACTAATGGGAATAGCTCTAAGAATTCTGGAAAAGTCAGCTGAGTAACTGGCACTGTAAATTGGTAAACTGTTCCTTTCCACATAAAAACTGAAAGTTAACAATACTACTTATCTACACAGAATAATCAGTCCCATTCTGTACTATGGTATGCTGCTTACGTTTAAGCACTCTGTAGCCTCGCGGTAGGTTCCACTGATATATTCCTGAGGCTGAGGCCAAGACCTGTGAAGTCTGTAATGTGAAGTTCTGTAGGGAACTGTTTGAAGGCAGCTTTATGCTAGAACAGATGAGCCTCTGTTATTGCATGGACTTTTTTTTCCAAACCATAACAATTTCAGTCGTATTGAATTTAAATTTAATTAACTGTAGAGCATCATACTTACTGATTTAATTGCTATTTAAAGCAAATATCAAATTGGGCAAATTATTTTCTCCAGTAGGTTGGATCTAGTTCCTTATTGTCATACAGATACGAATTATTACACAGTGCTGTAAAGACAAGAATGACTACACAAGTACCCTTAGGTCGTTTAAATCACCAGATTAGCATTTGAGTTCATAAAGACAGTTACTGAGCATAAGGGGACCCAACGCAGCCTGAGTTTCACATTCAACCTCCACTATATCCTTTTTCACTTGAGTAGGTATGCTTCTAATTGATCTGCTCAACACCTATCCCCGTCCTCTCACAGGAAAGAGACCGTGCCTTGACCTCTGTAATCACAACCCAATGCAGCAACCACAACAGCATCAGAAAACAACGGCAGTGGCCTCGCCTACGATGAAGTCATTTTGCCTCCTCCCACATAGTTCTGCTTTAAAGAGAAGTCCAGTTTTTGCTCATTAAGGGCCAAGTCCCAAATCAGATTTCAGTAGAAGTATGCAGTGTCACATCAGAATCTCTGAACAATAACATTTAAATCATTTCTCTTCTTCCTAGCCATGCACGCTTAATTCAGGCTAAAATAAAAATACACCCACACAACCCACAAAAAATAGCACAGCCTATAAAAGTTATTCCAACTCCAACTTCAGAGCCCAGATTACTTGTTGATAGTCCACTCCCATGAAGGAGGGTTTCAAACAGAACTACATGGGTCTTCACAGTGTCCTGGGAAGCTGAACATAACCCTGAGAAGCACAGAAGCCCCTGTCACTTAGCAGGAAGAAAAACGTTCCCCCTCACACCAACACTGCATGCCAACACCATCCCACACCAGCACACACTGGCTCTGGGCATTACGACCTCCTAGTACTCAAGGAAGAAGCAGAAAGATGCTTTGAAGAGCCACCTGCCATTGCAGAGCAAACAAAAGGAATAAAAAGCTAACAAAACAGAGAGCATTCAGGACCCAACTGATGCATTTTTAGCACTCCCACTGCAAGCATCTCTGCAGGCTTAATGGTGCTACTACACTGCAGTAGGCCCACACTTCCACCCCCAACCAGGGCCATCCAGCTACAAAAGGTCACCTCACACCACTTGCCCAAGTTGTGCAGGTTACACACAGCAGCCAGGATCTGAACTGCACTACTCGAAGAAGTTATTTTGATTTTTGCACTGCAAAGCCCAGAATATTTTGGTAGGAATCTTTGGCTTGTTGAATCTAGCAATTACTGACCAAGATAGTAGCTCCCAGTGTGTATTTAAAGTCAAGGGGAAGTACTGAAAAAGGCCTGGGAGATTACCAACAGAACAGCAACAGGTCCTGGAAACACAGCTGTGAATAAGGCCCAGTTTACAGGGAGAGGGAGGTGAAGCAGAATGTTAGCTGAAGTAATTCTGTACTTCATGAAACTACTTCTGCGTTTTAATTTACAGTCAAATATCTTTTTTAAAACTGTATTTTATTCTTGATTTGCTTGAATCCATAAGTCTACATGGACAGTTGCAGCAGGATATTTTGCCCATAAAGGTGGTGGATGCCTCGTTCCTGGAGACAGACATGGTCAGGCTGGACCAGGCTCTGAGCACCCTGACTCCTGTTCATGGCAGGGGAGATTAAGGGTACCTTCCAACTCAAATGACTCTATGATTATATGGTATGTGGTATAGAAGCCATATATTACAAAATTGTATACTATAATACATCAGTTTCTACACTACCCAGAATTTTCCTCAATAGGAATGCTGTATCTAGTCTGTAACTTGCTTCCACAAAATCTGTACTATCAAGAATCAACATGAAGATTACAAAACTAGAAATGATATAATGATACAATACAACAGATCTCTGTGACTAACTAGTTTGTTCCCTAGATGATAAAGTTCTATCACTAGCTTGCTCAAAAATACCAGATTTCTTGATCCATATTTAGATGGCAATCTACACAGGTAGAAAACAAGAAAAAATAAAGCCAATGACACATGATTTTGTGCAATTATTAGGAAAATATTGTAGAATTATTTCATAATTCAGAGTACGCAGACAGCTAAGTACCTCAGTGCTGAAAAAGCACAAACGTGCAGACCTGTAGCTTTCCTTTCTGGAATGAATCTCATCAAGTTGGAAAAACTCACATTTAACTCTATCTGTACCAGAAGCATGACTCTTCAAATACGGTTAAGTTTTCTTGTATCTAAAGAAAGGACAAATGTGTATGTGGAACACAATCAGAAGTATAATATAAGAAAACAAATTACTTCACAACTGACCAACACACAAACCAAATTTTTCTCATACTGAAAGACAAGTGCTCTCAGTTAAGGGCATCCACTTGCCTTTGAGTACCACAAAAAGGCAGTTAAAATTAGATCCAATGAAAACACAAGCTCTTGAGCTTTACTGCAGCTCAAGGACATTGCTTTCATTTAAATGAAATATTTTACAGTTCATATACCACAGAAGTTCAGTTTTGGGGCTACTGATTACAGATTTCTGAAGGAGCTCAGTACACATCCAGAGAAATACAATAGCAATAATGCAGTAGATACATAGGGCAACCTTTGTCCTTGGAACCTTCCTACCAGCCCAGCCCAAAAGGATTGCACTTTCATACCAAAAAGCTATCGGCATACAGGGGTCACAGCCCAAGGGACTTGAGTTCGGGCACTGTAGCAGTATTTGAAAAAGAAACTAAAATACTTTGGACTAGCATAATTAATCTACAAAGCCGAGTAGCACAGGGTTAAGATTCAACTGCAAAAGCAAATTCGGAAGTGCTCAGGCACTGCACAGACTTGAATCCCTCAAGGCAGAAAAAAAACAAAAAGACAAATTCTTGACTACCGCTTGGCAATGCAAATGTATTACTGACAAAAAGCCTCGATTTCCATCTTCTGTATTTATGCTATTAGCAATATGCAGCTCAAAGCACAAGAAAAGACATAAATCAGTACCAAAAAAAAAATAAATCCCAGCAAGCAGTGGTGAATGGCCTAGAATTTAAAGCCTCTCAAATGCTGTGGAATGTTAGATTGAAAACAGAAGACTCTCCTAGGTGCCGGATCAAACATCTGGCACTGTGTTAGTTCATAAGACATCAGAGTGAAAGATTTAAAATCTCGAGTGTTAAGAACATTTGCCAGAGTGGAGATGCCATATTTTACAAGTGATATCGGGATGCACTGTTCAGACTTGACCACGGCTTCCACACTTAAATTAGACACGGCTGACAGAAAACTGGTTGCAGACTCACACTCAGCTGATGAAGGTGATTCAGTGAGTGGTTCAGTGAGCTGGCAGAGAAAAACCCTCACACTTCCTGTTCTGGAACAAGTGCAGCTAGTCGCTACAAGACTGCTAGCTCTGTCTGAAGGGTGCCAAAAACACATTTATTTAGACTTCAGGATTGCCGAACAAAGCACCAGAACAGCTTCTAGAAGAACACGGTTTTGTTTAAAGCATTTTTGTTCGATTTTTTGGTGAGATAAGTTAAATAAATACCCACCTGTCACCATCCCATCTTAAGTGGGTGTGATGTCAGCTTCTGCATTGCTGCTAACAGCCAAAAGCCACTTCCACCAGAGATACCTGCAGCAGCTGGCGTAGGAAAGCAGCACACAGACCTGTGGGCAGTCTGCTGCACTTCCAGGCTCCAACAACAGAGAAGCATGCTGAATGTCTGCTAACTTTTAAATGAACTTGTAAGTATAGGACAGTTGTTGAACTTGTTTTCTTATGTCAGTAGACAACTCCTCAGACATCTCAGTTCCCCCTCAAGTGTCCTTTCCAATAACCACCAATCCTACTGAAGATGCTCTGACTCGCACTCCAACTACCAACACTGCTTTCCCTGACAGCTCTTCACTGGCTGTACTCAAAAGAACAGTCTCAGTTTCAAGTCAAAACTTAAAAACCTGGACAGCTCATGAACCCAACCCACCAATAGCTTTAACAGCAGCTAAATGTCTGTCTTTGAAAAGTGCCCCTTAACCACCCCTCCTGCTAGTCTATCTACACACATCTTGAGCTCAGATGTACTTGCTGCTGTACATGAGCGGGTAACTCCAGACCCACACACACATTTATACTGAGCACGTTTTATTATGTGAGGATCATCATTCAGAAATACTTTACCCTCAGTAAGAAACCTTTTCCCACATAGCAATGACTTGGTCAAGCTAAGGTAAGGGATTTCCCTGTGCTGCCCGGACACCACCGCACAGCTGCTCTCCACAAAGGTGGGGCAGGAGAAAGGGAGGAAGTCTGGAGGTGGTGCACAGGAGAGCTGGGTGAGGATGAGTCAGGAGGTGAACAACAGCCGTACTTCCTGGGCAGGACAGCCAGAGCATCCCAAGAACGCGGTGGATGCAGGAGGTGGGAGCAGCTGAACCCAGGGAAGCTCATCTGAAAGGCAGCTCTTACAGCAGAGACCACAGTGTGACAGCGGGCGGCTGGGCTGGGATGAGGGCCCAGCAGGGAGCACAAGGCCCAACCAGCTCAGAACAAAACAGCTCTTGGTTCTGATATCAGAAAAAAGGAGAAAGTGTGTTGACTGCGGCATTTCTCTGATACTTTTGAATACTTTTATGCCCATGTAGTAGAAATAATAGAAGCCAGACAACACACAGCAGCTAACAGAGTCCACTGGTTGCAAAAGTTAGCAAGTAGCCCACGCAGCTTCTGCACTCCCAAGTAGTAAAGACACTTCCACGAGGGTAATAACACCACTGCAGTCTGCCAAGAGCTTCTTGGATAACAGAACAACAGGGAAGCAACTGAATTCCAATAGATAAGAATAGGTTTAAGAGAACCTTTTCTCTCCAAATGGTCTATCCCTGGGTGCTGATGTAAGCCTTTCTATTTAATCAAAGTCTTGAATATGCAAAATGTCTTTGTTCAAAAAGTCGGTAACAGCACAAGCCAGTGCCTTCTTGCCAAGGTAGGCCTGATTATTTCTAGCTTTGTACAGGGGTTGGACTATTCTCCAAATACTTATTTTTGTAAAACAAACATACGCACCAGTTCTGAGAACTGCTGCTTTGATTTTTCCCCCCCTTCCCTCAAGTTCTGAGCTGTTCACTCCTCGAAACAACAACTGCTTTAATTAGGCATAAAATCCCCTATAAGACAGCTTTAATGCTTCCCAGTAGTAGCACACCATCTTGATCTAGAAACCAGATTAAAAAAAAACCAACCAGATTGATGTATTGCATTACAACAGCATTTTAGAAAAAGGAAACAGACTGATTTGTCACATATAAGCCATGTGTTGTGGCAGCAACCAGAACCAAAAGGTAAGCAAGAAATCTGACAACTAATAAGCTGACACAGTAAGAGATCCCAGGCGGGTCTCCATCAGCAGAACCACTGCAATTTATGCCAGAACACTGCTTTTTAAGCACAGTAAGCTCATTCCCAGGGTTGCACAAGGTCCTTGGCAAAGTACATACAAGAGCCAGAAATTTAGCAAGAAAGATGACCTCTTACCTTTTCAATCCCTTCCTCAGCAGATGCTGCAACTGAATTCAATGTTTTACTGAAACAAAGGATTCTTTTGTAGATCCAAATGTTTGTTTACATGTTAATTGTTACACATTAATAATACATACAATCTTAAGTAGCAGATCTAAACACACAAACATTTCTGATGCTGAAACCAAGAATAGAAAAATACAAGAAATCCTTTCTCCTCGGATATAACCTGGATAGGACCACACATGACCTTCTACATCAGTGTCACTCTCTTAATTCCTAGAAGCTGGGAAGAAATCAAACTGGTATTGCCAAAAGAAAATTAAGCAGTTAATGTCATTACAAAAGGAGCTGAGAAAACTTCACCAAAGATGTGTGCAACTGCTTAATGCTTCAAGTGTGACAACGTACTTCAAGATAAGGTTACTGCTAGTGTTCTTACTGAGAACTTTTTGGGGAACAGGCAAGTTGAGCTGACACTTTCACTTGCTAGCTGTCACAGCAGCTCAAAGAAGACTGTCTCAGCTTTCTCCTCCCATACAGGCAGCAACGCCTTAAGACCAAGGCAGTAAGACTGGAGCAAGCTAAGGGAAATGCCTGTAAAGAGTTCAGTTACAAGCTACTAATGCCATTCTCACCCCATTTCCCTTACCATAAAGTGGTTACACATAGACAGGAAAAAAAAAAAAGCAATTCTGGAAAGCAAAGACTTAGGAAAACGTTCAGGATGTACATAATATACAGTCACATGTTCAGTCTTTATTAGCATCAAAAGCTGCATTTGGGTAGTATTCTGCCTACACTAATGTTTTCTGAAGTCTGCTAACATGCACCATATATCTATAAACTGTTCTAGAGGTCCAGACTAGCAAGAAGCAGAGAGAATATGCACAGTGCAGATTTAAACCAAACTCAAGAATGAGTCACTAGTTTTGCTACTGAACATGCTACTGTGTTTTGCTCTATTTTATGTATCAGCCAGACAGGAATACCATATAGCTGGAAGATTTTCCTGTGAATGCACCTCTAGACATAATGCAAAGCACATGCGGCTGCCCTCCCTGCTATCCCACTTTTGGCAGAGAGTAAGGTTTGAGCTTATGCTACTGTCTGTAGCACCAGACAGGAAAGCACTCTTCAAATACAGAAACATCAGTGTCTTGCCTGAGAATTTCATACAGGAAGAAAATGTAAGACGGTATATTTAAGACAGTATAAGGTCCCTTATACAAACTATTTTAGGAACAAACCCTGAAGCCAAGCAAGTCCTTTCAGGGCAACTAAGAAACAGCATTTCTGCAGACTTTCCTGAGAACTATGTGTAACCAAGACCATGCTCAGCATGAGGCTGGATTGAACAATAAATATTTGACCTCTACTCATATCAAGCTGTTTTGAAATTAGGCATCATCTGGCAGGGTTTCCACCCCCCAGATCAGGCTGGCCAAGGGCCCCAACCAACCTGGCTGCGAACACTCTTAAGGATGGGACATCCATAGCTTCTCCAGGCAGCCTTCCTTACAGATAGTAGGAGGAAATCCTTGCCCAGAGTCAGTCTATGAATGCCCAAGCCGTGAAGGCAGCAAAAGCCAAGTTGGTTGGAGTCCCAGGCAGCCTGATCTGGAGGCTGGCAACCCTGCTAACAGTAATGGCATGGAACTTGGATGATCATTAAGGTCCCTTCCAACACAAGCCATTCTGTGATTCTAATGCTGTTGAATTTAAAAAACTGAAATGCTAAGTTTAACAAAAGGAACGCATTCCAGTAGTTATCAGGTGTTCCTTAAGGCTGTCAGCCGAAGGGCAGTTTCACCCTGCTGTTTCTCACTCCCACCTCATACTGCAGCAAAAAGCCACAGAACAGCTCACCCATTCCATGACTGCATAAGTCCTTCTGAAACCCCACCATCAACTAGATATAGATATTGACTGGATTAAAAATAAACCAGCAAAAAAGAGCACACATATTGCTGAGCTGCACACAGCTGCACGGCCTCACCAGCAGACATAAGAAGGGCACAATGGCTGAAAGAGGAATATTTGCACAAGTCTCACCATCACATGCTCTGCAGTATCAAAGTGCCTGAACAGCACAAAACAAATGCATTTGATGTCAGTGCTAGCATTTTTCCCCCTCCAAAGAAATCAAAGCTGTTAAGAGAAAAAAGAAAAGAAAAGAAAAAAAAAAAAGAGGGAAATAACTTCTCAAAGAGCTCAGAAAAGCATATAACATTTCAGGATGTGAGCAGTGTGATTCATATTGGTAACCAGCCATTAGAAATCCCAGCAGACAGCCCTGCTGCCAGCTGGTTACACAGAGCTACCTGCTGAAGGGTCACCAACTGCTGCCTGCAGAGAGCTCTGAGTCGAAGCAGTACTTGCAAAACAACAATCTTCACTGGCTGGATTGTAATGGCTGCATAAGGACAATCACAGAAGTACTCATGTAATTCAGGACTACTTCAATACCAAATCAAAACCACAACAGTAGTAGCCTGAACTGCTCACAGAAGAGGATAACTTGTTAATTCCTTCAGTTTGAAAAAGTAAAATTGGTTGAGCTTGTTACCATTTCCTAGTTACACGTATTGACAAGAACCATATTTCGATTCAATCCTTTCGTTGGAAGGGAACCGCTGGGGCCCGCTGCATACTGACCATAGGGAGAGGTGCGCTGACCCGAGCACCACCGGCAGCGGTCAGGCAGCTCTGGCACCAAGCAGCCCCGGCCTCACCCAGCGCCCAGCAGCAGCTGCACAGCAATCACAGCCGGGAGCCCACAGGTGCCACAATCACCCTGACGAAAGGAGCGCCGCGAAACAAAGGTGAGGGCAAAGGCCGATTGCAATCTCCAAGTAAACAATCAGCTCACGGCCGGCATGCCGGCCTCTCCCTCCCAAAGCCCGTCACCAAGAGCATGGCTGCAGCGAGCGAGGAGCCATCCCATCCCAGCACATCCGTGGGGCAGGAATCCCGGCTCCCCGAGCCCCGCAGCGCTGTATTTGCACAGCGAACGGCAGAGCCTCGACCGCCGCCGGCACAGGTGTGCGGGGCCGCGCCCGGGCAGGTGGGGCCGGGAGGGGGGAGGGGACGTCTGCGCGCACCCCGAGCTGTAGCAACAGGAAGGAGCACAAAAGTTTTTCTTTTTACAGTGCCTTTACTCAGATCTTCAGGGCTCCGCTTAAGAACCACGCTCATAACCAGTGACTCACTTCCAGCCCGGTTAGTTACCATACCGGAGTTCTCGCTCCTTACTCCAAGTCCTCCGCAAGGGGAATCGGAGTCACACCTGCGTTACTCCATTCCGAAACCTATGACGAACCGGCAGGAGCCGGCGGCGACCAGCAAGACAAACTCGGCTGAGGACCCGGCCCGCCCGGCCCGCCGCGCCCCTCGCCCCCACCCGGCGGCTCGCTGCGCGGACCGTCCCCGGCACGGCACGGGGGGCACGCGGACCCGGCAGGGGAGCTCCGAGCCCTGACGGTGCCGCCCCTCGCCGGCCGCGGGTCTCGGCTCGACGGCGGCACCGCGCGCACCCCGCCTTCCCCCGGCGGGACCCCGCGAAACGAACCGCCCCGGCCCGCGCCTACCATCGCGGCTCCCGCGCTGCGCTGCCCACGGCTCCGCTCAGACGCGCCGGCGCCCCGGGACGGACGAGGCCGGCGGCGGGCCCGCCCCCCGCGCGCGGGGCGGTGCGGACGGGCGGGGCGGGGAGCGCCGGGGCTCGCGGCAGACGGGGCAGGGCCGAGCGGCGCGGGCGGCTTGCCCCTTCCTGGCCGCGCGGGCGCCGTGTCCATAAATGGAGAACTCGGCACGGCGCAGCCAATGGCCGCGCGCCGGAACGTCATTCCCTGAGGGAATCCCGACGCGGCCCCTCGCGCCCCGCCCGTTGCCCGCCGCCCGGCGGGGTCCGGGGGCACCGGCAGCGCCGTGACCTCCTCTCCTTCCACGTGAACGACCCGCGGGGCGGCACGTCTCAGCCCGCCGGAAAGCACTCAACTTTTTGCCGCGCGCCCCTCGCTAGCGGAAAAGCCGAGCAGCTCCCGGGCCGCCTGCAGCGGCGATACCGCACCCGGCGGTCGGAGCGCCCAGCAGCCCCTCACCGTCCATCCGTCCCGGAGCGCTCGGCAAAGCGCTCCCAACAGGTGCATGGCTTCTTATTTTTGCATCGTTCTCTATTGCTGGCAGTAAGCAGAGAGCAAAAGCCGCACTGCTCTCGAACAAAACGGGGGTGCCTGGCGCTGCATAGGGGCTGTGACGAAAAACAGTGAAGAGCCGCAAGCACCCAGAGAGCAGGAATAGGGGAGGCATGACAAAGAGAACCCACATCAGCATTACCGGTTTTTCTGTTTGCTTCTGATGCTGGTGTTTTTAATGCCTGGTTTGCAGTTGCGTGTAGGTACAGATGGGCACCTTTGTAACAAGTTGTGAAAAAAAGCACAGAAATTACATTGCAGAACACTCAAGAAGTGTCTCAGCACAGGACAGCCAGCTGAGAGCAGCGCTGCTGGGGCCCAGTTGCTCCCAAAGCACTCCCAGAGGACTACTAAGAAAAAATTTAGGGCCAAAGTTGTCCTCACTCTACTTTGCACCAACCTTTGCCCTTCGCGCACCAAGTACACTCTATTTCACAATAAACTCTTTTCGTGCTTTTAAATGTAGCAGTTTACTTCTGCTTGTTTTAATGATAAACATGGAATTCCCAGGCTGGCTGTGTGGAGTGAATAACACTTTTTCACCACCCAGCTCAGCAGCAGGGGAGGCATTTCCCTTACGATGTCCGCAGTGTGCAGAGCGGCCAGCGTGCCTGAACTGCTCAGCCAACCTGCACTGCACTCAGCTGGGGAATGACAGAGTTGCTCAGGTTGTAAAAGACCTTAAAGATTGAGTCCAACCACAACCTAACCATACTGCCCTAACAACCACTGTTAAATCATGCCCCTGAGCACCACATCCAAATGGTTTTTAAACACATCCAGGGACGGTGACTCAACCACCTCCCTGGGGAGCCTATTCCAGTGCTTAACAACCCTTTTTGTAAAGAAGCTTTTCCTGATATCCAATCTAAACTTACCTTGGCATTTACCTTGAAGCCATTTCCCCTCATCCTGTCACCTGTCACCAGTGAGAAGAGACCAACCCTGCTCTCTCTGCAATCACCTTTCAGATATTGGAAGAGAGCAATAAAGTCTCCCCTCAGCCTCCTCTTCCCAGACTAAACAGCCCCAGTTCCTTCAGTCTCTCCTCATAGGACACATTCTCCAAGTCTTTCACAAGCCTTGTTGCCCTTCTTTGGACCTGCTCCAGCACCTCAATGTCCTCTGGGCACTGAGGTGCCCAAAACTGAACACAGTACTCGAGGTGAGGCCTCACCAGTGCCATACAGGGGCAGGTTGACTTCCCTAGTCCTGCTCACCACAGCATCCCTGATACAAGCCAGGATGCCATTGGCTCTTGGCCACCTGGGCACACTGCTGCCTCATATTCAGCTGACTGTCCATCCGTTCACCAAGGTCCTTGTCCATCAGGCAGCTTTCCAGCCACTCACATCTGAAGGGGCTCCAGCAGAGCTAAGGAGGAGTCTGCATGAGGAGAACCCACCCACCTCTGCCCACTGCTGCCTGCACACAGCCAGCAGCTCTGGGTGGGAGCTGGGCTCATGCTTAGCGGCTACAGACCGAACTGTTGGCAAAGGTACCACCTGTGGAGCACAGTGGAATGCAGCTGCCCCTGCTCTTCCTTCTAAAAAAGTGTTCTGTGTCTTCAGAAAGAAAGAGCTCTACTGTGAGTGATCAATCTGGAAAAGATCTGAAACTGTAACGCACAGGCACTGCCCTGACCTTTAATTGACAAACACAGAAGTCAGTGAGGAAAAAAATAAAGACGTTACTGCTTTTCAAATATATTTAGAGTAAGTTTTCCAAATGCTGCATTTGTGTTCCATTGATCAGAATAATTTCATTAATCATCTAATTAAAGCCTGTAGGCCACTAAAAATGGCTTAATGACATTACCAAGAAATTATCCACACAGTTAGAAAACCACAAAGCTGTTTTTTCTTAGAAAGATGAAGGATAGGAAAACAAATGGCATTAGACTGAGGACATTTAACAAATTCATCGCAGATACTTCTGCTGGATCTGCTTTCCAAAGAACGAACACAGACTTCATCAGTCTTCACATTTTCTGCTAAAATGCAGCTGGCTTCATTCTGCCCTCAGTTACGCTCTGCGGTGTAGAGTGCTACTTACAGAAAATGAAATAAGGATTCAACACTTCTTGTGAAATGCAGGGAGAAATAAATGGCAAATACAAAACAAAACCAGAAGGTCTGACATTAAATGCAGCATCACATCAGTGACTAGGACAGGCCTTCCGTGCAGGACAGCAGCAGTGAAACTCTTCTTTCTCTAACATTGCATCCCCCTGCTCTGCTGGCCTCACACTAAGGAAGCACACTGCTCGATGTGCTTGGTACCACATTCAAGGTGCCCTCTGACATATCATCAGAGGAACACAGGAACGAGGCCAGCAGCCTCCTTCATCTCTGTTTCTCTGGGGAGAATCTCATAGCTCTTTTGCTCTAGGACTCATTAAGAGAAGCCTCAGACTCAAGAGAGACTCCAAATTCATGGAGGTGAATATTTCTCCATCTGCAAACCAGGCGGTATGAATGGGTGTTATTCTCAGGGCTAATAGGAACCTTCAAGAAAATAAATCTATTTGTTCATTATCAATTACACTGAAGATATAATTACATCAACTACAAGAGCTTAGCACTGCTTTAGTTAGAAGCATCAGGGAAGCCATGTGACTATACTGACAGCAGTTTCTGTACAGGTCAGATGGATGCTCTCACCGGTGCCCCATTCCCAGCAGCCTGGCTGCTGGGCCTGCACTGCTGTGTGCTGCTGCCAGGGCAAAGCCTGCACAGAGAGGCACTGAGCACAGGCACACGACTCAATGCTAACAACATGCTGCAGGAAGGACACAAACTCTGTCTTTAAAACAAAATAGCCTAAGCTGATCTACTGTGGGTGATGTTTTGCTCAGCTCTTACAGTCACATACATAGACAAGAGAACACAATATATACAGGCAGTTCTTTAATAAGAAAAATCCTGGACCAGGTGCATGACAACCACACAGCTGTGTGCAGTTAGCAAGGCATTTGCAGGGCTAGAGACAGCACCTGTGTACCCAATGAGGGCAGCAGAAGGATGGTGTTGGGAACTGACAACAGCCCCTGCGGGGAAAACCAACGCGGGGCAAAGCTGAGCTCTTGCACATTCCTGCACGGTGGGTGAGCAGCAACACAAATGGAACCAGGTGGGGTTCTGATTGGGTATAAAGGGAACATCTCCCTGTGTGCTGCCAGCAGGCTGTGCAGCCGCTACCCCTGGTGGCTTTTAGCAGGAGCAGGCCCTGGCCCCAAGGGTGCAGCTACATGGAACAGAAGCTGGATAAGAGCCCTCCAGAGGTGGGGTGGCACCACGTTAGTCACAGGCTGTTCCAAAAGCACCCACGGTGTGTTTTTGTCTCTAGCCTCTAACCCTAATACATATTGACCCCTTTATTTAAGAACTGCAGGTTAGCCCCTGCCTTGCTCTTTATATGGGTGCACCCACACTCTGCAGTGCTTCTCCCGTTTTGCAGCATCCTTCTAACACGGATGCTGTGCTGCTGCACAGGGATTGCTCAGCCCGCACCAAACAGCTCATGCTTACCCAAAGGTGGCTGTGCTGAAGCCCACCACAGCAGCAGGCAGAGTTGAGGTGTGGACGCACCTTGCATGTGCTCTGCCTTTCCAGCAGCACCTCTTAGCTCGTACAGCAGAGAGCACCTGTTGTGGGACACAAAGTTTCACTGCAGCTACACGCCAGGACGTGTTTGGAAACACATCGCAGCGTTATACTCTACCGGGGTCTGTCGCTCCTCCGGAGGAACACCCCGCTCCGAGTGCTGCCGCGAGCAGGGTGAGCCCCGCTACCGTGCGCGCCCCCGGAGGGGCGGGAGAACCGCGGCGGCGGGGCGGGAGAGGCTGGGGCGGGCGCTGCCTATAAATACGGCTGCGGCGCGCCCCCCGCCGCTCCGTTCCCATGGTGACGGCGTCCTGGCAACGGCGGCAGCTCCCGCAGCCCGGCCTGCGTCGGGCCCGCGCCGCTCCCCGTACCGGACGGACGGACAGGCAGACAGGGTAGGACAGGCGCTGGGGGCAAGCGCGGAGCGTCGCGGTCGGAGCGCGGCGAGGAGCGGGACCCGCAGGGCGCGGAGGAGAGGTGCGCAGCCCCCGCTCGCCGCAGTGGTGAGTGCCGCCCCGCCGGGCCCGAGCCCCCTCGGCGTAGCCGCCCACCCCCGCGCCACCCGTAACCCGACGGCGGGGCTGGCCGCCCCCTCGGGCCGCCGCCCGGCACCCAGCGCCCAGCCGAGGGCGGACCGGGGCGGGGCGGGCCGGTCCCGGCCCCCTCCCCTGCTCCGCCCCGCACGGCCCGGCCGGAGCTCCGCGCTGCGAGGCCGCCCCCAAAGGAGCCGCCCCCCGCCGCCCTTGCACCCGCTTCTCCTTTGGGTGCAAACGGGGCTCGGAGCCTCGCCGGGCGCGCACCCCCTCGGCTGCGTTTCCCGTGTGCCCGGTGCCGAAGTGCCGAGCCGCGCTGCCCCTGCGCTTCGCTTCCCTACCGGCGGCACAGGCAAAATCGCCCTTTCTCGTGTCGACGTGACAAGTGCATTTGGAATAGCTGGCAATTTAATCCGAAAATACCGGATTCACGTATTGCGATTTAAATGGCCATAGCAGTATGAAGCAGGAGGCAGCTCCGTTTACAGTGTCAACCATGCACTTGAAGCCTGTATTTCAGCCGGTATCTAAGCTGATCCCAGTTTAGCACCATTTAATTGGGATCCGTGTGAAATCACACTCCCCCAGTTCTAGACTTTGGAACATTTATTTTTTCTTTGATTTGCTGTTTATTAGGCTAAATGAGAAGAAATATGGCATCAGTCCTGACAGCTTTGTGGAACTGCTAACTGCAATACCTCCAAACTGCAATAAAGTTTTGCACAACTGCTGAACAAGACCTTGGTACATCCCCTCAGGATGTTGGGTCAGATCAAGAAAGCTGCCAATTGGCTCTGAGATTCCCACGTGTACTGAGAGATGTGCTCAAATTAACAAAAGGTTGGGAAGCCCACCTGTGCACACTGTTTCCGCAGACACCCACATTTTGCTGGCTGTCTAGTGGCAGTCTGGCAGAAAAAGTGACATCTTCATGCAATCCTATGCTTCCAGTGCTCCAAAAATGGTTGTCATTTGGTATGAAATATGTACCAAAGGCCCTAAGATGAAAGTGCTTCAGTTGTGGGTTTCCTGTTTTGCTGTTTTTTTATAAGGAGTGTTTCACTAAGACATCACTGGACGTACAGTCCCCAACATCTGATCTTTGTTTTTTTAGGTAGTATCTGGTGCCTTGCTGCTGTGATATGCATAGCTCTACTTAAATCAGTGGGATGTTGCCACGTTCATAGCTTTGTGTTCAAATCCTGCATCAAGATCACTGAGTTGTGCCGTGGCCCAGAGCACGAGGAGCCCAGAGCTCAGAGCTAGCAGCTCGGGCTCCTCAGGCTGCTGTGTGACCTCGTGGGACAGCCAGGCACTCCCCATGGACAGAGGCACTGCTTGAACACCTGGGGAGCACTGTGTGCAGGAACAGACTGCAGGCCTGGGGCAGGGCAGTGCAATCCTGAATGCAGACGCCAGCACCATGATACCCAGCTCTTGCACAGGGCTTTCTACTTACAGGCATGCAAGAACCTAAATGAAGAGGTAGGTGCTATAATCTGTTTTCCATAAAGGGAAACTGAGTCACTGGGCATGGAAATAACTGATCCAAAGGCATCAGGATCAAAGAGCGAGCAAGGAACTGAAATCAGACCTTCTGAATTACGGTTGTGTTACTGCTGCTCAGCAACTCAGCCTCTATTCAAACTGTGTTTTTTTTTCTTCTTCTAATTTGTAGTTTCTGAAGCACTGTGCTATAAATAGAACATGCATACTGTGGCAATGTTTGCTCTCTTTTTAGGCAGTGCTTTTATAAGTTCCTGAAGCACAAACATGCTTGGCATTTTGAGATCTTGGAGAATAGTTCTATTACTTTTCTACAATTAAAATTGTATGATTTTGTTTCAATAAACCCATTCTGTCCTCTCTGTTTGTGCAACATATTGCATTAGCAACTGCAAAATTCTTTCTGCATGCAAGCCTTTAGTTTTCAATAAGCATTTAGGCTCAGACCTCCAATAGCACAGCCATGCTCAATCATGCCATGTTCACAGTTTAAAATATGTATTTGCTTTGTATGGGGTGGAATAGTTGGATTTGATTTTGTCTATAAGCTTTTTGTTTAAATTTCTGACAATGGAGCAAAGCTCCAGTCTGGTCTCACAGTGAGATACCTGGAATATCTTTTTGAAGCTATTAACAGAGCTGCTCTGCTGCAAAGTCTGCCACAATCTGGCTGGCTACATCTAAAAAATTTAAACAGAATTTATAGTCTGACTATGTAAGAATTTACTATATAAAGTGTGGACATTTAGATTTGAAAAAATAAATGAATAAAAGGTTCAGTTTTCCCAATCTACACTGATCTCTAACATTTTACTGAGGTTTCCTGAAAAACACCTTACCCACAGTAACTTGCTGTCATGAAGAATTTTCATGTCATTCTCTAGCCAATGCATTCCTAAGCTTTACTATAATCCCTCATTTCTCACTTCTGTATTTGTTGATCGATGGTGTCTGGGACCAGCAGACAGATCTAGGACAAGAAGTTTGTCTCTGTCCTGCCAAACCAGTTCTGTGGGTTGAGCAGATTTCAGTTTTAAAGCTGTCAACCATTCCTTTTGCAAGAGTATCACTTTCACTATAGAAGCTTTTCAGTAGGTTTTACTTTCCATTATTCTGTTTCTTTATATCTATTTTTATATGCATTTATTCTATAAGCAATTTAAACACTGAGATCAGACCTGTCAGTGTAATCTTAAACTTTACTTGGAGGTTCACTTCAGCAGGAGCATTAAATCATCTCAGTGCCAAATATAAACCATTAAATAATTCAATGTGTACTTTTTCAACAGACATAAATTATTGACCAGAAAATGGCCCAACGAAGCCCAATCTTCCCAACTCTCGCCCATTCTGAAAGGTACAACTGGAATGTGAAAAATAAAACCTTCGTATTGTGGAGTATTATATGCCTCTCTTCCTCTCTTAATTGTTTGTTTATGGTAATGCTGTAGCTTGGATCTTTGGAATTTCATATGCAAACAAGCTGAAATACTGTAGACTCCTTCAAATCATACCCAGATCACAATTCCTTATTCAGCTTTTACTTGAACTTTCCTGAATGAAATTCTTTAAACTCTAACTGAATAGAAGTCCAAAAATACTATGCTTAAACCGAAGTCTTCTAACTATAGAGAAAATGTGAAAGCTCACAGCCAGAGCTGACTGTCCTCTTATATCTCTATCAATGTTATTAGGGTGAAAGTAAATTGTCAGTCTGGTTCACTAGCAGAATCAATGTGGACTATACACAGTGAATAGCAGAGTTATGAGAACAAAAATCTCTTTCAAAGTGGTGTTGAACTTTTGTCTTCTACCTTAGGCTTCTGAAAGTGTTATTTTCTCTTTATAGAACAGGGAAAGATTGCATGCATCCACAGTCTATTTTTTTTTTCCACTTCAAGTATCCATGAGCTCCCATTGATTTCATGGAAGCTATGTAGTGCAGAGCTTTTCTGAAAAACGTAGACCTAAATGTCAGCTTTCTTTAAAGGACAAAAATGAATGTGACCTCCGTGGCTGCAAAGCTTGTCATAGTTTTGGTCTCTCCTCAGTTTCTTCACCTGTGTATCCTCCTGTCCCGTTCATGTGAGGACAAGCTTCTGTATGCTATTACAGGGCAGATGTATTGACTGCAAAAAGGCATGGACGCAAGCTCCTTCTTTTTAATCGTGTTCTGGTTTGCTCTATCTCCCTTCCACAGTTTCTGCTTTGATTAAGCCTGCATAAAGATGAAAACTGTAGAGACAAAAAACATTACTTCTGAAACTCAGTAAGAGGGTCTTGGGTTTGGGTTCTTAATCAAATTATAGTTCAGAACTGTAACTCTTTATAATGCTAATGTCCTCTTCTTAAGATCCTATGTCTCTGTAAAGCTTCTTTAAACTGTAGGAAAAAGAGCCTGACCTGCCTTTGTACGGACAGGGGCAGCAGCAAACAACATCCATTCATCTGTAGCAGCCGGCCTTTGTAAGTGCTTTGGTGTTTCTCCCCAGTGCTGCCACTAAGATAATCTCGTACTGTCTCAGCAGAAAGATGCTATGGAGATTTGTGTCAGACCCAAATCATATCTGAACATTCTTGTCCACCAGACGGGTTCGAAACATCCCGCTGCACAGCCAGGCACTGACAGCAGTCCCGCTGGCATCTGCGAGCCTGGTGGATCAGCTGGAGGACAGAATCCTCAGCCATGAGAAAACCACGGCAGCGCTTGTGGAACACGCTTTTCGCATCAAGGAGGACATTGTTTCCACTCTGCACAGAATGCAGAACAAAGGGGGGGGCGATCGGTTAGCAAGGCAGCTCCTAGAAGAACACATCCGGAACATAACCGCCATCGTGAGGCAGCTCAACCGGGACATTGAGGTATGCGAGGAATTTTTCACTGGACTAATACTGTTTCAGCTACTTAGTCCTTCTGATTTAATAACAGTTTACCACAGGATGAGAAAGTTCAGGCAAGGTCTAAAGATCCTGTAAGCTTATAAATTGTTTTTATAACTGTAAAAACTGTTTGCAAATTATGCAATTCCTCCGGTGGCTATGAAAATAATACAGGATATTCGCATGTAAACACAGAAATCTTTGTGGTACTAATGAGCTTGCTTTGAAAAGCAACACTGGAAAACCTTGGCAAAACGAATTAACGTGGTACTAATACCCAGCTCAACTCCAGTCCAAAGACTGTGCTGTATAAACAGTAGGAAATGCCTTAGGTCTGTATTAAACTTTCTTTCACTTTGACTCACTGACAACACCAAGCAGCCCAACCCAACTGCTCATTTTTCTGACTAATCACGGCCTCTGCTTGATGAGCAACATGGGTGTGGTGGGAAAAACTGATGGGTAAATGTTAATATCTTCATTCCACTGAAAAGTTGTATTTAATAGGTTATGGTGTGGATTTTCAGAATAAGAAATGTTAGGTAACATGGAGGTACCTGTATCAGTACGTACGAGCCTCTATTAAAGTCACAATAAAATGATACCTGATCTTACTGAAATACTGAAAAATTACGAGTGACATTTAAAAGGTACATTAAATGTAGCATTCTGAATTTGTATTTGCATGTGAATACTTTGTAGATGCTGCAAGAACAGATACGTGTCAGAGACAATCTCAGCTATGGAACAAATTCTACCCTAAAGAGCCTGGAAATGCGGCAGCTTTCTGGTTTAGGGGATCTTCGTGGAAGAGTGGCAAGGTAAATGTCATTACGAACGTATATTTTTGGGACTAACTAATGTTGCTTTAATCTTGAATTACGAATGTCAGTGCTAATGGGCTGAATTCTACTTTGGCAAAATTCCCAGGATAATTTTGCTCGGTGTTTTCAAGAAAATTAACAGTAATCCTTTGCATCTCTCATCATATTAAACTTAACAATATGTCCCATAATTCTTGAGATTAATTTTTAACAAGTGACCTCAAATTCCATATAAATTTGGATTTTGTTCAATTTTTAAAAGTACTGTGGTTAGACAGTCTTTGTAGTTTGTCTTTGAGACTAATTAGCAAAATTACTGTAAAGGAGGCATGGAACAATCTGCGCTTGTAAAGAACATAACAGTTGCACATTTTGGCAGACATTTTAGAAGTAGAAATATGTGTGTGAAATTACTGGTTAACCATATTAAAACCTACATAGGCCACCTGATGTGTAAAGAACAGACAGCTATAAAATAATAGAGGTTTGAGGGCTGCTTCAAACTCCAGCTTGCAGCTGTGCAATTACACAGACTTCAGGCTGAATTGTAAATGTGTTGGTGATGGCACAAAGTACATTTGTCTCAGTGTCTGTAAAGTGTAACATAAAAGATGGTTTAGCACAGCTATAGAAAAAGGACCTAGTCTCTCCTGGAATATCTTGGCTAACAACTTCACTGGAATTATACTTGTCCTGAGTTTGACCTATTATCTATAACGTACAGATGACTTCTCTTTTTTTCCTGTACTTCAACTGATTTAGTGATAGCAGCCTACACAAATAATCAGGGAGGGATTTTCCTTGAATTTAAGTTTTCCTTCGAATTGTTCAATTGTTTTTAAGCTCCCACAGTAACTTCTGAGCCATTTAATAAAGAATACTCAGGAGCAGCTTAACACAATCATTATGTGCCTTTTTTTTTTTTTTTTAAGTTATGCTTCACTGAAGTTACCTTTTACTAAACAGGAATGAACTAGATAAGCATTTTTTGTCAAATGAGAATTGATATAAATACATACGTAACTCAATGGGAAATTTCACAGTATCATCATAGAATGGTTTGGATTGGAATGGACCTTAAATATCACCTAGCTCCAACCGCTGACATGGGCAGGGACACCACCCACCAGTACAGCTGCCTAGGGCTGGAAGATCTGAGATCTGCCCGGAGCTTTCTCTTCTCTAGGCTGGAAAACTTCCTTTCTCAGCCTTTCTTCATAGGAGGAGTGCTCCAGCTCTCTGAACATCCTTTTGACACATGAGGATGGGCATGACACATCCTCCATGACACATCCTCCTTTTTCCCCCCGCCCCCTTTTTTTTTTTGTAATATAAAGTGACCTAAGACAGACCTTTATATGGAGCAATGCACTTACTGATTAGCTTATGAAGCAAAATATAGTGCCCTTGGTTTCAGTAAAGAATTCACATAAATAAATGTGCCAGCATGAGCTTCACCATGGCCCTGCATGGCTGAGCACTTGGTATTGAGAGCAGCGGTCAACTAGCACAGTCTGTGCCAAGACTTCTTCTTTTATTTACTTTGGGCAACTCCCTGTCATTCTGCCTGGGTTACAATTTATCTGACTGTTTTAAGAGACTACATCAATTTCCCTTATATCAGACTGGGCAATGAATGTGGATTCATTTGTATTCATTACCATAAGATGATTAGTTTATTGTCTCTAACTGTTAGCTCCTATTCAGTATTATGCTCTGTATTTTCCTTATGTGGAGAAGAAAATAAGTCTTTACCATACATCAATTTAAAGCGGTAGTCTGTGAGAGAAGGTTATTTGCCTTCATTTACAAATGTACTCTACTTCATTCATTAGTATTCCTATGATTAATGACTATGGTATTTCTGGAAATCATAATCAAGATTAGAGTTTGTTGTGCTATACAGATATGCAATATAAAATTTCCCTGTGATAATTTCTGATTATTCTACCCAAAATCTGTTATGTAAAATAAGCCAAGCTCACTTAATGTAATTTTACTTCAGCATTTAGTCTTGCTAGCTTTCAGATTAATTGGAAGAGTGAAACCTTAGATACGTGATCCAGTTACTGTGGGTTTCCAACTTACTGCACATCAGCTAACTCCTCTTCTTGACCATAGCCAAGGTGCTGAGTTCAACTCAGGCTATAGTGAAAGTAGGCTAATTTAACTCCAAGTAAGTCACACTTGCTCTAGGCTAGCATCATAGAACAGTTTGGTTTACAATGGACCTTAAAGCCCATCCAGTTCCAAACCCCTGCTGTGGGTTGGCTGGCTGCCACCCACCAGCTTAGCTGCCCAGGATCCCATCTGACCTGGCCTTGGGCCCTCCAGGGACAGGGCACCCGCACTCCTCTGGGCAGCCTGTAGCATGCAGTGCATCACCAGTGTCTGAGTGAAAAATTTATTCCTAATATCTAATCTCAAACTCCTCTCTTTTTGTTTAAAATGATCCCTCTTTGTCCTATCACTATCAGACTGTGCTTACTGTCAGTCCCTCTCCTTATAAGTTTCCTTTAAGTACTGGAAGGCTGCAGTGAGGTCTCCCCAGAGCCTTCTCTTCTCCAGAACAGGCCCAGCTCCCATTTCTTCATTGGAGAGGTACTGCAGCGCTCCAGTAGTCTCTGATAACCCACTCCAACAGCTGCAAGTATACAAGCATAGAAGTACACACGTGGACAGTTGTCATGACTCAGTCTGTATAAGCTGAGTGATGGTAAATCACCTACATCTGAGCCTTTGGATCCTGTAAGAATTTTAGTGTCAGTCTCAGGATTCTGGCTAAGTTTCAATTCCAATGATTACATGTATACTAAAATTCTATTCAATTTCAGTATGAAAGAGTACTATTTATTTCCTAACACCAGCTGTTCTGTAACATGTCAATATCAGTGAGCAATTCTCTATTCTTGAGAGTTACAGCTTTAAGCTATGAGAACAGGGATTCCTACTTGTGTGTGCAGTTAGGCACAGCTCCAGCACTCCACTGCCCACGGCTCTGGAGGAGTGTGGCTGGGACTGACCCCACAGCTGAGCTCACCTGCATCAGAGAACCAACTTGTATCTCTAGCAGGAGAAGACGAGGCCCACACTGCAGCTCATGTCTCTGGACCACTTCTCTTTAAGTATATTTTACTGATGATTTTGTACAGCATCCTTACAGGGTTCAGTGTGAACGATGCTGTCCGTTTTCCTAAGAATCGGAGTTACTATTAAGACAGAAATTGCCTCTATTAATTAAAAGTAGTGACACACTGAGCAGAAAATTATGTATATGCCGATAAATCCATTACTCTTGCCTTCTGTCCTTGGCATTGCAAGTTTTATATTAAACAGCTTTGCCATGCCTATTTCTAGTGATAAAAGATCATTAAACCTGAGAGCACTGCCTTATCACATCTTTACATAATGTCTGTCTACTAAGACCATTTGTCTGCAAAGTATGAATACAGCAGTCCGGACATACAGAAGTTGGTGTCTCCAGAGGCTGCCTGATACCAGATACCAGAGAGATGGCAGTTATGCATGTTCACACTGGGCCTCCTCTGCATATGTTTTTTACATATTTTTACATACACTGTAGATGTGATTCATTTCAGACACCCTGGACTTAAAGCATGTAGGCAGATTTTCCTACATGAGAAAATGAGCCTGATGCATCTGGGATGCACCACGTTTAAGATCTTTGTGAGTAAAAAACCTGCTGCACTCTGCCAGCTGCAGTTGTACAAAGCTCACAGGGAGGGTGGGGGTCTGACCTGCCAGGGCCAGCTATGCAGAGTCTATAGCTCAGCTGTTCCTGCCCAGAGATTGCAGGCTTCTGGGGAATAAATAGATTATTTCATCCCTCTTTTTTTTTCAGTTAGCAACAAAGTGGAGACATTTGGCTTTTCTTGCCTTTCTAAAGAAGCTGCCAGATTGTAAGACCTGGAATTTACCGTATAAACCTAAGCTACTCTTCTTACAGATACTACTAATTGGTCTTACTATGCTGAACTGCCAAACTATAAATTACTTTCCACAGGTTTTATAATTTGTGATATTTTACTTCATTTGTTAGTTTGATATTGAAGGTGTACCACCATAATTACAGTAACACAACTACAACTGAGGTGTTGAAAACACATTTTGAAGTGAAAGCTTTCCAACTGAAATGTAACTTCAGTGAAAACATGCCATGGCTTTGTGTAATGATTTAACCAGCCGTAGTTTGTCCCATTTACTGCCTTCCCCCTCTCCCCCTCCCTTATATTGTAACCACTATCTGTTCTCCACCAGTTTCATAGATCAATTTTAGTAACTTTGGTGGTTATAAATATACATGACTCATACTCTGCAGGAGTCTCACTCCTGAAATTATAGTACTTCTATTTTACATCACAGTTTATGTCCTTATTGTATTACTGTAGATGAAATCCCCCTGACAAAAGTATTTTTGAAATGCGGTAAGAAATGGACATATTCCATAGCACATTTGTTGTGAAAATGTTACAGCACTGAGAAATGTTCCAACGTGAAGAAAGGAAACAGTAATTATTATGTACCACTACTGCATTTTGTAGTCTTTAGTGAGACGAAATTGCTTTAAATGGCAGCCTTACCTAAATACAGGCTGTGCTAGTTAAACCATAACTTTTCCTCACATTGTTTACTCTCTATATTGTGTACTTATCACATCTTTTTTATTTGGCAAACAAAAATAAGAAGGTAAGGCTTAGCGGAACACAGCTAAAATAATGAAAAAATGATCTTCACAATTATTTAGGCCTCTATGTAGGGCAAACCATGCACAGCACAGCAGATATCTGCTGGACAATAAGAGAAGTAATGAGGTATTGAAATCCTGCATCTTTGAAGTTCCAATGCAATTTCCCCAACTCTGACAATGACACAATTTCCACGTCAATACCAAAAGAACCATAGTACAGCAGGAGTGTGATGAAGAGTTTGGGATCTATTCCCATCTGGGAGCAGCTTGCTGGATAGGGCGAGATACATCAGCATTTTTACAGCCCCATAAGACAGTGTTTTGCTGGACAGCCAGTACTTTCATAGAAATGCCTAATGTAAAACAGGTGATTTTAAAAGCGTGGGCTATTCAACTGTTGTTTTGGTATTTATTTATTCAAACAGGTGTGATGCTGGGCTAGCTAGACTGTCTGCAGAGCACAAAATCACATATGAAAGACTTCAGAGCCTAACTAAAGACCAGCACACCTCTAAGTTGATCTTAGAATCGAAAATCAAAGAGACAGAAATACAGGTACAGTCGAGCCATGGTCTAACTCAAACAGATATCGTTCCTGTGAATTATTTTCCTGCCTACGAGGTCACAGATTCAAAGATGGAGGAGGGTCCTGGGGGGGCAATGAGGTAAAAGGGGTCATGATTTAGTGGGGAAATATTGGTGCTGGGTGGATGATTGGGTTGGGTGATATTGGAGATCTTGTCCAACCTTAGTGATTCTATGCTTTATATATATGCACATAGTCCTTAGATTAAGTGCTGCTACACAGCTATGCTAATGCATTGGTCTGACTGGAAAAGTCCTTAAATTGCTGCCTTTTGCATGCTGTGGGAAGGCCCAGTATAGTATACAGGCACACCAGTGTGCTAGCAACGTATTGTCACAAATCTTGTAGAACTGAACAGCATGCTTTGTAAATCTGCCATGGCTGCTTTTGTGGGAAATGCTTTGTTAGCAGTCCTCCCAGCACTCCTATTTCTATCTTGTGAGACAATACACTTTTCATCACAAACCCTGCAAGCTGAATCACGTCGGAAGTGCCAGCAAAGCGGGCCTTTCGACCCTCCCCTGCCGCTGGGAGTCGCGCTGGGTGGGGCGGCGGCTGACGGCGCGCTGCGTTCCAGGTATCGCACCTGCTGAGCCGCGTGGAGCAGGCGGTGGCGCAGCAGGAAGCCAAGCTGAAGCTGGCCTACAAGGAGAGCGCGCAGCAGCTCCACCTGCTGGACACCAAGTGAGCGAGCGGAGCGGGGCCGAGGCGCGGGGCGGCCGCGGGGGGGCGGGGGAGGAGGGCGGCAGGGCCGGGGGGGTGGAAGCGAGGGCCCCTCTTTTCCGAGTCTGGGCTGTGCGGCCTTCCGCTAAGGAGCAGCTCTGCAGCCGCATTTACCTGTCTGCACACGTGCGTGTGCTCAGCTGTTTTACAAAAGCACGCTGATCTGACCGGTGCCCCCTCCTTTCCAGTGGAAATTACACCCTTCACGTGGCTGGACACTTCTGAAAACACCGTTGGGTCCCTAGCTAAGAATTCAAGTAGGATTGTATTAAAAACCAGCTCTAAATTTTTGCAAAAGTGTCCCAGTACCTTTTCTGACAGCATGCGAAGCACTGAACGCCGCAGTCCAAAGCTGTGCTCTGACCACAAGGAAGCTCAGCGCTGAGCTCATCGAGAGCTCTTGCTTTTAAGTGACTCTAAAGAGAACTCAAATACTCAAATTAGTAAAGTCACTGTGTTACTGCCAGGCTCCATCTAGAGCTATGTTCAACTCAGATACTAGCTCCTGTCCTTGTGCCTCATTCAGCCTTTCCTCCTGCCTGCCGATTGCCTCCCTCTTGACATCTCATCAGCTACAGCACTATGGCTATTTGCAAACCAGATGGGAGAGCAGATCCAGATTGCAAATGTTCAGTGGAAAACAAGTGTGCCCTAACGGATGGCGTAAATGTGAGGCAGATGAGACAATGCAAGTGGGGCTGTATGAACTGACACTGCCACTCACATAAGTGGTCGTCAGATCTTTGCTCAGATTTGAGATTTATGAAGATGACTGCATTCCATTTTCAGTGCTACAAAGAATCTGCGTCTAACGAACCTCAAAATGTTGTGATGTTTCATATAAATAGCTGCTGTTTTGTTGTGGTTTCCTTCTTTAATTTTCAAAACAGTGTTGCCTTATCCAGTTTAGTAGCAGTCATTAAATCTTTTCTTATCATAAAAAAAATCACTGCAGAATGACCGAAAATTCTGCTCTTACCATTTCCTAAATTGCATTATGTTCTCAGATTAAAAAATGCTATTGAAGAGCTCAGCAGCCAGATTTTGTCTGCACGCAGCTGGTTGGAACAGGAACACGAGAGGATTGAAAAAGAGCTTGTGCAAAAACTTGACCAACTCTCATTGACTTTTAAGGAGAACACAGTAAGTTTCATCCCAATGTCCTAGTAATACTTCTCAGGAAGTGTTCAAAAGCATTATGAGTTACAGGGATGTTATTTGAGTGAGACTCTTAGACCTCACTAACATTTGCAGAACTCTCTCTCTTTTCACTGATGTCTAGTGTAACATTCACCACAGACTGAGGGTCTTAACATACATGTGATCACTTTGAGTGCATCACTATTTTACCCTTCTATCAAGTCATTTTAAAAAGCTTACTAAATTTTAATTTGTTGCACCTGCACCTTTAAATTCCACATAATAAAAGGTGCATATCTGGGGAAGGCCACTCATTTAATACACATGCTAAATCATTAAAATTATTTTCCCTGGCTCCAGGAAATGAGTGAAAGAGCTATAGAGATGAAATTCAGCCAGATGTCAGAGAAAATCAACAAAATAGAAGAAATACAGAAGATAACCATGGAAGCACATGAAACACAACAGACTGAAGAAAAGATAAATATTCGCATTGGCAAACTTCAAAACGAGATTAATGAAGATATAAAAGAAATGAAAGCTGAAGTTAATGCTGGTAGGGCCATAATTAAACAAGATCTTCATTCTAAATTGTGGTAATGTTGACCTTTAATATTGTACAGAACGTCTGTGCTCGTAACAAAGTAGTTTAAAGACACTGGGCTGCATCTGTGGCATTCAAGAGGATTTTCATTAAGTGTGAAACTCACAGCAGCAAGAGGTGACATCAGCTTAGAATTGCTTCCCCCAAACTTACATTGGCACAGTTTGCTGTGATCAGGGGCATTTTGCCATTAGTATGCCAGCATAATGAAAGTCCTATTTTTCTTCAGAACATTTGCCTTCTTCCTAGTGGAAAACTGAATACTGTGGTAGGAAGAATATTCTGTTATCAACTATGCCATATTGTTACTGCTTTAGATTACAAACTAATTTATCTCTCATCTGTAATTAGGGTTTGCAGCTATCTATGAGAGCATTGGATCTCTACGGCAAGTTCTAGAGGCAAAAATGAAACTTGACAGAGATGAACTACAGAAGCAGATCCATCAAATGAAGCAGGAGGTTCCAATGTGGGGAGAGGCTGGACCATGACTGCAAGATTTTGACTGAGATGAACACTTACTTATCTGAATAGGCAGACTATAGCCTTGTTCCAGTCTGTAATCCAAATTAAATGCATGTACTGAAGGACATGCTGCTGTTGCACAGGTCTGTATGTTTACTTTGAGTGGTAAATGCAAGCTTTTAATATACCAATTGACAAGAAGCTTTTATGGGCTGAGGTGCTCATTTGCCACTGCACTACTCTAGCTGCTCTCAGGAGATTACCAGCTGTAAAACTGGAGTAATATATTGGTGAAGCTGGCACCTAATTTGCTAACAGCGTTTCAGTGCTCCCCAGTTGTTTAGGCTTGATCAGGCTATTATATGCTTATACATATATAAGCATCTGCACCCCTGCTTTTTTTTTTTTCCTTTTTATTTAAAAACAAAAAGACAGAAAAACCCAAACCAGGTTGATATCACCTGTATAGTATCAGTTTGGCAAGGCTGTCCACCTTGATATACATTACTGTCTTTGAAGTTGATGGACATTTTTGCAGTGACTTTCTCTATCATTACAGGACATTGACTCCTTGTGAGGCAAAACTGGCACTGGACAGACCCATTTTCAAAACCCTTTTTGTTTAGTTGTGCAAATATCCTGCGTGCGCACGTGTGTGTAAACTAAATAGCATTATGTAATGTAGTTGTAGACTAAAAATGATTCATGAACAACGTAAGAAACAACTTGTGGTCTTAGGTATTGTGACCTTTTCAGATGAATAACCAAGTGGACTTGAGATGAGACAAAAATATTTATATAACAGTATTTTTTACTTGGGCATGTGTTCTTGTGACTTGTTTCATTTTATTGATAAAAGCTTTGGAAGGTTTGAAAACAAAAGAAAGTGATAATCTAACAGACTGGAGAATGTGATGTAAAATAAAATGCATTTTATGATCAGATTAGACATTTCTCTGAAGTTCAACAACTAACTCTTCAAGAATTTAGTAGGTTTGATTTTGTAATTGAGTTCACAGTGTTTCCAAATAATAACAGCCTATTTTCATTCCCATAACAGATAACACACTGAAAATAAGCACTCATACAAAATACTAGCCTATGTGGGAAAATATATATTTTGATTTGATATTATCAGCCACAGCTTCATTTTCCTTATCTTTTCAAATCATGTAGCATTAAGCACTCACAAAAGGCTTCATCTGGCATCCTATTAACTTGTACAGGTCACAGTAATTCATATACAGAAATGCTATTCGTTTATACAAGCATTACTGCTAACTTGTACAAACTGATAGGATGTCTTTCCACTGTCTTTGTAGACTGATTTTTTTTCTGGCTAATGCTGCAAAACTAGACTCTTAGTTGGACAACCTGTGGCAAGTGTTCCTCCACTTCTATGGAGTAATCTATGGCCCACAAACTTACCATAGTAAAATAAATAAAGGCTCTAAGAACATTCCCATTGCCTTCACTAGGACAGTATACTGTGGGGAAAAAAAATAATAATCAAGAAAACACACACTAATCTTTACAAGATTACTGCCTAAATTTGTATCCACTTGCTATGTAGTTGTAAGTATTTTAATGCAAAGATACCTGAAATTTTTGCAGCTCTGACTTCTAGTGCTCTCCGATAACCACACTGCCTCTGTTATTCCTGTTCTATACCAGCCATGTACTGTGAAGTATATTTACAATGGCAGCTAAAAGAGAAGCCCTGCTCACTAAAGGAAGACAGTGAAATTCTCACAGAGGTGTCTTGGGAATTGTCTAAAAATTAATTCTTTCTTCACGTATTCTTCTCTGTTCTTAAATATTTAGCCAGGTGCAATGGCAGTGCTATCTCTGGTGTTCTGTAAAATTAACAAAAACCCTGAAGAGATGGAACAAAAACTCAACACTTTTTCTTCTGTAGCTGCAAATACCCTAGAGAGTATTGTACAATACACAGAAAAAAAAGGCATAAAGGGAAACAGATAAACAGTTATATATGAATTTAATAAAATGTTTCTCTTATAAAATGTTGTGTGATTCAAGGTTATATTGAATCGCTATGACCCTGCAGGGAAAACTCCTTAACTCCTGCTCCTTCGATGAACTCCAATATGTTATGCTGGAGATTGGTTTTGTTCCACATGCTTGGCTATGATGCCATTATTGCCTGAATTGCAGGACAAGACTGGAGGGTCTTCACAGTTTGTGCTTACTATAAAGCTTAAGCAATATCGAAAGTCATTATACAGTGAAGCAGATCTTTAGTCCCTCCCTGGCCTTTCATTTAATAGAAATTCAATGATGCTACAAAGGCGTGCAACATTTTTTCCTAGGGGATACATGGCCTTTGAACAAAGAATAAGAAAAACCAGGAAACCCAAAGATCTGCTAAGCCCTTCCAAGCCAGCATACGAATTTGGATCAGCAGGTCCACCTCTGGTCCCTGAAGGAAAATTCCCCTCTCAAAAAAACTCCCTGAGCTCAAGAGAGGAGCTCAGACAGCAATTCTTACCTCATTCACTCCTTTCTGGAGCACACAGAGCACAGGAGGCAGGTAAATCAACTACATTCTTCTAGGCTGAGTTCTCCTTATGGAAGAGTTTACAGAAGCAGAAATTTCAGGGGGGTCTTCAACTCAAAACTATGCTATTGTAGGGTGTCCCCATTCTATAAATCTAAAGCCAAATATCACATCAGTATAACAGCTTCCAGCAGCACGAGATTAAGAGAGCAGGTAGGAACTGCTGCAAAGTACAACTTCAAATGATGAAATATCTTTGTGATTGAAACGCAAGACCTGCATTTCCAAGAACGTTTCTGAAATCAGATTACTTTCTCCTTCTTCCTTTCTCTTCACCATTTTTCAGAAGTCACCATTAAAAATATTGATAATAGTGTAGCTGAAAGCAAGTATAAATAGAGCACACAGTGAGCCAACAAATCCCAAAGTTCTAAGAGATATCATTTGTAAGCTTAGGTGAGATAGAAGAAAATGATCAAGTGATGCCAGCACTTTTGATTTGCATTTTAGGGAGCATTTGCTACCATACTTGAACATATAGGATTCAGCTCTGACTATTCTTAAAACCAAATCAACCCAAATGCCAAAGCAAATCCAAAGCAGAACCCTTCCTAATACAGCAAAAAGAACTGGTGCTTTACAGAGTGAATGGAAGAACTCTTGCAGAGCAAAGGGACTTCACATTTACTGTTGCAGAACCCACCAGCTATCTATGCCCTATCCCATAACATCACTGCTATGGAAGTTGTAGGGGCCAGACTAAAGCAGACCAGTTCCTCTCGTGAGATAAAAAACGTAGTTTTGTCAGCTCCTCAGCTCACACAAAGCTTTAAGCACTTGCAGTCTGCAGACCACAGGATTCAGTCTGAGTGACATGACAAAGCATCTGTGGGTAACCTCATGAAAATCCTTCTATCTGGAGTACATGCCTCTTCCTCATGTGATACCACAGCAAAAATACAGCACTGTGCATCCAGAAGTTACTGGAAAATGAACTGTCAATAGTGACAGAATAATTGTGTTATTTACACTCATTAGGCAAGTTAGTGATGCAAATAAAATTAAAAAAGATGATCTTGAATTCAACGCCCAGTTGTTCATGTAGTGCAGTTTGACATCACTGATAGTAATCCAATAGTGATGCAATTCAGTGGACACAGTTTTGACATTAGAGAAAAACAGTGTGAAAGAAAACATACAGCAGCACAAGTTACACCACGTCAAACCGAACCAACCTTGTCTCAGTTTCTACATTTTTCTGTTGGCAGTCAGCAACAGAGAATGCTCTCCTTATCTTCAAATTAAAGTGCTCAGAAGACACACGTTCCAATTACAGAAGTGTCTAGTAAGAGACATGAAAAATGGATGAAGTCCTCCTACACACAGAGGTGTTTCTCCTGTGACCTTCTCTGTGGCATAAGAAATCTAGAGGCAATTTCAAATAAACGCAAAGAAATTCAGCAACTCCTCTATTAAACAGGCCACTGGGTGTCACCATTACTCCTGTCAAGTAAAGAAAAGTGCTGGCTTTACTGGGACGATCCCTAACAATATCACAGCTTGCAGGTTCACCTCAATTTACAAATTACTACTCATTTGGACAACTGAAAAAAGACATTTGGAACCTTCTGAAGTTTCAGTACAGACTGACATTTCATTAACTAGAATTCTGAGGGAGATTGGTGTGATCCTTTAGACCGTGCAAGGAACACCAAGTGGAAACCGAGGTCCTTTGCTATAATTTCTGTCAGCAAAACTTAAGTCAACACACTGCATTAAAAGGTAAAGTAAAACCAGATGAAATTTACTGGCAGTTCTTCTCAAATACAGGATCTTAAAAGTCATACAAAGCTCAAAGATCAACATGCATTTCAAACAGGTCATTTCAGGAGCAGCTGCTGGCATGCAGGGTTCTTATCCCAGCACTGCCTCCCCTCCTGAGAGGGGCTTTGGCACGAGGACCACAGGGTAATCCAAACAGTTGCTAGCAGATGATGTTCTGGGCCTAGTGCAAAATGCTGCTCTCAAATCCATGCAAGAATAATCTCAATATAATAATATTGGAATAGCCTTAACAGTGCAGAAATACTTGAGAGAGCTGTAACTTTTGCTGGCAGAGATCAGTGAAGAAAAAAAAAAAAAAAGAAAGAAAAAAAGTATTTGGAGTTCAGTGCAGCATCACTGATGCATGCCAAACCAAGATCTGGTTTCAAGAAGAAAATCAAAGCTGTAATTGCCACAACACAGAAAGCCTATAGCAAAGCCTTGAGAGACATCTGGAACCCAGCCAGCTTGCTGAAGAGAGATTAGAGTCAGGTTTGGTTAGGCTGCAGAACTTGTACAGTCAGACACCGCATGCTGCATTTGAAAGAACGAACGCGTATGAAAACAAGGAAAGGAGATTGAGGCTCCTTCAGAGACTGAGAAAAAGATGCTAAATCTGTACAGTTCCAACAGCAATTTATACTGAGCTGATTTAGTACTTCACTCTGGCTTTTCCTGCAGTTTCAAGCACTACAAGCATATCAGCACCTGCCTGTTCCTGCCCATGTGGGTCCTGACAGAAGTCTTCAGGAAGTTAATACATGAAGAGGTGAGGCCTAAACCAAAACACCACAAATAAAGTCATCTACAACACATTAAGACAATAAATCTGTACTCACATCTGGCATCTATATACATAATCAGAACAGCCCTGTAGTGAGGCAGTACCCTGAGGCTGGGACTCCCCATCACTACACAGCCTGTGCTGTTGCTGCATTGGCACTTCTGTGGGCAGCTACAGAGGATGCTCCATTTGCTGCAAAAATGTAAAGGGTTCAACAACTATAAACATTACAATATACACATCTGCATACATAACACTTAATTCCTATATAGTCCCATACTCCTTTCTTGCTCTCCGGATCTGAGATTTGCAATTCCAGTACATTGCAGGCACCTTTTGTAATATATAAACCAGGACATTCTAAGAAGGTATAACCAAGTAGAGCATTCAAAATGCAGGTAGCTGAAAACAACAGAAGTTAAATATTCTATTCCACTATCATGTTCTTAAAAGGTAGATGCTAACTTGTTCACTACTACAATTAATAAACTCTATTCAGTTCATAGAGATCTTATGGGGGAAACCTGACCACTTCGTATTTTATACAGTTTTGAATATGTGGAGCACTGTGACCCAATTCCACACATGCTTTCCTTTCAGAGATTAATCTCACTAAATTGAATGTGGCAGCTCACAGCATATAGTAAGCTGCTTGCTTACCTCTTTGCATGTATAACACTTCACACTGCAAAATAAAAGTGATAGTTGGTCTCTGGTATGGTCTCCTGGTATCTTGTCACATCAGCAGCAAAAAGAACCCAAAAACAAACAAACCCAACCACTAGGTAACACTTGGAGTTTCCAACTATCATGAACTAACAAGACAAAAAAACCCATGGATAATATAACGTTATCACTGTTAATTTGCATTAATTTTTAATCCAGAATAAAGGAAGATGAGGAAGAGCCAGGAATATTGACATCAAGGGACAGGGCACGGCTCTGGGGCACTAGATCTCCTAATTCAAGATCATTTGGACCCACAGTTTATATCTTTGTGCTCTTTGTTTCTGTAAACTATCTAGTGGCAAATTGATTATTTATGTTCACTAAGTTGCCCTGGCTGTGCTGACTCCAGCACTACATTAAATTCAAAACACAATGAGGAAAAGAGAGGAAAGAATTGAGCATCATTCTGTCCTCAAGGCCCTTATATCACCTGATGTCACTGCTGTTCTTGCCAAGCCAAGACAAGATATGCAGGCTGCATATCTGCATGAATTGGCAGCTTTGAAAAGGCTCTGAGCAGGCAGGAAACGCTTAGGGAAATCAAACACATTATTTTGCTAAGTCAAAATACATCTAATGGACTGCAATTGTTAGGACACGTTCATTAACCAAGGCAAAAATACAGAGCCTTGGCTAAACACGAGTCCCTCTGCAGCCTGCAGTGAAAGTCTGGGAGGGACTGTTGGAAGGACTGAAGCACCAGACCCTCCAACAGCGGTGACACGCATAACTGTCAGGAAAACTCCATAAATATGAAGTTAGTGGTTTGATACAGAAGGTCTTAAACCCAAGCAGAGGACAAAAAACTCATACTGTTAATGACAATTATGGAGCTCTTCCTACTTGTCAGTGGCCCGGAAATAGCCCTCATTGTGTTCATAGAGAACCAAATGAGGATTCAATGTAAGTTCCAAATAAAGGGGATAAGAGTGGAGCCATACGCATTACAGCAAGGTAGTAACTTCATATCTGGTGAGGATGACAAAATGTTATGGTATTAAAACCAGAATTGCAGGATTTTGGAAAATAAGAAACTTTAATATCATTCAAAAGGTTATAAAGGAGAAATGAAGAAAATTGGCAAGTCTGCTCATCTTAGAAGAGTCTTTCCCTACAAAAGCATTCAGAGAAGCAAGTTAAGGTGCATTAGAATTGTGGGCCTGAGCAGAGGGTTTGGCACTCAGGGAGCTTCTCAGCTCAAGGCCATACAGACATTAATTGTAAATGACAAAAATTCAACTGTTATTTATACTCTACTCACAGACACACATAGTGGTTAATTCTGAAACTTGCATGCATATACATACATATGGCACCTAAGCAAACATGCAGCTTCATGCAAGGTAAGCTTGGTTTTCCCAAAAGTATCCCTTAGATGAAACGGCACCATGTATTTCAGTTGGTGAGGCTTTACATTATGTGTGTAAATATGCCTTGTAGTTAAGGCTCAGTTTCACCAGTAATACAAGCATCAATTTGAACAATCATTCTAATTTTCCCTAATGAATTCTGAATTATTTTCTGTAAGGTATATGAGACAAAGACAACATAAGTGCCTTTAGGAGAGATAAGAAGAGAGAAGAACAACATTTAAGCCCTATACGTATTCCCTGTATTTCTTAGCCCTTTTGCCTTAGGTGGCTCTATACCCAACACAACGCTTCACAGAACTCATTCCAAGTTCTCTTTAAGGAATACAATAGGCACCTGACTCAGACTGGAAACCTTGCATGGCTAGTATTGCAGCCTCCCATGAGCCCAGGCCCCTTCGTTAGGTTAGTCATTAAACTCCTAATCCCTTAGTTAAGTTATATAGCTCAAGGCACAACTAAGAAGATGGAGTTTTGCTTTGCAGACCCAGGAAAGAGGAAATCCAGAAGCAGAGCTCTATAGAGTATTTCACTATACTAGCTTTAAATCTTACCTTGTTTGAATTCAATGGAACTTTTCCACAAGAAAGCTCTCCAGAATCACATGTCAAGTTTGCAAGATGGTCAAAGAAAGAATTGAGAACTTACTCGCCTGTCGTCTTCTTTCACCTTGCTTTGTGTTTCATCTGCATCAGTCAATCTATTGCTTTCCTGCTTTTCTCATGAGCTATGCAGTCCCTATTGAAAAAAAAATAAATGAATGGAAGTTATCTGAAAATTCCTCACTGGGTTCTGAATTACAGAAGTATCTTTCTCACATGATTAACCTGAATACATGCTAGCACCAACAATAAGATGCTCTACAAACTTACAGACTTTATTAAAAAGCAACAACACAAATCACAGAATAGCAAATCTACAAGCATTCATTTTCTTAACAAAGCAAACATCGTATTAAAATCTCATCCAAAATTCATCTAATCTTTCCCTCAAGGTAAGCTGTATTAACTAGGCAGATATCAATTCAGTTATTAAAACAAACAAACAAATAAATAAAAAAAGCTGCCACTCTAATAGAGTCAATGGTCTTAATAGAGCATCTCTCTCTTTGCCATTCTTAACCCCGAAAGACAGACTTCCTCAGGTGGGAACCCATCAGTGTCCTGCTCTAATCAACTGGGCAGCTCCACCTTCACAGAACAAATACACTTCCTTCTCCTTAAAGAAATCCTGCTGCTTTCTTGAACCTGTAACATCCTCCTAAAACTAGAAAACTGATACAATCACATTGCAATTTAGGGCTGGACTTGGTAACCTAATGCATAAATCAAAGATACTGCTATAGGCAGACAAAGAAGCCACAGAAAACCTAGGGCAGCTCAGAATGCATTAGAGAAATGAATGATTTCCTGGAGGGACTCAACTTCAGAGTCAACGGTAAAGAAAAATGTATTACTGCCAATCTGCTGCTCAGTGAACCAACCAAACGGAGATGATGCTGACAAGGCACTTACCAGACCTGTGTCACAAAATGCCCCAACGTGCTCAGCAGTAAGCTAACACCTTTGCTTAGCTTATATAAGACACGTTCAGCTGATTCCCCATTTTACAAGAGATGTGTGGGGAAATAATGTTCTTGCAACATGCTTATCTGGGGATTTCTGGGCTTTGATATTCAAAACTTTCAAATCAACCCATTCAAATGAGTTCATTAGTCTATGTTTAAACACTAAAATTAATGCAAGAGATACTGTATTTTTTTTTTTTTTAATGTTCAAGTGATTTATTAAAAGCCACACTCCTAAGAATAAAATGCAGCTGTCTGCTTAGAAAACCTGCTCTTAGGCATATAAATTCTTTGGCTGTCTTTAAGACTTAAGCTCCCAGGTGATCAGAAGCTCTTTAGAATGTATGATATGTGTTGTAGTGCTTTTGAAAACTGTACTATTATCAATGTATTTTGTCTATGGGTCATCATCGTGTGAATACATGGAAATCTAGGTTACAAATATCACTCCTGCAGACAATGCACCAGCAAATTGATAAATTAAATTAAAATATTCAAGCCACCTCAGCTGCTTATAAGCTGTCCATGCAGCCTGGCAATAGCAATGCCATTATTGCCTCTGACCTGCCACGCTGCATTATCTTCATAATTAAGCAGGAATCCAAAGTAACAGTCTTGACCGTGACAAAGATAGCCTTGAATTGCAGCCGTTAAAGAGATCCACAGAATTTTTGTTTAGGCCTCCCAGAGGACTTATTAGAAGCAAGAGCTTCAATTAAAAACAAAGATTCAGTTACATGAATTGGCAACAGCAGGAGCACTGCTTTAGTTTGGAATGTGCTCCCTATATGTAGTAATAACAGACAACTCTCTGAAGACACAGTTTCAATAAACAAACTCCAGGTATCCAAACATCTCTGGTTGAAAAATCAACTTCAACTATGACAACAGAAAGATTTCCATAAGCTCTCTTACATATCTTGCTGTATTTCCCTGCTCCAATAACCACGATCATTTTTCTAATCCTTTTATCATATATCAATCAGTCAAATTCAGTACCAATACTGTTAACAAAACCATGGATTTGGCCTCCTGCATCCATTCTAGCAAGACATGCAGAGGAAGAGACTCAGAGCTGTGTGAATGCAAGGTTACCTCTGAATGTAAGAACTCTGTTGTTCAAATCAGCAGATGAATTTAGGTCAGGTTTTTAATCTATTTTAGTCATTATCTTGTATCTTATAATTATTCAGTAAAGCAACTAGTGGTCTAAAACTCCTTCTGCAAACCTAGTGCTATAGGAAACACCTGAAAGCTTATTCAAGGTTGAAAAACACCTTCAACATAATTAAAATGTCTGAAAGAAACAAAGCTATTCTTTTCTCTAATTCACAGCCCCATTCTCCTCTTCTCCATTTTTTTTCATCCTCTCCATCATACAAGAAGGAAGTTTTTGAATAGATTTGTTCATAACAATGATAGGAACAAAGCATGCTGTTTTACATGTAATTTAAGCACACTGAAAGCAATTTGCATTCACTCCTGTCTACAAAGTCCTCTTGATTTCCCTGAAAAACAGAGCAGTTTTATATTAAGAATGATCACTTTAAAATCAAAGGAAGGCCTTTGTCAACGTGTCTGATTTCAGTGCTACCAAACAGTTTGCTCATAAAGTAGTTACTGCACGTATCTGTGCTGCGACCATCATCAAGTTATTCCTGCTGTAGTTTTTCTTCATTGCTGAGGAGATAAGACTTATAAGGCTTCAGACTCCATTTACATGCATTACTTCAACATCTGACTGTAGGACACCATTCACACAAGCACACCTTTCCCTCTCTGGCCACAGCTCAGCTCTGTGGCACTTGTTGCTCAGCAAGCTTCATTTTAGTCAAGCACCTCAGTATGTTCTGAACAATGTGGAAATAAATGAGTCCCAAACATGTGCTTAAAATAAATGTATGTGCTTTGCAAAACATACCAACTGAATCTTATATACGTCTGAAATCTGCCAGTAGCACTCCAGGGATTTTGAGGGGATCTCACCCCAAACTGCGCACACCTCTTGCCAGATCAGAAACATCAGTTGCTCTGTTATTTCCATCTGGCTCATTCCAACTGCATGCTGTGTGGTATAGTTATTTTCCAGGTACGTGCCAAAATACACCCCAATAATCCCTCAGGACTACTGACAAGCCATACGCTATGTGAGCCATGTATGAGCCAGAATCCCAACCTGCAAGAGCAGAGACACAAGGCCTCCTCCCTTTGCATGAAGAGGCTAACAGCTGGAGCTGAGCACGGGAGCCCATATCCAGCACTTAGGGCTTTCCTTCCCCCTTCCATTTGCAACAGTCAGAACTGCTTGTGTACATTCTTCTGCTTCGTGATGAATGCTGCTGACACTCACTACGCCCACCGACAGTCCTTGGCTGTGCAGTCAGAGTGGTGTGATGAGTAGACCGGCCAGTCTTCTTTGAAACCAGGAATGAGTAGGAAAAATCCCACACGTTGTCACAAGCAATAACAGCAGAAGTGCAGCTGGAAGAAGGACCCACTACTCCTACATGCCTGGCTGTTTCTGAGAGCCCTGGGAGGCAGCAGGCCTTTTCTGCTGGTTTTATTTGCCATGCTTGGGAAGCCACAGCATGGTTCTGCTGTGCTGCCCATTCAGAAAAACACGGCCTGCACTTCTGAACACAGCAAACGCACACCTCATCTTCCTCAGCGCTTTGGACACACTGTGCCTGGGTTCCTCATTTCTGTATTGAGGTAAAATGGACCAAACTAGTGGTTTGAATTTTTTGCTGTGAATTTTCCATCAAAACATATGCCTATGGGAGTTCCAGCTCCTCCCAGTGATACAGCAGCACCCGCTGTCTATCTCACACCCTCAGTGCCCTTGACCTAAAGCCCAGTTAAATAATGCTTCCCTCATTCTTTCCCTGTGGTATGTCCGCATTCATGTACAGGGCCATTTCATCAAGAAGTATTAGCACATGAATTAAGACAAATAATGAAAAGATAGAGAAGAGACTGCAGAAGTAGACAGGCAGAATGAAGCAGCTGCCCAAGACAGGGAAAAGGATTCAGCCTGGCAGTAAACAGGCAACAGCAGACACTGACAGCCGGAACTGCTCGGTAAAGCATGTGCTTTGCTTAGGGGTCTCCCTTTTCCCACTGAAGAAAGTTACTGTTAAATGTGGTCTTCTGATACCTAATGAATTTTTATTTCAGAGTCACATGTCCTCATTTGGGTGTGCTGTGACAACCTGCCATCCTGCAAACATAACTGTCTAAGCTGTCACTTGATCTTCAGACTCACAACTGTCCAGATGACCAGAAAAACAGACTGTAATTGCTGAGACTCATTAATTGCTTAAGAAAACACAATGGTGGTGATGCTCATCAGCTGCTGTTGCAGCCACAGGTCTGTCCTCATCAGCAAAACTATCTGAAATTGGCTCAAGAATTCCTCCTAGTCCCATAAGGAATCATCCTTTGAAAATTTCCCTGCCTCTGAAGGATCCGAATAGAAATTACTCATTTTTAGTTTCCATTCTCTGAATGCTGTCCTTTGCAAGAGGTGAAGCTGTCCCCACTTGGAGGCGATGAGCACCTAGCACTGCAGCATAGCAGGCAGCCGCTGCATCGAGCCGTGCGGGATGAGCACTGCTGCAGCCTCTATGAACTGCTGTGCCATTTGTCCCTTTGTAGGCGTGTGCTGGGCTGCAAAGGATGCAATTACAAAGAAAGGACACAACCTTATTTACAATATAAGATATATATAGAATATATGAAATACGATGTCTGTTCTAAATGCTTAAAGAATATCAACTGCAACTCCAGCAGTGATTAATTAAAATCATCATACATGTACCAGGCTGATTTACTTTAAGGGTGATTCCAAGACTTGTGGGAGAAGTTGGGAGATGTACTGGGGAATGCTGTTTTTTACAACGTACAAACTACACATGCAAATTTGCAGTCCATGCATTCCAGGACAGAATGCAGAGAACCTGAATAATAAGAAATTCTTTCTCCCCTCACCCCTATTAAAAACATATTTAAGTGACAAACCTACACATAAGCCTTAGTTTTCTAAAGGAAAAAGTCAGCATTCTTTAGCAGAAGAGAACATCCGGATTACTTTTTGTTTTAGAAACCCCATCTGTAGAAACGTGACTTCCCAAGACTAGTCTGTTTCCTATCCCCTGCCTCATCCACATCACCGCAGTTTAAACAAATATGTTCCCAGTTCTGGAACAACATTACTTAACATTACTGCCTGGAAAAAATATAATTGTTCAAGCATTTCCATCTTTGAAAGGATTAGAGCTTAGCTTTGTGGTTAAAGCCCCATTAGTATGGTCTTTGCAGATAAAACCACCCTCTTTTGTGGAATTCGTGTTATTTAAATTTTACCAGATGGCAATTTTTTCAGCAAAGAGAAATTTGCAGTGCGTTGCTTTAGGATAAGATAAATAAGGTTGATTTTCAGATGCTTTTAGATGAGGAGCTGTTAAAGCCGCAGGCCTAACATGCAGATTTCTTGTCAACTTTAATTAGCTTCTGCGAACCCTACATTATGAAGTTATTTAAAATTAACCAGGGTGAAGAAAATCAATTTTGCCAACTTTCAGTTGTTCACACTCATGCAAAAAGACGGCAAAGGGACTGTGTGCAGCTGTGAACTCCGCGTCAGTGAGAAATGAGGGCCAGGCCCAGGGATTGCAGAATGACTCAAAGGGACTGAAAATGGCAGAGGCGAAGCAGAGAGGAACAAGTCATTCCTGTTACAGAATCAAAGTGGAAATGTGCTAAGCACGGCAGAAATGAAAATCGGTGAGAGCTCTCAGCAGGAAAAAGCAGGGCAGGGTAGCAATGCTGAGAAGGCCCCGCAGCCCTCGGTGTGCCTCCTGCCCCTCCGCCGCAGGAGCAGCCATATTACTCAGCCTTAGCTCCAGCTACCAGAAGGGTCTACGTTTTCTTCTCACACATTTCCACAGTGTTGCTCCCACTGCTGTTTAATTGCTATACTCATACACTAATGTATGTGTATGCTAACAGCAGTGAGGGATGAGGATGAAATCCGGAACATTCTATAATGTTGGCATTATAGAAATGGCCACGGGCACCACTCATTAGTTACACAAATTCATTAGGCAAATTTTACGAGTTGTTATTCTTCACGTAAAAGCACATGAATTACAGCAACTCTCTCAGTTGTTGCTTTTTGCAAAGTAGGGGTGCTCTGTTGTTCTTAACAACAGAACAGTTTGTGCCCTTTTTTTTTATCCTTTCCAACCAAAAAGCAATTTGGGAATGTACTGTTTTCTGGAAATCACATATTGCTGCAGGAGCTAAGAAATTAGTAAGAGATAACCTTCATGAACTTCTGTTTGAGAGTGGATGTATAGAAAATAAGTTCAGTTATAAAAATAACCAGATTTCAAAGCACTAATTTGTCCTTCAGTGGAAAAGTCATCACCAAAGCTATCTGCTACATCTTGGCAAAGAATTCAGGCCATTTTTTCAAGGCACAGAAGAAAATCAATCATCACAGATGCATTCTCCACCATTGAGACTATTACTTGTGAAAAATAAACAAGAAGGAGTAACTAGTAACATGAGACTCCTTTACTAACACTACATAAAAATCCAAAAATAAAGGCAACAATCAAAGAGGTAATTAGTTTAATTTGAGAACATTAAAATTAATGCAGGCATGTCTCATCTAACAGTTGCTGGAAGTTCCAATTGAAATCCTTGCCCAGTCTACCTTCTTCCCTAAAAGAAGGAGAAGCAGATTTTTTTGCCCATGGAAGCCCTGGGCCCATGCAGTTTCACAATATTAGATCAAAGTCAGAAAGCACTGCAGGCGCTTTCAGATTGTATATGAGATGGTCACTTCTCCCAGCCGAAGCTCAGGGCTGTCTTACCATCTTCCATCACATGAGGCAGCTGTATGCTTTTGCCTGCTTGCCTGTAAACAGTGCAGACAGAAAACAAGGCTATTCCTCACACTGGGGAATATTATAGTCCCTGCAACATCTTGTAATGACCACATGAGTCACTCTTAATGAGCTTCAGTTCCCGGTTCTTTTAACTTACCAATGTCCTAGATCAGCCTTATAAATGAAACTGGGAAATATCTTATTTTTCTATAGTCACAAACTCAAAATGCCAATGTGTTTCTGCAATTGCTTTGTGCCTCACTCAGACTCCTGAAATAATACCCGAGTGAGGATGTGCGCCTTCTGCACAAGATGCACGCACTTCTTTGCTTACTAGATAAAGGAACAAAAAGCAGCACATTGACATTAGGTAAATGCTATCACCACAAGCATTTTCTTATACCTGACCTTCCTGTGAAGATGTATGATCTGTGCATACTATTGTCTCTGTGAATATATTGGATATTCACAAGCAATACAGATACAAGACAGATTGCCTTGTATAATTATGTCCAACATGCATGGCAAATGAACTGTTAAGGGCTTGTCCATATTCAGGCAAACACCCTGAAGTGGTGGCAGTCCCACAGCAGTTTTTACAACCTGCAATTGTGAGATGAATTTGCACTCATCATTGCATCTAGAAAAGCTTTATCTGAGGAGAGGTGATGGCTCTCTCCAAATCACCCGGTTGGATGATGCAAACACAAAGAAGAATTAAAGCTTAGGAGGAATGGGACTCTATCTCTGGTGGGAGCTGGAGGCCGAGGACAGAGCCTCTGCTGGCCACAGATTGTTGAGTATTTTATGCAAGGCTACTAAACTCTGATAGATTTCTTATTGTTAAACAGGTAGTAATTCAGAATACATCATTCTGAATATGAGTTTCTGGCCAGTGAGGTGGAGGAGTAAAGAGGCAACCTTAGCAGTACGGCTCTGAGTACTTCCACTCTGCATTCCCAGTTGCTGTACAATATGGACACTCCTGGAAGCACTGGTGCGTAAACACAGCAGCTCTGTGAGGCAGCAAGTCCACCTCCTCTGGGCTGTGTGGCCTAGAAGGAACAAAGAAGCAAGGAGATGCAGAGGTCTGGTGCAAGCAAGTCTGGAGATGGGGGCTAATGTGGCTTAAAGAGAAGGGCTCCTGAGGACCCTAGGCTGTGCAAGCTTCTCAGTGCTTTCACTGTGATCTGCCTTCAGCGGCTGGGGAGAAGCAGCCATCAACAAAACAATGTGCAGAGCAAAATGAGCCAACAGCAGAGGTCAGCCTCGAACTGTATATTTCCTCTCCAAATTTGCTGTCTGAACAATTCTGCTGTTGACTGTCCATCTAGAAATAATCTGAGGTATCTGTGCTGTTACAGCAGTGGATAACAGGAGGAAGAGGAAGGGAGTTCCCTTCCAAAACAAGAAGAGGTAAAAGCCAGGTGCTCAGAGCACTGCCAGGTAAGGGTTTCGTTACAAATGGATGACACTTGGCTGCTCAGACAGGAACATGGAGCTCCTAGCAACACATTCCTCCTCTTTGCTAGCTGTTCCAAGAAGGTCAACATCGCACAGAAAACAAACAAACAAAAAAACCACCCTGAAAACTAAAATACACTGCAATAAAACTCAACCTAGACAATTCCAAAGCACCTGAGAATTCTATCAGGGTATGTTCCTGCGTGAGCTGGTCTGTAGGAGAATTACTGTTGCTGATTTTCAGGTTGGCTCATTCCAAAGGGGCATGGTTCCACTGCGCCATATATAAGTGCCTGTATGACCAATGCATGCATATGCCGGGCTGTTCAGGTTGTCTCCGTTCATCTGGTCCTGAGCTCAACATGTAAAAACATTTGAACAGTGCCTCCATAAGTTAGATCAGTGCTTAACACAAAACAAATTACCTGGACTTTAAAATCTAGGAATGAACATGGGCTAATCGCCTGCTGTTTGCTGGGTGACTGGAAGAACAAACATTTTGTTATCTCTTGCAGAGGGGAGGCTCTTCAGTGGCATCCTCCCTTGAATGCAGCTGCATGGATCTTTGTTTAACGCAGCAGCTGAAGGTTGGGGATTCAGGGATTTGGGCTGACCACCTACACACAGTGTCACAAATGTCAATTGCAAACAGGAACCTGATGATCACCAAAATGCTCTGAATTTTCTGGGCCTGCTTTCCAGCTTGCAAGGTGCACTTACACCACGCAGGAATTCTGGTGTCATTTCACTCAGTTCCCTGTTTGTCAAGTGCTAAACGCAGCACTCCTCAGCACAGGTTATTTTTTCTGTAAATGGACAAACCATTGCACCTGACCCCACGGCCCTGCACCTCTGCTGAGGATTGAGCAGCCATGCGTGCTCTGGGAGAGGACATCGTTTTGCCCACCTCCTTCCTCTCCAAGACCTCAGCAAAGCCGAATTCCCACCTGGAGCCTCACACTGTTTCCTTGCCGCTGTTTCACTCAGCACGGACAGGTGCTCTCCTGCCCAGGTCACTTGCTGCCCTCGGGGCTGCTTTCCACAACCACAGCTGCCATCGATGGCGCTGCGCGGGAGAAAGACCGAGCCCCCGGGATGAGGAGGGGGTAAGTAGGGAGGGCGGCCCCGGGGACCCGGCTCCCGCCGCTCGCGGCTGCCCGGGCCGTGAGGCAGGGCTGGCTGCCCGCCGTCCCCGGCCCCGCCGCGGTGCCTCCGCCGTTCCCGCTGCGGGCGGCGCGGGCGGGCAGCGCTCGGGGGCAGCCCGGGGCGGGGCGGGGCGGGCTGCCGGGGCCGCGGGCGGGCTTCCACGGGGAGGGGGCTCCCGCTCCGGTCTCTATAACGCCGGAGCTCGCCGCGCCACGCCGCTCCGCCCGCGGTAACCTCCCGCTAGCAGCTCCGCTCTCGTTCCGGCCGGCGCCGAGCGCGGCAGGGCGGCCGTACCCCGGCGGCAGGCGGCACCGGGCTCCGTAAGAGCCGGCACCGCAGGGAGAGCCCCGCGCGGGCGCAGGAGGGGGCCGGACGACGAGAGGTCCGCGGCGGCGACGGAGGCTCCCGGCTCCGCTGCTGCCGGGCTCCCGGAATGGGCCTCCGGGCGCTGACGCTGTGGCTGCTGGCGGCGGCGGGGCTCGTGCGCGGTGAGTGGGGCCGCGGGCACGGCCGGGCACGGGAGCGGGCGCGGCGGCTGGAGGCACCTCGCTGCGCAGCGGCCCCGCGCTGCCGGGAGCGGACCGGGGAGAGGGACGGAGCGGGGAGATGGCCGGACAAACTCCCCCAGGGCACTGTTGCTGCTTTACAGGGGAAGTTCGGGACCGAAAATGAGAGGAAACTGCCTGGAGTGGGGACGGGAGCGGGCACGTTAGAGGACCTGTTCCTCTCTGACCCAGATTTCCTTTCCTCCCGAAACTGCCTCTGTGCCCGGTCAGCTCTGCTCCATCCGTGCGGAGCTCCTTCTCCCTCCATAGAAAATGGCAGAATAAAGATCCTCCCTGGATTCGATAGGACAGAAATCCCCGAATATTATCACGTACATTAATGTAGCACCTATCATCCCTGCCAGGGATCCAGTACCCACGCTTTGCTGATAGCTGACTGCACAGAGAACAGAGCAGAGTACTCGCCCGAAGAGTTCTCAGTTCAAAGCAGTCGGGGTGCACGGCTCAGTCCTCGCCAGGAGCCATTTTTCTTCTGTCTGGTTGGTGCTCCCTGCCACACCTGTGCTGTGGCCCCCTGGTTATATGTGTGCCAGGACAGGTGCCAAAATGCTCTGCACTGCCTCCTCATCACTCCTCTGCCCGACCAAAGAGTGTGTGTGATGACAAAGGGTCACTGCCATTTCAAGTTTACCATTGCTGGACAGCCAAGAAGGGAAATGCCCTTTGGGGTGAAAAGAGTGGTAATGCATTTGGCAAAACATTTTGCCATTGCAACTGATGAACTGTATGAATTGTTCTTCCAAGAATGCAGCATGTAAAGTAATAATAGCTACATAATATCTGGTAGGATGAAAAGAACATATGTCTGAGCCTTACTTTCCAATGCAGAATCCTAATGATTTCTCTCTTTGTATGCTCAAAGAGTCCCTGCAAGGAGAGTTCCAAAGGAAGCTGTACAAGGAGCTGCTGAAGAACTACAACCCTCTGGAACGACCAGTTGCGAATGACTCCCAGCCACTCACTGTCTATTTCACTCTCAGCCTCATGCAGATCATGGATGTGGTGAGTCTGTAACCTTACAGGAAACTATTTATTTAAGATGGATTTTTTCCTTTCCCAGAATGGAGATACATAGTGGGAAAGGAAGCCTGCAAGACCCTGGAAAGCACACGTAATTGAAGATGCAATGCCAAATTTTGCCTTTAAAAAAGGAAAAAAAGAAAAATGTAAATTTAAATTCAGCAGTAAAGCTTTTCTTTTTCCTTCAGCTCTTGCCAGTATTCCCCTACACTCTTACCAGTATTAAATACATAAATGAAACTTTATTATACTTTGCCTTTTGAATCCTTAACTGTACTTAAATCATCAAGTTCAGCCCATGGGGGAATATGCAGCAACAAAGGCAGTGATTGCTGGTGGTTATTGAAGAGCTGCTTATCTGAGAATGGGAGAGCAGTGAGAAGGAAGAGGATGTTCAGTCCAAAATCTAAATTATATTGTTTCTAATCTTCTTTAGACTTTTTAAAGGTTTTTAAATTTTATCTACTTAGTTTTTATCTGCTTTATTTATAGCCACAGTTAGTTGGTATAGTGATGGACATTCTTGTGCAGCGCCTGCCAGGCAGGATCTTTTGGTTTCCATTATGAGTAATTTAAGCTTTATTCTGTCACAGCTGCACTGAAGTCAAACTGTACATGTAAGCAAGTTTACAGCTGTACTGAATTCAGCCAGCTCTGACCACTAGTAAAGAAGATAATTACTTTAAACTAATAGTTTCCCTCCAAATTCCATCTTCTTTCTATTAGATGCTTAAAGTCCAAGGCACCACACGATTCAGGAAAAGGATGGGATTATTCATGACAAGCGGCCTGCATTCAGTTCCCTTACAGGCTGCTGGTTGCCAAGATCCAGGCATTGTTCATGTAGTATCTAAAGGTCAGCACACATATAGAACTCTACAGTTTTAAATTCACAGTTTCTATAAACATTTTTGCAACTTGTAGAGTTATTAGACCTAGGATGAAAACTAGGGACTGTTTTTCAAGTGTGATATTTACTACTTGCTGAAGTGAGAGTAGGTGATTGTAGTCAGTGAGTACCACTGAGGCCTGCAGGCAAACACATCACTTATAGCCTGCCTGTAGCAGCTGAGACAGTATGTGCAATACCAGCCAGCCAACAGAGCAGTGTGGAGCGTGCTTCTCTGAATGAGGGCAAGAGACAAATGTGTTGTGCAGAGCACAACAATTGCCAGAGGTGCTGGCAGACAGGCTCACACTGGCTATGGCTATACTGCATGGACACCTGGGAGCCAGCAGTGCACAGCTCGATGGTTATCTGACCCAAACTTGGACATGAGATAAGAGCCTGTACCAGTGGTTCATGCAGTGACAGGAGCATCACATTACCTGTTTGTGGGCACGCTTTTGTTGTTAACAATGCTTATTATGGGTGAGCTTAGAGATTCTGAAGGAAGTGGATTTCTTCACATTGAACACTGTAGATGCAGTACTAGGTGAATCTGGACACCAAGAGTCACAACAGACCAGTAAGCAAGAAAATGAGCAAAAGCACAAAACCAATAAATGGTACTGTGTTAACAAGCGATACATTAATTTCTTGATTCATCTTCTAATCAGATGCCTTTAGGTCACACAAAGTAAAAGCAAACAGCGGGATGTGAATGGCAGTGGGTGTTTGAGGCCTGGCAGAGAGCAGCAGGCGAGGCAAGCTGAAGGGAATGGGAAGAGCAGCAGCATGGGGCAGACAGTGCTTCAGAGGCCTAAATGCCTGAAAGTCGCTGTTTGGGCTTCTGCTGCAGCTGTGCCTGCTGGCTCACACCTCTCGCCATGTATGGCAGGGAGAATGGGGTCAGGGCACAAGTATCCTTGAGGCCCCCCAGGCCCCACATGACCTGTCTGTATGGTTTTAGCTCCAGCCCAGCTCGATGCAGTAGAAGGCCCTGTAGAAGCCTTTGCAGGAGCTCCTGCTGGATGGAGTCTCCAGTTGTGGCTGTGCTTTCCTATTTGCCTGGTTTTAATTAGATTTTCATCTTTGGCAGTAATAGGCTAGAATATCCAGGAAAGCTTATCCACTTTGAAGGCCTATTCTAACTTAGCACTTAAAACATATTTTGATGTACTCCTGCAGAAATCATGACCATGGTGTTTCAACTGGATCTTACACCAGGATTCGATAAAACCCCACTCCAACTACAAACACACTGCTTAGCACTGCCTTCTCCTGCAGCTCCCTCTGGGGATCAGCCTCCAGCTGCTGGAGGACTTTCTGCTCTGGTACAGGACTGTGAGGTCTGCTTCAAAGGATTCTGTACAACTGTGTGTTCAGGAAACATTTATCCGGTGCTTGGTTTGCTTTGATAGTCAAGAAAAAAACTTGGATGCTTTGGGGTTTCTGCTGTTTGAATTTGTTACTGTTAGCACTGCTAGATACATAAGTTACTCTGAAAATAATGCCTCCTATTTATTTCCAGGGAAACTACAACCAGTACAAAGAGCACAATAATACTGTTTGATAGAGCAAATTCTCAGCTGCCAAACACTCTTGTTCAACATAGGACCACCATTAGCTATGCATTTTCACCACCAATGAACAAGACCATGCATGCCACACTTGTAAAAAAAAAATCTACACCAGCATCAGGGTCCCACTGTCACTGTCAGCACTACCAAAATGCACCAACCACCACCTCACTGGGCTCACATCCACTCTTTGGTCTCCATAAATGTTCAACAGATATAGATGAATGTTAATGGGCACCATTTTTTCCACATGAAGGAATTCAACTGCACCCCTTTGCTTCATCCACACTTCTGTCAGACACCATTCTGTCAGACTGCTCCTCTGCTGCCACCTGTCGCAGCAGCATGTAATGGAATATTGGTGGGAAGGTTCAACTTCTACTGCCATACCACCAATATTTGCCTCTGACATCGTGGGCCAACATAATAAAATAGGAGGCATTACTTTTGGAGCAGCTCTGATGTCATTCTGTATAGATCTATTTGGCCTGAACACGTTAAACATCTTTTAGAATATTAACTACCTTGGGAAATGTTTGTTGTGTAGACAAATCCTCCTGCTGCTGACGCAGGTTACAGAAGTCCTCCTTAAATCATTGGTGAAAGAGTCCTGAATGGGATTAGCTGAGCACCCTGGAGACTTCTTCCAAGAATAGAATCTCTACCATAAAGGTTTCCCTTGCAATTCTACATCTGTTAAAGAATGGGGCTTTCTCTTCCCCATGCTCCTCACACAGGTATAACTGTGTCCTTGTACCATATGAGGGGAATGGCTGTTGGACAGACAAATGGCCAAAGGCCAGCAGATGGTCATCTTCAGAGTTAGAACTTCTGGAGTTGTCCAATTTAATAATAGAAAAGCAGAACTGAAGAGCAAATAACCACAGATCACTGGCCAATCTGGGTACACTCCATGACTGGCAGTCACAGCTAATGCGCTTCAGAAGGAGTTTTTGATCCTCCATGCCTTCCAAAAAATCCCCTTCATTATCACTAAGAAGCTGCTGTTTTTGTCCTGGCAGTTTAGTTACAGCTCATTCTGCTTGCTATAAATCTGACTGCATTTATTTCTCTGAGATCTGGGATTGACAGGCAAAGAAAGAAACCATCCATGAAGTAAATTAAGCTTCACACTATAAAACAAATGAGTTTTCTTCATTGTCAACAAAAAGCAAACACTGCTGGGAATGATAGCTATTTGCAATAACAATTACTGGTGTAACAAGCTTGAAATAAAACATGTCACATCACGCTATCTTGCAGTTTATATATTCACTTTAATGGCCTCTCAGCTGATACAAGGTGAACTGAGAGCGAGACCCATCCAGAGCAGTTCTGAAACATGCCCTGCAGAACAGGCTGAATCCCAGATGCTCATGTCTTTACTTTGAGTCTCTGCCATTCTGCTCTGACTTAGCAAAGGGGTAAGAGTACGTGAAACCCTTCCCCAGTACAGTGGAGGTTTCCTACCTTACATTTTTAGTTTAACCTTTTTCTTTCAAGAACGAGCAGGTACTTCTACCCTATCCTTGCAGATCTTTTTATTGGTATTGAACATTTATATGCACATGGGTATCAGGACTACAAAATGAGAGAACTGGATCTGTAAATTGCTCCCAACTTAGTTTAGTCAAGTAGAAGACTAAGCTAATGAACTGTCTAGTGCGGATGCAAACAAACGTAATGAATTATGTAAAGTATTGCTTACGGGGGGGGGAAAACAGTGGCAGCACATGAAAAATGCAGTTTTGAAACACATTAAAGTAGAGAGCTAGGAAAGTGGGGAGTGCTTAGAATGGAGGTGGGGCCACATGCATGGTAGGCCAGAGGGACAGCAAAGGAGTTTGGGAGAAAGTTGGAATTTAGTTGCAAGAGGACAGAGGGATGAAGCGGAAAGGTGAATAATGGACGCTTCTGTGTCAAGGCAAGGGAGAGATCCTAGGTATCTTTCTGTTCACTTTATTCCTATACACCTAAATAAAAAGCTGGTGCTCTTAAACCTTTGCAGATAACCTTACAATTAAATTGTCCTGAACTGAAAACAAAATGGAGACAGCCAACTGGCTACAAATGCTCTTTAAGGACACTTGAGATATTAGAATATTAGAGGATGAAATAAGTAGTCCCTTTGTTTTTGTAATTATTTGCTTCAATTTTCTTGAAATAAGAAATGCCAAGCAGTTTGATAAAATAGAAAAAAATAGCCTACTTCCTACTCCTTGGAGGAAAGCAATGTATATCAAACTCATAGGCATAATAAATGTTTCTCTGATCTGAATTGGAAAATGTATGGAAACATCTGACTTAAGAAAACTAATCAAAATTTCAGAAGAAGAATAATAGGAAGAAAATCCTAACAGCAAACACTGAGGATATCTGCATTTGTTAGTGGCAGTAAAGGAAGGGGGATTAGTGGATAATTATAGCTGGTCACGGTCACAGTTTCAGCACAGTGTCAAAACAATACAGGACAAGATGCAGAGAAGCTACTTACTTTCTGTGCACCTCAGCTGATGGAAACTCCACTACCTGCACAAAACACTGGTCTATGGCCTCTGCCTTTCACTGCGGGCATAGAGCACGAACCTAGCCTATGCTTTGTAAAAAGCAATCAGTATATGCATTTTTGTGAAACAGATTCCCTAAAGTGTGCAGTTTCCACACTGGATACAATTACAATCACCCCTTTCTTCAGCACTGAGTGGAGGCAAGCACCTAACATTCATGCTTTGTCTTCTAATACCCATCTCAGTAATAACATCAGAGATTATTCTAAATGTATTGATTTACAGTGAGCAACTGGAATACACACAGAAGTGGAGCTGCTCCTGCACAACTGGCACAGAAAAACAAATGCAGTGATTGAGAAGGTATTCATGCTGTGCCTAGAATGACATTTTTCCAAGACATTCATGTTTGCTCTAAGTTAGAGGAGTTAAGAGAAACATCAATGGGAATTCCCTCCCCTGAAGTTAGAATATGAAACCTTAGAAATTAACCCCAAATGGTCATACATTTATACTGCAAATCACTGCTCAGAAACAGAAACAAAGTACTGGAATACACTGACTTTTACAGTGATAGTTCAAGCTCTGTTTCTATTGCTATTTAGATAAGAAGAAGAATCAAACAGTCTCATTTTAGTTTGAAAGAGACCTCCAGAGGTCATCTAGTCCAAACCCCTGCTCCAAATATGTCTGAATAGATCATGCTACTCAAAAGTGTGTCCAGTCAAGTACTGAACGCTTCCAAGGACAGACTCCACAACCTGGGAAACCTGTTTCAGTATCTTACTTGTCTTCAAGGTAAGAACTTTTCCCTAACATCTGATCAGAATTCCCCAACTGCCACCTTGGGAACAACGCTGAAAACTTACTGAAAGAATAAGGCACTCTTCATTCTTCAGCAAAATCAGGCACATTACATAAAGATACTTCTAGTGATGTGTATCAGATTGCACGACTACTGGCTGCAAGGTGTGCAGTTTGACTTCAGTAAAGCCTTTGGAAATAACATTCTCAGAAAAAAAAAAAAAACAACAAAACCAAACCTAGGGAGTGAGGCCATGATTGTAGAATGGGTTATAAAATGGCAGAGTGATTGTCAATGGTGCATTGTCCAAATGGAGGGATTTAGGTACATGGTGCAATTCCCCAGGAACCCACCTCATCCTTAATTATTTTCATTAATCACCTAGAAGATGAATAAGGAATATTTTTATTAAATTAGCAGATTACTTACATTTGGTAGGGGTTTGCAGAACATTGAGGACAACAGTAGACTTAAACATTGCCTTGTGAAGATAATGGGACTGGCTTGACTTGATTTGATGCACGTTTCCCTATCCCTTTGGCTTACTGTTAATGCTGATGCAATTGAGCTAGATCATTAACTAGCTAATTAAAGCTTTTACTACACAACAGTTTTCACTTATTTTCCAGTTTGTCCTTCTAAAATTTCTGGTTACAAGAAAGCAAAGTGCTGAATAGTTGTTTGTACCCAGTGAGCAATAGCAGAATCTCAAGAGATATTCTGTTCCTTCAGGCTGTTCGATTCACTTGTGCAGACCAAAGGAAAAAATGAAAACACAAAAACTTTTTATGTTTATCTGAACTCCGTCAAAGTTTGCTGATCCCACATTGCCCTGCTTACTTGTATGACTTAGATTTATATATTCAAGAGCTTTTGTCCTTGTTTCATTTTACAGAGTCTAAGTATACAATTGACTTCAATGACTTTACATCCAGCACTTAGGAAAGCCTGCATAAGAATCTGCAGGCTCAGTAGTTGCAATCAAACACCCTGGACCCACTGGGCAAGATAGTAATGAGAAATATTTTGAAATTTTAAAGAGAAAATTATGCTGACATTCAGAGAAGCAGAACAGGTTCTGTAAAGAAACAGACTATAAAACAAACAGCTCCTCAAAAAAGAAAAAAAATAAAGAAAGGAAGAAAAAGAAATTTAAATCTGGAAAGGCAAATAAAACAACACATCAACAGGCTCATTGAGAAATTGTGCTAGAGAAGTTCCTAAGCTGTTTATCAAACCTCAGCAGCCTCTTTGTAAACAATGGTTGTGGCAGAAGCTCAACAAATCTGCATTATTCTTTTAATTTTAGCATTCATTTGGGTACATTAGAAAAAGTCTTTTCCAGCATTATTTTCCTCTCCCTTGACAGCTTGGTTTTTATTCCCTCCATGCTGAAAAGAGAAAATATTTTCACTTTCCTCTTGCGGCCATTTGCCATCCTACTGTGATCTCTCTTAGAATTTAGAAAAGCAGGATGGCTCTGGAATATGATTTTCAGTATTTTTGATCAGATTAATACCTACTAGAATTGCTGAATGATAACAGAAAACAGAACTTTTCCACACAGAATACGAAGAATAGATCTTCTCAAGTAACAGCCTAAAATATTCTTATTAATGTACCAAAACCAGCGGATAACATCTCCAACCCTGCTGCGGTGAGTTACTGATCTGCAAAGAGAAATTGCTGCTGTAGTTTGTGGGATTTTTCTGTTTTTCATCTGCTTCTAAATTCTTTTATTCAATGGTGGTTTTGTGCTGATATTTTCTTCATCACCTTTCTTTCACCTAGTCATCTCAGACAGTGAGCTTAGTACTTAGTTTTCTAGATACATCGGCACAGATGCCCCATTAACCCAAAAAGTGAGTAGATACCTAGTGATAATGTGGCTTATGATGAAAGTTTGCATCCCTATGCACACATGGCCTTGCTTACACACTCTATAATCTGCTGCTCACTGACAAAGCCTGTTTAACTGTGCATGTAAAGATGGGAATTTGGTTGATTCTTGCTGGATTTAATTGGCTCTGACTGAAGTGTAAAGGCACAGTGGGGGCAGAATCTGAGCACTAGACCCATTTGTTTCTGGAAGGCTCCTGGCAGTGCAGTGGGAAGAGGCTGTGGGCTGGATGAATTCCTAGATGAAACCCACACCTCAGCAGCACAGTCTCAGCCCTGCTCCTGTAACGTGACCTGCGGGGGTCCTTCAGTTGGCAGAGGAGTGCTGCAGCATGTCCAGGGCTGATGGCAAGGGAAGCCAGGAGCTGCTGCTAGAGCAATCCTTGGAGCACCTGTGTGCAGTCAAGGGCTGGAGTCAAGTACCAGTATGGGTTTAGCATCTTTATTTGCTAGTCCAGGTGGATTATGGCTCTTGAACAATCAAGTATGTGTTATTCTTTCATTACGGTCTACACAGATACAGTAACTGCTTTTTTTCCCTCAGAAAAGCACATACTATAAAGAGTTTTCAGTAATTTGCAAATCAAATAGCACTGACAACAGTAGAACAAAGCATTGCCAATGGAAAGCAAGCAAACACTTTTCTATCTATGAGCAGTATATTAACATAGAAACATTCAAATGTTAATTATTTCAAATTTAGATGATACAGATTTGAATCTTTCTCCAGAACCCCTCACCATGTTTGCTTGAATAGGCTATGGAGCTATTCAACAGACCCAACTGTTCCCAAGCTAAGAAAACTTAAAAGAAATGGAAGGGGGAGGGGGAAGATATGGGAATTAGATGTCACAATGGGTTGGCAGCAGGCAGTGCATAAGCACAAGCACTTATGTAGAAAAATAAACCTTTTAAATTAATTTGGAGTTTTAAATACCTGAATATTTATTTTTAATGTGCTAAGTAATTTATGTTGAATTTTTAATATATTCAACATTACAATTGATTATTTTCCAAGAATAACTAGAAGAAGCCTAAATTCAGATGTAACTTTCATTTATGCTTTTATGCATATGGCTGTTCACTGAAACCAGAGTTTGATTTATAAAAAAGAAGGGCTGTTAACACCAGCTTCAGCAAGAGCTATCCTGGGATGTGCAAAGAGCATAAGAATAAAGCATTTTATTGGCAGCAACAAAAGAATGAAGTCTCTTGAGTTCATTCCTCCAAAGTCATCTAGCAGAAATGTGAAGCCACGTCTAATGGCCTATAAACACATCTCCGCGTTATGTGTGTGACTGTTGATAACCATGTGCAAAGTCAGCAGCCCCATGCATGTTTAGTGATATAGCACTGTCTCCTGGGATTGTTCTGGCAAATTCTTTGTGTTCAGCTGTGAGCATTAAGAGATTTCTGTGGTTGGCAGCCCCACAATTACCCTTGCTGGCTACACAGTTGTGTCAGTTCAGTATTCAAGAGGAAAGAAGCAGGCTTTTTGCACATCACCACCAAAAGTACTAAATGCAAGAAAAGGACAATAAAAATAATGAGCACTGCTGAGTTTGGTCAAACTGCTCACTGAGCTCAAGACATTCAGATTAGTATTTTTATGGATTTTGTCATGCTCGCTCCATCTCTGACCGCATCAGGCAGAAATGCTCTTTTCACAGGAGAGAGTTTGCTCTTTTACGTTGCTGAAAACAGCAGCCTGAAGGACTGTGTAGGTGTTCTGACATTTTGGTCATGATGCTTATTGCATTTGGGAAGAAAGGGACAAGCCATTCATTTTCATCAGCATATTCTTCTCAGCCAGCCTCACGGTTTCTCAGTATCTTTTTTAGTGATATGAATTCTCAGGGAAGCTTGAAAATAAAGATCCTGTAAAGGAGGACTGTTTCTGTGTGCCTGCATTTCTCCCTTCTTTGCCTAACTACTCTCCCTTTTCATTCTGAATCTGTTGGTAAAGTTCAAGTAACCTCGATAAGGATGAGGACATGAAGATAACTAAGTTCCTACAGACTTCTTGAAAGCACACAGCGGGGTACAGGATGAAAGGAAATCACTATTTTTTAGTTGCCACAGTGATGTGTCAGTATCCTAGACTGAACAGAGACCCTGAGACATCTAGAGGTAAAGTTATGGTTTATATTACTATTACAGGAATTTTTTTTAGCTACTTCTTGTATAATTTGCCTACACTTTGAAAGACAGAGATAAGAAAGAATAAGATGTAGATGAATCCTTTGATATAAGGCTATCCAGGCATTGCTGTTACATCAAGATGTTATAACCTGACCTTTCAACTTCTATATTTTGCAGCTAACCTCTAGGCAAATAAAACTTCAAAGGCTCCCATTCCCTCATTTTAACTGGGAAGGAGGGCTGTGGGAGCTCTTTTATTCCCTCTAAGCCAAAGGAATGCTCTGCACCTTCCAGAAACCAGCATGAATTATGAGCTAGAGTGCCTATTTTTGTCAGACCAGCAATGATAACACCTAGAGCCAATATTTAATGCTAATTCAGGGTTTAGTCTTCTCAATTGGAGTCTGCCATTGAATACAATTGAATCAAGACATATTTGTAAATAAAGTGACATCGTGCAGTTATTACCTTGCATGCTTGCAATAAATGTAACAGAGTTTTTAGCAAATGTAATATATGTAACAATTAAACTGGGGGAATTCTTAAGTTGAAAGAAATTCAACCTCCCTCTCTTGCTCTTCAAAAGATTTTTTTTCCCCCAAGTAAGATGTTCTGAAGCACAGCACTAGCTTTGCTGCACTCTGCTTCTTCAATTAGCCTGATCCCTGCTTGTCTTCGCGCAGATGAATGTGTTCAAATTTAAATACAACCTCTTATTAATAATGATGTACTGAAAAACAAAAACGACTGCTATTACAATCACATCCTCATGGTAACAGAAATGACACATCATGAAGCTGTTAATAATCTCCACTCCTTTTCTGTGAAACCTAGGTAGAAAGAAATCTCAAGCCCTTGTCAGGACAAAACCCTATCACCAGCAATGGCAAGCATGACTGCCAAAACTTTTCTGAGATTATAAATGTAATGGAAACCAATTCCCACTCTGTATCCTTCAAGACTGTGGAAAGTGCTTGGGACAGCAGGTTGTGTTGGGAATGTGCCAAAGAATTGCCATGCGTTCTGCCCAGCCAGAGATTTAGGGCACTTCAATAAGCTGTACTCACTACATAACAAATGAAAGAAGGGAGATCAGGAGGGGGTCTCCCCATAGCAAATACTGTTCGTTTCTCATATAATATTATATAGTATTTAAGTTAATCATGGAGTGGCCCTTTATTTCAATTCACAGTCCTAAAAACTGTGAAAAGGGGTAGTGGCAGCAACCTGTGCCAGTCTGGGTTATCCCCAGCAAAAACCTCCACTTTCTCCAGTTAGGAGCAATTCTAAAGAGACTTCTGACCTGACTATTCCAAGCAAAATTATGTCTGCTCCTGGCTTTGGCTACTCAAGAAGATGGTTATCACTCAAAGATGAAGTCTCAGAGGCTCACAAGGCACCATTTGATATGACTTTAGAGGGTCAATCTCTGAGACTAGTTTGTATTTGTTATTAGACATAAGCTGATAACATAGACTGAGGTTTTTTATCCAGGGTCATGGACAAGCTTGCTTTATTTTCCAGCTTGCCTCTCATTCACCGTTTCTTTTAACATGAGAAGCTGGACTACTTTTACATCTCTTACATTCTGAAGCTGATTCTGTTTTTCAAAGCAAATTGAACTCACTCTGTTTTTAAGTCCCACTGAATCATTTTCTTTGTCCTTTTAGTAAATGTTCTAACAGCTGGGCTAACCTACCTGATATTAAGCATTCTGAAGTAAGATAGAAAGTGATTAATGCCATTCTTTCTTGCTAAGTCTAAAATTTCACTAGTCATAGCAAACAGCAGCTGGAAGCTCCCTATGCTTGGGTTGTTCTGGTAGCAGCTTGGAGATACATTAACATAAATGTTCAGGTGTAAAGTCAGCTTTGGGTAGTCAAAAGCCCACTGCTACTGCTAGATAGCTGTCATGGCTGACAGGCTCCTCGTTCACTAAGGAGTCCTACAGGTGGGTGGTAGTGTTCTGCCAGTAGATTGAATATTATCTGTGTTGATGAAATATGTTACTGATGGCTGAACTTCATGTTTTCCTGACTTTGTTTTACCTTTGGTTCATGCCCTTGAGTCAAACCGACTTTGATATCCTGTAGCAAAATGCTGCGTGACAAAATTGCCTCTCTTTTTAGCCCTCGCATGATGAAATCTTGTATGACAACTATTTGCTCGAGTCACATTCTCAATTTGCTCAAGATGAACTGAAAACTGATTAGCTTTTTAGTTTCCAAGAAAGTACTCTCTTCTTTTCCCAGCACAAGAAGCTTTTTCTTTCTCACAAAAGCTCTGGAAGTTACTAAAACTGAAAGTTACTAGGAGCTCAATAGGAAAGAAGTTTTCAAATTTCTCTTTAACTATTCATATTTCATTTTGCCTTAAGATTTTAATTCTTTGATTAAAAAGGCTAAAATAAATTAATGATGAAGTACACAAAGAAAGGAAGACATTTTCAGGTTGGATTTCAGAGATTTAACTGCAAAATCCATATTAATGTGATAGGAGATAGTTAGGTAAGCCCTGAGCACTACTGCAGTACCTCATCCCTAAAGGTGTGAAAGAGCCTGAGGTTCTGAGTTGGAAGGTGTGAAAGTCAGACCGACAAGTATCATCCTGGCAGTGAAGGTACCTCAGGGCTGAATTTGGCTTTGATGTCCTAAATATCATTAGCAGCATGGAGTGGCTGAGTATAGAATAATGCCTTCCAGGAGGCATTCAGTGCAAACAATCAAATGAAGAGATGATGCAAAGGGAGCTGGCCTGAAGAAAGCACAAGCCCAAGGCACTCAGCCATGCAGAACTGGCACACCGTGCTGAACAGGCTGGGCACTAAAACACCCCACCTTAAATTCCGTTGTTACTATTTGTAAGAGCTGCCATCATTGTTCAGGCAGTGCTCCATCCCAGTGGTAGGCTGCATCATTACAACACTGAGTCACTTGCTGTCAGAGCTCAGTTTTCATATGGAAATCTCACCGATATGACAAAACTCCTAACAATAAACATGTCAAGTGTGTAAATAACGCGTTTAACTTTGAAGTGGTTTTGGGAAAAGTACAGTGAAACAGTAAAAATTTACCTCTAATTCTGACTATCAAATTATTTTGCACTTTCTGCACCCATTTTCAAGGAATCAGAAACATTCTGTGGCCTGTTCCTGCTCTTGTGCTCAGTTATGGAATATTATTTATGCATTGATAATGGTCTTTCTACTGCATTTTTTGCATAATTGGAAGTATGTGCTGTAAGCCGAGCCAAACATTTTTCAATGATAAAGAAGTATATCACTGACTACTACAGAAAGGAGGGGTAAATGCAGTACTTTTTTATGGTGAAAGGGAAATCAAGTGGGAAAGAAGGATCAAGAATTCAAATCCCTTTCATCTAAAAAATCCTGTATCCTACCTTTTCCTTCACCTTCATATTGTCTAAAAGCCTGTTTCACGTTGCCAACTCCACATGTGGGTATTTATTCCTACACAAAAAAACCCCAAACAATTCTTACAAAGACGATCTAGGGACTGAAGCACCTCCCCTACAAAGGGAGGCTGAGGGAGCTGGGCTTGTTCTGCCTGGAGAAGAGAAGGCTGTGGGGTGACCTCATTGCAGCCTTCCAGCCTTCCAAAGGGAGCCACAGAGAGGAGGAGAGTCAACTCTTTACAAGGGTAGGTAATAGAAGGACAAGGGAAAATGGTTTTAAGTTACTTACTGTGCAGTTGCATACAGCTAGCTAGGCTAATAGCAAATTTCTACACTGTGGCTACATTAGCAGCTCACTAGGGATCCCACCTAGGATCTGGTATACTGCTGGGAGAACACTGCTCATACAACAGATTATATCTGCTCTATCTTTAGTTCCTGACAGCTTCCATGAATCTTAGCTCAACTTGACAGCAGCTTGATCTGACAGCATCTGAGAAGCACTGAAAGAAGCCAGAAGCCAACGGTAGATTTGAGTATCTTTTGCCAACTGGCCATTTAACAAGTGCTTGACTCACCCACCAGCCCCTATTCTCAGTAGAATTCAGGCATTTTCAGTTTAGACAGAGCTCAGGGCATGGCCCTAAAGAGTAAGAAGGAGAAAACCCCAAGCTGTATTAAGCAGAAATTCCTTCTCTAATTAAACATAGCACAATTTTAAAAGAGGTGGGATAAGACTTCATTAGGTGCTAGTAATTTGATAGAAGATGCCGAGAACATTTAATGAGCAAGTGTGAGAGACTAAGATAAGAGGTAATGAACTAATTAACCTTCTGGTTTTGGTAGGATAACATTCAAGCAAACAAAAGTGAAAATCTATATAGGAAGTGCCTTACCAGTCTCTCAGTGATTGCCAGCCCATTTTTAATTTCAGACTACGATTATTAACTTCAGTCTCATGATGAGCCAGTTAGGAAACCAGCATTTTTGCTAATAATGAGAGACGTCTTTTATTAAGGTTCAGAGTAAGTGAGGTCAGTTCAAAGAGGCACTTAAGAAGGCTAGAAGCAAGCTGTATCTCATCTCTAGAGCTTCATAATACTGGTCCTTAAAATGCTCAACAGCCTTCTGGTCTGAGGATTCTTATTCTTGGATGTCAGAAGTGATACAATTTCAAAGTGATTCTAAAAACTGATACCCCCTTATATGTTGAATTCATAAATAACAGTTCTGGGAATTAAAAGACTTTTATGAAAATTCTTACCTGGTAAAGTTTTTCTTGAATTCTGTTTTGAGACATTATGAATCTGAACTTGCTTTTCAACAAAGCAAATTGGTCTTTTTTTTTTTTTTTTCTCTATACAGCTGTATAATCAATGAATATCAAGGTGCTATAGTTACAAAATAAACGAGAGAGTCAGGCAAAGCAGATTATGATAACAAAAAAAAGAATAGATAGAAAGCTTACCCCTATCCTGGGCTCACTCATAAAACTCCAGCAGAGCAGATCTCCAGAAGAGATCCTTCCCCCCTGGCAGGCAGCTCTTAAATAGGTCTAGGAGGGATGCAGCCAGGCTCCACGCCTTCCGGCTGCACAGGTGAAGGCAATTCACCTGTGCTGCTCTGGCTGACTCATGGCTCACCTCAGGTGGTCAATCAGAGGTTCAATGACCGTGACCCAGCAGTTCCCATAAAACAGCTGTATGTAATTCTTGACCAAAATATTGAGAACACTGATGCAGTCTGAAGATTTAACATGAATCTTTTTGGGAGAAAGAAAAAAGATTAATAGGGCTTAGGAAATCTTTTATTTAAAAGAAACATCTAGGAAATTTGACTGTACTCATTCACTCAGTAGTAGAAAATCTTTAGCTAACTTCTGGGAGAGAAAATACTGAACTTTCTGAGGGTTTTGCAAAAAAGGGACAAAGGAGTTATAAGCATTGCCTGGAATGGATAGAAGGTGGGGGAGAGAAGACTTTACATAGACAGCGATTACAAATGTTTTCTCTCCTCAAACCCAAGGTGCCTACAAAGAAGCATTTTAATCAATGGACAGCAGTGTTGCTTCCTCCTACGGCCAGAAATGCAGTGTCTGTCTTGGCCCTGAGAAACTGAAATGCTCAGTGTGCCTGCAGGTTAGAACACAAGGAGCTGAGGAGACTCCAATGCTTAAGTAGTGACAAGTAAGGAGTTTTCTGTGATGTATTCATTCTCATGAAAGAAAAAAAACACATTAATTTCAGTCGTCTGGAAGCAGTTTGCAAACTCAGACTAATGTTGTTCATAGTTTAAGTTGCAAAACTGACACAGTGCTGATGGTTCTACTGTCCCCCAGTTTTCCAACAGCCCTCTGGCCTGCAGCTCTAATACTCCTCTTGTGCTTTCAGTTTCTCCTCCTCATGTTGTTCTGTTTAGAAAAATTATTCAAAATCTGCGGGGGAGGAAATAGATTCAGCATTTTTCTCTGCCTGTATTATTACCGTGCTATAAAGCAATTATACTTTTTTGTTGTTGTTCAATAAATATTTAATTTCTTCTCTTTGAGAGGGAAGGCAATGTGATAACAGCTCCCAGGTAGCTGTATGTTTTCGAAGAGGTGACACAGTAGGTGTGGCTGCTCCCCGATGGTGGATCTGAAAACTGCTGCATCAGCCATCTTCACCCAGGAACATGAGGCACAGCTGCACACTGCTGTGGCTAAACTCCCTGCTGACAGTAGCAATGTAGCTTTTTTTTCCTAGGTCTTACTTTTTCAGTGATTTAGGTGACATTCAACAAAGTAAAAATAAATGAGGAATTGGATTTGAAGTGCAGAAGTTACTGCTAATACATTTTAGTTAGGAATTCCTTTTATGCAAGTCTTCTGCGAAGTGTGCATTTCCCTCTGGCTGCTTGTCGCTATCTAGATGCCAATCTATAGCATCAGAGGCTTATTTTTCTTTATTTTATTCCTTGCTTTTTTCTGCAGTGGATGCTACATGTGCTGACATCCCTTTGAAAGTAATCAGATAATATTCCTCACAAAGTTTATATTGTCCAGGTTAATGGCCTCCAGAAAGCATGTATCTTTCTTTTACATATTTTGTTGAACATAGGGTCAAGGTAAGATAATGTGACTGTGTTCCCTAAGGTGATCAGTCTGATAGACTATTTAAAGTGAAAAGACAGACAAAAATCAGATGGGAAATGAAAGAATAAAGACAGTGCTAAATCCTGCAAAAATGTACAGCACGTTTTTGATACCTCTACCTATGAAAAAGAGTGAAGGACCATTCAAATATTTTTTATGCCAGCGACATCCCTTTCATTAATCACACTACCATTAAATGATGTGATAATCAGTCCAGTAGCAGTTGCCATCTGCCATCACAGATCATGATTACAGTTATGAATTAAGCAGAGCGAGGCAGCATCACACTGACATCCCGCAGCACAAAAGGAACCTGACTTGCTTCTTCTGAGCTATGCTGCTTGTCCAGCACAACCTGAACACCAAGTGACCTGGACTACCTGATGTTAATGCAGTTTGCTGTAAAGCTTTTAAAGCTGTCCAAAAAACTTCCCTAGATACGAGAACTCCTACAGAATGTCTCCTGCCCCACCCTTCACCAGCTTCTCTTGGGCTTGCAGAAAAGGACTTTCAGACAGAAAGCCTTTCAGACTGAATCTTTCCTCTAGTGATAGTCTAGTGATAGACAAGATTTTGGAAGCCATCTGTTCTGGGAAAGAAGAGCTCTAAACCAGCTCTCAGCATGCAGCAAAGTTCTTACAGCTGAGGAGAAGTGATAGGATTTAATACAGTGATCCAAATGGGAGCTACTTTGATCATCTATATACTCTTTCAAGCCCTAAATGTTTAAAATATCAGAAAGAAACACCAGAAAACAGCATAGACCATCTTGTCTTCTGTGCAAAAGTTATGTTTGAGTTTGTACTCCTGAGATACTCAATTTCAGTTAGGTTTGAGCAGAAGCTTACTATTCAGAATAACTCTTGGCTTGTGGTGGATTAGTGTCCCAGAAAACGTCTGTAGAGACCCCTGCAGGCAAACCTGAGATGCTGTGCCATGTGGCAGCTGCCTTGGCAGCACAACAGGCAGCTGAATCACTCTGCCAGAAGCACAACTGGATTTAAGGTCTGCTGTTCCCTTCAGCTGCACTGGTTTAACTGCTCAGTGATTGCTCTCCAGCATACTCTGTGATGTGTGCTGGTTGATAGTAGAGCTCCTTTCTGTTATTCCAAAAATAGTTCATCTGACTACGCTGTAGACTCAGGGCTTCAAAATAAATCCCCATGGCATATCATTAGCTTAAGCATCAGCAGCTCTCCAGCTTTAGTACAGTCTTTTCTAGCTACTCAAAAGGGAATTTTTAAAACATCACTTATCTAAGGCTAAAGCCATTCATGTGTGGAAAGATATCACACTGGGAGTAAAATGTGAGTTTAACTCAGGATTTAACAATGCAGAAATACATGCCATTTAGCTAATCGTCCTGAAACGAATTTCCCACAGCATAATAGATTCTGAATTGCTCTGCACCTTAATGTAGCCAGTTAGACCTGTGCAGGGCAACAAACCTCCTGTGTCCTGCAGTGAAGGCACACAGCAGCAGTGCCATCAGTGTAGCTCAGGTGTAACAGGTGGGACATCGCATCAGAGGAATGGGCATGTTTGTCTGGGACAGCACACAGAGCCTTGAGAAAATGCTGTTGAACTTTAAATAAGTTAGCATTAGTGGTGCTAGCAGTAGAGGGACAGTCTGACAGAATCGTGTCTGACATGGAAGTGCAGATGAAGCAAAGGAATGGAACTGAATTTCTCAATGTGAATAAAATGGCACCCAGTGAAATTCACTGACATCTGCAGAACATTGATGGAGCCCAAGCAGTGGATGGAGCACAGTGAGGCAATGGGCGGTGTGTTTCTGCAGTGATGGCGGTGACAATGGGGCACCTCCACCAGCACAGATTCTTACGAGCACAGCATGCAGGCTTCTTGTTCATGGCTGGTGAAAATGCATTGCTAATGGTGGTCGCTATACTAAAAAAGGAGGTTTGGAACTGGTAATATGCTTTATGAAATAGTGCTATTGTGTTCTTTTTATCTGTTATAGTTTCCATGGGAACAAATAGGAGGCATTACATTCAGAGCAACAGACCTAAACTAGTTTTGTTGTGGTTACAACATATGCAGGTTACTGAGAGAGGCATCAAATTAATGTTTGTATGGCTAGCAAATAATAGATACTATTACAAATTAGTTACTACTTTGCCAGGCTGACATCTTCAGCAGTGCCTTCAGCATGTTATTTCATGCACCATAATACATTTCTTGTACTAAAGGGTTAAAGAGCCCTGTTTCCCCAGGATGCCATTTAAATGGTACGAGATAATATCCAGCACAATACCAAACTCTACCTAACCGTTTTGTTATTTGTCTGCATGTTGTACATTTAGTTCTGATCACATACGACCCACTAACACTGATGTGCACTTAATGATGCTGCTTTTCAAAAGGCTCCAGTTGTCTGAAACTCTCCCTTGCACTGTTTAATTTTACTATTGTGTTAATCTAATACCACTTCAATTAAATGTCTTTCAGAACTTTTATTGGATTTGTTCACTAAACAAGAAGAAGAGCATTTGTTTATATTTAGTAAAGAATATTAAGATGGTATGAAATGTGATTAAATCCTTTTTAGCCATATAAGGTCATTTAGGAACAGTATTTAAGTTCAGGAGTTGTAGCTGTGAATTCAGAGCTCTGGATGCACAACAGCTCTGACAGCTCCTGCTGTACAGGTGACCCACACTTGGCTGCCACCCTTCCTTTGCCTGAAGCTCTGGCTGTTGCTGGGACAGGGACTGCGCATTCAGCTCAGAGTGCCCAGTACTGACAGTACGTGCTTCACAAAACCCAGGTGGATACTGATGATGGGAGGATGACTGAGGGATGAGTAATTGCTGGTACCTCTAGAGAAATGAGGTCACCAACATTTTCCTGTGTTTGAGAAATGAAGAATTAATCTTCTTAATTAACTGCAGCGTTTAAAATGCCGTTCTGTCCCTTGAGCTTGCATCAGATAGTTATAGGAAGCAAGGGGGAAGGCCATGTGAATACGGTAACTTTCAGGCACAGTAATAACATTCTGCCCTACAAATCCTTTCTTGTAAAGCTGTGACACAGCATTTCCTTGTATCATTCCACTAAAATCAGTCGTGCTACAGCTGCCTGTTAACAAGCCACTGGATGTGGCCCCAACACACATCACTGAGCTTAGTCACTGTTTGTTGTCCAATGCAGTTTCTATGATCTGTGTATGTTTGGTGTGTGAGGTTAATTAAGGAGAGGGCTGCTCCTAAGCAAAGGTGGAACAAGCAGCCTTTGCTATAATCTGTTCTGCCTTTTGAGATACATTATTAAAGAAGGAGCCCCAGGGAAGAACCTGGCAGAAGGATACCCTCCGGTAACAACTTGACTGACAGCAGTAATACACAGTGAGTCAAAAGTACCTGTGAACACTTCCTATGCAGTAAGGTAGAGGCAGTAATTCCCTTTGTTTTAAAAGGTACCTTAGTACAACTATTTCATAACACTCATATATATCTACTAGCGTTATCCATATGACACTAAGCTGGTTTATTTTCTTCTCTCCAGGATGAAAAGAATCAAGTATTAACAACAAACATCTGGCTACAAATGGTGAGTTCTGAGGAACAAAGCATGTTTTTTCTTCCTTTGTTCTTTGCATTTAATCTGGTGCAGGTATAAATTTTAGGAAGCTTCCATGCTTCTGTTCTGGGTGTCACTACACAGTGCACAAAGCTAAGGTGAATGGCAGTCTGCAGAGCTGAGATTTAGGGCCTGATGCTGTTTTGGACATTTTTGAAAACTTTTTAAGAAGCCGAGTCACCACAGCTAAGTGGGTTACAAACTCACCTTAGCTGATTTAAGCCACTCTAGATTAATCACCACGAGATACCCAGAGTTCCAGGATGGTGCAAGTTCCTCATCACCCACTTCAACAAATCCATTACATTGTGGTAAATCATTTATTTGTGAGAAAGAACTATACATGTGTGAAATGCATTTCATCTGTTGTAATCAGAATTCTGAAAATCACCAGACATTCCAAAGAGATGGATTATTTCATGCTACCTGCTGCTGTTATCCTACCTGAACGCCTCTGCTGTCCTGTTTGCTTTGCTTTCAATCTGTCTCCATAAGAAACCGCAGGAAGATTTTAATTAAAATGGACATGCTGTTCTCATGTTCCACAAAATACTGTTTTTTAAATATAAATTATCATCTTATTTTTACTGTGAAAATGAGAATTTTCAATGATATTGCTCCAAATTCCATTTCTCAGTTGTATGACAATGTGTATTTGAACATACCTTCAGTTTCCCAACTTCAGCTGTGAGCACTGTATTTTTCCTTGTTTCCCTGTTTATTTTGCATACATATGGTGTTTGTTTTTCAAGCAGTAGCTTTGTTTTACCTTTTGTTGCAGTGTTTACTTTCTACAGTTGTCAGAGGCTTTTCAGACTTACCATACCTCTATTACTGCCATAGATGGCACAGCAGAGAACTTTGCCCCCATTAACTCAAGGCTGACATTACTGGGAAGGAATGTTAATCACTTTTTAATAAATGGAACAGTCAAGATCTCTGTAAAAGTATTTGAATTTGTTTAAGATGAATTAGTGAGGGGTCGCTCCTAAGCAAAGGAGCCTACATGGATTTATTCTGATAGGATCAGTTTTGGAATTGGTTTACCACCTAAGATTTAGAATTAAAAAGATGCCTCTTACCATACTGACTACTGGTCTCCTAACCACAATTTCTACCACAGATCTGTGTTTCACAAAGATGAGATACAACATGGCAGTTTTTCCCATACTGCAGAGCCCAGGATGAGATCTGTCATTTCGTTCCCATCTTACAGAAACAGAACTGCATGGGCTAAGTAAAGCTTTACAGAAGAGCTGCATTTTTCAAGACAAGCATGCTGCTTCAGCAGAAACTTTACATCTTTCTGTTTCTTTAATTAGATCACTTAGTCTAAATATATTATTTTTCCTTTGACTGTAACACTTTAATGGAGGATCTCTCCCACTCAGTGGTAGGCCTCAGGAAAGAAATGAAAGACTATTTGGATGACCTAGAAAAAATAGTGTGGCTATTCCTTTTGTTCACAAAGAAGAGTTGACTTGGAAGAGGCACTCAGATCGTGCTATTTTAGAGACTTATTTAAAAGTAAGATTAAAACTGTCAAACATAGCATATTTTTGGCTTTGACTTGTAACAAAAACAGTTGCTGTAATTACTTACCAGGAAAAAAAAGTGACCATTCATACTCAAGAAGCTATCAATTATTTCCCTCTCCTTATCCTTCCTGAGACTTTGTTTTTTCCCCCTAAGGAAATTCTTCTTTTTTTTTTTTTAATGTATGTTAACTGTATTTCTTTTGATTTTTTTCATCTTAGTATTTACTGTATGAGGAGCATGTTATGCAGATCGTGTGGTGTAGTCACTCATCACGGCCTGTTTACACATTAAAACAAAAAAACAAAAAACCCCAACCAAGTGTTTCTGTATTCACTGTATGCTACACAGATTCAAAGCATACTTGTGGCAAACATAACATTTTATTGTGCTAAATGGTCTGCAATGAGAAGTTTTTCCCTGTATATTCATCTTCACTCCCTGTTTTGATATGTAATGCGTATAGTCAGAGATGTATATTAAATATGTTTTGTCTAGTCGTCACAGGAATACCAAAGTATGAAAAACTAACCTGGGAGAAGGGAGAATAAATCTAGTTTATATACAGGCTCTTCGATTGTTGGCTCTATCTACATGGCAGTACTGTTCAGTATCAAAATCTTAAACATATCCAGGTTTCAGCAGGAGCCTTGCCTAGTCACACAGATTAATATTAAACCAAATACTCTCAGGTGCTTGCTTTTCTAGTCTGTATCAAACACGCTTTAGCTACAGTGGAAACAGTAGCTCCAAAGTTAAAACAAAATTGGACAGCTCACGTCCAGCTTGATGAGAAACTGTAGAAGTTGGCAAAATGGAGCAGTCCCAATCTGTTTAGCATAATTTATAATCCAGACTTCAAACATAAGTTTGCTGTCACCCTTTAGACTATCTTTATAGCATTCAGTAGTGCTGTGTGCTCTACCATACTAGCCACTATAATTGCTAGAAGTTGTTATAATCAGAAATAACTGGATATATTGGCATTACTGTAGCACAGTTCAGATGGCAATCAACCTGGGTGGGAGGCCAGTGAGCTGAGCAGCTCCTCCATGGCCCCATAGCCCCAGCCAGGAGCCTACTAGTCAGAAAGTGATTTGTTCTGACAGCTACTGAAGAAGAGTAACCCAAAGCCAACAAGAGCCCACAGATTTAAACAGGACAGCTCAAAACACACTTCAAATGGCTTACGTTACTGGTAAAATAAATAAATGAAAGTATCATGAGGATCTTGATATTTCTAAATTCTACACAAGATGAAGTGGTAAAAAGTTCAGTATAAAATAATATAAGGTTAAAGTGGAAGTAAAAATCCTGAAAAAATAGATGAGAAGCCATTGATCAGTTCATAGGAGATGTGTGTAGATGGGCATGAATAAGACTCATAGTTTGTAGTTAGTGAAAAGAAAAAGCTAAGAGCAGAGATATTGAAGATCTCTGTAAAAACTACTATTTGGAGAGCAAAAGGAAGAAAAGCAATTCACAATGCTGGTGATTTGTCCAGGTGACAAGGAGTTAAAAGCTGTTAGTAAAAAATGAGAAATACCTGGAAGCACATACCAAGAAACCCAGATCTAAACCCTGTTGGATTGACCACACCAGAATCTATGCCTATATTGATAGCCATACTGCCACCAGGGCAGCAGCCTGCAGCGCAGGAAGTGCCAGTGGGAAGGGAGCTTCTGCAGCAGCTGCTGGGCACTGCTTCAGAGGTTGGCTAACCTCAGGCTACAGGAGCTGCTAGTGTTAACTACTCAACCATTTCCATTGCTTTTCCCTATCAGCAGTCTGTTGGCTGCTCTACCACACATCTGTAATCAAGTTATTACAGTGTAAGAATTCACAAACACAGAAAACAAAATTGTGTCTGAAGAAAAAATGAAATTGAAGTAAAGTATGAATTATAAAACAAAACCTGTTGTGTCCCAACTTGCTACCTGAGACAGCATGAACAATAAAATAGAGGCATCTCAAATCTTCTTTTATAGGCTGTTACATATGCATTGCAGTGTGAATTGAAAAAGAGATTATTATGCTTTTGAGTGAGCTCTTGGTGGCCTATTCACCCTTTCCAAGTTTTTCATTGTCTGAATCTAAATAATAATCCGAACAAGAAAGCATGTATTGTTTCAGGCTGTATAGTCTGGAGAGCTACAGTAAAGCAATGAATAAGCTAATCTAACTTACTTTCTGTCTATATGTCTTAGTACTGGACAGATCATTACTTACAGTGGAATGTGTCTGAATACCCTGGAGTGAAGAACGTCCGCTTTCCTGATGGACTGATTTGGAAGCCAGATATTCTTCTCTATAACAGGTGGAAATACTTTCATTTTCCTGTGGGGAAGGAGAGAAGATAAGTCAAATGACATAGCCATCTAATCAAAATGGCTAGGCTCTGAGCATTGGGAATGCTAGAAAATAACCATTCTCTTGTTTACACAATGGAAGATGATATTTGCAAGTACGCAGTGAATAACAACACCTTCCCTACCACCAATTCTCATTAGATTCTATGTGATGGTTAGAAAACCAGATTTTTCTGGCTACGTGTAGTAATACAGATAGTGATAATTTTCTCTTGAGATTATTATTATTTTTTTAATCTAAACGTTAACAATGACTTCAAATCTGACTTGTGACTGCTTGCCTAATTTCACTAAAAGCAGAATAGGTAAATGCCTGTAAGAGTGTTTGCATTTTTGTACATATTTCAAGCATTAAAACAGTCTGCCTAGGGAGATGATGGAGTCACTGTCCAGGAGGTGCTCAAGAAAGGTGTAGCTGTGGCACTGAGGAATATGGTTTAATGGGTATAGTGGTGATGGGTTGGCCTTGATGATCTTAGATGTCTTTTCCAACCTTAATGATTCAGTGGTTCTATAGCCACTTTTTGTGTCTTTCCATACTTCTACTACAAAAATAGCTAGACCTTAAGCTGCTCTTTTCTTCAAACTATCTGTTCTTAGTTGGGCTTACTTTAGGGGCAGATTACCTTCAAACTGCTAAAGAAACATTGCACCCAGTGTTTCCTATAAGATGAAACAGTAATGAATCTGAATCAATTTTCCTTCACTGTTTCCTTTAAGATGAATCAGTAAGGAATCTAAATCAATTTTCCTTATGTCCCTTGCAATTAGACAATGAATTGTTTGCTTGCACTGTAACTCTTCACACTTTGATGCTAATGAGCAAGACCTGTGGGTGTGCCTATACTTTCTAGGGCAGTCTGAATTTTGACGAGCAAATGGTCTTCTTGGTTTTAATTATTCTATACTAAGCAATTGCAAGAGGAAGCCCCAAGGAAAAGCATTAAGTTCTTCATCTCCAACAGGCCCAGATTAAACAAGACCTGCCTATGCATACATTATATTTCAATAAATTCACTTGCTGACACCCCAGTTTCCTGCTGTCTGTTGTCTCAAGATGAAAGACCATTTCTGCCTCTCTCAGAGGCATTGGTCAGTGTACACTGTGCACATATAGCAGTGCAGTCTCCTATCTGAATGCTCAAGCAACCCTTATAGGGATCATTTCTATATGAGTAATGGCATAGATATAACCACACAGATGAAATGCCAGTGCAAAGTCGGGGCAAGCAGCTTGCAGGTCAGTGAGCAAGCACTGATTTCTGGCATCTCTCTTCAGAAGTGTATCTCTATGCAGGGGCTGCTGGGGAGTCTCCTTTCCTATCAGAACTGTACTGTTAAAGCACTGGAAGATGTCTGCTCTTTAACAAGTTGTCCTTTTCTGCTGTTATGATATGCCTTCTTGCAGTTCCCAAGATACTGGAAAGGCCATCTGCTTTGTACATGCTCCACCGGTTCTTTTGTGGAAGACAGGCACTTGGTTATATATTTGCCCATGCAGGTGACAGGAACCTTTTGTCTTCCTCTGTGTCTCTGCCATATGCCCAGAAGACACCCTTGTGCTGAGCATCACCCCAATTCCCCCTCTGTGTGGCAGGAGCTGCCTCTTGTTGCAGCAACACCCATACAGTAGCAGGAGTCGGCCTGTCAGCTGCAGCTGTGCTGTCCCTCTGCCACTTACTGATCACCTTTGTGGTTAATGTCACTGTCACAGCTGTTGTGAATTGCAATGCTGTGACAACAGCACACAATGACAGCGTTTGACAGCATACTTCTCCCCAGGGCTTACATGACTGCTTTGCTTACACATGCATCTGCGCCTCTCCCAAAGGTACAATTACCACTAAGTGATTTGAGGGGAGCTCTACTCAAGTTCCCCACACTGTAAGTGCCTGTCAGAATCACTTCTTGTTTCTGGTTCAAACACTGCAATTAGTGCTTCAGTTGTCCATACACCAGGTGAATAATGCTCTGTACATAAACAGCACATGTGCTGTGTACTCCTGAACACATATATCTGCAACACTGACTTTGCTTAATGTATTTTTCACTGCAAGTTTGTTATTTTGAGTATCTTTTCCTATCTGGCTTGATTTCATAAATGACAGCATTCTTGGGAAAGTCCCACACCCCAGTCCTTTTCTCCTTCCTTTTCTCTTTCTCAGTAAAGCACTAGGTGTGCCATACAGCTTGTGCTCTACAACAGCAGTCTAGAAGTTTCCAGAGGAAGGCATCACACATACCACCTACCTGAGAGGCTTTCAGTGCATCTGACGATTTATGCGTCAACATTCCAGTATGTGTAAAATTAAAGTGTGATTTTAGCAATTTTCAACTACATTTCATAATATTCACGCAACCATGCTAACTGTAGCTAAAGCACATTACACAATTAGAACTGAACATCTGGAAAACCAGCAGCTATACTGCCTTTATTACCCGCCTACTGTAAACAGACTGAGCCCAGTTCATCTGTGGGTTTTTTGAGGGAAGTGAATCTTGGCCTGTGTACAAATGATTGCAGGACCGGCTGCGTTAGTGCTGTGTCTGGCCCTCTTCCACTTTGCTAGTTTTACTACATTTATTAGAAGTTCTTATTTCTGGTGGTATTATTTTTCAAGCGGCCACACAGTGCTCATGAGTTCATGGAATAATGAACATTCTGGTAGCTATGTCTCAGTTTCATTTTTCCTCTTTTATAAACCTGAGATTCTCCAGATAAGTCCCAGTGGAATTGTATCTAGTAAGTGTAGCTGTGTCATCTCAATGTCTCACAGTCTATAGCTTTTTTCAAGTTGTTATACTTGAAAAAGAAACGTAGCAGAGATAATTTTCTATTATTATATTAAAGTGCAAAATCTCATGAAGCAAAGACTTTCCTTCTTAGCATAATCCCAGTTGAAGCACTGCATTTCAGAAAACAATCAGAAGCTCAGTGTAGAAAACCATACGCTCCTTTTTCTGAAGAAAAAATATTTTCAGGAAATATTGAGTCTAAATATCTTTTGATGTTCTTTTAAAGATATTTCTTATTAAAACCCAAACATATGGCAATGAAACCTAGGTTCCTTGTTCACTTCTGTGTTCATTTTTTAAATGTTACATTTACAAATGACCAGGAACAACAAACTGCAAGGTCCTCAAAGCAGCTTCTGGGCTTCTAAGACCTCTGCTCGAGGGAAAATGACTCGAATCTAACCTGGGAAACTAAGAATTTTATTTCTAGTTACTGCTTTCCACTTGTAAGCAATTTGTTCAGCATGGACATTTTCCATAAATTTGAGTATGTGGCTTGATTTTCATAGTGTAGCCCTTATTAAATTCAAATTACTGTAAATACGTGTCTACATCCAATATAGAGACCTGTTAAAGAAGTCTGATTTTCTAAGGAAACAAGAATTATGCAATTGGAGTGTACACATGCATGCACATCTGTTTGTGTGTGATTCTTCTTGCCGCCCCTTCTTCCAATGTCATTGGAAATCATTCCTGCAAAATTTGGAGGTGCAGTGAGAAGACATCTTAGCAGTACCAGTCAGTACCAGTTCCTTACAAATGTCATGAAAAAGGGCAACCAAGTTGAGGAGGGAGGACATTTAGTGCTCCAGCCAGAAGAGAAGCTGCAACACAAGCTCAGTCTGTTAAGCATCGGAGAATCCAGCCATGAGCTGTGAAGCTGAAGGAGAGTGGCCTTCATTCCTTCCATTGACAAGAACTGATCTGCCTTTTTCCCTGGGATCCATTCACATTACATATTCAATATTTAAACTCTTCATCTTATCTTCATACTTCAAATTAAACAGTTGCAAAGACACTGATGACTTTCAATACTGCAAACCTTCTACTCACCACTGGAAAAAATGCAATTCCAGACAGGCAAGTAATTGTTTGGATATAGCTTTTCTTGTCTGCATATTTCACAGATCAGTCCAGATATCTTATACATGTAATTTGTTTGAAATATAGAAGGTGAAATGTAAAGTGACAAAGACTAAGATAATGACTAAGATGGGCCTTTAAGATACATAATTTTGTATCAGAGTAGGTCGATTTTTTATTTTATTTATTTATTTATTTATTGACTGAGAATAAGTCAATAGGGCCTGCTATGCTACTGGAAGAATATTCCCCTTACTATACTTACCTTTTTTCCTTGAATCATGAACATTTCACTTTCTCCCCATCTCAGATTCTCACCATATTTTTCTGGCAATGCTTTACAAGCTGATTAGGCAGTGACAAGGTAGCAGCCATTGCTGGGCTGACCTGACACCTGCCATTGTCACACAGAGCCAGCACGGGCCTTTGGCTCCGCACTGCTCTGGCTGCAGCAGGGAGCCGGACCGCGATGTCCGTGTGCGCATTCATGTGCGCGGAGCTGTGGGCTCGGTGCCCTCCTGCTCCCACCATCCCTGCAAGGTAGATATCTCACCTTGCTCTCTCTCGCACAAATGAAAGCCCAAGAAGGACCGCTGCTAAATGTAAACTGCAAGAGAACAGATTTCCCTGTACAATTGCCTGAGAAGTTTTTTAAAAGTGCTTACTATCCAAATGGAAATCGATAGAGCCATGGCACTGTAGCAAATCCCACAGGGTAACTGAGCAGAGGGAATGAGGTGATTCACCTCCGATTAAGCTGTTAATCAGGAGCAAGTCCAATAGTATTAAGGCACTTACCCTGAGGCCACAGAAAACTGGTGCCAGGAGTAGAGCTGACAAGCTTTATTTTGGGGAGAAGGAATCTTTTTATGAAGAAGAAATATCTTCTCAGATATTTTGAGCTGAAGATCACATAACCCACTTTGTTTCTTCCCTGTTCTAGTGCTGATGAAAGATTTGATGCTACATTTCACACTAATGTTTTAGTCAATTCTTCGGGACATTGCCAATATCTGCCACCAGGTAGGCTGTTTCCATGTCATAAATTCTGATAACTCAGACTGCTTATATATGGTGTGGTTTCAAATTTGACAGAAATTCATCGGTATTTTACTTATCTAGCCATCATCTGCTAGATTTAAAACTAGATGCATCCTGAATGTAGTTAATACTTTTGTATGAAAACCACCATAGAAGATTTCTTATTGCCATCATTAAAATTATTCTGTCATAATACTCTATTACAGAAGCGTGGAAGTATAAAAGAAGATAAAAAATAAAAGCCCTTAATGTAATAATTATTGTTTATTGAATAAAAGGTAGTGTCTCAATAAAAATGTATTTCATTAACATAGCTGTTTCTCCTACTAGCACATTACCTTTATAACGAGATGCTTAGAAACATGGTATGGGACATATCATCTATTTGAAATGACTGACTGAATACTCCATCAGAACGGTTTTGAATCTGGAAGGAACACAGTCTGTGTTTGGTCCTTTGATATCTGAACTGTATCACTGAGTCTCTGGGTGTGTTTCAGTGGATTTCTGTTCCTGTTCCCCGACTCAATTACCACAATTCTCAGAATTAACTCTGATCAGAATTTTAGATAATACGGCAATAGAGCCAAGTGCTTTCCAGGCAAATTAAATCTGAGAGCTCTAGAGGACATCAGGGTTCACTTCTTATTTTATCCAGTAACAGAAATAAGAGAAACACTGTGCATACTCTGCCTCATTTCTTTCTAATACACAATATCTAGAAAATGGAGCTCTTCTCTGAATCATTTCCTACTACATGCCTAAATGTAGTTCAGAAATAGTTTGTAACATGAACACATTAATAGTGCAAACATTAATAGTGCAGTTCTTTCCCTTTTCTGTAATTGACTTGCTTTACAAGTGAATGCCAAAAGAAGCAACGTAGAACAAGATCAGGTTACAGAAGAGACATGAAATTTCGTGGAACGAGCATTTCAATTTAGTGTTCTTGTTTAAAATCCAATCTAGGCATATTTAAAAGCTCATGCTACATAGATGTGCGCTGGTTTCCATTTGATGTTCAGAAGTGTAAACTGAAGTTTGGCTCTTGGACATATGGAGGCTGGTCCTTAGACTTACAAATGCAAGAAGCAGATATATCCGGCTATATTTCAAACGGAGAGTGGGATTTAGTAGGTAAGCTCTTCATTATTTGCTTACACTCTGAACTTGCAGCCTTGTCAGCAGTTCACTGCTGAAATGGGCAGAATAACAATTGAGAAATGAAGACAGAAATTAAATTAATAAATGACCATGCTGGTGGTGTTTAAAGCTGTGGGAACAGACTTAAGATGAGAAACAACATTAAAAAGTGAGCTTGAATTCAGTATACATTTTCATCTATTTTTCCATTATTACCTGATAAAAATGACTAATTTTGGAATTAAATTTGAAGAAGCAGCTTTACCCCTAGCAAGGCTGACAAAGCTAAATTTATCTATTTCTAAAACAATCACTCCATAATATAGAGCCTGTTGACATTAATACTGTGTGTTCTTCCTTTTCCCTTTTACACAGGAATTCCTGGGAAGAGAACTGAGAGCTTTTATGAGTGCTGTAAAGAACCATACCCAGATATAACGTTCACAGTAACTATGAGACGCAGGACTCTCTACTACGGACTCAACCTTCTTATTCCCTGTGTACTGATATCAGCACTTGCCTTATTAGTCTTTCTGCTTCCAGCAGACTCAGGAGAAAAGATCTCACTAGGTAAATATTACCAAATGAAGTTACCAAAAGTTGTCCTTTTAAAATTTCTTTTTGAACAATGTTAGGAAACAAGGAGGAATAGTTTATGTGTCCTATTCTGGCTCATAAACTTTTTTTACTGTGTGTGGTCCTGAAGACCAGGTGTCACTGTTAAACCTTTGCTGCAAGCTTTAGGGGACACCAGAGCTGTGAAAGGTAGAAATTCCCACCACCCAACCAGAAGCATGATGATTCCTAACTATCACCCCTCAGAAGAAAGGTTTCATTTTTTGGTGTTTAATTGCTGAAGCAAAAACTCCACATTCACTGATTAAAGCTTAAGCTTACAAATCTGCATTTCAGCACCTCAATGTGGCATTCTTCATAATGGTTCCTTTTAATAGCGAGTCATGTTAAGAGCCTAGGATTACTTTTTGCCTGCTCAGAAAGACTGATTCCATCTAACTGCTACATTCTATTTTTAATAGCAATTTAAAACTAAATTATTGGCTTGTGAAAGAAGTCTGATGAGTTTAGATACTTGATCCTTAAGATGGTGGTTAGATATGCAATGAAACATTTTGCCTCATTCAACACTGCAAATACACTGGCTTCTACAAAATGAATGCAGCTGCTAAATGCTGAACATTTCTCCAGAAAACAGTTAAACTGAGTAGTGGCCTCCCTAGCCATGAACTCCCTCCACGTTTTTAAGGTGGATTCTTTGTCCCTAAATCCTTTTCCACCTGACAGTGGTTCCCTGTTGTTTTAGATGAGTCCTGAGAAAAGAAAGGGCCCTGTTCTGAGAGATGGGGACTAATGAAAAATCAGCTGTCACATCTTTGCACACAGCCACATGCAGAACCCAGCCACCAGTACTGAAAAATGTCCAAGTCCATCCAATACAACAAAGCAAATTCTTTTTCAGGAATCTTGTGTAGTACACTACCTGTAGCTTCCACACCAATTAATCAAGTCTCATAAGCTCAAATACCACAAATCACATCATGTTTCTAAAGGAAATGAGGAACAAGAAGTACTTTGATTCACCTCAGCTAATTAGCAAATAGTGATAAAAGCTGAACAGTTACAAGGATCCAAAAATACACACAGCCATTCAAGTTCAGAAAACTGAGAGTACATCAAAACTTTGCTAGTCACAGTGGCCATTCCTGGGCCAGCACTGGCACCAGCTTCGTCACCCTGCCACCCTGACCCTGTGGCCATCGGGGCAGGGCAGGAGCACCAGGGCTGCTGGCCAGGGGCACGGTGGGAATACAGCTGTCTGCAGAGCACGCTGTCTCACCTTCACTTGCTGCCGCTTGCTGCCTTACAAGCTACTGACCTACTTTCGTACTTCACATTTGTTTTTCAGGTATAACAGTTTTATTGTCTCTCACTGTTTTCATGTTACTCGTGGCTGAAATTATGCCAGCAACATCTGATTCCGTGCCCTTAATTGGTAAGCTAATTGCAGCTTTAATCACTTTTATTTTACATCAAATGAGAAGCAGTGACTTTGCATGAAACCCAGCAGTAAAGCAAACTACGTGTAGAATGGCCTGCTGCAATTGAAATAGAAAACAGTGCTCAGGATTGACTGTGCATGAGTGTGCAGCAGTGACTTCCTCAGGGACAGAAGGTGCCTGGCCTCTCAGTGTGGGGAGCGAGGCAGAGACACACTGCAGGAAGGAACACCACAACCAGCAAAAGCAGCATAGCCAGAGCTTGCAAAGAGCCTCAGAGACTTGGAGAGGGGATGGGACACTGAGCAGAGGATTGGCAGCCCTCCAACAGAACTCCCAAGTGGCCTACCTTTCCTCAGTGTAAGACAGCATGTGTTGCTGGTTGAAGAATGTCTCATATATGTGATGCTCTGTACAACTTCAGTGCTGTCTGGAGTGAGCAAAGTAAAGAGAGAAGTGACATCTCATTTTTGGAGAGTGTATGGGAGTCAGTTTCCCATAGACGCTGCAGCTGAGACACTGCTAGTGAGACATGAGGCTCAAAGAGAAGCAGAAACTTTTAAAAAGAAATGCAACAAATCTCTAAGCTACTGATGAAAAAAAATAAGAGCAGCACTTTGTCAGTGTTGCTTAGGAAAGACAGGTGCTCGGTTCCACTGAGACCATTACTGAAGGTTGACTGCCCTCTGAAAACAGCTGCTGTCTGCTTTTGAGAAATCTTTCACCAGTACCTGATGTCACACATATAGCACTACATTGGAAAAATAACTTCATGTTACATTTGTGTACATAAACACTGCTTATCATAGATATAAAACTACATCTGCCAAAATATACCGCTATAATTCACTGTTTATTTTGCAGCTCAGTATTTTGCCAGCACCATGATTATCGTTGGCCTCTCTGTTGTTGTCACTGTTATCGTTCTACAATACCATCATCATGATCCAGATGGGGGGAAAATGCCTAAATGGGTAAGGTTTGATTTTAATGCTCTGTCTATTGCATGAATGTCGGGATCAGAGACACATTAGCTAGCGATTCATTTGCACTACTTATGGCTAAGTAAAAATCTATGCAGATATCCTTGTTAAACGTTTTGTTTTGAAAGGCAGTTTCACCAGAAATGATGCGTCCAGATACCTTTCTTCTGAGAGAGTGAGAGAACATAAATTTATTCATCTTACTTCTATAATCCAAATCTTCTTTACGACAGCTAGAAGCACCTCAGCATTTTGCTGGACCCTAAATGCATAAATGAATATGATTTTCAAATAAGCTGCAAATGTCAGAAGTGAAACAGGTAGAAGGAAAGAGCAGGGTGCTGGTGGAGATTACAAATGCCTGGAATAGACTAGCATAAAGGTGCAGCCACTGCAAATTAGCTGATGTGACAGAACTGACAAACAGTTGCCTACAGCACTCTTGTTAAAGATGGCTGCTGAAGTGAAAGATCCTCTGAAAATTCTGATCTTCACATCTCTCGTTGCGAGCATCTGTAAAGCACAGAAAAAAACTGAAGTGTTTTTCTAAGAGTGATCCACGGGTACGGTTGGACTCAGATCTTTTCCAACCCTAAGGATTCTACGATTCTATTTAGGGACGTCGTTCTATAAGCAGTTGTTTTTGCAGAGGTCATCAGTCTCCATCTTGGGGTTGCTAATTATTGATGAGTATCAGTTAACCATCTAGTCTTACTGCCCAACAACTTACAGCAGCCTGAAGACCTAGTGAAGGTGGAAGGATCTCTTTTTTTAATCTCTCTAGAACTTCCAGTTATTATCCCTACTAGCAAAAAAAAAAAAAGATAAAGTGCACAGAGTAGAGTTCTGCAGACAAGAAGTGATGAAATATTCTCTGGTCTGTTCTGGGGAGGTGACTTTAAAATAACTTTGAATGAAGAGAATGAAAGGTATGTATCTCTAGAGTGATGGCTGAAGAGATAAATCTGCAGTGCTGAGTCAACCACCAGAAAACAGCACTGGAGGTACTCTGGTGTTGAGAAGCTGAAGTCCACTGGAATTTATTTGGATACTGCTGTTCTGCACCAGGCTGTCAGTTAATAAATTATTATCTTTCTAGGCGAGGCACAATAGCAGAGAAAGAGTAACAAGACAAAATCTATATTTAATTGGAATGTTTGCCTGGATATAACATCTTCTCTAAGTAGTAATTCGCAGTCAGAATAAATGGAACGAATCTAATATTAATTACAGTGCAAGATTTGTATATTATATAAGGCAATAATATTTCATTACTGGTCTGGAAAAGAAACACTGGAATGAGCTCTTAAAATCTGATTGAAATAAATAATAGAAGCTTGAATCTAAATCGGAAACTGCTCGTCTGCAGTTTCTGTATGGCTGGAATAAGGCAATGTGGAAAACAATAAAATGATACACACTAATTAAATTTGCGTAATTTTTTTTTTATATCAAAGTAATTTTTCCACTTTTTCTCCATGTTACATACAGAATTGTTTTCTAAAATCTACAGTCAACTATCATGAAAGTAATATGAGAACAGAGCCAAAACACTGCAAAGGTTAATGGTCTATTCCAGCCCTGCACAGCATCTGTCTTACTACTCCTCCGAGCAGTAATGCCATATGGATTTCATGTTGCAGTTCTTTCATTCATATTTGTGCTTTAATTTGCTAATTGTCTAAAGCAGAGCTACTGAGACTATTCAAAAAATAACTTATTCGATAAGCGTTTTTTATTTATTCACTGTTTATAGTACAGGTAGAAAAGACTGCCATATTGCTGCTTTAGCATGGGAAAAAATCCCAGCAGAGAGGCACTCTCTGCAGCCACAGTCAGCCTGAGGCAGCCCACAGCACTGCTGAACTAGGAAAGCAGCCTCAGTGAGTGGCAAAGTAACCATCTGGAAAAACACTGCAACATTTTCTAAAACTTCAGCTCAGACTAAGCAGAGACCAGGAGCCTGAGAGTAACAAAGGCTACAGAAACACAAAGAGCTACCAAAGACAGCAGCTGTGTCCAGAGGTGCTTATTGTCTGTAATTTTCTTCCAGACAAGAGTCATCCTTCTGAATTGGTGCGCTTGGTTTCTGAGGATGAAGAGGCCAGGGGAAGATAAAGTGCGTCCTGCTTGTCAACATAAACAGCGCCGATGCAGCCTGTCAAGCGTGGAGATGAACACTGTGAGTGGTCAGCAATGCAGTAATGGGAATATGCTGTATATTGGGTTTCGAGGGCTGGATGGGGTTCACTGCACACCCACTACTGATTCAGGGGTGATCTGTGGGAGGATGACCTGTTCACCAACAGAGGAAGAAAATCTTCTGCACAGTGGCCACCCCTCTGAAGGCGACCCGGATTTGGCTAAGATCCTGGAAGAGGTCAGATACATTGCAAACAGGTTTAGAGACCAGGATGAAGAAGAAGCCATTTGCAACGAATGGAAGTTTGCAGCCTCTGTAGTAGATCGGCTCTGCTTGATGGCATTTTCAGTCTTCACCATCATTTGTACAATTGGTATCTTAATGTCAGCACCAAACTTTGTAGAGGCTGTTTCTAAAGATTTTGCTTAACTTCTATGATTTGATTCTCTGAAGTATCATATGTAGCAAATGAGAGTGTATTTTTTTGTTCGTTTGTTTGCTTGTTTTCAATGAGTACACTGTATCTCCTTGTCCTCTGTCTTTTGCCCTCCCCCCTACTCCCCTGGCACCCCTCTGGCCCCGGGTTCCTTTCTAAAGGGCAGCACCCTCTCAGAAGGGGAGCCAGGGATCCTTTCCCCTGGGCTGTGTGCCCAGCTTCTCTGAGCAGCTTGCTGTGGGAGATGCAAAGTGAGTGCAAGTCCATTCAGAATGAAAGGATAGTGCTCGGGCATCTTCTATGCATTTCAAACTGGCTAGTACATAAATTAATAGGTAGGTAATGCCAGAAATGTCATTTCTTCCAGAATTTGCTTTAAAAGATAGAAGTTAGCCCTATGTTTTGGAAAGGATTAAATCTGAATGAAAGGAAACTCAAACGACAGAGGAAAAAAAGAATAAGAACACCCTGCTATTCAGTCTCTGGTTCTTAGTGAGTATGGAGCACACAGCTCCCTCACATCCAGTCGCATTTTAAATCCCACAATGCATTTTGCAGTGAGCTTATGTGAGTACAGAGGATTCTGATTTTTGCCTGAACATCAGGAAGATGAAAGTCAAGATGAAACAGCACATAGCTTGTCCTTCTGTCACTTCCTGGACTTGACCTAGAAGTATGGCCTGGATTCTTAAAAAGGCTTCCCAGTAATTGCAGTGTTTATTACAACTCCCTTCTCTGCAGAAAAACATTCTTTCAACAAATGACTTCTGTCAGTTTTTACCCTTTACAGTGACATAAAGAAAATGAAGTATTTATGATGGATTTACCATCGTTTGTTAAAAAAAATAATAAATTATACAAACTTGTCTCTTTACTTTTTCTGCATTGAAATCCAGTTAACAGTAACTGTCTTGTACAGGCTCAAATGTAATGACGGATCCAAAGCAAAAAAAACAAACAAACAAACAAAAAAAACCCCACCAAAACAAACAAACAAAAAAACACATTAAATCATCAGATCCAGCTTTTCATTTCAATGCGAAACACTTGATCTGATTGCTTGCTTAGCCTTTTATACACCTCTTTTCATTGAGCCACCATAACATGTCCGAACAAGAAAACTGCATCCTTTCTCCTCAGTTTATCATACGAAGAGCATTAATGAATTATAAATAATATGTATAAACTATACATACATCCCAGGAAAGATCAAGTCTTAAATACAAATTCTTTTTAATGAATAGTGCTGAGAATATCAAGGTCTGAAACTGTGTGTATAGAATAGCTAAGAGCCAGCCTCCTGCTAGTATAGCAATATTCCTGACCATGCTAGAAGTGGTAAAAGACACGGGCAAATATTACTTAGGACCAACTGCTTGCTTTGTCCTGCAGAACTGTGACTTTTTGGCTGAGGTTGACAAACGCACAAATGGAGGCCTGTTGTGGTACCATGTTTTTACCATGAGATAGGAAACTTGAAGCAAGTCTATCTCCCAAGGTGTATTAAAATAGTGACCAAAATACTTGCACTCCCTTCTTTTCCAAGGCCTGCTTCCCTGATAGCAGGAAAATCAAATTGCATGCCAAGCAAGCCCAGAGTCACTGCAGTCCTTCACCAGAGATAACCCCTAGCTGAAGCCCCGTCATGCCATATAAAAGGGCAGGAGAAGTGAAAAGTAGCAGGATATTTCTCATGGTTTATGAATTCTGTCTTCATGAAAGAATTCATGAATCTCATACTGCAAAGACCTGAGTAAAGCATTTGAATCCTTCTTGGAATCCTGTCTTGAAACTTTGAAATTCTTGTATGAAGAACTTATTTTTTTCAGGAACAATTATTAAGAATTAGCCACACAATAATTCCTGCTGTAATTTCTAGTTTGTAGATTGCATATAAATAGGAAAATATGATCCCAGTCTCCAAAATGAGTTTTGTTCCTTAGTGAATGACACAGGGTGTCACATACTGCTCTGCTGAGCAACATTTCTAGAACAAGCTTCCTGATACAAATGTTGGCTAGCATCCGTATTTTTCCTTTTGTAAGTAACTATGTAGAATGTTCCATTCAGTCTTTTTTTTAAAGCTCTGGGGTCTTGTTAGATAAGAATGTTTCAAAAAGAAAAGATGTGTGTGGACACGTGCAATGGGATGCAACTATTGCGGCACATACCATCAGACACGTCACACAGCAGGCAGCAGGATCACCTTCTTTCCACTGGAGTCCATTTACAACTTATGTAGGAGTGATCTTGCTAAGTACAGGAGTTCTGTAAGGGAGAAGGAAGAAAGCGATTTGTGAACTGACAGTAAGCTTGTTTATTAAGAGCAGAATGCATCTGCATTTAAAAATTGAAGACAGGTGACTGAGCTTTGTTGTAATTCCTGCCTAAATTTGTACTTCTGGAATCACACTGTCAGCAAATACCAGGTGTTAGACAAAGTACTTGTAGGACACCAGCATCACGCCTACCCCACTGCCTTTAACATTGGAAGGAGTAATGAAGATGCACCGATGAGAAAACTGAATTCTAGTTTTCCCACCATCAATGCAACCCATAAACATTTGGTAAGAGCATGGTTATAAACCTCAAATACAACAGTGACAGTCTTATTTTGCACCTATGAGTTAATTTGTCATGTAACTGAGCTCAGCAAAATCGGTATTTTTCTTGTGTGTGTCAAATATTTGTGTGTGCACTAAACAGTATTTTGATCTAAATGCTGAGGAAATATTTATAGTTCTGGACATAGAGATGGGAATAAATGCTGTATACAGTATGTGTATGTAATATTATAGACATATAAGGATCTGTTACAATTTTAAGAGTCCAGAAAAATAGGATAAGCAAGTGGTTCACCACAGCTAAGCTCTGACTTGTCTGACACATAGAAAAGCTCGCTCCAGAGGTCAGCTGTCATGTACAATACTGTGTGAACAATGTATATTACCTTTTCTGTTTTTATATTGAATTGTATTGAATATTTTAAAAACTTTTTAATATTTAAAAACAACTATTTAAGCATTAATGCCAAAAATGTTCCAAACAATTTTAAAAGGTTAGTTTTAAATACAGATAAATTATTTAAACAGTATTTAAAATCATAAATTATTTTATATAAGAATTGATAGTACTATATGAGACTCTTTTTAAAGGTTTCTTTAAATTCTCTTTACAATCTCTGTAGCTGCAGGATGTAATCTCAGTTCACCTGTGACAATTCTACTTTTCATTTTCTTTATCAAGAATAGAATGTAAACCAAAGTCATGGGGCTTTTTGTTTGTTTGTTTTCCCTTCTGTTGTAGTCTTCTACATTAAGAAATACTGAGTAGAGGGCATTAGAAAGTGATGTTACATCTGTCAGGTACTGACCGTCTTATTACCTATTCAATACTTTTTCAGTCCAGTACAAATAAAAGATTTAGATCAAAAGAATTTTGATTCTTTTCATTTTTCTAAGATGGAAACAAACTCAAGCAGTAAAGACCATAAATAACCATAAAAGAGAAATGTCTTTGGAAACAGCATTCTGTGATGAGAAAGCTCTTTGATAATTAAAAACACATCGCATCCTCCTAGGAAAGCAGTCCCACACCAAATACATATCATCTTAGTCATACATGGGCTGTCAAAGTTAACTGAGTAGGAATAAAATGCCAAATATGCTTTGGACTGGCCTCAATTAATTCTCCTTAAACCTTAGCACGGGAAAAAAAAAAAAAAAATCAACAAAGGAAAAAGCAAATCAATGCTAGCTAAATAAAGTGCCAATTTATTGTGCTATGAGGCTCATTTATTGGCCACTGGTGAAAAATTAGCTGGTCAGTAAAATACTCCTGATGGGGAGAAAAATCTGGCAGTGTAGACAGGTGTGAGTTGTATTGCCAACAGGCTGAGAGTCTCCTCTACATATCTTTACAGCATCCAGCTGAGCACACATCAGTAGTGAGAAGCAAGGGCTGCTGAAACAAGTAACTCAAGACATCATTCTCTCATTTCTCCTACGCTTGTAAAGAATCACCAATGAAGATGACTTTGGTTGAGATCACCACACAGAGTCACACTGCCCACAGTTGTTACACAGCCACTTTGGTTTGGCTAGGAGCTGCTCTGCTCACACAGTCAGGTACATACATGAGGGTCACTTGGCCAAGCCAATGTGCGTGCCTTCTCTCCTGGAGCACTGACAATCAGGATGGATACACTACCTTGGACTTAATACTTCAGCGTGGTCACAGGGGTTCAGCACCACGTATCCTATAGGCAGCATCTGCCATTCTGTAGAGTCTATCATCACACATACTCCAGCTTTAAACACTTGGAGATTGTCTGCTACCACTCTCAGACATCTGGTTGGTTGTTATGCAGACTGAAAGCTGCTGTGGTTTAGGAGCTGACATATGAGCAGCTCCAATTCATTGCTGTGTGGGTGGCAACATCCATCAGAACATTGGATCTTGTGGCTACAGGGAGTAACAGGACCAGCCAGCCCATTTTAATCCTATCACAACAATCAGAATATATTTCTCTTCGTCAAAACCAATATCTCCTGGTATTTTAACATCAGTATAAAACAAAAGGCTGTGAATGGAATCAGTACGAGCAATTAAAGCAAATCTAACCCGGAAATGAAATGAGAGTTTACAAGACCATAACCATAAATGAAATCATTTCATTGTCGCTGTTTCTTACGTTGCATTTGCTGCTTACAGGAAAAGCTTAACGTTTCTGCTATTAGACAATATGCAGATAATGACACAGACAACATAAGCCAACTTCTCACATGATCTCATCCTCTTCTGACGCAGTGAAGTCCTTCCATTCCCCTTCCTCCCCATTCACTCCCAATTCAGAATTGCAGTTGATTAACAGAGCATGAGAGTGTTCAAGGCCAAAACGTAGTACTTTATCTGCATCCTTGCTATGAAGATATCACTGAGTTTTCAGAGCTGCAGTCACTTAGACCTGTAATTGTACCACAAAGCAACAGCATTTTAAGATACAAAGTAGTTTAAAATATCTGAGCATTTTTACCTTAAAATAAATAAATAAATAAATAAAAATTGGAATAATGACATGATCTGTTGCTGCTTTGGGATGGGTATAAATGAGAATAAGATCCACAGATGTCTTCATTCTACCTAACCCTATTCAGGATATAATCCAATGCAAGTCAAAGGCAGAAAAATCTTTGTACTCAGCCCAGCAGTCTGAGACCAGGACCACAAACAGTCCAGTGAATCTCAGTTATCATTTATGTATCACTCTGGTTCACGGCAAGCATGCAAATGAATTAAGAATGAGCTACCTATTAAATATTTATATTAGACTGGCTTTAAGCTTAGAAACCAAAAATTTAGGACCTGATCCCAGAACAAGATACATCCACAACATTCCTTGAACAGCATTATCTTACTTCACTGTACATGTGGTTTACATACAGCTGTGAAGCATTTCCAAAAATTTGCTACCATAGAGGAATTCCAGTTTAGGACTGCTTTTGCTGGTGTGACACCTTGGTTGCTCCATCTTTCTTATCTCCAATTTCTGACCAAAAGAAATCCAGTTAGCATGCTATTCTGATCACAAAAAAACAAAACAAAACAAAACAAAACAAAACAAAACAAAAAAACAGTACAGGACCACTGTTCTGAATGAAAACAGGGGAAATGGTTTTAAGTTGAGGGAGGGAAGATTTAGATTGAATGTCAGGGGGAAGTTCTTTGCTAGGAGAGTGGTGAGGTGCTGGAACAGCTGCCCAGAGAGGTTGTGGATGCTCCATCCCTGAAGGTGTTCAAGGCCAGGTTGGATGGGGCCCTGGGCAGCCTGGTCTAGTATTAAATGGGGAGGTTGGTGGCCCTGCACGTGGCAGGGGGGTTGGAGATTCATGATCCTTGAGGACCCTTCCAACCCGGGCCATTCTGTGCTTCTGTGAAAACACAGGTTGAACCCTTTGACTGAAGAGAGGATGTAGTTACAAAATTTGATGTTGTTACGCCAGCCTGGGCAATGGAGGGAACACGCTCCTACCAAATATTTGTGCCAACATTGCAGTGCACATATGGTAGCAGAGAGGGCCTTCTGAGAGGACAGCAACATTCTTACAGGGTTGAGCCTGTTAGCCAGGTCCATTGTGGAGAACAAGTGTTTCCTGGTTTTCCTGGCTGTGCTAGTGGAGGTATAATAAGAAGACACTATTTTAAACTCTGGTTAGTGCTTAATTCAGCTTGAAAGATATTTTTTTTCTCTAGGCTAGGTAACAATGTATTTGAAAGTGGTGGGCTGCAGCCTACAGCCCAGCACAATGACGATTTGGCTAAGTCAACTGAGGGTTTGTTTTTTCATCTTGCCTTCTCTGCTGAGGGAAAGGGTAAGTTCTCTCAGCAATTAAAGAAATAAGGGAAGGGAGACTAAAGAGCATTTTAGGTGTTCCTGCTTCTTTCTGGGCTCACTCAACCTAATTCTGCTGTTGTAGACCATCCTATTATTCCCACAGATGCATTAGGATGCTACACTCTTGTTCACTGTTTTAATGTGTTTTAAAAAAAGCCTGGAGCTTTAAATACCTTTATTCTGAAAGCACTCACAAATGTTCTTGTAAATATCATCCTTTCCAATCAGATTGGTAAGACTGTTCTCATAATACAGCAATAATTCTATTGCATTAGAAGCAAATCCATATAGAGCAGGTGATAATAATACAACATACATCATCCACATTGTTTTCTAAAAGCACAGGAAAAGCTTTGCTGTTGACCCTGTTGAGAAATGCAGGCTCTTCACAGAAGCACATGACACAAGCATCCTGTCAGGTCCCTACAAAGACTCCTCATGCAGGCTGAGCAAGGCCTAGTCCTCCAGTCTCCTTACAAGGCCTAGCCTCCATCCCTGAACCATCTCTGTGACCCTCTGTTCAACCCACTTCAGGTTACCTGGAGGGGCCCGAAAGTAGGCCCTCTATTCTAGATACTGTCTAAGGAGAGCTGACTTGAGAGCACTTCCGTCAGTCCGGAGGCCACATGATACAAGTCCACATACTGTTAAATGGCTTTGCAGACTAGGCGCTGGGTTGGCTCATGCAGCCTATTGACTACTAAGGATCCTGTGGCCTTTTTCACAGAGCTGTCTCTCAGCCCCAACCTGTCCCTAAAACAGCCCTGCTGTTGGTGATGTCCCCAGCTGGGAGTCATTGCAAACTTCAGGGAAGAGCCTTCCGTCACCTCCTTCTAGATGATGGATAAAGACATCAAACAAGAGCAGGATAGATGCCCTGCCGTTATCTAGTATTTTGGAGTCTAAGTAGAGTATGACCATCTGAGTCAATTACCAAATGAGCAGGTTTTTTTTTAATTTTTAACCTATCCAGCTGTCATTTACAATTTGACTTCTCAATAATAAATTTTCCTTTACCTCTCTTTTTATTTTTCCTCCCATAAGCAAGTCTTTCACATAAATTGAGGAATCCTTCATAACTTTTAAAAGTAATGCTCTCCTTCCTGTTCACAAATAGTGCATTAGATGGTTTCATTAAGTTGCAGTGCTGAAGAGCTGTAGTTCAGATTGGAGTTCAGTCAGCTTCTACAAAGGACAGTATGAACACATCTTTGTTCTTCTTTACTATCAGAAATGGCCTTACTGTGTACCAACTTGAAACTAACTTAACAATACATACAGCATTCATAGTTCTTTCCTCACTAAATCAATGCTGTAATCGATTGAATTTAAAAAGCAGTCTAGGTTAATATTCATTATCTTTTTTTGGCAGTCTAGGTTAATATTCATTATCTTATATGGAATTATCAAAGAGCTGCTGTAATATTAACTTCACAAGCTGTACGCATTGTTTATAATTGAAAGTATCTTCCAGTTAAAGAGACTAGAAACTGCTATAGGACAAGCTGTCAAAACATCCCTCTTTTAAAATAAGCTCTTAAAGGTAAAAGAGGATTTGAGGGACTGACAGAGAAAGGGTGAAGGTACACTTGACGAGAGGCGTAGCATGCATCACCAGTACTAGAGCACATAGGTCTCACCGCCTGTGGGGCAGTTTCTCTGAGCAGCAACATGTTACTCAGGCCTGGTGGAGCTGAAGGTGTGCAGGGCCGGGCTGACAGGGTACACATCAGAGACGATTGGCCACATGTTGCTCTGGGCTTTCAGTGTACACATACAGAGCCCCATTTGTGCCAATTTACCTGAACAGCATTTAATTCAGTGATGCACATACACCCAGTTCTGGTCTCAATTTGAAGTACTCTTGTCCCTCTTATCTAATTCAGAGAACATCTCCACTGGCCTCTCTCTGTTTTCATGTTTACACATAAAATCTGTCTCTTGAGGAAGACCAAGTAAAAACAAAAAACACTGAAAGACATAAATGAATGTTTATGTAATATTCTGAAATCTATACATGGATAAGCTAAAAGATGGCATATATTAGCTTAAAATCAGAATGGTTATTGCTAGAAATATGCTAGCATTCATAGCTCTCTCATAGTTTTCCAATTGCTGTAATATGCCAGGGCTTTGAGTCTGATAAACAGTATAGGAAAAATGACCTTGCTGAAATTTTGTAGTGATCTGTGGGTTGAACGGTGTGCAAGTGAAAACTCTGAAGGGCAGCACAGCTTTTAGCCCTAGCACACTATCTTCTGTCTTCTAGGAAAGCTCGCTGTTCATTTTCAATCATTTAATGGATTGTTCTGTGCGCTTGGTAGAATCCAGCTCATAATGAATTGCACTGCAGAGATCTGAAGCATCCAACCTCAATTCTGAAAGAGTGGATTTTTGCCCACTAACTATAGCAATAAAAGCCCTTTCATTTTCTCATGCACTTTTCCTAATACACCAGAAAATGTCACATCTACATAGAGCAATATAAAACCTACACTGTACAAATTCAGAGACCTGCGCCTCCAGGCATTGGCTTCACCACATTTTAACAGTAACTGTATGTCTATGTAACCGACAGGAGCCTTTGAGCAATGTTATATACACATCTACAGCTTCTGCTAACTCTTCCATCCTGCAAAGTCCCCAAGAATAGCTGTATCATATCATTTGCATGGAATGCAAGAGTAAAAACAACTGGTTCTCATCAGAGCTAAACAACACCAGAACTTTTTGCATAGAAATTTTTTTGAACTATAGTTTTTGTTACCTTTGTTATAGAAACCTAGTTTAGACTGCTGAGTCTCAAAAGTCTACCTATTCTCCAGTTCTTTGAGATATCTGTGCTTGCACTCTTCATGTCTCATTTTTCTTGTTTTCTCATCTGTATGCAGTATTTGGCCAAAGAGCATTCAATACTGACACTGTTCATTAAGGGATACAGAGCATTACAGAGCACCATAAGTACTCCATAATACTTTTCTTCAGTCAGTAGCAGCACTGATTTTCCATTCAGATGGCAAAAATAAGTATCTGGCGCTCCATAGAATACTTTAAGACTAGAACCAGCAGACCAGAGCTAGACCTTAAAGAAGCTTGTGAAGATACGTTTTCTTCTCAAGAATATTTCAAAGGAAGGGATAAGGCAGTCAATTTTCACTTCCCGCACTGCAGAGGAGTCTGTCTGCTATTTTGTAACACAGCAGAGCATCAGCTCTTGCTGAGTCAGAAAGCTGCTGAGGATGTGTGCATGGAGATGCCTGCCTGCAGGCAGGCCCTGAGTCACGCCGCCATTCCCTGCCAGCCAAGGATCTGCAAAGAGGAACTTCAGCAGCTCCTGGCAGGTGGCACTTCAGCGAGGGCAGACTTCTGAAGGAAAACTCAGCCTTTTTGCCAAGAGCTCCTCTTTGCTTCCCTAGCTAACAAGAATGTCAATACAAAAATACTCAACCATTGTGTATTTCAAAAGTTTTTTGTACATAATTTATTTCCTTTTCAAGTGAAGGGAAATATGCACATACACCAAAGTCAGGAAAATGATTTTTTTTTTCTAGTTAGGTTGAGAGCATATTTACCTCTAATCCACTGGCTGCAGAGCTCAAGGCAGAGGTGAGACACATTTAACCATTTAATGTATGTTACTATATACTACCTGAACAAAAACTTTTCATGGTCAGTTTTTTGTTTGCAGCGTGAAAAGCTTCAAGTCTTCAAACAACTGAGCTTTAGTAATGCTTTCAAAGCAGTCTAAGTGCTCTTAGAACCTCAGCCCTGTTTCAGAACAGATTTGCACAAATAGAGCTGAAGGGCTCACATTCTCAGAAGAGGCCAAAGGTTTCCACAAATCAGGGTTTTTTGAAAGATGTCTGTTGAACACTCATTTTCAGTACAAAAGTCAGCATCTGAAGCATACAGAAGAATTGAAGTGGAAAGATGATGTGTGTATTGCTGGTAGTATTTGTGCAAACTTGAGTGCCCCACATTGCATAGAGCTGGGCAACTGAGTGGTACTGATGATCCCCTATTGCAGATGCTGGCAGTTATACCAGATGCATGGTAAGCATTTTCCCTGTACCTGAAGCCTGTCCTCCCAGAGAGCTCAACAACCTCAGTTTGAGTGATCTGAGCCCCTGTAGTGATGAACTGCATTTATTTTGATTGTGGATCAAGTGACGGTTTTGCTGTTTTCTCTTTAAGGGTATTTTTTAATCAATTGTAAGGAAGTTAATTTGAAAAGATCAAAGTATAGAATAGATAGAAAATGTCACAATTATTTGAAGTAACATACCAGATCTGCAGCCACCACAATGGACAGGTAATACTGAAACCTGCAAAATGACTGCAGCCATTTCCTCCTGCTTACACCAGAACACCAAAGCAAGCAACAAAAACCCAAAGGTGAACTCTCCCAAAAGTCCTCTCAGTCAGCACTAATGCATTGCACCTTTTCAGTTGCAGAAGATATGCTCATGAAAAGCAATATGCATTCAGAAGCACATTTGCAGCTTTCACAATACATGCCAGTGGCATTCAGCATCTACTCGAAACATACAGCTTGCTTTCTGAGCTTTATTCTGCTTATTTCTATCTTCCTTGATACTGTCACGTGATGTCACAGGACTGGATCAAGATTAATCCACAAACCACGATACTGATTTTAAACACAAGTTTAAACAAAGGAAGACCAAACACTATTCACAAGATGTTCACACATTGCTCGCATTAACCTAAAGGGACTCCATGTTAATGCAGATTAACACAAAGACAAACAAATAAAACCAGCACAACTTTTGCATAAAAAGTTGCTCTTTACAAGGTTGCTTACTTTTGCGGGCTGTTCAGAAAGGAAGCAAGCCTACAGAGCAGCTCAGGATGAGAATAAAGTGTGCTTTGTTCTGAAAAAAGGTGGAAGAGGGAAACTCGGGGTGCTCTTTGGAAAGATAAGTGACTTCTCAGGGGATGCAAAGAATGAATTAGAAATTTTCAGATACAAAAACTGAGAACAGACTCTGGTGGGGACAGCCTGACCTCAGAGAGACAGCAGGGCCATTGTGCTATACAGTGTATGGAATTTAGTACTACATCCAGCAAGTTATAAACTATTTCTATTACATGTTCAGAATATTATGAAGATGACAACCCTAGAAAAATTGATGTCCAATTGTGGGTCAAACACAAGGTGGAATTCCTACATCAATCAATTTCTAAGAGCTCATCTCAATGAAAAGGAGAAAGAGACAAATGAAGAAGTACAGAATTTATCGGAAAATTAGGAAGGGTTCTTAGATATGCAGCATCCTGAAAAAAGCTATCTGCACAAATTGAAGAGTTAAAAGTGAGTTGGTGATAAAAATGACAACTCTGCCCCATGACAACTATAACTATATTGTTGGGAAAAATTCCTTGAAATCATTGGAAAACATTGGGGGATGGGAGGGAGGGGTTATTTTCAACATTTGGATGATTATTGCCCATATCACTGTGCCCAGAAATCATTTATTTTTATATTTTTCTCTAAATGGCTTGTCTAATGTAGAAGGCAAACTGACCTCTGACTCTGCATAGGCAACAAATTGGTATAAGGAGACAAGTCCTCCTTGAGGATACACTTTGGAACAAAAGCACTGCAACTGTGAGCAACACATGCTAACCAGCTTGTAAGAATTATTGCCTATGCTTGGGTTGTGAGTCCTGGGCAGGAAATATGTCCTGTCTGCCTTACAGACCTCTTGCAGGGGGCACAGACAAGCTCTTCATGGATGACAGTGCTTCGTCATCTGACCTGGACTATCATCTCTCTTTTTCCCTCTCCTCCTGTGGCTTCACTGTGATGGACAGCAGTACTTAGGCTAACATGACTGGTATTTGCACACAGACTGTAAGAAACCCACAAATTGTTCCTGATAGTCTTTATTAGCTTGTATTTCCTGTGAGAGTTCCTGGCATTAAGATTTAAAAGGGCAGCTGCTGGGCTATCAAACCTTCTACTTCCTATCTTCAAAAACACTTTGAATCACTGATGAGAACATCCTAGTGAAATATACTACATGCAGTTATAAATAAAATGGCAGAGTATGTCTGCCATTACATGAGATCAGGGGATTGGGTTTGATTTCATGTACAGCTCTTGTAACTGGCAGCACACTGTTTGCACAAAAAGCCTTCCCAGCATGAGTGAGTGGGAGTACAGAAGAGGTAGAGTATAATGTTTTTAGCAGAGACTGATTACTGACTGGCTTCCCAACGCTACTGCACTATAAACAGCTCTATCCCTATTGTAAGACAAACTGACACGTACAAACAAATTTACTCAGTTTAGAAAAAATGGGGAAACCAGCTGATTTCACCAGGAAAGGCTGCAGGTTGAGAGCATTACAAAACACTGAGATAGAAATGCATGCTGGGTATTTACAAATTGTGCAGTTGTGCCATTTCTTCATGGAATGTCTCACACTGCATACATTGGAAACACCACAAGGGTGGAGCAGCAAGGCACAAGTACAGTGTTATTAACCTGAAAATGTCCACAAACAATGTATGTGAAAGAGCAGCATCACAAGGATATTTAAGATGCACAGAAATTGTTTTTCTCCCCTTGAGCATGAGTTATCTATAGCTTAGAAAAACTTCTGCTGTGCACATATGAATTTTACTTGGGGATTAACTCCTATTGTACTTCTCCATTTAACGTTCCATTTGTTCCTGGGAAACATATCAGAAAGAGGCTTTTCAGTAACAAGCTCACTTCTTTGAAGAATACCAGCCTGTAAATTTATAGTTCTGAAAAGATTCAATTCACTTGATAGCTTGTATATTGACTACACATACATGTGCATTTTTACATTAAAAGGCAACGCTTTATCATGTCCTCAGCGTTACAGCATCATCACAACAACTTTCTGTACAAAATAACTATTGTCTTACAAGCTTATGGTGGGTACTGTAAGGATTCTAACAGCACTATCTTAAGATCTCCTCACAAATCATTTAGTGGTTTATTTTTAAGCAAGTGTTACCTAAAATCAACTACTTCTGAAGCTTATACTGCTAACCTCATTCTGTCTTCCGAAAGGGTATTTCCCTGGAAATTTGTATCATCTTAAAAAGCAGATGAAAATAGCAAGCCATGTAAAAATCTTTGGAGGGATTCAGTTCTAATATCATTCTAATTAAAAATTTTCCAAGCAGCTTAAGAAAAATGTATAGTGACTCTCAATGGACAGACCCACTCAGTAGAAGAAATTGTGTTCAAAGATGGGGAATAAGACTGATAAGAGGATTAGCAGGCATGAGACAGAACTTAAACTGCAGTAGAGTTGATAAAATTCACTATGGGGTTATAATGAAATTTGCTAAAGCCATTAATGCTCAAGATTTCCACTAAGCATAATGGAGTTCAGATGCATCTCCCTATAAAAAAGGACAGCTTCTTACCCTGACTTCATTTTGAGTAGATACAATTTACACTGTGTAGAGGAACAAACCACTGGGAATCGTTTGCAAGAAGGCAGAAGCTGGCTCTTAATTATGCTTGTTCCTGCAGCAACAACAAACCTGACAAAGAAAGCGTGCAGTTTGATCAAAATTTGTGTATGGTAGGCAGAAAAAAAAGTAATTCAATTGCATATCTGTGGTGTAAATCCTAAAAGTGACTAAGCATAGTCTTAGGGGTTGCATGATTTCATTTGCCATCTGAATATTGCACAAATCAGGTACTGATTCCTACATTCCTACGATGACACAACAAAGAGTAACAAATTTAGACTTGATTTCTACATTATGGAACTGGAAGGAAGCAAGGAGCAAAGGAGGGAGTAGGAAAGACATAAGGGACAGAAATCCTATTGAAACTGGAATGGGACTGGAATTCTGTAGATCTACAGAGATCTAGATCAAGCTGAATACATACAAAAAAAGAGTGGATGCATATATGAACTTCCCTGAGATGTGTACCTGTCATGCCTACAGGAAAATTATCTCTGAATGTATATATTAAAAGAGAGAAGAAATAGGATTGAAATAAGAGGAATGGGTTGCACAATGCCTAATATAAAGGCAAATGCCAAGCATGATGTTGTTTGGTTACAGAAATCATAATATTATTTTCCTGCCAGGCCTTGCTCATAAGCATAATAACTGCATTGCAACTTCTCAATGTTTTTTTCCTTCCCTCCAACTGCGATAGTATCATGCATACCCTTTGTTACCACGACAGATGAGATGTAACTGATTTTGATACCTTCCTCAGAAGAATGCCTAAAATGATTCCCAAACCATCCTAAATTTTCTTGCAAAGGAGCTGATTGCCCCCACAAAGTGGGAAAGCAGCAATGCTCAATGCAGAAGAGCGGTCACTTCAGCTTCAGGCATTTATGATTACAAATAAAGGTGAAAAAAAAAAAAAAAGAGAAAGACTGGAAGACTGAAAGAATAAACATGTTTATAAAGAAAGGTTTGAGGCTTCTTTCCTCTTCAGGCCATGTTAGCACAAAGGCATCTTTGACAAGAAAAACAAAAAAACAGCAGCAAGATAACTTGCAGATAGGTTACCTGACTCACTTCTAGAGTATTTTTTCTATTTAAAATGTGAAATCAAATTTATGTTTCATCTCTATTCAAAACTAAAATGTAATTACTCATATCAAATCTTCAAACTGATTACATGATATAAAACACTTCTTTCTCCTTCATAGAAGTATTCTGCTCTGACTTCAAGCACCTGAAAGTTTTCCCCTAACTCATCTGCAGGGTTTACAACCATGCAACAGCTTAGTTAGTGCCAACATTCATTTCTGGTTAACACTGCCAGATATAAACTTGTAGCAGTTCAGTTGCAGCTACATAAGCAGTTGATCCTCTCCTACATTAGATCTCATTAAAATGAAATGTCCAACATTAAGCTGGTGGCAAATGTCTCCTACAAGAAAAATTCACATTTTCTGGGAAAGAAATTTGAAAAGTAAGGAGTATGAGAACAGCAACGTCTGACAGGATTACTGTGATGAAAATTAAACTAAGAGGCTCTATGGAAAGGCACTTAAGAGCAATTACTGTTGTATGCCCATAGAGCTGATTTTTCTTTTACTAAAGACAAGACCATCCATATTAGCTACCTGTGTCTCTTCACACGCACGAAGTTACTGTACTAAACAATATGATCACATGGTAATCGCAACATATACAAACAACAAGTAGATGTAATCAACTAAACATCTGCAGATATGGATTTTCATGAGACATATAAATTAATTGTAATGTAACACTGCCTTCCACTGATAGCTATACAGCTATCATAGGAAGCTTGTGTAGATTGATTACTTACAGAGGAGTCATATGCAGGTGGGACCTTTTCTCTTTTTCTCATATGGCATCAAACGAAAATTTGTCCTCAGGCAAAAACAGATAGGAAGCCTACTTTTGCTTGCTGCCTTCCTACTGCTGTATTTACTGGCTCACTAATCTACACACGGAAATGGAGGATGGGAAACCAGCCAACAGTTGCCACTGGAAAGCTGGCATCACTGTATGTGCTACCAGGTCACATCTATTCTCTCCTTCCAATACCAGCAATGCTAGCAGCTTTGAAGAGCTGAGCTGCACACAAATGAAAAACTTCCCTTCCTGGATTCCAAACACAGAACATATTAAGGATAATCATGATTAAGTACGTTCATACTAAATGCAGTCAAAAATACTAAAAATAATTTAAAGTTACAAAATCCCTTTGTCTGAAACAACAAAGCAAAAGCAGGGATAATTAGAAAAACATCATGCTAACAAAGACGACGTCATTCTTCATGTAGTAAACTTAGAAACTTCCATAGGAAATAGTCACATGCATTAGCTATAAAACAGATCCCATATGTGTTTTACTGACAAATCTTTCAACATTCCTGTTGCACTGAGAAGGCACTAGGTAATATTAAAAGACACAGTAAAATATTTACTAGTATTATAAACACCAAGCTAAGGGTTTTTAGTTCCTTATCAAGAGTAGTTCTTGAGATCATCTGTAAGACTAATGATGACACACAATGCATGATTTGTTTGAGCCAAGAACAGATGACAAACTCGTTGAAAGTGGATTCTTGCCCACAGAATGGCTGCACAACACTCACCAAACATTTTGCATAGACAAATACCTCACACTTTAGAAATACAGCTTTTCTAAGTAACTTTCCAGTGGGTTTAAGCAAGTGGCATTTCCTTCTGAGAAACAGAATCTACTCACCTACCTACCAACCTCCTTTCTAACATCAAAGCGCTCTGAAAAGGATACCAAGCAGCACTCTTCATTTCTTACAATACATTAACAAATGGGATTTTTTCTGTCTCAAAATGGGTGAGGATAGCCATGTAGGAGGTTGTTTACATAACACACTGGCAAGCTATTTGAATGAAAGGAAAGCCATCCATTCTCTCTTTGCTTTAGGATTGATGAATAGTGAAAGTAAAAAATTTACCACAGGGGTTTCACTCCCCATACTTGATTTCCTGTCTACCATAGAACAGACTTTATTACAGATTTATTTCCAGACGGCAGAACTCATCTGTTGTTGTGACAAACAGCCAGTGACTGTGAGACAGTGTGTTACAACTTCTTTCATTCCACTGTAGTACTGCCATGAGGAAAGGACAGCTCAGCTTTAAACCAGGACACAAACCCAGCCTGTTCGGAATTATTTTGCAGCACAGTGTTTACACCCTTATCACCTCCGTTACAAATAACAGCTGTTGCTAACTCTGTGCCTATAGCAAATCAAAACAGAAAACTCCCCATAGGTTTTGAGCTAACTTAGAGTCTTCTAATACTCCTGCCAATGCTAAAGAGCAATAAAGTCCTGTAGGTCTGTGGAGGTGACCACCCCTGTATGAATCTCCCATGGAAGCTGCTGAACACACACGGTCCCCAGTCACCCATTACAGGCACCTTACATGGGTTGACTTCAGCATGGCTCCAAAACATACTATCTGCTTAGCTTCTCATTTTTACCAAATTACTTTGTATTATGTCAACACAGTGTAAATAAGAACAGAATAACAAGAACAATGTTTAATAGTGCAGTCACTGAGGTTATTTCCGACAGATAGAAAAGTATTGCAATCCCATCTCTTTGCACCCCTCTTACCCTGCTCACACGGACAGATGGCAGATGAAGCTAGACAACAAACAACTCTCAAACAATATAAAACATTATGAGAAAAAAAAAAAAAAACCCAACAATAAATCAAACCTGTCTGCCTTGCAATGAACAAACTGTTTCAAATCAGCAGTGTAAGATTTCACCTACTGTAGAGATGACCATAGAAAAACAACAGGAAAAAAAAAAAAAGAAAGAAATCTGACAAATTAGATCTCATGGTTCAGGAGGTAAAAACTCTAGATCAAGAGAAAAATCCCCTACAATGCAACTCCTACTCACAGCACCAAACTATCATTTGTTTCTTTTGGGTAATACTGAAATTGATTAGATTTGAGTACAGGGCGCTCTCACAATAATACAGTATTTGCAAACAAAAGATTTTTATTTCATTATAAAGCTGTTAGACCTGGGGCGCTGGACGAATCCCAATCTATGTAATTACATTCTGTCTACCTAAATTCTCTCTGCAGCCTTAATCATAAATGACATTTTCCTTCATTTTCTGTCTTTACGGTTTCACCACAGAAGAGCCTCTACTTGTATGATATGACACTATAGCCAGCATAAAGGGCAAGCTGGATGTAAGTGCACAATGGAGGTGTGACATTTGTAGAAGTCACAGAAGACTTTGTTGCGAGGAACTTTCAGATTCCTCTCTTTGTTGAAAAGTAAGCTTCTACTGGCACAACTGGAGCCAATTAGGTTTCTTCATGGGATTGTAGGGTAGTTGAGGCTGGAAGAGATTCCTGCAGGACTGTCATTCAATCTCCAGCTGCAAGGAGGGCCAAATGAAGTCCAAATTGCCCTGGCATTATCCTTCCCGATGTTGAAAACTTCTAAGGATGGTGATTATTCAGCCTCTCTGTTCCTATGGCTGTTCCCCCAACTACGCTCAAGGGGAGAAAGGTTTTTCTAGTAGAGAAGTCCTAAGGAATTTGTCTTTACTGACTTTCAACCTCTTCCTGTCAGCTGATTCCTGAGTCTGTTAGGCATCTATGAATGCTAATTAATTAAAAAAAAAAGGTGCCTACACACAACAGCATCTGGCATGCTTCTCAGCAATATTCTGAAAACAAAACACCATTCTCTCCTCTCCCCTCCAGAATAAAAAGGAAAAAAAACCACAACAACCACCCAACACCTTAACGCAGCCACATCTAACTCTCAAAACAAGGCTGAAAACTTCCCACAGTGGTTGCAGCAGGATTCTATTCATGTACACAATTCCTGAGATCCTAGTTGTATTCTTAGCTCAGAAACTAACTCAGTTGCTTTAAGATAATGCCTACCTTTGTATGCTTTACAGGAAAAAATAGCATAAATTATAAGCAATTTACTCATTTATTGAAAAGCTTGCAACAGTGAAGCCACAGACTTTTCCATAAATCATAAAACTGGATGTTTTCACATGCTTATTTTTTGGATAGATGTGTGAAGGTATGTATATTTATAAAATATGAATATATTAAAAAAAGTTATCATTAAATAGTTATAGAAATTAGAATGTGTAAATCAAAATGTTATGTATAAGCATACAAATTTAAATAGGTCTAACAAGCCATCATGCCTTAATTCTCCCTACAAAATAGTAAGTTACATCTTCTTCCTTTAATATTGCTTAAAAAAAAGCCAGACCTTGCTTACAGTTCAGTCCATCTTGTGAAAGCACTTGAATCTTACTTAATTCTCACTGAGACTAAACAGACAGCATGAGTACAAGGACTTCTTTGCACAGAATAAACAAACTTGGCCAGACTGCAGGCTACAAAATACGTTCTATCATTACACTAATCAATAGATGAAGTAAAAGGATCTATAAAAATTGAATATAGAAACAAATAGGAAAAATAAAACAGTACACTTAAGTCCCAAATTGATTTGTTGCTTTAAAAACCACAACATTCAAATGGAAGAGGCTCAGTAAGTACTAAAGTTCAAGAGGAAATTAATCACATATTAAGCACAAGAGAATCCCAATATTTCTCCGACTTGTGGCCAGAGGTTTTCCAGAATATCCTAACTTCTTTTTAAACATGCCTGCATATAAAGACTGAATAATGAAACTATAAATAGCAGCACAGTTTCCAGAACGATAGGATGGTAACACTGTGCAAACATTAAATGTGTTCGTATTCCCATCAAAGAAGCAGAAATGGTTGAGGCTGGAAGGCAGCACTGCAGCCCTCAGTCCCGCTCCTGCTTAAGCAGAGCCACCCAGAGCAGAGCGCCCCGGGCTGTGCCCAGGTGGCTTCTGATCTCCATGGAGAAATCAAGTATGGAGGAACATATCCAAAGTGTTCTCATATCTTGTCATCTCATGACTGTAGTTATCTTTGGGGAATTGCATGATATCATCACAACATGATTAAAAGGCAGCCAACCTACAAATTTTTCCATACTCAAGATGCATGCTACCAGACATTACAACTACAGACTGAGAAGCAAGGCAGGCAATCACTCTCTGTTGCCAGCATTTATTAAGATGAAGCTAGCCTTAATGAATATTGTTAACATCTGTCTTTGAAAGAGTGGGAGAAGGCAAAGTTTTTTTGTTCTTCTTGGCTAGAAAGATGCAGTTAAGAGACAAATACTCACAGAATAACTTGGCAGCAAGCAGACGTAGGGAGAAATAAAACTGAAGGCTATTCAGAAGCCAGTGATGAAGGTAGAAAACAGCAGCAGCTCATGCCAGTATGATAAGACTGATGAGACAGACAGCAAGAGTAAATAGTGTTAAATTACTGTAAAGCCAAAGAGACAGTGAAAAGTGTCATGCCCACAAAGAGAAAAAATGACCTTACTGTAGTAAGCAAGTCAGCATTGCAATCTAGATTTGCTATATTTTCAGTCTCCTTCAAGAACTCCAACTCTTTGGCATTCTTCCTGTATGTGGGGTGGCCTCCTACTTGCCATACTAAGCTTAAAAAACTGATAAGGAATACATAACCGAAAGCACCAGAAAGTGTATGCTGCATTTTCATATGACAGAGCATAGTATAAACTTCAAGAATGGAGTATGTAGCATATCCAACAATCCAGAACAAACCCAGATCACTACTGGCTTCATCTACATGAGCCTACTGTCATCACAGCCGCTACCATCATGTTGAGAGCATCCATGTCTGTTGCTGAGGTCATCAGCTCAGAATGACTCATAAATCAATAAAACAAAAAAGAGTACTACTTCATACAGTGGAATTCTGTAACTGATAAAAAAGTCAAGTGGCCACTACAGTTTTTAGAGGATACAGAAACCAGAGATGTTATGGAGATCTCCAAGTCATAGAATGTCTTGGGTTGGAAGGGACCCCAAGGATCACCAAGTTCTAGCCCCCCTGCCACGGGGTCATTTAGTTCAGAAAGAAACTTAATTCAAGCCTACACAGCCTAGGAAAAAATACAAGCAATGGAGCCTTGTTCTGGGTGGTTATCACAGGGGCAAGGGTGACAGTGACACCACACTGAAGGGCTGCAAAATGCTCCTGTGCTGCTGGAGCATATGACAAGATCCACATCTCCACCTACTTGTGTTTGCAAAATACTTCTGTCTAGAAACCATGCTGCAGATGGCACAGCTACATTCCGCTCTATTAGCTCAGGCGCAGCAATTCCGATGTGGTTTAAAATTATCCAATCAGTGTGGAATTTACAGAAAAAAGATTTCTAGCAGTTATTGCCTTAACATCAGCAGACCACAGTAACTAGGCCACAGGATCTTCATCTGTCAGGGAACTCAGGGTCATAGAGCGCAAAAGATCCCGCAGACAACCAGGGTTTCTCCCTTGGAAATTGCGGCCACGCCAAATTAAGATTTCAAAAAGGAAAAGCCATGAAATGGCCACATTGTAAGTACAGCCTGGGATAAAACAGTGGCTCTCACTCCGGGCCCACCCTGATGAAATGCAGTTGGCTGGTCACTCAAACCCTGCCATCTGCGCTACTGCAGCTCAACCTGTCTGCAAGGTCAGTCACTGGTTGAATCTCCAAGGAGAAAAGTTCTACAAAAAAATCCCTTCACCCTACATGATTCACCTCCGTGTTTTCTTCTGGTGTCATACGCTTCTCAAGGGAGTTTCACTGAATAAAATAGACTTTCAAACACCCTATAGATATTTGCTATAAAAAGCTCCCCATCACCAGAATTTATTCCTCATCTCTGTTGCTACTCTAGATGAGTAACAGTAAAGCACATACCTGCAACACACATTCCATGTCAGCCAATGGCTACATATGTTTATGTAAGTTAATTATAATTATCCATTACAAATTGACAGCGCTGCACAGAAAAGTTGTTTTAAGCTATCACAGGAGATGCCTACTTTTTAATGCTTGAAAGACTACTATTTAAGTAGTAAACTGGTGACTACAACAGCCAAAAGCAGAAACCTTTCACTGCAGAAGTGACAATGATTTCATCATCATCTTTCAAAGCCTCGGTTACTGGCAAGGAAAGCAATGAGATATTTATTATGACTGTGTCACAAAAGTCACAGAAGCTGTAAATGAAAGCAAGCTTAATTTTTTTTTTCAAGCTCCGTCAGAAGCTATTTCAAGCTATATCTTTTTTTGAATGAACAGTCCCAAAGGAAGATGCAGACACGAGCAAAGCCAGACTGGCAAATGAAAAGTCTTGTTTGTTTACTGGGATAAAAATATAAATCTCCTCCATTTACTACCAAAAAAGGATTGGCAAAAAAAATGCATATTAGTCAAAGTATGGCAAACAGATAATTTATCACTACTATGAAAAAGCTGATGCTTTTTGTTCTTCTTCTGCTGTTGATGATGTACTTTTTTTTTTTTTTTTTTTTTTTTTTTAAATCAAAACAGGTCAGACCCTCACGTAGAGGCGGTGACAGATCTGATGGGCAGCAAGTATCTGGGAGAGATGGAAGTGGTGACAGGCACTGCACTCAGGAGAGGATTGATGAACAAGTTGTGAATGAAGTGGAGCAGAGAAAATAGGACATTCTTAAAATTTTATTTAACCAACACAAAAACAGACACCATTTTTCAGCAGTGCTTATTGTTGCAGATACTCAAGAAAAGAATGTTCATTAAAAACAAAAGCTTAAATTTATTGGAATCTAGATATTGGGCAGTGCTTGTATGAGGAATCACACCCCACAGCAAGATGGCCGATTGGTCTGGAAAGCAATGGGAACTTCCACTGCCAGGGTCCTTTCTGTGGTCCTTTCCTGGATTGCAGGAGGGCACACAAACCACGGTTCTGCTCCAGCGTTTCAGTCCAGCTGGCCCATCATAACACATGGCCATTCCAGCTCATGCAACATCCACTGCTGTAACCCTAACTATGTATACAAAACATTAACACTGCTATACCCTACAAAAAACTGCCCTCACAGAACAATTTATGCTTCTGCAGAAGCACTTTCTACAGGCTGTTTCCAAGTGTCTTACCAATACTCAGTTTGACTACTTCCAAAGCAGGAACTCTGGAAATCCCTGGGACGTGCCATCGAGGGCATTAGTTTAAACATAGAGGTTGGATGAGATGGAGCAGGAGCTCCTGGGTGTCATGGTTTTAAATGTCAAAATCTGCTCAAAATTCCCACCTGAATTTGCCGCATATTTTCCACCTGTAGGAAGGTCCTGCAGCTATGAAACATTTCACTGCAAAGGGGGCTGACAGGCTGGCAGTTCTGTCAATCACCCAGATGCAAGCTATTCCTCATCTCTTCTATGATGGCATTGACCAAGGAGATCCTGCATCCCCAGATAATCAATTAATGCCTTCCATGTGATGAGTATACAAGCAGAGTCTTGGTATCCAATTACATCATTATTATATTGACAGTGGCCTCCAGTTGCACCAGGGTAAGCTTAGGTTAGATATCAGGAAACACTTCTTTACAGAAAGGGTTGTGAAGCACTGGAATAGGCTCCCAAGGCAGGTGGTTGAGTCACCATCCCTGGGTGTGTTTAAAAACCATTTGGATGTGGTGCTCAGGGGTGTGATTTAGCAGAGGGCTGTTAGAGTTGGGGTAGTATGGTTAGGTCATGGCTGGATTGATGATCTTCAAGGTCTTTTCCAACCTGAGCAATTCTATGATCAATTCTATGAGAGAACAAAGTTAACTTTCATAGTTATAATGCAATTCCCCCAGCTCATGCCATAACCTGCAATTTCCAGTTCCCATCAATTTCATTCAGAGCCCTGGTGAACTTTAATTGTCTGAAGGCCTCAAAAAAAGAGATAATTCAGCACACTCCTATTCTAAAATCAACTACTGCAAGAAGTAATTAACCTTTGAAGCTATATGATAACACGGTAAGGTGTACATGCTTCCTCTAAGGCCTGTTGTATTGCAAGTGACCTTGATTTTCTGCTAGATAACAAAATAAACATTTTTATAGAAATAACTGTTCCATCAGCCACATAATAAATGCAAGTAGCTGTAAGGCAAAGGAATTTGATCTCATGCTCAGACCAAACCTCCATATGAATCCCAATGCTTAACAGAGAGAGGTTAAATTCAGTGGTGCTGAATAAAAATGATCTTCCAAAAAAGAAAAGTCTGCCTGATAAGAGGAATAATAATAAAAAAAACAAACAGTACTCTCGAGAATAAAAGTTACAGATCATTAGGTGAAGGGTTCACATACTATACCCAGCAAATATAGTCCTTTATATAATTCTTTTCACTTTTTTTCTTTTCCACAAGAAATGAAACACTGGTTGCTTCTCTGAGCTTGATGACATAGCCATGTCAAAAATCCACTCAAACTCACGAGAACACTGATGACAAATCCATATCACAAAATGTCTTTTCTGCTTTTAAAAAAGATAAAACACATCCCGGCTTACTTGAATTCCTGACCAGGAAAGCCTCAGAACTATCTGTCTGGCCACTTGCTCATCATGAAGGGTTGCACACTGACACATACAAGGTTTAATAGAAATGTTTGAGTCCTACAAAAAGAGATTGCTTTAAAAAACAGAAAATTACTAAAATAATGTCCTTCGTGCAGTCTCTCAGGCATTGTTAGAAGGCAAAATGATGCTGACTGCAAATGATGGGCCTGATATCGATCTCCTTTACGAATCAGAGCTATAAGCTCCTTGACACAAAAGCAACCAGTGTGATTTATTTTAGTATGCAGGAGTGAAAACTTCCCAGCAAGTTACTGAGAGCACACGAAGTGCCAAGTATATCTAGGATGACTGGATGCAAAGGACATCACCCTCAAGGACTCTTGGTAACATTTTTATGCATTTTAAGCCTTAAATTTACATTTTCTTTTATGCATTAGATGATATTAACAGCTGAATATAACCTAATTGTAGCATACTGCATTTTAATTAACGTTATACAAATGTAAAATTAAATAAATAATTAAAGAATAATTACTATTCATCAGGAACATTTAGTATTCTACTTCATTATTGTTATCTAAGAAGTATAAAAAACGAATAGCTACAGAGCCCTGCAGGGTAGAAATACCACAATCACTATTCTAATCCTTCCTTCCTGCCAGATTCAGATTACAAACACTAAAGAAAACCTAAAGATATCTAAACAGAATTAATCCAGACCTCCATCAGTGACAGTGAAGTCAGAATCCAGCCTATCAGTTGGCAGAAGTCATTTTTCAATCAAACAAAAAAATCACAACAAAAAGACCATGTAGATACATAGATCTGCTCTTTCAGGCAGTACATCCTATAAACTAATTTGGAAGAGAAATGCAGCCACAAAAGAATGATTTTAGTTCCCATTAAATACCTAGTTACCATTGCTCAGAATGTCTGACAGTCATTTTTACTGCAATGACTTATATTTCAGCAGTTCAGATTATTATTTATTGTACATGATTTCTTAAGAGCAGAGCTGTACTCTGTGACCGGATACATAGCACAACCAGGCTACTCAATTACTTAAATACGAGCACATTGAAGCCTGTTTGTTGCCTATAGTGATACACAGTGCTCTCCTCATCACTGAGGGATGTGCAGCATTGAAATGTAAGACCAGACCTAAACTGTAAGTCACTTTTCTAGCAGGTCGGTGTGGTGCACAGATATCTAAGGTAGGACAGTCAGTAAATAGTTCTGATACATATTGAGACATCACTGCCGTGGCTTGTAAGTCAACAACACAATGTTGGGAAATACACTGTTGCTTAGACCCAGCTCCTTAGACAAAATAAGTACATTAAACACACTCTGACTCAGCGGGAACACTAGGAGGTAATTATTTCTCTATTGTTGTTATTCAGAAAACGGTACATACCTGTGCATATAAAATCCCTCAAGGGATGACTTCTCAGTAAAATGCAGCACAGGGAAGAAGCACAGTCTGTAATTACTCCATAGATACCTCTCCACGTGAGAAAGCACACAATGTTTACATCTGAGTGTTTTCAAGATGATGTAGCACGTGAAGTTGAATGGGAAGAGACAGTGAAATCTGTCAAAAACAGTAAGACTGGTTGTGATGAAAGATTTCCCTGACGGGGCTTATTATCAGCATGTCAGTGATTCCCAGCACAGGTAAGTCACTTGTTCGCGTGCACAGCCTTTCAATGGCACATTCAGTACCGAACTTTTTTGATGTGAAGCCACTGTCTCATTTATACTGTACTCAGATTCCAGCGAGGAGACATTGTGAGTATAGACAAAACATGGCCTTTAGCACATCTAGCCTTCCTGGCAGTCATGAAATCCCCTGATGATGAGAAGAGATGGCTTTGTTACTTCTCCAGACATTTTCAATGTATTTCAGTGAGCTGAGCTTTAAATGTATTTTGAGTACTAGAGCAAATTACATGCAAAAGACTGACACGGGGAATATGAAGTGTTTGTTTTAAGCAACAACAACAACAAAAAAAATCAGCATGCAGTTCTGAGCACTGTAACCTGTCCTATAATCCACTTAGAAACACAGCACTCTTTTGGCACACATTGTAGTCAGAACAGCAGTGGAGCAGACTTAATGATACCTAACTGAAACAAAGACTTTGCTTCTGCTGTGGTAGTTACTGCAGTAGATTTATGATTAGGAAGCACTATTCACTTTTTGGTTTGCATTAATCCTCTTCTATGCCAGGTTCTGTGCTTCAGCCATGGTTAGAATTGGTGACTGCCTTTCTGCAGCTACAGTTGGAACTGCAGGCCATTTGCAGCTGTGCAGAGCATTACCAGCGCAGTGGCTGAAGCACGCCCTTCCTTTGTGCTGCTTCTCTCCCTGTTCCTCCTCAGCACACTGGGGAGGCCCACCTGCATCAGTGCTATTCTGCTCTCTTGTTTGAAGCTGCCCACATGTACCCTCCACAGAAAACTCCTTACAAGCTTTTCAAAAGCAATCTGACTGAATATATTCTTACAAGCTTAATTTGCATATAATTTGCACTCAATTTCTCTCTGTTACCTCAGATAACTGAAAGATGCCTACATAGTTCTGTTAATTGCCAAATACATGAGATGTTTTGAACTGCTGCTATAAATAGGTTCTTTTGCACTGGGAAAACAAAATGCTTTCCTAAGGCTTTCTGACTGATTGGCACATTTTTCTTTAACAGAAAACCCTATATTTGAAACAAAGCCTGGACAAGCAGATTTAGCACAGGACTGTTCAAAGTTGTCTTCTTTCCCAATTGCAACAGCAGGAAGAACAGGAACATAAGGGCTCTCTGGTTGTGCACCCCTCCAAATGGAACAGCAGGGCTGACAGATCCACACAGGTGATTTGCCCTACAGCAAACCTCCTCCTGGCCATCCACAACCAAATCAGTTGGATTCAGTGTCACATCAGCAAGACAGATTCCCAAATGCTGGTGATCCTTCCCCCTCTCAGGAGACAGGCTGAAAACCCCCAGTAAACAGTCAAGTCACAAGAAAAAGCTGGTATTTAGACACGACACATCTTTCATAATAATATACTATTATGGCCACAGCTTACACAAGTAGTATATAATTATTCAGAAATGTGATGTACTGCAGATATATAATCCAGAAAGAACAATTCAATGGTGTGAGAAAATGTATGACACAAATATGTAGACTGCTCCAAAAGTAATGCCCCTTATTTATTTCCATGGAAACTGAAACCAATACAGAGAACACAAAGGATCATCTAAAAACACTTTTTTAAACAGAGTCACCACCAATATCTATGCATTTTTATCAGCCATGAATAAGAGCCTGCATGCCTCTCCCATATTAATCAGCACTGGCAGAGGTGCCCCACTATCACTGTCACCATCACTAAAACACTCCACCCACTTCACAGTGCTCACATCCACTGCTTGGTCCCCAAAAACATCCAGCAAGTGTCAATGACTGCCAATGAGTGCCACTTCTTCACATGCAGGAATTTAATTACACCTCTTCATTTCCTGACACCATTCTGTCACACTGCCTCTCTGCTGTCATCTGTCGCATGACAACAAATGTAATTTTGACAACAAGATGGAATGTTGGTGAGAAGGTCCAACCTCTACTGCCATATCACCAAGCTGATCATCTAATATATATTACATAATTAATATAATATAATAATTTATATATATATATATATATATATTACAAATGTATACCAAGAAGGAAATATAATTTGTTCTCACATTCATACAATCCTAAAATTCTCCTGATGCTTTAGGACCATATTTACGCAAGATTGCAGTGCTTCTCACTGGGGCTATCGCTGCTATTTACCACTTAATTTACAGGCCCTCTGAATGCTAGGGTATGGAATGGTAGGAAAAAACCTCAAATTCAGTGAGCGTAATTCACTGGCACCTCCACAGTCAGTTCTATTTGTTCCTGTTGCTGATGTTCTTTATAAAATCCCAATGCATTAGAAGTTATCAAAAAATACAAATTCAAAAGTGTTCTAAAATGACTCAGTTAAAATGTTTTTAGAAAGTTATGCCATAACATCTAGTCTTACAAAACTGTATTTCAGAGAGCAAATTCTTAATGGGATTTTCTGTCCAGTTATTTAAAACAAATAGCCTGAAAATGTACAGAAAAACCTAATTTGTCATCAAGATTCAAGTTGGATATTAAAATACATTATTCACCTTAACTCAAAATAATGGATTTATTTAATTTACCTGGCCTGGCATTACCAGCAATTTCAGTATTTGTCTGGGAAATCACCCACCACCATAGGGTAGCTCTATATTTAATGACTGAGCAAAGCATCAAACAGAGATAATAGCAGTAAATACACAAGTAATAAATAAACCCTAGGCATTAGAGAGCATGCCATGGGTGTCCAAAAGGTCATCATCCTCCTACACTTAGGAGTCAGGGATGGCCATGATTATTTTTTTGCTGTTTTCCCCAATTCATCTCTCCAGCCAATAAAGGTATAGTTATCTCACTCTGGTTCCAATTACAGAGAACTCTTCAGTGATTTTGCATGAAGAGGCAGAGTTCAGCAGAAGGTATATACACATATATGGTGTAGCACAATAAGAAGCACAACAGCAGTGCAGCAAGATCTCAGCTGCAGCAAGTGAGGATCCATCCAAATGCAACAGCAGTAGGCACAGAGACAAAGGAAAGAATCCGCTTACCTTTAAGAAGCCCCAGGCAGGCAGGGATCTCCAGAGAGATGCCTTTGGCTCCTCTGCCAACTTAAATGAGGTCTGGGCAGGGATGGATCCAGGCTCCACCCCTTCTGGTCACTCAGGTGCATTGAACTGCAGGTTGGCCCTGCCTTCCCACTAGGTGCTCACTGTTTCAAGCCCTGACTTAACATTTCCACTTCACATGGTTTTCGTAAGTCTCTACAGATTTAACAGGAATCCAGAGAACTCGATAGCTGTTTCTAAGATTGTTATGAGAACTTCTTCCCCAGTATCTATTTAGTATCTCAACAAAACAGAGAACGGCTTAACCACTGCTGTTACACTGGTGGAGAAAAAAAAACGATCTCTGCTTTCAGGGACCTCACAGCAACATTCATTTTTAACAGAAATCTTGTGCTTAAGAGTATGTGCACTCTCTGTTGGAACACATCACTGTCACACAAGCATACCCTGCTTCTCTTTGCTACAGTCATCACTGCAAAACATGAGATTTACAATAGTATTTTTCCAGATATATTTCTAATGGAAATCTCTAAATTGATCTTAAAACAAGCAACAGCTTATTGTAAAATATTCTTAAGTGCTGAAACCTAGCTAATAACCATCACAAAGGAAGATAAATGTTATTTTGAACACTTACCATGTAGCATTGAAAGGCACTGGACTGCTTATAGGAGTTTAATAAAGTTATTACTGTACTGGTTTATGTGAATTGACTATTAGTGAGGTCATGAATAAGCACAGCCATACACTGGCCATTACAGGATAGTAAGTATATCTTCATAAACACAAAAGGAAAAATCTTACACTCACCTCTCACTGGGCTGCTACACAGATTCTTATGTTCCCTAAGAAGCAGCCCATGCTATGATGTAAGGACACATCCTGAGAAGAGTTTGCATTTTCATGAGCTCAGGTGACTGAGTCAACATGAAAAAAACATTTGATTTATATGTGCCAAATAGCCAACAGCTGAAGAATTCTGTGTGTAGCAAACACGTTTGGACTTAGATGTACTTCAGATAGAGAATCCTTGAAAATGAATATTTCAAAAGTAACTTTTTTTTTTTGGTCAATCACACATTAAAGCTACATTTTATTTAATTGGCATAATGTCAGAATGATTATTTTCTTCTGATTTAACTGGTGGTTTCTGGAGCATTCAAACAGACACTACAAATCCTTTTCTGCAGTTAATACTTCCAAAGGAAAAACTTACCAGTAAAAGCTGGATGTATTTTCAGTATTAAATATAATCAATTCCCTAAGGGGAAATAAGAAGCACATTGGTATACAGTTTCAGAAGTGTAGGCTAATACATATTATTGTTACCATGTGAGTTTAGTTGTTTATGTACAATAAGTGTTCTCAGAAATAATATTTCAAGACCAAGGATTCATGTAAACACCACCAGAATGAATGATTCATGTCAAATAGAAGTACCTGTGACACAATGGAAAGAGCTGGTCCTTAGTTGTCACAGTGATGAGGAATATGGAAATTTGAGTTTGCACCCTTGAAATATAATTTAAGCACTGATATTACAAAATTTAACACAAGCTAGCAACAGATGACTATCAAAACGTATGCAAAGTATACATATGCAACATATTATAAATACACATCGTATAATAAACATACTTTCTGAAACATGGCAGTACTGAGAACATAAATACAGTACAAAGATCATAACCTTCTGGTGTTTGTAGAGCTCATTCTAAGTAAAGAAAATGACAGCAGATGATCCAGGAAGCAATCTCAAGGTTTCTCTTTGTAAGATTTGATGAATTAATCCTTGAGAACTGTGAGATTATGTTACACCAATGATTCAACCATATTTTCTTTACATGCTCAAGGCTGATGACTAATTTTAAATGTTGGTTTTTTATAGCACAACATTCAACAGGACAACAGCACACAACTGCACAGATGGATTTGAAATCACACAGCTGTAAACAGAAGAGAGATGTTCCTGTGCAAATACTACAGCATCAACATTGAAATTTACAACCTTGAAATATAGTGGGTTTTCCCTACAAATTATACAGTATCCACCGTGCAAGACTGTAGTTTTGGAGACCTTTTTGTATGCAGTAATAATTCTGAAAATTCTCTTTTCTTTCCATTTTATTTTTTTATTAAATGTTGGATTGAATTTTTAGATGAAGATACAGTTTAGCTAATTTTACTATTATACAAGAAGGAAAGGGTTTGTAGGTTCAACTCCCCACAATCCAATTAAATCTATAATCACATATTCTGGGGACTCAAATTAGTAAATTTTACCACAGAAAGTTTATCCAAGATCTTAGAATCCTGCTTTCCATTTTACATGAACAAGTGCAACAGCGTAGTGCTGAGGCTGAAACCGTAGGTTAGTGCAAATCACAGCAAACTAGATGTGCAAACAAGCAAGTGGGGTCCTTGCAAGGTTAGACAACCTTTTTCGACTTGGACGAGCTAGAAGACCTCTATTCTTGAAATCCAAGTAAATTTTTTCCTCTACAACTAAGACACAAAGAAGTTGATTAAAAACAAAACATTTATGAAAGCATTAGTATAACTAATAATTAGCATTCCTGTCAAAAGTAGATCTTTCATTGATTTCAGCAGTAGACAGATCACATCTTTTGAGAGGAAACCTACGTGAAGTAAAGATGAGGACAAGACTACAAATCCATTTTACAACATATTTTAAAAAGTTAATGCCTTATTTCACCCTCTCAGGAATATTAGCAACGTTATGAATGGAGAAATAACTTCAATTCCTATCTACATTTCAAGGTGGATGGTACTTATATAGCCCTCCTGCAAATATGTTTTAAATAAACTCCATACCTATGTTATTGAGACTATAAAGGAAACTGTACTGTTAAATACTTTACCCGCACAGTTTATTGCTGCTGCATCAGGCTGCTAATGGTTTGAGTGACCTTGAAGCACATTAACACTCACCAGAACAGCATCGAACCAGTCTCTGTTGATATAAATATTTTGCCTTTGCTAAACACTGTTCCCTGGTGGTATTCAGGGCTTTTGTTATCAGATCCTAAAGCAGCAGCGCTCCTTATTGAGATAAAAAAAGCTATTAGCACAATCTAGGACACTCTGTTTACTCCTCTGATTAATGTGTATCACTAACACCTCTCTTCAGAAAAGAATTTCATAATAACCAGAGAAGCAGCTTCCTACAAACTCTCGCACTCTAGTTTCATATTGCAGTATTTCTGAATCCGAGCTACTTCGGATTATAGGAAAGAAGACAAAGACTGGCTGGGTACTGGAACCAAAGTCTTGTTACAATATACAAGTCAATGTCAAGATTCTTTAATAATCATAGTTGAAGAAGTTAACAGAGATGAGAACTATCCAGAAGGCAAGTAAGAAAAATCAGTGATCTTTTTGTTTGATGGCATCTGTACTAAAGTATATTTATTCTGTTTGGGTTTTTTATTTTTATTTTTTAAGTTTGTTGAAATGAAATGTCTTAATATACTGACTGCATGCTAAACTTGATAGTTCACCCTGAACCAGTGTGTCTTGTGCCCAAGAAAAGCAATGCAATCTTCCAACATATTTATGACCCACAACAGGGATACTCCTTCACCATCCTTCTCACATTCTTAACACCACCAAGTCAGAATGTTTAAGTAGAGCAGAGAAACATTTAAGATCCAAACTTCCCTTACGGCTCTCAGAAAGGGCCTACGCCTCCTATACTTTGGAAAGGGAAGTGAGAAGACATTATCTGCTTTCATATAATATTTTGTTTATTGATACAAAGAGGATAATTCCTGGAGCCCTATATACACCTAGAATGAGCAACAAAGTAGTACATGCATAGAACTTAGAGATTTTGCTTGGCTGGGAGAACACCTACAGATCACCTTGTATAGCTTGCTACTTGCAAGCAGGGTAATCTCCAACAGAAAATCGAGGCAGACATGGTTTAAGTCAGCTGAATCTTGAAAGCTTCTAAGGACAGATATCCCACAATTTTACTGAAAATATTTTCTATTAAAATATCTAATCTGAATACCCCAAACCACAGACTGCGGCCACTGTTCTCATGACACCATCTGGTACTTCTAAGAAGAGTTTGGTCCTGTCATTTTTGTCTTTATTGTAGCTGGAAGCATCTACTAGATGGCCTTTTGGTCTTTTCTAAGCTGACTAAACAGAGCCCTGGGTTTCTTCTCAGAAAGTCTATTTCAACATCTGACCACCATTCTTAATCTTTCCTGCATCTTTCCAGCTACTTCACATCTCTCAGTTAGAAGAGGCAGGATGGGGGCCCTAAGTAGTCACAGTACTCTAGATGTAACTTCGTAAGGATTGAGCAGAAAGGAATAAAACCTTCTTCTGATCCACTGATGATCTCATTCCATTTTATTTGACCTGGATGACAGAGGTTCTGAGTTTTTTTCCTTTGCTTTTCTGACACCAAACTGTCAGTCAATCAAAGACTCAAGGAACTTTGAGTATTCAAACATTCAAACATTCAACATTCTCTTGATCATGGTAGATTGAACCTGCAGTGTCAATAGAACATACTTGTCACCTCCATGAAGTAATCTGCAAGTCTCATTGCAGCCTGAAGTGCTAAACTAGACAGGAAAGTACTGATGGGTTCTAAAGAGGAAGGAGACGAAGGACAAAGAATGAGTACAGGTTCACATTAGGTTATGGGAACTCTGCATACCTGCAACTCTGATTCAATCGATCAAACAGTTTTGTGAAGAAAAAATAGGTGGTGAATACTTCTGAAAAATACTTGTGAGAAATCAGTGTTGTGAAAATAAATCATTTGAAGCATAATGTAGGAGAACACAGAACTTGATGAAGTACCCAATGTTTGTAACGAAACCACACCTCCATGCTACAGGCTGGATCAACTTTTAACACTTGAATTCTAAGGGTCTACTCCTGTAAAATGACTACATAGACTTGTAGTGTGTGTACGAAAATAATTAAGAAGTCCAACAACTCTGACAACAGCTAACAACTCTGAGCTTCATACCCTTGGGTCCAAAACCAATCCTGCATATTTAGAAATACAACTTCTGCCACACAGATTCTATTAGCATATTAGTGACCATTACGTCCTCAGTGCTGTCTGTACATTCAGATGCTCAAAAGAGCAATGCTTATAGAGTACAGTGGTAGAAATATTCATCCTTCTTCTTCTGAATTCACAATACAGTAAATGGGAAATTGTCACATTACATACTGCCTTAGTATTATCAGGTACAAGAAATAACTGGAAAATTATTAAGAGCCATGTTATATAAGGAAAAATATCCACACTTTCTAAAATTTAGAAGTAGTTCTGTACTTTCACAGGCAGATGACCAGCTATGTCTAAGAGAGAGTTTGCAAGCCTTCCATACAGTGCACTTATACTTGCACTAAATCGATCCAAGGCAAGTAGATACGGTGAAGCCTAGGCAAGCACACCTTAAGTCTTAAGGAAAATGTGCTATAATTTACTAGATGATAAAAGGTCATTGTCTGATGAATTGGAAAGAGCAAGGAGAAGCAGCAGCACAGTTTCAGTCTTACCAAGATGAATGAGCAGGGTTTGCCTGTTTCAGCAAAGCCATATTGATGTGACCAACTAAAATCAATGAAACAGTGAGTGCAAACTAGCTGTCCTTGTCAGAAGAAGAAAATCACCTACCAGTGACAATGAAGCAATTTAAATCAAATCCATCAAAACCACCTCATTTAACATACATACCCTTATCATTCATTAGTGCTAGTCAGCGGGGATTTTCAGAAAAATTACTCTTTCCTCCAGTGCTGTCACATAGCTTAGTAACCCACACTGCACTTATTAACATATATTAATTGATTATTTTCTTAACCATAAAGAAATTCAGAGGGGTAGGGATTTTGAAACAGGATACACTGCAGAAAACGGCCTATTTAGAGCAAGAAAATACTTAGAATCATGGAATCATAGAATTGCTCAGGTTGGAAAAGACTTTAAAGATCATCCAGGAAATGTTTGCAAGAAAAAACATTTTCTAGAAAAGAAATCAGCATTTTTTTCCAGTGCATCTCCAGAAAGTGCTGTAGAAAACATACCTTAAAATAGTATTAACTAATTATTTAACTGATTTGCCTGCCATGCAAGAACAGTTGGTAAGGAAGAGCTCTGACACCGCATTTTGATACAGGTTGACAGAACTGCCTGTGGCAGGAGGGTTGGAACTTGATGATCCTCAAGGTCCCTTCCAACACCACTGTTTCCTTCCAAAAGAAAAGGAGGTAGGATCACTTTTTCAGAAATGTTGATTTCATTTCTAAATAGCAAAAATTTACAGGTAATTGTTCTGACTTTAATAATTATGGAAGTAAAAAGCTTTTGGACAATTAGGACTACAACCAAAAAAGTCTAGTTGAGTCATGTTCCATCAACACAATGGATGGTAGTGTGAGTAGTACACTCACTTTGGGTACAACAGACTATTTCTTCTGTGGAACAATTAGTTTTAAAACAAATTGCACCATTTTTTGCATTCCATTTTTTTGCACCAGAAGAGTAAGTTAGCAGCAAAAAAGGTATCGCTATGACAGATTGATTTTCCATAAACTTCTTTCCCTTCCTCTCCTTACCTTAGGCAGGGTCCTTTTGGCAACAAATTTTCTCCTAGTGACGGGAACACAGTAATTTCCCATGCAGGAGGGCATTATTTATTCTCTAGAACACTGAAAAACAGAATCTTTTTTATTTCTTTCTTTGTTTACTTGAAGCTGCAATAAACACTATCATTAGCAAATCTGCCTTGGACAGCGTGAAGGGTGAGCTACCAATCAAACTACTGATGCATTCAGGCTCAAGAGTATTTCTGTTAGTTCAGCAGTGAAGATTCCCGTGAGAGCAAGAACAATTTGGTATTGGGAAAGAATGGGACAATAAGATCAGCTGCTAAAGAAAGTAAAGGCTCATGATTTACTTGTATCTATCCAGATCAGCCTAAATATAAGAATAAACAGGACCACTGCATGCCAGAAAAACAAGCATGCCAGGAGATGGTACTCCCTGACATGAACTTCTTCCCCATAGTGCAAACTAATCTGTCTTAAATGCTCAAGAATGCTGGTTTAGGAGCATCACCGTTACTGCTGTACTGTAACTGCTGCTCAGGCTGCAAAAAAGATGAATTTTACCATTCTTTTTTTTTTTTCTCCATAAGTTTTACTTTATGTTCCTGTATAAAAGCCCCAGACAGATTTTTAGGCTGTGTAACTATGAAAACACTCTATGCCTATTTTTACTTTTCTTTTACCCTTCTTTGTAAAAAAAACCAAAAAAAACAAAAAAAAACTTCCAAATGTTTTCCATCTTCCAATCCATAAAGTTTTAAAAGAATTCCTATTCTCATGAGCTTCATTCAGCAAATTACCAGCAGTAAAAACATCAGCTGCCAACACAGACAATTCTTCTGTTGTAAAGAAAATCCTCACCTAATAGCGTATAAATGTTTAGATTTTCTCAACAGTGTTAGCTGGAAAAAGAGAAGATATAATTGAGGAGATAAAAAGATGTGAGCTAATAATATGGGACGTGCACGAACAGCACAGTCAAAACATCCTGCTTCAGTATACACTGGCATCAAGAGTGAGCTGTGAGGCTTGCTATAGGGTTAACTTGCCTAAAGAGAAGAACAGTAAGGATGGATGACAAGATGGGTTGATGAGGCTAGCATTTAATCTCCAAGTGAAACAACATAATAATGGGCAGATGTAATGAACCAAACAGAGAGCTGATAAGGGAGATCAAGGGAAGTAGTACTTCTTACAACTTATACAATCTCTCCACTTTAACCTCCAAAAAGATTAGGCAAGATATTGAACAGAAGGATAATAATGCCTTTTACAATCCAAATTATCATCACTTGAAATTAGGTAAGATCTCTTCTTCCTCAAGAACCAGAAAAAAAAACTGGGAGAGATTAAAATAAAATTAAAAAAAAAAAAAAAAAAAAAAGGAAGAGTGTAAGTGACAAAGACAGCAAAGCATCATCTGGGTCAAGGAATATGTAATCAGAGAGGAACACAGGCCTGATGACCAGGAGCAGCTTAAGGACTGACAATACTGAAGGAAGACAGGAAGCTCCATGGAAGATACACTGCGGAGAGATAAAGCTTAGGAGATACAAACAGCTAATATTTTGATTAAAAATAACAAGACACTACTTCAGCATTCAAGTTCAAGCAATACACAGAAGAAATGTTTGGTATAATGGCAAAAGAATGACAGTTTCCAAATGACTGCAGAAAAACTGACTAACTCTCCATGTTTTATTAACTTTAAAACAAAAAAAGGCTTTTAAGTGTTACATCTTGTTGAAGTTCTGTGAACATCTGTATCAAAAACCTATTTCCTTGCGTGTAAGTTAAATGCAAAGCTGATCACAGGTGCTACAAACGGACTGCCAGTTTGATCTGCTACCAGACAGACCTGCCACAGATTGTCAGGTTTAAGTTGGCACGGCAACACTGCCTGCAATGTGCTGGAATATTGGTTTCCATTTTTACTGTTGGAAATCCATGCAAAGGAGATATATGAATTTTGCACAGACAGCAAGGACAGACATTCATTTCCCTAATTCTCAATAAAAACCGCAGGAGTAGAGCAGTTATAAAGACAAAGAAAGCAAATGAAAATTCAAGTTTTATTTAATCAGGGATCCCTTCAGCAGCTTCTGTGCAACACCACTTCTCGACTATGATGTCACACAGCTGGCCAGCTCCACAGCTAGAGAAAGAAGCAGGGCTGGCAGAACCTGCCCAGTGCTTTGCCACAGCACAGTGCTCGTGCACTGGATAGCTGATTCTGTACATCAGCAGGAGGTTAGCCAGTGTGACATCATCAGAACAGATGTGACAGAGTGGGTTACCAGGCTACTCGTGTGCATCTACTCTGAGATATCAAAATACTTAATTATTAATTTGCCATATACATTTTCTTCCTTCAGAACAGTATATCAACTCTATTCAGTGAGCAGTAATAGCCATTTTTTAATTATTTGATGAATGACTCTCTTCTATTTCTAACAGCTAAATCACCTATCTCCCTACACCCCTAAAAATGGCCAAGAAGTCTGAAGGAATTAGAAAACTAAAGAAAATTCAACCTCCTTTGTAATCTGAAAGATTTTGTAACTCCTGAAGGCTAATTCCAAGCTCAGAATTATTTTTACAAGTCCTACTATGTGCTCCTGGCAGCACACAGAAATACAAAGCAGCTGTACTTGTTCAGCAGCTAGGTTAAGCACTCAAAATAAGCATTCCTTCTCACTGAAACTAACAGCCCATCTTTTGACACAGACTGTGAGTTGGAACACTAATCACTGACATGATTACATTGTTGTTTGTTTGCCTGTAATTTCAGTGTTAAATTAAAAGACTGACTGATCTTACCAGAACACATCAAGAGACAAAACGTCATTATCTCAGGAAGAAGGGTACCTAATTCAAGATAACTGCACTGGTACAGTACTTCAGCAGCTCTCATTCTCTGTTAAAGCTGTCTTCCTTTCATGACACTATAGAGCCCCATCTATTATTGCTGCTCATTTATATTTTTACGAGGAAAGCTTTCCCCAAAACCAGACACCAAGGTTTCACTTGTTACAAAAGGAGTGGGAAGCCTCAATTTCAGAAGGTATAAATGCCAGTGACAGCCTGTTTATATAAGCTACAGCAATGTCAGCAAGAGTCGGGCAGCACTGTATACCAAGACCAGAAAGATAAGATAAGAGCAGATTCTCAATTGTTATTACTACATAGTGCAACACTGAACCAACAGCATCACTGGTTAGTTTGGATGTAATACTCACAGATTAAGTAGCAGTGGGAAAAAGTAGAATCATTCTTATTGTGGTCCCCTAGATATCTATTTTCCATCTGGACTGTAAACCACCACATCTGCACAGATGAGAAGCACCAACTGCCAAGGGGTAGTGCAGCCTTGCAGGAGCCATCCCACACATACCTGTCTGATTCAGGCTCTTCCTCTCCTCTCCTCGTTCTACCATCAGAGGCTATTTCTACCCCTCGGTAACTCCAGAGCTTCTGCCCAGCCAGCACAGTCAGATGCACAAGTGGCCCTGCTTCACCAGAGTCCCACACCTGCTCCCACTTTCCTCCCTTCTGCCCTGTCCCCCCAGCACAGCTCCACACGCAGGCAGCCAGCAGCATGCTGCTCCCTTGGCAGCCCGAGGTGGGACAGCATCACTGCTGTGACAGGAACACTGAGGCTTCAGGTGTACATTTGGCTGGATGGCACAGAGATACAGTCTAAATAAGACATTCTGCTGTTAATTAGTGCTGCTTTTAGTATCAAAGTAATACTGATCCTGTCTCTGTGATTTTCCAGGGCTTCCCTAAAAGGCAAATAGCCTATACAGTTCCTCTTGCAACCACTGGGCAGTCACAGAATTACATGATAAAAACATCTCATTATCAAAAGCTGGAATTCACAGGGGAAGGAAAAGCACATGTTGCTGTTACTAATGACAAATTTTTGTTAAAATTTACTTTTTTCATCTAATCCCTTTGAGCAGCCCTTGTTGAACACAGGGAAACCCCCATCTCTGTAAGTTATCCCCACAGCTGTCATGTAAGCTTCATTCGGTACAAACGTTCCAGAAATACAAAATGAGGAAGACAGTTAATTCTCAAATAATAGAGCTGCAGCTCTCTCACAGGGAAGAGCTTTATTTTAAAATACTTGCAGATAAAAACGGCTGGAAAACAAACTTTTCTGTACAGTGATAGGCAGAAGACAACTTTTCCAGAACTACTTTAGTTGCAAACCCAAATGATTATCCTGGAAATAAACAAAACAACAACAGGTAAAGAGAGAAGGAATCAGACATTTCTTGCCAACCATCCGGTACTATCTTTTATCTTCTGTTATGCTGAACACAAAGCAGCATAATAAACAGGTTTTCAAGACTTTTCTCTAACTGCTGGTTGTTGGTTAACCCCTGTCCATGTTTACCTTTTTGTACTTTGTGACTATGGCATATACTTAGGAAATAAAATTGTTTTGAGGTCTGTTTGCAGATGATTCAGTGTGTGATGCCAATTTTAATTCTTCCCATCACTTTTTCTCACTTAGTGGAAATGAGGACATACATCACACTTTCAAAATATGAACATTCACAGTATTAAGATTATTTGCTTATTCTTGTCTACACTGCTAACATCTAACAACCCTACTCTCCTGGAGTATTCTAATCTCAGTACTGTGTTTAGGCACATACACAGTACCCTGTTTCTGCTCATTTGCAAAGTCCCCATGTTCTATTACACAATTTCAAACCATCCCAGGTTTGCTGCCATGCTTATGTTTAACATAGCAGCAGCTATCCCTATTTTTATCTGCACTTAACAGTATGAAGCAGGACAATTTTGCCCTTCCTAATCCTTCACATGTAACATATGACTTACATTCAGGTTGGCATCTTCATAATGCTTCTGTAGCAGGTTTTATACCCAGCTTTTATCAAATATTCTCATCCACTTCCAAATGCCTCCATGCACAATGTAGTTGGCTACAGACATTGTCAGAATGAGTCCCGCTCTCCTCCAAGTCACTTCATGCTGGGGCTTGGAGCAGATTAACCACATCAGCTCAGACCCACACCGGGACATTCCATGCAAGTTCTGTAGCTGGAGCTTCTATAGCATATAGTTTATATGCTATGCTGGACGTTCCCTACTATTAGATTTCCTTTTTTGACATTTCTCCAGTAAGATGGCCGGTGCTGTGTCTCACTGTCTCTCGTACATTCTAGGAAACATGCATATAATTATAAATACATCCTAGAAAACTGGTACTGGCACACAAGGTGCCAAGTAACAGAAGTTTGGCATGCATGCCTATGGCAAGAGATTTGAGAAGACACTACCCTTAAGATTCTGAAAAACATTATCTTTGAATCTTTTTTTCCCTCCTTTTTTAAACTGTTCTCACAGGTCACAGAATGTAATTTCTTTGAAAACTGCTATGAAGAACTACTGAATTCGTACAGAAACCAAAGCAGGAGAGTAACTGCAAAATTCTACATAACTGCAACTTCTATTCTAGTAATTCACCTCCTTCAAGGTCCCAAATTCTCTAAATTCAGTAAATCCATAGGTCGTGTGAAAGATAAAAATACTTTGAAAAACAGAGAAGATTTATGATACTCAGAAAATGCACCTTATTTGTAGGAGAAAAGATCAAAGAAAAACGTACAGTGATGTAGCCAGACTAGCGATGTATTTTATGATCGTGACAAAAATTCCAGGGACAAAGTCACTGTGTAGGCAAACAGTGACAAAGCCAAATTACATCAGGAGTAAAGATACCTATTTCCAACTTCTGAAATAACTGTTGCACTTGAAAATTTGCATTAACATTACCTGGACACGTCTCCTTTTATGTCACTTTGCAGTTGTTCAGAATCAAAAGGAAAAATAGTAAGCATTAGCCTCACTAGTTAAGCTATGAACAATCCGTGTTTTCAAACCCAGCATTATGCATGCCTGCCATTGCCTTGTTTGCAGTGGAAACAAAGTTTAATTTCAAACCACAAGTTTATTTGGTATTTAACAGTTTAAGAACACAGGTTTTAATAAGGGAAAAATAAGTTGTTAACATCTCTGCAGTTCTGTTTAAAAAGAAGATAACCCTGTTACATTGTAGTAATTGTTCTTTAGATGCACGTAGATGATTTAGACATATACTGATTGGCTGATGCCCCATCCCTGCAGGCTGTCAAGACAAGGCTGGCTAAGGCCCTGGGCAGCCTGATCTATCTGTGGTGTCCCCGTTCATTACAGGAGGGCTGGATTATTTGGCCCTGAGAGGGCCCTTCCAACTCTAAGGATTCTGAGAATCTATGACTGATGGTAGCACTTGAAAGTAAATAACTTAAATGTAATTTACACGTCGTATTTCAGCATACATATTATTAAAGCATTAGTTGTTATGATAATTCTGCCAGTTCTCCTAAAGATCATTAGTCCCATTAACAGATGCTTTTTAACCTCCCCCAGACATACTATCTGCCTTCTTGCTGCTCATAATGTAAATTTGTCAAGTGTATTTCAGGGAAGAGTTTGCAAAAATAAGTTATGTGCAAATGTTTGACCCAGATGGATTGCAGGGCTAATGTACAAATCTCACAACATTTACTTTATGATATTTTGCATTCATCTTTCACAGCTCTGTTCAATGATTTGACAGTGATTAAAATTCATATGGCTCCTTTTTCTGGCAAATCTTTCTGAAACCCTATTCATCTTAATAAATTCAGTGAAAAGGGGAACAAAACCGGAACATTCTAGCCTCACTTTACTGTAACTGTTACCAGTGGTCTGCAGCCCCGTGCTACAACAGTACAACACCAGTGCAGTTGACCCTCCTGCAATAAGGTATGAGATTAACAAGTCAGCAACACCCCCCTCTTCCAATCTCCAGACCACATAAAGTAAACCAAAAGCTTTCAAATTACACCACAAGGAAAAGGAGTTAAGATTCAGGAACTGGGACTGACAAATCAGTCCAGAAGAACTAGAAAGTCATTTCTAGAACCTGAGAGAAAAAAGAAAAAAGAGAGGAATTCTTAAAGAACTGTAACTCTATCTAAGCAGCAGGGAAGAAAATGTAAATGTGAGAATTTATAGTACTAACATTTATATAGACATGCTGTGTTGTCACCCACATGAGTTATCTTTTGTTTGTCTGGTACTGAACAAATGACCTTTCCAATTGCAGCCATGTAAGACGTCAAAGTAGGACGAAGGTCAAACCAATCTTTTTTCTCTTACCACATATGTTAAACTGCTACAACGGCTTCTTTGTGTCTGGGACAAGTACAGAAGAGTAGCAGGAAAGGCTTTGGCAAATGTCAGACTGAATAGAAATCTATACGCTGAACTTGTCAACTGATAGAAAAAAAAATTAAATCAGCAGTTGAGTCTGGGGAAAAAAATATATATATCTTTCTCTGATAAAGAAACTGAGGTTCCAATTGGCCTTGAGAGATGGCACTAGATTGACTGCTGCTGCAACAACTCCAACGAGGAGTACAGCTGCTTCCTAATGCAAGGAAGAAATTCAGCACGGTACAAAGCAAGGCACTACTGGCAATAACTGCCCTTAATGCTCAGAGACAAAGGTATGGTTTTATTTAACAATTTAAGGCAGTGCCCTGCTTGCCAATGAAGAGAAGTTAGAAGCTAGGACAAATGTGAAGGTTGGATCTCACTACCAAAACATTACAAAATTACACACATACCTGCTAACATTCAGTCTGTTTCGAGCTACTGCTTTCTAACATTTGTTCTATCTCTATACAAGCATATATTTGAAGGACACAGAACAATGCGAATTTATAATGCTTTATCAAAAGTGGAAGTAACAGCTGCCTGCAGATAAACTCCCTTTTTTCTTGAGATTCTATTCCCAGATTCAATTATTCTAACATATTAACATAATCTAAAAAATTACATTATATTAAATCTAGCACGGCGTTAAGAAATCCTAATTAAATTACCATATCTATCATTTCTTTTCAAGCCCTCCTAGAAAACTGCTGCTTTGAAGCTAGCTAGACAATGGGCACAAAATGAACTGCTCATGTTTGGGATGCTCAGTAAAGGAAAGCACTGACAGAGTACAGAGCCCAGCAGAGGAGCAGCATGGCACAGAGCACAGGAAAGCATGATATGGAAGGGGAGGTTCAGAGGGGCTTGGCTCACCTTGAGAAGAAATGCTGGGCCGGATGACACTGGCAGAGAATCTCACATAACCTGCTCACTGTCTTCAGCTACTCAACTGAGGTTACAGAAAAGACTTCGGTCTGTGAAAGGCCAAAGGGACAAGAAGCAGCAAGGCAAATTCCAGCAGGACATTAAAAAAAAACTCAAAAAAACAACATTTCAAAGAGAATGGTTCATTACTGGGACAAGGCTGCCCACAGAGATTATGCAATACTAGTCCTTGTAGTTACTCAGAGACAACTGGACAAAGCTATGAGCAGTTTGATTTAGCTTTGAAGTTGGTTCTGCTGTGAACATGGGGTTGGGATAGACAACCTCTCTGCATATCTAAAGTCTTCCATAGATACTAAAAGTAACTTCTTCCATAATATTGGCTATTCTCTCTTTAGTCTACTTTGGAACTTAGAAATGCTACAAGGATAACTGAAAGCAACCATATAGAGGATATTAAGTATGTTGGAACCATGTCCTACCAGAATTGAGTTCCAGTGGAGAAAATGCTTCATAGGATAAGTTAGTATTTTCATGCAAAAAAGAAAAAAAAAAGTAGAAAAAGGTGAAGGTGAGGAAAGCTAAGAGGTTTTAGGGCAGTTGACAATGTAGCGTGACAATCAACCAGCACAACTTCAGGCCACCTGTCTAGAAGAAAGAATGATGCACCTGATACGTATTCTTGCATTCACATCAGAAAGAGCCAGAGGAGGTGCAGTAACAACATGATTGACATCTAGAGACACCCATGTACAGAAGCTGAAGGAAAGTGAATTACCAGCATGGTTACTGACCAAGAGCCCCAAGCCAGGATCACTTTCTTGGCACTGGGGATGTACGGCTGCTGTCAGGTGACAGCAAGGACAAGTGAGCAAATCTCCCATCCCCACTATTACTTCTATGAATTCACATCAAACATAGAATTTCTTAAAAAGGAAAAGAGATCTTCACTGTAACCACAATGCCAATGACACGATAAATGCACAGTGCAACTATCAGTGCTTTTTCATTCCGGCAGGGCAGCAGTATCAGAAACACGATCAGTGAAGCCACTGAGGAACACATTTGCAGCCCTAGAGAAAATGCAAAATGCAGTATTTCAAAAGGTGAGAAACCATCCTTCTTCCAGCCAATATCTAAACCAAAATTATTTTCCTTGACTGCACTCTGAGAAAAATCAGTTCTTTAGATGACTAAAGACATGTTAGTATACATTTGAAAGGCTCTTTTATGGGCTTTCTTCCCTCTCTCCCTCCAATCTTGTACTTGCAGTATTTGACTAGGAGGCTAAAGATCTCCATTTTTTTTTATTGATTTATGCATATATTTACTAAATGATGCCTGCAGGACTTCTCAGGTAATGCATAAGGCATAATGACATAAGGGTATTTGAGGATCCCCATCCAATTGTTAATTGCCATTTCCATCAATATTCACCATCAAGACAGGGAAAACAAATTCCTTGCAAAATTGTTTCCAGCAAACATGTCAATTTCAGCAGATGCTAAGATTAATTACAGACCTCTGTCTTTACCTATGTAATCTCTAAAACAGAAGAGAATGAGAAAAAAGCAACTCTACAGTTTACCTCTGCTAGCAGAAGAACGCAAATACTAACTTGAGACTTGTGTTAAATTAGAGCAAAAATCAGGTACTAAGCATAGCTGCTAGTTAGATCTTCCCATGATGTTAAGAGGTGACGATTGCAGGTGAACAACACCAGCACTCCCATGATCATCATCTTTTGAAGAGCTAATTTTTGGAGAACAAAACAGTCTAGATCTTGGAGTCTTAAGCTGCAACAATTACCCATAAATCCACTGATAGTGGTCAGTAAGACAGGGTTTGGCTGATGTAATTTCTGAAAACAACAGTAAAAAATTACCATATATGAATTTGATACCAGCTCTTCTAATTATTTCAGAGTATTGTTTATTCATAAGTTTTTTACTGAAAACAAACAAACAAAAAAAAACCCCACACCTATTTGACCAATTCAGTAGTAACTGATGTTATGCTTGAGTGGGAGCAGACATACAAATACTTTTCATTTGCCATTTTCCCCAGTTCTTGCCAGCAATCTGTTGAGCTAAATTTTCTTTAAAATTAATCTAGATGGCTACTATTAGCATGCATGTTGTCTTTCTGATTAGTAAATAAGACTGCAAAATAAACACAATTCCCTTTCCATCTATATTTCCTGTTTCATTTCTAAAGAAAATAAGCAGCTTTTCTTCCTTTGCTTAAAACAAAGAAACCAGAACACCTGTGCAAGGTGCATGAAGGCACCAGCAGTACAGCAACACCATGCACAGTTCTACAATATTGAGTAACGTGCCTTATTAAAATATTTCATACATTTAGAACATTAAAAGCAGCTGTTAATCAATATCCATTAGTTCCTACATATGAACTGGACTTCACTTAGATGTAGATGTGGGCATTGGCAGCCCAAATGCTGTCATTATGACAAGTTACTTTAGAAACTGTGTGATCTGTTAAAATCACAGGGTATCGCCTCAAATTTGTCTTCTCACAAAGCAAAACTTCAAACTTCACAAATGCTGCTTCAGTGCTCTTCTATAAAATTATGAACTCCTTAAGAGAAAATTGCTTTTTGATCAAAAATTCTATCAAAACATTTCATTAACTTAGTAAGTTTTCTTTCAATTTTTAATTTCTATTTTATTATATGGAAACACCATTCCTTTCAAATATAATGTTCTGTCTTGTCTCCTGAGAGGTCATGCACTGTGCAATACCAAATGCCATAAATACTGCATGTGGGGCAAACAGAAAGGTTGGTCCAGTTCAAACTCAACAGCCAAATTATCTACCCACTCTTCCTTAATAAAGCACATTTGTGTGAAACAAGGACATAATTCCCTCCCAAAGACACAAAGAAACAACTTGCAAATCCCTTCTGGGAAGCAAACTTTAAAAGACAGGAATGAATGTCATACCAACATATAATTCACTCTGATACAGCCCAGAAATTAAAGCAGACAGGAAACTATTGGGGGCTTGGTGGCTGATTTGTAGCTCCATATGCAGGTGGGTTCATTTCTACCTTCTCACTAACTTCTAATAGAAATTAAGAGTCAAAAGGTCTCTGGCTTTCTAACCTGTTTCCCTCGTAATTCATTCTGCTATTTGTAGGTTAGAACGAAGGGAACAACCTCCTAAGAACTTCTCTTCATACAAGAAGTGACCCGCAATGGTTACACTTTTCTCATGTAACCTTCTAAGACACACTTGAAACAGGAGCAGTTGTATCGGTGCAAAACATCTCCCTTCCTCCTTGGGCTGGAGGCAGCCTGACAGACCATTTGCTTTTGCTATTTATGAACTACTTCTACGAACCAGGGAGGAACAAATGAGATTACAGCATTTGTTAACTCGGTTGACTCATCCAGAATGGGAAGGTTATTACATTAATTTGGATTTACATCCACTAATATCAGTGTACCCCATCCCACTTCTGTCAAGTATACTAAATGATAATGACTGGTTTTAAGCAATCAAGCACACAAATACACTCTATTCTCACTTAATTCTATTAATGAAACTAATGACAGTAGTAGAGCTAACTCACTCTTGTTGTGGGTTTTCTACAGTTTGCCAAACTCTGATTTCATTTTGGTGAAAGACAAAAGTTACCTGGCATTCAATACGGCCAGTCATTACCATCAACATCTTCCTCTGCACAGCACAGTTTTCTTTACTTTGTCTCCCTACTCCCAAAATCAAAACAAGTACCAAAGCATAACTGCTCTAAGAATTTCATTCACAAATAAAGAGAGAAACCTTTTTCACTAACAGCTCCCTTAACCACACAGGCCAAACAGCACTACCCAGTGGCAAAGCCATACTCTCCCTTGTTCAAGGAAGAAGACATCTGCAGGAAGCGCTGTCCGGGACCAAAGTTCAACACACACATTCAGTTTGCAATCCTCAGAGCAGGATTATAAGAACTTTATCAGTAATAATGGAAAAGACTTGCTGTTCACTCACAGTTAATTATGTTGCTTTCCCAGTGTTTGATCCAAATGCAAATGTAAAAAAAAAAAAACCAAAACCAAAACAAAACACCACAAACCAGGAACCAATAACAATGAAAGCACCTAAGGAATAGGCCTTGTACTATCAGTAAGTAAAAAATAAGTCACCGAAGGATTACATGAAACTGGCCAGAGGATTAAGAACTGGAAGAAGGCATAAAAGTCACAGGAGACACAGATCAGTCTAAGGGGAGCACGGCAATGAATCGGGGCAGGAAAACTGATGAATCAGAGCAGAAGACACCTGCTACTCCTGCAAGGTGTATCAGCCTAGCTTGTGCCAGCCCCCTGCCCTCCCCCAGCTGCCACTGCACCTTCAATTTGGATGCAGTTTTATGCGGACTCCATGCCTGGTTTGCTTACACTGCTGGTTGCACTGCTAGGAGCCAGTAATGCAGTCATCTCCACATGCGACAGGTCTGTCTTTAGATTTCAGAATACTTCCCCACTCACCAGGAAGTGGATCTTAATATAATTTTAAACAACCTTGTGGAAGCTGGTGACATTCAACCTTCACTATACACAGAAAAGCTGACTTGGAATTTTCTGAGGACCACTTGTGAAGGTTATCTGAATGCAAACGCTACTTCATCTAATTATCTTTTATTTAGGCACAATTAAGCACAGTGCCTATGTTTGGAAATAAAGTTTTACTTATAATCAACAACTGTACAGAGGTTAGGAACTGGGACTGATTAAGATGCAACTGCTGAAGCCAACTTATTGAACCCAGAATTACTTGTAGAGGTATTTAATTGACTTTCTTCACTGCAGAAGCTGTTCAAGCTGTTCAGCTGCTTAGTGATGTTAATGGCAACAACTGGCTTTTGTGGAAAAGATCATTTGCAAATGTCCCAGGAGACAAATTGAGGGTTTCTACATGAAGAAAAACTCAAATCTTTTTAAACGGCTGCAAATAGTTTAAAGGTGATATTTAGTCAGAATTTCTCTGATTCTATTCATTTCACTGTATTTGCATTGATTTCCCTCCATTTTAAGCAGTGAAGAATTAAAAGCAGAATTTTTTGAGTCAGAAATGTATAAATACAGAATGCATGTTTGGCGAACTGTGAGGGAAAAAGAGTTTGATCATAATTATTCCTGTATAATTGACAAAAAATAAGAAGAAAGTGCACTACCTAGTAAAACAGCAATATTCTGTCAGTATGTTAGAGCCATATCTCATCAAATTTCAGACGAGTGAGAATGTAAGGCTTGTGGTTTGGTTCCACTGCTTCCTAGTTGGTGTTGATACATGAACCAAAAAGAAACTGTTAAAATACTACATGTTACCTTTCAAAATTCAGTTTGTTAGATGAAACGTCAACCTCATCTGTTCTGTAGATAAATGCAAACTTATTTGTTTGGGTTCCTTTTAGTGTTAAGGGAGCGCTGTCTATGATTAGTGATGTCAATTAAACATTCAACATATGTTGAATTCTGTCCTTATTTGAACACATACAGCTTACATTGTGCGTCTCAAATGCTACCAGAGCAAAAAATGGACCAGGAAAACACATTCCTAGGAAACCAGGGTCTAAGTAATAGCACCACCTAGGGGCATCCTTTTCTGAAATGACATTTAAAAAATGAATTTGCCGTATAGAACTATTTTTTCTTCTTAAGCATTGTCATCACTACATTATCATGAAGCAGTTCTGAAGAACTTCTGTTTCTTCCTGCCCCTAAACTCTTCTACAGGGGTCATCTCCATAATCCCCCTACAATGAAAACCTTCCCATTGACACCCAATCCCACAACTGCGATCTACAATGCATCACAGATTTCCTTGGACCATCTGTCATATTGCCAAGCAAAAGCATTTCTGACTGAGTGCCCTCCCAATGACTTGCCAGGCTGCAGCTGAGTACCAGCATGCAGGGTGCCTGCAAAGCAATTCAAGCTCTGGCAATGATCTGCTGCAGAAATACCAACAGCAGTGCAATCATACAAGCATTTCACTCATACAGAAACAAGCAGATAAGTTGGTTGTAACTCAGCTCTGCATTCCAGACCTATGTGCTCTATCTGTAAGTATATAAAGACTGTTTGATCAGCACTTCTTGGGTGTAACAGTGCGGGAAGCCTCTTCTGCCACTCCTCACTGTCAGGTCACCAGAATACCTTCGGACTTGGCATAGGTGTGCTATGAAAGTCTCAAACCTTTAAAAAACATCAAGTACATTGTTAAGCATCACATGTGAATCAGTGGAATTTGCTGAATAACTGTACAATTCTATAAAATTTTGACTTTGTATAAAGACAACCTGTAGTAACAGCAGGAAAAGAAAATAATTACATTTTTAAGAATAGTAATAATCCTGCACTAAAACAGTCATAGTATTCAACATCCTTTAAAAATCATACTTCCTCCATTCTGCCTAAATCATAAAAACATAGAAGTGAATTGGTCATGACTGGTTCACTGCAGTGTTATCGTTACCACAGCAAGGGGACAGGAGACAGCCAAACCTTCCCCTGCAGGGTTGGTCTCTGCCACGGTTCAGAGCTCCCAGCTACTTCAGGAACTTGTCCTGTTTCCTCTGTCTGGGGAAGCCTGCAGCCGCGTATGATTGCTTGTGTTAATGCTCAGTGAATAACAGCTTCCTGTTTTCTAACATTCTGTAGTGCTTAAGGAGTCAGCTGCTTGGGAGCTAATGTTTCTTTCCTTTCCTTTGAAGGACACTTCCTCTGACATCCTTTAGAACTACTGCTATAAAATCACAGCTCTGCAGCACCTCTCTCCTGTCCTTTATACAGTACTTTTCTTGACGAAGCCAACATAACCGACAGCAGAACATCAGAGACAAGTTTGTACTCAGCTCTCTTTCTTCAGCAGCGGTCTACACCACACACTCCAGCTTTCTTCCACTTCATGTAGCATTATCACTTAACTTTGAAAACAGATTGTATCATACTCACTGCATCATCCTACATTTTTGCCATAGCACGTAGTAGTAATTATGCTTTTCTCCCCTTTCTGGAACGAATTATCATAGGCCTCAACAATTACCTTCTGCATGAAATCCTATTATTCTCATTAATATCAAACATACCTACCATGTCTGTTTGTAAAAGTTTTCCATTACTGTCACGTAAAGGAGATCCATTAGAAAACACAACCAGAATTCCTTTATCACTTCATGATGAAAGAGAAACTTAGATTTGACCCTAATAATATTAGTGTGTGGGACACCAAAGCAAACACTCTTGTAGGAAAACTACCTACTGTGTTCTCCAGCCTTGTTCGGGGAAGCCTGTCACTGTGGCCATCACTGCCACAGTTATTGACTGCTGCCACCTAGTGCATCCCACATCTGGCAGCCACTTATTTAAAAGAACTCTTCCTCACCAAGGATTTCTACTTATTTTCTTGACTGTATTACAGTTATGCAATTATCTCATGTAAATTGTCAATAGCTCTCTGTTCCTCAGAATATTACTTTCTCATTTTCTTTCTTGGATTAGCATTTCAGCTTCAAGACTATGCAGGATGATGAGGAATAATCAGTATGGCTCTCAGGGCTCTGAGTGTACTAATGTGCCCTGACCAGCCTTACTTAGACCCTCTGCAGATGGGCCCAGGGGCTGATTGCAGCACAGTTCTGGACCTGCACTCCCACAGTTACACCTGCCAGACTCAGCCACTGCTTTGCTTGTGCCTGGCCACGGGCCCCACTGAGTTGGATCCAGACCTGTGGGTTGGCTCCTCCATCCAGGAGGATGGCCTTTGACTCTACATCACCACCACACATCTGTTCTGTAATTGCTGGGCTGTGTTTGCCTCCGATTACTTTCACAGAGCCTGATCCTGGCACAACCACCAAATTTCTGGCTTCACCTTGGAGACTTGCCTCAATGCCACATACTTCCCTGGTGACCTGGGCTCTTGGTAGAACCTAGTCACCACCCCCAGTCCTGCCCCAGTGCCTTGCTTGGGTTCTGTGGGATGGGGCCCTGGCTGGCAAAGCCTGACACTGTTAGCCATGTGCTTGCACTCTGCTGTCTTAGTTTCACCTGGGATGAAATTGTTTTCTTCGGAAGTGTCTGGTATGCTGCTATGTTTTTCTTCTAGGCAAAAACCAATGTGATTACACACCAGTGTTTATAGTTGCTGCTTAACAGTGTTGTACAGAACCACGGCCATTCTCAGTGAGAAGCCCAAGTAACTGGGAGAGAAAAAAATAAGAACAGCTGTCTTAAATTAGTCAGAGGGATATTCCATACCACATGGCATCATGCAGAAGGAGTTTTGAATCTTCTGTTGCTCAGGGGGGCAGCTGAGCATCAGCTGGGAGGTGAAGAGCAACTGTTTGTGCATCACTTGTTATGTACATCCATGTGCCTGTGTGTATAGACAGTGCCGTAACTATTACCCTTTTCTTTTTCTCTATCTAAGTAACCAGTTTTATCTCAACTCACAAGCTTTTTGTGTTTTTTTGTTTGTTTGTTTTGTTGTTTTTTTTGTTTGTTTGTTTTTTTTTCCCCTCCAGATTCTCTCCCCCATCCCACTGGGAGGAGGGAGAGTGAGCAAAGGACAGCGTGGTGCTCAGCCACCTGCTGGGTTAAACCACAACAGTCCATCTGGTGCCCAACATGGGGGTTGTCACAGGGATTGGAGTGACCATGGCAATGACTGGGAGGGAGGTTCGTGGCACCTGCAGGGCCCACCAGAAGGGTTGGAGTAATTGAAGGGTCTGTCCAAAAGGTCAGAGCAACTGCAGGAGCCATCATAAGGGTTGTAGCAGCCACAAGGTCTGTTCCAACAGACCCTTGTGAGAGGACCTTGTCTGTTCTACATTATAAAGAAAATGAAACAGAACCAGATTAAAATATTTCTTTAAAGCTGTATGTTGTCTGCCACCACTGAAGCAGACTTGCAGCATTGAACTTGAACTTGGGGTTGGACTCGATGATCTCTGGAGGTCCCTTCCAACCCCTACAATTCTGTGATTCTGTGATTCTGTGAACCTCCACTGAATTCCAGGGCTAACGTGAGAGTGCAAGAAGCAAATTAAGGAAAAATACAGGCTTTGGTAGTGACAAAAATCAAACCAACAAACAAACTTTAACTACAACACCAACTCTAAAACCCTACAGCACTGAATAAAATGAAGAAACTCAGATAAAATATTGCTGAGGTCTAGATATGAAAAATAGAACCACAGACTTGCGGCTACTTGTAAATGCCTTGATGGAAGTCAAAATGATCTAATTAATCACTGTTCTAAAGAACCATGAAGTGAACGAATAGACTTCATAATAATAACATGAAGTCAATTACTATAAAATTTCACTGATCATCTGATTTTCTGTTTCACTGGATTATAAACCTCCCTAAGTATTAATAAGAATTAATAAGTGCCTTCAACAGACTAACCAATTTCAAGTCATATCACTGCTATTCAGGTTCTTAATAAGAGAACAATCCTACATAGTGGAGACAAAAAATCATGTTCTGATATCCCTTTTTAAGTTCACAGTGCACTTAGCACGTGCAAAAGATTGTTAAGCTGACAGTATGTATTTTTTTAAAGCTTCCAATAAATGTAGGTAAACACACTGCAAACAGCTGCCAAAGGGGAGGCTGTCATTCTGTCTGTTGCTGAGTCGATACAGACTCTCAGTATCTGCCTTGAGAATTAAAGACAACACAGAACTTTCCTTCTATGCGTCACTGAAGATACCAAAGAAGATAGAAAACACTTTGAAAAGATGCATCAGAGACAGATGAATAATGTTCACTGCAGAAAACTCACACTGAAAACAAGACACACATTTTCCATTGCTATTTCTACTTTCTAGCAAGAAGGACATGCATTATTTCTGAATTTCTGAAACACATGAGATATCCATCTTGCATCATTTCTGCTTTCTGAATGTGAAAAGTCTTTCTATTTTAGTCACGTTCTGCAGAGCTTTTAAGTGACATCCATCATTACTTACTCACCAAGGCGTTATATATACAGAGGAGAAGGGAACATCTAAAATGATTTAAACCAAAGAAAAACCCTTGACTGCTTTTCAGCCTTTAACTTACAACAGATCTTCTCCCCATAAAAAAAAGAAACAAAGGAAGACACTCTGGCTACAGTAATCTTGCACACCGTTGATTTAGATAACTGTCTTCAAGATAGCAATTTTCAAATCACAGCAGAAAGCTACAACAGGGGAAAAAAAATCTGCCCTTAACCACTGTGCACATTTTCACTGTAATTGCAGCATTCTACCTTCCTGTTGGGAACAATTCCAACGCATGTCCTGCCTACAAAAGAATTGTTATCACCTCTTAAACTCATAGGTTAGCATTCACTAATCTTTAGCCAGCAGAATCCTCACTACAACTGGAATTCTTTTAGAACTGACCCAATTACTACCACATACCTGACCAAAAGAGCTTTTCAAAATTCAAGAACATTTTTTTTTGTCCTGAGAAACAAAGGTTTGCAGTACAACAACAAAAGTTCAGAACTCCATAAAGCAAAGAAATCTAAGGCTTAATTAGTAAAAACAAAAGGATGGTTTATACTCCATGTAAATGCAATGCTGTTTTGTAGTCACTAGTTCCTTCCATAGATGCTGCACTAAAAAGAGATAAAAAGAAAAGCAGAAAAGAAACCAAGAGCAACATTAATAATAACATTAATGCTTAGCATACAAAGCTCCAGAGCAGGAAAAGAAGAAAAGAAGTTCTCGCATTTGAAGGTAAATGTTACTGTTCAATGCTCAAAAACTCCACATGTTCAGAACTGATGTTCTTGGCAGCTCCCAAAGCACGATTGCTAACACGGCTGTAAGATACCAGATACGTGCTAACAAGTGCAAACACGTAATAGCAAAGCATCTGCAGAACTGCCCATGGTATCCAGCTTTATTGAATAAGGAGGACATTACCAGAATTCAGAAGCAGGCATCTCAGCACAAGAAATCTAATTTAATATCGGACTGCTTGAAAACCTACTATTGCATCATCACTTTAATTTAAATTGTTCGTAAAAAAAAATTGGAACTCCAAATGAAGGCTGCAGACACAAAGTCAAACCTACTCGCAGGTCCTCCCCAAAGGAGCTCAGAGTATTGCAATATTAGATTTTTGATTCCTTTCCATGAAAAGGTGCTCCTGAAATCCTGAATAATTCAACTAAATTATTTCCCTGCTGAAGAATATTAAATATTTAATCACCGCAGTTTCTGTTTTTTCTTTCAGAAGATTTTCAGGCTGCTCTACATGTTCTACCTTCTAGCACTGCAAAGCCACAGCAGCACGTACGCTGTGTGAGATTAGGCAGCATTGCTAACACTGTCATACTCTTGATTCCAGGAATTACAGAAACAGGACAAAATCTCAGATACAACACCTTGCATTAACAAACTCCATGTCTGAGAAATTTTAACCCATAGGTATTATTTCACATTTCCATTCAGATTTGCCAGCTTTGCAGCATAGTTCCCCACCTTCCTTTTCTCCCGCACTTTCCCTTATGCATAATGAGCCAATATGAGGCTTCTGTTTGTTACCAAAGAAGTCAAGAAGCTGAAGAAAACTGTTTTCCCCAAACTGCCTTTAGCGATGGGGCACCCACAGCTCTGGGCAGCCTATGCCAGGGTCTCCCCGCTCTCAGCGGAGCATTTCTCCCTAGCATCTAACATAAACCTCCCCTCTTCTAGCTTAAATCTATTTCCCCTTGTCCCATCCCTATCGGATCGTGCAAAAAGTCGGTCCGCAGACTGTAAGCTCCTTTTAGGGATATTACAAGAATCAAACATTGCCTAAATCAAGGGAAAAAGCACATTATGGTATTTGGGATATTTAGATAATTGATAAGTATTACGTCAGTACTTTAGACAAACAGCTCTTGAAGTACTGAAATGCTGCTTCTATCCCCTTCTCCCTTTGCCAAGAATATCCTTCTTAAAAAGAAGTGCTCTGGTTTGGTTTTAGTTCATTTTAATACATCACACACTTGTGTTCTTACAGAAATAGCCATCACATTTTTGCCACTCCTTCCAGTATTACAAATGCCAACAACAGCCTCTCAAGTCCGTGCAGCCTCACTCTGTGTCAGGCTCATCCATCTCTGTGATTCCAACTAACACTCCTTATTATACTCAGCTCGTTTCAGAACAGAATTGTCTTAGAGTTGTAGCCAGACTGTAAGCATGAATCCTTACCAAATCCATTTTTTGTTAATCTGACAGGATCAGATTTCTTGAGTTTGGTTTATTTACTTTGACAGTGCTAGCTTAACAGACTTGGGCGTATCACCAGTTGGATTTCCCTTCACGTGAAGCTAACCAGGCCTCTGCCATGGATCCTTCATGTGACTAATCATACCAAGTTACTGGGTTTGGGAAAGAAGATAAAGAAACCAGATAGCTGATTTCTTAGCCCAAAAGTTGAACTGCTTGATTACAACACTGTCCTCCACCAGAAGCACTTCTACACAAGGCTGTGAGTCACACATATGGACTTTTCTGAGCAAACTTGCTCTTTTTGCTGTCTTTCTAATGAACATTAGACACTGCCTCCCTTCTACACACATCACTCTCATGGATGTCACAAGATGTGTAAACACTGATTTTTAAATCCAGTTCTGTAATAGAAAATTAGTGCTCAGAATCAAAATCAGTACATTGTAGGAAGGTTTCAGAGGTATTGGTACTGTTAACCCTCAAGCTGGGAAAGAATTCAAAGCATGCATTTCTCTCAGACTAAAGGACTCGTGTCAATTTGCATCACTGATCTCTTCAAATGAAAGGATGGGATGTGTCTACCAGGGCTTCTCCTGCCAAAGGAAACTCAAAAAAACCACTCTCCCAGAAGCTTTGAGAAGCTTTGTGTTCTATCTGCACAAACATGGCTTACAGGCAACTCATGACCTCAGATTTATGTAAATACTCATTTAATTTAGGATAGAATATTCAATGTAATATTTTCCAATCACCACCTACTTCAGAAGATGCTGCAGAATCGTCTAATTTACTCTTGTGTCCCTAGAGACTGAGCACTTAGTATTCTAGTCTTACATTTCGAAACCCAAAACTGCTACTCACTTCAGAATGCAAATGTTAGGAGTTCGGAGAGGAAAACATCTGCATAAGCCGCTTCATTTTTGTTAATTATGTTTCCTACTTACACACACCAGGCAATAGAAAATATCTGTTGTTTTCAACTATTTCTACAATTGATAAATCAAGACATTTCTTCCATAGATAAATTCCTGTTTATTCCAATTCCAGTTTACTTGTAAAACTGACCATTACTTACATATTTACCTCCACAGATGCTTATACTTTACCACTCAAAAGACAAACATCTCATGTTTAGCAGTCCTCAGGGTAGGTGAGACCCTTGCAGCCTGCAGATGAACACATTACTGCTGTCCTTTGAATGCTTACTGATGTGGCAGTGACGGGGAAATAGGCAGCCCTTCACACTCATGCTCTGCATTCTTAAGTTTTCATCGTTCAATCATCTAAGCTAATAGGCTTGAATTGCTAGACTTCCTGCAACATTTCTAGGCAATAGAAAGGAACATTTGCTATTGCACTATGCAGAGATAAAAAGAACACTAACTTAGGTTAAAAAAATAAAAAATCTTACTTCAATAAGCACAAAGCAATATGCTCAGATGCAGCCATTTGTGTGTTATGAAGACCAGAGACAGAGCAACATACATAACACTAGCAGAAACGCAGCGCTGTAACAGTCACCTGCTAGGAGGTGAAGAACCCCAGTAAGACCCATCCTAAAAACAGTCAGAAAAAAACTGAACAAGACCAAGAACCCCCCAGGGCCATGGCTCCCTGCCCACGCTGGCCGTGCCTGCCTTGTTACGGCCACCTACACAGCGCCACCACGTCTGTGAGGGCTTGGGCTGCGTTTTCTAGAACTGAGAATTTTAAGGAATTCTAAGTATATAAACTGAAATGATAGACTGAATAACCCCAGTAGATCAGTTATAATGCTTTTTGCATTTGGACTTTATTTCCCTCATGGACCTTTCACTTTCGCGTAGGATGGCTGCTGGTTTCCCATAGTTTCTACTGAAGAAACCATGAGGGCATTTATTGTAATAAAAATAAAAGTCACAGAGACTTGCAGGTAACTGGGTTCGTCACTGCAAGTGCATTTCTCAGCTGCTCAAGCTTTTATTTTTTTAAGTCATAACTGACTTTCTTCAAACAAGACTTTGTGACAAAATAAAACAAGGAACTCAAGGTTAGCAAACAAGCTAGAGGCCTACTAGCACAATTCCTGTCAGCCAGCACAAATTTAAAGTACAGCTAGATAACAAGAAAGATGCGTTTAATATTTGTACTTCGCAGATATCCTGGCTGAACTGAAAAAAAGCCAAAATGTCCAGGAGAACATACAGAATCTCAGCTTCCTTATATCCTGGAAAGACGGTCCAACACCTTCCCTAAGATCTATGTGGAACCTCGTATGAATTTCATCCATGATTTCACTAGCTCCCTTTCCCTAGCAGTGTTCACAGTTTAAATACACAACATGACGCAAGGAGGAGCTTCCCTTAGCTGGGCTCAGGGCGCAGAAGGAAGACGTCCCAGGAGATATTCTGAGCTGGAGACCTAGCACACACCTGAAAGCTGTTGCCAAACTGGTCTGCATCGAACTTTGATTTCTTTTTATATTTCTAACGTAGCCTTCCCATAAGCAAACCAAAATAACAGTAATAATTCACAACAGGATGTTTCTAGCCACAGAAGGAAGCAGCATATTTCTGTCCTTAAAAATCCTTGTGCCATACCCCTGCGAGCTGAAGCTGGGGCAGAGCAGAGCTCCTCTATCACAGCCCCATGCAGAGTGCTTTGCAGAACACTGAGCACCCACCGACACCCGGCCCTGGCAGCAGAGGGGCTGAGCCAGCTCAGAAATCACTTGCTCAGACCAACAGCCACGTAAATAGGAAAGTGGTTCATTTTAAATTACTTTCCTATGGATATTAAAAAGGAAGTGCTTTTAAAAAAGAATAAAAAGGAAAAATCCAGCACTTGGGATTTTGCTATATGTTCCCTGCTATATGTTCCCTGCCAGTGCTTCCATGTGGCTGTCAAGTGAATCAGTTTTACCCTAATTCCCAGTTCTACACAGTAAGAAGAGAAAGGAAAGATGTTACGTGCTGAGATCAGTTGGTCTGACTGTAACACTGCTCACCTTTCCAAGGAAGCTACCACAGCCCTTACTCAGGCAGCCCTCAGGCACTCTTCCACTTGCTGCCCTGCTTTTGCAGTACTGCAGCAATAACCACGTAATTAGATTTCCTAGCACACACATGACAAAGGTAATTGATGGCTTCTTCTGCTTCCTCTCCTCAGCTCCCCTGATGCTGCTGGCAAGTGGGAGCAGGATCTGGTGGTGGATGAGCAACTCCACACAGATCCTCTCAAGCAGACCTGCCAGCTACTGAAGATCTTTCATTGTTTACCTTTAAATCTTGCTCTTAATAGAACAACAAAAGCAAACAAAATAATGGAAACATGCTTAGTTCAGAGGAGCATTTAAGAGTAATTTTTTATTTGGCTTTTTATTAAGCTGGACACCCTGTCCTAGAGCTGCGTAGCAAGTAATCCACAGACACGCTGCTCCTTTTGGACTCCAGCTCGTCCCCCCCAGCAGCAATACAAAGACCCACACTAATATGTACCTGCAGCCCAGTACCACCTTTGCAGTCTGTGCCTCGTCCCCACACCACCTGCTCCCTTCACAGAGAGGAACAGAAGGCAATATGGGACAAGAAGACATAGAAAGCAGCACCAAACGAGAAGGGCTGAGACCAAGTGCTGTGTTTTTCTGAGCCAGGCTCCAGTCCCATGCACATGCCAGTCAGGGGCTTTAGAAACCAACCTCTGTATGGTCCCCTCACTAAATTCCCTTTCATGAATTTACTTAACTGTAGGTAGCTTTCCAGCATTTGCAGCATTCTTTGGGAGAATTTAAGGTAAATCCATTCAAATGCTGTGTGAAGAACTAAGATTCAGAATTCACATTCACAAAAACCCAGACGTTGCAAAGATTCTGTAGATCTGCCCTCATGCAATCCTGTCCACACGAGGCAGCGCCGCTCTGCAAGTTGTAGCTTATCATTTACACACAAAGTGAAGGCAATGTTCAGGAAGAAAAACACTTTTTCACATTTGAAATTGCAACTAAAACCTCTAAAATTATTTTTATTTTACACATTCAAATAAAAATAAAAATGCAGTGATTGCAGTGAGGAAGCAGGCAACTCAGTGCCAGCCCAGCCCAGATGCTGGTAGAACCTTGCAGCTTCACCCTCAGAGCCTAAAAGGGAAAGAAAGCAACCTGGAATCTCTGAGAACAAAAGGCAACACACCGAAGCTGTTGGCTTATGCCGTGCATTGTCAGCCTTACATGCAAGAAGGAGAAAGGAATTACAAGCAGATGTGCAAGAAAAATATCTTTCTACTTTCTCTCTAATACAAGGATTACAGAGGCCTGATTTTAGTCACAGTTTCTGGTTCCTATAAGTGCCTGCTCCATGCTACAGCCATGACACTTTTTTAGAGGGCAGTGGCAGGATTTGCCAGCAGCTGCACTGCTCCCAGCAGCACTTCACCTTACTCTTCTTCTCACATAATTGATTCGGGCCAGACTTGTAACCGACTTCTCCTTCAGCAGCACTGGCAGTGAAATGCTGATCTCCAGCAGTCAGGCCACATTTAAGCACGTGCCTGAAGGAAGCACACGACTGCTGCACTCTTTCTGTTCTTCCTCACTCCTCACTGCCATAGAGAAATGGTAAGATGGAAAACAACACTTTCTAATTACTAAAATGTCTATGCATGCCAATTCTACACAACCAGGCTCGCTACTAAATAAATATTGTTAATGAACAGATGCTGATGCTGCTCTCCGTGTATTTAGAAGTCTCGGTCACGTTCCCAACATCAACATCTGAGCTCACTTTTCCCAATTTCTGCACTCCTAAAGCCCAGACTTTCTCATCCACTCCACTTCTCACCTCCCCTTTCTCAGAGAGGGGAGCCAAGAATTCACCCTACAAAGAATAAACTGTAATCCTGGAGCAAGCTGTAATCTGGAGGGCCTAGCTGGGGCTTTCTGAAAGCAACACTCAAATACCAGAGATGTGTGCATCCGAGTGGGAACAACGTGCTGGTGTGCTGGGACTGAGCGTGCTGAGCCCTGGGCAGCGCTCCTCACCTGCTGCCTCCACCTGCAGCCTCATTAAGGCTATTCGCCTTAATGGCAGGCAGACAAGGGGAAAAGCTCTTGCTAGAATGTATCAGACAGGAATTTTACAAATACTACTCAGGACGTGATAGAAAATTAGATCACTAGGTTTCCATACTTACAAAAAAAAGGTACAAGCACTAACCTCTTTTTTTTTTGATTGGAAACTAATTAAAGCACTCACCGCTCAAATCATTTCATAGTTTCTCTGCTGGCCTTGAAAAGTCCTCCAAATACTTCTAGCAAGTAGAACTGAGCACTCCATTCTTGTATACATTGATTTTTATTACTTGCTGTTTCCATTAAGGCAATTTCTGCTTGGAACACTGAGCTCTCTGCTGTTTGACAGGGCCATGTGTTTAGGAGATTATACTGCACAGCTTGGCAAGGAAAGCAGCACTGCAGAGAGATCAGTACCAACTGCATTTCAGTGCATATTTCATATCCCTTTTTTTTTTTAATACTGCTGGTAAATATCATGATAAAACTCCTGGAGAAATGCAGACTTCTCCAATGAGTTTCCTGCAGTCAATTTAATACACAATGCCCTGAAAACCTTCCAGTGCCAACCAACGCAGAGGATAAGAGCCAAGGCCACTGTAAAAGCACTGACCACCAGAAAAGCAATCTCCAACTGATATATTCATGGAACTTCTGGAACAGAACCCAGACCAAAGCAGACTTTGGGGAGAAAATGCTGGTTTGAAGGATTTCTCATTTTTTCACGTACCTCCTAAGGCAGCACTATTTCTGACAGCCCATCCCTGCTGCTCTGATAAAGGAACGAGAAGTCTGAAAGATCAACAGAAACAGAAAACCTGAAGGAGAGAGCATAAAGAAGAGAGAAAAGAATCTGCTCACTCTTCCTCCCTCAGATTCTCAACAGCACACTTCAATTTTCTCATGCTTCACCCACAGTGTATTGTCCTTTTTCATGCTCTCCCTTCCTACCACTGTATTGTTCCCATAGCCATCGCTGTTAAAGTTAGCAACTGAAGCAAGCCTATGTCAAATGCCCTTTCGTGCTGTTTTCCTCTGCCTTTGCCAAGCTCAACCATCTCCTTTTTTCTCTTGAAGTGAGGGCCACAAATGCGATCTGCTTGCAGGCAGCTTCCTGCCCTACCTCTGGCCAGTTGAACTCCAGTGGAACGTGAGGCTTATTTGACAATTAAGCACTGGCAATTTCCTTCACAACATAAAATGAAAACTACCAGTTCTGACTGGGTCGAACTGGTTTAAGCTGCCAATGAAGCAGTGGGCATTAAATACTTGATTAATCAAGCTTAATTACAACTATCAATCAATCATTTGCTTAATTGCAACTATGATTGCTTTCTCCTGCAAATACAAGGTTGGATATTGTTACAAATGATTTACAGATGCTCAACTAAACGCCTGCTCAAAAGCCTGCAAGTCTTTAAGGGCAAGAGACACTAGGGACAATGGGTAGGAGTTTTTCTTATTCCACAAAAGCTATGGAGCACTGCCCTTCGACTTGCTGAGGACCAACCACCGCACTTTCACTTGCTGCACTCTGAATCCACCCTGTGCTGGTTGGTAAGGACCCCCCTTGTCCCTTACAGCCAGCTCTCCAAAGGGAAACTAGCCTACGGCACCACTCAGCAGCGAAGATGCTGATGGGAAGCACCAATGACAGCCCCTGCTCTTCTGCTCGTACTGCACACCTTGTTTTCACTTACAGTTGTTCTGCATCATTCACTAACTTTTTAGAAATTCATACATTTCTTTTGTAAGTGAAGAGTAATAACGAGGAGGGGCTACACACAGAGACTCCCTCCTTTTTCAGAAAATAAGTAGAAAAAAGAACATCTAAAAAACAGTTCTGAGAGTAATTTGTTCTTCCAAAAGACCATCAACACCATCTAGACTTAATCTGGCCATGAGTATATGATCACTGGACAGGAAAAAATCCTTGCTTATTAGGAATAACCAGAGGCAATGGGTCTGTTTTACTTCTGGCTGTTAAAATAGAATTCACGGCCTGTTAAAATTTCACTTATGTCTTATTTTCCTCAGCAATCTAGTGTATAAATGATGTTACTTAAACATAAAAGTTTAAAAGTTTATCAGTGTTGTGTAGAGAAGTACGAGTGAGACAAAAGCTCTATTAGAGATAAGGTCAGCACTCGGCTTTGCAAGAATAACTCTCACAGAGGTCAGCAGCAATGGCCCCAACAAGAGACACTCCATGTTCTGCACAAAAGCAAAATCTAAGTACAGAAGAATTTTCACACCAGCAGAATACCTATTAGCAGGATTCAAAGGCAGACATCTGCTTGGAATTACTCAGGTGCACTCAGCCCACTGCCTAGGGAAAAGATCTGCACCACACAAGCGGAAGGGACTCAGAGAGCCCCGGTTCCAACCCCTGCCATGGGCTGGGCTGCCACCCAGCAAGCAACAGCTGTACAGCGGGGGAGAACACACTGGGAGCCAGGGCACTGAATGCTCAAAACAAAGAGCTGCACCCACGAACAGAAGGTTTTAAAAAGCTAAAACTCCTTTTAAAACTCTTTAACTCACCGTTGTGATAAATTGTATCTTTCCAGTAAGATACAAAGTAGCAGCTGATGAGCAGCGATACATTTCACCAGAGCTCCAGATGGCATAAACAAGGAATCCGCAAGGATTGTCTCTAACAAGGCCCCTGGGAACTTACAGCTTTCTATTAGTGTGCATCCAACCACAGCAAGGAAAGCCCTGACTGCCAGCGCACGGTAATGACTGCCCGCTCGTAATGACAAATAGATGGGAGAAATGAAAACAGAAAGGAAGAGATTTCAAACCAGCTGAAAAACCTCAGCACCTCCATCCGCAGGCCGCAGGTTTCAGGAACACCTCCTGCAGTTTTCTGCCCTGACCGTGGGCCCTTCCTGCCGCTCAGGCAGGCACGCAGCCACGCGCGGCTTCCCGCCCGGTTCCGTCACGCCGTTACGTGGCGGCGCCGCCCGGCTCGGCACGCGGAGCCTTCCGTCAGTCGCGGCGCCCAGCGGGGCGGGCAGCCCGGCTTCGCAGCACTGGGAAGGGGGGGGGGGGGAAACAGCGATCTGCTGCAGGACTCCGGTTTTAACTGCGCTTTTTACTTCAAACGTGAAGAACCGCGTAGCAGAAACACCACCAATTATAAGTGCGTTTAAAGCCGAGTTAAGCGCTTACAGAAACGAGTCTCAGCACCTGTAGCATCCAGCACGGCGTTCCCCGGGCCGGTTCCGCGCTCGTTCCACTCGGCGCCGCGGTCCGGCTCCCCGCGCACACGCGGAGCTCCTAACGGCCGCAGCTCGTGCCCCCACCTGAGGCGGCTGCCACGCGCCGCTGCGCGGCCGTTTGGGCGCCGAAGCCACGAGGCCGCTCCGTCAGAACCGAAGAGAAAGAGCACGCGCTTTTCCGCGCGGCAGAAGCGCTCCTTGAACGCCGCAGAAGAAGCCGCGAGACCTTCAGAAGATTCCAGAAGCAGCCGCCGCTCCGCGCCGCTGGCAGCCCTGCTGCTGTGCGTCTGCTCAGTAAACCGCGTCACGCCAGTTCGTCTTGAATTAACTTTATTTTTCCAAATAATAAAAAATAAATTAGTCATAAACAAAAATAGTTAACACTTTTTCATCAGAGAAAATGTATACAGTATGAAATGGATGCTGTACAGGTCTGGTTCAGGTGCATTGCCACGGATACGTATTCCTGAACGAGTCAGAAAGCAATCTGCCTATCCTCCCCTTTAATTCACTCCAGGAATGAGCTAATCAAGAAAGTTTAGAAAATTATATTATCGATTTACAGTATGACATATATACAACAATACATATGTAATACTCGTGCTATAAAATTCCATAAAAGCTGGGTCAGTATAATGAAAGAGCTGGACAAAAGGTGAATAGCGTATGTAAATAAATACATATTAGGTCCCTTTTAATAAACATCTGCATATTCTAAATATTTGAAGCATTTTGGTGCAGTAGCCGGTTCCGTACACACAGCTCAGAATACAAATCTCCCATAGACATCTTGTATTTACAAATAACAACAAAATAAGTTATAATAAAGTATATCCTTCTTCTGCCAAAATCAATTATCAGGGTCAAGTAGAAATAAAATTTTTAATATATAAAAATGTTATGTTTTTCTTGTCCCTCATGGTGTTAGGTTTACTGATCCATGCAGGTAAGGAAGGCTTCAGAGCCTCCCAATCCTCTGCGTGCAGCCCAAGTGGGGGCTTCACAAGCTTGCACGTACCCAGCCCTGCCAAGACCACTGCAGGACCAAGTCTCACAAGATCCCAACACAACACAGACAAAACAGGCCAAGCAGTAAGGAAGATTGTCACTGCAAGGTGACTGATTTCTCAAAATTAACCTTTTCTCCAAATATATTGGTAGTGTGATTTATAATCCATTAAAGTGAGTTGGGATACAGAAGACTGGAAAGTTGCATTCTTAACTTCTCATTGCTAAAAGCTGATAAGCAAAGGTCCAAGTTCAGTCTGGTGTGAGCTCTTAAGTTTTCTTCCTTTCTCCAAGCCTGAATTTCACCCACACTATTAAGATAATGTTGATAACTTTGCTTTAAGATACACTAAATATACTGAAAATGATTATTAGTTGATTTTTCATTTCAGATGTAGAACATACAATGTTACTGCATTTACTCAACAACATAGTTCCCACAAACATATTCTGTATGCGATGTTAGGAACATAGGATGCTTATTTCCGTGTTCAGAATTTCATGTTTTGTGTTTCAAACACGAAAGCTCCAGAGAGCACAATGAACTACTTACGGATCTATAGGTTAGTACGAGTGAAGGCAAGATACTCCTTCAAGAAGGCATAATCTCCATAGCTATTTAGAAGTTCTATTAGCCATGAGCTGCTTCCAGCACCAACCTCCTTCTTTCTCCCTCTGACCACTGACACTTTCAACCATGGCTGCTCCAAAAGTAATGCCTCCTATTTAATAATCTTGGCCCATGACATCAAAGGCAGATGTTGGTGGAATGGCAGCAGAGGGTAAAGGGTGAAGGTTCCTATCAATGTTCCATTACATTTTGGTGATGTGCCGCAGATGGCAGCAGAGGGACAGCTTGACAAAGTGTCATCCGACATGGAAGTGCATGTGAAGCAAAGGTGTGGAACTGAATTCCTCCATGCAGAAAAAATGGCACCCACTGACATTCACAGACATTTGCTGAACGTTTATGGGGACCAAACAGTGGACGTGAGCATAGTGAGGTGGTGGGTGGTACTTTTCAGCAGTGGAGACAGTGACCTGATAGACAAGCCATTTTCTGGATGGCCATGCACAGCTGTCACACCACAAAACAAAGAGCATCTCCATCAGCTCATCCACATGAATTGGCCAATGATGCTTACTGTGCTGAAAAGGAGTGTTTTGCAGCTGATAATATGCTCTATCAGTTAGTTATTATGGTTCTTTGTAACTGTTGTAGTTTCCATTAAAATAAATAGGAGGCATTACTTTCAGAGCAACCCGCATAGGACTCAGACATACATAAAGTAAGCAGCACAGTTCTGCCAATATTGCTGCCCCATATGGTCTTCTGTTCTATAAATTTCATGTACTTACTGAAGTCAGGGCTACACTGGCCACTTTTATCAAGTCTAGGTGAACAAACATCCTAGAATTCCTCTTTGCATTAACATGTCATTAACTCATGTTCTGAACACATTCTGCTTTTTCTTTACGAATGAACCAACTCTGAACTGCACCATATTCTGATAAAAGTCAGATCTAACCTACAACATTGATGTTAAGCACTGCTTCATTCATAAAGTTCTCAATTTTCTGATTCACCTAAGCATTGGGTAAAAAAAGAAAATTATGTATGTAATGAGGAAGACACCAGTTCCCTGTGCAGGGATACTGGGGTAGTCTTACATTAAGTCAGAGAGCAAAAACACTTTAAGGGTAACTGGCTTGCAAGAACACTCACATCTTTCACTCTGCACTTCCCAGGGCTCTACTGCCAGACACAGGGTCATTCCCACAGGAGCAAACCTCACGCTTCCACACTACACACCATCTCAGTTTCTCAGCTAACGAGAGGAAGAACTCCATAAATTCAACCCTGCGAGTAAGTGTTGTCAAATGTAGCATGCAAGTGCTATACACAACCAATTCCACTTGCACATGCTTAGACCTGGCACTGAGTAGAAGGTAACAAACCACGATGGACCCCTGATAACAATAAACAACTGCACAAACAGTCTTCAATTCTAGGAAGAGAGTGCTTGAGACACAGAACTTGCTGTACCTGGAGCTGATTCTGTCCAGCTGCATGTCTAGTAGATATGAAAGCAGTATGCCTCTTTTTTTCCTTACAAACAGTTATGCTGATTAAACTCTATACTAATCAAAAACCTAACACTTACTCTGGTCTTCCTGGATTGTAGAAAGTAAAAATCTGTAAGGTAAGGAAGCATTTTTTCAATTTTTTTTTCATGAAGGATTTTGATTGATTTTAAAATACCAGTAAAAGTAAATATAAACAATCACAGAAACCTGAATCAATTTTTACTGTATTTGTTTTAAACTTGATCTAACTTTACTGCATCCATGAAGGTCAACTGTCGTTTATGGTAAAATCTTGAAAGACACATCAGGCCCCTGTGGGCATCATCCTAAGACAATACACTGCTCTATTAAAGCAAATGCTATAGTCACAATTTCAAAAATGCACTTTTTGTGACAGTGGAATATTAGCATAGCACTTGCTTTGTGTAGGTAATATTAGTTCTACACCAAACTGCTGAAAGAAGAGTTTGATAGTTTGTATTTCAGGAAAAAGTATTTTGATTATACTGAAACCTGAGAAGAGATGATAAATGATCAAGTTAAGCAAGATTTTAGCAGTTTCCATATCACCAGATGTTCAATTAGGTGAGGCAATCTTTTTTAACTGGCACACCTGAAATCTGTCCTTTAACTACAAAAAAAAAAAGCAGCCCACTCATGTATAATTTGTATAAACATAATTCACTGCATTCAGTTCACAAAGCTCTACAGCTTAGGAGTAATACAGGATTATATCACTACAGATATGTTCTTTGATATTTAGCTCCCATTCATTGTTTACTTTAGTGGCAGCTTAATGATGCCTACATGATGATAATCCTTGTAAAATAACCCCATGGTCAGTCACATATTCCAGAGCATAACAACAGATTTTATGAAAGGCCAGAATCACCTGCCTGCTTCGTGACTTGCCTTCTCACAGCCAAGAGTTTGTGCAAGCAGATTATTTTCTATGAATCGTTTCCAAACCTGATTTCTTCCTACATATTTCATTCTCATTGTGGTTTTCAGTAATTCTTTTTATGGAACAAAGATTTTCCTCAAGCTGACAGGATACACTTCCTTGACACAAAAGAGATAACGGCAAAAATTATATACTGCATGTCAAGATCTGCTGCAACAAAATGATGAGGTGAAAAGCTATATTTACAAATACTGGATTCTAGAACTATTATACGGCACTTTCTCCATTTCAGTCTTTGGTCAAGAATCTAACGAATATAATATGATCACAAATCTTTCAGTTATCCTCATGGATAGATTTTCATAATACAAGGAAACAGAACTGCAAAAGCTTTGTGAGATCATATTAAAAGTTTTCTAATTAGCACATCTGTCTCTAGAGGCTTTATGTCAACTAATTATAGTGGAAAATCCAAAGACATGGCCATACAGAAACATCCAATGACCTTAACGGTTCATAATCACAAACAGTAACTTCAAAGTTCAGGGGAAACACTTCTTAATACTTCATTGTGGCTGGAATACATTCTTCATAAGACTGAATCAAAATATCTATGGTTTGTCTCAGTCTAATGCAGCTTTTAGACTAGAGGAGTTCTACCTTCCTGTGCTCAGTTTCCAGCACATGAACTGGTGTGGCTTGTAGCACAGCAGTAACCTTTGCCTCTCAGTGCCTATTCCTCCACATCATCTCTACTCAAGTGGTAAGAAGAAAATAAAAACAGATGCATATTTACAGGTGGATCATCTAGGATGGGATCTGATACAAATCCTAAATGAGGTTCAAATATGCCTCTTAATCAGTAGCAGGACCCCCTCATCACTGTACTATCACATCACTGGGAAAGGCTTGTCACATTATTAAAACTGTTCTTCCATTCAGGCCACAGGCACCTTAAAATAGATGTGCAGCTGGATATCACTATTTTGAAAGCAGTAACCTGTTGAATGAGCAGAGATGTTAATTTCTTCCCTCAGCCTTATTTACACATTTGAATGACCTCAGAGGTAAAAGTTAGAGAATGTGCAGATAACGTGAAAGTTTTCATCTGCATTGCACAGCACATTCTACTTACCTTTACCAAATCACAAGGCTGAGTACAGTCTTTACAGAAATGAAAAACCATCACATAAATTCATTGAATCATAGTCTTACTGCCTATCCCAACTTCAATGCAAGCTAAACTTTACTAACAGATGCTCAGCATGCAAGCGGAGCCATTCTTGAGTGGTATAAAGAGAGTGGTATGAACAGACCTAATGAATGAAACATTGACTAAAAAAGACAAGTAAGTTGTAATAACTGATCAAAACCTGAAAAACACCAACAGTTGAGATCTTACTACAAATACTCAGCTACCACACTTACAGAGCCTACTGACACCAAGAGTAGCAGACTACTATAAAGCACAGAAGTGTGCATCTGCTGGAGGTTGCTTCAGAAGGCTCTGACATGCGGACAACATCCAAGCATGGTATTTTTGCATGCTACTAGTTAAGCAGTAGTGCAGAGACAAGACGTTAGGCAAGGTATCAGTTCACTGAAAAACTGCCCTCAGGGAAAGAGACCTTGCCAATGGAAATATATTTTTTTAAAACACCAGCAAAGGCTCCTTGCCTTTCTGGTAAATCCCACTGATGGCTGCAGCTGGTAAAGACTTAATGGGCTAGAGGCACTCTGGTAGGTAACATTTTAAAATATATACAAAATTAGGAAAGTATAACTCTAAGGGTTTATGAATTAAATATAAAGGCACTTTTTGGCAGGCAAACGTGTATATATTTGCTGCCTGAGGACAGGAAGTTAGCTAAAAGTATAAGTGAAAGATATAACCATTACTACTATGAATGGACTGAAGTTTAAAAATTAAAAATATACATTTGAGTGTTAAAAAACTGAACATGAATGGGTCTCCAAGGGGTGGGTTCTTGGTAAAATAATTCTTCTCATGTGCACATTTCATTGATTTGATCTACTACTTTAAGGCAGTTCAAAACACCCAAGTAAGAGTGAGCGCTCAGAAAATAACATAGCAGTCACACCCATACTGGTTAAACATCTGCAGTAATTGCCTAGCTCTGATTTTTTTTTAAACATTAATTTTATAATAGCAAGGCTGGTATGTTCTTTAAATAGTTATTCAATGAGGAGGTGCAAAGAATATTATCAATACAAATCAATGCTTTAAAAAGATCATGGTTTTACAACATTTGCAGAAAGATACAACTGCACAATAAATGTAATTGAAAGGATGTGGCGTCTTGACGTACACAGCAGTATAAAAAACCACCTCTTTAAGAAGCTAAAACCTGCTCTAGTCAAAATAGTAACACTGTTCAAGCTTCATCTGAAGACTGACATTGCTGCTTCGAGTAGAAGAGTATTTGTTATCTGTGTCCTAGAAACCCAGACTGTCTATTTGCCACACGTGTACAGGATGCACAACAGGCTGTTTTGTAATAGGTGTAGACACAAAGCCGGGCCTGAACCACCACATTGCAATTGTAGTATTTATCTTTGCAGTTCTCATCTGTGGAAAAAAAGGAAGAGAGAATAAACTGAAGAAAACAACAACAGAAAAATAAATAACCAACGCCCTTTCCTCTACTACATACGACTCCTTTCACCTGTATTTAAATGTTCACTAAGAAATTAAAATAGGCTACTTACACAAATAACTGGTTAGGTGATTAAAGTTTTTCCACATTTGATCAAGTTATATAAAGACTTGGATGAAGTGTAAATACCCTCATGTGTACTTTAAAAAATTGGCTTAAATACAAATGATTGGCAAGTTTCTAGTTTTCTGCACTTCATTTTTAGATTCCTAGGTACTAAACTCTTGTGGCAGTGCACAGATGGCAACTGAACCTGCAAATATTAATTTCCAAGTAATGCCAAATTTAAATAAATCACCACCCTCATTAAAAATACCATGATTGGTTGAAAATAACCAGATTAAAGCAAAACCAAAACCAATCAAACAAACAAAACAATTGGTATTCTTAACATTCCCCATTACTTCTTAAGCTGTTCTGATGGAGTCTGCTCACATTTTCAAGTTTTCCTTCACATTCAACAGGTTTAGTTAGAAACAGATTTTAAGTGACAGCTAATATTTTCATACCATTAAGTAATCACTGAAACTAAGGCACTGAAAAAGATCAAATGACAAAATGCTAATATTGTTTATAAAAATGATCCATTCTGTACATGTCTGTTTTAAATGGAGAAGAAACAACAATAGTAATACAATAATATTGTACAACTGTACAATACTGGCATACTGGGTTTTAAAGTAATTAATTTATGCTAAAGAATAATGCTCATTATTAAAATAATTGTTACAGAATATGAGTTCAAACTATTTCTGAATACTTGCATTTTCCTTTCCCTAGCATTCTCCTCACTGTGAAATCTGCAGGAGAAGAATGACTAATTTTAATGCCTGATAAACTTGATGTAGTTACTGTGTAGAAAATAAAATGACTTAATTGCCCTTAAAGTCTTCAGAATCTTGAGGAAAAAGTGTTGAAGCCACAATGGAAGTTTATAAAGGAGAAAAACAGTGCTTTCTATTTATGTTCTTACATTAAACATTAAATGTTATTGTTTATTCTATGTAATGTTATTGTTTATTATAGAACTTATTACCAAACACACTATATGATACCTGATCTTTTGTTCTTGGTTTTTTTGTTTGTTTGTTTGTTTATTTCAAGAATCCGCAAAGTGAAACAATTGAGAATGCAAGGAAGTTGTATAAAAACACCAGTTTGGGCCACTTCCACAAAAGCGTATTTCTCACATTCCTGGCAACTTTAAAAGAAAGCCAATTTTTTAGGTACTTCAAAGAAAAAAGAATTTTTAATCAAAAATGAAAACAAAAACCTTCTTTCAACCACAGAAAAGAGCCAAAGTTTGTGTAAAAACAAAACTCTGTACTTGAGAAAGAAAATCTCTACAACCTCTTTCTCCACTAGATGGAGTTCCATGGTTGAAACACAAAGTTCCTCTACTTTACCTATTTCAGGGATACAGTCCTGTGTGTTACATGGCTCTTTTTCTTCAGGTTTAAGTTGTGGATCACAGTGAGTACTGGTTGTCATGTCATCTGATAGGCATCGTACCTCTCGAACTCTAAATCCTCCTTCACAGGACTTGGAACACTGCAACAAAAAGAATGTTCACAAAGGTTGTATGAGATTTTGCTAATACAGAGACAAAAATGGGATCCTGAAAGGCACATCCATGTGTACCATTGTAGCCTTTTATCAACTTCTCCACTTCTGTAGTTTTTTGGTTTCTAACTATAAAATCCTTCACATAGAGGTGCAATTTCCTTTACAGTTCAAACCCACTCTTGTCTACATTGGGGGAGCAACTGAACAAATAATTATGCTAGATTCTGCAACTGAAAGCACCCAAGAATGTTTCCCTTTCTGAATTTGTTAGCTTCCTGTTTCTCTAATTAGACTTATTCTCTCTGCTTATTTATATATATCTCCCAAATCTACTCCTCCCTCAAGGTTCATATTCCTTACTCCAACAACTTCCTGTGCTGAACTACTTGACTGCACTTGCCTTCACTGCCCTTTTGCCTCCATTGATACACAGTCAGGAATCATTTTAATTGCTGTTTCTCCAGTGCTTGCTTATTTTCCAATTCTTTCAGCACAATGATTTACTAAGCATTATAGGTTTCTTTTAATTTCTAAAGAAAATATTTCTGCATTCCTTCAAAATCTGTTTCAAAGCCAAAGACTTTTCTAATTGCCAGTCCTGGTATTTCCAAAGTCAATTAATACACAAATTATCACTGAAGCAAATCCCCTGTTGACTTTAAGAATTTTGTCTGAGTGAGGTTTTGGCTCACTGTCCAGTAAGACCTAAATGCTCACAAGCTTAATTAAACCTGGGTCATTTCTAATTATTGAAACTTTAATCACCCCAAAGTAATCAGAATCTTTTCTGTTTTTTTTTTTGGCATAGGTGTTCTGTTTGTTATCTTTCTTCAAAACTGCAAAAACAACTTGTCACTACCATAAAATCAGGTATTGTAGCAAGCTGAAATATTCCCAATAGTAAAGTCTTAAAAGGTTCTCTGAACTTGACATACAGCTCTTCCGAAATTTGGAAAGAACCTTCTGCAAAAACAAAAGAATACATTCAGTTTTTTATGTGATTACTCAATGTATGCCTATACAGAATATTGTACTTATCCTATCTCAAACAACAACAGCAAAAAAAAAAACCCAGCTTCAATTGCAATTTGTAGAGATCTTAAAGTACCTAAAATGGAACCAAGACAGAATCTAGAGGCTACGTACAATATAATATATATAAAACTCAGCATTTTGCAGTAGCCAGCCACTAAATCTCCGTGACTGGACAGGTCATGCCATATATTCTGGATCAAATAAAATGTCTGCTGAAGATACGAACTGGACAGTTTTTGTGCAGGGGGCTCTGAAACACCTATTCTGATCACAACTAAATGAGAGTAATTTGCACCTTTACTTTGAAATAAACATCTATACACATCTGCAAAATAAGGAAGAAAGATTAGGATTTCCTTCATCAGATTTATTTTGCTAAAATCATTCTACCTTCTTCTTCTCTGCCTTCCAGAGCTGCCTTAGGACAGTCCAATAGTTGAACATTTTCTGAAAGTGGGGAAAAAAAGACAATCTTGTTTCACTTGGATGAGGAATTTTCCCAAGTTCCTCACTTTGGAACTCAAACTGAAGCATAAGCTCCACTGAATCATGAGTAAGCATGCTTACATCAAACAAAACAAGCCATAGAGAAGCATGGCAGACTTACTGTGCTCCATTCTGTATGAAACCATTTAGATCCACAGGGTTTGAGGTAGCAGGATTGCTGGCTGGGAGGTCTTTCCAAATATGAGCATTCATAGGGGTTCAAAACATCAAAATTGCCTTCAGTTTTCCTGACACAAATGATTTCCCTCTGTTGAGTTCCACCACCACATTCAGTAGAGCACTGTGTATCAGAGAACACAAAAGTAGTGGGATTTGTTATTCTACTATGTCCTTCAACTCACTGCGGAAGTAATGTATTTGTCCACATCACCTGTTCCTTAAATAAAAGAATACACACACACACACACACACACACAAACACACGTACTTAATATTCACCAGGAGAACTTAACAAACCATTGCTTACTTCCTATTTTTTTTTTTTTAACATATTTAGTCACCATCAACCAAAACTCATCACCTATTTTTAATAGGTCCTCTCCTAAGTAAAATTAATTTATCTGTATGTATGACTTAAGGACAAAGGTGAAGGGTAAAGTATTTCATAAGTACTTACCAGTTAGGCAGTCACAGTTAGGAACTAGTCACAAGAAAATGCTACTGGATACAGTAATGACTTAATCAACCAAGTGAAAACGGATTATAAGTTTTAGGTATTATATACTGAACTTTAAATCTTAAAAATGGTTACAAAGGCTAAAACTGTACTGTTAGTAATTGTTCCAAATGCTACAGAAGACTGAAAATGCATATCTAATTATTGTTGAGAAGACTAGGAGATATGACTACAATGGTGCATTTGGAGAAGTGTGGAAGTTTCATTTTACCTATAACTACAAATAGAAATGGACATGAATCTTTCTAATGAAAAGAGAAGCATAACTTACTTTCTTCATAAACAGTGTTACTGCTTCTGGCTAAAGCAGGATTGCATGCACTGAACCTGTCTTTGAGGTTCCAAAGTTAGAGCACCGTTCTCGAGCTTTACATATCCCCACATTTTCTGCCTTAAAGAAAATGCCTTGATCTGCCAGAAAGTGCTTTTCATGTTTACAAGTGTCTGTGTGTTGCAGTGTTGGTTCTAGTTATGAGTTTCTCTGTTGCATAAAGGGATACGACTTTCAAAGGCTTATTCTAGACCTAAACATGTAAATGCTGTTTTTATATATATACATATTGAGTGAAATTTGTGATACTGTCCAAGATGCAATATGAACAAAAATGAATGCACCTAAATGAATTCTATACAAAATAATGTAATACACTTCCTCTTAACACTGAACACGTCTCTCTTTTAATGGTTCTTCCAACAGAGTGTCTAATGAAGCGCAATGCAGAACATCATCCACCAATGCTCCCTGCTCTGCTCTACTGCCTGCTTTCATTGCAATATTTAAAGTCAGGACTTGGCCGGTAGAACAGACATTGTCAGATACTTCTTTCACATATTATACAGCAAATACATTGTTCCATTGCTATGCATCAAACATAATGCCATCTCATACAAACAAAGAAGGTGAATTAGACTTGAGAGAACAGGAAATTGAGGAGGAAAGAAACTTCCTTATTCAGATCAGAATGGAGAGAGTTAGAATGACCAAATTGCACACTTCTCCCAGTGATAACACAAATGGGTACAATGTTCCTATTCACCTGCATGGAGCAGCGTAAGTAACAAGGCTCAAATTTTATGTTATTAAAATTGCATGTTTTATATCTGAAGTTATTATTACTGTTCTACAACACAAATAATTATCACTTACACTTGGAAGCATTTGCATGTAAATGTCCATCTCAGCTGTACCAGTTTAATTTCCAACTCCTTACCAACTGGAATCTGAAATGCAGTGAGTTAACAGCATAGCCAAGAGACTTTTCTCTAAGAATTTGAAGAAATATAGGTGCCAGCCATCATGTAGCTCAGAAAGCCTACACCAAGGGACATCAGTGCCTGGGCACCAGCTGTCAGCTTCTGAAATTCCTTTGATTCTGACAGCAGAAATGTTTAGTAAGAATGAGAAAGAACATTGATGTGTAGATCAAGGAAACTATTTACCTTGAAAAAGGAACATCACAATACTGGCCACTAACCAGATCTCGTTCTTTTCTTCAGCACAGCAGAACAGAAGCCAATTTTAGTCACTGCTATAGACTATTTTGCCTCTTTTGGCTATTGTCTATATCCATAGATCCATAGATATACATGATTACAAAGGATCTAACTTAACAGCTTTCTGACATCTCATTTCATAAATATGCTGGGTCAGTAGAAGAGAAAAATTAACGTAAGGAGGAAAAGAAGACAGTCTTATTTTCATCAAAGTAAAAAAAAAAAAAAAAAAAAAAGCAGGTGAAGAAAAGCAGAGAACATTACTTCAGTAAAATACAGAAAAAAATATCCAAGCATTCCTCAGAGATGTAGAAATATCTTAGGGCACACATCTTCCTGTTGTTAAAATGCCTGCAGAACGCACAAAGATGTGTTAAATGTAAAGCTTACCTGTGACCAGCTCCCAGCAAACCACTCCACTTTACCAGCACAGGGTCCATTATTACAGGGAGTTGTTTCAGAGGGTCTGTTATTGCCACAGCCTTCCAGAGGCAAACTGCTGACATGATTGGTCATACACACCACTGAACGTGTGCGGATCCCATCACCACATTCTGCAGAGCACTGAGGAGGAGAAGACATAACAAGTAGTCAGCAGTACATTTTCCAGAGTGCACAATGAAATGAGAAGGAACAACACCCATGGAGAACAAATTAATGAAAGATCAATTACTTTTACTTGTAATTCAATTGCAGCACATCATCTTACAGTTTTAGTACAGGACAACTAGTATCTGTCCTTTACAATCACAAATGAAAGAACTTGAAGAAAAAAGAATATTTTTTGTAGCTTTTAAAAATATTCTTAGTTTTCCTTCCATCCTCCTGTCTGTTAATATTTTCAATTTTAATTTTACACTTTTTTCCTAGCAATTAATGCATCTGAGAAGTGACAGTTTCAACTAGCAGCTTTTCAGGAAGCAGTTCTGTGAGTTTCTCCTCTGGCCATTCAAGCTGTCAGCCAGGAGAACTCTTACACTGATAAAAAAGGACAAGGTGAAGAAGACTCTGAGTAAGTGCCATTGACACTGGGAAAAAAACAACAGCATTGCCCATCCTGGAACTTTTCCACATTGCTAGTTGATAGAGCACAAGAGCACAGTAAGTAGAAAATGCAAACTTCTGTGACAAGTAGTTTCCAAAGACTGAGGTAAGCCCTCTGCAAATAACGCTAGTGGTCACTATTTGTTACCTACCATGTTCTAATTGTAAGTTATTAAGTATAGTTCTAGTAGAAGTGAACATAAAGTTTATTTAAATTCAATGTTGCATGCTGCTCATATGAATCCCAATAACTAATATTCACCATTCCCAAATTTTCACTGCTAAATTTTGTAAGCTTTTATTAAATAGCGATGATATGCAGATTTGTATGTCACACATTTTGGGAAAGCACAGGATAACAATTCATAAATTGTGCACAACAAACTCCATTTATCAGGACTCTCTACGCCCCTATAGCCTGGTTATTCACCTACATCAGCGGGAAAGACTGATATCTACTGTTCTGGGTAACATCAAACTGTTGGCATTTCAGGAATAGAGTAATGCCCAAGAAAGTGCATTTGATATTTTATCTCTAGACCATGAAAATAAAGTCAAAATACATGCAGCTTGCTAAAAGGTGTGTGCATAATTGAATCTAAATAATTACAAGCAATTATATGTGCAAAGAAAATCACAAGTATGCAGAGTAAAGTATGGGAGAAAACATGCGTTTGATTGATGTGTCAGATATTACTCTCAAGATACAAAGTAAGTAGTTAGGAGAAGCTATGCATTACTTTCACAATGAACAGAATGTTCTTTGTGAATCAATGTTGCTCTAGATATTTCTTTTTAAATAAAAGTAAGAATAATTCTAAGGACTGGCAATGAGACACAGAACTGAGTTGGCTCCCACTGGCTTCACATCCAATAGTTCAAGTACAGAACAGCAGATGCTGCTACCAATAAGCAGACCGACCAACGCAGCTCTTCCCCACCTCTCAGAGACACCAGTGACTCAACGTACAATTGGCTGCAAAGCAATCTTTAATCACTAGCACCAAATAATACTGGTTATTTGTCTGAAACATGTAGTCATGTGATATTTATTCAACAGATACAGTAAAGAAAAATATTTCCTCCTGTCACCACGTCACTTTCTTTGACAAGACGTTCAAACACAAGGACAAAGTCTTGCTGAAATGGAATCCCTAGAAAGCTTTAAAAAGTAATTAAACTTCTTACAAGTACTTTTTTAGTAATCTACAATTCTGGAATAACTAGAAAATAACTAGAAATATAGAAAATAACTAGAAATTCAGAATTTGAAGATATGCTTATGTACTCCACAGGAGTAGGAAAAAGCTGCTCACAGTTTGGAATGACTTCTTCCTGCATCTGCAAAATCAAATAACTGAGCATCTCTTAAATGATTCCTACAAGTAACATAATGAACTTCATATTTCTCGTTGGTGGTGCACAACAAAATTTTCCATTTTCATACAGACAGAGTAAAATAGACTCAGCTCCTCAGCAAACCAAATTTGATGACTGAGGAGGTCTTTCCAAGGTAAATTGACAGCATTTTGCAAATACTGGGATGATATACATTGTGCTAGCACTGAACATTTTCTCCTTTACGTAAACTAAACCTAAACTAAACCTATTTCAAAATGTTCCACTCCTAGGTAAACTGATTAACTGAGCCTCATAAATGGCTGCCTTTCAAACCCACTGTACTGAAATAAGCTTTCTGCCTGTTCGTATTTTATCCAGGGAAGTTTTTCAAATACATTATGCACAGAGAGGTCTGCATCTACTCTGCAAATACTCTTCTTGTTTGTACAGTAATTTCCATTTGACAATCTAATTTTTCTGCCTTGCAAACAAAACAGAACTGAGAATAAGTTTAGTCAATAAATTAATCCAGAAAATCCCCACAGTATTATGTTTTAAATGATTATGTATTAACTGGGCTTACATATCAAAGGAAATTCCAAATGGGAAGGCATTGGATTGCCCCACCCTCGACCATAAGATTTTACTACAGGTTAGCTACCCTCAGAGGATTTATGCAGCAAACGTAAACCTGCATGTTTCAGAGTTAAGGCTTCCACCCATTCCCCCCCCACTTTTTTTTTTTCTTCCTTCCAATAAAAATCTTCCCTGTGAAAGCCATGATTTCCAAAGTTCAAGGAATTTAGTAGGGAGTGTTTGGATAATATTCCTCTCCCTTTAGTTTCTGCAATTGACACACCCACTATCTTCAGTTTTGTGCCATTGATTCGTCACATTAATACACAGTGACTGCCACAGCCTAACAGAGTATGGCATGGTTTGTTACAAAACCTGAAAAGAGTTTTCACAATCTGCAACTTCTCTTTTCTGATCATATTATTAAAGATATTTCGTTTCACTTTCTTGCTTTAACTGGCAGAAATTCCTCCAAAAAGGTTAGCCTGTGGAACACCCTCCCTAATTTAAGGAGTCTGTCATTTCCTGTCTTCCTGGTTGTCCTTCCTTCATCAGTGCAGTTTTAGAAGCTTTCCATCCCCGTTAAAAGAAAAGAAAAAAGAATAAAAAAGATATCAATGTTCTGACAGCTGCCAGAAAACAATTTTGACATCAGACCAAGAATATGAGGCTAGTTGCTGCTAACTTGAAAAACCGTAAGTGGAAGCCTGAAATTTTGTCCTTTCCACAGGGAATGGCTGAGCTAGTAAAAGCCCTGAAACTAAGCCAGTTCCCTTTCACTAATGCATCAGTACTACTCATTGCCCTCCACTGGGACAAGTATAACTCATGGGAAAGAATCAGAAACAAACCTACCATCCAACTCCAGAGTTCTTCTGCCCAGTTATAGCCAATTTTGTTCCTGAAAAACATCTCCCAATTTGGGCAGGATTTGCCTACTACACCTACCTGGTAATACAGTATTTAAAATGCATTGTACTATCGATGTTACACTACTGCAAAAAATGAAATTGAAGACCGATTTATGAAACATCTTAGCATTATTTGCTTTCTGAAAAGGCTGCAGTCATTATTCTCTCAGATAACACATTTTAGAGTGATTTTGTAAGCTTTGGTTTATCAGTACAAAACTAAGAGCCATGATTTCAGAAGCTCAGTTCCAGCCACAGTTCCAAGACACGGGACGCAAAGAACATTAACATTGTTGAGAACAGTCTTGATTTCTTAAAAAAAAAAGAGGGTTGTGTCTGAAGCATCCTTATGTACTGCCAAACTTTAAGATACTGTTACTTCAATGATTTCCCTTCAGAGTGCATCAACATATACAGTAGACGCTGGATCAGACGTCAAACTCATCCTGCATTTAGTTTAGTCCAGCAGACTATCCTTCCAAGGTAACAGAAGTTTAGAAATATGCTTAGACACTTCAGCGGGACCATGATTGCTTCTACATATGCACTGATATTTCCCTTTTAAGTGGTTGCTAACACTGTTGCTAGTTACGTATTACTAATGAACTCTGACGTATTCCAGCTCAGAATAGACAGCACCAGCCTTTGAAGTGATAGGATGTCTCAGAGCACCGGTAGGGCTGATCGGCCCTTGCAAGCCTTGCCCACGGTCTCCACCTACACCCCCAGCTCATGGGCCCAGGGACTCCCATTGAGCTCTATTCCAATGTGTTTGTCCTCAGCCACAGCTTTGCCACGGGCCTCACTGACCCTTCACCCTTGGAACTGCTTCCCAGATTGATCTGAACCCTGTCTCCTCACCACGGACCTGCCTAGATCTCTGGTCTATGTCTGACTCTGGTTACTGTCAGTGGACCTAACTTGGATTAATTTCTCGTCTTCAGCTTGGACCTGCCTCATCACCGTGATCTTCTCTCTTTTGAACTCTCCTGTGCATCTGGCTGCTCTGGCTACCGAACTGGGATGCTGTGGCCCTAGCTGGCAAGGCCCCTGCCGTCGTGACTTTCACATCATGTTTCACTTCAGGTTACCAAACTGGACAAAGCAGAAGGCTTTTTATCTATTTATCTAAAACCCTACAGTGAGCATCTATGCACAAACTTAATGAGTTACAGAAAGCAATCAAAATTCAAAGTCCAGAAACAGGTTACATATGTCACTGCAGAGTTGGGCTTGAATAATTAATCCTGCTGAGAAGGCTTTTGGACTTGATTTCTACTTCCACACTGGAGCACCAGTAAATTTAGTACTGTTGAGTATATGGGCAAATCTAACTTCCAATAGGATTTAAGAAAGAGAGCACATTCATTCAGATATATTCAAACACATTCAAAGAGGTAAAAAGTGAAGAAGGCTGTCAGTTTTGGGCTCTGGATGATGACATCAATTTGCTTGAATGAGGCCAGTAAGGCAGCAAGGAGAAAACAATGGTCACTGAAGTAAAAGGCTGTCTCATCCATGTGTTAGATCTCCCAAAACAAGATGAAGGCTTATATGGGGCTCTTGACAGGTGAATAGACAGAGATCCAGTGATGGGCATAATAGTGGTAGGAAAAAACAGAACAATAGATTTTAAAATATTTGACCTTGGAAACAGCAGTGCCTTCATACATGATTTTGATTTAGTTTGATTTCTGGGAGACATGAAACAGCAGGTTATACAAACATTAGAAGTATTTTTAGTATTTTTGTGAACACCAGGTATCTTTGTAATTAATCTAATTGCTGTGTGATTAAATACTAGCCTGCCTTACTATAATTCTAATCTCTGCATAATTTCCTTTAAAACCAAAGATATGACAGCACTGCACGTTCACCAGAGCTCCCTTATCTACCTTTAAGCAAAGCACTTTGGTTTTGGCAGTTAGAAGTAGTTTAGAAAGTCTAAAGCAAATGAATTTCGTCAAAGAGAGATCAGCTGAGGAGAAGAAAAAACATTCTCTGTAGGTTTTGGCCACTCTTCTATCAATGTCTCCTTCAAAACTCTCCTGGCTATGCATTTCATTCTGCAAATCATGAGGTTAGTCACAAATTTATGCATAAGGAACTTCTGCTTTCATATGATTTCCACATGAAATCCACACAAAGTGATATTTAGTATTGTTTTCAGTTTAAATTGGAAACAGCGATAATAAAACCTAGCAAAACACTTGCACAAGCTCCATGGTGGTCTCTTTGCCTTTATCTTTTCAGGATCTAGGAGATTTTACTTGAGCTTTACGGATTTTAATAAAAAACTGGGAAAGAAGAGTGTGAGCTGCAATATGCTCCAGTGGTTCCACCTTTGACCGGTCAACATGCCCACCTTTACCAGTTAGGTAACATTGTGGGTGTGTGAGGAATAAAGCACTGATTTTTAGAAAGCACACTGTAATTCTCTAACGAAAGACATACAGAAGTGTTCTGTAGCATACTGGAAGCATTGCAGTTACTCCTTTTAAAAAAACTGAAATGCAGAGCATGTGTTTGATCATTCTGGATTGTGATTCCTGATGAGTAACATTTTCTTTCTTCTTTATAGTTTATTTTGGCCTCAGAATCTCATTAACATGTACTTTGGCTTTTTTTCTAAGAATGCTGTAAATCTAAAATGACAAACAAATGAACAGAGGAGACAGCAATGAATAAAAATGCAAGAAGAGAATGCTGCAGATAGTTGGCAGAAAACACTGATGAATCTCCCACTGCTGTAAATCAGAAGGACCCAGTTTTCTGCTTCTGAGCCATAGGAGAAGTAATCATTCCAGAAATTAGAGCTGTCAAACAATCAGTCATGTGAAATGTTTGCAACAATCTCATCAACTCCAGTCAATCTAGTTTTGCTGCTGAGTTCAGTAAGGTTCACTAGCATTACTCTGCTGATTAAAGCATGCAGTTTGGTGGATCTCTGCAGTTTTAATTCAGCATTCCATCCTAAGAGAATCATGAAACAGGAAGCCATCCTTACACAAATGCATTTAAGTACATCATGAAGGTTTGCCTAGATTGCCTAAAGGTAAATAGATTTAAAGATAATGTAGAAGACAAAGCCATGAAGCTAAAGCCAATCCTCTTCATTTATACTGAAGATACAGAAACAAATGTACACATAAATGTACTACATATGGGCACGTACAAAGTCAGATGAGTCTTGCTAGAGACTTTTAGCCTGTACTCTTTCTTTCCCAATGAAACGAGTAAAAAAAGTCTGTTTCAAATAGATCCTGGGAAATATGAGGATACAGTATTTACAACTACTTCAAGGACAAATAAAAGAACTTGTAATTTATAGCAAATATGTCGGTTGTTCTGAAATTAAGTATCCTATTTATTTCCACGGAAAGTAGAACTGATACAAAAAGCACAAGAACACTACTTGGTGGAGAAAATTGTCAGCTACAGAACACTCTTTTTCAACATAGTCACCACCATTAGCTATGCATTCTTGCCAGTGATGAACAACAGCCTGCATGCCATGTTCACAAAGTCTTTTACCAGCAGAGACGCCTCACTGTCACTGTCATCACTGCTAAAATGCATCTTCTACTGCCTCACTGTGCTCACATCCACTGCTTGGTCTCCATCAACATTCAGCAAATGTCAGTGAATGTCAATGGTTGCATTTTTTTCTGCATGAAGGAATTCAATTCCATCTCTTTGCATCATTCATACTACCATGTCAGATACCATTTTGTCAGGCTGCCCCTCTGCTGTCATCTATCACATGGCAAACTGTCACAGAATATTGGTAGGAAGGTTCACCCTCTACTGGCACACCACCAACATCCACATCAGCCATAATGAACCAACATCATAAAACAGGAGGCATTACTTTTGGAGTAGCCCTCATACAACAGTTTGTTTTTTAAGGATAAACAGCTTTCAGTTATCAAATTGAGAAATTTAGAACACCAGCAGTAAAGCACAGCATCATTTTTATGTTAACAAACTGCCTTTCTTGAGGCTTCAAAAATTAACCACATCTCTGCTGAAATTCCCCATTCATTGCATAATTCTGTACGGGCAACGTTGATCCATCCTGTGCTGAAAGAGAAAGCTGCACTTAACCCGCCTCTGCTCTGCTTGCTGCATATGCACCAGTAGACACTAAGTGTCTGCAAAACAGGATCAGGAAAGTACGGATCAGGCCTTCTCTTATGACTGTAATCAAGTTTAAGCTCAACCATTTTAAACTTTGTGTTCTCAAAAGTCAAGATAGATTCTTTTACCTCTCATTTCTGGCCACAGCCATAATGTCAAAACACAATGGGAGAGACTGTTCTGTGGTATTTACATCTGGGCCTTGAAGTAAGCATGTAATAAATCTCACAATGAAGGTCTGTTCTTGTGACATTTCCACCACAGTTTTGCAGACTCAACAGGTTTGAACAAGGTTTCTTTAACCATCTGAACTTTTGGCTGCTTATCTGAACCATTTGTGGGCTGCCCATCACTGATCTATGCTTACTGCTGAAATGTGGCTTGGCTTGAGGTATTTTTTAAAGAATTTTTTGGGGAGATTACACACAAAGCCCATACAACCAGGAATGCCCATTTTCACTCCACGACATGTGTGATTCTGCACATTCCAATCTTAATCTTTTTTTCTTTCTTTCTTTCTTTTTTCTCTCTTGAAATGAGCTGTTTCTTCCATTCTTCTTTTAGAATCAAACTCCAAACGAATTGCTGGCAGAAACGATGGTGAATATTGCCAGCAACAGTAGCAAGCATTTGGAAGTAATTAATTTGTTCACTTATAAAATCTGAGAAGGTAAAAAATCCATTATTTACTCTTTGACCCTAAGACATTTGTTGCAGGCAAAAACTCTGGTATTTTCTACATTACCTACTTCACTTTTATGTCTCGTTTAATAGATACTAATAAGCATAGTAACATTCTGCAGTCCCAGCTTTCAGCTACAGAAAGTATTTTTAATTCTGCAGCATACAAAATGTCAGTGTGGGATAACAAAAAAAAATGGATTCTAGAAACTTCATTGGAATGTGTGTGCTTTATGTGATAGAACTGCATTAGTTGATGATGGTAGCTGCAAATATTTTCCCTCCTCTCCCCCATAAGTCATTTACTCAACAGTAAAATCTTTCCCATTTCCACCAATACCTGTAATTCAATTGATAACTTCCCGCCATTGCTACGCAAGAATAGATCTTTTCTTAATAAAATGTAGTTGAGTTGTCTGGAGGTTGAAAGTTTTGCAGGTCTCTAATTTTAGCAAAACTTGATCAGTCTTTCTAACATTGTTATAATTTGTGAAGTTCCTCACCCTTCTCTACATCTGAAAGGTGATGCAGATCTTTTGAGTATCCAGAATCTCCAAAAACTCCTGGTTTTTGGAGATTCTACTAAAATCATATAAATAATGAACCTGTGAAGTTAAGAAATCGTCATGTTTCTATAAGTGAAAGTATTTGCCTGCCAAAACAATCAGTCAAAGAAAAGGGAGATATAATCAGGATTTCATACAGAGTGAAAACTTGGCGTGTGGGTAGATGGAATCTGATATGCTGTCATCCATGAGAAAGACCAAAATACCAATTTTGTCTTAGCTTAAGTTCCTCAGCCTTTTAATGAAAGCACGAGTACCAACAGTGAACAACGTCTTGGAACCCAGGCGTGAAACAAAACAAGGTACATCACCACACATTGTATGGTTTTCATGCTCAGAGTCAGACTCACTGGAATTAAAAAATATCTATATTCATGAAATACTGAAAGTCTCAATTCAACCTTTCCTGAGTTTGTGAAGTTGCTCTCCTCTTTTAAAAGCTATAGGAAAATTGTTTTATGGCTTCAACTTAAAGCCAGACATCAGACCTCAAACTTCCATCACTTATAGAAACAGTAGGGAAACTCCTAAGATCTGAAGCTTAAGACTTGGGGCTAAGCAAGGCAGAGCAATAAATCTCAGCTCACTCAGTATTTTGGGAAGCTCAGACACAGATCAATGCTAAATCCAGACGTTCAGCCACATACTCATGACCTATGCATTCTTGTATCTAACACAGACCCAAAGTGCCCTTGAGATCCTTGTTTTTTGTACGTTCTTGCCTATTCTACAGAGCAAACACAAACATAGAAAATATGTTCACTCCTATGGCCAGATACATTTATATATTTTTAAAATTCTGATACATTTAAGTTGTTTTAGAAGATTTTGCAGTACATAAAGACAATGAGAAGCCTCACCCTGTCGCTCCATTCTGTAAGAAACCAGCTCTTAGCACAAGGTCCCATGTCACAGTTCTCAATATCATTTGGCCGCAGCTTCATGTTACACTCCTCATCATCAACAACGTCTCCAAGATTGCTGACACATTTCACATCTCGAGTCCTCTGCCCCACTCCACAAGGTACTGAACACTGTAACAAACAGTAGTTTGCATCAGGACTCTATACAAGATCTATCACTTCATACATAGCTCATTCACTGATAATAACATACTAACCATCTTAGATTTAGGAATGGGGAATAGAAACAAGTTAGTAGTTTCAAAACCATATTTTCAGTCTGAGCATTCTATTGCATACTATATAGACGTATTTGAAAAACATAAAATCAAATCCTATCTGCAATGAGCCTTTCTGTATCTAATCAAATTGAGCTGCTAGTATTTGAATAACACAGTGACGTACTCCGCAAAATATTGATCTTGGTCTATACACAGATACAAAGGTAGAGAATTGAAAAGAAAAACATCTTTTGAATCCCTGTTAAAAGGTAAGGCCTTCTGCTCTCTTTTCTTCTGGAACTTTTCATGGTCTGTCTATTCACACAACTCAGCAGCTCTGTAAAAGTTTTTTGCTTTGTTTCATGTCTAACTGAAAGAGATTTGTTTATCACTACACCTATCACACTGGAATACTTCCCCTCCCTACAATGGCCATAGAAGTATTGAGGATGGTTGTCACGTTGGCCAGAAACTCTGTAAACAAGAAAGAAATTAAAGCTCAAAACTGTATTATTCATGTTTATCTGAGAACCTCAGTACAGCCTCAAACCAATTACTACTGACTGTCTCTATACTTAACACATATCAGTCCTCTAACTAAACTCCATATGCTAAGAAAAGCCATCGGTTTTTCACCACAGGCAAACCTACTAGCCTTCTTTTAACTTCATTTCATAGAGTATTTTTAAAAAGTAATCATTGTTCAGAAAGCTTAAGTGCTTCTGTGCATAGAGATCTGTGTGTTTTGTTCTACACAACCACTCTTTTTCACCTTTTGAAAACATTAATTGTCACACTCACGCAGGTTACTTCTGAACTAGTATTTCCTTATTTCTGGGGCTGTTCACATTCTGCTTCCTTGCTTTAAAGAAAATCAAATTTACTTTTTAATTGCTGCTCCGTTTGAGAAAATACATATTCTTTTCTGAGGTTTTTATGCTCCAAACTAATCAGTCATACTTACTGAAGTCCACTCTGTCCTAATCTGCCACTCACTGCAGATCTTCAGCTGGCAAGTGCTGGTGGTCTCTGGTTTCTCCAGGTGATGGCAGCGGTACTGCTGAACTGTCAAGGTACGGTTGGCATATATTTGCCTACATAAGATCTGTCGATGCTGCATGCCAAGGCCGCATGTTTTGCTGCACTCAGACCACTCCCCTATGTCCCAACTGAGGGAAAGGGAAAAAAGGGAATAAAAAAAAAAAAAAAGAGCAGCTTTTTCATAAGATTCATAAGATTAATCTAATGCTAATCCCAGTAACACTCTAAGGACATGATTCTAATTGAGACGATACTTAAAATTCTGCATGCAAAACAACCACTTATGAAGATAACATTATATCCTACAAACAATCTAGCTGTAATGGATGGTACTAATAAGCACGTGTTCAGATTGCACAATTCACGTTTCAAAGCATATTACAAACACCGAGTCACTAATAGTTGTGTTGTTTTGTTGTATGGTTCTTTTTAGTTTTAAAGAATCTATCCATAATATATATTTCTGCCTTAATGATACTTTCTAAAAATTTAAATCATACTGCATTTTTTTGTTTTCTGAACTCAGTTCAGCAAAGGCTCACAAAAATTACTTATTCCATATAGGCATTAATTCAACAATAAAACTGAAATGGCAAATGATCACTGAATACAGAATCACAGAATGACAGAATGGCCTGGGTTGGAAGGAACCACAATGATCATGAATCTCCAACCACCCCTCCACATGCAGGGCCACCAACCTCCCTTTATTTAATACTAGAGCAGGCTGCCCAGGGCCCCATTAAACCTGGCCTCAAACACCTCCAGGGAGAGAAGAAAAAATCCCTAGATACATTTTTCTAATTAAAGCACAGATTTCACTCCATTTCTTTAATCTTTTTGTATAAACATTACATTTTCCCTGTTCAATTTTAGTTTCAGGCATAACACATAAGGAAGGGAAATATCTGAATAGTTCAAACATTTTATTATGGAACTCCTGTGGAGAATGAGTAAAATCCCTGTGCTCTTTATAGTATTTGTATTTTGATATTAAAAAATTACAAACAAATATTATTTTAAAATAACATTTACATATCTCTATTAATATTCTTGATATTGATCTCTAAAAAAAATGAAATAAGAAAAAAAGGAATTAATGAGTTGTCAAAAAGAAAAACTTGAGAAAAATGATTTACAATAGAAAAAATCTCCAAGTAAATTGCTCCACAGGAATCACACCTGAGCCTGTGATATTGGGAGCTCTAGAAGCAATGGTTACCACTTTTAAATCCAGTCTTTGAGCGGAGCTGAACAACTACTGAATTCCAGAAGAGAGGTCACGTTTATGAGGGGGCTGTTGTGAGTTCTACCAGGTAAATCTCATCTTTAAATATGGCACCATGCAATGAACAGGCAGGTACTGCAGCCCACCGATCCCACATGAGGTGATGTAACCTACAGAGCCTCTTTAGACAAGTATTTGCAGAAGGCTGTCACTTGGTATAAAAAAGATTCCCATAAAGAGACCACAGGTGTAACGTGTACACCTGAATAAGCACACAAAACTGAGAAATTACTCGGCTCACTTGGTGACAACTTCCCTTTTGACTCCTTTGAATGCTACTGCTACAGTGAAAATGGATGAAGACAAATCACTAAAGGAAAAAATACACTCTGCACTTCATAATGTTAAGTGCACAGTGCCTAGAAGTTCAAACTTGTTTCCTACTCCAGATGTTCTCCTGCAAAACTGCAATGACACTGGATTATTTCTCTTGACTTAAACCACAGTATCTTACAAAGCTGGACATGGGAAAATGTTGCAGGCCTCCTCTTCAGGAATAGGTTTGGTGCTGCTGTCACAGTAATTCTCAGGAACTTCCTCATGTGTGACTCTGTTGACACAGTGGAAAACTGGGTACTGGGACCCTGAAATGAAGATTAGATGATAGATGGCAAAAAATTCTGCAATATAAGCTTTTTATAGCAATAGAATCCAAAACAGATGCAGAAAGGAAAAGCATAACAAGCACAGCGTAACAAAAGGAAATTCACACTAAGTTTTTATCCAAAACTTCCAAATATACTTGAAAGCTATACTGCTTACACTGTAATATTAAGTAAAGTGCTTAGTACATAGAAAGTACAGCACAGCATTGTAGGGAAAGCTAAGAAAACACCTCATTTCTGTTCCAGTAACATTCAAGGAGGTAAAGATCTGATGGAAGCCTTGCAAAACTGTCCTGTAAAGATCAGAAAAATGTAGACAAAGATACAAAAAGCATGAAGAGTGTATCAGACAAAAGCTGGAGAAGCCAAACTGAAGTACAAGGAATGACAAAAAGCACTGAGGAAAGCTGCTGTGTATCAATGGTGTAAAAGAGCAGCCTGACAAAAAATCCTGAAATATTCACCTCCAGAAGCAAATGCTGCATTTCCTTTTAATTTATATACTCTGTACTTCAGTTTTTTAAATTGTTTTATTGAAGTGCACTTCATAATACAGATTTCCACATTTCTCCTCTCCAACACCAGAATTCTGCTGTATCTATTTTCTGTGAATGCTATGTGAAGCACTTACCTTTCCCACATGTAGTGGTACACTCAGTTTTTCCAATCTGTTTCCAGTTGTATTCTCGGTTTTGTCTTGATAGCTGCACAGCAGGCACCTGGTTTTCTGGCTGATGAGAAGGAAATCTTCCTGGCTGAATAACTGGGAAAGTTCCAACTGACTGTCCAGTGATAGTGTCTGTCTCCCTATGCAAATCCTCCTCATTGTGATTTGTACTTTCAGGCATTTCTAATTGACCATTCAAGGGCTCCCCTGATGATGGAAAGCGTATTGAAAAGAAAGGAACATAATGAACCTCACGTGCAACTAGTCTGTTTTCATCCACTAATAATCAGTACACTGGAGTATCATTAAACATGAAAGCAGCTTTTATTTCTTATGCAGAGACTTCTAACATTGGTCTATGAAGACTGTGTTGTTTTATACTAAAACAGCCAAGTCTTAGCCAGCAAACACTTTAAGAACAGAAGGCTCTCCAATCACACTGTAGAATTAATGCTCCCTGTCAACGTTTTCCAAAGCATTTTTTGTAACATACTCTGTATTCTGTGTCTCCTCACATCACTGTACAGCTGTCCTTCATTACGAACAGCGTGCATAAAAACTTAGAAATTTGTCAAGGCATGAACAGTAAAAGCAGAAAATTTACAAGTGAGTTTGGTCCTACTGTCCTTCAGAACTTCCTATTGGTACACACAGCACACCTCTCCACAGCTCAGAATCAAGATCATAATCTGTCCAAATTTAGCTTGGAGAGGTACCAGTTTTATCTCTCATCCTTTCTGGTTGGGAGAAGAAAATGAAAATGAGAAGGATTGTTTTAAATTAGCTCAAACTCTGAAAAGAAAAATCTAATTTCTGAGACACTGCTACAACAATCCAGGTCAAGTAAAGCATACAGTTAACATTTTAAGAACAAAACTGTTGCTGAAAATAGAAATGTATGATGAGATTCCCAGCTACTCAGGTCAGCAGAAATTCACTTAAGTTAACATATCTATGCAGACTTCTATTTCAATGAGAAAGGTGAAATTCTGGGCCTTTCCCAAATTGTTTACACTGAACTTAATGGTACGGATTTCTCCATTAGTTTATCAGGAAACAGAATGTGCTTAGTAATAGGAAATACTGGCGTTTTACCTGGCCTCCTGTGAGCAAGCAACTGAGGACTGATGACATTGTCTCCTGGAATGATATACTCATAATGTATACCTGGGTTAGGCTGCTGGTGTATCATCTAAAAAGAAAAGTAGCTATTTATTCGCTTTTTCCAATCGTTACATAGCTAACGCTGAAAAATGTACTTCAACTGATCAACTGTGTAACATTATTTATCATTGGTTATTACAGAAACAATGCTTAATGATCGTGTTTAAAAGTGAAAAAATAAGGTGACTGTGTTTGCAAACTGAGATAGCTTGTGATGGCAGATGAACTCTTTCTCTAAACCTTCCATAAAAACCACAGGTCTGACAGGCTGTAGCTGAGTGTAGCTGCAGTGGGCAGGACCCACCCTGGCCTGGGCAGTCACCAAAACACTGACAGGGGAGCTTGGCAGATGCCTCAGAAAATATGAGCAAGAGAAAAACAAAGCAGAGAAAAACAAGTGCACACACTCTGATCTACAGATCAAGCCGCCTTTTTAAAGGTTTATCAGATATACCAAACAGAGCACGTGCAAATCAAACAGTTTGTTCTATCATCATGCAGCTACCCCTACACCACTCAGTGGTGTCTCAACAGCCAGCTAGCTAAGTTACTAATAGTCTCATCATATGCATTACTCAACAAAGCTTAAGTGAACAGATTATAAAGACCCCCATACTTATCAGGGTGACTGGAGAGGCATCTTTCCTGCATGGCCATTTGCAAGTGAATGAAGACATAATGCACTTGCAGACACAGTCCCTTCTCACTGCTTTATAGCAAACCACAACAACTCTTTCAAGTGTTCTTTATGAACATATGTGGGAACCTTAAACTTCGCTGCTTTTAATATGAAAACAAATGCAAGTGTTTTCAGAAGGCTGATGAACAGCACCATGCAAGTTGACATGAGCACCCCTCCAAAGGCAGTTCTTGTGTGCTTACCTGAGTAGGCAGGCATAATGAAGCCTAAGAAGATATGACTTTAAGAAAGTTTTGAAAGCTGATAGCAGAATACTCTAGTTCCCTACTGGCTTTGCTGCTGAGAGCCTCAGAGCACCCATACCAGAAATGCACAGATGTCATCAGCTGCTAACTTCACTCATTTAGCTTTGATTACTTCAGAACTGCTTCTACTGCTTTAAAAGTCCTAGATTCTCTGAGGGCTAGAAGGTCCAAAGTACACTTTAACTTAAAATCTGTTTTAAAATAAATAAATGAAACCCCAGAGCATGCAGTAGTTCTCTGATCCTAACAAACCACAAGCCAAAAGACAAAGAATCACGCTATGCCACTGGCTATATGACCTACAGTAGATTTATGCTTCAGGCCTTCAATAATTTGTCACACCAATTAACACCAACTAAGGACACAGACCTTTCTTTTCCTTTATCCTAGAATCACTTTTCCCTTTTCAAGTATAATAGCTAAACAATTCTGTAAACCATCCCCTTAGAGATCATCTACTTTAAGCCATTTGATGATATGTTATCTGGAGAATTTTCTGTAAGGGTTGGTCCTTCTAACATTACATTGTTATTTAAAAATACACCTTCTTTGTCTTTCGTGCTGAGAGAACCAAGCACTGAGGAGTTGGCTGCCAAGTACCCCTCACCTTCCTGCATCAGGACCCTCTTCTTAAGATGGTTCCAGGATCAGCTTCCCAATTGTTTCCGTGGTTTTTCCACCACATTTCTACAACAGCTTACAGGCACATTAGAGTGAGCTTAACTGATGAAGTCCCTACGAATATATTGTAATAGCTTTCCCATAAGGAGGATGGAATTATACAGCATTGTTGCTTTTGAGATAGTGGACCACAGTCTTTGAAGCAATGCACACCTCACACTTGTAAAGCACTTCTTACCATCTCGCTAATGAAACCTGCTGTAACTTAGAGTGTTTTTCCTTATTTTATCTTATTGAGAAAGGAAGAAAAACTGCATGGTCTCAGCAAATAGGAACAACAATCCATTTGGAGTTCCCATCTGCAAATCTTTCCATTTTTCTACACAGAGTAAAAATGTAGAGTAGAGATGAAAACAATTACATGCAGGAGAAAGACTGAAGGAAGACATTGTATCTGTGTGATTACATATTTCAAACTCGTAAAAGAGGCTGGGTCATTGTGACCTTTGGATTTCTTTTAGCTAGCTCTCTTCCAGTACAGTATGGGAAGATAAATATGGAAAGACAAACATGGAAAGACAGGAAGACGCTATGCTGTCAGCTTATAATGAATTCTAATATTTCTCATATCTACAAGAAACATCTCAGATAACAGTCCAGTCAAATTAGATTTGACAATCCACAGTAGCAGACACCGAGCAAAACTAATAAAGCTGTGTCCATCATGCCAGCTTTATTATACTCTCTGTAAAAGAAAAAAAATATACCAAGTATAAATTTATACATTAAGATATTTTATACTTAAACTGAAGTTGTTTTGTGATACTTATTTGAAAATATCTCCTTAATCCATTTCCTGATCCACTTCTTCCTGGATCATCATATATTATGCATCAGTCAGATAGCAATAAAAACTTAAACATCAGCTCAGAGCATTATGTGAAAGAGATAGTAAAATACCCAAAATTGTGTTGCAAGAACAAAAAACAAAACAGTTACAAGTGTTAGTACTGAATGCAGTAAAGTGTTGCACGTGAACACCAAACAATTTTTTTTTTTCCTCAGAAACATTATCCTACAAGAAACTTACATAGACATCGAGGACTTCATTTGTTGGACCATCAGCTAAAAAGGACTCTCCTGCAGTGCTGGATATTTCATTTGGGCGCTTATAAGTGAACATTGTCCCACCACCTTCGTATCTTCCAGGTCGATCAATTGCCCAGTTTCCATTGATGATGGACCGCCCTGATCGACTCCGCAAGGCTGTACAGAATAGGGAGAGAGACACAAAGACATTGATCAGAAGAAATCACCTTCTCGTACTGGAATCCTATCAGATTCCCAAGTGTATGTTACACTGCTACATATTCCCTGACCTTGGGGAAAAACTGTGTGATAGTAGAAAAGAACAGTTATATTAACAGTTGTGCAAAAAAAGGCAAGCTTAGAAAACTTTGCCTGACTGCTCACATGACAGACAGAAAAATTAGACAGCTTGGAAATGTTTTCCAACAATTTTTCACAGGATGTCATACAAGTCTCTCAGCCAGCCAGTGGCACGCATTCTGAGATGCCAAGAAAGTGGTTTTTCTCACCTTCCTTTCCGTTGAACCAAGTATTTTATGAACAAGACACAACAAAACACAGAAGCAGATACAGAAAACCACTACATTACACAATGCAGAAGAATCAAACAATCAGTTAGTCTAAGGACACACGAAAATCCAAGGCTGACAAATATTCCCATTAGTCTTCATGAAGCCATTTGACTACACTTCCTTTTCAGAATATTATCTTTGCCAGAGCATCTGCAGAGCCCTTATCTCCAGAACCAGGTGGAATGACGAGATATGTGAAAATCTTGCAGATGGGAAAGTGACTTGTTAATCAGATAATAGATAAGGAAGTATAAACATGGATTCAATCATAGAATCACAGAATCACAGAATGGGTTGGAAGAGACTTTTAAAGATCATTTTGTACAACCCCCAATCCTGCTGCCAGAAGCAGGGACATCTCCCACTAGATCTCACTGGCCCAAAGCCCCAGCCAAACAAGGAGAGCCCACTTTGGGCAACCACTTCCAGCACCTCAGCACCTCTGTGGTAAAAAATTTCTAATTATTAATCTACATCTAACTGCTTTCAACATGAAACCATTACCCCTTGTCCTACACTACTACAGTCTTTCATCACCTTTCCTGTAAGGTCCCATTAATCACTGAGGTGTGAACCAACTGTGCAGTGCATGTCCTTGTGATCACGGAGAACACACTGATTTTTAGGTACCTCTGCTCCCTCTTGTTTATGCTTCTTTTATCTGTATGGCTATAATTTTAAGTCCCTACTTAAACTCTTGTCATGTGCAGATGCATAACTTCATGCAACGTTAAATTTCTGCAGCTCTTATAGTATCTCTAGGCTGCAGCCACATCAGATGCTGTTTAAGTATGACGGAAAGATTTGATCCTTTCCTCCAAAGGCTCTACTCAGCCAATTTTCAATTTCACTATAAAACACAGAATCACCAAGGTTGGAAAAGACCTAAAAGATCATCCAGTCCAAACAAATCGTTCTCAAATGCAGACTTAGAACAGACAATGAAATTTACTATTAATTTTGCTGCACACTGTATATTTAATGCAAATTCAATGTACTAGCTTTCACTTTATAACACTTTAGGGTTGAGGACCTGGTTACATCAAAGATAGCTTTTCTGTTCTCTCACAATTGTGAGAAATAGATAAAATGCAACACTTTCAGAGTCCTTGTTCAGTAAGCCAAAAGGTTTGAAGACTTTTTCACCTATGGGAATTCTTGATGCTGACTAACCTACTGTTTGTAATTTGTTTAATCTTGATGAAATTATTTATGGAAGAAAACTTCATTGTGTTTTTTAAAAATATTATAAAATGCGCTTAGATACAATCATGTAAATCCTTATTATTATTTGATAAAGTAATGATTCATTAGACTAAGTGGGAGACTTAATCAGTCTTCAAGCATCAGCCAATTGGAATCTTCAGTTGAACTTCTTCTTATGTAGAAAATGAGATATGAAGCACTGATAACATCAATCTACTCCTAACTGCAATTATATGAGCTTTATTAATCCTCCTTGTACTAAACTGACATGGTCATATCTCTAGGAATGCTAAAGACTCAACAGCCTACTTCTTCAAGATGGAGAAACTAATTGTGTGAGAAGAACGTGTGCAATCTGCAGTATAAGGCAATTTGTTATTAGTATCCCAGTTTGTACAGGAAAAGTAAGAAAGATCAAATTTGCTTTTTGTTCAAAGGGGAGCAAGGTAGTAACTGAACAGAAAATGATTTGAAGTTGATAAATGAATTTAAAACTTCATATTATTGCATTGCCTTCTATCTAGAGTTTAAAGAAAGTATTGTTTCATAGCTCTAGATAAAATGTAAGATGTAGAAAGGTTAAAGCAGCTGGCTACAGCCAACAGAATCTATGAGAAGGAAGCCCTTACTGAAGTCAGTCAAAACTGCCATTTTTACTTTCAAGCAACATATAGGATAGCCCCTGGATGACTAGTCCCTGAAAACAATCTTAAATGGTAACGTTTCATTCTTTTGTCTTTCCATCAGAAGCAAACAAAACCAAAACCAACCAGATTTTAAATAAATATAAATATAAATATAAATATAAATATAAATATAAATATTCGTCATAATTTTACTCAATTCAACAATTTAAATGGCATAAGAAAGAGTGCTGGCTAAGATTAAATTGGTGTTAATAATGAAGCTGTAGAAAGATGGCTGCCTGGGAAACTATGAATCCACAGAACTTTCATTTCAAATCCATCACCTTACAAGTCTGAATGAGGTCTCCCCATAAAAAAAAGAAAATGTGCCTCTTTTATGTTTGGATCATCCTGCAGCTACCACCTCCACTCTGCCCCCAGAAGAATTTTTATGGTGCTAATATTTTTAGCTGAAGCATAAAGGAGTACTATAAGCGCTGCCATTAATTGCTCATGAAGAATTTCATCCTCATACAGTCTGTAGCTGATTTCATCTATCTTTCATTCTGGGCTCAGCTTCTTAACTAAAACTGTGCTGTTTACAGCAATTTTCAGTAATGCTTTGCACTGGAGTGACAGAGTATTGCAATACTCTATCAGCATGTAGCGGCAGGTTACAAGCTGGGCTACCATTCTGTGGCAAAAATCTCAATAGGCTATAGTTAAGATTGTATTTCAAGTAGCTGAAGAATATTAATTTCCAACAGTCCAGTTTTACTGCTCTCCTTTTAAAGATGTCCTATAGTTCATGCTTTCCTGCTTATTATTATTGATTCTACACAGCAACTTGAAAAATTCAGCAAGAATTTAAAGCAGAGATGGCCAGTGCAGTGGTGCTCTGTGAAGAACGAACTCACACCCGCTTTCAAGGTCAATATTTCATGAGGGAAGTTGATATCTGATGATTTGTAAGCGTAGTGTTTGTAATCCCAATTTAAACTGCATCACTGCAACCAGAAAATTAAAAAAAAAATCAATTTATCCAGTACTTCAAAGATAATTTTATTACTATATTTCCTTTTTATTGCATTTTTCACTCTTGCCAATCTTCTCAAGTCTAGATCACACGCTGAGTCTTCCCAAAGCTCCAGTCCCTCAATCTCATCCTCACAGATGCCTTTAAAAAAAAAAAACACTACCAAAAGCTTTGCATCACTCTGAACTAGAAAAATATATCATGGACTCACAGAACTGTAGGGGATGGGAGGGACCTATGGAGATCATCTAGTCCTAACCCCCTAGCAAAAGCAGGTTTCCTAAAGGAGGTTACATAGGAAAGCATCCACGTGGGTTTTGAATATTTCCAGAGGAGACTCCACAGCCTTCCTGGGCAGACTGTTCCAGTGCTCTGTCATCCTCACAGCAAAGTTCTTTCTCATTTTGTATGGAACTTCCTGAGCTCCTGTGTGTGCTCATTCCCCCTTGTCCTGTTGCTGGACACTGCTGAGAAGAACCTGGCCCAATCCACTCGACACCCTCACATATTTTAAGTATTGATACGATCCATTCATCCCCTCATCCAGATCACTGATGAAGTTGAATGAGAACAGATCCCTACACGAAGATGTAAAATCAGCATATATAAAAAGTAACTTAAATTTCCCCATTATTATTCTTGTGAAAAAACATTATCCAGTCTGCATTAAAACTTTCTATAAAAGTAAAAGTAAACTGCAATACTAAGTTACAAATCCTATACAGAAGAAAATGCAGCGTTTTTACCATTTGCTAACTCATTTGCTCTGGGAAAAATCAGTCGCTTCCCATCTTCTTCAGCTAAGGTAAGTTTCAATGTTCCAGTTTACAACAGTTTCACTCAACTTTTTTTCAAATACAAAATTTCTTTATCAAAACTATGGCATGACATTTACAGCATTACCACGAAGGAATTTTAAGAAGTGCTGTGGATGGAATTCTAGTAACACAATTTATTTTTCTGGTCAGAACTCCCCCGCCATTTTTGGAAACTGTTTTCAAGAGAAGCAATGGTATGAATTGGTTTTGAATTCCCTTCTATCTAAAGCTTGAACTATTCTACGCCTTGCAAGTTCTTAAATGAGCACACATGATGTTCATTCAAAAAAGCAGTTCTTTTCCAGGAAACAGACTGCATTCTTACAACTGTGGTCAGGGGGAAATAAAGCGAAGACTTGTGCTGCTGAAGTTAGATCCAAATGTCTCTCTGGTAATTTATCCTAGAGAAACTTGACAAATTGCAGAGATGCTCACAATTCTGGCCAAGGGCTGATTAAATATGGTAAAAAATTAACCAGTTAACATTCAGCAGAGGCAGCTATAAAAGATGAGTGGCTGAATGGTTTGGGCTCTCCAGCCCTGCTTGTTTTGCAGCTGCCAATTAAACCAAAATGTCTTAGAGGGCAAGTGTAGCAACTGCCTCATTTTTTGCAATTCAGCACAATGATTTTTACTTGTCTAATAACATTTGGAATATATTTTGGTGTTTTACTTTAAAAAGCGTTTTAAGTTGAAATGATGTTTAAGAATGTTTTAGCTACACTGTTTTGACTTAGAAGCAAGGCCTTCTTCCCAATACTGTCAGAACAAGTACCCAGAAACAGCTATAGTAAAGCACGTGACTACTTCTGAACAAGCACTATGACAAATGAAGCAAAAGAAACACAGCTTCTATTAATTTTTCCTGTAGGAAAAACAGTTACATGGACCAGAATGCCGATCAGACTTGCAGTACAGAATGCACAATAATTACACAATTAAATGACCTTACTACGTTTACGGCAATCTAAAAACACTGCAAGTCACACATGTTACAATGCAGTACTTAATACCCTGATGCATACAGAGAATGAGAGAATAACAGCTGATGCTATCTGAATATTCTAAATATCCTAATTATAGCCTAACGCTACCTATAATAACATACGGATTAAAAATAAAGCAATAGGGACTGGTTCAAATGGATTCTCAGAAATAATTCCTTTCCAAAAATATGGTACAGTTCCCAGAGGTCTCTGAGTTTAATTCCGGAAACATTAGCATGGCTAAGGGATTGCAACCAGAAAAAATCAAGTGATAGCAAACAACCTGATGGTTTTTTCACTGGCAACCAAGACAGGGGAAGGGAGAGATTTTTCCTGACCAAAAGCAATTAGGATTTGTTTTATGATTCTACTGACCTTCTCAAACTTCAGAAGAAACTTGTGAATTGTAATGCATCAACTAAAGGCAATGATAAAAGTTGTTAGAAACAAGCTTCTGTCTTTCTAATTACATCTTTTCCTACTATAAAGTTTCACCTGAAGCCTTATGGGCACTGTGTGTGTATTCTTCTGACGTATTCAGTTTTTAATGTCATCAACAAACCTGTTGCTGAAGGGGCAGGCAGGAAGATCTGTAAATAATATTCATATCATATTAAAAAATCCTGCTTTGTATCCTAACAAGTTTCATACAGTGAATTGCATTATATTAGTTCTCCCAACTTTGTCCTGAGATTCTACTTTGGCTTTATCTTTATCCAGAGCAAAAAATCAAAAAAAGCCAGCACAATAGACTAAAGTTCTGTCATCTTTGGTCTCAGTTACTGTTGTTTCAGTTGTGCAGGAACAGACATTCTGGATGCACTTCCTAATAATTACAACAATTTTATTTTTAAAAATGTGATATATATATCTATATATCTATATACATATAAATCTTTTGTTGATTGGAAGATTGAGCATTGCAATCTTTAGTGTTAGAATGGATGCAGAAAGCTTCACAGTAACTAAGAGCAGAGGAGAATAATTGAGATGATGAAAAAGAATTGTACCAAGAAAATTTATCTTTGACCTTAATGACTGACTGTAAACTAGCATTTTGAATGTGTAGGTTTGTATTGCCAACCGAAGTTACATGGAGATCTTAGAAAACTATCATCAATGCAGATCACTGTGATGAAATCCAATTGCTTCAAAGTTCATTTACTTTTTGCTATTTGTCTTGCTTGACCACTTTTCTGTAACTCATCCAGTTTCTGGGCAATTTCCTCTCCTGGATTTCATGCCATCACCTAGCGCTGAGGTGTTCAGAATTCTATTACTTCCAAGGACATACTTAAAATACATACAATATTTTCAGAATACTTTTGTTTAGACAATTCTTTGAGATCTCATCTTCCTCCTGTCTTAGCTATTTCATTTAACCTTTTTTTCAGTGCAAAATCATCTACCATATATATTTATGTTTCTCTGGAATGCTGCATAGTTTTAAAGCCTTTTTCTTTTGAGTTTGACTATGTTACAAGTGAACCCAACATTAAAGAATTAATAAAGGTAAACTGCAAGAACTTTCTGTGCTTTGTCTCTTGTAGGCTGTGATCAATCCACAGTTCAGCTCTGCATTATGCACTGAGATGTTTCAGTGACTGCAGCACTGCATTCACAAAAGACAAATTATTGTTCATTTTTCCAACTATTTTTGGAGGAGATGTGCAGCTCCCTAATTTTTCCATTTACATTTTCCAGCTACCCTTCTCATCTCCCATGCTGCTCACTGCAATGAATGGTCCAAAAAGCAAACAACTGATGGCCATTTCTATACTCTCTCTGGACATACCAGATATACCAGCTCAGCAAACAAAGCCAGGCAAACCCCAAAACCAAACAGCATTCTTTTGGCACAAATGGAAATGGTTTGCTTTGCTTTCAGAGTTGTAGCATCTCTGGTCTGACTCTGAAAAACATAGATTGAATCTGATATTGTGCCAAAACAGAAATTTAAAATTACTGTTCTGCAAGTACTGTCAATTTCTTGAAAAAGTGATGGACACAAGTGCTTCCCAAATTTGACACATATGCACAAACAATGTTCAGCCAGACTCAGCCTTTGTGGAACTTGCTTATTTTTGGCAGGGATTTCCCAGGTTTTCATTACAATGGCAAGTCAATTTTTGCTCACTTGTAAATTTTTTTCTTCTATGTAATCAGCTGATCAAATCAGCAGCAATAGTAATGCTGCACAGTAATATGCTTCTGTCAGCTGTAATTCTTTCTTTCATTATTGCTCAGTTTGTCCTCAGAGCACGATTTAATCTTGCTCTGAGCTCCTCATGTGCTTGCTCTTGCAAATCATCTCAGGCAACAAGTCCCAGAAAAAAACTCCTGATCTTTTCTACCTACCGGGAGAAAATAAGACGTACTTGCTTAAACGTCAAGGTTTCCAGTTAATTACTGTAATCAGAAATGCTCATTTTCTACCACCATAACGAGCCATTTTCCTCTTGAAGCATCCATTAAACTGCTGCTCTAACTTTCCCCTGCTGATGCAGCTCCCTCCTCATTCAGTTTTGCCTATTTTTTCCTTCATTTCTAACTCCTTAAAGAATGTTAACACATCAGTAAGGGAAATGCTGGGACAGCAAAGCAGAGCAGAATAATTACCAGTGCAATAAATAACAGTCTTTGAGAAACAGAACTGGTATATCATATAGTCATACTATCTATGCAGACTCATGCACTGTAAAAGAATTCCAAGTTCCAAGAACTTTCAATAAAATCTTCAAGCAAACCAACCCACACGTTATTGAATGGCATACACCTTAAGCATCTATCAGAGAATGGAATATTTCCCCACATTGCTTATATGGTCTTTCCTGATACATACTGGTAATAGCCAGCTGACATAAACAAGTCTTCTACTCTTTCTGAAGTCTTTTTGATGAAAAAAGAAGCAAAGTGAAGCGAACATGCACACTACATCTAATCTAATCTAATCACTACATCTAATACAAAGATATGATTATGACATGCACAAAAGATGCACAATTATGTAGAATTTACCATGCTTCTTCGCCACTATTGCTCTTCCATCTATCACACTCAATCTTACTGGGGAAAACTGCAATACTGAAAATCTAAACAGGGATTTTTTGAAAACAGACAGAAAACAGTAGTGTTAACCAATCAGAGGACTTTAATAGGTCTGTATACTTATGCTGCTGCTAAGAAAGGTGGTAAAAATTTACCTATATATTAGTTGGAACTTCTGAAGTACAGAGTTCATGAAGTAGATTAGAGGATGCACGTAAAAAGGGAAATTAAAGCAGAATTTCAGCATTTTGGCGAATCTTTCATGGGAAGGAGAAAGCTTTTCCAGATACTTATATATTCATCTTTCATTTCTTTCTTTAAAGAAGGCAGGACATAACTAAGATTAAAGTTTGTAACTGCCCATCCCAGAACTTCAGTTGTCATAAGGCCTGACAAGAATGATGGTGAAATTACAGTGTAAAGGCATAGTTTGGATTTTTAGAATCACATATATCTCACTAACAGTAGCTGTAAACCAAATATTAAGTATCAACAGTAATGTGAAATAAACAACATTCAGGGCTAGAAACTAATAGTCTATAGGAGGGATACACTTTCAACATAGCGAGTGGTTTCTAAGTGTGCAACTTCACTGAATCCGCAGATTTTAGCATTTGGCATAGTTGCACCATTTCAGTTAGAATTTAGTTCTTATATTTCAGAAGCTGATGGGTCTGGCTCTTAATGTGTCTGAAGGCGATAGCTGAGCCTTCTGGCACAGCTCAGCTGCACATTAGTTAGCCCAGCAGAGAAACATCGCACACATTTGGCCTAAATCCTATGGGTGGATTGCATTATCTTTTAATCTGTATACCACTTCAGTCAGAATGGCCAGATTACTAAAAAGCACGTGTGCAAATATCCCTCTCTTTTCTCCAGCTGGCATACTGAGAAGTATTTTGCAACTCCTTGCACTCTCAACAATTGCCAAGAACTTGAATAGTTAGGAGGCAGCTGAGTAAAAAAGAGCAGATTGTGGTATCTCTGGAGAAAAACAGCACTGTGTCTCACGACAATCAAAAGTTGAAATAGAATTATAACTGCTTCTTTTGTTTGCTAAAGAGCTTTAATTCCTAGCAATGAAAAACTGGAACTGGTGAATGTTTCTAAGCTGTTTTAAATTTTAACTGGAATTTTTCAAACGTTTTTTGATTATTGCGGTAACATCCAATACTGTAACTCAAAACACACAGATGTGGTGGTAGCTACAAAGCATTCCTGGGTGCCCTAGTTTAGATGTATCCTCTTCTGGCAGAATGTCAGTCATTCCCACCCTCTGGGGAGCTTCTTCTATACCACCCACTGTCTGGTTTCAGGTAAGTCCAACAAAAGTGCTGAGTCTCCTCTCAAACAATACAAAACTGTTTGAACAAATGCAGGTAACAGGATAGAACAGAGATCCAAAACAACTTTGTCCTACTAGAAAGTGGGTTACGGCAAGAGCCCAGAAGCTATCTGTAATGCCAGGCAGCCAACTGGTCTGTCAGCCTGTGCAAAGCTGATATCCTGGCCAAGCAGGCAGAGCGGACCTGAACAATGAGACTGAAGTTATTTACAACAAGGTGAGTGACCAGAGGGTGTCATGGGTGGGAAAATTTGCTTTGATTCACTCAGCGGCCGTTACAGTACTGACACTGGACACAAACCAAACCAGACAGACCTTGTTCCACTGCCCACAGAAGTTCAGTGCTGAACAAATTTACTTTGTCACTTGTTCTCCCTTCCAATACAAACTGATAACAACTTAGTACCTCTTGGTCATCAGCTTAAAAGAACACTGATTTATTACAGACTCTCCCTATCATCTGGCTCTCAGCAAAGAACAGTAATACTACATTAGTGAAAGGGTGTCTCCATTTACCTGAGAACACATTGCCTGAAGTTGAATTCCTGCAACAAGAAGCTGGGTGGAAAGAGGAAAGCTGGAAATACAGCAAGTCAGTTCAGCACTGGTATCCACTTTCTCATGCACAATTTTCTGGTCACAAATGCTCAGGGCAATCTTCCAGATGTTATTGGTTATGTCATCAAATAGGCAGTCAACACATTTAAACATAAAAAAGATGCTCAGAGAGATTGAACTGATTTGACGTTTATTTAACAGAGCTATCAAACCACACGAAACACAGCTGACACATGGAGGTAAGGCCAGCAATCCATGAACACGGCAGAAGTAGAAATAATCTCATTGTACCGATCATTTTTATAGGGCCAAGAACAAGAAAGAATACGATCAAATTATGTCATCGATAGCAGAGGACTATGCCAAATACAAATCATTTCAGTGCATCACTTCTCATTCTATCGTTGTTACTCATTCCAAAACTAAAAAGCTAGTGAAACAATTTTTCCCAGGTTAACAAGGAAAGTATGGCTTTGTACGTTCCAAGCTTCCCACTTAATAAGACTGGCTAATTAACTGCAGTACTTTGTCTGTGGCACACATAAAGCAGCAGAGTTCAGATAACAGAAAAAGGTGAGTTAAGTATCCTTAGTACAAACTGCAATTATTTTGCCAGAGAGAACTACACTTAAATGTTTTAAAGCTTATGTTGGAAGCATGATACAGAATATATGGTTAAATGAAAAGAAAGTCTTTTCCCTTCTTTACTAAGCATTTATTATTTAATGTTTTATAAACTATCTTCTTTGAGATCAATTTCTGAGAAGTACAAAAAGTATACATATGAAGTATAAGAAAATATAGGATCAGAGAACACCCCAAGTTGGAAGGGGCCCATAAGGACCATCAAGTTCAACTCCTGGCTCCACAGGATCACTCAAACTTCAATCCCTACATCTGAGTACGCTGCCTTGATGCTTTTTAAACTCTGGCAGCTTCAGGCCATGGCCACAGCTCCAGGAAGCCTGTTCCAGTGCTCAACCACTCACTGGTTGAAGTGCCTTTTCCTAACACCCATCCTGTCTCTCTCTTACTTCCCTTCAAATGCACTGTAATACAGTGCGACTGAAAAGTTTGAGTGTGGGGTTTTTTTTTGAGAGTCTTATGCTACATTTGTCATGACGGCTATCTATATTATATATCTTTATCAAGGGGATGGTGAATGTATAGAAATGAATCTTCTTAATCCATGTCATTGTGGGCTGCACCATAACAACTACCATAATTTCTTACTTTCATAGGCCGCTGCCAAGTCATAAAACCAGACCACTGGTATTTCTATGTACATCTTATACAGCTAGGCCAATACCTTAAGAGGTCCTCTACCATGCTCCAGTATGTTAAAAGAGCAAGCTACAAGTCTGGTGGATAAAGCTATATAACTGTATGTGCTATGATTTATTGCAGGATTATCCTGCAATCAGGTTTGACTTCACGTACCCTCTTGGCATTGAGCGGTGCCCAATTGGCTTTTAGTCTATAACCTTGCCAGGAACAAAATGAGATCAAAGTTGCTTAAGCTACCTAAGAAAATTTTCATGCTCTGTTAAGGAAACACTGCCAGAGCAAAGCCTGACTCTTCTGCAATACTCAAGTAAATGAAAACACCTTCCCCTCCTCTCTCCCCCTCCCTTTTTAGTGGCTCTTGCTTCCTCCAGCTAAGCTCTTTGTGTATTTTTTGGCTATACAATTGCAACTGTTAAACTGGAGGCACATGACACATCTTCCAAATTATATCTGATTATTGACTACTAAAATACAGAAATAGTCCAACTACTGACCAAATATAATAAAATAAAACAAAAAATTTGAGACCAGAAAGCCAAAGAGGATCAACTACATAAACTCAGGAGATTCTTTAGGATCCTTTAGAGACTAGGACTATGGTATGCAACTGTTATACATACCTGATAGCAAGACTAGCAGTAATAATTGCCCAGGTTAGCAGAGCTATTACTTATATAATGTTAAGGAACTGAATGTGAGATACAACTCATTCAGTAAAGCTACTGCGTAGCTTTTTTTAATGTACATGCTAAAAAAATACAGAAAGCTCCAATAAACTAAATGAACTGAAAAAAAAAGTCAGCAAATATTATTATTATTCCAAGTAAATAGCAATACATATACATCTGTTTGATTAATTTTGATAAAAATATAAATCCAGATTAAAATTCACTCTTGCATTTTTTAAAATGTTAATCATTGTTAGAGAGTTTAACTTTGAATTGATTTTTTCCATTATTCTTGCTTTCTGTTTGTATGTTCTTTACCTTCTCCACTCCTTTCTTCTTCCATTCATTTTTAGTTTCTATGACTAACTGCCAAAAATTTAAACTAATGCACAAACTCTGCCTAACTCATCCAAAGAAACCAAAACCAGTTGATCCAATAACAGCATTTTTCCCACTCAGGCCAACAAAGTCATTGCATACATCTGCAATGACAGAATATTCTCAAAGAAAAAAAAAAGAAAGAAAAGCTAAAGAAAGACACAGAATAATACTGTAAACCTCTGCAATATAAATAAAGTACTGGCTAAGCAACTCATATAATAACCTTCACTGGCATAACACAGAGTCAAAAAGCAGCAAGTACTGCCCTCTGAAGTTCTCTGAAGCCCAATACCGCCGCCCTGCTGATCAGTTAAAGGAGCTTCTATCAGCGAAGAAGTTCAATACTTTTCTCAAACACATCATGTGAACACACCGTTTCTTCCTACTTCTCAATGCATCATGAGAAGAGAAAGACTGGAAGGCTTTGTAATGTCTTTCAGTTACCCAGAAAAGACACATGCCAGGAGCCTTAGCAAAACAGACTTCTCCCATACCTCCATTTGAACTGTGGTGGGAAGCTCAGCACATCATCTGGCAACTGATGCTGAAGGCAGCAGAAGACCTTGAGTGCACAGATTCACAACCAAAATGGTTGGTTGTAACTTCAGTGGTTAGCAGAATTTGTTGCTTAACTTCAGTGAAAACAGAAATAAGTCCCACTCTAAATACTAAAACACAAATAGACTCCTTTTACAATGAGTTACTGTCAGATACAGTTTAGGAGAACAGTCACTCAAGAGCAGAAAGAATGTTTGGTAATTCAGTGGGAAGACAAAAAATATGTTTCATTTTCATACTACAGTATGCCACAGTATGCCCACAAATACTGCCAGTTAGTTTTATTTTGTTTACCTTTCTTTTACTTTCATTTAATGTCTTTCTTTTGAGTGTCTCACACAAAATCTGTTCCAGGTGTTTGCAAGTATTTCTTCATTACAGGTATTATTACTATTATTATGAGGTTTTAAAGCTCTTTATTCAGATCAGGTGTTACTACATATTGCCTTACTTCCCAAGCAAAAAGCCAGGCCTTTTAGCATGTTTAGGGCAGCTCAGTTGTGGTGAAATCAATGGCACCATTGTAATTTACAAGCTGCTGAGGATCTGCCCCTGCTTGTTTGAACAGCAGCTTTTTTACATCCACAAGCACATAGGCATAAAAGTCTGCTGAAAGTTCAAAAGCATTTTTAATTTTTGTGCACTTCTTTTCAAACACTTCTGAAGTTGTTTGGGCAGTAGAGAAAACACTTTCATCCAGCAAGGCTCCAAAGGTGTTTAACACAGTTCATTGCAGTATGAGTGCTTAATGGGCATTTTCAGGCTGCTCCTTATCCTGCTCACAGGATCGTGAGGATCCAATTAATTAATGTCAGAAAAACACTTTGAAGATAAGAAGTACTTTCTGAGATGCTTTTCTCAAAGAACCAAGGAGCTTTTGTTTCAGCAGCCAAATTTGGGATGGAAGCATGAAATACAAAACCAAACACGAGTAGATTTCAGTAGAAAACACCACAGAGAGAAAGTGAAGGAGGGCAGCGTTGCAAGTTTTAATCACTGCTCTCACCTCCCCTCTGGAACTTACCATGCTGAATGGATTCTAAGCACTAAACAGCTACACTGCTATTGATTATTAGTTTTAAAAGGCAGAGTCTTGAAATACTCCCATAACAAACAAATGGTCTACTAAGGACTGGGAGCCTTCCAAGGAAGGAGAAACCAAGGCAGCTCTGCTTAAACTCACAGGCACATATGCTAGACCTTGTGCAAAATGTAAGGTTTGCCCCATTGCTGCATTTCCTCAGAAGATTAGTTCTAGGATTTGTCTCCTATTGATTTGAATTCCAAGAAAGCTGGATGAGGACAGTCAAGAGATTCAAAATAAATGTATAATCCAACTGAACCCACCCTGTCATTTTGCTGGAGACACATCATGTGAAAAAGAGCAAATAAGTTTTGCAGAAAATAAATCCCTGTATATTCTGGCTTGTCCTCAGACGTCAGTGGAGCAGAGGATAGCTGAGCTTAGATTCTGAGTGATGCTCAATTTGGCACTGGCTGGTCGCGTTCAATATACAAACTGTTGTGATTACAGATTCACAAAAAGCAAATTGCTCATTTCATCTAATTGTGTTCAGATGCACTTCCACAACTCCTCCCTTAAGGAATTTGGCTATGCCCAATGAAAACTCTCACAGCTAGATTAGTGAATAGAGCAGCTTATTATAGCAACAGATTACGGATTCTTTTGAATTGTTGGGACAACTCTGTCTTCAAAGCATGCGAAGTTAATGAAGAACATGAATGCAGATACATAACAGGGGGATGAGATGTGATTGCACTGCTCTAATCTGCTCTGGTGCAGCCTCACCTGGAGTGCTGTGCAGAGCTTTGGGCACCACACCACAAAAAGGACAAAAAACTATCAGAGAGCATCTAAAGGAGGGCTGGAAAGATTGTGAAGGGTCTAGAGGGGAAGACATATGAGAAGTGTCTGAAGTCCTTGTTTGTTAGGCCTAGAGAAGAAAAATAACGATCCTTAAATAAAGAATCCTTACAGGTCTCCTCCAACCCAGGATATTCTATGATTCTATGATAAAGTTGGTTTATCAGTTTCAATAGTATCACCAAGGCCTCATTCCTGCATAACGATCATGCTGTTTGGCCGTGGGACCTGAACCCTGCTCCACACTCTGTATTGTTTTTCTTACAGTCAGTATACCAGGCTCCTATGGTGTTTGCTAACAGATAAAGTTACATTCTTACAACCCTTACACAGGTTACATTCTTAGGGAACTATAATGAAATGGATTATCCACCACATTCCATCCTAAGGGTTTACCTCGTCTCAAAATGAGGATGTTTCAGTAAGTTACCTCTAGTAACCTTCCACACAATCCAGTCTGGAACTATAGTCAGTCAAGCTTCAAAATATTTAGAAGGAATTGGAAACATCAGATGCAGTCTTTTTATCAGGATTAGAGTTCAAGGGGTTCTCAGGCTGCTCACTATTTATGGGGTCATAATATTATAGTGCTATCAGTCCCAAGCAAGGCCTGAGGCATAATGGCCAGGCCAAAGGAGGAGGTTGGGGGCAGTAGGGAGCATATCATCACAAGATGGAAGTATGCAACTTTGGTAGTACCTTCATTGACATGTCAGTAACAGAAGCAAAATTTTGTGAATACAATGTGTACAATACTTTGTACAAGTTTAGTATAATTTTTCTTGTATACAACGCAAAGAAACTTAAGATACTTAAGTACATTTGACTAATAAAAATATTAAAACTACCTTTAACAATTCCATGAAAACCTCACTTATGCAGTGTGTTTTTAATTACGCTTTAAGTTGCCAGAGCCAGGACAGATGCAGGAAAAAAAATGTGCTATTCTGCACCATTAGATGGAGTAGAAAAGTGACCCTTGCAGGTGGTGAACTGCCTTACCAGGAGAGAAGAAAAAGACACAAGAATTGCCACCTGGACATTAAAAGCTGCTACTCAGTAATTTTTAAGGGGAGAGCCACTTGATGGGCTGCTTTAAACTGGATGAGGGAAGAAAAAAACACAAGAAGGTGGCAGTGGATAACAGTCTGTTAAAATCTAAATCCAAATGAAATTTGGCTCTAGGTATACAGTATTGTAACAATTTTATGAACCAGGAATGCCAGAATGAAGGAGCAGCAGAAGACAACTCCTCTATGAGTAGATGCTATAGTCAGTGGTTACTGTTAAACCTCATTAACTTATTCTACCTATAAGACATAATGAAGAGGAGAAAAGGAGGCTCAGGGGAGACCTCATTGCACTGTACAACTTCCTGAAGGGAGGTTGTGGTGAAGAGGGATTCTGCTGACACACAAACTGCAACTAACTACAGCAATTTGTCACAAAGAGGCGTGCTGAAGGACCACCATCAGTACCACGCAATCTCAGGTTGATTAAAATACATCAGAATTTCTGTTTAAATCTTTTAAAATTAAACTACTTGCAGTACTATATAACAAATACATGACACTTCTAGAAATAATAGAAGGGAGAAAACACAATGGAAGAAAATCCTCTCTTTTCCTTGTAAATGTCTTCTGTCCAGCAGCTCAGAATGGAGCCTGCATTACAAGGCACGGGGAAACAATGGTCTGTTTCATTCATATACCTATGAGTAACAGACAACTGTTGCAGTTTCAAAGCATGATACCTCTCCCTCCAATTCAATTGACTGCTACTGGCTAACAGAAAACTTGGTCAGTTGCTCATTAGGATCGTAAGAACATTTTTAAAATAATGCATGAAGAACTGTTTTGAATCAGAGACTCAGAAGAACGGACTGTGATATCTATTAAGAGAGGCAAAGGAAATTAAGGAGAACTTAATGTCTCACTGCATCAGTAGATACAATTGGAAGACACTGGTAAGTTCTCAGGATGATGTGCTTTTAGCAACACTTAAAAAGTCTCATAAATTCAAGTCATGTTAAAAATACAACAAGAAATGGTGGTGATGAAGAGTTACAAACTCTTAACAAAACTGCTTCTTTGTTTTCTAAGTTTTAATAAGACAACCAAATAAAAGTATTATTCACTTATAATACAAATTTCAGTTCCAAACAACCCCTCTGACTTGACCTTCCCCTGTATTAATTAAATCTGGGGAAGGAATGGAACAGTTTTAAAAGGAACAACAAAAAAATCAGAGCAAGCCATCACTCTGCATATATAGCCATCACTCGTAGCTCTGCCAGACTCAAGGAAAAACCAATCCTCCCAGCCTTCTGGAATATGAACTAAAAAGAGAATGATGAAGTGTTACAACAGAAATTTAAAGTAAACTTATAATTCCACTTATTGAAGGAATCTTTATTCTGTAGTCTGACTGAACATCTGTGGACACATTATACACTACAATACTGTTACCTTAGGTCCTCACAAGCAATTTAGAAGAAAAATGACAGGACCTCTTTTTGCCAATAAAAATGTATCTCTTCCCCAAGATTTCCAAAACCTTGATATTACTTCTTATAAACATTCTTTGAGTAGACTAATTTTGCTCAATGAAACAGATGCTTACCTGGTGTATTTATTAACTTGGATGGGGGGGGGGGGGGGGAAGGAAGGGTTGCCTAAATTACCTTTGGAAACACAAGACAGACACCTAATGCAGTAACCCAGAGATTTGAGTTTAATTGTAATCCAATTATTAAGAAATAATGTACTTATTTAGTCAAAGAAAAACAATACAATTCTTATCTATAAACAATTAAAACAAATAATTATAATATTATTTTGATTATTTATCTGAGAGCTTAATTTGCAGTTTGGTCTGAAGACTTCTTCATTGGAAGAGGTCATTGCTTTGTTTACTTTGTGCTAGTGTCCCTCCCATCACAGAACCCAGATCTGCTGACAGAGCAACATGTTTGTCCATAACAAGTGTCCACTTTAGCACTAAAATTTGATGACCTCGCCCTTGGAAAACACACTGCTACTTTATTTCTTTCTTTAAAAGGTAAAAAAAAATGAAGACACATAAGTCTAATAAGTTCCAGAAAAATCACACTTAAAAGTATATTCATCTCTCCCATTCCCAATCTGCTCAATACATTCCAGCTAAAGCAACCTTTCTCCACAGTCACTTGAACCATTACACAATGATCTCTTGAAGGTGTGCTCTGGCCTCTGCTCCTCTCCCTGATTAAACACACGTGTGTCACCTGAGAACTCCACAAACTCTGCACAGTCTGCTTCTCTATCACTGCTAGTTTTTGGCAGGGCCCTACATGCATCAGTATGCCTTAACTGTCCCAACCAGCTTCACCTGGGGCCTCCACCCACCCTCCAGCCCCTAAGCCTTCCTCTTTCTCAAGGTTTACCTCCCACACCCAATGACTTCAGTAGGACTACAAGACAAAATCCTTATTTCAAGTTATGCTCAGAAGTTCCCTGCTCTGTAACAGCTCCGTGTTAAGAGCTTTATAGGTGCAGAGAAAGCAGTTTTACCCTCACATACCAATAACCCACTTCAACTGGCTGCATGCTGATTAAAAGCTGAGCATTATTTTATTTGGTAGAAGTGCTGGTGTAGGTTAATGCAGGTGAATGAGGTAACAGACATTAGCCTCTGAAAGCAGACTGGCTGCAGCTGACTATCATGCCCTTAATAAATGCTCTCATTTTCATTTTGTTTGACTGATGATCAACTGATATTCAAGCTTTTCTGTCTCAAGGCTCCTAAACCATGTCCAGGTTATAAGTACAAGCTGGTCACCTTCACTAAGAGCTCACTTAAAAACATCTAATCTTACTGCAGGCATTCATTCATCTGACCTGTAACAATGGCATGCTATCAAAATTTTTAGAATTGCAGCAGTTTAATTATAACATATACATAAAATGAGTCTTGACTGTGGTTAACTACCTCTGTCATGGACACAAGCACAAATGAAACAGTGGGCCTGCATGACCTCTAAGTACCAATATTTTTCTGTCTCAAAGACTTGAAGCAGTATTCAATAGAAAACAAAGACACTGGGCAAGCGATGAAGAAAAGGATAAAGTTTAATCTCCCTTGACTAATTCAATCACACAGTCTATAAATCAAATTTTAAATCCTCATGTATACCTTGGATTTATTTTGGAATTTAATGCTGCAATGTAAAAATATTCTCTGCATATGAAGTCTCTTTATTGGATCCAACCATGAAGCCGCTAATAATGTAGATTTCTTCTAGCTGATTATTTCACTAAAAGATGTAAAAAAGAGTAAGAAACAAAAATGCTGAAACTTACAAGTTCAAAGGGAAATCACCAAAGCAACATTAAAAAAAAAAAAAAAGATAGAAATGTTTCTTCTATAGAATCAGACAATGATGTAACGACATATTCCAACTAAATCAAGGGATGCTTAGGGAACAAAGAAAGAGGTTTTTGATATCCATTTTTTCTCAGAATAAAATAAGATTAGGGAATAAAAGAATGCTTTACAGAAATGTCTAAGACAATTGAAACCAGGTTCCCAGACATTTTTCCTTAAGTTATGTTCTGCAGCATTTGAACAGCTATTTAAATAAGTAACAACTTCTCCTTTTGGCAAGAAAAAAAAAAGACGTGTCTTGATATGATTTGGGAATTTGTCTACAGATAGTTTAAGAATTTGGACTGCTATCATTCATTCTTCAGGAGTAGCTGAGGCAGAGTACAACAATCATTTTGAATCAAAATTTTTAAGAAAAGGACAGTACTGTGACTAACACACAGAACAGCCATGACTTTGATGAACTCACAAAGCTAATGATTTCCAAAGGATGCATGACATTCCAAAACTGGTCCCTCACTGGCTACCTTAGAGGGGAAGAATAGAGCAGGAAGTCAGCTGTATTAAAGAGAGGAGAATCATCCACGTTACAAAAGAAAAAACTTACACAAAAGGTAAGGATAGAAGCTGAAGTTTTAGATCTCTTACGAGGCCTGGCTGTAAACCAAAGACATCTCAACAGTGGTGAGCACTCTGACACACGGAAATACGTACAGATGTCCTATGTAAATTACTTGTACTGCCTACTCTGAGATGTACCTTTCTAAGTATTGCTATTGTTAAGTTTCTAGAAGACAATGTGTGCCACACATGGACAACCATACCGTTAAGGATATAAACAGCACCTCAAGAAAAGGCAGCAATTAAGTACATTCACGATACGGAAGGAGAAAAGAATATATCTATTTCATGCTGTTTTATGAAAGAAAGCATGAGACTACTTCAGCCAAATGGCAGAAAAGCTGTATCAGGTAAAAAAAGATGAAGCTTACTAAAATACAGTGGACACTTTGAAATCATAGAATTGCTCAGGTTGGAAAAGACCTTGAAGATCATCAAGCCCAACCACAAGCTAACCTAACTAAAAACCCTCTGCTAAATCACGTCCCTGAGCACCACATCTAAACAGTTTTTAAACACATCCAGGGACGGTGACTCAACCACCTTCCTGGGAGTCCTATTCCAGTGCTTAACAACCTTTTCTGTAAAGAAGCTTTTCCTGATATCCAACCTAAACCTCCCCTGGTGCAACTCGAGGCCATTTCCCCTCGTCCTGTCACCTGTCTGGTACCAGTGAGAAGAGACCAACCCTGCTCTTCTTGCAATCACCTTTCAGGTACTTGAAATATTCCAAACATTCCAGTACACAGAACCAAACAGCATCCTGATAGCTACCCATCCAGAACTGTGACGCAAGGAACCACTAAACTCTTCTAACAAGCCTCTTCTATCAGAAAGCTTTTATTTTGTAAATTGGTTTTCAAAACCATTTTACCGATCTTTTTATCTAATTATCTTTCATGTGAATAACAGCAGAAAAATAATACTTTATGCATAGCTGAGAGGAGCCTCTTAGTTTTTGCTATGAAGTGAGAAGAGAAAGAATTGAAGTTTCACGCACTGGCTCTGTTTGACAATGGAATTTTTTGTGAGTGGGACCATGGAATTTCTCCCTTAAGGGAACATGCATGAACCTAAGATGCAGCAGATGCACTGTAGATTTCATTGCAGTGAAAATTTAAGATTAAAGACTCACCAATGACAAACAGAGATTAATTATTACTTAGTATGACAAATGTTTGAAATAAAGACTGGAAATGAAGATAATAGTCACCAACATTGGTCAGTGGCAGAACAAGTATGAACCTTAAGATGTTCAACATACATTGTTAAACAGAACTTAGATTTTTAAGTAAGCCTTGAAAACTGTGCCATCAGCCAAAACAAAGTACTATTTTCATGTAAACTACTTGATGGCATAATCACGTAACAGAAAACAAAGACAAATCTAAATATTTGAGATCTGTGAAGTTCAGGTTAATTGAGTTCAGATAAATAAAAACTCACTGTTGTTCAAGGCTCTTTGCTCATCTCTCTTTTTTTTTTTCATACATTTTCTTTGAAATTTTGCACTCAAGTTCTTTGGTTTTGTTCATAACTGGAAACAGAAGTATAATCAAAACACTGTGAGAAAGACTGAAATTAAAGATTTTGGGGTCTGATGAGAAGCAGGAAATACCAAAAATCTTGCAGCCTCCAGAGGCTTCCAGGCCAAGGGGGTTTGGAAAGTTATATAAGCAACCAGACTGCCGGGTGCTTTACAAGCCAAACCATGCAGCCAGCCTTTCTGAGTTTCACTATTTTGCATACCTCTCTTTATTCCTTTCCCTTCTGCTCAAAACAACCTTTCCATATTTCAAGGAAAGGAAAAAAAAACATTCTTTTAATACAGAACTTATGAAACAAGCACCTCAGTGGGACTCATTGCTGCTGGCTGTTGTTCAGATGATGTATTTGCAGGGAAGATCATCAAAGCAACAGCAGGCTTCAGTTGGTGCAATGCTGTAGTGTTAGCTGCTTTTGTAAAAACACTGCTTACAAACAAATGGTAACAAACAAAAAACAAAAAACACCACTTTTGTTAAATGCTGACAGAATCAGGAAACACAGGAAATGAGAACACTATGAGCTCCGAAACTGGTAATAACTGCTGACATCAGTGAGTAGGTATGAGCCAAAATCCTGGCCACTGGGTGCTAGAAAGAGATACTCACAGGAGTAACATGGTCTGGTTTTTCTGTTTGTTTGTTTTTGTTTTTAAGGATCTGCCGCTTTTGAGAACGCATTTCTCAAGTATGTTTTCAAAATGTGCCTGGAACCTAAAGATCACTGTATGGACCTGTCATGTATCAGCTCGCTACTGAATGAAGCCAGGTGGGAAAAGGTCACCTTGGAACATACTATAGTAAGATAACCTTGCCAGAAACTCTAAAATGAAATTGGGTAAGCAACACCAGTATTGAAAAAATAAATGGTCAGCAAAGAAAAATGTCCTCGATACATTCTGGTTCAACTACAGGTCATTATGCTAGGTAAGATTCTGTGCAACTTGAATTCAGTGGAGTTGAATTCATTAACACCAGGGTTGAATTTCATCCAAAGTCTTAACAACTTCAAGGGTTTTAGTAAGTGTTCGCCCTAGCCAAATGCTACACGTTGGCTACAATATGATGAACTTTTTAGGGAAAGAAGCTCTCTCTGCAAAAAATCTATTTGAAATTATGTTAAGGAAAGTAATTCAAGGAATATGGAAAACTGCATATGTATGCTAGAAGAATCAAGCAACGTAGAAATAAATTTCAAGAACGAAGTGTTAGAAAGATAGCTCTTGCACTTTTCCACATCTTAGTTTATTGACTCTAACCAGTTCTTAAACCTCTTGCATTAAAAGCAAACATTTTACTCTCCTTGGTAACTTATCTACATGCACATTATCCTCAAATAGAACTCCAGAAGTGAAATACTGTCACAAATTGCCAGTACTTCAAGTAGCACTTTATCACTTCATAAGCGAAATCCTCTTTACAGAGTCAGGAGTGTTCACACTACATTTTAGATTGCCTCCCACTCTACAACACTTCTTGTGAAGTAGTCCCAGCTTGAATCATTAGTCCTGGGGTTCTTTGTTTTTCTTCTATTATATTCAATGATAAGTTCAACACACAATGCTGTTTTCAAAAACTGTACTTTGCAAAGGCTTTTCCTAGTAGAAGACCCAACACTCTCCCAGGCTTCATGTCTTCTAGATGCTTCTGTAGTATTACCATAGAAAAGGCTTTTCAAAAGAGAAATTAAATAAAATTACTATTAATTCAGATGACCAGCATATCTCCAACCAAGCATCCAGTGTTAACTAAACTAAATTATCTGCTCTGAGCATCAAATCTTTTCAAAAACTCAAAGAGGACTGAATCTTTTGATGCCTCAAAACTGGCTAAACTTCTGTTAAGTATCCATTAAGCAGAATCCAAAAATTCCTAAGCAAAATATGAAGAACTGTGGGAAAAAACACAAGCCTCAGAGTAGAGAGGAGACTCAGCAAAAACCAATTAAGTAGTATTTTTTAGTTAGTAATATCATATTTTAATAGGAATACTCCATTTAGCAAGTATTTTAAGAAAAAAAAAAGTTTTCCTCTTTCTGTGTGTATTTCTGAACTCTTCAGTTCAATCTTCAGGAAGTAACTACAAAATAGATTTGCTAGCATTCCTAATATCAGAAAGCATATTTAAGGAACATTATTCAAAATGTCACTGCTAGCTTTACAGAAATTAACTGCCTGTTCATTTATAGATAATTTACTTCAGAATTTCCTTAAGGTTTGAATTTGCTGTGTTTATTGTCAGTTTATTTGAGATTCAATTCTTTACATCTTTTCTTTACAGTTTGGAGAAATATCTGTCATCTGTACAAGAAAATGTCTTTGTTGTTCAGCTCCAGTGGAGAACCAAGGACAAAAGGTAAAAAAAACAGTTATCCTAATCCAGATAACACAATTACATAGCTTACAAGTAATGCAGACAGTAAGCTATAAATGTGAGATACACTCCAACTCTGATGCATACACCAACACATCTAGAGATGCACTCAGTGAGTAATGTACACCACAAAAAACGCCATGTAGAAGTCTTTGTGGGGATTTCACAAGCCTATCCCAATGAACACATATAAGAGCCTAGCTTTTTCTTGCTGCACTTACTACACTTAAAAGGAAAAATGGCGACTTTTGTTTCTGAATAGAAATGGGTGGATTATTAACAGCTCATCGGCAGCTCTCACCACTGATTTGGGACAGTCACTGAAGTACCGTAAAACTGAAGTTTGCTGTATATATGGTAACAGAAAATACAAAGAAATCCTCTCCTTTGACATATTCTTGCATGTTAATTTCAAGCCTTGAAAATTCAAACACATATTCTCTCTTCTCTGAATTACTGGTTAGTATCTGTTGCAATGGCTTTGCACAGCAAACCTTATTCTTGTCTTCCAAAATAAAAAAGTGTAAGAGTAAAAAAATTCAAATAATGAGAAAGAGCAATTCTAAAAAAATCTATAATGAAGTGTAGTAATTTATCTAATTAGCACCACATGAAGAAAATCAATGGTTTTTTCATGAGCTAATATTTAAATTACAAAACCTCTCATACGATTTCTTGTCACACAGCAGTGTCTCCAACAATGTTTATGTTCTAAATTCTCTGCCAGTGTTCTAACCTACTTCTGTACTTGCTGGAAATTTGAATCTTTAAAGTGATTTCAAAATATTATTTTAAGCTCAAGAGCTGCTAACAGTATTTCATCATGAGACATGCTGTTTGAATGCTATCTGTGCTGCAGGGTACAATGAATCAAAATACTTTTCAGAGCATCTTTTCACTGCCTCTTCACTGTTATTTTCACGTGACTAATCCCATATTCATGTTCTCACTAACATTCGTAAGAACACTAATAAAATATCTTGGACATGTATTAAAAACAAACAACAATGTATACCTCTTATTTAAATCATGACTACAGTATGCCAGCATGTGGTGAGAGCAGGTGCTAGAATAGCTCAAAGTCATTCTACAGAAAGCAAGGAAAACAAATTAGTTCAGAGATTTAATCTTATTTAATAAATGAAATAACTTAATGCCATGAAAAACAAAATTAAAACACATTATTACATTCCATGAAGGAATGGCAAGAAGCCTCACAACTCTAAGCACCTCCACACTAAATAGTGTTCACATAAGGCACTAAACGTTTAGAGGCTTGTCCAAACTAATTGTATAAACTTTCCTTCCATAAGATCTCATACATGTGTACTGCCAATGAAGGCAAGCAGTTGGTGCTTCTTGGTACTGTCTGCAGAGCTGAATCTTAGCTGTATGAGCCCAGAGTCAGCCAACTGTTCTAGAAACAAACCGTTGCTTGAATTACAGGACATCATCTACTTACTTCTGATTACAGGTTTGCAACACATGGTTAATGTATTTCAAAACTAATTCATTTTCAATCTTTCTAACTTTCATTCTTTCATTAAGCTAAATTTCCACTTTTACTTTTGATACTTCCTTCATATGCTCTATATGATGAAATTACTATTAAGGCTATGGATATGAGTAACCACCAGTATCTTTAAATAAGGTTCTCAACATCCACCAAACAAAAAAACACCTTCCAAATAATCAGATTAATGTCATCTGGCTTTATTTTTGTCATCCTAAAACTCAAACCCAAAGATGCTGGATTATTTATACTCAAAACCCACATTTTCTGCAGCATAATTGTTAAAGTGATCTGGTGCCACATAAGATATTATGGTCCTGTTTAATTCAATGGCAAACTTCCTATTTCAGTATATGAGAATTTGCCAGCTGTTAACTACCAGTGGGATAAAAGGTATGTCTTTGTCTCTTTCCTATACAAGATTAGCATCTTAGAGAAGTGCTTTTGCCAATGGAAAAGTCTCTCCAAAGTTAGCAGTTCTGCTGCCCAAAGGTCTAACTGCTCAGCCAAGAAGAAAATATTTAGGAAAAATACTTAGAGAAGCAAGTCATTCTGTGCATAGCTCAGGACTACACAGCCTACAGACTTGGTTAGAGAGTTTGAACATACATTGTAATACGTACCTTTTGCTTCAAACTGTAAGGAAATATATACTAGATATTTACTAGAGTAAACATACAAATCAGTTAATATATTGTGAATATACTAATAGCCATTGTTCAGGCAGGTTAATACCAAAAATGGGTTGCTTCCCTTCCAAAACTATTTTCCTAGGAAAAAGTAACAGTTCACTGAAAATAGCATGGGCCACTAGATGCACAAGAAACCTGTGATGAGGTACGTGTGGTAGATCCTGTAAAATGCCAGTTGTAAAGGTACATGAAATAGGCTGTTTCAGTGGTTGTTCAAATACGTCTCTATCATATTCATCATCATCTCTAAAACTATATTTTCTATGAGGTCACAGGTTTTGCTACAACGAGCAATGGATTATGCCTCAGAACCTTGCAAAAGCAGCGTGGAGACGCTTTCAGATGTTTGGAAAACGCAGATGAATGTGAAACTCAGTAAGAAGCATAACATATTTACCTGCTTTTTCGAGCACCTCCAGGCTGTACAGAAATCTCAAACACCTCCCAGTGAAAAACCACTTTCCTGGCTGCTGGTTTGCTTAGTATCTTTGACAAAGCAGTGAAGATGTACAGAGCTGTGTAAAAATTGCTTAATGAAATCACATGGAACTCAGATGGTCTCCTGAAGAGACAAGAACAACTCAGAGTCCCAGAACCATTGGCTGACATCTTTAAAAAAAATACATAAAAATTAAGTGACCTTGAGCTGATTTGTGATTTTGCAATGAAGAAACTATGAAATGTAAAAAGCGAAGGGAAAAACAAACCCAGCTAAAGTTATATTCCTTACAACCATAAGAATGCTGCTTACAAGCAACTCTGATGGCTGCAGTTGGACTATATCAGAACAACGACCTAAACTTCAGTTTTGCAAAGTATTTCAGTACATACTTAAGGAAATTACTGCTGGGTTGTTATTGTTGATTTTTTTTTTTTTCACTACTGCAGCTTACAGAAAAGTTTAAAACTATTTACCAGTTTTATGATTCAAGACTTATGCCTACTAATATTGACAAACCAGTAAACATCAGATGTGAGCGTTCAAGCTTCCCTGCTGTACCAGGGTTAACTGTTCTACAAAGCCCTCAGTGGCTAAATTTTAAATGCTGTGACATCAGTGAGAAATTTGTGTCCACTAATGGGCAAGAAAAAAAAACAATTTCCCAATTACCATTTAGCTTGTACACTGCACTGCTTGGTAAAACTTTTTCTAGTTTCAGTGTTTTGATCTGCTGGAACACGCTCGTTCCTGTCCTGGAGCAACTACACCTGCCTCAATAAGCCAAGTTTATAGTGTTACAGCATAAGCAGAGAGACTGGAGGCCTTCTAGATGGAACAGCCTCAGGAATTCAGAACAGGGGAAGGAGTTGGTAAATTTAGCAGAGTAGGTCTGTACCAACAGCTTTAAAATGAAACATATGTAATGAATAAAAAAGGAGAAAAAAGTTGATGGCATAAACAAAGAGCTCAGGGGAGCATAGCATGGGAAAGAAAAACCTTGCAGCTTTCCCATACATGCCAACAGTCTTGATTATTTTTAAGCAAACGTTACTATTTCTCTGTCCTGCCAATTCCAGAAATGTACTTGCGGCTCAGAACATTTTAACATAGCTAAGTGACCTTTTCTGTCTGCTGTTTTCATATACTGACATGTAAATCTGATGGTAAATTATATTCAGTTTCCTAATTTTATAGATTAGTAGTGCAGTGACTTTCATCAACGTGCTAAGTAAGCCCACTCTCATCCATTTGCTAGTAAACATACAGTACGTATAGAAGCTCCTCAGACAGAATAATTGTTTACCTCCTTCATCAAATGAGATAGTGTTGATGGATATTACAAACTATCCATTAGAAAAACTAACACTGGTGTATACATGTTATCTGTATCGAAAATACTTTTGAATAAAATCAAGACAAATCAGAACTGATGATGAGTTCACCACAGAAGTGGTCCCGAACTTTTGATATTTGTGGGCTTACAGTTTATATTATTTCTTCCCTTTTGAAGAGTCCGATTTTCTGCAAAACGATGGAGATGACATTACAGTACACTCTGTCCCCACCATAAACTCCCATCTACATGCACATGTTTCTGTAAAACCAGTTACTGCTCCAACAGAAACCAAAAGAAGGCAAGATTCAATAATGAGCACTCTCCTGTCTTGGACTTGAGCAAATTGTGTGATACTGAGATGGTTAACAGACGGAAGTGAGAAACAGTGGCTGTCAGAGTACAGGGATTTTAAACTTCCAGTACATCTGGATAGCTCTAGTGATAAAAACACTGAGCTAGCAACCAGGGCCTCCTGTAGTATCATTTTTGTTATTTACTCTGATAATTCTTTTCCCTCCAGATCTCTCTGCAAAATTGGCTCCTGAACAGAAGTACACATGTTAACAAAGACCTTTGTAACCTGGAAATGAGTTTTTAAACAGGAAATGTCGCAGTTCACAAAGGCATACAAGACATAATTTCTTATTTGCAGCATGCTATGCATCTCAAAAATATATCTCCAGAAGCTACGATGTTGATGTAAATATTTCAGGATCCTCTATAGTTTTGAATTAAGGGCCTTTAGAATAAATAACTGTATCACTGATCTGTATTCTGAGAATACCATCGACAAGACTTTATCTTGATGCAATTTTGGTATAATTTTCACATTAAAAGAGCTGACATTCTTAAGCAATCAGAAGATGTTTTTTTTTTTCTTCTTTAGAAAGCTTAATATACTTTACGTAAGTAGGTATGCCTCAGTGCTGGACCCTTGTACATACAGGCTAGGTTAACAATGCGGGGAGTGTAAGCGTAACAGTGGATTAACTGCTGGGAAACACCAAAGTCACGTCACGCAGAAGGGAAACAGTAACACATCTACAGTGTCTGTCCTGCAACATCAAGCCAGAATTACACACTGTCAGTTAGTTCTGAGCAAAATGCCTGTTTAATCAACTGTCTTTTCATTTTCTGACATCTATTTCACAGTCCTTAGATGGCACTCCACGCAGTTACACTAGCACACAAGAGATACACTAGAGATATTCACTGAGATACAACTTACCCAAATAGTTGTTGCTCTTTGACATCTCAGTAATGTTAATTTTAGTAGCTCCTTCAGGAATTTCCACTATCTTGTGATAGCCGAGATTTGTTAGTGTGTGTTTGAAAACTCCAGAAACAACTTTGCAAGCAGTGTTGTCCCCTCCGCATATTCCACACTTGTCAATCACCTTGTCTGAACCCAGATAGTCGTCACAGCCAATGCTCTGCAAAATAAAATAAGATTTCTGCTTCCAACATCTTACAACTGCAGACATCAAACATAACAACTGAAGACAGCATGACTTTCAAAGAACACTAAGTACTGAAAGCATTTTTCAAGTTGTTACTTCAGCAGTTTCTGCCCTTGTTCTTCTGACTTGGGGAATTCAAGTTAGCCTTCAGCTTTTTACGCTACGTAACCAAAAATACAAGAACACGCTAAAGATCACTGATCATCTTTGCTGATCGCACCGTCACACCAAGAACTTCCTACCAATGCAGCTTCTGCAGCTGCTAGTTGGGAAAGAAATCTAACAGAGCTGCGACTCTGCTAGGATCCAGTGGATCTACTTTTTACACAAGTAGACCTGCGTTACATATAATGTTGCCTTAAATTCCACAAAAATACTAGTACTGAGACTATTCTTGGCAACTTAGGTTGCTAAGAAGACTTTATACTGTGCCAAGACAGTATAGAAACTGCCTACCCATTCATTGAGTAAAAAGTGGCACAATCTAATGTTCAACAAACCCAGTAACAACTAAAAAAGTCTCATTAAATAATGTAAATTAAAGGCTATTAAAAAAAATTGAACTTATACTTTAAAAATATACATATTGCAGAGATGAGCTCCTCTTATGTAGAAATATTTCTATTCATTATATTGCTGTTTCGTATTTAAAAACTTTAAAAATCATTTATCATGTACACTTATCATCTGCCTGCATGATTAATCATCTATTGGAAATGATGGGAAGGGGCACGTGTGCAAAGAACTTCTCTTATCCATTCATATAAGAATGAAAAGACTCATGAGCTGGTAGAATATAAGCCTATCACTTCTATTTACATGAAATTTAATAACTTGATGGAAAACATTCAACAACTGATTGCTCTATTATTTCGAATTCCCAAATACTTGCAAATATTTGTTAAAATAAAAACAGGTTCGTCATTGTTCTTTGGTCTTTCCTGTAAGCAAACAGCCAAGTAAAGAAGGAGAAGAAAAAGAGACTTTTGATACCACCAACATAGGCAGTTTCTCGAGCCTTGAGATTGCGGTATTTCTTTCCAATTCCCAACTCTAACGCTTGGCCCTTGCTGCGAGAAATGTTCTAAACTCAAAGCCAAAGTCTGCTTACTTCCAACATAAATATTTAACACCCAACACGTTTTTTATGACTGTCCAAGAAATACAGATAAAGCCATCTAAGTCATCACTGCCAGGATCACATGGAGCTTGACAATTATGCTTGTCGTGAAGCAAGAGTTAGAAGATGATTCCCAAGCATGGTGTTTCATGGCAGGATAACCTGACAAACAAGTGCCTAATTTATCCTATTAAATCTACTGTGAGCAATTGCTGCGTGATTTCAAAGAGATTTTGAATTTAGAGAGAAACATCTGGTTTAGCATCTTGCATTTGCCTAGCACAGCAGAAATAATACCATCACATACGAGTGTAATTTCTGTGCTTTGCCTCAAAATGCATTTTACTTACTAACAAAGCAATATGTTTAAACACAGAAATTACCACTGTAACTATACCAAATCATGCAATATAATTTCAGACTTGCTAAAACAACTCAAAAAACGTAATTTTTTAAAGATTTAATTGAAGATTGCCGTGCCCAATAACTGTTTAACATCCACACTCATTTTCTTGCTATTTTATTGAGAATACAAATACTTTCTCCACTACACAGGCTTTGGATGGAAATGTAATAAAGCATCAACCTATGCTATCCAGTGACTTTCAGGAAACTTCCACTGCCAGCAAGTTGTTTTATGGAGGAAATCCCTTCAAATATGAGGTGCTATTCCATATGAATTGCTAGCATAAATGTTTAATGGTATTCTGCATCAGTACTGAGTCCCATAAAGGTTAATATAATTTTCTTCCTTTTAGCAAATAAAAGAGAATAGAGAAATACGTGTGATATTCATTGAGAGCATAATGCAGAACTAGCATGGGGCACCATGAACAGAACTATTTTTGACAGAAACAACACAACCAGTCAGTACAAATGTGATTCTTCCTAGGGAATAAATATCAAACCCATTTCAAACTCACACAGCATTCTAAGTTAAGCATTAATGGATGTACAAAACAGCTGCCATTCTTCACTGTACAACTTGGAATTGTTGCCATGCAGCACAAACAAATGCTCTTTCAGAGAAAATGACTGATAAAGATACAAAGAATGAATTAGTGGAAACAAGAACCTAATAATTTGAAGCCAGTAACTGACAATGAAGAAACAAATACTGAATCACTATTAACAAAGATATAAATACACCATATGCAAAATGCAGAGTGCACTCAGATACACATTTTACATACCAACAGACACGATACCCAAGAGTAAACCACAGTTTTACCATGACAAACCAAAAAAACAAGCGAGATGGCCCACTGAGATTTCTGTGGAAATGATGTGCTTTAAAGTATTGCACAGGTTTCTGAAGAACTGGCCAGTAAAAACTGATACACTCTGGAAAACCTTGAGATTCACTCAATACAGTTTAGGCAGGCATATAAAAATGACTGTGTACCATCTTCTAGTCACAGATCTGGCAAGGATATGTACAGCAAGTCGTGTCCCACACGTTCTATGGGAATCTCCCACTCTAACTGTAAAGGACCATAGATTTCTATCAATCACAGGTCAAAAGATATTGCACTAGACACCTGCCACTGGTCCAGAGTACATCCTGGGCCTTGGTTCACAGTTAATGCTGGTAAGATGAAGAAATACCTTTCTGGATAGCTGATTCTGTCTTCTTTCTGCTTCTAAACAGACTCTTGAAGCTATTTGGGGATTTGGAATAGTAGCAGTCATCCTCTCAAAACAAGGGTAGTAAACAGGATTAAACTAAATAAACTAAAAATGTAGAATTCATGCAACTGTACTGAATGTTAATAATGTTTGTTTGTCCTGACTCCAAATTAAAGAAATATCACCTTACTATTTGGCAAGCATACAATCATATAAAAAGACAAACCAGCTCAACATGTACACTCTCTCAGGTTGTGGTATTTGTTACACTGAAGCGCACATATATGCAAGAAAGACTTTGTTCAAGAATTACAGCCAACAGTATGACAGCATTAATTTAAATAATAACTACTGAGAGAAACAAGAGGCAATCTGGATGAAATATTCAGTGGTGGACTTAACAGGGATTTAAGGCTATATATACGTTTAGGACAACGCAATGGGGCTGGTGCCAGGCATTTGGAAACATGAAATGCTGATTCTCGTAATGGAAAACAGATGTTGTAATTTCAGTTCTAAATGGTTGTACTAAAATTGCAATCTACATGGTAAAGTGACAAAAATAATACAACATGACAATAACTTACTTCTATTGTTTGAGCTGCCTTAGATAATCAGGTCAGAAAGCTACAGTTGTGCATGCCTAGCATGTCAATACCATCAACTTCAAAGCATAACTACACTGATAATTCATTGGCTGCAAGTAGTAATTACTTAAGCAGTTCAGAGCTCAGGCATCCATGGGGCTAAAAGGCAGAAGAATAAAATGTATATTAGAAGTTATATTTAAAAATAAGTGGAAAAAAAATCTAAGAAAATGGTCAGGGAGAGTTACAGATTTATCACTGCCTCTCCAGCTGCTAAAGAAATGTCTGATAGTACATGGCAACGTGAGAAGAGTAATCCAGCAACATGTATACATAAAAGCTAACAAACTGGGAAGCAGCAAAGTACAGAGTATTGGTGAGAGACTTGCTTGAACAGTACGCAATTAATTCCAGTTCTACAAATTAAGGAGGCTACTGCTGATTACAGCTTGGATGTTACTGTGTTAGGAAGCTTAGGCTTCACGAGAGCCATCACATTTGCCACCCAGCTTGAGCAATTCTGCATCTCCCCCAGTTTGGTGACACTGAGCTGTCAAAAAAAATGAATTCTTCCAATCGTAATATGAAATAAACTTGTAGAAGTACTGAAATTAATTATTACCACTGTGGTGATTTCTGGGAGTTCACTACAAAAATGATTCCATGTATAGAATTAACTCAGAAAAAAACAGATGACCTTTTAAGGCTAAGATCTTTACAAGGACTCTCAGCATTTCACAAATTTTTTATTTAGCTTACATTACTATTGATATAATGAAATTGAGACATTGCCATTATTTTGCTTTTTGTGGTTTTTGTGCTTCTTAGGCCCATGAAGAGAGTTCAATCTTTAAGAAATCCTGTGTTTCGTTTCAGAAATGATTCATGTGCTGGATTCCACAGCTGCTGCTTATTCAGTGAGTATTATCTGTTGCCACTGAGATGAAGTCTAACAAGCAGCACTGAACAGCAATTCCAAAACAAGTGTAGTATCTGGGTATGACTCAGTTTTCACTCTTCTTTTTCCTTCTCCTACAAATTATTCCTTTCCCATCAGTCTCCAAGATGGTTCACATGGTTATTTTTGGCTAGTACAGAACAAGAAATATGGTGTACCGTTCAGCTCTTGGTCTATTGTTATTTTATTCTATCAAATGAAGCATTTAGAGAAGAGCCTTATACACTATCATACAACAATTTTTCACATGAACTTAAGCTAGAAATTACTACTGCACTTTTTGAGTTCTTATTGTTGCATGGCACTAAATAATAACCCAGTGCTTTGCTTACACCCGCTGCAATTCAGAAGTTGTCAGAGAAAGCCAAATTCCAGTGAACCACAGCTATGTCAGTAGACACTCCCTCTGCTGAGCTTTTTGCTATTGGTTTTCCTCTCAAACAAGACCTCCAGGGCCCCTACTCCTAATCAATCTATGCCTAATCAAAGTCCAAAGGAAAAAAAACATTTCTACACATCTAGTCCCTCCTTCTAAAAGAAATGAAATTAACTATGGACTTTGAGAACAATGAAATAGAAATTTAAGTGTAAAACAGAAGGAAGCATTACAAATGCTAGTAAAATTAGTTTAATTTGGCTTTTCTCTAACCTCTAAAAATTTTCCCAAACTTGCTCATTCAGATCTATCAACAATGCTTATTCAAGCACAAAGAAATTCTCAAAAAGTACAATCAAACCAAAGCTAAAAGTCACAATGTTTTAATAGCTAGTGATAGCTAGCAGCAAGTAATAGCTAGTAGCTGCTCCTAAGAATATGTGATGAACATAAATCTCTAACAAAAAACTTCTACAAATACTTTCTGGAAGCTTTCCTTACAGTATTTTAAGTTAGGAACATCCTATAGAGATTTCAACTGAAGTTCACTGAAACCTGTTCTCAGTGTTTGTAGCTGGAAGAGGCCTTAGGCAGAGCAGCCATCTAATGCTTAAGCTTCTTTTCCCTGTGTTCACTTCTGGTGTTACTCATGTTGCCACTTTTTATGCTAGACATTAGAGCTTGTTTCTCACCACATCCTGAAAGGGGAAAAATACTGATTCAGTCCTAGCCATTCCCTTCCACCATTATCACCCCCCTCCCTGCCATTGGTGCTCAATGACGTACCACCACTTCTTGAGAAAGATGATGATTCATCAGCATTTTTTTTCTTTTTCTCTTTTGGCTGCTAACATATGCTTCATTTCAAATGGATACAAAATACAGGCAGATCCAGTTATCCCAACTCAGTAATGTTTTTGAACACGTTCACAGTCATTTGTGATCATATAAAATACTCAAATTCCACCATTCAAACCAACTGCAAACAAATGGAGAGAAGAGGAGGAAGACTAGGAAGGAAAAAACAGATGAAATCCCAGATATGGGCCAATGGAACTGCAGTTATTCTTTGCAAAAACAGTTCTCCCTAGTAGTTACTCAAGTATTAGTGAAGCAGACAACAGAATTTTGCTCTGACTTCCTATGGTGCAACTACAGTTGTGTTTCTAAAACTAGTAAGATTTTGCTTCTTTCCATTGTTGTTTTTTTTTTTTTAACTCCTAAACTTAGATGATTCAGCAGATTATTGCAACTTAGAGTAAATCAATTTATTTCTTCTACAAATATTATGTCTTTTGTACTTCTCATTCAAGACAGAAAATGCATTTATTGTTATATATTTACTCTAATTCTAGTTAACAGCTTTTTGATATTATTTAGAGATGCTGCAACTTTTTAAATAGACATTATTTAGAAAGCCCAAATTAGAGGAAATTGACCCGACTGGATTCAAGAGATCCATACTTCTCAATGTCCATCCTTCCATGATTCCAGGAACATCTACTGCAAAGCTTTTATTGCATTGCCATGATTGAATTTTATTTATTTGCTTTTGGAGATTTTTATTCTTGTGTTCACTCACACCTGTAAGACAACTCTGAGAACTAAGATTTGTTCATTTAAACAGAGAGCTCTACTTTACATATAAGCTCAGTGCTGAAATGCTGTGTGCATGAAGGATTTGAAACCAGACAGTGCTATGTATTTTCTGAGACATTCATTAGTGGGCAGTGAGACTGTCAACTGGAATTTAAAAGCCTTTGGGAAGAAGCATGATAGAAGAGCTGTTAAAAGAAAAAGTGTAAACACGTAACATAGTACAAACTGGTGATAATTAAAAATTACAAGTGTTATTTCATGGCATTGCATAAATCACTGCTAACAAGCCAGTCTCACATTGGGACACGTGGGATCACAATGTAAAGAGCTTGCTAAATTATTAGACATCTCGGATCTGACTTCTATGGAATTCCACAGAAGTCTTATGCAGACGATGCCAGAAAACATAGCAGTCTCTCCACTGTAGATGTAGACAGTACTCTATCCTTTCCCTTTAGAGGGATTTCTTGCTTTCACTCTTCAGTCCTTAAATAAACTGCTCTTTCTCTTTTCTATCAAAAAACAAAAACAAACAAACAAACAACAACAACAACAAACAAACCAAAAACAAGTAGGGAATAAGTCAGCCATAGCATAAAATTTGAGACAGCTCAAGCTTTGGTGTTTCATTTTCTCACCAGCATTCAGCAACAGTCAGCTCAAACATGATGTATTGCCTTCATATAAAATGTCTCACTTAGTGACCACTGTCTAGACACGTACAGCTCAGTGACTGTAGTGAGTTGCAGAGCCACTACTAAATAGGCAAGAGTTTTGAAATAAAAATGTCTTACTCTGAATTTCTTCTAGTTTCCCTACCCCCAAATTCATAACCATAAAACATTCATATCAACAGTCCAGGCTTTATTTTTGGTAGGAGGTCAGATATTTCAAAGTTTATCCAACAATATCTACTTTAAGCAAAACTGTGCTTGTATTCATTAATTGCTCTTGATCAAAATCCTTCTGAAATCAGTGGAAAGGCTTCCCTTGAAATCAGGGCGAGTTGCACCTAGGAATGCATACGAAAAGGAGCTTCAGGTCTCATATCCAGTGAATTGTCATCGACAAAAGATACCAGAATAAATATAATTTACCATTCCCAGTTCACTAGGAATAGCTTGCTGAAATGTCAATTTACCTCAAGGCTCTTGCTAAATGTGGAGAATTTTCAAATTAAAGTTGTGAGATTTATTATGCCACAAACACGCAGTGATTAATGGCCTTTCAGAGCCCTTGCACCTCAGACAGTAACTCAAGAGGCCCCCTGGGGACTCTCTTCGCCAGTATCTCATCTTACAAAGGTCCTAAACTCTGAAGTATTGTAATGTTGTTCATTTTCTCAGCTGGTTTATGATTCTATTCCTTAGTCTTCAAATTCCATCTTAAATTAAGGAAGTCTCAGTTCACCAGGACAACTACAAAATGATAGACCACACAAAGAAGAAAAACTGTATGCTAATGCTGAGCACCTTTTTCACTTGGTGGTGCTTCACAGATACCTTACTCTTTAAAACTTCTGTGATAGGAATTGATCTCTTTATCAATCCCAACCTACTTAAGAGGTGCAGTCATCTCAACATTAAATTCACACTCACAAAAATTTTTGAGCTGACTTTTTAGGAAAGTATTTAGTATGTAAATATTTCTGTCTACAAGCAAGATTTTTTTTTTCTGTCTTTGATAAAGTCTCTAAGCCGTAAATGTTTGGATTTCTGGGAGTCCTCTTCCATGCCAGATCCCCCACTAAGGAAATATCCTCAAAGCTTTTAAGAACCACACCTGTGTTTCTGTATCACAGGCTAACCATGTATTCCCCAGTTTGTCTGAGAAGCTTTCACATGCATTTTTAGTAATGATATTTGTTCCCGTTCTGTCTTCAACGCAACTGTAGAAGCTAAGAAAAACTGTCAGTACTCTGCATATCACCATGACTCAACTTCACTGCAGTCAGAAACTGGAAACTTGGGAAAACTATACTGAGCAACGTGTTAGGAAATCAAACATAAAGGACAACTCACCAGAGAAGTAGAAAGTGAAACCTAAATGTTTTCTAACTCATTTCACCTTTCCAGTCTGGGCCTGAAGCAGATTAGGATTAGTTCCAGTTCGAAGCCAATATCAGCTAAGGTGGGTAACATGGTTGGGTAAATCAGCTCACATTGCAAAACATGAGAGAAATGTAAGGCACGTGTGACAAAAGCTGGCTTACAAAAAGGTGCTTTGGCCAGGAAATCAGTTAGATTCTCTTTCCTGTTCCTAGCCAAAGTGTGAGGACCTTTGACATCTCAGTGTTGCAGCTGCATCTGGTAGTCAGAGCAGGACTGGCTAGAAATTCTGGCAGTGCACTCACTATGAAGGTGTTCCAGAAACACTACAGCCAGAGCTTGGCAGCTGCAGGATAGCGCCTCTCTAGCCTTGTTTCCCAGCCTTTGAACTAGGAGAAGGTGGTTCTTAGATGGCAACTCTGGTCTGTTTTATTTCCTGTTTCAGATCTTGCACACAACTCCTGTGGGGGTTTAGCTGTCCAGGCTCCGGGCCAACCTTCTAATGCAGCTGTACAGCCTCAAACCAGAGTTCAGATGCCTGGTATCTCAGGAGGTGCTTCTGAGGTCAAGGATTTCACCTTTAGGCTGTGTCCAAGCTATGCAGGTACTTATCTGTGGGTCCTCTAGCTCCTTCCCAATTCCAAACCTGGTCCTGACCTGCTTTTCTGCCTTGATGTTGGATGTCTCATCACTAGGGATTTGCCTCGAGATCTGGCCTGTTAGCTGTACTGGGCTTACAGAGCAGTGTTTGGGTTGTGAGGGCATGCAGGAGAGGCTTTTGTGAGCAGAGCCCATGTCAGATCAGAGCCAGTTCCAGCTGCTCCAAACGGGATCCACCTCTGGCCAGAGATGAGCCATAAACAATGCTGGTTGTACCTCTGACAGAGGATAGTTCAGAAAAGGAAAATAATGCTGCAGTGCATTTGCAAAAAAAACTAGATATTACTGAGGCTCCTAGTAAAGTGTAATTGCTCTGTAAACCAGACCTGCGATACACACAACCTAGCCTCCAGGATTAGACTTGAAATTGCAGCAAGAAATCCAATGATCTTGAAGAGTAAGATTCTGCATTAAGAATAACAGAGTTTGGCTTTATTTACAGACACTAAAGTCCATGGTTAACTGTTGTCTGACTCCAAAGTCCTTACAGATTACTCAGATTCTAAAGTCTCAGAACATCAGTGAGCAAAGTTCTGCGATTCCCAGAAAACCAATTTGAGTTACCTTTGCACACAAAATTTGAAACTAAATTTTACTAGGCTACCTTACCAATTTGCATTCTGTAATGAGAGACATGATTAATTACGTTGTCCACAAGGTGGCACTTAGAATCCTTGTGAACCCAGTATGCAGAACTTCTACACACACAAACACATAAATAAATAACTTCTGCTTATAACTACATACAAAATTCATATTCTTCTTCATTTCAAATTAGACTCTACTACACATGCAACAAATAATGCTATTTTGTTATTAGTAATGTTGCTAAAATTTATCAGCCAATCCAGATTTCTTTTTGTTTAGGAAGCATTTAAAGCTAAAGTAAAATGTTATTAAATGTTATAAAAAAAAATTAAATGAAGAGGAAACACTGGGAACTCGTTTTCCTCCCATCATCTGCAATCCTTGTCCAGAGACCACGTGGACTTCATCTATTAATCATAAACAAATAGTTTAAGCTAAGTCCTCCCATTTTCCCTCAAAAAAGAAACTTCACTGACTTCAAAGTTGACACCAATTGGAAATTTGCCAAGTCACACCAGCTAGATTCTATGTAGATTCAACAGAACAAAATTATACTAATGTCAAAGTCTTCATAATCTTGAAAATTTAGTAGGCAATTTCAATGACGATTATTTTTAAGTGTATCAAATTTCTTCATTTTAATTTTTGTTTAAAATTATATTGCTGCCACTGAGTCTGTGGGAATGAAGCATTAGCAAAACAGGAAGAGCAAATTAGAGAGCATCTGAGAAAACGACGTACAAGAGTCTTTGGGAACAGATGGGATGCATTAAGAGTGCCAACAGTGGATGACATCAATATGAGGTCACAGTGACTGGTGGCAGTACTCAATACACATCCATCCACAACGAGGCAAGGAGCAGGATCCAAGCCTCAGCTGAGTGCTAGTCACCCTAATCCCAGCCCTTAGAAAGACTACAGAGCCAATTGCTCTGGAAGAAATTTCTAAGCACAAGAATTATATAAAAAAAAGCACCCTGCTGTTAATAACCAGTTAATTTGAGCAGGATTACCTGACCAAGCCAAGCCACTGTCTCCTGTGATTAAATGACTGGTCAGTGGACAAGTGGAGAGCAGTCTATTTTTCTTACTTAGATTCAAGCAAGGCCTTCAACACACTCTCCCATAGCATTCTTATACTTAAATTTGAGAAATATGGACAGGATAAGTACAGTGAGCTTGGTGTAAAACCAGTTGGAGTGCCAAACATGAAGGATAGTGACCACTGAAAGCAGGACACTCGTCAGGCTGTAGAAATGGGTGGACAAGAACCACATGAAGTTTTATGAAGATCATGCAAAACCTTGCCTCTGGCCCTCTGGCCTCAGAGTAATGCCATACACCAGTACAGGCAAGAGGCTCACTGACAGGAAGCAGCTCTGCAGGTGTCCTCAAACACCTCCAGGGATGCTTCATATTGTCTGTTTAGAGCTAGATCAACTGAGGAGAGAAATGAAAATCAAGACTTTCAAGTAGGTTCCTTTGTACATACTGTAACTATAAACCACAAGTACCACTCCATTCATTCAGCACTCTAATGTCCAGGAGTTTATAGTCATATAGACTCAGATGCTTTATTTCTCTTCTGCTTGTACCCTTACAGGAGATTCATATTCTTCCCTCCAAAGCCATGCGTTCTTGTATTAACGTTCTGTTTCTAACAGCTGAAATTTACAGCAAGTAAGGAATACTGGAAACAAGAAAGACAAATTCAAAAATCTGAAAAGGAAAAACTAACAATGAGCAGGAAAGTTTAGTTAAAGAAAAAGTAAATCTAAACACAAGAATTCATCTGACACCGAGCTCAAGCTGTTTGAGAAATTTGATTCTTCTAAATTTCTCACTATGATTAAAAACATTTGATGCACAATACTTTAGGGAAGGGAAATAACTTTTACAACAGTTTTGTCATACGATGATGGGATTTTTCTCAGATCTGTCATCTTTAACCTCAGAAAAAACTGCAGAACAAAAATATTAGTAAAATCAAGCCTTAATAGAATTCTGCACCATAATTGGTGAAGTACTTCGCTACAGCAAAATGGTGCAGCTCTATAAATAGGTTTCTGTAGCAATTCACATCAGATGAGTATTTGACACAACTCATAAGATATTCATTTATCTTCAAATTCATTTATGATATTGGACTGATAGAACCAAGTAAGTCATTAGATAGATGCTGCAGCTTAACTTTAGTTTGGTGTTTACACTATAGGCTCCTACTTTAGAACTTGTACAGGGAAGCCTTGATTAAGAGGGCAAGAGACTTTATCATAAGAGATAAAAACTGAGGAAGCCCCAACTTTACTAATTTCAGTTCACTGGAACTCACAGAGGTGCAGCTCATTTAATCATTTCTCTCAAGTTAAGATGCAACTTTGATTAGTAAACAACAACACACATATTGCCCTAGCATCTAGAAGTTCTGTCAGAATTATAGCTTGCTTTAATGGACCAATATTCCATTTCCATTCTTTCAGTTTGGAATTTTCTACCCCAGCTCTCATTTATTCAACTGTAACTTCATTCAACATTCCTGCTGTGCTGTTCCAGGTCTGGTAGTGCAGAACACCCTCACAGTAGAGTCCTGTTGCATTTGCAGGTGTAGTTGCCATTTTGTCTCTCTACCGCTCTTTTTCTTCTCAGGAAGCACAGGGCTGATGACCTGGTAAAGTTAGGAAGATGAAAGAACCACTGTGCCATGCGCCACATCGTCCAATTCTTCTGGTGCTTCTGTTCGTTTTACCTTCTTATTCAAGCAGATTGCTTATGCAGGGATATCAGAACATTTACGTACTAAACTCCATGCCATATCCCTTAACTACTTGGCCTGGAAGTGTAAAACGATCAGTGTTGTTATAATTAACTGCCAAGTCCTTTCAAGTGCAAAGAGGTGAAGCTCCTCGGTGTGAACTGCAACTTTTCACAGTCTTCTGGAAGGTCTCCTAGCACTGTCTGTGATGTGCCTTTGATCTGTGTCCCTCCTCTCCTCTGACGGAGGATCCTGGCTTTTATTTTTTTTTCTCCAAGCCTAACCATGGTCTCCAGATTGCCTGGATGACCTTCTCTCCTTAACACATGAAGAAAGTGAGTATAACAAACCATTTTTCTTTGGCCACATTTAAAACGTTTGACCCTCATATCTGAACTTGCAGACTGAACTCCTACAGCTAGATAAAGATTATTCCTCTTATTGCTATCTGTGACAGGTATTAAATTAGATATCAGTGAAGATTGTATGATTGCTGGAGAGTAATACTTAGCACATCAGTATGTCACTCTCCTGGTAGGATTCCCACCACGTGTATAGCTCATTCATGTGAGCTACTTGTAAATCAGAAGAATGATACAGATTTCCAGGAACTGCTTTCAGCTTTGCTGATGCCCAAGGGAGACAAAGTGTTTGTTCTTCGTAACACTGTAAAGAACAGCAAGCAAATTACTCTGTACAGCCAGCTTTTTAAGGGTTTTACCTACAAGGTCCAGCTGTGCAAGTCCTTCAGTGGAAACAAGTGTTCAGTACTGCAGAGCCAGGCCTTTAGTTGTGAAGAGGAAGATACTTTCAGAAAACTTCCAAAGGCAGAACAACAAAATCAGTATATTGTACATATTTTACTGTCTCACATCTCGTGGAGGTTCCAGCCTAACCCTCACTTGCTTTACAAATAAAAGGAGCAATGTTGAGAATTTACATTCAACCACAGGATAACAAACAACATTCTAATGGCTCTCACTTGATTTGTGGTTAGCTATTACCATCATTTTTACCCAAACATTTGATCCTACTTTGGCTTTCAAATATTTCCTGCTGTCTACAGACTTAATACTCACAAATCTTTGATGCTATTTACAGCCCTCTACAAATAGATTGTGGTTACATCCACATGCCGCCCACTTAATTAATTACAGATTTTCTACCTGCACAATAAATGTTTTCATTACCTATCTGTGCTTTATGTTGAAGTTCACTTTGTCACATAAATTGCAGACAAGAAGAAATGAACTATTCATTTTTGACAATCTTAAGAATCCAATTGACATTTATAGTATCTGGATATTCAGCAGTTTAATGAAAAAAGCTACTTATATAAAGGCTCTTTCACTAAGACATTCAACGGCTCCTTGCTGGCTAGAGAATTACAAAAGAGAAGTTTTTACTCTTGTTACAATGGAAAAAGTAAAGTGATCCAGGAAAAGAAATCATGTGAAAAGATGTTCTTAAAGATATCACCTTGTAACAGCCAACAAAAAAGGATTAAAACCACAAAGCACACATCTCACACTGATACCTCTAACAATCAGCAAAGCAATTTCTCTCACACTGCTTTTGTTCTAAGGGACAATGGGACTGGCAGCTCCCCCACATGCAAACATTACATGGTGTATGAAACCAAGCTAACTGCCCACAGCACTGCAGCAAAAAAGAGCTGCAAGTGAAATAGATGTTTGTTGGCTGGAACCTCATCAAAGTAAGGATAGCGACTCAACTTGGAGACTTCTACTCAGTTTCTTGAAGATTTTTGTCACTCTTTTTGTTGGACTACGCAAGAAGCATTTAAGTGTGAAGGAGATTAAGATGTCTCATCATCCTATGTACTATTCTCTGGAAACAGGAAGCTATATATAGAACATGAGAGTGAGGCTTGCAGGTCTTTTTCTTCATTTGGTAGCATACAGTTCAGTCAGTCTCACTAATTTCTGCCTGGAGTAGAAGAAATCTGTCTTAACCTTTCAGAAGCCTCGAGGCACTGAAGGCAAGCTCAAGCACATGAAAAACATAACACAAGGAGAGTCCAGTTTCTCCATGCCTAGACCCTAGGGTCAGTCTGTTCACATACAGCTCTGTTGCTGGAGCATTCAGAAGTACATCTAGGGCCTGGGGCTTCAGATTTGTGTCTTAACACCTGTAAGTAGATCATATGGCTCACTTACTAAAGACAGGAATACTGATACAGAAAAGAAATAACAAACAAACAACAACACAAAAAGTACCTGAAATTAAAACTGTCCTTTTATTATTTTTTTCCCAACTGAGCACGGTGTTTGTAATTTTTTGTTCCAGCTGCAGATAGAAAATGTCTCAAGAATGACAGCTTTTGCATTACTATTTCCTGCCGTTGCAAGATGGAAGTTCTGGTCATCAGCAGATATACAGCAGCATCTTGAAAACATCCAAGGACTGATGTAAAGCAAACCAAGACCAACAGCATTTTTTTTTCCCTTACTGTACTTAAATGGATCATAGCCAGAACCCAGATGAGCACCTCAGTTACTGGATGTATATTCTGAAAAAAAAACACCTCTCTAAATGGTTTTTAATCACAACAAACATAATGTGTTGCAAATAAACATAAAAGACAGTGAATGCAAATATCCACGTCCCAAAAAGCTCTAATACTCAACAGGTACAGTAAGTTGCAAAAACTATATATCACTCCTAGAATGCACCAAATGCTTTATCCCTTCGGAAAATTTTAAACCACAAGGACAGAGAAGTTGCTTCATCCACGAGAATGGACTAAATCTAATTTAAAATAAAATAAATCACACTTAATGAAGCTGTCTGCCTGAATATAGTGATCTGCTGCAAATATACCAAATTCCTATTCACCACAGATTCCACAGGAAAAGTGGAAAACCATTTCAACACCTAAGTTCAGATACCAACTTCCACACATTACGATTTTTAAAGAAGGCCATATTGTTTCCTAGAACCTCTACACAGCAATGAAATGCATGTTCATGGCATAGATTGTATGACCAAGGCCTTCAAAAACATACACAGTGCTTAGACATGTAACGAATTTAGTGACAGCACAGTCTAAAAACTCATGAAGAATTTCTTAAAAGCTAGGTTCATCGAATCAAAGAGGCTGGAAAATGCCTCCTAAGATCATCCAGTCCAACCATCCACCTAGCACCAATATTTCCCACAAAGCTTTCCTCAGTACTACATCTACACACTTCTTGAACACCTCCAAGGATGGTGACTCAACCATCTCCCTGTGCTGCCTGTTCCACTGCCTGATCACTCTCTCAGAGAAGTTGTTCCTAACATCCAATTCGAACCTCCCCTGGTGTGACTTGAGGCTATTCCCTCTCATCCTATTGCACTGACAAGAAACAGTTAAAAAGCAAAACTCAATTGATGTCCTCGATGTTAACTCCATGCCTTTTTAAAACACCTCTTAACTAAGTGGCTCAAACAAATACTTTAATCAGCACTGCCCTGATAATATCTCAGTATTATCGTTGGCAAGTAATACTATGCCCATTCCAGTATTAAATAAAAAGTCTCTAAAATTCTCTTCAAAAGAATAATACCTCAGAAAGCAAGTATGATAAATTCAAAGGCATGGCTGTTGCCCCAGCATAACATATTCACTCCTTAAAATCCAATCTTTTGGAGTCAGTGAGCTTTTCTTCTGAACTTTTACAATACCTGTCCTTATTGCATTATGGTTCATAAACATGATGAAGAACAAAAACAAATAATATTTGATGATAACATCAGGAAGAGATCTGAAGAACACAAGCTGTCTCAGTTATTACTTATGTTTAGATTGGTCTCCTGAGCACTTACAGGCAAATGTTCACCTCCGTCATGCGGCAATGAAAGCCCCTGCTTGCCACAGCAAGTATGAAACTGTGTGAAGAAAGGTTCCATCTCATGACAACCTCTGTAATGCTGCTTTCATCACGCTGTGTAGGAAAACAAGATAGAAAAATAGACTGGTGGACTTTTTTTATTTGAACGATGGAGGAACACAGCCCTATTCTTTCTGGAAAATCAGCAGAGCAGCTGCTCCACAATGCACAGACATCTACTACACCACATCCAGCAGCAAAATCCTCCATTCAGTACAGTTCTCTATCTTCCATCCTTGGTGCTGAACAGTTATATAATATCATTGTAACTAATATGCCTTTCAACAACAGAATAAATAGGTTATTTTGCACGAGTGCATGTTGGGCCTAATGCAAATTCCAAGCAAGACAAATAAAATCTAAACATTCTGTAGCTTCATGTATTCCTATTGAGTCAAAATTAGGAAAGGAAGCAGTAGACACTAGCTTTGCCACGTAAATACAAAATTCATTTAATTTTCATCATCTAGTTATTTGGCTGTACATCAGTGAAGGAGAAAGAGATGCAAGAATCCAAAAGGGAGGGGGACACAGAGCAGAGGATGTGACGGTTTGTAACAGCTGCTTCCAGTGCCTCACAACTAGCACAGAAAGCAGCACCCATTTGCAGTGAAGATGACCAATATTCAAGATTTCTTTGTGGAAGATCCTATGCAGCTACAGAGAACTTCTCTTTGGGAACGCACACGGCCCTGAGCATTTATCAGACTTTTCAGATTGATCTTGAAAAACATGATTGCCTTCTTTGCAGACAGTAAAGACTGGACTAGTGACTGTTTCTTAATAATGTATGAATGTTAGAGGTGGGTGAAAAAGTACTATGCTGAGATTCAGTCATTTCACAATCTTTCACAAAATAAAGTTAAAAATATCCAATTAGACTCGCGTTGGATAGGAGTTGAAAAGAATAAATTGCAGTCACATTCAGTCACATTACGCTATTGCTCCTGGGTGTAAGACAATATAGCCCAAATAACTCCTTGTCTATACAATGTACTCCTGTTCTGTACTGTAGTAGGCTACTTCCTCTAATTATAATCTCCACCTATTTGCAAGAAATTATCTGCAGGTACGAGCTTCTTTTTACGGTGTGGTTTTGTGGTAATGGCCATGGAATCTAAGAGAAGCAGCGCACCTTCCTTACTTTTAGAGCTCATGTTTGACAATGCACAGGACACATTTCTGTAAAACAATTAAAATTACCCTTTTTCCTATGCTAGCAAATACAATTTTATAAAACTGTTGTTAATATAGAACACTGTAATTTTAGGCAACAAACAGCCCTCCCTATGCCTTGTTTTAAATCAGACTGCTTATAGGGTAACTAATCAGGTTAGGTCCTACGAGATGGTAGTGGATGGTTTAGTGGATGGGGAAAGCAGCTGGATGAATTGAGCTTCCTCCCAGAAAGCATGAGGCAGAGTGGAACGATACTGGATGCCTACCTGTGCAAACTGTCACAGAGAACCTGCAGGAGGGTTTGACTTGATCATCTCTTGAGATCCCTTCCCTGGAATTCTGTGACTGTGTGATTACACACATTTCTCAACTTTAACTTCAGTATTTCATAGTCTTTATGTTTTGAGTGACACTTCTGAAGCCAGGAACAGAGAACTCACTATTTCATAAATTATTCATTCTCTTCTTTGTTCTCTCACAGCTGAGGATGATGATATTCTCCAATTCAGTGGTATAGAGAAAAATCCCTCTTATAGGCCCTTGAGCCTGTTCAGCAAGCAGAACAGAGAGCGTAAACAGAGAATTGTCTTCCTAAATGAAATTCCATCCATCACCTTGGTCTTTTCTTATTTCTCCATGTGATTTCATGGGATTTGCACGCAAGTGCAAGATTTAGAAGTGTGTATGTATTATAAATTCTTAAAGCCTAAAGAAATGTTAACTAAGCTGTTTCAGTCACCTTAAAGTAAACATGAAGAGGTAAGGAATACTAGAATTCAACCTGAGGAAACTTAATATTGCAAAAAATCTAAAAAAAATTACTTGGAAACAACAAAATCCTTATTTGAAGGTAAGCAGGCAATACTCGAAGTGTCCTGACAATACAAACTACATACACATTTTCCACCATTTTTAAATTCTGAAACAATCTCTCACCAGAGAGGCAAAGTAGATTGCTGTACTGACAATCTTCTTCCTTTGTTGGGGCAAGTCAAGGGCTGGGAAACATGCGAAATATTGGATTTATAAGTAAAATTTCATCACATGGAAGAAAATATCCTCCTGCCATCTTGCACAGTAATACAAAAGTATTTCTTAACGTTTTAAGACAATGTAACCCACAGCTAAGAAGCCTAAATCCACGTATGACTGAGCTTTGCCTGGTCCCCTTTTTCCCCAGCACTGTTGAAAACAAAACAAAAGCTAAGTTACATGCAGAGCAGTAAAATGCAGCTTGTTAACACATTCTCATGTGCTCATCGTTCCAGAACACAATTTATTATGTTATGCAAGAATTTAGACTTGCATCCTGAACTATGTAAATACACAGTATTACCTGGTCTATGTGAATGATTCCTACTGCACGGTAAGCACTGGAACTGTTTATACTAGCAGTCAGCCTTGACACTTTCAACATAAAATTTTGAATTCCCTTCAAAATTCTAAGTATTTTCTTACACTCTAACACAGTTTCTTGATGTCTGCAGGCATAAAGAAAAAGATAGATTTTGACACTGAAAACTTTCATGCATTTTTATTTCCATCCACCAGAGAGAAAACATACAAAACATACGTGATGAGGTCCCTGAGTTATAGAAAACTACATGCATTTTGTTTTGTTGGCACAGAAGGAAAAATACAGGGCCTAATTTCTGTCTCAGAACAGTATGTTCAATTTCACCATCATGTCAATAATGACTTCATTCTTAATTTGCACTAGTAGTTGCTGATGCATAGTGTTTTCTTGCTAATATAGTGAGCAAAAAAGCCTGACAGTATAAAGAGTTTCAGGAGAATCTGAATGTTCTGAGAATCTGGTCCTTTGAATTACAGCATTCAATTACCAGAACTATAAAGCCAAGGTACAGGAACACAAAAACATAAGAAAGCCATGCCAAGTGAGGAAAAAAAAAAAAAAAAAAAAAGTCCATTATTCAAAGAGATCAGTGGATGGGTAAGAAAGATTCTAAAAATAGGAAAAAAACCACCTATTTTGACAACATGTTTTTCCAGGAAGCATTTTTCATTCGGGACACAAAAACTGAAATCAGGCAGAATGTGTTTGGTGTCATTTCATAGTTCTTCAGTGAAAATGCTGAGCTTCTTTACTACATTTTAGCAGCCATAATTTCCAATGGCAGTGAGTTCTAATGTTTAACAGTTTCCTGTAGAATGAATCAGAATACTACAGCAGAAATAAGAGGCTGGGGAGTTGGAGACTGGCAAGATGGTTCTGTCTGCAGAATACTGCAGAGCAGAGGAAAACTCAATGCTTCTCAATGAACATTCCCTTTTGAGAAAAAAAATCCGGCCAGCACTGTTTGCAGGCTACCTGGAAAAAAAAAACCAACCAGCACAAAACAAAGAAATATATTGTGATAATTGCACGCAGTCAGGACATATTTTTGAGGCTTCTATTCCAATCATAAAATTCAAAGGAATACTTCAATCATACTGCAGATTTATTCAGTTCTCACGCTTCTGTTTCTGATGTAACAATCTTTGGTTTTCCTCTGTCTGTTAACAACTGTGGCAAAATTTGTAACTACCATCATAGAAACATTGTCCACCTACAAACACATACATGCATGTGGGTACTGAGGGAGTACCTGATGTCAGCAAACAATCACAGCACAGTCCAAAGTAATGAAATTCTGCTTTATTACATACAGCTTGATCTAAGTTGTAATTCCTAATGTTCTCTGGGTCACAACTTGACAATCCTTTGATTGGGATATCTTCAGATTTTAGAAGTAAAGGCATCATTTAGATGTCTGTTCATGATTAACTGGAGTAGGCAATCTTGAATTCACTTAACTTTTGAAACCTTGTTTCCCCTGAGTACATTCATTACCTGCTTCTCAGGAGTTCTTAATCCCTTTCAAGTGTTTACAAGGACAGCAGCATGAAGATGTGCACTGTTAGTGCCCCTCCCTCCAAAGGTCAGACACCCACTGGCCTATAAGAATGTAGGACCATCCTTCTCTGAGTCTTTTATTTCTGCCTTCCTCCTCGCTATGACCCTGAAAGCGGGTGGCTGCCAACGATATTTGTATTCCAGCTGAGCTTCCATGCACCATGGCCACACAATGCCAGCTAAATCCTCCTGGGCTTTAAATTCTTCTCCTCAGCAGAAGCCCACAAAAGCTCTGCAAAAGAATCTTTCAGAGCTACTGATGCACACAGAGTCTCTGCTTGTGTTTCAAAGTGTCTATGTAGGTATTAACAAGGGTTTTATTCTTTTTTAAAATGCATTGCTAGAGTTTCCAATATTTCTGGTGGGAATTCTCCATGCAGAAGCAGTACTCCAGATATTTATATTAACTAACAAGGGACAGTTTTGGGGTTTTTTTCTTCTTTTTTTTTCCCTCTGTGTTTTACAAATACAACCCTTTGACAAGGAACACCTCAACTAGCAGTTACTGCACACATTGCCAGTCATTACAGTTAATCTTGCTACTAAATTTTGGATAAGTTTGGATAAGTTTGGATAAAGAAAAATGTAGCTTTTAGAAAGGTTTTTTTTTTTTTTTTTTATTTTATTTTTTTACCTGTTGTCACTACTGAATTAAAAAAGCCCCAACAGCTAAGTATTTCAACGGCTAAAACATGGGGAAAATCCTCATGGAATTGTTTGGAAATAATGACTAAGGCAAAATACCTGTTTTTTGACCTCAGGACAGCACCAGGAGGAGTAACAAGGTGCCGCAGAATCTGTAGCACAAAGTACAAGATGGCTTTTGGTGTGTTTATTGTTGAAAGTCTCTCGTAAGCAATTTGTACTTGCTCAAAATGTTTTCAAAAGTTAACCCTCTCCTATTCTCTTTTCTTCAAACCACTTTCAAGTATTTGATCTCCACCACTGCTTCCCCGTACTTCTCAACATCTCTTTCCTTCTTTTTTTGATACATTGCCTGGTCAAAGTAAATAGGAAAAATGCAGGCAGGTGGGGTTGGGTTTTTTTTGTTTGTTTTTTTGTTTTTTTACAAGGTGAAATATTTCCCCAGAATGCTCTGTGAAATACACACACAACATTTGGATTCTTTTTTCACCTTTGAGGTAACAGATGCACCTCTTTTCCAAGAGTGCTTAAAGCAGAGTTACATTTAGCTCCATGCTGCTCTTGCAATCATTTTCATGCTATAGGAAAGATAACCATTAAACATTTTTGAGCTATAAAATCTCATTCAACTTCTACATTCAGATTGTAAATGATAAAGAATGTATAGGCTGTGGCACACAGTAACCAATAGCACCTGAACAACAGGTTTTTAACAGGATTTAAAATGACTCTGGACATATTGAGATCACAAATTCAATCTCAAATTTGATTTGTTTTTCCAAATTTGTTAGTGAAAAGGGGAAAATCCGACTGGGTAAACCAAGGGCATCTGAATCTCCTTAAGATGAACTGAACAGCTGTTCAAATTCTCAGATATGAGGTAAATTGTTATGTCTAACTTCATCTGAATTTCAAATACAAAGACATAAAACAGAAAAATAGTTAAAAGAGACGTAATATTACGTCACTAGAAAACAGAAAAGTATGCAAAAATGGTCTGAGTTCAAGAATGTGACTTCTCTGTTTGTAATTGTCCTTGGTTACCTCGTAAGAAAGTACTTGTTTGTAGATGTTTGAACAGTACTGTGACAGGAGTAATATATCCATTCAGTATGGAATTAAGTGTCAAATTCAGGAAAAAAATAATCCAGCAAATGCTCAACAACACATGCCTAAATTTAAAGGAATACACAATATTCTGCTAGATATATTCAAAAATACTTTGCATTTATGAAACTCTTCATCTACTGACTTAAATCTGACCTGCACACATTTTTGATGCTTCACCTTTTAAGACAGTTCTTGGGGCAAGAGAAGAACTCACAAAGATATGGTATCACTTGCTTGTTTCCCACAGTGTCCGATATGGGCGATGCTGCATGGAATAAACCACAGAGGGAACAAGCAACTTGAGATACAGTTTCGCAGATTCTGGATGAAGCTGCTACCAGACATGCGTGCAGTATCATGCTCAGAAACAAAAAACAGTGACAAATAAGTAAAATTTTGAATTACTGAGACAAACATGAAAGTCTGTCATCAAAATTTCACAAAAGTGAAAACAAAAGCTAAGTCCTGCACCTTGTAAATGCTATTTCAAACTAACTCATGAAATTACTTAAACATGCTAAGAACTAGGGACAGAGGCTTGCGTCTTTTGCGCATTTGTACCTATCTATGCTCTGTATTTCTCATCTCTGGATATTCTCCACAAGAAACTACATCAGCTATGTAACAACAACATTTCTGTTGATGTTACAGATCACTGAAAATCTGATGAACACAGTAAATGTTTTGTTTTGTTTTTTTTGAAGCAAGTTAGAAACATAGAATGCCCACAATGAGTCCAAGTAAAATAACATAAAGGTATTTCAATCAGCTGCAAAGTGAATCTAATCAGATCTGCAGGTAAATAATACTCTAGAGAGCAACTGCAAGACATCTCTGTGCAGGGGCAGACCATGCAACAGATCCACACAGAAGATATGCTAAGGCACATGGAAGACAGGGAGGTGATAAGAGAAAACCAGCAAGGCTTCTCCAAGGGCAAGTCCTGCCTGACCAACATAGCGGCCTTCTGCGACGGTGTAACTGCATCAATGGACAAGGGCAGAGCCACTGATGTCATCTACCTGCGTATCAGTAAGGTCTTTGATGAGGAACCAGTTGCAAGATCATAGCCAGGGAGTGGTACCAATTACTCAGTGTCCGGATGGATGTTAGTGATGAGTGGTGTCTCTCAAGGGTCAGTACTGAGCCCAATGCTCTTTGTTACCTTCATCAATGACATCAACAGTGGGATCGAGTGCACCCTCTGCAAGTCTGCAGATGACACCAAGCTGTGTGGTGTGGACAACACGCCTGTGTGAGGAGATGCCATCCAGAGAGAAGAAGGCTCAAGCAGTGGGCCCAGGAGAACCTCATCAGGTTCAACAAATCCAAGTGCAAGGTCTGGCACATAGGTTGCAGCAATCCCTACTATCAATACAAGCTGGGGGATGAAAGAGTAGAGCACAGCCCTACCAAAAACAACTTGGTGGTACTGGTGAATGGCAAGCTGGATGTGAGCCGGCAGTGTGTTCTCACAGCCCAGAAAACCAACTGTATCCTGGACTGCATCAAAAGACGTGCAGCCAGCAGGGCAAGGGAGGTGATCCTGCCCCTCTGCTTTGCTCTGTGAGGCCTCTCCTGGAGTACTGCATCCAGATGGGGAGTCCTCAGTACAAGAGAGATACGGGTTTGTTAGAATGTCAAAAATGATCCAAGGTATGGAACACTTCCCCCCTGGGGACAGGCTGAGAGATGGAGAAAAGAAGGCTCCAGGGAGACCTGAGAGAGGCCTTTCAGTATCTAAAGGAGGTGTAGAAGAAAGAAAGAGACTCTTTAGCAGTGTCTGCTGTAACAGTATAAGGTGAAATGGGTTCTAACTAGAACAGTGGAGATTTAGATTGGATATATGGAAAAAGTGTTGTTTTTTTACAATCACAGCAGTGAAGCATTAGAGCAGACTACCCAGAGAGGTGGCGGATGCTGTACTCCTGGAGACATTCAAGGTCAGGCTGGACGGGGCTCTGAGCAACCTGATCGAGCTGCAGCTTTTGCTGTTTGCTGCAGGATAGTTGGCTAGATAACCTTAGAGGTCCCTTCAAACCTAAACGGTCTTCTGATTCTATGGTTTTGAAATAAAAACACCTAACTAGTCATAGTGTTATTACTTCACCTATTGTTTTAAGAATAGGTAAAACACTATATAAAAACTGTAGATTTTGAAGTGATTTTCTGGTTTTCTATCATAAACTAATTAGGAAAGGTTTTCTAATCAAACCACAATTGTAGACTGTTCTGTAAAGAAACTAGTCGCTGTATAGGTTCTTCTGTTGTGAAAGGACGTGTATGCAAACAACTCCTACTCTAATGGCAATACAGTATTATCAGTGCAGTGCTGCTAGGTTGCCACCGCCCTGGTATGATATAAACGTCAACGGCACGAGAAATGCCAAAATGCCACATACTCGTTCTCAAATGCACAAAAGTACTGGAAATGAGGAGACAGAGCAAGAATTTACAAGTGTGTATATATTAAAGAAACAGAGCTGCATCTTCTAGTCAATAAATCATAGAAAAAAAGCCTCCCCCTTTCTTTGCCAATTCATATCCTTTCCATTACCAATTATTTTAGAAAATATAATGTGCATGTTCGTTAATGCCTTTGCCCAAATAAGCCTACCAAGATTTGTTTTCAGCTTTATTTCCTGGACTGATCATCAAACTTAGTTTGTTATTGGAAATACTCCTCTGCATGAACTTGTTCTTTATTTCTGGTTTAATTTACAAGTCTTATATATAAAAGGCAACGTGTGTGATCCCATGCACCTTCTATTAATATTAAAGATTTCTACAGCTGTAACTCTTAGGACCACACTGAAAATTCTCATCACATTTCGACACGTTGGTCTACAGATGCATGGGCCCAATTTCACACATGGAACTGGTTATACCTCCCAAAGCTGATGGATACCCATTTGAACATGCCAAAAACCACGTATCAGCAAACACACCAATTACTTGAGCAGTCAAGTCTCACAGTTTGTATGTGGACTGCAAGAAAAACACATGCCCAGACCAAATGAATGACATATGCAGAAATTATCATCCAAATTTCTGTCCTGATCCTGTAGTAAGATTTGTACATGGGTCTCACCAAGAGCTTCAGTTTCTAGGATTGAGGCAGCAGCAAAGGGCCAGCTGACACACACTTCATTTATCATTAACTCAGTTAAACAACTCCATGTTCCATATGAGTCTCAATTGTTTTTTTTTTAAACACCTCTGAAAATTTTGACCCGATCTCCAAAAAAGTAAGGACTGTACAACAGAAATTCTACAAAGAACTCTCTTTCTAAACTGATGCCTTGCTCCTTCATGAAATCTAAACTGCGCACATTGAAAAAGACATTAAAATTCTAGCATCTCCTACAATGCCTGCTGCCTATTTTTTAAAAGTCAGAACACACAAAGCCAAGAGGTATCTCAGCATTTCTCCTGAATTTTCCCTTAGAGAGCATCAATAGTTAGCACAACTGAAAAAGACTTGGGCAGCACCACTGAATTACTAACAATGATCAAAATTTAATCTTCACAAGGCATTAATCAGTGAAAATCTAGATACTCAGGTGAAACGTGGGGAAGTATTACTAAACATGAAGCTGAGACAGAAAAAAACCCATTGCTGGGGTTTAGAGGATATGTGCATGAATTTTACTGTGCAAGGTCATAGCTAGCTTTCATTTTTTTTTAGGTAGTCTGTCTTGTACTGCAGTTTTAATTCCTCAGGATTTATTACAATCCCCTCCACTGATAAGTGGAGATAAATGAAAGCCATAAATGCCAAAAATCTCTCAAAGCATCAGAACTTGGTTTAATAGTAAAACACCCAGAGGCGAAGCAAAGCAGTCATAGCAGACCCATTGCAATCTCCTCTCTTTTACTGCAGAGTAAAATAAAATGTACACTAATATGATCTGTTCAAACAGTAAATTTTTACTGCTTTAACAGATAGCAGTTTTGTTACTTCCTCCAAGTTTTCAGTGGATTTTACAAACCTTTATCCTCTGTGGCAAATATACTGCATACAGACAGGTAAACCAAGGAAAAAGGAGTGAAGTAACTAGCTGCAGCCATTGCTGAAGCGTTAGAACTCTCGTGACCTCGCTTGACAAAAAGACAATCCAACACTTACAAGCTTTGTCCTTCATGTACAAGAAACTTCTGCAGAATCCAGTTCACAGTTACATAACAAAGCATGCCAGCACTGCTCCCCAGAGCACACGTACCCCAGCTTGCCATACCATTAATGCTCTCAATTGTCTTCTGTTCTGTAACATTACGTAGCAGCTCTACAATCTTTCCCTGCTTGGAATGTGCAAGTAACTGGACTGTATTTAACAAACACTTTCACGTTTTGCAATTTCAGAGTTAAAAGGAATAAATAGTATTTCCAGAAAAACAGCACCGATCATGAATGAAAGGGGTCCAGTGTAAGATTACTGTAAACCTCTGTCTCCTCCATACAGTTTAATAAAATACAGAAGTAGGACAATAGAAGGGCAGACTGTATGAGCTCCATGAGATGGAGGAAGTCAGATTCACTCTCTTTCTAATAATTCTCAATATGAAGGAGACTGGCGACTGCCAGAAGACGAGTCCCAACTGGCTTTATACTAGGGTTATGTTTATTCAAGTGTTCTCCTTTATGAAGGACACACTTGGCTTTATTTCAAGGTAAAGAAAAAGCTTCAAGCAGTGAAATATTTTAAGGACAGATGTCTGATCTTGAAACAGGAGCTAACGTTGCCAGAATGCATCTGTGCAATAAACAATTACTCATCAGTTCTTCAGTTCCCCTTTTCAACTGTATGTTTCTTTCAATCCACTCTGTTGCTCACAAAAAAAAAAAGTACAGAAAACAGTGATCTCTATTATGTCACATAACAGCTTTAATTAATCTCTTTTATTCCAAGGACAACTGAAAGTCTGCTACGAGTGTATTTTTTGTTGTTGTTAACTCCTCTGTAGGGAGCCTTAGTTACATCTGTTACACCTGGAACTGTGCTACAGACAACTAAAGGTACATGGCCCAAACGGCAGCAGCACACAAGGAACTGATGCACAGTGGCTCTCCCAGCTGTGAACCCAGCTGCTACTCGGACCATTACTCACCCTGCTATGCCACTCAGTGAATGCCTTTACTTTCCCTCCATCCCGGTGCAACCATTTTTGAGGATACCTGCAACTTCATCCCCAGTAATCTTTCATGTTACAATTTAGGTTAAGAAAAAATAAAAAATGTAAAAGCAGAACTGGTAACTGCAGTGACAGCTGCTATTTTCTAATGCTTTCCAATAGAATAGCTCTGTTCTTAGATGGTTATAGCTCTGCCGAAGCTTAACAACTCACAGTGAACATTTCATTCCTGGTACTTGAAACAACCTAACCTTTTCAAAGAAGCAAACCAAGTAAAAAATAAATCCTAGTTTTAGGAAATGAAAATTAAAAAACCACCAAAAGAACAGTGTTTTGTAAATATTTTTAAAATTACTTAAAACTTGTTTTACTCAGAAATTCTTTTAACATTCTTGTTTAAGACCAGGAGCTCAAAATAGGCAAGGAGGCTAACACAGTAACACAGATGGGCTCTTTTGAAACCATGTCTGTGCTCAGTCAAGATTTAAAGCCTTTAAGTGGGAGCACAGCAGCTAGTCAGCACAGCCATGCTAACAGTTTGGCAGCACAACACTAGAAAATACCCTGGTCCAGGTCTCGATGAAAGGCAGCACAGCTTCCTGCTGTGCAAACCACTCCTTCCAGCATTGTATCATAAGTAATTTACAGCAGGTTTTCACAGTTGCCCCTGGACTGCTCTGAATTCCACACAGCCACGCTTCAGAACAGCATAAGGCCTGTGCTTGACAGGGAAGGAGCCTGAGGGCTCACCTCAGTGCTCGTCAGAAGACAAAATTCCAGAAACTCATAAATGGTTGGAAATAAAATCTAGTTCACCTACATTCTGCAACATCTCTGTCCTTTCTGTGGTTTAATTAAATCACAACTGTTCTACCAATCTGCAAAGACACGATGATATTCAGTCACGGGACTGAATCCAGCATTCCTCCTGTGTGAGCTAAAAATGATAGATTTTCACAAATAGTACCTTCCTCTGTTTTGATGGCATCTCAAAATCTGCAGCATTACCTGGCCCTCGTGTGCTGCAGGAACAAGAACTGAGCTGTTTATACAAGAAATTCCTATTCAGCACTGGAAGATATTTTCATAGCTCTATTTCTGCATTGACAACTAGAAGCTATTTCATTTGTCCTACTAGCAGAAAGGCACATATCTCTTTTTCCTAGTATTTTCATTCTTAAAATTTACAATCCATCTGTTATTAAGTTAGCTTGGCCTCAGGGATTATGTAATATTCCCACTCACTCATTTTACAGCATCAATTACACACATATTCTCAATTTTAGTCATATTTCAGACTTTTCAAAATCTCACTCCAAACTAGCGATGAACTCACTGATGCAGTTATTCCATGTTTAGTCCAAGACATTAAAGTTGCTTTTACCCACAGAGTTCCCTTGTTTTTGATCCCCAGGAAATCAAAGAACAGTGCTTGTTGGTGGATGTTACTCTTCAGACTTAGACTCTCTGCTCTGAGTGCCAGACAAAGTATACTGCAAGTAAACAAAGTTATACAACATTTCTACACAAGGTAGATACCAATTTAGACTTTTTCTTGAAACAAACTCAAATATTTCTCTGGCTCTAAACTGTGGGGTTTTATTTTCCATTTAATTCTACCCCTTTAAATATGTACTACTCTACCAGTGAGGCTTTTCTAATAGAAAACAGTCAATTTCCGCCACTTAGCTCTACTGTATCTACCACGGCCTGAAGGCAAAAGCATTACTTTGCTAGCTGCTGAGAAGAATTTGAGTCCCATTCCATTCTCACTACTGTATGCTTTTCTCCAATCTTTTCTCTCAACTTTATCAACTTTCAACTTTTGTGTTTTTTTGGTGGAGGAAAGGAGAGTAGGAAACACGCATTGTTTTTAACCTTTAAAACACACTGCCCTGTGTACAAAATTCAGCAGTAATTGCACTACTTCATTTACTGAAAAACAGATTCCTCGGTCAGCCAGTCGGTAGGAAAACAGTATCGCTTTTCCTTGATACTACCCAGGAACCAGCTAAAGGGATGTGTGCACCACCGACCAAAATTTCCTACCGTCTTCGGTCTGATTTATTGACCTGATCCTGTGCAGGCACAGTGCTTCAAATTCAGGCTGGTCCAGCAATTCCAACTGTGCAGGTAAATACGATGGTCACAGTACAAAGAGCGCAAATTCTCTGTCATCCAGCCAGACGCTGCAGGCAACTCTTTTCCTCTCCATCACTGTTCTGCTTGCTCTGCCCTCTAGAAGGACACAGCTCAAAAACTCTGGAATCACTTTGATGCAATCCATCAAAAATGGAATCAAAATCCATTTCGAGCACGATTATTTACCCAAGTTTTTATGGAACATACAATTGAAGATGGAATTTAGTTTCTGCATACAGATCAGATTCTAATTTGCCCCTCTGAATTTAAAATAGCATTCAATTATTTTCCTTACACATACTATTTAGTTACAATTTTCCTGAAGTCATAAATCTGCTCAGGCCAACTGCAGAGACAAAGATTATCAAGAATAAAGAGCAGTGAGATTTTTGATGTGTAAAACTGTCAAAAAAAAGCATAGGAGAAACTTTCTCTGAGAAGCACACATACACCACCTCATCCAGCTCAAATATCACCGCACACATACATGCAAAATAAAAAATAAAGCAAATTACCAAAGCAATGGGCAATGTATAATCACACAAAATTACCATTCTGCATAGCACAGTAGCACAGAATAGATGGCAACTGCTATAAAAAAAAAAAAAAAAGCAGCACTTGTCTGTAAGTCATCTCACAGTAACCCACATCCTGCAGATAAAATGTTCTCTGTTCCACACAGGGAAACAGATGAACTATTGTTGAATAATCGTTGCTAAGCCATATTAATTCCTATATTCTAATTGCCAAAACACTGCTTAAGTATTTAAATGAGCTATAACTGGTGGGATAATTATAAAAACTTCTGCAATATGACACAGAAAGAAACCTTTGGCTTTACGTTTATATTGTCTTTAGACAACGTAAGAAACTCACTTGCACACATCATTTCTGGTGAGACACTTTTGCTGGAGTTAAGTGCATACCTTACTCTACATTTCCTAAAAAGCAAACATTCCCTGCCAACAAGGAGCAAGGTTCATAAGAGATGCGAAGCTGATCAACTCCATTGCCTTTGAAAGCATCTGCCACTTATTTGCATCCTTATTTTAACTACTGCTTAAGCATTTATCCAGCTAAACAGCAAAAGTGATGATGAATAGATTATTTTTTGCTTTACAGATTATATATTGGTCTTGACATCACATGAATCACAACTTCACTTCTCAAAATACCTGAATACAAAGAGTATCACCTACTGTAATTCTATTTAGCTCAATATTTGTTATCTAAGAACTCTAAATTCCATCAAGACTAGATAAGAGTCTTAACTTGCAAGGGTGTGGATTAACAGATAGTATTCCAGGACACGTTCTCTCTATTTGGAAAATGACTGCAAACCTTACTCACTTTGCTTGGTTCACCAAGCATCATGCAATATTAAAACTTATCTTCCTGAACAGTTAATGACCATCCTCAAAAATATGTTCTCTTAAAAAAAGTAAAAAGCAAAAATATTTGACTTTCTAATGACTGACTGATGTGCTTGGTTTACTACTATCCTACTTTATGGATAAACGTATTGAAGCATTCATGCCAGATTTTACTGTTTTGCCACTCAGCTTTTAATTGCACAGACAGTCATAACTTGTTTGTTATATAGAAAGACCAAGATAACATAAAGAACACTTCCAGAATTTCTTCAAATTTTCCTGTTACTTCACAATGTCAGAGCACAGCAATGCTTGTGGTAAGAACAGTTATAAGATGATACATTTATTCTTCAGAGTTTATCCCAGATTACAACCACCACTTGATATGAAGCTGTAAAAACATCACATATATATGTGTATATATGATGTTCCTTACTATTTATTTATTCAAAAAATCTTTATGTAGAGATTACAATTCAAAGAAAGCAAGAAATAGGTCTCTTCACCCATATGTGAAGATTAATTTTCAACAGAACAATTTCTATTACTCCGGACGCAAATCACATTCAAACTCATTATTTAGAAAGTCACACTGTAGAGAATTTTAGAAAACTAGTGATAGCTATGAGAGAAACTAAATATTACATTCTCTACCCTAAAACAAGATTAGCAGCGCTTTGAAGTTCCGACACAAAGTTTTCGAAGTCTGTGTAGCAGCAACAAAGAGCTTGGGTTGAAGTAGACTGTTTAAATAGGTCAATGAAATGTGTAGGTCTGAATAAACTATTCTGGTTTAGATCCTGCCCTTCTATTCCCTCCTTACAGTCCTACGTGCCTCCAGACCTCCCTGGCAGGCTTTCCTTCCTCCTTGCTTTGGCCACAGGATACACCGCAGGATTTATATCCAAAGGCAGGGTTTCAGGATGCCAGGGTTCAGCATGAGGTCTTATCAACTTTGCCTCATTCTGTTCCCACATTCTTTTATGCTCTCCAAAGCCATGCAGAATACCACATATTACAGCTACTGCGGCACCTAATCTAACCACCAAAGAGAGAAGGTAAGCAGCTCTTGCAAAAGCAAACACTCCTGTGCAATTCCTACCAACCACCATCTTGGCCTTCAGTAACCTTTCAACAGGCCACATTTATAATGTGCCCAGCATTTGTGAGCACAAAAACTGACTTCACATGACAAACTCCAGGCCTCACATCCTGTTCAGTATTGAACTCAATGATTCTACCATACTAATGGCTAGGAAAATGCTGCTGCTACATTTTTGCTGTATAAGAACTTCACGCTTGCCTTCCCACTACCCTGATTTTTGCTTCGACACAGGCACTATGGAAAAGCGGGTGTGAAAGACCAGCATTGTGATCCAGTAATATTTAAAGCTTACTTTGCAGTACTGCGTGAAAACTACATGCTTACTTAAATACTGGCTTGTATACATTGTGATGAGGAAAACTATTCTTTGTATACATTGTGATGAGGAAAACTATTCTGTGTTTTACTGGACAAGCTTTTGATACAAGTTATAAGCAGTAAATTATTTTTAGATGGATGACTTGTATACATATTGTATTGGGTAAATTATAATCATTTTCCTGGACTGGGTTCAAGACTTTTATATTTGTGGGATGTGCACAAGCAAGTCTTTGTTTTAAACACAGCGCAAGAGAAAGCAAGTACACGGCTGTATTTCACAGACCATCTACTCTGTTACCACAACAAAAACACTTATCACGCCAATTCTTACTTCAATTCATTAAGGAGCATCTCCTTAAACTTGGCAGTAAAGTACAAAGAATTACAGAAGTCCTAGACTCTGGTAGAGTTAAGAAGCCAGGCTTTCTCGAAAGGAATGCTTTTAACTTCAGCACTAACAAGGCTGAAATTATTGTTGAAAGAAGAGTATTTCCTTTTCCCTTCAAACACTGACTGTCCTCTGTGCAATTCAGCCCACGGATATAGAAAATCCTATATTCTAAGTCTAGTGATCCAAATCCTTTAGTCTTTACTTAGGCATAACTCCCACTGAAGTCAGTGAAAGAGAAGTCAAAAGTCAGTGGGAGTTTTGCCTGGGTAAGAACTGCTGGGTTTGGCTCAGAACATATATGACTCTGTAAGTGAGTAAAAGTCATTGCTGCATGTAAGTAGCTCATGTTTCCAACCATGAAAATCAAAACCACAGCAAACAATCAAGAATGCATGTGACAAAAGTAATAGAGAAGGCCTGTATATCTGGATATACCTGGAACGTAAAACAAAAGTTCCTTTAAAAAAGGCAGGCAATGAATGTGCAGCTCTGCTTACAGCTTTGCATCTCACAAATGGGAAGCACTGCTTAAAGATGTGCACCTCACCTTCTATGTCCTGTTGTAACCTGTGAAACACTAGTTTCTTGAGTGTGTCTCACAGATTCACTAAAGCCATGTTAAATACCTCATGCATAGAAAGATTTAGGTTCAGAGAAATGCTTCATAGAAAACAAAACACTGGTTTTTAACAGGTAAGGCATCACTGCTTTGACATGCCAGATCTGGGTCTTCAAAGTACCTTAGCATGCTTGCACTTGCCTGCACACTATGCACTATTCTCTCTCACCAATATGCAGTGCACCCCCTGTGAAATCAGTAAAACTTTTTTTCTGAATTGGAACTGAATTACTTCACATTCAGTGAGAAAACAGATGTGGGGACAGCATTGGTTTAAGACTGGAAAACTGGATCAAACTGAACTGAAGCAGAATGAACAATTTTACAATGTAACATCGATTTGTTTAGGGCAATTTCAGCCAACCCTCAATGTTTCACAGAACTTGATTTTTAGTAGTATGCTTCATTTTTAAATTGTTTATGCATGGCTTCGTTCCCCTCTCCCCTTTTTTTCCAGCTTCTTTTAAACTTGGAATAAAGTTCACAAATAGATTTCCAACCCTTGTAAAAGTCAACTTTTGACAAACTAAACAATTGCACTTTTTTTTTTTTTGCTAACCTTGAGCACAAAGCCTTAACAAGGCCACATAAGATACCATTATTAAAAAAAAGATTCTTTAATTTGTCTTTTGACATTTTGAAGTCCAGTTTTCTGTTCTGTCAGCATGCACATAAAGAGTTGAATCTTCTACCTAAAGTTATCACAGACGTGCAGACTTCTCCCTTCCTCCTTGAATGGAGATTTAAGTATTCAGCCTTTAACAAGGCAAATTAATATACAAAGAAATAGGAAATTGTGACAAATTTCTTGCTACCAATTTTCTGGCTATCATATTTTCTAATCTGCACCCAGCCTGTGGGAAACTGAGACAGACAAAGCACTGGCACTACACTGTGAACTTTTCTGAAGATTCATAAGAACTGCAACACTCTTCACACAAACAATCTCTACAGAAATTAATTTACTTGCTAACTGTTTGAAAGTCCCTATTTCAAGCTCAAATCTGAGGACTTTATGTATAAAGATCTCAAAACGTTTTAAGGAACTATTTTTTCCTACATTCCTTTTATTTATTTTGTTCTTCCCCAGCAAGAGGGAGGAACCCTCTCTATAAATGCATTTGTAGGAGCTCTTCCAGCTATGCACTCTGCACTGCTTCTCCGCAAAGCTCCTCCTCTGCTTTAGTGCCCAGGTGGAGACAAACCCATAGGGCAGAAGTTGTCGACTGACTTCAGCAAAACAGAAGCTTGCAGAAGACGAGAAAAATCTGCTGGCAGGGGGAGGGGGCCACACAAGCATGCATTCCTTATTAAAAATTATATGAATGGATGACTTGAGTAAACCAAAGTCCGTCTCGTGATCAGTCAATGAGTGCTCTCCTCCACCAAAGACCTAGGACACAGGGTTGCCACCTGGTCTCTTTCATTTCCCTCAATAGTCCAACTGCCACTCCTTCAAGAATCACAGAAAGGACAAAACTCCAGCTTTCCCATCCAAATTGAGTTCCTGTATCAAAATCTAAATAAATTATGCTTAAAGGAGGGGGAAAAATGATGCCAGTTTTTGTAAAAGGATGCAAAATCGTATTTACAGAAAAGTTTAGATCTCTATATAGATTATAGATTCTCATCTCCCTCATACAAACATCAGTCTTCAGTAAAAATAAATCTCTCTGATTTGTACCCTTAACATTTTCAATAGGAACAGAAAGGATTCTTTCCCTCAAGCTTCTGAAAGAAGCTTACAGACATATAGACTTTCCATCTGGCACGGAGCCACAAGTGATAGAAGGCTATGATGCCACTGCTATACTTACCTAAAAAGTTCAGTGAAAGCAAACAAAATCAGACAATTAGCGAAGTCACACAGTCCTGCAAATCACACATTGATCGTACACAAAAGTAGTGAGGGCACATTTTCTCTGGGAGATTAACATGGCAAGAAGGTATCATCTAGAGCCACTTTACACAATGGATTTAAACATTTGTGGTACTTTTCTCCTTTTCTGTTTGGGGACAGAGCTGAGCCATGCTGCAAGCAGGTAATTCCCACCAGCGATGTTTCCAACTGTTTTAAAAGCAGTAGAGAAACTCCACAACTCTACATTTTGTTGACACAGATCAGTATGTATTGAAACGGACAAAGCTTACAGCAACTGGAAACAAGTCAGAGAACAAGTATTACTACTTCATCCTGCACAAGTGGAAGTATCAGTTAAGATAAAAAAGATGCTATTCTACCAGGTTGCCACAATTGATCTCCTAAAGACAGTTTCATGGCCTTATAAGTGCTCTTCAGTGAAAGGGAAACTTGGAAGTAATAAAGCATTTTCTTACAACTGAAGTTTGACTGCATTTGCTGCCAACTGAACAGTAAATGGGCTGCAAGTATGTGGAGTCAGATGGTTTCAGCTCCACCACTACAGAGAAACCAGCTCTGTAGCCTGGCACAATTGCTATCTGGAGAGCTGCCATGATTGTGCATTGAGTTAAGCTCCAGACAGACTGCAAGGGCTGAACTTTAAACCATTTGTATTTTTAACGTACACAAATAAATTTATAGCTGCATAAAAAATGTCATGCTTCAGGGATTAACCTCTAATAACCTCTCCTGCTATGTTAACAAAGACATTTAAAATCTGCCTCTCCAAGTTACACAGGACTCAGATTAATGAAGGCAATTCAAAAAGAAATTTTAAGGCCTCATTATATCTAACAAGGGATTAGTGACACCAGCAATTTTTAAGACCCCTTGTGGACACTTTGATGCTGCCCTTTGGCTTGGGACTCCATTTTATGTCCAGATTCCCAGATGAAGGTAAGTTTGTCAAGACTAAGAGAAAGTTACAGAGGTGAGCAGCAAGCATGACTTGAAAACTGAAGTAGTTTTCAGGATGCCACTACAAACCATTATCACTGTAGGTTTTCCAGTACGTAGCAAATGAAATAATTCAATGCTTTTCCTACCAAAAAGATGAGAAAAAAGTATGGCCAGCCAAATAAAGCAACCTTAGGATTGTAGTTATATTTGTGAAGAAGCAATTGCCAATGAAGAAAACACACTGACTAGGAAAAAACAAGTATTCTTGAATCAATATTTCACTCTTCCTGAAACTTCTCAGCTCTAAGAGAGAATACTGAAACCTTACATTGCCCTCCACAAAGAATAACAGCCCTCTGAACGATACACCTGCGGTTTCCTATCTTACGAAAATTATTTCAGTATTAGAAAGCTATTGGAATTGAGATGGCACAACGTTGGTAGCTGGTTAATAAAACATGTCAGAAAGTCTTCCAGATCTAATGGAGAGACACTTAGGTACTTTAGCACATAAAGCTTTTTTTTTTTCCAGCAGTTATTTATTGGACAGCTCTCATGATAGCCAACTCTTCCTCAAACAACAAAAATCTCTTGCCATGGGTGGAATGTGCAATGTACAAGCCACAGTGAAATTAGACCTCTGCAGAGAAGTCTGACAGCAGGAAAGGTCAGCTTGCTTCATGTGAATCTTAAATATATTTTTGGGGTTTCAAGTCTAATTCATTTTTCCTTTCTGGAATACTACAAGATCTTCAATTCTGAATGTACAGTAGTAGACAGAAATCACAACTTATAATTTTGCACCATCATCTGCTTCTCTTTTTAGAAGAGGTTAAATCATGGACAGAGCTGTACTACATGACTCCAGGCATGTACAAGACAAGAAACATACAGCACAACAGGGAGCAGACAACAGAAAGCTTTAAGTTCCGAAAAGTTTTAACACATGAGAATTTTATTGTCTCAAATGTAAAGGTAAGCCAAGCACCTCAGTTTTTGATAACAGGTTGTGCAAAATCAAATGATCCTACTAGCACTGTCTGTCAGAAAAAGACAACAGGGTAGGCTTCAGTCAAACCTCTATTAGAGAATCCATACAAAAATGAACTGTTCTGAATCTCATCATTTCAGAACAGCTTAATTTGAAGTGTCCACCTAACCTAATAGAGTATCCAAATCAGAAAGACCCCTTAAAAAAAAATCAAGGTCAGCCTGTAATATCAAAACTGGAGCAGGTAATCACAACTGAACACACTGACACTGAAGGAAAGCTTGCAATACAATTCTGATGACATTTTAAATCAAGAAACATCAGTGGCTTGTCTTTTTCTCTTCCTTGCTATTTTAGCACTGTTTCCAAAATTGTTCCCATTTTTAAATGCAAAATTCAAAAGCCCTTGGACAGCTTTTCATGACCCTGGATGTTTTCTCAGAACTTGTCAGCTACTCAGACTATCCAAGTTTCATAGTTTTATTTCCAAACATCAGGCATGCTCCTAAATTTAACTACTTATCTCAGTACTTTCAAGGACAGAGGGCAGGATAAGCAACTGTGATGGAACTTGACAGCTTCTGAAAAGACCATACAGGAAGGTGAGCTACAACAAAGTTGTTTACCCACAAGGATAATTCCAATCCCGCTTTCTTGTATGACTACTGGTACTTCTACTTTTTGTCTAGACAGAACGGTAGAAACACCCTAAAGTAACAAGTAACAGAGAAAAAAAAGTTACATTTTTAAAGCTTTGAGAACATGCAGTTTAATTCGACTGCTGACCATGAATTATAAGGTTTCCACAGTTCATATTTTACATGGGAAAAAAAAACAAAACACAACAAATTCTTAAGAGCGGTAACCATTCTAAAGATAGAAGAGAAAAATAAAATCAAGAAAAAAAAAAGAACACCACAAGCAAAACCAAACAAAAACTACACAAATTAAGAAGAAAATCTGAACATCTAAAGCAATCAGTTCACATGTCCGAAGATTCTACAGTTCTTGATGTCACTACCACAAATAGTCTGTAGTTAAGGTTCTATCCAACCTACAGATACACAAATATGTATCAAGTCTGCAATCCATTAAAACATTGTGAACACTGGAGAGGTAACATCACATTACATTTTCTATCTAGACGATGATATAAAGTACAGTGAGGAGCTCACACTCCTTCTCACTGGTGTCACAGACACAATACATACCAACAGCACATCAAGGACACTTCAACAATATGAACTCAACCCCAGGTGGAAAACAGCTTTTTGTCTGATTCATTACTTTTTTTTTTTTCATGCTGTGTTCTGATGAAGAGCAAAGATACCACAAAGACACTAAATGCTAGCATTTATATGCATCTAAATGCACTGGTAAGCATATGGATAGATTTTTAAATAGAAAAATAACTGATACCCATTTTCTAGAATTACTGTATTGCAGATAAAGTTACATTAATGCTTCATGGCATATATGCCTTTAAACTCAGAAGACCACTATTTACACACCAAATTAAAAGCAAACAAAATGGGAAAATAAGTAAGGTTACTGTATCTATAAGCAAACATCCTCATAGGTAACCAATGGTAACTCAAACAACTGGGTTTGATGGTTATTCAAACAAAAACACTCCAGAGAAATTTCTTACATAAGTTAGCTCTAGATATGTTTCTTAACTAACTAAATAACTTTGCATTCATTTACATTTTCAGGATTTATTGGCTTTTATGCTAAAAAAAAAAGTAGATAAAAGTAGAAACTTATCAATAACCTCAATTAAAACGCTATGTGTTTTGCCAAATATGACAAGTGCAATAGATATTATCAAAATTCCACTTCTTACAGGATTTCTGTTTACATCTGAATTGTACTCTTAGAACTGCTCCTGTTATTAACCAGAAGATGTTCTATTCCAATCCTGTACAAAACTTTTAATCTTCTCAATTTTATCTTCACCTTTAACACCCACAGAACATCACTGATTGACACTACTGGGATCAACAAATTACTTACATTTACTTGAAATAACTGTTTTGAAATAAGTGTCAAGGTATAACATAACAACTGTACGAAAAAATACAAGAAAGTTTTATGTACTGTGGGTGCATTACTGCACAGAATACAATGCTTACTTCTAGGAGAGACCTCTTACAGCTTAGCAGTGCAGTGATGCATCTGTGTGATAAATACATTCCAGAAAGAAAACACTTATGTATAACTATAAAAAACACAAAGCTTCATTGAATTTTTGTTTACATACCTATGGATTTCTAATTAAATCCGTGCTATTAGTAAAGGAAAAGCAAAATTTTGATTCAGGCTTTGAGCAAATTTTATAGAAAGAAAAAACATTGGTATTTTTTGCATCAAAGAGAATGTCTGTGCAATCAGCCTGCTTGCCTACAAAAGTTCATCTTAACAAAATCTTCACCTCAGCACAGCTACTTGATTGCAAAACAAGTGCAACTTCCTGACCTCTGCACCAGGAAGAACTCTTGTCTAAATCACCTTCAGTAAGTTTCAAACTCAGATGTGATGTCTTCAGACAGACGTCATTTACAACAGCGGCATCTCAAGATAGTGCATAAGAAATACACACAGAAGGAATCCCTCGCTATCATGCTTGCAAGTCCTACACATTCAATTTCACTCCTAACTTTTCCTCAGTTACCAACAACAACACGGTCTTACTACTGCTAGAAACAAGGCCGCATCACTTTGTGTAGAAATTCCTATCGTCTGACCAAAAAATAGTGCTCACTGTGGTCCTGCCTGAGAAAAACACCAACATATGAGATTTCAGGGGAACTTCTCAGGTCCCTGAAGCCATGAGTGTGTTCAAGAACTTTGCTGAATGGGGCACAGCTTTGGTAGAAGGGCACCAAGGTGTGTTTCATTTTTAATCACTGCTGAAAAGTTAAAAATGTTCATCTTCACTCATTACTCTAACTGCCCTGACTACCTAACAGTGAGAGGGTCAGAACACTGGCACAACCTCCTCCTTTAAACACACACATCTTTTGTTCCTAAGACTAATTAAAAAAAAAAAAAAAAAGCTTCCTATAAAAGGAAAACAGGAATAATACCACAGTATTTGCTGTGATACAATGAGGTGATAGCACATAAACACATCTTTTTTACTTTTTTTAAACATCCAACTGGAAATACTGCTTAGGATCTTTGTCTTGCTTTAGTAACATAGCTTCACAAGTCCTTTGAAGCCATACACAGAGGCTTCAGCACATACAGTACGGACGGGACTTGAAAATTTACACTAACCACCAATGATAGCACATTCAGCAATTCTATTATATAACAACATTTACCATCTGGAATAAGAGGAACAATAAGGCTGAAATGGCACTTTTCCCAAGTGCAGTATTGCTAATCAAATACTCATGCAGCTTCCATCCCAACTCTGTGAAACTGGTTTCATGACTGAAGAAGGAGCCTGATTCTTCAGCCAGTTGGCAGAAGGTCATCATCCAGGCAGAGCCATATGTGATTCACTGGCCCAAGGCTCATGCCTGGACACTCCTTCAATTACTCACAGTCACTAGCCAGTCTCCACCTTCTGACAATGTTTTACAATTAGATGCAAAATGAAAAACTTGTATTAGCAAAACATTATTATGAGTAGTGTTTTGAATGAGAAAGAGTCCTCATATACTTCCAGATCCTCTCAACCAATGCATTTAAAACCTGGCTGTTGTAGGTATTCATTCACTGAGCATGGGAAGATTTGCATCTGATCAAGGCAGGTAGGATCTTCTTTACAATCTGACTTACCTAGAATGAAATCCCTTTTATGACAGCTTTAAATCAGTGAAAATTTGGCTTTCACCATCTTCAACTGTGCCAAGTTTTCACCCAGACATTCACAGCACTGATCCTCCCCTTTTTCTTCCTAGCAATGTCTCTCTAATGAATTCTTCAATGGGTTCTACAAGGCTGAGTGATTTTCAGTTCATTTCCTCGCATTCCTAAACATCCATGGCCAAATCCTCTTAATTCAAACAATGCTGTAAACAACAACCATTGTCCACATCCTACTTTCTGATTTTTTTGCCAAATTGTTTGTAAGAGAGTAGAAATTTCATTCAAACTTGAAGCAGAAATATTAGTGTTTCCTAAAGGAAAATGTGAAAGTTGTACTAATTTTGACTTACTTGATAGATAGTTTCTATCTAAGAGGGAAAAATCAGTCCTGAAACTTGAACAAGAAAATTGCAATAGTGCTGTGAGCACTGAAATTCACACTATGAGTTCTGAAGCATTTTGCCTTCACTAAAACATTGCTTCATCAGCTCTCTAGCGCTTATTTAGCAGCACAAAACAGCTGCAGATTTAACTTTTGATCTCATCTGCTCTCAATCAATCCTTAAAATGCATGATTGCATAGATGGCTGGAGTTACACCAACTGCTATTATTTCCATGGACTAAAGGACTTCTCTGCATCACAGAACTAACTTCTGACAAAAAAGGAAAAAGGTATTATACTTTTCCTACTTTTTCAGTAACTTCTCTTGTAAATGTGTTTCCTGATACTTTAATTAAACTGCCTTGTGCAAACTAGCTTTATTTGAACACTACCTAAACACAGTTATTAACCATTTCTACATGGTTAGAATCTGATTCCTACCGCTGCCAATAAAGAATCATATTATTAGCTGCAACTCAGTATTTCTGGCTCTTATTTGAGAACTAGGAGTGGTGGTTAATTGGAAAAAAACAAGAGGACTCAACATTTGTCCCTGCTAACTTGGTCTTACCAGAGAAAATCCCCAGTAGCCACACTACAGCAGCTGGATGCATTAAGTAGCTTTCTATCTCCAGTACCAGACCAGCCTGACAGCATTGTGCGTGGATCATTCCTAACTAATGATTTCTTTGGTAATGCATAGTTCTTCCAGGTGTCATCATATCACCAATAATCAAGCATCTCAATGGCCATAAATGTCACATTTATCTGGAGTATTCTTTGTCAGGCAGCTGAAAGGATTGGACTTATTAATTAAACTTGAAATACTGAACAAGACCTTGAGTACCTGAAAATTTCGAAAGGATGAGGTGCAGCCACACGGTGAGTGGTGTTGCAGTCGTTTCCTTTGCCATAATCAGTGTATGCATGCCCTACCTGTAACTGTGTGGGGCTACAATGCCCCTTTCATTTCTCTGGAAAACCAAGGAAATCCTTGCCTCAAGTGCTCAGTACCCAACCATAAAAGCAAATTTTTAGAATTGCCTTCAGTTCGGTAAGTTGGTTCAAAAGACGTATTTCTAGCATTTCAGTAAAGAATTTTCCATTTAATGAGGAAGCAAGAAATGTCAGTTATATAGTTATTCTGTGTCCTTGTGCTTTTCTAAAGGATATTGGCTTATAGCTAACATCAAAACAGTTGGTGCCCCTGGCTAGAATACTTCACTATCACCTGCTCATTTGAGCACTAAATAAATCTCCGCTTTCAAGTACTTACAAGCATGAGTCCAGCACGTGTTTCAAACGCTCTCTTCATGTACAGATGTTGATATTCCCTCCAAACACTGAATGCTTATGAAACGTTTCTGCTGCCTCTGCAGCAACTAATTGCAACTCATTTCAAAAGTTACACTGAAATCATTACATTAAAACAGCATAAGCAATGCAGGGTATCTTAACTGCCAACCTGCAGAACACCTAATGTCACAGCTCTAACATTTGACTTTATTTCCTCTTTCCTTTTTTCTTTTTCTTTTTTATTCTTTTTTTTTTTCAGAGGCAGAGAGTACACACAAAGCATAATGAGAAAAATACAACCTAAATTACAAAAGGGAAACAAGATCTTTCCTTAGAGGGGGTAAATTCTTCTGGTAAATCTATTAACTGTTTGGGATTAAAACACAGCGTTTCCACATGTTTTTACCATTGCTTCTATAATTTCAGCTTCCAAGGAGCAAGGAAGCAATCCTGTATTAAAATACCAAACTTTCTACTGCTATATCATCTTTTACTTGCAGTGAATTACAAATCAGTCAAAATCTTTTCAGAAACGTTATAAATATCTTTTACATCTTCTGTGGAAAAAGTGAATTTTAACTGACACATTTTAAGAACAAAAGGATTTTCTCTCTCTAAGTTGAAAATGTTATAGCTTTCATCTTCCCCTCCCCAAACCAACATCTTGGGAAGAAACTGCACAAAAAAAGAAAGCAAACATGATGCTGTAGTCAAAAAGCAGTTAAGGGTTGAAGGATTAATTTACTGACTCCAAATTCACCTCACTTCTCTGTATCTGCCAAATAAGTGGGAGTGGAAATTTGTCAAAAAAGTTCTGTCTCCTGATAAAACCTTCCTCACAACCCACACACTGGGAAAATAATACTTGTAAACCACGAAGAAACAGATTGACAGCTTCAGGCAATCACACAGGCAAACCTTTAATTTAATAATCTCTCACGCTCCACTTTCATGTATCTCATTTAGAAAAGGTCTTTAAACAGAAGCAATGTAGCTGCTGTCAGTGACATAATTGCTGTGTTGGTGGTGCCTTTGGTTCCTTAAACACACTGGTGGATGACAACTGATCCATGCTGCTGTGCTTTTGGCACCAATGAAAGTAAATGATAATGATTGCAAGGAACAATCAGGCAAGCTACAGATCCAGTTGGGATAGGGATATACGTCAGATATGCCAGCCCCCTTCTGTCCAGTGCCTTTCATTTAAAAAGTGAAAATCAGCTTCAGGAGCTTTAGGTTCCTGATCATTGCACAATTCCCCCATCCCTCATCTACAGGCTCGAGCACTGCTCAGCCAATGCTGCTGGTAATCCATCTACAGCAGTATACTTGCAGGAATGCTTGTAGCATAATTACAGTCTTGATATTAACACAGAGGCATTTGTTTAGTTACTTAGCACAGTCTCTTTTGTGCGCCAGGTATTGTTTCCAGAAGGGGCCTGGCCGTAAGAGGCTGGGTAAATCTATTAATGTACAAGTCTCCTTAAAATCATCCACATGTAAAACATAACACATTGTGTACACAAATTGAAAGATAATCTTAAGAGGCTGGGGGAAAAAAAGTGCTTTAAGTAGTGATATTACTTAAAGGGAACCACTAGGAGTTTACAAGACCTTCCACTCTTTTAATTAAATTTTTTATGAGTCTTGGAACACATTTTTGTGCCCTATTATACATCAGAGCATTTAAAATATTTGGATTCTTATAACATTATCATAAAGAAATAGGAAAACCAAGGAAGATTTTTTTAGTAAGAAAGAACAATTCATACAATGACTGTTACGGTCTAAAATTAGATATTTACTTCACCAGACTTTTTTTTTTTAATACCTTTTGATATATCCTAACATAAACTATCTGCCTTCAAAATCCATTGGAGGCCAGAAAACAGTCTGCAAACCTTGCGTAAGAAACAAATTAGCTCATCCATCACACATAACCATTTATTTGGTAATGACTTAACGGATTTAGCTCAGCTATGGTAAGACTGAGCACGATGCAGTAATTACTGTGGGAATTACTGTAACCCTCTATCAGTCTTTTAGATGTTTACAGCATGGAACAAGAAACCCAGTATAGCCTGAACCAGAGCCCAAAGACAAAAAGTTTTGGATCTAGGCCCACGATCTGAGTTATTAAGGCAGTCTCCATACAGACCTTTACCAGCACATACAGCTGTTACTATTTCAGTCCTGCCTTTCCCATAGGAGTAGGTGAGGATATGCAGTATAGGAAAAACTAAAAGCCCAACAGGAATCTTGGAAAGAAAACCTACCTAATCTCAAAGAATGAAAGGGTATACTTAGAGACATTGTTGCTACAACGTAATTAACTTTTAAGTGAACATCCCAATACAGCAAGCTTACATCCAAGCTTTTAAAGCAAAATAGGGTTGTCTTCTAACTACCGCAGTCAAGATTGAAATATAAAGCTAGCATAACTGCAGCACATATGCCGGAGGCCAATTAAACTTGTTTTGTAGTACTTAGAGCAACAGCAATACTCAGAGCATACTCTTACAATTTGGCTATGTCTGTAGATATTTACTTGACAGGATTATTTTTCACCTACAAAACATCTCACTTTCAGATGCTTAACTGGTGATGTCAGCAATTACTGCCATATGTAAATTACCATCTGTTTTTTCTAACTCAGAATAGTGTAATTTTAAAGCAGATTCAAATAACCATCCAAGTGGTTCAATCCCTCCTCAGTTACCAGCTCACAAAAGCTCTCAAACATTCCCAGCTTCTGAAACAGAAATGTTGTGAGCAAAGTTTTATGAGAAAATAGTGGAAGTGACATATCAATTTCTCTGGAGAATCAGTGGAAGCCTTATTAATTTTGGCTTGCAGATTGGAATATTCAGGTACCATGATGAGAAATGGCTTTTGTCAGCACGAGAGTGGGAGAAATTATGTTTGCTTTCTTATGTTCTGGTCCCATGAAAGTCAGAGATGGAAAAGCTTGTTTTATTGGGTCATATAATGTGTTCTGTGCCTATACCTGGTAAGGCTGTATCAGTGGCTGCAGCCTAGAGATGCACAGGTTAACTAGTTCATTTCCAGGCCATACTGAGCTTCTCTGCTCACTGAGGCACTGCTGAAATGCAAAAACGTTACAGAGTTGGAAAGATTGATTTGACATATCTACGACATGAAGAGAAAACTGAAATGAGCTGCATTCCCTGGCCACCTCAGAAACAGATCAGTCAGTAAGGAAAGAAGTCTAGACACAATTCCACATACCCTGAAGATGTATTTTCAGTACTTTCTTAAGTTTTTTCTTCCATAGCCCAGTACAGCAAGGAATTTTATGCACACATACATGCACAGAAATATGGAGTTTTAAAAGAAAAATGACAATTTCAAGCTAACAATGAGGATCATACAGCCTTAAGACAGTAGAAAAGAAAATAATTAAGAAAAAAAGAAATGGTTCAGGATTAATCAGAATTCTCTTTAGTCTCTCCTTAAACCAAAACAATCTACTTATTTTTAGGCAATAGTTAAATCAGTTCAACTTCAAAGGTAGTGGAAAAAAAACCCCACTGTTTTTGACGCAACTCCTCACCTTACCCTCTTTTGGCCAAAAAGGAAACTTTGTCTACTTGATGTAGTTTGGATTAATGCCTGAACTGAATCTTCTGAAGTTTGTCACTCATCTCATCACCAACTTTTCAGTTAAAATTGTGTTGGACTACCTATCCGTGTCCTGAAGCTTCTTAAAACGGGTTGCGTTTCTGCCATGGGACTGTGCTACCTGAACTTGTTCAGAACTGATGGCTCTTTTGAAATGTTGACAAGTTCACTTTGGACCTCTGGTTATGGACAAATTACATACTGCAGAGAAGACAGCCACATCAAAGTAGAAATGAACATCAGCTCATGAAAACAGGGTTATCTGCATTTCTGTATATTTATTCCTAGTCGTGCAGCTTGGGACACAGTGTAAAACAACACTGTTTCAAGTATCAACCCCAAAGCTGCTAATCAAAACCAGCAGATTTGAAAGCATATGAAAATTCAGACTCAATTTACTCAGACTCCCTTATGCATTTTGCCAGGTGGAACTTGATGTTTTCACTCTTTGCCCAAATTCCAAAGGGAAGTATTTCGTATCTGTGATTAAATAAAATACTGCATTTATAAGAAAAAAATATTAACATAACCTGTAGGGACTTTGCCTTGTATCTTCTAGCATCACAGTAACTGTTTTATGAAGAAAGCATCCAGTGTTCATATATCCTCAAACTCATACTATTCATATAGTCAAACAAAAATTTTGCTTCTACTTTATTTACTACATCAGCTGCAGCAAAACATCCTGTTAACTGAACAAATGCTATTCAAGTTTTTATTCAACTGAAAATCATTGTTTAAATTCTACATATTAATTCACTAGTCACTTAAACCTGCTGAAAGCTCTCTGTTCATATACTGTGTTCTTAAGATCATATTATGATTGTTTGCTGCAGTAAAATAAAATCAACATTGACTTGAGGCGTGAGGTTAGTCCTCTTGCATCAATTTTATAATCCCTATGATTTTGCAGCTAGGCTGAATTTTTTAAATGCTGGTAGCCATGAATACAGTGACAACTCAGTGTACAGCTGATTTTGGATCAGGGTAATTCAGTACAGCTTCACTGACACCTATTGAAATAACAAAAATAATTCAAGGCTAATAGATACAAGCTTAAGGAAACTTATAATAGGAGGGGTACTCAGCTGACATATCTGAAATCTCGAGGAAGTGCAAATTCTCTTCTCAAAATACAAACAACGGAAAAGTACATTTCGAAAAGAATACTGGAAAGGCTGTCTGCATGGGAATGAGTGAAGGATGACGACTGAAAGCTGGTGTGCTGCACTTGTCCATTTACACGTGAGCTAAAAAAATCCAGAATACAGTGGATAGTCGATTCCTCAGCAAAGCTCTCCAGATGCTACAAGATTGATAAAGCTCAGTGCATTTAGTTAAACAACGATCTTCATGCCAAAGATCATTCAAAACCACCGAACAAGAAGTGGAGAAGAGGAAACCTTCATTAAGGGATTGTCTTGCAATTAGGAGTTTGGGCCTTATGCATTCTGCAATGTATCATGCTTTGTCTTTATTTTACAATTCCTCATCATGTAGGTTTCAAATCTGATGCCCACTAATTCTTAGCTCTTTCTTGGTAAGAACAGATGTGCCAAAAGATAGTCTGTTGATGAGGATAACTATTCCTGAACATCCCAGAGAGACAGAAGTTGAACTCTGATCCTTTAGGAAAGCTGACCATAGCAGGAGGTGCCAGCTAGAGCTTCCAGCTAAGGATGAAGAAAGTCATGCTCATTTCCTAAGCAGAATAATTTTGCTCTTGGCCAGTGCAAGCATGGATAAGTTGTAAAGCTATACAACCCTATTTCCCTCCTAAACGGAAAAGTGATGCAATGCAATTCCACTGACTTCACACTAACCCATTCCTTAACTCAAAATCAAAAGAAAATTATACACATATTAGAAACAGCACTAGTTGTTCCTCAAATGTTGACCATAATGATTCTTAAGTGTCATTTTTATAATTTTCTGTTTCCAGAACAAAGTTCTGCAGGATCATAATACAGGGAGAACAAGAGAAAAGCAAAGCAAGGAAAGCAGCTTCACATCAACCTTATAATCCATCATAAATTAACAATTTTATGAGAACTTCAAACATAAAAATCTATAAATAAAAATATTCAGAAAAAAATGGAACATTTCAAAGAAGGACAAGACTGTAATATATATATTCCTTTTAAAAATGGCTTCTTGCTTACTTTCCCTGTCTTCAAATCTCTCCTAATCTCACAAAGATGGGATAAAACCTAATTGAATAATTTCCTAGAGAAATAACATTTATGTTGCCAAGATTCTGTAGCTGAAGGAGGTAAACGCATGAGATTATCAGGTGGTTTCTTACAAAACAGGACAAAGAATTACTGTACTAAAAGCAGACAGTTTTTATTGCATAATTGTCAAAATTATTCACATTAACAAAATACAATAAAATTTATCACCATTTTCAGAAAATTCTAAGATGGAGTAATATATCATTTTTCATATTCTGTCCACTGAATTAGCTGAAATTCTAACAAGAACAGTACAGTTCAAGCTAGTTGGCATATGGAATGGTGCTAAAATGTTCCACATTGCACTTTTACTGTAGAAATTTATTTCCAGGTAAGAAACAGCATTGCTTTTATTTTACTTACTAACGAGGATAATTGGCAGGCAACACTGCTGCTGCTCTAGACTCTTTCTTTATATGGATCTCTGAAGACCACATGTACAAGCAGTGATGACAAATATTTTCCATATGAGCAACCACAAAATTTAAGGTCCCCCAGCCCAGACAAGGTGACCAGGACCATGTCATCATTTTCGATATTCAGCATCAACCAAGAAGTTACCAATTCAGTGACAACGAGAAGACAATGACCAGCCTTCACTCTGACCATCAACATATAGAAAGTTCCTCAGATTCTGCTGAAAACATTTCTGTTTTCTTTGATTAAAGACAGTGCAAGATTTCTTTAAAAGATGTTTTCTTGAATCACAACCATTACAACTCCAATTTTAAAAAACCCTGAAGGTAAAATACAGTTCATGTCTAGGCATATGAGCTAGACAGTGTCAACCACACAGTGTTGGATAAGATGGTTTTTCCAGTTCAACTCCACTTTCTTTTAACAGGAAAAGTAATTGCTCTCATCTTTATTAGGCTACTTGAAATAGGACAGCAGTGAAAAGAAAAAAAAAAAACAAAAAAACACTCTAAAGCAGAATCACTGTTTTCAGATTTATTTGGCACTTTGCTTCTTTGTTATGTTGTTGATATACTTAAAGAAGATACATTATGGAAGCAGAGCTATCAAATTATTCCTTCAACATTCATAAGCATACATAATTCTTCAGTTGAAAGAAGGAGAACAAATATAAAAAGTACCAGAAGTATTTTCTGCCACTGGCATCCCTAGATACAACTACTGGATAAGAAATATTCTACATTTGATAAATTACTTCCTAAATGACAAACAGCTAGCTGAAATTTTCTGTTTTGGTATGAAAGAAGAACTTGAGAAAAAGAAAGCTTGCTCTGATCAGAACAGAAATCTGGAAAACTGTTCTTTTAAATCAAGTAGCAACCTTTTAGATTCTATGAACGGCTGCTCTATTTCATTACTTAAGATTTCTCTCATTAAGAATGGATATAGCCTGTCTTTAATAGCATTCTTTAAAACAAAAAGAGTTCTTCATGCCCTGCTAAAACAACAATACACATACTGAGTATTACATATATTTGCACAAAAGAGTGTTATTAAATAATGGAATCTGCATTTTTTTGCATACTGACATCCCCATGATATATCCTAAGTAAAAATTTCTTCAATCACACTTGTTTTTGGGGGGGGAGGGAGGGGAAGGGAGAAGAGGGAGATGTGAATTTAACACTACCATCTACTGCTACAAAGAGTCTCCTATTTCTCTGTTAGTAAAGAAAATTTTCACATAGTACAGTCATCTCACACAAAGCATTTATCAAGTGGAAAGAAGCTAATTTCCAGGATAGTCTCCCTCAGTACCTACAGGCTTTAAAAGAAACAGACAAACCCACCACAACAAATGATCAAAAGCTATGCCTTTTTACTCATCAAAGCAAATAATGCAATTCCAAAAACTCTACAAACATAAAAATAATTCACAACCCATCTTAAAAGACAGGAATAAAACTGACAAGACAACAATTTTTTACATACTTTGCTTACCTCTCCCCCAGGTCTCGCTAACACTGCTGTTTGAAAGTAGAGCAACGTTAGTATCAGGTAGCTGACAAACATTATTACCCAAAGTTAGAGCTACCCTGGAGGAGAAAACCCTCTGCCAAGTACTAACAGCTAGCAGATGCACTTGTGTCTCGGTAACACAGCCTTTAGTTCTTCTAGGTCCGATTCCTTTCCCTCTCCCCCTTTCTCTTGCACTCACTGTACGACCAGGAGCTGTGCTCTCAGCCACTGCTCTGAAGACAACTGGTAAGTTGATCTCTTCATGTAATGACTTCTCCCTGCTGGGGGAGGGGGCTCAGCCAGCAATGAGCTGGGGGGCTGCAGTTAGCATAAGGCAAAGAAGGGGAGGGACAGAAGTGGTCACTGCCAAGTTATGCATCTGCTCTGATTCATGGAATAAGCTAAAAGGTAACCTTTAATGCATGAGGAGGTTTGGCAATGCGTTATTGACTTAGGCAGGCATGATTGGAGAAACAGGCTAAAGCAGCTTGCAAAAGATGCCTGTTGATGGTTAGACAGCATGTGCTACTTAAAGGTACAGCACCTTCTTTTATTGAAGAAGTTGGTAATAAATAAACCATCAGTTAAAACCTAATCAGGAAGTAGCCTCTGGTTTTACAGTCAGCTCTACACGACCACAGTCCTGCAACCCAACTGGTCCAACCCTGCCAGGGGCTCACTCAGAATGCTTGGCCCCTGCATCTGGCCCATAGGGAACAGAAGCGCCCAACTGCTCTCAGGAATGACAGATTCCTGAAATGAGCCCCTATCCTACAGAATAATTTTGAAGTAGAATGCTGAGGCAATCTTTCTTTTTCATGTCACAGTTGAATAAAAGAAATTTTGATTTATATCAATCCCTAGTTGAATGATAAACTGATTTGACTAGGTAAACAGAAGTGCAAGCCTTTGAAAACAGAGTATTTGATAGTACAAGATGAGCAAGTCCTATTTTTAAGTGAAGAATAAAACAGTATTTAAAGCATGATATGAAGCTGAATTCTCAAATCTCTGAAGCAGACCAGTGAATGTTTGTCTCGGAAATGAGTAAAATTGCAAACAGAACTATAAAAGTTGGAGGGATTCCCTTCAGCAAAGTATGTCTGATTGTAATCTCGATGCAACAGACATTTTGTTCTGTTAAACTAAGCAATATAAAAATCCGTAAGAGTAAAGAAATTTTGAACCCTAACGGTCGAAGTAAAGATAGCCAGCAACAGGAGAGAACAACTGTTTAGCAGCATAAGTGGGACCCTCCAGTCTTGTAGTCCCCTTCCTATTTTACTTTTTAATTTCATCCAACTTTACTGTTGCCAATTTTTTTTTATCCTGGGAACGAGAGACATTATGGTTTTCTTAAAGTTCCAGCTCCTCGAGTCAAGACGTCACATTAGATTCTCACCTTTCATGTAAATACCATATTTCTTTTCCTTATGGCTGCAGGGGAAATCTCAAAAATATGACCTACGAATAACCTGGTCTCATATGTCAGAGAGTAAGCCACACAAAGTCAGAATACAGATACTTTAAATGTCTAAAGATTTTAGGAGGTGACAAGTGAAAATTTTGGTGAAATTGAGAACTACAATGTTTCCAAGTATCAGACCTATTTTGTAAGCTCTGACTATCACTGACATGACTATCACTGCCTTTCCATCTCCTCTCAATCCTTTCCTTCTATAAGCTACTACTCCTGTCTATTAACATTACCTTTTCTCCTGCCTAAGAGGACTCACAATGTTGTGCCTCTCTTCGACATCTACAGAAAGACCCATCCTTTTCAGCCTTTGATATCAGCAGACTATCTCTCACAGGTCGGTCTCTTCCTTTCCCTGCCATTCCGCAGCCTGGCAGCGCTGTGGTTCTTGCATCATTACTGCCGGTACCTGGTAACACTGTGTTCAGTGTGGACACACCAGGCAGGAAGCGATGCTGTAGGCCAAACAGGACCTCAATGACAGAAAAGTGCACATATAATCCCCTTAAGCTGACTGCTCTCAAGGGAATAGAACAAACTTAAGAGGACCTAAAAAGGCAGAATGAAGAACTTCAGCATGGAACTTGTAAATGGCTCTGCTGAATGATCTGGTGGACTACAGGAAGCTAGACAGAGTTGTAAGAGTGGCAACTAGCAAGTTTGAAAACTTGACTCTATAAACTGAGATGGTACTTTCATACCAAAAGCATTCAGAACTCACTACTGTTACGCTGGTCTCATAAATACAACATTTCTGATTAAAGTCAAAATGAAGGGTGCATTTTTTCCCTCTTCCAAAGAAAGACTTGAAGGGTTGCAGACTACACCATCGTGCTGACAGCTAAAGACAGAGTTGCCATTACAGATGGTATGTATGCTGGTTGCATATGAATCACTCTCTGGACTGAAAATGTCAAGCTAAAAAAACTCAAGGAAATTTTCAATCAACACCCCTAGTAGGAAACCTCCCACTCCTTCCATATTTTGGGGAAATACATAGACGGACCAGGAAAGGAAAAATGATCATAACAAACAACCAACTAAATCAGAATGAAAAACTTCCATTGTGAAAGTTCCAACCATAGTACTTTAGGCTAAGGTCGCTGCTTGAAAAAGTCAAACAAACAAAAATAACAAAACCCACACTGATCATGGCTTTTTCCATATATATTTCCACAAAAGAAAGCTTTGCTTTCTTCCTCAGTTCATCACAATATGAACTGACTAAGTATTGGCACAAAACTGCTATTCCCTCCCTGCCTCTCTTTTCTTTTTAATGGCAGGTAGAAAACCGAATTTCACAAATAAAAGGTAGCTGTGATTTTAGTCTCCTTTTTGTTGATTCCAAGAAGCAGCACATCCTCTATAAACAATAAAAAACTTTGAGAAAGTCTAAATAAATATTACTGGAATTATTTTCTGAGGCACAGAAAAATGTACATCATCTCCTTTTAACAATTCATATACCTAATTCTTTCCACATTATTTTAATTCCCTGGAATCCAGAGGCTAGTGCCCTGTTCTCCATATAAAGACAAAAGATCTGTCCATACCTGCTACTGCACTTCCAAGATTTAACCAACTGAACTGGAATAGTGTGTGTTCACAACCACAGACTTTCTTTGCAGCAAAAAGTAATTTAAAACTTAACACTGTGCTGGACTTGTTCTGCTGCAACCATGAATTTCTCTGCGGATCTCAACCATCTCTATACTAGAAAATGCAAAACTAGCGGGGGCACAGAAGTCAGATTATGAATGACTCAAGAGCCATTTCAGATACAGAATTGTGCAGCAGTAGACAGAGAAGGCAAAACACTTTGCAATAATAAAAGGGAAGGAGTAAAATATTTAGCTGCTTTCAACACAAAAGTATCCTTTTAACTTAAAAACATAACAGCATATTGAAATTATGCTGTAATTATTTTATCCATATTATTTAAATAAAAAATTCCAAATCGTTTTCCTATTTTTACAGGTATCAGAATATTTCCAGTAAAGATCCTAACTCTTAGGCTCAAAAATTAAAATACAGAAAAGCAAAATGCACAACAGATCTTTGGATAGTATAATTTCATGACCAATAGGGATTTGCCTCTGTGAAAGAAACAACTGTCAGTCTCAAGTGGTTTGCTGATAACAATCAATGCATGAGGTTTAATTACTGGCTACCTCCTGAGGCCACAGCACCTAAATCCCGAAAAAGGAGAGGCTAGTTCAACTTCTTCAAACAAAGCAACTTCCATCCATTCCAGGTCTGAGCCTTAATTCCTCCTGAAATCACAAACAGTATGCTCAGGTAAAACCTGTTACTTCCTTCTGCTAAGCATGTATTTGCCTACAGATTCCTACTGTCCAAGTAACAGTAAAAGAAAATAGAGTGAATACAACGTTGCTGTTATGTCCACCTATTTGGAATTCCTCTCTACTTCCTACAGCTTTAACTTCTGTAGAAATTTACTCACAAACTCCTAAACCAAGATCTATATGCCTCCATTTCAAGCCAAAATATTCTCTAACAAAATTGAAAATTTCTGTGTATTTCTAAGTATTAACATGTAAGAGTAAAAATGATTTCTCTGATCCGTATGTTGTCACAATGGGGAAAGCATCAGCGCTATCAAATTTGGGAGGAAACAGAAAGCTGACTACAGTACCCATTTGTACTGGGTGTGCTCCACTCAACATGGAAATGGATGAACTAACTAAAAAGGAGACAGGATGAAAAGAACTGAGCTCACAGCATAATCCCCAGGTTAATTTGCTTTGGCTAGACATCACCTTCCTGGAACCACTAACAGGAAAAGGAAATTAAGTAGAAATTGCAAGCTCTACCCCTTTTATTTTTAAGTTTGTTGGTGTTTTTTAAATGTTCAATGTAAGAATGTAATAGAAGAAAAATGCTGAGCTTAGTACAAATTATACGCAGCTACTTCAAGCAAAGAAGGAACAAGTTCCACAGCCTGTGGCAGGTTTGGATATAAAGATGGCTGCCACGTTACTGTTTCTTGGAAGCACTAGCTTCTGAGGTTATTACTCAGGACAGAAAATGATGACTATTGTCCTTCAGCTGAACTATTAAGACATCAATCATAAAAAGCCACTCAAATCTTCTTGTACAAGGCTCGGGATTTCTTGATTAAAAATGCTTCTCAGGAAATGCTACTACTAAATCACAAAGAGCACGCTGTGGAGGCGAGGTTCAGCCACTTAACTGGTTTCTGCACTGCATTGGCCAGATGGGAAAGAGAGCCAGAGATTCTCGCCTGTAGAGGGAGTGCCCCTACGTTTAATTCACTACTACTACTTACAGTCCCTTTGAAAGGGACCTGCACAATACTCACACAACCTCAATTTCATCAGCAGGTCTACCTGTCCTCAACCAAGAACAGAAGACATAGAAACAGGGAAAGAAGTATAAAAAGGGAGTATTTAGACTTCTATACATATAATTTTAAAAAAATCAGCTTGGGAAGGAAGTCCAAGTGTGAGCGATGTGATACAGCCTAAACGTTAAATACCTGAAGCCCTACTGGAATGAACCTCAGACACTAAGAAAGGAAACAAGTCCCAGACATTCTCATGCATTTCAGTGCACCTCAGCATCTTTTCTTGGTAGAAATTATAAATCAGTGTAAGTACTTTAGGAACTAATGTTTTTCTAGGAAATTTTCGATGTCTTTAGATACAGTCTTCCACTTAAAATTTTTATTTGCTGCATATTTGCTGTAATTTCCTGCCTACTCACACTGCTCGGCTTAAGAAAACAATTCATCCAGGACACCAGAACTGTGAAAAATTGATTGGCTAATAGAATACACTATAGCATAAGTTAACATGCCTTCCACTGTCATCTGATATAACAGGGCTAGGGATATTCCTATCTACTTGTACATCTAATCATTTTCTAATCTGACTGTGCAGTTACATAGAAGACAAGGGATGCAGTGAGAAAGAGAGATCTTTAAGAGTTCTAACTAAATTATTCCTCATGGCCCCTTTTTATTCTTCCATTAGTTAATCACACTTTTTTTAAAAGTTGCCTTTATCATATTCCTGTTTATTTCCCCTCCTAGCTTTAACAATCATCATTTTTCTACTTGTTTCTAGTCTGAAGTTACTACAAGTTCTGGCTTTTCCTTTTTCTTGTCTTTCTGTTCCTTCGTATGAGGAAGCAGATCTGATCAGATCACATTACAAAGTACACCATTACAAAGTTGCTTTTTAGATTCTCTAGAAATAGCGCTACATAGTTAAGTTTCAAATAGTCATTTGTACACAGTTCTGACATCTCGAGTTAAGTTTAATCACCAGAGGTTTGTCAGTTACTTCATAAACGCCAGAATGTCACTCTTCACTACCACCACCATCTCTTCTGACCACCATGGTACTGGTAGTTTATTGTGCTTTAAAGTTACACTCATACCCTAAAAAAGAAATTCCTAAAAAAGGAAATTTCCTTTCCTCTTCCTTGCTCCGAAGTTCTTAAAGCTGAGACTTTTAATTATGAAGCCACACTTTACTGAAAAGGTCCACCTTCAAAGAGCTGAGCATTAACCTCAGCTTGATTTATCACCTTCAATCTTTCCTACAGTACTAAATCTAATATCCTTTTCTCTTTTCTGGCATCAGAGTGTCAGAGGGAGAGAAAGGTCCTTGATTCTCACCTGCCCAGGGTTAGGCTAGAACACATTTTTTATGGCCATATTCCAATTTTCTGTATTTTGATAATAAAATTCTAGCTTATGTTCCAGGTTCCAAAGCACCTTTCCACCTCCCCAGATAGTGGTTGCATAGTGCAAGTAGAATAAGACAACATTTAAGAGACATTCCTTCCTCTGCTCAGCGCTGACTTCTGACAAGTGGACGCAGCACTTTGAATTTCTAATTCAAATGAATACCATTTATTTTGTAACGAAAGCTTTTCATACAGTAAGGAAAAAGGTGAGGCACCTGGATCATGTAAGTAGACTTACATTTTAGTTACCAAAAAAACCCACAACATAAGTCCTGGTGAAAAAGCACCAAAGAATTGTATGACTTAGTAGGCCATGACCTATGCTTTAAATGATAGTATGAAATCTGAATTTTAAAAGGGAATCTTTGTCACATTCAAAACTAAAATATATTAAAAATATATTAAAATACATTAAAAATGACAGATTTTCCAAATTGTTCTGTTGGGAAGCGACAGTTGCATCAGACAGTCAGAATATAGTGGGAAAGATCTGTCTCAAAGAAGAAACGAACAAATTAGGGTTGCACATATAATCATAACTTCCAGTTTTGTTGGAAATGTCCTTGAAGGTGATTCAGAGGAGGAACGATCTATGGGACATGTTTTCACACATATACTTGACCTATTCCTTTTTTTTTCCTACAGTGGAAGAAATCTCAAAGGAATAATGATATTCTCCTAGGTTGCAGAAAACAGCTCTGGAAAAAATTCTGGAAATCACTAAGACCTCCCAGAGAGTGAACCAACTGGAGCACTTCCTAGTTTAGTGTGCAGGTAGGAAAGGTGTAAAGACCTACGGTGAAATGTATATTTGCAACAAATTAGCACCATCTCCCGCCAAGTTAAGATGAAAAGAAAGCTCTGGAAAAGGTACACAAAATTTCTGATGCCTACCACTTATCTAAAGTAGTAACATCACTTCACAGATCAGCCTACAAACTGTCAGAGAGCACCAACAGCTGGCCCCTAATGGTGGGGAAGCCAGGTGTCAATCGTGATACAACAAGGCCAGCAAGGCAGCGGCTTCATTGGGCAGAGCGCCATCCCATCAACATCACACCACGGGGGGCACAGGACTGACCCAGGAATGGCAGTCAGGGTCAGACATGAGCCCAGATTACCAAACAAGCTGGAGTTAACAAGACAGCTCTAAGGTCAAGCCAAGAAGTCTGACCATGGACCAGGACACAGATTGACAGGGTTCATAGGCAGGCAGAAGCATGGCTGTGGCTAAGCTGGAGACAGACTTGCTTCCAAGGTTTGCTTGCAAACAAGGACTGAAAAAGTGCTACTTGATCCCACAGAGGCATGGGAAGAGGTCCATCAAGTGAGAGGCTGGTGAACAATAAGAGTCCTGAGAGTTCTGTGTCTATACCAGAATTCAATTCTGTTACCGTGCACGTGCAGAAGAGCAAGAAGAGTAAAAATAAACCAGCTGAACAAAATGAAGGAAGTAAGAGACTGCATAAAGCATGAGGTTAACAGTCTTGAATTAGAGGTAGCCTTGAGAAAGGTGATAGCAATGCATACATTACATGTGCTATTTATGGGACAAGATATATCAGAACTGCCCCTAAAATAAAAAGAAAGGAAATAAACATCCATCCAAGAGTCATGCAGCTGGAGGATCACAGCTAAGGTGAATTCTCTAACACAGTCAGTTCTGTTCCTTGATGTCACAGAGGTACTGAACCAGAACTTCTTTCAGAGCCAGAAGAAGGGGGGAAAAAAAAATCTCAGAACACTTGCATTCACTATCAGATTGCATTTTCAGCAGTTTATGGGAATACAGGGTTTCTCCTCTCTTCTTCAGACAGAAGAAATGAAAATAGCTGTAGTATTGCCAAAGGAAATGAATATACTTGGCTAAAGATCCCAGATTTAATTGCAGTCCTGACCAAAACCCACTGGATTAAGCACTCATCCTGAAACAGAATACATGAAGCAAAAGGTGGAATGGATCTAAAGTAATTTTGTTACATAATATAAAGGGAGCAGAGAGAACAAACGTCACAGGAATACAACTCATGCTTTGGGCAGCAACCACATTCCATCTTCTCCCATCTAGTTAAAACCTTCTCAAAGATGCAATTATTTCTTCCCAAAACCTCTTGTTGTTCTGCTCAATTCCATCTTCCCAATTCACTATCTCTTACAATAAGACTGACTAACCTAAGTATACTGCAACATACATCCCTATCCTAATTACATTACATTGCAAATTACAAGAATTTACACAAATACAGGCTAAAGGCTCATTTGACATCACTCAGAATCCATTCCAGGTCATGAAAACAGAGCACTTACACTACTGGTGTAAACTAGGTACAAATTTGAAGCATAGCTGCAGTGCAAGAACAATCCTTGTCTTTCTCTGTAGATGTATACCATATTAAAAAATATGTATCTCCTTTGAATGGAAGAGAAAATGCATGCCTTTAGGTTTTCCATGAAAACATATGTGGGAAAATACGATTGCTTATGTAACAGAGTTTTAGATGCTTTATCTTATAAATGTGCCTGTTTTAAAAGCAATCACATTAAACACGTTGCCCATTAGGACCAAATGAACAACCAGCCTATGTGGAGTCTTCTAGCTCTTCCAGACTCTGGAGAGTGGTCCAACACGCTCACAACTTTCAGAGCACACAGATAAAAACAAGTACCTGGATTCTACTCCATTTTTGAAAACATGTCATTCGTAACTGGAAAGTGGCGAATTCTTGCATGTCTGATGGTTGCAATAGGAAAAATTGGAAATACAAATGGTATAAATATAATTACATGTCGAACTTCATCTGGTTTATATGAGCTCAGAAAACAATTCAGCTCAAACAAGATAAGGTTCCCAAAATAATTATGCATCCTTGTCACACTTAAATATTTCACTTAGTGTAGGATCAGCAACTCACAAAATTTGTGCAATTAGCTGATAAGCCTCTGAGTACTCAGAGCACGTCCAGTATAATTTAACTTGAAATATGTCTTTCTGAAATAGGCAACTGAAAGAAGTTCAGCGCTGTCAAATTTTCTCATGGGAGAAATAGCCTGGCTAAATTCAGGAACACTTTTCTACTGCAGAAGCAAGAGAGTCAAGTCCAAAATGACTGCAGGGAATAATTTGATACTCTGAAAACATTTCTTTAAAGTTAAATAGCATGCTTTTCTTTTTTTTATTTGTTTCTTAACCCGTACATAGGGTTATTAGCTAAACAGCCAAACCTCCAGTATGCTGCATAAAATCTCTACGTAACAGCACAAAAATTCAGAAATGCCGTCTGCTGACAGCAAGATGTAAAGAAATATAAAACAAACACTAAGGAAAAAAGAAAGAACTTCTTAAAAGTTGATACAGAACAAAGGAAGTGAAGATACATTCTTTGTGTATGTTTTGAAAGACACAAGTAGTGCTGATTATTTTATCCCCAAACTCAGACTATCTATATTAGTTAAAGCTAGCAATAACACCAGTTCTAATCTTAAATGCCCGTAGAGAGACATAAAACTTGACTGTTTGAGAAATCAGGTTGTAAAAGCACATCTGTGCAGCCAACGCCATCACACAGTTAGAAAACAATCGGAATTCCAACAACATGCAAGTGAACAAAAACACAAAAAATTCCGAGTACTGATGCATTAACACCGTTCTGAATATTTCCTGCCCAGTTCCAAACCTTCTCAATATTATGCCTTCCAATTTATATAGATCATGCCTTAATTTATTTACAGCCAGTGTTTCACAGCAGACTTTCTCACTGAATATACTATTTAATTTCTGTTTGTAGTTCCACATGCTAGCTCAAGTTCAGGAAAATGATTAAAGGTAGCAACCAGTTATTTTACTTGTCCAATAGTGTTACAGCTCTACACTTCCATTCACATCATATTTTGTTTAGCTGTGATTTCTGTTTTTCAACCATTTTCCAATCATTTATATCTGCTGTTTTAGATGTGTAGCCAATGGATTAGCCCAAGCAAATAATTTTAAGACCATACCTAGAAAATATAATGAAACATAAGACTATTACGAGGTTACTGTTAGGTTCCTCAGTAGTCTATCTTACTACCCTAACATGAGTAAACACTGCTTTTAAATTTTCCTGGGATTCATAGACTGTATTCCATTCTACTATGGAGAAAAACATACTACGTACATATAATTCCATGTCTAGCCTTCATGCCATTCATTGCCACAGCAGTTTGGCAAGCAGCAAAGAAAAAAAAAATAAAAAATAGGGCCTTATTCAGTCGTATTAATTCTCCTTATCCTCTTGCAATATCATGCTGACCATAAAACTTGTTTAATTAAAAGAACATCTTCTGCAAACAGGGCTTCCACAATGAAGATATGTGGAGAAATGAACATCAACATCAGTACTGGATTGCTAGGCTGAGGCCAGCTGGATGAAGTTCAACAAGACCAAGTGCTGGGTCCTGCACTTTGGCCACAACAACCCCGGGCAACACTGCAGGCTGGGGACAGAGTGGCTGTAAGACTCTGTTTCTTCTGGAAGAAACAGACCTGGGGGTGTCACTCCATGCTTGGCTGAACGTGAACCAGCAGTTGTACTCAGGTGGCCAACAAGGCCAACAGGACCCTGGCTTGTATCAGAAATAGTGTTGCCAGCAGGAGCAGGGAAGTGATCATCCCTCTGTACTCAGTGAGGCCGCACCTCGTACTGCGTTCATGAGGTTTTGGCCCCTCACCACAGGAAAGATATTGGAGTCCTGGAGTATTTCTGAGAAGGGCAACAAAGGTGTGAGGGGTCTGGAGCAAAAGCATTACAGAGAGTGGCTGAGGGAACTGAGATGAGTCAATCTGAAGAAGATGTTCAGGGGAGACCTTATTGCTTCGTACAACTACCTGAAAGGTGGTTGTGGTAAGGCAGGGGGAGTAGCCTCTTCTCACATAACTAGCAGCGAGACTAGAGGGATTACCCTCAAGTTGTGCAAGGGGAGATTCAGGTTAAATATCAGAGATTCTGAACGCCTCCTTTACTTCAGTCCTTAGTGCTAAGGCTACTCCCTCAGGAATCCCAGACCTGGAGGGAAGAGAGTCTGGGGAATGGAAGACTTCCTGTTGGTGAAGGAGGATCTGGGATTGCAGATGGGTCCGGTCTCATTCAACATTTTCATTAACAATCTGGATAAAGAGATAGAGTCCATCCTCAGCAAATTTGTTGACGATACAAGACCTAGACAGCCTTGAGAGCTGGGCAGCAAAGAACCTGATAAGGTTTAATAAAAATTAAATGTAGAGTCTTGCACCTGGTGAGGAATAACACATGCATCAGTACAGGTTAGGGGAATGACCTGCTGGAGAGGAGCACTGCAGAGAAGGATTTTCATATTAGTTCTCTGTCACTTCATATAGCAAGCTATATTCTTAAAAATGTACCTGTAATTAATTCTGCTTTCTTCTAAAACTTAGTGTCAAGGACTTCCTTCCAACTTAAAATATTTACTCAATTTATTTGGTGAACTCAATACTCCTGTTTAATGGGCACACACTGCATAGAACTCTGTTCCTTAACTGACTAAAACAAGCGCTAATTGTACCTGTTAGTCATGGGAAATTGAAGTAAAAAGTTGAAATAACGACGATAAAGAACTTTACCCTTCATAAGGAAAGCAAAAAAGATGCCTACACTTGAGATGCACACTGCAATAGATATAGCTACTGAATCCAAATATCACAGGACTTAACATTCTGCCAGCAGAGGTTGTATGGTGGCTATTATCTTTACAGAGATTCAGCAGTCATCTTCCTTTTATTGATGCTATTTCCAATTCTGACAGTCTGGTATGAAAGAAGCAAATGCACAGCATCTCTAGACTCCATGCCTGCTTTAATTAGAGATTACCACAACAATTAAAAAAAGTTGTTGTAACTTTGTTCAATTCACTTAGTTTTAATACCAGGCACAGCGTTCTATATCTGGATATCCTGTACAAACACACAAAAGCCTTAAATTTTCCCAACTCGGCATTTCTAAAAAGAAAAAAAGGACCTATTTTAGAGGAAAAGATGAGACCTGAACATATGGTTGCCATAAGCAGTGTGCCATAAGTTAAAGAGAAAGACTGAAAAAAGGGATAGAGTACTCATGCAATTTCTTTTCATGACTACATTTAAGATGTACCCACAGACATCACGTAAACAAACCCAAATATCACAGGCGTAACTGGCATGAAGATACAGACAAGGCCTTTTGCTAAATTTCTAGCTCACAGCAAGGATAATATCTTCCTTTGGAAAAAGGAGCTGGAGGCCAGCGGCAATAAGGGAACAAATTAGTTTCATTGGCCTGGAAAGTTTATGATTAGCATGGGAGGTCTGAAGCCTGCTGATCACTACAAAAATAACATTTCACTTTGATGCATGTCTATCAACTCTCACTGTATTAAAATGTTTTCCTTTCCAAATGTGGGTTTCAGCTGCTGTGTCTGGCCACCATCTGATCTGAAAGTGAAGATCTTGAAACTATGCAACATTGTTTTTCTAATCAGTGTTGTATATAAGAAAAATTAGCAAACATTGAATATACAGCATGCTTTCAGTTATTTTAGAAGACTTCAAACTAGTACAAAATGCTTATTCTTGGAAACAGTCATTGGAATATGAAGCACAAGTCTGCCACTAGAAGCAAGATACTTTATGTCAAATAGAGTGGAAAATTCTGATTTTTCTTTTAATGAAACAACAGACCAATAGTTGAAATTTGACTACATAAAGCATGTCAGCGTCTCACTGACTAAAACTGCACAGTACAAGCATATAGACTACAGTACACTCATCATATATCCTCAGTCAAGCATCCTGGAAAGAATTAATGCCATAAATGAATTCAGGTTCTTGTCTTATGTCATTACTGCTCATGTAAGCATTGTAGGCATGCAAAAATGTTATTATTATTTTTTTTAAACCAATATTTTTACAGAACTCTTAAACAGTGGGAAAACTGTTGGTCTGAACTGGTCGTGAGCTCAGCTAGTCAAAATTTTGAATTTTAATTAGGTGTGATCTAATCATCCTTCGCTGCTGCAACAAAAAAGCATATACTGCCACCTTTCCAAAGGTAGGTAGACTTAGGCATTTTACAGATTACTTCCAATCCCCCTTTTAAATGAATAGTGCAGATGTCTACACAGTAATGATTTTTTTTTTTAAACCAACAAGACCAGTACATAAAAACACGATCATGCAGTTATCCACTGCCCACCCTCTGACCATATGCCCTGTGACAGAAAAGCGAATAAAGAAGACTTTAGATTCTGAAGAAGGTAGTGTAGTTGCACTGTTAAGTTAGCAGATACAAATATTCCAGCTGAATACAACTGTGTGTAGAAAAGAACTATTACAAATGCCAAAAGAAAGGACGATTTTATTTTTTGCACTATGTTTTTATTCCCTGCACAGCTTTCTTCTCTCTGTGTGGTCTCCCGTATAAATGAAAAACACTCCTTTAGGACTCCCATAATCACAATGATGATGAGTAAGGAATAAGGATAGGCTAGAGAATGACTACTGAAGTAGGTACTAATATTCTGTGAGTAACAAAAAACAAGATTTGGGAAAAGAAGAGGATGATGAGGAAGTTGTGTGTCAAGTGGTAGGAAAAGACTCATGATTAAACTGAACCAAGAAATAGGAAGACAAGTTTGTTGCTTAAGTGAGGAAAGTACAGGAACCAAACGGTTTAGAGGCAGAGTATATCAAGGCTTAACTATGAACTTATGGATAAAATGAGAACTCATTCTTCTCAGATGGAAACAAGCCTTTAGAGGAAAGTTAGCCTGTCTAGTCCTCTCCAGTCTTTCCGAATCTTCCCAGTCCACACCAGTTATTCAGCTATTTGTCACCAGGGAAATAAGACTTCTGCTCCCTTCCACCTATAGTCCAGCAAAAGAACTTGAAGACAGAATAAAACCACAGTAGGCTCTGCCCCTACAACTGGAACCCCTGCATGCTAGAAAATCTTAAGAATAATCTGTTGGTAAAGGAAGCATTAATACAGGATAGGCACAGGAAGGTTTGTGATATACATTGCCAGGATCCTGTGAATTAAGGACATAAAATCCATTTGTTTGCATATTATCAGCACCTGAGATCCAAGCAACCCAGCAACAATCTCAGGAAATGGTGGGAGAAATGATATAAAAAGATATAAAAAGATAATACAAATTTTTCCACGCCGCAGTAACAAAAAAGGCTTGTCAAACCAGTAACGAGACAAAATGGAAACAAAAGTGGTCACACGTGCACCTTCTGTACATCTTTGGGAAGATAATGAACAGCAAGAAAATGTGCCCTATTAAAAAAGCTTTCTGGTGAGATCAACAGCTCTTTTAGCACCTATTATACAGTAGTCCTTGAGAACAATATTAGCTTCTAAATGAAAAATCTTGTGTAAAATACAAGCTGTGTAGAACAGCTTTCAGAAGAACAGCAAAAACTTACATCAGGAGCACAAATATTGACTGGACTAAATAACCACAATTTTATCTGGAATAAGACTTCATGTTCACCATTAAAGCTCTATAATAAAGTACATGCAATTCATCTAAGTATTACAGATTTCTATTGAGCAAAAAGCTTATTTCAAAATTTAAGAAGTATAGAACTTTTACATAACAATTAAGAATTATACTAAAATGGAAAGTGAAAGATATGTTTAAGAATCGACCTTATAAAAATATGAAAATGCCTACTTGCAAATCTCACCTGCACCCTTTACATTTGTTATTACACATGCAGGAGTGTCAAGTTGTGAAACTGTAAGAAAAGCTCAAATCTCGGCCAACTAGAAACAACCTAAGCCATGTTCTCTTTTCTCAGCATTGATTTTAAATCAAAATTACAAATAAATAAGAATACAGTATTTCCCTGTAAATTCCAGGAGCACTATAGCAGCAACATTTCATTAATATTACAACCATTAATGGCACTGATCTGTATTTTATTAATTAAAAATGATACGGTCTCTCCATTTTTCCCCTGAAATTTTGACCCTTTTCGAATGAAAACATTGGGGTGGCAATAACACCTTCCCCTGGCACTAAAATAGAGCTGGCAGTTACAACACCTAAATGAGAAAGGCATTGGTAAATGTCCATCCATTTCAAACAAGTACCTTTCCTCTTCAGCAGGCAGCTGCATATCAGTGACAATCAGAATCAGTGCCTGCTCTTCTCAATCACATCGCCACTGACAAAGCTTCCTGCTCAAACTTCCAGGGGTTGTTCTACAAAAAACCTTGCCAGCGATAACAAAGCAAAGGAAGGCTAGAGTACTGGACCCCTGTCCAAGAGACTTGAATCTCTTTGGTTCTCTGGAGGATTTGCTCATGAAATGCTGCAGAATATTTCCAAAAGTAACATTTCATCTGGAATTCCACACTGAAGTTCTAATAATGTACATTCAACATCTAGCAAACCAAAAGAAAAGTTGATGAAGGTCAAGAAGCTACTTTGTCCCCAGCAATTTTCAGAAACTGGCTGTAGTTCAACAGAACTACAGATCCTAACTCAACGCATCTTCTGAGTTTTCTTTCCCCCAGTGCTTTGAGAAAGTCTCTACCGTAAAGCCGTAAAAACATGGAAATACCCCTAAGAGCATTCTTTCTGAAATGACTATCACTCATATTCTCCATTCATTAGACTTCTGCTAAGTTTCTGATAATGCTACTACCTGGTTTCATTCAAGAATAAGCTTTGCATTTTAAATTAGAAAATATTTTTTTAATACTTTTTCTAGCAAGTAATTAAGTAAATTATTTCGAAAACACAACAAAGTACTCAAGAGCAAGCACTCAGAACACATTTTTTAAAAACAAGGCAGTAATAACTTTAGGACCTACTACTCAGTTTGTTAACAATCTTCAGTAACACTTTGTTAACACATGCATTGCAGCACAACACAGAGATAAAGCTAGTCTTCCAGAAATCTGCTCTGAATACAGAACGGAGATTAGTTCTGGCAAGGTAAGTCACTGAGTTTGGGTCCACGATGCCAAAGTGCTCCTACAACCTTTCCAGAAGGAGTATCTCCTAAAACCTCAGGTCTTTTGCACCATGCTATGATGAGAGCTTTTATGGTTGATATTTCACTGTACAGCAAATGCCATACAGGACTGTGTTTTTCCAGGTAGACAGTAACAGTTTTAAAAGAAACTGATGTCTGATTACATGTTACATTTCATATGCAATCAAACTCTCTCTGCGTCCTTCAAAAGTGAAAGTTTCAAAGAAAACAACTAACAAAATCCTCTAGTCCTTTTACCTAACAAAGTTAAAAATAAAATAAAAAGCCAACAGTAAATGCTGTAACAGGTCAGAAGTCTGAAAAATATCAGGCTTCTTGTTTTCCAGGATAGCCAGCCTATGAGTAGGCGTCAGAGTTTTCCTTAACAATGTTCTTAGAACTGAGAACACGAGACAGTTTCTTCCCTCTCTTAGGTAATTCTAGGCTCCGGAGGTTTTAAAGCTAGTCCTGCAAACAGTGATGTAGGTCACTGAGAACCGAGAGCTGGAATTGTTCAACAAAAGCTCTGTGCAGCTGTACCCACTCTGGGATACATAATCCTCCTGTGCCAGGAGTCAAGTTTCTCCACACAAGGTTCACTGGCAACAGTGCCAAGGAATTAACCAGAGATTCAAGTCACAGGTTTTTAATATAATTCCAGAAAAGGTGATCTGAACACAGTAAGCTCCTAAGCTTCTAAAATCTTATCATCAAAATTAATTACTCTTGATTGGAAGGCTGGCATGTCAAATCGTTTTCAGAACCACGACATTGTCTAGGCACAACTGCTGAAACCGTGATGTTCATCTTATGAAAGATGAAGTTCAGTGGTAAAAGTTTCCACAAAAGATTTGCATGAATTAGCGCACCCACTGCACACAAACAGCATGGAGCAACATACAAAGATACCTGCTTACAATTCCCTTACAGCTTTAAGATCATGCTTTGCCTTTTTTTCCCCCCCCACCATAAACTGAGTTATTTCTAGAGAAACGCCTCTACGATACTTGGCAGGCAGACACAGCTCACTCCATCCTCCTTCACTAGCCAGACTACACTTGGTAGGCTGTTACAGTTGCTGTTACAGCTGGAAAGTTGATGGTGGTGAAAATGGCATAAGAAACAAACAGGGAAGGAATGCTACCTGTATCCAAAGATCTAGGTTGGCAGGAAAGACTCCACAGAGATGGGATCTCCAGAAAGAGATCTTCCCCAGTGGCAGTCAGCCCTTAAATGGGTCTAGGAGGCATGGAGCCAAGCTTCACCTGCCTTCACCTGTGCACCCACGGCCGACTCAGTCCTTTCCTCAGGTGATCAATCAGCGGTTCAGGCCATGACTCAACAGTTCCCATACAATGGGCAAAGGGGTAAAGGTGTAAAGGTGTGACACTGATTAACGGGACTAAATATCTTCCTGAGAAAAACACAAGAGGCATAATTGCTACGAGCATCACATGGCTACAAAGCTGCTGGATGGCAAGGAGCACGAGATGAACAGCCTTTTACCTTTCTGCCATGGCAAAAGATCAATTTAGAGCAAGCTGAAAATAGTTCTGGCATATGAGGCTTCTGGCAAAAAACTTTTGGCTGGATCTCACGTGCACATCCCAGCCTTAGAGGTGCCACATTATGGTAACTATCATCTTTCCAAAGACTAAAAGAAAAAAGAAAAAAAAAAGGGGGAGAGCAATAAGGAGGGGAAGCTCCTCTGTGAAATCTCTCTGCCAAGGCATCAGATGTTCTTCTGGATCATTATGTGGAAATAAATTCTGAAAATATTCATTTAAAAAAAAAAAACAACTTAAAAAATTAAATGAAATGAACATTTAAAAGTTGAGGTCAAAAGCTCCTAATTAAAATTCTGTACGCTCCTTTGACACTGCCAAGAGAAGTAATGCATCTCACGCAAGACTTCCTGATTTTGAGGGAGCAGAAGAGAACTTTCATCAGCAGTAATAAGGCAGTAAAATCAGCAGTCCTGTTGAACAGCACAATAGCATTATCTCAAAGACAGATCACATGTTACAGTTAAATGCAAAGGAGCATGGTATTTTCACTCCATATGCACAAGGAAACAAAAGCAATTGCTGAGTTTGAATTCCTCACCAATTGCTTGTATGTTCACTCTCAAGTCACATCAGACAGTCCTGCAATGAATAACTACTATTACTAATAAGACTCATGCCACTGCAAACTGAGAAGAGTCCTTTGAGCCAAGCTCTGGCTTCTGCTAAAACCTTTTAAATTCAACTTTAAGTGATAAGGTCTACTTCTCTAAGATCCTCTAAGTTTCTGAAACAGAAGGAGGTGAGTGAACACCACCAATTATTTGGGGTTGCTAATTGGCAGTGGATTCCAATGCTAGGCAGGTAAATTTTAGGCAAGATGAATTACAAACTAAACCACGGACCAGTGACATAATTTATGACTTCTGCTGACTTTTCAGCATTACTTGTTAGTTATCTGGCAATATAACTGTACCAGAGAATAGAATCACAGAACAGCATAGGTTGGAAGGGACCTAAAGATTATCTACTTCCAATCCTCTGCCATGGACAGAGTTGCCACTCATTAGACCAGGACACATCCAACCTGGACTTGAACACCTCCAGGGATGGAGAGGTGTTCGTATCCAGAAGTTAAAGACCACTACAAAGCCAGAAAATACAATTGCCAGGTGGATGATAAAGAACAGACTGTTTGGGCTGCTCTGCCATTTAAAAAACTAGAAGTAATGAGTTTAGATGCTATGGGAAACTGCCCAGAGTAATTTCATTTACAAGCTGCTAAAAATTACAGATGTGATTATCCTATTAATGAGTAAAAAAAACCAAAACAGTGCTCCCTCAAGTAAATTCCCCATATTGTCTAGCATTCAAGCTTTGTCCTATTAAAGACTAGGTGACTGTTTTAGGTAATGTGGATTTCTTTCTGTTCTTCCTCCACAATCCTCAAAGTCCTAATCCTACAAATACCACAACAGCAGATCCACCCAGACCCAATTCTCAGAGGGTTATAAGCGATTTCTCAGAAATAAATTCTGAAAGCAAGTAGTCTGGGCTACCATAATGTGAAGTTACTATCACTGACTCTTTAGCAACAGGAATGAGAGGTCAGCAATTAGTCTTAGACTAGCAGGCAGAAGAAGCAACTACAAAACTATGATCTTCCTCTGGGGCTAATAAGTGGAGCGCAGCTTCATAAATGAAACTGTCAGCCTCCTAGAAACAAACACTTGTGTTCTCTGTTAGCTTTAAAGAAATAACTTATTTTCTGAAATGCAAAGGTAAAGCACTAAGGCAGTCTTTCTCCTGAAAATGTCTTAAAATTCTTTTACACCTAACAACTCTTCACTCGTCCCATCAATGCCAGAATCAAAGGTATGTTTTCATCTTTCCTTCCGTTTATTTGTGGAGCCCTTCAAGTAGGTGCATATTCTTAATAACCTAGCAATACTGCAAGGTACCACGTCATTATTTACTGTGTTAATATCATCTCAATTAATTATTCAGAACCCATCACCTAGAGGTTGAATCTAAAAGAAAAGGGCTTCCCAGGAAAGCAGACCATCCATATGTGAAATTCTAATATTATTTTGAATAGAAGCTCTGACTGAATAATTCAAGTCAGCACCTCTTTATGAAATACCATGATATTCAGGTCATTTAAACTACGTAAGGTGCAAAGACAACTGCATTCTGAATCCAAGTACAGTTCAGGTCTTAGGGTAAAATACAGATATTTCCTTAACTCTAGTGGGCACTGGTACCATCTCCAAAATCACTTTCTAAAGCTAAGACCAGCTATGTTCAGCTGTCTCTGTGACACAGTAGAACCCACAATAAAGCTTGATTGTTATTGATATTAAATGAATAAAATGTGTCAGAGATATCAGCAGCAGTAAGTATAAAAATGGATTGCTGGTGGGTTACACCAGCCTTACATTTATTGGCCTTATAAAGGTGAAACTGCATTGTGCTGGAGATACTAGCAGAACTATAAGCCAAAATAGTCCAGAAGCACTCCAGGTAAGTGGAAAAGCTAAAGTCAAAAAGAGCTGCATAAAGTCTACTTTTGCAAGTCAAGAAAGCCTGATACGTAAAAACTGATTTTTCTACCAATTTTATCTTCTCTGCTAGTTTTGCAGCACAAACCCATAGTACAAAGTACCTAAAAGACTGCTGTTGGATGTAGCAGCTATATCAGAACACTGAAACATAGATGAGATTCAATGTTAAGATTTGTTGGCATTTAAATAATATTTGCAAAACCCACTGTTTTAGATTAACCTCTGATATGATTCTGTCAGAACATGCAGAGAGATCATCATCCTATGTTGTTATCCCACACCTTCTACATTCTGCAAATATAAATAAACAATCCATTATTTATGCCCTGATGTACATGAAATTCATGTTTCCATTTAAAAACTTCTACTTTAAATGACTTCTGAAGATCTCAGGGAAAAAGAAAAAAATCTCTCCCATACAGACCCAAAATGAAAAAGAATCCCTGCAAAACGTAATATGCTTGTAAGTTCTCCTAAGCCTCAGTACTGACCAATTTACTCCCTAAGGAAAAATTCAGTCAGAAACAGTGGCATGGAGCAATTAAACAGAATCACAGCATTCAGTCCATTTGGGATCATTAAGTTAAAACAAATTTATAACCGTTATTTGAAGTCTGAAACCAGCTCTATCCTACAGCTGGAAAGCTCCATAGTTCAGCATCTGAAAAGCATTCAATTAAACAGTAATACCTGGCACTGTGAAGAGCAGATGTTCTCAAAACACAGTCCTCTGTTCCCATAAGATTAGTAAAGACCTTCTGGGGGTCTGCTGAGCTCCTTAATTTTCCTTGTAAAGCTGGTGCTGTTACCTAACTGGGCTTGACAGAGAGAGGAAAGGTTGTCTAGAAAAACTGGTTCTTCAAAGATTAAGAAAAGGTCACCTAATTTCACAGTTTTAAACACAGGTTTACAGCAAGCATTTAAATGCTCATATGACCTAAGATCTTAACAATACTGACCCTGAGCATGGCACAGCAATAGAAAAAAATCATAAGTAAAAAAACACTCTCAAATTTACATATAATGTTTCCTTCTGCAGGTCATTCTTATTTACAGTAGACTACAAAACTTCAAAACTTGTCAGTGAAAGCAGTTAGATTTCATCTGCTGTATGAGAAGGCAATTGAGAACAGGAGTTTAACTGACATTATGATCTCAGAGTCACCTCAAAGCTGGTCTTTGTGCAAGCTGCTGTTGAAATGAATGGTCAAGTTCTATATTTTACACCATATTTTTCTCAGTGTGTAACTTTTTCCTTACTAGATGTCCATTTTTTATTCTACCCATCTTAAGCATTATAACTAATGTGGCTGTGGTTAGAAAATGTTCTTTTGGTGTTAAAATCCTCAGGCAGTAGAGCTTCAGCTCATCAAAACACTTAAGACTGTACCCAACTCCAAATACACATGTAATCCCATGGAAATTAATGGGACTTCTTACTTGCTTAGTTAGGCATGTGTTTAAGAATCAAGGCCCAAGTAAGCATAATTGTGCTCTTTGGCCTGCACCCAAGCCCTAAAGAAAGGAAATATGCAGAATGGAGAACAAATGTTCAGTAAAGTTGTAAGAAGGCACAGCAGCTTTCTAGGGAACGTGCACAATATCAGAAACAATTTAACTGTCTTTACTGAAAAAAACTATTGGTGTTGAGAATCCAGTTGAACTCCTCTTTCTAACCTAAAGTGGGCATTTCTTTATTTAACAAACACTGGAAAACATAACTAAAATAAAAGCTGGAACTAGAGCAAGCAAATATTTCTCCAGGACTGTTTATGCTGCTTTACACAATTCACTGGGTTACTAAGGAACGTACTTAAACGTCACAGTCACTAACATGTCAAAACAGGAAAAAATGCTCATCACCTTTAAGGTTGTTTTAAAAAAATAACACAATCCTTGCAGAATATATCCTTTTTTAACATTCATTCACAGTTTAAACACTAGAGATGCTGAAATACTGCAACTGATATTGCCAAAATAAGATACACTACAAAATCTTAAAATTACTATTGCTCATTTCTAAACACAGCCTCCTTGGAATACATTTATTGCAGGAACATGAAAGAAACATCACTGAGACAATCAGAGGGGTGCCTGGGAGACTCATGTAGTAGGAGACCATTTTGCATCTGGTCCAGTCTAGAAACCAGAGTTCTAAAAACTGCATAGAAAAAAGAGGCTGTTGCATTCTATGTTTTCTAAAAGCAAAAACACAGTTCCTCCTATAGCAGTGATGCGTGAAGCTCTTGAACTGCTATTATCAGTCATTTCATTCTTGCTACTGAATGGCTGTAGCAAAAGGAAAACCTGACAGCTGGAGCACAATGTGAAACTGAGGATTTTTGACTTACTCTCCTTTGCAATGCTGATGTTCCAAGGGAACAGTGGCCAAAACAGCAGAAGACAGCAGTAGCAATTATTTAATTTATATTATTAGGATTACCTGAAAACACACTACATAGAATTACAGACCATTTAGGTTGGGAAAAAATCCATAAGATAGAGTTCAACCACCACATAACACTACCAAGCCCACAACTATACCACGTCCCTAAGTGCTACATCCACCTTTTATAAAACAGTTTGCTTAATATAAGAACAATTATACCAAGAATATTTTCTGAGGAATGTGGTCCTGATTTTCAATTACACTGTACTCAGCAAAGCTGCACCACAGGAGAAAATAAATAAGATGAAAACATTTTTTAACAATGATTCATAGAGCAGAAATAGGACTGTAGCTTTTCTTCAATACTGCTCTCTCCAGCTGGTTGATGTGCCAGTGCAGTTTAAAACGAACACAACTACACAAGGCTTTAAGCTCACAATATTTCAGATTCACAGGCAGTAGATCATGGTGCTTGCACTGGCTTCTGAACAGTGCAGAAATTGCACAGGTTTAGGAATCTGGTACAACTGAAAGGTTAAGCAGCAACAACCAGAAGCCACATTTTGGAAAACAATGTGCAACAGCAGTCTAGCCACTTCTAGTCCTGGAAGATTCAGTTGGTAACCTCTGCTGTTCATTATCTATTTTTGGGATGTTTTATTTAGTTCAGGCCAGTATAAATGCAGGTGGCTGCTGTCTTCTAGCTTATCTGCAATAATCTGCATTCAGCCCTTAAAACACTTCCCAAACACTGGTAAATATAAGATGATTTGAAGTCGTGCTTTCTTCAAGCTCTGTTGTACTGCACACGTGTGTGAAATGTACTCATTTCCTCCTCATCCTGCCTGAGTTTTGTGATATGTCATAGTCCTGTATTAACTCCTCGTAGGATGTTCTCTTAAAGATGTCATCTTACAGATGTCAATTAAGACATCTACAGCAAAAAGATCTAGGTTTGGCCTTGCTCTGAGATTCATTAATAGAAATATCAGTTAGGTTACAATGAGAGAATGCCTTTTTATCATAGTTTCCACAGTACTGGACCAAGTAGAACTGTGCATACGCTACAGAGGACAAATCAGTGATACACTGAGGTACAAAATGAGGGCTACATTAATTTGTTGTAATCAAGTGTCAAGAAAAGTGTTTTGTGTTTTGTAAGAACACAATCAACACTACAGCAAGAACTAAGTCTCCTTTAAGAAAGTTATAGTCAGCAATTCTTCCACCTTTAATTTTATAAAAAACAACAATGCACTCTTGAATCATCTGCATAAATTCATTTGACTTTTATGTCCAGACTCACACGTCTACAGAGAACAGCTTTGGAGACAACAAAGAGAAATGCAGTTCCTCACATAGACACCATGGAATAAAGGATTGATTCTTCTCATAAGCATTTTGCAGTTGCTCACAAGTGTTCGGCAAATGATTTTCATATCTACGTACAGAACCAAACCTACATGCACACTCCCACTTTTGTCATAGTTACCTTCTGTGTTCAGGAACTTGAGAATAAGCCAGACCAAGCATATGCAGCATCAACAACGGCCCCATATCAGTAAACACTGGTCAATCAAATTTCAGTCTCCGACGTTTTTAATTTCTGTAAGGTCAGCAGCTTGGCAAACAACAGTTAAAAAAACTATAGGCGCAGCTCTGGTATGGAAAGAGAAAGATGATGTCTGTAAAAACATTTTGTGTTTTTACATAAGAAAATGGGTTTTTCTTTTAAAGTCATCTTTCTCTGGTGAAATACATACATACTTATGTTTCTAATTTTCACTACACAAGGTCTGTTAAAACTACATACAAGCCAAACTACACTAAAATACTGCCAGTGAACTATTAGGATTGCTTGACTGTAGGTACAACAACTCTAACCTTGGCCAAGTTTTCATTTCATGAAGTACTTAGGTGCCAGGTTAAGCCGCCTCAAACTACAAAGCTAACAACAACATGTGGCTGACACTACTGATATGTTTAAATGCACCACAATTTAAAAAGAAAATCTATCGAATTTAATGCAGATTTTTACAAGGGCCTTTGAACAGATCACATGTCACTGCTACACAGAGGACACAGGAAGCTATTCACAAGCATTTTGATAACTTCCCTGTTGAGCGAGGTATAACAAATACTCTTGTTCAAAGATACCACATTGTCAGAACCCCAGGAAATTGGATTTTCTCATCATCCGTAACAATATCGTACATTACTGCAATTGCAAGGAAGCTGTGGCCACAAAAAGGAGTAAAAATGTCAATCATACGTAACAACATCAATTTGCTCTGTTCAAGTTTTCCCAATGGATCTGCCATAAACCAGTCACTGTGAAAAAACTGTTGTTCTAGCAATGAAATGTTTTGGGCTCCAAAATAGGGGACAGATTTACAAACCATCAACTATTTGAACTCTCCTCATTAACTCTGTGATGTCTTAATTTTCTATGTACAATCTAGTCTTTCATTGCAATGTTATTTCTCTCAGCAACCACGGAAGCTGAAAATTTACATTGCTTTAAATGAAAACTGAAGTTACAGTACATTCACGTGACTCTGGGCTGCAGAATTTCAAGAACAAACAAACACCATGGAACTTGGGAAAAAATTAGGAGAACTGTCACTCTGGCAACCCCAGTTTCACTGCAAAGCCACAAGAAAGTTGAGTCAACTTCAGGTTTTGTTAAAAACCCAATTTCAAACAAGTTTGATTAAGCTCATTTTAACCTAGGTGTACACTGTTATATAATATCTGATCTAATCTTATTACACAGATTGCACAGATTGACGTGGTCCCAGATGACACACAGAATTCTTTCCTATCTTGAGCTTTTGAAAGAAATTCAAAATCCTTATGGGAAAAAGGAATGTGAAATTTAAATTGATGGAAACTGCACAGACTCGTGTGAAACTAAATAGTGTCTTGCAAACATCTTGAAAACAAACTTCTGCATCAAAACTGAGGCTCTGGTCTCCAGAAATGATTGTGATTCATGTTTCTGTCCTCCTTGAAAATATTCTCCAACACATTTGTTCAAGGATTTCCTGCTGATCAACATGGTCAAATACAATAGAAAGTACACAATTCATTACAGTAATGCCTCACAACTTAATTATCTGAGGATAAATACAAACAAGAATATGCCACATTATTCTCACTATTCTAAAGCACCTCAAGCATAGCTGAGATAAAAGTAGGTCATGAACTGCATACAGGAACCAGCCCCAAAAAGCCACCCAAACGAGGGGAACCACAATACTCTCCTGAGTTCCACCTCAGTGGAGGAGGAAAAAAAAAAAGAGAAAAAAAATTGTTTTCTTTAAAAGAGCTACAAAGTTTGAAAAACAGCTTTTGGGCCTAGTTCATACATTAAGCACACTTAGGTATCCTCATACAAACCAGATATAACTAAAAGGTTAAGTGAAATACACAAGGTCACACAAGAAATCTACAGCAGAGCAGCCCTATTTGTTTTGCTGGAACAGGGATCTGAACCCCTGCTAACTTTCATGGGCAAATGACTATAGCCATTCTATATATTCTGGCAATTTCAGCACTCTATTACATATTTATAAAGCTTGAACTTTGCTTTTCAAGTATCTCTTCTTTTACATGTACACTATTGCAAATTTAAAGCCTGTGTCCTAACACAGTAGTACTTTTTCATTTCACATTGAAGACAACACTTTAAGTCCATTTTAAGATCAGGACAGCTCTCTGACTCTTTGGTCTGTCTGTGTGAATCTGTGTGTGTGTCTTGGTGTGCGTGCAATGCCTGCCTAAGATGAAAAATACACACATGTACAGAACGATTGTCTATATACATCTTCCTCCCAAGGATTTGTTTATTCATGTTAACAAGTTGGTCCAACCTCATCTATCAAACATAATTTGTGTTTTATTAAAAGTGCCTAAAAACATACTGGACTCCTCCCAGGCTATAAAGTAATATTATAATACACTTAAATGAAAACAAAGGCCTAAATACTTAATTTCCTGCAGACCAGAAAGATTTCCAAGATTGTTGTTCCAGTTCCCTGATTAAATAATGGGTATTTTAGAATATACTGTTATAGTTCTTATTATTTTTAATGTGCTCCCAAGAACTCCCAAAACAAAAGTAAGCCTTTACTTAACTATTTGGCTGCTTAGTGAAAAACAGCTTAGCAGAGAAAGCGTTTTGGCACAATGTCATCACTGTCTAAAGAATTTTCTGTTTTCATTGGGACCTCGGATGTACTGTCTCCTGATAGATCAGAATAATTCCTTGGCAGGTTTGCAGTTAACCCCACAGAAATCCAGCAATGCCTCAACTCTAAAATTTCTGACATGATTCAAATGCAATAAAAATTCCATCACATTCCAACTTAATCACTACTAACAGTAACTAAAATACTACTAGCATTAACTTGTCACTAGTAGGTCTGCTAACACTATAAAAAAAGATGAGCAGAGCTTTAGCATCAAATACATATAAATACTTTCATATTTATTTTTATAACTCTGACTTGATGATGAATTCTGAATATCTCTAGTCAACTTCATAATGGCTAACAGCATTAACAGAGATGTAGCCACAAACTTAAGATGTAGCATAGTTATCTATATCCAAATGCAGAAAAACAGCTGGTTGCTGCATTGCAGACATCACAGAAAACAGTGTAGATTAAAACTGAGAAAGCAACAACACAGAAATCAAGATAGCAAAGAAAAACTAATTCCACTTATTGTTTCAATGATTTGTTTGGCACTCGCCTCATAAATCCTCACGCAGACAAGTTCCCCCTGCTTTCCCCCCATGTTTACTAAAGAAAACTATTTTCTCATATGCTTGTGCTGCATCTTGCACTTCACACAGCAATAGCATCTGCAAATTTGTACAATGGTCTCTCTCCTACTCCATGGTACCATTGATCATTTCTGTCAGCCACTCTGCAGATAAGTTGCCTTTATCATACCGGTCACCAACTGAGATTAATCCTGTCCTGTAGGATTGTACAGGCGCGCTGCAGCGAAAGCTAACTTTCTAATAGAGCAGCTCTTTCCATGGAACTCCTGTAGAAAGTGTTTTCCATTTCATCAACCCTTCCAAGCAACCTGACCAGTGATGTCCAGTTCAAACCTCTCATATATGATCTAACCCATCTAAATGCCTGCCCTCTGAAGCACCAGTCTCACATGCTTCTGGAAATGGTTTGTCATTCTCCTCCTTACAGCCTTACACTGCATCATCATCAATGTTCTATCCATATTGTTTTGTTATGTTTTTTACTTCCACTAATCTGTGAATATTCATGCTTATTGCATGTAGTCTTACCATATGCAAGTCAACCACAATGCAGATTAAGCTCTACTAACAGACACTCAGACAACAAGCAGAAAAAGCATACAGTCAAAATGACAATTCTCACATAATACGTCATACTGAATCACTGATTTCCCAATTCAGAAGGAACCTGCAAGGGTTATTGAGTTCAACCTGGAATCCAAACCCTATGGAGAGGGGTCTGAGAGCACTGTCCAAATGCTGTTTGAACTTCAGCAGCTTGAGGCCATGGCCACTGCCATGGGGAGCCTGTTCCATGCCCAACACACTCCGGTGAAGAACTTTTTCTGAACCTCTCCTATTCTTGTCCAAGCCTGCTCTAATATTGTACAACTGAAAAGTCTGGTGCTGTGGTTGGTGGCTTTTTTGTGCACATCTTGCACTAAATTTATTGTGACAAAATTATTTGTAGTTGCTTACATGACACTCTTTTTTATACCTAGTATAGAAATAAACAGATAACAATAATTTCAGCAAGAAAAATTACTTCAGTTTAATTTCATGAATGACGTAACACACTCTTGCAGTGAGAAAAGGAGTAACCAGCATTTCCCAGAGATATGAGCACTGAAGTAATGCAGATTAATCCTGAACTGACTGATGTGGCTCTGAGCAGCCTGGTTTGGTGGCTGGTGACCCTGCACATAGCAGGGGGTTTAAAACTGGATGGTCATTGTGATCCCTTTCAACCCAGGCCATTCCATGATTCCATGATGTATCACAAACTATACTGCCACAACTTCAACACAAGAATAAGCCAAAACACCACTTAGTCTTCTGTGGGACTACAGAGAATACCTACTTTTAGGTGTTTTACCAGGGTGCAGTGGTCTTTCTCTATATTCAGCAGAGAGGAACCTAAAAGACCTTTTCAGGAAGGTCTTTTACCCTACTGACCTAATCACCACAATTAGATGCTGAAAGCCAAATAAAACACAACAAAATTTGCAATTAAAAAGAGATCAGATTCTCTGATCAAAACTTAAGAATAATTGGAAAGTTCTGACCCACTCAGTTGTTAGAACATGAACGAATATATGTGCAGCCAGCCCCCCTTTTAGTAACTTTCCTTCCCCATTGCTTACTTGTCCAGGTGTTAAACAGATATCTTGCATCCAAGTTTCACAACAGTATTTCTCTCGCAGCCCTCTGTTTCTTTTTAATAAAATCTAAATGACTTTATTTCCCTTGGTTATTTAACCTCAGAAGAGGGGTCCTGCACTAACTGCATGATTCTCTTTTACAGTCTCTTTCCTGTCTCCTTCAAGTGAATTTCAACTGGTTGATTTGGGGGGCTGGGAACAGTTGTACTTTGGTAATTCTGATTGAATTTAATATAAAACAGATTTGGTTTTCTTGTTTACTTAAAAAAGCATTAACCACAAATCTGTAATTCCTGAATAAGAAATGTCATATGAATCGCTTCCATCCCACAGAGTACAAACCATTTTGTCTCTTCTGTGAATGCAGTACAAGGTATCTTAGGTGACTGCAGTTTGTATTACTAGAATATACCCACGAAAATTTTGCAAAAAGCTTGAGAAAGAGGCATGGCATTGAGATTACATTTACTTTTATTTTTTACCTACACCCTACATTTGTTCCTAAACTTAATTTCTGTACCTTGACAGAACAATCTAGAAACAAAACCAGTGGTCAAAAGCTCCAACTTATTTATGTACAGTGACATGAATAGCCTGGTGTGTTACTGAATGTTTCTTATTAAATGTTCCCAGATAGCATCCTTCAACACTATGCACTGTAGTACATTATTTCTTAAGAACCTATACAAAAGGTTTCATGGACTTCTATCTTGTTTCTTTCAATGCATCTTTGGTGCAGAAAGACGCCACTGGGAGGATTACTAAGTGACCTCCCTGCTGACTGTACTGTGAACTCAAAACAATCATGTTCATCTCTTACTTTCTACCCAGCAAATAGTGCTAGTCATAGCCTCAGAAAAATGCACTTAGAATGACTAACCTATCAACAGGCAAGAAGAGAAACTTCAGAACAAATCAGAACTAAAAGGACTGTCAAAAAAAAGAATAAGGAAAAAAAAAAAGCACCCAAACAAACAATAGGGAGCTGAATAAAAAGATTAAAAACGGCAGAGAAACAAAATGACTGACAGGGAATTACAGAGAAGGTTGGATTATTCTTCAGATGCTAGAATTGCCACTTATCTTTGTCAAGGACTAAAGAAAAAGGTCTTTGACTCAATGCTAGACACAAAATCAGAATCACATAGAAGCAACCATTTGATTATTTCAACCTGGAGAATACTACCAGATTAATAAACAAATCTGTCTTCATTTACAGCCTGATATACACTCCTCTGTTTAACCAGGAAGAAGACCCAAAGCCCTGCAATGAACAGCACTTGCATCTTCTATTCTAACAGTATCTTCAGCATTCTTGAAAACTTTTTTTTTTTTTTTTTTTTTTTTTTAAGTTTTGCTTTGGATTAAAAAAAACAGCATTGTTTTAAAACAAAGAGAAAAGCAAGATTGCCTCTACCACTTTATCAGAGATAAGTGCATTTGCTTTCAGGACTCTTACGGTGAAGCAATTAAGCTCAAAGCTGGTACGTATTTTCTATCCACTAAAACAGATGTGTGTTACATTACACTTTACCTTCCTTGAAAGGCATCTAAACCTGCAATCACTGTTTAAAATGGAAGAAAAAAAGAACAAATTAACAGCTGCACACAAGCTTAACTCTCTATGTCTCAAGTGGCTTCAGATATGTTAAGTATCACTTCTGAAAGGAAAAGAAACAGATAAAACTCATCACAGTGTGGACTGGCCATTCTATGGGTCTCTTCAGCATATATTTTTCTTCCAAAGTGAAAACTACGTTCTAAAAAATGTGCTTGCAGAATATTTTAAAAAGCAGTTCAAAAGCATTTTCAAATTATCTAACATACACTGATAACATTTTTTCCTCAGTATCTAGAAATGCAAGCCATTTTTTGATGTTATGGAACCACCCTGCACTTTTCCCTAAGTGTTGTCATGCTACAGTTGAACAAATAAATGAAATCTCACTTTAGGGTTCCAAGTACTGAAACCAAAAATGTTATGTCCACAAAAACAACACGCAGACCTAATCTAAACTCACTCTCATTAAGTGAAACATATTCATAATTTTCATGCCTGCTTAAGGTTATTTCAGAAGGGTTTACACTGTATCTATACTGTACTCCCTTTCAAACTGAATCATTTTGTTTGGCAAAAAACTAAAAAGGAAAAAAATCCACATTACATTTTACTAGCGTAGATGTTGCATCGTATGGTATAAATAAGTACACTGAATGCCCTCATCCATATCATATCTGTATTACTGAGTGATTTGTAATGAGAGTAAAGACTGCATTACAGCAAATATAGATAGCAGCTTCATCAAAGAGTCAGGGCTCCATTCTTTGAATAAAGAGGTCTTTCTCAGGACATCTCAGAGGCTCACATACTCTCTCTGTAAAATATGTAACAGAAAAACTATGCAAATGAAGGAAAAAAGTGGTAAAGGAGTTATTTCTTAGCTCCCAGGAACCTGTTTCTTCCATTAACACCTTATTAAATGCCAGGCAGGTGTTTCCCAATGCAATCCTTGGTATTAGTTAATCATTATGAAGAGAAACAATGAAGAGTTGTATTTCCAACAAACCACAACGTTACACTCATAAAGACAGAGAAGGAGACCACATTCTATTGTAATTATTTCCCCCCCCACACACACACTTAATAGTATATTTTACATAACAACTATTATTTCTTGAAAGAAAAAGCCTCTGTCAGAGCCTCCATACAGAGTACAAACAAAATTAAATAAAGATGTGGCAATAATTTTGATTTTCTCTCATGGAATGCATCCTGCCTCCTCAAATGTGGGCAATATCTGATGCCAGTCATCACCTATCTTTGTGCTGGCTAAACTAACTTTAAAGTACTGATAGCCAAATTGTGCCACTGATGCACAGCGTAATATTTCACTTGATGCAACTCCTCAGGCTATTTTCAAAGACTTCATGTCTTAAGACAGAGATCTGCAGTGCTGATGAATACAGATTGCTTACCCTTACATCAGCTGTAGCCTCATAGGACTGCTCTATATTCCAATTAATTAGAGCAACCCTAATATACGGAAAGTAGATCGTTCTCATCATTCTGATGTTACTCTGATCCTACAGTCATTAAGAGTTCTCTGATTAAAGCAACAATGCAGTTTACTGTTGTGCTGCCTGGACATCGGAGCACATCCAGAGTGTTTCCAGGTGGGACCTCCTTGCCTACTCATGTTTTCATATGGGGATCTAGCTTGCTTTGCTGTGCTTTCTATAGCCAAATCAAGATACCTTCCTATTAAGCTTTTAAGGATTTCAACATCTGATACAAATATTCAAAAGGAGAAAAGGACAAGTAAAATCTCTACTTAGAGTTGTTTTGCTACCGTGCACACTTTAAAACTGCTATTTAAATCAGGAGTTAACTGGAAGATAAAAATAAACTGAACTGCGAGAAAATATTACTTAAAAATTGAAGGTGGGGGAATTGGAGAGAGAATATCTTTGGAAGGTGTTTACAATTCTCACTCAAATCAAGTTTTACGTGAACTACTAAGTAATACTCTTGTAAAGTGCGCCACTGCGTGGTGACTCACAGCTCTGCAGAACCAATTCATTGCTTCATATGTTACAAATAATCTTCTCTCCCTCTCGAAAATTACAGTAAGTCAATGCTTATGCCTTCTTGTGTATTGAGAATGACTTCCTGTTTCAGAAGTATTCTAGACACATGCAGTGTATGTATGTAATGTACATGAATGTATGTAAATCAAGTAAACTACAGCATAGACCAAAATCATTAATAGCTTTCCTTCTTGACACCTCCTTTTATTTATTACAACTCCTCAGTGTTTTCCTTCACACTGGTGTTTTCCTTCAAAGCTAAGGAGTTACTGAGCAGGATCACCTGCAGTTTCCAAACAGGCGTGTCCAAGCTGTGGCACACAGGCCACATACAGCCCTGCACAGCTAGGAGTGAGGGCCCACAAGATCATAAGCTTTGAACATTATTATGTCATTTCTAGTGATATTTTTCACGAATCGATTGTTTACAGCTCAAGTGAGGATTGCCCAGGTGATGAGAGAATGCTGAGGAGGGCTCAGCGCTAGCCCTGCTTCTCACATCTGCCACACACTCTCAGTAGAATTGAAACCCACATGTATTACCCATCACGGGCACTTCTGAAAAATCAACTTATCAAGCTACAGCAAATAATAATTTTATGCATTTTGATACATTACTAAACACAGTCCTCTGAACAGTGAAAAGCATGCAGCCGTGCTTCCTCTTTGATAAAGGAATTTGAGAAAAGGTATCAAGATTTCTGAAAAAATTCTTTTTTTTTTTTTTTGTAATTTACCTTTCCAACTCCATTTTCAATTGACATAAATATATTACCTGTGAATTTTCAAATGCAGTATATAGAGTTGCAATCAGATATTCAACTCAAAGGAAAATGTGATCAGGCATCTTTGCTAGACGTCTCTTATCGGAGCAAAATATCCCCCCTCAGTTCAGGATCACACCTTACTCCTGTCATCGCTTTGTGGCAGTACCCACACTGGTGAAGAACTGTTTGCAAGGATGAAAGACAGGAAGAGGAAAATTTCATCCAAAATCTCTGATGGGCACCTTGAGAAGTCATTAAGAATTGCAACTACTTCCACTGAACCAGGCAGTGATGCATGCGTTTCACAGAAACAAGGTCAAACATCCCATCCGTTTTATGACCTCGTTGCCTTCTTTCTTTCTTTTTAATTAAAAAAAAGTAAAAAGACACTTTGTTACTTACAGATATATACATTAACTATATTACACATTTTATATTGCCACTCAAGACAATTCCTCTTCATTCAATGCAGCCCAGATGAGTCAAAAGATCGGACGCCTATGACTAAACAAGCAGAAAAAAATGCCTCCAAGCAATAAACTCCACACTTCCGGCTGAACTGGAAGATGCAGAAGCTCCATTCAAAGACATTCCTGAACTTAATAACACGGTGATAGGTTAGAATGAAGACACAGGTAGCAAACATATTAAATGTATGACAACAAAGCAGTAAAACAAATAACACATAGCCAATAACACTGAAACATCCCTAAAGCACATGTATAAGCAGCTACTGTCTGTGGCACTAAAAAGAAACTTTGAAAAAGTGTTCAGAGTTCAGTGGAGTCATCCACTAAAAAAATCTCCAAAAAGAATACAGTTCAACTGTGCAGAAATAAATGTCTTACAGAAGTAATGAAATTGATGACCAAGATACTGCTATACTTCTTGCTTCTGCATAGTAAATATTATCAAGTATGATGAGTATTATCCTGTATGCAAGTCACTCCAAAAGTTATGCTTCCTATTTATTTCCATGGAAACTACAACCAATACAAAGAGCACCACACCATTTGATAGAGAAAATTCTCAGCTGCAAAGCCGTTCTTTCTCAACAGTCAGCACCATTCATCACGCATTTACCAGCACAGAACAAGAGCCTGCATGCTGCTCTTGTATGCATCTGAAGGCTGTCTGGAATGCGGCCCGTCCTTCACATCGCTGTCACCACTGCAGAACTGCACCACCCACATCTCACTGTGCTCACGTCCACAGTTTGGTCTCCATCAATGTTCCACTGCCATACCACAAACATCCATCTCTGATGGCATGAATCAACACGATAAAATAAGAGAAGCCCTTGTACTTCCTATTTTCTCTAGTTTAACTCAAGAAGTAATCTGATTGCTTTAAAAATTCTAGTCTCATTAGAATTCAGAGTCTAGTCTACACCAGTAAAGCACCATCACTTTGACAACTCTGGTGAGCTCTTTTGCAGTACTTACAACATTAATAGCATCAGTTATTGCAGCGTCGCAGTAAAATAAGGAAGTGAAAAAAGAATAAATTAGGATATTTGATCATACTAATACATACGTAAGTTTTGTTACAACGACCATCCCTGAAAAACAAGTTTTAACATCTTGCCTTTTCTGCTGGACAAGTGTGGAAGTTTTCACTTTTATTTCTGGAGATAATCTGAACAAAAGAACAGCAAGAAGTGGAAAACAAAGAATGGAATGGTTGCTGAGAAGCTCTTCAGAGGTACTTAAAAAGATACTACTGTTCAACACTACAAGGGCCACAATAACCAGACCTTGAGAACCGCTTATAAAATCTCTTATGTTATTCTACAATTTGTCTTTACTGCTAAGATGAAGCACTACTTCAGTTTTGGAAGGCCCTTCTACCTAATATTTGCTAACAACTTAAAAAAAAAAAAGAAAGACTGCATTGAACATTCTCCTTAAGCGTATTCATACAACATCTGCTTAATAATGCTGAAACAGGATATACATTTCAGTATAACAGGGAGGGCAGCATTGTATACACTGTGGAAGATCGAATTTCTGTCACTTATGCTTGCTTTACATAACTTTTTAAATACTTAATAAGAGAGAAACTCCTGACTTCATGCATGTATAATTTTTATTTCAGATCAAAATATAACTGTCTTCAGCACTCTTTATTCTGTCACTATAGCAGTAATTTCTATTATTTTTATTGTAGCAGTATTTTTCTGCCTTTTGTTTCAATGAAGAAGGTAAACTAGAAATACTACCCAGAAATAACATTTCTGGGGACCAAGCAGGTATTTTTATTTAAAAGGATACTGCCTCAGGTAATGAAACAAGATGTCCAACAGAGGGCGATAGAGACCATAAACTATCTGATTTAAAAATAAAAATAAAAATTATGTGGCCTAAAGGAAAAGCTGCCTATTACAAATATTGGAATAATCTTCATTACTCGAGAAACATCTTCAGTTAGCTGCAATTGCAGACAGCTTTTCAGAAAAAAGATTCTCTTATGCACAACAGTTCAAAACTTAAATTAGTTCACTAATTATTACACCCTTCAGCTACATCTGTGTTTACACAACAACGTATAAAATCCATGTTAAATGAAAGAATATATATTCTTTTAAATTATTTTGAGCAAGTGGAATACAAAAATCTCAGAGACCCTTGAGACAGGGAATATATGCAGTAACACTCATGTTTGAGATTAATTCAGCCTTAAATCATAAGGAATAAGAGATTAGCTAAATGGCACAAAGGGAACAAGATTATAAATTTCAATGCAGATCAATCTATCTTGAAATGTGAGGTAGTTTAAGAGGAAGAATGAAGAACATCTCATAAGGCATTCCAAATGCACTGAAGCCTAGGATTCCTATTCTCAGGAGAATGCTAAGGGAAGGTTTTACTGCTGTTTACACCTAATGATATCATTAGATCTACACCTAATAGATCATATGAAGCCAGATCCTTTTCAGAAGTATGCAGTGCTAGGTTGGCAGACCAAGGTTACCTGTCACAATACAGGCAACTTCAGTCAAATACAAAGAAAACAGATTTCACTATGATAATGTTCTAACACTGAAATCTCTTTTCTGGCTGGAAAAGGCCATGATAGCTATCTCACACAGCCAGCCCTGTTCTGAGTAGAGCACTGAACCACATGACTTCCACAGGTCCCCTCTGACATGAATTATTTGATGATCAAATAAATACCAAGTTACATACTCAGAGTAAGCATTTACAGCTTACTATTTATTTACATACAGCTTTGGGAAGTGGCACTCAATACCAGCAATGGCCAATTTTCAAAATGCACAACACTATTTCCCACTAGGTTCCCTTTCCTATTCTATACCAAATGCTTTTCTATACCAAATGCTTTTCTATACCAAATGCTTTTCTATACCAAATGCTTTTCTATACCATGCTTTTGTATTCGCACAGTAGGAGAACACTTGGTATACTACACCTATTTTTCACTTTTCCAAGTCATAGATCAGAAGAGTAATTAAAATATTGGCAATTACAGAATTGAGCAATTACAGCTTTGAGATCATGGGATTCCTTAACAGCTTCATACAGATTTATCATCTACAAAGGAAATTCAAAGCTATGGCTTTGTGTGCACTGCAAAGAACCAGAGATCAGAAACATGCATCGTGTTGTCCAAATGTGCACAAGCAAGAGGAATCTGGACATGCAGAAAAAAAGGCTGCAGTCATAAGAGAATTCCTCTAGCAAATCAACCATTTAATCCAAACTTGACCTTTCACAATTAGAGTCCATGAGTCACTTACGACCTACTTCTGTTTCTTTTGCCAACAAATATTATTCAAGTGCCAAATGCTACTTGCTGATTATTTGTGTCATACTTGCTTTCACTAATCTTACTTCATCAAAGGTTAGAAATAAACATCTTATTCAAAAATAATTAAGACTGCTACCATCTTGTAGAAAAAGCAGAGTGTACTTGTGCATTACAAAGAGAGCATAGAGAGCAGGCTGCAAAAAGTCCTTCCAAATCCTTGAAAAATTGCCATTCGTTTCAATATTTTCTAAGAGAACATCACTGCTGAGTAAATGGACAGCCAGTAAGGCATGAATCTTAAAAATGGCAAACATAGGCCAAGTAGAAAAATAATACCAGCTAAAACACAATCAAATAATGGTTTCTTCAGTTACCTTTTTATGTTGCAGACTGAAAAAAATACCTCCATGCTGAAGTTTAAACAAAGGAAGATACTACATTTCTCTTTTATTTAAGTTTCCAGTGTTTTTATTCTGATTATTCCACAGAATCTCATTTATAGAAAGCTAGATATTTAAGTCACCTTAATGGCAGCCAGAACACCTTCTGAATCCTGCCTTTCAGCATTCCACAGTTTGCTCTTAGTAGACAAACAAATTAGATATGAAAATAAAACATGCAATAACGTAAGCTAGCGATTCTCATATCAGCTAAAAAATAAAAGTTGACACCATTTCAGGGGTAAAGTCGTATCAACCTCTGGTAGAATTTCAGTATCTACAGGCTGAGTTCAGCACAGACAGCCAACCTGCTGCCAATAATAAGCTTACCTTGCACTGCCCTGCCACGCAGATTGAAGTTCCGTTTTGGTCGCACGGTGTCCCATCTATCACCTTTTCAGCTTGTCTCACATAGAATCGGTAGCCTATAGCACGGCAATTCAGCTCACACTTCTGACTTCCCTTCACTGTAGAAAAAGACAAAAAAAAAATCTTATTAGGAAGACCAGAGCAGTAATGTTAACAAAGAAAACTATATTAAACCAGCCCTGTGGTTTGCAAGAATGCAATGTGAGTGTCTACATCAAATGAATGCTGAACAAGAAAGTAACTCCAATGTAAGCACTTGTACATACTTAATGAAAAGTCAAACAGTATCTCAGCCTTTAATGACAGATATGTTTTTAAGTGACCCAGAGTATTTTAAACTTTTAGAAAATCTTTCCAAATTCAGTCTTCTCACAGCATAGTATTTTGATGCTTCATATCTCCAAAATGTTGTCACATTGCACTGCCATCAGAAAGACATGTCTCAGATTAGGCTCACATACTCACTAACTGGTCAGTTCACCTACAATACACTAATTTAAAAATATATGTGAAAATTTAAAAAAAAATCCAAAGGCTTTTTTCCTCTTGTGCTTTATGCCAGCAGGAGGCTGAGCACCACACAGTTGTTTGCTCACTGCCTTGCTTCCCAGTGGGATGGGGGAGAGAACTGCAAAAAAAAGTAAAACTTGTGGGTTGAGATGAAGCTATTTACTAAGATAGAGAAAAGGAAAAGAATAATAAGTTCTGACAATATAGAGATATCTATGTATATATATGTATGTATATAAAACACGTGATGCACAAGCAATTGCTCAGTACTCCCCAGCAGATGCCCAGCTGGCATGCCCAAACAGCAGAAGAAAGAGAGATGAACTCTCACACTCATCAAAACTCCTTCTGCATGATGCTGTATGCTATGGAATGTCCCTTCGGCCAATTTATGACAGCTGTCCCAATTCTGTTCCCTTCCAGCTCTTTGGGCCCTTCAATGAGAATCACAGAATCGCAGAATCAGAACTAGAATTAGAGAATGGCCTTGGCTCCACAACACTTGGCTACAACACTACTCTAGCAGCAACTATAAACACTGATGTGTTATCAGTGTTGTTTTCCTCCTGGAACCAAACCACAGTATGACACCACACACTCTGAAGCAGGTCCATCCCAGCTGAAACTAAGACACCTCCACACTTCAAAAAGCTTAAAATTTATAATTGTAGAATCATAGAAACACAGAATGATTTTGGATTGGAAGGGACCTTTAAGATCACCTATTTCTACCCCCCCTGCTATAGGCAGGGGCACCTCCCTCTAGCCCAGGTTGCTCACAGCCCCATCCTGTCTGGCCTTGAAGGCTTCCAAAGAGGGATCATCCATAATCTCACTGGGAACCTGTTCCAGTGTCTCATCACCCTCACAGTAAAGAATTTCTTCCTAATATCTAATCTAAACCTACTCTCTTCCAGTTTAAAACCATTTCCCCTTGTCCTGTTGCCACATGCCCTTATAAAAAGTCCCTCCCCAGCTTTCCCATAGGCCCCTTCAGGGATTGCAAGGCCGCTGTAAGGTCTCCTTGGAGCTTTCTCAGCCTGTCCTCATAGGAGAAGTGTTCCAGCCCTCTGACCATCTTTGTGGCCTCTCAAGGCCACACAAAAGACTGCTTCCCAGTCATTAAGCTGGGACTTATCTCTCTCTCATTGCCCCTGGCTTGAAAAATGTTCAGCTAAAGGATTTCTCAACCTTGACCAGGACGTGTCCATCAGTGCTCCTCAGCGAGCTTTGAGATAGTGGTGCAAAAGAATAATCTCTTACACCACCCTGTGACTCAAAGGTTGCTTAAAACGGGATCCATGACGGTGAGAAAAAGACAGCAAGCATAAGGGTAAAGGAGGGAGGGGGAAGGGAATCAAATGTTTCATTTTCCAGGCTTGGTTACAACTGTTGTCCTCATGGGACTGGTCCTCAGTTGAAGTAGTTACAATGTAAATCAAGGATACAACACCTTGGATAAAACATGGAACCATGCGGGAAACAAAGAGCTGCAACAGCACACAATATCAGCTCGCCACAGGCACCAACCCGAGATTCTTCAAGAGTGGTAACACCAATGTTACGTGATGAACAGAAGGGAGAAAAGTGACAACCACACATTTAACAATAACAAATAAATATAACAAATAGAGGTACAACATTACCACCCACAACAACATAAAACATAGTACTACTGCAACCAAAATACAAAATGTAATCAAGAGGTACACTCAGCATTATAGTGCGATCAAATTTTCAATATTTGCGTCATAAAGAACAAATAATAAGTGTAAAAGAATAATCTCTTACATGGGCCTCCTCTAGACCTGCTCCAACAGCTCCCTGCCCTTCGTGTGTTGGGGGTCACAGAACAGGACACGGTACTGCAGGTGGGATCTCACGAGAGCAGAGAGGCAGAGTCACCCCCTGCCCCTGCTGATCACACATCTTTTCATGCAACCCAGGATATGGTTGGCCTTCTGGGCTGTAAGTGCATGTCACTGTACAAAACCTCATGAAAGCTCATCCCACATAAAACCTCCAGACCTGGCAAGAGCCAGAAGGAAACCAGACCATAGAACACTGAGTGCGAAGAACAGAGAAGACAAGACACAGCCTTCTCATGTAAGCTTCTGTTACTCAAAGAGATCAGCCTAACACACCATGCATCTCACACTGTCAAGTTCATTAATACATCCGTAGTCATTCTACTTCAAATCATCGGTCATGTTAAAGTTGCATGCGTTTAATTACTCCTATTTGCCAACTGAAACAATACCTTCAGTTTCTTTCCAACTAAGAATCACAGTGGCAATGAAGTACAAACAGAATTATTTCAACAACAAAATCTTTCCCGTTGACATAATCAAAGAACAAAAATTCCACCAACTTCACAAAGCTTCAACTCATATCCTATGGCATAATTGAAATCCACTGCAATATCACAACACCAAAGGAAACACTCTACACCTCAGTTAGCTGCTAACGCACAGTATTTTTTAAAAAGTGAGATCTTTCCTGCAGTTCAATTCCCAAGTATAACAGTTTTTATGACAAACTGAGTAACATTATCAGCTCAGACACCTCACACGAAACTACTTTCAGAATTCTCAACTGAATGTAATCCAATTTCAATACCCTTTCCAATGAAATCATTGTCCTTCTTGAAAGTGCCCTATTTTTATAACCTCCGTATAAAAAAATACATTTTCTTATTTTTCCTTTCCCTAAAACCAAACTAGAAACCAGTATTTTCTTAAACGTCTGTATATTTTATGTTTATTTCCTTTAGTTCAAGGATTCTGAAGCCTCACTTTCCTGTCCTCCTCCTAATATCTCTTGTTTGGTTTTGATCCTTTAAAATACTTATCCTGTAAGTTCTCAGTTTGCCTTCTAGACTTTGAAAAAGTTAAATAAATTACCTGTTGAACCATCCCATTTTTCCCTGGACTTCCCTCTTTCTTTTTGCTGTGTAAGCCTACTATAATGCTAAAGTAGAGTATAAATAATAACAATCATGCTGAGCTCACTTGCTTTCAGTGGTCAAAATAAATAAATAAAACAAAAATAAATCCTAAACAAAGAGTTAAGAGTCTCTACCTTCAACATTCAAAATTCAGATTCGCTTGATGAGAAAGTGCAAGGCACTGTCTTGGTCACACATATACCAAATACTACCTTTACAGACAATGTTACCAGATTTCAAAGATGGAAAAAACCTTTTGACTGCCTAAGAGTCTAAGTGAATAGCTCCTTCTGAGTGACAGGTATCTTCCACTAGGATCTGTAAAAGTGTGGTGTATTTACTATGCATAAATCACAAAAGAACATATTTGAGAACTCCCTTGCAAAACAAGAGACCAAAGTAGCAAAAAGTACTCTAACACCAATTAACTTTCCATGTATCTTGACACTTCTCCTACCCAGTCTTTTGCCACAACTGTTGTGTTTTTAATCCCATGTCAAACTACACTATTGGCTTGGCAATTGGACAAAAAACATTGATTAAACAATGAGCTGTGAAGCGATTGATTCCACACAGGCAATGTGTTTTAGTACTGTCATATGATCCCAGCCTTTACAAAAGCATCTATCTGACCTCAGGGAATAGACTAAGGCTACAAGCTGAAGGCCTGCCAAAGCAGCTGGCAGCAAGAGACATTACTCAAAAATGGGCTCTTTTAAAAGGCATAACACAGTTCCTAAGACAGTTCACTGTACAGGTACTGTTTCACATGTCTCCCTAATGTTATTTGCTTCTCATGCCTATCTTAACACAACCAAGTCTTTGTGGAACTTCTCACCGTATTCATTTAAACTACCTTATTAAACAGTCGACTTGGGTGAAATACAACGCTACTGTGAGGAGTCTGCCAGAAATATTCATTATTGACTTAACTTAAGCAGAATAATACTTCAGTAAGCAAGCCTACTAACATGCAATATCTGGTTTTTACTTTACATATTGAAAACATAATCTAAGCCTAAAAACTTGCTATGCTTCTCATACTAGCCTTGTCACACGGGCTGTGAGTACACCAGGCCATCCTAGGCATGCGTGCTGCCAGACTGGGAGCCCTTCTCAAGGCTTGTGCTGGAAATCACCTCCCACCTTTCCATACAAGCAGTCACAACCAGGTAGCAACATGCTTCATTTCCTCTAAGCAGGCTGCTTAAATGCAATTTCAGGGCACAGGTTTGAGCAGAAAAATTCAACTGCACCCCACTGCAGTATTTTCCAAATGGCAGAGCTGGGTTCTGTATATTCCCACACCACGACCAACAGCTGGTGCTCTAGCTTAGGCCGCTGTGGTGGTTTTGTGGTGAGGCCTCTTTGCTGACCTGAGCAGCAGCACGCATCAGGAAGTCTGGGCTGACATGCTGACCTGAGGGAGCAGCCATGGCGCCATTTTGTGCCTCCGTGTGGAGCCGGGAAGAACAGCCCACAGGAGGGAAGAACAAGCCAGAACACAGCTTTCCTTACGGAGGAAAAGCATAGGGCAGGACATTTAACCACAACGGACAGTAAGGGAACACGTGCTGAACTGAAACCCCTCGCTGAGTCGGGCTCGCCCTGTGGCCAGCTGCACATCGAGGGAAATCTGCTGTCCGCCCGCCAGAGGCGCAGCCCGGCCGTCAGGGGGCGCCTGGTGCTGGGATGCGGGCGGGAAGAGCCACAGAACAAAAACAAAACAAAAAGCCAGGAAATCATGTGCAAACCAGAACCAACTGCAGATGATCAGTAAGGTAATGAAAGAAATCTATAATTGTGCACAAGTGCACACTGGCTGCCCCTATGTAGTAAGTTTCTCCTCTCTGTTTCAGCTCCTGAGGTTGCAGGCTGCTGGGAACACACACCGTCACTCACTGCACGCATGTTAAATCTGCTGATGCCAGCTGTAGGTGCAACGGGAGCAAATGGCTGAGCAAAGAACTGTCACGTTCCACATGCTGTGAGGTAGAGACTGGAATGTACAAACTCTCACTGATGGACCCTCAGTCCAAAGCTTGATTTAATGTGAGATCCAGACTCCCTGTTGTTATCTGTGTGGTAGCACTAGCTCTCTGTGAAACACTACCAAATGCTTTTACCGTTTGTCAATTTTTGTAAGTTTGCCTAAAGATCTAAAAATAGTTAATAACAAGCTCTGCAACATAAGAAACATGCCTTGGGGGTGCCCAAAGAGAAGTGGCATGCACACTCTTGGCAAGGAAACATCACATCCACATTAATATTACATTATGCGATTAAGTAAATTTACATTAGTCTTCATTCTATGTGCACACTGCCTTGTAAAGTCAACTTCAGTGCATCTCCATAACCGAGCCAAGATGCACTCATCCAGGAGGTGTCAGAATCGATTGTTCCAGGAACAAATTGTCTCTACTCAGCTCGGCAATTTTCAGGGCCTAGCATGCCATAGGCTGTAATCAGTGCTTACAATAGCAGTTATGAATCTGCTTCACGGGAAGTTTAATGGGGCAGAGCCAGCACTGGAAGAGCTTTTAAGAGATTTGCTCGCCTGCCCATGTAACATTAATTTTACTCTATCAGTGTCCTGGGATTTCAGCAATGGGCCTGCAGGTTGGGTTCAGGCTGACACATTGACTATCCTATGGCAGTCTGCAGGGCAGAGCAGGAAGACCTGTAATGCAAGGAGAGCCTGACAAGTCTCCGGCTGCTGTATTCACTGTACTCATCAGTAAACTCATTCGTAAGTCTACAGCATGAGGTCATCCAAATAAAGCAATGGTTTCTTCCATTCAGGAGACATAATTTAACATGTGCTGTATGTAAGGCAGAACTTACAGTTTTGTGAAACCAAAGTTTCTGTTTGAACGTTTTGCTTACATGTAAGTACATACATACAGGAAAACAAAGTCAAGTTCAATACACTTCTAGCAGTGTGAACTAAAACTGAACTAAAAGTTTTTGGAAGTGGCCAGAAAGAACAATGTTTCTTACAGCACAGATACCTGTTGCCTGATTTCTAAATAACCACATTTGTTTTCCCAACAGAAAGGCTACTGTGGAGTGATATGTTTACTTAAGTCTCTTTTGATACTTTCTCCTCGTTAGGCTTGGGAATATCTTTTGACAATAACCAGAAGGAGATGTGTTTATTTTTTACTTTTCTCCTTTCAGTTTTGTTAAATATTAGCTCAGTTATAAACTTCTAATACTCTGGCCTTGATGTTTCGTTTTGGTTTATATCTTGAAAAAAATTGTTTTCCATGCTTCACTCTAAGGGATAAAATTTTTTTACTTCCACTTTTCCTCTCTTCATGTAATGTAGTAGTTTATTACTTCAACTGGTCTCAATAACTTGATATGCATGTAAAAATCATCCTTCAGCAAGGTTTAAATAGTAAGACATATATATATGTGTGTACGTATCCTATATATATATGTATACGTACCCAATGTATTATATATAAAATATATATGTATGTATCCAACCTTTTATAAAAAGACTGCAGCTACATTCCAACAAATATGAGAAATCAAAGAAGAAAGGTATTCAAACAAACTTTTCGTCTTTACCTGGACAGACCAGAGTTTGTTCTACTCCCAAATCCACTAAGTCCTATGTGAAATAGTCATGAGGAACTTTGAGACGTGTGTCATATATAAGACCTATATTGCCCTTAATGCAAAGTATTGTGACCTGCACACAGCTGAACCTTATAAAGATTTTTGAGATTAATGAGGCGAGGAAAAATCTCTTCTCTACAACACAGGGAAGCACAGAGAGCTGTCAGGATGACAGCCCCTGAGCTCTGGTACTTCAGCGGCTGTCCAGGATCTATCTACGCAGGCAGAATTGGGCTGACCAGCAGAGATCCCATGATAACCTCATTAAGCCAACTGGCTCCTTCCAGCAGGGTGCTCTGTGCTGTGCAACAAACACATGGGCACTCTGCACTCTGTTGAGAACTTACAGCTTTGTGAGATACTAGGCTGGGGAAAGGTTCTGGCTGCTAAGCAAAAAGTGAATACTGAAAATGGGCCACTCTCTGTAACTCACTGAATGTAACAGGAGTCTATCTATCAACTCCAATGAGGTTGAACTATCTTGAGCAGCCCATCCTAAGATTATGGGACCAATATACTATTTTAATTACTTAACAAAGTCAATCTTACCATTAGAGCATATTTTCCACCACCAATTGCTTGCTAGTTGCAGATATGGCCTGTGAAAATCTTTATTTTACTAACTAGATGAAGCCTTAAGTGGCTCTGTAACTAAACAAAAAAAGTACAGAAAATAAAGTTTATTTATAATATGTGGATCCTGAAATATTGATGCACATCAGACATTTTGATTTAAATATCCTTTCTAAAAATACTGTTCTTGTCCAAGCTTTCTGATCAATAAATGAATATTATGCATACCATCCTTGTTCCAACTCCTTTGCAATGGAATTTCAGAAGCCTAAGTAACTGAAGGAAATCAAGTATCTTGCCAGCTTTCCCATGATGCCTCTTCCCTCTTTCCACTTGTGTTTGTGTCTTTCTGACTGGCTCTGATTTTCCACCATCTTTTCCTCATATTTAGTGTTTTTGGCAATAAGCAATTTGCAAACATGATCATTTATTCTAGTTTTCCTGGTTTCTCAATTTCTCCCAGATCCCAGTGTCATTAAAAAACTATTAGTGATGTCTTACAGATTTGCTGTCATCCATTAAAAAATAGCTGGAAAGTTGATCATTACTCCCCAATGAAATTAATAGAAACCAACCGGAAATAAGTCATTCATAAAAACAGACACACAGAAGTCTCTCTTGACTAGTTGGACATCTGGAAACCAGCAACAGGTATAAATTTGATGTGACTTTATGAAGTCTTTTTTTTTTTTTTTTCCCTGACTGCCTAAAAATGTGCCTTAGCATAGCATGAATGTTCACCCTGGGTCACCCTGTAAAAGGAGAAAAGTGTAGGTATCTGGAAGTTATGATGTTTAATAAAAGCTGCTGAAATGCCCACAATGAGCTCAGTCATCTCTGCCATCTTGAATTACTTCTAAAAAAAGCAGAAATCCAAAGAGCTGCCTTAAAAACCTACAGAGCTTTTTTCTTTTTTACAGCATTCAGAAATAGTGATAACCCACAGAAGGAGGGGTTTTGCACAGTAACAATAACACAGTTGCTCTATGACATAAACACCAAGCATTTATAACTGCAAATGGTATGGAACTGTTATCAGAATACATTACACGACTGCTCTGGTTACAGCTTTTATAAACACTGGGGAAATCTTACTAATAACATTACTGAGTCATAACGAAACAAAGCATCTATAAACCACTGTGCCTGCCACAAATCACTGCATACTCCAAGATGGCCAGTCCTTCCCAAGTGCGGCTATTTCTATGCCCTCAGATTGCTGTAGAATTTAGAAAGCATTAGCCTATTTTTTTTAGTTAAAATAATTTGATTCAATCAGTGGTCAAAACAGAGTTTTGCATTTCTGTTTTAAATAAACACACAACATTTGTTTACCAAAACTGTAAGATTTCTGCTTGCTGTAAAGAATATAAACCAAAACCTTAGATGTCAACGTGCTATCGGCCCTAGTTCAGCAAAGCATTGACTGGGTTTGTGTATCTGTGCAGTAACTACTGCTGGTCCAATGGAACTGCCACAAATTGGATGTTCACCTGCAGCTCAGGGCCAGTAGTCCTTTAAATGACACAACTAGGCACAGTCGTTGCTTCTGCAGGCATCAGCTCTAAGAAATAATGCCAAATGCAACCCACTTAAAGCAAACAAACCACAACAACAAACCTAGTAAGGACTATTTTCATGTCTGCCAGAATTCTTAGTACAACTGTCAACCATGCAAGTCTTGGCCACTGGATGTCTCCACTGCTCCGTGCAAACAGAGGTTAAAGCACTTCTCTGGCAGTGAAAAAAGGCAATCTGTATTTACAATCTAACCACTTAACCTTGCACGCAGTGCTCAGCAGCCACACAGACTTAAGCTCTCTGGCCTTCAGAGCACCCAGAAGATGACAGTTTTATGTAGGATTCACTCCTGGGGAAGCTCTGAATAACAGCTCTCAGTGTGCAAAGTCAAATTTATGAAAAAAAAAATCAGGTAAGTAGAAGAAATACAGAGAGCAGCAGCTTGAACTCAACAGTTTTTGCTTCCCTTTATGTCCAGAAAGAGCTAATATTGCATCAGTAAAACCCTCAGTAAAGTAAAGATGATTAACAAAAAGCACAGGTACTTCTAAAGGGCAGTGAAAAAAATCCCCTCAACATACTCTTCAGTGGCATAGCAGGCTCATGTACATTGGACTAAATCAACTATTTAGTAATCATATGGGCTGATATCCTTCAAAAACTGTTTACAGCAGAGAGACTTACTAGGATTTCAAGGACGATGCCTTCTCTTGCAGGGACATGATACAGGACTCATTACAAGTAAAAGGAAAAGATTTAGAACGTATTACCAAAGCCCAAACTAAGGACAGGGAGGAAAAAAATCCAACAAAACAACATACACCAGAAAGTGCTCTATCTCATGAAACGCCAACTGTTTCCTGAGGGAAGCTGAGAGTAGCTGTCCCAGCTGCTAGGAGTTTGGCATTTTCTGAAAGCAGCTTGATGCTGCTTTCTGCCAGTCTTTAAAATTTACAAGACTTAAATGTTTGCATTTGATTACCTAAGAATCTTACTGATCTCTAAAATCTGAGGTTGAATCCACATGTGTATCCTGAAACAAAATTCTCTCCGTCAGCAAACAAGCAGCCCCCAAATATTTTCAAAATAGAAACATAAAAAACTGCTGCAGAAAATCAATCGTTTCGCAATGCTAGTAAATGTAACCTCAAATCCTGCCTTCTTTCCCCAGAGTTCTTTGGCATTTCTATTAAAATCATTTCTATTAAATAAGGTCTTCATGTCACACCTCAGAGTAATAAGTGCACATGGTAGACGGGTAGGCAAGGAGATTCAAGTTTGGGCTTGTGAAGCCCCTAGCAACATTCCACACAAAAGCTTTCAGTCATGGATTACGGGAATACATTTTCGCTTACGAAGTTAAATGTCTTAGAAATCTCTCTACTATTAAAACATGAACTCTGTATTTGAACAGTAACATTGCACAAAGTAATGCTTTTCTTTAAAATGAAAAGACTGTGAGTGTATCATCCAGATCTCTAGTATCCACTAGCATTCCTAACGAGGACATGCAGAATACCTTACTAATATTTGTGACCCACTGAAGTCTTCACGTAAGTTAGAGGTTTGCTTTTTCAACAAGTCCCTCCTCAATGAAGTGCATCCTTTCTTCAATTTGAATATAAGTATTTACCTAATGGCAAAACCTGACAGCAGCAGAAAGAGGGAACATGGAATTCTGCTCTTTGTTGCCGTCAAGCTCTTGTACAGAATGAGCCAGCTCTCACTGACTCATGCTGTTGCATGACTGGGCAACAAATTTCTCCTTTCTTTCATAATTTGCTCTGAAAATTATAGATTACATTAAAGTCAAAATGCCTTCTGATGCTGAGCTTCTCTAAGTTATTTAGCTTAGGAAAAAAAATAAAGCAACCTAACAATTTTGTTAAAGACAAATTTTTTCTGTCACTACTTGCAAAAAATGATCAGATGATTTTCCAATATATATAATTCCAAAAGTAATGCCTTCTATTTTATTATGTTGACCAACAGTGTCACAGTCGGATGTTGGTGGTATGGCAGCAGAGGTTGAACCTTCCCACCAGTATTCCATTACATGCTGCTGCTGTGTGACAGATGGCAGCAGAGGAGCACTCTGACAAAATGGTGTCTGCCACGGAAGTGTGGGCAAAGTGAAGGGGTGGGATTGAATTCCTCCATACAGAAACTGTATCCACTGACATTCACTGATGCTTGTTGAACCTTTATGGAGACTAAGCAGTGGATGTGAGCACGCTGAGGTGATGGGCAGTGCATTTCAGCTGTGCTGACAGTGGGGCATCTCCAGTGGTGCAGATTTTTATGTGTGGTTTGTGGGTTCTTGTTCACTGCTGGTATAAACACACAGCTAACGGCGGTGACTGTGTTGAAAAAAAACATCCGTAGCTGAAAATTTGCCCTATCAAACAGTACTATTGTGCTCTTCATATCTGCTGTAGAAATAAGTAGGAAGCAATACAATGGAAATAAATAGGAAGCATTACCTTTGGAGTGACCTACACACACATATATACATACATACAGAAAGATGTACATATAAATGTATACACACACACGTTTAGTTACTCTGTTAAGGAGCCATAGATACCTGCTGGTCCTTAACAAAATCTGCTATTCTTATCACTAAACAATTACACTATTTTATCAGTCAACACTGTGTAATTTAATGAAAGTATAAGTATGCACAGTTGAAGGCATTTTCAGCTTATAATACAGGTGAGCTATTTTCCTGTTCCTGTACACTGGCTGCTCCACAAGTGACTAAACGTACTGCAGCACAGACTGCCAGTAAGCATTCATGCCAGAGTGTAAGTATCCATGCAAGGGCTGGGATTTCCATCTTCTAAGCTAAGAATAGAAGCCCAAACTTGTGCTAAGTATGTTTATTTACCTACTCATCTATTCATCTATTTTTACAGTTGCATCTATTTCTATACATCTTACATACGATCCTTAACACATGCATGCACTGATGGGCAAAGTAACAGAGAAGACTTAATGCCTTCTTTAGGGGCTTGTGACTGAAGAGTCTCTGCTCTGGAACACCACCAAGAAATGACCATGTTCAGAGCCACTGAAGAAAGAATAGAATAGAATAGAAACAAGTAGCAGTCAATTATCAGCCCCATGGATACTGACACTGGCCCTAAGGAAGCTCATGCCAATATGTTTTGACTGAGCCTTATGTACTGAATGCTGAACTTCAGTAAAAAAAGAAAAACAAAAAACACTTTTAATAGAGAGTTGAGATTTTCTGGAATACTAGTAGGGAATTTTGCTTATTTCAATATTAATAACTTAATATAACTATTACTGGATCTAAAATGTCCTAAGTGTATTTCTCTGCCCTCTTGCCACAGCCTAGACAAATAATAGTAAGCAAATAAATTCTTATGGATTAGTTACAAAGTTCTGTGCTTTCATTTGCATACTCACCAAAGGTATGTATCTCCTACATTTTCATAAACATTAGTTTAAAATGAATGTCCACTATAACAATGTTTTCAACAAGATGCCGATAAACTGGAGTTCAGAGAGTTAACTTTAAAGCTGCTTTCCCTCTGGTAGCAGACAAAATCCTAAACATTTGGTGTTTGGAGATTTGGTTTCACATAATGTTTCTTTTCAAGACTATTGTTATAGAAAAGGCCATAACAATCACTGCTCGGTCTCAAGATTTCTTAGCAACTTGGCTTCTAATTTAAGCTTCTCTTTTATTTAGGTTTCCTGAGCTTTAGTTTCTTTGATTGCTAGGTGTTAGGGTCCCTGCAGAAAACTGAAAGGTACCACCTTGGTGAGCCAGGATCTGGGAAAATCAAACTAGCAGGCAGTGAGGAGCAGCAGAGAGCCCCAGCTTCCTCTCTGATCCCAGGAACTGGCTGCCACTAGCTCTGGCCTGGGCACGACCAGACTCTGCACTCCTGGTGACTGGGCACCAGTTTAAAGCCTGAGTTCCCACTTCCCTTCTCTCTCAGTTTAGGGGAAGAATAGGATGTCTGATAACAGAGCATTTTAATACAAGATCTGCTCCAGTAGGTCTCTTTCAGACCTTGCAATGGCTGCACAAGGGGACGTGAAGGGCCCCAGAGAGCCCCATGGCACAGCCACGGTGCCTGGAATGCTTCTGCTGGACTGAGCTGCCCCCAGGCACTGGCAAAAGTCATCTCAGGGCAGTTTTTACCTCGGGAATTAGGGAGCAGGTGTCAGATGACAGAAATCCAAAAAGGGACAGACAGTTTCTGAGCTAACAAGAGCAGAGTAAGGAGAGGCTGGGAAATGCTGAACAAGTGAACTCAGTTCCATTTCCTGAAAAAATTCTGCCTGAAGAAATCAAACCCTCTATTTGTAAGCACCTATAAAATAACCAGGGCAACAGTAGCAGCTAGTATGGATTTGTCAAGATAAAAATCTTGTCAAACCCATTTAATTTCCTTCTGCAAACAGGCTGTACGTGTGTGAGAAGTGGAAGCTGTGATTTTGCTTGGCCTTCCTAAGGGCTTTGTCACTACCTAGAAAAAGCTGCAAAAATCCCATCTAGAAGAAATTTACACAAGAGACGTGCAGAGTTAGTTAAAAAGCTACACTTGGTAGTTCTGAGTAGCTCACTGGCCAGATTGCAGCGTCTATTGAGGAAATATCTGCAAGAGTCTTCCCTAAATCTGATTCCAGTGTGTGTTTTCATGAACAAACAGACGATGATGCTTTCCAGAGAGATGACACTTGCAGATAACGCTGAGCTAGGGAAGGCAGCAAGAATGCTGGAGGGAAGGAATAGGTTCAGAAAAGATGTTGACAGTATTGCAAGAGTAGCTGTAAACCTACAGGTAGCCTGCAAATCATATCAATAATTCAGAAGTTCAGCAGGAGCACTACACGCGCGTCCGGACGTGTGACAACATGAACACAGCCCAGGTGGCAGCGTCCCCATGACCAGAGTTCCAGGAGACACAACAACCAAACAGGCAGGATGCAAGTCATGGTGCTGTTCTGCAAAAACAGAGGGGATGAGAATCTCTACAGCATACAGGCAAGTATAGAAGAGAATAAAATGTTCTGATGTGTCCTGTGAACTGGACAGGAGATAACAGGCCAGAGTGGCAGCTAAGACTTCCTAGTCTCTACCAGCCTTAGACTCTCTCATACAGCAGACCACATTCAGCATAAACAGTTTTATAGGACAGTGGAAAAATCATCAACCTCTAATAACAGAAATACCAGATGATCACCCAGTACTTCAGTAGACCCCCCCCATAAGAAGATGTTTCTCCTTGATCATAACTATGTATCACCTTGAAGGAGAAATAAAGACCACACTTTTTAAAAGCTTCATTTTCTAATACATTTTAGTTTGATACCCAGCAACCAACTGTTACCTATGCATGAAAGCATCAGAACCATTTCAAAGATCTCAAACAAAGTCTTTCACTTTTGTGAAATGGAATTTTAAGGTTTTAAAGCCACTATTTCCAATAACCTTGCAGTGAATGCTAAAGGCCAAGGAGCCTATGGCTGTGTGGCCACGCTGCCCAGCTACTACTAAGCACAACACAATAGCGACTTTTGGAGATGTGGGACATTTCAAAAATGTTGCCAAACCTCCAAGAAAGCTAAGTTAAGCAACCATGTCCAGTCTAGTTATATTCATTTCTCCCAAGGCGATTGGGAGTAGAGGGAAAGGATTGGATGTTTAAATGTGCAAATCATTTTAAAGCATCTGCATCAATTAATACTTGTTAACATGCTATGTAAGAAGGGACACACATTAACACAGCTCCCTTAAGATTCTCTAAAGCACTTCTCCCCGCTTCTACCTCAAGTTGGAGTCAATGCACCATAGCGATACAGTAATTGTTTCAAGTTTGGCAGTAAGACTGCTGCCAAATATGTAAGCTATTCACAAATACTATCCAAAAAGAGAGGGCAAGCATTTTGTGATGTAGGATTTACTCAGCACAGACCTTAATGGAGGATGAAGCTGTTTGGGTTGAAATAGCAGAGGCAGCTTCACTAACTGCAAAGAATTCAAGGGGGAGAGAAGGGGAAACTTCAGCAAAAATACTACAGCAAAAAGTAATGCATTACACTGACAGACTTCAAATATAAATTACCTCTCTTTTAGCCAAAAAGCATCTGTACAAAAGTTGATGCTAACCATTATCCATTTTCCATTGAAATTGTTCTGCACTGGCTCAGACACCAAACAATCTATATGTGCACGCTTTTGGCAGCTCCCCTCCCCCCTCCTGAAGCACTGCCTGCTCTTCTAGTGAAAATAAGCCAGTGTAAATCGTTTAAGGAGCCTTCTCAAATGTGACGCACCAATCCATACCAAGGAATTAAGGATCTGGGGACAAAAATCCCCCACTTCTCCTAAAGAAGAACACAAGAGGGTTCTACTCTGTTATTCAATAGCCAGATTATTAAGAACGATTAGAAATCCCTTCTCGCTCAATGCTCTCCTTTTATTTGGCATTCTCCTAAATTCTAAAATACTCTGCAGTGAAATAGGAGAATGTCATGACTAGGAGACATGAACTGGCACAACTTTGTCATTGCAAGGGAGCAGTAAAATTCTATCCAGGGCAATGACTGTCCTTAAAAGAAAACAGAGGAAAGTCAGAAGAAAAAAAACACAACCACAGCAGCTCTCAAGTTATATTAGCTGCTATTCTTCTGGAATTAATCATTGCTGGACAGGAGATGTTGCCAAGCAAATGAACTATTCAGATTCTGCGAGGAAGGAGATTACTGATGAAATAAATATTCTAAATTGTGTTGCTCTCTAAAACACCAGAGAGCTCCTGTTACAATATGCCAGAGAATACTGAGCCTGCAAAGTATTCACGCTGGATAAAGTTTAGATATGCTAACACTTCAGCTATTCCAGAGCTTATTGCTTGTATATTGACCATCTTATACACAACATGAATGTAGAGCACAATCGTATATTAAATTAGTGGCATACTCTTGAGAACTCCAGTGAAGATGCAAGAGAATTCAAAACAGATGGAGGTATTTTTCTTGACTATAGAACATTCTAAATAGGAAGACATATCAGTTACAACTGGGAATTACTGTAGGTTGGTATCTGCCACAGACATGATATTTTGCAAGTTAAAATATTTACAGTGCATGTGAAGACCTGATCTGGAAACGTGCACTGTCCTGGGCTGCACAGATGCATCACAGAAGCCTTCTGCTTCTGCATTTTGGAGACAGCCTTCCAAGCTTGAAGTGCAGCTGCCAAGCAAGTAACACAGAGCAGCCCACCTTGCTATAAGGCAAGAGGGCAGTAACAGGCAGCCCCAGTACTCTAGGAGTTAGCTCTTACACCAGGCTTGGAATCCTACCTGTACGTGTTGGGTCATATTCTTTTACAGACTCTAGATCTCCTTTCCATTTGCAAACTTCTGTAAGTACAAAGACACTCTGCAACGAGCAGCAAATACAGAATCCTAGAAAGTTCCCCTACAGCCTTTAAATACTGGCTGCAAGTCCTTCAAAAGACATCATAGGGATGGCTCATGAGAACGAGATATGAACAAAATGTATTCCATCTGAGCTAAGTGCATTAGAAGACAACTGCAGTCAGAAAATAATTCTTGACCTAATGTTTTATTTCCACTGAAAGACAATCACTTCCATTTTGGTGGTGACTGTGGATTGAGCAGTGATGGTACTGATGTGTGGTTTGGCACAGCATAGCAGTACCAGAAATAGGAAGAAGAATGCATGCTGGTATTATATGTGATTCAACATGCTCCATTTCAAATCAACTGCTAGCAGCGTGGTTGAGCTATTAGCAACATTTTCTTCTTTTGTATTTACATTGAAAGCAATTGAGATGGTTTTGTAATTGTTTCCAAAAGGCTTACAACATCGGTAAGACAAAACTATCTATCATCAGTGTTTCTACTAAAAATCCATTTATAGCTGTAACAGTTAAATTTATCACATATTTTAATTTCTCCTTTACTGGCACCAAGAATGACAGATAAGAATAGAAGAAATTATACAGAGAATATATAATTATATGTATATAATATATACATATTATATAGAATATTTCTATTATAAATAGAAAAACTATTTGAGGCAGGATGCTTCCTATTAGATCCTACAACAGTGAAGATCTGCTTTATGGTATTGACACATAAGTAACCATCTATATTCTATAAATTTCAAGCCACAGAATCAAGATAAAATTTCCCTTCTCACAGGAGTACTATGGGAATCAAATCCAATAACTGCTGAGATGCTCACATAGTTCTGTGCCGCATGTTAAACAAATAGCCAGGCAGGTACAGTCTGCCACTCCCTGAACTGCGTAGTATAGATTTGACAAGATATCACTTAAATCACAAAACTGTTTTGATCAAAGTGAAACAGTTCTTAGACTGAGAAAGCATGACACAAATTGGCACCTGGGTCTTCTAAAACAGAAATAGCTTTTAAAAGTAAGAATTCCTGAGGAGAAGCACTGCACACAAATCCTCATGGAGCAGACACAACATCAGTTCTATCTGCAGCTGTTTTAGGCAGGAAAAACTAACCCCGTGGTTTGGATGCTATTGCAAGGATAATCTGACCTCATTTTAAACTGGATTTGATCCAGTGTTCTTGCAATGCTCCAAGGAGACTTGATCCAGTGATGACTTCTAAACTGATTTTCATAGAACAGAAACAACGTTTATCAAGCACCTTTTTTAATTTCACAGTGACTGATGTGTTTCCACCAAGATAACGTTTTGTTGTAGCTTAAAATTAATGAAAATTAAAGTTTTCATTTATTAAGTTTACCTTCTTCCAGCATACGTTGCATCTTTCTGTTCACAACTCCCACCCCAAATGAAAACAGAATGTGAGTCACAAAAGGGCTAAACGTGTCAACCCAGCTAACTGCAAGAACTTTCTATCTTGCCAAATGCAGATTTATGCAGCAAAAGCTGCAGTCCCTGGACAACAGGACCTTTGACATTTTCAGCTAAACTATCCAACTTAGCTATTATCATTTGGAAAATGTTTTAAACTTTTCTTTCAAACAACTACACTGTGAATGTGCTGGAAAAATGACTGAAAAGATTTTTCTACAAAACTATCACTGCTTTTATAAGGAGCTACTCAAATGCCATCGTTGTGGATCATCTGCTCAGCAAATACATACATGAAACAAGCATGCAGTTTTTTATTTACTCAGACTGCTGCACAGTTATTATTTAAATATTGCTTTGCTGAATCAGTACCTAGTGATTCTATGCAGTTCTTAAAGGAATTTGGTATTTCTGCATATTCCATTTTCTGCAAACATTCTCCATGTCCTGTGATCCTACAGAATAGGAGGAGCATACCTCTCTTGCACCACTGAAGACCAAACACTGCCAAGACACATCACCTAGCCCCACCCTCTTTAAAGATGCCTCCTGGTCACGTTTCACAGAGCCAGTCTGAAGCTCTCTTGTTTCCAATACATTTGATGCAAGTAAAGACACAGTTCTGCACAAGTACCCCATGCCCTGCACAACAGGAGACAACAAACCTGGGGTCAGTCACTCCACCCGTTCCCCAAGGCAAGCAGCAGCAGCCAAAGGAATCCTTCCATTCCCATTGCAGCCAGTCAGGATGCTAAGCAAATAAATAAACAGATATGTGCTGCAGAGCAATCCCATTGAAAACCATCCAAATTTCAGTGCAGCAACAATCTCCCGATATTGTTTGAACATAAACCAGAGATTGAACGTTCTGCAATAAAATTGTTCAGTGATGCTAACAAAAATATTAAATTTCAACAATATGCTGACTTTTTTAAAATGGACATCTGTTTACATTTAGGTTTTTCATATGACTATATTCAACAACAATGAAAGGATGAGAGCATTCCTCTCCCCATATCCCTCCAAAACTGGTGAGTGAATAGCATACCAATTAAACTGAGAAAACAGCAGTGAAGGAGATCAAGTTATGCAGTCCTTATTTGAAGGAAGTACACCCACTGAAGTTAAAGGGGAGAACCTATAGTCCAAGTAACTGAAATCACTTGAAATGAGTAAGGATGGCTGGATCTGGAGGGGATCCTAGCCTGCCCCTCAGTGCCTCTCCATCCTTGTCTTCTGACATGTGTCTGCCCCTGAGGCATCACCAGCTGCACTGTGTCATATCTGAAGTGTGTAAAAGCAGCACTTTACAGAAAACTTAAGCCATGGTAATGAAAACATCAGCACACCTATCTGCTGTGCCACTCTGTGCTACCCCAACAGCAAAAAACACAACAGACAGCTCAAGGGATTGCCCTTGAATCCCCGTGCTTGGTGCTGCAGCACCCCTGCTGCTGGCATACAGCAGATGTGCCAGCCAAAGCAGCTGGCCACCTGAAACCTCGCCTGTCTTATGGAGGCCGTTTCTGCTTCACTATGTGAATTCAGGGTAGCCTGTTTCAGCCAGACCCACCCCAAAAACAGCTCCAGGGTCCTAGCAGGATTTATGCCCTCCAGCCATGATCACCAGCAGTCCTGTTGCCTAGTTGTTGAGCAGTTCCTTGCCAAACATCTGAGCACACATAGCTGGCAAAGAAAATGAGAAATCCTCAGCCTTGAGATGCTGTAACCCCTTTCAGCGGATGACTGAATATTTTGCTTTTAATGGGGAACTTTCAAAAAGCATTTGCTGTCATTAGGAACGGAGGCGGTCAGTTTTCCCAGGGCACTGACATTGCTTCAGGTCACACACTACTCTCTTGCAGAGTGCTTGAACTAGGAAATGAGGACGAGATGGAGCAGTCGGGCTGCCTGGGAACAAATGGAAATACGAACACGGCTCTCCATTCCCACTAAGAAACTGGTACTGGCTTGTTTATAGTTACTGACCTCTTATTTCTCACGGCTATTTTTGTGCTGATAAGCAGGGACAGTACTTTTTCATAATAATCTGAATGTCTTATATACTAAAATAGTATGATATCATAAATATCAATAAAACAATTCTTGACAACAAAGTGAATTAATGAAGGCTATTTGGTGCTATCTAAGATAAAGTATTCCTGGAAATGATAAAGACTTCCACACACTTGAAATTTCAGGAAACAGAAAGAAAGATTGTGAGATCAGACTTTTCTAATCATATTATGCAAGCATAAATTGGAATTACTTACACCTAAGTTTTATAGTGTTCTAGTGTTAAGAAGCAGGTTTCACAATATCAAAACTAAGAGCTAAAATGTTTGAGGTTAAAAAGCAACTAACAAAAAAGCAAAATTTTGAGAGCTTTTACTACATACATTTACTTACTGTTTTCCTAGATTATCATTTAAACAAGCTATATCTAAACAAGATCCACAGAAAGCTGTTAACTCAATTTCCCTCTTTAAAATCAACCTTTCTTACAGAACTAAGAAAGCAACTGGAACTCTTTTCCTTGGTTATAAAAGTACTAGGAACACAGATTTCCAGTAAGCTATGTGATGCCTACTAACACCATGCTTTCATTTAAAAAAGAAAAGAACGAGATTCCATTGTGCTGCCACTTAGTTACAATCTTCAACACTTCCATAATCCTACTTTCAGAGATTTGTGTTAATGATCTGCCACATTTTATTGCTGCCTGGCAGACCCCACACAAAGTTAACCCTTCACACCCACACAAATGAACAGAGCTCTCAGCCTGAGTTCTGCACGGGACTGCAGCCTCACAGTGTGGTGCTACCCCAAAAGATACAGAGATCTGGGCATCATAAATAGCAATCTCCACCATGGCAAGTAAAAGAAAAGAACAGCAAAATCTCCACGGATTCCCATGAAGTCAGAGTTAACTCCCAGAGCTTTTAAATACGATGTGTCTTTTATATCATGTACCACCGCAGAAATAACATTTCAGTGGTAGGACCAACAGCAGGCACATCAAGCCATTGTTTCTGCGCTGCAGGATACATGAACTTTTTGTGATACGTAACAGCTTTTTCGTAACGCTGCAATAAGACACTAATAATAGAAGAGTCTCTCATATTGTAAGCATACTCAGCAGATTTTACAGGCAAAACACCTACAAAATCTCAAAATGCAGTGTATCTAGAACGATGCACCGGGCACCGCATAGGCAGAAAAAGCAGATAGAAGAGCTTTTGCAGGATCTACCAGTTGGTCAACTTCAAGGATAAATGTTTATATACTAAGTCGGGTGAGATGTTCAGACGCATTTGGGGAAGATAGCTTTTACTCTCGCTGATTATTGACTTGACTTCTGTCTAGAAGTGCATCGTTAAACACGAAATGACTTTGAAATTGTTCTCGTGTCAGTTAAGCCTTAGTTTTGTATAATAATGGCACGATCATCACTAGTGATGAAGTCAGCTTTGGACGGATATGATATCCATCATATCAGCACCTTCTCACTCACTACTCACCATTTGATGCTGTCCCAGCACAGCCTGCCACAGTGCCCTCAGCAGCTCCATCAGTTTGCGAGGCCACTGGCATGGTCAGAGTTAACATAAATCTTCTTGGAAGGTTCACTCAGATTAAGTTGCTCAGTTTAAAGGACAGACCAGCAAACAGCTGTACTCACACAACTCAGGGGGCTGTGAACTGCAGGGGGAAGTGGTAATAAGCATCAGGAAAAAGGATCTCCTTAGTCTAGTTGCACTGCAAAGCCAAGGAACTACACGTTCATAGTTAATGGAAGAAGAATGGTTAGAAACCTTACCCAAGCCAAAGACTGAAGGCTGTCTAACATGGAGTAAAATAGTCCTTCAGAAAGTGAATGAGGCAGTTACTGAGGTAATCGATGATACTTTGAGATGGTCGTGCTTAGTCAGTGCATAACCAGGGACTATTCACCAAGAGCAGCCATAGGAAAAGCCATGAAAACAAGCAAACAAAATGGCAGGAAAGCTTACTCTGGCCATTTCATTTTTGCTGGTTTTCTCTTCTAATAACCTTTTCTCCAAATCAGAATTGGGCACATCACTTCCCAGACAGCAGCTCTAATGAAAGCCACAACTTCAGCTATTACATTAACTAAAGTTCATAAAGTCTGCAGAGCAAAACATATTTCCAGTCAGACAGTCATCAAGTCCATGGGTATTTATGGAGGCATTTGATGGTGTGGGTTAGTCCCAATTTAGGAGCTCTGTTTTTCTATGCAAGCCTGGAGACCTCACATATGGTTACTGGGAGCAGTCAACATAAAACGCTAAAGTAAACAGCACTGATTTATTTGCTGCTTCATTTTCAGACTTTGATTCTGTAAACACGCTTATTTCTAGAACATTAACAGTCTCTCTTCTATTTTGAATATTTACCTGACTAAAATGAAGAACGGAAGAGGGTAACAAGAAAGCAGTTCTTTCTGTGGCTCTTGTTTTTATGGCTGGGATGCTGGAAGGATTACCTTTCTTCTGTTTTCACTTTGGCAGGTTACAGCACAGTGCTTGAGCCTGCTTTTTGCCTATTTCCATGTACTGAAGCACACAGAGTTGAGTTGATTGTTCGAGGTCACGCAAGGAGCAAGTAGCCCACTAGGATTACAGCCCCAACTCCACTTCCTCATAACTAAACATAACATAACAGAAAGAACTGCTCCTGCAGTTCTTTATGCTAAACCATGTGGCAAAGTTAAATCTTCCTCTCTGAAAGCTTGCTCAATTTCTCTCTTTATTCTTCTTTTACCTCGCTTCATTGCTCCACTAGAGCTAGAAAACAATGACTTTTTTTTTTCCATTGTATTTCTCAATAATGAGTAACTACACAATTAAAGAGACATGTGTGAGTATTTATTTAGTTTCTTTAATAATTGCCTTTACAACAGCATTTGCAAGTCTGAGAACAAGCAGCTTTTCTCTATCACTCCTTTACTTTCGAAATAGGCAATATTTTTCATATACTAAATTGTTTTCTGTATTTGCGGGCTAGTTTCATTGTGTCAGATTCAGCTGGGACTAGCAGTTAACTTTCATGACAGAAAGGAGGAGTGCTTTAATCTGTGATAAAAAATGATCTGTTTTATACAGTCCCTAAAAGGATGCCTACATTAAAAACCTTCAAGCACGCTTTCTGACAAGGCAGGCATTCTGCACAGTGTTTACTGCTCACAGCTTACATTCTTAGAATGTGATCCCATCGTCACTTGTGTGCAGGTCATCCATCTTAGAGAAGCTTCTCTTCCTTTATTTGAATTGACTTCTTTTAAGAAAATATATGTATGCATATGGAAACACACAGCAGACCAACAGTAAGGCTATCACTGACAGGATGGCGATAGCACGCCGCGCTCATTCTCCAGCTTTCACACCCGCAGGCCAAAAGGCTTCAGATCCCCAGCTCCCCCAGTGCCCGCTCTGCGTGCTGGCTGAGTGCCACAGCTGGTGAGCAGCGGCTGCTTCTCTGTAGGGCTGCCTCTCTCATACACACCCTGTGAAGTCATGTCTTCATCAGAAAGATTTTGACAGCAAGATACATTTCGGCCCCTGTCTGTGCTCCCCAGAGTGAGACAGAGCTTCTGATTCAGCGACACAGCCCCTGAAGTCCAGAAGGTCAGAAAGGACCGAAGGACCTGATCAGGGCTAATTCTGCTCTGAAGTAACAGAGAGCAAACCCCACAGCCAGGTGGCCGCTCAGCAGAAATGTACTACAGTCTAAGGACTAAAGGAATACTGATCTGGCCTTCGTGGCAGAAATGATCAAGTGTAATCTAGCAATTCAGAAAGGCTTCCCAGCCCACTGGAAATGCTTCCAAATTCAGAACAAGTGAGGCAACCCTTGGAAGCAAGGAGCAATTCACATCTTTCTATGAGCAGTCGTTTCAACTAGTGATTTATTATTAGGATTACGGGCAAGCTATTAAAATCTCCAGTCTCTGGATCTGAAACAAGATCATACTCAGCAGAGAATCTACATGCTCTACATGAATCTACACGCATAGCTTTGTTTCACCTTCCAGATAGCATCTGAAGTCCTGACAACAGTAACCACACAAACACAAGGACAAAGGTCACAAAGATACACCAGGACAGTGTGACACATACCTTACTGCCTTTTTGCTGAAACAAATTAGTACCACCATCTCCCTCCTTCCAGATACCCATATCATGTATTTTCTCTGATACCTAAAAGAACAGACACGACCCTTCCTGTCTTGATAACAAGAGACAAAGAATTACTTGTATAAATGCTAGAGCCAGCTAGTGGCACTTCAGAAAGTATGTTCTGGAATTGCAAGTGCAAGGCTGACGACGCTGTGAGCTCCCATCTCCCAGGGCTAGCTGAACACAGACTGCTCCAAAGAGAATCAAGCTTTGTCATCTTTGGTGCTTGGCCTTGATGAGCTTCAGTTCTGACAGCATGAGAAAAGGCACACCTCTAGTCTGAACAGTAAAGGTTTTAGCTGTTATACTTCTGAATTTTAATTTCTGAGGCCTGATCTTGATTCCACTGTGCTTATTATGAGATTTGTAATCAGCTTTGATGGAAGAAGTTGGCTCCTAAGTGAGCTTTTATAGGAAATTACTTATCCTTTTTTAGCACTGAAAAAAGAAACAAAAACAACAACAAAAAGCATAAATTGGGCAAATACTACTGAGATGGCCTAAAAGGAGAAGTGATTACCTGTTCCAGCTGGCTGAGAAAGAAACTGAAAGGCTTTGCTTCCTTCTTTTTTTTTTTTTTTCTTTTCCTTTTTTAATAAATATTTCAGTTTTGAAGATATTTGTGTGATGCTTTCATTAAAAAAGAATTTTCATAATGGTTTTACCCTGGACAAATGGTTCTTTGTGGCCCAGAAGAAAGCTGAGGAACTCTGAGCTGTATCAAGCAACTCTCCAGCTCAGCCCTTGTCTGCAGGACGGTACATATGGACAACATCCCCTTGTTAAAGATTCACCCCAGTCAGGTTACACTCTAACCTAAATAGTTTTCTACTACCGAGAACTCCTAATTGCTGTGTCTGACAAGTGACTTCTGTATTAACCGTGATGATGTAAGAAGGATGGATGAAAGCTTTGCTACTGTATTCAAGGATGCACGAGAACAACTTTTTCAATGAAACGGACCGATGCATGGGAGCAAATCTAAAACTTGCAGCTGTCACATCTGCAAGATCCCAATTCACTCGTACCTGACTTTTGTTTTTGGACTTCCAGGTCCATTCCATCCAAACACAGTGTGGGTGTTGAAAATGTACAAACCAGAAGCAAAACTAAGGGTATTTTTTCCTGATGCCCCTGACAGCTGGGACACCAACTTCCACCTATGCTGCCCTCTGAGAACTCTGCAGTCACATCGGTTGACACACAAGTTCTCTCCCTAAAATGTACTCAGTTTTAAAGCTTTGAATGCACGGCAGGCAACCCAGCTGGACCTCCAAATGGCTGGGTAGTGATTGTAAAATATGTACTTGCCCAAGGGAGTTATTAAAGTATTTAGTGGCAATATGTATTTACTACTCAGACATATATCATTAATTTCTCATTAAAATGTTTTTAACAAGTAATTGTTGCCTGAGCACAGGAGTCAATTTTCAGAGGCATCAGTTTTATTCCCAAAATACCAGTCTTAAGAGATCAGCCACTTCCCTTGTTTAAAAACAGCTGTGTTTTTATTCTAAGATATACAATGGATCTATTATCTGTTATTTCAAAACCTGACTGTGTCCTGTCTTGGACAGACTGCTGCAGCTGATCCTGGAGCTGGACAAGATGATCTCCAGAGGTGCCTTCCAACCTCACTCATTTGTGATTTACAGCTGCAGGTAACAGCCTTTCTTTCCATTCAGATATTCCAACTTTAATTAGCTGATGCTTTCTTTTCCCCTTATGAGTAGGACATGATCACCCTGTGTATCAATAAAACCACTACCACTTGGAGCAGATGGCCCATGAAGGCCCTCACCCTCTTCTATTCTATTCCAGTCCTCACAATCTCCACCAAAACAATGAAAAAAAATATTCCATATATTGTACTTACACTTAAAGCTGCCATAGCAATTACACATACATCCACGCTAAAGGATCCAAGTAATATGTGACCTTTATGTGCAAAGAACTACAGAATACTAAAACAGTAATGCAGACATTGTCAGAACTCTCATTTGTAGGTTAAGTGCTCAAAATTAGGAAATAAAATCCATCCTTCAACCACACATCAGACTGATGGATGCAACTGCATTCACACTTCTTCCCAGTTGTAAGTCAGAAACATTTCCCCTGGTAAACACATATTACAATATAAATTTAACAATTTGTATATGCAAATAGCTCTAATAAAGGTCTCACATTTGATACACAAACACAAGTCTCTCCTCAAAATGTGATTTTTGAAGCTCCATAATTTCAGTGCAAGCTGTCATGTCTTCAGCACTGTAGTCTATATGTATTGAAAAACAATTATCCACATGACAGAGGGTGGAGTAAAACAACTGTGATAACAAAATACTGAACCTGGAAAAGGAAATAAATATTTTTCGTTGTTGTTCTGAAAAGGAAACCTACACTTTGCTTTGCTGTAGAGCACTGAGCACAGTCTACAGGACATGCATCAACACATACTCTACATGCTCTGCATACCTTCCCCACCCTTATTCTCAGAAAGGCAGCCCTCCAGCTCATGACCTCATGCAAGCCAAACAGTTCTAATGTTTCTAATGCACTCTGGATAATGAGCAGAAGTCTCTACAGCATGTGATGCTCTACTCCCCTTCCTGCATCTGCGCACTCCCACACACAAACTGCATCCCAGGAGAGCTCTAAAAAACACATCTACACCTTGTCATGAAACATTCTACCCAACACATCTCAGGAGCACACCTCAAGTTATTTCCACAGTTTCTCACTGATTTTATTCAGTTTGTAGATTCAGTGTCTCATTTTAAAAATGCTTTCAAGGGTGCTACTACTTATATTGCTGAGGTTTTGTTCAACCCTAAAACTGCACGAGGACTCGTGGGCATTAAGTCTGATTTCTCTTCCTATTGAGCAGTTCTCCCTGTCCAGAAACAAAACTCCTGGGATATCTTCAACTTTGTTTATTGATTTTCTAGCTCATTATTAAGGAGGCAAGTTACAACCTTTTTCCAATTAATTTCAGCTCTAGAGAGGAAAAAGAATAAATCAGCCAAACTAAACATAGTCTCAGAATTTTTACCTATGCCTTTTCACCTCTTGGACAAGGAATTATCAAGCTCTCTGACTGGGTTCCTCTTCATGCACTCAGAAGGTAATATTCATTTATAATGACAAATGAATTTTGGTGTAGCTGTCAGTAACAAAACATAGCATCTTCTCAGGACTAGTTTTGAGAACTTTCAGGAACAGATTCTGATTTAGATCTTACAACTTACTTTACAGAAGGTAAATTCAATGAATTCAGGAGTTGCAACTGGCTCATACCTGCAAAACTAGAATCAGATTCTACCCTACAACTCTACTGGTGAATTCATTTTCTACCATAATTCTGTCCTCCTTTCCTTCATTTGGGCTTTCCTGCAGTGCGGACTGTAAGCAAGCACTACAAGCACAAGGGGTCAGGCTTTCACATAACCCATAATTGTTCCTAACAATTATGTTCCAATCCTAAGTAAGTATATTTGAAAATACATTATTAAATTGAGGAAAATCTCAAACCCAAGTGCTTCAGATCAGAATTTTTAATATTAAATATTTTTGGCTTTCTTTTAATTTCATTCAATGTCTGAAATATGTCAGCATCGTTCTGTTGCCCTTTTCCACCCAAAAAGCTACTCATGAAAAAGTTAGGGCATCTTGGCATTATGACGGTGTGTACTTTATACTCCTCCAGCATTCTGAATTCACACACAGATGAGAGATGCAACATGGAGACAGAGCTTTTGTGATACCAGCTGCATTCTACTGATTTATCTAATCACACTCTGCTCTCCTTATGACTGCTGAGGGACAGCACAACAGGACAACAGCCCACACACAAGTTTGCTTTTAGCAGCATTCCCTAAAAGGGCCCGCTGTCGTCTTGTTTCCTCAGAGAATTCACCTGCTATGGCATTGCAGCCACTCACCCCTGACTACCAGTTGCCCAGAGCAGGACCCGCTGTGTAACAAAAGCCCACGTCCAGTCAATAATCAAACAGAGGGGTCGGTGGGGATGGGCTTCCAAGAGCTCACTCCTGGGCTGCAGCTGTCAGATGGGAACTGCTGCCTCTGGGCCACTCTCTGTAGGCCTGGGGATGGCAGCAGGGCCAGCAGTGGGATCCCTGGCATGAGGGCTCACGGCAGCTGGCCATGCCCCTGCTCCTCCAGCATGCTGTTCTTCAGGCTGAGCCAACAGACCTGGCATTTCTCAACACTACCACATACATTTTCAGACACTAATCACTGTAACATGCATGTGCACTACCACTGCAGCTTGGATAAGAAGTTTTCCTTTGATGCAAAAGATCCTCCAAATCCCTGCCTGTCCTTTTCATTTCCCATTGCTAAGCAATCCCTAGGCATGCAAACTGGATTCCCCTTGGGTTAATCTAGAAGAAGCTGTCCTTTCAGCAACTTGTATTCACTTTAGCATCACAGCACAGCTAAACCAAAGCACACACAGCAGGAACCCTGGGTCCTTAGCATAACCACTGCTTTCTACAAAATCCATACTCCCATCGCACACAGGCAAAGCCAACATCATCACAGTATTACCCCCTGCAGAAATTCAAGTACTATGTGATAAAATGTGGAACACAGCTCTTTTCCTTGGTCCTTCGACTTTTTAAAATAGATATAAGAATGCAGAAAATTCCCATCATAGTTTGCAATAATAATTTAAAAAATTACGAATGAATGAAATTCCATACTACGTGTACCAGCATATTTGTCTATGATGGATTTTAAGCTGTTTCTGGATGGTAGGGGGCTGTGGTCAATTCAAAGTCACATTACGTGGGAATGCAATACATATTCCAACATATATTGCGTATTTCAATAAGCTTTTATGTAACCAATATTTATTGAAGCTCTTGCAGCAATGCAACAATTCACTGAAATATTTAATTATTAAGATATTCATTATTGCATTATGTATTGCAACCTACTGTAGGGAACCTACTTTAGCAGGGGGTTAGGTATGTTGATCCCCAGACATCTCTTCCAACCCCTACGCTTCTGTGATTGTGTTGCAGCACACTTTCATACATCAGAATGATTAAAATTTAGCCCATTTGATATGAAATACAAATGTACCCAGGATTGCTATCATTTACAATCACTGCACACACGCTTCAGTGAACGGTGGTGGAGGATCCATCCCTGTATAATACAGACAATAACTGCTATTAGGCTCAGCAACATAGCTCTAACACTTTTTGTGCATAGGTCAATGATCTAAAAACCGTTACTTTAATGTTGATTACTGGTAACTATTTATTTTCAACTCTTTATAAACATTCATGCTATTAAAATTAATGTTGAATAAACAGATAGATTAGTGCTACACTTCATACAAAGGCTTATTTGTGCACTTTTGTATGCTAGAGCCTGCCTGCATCAGGCAGTTTTCATAGGACTTGATAAGTCAGACAGCACGCCTGACTTGGAACTTAAAAATACATTTTAAGTCTTCCACCATAGCTTTTGTTATGAATTTTATTAATAACAGCTGCTACAACTGATTTGTGCATTATTAGCTTGGCATTTTAAACAGTAAGGTTAAGTTACTTACTTTTCTGCTTAATTTATGCTGAATTGAATTCTGCAGTTCTTCAGTGCTAACCCACTTCTCCTATTATTTCATTCAGAAACCTCAAATGTGTCATCCTTGAGAACTTCAATAATTTCTGCTTGCTGAGGCAGAAGTGGTACAAATGCAGAATTAAATTCACTACTGGATAAGCCAGAGCTGCCTTCAGAGAATGGTGTGTATCAGAAGAAGGGCCCAAAGCAATTCTCTATTAAAGAGCATTGTGAGTCTCAAAATTTCCTGAAGGATAATGCTAAATGTTTACTTGAAACTTCAGTTTTCCTCCAAGCTATACAATAAGAGCAGGCATACTTTCACGTACAGAACACGGGATCACGTTTCCTCTGTCTCAGCCACGCAGGGCTGATGCTAAGCACACTCAGTGATGAATTCTCCATGCTTTATTGAATGTAGCTGAAGAACAATATTTTAGAATTCAAGATAAAATGCTTTCTGCAGATGTTAGGGGTTTGCTGTCGTTCTCCTTACAGAATTCAGTAAGAATGTTATCATCTACTATAGTTTCTAAATCAGATTCAAAGGCACTGGAATCAGGCAGCACAAACATATGTGAAGCTGACTGGCCCTGCCAAATCGCTCCATGAATGAGCAACACATCGCTTATTAGCTCCAGGATGTATCTTTATATTTGAACTAGAGCAGACTAAGGGGAGTCTCTTAGACAGGAGGGTAAGACAGAGAGAAAGGGGAGCAACATAGCGAGGAAAAAGTAAACCATTGTTCTAACCATGGTGCTAAATCAACAACACTGAGAGCTTATAAACAATCCCTAGAGCCAAGATTCAGCAAATTCACAGCAAAGAAGCTTGCAATTTGCAACATATTTATTTATTTACCAGAAAGGTTGTTCTTTGGTTACTCAGTGATTATTTCTTTGTGTTCTTAATTTCATAGGTCATCCCACTTTTGAGACTGAACTGTAACATAAATGTAAGTGGTTACTTGGAATAGCCAAGCCTGTATCTGTGACTGTCCATTCTGGGTGGGATTTTTGGTTGTTTGGTTTTCTTTTATTGTGTGTTTTTTGTTTTTCTTTTTTTTTTTAATTCTACTCATTATCAGAATGGATAACCATATGTCACCTAGTGTGGATAATCTATCTCGTACCTTTCCCTATTAAAAAAATAAAAGGTGGCTGTATAGAATTTCACACTTTAACCATCTGTTCTTAAATCACACATAGCAGGTGAAATTCTGCCATATTACCTACAGATATCCTGCACAGCAATACCACTTATAGACTAAAACCTTTGCTAGGATTTCAAAATGGAGCTAGATCTAACAGGAAAGTAAATCTCTGTATAAAATACAGCTCCCAAGATGATCTTGCAAGTTTGCAGGTTTCCTTCTGTCTCAGTTAGTTTCTCATTCATCAGGGGGGATATTAAAAATCAGTATTTTATCAAAAGTAACAAGATCCACCTTCCAGGATGTGTCCCAGAAACTCTGAATTTAATTAAGTTACAGTTGCCAAATCAACCAAAGTTTGCAGGTTGAAGTCCCCTCTGAGAAAGCAAAAATGGACAGACAGCTCAAGGCCCTTTTGCAGAGCATCCTTCTGCCATGTGCTAATTCTGTGGACTCAGCAGTTCTTTAATCCCCCTCATCTTTAGTTTGTCCCAGTCCACGTGTTCACGGAGCAGAGGGATTTCGATGTAAACAGTTCCTACTCCTTCTTTTCAGCAACTGCAGTCACAACTTTAACAAGGTGAATGTGAAAGTAAACAAAGGCTTTCACCGTGTAACAGCTGAGTAAATGTTGGCCAAGTATTTTAAGCAACTCTTGATGCAGAAGAGTCTTGTACTTTTAAACATCTTTAGATCCAGATCCTCCTTTCATAAATGATGAAAGAAATAACCAAACCTTGCCTATAATTATTTTTAAGCTAAGCATACACAGTGTAAGTAGAAGTCACATAAGGACTTCAAAAACACCTGAAAATACTGCAAGTACATAAAAAGGATTTAAAAATTTCAGTAAAGTTTATATGGGTTTTAGAAGAAGTAAGCTCACTGTAAAACTCCCAAATCCAAGCCCAGAATCTACTTCATCAAAAGACCCCCTGACAGTGACATCTATTAAATAATGGAAAGTTCTCCTGAGACGTAGCAGCATATAAACCTGGAAAACAAAGTTCTAAAAACAGAATGAAAGAGAGGATGGGTAAATTAGAGTGATCAGCACAGTGTTTTTCCCTAACAACATTCTACATATTCATGGCAATAACATAATGCTGATTCTAAGAGTTGGCTGCTGAAATTCAGGGTTGGCTAGCAGAAAACCACTAGTGATCGTGTTCCCTTGCAAGCCATTGAACGTCATGGCAAACAACTGCCCAGTTGCATTAGATCACTCAGCAGATCATACCAGCATGCTATGCTTGGCCTAAGGAGGGAAAAGGATGTAAAAAAATCATGGTCCTCTGACCTGCTCTTACCTGTCACAGCCAATACTGCCTTTATCTAGCCAGGTAAACCAGGCACTTTGCTGAGCCGAATTCCACCACTTTCACCACAGCTGTATCTGCCACTCTGTTTACAGACAGCAAAACCAATCATGCCGTATAAAAAATGCCAGATAAGAAAATGAGGAGTGTTTCTGATTTTCCACAGCAATTTCTTTTGTCATTGTTTCGTTCTTTTGTTACCTGCAGCTGGTACAAACTGCTACAGCACCATCCTAATTACATCAGTGCACAATCACAATCTATGAGCAGAGTTTGACTTTTCTTCCCCATGTGACACCAATGCGGATTTCCCAGAACAAACGCAGTCTTGTCATTAACCATAACACCAGTGTTACTAAGCAAAACAAAGAGTGGAATACCCTAGAATAAACAGTGACATGTTTACTTTAGCAATAAGTCTAAATTGGAATTTTTGACCACTCACAAAGCAATTCAGTTAAAACGTTTTTCTTACTAAAATTAGTTTTGACAAAGAGCACTGCATCAACTACACAGAGGACCATTTCATTGATGGAAGACCTTCTGGCCACCTAACTAAGCAAGGTACATTTTCCAAAGTCTAAGATTACACAAAGCATAAATGCAGCATTTAAAGGAACTAAAAGGAAGGGAACCAACCAGGAAATACTGCAAGGGAATTAGTGGAGCTGATCCTACAATACCAGCGTAAGTTGCTTTTGAGGAAAAATGAGAAACCGTGCCAAACAACACAATAAATTCCTATCCACATTATTTAACAAGTGCTTTGGAAGATGGTGGTAGTTAAAGAGTAACCTCAGCTGAACTGTATCCAATAGCTGAAAACAAGCTAGCGGCTTGTTTTCTCTTCTTGCGGTGCCAACTTAATCGGTTCAGAATTGGACTTCTTTTCAAATGACTTGGCAATGAGTAAGAACCTCTTGAAGATGACTGGAGTTCAGGAACCAGTAAGTGCTGTTAAATATTGTCTGTCACTGTCATTGAAAGGTCTTTTAATCTTGGTCTGAGCTACTCCTGCCAAAAGACAACCTACTCACAGAACGCCATGAAAAAAAAGAAACACAACAGAAATCCCTCTCCCCTTGCCACCAACCCTGGCCACTTGGATTCACTGTGCACAGTCCTTTTACTTAGTTTACGACTTCTGGAACATTTTGGTCTATATATACTCCAACCAACTATGGCCTTTGCCTTGCTACTGTTGTTTGTGGGTGCTAGACTTGTAAGCCTCTATTTCAGCCCTAGCAGTAAGAGCATCAGGAAATGTCTTGAGCTGCACCAACTTTGTGCAGCTATGTCTTACCACTGAAAAGACCACAATACTAAATGCTTCAAAAAAACCATACAAGAAGAGGAGAAAAGATGTAGCAGAAATCAGCCAAGTAGTGGATTTTAGGGAGATCCAAAGCTCATTTACTGGAATTAGTTTTTGAAGGACTACATGATTTACCAGTGAAAGGATTTAAATAGCAGCATTACTGAGCTGCATAAAGTCAAATTACTTTCATTCTGAAAGATACATCATTTCACACAGAAAAATGCACTTCCTAAGGGATTCAACTGCATAAGCTATAGTATACAGATAGCAGGATCAGGATATTTGAGGGATAAGATAGCCATAAATCTTTGAATTTGAAGCTAAGAAGATATGTTGGATTAAAAATTAGTATTTGGGAAATTACCTTTGAATTCACTGCGACTTAGCTCTGCCATAGAAAAAGAGAAGAAAGAACAGTATGAAACAAGAATCCTTTTCTCCTGATGCCCTTAACATACGCAGCCAAGAACTGCCACAAACCCACAAGCTGCCTTCAGGCAGCCCAGCACAGCAGGGCAGCTCCCATGGGCGCGCGCAGGCAGCCCTGCAGCCCTCCAGGCCACCCAGTCGCATCGCCATGGCATAGTGGCACTGAGCTTCACCAAGCGCTATGGCCAGTGCACACCAGCTTTCAAAACAGGCTTTTCCAGAGACCTCCTCACTGAGCCAGACTCCTTCAGCTGATAATGGCTGCTGTGATACGAAAGCAGTGCACTTTGTTTCTGTTCTGTTTCTTTCGATGTCACATAGCTACAGTAGAACGCTTCTCGCAATTGACTTGCTTAGATGCCTCTGGATTTCTTCAGAAATTCCTGCATTCTTTTGTCTCCACACAGATTTTTATCTAAAGTTAACTTTTGTATTTTAACACAGTGTATGTGCCCAGAAGTAGTTTAGTGTTCCCATGACAACATCGCGTAATGAAGACTCAAATTTCTCAGACCTACTGTCACAGTTGACACGAAAAAGAAAAAGCAGCATTTTCAAAGGAGCCATTTCAATATGTTCTGCTCTCACAGTACTAACAACATAGGTATCTTCCAGGGAAACTTGAGCTCTGCAAACTAAGCACGATGGCAGCGACCATGCTTGGCAAATACGCTTCCCATATGACGAAAGTAAAGACCATTTTTGTTATTCTGACACAACACTGAGGCAGTTTCATTTCAACACTGAAGCATTTCATGTGACTGAAATTAAAACAATAACAACATATTAGTAATATTACAATCACATGTGTGTTAATATACACACATTTCAACAATTCTGACCCCAATTTGATAGTAAAAAACTTCCTGGTGTATAAATGTCTGGAAAGTGTTCTCATTTTCAGTTTTTGCTCACATTTGGGATGAAAACAAACAGCCAAACAACTCAAAATGTCCCTTTCCCTATGACATACAGAGCAGAAACACTGTGCACAACGCAGACAAAGAACAAACATCATGTCAATTCACACCAAATTTTACTTAAGCATTCACCTGTTCCTTTTGATGCTTTAGCTCCTGTCTGCAATGCTGAAGCACCTCACATGCACTACAGAAAGCCCATGGGAGATAAAAGGATGACTGAATTTTAGAGTCAAGATCTGGACAGAAAGATTACAAAACTTCCTCATTGTGAGATAGGAAACCAACACGAGCCAGAAATATGGTTCCCAGCCTCACCCCATCCCTGCCTCGGAAAACACTGCTACAGCCACACCACCATCAGCAACAGCTCTCTGAGCTTAGCTCCAATAGCACTGCTCTGCCTTTCACCAGATCTGCCTTTGGTCCATTAGTTATATTTTTATTACTTCTCCTGATCAAAGTAATGGACTAGATGCTGGCTTCTTGGCTGCTCTGGCAGCATTGTTGGAGGAACTTGAAATTATTAAGCAGATGTTCTGCAACTTAACTGGGGACTTGTTTTGCTCTAATGAGATACAGAATTTGTTACAATGAAGGAAATTGCTTTCTGATTTGCTGCAATGCATTTTACATTCACTGGGTAACAGTTTTAAAGGAGCAATGAAAAAGAAAATACAGTAAAAGTTTATATTGCTTTTCAGATCTGATGATGTCACCAGACTTACATTACTGTATTTGAAAAAAAGATCAGGCCTGACTTTTTGAGGACTGTTTTTACACTTGATATCCACCTCCCTGGTGCAATGGATCCAAACAGTTAGTTCTTTGTGATGACTCTATGGAGAGATACTGTACCAGCAGAATTGACCACAGTGACTTGCACCTTCGCATTCTTTTAGGACATCGACTGGAATTACTCAGAAGCAGATCTTCTCTCTTTGTAGATACATAAGTGAATTTAATGCATGGTTCCTCTGGCCTTTTCAGAATTCACTTTAAACTGGTGGTATATAGATTTATATTCACGGTTATGCAGTGCAATATGGAAAGCAAATTAACAAATTCACAAGTAGACTGTGGAGAAATGCCAAGGATTTGTATCTATCTGGGTGTAACAGGGAGGACTGATCCAGTAAAATATTAGCGAGAACCAACTCTCCTTTTTAACTGACCTCAAACTGTGCCTTAGATATTTATTATGCGCCGTGCTTATAAAACTTCCAAGATGTCTAATGGAAACAGAATACAATAGAAGCCAGTTCTGCTTTTCATTTTATATACTACCACTGGGAATCTCTCTCCTCTGATGTTCATCCATATTATAAGCTTTTCTTTAATAGTGGGTAAGATTTTCCTTGCTTTGAAAATAATAATTCATCATAACAAATGGGAATATCAAGCATATATAAGTGCCAGTCCAACTACTCACGCCGGCTAAATAGCCATGATCTTTTAATTCCTTTGTAACACTCAGCACTACCAAAAATTTCCGTTCAGAACATTCATGCAGTACTCCAGAAACACAGGAATGCCTATATTTAAATAACAATGTGCAGCACAGGCACCCAAATTCATATTCATAAGTAACCTCATTTTTTTAGCTAATAGTTGCAATGAGTTGTAAGCTCCGTGCTCCTTTGAAATGCTAGAGGATGAAATTGGAAACTGTCTGTTTGAGGGCTTTTGAAGGTATGCCATCTTTAAAAACAGGCTACAAGACTTGATCCTTTTGAACCCTCAGTAGCAGTTTATCTTTACAACCTCCGATTCTTTCCCTGCTCTTTTAAACCTGCACAGAGACTGCAACTGAGGCTCAGCTTTGTCAGTCTCTGCACTCAGTTTAAGCCACTGGGACCAACCTCACAGGCTTTCATCTTGAAATACAAACCATACAGTCTTCGCACTCACATCCCATAGAAAGAGGTTTCACCAAAATAAAAGAGGCTCAAGGACTCAATTATTCTCGTAAGAATACACTCAGGATATCCTATGACATTTGAGTTTGCCACAGGCTGACCATACACATTACCAGCCAGCACGTTCCTAGAACCATACTTCTGCTGAGCTGCACATCTCATGCCTTACCACTATGGCAGCTCACAGGCACGTGCTGGGATGCTCCTGTCCTGCAGTCACCCAGGCAACCCACAAAAGGGTAAAGCCCATAGCTGTGGCCTTACCTGTGGGAGCCTCATTTCCTAGGTCAGGCAAAACCTGCTCGCATTTTAAGTGCTTAACATCTCTGGTTAAAAATCTGTCGCCAAGGAGATTCTACCATTACAACCCAGCTACAGAAGAATTGCCAGATCTGAAACCTGGCCCCTTCCATACCAGAGCAGCCTTTCCTAAGCTTCTCAGCCAGCTGTCATGAGCTTGTCTGGCAGTACCCTTCTCCTCCTGCTAAATGTGGCCCCACTTGTAGGCTGACCCAAAATTTGGTTTGGGAAACAATGACTTAAAGACAAAGCATTTATAAAGCTGATCAGAAAAAAACACAAATTTTACTGGAATCAGAACCTGCATATCAACATTTCCAGTCTATTTAGGTATTTATTTCTACAATGTGGACCATGTCATACTAAGTACATTAGGAGAATAAAATCGTGCACCTCAGTGTTCCAGACAGAGGAAATGCAGGTTCTGTGCTGGGAGCATGCATGAGAGAATGCCAAGTACACAAACAGAAACCCAGAACATAAATGTTTAGATTCTCATCCGACCCTTCTGAAGTTAATGGTATTCTTCCTTTTGCATCAGTTGATACTGGAGCAGGATCAAAATTAACAATCCATAAATGAAAAGAGAAACAAAAGGCAGATTTTGGGGAGTTCCAAATATGGAAGTAATTTGTTCTCCAAGACAGTTCAAAAAACCTTCGCTGTTTACTGTTACATCTTCACAGAACAACAGAAATTCCTGAACTCCACGTTCATGTACTGCTGTGCTCCAGGGCCCTGTCTGTACGCTCACCCAAGCAGCAGCAGGGCTGGATTCAGCAAAAGCTGCCAGAATCCCGGGTCTTTTATACCAAGCACAGATCTTGGGTGAACGCTTTGCACTGAGCCACTTTTTTTTCAGAAGAGCTCTGAGAATATCCACTGATCTCCCAAGGAGTTAGGTACATACCCAATTTTCTCAGTACACAGAAAAAAAAATGGTATTATCAAACTGCAACAAATTTTTGCAGGATCAGACATCAGTTCTGTTTACTTTTCAGTTACATAGCAATTTTTCTTCTAAATGACTCTGCAACTTTGACCTCATCCAAACGCCAGTGAAGTGAATGGAAAAAACTCAACAGCTTTTGGACCGTTCAGACCCCAAAAATTCATACTTCTATTGCATTCCTTTAGCTTCAGCAGCAACCTGGCTGGGAGCTCCAAAGCCTGCTCCGGGTGCAGCAGCGGGCTGGGACAATGGCTGCTGACTGCAGGAGATAAATGTGAGAACTGTTATGAAATCAAAACATATGGAAAATATTATGAAACTATTTAAAACCTTTGAAATACATAACTTAATCAACAAAAACTATTTCCGTGCATAAACTGAGGCACAGGTAGTAATTTTAAAAATCCAACATAGCTTGATAGTTTCAAGTACGGATCCTCTTTTCTATTTCATTTACCACCTTCATTTTGTTTTCTCTCTGTCTGTCAGTTGTTCATTTCTTTTTAAAGACGAAAAGAATATTCACCAGGCATTTTTCAATTTTGCCTTCTAAGTTAAACAACCCACACTGCACAGGAGGAAGAGTTTAAAATCAAGAATACATACTGCCAAAAATTGAAAATGATACTAGAAATGCGTTCATACATTTACCAACAAAGATGGGACACATGTTGATAATCTTTCTCTTAATTATTGCCCCGTTTATTCAGCATTTCCCAAACCTAATGTATAACATATGTTAAAATGATTATGCTGCTTCGACCTTGCAGCTCTGTTCTATTCTCCAGACTATTTCTTGGATCTGGAAGATACAACAGGATCACCGGGGTTTTGCAAGAACTGCACACCTGCAAAATGTAGTGAGCCCTAAGTTTTCCCCCATTCTAGTGCATTATACTACAAGAAATACTTGTGCAGATGCTCATGATAAGGACTCTGAAGACTACAATCATAAAACTTGAAAAAAATATTTTCCTGGTGAAGCTGAAATATGCATCTGTTCAGACAATTCAAGTCTGCTTGTCTTCATCTGCTACAAAAAGAGTCCACCATCAAAAATAACTGATACAAGAGAATTAAGACCAATGTCAATCTCAAGGCAATTTTTTTTTTAAATGTTCCAATTTCTTTATATACGACAATATCATCTGAAAAAAGACTAAAGCATACCAAAGCACTTCTATAAATGTACTTGTGTGCAGTACTCAGGCCAATGCAAACAGCCCTAAAAAGAAAGTTCGTTTTTGATAAGAGAGTGAAGATATCTCATTTGACCTTCTGTTCTCTCCTGTATCTTGACAAACTCAACATAAAAAGGATCCAATGCAATAAAATGAAATGCAGATCCAACAAGATTATAATTCTACCCCTGTGCAACACTGCCACTCAACCTTGCTAGAATTGAAGTAGGACCAGCACTATCTTCAATTCAGAAAGCAGCGGTTTTGGTTCTGTGAAAGCTGTGCTCAGTGTAAGAACCACAGAAGAGGACTCAAAAGAGATGGAGAGCTATCCCTGAATTCCACTGAGGCCAGGTAACTTCCTGCGGTGTGTTAACTTAAGGCAGCTTTGGTCTGTGCCAGTTCTTACTCCTGGATGATCACCTCTGCCACCACATCATCTTGATTCCTAGTAGGACTACCACATATAGAGTACTCCCAGCCTCACCTTTATACTACCCAGAGTGCTCCCCAAGTCCCAGGGATCAAACCCCCACTTATCACCTTTCAGCAAGCTTCAGGCTGCTCTGCACACCCACTGGGCACAATGAAGCGATATAAACAACGAGGACACAGTCCAAAGACCATTACAGATTATGTGTGGTCATATACTATTTGTTCATGTAGTTCTGCTTATTAAAGATCTTGATTGACAGCTAAATCGAACACTGAGAAAATGACCAAGGACTTTTTATACCAGTAGATTGGCTTTCACTGGTCAAAGTATTTCACTGCTTTTTATATGCAGGTTAGGATAACTTTTTTTTTTTTTTTTTTAAATGACTTGGCAAATGATTGGAGAAAAAAAAACATCATTAGATGGGCAGTACATTTGATTCCCAGCATTGGGTTTTGTCAAGCACTTGCTTGAAGCTAGGATTCAAAGTAAATTTTTTACAAATTTTTAAAGAAGTGAAATCAGATAAAATATCATACTCAGAGACCAAATGTTTTAAAATGTTGGTCTTGTAACTGCAGACAGTTACAATCTTATTGGAAGTAAACAACAACAACAACAAATACTACTAGTATTTCTCTAGAAGTTTGAAATAGAGAGAAGTAAATATTGGTCACCAGGACTCAAAAGGCAATGTCTCCTCAGCAGCAAAGCCAGACTAAAGTTAACTAAACCCTCTATTACCACCAATATAACTTCTCAATTAGTCTCCAAACTCTCCCTTTCCCAGCTTCTCAGAAATAAATTATTTTCATGGTTTATGTTCAAGTACACATTGGGTCGTACTGAGTTCACCACTGTATGATAACACTCAATGGATGTCATTTCCCATTGTCTTAAATGCAACCACAGCTCTTTCAAATTCTTGAGGCAAGTATACATCTATAAACACCAGTTCCTACTTGCTCTCATTCTTCACTTTCCCTCCAAGAAGCAAGTAAAAGTAGGGAAATTGAGGTACACACAATTAATTGGAAACATCACAAAATGTGCAGTGCATGTGACCTATTGGAGAAAATGCAGACTTCATATCTTAAATCTCTGCTCAAAGCAGTACAGTCAATAATATATATATATGTATATATATATATTATTGTTTGAATTGCAACAAATCACACAATCCCACATAAAAGCAGGCTCTAATATTGCTAAGCTTCCTACAAATGCAAATCAAAATATGTTTATCAGTAGAATTAAACAGGAAGTATAAATATAAAGTGAGTTGCCATGCCGAAGAATTAAGTTTCCATATACATAAGTATCTAAGCATGTTTTTTATGAAAGCTTTCTACAGAAGTAGTTACATATTTCAGTAATACACAGGATATTTACAATTTCCAGGTCAAACTCAACACCACAGATGTTCAGGAAGCACATTTATTGATGAAGTCAAAGAAATGCCTCAGATACTTCAGCACAATCATGTTCTATTGTATTTGAACAAATTCTAGTCACATAAGTCAGCAACATTTCCAAGAGATTTCAGTTAAAACTGAAATAGAATTTTTAGTAATGTGTGCAAATGTGACTCTTTACTCTCTTAGGGTTTTCAGTGAGCCTAAAGGAAATCAGAGCTCCCATTCTATCAAAATTCAATAGCAAATGTTATACCTATAGTATTTAAGTTCCTGTCAATAATTTCAGATCTATGCTTTCAGATGTTTGCTCTTGCACTAATCTGCTACAGGTTTATGGCTTAGTTTAATGCTACTCTTTTGCTAAGTAACTGTTCATGATCAGCCAGAGATTAAGAATAGTCCAATATAAAGAGCCAAGAGATCACAGAAAAGGACAAGCAAAGCAAGCTGCAGCACATTTCATACATCAGCTCACATAGCAGATGAAGACCTGAAGCCATGAGTTCTCATAAAGCACAAAAGTGTATTTCCTACTTCTCAAATTAATACTCTAGACCATAACACTGGAGTGTACACGTGCAATATACATGTGAACAGCACATAGCAGGCAAATATATCAGCCTAGCTATTTAGCAATTTAAGAAGAAATATAAGAATACAGAATAAAAAATAGAATAAATTATAGGAATTAAAAATAAGAATATAGTGCATGTGATTAATATACAAGCTTCACGAACAACTAACCACAAAACAGAATAAAAGCAATTAAGCACGTTTCTAACAGGTAGAGCCAAAAAACAGAACTGTGGTGTATTTCCATGAGAAATGAAGACTTCAAGCAGCTGCCTCATTGAATATAATACCCTGCAGTTGGATGAATTGCAGAACAGCTGGATTATTTCTGGAGAAATTCTGTATATACACAAGCATCTGCATGTCCACTAACCAGAGTAATTTACCAGACAAATTATAAATAAAACACTAAGACTTCTTGAGTTATGGGTGAAAAAAATTAGGTTCTCAAAGTATTGCAACAAAAACTACAAAAACACTGGTTCGGCACAGCACAACCACAGCCACAATGAACTGGCAGTAACATATCAGGAAAGGCCAAGAATTCATAAACTGTGACTGCACTGCCTCTGTTTCTGAAGGAAACTCCTCTAGCCAAGAAGTTGCAGGGAAACATGCATACATCAGGACCTACCTTACTACCTCAATGATGAATTCTCTAATTACTAACAAGTTCCGCTGCCTATTAACCTACAATAATGGCAGGATCCTGTATATATTAAACTTCACCATGTTTCCTCAATGGTTTTATATTAAGACATTATGACATCCACCAATGAATATGTGCTTGCATGTACTGCGTGTCTATAATAATATATCTATATTCATACAAGCAGAAAAAAAAACCAAACATGCTAAATCACTGAAAACAGGTACAATACATTCAGGTTGGCCCAGAACATCCACTGTGATCTGTGACTTTACACAACAGACTACATTTATATCTACCCTTAAAACTTTCTCCAATATTAGTTGTGCACATTCAGTAGATTCATACAAAGAGTTACAAGTAATGAGAGAAAAACTTAAAAGCAACATCTGGAAATCTAACAACAGAAGTGCTACTTAACAGAAATCTGCCATCCATTCAGCAGACTTACTCCCAGGAAATATCCTGAGGTTTGCTACCTCTGGGAGATAATTTCTGCCAGCCAGCTGAATGGATGATGCTCAACAAAACATCTTTTTAATGAGACTCCAGTACTGCATAAATGGTTTCCCCACAAGTCTGTATACCCTTGTTTGCACAAAGCCTGAGAAAGTCTGCCCAAACATTCCAAAGCTGGAAATATCACCAACAGTACTCTGTGCTGCTTTCAGTTGCAGAGATTTTTACTCCAGTTGATATTTCAGCCTCCCTCAAACCTTGCACAAGTGCAATGTGGTATATAGGCTCGCTTTTCTCTCTCAGCAGTCAAACAGGAAAAGAAAATTCATAAGAGAAAGCCTAGCCTAGCAACCAGAAAGATGCTGATGAACACTAGCAGTCCTTCCAGATCCCTCTTACTGCCAAAGGCCACCTGCTCTGGCTGGCTGCACGGCCCTGACCTCTCTCCATGGGGAGCAGGGCCTCTGCAAGCAGTGTGCACAGCCCAGCCAGCCCCAAGCCTACCTGCCAGCAGTGCTGCTGAAGCAGCCCGGGAGAGCTGAGCACGGCTCTGCTCCTAGCAGCTTGTCTAGCTGGATGCTAGGCAAAGAAATCCCGACGCTACACAGTGGAATGATGTAGATCTGTACAATCTTTACTATGAAGATCCTCTGGCCACATCTTCAATTCTGTTTCTACCTTTGCTAGCTTGAGTCCACCAGGTTCTAACACAATTCCTCAAAGAACACATTTTAAGTACTTTCCAGCTGCATAGAATCATTAATGGTGGAAAAGAGCTCTAAGGTCATTTAGTCCAACCCATACACCTACCACCAATATTACCACTAACCACGTCCCTCTGTGCCACATCTCCATGGTTCTTGAATACCTCCAAGGACAGTGACTCCAATAGATCCCTGGGCGTAACGGAGACAAAATCGCAGCTCCTCCAGCACTTGGAAGTCTTCTTGCAACCACTAGGCTGCCCTCCAGCAGCTTCCCTTGCTGCATGCCACAGTCAGTGAGCAGCACAGGCCAGAATGCTGCAGGTTCCCACAGGGCTCAGCCTCAGGAGACCAGAGCAATGCAGCACTGCGTGAGTGCTGTGCCTGCACCTGCCAGAGCTGTCATCCTAACCACAACAGAAACCTCGGATAGCCTGGCTGTCATCAACAAATAGAATTCAAAGCAAGGGGGCCCATGGCTGACCAGAATTTTCTGTGGCCATTGATTTGAAATACTGTATTATCAGAACGTACTTTGGAAGCATGACACTACCCAGGTATCCTCTTGAAGATGAAGTATCAGACAGACCTCTTGGAGAGGACTTTATTTGTTCTTTAAACTTATACAGGATTTCTGACCAAAAAAATCTTGTCACCTCTTCACTAAGAAGAACAGCTGTCCTGTGAATAGATTTTCATTGAATTTTACTTCACAATGAAACAATAGCTTTTCTCCTTGAATTAGACATTTTATCTATCAAAATATTGAACACTTCTCGTTAGATTAAGAATTTATTTCTAATGGTGTAGAAAAAAAAATTAACTGAAAAGTTCAAATTTGAAGAGTTAAGTATAAAAAGGGAGGCTATAAAAAAGGGAACAGACTTTTTTAGGAGGATCTGTTGTGACAGGACAAGGAGAAATGGTTTCAAATTAAAAGAGAGATTTAGATTGGATGTGAGGAAGAAGTTTTTTTGCAATAAGGTGGTGAGGCACTGGCACAGGTGGCCCAGAGAGGTGGAGGATGCCCAGTCCTTGGAGACATTCAAGGTCAGGCTGGACTGGGCTCTGAGCACCTGATGGAGCTGTAGGTGTCCCTGTTCACTGCAGAGGAGTTGGGCTAAATGACCTTCTATGGTCCCTTTCTACTCTAGCAATTCTATAAATTCTGTGTTTCTGTGAGTCAAGCATTCACTGCTTCTGTAGACCTAAACTTCAGCATATATTTTACAATCATGTCACTACGATGTTTTCCTTTTGACACAAGTAGATCTTCCACTCAAACTCTGCTCTTAAAGTTGTTCTGTGGTTTTGGTTCTCCAATGCAAAACTTTCTTCTTTCATTAACTACACTAAACTCATGAGGTTTACAGTCTCTTTAATATGCCTTTTTAAAATAAAGACAGAAGTTTGTGTTGGAGCAGCAGCAGATAAAACGGGTTAGAAATGCAGCTGCACCAATCTGAACAAGGAAGAAATAAAAATGTTATTTTTAAAAAATAATAATAATTATACTGAACTCGCCATCAAGATAGGACTGTAAATCATGGTTTAGCTGCTCTTATTGATCCAACACAAATACTAGGAGCAAGCTGAGATGTGCAGGGGAGGGAAAAAAAACTGACTGTGGTATGTTTTAGATCTCCTGAGTCATCTTTCCTGGCACAGGGCAGAGTGAGTCAACGCCACTGTGGAGGAAGCAAATAGATGGAGGTGGGCTGAGCTGGCTCTGCATTGGCTACATCTCATTAAGAGCAATTTAAAAAGGGATTCATCAAAGCTAAATCTTTGATGCCATGCTACAACAGAAGTCATTCCATCTGCAGACAGCATCATCAGCTCTGTACTTGCTGGAATACCGAGCCCTTTCCTCTGCCTAAATGCATGGTACAAAGTGCCAAAGTTTTACAGCTCCAAAATTGCCTTTGAGGGCAACTTTGTAATGCTTTACAAGACTTCAATTAAAAGCAGACCATACAATGAATGTTCATAATTTGAGGTAAAGATGTAGCACTGCAACTCTTCCATACACCCACAACAGTGAAAAGCATGACGGAGGCACAACTGCACTAGAGAAAACATTATTTGATCAACTAAGATCCAGATACTAAATTATTTGAATCTGCACTGACTCATGTTTTGCAGTAAGGATAGGTAACATCAATTGCGAATGATAGTTGCTCTTTTAAGTGAACTAGAAAGAAAATGCTAGCATGCTCACTGCACGTGGAAACGTCTATTTCTAGTTACACAAAAAAGGAACTTCACATACATGCAACACTCTGCGAGTCCCCTCAAATATACTTCCAATACCCCCTTCAGCACATCTCTAATGGAAGGCTCTTCGTTATTCCTCCAAAATAGGCATTTTGCTCATGAGCAGTGAAGATGGCACAGAACCCCAAAACCTGGCTCAGAGAGCTCTTCACACAGTGCAGTCCAGTAAAGGTCAACTTGGAACCCAGGAGCAATTCAGTGACAGCTGTATGTGCTGTTTTCTACATGACTCGCCTTGCTTCAGCCCTACATTGGTGTGCTTTTCACTGCTCCATTTTGAAACCTACTATCAGGTTCTATGGGGTACACGTGACCTCAGTGTATTAACAAACAAGGATCAGCAGTATTCTTGTTCACCCTTTTTTCCTTCCTCACCTATTACAGTAAAGGGATTAGAAACACAGAGACCTAGCACTGCAAGAGCAATCTCTCCATCACAAAATAAATTTTCTCATTCATTTTCCACACCTTGTCCTATTTTGCCTCCATTTTGGAGCTTGAAAAGCAAATTAGCATACCAAGTTTAAGGCTGACAGCAAGTCAAACAGAGAGTACTGAGTAGATCACTGACATTAAAGACATGCATAATGAGGAAACTTGCCACTGTATCAGTTTTATGAAATACAGTATAGGGTGTCAACATTAAGATAAATCATAGCACAGAAACATTTCTTTGTAATGAAGTCTCTTGTAAATTAAAATCCCTGTAAATGTTAATGGTAAGGCATTAAAAGCCACAACATCATGTATTATCTCTAGCTAATTGTGTAAAATTGTATTATGTGTAGCTACTTGCACAGAATGCAATTATAGAAGTGATATTCAAGACAAACTTCAAATAACTGAGGTAAATTCTCTTCCATATGCTTTGTTCTTGTCAAATATTAAAAGGACAAGTAGATAGGCCTATGCCCTGTATTTTGAAATTTCAAGGTGCAATTCTGTGCCCCTATTTGGATAGAAGACACAGCACAACACACACAGTACGCAGCACACACAGCCTGCTGTTAAGGGGCACTGTGGATAGCTGTGCCCTTGCTGTACTCTCACAACAGTGATTCATGCCAAGCAACAGAATGGCATCACAGTAATAAAGATAGCTACTGCCCAGTATGCATACAGATTGCCCAGTATGCATACAGATTTCTCTTTGTGTAAGTCCTCTTTGATCCTTGCAGTTCTGTGAGAAACAACTTTCTAAAACATTACTTTAAAAATATACAAAGGCAAACTAGTTTCCCCTGAATCCAGAGTTGAGACATACTTGAAGGACAAACTATTTACTTCGTAAGCTTCAGCTGAGGAGGGCCCAGCTCTTGCTTACAGGAAGACAAACACAAAACAAAGTACTTACTTCACCAAACATGTTTCCAGTGAAAGGTTGCAACCCCCAACTCACTGAGGCTTCTGCTAGGACTCTGAAGGAGTTACAGACCACTGACAGTTTTCACTACCTGTTTCAGGACAACTGGTTTAACAGACTGGGAAAACCTGCAGCACAGGTATTCCTCCCCCAGTAACCATCTCCAACTGTCAAACACAACATTAGAAAGTATAAATCACCCAGTCGGATTCCTGAAATGAATGGATCAGGATCACAAATCACATGCTATGCTGGAATTAAAACATTCAACTCCATTTACTGAAACAGACCTATACTGAGCCTTACCATCAAAAGCAGGTACCTAAAAGAGAAGACATGTAATAGCAACATAGCTGAAATAATCTTGCAACATCATATAGAAGCAAAGGTACTTGTGTCAAAGTAGAACTGGCACAGTTTCATTCTTGTAAAATACAATAAAGATTAATCTGAGATATTTACTTGTCCAGAAGATGAACAAAGCAGAATCAGCAAAACTCAAGCAGTAAAGCTTCATGGCTTCCACTGGGTTAAAAGCACATCTGCTTTTCCAAAACACAGTCTGCATAACAAAGCAAAAACACGTTGGCTTCCCTTACCTTCTGCAAAAGGTTCCCATTCATAAAATCGTCCCATAAATGGCTTGTTATTGTATGATGCACACTGCACTTCTCTAATACTTCTACTGCTTTCAGGACACGTCTGTTAAATAGAGAACACAGTTGCATTATAATCAAGAGCAATATTATTATTGCTTTCTTATTTGTTCACTTCAGAAGGTCAGTGAAGGCTTTGTCAAATTCTAATCCATATTAACTTCAGCAGACTCCTTTTCTTTAAAACAGATAGCAACACTGTGCTTTTAAGTGCTTGTAAGAAAAAAAAATGTTAATGCTATGGGGCTAAAGGAGTAACAATTCTGCAAAACAATCAAATTCTTCATTGAGTTGTCATTCCACTCAATAAAAACAATACTTCAAGATGAATTCAATAAACTAGATCTGAATCATTTCCTTTCCACGACAGCTTCACATTTCTCATTATTTATTTTTGGGCTCAGATTCAACACAGAGCACTGAACATACATGCTTCCATAACTTACTAAAAGCTGGGCACGCCACTTTCTTATTCTCATCCTATGTTCCAAAACAGTATGACTAGTTTTTAAAAAATTATTACTATTTCCATGTGCTACTATGACAACCATTGCCTTCCTCTGTATTTTAACTTGTGCCTTCAAACGCTAGCTCCACAATGCTTGGAGCAACGAGAACATTTTGTGTAAGCACACATATGTGCACACAGCAAGGCAGGGCAAGCTGAAGACATAAGAAACAACTTTTATTAGGTCACCTGCAATGCAAGCCTTGGCAGAAAAACCTTGTACAGATCTGAAACAAATTCCAAAAGTAAATATAAGTTAAATATTTAATTATTTTGTTATGCTTTTGTCCTCGAAGTATAGCAGTTACAGCAAATGACTGCTTGGTGTGTGGGCACACAAAGGGGAGCAAGATCTCTAGAAAACAGGGGTTTACTTAGAGAAGTTCTGTGCTTGGAGAAAAAAGGCAAACTTTGGTCATGTGCATTTTTACAGGTAAACATTAGATGATCCAGATGCCTATTAAAAACATAACTCACAAGCAACAGAAATCATAGGAAGAAATAGAACAGAGCAGCAGAATAATATTTTCTACAGGACACAAAATGCAATGGAAAACTAGATACATTGCTTTAAAAAGCAAAATAGATAAGTAAGAAAAGAATCAGTAATAAAGCAGATCAGATCTCTTAGGTCTGTTATGGGGGACAGATGGGACACCTTTGCAGTGCAAGCCAACACAAAGAGGTCCCAGAGGAAGTTCTCCCCAGAGGAGTTCTGGTTTTGTATCCACCACCCATATATGAAGACATTTGTTGTTGGATCAGTGAGAGCAAAGCCAAGACTTTTCAAGTGGGCTATAAACTGAACCGAAGTCATGGCTGTGGGGAGTTTCACTGACTGCTTTATCTTCTAGTAGAATCACTATAATAAGTCTTCAGGAATAAACACTGCTTCTGGCCAAACAGCCATCTGTGCTTAGTTCATCCACCCTTCTAAGGTCTCCAACTACATGCAAATACATCCTCAACAAGCCTTCAAAAAAAAAACAAGCAAACTTTAAAAAGTTTCACTGAAAATCAGACTTTGAAAGGATGGGACCAACAGTTTGTTTCTACCGCATAATACAGAAATCAAAGCAATATATCTGCAATAAGACATTTGTGACACAGCAATGCCACAAGATTAATTCAACCACAATAAACAAACATCAAGACTTCGAATCTTACATTTTTTCTGAAAACCAATCATATCACGTGTCCTAAAAGAGGACGAGAACCTGAGCTGGCATAAATTAAGGTCCTTACATTAAAATAGAACAGAACAAAGTCAGTTTGCACCAGCAAAGAAAGCAGCCTGAAGGGTTTCTTTTTGGTACACATTTCCCTTTTTTTTTTTTTTTTGGCTCATGTGTTCTGATAATCTGTTGCAAAGTTTTGTTGTTTCTTGTTTCTCCCTTTCTGAGCCTTGAGCTCATGCTCTTGTGTACCAGTATTTCTGGCTCATAAACCATTTCCTGTGCACCCCGTTCATACCAACTGCAGACAATGTAAGAATAAAAAAGATCAAAATATTCATTGCAGTTGCCAAAAAACAGTGCTCCCCTCCTCTCCTCTAAGATCATTTTTCTATAGCTGCAGTTTCTGCTTTTAAACTTACTGAAAAGTTGCCCACAGGACAGAGGCCCCATTGCTTTAAAGCAGGACAAAGGACTGACTAGTACACCAAACACACTGCATGGATCAAGCATAAGCCAGATGAAGAAAAGTCTAATTCTGTAACATCCCTGCTACTAAGAGAAGGCTCCAGGGAGACCTGACAGCGGCCTTTCAGTATCTGAAGGAGGGCTATGAAAAAGAAAGGGACAGACCCTTTAGTGGGGTCTGCTGTGACAGGACAAGGGGAAATGGTTTCAAACTAAAAGAGGAGAGACTTAGATTTGATGTAAGGAAGAAGTTTTTCTTACAGTAAGAGTGGTGAGGCACTGGAACAAGTTGGCCAGAGAGGTGGTGGATGCCCCATCCATTCGAGATCAGGCTGGACCAGGTTCTGAGCACCTGGATCAAGCCCTAGATGTCTCTGTTAATGCCGTGGCAGTGGTTTAGATGGCCTTTAAGGGTCCCTTCCAACTCAAATGGTTCTATGATATTTTAACAGGTAGGGGAAAAAAAAACAAAAAAGTAACAATGCTGTAAATCAGGTATTTGCCTTCAGCTAAGTGCTACCAAAATGCCAGGCATTTTCACACATCACGGGAGGCTTTCAGACCTTCCACTACCACGTTCTGTTGTGACTACTTCAATGTCTCAGCCAACTTTCCTTGTACTTTCAGATCATGAAATTGTAACAGCAGCAGCACAGCACTGTGCCAAAGGAGCAGGGAGTGCTTAGGGTAGAATATTTTAGAATTACTCCTTTCTGTCTGGAAACTTTAAGCCAAACTTCTTGAAATGCTCTGAAGGAGTTACACGTATCTATGTCTCATTATCATCTGAGATACACAGGCATGAAAGTACTCCGGGGGACAGCAACACACAGTATTTCTGTTTGCCAGGAAGCATCAGTTTTCTTTAAATTAGCTGCTAGTAAAACTCAGACTTAAAGCAAAGAAACTAGCCTACCCTACTTGGGAAAACATTCGAAAAACACAAGTTTTCAACAAATCTTTGATGCTTCCCCAAATTAACAAAGTATCGGCAATATATCAGAAAACTGTTGCTCTGCCAGCTGATGTGTGCTCACACTGGCATCATGCCTGCCATTAGCAAATTGCTTCGAGGCTGCACTGAGATCTGCACGTTTGGAAAAGAATAGAAGGGTCATTCTGATACCAAAGCCACCTTTAAAGGCAATTAAGACACAGACTAACATTTTTGGCACTGTTGCATTTCTACAGCCTACAGTGAATGGCCAACTCATTTTCCAAAGCCCACAGTCCTTCCGGGTTCTCCAGGCCTAAGTGTAATTCGTAATTAATATTTTCTATGTGTATATTACTATATATTAAATTAAGTCTAAGTAACCTAGTTACACTCAGTTTTGTCCTCCTGCAGTAGTTCTAGCTGATCTTATTAATCCTTTTCCATTCCAAAGGATAAAAACACTTTCAAAGGAAAACACTTCAAATACTTGTTTCTGAAACACTGAAAGGCAGCAATAGGTTCATTTAAACAACTGGAGACTGTTTTTCTTCCCCCCAAAAGTTCTAATTCTTAAAAATTATAACAGAACATGAATGCAACTGCCTGCCAATAAAAACAATAAATAAGGTATACTAAGTATGTCTAGATATCTTTGGCACAAAATACCTGATGATTTTTTTCTTCTTAAGATGGAATTAATGTTTGTAAAATCAAAAACAGGCAAGAAACTTAAAAATGTAAAATTTTTAAATTTATGTGAAGAACAGCATTTCAATAAAAATAGTGCTGGCCAGATCTAGTTGCAGTCCATGACTGCAGACAGTACACTATGAAAGTCTGGTTTTACACGCAATGAAAATTAACATCTGTGAATGCAACAGTATCTGGACAAGTTTAGGAAGAATCAGCACCTATAATGCTTCAATCCTGGCACTGCATCAAGCACTGCATTTGCTCCTACACGTCTGCTGCAGTGGAAATTATGCTTAGTTTTGGGGATCACCATAAACTATTAACTTCTTGCTAACCAGAGAGAATCTTTAAAACAAAGTCTAAGGGAGCAATTGCTACAGTAGTATTTTTCTCTCAGTGCTTTCAGGGGCCTGCCTGTCATGGGCAGAAAAGATAACAAAATAATAATAATCCAATTTTGTCTGCTAAGTAAGAGATGGGAAAACTGATTTATCAAATTATTAATCAAACAAGACAGTATCATTTGAAACATCTCCACACAGATTTGTGATACTGACTTCTGAAATTACTGCTGTTTCAGTGTGCCCAATATACACAAGTAGCATCTACTGCACAGTGCATCTGAGACTATCTACCAGCTGACCTCAACAAATGGCATTCCTTCTTTGGCTTCTCAGGACAAATTAACAGCCAGGAAAAGTGTTTTTTTTCCTGCTAGAAGTATACCAGATCCAGGAAAAACAGAACCTTCCCCAGTCACCATGGCATTCCCTCCCCATATTAAAAAAAAACAAGGAACACTGCATGTCTGTAGTGGAAGGTAGCTGACTTCGCTGACTCCCTGATCCCTGCCCCAGTAATCCCACTCCCTAAAGGTTTGTTTCAATTTCACACCCACAGTTCCATAAAGTTTTGTTGGAGCAGTAATGTAACCAAAGTTGACTATAATATTTCAATTAACTCTCTAGAAAAATCTAACAGCAAGAGTCCCAGTCAGGCTGCAGCTCTCTCTTGCAGGTCATGCTGTTAAACTGATGGTCCCCAACACTTCTGGCTGTGGGGTCATCTTCCACCTGCTTACATGTCAACACAGCACTGTAGCAAAAGCCTCTTCAAAATCTAACTGATCTCTCTTCAGCTGCAGTGGGCTAATCCACCAAAGTCAAACACTGTCAAAATATCTACAGTTTCTCTGGCATCATCTCATGTTATTAATCCACCAGGTGTCTTTCTACCCAAGTATTCCAATATTGCAATACCTTGCTTTATACTGAAGTCAAATTAATTCTATTTTGAAAGATTTTGTTTTCGTTTATAAAAATATCGCTATATACAGACTACATATTTGCCTACCGAGTCATCTCTTCTAGTTCCAAACATATATATCACCTGGATGTTCATACAGCCTTAGAAAGTTTAACCATTTCCTTTGCTTATACTTCCAAAAGCTCTCATTTTGCCTTCCTAATACGTTTACACTTTATGTCTATATTTGTACTTCCAAAGTAATTCCTTCACTATCACTTTGTTGCTACCTCATTTTTCCTCCATTTCTTTCACCTTCTGTCAATTCCAGCACGCTATCTGCCCCATTTCATGCTGAAATAAAACAGAATGTCACAGCTGCATGTCCGAAAACTATCAGGCTAATGGTCATGTTACAACTGAAACACCACTGGCATTTTCAGTAGCCCCACTGGAACACAGAAACTTTTTTTCCACAACTGATTTCACTTTGCACAACACAAGATGTTCTGACTTAACCTAGAAGAGCCTTTGAAGGGTCACCTGAGCAAAACCTTGATTAAATTTGCAATGTACCAGTCAAATACTGCATTAACGCATAACACTGCGAGCATATCTGCTAGTGATTGACCTTTCATCCCTTCTTCAGTAATTTACAGCTTCAAACAGTGTGTCTAATAAAAAAGAAGAAAGATCAACCAACCAAAAATAAGAATCTCTTTCCAACTTTACACGTTTGTGGCCTTTTCTGAATTCTGATAAACCTATTATATTAGACTGGGAAAAAAAAAAACTTATTTTAAGATTTTCAACAATTTGCAAAAGATTCAAGTCCAGCTTTAGCTTTAAATTAAATTTTAGCCACTCATCCATCTTACACATAGCATCCACACTGGTCTAACACGTCCGAATGGAAATGTGTGGCACTATTAAGCTTAGGAAGACTCACCAAATGGCTATAGGACAAGCATTAACAGTAGAGTTCCTCAGTAGCATCAAAGAGGTGTCAAGAAAATCATCAATTTCCGCTTATTCTTGTAATTTTACAAATGTTCTTCCAAATAATAATGACAATAAATGGATTCTACAGTATCTAAGTTTAACAATTAGAAAATGGAAAGCAAGTACTGAGAACAGATCATGCTGAAACAGAAAGAATATCATCTGGTGTAAAGCAATACACAAGCACGCCATGAAAGCCAGCACTATGTGAACTCACACCTGCCAATGACCTAGCCAGCTGCCAGTTCCTAGTCCTTTTTTTGATCCAGCACAAAAGCAGATGACTATTCACTCCTTCCAAACAAAGCCAGTTTTTCCAAAGTTCAGTTACCATTTTACTGTCCCAAATTTATTTTATTGCCTAGTTCCCCGAATGAAGTACTTCAGTACTGAGATTGGAGTGCGCAGACGATATTCTTTACTTAATCCTAATCAAGCATTAAAAATACTTGGCATCTGCAAAGAAATTTTAACTACTTTGTACAACAGCTGTACAACAGTGATATCATTTTCTCTACATAAATGTGCTGCATTAAGAAACCATGACAACAAGTATACTTGCATTCAAATATCTATTTATAGAGACACTACATAATGCTCAAGATAATTTAATTTCACACTATTGCCTCATTTAATGGGAAGTCAATTAAAACTTATTTCCATTTGACAAAATTTGGCTCCAAGTCTAAAGAATGGCTTAGCATGGAAAGCTTTCAGTCTTGCTGCTAATCCAGTGTCTTATGTCTTTGTTGTTCAAAAACATCATAGAAACAGCATGTTTTGTACTCATAGAATCACAGAAGCACCACGGTTGGAAAAGACCTACAAGATCATCCAGTGCACCCATTCACCTATCACCAACAGTTCTCGCTAAACCATGTCCTTCAACACAAGATCTAAACATTCCTTGACCACTTCCAGGGTCTTAGGAAAATGTGAGGTTTGCACATTAATGTAGCTATTTTATTGTAATAAATAATAATGATAGAACCTATAAACAAATAGAACTGTCCTAATTTTTATTATTTATACTAGAAAAATCTATCACTCCAAAACAATTTTTGAAAGACACTGCGAGCATCAGCTTTGAAAGACCCTTGGCCAACCCCCTAGTGTAACCAACACTTAAAAGAGAGCAGTTATATATTTTTATTTCAAGTAATTTGTAGAAAATTATACCAAATGAATACAACACATACTATAGTTTTCATCAAAATTTTACTTGATTTAAAAAAAAAAAACAAACAACAAACATTTCTCTTGAGAAGACTATCTTTCCGAGATGTAGCCTAAAAGTCCCCATTACTTTATTCTTCTATTCTACCAGCATTGCCAGTATGTAGAAATAATCTCCTACCAGTTTTTTCTGTCTGAAATCCTGATCATTAAATTTATAAATTTAATTTTATGCATTTCATTTAAACGATTGGCCTCTGTGTGGGAGGAGGGAATAACTGGATTGATTCAGCAGAAAGACTGAAAGTGTAAGAAAGTTTTTGATTTGTATTGCCATAATACTCCGCATCTTAATTAAAGAATCTAATTACAGCAAATAATCTCTGTTCTTATCCATAGTCTTCCATTTTACATGACAATCAGGGAACATAAATGTCTATGCAGGTTAGTATGAGGCACAAATGTACATGAGTGACATCCAGGGTGAATTCTGATAAACCTATTGAGAGAATTCATTTTGTTCTGTTTGTGTGAAGTATGACTTGCACTGGGGAGCATTTGCTGCAACAACACAAAGTTGCAGGCACCATAAATGTAATTTACACTCTGCTCCTGCTACCTCTCGGCCACAGCCACAGAAAGTGCAGCATTATTCTCATTTTAGAATTGAAGTTTCCACCAAAAAAATCACAACCACAAACATCCTAAGCTATCTGACACTTAAACTAAACCAGTTTAAATTAACTGACAGATACGTTTAGCATGTCGTATAAGCTTTGGTATAGCTACAGTTGGTAGCACTGTCTGTTTACTTACGAGTTCACTGAACTTTAACAGTCCAGGCTACAGTTTTCCACTGCTGGTATCTGCCTTAATCTTGTTTTTTGACTGAAGTACTTCTTCCAAAAAACGAGTCTGAAGAAAAACAAGAGCAGAGAAGTGCTCTATTCTTTTCCCATGCTTCAAATACTCTTTTTTTTTTTTCTCCAAAATGTAACTGTCTCCCTCCCTTTAATGAGTAAAATTAAGTCAGCCAGGAAAGTGTTTTTTGTTAAGAATGCATCTTTCATCTTTTATATGGAAATCTATCCAAATATAGCCAGACATAAGCTTTTGAAAAAATACTGATAATCCTACTTTGCACATGCTCACTAAAAGCTTGCTAGAGTTTTGCAACTCCAGTACTGGAACAATTCATTTACAAGAGGCATGTTCCAAAGCTGAGACTCAAAGAGGCCAAGTAGCTTTCCAGCAATCATTGGTATGTGCTGCTGAGGTCTGCAATGGGGCAGGCACTAAAAAGGAGAGACATGCCTCTCTTCTCTCGGTGCTGACCTTGATTCTGCTGCATGCACTATGGGCAATGCAGAGGAAGCCCAATACAAGCATCTGTACCTAGAATGCACAAATTGGCCAGAGGGTCCTGTGAAGAAGACAGTAAAACCAGAGGGAACTGGAGAAAAGAGAAGGAGCCTAAGTAAAAGGAGGTAGAACTGGAGGCAAAAGAGGGAAAAGAGCTGGAAAAGCATGACTAATCAAGAAAATACAGTGGGACTGCTTCTGCTAGAAGGCAAAAAGCAGACACAGACTATATTTGGAAGAATAGCTGAAACACCTGTGGTGCGAAAAAAACAACACATGAACAAGAATTTCCATTGCCCTGTAGAACTAGTAGGGCTTGAACAGCCCATAGCTCAATTGCAACAGGCTGATGAGGGGTGCAAATGCTGACCTATCACATGGTAGGATTCTGGTTCTGAAGGTTTGCTCCTTTTTATTTTGAAACTACAAAGCTTCATGCAGTATGCTGCAAGATGTTAAGAAAATGCTTAGTCTCCACTTGGAAGACACGAGATTGCCCATGCAGTTACCATCTGTTTTGGCTCTTCGTGCCTCATATGTATAATCGCGTACTATTTTTCCCCCAGTGACCTATGACTCATTCAGTGTGCAGGAGGGATTAATTCTGGGGATGAATTGGGAATGTTTAGGTAGAAGAGTGACTACATGATCTCTGCCTCATCCACAGTAAAAGGCAGTAGGCATATGGCAGATGTATCCACTGAAGAACACAAAAGATGGTCTGCAGTTTCCAGGGACTCTACTACTACAGGAGAAAAAGTTCACCTACGGTACAGTTTAGCCCAATCCTTCCAGTTCAAAAAACTACTTAGTTTCCATTTTTGGTGTCTGACTGAAAACCTCTGGATCTCATTTGCAGATGAGTTGCCAAATCATAATTGCAGTTTCGGTCAATGCAAATTTTGCTTTGAGTATCGTCAAGTACGATACCTAACATGGAAAAAATCCCAATTACTCAACACAGAGCATTAAATAATTTACTATTTTTTCTGTATCTCATTATTCTTCTTACCTTAGCTCCCTTTCTTGCAACAAAGATTAGATCTTGCAATCACACAGCAGGTTTGTGAACGTTAAATCAAACACTGTGGTAACAATTTCAATTAATGGCCCTCAGAGAAGCCATTTTTTTCTGCAATGAACATTTCTAAGGCAGGAAGCCAAAAGCTGGATAATAATTACATTAAGTAGTGTATCACTAATAACTGAGCTGCAGATCTATGCAGAGAACCTGGGGTAAAATAAAAGAGTAAATAATTCAGTAATTTTCCTAACACACAAGAGCTCCTTTATGATTGCTCACAAAACTCCAGTCCTAAAAGCCCTGAACCTGGGCCAGTTTGACTGCGTCACACTAAGCATCCTTTAGCAGCACTCTGCTACCCAAGAAGTAAACTATGCATCATCATAAGAAACTGCCACCAAAAAGTGACTCGGAGTGTCTTAAATGGGCAGTCAAGATAGTGAGCAGGTTTGCTATCTGCAACTGATAATGCAACCAGAAATAGAGAAAACAGTACATTGCTTGGCATGGAATTTACTTAACACTGAAATTAAAAACAGAAGACAGTTTTCAGGAAGAGGCATGGGATCTTTCCCTGACTTCTACCCCCTACAGATCACCCAGCGCCTCACTAACACTGCAGTGATGGCTACAAAAAACGGGATTGGCTTCTCCACAGCTACGAGTCAAGAATTGAAAGATAAAAAGTCTTATCAACATATCACTCGAAGGAAACTGTTTTATTAATTGAGCTTGCATGTTTCTACATCTACAAAATGATGCCCTGAAAGGTGTTATTTCTGGACAAATACACAGCAGACTCAATGAAGTGCAAGCTAAACAGACACAGACCATTGCAGCCTGACACTATTTACTTATTTATCACTACCACTTCAGCTGATTTTTTTTTAACTATTGCTCCATTTTCAGCACTTCTGAGAGAGATCCTCCGACACAACTGTTCCTTTAGGAAAGAAAACACAGTCCTGCTCACGTAATCTTGCATTTCTTTCCTCAGTTTTTACATGAGTTTTGACCATTTTTTGTTTGCAGGCTTAGAGCCTTGGTTAAAAATAATTTTAAAATTTTAAATTTAAAAAAGCAAACAAAAAACCTAAAAACTCCAGCAACAGCACTTCTGATAGACCACTTTCTCCTTAAGCAACCTTGGCTTAATTTTGGCAGCTTCTCCTACACTTACATTTCCCTCTACTCACCTTTGCCAGTACAAAAAGAGGCTGGGAGTGGCAGCTAATTTCTCTATAAATTCCTGCCATTATGGAATTCATGCTACCTTGAAAACACACAGTTCACTGCTGTCAGTAGTCCTGAACTAATACCAGGAAAAAAGCACTCTCTTCATGTACTAAGACAGATACTGACATCTGACAAGAGGTCTTTTCTATGCCTCTAATTAAAGGACATTAGTAACAAATGCCTATAATGGCAATCTTTCAAAGAATACATATTTATTAAAAATATTTATTAAAAATAAATTCAAGGGATTTCCCTTTAACAGTGTTTCTAGTCATCTGCAGCATCCCCTACTTCTAAAAACTGTAAGCAATTAAACTAACAAATGAATAAAAAAGCAAATTTCTCTTTTGAATCATAAGAATACTGAGTAATTACACACCAGGATCTCAAAAACTTTTGTCAATATCACTTGACAAAAAGAAGCAAAGACAAGCTGGAATGCCACAGAATATCTCCCACAGCGCTTGTCTATATTGATAAATGACTACTCAAATTTACAGTACTTTGTTAAACAAATCTGCAGTTATGTCAGGAATGCAAGCAGCTGACTTTAGATGGTTGAAATTCTGAACTCCCAATTTTCACTGATTAGTTTCCTCTTGAAAACCTGGCACAGAGGTTTGAACAAGGTAATGCATCTCAACGTTCCACAGTCACGTTTTACGCAGAAGGAAAACAATTGCTTCCGTTCAAAAAGCATCAAAACAAAGTTTCCGAATCACTCCATAATATTTCAAGTGCTGATGCTGCTATCAACAGCCAATTAAGTCACTGAGGATCTTCTTCTCCTCCTCCTTTCCTCTGTGACACATGCACTGTATGCTCGCAGAACAAAAAAAGGTAGCATCTCAGATGGTTCCAATTACTAAGTCAGACCTACTACTCTTAAGTTGCTGAAAAGTTTGGAAACAAATGTTTTAGCCAAATGATATGCATTTTGTTTTCAGTTTTAAGGCACTACAAAGAATTGTTAACATTTTTATATCACATTATTAACAGGCATAATTGAGGGTCTGAATCTTCATCAATCGTTGGGCATGAATTCTTCATCATCCAACTTCAACCAGTACACAGACTTCTAATTTCACCAAACAACTAATTTAACAACTTCAGAACTTCATACTAATCCTCACAAAAAATAACAAGCTCAGAGCATCTCCTCTAATGAGATGCTCTCTCGGAGCATGCCCTAAAATCCTGAGGTACTGCTGTTAATCATACCTTCAGCAGTGTTTCTGAACAGCAAAACTCAAGAAAATACATAGTATGGAGCTTAAAGAGCCTCTGGAAAATTCAGCTCCCACAGTGCTTGTGTTAAACTCCATATTAATGATGCTGAATGTCTTTGGAATTGGCCCACTCTTATGCTAGAAGAGGGAAATTGGCTTCCAGGTTATTAACACCAAGAACAGACATAAGAATTCCTGAAGGTATTTAGGAGCACTAGCATGAAACAAGACGGAAATTGAAAGCTTAGGTTGAACATCACAAGGAGTGTTTGGGAATTTTTACTAGAAGAAGGATTTCTACATGGATAGAACTGAGGCCATAGTCCTGAGCCATATTCATCATGGTTTGAGTTACGTGATATTTAGTACCAAGTTATACATGACCACTGCTTCAAAAGCAGTACTATTTTCTACAGGGTAAACTTAACCACCATCAGCATGAGCACTCAGAACAGATCTTCCAAATGTACAGTGTGAATTCCACTTACTGTTTCACAACATTTGAGTGGAAAACATGGATGAAAAGGGGTGGTACCACTCAGTAAACTAGAACAGCATGTCACAAAATGCTTCGAGCACTACTAAGTTGTGCAATTGACTAGTTTGGGCAACACTGGCCTTTCTAGTCTTATAAAAAGTGCAATTACTGTACGTGCAAACTCAACATATAATTTACTTACTGTGTCTTTGCGATAAAGCACTCACAGACTGACACATACTCTTGACTTTTCAGTGGGATATTTCTGTTTTACTGATTTGGTATTTAAACTATTGTAGGTGGTATTACATCTTCTGGAGCACTGCGTCCAGTTCTGGGCACCCCAGTACAAAAAAGACAGGGTCTTTTGGAAAGAGTCCAGCGGAGGGCCATAAAGATGGAGAAAGGCTGAGTGAACTGGGTCTGTTCAGCCTTGAGAAAAGAAGACGGAGAGGGGACCTGATCCAGGTCTTTAAATATCTAAGGTGTGGGGGGCAGAATGGCGAGGCCGGACTCTTTTCAGTGGTGAGTGGAGACAGGACAAGGGGAAACGGCTGGAAACTGCAGCATAGGAAGTTCTGCACAAATGTGCACAAGAACTTCTTTACAGTGAGGTGACGGAGCACTGGAACAGGCTGCCCAGGGAGGTGGTGGAGTCTCCTTCTCTGGAGATGTTCAAGACCTGCCTGGATGCCGACCTGTGCGACCTGCTGTAGGGAACCTGCTTTGGCAGGGGGTTGGACTCGATGATCTCTGGAGGTCCCTTCCAACCCCTACAATTCTGTGATTCTGTGATCTTACTAGTATCTTTAGCTGGCTTTGGATGAAGATAAAATCTCATTGTTCCTATATGAAGCAGGCAGTTTACATGACAGCATTACAGACCCCACTGATCACTTCTTCCTGGCCTGGAAAATAAAGGCTATGCCTGTGCAAATATATACATTACAACATTTTTACATGATACCTAGCTTTTTAAGCCCATGATATGACAGGTTTTTGCACAACGGGGCATTAGAGCATGACTCTTGGACCCCTGCATGACAGGTTAAAGATAACTTGCATTTACTGATCAGATTACCTTTTAATTAACTTTTAATTTAAAAAAAAAAAACAAAACAGAAGACTCCAGACATAAAAATAATTTCTGAATTGCGTGATTTTGCCTTGTTATGAACATTTTACTGGATTAATAAAACATTAACCTAGCAATAATTACTTTGTATGAAGGAGCTGACTTTTTGTTCTGTTACCTCCTCGAGTAGAGAGCACACTGGTGGAATAAAACTGTCAGAGAAAGCTTCTGAAATTATGCCAACATTTTCCCTCATGATTTAAGGCAGCCGGTTTCCCATAAGTTATTTAAATTCTAATAAAAATGTCATAATACACAGTTTTGTGCTAACGCAGTCTTTTCACTTAAAGTGTCATAAAGTTCCATTGCAGAGATGCAAGGGAAACAACTGCAGTCTAAGAGCTCCATCAAAGATGTCTCTATGTGACTCAGCTGAATACAAGGGCAATTGATCAAGCTATGCGAGACATTTTATGAGTGACATCTCTGTGCCACTGCCAGGTAAGTTAAGACCGTATCTGTAATAACGCATTCTAAATTAATATTTATGAAGTTCTGCTGAAATATAATACGAAGTATATTATACCTAAAGCAACATAAACCCATCTGAGCTTTTAATAATTTTCCTATACAACCACAGAATATCAGTGTACCGAAAGTAAATACAATCCTACAGTATTCGAAGGAAAAATTCCTCACATAATGTCAATATAAAATTCCTTCAGGAAGAGATAAGTCATCATAACCCTGCTTTTCCACTTATGTCGAACACCTACTCCATACAAATCTCAAAAAGAGAATAAACAAACTATGCAGTAGTTCTTCAGGAATTTTTTTTTGGTTAAAAAAAAAAGTTATCTTAAAGGCAAATAGTCCTTTATTTGTCATTACCTCAGACTGTGAGCATCTCAACTACATCCTTGCAGCATTTGTGAAAAGGCCTTCTGGGAATTACATTTTCTGTTCTATACAATATTAAACATTTCCACTTACACCTGTTAAAAATTGGAATGTTGGAAATATTTCACTTTCTATATAGTGGAAAACTTAAAAAAACACTCTTGCGCAGAATTCCAACAAGCTGGCAGCATGGCCCAAGATCCCAGATGCCACGGGAGCCTACCAGTGCCCACCTGCATGGTTCAGTGACACAGCATGTTCCAAACGGACTCAACTCACTCCTGTAGAACATTGGATTTCCATTAAATTAGGATTCTGCACCTAAAAAGCCTTCTGCTGGACTCACACAACTCAAAATTAGTATCACCATCATTAATATGCTATAGGAACTAAATGGAAGTATTTACCCCATCATGGCAGAGCTAGGGACTGGTCCTGGACCTCATACCTCACCTCTGCTCTTCAACCACAACACCACTATTTTTGTGCAGCTCTTTGTGGTGAAAGTTGTACCTTAATTTCTCTGCCTATTTTTCCCCTACTTCTTACTGCACTGCAGCCAAATCACCATCCTGTTTGACAGGTTTTGTCACCAGAGCATTTAAGCAGTCATGGTTACCAAGTGCCAGCAGACTGAGCTGCACTGGTGCAATCTGGACAGTGGGAAGTGCAGAACAGCAGAGGTAAGGAGCTGTCATGGTCAGCGGGGCCTTCCCCCCTGCACTTCCCCTAAGGATATCACATTAAGGGTGAATGCTTATCAGTAAGTTATCATTCATTGTACATCTTTCAAAATTTATTTGAAATTATATAAAATTGATTTTCTGAAGGGTCACTTTCTGTTAATATTATCCAAGTAGGCTTGAATATCCTGAACTCTGAAAATTTCCTTGCGAGCACTCACTCCTCAGGCAGCCCTCAGTGTGAAGTTGATTTCCAAATACATTCACACACATCCAGACATTCGTGAAGAGCCAGCGACTTGGCAGTGTTTGAGAGAATCAGTAACAAGAAGTGTTCAGTAAATAAATGTTCCATTGGAGTTGTTTCCTTTGTTCTGGTGACAAACACCACAAACAAGCTGGCATTGAAACCCTACTTCACTCACACGCCCATATAATTCTCTTCCCTCTAATGCAGGAGGAAATAACGAAGATTTACTCATCACTCCTTCATTTTGGAGGTACAGAGGCTATGCTGGGAGAAGTTCAGTGCCTAACAAATAGCTTACATTCTCAGTAAGATCAGGCATTACTGTTTTGTGCACCAAGGACAGATGCTTACTGCTTGTTTGCTGCAGCTGTACACCCCGAGGTGAGCATGGGCAAAGTGTATATGCAAGGTGCTGAGGAGAGGAAGCCACTTCTACGACAAGAGAATAGGTTTAATGGCCTGCCTAAACACTTGAATAAATAGAAGCACTTCCTCTGTTCTCCCTAGATCCCTAAGTTTAACTCTTATGAATCAAACTGTCAGTCATGTAAAATGAGTTTAGCTATTAATGAAAAAACAATAAACGTACAATAATGAGGAAATGACCTAATGGACCAAGGCAGATTGACTTAATTCGTTATTAATTAACTGCCTTTAGGAGAGACTGTAGAAGGAGTGGCTAAACACCAGGATAACTGTTAACAGGATATTTTCCTCTCCATTAGTGAGATTTTCTGTTTTGATTTGTTCCGGAAAAGAGCTGAAAAAGAGAGAAAAGGAGACTGTTCTCTGCATGCTGTCAGGGCCTCTGGTACATGTCACTGCTGATAAATTAAATTAAAGTCCATGTACAGAAGCATTTAATCAGGAAGAACAAGCAAACAAAATGAAACACTATCAGCCTTGTTTTGCCCTCACCCTGGCCTTTATAAGACAAACCATTCTTAGCAATTTCTTTTTCCTAGTCATATTAATTACCACATCTACAGAGAAAAATAACCTGAACAGCAGTTATAGCTTCTTTGAGGGAACAGAAATTCTGTTAAACAAAGAACATCACTGTGCCTACTGTTTCATTGCCCAGGAAGAGCTACTTCATCTCCAATTGCTCTTTCTTACTAAAAATCTCACACATATTTACAATGATTTCTTCATAATTGCACTTACACATGCAACCATGGCAATGATGAAGCAACAGTATGCTCGCTTATTTTCTTCTCTTCCTCTTTGAAGACTTCTGTTCAAACAACTGTTTCCAGAGTTAACATGAAAATATTTTCACTTATGTTCCCCTACTACCAATAAAAAATAGGCAGTGGTCAGATCACTCCTCACACTGACCTGCATGTTTCATCTCTAATTCAAAAGCTTGCAGCCCTCTCCTCTCCATCCTACTTGTCATTCTTAACAAGATTTCTCAACAAACCTTCCTTCATCACTGAGGCTGTGATTTGTACTTTCCTCCACCTCATTTCTAATTTCTTTACCTATCTCCTGTTGCTTTCTGAAAAGGGCTCATTCCTGGAAACCTTTATGTTACTTTTTTAGGTCAGGCAGAATGTTGTCCAACTTTTTGTCTTGATGCAGTAACGTGTAAAATAAACACAGGGAAATGCAATATATCAAAAAGAATCACTAATCCCATGCAAAAGCTTATCACAGGGTAGTAAGAATCCCTAGAGTATTTCAAAGCAACGTCTAAGTGTTGGATATAACCATAATGAAAGGTTTATTAGTAAAAACAGAATTCAGGCACCGGTCACTGAGAAATCTGTATATCACTTAAATGCATGTGAGCAAACTCAGCACTGACAACTTACCAAATTAATGCCCACTATGTAGGTTTATTGTTTCTTCCCTTCAAAAAACAGAAGCAGACTTTCCAAAGCAGCAATATGTAACGAGGACTATACTGAGAAGCTCAAAGCAACCCTTCCATGCTTTCTCTTTCAGAAAAACACACAGACTTTCTTGCCATTAGTTCTCTTCAATCAAACGCTCTAGACTTAATTAGCGGACTTTATTCTTAAATAAAAAAAATATGTAAAAATTACTACACTCATAGCCAAAAAGACATTCATCTGTCTTGTTTAGGTTATGCTTTTGTTATCCTGATCATATTCTGCTGCTACCATCTCTGCTCTGCAGGCAGGATTTCTAGCAGGCAGAAGAACCACACATTCCCTCATGTAGGCTCCTGAGTTAGCGACTGAGACCACTCTTGAATGCCCTGCTTCTAATACCCAGCAGGGGCTTGTTGAATTCTCTGTCGCTATCTTAGAATAGTAGCCCCAGCAAGGCACAGATATTAGGAAAAGATACATTGGAAATGCTCAGACATTGACAGAAACTGGATTTTTTCATTTTCCATCATTTTTTCTTGATGGAAATTGCTTGTGGGGAGAAATACTAAAACTTCACTTGCCTCCCACACACAATGGGAGATTGCCCCAGAGCTTAGAGCTACACCCAGCCGAACAGTTTTTGAATGAAGTAATAACACAATAAGTTTTATTTAAAAATTAACACAGAACAGATTTTCTCTCCAGAAAGCCAGGAAGCCAAAAATCAGAGCATGTGGAGCTTGGATGCTGACGCAGTACCATGAAAAGATACTGGTGTGATAAAGGCTACTGGTAGTTGGCTCCAATGCTACTTAGAGCAGGAATAGCACTCCCAGAATTTTAGCCTCATTTTATGGGCCTGAGAAGTAAGATGCTGCATAACATGGCCTATCCCAATCCCATTTCTCCATTATTTGTATGGAAAAAAAATTCAATGTTTCTGTGACTTAGTTTCTCCCTCTATCAATTCGGAATTGCCTATACTGGTAGGTTTAACGACTGCTTAAAATGGTTTCAGGTAATTACAATATTGCACATCTACTTTTAGTATTCAAAAATACACTTTTAAATTAAGTTAATTAACAATACTCATAAAATTCATAAAAAACAATGCGCATCTTAACTTCTTGACTACATGAAAATTTAGAATACCAGGGGAAACTAACAGTTGTCTAAAAAATTAAATAGAAGAAATACAGACTTACGTTTGTGTTGCAGAGTTTATATTGCTTGTAGGTGCCAACACATACAATAGCTGCAGCCCTTTGAGGCTGGGGCTGACCCTGGACCATCAGGTGTGATGCAGACCCATGAAGAGTTGAGTCACTGCTATGAAACAAGTTCTGAGATACAGGAAATGAAGATGACTGATAAACTGAAGGTCCCAGGACCTGGTGACCAGCCTGAGGCCCACTTTCTTCTTGATAAAGGTTCCCATGCTGGAGTGAAGGGCTGGCTGGCTGGCTGTAAGTATTCATGAGACTTGGACTCTGATGAAATACGTTGTTCCTTGATGACTGACGCTGCCTTCGAAGTTTCTGAGGCTGCTGACCAGTATCAGTTTGTAAAGGTAAAATGTATGGCACTTTTCCATATCCATATTTTCCTGGACCAATAGGATTTCTATTTCTGCTTCTAAAATCAGAGAGAGAAAGAATGGTTACTAATTCGTAAGTGAAGCTTTTAGATACTCATAATTTGCCACTTGTCTAAATTTTCAGTGCAAAGCAATAGTGGAAGGACAATGTTGTTCTTTTCAACCCTAGTACTCTCCTTGAAGATGGAAATTCTCAGAATCTTCTAAAATTCATAACCATGTTCTTGAAGAGCTTGGGATACATAACAGCAGGGAATCCCTGCTGTGAACCTGGGTAACAACAGGGGAGATTTTGAATTCAGTATAGCAGAGATCATTAAACATTTGCATACATTTAGAAGGCCTCCTGTGATTCTGCTTCAACTGCTACTCAACAGATAGAAACAGGGTGAGGAACATCAAAATATTATTAGAAGACCACTGGAAAATTCAACAAATATTCTTTCTACAGTACAGTTTACTTTTTCTCAATCTTTAGCCAGTAGATTTAAATTGTACCTCTTAGAAATCCAAGAACCAGGCACTGAGTCAGGAGGACACAGGGTCCAAGGAGTGAGATTCACTCATAATGAGTATTTAATGGACAACCTCAGATTCAGGACATGGAATCAGCATCACAAAGGGATGCTGTCTGATCATGTGCATGTTCCATCCCTAGGTACTGAGCCATAAGCCTGCCAGGAGCACTGGCCAGCAGCAGGTGCTCACTGAGAGGCAGCTCCAAACACCCACAGAAACAAAGGACTCAGTCTAAAAACTCAGCTCCAACCTACGAGCTAAAAAGCACAAAATGAATAACACATTTGAAGCATACAACTCAAAAGGGTTAATCCTGGAATTTTATCTGCAAGCAATAGGCCCATTTGCATTTATTTTCCTTGCCATCCTGCACAGTATCACGTCAGGACTTGATCTCTACTGCTGCAGTCTGAAGAAGTAAGTTGGCAAAAATATCCCTTCCAGTAGAGAGCAATGTGTGAATACAGATGTTCTGAGTAACCTTTGCAGCTCAGCATAGGAGACACTCTTAAAATAGAAGAAAAAAAAAAAAAGTCTTTTTCCTTCCATCCATAAAACATGTTTATATATACTTAATATGTATAAAATAACAGACTTGAACTGCAATGAAAACCAAAGGCACTAAATTGACATACTTACTTTCCAGAAACTGAAATGTTACAGATGTCAGCCAGCCAACAGATCAAAGATTTTTCTTTAGGTTTGTTTTTTCTTGTGTTTGTTTTCTTCCTCACTCTTAGGTTCTCCCAAGACCTTTGTTACATGGAAACCATGGAAGTCACTTAACATTCTAGCTTTATGGCCGCGTGGGGCTTTTAATCAATCTTCCTGGCTCAAGGATGTGTGAACAAGAGTGCTGATTTACCCTGGCAGATAAGCAGACAACACTCTTGAGCTGTTTATAGCAGTTAATCTGCTCTGTGACCATGATGGTCATTGTTGAGGTAGGTTTTTGATGGTTTCAGCTGAGAAAAGCAATACAGTGCTTTATAGCATTAAGGGAGGAAAAAGTAAGTGTCCTTTAAGAGGACAAGAGAGGAAATAAAGAGAATTATGAACGGCAATTAGTTCAGAAGTTGAGGCTAAAGTGAACTGGATTTAAACCACCACTATGTGGTGTGTGGTTTGTTTGTGCGGAGCTTTTTTAATAGCCAAATCATTTGATTTCTCAATTTTAACATAGCATCTCTTTTCCAGGTAAAACAAATTTTAAACAAAAGTCATCCTTCCTTCACATCCTAGGCATGTTTTGGCAATTTGGAAAAACTACGGAATTATAGTTCTCAGGAAGCATCTTAGACTTTGGAGCAAACTGGCTCATCTTGGGAAACAGATACGAGTCCTTACATTTCCCCTAGTCTCTAACGAAACTGACCAACAGCAGTTTCTTGACTGCAATTTTGTGCCACTGCCTTCAAAGTGTGGATACAGGCTGGCAAGTCTATTGCAATTCGTTTTTAAAATGTATGATCTGCTGTCAGGTTGCTTGCATTTGGCATCAGGAAGAGAAAGCTGAGAATAACAGAGCAGTAAGCGATTTTCAGACCAGAGGAATGGTAGGAATACACCTCTGTCTCGGCCATCTAAATGCCAAATTCTTTACAGCTACGAACACTTCCACAGAGGAGCAGCAAGGCACATCGCCTGACCTGCCTGGAGGAACTGCTGCTCACAAACCAGGAGAGGTCAAGCAAGAGGGCAAAAATGAGACTGATGTTTGACTGGTAACCTCCAGTTCAGGGTCATGAATGAGAACTGAAAATAACTGAAGGATATGCAAGAAATGACAAGCAAACTAGGACTCTTCAGCATGGAAAAAGACAAAAGGGCAAGCAGCAGTCTTAAATACAGCATGAGCATATTAGCTGAAAGGTTAAACCCATGGCTGAGAGCAGAAAATGACCAAAAGCTGCTGAAATCTCATTGAATTAATTGCAAACATTTGAAAAAATTGATTTTGAGGGATTTCTCATTGAATGGCCGATGTTCAACAACTCTTAGAACTGAAAGCAGTAACAATGTTCTCACTGCTAATTCCTATTCATCTTGGCTTTTTTTTTTTTTTAAACACTACAACTTGGGAATTTTGCTGAAGTCTCCACAAGTTTACTCTGCTCAGGTTGTGCAGGAATTAAGGTCTGGAATTTTTGTTGGAATACAGTTTTCATGAAATGGAAGGTTAACTTCTTGAAGCTGGGAACTTCAAGTTTCTTTCAATGTACAAACTGCTGGAAACAACGTGGAACACTCAACCTCTAATTATTAACATCTTTATCAGTATGTATGCATTCATTTAAACCACTACTGCCTGGATGGAAACTAGTTGGAGCTCTGTGTTTTGCCTTAAAGCACCTTTCATTCACACTTGGCAACATCCTTAAAAACTGGGAATGAAGTTTGTTGCAATGTAATTAAGAACACTGTAAAAATAGCATGGTGGTAATTAGCTTTTATATTCCTTGGGGAGTGTCAGGTAGAATTTATGATGTCATGCAGTAACAGGGAGGGAACGTTTAGTAGTTCCATAAACGAGGAGAGAACAATGGGGAGAGGGCATTCAGGGGGTAGGAAAGAGGAGGAAAAATCAGACAGTGGCTATCATTAGCTTAATAATTAGAATTAAACTAACTTTCTTGACACTGTTTGGTTTATGCTAATTCAACTCAGCTCTGATCTATCTGTGGGAGATGGAACTAAGTCAAACCCTGACAGCTTACTGGCTGTTTTGAGTTGACAGTTGCATTTTGCTTACCTTCTTCTCATAACCCACATTACACACTCCTCACCACAACGTGGTTTGGAAGCCCCTCTTCATGGTTTTGTTCTTTTTGTTTGTTTGCATCACAACATAAGTCACAAGTGGGTCAAGAAGATAGCAGCACTCCCCTAAACCTATGCATGTCCAAGTATGCTAAAAACCAACAGGCTTATCTTTCTCAGTGTAGCAGCGGATGTTGCCACAGGAGCAATGTTAAATTTACCAATCACATCTGTTGACAAAATCACAATTTGTCAACATCTCTCAGACAAACAATCAGAAAGCCCACTATGAGAAAGATCTAAGCATTAAACAACTCTGACAAAGCTTTTAATGTAGAAAAACAAAGAGGGAAATTATGCCACTAAGAACAGAATTGTCATCTAAAGGCAAATTACTGCTTAATAGAAAATATATGCTGAAAAGTGAGTAGCAGCACTAAGTGTTTCATGTCAAACGTAGCCAGTAGACATCTCTGATCTATTATATTCATCTCAAGTAGAGGCATAACAGCTGTTTACTGCAGATCTGGCAATCTTCTTGGGCAGAATTCCCACATACACACCTCCCTGATAGTTCAGACAAACTGTTTAGCACTTTGATAACCAAAATGATGAGTACCTTTAAACTTAAGCCAACCTAAATATAAGCTTGAATTTAAAAATACATTTGCCCAGACAAGTACAAGAAATCAGTCTTCGAGCTGTTAGTGTAGGATTATAGGAAACATATCTCACAATAGTTATTGTTAGCTGGTATTCTTGTCTGTTAACAATCCCTCTCGTGTTAGGGACAAGTCAGCTGGCTTCACCAAGAACTCAGCCCTCACAGCACCAAAGAGGAAGTTTCTTTTTCCAACTGTAGCTCTGAGCATACCTGCCGCTCAACAGGCAAATAACCACATTATCATTGCTTCTGAGTTTAGGAACTAAGAACAACGCTTTGAACCTCAAGTGTTCTCGAGGTTCACTAAGAAAGAAGTACTTACGGAGCCAGTGGGCAGGCAGGTTATCTGTACTGAACGGAAACCCTCTTTGATCCAAGGACACACAGCATCTTTAAAATGCACAAGCAAGATTACTGATTTCCTTGCACCTGCTCTCCAAAGTGCCCTTCACAAAGCCTCTCTCCCAAACAAATACCTTCTCATTTTTCCCCTTTTTCATCACTTCCTTCCTTCTTACATTTATCCCATAGTTCTCTATGCAGAGGTTCCCTGGCTCACTTCTACCTGCAGCATAACTTGTTTTCTTTCTCTTCTGATATCAGAGTGAATAAAGAATGCATTTTACATTAACTTTGCAGCACTTCCTTCCACTTGCCTATCAAAATACTTCTCTTGTAAATGAAAAACTACAAGTTTGAACATTAGCAAAAGCTCTTACTGATAACATCATAGAAGACGTGAACTCTGGTTGAAACGATGTCTTAAAATGAACCCAAAAGGGCTGCAATTCCTGCATTTTCAGATACCAACCTTTCACTCAATAATAATTCATGGAATAAGATAAAGTTCTTGAAACTTCCCTAAGGTAACATCCCTGAGCCACTAGTTTCACTAGAGATGAGGAAAAACTGCACAGCAGCTACAGGTACAGTGATTTAAATGTTCTTAAGCACACAGTAAGGCTTACTTTAAAAAGGCTGTCCACCATATATTTTTGGCTGCCTTACATCACTGGCTTATCCTGGTCATAACTGCCATCAAGTTTATACCTCATAGCATTTTAGCAGATTCCCTCACAACTATCATTTTTAATGAAAAGGAATGACAAACTGGTCCTGGGAAATATATTTCCATCTGCTCAGAAGGGAGAGCTCTCAACAGCCAGGTTGATGCACTTCAAACCACGCTCTGTGTCACCTCTCAGTACAGCACTACGGCCGTGTGCAGTTCTGCATTCCAGATACTCACTTTTCACCAGCTTTAAATCAATCTGGAGAAAATCACTTAAACATGAATGAAAGAAGCAAGCCCTCTGACTTTGCTTTATGTTATGAAAACGCATGCCTATCTGCTCACTGACCTGGAAAACGGCCCTAAAGTGGTGAGCCGTTAACTTTGCCAAATGTTTGGTCACAAGAGAGTTAAATCATCCCCATCGGGAATCTATCAGACACTGGAAAGCAGAGCCATCATCACCAAATTTTTTTGCAACATTACACCAAATTATTCACATTTCATCAACACATTTTGTCACAATTCAAATGGTGTAGGCATTCCTTTCACAATGATTTTCACTATCAAGGTAACTAAAACAATGTAACTAAATAATTTGTTTTACATTCTTTGTAACTTCAGTAACCACAAAGTGATTTCTGGATATTTGCTATTCCCAAGCCCTCCACAGAATTCCCCAAACCAGGTTGGTTTTTCCTGGTACAATACAGATAATTTAAGAGGTTATTAGGTAAACCGTATCTTGGATTAATACATGGCAGATGCACACTGTCTACCATAAATTAATTCTTCCACCCACAGAGATCTTTGCTAATACTCCAGCACAGAAGCGATGCACTCAGTGCAGTCACCCTACGCTGCCTTTTGCTGATCTCCCAGCCAGTGCTGCATAATCTCAGCTGTGTTTCCATGCTGCAATAGAGCTAGTTCTGCCCCTTAACTCTGAGGTCTGACTGAATAATGAAGCCATGTAATTAGCAGGTTATGCAGCTGAAATCTGACACAAGTGACTACATAACCCTGTTGAGATGTGTTATAACAACCACAGGAGCTCTGCTGCACTTCCATCCCTTTCTGAGCACACAGTCATTCACTGCAGAAATGTACTGTCATGTCTTTGAGAGTATACATGTAGTGGCCCCACTTCTCCACCTCTCCTCCAGTCATCCCATTTCAGGAAAGGATGAAACACACATAAGAAGAAATTTTCCAAAGTGGCTTGCAGTTACAGTCTCACGTTAGGTTTTTACCTTCAGTAATCCCATTCAAAGTGTGCTCACAGTACCATAATAAAAATTGATACTAATTAATAATAAAGCAAGATGCAGAGCTTACCGGGGCATTAACACTCAGACGAGAGATGGGACAGCACAAAGCCAATCTGAGGCCAGAAGGACTTCCGTTAGCTATTCATTCTGCCAGGAAGTTCCTCTCAGGGAGGTTTTTATCACCATTAGATGCTTTGGAGTTTTATTTAGAAGGAAAATAAACATCTCTCTCATACAGTTTTAAATCCCCTCAAGTGCTACCAAAAAGAATTATTTGATTATCACTGCTGATATGAGATTTTTCTTAAAATTTCTTCTCAGGAATAGATCAAATCCATCGATTCTCTGTCTTCCCTTACAAGCTTTTACAATAGTGTTATGCTTGGGCTACAGTGCACCGTGTTTTCTTCCCATTAGGAAAATAACAAAAGGAGGGATGGCTAAGTACTCGAGCAGAGGTTTCTATTCCAAATATGAAAAAAGAAAAAAAAACACACCAAATGTCCACATCAATGAGTAGAAAGCCTGAGGACTTGAGAAAACACTGCCTGCCTCCTACCTGACTGCCTACATCTGTCCCCCTCTACAAATTGGAGCCAACTGGAACAGATCACAAAAACTACATCAGATCATGCAGCTAATGATGCTTGGATTGGTTGAGGAAACAACAACTGAATTGTCCCTTTAGAGGTTAATTTTCAACCTGACAACTGAATAAGGCACATTTGCCTGGTCAAAAAGAGGCAAAAGAAATATCTTACTAAAGGAAGCTCTGTTTTGGTATTTAATGATACACTCTTCCTTCCCATTGCTCACAGACCCAGAAATGCACACTGACTCTATACAGGGCACAGCCTAGCACAGGAGACATTCACGTCAGCTGCTGGCAGCAGAACAAAGACTACAGAGCTATGGCCATGTGAGAAGTTGATGATTTTGGGAGTATTTCCTCACTGCAAATTTTTCCTCTCATTCCTCTTCCAAATATAAAAAGAGCTTTAGGGAAATCCTTTCCTTATTAATATATTTCTTTAAACATACACTATTCATGTAAGCCTGCTTTACCTATTTCATTATTCTGGTGATAAATGTAGTTTTTCCTTTCTGCTAGTACAAGCCACGCGTGCCAGTGTGAAACCCAGCACAAAGCACCCTGAGTGCTTACAGATGTGGATGCAAAGTTCTGTCTATCCATAATGACAGTCCACTTGCAGGGAGAGTAAAGGTGGCAACTGTAAACACCAGCTGAGACTGCTGAAAAACAAAATAAGAGGAAGCAAGTCCAGTTACCTCTTACTGGTCTAATCCAAGTATTTTTAATGCTGCTTAGCAGCTGACCGTTCAGTCTGTCCTGTGAGGGTGCGGGATGGATGACTGGGGGAGAGCAGCACACAGCACAGGTCCTGCCTAGAGCCAAGCAGTCAGTATGCACGTGGAAAGAAGACAAAACCACAGTTCTATCACCAAAATAGAGACTGGGAAATGCAATACTTTAGAAGTACTAAAACCGAGCCCATGGATGATATTTCCTTTCAAGATGCATTTTCTCTCTTAAAACATTTGCTATCCTTTGGCATGTCCTTATTACTTTTCCATATGTGCCTCTTTTTAAAGATGTCAAAATGCAGTCGTACTTTCCCATTATCTTCTCATTCTCATTTGTTCTTATGGTACAGTATGCTCCACACATTTTATCTCGATGAAGTATAAACAAGACTTTGCTAATGGGAACCCAACACTTCCAGGTTGAGAAGAGCTCCCTCTTTTTGTGTTACCACCCTCATCCTGTAACTAGAATTTCCTAACACATTTCAGTTATGCAAGAAGCCAATTTACAGCACAATGATGACAAGGAGAGCACGTGAACTTCAGAAATCATGCTCCTAATTGCAGGTACCTCACATGTGAGCTTTAGGGAGCCCTGGTTGCTAGCCTAGCAAGCATAAATGAACTAGCTATCAAAAGCTGTATATGTCTTCTTCATAGACAAGGTACTTTACAGTTTATCATACATAAATCATATTTTGAATTTTACTAAATAAATGGAACTGTTCTTTACCTGGAAACAGGCGGATAACTTTTCCACTTGTTGCTGAATGGCACACATACATTTGGCCGCTCTGAAGGACTGCTATTGCTGTTAAAATGTGTTTGTCTTGGAAGCAATCCCATTTCATCTTACCACACCATCAAATGTGAGCTTATCTCAGTCACAAATGCTCATCCCTCTTCTATTATTTTATGAAAATCTCCTAAAATGACAACTTCATATGAAAGTCCAAAACAGTAAATAGGAATATCCCAAAAAGTTTCCCCTCAGTGTACACACTGTGAAAGCACAGATTTTATTTTCAATAGCCTGACATCATTTTCCATTATTACCCATTCAGTGAACACTGAACACTGTTCTACAGTATAAAAGTCTTATCTAGAATAACTTAATGTTTCAAAATTCATTTTCTATTATACCACTAGGACCAGTAATTGCCTTTGTAAGGAAGGATTATCCTTGGGACTCTGTAAATTACGAAGAGGTTTGTCATTTTAATAATTTTATTTTCAAGAAAAATCTTTGTTCTCATTCTGTTTTTACAGTCACCACCAAAGAATCTGAAAGTTATGCAACACAGCAGAATTAAAGCCACCAGGGACCCTCCTAATACAAGATGGAAATAACCTATTACGCAAATAAGATTAAAACGCTGACCTTAAATCCACAGTCCTTTGCCAAGGGGCAGTGAAAGGGCAGTGGGGGTGGAAGTCTACTGTGGTACAGAAGCTTGCACCGTGCTTAGGAAAGTACAAGAATTTTCAAAACCAAAGACCTCCATCGTACAGTAAAGTGGAGTCATAGCACATACTACAAACATTTCAGTATTTCATATTGCAAGGCTAAGAAATAAAATAGCTTCACTTCTGCAAGCAGAAAAAAATTGCTTTCTGCTCCTCGCCCTCATTTTCCAGCCATAACTGTTGCAGTTATTTCAAACTGTTCCAGTCTCTCCTGGCCTGCAGAGGCCACCAGAGCCGCAAGGGAGAGCCCAACACAGGAGCCCTAGCTGTGCCAGCAGCCTGGCAGCAGGTCCGCTGCAGAGGCCAGGCCAGCTGGGATTTCCTTGGATACTGGAAGCGCCAAGGGCTGGAGCAAACTGGCTTTGAATGACTTTGAGCCGATGGTGCAAGGCCAAGCTTCCAACATGAGTAATAACTCAGCTATGTACTACAACCTGTATCTGCTACACTGCACAGCTGAGAACAGAAGTCCATTATGCTAAATGGTTCAGTAGGAAAACAGAAAAAAATAAAATACGACTTTTGTCAGTATTCAGTCCTGTTAATACCGCCCAGAGAAGCCTACCTCTGGCACCCTTTGTGCTTTCATAAGAAGATCAATAGTATTACAATCAGCAATATTACAGTTACACTCAGAACTTCTAGGCCATCCATCTACACCGGTTTGAAAGCAAGAAAGAAAAAGTGAATAAAGGAAATGGCTAACACGTAGGACGAACAACATCTGAACATCTGGTCCCACTCTAAAATTTTTCTTTATTGAGACAAACAGAAGGAAAAGAGCTTAATTTCTAATTTCAAATATTCTTGCAAGGGCTAAGGATGTCTATATCATCAGAAGTAAGAGAGTGACGCTGTCCTATTTGAGGCAGGCTGGAACACTGCCTCAGGGTTATGTTTCCTTTCTTGGCCTGGGCCAGTCAGATATCTTTAAAAAGGGGAAAGGAATTATGGTTGACTGCTTCACCTAACAGTCTTATAGAAGAATATAGGAAAAAAAGAGACTTAAAAAAAGAAAAAATCTAACCAAAAAATATCACCCCATGTGTTTTCCAAAAGAGGGCTGAGAGGAGAATAACCAGAGAACTCCCACCTGCTGGAACACATAATCTGAGGGAAGAAATACAGAATACACAACTTTTGGGAACATCCCCTCCCACAGGATCTTCCATGCCTGCTCTCCTCACTTTCCAAAATGGAAATGCATCTGTTCTCTTTTCACTGATAGATAGAAAGATAAAAGCTAACAGTTTTAGCCATAGCAAATGGCAGACTGGTTTCTAATAAGTGTTTTTCCAGAAAGGAGAGGTTGTTGAAAATAATTGTAACAGCACAGTTCCATCTAGCCTTAAAAGCTGAACAGCAAATAGTGCAAAACTGATACACACAATGTTTAAAATAGTTTATGTGTTTAAAAAATCCACCTTTTTTTTTGTTTTTTCCAGACAGGAAATTTTGCTAAAAGCTAGAAAACAAAAGAAGGGAAAAGAGAAAATACAAAGTGCATAAATAAAACTCGGAAAAAAAAGGGAATGAAAGGAAAACAAAACCAGTTTTGATCAGAAAAAGTGAAAAGACAGTACTCATTCTTCACCAAAAGTTTCATAAATATTTTTTTCAATCAATTGATATCAGAATGACTATTGAAATCAAGATTCCAAACTGTTACTTGTTAAGATTGTTCTCATTATGGAGAAGACGGGAACATCAAAAAAAAAGATAAAAATATCACAGTAAATTATGAAGCAAATTTTAAAGGTGAATAAAATCTGCCCAGGGCAGTTACAGAACTATTATGACTGTCCTTTCTTGGGTATCATCACCTCAGAAATAATGCCTTCCACAGAAGACAGTACACATTATTAAAGATTAAAGCTGGCTTTTACCATCTATTAAAAAATACTGGTTCTTGTCGGACCATTCTTCAGGTATATCACTCATAGCAAGAATAAAACGCGCATAGACACTGTACCTCTTTTCCGCCTTGGGGTGATGCCTCTGGGACTGAGAGTGCCGGCTGCCTCTGGGAGCTCCTCGGCTCATGTGGCTGTTGTTATGGCCTTCAGAAGCAACAGAAGCCCGCAGGCCGGCCCGGAGCTGCTCTTCATTCCTGTGAAGCGGCACAGACGTACGGATGGCAGAAATGACGTGGCCTGGGTAAGCAGTCAGTGAGTCCTGATGGCGGGAGCTCTGGTGAGCAAGAGTTCTCTCCGAGGCCGCGTATGGCCGCCCCGGCCTCTGGTAGCCCCTTTCACGGTAGTACGCCGGGAGGCACGGCCTCGTCTGCTCCATCACACCGCCACTGCAGCTCCTGGAACAGGCAGACCAGGGGCCCCAGCTGCCCCACATGCCTGGGATTCCCGCACCGCTATCTTCAGATGCATCTCTTTGCTCTTCTATCCTCTGGGGAACCTGTAGATACAACAGATTGACAAGAGCTCACACTACAATACAAAGGTGATGAAGGTGATGCTAAAGTCCTTTTTTAAGCCATTCACTCTGAAGTCACACAGTGGAACTGAACTATGTATTGTGTGACTTGAATTATGCATCAGCTGCCTATTCTTCTAGCTCAGGTCTACAGCTATCACCCACTTGGATGAAAAGCTGTTTGGTTTTGGACTAGCTGGATTGGAACAGATTCTTTTTAGTCCTCAGCATTGGAAAACACTGCATGAAGCTTGGAAACTGAAAACCATTACATTATTAACTTCTGGTGACAACTCAGGTAACAAATACTGACTGCTCTCTCCCATTCTGACATCTGAACAATGGAAATTGCTGCTGGAAATCTCAAACTGCAATAATATTTCAGGAAGTGCCACCTCATGAAACTTTTTAGGAAAACTAAAACGTAAGAGAATAAACTGATTGCCAATCAGCCAAAAATGCTGCAACAGTTAACTCTTAAACCACTCCCATTCCACCTCTGATATTAACGCTCTTTCAAGAATACTTCAAGGAAAATATTTATTTAGCAAGGTAAGTACACCCCTACATTCACAGAAATTCCTATCAAATTCAATACAAAGACAGACAAGACAAATTGCTCGTCTCAAGTGTTCTACTTAGCCATGCTCACCATGCAGCAGCAAAGGGAAACAAATAAAAGTCCCCAAAAGAAGAGCTTTTTGTTCTGGATACAGCAATGAACTATTAGGAATAAGAACAGAGCCAGGCTCTTTCCGGTGGTGCCCAAGCCAGGGCAAGAGGATCAAAGCGGAACACAGGAGGTTCCGTCTGAACACCAGAAAGCATTTCTGTGCTGTGCAGGTGACAGAGCAGGGCACAGGTTGCCCAGATGCTGTGGAGTCCTCTCCTTGGAGATCTCCAAAAGCTTCCTGGGGACAGGCCTGGGCACCCTGCTCTAGGTGGCCCTGCTGGGGCAGGAGTGGGACCAGATGCACCAAGAAGTCCTGACAGCCTCAGTCATTTTGCATTAAATGCACAGTTCTGTTGTTTCCCTTCTCCAGCTGGTTGAATCACAAGTATTGAAAGCAGGCTTCAAAAGTGTGATTCTCAAGATTACTAAAGTGTAGAGCATTCCCTTAAATGAGCATCCTTTGGCAGTTTACTTATATTCCAAATCTTTGTGCCAAAAAGCACACATACCCATCATTTCAATTACCAGACAAAAAGAAGCACTAACCACAGCTAACTATACAGCCCTACTCAAGTGTTTAACTGTCTCAAAATAACCTCTGGAAAATCAACCATTTCTCTCTGTATGTCACTTCTCCCTGCATTGAAGAACGACCTCCTAAATATATAACTTCCATTAATAATTTTGGCTCAAACACTGCTGCACAGTACTAGAAGATTAACATCTACATACTTGGCCTGCAGGCACAGATAACACGTGCAGGCTCTACCTGAAGTGCCAGCCTGCACAAACTACTGATAAGCAAGCTATAAACATGGCAGGCTTGGGTGGAATGTGGTTTGCTGAATGCTCCATTATCATAAGCAAAGCCAAGGCAGTGAGGGTTTGTGGTGCTGCTGTGTAGGAGTCAGTTGCGGTCTACATAATCTGAAACATTTCCCCACTCTGAGGTTGCTCTCACTCTTTCATCACCAACCACAGAAAAAACTGCATTTAATTATAACTTGTGAATAATGTAAAGCATCTGCATTAGTGTGATATGTTCTCTATTTCACCAATATTATATGAAAACAGAAGCAGATGTCTCTGTATTTAATTTATGTTTTTCCGTGGGTACCCCATTTGGCACGAGTCTTTTAAATCCAATAGCCTGTACAACCTAATAACCACATAATGTCAAGATTATGAATAACATGCAACAAGGGCCTGGTTTCTGGCTGTTATATTTGCATTTATATCCAATAGCAGAACATCGTTGGCTCACAATATAACCAACTAGAAAAGCTTAGTTTCTTCCGTTTATGATTTTGTCACTGAATATTCACAGTTTATATGTACATTACATATTAATAAAGCTGTAATACAAACACAGCATAAAACCAATAGCCCGGTGCTTCCAGACAAGTCACATTTCTCTTCTCACAATAAGTCTTCCAAACAGTTTAAATCAGACAAACAAAAAAAACAAAAACAAAACCTGTTTATTTTCTCTTAGCAGCAAATTGTTCTGTAACATTTATGACAAGGAACAGTGGGTTTAAATTTCAGCAGTGGTGCTCCAAATTGGATAGCAGGAAGAACTTCTTAGCAGAAAGGCAAATGAAGCATTGAACCTGAGCAGACCCTGGTACCCTGGCATTGGAGGCCAGCCCAAACCTCCAGCAGGAACAACCAAGCCACAGCCGCTCCAGCCCGGCCTCACAGGTCACTTCCTGTGCTTTGGTCCTCTGATTAGCAGGTTACATTGCAGCCGGTAATGAATTCTCACACTGCCCTAGGGTATAGCCAAGAAATTACAGGTAGCTAAGGGAGACAGCTAAAGTATTCCAGAATACTTCAGAAGTACCACAGCCTGAGATTGCTGACTCTTAAATCCACTCTCCCTTTAAAAACAACCCACTGAACAGCACAGCTTCTGAAGAGTTTAAGCCCTTGCTGTGACAAGTGAGGGTAAAAGTGAAATTTCTTTGCAGAGTTAAATCACAAAAGCAAATTCTTTAAAAGAAACACAAACTGCAATAGGGAGAGAAAAATTACGTTGTCTCATTGACTTTCCTGTAGCTCCTGTGGTTCCTTCTTCAGGTGACCTAATAGTCATTCCAACTGCAAGCGCCATCAGAAAGATGTCTGTCGACTACAAGTTAATCAGCCACCAGGGATTTCGCTCTATTAATTCAAAGTATTTTTCCCCTTATTTTCATCCCATTATTACAGTCCTTTCTTTCCTGTACATTCTTCAATCATTTGGTAGGACAATGTTTCTAAGTAGAAGTAGTAACTATCACTGGGTACAGCAGTGAAGAACTTAAACAACCTTTAAGGTATGCATACGCTTGCAATTTCTACATTTAAATCTCTTTAATTTAGAAATTATCATCATAAAGATCATTGCACAATGAAAACCCAAACTTTACAAACATACACATGCTTGCAGCAGTGCGATATGATGAAGAGCCCTGGCACAGGGTGTCAGCCCTGCTTCTGTATTTCTAGGAACTGCCTTGGCCATTAACCTGCATGACAGGAAATCAGAATTCTAACATAAAGAAGTGGCATTACGCGTGCAGTAGTCACACTGAACATCAATGCCTCATCCAGCAAACCAGCACATTGTTTAGTTTCAGATTAGGAGATCCCCAACATCCCTAACTATGTTTTTCCCCTAACATCCACTAATTTGAAAAATTTGGAGCTCATTTCATACAGCAGGATTGCTACTGATGCAGTCACTGATGCTCCATTCCAGCACACCACTAAAACATGCGTCTGATCTGAATGTGAATAAGCCCACTGGAGGAAAAAAGAAGTTAGGTATATACCTACACACACCACTAGATACAACCAGATGGGCTGATCCTGTTCTACTGTTTAATATCCCAACGCTTAAAACATGGAGACTGAAAATTCCGATGATTGCTCTTTCTTTCTAAAAGCTTTTCAAGTAAAGGTTTTATTATGTTATCTATAGGACAGTGAGGATCGCACATCCGTGACAATCATGGAAAAGAAACGTAAGCCACATGACTGCAGACACTGAGGCTTTGTAAAACTTGATAGGCAACACAAACCTCGTGGCCAAAAAGAGATCTTAGATTTTATATTAAGCTATCCTTTGCCACTCAATATTCTCTAGAGCAGCCACCACCATTATCTTCCTTGATTTTCTCCATCTCCATCCAGAAAGGGTCCAGCTCTTCTCTAGTTTTAGTCAGCTTTGCCCTCCTTGCTTTTAAGCCTCATTTTCTGCATAACCTATAAAACCCCTCCTTTACTTGGGCTGTTCAGGCCCCTACTCTATTCTCATTCAAATTGCCTTTAAAGATCTATTTAGCCCTTTTGCTGTGTTTCCAACAAAGAACCTCTAATGATTAAAGACAAGTAGGAATTGTCAATTGTTGCCTTTCTCCTAATGGTCAGTCTCTTAAGCTGCAAATCCAGAGAACTAGAATTCACCTTTTGTTTTCCTCTGTGAGGTGAACATGAACTGTAATAGCGACAAATACATCATTTGAATAATGCAATCTCAGCTTTGATAACATTCCTCTTTATGAAAATGATAATCCTGCACTGCTGCACTGTCCTTCAAGACTACAGAATCTTTACAGAAAAAAATGTATCTCCTCCAATATGAATCAGTATCAGAGTAAAATTTGATCCTGTGCATTTTTCTGAGTTGATTTTAATTCATCATCTTACAGTGATGTCACAACAATAGAAGGAAGGGATAATCTGAATTCAGTCTGAAGTTTATTACCCAAAGTCAAAGTAATTGTATCCAGAGGGACATTTTGTCAGCTGATCAGAACACCAATGGTATTCACTCAGTAAACTCATGCCCATGTGCTGGATGCAAGGCAGAATTAATAGAAGCCAGTATGCCTTTTTTAAAAATACATGCAAATTATCTATCTTACTTGCCTTGACCTTTGCTTCTCAGAGCAAAGAGCCCTAATTCTGCAAATATTCCTCTGAGTTGAAGCATTTTGGAGTTGTCCCTTCTGGAGACCCTCTTCATGTACCTGTTAACCCATGCTGTGACACCAAACCATTGCCATCATTATTATATGCTGGTATAACAGTACGTTATTTTTCAATATTTGTTACTAAAAAATCTGCATGTCATATTCAGGATGAGATGAATACACTACTCTTCACAAATATTTACAGCTCATTCTATCACTGATGGTCTTTCAAAAAAGAAAATAAAGTCTCTGTCCTTTTAAAAATCTCAGGAGTGTAAAAACAAAAGCAGGCTGACTTATAGAAACTAGAACTGAAATACAGTTCAGAGCAAAGCATGCCAAATTCTGAATGGACTGAGGAAATTATAGTTTAGATTTAGAGCCTATTCAAGTGTAACATTATAGTATTTCCCTGCCAGCATTGTAAACACATCTATGGAACTGGTTTAATTCTTTCACCAGTCTAAGCATCTTAAAGGAATATTTCTTCAACATTAGTTCAGCTGCTTTCCAATACAGACCGTTCCTATACAGCCATGACAATTTCCCAGCAGAAAGTCTTTATGGTCCACTTTACAGTCATTCATTTGGAATAGCAATATTTTAAATGCTTTTTACAAGAAACACGTGCAACACTGGTGGTTTGATAACAAATTATCTACCAAAAAAACCCCAAAACCTGTAGTTAACAACTTCTCAGATCTCTCCAGGCTGGCAGAAAAATGGAGCAGAGGCCAAACAAAACATGACACAATGAGTATATGTCCGCCTAGTTAGTGTGCTCTGCTATTTTAATCCTTCACTGCATTTTGGAAACCTTTAATCAAAGACGTAGTAAACCGTTTGAATTTTGCAGTAAGTGTAAATACTACCAGCTTAAATGATTTGGGTTTCTGCTCTTTGTATAAAAACTCTGTCTGAACATCTGTGCCTGTGAAGATTAAAGGGCTAAAAAACCTGGAAATAGAAGACCTTTGTATTCACAAATCACTGAGGAGAGTTACAATGCCTGCAAAGCTTAGCTGGCCCCTCAACCAACTTAGACCACATCTGAAGAGACTTTAACATTATTTAAATAATCTAGAAAGTAAACAGCTCTGAACAAACTCAGGACAGTTTGTGTGCCAGAGTTTGAAGCTTCCTCCAAGTTTGGATAACTTTTTTCACACCAAGACCACCCCCACTGCATTCCATGAGCTTACTGTTCTGGGGCAGAGGATTCTTTCTTGCTGTGAGACCAGTAAGTACCTGCAGGCTCAGATGGATCACTCCTCCCTTCCAGTAGCTGCATATAATGACCCCTTATCTGCACTGGGATTGCTTCTGGTTTACAGTAACAAAGATGATAAGCATCAGGACTTCACTATACCAGAGATGTGGCTTCTTTATTTTAATAAGCTATTTCCTCATCACTGATTATCACATGTGATCTAAGTCACTCACTGCACTACAAGCTCAGGTCAATCATCTTTAGCTGTGACAAAGCTATCACCACTCTACTGTACTTCTACAACTTACAAAATTCTTTGGGATCCAAATGTGGTGTAGACATGGACTTATGTACCCAGTGAGTGACATACCACCTCCCAAGGACTCTCAGTGAGTCATCTGCCCAATGCTGCAGAAGTGGACAAGCTGCCATTAAATAGAAAGCAATATTTCCGAGCAGAAGAATTAATCTGAGAATCCATAAAGCTTCTCATCTTCATCATTGCTCTCTAAAGCTGGTGACAACACCAGCATTAAATATCGCCCTGACACAAAATTTAAGAACACGAGGCACTGATCTATCACCTCGCACGCTCACCTGCTCTGAAATCCAACTGAAGAAAAGTCCCTTTCATTTTTCCCAAAGAAACAGAACAAGCTCTAAGACCCCAATGCTCCAGCTTTAAGGAACCTGTGCTTTTAATGAAAAAACTATTTTTCAGAGTTCAATTGTGAAGCAGGTTAAAAATAATGAAACCATTGCCCTTAGTTTTTCTAAGAGCATACTTGCACAAAATAATGTATCCTTGTTCTGCCTCCCTCTCCAGCAGGAAGAATGCCATTACCTAAGCATTTTAACTCACAAGGAGAAGGGCAGGGAATTAGTAACGACTCAGGAGATAGCAGGAAACTTCTTTCAGCTGTTGTTCAAAGACACTCTGTTGCATTACAAGGCTAAATTTAAAGGAAACTTTTGTACAGTCTAAATCACCTCCTGTTTCCTAATAATCACTAGTTAGAACATGAATACTATTAACTAGAAAGGCTTTATTTTACTCAGGGTTCAATGAGCCTGAGAGCATGTATATCTATACAGCTAATGTTAAGCATTATATATATGTGCTGAAGGCATATGGATATGTTGTCCTGTAAATAAATACAAGAGAAATACAAACTACATCTCAGAATTATGGAGCTGGTGTGAACAAAATATACCAGTAACAATGCTCAACAGTTATCTTATGAACAAACCAAATTACAAAGAAATGAGAGGCACAAGCAAATACTTGTTAAGCAGCACACACACAGCAGCCACACACGCCACCATGCATAGCTGCCCTAGCAAAACCCTATGCAGTGCATGCAGCCCAGCAGGACAGAACCACAGCAATGCTGTGGTCTTAGCATGGGTTGGCTGGCAGCTTGCAAGGCTATAGATTTCACTCTGTGAACCTCATGATGGAGCTTCACCCTACCTGAGTTTCAAGGAAAAATTACACACAGCGTTCTGTTAGCATGCTCCCAATTCTCAGGACAGGTAAAAAAAAGGTGGTGAGCAGCTGTGGTGGAGATCCCATGGCAATCCTTAGAACCAAGAGGCATTAGCTCTGATGTCTTGGCCAAAATCCAAACTTAAATATTAACCACTTTGTCTAACTCCAGTTTCCCCTAGTGTTTCAAGAATATAGCAGATTAACTTCATGCTTCACGTTTTACTTTATTATAGTGTATTCAGAAATATTAGGCAACTGTATCCTTTTCAGTTAGCAGAATGGTGACTTTTATAGGGTGTAGGAGACTAAAAGAAACAAAAGACATTAAGAAACACTGCCATTCACTGTCACTATAACAATATAAAAGCAGGTGTAGGATCACATATGTAGAATTTCCTATATGAATCTTAAAACTGATAGTTATCAGAATTAATAAACAACTTCCTATCTGAAATAACGTACAGTGTTATCATCCACCCTACATATTCTCCCTCTATGTTCACACTTGATCTTCATTTTCCCACCAGAAGGAACCATCCCTAATACCTTAAGCCTTTGCAGCAGTGCAGTGTAATGGAACCAGCAAGTGAATTGCCATGGAAAACAAAAATGAAAGAAAGAAGGATAAGAAGAAATAAACAACCTATTTATTGGATTCTTCAGACAGAGGAAGTGAGACCAAAATTAGCATCCTCACTTTCACCCCTCAAAGTATGATGGCCAATCAATCCAAAAACCTGCTGGAGTTCCTTTAAGTGTCTCATTTTACTTGTCACAGATAAAAAAACATTCATAGGAAAAGCTTCAGGGAGGTACATGATTGCCCAGAAAAAGGTCTATGCAGCCATACAAATGTAGATGTTAAGCAGTTTTAGAACTCTAGACAGGGGCACAGGAAAAGGCAAGCAGAAGAGAGACATTATTTTTCATTATCTTTTATTGTCCTGAAGCAAAGGGAAAGCAGATATCCACTGTCAGTTAAGGGAACAGTGATTTAAGAGAAGCTCTGATAAGTTCCTGAGCCTTGTATTCTGCCACTTCAACTAACATAGTACCATTATGTGGTGGATTTAAGAAAAAAGAAAACTGAGATGACTCATAGGGCAAGAAACACGAATGCTTACTGAGAATAAACAAAACGTATCAACCCCTAAGCCTCCAAACAAAATGGATAAACTGAAGCACTCCAAAAACTGAGGAAGTACAGAAAGGAAAACTGCTTTGAAGCAGATGCCAACTACAGAAATTCCCTCTAGAACCTAACTTCTCTTTGAGTACTGATGGGATTTAGCCATTACGTTGCAGTGCTGCTCAGGCTACATTTCCACAGGTAACTGAATTTATCTCACAGCTCACCATGCCCAAGCAAAGGGATCTTGCTCATCTTTCCCCTCCCTCTGTTCTTTTCTTTTCTCCCAGCGTCCTCTCCTGCACCTATTCCTTACTTCTCCCAAATTAGCACTGAGGACCCTCCAACAAGCATATCTGATTGCAATTGCAAAAAAGGAAAGAAAAAAAGAAAAAGCACCCACCCTGCCATCTACTCTCTCACAGAAAGAGGTTGGTGAGATAAACCAATTTGCAGAGGATTCCAGCAAACACCTGAGACAGCACAAGACAAGCTGCAGGAATAACCCACCAGGCAAGGTGCTGTCTTACTGCATTCCTCTGCCTTCAGCTGCAGCAAACTGGTGGAGCACCACTGCCTGCCCAGCCCACCACAGCCTGACAGAGAGGCCTCAGTGCAGTCTCAGCTGTGCACAAAAGAAACTTCCCTGCATCTGTGAGTCTGTAGCATGGAATAGGAACTCATTTCTGTAATTTCTTATTTCTGTATTTCACCATGCTTGTTCTTAAACGTTATTCTAAAATCATAGCCCTAACGAAATTCTTCTGAAAGCATATTCATCTTAAGATGCTTTTTGTAGGAGTACATTTTAGAGGGAGTCACATCCACTTGCTGACCTTCATAGTAACTATTGCGTGTTCAACAGAAAGAGATAATTTCTTATGTCCAGCAAAGAGATAAAGAAATCACATTAAAAAAAACAGACTCAAAGTACTTCAACAATATTACAGTGCCCCAGTGAAAGGCTTGTAAAAGAAAACCTTGACATCTCTTCCATAGATCAATGATGTACTGCACTTTCATTAAAGTCTGTAGTACTATCCAAGTGGGTGACAAGAAGATATGCATAAAAATTCAAAGCAACTCCACTGCTTCAACGCTAATACTGAATGTTTTAACAGAGCAAGATGTTAAAAGCAAAGCAACATTTACATTAGAAATTGTATTTAGACAAACTTTACTACTGTGTACATTACCCATTCTATTACGACTTACTGTCAATACAGCAATATAAGATTAATTAACAATCAACCCAGGGATGATTTTCTGAAAAAACTGTGAATACAGTCTTCACTGTTTGTCTGGGAAGAGGACTGTTATGTTTCACAGTTTAGCCTTTTGTTCATCACAGCATGTCACTTATAGTAAAGGTTAAATAGTATTTATTGAATAAATTCAGCATGGGGGAGAATAGAGACTGCACAGGAGGGCAGTTCATATGCCCAGTACTGATGGATAAGGGAAGCTGATTGCCCAAATATTAAAAAGACTTTAATTTAAGCAGTTAGAGACAGCTAGTCCAACTTTAAATACGAACAGTGATCATTTTCATGCAACATTCCCTCCTTTTTTGCCAATGAATTCTCTGTCCTCATAAAGTTGGTACTTACAAATTACATTCCATGAATGAAAAAGTTCAATATTGAAAACACCTGACCTGCCAGAAACTACTGACCAAACTATAACCCTTGTATTTAAGAAACCACAAACATCTTCTGCACAGTAAAGTCTGTTTCTACCTATCTGTTGAACATATCATGTTTAAAATATTTGTATTGCTGTCTAAACCTGTGTTATTTAGAGATAAGACTAACAAATAGACCCATATGATAAGCTCAGCTGCAGGAAATAAATAGAGATGCTCTTTGTTTTCAGATATTTATGCGACGCACAAATGAAAGACAGCATTGTTTGAAGTAAATACAGACCAAAAAAAAACCTTATTTCTATACAAAAGTCAGTGTATTAGGTATTTCTGACACTAGAAATTCTGTATTGGTCAATTCCATCTTCATGGCAAGCAAGCTTCCACAACTACATTCCAAAATTTTATGAAAATAAAAAAAAAACAAACAAAAAAAAGAAACATTGCCCAAATATTATCCCCCAAAAGTATCTTCTTACTAGCTTCAATCTAATAGCCAAGCTTAAGTTTCCAAAGAGTTATAACAGAAGAGGAACCAAATTTGATAGTACAAGGGTGAATAGTTTTAAACTGGTAGATTTGGATATAGATAAAATATAAGCAATAAATTCTTCACTATCCCAGGGCAGTGAGGCAGTGGCACAGGCTGCCCAGAGAAGCTGTGGATGCTCCATCCATGGCAGTATTCAATGCCAGATTGGACAGGGACCCAGCAGCTGACCTGGTGGGTGGAATAGTCCCAAAGCAGAGGGTTGGGACTGGATGGCCGTCAACATCCCTTCCAACCCAAGCCATTCTATGATTCTATGAGATGGAAAAGTATTGGATTTAGTCAGAGGGGAGTATCCTGAGGAGTTACAGAATCAACTGCAAATGAGAAAAATAAGAACTTTTCCAGTTGCTGTTGTCATTCCCCCAGGTCTTAATTCCACTATCTGCACCTCCCTACTACGCAAGTAATTTGGCTCTTCTATCTAACAGTCCCCAGGCTTTCATGCCAGAAATGGACTTGTGCGTGTCTGTGGAAAGCAACCTGCTGAGCTCAGCCCTTCCAGAACTTGTATGAAGTTTCCTTTAAAAAAAAAAAAATAATAATAACACTATGTTTTTAATTCTTTGTTTTTAAATCCTGTTTGATAAGATTAGCTCTGTTCTTCATGTCCTTCTGAAGTCCTAAACTTAAGCGACTTACTCAAGAGAAGCTAAAAGATACATTAACTGCTTGTAATCTACTAAAGCTAAATTAAAACTCTCACATTAGTTTATAAACTGCAAACAGATTTTTGCTCAATATCTACATTATGTCAGCTGCTCCCAAACTAGCATGACTTTAAACACTAATAGATTCCAAAGAAAATAAGAAACAAAAGATCAAAATACAGCAAGATTTTGAAACAAACACAAAACAGTGTTTTTAAGTATTTTCAAGTCATAAAAAAGCAAAACCTCAGCTCAATTGTGGGTGTCCAGAGACAGTTATAATGGATTTCAATCTGCTGCTTTGGGAATTGTCCTGATTTTTATTTCATTTTCCCAAAAGTTTTAGTGTAAGAAATAAAAATATGGCCTATTTGGAAATATTTAATGAGCTATTCAGCCAAATACCCAAATCCAGTTTCTTATTTCCTTGACCACGGCCTTCATAGCATAAAATAACTGTATGAAGGGTGCACAACACAGAATCCACTCTCCAACACTACATGTTCAGGCATCAATCCTAAATGCATGCTTACCTTGAAGATGAAAAATAAAAACAAAATAAGGATTGGAGTACGAGCTTCTTACAAGCCAGATCTGGTTTCTCAGCTTACATACACTGTATCCTCTAAGTGTATATACTAACACCAGCAAATAACACCGTGCTGTTTACTACATTGTTAGAATGACTTCCTGCTCCCTAAGTCCTTCCCTCTTTCTCTTCCTTTCTGCCCATGAGATCAATCTCCATTCACATAGAAGGAGTTGTGCCAAAGAGCAGAGATCTGTGCAGAAATACATAGGAGATGATGGCTGGGGATGGCAGTACACATGCATCCAAGTTACTACACAAAAGGAAAAGGAATGACTTGCAGAGCTATAAAGCTGAGAATTCACACCAGAAACATGTACTGAAGTAGCTGCTGAGAAAAGCAGCCTCGGAACCTGTGATCATCACTAGGCAACTTCTGCCTCTCTTGTTTTCAGTACAAAGAGCATGACCAAGGTGCTTGCCATGCCCCTTAATGCCATGCCTTTGGTTCCTTTAACTAGTACAGAGGCCTGTGCTAGTTAAAACCCGAGGCATTTCTAACTCAACTGAAAACAAAGAATCTGGTTTGATCAAAAGTAATTCCAGAGCTTCACAGAATGAAGCCATTGTTTCTCTGACTCACTCTATTTTAGTCATTAATTTTTCCCCCTACGGCCATGTGGAAGCTGGATTGCACCAGCACTTCACTGTCAGTGTTACAAAACAGCAGCAGCAAAAAATGACCATCTCAACTGCATAACAAAATCAGAGAGATCAGAAATAGAGAAAAGCACCATACTGGACTCAGGTTTAGAATGCTGCACCTGGGTAGCTGCAGTTTGGACCTCATTTGAGTTGTATTACAATTGGCAGTTGTGTTCTTAGACTATGATCATCAGACACTTTCAGGTTTTTACATGGTATCAATGAAACTGCTGTCAAAACTATTTTTGCACTAAATATACTGGCATATGCATATAAAAACATAAAGGAAAACTTGCATTTTATCTTTTCTAAGTACAGTTTAAAAATATACATATTGTACATTATTTAAAAATTATTTTAAAAGCAAGATATATTTTATATCTTTATCAATTTTTTTATTGGGCTTGAGTATTAATTAAGAGGTGATATAGATCAGACTACACAGAGTCAGAAGAGTACTCGAAGGGTTTGCTCCTGGAGTACCTGGCAGAATGAGCAATACCCACACTTCACTCCTTACAAACCTTTGTCCAGCACATTCACAAAGACCTCCATCACAGAAATGCTAGAAGTTTCCCAGTAAGTGTGATCTACCCTTCTTTACATCCTTGCCATAAGAAATTTTTTTCTAATAGCCAAAATCACATTTCCCTCGCCAATTTAAATCTCTTTCTTCTAATCTACTTCACTGCAGAAATAAAGAACAGTTCTCTCTTTAGCACTCATAAGTATCTGGAGATTATGTCTGCCTTCCTCCTGCAGCCTTCTCTTCAGACTAAACAACCCAAATTCATTCAAACTCCCCTCAGAGGTAACATTTTAAAACTTCCCAAGGATAATCACCGCTGCCCTCTGTTTCTCTCCAAATTATTCACTTTTTTTTCTACAAAGCAATGCAAAAAATCTAAATTAAGTTTCCCAGCCGAGGCCCCACTAATGCTGAGAAGGATGGAAGGATCCTCTCTGTGTTGGCTGTACGTCTGAGGCAAGCATGTGAATTTTTCACAGGTGGACAAGCAAACAGTTAAGCAGCCTCCAGCTTGTCTTCAGTAATTTCAGTCTAACATCTGAATACGACTGGTGTCCAATATCTGTTTCAGACATCTACGCTTTGGTAAAAGAACGTGCTACCTAGGAGCAATAGACGCTTCTGCTAACCACTCCACTGAGCACTGCTCTCTCTGATGTGAATTCTTCTCACCTTCATCTTACACGATGGAAATGGAAATGCTCCAAAACTTAAATAAGCTGTCAATGCTATACATATGACCTACAACACTCTATACATTCCTGTCTGTTTATAGCACTCACCTGATTAACTGTGATGGGGCTCTTTTAAAAAAGTATATATTAATGTAAAAGCATACACACAAAAGCCATAATGTTCCAAGAACTTCAACCAAATTACATTGCTTTATGCTGCTTACTCTAATGTTTACCTTTAAGTACACAAAATCTGAATATTACTAATGCTTACCTTTCTGTGTTCAATTGAAGGCTGTGGGATGACAAACTGAAATCCCAGCACTGCTAGTGAACTGAGAAGTCTGAAAAAGCAAATAGGGAAACAGAATACATCATTACCACTAATCCAAATTACCTAAAGCCTAAGAGAGGACTTGACACTGCAAGAACTTAGATACACACTTGAATATCATTATTAAGCAAAAGAGACTCAATAAACTGTGTGAAATATTCTTTTAACATTCTCTTCACTAGACTGCAGGCAGTAGTAGGTACATACATATGTTTGTCTACCTATATAGCAAAAGTTCACCAAGAAGAATCCACTAACAATATTTCACATAATGTTATGTTTAAATAATTTTTTTTTAAGTACATACTTTTGCACCTCAGCACTTGGTGTCAAAATTGAGATATGCTTCATGAGTTTAAATAAGAGTTCAGCCATCTGTGGACTGAGTCTGTTTCTAACCGTGGCTCCTCATTCTGCAGATGAACACCACCTCCAGCACAGGAAACATGTAAAGAACCTCCATGATTTTGTAGAACATAGGTTCCTTCCCAGCTGCCTAACACTTGTTAAAATTGAATAGCCTAATGGGCAAAAAAGATGGAAAGTAGCGGACACAGCTCACTGGAGACTCAGGATAAACAGCCAAACATCACCCCAGTCCCCACATCTTCAATCTGAAAGGAGTCATAATGGGAACCAAGCCCAAACAAACTTTGCTCTGTCAAGCCTCACCACTGTAACGACTCCGCAGAGCCCACTGCAAGTTGGGTTCAGTTAGCTCAGTCTTTTGTTTGCTAAGTTTGAGCTGAGGACTGGTTTCTCTCCTTCCAGCAAGTCCTTCATTGGAAACACAGAAAGGTAAGAGAGAGTGAGAATTAAGTTATCTTCACCTCTACCAGGAGTTTGAGTTCTCAGTTTACAAAGAGAATCCTTTGGACCCTCCATGAAGGAAAAAGCTGCTGAATTTCAATGCAGAAATAAAACTGATGGATTTGGACACAAAATCCATCTGCAGACTAATGGACCAGACAAAATCCAGCTGTGCTTCCTACTCACAGTCCCTTCCTTTGCTCACTGTGCAGTAATCCTTTAAACATTTCACATTGTTTCAGGTATTTTCAAAGACAGACCTACTACGCAAAACCAGCTTTTTATGCTAAGCATTTCATTTGTACAAATACATACATTATTCTACCTGGGAGAATGTTTTTCTTGAGTTTTCTGTTTGCTAGAGTTCTTGGTAACAAACTGCAAAAGGAACTGTTAAGTAAGTATTGATTGCATATGGCCTTTCATCACTTCATCACCACAGTCTATGCTGCTCTCAAAGAAAAAAAAAACATTTAAAGGAAAAAAAAAATCATTCCTTACTGCCACATAAATTTAGAAGAAAAAAAAAGGAAAACAACTTAAAGGCCCATTAAAATGCAGTATTTCATTATATGTAGTTATCATTTGTGATAAAGCCAAAGGAGGCAGGTAAAAGTGCAAGACACTGTAAAGGAACTACAGTAAGAGCCCAGACACGTGGTTTGGAGCAAGGCTGAATAAGGCAGTAGTGGACAGAAGGAGGGCATACAAATGAATAAGCTGATTTGTTAAACACACCTGAAATCAAAGGTAGAACAGAACTCAGACTTTCCAACTACAAAACATCAACTCCATGTCTGTCTTTAGTTGATGTGCATGTTTATTTTCCAAATGCTCCATCTCCTAACTGTTCTCAAAATTGACAAGTACTCACATGGAGGTACTGAGCAGGCACAGCTCAGCAGGTGACAGGGCCAGCTGACTGATGGCTGCTTCACTCGGGTTTCTGAATAAGAACCTTGCTTATAGAGCCCATGCTCTCACAGTGATGATGCTATTTGTAGACAAGCAGCTAGTTCAAGACACAGTCAGGTATCTACACAAGTTGTACAGCATTATCTCTAAGAGCAAACATGCTCACTTTCTTTTACTGGCAATACCAATTTCGTTTTAGCTGGAAGGGGAAAAGTTATACTAGCTCTAATTCCTGATGTGGAATCTTTCCTGGAATATTAGCAGAGTACCAGAATTCAAAGATTGGTGTCTGAAATTCGCAAGAAGGAACTTTGGATCGGAGGTGTAAATGACAGTATCTCTGCACAAACAAAAGAGTATGTGGTTCAGCTGTCATTCTGAGCAGGAATTGTTGTTCCTGTAGCCTCACAGCTGCCTGCTTCCTCCAAACCTGCTTGCCCAACTATGGAAGGAACTGAATAGATCAGCTTAATCAAAGCTGAGTGTTCCCCTTGTCAGGAAAACTGCTCGAAAGGTATTTCCCACATTACCCACTGGCAAGCTGTTTCTGGAATGATTAATATGAATCTCAGACTGAGTGGCAGCATAGGTACTAAAACATGCAAATCTATTATTTAAAACCAGTGACTGTGATGACACAGTGTCATCAACCAAAAAAAAAGAAGGAACCTTCCAGTAAAGTATCCTAAAACAATGGCACATACCAACAGACACTTTAAGCAGAAACAAATACTGAGAGCTTTTTTTTTTTCTTACAGTCACCAAAGAATACCATGCCTGGAATGCATGTGCTTGATTATTTATTCTTTGGACAGAATTTTTATTTATTCTATTATTCAAACACTTATAATACAGAAGTAAGAGACAGTTGAACTGGTATGTTAAATTGGTATTTTCTGCAGCTTGTTAAGAACATATTAAATCAGACTTGAAATGTTTTGCTGCATCACTTACCTCAAAGAAACTATTAAACTGTCTACCATGATCCTTCAATGCAAAGTGTCTTGAAGCGAAAAATATTCTTCACTGTAGTAAAGCACAATGCGGGTCAAACAAATCCTACAGAAATAAACAGAAAACATTTAACACTGCTTATTCAGTATATTTCTGGATGTTTAGAAACTGGATACAGACAGACATTAATCATCTCTACCTGAATTCAGGAGCTTTATTGCCATTCAAACTGTAAATCCAGTGTAACTTACACGGATGGACTGGGCATGCCCCATTTTTGGGGACTTTAACACTGCTTTGCTGAAAAAACATGGAATGCAAAATCTTGATCTGATTGCCATGGGTACAAAACTGATGTTTAACTTCCATTCTCATCTCCACATCTCTGATAAGTCAGTTGTATGACGTTATGCCTTTTTTTTTTTTTGCCACCAAACTGAGGATTTTATTTATTTATTTGAATTGAAAGTAGCTTTGTTCAAAGACTTGTGCTCATGTCAGTCATAGAAATGATGTTAGGCAAGTCTATACACACAGTGCTAATACAAAGCACATGGGAGATCCCTTCAGAAACTACTTACTAACAGATATTCTGGATTATAAACAAGACATGCCTCAATTCCTGCAATCTGACTCTTAGTTATCAGACATACTGAGGCAATACTCTTTACATCACTTGTTGAAAATTGAGGATATGCATGTGATGCAGACTGTCACTAACACAACTTCAAGTTCTCAGTATTCTGTTTTTTTCCAGACATACTCTTTGTTTCTGCTTTTTCATTCTGCAATAATCTTTTCAGCCCACATCCTTGAATAGAGACTCAATCCCAATAGGATATTGTTATGTGATACAAACTCAGAGAACAAACGTACACACTCCTAATACACTTTGTGAATTACATTTCATTTGAAAAGCAGAAAACATTTTGTTATCAGTCTAGTTTTACTAAGAGGTTGGGGGGAAAAAAAAGAAAAAATGAAAATAAATAAAGAATTCTTTTGCCCTCCAGAATATCCGGGGCAAAAAGAATACCTGAAATGGCTGGACAGTTAACACTAGCATTGAATAACACCAATTTTGGCATGAAAGTTTTCAAGAGCCTGATGAGGTGTAAAATGTATTACTCACTGCAATACATCAAGTCACCTTCCCACAAGGAGCTCTAAAGCACTATAAATCTATCTAGAAAAAGACAATATTTACAGCAAAATAGATCATATCATTTTGGCTGGAACAAACCACACTGCTGTACTCAAGCAGTTAGCAAGACTTTCTCCACCACATTAAAATATCCTACATTTCAGCAAACTTCACTGCTTCACCCCAAAGTAGAATAAAACCAAACGTGTGAAACTGGGTAGGAAAAAAAAACAGCAGCACACAGGATGGAGCAAATTCATACCTCCTCCCCAGCTAAATGAAGAAGCTGTTCACTGCATGTAATAAAATATGCATCAAGTCACAGAAAAGGAGATAGAGTAAACAGACCCTAAGTCATGCCTCCTCCTCTTTCACACTGTAGGTGAGTGATTCTAATGCCTTATAACCGCTACCAGTCTCAGAACTTCCACTCTCAAGTCATGAACTAATCATCAGAATCTTTCCTCTTGATATTTACTGATATTTGCTCTGACATTCTCAACATGACCTGCAGAGTGTTTTCAATTACCTCAGCCTCACATGCTGCTAGTAGTCAGACACCACAGCCCATGGTCAGCAGAGATCAGACAGGTGTCTAGATTAAATTAGAAAATGAAAGCACTAATTTGCAATGGGGATTTTCCAAAAAGGGGCAGAGATGGACAATGACAGCAACTTCAAAGAAAGGAATCTAGTAGGCATATAGACAATCTCAGAAGTTTGCTGAGATGGATACAACTATATGTCTCAAAGCAATAAATGATGCAATACACGGAATTACCAGGACAGACATCACAGACACTGTATGGGAAGTTAAGCGGGAGACTTCTCCCTTGGCTAAGTAACTTTGAAAATGTCTTCCCATGAGGTGATCTCATGGGAACAAGGGTAAATGGTTTTAAGTTGAGGGAAGGAAGATTCAGGTTGGATGTCAGAAGAAAGTTCTTTACTACAAGAGTGGTAAGGTGCTGGAACAGGGAGGCTGTGGATGCCCCATTCCTGGAGGTGTTCAAGGCCAGGTTGGATGGGGCCCTGGGCAGCCTGGTCTAGTATTAAATATGGACATTGGTGGCCCTGCATGTGGCAGAGATGTTGGAGATGCATGACCCTTGAGGTCCCTTCCAACCCAGGCCATTCTGTGATCTAAAAATTTGCTAAAAGCTAATGTTTTAGTTACCTTAACAGCTCAAACATCACAGGACTACTCATACATAACTTTTCATGTGACTTTACCCTTTGTGCATCAAGTGGATGATACTTCACAAATTTCAGTGTGATTTTTGCATCAACCTGTACTTCACCTAAGTCCTGTTATTCACTTATATCCATATCCACCTGTGCACAAACTGTAACAGAAAGTTCTTAGTAAGTCCATGTGGACACATGTACTGCAACAACCAAAGACCATCTATTCTAACTCACAGCAATGATGTGAGATACATCATGCACAAACACACATACAACTCATTTTGGCTCCAAATTGCTCTAAGCCTATTTTATCTTGTTGACTTAGATGTATGGCAAGTCAAGTTTAATTTCCTTCAACATTTGTCTTCCTGGTTTGATTACATAGCTTGCCAGCTACTGTCAACAGCAACTTGAAGTAGCTATGAAATGAGAGCATCATTTCAAAGCCATTTCCACTTATGCGCAAAGTTCTCTTTGTGTTCTTTAGAAAACAAAAACATTAGCAAACAACATTTAAATTTAAATACTTAAATTTAAAAAGTACATATTCTTCAAGATTGCCTTTGGATCTATTCCGTTGTGCAATGGCAAGGCATGGAGTATTTATTAGTTTACTCTTTCACGTCTATTAAATTATGTTGAATGCAAATCCTTGAGATTGCATCCACAAGTCACTACATTCACAGCGCTTTGATAAAGCACCTCACAGTACACCAAATCTATCAAGCTCCACAATTTGAGTGTACACTCAACAGCTCATACCATATCTGTTGAGATCTACCACCAGAGTTTTAATCTCCTCAAGAATTCATTAATTACATTAAAACATACAGTACAACCTTGAAAGTAGAGAGAGAGCCTATGAAAAACAGGCACTCATTTTACAGATTGTGAATCACAGTCATATGACAAGACTGGTTTATTCACTATTTCTCTAGATTCCTTTTTTTTTTTTTTTTTTTTTTATCTTTTTTATACCACTGGTTATGAAGAATTAATTTAATACTAGCTGAACAGATATTAGTAATAAAAACATAAAAGTGAAAATATTATTATAATGAACCTGATTTAAAAAACACTTAAAACTTCTTATACACAATAATAACCTAACTAAGCATAGGTTTCACATTGTAGTAATAGTAATACACTGTGTATTTTAGCAGCTATTTTGTAGAAATGCAATCAAGTAAGAATTGCGTACACAATTATTGTGCAGGTAGAATTTACTTCCCTTCTGTAATGATGAACATTATTTTCTAGCCAACTAACTAATGAGAATACTTGCCTGGCATTACACAAGCCATATATTCAAATGTTTAACAGCTGACCATGAGAATGAGCTTTCATGCTGTTCCATAAATGTTTCAAACATGTGCCCAAGCATTAATATCCTCTGCACTGAAAAAGAGGAAACAAAATTTAGGGGGCTGTACTTCACAGTATAGTTTCGTTGGACTGAGTATTGGGCAACATTTCACAGCACACACAGGCGAAGATCAAACGTTCCTCCCTGTTTCACCCTTTGAAATCTTTCATTTACTAGTAAACAGACGTATCATTAACCTACCACAATTAACTCTCCATGTGACTCCAACACAAATAAAAGACCCGATGCCAAACTACCCATTCTCTAAATTAGGGCTGATTCACACAAACAGGACAATAGAATCAGCAGTGCTCTGAAATATTTCCAACAAAGTCAAAGTTCTGAACTGCACAGCCATGATTCTCAGATGAAGAAATTAAATACCAGCTGGATGCTTAAACCTACCATTGTCCTCATGGAAAACCATTTGGTGATCCCATCAAGATACTACAGAAACACACACAATAGCAAAATAGTAACTTTCACAAAGTTCCCTCCTTCTTCTTAGAAAACTTCTCTTCTGTTTGGGGCATCAGTGTTAGCACATAACAGGAAGAGAATGTGATGGAGACCTGAAATCTTTGCTTGCTTATTCAGAAAAAAATATTTTCCTCAGAGTTTCAGTGGAGGAACCAGGACTTTGCAGAAGCAACGCTCCAAAGAACAGTGCTTTCTGGAAACACTTGTACTTTGTTCCAAAGCAGATGAGTGATGAGGCTGTACTGTAGAGGGATGCTTCAGTAATCACATCAAATCACGTTTCAAGCTTGCTAGCCAGCTTCTAATAGAATCATCCTAGTGGAAGAGAGCACCATAGATCATCCAAGTGATCACAGTGAGCATAGCCTTCTAAGACTGTCTACATGTTTCTCTTCTGGGTAGTTAGTTATTGATATTTGTTACTGATATAAGTCACTGATGCTTAACTTTCTACTGTAAAACCTTATGCAGCAGAACAGACACTAACTGGAACATACATCTATAAATATAACATTGGCATCCACTGAGATTCCCATTAAAATCCTTGGGGCTCAATTCTACATTTCGGCCACAGTAATTCCAAGAGCTTCTGTAGCATTATTCTTACTTTCTGTGAAGAGCTAGAAAATGAGATAACAACCATCCTCAGCAGACTTCAGAGATTTATCTGCCTGTTTTTGTTGTGTTTTTTTTAATAGTATGAAATAGATATAGTATCCTTTAACATTTGGGAGGAGTACCGACCATCTTCTAAATAGGTGTGATATAAAGAGTAACACAGGGTTATCAGCTGGCAGGGGCCAGATGCAAGCATATGGAAGCTTCTCAGGCATCCATACGAGGATGTGTTTTAGGGACCACTGAAAAACAAGTGGCATGCCCAGAGCAAACAGTGATACTATGGAACTCAGATAAATTCTACACATCCCTTTGCTGAATAAAACGTAATTCAGCTGCTGTGATCTGTTCATACCTAGCAGTGAGACTTGTGTGTAAAGCCTTATTTTTAGGAGTCAGTACAGATAATTGTGAGATCATGAGCAGAAACATAGCTCATCATGTAGCTTACACATCTTGCACAGAGCATTCCAGACTACGCTCCTCGAACATCCTGAAATGAACCGATTATAATATTTCACTTAAATGTTGTCAAACAATGCAGTAAGAATGATGAGATTTTGACTTATTTCTCATTAAAATCCTGTCTGATCTGGGGCTCCCTACACACTGGTACAGAAATGCAACAACGGAATTTAAAGATTAATTGCTTTCTTTCATGTTTCTACATAATGAAGGATAATAGGTCTAATGAAAAGTCTTAAAAGAACTATTTCTTTCATAATTTTGAGACAGAATACCAGAGAATTTAAAGCCAACATGAAAGCGTAAACTTTCAATGGATCCCTAAGAGCCAACAGCAATAACGACAAGAAGCCTTGTAAAACTTTTGCAAATATTAAATTCTGCATATGAACAAACAGCATAGGTACAACTCAGAGAACTCACTGAAGAGCAGTTGACTTAGCTTTCACCCACGAAAAAGAATTGGGATGAGGGTGCAACACAACAACAGCCATCAGCTGCCCTACGCTCAGCCTCTAGACTTGAACAATTTTTTTTTTTTTTAAAGTTCACTGCAACAAAACTGGGGAGGCAACGACCACAGCACCATCAAATGCCAATGGTGTTGCTACACCTTTACCATTTAAAGACGCACATTTGCAAAGACGCATCTCTTCTTTGTGTGGGGATGTTAGTGGAGATAAAAAAGGAAAACACTGTTACTCAGCTTTCACAAGAAGCAGACAACAGTATCGCTGTAACTTGAAGAAAGAGACATGAAGATGCAGTATGATTAACAACAGCAGAAGATATGTAAAATTCATGTGTTCAGAAAACCAGAGACAATTTTGCTCTCAATTATCCCTTCAGACTGAAACCACTGACTGTAATTCTCCTGAAGTCCTCACTCAGATGAGGGTTGGTGCACACTTCTAGAAAAATCCTGATGTTTGCAGCAATCATACCTCCACGTGCCTCCTCCATTCGAAAAATGAACTGCAAGATCCTCTAACAGAGAGCAGTGAGAGCTGTTTATTCTTACACTGCCCATTTGAAAGGGATTTTAGGTATCCTCCAAGTCCGGTCTTACTGCTATGCCTGTTATACTCTGGTGGTCCAGATGAGAGTATTTCAGCCCACTTAACATAAACTGTTACACTCCCATAGGAGATATCAGTCCTTGACACAAAACCCCACTATAATCATACATTCAGATAATCTCAGGCTATCGATCACTCAACAAAGCTGAAATGTTTTACTGGCTGTATATTAAAAAGCTCCCTATTAGTAAAGAAATTGTCTGGCAAATAGCATGCAGCAGCTTGTGAAGAATAACCTTATGGCTGACAGATAAAAGATACTGGCCTCACTGAATCAGCAGCTACCACTGCCACCCTTGCTAACAGCACTACATAAAAAAATAATGAGTCATGAGTGCTGTATTCTTCTGACTCCCAGCTGTCCTTTCCAGGTCAGCTCTTACCCTTGAGTTTTTCCCACTTTGAGCAGTCCTACATCTCACAACTCAAGCACACACCTTGACTGAAAGGGAAAGCATTGAGTACCTCAATACCAGTTACCCATTAGCAATGCATACAGCCTTCTGGTGGTACACAAACCTATCTCTGTTGATCAGATGTAGCTTAAAACCAGTACTTACTCATGTAGCTTCAGACACAGTAGTGATGCAAGTCACAACAAAATCCACTCTCACCTTTCACTTCTCTTTTCTGACCACAATAACTGCTGAGCCTCTTCCAGTTTCTCAAACTAAACTACAGTGCAGAACCCTCAGCCATCCCCACACCATGCCTCAGGAACTTTTGTGTCCCTCCTCACCCATGCAAACCTATTCAAGTGGCTGGGACTTTGCCTAAGTAAAGGAAGAGTAAAGAATTCTGAACAGAGCCCTTATTGTGTCAGGTAAAAAGAAATCAAAAGGTCATCTCTTGGCAGTAGAGCCTGAACTTATTTGTGCTTAAGGGCAGGTTAATATAGTGCACTGACCTTCACCTGACATCACTTGAAGCTACAGGAAAACGTACCCAAGTGCCTAGAAGCTGAAAAATAAAGATTCAAAATGTGAGTGAGAGACTTTTTGGCATTTCAAGAAAACGTGTACAGCTGATTGCAAACTGCTGGGAGAGAAAACAGAGTCAAACAGAGGAACTCCTTAAGCACTGTGAGCTGCAGTTAATGCTTTAAATATTCCCTACGCCACAGGCAGACAATGCAAGATCAGTGGGGATCTCTTAAAAAAAAAAGTGCCCGTTTTTTATTTTCTTTAAATTAGCAGTTGGAGTTCATTGCTGTTTAGCATACTGCTTAATGTCAGTAAAAGTGACCTGAGGTCTAATTGAGTATCCACTGCTGGAGACAGGGAGAAGACATGCTGAAAGGAATGCAGCTAAACGTCGGTTCTCTTTGGACACTGACTGACACTGGTGCTCCTGAGTAAGCCTAAGATTTGCATGGTTTGAATAAATGGGAATTCTGAAAAGCCCTTGTAACATAACTTTGGGAAACCAGCAAACCAAAGAGCAGAAACACACCAATCAACACCGCCTTTCTGAACCCTCAATTACCAGCAAGATACATTTGGAAACAGTTTTTCTCCCTCTTCCATTTCAAAGCAATAGAAAGAAATCACAATTTAATCACAAGCAGCATGGTTCAAGAGTCAGATCAGTTTCTGTCAATTCTAGCAGTATTAGAGCAGCATTTTAATCCTTTCATGCTTCCATCATCCAAAACCACGCAGATGGGAATTTCTTTCTCATTTCAATCTACTGCTAATTATAATTATTTAATTTTCTACATGCTCCCAAATGGTGCCAGCAGTATTGCCAGTGCCTGAGGAATAAATCTGAAACCAATCCTGCAAAATTTTAAACTTCTTATGAGAAGCAGCCAAAGTTCTTCAAACTCATTAGTGCCAACGTGAGCAAAACCTTGAGCTGTAAGGAAAAAAAGTCTTTTTGATGCACTATCTACATGAACAAGTACAAACAACAGCTGAAGAAGTAAAGAGTACAGGATATCACATTTTTAATGCCTGGTTATCACTACGAAAATCAAAACTGACACCCAGCCTTAACCCCCATGTTTCAACACACAAGCAGTAATTCCTGGGTTGCCAAAGCTGAACAATACTAACAGTTAATGGTTAACATATTCTGTTCTTTTAAATCCTTATTCTTATGCTGTTCGAGTTCAGCGAACTCGACATGATGCCCTGAAGATCTGCAAGGTTTGTCTGCTGTTCCACATCCACTTCCCCAGTGAATGTAACTTCACAGAACTACTGGAAAACAAGACAGAGCCTTCGCTGCCGCCAGATTAAGTTATTGCATCCATTCCGAGTAATTCATCACTCTTTTGGGCAGCTTGTGTCATGGGATGTCATTTTGCTGCAATTAAGCAGGGTGGGATTGGACAGGCTCTTGCTTCCCTTTGCCAATCTGATAAGCAAAATCATTCTTCTTTTTACTTTTGTAGAAATGACATTTCAGATAGAAATAACCAAACAAAAATACAAGTATAACATAAAACCAACCACTATCAGCACGACTTTACCAAAGCAGGATGAGAGCAATCACTGTAACCGTGGAAAAAAATCCAGGACCAAATGTGAAAAAATCTGAAAACTTTCCAAGCCAACATTCACTCTCAGATTGTTGTCAACAGTTTGCTGAGTTTGCCATCTAGAGCTGGAGTTCTCCTTCCATGCACTTTTGGCCAGCTAATCCAAACGGAGTCACCGGGGAATCCGCCTGATGCAGGATTACAGATTTTAGTCATACCACACTTGAGTATCTAAGTGACGTCTGTCTCCTGGAGGAGTAGGATTCTTGCACAGATCCAAGTGCTGACCCAGCAAGGCCTGGCACAGCAGATGTTTCTGATGAAGAAGAGCTTTCAAAAGAGGGTTTCTTTATCCACCCTCTTCCCAAAACAAGAACAGAGATAACACGGCGCAGGGCAGATATCGCAGCCCTTTATGAAGGCAACTGGCAGGAAAACACACTACTTCTGTGCAGGGCTACAAACCACGTCCTCCAGGCTCACAGCAAGCATTGAGCTCCAGGCAGTTCACTGTTCCTTTGTCACACCAGGCCACGCAGTCATACAGAACAGGTCCTTTGGGCAAGCAAGGCCCAAGGCATTATCTTAGCCAGCAGCAGCCTTGCTTCCACATGGGCACAGGCAAGTTCAGTGAGATTCAAGTCACCCCAAGGTTTCTCTGCTGCTGAACTTCACTTCTGGACAGTAGAGTTCAGTACAACCCACCGAGACAGAATAGGAAAGCTGAAAATCCCATAATACAACAGCTATCCCTTCAATTTAATACAAAGGGAGGGCTATTTTCTTACTTAATATTTGAAGAAGGCTGGGTTTAGGGAAAAAAATATTAACTAAGAAAAGTTAAATCAACAAGAATGCCATTAAAAATACCATAGCTTTCTAAAGGAGTGCATTTCTCTCCATATTGAATCATATAAAGCTGCCTACTAAAAGTTTACAGCAGTCTTAAAAGAAATGGAAACAGGACCACAGAAATAGCAAACAACTCTTTTGCTGATTCTCTGTAAAGGACTGAATTGTATCTACCAAGCTCTGTATTTAAACATGACTTTTTTGGTACCCAGGAAGACTGCCAAGGCCCCACTTCCAGGAACTGACGATGTGACAAGCACTGCTCCCTTAAAAGAGCAAGGCACCAGCTCCTGGACTGCCAAAGACTTCAAATGCAAACTCTAAAGAGATCAGAAAACATCAATCCAGACACATTGGTTTTAGAATTTCCTTATTTGTAAAGCCAGACTCGGACTGGGGCAAATCTACCTGCATCTTCCTAAATGCAGATCGTACTGCACACCAATAAGCTGCTGGCTTCTGGGACAACAGTTGTAGCTTCTGGGGCTCTGCTAATGTCACCACCTGTTCAGCAAAAATTTATTCCTGGAGCTCTGAAGTAATTTCTTCCTCTAAACCTGATGAGGACATCAGATATATCTGTGCTGATAAAGCCTTGCTCCTGCTCCTTTTTTAGACCGGTTATAACCTGCCAATTTCATTCAGTGGTCCTCAGAATTCACAGTTATTATATTGCAGGGCATTCTCTGTTCCCAAAGAAATTCATTTTTATTTCTGTTTCACAAACTGATGTCCTCAAGTGATAAGGAAAAACATTTGAGGAAAGGAAAGATCTAAACACTGTGCAGGGCCAACCTCCAGTTACATCAACACTTGAACAATGTCACGTTTAACATCAATCGACTCATGCAAGTTGGGAATATGAGCCAAAGCCCAAGCAGACAGTTGCATCCATGCATTCTGTCAATTCCTTTCCACCAGGTATAGTGATAATCAGAGAATGAGCTTTTACCACAGTTCAGACACTGTATTACACCCACTGAAGAAATAATGAGCACCACTTGCTTGAAGGACCAGGAGACACACAGAATGAGTTCCTTACATGTGAACGCGTGCATATCAACAAATGGGCTTTAAACCAATACTGAAATGGTGCTTTAAAGTGCCAGTAAGATGACATAGCTCAAAACAGTGGTTGTTCCTTCAATGGCAAGAGCACACCACATGGGAACGCCTTGATCCAAAAGTCTCTGCAGTCACTGATAACATCTTCCTTGACTTTACTAGCCCTTAGGATCAGGGCTTTCAAGCAAACAGATGGCCACTCTTAACCTTACTAAGAAAAGAATCCATAGGACCAATGGAAAAAAGTCCTCTTTTAAAACTAATTTTTCCATATATGGAGTATGGAATCTTCCTGTGAGGGGAAATTCCAAAACCAGGACCAAAATAAATACTGAAGTGGGATGCCAAGAAGTAGCAGCACAGGACTGATGTGAAATAGCCAACAAGCAAGTCCTCCAGCTGCAATTGGAAGAAACACAGCAATAAACCTCAGAGGCACATGCTACACCATTTGTTTTTGTTCCTTTGCAATAGATGTTTTTATTCCAGTGCCTTTTTTTGTTTTTATTTGTTTTTAAAGAACTTAAAGTAATGTGTATGCACGTTTTATCTTCAGGAAACTTAACAACGGTAAATGTCCTGTGATCGTATCTTCTTCAGAGATAAAGGAAAAGGAGAAAGACACCAGTGAGACTGATCAGCAGGTCAATGGTACTGCTGAAAAGAGACCCACATTCCAGCAATTCACACACAGCACCTGGTCAGAGATAGAGATATTCTTCGTTCACAAGGACTATATTCAGATCCTACCAACACTGGAATTTTTCTAGTTCTTGCCAAGAAGCCCCAAAGTGAACACTTGGTACTACCACTTAGAAGCATGCAACGGATGTCCGTAGATGGTGCTGACAGCTCTGCTTGTTTAACAGTAACCAAAGTTACACGCACTGACCCATCTCTGGGAATGCCAGAACACTGTGGGAGAAGCTGCACAAATGAGATTATGTGACACGACACTCACAAGTCCCCAAGAGAAAACTGGGTGGGACAGAACATTCCATAAGGAGCTAATTGAGTTGTTTCAAATCACAGAATTTGTATCTGCTATTGCCAACTGGAACAAAGAACACAACAACAAAAATGAACCAACTCTGAAGCACACAGTGTCTGCAATGGTCTCTCTATACAGGGCAAGAGATGAGACTACATTCAGTGCCCATCAGATCACTCTCCCAAGCATTCCTTTTCACTTGTATCTGCCTAACATCTCCCTGATTAATCTTATAAATTAAGTACATGCATTCTCCCTAAACATCTAATGTACATAAACAGAATTTTCCAGTGTAACATACTATCCTGAATGCAACTGAAGTTATTTACATGCTGATACACAATAAACAACTCTAAGATAATACAGATCAGCAATGCACAATTATGTCCACTGATCACACTGAAACCACTTAAACTCATAACTGAATTAGCCTTGTAGTTACCCGATTCCTTCTCTGCACTGTATTAACATCAGGCTAAGCTGCTTTCTGAAAACAAATGAACTAATAACCGAGCTGTACACGTGCCTAGTTCAGAGAACAAGGCTCCTCACAGCATGTTCTCCAGTTAGGTCCCATGATCGTGGGACATATCTTGCAACTAAGAGGTACAAAATGCTTTGCCTGTCTACAGTGACAGTGCTAGCTGACAGCCGGCTGAACACAAGCCAGCAGTGTGCCCAGGTGGCCAAGAGGGCCAATGGGCCAATGGCATCCTGGCTTGTATGGGAGACAGCACAGCCAGCAGCAGCTGGAGGTGATTGTCCCTCTGTATGCAGCGCTGGTGAGGCTGCATCTTGAATACTATGCTCAGTATATATAGGGCCCTCACTGCATGAAAGACATTGAGGCCCTGGAGCATGTCCAGAGAAGGGCAAGGAACCTGTGAGAGGTCTGGAGCACAAGCGTTATGGGGAGCAGCTGAGAGAACTGAGATTGCTTATTCTGAAGGAGGCTCAGGGGAGGCCTTATCACTCTCTACAACTCCTGAAAGGAGGCTGAGGTGAGGTGGCAGTTGGCCTCTGCTCCCAGGTTACAGCAATAGAACAAGAGGTGAGCAGCTGCACCAAGGGAGGTTCAGGTGGGATATTAGGAGTGGTGACGCACTGGCACGGGCTGCCCAAGGAGGCACCAACCCTAGAGGAGCTCAAGAAACATACAGATGTGGTACCAAGGGACATGAAGACTGGGCATGGTGGGGATGGGACTAGATGATCTTAGTGGTCCTTTCCTACCTCAATGATTCTATGAAAAAAAACACAGTCTTCTAAAATTGAAGCCTGTTGTGATAAGACAACACAACAGAGGACAAAGTTAAATTTTTTATTCATTTCCTGAATTTTAAGTGTTTAACCATGAAACCTTAATGTTCTCTAGGAGAATAATTTTGCCTACAAACAGGAGGGAAGTCAACTCTTTGAAAAGTTAGATAACAGCATGACAAGGGTAAATGGTTTTAAGTTGAGGGAGGGAAGATTCAGGTTGGATGTCAGAGGGAAGTTCTTTACTACAAGAGTGGTGAGGTGTTGGAACAGCTGCCCAGAGAGGCTGCGGATGCCCCATCCCTGGAGGTGTTCAAGGCCAGGTTGGATGGGGCCCTGGGCAGCCTGGTCTAGCATTAAATGGGGGGACCTTGGTGGCCCTACTTGTGGCAGGGGGTTGGAGATTCATGATCCTTGAGGTCCCTTCCAGCCCAGGCCATTCTGTGATTCTATAATAACTGACAGCCCATAGGAATCTCTACGCTGACTGCTCTTAACTTCACACAGTAAAACAAGTTTTAAGGCACAGAAAAAAAGAAGTATCTGACACTTCTTCACCTCTGTTTTCAACAACCGTCTCTATCAATGCTCCGAATATCACATGTCAGATTTAACATCACAGAGAACTGAGACTGCTATTTTGAAAAGCTTTTCTGCAGTCACTGTCCACTCAGAATCACACACACAGGCCAGTCTTCAAGATGATTCAGTTCATTTTTGTTTAGTTTTCAGGCTTAGTTTCATGCATGTTTGCCCAGCGCAGTTACTCATTTTATTCTCCAGCAAGAGCAAAGTTTTTATACTGCAATCATAAAACTCATCACTGTGCACAAACAACCTAATTAATTTCCTGCAATTAAATCTGCTGGAGCTCTGAAAGAACCTGTTGTATGAAGTGTGAAAGGACAACAATCCCTCATCGTGTAACACTTCTTATTCCAAGTGCTCCTGAGAGCTATGAACCAGAATTGGCCCCTTTGATTCCAAAGGAACTATTCCAGATTAGAGCCACCATAAGCAAAACCAACCCCGCTTCTAAAACCAGACAAGCCATGTTCAGCGCACAGTTATAACAAATAACCTGTGTTTCTTACCTACACACACTTTGAAAGCCTCTACATGATAACTCAAAACAGCTGATCTCCTACTTTTAGCATTACTATGCATTCTCATCTTACAGCACTTTTCTCCTCATAAGACACTCTCTTCCTGGTCCACTGACATCCAATGTCTCATTGGAATCCTTGGGAGAGAGGCAATAGAAAAGAAACCACCAGGAATTACAGCTGTCTAATGAATTTTGGCAGTATCGTGTTTCATTTTAAACCCCCGATAATACTGAAAGGGTGGAAGTCACATCAACCAATAGATCATTTCCAGTCACACGCCAGAAAAAAGTCCAACTTGGAAAGCTGAGCTACACAGACCATGCTGTCTGAGTGCACCAGCAGCCCCACAAACAGCACTAAGCTCAGATGCATCTGGGCACTTTCAGGCCCCAGTCTCATCTCAGAACAAGAAAGGAAGACAGCAGAGACACAGACAGCATTTTGATGGAATACTGCATATCCATTAGGAGCCCACTTCAACCACAGCATTATGCTCTAGTATTGAGCTCCTAACAGCTAGTTAATTAAATATAGTTTCTGTTTTAAAAATAAATAAATCACATGGATTCATCAGTAGATGAGCACAGCAAGCTACAGATATTTCTATTGCCTTCCTTGGCTATTTACATAATTGAATCTTCTAGATTCTGTCATATCTGCTAGTGGAAACCTTTCCGCTGCCGTGTAAACTGTGTTGAGATGAAGTCTGGAATCTAACTTAGTTCTGATGATCCTTGATAAATATATCATATTTATCATATATATATATATAACAGAATGAAAACATACAGGAAGGTGTTGACACCAGTACTGTATGTGGGAAAATTCCCATCAGATAAATGACTGAAATGTGAAGAGTTCTTTACTCGAAAAAAAGGGAGCAATAAGGGAGAGAGATAACATAATGCAGCTCTGAAAATGGCACAAAGATGCTCTTATGATTCTATGACATAGCAAGTAGAGAATAATTCACCGTGCAAGGAACTGGCAGCATTGAGCAGTAGAATTAGAACCACAAAATCATTAAGGTTGGCAAAGACCACTCATAGCATCTAGTCCAACCGCCAGCCATCCCCACCGTGCCCACTGACCACGTTCCTCTGCCACATCTCCGTGGTTCTGGAGCACCTCCAGGGATGGTGACTGGAGCACCTCCCTGCACAGCCTGTGCCACTGCACCACTGCTCGTCTGAGAAGAAATGTTTCCTAATATTCCACCTGAACCTCACCTTGTGTAATTTAAGGCCACCACCTCTCATCCCATCACTGTTACCTGGGAGAAGAGGCTGACCCCACCTCACCACAACCTCCTTTCAGGAGCCGTAGAGAGCAACGAGCTTTCCCCCGAGCCTTCTCTTCCATAGACTGAACAGTCCCAGCTCCCTCAGCCGCTCCCCATAACACCTGCGCTCCAGAGCCCCCACAGCTCCGCTGTCCTTCTCTGGATAAGTTCAGGGCCTCAATGTCCTTCTTGCGGCAAGGGGCCGAACACCGAACGCAAAATAACGAGCCGAAGGAGGCGGTTTCCACACAACATTAACCTGCGGCCACGGCGCCGCCAAGTTTCCTGAATCGCGCGGACAGACCGCGGGGCAGCCCGCTCGCGGCGGCCCACGAAGCGCACAGGTGCGGGCACGGTGGCGAAGCGGCGCTCCGGGAGCCGCACGAGGGCCGCCCGGAGCCCCGCAGTCCCGCAGCCCGAGACCGCGTCCGTAACCTCAGCGCCGCTCGAGCCGGGCAGCGCCGACGAAGGCAGGAGCAGGAGAGCGCGAGGAGCGCCTCGGGACGGCCCGAGCACGTCAGGCTCAGCGCACCGCTCAGATGTGCCAGAGGACCTGGCCTGAGGGGAGAAACGCGGCGACGCACGTTTTTCAGAAGTAAAGTTACGTTCGTCTCGCACCTTCCCGCAGCAGCCCGGCCGGATTCGCTCGGGCTAAGCGCGGCACACCGCTCCGGGCGCTTCCCTGGATGCAGCCCCTGGAAACCGGCGGCAGCGAAATGGCTCCTGGCACGGAGCGGGGCGCAACGGGAGCCCGGCGCTCCGCGGCGGAGATGGGAGAGGTCTCTCACGTCCGGGCGGAGAGAAACTTCTCCGGGCTCCGTGAAGCCCGAGGAGCGCAGCCCCCGCCGGGCCCCGCAGCCCCGGCTACCGCCGCAGGCCGCCCCCCAGCCCCGGGCACCGCCCGCACGGCCCCGGCGCGGCCGTCCCCCCCCGAGGCGCGGAGCTCCCCTCTCCCCCGCCCACCTGGCGCGGCCTCACCTCGCGGTCCGGTCCGGTCCCGTCCGGCCGCCCCGCGCCGAAGCGCTCTCGGTGCTGCGGGGGCGAGATGCGGGCACCCGCGCGGCCCCGCGCATGGGAGGCGGCGCCCCTCCGCCGGGAGTGCCGGAGCGCGGCTGCAGCGCCCCGCAGGACCCGAGGCGGCTTCCCGGCGGCCGCACGACAGCCTCCGCCGCGCCGCCTCTCCCCTGGCTCCGGCCGCGCCTCGCGCCAGCGGCGTGGCTCGGCCCGCGCCTGCTGCCACCTGGCGGCCGCGCCGCCCTCCGCCGCCCACGGGGCCGCCGGGGCGCGACCGGGCGAGGCGCGTGGCCGCCCCGACCCGCCCTGGGGCGGCCCCCGGCAGCGCCGAGCGCCGGCGGAGCGGGAGGGGGGGGGGAAGCTCGCGCGCAGCCCGAGGCGGGGCGGGGAACGGCACCTTCCGACGGCGCCGGGGCGCGGACGTGCCGGGGGGGAGGCGGGCCATGGCCGGGGGGCGGTGGAGCCCCTGGACGCCGGGGCCGCTTCTGCTCCCGCCGCCGCGGGCACCTGTCGCACGCGGTACCGCTGGGCTGGCAGCGGCAGTCCGGGCCCGAGGAGGTTCCCCGCAGCGCGGTGCTGACGCTGAGGCTCCCGCCAGTGTTTGTCTAAAAGTCTGAGATTTGGAACCGAGGCGGCAGCCAGCGTCATCCTCGCACTGCAAAAAGCAAAGCCCTTAGAAGCGCACACGAGAAGGATCTATTCTGCTAATTTCTGAGTTTGCAAGTGAAAACAAATGCGGATTTGTCCCTCTGTTCCTGCTTTGTAATAAGTGTATGGACATAACAACCCTCAGGGTGCTGTTATGGAATGATACAATGAGTATCCAGCACGAGCTCTGAACCTCCGAACCAGACGGGTACTGGCAATAGCTCATTGCAACGTTTAGTTTAATGCCTTTTTACTAGGCGTATATATTATTCTTGCGGGAACGGACCCAACCACCTGACCCAATTGCTTTAAAACATAGCGAAATACGTTGTTTTTTTCTTGGCAACATTTTGGACTTAATTATACCTGAACGCAGCCCAACCACTGAAAGATGAAGTGCTGACTGCTGTTCCCTGCACGCAGACACGCAGTTACTCGATTTCCAAGCCCACGTGCAGCAACAGGCGCTATGTGAGAGATCTACTGCGGACAGCCTCCTTTCCCTGCATGCTCAGCAGGCGCTCGCTACAGCAAGGCTTCCCCGGCAGTTTCAGATGCTTTGTGGCTGTAAACAGACAGCTGTAGGCAGCTGTGTGCTAAAGCTTTGCAGGGCTTTCCCACGGGCAAAGAAAGGCGGCATTGTGATGCTGAGATAGAGGCACTTAGGTATCTTGGGACCGAGGTCTCACCTGGAGTAGGTAAATGGGTTTGGAAACTGCGCGATTCAATCTAGAGAGCATTCCTCCAGTCCCCCGGAGCAGCACCACGCAGGGTAGTAGGAGGCCCATACCTGTTTTTAAGGGGGGCTGGAGCCTGTCTGGTGGCTGCAGGAAGCCGATGCTGCATGGCTCTGCCCATGGCAGAACGCAGTGCATCAATCACTGCTACCTGCTAAGCCAGGCAGTGTGTGAGCAGGAGCAATTCTGGCAGATTACAGTACTTCAGTTCTGATCTTTACCAGATTAGATGTTCTGCTTCATCTGCTCCACCTATTACACAGCTGCGGTTTGTTCTGGGAGAGACAATTGCGGCCAGGAGTTTCTTTTCAGGAGCAAAGCCTTAAGTGCTTAGGTATTAATAAATGAACTAATTCACACATGGACGGATTGCTCTGCTTGAGAGTTCCTAACTCATGGTATCAGGGGAAGTTTGCTTAATCCATACCAGTGAGAAATCAGCTAGCTTATTTCAGTAGCCCTCAAGGGTGGAAGACTTGTTTCTGCACTGAAGGAAGCTGAGCAGAGTGAGCCCACACACTGGCAGCCCCAGAGGCCTGTTCGGCTGGAGCTAACAGCACTCAGGAGAGCTGAAGCCTGACATTCAGAATCCTTGTACATGAAAGCACAGAGCATGAGGAGCCCTTCTGAAACTCCAAGGAACATGTGCTCGTCACCTTCCTCCTTCATGCTGCCATTACTCTCATTTCTTTAGTATCTCTTGTTTTCTGTTTGGCTTTCAGAATGACTGCTCCCTCCCAGGGGCTAATGCAGAGCATTATCTCTTTCCCCCGCTTCCTCCCTTTGCCAATGAACAGCTCAGAGGCACACACTAATGCTTTCTCAGCAATGTAGGAGGAAGTTCTTGGGCTGCTGCGGAGGAGAGGAGCAGATCTTCCCACACAGATCTGTGCATTGGAGAGCTGACACTGAATTTGTTCTGAACAATTGCAGAGTGAGGAGTCCCCTTCTCATTATACTGCGGTGTTATCTGAAGTCTTTCATACTCTACATAATAAATGTGGCTATGTACAAAAAATAAAAGAACAATGTATTCAGTCTGTGTCTGTCCCTGTCTTAGAGATGGACATGAAGTGGGTGGCAACATCATTACTCCTAACAGAGAGCAAAACATGAATGCTTAGAAGAAAACAGCACTCACATAGAGTTTAAATTGTAATTTCTGAAGGAAATGCTTTCTTAAAGCTTTCTCTTGTTACCACAAGATGTACTAGAAAGTATTGTGCTTGAGGAAGATACAGGAGAAATCCAAACCACTGAGCAAAGAAAGGTGTGGGTGAAGACATGGATCACCCTATCTGCTCATTTGTTCAGTTTGTGGTTGAGCCACATCTCATCTCCAAGTGAGTAGATAAGGACAGCCACCAGCTCCACTTACCCAGCAAGCTGCAAAGGTCTGGGATGCAATGAGTATCAGAGTATTTTCACTCTAAAGCTGGAGAACTTCACTGCCTACGAGTCAGTTTCTTGGCCAGTTGCATCTGAAAGAATAGCAGTCTCTCTCAGTTGGTTTCACTAAAATTCTTTGGGTTACAAAAGCCTGGGAACAAGACAGCAGTGCTACTCTGAACATTCAGACTCGATTACAGCATGAAACGATAGGACTGGCAAACAGACAATAGAGTAGAACAAGGTTCTCTGCCCAGTGGGACTGAGCTGCCCTAATGAGCTACCTCATTAGTCATGAAGATGAATCTCACACCACTGGTGAGAACCGGTGTGCAGAAAGTTCCCCCACTCGGATGAGGAAGGAGGGAATCTGAGAAAGGAGATCAGACTGTAGTAGAGCAGGAAGCTAGAATTTCCCTCTCTTTAATTATCACTTGTTTCAGTACTTCTCTGTGAGCCAGTAATCTTTGCAAGGAGATCTTTCTGCTTCATTTCCTCCTCTTTGCCAGAGCAGGTGTCAAACATGGCATAGAGTTAGGAATCTGCTGCCCAGTGTATGGGAGACAACGTCAGATTTTCAATGGGTCTGGCACGGGTCAGTGGCACAGTGAAGGCACAGAATGTACCTCTTCTAGTGAGATCAGGGTGTGGGATGGGACATGACACCACAGATAGGAAAGAAAAAACAAACAAACAAACAGGAAGAAATAATGCTTGTAATAAAAGAACACATGGAGAAAACAGTTACCTGGTGATCTAGGAGAAAGGCAGTGAGTTTTACAAGTTTTCTCTTCAGTCTTAGATCAAAGTCCCTTTAAATAGCAGAATTTAATACATGATGCTAAAGGAAAAAAAACAGTAACTCAGTTATTTGCTACGCTGAGCAGCAGCAATAATTTTGCAACTCACACCCAGAAGCTGTGTTCAGAAAAGCTTCTATTTGTGCCCATCTGTGTCCTCCATAGCACTAGGTAAGTCCTGAGAGCACTGGAGACAGACAGAAGTTGGAAAGCTTTTCAATCAGTGTGTCATGTTACAGAAATGGGAGAACATGCTCGTTTGACACTTACTTTACTTTACTGGTGAGGGGACACCAGGAACCTGCCCAGGAACTGGGCAGAGGTAACACCAACTCCTCAAGAAAGCTCCACAGGAGCACAGCAGAGCAAGCTGACTTTCTTAACAGAAAGGACTTCCTGCTTCCTGCCCAGCACCAGGTGCCTCCCTGCAGTCACTCTGGAGGGCTTCTCCACATTGTGGATAAGCACCAGCCACGTGTGGCAACATACAGGTGCACAGACCACAACCTCTGTTTTTACTGCTGTGCTACACATAAATGCCCCAGTACAGCTCTCTTTAGGTGGACTTACTATTTTTTTCTTAATCACTGCCTTTAGCTAATGACCATCTTTATTCCCTTTGAGCTAATACTACAATGTGCATCTCAGATAATGTATCTGCACATTTCCCATGCAAGTGTCCCTTTTAAAACAATTTATTCATAGGAGGAAACGCAGTCAGAATATACAGGTCTGGTGAAGCAACAACATCTTTTTAGAAAACAAGAGAATTGTACAATTGAGTGGCTGTTCTTGTTGGTATTTATTTTCTTTACTGTGCAAGAGCAAGACCACAGACCTACAGCACACATGGCTTTGTGTGCTTTGTGTTTTCTGGTTTACATTTATTTTCTTTTGTTGTTTCTCAGCCATACAATTTAAACCTTTCTTCTGCTGTATTTCTAACTACAGCACATTCTAATATTTACAAATGGAGAGTGACTTGGCACAGTTTTGGCTGTAGCCTCTGTGCCATCAGGCAGCATTCTCCAGCTGAGCCTATCTGCTTTGAGAGCTAGGAAATCTGTACTGCTTTTAAAACCTAACCACCACTGAGAATAGCTATGCAAAGCCATGGGGCTACAGACATAACTGGAGATCTGGACCACAGCGCTGGAGCTGGGTGAGAAATCCTTTCACAACCAACTGGGCATCCTGTAGTAAGGGAAGAAAAAGGGCTCTGTTCAGAAACAAAGCAGCCAGCAAGCAAGCCACTGTGATGGTAGCAGCACCCACAGGCCCAAGTCTGATAGTGACAAGTGGAAGTTGTTAGAATTCAGCTCTTGGGCCATAGAAATAATCATGGACTTTGGCATCTTTCATGTTAGAAACTACAGATGACCACTCACCACCAGCCTATGTCTAAGATATTTCAGCTCCTCTGTATGCAAAGAGAGAGTTATGAAGATCTCAGAATAAGATTCAGACCATCCTCTCTGATCAGTGAGAAGCAGAGATCAATTAAATGCTGAGTAGAAAAATGGTTGTCAACCCCCAGCTCACTCAAGATGCTCCTAAATCAGGGATCTATTGGAGGGAAATTATAAATACATGTGCTTGCATTACAACCATGTAGTAATGCTCACCGCAGCAGGCATCGCATGGCTAGAAGCTTCTAGCAAAGCTCTGTGGCCATGATAACCAGCTCAGAAAGTGCCGTGGAGGTAAAACAGGCAGAACCCAGCCCTGGCTCTTGCTCTGCTCCTCCTCACTTATCACAGACTTCCACACTCCTCTCTGCATTGGAGCTCTGCAACTGAACCTTCTGGTTTGTGGGAGCACCACGATGACACTGAGAAAACTGCTCTCCAGCATGAGCTTTGACCTGTCTGGGCAGTGAGTGTGAGACACATGGTCTGGACAAGTCTCTGGCACATGAGCTGTCTTTGTGAAGTTATTTGCTGATTCAGAGGTGTGAAAACTCTAAAAAACGCAGTGGAAGCAATGGCACTGCTTGTGGTACTGAAACAGCATGGGCTCCTCCCGGGCCGTTACGACTCCATAAATATTGACTTTGGCAAAAGCTTCTGACAAAACCATGGGTTTTCTTTTTTTCTGTTTCCTCCCGTGTGGGTTCCCTGAGCTAATTTGCTTAAGGCAACATACATGATACAAGAATAAGCCCTTTGAATAGTGATGCAAGTGCTTGGTCATGAAATGAAAAAGGCCTGTATTTGGACTGATAGTGGGGAGTTCATGCTGCTTGCTTGATTTGCTCTGGATTCTTTGTCACCTCAGTGCTGTTCTTGCCAATACATGTCAGAGGATTATTGATTTTGAGCCAAAATACTGTTTTAGAGTTTTCATTTGTTACACTTATCAATTTGTGGGTTTTTGCCCTCTCCATATAGGCAGTGCACTTCTACCCATAAGTCACCTTCAATACATCTTCTGGGCCTGCGTCTTTTCTCATTTGCAGCAGCATGAAATCTACAGCAATATAATTTATTCAACTAAATTATTCCTATGCAGTTGATTAACAGTGGTGTACTCTAGAAAAGTACTACTTTCCTCTCTATGACTTGAATATAATTGTCTCAGAGTGCTAAGCACACAAGTTCACAGCCATGACGACTATCACCCAATCAACGGCAATACCCAATTCACCCAGCGTATGCACAGGAAAGCTGTGATCCAGTGCAAAAGAAATAGGAGGCTGCAGGTGAAGACAAGTGTGCTGAAGAACTGACTGTTTCCCTGCCTTGGAAGGAAAGTCAGATGCTTTTTCACCTGGCAAAACACTTCAGAATACACACAGTGTTAAACGTATTTATGCCTTTTGCTGAATTAGGCCCAAAATTCTTTTCTCTTATTCCCAACAGAACAGGGTTTAACCCAGAGGAGATGAAGGCAGACAACAACTTCATCTGAGAAGTCAGGAGATGAAATGTGAAATAAGGCACGTAGCTATGCTCTCCCTTGGCAAGGGTGTAAGCAGCTTGGTATACTCCAGCGGTATTTCCAGGAATGCAGGAATCAAATATTTGTTACTCAATTTGTACTCATAATTTCTTGCCCCTGCATCTCAGTGCACACCACTGAACCTGTACCAGACACACACATGCAGTCCAACCAAACTTTCATTTCCATTTTGAAACAGAGGCTGTTTCCAGACAGTTTTTATTGCCAACATTACCCACTTTTCTGATTTACTGATTCTTGGTAGAACTTAAAATTATCTGAAAACAACTGCCACTAAGTAAAGATTTAGTACCCATAACCAAACACACACTGAATGTCTGACCTGGAGACCAATAGCCAGAGATGCAGGCTGTATGATAAGGCTCTGATGAGATTCTCAAATTCAAGTCACTGGTAAGAGTGCTCCCACCACCATTTTTTGTCACACCATCTGCTGACAACTTGACGTTAAATAGTTTAACATTTATACCAGCAATTCAATCAGGATATTAATTTGAAGCAGAAGAGAATTGTTTACAAAAGATAAATAAAAGGCTTATGGGTGATGTAAGTGCTGAACTATGGGCTTGCTTCCCTATGCAGTGGACATGCCTAGATGTTTTTCCTCTGATTCATGAAAACAGTTGGATCGTAAGCAACCTGCGTACTGATCTGCAGGCAAATCTTAAAACATTGGTCGGTCCCCAAAACACTTTCAGCACACAAGGAACAGCATGAAACAAAACAGTGTTGTTGCCCCCTCCCCTGTACCTCTTAAGCATTAATAGGTCTGCATCATCTTTCACTCTCACTGGAGGGTGTGAACCCTGGTACAGTCATGCTTTCCATTCTATGCTGAGAAGAATAAAAGTACATTTGAACACTGTGTACTGTCTGAATTATTAGGTTATTAAAGAGAGAAAGAGACACGGCAGTGGAAAAAGGATGCGTGTTCAACTTCACATTCTAAAAAGAAAGGTTTTTAAGGATGAGGCATATGTCTATAGCAGCAGTTCAGGAAGGATACACACAAGCCATCTTTTTACATAAATGGTCACGGCCAGGACTAACCAGATGCTTTGTAACACACTTCTATTCTGAAAAGTTGTATTTACAGCCAAAAACCTTTGAGCTTAATGTGAACAAGATCTTACACTATCCTTTTTAGAAAAAGGGAGTAGTTTTGGGCCCAGATATCAAGACATTCCACATAACTCATGAACACTATTCCCTCACCCACCCCTGGATAAAGATTCTCAAACCAAAGATTGCTACATTTGTTCTTGGAAATTCTACCAGCACAGTAACTAGAAGTCCTAACACACATGAATACGTTTTCTGTGCCAGAGATTCAGACCATACTTCCAGCATTTTATATCAGGAACGTATAATCTTTAACTGCCTAACATGCAACGATCCAATGGAGTCCGACTAAGCACAAGTGACAAACACTTTTTGTACAAAACAGATTTCCTTTTTATTTCAGCTGGGGCTCTTAAGAAAGGTTAGGCTGTACTGAGTTATTAAAATCCTGCCTTTTTTCTTTATTCAGCTTTACACAGAGCTGCAAAGTAGGCTGTCAGAAAGAACACTGTACTGTCTTCTTACGAATACCTCACACAAACACCATATTACATAGCAGGAAGAATCTTTTCCCTGGGATGACATGGAATAGCTGAGGTGCCCTGGCAGTGTCGGGTGGCACAGTCCCTCCACACCTACTACTTTTTCATCTTGTTGTGTAGAGCCTTGTGTAACTCCAACCTGCCCTCTGCCCACATACAGGACATGGACAAGATGAGGACACAAAACTTACCCTAAAGGCAGAGTCCAGTCCAGAGTTGGACTCCGTGTGGCTCAGGGCTGAGCCCTGCCAGTGAACTCTCCAACATGCACTTGTGTGGCAGCTAGACAAATACCTCTTCTCTCCCTGCCCTCTAAGAAATGGACAGTCTGACCTCATAATAGCTGTTGTTTCTAAAACTTGAACCCAATTTATCTGCTACAGTAAAATAAGAAGAGAAACTAAGAGGATGGGGAGGAGAAGGAAACCCTCTTGTTTCAAGAATAACATGGGGATAAATTAGTCAGCTAGAACTCATCTCCTGCCTTTCTTTGTACATAAGGTAAACAGAATTCAGTTCACATCAAGTAGGTGGTCTGTGAGCACAAAGCATATTAAACCATGGATGTGAACAGGCAAGCAAACTGGAGAAGCAGATCAGGAGGGCTATGTCACCTCATTGCAGGCACGCTGCTAGCCTAGTAGGTATTACATAATATAGAATGAAACCCCCAAACTCTGCTTCACTGATGTGCCTTCCCATAGAAACCTAATCTTTGCAACACCAACATCTGCTTAGCAGAAGGACAAGTACACAAGTATGTATAAACGAGTATATACACAGAATATCAGATCAGATAGTCTATCTCAACTTGTAAAGAAGTAAACGTAAGTAGTTAAACAAGTACTATTTTTAGAGATGTTTGGAGAGCGAGGGCAGTACTCTTTGCTATCTAAATATCTAAGTCTCAAATTCCTTAAAGTAGGCATTGCTGCTTTTTTTTTTTTCCAGGAAAAATATCTCCTTATGCACTTCAGCTGTGCAGAGAAGAAAAGTAAAGAAGTTTGCATGTAGCTTTGAACAGATGTGTTTATAGACACAGAAGAAGAATAACATAACCTTAGAGCTCTGTAGCAATTTTTCTATTTGTAATGTTTCTGGATATTAAGTTTACAGTTCGTGCAGTTTATTGCAGTTCTGTGGGGTTAATTAAAATCCTTCTGCAAAATCAGATAAACAAGAGGGATGGGGGAGGGGAAGTGTGCATTTTATGTACTCTCTATTCATCTCAAATGAAGTCTGTCCCATGTATACAATCAAACATCTGTGAAAAGTCTGCACTTCAGCCAGGGCAATTGCTCTTTGCATTCCAGATTTGGTAGCTGGTTTTCTTCCATTTGTTGCGTACGTTGCATGCACACATATGTGGTTTGGGCATGCTTTTCACAAATGAAAGATAAAAGTAAGATAGTTTACATGATATTTTGTTAATACAAAAGCCAAAAAGCCTTCAGTTCTTACTATATAGATAATATCTTAGAAACTTTTGCTTCAAGATTCTATAGGAATTTAGAAGTAACTATTGCAAGTCATACGTAAAGTTATATATTAATATAAGGACTAGTATTTAAACCATATTTACTCTCCACATATGTGTAGAATCTTCTAACACATGATCCAAAAGCAATTAAATCAATTAAAGAATACCATGTGGATTTGAACCAGCTGGGTCAGAGCCTTACACTGTGAGCAAGAGGCAGCTTACATTTCACTTCTCAGCAATCCTCCTTTTTAAGGAAAGATGGTCCCATGGTTTTCTAACAGCTCATATTCCTCCTGTCTCTAATGAAGACCAGTTTGTTTGAACCTGCCTGCTTCTCTGCGCATCTGTTCAGTAGACAGATGCAAAGAGCTACAAGGAATTCTACCTGTTCTGGTCTTACTAGTTAAATTCAGGTTGTGCCCATGGATGGCAAGGGTTCCACATCTACACTCAGTGCACATCACTGCGCTGTGCTAAACAAGAACAGAGTAAAACATCTTCACTGGTGTGCAAGTCAGTTGTGCAGTTTAAAAAGTAGGTAGCGTGTGAAAGAATTATGGTAACATAAAAGCAGCTATTTTATAATGCATTTTGAATACTTCTACCTGGAATAAAATACTTTTTTTTTCTTCTTATCAACACAAGGAGATAGTTTTTCTTAAACATTTTTAAACGTTATTTTTGATAAAGTGTTCTGCAATAAGATGTGGCAATTCCCTTGATCCCACAGGAGACAACCACATTCTAAAATGACACCACAACTATTATGAGAATCTTCCCCTGTTAGCAATCTCTTTCCACAGTAGCACAAGTAACAGTTCAACTGTCCAGGATCTCAAATAATAAACAATAGTTTTGGTACTTACACAATTACCAAGTAAGTAGGCTGCAGCAAAATAGATTTTTTATGAGCTATTAAAATAGCTCCAAGTGACTTGGTTATTGCTTTCAATATTATTGTGAATTTTATTTCCACTATTTCTTGAGCAATCACTGCATCTTTTGGAACATTTTGCAGCTCAGAGCCAGAGACAACACTGGATCAACTCTCCAAATTCTCTACAGCACCAAGGCACACGATCACCTGTACCATATGTAGTATTTTTCCACAGCTCAACGTTCACCTATTAAAAAAAAAAAATGTAAAGTTACATTTATTTTTCTTCAACAAACACCCTTTGGAAGTTTAACATTTCCTACTAAAATTATGGATGCAATTTCAGCTTTTGAGAGCTACATCTTTCTCTATATTACACATACTGACTGCACAGCAAGTCAGAGCCCAAACACAGCTTGTCAATGCAAGTATCCAGAGCCAAATCATAACCTCCACTTCAAGGTGTGGAGCAGATGAAAGGATTAGAACATGTAGTATACTGTCAAGAAATCTGTCAGAGGGAGAGATAGATCTTCACTGTTAAGCAGAACTTCGCTCTGCTTCTCACGTTCCCAGAGCACTGCGCACTTGGGGATTCCAACGGCGAGGTGCAGTTGGCTGGGGTGGAAGTGTTGCTGGAGAACGCTGGCTCTGCACAGCCAACTTCCTTGACAGTCATAGAAACGGTCTGCAGGAGAAACCCAGAGTCAACCACAATGGTGCTTTTTTTTTCCTCCTCACACAAACTTACAGCTCCATGGTATGCGCAAGGAAGAACATGAAGCTGTTCAGTTAGGGCACTATATTTTGGATGGGACAATCCCATGCATACTTTGATACCTAGAGAATTTCCTGAGAGATTATGAAACAATTAATTGGCCAGAGATCCACTCCTGGGCCCATTCTGTGGGATGGCAAGCTTTTTTCCCCTCACCATGTCTGAATGGAGATGGATAGAAAAGCAGTTTTCTTCCCACTAAGGGAAGGTTGACAGCTTTTGAGATTACGAGTTTTCCAAATAAGAGTTCTGTGCGTGATGCATGTCTAATGTTGTTTTTGCTTGTTGGTTTGACATCTTTCTTGTTTTCTCACTTCTGTTCCACAATTTCCTACAGGAAGGAGTGAGATGGAAAAAGGTTGGAGAAGGAAGAGAGAATGAAAACAATTCTCCAATCTCATCCATTTTCAATTTTCCTTTTTTTCTGTTGCTTAACAGGAGAAAAGATGGAGATGTGCAAGTGTGAAAACTGCCTTTTCTTAACTGCTACAATAACCCAGATGTAACCTAGAATAATGTCAAGATTCAAACTGTAAAGTACAATCCATTAAAGTCACAAAATGCAAATAATGACAGAGTTTTTGGAATTCCAAGATTACTGTTAGTGCAAGGTTAAACCAAGCTCCAAAAGAACTATAGCAGCAGGAAAAAGAAAGCTTATCAAAAACATTAAATAACATGAAAAAATAAAGGGAACTTTTCAACTTTGCTGACATCAGATGGAAATATTTCGGTGAAGAGAATGGGGGAAAAAAATCAACACAACTAAGAAATCCTTCAGCTTTACAATCACAGTAGACTGATGCAGCAAGCACTGCAATGCCGTAAGGGATTAGAACTTCATGCAAGGAAAGAGTGATGAAATTACAATGTTCTGAAGTGAAACAGAAGAATTAAATGGAATTTGTGACAGAAATGTTTTTAGAAAATATTTTTTGGGGAAAAAAGTATTTTGGAATGCAATACATTGTCTTTTAGACTAATTTCAGAAACACTGACAACATTTGGTGCCTAAAACAAAATGAAAAATTACTTCTGTGGTCATGAGTGCAAACAAGAACTGGAAAATACAAGGTGAGGAAATAAGTGAAACCAGATGCAGGCAGTTTCATGGTAAGCAAAAGGACCTTCAGGTTCTTCTAATCAGATTAATTCTGATTTATACTGGTTTAGGCTTTGGCAGCAATATCAAATTACCTTAAGAATCTCAATTATAAGAAGTGCTAAAATCTCTACTGTTAAAAACTGAGAATATTGAACTTGAGTTGCTAAAAAGGTTTGAGACCTCCCTCAGAAAAAGCCCATCTCTTGCAAAATTAGTTGTCTGAAGGATTCATAAAATGCTTTCAAATTTGCTAAGATGAGGCTTTTTTTTTTTTTTTTTTTTTAACCTAGAGGTAAACAGTTCTATAGAGCTGCTGAGTGATCAAGACACAAAACCAAGGGCTATTGAATTAGGTGTTAGACTGCTGACTTTGCTTCCTGCCCTTATTCTGTAAGGCACAGAGAAATAAAATCCTTCTGGTAAAACTGTAGCTAATCTTTAAATAAACATTATATTTTTAAGTGATGTTGTATGATGATGTGGAAATCATTGGTATGATCTATGAAATACACGTAAGGACTTCCTGCACTGCTCACTTGATCTTTCTGTCAGAAACTACTGCACCTTGCTCAATTCTGCATCTTAGTATTCTTTGCACTGTTCAAAATTAGCTCAAGATTAATTAAATCCTTTATTTCAGCAGTGATTTGTCTGTTGAGACAATCTTTTTTAACTAGGAAGTATAGTAGGCTAGTACGTAAAAGGCGTTTGTCTTGGGTCTGTTCTGCATACATGCTGTTCAGTGGAGAGTATTGCCTAAATATTCAGAAAACAACTGTAGAAACAAACTCAACCGTTCTTCGTCAAGTTCCACAGGACATCCAGCCCATCTGCAGAGTGCAGGTATTTGAAGACCCTACCTGTTCCTGCTGCAGCTAGACAGGTCTTTGACAGGTCTTATTACTTCACCATGTTTTTAACACTCCCTTGGAAATATTTCCCTACAGAGAATCCAAAAGCATTTGAGATGCTCTCTTTTGCTTTGCTTTCTCTAGTAGCCTTGCCTGTGAGGCCATCAGAATCACTACGAAGGGTCTCTTAGCTCATAGGAAAACAGGAGAACTTCCCCATGCCATTCTAAAGAACAGTAATTACCTGTCATATTCACAGCAATCAGAAAACACATACAAACACAAAAACCACAGCATTTTAAACCTTTATGGCAACGCACAGGGTTGTGAGATGTTGACACAAACCATTCTCACACTTCTCTTCATGACAGTTGTCATCCTTAACAAGGTCAGCAATATTTATCAGAGTGTTTCTTTCTGTTAAAGAAGATAAAAGGACTGAAAGTGACTGGAGGTGGAGTGAGATGGAAGAAGACAAGTCCGTAGACTAAGCAAAATATGAAGGATTCTTATATCTCTGTAACAAAAAAGGCTTCAAATGCGTCTGTTCTATTGCAGACATTCACATTCACTTGTCTACACCATTTTGTTTGGCTGAAAACATACAGCAGTGTGTCATGGGAAAGAGGAGCACTTACAAAGCCCAGCTGTAGTGTAACAAGGTGAGTCATGATCCAGATACGTACTGCTGACAGTCACACACCTCTCTTCAGAAATACCAGAACACCGAGCAGCAGATGAGAACTGCAGTCCCGTAGGTGCTGAAGAGTAGAATAAACAGTAAGTCAGTCAGTAGTACATGGCAGAAGAAATCCGTACCAGTTCCTCTCCTACTTCGTTTCCCATGGACACATTTTCATCCAAGGTCTGATGCTACTTAGAAAGTTTCTGCCAGCTCATCTTGAGTAACAGCACTCAGCTTGAAATGGGGGAAAAAAAAGAATTTCCCTGATGTTGAAAGCTTTCCAGAATGCCAACATTAACTATTGCTGAAGCAGTGCCCATTTCTTACTGCTATGTCCCTTTGTACCTTTTTAAATATCTATTCTCTCATAAGGGTAAATGGTCAAAGAAAAATAAAACTACATCCATATTCCTGGGTACAAGCTCACACTATTCCTAATCTTGTCACTGCTGCAATCCCTTTAGCTTTGGAAAAAGGGATCCTGGACGTGCTTTATCACAAAAAGCTGATTAGATAAATCCGGGCTGTTTGGTTGTTTATATGGTAAATTGCTGAAACATTTCCATCTACTGTGGTACATTGCCAGTGCTGGCTCACAACATGAACGTGAACGCCAACTCTAGCTCACTCACTCTCCCTTCTCTGTATTTATTCAAAGCATTATTCCTCTACCTTCCTGTTCTCCCTGTGATTGTGGGTGCTTACTCTCACATGACCCAGAAGCACAAAAGCTATAATTCTTGCTATAAATCTTGCTCTTCTGTAGCATTATCTTTTTTTTTTTTTTTTTACATTCAGTGGGTTTGGCTTTTTTTTTTTTTTCCGTTCTGCTTTGCTGGTTTTTTATGTTGGTGGTGGTTGGTTGGTTGCCTTTTTTGGTTTATTCTTTTATGAATTTAAAAGGAAAAAATGCTTTGTCAGTAACTACATTTCAACAAGCTTGCATCCAACTCCAACACTGTTTTTGGTGCCAGTATGCTGCTTTAGCAGTCAATAATATGCTCATTCAGTTCCTAATCAAGGATGACAGAAAACATTTGCAATCAAAGGAGAAGCATGCCACGCCATGTAATAGGAGATATGGAGCTTGTTGTGCAGTCACACAGTTCTAATGAGACTTACAAAAGTATCGGCCAAGAATGAACACTACCCATTTTTCATGCACCAGGAGTTGTTATTAGAGTTACAACGTTCAAAGATAATGCTGACCAAAAATAGCATGGACTTCATGTTCAAGCCAGAAAGCCTTTCTCAAATCATATCATACAAAAAGAAAATCATTTCAAGATTATTTTATAACAGCCTACACCCTGAAACGTGACGTGATAAAATTGATATATGTTTTTTGCAACATTCTCAAAAAGTAATACGTTAGAGGAGCTTAAGCCACCAAGCTGCCTTCTTGGTACCACAATAAATTGTGCAGCATTGTGCCCCACTCAGGCTTACAATAAGTGTCACTGACAGAAAATTGTGGTAAAAAAAAGCCATTCCTCTGCCCACACGACTTGCTTAAATACTGCAAATATGTTTGTTTCAAAGAACAGCACTAACCTTTTAATTTTGCCTATGAAACTACCCCATGTTTTAGGCTGACTGACTCTTTTCCTCATCTTCAACAGATGTTAAATGCACATTCAAATTCATCTCCTTCCAGGAATTTGTCTAGATGTCATTAAACAAAGGAGACAATTTTGTCACAGCTGGACTTTGTAAGCATTAGCTGTGTACAGCAAAAAGAAATAATGATTCCAAGGCTTATATGCAGACATTCTGGAACCTAAGTGCAGGCTAAACTACTTTAACACTGTTCTTGCAATCTCACTGTATTTCTTACAGTTATCAAAATGGCTATAATTCTCTTAATCTCTTTAAATTTATGAGCGCTTTTCTCTCTCTAGTGTCTTCCCTTGCGTCTGTGTTTGTAAATCATCGCAGAATTCTACTTCAAAGATGGGTTGAGTGAACAACTCCAGAGATCACGGATCTGGTAATCACAGAATCACAGAAATAATAACTGCAGGGACTCCGGGAGCTTCCATTTCTCCTGCACCACAGCATGATCAGATCCAGGTGACAGGTGCCAATTACAACAGTAATTAAAATCCAAAGTGACAAAGACTTCACGCTCCCCTAGCTGTACATTATCCCTAATTAGGCATTAGCCAAAACTAAGCAGAATTTATCTTATTGCAATTCAAGCTCTTTATTTTGCTATCAAAATGGGAAAATATAATATTCATTTCTGTTTTGCAGTGATCTTCCAGGTATCTGAATGCATTAATGAAGGAGGGAGTTTTTGTTCCCTCTCAGAGAATTTAGCTTTTTGAGAAAGCACCGTCACTGCTTGACAGTGAATTTCCAAATGCATTCAGGACAGCTCTTTCTATACCTAGTATCGAGTAGTGACTGAATATGAATGACATACTTGATCACAACCACACCAGAATTTTAGGTGACACGATTCTTTCCATTCTATGACATCAAAAAATTAATAACTTCTATCGTGTTTTTATTTTGGCTTCCTCATTCTCCTTTTATGCAAGTCAGAACAGCACTGTGTGATAGCACTGCAGGGACTCTGGGAGCAGCTAGTACACATACGATCAGGAGAAGCTGCAAAGTCTTTTCATTTACTTTCTGTTCTTTCAGTATTGGCCAATAGAAGCAGGATAGAGCAATTGTGGTCACCAGAGAATCTTATGCCCAGAGTACCAAAAAAAAAAAAAAAACAAAAAAAAACCCCCAACATTTGTGAAGAGCATTAGTATCTAATTGCTTGGCATACTTTGCAATAGCAGTTTAACATACGTGAAGGAATGGTGACAAATACATACTCATGTATTTCTCACTTCTAATCTTGCTGCACTATGGTTTATGATGCATGCAATTCTAGGAATGTTAATGGCCTTCAAGCTTTCCAAGAACCTAAGCAGCAAGGAATCCTTGCCCTGACTGCAATTCAATGCATCAGATGACAGCTCTCTGACAATAACATGCCCTTACCATATCTGTGAGTGTACACCATGCAAGGAGTAAAATTGTTGTCAAACTCTTAGCATTGAGATAAGTTCAAGTAAGATATCATATTTTTCAAATCTCTAAAACATACCATCTTTAGCCTCCATTTCATTCTAGCATGAGAGAACAGATCACTTTTCTAAAAAAATCCTTACAAAAATTAAAAATCAATTGCACTCAAATGCTGGTACTTGGAAATTAATGCGAGTTCCTACACAGCAGACCCAACCTGCAATCTTTACTGATATGCTTTTAAAAACTGAGCATCTTGCTGCCCTAATACCTTGTGAGGCTTTAGTCCAATTTAGTAAAATAAATAATATCGGCCTGAAAACATAAAGCATAAATATTGTGTAGAGTTTAAGGAAATCCTGTTCCAAGAAAGACACTTTGTATTAGGATAAAAATTTCTGATATTAAGGTCTTTCAGTAAGAGCTTGCACAATGCTGAATGGACTGGTAAGTAAATAAATGTCTTTAAGGGTGTCCAATCCTCTGACTTGCTTGAGCCACATTGAGTGACAAGAGATTGCCTTGGACAGCATATAAAATACATAATATACTTAATGTATGTAGGTAATAAAACTTTTTTTTTATATATAATTTTTAATTAAAACAAAAGGAAGGCAGCAACAAAAACATAAATCTAGTGGGTTGGACACGCATACACTAAATACTAACACAAGGAAGAACTTATTTATTGTCAGAGTGACGGAGCACTGGAACAAGCTGTCCAGAGAGGCTGTGGAGACTCCTCTGCAGATATTCAAAATCCACCTGGACAATTTCCCTGTGCAACTTACTGTAGGGATCCTATTTAGCAGGGTGTTGGACTCAATGATCCCTAGAGACCTCTTCCAACTGCTATGAGTCTGCAACTCTGTAAATAAATGTTTGCCCTGTGTGCTAAATTCAGGGAAGTTTAAGTAGGTACAAAGATTTGCGTGCAACACTAATAGAAATACCATCCCCTGTGCTTTCAGATGGGATTTTGAAATACAGGAACCACCACGCTCAAAGCAGGCTGTGGTCCTTTCAGAGCCACTATGGTTCTTCTTCCCACTGCGCCCAGCAATAGTGCTTCAGAGAAAAGACCAAAAATTCAACAGTTCTTTTTGCCTCGCTGACTTCTGGCAATGACAAGTTTTACTGGTTTATTGTTTCACAACTCAGGCATCAAAAAAAAGAAGAAAACAACTGCAAAATGCTGCTTTCTAGACTATTTAAATGCTTTGTCTGTGTGTTACGGGAGAGGTAAATGGAAAAACAGATAGACTTCTTCAAAGCACACATCTCAAAGGCACCAGTCAGGACTCCTTGCATCTCTTCAATAGAAATAGGCCTGCTTTCTTCTCACACATCCTTCATTTTCAGAGTGACCTACATACAAAGTTTGTTTGCTCCTCTGATCACTGCTTCCCATTGAGCAGATAATTTTACTGAGTCATTAAAAAATACATTTGGTCTTTTCTTGAGCTTTATAGCCAAGTTACAGCTGACTGGATAACATTAGTCTTCCTACAGCATGTTGCTGAGCACCTGACAAGCATTCCATCTGTCACTATAGTGCCTGAGCCTGTGATTTCACGAAGTCTTCCAAACCTTTCTCTAATGCTACTGTTTTCACAAAGCATTTTTAAAACCTGTATCCCAAACGTCAACCCCCCATCCATTGATTTCTTCACAGTGCCCATAGAAATCAAGTTCACAATAGCCATCAATACTAGTCCTGAACATCTGTTACTCAATTCACTGTCAGCTGCCTTCATCCCATAACCATGTGGCATTTATGAAAAATAATATATACTGCTGAGGTTTGCAGTCAAAAATCCATCTCCACTCCTGACAAATTCAGAACTTAAAGGAAGTTCAAGCATAATTATTTTAACACCTGAGAAAAATAAATTTAGTTTCTGCAACAAGTGTAAGGGCAATCACTCCCTCTCAGCAGCTGCTTCACTGGTTCCCTGTTAGCCAGCAGGGCTATGAAGTGCTTTACAGATACATCTGCAATTGTCCTGCTTTACTCCTTTGATTTAAGGTGGTTTTCTTCATGGTATTTTCTCTCTACTCTAGTTTACACTGTTTTCATGTTGAGAGTGCAGAACAGCACACAACTACAATCTAGCTACAGAGCATGCCAGATCAATGCCAAAATGGTTCTGAACAGACTGTCCTTGTGTATGCTGGCAGCTAACCCACATTCACCTCTGATTCAGCTGCAGCGTTGCTGACACTTAATATCAGTAAGAGATAATTTTCCTAGCAGAGACTGTTTTTTTCTTTGCCAGATATTAAGCTTGTGTCATTCATCAATACCAGACAAAGCCACTTTGCCATGGAACTTTTTGGAATAATTTCCACTGGAAGGTATTGTGCCTCTCACTGTTCAACACTCTGATAAGAAGAGAATGAAGCAGAACGCCAGATTCCTGAACGGTATATTTCTACTGATGGTGCTGATGTGGCCTACACAAGATCATGGAGCATATTTTAAATTCACATCTTTCATTTATGTGGTGTATTGTGGTCATCTTCACACTAACATGACCCGGAAAAGCCCCTGAAATTAGAAGTCAAACCTCTGCAAGCGCACAAATCTTCTGAAAATTTGTAGTCAGACAAGAGCCAACCTGCGTTCACATCCAAAGATCATTTATATCATACTGTTTGGCATAAGCCCTCATTATTGTTCTGGGTGTGATCACAGCAAATATTATACAACAGCAATGAAATAACCAGCTTCTGTTCCTAAACTAAATGAAGCTAGTTATTTTGTGCACCCTACTTATTTGTAATATCAGCAAGTCAGGGTCCAATAATTGGCAGTTATCTGGCAGAAACAGCCATTTCTAGTGTTAGTTGTAATTCTCACTCAAATGTACATTTCGGGTTTCAGAAACCTGTATCCTAAAGCTAGCATCAGTATATTCCTTTCAGCATTTACAAAAAAGCCCTATAATTCTCTTACCTTCAATATGATGTATTTGTCTTGCCTTCTAACTTACCATCTACCTACACATCTGTAACTGAGCAGAAATCCAGAGATCTGCATTTAGATCCATTACAAGTTTTCTAAGCCCAATACACGTGTAAGACTTTGTACCCAAACCTGTAAACATTTCAAGAAGATCTCTTTCAGCTGATGTACAAATATTCTGGTTTCTGTCCTTTTCCATAGTTCCACTCCACTAGTGAAACAATTTTTCCTCATATACAACAAGGAAGAGGGTGCATGTATCTGCTTAGCTGATGAAACTGTCATGGAAAGAGTCCAATTGGCAGAAACAAACTTTCCAAGACAGAGATATCTGTTCCTTAACAGCTGGACTGCAATTACCAGACATACTTTTCAGATGTTTCTGACCTGCAGAGAATCATTAAAAAAAGCTACAGAATCAGACATTCTGTATTAGTTTAAGTTTTTGGAGAACTTCTAAACATTAGGAGTACCAGTGGTGTAATGTCAGCTCCTTGGAGCCTTGAGAAAGACAACCAAGACCCACAGTGCCAGACTGGTAACAAATGAAAAGTGAAAAACACAGTACCTAAAAGCTGATAGACTACCTAAGCAAATTAAGAGCAGCCACAGACAGGCTATTCTTATTTTAAATCTAGGAAAACATGGCACAAAGGCTTAATCATCTGCATAGCTCTCTGGAAAGCAAACCTGAGTGAGCCAAGCTCTTGATGAGCACTATAACAAATCATCGCCCCCCAAACCAAAGAGTGCAAGCTATTATGTAATTTCATTTTTTCTTTACTTCAATACAATTCATTATTTCCCTTTGGAAGGAAGTGTTGGAGATGACCCAGGGCAAACAACTACCTATTCAAGAGGCTCTGTGAAGGCCACTGGACCACTTCTGCCACCTCTTGGCCCAAGCACAACAGTTCAGACCCAGCAGGCAAAGCAGCAGCCCAGGGACAGCTTTTATGACTGCTGAAAATACATCGATTCCTTAAGATTCTGACGCTGTGTGTTTTAACACCAGAATTAAGTTTGTATCCCCAAATACACGCGCCACTTCTTGGATTCGGTTTCTTCTTCTGGGGAGAAGCACGCATCAAACCAAACACTGAACCACATATTCAGTTCACCACAACATGGAATTATTTCCCTCTGTGTTTCAATGTGAGAAAAACGGAAGCTGATTTTCAGCTTTTACAATCTGACAGAGGTATTCCCCTCACCCCCCGTTTTGTAGCTTTATAGCGGAGGATTTGCAGGTGTGTTCACACCACAGTTCCTTGGAGCCTTACATTTCCTGTTAATTAACTGAGTTTCTGCCATGGGAGAAGACATTCTCCAATTGAGAAACTTTCTAAAGAATCCCATGCATTTCTAAGATCAATCCCATGATTCTAGAAGACAAGCACTATGACTAGAGTAATTATTAGTTCTGTATCTCTTTTCCTAATAGATTCTGAACAGGTTTAAATGGCTTTTTTTCAAAGTGCTATCAAATGAAGAACTTCTAAGGTTTAGTTTGCTGTGGTGTTTTTGTCAGCAGAATCAGATCAGCCCAAGCAAAGATAAGCTTGCACCTAAACTGAATATATTGCTGCGTCCCAAACCTTCCATAAAGTGTTTTTATTAGGAAGTACGTCAAACTTGTCCTGTTCTTCAGTACTTCAATTCAAGGAAAACACTGAGAGTTTTAAAGAAACCACTGCCTTGCAAGAGTGCAAATTCAATGTTATCACTGGGAGACTTATAACCAGAAAATCTGAAATCTGCTCAAGCTTTGAGCTTGATCTAGATTTTCTGTTCTATAAAGCTTTCTCTCTTCAGCATATAGCATTGTATGAGGCAAATCTGCCATAACAGATTGAGGAAAAAAAACAAATCAGCATGCACTGACATTAGAACACACATGGAGAACGAAGGCATGCCAAGTTAGCTTCCTTATCCAAATTTGTCACAGCTGCTTGGATATTTTCAACTACAGTGACAACAATAAAAAAAATCACGTTGAAATTAATTGAGTTACTGATTACTCAGACTTTAAAAATCCACTACTGATAGATCAGCAAAAGTTATTTCAAAGGGAAGGGGAAAGCATGAAGGAAGAACTTTTGTTATAAGATTAAAAAATAGTTCTGAATTGTTCAATTTTTTTTTTTAAGCATCAGCTCAAGCCTTGAAAGTAATCGCCTAGGAGGAGTTAGGGAAGGAAATAAGAAGGACTTAAGAAGGAAAACACAATTGGGAATCTTAATTCTTCTTCTCTTGACAACACAGAATAATTCAAAGATGTCAGGAGTTCATTTAGTTCAACACCTGTTCAAAGCATGATTCACTTGGACACTGGATCCAGTTGCTCTGGGAACCAGTTGCTGAGTCAAAAGAAGAAAAACAGCATCCACCAGTAAAACTGAATTAATTCAATTAAGTCCTAGGAGTAAGCTTAATTCAAGGAAGTACGTTCCAGTTTTGCTGTCATACTTGAACTAGAGATTCCCTAGAATGGAAAAAATATCTTTATCTAGCCAATTCAGACTAAAAAGCATGAGGAAAATTTCTTGCAGATACTATTCTCAAATGATTAACTTGTTTCACTAAGTATTATCACATTTTTGTGAGTTGTACTAGCAGTACCAAATATTATCTCCCTAAAAGATCACCAGGTAGAATTCTATGCAAGGAAATGCCTACTTTAATACAGAAGAACACTTGATAATTATTAATAGAAGCACTAAGTGCAGTGTAAGGTTAGTGTGCAGGACAGTGGGACAAAATACTTGGCTCTTCTCCCATCTTGACGACGTAATTAGTGTGCGATCTTGAACAAGCTCAAGTATTTAGAAGCAATTCAGTGTGTTTGGACTTTAAATACTGCGAAATTTCAGATGTTGGACAACTGGCACAGTAGGAGATACGCAGACTGCTGAAGTCACCTAACAGACAAGCCACAAATATCTCATGCATATATCTTCTGGAATGCCTCGTATTAATACCTTCAGTATTTAGGAAAGTTGGCACATTCATAGCAGCTTACTCTTTTAGTCTCCACCCACTCACTTCACAAGTATCTTTAAAATACCAATACTGAAAGTACAAATTCCACATTATGAGAGATTGGAAACAGCTCTCACATCTGTATCCAACAAGATTCTCCAAATACAAGAAAATAATCACGTATGTTCTTTACCTTCTTGTGTATTGCTTACTGGAGCATGCTAAATTCAAATAACTTTTTTTGCTTCTCTTTATTTCATCTCTGATGCTGGTCCAACCTTTGTCCTTAACAAGAGTAGAAGTTGTAATATGATTCTTGGCATTAGGAACAACTGTCACTACCTAAGAGTAAAACAATAATCTACTACCAAGCGCCACAAAAATTGCTTTGTGAATTTTTAGCAGGTACCTAAAAGACTGCTTGGCTCTGAGCAGTACAAAGATTTGCTGAAAAAAGAAACATAATCACTAAACTTTTAATTACACCTTGGTCTCCACATTATTTATTTTCCATTTCAATGGTTCTTACTGAGATTAATGCTCTGAGTCATATTTCATCTCTAAGTCTAACAGCTGGAACACACAAGCCCTTCCAAGGAAGAGTTCCAAAAGTTCACTGATGTTTTGCTCCCATGCGTTCATAATCTGCCTCTAGCCCTGCTCTTGGATGTCTTCCTCCTGAGCAGAATCAAGATTTTCAGAGAACCTGCCATGGCCTAGGCAGCAGTCAGTGAAATCACACAGACGTGCATTCTGTTGAACAAAACGTTCCAAGCATAAAAAAAGTAAACATGCTTTTTACTCCTCACCACCCCCACTCCAGTAAAAGATCTCAAGTTTTATAAGACAGCAGAACTTATAAAATACATGGAAAAGACATTAATATTCTACTATTAAACGCACTAGTGTCTTGCACATGCATTAATGCTCTTAAAGAGAAAAGCTAAAAGAATATTTTAAGAGTCAAGGGGAAAGCATTCATAGCTTCTTAAGAACTGTTTCTCAATTTGATTCTTACAAAGTCAGGACACCTTTACATCCCATTTCTTTTTCTCCTTTCTTTTCTTCCTTTCTTACTTCATTAAACACACACACACACACACACAGGCAAAAAAAACTAGAGTCTTCTGAAAGTTCTCTAAGACACAAAGTAAACAGAACATGCTTTTTCTCTAAATCTTGCAAAGGAAACATTTGGATGAGGAAGTGAACTTCTCTTTTGTGACAGTAAATAGGTGAGCAATATTTGAATGATGAAGCACAATTCAATATAATAACTAAAAATAAAAATAATGAAAAATAAAGACACATTTATCTAGTACAACGAGTTTCATGTCCAATAACAGGAAAAAAAACCCAAAACAACAGGGTTTACCTGTAACTGCTGGGAAAAAGAACTTGCTATTTTGTTCCTGGGGCAGAGCCCTCATGAAGATCACAGGACCTCACGTAGACATGTAGATACAGATTTTATAGTTACCATCCTGTTGATGTACCTGCTACTCCAAGAAATTACTCAGTTACTAGTTGACAAATGCACACAACATGAATTTTAATTCATTTTTGAAGCCTCCTGCAAAACTATGTACTTCTTGAATGTTCCCTCCTTGAATCTTTGCTTAGAAATTTTCAGGTAGGAGCTCTGGAATGAAGGAATTCACAAAACTAAGAAAATCCATAATGATGCAAGGGAGATCCTGCTGAGCAAACCAATCTCAGGACAAAAGGCCCTGCCTTTTTCTCTCAGCTGCTATGCCCCAGCAGCTGCTCACTGACAACAGTAGTGATTAGACTTACAAACCTTAGCTTTTCCTCTGCTAAATTCCTGCCCTCCTAAGTTGGTTCACAGAAAGCATTGCTACAAATTTGGTGAAGGATTTTAAAGGGTAGACAAAGTACACTGAAGTTAAAAGGGGTTGTAAAGAGAAGGGCTTAAAATCCTAAGAGAGTGAACTGCAGAAGCGTTGAAGTCAGTGCATTGAAGTTATGCTTGTCTGCAAGAAAACTGCAATGGCTTCAAGAAGTATAAAGTGGCATTTTACAGCCATTCTCCTGCTGCGCAGTCTCATGTGCCAAGGCCCTACTAGTTTTCCTCTATGATTATTCCAGTGTCCTACAAAGCCCTTCATATGCCTGTTTAATAATCCTGCTTAAGTTTATTAAATTCCCTGTCTTGGGTTATTCAACTCTTGAGCTTAGCCCCTGGTTCTAAACCAAAATCTTTCTCCGTAAGTTTTAGGAAACTGACTGCACTCCAGCACCAGCAAAAAAGAGAATATTCTCGCTTTGGTGGTTTCAAAATTGTTAAGCAGCAGCAGTAGCAACAACTCATATCACTCCTTCTACCTGGAAGAAGAGAGGGAAGCAATCATAATCCCACTGACAAAAGACTAAATTGCTGCTACTATCACTAGCAGAATCCTGACACATAACACATACAAAATCAGGACCACCTATAAGCACTGACTGCAGTATTTAAGCACATGCTTGACTAACATCCACACACAGGCTTTGTGGGAATGCAACCCAGTGTGAGCAGATGCGCAGTGTTCATACTTACGGCAACGTTTCACTTGGTACTTCTGGGGAAAAAATGAGAAAAACAGGCAAGGTTTATTATTTAAAATAGAATCTACAGTAATTTCAAAAGTCTATTCACAGAACAATATTGCTAACATTTAAAGAATAAACAAAAATTAATGGAGTATATTTCCAATCAGAAAATTTTCACAGTGCTTCCATAGACATCAGAGACAGAAAATCTTAAGGGTGAAATGTAAGGTACTGCCTCAGAAATAGAATTTATAACCTTAAAAAGAGGAGCATATGCTACAAAAGTTAGAAATGTAATTTCTACAGCATTTAAAGATTTCTTCTCACAAAAATTATAAAATGGCATTTAATGAAACAGAAAGAAGTGTGATCATTCTTAGTTGCAGCTAAACAATAGAAAAAAATTAAATCCCCCTAGATCTGAATTAAAGAACTCTTTTGGCCAATGTAAAAAGTAGGCTGAGATGCTAATAATTGTTCTGTACGAAACACCAAACACAACTGGCTCTGGCCGATTTTAAAAACATCACAAGAGAAGTTCCAGTGCTTCTACCTAATAAAAGATTAGTGACATCAGTTGAACAGTTAAGTTTCCTATGAATTTTTTTTTTTTTTTTTGTATAAGATGAATCTTTCAGCATTATGATCTACTTCTTTATAAGACAGATTCAGGTTGCTCTAGATTGCACTGTGAAGCATAAAGCTGCATTGCCTTTTGTTGGCAACTGCTTCATAAAATTATTTGAAATCCTGAGCATACAAAAGTATGCATGCAAACACATGAAAAACTTCCTGTCCATGTATGCATGTGCACAAGCAGTAATCAGTTTCTGACAGAAAAAGGACAGAAAGGAGCATGGAAAACCTTTTTGTCACCTCAGTTCCAAGGTTAATGTCTTTCTAGCTTAAAGATGCTTTCTCTCAGGTTCTTAAAGATGTGGAGGCTTCATGGCTGAAGGGAAAATTTTGAAAAGTGGATAAGTAATTAAAAAAAACAAACAAAAAAATCATTGAAAAACAGAATCCTTCTTTAATTTCTATTACTTTGAAGTGTAATCTGTTATCTTTCATACTTAAAAATTGTGAAGGTGTGGACCACTTTATGGATACCCCTACTACATGTTCCTTATTCTTACAAGAACAATTTGAGTGTGTGACTGATCCAGAGGCAACTTCAGCCTGACTGGATTCACCTGATGTACAAAGCTGCCAGAAGCATGTAGGCTGTCTATTTCTAACATGTATGATCAAAACATAGCAGTTGATGCAGTGGTAACAGAAGCTAAAACAGACTTTTAGCTTTTGTTTGGATTTTCTTAGCTTGCTAGGCTTCTGATCAGTATTACAGATGGAGAAAGGCCATTGAGTGGGACAAAACTGCATGAACAAAATGAAACACTTAATAAAAGAGAGAATGAGCTTCACGGAAGTAGGCTTATTCACTTTAACATACTTGCTTCTAGAAAAATAAAACAAAACAAAAAAGCAGCACACAAATGTTTGAAGCCAAGGAACTTGTACAGCTATAGAAATCAGCCATAGGCTACTCCATTGGTAGGAACAACTTTGGCATGATAAGTAGTGTATAATATATAAAACCTTAAAATAATATTTTAAGCAATCAAATAGAGTTCATGTAATTCTGTGGAATATAAAACAAGCAATTTTAGGGAAATTTAAAATTAAGTACTTGCCAGGTTTAATTTGTGAGCATCTTTAGAACAGTTACCAGTCCTAGCTAATGCTGTTACCCAAAATGCTATGGAAGAATAAGTAATTTTCTTTTGCTGTTTTTTGCTTCTCTCTAGAAGTAGAAAAGTATAATTCCATTATAGAACACCAACTCTTAACTTACTGTAGAGCCCAAGATTTGAAAAGGCTCCGGGGATACTTCACTGCTGCCTTCCAGTACTTAAAGGGATCTTATAAACAGGAGGGAGGCTCACTTTTTACATGGTGTGATAGCAATAGGCCAAGGGGAAATGGCTTTAAATTAAAAGAAGGGAGATTTCGGTTAGATACTAGGAGGAAATTTTTCACTCAGAGGGTGGTAAGGCCCGGCACAGGCTGCCCAGAGGAGCTGAGAGTGCCCCAACCCTGGAAGTGCCCAAGGCCAGACTGGATGGGTCCCCGGGAAGATGAGGTGGTGGATGGCTGCCAGCCCACAACATGGGACTGGAATTGGATGGGCTTTAAGGTCCCTTTCAATCCAAACCATTGTACGATTCTACCTAATTCCACTAATACCACTTTACATTTAAAACACCTTACTGACCTTCAAACCCTCACCTTCAGATAGCACAGGATCCCAACAAAGGGACAGAGATCTAATTCTTCCTTCCTGAAGAAGCTTATTTTCACGTTTCTTATTTCTCATATCCACAGATTGGTGAGCACAGTCCTGTTTGATCAGGCTCAAAACAGTTTAGTCGAAAGAAAAAGGATTAAGAAAGATGATGGGCACAAGGGCAAGAAAACAAATCAAAATTGCTCAGGAGTAGCTTCATATTTGCCTCGTTTGGAGAAAAAAAAAATTGCAATGCTTTCCTGTTTAATGTTAGTCATACTAGGAATGGAGATGAAGGATGGTAGGATTTCCATCTACAGGATAAACCACACCTCTGAAAGCTGCCAAAAAGCTTTCAGCCAGACTCCTTGGTTCCCATTCCTCCAAGGCTTAATATTGGACTTCCAAACCTTACTTTTTAAGGAATAAACCAAACAGACAACCAGAAGCAAACATCAAGTCTCAGTAGCTCAAGCCATCAAAATGAAATGCCTCCCACTAGTCATCACGCAGCTCTCCCCCACCCTACCCTCCCCCTTTTTTTTTTTTTTTTTTTTTTGTTAATCTTAAGGAATGAAGTACTTAACACACAATTAAACATCACTGCTGAATATTTGAACTAACACCCAATAGAGATTAGGGCAGCAATTCACAACTCCCATTGTTATTACTACAAGTTCTGTGCAGACTTGTGTCTGCATCGCCTACATCCAACTTCGCATTCTTGAGGTTTTCCCTGCTACAAAAAAAAGCTTAGACCTAACTTACTCTAAAGCATATCAAAGCTGAGACTGAGGGGATCATCACGGAAGATATTTATTTATACAGAAACCTCCTTGGCCCTTTTCAATTGTAGATCACAGATAAATTTTCTGCACTATTGTTTCTGCAAAGTTCTTATGAGAGAAAGAATTATTTTTAGTAATTGCACCTCCACAAATAACAAACTAGAAGCACTAGCAGTGCTGTATTTTTATCATGATGTTTCATGAAGCATCCAAGAAAGTCTGGATGCTACTGCTATGTCAGCCAACTTTCAGCAATGTAAAAAACAGCTGCATTCTCCAGCAGTACAGTTTTAAGGACACAGTTTTGCAGAATCAAAGACAGATGCAGCTTTAAGTAAATGCAAGCAATCCCAATTCCATTCCCTCTTGCAATCAGGTACACTGGAGTAATGATTAACGTTGCTACTTGTTGGACACTGATTCAGTTGCAGCTCCAGAAAAGAAGGGCTGACAGAGCTCAAAGCCAGTGAATTAGCATTTAAGTACTTAGTGTTGGAAACTGCCAGTAAAATAGAGACAAAGCACCTATAACATATTGCAAGGACAACATCATGCTTCAGGATGAAAATATGCATCTCTTACTAGCTTGGTTAACCAGTACTCAAGACTTTTGTTTCTGTATCAAGACTGTTGGCCAGACCACTTTGAAATATAATATGAATAACGTTGATGGGAATATAAAAGAATCAATAAAAAAAAAAAGGATTATTTGAAGAAGAAAAAAAAGAGGTCAGAAAAATGTTTCAACCTGTTTGATCTACAGCCTGAAGCTCAAGTCTTGCCAGAGAAAATACTTCTTTTTTGCCCTTAAATATCTGGGAGAGGCATAATGGAATAATAGTATCATTTTCTGCAAATTGTCCAATTAAAAAACATTTTAGGCCAGTTTGAAGACTGTATGCATGCTCGTCTCTGATTTTCCAACACATTTCTACCTGAAAGATTATTCAGCAGTCTTCTAAGATCTTGGACACTGTTTCCAGTTCTGTCCTTTCTCTTGTACAGGTTATGCTAACATACCCTCTTCAAATCCCATGTAAAATGAAGACACTGAACACTGGACTGCTGGCAGGTTAGAACATGACCAGACATTCGAAGATCAGTGGTCCTATTCTGACCCTAGACACTAATATGAACCACATTCTACCAACTCAGTTGTACTGAAGAGCAAACAGGCTTCTGTGCAGCCCCAAAGAAATACATAAACACAACTCTTTAGATGATCCAGTTTTTTCTACTCATATTTTTGGCAGGGAGAACCACAAACTTATTCCCAGTAAACAGGGATAGGTGTCTGGTCAGAACCCTTTCCTGCATCAGCACTGGAAATAGTAGAGTCATTTTACACACACATGACATTTATCCACAGAATATTTCTTACACTGGAATAGCACCAATGAAAGATATCTGTTGAGGGCCTCTTGTGTCTCCCACCACTCCTTGCCCATTTTCAGTGCTTTATGAACTATGACTGGCAGTATTTTATCCAGTATCATATCTTTCAACTTTATTGTTACTTCCTTCCCAGCAAGGGCAGCACATGGGAATAAACTGCTGCTGCAACAAAACAACTATCTGGCCTGAATTTCTCTTGAATATATCCACTCTAACACATTTCGCTGAAAAAAAGCTTTCCAACAAACTTATTTGTTCACTGCTATGAAAAAGTTAATAATTACTGCCTCTAGAAAACATGAAAACGACTGGTGCAGCAGATTTCTATGAAAATTTGCTCTACTACTGACTTTCATAAGACATGATGCTGGCAATGCTTCTGGCAGAATAGCAGGAAAGAGGTATGTAGTAAAGGTCAGCAAAGCTGCTCAGAAAGTATCTGAGAAAGGGCTAGTCCTCTTCAGTTTGGTGCTCAGGCCTACCTTTTCTGCACTGAGATGGAAACTCATACGATTCAGCCATTCTTTGTGATTTTACAAAGTGATGGTTAGAAGTTTCTAGAATAAATAAAATAGTAGAAAATACTTGCTAAGAGAGCTAAATCACTGACCTGACACTTGGCAGAGGCATCCTGTTTAAACACAGTCTGAAGAAAGCCGCCTTCTGGAATGAACTGGGAGCACAACCAAAGAGAACAGTTAAAGAATGTTATGAGAAAAAGATGAACATTCGTTGAGGTTGAGTTGCACATATTTCCTACTGAAAAATACTATGACCTGCCAAGCCGTACAGGTCTGAAATCAGACTACAATCATAGCTCACTACTCACTCTCTCTCATGTCTAGACCTCTTTCCACTCAATTCAAGTGCCATCGGCCTTCCCCAAGTCTGCAGCCCAACGCAGCAGCTGGTTTGCCTGACTGACTGTTCCAAATAGCCTTTCTAAAAAGTGGATTTCTTAACTTCTGTTTATTATAGGCCCTCCCTATTGTATAACTTGTACTCCTCCGCTTTTGCCACTCCTGCACTCTTCCCTTATCAAAACAATCTCAGAAATTTGAAACTAGAAAGATTTAAATTACAGATTCTTGAGCTGGATTGTTCCTGATGACTTCTCCAGAAAGAAAGTAAATAAATAACATAGTTCCTTTGTCTACATGTGATCAAAGATGAGCCTAACCTTCCAGAAGCGGCTGCAGGAACCCACGGCCTTTGCAAGTACCCACTATGAACACTGATTGAATTTCTACTACTGCAGACCTGAATATAAATGAATTTTTTCCAAGAACTTCAGTAATCGTAAATATTGTAAGTATTACGACATTCATTTCAACATACTCGAATCTAAAAAACAAAATACAAACAACAACAACAACAACAACAAAACCCTCATTGGCTTTGCAGTTGATCACTTCATGAAAGCACTAGCCTTAAACATATCACAAACCATCTTTTGAACAGTTCAGAAAATAATTCCTGTTAGAGATTGGTCCTAAATACACAAATCTTTTCTGGCTGAAGTTCTTTAAAACATCCTCAGCTGGACTGCTAAAAACAATATTCCAAGAATGTACTTTACAAGATTTTTAGCTGTATTGTAAGTATTTATTTCAAATACATGTTAATTAGTGCACAAGCACACAGAGAAATACTTACTTTCAGAGCATTTTATTTATTACAAATTCCTCTCATCCTACAGACACAGTGATCAATAAAGAAGAGAAGCATGAATCTTCTTTAAGACAGAAAGCGGACTGCCTTGAAAAAAATGAAAGTACAACATCCAGGCCATCCTTGACCTGTGACTGTTACAGGTGAAAGTGCAAGTTAATTTAAGTTTGCATTTGTGGCAGCCAAGTATACACCTCCCTTCACAACAGGACAATGTCAGGAAAAAAAAAAAGGCAATCCTGCTGAAACAACATGTGGTAGAGCTTTCACTGCATGCTGGTAGACACCCCTACCCAAGGGCTTTCTTCTTGGCCATTGGACTCCCACTGTATGATGGGGAAAAGTAAAAAGTTGCCTGCGCCTGCTTTCTTCTATTGGACAAAGCAGTGAAGTTACAAGCACTGCTAACAATATTTTTCTTAAATAACAGAATACATTGGAGCTTGAAATTAAAGCATGGGGAACGTGAGAGCCTCCAAAGGGAAGCAGAGGAGAAATATAGAAGGATCTGGCTTCCCATAACAATTCTCACACTTCTAAAAATACATAAGGCTGCTTCACTCTGTGAGCCCAACACTTAGCATACACTTCAGATGAGATATGCTGCACCTGCCTGCCTTTTGCACCTTTGTCATCTCATCACCAGGTATCTAATGCATTTTTATTTCACTTTTGCTGCTGTTAAAATTTAGGCCACTTCCAAGACACCTGTGGTTCCTTTTTTCTTCCAAAACCAGCGAGGAGATCAAGACTCATGCAATTAAAAAAAAATAAAAATAAAAAAATGGTACCAGCAGAGCTAGAGGGTCTTTACCACCTCCCTAAGTCATTTTAACCAATGTAACTCTCCCTACAGATGCACAGATTTGCACAGATTTAGACCACTTTTTTTTTTTTTTTTTTTAAATTTAAAACTTAAAATGCTGTGAGTAGCAGCCTGGAGAATATACAACAAATGTATTTTCAACCGCTTAGAAAATACCAGTTCTTCCTGCAAATGATAATCTGATTCCATCTCCTCCCACCTGGGGACAGTGAGTGAGCAGCTGTGTGGGGCTGAGCTGCTTTTTGGGGTTAAACCACAACAATGGCACTGTCAAAAAAAATTAGGTTTTTTGTTTGTTTTTTAGTGACTACCACAACATCAGAGAGAGATCTTCATGCTCAGGTCTTTTGCTACAGGTTTATATATTCCATGTTAGAGGCACTCCTGCATTCTTCAAAAGAACACATAGATTACCAGGTCTTCTTTACACTTTTCACTCTCTAATCCAATAGCACTCAGCACAATTTTCTCTTTAGTATTTCCCCAGTTCTCTTCTCTTAAGGTGACAAGCCAGTTTGCATTTTCCAGATTACAAAAACACCTAATTACTTTATAGATTCCAGAGAAGTGTTAAGAATTAAGTGACATTTTGCTAGAGGGCAAAACATTTGTAGCCTTACACGAAAACTTCAGAATCAAACAACAGCTTTAACACACTTGACTCAGGATGTAAGTTGTATGAAATCTAATATATCAAATTGCCAGTACAGATACAGGAACTGTGCTCCTTGTTTTTTTTTCCCCATCACTTTTCAGAATCATTTCTTTACTTCATTAGAGAGCATACATAGCTCACTGGAGCCTAATGTGAGCAGGCTGCCTATATGCCATGTGCCAAAATGCAACACAAATCACAGCATGCACTGCTTCACAGTTTAATTTCTAAGTATATTGTAAGAGCATATAAAAGGTTTTTTTTCGTTATTATTATTACTATTACTAGAAAGTAATGGTTTCTCTACCTGTAGCAATGATTTCCTTCACTGACAGTGAAGTGCCTCAGTATCTTGCAAAGCCCAGCAAAGTACCTAAATTATGCACACATGTAATACAAACATCACATTCATAGCTCCAATTGCTCCACAATTGTAATGTGAATTAACTTTACAATCTCTTCGCTAATGGTATACTATGAACACATGGAAACAAGACATGATTACAGACTAACTCCCCCTGTGCTTGTGTTAAATGCTCAACATAAAAGCAGAAGTCTTTTTGTTACCTTGATTCTTTAAAGTTACCATACTCAATCCTTTGAAAAGGTTACTGCTGTTTATGTCATCCGTGCAGTGTTCCAGAAAGAATGAATATGTCTATGGCCTGTTCCATGTTCACGCAAAGTTCCTGACCTGTAAAGCAAAGTACTGCTTGCTGCACTAATTTTGGGGTGCACATATTAGAGTGTAAGGAACAGCTTGTCTCAAACTAGAAAGTAACATTTATGGAGGCAGCATTAAACTAGATGCCTATAAAACACCTATAATCATGTAAGGGATGGACTGAGCATGCATGCACTATATAGCAATAATGATCCCACGCAAGATTTTCCTTTTTAGCATGGAAGCACTCACCTAACTAGGAAGGCAACAGATACAAGTGGTATTAGGCCTTTAATTAACAGATTTTGCCTTCAATTAACCTGATTTTGCTTTTACCATATTATTTTATACCATTACAACCAACAAGCAATCATTAAGCTATCAATTTGTGTTTTCCAAAGCATTGGAATAAATATTTACAAGTAAAAGTTTCATCAAATCAACACAGCCAGTACTTAACAATACAGGGCTGCCTTGCACAGACACATTTATTGGGGTTGCGGATATCTCCAACGCTGGATTTGATATACAAACCATAACCTGCAGTTTTCTGCTGTTCTGTGCTCAGTGTACTTTTGTAAACGATGTTTCCATTTGCAATGCATCCACCCATCCAAAACTGAAATAAACATAGAGATATAGACTTTGAGAAAGTTTTTCCTCCCATTAAGACTTCTCAGTTCTTCACCAGGTCTCCCTGACATTTTAGACCAGCAGAGGCACCCATTCAGCCGCTGATACGCAAGCACAGTATATGAAGTACAGTACAGAGCCTACAGAGGAAGTTTTTTGTTTTTTAAGTCACAGTAGACAAAGAAAAGAGTTCCTCCAGATAAGCTTATCTTTCTTCCTGATAACAGAAGCCTAGCAAAGCCAGCCAACAAAACTGGATCCTTAGGTTATATAAGTAGTCCCCCAGTTTCTTTTAGCTCATGTACAAGAAGATCCAGCTCTGAAGTGATGTCTGTAGTTACATGTAAGAAAATACTAATGAGCCTTCTGTAAAAGTGTCTGAGGTGTGCGTGTAACCTATCCTCTCTACACAAAAAGTCAGTTTACATTCACTTGCGAGAGAAAGCAACTGTATCACACTACAGAGCAAAGTGATAGCTCTTCTCATCTTTTCCCCCTCCTTCTACATGTGAGTAACAAAGCATTACAGTTTCATAATTCCCTAAAAGACCAGCGGCTCCAATTTAAACCAAAGAGAAAATAATTGCACTGATGTTGGACTTCCAGATGAAGTTTGTGTGATATGAGAACAGAAATGTTCAAGCAGGCTGTTCCAAATTTAAACAAAGTGGTTTTACTGTGATTTTCAATGTGAGTACTGACTTCTCAATCTAAATTACATATTGTGCATTTTGCTTAATAATATGAAACAGCAGGCATTTGCTTCAGCTTCTTTAATTAAACTACCTAACAAAAAGCAGTTGTGTTACATCACTATGATAAAAAAAATAGCAATAAGAAGCACAAATGTTTGTTACTTTTACAGCTGACAGCTTTGACAAAGAAAGAAGTCTTAAATCTGCAGAATGTTTGTACAACTGCTTAAATTTGCAGATGATCTGTTTTAATAGGTTAATCTTTATTATTAAGTAACTTCTATCATATAAGTACAACCATCTGTAGTAGCAGACAAGATACTCTGCTTTTCTAGGCAGTGTTGATCAGAGATATAAAACAGCTTTCAAAATGAACACTTGGCCCCAGTCAGTAAATTGGTTTTACTTTACTGAGCTCTGACAGAACTCTTCCCAGTACCTTCTTTTCCTCAGAACTGACAGCATCAGCTTTTGGTTTGCACCAAGTGAATCACACCTCTCGTTGTTCCACTTCAGTGGCTTATCTGCAGCTATATTATTTTCTCTGATCCTATATCAAATGAAGTGAATGAAACACAGCTCTTGATCAGTCTCCTTACTGAGGACCAAATTTCAGTTGCAGAATAAACACTGATTGCATTACATAATGGGGCTTTCATGCATGACACAGCTAAACCAAAAGTGAATCAAAATAAAATACATAATTATCCACCCATAGCTGGAAACAGAGGAAACTTTTCTCAGAAAACAAGAACAATGTATTAATCATCCTGAAATCAATGGAAGTTTAAAAAGATACTCTTCTGACTGAAATATTTTTATCTTTAAAATGATTTCTAGTTGATATATATATACATTATACAATTACACCTCCTGTCTTGTGCACAAAGTCAGACTACATGAGAGGATCACAAGGGTCCATTTTAAATGGGTTATCCATGAAATACTAAAGGTTATCAAAATATGGTTTTATGCAGCATTTAGAGGCTTTTGAAGCAAGAGAACAACTCTTTTCATCCTGGAAGGCTTTACTAAAAGGTCATCAGCTTGAAAGTCAATGGCTATTTTAACTCTAGATTTATACATGTTATATATATGTATACATGTGTACATGAACATATGGAAAGTTTATGTATGTAGCATTTAATTTCAGAATCTGTAGCTTATACCACCTTCATATTTGTAGGTATTCAGAAAGTCATTAATAAATAACTACAGTAATGGGTCACAGTAGTTTGCATGAACTGATATAAACAAATCTGATGCATACATAAGCTATACCTAACATGCTAACAATTTTAAAATCACCTGGCAGTTCAGAACCCGAAGTATTAAGATCTAACATCACTTCAGTCCCTCATTCATTTGTTTTGAGAGAGTTACGAAAAATATAATGATTTTTGTTCCTACTGGTTTCACATAAGATACTCCACAACTCAATGTTAATCTTCACTTCATTTATAATAGCTGCCTACCAACCTTCACTTCAGTGACCTAACAATCCTGTCACAAACAGCTGCTATTAGAGAAAAAACACTAAAACTGGCAGCATTCACAGACTACTGGGGATAAAGAGTATTCTAAGGAGAAGTTCATACAATTCGCAGTCAATATCCTCTATTTTATGTCATTTGTTTTTTTTCAAGATCGTACCTTAAAGCCTCCAATTAGGGTTACACCTCTAAAGCCATAGCATCACAACGTCTGGCTTTTCTCTGGATTTTCCCATGGAGAACTTCCTGTTCTTCTAGACCTAACCACCCTTCTTAAAGCATTTTTTTCCAATGTTTTATTACTGCTGAATGTGATTCAAAAGGGGCCCATCTGCTCTGGCTATATCATCAGGAGAGTTTTGCACTTTCACACAGCTGCTGAGCTTTTTGTCCCCATGCAGAAGCTGGAATTGCTCCACTCACCCCTCCTTGCACAGAAATGACGTAAAGTAACTGACATCCAAAAAACTTTTCCAAGTCTCTTTCTATACTGATGGCATATCTATGCAGCAAATTCTTCTCCCCACCTCCACCCCCACCCAGCCCCCTTTTCATATGGGCTTTGTGTTCCCTTAATAAAAAGGCACCATAAAACTTGAGAGTGGTTTTCCAATGGAAAGAAGAAAGAAATCCTATCAAATACATTCACCTTATTTTAAATTCCATTAAACTTTTCAGAAAGCCTGAAGGGGTGATTAATTCTATTAAAATCTGATGACTGCTGAAGCAGTTTTTTTTAGGACTCTTAACATTTCATGAAATTTAAAGTGATTTAACCTCCATTTGATTTTGTAGATACTAAAAGGTAATTATCTGCAAGTATGGTTTTGAAGATCCCATATACCATATAAGTCAAACCAAATATACTTAGAAGCTACACTCAGTGATACACATGCCACCATTAGTCTGTAACACGCTCTGGAAATGATAACTGAGATAAACCAGTGTGATCTGAATGCAAATATACTATGTCCCAAGGAAGCTTTGACCTGACTCCTGCGACTGACTCAAAGCCTTTTTCAGGACACAGAAACTTACCTCTGCTCTGCCAGGAAGTCTTGTTCATAAAGCAGGAAAAACAACGTAGTTCTGAGCCATATAAACCATTCCAAGAAGTTTGCTTTGGTTTATGATTTTTTTTTTCTTATAAATGAGCTTACATAAAATTACACCAATTCGAACTGAGTAAAAAAAAAAATAATCAAGAATTTGAATTCTCTTACTAAGATACACAGAATACCAAACTTAAGTTCAAATGGCACAACTTTCTAGCCACATATAAACACTGACTATAGGAATCAGTTGAACTTGCTAGCATTTCCTAAATTCAATTTCTGGGCAGAAGATAATGAGGTATTTACAGTGGACTATGGAATGTTTTAGATTGCAAGGGCAAGTTGCATCTCATCTCTTCATGCAGCATTAAGGACAAGCCTTTTCTTTGCATACAGTGCTTCTTCCAATTATCTGTGAAAGGTAAAAGTGAGTAATTTATTTTTATTGATAAAAGTCTGAAATTTTCACACAGACACAGACATAGAACAGTTGTCAGTGATTATAACTGAACAGCACTCATCAGTTTCCTTATCAAATTTAATGCATGCTTTTCAGTTCATCTGACCTTATTCAACAAAGCTCAGAAAGTAATAATTTGTTATTGTCAATAAATTATAAAAATAAAAATAAAGCTTAAATACAATATCCCCCATTTCATATTTTACCTATAATAATTCACACAAACTAACATAAATTAATGAAAAAATAACTTGAAGTCCAGTTTGGGCCACTTGTTCAGTTAAGAATTAGGTTAATTAAATATGTCAAGAACTGTCATGGACTTGATCTGAAAATATGTCATATAACCTGACAAATCAAACAATATAAACCATTCATCAACCTTAGAGTGTACAAGCAACAATTTACTAGCTTTTGATTATTAAAAAAATTGCTAATATTCCTATTTTATTTTTTAAGACAGCAGGAAATAGTCAAAAAGTTGACAATCAAAAAGCATTTAACAAAAATAAATAAATAAATAAGCAGTTTGTAAACTTGTTCCTTCACATCAATGCTATAGCACTACCAAAGCAAGGATAGCAGAAAAAAAATGAACAAGAACGTAGTGAAACATGGCATAATCACCAAGTTACTCCTATGCCATCTCTTCACTTTAGCCAAGGAATCACTGTTAATGCTTTATGCAAGTAAATTTGTGATTGGACACTATCAAGAAAGCTATGAAAACAGAGATAATTAAGATTTAAAGGTAAACTTTGTTTGGGGAGAGCAAGGGAGTAGTAAGGATGTGTTTCATTGTGATGGTAATTTTACATTCTATTGTTTTAAGTTTGTGAATCGTTATCCAAACCAGAAACCAAAAGTTTGCAAGAAAACAGGTCTTGATTCTACTGTTTTTGATCAGTGATCCGCTGTAAGCTGAGTTTCATGTAGGAATTTTTATTACGTATTTCGATCACTGCATCTCTGACAAGTTCAATGAACATTTGAGGCCAGAGCTTCTGCAAGGACTCATTTTTCATATGGATGTCAGCAGCTTCTTTCACTAAATTCTTGACATATGTTTGGCAAAATGTTTTTCTTTCCTTGATTTCCTGCAGGGGAGAAATCATTACACATTGCATAAGACAAGGAAGAAAAAGTTAAACAAAAATAAATAAATAAATAAATAAAATAAAAAAATATCAAACTCGAAACAAATAAAAACAAGCCCCAAACCACAGAAATTTAATAAGTTTTAAAAGTGATTAACAGGAGAAGAGGCAGAATTTCCTGATTGTTTTAAGCTACACAACCTAGTGTCTATTTAAGTTCTGGAGTACAGCCATACAGTTATTGTACTTGTAATATTCAAAGCACATGAATAAACTAATTTAGCTGAAATCCAGTTAAGTAGTCATATAAGTATCTTTTACCAGCATAACAATTTATTTATTTTTGCCTTCTGAGAGCAGCAGTGCGAAGCCTACAGGATTATGAAGCAGCAGCCATTTCTTTCCTTTCCTTTCAAGTACAACAGTTGAAAAGCACACATTTATCTACCTGCACTAAGAACAAAGCATATTATCACCAGAAAAATAAGCCAGTCTGAACCCCCCTTCATAGTCTTCCTGGACTCTGGCAAGTACATAGCTCGTAATATGTACTATAATAGGTACTGAAGTCACCCAAAACTTTAACAGTAATTTCATGATTAAAATGCTAAAATTAGAACTCATGATTAAAATTAATTCCATGATTAAAACCTACAATTAAAATTGATTAAACACGCAAATATGGTAAGTAGTTGATACTTTAAAACAACCACTCACAACAGCACAGCAGAAACTTGGTAGTAGTCAAAGGTTACATAATAGAGGAAAAAAGGTATTTTATAATGATACACTTACTTCAAGCTTTTCCATATGAAAGTCCTTTGTGACATAATTCAATGTTGCTCGAGCAGAGCTTTCTCTCCCAGCTCTTCTACTATCACTACTTTCCTCATTTCCAGTCCCAGATTTCCTCCCCTTTCCTTCCAGAAGGTAACTAAATTGCTTCATCCTTCAGAAAAAAATGGAGATTTACAGTTTTGATTGATTTTATTATTTTCTTTAAGTGCACATTCCTAATGATCGTGAGATTTTTTTTCCCCTACTCCCTTTGAACATGTCATTGTGTGCCTTTAATTTTATTACATCCTCAAGTTACTCACAATACACAGATGATTCTAAATAGTTTGCAGTTACTTTACTCCTATATAACTGACATTTTGACGTATCCCGTTTCATCACCTAAATGGGAAGCCCTGCAACTTAAATTTAAAAGTAACCATCTGTAGAAGACTAAGACTAAATATTTTTAGTCTTTTTCAGCAACTTTTTTCTTACAGCACCAACCCTTAAATATGTGAACTGTTACAGTCTTCTATTACGAAATAGCCACAAAAAAAGTCTGCATCTGCACTGTGAAAGCACACAAATCCTCACCAATACCAGCACAATTGGAGAATTAAACAAGCAGGGCATTTGTGTTCATGTGCCTCTCATCTTACTCAGCAAACCTCATACAGCCTCTGTGAAAACATCTGTCTTCATCAATCAGGAAGTGTAATACTGCAGTATGCAAAGAACCTATCTTCCGTAAGATGTTACTTGTGACATTTTTATCTCTTTACCTAGAAAGAATTTATCATGAATGACATCGTGGAAAATTAAAACAATACATTCCAGACAAATTCCACTTCAGTTCATCGTATTTTTTTTCTATATACAGTTTCTCTGAAGCATCAATGCAATATGGTAATTTCATTGTTCTAACTGCCACAATGATATACCATTAAAGTGACAGTACATTCCATTCAGACAAATCTCATTTCAGTTTTAAGGAATTCAAACTACAGTGTTAGAACTACTGTGTAGTTCTAACTACACAGTTATTCAAGGTTCATTAACAGTACCAACATGTATCTTTTACAAAAAAGGAACTCAAGGATGTTCCATAATAGTTAACAGAGAAACAAAACAAGCTAAACAAGAAAACTTCATTCGCTCAGAAACAAGTGTTGCAATTTCAGACAGTGACTGTATTATTTAAAGAACAACACAGCCTCTGCACTCCTTCTTGAATCTTAACAACAAATTTACCTAGATTCTCCAAATGACGAAAGCAAGCGATAACGGGGCAGCTCAGAAGATGCTACATATGCCAGAATGCCAAAGAGCCTTTCTGCCATTACAACATCATCTTGAGTAACCTGTGAGGAAAAACAAAAAGTGAGAGAGAAGTTTCAAAACTGGCACATTCGTAATTCATTCCATACAATGGGCTAACTGACATTTATTACGCAAAACACTGCAGATCTGCTCCAGGCATACCTTCAAAACGTAGATTTGATTTCAATAGCACTTTTAATATACCTTAAAAGAGACCAAATTAGATACTTGTGCTTGTTTTATTTCCTATAATTCTGGGAAGCTTAATGTATGCATATAGTACTCTATGCTCTTGAAATGAGGAATTTTACAATGATTTATTAAGTACGTGAATGTCAGACATTAATTCTGTTCCACACTACACATGCTTAAAGAAGGTCTGCTGGAAATACTGGATCGAGTTACACCAAAGGAACCAGAAGACAATGTCATCCACATGTTAAAAGATAAGTTAAAGTCTCTCTCATTTTGGTAGAATCATATAAAAGTTTTCTCATACATACATATTTATATAATACATACATATACATATATACACACACACGTACACATATGCACATAAATTAAGAGAAGCGGCTGCATTTCTGAAGCCAAGAGTATACAGTTTGCTCATTATGTATTTCTGCACTGCAATCTACACTGTCACAATTAATTCAACTAAGATATTCCTAACTTACTTCCAATGGTTAAAAACGTTTCGTGATGATTCTTACACTTCAGTTTACTGTAAGGCAGGTAGAATATTTCCATTGTTTGGTTGATTTTTGTTATTTTTGTTTGTCTTAACTAGTAAGTTTAGGGCAAAAGAAACGGAGACCATCGTTGCCAGAGGACCAAACTATGAACTGATCTGAACTGCCAAAAGTTTGTTGGCACAGCTTCTAGACCCTTGGTTTTCCAAGGAAGGAATCTTTATGACCATTTAAATCTTACCTGCACAACGCAGTACAATGAAACTCAGTCAGCAACTTCTTAACTTCTGGATCAAATTTAATTTCTGTCAAGATTTACATATTTCTGGCAAGCAACCCATTTTTAAATAAACTACGGTTACTTAATTACAGTATTTATCAGATACTTTCACATAACTTTTTTCCTTCTGTATTGTGCAAGTGTGTGAATGAAATGAAATTTCAGTCAAAATTCATATTTCTATTTAACATTTATAGACTATACAACATGTCCTTGCGTGGCATATACTGTGACAGCATAATGCAGGGAGAAACTCCCCACAGAAAAACAATACAGGAAATTACGTTTCTAATTTCTAGTTACATTTCTTAATTAAATTAAACACTGTTTTCATAATGTTTACTTTTTGTTCACTTTCATTTAAAATGAAATAAACCTTTAGTGGTCTAAAAGTAAAGGACCTCACTAAACAGTCTATTAACAGAAGCAAGGTCTGAAACAAAGCGTACAGAAGGCAGTGAAGGAAACAAAGGGCACTGTAGCCAGAAAAGATCTGCCAGAGAAAGAAGGGATTTTAATTAATTTATTTATGTTAAGAGAAGCATAAGGACAAGGTCAACAGAGACACCAGCGCTAAATACACACTATAGTTCATAGAAACTCATGTTCTCCATCTTATGCCAATACATTCTTTGCTCCATTAATCACAAAAGGATTATAACAGTAATACCACATCAATGCAAGTCCATTACACAGCCTTCTTGCCAAGTGCAGTACGTTAGGAAAACAGGCACCAACTCAATAACTGTAGTGCATTTGTTATCCTGTATGCCATACCAGTTGGCATAGAGCATTTTGTCAAGTTCAATAACTTCAAACCTTGACAGCTATTTTAATTAATCTGAGATTCCTATCACTGGGAAATTTTAAATAACATATCTAAAAGAAAAGAATTTGCTTCTTAAACAATAATGATATTGTACATGGCAAATATTAATAAAACAGTCTGTTTGACAGACTGTTCAATCACAGAATTGTTAAGGTTGGGAAAGACCTCTAAGATGATCTAGTCCAAACACCCACCTACCACCAATATTGCCCACTTAATACACTTGAAGGAAAGTCAATTTGAGCTATATTATCTAACACTGGAATATATCGGATACAGTAAGCTACGAGGCAGTCTGTCAAATGCACACTTCCGCACAAATATCCAGCACTAAGAATTTTGATGCTTTTGAACATACCAGAGTCACGGCCAGAATCAAGAGTAACAGACCTCTACCTTTTTAAAAACATATTCCAGAATTATAACAAAAAGGCTTCCCTTCAGGTATTTTCCTACCTCTCAGGTGCAGGACTACCTACCATTTGCAATTCCAAACATCTGCTAATTTATCAAGTAAGACTACTCGTAAGAAAGAAGCAACAATACCTTACCTCAATTCCATTTATCTTCTGTAGATTAAAATGGTTCAATCTAAAGAGAACATAGTATTTCCACAGAGTAAAGTTAACAACTGGATTTCCCTGCGGATCAACTGTTAACTGTTCCATGCGATGCAGCTGGGCTAATGCATTGAACTGCTGCAGCGTCACAAGATTCGTCTCCTTGAACTTCAGGTGCTTAAAAATGAAAACAGTAACAATAAACTGCTCACTTTCTTTATAGACTTCAGGGAGAAAAACATCAATGTACAAATTAATTGTGTATATATTCTAAAGATGTCCACATTACATATATAAGTTCCTAAATAAATTATAAACCCCTTAGTAATAGCATTCTCATTTTCATATCACAAAAGGACTGTGAAACTGCTTGAGGAAGGTTTATTTCAATTCTGCCAAGAAAGGCAAGATTCACACATAAAAATCAGTACAATGTTTTTAAACATTATTGTACCGGACTAGCACTCAAGTAAGCTGTTTCTTTGAATTCTGTCTTACACTAATGTTCCCATGAGTGCAGTAAATGCAGCTACACAGCAGCACTACAGAAAGGCAGAGTGGGAAAAACGGATGGTTAAGATTGCTGAGATCTTGCCATGCTCAACAAGTTTATCTCATTGAAACAATTAATTTCCCCACAAATTCATTGCTCAATGGAACCATTAAATAGTATTATATCTACAGCTGTAGAAAGCAGCAGCAAGCTAAGTAAGCATATAATCTGAGTGACAAGTTCATTTAAGTAGGTCATCATTACTTTATTACTTGCTTAAGAACTGTGGAATTATGGGTCCAAGAAAGTACTGAACTGATTTCTCATTATGTTGTTTTGCTTCAATAGGAACTGAAGAATTGCAAGAGCTGCAATGATTAAACCAGCTACTCCCTTTGAATTTTACCTCTCTTTTCTATCCTACCAGATAGATGGTCTTAGAGCTCACAATACAAATGAAGGACTCCTGATACAATCGATCTGTAATACTGTAGAATAACAATACTGTGTTTTCACAGCAGTTCTGCAACTTAAAGACAATTAGGCAGGTCAAGCGAACTATGGGAAATAACTACTAGAATGAGAAGAAAATAACCATCCTGTTAAAGAATCTGAATTGAATTAAAATCCTGTTTTTTCAGAACTGCCAAAATGAAACAAACATTAAAGGATGAAACCAACACAATTCAAAAATATATCTATTTTCATAAAACAATTAACAGTGACTGCCAAACTAAACTTCCATTACAGAATAAATATTCTCAAGCTGCTCACATTTTGAGACATTCTTACCACAGAATTAGGAAATTTTGTCTTCAGTTTTGTTAACACTTGCACAATTTCATCATATTCTATGAACACAAAGGAGACTGTGACAACAGTTCCAGCTGTTTGAACACTCCAGTTCCGATCCAAGCACTCCAGTGCTCCAGAACCATACAAGTAAAGAGTGTCTCCTTCCAGTTCCACCAGATGAGACTCAAGGACAGACAAGCCTTGAACTGCACTGTTCAATATTGTATCAAGAGACCTGTGGAGGAAACACAAATTCAGTAATAAAAATTATTTCATAGTAGTAAAATTGTGCTAGTGAATGACAATCCTCTCATTCACCAAAACCTGAATTCAAATATGACTACAATTCTCAGTTTTCATCTATTTTTACCCAGTGTGGTTCAGAAGTGTTACAAGATGGAAAATTCTCCTTCCATCAAGTAACATGAAAAAAGTTCTACTGCTTTGGCAGGAAGGCTCTGTTAGTTTTAGAGTTGGACAACACAAAAAACCATCACTTATATTTAATAACCTGCTTAAGAATTTTACTTCAGAATGTAAATCAACAGATTTTAGTTACCTAAAAGGAACTTCAACCAACATTCTTATCTGAGCTATGACCCCTTCAGATTCTGTTCTCTGTAAGAACTGCAGAAGTTTTGACAGGAGTAAGTGTTGTACGATCCATCCCATTAAAATCAGACAGTTAATAGTGTCAGATAATTAATCAGACAGTTAAAATCAGACAATACCAGCCAAGAACAAAGCTATTGACATTGCTGAACAATCAGTTCCACACTTAAAAGCAGTATCACTACTACTAAAACCCTTATGTCACATTGTCTGATCAGGATTCATTATTCTACTTAGAGATGAACTAATCTCATTATTGTTCTTTAATTCTTAAGTAACAAGGATTATTAAGCACATTTTTAAAATAGCGTGAGCTTCCACACTTGTAATATCAATTTTAAAATTAAACAACATCCTGCTATTTTCAACTCTCCTCTCTATGCATCTTACTTCCCACACAATATGCAGTCGAGCTGACCTGAAGCACACAAAGAATTCAAGATGAACACAACCCACAGACCCACAGGCTCAGAAAGTTGTGCAACTGTTACTGTTTTGTTCTTTATAACTATCCTAGAATATTTAATGCTTTTGTTTTTCCACTGTTCAGATCACTCAGCTGATGTTTTCTTGACAGTATCTATCAAACGTTTAAGATTTCACTTTTGACTGGAAATAGTTACCTGAGAGGTCATTACTCGCCCATGCTGACTTTCACTTGCCATTTTGTTCTTAATTATTTATGTTGAAAACTTCATTATTATATAACTCGTTAATAGACTCTTGTCAACTTTAAGCTATCAGGAGTAAAAATGCAACAGGCAGCTACATGATAAAAGATGGCAGTATTATTTAAGGCTTATTTATTCTAGGACCCAGCCATGTCTTCATTGATTTAAAATAATCCAAATTAGTGATAAACATTATTAGCACACTTTCATTTCTTTACCCATTCCTGAAAAAGTTCCAAACATAAATCTCCAATTCAGACAATAGAATGTAATGTGAATTACCTAAGAGCATTATAACAACTGCAAAAAAAAACAATGCTGTTTATTAAAACCTTGGGGTTTTTGAATATTTTTATTTTAAAGATAATTCCTTTTATTTCCCAATGCAGACTCCAGGATTTGTATTTAACATTTCTTCGAACATCAAGTTCTTCATTTAGCAAAAATCACAAAAATTTGCAACATGCTTCTTTAGCCAACTAGTTGCTGTTATGTTACTTATTAAGCATGTATTACTTACAATCAACAGCTAATATTGCTTAACAGTGAAGCAAAACATCTCTTCAGAATAAATTCTGATATATTACATTTGATAATGAAATACAGTGAGATCTCCAAGTTGAGAATAAGAATGTAAGACAAGAATGGGAAGAAATATTCCTGAACGTAATACCTGCTTTCTTCAGGAAATACATATGCAGCACTGCCATTGATCGGACAAGGCTGGTTATCTTTATCTTGGTTTAAAGAAGCCACAAGATCTATTCGATTCTGCTGTATCTCCCACTGGCGAGCAATATTACAAATTGTTAACCGTTTCTTTTCCTGAAACGAAAGTTGGAATACATTATGACAGTGTAGTATCAACATAATTCCTTGATACAAAATAAACATATTCCTTAATAAAAAAATTGTCACATTTTTAAATTGGAGAAACAGAAGCACTGGTTTACAAGCACACAATAAATTCAGTGCATCACTCAAGCACTGTTTTGCACAGCCCCGCAGGTGACAGTGGTTTCACAAAACTGGTGATAATAGAAACAAGTGACTTAATCTAGACAAGCTGTAGAAAATTAAGTTTAAACTAGCTGATCTGGGTAACCACACAAGTCTGTACCTTGAGCTAACGTTCAGACACAACAGGGAAAAATCAACACAAAGCACAACGTTCTGTTATAGTCTTTTTTCAAATGGAAAAATGAACACTAATTTCATTTGCCCACAGAGAAAAGCAGAGTTAACCCAGTTTTATGGTTTGAAATCAACACTGTGATATATTAGCTTTAACCTATACTCTCTTCGTGCTTAAGTTTTATCTATAAAAGCAACACAGAACTGTTAATCTTATGCTTTTACATAATTCATTCGCATTGAGCAAATTGCAGACATCACTGTAACAAAGTCCACAAAGAACATTCCTCACAGTGCTCCATGTTGGAGATGTAAGGCATTATACTTCCCAAATGAACACTGTTTTTTGAAAAATTTCACAAGCTGTCACTATACAGCCTAGATATTTCCTTAAAGTTAGAATTCAGACTGACAAAGTGTATAAACAATTCACAATAAAACACTTCATAGCACCAGGATGAAGAACTCCACTGTCAAGGCCAAGAAGTATCTGCAAGGAGCAGAGGGAGGCAGCACTGCCAACATCAACTTTTTCAGTGCTGCAGATACAGGAAAGCAGCAGCTACTTGCTATCAAATGAATGCCTATGATTTCCCTTACACAGCATATAGTTTACAAAGGTTTGTAGGAAAGTGACAACAACAGAATTCCAAAAATCATTCCCTAAGTATTTTCTTCAAAAGTAACTCTCATTAAAATCTTGTGCTTGGAGATTTTATTTCCCCCACTGGATATTTTATCTACTAGCAAATTTGTTCCATTCAATTCAAACAGAAACTGGGGGGAGGGGGGGAGGGAACAACACAATACACAGAGAATCCAAGCTCACAAGAACCCATTTTTACAAAGGAAAGAGATACAAATCATCTCACTGAATCAAGCAGGATATATTGCCATTTGACATTTATTCCACTTAGCTATTTGAAGATGAGCAAGAAGTCTCAATTAAGTGACAAAACCTTCAACTTAACATTGAAATTTAAGGGGTGAGGGCATTATATTTAAACATGTTTTTTCCTCTATGGGAAGTTTTCACTGGCAAGATGCATTGAGAAATCTGTGCCACCAAAGCAAACAATCTCTTAACTACAAGAAAACATTACATCAGTGGTTAAGAACATGCACTACAAATAAACACAAACTTCCTTCCAATTAGCTTGTCAACAGCATAAAGCATTATGTATAATTATTATTTCCTAATTTCCCATTTCTTTCTCTTACTGAGACCAGGAATCAAAATGTCAAACTGGAACACATTTCAGATAAGCCATTATTTCCCAATACAAAGCTCTATTCAAAAAAAATAAACAAAAACCACTACCTAACAATTACTAACAAAAAAAAACCAACAGAATAACCACTAAGACTACTTTGTTGATCTGGCACAGCTCCAGACGCAATTCTTTTTTTCCCCACTCAGTTTATGTTTAAACATCTTCTAATCTGTTGATAACGATGTTTTTATTTTCAGAGTTATGTAAATTTGCTACACTTCTTACAGACTCACGCAACTCACGTAGTCTAATTCCCTTCATAAGGGACAATTTTAGACAACTTCACAGTATGGATGCATGATTTCCCCACCTTGTCCTCCCACCCCCCTCCCCACTTGCTACATCAGAAGAGCAATTTGTATAACCATTATTGAACAAAGAAGGTTTTAAGGCACCTCTATTAATAGGAAACGATTTGGGAACAAATTAATGCAACGAAAGGAATGCTGACAGTCTTCTACCCTTGAACTTCGGTTTCCTGCTAGCAGTCAGTCATTCAGTCACCAGCCTGCACAAGTGTTCTGGAGTGTGCCCTTGTCTCCCCTGTGGGATCTATCTATTCCATCTCATGTGAACAAGCACTAACCAACCATGTTAGTTTGGTACGTAAGTGCTCCTCTGAAAAAGACAACTGGAGCCTAGCTGCTGCTCTGCTAACTGCTTAGCTCCCTCTACAGAGAGGAATCACCTCAACAGGAAAGAACAAAGGAAAAACCCTATGTGGCATCAGAGCACTCATGACCGTATTCCAGGACCTGAAATCACCAAAAAGTCCTTCACTTTGGTTTTGTTTCACTTCTGTATTTGGGAAAATGAAGTTTGCTATCTTTTTACATGGAGCACCATCCTCACATATTCTACTGTTTTTTTGTTTGGTTGGTTGGTTTGTGTTTTGGTTATTATTTGAATAGTGAATGAAGAACTTCAACTGTAGGGTAAAGTGTTTAAGCTGTAAAAAATTTTAATAGAGGTATGGGATATCTGGGATAATTAAGAACTAGATTAAAAATATTAGGTAACATTGTAAATAATTTATGGTGGATTTATCTCATTTTAGTTAGAACAGCCACATTAAATACCTTAAGCAAGCTCTGTTTATGACTTTCACGCTTCCTTTCTTCTTCTTTCCTAGCTGCAACAGATGCCATGCGTCTTTCCTCTTCCTAGAAGACAAAAAAAATATAACAATTTTACAAAGCTATGTATTACAGTTTCAGAAATGAATTAATATTATGAATAAGTTTCATTATGTTGGCATTTAAAATTAAAAACTGTGTATGTATGTATAAGAATTAAATATTTTAACGGTAAAACAAAAAATGTTTCTACAAATAAATCAAGAAATACAAAAAAATTATCTATTAGATGGAACTACTGAAGATGAATCTATTTATAATTGTATTTGTCTGGCTCTTCAAAAAAAAAAACAACATTAAGTATATGATCAGTAAAACACTAACAAACATTTTCAAATAGGACAGTATTATTTATGATTAGCATGTTTCTTGGTAAGAAGATGCACAGGATGAGTGGACGTTTCTCAATTTATGCCAAAACAATAATTTTATCATTATGTATGTCTTAGAAAGGTTAGTTATTCCTCATTCAACATCAGAACTTCAGAAGAATATTTTCAAAATTAACTGTACTACATGAATATTATTTCTTGTCAGTATTACTGCCTGTTCACGTTCAAGAAGAACGTCATTTCCTCCTGAATAATGGAAGTCATATGATTGAAGATATTAAATTCTCCTGGTCCAGGAGATATTTAATTCAATACTGCAATACAACCATATTAGGTTGAATGTTCTCTGTTTACAGAAGTCTAAACATTCTCACAGCACAGTATTTTTAGAACACGCATTTTCCAAGTAACAAAAGAAATGTTCCCTATGAAGTAAAAAGTGTAGAGTTCTTCCAACAAAAATATTTAGTAAGCATACTTAAATTTATTTTCATTTACTTCATATGCCATTTGGGTGTTTCTATTAATGTATCTTCCAAGAACATGAAGTGTTTTGGTTTCCATCAAAATAGAGAGCTCCTGTCCTAGGCTTTTCACTTCCACCTTCCAAAAAGTTATAAGTGAAGAACATCAATAAACAGAGATGAACAGGAAGATACTGATATGACAAAGTTCTGATACAATTCAAACGTACTATGGTTACAGCACTATAAGAACCCCTAAGCACATGGATCAGTGTCCTACTGGAAGACAAACTAGAGAAGTAACTTGACACTTGACATCATTAATACATGCTTAAGAAAATAATTTCCATTTATTATAACAATATATACATAAATAAACTAGTAAGCACACCTGGTATGTGAACCTACCTGCACACTAGCCCTGAAGACTAATGACACATCACACATATTTTGACATCAGTCTGTTAGGCTGCTGAACTTCACAACTGTCCTACGACTTCAGCCTAACATACATACATTAACAAGAGGCCTACCTTATTTAAATTAAGGAAAGGGGCTTTGGGTAAAGTACACTTTTCTTACTCAGCCTCAGGCAACAACCTCCCTAGAACACAAATTGAAAACCCTAATTTATTATTTTATTTCTATTTATTTTACACTCTTCCACCCTAGAAGGCCTCTAGCTTTCTGAAGGATAGTTCTGTTGGCAGACTCATCTGCTCCTGGACTTTTCAGTTCTTCCTAAATAGGGGATTACTATAAAGTTCAATTAAAAGGGGATTAAAATTTGATTTTTAGCTTTCAGTTTTCTTGATTCTGATCTCATCTTTTTTAACAACATCTGAACACATCAAACACATTAAGTAACTTTAAGTATGTTTAGAACTCTGAAATGAAAGTTGTTCTTTTTTTCCTCCAATGTTTGATTATATAAAATGCAGTAAGAAGAAAAATGTAAACCAGTTTTCCCACCAAGGGACTGGGAGCAGGAATCATCCAACCTATTTGGCAGGAAGCTGCAGGCCCGTCACCATATGCTCAGCTTCAAACTACCTGAGTCACTGTTACCTTTAGCACAGGAGAAGCTGAAAGCTGAACAACAAAGTGGCACTAATCTGTAAAAAACGTGCCTTATGATTTCACCTTCTGTCAGAACGAATTCAGGTTAAGGCAAACATCCACAAACTTTCCTAATGCAATTCTTGCAGCTTCCACAAATGTCCCTTACCACCCTATCTTCTACTCCAAAGCCTTCACTTAATTCAGCATCAAATCCACATTTTATGACACCATCTGCCAGCCATGAAGGTCTGCCGCCCACATTCAAGTCTGTCCAGTACTTTCCCAAGTCTTATTCTTTGTACTGAGATGAACTAATACAAATGCTGCTCAGATTTTTTTCTTTATCAAAAGTTTATCATAATTTGAGACATTTAAAAAGCACTACATCTTTTGTATAGTTGTACAAAAGAAGTGAGCTCAAAGAAATAAAACAAACAACAACAAATAACACAGAAAAAAACACAAACCAACCTCCCCAAACAACTAGCTCTTTCTCAGTATTTGAAAAGATAGAATGATGGAGAAAACATCTGAATGAAGTTCAAAGGCCAAATCCACTTTTTATACAAGTCAAGTCTATATATGTTTCTTGATTAATCCTACAGAACACATGCAATCAATCTTGAAGAAAAAACACACTGAAGAACAAACAAAACTCAGGCAGCTATAAAACAAAGCCTTTAATAAGCCTGCTACAATTCAGTTTCATTATCACCCACTCTTCCCTTTTAGCTCCACATCTTTGGAAATTCTTTCCTTCTCCACTTCCCTTTGTTTCCCCTCATTATTCAGCTGCTTTCATCCATAACTTTGTGTCTTTTTGATAGTTGCCAGATGAACTAAAGCTATTTTAAATCCTATCTTCTCCATCTTCTCTTTTTATGTGTTCAAAATAAATTGTTAGGCTAACAATAATGAATCTTTAAGTAGTTAACGAGCTGCTGACAGCTGTCATCCTCCAAAACTTGCCAAGTATCCTTTTGCACTCTTTCCTAAATTCTAATTCCAGACTGTCAGGACCCACTACTGATAAAGGATTTCCTAAGGATTTTCTAAGGTACACCTTAGAAAAACTTAAAAGCCTGCTGAAGGGTTCAGACAAGCATGCTGGGCATCTGTGGAAGAAGTCAAGGTTCCTACCGCAGTAGCCTGCCAGGAAAGAAAGTGTCATCACACTAAGAAGCCTGTTAATCCTATGACCACAGAGGAAACCAAATCTCTAAGCTCCATGCTGAGGGGGATGTTCTTCTAGAAGGTGAAGGTGCCAGATCATTACAGAGTTGGATGTTCTTTTTTCCAGCGCAATCACCTCCATTTATTAGTTCTCCACTTACTAAATGGCTAGGGAGTCATCTTCAAGCACCCACCCAGCACAAGTCTTGCTTTCTGCAATCCATAAGCCATTAATGAGATTTTGAGGACACAGATTTACGTTTTCAGCGTGAAGTTGCAGCAGTGACCGAATGCCAAAAAAATAAAACATATTAAAACTATTACCCTGCAACGCAATTGCCTGCAGCTTGGTCATGGCGATAGCTCCCCCTGCCGCCCATCAGCTCTCCCCTAACAATGACACTGACTCGGGCCAAACTTCTCATTACCAGCCAGCATCCATTCAAGGGATAACTCACAGCAAATGCTGTCAAGGATCCTGAACAGAGTACACTTGAAATGCACACGTTCTTCTTCATTGCTGCACTGTTACTACTCACACAAGTTCATTCCACTGAGACTTGCAGAAGGCAGACTATTGTGTTGCTGTTATTACATCTTCCACATAGCAAAAGATTCCCATAAGTTGGTACTTTAGATGCATAATATGAAGTGGGTAGGTTTCTCAAGCTGGGATTTATCTTCTAGTGTAGACAACAAATAAATGTATACATACATACATATATACACACGTACACATACACACTTTTTTTTTTCAGATATGTAAAGCCCTGACTTGTCAGCGGAGCTTAGCTACCTGTGCAATGATTTCTTCGGTCGGTGCCTTACTGGTTTAAGAGCTTAAAATTTGTTTTCAAAACTGCTTAGTAATGAGATAGCTCAAGCAAACACCAATTTCCTCATGGGAAAATGATTCATAAATTGTAACACTATGACAGAATTCCCTGAATTAAAGAAATTCTCCAATTTAAGAAATACTAGAACAATTAGCTGCAATTCCAGAGTATCTGATACTTGCAGCAGCTGTGTTTCCCAACAGTCTCCCAAGGCTGTTGCCACTAGAATTCTTCCTCAGATGTCCACTTTTAGCAGAGGATTCTATGGAAAATGCCTGGCACTAAAGAGAATGTTCTCTTAAAAGCCAGCTTCAAAGCCTCCTAACAAGCTTTTGAAAACATCATTTATGTTTTATTCTTTCTTAGAATTATTTTCTTGTCCCAGAGAAGCCAGCAAGCAAAAGGAAGGATAAAAGAATAAGAATTGTGTAATTCCCATTTGTCGAGTAGAGGAACTTCTGAAACAGTTAGGGAAGAATACTTTGACAGAACACCCAGCTCTCAGTTCTGTGCAAGACAAAGCAATATTTAAGTCCAAAACAGTCTGGATGCACTTCAGGCAAATGAATGAAAGATCCTACAAATGTATTACCTTAGGCATACTAACCAAGTGAGAAAAACCATGCACCCAATACTGCATGCCCACTACCCACCAGCTTCCATTTAATGTAGTGCATAGCAACAGCATGCTGCATTACTAGGCAGAATAACTGGGTTCAGCATTGTCAATTGCCTAATTTAATCACAAACCTCATGCTACTTGTTATTTTTCTTTAAAAATAGTAATAACAGAAAGATTCTTAAGTCCTATGATTATCTGGGCAATGCAGTTTTTATTGGAAAAAGCTTACAACACCATGTATATTGATAAAAGATTGAAAAACATTTTCTTCAGGCTCAAAAGCCAGAAGGCAAATAAAAAGGATGCAAACCACACTTTTTTTACAAGTAGTTTTATGAGCAGCACAACTGCTGAAGCCTGGTTTTCCATGGCTTTTTGTCTTATGGGTTGATCCTCTTATGTTTAACAAGGTGTGAACTCAGATTAAGTTTTTCCCAAGGTTGTGCATTTCTAATAGCCTTTTCCCACATGGATCCTATAGAGTCTACAGAGGGATTAGAGCTTTTCCTACAGGTTTGCCATCACTGACTTCTACAGGATCTGTCTCTTCTCAAGTAGGAGAAGAAGAAAAAAGGCATTTTCTTTATTTGACTCATGTTTCTGAAATAATACTGAGAAAGCATTCTTTTGAAAAGCAAAGCAATTAGCTAATATACAGCATAAAAAAGAAACCTACTTAACGAATTCCTGGGGGGGAAATAGTAGTTTAGATACTGTTGGTGAAACTCAAATGTCCAAAGCAGTTCATTTTTAGAATTCGTGTTTTCCACGTACTTGTTTTACCTTACATCATAATCAGCTCTATTTCATATTTGCAGAGTATTGGCTACAGGTCAAGTGAATACATGGTAAAACAATAGCCACATTTTTTAATGCAGCCGTACAAAGCAAATGAGCATTTAAAATAAGGCATATGTATCAGCACCTGGTCAGAAAAGGTAATGCCAATACCACTGCTTGTTAAGCAGGTTACATTTGTTACAGAATTATAAACTCATTTGGGTTGGAAAAGACCAGCAAGATCATCACGTCCAACCATCAACCTGACATCCCAAGGTCAGTGAATTAAATCATGTCCCTTAGTGCCACTGTCTTGCTGTTGGGTTTATGTTATAAAAAGGTTGTGGTTGCATTTCTCTAAGCAGACAAAGAAGAATTAGCATGAGTATTCTTACACTAGGAATGAAAATGGATGTCTTAATGGTAAGCCTCCTGCAGTGTTCGCCCTTCATCCTCTACTTCACTGTGTATTTTCAGGAAGTCTGAAGGAACCTAGATGCCTTCATGTCCTCTCTTTCTTTATCAAGGTTACTTGAACTTTACCAATAGATTCAAAAATGAAAGGGGAGAGAAGGTTAGGCATGGAAAGGAGAAAAGCAGGTACAGTGTGATCACCAGGTTTCCTTGGAATGGCAGACATGGCATTTTTCGATGAAAGAATATAGGTAATGCCAGTTTCAGTGTAAACAGAATACTGTTTTCATTAGAAGGAATATTTTTCAGGTATACATCAAACCAGTAAAGATGACACAGAGTTCTAACAAAATGTTTTGCAGTTTCTCATGTTACTTGGCAATTGGTCACACAGTATCTACTAATGACAAGTTTAAATGTTTATTTTAAACATGTTATAAATGAAATAAAGAAGCAGACCCTCACATAGTACTGCACAAAATGAAAGAAGTTCTAAATATCAGAATGTCTATGGACCATTCAATTAAATTGAACAGTGAATTAGTGAAACCACTAAGTTACTATCTTTTCCCTATATATACACACAAAGCCCTACATTTCACTCCTAAATTTAAGAAACTTGTACATTTGATGAAAACATAAATTTCTTACTGTGATTCTCTTCATATCTAGCTGTCGGAGCTGCATCATATGATGGAGAACAGTGTGTTTGTACCATGTCTCCTGAGCTATTGGATTGCCATCAAGGGTGATATCTGACAAAGATGAGGAATCAGCAAGGCACAGAATATCCTCAAAACTGTAACCAAAAAAGTTTAAAGTTTTAATGCCACAGAATATGAATAATTAAGAGATGGAAGATTTTATTTCTTAAGGATGGAATCAATATTAATGTTTACCTTTACTCAAAAAGAAAAAAGCACCAGTAAAATAAGATGCCTATGAAAAGTAACACATATATTAGCCATTAAAACCAGCATGATGACAACACAAAATGCAAGAAAAAAAAAGACAAGTACAAAAACCCCAAGAAAGATCCTGGGTGTTTGCAACGTCGTTAAATGCTGAAAGAAAAGCTGTGAAAGCATCATATCTTTAAAATATTGTTCCGAGTTCTACCGAACTCTACGGTCCACAGACACCAGCAAGTTGGATTTTAAGACACTAGACAGTTTCCTGGCAAAAATAACTGGCCTATGTACAATGTATTTAGACACGTACAGCCGCTATCTTGTTCCTTTTACTAAAGATGAAAGGTGCAAAGAGAGCAGCTGACCCAAATAAACAGTGTTCCTAAGCAGAGAATTACTTAAATTTGAAAAGAAAGTTGGAAGTTTGTTATTGTTTTTTAAACCTTCCACTCAAAAACCTGCTGTGCTTTGAATTTCTCAGCACATCAGAACATTCATTCAACAGTAAGGCGTGCCTGCTTCATCATGCTTTTAACTCCCTTAATTAGCAGCTTGATTTTAGTGCAAAACAGTCGTGCAAAAGATCTACCTTTTTATATATTTGCAAGCACACATAACAAAACCAGAGCTTCAGGAATTCAACTTCAAAAACTTGATATGCTATACTTATTGCACTGGAAGCCCAATCCAAAAGCGTATGAAGCTTTAAAGCCAAGTGAGTTACTCACTTTACTACTGAACATCTGCCTGCTTCCCAGCATGCAGACAGTGTCAAGTGGTGACCACTCTGTGGGAATGAGAGGCTGCTGGCAGTGCTCTCTCCAGCCTCTGTTCACAGTAAAGGAGTCTGTGACCTGCTCAAGTAACACAAAACAACTGTGGATGATGCCATGTCAGACCGACTCGGTCAACCATCTCCCTGAGTGGAATGTCTGCTCCTTTTCCCAAAAGTCCTCCTCCTCAAGTCCCATCCAACCAGCACTTCTGTTTCCTTCTTTCTTCCCAGATGAATTTATCTCTGCTAAAATAGCAGTTTCAGTGCCACCAAAAATAAAAAAAGTGAATTTGGGCTAACTTACCAAAAATATTTCTTCACAATGTTTTCAGATTCACCAAGTTATCAGTTTGAGTGTGCACAAAAATTACAAGCACTACATTCAATTCTTCCCTGTCAGAGCTGATACAAACCCACTTTTTCTGCCTTATATAAGAACGTGGCTCAGACTAAGCAGCACAGTATTCTGGAGGTGTATGCTCAACCTCCCCCCAATGTATGCATTCATATTTAGACATCTAGTAGGTGCAAACAGGACAAAGCAGCACTGGTCTTCTAATAGAGCCTGCTTATTGGGGAAGACAGCTGCTCCTTCCCTGTATGTTTCCATCAGTAATGCATCGATGATCAAGCACATTCTGCAAAGAGCTCTGGAGAAGGCAGACTTGCTACCCCACACACCTGCTATAGTCTGGCAGAACACCTAACGATGGAATTGCACATTCAAAAAACATTCAAAATAGAAAACCCTTTTTCATGTTTTTCCAGTTTTTCTATGTTCCTAATCACTACGCTACTGATGAAAACAGATGTTACCACAGCCAGCCTTTCATTCTTGTTGTATTGCTTTCATTCAAATATTTAACAATGTATTTATAATGTTTTCGTTCAACATTCCTCATTTCACTGAGGAAAGTAATTTTTTTCCTGCTTTGGTTAGGTTAAGAACATCCCTTCCCTCAGGTTTCCAACTCAGTAATCAATTGAAGAAAAACAATTATAAGCTCTTTGAGCTGGGAACCTGTTTTCCCACGTGGCCATATAACATACTTCACTAAATTTAAGAACCAACCTGGCACTGACCTGGAGAACACTTTAATGGTGAAAATACATATTTTGTTCCTACAATTAAAGAATGGTTTCCACCTGGAGGTTCTCCACACCTTGGATAAATCGATTAGAATATCTGCGTAACTGATTGTCTACACCAAGAATCAGTTGTATTAGCACAGCTGTTCCTAGAAAATACAATTTTAGAATTACCATATGGCACCTAATAAGCCCAGGTAAATAAGAGGAAAAATACTCAAGCATTCAGAAGGGTTGTAGTAAGGTTCAGAGGCAGCACAGCAATTCACTGCTATTATGGTTGCGTTTACTTCCAATCAATTTAACAGTATTAAGTCAAGTACTATATACACAGATGGGTCATTAATATAATCTTACATTTAACCCTTTTTCCTGTGGGGAGATATATCTACTACATATTTAAAAATGGAGAACTGAAGAGGTTTTTTAGCTTCCAGAACTGCTGAATCCAATGGAATGTCTTTTCTACAAGAAAAAAAACCACCCACAAACAAAAGCTACAAGCAATATATCTAGATCTACACACATAAATATATATAAGTATTTTGTTAAGACTGTTAAAGAGTTAACTAGATTCATTCAATTCACACAGCTGCCCACAAACATAGATAGATATTACAGTAGTCTGTCTGACAGTAAGATTTTATTTTTATATCTAATGTAACTAAAAGTTAAACCTAAATAGATATTTGCAGAAGTATTTGAATTATCTCCAGCCTTCATGAAAGCCAACACTAGATTTATCAACAGTTCATCTGAAACCCCAATGAATAAGTGAGAAAGTATTAATAAGTAAGCTACCAATTACATGCAGTTCAAGAAATGTAGTCAAAGAATGCACACAAACAGCAACGTAGGAAAGCTGTGTGAAATGTACCAAGTACATAAAGCAAACAGAAATTCCACTGACTGCAGTGATGCTCCCTCGTGGCACAGGAGCCAGATACTGCAGTCCCCTCATTGTTCTTGCCAGGCTAAGACATTTTTCAGAAAACAGAAACAAAAAGCACGTTCCAAGGCCAGAAATTATATAAGCAAAGCAAAATGCTAACTCTTTATTATGTCAAGCTAAAAAAAAAAAAGCAGAAACTGAAACAAGGGGGTCGGTTACGGGAAGAACATACTAACTGTTCCTGCAAGCTCATCTCTAATTCTGTTTAAATACTTAAACCCCAGGAGTATTTAGGGATATCCACTGCATTGGTACCTTAAAAGCCCAAAGAACACATACAAGTAGGTTGGAACTGTCTACAGAAAACATAATGCAGGTCAAATTAAAATATTCAAGTAGCTCTTATAATAAAAGCTCATATTAAGTATAATGTTTTACAGAGAAAATGGGTACCACAAGAATAGCATGCTATTTTCAGTAATTAGAACATGAGGCATCTTTCCCTGTCTAAAATTAAATTATTTGCTTCTAAGCAGCAAAGAAGGCTGGTAATGATTAAAGGGTAAAAGTAAGCATATACCTGACTGGAGATAAAATCAAAACAAGTGTGCCTGTACTGCTATCATTGCTTATTTTAATATTGGCACCAGTACAAAAACACAAATATAAAATATGTTGTAGACTAACTTTTCTTTATACCAAAATGCACTTAGTTACTTGAAACAATAGACTCTGCTTTGAAAGTTCAGTGATTCTGTTTCTGCCCTCTGATTTGAAATAGAAAGCACCAGGAATATACCCTTCAAACCTGATTCACATATGAACAAGAAAAAGAAAAGCATGATCTTACCTAATCCTCATGAGCAGAATCTGACTCAGCAGTTTGTATAACTCTATAAACACAGTGATGTTGCTTTGCCAGATATGTAGTTTAACAGTAAAACAATAGAATTACAGAACTACTTCTAATTTTCAGCATCATCAGAAAGAAAATGGTCATATTTAAGTTCAAAATCTAAGTTTTGAAGGAGGATCCCCACTCAAATGCAGATGGTTAAAATAAGTTTAAATATGTTTAAAGTAGAAAATGCACAATGGCTTAATTATACTCATACATAGGAAAAAATAAAAACCACAACCTGCATTCATCGAGTTTAAATTTTAATGAAATACAGCTCCAAGAGGATGCTTCAAATTACTTATAGGAAACCGAGTATTAATTCCCCTTACCTAGATATATTGTTGAAGCTGAGGAACAGACGCTGGAGACAGGGCAAAGTATCCACATCTTTCTAGAAGGAAAGATAGAGGCATAAATTCAGTAGCTGAAGGATAACATCTTTTGAACCTTTCTACTTTGCCTGGTGCAATACTTGCATTTCTATATACTATAAACTTGCTGCAACATTGATTTCTGTTGAACGTGCAGATCCATTTCTCCCTAATGCAGACTGCAAGGGAGTGTTTCAGTGCAGATATCTACTCTGCAGAACAAGCTGCATCACTTGCAAAGCAAATGATATTAAAGGAAAGAGGATGAGGCTGCTGCTGGTTTCTGAACAAGCTTTTGGGAAAGAAGCCAAGGTGCTGTCTCAGCATTTAAGCAGCAGGATAAATATGGTGTTTAAAAAAAAAAAAAAAAAAGACTATGCAGCAATAAGGTTGTTGAAGTGCAATGCTGCAGTGCAATCAGCACTACCTAGCAGCAGTAGCTGCTCTAAACAAGAATAATCTGAAGGACTCTGTCACCTTTACAATTTTATAAAAAGGAGCATGTTTTCAGAATGAGTAATCATGAACTCAATGCATAATAGAACTTTGTAGAAAACCTTAAAATAGCTCAAAATTTTGCTAAGAGGAAACACATCAAGCACGACTGAAGTTTATTTATGTAATAAAAATCCATAATGGCCAGACAGCACAGTTTGCAGTGATTCATTTACCACTCAGACTGTAGACCAAAAACCATCAGTTAACTGTGTGTCTCCTTATCCTACAAAGGAACACGCTCCAGCTTGTGATCAGTGGACATCAAACCATTACCCACAGCACAATGAAGTGGCACAGAGCTCATCACCTTGATTCCGGCTACAAATCAAATCTTCAGCTCTCTCTCCCCCCACCTGATCTGATACATTGCTATATATCATTCCATCCAATTAAAAGGAAAGCAAAAAAACAAAGGAGAGGAAAAAAAAAAAAAAGCCCACAAACCACCACCAGAACTAGAATTAAATCATTTATATTTTTAATTATACCCCAAATAAATTACATTCTTAAATAGAACATCATCTTCTGAAGCACTGCTTAGCTGAGCTACAGAAATTACAATCTGTTTCAAGAAACAAACCTGTATGGAAGAAGAGTCCTTGAATTTGTATGTTAGAACCAAAAAAGGTCAGAATATTTTTGTCCAAGAGAACCATCAAGATCTACCAAGACTTATCACCACAACTGATCGCATTTGCACAAAATTGCAGCAAAAACCAAACTGTTATTTCCTCCTTCAAGTTGTAAAATCAAGCATTGCAAGAAAATACCACAAGCAGAAGAGTATGGGATAATCTAAGCTTTGACAAACTTGAAATGCTGATATACTTTCAATAAGTAATAGCAATAGTGTAATCCTGGAAGAAAGGAAGGAAAGAACGAAGGAAAGGTGAGAGAGGGAGGAAAAGAGAAAGATGCTTTGTTTCTTACTATAGCAGAGACTTGATTATGACGAAGGTTGAGCTCCGTGAGTGAATCCAGTCCGTTGAGATTTTCTACAATGGACAGAAGGTTTCTGGCGAGGTTTAACACTCTCAGTTCACTCAAATGGTTGATGTTTTCTATTTTAGAGATCTATGAGAGAGGTATAAACACACACACTGTGTTTTATCTAAATACACGTAGTTCATACTTTTTTTTTTTTTTAAAATACATACAGATTAGAAAAGCAACTTAATAGCATGCTTATGTATGTTACTAACCACAAATAGTTGAACATCAGCTACTGTCTGCTGGAAACTGAGTACTAGTATTCACATCAGTAACATCTTTCTAGTCAGGCAGCAGTAAGATCAGTCAACACTCTCTTCTTACCATCTGAAGTTAGATTATTTCAGCTGCATTGTTTTAAGGCAGCAATCTTTAAGACATGCAGTTAAGACACCACTGTTAGGATCACACAATGCCAAAATGGGGAAATCATGTGCACAGCCGACCCTTAATTTAAGGCACTCAAGACACACATCTGAATCTGGTAGCACTTTTACTGCAAGACTTACATGGCATTGTACCTCCGTATTATCACAAATCTGTACTATTTTTGCTCCATGACTTAAAAAGCCAGCAGCAGCCACACAGCTATGCACAAGCTCTACAGGCAGGCTTTCCAGCAGGTCATGAGGACAAGAACATGCTGTGAGTCAGAAGCAAGTAGCTCCTGGACAACAACCCTCTGGAGAAGAACAAAGTTATCCTTGCACTGGAACTTGTAAGGCAGTTTTGCAAGCAAATAGTTGTTGGACTTGGGGAAATTACTCAAAAAAAAAAATCAGAAAATAGCAGCATCACTCATTTGGATACATGGCACACTTGCTCAAAAGCCCCCAGCAATTCCTTGCCAACTCACAGCTACCTGTGATCAGAAAACGGAAGGTTCAAACATGACTAAACTACGGAGAGAAGTCAGCTGCTCTACATCTATATGTTTAAAATAAGGCATTAGGAATTAAAACACGTGATATTGAAAGAATAATAATAATCAAGAGAATAACAAAAGCTACTGCCTCGTAAGTTTAATTGTTACTTCTGGAGATGCAATATCTTTTTAAAAGATATTAGTTATTGCTCTTCTGACATAATCTGGCTTTTTTAATTTCCTGCTGTCCATATTTCTCAGTGATGTACTCCATGACCCCTATCCAGGTACTCATTTCTCAGAATGGTCTGAAAACTATTCTCCAGAACTTACCCAGACATTTATGTAGGATTAGCATACAGAAAAGTATCACAGAGATGATCAACAGCTGCCATTGCACACAGGGACATTTGTATCACATTCTTACTCTAATCCATGTTCTACAGCAGAAAGAAAGCAGTCCTGTGGAAAAGACTGGCTTTCCACACCACACGCTGTGCATCCAACACTTGGTAGCTTCAAGGACTTTACAACTATGACAAATTCCCTTTCCATACCTGCAGGACCACTGGAGCCCCCAGCAACACCCATACCCAGCCATGCTGCCCCTCCTCAAAACTGCCAACAGCAATTAGATGGAAGCGAGCAACATAGAGACTGGTGTCATACAGCTCCCCAGTGATACCAAGCTTTCTGCTCATATAGATCAGTACAAATGTGGCTGTGCCAATTTCCAGAAATTGCAACTCTTACAATGGGAGAAGATGCAAGGCAGCTGGCATTGAACAGTCTGAGAGCACAATGCCATGGATAACAGTCATACAAACAAACCACATGTACATAGGCATCTAACTGTATGATATGACCTGAATATACTGCTGTAAAAAGTATCGTGGCAACTTTTCCCCATAAAAAGTACAGAAAAGTAGACAGCAAGAACAGCAACTAAATGACATTGAGTCCCTTTTTGAGTCAACTGCTAATTAAACAAATAGACTCTGTTTATGCGTATGACATGGCAGAAAAAAAGGGAACAGGACACAAAATATTAAAGCTAAGGAAAAGAGACACCATTGTCTATAACAATATATTTAGACTGAAATATTTGTACAAGCACAGCCAAGAGCAGATGGTGAGCACGAAGAGCACAGACCCCTGCAGATGTCTGTGGAGCCAGGATTACAGCATGTTACAATGCAGAATATCAATCCTGGCACTTTATTGCTATCTCTAGGACTATGATTTCATCAGCAGTTACAGAGATGCTGTCCGTTGCTTTGCTCAGCTCTGAGACTTGACTCTACTGGCCTTTCTCTATTCTCAGTCACACACGCATCCGTCCACCAGTTTTTGTTATGCCCTGTGCAGTAGCTAACAAGCAGGACCAACTCTTTTTAGAAGATCACAATATTTCTTTCAGCAAGAAAAGAAGTTGCCTTCCACTCCTCACTTCCATGCCCCTTCCCCCCTGCTTAACCTGCATCCTCAAGGTTTAGGCCAGCAAAGTACAAGGCCTGCTCCAAAAGTAACGCCTCCTATTTTGTTCTGTTGGCCCGCCACGTCGAAGGCAGACGTTGGCATACGGCAGTAGAAGCTGAACTTTCCCACCTGTATTCCATTACATGTTCTTGCCTTGCAATGGATGGCAGCAGAGGGGCAGTCTGACAAAATGACATCTGACATGGAAGTGTATGTCAAGCAGAGGTGGGACTGAATTCCTCCACGAGGAAAAAATGCAGTCACTGATGTTAACTGATGCTTCCTGAAGGTTCATGGAGACCAAGATGGGGATGGGAGGCACAGTGAGTGCTGCATTTCAGCAGCACTGACAGTAGGTCACCTCCACAGGCACAGATATTTACAAGCACAGCGTGCTGGCTCTAATTCATTACTGGCAAAAATGCACAGCTAATGGTGATGTCTATGTTGAAAAAGTGTGCTTTGTAACTAAGAATTTTCTTTACCATTATTCTGCTCTTTGTATCAGTTGCAGTTTTCATAGAAATAAATAGGAGGCCCTATTTGCCAAGCAACATACTTAACTCACAAAATTTAAAATGACAAAAAAAAAAAAAGATTTTTTTTAAAGTATTTAGAGAAATAAATTTCATTCTAAATACAGTTAGCCAAGTTCTGCCTTCATTAGAACCTTGTGAAATTCAATCAAGCTACTTCACTGAAGACAGAATAAAGTTCATGTCAACTCTAACCTAAAATAAAACTGAAAGAAAGGTTTTAAAAGGCATTTATACAGAACATACAACATTTATGCTGTTTATCTTGACAGAAAAGATGATCATCAAGCACCATTCTTTCCAAAGACCATGCAGATTGAGTTTGAAAGTACAGTATTTAGAAAGCAAATGTTTGTTTAAAAATTAAATAGAAATTGCAGTGTGTTAAGTATAAACTGCACACAATGGCACACAGAGTCCCTAAATCACAGAGCTCATGGTGTTCACATCAGTGTGATAGCCGTCGTACAGCTGCAGATTCTACACAGAAATTAAAGCAGATGGCATGAAGTTGCTGTGCCTGCTTACAAGTTTTTACTGTGCAGTCTTAAGAGCCTTGCGAAATCACAAAGGAAAACAAGCAAAGAAAATGACATGGCAGAGGAAATGGCATTTTGTCCCCTTTGTGAAGAGGTGTTACATGAGGTATTACACTGCTTTTTATTTTTTTATTTTTTAAGAACCTTATTTTGGACCTTTATTATAGGAAACCATTTTCTGCATTTAAAGTCTTGAAAGGTTCAGCATTAAACACTGTAGAATACTACATTTCAGGGCCTTAAAGCACATCCAGTTCCCATTGAATTTCTAGCTTGGCAGCAGCGAAGTCTCTAAGATCAGACCGAACCATATTAGCCAAAATATTCTGCACCCAAATAAATCAAAGTATTTTCCAAGAAATTTTCCTCTGTTTCTCCTCACCTCCAGTCTCTTGAAAACATTACAGTCTTAGAAGTTTCACAATCTGCATTCCATCTATGGGACTGACTTATACCCAAAAAATGAAGGAAAGAGAGACTAAGAATAAATCAGGAATGCAGCTTTGCTCTTAACTGTTACTACTCCATCAACAAGAAGAAACTGTGTCTATCTAGACTTCAGTACTATTAAAAAAAAATATTGATCATCTGTGTTATGCCTCAAAAAATTAACCAAAAATACTCTTAAAGAAAGAAACCAGCAAAACAAAACACTGAAATGCTGTGAACAACCTTTACTTCCAGACAGTTTCAGAACAGACGAACAGAAGCAATCAGAGCACACTGCCAAGGAAACACCCCAAAAATCAACAGACTCTTGCTGTCTAGTGCCATCAAATGTATGGGATTTATATACATCAAAACCACAGAAACGCTTTTATCCTAATCCCAAACACTGAGTGCCTTTCAGTGAGTGCAGTAATAAGATGTTGATACAGTGCTCTGCAGCTTAATCCCACAGCACTTTCCACTCATTCAACAGGGAGGCTTTTTGTGGCTTTACCAGGGACATTTTAGCCATGTATTTGTAACTCCTCTTTACTTTTTTTGCAGTTGTTATTATTATCATTATTATTATTATTATTATTTATTTTTAATATCAGTTGAGCTCCAAAGGATCTCTGGAGATCCTCTGGTCCAGCCCCTGCCTACAGCCTGCTCAGCCCCACGTGCTGCCAGCTTCTCCTCTTCAACACACCTGTGGCTCTTTGCTAGAGCCACTCTATCTTCCTCCTCTCCCTCCAAGCTACAAGAAAAGATGCCAGCAGTGATCCACTGTAGAAGTGTCATCAGATCTACCTGGAATGAAAACCATTCTGATAAAGCAGAACTGCTATCCATAACTGGTTTTGATTGTAAAACTGACCATACTTACAATAGATTTACTTTTAACCCTCCTGTGAGAACTGGGCAGAGCGTAACACCACAAGCCATCCAAGGAAACAGACGTATAAATGCCTAGTTAATATAATGCAAATCATACTTTCTATTATTTTCATATAGACAGTAAGCAAGACAGGCTTTTTGCACTGTTGGTTCTCATTACTCTCAACTGAATCCAAGAAAAAAATCTTGTATGTTGGAGGGAAAACACCGTGTCAACAGAACACTGATCTGAGTCCGCTGCTTTGAGCTATGCGTTAACACTTCACTTTTGATTCTACTGATCTGCTGTAGAAGTTGCTATGTTCTGGAATACATCTTTCCATGTTCTCAAATCCAATTCTGTAGATTAAGTGGGTTCTTCAGAAATCTGATATAGAGAAGTGTAAGAAGCTCCCAAAATCATAATGAAATAACAAGAGAGACCACCTACTCATTAGTAAACAAGCAAACAACAACCAGACTTAAAACCAAGACACTACTATTGTACAGTGTTACGAAAAATCAGCTTTACGTATTCAGTATACCTTTAAAAATAACAAATCTGTATGGCAGAGTGGTGTCTGAAATTATGAGTTCCTCAACTAGAGGAGAAAAGAGTATTGATATCAAAATTTGCCTAACTACAAGCTAGAAAGGAACAGAAAATAATTCATTAATGGAAGCCTTCATTTGGTCTGTTGCTGAAGCCTTCATTTGGTCTGCTGACGAATGCACTAACACTACACTGTGCCTCCAGCACACTGCTTGCACACTACTGGGTTAGTGGTGCAACTCACAGAAGCCACAGAGTTACTGCATCACACATAACAGTGACTCGTTAAAGTGCTCTTTTTTTTTTTCCCTACAGCATTTTAATTCCTCACTGTGAAGCAGTGATATAATAAAGAACACACACAGAAACCATAAGAAGTCAAAACTGTCAGAAGAAGAATCCAGAAAAAAAAAAAACAAAACATGCATAGGTCTTATATAGTCACAATAACCACATGTTGTTCAACAGCTCAATTATAGAACATTTTGTATCACATGTGTTTCAGATTTATTTTACAGAAGAATACTCTATCTGGCTTGCCCTTACATGCACCCTGTGCTGTTTCTGACAGAATCATTAGTAACCTTTCTCTCATACATTGCAGAGCTCAAGCTTCGAGCATCACAAACAGAAGCAGCTGCACAGTCTCACAATGAATAATCTGAAAGGACACCAAGTCCATTCAGAAGCCTAAACAAGAAGTTTGGACTCCTCCTGCTTTTCTCTCACACAGACCCAAGTCTTCTACAGGTACGTATGTGATCTTGATTCGTGAGATCAACAGAAGAAACAATGCAACGACCAATAAGAACTTAAATGCTTTTACGACTTTATGACTGTTTTAATTCTAACCACTCACACGAGATGACTGCTCCATGGGCACAAGTAAGTGCTGCCAGGCTTAGCTTACTCAGCATTAGAGCCTGCAACTTTCCAAATGCACAATGCTCCAAGTTTCAGAAAGCTGACACTGCAAATCAATCTGATATCATTACCTGATTTCTGGGAAGTTGCAAGAGTTGCCACCAATTCTCTTTCAAAAAGCAACGGTTTGAAGGACACCAGAAATGCATGATCTATATAAGATAACTTATTAATCAAGTTATTGTACTGTACCTGATTTCCATGAAGATCCAAAACATCAAGATTTTTTAGGTTCTCCAGATTTGAGATCTTCTTTATTCTGAAATGTTTCAATAATGACAGAAATTGTTTTTATTAGATTAAAAGTACCTTACATTTTCAAGCTAATACAAAACTTAGCTGCTCCTGCCTACTGATAGGAACAGAAAAGCAGAGTTCTCAACTCTCTGAAATGAATAAATAAGCCTTAGATTGCCACTTTCCTCTCTGGTCATCCTAGTGGCAATCTGCACTATCACTCTTCCTGGAAGATTCTTTCCAGGAAAAGAATCCCTGCACTGCTAGAAAACAAAGTCAACACACAACCTATGCAAAAGATAAGAAATACTATTACTGGCAAAAGGCTCTTCCCAAACCTGTTTAAAGCAAAACTGTAGTGACAGTTTTAAGATTTTGTTACAAGAATTGAGAATAAAACACATTTAACAGCTCTGCTGGCACTTCCTAGACAATACAGGTCTCTACATTTGGCCTAATTTCTTCTCCACCTGTACAGCTTCACCACCTCACCATAACGACGCCCTTCTGTCCTGTCCCATTTTCTCAGACGCCAAGCCCAGGTTACTGAAGCATCAGCAGCACCATCTGCTGGTTGGTTACATTAAACATCACACACATTATGCATTTGCTTCAAAAATTAAAAACCATGCACAGAAGCAGTAGAAAAGTCTCTTGCAGCAACTGCCTTATGTGACTTACAGCACGTATATCTCCTCCTGTCTGTCTCCAAACTATACCTCAATGTAAGCAAACTATACAGAACTACTGTAGCTAATTTTGGAAAATAACTCCTTATAGCAACTTAGTTATTGCTCCAACAACCCAAAATTTGCAATAACCAAAATGAATATCCACAGGTTAGATTTCAGCTATAAAAGCCAAAAACTACAGTAAAATACTGTACTATTAGAAGTTACTAAAATTCTTCAACTAGCATTTTACTGATAAGGGAAAGAAAAAGATCACTCTCCATTGGTTTATGTTTTGAAGTGAATGATGCATACACAGCTGAAAGATGAAGGCCAAGAAGTGCTGGTAACAGATTGGCTGCAACTCTCCTACAGCCAATGACCAGGGAGACACCCAGCACAGCAGCTGCAAATGAACTGGCAAGGCAATGAACTGAAGGTGCCAGCAAGTCTAATTCCTACCTTCTTCCTTACACAGTGAAGTTACAACGTACACAGAACTGGATGGCTCTTGGAAATGCCCATCTCTATCTATATTTTTTCTTGAGCTTTTTTTTTTTTTTTTTTTTTTTTTAAACTAGGAAGCTTGCTGTTATTAGACACCATTTAACAGGAGTGCACCCACTGGTCTCACAACCAACATCACAAGCTGAAAACCCTGTAACAGATGCAATGATAGATTACAGACACTATGCCGTAACAAAGTAGGCTGCTTAAAGCCAGTCATTTTTATTATACCTGTTCTTCCCCAAAAGAAGAACTCTCAGGGATCGCAGAGTTGAAAGCCCGCTTATTTCCTCGATCTGGTTATCATACAAATCTAAGAAAACAAGATGCTGCAGGTTGGAAATATTCTGGATCCGGGTTATAAAGTTGTGCTGGAAATTCAAAAGGCGAAGGTGATCTTCTCCATCGATAACTGGGCACACCGTCAGCTTCTGCCTGGAACAACAACAAAAAGCATCTTATGAAAGTAACTAATTTGTAATCGACCTTTTACTAACCTACACCAACTGAACTGAGAAAAGGGTATTATCTTGATTAAGAGGCTTGCTCACTAAACACCTATGGAATAGGAAAGTAACTCCTTAATGTAGAAAAATATAAACATATAGCAGAAGTGCTTTCAACATTTTCTTAAAGCCTCTCCTTCAAATTAGAATTTCTTTGTCACATGGAAGTTACTTGAAGAATTCACACTGTGACCACACTACAAATTCAGCAGATACAGCATGCCAATGTGCCATTCAGACCCCATGTAAGGAGCCTGTTCAGGTCAAATTTCAAAGCACACCAAGTTTATGTGCTTCTTTACATTACAGAACTTCACATTTGAAGTATAAATGCATGAAATGTTGAGAGTTACTTTGAAAGCTAAAAGATACCAAAAATGATGCTGATAACAGCCATTCTCACAGCAGGATTATCTCCAAAAGACATCCTACTGACCTCACAGAACTTTTTCTGACTACATAAGCATCACCAATAAACAAAACTAACTAAATAAAAATGTGCACACGCATTCACACAATTATTTACAATTGAATGTGGTTTTCACATTTAGCTTTTTTTTGTTGTCCTGGTTATGGAAACAAAGACACCCTACAGTTAATGCATCAGAGTACAACTAATGGAGACAAAGGCCTCAACTTTCTATTGATTTCTTGCACGACTTTGAATCCAGCTTTTAGTTTAAAATAAAAAACCCTACCTGCCTTAGATTATTATACCTGCCTATATATCCATACCTGCTGTATGGATATATGTGCCATCACTGAATTTTTACCACAAGGAAACTCATACAGAACATCTCAGTGGAACACAGGTCCTCTCTAGAAGAAGAAACAAAGAACAAGAAAAGCAGCCCGCCCCCCCCCACACCTAGCAGCACTGCTCAACACTCATCCCCTGAGACCAGCAGACACAAGAGCAGCAAGCTGCTGAGCCCAGACTCCACTCCCTGCTCACCTTTCCAGGGTGAGTCTATCCGAGTTCAGTATTTTTTCCTCAGCAGTACGTTGCAAGACAGGAAATGTTATTGATGAACTGCTCCCAAAATTTGCGCTATCTATCAGAAAATCATCAAAAGAACGCATGAACAACCACAAATTAATTTCATTAACTACCACTAATAGTTACTTCTTACTAAAAGAATTACGTGGTACATGAAATGCATTTTGCCTGCACTCAGGACTCTGGCCCACCAGTTTCCTGCCATTTTTAGTTTACAGATACACCCCTCTTGCAAACCTACATCCACTGAGCTCACATGTGACAGGGTTTTGGTTTTGTTTTTTTTTTTAAATAATTTGTGGTAAGCAGACAGTTTGTAGATGCTTTTGTTTTGATCAGAATTACCCAAAGCTGTCCTAAGACTGCATACTGGTTTCATAACTCCAATATCTGAACTTAACAAGGATACTATCTGTATTAAGAACAATCATAATGACACAGATCAAATATATGTTGATCCAATTAAAATCTAAAGCACTGAAACACAGGAGCAGTCCCACTGAGCCAGAAGCAAACGTGGATTCTTTCACACGTGAGTACATCTGTCACCCAGCTGTAACTGCTTCATGCTTCACACCGTTACCAAGGAAAAAACAGAGAACCTTTTTAAACATGCTTACAAAATAACCAACTCCATTTTGTTAATACAAGGAGAAAGAGGGAAAATGACCAAAATACCCAAAAAAACAAATAAGCAACCTATATGGCAAGCTTTAGCTTATTTAGAGTACAATCCACTGAAAGATACTGGTCAGAAACAGATCACTGTGCATGTATGCTATCACAAGAACACACAATCATCCATGTTTGCACTTTTTTTAAAGACGTTAATGGGAAAAAAACACAAATTCTTCACTAAGTAAGAATTAATTTCTTTACTTCTACAGAGAGCAACTTCCTTCTTATGTAGAACACATGATTAGTAAAAATAGCTAAATAAGTACAAAGGTTTGTTCATGCTTAGTTTGGTTTAGAAGCTTTTCAGTGCTACCTTCCAATTTTCCTTAGTGGCTGCTCTAATAAACCACTGTATAACAACCAATATTCTCTACATATCTTTCAAAGTGAAATGAATTGCTGAAGAATAAAAAAAAAAAAATTGAAACTTAAAAACAATCAGCATTGTTGCTAAAGTTAAAGACGTGCCTCAGGTTTTAAAGCCAATAAACACAAGGAATTAAAGATGACATTACTTTTTACTTTGTATGCCATAGCAGATCCCTACATTGCCCTTTTGTTACAGAAAGGTATATAAAAAGCCTAAATGTTTAAATGTCTTCATTAAAACTTGGAAGATAGCACTAGCAGTTTCCTGACAACGATCTCTTAATACACCATGGGAACAGGAGACAACACATGCTATGCAATTATACAGTCCATCAGCCAGTAGAGTCATCTTACAGGCTGTGACTGTTCAAATTAAATGCCTCGTACAAATAATAAGTAAATAAATACAAGGCTGGTGAGAACTTTACACTCTTACCTGAAGCATGTGAACTAATACTGTGACTGCTTTGTCGGGATCTGGGTTTTGCATGTATAGAAGACTCTCCAAATCCAGATAAAGAACCCGTGCTTTGCTTGAACTCCAAACCAGAAAGCTCAGTCAGGGTGGATGGCACTGGAAGATACAGCTGCTTACTGCGCACCAAAGGGCTCAACACTCTTGGGTCTCCTGTGGGGCAAACAAAACAAAACTTCACAATAGAATAAACTGCATAACAGCCCTAAAAATCAACCCACTCTGAACAGCTGTTGGTCTTTATTATCTACTGGGATGAATAAAGAACTCCCATACACAGATATTTCATTGCCAACAGAGCCAAACTACCTCCAATCCCAGCCCACCACTGTTTTTATGACAGGCAAGCAGCAGCAGTGCAGGTATGTGTCAGAGCTTTTCCAGGTTTTAACAGTTAACAGTGATGCCACCAAATACCTCACTTTTCAAAGCCAGAAGCACTCAAGAGGAAAACCATCTCTTCACAACTTGGAATCAGATTTTGTCTATACACATACACTAGACATCCGACAAGAGGTGATGGTTGAGAACTGCATGGCTTCAGGGGGCAGAGGAGTTGAGCAAGGCACTCACAAATATTGTGGCTCTGTAAGTGAGAGAAGGAATGCTCCTCCATGGGCAGAAAGAGCAAAACAAAAAACAACAAGCAAAGCCACCTGCACTAGGGAGAAGAGATAGGAGTTCCAGGATATAATGCGCTCAGTTAGGAAAAGCAGTTATATACAAAAGCCAGTAACATTTTTCTACTCATAATAAAGCCTTTCTTTACTGTTTAGCTCATAAGAAGAAATTTAAAAGCCTCTCCCTCCCACCAAAAAAAAAAAAAAAAGAAGAAAACAAACCAAAAGCCTCCTGAGCATCACCTTGCCTTCCTGAATAGCTTTTTTCCAGGTCGTGCTGCAAAAGTCTGCTGTGGAGAGACGAGGGTTCTTTACTTATCTTGAAGTCAAACTACAACAAAATGCATGAGAGAAACACTGAGGTCTTCAAAGGCAAACAGTGTCCTCAAACAGACAAACACAGCCTCAGAAACAAATACAGTTCTCACAAAACAAAGGGGGAAAAAAACCCACACACACACTGCCCTAAAAGACCACTGCAACCATGGAAGGAGGAGGAGGGGTACAGAAGGAAGCATAACAGGTCACACACTGAATTTACGGCAGGTACAGGATAGCCCAGCAGCTTCACTCCACACATCCTCACTAAATACACCACGAGAAGGCTATCAGCTACACGAGGCAGCGAGTCAAAAACCAACACGCCGCTGCCGAAAAGGCGATCCCCATCCGAAATGACAGACACGTGGCACAGAAACGTGACACACAACTGCACGAATCCACCTATCTACTGAAGAAAGAAAACAGCAATTACTGGCTTGGTTTTAGCGGGTATCGCGGATGTCTGGATCAGCAGCTGGAGCCCGCAGCTACCGGCCTGAGCACGGGAAGAGAAAAAAGACAGCATTACGCTTTCCTAAAACGTGCATAGATACAGCGGGCTCATTGAGCTTCCGAGGACGGCACCTCCAGCACGGCAGCAGGAGCCCCACCCGGCACCGCGCTGAGGAACGCCTTTGTGCCACAGCGGGAAACAAACGCGACTCACGCTCACGGGTCCGCGACAGGCGGAGCTCTTCGCTCACGCACTGAGGAGAAACCGCCGCCGCCGCGCGCCACCCGCCCCGCGCTGCAGCCGCCCTCACGGTGGCACCTACCGGGCCGGGCGCGGCCCGCGAGCCCCTGCCGGGCCGGCACTTGCTGGGCACCATCGCCACCCGCCTCCCTGGGGTCGGCCGCCGCCCCTGTCGGAAATCGCTCCGCCGTCACCGCGGCAACGGCCGCTTCCGGGGAGGCGGGCTGAGGGAGGCACCGCCGGGCTCTCCGCCCCGCCCGCCCTCAGCGCTCCCGCGCAGCGCCGCGCTCTCGGGGCGTTGCCGGCTGTCCCGCAGCGCCCTCGGAGCGTCACTTAACCACTGCCGGCCGTCGAGCCTTAAGGGTCTTCGCGGTGTTGTTCTCTTAAAACACGGTAGTCCAGCGGCGGTCAGATCAGCTCTGTGTGTGCAGTGCTGTCACCTTTCATCTGCGCTAATGGCAGAACCGCAGGAGCAGGCAGGGATCACCGGGGAACCGCCGCACAGCGCGCGGGCTGCTTGGAGCATCTCCAGAGGAGAGCCAGCCCGTCCGTGCGCAGCCTGCTCGGTGCGAGGAGGCCGCTCCACCCGTCCGTCGTTACCCCAGCATCAGCACGCCAGGACGATGGCGGCGGGGCTGCGCAGCCATAGCGCCGATCTTTGCCCAGACGTGGCGGCACGCGGAGCCGGTCCGCAGCCCAGCGGAGCGCAGAGCGGAGCTGAGCGCCGCAGACATGGCGGTGATGCCTCACGGAGGGGCTGGGCGCCGTGACGGCAGTGAAAGCCAAATGCTGACAGGGAGATTTGCGGTTTGAGTCCGACCGTGAAAACGCAGCTGTCACTTTAATAGCAGAACCAGCCCTCCGAAATGCAGCGTTGCGCACCGAGCTAACGGAGTTAAGGCGGCTCGATATCTCCATCGCGTCTTGTCGGGGATGCCTTTACTCCATTTGAATTCCACGCGGAACCGCTTTGCAAAACCTAACGCCGCTCGGCCACACGCGCCTTAGCCTCGTCACTGCCCGCTTCGATCCCTGCGGCCGCGCTCACCCCGCCGAAGCCCCGCCGCGGCTCAGCGCCGGGCCGCACGTCCCGGGTCGCGCCCCGCCGGGCGGCGCCGATCCGCCCGCCGCCAGCAGAAGGAGGAGCGGCGGACGGGCGGCGGCTGTACCCGGAGCCGGGGGCAGCGCGGCGGGGAGGGAGCGTCGCGGGCCGGACCGTGCCCGAGGGGAGCGCCAACGCGGGACGGGCGGAGCGCCATGGCGCAGCGGCAGCCCGGGGAGGAGGAGCACGGGGCCGCCGGCACGGAGCTCGCGGCGAGCGGCGGCCCGGTGCAGATCTGCGTGGCCGCGGAGGAGGAGGACGAGGAGGAGGAAGGCGCGCAGTGCCCGGCGGCGCGGGGAGGCGGCAGCTGCAGCGAGGAGGACTCGGGGCGGTGCGGGCGCTCCAGGTGAGCCGAGCCGGGCCGCCTGTCCCTGCGGGGCCGCGGCTGACGCAACGGCGGCGGTGCGGGGCGCGGCCCGGAGCGGAGCGGGACTGGATGTGACGCTTCGCAGCGGTCGGTCGTTTCGCTGCCCCGAACCGAAAGGGCCAGAGTGGCTCGGTTTGGGGGTTGTGATGGTTGTTGTTCTCACTGTGCTTGGCAGAGCATCGTACGGATGTTCTGCAGTAGAGTAGATATGATATGCCCCAGCAGATATTTCTGGGGCTTTGGACCCGAGTTGCACAGAGGTGAAATAACGACCGCCTTATAACCTACTCTATGTCTTACTGTTTGATAACGCCAATAGTGCTCTCTGTGCTGAAGTGCGAAAATCAGCACAGCACGACCTGTGGCAGCGCACCGTGTGAGCATCCTTCCTTAGCAAGGGCTTCAGAACACACGCCTTGAGTTTGAACGGTAGGAAATTCAGAGCTTGCCCTCAGAAAAGCAGTGCGTGTATAGATGCTCTTGGGTACAACACTGAGGCCAATTTGTGCAAACTCATTAATAGAAGGATTTTTGTTATTTTTAATGATGCATAAGTTGACAAAATGAGGAGAAGTAAGGCTGCTCCTGAAGGAGGACTGGTTCCACTTTTCAAAGCTTTCTCAGTTACTGGTTTTGGAATGCACACTCTGCTCTGCACTTACTAGGTGGTGTGAGTCCTGCTGGAAGTGGCGCAGAGCACTGTGAGCTGAGCTGGCGTATAGAGCATGTAGCAAATGAAAACTGCTCTTCATGGTCAAGACACCACAGTTCTAGGGGAGCCCCATGAATCATCTGGTGTTTGTTCCCTGGTCTCTTAGCTGCCAGGTACTTCAGAAAAATATACAGACTTTATAAATAGAAGTTGCTCCTCTGTAATGTACAAAACACATGCATAACCAAATATAATTCTTGCCCAAATTAAATGTCTTTTGAATACAGCCAGACACAGGAATCTGACCTTCAAAGGTGAAAGATTTTTATGATGACATCAGTTCTGCAATCGAAATTGAGATTTAATGATTGCTGCAGCTATCGGTCCTGCTAGCTTACATCATACCTACTGTTACCAGTTGGTTGTTAACACGTTTCCACTGCCTTGAGCGAGCATGCTGTTGGAACTTCGGTTTCATGGTGTTTATTATGTTGCCACATAGTGCAATATCATCTTTCTTCCATAGATTCAGGAAAAGCATGTCAAAATGATTCCATTTACATTAATATATTGTTTGTGAGTTTTGATATTTTAGATCCCAAATTTACGCAGATATGTATCTACTTTTTTTTCACAGTGTTGACTGACATTGATTCATAACCTAATTAACCTTCAGAGTCATACCCTCGAGAGGTGGTACCACTTGGTCATTACTAGGAGTTAACGTGCAGCTAATTACAAATTTCTGCATTTGCAGGAAGGGGAACTCCCAATACAATACTTAGTGACAGCTACTGTAAGAGCTCTAAAGATTTTGTGAAAGCTGAGCTGTCTGCCAGATACAGAAATGGCTTGCAGCTCAAAGTGTGAGCGATATTTCATGTTTTACATAGGTGAAATGAGATGTATCACCCTGACTCCATGTGTTAACACTTCAGTAAGAACAGAACTGATGCAGTCCATTTTTTTTTTTCCAAGCATGATGCTGCATTTTCTTTCCATCTGAAGCTTCAAAATACCTGCAAATTTCTGTACTAGTAAAATCTGTAAAAGTTGTAAGCTCCATCCTGAATTCAAGGTAAGCTCTACTTAGCAAAGTGTGGATATGTTAAAGTGCTGACATACACGATTTCTTCTGCACATACTACTCACAACAGGTAGTGAATGGAAAACGAGAGGTTGTGGGCTGAGAGAATGAAAAACAATCACTTTATCTTGTTTTCCTTCCTTCTCAAATCAGCAACAACTGTAGGCCACCGAAGTTTTTTTACTTTCTTAATAACAGCTTCATCTGCAATCCTCCACTTCCAACACCTTCTGATGACTGAAATTCGGGTTCTTTTGCTCTCACTCTTCTCACGGAGATTTCTAGGATTGTGTGACAGACTGCCTGTGCGTAGCTGTTGCGCAGGGGAAGAGCCATAAATAAATAGCTAGCTTCCAAAAGCCTGCAGTAACCGGTCACATCTGGGAGCGCAGTGTGTTCCCTGTGCAGAACCCGCTGACCAGAGCAGTGTGGGCTCTGCTGCCAACCCAAAGGCGTGGGCAGCCCAGCAGCACACAGCACATCAGCCTGCAGTAGGACCAAGCTCTCCAGTTTGTGCCCACAAGTAAAGGCTGCACGGTGAGGTGAGTCAGTAGCCTCCGCCTGCCTACAGAGTTGCCCTCTGGGGCACCCTCGTGTGAAGCCTGCTCCCTCTTGTTCAGTGATCTCACAAGCTCTGCAAAAATCACTTTAAGAAAATTTTGAGAAAATGGCTCCTCTTTTTTATCACTGAGGTATATGGGAGACAGTATGAACAATAGCAATTATGTGATTTTTAAGGACTGGAGAACGTAGTGGATTATTTTATTTTATTTTATTTTATTTTATTTTATTTTTATTTTTTTGGTAGGAACTTTTGTAACAGCCCCGCAGCAAAACTAGACAGCTAATAGCTTTGGAAAAAAAAACAAATAGCTCTAAGACCGCCACTATAATTCTTATAACAACATCTGTGGCTGCAGCATGTGGGTGAGCTGCTTGCATCAGTGCTGGACAACAGCTTAAAAGGTTGTTTGTATTCCAGCAACAAACACGTGGCTGTAATGGGATGTGGCAACAAGCTGGTCTCAGTTCCATGGCTCCAACATCTTTTTTCAGGACAAAATCCTCGGCAGTGCTCTACTTTGCAGATATGTAGATAGCAGCATGGAAGGGGGAGACAGGAAATTTGTGTGATCTCTTAAGCAGCCTGCCTGTATGTCTACAGCATACAGCTGTTCCTGAGGGATACCACGTGAGCTGCTACCACAGCACAGTCCTTAATCTGACACCTACAGAGAGCTCCAATCCCTCAGTAAACTGCCAGTGAAGTTAGCCGTCACTGTACAGCTGACCTGTAAAAAGTTCAGCAGTCCTGGCAGTCTGCATTTCTCTCTGGATACTGGCTGCTGAAGTGCATTCATAAAGTGAAAATGCTTGAGAAAAATATGGTTCCATCAGTTTAGAATATGAATTCCCTGTTATACTCACGAAGCACAGAAATGTTGACACCTTCATGCTGAAAAACCAAGTGCTGCCACAATGAAGACTAAACTCCTGTGCACTTGTATTTCTTGTTTTGGTGTAAGATTTGAGCTGGCAGTGTTTTCAAGACACTAGTAAACATGTGTCATTGTTCCACACTGAGATCAGCTTTTGGCATGAGCTCAGGAATTTGATTCGTTACGCTAACTGGAAAGCATCATCTGAGCCAGCCTCAGATGGACAGGGCTCTACCTATTTAGTTCCTACGTATAAAAGAAGCTGGAATAGACACTATGGGTATTCATTTTCACTTCGTTGTTTATTTTTTTTTTAATTTTATTTTATTTTTGTTGTTGTTGTTGTTTTGTTTTGTTTTGTTTTTTGTTTCATTCTTTTACTCTATTAATAGGAGATGGAATCCTGTTAATCAAATTATCTGACTGTTTTGCAGTGGTGGGGAAAATGATGATGACTCAGACCAGAACTGGAAACCACCAGAAAATGACCTGATCCAGAAGTTGATAGCACAAATTGAATATTATTTCTCAGATGAGAACCTTGAGAAAGATGCCTTCCTTCTGAAGCATGTGAGAAGAAATAAGATGGGCTACGTCAGTGTTAAACTCCTCACTTCTTTTAAGAAAGTAAGTTAACTTTTTAAAAGTTAAAAGTAATTTGCTTTAAAAAAATATATAGCAGGGATGAAAAGAACTTCTATAGGCAGTTCTACAGTCTCCCTCTTTACCTGCCTCTCTGAGGCCTTGACTCAGTTTTGATGCGATGGCGAGGTTTGTTCTCATCTATGACATCAACTTATAACTCTTTCATGGTTGCCTGGGAAATCAAAGGCATTTACAGGACTACACTGTTGAATTCTCTTTCTGGGGGGAGTAGGGCATCGTGAGTGGAACAATGGATAAGATTCATTTCCAGATCAGCTACACACGAGTAACTCAGTTATCCTGGTAAAGTTACTTTGTCGTCTCTGAGAAAGGCCTCGGCAAAAGCATGGAGATCCCCAAAACAAACAGAAGTATTAGAGGTTATTAAGCAATTAAAGTAACCTTAAGTTGAGGTGGTTTTTATTCATAATTCTTTGGTTGTTTTGTTGTTTTTGTTTCACATAAGCAACTCCCTTGTATGCCCATGTAACAGTTTTTAAATTACATTTTAAATACTTTGTCAGGATTGTAAATCTTTGCAAAGCTATTCCTTACAGAAGTTAAGGCAATCTGAGCTTCCTCAGACCACTTCAAGCAGATTTCAGTGGTAACAGTTAAACTCTCAAAAACTTCTCTTTGGAAAGGCAGAACTTCTGTGAGAATTTCCCCCCCCTTTTTAACAAAGATTTTTGAGGGATGAAAAGTGAGTTCCGTGAAAGTAGTATGCAGATCAAGCCACCAAACAACATGCATTTTGGCCCTGTTTAGACCTGGATGTGGAACCACTTCAGCAGGCTTTAAATTATTATGAAGTAATGTTTTCCAATCAGGTTTAGTATCAGTTCCTATTTAACCTATTTTAATAGGAAGCTTTCTAGAAGCTTGCTCATGCCCATTGCAGTGGGAAATCTACTTTTTTTTTTTTGCTCAAGTCTGCTGTGTGTAACTTAAATCTAGGTTTGGCTGTAGACTAGAGCCTGAATCTGCCTTGGATATTCACTGAGTTGTTTGTGTGGGTTTGATCAGATGTGCTGCCTAAACTGTGTCTGTCTTCAAGGTGAAACACCTTACCCGTGACTGGAGAACCACAGCCCATGCACTGAAGTACTCAGACATGCTTGAGCTCAACGATGATAACAGAAAGGTTAGAAGAAATACACCAGTTCCAGTGTTTCCAAGTGAAAACCTCCCTACCAGGATGTTACTCGTGTATGATATCCACATGATTTCTGAACTGCAGGGTCTTAATAAACAAGAAAATGGATGTATACAAGAAAAAGTAATGGAGTATCTCCTCAAAGCTTTTGTAACTTTTGGTGTAATTTCATCAGTTCGTATTCTCAAGCCTGGTAGGGATCTGCCACCTGATATCAGGAGGTTCAGCAGTCGGTATACACAAATGGGAACACAAGAATGTGCAATTATAGAGTTTGAAGAAGTAGATGCTGCTGTACAGGCTCATGAATTCATGTGTGCTGAAAAGAAAGAGATGGGCATGAAAGTTGTCCTAATTGGCATGAAACCTCCAAAGAAAAAGGTTCCTAAAGACAAGAACCGTGATGAAGATAGCAAGAGTCTTAAAAAGGTTAGATCCCTTAATAAGAGAGTCGAGGAACTTCAGTTTACTGGTGATGAATCATCAGCAAATAGCTCTTCTGAGCCAGAGAGTAATCCTACATCACCTCTGTCAGGACGCAGAAGTACTGCAACAAGTACTACAAATAAGTTGAGTCCCATCATTCACCCAAACAACCATCTGAGCCCTAACGTATCACCCAGGTCAAGTCCTTGGAACAGTCCGTCCTCTCTAAGAAAAGTGACCAAAAAGTCTCCACTGGCTGAAGATGGCAAACTTAACCCAAGTACTAGTCCTGAAATTCCAAGAAAATGTACAGATTATTCTTCAGATAGCAGTATTACACCTTCTGGTAGTCCCTGGGTACAGAGAAGAAAAGCTCAAACTATAACACAAGAGAAGAGTCCGGTCAGCAGCCCCATGTTAGTTCGGAAAATACAAAATGCAGATGGTCTACCTGTAGGGGTGCTGCGGCTGCCTAGAGGTCCTGATGGCACTAAAGGATTCCACAGCGGCTGTGAAAGAAGGAAAGCTATGAAGAATGAATATCTCCAGCTTTAAAAAATAACTTCACAAGTCAGTCAAGTTCTTTTGTTCAAGCCTGGTGAAAGACTGTCACTTAAGTGACTGAGTTGAGTCAGTATTTAATTTTTAAACATTTTATATTCATATGGCGACTTTACCATTTGTATGTTTGTATTTTCACTTCGTCGAATCACAGAATAGTTAAGATTGGAAGGCACTGCTGGAGATGGTCCAGCGCACCTCTTCTGTTCAAACAGGGTCAGCTGCACCAGGTCACTGAGCACCGTGGTTGGGTTCTGAGCATCTGCAAGCTCTCTGGGTAACCCATTCCAGTGTTCAAACACCCAGACAATGAAATAGAAATTGTTTCCTTATGTTCATAAAGAATTTCCTGCGTTCAGTTTGTGCCCCTTTTCTTTTTACTAGATAATACTGGGGAGAGCCTGGCTACATCTTCATTCCTTCCCCTTGGATGCTTAAATGCATTGATGAGATCTGCTTGAGCCTTTTCCAGTCTAAACAGCTTCATCTCTTTCATCCTCTCATGTGAGAGATGCTCCAGTACTTTAACCATTTACGCACTTGCCTTCTGCAGTACTCTTCTCTGCATTGGTTCTGCGTTCATTTGAAATGCCTGAATACTGAAGCAGGCAAGTAAGATCATTAACACAACTACGTTATTTGCAAACCTGAAAAGCAGTGTCAATGTTTACTGTTTAGCAGTTGTATTACAATAAGCTTGGTATGAATTCCTCCTAAATCCTAGCAAACATAAGTTTTGAAGACTTTCTGGGTTTGTCTCTAACTCTGAGAAATGTGCTACAGTCAGCAGTTGCTCTCTGCACGTCTCCCAAGTCACTTGTTTAATAGGACCAAAGTGCTTGTTTTCTTGTGATGTGAAGACTGAGCATTGAAGACTGTTTTATAAGTTTTATCTCATGTAATCAGATGGAAATAAACTAAATATTAACTCAGTCTAAATCTATTTCTTTCACTTCAAAAGTAAGAAATTCTAGGAATATTTACTCAGAATTTACAGTGCATTCAGTAAAGTGCCCTCTCCCCCTACTATCATTTCAGTGGTAACACTTCACACTGTAAATAATTGCAGTAACACACTGCCAGAGACTGATTTACAGAAATCCATTAGCTCTGTGTATCACTGTTCAGCCACTCAAATGTATTTCCCTAATATTTTCCTTTGACTTCACATAAATGGAATCCTCCAAGTTGACTCCTGACTTTGCTTACTGGCAGAAGCATTGTAAAATACACATTATTTGTTATAAACAGATAATATATATATATAATTAAATGTTTTGTTGTTGTTTCTGTTTTCCTTCTGTTTATTAAATCAACAGCATATCTGCAAGCATCTAAGAGACAGGTGAGTACACAGTCTTCAGATGAGTGATTCTCTAATTCTAGACTAAGTACAACTGCATCATCTCACTGTGTATCCAGAACAGCCCTGCTTCATTGATAACCTTTTACTACGAACCTATGCAGCACCCATGTGTCATCACGTGCCACCCTGTTTTTATCAGAACTACAACTGATCCAAAGCAATGTTTTGGAGACACTCAGAAATCAATTAAGTGGAAATACTGGGAAGTGTACATAATATAAAGTTAAAATTCTCAGGGGCACCGTGTGTTTGCTTGAGAAAAAAAAAGCTGGACACAGTGATGTTCACAGGTCTCTCTGAGTGAGCACACTTAACATCTGAACATTAAAACTCAGAAATTCTGTGTAACACTTAACAGTTTGAAACTAGAATCCCAGACACTAATTACAAATCCTATTTCGTGTTTGAAGTTCTACACTCGACAGATACAATGAACAAGGATGACAGCTGTAAAGTGAACTTCTAGTTGGCAGCTCTCCTTTGCAAATAAACCAAATACCATTAGGAGGAGTTGTTAGGAGGACGTAACCTCAAAAATATTAGAAAACTTACAATAGTGTTATCTCACATAAGCATAGGTCCATTTATCCCGGGATTAAGATATAGCTAACTGTAACATGCCAGAGCTGGATAACCTGTCTTTGAACAGGTTTTCTTTCTTTTTATTTCCTCTTTTTAAACAAGGAAGCAACCCCCAAACACTTGTACCCAAGGAGCTATTTCCTTAGAAAGAACCAAGTCAGACAAACAGCAGGCACCACAAGATAACGTAACCAGCAAATCTATTTGAACAGTAACTTCAGTAACTTAAGATACTGCCTCTGAATAAACAAGCACGCGGTTTTGAGAATTCTGGTGAGATCTTACTGAGTCCAGATAACAAAATACAAAGCCACCGTTCTACGTCACTTAATTTTTCCCATATCTAAAAGGAATATTTTTGCGCTTGGAAAACAATGTGTGGAAACCTCACGCAACCACAGACTGTTGAACAACTCCGATGTCCTCCCCTTACCCAACTCTCTCTTGGTGGGATTCCTTTTCATGTTTTTGTGTTTGTGTGTGTGTGCAGCATTTCTAATTGCAACTTCGCAGTAAGATACTCCTGTATCTCCTGTCAGTGTTGTACCTGGTGAACATTTTATCATTTACACCAAATTTGTACAAAACAAGACCAAAACAGAAGTCATGTATAGCTTGTGTTGTATCTGTACTCAGGATTTCTTGCAGAGCCCAGAGTGTTTCCTCATGTAATTAATCAATACAAAAATCCTTTGGGTAGAAAATACCTTCCCTTGGGATACTTCCAACGCTCCCCAGGGATGTGCAGTATAGAATATAACATAGCTGCACATAGTTCCTCACACATATTTTGATGTCTCAGTATCCCAATACGTATGCAGATGTTCGTTCACAGCCTGAATGAACCAGCACCCTCTGCTGTCACAACAGACACAGTGCTGCTGGGAAGACAGGCTGCACTGCAACACATTCCTGTCCTACAAATCTCAAATGCACACACACACACACATAGAATGGAATTGCTTTAAAACATTAACACTCAAAGCATTTTTATTGCTTTGTACAATATACAGATAGAAATTAGAAAGAGCATTTCAAGAATTAGACCATTTCCTCCAAGTATTCCACCATTTGCTAAGGCTTTCAAGATTCCAACCTTTGTCTAAATACTATCAGTACTGAGTGTACCTATAGGCACTGCCAGTACACTGGAGAACCCACAGCAGGATTCAGTCATACAGGTACGCCAACAAAAGCAGATGCAGCATTCAAGTCCCTTGAGACAAATATCTCCTTCTCCCTGAGGTTGTTTTCACATTCGATCAATTGCTTAAAACTTCTGTTTGAAAACAATACAAAGAAACAAAAATCCACAACCCATATCCACACGGCTTGGCATAATGCTGCCAACAGGCAGCCTTTGAACCCTAACAATTGTACCTTTATTCTCAGTCTCCAGGGTTTCTAATAAGACAATGTATTCCATTCAAGTTTTTAATGTCCTATTTTTAATGTCCTATCAAGTAGAGACACTGCATGATGATATATTTGAAACTTTAATCACTGATTTAAGGCCCTTCCCAACCATGAAAGCACATTCACTTTTGTCCTTGCTACCAAAGGATGCACGTCTGTCTTCTTTTTACAATGGCTTGGTTTGTGGACCAGATTTATAAGCCTAATATCTGGAAAAGGCTAAAGCCAGGGATTTTGTCTTAAAAAAAAGAACGATAAAAAAACACAACTAATTAAGCTAATGTACCTAAGCTGTTTAGAGCAGTCGTTTGATTAAACAGAGTCGGCTTCAGTTTACACCACTGTTCCCTTAGCTTTGATTTTACTACATTTGAAGCAAAGATATAGTTGATTGATTCATAGGAAAGATCCCACATCTGCGATCGAGTCAGATTAAATGTTTTTGCAACCAGTTCATATTCTTGAGACAGATCTGTTGCAAATACGCCTTTATCATCAGTCTAGAGTTAAATCAAAAGAAAAATAAAGTTTAAATTAGTTAAATTAATTGAAGGGTTTTGACTACACATTACAAAACAGTTTTACTTCGATGTGTTTCACATATTACTCCAGTTCTTCCATCTATTAAGTATCATTTCATCCTTACTTTGCCCTATTTTCACTTACAGTTAATAAATTACTCAAACACACAAGAAAACTTCTCAAACATAAATCATAACAAATAACATCAATTACCTAGAAAATACTATTTCCTATAAACATAGCTGGAAAGATGGCCTGTTAAGCACATCAAATATACATGTATTTACATAGTTTGCACGCATCATCTCCACACTCCTCTCTTTCTCAGATTTGTGAACTACATTAAATTCTGTATTCCTAAATTTTCAGGGAAGAAACTGTTTCATCCTCTGCATTTTGACAGAGTCAGCTCAAATAATTTCTACAGACTGAGGTACTGAAGGCAGCATCTTAAAAACAAGATTGAAAGCAGTCTAAAGATCGTCTATCTAAAAGAAACAAGTTAGGATTATTGAAGTGTTAATGAGATTTCCTATTTCTAACTTAGAGCCCTTGTGCCCCCTCAAAGAAGACTGCTAACTCTATCTCGTTAAATTTAAGACACCATAGTACCTCTTTTTCTGCTGCTTTTTTTATTGGCACGCATGAGCAAACTGCTATCTGACATGACACCACTGGTTATCTAGACTTATCACAATTCAAAATCCCAGAAATAATCTGATTGTGATCTATTTTTGAAACTCAGTGATATATAATAAAACAATGGACTGATGCTTGTTTGAATGGTAAGCATAATGCTTAGAAATACACACATGCTTGCACAAAGCTACAAAGTCTAAGGGGTAAACCAGCAGGATGATAGAGTGTAAAATCCTGCCATGTACTTGGCACCGTCATAAGGTGGAGAGAGAATTCAAGAGAATCTGAGAAGCCTTATTCAACACAATAAATTAGGATATAAGCACAAGCTTAAAAACAGTGATTCCACCCTTGCTTAAGTGAAATCCGTCCATATAAAAATATTTAAGAATGTCATTACATACTTTGCTGATTATATTTAATCTACATAGGGAAATGTCCTGCTTTCAATAAAAAGATTAATGTTAAGTATTTCAATTTCTACTACAAACATTTATCTGATGGAATATTATGATTTGCTGTAAGCAGATGATAGGCTGTAATGACATACAATGAGTTAGCACCTCAGCTCTAATTCATGAAAGGAGACATACTCCAATATGACTCTAGTTTTGCCCTAAGAACCTGGTTAAAAAACTTACACAAAGCACAGCAGGATGGCCAATGTTGTACCAGTATCCAAAATGGTGTTTATCACAGGAGGGCACTGTCTGAGTTTTGATGTTTGATGTCATGCAAAGTTCTAAGGAAAAAAAAACAGAATAATCAAATATATAATACTAAAAAATGCTTTCCACACATTAATGGGCTCGCTTCCTTCTAAACGAAAATTGAAATCAATTGTTTTCTTAATTTTCAATGCTTCAAATATTTCATAAGATCTTCTGATGAGCCCACAGTAGCCATTTTTTTCTTAACTACTTGCTGTGTGTAAAACATCAGGACCTTGCAAAGCACACACAAACACCACACAGCCTTTCACAGTAACCAAGGGTTATGATTTAATTTTGTTTTCATCAGGGACATCAATTGTTGTATTTTTTACATATTTGTGGCAGCCACCAAAGACAAATCAGAGTTACTGAATCAGCAGTATGCACGACATTCGTAAGTTCAGAGATTACCAAGTGACTTCCTGTTTCCTTACCAATAGGTATATGATTCTGTCTAACAAGTGGCACTAATTCTTCTGAGCCAGTTGTTGCAGAGTTGAGAAACGTTCCATGCCCAATCCTGTCAGGAGGCAGGCCCAGGAGAATTTTCGTCTCCTCCTCTTGATTTGGAATCTAGGGAAGAAGTATTTTACATTCCATTAAAGCAGCATAAAATAACGTAATAAATGATCACAACTGAGCTCAACTTCTATTTTCATAGCGTATCTAATTGAAACAGCGTATACAAGGCTAAATATCTGCACTGCTAACCTCTGAAGAAAGCAATAAGGTATGACAGTGATTGTCAAATTTGAATTATTAAACAAAGAAGCCATAATCTTAAAAGGATATGTAAAAGATAATCACTATTTGAAATTCTTAAGTGCTTTCAGTCAGAGGCATCAAATCAGCTTTGCATTCTTCAGTCTCAAAAGTACCCTGTCAAGGTGTCCTTCAACATCTGTTATACACAGTTGTTAAAAACACTGTGAGAGCCCCTAAACAAAGCAAAAAACAGATCACACAGTAATATGTTTTCAGATAAGTATGTGGGAATATGTTGCAAAAACCTCCTTAATAAAATAGAAAAGTACGAACAGTTTTATGACAACATCTATCACACTTAACTTTCTAAAGAAATAGAAGTATTTTCAGCATTCGTCAGACTGATCAGAGCAGACATCAACCACCACTTCAACAGACCGTAAGAGGAGGCTCTACTCGTTCTACTGGAATCAGCAGAATCAAAACAAAATTGAAATTTCACTCATGCAACTTAGAATGTGCAACTTTTACTATACATGACTTCTGACACTATACCAGAAAAACAACAGTGGATCTCCTGGAACATTTCCAATTTTCAAATCCATGCCTTCTCCCCTCCTGCCCCCTTTGCTAGGTATAACATGGTAAGAAACAATTCCACAGTTCTTACTCAGAACTGATTGATGAAAATTTACCTTTGTTTTCTTTGGTCACAATGCTCCAAAACATTACTGCTTTCTCATGAGAAATCTCTCAAAATCCATAGAAGCTACTGCCAGCTTCATCAAGGTTTTTATGAAATGGGAATTACAGAGGACTAAAATAATGAAAACTTTTACCTCTGAAAGATGCAGTGCCAGCTTCAGACCTGCTTTTTTTGCTTCTGAGAGGGGTTCAAAAAAATCTTGACCATGCCCTGCCTTGAAGATAGAAAAGCATCATCATTCTACATCTAGTTTTACAGGAATTCTCTAATTATATGATTAAGAAGTCTAGCAATATCAAAATACTTAGCTCCACTACAGTTACACTGACTAACTTTCCTTTTGCCACTACTCCACTTTAGACTACAGCACAGCAGGCAACGTTCTGCTATACAGGTGCAATTTTGACAAATAAGCTATACCTCAGTAGTTCAGCTGATGCCCAACACTGACCACTCACATCTTGATTTGATACCCTTTCCATAACTATCACCTAGAGCTATTTCATTTCAACTCAACAGCTGTCTTCAAATACTCTCGCTTTCTTAATATTGAAAGACCATTTGGTGCAACTAATCAAAACTTATACTCGTGCAGACTTGCTATAGTATTTAGTTCACCTCAACTCAGCCTAACTATCCCATCTAGCCTAACTAACCTATCAGCTCCAGGAAATGGCTGGAAACTGCAGCACAGGAAGTTCTGCACCAATGTGTGCAAGAACTTCTGTACAGTGAGGTGACGGAGCACTGGAACAGGCTGCCCAGGGAGGTTTGGAGTCTCCTTCTCTGGAGATGTTCAAGACCTGCCTGGATGCCGACCTGCTGTAGGCAACCTGCTTTGGCAGGGGGTTGGACTCGATGATCTCTGGAGGTCCCTTCCAACCCCTACAATTCTGTGATTCTGTAACTACTAGGACAATTTAGTAAGAGACACTTCCCAGATAAACACTGCTTTCCAGTGAAAGCAGCAGCATTTCTTTCAGCATTATAATCTTCTGATTCTTTGATAAGAGTGTTTTTTTCCCTTACAGCAACAGGGATTAACATGGTATCAAAACTATGAGTAATTAATTCAAACAAGCAACAAACGTAAGGCAAAACCTTAAAAGAACAAAGTATTTTTGGAACTGCCTTCTGCTACACAACATTAAATGGTCATCTTCAAGGACAGATCAAAGCAAAACAAAAACTTACATTTGGATCACCACTGAGGTCAAGTCCTACTACAACCCCATCAGTGGAAAGAAGGAATTCTTCAGCAAGTTTAACAGTCTGCTTAGCAACTGCTGGGCCATCTCTTCTATTTATTGCTATTAATAATCTTGGAGAGAAGTGTACAAGTTCAGTAAAACAAGCCAGAGTACCAGGAGACCAACAAATCTCACACCAACACGAACGGCACTTCACCTCCTTCATGAGCATTTGCACAGCAAACTGTTCAGAGAGTGAAGGTACTGAAGCACAGAGGAACACCAACTGGATAAATACAATAGCTTGTGAACTGCAGTAGCCATGGTGAGAAGGAGGGCAGGGAACAATATAATGTAGTGCTCTTCTGCTGCCTGCAGTACCAGGAGAGCAACCTCTTGGAGAGGCACACGTGAAAAATAAGAAATCTTCAACTTTCACAAACAAATCTAACAGGTTGCTATTGAGAATCTTTTATACAGGCATGTAGATTCATAGTCCATAAGCAACAACTGGCACCTTTTAAAACTTTTCTGATCCTTTTAACTACCTCTCCTTTACTGCAGGCTGCTTGTAGAGCTAATCCAGCAAAAGCATCTGCAAAGAATGTAGGCTCTGAAATAGAATCTCTAATGCATTTCCTTCAAAACACTGCCTTTCCTGAAAATATTGCAGAGAATGCACAGATTTAAAGCAGAAAAGTTTCAGTAAAAATGAAGATGAAAAATTAAATTTGCATATAAAATATCTTTCTATTCCATTACAAAGGTGACTTTCTGTAAGAAAGATTTTATTAGTCAACGACATGCTAATTTAAAAATGTACAGATATATTTTATCTGGTTTAGACAATTTTCCTTTCCATACTCTTTTGTAAACTTCTCTGCAAACCATGATAGAGCATCAGACTAGACAAAACCTTGAACAGAGGCACTCCATGGGCTCATTTACCTTACATCTATATCCAAGCCTTCTTCTTTACACTGCTTTATACCCTCAAGTACAGTTTCAACATACATCCTTTTGGTCATACCTACAAACACATACACATTTGGAATCAACATATGTGAATTAATTTATTTTTTTTTACACTGCAGACCCAGCTCTCTCGCCTCATTGCTCATTCTGCACCTTTGATTTGTCTCCACCTTTTTCTAATTCACGTAGTACTAATTAGCCTCCTTCTAAGCATCTCAGAGAAATAAAATAACATTATGAATCAGAATGTAGCAAAAGCAATTTTCTTATGTCTTTCTATTAAATAACGTTAAAAGAAATGGAGTAATAAAAATAAAATGTATCAGCTACTGAGTAGGAATCAAATGTCCTACTGAAGTCAGTAACTTAAATTCTTGGGTAACGGAATTATAACCAATGCATCTTTTTTTTCCTCAAAAATCTAACAGTAAACAGTAAAATGATATTTTCACATCACTACATTTTACTTCTACATTTAAAGTATATTTTAATTGATCCAATTGAATTTAACGTGCCTTGTTTTTAACACAGTCTTAACTAAACTTTAAAGCACATCAGACTTAGGAATTAACAACTAGGACAGACTATACCTGTGGAATTTTCTTCTCGAGGAGTGCTCCTTAATTCCAGATATTTGACACCATCATCAGCAAATTCTTTAACAACATCCTTAGTTATCTAGTTAAGAAACAGCGTATTCAACATCACTAAAATAATAGTTATAATGGCTTACACTCTCTTCTACAACTAAATGACACCCAATTATCTTTTAATGGAACGCTTAAAAGTTTTCGGGATGGATGCTTCCAGCACTTTGACCCTGGAAATACTCCCCATGGAAGTGCCTTCATTTCCCATACAGATACTAGAGCAGGTTATGATAAACAAGCATTTCCCTTTCTGAATGAGAAAACTCCTCACCTGGTGCATTTACAAACCCTTTCACAGCTCCTGTATCTTTCTATAATTTAAAAGGCCACCTAAAAATCCTTTTAGATAAGGAAAAGAGGATACTACATCACTTTATTCTCCCTATAGTGATCATACAACCATTCTTCTTGTTAATTTTGTAATCTGAGACAAGCAAAAGACAATTCCAGTTCTGTAGCTTGAGTACATAAATGGGACAAGAAACAAGAGACTATAATAAATTGAAGCTTTGCTACTGAGACATCATATTTTTAAGACACTATCAGTCCAAGTGTCTGAGTAGTAATAAGGACCACCATATTGGAACCTTGTTGCTTTAAAAAATATTAAATGGAAACATTATTTTAATCCTCTATTTCTAAATCAATGTGTTTTACACTAGTAACTTGAACGGACCTTTGTCAATACCATTGTTATTCAGAATTCTACCAACCAACCTTGACCTTGCACGTCACTTGCTTATTTGGAACTATTTTAACCAACTTACTAGTAAAATATCTTCAGTCCTTGTTGTAATCTGGTAGATGATCTGAAACATCTGAAAACATCTAAAATAAAAAGTCAGAAAATAAACACTGAACAGTAAATTGAGCATTCATATAAAATCTATACTGTGAAAACTTGTACTATGTTAATTAATCACCTTGTAGCTTAAAATGTACATGGGATTTTGTTTATAGGGCAACCAAGACCATCTCAAGGGCCACTTCTGATTTCAGAAGTAAGCACATTTGCAACAGAAATTATTAATGTCAGCGCGAGATTTGCATTTTCTTTCAAAATATTTAAGAAATGACTTTATAGGTACAACTAGAAAACAAAACCTGAAAGTTTTTATTAAACTGAAATTTACGTATATTTCTGCAGTCAGTATACAAAGACATAATTAAGCTTGCAACTTAATTAAAAGGTACATAGTAAATGGTGATCTCACACGTTTACTCACTCATCTAAGGTTCTTTTCTTTCCTTTGTCAATCACAGTCATTCCATTCTGGATCTGAAGGTATGGTTTCTGCACCATAAGTTTCTTCATAGTAGAAGAACTGATACAGCCATTCAAATGAGCATGAAGTTCCTAGGAGGCGGAAATACACTGTGGATGTTTAAGTGAGAAGGACAGCTTCTGCATTTGTTTTTGTACTACCACTCACGTATCCTGCATTACTATTTCACTCCAAGATTACAAATAACAATTATCTCTGTTTGGCCAACAATCTCTGCCCATTAACAGCACACCAGGATTAATTGTGTTCCATCACTAGTGACCGATTTCTGCTTTTCTCATGGCAACCTGACTTACAGGTGCAAACCCATGCCTCTCAACTCTGTTCCTCACTCCATCTTTGCTCTGTTTTATGATCTCTTGGCTGCTGAGGTACGAAATAATTACCTAGAGCCCTCCAAACTCAATCAAAACACATGCACACAAGCTTTGCTACACAGAACCCCCCGGCATTCCACTCTTCTCAGAGACAGATTTAGTGAAGTATTTCATAAAGTTGCTAATTGGAAAAATATTGAAATCTTTTTCAATAATTTTTCAAATTCAATTTTTCAGTAACTTTTTCAAAAATTTGATTTTAATGTTATAACCTATTACATCTTAGATTGCTAAAGCACTACATTTCCAGGCAGAGGAAAAGGGGTCTCATCACTTCACTCAGTGCACAACTCCAGCAGAACAGCAGGAGCTGCAGCTGCTCCCCACTTCGGGACATTGAACCAGGTGCACATTTCATGGTCTTCCAAGCAAAACACAGAGTTCAAACGGACATCAAACTTAAATCTAGACAGATGTATCTTATTGAAGAGGCACATCAGCACACACAGAGTGTGCAGTTTGGTTTTGCTGTGCAAACTGTGTGGTGAGTACGTGCTGCTGGCTGTTTTGGAAGCCCAGAACTGTAACACCGATAAGATGCAGCTGCATGCACCCAGAGATAGCACAGATGCACTAAAACACACCCTTCAGAACATGAAGCACTGTTATCAGGGACGGACCTCAGGTCTTGAAGGTAGCTTCAGGGTAAACAGGGCAAAATAAAGAAAATAAAGGTCAAGCTCAACTGTTTTAAATGGAAGAACAGACTACAAAAGCTGCAAATAAAAGCTCCAGAGCCTTCACAGCTTCATTGCTCTTCCCTCTCAATGTCTTTCATGCAGTGAGGGCCCTATATATACTGAGCACAATATTCAAGATGCAGCCTCACCAGAGCTGCATACAGAGGGACGATCACCTCCAGCTGCTGCTGGCTGTGCTGTCTCCCATACAAGCCAGGATGCCATTGGCCCATTGGCCCTCTTGGCCACCTGGGCACACCGCTGGCTCACGCTCAGCCAGCTGTCAGCTAACACCTCCAGACCCTTTTCTGCCACACAGCTTCCCTGCCACTCTGCCAGCCTGCAGCAATGCACAGGGTTGCTGTGACTGAAGTGCAGGACCCGGCCCTTGGTCACGTTGAACATCATCCCGTCGGTCTCAGCACAGCGATCCAGCTTACCCAGATGGATTTGCAGGGCCTCCCGCCCTCAAGCAGATCGACGCGTCCTCTCGACGCGGCGCCATCTGCAAACTTACCGAGGGTGCAACTCAATCCCCTCACCCGGACCATTCATCAAGTCCGTGGGACAAAACCCGCCGCCCCGTGCCAGCCCCCGGCCCACCTCCCGGCGGGCAGGCAGGGCTCTGCCCCTCTCGAGGCCGCGCACGCAGCCGCCGCCCGGAGCCGCTCACCACTTTGGGCAGCTCCCGGTAGAAGCGCCGCTCCCGCTCCCGCTCCGCCGCCATGACGGCACTTTGTGGCGCAGGGCGGGGCGGGGCCATAACGGCGCACCGCCCCGCAGGGCCCGCCGGGCGGAGAGTTCACGGAAAGCGCAACCAACGAGAAACTCAAGTACCGCTCCAACATCAAGTTTATTGAGTGAAACAACCGTCCGAGCACCGCGCCTCGGAGCTCCGGCTGACCGGAGGGGCGGCCAGGCTGCGGGCACACCGCCACGCCTCCGGCTCGGAGATCGACCTGCAGGATGGCTGGCTGGCACAGAACGAGATATTTCCACTCGTACACAGGTCAAACCCAACCGAAACAAAGCCATCCTGGAACTCAAAGGTACTGCGGTTATTTTGCATTTAGCTTTGAGCCTCAGAGCCATCTAATTGTAGCCCCATTTCTAAGTAACCAGTCAGAAGCAAAAGCTAGAGATGAATGCAATGAAGATCAGCAAGCACGGTGCCCTCAGGCAAATAAATTAACCTCCCGCAAGTGCGCAATGGAAAAAAAACATTATTGACATATATTGGTAATCAACCTTTCTCAGAAAAGCAGCACATCCATAAATGAAGGGAAATTAACTTCAATTTAGTGATCCACCCTTTTGTTTTACCTTATTTAAAGGCAAACTAAGTACAGATACTGTACGTTAAAATGTATCCACACAGAAAGAACAACTGTTCTTTATTCTATCTTAAGGGCTCAGACTCCTACACGCTTCTATAGGGAGCCCTTTCCAAGCAATTACTCCTCTTGGAAATTACAACTACATTAAATATAAAGAGAGCCATCTGCAGGTCCCACGTAGCCCACGCCAATTAGCAGCACATCAATCAGTGTCCATATTCCAAGTCCACCAAAGCTGAAGAGTTTTCCCAGACCTTCCCTCCACTGGCCCAGATAGAAACGATCTGCTCCAAATCCACCCAGGGTGATGCTGTGAGAATGAAAACAATTCATTACTTCTGTGTTATGTTATAGTTACATTTATAGCACCGGAGACTCGACAGTTTTTCCATTCATGGCAAGCAATGAAAACAAAACTTCTCTACTTTTCTAACTTTGTAGAAGCTTGAAAATAGTCTATAAAAACAGCACACTCATCCCTATACAAGAGCCAACTTCTTCAGCTGGTGGCAGGAATGACTCCTGCTGTGAAGGCAACTGTGTTACATTATGTCCTTAATCGCAGTCTTATGTATTTGTCTTGGAGAATATGGATTCTTGCTACATAATTCATCATTTTTGAACCTCTAAAACTTACTGGAAAATGTCAAAAAAAAAAACCCAAAAAACACCAAAAGAACTGCCTGTACTTTCAAATCATTGTTGCAGTTCTCTAATGGCTTAATGTGTCAAAAGCTACCTAAATAGTTTATTTCAAAACTGCTATGCAGCTTTCTACCTTAATAATTTTAAAATTAAAGAATCTTTCCTTTTAAAGCATTTCCAGCTATAACACTTGGAAAAGAAGCCTTAAAAAGTGTAAACTATCTACACAATGATCACTGATACCCATCAAATTCAGAAATAGCTACATTCAAGAGATTATTTGGATGATTTTCAGCCTTAATTGCTTTAAGCATATTATAAAGGGGGAGAAAACAATCTGAAGTCCACAGAATTATTTCAGCATTCTCATCTGTACTTCAGTACCTCATTACTTTATTTCAGTAGCTCATCTGTTACCATACAGAAAGCATGTCCCCTCTACTCAGAGAATCACTCGAGGCTTCAGAATCATTGGTATTTACTCTAAAGAAAGCACATCCAATGCAGAAATAGGGTAAAGGTTTTCTTTCAAGCTCTACTGAAGACAGCTAATACAAAATCTTCAGTCATCATATGCCTCCAAGTTCTAAATTCTAAACCATTATAAACTACCCACTGCACTGAACAATGTGGAACAAAGATTTTATACATGATACGTTCGCACTAATTCATGTCAGCTTAAGTTCTGCTAATAGCTCTTGTGTACCTTAGTGCCAGGGCAGTAGACCACTTATAACCTCCAGTCCAGTTGCAATACAGCATCTTTGGAAAGATTCTGTTACCTGAATGTTAGAAAAGGTTTGAACCTTACTGCAACTGACAAAAAAAAAATAATCACATAACAAGTAAGAAAATGACATATGAAGCCACACTCACTGTATTCCTCTAACAAGGCACTAAAAGGGTTGGCAGTGATTGAAACAGGAATTTTTGAGAAAATCTTACATTTTACAGTCCTCTGTAGACAATCAAACTTTGTCTCACATCAGAAAACATGAACGGTAAATGAACAAATAAACAGGGAAAAATTAAACTAGTGGGGTGACACCAGTGTGACTTTTTCCATTATCCTGAGACGTTTGAAATTGATTCTATTAATGTTGTGCAAAGTAGTTTAAGTCATAAAAGTTAACAAAAAGAAAGACCAATTTTCCCTCACATGAAAGGTATACAACAGTCCTGAAAAACAATGTTTGCAGTTAGCTATCACTTTCATAAACAAAAATTAAAACGCAACTGTAAAAAAAAAAATCGAATAGATTGATCAAGGTGCAGATTGTTACTGTAATCAACATAATCACTGTGCTGACTCAACATGAAAACGCCATTTAGAAAAATTCTTCCCAAAATCCCTGGTACGGCACTTTACCCAGACAGTGGATGTGGTCCCGCACTGTGCAAGTGGCATTGTATCGCTGCCGGGGACAGGAAACCGTCATGCAGTTTGTAGAATTGGTGCACACGTAGTCAGTTGTTGGAAGCTGCCAGCAAAACTGGCACGTCATGTTAATTGTAAAGTTCTCCTGCTCGTGGTTATTCTGATCCTACAAAAGGACAGCATTACCACTTCATTAGCAATCAAGAAACGGTCAGCTTTCAGTATCAAACTGCATCTCATAGATAGAAATGTTGGGCAAAATGTCAGTTGCTCTTTGTTACCTCCATATCCAGTAGAAAAATCAACATGATAAAAGTGACAAAGGTATTAAAACACAGTTTTAGTACTACTGCTTCTTCTACTCCAAATGAGGCTGCTGCCAAATTGACTGTTCTTACTCATTCGGTTTCAACCTCTGACAGACATTAGCCTCCCCATTCTCAAACTGGTTCAGTTCTCGTTGGTCAGCACGCCAATTAAACACAATCAATCAGTGGCTGTATGACAACAAGATCCAAAGCAAGAAAGGCAAGCAGAGAAGAGTAGGTCTGACTCTCTACCAACTGCCTGCAGATCAATCACAAAAAACTGATAACCTGCCTATGTTAACCTAACAAACTGCATATGTAAGAAGTTTTTAAAAATATACAGATATTTTATGACAAGATGTCACAGTTTAATTAACTTGCTCAAAATTAGTTTTAAAAATAATAGGTTACTTACAACACAATGAACATGTGGTTTGACTCTGCAATCAAAAGTGGCTGGCTTCCCATATATGCAGGAATAATTTGTGTTACATATCATGCAGTCTGGTGGCAACCTACTGCAAAGTCCATTGCTTGGACATTTGGTCACGTAAGCTGGAATTTCTGTACTTTCTGAAAGATGAAACATGTAAATGAAATTATAAAAAAATTCAAATTTAAAAAAGCAATCTAGTCTGAAGCATGCATATTCAAATACATACGTGTGTGTTGATACCATATAAAGGACTTCCCTTAATTTGCAACGTGCAGAATCTATATGACATAGCAGAGCAACTTGCAAGGATCTTGAGAAGTTCTGCTCTAGACAGCACGGCCCAGCACAACAACACTCAGCATGGACTTGCTCACATGTGTTCAGAATCACCTCTTAATTTACTCCCTGTCTGAAACACCTCTGCGTACCCTCAGGGATGTGCAAAAGCTGTGTTTAATTGCACTGGGAGCAGTAACAACTTCTTGCAGAACTCTGAAGTCTCTCCAGAATTTCCACCATCCATCATAGGCATAAAACACATGAACTACAATGCCAATTTAACTTTAAGATTTTATACGAACGAGTTTTCTAACTGTATAACGCAAATCATTTCTTATGGTTATTGAAGAGTAATTCTTGATATGATGCTCCACAACTTCTCTAAAAGAACACAGAAGTTTCTAAGACAGAACTGAAGAGCTTTACTGGTAACCTCAATACTCGGAGGAGAAAACCCACAGGGCTACAACACAGGGAACAGCAACACACTGTACCTGCTGCCCTGAAGTAGGGAGCATCTGTGCTTGTTGAAGTCAGGCTTTTTGCAAACGTGGACTGTGGCTGTGAATGCTTCGTGGCCATCAAAGATCCTGCTGTGAGGGGAGAAAAAAAAAAAAAAGTGGTATTTTTAGAATAAAGTGCACCAGGAACAGTTTGATTTCAGCACATTGGTTAACAGAAAAAAAAACATGGAAAGTGCAGTAATAATAAAAATATAAGTCAGGTTTCCCATTTTATAAATAACAAGATGTAAACATTAAATATCAAAGACGAGCAGAAGCGATTTACACCTTTCAGACAACCCACGCTGATGTTCCAGCTCAGCCTTGTTTTCTCACCGCTCATTTCCCACCGCGTTCGCACCGCGCACTGCAGCTGCTCCTCACGCGGAGCTGCGGCACGGGGCCGCGCCCGGGCAACGGTGCCGCCCGGCGGGCGTCAGGGGGCACCGCTCCGCCGCCCACCTCCAGGCCGCGAGTCTGAGGTCAGCCCCACCAGCAGCCCCGGCCCCGCCCGACCACCCCGAGAGCGGCAGCCGCCGCGCTGAGGCTCCGCCAGGCCCGCCCTGCCCGTCCCCACCGCCCTCCCCAGCCCGGCCGGGGCACCGCGCTCACCGCGGCCGGAGAGGACGTAGAGCTGCGACACGAAGAGCGCGACGCCGCAGAGCCGCCGCAGCGCGCTTCGCCCCGCCGGCGCCGCCATCTTGTCTGCTGCCGCCTCACGGCCGGCGCCTGCCCGGAGAGGGGCGGAGCGCGCCCGCCCGCAGGCGGTGCTCGGGGCCGAACCCTGCAGAGCGGTTCTGCTTCCCTCCCGCCTTCCCTCAGCGCCGCTGTCCTTCACGTGCTTCTCCCCGCATAGAGATAGAGTGTGTCCTGCAGGTCCTCTAAAAACTGCCACGGCTACAGCACGGATACACGTGTTAAAGCCCGGTACTGGAAAGGGCGGGAAGCTCATCTTAAACTCCTGCCCCTCAGTGCTGGAGCCCGAACACATCACGGGTCATGGAAGGTGAATGTAGCCCACACAAAACAAAACTGTCACAGATAAGAATATATGCTTAAAAATAGAAAAAAGTTACCCCAATCATCTGACATTAAATCCGTAAAGCTGAACAGAAAGCTTTCCCCATCCTCCTTCCTACAGTTCGCTTTTCTTTTTTCTGTGGGTGTCAATCAGTGAAAGCTGGGTCACAAGCCAACTAGCACGGCACAAAGCACAGGGCCATGGAACACAGGCGGCAGGCAGGGGGAAGCACTGGCGTGCTTGCAATAACATCTGTGTCAAAGAGCACTTGCAACTCGTGGCTGTATGTTTACAAAGGTTGACAGAGCACATAACAGTGAAAAAATACTCGTGGTTAAAAATCACATATCAAAAACATTGATTAAATGCCCTGCAGAGTTAACTTTAAAAATCATTTATAAGCATAAACAATCAGATCAGGTAAGTAGAACCAATTTGTATTCCAACACACTTGAAACAAAAAAATGAAGATTACATCACCCAGTTTCAGCACACAGTATCCCACAGCAATAAATCACATGCCCATTTCTTTGAAAGGCAAATTGAGTGGGATTTTTTTTGATTGTTTTCAAAGAACCAAGTCAACAACAAACAGGCAGAAATAAAATACTTCCCACACACGGATATGGTGGTTAATTCAACTTCATTCTTGGTAATCGCCTTTACAGCAAGCAGTTACCGAAGGCATTGGCTCATTCAGTACCTTGTTACATTGTGATTTCCAACAGATACCATTTATTTATCACTTGTGAGCAGAAATTCATGAAGGAACAGGCTACTCCCTTACTCCAATATCTGATACATATTTGACAATTCAGAGTTAGAAAAAAGCAAAACCCAAGAGCCAAGCTCTGGATTCCAGGCCATGTCAGTTCAGCAGCTGCTGTGTGACTGAGGTAGTTCAGCAGCTGCAGTCAGCACATTTTGCAGCCTTCTGCTCCTTCAGCTAGTACAGCACTACCTATTTACACAGTAAAACTGACACATTTCAGCAGAAGTGTAGGATGCCTGACAAAAAGGGTTCTGCAACCAGCACTGAGCAGAGTCCCACAGGACAGTTAAAGGAGTCACCCACTGCAGTTGTTTTCTCATGCTATTCTTGTAGAATCAACACTGCTACCTTTGCTCGGCTTGTGTGTCCATGCTTCAAATTCTTTCAGATGAGCATTACTGCTATGGAGAAGGAAAACAACACCATTTCACATGGGCAGTTCATATCTGTAGTTTCTGTCCTTAGTAGCAACATCAGAATTCTTCTTCTGCATTTGGAAGACGCAAACTCTTAAATTTCTTGAGTTTCTCAATTGCAGAAGATACCGAAATTTCTCCATGAACTTTGTTGTCTCTTGTTCTCACATTGACAGCATGATTTGCTTTCTCCTTTTCACCAACCACTGCAAGATAAATCACAAACAATATTAAACTATCTACATTATTAAGTGAGTCTAGACAAACCATGCCCAACATCAGAACTTAAATGATATGCAGAAAGACTCTACAGTTACCTAAGATAAAGTTATATTGAGCCAGTTGTGCATTTCTGATTTTCTTGTTGAGTGTGCAGCTCTGATCCAAATCCACATCTGCCATAAATCCTGCTTCAAAAAACTCAGTGCAAACCTAAAAAAAGATGTTTACTATTACAGCATATACTTTACGAGATTCCGTCCAATAAATAATTTATAAATATAAGTAATTTAGCTCTTATGAACAGCTGTATTAATAAAATCAACACAATTATTCAAAGAAAACTGTACACACCCTTAAAAGCTTGACAAGACCTTAGTGCTTAGCAATTCCTTGTTAGAAGAAACACAAGTTAACATCTGTATCAAACATTTGCTGATCCTCTCAGACAGCTACACTGCTGAATGCCAAAATGCCTCAGCCACAGAAAGAAGAAAAGGAAGAGAACCATTTATGTTTGCACTAAAAGGGGGTGGGAGTTGGTAAGAACTTTGCCTATATCCTAGAAAGCGGAAGAAACCAAGTCTACCCCTACACTTTAAGGGGATAATTCTACAGTGAAACATTTATTAGTATGTAAGGTAAGTAGCTCAGAACATTTTTCCTGTAATTATTGCTGAAGTTTTTACATGGTAACAAAACCCCAAATATTTTGTTATATTTCCCTTTCTCAGGCTTACACAATTTTAGAGGGTGTGGAAAAAAATGACTTGACCCAAAAGCGTCTCCTGTACTATTAAAGCATTTACTGCTCGCTCAAGGATGAGTATTTCAGGAGCTACTAAAATTGCTTGCTGCATAAAGCTGTATTCTCACCTGCCGTGCATACTCTTCAGAAGTAGGTCCCACAGGCACAACCATCACCTGCCGTGGAGACAGCCAGAATGGCCTGGCAAACCCAGGAAGAAGAAAAGATAAATGAGCATTCTACCTTTTCATTCATATCCACAGAATTGTAAGCTAAGAATGTTGCATGTTACCTTTACACTTTTCAATTCACATAAAATATCAATCAGACTGAGTCCAATAAAATGGCATGCACAGAACTTTGACCTTCTGTTTGCTTCCTACCAATTTCACAGATTTAAATAGAATTTCAATTCTTCACATAATTTCTGCTTTCATTTGTTATATAACTTGATAGTACTAGGTGAGTAGTCTCTGCATTTAAAGGTGAGAATTCACTCTCCCTGAATCCTTCAATCTATTAAAGAAGAAATCTCTTCAGAGCTAACTAGACATGAAACAGAACAACTTACAAATAAAAAAAAAAAAATCACATATCTGGGCTAATTTATGCCTGTGTAAGCATCTACTTTATGTATATTAAGCATCTTCCAATAAAAAGGAAGAAGTAAAATGCAGCACACACACATTCAGTTGCAATTCGTATCTCACAGAATTTTTAACCGTGAGCTATTAGTAGAACACACAACTGGAACTGCAAAACCAGATTTCATTTCATCTCACCTGCTGTTAAGAAAACCCTAGAGAAATCATTTTGTAAGCTGATGTATGAGACATCATACATCATAGGGAGGACCTATACTTCCTAACCACGTTGTTAAACATTTCTCAGAATTGTATTTGTGTCACATACCATTTTCCTCCATAATTTTCTGCTAGAATAGCTATCATTCTCTCCACAGATCCCAGAACAGCTCTGTGAATAATCACTGGCCTCTTTTTATCATCTCCATCTTTGCTGAAAAAGAAAATAATTTCAAAACCACACTTCTCCTAGATCACATACATGCAATCCTACTAATTCTTTTGATTTTACTTATCACAGTAAAAGAACAGTAATTTATACTAAGCAAAAATTGCCACTTGCTACTAAAAATCTACTTCAGAATGAATCATGCTTTTAAAGGAATGCAGAGTAATCAGAATGACTATGACATAGACACAAGTTCTTAAGCTTTAAAAAGCACACTCTACAATTTGACTCCAAAACTGACAGCTCCTTGTCTCTGCATTTTAATATTTTATACTATTCCTTTCTTTTCCACTACGACTTGAACTCGTCTTCTTGCACAGGATTTTATCTGCCCTCATTATTCATTTCTTTCTTTAAGATACACATCTCTGGTTATGGAAAAAGAAAAAAAAAAAAAAAGGCCAGCTGCTGTTTCTAATCTTATTTTCTACTGAAGAGTTATGATGTCTACCGAAGAATATGCAGCAGAACCAAAAATAACCAACACCTCCCTCAAACTTTTTGTATTATATAAAAATAAACATCGTAATAAAAACAACCCAGAAGACATGGTTCTAAAATTAACACACTCAGATGATAAAGCCTCTTTTCTTAGCTGGAAGTCTAAGTGACATGTTCCTCAAAAAACTATTTGCATTCGCTTTATGTTCTTTAAGGTCACCTAATTCTATCCAACAAAAAGAGCAAAGCATTTCCTACTGCAAACATACCATCTCCTCAATGGATGTTTGAATACGAACGCAATGTCAACACGATGACTAGACTAAAATTAAGAACTGAGCCATATAATCAGTTGCTTACCAGTTTTCTCAAGACAAATAGACAGGTCACCAAGTTTTCCCACAAACAATGGCATGTACAATTAAAGTGAGCTATCATCATACTGAGAAAATACCTTCAAGTTCTGAACTGAGTCCTCCACTCTCCAGAGATGTTTTCCTTCATAGCCCATTGCAGGCTACTTAGATGCAAACTAATAATTTGCTAAGTGAGCAACAGAACATTTATATAGCTCAGTTTATGGAAATTGCAGATAAGTATTCTATTTGTTCTAGTTAGAAGAGGAAGATAAGTATTTTAATCACTCACCCAACGTAAGTAAGATTAAATCGAATGGGTAGCTGGAAATCAAGTTGGATAGTAGCACACTGATGGTATCTGCCAAGAGCATCTTTGATCTTAATATCAATCTGTGAATCATAGAATGGCCTGGGTTGAAAAGGACCACAATGATCATCGGTTTCAACTCCCCTGCTGTGTGCAGGGTCACCACCCACCAGACCAGGCTGCCAAGCCTGGCCTTGAATGCCTCCAGGCATGGGGCATCCACAGCCTCCTTGGGCAACCTGTTCCAGTGCTTCACCACCCTCTGGGTGAAAAACTTCCTTTTAATATCTAACCTAAACCTCCCCTGTCTCAGTTTAAAACCATTTCCCCTTGTCCTATCACTATCCACCCTGTTCCCCCTCCTGTTTATAAGCTCCCTTCAAGTACTGGAAGGCCACAATGAGGTCTCCCAGGAGCCTTCTCTTCTCCAAAGAAAGATTACATAGTAACCTGATACAGTTACAGTGTACATCTTGTCTACCGTGTTGTCCATCCTGAAGTTGTATTAAAATATCAATTCACTAACCTTAGGACCATAAAATGCTCCATCTCCTGGATTCAATGTCCACTGTACTCCAAAATTATCCAAGCTGCTTTGAAGTTGCTAATCATGAAACAGATAGAGTAATTACAACAACAAAACCCCACAACCGTTACAGGCGTACGAGAGCTTTTCATCTCTGTAAAAGCGTAAGCATTTTTCTCTGAAATACTAAGCAACTCAACATGCTGATGACCATCATTCAAACATTTAGTCACTTATGACATTCTTTAAAATAACAGTTCCCTGTAAGAATTCTTTTATTAATCTGAGGGGGGGGGAAATAAATAAATAAATAAAAAATCAGTTCAAGATAAGGGACTCCGTAAAAAATCTAAAATTCCTCACTTTATTTAGAAACCTCACATCTTATATAGTTTTTCAACATGCATTTCTATTCAAGATAATATTTAGCATCTGACTTGCACAATTTCACAAATGTCACTGTTCAACATGAAAAATTTAACTAAATATCTACTTCTATAAAACTTCGCAGATATTAAATATATGTATATAACATATAACATATATGTATATATGTATCTTTTTAATTATTATTTATTTTAAATGTCAATTACCTTTTCTGCACGATCCCAAATCTCTAATTCTCCTAGATAGTTTTCTGGTCTTGTTGAAAGATGCAATTGGAAGGTAAAGCCAAAGATAGAATAAACTGACTTCAAGAAATCAAGACAGCCCTTAATTTCTTCTTCAATCTTAAATGTAAACAAAAGATATTATTTGAAAAATAAAACACAGTATTTTTAGGATTTGTTCACATCAAAATCTAATTGAATTTGCTGAACTCACTACCAGAGCTAAGAGGCCACTACATAACAACCATCATGTATGAAAATGGGAGGGGGAAATGAAGGAGGAAAAATATTTTGCCTTTTGTAATTTACTTGCCTGATATATCAATCTTACTCAAGGGAAAACTCCTACACAAAGATCCCGTTCCGCAATTCATATCAATAACATCCCTTAAATATCTTTAAGGGATTTTAAGTTTTATTCTCTTTATGTAAGTATTTAACTCCAAAGAAAAAAAAATTACAGCACTGCTATTTGAGACTTCTAACAAAATAACTTCAAGAGGCTACTGATGAGCATTACTGCAGAAGATTAAGATATATGAAGTATCAGGTGATTAAGTGCAAAACGCCTACATCTAAAAAAAAGCACTGAAAACAGCATTATGCTAGAAAACACAATAGAAAAACTTGGAGTGAAAATACTTGTATGAGTTTCACTTTTTTTGTTTGAAGTGTCAGTTTGAGTTGGTGAGGAGAGTTTTTTTTTTTACCTGTTCTATTGTACAGAAGATGTGAGCATCATCTTGTTGGAAGCGCCTCACACGAGTCAAGCCACTTAAAGTGCCAGAGAGTTCATTTCGGTGAAGAACTCCAAAATCTGCAAGTCTCAGAGGCATTTCCCTCCAGGACCGTGGACGATGAGCAAACATCAAGCTAGAAGGAACACGAACCTTGCTTTTATCCTTCTTGCAGAAGATTTAAGTCAATACGTAAACTAGCAGTTAATATAGATGGTAATTTCACTGCTAAGCATTTATTCATTCAGACTGCCCATGTTCTAAAAGGCAGGTAAATGGAGAGCACAAGGCACTCAAAAAGCCTTGCTAGAGCCCACCTAGAAAAGAGCAACACTGAGAATAACAACCAGAATTTCTGATATGCTGTATCTGAAGCCTCAATGTAATCGACATTACTCACATTTGCTACTGGTACAGGCTAATATCGATACACACAAATTTAGCTACTTAATCTAGACTTACTGAAAGACCCTCCTACAAGAGTTTCATTTGGTCCGCTTTGGGACGCTGCCAGGGAGCTCTCTAAAATCTTAGCTGCTCAGTAGTCTACTGCACACACAAATGACGTGTGTTGACACCATGTTTCTTTCTCCTCAGCCTCACAAGGGATAAAAACAGTGAAGAAAGAAGGCTTTCATTTGAAAATACAAACCAGTGTCCTGGACAGTTCATTGGTTTAAGTGCGAAAGTTTCTTTCTCTACTTCAAAAGAGAACATATTTTCACTGTAGTGCTGCCAGTGCCCAGAAGTTTCCCAGAGTTTACTGTTGAAGATGTTTGGAGATACAACTTCAGTAAAATTACGCCTGTGATACTCCTCCTGTAAAACAAATCAAACGTTTACAAGATGATATAGAAAGCTGTAAGCAATATTCTGATTTTCTTACTTTCAAAAAAATTGTTTTCTTACTACGGCACTTACTGGGGAAGTGAACTATGCATGAAGGCTTTACATAACTGTAAAACGTGTCAGTTAAGAATACTTTCATCTGTCCTATTTTGGAAAAGGTTAAATCTGTATGATCTTGGTGAAAATGGCATGTGCTTACATACACAGACCCATCTCTCCCTGAGAACAGCTCAGTGCTACAAACAGCATATCCCTTGAGATCAACAGAAAGCATTAAGCATGTCAATACTCACTCGTATGAAATCTGTGAGTGTATTATAAAGAAAGGCACCTCTGGGGAGGAAAAAGCAGCTTCCAGGACTCAAATCATGAAAGAAGAAGAGTTCTTGCTCCTATGTAAATATAAAACAGAATTCTGTAACATCATTTCAGATCTCTCTCTTGTAGTTACCTGCAGAAAATGAGTATTTGACACACTGAGACTTAACAAAAATGAAAGAATACAGTAACAAGATGATCTAACACAGTAACAAGATGATTTCTAAAAGTTAACAATTTCTCAGCAACAGATGTTAATTTCTCTCCAGTTCTTACTCTTAGAAGTCTATGTATGACTGGTAGCCCACTTAACTCAGTGGCTAAATAGACATTTCCTCAAAATCTTGAAGCCTGAAGTAATCTTACCATTAGCAACCAATGCAATTACACATATACCCATCACATCTGAGGGCTGACATCCGAAGTTTGAGAGCTGGTCATTCTTCAACAGAATTATCTCAAATACAAACTTAGAAGTGTGGCTCTGGTACATACATAAGAGTACCAGTAGTCTCTTACATTTATTAGATACCAGATATGTAGATTTTTTTTTTTTTTTGTACAGTAGATAATTTAGTTTTGAAAATGCAAGTAAATAATCATCAAGTACTGTACAAACATTCAAGTCTTAGCGGGTTAATTGAAACAAACACAAACACTTCAGCAAAGATCATCTGCCACTCCTATCCTTTATCAGTTTTCTGTAAGTTTCTCATTGACTCTTCCTCTGAGTCACCCCAGTTGTTCATTGCTGCTTATGAAGGCAGCCCATATTTGTGTTTTGGCACCTATCAACAAGTAACCACAGGTTCGCATCGACATCCTGCGGGCTACTGATGCTAACTTCATTTAACACTTCAGTGTTTCAAATGAATGCCCCTCTGTTTTCAACTGCATATCACCCATTGTGTCTTAAAACAACCACAAGGCAATTTATCTTCTTTCAAATACTCTCCTTCTAACTACACCCTTATTTTTTTTTTTTTTTTTTTTTTTAAAACAAAGGGACATCAGAGGTAACTGCAAATACATGGCTCCTTTGTAGAGCCACATGACCAATGTTCAGTCACAATCCTTGTCTGTGTCACACCAATGTCTTCACAGTTAAACTCAATTTAACACTAAATCTTCTCATTTTAACCTAGTAGAGGTACGTATTACTTCCTCACTTGCACCTATAAAAAGCATGACCAAAATATCATTCATAAAATTTTCAATAATTTCTCCCTTCTACAAAAAATGTAGTGCTTTATGTAGGATCTCAAAATACCCTACATCACAAATGTTGAGACATACCTCCCCAAGCCCAGGGACTACCTCCCAATTTATTCCCAATGTTAGTTCAGCATTTGTAAGCAACTGATGAGCCAAATTTGTTTAAACGAAATTTTGAAATGTAAAGTACACTGTAAGATAAATGCATAGAACAGGTTCCCATTTAAATTACCCTAAAAAGAAGAAAGGGGAAAAAAAAATAGGAAAAGAATGAATTCTATTGCAGTAGCACAAAAGAGAAGCAGACCATAGAAGAGCACACCTTTCCAATTTTCCTATGATCTCGGTTTCTAGCTTCTTCCTGGAATTTTTCCCATTCCTTCATCATTTTGTTATCAGGGAAGGATATTCCATAGATTCGCTGCAGAGTTTCCATGTCAGCTTTTCCTTCCCAGTACGTAGAGGAATTCTGATGGACAAAACCCATAGCTGAGGATAAGTACTGTTATACCCTCAGCAAGAGGAAGAATAGATGTTAATGCATTTGAATGTTACGGCTTTTAACTTGGTAAAAGAATTACATGCAGTCATCCAGCATTTATTTATATTACAAATACTCGCATGGCCTTTTAGTCAGCATGCCTAATGCAGTAGGTATAAACAAGAGTCACTAGTCAAGTCATATTTATTTTACTTAGGTCCTGTATTTTAACTCAAACCATGTGTTATCTCTTGTTAAAGTTCAAAACAACACAAAAGATAAACATGGAAGTCAAAAAGAAAATGACTCTCTCAGTTAAATCCTTGCTTTCTGACAAGCCAAACAATCCATAGACTTCAGTCAGGAAGTCAGCAGAAGCAAGTATAACAAATGTCCCAGTGAGGACAGTCTGACAACAACATCAGAATCAGCATCTGCAACTAACTTAAACTGCATCGTTCTTGTCAGCCACTCCATTTTTGAAAAGCCAATAACTAAAAATCATAAAACCAGGACAAACATTTACAGACCTGCCACTGCCCACTTTACCTCCTACACCTGAAGGACTCCGCCTTACAAGGTCAAAACACTACTTTCTGATCCAATTTACATCTTGGAAGTTATTTTTACCAGAGAATGGAGGGAACGTGCATAATGCATGGACAGAACAGCACAAAGATGTGACAGCCACTACAAAGCCCAACCACAACAGCTGCACTGCACAGTGCAATGCTCTGAAGATACCAGCACAACAATACAGCAGCACTGTCACATGAGGTCAGCCACATTAACTTCTCCACTGCGCATGGGATAGCTAGTTCCACACCACTACTGTGAGTGTGTTTGCTCTGCTCCTCATTATACTCATATAGTTCAACTGCACTAACACCTCAATTAAAAAAAAAGATGCTATCAGTTTCCACTGATGATTGCTGTGATGGTCAACAATAAGCAAGCCTTGGAAATGGACGAAGGAGGAAAGTCAGTAGCTCTGTTTGATAAGAAAGAGGAAATAAATGAGGGACTATTTTTAGAGTAAGCAAAAAAAAACAATCCAGGGGATCTTGTCACTACAGGAAAAATAGATAAAGAAATCAACTGACCAGCTTATGGCAGTTAGGATTTAAAATGTGCTTTATTTAAACTTACCTTAAATATTTTAAGGGCCTTGATTTTTCCAGTGTGTCTCACATGTGGGCCCCTGCAGAGATCGATCAGTGGACCACACCTAACCACCAAAAGAATGACAGTGTTTATTTCAAAATAGTCCAGCATTTTAAAATACAGTCACTAATGACAAACAGGGTATTGCTTTACATGCTCAAATAATTAACAAGTACCTATATATGGAATACTCAGCAAATCCGTGCATCCTAAACCTAACTGCGTCTGGTACTTGAAGCAGGATATTCACTCGGTCAACACTCATCACATTTGATGCATTACCAGAACCACAGTATTACGCACAGCAATTCACATATTTCCATATGTAAATTCATTTAAAATTGCTCGGAAATCTCAGACTATATACATCAAACAAAAAAATGTTTTTCTCATTTTCTTACTAATAAGTTTTACTCCTTGCAACTGCATGAACAGGATCCTCTGCACTCAATACACACTTAACAATTAGTTTTGTTCATTATCCAGCCATTCAGTTACACTGGGGGTAATTTACTTTAATCTCTTTATTAAGAGGCAAAGACTGAAAAGATCTGCCATTTGTCCACCAATGGAGATCTGACCTGTCCTCACAGACACAGGAAATATCTGATTTTACATAAATTAATATTACTGATTGAAAGTCTCATTCCTGATTATGCAAGTATTCAGAAATAAAAACAGAAAAAAAATATTATCCTCTCAAATAAAATGAGACATTTAACAGTATAAATGTTTTGTAACACCTCTTAATTTGTTTACCTGTAAACTGTGGTAGTTGGTGTGTTCACCTTCTCATTAAGGATACGGCACTTAAATTTGTTATACTGCATGAGGAAACACGAGAACACAGGAACACCATTACAACAGCTACTAACACTCTATCCAAAATTATGTATTAATAACACACATGCATCAGTAAGACTATCACAGCTAGCAAGCCAGGTATACAATGTAAACATTCAACAGCCTTCCAGAAGCATTATAAAACAAAAGGGGAAAGAGAGAAATTATCCTCACTATCCAGACAAAGCGTTAAACATGGCGATTACCACCTGAAAGCCTCAAAGGACTTCAAAAAGACAACTACAACACAGTACAGTGAGACTGTTAACATTCACCATATAAAATGGAGGTCTAGGGAATAGTCCTTTTTCTTTTATTCATCTCTGCAAGTTAACCAGAATGATAATATGTCTTTTAAGCACCAATAATCTCACTGAACTTGAGGCGTTTTTATGCAACAAGAAATTGTTTTTTTTTTATTTCTTGAAAAAACACCTGTAAGGGATATGGAGAAGGGAGACAGTTCTTTTTTTTTATTATTATTGTAACATAGCTAGGTACAATTCTGACATTGCAGGCAGTGTTTTGAAATGTAACTCTTATGAAAACACCATCATACCAGAATCACAGGTACTCCAAAGATTTACCTTAAACATGTCTAACAGGATCTCCTTCTTGACTTCCAGCCTTTCAAAAGGCTGCTTTTCTTTTATGATGTTTTTACAGAGGTTCTCTAGCGCTGGGAATTCAGTACTAGATACACCTCTACACAAACAGACAAGGACAAAAGAAACTCAAATCAATTATTCTGATATTCACATTCTTTAAGTAACCACATTACAACAGTCTAATTTGAAGACCACGGGACACGCTGTGATTTGTCACAGTAATGTCTTAGTTCCTTGATATCAGCTGTACTTTCATACACAAAGCTCTGACACACAAACAGTATCACTCCAAACAATCCCATTCAAATCACCCAGGTAACAGCCTTCAGTTCATTCAACTGTCTGGAAGACCATTAGCTCCAAATACACACGGCTAAATCCCACTGCATTTTACACTTCCATGTGTGATTCTTCAAATAAATTTCCTTATACATGTGCCAGAAATTTCAGGAAGTTTTACCAAACCACTCCATGTTTGTTTTTTTTGTTTTGGATTTTTTTTTTCCTCCAAAAAAGACCATTCAAAAATCCCAAGTCCAAGCAGCTGTCTGAACACTGCTCTTGAATTCAAGTATTTAGACAAACATACATCTATGCATCTCCACTAAAAGATGGACACCTTGACAGATTTAGGCAATATTAGAGACACATGACTTTACTTTTAACACACAAAACATTATGGAGTAAAATACTCCAGTGTTGCACTTCAGTAATGAGTGCTAAAGTTCTTACTGAATATTTACCTGTCCTCAATGTACATGTCATAGTAAAATCCATTCTCAATTGGTGGTCCATAGCACAAGCAGCCCCCATAGAATCCTTCCATGGCCTCTCCAAGAATGTGAGCACTTGAATGCCAGTAAACCTGCAGATCAGGCCAGATGAGCAAGTCATGGGATCATCGTTGTTATACAATTAAAATTAAAAAACAAAAACACAAAACCAAAAACGTATGGCTTAAGATGAGAAACTGATAAATTAGTCATTGCTTTTTAAATTATGTGAGAACTTCACCAATTTTTTGCTGTCATTTTTAACCATGACAAATACTTGCATGATGATTTTTAATTACTTCTTAACTACTTCTTTGACCATACATCGGCAGCTGTAGCATTAAAGCCTCATCTTATTTTAGTCTGAAATACAATTATACCTCTGCACAACTCAGTCATGGTAATAAACATTCTGTTCATTTATAAGCAAGTCAATTTCCAGTCAGTTTAAAGTCTATGCAGTTTAACTACATGTAAAGCAATACAGACAATTAAGTTGCTGCTGTTCACATGTGGTATGTTTACAGTAAGACTGTAAACCACGTTATGTGTAACACCAGAAGGTGGGAGACAGCAACTCCACAGAAAAACACCCATCTATGTTCTAAGTCTCCACTAATTCAGGCCACTTAATGACCCAAAAGGCTCACAAAATGCCTTGAACAAACTTAATCACGTGAATCTGACAAAATGAAGTCTAAATCCCATGCATAAACACAGGCTAGAATCCCAGTCCCACAGAAAATTCCTGGGCACGTCACTAACTGTATTTATAGAGCAACTGACCAAGACGTGCTTACTTGTTTCTAACAAGCACTGTCAATACACAGCTGTATATATTTCATTTCATTTATGACTCAAATTTGATACTACACGATTCCTAGAAAATTTTAAGACAACCTCACTGTTGCCTTCAGCATCTGATTTGCAAACACATCCTTTGAACACACCGTAAGTCACACAACTTAGGCAAACTACTTCAACTTAGTACACAAATCAAGACACTACACAAAATCTGAATCTCGTACAGAGATATAATAACATGTTTATGTGCAAGAGGAAATAAAAGAACAGTAAGAATTACTTCACCTATAAATTACTTATGTAGTATTTAAGCATCTTTGTCAAATAATGAGAAAAATTAATTGAACAGGTTTCTGGATTATTTTTTTTTTTTAATACAACATTTAAAAAGCATAAAGCTGCAATCAGTTCAGTGACACAAACTCTTTTCATCAAGTAAAAAACAGATTTATTTACAGCTTGTGCTTCTTCATCATCAAATGTAAGCAGCTCCAGAGTACAATCTCCCTCCAACGGACGATCCAGGTCCCACAGTTCACCATTCACTTTGGCTATGACTGCATTTGAAGCCAACCCTTGACTAAAGAACACAGAGAAGACCAAAATATTTAGGTTCAAATTTGCAAAACTGGCAAGGTTTCTAGACCTGATGACCCCACTCACATCTTATAGCACCTAAAGACATTTAATCTTAAAGTTTTTAAGTTTGGGGTGTTTGGTTTTTTGTTTTGTTTTGTTTTGTTTTGTTTTTAAAGCACTTTCCTACTTTCAAAGCATTGACTTTTGAGGACTTCAAGGTTCATTCAACTTTCAGTACTAAGGATCTGCTCACAATTTTCTACCACTAGCCAGTAACTCACAAACCTTTACATGTCTCTACGTTCTTAACAGTCCAATTGTTGTATTTTTCAATTGGAAGCAAGCACAATGACCTCAGCACACAGCCTCAAGCATCACTCATAATTGGTGATACACTTCCCTGCTACTGCCATAGCATTCAGCAGAGGCCTCAACAATGCTTTTCAAGTAAAGCAACTTGAGTCACCATTCACTCACTATGACATACATGTTTTACACAACAATGTGAGAGGCAAATAACAGTAACAGATTTATCACCCCAAAAATACAATTCCTTCAATCTGCAACTTACCTGATTCCTACAGCTAGTTGATAGGGTGTGGTTTTCCAAGACTCCCCATCAGCAATTTTTCCATCTGTCAGAGTAATTTTGATAGGTTTTGTCTCATTGGCTGCTCTGAAAGCTAGTAAAGCATCATGTTCTTTCTTCAGTGTTTCATAAAGCTTCAGTCTGTCTTCTATGAAACTTGGCTCACACTGTAACTGTAACAAGGAAGTGAAATCACACATGCAAGCCAAAAATTATTTGCAAGAGAAATGGAAGGAAGAGATTTACAGTGCTGATACATTCCTAGAGGTTTCAACTGAGACTAGATTTCAATATGTTAGAATTTATACTAACACGTAGTAAAGCATTGGTACATAATAGTGCAGTCCAAATTGCTAACTATTTTATAGTAGCTTTTCAATATCCCAATGCACCCTCATCCATCTGGATCTAAATAGCTTTGTGCGTCTGACCTCAGAGAGCAGCCCATACTTCTGCCCCAGTTTGCATTTGGCTGACATCCCAGAGAAGTTTGGATCATGCCAACAAGAGCTCACTTCTGCTCCTCCCTTCAAAGACTCAGATCCAAGTTACTCAAGATAGTTTGAGGGAAGTTTCCTTTCGTTTAGCAGAAAACAAATTATGATCTATCAAACAACAGCCACTGTTGCCAACATTCTACTTCACAGTGCACATTACTTAACCATTCATGAAACACCACCCTCTTTAGGAACCACTGTATCCTGACCTTCATCCCCCCAAAGCCCACATACTGTTGTCATACAGAAAGTAGAGCACTGTGAATGTGTAAGAATTCCACGTGCAAGTTGAAAGTCTCTGACGATACATCTTGTCAATATGTACACTATAGAAAGCCTTCTTCCCAAACCTGAGATTTCAGAATACAGAGAGGTACTTCAGATCTCAGCATCTCTCCTGAACGGAACATCAAACAAAACTACTCCTCCTTTAATTACATGGTAATAAACCCACTCACTTCATTCTTGTTCCCACTGATGCCTTCCTTTTCCTTCTGGTCCACCACAGCAGCAGGCCTTTCTGTGGAGGCTTCCTGAAAATAACGAGAACATAAAGCATAACTCTGCTTTTGAGGCTTTCCCAGGCAGCCACCGAACCAACCGAAGCCGGCCAGCCTGGCTTCGGGCTAAAAAGGCAGCCTGTCCGTTCGGAGGCATCCCTTCTACACACACAGCTCACCTAAAGCCAGAACCAGGCCGCAGCACGGCGCCCAGCAAAGACTGCAAGACTGCTGACCAGGCTTCCCGATATCGCTTTCTCAGCGTTATTTCAATCACCACCGCCACCAAGATCCCGCCGCGTTCACACGGCCCGGTCAGCGGTAAGAGCAGGCTGCGGTGGTTTGATGCAACGATTCCGCGATCACGAAGCTCTCGCAGGGCGGGGAGCGGCGCCGCTCCGAGCCCACAGCCGTGACCGGGCCGGGCGTACCGCTCCCAGCCCGCCCCGCACGGCGCCCTTCCGCCGCCACGCCCGAGCGCCCTTACCTCGCTGCCGGCTCGTGGCTCCACCGGGGCCGCCCGGGCCAGCTCGGCCGCCAGGCTGCGGCGCAGGTGCAGGAGGCGGTACCGCAGCTTCTCGTTCTCGGCCCTCAGCCGCAGCAGCTCGGGGCTGCAGCCCTCGGCACAGCGCCACGCGTCCCGCTCCTTCAGACGGCCGACCTCGGCCGCCAGCCGGCACAGCTCCTGCTCCTGGCGCGACACGCGCCGCTCCGCCACCTCGACCGCCGCCATGTTCTCCCGGCGGGCAGCCCGCCCGCTGCCTCCGCCCTCTGCCCCGCCCCGCCCTGCCCTGCCCGCCCACACGGACGTGGGGCCGCCCGTGGCGCGGCTGAGGCGTCCGGGCGGCCCGCTGAGCCCGGTCGGAGCCGTGGTGAGTGCGGGCAGGTGGGGCCCTGCCTCGTTGAGGCCGCTTTAGGAGTCGCAAAACTTTGGCGCCGAGGAATGGCTGAATCATTAAGGTTGGCAAAGACCGCTCACAGCGCCTATAGGGTCCAACCGCCGGCCATCCCCACTGTACCCCCTGTTCCTTAGGAAAACCACCGATTTTACAACAAATCTGTGTTCCCACCGCGTATTACATGGATTCTTTTACCTCAAGTAGTCTCCCATCACCACCTCTTTCTCTGGTTTCCTCCTTTCATTGCACTTCCTGCCTATTTCTCCATTTTCAGTTTCTCTACCCAAACTTTCAGTATTTGTTTCACCCGGTTTTTACTGGAATTGTGGTAACTACCAAACCAGGGTCAGCACTCTACACAGTTTACACAACTGGAAATAGCTGCACAGTGTGTGAAGGACAGCAGTCTCATATTTGTCCACAATTTGACACGCTTCTTATGATACCACCCATTTTTATTTGTGTTTTTAAGGTTTTTTTAAGACTAAAAAGACATTATTTCACCAACAAATGCAGTATTTGTTACCCCATTTGGGATAGCAATGACAATCATGTTCTCAGCACAATAAAATAAATGCAGATACAGCTTTGAGATTAGACCTGAGAAATGTGCTCATACTGCAGCTTCTGTGTCTCAACTTTGGGTTCTGTTTCTCTCCAAAGCTGCAGTTTGCACTTGATCTAGCATTTACTGCAGTAACAGAAAAACTTAGCAGAAGCTATAGTGGCTGAGAAGGCTAATTAATCAGATGCTAATGTATCTGGAACTACAGATTTCATCAGAATCTTTCAGCTGCTGAGATATCACAGTATTAATATTAGTTCTAACTACTGAGACCAACAAGTCAGATAAGAAAATAGCATGAGTTTTGATTGAGAATATGAAGAAAATGGGAGAGCAGTATTTGTACTAAACGGAGGTTCAAAATCAAAGGGAGTTTTATGAATTAAGCATTTAGTGGTCGCCTGAAAGATGTTCCAGGCCTTCCAGATAAATTGACTGCTTTCTCTGCCTACTGTGCACTACCCTTGGTTAGCCATGCTACCTGTGTATAGGCAGATCGCTGGTACCTTTCATCACCTTTCTTCTCCCCAGGGGTCCCCTGTTATGTGATGTGCAATACCACTCAAAGCATACATCGTTCTACTGGAATAGATTCACAAAGATTACAGAAGCAGTGACAATCTCACTGTTATGGTCAATAAGCCAGAACAGTCTATAAGGGGACCATAGCAAACTAACACGTATTTCCACTCTTTACTCCAGCTAAGGTCACCTACGAGGCTTGTTATACCTGCAGCCAACCACAAGGTGACAGGCGATGCCTCCGAACAATTGCATGAAACCTGGCTGGTTCACTGTCTGCCTGGTGACGTGCATAACAAAAGTCCTAAACGATGGAACGGTCAGTGGTCAACTTCAGTGATAACTGATAAACACCTGAAGCTTCAGAAGCAGAATCAGTCTGACAGGAAGATGTGATGGCTGCTACTTAAGAAGAGAGGAAACATTATAAAACTCATTTTCGTAAAAGACTGGAAAGCATTTTTGTTTGCTACACAACAGGTAAAGTACCCCTAAGAAATTTTATAGGTAAAGCTGCACAAGTGAGAACACGGACACGTTGTCAGTTGGAAGTAATGGAAATAGAACAAAACAGACTAAGAAATGGGAGGAGGAAGCAGGAAATGCTCATAGCTTTTCTAGATGGGGAATTTATATTGACAGAAACTATGAAAACAAGAGCAAAAAGCCCATGTATTAAGCAGCATTTGTTTAAGGAAGGTTATGTAAGATGTGATCCTCAATGAATGATTATCAGTGGCAGAACACCTCCACCAGGATCGCAGTAATCTTCACGTCAAACCTGGTTCACAAAACGGATGCTTTAACTGTGATTTTATTTTGCCTGGACACAATTTAGAGATATAAACATTACAAAGTTGATATTCTTCTCTGTGACATATTGATTTTAACAATAAAAAAGTCATTCTGTAATTTATTTTTTTTCCCTCTCACATGTAGGTTTGCAATATATTCACAGAAATATTCTTTTTAAATGTGTAATTCTATCACATTGTAAAGTTAATATTTTATGAAAGAGTAATAAGCAGAGCACTTACACAGTTATAATCTCTGAGGAATACAAAATTGAAGTGTACAGAAGACACTGCCATGTAGCAGCTTGTATGGATTATTTCAATTTGATCAGCTGTCTTGAACGAATTACATTTTGCAAAGGGGTATCTTTGAAGATCAGTTACAGAATTAAAAAGTAACAGTTAAATAAGCAATTCTCAGTCTCATCATTACGGTTCAGAAGCTGTTAACAGTTGTAAAGGGCTAATTAGTGTAATGTAATCCTCTTAGGAGGCTGCAGGCACTGAGCTAGATTTCTTTATAATTTGTACGTAGGCCTTCTTTATTCCATTAGAATTACAATAATTACAGTCGGCAGTATGTATTTGCATTCTATCCATCCACATTGTGTTTACTTTGCATACTGAAGACTGCACAATTAATACAGAGGCAGAATTTTGTATTTAAATACCAACATGTTTAGAAGAATAGGCAAATCTTGGTTTTATAACTGTGCAAAATATACCAGAAGAGAAAATGAAAATAGGAATAAGTGGCTTTCTGAAATCCCAAGCAATCAGAGGGAGAAAATACTGGAAGAGCTGGATGTGAACAAAGTGCTGTCATATTTGGTTTACAAGAGAGTCTTTTCCTTGGAGGAATACAAAGACATTTGGTCCCAGGGAAGCTACAAGAAGAGAACTGAATATTTTCTAGATAAACTATCGTTAAAAGGCCCAAGTGCTTTCTCTGCTTTTTGTTCCATTTTGGAGGAGGTCTGCCCTAACTTGCTGACATGTTTTCTCCTTGGCTATGAAGGTAAGGACTCTGCTCTGAAATGCTTAAGTGTATATTGGTAATGTCTTGGAATCCTTTGACACTAATAGTTACTTGCTATAATTAGCGTTTACTTTCTCTCTTGCACTAAACAAGGGAGAGTTTTCTCTGTATGTTTGCATAAAAGAGAAAATCACGAGGAAGAAAACGTATTAAACAAATATATGTTGTTTTGAGCTCTGCTGTTGAACGTTTGAACTGTTAGCAAATTACTGTATTTTAACATTGCTGCTAATAATGAAAAGCAGTCAGGATAAGGAAAAGGATTCCTAAGTAATACAGACAGGGCTTAGCTCAGAAATGTAACGCTGTTCTTTCAGTCTCTTTTCCATTTCTACGACATTTAAAAATAGGCTGATAGTCGTGTGTGACCTCCTCCACGGCTTTCTTGTGAGCTGTATTATTTATTCTACCTATCAACAAATAACTGCTTTAAAAAGGTTGCATTACTAAATATCAACAAAACAATAGAAATTAATCAAAATGCTCTTTGGCCACCAGGAACCATTTAAGAAACAACGTTGACTAGATGCTAGCAATGATTATGTGGAAAAAAAAGCAGTATTCACAATTATATCCTAGTGACCTATTTTTCAATTTGCATGTCTATTTATTCCAAATTTGAGTCTTTCAAGTCTGAGTGTTCCCAGTAAAAATTGCAGAGTTACATTAATGTTGCACATAGAATGTCCCTTTAGCATGTAATTAAAATATTGCATTTTACCAATCCGTTCGGTAACAGATTTGAGCACCTAAGTGTTCACAGAGTCACAGAGTCACGGAATTGTATTTATAAAGAAAAACTGTAGGAGCGAGTATCGTAAGGATTTTGATAAAATGAATGGGGAAAATTAAGATCTAAAATCATTTTAACCTTTGAAATAGCTGTGGTCTGTGTTGTCTCTTGAAAACCTGATTGTTTTAACTTGACAGTTAGAAATGCAATTATTCTAGAAGGCAACAGACATTTTACCATAATTCACTTATGAACAGATGTCCATACAGTGTGTCTTTTCAAGATCAATTTACGTACAGATTTATGACAGTCACAGGAAAATGAAAGCACGGTGAATTTCTCAAGTGTTTTTGTCCATTTTAAAACATCTAGAATAGAATGCTATGTATGGACAACTACCAGTTTTGAGAAGGCTGCTTCAGGTCTTTTCACATCATCAGTTTTTAGAAAAAGTAAAACACAAACCTAAACAAAGTAAGTTATAAATATGTTATAAACCCAAGCCTTTGAGAATATTTATTTTGGACTCAATTTTTTTGTTTCCTCTCAATTAACTGCAAGGACAGTGCAGAGAAAATTTTCTTTTATTGCACCCAAAATTTTATGCAGAAGCATGTCACAGAACGGCCTTACATCTTCCTGGGTGTACAAGGCTTGGGGACAAGTGCTATTCTGGAGGGTAGATTTGCACCCTCTGCAGCTCAGTGCAAGTCAAGGACTCTGTCTCCCTGACAACATCACAGCAGACACAGAGGAAAAATAAGAAAGCCAATGCTGCACATTTCTGAAAGAGTAAAGGATACTGTTGGAACAGCGTCCCCAATCCATGCTGTCTGTCTGTGCCTTGTGCAGGCAGAAAAATGCCTCGGGCTGCCTTAGCTCATTCACTATTACTCTTGTTCCTCCTTCCCCTCCCCCACTAGCATGCATCAAATATGCAAAGTCCATCTTAGAATCTGTTATTGCTAGCAATCTACAAGATAACAGGCAAAGAAAAACACGTGCTATGTTCATATTAAGTCATGCACATATGTTTAAATTCACAAAAATAAATTGTGGTTTCAATTCAATTCCAGTTTTTTGTATATTGTGAATTTTTATAGATTGATTTTGATAAAGCCCATTCTGAGGCACAGAGAAAGGTATGATGAAAAAAGAGCGTTGTTTATTATTTCCATTAAAATACTTTTCTTCTGTACACTATAAGAGCTGATTAACAAGACAAAGGAATCAAAATGGAAGGAATACTGTCTGATCCAGATGCATGGTCAAAGGTTTGCTGTGTAAATGGCTTCAGCATCACAGCAGGCACAGCACTTGCGTGCCATCCTGCCCACTGTACTTGTTAAAGAGGCTCTTTATTGCAGGCTGACTGAGCACACCAAGTAGAATCAATCCATGCTATTGATCCACTGCATGCACAGCAAAGGCCAGTTTCTGTTTTCTGGACCTGCCCGTGTTGGCAGATATGGGTATTTTAATGTTTCCATTGTCTTCATGCCCTACAGAAAGAACCATCTGATAGGTGGTGGAAATGTGGCATGGTTCCAAGAGGTCACTCCATCTAATGTAGTTCCATGCAAAAACTGCAAACTGTGCTAGTGAAATGTGACCAGTGAGTGATGTGCTGCCACTTCAATACAGTTGATTTAACACCACTTGGAACTCTTTTGCCTCCTTATTTCAAAGAATTACATCCACAGTAATGTAAGACATGTTACAACAGTATTTGCTCTGTTAAGACTCTTGTGACTTGAACATTCTACTCTTATAAAATTCTCACAGGAATACAAAGCACAACTCCTAGTGATTCCACATGAAAAAATATTTATTTACTACTTATCCATTTGATGCAGTAGGAAACCAATTCTTCATTGGTTTCATTGAGCAAGAATATATGAGGAGTAACAATTTCAAATTTATTTGCAAAATGTCTCTAAGTTTAGACTGGCCACTACCACTTAAGGCTATTTGAAATGTAAATATGGAAACAATGTTATCTATAGAAGGTCAAAAGAAATTATGTTTGCCTAAAACATCATGTTCAAATGCAGCACCACAGGCTGCATCGCATTGAAGAGTTGGTGGCTTTTTGAACTATGTATCAACTATTATATTTCTTTATTGTTATCCAGACTGTACACACAGACATTTCCCAGTGTCATCAGAGCAAACAAAGCTGAGAGCTGCAAACAAAGCAGAGATGGAGCTGAATGAAACCTGGGAGACGAGTGACCAAGAAGGAAGCCCTTCTGCTGAGGAGCACCTGAATCAATCATTCAACAAATACAGGTTAAAACTATCAGTATCACGATGTCTTTAATGATCACAGTATTTCCTGTCACAGTTTCCACGTATGTGAAGTACACCACAGATGCTTTCAGGAAGTTTTTCATTTGCTTCCAATTTTACTTGGCAATTGTAAACTATGATTCAATATTGTAAATTGCTATTTTTGATGCTGATGAATGCCAGGCTCACCTATCCTTACCATGTGTAATGATGTCATGCATTGATGACATTGCTAATTTTCAGTGTTCAAGGACTAAGCACATACACAGAAATATATTTGACTCACAAAGAAACTTGCTTAAAATGCGAGAGACACTTGGCTTAGTTCAATGAGCAGGCTAGCTGAGAATGGACTACAGCTCTCAACAGCTCATTAGCTGTGAAAAAATTCTGTATATAGCTTGGGCAGAAACTTGCATAGTGAGGAGAATGCTCAAAAAGTAGTTAAAAGCTGTACTTCTGTTCTGATGTGTCAGTAGCATATAAAAGGTAAACATAGGAGTCTTCATACCTTTGTGGGTCTAGCTCAGTTTTGTTCATTTTCAGCTACAAAGTGGGTTACTCTACATGTGGAGGTATTGTGAAACTTCACAACAGTGAAGTGATGGAAAAAGACTGTAGTATTAAGAGATAAGTTCATGATGAGTAGCAGAGAAACACTGAATGGTAGAAGAATACAAAAAGACACTTGATGCTATATATTATGGACCCAAATTATAAAGCATGTGCTACTCTATACCATTCACTAGTGAATCTCCAGTAAGTTCTCTTTTTTTCTCTGTAAGCATTCACTAGTCTTCTAGGAAGCTTGCAGTCATTTGTAATCTGAATATGTGTCATCTGTCTTTAAAGAGATAAAAAAATATACATTGACACCAATTAAAAAAAAAAAATCCAAATATTTCCACACTTTCTGTATGCTGACACTCACATCCTCCATCCAGCAGAAAACTGTAGTAGGTAACTGGCTTATGTTACTATTTTCTCAAGTACCACACTTGTGTCAGCCATCAGAAAGAAAATCTTATATGGTCACCACAGTATTTGTGCAGACTAGAGCTTCAAGTGCTTGTAACAAATTGTGAAAAATGACGACCTCACTTTTAAAGAAAATAGTATAGCTGGAAGCAAAGCAAATGTGTCACCCACACATAACCTACATACATTCACACCTTACATGACAAAGTAACAGGCTCCCTGTCAACAAGACAACCGAGAGGAGACAGCGTTTACCTGCTATAAGAACACCAGCGCAGTAACTATGGTGCATCTAAAGACAGCTAGAGAAATAGTGTTAGGAAAAAAAGAAGAGATAAGAGAAGTGAAAATGGGAATTAGCTTAACTATACTTTTCCCAGTATTTGTAAATATTCTGAATAATTTGTTGAATACTTTTCCTAATGATAGAAAAATGCCAGACATAGATACTCGAGAACCTCAATGAATGAACAAATGGCAAAATTCCAGATGATGTTAATGGAAGCATCATGGCAAGCAAAGGTTCTTTGGTAACACAGGCAGTAATAGATGTTACACAATTACAGAGCGTGTGTAAAGGTATGCTCTTATTATACAGCTTATCACTGCAGAATAGATGGTGTGTATGATTACATGTCTGGGAACAGAAGAATCACCTCAGTTCTAAACATTGAGATGATTCTCTTTGTTAGGAGTCAAGGAAAAGCAACCATGACACAGCTCAGACAGTAAAGCACCATGGGCAAAAGAAAACAAATTTAAAGACGCAAAAGGGGTGTGAAATCGCACTCCATTTTATTTAGTTATTTATGAAGATAAAAGTCCTACAAAGGGCATACCACTTTACTTCACAGTTTCACCTCTTGAGACAGCTACATCATTTCTTATGAATACAGTAAAAATGTGATCACTAACAGAGCTGAAACAAAGTAAGTCTGGGTTTTGCATACTGTAATTTGGTCTAGGACTTCAAAGGGCCAGCAGCCTATCCATAAACACTGTTACAGAGTGGCCTGGCAGAAGTACCAGTAGCACAGTGCATGGCTTCTGCAAATCAGAGTTAATGATACGTTCTTGGTCTGGTTTTGGGTCAGAAAGTGTGGTCCCCAGACCTGATCATTGTCTTGTCTGTACTTTTTTCCCAGAATATCCTTTCTAAAAAAGATAATCTCTACTAGGCAAAGGATGGAATTGTAGTTCAGGTCATTAATTACGTGAATATGACCTCAAATTAATTAGCACTGCTGTCAAAACTCTTTATTTTTTTGTTGCTTTCCTTTATTCCTGGACAAATATCCATCACTGGATGTTTGATGATGGCCCTTTTTAAAGTCTTGCAGATCACAGAGAAGAGAACAGTTATTTTTCTCTGACTTTGTGTTTGCACCTCGTGTTTGAGAAGTTTTTATTCTGTTACTGACTGAGGGCTAAAGTTCTCAAGCAGAAAACTCTCAGCTGCATTAGTAATACATATATGTCCTACGTTCTCATGCATTAAGATTCCACCACAGTGCCTGCCAAAGGAATAATCAGAATAAGTTATGTCCTTACAGTGAAAATCAGATGTTATTTTTTGAAATTGATGTTATGTAGGCCATTAATTTTCATACTGCAAGCAACAAGAGACTTGACATACAGCTTGTTCATTTCCAAGTAAATGTGTTACGTTTGTGTTTACACATGCATTATAGTGCATGCAATTCATTTCTTCCTGAAGCCTGCTGTATGGATTTCTTCTTGATGTTCACAATTTTGGAATGGCTTTGTTCTGTTGCAGAATATACCTTCCAGAAATCTATTTCAATTGTATTTTAAAGCTTTTATATCAGCTGTTAACGTTTGAAATCCAACATTTTTCATTATGAAAAACCCCTCCATCTTGGCAGAACTTCACTGTAATTAGAAGTCCTTTTGGAGAACAGACAGCACTGTTCTCTTTCAGCTAATAAAAATAATATGTACAAATTGTTTAAAGATCATATATTCAGGAAGAAGTGCAGAGCTAAGCCACAGCCCCAGAGTTTTACAATTCATTTGGCCAGGACAACGTTACCATTTATTTGGATAGCCAAATATTGGCTTCTGACACCCCTAAACATCATTACTAATTTGGGAATAATAATGTTTATGGCATTTTGGCACATATTATGTACTATGGAAGAACAATTCAAAAAAAATAAATTCATGCCTTCATCTCAGTGCTGAGAGAGAATGGTGAGGAGAAAGACCTGAGCATCTGCCGGGCATGTTAGTCCAGCAGTCCCTAAAGAATTACTTGTATTTTTCTGCAAGGTGGTGATCTGTCTTACTAAGTTTCCATTTAACTTTTATTTTTTCATCACACAAATCACACCAGATTATATACTACTATACATTAGGCTCAAAATACATACTAAATCTGTTTTAAGTTCATGGTCAGACTACGTGCAACTTTTTCTTTCTAGAAATTAAAAAAAGCTTACAAAAAATAAATTCACAGTAAGATAGAAAGATTGAGAAGGTACTACTGTAACAAGCTCATACAGTGGATGGTATAAAATGTTTTTTTTCCATCCCATCTTATAAAACTTAGAAGTTCACCAATCTCTTTAGTTTAGACATAGAACTTACTTTTCTCTGCAGTTAATACTTAGAAATAGTAATCGAAACAGAAATTGTCAAGATAGCAACATTGAATTTACAACTGCAAATATATTCTTTCTATTATGTTCTTGCCAATCAAAATCCTATAATTCAAAAAATGGTGTCTAAGAAGGTTGGTGCAGAAGCCATGGCCTGGCAGTATTTAGAGCCGCAGGTTATCAGGCAAGCTGTGTATCTATTAAGAGCAGAAGGCTGCCCTCTGTACCACAGCAATTGTAAACTCAAGCAGCAACTACAGCTTTTGACAGTTGATGGAAACTTAAGGTATCCATCTCTGATAAAGTTCTGTTCAATTTGGCCACTAGGTAGCACCACATAACAGTTATTACAAGTATTTTGCTACCTACTGGAAATGATAACTGTGAATGATTATGAATTATTTTGACATTATCATAACATTTCATTGTGATGATTTGTTTGCCTAGCTGTGCTGGGCATGCTACTAAACCAAACCAACAACAAAAATAGAAGGGCACATATCAGAGGTTTAGAAATATTTCTTATTTCAATTTGGTAGTGTTACTTACTGAGTTCATTATTTTATGCTCTTTACCAGCCAATACAAATATAACTGTGATGTTTCAAAGGTTTAGTGACAGACACCACCTTTACTTCATTGCGTTTGTTAAACAAAGCATTTCTTTTTGAATCTGTGACGACCAGACATAGGCAAAGGCCACCCAAACAACTCACTGCCAAATACAAGAATACATCACAGGTATGGTAACTTTCACATTGCATGAACTTTGAGATGATTCCTTGCTGACCTGGAAACATCTCGTATCCACTTTCTCATATTCAAATGATAAAATTAAGTGCAGGATATCTAGCCACCAAAGTCCAAGCCAAATACAAACCAATAACCATTTCAACATTCAAGTTTCATCTTTCTACTAAACTGCTAACTGCTGCTGTTTTAACTAACTGCTGCTGTTATACTCAATCACTTCAAACAGTCTATATATGGTTCCATTTTTGCATGCATATATCAAACCAAATCATTCCGCCAAGGACTTTCTACACCTGCTTTACATAAGGCACTGCTGCGCTGCATCTCATCCAGTCACAAGGTTGTGTACTGCTTAAATTCCATTAATCTAAAATGCTGTTTCTGTGCTCTCATGCATTCCATTGGCAAAGACTATTTGCCTCCTGCATCTTATTGGAAGTTTGACTTCAGTTTTTCTTCTTCTGACTTGTGAGACTGCATGCATCTAATCACATGAAGGGGGCTCTGTTACATGGGTCTCCAAACATGACAGGCAAAGGCTGTAGGACTGGACTGTACATAGAAGAAATTCCTTTCAAGAGAACTTCAATGAATGCAGAACTTTGCCAGAAAATGCACAGTTCTCCACTACTGAGAGGATCCCATTGCAGGGGACAGAGCATAATACAGAACTGCAAATAATTCTCATATATCAAGTCTGAGACATGTCTTCACAATGTTCTGTTCTACCTTACAGACTGGGGTTGAATACCTTGCTACCCAGCACCGTAATCATGCCCCCCTCTCATACCTTCAGTTCTACAAGCATAGTGGATTTACATACACAAAACATAAGTGGAACTCTGTGGAAAACTGGATTGATTCTATTAAAAAAAAAAATCCAAAAATACCTTTTAAAAGGTGTTAGTAGTGAGGTGGAAAGTTTGCTGAGGATACAAATCAATGTAGTAAGTATGAGGGTGAGTGCAGGGAACTGCAGATGGGCCTTGTAAGACTAAGTGATTGGGTAACAAAATGGCAGAGGAAATTTACCATAGATAAATGTGAAATGATGTATGTGGGCAAAAGTGTTCTAGGCTTTATGAATAAAGTGATGAACTCTGAGCTGCCTATTACCACTGAAATGAAAGTTTAGGACTGTGACAGATAGTTCCATAAAAACATCAATTCAGGGCATGGCAGCGGTTCAAATCTGCAAATGTTAGGAATTGTTAGGACAGGAAACAAGAACAAACAGAAAGTATAAGTATGGCAATATATAAAGCTGTAGCTTGCTTTAATCTGGAATATTGTCTGCTGCTCTGGTCCTTGCATCTTGAAATGGTTACATTAGATCTGGGAAAAGTGCAGAGAGTGGTAACAGTGGTCAGATACATGGGAGGGAATGGCTTACTTCATGAATCCCTGAACAAGATGGAACTCTTTTTCTTTCTGGAACAGAAGCAGCTTATGAAAGGAAATTTAAAAATAACTAAAAGCGAGGGTGAGAATTAAAGAATCACATATGCAAGTATAAGAAACCATGCTGAAATAAAGTAAACTGAATATGACAGCACCCACAGCTTTTTGAAGGTGTCCAAGCAGCTTTTGTGTCCTGCCCAGCAGTGCTTTGTCCAGCTACAGAGTAGATAAGGAAATAGAATATGGCTTTACTGTGAGCTGGATCCATTTTGTCAAACTTCTTTTTGTACTGAAAAGTCAAGCCAGGTTGGCACTCAAAGCACCCAATGCAATGCACTGTGTAATAACCTGCAGTTTCATCTATATAAATTGTTACTTCTGCAAACTGCTACATAAAATGTAAAGTTAGACAGGTGCTATCATTATAAATAACTAAAAGGCAGTTCTAGCTAAAGTTGCAGTTGCTTATGTAAGCTAACTATACTTAAACACAATATTTACAGTTCTTCTATAACAGCTGTGGTAACCATCACCATAGCAATGCATTATGCATGCTTTCTGAGACTATGTCTTGTGTCTGAAAATACCTAAAACCCAGTTATCTGTTCTTCCTTAGTTCAGCTTGTGACAAAACCAGAAAAAAAGACAAAAGTAGCTTTTGGCCTTGAAACTTTCTTTTCTAATATTTGAATTTCCATAATTTCAGGCTTCTATGGTTAATCAGTGCAGTCTTAGACTACTCTACCTTATTTTTTGGGGCTGTTCTTGGCTAGAAATACCAAAAAGATTTGTCTTTCCACCAGAAAGAGTCAGAGTATAGTGGTAATCCAGCTAACTATCATACTGTGCAAGTTTGTTGGATTTACTATATGCATATTAAGTAATCTCTTCACTATATAGATTATTTTTTTTTTCATTAGATAAGCTTTCCAGGTGCATTTTGCCTTGTTATAGTAGCAGAAATATGAACAAGAGAGTTGGGCCTTATAGCCATCCGTCGGTCTGTCTGTCCTCTCTTCCTTCCATCCTTCCATCCATCCACCCATCCATCCACTCTCTCAGCCAGCATTTCTCTCTTAACAAGATTTTTCCCCTGTACAATGTTGGTTATTATAAAAGTGAAGCTGTTGGTAAATATTAGTAAAATGGAAGTGTCAGTGTTGAGCAGGCATGTATCAAAGGAAGTGGACTTAGCAATACACATTTCCACTGTCATTGTGCCAATGAGGCACTTGAATTACACGTATACTCTTGCCATATTTTAAACGCTCCTTGAGTACAAGATCATATGAAATGATTGCATCTTAACAAAAACTTCACAGAGAAGCATTCTGTCTTAAGAATAGGATGTACTTAGAAAAAGAGCAGCTCTTTAAACTTACATATTCTTCGCTATTATTTCCACCCCAACAGCAATGAATCATAAGATTACCATAGAATTACTTCTTCTTTTGGTGCTGTAGGCACTTGCTCTGCTTGCAGACTGAGAAAAAAAATGTATTAAACAGTATGTCATAACATTGGTTAGACCTTTCTGTCATAGCAATACTTTCATACAGACATAACTGCCAGATCGGGATAGAAGTTTATCAGTCTCACCTGAGAGCTCCAGGCACAGAAGTCATACAAAATGCTAATAACAGTACTACCAAGAAGCTGATATTCAATTTATGCAGAATAAATGCATTATTGCTGTTGATCTTGGTATTGTTCACAATGTTTGTATCACTGGCTATTACCAGGAATTTTGTGTTGAATATTACATGAATAGTCATGAATGAGTGCAAACTCTCTGAAATCCTGCAGTCGAAGTACATGTAGGTGCTTACTGTGCAAGCCAACAATTTCTCAAGAGGCAGAGAGCTAAATACACAACCACTGAGAGCAGTATTTCAATCAACTTACCTTCTTTTCAAATCTTTTAAGATGGAGATAGAAACAAGACTATCCACAAATACATGAATAAAGAAGAACATTAAGCTTAGAGTATCTTCTAGACAAACACTTCGACCCCAGTGACCATTCATAATACTCATTATGCTATTCAACATAAGTGGAAAGCTGAACACAAATATGAAGTTTCAGTACAGGCACTGCAATCTTCAGGATGTTCTACAAAGCCAGAAAAAGCCTGACAAATGCAAACACAGCACTACAGTAACATGTAGCCAATGTCACATCTCAAGAGAAATTTAAGGGTTTTTGAGAAGGACACAGAAGTCTGCACTGGGGATGCAACATTTGTACAGAAATGGCCCAAATATACTTTCATGAATAGTTCAAAGAGATCACTGTCTTCTACTTACACATTTTTATTTATGGTGCATATGTCACAGCCATAATGATCTGGAATGCCTACATTCAATACAGTTTCTGTTTACAATAAATGGAATAAGACCATAGCTTAGGTTTAATTAGCAAATATGGAAGATTTCAACTTTCTGTTTAAGTAAGACACGACAAGTGACCTTTGTAATATACTTTTAAATTGCAGTGTATTGGATTTTAAAATTCTTACACAAATATGTCTCTATTTTCCATCTGTGCAAAATTCTGCACACTTGAAGGTCTTAGTGTCAGCAGCAATTAGTGTAGAGGGAAGGAGAGGATATTAGGTAGGCATTTCAGAAGCCTTCTTTAATTTTTCCATGGCAGCTTCAGAGCAATTACATGATCCAGTATAGATCAAGGACTTCAAAATGTTTAAAATGATGAAAAATTGCTAAGGTTGTTATACTGCAATTTTGAGGAAAAGCCCTGACTAGGTCCACTTATAAAGCAATTCAAATATGTGATCACAAGCCTCATATCATGATTTTGATTTCTATTAACAGGATTGGAGAGGAATCTTCCACAGTATTGAATTGTTTGAGGCTGGCAGGATCTTTGGGTCTACCTGATCCCACTCCTGCCCCAGCAGGGCCACCCAGAGCAGGGTGCCCAGGCGAATGCCCAGGGGGCTTTTGGAGATCTCTAAGGAGGGGACTCCACAGCATCTGGGCAACCTGTGCCCATGCACTGTCACCTGCAGAGCACAGAAGTGCTTCCTAATGGTCAGATGGAACCTTCTGTGTTTCAGTTTGTGCCCGCTGCTTCTTGTTCTTTCATCCAGGACTACTGAAAAGAGGGCTCTATCTTCTTTACAACAAAACTAAAACCACCCAGTGTTCCCAGACAATCTCCCATACAGTATGAGACTAAAGCTTCCGAGCTAAAGTTAATCCTTCACACCCTTATTTGCATCAGTAATCCTCAGTAATTGCATCATTTATTGACATGACTAAGGCTTTGGGAGAACTGTTCTGGGATAGTAACGCTTAAATGTTGGTGCTTTATTAAAGAGCTTAGCATCAAGAGTACTGCTTGTATTTGAAATGTTTTACACTTTACTGGAGTAGCAAACATGATGCTTTTATTCACTGCTTTGTTCATTTATGGGTGATATATTATTATATTATATTATATTCATTTGGAGCTGAGATGGATGGAATTGACTGCAAGCTAGTTTGGCTTGTCTTTATCTCTCAAGCTATAGTTACCATGCTGGGGGGAAGAACCCAGTAGTGAAAACTGAGGATTGGTGGTAAATAGCAGCTAAAAGAGCAAACAAAATAATACCATTCACTGTTCATTCTACTGTACCCCAAAAAAGAAGAAATGTAAAATCAATACGAATATGATGAAAATTATTAGCAGTACATGTCATTACTTCTATAAGTAAAGCTATCTCTCTAACTAAAGAAAGTTTGGAAAAGCGGATTGCTTCATTTACACTGCAGACTGAAAAATGACAATAAGTAATGCAGGATTTGAATTGCATTATGAATGAACTGAGATTTTAAAACACTGATATCAAGAATCCCTCTTTACTTTTCTTCCTGAGAAAAGAAAAAAATCAAGCTTAAAAGAACAGAGAACAGAGCAAATAACCATATTATAATTCTTTTATCAAAATCAAAAGTTATTTGTAGAGTTCATGGCCAACAGCTATGGTCAAAATCAGTAATGTAAGGAGATTCAGAACTGCATTTTATTTTTGTATTCACAACACACACATCAATAATCTCACTAACAGTAACCTTAATTGCTCTGCCATATTGCAAATCCAAGTCTAACAGAAGAGTCTCCTGGCAGGATTTCCTACAGGCATTTATGGCACTACACCTAAAATCCAAATATCAGGCAGCTGTGGTCACATATCCCCAGCACATCCTCTCTAGAGTCTATATGGATGGTGCAGGAAAACAAAATCTATCTACTCTGCACCATCAACATAGCTTTATAAGACTAAAAACTAAACAAAAAAATGTAGATAAAGTTGACATCAAGTGAATGACTGTAGTCAACATCATATCTGTTCAAAAAAGATCAAGATCTTTCAAGATCACCTGAAGAATTTCAGAATGCAGTGAATCCTTGGATACTGGTGCTGGCTTCTATTGAGATTTATGTTCTACTGTGCCTGCTGGTCTCGTGGCTTTTGTAAGATGCAATTCATAGCTATTCCAGCCAAACTTTGGCCCTTTATGTGCACCAGTTACTATCTCTTTTTCTCAAGGCTACTTTCTCAATTCCAAATAAAAGGATTTTTTTTTTTAAAGTACACATTGGAAGTTTCAGAATGTTTCTTAAATTTACTCTCTCCCTGAAAACCATCAATATAATTTTGCATGGAAAATAAAATGGAAGACACTTTTTTACCTCATTACGGTTAAAAATAATATAGTAAGGATTAGATTAATTATTTAACGTTCAAAGCTGAACCCTTTTTGTCCTAACATTACCGAATAATAGGGTTTTTATGATTTAAATACCACAGAATATCTTAAATATGTTTTCTGATAGATCTGGGGCAACAAATCCCTTCTGGACATTTATCTCTGAAATTACATTGAGAGGAATAAACAGCTGTCGGGAATATAAATGCTAACTCATCAGAATGCTGACTCAGTGCTGTGGAAATCAAAATATGTTCATACACTGTAGAGGTAACATGTCAGACACCAACAAGTCATTTTCTTCTGTTGGGCAACCGTAAACCAGTTGAATTAAAATGCTCCAAAAAAAACCAAAAAACAGGGAGTAGAAAGCAAATTATAAATAACACAAATCCTAAGGACCTTGAAAAGACCTGCTGTGCAACAGAATGAACAGCAACCATCATCAACAGGATTTGTTAATCCGTCACCTTCAGCAGTAACAAACCTGCTCTTTAACAAAGATTATCTCAAAAATCATTACGTGATTAAAGGCTCATTTCTGCTTTCCTTGCAATTAATAGAATTTAAAAATTTTGTGGAAGCGGGATTTAGCAATGAAATAATATAGTACTTAGGTGAAGGTTCCCATTAGAGACACTGGTTCAGTTTATTCACGAAATATGAGTTGAGTGCGAGTGATTTTTTGTGCTAAGATGATTTCCTAAGGGTGGAAATTTGTTGCTGGAGATGATTGTATTTTACTGAAATACCTGATGTTCTGCCAAGAGATGTAAGAAGATCTCTTTTATTTTAAAGTAAGTTTTCTTCTGGTAATAAATTCTCCTATGGAAATAACTGCTATCTAGGCATAATTTCAGGACTTTTTATCCAGATGGAATTTATTTTTGATACCTTGGGTCAACTATATTGACTTCAGTTGAAACTGCCACTTTGCTCTGTGGCAAAGATTTTGGCTTGGTCTGGAGTCTTGTCCGACAAAGTAATGACTTGGACTCACAGTATGTTTTCTGGTGGAACAAATTATATATTTAATGCATTTATTGCATAATATTGCTAAATTGCATATACATGTGAATGTATGTAAGTATATATTCCTAACACCATTTCTACAGTCAGTCATCTTGCCTTTCACATTTCTTTATGGATTTACATCTAACTCTTGTGTCAGATACATTCCTTACAGAATTCAACTGTTATTTCATAAAGAGACAAGTGCCTGGTCCACTGGATATATACTCTGCAATAGGTTTTGAGCAAAGTTGCAAATGAAGAATTTACTTTTTGAAAGCATAACCCAGGGCATTACTCAGCAATGATGGCTGTCAAATGGAGAAAGCAAAGGAGAGCAAGAAAATTTATTTTGAAATATGACATTAAAGCTAAAGATTCTTTCCAGTGCAAATAACAACCTCTGCCAAAAGAGACTCTAAAACCAGAAAATCTAAAGCACCTTATACCATTGATTTTCAAAGGTAAAAGATGATACAATGCAAGTTCATTGCCTAGAAAAATCAAAATATTCATAGAGGCATACTAAAACATAGAAGAATTGACTTTCTTAATTTTATAACCTCTAGCTTAACGCCTTTATTCACAACTACAAGCAATCAAGATTTCTCAAACTGGAATCTTTCTGGGCAGCAGAATTTCTCTGCTGGGCTCCTTGATCCTGTGGCATCTTTGTCATGACTTAGTTATCATATAGTTTCACAAGGCAGCCCTAGGTTCTGCAAAATCCAATCTAGAGGCATTGTTTTATTGCCCAAGGTAAAGCAGTCTTCTTTCGTAAACTGAGAGGAATTTGCCCTGTACTGTCTTATTAGGCCTTCTGGTTTCAAATCACCCAGCTGTTACTAATCTGTTATGTAGCTAGTATCTCCTTGTGCTGTACGATCTATAAGCAGGCAGCCCTTCTGCACATTTTTAGACATCAACATGTTTAATAACATACAGCATTATAAAATCCTCATGCAGATATTACTGAACAAGGCTGTGACTTGGTCGTACTTGAGATTTACTCTTGCTTGTTGCGTTTGGTTTGGAAAACGACTTAGTTCAGCACGGTATTTAGTCCTAGGACATGTGAAGCAACTTTTAATTACTTTAATCTTATTTATTTATTTATTTATTTAGGTTATTTTGTGGGGTTTTATTTGTTAGTTTGTTTTTGTTCAAGAGGTACCTCATCTTCCATGTTAATCTTTGTTGTTAAAATAACCTTACACAAGACGCTACGAGGAAATTTTTCTTATTCATAGTGCTAGATGCAGGATCTGTGATCTTGCCTTCTTAAATTCCTGGCCTACAAAAGATTTGCTGGTTTGGAAAGATGGTTATCTCGCCCAGACTTTCACATCTGGCACCAAGCTCAGCACAGATAGATAGAATCTGAAGCAATTTAACCTCCTGCTCTAATTCCAACTTCTGCTGAACAGCCTTTCTTCAGCTGTTCTGCTTCCAAATTAGCTTAGGATTTCTTATGTCATAGTAGTTCTAATCCTACTAGTTAGGGACATATTATCCAGTAGCTGTCCCAGGACACGATTTTCACCTTAGCCACACTTTTTTTTTTCTGCAGAATTCAGAGAAAATTACTGTTTTATTCCATTTTGTAGGTTCATTTTGTATTAGCAACTTCATTGTCACAGATGCTGTAACTATAGATGTCATTGTGGATTACTTCTGAAATTGGATTTTAGGTTGAGTAGTCCTGAAGAATAAAACTTCATTTATCCAGTTGTGGCCCCTGGCTTCAGATTCTGTAGTTTAGCTTTCTTGTTTATATTACGAGTAAGCTTTAGATTTGCTGCTGATCAGTGGGTCTTTGAAAGGTCCCTCCTTCTTAGGGCTCTGTTTGGATTATGCAGTTCGGTTCCACCATTTTTTTTTCTTTACTTTCTCCTGCTCCTTTAATTCTCCTCTTGCCATCATGAAACCTGAAAAGTGTAGGCACAGAACACATAACTCAAGAGCATAAACCTTCAAGGTTTCCTAATCCTTCTCTTGTGATATTTATGTCACAAATTTTGTATTTCCTATGTTGGGTTTATTCCTTATGCCTTTGGCAAATTAGTTTCTATTGGGAGCATATACCTTGGGGATTTTTACCCCGCACCAGAGCAGTTAATGACTATGCCTAGTCTCTGCTTCCAGCAATTCTGTTTGGGATTCTGAAGTATACAATAATGAAGCCTGACCATCTCTGGAGTGCTGTGATATTTCCATATAATAAAAAAAATTAAAAAATAAAAAAAAGCACAGTTATTCAGGATCAGCTCCTCAGATAAATCTAGTGCCTTAGAACTTTACTTCTTTTAAAGTGACTTTTCTCTAAATCCACTGAGTACTTTAAATAGAAAATAGGGTTGATCCTCAACTAAGGTCTGACACTAAATTCTTGGTGATAGCTCTTTTTATATCCAGCAAACAAAAGTCCTTAAATCAATGTAAACTCTCTGAGTAATAGGAATTTTAAGAGTGCCAGTACTGCAGGATAATAAAAACCTGGCACAGAGACTTTGCTGTCATGGGGAAATGTTAGGTTGTTGCATTAACTAATAACAATAGACGAATTAATTAGTTTGCTTGCTTTTTTTTTTGCTGTCAGCTTTGCAGACTGATTAAGTTCTCTATTTCTGGCTAGGTTAAGGGTTTTATTTTTGTCTTGTTCTCTTATATGACTATTTTATTTTTGACAGTACTATGCTCATTCTATTTGTAGGTTTCCATAGACATCTCACTGTAAGGGGAACGCTTGTGATAAAGAACAGTATCAGAATAGCTGGTCCCCCTAGGGATGCATTTGCTCATTCTTTCTATCTGGATCACTTAAAATCTTCAAAGACCAGCTGTACCTGGGTATTAATGCTCTTTCAAGACCATATGTTCCTCTTCAGCATAAAATCCATGTAAGGGGGACGCTTACATAAAAATCTTGCTGCAAATCATTGCCGCATGCTCCTTCTGTAAGGGATAAAGGATAAGGGACAAGCAGGAGCACATGTTTGTAATCAACCCATAGTAGGATGCTTGAACAAACATGGGTAGCTCTTCCTCTTGCCTTTCTCCAGCCCTCTCCCAGAGTAATGGTAACTGCTACCTTGAAATAACTCTGGTCTATTCAGATGAGCAGAAGGGCAGCTCTTTTAGAGTTATCTGTTGCTACATACACCATACAGATAGGATAGTTACTTGATAAAGGAAAAGTAGATGTCATAGACATGTATCTCACTTTGCAGCATTTCAAAACATATTCTGTGCAAGAATTTTGCCCATGTACTTCCTGTACTCTACACAAGCAAATAAGCAGTCATTATTAGTACAGACATAGAAAAATAAACATAATATGCAGCCAGCAGGCACAAGGCAATAATTAAAATACCATTTCCAAGTTGTTTGGTTTCCTGGGATTGTTCATCCCTCATTAATGTTTCTCTATTTTTTATGTGAATTTCCTTATAACTTACCCAGTAGTTATTATTGAAACATAGGCAAGTGGAATACACATCCACTACAAACAAATGTGAAAAGATGAAGAATATTTTCATAAGCCATCTTCAAATCTTTTTCATATAAACATGGCATAGGCAAGCCAGGTGATGGAATTCTTCTATTATCTGGGCTGAAAAGAGCGTGTTAAAAAAAACCACCAACAAACTATGTTACTAGCAGTCTCTGTAAAACACAGTAAAGTAATAGGATGGAGGAATATTATTTGAGGATGGAGGAGTTTGCCTTTTCCAGAAGTTGTCTTTGCAGTCAAATGCACAGCACAATGTATCAGCAACTTCAGGGCTGCTGCTGAACAAATGGGAGCACTGCCACTCTGCGCAGGTGATAGGAGGTGAATTTAGCTGGTCTTAGAATGCTTCCAGTGGACTGCAAAGAAAAGTTTAGCTTACAATATTGAAGGGAGAAGAATCAAAATAACAGCACATCAAAAGTTGCAATGATCTAGAAATGTCTAAAGAGTAATGTTGGGTCTGTGGAAGAAGTTTTGAAAAAATCTATGCGACTTTTATATGGGTAATTTCCTTACTAACTTCCTTCTATTTAAGCATAGTAAGAAAACATACAAATATCAAGAACATGTGTTCAAAGTGTCAATATAAAATAGCAGAAAATAAGGCCTTGTTTCATCTAGTGAAGGCCAACTGAGTTCAAACAGTACATAACCTTTTTCTAGTTTGCTAATGAGATTCAGGAAAATACAGAAAGAGAGAAAAGGTGATAAGTGTATGTACTGTAGATCAGAAGGATAAGAAGTGGAGAGCTTTTTAAGTAATGCAGAAATGTCTGTCATCCATGTGTGTTAGGTGTATTAACAGGTAATTGTTATTTGTACAATAGGATGACAATGCATTTGTAAAGAGAAAAGCAATGCCTCCCAAAATTAAGTTCTTTGTACTGTACAAGACCTATAGCAAAGAGAACGCAAATTAAGTCTTAAGATTTCGTGAAGGTTTAGATAACTCTTACAGTCAACTCCTCCAGAAATTCATCAGTCTAAAGGTTGGTGTTATTCACCATTATACTCTTTCAGTGAGGCAGGTATAAATCTGAAGATGACAGAAAAGGGAATGAGAGTCTATGCATTGTATTTAATTTAATCATATTCACTTGGATTCTTAGCTACGACCTTGAATTTGGTTACATTTGCAATATAATTCACCATAGAGAAGATGAGCTTCTGAAGCATGAGATTTGTCATGAGATGTCAGATTTCTACACCAAGCAGGAGGAAGAGTAACTAAGAAATGACATTGGTATTATCCTGATTTTAAATTCATGAAAAGAATAAAATTCCTTGCAGCCGGAAGAGCATCAGAATGCTTAGACATAGCTTTTTTCTCGTTGCTACTGGAAAACTGCATCCTGCCTCTATGCTGGATGATTTTTCTTATTGTGCTTTCCACCCCTTGGGAACTGCTGGTACCAGTGCTGCATAAGTCATTGGAAGGTTTCCTTCTGGTGAAATATCAGTATGTTGTAAAAATGCACAGAAGTCATTGGTAACTGAAGGTATTTGCTATATCACATCCTCAGGTGCAGCATAATGCTAAGAGAGACACGCTTTCAGAACTTGCAGTAGTAAGATGGCTTTTAAAAATAATATGGAGTACTTAGAGATGTGTTCACATGAAAATACAGGAAGACAAAAGCAGAAATGATTTCTGTTTCATTCACAGTGTGGATAGCATAATAAGAACATTTCATAAATGCTCAACAGATGGTATGTATGGTTTCTACATGATAAGATAACCAGAAACTTATCTGCTGTAAGGAGTAAATCAAATGCAGAGTGACCCACCTTAGTCTTTGATTTCGGCTTCACAGGGAACCTTCCCTATAAACTGTTGCAGAGCTTGTGATTTATTGTTGCTGTCAAAGTAAAATACAGATTACCAGACTGAATATGTTTTTCAGTGACTACTTGCAAGTATTGGTCTTCTTCAGGTCCACACACTTTCTTGTACCATCAGTGTACACTAAGATACTTTCAAACTGTCCCTGCTGAGAAAAGGTATCTTCAGCTACTTGTGAGGTCACTCACAGAAGTGGAAACACTATTTTTGGCTACATGAGCAGATGTGAAACTTGATTTCCTTATTTCCATTTGTATATTCACTGCTATTTCTTTTTCCAGTCACCGCTTAATTCTGTTTGTTTGTCACTCACGTCTAGACAAAATTCTGGTGGGAGAATATCCCATTAGATGTGTGTGAAAGGTCAGCTGACTTTGTTCAACGAAATGAGCTGAGCTTCTGTGGTTTGGGGGTGAGAGCAATGTGTATGCTAGAGCGGCTTGGACAGTGGGTTTGCAGGTAAGTGAAGGAGGTTTGAGGGTAGCCTTGCTCACCATCCATTGAGCAATGGTCTCTTTTGTGTGCTCTGGTTTTCAGATCTCAGTAGCAGTACATGTAGTTCTGAGGAAGAGTTTGCGCTACTGCAATAAACCAAACAGATTTGCAGAACTATTTAGGATGGCAGTATAGTCCCTCTTTATGGATCTGTTACGTATTTTCCAAAGATTGTCCTTTGTATATACTAGAGGAATTTTCATAGAATTTAAAAGTAAGGATCTTCACCCAAAACTAAAATAATAAAAAAGAGAACTTTCTTCTCATTGCTTTCTTGTATCCTGTCTTGCCATTTCAAGACTGGAAAGTCAAATATACAGCTCCAAAAAAATACAGTGCTGAGTAAGAAGCATGCACAGTTTCATAACTACTTGGGTTTTCTTTACATGCAGATGGTGGGTAAATTGCTTGGTTGGCAAGATAGCAAGTGAGCTCTGAAGCCTGCTGTTGTATCATGAGAAAAAAGGTTGTAGGTTATACTGAGAAAAGTAATTATACCATAACTGTTATGCAGTGTATGTTGGCACTGTGGCAGTGCAGATCACAGCTTGATAGACCTTGGGACAGATACTATCCAGGTCAGCTCCAGGAAAACACTCACTGTAAACATTGCTTCCAACATCCACCAAAATGCATGGACTGAACAATGCTACTAGACTGTCACATGGTATAAAATGATGACTTCAGCGAAGCCTTATTATTTTATGCCCTCTGGGTACATCTGACCCTAACGGGGTCCTGCTCGTGCTTTGTATGCTTCAGGTAAAGTGTTAGATAATAAGAAGCAAACAAAGAACCAGGACAGAGTTCTTTGTTCAGAGTTCAAGGACAGAGTATTAAGGTATAACTTCTTTTAACATATTTTGCTGATTTATTTTTGGAACATCCTAGAAAGTAGAAATATTTAGATTTAAAAGAGCACTAATGTGACCATGGATTTTAAGTTAGAGGAATAAAATCTTGTAAAATACTCTATTGTATGTATTTCTGTTATTCTAATGTCCTAAAACAAATCAAGAGAAGCTTGAAGCTGATCAGAAAAAATGTCAAATAAGCTGCAGTAACAGCAAAAGGTGATTTAAGTCTGCTCACCTTACTAGACAAAATCTTAGTAGTGCATTATTTACTTCACCTAATTCCTTAGCTTAAAAACACAATAAAAACCAAACAAACATAAAGAACAGAAACCAAACCAACCAACCAAACTAAAAAAACCTCTGTGCACTGTGTTAAGTAACAGTAAGTTGTTTAATTCTCCGCTTTCTCCCTTCTGCTATTAATGCATTTTTTTCCAGGATGTGAGGCATTATGCAATTTGATAGTGTAATATCAAGAGTGCCATAAAGGCAATTTTATTTTTATACTGGGGCAATTAAAAAAAATAGTCTACTCACAGCAAATTTGGAGCCAAATTACCTATGCCAAAAGTAGCAATAACTGCAGTGTAGAAGAGAAGACAGAATTGATTGTATCTGAAGAAGAGGGCAGAAAATTGCTTATTAGTTATAAAAGTCAGGTTTGTAGCAAGATTGTTCATCTGCACATGAATTTTCCTTGTTTATAAACAAGTTATTGGAGGCTGGAAAAGTCTGACCACCAGTTAGTCAAAAAAGCTTTTAAATCTGTTTTGTAGCCAAATTTGAAGTAGAGAAAGTGTATTAATTACTCAAAGATACCTGTATCTGTAATGAACAGAACAGTTCTTCATGATGCATTAGATGGTCTCTAAGGAAACTGCAGAGAAAAACTTATGTACATAATTTCCATATTCCTGAATGTAATCCAACTGTTGATTATTTAATGACATATTTAAAACTTTTATTGCATTGTTGTATTGAAAAAAACATTGTACATTCATTTTGTATTTATTTGGCCAATACTTTCAAGAGTGATCAAGAATGTGGGATACCCAGCCAAAGATAAAACACATACTCTGAATTAGGCTTCCAAAAATTGAAGTATTTTTAAAACTTTGGCTCCGGAGTTTCTTTAAGCTGATATTTATATTTACACACTCACACATATGGGTGAGCTTTACTTTCCTGGAATGTTAGGAATGCTACCTCTGCTATTTTCTTAAAACTAAAAATGCAGCAACTAAAATATCTAATCTTACAAACTCTTAACAGCATGAATAACTTTTGCTCTTCAAAATTGGATTGGATTTCTCAAAATTTTGAAGATACACACTGTAACTCACTACTGGAACTTGAATCTAACCCACTGTCCCTCATAGGATAGAATACCATGACACTAAGCTATTGCACTCCCTCATTCTTAGCTCTGCAGCTGATGGGAGCTTCCAGTGTACACCTGGAAGCTCCAGTGGCAGCCAGTCGTCTCTTCCCATTGACAACAGCCTACTCCCACCTACAAACACCAAGGCATGTGCCAAGATCAACTCACACATACTGGCATCAACCTCCACCTGCTCAAGGCCTGTCCATCTGTCTGCTAGATGCCTCTTAGGATGCTAGATTGAATCTTAGGAAGAAATCCTTGAACTTTTTGTGGTCATCCTTTAATCACGTCACCCCAAACAGTCATAAAAAGGTTCCCCGCAGCATCAAGCTTTAGTTAGTAGGCTTATCTTTCAGTAGCTTTTCATTTCTTAATTCCCACCTGCTGAGTTTATTATCCTAAGTTTTACGATCCATCAGGATGTTACAACAGATTGGTATATAACAACAGTATAGTCACTTGGGAGCCAGATCTGCAAGCTGTACCAAAACTTCATGGATGTTTCCTTACTTAGAAATAACAGGAACATTTGGCATATATTGATACCAACAAATATTGAGCTCTCATGGGCTTAAAACCATAATTTAAAACGGGACTATTTCATCTATGTTTTAAAAGCCTTGTTTATCACCTGTTTATTATTTATGCTCTTTTTTTCTTGTTGCCACTTTGTTTTTTATTCAGGATGGACAATGAAACAAGTAGCTTGCAGTCACCCAGTTTCATGTTTTCATTTAGTTCCACTCCTCCTGTGCCTGACAAGAGCAATACTCAACTATTACTAATTACTTAAGGGTAGAGTTGATTGAGCAAAGTTCCGCTTAAAATCAGACAGCATGTTTTTAGAAAGTTAAACTATTAGCATCAACAATATCCCTCTAATGATCTTCTCTAATAGTTTTGTGTTCCTTTCATTGTAGATTACTGTATACTTGACTCTAATTATAGTAAATCCTATTACATTAATTCTCGACGTACTGGTAATCTGATTATCTGTATAGTTTAAAAGTCATACAGATTGTAGTGACAATGACTTATTTCCCAGAAGTGAAAAATGGGTTTCATACTGTGTACAAATATGCAACTCAACATATAAAACAGCCCTCATCTCACATTCTGAACATTTTCAACATATTCATGCAGCATCCAGCTGGCCTTCGGGCTTTACAGTCCCATGGATGTGGAAACATTTCCATTAGGATTTAATCAAAGATATTAATGAACCTAAATCAGGGTCTGAATTACTATCACTTTATAAAATGAGGCACACATATATTTTCTGGCACAAGAAGCTCCTGAAACTTTAGTAATACTCTCTCTCATTTCTATTTATTTATCCTGAAGTGTACAGCTACCAAGCACTGAACTCACTATTCCAATTTTAAAATGTAAAGAAAATGTAGAGATGTATTATTTCCAGGCAATTGAGTACAGTCTCATGAATTGGTCTTCTTTCTCTACTTTTTCACAAAGGCTTTATAATGCCTACCACAACAGTTCAACAATTCAGCAATACAACTCCAATTTTTGTTTGTTTGTTTTCAGGATGCCACACCCTCACTTCGAGGAACCATCATTATTCCCTGCTTCTCATAGTTTCCCCTTTTGTTTTAAGTGTTGTGTGCTTGGAGACTTTCCTGTTGGGCATATAATCTGAAAATGAAAGATACTAGCAACTCTACATTCCAGAACGATAGCGAAGTCCGATCACACTTCACATCAGAATTACATACTCCCTCAGCTCCAACAGTATGCAGTTAGCAAGGCTAATTAATTAGATCTTTGTGTACCTTAGTTGTGATGTGTTGCAGATGGTAATACATTTCTTAGAATCTTTTATGGGAAGTGATGCCACTTCTTTTTCTGTTGCATCTCACTTTGAAATTGTGTGCTTGGTGATTTCTTCCCTCCAGTAGTTTTCTACATGAATAATCTGTATCAGAGAGCACGAATGGAATTCATGCATACGCTTATCTTTTTCTACATTAAGCTTATTTAATCCTGCGAGAGGGTCATGTTTGTCAGGCATGATGTGATATTTGGATAATTTTGACTTAAAGTGCTTTTCTTTTTTTTCAAAGTAATGTCTTAGAACTACAAGTTTGCAAGAAGTAGGTACAAGTACTGAATAGACGGTGGCAACAGATCCACTTTGCACTAGCTGCCTTTAATAGCATTTTTATTTGTAAAATTTGATAATAATAGTATAAAGGAGTTCCACATCAGACCCAGAAGAAAGGCACTAAGACTGTCCATACAATAGTTCTGGACTACAGAGACATCTGCTTGCTTGCAAGCTTCATTTAAAATGTTAATAGCATATTCTAAGGAACTATTATTATTGACAATCTGAAGTTAAGTAAAATACATTATTTCTGTGAAGATATTTGCAGAAGAAGAAAATAAGCACTGAGGTCTCTACATCTGATGTACCTGTAGATTCTAAGGCATATTTTGTCTCAGAAAGAAAGTGGGACATATGAAGCCTACACATTACATTGAAATGGCAAGAAAATCTGTTTCAGTAGCTGTCTTGCCTGAAGGATCTGCATTAATGTTGTTAGTAAAAGGGAATCTTTATTAATATTACGATTATAATTGACCAACTGTGAAAATTAACAGAACTAGTACTAAAATGTAATGCAGAAAAAGAACTCTTCTGGTAAAGGGAAAGATTTAGATTAAATTGGAGTGCATTTGGAGATCAGTAAAGTCATGTTTTAATGTAAGTATAATAGCATCACGGTCTGGGATGTTACAATGCCACTTCATCAATGGAGTTGTGTAATAAAAAGTTCTCGAATCATACGAAATACCACATGAGAACAGAATTTGACATGCATATCTCAAGATTTTTTAATCAATCATTAGAGTACAAATCAGCAAGGAGAACAGATACATTCTAACAAACAAAATATTAATTATTCCATCTACGCTGTAGCAACAGTATTGAAAAATAGATGGAATGGACAACGTAATATTATGAAAAGTCCCTTTTTTATGTAGGCTAAAGCTATATATAGTTAAAGGTTAAGACTATTCTAAAATGCAAATAAGAGATTGTACTACCTGCAAACTCCTATTCTGACAATATTAAGATTAAAAAAAAAAAAAGACTGATGTAGTTTAGGATGAAACTGGTGTTACGACACCGTTAAGCTCCCTTATTATTACGGATGGGACTGTGAGCAACCTGGTTTAAAGGGAGGTGTCCCTACCTGTAGCAGGGGCTTGGAACTAGGTGATCTTAAAGTTCCCTTCCAACCCAAACCATTCTATTATTCTATGATTCTTAGCTGCTTTGCAGCTGATAGGAGCTCCCAATGTGCAGTGCATCAATGGCATGCTCTCAGATGCAGCCTGTTTTCTACTGTTGACAATAGCCCACTTCCTACAAACACCAAAGCATGGGTCAAGACCAGATCAGGCATGCTGGCATTAATCTCCACCTCCTCAGCACCTGGCCACCTATCTGCTCCAAGACTCGCTGTGCTAGCATAAACTTACTAACGTGAGTGGAATTTGGGCCAGCTATACATCTCTTCACTTGTAGCATTCATACCAGTGTCATAACTTTCTGAACGAGTGGTTTGTTCTTCTGGAGGCAAGAAGTGCATTAGGAAGTCATAGAAGAGACAGGCTTCAGAAGAAACAATGGCACTGGGGACTGTAAGCAATAGATGTATTACAGAGTTTGTCCTGAAATAAAATCTGCTGTTCAGTTTCCCATGCAAATAAAATTAAGAAACAATTACAGCTCTGCTTGGTCTTGTACTGAAAAGAAATAATGAATTGACTATGTTAAACTGAAGTAATGAAATAGAACATTAATTGTTTTTAAATGTATGCTGGGTTCAAAAAACGTATGCAGCTTTCAGAATTCTGTAGTGAAGAAGAGTGTATCCCGCTCTTGCACAGGGCTATCTACTGTATAAATTATGGCCTAAGCTCAGCTAAAGGGTCCACATAGCTTCAGAGGTAACAGAGGGATATCTGGGTGCTTACCCTAATCTGGAAGCTGCTGACTGACTCCTATTTAAAACAGGTTTTTCAGCTGAAAGGCAAGAAATACAAGATTGTTTTACTCTTTTAGCTATATAAAGGACACATACTTTAAAAACAGTGTTCTGAAAGAGATGTATAATGGAGCAGAACTAAGAACAAACGGGTATGAGGGAAGCAGAAATAATGGCAATTAAAATTAGAGAATTACATTATATCCTTAATTGATTGGTCTTTGCAACGATGTTTCTACCACTACTAACAGATTAAGACTAGGTTTATATTTCAAGAATTTCTTTGTGAGATAATAATAATATGCATCTCTTCTAACTGACAGGTATAACGGGCACAACAGTAAAACTGAAATATGATATGAAAACCAATACAGTCTCATCATTTTTAAAGTCAGTATTTCCTAGCATTTCAAGGTGTAAATGATTTTCTTAAGAGGATTGCACGAGTGTAAATGAATATTTCAATTATACTGTAGCTACCATTCTGCTAACAGTGGTGAGAGCAAAATCCAGCCCACACTCACGCTCTCATAACTTCTGTAGGCAAGAGGCATTTTTTCATTGAAGTAATGACTGGATGAACAGCAGGGGAAAACAATGTGTTGGTTTTACAAAGGCAAACAAAGATCTCTATAGGTTTTCAAACTGCTTTGAAGTTCTGACTACAGAAGATAGTATACAGAAGATAGTATACTATTGTCATTATGTAAAGACAAAAATTAATTCCTCCTCTTTAATGTTCCTAATCACTTCAATTTAACCATCCCTCATTGCTTTTATTGTTACATCTCTCAAAAGACAAAGAACCCATCAGTGATATCTTGTGTGGCATAGACGTGCAGGCTGGGTGCTGAGCTGGTGACTGAATTTTAAATTCATCTCTGATACAAAATTTGTACACATCTCATTTATAGCTGAAAATGCAAAACCACCCGCATCATTAACCACAGTAATACATTTCTTATGATATGCTTGTAATTCAGATCTGATGTTTACCAATGCAATATTTACCTTTCTGTACTACAGCACACTACAGTCCAAGTGCACATATTACGCACAGAAAAGAACAAAAAAATCACTAAAATTCTCATGTCTTAGCCTCAGAGTGACAGTGCTGTTTACAGTATTTTTTCCAAACTGATAGAGTCAACTGGGACATCTACTCTAGGCAAGTATTACAATTTGTGCATATTATATATAGTCCACTTCAAATATAATGCCTTCTATTTATTTTCATGGAAAGTACAACACATACAAAGAGTACAAGAACACTCTTTGATGGAGCAAATTCTTAGCTAGAATGCACTCTTTTTCAACATAGACACCACCGTTAGCTATGCACTTTCACCAGTGATGAACAAAAACCTGTACCAGCAGAAGTGACCCACAGTGCTCACATCCACTGTTTGGTCTCCATAAAGCTTCAGCAAGAGTTGATCAGTGTCAGTGGATGCCATGTTTTTTTCTCATGGAGAAATTCGATTCCAGACTTCTCCTTCATACGCACTTCCATGTCAGACACCATTCTGTCAGACTGCCCCTCTGCTGCCATCTGGCACACGGCAACAACATTTAATGGAATATTGGTGGGAAGGTTCATCCCCTGCACCAACATCCAACTCTGACATTGTGGGCCAGCATCATAAAGTAGGAGGCATTACTTTTGGAGCAGCCCTTACATTTTACAGCATCTTAACGAAAAGTTGTCACTTCAGCATGGATTTGCTCTTGGATTTGTATTCTGCAAAATATCTACATAATTTAGGAATACTGGAATGGCCAAAACATCCCAGATGATATCAGGGGACCTTAAGCTTCCCCTGGTCTGGCATTTTGGACGAGGGAAAAAAACTTTCTGCATTAAACCACTCAACAACTCTCTCTCAACATATGTATCAGAACACCTTCTACAGAATATCTTAGAAAAAAAATAGAGCCATTTCAGTGGATTTACCACGTTACTTGAGATTGACAAGTTTTCAGATGTGAATTAAGGATAATTTGGAGCTTCCTGCCAGGGCACAGCCACCAGCAATCTCTAGCCGTATTTCAAAGTGCTGTTTATTAACAGCCCCGTGCTGCCCTTCATCTCAGGGATGTCTGCTCAGAGATGGGTCTCTCTGATGTTTACAATGAATTCCAAAAGCACTCATCAAGAGCTGGACTTCTACAGCTCTCAGTGCAGAACTTGAAGAGGGCACAAACCAAATTGAAGTTGTAATGATATTGGTCACATGTAGGGCTACCACACAGTTATGTTTTCAGTTACTGTTGCTGAATAATTCTGAGGTGCACATTCCTCTACAAAACTTTGATACTTTTAGATTCACTGTCTAATTTTCTCACATGCTTATGCTCTTGTTGGGTGGGGAGAAAAAAAAAGGTGTGTGGGGCTGTGCTCTCTTTCCTTGTGGTCTCACTAGTCTTTTTTAGGTGTCTTCACATCCCCATCAGTTTCGGGTCTTGCAGAGGTGAGTGCTGCTTTGGGGAGCTGCTCTCCCACCACCTCACGCTGCGTCTCATGCTGAAGGAGGCCTGGTTGGAAGCGCTGCCCTGCCACGCCAGCGTGCCTCACCTCACCTTCATCTCCACTTTCACCTCCTCACCTCCATCCTCACCTCAGCCTTCACACCCAGCTTCATCCTCACCTTCACGTTCACCATCACCTCACCGCACCTTCATCCTCACCTCGACTCCACCTAGAGCCTCGCCTCACCTTCGCCCTCACCTCACCTCCATCCTCCGGTCACCTTCGCTCTCCCACCCTCACCTTCGCACTTTCCCCTCGCCGCACCTCAGCCCCTGCCGCTCGCCCTCACCTCACCTTCCCCTCGCCGCCTCCGCAGCGCCGCCCAGGCGGGTAGCGCGGAGTTTCCCCCCCGCCGCTCGGCGACCGACGGCCACGAGCGTCCGCGCAGGGCGGGAGGGACAGATCAGGACGGACAGATCGGGACGGCACGGGGCGCTAAGGAGATCAGGGCCGGGCTGCGGCATGGCGCCCCGCTGATGGCGGGAGGGCAGCGCCGCAACTGCGCCACATGGGCGGGGGGGAGAGCCCAGGTAGCGGAACCGGGCAGCGGGAGAGACGGGGAGGGGATGGTCGGGAAGGAGGCCCGCCGGGCCGGTGGGGACACGGGGGGTAACGGCCCGAGAGGGGACCGAGCGGGGAGGGGGGGGTTGGGCCTAGCGAGAGGCGGCGCAGGTGAGGATGGGGCGAGCGGCCTGCGGCCTCGGGGCGGCGGCGGCGAGGGAGAGGGGGAGCGGCAGGTGCGAGCGGGGGGCTGCGGGCGGGCAGTGCGGCTGAGGAGGAGGAGGAGAAGAGCGCGGGCCGGGGGGAGGGCAGAGCGCGGCGGGAGGCGGAGGAGCGTCAGCTGGAGCGCGGATGGCGGGAGCGCGGCGGGAGGCGGAGGAGGAGGAGGAGGAGAGCGTCAGCGGGGGGCAGAGATAGCGGGAGTGCGGCAGGAGGAGGAGAGCGCGAGCCGGGGGGGCAGAGAGCGAGGGAGCGCGGCAGGAGGAGGAGGAGGAGAAGGAGGAGGAGGAGGAGGAGGAGGAGGAGGGGAAGGAGCGACGCAGGGACGGCAGATGCCTGGAAATAAAAATTTGATGATTGCATGCAGCGGCTGGAGAGACTCTGTCGGTGGCGGCGGCGGGGACGCGGCAGGGACAGGGGGGGCGACGGCAAAATGAAGTATCAGAAATACCTGACTGTCTTGCAGATGGCCATAGGGGTGACCGCCTCCAACAGGGGCAGTCTGATGCCCTTAAAGAGGAAGCTGTGGTGAGTAGGCACCGCGGGCGGCTCTGCGGCCGGGCCGGGACGGGCGGGCGGGCGGCGGTGGCGTTCCGCCGTACGGTTCCGCCGCGGGCCCGGGGCTGCCGCGCGCGCCTCCGGGCGGGACGTTCCCGGCGCGGGCGGGGGCCGCGGGCTCGGAGCGCCCCGAGGGAGCTGTCCGCGCCTCGGCGACCCGGCGGCCCGAGCTCGGCATCCCGCGGGGCGCTGGCGCGGCCGGGGAGGCGCTGAGCCCGGCGTGCGGGGCGCTCCCACGGGCGGCAACGAGCCCGAGCCCGCCGGGCCGAGCCTCCCTGCGGGCCGAGCCTCCCTCCGGGCAGGTGGGCCGGGCGGCGGCGCGGGCCTCGGTGCGGCGGCGTGCGGTTGAGATGCTGAAATGGACTTTCCCTCGACTCGTTGTCGGTGTTAGCGCTCTCGCCGATGGGTGTGCTGAACCGATTTTTCTGGCTGAATCAACAATACGTTATGAAAAATGTATTAAAGTGAAATTGTGTAATGTGGGTGAGTAGGACAGCGGCAAGCATATGGCACCGTGCTGCCCGGCACTCGCTGACGGGAGCAGGCCGCTGCCGGCTGCGAGGAGGCACCGGGATGTGCCGGCAGGACGAGCTGTGAGGTCCGTGAGCTCGGGCTTTTTGTGAAGGAGCTGCCCAGAACAAACGCACGCTGAGAATGCTTTTCCTCGAAAAGATAAAGTGGTTCCGGTGGAGATGGCCCTGTGCTTTCTTTCACTGTGCTTAAAAGCTCATGGTGAGGGGAAGTGCCATAGAAGGCATGGTAGGTCATGCTGCTTAGAGGGACGCACTCTGCAGGGACAGGGCTGTTGGCATGTCAGCAGCCCCGACAAATACAGGATTACCTGAATTCTACGGTGTGCTTTTCCCTTCCCCTCCCATGCCCCATATTGCCAGTTAGCATTCTCAGTATCAAGGAAGTGTATCCCTTGCAGGAGCAATGTAAAGCTAATAAGCTCTGTCATTAGTTCCGAATCTTGCTATAAAGCAGATTGCAAATCCATCTCTATTCACTGTAATGCGCAAGATCAAATGTAGTCTTACACAAAAATATGTTCTCGTGCAAATAAGTTTATTACATTTAATCAAATCAAAAGGTTTTATAGTATATTCAGTGGTTTGATTTTGATTATGTAAGTTACATAAAGTGCTACCACCATACCTGTTCTGTTCTCCTCCAGTGCTTTTCTTGCCTGTGTGCAGCAGCACATCCATTGATATATTACTTCTTTTGACAGTCCAATTATTTGTCATACAGCACTAGCACTTGTTCTTGTTTCCTGTGTCTTCTTGGAAACATTTTGTTTTACGACACATTAAAGTGAGGCTATTTACATGTACTTTAGAAGTCTGAAAGGTCCTCTTCACTCCTTGAGGTGATGTCTGCAGCTGGAGTTAGATCAGCTCTGTATCACCTGGTTTTCTGGCAAAATTCTGTGCTTTTTGAGCACAGAATCAAAACAATGGAGTGGATCCCCACTGCTGTGTGCTAAGAGCAGTGCATTTCATAACGTTTGTAACTTGCCTCAGTACTACTGCAATAATAGGCTTCGTGGAGATTTAGTTAGCTAAGAGTGTTAGGGAGAAATAAGATATTTTTTTTTTTTTAATTTTAGGGATATCTATGGATTATTTAAGGTTTGGAAGCCTATCTCTAGGATGTTGTTGTTAATAGGTGACATGATATTATGTAGTCACTTTTTCTTTGAGAACTTTAATAGCATTAAGCATTATGAGAATTTATGCTCATGTAAGAACTACCATTCTCTGATGCATTTAGAGAAACGCTTAAGGATACTTTATCATTTAGTTTGGTTTTTTTTTTAACTTAGTCTGTGTCAAATAATCCGTTAAGAAAAAGTGAATATTAGAGATGAGAATAGATACCGTATTACTCAAATCAGTGTGATATTAGAGTGTATTTCCAACGCAGAAAGCGAAAGTGCATTCCAGTACTTGAGGATCTCCAAGAAGCATAAGCAAAATGTATAATCGAGCAATTTTGTAATCAACGGATGCTGATTTCCATTTGTTTTTGTTTAGCTAAAAGATAACAGCAACAAAAAAAAGCCTTTTGTTTAACCAGTCAGATTCATAAATTCTTTGATATGTTGGTACATACTGAAAGTGGAAGCGAAAGGCATAACTTAATAAAAAAGGGTTAAAATACTCATCTTTTTGTTGGTTGAGATAATCCACCTGAATCCTACTGAATGAAAATGAAAAAGGTAACAGCAATGGTTTATTTCTTTATGGAGCATCTGTCACTCCAATTTCCTTCTATTTTCTTCCCCAGAATACAAGTTCTGTTCCTGATGTACAAAAGCAGAGTTAGGAATGAAAACAAAACAAAAAAAAGGTGGATACCCATGTCTCATGATGAGTTAACAATAAATTGGTGTAAACTCTCTGAGTGCAAACCAGAAAACGGTCCGAAACAGATGCTGCAGGCTTGCTGTGGGAAGTGGTGTAGATGGAAATTTGACTGCACTTAATGTGGAGCTCGGTCATTTTATGGTGAGGTTTGTCGGAGGCAGTAACGTGTTGGACCTAGTGATGAAGGAAGTTGCTGGAGTCTAGAGCTGCTGATTCAGACCTGTGTTTGTGAGGCACTGTAATTTAATACCTAGGAACCAAATGAGATGAGTAGGATGAGATGAGTACAGTCTTGCTGTATCTGGATGCAAAAAAGTGCTGTCATAATGGTGCCAGTTAGCAGAGTCTAACAAGTCAATAAGCTGTCTTCATTCAGAGCAGGATCCTCCTTCCAGCTCAGGCAATATGAGAAGTTTGCAGGCTGTGATGAGCTTCTTCCTGGACAGATTTTCTTTTCTGAGCCTGTATGATAATACTTTTTTGGAGTACTAACTTTATTTCTCCTAGAGTAGGGTTTTACGCGATGCCTTATGTTTAAAACGATTACAAGAGCTGCATAATTATTATTTCCTTCTGAATTTCTCATTTCTATTGTGAAATAGGTTATTTCAAATTGTAAAACCTTTATTCTGGCACTGAGATTTCGCTAGAGCAGTTATTAGAGAAGGCAGAATAAAAATTGGGGATATGCTGGTTTGCACCTTGAAAACTGTATGCCACTTTCTTTCACCATGATAAGACAATCCAGAACTTCATTGGTCAACAGCTGTGATAGCTTTTATTATTATTTTTATGGGTGAGAGCAGCATTGGTCAGCACCTTAGCTAGTATACTCAAGAAAAACTAACTGCTGACCTGGGGATGCCATTAAACACTAAACTGACATCAGTATTTACAGAAATACCAATATCTACAACTGGAATGCTTTTGGAATAGGAAACAATAAATAATGTATTTAAGGGGAACAATACAAATGCACAGTAATTTCTTACCACACTGACAATAATGTTTCTCTTCCAAAGGAAGAAGGAGCAAGCCAAAAAGGAAAAAAACAAAAACCCAGAATATTTTCTAGCAGCTCTAATAATCCTCACTGATATTCTCGTGTGTCTTCAAGCATTTACCTCTACCTTGGAAGGCTTCCTCTGCTTGGGTCTGCTCCCTCTGGCTCCCCATGGTGCAAACGAGTGTGCAGTCACGAAAAGGCGAAAAGCTCAGTTATTGATGTGTTTTTGTTACTAAGAATGTTATGGAAATGGCTGGGGCTATCCATGGTGATATTTCTGTGTCTTTTTAGAGTGATGGGTAGTTGCCTGAAGTAATCCTTAGGTTACAGAGAAGTCTGCAGAAGCAGTGTTGTACAGAATTTGCATTTTGACAGGGTCTAATTGGTGCTATTGCTAAGTGAGTGTGTGATTTGGCAGCCTGGATGTTAATGATAGCTGCTGCTTGTAAGATGTGCATGGGCAGATTTATTTTTAAGCATGTGAGTAAACTTGCCTGCAATCACTGTCGGCATTAAGCATTGATCCGAACGCTTGGTTGAGTGTTTGTGTTCAGACTGGGGTCGGATGTGAAAGTTCAGGCTCGTAGCGAAGGATGCCTGTTTTATCATTAGGGCCATCCCCAGGGAGAAAAGTGTCACTGTTAGTTTATGTTCCATGTAGAAACATAGCTAGAAAAAGCAAATAATAGAAAATGTATAAGAGAAATAAAGCATTAAAGATTCAGCCTCTTGGATGTGGCTGCAGAAGTATGTGGAAAAATGCAGATCACCAGAATGGATGTTATCCATTATTGCTTCTGTTAATACTTGTTTGAAATGGGAATAGTAGTCTCATTTTAGCCCACTGTAAAGATTTGTTGGTGATGCAAATCAATTTTTTTTTTTTTTTTTTTTTTTTTCTGATGAAGGTGGGAAGCTCTGCTTAGTATTGAAGATATTTGCAGAGATGTACAAACATTTTTCACAGTTGGGGACAGCTCAGGGTTACCAGTAATTGTTTCATATTAGGCTTTTTTTTTTTTTTAATCAAAAACTAACACTGAATGACTATAAATTTTAGGTCTTCCAGGCAAGTGGGATTGAGTTTCAGCCTTTCCACTGTTTGTTGCAGCCAGAAGGCATACTGGCCACATTCAGCTGCACCCAGCGGACATCTCTGTCATAGTGGGGATGCCTGTCTTCTCATCGGACACAATTACAGACAATTCACACATTTCTCAGTAGAAATCTGTGAAACTACTAGAGATAGAAGTTTCAGACTTGCATGGCCACCTGCAGTAACCATTTGCTACAGACACCTCAGCACTTTTTAATAAGATGGTAGAAAACTTGCAGGATATGAGAGTCATAGTGATTAATTATGACACTGTCTTGTTGAGGATATGTATTTGCCAAAGATTTGTTCTCTCTATATTATATTCAGAAAACAAATACAGAAATGGTTTCAGTCCACAAATTATTCAATTATTTGGATACTGCTCTATAAAATTGTTCAGAACTCTAAATCACTAAATAATGAGCTTTAAAGTCTCTTGAGTCTAACTGCACTCCAGAAAATTAACATGACATTAGTTTAGCTATTTCAACCAAGATAGAACTTTAAAAAAATGTTAGGGAATATTGAAGCTTGTTATAAATAGTAGTTTTCTGCAAGTAAAGTAGTAAGTATAGTAAGTAAATATCTGTAAGTATAATTTTTAGTAACTGAGGTATGTTACATAGATTACATCTAATTATATTATAGTGTGCATTGAAGGATTAGTCCTTGATGTTGGCAGTGCACTTTGATGTAAATGTTGACTAGTATTTTGCTAGACTAATGCATTCATCAGTGGAGCACAGACACTAGAAGTGTCTTCATGTTTTTGCTTATTTTTCCAACTTGAGAAATAATTCATTCACAGTTATGTAATCTGATGTCTGATCAGGAACCAGCAAGGTCAATGTAACTGTTGTAAGAACTGTGGAGAATAAACCGGAGTCTCTGGCTCAAGGTGGGATTTACAAAGTCATTCCATCTTACCGAATAACATTTCCAGAATTGGTGTGCCTTGATTTGGGAATCCTGGATGAGCCACGTTAGAAAGCTGTTATGTTTCCACAGAATACTGAGCACATTCTTTGATAAACAAAACCAGTGCTTTTCCAACAAGGCATCTGGAATCATCCACTCCTTTCAGAGCTCTGGAGTCAGCTTTTTAAGTGTCTAGGCTTCTCTCAAGATCTCGTTCTTAAGCTTTGAATCAAGAGTGCTTGCATGAAGTGGTTGATGAGTTGCAGACACCTTAACAGGGGAAATCTTCCTGCCTTAACTGGTGATAATTCCTCTATACCCCTGTACTACAGCCAGTGATTTAGCAACTCTCTCAGCAATTTTCTATTAATTAAATCACACAAATGAAATACGAAGGAAAGATGTAATGAAGTGTAGCAACTTTCATTAATATATTAATTTTTTTTTACCTTGAGGTTCAGATGCCAGAACCATCGTATTACATGACAGTTTCAGTGCTCATTTAAAAAACAAACAAACAAACAAACAGCTCTATTTCTCAAGTTACAGTGGAAATGATGGGGACAGAAAGCAAGATAGGAAAGTAAAAAGAATTTAAAAATCTGTCTTTCAGTTCTATGCAAAAATGAATTTCAACTCAAACTCAAACACTTTGAGGCTTGTCTTGTGAGTTTGGACACACTGAAACCAATATTCCCATTTATCTTGCAACCTCATAGTCTTCATTTTGGAGTCTTATTCCTTGTGGAATTTCCTAATGCCTGAATCAGTTGCTATTGCTGTACTGCACCAATGTTACTGGAATTCTTGAGGGTTTTATTGCTGCTTCCTGTGTTCCAAGAGGGTGGGTGTCATAGATCCAGTTCTGTCTCAGGCTTTTTCGCACCCCTTTGCTAAAGCTAGAGTAGTAGCAGAGGCACTGGAGGGGCTGGCATTTCATTTCTTTACTCTTGCCCCGAAGTTTCCCCATCAACCATAAAGTCAAAAACACACTGCTCTGTACCTGTGGATATCTTACAACAGTAAGCTTCAATATTTCTATTGGTGATACTGATTTGATTTTTCTTCAGTTGGTTAAGTATTGCTTTATTTACTTGTAAAGACACGTTGAAGTTAATAATGTTATAAAAAAAGTGAGTCTTTGATATCATGATATTCCTTCCCATAAAATTATACTTTGAAAGTTAAATGTGGTTTTTAAAGCAGGATTTGGAACTATGGAAGCTAGTAAATATTCACTGTCATTGGTTCTCCATCAGAATGAAACGATGGGTGAATTCCTGGGGCAGCAAGTTCTGCTCCTCTCTTTCATTTTTTTCAAGTGCCTTTAAAGAATGGATCTCATGAGTAGAAGGGCTTTCAAAATGCATCATTAGTTCAGTTCTTTGTGAAAACTGTGTGACTTTGATTAGCTTGTTATTTTTACAGGCTTTATTTCACTTTATTTTATTATATATTTTTAAGGCTTCTTAGTATGAGAAAACATTAAAAGACTTAGAATTTAAATAAATATACATCTAAAGGCCCCAGACTGAGTGGTTTGAAATAGAAAATTAAGAAAAGCCCAGTGCAGCTTATGGTTGTTCAAAAATATTTCTATTAAATGCAAGGAAGAATGTTATTATTAAGTTATTGAGCATTTAATTGAATGGAGGTAAAGGTGAGAACTTAATGACCCAGGTGACAAGTAGTGAAATAGGCAACCCTCACAAATTTTCTTGGAGGGAGAATAAATCCAGACCTACCTGTAGTGAAAGCTGTGGATCTCTTTGTGGGCTCCATGGTCAGCGTGCGGGTGGATTAAGCACATTTGGACTAACTTTATCAGAACTGTTTGGAGAGCTCTGTAACGTGTCCAAAAGAGATTCATACAGTCAAAATGTATGATCAGTGTAAATGTCACTTCTTGTCTGTGAGCAGGAGTTGTGACAGAGCAGCTGTCTTGCTTTGGGAGTTTGTTTTTATGATTCTTTCAGACATTTCAGCAGGAAAATCTCTGGTGTTGATTTGGTTTCTGTGTACAATTCCATTGCAATAGCAGCCTGGCATCTTTCTCAGAACTTGCCCCATAAATAATTTCATCAAAAAAATCTGGTGTTGTCTGAGCAGGAGGTTTATGCATTTCTGAATATTAGTTATGTAACGATTCAGAAAATTTTCTTTCCTTGCAGTTGAAAGTTCAGGAGTAAATTAACCCAAGGGGAAAAATATTAATTTGGAAATTACAGCAATTCATCAAAAATGAAAGTGTTTGGAAACTGAATGAGAAATTATAAAATCTCTTTCTTTTTTTAATTTGCACATTTTATTCCTGTGACTTTTGTCTCTCCAGCCTCTTACAAATGTGAATAGGGATGTTTTATTCCAGTTGTGAAGCAGTGTAGGCCCCATGGTTCCCCCACCAAACAAGTATATTCAGCCTGGGTATTTTGTACTTGGAATTTTGTATTTCAAGTGTTAGCATGGCCCACTCTGTGCAACCTCTCTTTGTGGTAATGCGTACCTGTAAAGGCACACAGCTGTCCTCTTCATTTGTAAAAGCATTTATGTACATACCGAAGCCATGAATTCCAAGTTTAAAAAGAGAAACCCACAAATATATAGGAATCTTAGTGGTTACAGGGAAAATCATTGAACTGTTGTTGTCCGCAGCCTTGGGCAATGCAAAAAAGATGTGTATGGATATATGTGTGCACGCATGTTTCAGTGGCCTCTTATGCCTGCAGCTGAGAAAAAGAAGAAATGTAAACCTGCAAAAGAAGATTTTGCTTTTTAGGTGCACGGATTTGCTGAAACACAGCACTCGTTTTCCTAATGTGGTGTCAGACTGACTACAGACTATTTTGCATTTAAAATATTGACCTTTTGAAACTTATATTTAGTTAATTGTTAACCCCATTTACATTTACTCATTAACAACTTTCAACAATTTTCAAATATAAGGAGCTTACTCAAAATACTTCAATTGCAAGCTCCTCTTAGAACTTTATTTAGATGACCAAGGTGATGAACAGCCTTGAAAACTATAGTTTTAATTACCTCTGCAGCTGTAATAGGTCCTTTCCATTTTGTTATTTCTCACCCTTATTCTTTGATAGAAGAGCTGAAGTGCCATTAGTGCTTAAACTGGAAAAGGTCAAAAGCCGAATTCTGCCAGGCTGCCTTTGATTTAACCAACAGACAGCAACATGTATCACAGGACACAATTTTTACCTTGAACTAAGAGTGGAAAATATCCCTTTTAGTTTTTCAAAAGTTAAATATGTTTCTTTGCATTTTTTCTGACGTTTCTTACATCCATGCAGAAAATGTACAGAAGACTCAATCTGCAAGCAGTGGTGGATTTAGTGGGAGCTACATTCCAGTATCTTTTGTTGTCTTATTTTGGTACTGCCTGTTGGAATACCAAAGGTTGGATTGAGAACCCTGTGATATCACCCTTGCTCATTTTTTACTTGTATATTAACAGTGCGATATAAAATAAAGCAATCTATTCTTTGTCTGATATGGATCTCTTTCTGTTTGGCAGGGTAACTCCATCTTCCGAAAATCCCAATGGTGCTACCTGTAGTGTAAGTCAGGGAAAACCTTCTTTAAGAAGAATAAAAGGGAGAATACACAGAAGCAAAAGCCTCGATAGCATTGATTTCTGTGAATTCACTGTAAGTACCTTATCTTTTACATTCATTCCATCTGAAGTTACGAGAATCTTGCTAATAAAGGAGTCATTCCTCTTGCATTTGGTTTATGTCATTGTTAGAATTGGAAAAGGTGCTGTTCTTAATAATGTTAAGAGTTAGGGTTCCATGCTGGCAAATGTAACAAAAATTGTATTGCTTACATCATTATTGATACATACCTACATTTTCGTTCTTGAGTAGACGTTAGTTCTGTATCTTGATTTCAGATTTTGATATTGCCTCATGCATAAAGAGATGCACGAATTAACTGGAAATTGAGTAAATATGAAAAATGAATTATGTTTTCAACATCTATTTTCAGACTTAGAATGTGGAAGTTGTATCCACATTAAAATATATGTATTTTTAGGCAATCTTCAGAAGCATTTTTATTATATGCAGCTGTAGTAGAGTACTGGAGAAAAATCAATGCATATAAATTGTGTGTGTTCTTAGAGTACTTAAAGTTAATATATCTGATAGATACTTTACTTAAGTAGTATTGGTGTATACTTGTTTGCTTCTCTGATTACAGTTACTTACATTTGTTCTATGGTTTAAGAAAATTTATAATGGTTTTGAGGAACTAGTATAGCTTGTACTTTAGAGATTTAATAGAATTCAGAGAAAAAATATGCAATAGAGACATGTACAACTTTTAATTAAGGAAGTGTTTACATTGAAAAGAATATGTGAATGGAAATGGAGTGTGGGGATAGATTTCCCACCATTTATACTGGTCAGAAAAGGTTAGAATTATTTCTAAAAAGCCATGGTATGTTTTCAGAAGTCCTTTACTGCAAAAGCAGTATAAGCTGCACCTCTGGAAGGACTGGTGGAAATTTGATCAAAACAAATTACATTACTCTGACAAACTAATATGATACAGCTATCAAATACTAACATAATGGTTAAGAATATGTTGAGTTATAAACCCACTGTTAAATGTGAGAACAAAAGATGTAATTAGGAAATATGTGCTGTCTTTATGATAACGTATAGATCAATAGAAATTGCATTGTCTGGTACTACATGATAATAGAAATAACATCATTATAATGTTCAGATGTAATTTCGTGAAACAGTTAAAACTAAAAAACATAACAAACTCAGTTTGTGGAGCATTCTTTGTTTGTTTTGTTAAAGATGATGCCAATAGCATCAATGATATTTTTTTCTCAGGACTGCTTTGCTTCTAATTAGGATGTCTTGTCAAGCTATCTTTGGAACAAAGAGCTTGTTTGCTGTGTAAGGAAACAATGAAACTGGTAGCAAGGATTTGTGATAGAATGTTTTCTGTGGTGTCCAGCTACTTCTAGGATGCAAAGTCAAGTCTCGTAACTGATTTAAAGTTAGTTTTGGAGTCTGTGCAAACTGTTGTCACAGAAGCGATGTTGGTGTAATGGTTACCTTACTGAAGGGTAAAAATTCTCTTTGGGAATGAGATTGCTGAAACAATAATTTTAGCATGTGCTATATGGGTCTTTGTCTGTGTGGTCCTATTAAGGAGTTTTATCTAAATCTCTACTCTTGGGGCTTTCAAAAGAAAAAGCGATCATAGCCAACGGTAAAAAGAATATCCTGTGTGCCATAGAACTTTTGCAAGGAGATTTGAGACACATAGTAACAGCCCATGCCTGAGCATGAAATGTGCCAATATACAGAGTATGTACATCTATCCACATGAAACTCAACTATTAATAGCAAAGCGTTGAAAATTAGGATCATGAAAAGAGGACCACTATTTATTCTGAGGCTGTGTGTGTTAAAGGGTGATGACACTATAAAATAGCTAAGCAGAGAAACAGAGTTGTACAAATGGATTTTCTTGCTGCTGCTACAAAATTAAGCTACAATCACACTAAAATATTTCTTACTATTGTTTAATAGTACTTTTATTGTTTTAAAATTGTGATTAAAAATAGATCTGAAGAAATAATCGAGGGAGTCAATATGAATAAATCTTTCCAAAGTGCTATAATACTATTCATGTTATGCATCTTTTTCTGGTAGGAAGGCTCGTGCACTGGCAGAAGGAATAAAATAGAAAATAAAACATGTAGCAGAAGTGAGAAATTATTTTACACAGTGAAGGAAAGAGCTTTTTATACATTCCCATTGGAACTGCTCAGTGTGGTAGTGTTGTTTTCATGCAGAACAGAGATGAAATGTTTCATATTGAGAGGATGATTTCTGTGCTGACAAACTCAAAATAACTGGAGGAGCCAATGAAGTGCTAGCTTTCTTCATCATATAATGCAATTAAGATCTATTAATAATTCTGACTGTTAGAGAATTTCATGTCTATCTGCATCCCAAATTGTTTTGTTTTTTTTTTTTTGTAAACCTTTTGTTCCTTACCTCTAAGCTAATGCATGTTGAATACAAATCCCCAGCAGGGGGACCTAAAAAAAAAAAAAAAAGTTGCATGTTGCATTTTCTCCTAGTGCTAAAAGATGTGCCCCTAGTGGGAAAGGTCTGGATTGCCGTGCAATATGTACATATGAAAATGCAGTAGGTGAAAACACTGTACCACTTTCTGTGACTTCAGCTGTGGTGGAGCACAAGCTGTGGGAGAAGTGTTAAGCTGGGAGGCTCATTGAAAAACATGTTTATTCTTTGCAAGAGAAAGGTTAGCCAGAGAAGAGCCTACTGCATGTGTGAGGTTCCAGCTGAGACCAAATTATGACTTGGACAGAATACCACAGCCTTCTCCTGAGGGCTGTCTGGGACAGGGAGTGCTGCCCTGCTCCTTGTTCACCTCGTGAAGCCTATGATGTTCGCAGTTTGTTGGTCCTGTGGCTATTACTGTGGGTGACATACCTAAAAGAGTTGGAGGGGTCTTTGCCTGTGTAAATTGCTGTAATGGCAGGTCAGCCTAAAAGGAACTTACTGTGAGCCTCAGGTATCTGTGAGAGGCTGCCAGGGCATGCCCCTGTTACTGTGCAGCAGCTGCCTGGTGTATCAGCATCTTTAACATCATGTTAGGGGGTATAAATTCTTTGTTACTACAAGTGGTGGGAGTCTGCAGGATTGCTGACAAAAGATCTGGGATATGTTTCTGTTGATACCTCTGCTGTCTGAAGTGGGTGGTACTGGGGTTTGTAAGTCATGACTCCCATTACCATTTTGCTAAGAAAGTGAGCAGGAAGATAAAGCAGAGAGACAGCGATAAGCCACAGAGTGACAGGACAGCAGCTCCTTTAATGTCTTTCATCCTTTTTCTTTTCTTTATCCTCTCAAGGTCCAATTAGGGTCTGGTTCCCACTAAGTAAAGCTGTTTCATTGTTTTTCAGTTCCCCTTTAAGGAGTACAACCATGCAATGCTTTCCCACTTTTTAGTCTCTGAAATACTCAGTTTTATTGCAATATAACAAAAATGTGTATTTCTGTAATATTGGTAAATGGTTATCTGCAAGAAACGTTGTGTAACTCCTTTTGCACGCTGCAGAAAGCTGTGAACTGGAGAAGGAAAAGGATTATAAGTTCTCAGAGAGATCTGAAATAAGTCTTCCCTTGTAGAATGAGCTGGTCATACTAGTGGTCATTACATCCATTTTTAAATGCTTACAGTGCTGAAACAAGCTCTGGGCTTGTGCAAGCCACCCTCTGCAGCAGTAGCAGTTCTGAGTCCAATTTGTCAGCAGGGATGTTGTTGTGCTCGGCGCTGTGCCGACACACCCGATATTCCCTGTCAGGGACCTCTGGACCCGTAACACCAGATGGTGAGGTGTGACTGGGCTCTGCCTTTTTGGCTTCTTCTCGGCCACCATGTGGGAGCGTGGTGGGACCACCATGGGGCTGTGAGCAGCCTGGGGTCCCTGTGTCAGCCCCGAGGTGTCTGAACGAGACTGATGGCTGCTGGCATTACAGGTTTTGTGCGTGACTCACGGTGTTGCACACACTGACTGCCCCCACGGTGTGCAGACACCGAGAAACTGTTCCCTCCTGCCCCTGTGAGACAGTGGGGATGTTCTGTGGGAATGATGACCAGGAGGATTGCTGGGTGCAAGTGTAGGGACCTCAATGGAGATGGAATATCTGAGATGTGCTTTCTTGTTTTTAATGCTGTAACATTTTGATCAGATTTGAGAAATTTACCAAAATTATCAACTTAAGAGCTTTGTGCGTTTGAAGGAATACATCCATAACGTTTTCCTACTAAAATCAATCCTCGTGGAAGGAGCTCTTATTGGAAATCAAAGCACTGCAGATATTTTCAATACGAATAAGCCCAGCTCTGCGTATTTTTTGAAGGCAGCTGATGCCAGCGGCTCAGTAAGCATGCACACAGCAAGGTGTTGTAAGCAGGCAGATCCATTTCTGGTGTGCTTCCACTTGCACTGAGGTGGAATTCCAATGAAGAATTCTGTGAAATGCTGTGGAAGAGCTGGGTCCTGCTGTCATTTTACCATTCTTTTCTTGCACTGCTTTGTCTCATCAGGTATTGGTGATAAAGTGGGATTGGCTCCAGTCCTTTGTGCTGGCACTTCAGAAGTCAGTGGATGTCAGTGGAAAAACACAAAAGTAACACGGTGGGGTGGGAGGTTACTCAAAAGAAGAGAAGAGAGAGGCGACTAAGCACAAAGGGCAGGCTGAATAAAACAGTGTGGAATGTAGGAGGAAATTGAAGAGGCAACAAAGGAGGAGATCATCAGAAAATGAGAAGTAGCCACACATGAGTGCCTTTTTTAGGCAGGGAATGCACGTGTTCACCCATCACATTAGTTTGCTGTTACACACTGAGGGAGCATGGTACCTTATGGGCCTTCCTGCCCACAGAGGAGCTGTGTATTTCCCTCATGCCCACCGTTGTCAGCAGGGCCAACCTCGTGCTCAGAGGGGCTGTGTGCCCAGCGCTGTGCGGGCACTGTGTGCTCAGAGGGGCTGTGCTGCCATGTGGGCACGGTGTTCTGCTGCTGCTGTGAGAGGTTTCGCTTCCTTGTGTTTTGTAATGACGTTTTAAGGCTGTTTAGGGGCTTCAGACATTAGCTTGCGTGGATGTTTATGATGACATCCTTATTTCACTTCCCAAGACTCTTTGGTAGATTTTTAAAGCGTACGGCATGCTGAAGAATTTGTTCATTCTTGGAAATGTCCTTACTGAGAAATTGTCATTGTGATTAGCCCCATTCCCCAGTGAGAAAATCCGGTGATTAGAACAGGACTCTGTACTGCATCGCTCTGTTAGTTCATAGGGTGAGTATATTGCTGAGTAAAGCAATCTGATCTGTACTGAAATCATGGTTTTGTTGCAATTTCTATTTTATATCATTGAATTCAAACTCCTCGTCATTTGGAGTCATCAAGTAAATTGCTTCTGAGGTGGTAAAAGATATTCTCTAATTTAATTTGAAATAAAATGGTTATATTTTTATACTTCCATTCGTCTTGATTTTATGGCTAGACCTTCCAGTGTGAACATGTATCTGTAAAAGTAGTGCAAGGCTAACTGAAGAATAATGAAGATTGTATGTACGTGAGTTATTTCTTAGGATGGAGATGTAAGAACACTGACATTCTTTAAAAAGTCCTGCAGGTATTTTAGCCTTGTTTGTAGATGTGGAAGGAGGAATTCATTAGCACAGCTGGAGTCTTGTAGATGCCCTTAATTTGTTCCTGTTCAGAGAACTGTGTGGTTGTTCTGCAGCTGTTTGCGAGGATTAAATCCTCTGTTGTACAAGACAAATCTCATGCAAAAGTGACTCATTTATTAGGTTATTAATTTCATCTGTTAATGGATACAAGAACACAATACCGGCTTACAGAGTAGAGACAGTTTTAGGCATATTGCTTTACATAAGATGGCTTAAATGATATATAAAAACAGAAAATTTGTTGCATTTGACCAATTAGCACATTTTACAGTTAATGAGATTAATGTACTTTATGTTTCTCTTTTGTATTTCACTGGTAATGTAGAAAAAAGTGAGGAAAAATCTCCATATAATTTTTAGCATAGGTAGTGAATAGTTTCAAATACAGATGATTTTTTAACTAATTTTGGTTGGTGCAACCTTTGTAATACTGCACTATCTAAAAGAGAAAATGCTGCAGGCTTTTGATCCAATATTACGATTTCTGTAGGAAGAAGGGGTTTGTTTTCATCACCGTTTATTTCTCTCATCTTGTTCTCTTTTCAAACAGAAATCCAAAGTTTTATACAACAAGTATTCTAAACGTTGAGGCAAATTAGTAAGTCTTAAACACCATGCTAGGTGAAACGTATGCAGCCTTTTGAGTAAGGACATAAACTGTAAGGATGAGTAATTTAATTTGCTAGGTTTTAAATTGTGATTGATCTTGATTTATGTTTCTGAATCGATTCAGATTGTTTTATGTCTCTGAATAAATTCAGCACTCCAGTGTAAGTCTGCCAAAGATATTAACTTCATAATAGTCATTATACTAGTGACTGGATTTACATTTATATTTAATTAAAAATATATTTTAGAGTAAGTATATTTTTTAGGTTATTATTTCTTCTGAGGATGTCACCATGAAATGCAGTAGACTGAGCTGAATTGAAATTGGCATCTGTTAAAGCAATACCTCGCTGATTATTTCAGTACCATCATAATTTGACAACTGTGACTTGTCAGGTCTCTCCTTTCCTTAGCAAATGTCAAAAGATATCCAGGCCATCATGTAGTTTAAGTTATATAATATCAGGCCCCTGACATGCAGCAGTAAGGGATGCTGGTGTCCCATATCCCTTCAATCTCAGTATCTCGGTACGTGCGCCGTAACGTTCCAACCTGCTGAGGCCGCAGGCAGAGGGAAGGTCCAAAGCCTTGTCCTTCAACTGGTGCAGGGCTCCAAGGTAGCACAAGGGGGACAGTGAGTGGCCATTTTCTCTGGTTTAAAGTGCTTCTGAAAGCATGCATTAGTGTCTTCATTTCTGCACTGAATTTTGTATACATCCACATGAAGATCAACTTTGTCTTATAGTCATTTTGTAGGATGACTCAGGGAAAAGAATAACTTTCGTATGAGCTTCTTTAAGTAGCTGCTAATCTAATTTTCTGGAATCCAAAGTTTCTTCATCTTTGTTGTGATACAGACTGGATACCTTAGCATTTTGTTAACTGTTATATATTTATGTAGTAAAAAGTTGTTTCTATCCAAAAGAATTCTGTGTGAGTGGATTTCTACTGTTTTTGAGTTCAAGTGCATTTATCTTTCATGCCAGAAATTCTTCACTGATTTATTTCAACAGTGGAAGTTAACGTTCTGTTGCTCAATCTATTTTTCTGTTATTGATAGGGTTATTTGTTTGACCTTTCTCCATTATTGTGTTTGAAGAGAGGCAGACTTGTTTATAAATATGAGGAAACAAAGACAGTAATGATTTCTGTTGCAGGCTCTCAGTGCTTAAAAATAGCAAATAATAGAAATGTCAGAATGAATGGCTTTTTGAAGATTTCACCAGAATGTATAAGCTTAAAATTGTAGTGGCATGTTTGATTTAACATTTTAGTAGTGTTTTCTTTTGTTTTCCCTTGGTTTCGATTGTTTTGTTTGTGTGTGTGTTTTTTGACAACTTAGTTGGCCTTACTGGAGTCATTCCCTCTTGGAAATAAGAATTTTTGAGCAATTAATTCTAGTGGTCTTACAATCTATTTTTCATTTTAAAATGAACCTATATGAGTTGTTTTTATTTGTAAGAGGTGCTTCGAATTTTCTGTCATGAAATACATGTTTAAATGTAGGCACTGTTGGCCAGTCTGTTAAGGTGCAATAACATCTCGGGAATAACAAAAGTCCTATAGTGCAGGTACTGTCAGCCTCAAAATACAGTGTTTGTGGCTTTCAAGATCTTGAAATACAACACTTGGCCTCATTGAAAGGTCTTTGAAATCTTTCTTTTTTAGGTAGAGACAGAAGAAATATTAATCAAAGTATTAGATAACCATGACTGAGATGCTCCAGCCATTCGCTGCCAGAATGCTCTCACAGTGGATGTTTCCCAGCACTAAGCTGTATTTTGTTCAAGCTTTGAAGAAGGACTTTTTAGATCTACAGGGAGATGAGAAGGTAGTGCAAGTTCCTAAGCAGCAGCAGAATATCTCTTAAACGCAGCCATGCTCAAGGTTATCTGCTACTATCTAGCTACTGTCATACATCTGTCTATATAAACCTCGTAGAAGCAGACACATGCACTGTACATGTCTAATGCAGCTGCATGCTCACTGCATTCAATATATACTGGTTGGGCCCACTTTAGTGTTGCACTGGTTAGGCTCGCTTTCTGTCAGCATGCCCTCTATGTACATTTCAGAGCTTTGTTGACTAAACTCTGCCATCAAATCATTCAGGCTCTGCTGGTAGCAGGCACTTCCAAGCAGAGGCCCTGACCCTATGTGGGCAGACCTTCAGCAGCAGCTGAGAAATGTCTTCGTCACCCTGCCAAGGGCTGCTCTGTCCAATTTTTTTTTTAATTGTCTCGAAGTCCCAGTGGGTGCTCAGGAACGTGTCATTTATCACTCAAATAAATTGCATTTTTAAACATTCCTCATCATTCCACACTGTCCAGCCCTCTTCTAATCTTTGTCATCCAAATGGCTGACAAGTGTGCCTAGGCAGGGGACAAAGGAATTTGCCTTTAGCAGATGGTTTATTTTGGGAGGATATACAAGTGCTAATGTAGAAAGAACTGGCAGAATGCTTCTCGGCAGTCAGAAAAGATTTTGATGTATGTGCTATAGCATAAGGTTTTGCTGCAGTTTCTGGAAAACTAAAAATAAAGGAAATGTTGCTAGAACAATGAAATAGAATTCCATGTGTTGAAAGTTGAAGACAAAATACATTCCATCCAATGCTGAAGTCTCTGACTTGAGTGCAGAATGAAATAAAAAAGACTGATTGTAAGCACCTTGGAATTCAGACTGCATGAATTTGCAAAAATTTCTTAGCAAACTTCTAGGAGAAAATGTTTTTCTGGCCCAAACACTTTTTATATTTTTTTAAAATTTTCAAGTCTGAGGCTGTGAATGCAAACCAAATTGTTTATACTCTGTGCTTAGGGTAAAAAAGAGTTAGAATGCATTAATGGACCAGGGCAGTTGGCGTGGGCTGCCTCATCAGACCTGCAGCAACAAAGCCACTTCTTATTTGCAGAGGTTCTGGTTGCTTTTGGCACAGATGTCCTCTTTGCCCTCTGGCACAGTTCTACTCAATTTTTCAAAGAATTATTGGGTGTTTGTTGCCCATCTATATCTAAGAAGAGCAGCTTGCTTCTCCCACAGGTATAATATGCCTTTGCTGATAGCTCTGCAGTATTCCACGAGGATGTGCACAGGACTGGATAACCTCTAAAGAGCAGCTGCCTTTGGATATTTGGCACTGTTATTAGCAATATACTATTGGGATCACAGGCTTCTGTAATAAATTTAGCAATCTTGGCTGTGCTATCATTATACTTATCTAGCACCCCTCAGAGCTAGAGAATTTGAGAAGCGCGTCTCCTGTTCTCACCGTGATGAATGCCACTGCATCAGTAAGAAGCAAATATTTCGTATTTTTATGAAGATTTGACATTTAGCTTATGGTGTCTACTGACTTCCTCCAGCTGTCATTCGTTGCCCTTGAGGACCATCCAGGAGACTTGTACTAGAAGTTTGTTCATGACAAAGAAAAGGGAAAATTGGAGCTGCTCTGATATCCAGCAATCAGAGAATGCTTTCTCTGGGCTTGCTCTGAAGGGAAGTTAATAAAGACAGTACTCAAGGTTGAGGGATGTGCTTTCCAGTGAAATGTTCTGCAGGGAAAGGAAATGAAAACTGTCAAGCTCCAGTGAGGTGAGCAGCACACAGCAGAACAAATACGAGCAGAACTGGTCTCCCCCCCCTTTAGGCAAGCCACCGTGTCTTATTCTTTGACCAAATGGTGGTGAACTGCTCTACATCAGAGTGCCTGAAGTGCCCAGGCAGTGCTTCAGCTGCACTTACTTTCAGGTGTGATTTTTCTATGTGGACAGTAAAACAGTGCTTTGTGCAATAATGGTTCATTTACTCTAACAAAATAGGGATGTGATCTCCCAAATTAACAATCCCTCAACAGAGGCATGAAAGCAGTTTATAAGTGGATGTGCATTCTGTGTTTTTTTTATTCTTAAATGTGCAATCCCTGTGAGACTTGGTTGGCCAAATTAACCTAGTTCAGCTTTGCTGACACATTACCTGAGAAGTACATGGCTTTTTCTTTCTCTATCCAGAAAGTAATGGTGGGTTATATCTATATAATGGTGGGCTTTTCTATATTGCCATTAAAGATCTTTCTAGTAACTGCACACAGTCTTTATGCTTTTTGGCTGCAGTTTTGGACAATATAGCAAAACAGCTTTGCATGTCTGGATGGTTCCTACTGGATCAAGAGCTTGAGCAAAAGCTATAGCAATTCTGAGATGCAGTCATCTAGAGGTGACCAGCCATCCTTTTTCTGTTTCATAGGAATTCTGCTGTGTGCTCACAGGCAGGCAAGAATGAGTTCAGACAGATGCTGAGAAACAAAATGCATTAATCCAAAACTTTTACAGCCAGTACTTTGTAATCTTGTATTTGTATTGTTAATCTCCTCTGGAGTATCTATTTTTTTTTTTTTTTTTTTTTTGGCCCAGAATGGCTGCTGGATTCTGTGAGGGAATCTTGGGTCTCTGAGTCCAAAAAGAAATACAATTTGGAGGTATCAACACAGGCATATTTTAGAATGAGTGCAAAACCAGGAAGATAAAAGATGAGTCAGGAGGATTTACTGGACTTCATCCCAAGCACCTAAAATTCCCTGACAGGAGTTTCATTTCTCTTCTGCCACTGCAAACTTTTCCATTTGAGATAGAGCTCAGAAGAGCACCTGGGCTCTATGGAGCGCTCACAAAGTGGCAATTCACAATTTGCCCTGTTTTACATATTCTGCTGATACGTATTATCTTTTGAACATGTTGTGCAGTGACATGGGCCACAGAATCGCACTGTGCAAGGTAACAGTGAAGCAGTACAAGTAGCAGGAGTCATTCTTACAAACTTGGTTCTGGTGGTAGACTGGGATTTTCCGCATGGAGGCTGTGGTTTTTCTAGACCACACCTTTAGAAGGAGCTACTGGGACTAAAACACTGTGCATGTTGGAGACCAGACATTGGGTATCCTTCAGAAGATCATACTAGCTTCAGGGTGTCCAGAAAGATCTTCAGTTATGTTTTGTCCCTTGATGAGGGTTTCCTTACTGATTGCAGTGGCTGTCATGTTCAGATTTACACATTGTTGTCTTCTATTTATTGTTTTAATCTTCAACTTTTGTGGCTTTTATCATTTGTGTTACAGTAGTATTTTGAGCATCCTGTTATCATTAGAGTTCCACTTTACCAGATCTTGTATTGACGTGGAAGAAGATTCAGTTCTCTAAGCATCAGATATGTTAAAATGTGTTAAATAAGGACACTGCAGGTACTTCAGTTAAAATTAGTAAAGGAGAGATGACTTATCACCATAGTGATAGTTTTGATTCCCTTGATTTCATCTGCCTGTAATGCACTGCATGTAAGCATTTGCTTTTCTACCTCCTGACTTTTGTACAAATATTCTGATATATTAAGTATTCAGCAATGTAAGCTGTATTGGTCCTGCAGTTGCTTTTCACCTCAGCATGTAGTTACTGTGGTGTTAAAGAGCTAAAGGCCACCCATGCTGCCTTGCTGTGGCTGGTCTAATTTAGAGTGCATGCTCAGTACCCTGTCAATGGTGAAAGTCATGCATGAGGATATTAGAATGGAGCTAATGAAAATGAGGGATGTGGGGAAGCAGAATGGCAGCATAAGATGAACTTGCTGGCAAACCAGAATAAGCAGAAAAGGTGTGGGACTGAACAAAACAAACATGCTGTAGGGGAGCACAAGGGAGGCAACTCAATTAGCACATTTTCACCCAAAGGACATAGTTTAAAGTGTTTGTTTAAAGGCCATGTGTATCTAGCAGAAATATCATCGAGGAAACACCTTGACTGAAATAGAGTACATTTCACAGGAAGGGAATTGAGAGTAATAGCTTTTTAAAATAAAAAATGTTTTCTTTTTGAAAAAAAAAGGGTAACAATTCAGAGACTATTACTTGTCAACATTTTGGTTGTGTTTCATAATGAGTTGAGAAGAGAACATTTTATTTTGGGATCATCATGGGAATCCTAAGCCTCAGACAAACACTGTGTTCCCTTGTAATGGCGCAGAGAAAGCAGACAAATTTCAGCACAACATCTGAGAACATAATTGGCCACAGCTTAAATGCAGCTCTCCTTGTTTTCTTGGGTGAATAGAGATATTCTCAGGTAGTTCCTTGCCGATGAGGAAGATGACCAAGAGATGAATGAGACCCATTAATGTGTTGCTTTTATGCTTCCTGACTAGTGAATGAGCCTGATTTTGCTGATGCTTTAGGGTGCTGCTTAAATAAAGATGATAATTGCATTTCAAGACTACCCCCAGAGATGCTCAACATTAGTAAGAGTTATTAGTTATTTTAGCAACTATTATTATTAGATATTCTTCAGGGAATAAAAAGCCAACAAAGGAATCATAGCTATAGCAAAAAAGGCCTCGGGGCATTCCTCTATGAAGAGGTGCTAAGGAACACCAAATGATACTGAGGTACGTGATGGAATTTTATCCAAGTTTGCCTGGTATTGAACAAAATGTACTGTATAAACTGTCTTGTAGGTTAAAGGAATTACAGTGTGGAACAGTAAGAAAGACAGTCTTGGGAAAAAGAATAGATGTAATCTAAAGAATGCAGTGAATGCGAGCCTGTGTGATAAAGAGAGTAGGAGAAGAAAGTATCAGAGACAGAGAGAAATGAAATTAATGCACTGGTGGAAGTCTGTTTGCCTCTTAGTAAAGAGATGCCATTAACCTTATCAGGGATAGTGGTTATTTTTAGGACCCCTTTAGCCCTAGTGTACAAAGAAGAGCATAATCGTATAAAATCGCTGCAGTTGATTTGTCGTAGCATTTTCTCATAAAGAATATGATCTAAGCCTTTAAAACTAAATGATCTCAGAAGGATAGCTCTTTTGCCAGCACCCAGATGTAGCACATACACAGCTCAGAGGTAATTTCAAATAATTATGGATGCCTTTTCCCTCTGAATCAAATGATTTGATTTTAGTGAGGGTTACAGTTTGAATTTGACAGCAAGTAGGAAAAGAGTCAACATTTCTCACTGAACTGTCTAAAATAAACAAGAGAATTGTTTTTCAGGATCAATCAAGAATTACAGCAGACATCTTCAGAGGAAGAAGGATTTTCTTCCCCAGTTCAGGACCATTTATAAAAGTTGTTCCTCTTCCTACAATGTTTTCACACCTGATGTAGACTACGTGCTGTGTGACCTTAATGGAGTATCAGAATCATCGGCTGTTTTAGGCTGGAAGGTCCCTGCAGAGGTCACGTAGTCCATGCTTTCTGCTCAGAACAGTGGCAGCCTGAACCAGGGCTCTCAGAGACTTTCCTGCTCCTTTCTGAGAATCTCTGAGAGTGGAGGCTCCACGGCACTCTAGGCAGCTTCTTTCTGTGATTGACCAGCCTTCCCGCAAACATTTTTTTCCTTATATCTGATTAGAACTTTCTGGGCTGTGATTTGTGTCACTGTGTACCCCCAAGAAGTCTGGCACCGTGCTTCCAGGTAGCTGAAGAACTCCAGTTAGCCTCTTTTATTCAAACCTCGTTTGCTCACCATGCCCTAATATGTTGTGCTTGCTCCCATCCCCTAGTCAATGCTTGCCCTCTGTTGCATTTGCTAAGCTTTCTCCTGCACTAATCAGCCCATGACTGCACACAGTACACACAGTCATCATCTTCAACATGCCCTGGGTTTTCACCTTATCTCTGAGTTAAGTGCTTCAAACTGAATGAGGAAGGATCAAGTGCAAGGTTTTATTTCAGTGTGATGACTTGGAAGTCTTCCATGGCAACTGTTGTACAGAGTATGTAACAGTAACAGTGTGGAAGATCTTAAAAAATAAGATACAGACCTTGAAATTAAATTGTTAAATAACTGAGATACAGCTCTTCCTGCAAATTCATTAGTTTTTTCCTAACCGTATTCAACAGGAAAAATGGTCTTTGTCTTATGTCATACCTAAATATGATGAAGTTCAAACTGTATGTATGGAGGGTGGAATGAAGAAGAATCTGTGAAACTAACAAACCCTTCCTCTTGGTTATCACCAGGCACTGACGTGGTCAGTTTGGAAGAACACCAGCAGGGTGCACAGTTGGGCTGTGCAGTGGTTGGTGTTGCTATTTACTGTAGTTTCAGTCCAACTGTTTCAGTGTACGTGCTCTGTGTTCAAGTTCTGCTTCTCAAGGAAGATTTTCATTGATCTGCTCCCTCTTAACTGTGGGAACAGCTTTCAGTTTGGTTATAGTCAATGCCAAAAGCTGAAATTAGAAAGGATGTAAAAATTAATCTTGAAAAAGCCTGGAAGAACCAGAAGCAACCAGACCCCATGCCTTCTAAGTCTCTTATGAGTCACGATTTTGATAGATTGAACTTGGCAGCAGTCATGGTATTTTGGGTGTATCTGTGGAAGCCCACAATGGTGGGCTTCTTCATCTTTTATATTCAGTAATTCCATACAAATTTAAATCTTTTAAATTGTTTGTGTTCTTTTGAGAACTTTTCAGGAGTAAGAGTTGGATCTGAGTTATTTGAAAAGTATTATTAAATAGATTACATAAAGTACATGTGATCTATTTTGCCATTTTTCTATCCTTTAATCAGGGGCAGAAGGCCTGGCAGCTGAGCCAGAAGCACGGAGCTGGCAGGGGCTGTGCCTCCTATAGAAGAGGGAAAGGAATTTGGAGACGGTACTGAGAGGCAGGGGCACGGGGAAAGAAAGCCAGAAGAGGGGAGAGGGGCCAAGCAGCGGGGAGCTGGGCTGCTGGCAGCACTGACCAGAGCAGCCTGTACCTGTCCTGCACAGCTGGTGGCAGCCTGCCTGCAGCCGCAGTGCCTGCCCTTGTCCTGTCCTCAGGGAGGGCTGGGTTGTGCCCCAGCCTCTACATGCAGAATGGTCAGTGTTTGGTGTTAGGGTGAATCACCTGCAATGCTTGGCAGGGCCCAATGACCTGGACCCCAGTAAATGGTGCTGTTATTCAATTAGAGTAAGTTACCGGAATTAAAGGTCTGACAAAGATTGAGGGAAACTACACTGGCACTCGGAGGCTAGACAGCCATCTGAGCCTGCTTTCTGTTGTTTGATCGAACTAATTAACATGTATTTGAATATGAAGTGAGTTAATCTTTAAAGAAAATATTTAGCAGTTATACGGTAATATTGTCTGACATAAAAAATGCTTTATATAATCAGATTAAGTCAATTAAATCCCTCCTGAGAGTCATTTTTTAGAATCTTAGAGTTCAGGCTGTTCAAGATTTAAGGTATTATCAAAGATAACGTAGTATTAGATCTCTGTCAACTGCTTCCAGAGTTGTGAAGCTTTTCTCCAAAAACTGGGCAGTGAAGTTTAGTTAGCGGTAAAGCTGTTGGAATGTTGGCAGGGCATTACCAGAAGTAATATTGCTGCAGTCATTTCAAGTCAGGAAACAGAAGGTGATCTGCCCTGGGCCAGCTCCTGCAGAATTCGAACGTAATGCACAGTTTTATCCTTTTTGATGCCTTTTAAAATATACTCTACAAATGTGGTAGATTAATTCTCAGTGACTCATTCCTTAATGGCCCATAAGGGTAGTTTCTATAACTTTCTCACATTTTGCATAGCTATGTTTGCTTTCTGTGATTTTAAGTTCTTACAGTTAATCAATTTATGAATTCACAAATCAGGAAAATACTGCTGCATTGAAACTAAACGCTCTTGACTTTGTTTTTCTACCATTTTGGATATTTGAGAATTTGCTCATCAGAAGGAAATCCTGTGTTTGCTGTTTGGAGATCCACCACCAGCTTCCTGTCCTGCCAGGGGTCACTGCCAGCGCAGTCAGTCAGGGCCCTCTCCAGTAGGTCACAGACATACCACATCCGTCTGTACGCTCACAGCCCCCCGTCACAGGCAGCTGAGACATACCCAGTAACTCTACAGCAATGCTGCATGAGGGTTTATATGCTGGACTACACTTTCTTGTTTCTTTTTTCCTTCCATCCTTCCTGTCTTCCTTCCTTCTTTTTTTTTTTTTTTTAAACTTTCCACATTCTCAGACTAATCTGGTTACTCTTTTAGTGACAAGAAAAAGTGAATATCATTTGACAATTCCATCACTGTGCAGCCTTGACAACTGGAATCAAATTAGGTTAGCCAGCTTTTCACAATAGGGTGCAGGCTCAATTTAAACGTGATGTACATGAAATTGCTAAGCCAGTTTGAATGCAGTGAAGAAATGAAGATTTAAGCAGGAAAAGCAGCTAGGAGAATTGATGAGACAAGCTGTATTTTATCTGAGACCACTTTACAAACATATCTTCCTTGCAAAAGAGGTCAATATCAAGTATGCCATACAGACTTCAGAAATAGAGCTGAGTGCTGAATCCTATTAATAAGGTTTTTCAGAGGATGTTTTTAATGCAGACAATACCTGTATGCATGGGTAGAAATGTATTCTATCAGAAATCTACTCACAGAAAAGAAGTAGCATCTGAAAAATGAATGGAATTTGTCATGGGAAGCCTACTGGCATTTTCTTAATAAGGGCCACTTGCTTCTTCTCTCGTAGTGCTGCATTTTCTCCCATTCTCCAAATCTTACGCTAATTAGCCTCCTACCTGCCTTTTCTCAATGCCAATTCTCACTGTCTCACACCACGTTCAGTGCTTGAATCCCCTTCCTTCTGTCTTATGCTGGCTGAAATCCATCTCTCTGCATGCTAAATATGTTAATTAATTTTTTCATACACTGGACTGATACATAACATTTTTATCTAATCACACAGATTGGTGGTGCAGCTTCTTGCAGAATTCCTATACTTTCATGTACTTTATGTAAAACACAGCAAAGTTAACTTGAGGCCATTTCTCCAGATGTGTACCTCTCAGTCTTCCCTAGAAACCAAATGTATGAGTCTACCAGAACCACACCATGAAGCCGTCTGCTTACAATTGCATCTCTGCTTTCCTGTCCACTTTCAGTGCATTCGGAATTTTCTCTTAGTAAAGCAGGAATGTGCCTGTATATCAGATCAGGCCACAAACCAAAATTCTGCTGTCCTTTTCACAACTGTTGACAATGTTTGTGTGTTGTTGAGATGCAAATATCTCACTGCTGTTTGTGATTTCTCAAGTTTCTGTCCTGATAACCTCCTGTGGCAGGCAGTTTTATCATTTAATGACCTTTTTAAGAACTTGTTCTTTTTGTGAGTTTTTTTACTGTTTTCCAGCAAGTTCATATATTAGTTTGTCTCTCATAATCTGAGACAAAAAGATTCTCCTAGTTCTTGTACCCATTGTGAGAACACGCCATGTTGGTTTGCTGCAGCCTTTTTCTCAATAAGAGATTTTCCTATGCAAACTTGTGTCTTTCCTCTACAGCACCTCTGGTTCCTTTTTTAGAAAGAAATGACACATAGACTGTGCTTGAAGACACGTTACTGATTTGTGAGGAAATTACTGTGTTTTCAGTGTTATTTCCCATTCAGTTCCCTACTTATCTTAACATTGTGTTACTTTTTTTTGTTGTTGTTGTTTGGCAGATTGATTAAGTATTTCTGTTGAAATTTCTACAGTTAAATCAATGGCTTCAAAGTATATTTGGTTTGATACAGTGAATTTAGAACTCTCATTCTAAAAATACATGTAGTAATTTTCATTATTTGGCTTTTTTCTTTTTCTTTTTCATTAATTTTTACTTGTCTTTATGTTGCCTGTTCTGCTTGATTGTTTAGGATTTCTGAAGCTGTTTGTGGTATTTTTGGTCACAACTTCTGTCAGTTGTTTTATCTCATCTCCAGATATTTTTGAAATTTGCTACTCATTCCAAAGTAATAATCACAATGTTAAATAAAAGGAGATTTGGTCACAAGTACGGAGCAAAATTGGCCATTTATTGCTACTTTTCATGTTATAGTCTGATTTAAACTAATTTGATAACTTCATATTGATCCACAAAGTTGTGTCACCTTTAAACAGAGAGCAGTACTTACCAAGGTAACCAAAGCATTGTTATCCCACCTGAGTACAAGCAGATGCTTTTGTGAAAAGCACTTGTTTTACATCAAGTTTTAATTGTTTAGAGGCCTTTTATGTAGTATTTGATCAAGATGGTAAGAAATGACATATTGCAGTATTTTTTATTTTGGTATTACCCAACAAGTCTGCAACCCTGCAAGTGCACTTTGCAAACATCCGTGCACGGAGAACCACAGTGAGGCACCTTGCTGCACTGGAACAGTTCACCAGCTCAGTGGTTTTCATTCAGCTTTCCTATTGCTTACCTCCTTGCTACAATAGGAAGAAAACAGCAAAGAATAATATAAAGGCACGGCGAAGTAAAAGAAACCATTGACTGAATGGAAAACTTTTAGTTCAATTTTGTCAATGTCTGCTTTTAATCTTACTTTGCTATTTTTGTCTTTTTATTGTCTTTTAGTAAAGACTATTGACTGTTTAGTTAAGACCTCAATAGTGCTATCTTGATTCACTTTTAATAGCTTTTCTTTAAATCCATTGGTACTCTAAATGAGATTAGTATTTCTCATGTCCAGGAATTAGAAGGGAATCCTTAGAAATAGATTTTACAACTGAAATATCAGTATATTTCTTCCACTGATCAAAATCCATGTTTCTGACAATCACATCATTCTTTCATGTGAATGGAGGTGCCTTTTTTTTTTTTTGAGGAGATCTGGAATGTAAAATAAGCAGAGAATTAAGCTTCCATACATCCTTCCTTTTTCCTCATTTTCCTTTGGAGCTTTTTGGACTGTCAGGCATTTGCAAAAGAGCATGCAGAAGGGTAACTACAGGTAACTACGGATTTTCACATATTTCTGTGGATATCACACCTGCAGACACAACTCAGGCCCTCTTGAGGTGCAAAGCTGCCATTTGGTCACTGGTTTTGGCAGGCGGAATGTAATCTATCCACTGTGAAGTTTCTCTTACTGTGAGTAAGTCCGTAGGCTTTCTGGTGCTTTCATTTAGCTTGAAATCTTTGTCTGTTCCCCAAGTACCTTAGATATAATCATGAGCAATCAGAAGATGTTTAGTAATTGCTTTAAATGATTGGGTTAAAGAAAATCCTTGAAACAGCTTGAAGTTTTTAAGATTCACATTGTAGTTGTGCTGTTGGCTTTGCTCACACCAACCTTTTACAACGTGACAAGCAGCAGACAGAAGTACTGGGAAAAACAAGTGAATTTAGAAACAAAGCTGCTGACTTGCAGTTGCTGTTACCAGCAGGAAGGGTTTATCTCATTGCAATTCCCTTGAGGTCTAAGCCCTGCTCACATGCATACCTGAATATTTAAGTATATGGATAAACTACTTAAAAACCTTTTGAATCAACTTTTGTCTCACCTTAACTGGCTTTATTTCTATCTCTTGGCCTCTTTTGGGTTCCCATATTAAAACTGTAATTCTTTCATTTGTTCTTCTTTAGGAAAAACCACAAAATCTGCTAACACAAAAGAATTTTGTCAGTTGTATGAGTAAATCTTCTTTAATTGTCAAACTGTATTCCAGGTACATCATTCTTGGTGTCACTTCAAGGCTTAAGCTGACACTGTATGCTGGAATGCGTCAGCATGTTGCATAGCATGAGTCACAAAGAACTTGCACACTGTCTTTGAAAACACAATTTATACTGCATCTCTTATCTCAAAGCGTAAATCTCAGAATGTTTTATACAAAGTTTAATTGTCTAAAACTGTAAGTGAAAGAAAACCAGAGGCCTAGAACGAGGGATAAGGGTGATCTCTGCGGCAAATGAATTCAGAGAAACTTCAGAATATTCCCTGGAAATTTTTTAGCTTTCGTCTTTTATCTCTGTGGAATCTGAGATACGTCAAACACTCATCATTTCAGCAAATAGATATACTCACCTTGGAACTTGGGCCAAATCTACTGTCTCTGGATTGAGGGACTGTCTAGTGAAATTCATTTGACTAAATCTCTTTTTTGAAGAGTGGAAAATATGATCATTCAGTTTCAAACAGAGCCATACTTGGAATTAAGCATGTGCATAGCAGACTGATGCACAAAATGCAGTCATAAATTAATACCATCTCCTCTGAGTTGTTTTTTTTTTTCAGAAAAAAGTGTTTTCTTTCCCTGACATTGAATTTTGTTTGATGTTTAGGAGTATAAAGGTCTGTTTGATGTTCTGTAGAGAATAAAGATTGTGTAACATCATATTTTGATGGAAATCTAACAGCTACTTAGTGACTCTTTCTACACTGATGTATACAACCAAAATAGGTAACAATAACAATTTGTTATTCAAATCTATACAGTGCTTCCTGGACACAGCAGAGGTACCTTCCTGATATACTGAGAGAACTGCAAGGATTGAGAGCTTTGAGAAGCGTAGGATGGGAGCACAGCTGGGTTGGATGGTGACCATGCATCCCAAAAGGCCCTGGTGACTCACTGTCACAGCTGTCTCAGCACTCTCATTCCTTAGCAGCCGCTCTCCAGGACAGCCACACTGCTGACCCTGTGATGTATCAGAGCTGACTTGAGCTGCTTCAGAGCTATATGTAGCTCAAGAGCCACACGTTGGTCCCTCTGGCATAGATTGTTCAAGTTCGTTATGTCTTATGGTTGTTGAAATTGCTGTATGTGTGTTATCTCACTACATTATGCAGGTTTTACAAGGCAAGAAGCATATCCCTGTGATAGTCCCTGTGAAGGAATTCATGAGTATGAAGTATAGATACTTCACATTTTTCTGAGTATCTTTTCATGTGTCACTTGCATTCTACAATGAAACTTGTTTTCTAAAGTTCAACTCCAGTTCTCAATAGGCATTGAGCTTTTACTGATGCCCATTTGTTTCCAAACCAAATTTTAATTTGAAATTTAACTTTTATACTTCTGCTGTGTATAAGGTATTATACCCTTACTGGCTTTATTTGTATCACATTACATCTTTCTTCTTTCACTTTAACAGAAAAACAATGCAACACTTTTCATGACTTTAATAGTCCTTGTTCCTCCACTTACTGCTTTGATTACATTGCAGATTTTATCATAGACACAAGACACAAGCACTGACCACTTTCCTGATTATGAATGTCTTTTTTCCTACTGCCATCACAATTGCCTCATGTGCACTTTTTTGGTTGATGCTGATTCTTACTGACCTTAATCCCTCTTCTGAAGAGAAATGCCTGTCGAACCTTGTAATACTGTCAAAAAGCATGAAGTTCACAGAATCGTAGCCTAGTGATGGAAAAGTCCTGCTGGGTCATCTACTCCATCCCTCGTCAGTGCGAGATTCTCCACAGGGGCACTCAAGAAAGGACTGTTGTTCTTCAGCTAGAAACCCGAAGTTGTTCCATTGTCCACACAGTCATCCTGATGTAAAAAAACCTTATCCTTTGTTTGCTTAAATTCAGATCTAGAGAGCACTCAGGTAATAACTGAATGTAGATCCAAGGCATCTATGTGTGCCTGTGGCTGCATGTGTCATATGGCAGTGATATGTCAGATTCAAAAGGCATGAATTAATACTGGCAAAACAACAGCAGATATTACCAGTGTCTGAAGGGACACATGAGTGAGCAGCCTAGCATCCTATTCTGCACTGGCAATTCTTGCCAAGAAGCTGAATATCAGTGGCTATATTTACTAGTTTAATGGTATGGCAGCTGTCTTGTCAAGACTCTCAGTATTATCTTGTGAAACCGAATACTTCTTTCAGGTTACCTGGCCTGCAGAGGAATATGTAGAGCTGTTGGTCTTCTGATAAGAAATCATCCGTGACAATAGAAGGTCTTAAGTGAATGGATATGGACTGATATCACTGAACAGCTTTCTCGCTGACAGTAGACTGGAACAATAAAGATACTTCGCAGATTCTATTTAAAATAATGCAGTATATACCTATAAAGTAGAGAGAATCCCAGTAGGATTCGCAGCTCTTTTATATAGCCCTGGAGCGTTATGTCTCCTAGTCTGCTGTGGACCACAGTGAGTGGAAGCTGGGTTTTGGAGCTCTTAAATTTGAAGGGTTTTATATGTATATATAATAGTCTTATTTGAGCTACTAGCAGCAAATAGCTGCTAACTCCAATACAGAGTATGGAGTTTGGTGTGTTCTTTGGGGCTGCAAGGCACAGCCTGTCGGCCCTCTGTGGCACATTTCTGAACCACAGAGCCAGTATTCAGTATTTCCTTTTAAACTGTATGTTTTAACATATACTACCCAGTCTTGCTGCAAGTGAGGAGATGGGTGCATTGATTCACTAAGCTTGTAATTAATCCTTCAGATAACTGCTTTTTCAGTGTAGGAAAAAAGCTTTAAGGAGACATCTACTGCATATTTTTTTCTGTAGTGATTTGGTTTAAGTACTTAGCACAGTATAGAAAAACTAGTGCTTGAAAGGCTTTGAATTTATGATAGCATATGTGATAGGCCTTTTCCTCAATATTACTGTGTTGTTAGATGTTCTAAAACTGAAAACAAAAAGTTTATGTAGATAAAAGTTAGTTTAATTGTACCAAATGGCACACCAGTTAGACCAAAGAGATAAGCAGGCAGCTTTTAAGTACTTTTTTTCCTCAGAACATCTGAGAATACCATGCCTACCTTGCTTTGTATCGTCAAGCCAATCTTTGATGAGATCTTATTAAGTCTTTCAGGACTGAATTCTCTGACTTGCTGTAAAATTGCATATGGGGAAAAGTATCATTTCATGCAAAGGTAAGAGCAGAATTGGAGCTGAGGTGGTCTTGCAAAATATAAACTGCTATTTCATATGAAGTACTAAAATCTGCAGAGAATTTTCTTAAAATCGTAACTGTGTCCTTATCATCAACAGAAGAAAGAGTAGATGAAAAAATATGCTGCAATTTGGACACTGAACATCATTATTACAGAAAATTTTCTTTTTTTCTCCCAGCTATGATAGGAATTTGCTCTCCTTTTAAAAATGGTAAAAACGGATGGAGTTTTGAAACCTCAAATTCTTTATTATGGACTCTTTAAACTTTGAGAGCAAAGTAGCTATTTGAAACAAAAATGTTGTGTAATTTATGAAGTTAATAGAAAGTAAAACTTTTGACATTCCTTAAATTTTAATCCCTCTGTTATCCATGTGATTTCATGTGATCTTTCTGCGTCTTGAGAAACTGCTTCATTATATTGCATAACAGTTTGGCATATATCCATTTTGCTGTGCCTAATAAAAGCATACTTTTCCTGCAGGCTTAAGTTTGAGAATTTCCAAGATGGAGAAGGAGCTCCAGGCTTAAAATCCAGTTTTTAAATAATTGCTTTGTTAGAAGCCAAAGTTTTTACTGCAATTAAATTGCAATTAATAAGTACATTATCATAGAGTGGGGTTTTTTTGGTAGGGGCTGAACTTCACGAAAAGAAGCCTGCAAAATATTTAGAAGCTGTTTTCATTCTTAAAATAATGAATTGATGCCATTTTCATCTTCCTTTAGTATCAATACTTCTAATGTTGGTTTAATTATATTTTGTATGTTTCGATTGGTAACTTCAGTTCTGGTCAGGACTTTCCTAACTTTGCCAGTATGAGTGCCAGTAGAAGCAGATACCTGGTATTGTGACAGTTATATGCTGTCATAGGGTTACAGGTTTCCTTTTTACAGAAGAAGGGAATTGTTCATATTTTATTACCTAACCTCTATTTCACAGTTGTTGTTGTTGTTTTCTTTTCTTTTTTTCTTTTCTTTTTTTTCTTTTTTTCTCTTGCAGAGTTTAAATTTAGGACATGGCATTTCTGGGGGGAAAAAATCTATATTTAAGACATACAAAAAATCTGGGTCTATCAATTTCAATTCAAAATTTTCACATACAAAGAACTCCCAAAGAATATCAGAGCCTTTGTGGTTTCTCTCTGTAGGCTTGGAAGGCTGCACAGACTGACTGAGCATCTCTGCTGTGTGAGATACCTGAGCTCAGTGTCTAGGCTGAAAAGAAGCTGCAGATTCACTGCCCACAAATCACATGTGAAAGGCTGCACTGTGCTTTTCTCTGACTGTGGTGTCTGACAATATGTGTTGAAAATCATTTTCTTCTCTTAAATTGCATGCTTAGGCTAGGTACAGGAGACTAAGGTATCAATCACAGTCCCTATGCATTATCTATCTACAGATCAGTCAGTTCTTTTATAGACAACACTGTGTTTAAGTTGTTAGATAATCAACACAATGAGAGTTAGCATCATGTAACTCCAGCATAAAGAGAGAAGTAGGTGAAAATAAAGACAGAATGAATCTCACTGAAAAAGATGTTATGGTGGTATCTCAGAATAAGCTCCATCGGCAGAGCTGAAGACTGTGTATTTAGGCACGTCTCTGCCCAGATATATGTGTGTGCATGTGTGGATACTGGAGGTCATGAAAATTGCCTCAGCTTGCCAATGTAAAAATAGTTATTTAGCTAGTAAACAAATCAATAGCAATCACTAACAGTTTCATTAGATGAATAATTTACACTCTTGTAGTGGGATTGATTTAGTTACTGTGGATACATTTGAAATTGTTTCAGCTGCGCTTATACAGTTTTAATTTAATTTAATGAATTAATGGATGAATCTAATTCCTCAGAGTGTTATTTAAACTGATTTAAATGTGTCTATATTAAAGTGGATATGAAAGGAGTTTAATTAATACAGAACACTACAGCAGCATAAGTCCCATGTACAGCCATAGCAGATAGTTCTGTGTGCACTGTCTTGGAAGCGATGTAGAATCAATTCCAGCTGTAGTCCTTTTTCAAAGTTTGAGCATGACTGCAGGAACAGTCTAAGACATCCTCCCCAAAGCATTATCAAGGAGATTTCACAGTATTTCCTCCTGTCCTGGTATAGAAATTGTGACCAAGATTTCAGTACTGCAGAAGTGGCAGCAGTCATTAATGAGGAGTCAGTCCATTCATCTGAAGTGACTGTATTTGCTATTGACCTAGCAAGTGTAACCATCTACATGGGCTTTTTGATATCTCTGAAGTTTAGTCAACACGCAGGAGATTTTTCCGTTCTTGTTTCATTAGCTGCTGAGTTGGGAATTTCATCAGCCTCTTGGGAACAGACATTTAAATCTTGAGAAAAATAAATTTGTACTCCTAGTTTAATACTTGATTCCTGTGTTTTGCTAGACTACCATGACAAGTGAGTAGTTCCTGCTGTGAAATAGTAGAAGTAGAAGCCAGGCCACTTCAGTACCAGGAGGCAACAAGGAATTTTATTCCTGCAGTGGAAATGGAGAGAAACTCTCCTTGTTCTCACTACCTGTGCCATTTCTTCATTAATGTGCAGTGAATTAATGGAACTCTACAACTCCTTCTGACAATACGACAGCTATTCCTTGTTTAGGTTTCAGAGACAGCCTAACCCATTTGTGAATCAAGGCAAATCTCTGTATTTATGTTCATAGAATTGTTCGTTAATATATACATAAGTCCCATGTTTCTTTACTACAGCAAAAAGATGAGCTTACTTACAGCACTGTTGATGAACTGGTGACATCCTTAGGATACCAAGGAAATTTCAGTTAGGTAACAGTATCTAAACTTGCCAACAGAAAAGTGAAATACTGGTAGTAAGACTGGTCTTTTAAACCAAGATATTTTGCTAGTGGCTACAAATAAAATTTATAGATATGACAGAATGAGCCCCGGTGGAAGAACATGCCATTGGGACCCACAGTGGCTGTAAACATTTTATGATATATGCCAACTCCATTTAGATTTTCTTTTTAAAAAAAAAAAAAAGAAAAAAAAAGAGAGGACAAATGGATGCAGCAGGCTGATGGAGTGCAGGATTTATATTTTATGTAAAAGAAGGGATTTTGTGATGGATGTGTTTGAGGGCATATACTGCCCACACTGAATAAGCAGTTCTGACTGCATTCACATTTCAGAGATAATCCAAAATTGTTCTGAGACAAGGAGCGCGGCTGTGACCAGTGAACTAAAGTTTAGGCTGCGTGTGTGTTGTGTGTTACGAAACTACAGATCCACCAAATGGAATTTTCAAAAGTTTCAAAAATGTTGCATTCCCATTATGTTTTTTCCATGTAAACTCACAAAGAAATGAGGTGCAGATGATTTCAAAATGCACTCTTTCCAGATGAGTGAGGGCTGAGTTGTGAAGTGTGCTGTTGCTAACAGAGGTACAGTTCCTTATTTGTTGTCAGCAGGGAAATAGAGCTGTGGAAGATTCTTCTGCCTTGGTGGTAGCAAATAGACAAGTGCTTAGTGAGCTCTCTGCTTCCATATCCACTTTTGATCTGCTTTTAATCGTCGCCCTTCTTGCACTTATCAGTAATGTACATGAATTCAAAGATTAAAATCCTTGCTAAAAGGCGAGGTGCCGCCCGTAGGAGTGCCTTCTGTTGGATCAGTTGGCTGATAACTGAATAGTGGGTGATTTTTTTCTAGGTCATTTTAGCACAAGGCAAAGATGTCGCTGTTGGTGTGGCTGCTGTCTTTTGACCTGTGACATTTTATCAGGTAGAATATATCTAGCTGATAAATAGCTAAAAATAAATAAATAAATAAAAGATGAATCTAGCTAAATAGAATATATTTAATTTGCCTGAAGTCGAGTGGAATATCCATGAAGTACAAGACATTAACTGTGCATATGGCATGTTGAGGAAAAAGATTTTTAGAAAGGAAGAGGATAATCAAAGGCTGAGAAAATGTTCTCTGACATGAGACAGTACAGAGAAACAGACTCCAAATTTAGATAGGTAATAAAATAGTGCTTGCAGCAATAACACTGAAACATTGAGAAGCGATTAGCAGACTGAAAACCAAAAAGAGCCACTTCTCCAAAAGCAGCTCTGATCCTGGCTGCCTTACAGGGAAAACTGTTCTCAGCAAACGTGTCCTCCTTGATGAGAATGTCCACTGTGCTGAAAACGTGATGCGGAAAGCTGCTGCTCCCCCTGCCCTGACACATACCGTGCTGTGTGTCTGTGCATACAGGTTACACGTGCTGCTTTGTCAGTGGTGTGAGGACCACATGTCGGTGGGTAGAGCAGCGCAGGCAGCCCACAGCCCTGCTCTGGGAGCCAGGCCTCACAGGTGCTGCTGAGCCTCCAAGATGCGCTGTGCTCAACACACCTCTTGGCCCTGTGGCAGAAGATGGGACTGAGTTAAGGAAAGCACAGGAGGAAAAATGACCTTCCTGTTTTCTAGATTTGACTTTTGTTGAGCAGTGCAGAAGTATCTGCTGAAAACATGCCAGAAAGTACTTCCTTGCAGCAAGCCTTTATCCATCTTAAGTACATAAAAATGGTAGAAATCCCATTTACAAACAATTATACTGAAGGCTCTCCTGAAGGAGAACCATTATGCAAACGAAGGCATGCCACGCATTCCTGGCATTCTCCCTGTGTTAGTGCTGCAGTGTCCCTGGGAGCTCTATCAGCACAGGAGCCACTGGGCCGTGTTCCAGCCCTGAGCACTTCTGGCCAGGCTTCCCATATTCCTGTAGCAAGGGAACAGTGTGCCAGAACATCTCCACCAGGGATGGCTCCTGTAACGGTGGGAGTGCTGCTAGTGGTATGCTGGAGAGAGATCTGGTAAGGAAAGGGAAACAAATCTGGTGACAGTAGAAAGATGGCTTTTGATTTCCTTTTCTTACTCCCACAGGAAAAGGTGGAGTAGAACATGTTTCTGTAACATTTGGAGACAAGGTGATTCCACCAGCAGAGTAAATATCCCACTTCCCAGTAGTGTCTTGCAGTTTGTATTTCAGTGTGTATCATTAGTGTTTAAATCAATTCCAAAGATGTAAAGGGCCAAATTAACCGCCATGAATTTCAGCAGAACTCAGAGCTTTGCAGGAGAGTTTGTTCCATTACACAAATAAGACCTGGTGATACTGTCACAGTTCTGCAGGCCAGTGGGAAAACCATGCTGCGGCCCTTGTAGTCCCCTCACAGTACGTTTGTATCTTAGAACAGGACTAGCAAGATCATTTACCAATGTCTCTCCCTTTCTTTTTGTCATTCCTTTATTTGCTTGAGTTGCAGCCCTGTCTCAGTTTGCAGACACCTCCCACTGATGTTCTGTGGTCACATGAAGGAACAGAGCTTTTAGAAATGTATTTGCTGCTCACACAGTGAAGCTCTCACATGAAGTATTTTGTTTGCCAGTCTCACACAGAAAGAATAATTTACATTCCTGTCATATAGAACACGGCAAGTTATATATGCTGGGTAAGCATTTTAACATCTTCTAAATTTGTATGCCCTTATTTCAGAATGCTTTTAAATGTAAAAATGTAGGAGACAGGGCTCCTGCACTCCTCGTTTGAGTTTTGGGAACCAGATTTTACATGGTATGTTTATTTCAGAGAAGACTACAATGTAACACATCAGAGCAGGTACATCCTTTGCACTGCATAGTTAGCCAGTATCTAATTTTTTTTGTATGATTTGTTTTTCAGTTGATTACTTCTCTTGTAGGATTACCCACTAGTTTTCATTAAGGAGCAATAAGAAATAATCCTGTTCAGTTCCTAATTGGCTTCCTCACTGAAGAACCTCAGCATTTGGAGACTTTCCATTCATTTTGCCACTGGAGGAAAAAGTCATGATCTGGACTGTAGCATGTGACTTCTGAACCTTTCGATATCTTGAGCAAAGAAATCCACAGATGCTAAACATACAGTCTCCTTCAGAGCAAGTATCAACAACCTGGGAAAAACTCTACCAAAATCAACACAGGTACAGAAGCTGGGGAAGCAGGCTCCCTTGTTTTCATGAAACCAACTTGCCTCATCAATAGCAAAGTCTTCAGAGACTGAAAATTAGCTATACGCTAAGGAAATGCACTGGTGAAACCGAGTGCTGCAGTGCCACCTAGCAATGCCCAGCTTAACGGTGTTTACTCTTATTTGCTCTGGTAGCACTGAGAAACCTCAGGTGGTGATAGGTCTGGTTGTGTTGAGAGCACTGATTGTACGTGTATGTAGTAAGAGACAATTCCTGCCCTGAAGAGCTTGCACTGCTACATACAAAAGAGACAAAGCGAAGGAAAGAAGCATGCAAACAAGTTGTTCACCAGGGCAGTGAGAGAGGCAGGAGAGGTGTCCATCTTCTGAGCTGCAGGCCAGCAGACTGTACATAAGGGACAGTTCTCAGGAATGAAAAAATGCTTAAAGAGTGAAACTGCTCTTCTATTTGGAGAGCAAAAATAGAAAAGTGGGAGATTTTGTGAGGTGTTTATTTTAGACAGCTTGAAGTGGAAAGCCTATGGCCTTCCAGATGCATCTCCTACATGTAATTCCTGATGGTTTCTGCATGCTGTATGGAATATATAAAACAATAGCAAGCAGTTAGGGCTCTTGGTCTTCTTTTTAAGAAAAAAAAAAAAAAAAAGAGTCACCAGGGTATGCAAATGTAGCATCTTTTGTGCTAACTGGTCTAATTAGTATCCAGGTTGAAAAATTGAAGTGGTTGATAGAAAATGTTAATGAAAGGTGAGTAAGGTTTTGGCAAGTTTATGAACATCATGTACTTATACAGCACACCAGGTATTTTTATGCTACCCAGGGCATAAAAATGCCAGTCCATCTGCCTTTATACAGAATGATACTTAGAAATTTTCAAGCAAAAAACATGAAACTCTTAGAAATCTAAAAAAAGAGAGAGAAATATATTATTAACACAAATTAGCAGTTATTGCTCAGAAACTTGACCACTGTCTTCTAAATGCAGACCAGAGTGGATGGTGCTTGGATAGAGCTTTTGTGGAACATGAGAAAAATCCTCCAGATGGCAGAATAGCTGCTTGGATGTATGTGCAGTAGATGGGGATGTAGTTTTATCCCTCACTAATAAACATCCCTGTTGTGGGATCAGCATCTGATGCAGTAGCTCTTATTTCTGATTTTTTTTGAAAGCAGTTTTGATTAGAGCTTGTGGAGAATTACTCAGTTTGAGTCATATTTGCTTGTTTTAGTCAGGATGCTGTCTGAGAGCTTCACCTTTCTTCTGTTCTTAAATGACTGGAATTCAGAAGCAAACTTGCTTGGATGTCAAGTGGCTTAGAAGATACTATTAGCAGTTCAAAGAATATGGGCATAGTGGGAGTATGCAGGGTGCTTCCAGGGTCACATTTCACATTCTATTTGTTTAAGTGTAGCAACAGTGGAAGGAAAGCTTCAAAATGAAGTGGAGCATTTAGCAAATTTTGTTTTGACACTTATCTACTACTGAGTACACAGTCATTACGAAAGAAAATTAACCCTCCCTCAGGAATGTCTGTTCTTTAATACCCCTTTGATGAATTTTCTGTGCTGTCATACATTTGAGAGGGAAGGTCAACTTCACATGTTTCGGCTCTGCTTGCCCTGGCATCCTTCTCAGCTTCTTCAGGACACATCTCTGCTGAGTGCATAGTCCCTCTGTGTTATCAGGATTTCTCATCCATTATCCAGCAATATAGACTTCACTTTCAGCAGTGAAGGCTATACCAAGAAATTGTTAGATATATTTCAAGATTCTACTAATGCAATTTTTTCTGTTGGAAAAAGAGAATTTTATAACTCTGGGTCCTTATAAGTTATCAGCCTATATGCTGCAGGTAAGCAGAATGAGAGAATTGCTGCCATTTAGGAAGCCATAAAATGCATACTGCTTTGCTTGGGGAAAGGCAGCAGATAGATGGATGCAGCCTTCTGCTCTTGCTTCTGAGTCCTGCATGATGGTAAATGATTTCTAAAGCAGCATTTTGTTAAATAAAATATGAAATACACTTCAAAGATGCTTGTCCAGAGTCCTCCCTTGTTTAAGTACAGGATTTACTCTGAGAGACATTTTGACACATCTGGATGCACAGCATGTTAGCTGAAGGCAAGCAGACATTGCAGTGATGAGGGACAGCTGGGCCCTGCTGGCTCAGCACACTGGGGGCTCGCATGGAAGTGCTGACACTGCATCGTGACCGCAGCTCCCAGGTGATCACTGCATTGCCTGTGACATTAGAAATCAGCAGAAAGTTGGCTGAGAAGTCATTCGTGCAAACTCAGAGAGAGAGGGAAAGCAAAAGAGAAACCACAGTTGGCTCTTGGGAGAGGAGGCAAAGTGCTAAGTTGCCGCGGTACAGAAGTTTTGAATAGTTCATTCATTAAATGAAGGTCGAGGTAGATTCAGACTGATATGTATACATTTGGGCAATTGCTGTACATGAGGCATAAATATTAAAAAATACAAAATAATCTCTTTAAAATTGACATACCCTGTAGTGATGTATCACTAAGTGGATAGGTCTTTCTTTATAATAGCTCTTCTCTCCCTCTAAATATATATTTTTGTCTTTTACTGATTCTAGATTTATGTTTTCTTTCTTTATATTAATTTTTGGAGAGGAAGGTACACAAAAGACATTATTGCCTCAGTCTGCAGGCACCAGTGGTTTGTTCTTTGGTAAAAGGAAGAATTTGGAACATCTGATCAGCTTAAGAATCGTATTCTGAGACAAACAGTTGTCTGTGCAATATGTCTAGATCAGAGTAAGTAAAGTGTGTATAAATGTAAGTTTGTCCTTAGCATTTTTTAATATTTATTCTCAATTGTAAGATTATCTGCCACAGAACTGCTTTAACAGTTCAACTGTAAGTTCTAAAGTGCAGCTCTTTTGGAAAAACAGGAATGAGTGAAAGGAAGATTTTAAATGCATGCTACAGATAGGTGCTACCGTAATGCTCACAGAGGTATTGGCTTTTGCTACTCAGGGAGAGAAATATACAGTAAACAATTTCTCCAAATAGAAATGGAAATAGAAGAGTATATAGTTAAAAACTAAAACTCAGTGACAGTTTGCTGTTTGCTTTGAAAGTATTTATAGAAACACAGCTGAATGGTGGAAATGCTATATTAATACAAAGTGTACAGTATACCTCTAGACATGAGGTTATTTTACTATGGGAATCTCCATATCTGACAATATTGGCAAGTTGTGAAACAATATACCTGGAAACAAAACACGAAAAAGCTTTTAAACTGTTTTGAAACACATTTGTTTAGAAAGTATTGCTGTAGATGCAGAACAGGAGAGTTATTTTTTCTGCTTGGGTTTCTTTTGTTTATTTTAAGGGTTGAAGTTAAAATGCGAAACTCAGACAATTCAGTTATCATCACATGGAGTCACAGAATCACAGAATCACAGAATTGCAGGGGTTGGAAGGGACCTCCAGAGATCATCGAGTCCAACCCCCTGCCAAAGCAGGTTCCCTACAGCAGGTCGCACAGGTCGGCATCCAGGCAGGTCTTGAACGTCTCCAGGGAAGGAGACTCCACCACCTCCCTGGGCAGCCTGTTCCAGTGCTCCGTCACCTCACTGTAAAGAAGTTCTTGTGCACATTGGTGCAGAACTTCCTATGCTGCAGTTTCCAGCCGTTTCCCCTTGTCCTGTCTCCACTCACCACTGAAAAGAGTCCGGCCTCGCCATTCTGCCCCCCACACCTTAGATATTTATAGACCTGGATCAGGTCCCCTCTCAGTCTTCTTTTCTCAAGGCTGAACAGACCCAGTTCACTCAGCCTTTCCTCATAGCAGAGATGCTCCAGGCCCTTCACCATCTTCGTGGCCCTCCGCTGGACTCTTTCCAAGAGATCCTTGTCTGTTTTGTACTGGGGAGCCCAGAACTGGACGCAGTGCTCCAGATGAGGCCTCACCAGGGCAGAGCAGAGGGGGAGGATCACCTCCCTCTACCCGCTGGCCACGCTCTTTTTAATGCACCCCAGGATGCCATTGGCCCTCTTGGCCACAAGGGCACACTGCTGGCTCATGGCCAACCTGCCGTCCACCAGGACACCCAGGTCCCTCTCCGCAGAGCTCCTCTCCAGCAGCTCATCCCCCAACCTGTACTGGTGCATGGAATTATTCCTCCCCAGATGCAAGACTCTACACTTGCTGTTGTTAAACCTCATCTGGTTTTTTTCTGCCTAGCTCTCCAGCCTATCCAGGTCTTGCTGAATGGCAGCACGGCCTTCAGGCGTGTCAGCCAATCCTCCCAACTTCGTATCATCAGCAAACTTGCTGATCCCCTCATCAAGGTCAACATCATTGATGAAGATGTTGAACAAGACCGAAGCCAGCACAGCCCCCTGGGGGACGCCACTGGTTACAGGTCTCCAGCCAGACTGCACCGCCAACGACGACCCGCTGCGCTTTGCCAGTCAGCCAGTTCTCAACCCACCTCACTGTGCACTCATCTATCCCACACTTCCTCAGCTTTGTTATAAGGATGTCATGGGAGACAGTATCAAATGCCTTGCTGAAATCAAGGTAGACTACATCCACTGCTCTCCCCCCATCCACCCAGCCAGAGACAACATCATAGAAGGCCACCAGGTTGGTCAAGCACGACCTCCCCCTGCTGAACCCGTGCTGACTACTCCTGATAACCTCCTCTTCTTCCAGTTGTCTGGAGATGACATCCAGCACCAGCTGTTCCATCACCTTTCCAGGGACGGAGGTGAGGCTGACTGGCCTATAATTGCCTGGATCTTTCTTCTTGACCTTTTTGAAGATCAGAGTGACATTGGCTATCCTCCAGTCTTCAGGCACCTCCCCCGTCCTCCAAGACCTCTCAAAGATGACAGAAAGCTGTTCAGCAATCTCCTCTGCCAGCTCTTTCAGATCCCGTGGATGCATCCCATCGGGTCCCATGGATTTGTGAACATTGGTGTTGCCTAGGCGCTCCTGGACCACCTCTTCCCTGACAGAAGGGAGGTCTTCCATTCCCCAGATCCTCTCACTAACCTCCAGGGTCTCGGATTCCCGAGGGGGAGCTTTTTCACTGAAGACAGAAGCAAAGAAGGCATTCAGTATCTCTGCCTTCTCAGCATCCCCTGTTACCAGAACACCCCTGTCACTTAGCAGGGGAGTCTAACAGGCCTCACTTACCAGCATGAGCACGAGAAACAGACACAGAGCAGACTGTAGGGTTCTAGCAAGGGACAAAAGGCAGTTCAGAACAGGAGGGGAACAGGTTATACCCTGTTTAGATTACTTGGGTTTATTCAGGTTGGCAGTTCCTTATGAATTTGTGCTCAACTCCTTACGGAAGTAGCTGAAGCAGTCTCTGAAGCATTAGCACTTACCTCTGAAAATCCATAGAGGATGAGGGGGAGAGATCCCAGAGGACTGGAGATGCACATGATGTTGTGCTATGTGTGCTTAAACAGGAGAAAAGGAATAGCTGAGGCATCATAAGGAAAGGAGCATTGCTAGAATCAGCAAGATTCTAGACTCACCTGTTCAACGACCAGTTTTCTTAATGTGGTAAACACCTTATGTGTACTTTCTGATGTACAGATTCTATCAAGCCAAGTTACTTTTTCCAACAGGCAAGAAGCCTGGTCCAAGTGTTGTTACCTCTCTGAGTTTAGAAGGCTGTGAACACAACTCCACTGTCCAAAATAGAACATCTTGATCAGCAATCTAAGGGGGTAGAAATAGAAATCCACTATAAAACTGTTCCACACCACAGGCCCCATACACTGCTGTACACCTGTGTGCTGTCAGAAAGGACAGCTGGTTCAGGTGGAGTTCAGCAGGCATTTATCCTTTGTATGGCTGTAAAGAAAGTTTGCATGAGGAAGAGAAGTATGCTTCTAAAATGTCTGGATGGCACCAAACTGAAACTGTTTTAAATCTTTTGAAGGGCTGGTCAGAATTTGGAATGATCTTGAATAATTGAAGAAATGGCCTGAGGTCAGCAAGATGCAGTTCATTGAGGTCAAAAGCAGGATGTAGGATCAGAGATATGAAGGGTGCTGTGTCTAGCAAAAGTGGCAGACACAGGTCAGTGCAGGATCCATCCGTTTGTCTTAAAACCCCTGTCACATTTGTGCTGAGCTACACGCACAGCCTGGCTTTTGGTGAGTTTTGAAAACATATCTGACAAACACCTGTAGGAGGCTGTGTTGTGCTCATCTTGACTCACCAGGTGCACACAGGCTAAATCATACAGGACAATTTGAGGAGGTAAAGTCTGGGTCTCAGCTGCTTTTTCCAGTGCAGCCTTACCAGGTGCGTGCTGTGATTTGCTGAGCACCGTGGTGCAGTGCCTCCAGAGCCATCCCTGCAGCTCATGGGTCACGCCTGCAGCTCTGGCTGGGCAGTGGGCCTGGCCACAGGAGAAGGTCCTCAGGCTGTCATGTCCTCCCTGGCTGAATAGTCTCGATGTCCCATACAGCCTGCTGTCCTGCCATCCTCTGGTCGTTTAAATGTCATCTTCTGTCAGCATACTAAAATGAGAGCTATTTAGACTTGTTTCTCTATGGTTCATTGACTAAAAGAACCATTATGGTCTGCTGGTTTCCTGTGGGTGGTAACCACGTAGATGGTCACTATTTGGTAGGGAGAAGGGATATTTTGTCAGTATTGTGATTAAGATAATTTTTCGTACGTGTTTTCATGTTTCCCTAAAACAGAAAAGATTTTTTTAACTTTGAATTGTTTAGAATATACATAAAATTATGATTAAATATTCTTACAGATGGAGAGATAAACATCTATTAAATATGAATCTGCATGGAAGTCAATTAAATCTCTTCCGTATGTTTTCCATAATATTAAAAAAAATGAATTGCAGCTTAAGGCCAGTTATGACCATGCCTATTCATTTGTAGTGGCTGACTTATGATAATGTCTAAAATTGCAATTTTGGTAGAACCACGAACAGGCTGCTACATGCAGAAAGGGGTGCAGACGCCCCAAGCTGTGACCTCATCTCAGGGCAGCTGGCTCCAGGAGGACTGGCCACCCTCTGGGCTCTCCAGTCATTCATGCTTCTCCAGAGTCTCAAGGTGACCTACAGCAGGAACACTGAGTCCATGTGGTAGCATTCGTTGGTTTATTGGTAGCAACTGCATGTGTATTAATTCATCAAGGCCGATCAGCATGTTAGCTGCATTCCCGAATGGTTGGTATCCAAGTAGATGCACAGATAAGCCATCAGAGGGCAAGCTTCTCTTTGGTGGCTGGTTTTTTTTTCAATATCTTGGACTAAGATGTCTAAGTTGAACTCTCTCATATGCATGATGTGAATATCATGTCTTCCCTGTCTACCTGTATTACAGAAATGTGCCTTGTTAGCATAGTGGCCAACAGACATTTCAAGCAAGGACTAGAAGCTTTTCCCTAAGAATGACATGAAAGCTTTTTTATCATCCAGTGTTTTACAGTAAACAAGATGATAGGATGTTTGTTTTCAAACTTACTGCATAGAATATTTTGAGGAGAGGGTGAGCATTGTCAGGGGTCACAGGCTGAGGATCTGGGAGGTGTGCTCGGAGGATGACTTCATTACAGCACGTGGAAATACTGTGTCTCCCTGACACAGTGCGCTTTCCTAGTCATGTACTATTTAAAGCAAAAGGGCTTTTAGTTTAGAGGAGGCAGAGCAATTAGGATTGCCCTGGAGGGAGGTATGTAATTATTTTGGAAAATTGAAAACATCATTAAGAAGTTCCTTTGTGTGCTGAGCTGTTTTCCCCGGCGTTGAGAGGATTTTCCAGTTTTTGTTGCGCATTCTTTAATGCCAGGTATTTCTGGTTGCTAGCTCGAGTCTTCTTTGAAGGGGCGAAATTCACGCAGAGCTGGAGACAACCTCTCGCAAGATACTCTTAAAGCATGGGCAAATATGTCATTAGTGGAATATAGTAGCAAAAAGCTTTTACTTTATGCACTTTGGGGTGGGGACAAGCAGTTACTCTTTCACTGACACCTTGGAGTTTTCCTCAAAGTTGAGTTCCTACAGTGGGAGAAATTGTTAGTGATCTGTTAAGGTATTCGTTTTGTTAGTGGTGGGAAAAAGACCATGATAAGCAAAAGCATTTTCTGGAAAAAGCTAGCATTTAAAGCATGAAGCATTTAAAGCATGGAGTTTCTTTCTCAAATAAATTACTTTAAGTGCTGCTGTTGAATGTAACTGGCTGATACTCACTTGTTTCTGGAGCATTGCATATTATTTTCTCAGTGTAAATACTGAGTGTGAACTGGTACTCAAGGATAGAGAGCCTTGGAAACTGTCACATGCAAAACCTCCGGGCTGAGGTCTGTCCTCCCCCTCAGGGCCTCATGGCAGATGCAGGCTGTCAGTCAGGGCAATGCCTGGCGGTCCTCTGAGCCCCCCAAGGCCTGGCCCTGCCCCAGGCCTGCTCCCACAGGGGCACGGCGACGGCCACATTGTGTGGTGCTGGGCAAATACCGCGTCTCCCTGACACAGCGCGCTTTCCTAGTCATGTACTATTTAAAGCAAAAGGGCCAGGGTTGGCTGCAGCCAGGTTGCAGCGGTTTGTCCAGCTGTAGATCCACCAGCCCTGTGGAGGAACCAAATTGAGAGGGAGCCCTTCTGTGGCTTCCAGCATGATCCCCATGGTGCATTCTTGCACCAGAGAGCAGTCATCCTGCACAAATCCTCAGCAAATCCAACGCACTTCAGCGTGTTCTGGGTTCCTCTGGAAGCTAGGTGAGAAGCCAGTGTTACTGCCTGTGGTTGCAGAGCTGTGTTGTCACATTGGCTGGGGAATGTTTCCTGGGTTGGACTCTGTTGAACCTGGTGCTCACAGGAAACTGTGCTTCAGCAAGCACTGAGCTGCAAACACGGTCATATGTGTCCTCCAGGAAGGACAGAAGATACATTTATCATCTCCCACTGCCTCTGCAGGGCCAAAAAGCGATTTGCAGTAATAAGACACCAACTTCAAAAGAGCCCCGAAAGTTAAATGTTTGTAGTTAATTAAATCTGCACACCAACTTCTTTTGATTGCATGGAGAAATCTCAGACAGAAGTAATCTGAGTTGCAGGATATCCCTGTGGTAAGTACTCAAATAAATCTGCCTAATTCTACTGAATGCAGAATTTCCTTTGCACGCAGGCAGATGCCTCTGATTGCTCTCTCCTGTGCTGTGCTTTCCTTTATGCCCATATACTTGTTTTCTATCGTGAGACTGCTGCTTGGCCTACTGTAGCCTGGGTCAGCAGCAAACTCAGAGTCCCTTCTCCAAAATCACCAAAAGCAGCCCCTGTTCTCTACAGTGGTTGTACAACTTGAGGTGCTGCCTGTTGCATTCCACCAGGACAGCTCGGAGGGCTCCGGGTGCTTGGGTGGGTCTCAGTAACTCAAAGGAAGGAGCCAGTGGGCAATCTCAGAAACAGTGTGAGTGGTACAAGTGAGGAAGGTTGTATTCTAGAGAGGTTCATAAGGTGACAGAGCCATCTGACTGGAATGCTGAAGTGGACAGAAAATCAAGTAGGCACCTTTCTACTGACCACAAGCCCACAGTTGTCAGAAGACACTACATACTCCCCCATTGCTTCCCCATGGTGACAGATGTCCTACTTTTGCAATTCAAAAATGTGGTCTTGCTAACTTATGAATTATACAAGGGAAGAGCATAAAAATCTCTTCACCCACCACTGAAGAGAAGCTACCTCTAGGCTGCAATATTGTTACTGTTTAATGGTGCAGGACAACTATATAGAGCACTTATGACTTCAGGAAAATATTAAGCATAAGATAGCTATTTGTTTTTCAAAAATGACCTGACTGCTAACACTCTACATTGCATGCATGGGCACACAGACCATGTATGCATTGCTTTGCATGGCCATACATTTTCAAGGCATTTTAATGCTTTATGTGACTGACAACAATACCTTAGTGTCTTATCCCATGTAGACTTGAGGGAAAAACTTACCAAATCATGACCACAAGCAGTTCTAATAATACCTGCCTGTTCTCCCTGATGATCTTTTACACAGATAGCCAGGCACATCCTCCCTAGTTTAAAGGGATCAGTGAACTGCTTTTCAGGCAGCTCTGACTACAAGAATATATTTACTTTGATTTATGAAAATTTAAAATCTTTTGGGCATAGGGGATCAAACTTTATGCATACTTAGTAGCGGGTTTTTTTGCATTATTTATGCCTTCAACTGTAAACAATAGCAGCAGCATTTATACTCGGGAAATAAATCGTGCAGTTAAACAGGGCCAGAGTTTTTTGTCTGCAGAATAAACTTTCCTCACTCAGAAGGAGGTAAAAATGCTGTAACAAAAGAAGTTCTGAGAAAATATTTGAAGAGAGGAGAGTACATAGGAGTGGCAGACCAACCCTGGAAAATAGTACAGCACTATTTTCTAGCAATACACCAAAAACTTGGCCAACATTTGGGTCTTGTGGCTTGACCTTGGGTGGGAATGATATTTTAATGTAACTGCCTTTTCCACTTACATAAAAAGTAGCCAGTTTCTCAATGTTACAAAATAAAGAGGTGCATCTAGCCCTCCCAGTTCACTGAACAGAGTGGAAAGCGTTGTGCTTCCTTTCCTTGCTTTCATTCTGGTTGACAAATATCAATCTGCGTCTATGGAAATAGTTAATTTGTAATTTTTCTCTGGCCTGTAGAAGCATTTTTATATTGAGTTGAAGTATCCCAGCACACGAACAGCGGAAGGTCTGGATGGACTCTGCTCCCCTTTGCCCTCTGCCCTGTCCCCTCCCCTTCCCCTCTCTGTTTTCCTGACATAATCCCACATTTACATACTCGCATCCCACACAGTTCCCCAAACATGTGGCTTCCTGGCCCATAAAAGTCTGAAGGCTGTGCTGCCTGTGCTATAGGCCAGCATTTTCAGAACTGCTGAATTGCTACATTTGCTTTCCATTCTCTGTGTAAGTATCATAGAATTACTGCTTTGTCCCTTCCTCTGAATTCTCTTGAGGTTAAGTGCTACATGAGGTTTCCTGTAATCCTGGAAATGATCTCTTTGCACGAGGCCTGGTGGGAGATGGAACAGTTTGCAGATGCTGTTTACAAGATGAGGTGGTGGCACATCTTTAATCTGTAAATGGAAGTGTCAGGTGCTAACTAGTTCACAGGTCAGCTTTTTCCTACATGTAGAGGGTGGCCATAGAGAATTACAGCTTTTCTGACATAGAGCTTGTTCCCAGTAGTCAGTTCTGTGTTGTAACGAGAGATCTGCAGAATACCTGATTTTAGAGGTGTAAGTTTTAATATGCATTTGAAGATGACTGGCATTACAAATCTGGGTTGTTGCTTCTGACAAAGTAAACATGTCTTATATCGTACTGAAATATACAACTAAGTGCTGTCATTGCTGACCGCCTGTTGGAGTTTCTGATAAAGGTTTGATCAGAACAGCCAGATTTGAGATTCCTTTCTGTGTAGATGCTGCACTTGAATGACCTTAGGGGGAAGATTCTGTCTCAAAATATTCTAAACGTATGAACAGGAAATGCCTACTTTGCACTCTAATTTCTTCAATGAACTTATTACAAAAATAACCTGCCGTTCTGTAAGGTTACTGGTGCAGAGAATTTTTGCTAGAGTTCTGCTGACGTACAGAATTCCCATTTACCCCCTTTTGCTCAGAGCACATGGTGTTGCTTATAGCAGAGTGGGCTCAGACCATGTTTAGAAATGCAGAGCTGCGTGGATGCACACGTGCGTGTGAAAGCAGAAAGTTGTCTTTCCAAAGAATTGAAATGCGTGTGGGAACTAATGTGCATTTTTTAGTATATAATCGTGTTTGCGATAGCAGTTAATCTGTAGTACTTAAGGAATGAATGTTCAGCCCAGGAAGCTGAGAGAGGCAATGTCCTCCGCATCTGGAGCCTCTGTGTGCATTCAGAACCACACGGCTGCTCCTGCAGAGCATCCTGCAGAGCGCTCCCGGCTCCCATTGCTCTGCTGCAGTGCCATGCAATAACCAGCACACCGTCCAGAAGCTGTGCAAGCCAGCTTCTGAAAGGCTCCAAACCTAGCCTGCATTACAGTCATCAACAAAATACAAACAAAACATCACTTGTTTTTTTTTTTTTTTCTTTTATCATTTGCATATTTGCAAAATGCTTTCTCAGGGCTTTGGCATGTCTGGTATGGGGAAGGATGAGCTGCTGTAGTTTTTCTTTCCCGAGTATTTTTTTATGCAGACTTCTGATATACGATTACAAGCTGACAGAATAATGCCTGACAGGAATTGATAAAGGATTGCAGCACGAATCCCTGCAGGGCACACTGGGGCAAGTTCGTTACAGGAACAGCCTTCCTCTGTTTACATGGACAAAAGCTGGGTTTGACAGTTTCACTGATCAGCGGCTTTGGGAGTGTGTGAACTCGCCATCATTCTGCGTTGCTTTTTCTACATTTTTCTCTATAGTAGCCTTCTGAGCATCCTCACCCTGATTCACACTGCTATGCAATACTTTCCAATGCAAAGTTTGTAGAGAGTGTGTGAGATTCTTTTATGAGATTTATTTCCAAAATGGTTAGGTAACAGAGCATCAAGTGAAGCTGTGCTGAGGCTGAAAGCTGGTGCTGATACAGGCACAAAACTGATGGTAACGTCTGTGAGAAATATGTTTCAATCCCACTGTCATCGTCATCCTTACCTAGGGAAGCTGCTCTCTTTCATTCATATTGCTACTCAAAAGTCAGTCAAGCTCACAAATCTGTATGTGCTACTTCATGTTGAAAGAATGCATTTTATTTCCCAGAGATTCTGTGCAAACCCAGTGTAGCAGCTCTATTTACAAATGATATTGCATTTGTTTTGCTCATGCTTTTCGAGGACATTGTGTACAAATGAGAGAAGAGACATCCAAATGATGATTGTACAAATTAATGTGTGATTATTGCTTTGCATTCTTGACAGTAGGTTGACTCACGACACAAGAATATAGCTATGGACGACCTCATCGTGGTTTTACACCACTTTAATTGTGCTGGCATCAGTGAAGTCATTTTTCATTTACGCCAACATAAACATAATTTGACGGAGGCCCAACGAGAAGGCAGCCTGAGATATGAATTTTGCATTGCCAGTGACATCATTGGAAAGATCCTGGTTCTTATTCCATTTTCAGAATTACTCAGATCCTCCCGACTTGTCCAAACTCAGTGAATAAACTCTTTTTGATATATGATATCTGAACTGACCGTTGAGATAAGACTGCAGAGAGGAGCTGGGCTTTTTCATTTATGGTTCGATTTTCAGAACATCTGAAAGACTCTTTGAACATACTAACACTGCTTTCTTGTGTTCTTCCTGTTAGTGGTTTGGTTTTGCAGTGCCGTAGCACTGGGCAGACAGAAATAAAATAGTAATTGTACATGACTTTTCATCCATTTCACCTTCTTTTTCCCTTTTCTGCTCCTTTTCATTACTTTCTTCCCAGTTTAGTGTGACTGTTTAGAGAAATATTGTCTCTGACAGTGGCGACAGAGTTGGGAGGTTTCTGCAGCTATCCCTGTATTGTTAAAATAATAATTTTCTTAACCATATGCTGGGAAAATTTGCATTAAAAATAATGGGAAGTGAAACAGCGCTGTGGTAGTTCGGTCAGACTTTAAGTCTAAATTAGAAAAGACTTTAATCTGTCATTTGGCTTCTTGTTATTTGCTTTTCCTGCTACACCCGCTTCCGCCACTTGGAATTATGATTAAACAAAGAAGTAGCAGAATCAGTTACAGCCAGAGATTCTTACGTGCCCCTTCTGTTGCTTGACTTCCTCTCATTTGTTGTTGGCTGTACTCTGTGAAACAATTCTAACAGAAGTGGTTTCAAGACACTATTCCTTTAAAAAATTTCTGCTTCTTCTTAAACATGTTTTTTGCAAGCACAAAATATGTGATTAAGTTCAGCTTCTGTTCTACAAGTGCTGTGATTTTGAACAGCTTGACTGTGCCGAGAGGGACAAAGAGCTGCAGCCAGGGAATTGCCAGTTCGAATCACTGGCGTCACGGGTTCAGTTCGCAAGTTTCATCCCCCCAACAGGGGCGGCGAGCATGTCCACGTGAATGTGGAGACTCCAGGTCTGCACAGCGTTGCTTTTTGTGTCCTGTATGTAGACGGAAAGACACTGAGACCCTGGAGCGTGTCCAGGGAAGGGCGACGAAACTGGTGAGGGGTCTGGAGCACAGGTCTATGAGGAGCGGCTGAGGGAGCTGGGATTGTTCAGTCTGGAGAAGAGGAGGCTCAGAGGACACCTCATGGTGTTCTGCAACTTCCTGAAGGAAGGCTGTGATGAGGAGGGGTTTGGCCTTTTCTCCCAGGCAACAAACAGGATCCGGGGAAATGGCCACAAGTTGTACCAGAGGAGGTTTAGGTTGGAAATAAGGAAGAACTTTTTCTCTCAGCGAATGGTCAGGCACTGGAATGGCTGCCCAGGGAGGTGGTGGAGTTGCCGTCCCTGGCAGCGTTCGAGAAGCGTCTGGATGAGGAGCTATGAGACACGGGTTAGTTTGTGGTAGCAGTGGTGATGGGAGGGCGGTTGGATTGGATGATCTTACAGGTCCTTTCCAACCTTGCAGTTCTATGATTCTATGATCTGCACACATACAAGACCTTTCATATAAAGCTATAAATTCACGTATTTGACAGGTCATCAAGGAAGAAGAGTTTTATTATTTTCCTAGTAACTGTTTTAAAGGGACATATAGCTATTCTGAATAGATAAAACAGCTGTGGGTTATATTGTAATTTCCAGGTATCTTCCACAGGACTACAAAATACACATTGGATAGCCCTTACCTCTGCCTGCCCCAGTCTCAGTTTGTTCCCCAGACTGTGGGACTGAAGGGGGAGGTAGAGGAGACAACAACAGCCTGGCCCCATTCAGCCAGGGCTGTCCTGCATCTCGACCTGCAGGCACTGTGCAGCCCACAGCACTTTTCAGACTCGGAAGCAATTTTTACAAAGGACAGGAAATTGCTCACATCAGTCCTGCGTGATCAGAAGACAGAATTGCATTTTGTAAAGCAGTAGAGGGGGCAAACAGCAGGCACTATTAGAAAACAGTAGCCCCAGACAGAGTTTTTGTTAACTAGCACGAGTTAATTTCTTCCAAATTTCTTGACTTCACTGGGAAGTCTTTCTTTGCTGAAAGACTGTTTAAATGTAGTCTTGTAGCACTGGCACAGATTTAACCCAGGAGCCACATGGCAAGAAGGCTCAAAGCTAGAACATGACTCGTGATGCTTGTGAGACCAACACACATCCATTACACTGTCAGGTAAGCAAGAACTCGAGGCTGGAAGTAGCCGTTCTGTGTACAGAAACAGAAGTGTTTGTAAACACATGTTTAGGAAGCTATTTTGAAAATGTGATTAAGAAGAGGAAATAATGCCCTTTATGAGCAGTATGCTTTGATGGTTTGGTGCCTCTGAAGTCTTTCTTCTTTTCTGCTGACCTAATTAGGATTTCATATAACCTAGTGTCATCATTTAACTTATAGGATATTCATTCTCTTTAGAGAATTATGCTACTGAAGCATGTTCTAATCAGCTGGTATTAATGCTATTGTGTTGAGTATTAGCAGTAGAATGTGTGTGGGGTTTGGGGCGTGTGAAAAGGAGTCAGACTTTAAATGCCAAATCAGACCAAGAGCTATTCTTCTGGTACACACAGTCGGGAATTTATCAACACCAGTGTTTTTTCAGTTTGTGCATATGACTCTTTTGTATGTAACTATAAATAGAAAAGACACGCAAGCACTGGCGTAGCCTTAGTCTGTTTGCAGTAGACATCTAAGTTAGCTATCATTTCCTTTGGTATCTTCACATTCATCATTGTATATGCAAAGAAAATGAGTGAATTGTTTTGTAAGTCAGACGAATTATACAGTTTTGTTAAAAATCGGATTTTGTGGTACCTGCTCTATCAATTAGAAGTCATATTGGTTATGACAAAATACTGTGGTGATGCCATTTTTAAAAGGTTCAGACAATAATGTTCAATTTAGGACTTTCAAAAATGTATAACATAGACCTCATTAATCATCACTTAGGTTCAGATTAAAGTGTTAATCTGTGCAAGTTACCATGAACCTGGTTGAGAATGCCTTTGTAAGAACTCAAATTTAACTTACCTTCAAAATCTACCCATTAGGGTTGAAACATTCTATTCACATATTAGCCTAAAATTTATATTTTGGAAAGGCTGAGAGAGGTTTTGGAGTTTGGTTTAGTTATTTGATTTTGCATTTTGATTCAGAAATAGTGCATTTTCTTATTCAAACAACACTACAGCTAAATCATAAACTGAATATCACTTCTAAACAATCCCTTCCAAATGTCTCACCTGAGCTGTGAGCATGTGAAATCTGACTTCAGAGTGTTTGCAATGGAGTTGATTTCTTTCTTTATTTTGCTGAGGTCATGATCGTGCAGCAAGGAAAGGTTGCCCTTTAAGTGCACGGGTATCTGAGTTTGCTTTGCAGTGAGCTGGCTGGCCAGCCAAGGTCAAAATTAAGGTGAGCACTTGTGACCGAATGAGATTGTTCATCTGCACTTCCTGAGCAGATAGAGGGAAAAATCCTTTCCTACTACCTGTAGAGGAATGGGCTATATAAGTTACACATGTGGTTAAATTCATTTTCCGTGAAGAATAATAGGTTTTATACAGTGAGATATTGCAACAGCCCCCGGGAATATAGCAGAACTGAAAGATATGGAAATACATCACCATCTATTAGATACTCAGGTACTACTTCATATTTTTTTGAAAGCACTTTGTAATGCTTTTAATTTAACAGGAAGAAAACTCAATAATTAGAAAAACAAATTCTGGCAGGTCAGGATCCCGTTAAACCTGGCATTTCTGAGGTGCTTTCAGTTACAAAGGCTACTTTGAGAAGCTGGTAATAGCAGAGCTGCTCAGATCATAGCAGAGATGAAAGAGGTAATTCCGCTGGGAGTATCAAATTTAAACTGCTCGCTGCTGCTTTGGCTTCTGAAATATGACGAGAGAATCAATGATTGCTGTTGTTAAGGTCTGAGGAAGCCTCTGGCTTATTAACAGTTTGAAATTAAGAATTTTGAAACTATTAAGATGAAACAGCTTCAGATAAATCATTCCCTGAAGTTTTTTCTGAAGGGGAGAAATAATTAGACTTATCTAAGGGAAATCAAGAGATTGAATTACAGGGACCATCCCTAAACTGGCCCTGTGACAAAGACAGGACCGTCCCCAAACTGACTGTGAGAAAGGAGTTTACTGGAGGCCTCATGTTTTTCATGAAGCTTTTCAAGCATATTCCCTCTTGCTGCTTAAGCTGACAAATGTCAGACCGTGAACTAAATGTGGATATTTTCCGCTTAGCCAAGTCAGTCACTGTTTCAAAAATCATACATCCTCCTTTTGTCTTTGCTACAAGATAAAAATCCTTTGTAGCAAGGATTATGATCTGCAAGTCTCACATAAAGGTTATAGTAGCTGGCAGCACCATGCTGTGTTGGGATGGTGATATTCCTCTGACCCTTCACTTCCAGCTGCATCCTTATTCTTTTCCCATTAGCTCCAGGTAGAAGTAACATTTAGCCCTGGCAGCCAAATCCATGCAACTGCAACAGTGAGGATGTCAGCACTCTTAGGAATTGATCGCTCAAGGCGAGTGACAGACGGTTGTCCTTCAGCTCTGGAGCCTGTGCCTCGCCGTGCTGGGGCCACAGAACCCAGGCTCCTCAGTGAGGCCCTGGAGCAGCTGCAGGTCACGGCCTGTGCTGAGCGAGGTGGCAGGGCACTGCTGTGTGCTGCTGCTCATGGGCCCCCATGAAAGGAAAGAGCTTCTAGGATGCGGTAAGTAATTCCTAAGAAACCTCGTGAAATGATTAAAAAAACCAAAGCATCACAAACAGAGGGTTTCTGATTTCTCTATTGGCTATTTTTACACCCATTGTTAAGTTTACTGAGTAATTCATTTCCTTTAAGAGTAAAATTCACAAAGCCGTTTAGAGAAACTGCTATGATAGCTTTTCCAAATTTCCCTGATGAATATTTCACACTTTCATTAGATTTCTTCTGCTGCTGTTTCTAGTTAGGGCATGCAACTCATTCCATATTTAAAGACCGCTCCGCAGCATAGCTTCCAGCCAAGTGGTGGCCCTGTTTGAGATGAAATAGCTCTGTTGAAAGTTCTGGCTTTTCTGCAAGGTATCAGGCTTTAAAGAAGATGATTTAAATGGGAGGAAGTATACCCCAGGTGAAACTGAAAAAAACCCACAGGCTTTTGTTGCAAAGCTTGTTGCCTTCTTTGCAGCTTGTTTAAATGATTGTTTTCTATTTTTTTTACTTTCCTTCCTCTCGTAGATAGTAGGCTGTTTGGGGCAAGCTTGATTTTTACTGCATTTTTATACTTTTCAATACTATAAATGCAAATAGCTATATTGATCCAACTGTCATATGAAGGATAGGCATATAAGAGAAGACATAGTGATGGCTTTGATGGCAAAATAAGGTGGCAGTTACGAAATCTAGTGAATTTTGTACGCTGTGTTCAGTATTTTACACATGTAGGCATGGGGGCGGCATGGGCTTGCTTTATCATTTATATAAGCAAAAGCACAAAGATCTAGATATCAGTCTGTAGATGGGAAAATGCTATTTCATGTACATGTCAGTCTGGTATGTCCAGCTTCTCCAGATGCTTGTTCAGAGCTTCTCTCTTTTAGCTATCCCCCAGGCAGCCCCTGAAAACTGGCACTCCCCTGTTCTCTACTTGCTGAAGGGTTTTCCTGCTTCTGCTTTGGCTTATGCTCCCCAGCCGGCAAAATAAGACAGATCGAAGGATCCTCCAAAGCTGGTGGTCTTCTGGATATGTACCAAGTATTCCTCTCTAGGGGTCCTGGTGTGGCTTCCTGCTTGTTGCTCCAGCAACTCACATTAATGGTCTAGGTACAGAATTAATTCCTGGCCAGTCCAATTAAGTTAAGCAGACTTGTGTTGCCTTTCATTTCTGCATTCTGACTTCATTATATAGTCAAATCTCACCCATCACTGTTATCGTATCTTACTGATGAGTTAATCAGGCATGTACACATGTTTCTTTGTAGCATCACAAGGGAATTTAAGGAACTGTAACTCTTTGCATCTTCCCTGTAAATTCTTACATGCTTTCATATTGGACTGTGTGGCTGCCTGGAGTTAAGAATGGTACTGGATGCTATAGTAATCTGAATAACTCTCCTGAAGCCTTACTAACACTCCTGTGAAACCTGCTCAGGCAGCACTCCTGCAGTGATCCTTCAAACATCTGAGCAGACATGTAAGTAGCTATTGAGCCATATTAATGGGAAATGCCAGTAAAAAGAAAGAATTCACTCTGGCTCCATGGAAGGATGCTTGATTGCTAAAGAGAAAGTCCCACTTATGTAAACCTCCTTTATGCAGTGTGACTGCAAGTCTCACACATTTCTTTTTTGTTAAATTAGGACATTTGGATTAAACAGTCCAAAAGAGAAGGAACATGCATTTTCAGCTTGCAAGGAACTGTTGGCTTAGTGTTCCCCACTGCTACACTTTACATGCTCTTCAAAATCCTCTTTAGAGGGTTTTGTCATTCTCTTAAGTGCTATATTTTCACAAATGCTGTAATTGGATATTCTGATTAATGTTTTTCAACTGTTGTTTAAAAATACTGGTAAAGTCAGTGAAATTGTTAATTAATATTTATTGCAGAAATGCTCTCTTGCTAGTAATTGAACACAGAAGGGCAATCAATGTGGAGTCAGGGAGAAACAAACAGCCCTAGTCCTTATCAGAGGGCAGGTTTTGCAGGCAGTGCTGTCCTTAGTTTTCAAAGCTTACATAATCTTACCCGAAGCTGTCAGTCGCCTGCAGCTCACACAGATCGCAGCGACCACAGCCTCTGTGACCGCATCAGCAGCTTGGTGCTCCCATGAAATGTAGTACTGGCTTCCTTCAATACTGATATTAAAACATTGTTCAGACTGAGGATATCAAGTCAAAATTGAAGAGCATGTAGACTGTTATTTTGAACTTGCTCCTACGGTTTTGGATTTGGGTTCTCTTAATGTTTATTTGTATCATATGTAGAGCTAAATAACATGAAGCATAGGTTTGCTTTTAGCATAATTAAACACAAAAATTAATTGCCTTAGAAATGAAGTCTTTCCTGTGCACAAAAAATCTCGGAATGGAGGGGGCTTTGGAGAAGGGTGAGATGAAATCACAGTTATGGGGTACCTATGAGGTGCCTGATGTTGCCTTTGATACCAGCAGACCACAGCATCCCTCTTTCAATATTCTGGAAAACATTTACCTCTTTTCTCTTCCTGGAGAGAGTAAATCAGCACAGGCAACTTAAAACATGCTTCAAGACAGAAGGGTAAAGCATATCCTAAAAACTTAACATTGCTGTGCACAGGAGTTAGCTGTTTTTAAACAGTTGTTTATTTTGGAGGCATTTTTTTAAGCAGGGAAGCAGCTAAAAGGCAGTCCTAGAAAGCAGTGAGCATATGTGCATAAGCCTTTTTATGTGTTGATAAATGAGAAAGCATGGTCAGTAAAAAGTAGTTATCAATTGCAGAGCAATTTTTCTTCACCAATTAGATTACAAGTATGAAAAACATAGAAATCAAGGGAAAAGAGTACAATTTGGATGTTTCCATGCATTGGAACATGTAACGTATCTGTAGAAGAGTCACACATAATGCTAGAACATGAATTGCATCCTTTGATTGCTGCTTTCCATGTTTGGTAAACCACGGTGTGGTGGCACAAAGCCAGGGATGGCAATTTTTCACCACCTCAGTGTTTCTCAGTCAGTGGGAAATCCCCATTTCACTTACTGAGAAAGATCTCGCCTTCTTTGTCAATTAATGCCGAAGGGGTGGAATTGGGAGCTGAACAGAATATGTTGTTCTTTACCCTTGTATGTCCTCAAGGCTCTCAGTGTATATGTACAGTTATTTGATTTCATGCTTCTGTAAATTTTTGCCCAGAATAAATGCTTCATTCTGTGGCAATAATTATATAATGTTATAAAAATCCATCATTTAAACACTAAGTTGTCAACTGCATGACTTTCATACAAATTCAGAAACTAGTTTATTATGTGTCTTACAAAGATAGTTTTGTTTCAGACACAATACATCCTCTTAGCTGGAAGGGATGGTCTGCCAAGTACTCAGACAAAAAGAAGGATACATGTAGTGCTGAGGAGATGAGTAGGAGTCCTGTGAAATGTGTAACTGTTATGTTAGAGATCTTTTAACACAGTCAGAAATAAGTTTGCATTCTGTGCAGGACAAGTCTATTTATGTATTTTCTCACTGCCACCACAGGTTTTGCTGCAAGGTAGCATTCAGGCACATCGAAACATCCAGAGATGTTTATCCTGGTCATCCTTGTCAAAGAAATGTTTTGTGTGGGAGTCAGGATGTGGTATCATAGTACGATGTCAAGAGACAGATCTGCTCCTGCTTACATGGGAAATGCCTTCATCTCCTCAAGGTCCATGCAGCACCTAGTGCTCCTAGCAGAAGTGCTGTCTGGAGAGAAGGCACACAAGGCCAGCTGCTACTTGGAACACAAATCATTTGTGTTCCATGCATGACTTGCATGGTCCCTGAGGGTTGAGTCCGCAATTTAATAACAGTTTATCTTGATGTGATTTGCATACAATTCAAAAATTAGCTTATTATGGAGCCTAAAAGCATAGCTTTCTTTTGGCAACAGTGTGTCCTCTTAGCTAGAGAGGATGGCCTGCCAAGAACTGGAAGGAAAAATTGGAGAAAACTGTTGAAGTTCACCAAAGGAAACTGGGAAGTGATGATAGAATACCGCCTCTTGTCAAAGCTGCTTCATGATGATGTGTGATTGCCCAGTCAGGTAATGATGGTGACACAATTGAGAAACAGAGATATTGCTTTCTTCTACATCTGTGTGGCAGGCAGGAATAAAGAAAGAAGCTAACATTTTCAATAGGAATTTCTACAATTGTTTAAATATGTATGATTTTAAGAGGGTGAGGTTTCTAGGTCTGTGTTAGTAGAAAAGTTGCACCGAAATAATTGATTGATAGAAAGAAAAAGCAAAGCCTGTTTACCAAATTGATTCAGAATCAGATTCTGATTCAGATAAGATTCCTTAGTTTCCTGAACGTAGGTTGCTTCACTGCCATATGCACCTCAGATTAAAGCAGAGCTGCAAATGGAACTGTTAAGAAGTTTCAGTCCCACCAATAGTGTCCCCTGCAGTTGGAGGGTTATAGCTGTAGCACTAACATAAACAATACAACTGATTGCACCTCGGCTTTCAATCCTGTCACACTCCTGCTGAATTCCAGGACATCACTCCTTTTGGCTTCAGGGGCAGCAGGAGCAGGTCCAGCTGAATTACGTGACATGAAGACTTTTCCTTAGCTCTATACTGGCTGAGCTATATAGGCAAATTCCCATTATGTAATCCAGAGATCTTCACAGTTGAACAATGCTGATTTATGCGTCTGCTTGTGGTAATAATTTATTAGCATGAAGATGTTCCCTCCTTCGCAAAAAAATTGTGCATCCTTCTTGCAAGGTTTTGTCTTCGATTTTAGGTTTTGGTAATGCTCATTGAAATCCATAACCTGAAGGCCTCACCTAATGTTGAGTTACTGTGTTATTTATTCAAAAAATAGAGCCCCTAAATACACTTTTTTACAGACTATTTGTTGTTTTTCAAAAGGCTACTTAGAAAGGATATTTTTAGACTATGACAACTGCATCTTGCCATTAGCAGAGTTTCAGGCAAAAATACCATGGATCTGTCTTTGTCATGACAGGAGTATGAATGCAAGATGCTTCATGTGTCTTTGGAACCGATATAAAAATATCTATAAATGATACCTCCTAGATTTCTACTGTATGTATTGAATGTATTTCATTTCACCCTTCATTATTTGCAGTAAGATTTGCTGGTTAGGATCCTGCAGACCACACTGTGCAGATTGCCTCACATCAGTGTGTGCCAGAAGTTCATGGCCCCGTGCAGGAGCGTGGGAGGCAGTCGAGCTGCACCACTCCCAGGAACGTGAAATGCTGCCTGTAGTGGCTGCGTGCTGCACCTTCCTGGCTGCTGCTGTGCAGAGGTATTTATGGGTGTGGGTCACAAGTTTATGGCTCCTGCTCCCTGGCCCAGCAAAGGACTTGCACACAGAGAGGCAGGGAGTATTTCTGGTTTTATTTAGTGCAGACCTGTTTTGGCTAGCATAAAAATAAACTTAACGCTGACTTTGCAAAGGATGTGTGTAAAGCTGGATTTCACTTCTGGCAGAAAAAAATGGTCTTAAATTTAGAGGTAGTAATGTTGGACTTCCAATGTGAAACATTACATTTTCTGTCAATTTACCCTACTTACTATAAAATAGATTTCACATTATTCACATACAGAAAACTGTTTTTTCATTATTGACCCTAGAAAAGTATGTCAAACAGAAATACTTAAAATTTGGCAGATGAAAAAAACTCTTCTCCTTGAGCAGCAGAGATACTTATCTGTGATATTCTGTGAGTGCCTGAATTCCCTACAACTCTTACAGCATTGTCTTTCTCAGTAGAGATATGCTCTAAACCATTTGCAATTTACTTATTGTACTCAGTACTCATTGGCGCTTCCATCTCCTGTCAGCTGGGTAGGAACAGCAGGTAGGCAAGTTGATGAAACAAGTTTGTTTTCTTGGGAAATCTATAAAATGATGAGTTGACACTTTTTTAGTTTGAACAAGGAGACTGATTAAAATAATCAGCACTTCCTATCCCCTTTGGCACTAGCTATTGTTTAAATATCATCAACAAAGCATATTGTAAATGAGCTTGTAAGAGGAAGCAGTGTAGTCCTGTTGTCATCATTTCACTGGAGGCTGTTAGTAGTCAGAAGATGAATTTGTCAGATTTTGGTTTTACTTCATCTGGAAAGATCAATTTGGCATGATAATCAGTTAACATTGTGGATTTCCAAATGTCCTTCCAGACTGCAATTTTGTTCTCTTTATCATTAAAAAAGTGAATGACTGTTTAATGTAACTGACAAAGAGACTTTTGTCCAGATTCACCTTACTAAGCTAAGAGTTGGCAGTGGCAGTCAAAAGTGTCTTTTAGGATGAAATAAGGAATGATGGCAGAAGAAAATAGCCCTTTGATCATTTCCTTTTTTTAAAATTTCTGTTCGTTTCCTTCCTGCAACCTGGTGCTTCTAAACACAAGTTCTTTTTAATATTACAAATACAATTTTCATATGAATGTAAAGGTATACTGCATATGGGATGTAAATTAACAGACTTAAGAAACTATAAATGTAAAATTCAACTTTGAGCTGTTTCCAGAATTAAGATGTGTGTGGTACTGCTGATATCTGGTATTTATTTTGCTCGAGCTAAAAAAAAACACACTGTGTGTAAGCTTTTTGCTAGAGGGTATTTCTTAAACCTTACTGTTACCATGGATAATGCAAGTTGACAGGATCTAAAGTTGAGGGGCAAGTCATATGGAGTCTGCATTCCAGGGCTGTATTTTGGCAGGCAGAGGACAGGTTGGAAATACTTCAGCAGGATGATCAAGGTTTACTGCTTTCAGACACAGGTTTGTGCCAGGCATGCATGCAAACACTTGATGTATCCCAACCAGGCAGTTACCTTTCACATAAAGTATGAGAAAATAGTCACAGTCTTTGATGCTGCGTTACAAAGGGCATCAGATATTACAGCAAGAGCCTCACCAGAAGTGTCTGTATGTGAATGGAGAAAAGTTCTGCGTGACAGCAGTGCCTGATGGCAGTGCTTCATTTCAGGACCGTAACTTGAATCATTTCAAGGTTCTGCAAACTAATATAAAGTCTGATAGAGTGGAATCATGTCCACAAGTTGCTCCGTTACATTTCCAGTCTGGCTAATGTGTATTAGAAATTTCTTTGTAAGTCCACATCTGAACATGGTTCTGAAACTGTTTTTGAGCTTTGCTCTGCGTAGGAAGCTGAGCTGTAGCCAAAGACTCCTGGTTTTCCCTTTGTCATCATGGAATTAGCTTTGGCAAAGGGAGCCAAGAACTGTGGCCTCCAGTGAAGCTGTGAGCCTGTCAGGGAAAGTGGTGCGGAGAGGTTTATAAATCATACCACCAGCTGCTAAAGTGAGGAGTCTTTGCTGCATTACTCTGTCCAAGGGAGGATTTGGACGGCGGGGCCCAAGCAGCTGGGCCGAGGGAGCAGGCTGCTGTTACCACATCCCCAGACCCAGGTCACTCAGATGATGGGAACGGAGCTCCCTGCCCCTGGTTTCCAGTGGACTTTCCTAAAACTCTGCAGGCCTCCGTCTGCTTATCCTCAGCATTTGCTTCAGTACTGAAGCTTACTTACTTTGTTCTGCCTGAATGATCCTGGACAGGACTGGAACACATCCAGCAGGCCAAGTCCTGCAGCCGGCTGAGGGCACCTGGATAGAGAAGTTCAGAATGGGAGCAGGATTAAAGGATGGAGGAGAAATGGGATAACCGTAGGGAATATGTTGGTTTAAGGGTGAAAATGCAAGGAGAAAAGTCAGAGCTGACACTGATGAATGCAGCCAAATTAATCTTTCTGGGCTTTATGGAACCAATACCCGGACAACATGGAGCCAGGAATTATTCAGGTACTGAATATGGGGTGAAGTCCATGTGCAGGAGGGTGAAAGAAAAAGAGCTCTGCTTTCAAAATCATTAGGAAGCAATGCTGCAGGTATTGTTCCTGTCATGAAGGAACATTTAATAGAGCGCAATATCAACTTTTCTAGAAGGCAGAGATTTTGCTTACTATGAACTTGGAGTAGGAGTGTTCTCTTCACTAGTTCACCTGGGTGAAAAGGACAACAATGTGTAATAGTGGCACAGGACCATTTGCAAGGAGTGCTGTTTTATCCAAATCTTCATATAGGTGACAAAAACTCATCAGGAGCAGCTGTAAATATATGCACTGCTTTGCGGAGTGGGGATTTCTTCGGGTACACTGTACTGACAGTACTGATGTTTCCTTCAAGATCCTGTGTGAGGAAGCCCTGCATTTCATAAAGTTTCTCATATCTGATTAATTTTAATAACTGCATTAGATAATGTATGATGCCTGTGCTCAAATAAAACATCAGCTAAATCTTTGTGCAGTCTTACTGGGGAGAGGCTGGGGAGAGATTGCTGATTATTCTTTAATACCTTAATAAAACCTTTTGGCATAACTGCGGCTTCTAGTTTCACTCAATTAAGTGAACAAGTCCTGAGCATGCACAAAGACTCATATTAAACTTGCAGATAGGCCCGAGGAGAAATTAAGGACAATGAAATGAGAATAGCTACTGCCAACAGGGAATTAAAACTGAAATATAATCGAAAGTACAAACTCTCAGACTTTTTTCTTTCCTGTTCCTTTCCTTGCCAGTCATCTTAAGTAAAACTTGTATCCACTCCTTTTTTTTGTTTCCTCCTGCCTCTTTGTGCAGTATTTTGGTGCAGGATTTTGTATGGCTCACCAGACAGGAGCTTTGGTGCGGTCTGCATGTGCTGACGTTCCCCACCTAGCAGGGCACAGCCAGATGTGAGGGTGAGGCAGCCCGCAGCTGTGGGCAGTGCGATGTGGCTGGTGGCTTCCCTGGGAGAGCAGGCAGCATGTCCTTTCCCCTCAATTCCCCTTCTACTGGTAAGGGGTGCAGCACCATGGGGTACCACTGCATAATGACAGGCTCTACAAGTGTCAGCCCGGCACAGTGATGTTTGTCTGTGCTCACTATTGCCTGTGATCTGTAGAAAATTTATATTGGGTTTGGTCCATCATTTCGAGAACATCAAGCCTCTCAGCTCCTTTCTTCCCACGCCCATTGCAGCTCTTTGCATTTGGAGCTCCCCTTTTGCATTTCTTCAGTGCCTGTTATTGAGCACTCTTATCTGTTGTATTATGCAGCAAGACAGGTACACTTGCAGTTCTGGACACAATCTATGGCACTTCAGTTGTTGAAATCCTTATAAACGATAAATAGAAAAACTATGCATTAATCAGGAATTGAGGTAATTGAGAGAATGAATTTCTGCTGTGTTATTCTTGTATCTCACTGTTGGCAAGGTTTGTCATTTCTGATCTGGCGTTTCTCCCATCTGTGAGTTTTTCTATGTAGTAGCAGGTGACAAATAGAAAGTTTTATTATTAAAATTTAATAACTTTAAATGGATGTAGACTTTACATAGCCCTGGCCTAGTAGGCTGGAGAAGGGTGAGGTGATCTGAAACAGACCGTATGTTAACATCTCAGGTTTCATGTATTTGTAGGGTAAGGAGCACATGAGGAGATACTTTTACTATTCATCAGTAAATGAGATGCTATTCAGTGCCTAGAACAGCTTGTTTAGCCTTTCCAAAAGAGATTTTTAAGTGGTGGTACAGTAAAGTAAGTGACAGAGAAAAAGATGCGTGAGAACATTTCCCTTACCCTCTAACCTAAATCATCAACTAAAATTCCTTTTGTGTAACAACATTTCAAGTGGTAGGTTTACAGGGAGACCTGGGAAAGTAAGGGAAGGCCTGGAGGATTACTGATAAGAAGTTGCTGAGTGCTTGTTTGGCCAGTAACTACAGAATGGTCTTTTAGGTAGCAAGAAGTACAGAGCCTCTGAGTTGCCACAGAGGAACAAAACCAATCTGGTATGAATCTAGTCATCAGTAGATATCTAGATGGATTTTGTATGCTGAAGGATAGCTTAACACAACAGCCCACAGATCCTTAAGATATTTCCAAGTGGAAAAAGGTTTACAAGAAGAACATCAGTAACTTTTGAGTCTTGAATGTTGATAAATGTTAACAACTGAAGCTTGCATAAAAAATCACAGGTTTACTTTTATATAAAACATACAAGATGCAAATCCATGAATATTGTAGTTTTTCAAGTTGCTTTATTATTAATATACAACAAATGCTGATGGATAGATAAAGTTATACTGTGAAAATTCTTGTCTTGTGCAAATATTTTCCCTCTTTGAGAAATGTTGACAGGCATAAAAGAAGGTATGGAGAATCCTCTGGAGAGGGGAAAAGGCTTCTGCGCAATCCTTTCCTTACAGACAGTACTGCACTGCCACAATTCACAGAATGCTCAGGTGCAGGGAAACCCCGATTCTCTCCAGCCCTGAATGTAGCCACCTAGCAGGAAATTGCTGTCTCTTTGTACCAAAATTTCCCCACAGCAACAGTGGATACAATAGGTAGTGCTCAACAGTTTCTAGCTTCATGTCCTTGTTTTCTTTTATTTTTGAAGTGGAGAGTGTAGGATGTCCTATCAATGCTGTTTCAAACAGGTCTTCAGGATAATTTTCCTGAATGTCCAGAGGGGCAGTTCTTTGCTCTGGGTTTGCCTTTACCATCTCAGCACAGGAACTTTTCCAGCATCCTCTTCCTACTGTTTCTCCAGTAACAAAAGTTTCTGGTGGGAACCAGAACTCAGAGCAAATGAGTCATCAGGCCAAGGCACGGAACCTTGTGGCAGCGTTGCTTCATCCCTTTGATGCATGGCTCTCCAAACCTGACTGCACACACCAAACAAGCTGGCCTTAGATGGTGCTATAATAACTGCCTGACTGCCACAGTCAAAATTACAGTGTATGAGGTATTCCTTCCAGATATTCATCAACATGCGAGTGTGTTCTTGCCTTGCACAGCAAACCTGTGTCACACCCTCAGTGTGGCCAAGGAGGAGTAGGACAATACAGCTGGGCCTGGAGTGGCCACGGTAGGCAAGGCAGCTGATGGGTGACAGCAGGGGCAGCCGGCATCTTGGTGGAAGTAGGGGGACCTGGCTTACGAGCAGGGGAGCAGGAGGCCATGGCATTGCCACGGAGCTGTCGGAAGCTGATACTGTTAATTCATGGCCCAGTGCAACCAAAGTGTGGAGAGTGGTGGAGGTGGGTCTGGTAAGCTGAGGTGGTGCTGCCTCGTGCGGGAGTGTGTGGGTAGAGAAGTAACGAGAAGAAACGAGGAGACTACAGAAACCCAGCAGTGTTAACATCTTCATACCGAGGGCAGTGTGGAGCAGAACCTGTTTACTTATAAATCTGCTGAGACAAAGTTATGTGTGTGTGCGATGGCCCTTGGGACTTGGTTTTGGTAGAAGCAGCAGCATGTTCTGGTTCCCTCTGTCCTCCACTCAGAGCATTTTGCAAGTCTTTCCTCAGCCCATCTGAAACACTGCCATCCTTGATGTGATCTTGTCACTTCCCCACTCCTCTCTGACCTATTTTTGCTGTTACGAGAATTCAGTTGATTAATAATGGCACATTCGAGGACAAAATGGGAGTAATGTCTCAACCTTGAACTCCTGCTCGCATATCGCCGTATTAGTAAGTCACAAATACATGTTGAGCACTTGAATTAGGCGTTCTTCTCTTTTCTCCTGCCTTCTGTTTCTCTTCAGGTTTTAAGCTCTGTGGGTTAGAAAATGCCAGCAGACTATGGGGATTGCCAGAAACTAATAATAATTAAAATTCCTTGCTATAAAAAGCGATGCACGCTGTTTGAGCTGAAAGCATTAGAACACTTTCCAAGAATTCCAGCATATTAAATTCTGCTGTGACATTTGACTTACAGCATGCTAATTTTTTTTTTCTGCTTCAATGCAGTGTAATGACAGTAAGTTCCACTTTTGTAAATAGGTTCCCACACAAATTCTTCATATGACAGCATGTGTGGGAGTCCGCATAATCCAAAAGGAATGTTTCCTTCTTCGTGTCTCTGTACAAACCTGTCTCCATCGTGACAGAGATGTAAGCCAGGGTCATGTTCCCTGTGAAGACAGGTGCCTACTGACCTGAGCTATGAGATTGGCATTTCGTTATCTGTGTTAGCATTCACAAGAGCTGTCCTCCTAACAGATAAGCAGATAGCAAAAAGAAAAAACAAACCCAAAACTTTTTGTAATATTTGACAGTGAAGTGCAGTGGGTGCAGTAGCCTGGGCTGGCAAGCTCAGGATGCTGTGGTGGTGATGCAGCCTCAGGACTGGCAGAGCTGCTTCCACAGGGCTCCCAGCTGGCACACGGACATGGAAACCACACAGCTGCCCACATTGTGGTGCCTACATGCTGAACGTGCCCCAGCTGTGGGCCAGTTTGTGTACAGGCAAAACGTGCATCGCTGGACTAAGCTTCTTAGTGTATCCTTTGTGTACAGGGCCAGAAATCCTTCCCTTTTTAGGGACCTGTGCTCAGTTACTGAGCGCTTCCTTTATGTGGGCAAACAACTGTTGATATTTTGGCATTAGATTCCCAGCAGGGAGCTGTTGCAGACCCTCCGTGGTGGCAGTGCTGGCAGCAGCCAGGCTGGAAGCAGTTGGCATTCACAGGCCAGTGCATTCCCAGAAGATATCAAACCTTCTGATGTCTGGCTGCTAGTTCTGCACCAAGGCACTGTGGAGATGTGTCAGACCGTTAAAGGGAACATATTGCCAATTCGGATTGAAGCTGTAATTTGACTATCTCAGTGATGTCAGGCACCCGTGTTCATCTTTGGTGGTGCATCTGTTCTGGTTCTGGCTGCATGCACTCTGAAACTGTTTTGTTATGGTCTCTCAGAAAAATGTTTCCACAAGTTTCTTCTGAGAAGGAAGTACAGTATTGCTGTTATTAGGTTGTTTCGGGCTAAATACAGAGCTGCTGCTGAAAGGAATAGGGGTACTGCAAGTGGTGTCTTGGTCTGCCTGGGAACTTTAGCAGCTGAATGTCACTGCTGGGAGCCTGAAGAAGACAGTAAACTATGAGGCTTTGCAATGAAAACGGTTTAGAAGCACACAGAAAATAGATATCCATGTACTCCAAATACTTAGTTGTGGTACCAATGGAAATGTTCTTTTTATGGTTTATTTTATCTGGAGAGCTCTGAGTAGCACGTCAAATTCTTCAAGGGTCAGAGCTGGTGGGATCTTGTTCTTCACTCTGTATACTCTTAGCAGCAAAACCAGTTTTCCTTGTATCCTTCGATATTTTTCATCACACGTTTCTTGTTGCTAATGTTTTTTAAAAGGTTATTTTATCTTGCAATAATCACAGATGGCAAAAATACGTTGTGTATTTGTTTAGCCCAGTGGAAGAGAAAGGAGAATGGAAAACAAAGATGGAAGGGTCATTCTCAGCAATTAGATGCTTTTTTCTTCAGTAGTAGTTAGAACAAAGTAATTGCCAATAATACAAGTGAATTCAGATCAGTGGTAGCAGTAGGTCTTGACCACACCACAAGAAACCATCCATGTTCTGTGAGCATAGTCTTGGTAAATGTGTCTCATTTTAGATGATCATATTTAATGTCAGTTCTGACATTTTCGTGTACTAGCTAACACATCAGTATCTGTTCTACTTCCCTACCTTCTGGGGATGTGTATATGCTCTGTGTACAAATGTAACACAGGGACATGTTGGTGTTTCTTCTGCATTGTCTATTCAGCTTTGAACACTGCACAGCACCCTATAAGGTGCTGTGACATATCAATTACTTATAAATGACTTATGTGGTTCTGATATTACAGTAGGAGTCATGTGGAAAATGCCGTGGCCATCTGCAGAGTGGAAATCTGGAAACGCTGTAATACCATATGTGACATCCATTCATTCCACATGGCAGTGAAATCAGTCCGAAGGGCAGCAGTGTTTGACTTGAGCTGGGTACTTCTCCAAAGATGAGAGCTATTGAATGATGCAGACTGATGACACAAAGAGACTGTAATAATGGCTCCTGTGTAAGTCTGAAAGTGTTTCTACAGTACCAGAAGAGTGTGTTGTATGAGCTCTTTCATATGTAGAAATGTTAAAAATGTTAGTGTTATTCCTAGGAAAATGACAAGGTAGTGACTCACAGCTGGCAGTGGACAGGGCAGCAGCTGAATTTGTCCTCACACCACCACCTCTTCACACACAGCACACTGGCAGGAGGATGTGTAAGCCGTTCCTCCATGCTATCCTGTATTTTTCAGGTTCCAAGTGTACTTTTTATTGCCATGCCTTCTTATCAAAGTCATCCAGTTTGAGAAATATATTGCTCTACTGAGGAGTTAGAGCTGTTGCTGTGGCTGCTGATTCTGCTTTTTGATTAGCTCAGTAGGATCCCAGTTTCCTCTTGTCTTCCTGTTTGCTGCAGGGACATGGAGAATTTCAGAGGACTTGCGAGAGGCCAGGAGCGAATTTCCATGGCATGCTTGATGTAAGGAGGCCTGTGTTTTGCAACTCCCATCATAGGAAGTCCACTGAGGTCATGATGAAGTGTGCTTGTAGTGTTTTGCTGATTTTCATAGGGAGCTGCCATGACAGCGGGCATGGGCAGAGTTCAGGAAATGCAGAGAGGATTTGAAGCCATTTTTGCCCTCTCCTGGGCTGCACTTTCCATCAAAAATGAGGCACAGTATCTGCCCAAGGAAGTACAAGTAGATAAAAACTTAATTTAAGTTATTCAGGGTCACCTGTGGACTGAGATGGAAGGGCAGCTTTGAAGTTTTCAAATTCTGTTTCTGTGTCCAGTGAGCAAATTTCACTGATTCTTCCACCAAGCTGGTGTTGTACTCTTGTTATTATTGCAGTGCATGAACGACTGGCTGCTGTCTCCTGCCTTTATTTCCAACTGTGAACTCTTTTATAAGACAAGGAAAAATGAGCCAGGTAGCATCCTGATAGTTTTCTCCTTTCAGATAATGGCTGTGGTTACCACACCACCACAAATTGGGCAGAGGGATGTAGTAGCACAAGGGATGCCTTGCTCAGTGGTCACAGATACGGGACTGCCATGCAACTCCAAAACTCATCTCATTTCGGTGAAGATCTCACTGCATGAAAGGCATTGGCAGCTATGAAAAAGCTGGCACAACCCATTCCTCTGGCAAAGCATGGGACTCCTCAGTTAGAATAGAATCTGTTTTTATATTTTATTTTTATATTGAGGGCTTCCTGAAATATCTTTGTTTTGCACTGGGATTATTGCCAATAATATGTTTTTGTGACATTTTGTAAATGTACCTGCATCCTCAGATAACATTATTTTTATTGCTGCTCAAAGTAATTGACGAAAAGAAACAGAACGAAAGAAGTGTAAACTCTTAACAAAGCCAGTGCAGGAAGTTTCCTAGCAGAACAAAAGGAAAAGGACAGAAATGATGAAAGAAGAGCTAGATTTGAAATGCTGCACAAATTATTACCTTGCAACATTAATTCCAGCATGTGAGGTTGCCACAGTGGAGAAGAGAATTGTGACTGAAGTGCTAATCTTCAGATCAGGCGAAGAGTCATTTGCAGGCATCACGTAAAGGAAGGAAGTGATTCAGTAGGTTAAAGGCAGCCAGAGAGTTTGAGATTGCCAAAGCAGTACAAGTGAGATCCTATCTGGGGATCAAGAGAAATACTGAGAATGAAAAAGGTAGATTGAGCAGATGAGGATGTCCACGTTTAAAATCAAAGCTGCAAACCAAAGGATGTTGATGAAGTGTTAACAACATGTATTTCCAATTCTGTTTGAAGATAGATAAGAAAGCTGCAACTGTAGGAAAAAAGAAAAAAGAAAAAAAAGTTTACCGTAAAAAACAAGATTTAGATAACACATCCATCACAAGATCGTGAAGTGGTTTACAGAAGTGCTTTTATATTTCAATTTTACTTCATAGATGATCAAAGTGAGTAAATTAAGGGACTTGAGAGGTTACACAGAAAGCCAGCAGCACAGCCAAACTGGATTAAGAGCTGCATGCACCACATGCAACGGTCTAAATGTGAGGATGCTAGAAGATACTCTTCTGTAAGGTAGCTGGTCACCTCACAACTGATATTTCAGTACAACTAAATGGCAAAAATGCTGAACTTCTAAATGATTCTCTCTGTGTTACCTGAGTTTAGAACATCACAAAGCTGTTTCCAAGCACTGGAAACAGATGCCAAATGTTTGTCAAGACAGCTTGCAATTCCTCTTTGCATTTTGTCTGCATTTCACAGCATATTATAAGTGGCATGTCAGTAAAAAATAGATTCAATCTTGCCAGCAACAGAAAGCAAAGAGGGAAGCAGCGGTAGTTGGCTCCCAGCAATTTCTCTTGGGAACAAGTCTGAACTGAGGCAGCTTTAGGGCTCTTCAGTTAAATTAGAGTTTTCTTTCAGTTCTCTACATGACGGGGTTGTTCTTTTAAGGACACCACCATTTTAGAAGAATCAGAAAAAAGGAAATGTGTGGCTTAGCCAACCGGCATCTTATTGCACGATTGCACTGCCTATGTTGAAGTAGGTATCAGTACACAACCCATGATGAGAAAATCCCTCAGTGTCTAATGAAAGAAAGCAGAAACGCCATAAAACACTTGATAAAACTGTTTCTGGCTGATAAGTTTTTATCTTTGAGCACCAACATCTCGGGGAATGTGGCCAAGGGCCGTGGATATCATACAAGGACCAGAAGCTGTTTGTCACAGCCATCCTCATTAATGGCATCGCAAGTCAGCTGGAGCATTGCTTTGCTTGTCAATCTATACTGCCTGCTCCCTCACTGCACTAAGTGGGGCTGAGTCTTACAGATTGTTTACACTGGTTTTAGTTGTTGGAGGCTTTTTCCAGAAAGCCTGTCTGTGATAATATTTTGTTGTAATTTATCTGCCACTTTGCTAGGGTAGTGGATTCAGTTTGGGCTGTGAATTCAGTTTATATAGATGTGGATACATTCCAGTCCCCAAAGCAAACATTTCTCATTTTCCAGCCCCTCATTTTAGTGTCACCTTTTTCTTCACCCTCCCATATCACGTAGTCTTTATACTCTGAAATGTATGGCAGCTTCTTTTTATGGCTTAGCAGAGCTTCCTCCTGGCTTGTCAGAGCTGGAGGGTGCTGCTGGCTCTCCTGGGTGAACCGGGTGAGAGGTTGAGCAGGCAGTCGGAAGTTACTGTTTGGCATCATGATTTGCCTGCCAGTAGAGCTGCATCCCACATCCTTCTTTTACAATTTCAGATGTATGAGGAGAACAGCAGATCTCTGAGAAGGATGTTGTGAAAGGCTCCATTGCAGACTGACCACTGCAAAGGGAATCTCAAGCGGTTTAGTCATATGATCAGCATTCAATGGGGGCTCACTGATCACATGTGGATTGTTTTGCTCGCATGTCAGAGCCCACCAGGAGCTCTAAGTGTGGACAGGCTTTGAAAGAAACCAAAAAGCACACAAGTGTTTGTGCAAACAGAGAGTCTTTTTGTTCTGTAAGTAGCAAAACAGTTGTCTCCTTGGATGCCTGGTCATGAGGATGGCAGTACTTTCACTGTTTTGCTCAAAGCTGTAAGCAACCTTCAGTGATGTGGATAGTCTGAAAATATGCCAGACTTATGTAGTGGCCCTTAAGGAAAATTACTCACTGCAGCCATTTATACCAGCTTGTATTTGCAAGGAAAATTAAAAAAAAAAAAAAAGAAAAAAAGGAAAGAAAAAGATTTTTATCTCCAGCAATACAGATTATAAATCCATAAAAGCAAAACTACTTGAAGTTCTAAGGTTGGATATTGCACGGTGCTTAAAGGAAATAGAATGCTGTCAACAATTTCTACAAAACTCCTAAGTTTGGAAGCAAAAACAAACAAACAAACAAAATCTTATTTGTTCATTTTCTAGCTTCTCCCTTTTGGTTCCTGACTCTAGTAGTTATTTTACTAAGTTTTGCATGTCAGTTATTTTGCTTTTCTGCTAATTGGCTTTTAAAGGGAGAAGAAATTCTCACATAGGTGTATGCAAGCTGACCTGCTTTTTAGAACTCATACAATATCTCTTGGAGAAAGGAATAGGGAAAAACCTCTAAAAGCACACTGCCAAATGGCAGTAATGTCTCCTGTCAGATAGTAGAAGGGGAGGAGAGGCATAATAAAGCTCACTGTGATTATATAAGAAGCTGGAAAAAGTGACCTCCACTGGAGGTGGAAAATACTTCAGAAAGGTTGAAAATGTGTAGAACCTAAAATTCGGAGAATCACAGAACTATTTGAGTTGGAAGTGAGCTTTAAAGGTCGTCAAACCCAACTCCCCTGCAGTGAACAGGGACACCTACAGATCCATCAGGTGCTCAGAACCCTGTCCAGCCTGACCTTGAATGTCTCTAAGGACAGGGCATCCCCCACCTCCCTGGGCAACCTGTGCCAGTGCCTCACTACTCTTATGATAAAAAACCCTTTTTCTTATATCTAATCGAAGTCTATGCTCTTTACATTTGAAACCATTTCCCATTGTACTGTCACACCAGACCCTGCTAAAGAGTCTGTCCCCTTCCTTCTTATAGCCCCCCTTTAGATACTGAAAGGCCGCTCTCAGACCCCCCCCGAGCCTTCTGTTCTGCAGGCTGAACAACCCCAGCTCTCAGCCTGTCCTCACAGGGGACGTGTTCCATCCCTTGTTCCATGAGTTTTGTGGCCCTCCTTTGGACACGCTCCAACAGGTCCACATCTGTGCTGTGCCGAGGACTCCCCATGTGGATGCAATACTCCAGGTGAGGCCTCACTGCTCAGGGCAGAGGGGCAGGATCACCTCCCTCATTCTGCTGGTCACGCTTCTTTTGATGCAGCCCGGGATACGATTGGCTTCTTGGGCTGCAAGGGCACATTACTGCTTACATCTAGCTTGCCATCCACCAGTACTCCAGGTCCTTTTCAGCAGTGCTGTGCTCCATCCTTACATTGCTCTGCTTGTACTGATAAGTGGGGGTTGCTGTGACCCAGGTGCAAGACCACACACTTGGCTTTGTTGAACCTCGTGAGGTTCTCCTTGGCCCACTGCTTGAGCCTGTCTAGATTGTTCTGTTCTATTATTCTGTCGCAAAAACAGGCTGATACAGCGGTGAAAACCAGAGGAGATGCTGATTTCTCTAGGAAGAAAGAGTAGACTTAGGATCATGGCATAATTCAGGTCAGAAGGGACAGGAGAGCCCCAGCCTCCTGCTCAAAGTTGGCTCACCGATGAGTGCAGAGCAGGTTGATCAGGGCTTCAGGCACTCTGGTCTTGCAACCCTCCAAGGATAGGAATTACACAACTGTAATGCTGAAGGAGAAACTGTGGTGATAATATGAAGAACTTAAAAATCAGTTTGTCCTTTGCAATACAGTAAAGCTTTCAAGAAGGCCCAGCTGTCTGTTCTGGATGTGGCAAACCACAGTGCTGTGGAGCAGAGCGGCCAGAAGTGCTCCCTGGCCCACAGCTGTAGGGAGCTACAGTGAGAATAGTGTAACAGTGTGGTGACTGTAGTGAAAAAGGGTGTTTTGTAGCTGAGAATTTGCTCTATCAAATGGTGTTATTGTGCTTTTTGTATCTGTTGCAGTTTCCATGGAAATAAATAGGAGGCGTTATTTTCAGAGCAATTTATGTCACTTCATTTTGTCTTTGTTAACAGCAGTTCTACAGCAGTATTGTATATTTATGTGCCAGCAGTTAATTTCTAAAGCATTTAATTCTTGTTAAAGCTATTAATTCGGCCATATAGTACCCTGTTGTTGTTTTACTGATGCTGGGAGATGTCCAGTGATTAACCCAAGGTGGGAGAGCATGCCTGTGATTCCTGGAGGATAAGAGCCAGTCTCTGTGCTGCGTGTCTCAGCAGCCACCAAGGAGCAGGTGGTAATACTAACCTCATGGAATTCTTTGTGAACAAGGAGTGTGTCCTCCTAAAAAGACACCAGAAAATGCTTGAAAATGGGATTCTGAAAAGCAGTATGCCTTATGCAATGCATTTTACACTTTTTTTTCTTCAGACACATAATATAACAAAGCAGAAGAGCCTAGTGAATGTTCTCCATATTCTGAAACACATGAACTAGGAAGGAAAAGTGAAAAATACCAGTTTTGTTGCAGAACTGAAGGGATGTGAGACAAGTGCAGTCCAGAATGTAACATCTGTATCCCGCTGCTGCTAAAACATGGGTGTAGTCATAGTTGTTTGTCCTTTCATTGCAAAGTGGAGCTTAATAAACATCCCTGACAATAGGAGCAGGTATGGCTTAATTACAGCTGTTACCACAGACAGGACTGTACCAGTTACGTTTGCATTGCGTTTATACTTAGAGAAACAGGTTTGTTCAGAAGAAAATTATCTGTCTGTGTATCTGTACTTACATCAAAGTATGTCTGTTAAATACTTCTTCCACACAGCAGAGAATGAGAAAGGAAAGATGCTATCATAGACTACATCCAAAGCTTGTTTAAAATGTTGTAGTTAATGTTAAAAATAGAGATCTCGGTCAATAATTGAAGCATCTTATTATTGTTTCCACGATCAGTACTGACTTCAGAGAGAAGAGGGGCAGGGGACAGTTTGCACAATAGCTTTTGGATTGCTTATGAAGGTTACTACAATATTTGTCTTGCTCATTCCATGCTCTGCTATGCAGGCAGAAACAGATTTCTGTGTTTTGAAGAGCTGCTCAAGCATAATTAGAGGCTCAAAATGAGTTGAAATCTCAGCTGGCGGTCTAGCAATTTGTTTTCATGCTGCAAGTCATTCAAAATTTATATGTGCATAACTTTTTGATGGGGTAAGGGGATATCCTCAGTCCAAGCACTCTGTTACACCCCTATTTTTAATCAAGATATAATGCACACAGTGTCCAGTTGTGCATTGTCTTCTGCCCCTCAATGCGGCTGAATCTTCATAGTTTCTGCACTTCGTCTCTCTGAGGCAAGGACTGCAATACAACCATAATAATGTTATATAATGGCGTGTTTGTTTCAGCTGTAAAACACTGCAGCAGCGGGGTCATTGCTAAAAATACGAGACAAGCAGAGCACCGGGCCCTGCTGGAGCCCTGAGAAGTGACCATGGTTGGGAGCTGGGGCCAGGCTGTGGCAATGCAGGGCCGGAGCAGTGCCTGGGGAGGGTGCCACAGAGAGAGCATCTCTGCATCTTGCAGCTAGCGTGGTCGGGAGGGCTGTGGTGGGGTTCTCTAATAGGAGTGGAAGCTGCCTTGTCCGCAGCCAGTGGGGGGCTGTGGCTGGGCACTGTGAGTGCCTGTCCCTCAGCTGCCCGCTCCTGTGCAGCCAGCACGTTTGGCAGGGGGCACAGCCTGCTGCTGGCTGCTGCACTGTGCAAATGCAGACCTTGCTCCTAAGCAGCTCCACGTGCTTTATTTTAGAGTATCTCTGCCTCCTTATGTTCAAAGAACCTTTTGGTGATGGAGTGTGTACGTTGGCTGAATTAATGTCGTTTGCAGGTACAAGAAACAACTCTTGAAAAATGGGGATGCTGATGCTGTAGAATACTGCCTTTCACCCTGTCTAACTAGTAATATGTTATGGTAAAGCAGAGCATGCCCAGGTGCTCCTTACTTTGAGACTCATCGTTTCTCCTTCACTGGCCAGCATGCAGGGCTATGTCAGTAGTGCACTGACCATCTCCATCTGTTGACAGATTTGGGGTGAAGAGTTGCAGGAGGGTGGTGTATGCTTTGTATTTGTCTTTTCAGTCCAGGCAGGAGTTCAGAAAAAAAGAAAAAAAAAGAAATTAAAAATCTAGGACTCTATCTGAAACAGTGCATATAACACTGAGACTTCCAGAGACTTCAGCCAACTTAGCTGTGAGATCAGTGGAATTCTGTTTGCAGTAAGAAGGAAATATGATTTAGATATATTTTGATGATACAGTCTAATCTGATCCCTTAGAAACAGAACATCTTTTTTTTATTAAATACGATACATAATGAAGTTTTTGCTTGGAGGGTTAGTTCAGATAGTAACATTCACGTGTTCAGCATCCACCCCTAGTCACAACATGAAATCCCATTTGGGTAAGATCTCATTAAGTTGTGCTGCAACACGTCGAGTGTGAGCGCAGTGACACATTCTGAGGCCACGTCCATCTCGCGGCTCTCCTGCCTCTCTGGCAGGTTATTCAAGATGGGGCTGGTGCTGCCCCAGGGAGGCATGGCTGCACACACCCTTGTCTCTGGGCCTTTTGTGACCAGGTGTGGGTAAAGCTGGCCCTGCATATATACGAGCAGAAATTTTGTACAGCTCTGAATTTTCTGTGGTTTTTAATATACTGAGGGCTACTACATTAACCCAAGCAAACATAACAAGCACTAGATATGATTAGTAATCCTCATCGAATATGTTTATGTAGGTAATTTCACTGATTTTCCCACGTGAAGCAGACGTTCAGTGATGACCCCTCAGGATCACAGCTGTAGGCGAGCTGTGGTGATGCAGGTGCAGTGCTGACTGGGGTGCAGCAGAGGGGCATCACATGAGCTGTAGCAGCTCCCTGTTCCCTGGCCTCCTTCTGCCCTCCTCCATGAAGATCCCAGCCAACCCTGGCTGCTGCTTCCAGACTATGGAGCCTGTAAAGAGAAGCCACTAATTATCTTCATACTCATTTTGTCAGCATCATTAAGGCCCATGAGGGTGCTGACACAGGTAAAATGTTTCAGAATACTTTCTGTGGTTACTTGGGATCTAGGTTTGCTCTGGTGTTTGCATGCTTTTTGTGTGTATTGTAAAGGAAAAAGGGAGGTGCCTGTTCATCCAAATAAAGTATTGCTATCCTGATACATGCCCTTAGAAGAAACATTTGTCCAGTAGTGCATGTCTGGTGTTCTGAGAAATGTCATCATGGTGTATCATTGGATAGTAGGATGAGAAGTAGTGATCTACAGTTGCCATTAAGGGGACATGCAGGTTGGATATTAGGAAAAAATTCTTCTCAGAAGGAGGGGTGAAGCGCTGGAATGGGCTGCTCGGGTAGGTGGTGAAGTCACTGTCCCTGGAGGCATTCAGGACAAGGGTGAATATAGCACGGAAGGACATGGTTAATGAGCATGGTGGGAATGGCTTGGCAGTTGGACTAATTATCTTAGTTGTCTTATCCAACCTAAGTGATTCTGTGATTCGATAATAAGTAGTCATAGGGCTTGCTTCAGCCTCCAGGTTTATAACTGGGCCTTCATGAGGAAATGTTTGAAGGGCAGCCCTTTCTAATGAGGAGCTTTAGAAAAGCATGGGAAAAAAAAGGTCTGAATATAGTATCTGCAGAAGAACTTTGTCAAAATGCGTTACATTCCTCGTAAGAAACCATATAGATCACAACAGTATCAAGCATCTTGCTGTCAGTTACAATCTCAGCTCCGAGAGGTACCAGAGTTGTGTGACTCACAAAGATTCTGACACTTGGCAAAACTGACTTCTCCCCATTTCAAAAAGGCTTTCAGAAGGACTTAGGAGTTAGAGAATGACATTTACAGGCAGAGGCTGTATCTTTATAACTGTAAAGCAGCACTGAAAGCAACAAGCAAGCTTGCAGGTGCATGTGGAAGGTGAAGGGGTTGAGGGTCTGCCAACAGCTGCAGCTTGGACTTTGCAGGGAAGCTTTCTTTATTGCTTGTCCTAGCTTTACCTGCTCTGGAAACAAGAAGCATTTTGTTCCCCAGGCTCTTGCTTTAGCACCTTTCACAAGGATTAAAATCTCACACGTTTAAAAAAAGATATGGCAGTTACAGGTTTTCAGCTTGCACACCGGATGGAACTGACAGATGTGTAAAGAAAAGGTTTAGCTAATGAAATGGATATAATGGTGAAGCCTCTGCTGCCTAACAACCTAGAAATGCTAGAGGTGAGAAATGCTCATCCACATGTGGTAGGTAGAACGGGGAGTTTGAACAGTTAGCTGCACACTAGAAGGGTTTTGCTTGGATTCTTGCTGGGCTCTGTGTGTGTGTTTAGCCAGATTAAAGCGTCATGCTGACTGGAGCCTCTTGGCATCGCCATGATGTAGGCATGCAGTCTTAAACAGGAAGGTTTCTCTGTTAATGCAGCAGAACCTGGAACATTTCTGTCTGCTGATTTCTCAGGTTTAAAGTTGGAGATTGGGATGTACCCTTGTAACATATGCTTGCCTTCTGAGGTGTGAATGTGTTCTCAGTAAGCAACTACACAACCAGCTTTAACCTGCTGAGGTCAGAATTGAGCCCCTGCCTGCAGGCAGATGCCACCTGTGAGGTTCTCTGAAGTGTTCCTGGTCTGGGAAATGTAAATCCATTTACAGACCTGTGTGCAGAGTAAATGTCTGAGAGCTGGACTGAATCTGAGTTATGCTGAGAGAATTTCTGCTGAGAGAAATGAGTGAAATTTGGACCCTGGGACGCTATAAGCAATGTGATGACGGTAGAGGAAATCTTATAGAAAGTCTTGCTTACTTAGTAGCTCGTATCCCTTTGAACCTCATGTTTACCACATTAAACATATCCAGTATTGCTCTGTGATCAAAAATCAAGTTTTCAAATCTTAGATTGAGATAGTATTTAGTTATTTATAGGGAAAAAAAACAACTTATTGAAAATGTATTAGAGATTGCTGCTAATGGGAAAGTGTGAAAAGCACGCTTTCTGTTGCCTTTTGAGTGAATTGGTAACAACTGGCTTCACTGAATCTGTACGCAGCCAACACTATGGGAATCTTCAAATTGAGGAAGTATGCATCTCAGGATTTCTTGCACATGCATGATGGAAATGCATGCATGTCTTACAGGACCTTCTGAAACATGTAATGCAAATTTCATAGGAGTGAAGTGTGCAGTCATTGCTCATGTGAAGTGCAGGTTTCCTCGCTTTTGTAAGGCAGAGAGTTCCTTTTGTCCTTCAGTTTGGAAATCTGCAAGTGAAGAGATCTATGTGCTTCAAGCACAGGTCAACGATAGGCAATTGTAGGTATATAATCATGTTACCTTTACCAGCTTAAAAAGTTCCCGTCTTTGTCCATCTACTCTTGCCTCTGTTCTACAAGAATAATTTTCTAAGAAGTATTGTTTTACTAACCTGCATACACAGTTAGCCTGATGTAGCTATGAAGGTGGTGGGAAGAGGTTCAGGGGCAGAGATGAGTGGTCGAATAACAGCAGAAGAAAGTGGGGCTTCTGCCACGTCAGTGTGTGTTGCCTGATGATTTCTGTGCTGTGACACACCAAAGCCCAGCAGGCAACCTGTGACGTTTTTTTCTTTCCTGACAACAGATCAGGAAATAATGCAATATCCTCCCATACTAAGCACTTTCTATTATCCTCTCTAGTATATTGCCACTTGAAACTATTACATAAAGTAAAATGTTTAAACTTTTTAGAATCTTGTTGTGAGTTTTATTTGTGTAATTAGACAGATTAATATTAACCACAGTCAAACAGTTGCGGATGAAGTGTTCCACCAGTGTGTACTGCAAAACCACATGTTGTCCCTGGGAGCTGGGCTGTCCTGCCAGTCACGGACAGCCAAAACCATTGTGTGTAATATCACAGATAGCCAGATGTCTCCCTGGCTGCTGCACGTGGAAAGTGGCTGAAGAGCACTCTTAACTCTTAAGATGAGAAGTATATTACGCTCAGTAAATGTATCTTAAATTAGACTGTTTCTGGTGGAGGGTGAATTTGGAGGGTGAATTATTGGAACACTGAGCTTTTTATAGCAGAATACTATGCTTTTCAGTGATACTGGCTTTGAATGGGAGCCCCCAGAAAACCATCATGGACCAGTTGTGACAACACTGTGCTGTACAGCCATCCCACAGTGTGCAGTAAGAGCTGTACAGGGCACAAAAGGGACAACCTGAGTTTCTTCTACTGCCAGAAACAGCAGTCTTTTAGAACTGGTTTTCTTTTAGATGCCTTAAGATCAGAAAGTAGAAATAAAAACAATGTGGAAAAGGTTCATAACCTTGTGGGCATGACCATCAGAAGCTTACTCACCTTACTTACCTCCCCTAAACCTTACGAAAGTCACTCTTACAGAGCAGGTGCTACTAGGACAGAGCTGCCAGATGAGGTAAAGATTATGCTGGCATTACTGGCTCTAATCTGCCATTCCTGCTTTTGAGTACACTGTCAGTTCCTTGACTTGGTGGAAGCATGTGTTTTTTAAGATTGTAGATGGAGCCTTGTGCCAGTTGTCGTAAGAACATTTAGGGGAAAAAATGAGGAGAGAATCTAATGCCAAAAGCAGAAGCAGGAACTGTGAGTTATTGCTTCTGGAGTCCACGTGTTTAAGTTTGTACATTTCTGCAACTACACTGAAGTGTCAATATGAAGAGCTAGGAAGGAAATGAGTTTTTTTGCAGTATTTGTAAAATCTTTTAGGAGTATAAAAATGTTCAGTGTTATGTTTTTTATGTTGAATACAGCAGCTTTCAGCATGTAGTTTCCCATTCTATATGTGTGCTGTCTCATTAACAAAAGTGAGTTGTGATGCTTTTCTGTGGTGCTCATTACTGGTGAGGTATTTGCGTTCGAGAAACTGGAGACATCATCTCATGTTTCAGAATGATCTGGGTTGGAAAACCACTCCCTAGCAGAACCCACATGGATGGCTTCATCAGTCCTAGAAGATGGGGATTTCTCTTTGGGTTTCAGAGAACAGCTTTGTCACTTTGCATTGCGTGCAAGGGCTCCTGCAATTGCAGAAAAATCTGCAATACTGACTTTGCCAGCAATTAATGAAAACCATCAATGTTATTAAGCTGTCCCTGGTCTGCCTTTCCAAAATCCTTACAGTTTGTAAGTGGCAAAGATCTTTATACTGGTTTATATTAATTCTTTGCTTTTACTCACCAAAGATACCCGTACGTATCAACTTTGGAACCTGTTCCTTTTTGTTTGGGCACACATCTTTGAGAATGAATGAGTCACATTATCCTGTTCTGTGTAAGCAAATATGAAGAAGAGTAATTCCAGAACAATGTTGCATAGGTGGCAGTGTCTCCGGTGTAAGACTGCTTAAGTTTTTCACCTATCTTTGAGTGTTTTTACTGTGCCCTCGGAGTTAAAAGAGCTGGAGAAAGCAAAACAAAGCACAATAAATATATCTGACGTTCTGACATCCAGTGGCTGCTTGTAGTGAAATTAGCCTTGATCAGCTGCAGTGAATTTCAAATACACAGCCCCATTCACAAAGCGTCTGTCAGTGGGACGCAGTTTTACATAGCACTGCTGTAATGAATTAGCTCTGCTGTCATGAACCAAGATTAAAACTTACTGATAACGTGTTCTTTTGTTCCCAGACTTTGTCACTGTACATAATAATAGGAATGACAGAGATTCTCTAAGACCTGGTCAAAACCAAGGAGACGAGGTTTCTTTTTATAAGGATATCCTAAAATAATAACCAAACAGTGTAGCCTGCGTTCTCTTCAGCTCTACAATAATAAATTATTTCAATATTTCAAAGATGGAAATAATCTCGCATTGCCCCTACAACCTACTTTTAATTCTATTCATACACTTGCCATTTGCTTAGAAAGTGAACTGATGTTCTGCCTGAACAGAAGAGCCTTGCACTATGTTAAACCTAATACACTTCTAGTAATAAATAAGACATAGCAATGAATATAGCACATCAGGTGTTTAAGATTCCTCACTGGTGAAACAGGTCCGGTTTATTCCTTGTCAGGCTCTATTCAGCCTCTGATGTATACCTGAGGTGTATGCTTTCACCTATTAATGAGAGAGAAATTAAAGATGTTTGGGATTTTGTCTAGCAATTCTGCTTTGTGAAAGGCAGTGAGGTATTGGAAGACTCTGTTCACTGTAATATTGAGCAAATATCTGCAGTGTTTTTAGATGAGGGACCTGCAGTGGATCATGGCCTTTTAGAGAGGAAGGTAGGAAGTAAGCTTTAGCCTGTAAGTTTAGGAAGTGAGCTTTAACTGCGTGTAAGGAGGAGGAAGATAAGAATCATTACAGACATTGTTACTGCACTAATGTTTTTTTCCCTAGGGACTTGATTCAAAAAGACTCTAAAAAATTATGTAATATTAAGCACATGGATTTCCTAATGATTTGTTTAAACCACTTCCTTATTTCTTGAGGCGAAAAAAGATACTTTCTTCTTTTGTGGTTTGCACTGTGAATTCTGATTTTCAGTTCCCCTTTTATCTTCATTCCTGAAAAGCTGAAATCAAGTGGCAAATTACAAATAGAGAACAAACCTATCAACTCAACTGCTTGGCGTCATTGATCCCACGTTAGCATATTTATAGCTAATTTGCACAAGACTACCTTGTGCTGCAGTACAAGTCTGATATCTTTGAAAGATCTGCTATGAATTGTTTTCCTTCTGAGCCCCATATACCACGAAAACCACAGGAAGTTATCTCGGTAGTGGCTGTGGTTCTGCAGTTTCCTTCTTCCTCATCTTTAAGTGATCAAAACATTTCTTAAAAAAATTAAATCAACATAGAGAATAGATTTCCTGTTCTTGCAGAATAGCAGATACAGAAATCAGGATTCACACATCGGATTGTCCTTCTGTGTCCTTTGAATCAATTTAAGTTTGTGGCTTGAACTGTACTGATCAAAGCAGTTTTATTTTTAACAAGAAAATGCAATAGTACTTTTTTTAGACACCTTTCAGTGGCAATTATTTTAAAGATAAGTGCTGCTTATAAAGATAAGTGCAGTAACTGCTGTCATTCAACTGTTGATTTCTCAGAGTTTTCTCTCTAAAGACAAAGAAGTTTTCAGGACTGAACAGGCAGTATCAGAACTCTTATTTAAAGTTTGATTTTTAAGTTACACCTTGCAGATGAGACCTGGTATATATCTGTCTCAGTGAATGTGTTCTCTGCAGTGCGTGTATATGCACAGACACTGGTATGTTTGTCTGTGCTTTGCTCTTTATCGCTGCAAGTGTGTATATGGGTAGGTGTTTGCTGCTGTTAGAGCCTTTTTTCAGGGAATTCATTAATACGGAGATGAATTTTGTAATACTTTATTAAGAATTTTTGAAATAAGGTAAATGAGAGAATCAGTCAAGATTTCTTCTATTTCATAATGGTCTAGGTTATTCAACCAACAGTTGACTAAAGTTTGATTTAGCGTTATCAATAATTTATTGATATCAGTAATTTATTAATGAACAGATGCAAAAGTGCTTCTGAAGAAGAATTTGATAATGGCTGCAGAAACAAAACCCACTTTCAATTAAAATATCTATGAAGGCACCTACAAGCTTGTACTTTTTACCAGTGCTAAGAGAATGAGTTGGCACTTCTGGCTTCTTGAGTTGATATCACCAGCAGAGGTGGAGCTGTACACAGCTGCTGGAAAGAAGAAGGCAGGAGAGGAGGGAGAAAGGGAAGGAAAGGAAAGAAGGAAAGGAAAGAAGAAAAGGAAACGAGATTGATTGAAAAGAAGGAAGGAAAGAAAGAAAGAAAGAAATACGAGTCTTTTGGGGCCGGACATCTTCCAGCGGGGCAAGAGGTCATCTGCAATCATCTGGTATCTGCTGCCAGATGTTCTGAACTCTGTGCTGGCAGCTTTGCCTGTTCACATAGTCTGCGTCTGTGTTGATTCAGTGTATGCATATATGGCATGGTCAACCTGTGTTCTGTAAGGTGCTACAAAAACTGCCCCTTCTTTTTGGTGGAGCTTGGGGCAGACATAAGGGAGGGCTATGAGCTTGCTCTTTTTCAAGTTGCTCTCCCTTTTCCCTCATCAAGTTCCTTTTTGTGCCTCAGCACCTTGAAATCTTCCCCCTCCTTCCTGTTGTGATCTTAGCCTTTTCCTTCCTGCCTCCTCTGGCAATTACGCATGTGATGTGGGCATAAAAATTGTCGCATTCCTCCTTTGGCATGCGTAGATAGATTTCAAAATCTGAGGCGCAGTTACTTCTAGCAGTGAACAGATCTTCAGTGTGTTTGTGTGCTGGAGTCAGCTGAGGGGCTTTGGCAAAAGGCAAAGGGAGGAGAAATTCTCATGGCCGCTGTGGGAAAGGGCAGGGGCAGGTGCATGGCAGGGCTAGTAGATGCTGGCAGCTTGGGGGTGGGGACACGACTGTGTTGGGTTTGTGCCTTGAGGGGTGCTGGTGGGCCCGGCCCAGGCAGGAGATCTTAGCGGGCAGGGCTCCGCACTGCTGCGTCCTCCTTGCTGCGGCCCTTTCCCCTTGGTTTCAGGCTGCTGCCTTGGGAATTTGCTCCAGCTATTTCCTGGAATATGGATTTGTTTATTTTCAAAGGAGAACAAACATAAAACTCACACGGAGGCTTTGGGTAGGGCGTTCCTTTGTAAGGCAGTGTTTTGGCCATTAAATTGTTGCCTCTTTTTGGGAATGCAGATGCTCTGAAGCATTGCACGGAGCACTATGGCAGCTGATAGCATGTAAAGCATACAACTGCAAAAAAACGCGAGGCCCCGATACAGTGCCTCAGTAGTGCCTCGTATCTGCACAGCGCTTGTGGCGTGCGCTCTGCTCTGGGCTCTCTCTCACCTGTGCTGCTCTGAGGCGGCGGGAGCTCCCGGTTACTCACGGCACCAGAGCTAACACGGGACTTCTGCTCGTCTGGCACTGAGAGCAAAGCGAGGTCAGTAAGGCGCTGCTGCCGCTGCGCAGGGAGGCGCGCGGTGCGGTAGCGCAGCACGGGGCTGGCGGGGTGCGGCCAGGGCCCACACCCACAGCTGGGGCGGCTTCTTTAGGAAGCGCTTATCTAAATGGAAAAAAAATATTTTCGTGCGATTTCTCTTATTTCTTAAATAAATGTTTATTTTGTAAAAGGCGCCGAAAACGCCTTCACCTCGAGCACCCAGGCGTTTGTTCGCCAAAGCTGCAGTCCGCGCGGCCGCCACTTCGGGCCGGAGCTCCTCGGCTGTTCTCGGTCAGCGCCTTTGTTCCTTTATCTGGAGAACGAGACTCGCAGCCGGAGCGCCGCCGCCCGCCCTGCGGACAATAGGGGCAGCGGGAGCGCCCGGCGGCCACTCAGTGAATGGGGGAGCGGTGTGGGAGGCCCGGCTCCGGGCTCCCCGCTGCGCCGCCGCTGCTCATCGCGCCTCCCACCCCCCCGCCGGCTCCGCTCCGGCGTTTCAAACCGCCCCCCGCGCTCCTATAGGCTGTGCCAGACGGCCGCCGCTCGGCCCCCGCCGCCGTCGCCCGCGGCTCCGACCACCGCGCGGGGGGAGCCCGGAGGCGGACGGGCTCTACGGCCGTTCTTGCTCCGCTCGGCCACCGCCGGGGGAGGCGGAGCCGGGAGCCGAGGAGATGCCGGCCACGCAGGTGCCGCCGCTCGGGGAAAGCCGGGGCCGGCGGCGGGACGGGGGTACGGGCGGGGCGGGGCGCTCCCCCGCACGGCGGGATGGGTCGCGCCGCACTCAGGAGCGTCCGGGGCTGCGCGGCACGCGGCGCCGTGTGGGGAGCGGAGCGAAGCGCGGGGATCGTGGATCGGGCAGCGACCGTCGCCCTTCGCAGCCCCGGCCCGGACGGGAAAGAGCCGGCACTTTTCTCAAAGTTGGGGCTCCGCTCTCTTTCCCCTTCCTTCCTCCCTTCCTCCTCCCTCTTTCCCCGCCCCTTCCCTCGCCGCCCGCCTCTCTCCTCCTCTTCCTCCTCCTCCTCCTCCCTGCCCGTGGGATGTTTATTTGGGCGGCTGCGTGAGGCGCGGGAGGCGGCGGGGATCCCTTCTCCCCGCTCGTGGTACTTGCAGGCGCGGTCTCCCTGCTCGGGGGGAAAGAAGGAAACAAAATGTCTGCCAGAGCCGCGTCCAGCAAGGTAAGGCTCAGCCCGGCGGCGGAGCGCTGCCGCGTTAATCCGCGGTGCGGTACGGAGCTGCGGGCGGCCCCGCTGCCTCTTCCTCCTTACGGCCGCTTCCCGCGCGGCTGCGGCGTCCCGGCGGCTGTAAGGCTCCGTCCGTCCGTTCTGAGGTGCGGGCAGCCCGGCCGGGGCGCAGAGCCGAGTTGGGACGGGGCCTCGCCGTGCGCTCAGCGCGATCCTGCGTCCCGGCCGGGCCGAGCGAGCTCGTGGACGGCTTGGAACCCCCCGCCGGGGCCGCTCCCCACCTGTTGCACGGGCGGCGGTGGCGGGACAGCCCCGCGCCGAGATGGGCCGGGCCCCGCCGAGGGGCCCCACGCGGGCGGGGCGGAGTCGCCGGGAAAGGCCGCGTCCCTTTGTTGGGGGCGGGCGGCCGGGGGCGGCTGGACCGGGAGAGGCCGGTAGCGCGGGATTCTTCGTCCCGCCGGGCCGGGCGGCGGCATTTGACGCGCGGGCGGCGAGCGGCTCGGGCCAGAGGGCCGCAGCCGGCGGTGCCCGTACAGGTGCACGGGCGGGCGCCGCCCGCCTCTGCGGTGAGTAACGCCGCGCTGCCCCGGGGCAGGGCCGGAACGGCGCCCAACAGGTTGCTGCCGCTCCGCCCGCGATTGCGGGGCGCTCGGAAACGGGTTCGGGTTTGAACTCGGAGCCGCCGTTTGGCCGCGACTCACGAACGGCCGCCGTGGGCTTCGGCGTTCCGAGTTCCGAGCTCGCGCGTGCCACCGGCGCCGCGATGTTTGCTCTCGGTGAAACTCGGAGGTTTCGGTCTGATGTCACCTGCTGGAACGCACCCTGTGGCGCGGCCCGCCCCGCTGGGGCCTTGGGGCTGGGAGCGCCCCGTTGCACCGGGCGGCCGGCCGGCCTGCGGCCCCTTGGCGTGAGCGCAGCGCCCACCGCTGTGCGGGCAATGAGGCTGAAGCGCCCGTGTCCGCTTACTCGATTGTGTACTCGGTTTCTAAGTATGCATCAGAGATTTCTTACTACATATTAACCGATGTGTACACAGAAATACCAGCGATAAATGTATGCAGTAAGCAAAGTAATTTGTTCTGCGTTACACTTCAAGCTGGTGCTGTCACACAGCTGTACGGATAGGACTTACTTTTACCTTGTTCGGATTGACAGAAAGCATGATGGTGAAAGTAAGTATTGTTTGTCCCTAAAGCTAGTAACCTTGTGTTGGAATTCTGTTGTGTGAGGAACTGTGGGAAACTGCCCTGGCTGAAATGTTGCACACTGTGCTCTCATGTAAAACTGGTGCTGAGTTTCCACCTGTAGGACTAAATCTTCTTTGAAATATAGCTAGCTTTTGTGGTTGTGGAAAAAATAATGCCCCTCATGTGCGTGCAGTGTCTTAGGAAGTTAAAAACGGAAGAAACTCCAAACATTCTAAACTTCTAAAATACACAGGCGTTACTTCTTTTGTTTTTGGACTGGTGTGCATGCACACTGGAGTAAAACTGAGCGTTGCCTCTTCCTTTAGCAGTCACCTGACACTTCTTCCAAGTCTTTGGCATTAAATTGGCACTGTAAGCCCATGTTCATGTTTATGATAGCAGCCAAACTAATTACAGTGAAAGTTATCTTAATTTAAGAGTGTTGCAAAATAGTCTGCTTCTGCTGTAACTCTTCACGGTCTGTTTCCAGACCTTTTTTTGTCAAGTAAGATCTTGCAGCCTGTAATGGTCTTCTGTTGAAGTTATTGCTTGTCTTCTTGCTCTTAATTTGTCACATAACATTGTCCGAGACTCGGCTCTTATCTATACAGTTCACATGAATTTCCTTGTCAAAGTTTCCTGTCAGTATGTAGGCAGTGTAATTCTACTTCAGCTAATAATTCCTGGGCTACCGATTATAGCTTTAATAGTTATGGAGCAGATGAGGGAGAGATGATAAATATTTCAGAAATACGAGAATATTGGAGGACTCCTGTGTTAAGTTTCAGGTCTTGTTTCCTTCAGTCATCCCTCTGCACGCGGTATCCAGTTTCTCATTTTGAGGGGTGTAGTGCATTAAAACAAATGCTGTGAATGTTTATCTCTTAACAGAAGTTTTCCTTAACATACTTGCAAGTTTCTGAGGGTTTGTGTCCATGCCCACATCTGTGTCCATGCTCGTGTTTATGTTGGCACGCTTGACCAGAGGAGAACTAAAACAATTTTTTATTAGCTCAGTAATTCTTGATTTGTACGTGTGGGAATGTTGGCTGGCTTTGCTGTGTTACACCCCGTTATCAGCAGTTCCTGCTGCCTTCTGCTCCCGCTCACTTTTGGTTGCTTGACTTTTTCACAGCTATGCTGTGAAAGAATGAGCTTTATGAAGGTTTTCAGTGTTTGCTGCAGCTGTTGGTAGTGTACAATACAAGATGGTGGGAGAAATGAAATCTTGCTCGCAGCCTAATCTAGCAGTGGCCATGATTGTGAAACATGGAGGGCCTAATCTCTTCTAATGTAGTCTTGAACAATGCTAATGGATGCTGAGGGAATGACTGTGTCAGGGTATTAGTAATGAGATGTAAAGCTCTCCACCTTTAAGCTGAGGGTCCATATGCAGTCTGCACTAGATTTTAAAAAGAAAGGAGAAGTTCCTTAGTAGTAAATTTAAGGAGAAGAATTTTTAGTTTTCTGACCTCTATTGTATTTTGAACCTGAGTTCTTGACTTCATTCTAGTTTTAAATGTACGTGCAGAGAAGATTTTCCTTCCCTTCACTTCAGTCCTGTAATTAATTGGATTTTTGTTCTAACTGCCTCTCCAGCTCCAGGCAAGTATCTGTTACTGCTTCAAGTAAGTACTGCTTGAGAAGTAGAGAAATGGGTCACAGTAACAGTTCAATACTCGCAGATTGCTGGGACTCCTTGGTTCCTCTTATGGTTTTCATAAACATAGCTTAGTATTCTATCCAAAATCACGTTCAAAGATACTAATGATTTCATTCTTTGTAGAGGCTTTAAGCACCAAGTTTTCGAGTGTGCTTTATACTATGTGTGAGTCTATGATACAGGTTTTGTAACAGTGTTTTGTTCTTCACTTTGAGACCTTCATAAACACTGGAACGTTGGATCAGTTCTCTCAATGTTGGGGAGATTCTTCAAGCATAACAATAAAGAAATGTAGAAAATGCATGTGAAGAAGTAACATGAAGTACTAGAAATAAGCTGAGTGAATTTAACATCAGAAATTATCTACTTGCTGGAAACAATCCTGAAACATTTAATTTTGATATTGTTCTTTAGGTTGTGCGTGGACCTAAGAAATTGCTTCAATTTATGTATTGTTTTCAGGAAAGAAGATAATCCAGAATGTTTAAAACTTAAATTCGTACAATTATGCTGAGAGGCAACTGTGGCTACTGAATGGTAGTTGAGGTGTTTTTTTCCAGCGTCAGCTGCATGAAAGAAGCTCAGAGTTCTACAGTCTTTGCTGTTGTGAAGTGTGTATGGAGTTTGCTACTAGTTCAATTCATAGGACAAAGATTAATTTAACCAGCAATTGAGATCTGACTGTGCCTGGGAGCTGATTTTTATCTTTATAGGATGGAAAATTGGTAAAACCTTATCAGTGAGCAGCTAACTAATCCTTGCTTTGAGGAAGGCAACTAGAAATGGGTTGTTGTGCTGCACAGGTATGTTAAGGCACACGTTGTGCTGTTGAATACTGTGAGTATAGATGCAGAGCTTACGTCACTGTGAAAAAAGACTTAAAAACACTCATCCATAACCAGTTTCTGTCAGTCACTGATGTTCAGACCAAGCCTGCTGTGCTACCAGCCATACCAATCAGCTGGCAGTGTGAAGTAGGATCTTCAGTTTTGTTCTCCCGTGCTCTAGAGCTGACAGGAAAGGTGATGTGTGTTGCACTGGAAGGTGCACTGAGCACGTCTGGTTGGTCAGTGTGAAAGCTGCAAAGCTGTACATGTCTAAATGTAGAAAGTTGTGGTCTCCATGTTCAGTTTGCTAACAGTGAGTCGAACTCTACATGTCTGTTTAAGTTAATTGGTGGTACTTGATTCAAAGGCTTATTTTTTTACTATATAGAATGTTTGGAGTTATATAATCTGTACAGCAAACTACCCTCTGGTTAAGAAAGACTTCAGTCATTTGTATCTCTAGAGTTTTTCCTGGTCATAGTATAAACGCAGTGAAAATTAATATCAAGCTATGTTCAATGTTTTCTCAGGCAAATAATATTGCTAATGACTTCTTCAGTGAACGTACTGATTAAGCAAATAGCCACAGGGAAGTCTCAAAATGAATTCTGTGGTTCTGTGCATTTATGTATGTTGAGTCCAAAATGTCTTGAAAACATTGTCTTTTCTTGTAATTATGCTATTTTAGGGGCATATTGTTCAAATGTGTGCTCTGTGCTCACAAACATGGGGATGTTCTTGCTTCAAGGAGTTGTGCTGAGGAAATGAAGAAAGCATTAATTTGAATGCTGGCAGATCCAGTTTGAGTCTTGTGGATCCAGGGGAGCAGTGAGCTCTGCCAAGGTCACAGGGGTAGGGACTTGGCTGGGGAAAATGATGTCTGCTTCTGTTATCCATAGATTTTCCTTGCCTGGAATTCCCTCGGGGAACTCATAGGCTACAAGCAAGCCTGCAGGACTGGGGTACTTTGCTCACATCTGCTATTTGTAACTCTGTGGGATCTTTAGTAACTCTTCAGAGTTGTTTCTAGCCTTCATCCATTAAGAATGTTTTTTTAGTTTACTTGTATTTACAAGCGTTAAGCACAATGTAGGTGCTAAGAAATTAAGTTGACATTGTTTTAAAAAGTATTGATATTCTCAAGGTATTTAGTAATCTCTAACAGGATTCTTGTTTCCTAATCTGTTACAAACAGATGTTTCTGCCCTTTTGTGGTGGGGGAAAGTAGCCTAAATTCAGTAACATGGTAGCAGTAGGAAGCATGGTAGTAGGAGTTCCTTCTTATGAGAGGTGAGCAAGGCTGCTATTTCCTGCATTGACCTGGATAATTTGCTATAATGTGTTTTCTTAGTTAGCTTTCCATAGCAGAAAAGCAGTAACAGAACTTGGTACTACTCATTCTTTTGTCCCTCACACCTAACTAAATCTATTAAATGCTGACTTGTTAAAAATAGGAATTATGCAAAAGCAGGCACCTTCACTGATTTGTAGTTTCTCTGTGTTCCTCTCCGTTGCCTTTTTGCATTTAAGATCTGTCTTAGAGGCTTCCTTGCAAAATATTTCCCTTCACCCCTCCTCAACCAGGCAGTAATTAGTTTTCAACTCACAGTCCCGTGGGACTGCATAGCCTGTTCTTGCCTGGTTTGAATGGGGTCCACAGCAGTGTCTTTCCCTCTGCCCTACTAGGTCAGCAATCATTTAACAAATGGTCCCATTTCTTTACTTGCACTGAGTGGAAATCAGTGTGCTCTACCACTCTGGAGAAGATACGATTGTCCAAATTGCATTTAAAAGCACATAAGGATTTAAGCTCATTTTCCACGTGAATGTTTATTTTTCAGAGTGGGTATTTGCATGGTGGGATAATGGCAGCCATGGTGGGAACTAATACGAAATTACTTCAAATTAATACTTGATTTGGTCTTTTAGCAGGCTTTTTTAATAAATGAATCTGTAGAACAGGACTTGCAGTGGATGAATTCCCTGTGGCAAAATTGAAGTAAGTTTGGTCATCTTCACTGAGTAATATTGGAAACATGATTGTCTTCAGTCATGCTGTGTAAGGGTAAGTTGTCTGTAGCAGAATGTAACAGTTCAAATGACCAAAACTGCAGAACTCAAGGAGAAGTAACTCTTAAAAAGGTATTACTTGACAATGTGTTATCAAACAATTAGTGATGTGTAATTAATATGGGATCAGAACAGTACCTGGGGCTAGGTATGGCAAGTATTGTTTATCTGAACAATTTCCAAGGCTTGTAATAAATCTGTAATTCATGTTCGTTTTTGATGGCTGGCTTCCCCACAATTACATCTGGGAGAAGGCCAGATCGTGTGAACTCTGTCAGCATAGGATGCTTCTTGGAAAAAGTGGATCTTGTTTGACCCAGCGTTGTTCCTGTGCGTTATTTGGAACAACGTTGTTCTGAATAACCACACATGAGGTAGTTTTCCTGGTGAACCCGTAAATCTGGATTCCTTGAAATACTATTTCTAGTGGGTATTAAGGTCTTGAAGCCAAGCTTGGAGGCACGGCTTTCTGACAAAAGAACTTGTGTTTCCTTCAGCATTGAGAGTGAGCTGTGGAAAGTGATTGGCCGTCATTTACAGGTTGAGCCCCTCTGTTAATAGCATGGCTATGTTGGAAAGGAAATTCCTGGAGGGTTATCTCATGAGAAAACTAAGTGGGCTTCATTTGGTTTGTTTTGTTTGACTCCTTTGAATGATGAGGAGTAGATCAGTGCTCCCCAAAAGGGGAGTATTTAGCTAAAGGAAATGAGAAAGGTCCACTGTTTATAAACAGCACAGTAATGATTTGAACTGAGGATACACTCTATCAGAAGTGGATGTCATGCTGTAAGTGCAGTCTGTAGAATGGCTGTGTACGTTTCCTAGTTGTGCTGTTGTAGTTGTGTTGGTGGTGGTGGTTAGAAGGTGGTTGTCCCCTAGAGCTGCTATGGGAACAGCTGAGGTTTGGTTAGGGGATCTATCTGTAAAAGTACCTTGTCAGTATGTAGCTGAAAATTTTGTTTGTCATATACATCTTGCACCTACTGACCCTCTGGTTCTATGTTTCTTATGTGGTGAAACAGAAAAATTAGTATTGCTTGATGGGGGCATGGAATATTGTCTTGTTGGGGGGCAGTTAGGAAGCTTCTTGACTTCATATCAGAATTCTGTTTATCAGAGTTTTGTTTACACTGTGGTCAGCAGCAGATCTTTGATCGTCTGAAAAGATGAGATATGCAGTGTTGCCTTCTGAAGTTAATAACCAAGGAACCGTATCATTTCAACGTTCTGCCTGCCACCAGGTTCTTCTGATTCAGCGTCTTGGCTGAGCATTGCCTTCGCCATTTGGTGTTTTGTAGACCTTTGTGAAACAGGAAGGCTTTTCACTCCTTTCTTGCATCTGCCTTCCCCAGCAGTGAGAATCTTAGCACAAAAGCTGAGGTGTCTGGACTCTCCAAGTGACTACTGTGAAACCTGGTGTTCTATGACTAAGGCTTACTCACAGAATTGTTTCATCAAGAGTAACTGAATAGCTGTATTTGAAGATTGCAATTCTAAATCATGATGATACAATCAGACCCAACTTCTGAAAGAACCATAATAGGAGCTTAGGTGTGTTGCTGAAGTTGCAGTTGTTTTGTTTTTTGCATCTGTAATGCTAGCTCCTGTGCTTGTTACTGCTTTGTGTAATAGAACTGAAGGCAATGAATGGGGAGGAGAAAGAAAAGCATAACAAATTTAAATGTTAAAGCAAATAAAGAACAGTTTGAAGGACAAAGTTCTACAAAATTCTAGATAGTAAGACTCCAGAGCAAACTGGAAGCACTTCAGAACCTACTCCAAGCACTTAAAATGAAAAGTGTGCAAAAGTTCAGATGAGAAATAATCCCTGACATTGGCCTCCTGAGACTACAGTTAAGTCCAGAAAGAGAATAAAATATGTTGAAATGCATCTACTGCTTATCTTCTCTTGTACTGCGTTTGGAAATAATGGGAATAATCACACACACTGGTTTGGATGATCCTCCTCAGTTATAACATTTATCTGAAAATATTCCCAGATAAGTGGGAAAGAGCAGTATCTTTAGTATGGTGATGATTTATCAAGCTGCTTCCTCTTAAATTCTTCTCTATTTTTATTTATTTATTTATTTATTTTATTTTTTTAAAGTATTGTGAAGATAGCCAAGAAAGCAAGTGTAACCCAAAGTCATTGGTTGTGTTGGTGTAAGGGGTCATTTAGGTTGGACCTAGATGGGACACAGGTAAATGAAGGGCCTGCCTTTCTGAGAGTACTGTGTGTGCTGTTTCAGGGACAGGAGGCACTGAGCTCAGTGCTCACAGTTGTGCACGGGCTGATAGTTTAAATTAGTTCAAAAGGTGGTAACAATTTCTGTGAAACTGTAGGAAAGACATGTGCTGGCATATGGAAACTCCTGTTGTCTTTCTGCCTGTAAGCATGAAGGGGGGTGGTCAGAAGTCCTTGCTTTCACACTCTGCCTTCCCCTTCCATGTGAGAGCACCACCTCAGCAGGCTCCCCCAAACCCTGTCTGATAACAGCTGTGTTTGTAACCAAGTGTCAGGAATGTGGCTTTCCTTTGCCCATATTTATTTGCTTCCTCGAATGTCTTTCCTGCCTTCCTGTTTCTGGAGAGGAGGTGTGGGTGTATGCGTTAAGAAGAATTGCAAATAGGAATGGAAAATGCATGTGAGTCTCTGCTAAATCCCTTTCCTTCTACTGCTTCTTACCAGGTTAATTCTAGTGCTAGTCCAAGTTTCTGTGCTGATATGCTGTTCCCAGGAATCTGTTCTGTATTCCAGTGTGTTGTTTGGATATGTTTGCCGTCTGAGATACAAGATGGAGTAATATATGCCTTGTTCTGAGTGAAATCTTGTAATTCTTGTCTGGTAATCTTTGCCTGATAGCTGTCTGTCAGGAGGAATTTCAGGATGCAGGTTGATGTGGACCAAAGCGTACATTTGTCTTTCAAAATGGTAGAAATCTCTTTGCCTTTGATGTTATGTAAGCTTGAAATGATTCATCTGAAATAAAGCGGTGCAAATGTGGAAGGCTTTCTTGCTTGTTGCATTGTCTGCTATCTGTAAATGCCTCTTTATCTCGGGAAGAGTGAACAATGGTAAGAAGGCACCGCTGGCAGTTGCTGAGGTCATTGTTCCTGCAGAATGGCCAGTGTTCTGGCTCCTGCCTTTTCCCTCCCAGCATTATGAGGATATCTGCTAAATGACTGGGTTACTGCTCATGTGAGCGCTATCTCTGGCTGTGCATCTAGCTCCATTCACATCGGGGTGGGATTTCTGTCCTGTGTCATACTGTGTGTACGTTTCAGTTTTAAATGGAAGCGGAAAGGAAATGTCTCTTTAACTTCAATGGGAAATTTTGCAGCATGCATTTTGCTAGGCTGAACTTCTAATTACATTAATCCCCTCTTTCACAAATCAGTTCTAGCTTAAATAGCTATTGACAATTAAAAAAAATATTTAAACAAAAGCAGGCAGTCAGGAAAGTCCTGCATGGGCTTTTTTTTCCCTTTTCTAGGATCAAATTGAGAATTTTTGTGATACTTTTTATATTTTTCACTGATGTTATTTCCTGCTTTCTCCTCTGGACTTAAAGAGCATGAAGTCTCCTAGAGCTCCTAGAACTAGCAGAAGTACACTTATTAGTGGATGACAATTAAGTGGTGAAGCAAGCAGGCAGTAGTCATCTGTATAGCAAAAGGGCTCTGTGGGACGGGGTGAAGTAAATAGCATGTGGCAAGTTGCAAATGCTGATACCTGCTGGGTGAGCTCTGTCGTCAGGTTGGTATGTGATGGGAGAGAAACACGTGGGTCAAGCAGCGAGTTGGAGCAGCTGGAATTTACTGCGGTGCTGCTGAGGCTTGTGAGGTAGGCAGGCTGATGGAATCTGCTGTCCTGTTCCGCCTCCCCCACCCCCCATTCCCCTTTTGTTGCTGGAAGATCTTTGAGTAGAACTGCTGGCTGACTTGCTCTGCTGGGAGTGAAATGCTCCGCTTCTGAGCAGCTGGAAGTAAGCATTTCACTTTGTTTTGTAGAATACCCCTTTTCGTAGGGAGTGCCACAAACTTAGCATGAATCCAGGTTTTACTTTCTCTACCTTTTAACTCTAACATGGGCCTTTTATTCAGTAGGTTTATTTTATTCAGTAGGTTTAGCTCATTGTCTGTATGGGGAAAAATCAGTTTTCTGTAGAATGTTCAGCATTTTGGTCCGCTCGCCTTAAAGAAAACAAAAAACCAAACTCACAAAACTCAGTTACTCAAGAGAACACCGTAGGCAGCATCAGGAAAAAAATGTAGTTTCACCTTTTTTTTCTATTGAAAAAGTGGATTTTTTCATGTTTTAATGTTCGTGTATTTTTAAAAATTGTACATGACCTGTAGCTGAGTAAAAGATCACGGCTACAAACTGCTGCCCCGGCCCTGCAAGCAGTGTAATTATGTTGCTTCCAAGCGATAAGCCGAGGCAATTCCCAGATTGCTGAGATGCCTGGAAGCGCTGACCTCTGGGGCGCTCCTGCTATGCGGGGATGGCCGCCGCCTGCGCTGCTGTGCGGGCCTGTCACGTGCGGACCGGCTGCAGGAAGCTTTGGTGCAGCCGTGCTAAGAATGCTTTTGCTGACTGATAGGCACTTAGGCTACCGGCTGTGAAAAAAGCTGGCTCTCATTCCTTGCTTCTAGCCCCCATTTTCTGTAACAATGCTTCTTTCCTGCTGGATGCCGCACTGCTCTCATCTAGGCCCAGCTGTTGACTCGTCTCCGGTTAAATTGTATTCTTCTTAGTTTTCACTTCAAAAATAGTCATGTGTGAGAGTTTTGGTTTGTGTGGTTTGTTTAGAGCTGCTGCAAACAGGCAGCCTGCAAAAGTTGATGTGGTGTTTTAAAGAGTGGGAGGATTAGGGGAGGGGAGTGTGTGACTGGGCACGAAGGGGGAGGGAGAGGATTAGAAAACAATGGTCTTTTATCGTGATGACCAGTACTGTGAGCAGTGGTTTGCTGAAATGGAGCATGCATCGTGGAGAAGTTAGAGATCTAGTGTCTAGTCTTGAATTGCTGGGAAGAGCAGGAATAAGCTGATAAATAAACGTTATCTTTTGTGCGTGATGCTGAACGGCTGTTGTGTACAGTCACTGTATGAGAAGTAGGGCTTGGGCACGAATAGGGAACTAAACTGACTTGATTTCCTTGTTTAATCTCTTCACCTTTTATTTAGTTATATTAACAGCTGATAGTGATTCTTGCAAGTCAGGCACTGAAAGTGGAAAAATAATTTGAAAATGAGAAACTCTAATTGCAGTAGGCTGACTAGAATGTTACAAGGATAAATGGCTTTCTGAATTCGCTTAGAGAATCCTGCTGCTGCTGCAGTTCAGGGAGCTGCACACTCACCTGAATTGGGAGTATAATCCAAACGAGTTTATACAAAAAGAAGCAGAGTCGCCCATTACTAACAAAGAGCAAAGTTTACCAACTCGCAACTTAACCTTTGACTCTACTGATTGTGTTTATATTGAATATAATCTCTTGGTTGCTTGCACCTTGATTCTAAGCCTGTTCGAGCTTTTCAGTAGGTTTGGATTAAACAACAATAATAATTTTCTGCTGAGAAATAGAAAGTGTTCAAGGATTTTGTTGATATAATTTTTAGAGTTGAGCCTTCTGTACAGCCTGTCATCATTGCCTGCTTGGAGGGCTGGTGGTGACTGCAGGTGTTCCCCTAGTTCTGCTGTATCTCTAGTATCTTCCTAAGGCTGTACCTGGAAGGAAGACTTCTCCCCATTCCTGTATTCACCAACCTGAAGCTGTGTGGTGCTATTAATTTCTGCCTCTTTTTTAATTGTGTTGTAGTACAGTTAGGAGAGTGTAATTTTTAGGATGAGTAGAAAGAAATTCTATTAATCACAGTCTGGAAAGTGAGACAAGATTCTATTATGAATGAGTTTAGAAAGATTTGAAATAAGTGGCGCTTTTTGTTAATTTATTAATAACTAGATGATTAGTAAAAGCATTTAAAATGCAGGCTGTCCTTGCTCTGATAATTATGAAAGTATAATTCAAAAATAAGTAATTGCTGGTCTGGACGAACAGAAAACAGATCAGTTTTTTGCAAAATAATCCAATGTGTTGCAGCCAGGATGTAATTCTGGGAATTCACTTAGAAAATTGTTTGGTTTTCTTATTTAATTCTCTGATGCTTCAATGCAGATTGGATGCACTGTTGCCATTAGTGGCAGTGTGGTTGTCTGACACTGCAGTGTGACAGTTGGTGGGCCTCTGCCCTGGGAGGTTTAATGCCTGTCAAATAGTGTGATTAGCTTAAATGTACTTTTTTTCCTAACTTGGATTTTAACCTAGATGTTTCTTATGTTCCAATGTGATCCTGAAATGTCTTCACCTTTTCTGCGCTGTAAGTATCACATTATCTTATAATGCAGTAAATAAAGTAGATCTTATCCAATGGAGTGTTCTGTTTGTTTTCCCTTTGAGAGGAGTGATTTTTGTTTTCTGCTGAAAGGAAGTGTTGGCAAAGATGGTGAAAACTTGCTGCAGCAAAAAGAGAGATGTGACAAAATGATCTTCCTCACCTCCCATCCTTGGCTGACTTCTGAACGTTTTACTTCATGTCACTACAATTATTTAAAAAGTTATTTTTTTGTGCTCTTCTTTCCTATTTATTTCCCTTCTCAGTTTATTAACATGAGCCAGCTGACTGAAAGAGTTGGACAGAGCAGCACAAGTGCCAAAAAAGACTATACAATAACGTACATGCAGGTACATGCACTCCTTCGGAGTGCTGATTATGAAGACAATAAAGCCAAGGCTAGTCTGAGCTAAAGCCTCACTGGGGCTTTAGCCTGCATGCAGAGCTTTTGGACTTGTAACCTAACTTCGGCTTAGGCTTCTGGTCTCCCTGTGGCTCTTTCGCTGCCTCTGATGCTCATTAACACATCAGTAAGGTAGGCTGAAACATCCATTTCTCCAGGGATTTTTTTGTAGGGGTGTTTTTTGTCTTCTGAAGGATGTGTGACATTGGCTCTGGATTTGAAACTTGTTAAGTCTGTGTACCACAAGATTAACTGAAATCTGTTGCAGAATGTCAGCATGTTACATACATTGGTGTAAAAGTGAATTACCTCAGTTGAGAGGAAGTGATGGCACTTGTCTTTGACTTGATCACAACCTGGGACTTGGCTGCAGGGTGGTAATTGCTCACCCCTGGCTTGCGGACTGTTCTCAGTAGTAAGGCTTCAGAAGACAGGTAATCAATGTTACTTTGCTCTTATTTGTCCCACTTCTGGTGTTTTACAGCGTGTTAGCAGGAAGACTGCAGTATAATAATTGCTGTGGTTCTTCACTGTGTTAAGAAATTCAGGGTGGGGCCTCGATGCAACTTCTGTTTTCTAAATGCTTTAAAAATAGGTAGGGGAGTAAGAGGTAATATGAACAAATATTTTTAAAATCATTTCCATTTGAGTATTGTAACAAAAAGGAAGTCCTTTTAGAGCAGTCTCGGTAAGTGATGTGGCTCTACAAAAGGTTGGCTGATGTAACTTCATGGTAGTGGAACAATGCTTCCTTCCCTGTATCTAAGCAGTCTACTGCCTCATGCTCTGAATCATACTTGTCTGGCTACATGGTGAGCCACTTCATCTTATTAACTCAGCAAAAGGCTGATCACTTGTTTTTTTTTCTGGGTTTTAGGGAGCTGAATGGCTGCCTGGAATGTCCTGAGAAATGTAGGACTTCTTGTTACGCTGGTCAGCTGTTAGGGCAGTTAACTCCTGTTTTGTGCAACCACCATTGTGTTCATTTTGTGTCTGAAGATTGTTTGATGAGCCATTTTTTCCTGTAGATCAGTTCCTTTTCCTAGTAGTTCAGTTCCAATTGTGTTTTTCTAACCTCAGCATAGCTCTGATGTCTTGAGCAAGAGCTACAGGTGTTGGCTTAGTGACTAATCCTGTATTGTTTGTAAGAAGTAGCAGGACTGAAACAATAGTATTTCTCAAATGAGCTGTTTCTTTACTGATTTCGAGTCACATACTCAGATTTTCTTGAAGACTCTGATCACAGCTTCCAGGACGCTAAAAAGGGATGTTACACAATAGGGCTTTATAAAATTCCCCTTCTGGTTATGTTCTGATGTATCTGCTCTTGAGTTAGGGGAGATAACAAGGTGGATGGCCTGCCTGTGTAACAGAGTTAGTGTGCTGTCCTACTAACGTTCGTCTGCAAGTGTGCAGACAAGAAAAAGCTAACTTTGCTGTACTATCAGTGGTTTAAGAATTTTGGAATAAAACCCTCGGTGTTATAAATAGGAGGTAGAGTCTTCCTAGCCAGCTGTGTGTAAGAATAAATAAGAATTAAAAAAGAAAACTTGGATGAGGGACACAGAAGAACAGTTTTCCTTCAGTGGGAGGAAGGAGCTAGACCAGCTGATTCTATCCTGACTTGGGTGATTGAATTTAAGATTTTAAACCTTTCTCTGAAAGGTTGTACCTAAGTTGGACTGTCACTTGATGACAGTCAAATGATATCCACATTTGTAAATCATAATGATACTGAAGCTCTTTTCCCTCTTTCTCCCCTCTCCCCCCCCTCTGTTTAGGCTTTTAAGTTCTTTTATCCTAATATAGGGGAAATGTTATCACACTGCCTATGTACGTGGCCATTTTCTTCTTTAGAACCTCTCCTATGGGGGGAAAAAAAGTCATGGAATTTTTTTCGGAGTCATCAACTTCTCAAATAGTTTCGAAAGCCTTCACTATTTTTTCTTCAAGCTGTGGCCTCTGATATCATTTTCCATTACATTGGCTCATCAAACAGACTTGTCTGGTGTTCTGAAGCTATCTCTTAAGGTTTCTTGCTCATCCAAGAAGAATGTTTAGTGGTTGGTTTTTTCCCTTAAATTTAGCTGATTTTGCAGGTTTCTAGGTGATTCAATTGCTTCCTTCCCCATTCTATTTCTTGCAGTTGTGTAACTTGAGAGCTTTTGGAGCAATGGTTGAATGAACTGTGGCTGTAACCTAGGATAAACAGGTAATTGGCTGAAATTATACAGGCATTTGGCCAAACGTATGCTGGCATTTCAGCTTTAACTGAGAGCTTATCCAGTTTCTTCTCCAGTTGGTTGGATAAACAGCTAGAATGTCACTCATGCCTTTTCACTTCGAAAAATGTGCTGAGTAAACTAAATAAACATCTGCCCATTAAGCACAGATGGGAAGGGCTTGCCGAGAGGTGGTTTCGACGGGTAGCATGTCTGAGTAGGTATGTGTAGACTTTTATTTTCAGTCTGTTTGTGAAGTTCCTGTTCTGAAATACACTACATGCTTGTCATCATCTTCGCTGTCATCTGTCTGGCAACTGAGTATTCTTTATGAAATGATGATTACCGCGGGAGAAAGGCATGTGAGAAGCTGCTGTGCCTCTTAAATACAAAGCTTATCTGCCTCTGTTATTTATTGCCTGTTTGATTACTATTTCAAAGTAAGGTTGAAGCTGTGATATCCACTATTACTTGTGTGGGTATGTCTCTGTAGTGATTTTCTGCGGGGGATTTCTCACTTGATGAGTCTTACCTGTGCAAAGTCACAGATTTAAATAAAGTATTTAAATGTAAATAGTTCTTTTCATCTGTGTGCTTATAAAAGGTGTTAAGCTGACTACTCCAGGAGATCATTTCAATGGTTAAATTGTAACAAGAACTCTCCTAAAAACCCCTTTATTTGCTGTTTGACCTGCTGACAGAAGGCTTCATCTGCTAGAATGCTGGTATGTCCAGATTTCCCTTTTTGGAAGTCGTGATGGATGTTAAAGTAATGCCTGTATTTACACAGCTTTATTTTCGTTTCTGTAATCTTCAGTAATTTGGGGCGGGTTGTTGAGAGTCTGTAGGGAGTACAAACTCCTCTTCCTCCTTCATAATTCTGAAAATGAGTCTGAGGAAGCCAAAGCATTTATGAGTATTGCTTTTCATGATGTTGGATGCTTCTTTTCTTGGACTGGTCATGGCTTAGCTAAATTTGCTTATGTTCTCATATTTTTATCCTGTGCTGAAGTAGACTAATATTTTGGTGTGAGGGGACAAAAAAACAACCCAAATCCTTACCTCTGTCATGAGACAAATGTCAGTTAAGTGTTGAAAAGTACTGTACACAAGGAGAAATAAGCTTACTGCTTTATCTTGCACATTTTCCTGTAATATTTAAGAAGTTTGCTTCTAAGAAAAAATGGCAGCACTGTGCTATGTAAATGCAAACTGATATATGCTCCTGGAGACATAATGTGTTCACTATTTCTGACACAGAGTTCTTTAGAAATCACGTCTAGACAGCTAGAATGTGTCTTCAGTTTACTTGCCGTGTAGCTGTAAGATGTAAAGCAGAAGTGGAACAGGAGAAGAGCTTTGAAGTATACTTGTTCTGTTTTGTCTTGTAACAAAGTTCTTCTAATAACAACAAAAATCATGCAGCAGTCCTCAAACTCTGTTGCTGATTTATGAAGGCTCAGAAAAGATGTGCTGTCACAGAAATGACTTCCTGGATCCTTGACTTTCAGATACCAAAGACACTGGCTGCTGTTGGCGAGGAAGACCTGAGGGCAGGAAGGTGGCAAGTTGTTGTGCAAGCCGTTCAGCCCTATGTTAGTGATGTGATATACAGCTCAAGAGTTACAGGGCTGAGTTGAGAATGCGGGGTTTAGAAATGCTGCGTTTGCAGTGTGGAAGTTGAGAGGAGCTGCCTTCTGTGCCACAAAGAGCAAGGAGTGCTGGCGTGTGGAGGGGTGAGCTGAAGGCTGTATAAACCTGATCCTTTTTCAGTTTGCAAACCAGAATGTCATGCTGATGAAATTTTGATTCTTGTGGTTTTGAAGTTGAAGTGGAAACTGAACTTTCTGAAAGGGGGAATTTTATCCTTGTTTGATACCTCACAATTCCGAAGCCCTTCATTTTTTAAATACAGTTCCTGGTAGTTACAGATGCACTTATGGCAGAAAGAAGCACAGCACATATTTTAAAGTAGCCCTAATCATTTTGCCCATGTAATTTATTGCCTAATTGGGAATGTGCATTCCAGAATGGTGATGAAGGGGCGCAATGCAGTTTTGATGAAGAATATAATCCTGTGTTCTTTATATAGTCTGATTTACTGTGCAGATGCAGAAACTGTGGGAAGAGAAGTTACACTGCTGTGTGTTCAAAGCAGCTGTGGGGAGGAGACAGCAGTTTGTTTTGCTTCTGTATTTATATCAACTCTTAAAAGTGGTCACAAAGATATTTTAATTTGAGGTTAGCTTTTGGTTTCTGGTGGTTTTAAGTATGCCAGGCTTAAAGCATGTGAGATTTTAAAGCAAGTTAAACGGTGGATTGGGATCTTTTTTGTTGTTGTTTTTGCTATTTGTTATCATCTTAAATGATCAGCTTGGGAAAAGGAAGATGAAGTTTAAGCTGCAGCACAAAGACCTCCAAGCTGTATGTCGTAGCAAATTTTCTGCTATTTCCTTACTTACAAAGCTTTCTGAACTTGTATGATAAGTGTTACATAAAATTTGGTGTGTTAATTGAACTGCAGTGGTCAAAATAACTGACAGGCAACCAAACGGCACTTACGGAGAGAGTGAGTTTTTGTCTGATATCAGGTGTGATGTTTTGCCTTGAGTGTGTAAGGCAGAGTGCTGCAAGGCAGTTCTGACCTGGTCAGCAAAGAATGCTGCAGAGTTAATTCCCTGCTCCCTTCCCCTGCTTTGATGTGCAAATTGAAAAGGAAACAGTAGCTGTGAGTCTGTGGGGTGGGATGGGAAAAGGCACCATGGTTATGTATGTCTGAATACGTTCAGAGTTTAATTTGAAGCCTGTGTAAAGCCTCTTGTCCACAAATTGCTGTTATTTTCTTCTAGAAACTGTAGCCAATGTCTCTCCTAACCTGGTTGAGTTAGGAAATGACTGGGGTGTTCTTTGGCCTGGCCTTCCTGGCGGCCCCTGGATTGTTAGGGTGGGATATGGATGCAGTCAGCAAAGAGGAAATCCAAAACCAAAAATCCAAGAGCATGCTGCTGTTGAAAAGGCTTGCTTTACTTTTCATCTGAAGTTTTAATATATGGCAATTTGCGTCCAATTTTTTTTTGGGGGGGTGGGGGGAATCTGCAAATTGGAAAAGGTTGTAAACCACTGGTACAGGGAAAGGCAAGGCTGGGATCACTGCCAGCAGAAAATCAGGGGAGGATTATAATCAGGCAGCTGTTTGCACTGGGCGGTAGCTCAGGCCTGCGTTCATTGCCTCTTGCTTGGTCCTGGCTCCCTGGTGGGATTGGTTTTGCTGCTGTTTATTCCTACCACAGCTTCTCATCACCTTAGAAAGGTGTTTCTGGCTTGGTTGTGGTGACATGGGTGTTCCTGCTGCTGTTGCATGTCACTGGAAGGGGAGGGAGAGAAACATGTGGAAATGTTTTCCTGGTTCTTCCTTGCTTGTGGAGCTGCTGGTATTTTTCTCTTGTGCTTGTTAGAGGCCATGATGTCTGAACAGATGGAAGCAATGATTATTTTACTTTTTTTTTAATGGGTAGATAATAAACTGGAAGGTGGAAAAATATGTATGTGTATATTTTCCATAAAAGCGTGTTTGTGAAACTTTGATAACAATGAATCCTGTTTATCTTTCTGAAGGGAAACACCCATATTTTTCAAACCCCTGTGTATGGTTATGTTTAAGTTTGGGAACAAATGTGCAATAAACATGGAAGGACTGGATGTGAAGAAACTGTACTGTACTTTTCTTACTACCTACAAAACATGACATATCCCTTGTAAAGCAGCTGGTGCTATGGCAATAACTGCAGGTGCACATTGCTACGTGTGTTCTGTGCTATGTCTGCTCCTGTGTTCGTGGTTGACAACCCACCAGAACAGGTTTCCATTTCTCTTCTGTTAGTTTCTCTGCCTGCCTGCTCCTTCTGCACTCAGCCCCTTGGCTCCTTGATTCGGTTCAATTGGCTTTGCAAACAGAGGAGAGCCTGCCCTGAAAATGTGAGCAGTGCTGAGCTGAGGTTGCTGCTGCTGCTCCCAGCCCTTTGTGTTGGCAAACAGCAGCCCACGAGTGCTGTTCTTCCAATTCTGCTGGTTCTGATGGAACAGGTTGCTTAAACCCAGTGGCTGCTGTGCCTTGCTCTGCAGCGGCGTTGGGTGCCCACTCACCGGGTTCACGCAGGACCCATTTCCCCCTTCTCCCAGGTGTGCTCTAGCTGAACTTGTACAGTCACTTCCATTTTTTCTCTTTGTTAGTAGCCGATAACTTTAATTGATTTGTTCTGCAGACACTAAACAAAAAGGACTGGTAAAAGATAAGCACTTAAGCTGCAGCAATAAGCTGCTCGTGGGGCCGGAGTTCATCTGTAGGTCTGCAGGCTACCGAGCACAGCATGACGGCTTGCTGCAAACGTAGAGGGACTCTGCTCTGAATTTAAATACTGGTAGCATGCATCAACACTGCTTTGACTTTTTTACATTATATGTTTCTGAACTTGCAGCACTACCAGCTTTTGTGTTAAATCACTGCTGTATTTTAGTTTTGTAATCAGATGTAAGGACAATTGCAGCATGTATGTTTTTTCTTCAGTAATAGTTGATGTGTTTTCTGGAAAACCTCCTTTTTATAGCCAGCGGATTGATGTGTGTATGGCTAGAGACAGAGCAGCAGTAGTGGTGAGAGGTATCACTGAAGAGCTCTAGGTTGTGTCTGCTTAAGCCAGGTAACTCTTCCCCTTTTGCAGAGAGCGTTTTGGAAAACTGGGAAAGGAGTACTTGTGTTACAATGAAGTAATGCAAAATGAGCTTTTATAGTAGGATGGGAATACTCCTGTTTCACAAGGAAAAATGTTGTTCTGCACTTTCCATGCTTGCTGATAAGAAAGTGCAGTTAGGTTGTCCTTGCTGACAGCTGAGCAAGCTGTGCCGATGTGAACCTGTGTGCCCAGGCAGGGTGTTGCTGTGCTGCTCTCATTCTCATCCCTTCTCTCTCATTGATCTCTCATACTTTTTTCTCCTCATCCTTAATTTAAAGGTCAAGGACAAAAAGCTGCTTTTCTCCCTGTTTTGTACCTTTTAAACCAAACTGTTTGTTACTACTGTCTCTCCTTTATACAAAGTCACTAACAACCTTTAACTTGCCCTAATATTTAACACTACTTGCTGTCTCCTCTTTTTTCAAGTCCTGTGTTTCTGTGTGCTTGGCTCTTCATTTACCTCCTTTGAACGTGCAAAGATAATGTAAGCTTGGAATTACAGCTTGTGCTGCAGATGCTTTAGTAACTGTGTGGCTGCTGAAATTGAATCTTCTTAACTGACCCCCAAAATTGGAAGACATCTGTATGCCTGGTTGTAACAAATAGGGAAGGGCACTTCACTCAAAGCTTTGTAATAGTGATAGATGATGCTGAGAGGAAGAAACTTAGTACATCTTTAAAGAAAAATTAACATGTATCATTTCATGTGTGTTGTTGTCCAAGTTCTGAAGATAGCATGGCATCTGTAAGTTGAAGTATCATGCAAACCTCTTAAATGTATGTTTGGTCTGAGTGATGCCAGAAAGCTTTGAGCAGTATGTTGGGAAAAGGACTACTGTGTCTTTGGGGGATATGGTTGCCTCTCCAGAGGCTCTCATTTAACAGATCTTCAGAGTGTAACAGCTGAAGAGGATGTTTACCTGGTGCAGCGTGTGGTAACTGAGTAATGATCTTCTGGAGGAGAAGCAAGGTCACAGCCTTCTTGCTTACAGTGAAATTCTTGAGCACTGACTGTTGCTCTGATCTCCAGCTACGTGTTTGCAACTTTTGGTGTCCATATCTCACACTTGTATGCACTTTATCTTTTCATTTTGAATTAAAAAGTGATATCCAGGTGCATGAAGTTGACTCAAGTTTCCTAAATAAAACTGAAATAGTATGATTAAGTTTTCTTACATAATGATGAGACAAACTGATAAGGAGCCAACTCGGGTAGAATCAGCTACGTGTGGCCACGTAGCATGCAGGAACATAACAAGGGAGCAGAGGGTAGGGTTATTTCTGAGAATGGAAACTAGTTGCAGGGCAAAGTGTGCTGCTTAAGCAGTTTTTGGTGCTAAAATGATGCTTTTCAGGCAGCACTTGAAGATGCAAAGAGTTAAAACATTAGATGGTGTTTCTTGAGAATCTTGTCTTTGAACTGGAGAAATTCACATCTGAACTAAAGATGATCTCTAAAGAGAAAATGAATGCTTTCAGCAATATATGAAAGCTATAACCTAGTTTTTTTTTAATCTTTGTCCTAATAATGCTGACTTCAGTCAGTATAATGGAGAAATTAAAGACAAAAAAAAAAAAAAAAAAAGCCTACCTGTGGCAGTGGCGTCATCACTCCTGGATGCAAAGGCAAGGCAATAAGCTGTATTCTGTATTTCTCTTCTGTTGTGATTTTTGGTTCCATTTTGCTAGTGTACTAGCCTGGAAGTCATGATCTTTGAAATGCTGCTTGCCAGCACTTGGGAGTTTGTGATTGTACATGATTTCATTGCCAGCTGGAAAGCAAAATGGAAAGAAGCAAAACAAATGAGGATCCCAAATTCTAAAGCAATTTTCCCACGCCTTAGAGATCATGGAGCAAGTAAGCTTTCCTTAGCTGATGGCAGATACTGTTAGCAGGGTGTTTGAGTGCTGCTCTTCAGCACCTGAAGTAACCTGACCTACGACTGAGATGCATCTTTGGGGTCTTTATGTTCTGGTTTGTTTTGCCTTACTACAAGTTTCCTGAGTGTTGTTCTGTAATAATAGCATTCAGCAAGCCTATGACATAAAAACTTCTATAAATACTGCGCTATAACTGGATTATAATCCAGTTTTGATTTTTTCTCTTTAATATTTTCTAAAATTTTCCTTCTACCCAAATGCATTTTTCCCCCTAGCTTCTGCATATTTTTGACACTTGAGGGTTTCTAGAATGTCTGAAAACTTTCGGAACTAGAGTCTGCTGATTTAAGTGTTGCCTCCATGGGCAACAATAGCCAAGGAAACCTGTGGCTGTGCAGAGAGCTGGGTGAGGTTTGGGCTGAGAGGCCATTCTGAGAAAGGAGTCTTGCTTGCTTCTGGATGCAAACAGCAAGTTCCAGCAGTGTGCAGCTTGCTGTGCCTGTCCTGCCTCTGAGCACCCTCTTCTCTGAGTACACAAGCTCTAGAGCTTGTCTCCCAGTGCTTGAAATAGCTTAGGTATCAAGTTAGAGTTCAGTGGCTCTAGGGTAGCTTGGAGAGTGAATGTGAGGTGGTGAGTATCTTGCATAAAGAGTATGTAAGAAAAAGCTCAGATTTTTCAATTGATAAAATCAATCTGATAGTAGGGTTCTATCCTCTCTGTACTGGTTGCAGTGAAAAAGGATTTTTAATTAACAGAGGCCTTTGTGGTATCCACATAAGACAGTTGGAACAAAGCTGCTGGAGTATATGGTGGTTATAGAGTAAGCAGTAAGGACAGAGGTGAGTGTCTGCAGGAAGTTCTCTTGGTTGGTGCTGGGAACAGTGCACTGCTCCAAGTGTGTGCCGAGAGATGGCGTGTTTGGGGGGGGAAGTGACCTCTTCATTTTCTGCTCTAGCTGGCTGAGGAAGATACGGTTTCCTTCTGTGGACTTCCTCAGGAAGCCATTGTTTGGGCTATTGCCTTTAGGTCTTTTTTTTTTTTAACTGAATGATAAATATAATCCAGTAGTACTCAAACCTGCAGAAATTCTTACAACAGCTCCAAATGCTAGTTGTTATGGTACAGACTTTATTTCTTGTTCCCTAAAGTGCAATCAATCAAAATGGATTGATTCTGCATTTAACCTCTAGAATTCAGCAATAGAATTCTGTTGAACTTCAGAAGTTGACTTCTCCAAAGAATAATTCTGAGAATTAATTTTTGAAGCCAGATAGAAATACTGATTTTTTTTTTTTTTTTTCCCCATCATTTGATACAGTCCATCAGCACTTCTTTTTTTTCTTTTCTTTTCTTTTTTTTTTTTTTCCCCAGTATCTCAAATCAGGAAATAGTTTCTCAAAGTTACTGTGACCTTCCCTTCTAGGACAATTAGAAATGCTTTTGCAAGTCAATTTTTATTGGAAGTAAAGGTAGACACAAGCTACAACGTGATGCTGTAAGGTTGGAGTGATGATGCTCTGTACGTAATGTGTCAAAACTTGCTCATAATTGAGCAAATTATCACTAAACTTAATCCATCCTTCTTGACACAGTTAACTTCACTTGCAAACGTAGTTCAGATGAAGTAAGAATGATGATTCCTCTTGTAAGCTCCCTTAAACTTGCAGAGAAGCTTGGAAAGTTTCTTCTGGCTCTGATTGCAAAAGCAGATGGCAGCTTTGACTTCAGTGTAGCCATCTTGTAAGTGCAGAAGTCTGAAAAAGTGAGCGTTACAGTGGAAGAAACTTCACCACAGGAACCTTGCATTATTTTTAGGCATGAGATACTGGTTTCTCTAGCTTGAATTGCATCTTTCCAAATGTGATCTTGAACTGTCTTCTGCAGCCTGCGGGTAGATCTGGTGCTGCTGCTGACTGCAGCTTTCCCAACTGCAGGAGTGGCAAAGGAGCAGTGCTGTTCCAGAAGCATGGCAGCACTGGCAGTCAGCAAGGCTTTTGTTCCTGGATGGTGCTTGGAGGAAAAATCTCGGTGCATAAGTACAGAATTACTCATTTGGGAAAATTGTATTGTGTGTGTATTCATGTACCCAGAAATGCACAAAGAAAAGAGTGGTATGACAAAGGCATATTAAAAAAAAAAAAAACAAAAGCACAGAGGGACAAAGTGGGGGTGGAGGGGAAGGTTGGGGAAGGAAAACACCAGCCTTAGAAAAGAAACAAAGAAATGTAGCGGATAGGGGTACAAAAAAGTTGTACCTCGTGAAGGACTCTAAGCCCACAAAGGGAGCTTCATGAAAAGATGCTTAGTTAGATGAATTTATATCTCAGAGCAATACCAAAGATCAAGAACTTCAATTATTTGCATATTGATGAATTGCAGTCTCATGTATATCTTCTTGAAAACTGAGAAGACAGTTTCAGGAGCCATCTACAGAACTGGTGGTTCTACTAACAGTTTGCATAAAGGTGATTCACATGAGCTTAAGGAAATTTTGATTTAGTAAAGCATAAGTATAATGTAAACTATTCTTTTTAATACTGAAGTCATGATAACTATCCTTTCCTTCCAGTTTCTCTTAGAGAACCACAGCCAATATAGATACAGCATGAGTCTACAGATTTACTTGGCCTCTTGCATTACGAAAATTCTTAATGGTTTCTGTTGAGTTATTCCAGCCCTAGACTGTAGCATCTCATTGTCGTATTCCTGGTTTCTAGTGGTGTGTATTTGCTTTCCTGCTGAGTCACCTCATTTTCCCCAAATCAATATTGGTAATATCGTCTTGAATACCACGTTGGCAGCAGCATGCAGCAGGGCTGGTGCCATCACTGCTAACTTAACGTTGTCTGCCCCCACCTCTTAATTAATAGCTGCTTTTTCTACACACTTGGGATTTACCTATATCCTCACAAGAGGTGTGAAACTCAAATGTTCACTGCAGAATACAGCATTAGCATACCCACAGTGTGGGTCATGTCGAAGAGCAGCATCTCAATGGAGACCTTGGCTGATGGAGAGCAGCAAGAGCTAGTTTTTGTGCCTCAGCTGTCAGTGCCTGGTGGGATGAGCACCTCTGTGAGTCTTCGTCAGACTTTTCAATCATCTGTGAGTGAAGACAGTTCCTCACAGACAAGAAGCAAACTCACTTATGCAGTTTGTGTTAAAGCCAGCAACTCACCTCAGGCTGCCTTTGAACTGTTTTAACTGCTCTGGATTGGACTGTTTGGGCATGCAGAAAGAATGAAAATAACATATTACTTGGTTTGCTATCTGACTAATGGATATTTGATGTTTCCAACTCTTGTGAACTTGAAATGAATGTAGTAGCAAAATCTGGGGAGGCAGTAGCAGTAAATGAAGAGATTACTTAAGTGAAAAACAGAGCAGAATGGAAGTGGAAAGACTGAGCTACAGAAAGGAAACCAATTGGGAAGAAAAGTTAGAAATGGTAGCTCAGTCAGTGAATGAACAGTGAGCACTGTGGCTGCATTGAGAAAGAAAGGTGGATTAAGTTGTGTGGTAGCAAGCAAGTTTTGGGGGTTTGCTTTGTTTTGCTGTGAGGTATGTTGTCTTAGTTCTCAGAAACACGTTGAGTAGACCAGTTTAATTTTTCTTATTTGTTGGAAATTTACCAGCTGGTCTCATATCTTTCCCACTTCAGCATTACCAGTTCTCCCAGCTTCAGCATGAGCAGTGCTTAGCTGGATAACTTGTTATCAGCCTTTGCCGTATCCAGGAGCAGGCAGTGTGTTTGAGCTGTGCCTTCGGGTGCCCTGCTCCAAAAACAAGCAGCAGCAGCTGGCAGCCCTGGAGCTGTGCTGCCTTTTAGCCCAGTGGCTCAAACTGACCTGTAGGCAGGTGCTCTGAATGCAAGGCGAGGGGTGTGACGTGCCTGGGACAGGTGTGGTTAGTGAGCTGTTGGGTTCATTTCTCTGCTAACTGGACTAACCTGATGCAGGTAGGGCTGCCTATTTTGGTTAAAATGTCTATTGCAACTTGTGCAGTCTGTTCTTGTACTCCTGTTTTACCTTTTTCCTAATTGGAGTTATTTAAAAACTTCTCCTGGAAGTTTACATGCCGAGATAATTCTTCATTTGTTGAGATGTTTAGCCTGAGAAACACTTGCCAAAACTAAGACAGAATGAGAGCATCACGAATGGGGAAGGAAATCAGTATTCATTAACCGTGTAGCAAGTGGAACATTCTATTTTGTTTCAGAGATGGCACTGTTTGTGGAAGTTGTTACTGTGCGAAAATTGATCAGATGTGTTTTTAAAATACTTAACTGGAAGGAAAGAATCTAATCTGGGGCTCCAGTTGTGTTGATTTCTAATGCAGAGGAGCACCCTGTGCTGAGTGAGAGAACCGATGGAAGGAGGTGTTTGCCAATTAAGTTGCACCAGAGCTTTTAGGAGAAGTGAACCCTGAAAGAGAAATAAGCTGTAATGTAACACATCCAAGCTGTTGAAATTGGAGCACAAAATGCAGAGAGGAAAAAGACCTAAAGCTTTCTGGGAACATGAGAAGGACTCACTTGTTAAATGTAGTTGCAAATTCTGGTGTGAGAGAAGTGGATTAAGTTTTCATAGATATTCATAGTGGGACTAAATGTTTCTGATGCAGTTTTCTGTAATTATATACGACTGGATGAAAATTGGGAACGTTTTTGTTGTAATGACTGTGTTACTGTAATGATGGTTGAGTTTTTAAAAATGTGCTTCTTTCTGATTGGCTTCAGAGATGTTTCTGCTGTGATTCTGTGCCTTAGTTAGTGGATTGTTTACTTGTGAGAGGATGCATATGGAGCAAAACATGGGATGCTGCCTATGGAAAGGCAGAGAATGTGGCAGCAGGAGAGTTGTTGCTGCTTGCTGTGTATTTCCTGCTGCCTCTCTACCCGTTTTCAAGGCTTTGACTCTTCCATTTTTAACTCCTCCAGCCCATTTTCCCCTTTTCCAAATGTTTTTTGTGGCAGAATGCCACAAAATGCTCTTGTAGGCAGAAATACAAGTATGTAAACATTGCCATAATGTTACTGTTTAATCCTGTTCCTTTTCTGAGACCTCGTTTATTTCTGTGGTACTGTGGCATTGAGAGAAGAAATTAGTGTACACTGAACTGCAGTCTGTTAAGTGACCTGTAAGTATAACACAGTTGCATGGGTACTGTGATCTGCAGAGCTGGGTGCTCACGATGAGTTGGTGGTGATCTGCCTACTACTATTGAACAAGCAAAAGGCAGAACGTTCATGAAGTGTCAAGTGTGAAAGTTAGTGTGTTATACTTGTGATCCTGGTGGGAAACTGAAGTGGGCATTGGACCTTACTGTGCGCTTAAGGAGCAACCTAGAGAGACTGCATTATAGGTTTCGTGTAGTTCTTCCCTTTAAACTTCCTTAGTTCCAAAGTTAGTGATAGGTATAATGATCAGAAATTTCATGTCTGTTAAGTTCTGCTTCCTGAATCCACCCCCCCCCCCCCCCCCCCTCTTGACCAAGAGCACAGGAAGTTCAGATGTGACATATAAAGGTGGGAAGTATCTAACAAGTGAGCCAACTCTTCTGTTACTGTTCAATATGAATAAAAATGGTCATTTTGAGTGCAAATTCCTATTTGTGATACTATACAGTTATTACAGCTTTTCACTGTATGCTGTATGGTGAAGTCTGATCTTTGTTTTCTCTCTCTCCTTAGAGTGCAACAATGGAAGAAACAGCTATATGGGAACAACACACGGTGACTCTTCACAGGGTAAGCTAATACAATTGGTTGTGTGTGCCTAACTCAGGATGCTGGTAGGCTTTGAAAACAATAGGAAAAAGCCAGATGTCAGGAAGTGAAAGAAAAGGAAACTGTCCTATCCCTTTGTTTAAATTTAGAAGTGTTGTAAAAGCTGTGTGATAGTAGTTCTATTTCATCTGTTTGTTTCAGTTTAAATTTCTAAGATGAGCCTGCCTACAAATGCTTCTGCACATAACTGAAAGTAGTTAGAACCCAAAGGGTTCATGCATTAAAGACTGTACAGAAACCATACTCATTGTTTTACATTTTGAGTTGCAAGGGCTTAAAGCAGTGTGGTTGAATACAACTAAATGTATTCAAAACTGTCTAATTTGATTAACATTTCTTTTAAATCAGTGTTGAAAATGGTGATTAGATAATAGAAATATGCACTTCAGACAAAATGTGTAGTAGGGATCAGTGAATGGAGACAATTTCTACCTTTGTACTTTTTTCTTATTTGAGCTACTCTTAAAGTGAACCAGTTTCTGGTGTAGCTATCAGAAAGCCATACAAGAGAAGCAATTAGTAAGTAAGTAAAAATGATAACACAGCACTACTTTTCTAGGTGACTCTTCAAGTTTACTACGCTTTACAGCCCAGAAAGTTTTTTAACAAATGTTGTTTTTTCTGAAAGTAATTGCCCCTTTTATTTTCTTCTGCAAGCTGTGCAGTCATACTGTGAAACTTTTTAAATGTGACTTTTTTTCTTTTTTTTTTTTTCTTTTTTTTTTTTGATCTTACTGTTGGTTAAAATAGTGCTGGTGTTATTTAGAAATGAAAAATCCTATAGCAGTACAAAACTGGGTGGTAGATTTAATGGTAGCTTGGTTTTTCTGGAAAGAGATCTTATTCTGATTAATCTAAGTGATAACTTTAATGAAACATGAAAGTGAGTTCAATCAGTGTACAAAGGAATAATGCAACGCTGTGGTAGGTTTTATCTGGCAAATGTTAAACAAATAGAAAGTTAGAATTTATTCTCGGCACTATGAAGAGCTTTTCAGGGTATTTGCTTATTTGCTAAACTTCAGACTTTCCTGTGACATTCTTATAATGCTAGGTTATCAAGAACATAAAGTTATTTCTGCTTAGTTGTAAGAGAAGAAATGCTACCAAATTTGTTGCATTCTCACATGCAGAAGTTAGCAGAATTGGAATAGTCTCAAAACAACACTTTAGAGTGGTTGTGGAGTATTTCTGTGCAAATTCATCTGTTGCCCTCTGCTGAGCTACAGAACTGGCTGGAGACAGTCCATTGTCTGCCATGTAATGCATTTGAAGAGCTGAACTTGCTTTCTTTTAAAAGAGATGCTGAAAAGTCAGTGTGATTTTTATTTAGGCTTAGCTGAGGGCGGTGAGCTGCAACTATTGGACTGGCACTAAACCTCTGAACTTATAGAATAGCACCAACTTAAGCATCGCAGTATTGGCTTCCTGTGTGCTTTTTTTTGTTTGTTTGTTTTGTGGTGTTATTATTTTTGGTATGCCTGCAAAGGTCTTTTACCTTGTAGTTCATTTGGTCAGTATTTGCCCTGGAACTGAAGGTAGATAAATGGAAGGTAGACAATGGAAAAACCTGGTTGAGAATATAACTTTACTAAGTCCCCTTGGAAGAGGCAGAGAAATACAGAGATGTCAGCACAGTGGTGAGCAGATCTTTGGTACCTTTTTGCCCGTGCCCAAAGAAAGCCTCTGCAATGTGGCTGCTTCTTCAATTCAATTAGCTGCTGTTCAACTTTTTTAAAATAAAAACTTACTAGAAGGGATGGCCTCTGCTATAATTGCCAGCTTTGAAAACAGAAAGAAAATTCAAGTGGCTTAAGCAATATGTATGTGTGTGTTAGCAAAGTTACGTAGAATGTTCTTGACTTTGTATTTTCATGTTCTAAGAGCCATTTTTGTTCTGTTGGTATTTCCAGCTCTGACAGATTTCTGTTTTAAACCTGTACTGTTCTCTGGTATAACTCCATTGCTGCTGTCTGTATTGGAGTTGTATTCCTTTAACTCTTCTTGTGCTCTGTAAGGGTAGACAAAACGTAAACACAAAAATCAATTTCAGTAGTAACCAAAGGTATTTCAGAAGTGTTACATACCTTGAAAGGATACAGGGTGTTTGTTTTTTTTTGGTTTGTTTTTTTTTTTTTTTTTTTTTTTTTTTTAGGGGGTTGTTTTGGTTGGTAATGGGCCTTTAAGAAGGGGTTATGATGCTGGATAGTCTTTGGAGGATGAGACTTAGAAAGGAGAAGGGAGTGTTTTATGGAGGAAATTCTTGCTGAAGAATGAGCCTTTTCTCACCTCCTCTTGCAGGGTTTTTTCTATTACCTTTGCTTTCAAGAGGTGTCATTACAAATTAGGGACAGAGTGCTCTTAATCCCAGTGGTTGCAGTATATGTATGTCAGTTCAGGTGCTTTGCCGCAGTTCAGACATGAGATGTTTAATTTTAAACTACTCTTGATCCATCTGTTTCAGATATCTTACAGAGCCTATAACAGCATAAAGGAGATCTGACTACATGGCACTTAGTGAATTCCAGCACTACTGTCAAAAGATATACTACAAAACTCTTTAAGGGAGAAAAAGCAGCTTGAACTTAAAAACCAATTTTGTTTCCTTCCATTTCTTTACTACGCTTGTAACTTTGTGGGCTGTTATATGGCTCTTAAGAGACTAAGCCAGGCTCAGATTCAGTTAAAGCTTTCCAGTAGCTGCAGTTTCTTTTACTGAGAGATTTATATTTTTATATTCTTAACTGTGATTCTGAGGAAGGACTGTGCACTTCATGTTTGAAGTGGAATTGAAGTATTGAAGTATTAGATGAGTTTCTTAACCCAGTAAAATAGAAATCATGTGTGTACACTCCTTTCTGCTTCTCCCATGCAGCCTTATTGTGGGAGCGGAGCAGCACAGCCCTTCCTTGTGTTGCTGTTATGTCATCTGATGGGAGTTTGTGAAGTGTTACAAGTAAATAAAAGGCAGCATAAGCAAGATGCGTGTTTGTATCTTATAACCCATAGTGATCATCCAGTTATTTCCCTCCACAAATTTGGAGATTTTTCTTTAAGAACTAGGTTCAGTTTTACAGCTCTGAGTGCGGTTCAGTTTGTCGCTCTAGGTTGATGTTAGGCAGTGGGATAAAATGAGAAGCAGTAGGCAAAAGGTTATGGGAAGCTTTATTTATTTGAGCTTGTCCATTTTCAAAAATTCAGTTTTTGTGTTTCCCAATGTGGGTTGTTTCTTAAGCCTTCATTTTCATATTGTCAGACAGCTTTTCTCAGAGTGGTACTCCTTTTTTTGACTACTTCCAGCATATGAGACTGCATTGTTTCAGGCTTGATGAGAAGGACATTGTAACAGCAAAGCATGAAACTTGTCCTTTTGCTTTTGTTGATTTGGTTTGCGGATCTCCTCTAACAAAAACAGAATGATAAGTGACAGGATAGGCTTACAGTGAGTTTCTGAATTCAAGTGATGATTGTATTTCTTTTCATGAGTGGAGAAATATTTTTTTTTTTTGTATGTGTCTTTATGGTTTAAGGAAGGGTAGACCTTCATTTAAATGAAGTTGGATATAAATGTCTTCATCTCTCTTCTGCCTCCCTCTTCCCACCCAAGTACAGTGCAAACTGAGTTCTATTTCTTATGGTATTGGAAAACTGGAAGAAGGAACAGTAGCATGAGGAAGGGGAGAAATGTTTCCTTTGCAAATGTTACTGTTTTGGAAAGTTCCTTGTTGCGTGTTTTTATAGGCTGTTATATATGTTTGCTTTGAGAACTATTTAAAATTGAATTAAAAACCTGACCTGCAGTTCTGGTCCTAAGTGATCATTATGAGCCTTTATCCTGCCCTCCTGCATGGCACAGGGTTTCACTTAGCGATTCTTGAATCTCAGCCATAACTTCTGGTTGATCTGGCTGGAATGTGTTTGAAAGGATGTTCAGCCTTCCTTGAAGGAAGTTAAGTATGCGTAAAAAGAAAGCTGTAAGGTATGCCCCTACACAATTATTAAATAACCTTATTTTAAAAGTGTATTTTTTACTCTAATTTTTTAATAGCTTTCTTTGTGGCTTGCATAGCATTGCATGGTTTGTTAATCCTTCTTCCAAAAAGCTGTATTTCTCTCCGTGTTTTACGCAGTAAATTGTTACCATCTGAGTAACATTAAGTAAAATTGGTTCTCTTGTTGTGTTACAGGCCCCTGGATTTGGATTTGGTATTGCAATATCTGGAGGAAGAGATAATCCTCACTTTCAGAGTGGTGAGACCTCAATAGTTATTTCTGATGTGCTGAAAGGAGGCCCAGCAGAAGGACTGCTACAGTAAGTGCCTAAATACAGCTGCATTCTAATTTGAGGCATTTGTGTTTTGGTGGTTGCTTAACGTCCTAATTGTTTGGCTCTCAAGATATCAATAACTCTTTATATAGTAGGTCTATTCTATGTGCTATTTGTTCAGGGAAGCTCAGCCGTTGTTATTTTTTCCTTAATCAAGTATTTAAAATCCACATTTTCATATTTTTTTTCTTTCAGAGAAAATGACCGTGTTGCGATGGTTAATGGAGTTTCAATGGATAATGTTGAGCATGCATTTGCTGTTCAGCAGCTGAGGAAAAGTGGGAAGAATGCCAAAATTGTAAGTGAATGTCCACAGACTTAAGGATGCTTAAATTCAGAAGTTACAGAGCAGAATTGAAATGGCTTAATTTCTGCTGATATACATACAGATACATACATGATGCGGAGTACTTGCGTAATACCTACCTGAAAGATGCTTCAGGTTTAAGGGATGATAATGACATGGTTATCACATGAGTCACCCAAAATGTTCTCTCTTAAAGTATGAACAATCATTTGGTTTGCTAACCAAACAATCGTGTTTGGTTAGCATGGCAACAAATAGTAAAGATTCTTTTTCTTTGTAGTAAAGTTATCCTCAGGTTGCCAAAAGTTCAATTCTTGGCTTTGTTTAATATTTCTTTTCTTTACCAAGTGCTCTTTTATCAAGTCTTTCACTGGCACTGTATGCTAAAGATCCTTACCTACTACTCATGCACAAATGTAGTTCTTAGTCTCAGCAAATGCCGTGCCAAAGTAAAGTATAATTACCTTAATTCCTATAATTTTGTAGGCTTATTCAAAGTGCCTGGCTGGCTTTTGAACTTAGCAAAACAGAACAGATGATCACTAGAGGGTAGTAAACTGTTTTTCTCTAGAAGTTTGAGTACTTTTTTTTTACATTATGGAAAAAGTAGAAATCACGTTTGACTTCTTAATTTAGGAAAATGGGCTTTAGGGACTTGTAGAAAAACTTCAGTGCTGGCAGATTTCAAGTGCTCTAGTGTGCTTTAGCAAGATTGCACAAAATTGTGCCATGTCTTACACTTGTGGGTTTAGCAATTATTTAAAGCTTAGGAAAAAAAAAAAAACGTTATCGTGAGCTGTGCAGGTTTTGGAACCTAAGCATGTGTTGTAGTGTTCAGTATTTGTATGTTGCTTGATCATAGACATAAGTCTTTTCTATACCTATCTGAAGAAAATCAATGGCAGAACTTCTGTGTATCTTTATTTGGTAGGGAATGAAATCCTGGAGACAGTCGGGTTTTATTCTGGAAACTGCCATCTGTGTTAGTGCAAACTGACTTTGAACTTTTATCAGGAATGTTCCCTTGTTTCTGTGGCCTACATAAACAACTTTAATATTGGCAGGCTTCAAAGGTAAAGAGAGTTACAGTCAGTAACACGCTTGAGTATACAATAGATTACATGTTAGTAAAAAAGTTTTTAGCAGTGCCAGTGACTGACTGGTGGGTTTAAGGAAAAAGAGGGCATTAAAATATGCAATGCTATGGCAACAGAATCGTGCTGCAAAGGCTGTCACAGAATCACAGAATGGCCCGGGTTGGAAGGGATCTCAAGGATCATGAATCTCCAACGCCACATGCAGGGCCACCAACCTCCCCATTTAATATTAGACCAGGCTGCCCAGGGCCCCATCCAACCTGGCCTTGAACACCTCCAGGGATGGGGCATCCACAGCCTCTCTGGGCAGCCTGTTCCAACACCTCAGCACTCTCATAGTAAAGAACTTCCCCCTGACATCCAACCTAAATCTTCCCTCTCTGAACTTAAAACCATTTCCCCTTGTCCTGCTGTTATCTACTCTTTCAAAGAGTTGATTCCCCTCATTTGTAGGCTCCTGTCATTACTACCCTTTTTCCTCCTAATGTAGAGGAAAATAACTAATGTATTTCAGTAGATGACTAAATCAACTGTTTTTCTTGTTTCATTGTTTGGTGTTCTTTTTTTTTTAAAAGGAAAGAGTTTCTAGTAATCTGTATTGATGTTTCTCCTCTATTAGCTGGATAGAATTTTATGACAAGAATGCAGGAGCTCAGAGCATTCACAAGTATTTTCTTTTGAATTTAACTTCTGTTGTTTAGTACACTGTTTGCATTAAGCAGCATGGAATCTGTTACACCTGAAAGGCAAATCCTGTAAATCAGTTTTGGAGCTGGGCTTCTTACTTGGCTCTAAAATCACTTGCTCTCCAAAAAAGGAATTCTTGAGCTGTGATTTTTTTCTTCAGTTTTTTTTATCCTGCAATAAGGTGTATAGACCAGAGTTTTAAGGGTTTATTTACACCAAACTAGGTCTGTGTGATCCTGGATACAAAACAGTGAAAGGTCTTACTTGGAGTTCGTTGGTAATCATCTTCCATCATGGGCTCACTGCTTCTTTTTTTCCAGACTATAACAGGTTCTCAAGAGACCTTGTTAGAGAGTTTGTTCTAAGGCTTATGTCTCCGTAGTGATAATCTTGCCTCATGCCCATTTCTTTGCATCAGTATTCTTCAGTAGACTTAGCTGGTAATGTTCTTCTGTAGATTTAGGCTGTATGTGTAGCATCATAGAATATCCTGAATTAGAAGGAACCCACAGGGATTATTGTGTCTAACTCCTTGCTCCACGTAGGACTACACAGATGTGAAGGCCTGTGTTTGAAAGCAGTATCTGAGCTCTTTGAACTTTGGCAGCTTGCTGCTGTGACCACTGCCCTGGGCGGCCTGTTTCTGGGCCTGTCACACTATGGTGAAGAACTCTTTCTGTTGTATACTCTGCGATCATCTCCTGATGCATCTCCATGCCATTGAGAGCCAACTTTCTAAGCTCATCTATCTTGTAGCCATTACTGGGCTTTGCACATTAACTAACAGACCTCACCTTCACAGAATAGTCTGGATCTATAGCTAGTAATGGCAGGATGGGATGTCTGGAAAATGTCTGTTTTGTAACTGTTACATAGACCTGTTCTGGTAAAGGTTGACTAGACATCCTATGCTTCATTTATATGCCAGGTGTCATGATTATCACTTTGATTCTTCAGGTCTTGTGTAACTTTCCCCTTGGGTAAAGGATTCCCTTTGTCATGAACTTGCAATGATCCAACAGTGATCAAGGAATGAGTGATCAAAAGGGATTTTCACCAGTCTCACTGGGTTAGCAGTCAACATACAAAATATTCCTTCCCTGGTAGATCCTCAAATAGTTTTCAAGAAGTTTATTTTAATAAACAGAAATTTATGTATAAAGGTTTCCAATAACATACTGGAAGTGTTTTCTCTACCCTCATCTAGCTTGTCCATTACAATAGGGAAACTATTTGTGTAAGTGATGAGTTGAAATGGAGATGGATGAAAGCTAAAAGCAGTAGTTGGTTTTGGCCTTTTTGGGAAGGAGCTTGCATCATGTATTTAATTGCTGTTGTGAAAGAGAAACTAATTTAATTTTAGCATTAATTTCATTTTGACATCGAAGCTATGGGTAAAGAATCATTAACAATTCCTTAGTATTCTCTAAATTTAATGAAGTAGAGGCCTGTTGAATCTGTTCCATAGCTGCTGATTATCACTTGAGGAAAACTCACAGCCCATCTTTATTGCTAAAAGGTTTTCTGTTCCTAGAAGCGCAACAGAAACCCACTGGTAAAGATAAAACCACACACACTTAAAACGAACAAGAACAGCTTGTGTATCAATACAACTAAGTGGTACATGAGACGTGATTAAAATACAGCCAAAGCTATTAGCTATTGGTTTGTTGTAGACTATCCGAAGAATGAAGAAAATTCAGATTCCAGTAGCTCGACAGGAACCTGAGCCAGTGTCTGAAAATGAGGATGATAGCTATGATGAAGAGATACGGGATCCAAGGTCCAGCCGTGGTGCTTCCAGTGCCAACAGAAGGCATGAGAAGAGCTGGGTACGAGACCGAAGTGCAAGCAGAGAAAGAAGCTTATCACCAAGATCTGACAGAAGATCAGTTACTTCCAGTCAGCCTGCAAAACCTACCAAAGTAACGTTGGTGAAATCAAGGAAGAATGAAGGTAACATGCACAGAATTCTAAAAATAGGCAAAGATCCTAGCAATAAAGGCCAACTACATCAATCAGTGTTGTGGTAAAGGCTTTGTGAACTTCATGAAGGGAGTTGTTTCAGTTCATTGCCAGTTTTACAAGTAGCTAGTTAAAGAACTGAAAATTGCTGTTGTGTTTCCAGTGGTATTTTTCATGTTCCAATGTATGTGAGCTTAATCAGGGATGAGTATTTTGTAAATAAATCCCATTTATATGTCTGACATGTGATAGTGGCTACATACTTTATATATATTTCAGCTAAGTCTTCCTTGTTCCTCCTCTTTGAAAGAAGGAAAAATTGTTTGGTAGTATATATACTGAGCTACTAAAAACCAGAAATGAGTACAGACATAGCTGGAAGAGGAGTTCTGTAACAGTAAATACATGGAGAAATTCCACTGTAGGCTTTCACGTAGTATGTGCACTCTTCTGTTTGTGTTTTTAGTTTAACTCTTACTCTTTACAGCGCTGTAAATCTTGAGATCTTTGGACTTCCTTTTTTTTTTTTTAAATTACAATCATCATTTTTTCTTTCTTTTTTTTAATTTTCTTTTGTTCTGAAGAATATGGTCTACGGTTGGCAAGCCACATATTTGTGAAAGAAATATCACAGGATAGCCTTGCAGCAAGAGATGGCAATATTCAGGAAGGAGATGTTGTTCTGAAGGTACAGTAAATTGTGGTGGTGGTTGTCCAAAGGAAAAAATCTTTGATGTAATCTTTTGTAGAACCAACTTTCTCTTTATGTTCTAATTATTGTTAGTAACGTGAGTAAATAACTTATTTTAAGGATCAATAAATCTAACTCTCCTACTAAGTCATAAAGCATGTTTTTTTGTTGAGTATTATTCCACAGGACTGACTTGGTCAAGCAATGCTTATGTAACAAAAGAACCTCACTTCAAATGCATAATTAAAAATAAAGTGCTTGGAGTGGTATGAGATTCTGGACCTAGATGCATACTTACATCATATAGTGCCGTGCAGTTGAGCAACACTGAACCTCACCTTCAGGTTAAATGTGATTTTTATTACGAAGGAAAAAAAAGTTGAGATTCACAGCAACTTTTATCTAAGAATAAATAAATAAAATTGTTAGTAATATTCTTGCAACAAATGGTGCAGAAGAACATGCTATTCCTTACTCTGCTGTTAGTTCAAAAAAGCATTTTCTGGGGGAAGAAAGCTTATAATTACTGAGTGGTAGAGGTTTTGTATTTGAAAGATGAGGAAATTTTTTTTTTGTTATTCTATTTTGGATAAAACCTATTGCTGTAGTATTCTGAGTAAACTGTGGCAATTTGAAAAATCTCTGGATGTTTCAAAATATTATCAGACAGAAATACACAGCATTTTCTGGAGGTTTGCTGTTTTTCAGTAAGCTTCTATTTGCGTTCTTTTTACTGTTCCAGATCAATGGCACAGTGACAGAAAATATGTCCTTAGCAGATGCAAAAACACTAATAGAAAGGTCCAAAGGGAAGTTGAAGATGGTGGTTCAACGAGATGAACGAGCTACGCTGTTGAATGTCCCTGATCTTTCTGACAGTATTCATTCTGCTAATGCTTCGGAAAGAGATGGTGAGTATAAACTTAATTTCCAAAGGCGAGGAATTCCCTGTGTTACGAAGATATGAAATACTTCAGTGGGGTGAGAGGAGGGTGGGAAGGCTGATAGTAGGATTGTCAGGCGGGTAAATTCCTTTGAATGTGATTTGAAATCTGTACCTTCAAAAAATATATGGAGAGAAAATTACAACTCCTTTTCTTGCAATTGTTTTTGCAGGAATATCGTTTTTAGTTGTTTTTGAAATAATAGATTTATAACATCTTCATTTTAAAAAAAGAAACAAAGCAAAACAAAAAAAACAACCTCTGCAAAAGCTTGTTTCCATTTGAGCAGGTCATGCCACCATTTTAATTACAGTCATTTCATAGAAAAACAACTTTTATTTAACAGACATCTCAGAAATTCAGTCGCTGGCATCAGATCATTCCAACCGATCACATGACAGGCCCCGCCGCAGTCGTTCACGATCTCCTGACCAGAGGTCAGAGCCTTCAGACCATTCCAGACATTCTCCACAGCAGCCCAGCAACGGCAGGTGATGGCAGCATTGTATTTTTAAATCAACTATTTAAAGTGACATTTAAGCTGTAGGAGTGCTTGGGTTTGTACATCAACTGGTGTGATGCACAATTATGGTAGCAGTAATGTGGACTTCTTTCTCTTGAGGTGTAACTGATTGTGATCCAAATTTTGTGAGGCTTTGGGGAAATGGTACCTTAAACTTCTCTTTTGCCCCTTAAAAAAAAAATATATATATATATACACACACACACACATATATATACTGGAACATGATTATTGTAAATGGTCTTTCAAGTTTAAAATGATTGAAGAATATGCAAGTGTATTTTACTTCACAAAAAAAATGAGCTGCAGCAATCTTAATAGAGCCGACTAGCAGCACAGTTCTAATTGGTTGTCCATCTGGTTAAATTGGAAATCTGCGTTGTTTTGTTTAATTTTCTTTGCTACCTTTCTGTAGAAGTTACTAAATCTTTCTAAGTAAGTTTAATTCCTGCAAAGTAAGGAGGCTTTTTTCAGCAGATGTAATTTGGGAATATAGTTTTAAAAATTTGAGTTGGTATTGGGGCATTCGAATGGTAACTCTGAAGTAAGTCAGTCTAATTTTATATGAACTCAGAGATGAGTGACCTATTGTATGTTTTAGAATATTTTCTTCTGCCTATTCTTCTGAAATGTTACTATTGACAACAAATCTGTCTTGTTTTTTTTTTTTAATTTGTGCTGCATTGTTTTGGAAATTGGTACTCTAATTAGCAATAGAAAGTTTAAAAAAAAAAAAAAAGAAAAATAGGATTTTAAACAAATTTGGTTTTTATGGTGTGAGGACTTCACCATTAGTGCTTCCAGCTGACAGAACAAAAACTGTTACAGATTTCAAATTCAGAGCTGCTAGCTGTTTGATAAAACTAAGATAGACCCAATTGCTTATTAATTTTTTTTTTTTGCCAAAGGGGGAGTGCTTCAAGACTTTTAATATCTTCTAGGGCTTAATGAATCTGCAAGATGGCTCTTACATGCATGCATACCTATTTGCATACATTGTTGAGAGAGACCACAAGGCAGGAAGGTCTGTTTTCAAGTAAGAGCTCTGTGCAAGTGAAAAACGCTTAACAGCAGGATTCCAGACTCAGGGATGCCATGATTCTTCATTTGTTTTAGAAGTGCATACTTCATAGCTCAGTAAAGTATCCATGAGAGCTAAAACAGCTGGAATGCAAGGAGGGCTAGCTCAATAGTTATCACCTATCTTCTTGTTGCAAAGTTCATTTTAGCTGTGACCTAACAGTTCAAATGAAGTACGAATACAAATTTCTGCTTATTCTAGAGTTATTATTCTAGAGTGGCTTAGCTGCTGTTAGTAATTAGTAGAATCCCATTATTTAGAAGAATGCAAGTTCAGCCATACGTTTTTCTATCTTGTGCTAGATGGATTGAATTCCTGCTTCCATAGGCAAGAACAACACAATGAACGTAGAGTCCCTTGTCCTTTTGTGATAATTTTCTCCCTGTGGTGTCCCAGAAAAAAATGCAAGTGAGCTCTTACTTTGTTTTCCTTTCTTTATGTTTAAATAAATAAATCTACCCACTCAAATATTCTTTTAGTAAGAGATTATAGCTCCACGACCTTGGTTTTGTTGAAGGCACTGTGGGAAATTTGTATCCTCTTTGTCATATGATACTTGGCTGTCTGAGAATGTCATGAAGGGAAACGTGTTGCTGTTTGTTATTGAGATGTTCAGGTTTGGAAACTATTTTTCTGAGTCCTTCGAAGGAAAGGAAGATTGGATTAAAGCATAAAATCAACATTTAGGAATATTCTGTTGAATAGTTCCTTTATGTCAACAGAATTGATTTTGTGGTTTTGTAGTTTTGACTTCCTCCTCAATGTACTGTTGGAGCAGGAGACACCTTAACATTTTTTGATTATAAAGGCTCCTGTAAGAGATGAAGCTTGTATTTCTCAACATGCTTTTCTAATGCAATGTGAAGGTGGCTGACAGATGGAGGAAAAAATCCATCAAAACTGAACTATGACTTATTCTTGTGTTAGGGCTTTCCTCCTCTGTTACAGTGGCTGATGTGGATGGTCACTTCCTCCCTACTGACTGTGCTGTCCAAGAATTGAATCCTTCCTTAGAAGGAACTTCAAAGTTAACTGTGAATGCTTCTGTTATCTGCTTTATGAACAGGAGCTACCTCAGCATGGATTGGCTTCCTGTTGGACATATCCCTTTTGAGATCAGAAAATCTGTTGGGCCCTGAACCGCATAAAGAACATGCTAGAAGCAGCCGCTTCTTGCAGTGTTTATTTGTGCAAGTTCAGATTTGTGGTAGCACTGTATTTGCAACTGTGCTTCATTGTTAAAAATATGGTGGAAAAATTAGAGGGAGAAAGCTTGAGAATAAGCTGAGGAAGGAAAGGTGAAAAAAAAAAAAATCAAAATCAAGAAGGATGTTAAAATGTATTGAACATAATTAGCCTTTATTTAGAAATTGTGCTGTTATGCCAAGTGTTTGTGTGTTGATGAGGAGAGAAATTCTGTAGGAATCCTCTCAGTCCTTTCACACAGGCTTAACTGCAGACTGACACTTCTTTCTTTAAGTGCATTAGACCACTGACATATGCCAGTACATTTGTTTCAGTATTGCTTCAGTGCCTGGTTTGATCTTGACTGTAGTCCATATTTCAGTATTTTTTACAGCAGTTTTCCTGTATGTAGAAATTTTATAACAATTGCTACTTGTACATGGTGTTAAATATCATTTGTAGTTTTCTTTAGTCCAGAGGAAGCTCAGAGATGTCGCGGGGTTTTTTGTTTGTTTTAAAGTGATAGAACATGGACCAGTTGTACTTTACTTTTTCCACTTATGGAGAATTGCAAATTATCCACTGTCAAGTTTTGAAAAGGATTCAGAAAATGGTGCATTCTGATGTAAAGCAATTGGGTTCCGTGGTGATCCAGTCAAAGCTCAGGTCTTTACAGATTTAGCAGCATTATCGCATGTAAGAACCATCAAACTCAGAACTGGCTTTTAATAAGTGTAATGGTTTCCAAACTTGACAGAAGCATGGAGAGATGTCTGCTTGTGGATGAGCAACTAGGTCTAGATTAGTTTCAGTTGTAGCTTTAGGTTGACTTTTACTAGTTGTTCCATGTTGAAGGGGCTTAAACAAACACCAGCAACAACGGAAACTATAAATACAGACAAATGTTGGTAGTTGTGGAGACTTGGAGAACTTTTAATCAGCTGATAAGGAATTAGGTACTGAGTAAAATATAAGGTAGGATTATCTCCTGGCTTTGAGGAGGAGCTCTGAGTTTTAACAGCGAAGTATAGTTTTAGAAGACAGATTTAACTTTGAAGAACTATTTAGGTAAAATGCATCTTATACATAGCACTTCAGGGAACATGGGATAACTTTGTAAAGTACATTAAGAACTGTGCTCCCTAGGCTGGAGAGTACTTTGGGGAAGTACCATATATATTCTATTCCATATATCCTTTCTTACCTGTCTAGTCTTACTGTTGCAGATTACAGGTTGTTGAACTAGTTAAGGTTTTGGTGAGATGTGTGCTAAGCAGTGGCATTTATAGCAGGGATAAGAGCTGCATTAAAACTAGTGGTTTGGGACTGTGTGAAGATGAAAAGTAAAATAACCTTTGTTTTTGTCTGTAACTCCAGCATTTTTTTTCACTTTATTGTCAAAGAAAAACAGAATTATTATTTTGAAATACTTGTTTCTATTTAGTGTTAGGAGATGCAAAGAAACAGGTAGGAAAGGTTCATGGCAAAATCAACTCATTAGTGCCCAAAAAATCTTAAATCTGGGGGAAGGGAATTAGTTGTAGCTTACTGTCTGTATAAGACACTTATGCATTTAAATGTATGTTAGCGTCTGGTTTCAGTGACCCAGGCTGTAGGGAAAAAAAAATACTGCTTTTCATAACAATGAAGATAAGGAAGAGAAAGTAGAAAAATCAGTGTTTGTTTCATTTTGCTAGACCTGATGGTCAAACCAAAATTATTTTGACATCATTTTTATCAACTCCGAAAGTGCCAGAAGAATTTCTAAGAAAAAAGCCCACTGTGTTCATCAAATATTTATAAGCTTGTTGATTATAGTGGAAAGATGTTTATGTCTTTCCAGAACATTGTAATGATTACAAGTTTGGTGATTGTTTTCTATTTTATTTTAGTTGACTTCAGGCAGAATTGTGGAAGTCTGGCAGAAGAAAGTTGAGAAGGGTCTTAGTATGTCTGAAGCTGAGATTTGTTTCTGATGTTTCAAACTTCATGTTCCTTCATGAAAGCATGTTCTGCTTGTCTTTAGATAGTTACTGTTTCTTTTATTGTTTCATCCAAACCTTGAGATGAACTGTTTATTTTTGTTTTCCTCAGTCCTACTTAACTCTTGAGGTAGTGGTTCTGGTTAAATAGCCTTTCTCTGTGTAATAGATTTTTTAATACGTTTGTACTTAATGAAAACTGTGACTCATTATTGCCCAGTAGCACCATCTACTGTTAGTAGTGACAGACTTGACTTCTCTCTTCCTGTCAGACAGGAGGTATGATGTCCTCTAGTAAGTTGTTGCTAGTTGGTGTCAGTGTCCTCTCAGATACTACTTATGCTTGCTTACGCATCAACTCTCACTAATTCAATAGATGTGTAGGGTGTATTTTCTCTGGAATTAAGGCCATTCTTTTCAATTTTTCCAACTGCTAATTAATACTCTGCTTTTACCCTGTTAAATTATTTCACTTCCAACAGCTGATGGTGTAACGGTGCGTGCTGCAAGCTGCAGTGTTCTGTTTAGTTTTGTTATGGTCCAGCTGGTAGCAAAGTAACCTCTCTATAACAACATACTACAATATCTGATCTTTTGAGCTAAAGGAATAGAAATTACCTTACTTGAGATTTAGATATTTCCTTCATTTAAGGAATGAAAAATTTTTCTCTTTGTGCTATTAGTGTATGTGGGAAATGCATAAGAGGCCTGTTGTCTTTTTTCTAAAATATGACAGATGACTTAGTGTATGAGAAGCACTTCTTTTGCTTGCAAGTATGATAGGTATGTAATAGCCCCATCTATGTGAGAAGTCAGAGGTAAGTTTGTGTACTGTTTTTTTTCTCTGCAAGGCTCTACCAAGAGCCACAACAGCAGCACCTGTATTCCAGGGGAGCTGCCACATGAAGAAGCAGATAGATTAGTGTGAAACCTGGGGTGAAGTCTGAAAATCCATGACCTTTGCAAGGAGAGGAAAAAAAAGGATTATAATTGGTCTTCTCCCCATCTTTCCTTTGCTTCTTATGTTCTTCTACAGCCCGTTTGTACGACTTGTTTGCTTGAAGCAGGATGCAGTAAAGACAGTAGTCTGTTTTACCATGTCACTCCTTTTTCAGAACAACCTTATGTAGACATTTACTATGTTGTTGACATAAGGTTAAGGACAAAAGGCTCAGATTTTGAAATGGTAAAAATACCAACACCATAATAGCCATAAGAGTAGGAGATCAAAATGTTGTAATTAGTAATTACTTATCCTAGCAGTTCAAGGTCAGAGAAATAATTCTGTATGCAGAGTGAAATCTCTTTTTCTAATATAGTCTTCGAAGCAGAGAAGATGAAAGAGTAACTAAACCAGGAGCCGTCTCTACACCTGTAAAGAATGCAGATGATATTTCTAAAACTATGGAAGAGGTGGCAGTTGAAAGAACCGAAAAACAAACACCACCACTCCCAGGTAAAAATGTTAAATGTGTTAATTCAGCATGGTGCTGAGAATGGATGATCAGCAGAGATTTTTTTGCTCTTATATAGCTGTGAAATAATTATTGAAGTCTTAAAACAGAACAAGTTGTAACTATTACTTAGGCCTGTTTGTATTTCAGAGTTTTGGTCATGAAAACTGCAATTGAGGGATCTGCCCACTCTGTGGGCTCAAACTTCAGTGCTTAAAGCTATAACTGGATGTTTTAGTCACAGATGTTTTTTGTCATTTTCTCTAGAAGAAGGTTACAATAGATCTCTGTCAAGCAATAGTCTGGTTCTTCTAGGTTATTATTAGCAGAGTATATTTGATTAATGGTGAAGGTAAGCTCTTTCGAAACTACTATTCCCAAACAAAACTTAAAACACCTTGAAATGTGTTCTTCCTGTAGCATTCAACTATAGTCATGGACTAATTTAGGCAGAGCTGCCCTTGAAAGGCTGTAGAACGAGGAAAAGCACATTTGAGCATGAAAATCTTTGACAACTTAAGGGATGAAGAATGAGACTATTGCATGTAGTGTTCAGTTACTCAGTGAAGAATTGAAGGAGTTGTGATATTGATAGGCTCTGAAAGATTTTGAACAGGAATACTGTGGGTTTTCTGATGCACTGGCCTTTAACAAGACTGTCATCAGTGATAGTCCTTTGCAGTAGTGTTATTAAAAGGTGCAAGTTATGTCTTTGTTTACCAAGATAGAAAAAGGATACTGTAGCAAGTGAGATTTAAAATATTGGTTCAGTATTTCTATAATACAATGAAAAATAATTGGCATAATACAGAATCAGTCAGGATAGGACTGCAAAGATTTTTCTCATTTGAAAGTAACATTATTGGTTTGAGGGACTGCCAAATGCATAATAGGCACTGTGAGGTTGTCATTTTGGTTAGTGGGGAAAAAGAAGTGTGCTATTCCTGGATGAGTGGGGAGAGACACATGGAGAAAATCAATTTGTATGGGAGGTGGTGGCTGAAAAAGTCATAGGCCAGTACATGAAGATAATACATACTTTTTCTGCAGATAAAATTAACTTTGTTATAATGTATGGTCTGAAATAAAAAGGTGTAATACAGGGCCTGATTCTCTAGTAGCCTCAGAGAAAGCTCTAGAGAAATGAGGAGGCTCTTTGAAAGACTATAATAAAAACACGATCAGAAAAGTAAGTTGGTGGGTTCTGTGACTGCTTCTTAGACTTAAGGGCAAGAAGTGTGTCATGACTGAGTCAAGGAGGGAACAGAAGGTATTTCTTGAGAGCAGTCATTAAAGGCTTAGGTCACTAAAGGCTTAAAGAAAAAATGCTATGCTATTGTACAGTAAAGACAAAAAATTGCAGTAGAAGAAGTATATTATCAAATTGTCTGAAATTCTCTATTTCAAGCTGGTCTACTTGGTGATTTGAAAAGAAGGTGATTTGATAGCTAGACTAAGCAGAAAGGAGCATTAGCCTAGTTTCAAGATAGTGTAGTTGGAAGTTGGCTTCTTTCAAGTGCATCAAGATAATGCTTTAATTACAAATTCTTGTAACATGTGCAACCATATAGCAGATAATAGACAGTAATAATGTCCACTGCTGGAGGATGATTGCAGTGTTATTTTCCTCTCAGTAGTTTCAGGGTATCCATGCAGCAGAGTCGTAAGTATTTATCTTTAAGAGCAACTGCACCACAGTACGCATTGGAATTTGCTGTCCTCGAGTTGTGCACCAGTAGTTCTAGTGTTTGAAGTACTTTTGTTTCATAAATCAAAGAATTCTTTAATGGGGGAAATCACAGAATTGCAGGGGCTGGAAGGGACCTCAAGAGATAGAGCCCAAACCTCCCTGCTAAAGCAGATACCCTACAGTAGGTCACAGAGGTAGGTGTCCAGACAGGTCTTCAATACCTTCATGGAAGAAGACTCCTCAACCCCTCTGGACAACCTGTTCTAATGTACTTACGGAGAAGTTCTTCCATATATTTGTATGCAACCTCTCCTTTTCCTATCACCACTGAGAAGAGCCTAACCTCACCCATTTGCCTCTCATCTGCCTTTAGACAGAAACATTTATCAGATACCCCTTCAGCTGTCTTTTCCTCAGGCTGAACAGACCTCCCTCAACAGACCTTGAGGAAAGGTTACTCAGCCTTTCCTCAAATAGGAAATGCTCCAAGTCCTTTACCATCTTTGTGGCTCTCTGCTGGACTCCTTTCAGGAGATCCCTGTCTTTTTTGAGCTGGGGTGCCCAGCACATAGTACTGTTAAATGTGGAAAATTATGTTAGACATATCTAAGTGTGCCTGACTTGGAGGAAGGAGTAAGGCTGAAAATGGGCTTGAGACAGCATAAAACCTGTTAGTTCTTGCAGTTTTACAAAGTTGATGAAGCCCTGCTTTGAATGACAAGGTTTCTTGTTGCAAGTTCCCAAAATTAAGTTTCTAGCATAAAGTGGGTTGGTGGGTAGAGGAAGACCACTGAAGGAGATCTGAAGTTAAGCTTTGTTTTCTCTTCTTTAAATGCCCAAATGGACATTCAATGTCTTCTATATTTTAATAGAACCAAAGCCAGTATATGCACAAGGAGGTCAGCCAGATGTGGATTTACCAGTCAGTCCGTCTGATGGTCCTTTACCCAATTCAACCCATGAAGATGGAATGCTTCGGTAATGTAACCCTAAATTCTATTTGAGTCTTATTGCCTAGGCCTTTAGCAAGACAATATTTCTTCCAAGTTAATGAATAACATTTATAAATGGCCTGGCGTGAGGTCCAGCACGCTGTTTGGATGCCTCTGTTCAAAAACAGCGGAATGAGAATTGCAGAAAAATCTTCTACTTTTGTAATTATTGGAGGCCAATTAGAATAATCACAGAAATGTGCAGTCCTTGTATGCAAATGAGTCTAATTCAACTGAATCTCCTTCATGGACATCAGTGTACATGAGAGTAGATTCTATTTCAGGTAAGTTCATCTTCCTTAAAGAACCAGAACAAATCTCTGTACTAGCACAGTTCTTCCAAAGGGACAAAAGCTTTGGGAAGAGAGTGTCAAAATGCCTCACTTAAAACTCTATATTAACGTAAGATAAACTTTGCTATACTAGTAAAGTAAGTTGTTGGCTTTTTTGTTATTTCTAAGTGCTGCAGATGAGTCTGTATCATGGTATAGTTGATAAGCAATTGATGGTAGTCAGTATAATATCCTCTAGTTGAAACAGCAGGCAAATTTTTGCATGTCAACAGTCTCAATTACTCAAACACTTTATGTATATAATATACACACGTATACACATATACACAATTCTAAGTGGAACATATTCTTAATCTCTAGGCCAAGCATGAAACTGGTAAAATTCAGAAAAGGAGATAGTGTGGGCCTGCGGCTCGCTGGTGGCAATGATGTTGGCATATTTGTAGCTGGTGTTCTGGAGGACAGCCCTGCGGCAAAAGAAGGATTAGAGGAAGGAGACCAAATTCTCAGGGTATGTTGAATATAATAGCATGAGTGTTCTATCCTACTAAGTGGATTTTATTTCTTTAGTGAATGTTTATTAGATGACTTGGCAGCAGAATTTCCTTCTACTGTTGCTGGGAAAGTTTCTAAGTCTCATGTTCAATCTCTGAGACTAAACTCAGTTCAAAGAAAATGCCTCTAATTGTTGGGACCCACTAGATCCTCAAGTAGGCTTCTGTGTATTACAGTTAATATTACTGATGTTTATAGATGCTCTATAGTATTGATCTAAAGAAGTGAAAATGAGCAGCTGTCTCATGTTCCAGAGGTTACCAAACAAGTTCTCAAACAGTAGTATTTCTTAGAGCTGTGTCTTCTTGAGATCCGTGTCCTTGGTTTGCATATATATTAAGCTGAGTAAACAACCTCAGCAATAAACTAATTCAGTTTACCTGTTATGTAGCTGCGTGTCTATTAAATGATGTATGCTAAATCAAACTGATTACTTCATTGATGCTAGGTTAATAACGTAGACTTCACAAATATCATCAGAGAAGAAGCTGTCCTTTTTTTGCTTGATCTCCCTAAAGGCGAAGAAGTAACCATTTTGGCACAGAAGAAGAAAGATGGTAAGTATATCAGAGACAGTGTGGTGGATGATTGGAATCGGATTAAAAAAAAAAGTTAAGAAAAGGCAAATTGGCTAGCAGGAGATTAGCATCTTACATAGGCTATTAAAAGTTCTTTTGGCTTTGGAATAGTTTATTTTACTGCTTCAAATGGACTAAAGGTTGATATGGTAGTGATTTTTTTTCTTAAATAAGGATAAAAACCAACAAGGAAACAAAACAAAAACCCCAAAAGGAAACTACAACAGGTTTTTTGTTGTTGTTGTTTTTTTTAAAACCAGCATTTAATGAAATTGTTGGCAATAAATGTTGGGGGGGGGGGAGGAGGGCAGGAGAGAATCAGTTTTATGATATTCTGTTGAAAATGGGTACTTACCAGTTTCTTTCCCAGTGAGATTCTTTCCTTCTAGGGGAAGTGGATTCGGTTTATACTGAATTCAGCTATAGTATGTCAAATCTCTCAGCAGAAGTTGAATTTGTTTGTAGAGTTCTTTGTAATAGTTCTATAGCTTAAAACAGAAGCTCTGAGTCATTAAGGTTTTCTTAAGTAATATTTAAAACAAGGAGAATTAAGTGAAGATGAAACACTGCTTTAAGTCCTTTTTGCAAGCACTGCAATTCACTGGGACAAGTATAACAGCAATTTTTTCTTTTTTTAGTTTATCGTCGCATTGTTGAGTCTGATGTAGGGGATTCTTTCTATATCAGAACTCATTTTGAGTACGAAAAGGAATCTCCTTATGGACTGAGCTTCAACAAAGGTGAAGTGTTTCGAGTTGTGGACACTCTGTATAATGGCAAACTGGGTTCATGGCTGGCAATTCGAATTGGCAAGAATCATAAGGAGGTTGAAAGAGGTATCATACCTAACAAAAACAGGTACGATTTTACAGTATTTATACTGCTGTTTCAAAGCTACAGTTTTTAATTATGCATCTGTATAACTTGCTGGATCTGATGGACATCAGTCTGTAGAACACGTTCATTGGTTGGGAAAAAGTGCCTGTTAAAACAGAAAACAAATTGATGTTGGATAGTTAGTCCATGATTTTATTTCAACTTTTGTACATCCACAGGAAAAAGAAACAGCTGTAACATAGAACTTACTTTTGAATGCAAGACTCAAAGCTAGATAAAGCTCTAGAAATCTGATGTTGACCTGTGTTTTTCATTCTTAAGTTTTCTAAGACAGAAGCAAGGAAAACTTGATTCAGCAGATAGTAGGCAAGCATGAGAAGCTGGCTTCTTTCATAACTTGTTGGGTTTTGCTGTTGTCTTAGAGCTGAACAGCTAGCTAGTGTGCAGTACACGCTTCCAAAGACAGCAGGAGGAGATCGAGCGGATTTCTGGAGATTCCGAGGTTTGCGTAGCTCAAAAAGAAATCTCCGGAAAAGTAGAGAAGATCTTTCTGCTCAGCCTGTTCAGACAAAGTTCCCTGCCTATGAAAGAGTTGTTCTTCGGGAAGGTATGGTTTTATTCTTAAATATTTACTGTAGCAGGCTAGCAAGTTGTGGAGTTTGCTTTGTATTCCTCTGTGTATTTCAAAGTATGTTGCATTTGTTTTAAGCGATCTGTTTTTTTTCCTTCCTAATCTAGCTGGGTTTCTCAGACCTGTGACCATTTTTGGTCCAATAGCTGATGTTGCACGGGAGAAACTAGCCAGAGAAGAACCAGATATCTTTCAAATTGCAAGTAAGTGTGAGAGAGTGTTTTCATGCAGCTATGAAATTGCCAGAATTCTTTTCCTAGTTTGTTCCTCTGTTGTTAAACACATTAATAACTAAAGTGATAAAATGTTAACAATATTAAGTAACAGACATTATATAAAGCTTTCTCACTGGTTAATTGATGATGATTCTCTGTAGGCAAAAGTAATGTTTGTTCTATTTGTGGCCTTCTCAAATTAAATTTTAATTCAGTACATTATTTAACTCCTAAGTGCTTCTGTAAAGGTGTTGGGATTTTTGTGGCCCAATGGGTGGGTAGCTGTTTCTTGTATTTTAAAGCTAGAGGAGTGTTCTCAACCTGAATTTATGCTGAGTGATAAAATAGTTCAGTCTGTTTTAGTATGGAAATGCAGAGTATGTTGTAGACTTACAAGAGATTTTTACTGTGTCCTCTCTACCAGAAAGTGAACCAAGAGATGCTGGTACTGACCAACGTAGTTCTGGCATTATTCGTCTTCATACGATAAAACAGATAATTGATAGAGTAAGTCTTTTTACTGCCACTGTATGTCTAAGCCAAGAGGAAAACTGGTTCATTAAATAAAATGTTGATGTTTTAAAGATACAAGTACAACCAAAGCTTTCTCATCTTCTGTTGATTAACGTGAAAAATAAATTCCAGCTTCATAACTGCAATCTAAAAGGCGTTCTAGGCTTTATTCCAAGAGTGTTGTTCCCTCTCCTTCGCAGCTGTTCTAAGTTTCATCCTGTTTTGCTTACAGCCACAGCATGTCCCCTACCCCTCCTGATTATAAATAAATAATCTCACAATTTTCTGCAGAAGGTAGAGGGAAGAGTCTTTCATTCTTGCTTCCTTACTATCATGAGAACCTCTGATCTTAGCACATAATTTGAGGCTGCACTTCTCCCCTATTAGTTTATAACTTAAAAACCAGCTGTAAACCTTTCCGATTGCTAAACAGGAACTGTTTCAGCAGCGGAGTGGGGTTACTGTGTTCTGTGTACTTGATATGAATCTTGCAGTGGTTGAAAACTGTTGAAGTTCTTGGATGCAGAGATTTTTTTTGAAGGGGAAAGCGGGTGGTGATCTTATGTTCGACTCCCTCCTTTTTTCTTAGTCAGAAATCTTTGCATGTTTTTTTAGTTCAGTGCTTTTTTGTAGATTCTGCTTATTTCAGGGAGGTAAGGGAGCTGAATATTAAAAATATAAATTGAAATAATTGTAGAACTAACTGCATAAGTGAAAGGTGTGCCCATGCAGCCTGGTACTTGAGGTGGTCTGGTTATTCAAACAGAAAATAATTTAAGTTAGTCCTTTGTATTAATAAACTCTGTAAAAGTAATACAAAATAAACTTGTAGAAAAAAAATGAGTGCTTCACTTCCTTCTCTCTGCTCTTTATCATAACAGGACAAACATGCTTTATTAGATGTCACTCCTAATGCAGTGGACCGTCTGAATTATGCACAGTGGTATCCTATTGTAGTGTTTCTGAACCCTGATTCTAAGCAGGGTGTGAAGACTATGAGAATGAGGCTGTGCCCAGAATCACGAAAAAGTGCCAGGAAGCTGTACGAAAGAGCTCACAAGCTACGCAAAAATAATCACCACCTCTTTACAAGTAAGCAATTAAAAGGCAATACTAATTAATCCATGATAATTTAGAGAGAAGTGTGATGAGTAACTTGTCCCCAGACTTCAGCAGGATTTTTTTTACATAGTAGTACAAAAATTGCTACCTACACCTTGCCCTTAATGCTGGGTGACTGGATGTCATTTTTTCTTGAAATTAAGCCAATTTTGAGAATTACAGTACGCAGTGATTAATAACTTATTAATGCACTAGCATTGCAATTAATAGTGGACATAATTGTACTTTATATGTTTAGTTTGCATATTCATGATTTTTCATCTGTTTCTTTTTCCTCTGGCTTTTTTCTCTTGCTTCTCTTCCTTTAGAAGAGTACAGATGCATCTCTTAGCTTGTTTTCCATTAGCTGTTTATCAGGCTCTCCTTTTCTTCCATGGCATTTTTTCCTTCTCTTACTATGACCTGATGCCTATCTTCTGGTTGCTTGCCTTATTCTTCTATCCTAGTTCACACAGGCTTGCTTATGACTCCAAGAGTGGGAAGCTGACAGAACAAATGTGCGTGCTTCTACAAATACAGTCAAGTAGTTGTGAACTTGTTGAGGCTTCCCTATTCAAATACAAACAGTTCCTTGGTGTGTGAATTGTTTATGCCCATAACTGAACAAATGTGAAGTTATTTGAAACATCAAAATGATATTACAAAAGAAATCTGGTGGCATGGCAAGATGACCATCAGTTATAATCAGGCATGAAATAAATAGGAGGAGGACATAAAAAAAAAAAAACAAAACTTCTTAGTCTGACTAAGCTAAAGCTTTGCTTTACTTTTAACTCTTTGCACATCAGGCTTTAGGGTTGCTTTGAATATTGATATTTAATTTACTACTTAAAACTTTGATTTTAGTACTGGTGGTACAGATTATTCTGAAAAATCTACAGGATTTGAAAGTCAAACTAACTTGCTGTACTTCTAGCTACCATTAACTTGAATTCCATGAACGAAGGATGGTATGGAGCTCTAAAAGAAGCAATTCAGCAACAACAGAACCAACTGGTGTGGGTTTCTGAAGGAAAGGTAAGAAATAATTGTATGGTTAGTTGAGAGATGAAGTGATGTAACTATCAGTTTATTAAGTTACTGATGTTGCAGTTGTAAGTATATGCTTCTGGAATGGAATCTGTTTTCCTTTTTTCCTCATTATGATTGTAATGATCATTTGAAGATGTAAAATAGTAATGCTTCGTGACTGTATGAACTACTTTAAACTGATTTGTTGTTGTTTTAGTGCAGTTGCTCTGTTAATGAGGGCTGTGTGCTTGTCCTTGTGCATGTAGCAGCGCAGTAACAGTGAGAGCATTTGCCTGTTGACACCTTTTGCTGAAGGATATATTATTGCTTTGCATGAAAAAGCAGCCAGTACTCACAGAAGCTTCAAACATCAATATGCTCTGCTGCATCTGTACTAGAGGCTGGGATTATCCTTGGAATTACTGGGGTTTTTTTTTATATTAAAAGCAAGCAATATTTTCATTCTTTCTGATTTTTTGCCTTCTCTCAATTTTGAGAACACAAATACAAAATATGAAAGTTAGACTCCTTTTCCCCACTACAACTCCAGTTGTCTTCTGAAGCAATGTGTTTTACTATGTACGTTAGATGCATTCTATTGAGGAACTAATTTCAAGAGGAATACCAACTTCAAGTAAGCCAACAGTGAATGTATTATCATTACACTTTTCTTAATATTTGGGCTGTTTAATTTTGCTCGCACAGAACTCATTTCACCTTAGATCAACCTCTAAGCTAGTGATTCCAGTATGAAGACAGTGCTTTAACTATAGCTTTTCATGTCCAACAGTGTAATTTCAGTGGATGCTATGTACTGTCCCATTCCTTGCAGTGGCAGCCATCTACCTTAGTACACTGATATAAAGAGCTAGACTGCAGAAAAGGTTCTTAGATATAAGATTAACATTTCCAATTGAAACCTGATTTCTCCTCCCCTGTGATATTCAGAATTGTAGAATTCTAACTGCTGCTGTGCTGCTGGGTTTTGAGCACTACTAACATCTAAAAATACTGGACTTTCTGTTGTAGATCAGAGCAAAATAGATGTTACGTTACATGTTACATTACATTTAGTCACTTCTTCACTAAAAATATGTATTAGCTTTACATTTCAAGAAGAAAAGCATACTTTGAAAGATATTTCAGTAAGTATGTACTCTTTTGTTTGATGCAGGCAGATGGTGCTACAAGTGATGACCTTGATTTACATGATGACCGCCTTTCTTACCTCTCGGCTCCCGGTAGTGAATATTCGATGTACAGTACAGACAGCAGGCATACATCTGACTATGAAGACACAGATACAGAAGGTGGTGCTTATACTGATCAAGAGCTGGATGAGACTCTGAACGATGAGGTTGGAACTCCTCCTGAATCTGCTATTACACGTTCTTCTGAACCAGTTAGAGAGGATTCTTCTGGAATGCATCATGAAACTCAAACTTACACTAGTTATGCATCTCAAGCTCAGCCACAGCCAAATCTTAGAATAGATTCTTCAGGATTTAAAACAACTGCTTCTCAGCCGGTAAGGAAATATTTTACAAACTGACCACTGTGTATTTAGTTCAAGTAGCAATTTCTCTTGAATAGGAAATCTATCTTTGTAGTTTACTTACAAGTGTTACATGCGTACAAGAAAATTGTGAAAAGCAGTAACGTGTTGCAGTGAGTTCAAGAATCAGCTTGCACTACCCATGTTAGTGTTAGATAGGAGGATTAAAGTACCACTCTACTTTGATTAATGTTTTTTTTTTTTTCTACGTTTTCAATATAATTTCTGAAGTGGTAGTGCATGATACTTTCTGTACATTTCATTCTGCATGTAGCTGAGTTGATCAAAGCATCAATTTTAAGTTACTTTATATAAATCAAAAAGTCATACAATGATTCGATAGCAGTGTATTTAAAATATTTTAAACACTTCACAGAAAGCAGAAGCATCACCTGCAGTCCCTTACCTTTCCCCGTCGCCTGAATCAAACCCTGCAACCTCATCAACCTCTGCAGTAAATGCTAATGTAAACCTAACTAATGTCAGACTAGAGGAGCCTACTGCTGCTCCTTACAACTCTTATCAACCACAAGCGGGCCCCTTAAGAACATCAAGTACTGAGGGAGCTCATGTAGTGCTAAGAGATCAAGAGCCATCATCCTTACCGCCGCATATAGATCCAGCAAAGGTACCTGTGCTGCACTGTTGCGCTGATTTCCTGCTATACATCAAGCTAGCACATGATTATATTTTTCTTTTTCCATTATTTGGAGAATTCTTCTGTTTTTTTTTTTTTTTTTTTTTCCCTCTAGGAGATCATGCAGGTTACAAAACACAGTGCATCTAAATTGCTGAGCATCACCTAACATTTTGTGTGCATGGCTTCAAACTATATACTTTCCACTTATCAAAAAGATGACATTTTATATAAAGGCTGCATTCTGTATTTTGATTTTATTTTACATGTGACCTTTTCAGCTTGTCAGTGCTCTGCTATTTGTTAATGAAAAATTTATTCTTTCATTTTGTTGATGAAAAGTCTCTTCTTTCTCTAAAATGACAGAAGACTTTTTTATATATTTACCTGTTGATTGTGAAGATAAATCTGATTTATTTGGTAATTTTAAATGCTTTCCCTGAATGTTTGAAATTTACTACAAATCTCTTTACTTTCCAAACAAACCTGTCTCACCCTCCTCCTCATTTTAAAAAAAAATAAAAATAAAAAAAAATGCAGAGGGGAAGCAACATGCCACCACCAACAGAAGTCAAATGAGAAATTGTTACCTTTGGCTTGCAGTTTTAATCTGTGTGTATGTCTTTGCTCAAATGTGTAACTGCTATGAATCTTTGAATCATGGAGTTCAGCTTCCTGTGATTGCGGACAACTGCATTAAATTACTATCCTTCTAAACAAAATTAAAGCCAATATGAAAAGTTAATTTTGAATAAAACTTTGCTCTGGTTACTCTTCATTTTAAATAAACTGGAACACCTCTCTATTTAACAGGTATACAGAAAGGATCCATATATTAATGAAGAAGCATCCAGACAAAGCTATGTCTTAAAACAGCCAGCTGTTAATCACCCAGCACAGAGACAGGAAAGAGACCCAAATCTGATCTATGAACCTCAGACTCAATATGCAGAAAAACAACCAAGTAGGGAGTATGAACAGTCAACATACAGATATGATTCTACAAACTATGTAGATCAATTTTCCCGTGGGTATGACCCTCGACTACATTATGAAGATCGAGTGCCTCCCTATGAGGAGCACTGGTCGTATTACGATGAAAAACAGCCCTACAGTCAACCAAGAACAGCTTATGAAAGCCAGCCTCCTAGAGATCTTGACTCCAGACAAAATACCGAAGAGAGCACAGAACGCAGCTATTACCCAGCACAGCCCCGATTTGAGGAACCTCCTCCGATGAGCTACGATGGCAGACCTCGCTATGAGCATGCACCCAAGAACTTCAGCTTACCACAAGTGCGGTATGAAGATCAGCATCCTGTTGGCTATGACACACATGCACACGGTAGATATAAACAAGAAGCTCAGCCATACCAATCAGCCATATCTCGATCTCCTGAACCCAAGCAGTACTTTGATCCACATGTGAGGGGCTATGAGCAAGGCCCTCCTCAAGCTTACAATGCAAAAGCTGGACAGTTTGAGCCTTCTCATAGCACTTCAAGTGTTTCTCTTCCTCCTCCTGCTTCTTCACAAACAAAACCAGAAGTTTTGCCTTCCAACAGTAAACCACTGCCTACACCTCCATCTCTAGCAGAGGAAGAGGAGGATCCAGCCATGAAACCGCAGTCTGTGCGAAGTAGAGTTAAGATATTTGAACGAAGAAGATCACCATCTCTGGAAAAAATTAAGGACCCCAGTGACACATCAGCTGTCAAAGTAAGGCATTTAAGTTTTGCATGTTTTTAATTTTTTTTCAAATTCTTGTTTCACTGATGAGATTGAATTGCTGGTAAGAAAATACTGTCTTGGAGAGAGAACTCTGTTAGTGGAGCACTCTTCTAGCAACCTAACTGTAGTTTGTTTTACAAGCTGAAGTTGAAAACTAAAATGGAAATCGCACTGTTGAAGACTGCCTCTTTCATTTTTACTGGTTTTTCATGCTGTTTTATTATGAAGGAATAAGAAAGGCTGTGTTAGTTTTCTTACTCTAACATGCTGCCTCTTTCCAGATGTTAGAAAATGTGCTGTGCTTCTCTTTACAGCCTCCAGAACTAGCACCAAAGCCTACGCTCCCAGCCGTGAGTGGCCCAAAAACAACTTCTCAAAGCCAGTATGAACATGACAAAACAACTTACAGGTAGATGCACAACTGATAATCAAACTTAGCTTTCATTACAAGATTAGAGTGTTCAGACAGTACATTGTAGTGGTTCAAAGTGGAAGCTGCAGAGTGGAGAGCGGGTTGTCAGTGTAATTTATGTCAGTAGTAAGTCGAGAAGTAAAGCCAGTTGACACAGATGTGATTGCTGAGAAGGAAACGGATGCAAAATGATTTTTGGGGCTTTTTTAAAGAAGTAATTTTTAATAAGGAAAAAGGTAAGATGGAGATATGGGTATATTTGGGACAATTTAAAAGTGAAGCACAAGTGAAAAGGAGAGATGAAATAAGAATTTTCTTCATGCTATGTCAGAGCTGTCGCATCTCAAGACTGTGTAGATTTGAGGTAGTGCATGCAGTTATGAAAATTATTTTAGTTGGTTTATTACTAGTTAGGTTAGGAAGAAGCAGAATTTAATTCTTGTAATTATCCTTGTTAAAACTGTGCAAGGCAATTGTGTATTATTATTCTTGGTTAGGGCCCCAGAACCACAGAGACCTCAAGTGAAGCCACCTGAAGATATTGTTCGTTCAAATCATTATGATCCTGAAGAAGATGAAGAGTATTACAGAAAGCAGCTCTCATACTTTGATCGCAGGAATTTTGAGAATAAGCCTTCTGCACAGGTTCCTGCCAGCCATCACTCTGACTCCACTAAACCAATACATTCACAAAATCAGCTGAATTTCTCCAATTATTCTAAGTAAGTTTTGTGGTTTTATTTATTTTTTTATTTTCTTTAATTTGAAAAAAGGAAGGGGAGAGGTGTGTAGACCTAAAAAGGAAATTCTTTATCTGCAAATAGAGTTTCAAGAGTTCATGGTACCTAACTGATCTTTTATGTTGATAAAGTTCATTTTTCCGTATAGATAAGGTGTCAGTCTGCATGTTTTTTTGTAAATGACATGATTAGTTTTTAGTAGGACTTTAAATGCGCTACTTCTCTTGCTTACCACTTTAGTTCTTAAATATTGTTCAAAGCAGTGGTTTTAGTTTATTGCAAGCTTTTATTCTTCAGATCCGCTTGTACACGTCAGCTGTGTTTGACATTAGGAAAGTGAGCCTTTTGGGAATTTTGTTGATGCCAGAATTTAATCTGTTGATGGAAACATCTGCTTCCTTTATTGTTCTACTTCCTTGACTTGGAACATTTTGATACAGTATTGTGTGAAAGTTCATAGAACAAATTTAGCTCAGGCAGAGGACTGGTTGTCTTGGAGAGTATTTAAACAGGTTTTATACTTTCTACAGTTTTATTTAAATCTTCAAAATTTATTTAAATTCAAACTATAATAATGTCTTTGTAGCTGTCCATGTGGGAAGCTATCTTGGCTTTGATTAATGAAGGCTTCAAGTCAGGTGACTTTTGAAGACTTTGGTTGCGCTCCTACTTGAAATCTGTATTATTAATATTCAGATCTAGCAGAAAGACTGGCAATCCTAGTGTAAATGAGGTCTTTATAGTAAAATAATAAATTAGCTTGCTAATTAATACTCTGCATTTTATATTGTGACTGTGTGTTCAAGCTGTGTTGTGTACTTGATACACTGTGTTCTAGTGCTTGTCTTAAAGGATTGGATTTAGGGCTCCTAAATCCTATATCTGTAAGATTGCCTAGAATGTTTTTCTCTGGGAACTGAAAACTTCAGAATCTTTCCAAAGATCTTGGTAGGTTTTAAAGGAATTGCTAGTTTTATTGTAATCAAAAGTTTTTATAAGTTTGCAGACAACACCAAGTTGGGAGAGAGTGTTGATCTGCCTGAGGGGAAAAGGGCACTACAGAGGGACCTGGATAGGCTGGATTGATGGGCCAAAGCAAACTGTGTGAGTTTCAATAGGGTCAAGTGTCAGGTCCTGCATTTTAGTCACAAGCCCAGACAACCCTACAAGCTTGGGGAGGAGTGGCTGGAAAGCTGCCTGATGGAAAGGGACCTTGGTGTACTGATGGACAGTGGGCTGAATATGAGGCAGCAGTGTGCCCAAGTGGCCAAGAGGGCCAATGGCATCCTGGCTTGTATCAGGGATGCTGTGGTGAGCAGGACTAGGGAAGTCACCCTGCCCCTGTACTCGGCACTGGTGAGGCCTCACCTCGAGTACTGTGTTCAGTTTTGGGCACCTCAGTGCACAGAGGACATTGAGGTGCTGGAGCAGGTCCAAAGAAGGGCAACAAGGCTTGTGAAAGACTTGGAGAATGTGTCCTATGAGGAGAGACTGAAGGAACTGGGGCTGTTTAGTCTGGGAAGAGGAGGCTGAGGGGAGACCTTATTGCCCTCTTCCAATATCTGAAAGGTGATTGCAGAGAGAGCAGGGTTGGTCTCTTCTCACTGGTGACAGGATGAGGGGAAATGGCTTCAAGTTTGTGCCAAGGTAAGTTTAAGTTGGATATCAGGAAAAGCTTCTTTACAAAAAGGGTTGTGAAGCACTGGAATAGGCTCCCCAGGGAGGTGGTTGAGTCACCGTCCCTGGATGTGTTTAAAAACCATTTGGATGTGGTGCTCAGGGGCATGATTTAGCAGAGGGTTGTTAGAGATAGGGTAGTATGATTAGGTTATGGTTGTACTCAATGATCTTTAAGGTCTTTTCCAACCTGAGTGACTGTGATTCTGTGCTTAGGGGTTAATGTATACATTAATCTGTAAGCAGTTCTGATTCTCTGTCAAGCATGTTATGCTTTTTTTTTTTTTTGGTCCTGCATCTTCTGATAGGAAGATGGGAGTTTTATTAATGTCTTGATTTCTGACATCATAGGGAGGCCAGAAAGTCTTCGTTGGCCTCACAGTGCTTTGCAGTAGCTCTTAGAATTGTTTTCACCTCTCAAAACAGTTAGCTATAAATAGTCCATTTTGATCTGTAAGCACCTGACTATGTTGCCATAGTAAATGCAACTAATGCTTAGGTGAGAATCCTGTGAGCTCTCAGCAAATAGCTGTAAAGATTGTAGAATTCCTTAAACAGAGAATCTGTGTATTTGTTACTCCCTGCATTGGTGTCAAACATGAGAGAGCACGAGCAATAAGCATTAACTGTTAAGTCGTTTGCTGCAGAACAGCTAATTGTTGAGATAAATGGTTCCATACTTCTACTTACCACTCCGGACTGTCACATTTCTATTTTTTGGCTGCCCAGTTGTAGTCTTTTTTGTGAGTTAGAGATTTGAAGGATTATACTCGGAGAAAAGTAACATCTAAATGCCGCAGAGAAATAAATCGATATTGTTTTTAAGTGTGATACAGCTTCATGTGTCAGGGGACAAAAATGGATAGAATTTTTCTTTTAAGGAAAAATGTAATCCGTAACAGAAATAAGAGGGCATGGGAAAGAAAATGTACCCAGGGCAGTCCTTTACAAATAGACAAAGGATTGAAATATGAATTGGTAGTAAGTGGAAATAAATGAGAAAACCACTCAACTTGACAGAGTGGCCTCCAGAGGCATAGTACGAAGTGCCTGTTTAGAAACACAGAACTACTGCTGGATGGAGAAGGCATTTGTCCTCAGGACTTTTTCCTTTAGCCAGTTTCCCCGTTGGTACCCTGTTGCCTCCTCATTATTCATCTTTTTTTTCTAGTCTGTTTATGCGGTAACTCTGTCAATGAGTTCTTCCTAAAACAAACAAACAAAAACACAGGATTAAATTTGAATGGCAGTACAGGAACTCATGGGGTTATCCCACTGCTTGTTCTTCTGTGATAGAAATAATGTGCAATCCATGTACTGTATTGTGGGTATTGAAGACAGATTTTATTTTCTCATGAGCAGTATCCATGACTTTCAGTTTCAAATATGTTAAACATTGAGTTATGTAAAATTCTTTGCTATTAAGTAAATATTGTGAAAGTATATATTTTATGTTACAATTATGTTACAATTGTATTTTATGTGTACAATTGTTTACTCTTCTGATTTTATGCACTTTATGCACAATACATATTGTGCCATTAATAAAGCTGCTTTGTAAGAGTAATTACCATAAGCATGTTACGGTTTTCAGTAACTGTAGGATAAGGGATACTTTCTCCTACTTCAAGAAAGCAGGACTCATAAGTGGATGCGTTTCTGTGGCTCTGGTTGGAGCAGTTTGAGAGTACTGCCCCTGTGGCTGAATAGTAGATTTCTTCCTACATTGTTCAATGTGGTGCACTGCAGATCAGTGGTACAGTTTGCCAGATTTTGTCTCTGTGCTGAGATCAATAGGCTGTTGCACACTGGTTCATTCTCATAGTTCATTTCTGGTTCATATCTACTTAGAAATGATGGTTTTGTAACAAGTGTGAAATAGGAAGCAGCATAGCTTTAATTACAGGAACTTCATTTATACACCCACAAGTTGAAGCAGGAGTTTTGTTGCTCGCTGATTTCGTTACAAGAGAATTCTGAGCAATGTGGTTACGATTTTGGCTGACCTGTAGTCCAGGAGTGTGTAACAAAGTTGTGCTTCATGTCACACGTATCTGCTGAATCAGTTTGTGTTGCCACTGCTGGCTCTTACGCTCTGTCCATCAAAATGTACAGCCCTTCCACTTTTTTCTTCAAATTTCCCGTAGATGTGGAGAGTTGTCACTTTCCTCCCTCTGCTGGATGATAGCCCTCTCTGGGAAGCAGTAATTTCAGGTGGGCAGTTTGCAGAGGAAGGAGCTGCTGCCCGCCTGGAGTGAAGACATCAGTGAGCAAATGTGCAGCCGTAACTTCTGCTGTCAGATAAATGGCTGTATGTAAATTCAGTGACAACAGAAGCTTATACAGTATCTCTGAATGATCATTTTTGCAACATTGGCTAACACTGATGAATTCATACAGATGTTGCTCACTGAGCATTTTGTTCACATGCTCATCAAGCAGACTGCCAAAAGTTGATCAGGTCTTTTCTTTGTTCCATGAGATTGTCCTCCAAAGCAGTAAGCCACTGGCTGTTGAAAATTATTAGTTATCATGAGCATACAGAAAGTGAAGTCACGATGGAAAGCTGTTCTAATCTAGAAATTATTTAACTTGCTTTTAAGTTATATGTTAAAAAGGAGGGAAAGTTGCTGGGACTACCCCAGTCTCTCCTCCAGGATACATAAACAGGTTTTTTTGACATACTGCTGATGGTTGAACGCAATCAGAAGCATTTCCAACTGTGGGCTCTGCTATTTGACAAGCTGTAGAGCCATTGAAATATGTGTTGTGCTGAGGGAATGTTTTTATGATCCGGGGGTACAAAACCAGAAATGTTCTGTGTTGAGACTGAAGAAAGATGAATGGAAACTGGCCCATAAACAAGAGAGCCTGTTAGAATTTTGGATTTGGTGTTTGTGTTTTCAATATGCCAACTAACTCTTTGTTTATACAGATCTTAACAAATGGCTTTGCACAGTCTCATTCCTATTTCCGTTATCTGCTGATTTGAAACATGACTTCCTAATTCACTGACAAAATCTCATGTTGCTGTAGGGGACTGTTGTACTTATACATTTGGTAAAAGCACTGTCAACATCACTGCTAAAAATAGTCGTGTGAAAACTGCAAGGACTAATGTAAAGCATGTAGAAATAATATGCTTAAGATAGAATGACTATTTTTCTTTCATTCTTCTATTGCTGTTTGCTTTGCCATCACCTAGATTTCTTGGCTCTTACACTAGCTATGACTACTTGAAAAGGAACATCAAGTGGTAAGACTTGTTGATGTGAGGATGTTTTCAGGTGTCCTCTCACTGTTACATTTCATCACAGGCATTATGTGCACTTCAAATTTTAAACACATGAATTCTAAAAGTTATTACTATCTACTGAAGCCCAAAATCACAGGGATTTGCAAAATTAATCATTTTCTGAAAGAAGCTTTTTTGAGGAATATTTCTAGTACAACTAAGAATTATTTTAAAAATGAGATTTTTAAAGTTGTTTACAGTATGCACATAAAGCTAGTGAAGCTTAAGCTGATTGCATTTCTAATTAAGATGGCATTGTTCAAATACTGGGTGTATTTAGAAAAATTATACTAAAACTCATCTTCCTTTTGGCTACCTATTTTTACTAAAAACAACCTATCAACCCCGTGAGAAGAGGATTTATATTCTTATTTTAAAGATGTGCTAAACTGGAAAATACTTTCTTTGCTGAAAATACCTCTTAATGAAATTGAAAAACGAAGATCTGTAGGTTATTGTACAAATACACCTGAAATGTCATCTGCCTTTTGTTTGCCTTGGTTTGTGTTACTAATCTTCTTAAGATTCAATGTTGTCTTGAAATATCTTGTGCTTATTAATGAATGTTTTTATACTAGAGGAAAGATATTTAAGAAAAAGTGCTTTAATGTTTATAGGAAAAAGATGGAAATTGGGTGATCATAGGAGAAAAATATAGCAGAAGCTCAGAGCCCTGAGGAAACAAAAGTCTTTCTTTTTTCCATTCATTTCAACAGGGGGAAGCCAACTGATGCTGAGTCAATGGATAGATCTGTTGGTGACAAGCGCTATGAGCCAATCCCTCAAGTTGCAACTCCTCCTCCTGCTCCTTCAGTCCAGTACACACAACCTCAGTCAATTAATAGTCCTGTCCTGTCTCTCCCAGCACATCACAAGCCTGCACTTTCTGAAGGTGAGCAATTAGAATGCTAACCTGCTCACGTGATGCAGGTATGAAATGTCATGTTCTTTCGTGAATGCTTCAGCATGCCTAAGCTGCTAGCTGTGTTTCTCTTTAACTGATCTTTTGAGTAATTAAAGTTGAGGTTGAGTTTTGAGAAACAATTCAGGATCTTATCTGAAACTTTAACTTCCAGGTATTGTTAGTCACTAGAATTTTTTTTTTTATTATTCTGAAATTGAGTGGTCTCCGAAAAGATTAAATAAAATTTTGAGTATTTAGATGTTCCTTATGCTTTCAGATGGGAATTCTTTAGGCATGAGTAATAGTTGTAGGTTTCTGAAAACAGATGTTGTTTCACATCCTTCAGAAGAATGCCCAGTCCAGCTGAATTTTGCAGTTTTTTGCAAGTGTGTAATGATACTGTACTTTGAAAAATTGAAAACAGGTATTACTAATTAGTCTAACCTTCTTATTGAGCAATTATACCATTGTGGCTAACGCCACTATTTAGTGAAACAATAGGTAATTTTGTTTTTGGTTTTTTTTTTTTAATTAGAATGAAGTGTAATATAAGAGATGATGTAAGAGAGCTGAACGTAGTAATAGGTATTTTATATAGTACAAAAATGGACTAAATGTGCCTGCTGTGTATGACTAGAAATTCCTGATAATTTTTCTTCAATTCTGGTGTTTTTATTTGTATTGCAGTTAACTCTGTGTCTGACCCTCCTCCGCCTCAGAATAAGCCAGCAATTTTCAGATCCTCTAGAGAGGACACTGTACAGTCCACCTTTTATCCCCAGAAAAGCTTCCCTGACAAAGGTCCTGTTAATGGAACTGAACAGGTTCAGAAAACAGTCACTCCTTCTTACAACCGTTTTACAACAAAACCTTACACTAGTGCTGCAAGGCCCTTTGAGCGCAAGTTTGAAAGTCCTAAATTCAACCATAATCTCTTGCCAAATGAAGTTCAGCATAAACCAGAGTTGCCATCAAAATCTCCAAATTCTCCTCAACCAATTTTGAAAGCACACAGCTCATCACAGCCTCCTGAGTTTGACAGTGGAATGGACACCTTCACTGTACAGGTCGACAAGCCTAAATATCAACCAAATAATGTAAATGCTGTGCCTAAAGCCATTCCTGTAAGGTAAGCTGCTTGGGTTTTGTCTCCAGTACTAAGTCTGTAGGAGTTAATCTGTTAAACCATATAACTTACTTTTGCTGTGCTTCCATCTTCTGTTGATGTCAGTCCGTAAGCAAAGATAGCTTAAAGGTAGATGCTGTGATTCTACGATTGTGCAAAAGAGTGCTGAAGAGCACTCAGATTCTTAACATGTGTCCAGTGTCATGATGTCATTTTGCATTAATCATTTTAGTAATTTATCATCACTACAAAATGACACGGCTTTAATTTTCCATTTCTCATAATAAAAATTAATTTATTCTAATTTGTTTCTAAAAGATAAACCTCATGCCTAAGAATAGCTGTCACAATGACTTGTATTTTCTCTATATGGTTAGAGAAAGTAGGTGCATACTATGTTTGTATACAGGATATTTCAAAAGTAGTCATAAAAAACAGAAGTCACTCCATCAGTTTCGTTTGGTTTTCTTTTCTGTGAGACCAAATAAGGCAAGTTGTTTTAAGCACTTATTTTCCCAAAGTACTTAAACTATAAGAATTATGTCACCAGCAGCAAATGATAGCACTCTAATCTTAAACTTTGCTGACTTACTCAAATATTTTCATTAATATTTTCAGAATAATGTTTTTTATTATGATTTTAAAGTTAGTAATGAACAAATCATACTCCATCTTGTTTGCTTTTTCAGTAACTCAAATATTGAATAGAATAAATCCTATTTGCTCTTAATCTTAGGAATGTTTTGATGCTGTGCAGTTGCAGGCTGCACAGATCTTGAAATTATTGTCATGTTTTGAGTGAAATACTTCTGGAAATCAAAATCTACTCAAACTAACCATTTGATAACATTCTGTATCTTTTTATTTGTATCTTTACAATCTGGAAATGTGTGCCTTTTTTAAGGGTTTTGTTTTCAGTGCATGTCTTGCAGCTGTTATGTTCTCCCTCATTAAAGCTTGAAATAAAAGGTTCAGTGGAGATGGAAATATAAGCGCTATTTGTTAATGGTATTGAAATCATAATGGAATTTTGGGAAGGAAAGGAAATCTTTGGATGTGCAATATATTTGGTTTTTGCTAGTTGAAACGTGTAACAAAGAACAAGCTGCTTCAGTAAAATTTCAGAGGTGGACACGTAGTCCAAAATCTTGCCCTGACAACTTTCTAAGCATGTTCAGAGTTTATGTGCATTGATTTTTGTCTTATTCTGGTGCAAATGTCCTTTTCTCATGGCAGAACTTGAAGCACTTGTGTCTTAGGTGTCCCCCATAATTGAGTGTTAGACACAATTAGCGTATCCTTATCAGAGCTTGCTAGCTAGTGTTAGGCTGTAAACTAGCAAAATGAAGAGGAGACAGTGATAAAACTGCTGGGCTTAATCTTTGTTTTATATTCAGCCCTTCAGCACTAGAGGATGAGGAGGAGGAAGACGGACACACTGTTGTAGCCACAGCAAGAGGTGTATTCAACAGCAATGGTGGTGTATTGAGCTCCATAGAGACTGGAGTTAGTATTATTATTCCACAAGGAGCCATTCCAGAGGGAATAGAGCAAGAAATATATTTTAAAGTCTGCAGAGACAACAGTATACTTCCACCTTTGGACAAAGAGAAAGGTAAGAGCTGGTACTGTTTATTATGCTGTTACTTAATATTACTATTTTCTAACAACAGCAAAATGAGCTATAAGAGCATATTCATCTGCTTCCAGTGTATTTTATGTATTTCTGTCTGGAGGTACAGAGTGTACATCTCAGAAACAAGAATTAAAAGGAAAAAAAATTCTGCTCGGTATTGGAATTTTCAGTCAAGAGAAAGGCTCTAAATCATAACTTGAGTATTTGTAGAGTTGAATGTAGCTTAAAAGCTCGCTATCAAGTTTGCTGAAGTATGGTTCTAAGTACCTTTACCAAGGATCTTTGAAAATTCAGATTGCCTATGATAGCATATTCTTATTAATAGTATATACATTATTAATGCAAATTGAGTAGTGTATCTTGTCGATTTTTTTTCCTAGCAATCTCTTTCATACCGTTACTTCAACATTCATGCAATTTCTGACTTAAGATACCTAATTTCCCCAAGAAACCAGAAATTTGAATCTGTAATTAAAGCATTACTTGTAAAGGTTCAGAGTAACTGCAGATTACAAGTTAAACGTAACTGAATAATTTTATGTCACAATGGGAATTTTAAACTAAAAATAGACTTACACACTTGTATGTTCTGCATTCTGTTATGATAAGAAGTCATAAGCTTTTGAGCTGCAGGAGGCTTGATTCAGCCCAGCATGTCATAAATCCATCCAGGTGGAACACCACCAGCCACAGCAGAAGCATGAAGAAGGCTGCTTGCTAATATGGGGATTGTTTTTTTGTGTGGTAGATTTTTAGACTGTGATGTGTACCACTGGGAGGTCATTTCTTGTCTCTGAAGAAAACAGAGGAACAATTTTATGAAAGCTGTTCCTTATTGACAGTTGAAAATGTTGTTGTTGTTGTTGTTTTTTTTTAAACTGAGTTGAATACCTTTGCAATGTAATTGTAATAATCTGAATCTATTTCAAGAACCATGGTTAACATTTTTTTCTTCTCTGAACTGTAGGTGAAACACTTCTTAGCCCCTTGGTAATGTGTGGGCCTCACGGACTAAAATTCCTGAAGCCAGTGGAGCTGCGCCTGCCACACTGTGCGTCTATGACCCCTGATGGTTGGTCTTTTGCTCTAAAATCCTCTGACTCCTCGTCGGGTATGCTGTCCTCCCTCTGTCCTTTTGGGGCTTTTGGGTGCTATCGTATAATTTAAGTTAATTTGGCTAAAGATGATATGTAATATAAAGAAAACTTGATCATTGTATTTGTGTCAAACTCTCTCATTTCACTTTCATTACAAATGTCTTTCTTACATTTATTCATGGTGCAAATTCATAGCTAAAGCCATGATTGACAGCAGAAAAACAGAGTAATATATTTAGTCTCTTAAATATAATCGTATTTTTCTATTCTGTCTTTTCTTGAGGACTGCTACAGCTGAATACACTTGAAATGATAATCGCACTAAAATTGAGAGGAAATGATTATGTACCTCTGATTGGCCTTTGTAACATAACTGGTGTTTGTCTGTTGCTTAATTAACCATATAGGACTCTGGCAAATCTTAACAATCTGCATGCTCTTAAATCATGATTTAACGCTTGTTAACTGTTTCCATGTGTGCAAGTTGATGCTAACAATTGGGTCATTTAAGAAAACTATAGTGTTTCAGTAAAAGCATTTACAATTCATTTTAATGTAGCTGGATTTTCCACAAGACTTTTCTTGCTTGCTTCTGCCTATTTTTCCTCTACCGCCTTTTACCCAGAAGTTTCTGGTTGATAGTAAAAGTTGCAACTAGGTTGCAATTCTATTTACCTGTTCATTTTACCTCACTGTGACTTTCTGGGAACAGGGGGAAAATGTATTGGCTGAAATTGTCAATGACAGGCCTATGTTAGAATTCTGGGCAAACTTCAAGCGTTTCAAGCAATTTCATGAAATGGCTGTGAGGTTACAGAAACATAAAAAAATAAAAACCAAAAAGTTTGCACATTTGGGGGAATAAGTCTTAAGGTTTTATTCAGCTACTTTCAAAAACTATGGTGGAAGATATAAGCCATTCATCTGTACTATGACCTAAGCAATGACTGAACAATGTACTTCTGTATACAGCATTTAAGCCACCATGTATGCATATCTTCTGTCACTAATGTATTTATCACTGTCAACACCAAAGCACTGATGCTTTGAAAATGTAAAGCATCGATCTCCTTGATGGTGATTCAATAACTTAGAGGTATTAAAGGCAATAATTTTTAGTTGTTTTTATAAGCTACTATATGCATGGATTGCATGCATCTATTTAACAATGTGTGTACATGGCAGTGTTAAAACACAGATGCATAAATGATAAGGTCCTGAAAGGTAAAATTACATACAAAAATGACACAATACTTTTGTAACTAATAGCACCTGTTCATGAACTTACTTGAAGTGAAGGGAGAGAATTCAAAAAGATCTAACCAATAACTGAATCTGGGACATTTTTCTCCCTTTCCAAAGTGGTGTGTGTGCGTGTACGCATGTGTGGGAGCAAGAGCGTGTATATTAAACACTAACACTTTCTGTATTGTAAATATTACACCACATTCTGTTAATCTGAAATGGGATGTATATCATAACATTGCTCTTTTGAGACAAACTTAAAAATTAGGCAATTCTGTCTTATGATATGTAAGTAGACCATACTGTGTCTTAAATAAATTATTGTTTTCTCTCTTTTTAAAATAGTTGCTTATGGGACTCTGATTTTTCAGGTGGCTTTATAATAACAGCTAATAGAATTCTGGGGTTTTCCTCTCTTCAGTCGTCTGCTCTGCCTCATCTTTTCTGAACGTGTCCATGTTCTGTCCTAAAAATGACATTCATTTGCACTTAACATCCTTTCTGCTATGCTTAGGCCTCGTATGTTATTTTACTGGTAAACACCTTCAAACACTTTTATGATTTTGGTATTAAAAACAAAATAAACAAGAAAGCTTTTATGGCCACAACTATTTTAATATAGTACAAAATAGTGAAGGATCATTGTTTCAATTGCTTGCCTTTCTACTAACATAATCAGTCTTGTGTGTTTTGAGACTAAGTGGAACTTCCTGCATCTATAAAGTGAAACAGCCTCCAGCATTAAGGTTCTTAACTGAAATAAGTAGTTTTGGCTGGCAGCAGTAAACTTGTTTGTATTCTCTAACTGTACACGTGCCGCTTGTACTTCCTTGTCCCTACATCAGATGTTGCCATCACTCAGTGCATTGTGTACTTCATTTTGTTTTCATGAGTTAAAGAAAATAGTGGAATGACATCACTCATTCAGTGCAGAAGTCTGTGGTGTATGTACCCTATGTGACAGGGCTCTCTTAACGTGTTGCACGCTTCTCTAGAATGAGTGGCTTTGAGCCATTTAATGTCATTTGTACGGAAGGTATAGGAAAGTAGTAGTGCATTTTTTCCTCTCTTCTACCGTAGTGGGGTGATGATGCATGATGCTTTTTCTATAGCAATAACTTTTAGAAATGGCTCTAGATTAAAGGAAAAACATATCCTCCAGTCAAAGGAGGTGTCTGAATATGCAGATGGAGTTTAACCTTTGTCTGCTGAGATGGCGTCTGACGACGCTCGCCTGTAAAACAATATTACACAGAACTTTGACCGTGAGTTGGTATCTTCTGTTGTAAAAAATCTTCAGCATGTACCAGCTAACTGGAATATTTTCAGAATGTCGGTATTTCACCCTTCAAAATGACACTGTAGCTGCAAAATAATTTCTATTCTGTCTACAGTAATTTTCATAACAGAAAAGTAAATCTACCAATGTATTGGTGCTTAGTTAAAAGTTTGCTTCTGCTTTGACTTGTTTGTGCTCAGAATTATTTCAGAGACTTCAAATGCATCCTAACCATGGTTGCTTTTTATATCTCCTAATTTCTTTGGCAGCTTAGGAAAGAGCCAGTGAATGCTTCATTCGCTGTTAACGCTTCTGAAATGAAAAGCACAATGTTGATGCTGCAGAGTAGCATGACTTGTATTTAGCATTTCCAGAATATCATACCGTCTGTTTAGCACAATTGATCTATTTTATATTATAGGCAAATGAGGTGAAAGATTTTGTTAATAATGTGCCAGCTGCAGGTTTAAAAAAAGAGAAAAAAGACATGTTGATTCAGAGCCTAAAAGTTCCTATCCAAGAGCTTGGTTGTGTCAAGTTGTGCACTGTTTGACAGCAGATACTAAACACCAGCATTGTGTTTTCCTCCCACAGGTGACCCCAAAACCTGGCAGAACAAGTCTCTTCCTGGAGATCCAAACTATCTTGTTGGAGCAAACTGTGTCTCAGTCCTAATTGACCACTTCTAAATATTAAGTTAGCTGACTCAAGTAAATAATGTGAAACTGAGATGGACCTTACATATAAACTGAACCACTCTATCAAGTATTAACTGTTCTATAAGTGATAATGGATCTTAGTGTTTAAGCATCTTGCTTTAACTAACAATGGTTTAGCAAGTACACTCTTTGAACCATGGTCACAATACATGCCACAAGCAGGGAGTGTACTGTGGGAACAAGGTAGGGTTCTTGCAGGTTCTGTATGCTTTGGTTTATTGGTTGTTATTTTGTGTTAATTTTTTGTTGTTTTAAAGGACACTACTAGTATTTCATTGTTTAAAAATTGAAAGTACCAATGGGATTATATTCAGAGGAACTGAATTTGGTTCATGCTCCACTGGCAAAACACAGAATTTGGCCTACATTTTTAATACTGTGTATTTTCTAATTCACAAGACTACATTTTGGTCTCTAGTTTTTAAATGACTTTGAGTGTATGTGTCCAATGAAATGGCAATCAACTTTGGGTAGCACAGTTTAGATGTTTTCCTCTGCTGAGAGGCTAATATAAACACATCTACTTACTTACTCTGTGTGGAAACATTGTCATGAGAACAGGGGGGAGGGGGAGAAAAGCATGTGGGATGACTATGGTTCAGTTGCCTCTGTGGATTTGTAAATTAACCACGTTATTACAAACCTATTAACCAGCAGGGATGCCTTACCCTCATGTTTTTAATAGTCTTAGCTCTCATAGTTCTCTGTATTAAGTTTGTATGGCTTTTGTGCTTACCTAGATAATATATCATGAGAGACTGGAGAGAGAGAGGAACAAAAAAAAAATTGTGAATTTGGGTTAGAGAATGAGTACTGTTTGTGTTCATCAGCCAGAAGAGAACCAGGGGAAAATGATGGTATGTTTTCTGCTATGCATTTGAAAATTTATAGATGTTATAGAACGCTTGTATATAATGCGTGCATACCACTTTTGTTCTTGGTTTGTAAATTAACTTTTATAAGCTTTACCTTTTTATATATATAAATATATATAAAAACAAACAAAGTTTCTTAAGGATATCTTTGTATTCTCATACCTTTTGAGCCTTGAACTTTGACATCTGCAGCAATAAAGCAGCATTTCTACAATATACAAACAAGGACATTTTTTAAAAAATGCACAAAGTTGTTACCTTTTTAAGTGCTGCATTTAAAGAGTACAAGTCGGAATTCTCTACTTTGATTAAAATCTTGAAAAGTATCCCTACTGTAATTTGTCATAAGGATGCTGTACTATGTGCCCTGAAATGTATTTTTTTACTAATAGACAATTTATTACGGCACATCGGCACTACTACTGTTTAGATAATATACCACTGCATTCTGTTAATGAGTTATTAGCTATTCAGGTGTGGCTGATTTTTTTTCTCTGCAGTTATTAAAATTACACATTTCTAAATATACAGAATAAAACTGTTTTTAAAATAATAAAGGAGATTCTAGTACCTTATTGTTTCTGAAATGCATTTATGTGAACGCAACAAAATCAGTTTTGATTTTCTGCATAAGTAAATAACTGGATTCTGTCGTAAGTTGTAATGGCAGACAACAGGGCTCCTGAGAGCTCCTTTGGATATGGACAATGTTTGTGAGCATGGATCCCCTCGAAATACTCAACACAAGAAGATTTGTTCCTATATCTGATTCTGTATACTGATGCTAGTTTGTTTCTTATGCCTGTTCTTCCAAATACCTGCTAGTGTTCTAGCACGTCCATATGCGCGTAGTCTAGGTGTGAAATAGTTGAGTTAATCCTATAGAATCCCATTGTGAGGCCTGTTTGAAGTACTCAGTGATGAAGTAGTAAGCTAATCTGGTTCTATAAGAAAAAGTAAGTTCCAGGAGTGACTTGAAATAATGCTTAAAAACAATGCATAGCCATTTTCTTTCCATACTCCCACTAGAAGTTTTGTCTTTCAGATGTGACTTATTCAAGAAGATGCATTCACTGCTGTTACTGCTACTACTGCTGCCACCACTCGGTTATCACTGTTGGAGCAGGGAGACAACTTGAATAGCAAAGAATCTGTTCATAGAATGAATCATAGAATGAGCTGGATTGAAAAGGACCTCAAAGATCATCTAGTTTCAACCCCTCTGCCCGAGGCATGGTCACCAACCCTAGACCAGGCTGCCTAGAGCCATGTCATGTCAGTACAACACTTGACGTTTGTCAGTGATAGCATATATTGGGGTATCATTTCTTAAATTTGCAGTAAGTTAGTTTTCAAAACAGCATACACAGATTCTTGGAGAGAATTAGAATGCTAAAATTTCAGTCTTCTTTTCTAGTTCATAGCTTAGTGAGAAGGACATGAAACACGACAAAAGGGAGTCAACCAGAGGACACGAGGAATGCTGGAGTTACTCTATATGGACTACTTGTAAAGGTGATGTGTGTGTCTTCAGCATTCTGAGTCTAGCTTACTGCAGGGTGTAACTGTCCTGAGCTGCTTTTACAGTAGGGATCCAGATAATATCTTTCTGTTCTTTTCAGTAATGTACAGTCATGTCTGTCTGTCAAAACGAAGGAAAAAATGGTGGTCTTTTTTTTTTGCTCTGTTGTCCATTTCTAGTTGAAATGAGAAAGTTTGCTGTTGCAAAATATGGCAATTCTGTCTTGCTAAGCTTCTTTTCAATTGGATTGTCTTTGCCACTGGAAAATGAGGAAGTACATTTGTATAAGTGGCTAATGTAAATTATACACACATTTTCCTTGACTTTAAAACTTAATACTTCAAAGTTAAAACATGGCCATTATCAATCCTTTTTCTGAAACACTGTTTTAAAATACCAGTGTTTTTGAGGTATCTGTCCTTGCAAGAGATGACGTTCTCTTCGTGTTTTATATTGAGTAGGCTCTGCAGGAGGTAAGTTCACGTGTGACATTTACAATAGTTCTCTATTCTTTATTTAACATGAACTTCAAAAACTGTCTCCTACATGTCTTAATTATGTACCAACAAGCTGCAGCCCTGCAAATTGTGCAGAAGCTTTAATGCTATAGATCTCCAGTTGTGCTCATTTCTAAACAGTGGCTTCAGTGGTGACAATGTAAAGTCTCATGGATACAGTTCTGCTGTATGGCCTACGTTCTTGATATTAAAAAAGAACAGTGTGTGTGTGTGTGTGTGTGTGTGTGTGTGTGTGTGTGTATATTCTAGGAAAGCAGTAATGAGAATTTGTTCAGACATATACAGACAAATAGTTGTAAATGTACCTTTTGTCTTCCTTCCATCTTGGCTTAGGTGGAGCAGATCAGCAAGGTTTAGGGTCTGTTGGAAGATTCTCTACTGTAACGTAACCTGGACCAGATGACAGTGCAAAGCTGTGCGGGTTTGGATAATAAAAGACAGTAAGCCCTTCTGAAAAATGCTTTCTTAGTTACTATGTCACTCTAAAGGAGAACAATTACAGCCCCGCTGAGGGCTCATGTTGTCCTTTTAGGTACAGGTTTCTCTGGTAACTGGCTCCATCCATTAATGAGGCCAGGTGAATGCATAAAGTGATTTTTCATTATATCCAAATGAACAGCGCATTTCTGGCCCTGTGAGTGAGTGTAGGAGAATACATAGGCTTAGTATATGAAGCTAACTGTGCATACATATGCAGACACACATTTTTCTTAGGCTTTTTTTTTATAGTGACAGCTGTCCATCAGGGACTAAGTAATAACTGTTTGTGTATAAGACCAGAGAATAGGTCCAAGACAACCTCAGCATCTACAAGCACAATTTTCATATGCTTTTTCTGAAGGAACAATAAAGAAAGCTGAAGAGGAGAGGAACAACAAAAAAGCTGTTACAGTTTTCATGCTGCTCTGGGACTGTGTCAACCTGGGGAAGGGAGCAGGAAACACAGCAAGAGCTAATCTAAGGGCAACTTGGTCAGGTTAAATGCTTTATACCTCTGTTGCACGTATGTTATGTGCTGTAGCAAATACTTTCTGCTGGAAAAGCTTATAGTTCTAATTGTTATCCTAATGCCAGTAGTTGCCAACTTCTAAGACTTTTCTTTTGATTATAACAGAAATCAGCTAGACAACAGAAAAAAAGAATAGATAATTGAAAAAGAAGATTCCTAAGGAAATAAACTGCAATCTATTTAGTGACTACATATCAATTCTAGGGGCTGGGTGGATATTAAATTTTCTTTAATTGAAGAAAAAACTTGTTTAAATATTCAGCTAAGGTGGCTTGTTGCAGTTTTCTGCAACACTTGTCTGTTTCTTTACAAAAGTTATAGAGCAGTAGGCATGATAAGCTGTGAAAACACTGTATATAAATTACAATCTGTGAAGACATCAGTACAAGCTAAAACTGTGCTGGGTAATGTATCAGTTAGTTTAAAATACTGTAAATTTCATTAAAAATAAGCCATTTCCCAGAGAAATGTTCTCCTTCCACCCTTTAAATGTCAGATTAGAGTTTGGGGGAAGATTTCAGTGAGAGGCAGGCTCTAGAATTTCAGTTCAGTTTCCTGGATTGTTTTATATCTTGCCATTGGGTTATCATTGGTGATATCTAATCAAACCTATGGCATGTACTTAAAATTAAGTCTAGTGCTTTTAAAGGGCTTTACAAAGACTTAAAGGATTATGAGGTAATTTTGCCAGAGTGAAAGTCTAGCACTGAAAATTCTTTTTTGTAGAAAGAAGAGAACAAGGAACTTCTCTGCTAGGAGCATTTGTAAGGCAGAGCTTGATAGAGAACTGATATGTGTCATGTAACATTGAAGCTGTCTACTGTATTTTCCTTTAATTATACTTAATTTTACTGCTATTGAGTTAATGGCCAAATACTCAAGTTCATTACACTGGAGAGTAAAAAGGTAAGGCAGATTTAACTAACTTGTTAATGAAATAATGTATGTATTTGATTACTGGTTGTAGTATGCTGGTAAAGAATTACATCAGGAAAGTCATGTTTCCCACCAGGAGATTAAAGTTTAGATTGGTACCAACAGTTTCGAACCTGTTCTGGCTAGTTATGGGAGGGCAAGATGCACATAGATGCAAACCGTTATACGTGGGGTGTTACAAAGGTTGTAAAATTAGCTGCCTGAGTGATAACCTGCTGCACCTGATGGTAGAGTGGTCAGAGCCTGTGCCAGAAGAGCTGCAGCCCCTTTGCCTGGACATTCCTGGCAGCCCTGTTGATGCTACCACTACCTGCATTACTTTTTTTTTTTTTTTTTTTTTTTTAAATTTCCCCCAGGAATGCATTGGATTTATTTGTAGCACTCTAGATACCTGAGAATACAGGAGTGCTGAGCAGGCTTACCTTTTGGTATTATTATACACAAGCTTTCACTTTTTATTTTTTAATAACCTTCATGGCTGTAGGCGGTCTTGAAAAGGTTATTTGAACACAGACTGTTGCAGTAATACCTTCCTGACATGTCAGTCTCCTTAAAGTAAGGGAGCTGATCTGGTCTTCCATCCTATATCCCTATGTGTTACTCTTCTAGTAAATAAGCCTGTGTTTTTTGGTTTCCTTTTAGGAGTCTAGAAACAGGTTTCCTTTTTGGGTAGATAGTTTAATAAATGTGAGGGTGGCATGGAGCTGTCGCTTGTGGCAGTAATATCTGCCCAGTTTTAAACCTTCTCAGTTCCCCCCCACAGTACAAGTTGAGATGTGTCGCAAACCAGAACACAAGGGTTTTCCAAGAGATCATAAATACATCGGATTCTGCTGCAGTGTTCTGTAAAAAATAAACTTAAAAAGCAAACAAAATACATCTCTGATTCAAAAGTTCCTGACAAATTTCTGTATGGAACAAAGTCGTCTTGGCCCCAGTGAATCTGGGGGATAACAGCATCAAACTTCGAACAAGGAATCTGGACTTTGATTTGAAGCTTGAGAGTAAGTGATGAGCAAGGAGCAAGGTATGACTTCACACTTCCTTACAATGTTTTATAACTGATACAGTGAGCACTGCTCTGACATAGCTGTTGCTTTTGATGAGTTTTCTGTTCCTCCTCTGTTCTGATTGGATAGTTGATTTGCCAACAACCTTGCTCCTCTGGCCTGTAATGAGTCTTTTTTTCAAGTTATCATTGCTAACTAGTGAGTTGTGGCCAACATGCATGGTAGTGCTTTGTGTGTATGGCTTTCAAAGCACTCGACAGTTCTATAGGAATTAATTGCTACTTGTTTTCCAGGTATGATCCTCAGTTTTCTAAGCTGAAAAGTGCCAAGCAACTAGTGGTAGTCATACCAAGACAGCAAACACTGTATGTTGATGCAGAAGTACCAACGTAGCATTGTGTTTGAGAAAGAAATGGGAAAAGCAGAGGAATGCAAGTTTTGTGTGGTTGCTGCTCCATTTCAGTATTGAAGGAGTACTGCTGTTGCTGGGCCATGCTTTTACAGTGGTAGTAGCTGTCAGTGAGGAATACTCTGAAAAACCCTCAAGGAAACAGCAGGGGGACCTGAATGGCAGGGAAGCTTACTGTCTTAACCTGATGGAAAGCCTAGCAAACAAGTATGTCTATTCAGTGTACCTGTAAGACTGGCGTTGTGCATATTAACGTGTATTTGTCACCACCCTGAGGGCTGAGCATCACAGTTAGCAACAGTGCAGATTCTGACGTGTGAGTCATCCACCTCTCTGTGGGGCAGTGGGACAGTCTGCAGCAGGTGATGGTAAGCTTTCAAGTGGACTTTCATGAAAAATGAGAAACCAGAAAAATGAAGAATATTTCATTCAAAACTAGAACATCTCTTAGAGATTTGCTTGCTCTCACTATGAGAAAGAATATGTCATTAATCTCTTGATTAACAGGAGTGATTTGGATCAACCGAGTTCTGTTTTTAGATTCTCTTTATGTTGTCAGGTAAAGACTTCGGTGCAGTGAGAGGTCTCCAGCAGAACTCCTCTGCAGTGCATTTGTAACAGTCAGTTGGCTTCTGAGAGCCTCTTGGGAATCCTTTTGATCCATAAGACTCGCTGCTGGCAAGTGTGACGGATTTCATTTCTGCAGACTGAATCGTTTAAAGCAGCAGATCTCTATGGGCTTGTGTGTGTGTGAAAATGCCGTATGGCCGCTAGGGGGTGAGTGTCACCTGGCAAACCGCTCGAGGGCTGGGAAGGAGCCGTGAAAGGCAACTCATACCAGGGGATGCTCCGTAAACCTTGTGGTCTTTTCTTTTTCTTGTTAATTCTCCAGGATTTTCCGTATCAGACTGTAGCAGCATTGGATGACTACTCAAGCTTAATAAGCTATATTAATAAGGGCCAGTTGTATTTCTTATGGATGTGGACATCACTTTGCCCTTCGGAACACTGAGCTGCAAATAGTTGTTTTCTGTAAGAAGACTAATGTAAATATACAACTTCACCTGTCTTAACTGCAATCTCAACCTAGCATCATAGTTCCCAAGCAAGAGGCTTGATTTTATTAAAAATAGCAGCTAAGAGGAAGATGTTGATTGTATTATGAATTAGTTGCTAAGAAGCTTCCCTTGGCCTCCAGTTGTGCACTAACAGAGCCCAGAGCAGGCTGTACGACTAGAGCCCAGGTCAGCTGTACCTCCCACAAGTGGTTGCCCGGCTAGAAAGAATCCTTTATCATGGTTCTCCCACAAAGGAAGCTGCTTTAACTTCTTGAGACTTGCCTTTTCTTTCAGAAGACAGTGGTTGCTTAGAGTCAGTTTGCTTGAAGCTTCTGGGGTTACCAACCAGATGTTGTTATTTAGTCAGCTCTGAAAGCAAAGAAAGAGAGTGGAATAGGAGTCTCAAAGGCACTGTGGTAGAATTGGGCTTCATGTCCCACTCAGCTTTTAGTTTCTTCCATTGTCGTTTATCCAGGGCTGTACATTTTCTTTATGGGTGAATAAACTTAAGGAGGAAATACCTGAAGGGTTTGCTAATATTTGCCCTGAAAGAGATTATGGGCTTTTATAGAATTCTGTAGTCTGCAGCTGATTCACTTTTCCTCTTCTTTTTGCATGAACTGTTACCTTTTCATAAGAAAGTTGGAAATAAGCTGTAGGAAAGAGTAAGTGTATTAAAATAATTTTCCAAAGAGCAAGATATACCAACTGTATTGTTAGGTTTTGACTTCTCAAATTTGATGTATTTTCAGAGCAATGTCTGTATGACAGTAGAATTCTTCCGTAGTCTAAACGGCATAATTGAAAACAAATTCTAAAACAGGAGGAGTTCTTGTCCTGCAAAGCTTCCCCTTTGAGGAGGGAGGACCTTGAGCTTTGTGCCCCAGAAATATGTCCAGTAACTGATTTACGTTGTTCTACAGAAATAAAGCCATCTTTACAAAGAAGGCCCTCACTGTACTGCTGTGATTTAAATATGAGCATTTGGGGGCAAATAGTTTGGGTATAACATCAGCTACCTTCAAACATCAGTTACAAATACTCTTGCTCAGACTGCATTGGTTGCTTTTTTTTCCTCTTTAGAAAAGGAGTCAAGAAGAAAAGTTCAGAGTTCTCAGCGTTTTGGTGCATGCATCTTAATTTATGGTCCATTATTAAGTTCATTTCAGTTCTTTTTTAGTTGCTTTTAAGCAACGCTTTGCTGTATAAGTGAAACTTCTCAACTGACAATGGAAGTTAAATTTGAAATATCTTTGTGTGACCTCAAGTGTTCAAAAAAAATCGACACCTAATTTAAAAAAATCTTGATGTCTTCTTTCTGAAGAAAGGATGTTCAAATCCAAGAAGGTCAGATTAATGTACCTTGAACTAATTTTCTGTCGGTGTACTAATCCTGGGTAGCCAATCAGGTAATACTTCTTGAAGCAACTGCAGCTTGGATTAGAATTGTCTTTCTTCCTTTTAAGTGAAAAATTAACATTGCCAGAAATGTTTCTTCTCTCAACTAGAACTGATGCTTTTTGAAGTGTTAGATAGGCAATGAAATTCAGGAGATTAAGGGATCCATCTGTGCATCATTATATTCTTAGTTCATGTTTTCTTAGAATTTAACATTTATAGTCACAGCTAAAAATATTTTGAGAGGGATGCTGAGGTTCTGGTGCGGAGTTATGTAAGGATAAGTATAACTGGAAAATAATATTTGCTTATGTGCAGAAATCTAGGACTTCATTCCCCCATGCATGGAGTGTTAGCTGAATAGTTTCTGTGCTTTGCATCAAGAACAGTTGTATTGCAGCCAGTGAATAAGTGTGGAAGGAAGAGGACTGAAGTACTTCTTTTAGTTCTGTGGGTCTCAGTAAATAATGGACATCTACATGCTCAGTCCTCCTCGTAAAATATCTGATCTGTGAACAGTTTTCTTATGCAAGTCACTTTAGATGTAAGTAGTGCAGTGGAGAGTAAGTAGACTTAAAAAAAAAAATAGAGTGAATACTTTCTGAGTCCTTGTAAGTATTGGATTAAAAAGTTTAGCTGTATTTGTGTTCCAAAAATAAATGGTTAATGGAGTCAGTCACCATCCTTTCTCTGGATGCTGTGTAGGTAACTGCAGCTGGCTGTGGGGCAATCGAGTCACGCCATGATGAGCATCTTCCTGAATCAAAACGAGTGCCATTTCTCTGTAGCATTGAACTTCCTCGCTTGCATTCTCTGCAGCATGGCCACCCTGAAATTTTGCTGGTGGGAAGCTTCATTTCCTGTAGTTGTTCTCTTTTATTCTCTTCTGTGTGTTTTTTTTGCCCACCGATCAATTAGTCTGTGGTCTCCTTAATCATACTGTTGTTCAGCCTCAAAAGTGTTAGAGCCTTACCACCCAGAGCTGCATCCAGGTGTACATCACTGAAACGTCACCATTACACACAGCATGTGGAGGTGCTGTGTCTTTTTCAAATACATGCAGGCTTCCTGAACGTTGGAGAGTGATCAGGTCCTAAACAGATCGCTGTTTTTTTAAGAAGTTTGTCTGCAGAATACCTTCAGACTTCATGAGCAATCTTGTCATCTTATCAGCCCTTACTGACAGAGAAGTGACCACTTCTTCCTCCCTCCCGATCTTTATAGAAAACCCAGTATCTCACATAATGCTTGCTGAATTTTTAAATGTTCTGGTGCCTGTCTTTCTCTCACATGAGATGTAGTGCATCAGTTTATCTCACATGAGATGTAGTGCATCAGAATCTTTTTTTCTTTTTGCTTTTACCCTTTTTGGTTTTTGTTTTTTTTTCTTGTGCTCTATTTTGAAAAGTCTTCAAAACTTTTTTCCTCATCTGTATTTCCAGTGTAATGATGTTGCTGCACTGGAGTACACTATTTTTGGTGCTGTCTCTTCCAGGAATGTTTTCTGCTTTATATTTTACTAAACTGTTAAAAGCAGTTCCTCTACTGGAGGCCAAGAATGTACTGTAAGTATTTTTCAATTATTCAGGTATATTGAGTGAATGCAGTGCCTACCTTTTATAAGAACATCTCAGAGCATATAAACCAACCCCATGGTTCTAAGCAGAACACATGGAAGCTGCTCAGAGCTTTTGTCTCCAGCATCAATCCAAATACACTACAGTAAATCTCGTTAAACATACCTGGAGAAGGAAAAAGCGTACTGAAAAGAGCAAAAGCTTATCTTAGTCACAACTCTTCTAGAGCAGTAGTGCTGCTCAGCTGTTGTGTGACTAAATGTATGGCTAATTCTTAGAGTTGAGGCAAAAGGAAACTGCGTTCATGTTCAGCCTTAGTTGTGAGTCACAGTGCACATCTTCAATTTACGAATGAAAATACCATGTTTTCCTAGTGTGCATCAGTTGTGATTCTAAAGTGTAGATGCTTTTCTTATTGCTGACAAATGGCAAGTTATGGTAGGGAAAAGCTATGTGCCTGTTTCCATCAGGCTTCGTGAAATTACTTGTGCTTTTTCTTAAATCTTAGTGTACTGAAAGTACAACTTTCATGCCATGCTGTACTGCCATCAGACCACCTTCTGAAGTGAACAGTTCTTCCATTCACTGCTCTCCAGTGGTGCTCAGAGGTAGAACAAGAGGCAAGAGGCACAGACAGGAATACACGGTGTACTGTCCAAACAGCAGGAAGCACTGGTTTTGGCTGTAGAGATGATGGAGCATGGGCACTGGTCAGGCAGAGACTGCAGAATCTTTTCCTTGGAGAAGCTGAGAAGTTGCTGAGCATGAGCTGGGCACTCGGCTGGGGATGGCCCTGCTGGGGCTGTGGTTGGAGAGCTGTCTTCCCAGCTCAGCTGCTCTGTGCTTTTTCTGACCAGGTAGCGTCACGTTCATGCTAGCTCCAGTGAAGTTGTTTCCTTGTTTTTAAGGGCCTGAACTAGATTAAACCTATAAATTCCTGTGGTCTAATAGCATTGGGAGGATCTGCTTGTGACCAAAGAAGTATGATAGCAAAAATGCTGTGTACTTTATAAAGCTCTTTACTTTTGTGAGACATCAAAGCGAGCTACAGCTCAGTTAAAGAAATAGTTCAGTTGCTGTTATTGGTATTCTAGCCTGCTGTCACACTTCATTATTGATGGAAGAATAGAAGTCAATAAACAGCAGCTAGTTCTGTCTCAAAATCCCTGTTAGTAGGAAATGTACCTTGGCTGTTAATTGACCAAAATGCAGCTGTCTGTAGTTCTTCAATCTAATTATGTTGTTTTCTTTGAGGCTTCTGGAGTTAAATTGCTGCAAACTTGTGAAAGTATAACATGGATGTCGCTGACAGTGCCACTAACCTCGTAATATGATTTTATGCTGTAATGTTTTGAAGCATATGTTCTTCTCTCTTGATGCTATAAAGGTTTTTTTATTCACCTAGTCTGTGTTAATGTCTGTAGTCTTCAGTAGGTAAATTAACTCCATTCTATTGTGTGTCCAACATCAGGAAATATTAAAAACTCTAATTGTAGAAGTGATGTGGCGTTTGCTGCACTAGGCATGCTCTGCTCTGCAGTCTGTTGTTTCATCTAGGCTTTGCTGAAGCATTTCTGTGTCTCTGAAATTGTTTTGCACAGTGCCTGCAAGCAGCAAGGGCACTGTGACACTTCCGTGTGTGTAGTGGACAGAAACAAATGAAGCACCGTAGATCATGCAGGTCTTCAGCTGCTGCAGTCTGACTTCAAGGTTAAAGCAATGGTTATGGCTCTGTAGTACGTGTCTTCTGTTCCTTTCCATGCTTGAATAGTTCCCTCACTGAATTTTCCCATGGAGGTTTCATGTTGGACCGTAAAATCAATTCTTCTCACCCAATGAACCTCAGGATACCTTTGAAGATGAGAATGGCACAGGTAACCCGTGCAGTCATTCTTAGTAGAATCTCAAAACCACTCTGTCTCAGCTGGATGCAAACAGCTCACACTTCATTGTTTTAGGGAGAATTCAACAGAAACAAAAGATTAAAGAACTGCAACTTCAGTGTTTTTCACTGCAGTACTTTAAGGTTCAGCAAATGAAAGAGAGAAGTGTTTTGAGCTTTCAGGATATTGCAGTCTGTGCTTTATTTAGGAAATGTTTTTATAGTGTCCCCAGCAGGGCTGTTATTCCCACTCTGCTCATGGTGCAAAAGCAAAAACCAGCTGCCTGGTGCTAGCACAGCCTTTCTATAGGTCAGCTTCCATAGGAGAAACTTCTATCCATTGTACACAGTTGAGATTCACCTTAGCTTTTCAGTTTCTTTGTGTGGGATCATAATTTCAGATTGCTGAGCATCAAGTGATGACAAGTAGCTTTTCATTGGCAGCTCTTTAAGAAATAGTTCTTGTTCTGATTTGGCAAATTAGGTATGTTTTCATTTAACTGTTACTGCAGCACTAAGAGGGAAACTGTCTGCCACATCAGAGCTAATAAATGTCATCGACGTTTGTGCCTAGCTGTCGTACACTCACAGTGCATTTAAATGGCAAGTCCAGTGCAATAGGCTGCTGCCTGCTGTTGGACTCATTGTTGGTGTTCTGCTGCTGAAGCTGGCAAGGGCTGCCCCCAGCAATCAGAAATGCATGTGTGCATACTGTTAATCCAGCCTTTGTGTACTTATGTGGGTTTTACACTGCTCCTGCCATGATGTGCAAGGAGCTTTATTCTCTGGTAAAAGGAGGAAAACCGCCTGTTGGACTTATTTCAGAGAGAATGATTGTAGGATGGCCTCGTTATGAGCGTTACAGTCTAGACAGATGCTACTGGGAGCAAATACAATAGAGAGCAAAAGTAAATACTGAAGTCAGCATAATGATTCAAAACAGTGTCTTACCATCTGGACGTGTAAAAAAATAAAATAAATAGAAATCCTGTGATTTCTGTATTCCAGCCTCACATTTCTGATGGGTGCCCCAAGCCTACACTGACACTAGTCTGATTTTACTGATGCTGCATCTTTGAGGAGAACAGAGCCTGCCATATTCCTGGAGTATACCCCTCAGGAACATGTGAAACACTGCCTTCATCACCTGCAGTCAACAACTCATTAGTTTGACTTGCATCTGAACTTTTAAAAATCTGCTTGTAGTTAGTGAAATTTTGAGCATTTAAAACACAGACTTGCTGGAAATGCCCAGAATAGGCACATTTGCTTCCTACAGCATCAGGCAAACTGTGTTATGTTGTGCTATTAAAAGTGAAATCTAATCTTGTATATGTAAGTTCCTCTTGTCTAAGTACTGCTCTGGAACAGCTGTGCTGTTCAGGCATTGTGGCAACACCTGTGCTTTTACTCTCCCCCCACTGGCTTTGGGAGCACTTGCTCCATCTCTCTAGCTGTTAATGGGGGATTTCTGACCTTGCTGCAGGTGAGGGAACAGAACTTACTGCTGCCTCTGTCACCAGAGGAGTTGAAAACAAGGGCAATGAAGACAGCAGATCTTAAAATGCCAGACTGACTTAGATGAAAAGATATATTAACAGCTAGTTCTGGGTAAATAAGTGGGAGACCCTGGCAGACCAGCTTTTTAAGCAATCCTAAAATCCCTTGTTAGAGCACGTAAGATCAGCAGTTGTGCCTGGGTGCAGAGGAGTGGCAGATGACAGTGTCAGCAGCCCTGCACAGCTGGTTAGCAGCTGCCTGGCACTGGCTTAGGATGGTGCCCAGCTCTGGCAGCACAGCCCCACTGACAGCCATCTGCCCAATGGGGGATGCCTAGGACCTAGAGAACTTGCTGTTCTCTGCAAGGTACCAGTGGATGGGAAAAACACAAGCTGTAAGTTCCTATGGACGCTTGAAAATCTTCTTTGGTGTGTGTCAGTGGGAAGGTACTTGTGGTGTTTTTGTTTTTAAGCCAGCAGTTCAAAAGGGTTTTGGTCTTGTTTGCTGAATCCTACCCAGCTGGCGTATCAGCCCTTCCACTGGGAATGATGGAGACAGCAAATCATAATGCAATGGATATGCTTTCTGTGCCACCTGATTTGTATAGGAATGCCAGCAATTCATTCTCAAAAAGATCACATACCTCTGTAACAAATGTTCAAACTAAAAAATTGATTGAACTATCAGGAGACTCTGCTTTCTTATGTGGAGTCCATTAGTACTGCAGACCTGCCCCCCTCCATGCACTCTGCTGTCTCCAAAGGGTATGCAGAGAACTGACCTCAATCAAAATCAGAAAATCTACTGTGGTTTGTTTATGGTAGTCATTAATTGGGTTTTAAGACCCTTAGAGTATTTCTTTCCTTTGGAGAATGAGATCAAAAGACTTTCTTGGAAATCTTCCCATCTCTGAAGGGGAGTTAATGAGAGGTCCTGAGCATGGGCTGGGAAAGACTGGACTGGCTGTGCAGCACCAGATAAGACTGCTCTCTTACACTGTCCAAGAGAGTATATACAGCTTGCATTTTGGCACACTGTAGCTTCTGTATGCTACTGTGGGCCCAGTAGTGTAAAATACTTCTTACTAAGTCATAACTGCTCATGTTGTGAATCAGAACTATTTTTGTCAGATTATAAACTTGTGTTTGTTTAGGAAGGATGGAAAGAATCATCAACTACAAACAAAAGGTTGCATAGTATACTCATATCTCTAATCTTGCTATTAAAAGGAGCTTAATTAAATAAAGTGCTGTGTGATTTATTAAAATAGCCCAAACAGCTCAGTGCAGCTTTCTCTTGAAATTCCAAAACCACACTGTGCTAATGCAGCTAATGCAAAGTCCATCATTATGCCACCTGTTTGTGATCTGTGAGGCCTATTAAGCCTATTTATCATTCAGCTGGTAAGGAACAGAGATAAAAGAATGACATTAGAATCATTTTCACAGAGTAAAATTGTATTGGATTGCATAAATCAATGCTAGTAGTCCTTTTCAGTCAAAGAGGCGGCAATTGATTGTGTATCTCCAAAAAACATTTGGAGGTGAGACGAGTACATTGGCAATTTTTTTCTTTTCTCAATGAGCAAAAGAGTGCCACTTGATTTTTGTATCTTGTCACAGAATTTATGCAAAACCACCTGTGATCAGTGTGAAAATAACAATGGCATTAGGAACATCTCTATTCCTGTGTTCATGTCAGTTGGTTCAAATGCCCATGTTTTTCCAGATACGGGAATCTTCCAGATCTGAATGTGTTATGAAAAGTAGTGTCAGAGAAGAAAAACATGAAATCGTTAGGAAGTCAATTTAAGTTTCAGAAATGTTTGTTTTTAAATATTACACAACTCAAAGATGCAGAGAACAACTTAAATTTTTGTTTTATTCTACATTTCCATTAAAATGACTTCAGTGAACTTAAGTTCATTTTGCCACACAGATCTTGTTTCCCCAGGTGTTTGTTACCTTTCCACGTGTTCAGCAAAGCCAGCGCCAAGCAAGTGGGCAGCCACCTGGGTTTTCTGTTACATCAGTGATGGTCAGCAGAGTTGCATTAGAACTGAGATTTGTAGGCATGCTGGAAAGATTTTTGGTCCTTGTACCCAAATCACCAGTCTGCGCTGAGCTTTGAGGACATTTGCTGTAATGCAGATACCAGCATGGCTAGCTTGCTGTGATAGAGTTCGTGTCACCATAGTGAGGTAGGAAGTTTAATGCTCTGTTTTTGTTTAAATATCAAGCATTCCACTATAATTGTGGATGAGGAGTAATCCTTGCTTGTACTTAAGCTGACCCTGTTAGTTTTGCTAGTTACTTCTTGGAAGAAAAAACAAGCAAATATAAAGGCTTAACGGTTTTTCTCACCAATTAATTCTTTGTAAGAAGGGCGGCAAGACAAACCGCTCAATTATTTTTGGCAGTTAACATAATTCTGCTTTTTAAAAGCTGCTTGCAGTAACTAAGACTCTGTGAGAGTTCTTGGTTTTTCCGCCTGCCTCTCTGTTTAATGTTTTCATATTGCTGCTTTTATTATAAACTCTCCAAGGAATAGATCTCTGCCAAACCAGTTTATATCCTTGGCGTGCTTTCTGCCTATATGGTTCTTGCCAGATCTGTGCGCTCTTCTCTGACAACCATCACAATTTCAGAAAGGTAAGTTTCTTTCTAGTACTCCAATGCATTTTACCATTTTGATGCTTGAAAGAGGAAAAGGAAAAAAAAAAGAAAAGCAGAGGTTGATGATCTGATTAAAGGTCTAAAGAATATTATAGCTAATTCTTGTTCTCGCGCCACCAGAAGCAAAGAGATTTGAACCATGCTATCATTCTTACTCACCCTGGGGCACTGCAGCTAGGGGACATTGCAAGCCACATTCCCCAGCAGTGATGACCCAGCATGCTGCTTGTTGCACACTGATATTCCCCATCCATTTCCCCCTTGCTCCTGGCCAACAGCAAGCTGATTTTGGAAAGACCTTGATAATACCAGCTACGGCCCGTGTCATGATATGGTGTGTAAACAGAGAACTGTTGTGAGTTATTACAGTCTTTCAGAAGAAACATCTGACCATACAAAGCCTCTTTTAATCAGTGCTGCACATCTGTATGGAATGAACACCCATGAGGTGTTGGGCATTTTAATGGTGAATATTGATAAGTGGGTCTGACCTATTGGAGGTATTGAACATGCTTCAACAGTCAGGCTACTTTTCTGCCGTAGAGATTAATACACAGTGATGGATCCTAGGAATTTTTGATCATGTTATGCAGTAGCTGTTATAACAGTACCACAGTCCTGTCAGGTATACATATACACACAGGTATATATATCCTTCCAGCCATTCATTAGTTTCCAAAGAGAGGGGTTAATGGGGGAAAGAGAAGGGTTGCTTGTGTTTAGTTTTGTGCCATCACAATTAGCTGCATCAGCTCTTCCACACACCAAGATACACAGGAAGCGTATGACTCCAGGGGTTGCATCCATAGACTGTGTCTTTTTTTCCCTGTCAGTAATTGAATTTGATGTGTTGTATGGTAATTTGATGGTGAATGGGTAGTGATCGTATCCAGACAGAATAGAAGAGAAGCTAAGTTCACTGGACTGCATGGACTGCATCTTGTTTGCACTTGACAGGGATCATACCAAATATCATTGCTGCTTGCAGACAGAGATGACAGAATTGTGCAGCATGGAAAGATGTGTATATTTTCTAAAATACAAATGCTTAAGGAACACCAGATTTCACCACTGACCCACCGCTTTTGAATGTGTCAACTTTTTAAGAGATAGAGGCCAGGATTGTACAGCCGACAAGAAGGAAGGGTGCTATCTCTTGTGCTCTCCATTCCTGGTAGGCACTGCCCAACTGCCTGTTGCTTAGAAAATAAATCTGTGAATGTGATCTCTGGAGGAAAGAAGGGAGTGGGGGAGAAGCAAACCCATGTTAAGTTTCACATCATTATACTTACAAACGTTTCAAGGCAAACTTTAACCAGATGTCCTCTGTGAGGACAGTAACAGATGTTTCTCTTTGCACTACAGACTGACCATTTAATGAAGTACTTTAGCATTTAATGGATCTTTTTGCTAACATATCTATTACCATTAGCTGGACTGATCATGTACTGCTAGAGGAGGACAAGCTGTTTCACTCCTAAAACAGACCAAAACAGTACTGAGTATAGCATCAGGAGGATGATATAATTACGCTAAAGCAATCAATACCTGATGTCAGGTTAACACAATGTTCTGAACTGAGAAACGATTCTGAACTGAGAAATGATTTCCTTGACTGTGTTGTTTATAAATCTCTATCTCAGATGTGACAAATAATTTTTCTAATTTTTTTGAAAGTGCAAGCTGCATAACCCTGGAGTTCTGTGAAAACTCTGAACTACTCTTTTCCATTTCATCCAGCTGTTAAATAGAACCAATAGATTATTCAAGCACCCCTTTTGCAAATGCTTTTTTTCTGACTAGCTCAAGAAATTGTATGGCTGGAACTGGAAGAAGTATTGCTTCAGGCTGTCATCCAGTAGAGAGCTTCCTACTGAACATCACCCTGAGATGAGGAATAGGTAATTCTACAGGGAGAGCTGAAGAAACCTGTTTTCTTCTTTCCAAAGTAGGAAATTCAATTCTCTTAGATGCTCAAAAAAGAGTTTTCAGCATGTTGTTTTTCTGTGACTCCTTCTAAAGCTACAGACATTGAGGAAAACCATAAATGTATGCCATCTAAATCTTTATTTCAGATTCTTAATAACATGTCTGGTATTTCACCTTCCGTGGCCACTTTTATGTGACATGTATTTTAATCTCTAAGTACTTCTGTATCATAGGTTATTTAGGCAGTGTTACACTGGAAATCAGTTCTTATACACAACCTCATGACAATAGAGCATTCTTCTATATTAAAGAAAAAAGAACAAAAAAGGATCAAGTACTTAGTAGTTTCTTGGATAGGGTGAATTCTTACTGAATGTCATGAGATGGGTCTGTGCTAACAGGGGCTTAGGACCATATATTTCAGTCTCTCCATCAGAAATATTTTTTATCATCATTTCAGCTTCTTGGTAGCTACCTCAGTGCTTTCCAGGAATGTCACGAGACAAAAAAACAAGCTGTAACTAAATTTCACCTGCCTTCCTGTTATTGAAATATCTGAAAATTACTACCAGTATGCACGTTAAATGTAACAAACTGAGATGCGGCTAGAAGGGAGAAGCTGCGCAGTGCTCGTGACAGATGTGTGTGTACTTACTTTGCAGTTGGATGCCTTTTTTCATCTCGGTGCCCAAGGGATCCGGAAGTGCCCCAGATTGCTGTAGTCTTCCCTGCTGGGATGATACTGGTGTTTACGTTAACCATTCTGAAATTTACTTTTTTCCTTAAGCTGTGACACACTTGAAACCTGGAGTGTATCAGAAAGTAGTGCTTTTCTTCAAGTTCTGAGCTGCAGGTTTTGAACTCATCCAGTTTTAAACTAAGAGACCACATGATAAATAAAATAGGCATGGGTTAAACTTAATTGGAGTAGAATGGTCATTTTATGTCAGTGCAGCCTTTAGCACAGAATGTGCTTATTTTTAATATATATGTAGACTAATCTTTCCAATTTATGTAATTGTGCTTCTGTTCAGTCAAGGCTTAAGGTTACTGACTGTAATGAATATGAAAATGGTGTGTTTATTGCTACAGCAGAACTGCTGATGTTGTAACGGGATCAGACGTAGAAATATTAATACAGAAGAAAATATTGTAGGTATTTCTAAATGTGAGTTGATAAAAATGTAAATGGAACTCAAGTACTGTTTATCTCAGTATCAGTTTCTGGACAATTAGCTTTATAATGTAACTCCCCAAAAATAAGAACATCCTTTGCACTTTGTATAATGTGAAGATTTGCAAGTTTAAACAAATAAGGATATGGTTTTATGGGGGAAGCTTTTTCCTGCATTTGGCTCTAAATGCATCCTGTATTTCAGCTGTGGTCACAACAGATCGGTGCTACAATAGTGAACGATGCTCAGTGGGAGTTGGGCCCTGTCATATCTGCTACTTTTGTAGCAGATTGTAGATGGGTGTGACAAAACAAGTTTATTAGCCTAATAAAAGTGCTCAGCAAATATAGATCTGCAGGCACTGATGTCATTTCCCTCACGTTCTGTGCGTTCTCTCTCTGAAAGCTTAATGTAGAATATGTAGTTATTTACAATTGTTTAAGGAATGCTAGAGGTATTTAGGAAGATTAGGGAAATTCAGAGGATCATGAGAGCTAAGTAGGTGAGAAAAGAATGAAAGACAAGTACATGAGTGTTGGTGAAGTTCATCTGTTCTGGTGGAATAGGGTACAAATCAAAATGGACAATATAATTTCCATATGTGCAGGTTTATGCACATATTGCAGCCTATTGCTTTGGTTTCTCTGGAGGGGAAGAGTGGTGGGAGCTCGAGTATCAGCAGAAGGATGCTTCTCCTCTGGGTAGTTTGATCTCCAAAGAGAGAGGGAGGGATAAGAGAGAACCATTTCATGACCACATCTACAGTGCAGCCCTATTAGATGTGAGTAGCTGGATAACACTGTCAAGCAAGTTTCCCTGCTTTAGAAATGAGATTTCAAGCCCTGTGTTATGAAGGAAGGCTTCTTGTGCCAAACACATTGAGGTACAGTTTAAGAAAGTTTGCGTATAATAGTGTAACCCACAGAGCACTGCCAAGGTCAGTGAGTAATTTGCTGTGTAACTGTCAGTTATAGAAGTCTGACGTTGCCTGAAGGCTGGTTTGACTTAGACATGCGAGTTTTCCTCAAACATGAAAAAAACCTGCAATTTCCTGGGTTGTTTTTCCTTTGTACAATTTTATTTTCAATATAATTATGCATTATATAATTCTATTTCAACCTTCTACACCTGGCAAAACTGTTATTGTCTGCATGTCTAATCACATATATTCAGTCACTACTGGAAGTACTCAAGAATGACTTCCAGTTTGTTTAAATGTGTCACAGCCAATTTTACCTTCTGGTTTTCATCTGCATTTCACAAAGAAAAGTCTTGAGGAAATGATCCAATATCTCGTAAGTTTAGGTTATATAGTGCAGCTTCATTCTTGTAGCTGAAAGAACAACGTAAAGATTCAAATAACTTAAGTGGCCCAAATGCTCCTAAATTTTACAGTAGAGTAAAAGAACAGAGTCTTTTTCAGGAAGAACTTAAGAGAAAGGAGGGAAGAAAATTTAACCTTGGAGATATCTAAACGATATATAAACATATTTACATACTTATAAATAAACAAACACCACTAAACACAACAAAACAACACTGCCACTGATCTATTTAAATTGCAGATCTTTGTATCTAGAAAGTTGGTATTCTTTCCATGAACACCTATTTGTGTAGGTAATCTTAATATTGCAGCTGGCTCAGTTATTTAAACATTTCTTTGCAATTGACATTGAAAAACTTAACTCATAAATCGAGTAGGTGTATTCTTACAGGTCTTCAGAGATATGTCAGGAGGTAACTTCACATTTTTTTAAACTGCCACTTGCTGGATGTGCTGAAGCAGGCATGTCCAAAGGTGTGATCAGAAACACCTGGGTGAGTCTTTGTCTATTGCAAGTGTCTCCAATTACATGGACTCAATGTTAGATCCTCAGCTGGCTTTAACAGGCTTAACAGATAAACCAGGTGAGGACGTGGTCCTGAAAGCACAGCATGATTAATTTTAAGGAAAACTGTCATTAACTTCATGTGGGAAGGTATGCCTAAGTTAAAAGTGTGGGTGTGGGTTCAGTGCTATGGTGAACTGGACAAGGGTTTAAATCCTCCTCCTCCTTATCCTCTGTACTTACTTTTCTACAAACTTTTCAAGTCGGATAAGCATATCTAGTGGAAAGTATCCCTGCCCAGGGCAGCCGTGTTGGAACTTGATGATCTTTGAGGTCTCTTCCAACCTAAACCAATCTATGACTCTCCGATATACCTAGGATTTCAATACCAATTAGCTGTGTTACGGGCAATGTGGCAGGACTGGCTTTATTTCTTCAGCATTGTTTAGTTATGCCGATCCATGTAAGCTTTGAGACCAAACTCAAATTTTGAGGTATGTTTAAGTCTTATTTCTCTTGTACTTCATGAATGAGGAAACTACTTAATAAAAATGAGCACAGTATTTACAAATTTAGTCTCCATGGCATTGAAAGTTCTCTCAGCTCTGTAGTACCCATTTTCTGTAACCCATAAATATCTTTTACATAAATTATCTGCACCTGTTGTTGTAATTCCATGCTTGTTGAACCACCCATATGTAACACGTAAATTTTTATCGGTTGTGATTCTGAAATTTGTCATATCCAGGTGCTCTTGAGTTTTGATATTCAGTTGTTAAACACATCCACGCAGTAATTACAGTTGGGGCTGATGTTACCAAAAACAGCCATTCAGATTTAAAAAGACTCCTCTCTCCAGTTACAGAAAGCTCTGTCATACTCAACCACATAGCCTGAAAATGTTCAGAGTAGGAACTCCAGTCTGGTACATGTGATTAGGAATGCAGCAGTGTCTTGTACACTATGGAAAATGAATCAAGGATTTAAGGATTCTGAACTCTGATACGGATCCTCAATTTCACTTGCACAAGAACTTGCACAAGAGATGCACAGCTTAACTGGGTTTCCTTGCTCCTTGTTGCTAAGATTTATTCTCTGCTGTTGGAGCAGGCTGCAGGTAAGAAGTAGTGTACATTCCTGGTGTTATTTAGAACTATTGGCATATCCCACACATCTCTATACATATTTTTTTAGACTAGTTCATGTCCATTTTTTCTTTAAAATTGATGCATGCTGTTGAATGGACTTAAAGAAATTAGCTCTTACTCTGCTCTTACCCATTGTCTCCCTTTCATTTCCTGCTGTGGAGTAGATTGGAGTTCTTGTTTTATTGGGAAGAGTGAGAATAGAGGGGAAACTTAAAAAAAAAAAAAAAAAAAAAAAAACAACAACTTTGCAGATGGATTTAAACTCATTGTAGTACAGTGGGTTTTTTTCAGATTCTTGAAACTGCTATAATTTACTCACAAGATGATATGGCACGATTTCTATCTGTTGTTTCTTTGGAAGTCAGCTGGAGCTGATGAAAATTATAGAAGGAAAATCACAGTCCACTGCAATAAAGATCAAAGAGAAAAATCTGACAGTTCACAGCAAATGAATAACAAAGTATTTTTTTTATATGTAATATCCTGTTAGAGATTGATTTAATAAATCACAATAGAAACTTCGTATGAAGTAATCCCATGTGAATTACTATTCCATTGGAGGAAAAAAATTAATAATCCTTACCTTCAGTTCACGAGTTGCAAGGCTGGAAAGAACATTTTGTTATATCTATACTAGAAAAAGCTTTGCTTACCTACTATGGGTTTTAACTAAATTGGTGTGAGCGGCTCAGCTGGCCTCTGAGCTATTTTGGTTACCTACCCCATCCCTCTGAAAATAAAACCTGAACGTCTTAGCCATCAAACAGTAATTTCTGCTCCTACAAGAAAATTCCTTTTGCCCTATGCTTAAAACTTTACTCCCTTACAACTAAAAAGACCATCTGCTTTTAGACAGCAACTTTATTGAGAGTAAATCTACGCAGCCAAATAAGTATTGTAATTTTTGTACCATGCTGATTGACTGAGAAATTATGCTTTGCAAATACTGCTTTTTTTTTTTTTTTTTTTCATCGGGTCCCCTTACCAAATAATGGTGGTGGAGCCAATGAAGCTTAGCAATCTATCAACAGAAAACTCTGGCTAAGAGGAAAAATAGATGAAGACATAATCTGTATCTTTTCAAGTATTTTGATAACTTCAACTTGATGGCAATTTGAAATCTGATAGATTTTTCCTTTTTATCTTCACTGACGTGTGCATACTATTAAAGGAAAATTGGTAGATGCGCCCACAAGCAGATTCATTTCTGATTCCATGTCCCTTCCTGGAAAATCTACAATCTCAGCAACCTGAGGAATTATTGATTTTTGCTTTCTAAGCACTTCAAACCACTTACCTGTAAATCTTATATGTTTTTCTCAGTAAACCAAGTCTTTGAGTTCGATTAAATCACAATCTAGCTTTCAATTTTCTTTCAATAAAGGAAATAAAAGCCTACTTAGAAATGCTCAAAATGATCCTTCAGTTAAGTCACTAAAATCCAGATGTACTTTTTAATAAAATATTATTGTGTGCTGTTAAAAATGACCATGTTAAGTTCTACTTTGGACTTTCTACTATCGAACTTCAGTAGATGAAAATAATCAAATAGTAGACTGGCACTGTCCAACCATTTTAGAAAATAATATGAAATAGCTGTATCTTAATTGATAAGCACTTATAAATTCTAACTATGAATAATAACTTCTTGTAATTGGTTTCTTGTTTCTGTCAAACTTGAAAATACTACTTGCCTACAAGACTTTGAATAATAATTTCAGAGGCAATGTACCTGAAATTCACCAACACTGAAAGTAAATAAAAATGTCAGTGCACCAATATAGCTCCTAGGAAGAGACTTGAAGCTGCTTTCTGAACTGGCTGGGAGCTGGTAAAGACTGACAATAATGAGACAGTTACTGTAGAAATGAAATCATTTTCATGCTGGCTGCAGAGTTCTGATGTATTTTAATCTGCCAGATATGTAGTGCCCTTCTGGCTGCCTTCAGGATTGTTTTTTCAATTCAGAATGAATATATTATAGTGTTCAAACGTGGCTACTACAAATCTTTTGTTACTGTAGTTCTGGAAGGAATTTCAGTACTGCATCCCACTTTGTTAGAATCAATGATACGGCAATGAAAAATATGCATGAAAGTATTTTAAAAAGCCTCTTCAGCAAAACGACATCATTTAAAGCTGGAGATGGTAACAGTTCTCAAACTGCTCTTGTATCATTTTTAAACAGATGTCGTAACAGAGAGCCTCCAGAAGTCCAAGAACTATATATCCAGAGCTAAGGTGCACCTTGGGCAATATCTAGTTACACCTGAATGTGCAGAGAAATGAAATGAATGAGATGTGAAGCCAGAGTATGAAATGTGTTTATAAGTTCCTAAGTATCCTGCTGTTGAATAGGTTTAAACATTTGTGGTCTGGGGAATGAACTGTTTAATCATGATCACTGCACAAGTTCTGTTTTGGTTGTTTGTTTTTTTCTCTGCTAGTCCCTTTCACTCTCGCATAACAGAACAGTCTTCCTATACTTTGAAATGTGTCTTCTGAACTAACTTTTCAGCAGTGGATAGCAGAGAGCTTTAGGGTTTTTTTTGTTGTTTCCCCCCTCCCCCCCCCCCCCTTATGTCAGTTTTAGTTTTCCCCTCTCCATTTCTCTTCATCTTTCTGTTCCACCTCAACTTTCAAGTGTGATGTAGCACTCCCACTGAAAGTCAGCAATCACATCAGGAATGACAACGGGTGCAGAAACGTGGGCCAAGAGCTGCGTATTTTGTTTTAATCAACTCCCATTTGGCTCATATCCTGTATGAACAACTGAGGCACTCCAAGCTAACTCTTCTACATCCATGTTGAGCTGGTAGCGTTCTGCATTAGACTTTCTTTAACAAAACAGCGGTCTTCAGCATGGAGAGCTTTTTGGGACTGGTTAAATATGAATGCATGTGTGCTGGGGCTGCATCCGGCCGTATTGGGAGTGGTACCGCTGTCAGTTGCTCTCCTTGCTGGTTTTGTACAAGTGCTGATTTAACTCAAGAAGAACAAGTTTCTTCTTTCTTTCTTTCTTTTATTTTGTTTGCTGTTACAGCAAAATATTTGACTGTATTAAGTATGATAAAAGAGGAGACGTAACGCCGTGAAGCTCTCCTCCAGGCACGCTTCTCCATTACCTCCTGAGGAACCAAAACACCGTACACAAAGAGCTCTCGAAAAAAGGAGCCGGTGAATGAAGGTGTAAGCCTCAACGCCGCGCCTGCAGACCACCACTCCCGCCTGCACCGCTCCGACCCGCATCCGGCGCTACAGCGGTGTTGGACCACCCCCATTGTCCTGCTATATAGGGTGACGATCGTGCCTCGATTTCAGGACTGGGCCTACACTGGCTGTCGGGAGGCTATTCCTAGACTCTCCCTGACGTAGAACCCCCTGAGCGCGCTCCAGGCGCTGCCCGCACCGCCGCGGGGCCTCCCGTGCCAGCCGGAGCGCCTCGGGGCCGGGCCTCGCGCCGCCGCCGCTCCCTCCTCAGCCCTCCCCGCCATTGGCCGCCAGCAGCCCTCCCCCTTCGCCGCCCGCCCGCCCCCCTCCGCGGGAGGGGCGCGGGCCGGAGAGCGCGGCTCCGGTTCCCCAGGCGCGCGTCTCGCTCTCCGGGGCCCCCCCGCTCTGCCGCCGGGAGAGGAGGAGGCGGCGGCGGCGGCGCTTTGCCCGCCCGTCCCCACCCGCCGGCCGCAGCCGAGCGGGCCGCCCCCGGGCAGCGCCTGTTCCATGAGGCGCGGCCGTCGGCTGCCCGCGGGGCGGGGGGGCGGTCGGGAGGCCCCGCCGGAGGATGCCGCCGGGCGCTGTGGCGGCGCGGCCCCCCGGCGGGGCGCGCTCTCTGAGCCCCGCGGCGCTGTCTCGCAGCCTGTCCCGCCTGCGCGAGCACCGCGCCCGCTCGCGGGCTATGCTGGCGCTGGGGGTCACGCAGATGCTGCTGGGCTGCCTCATCGTGGCCGTCAGCTTCGCCGCTCTGGCGCTCACCACCTCGGCCCGCGTCCGCCACTCGTGTCCCTTCTGGGCCGGCTTCTCGGTGAGCGGGGGCTGCGGGGCGGGTTGCGGCTGGGGTTGGGGTGGGATCGGCGGCACGCGCCCCCGGCCGTTAAACGCTCCTAACGGTCACTGCGGGCGCGTGCCGCGGCGCCGCCTCAGCGCTGCGGGCGGGAGCGGGGAGCGGGGAGCGGGGCCGGGCACCGCATGGCCAGGTGCGGGGCTCCCTTCCGAACCGCGGGAGGGCCGCCGCCCCGCCGTGGAGGCAGCGCCGCGTACGCGGCTGCCGCGCCCGGGGGTCTCGGTGCCGGATCCGAGGCGCAGAAGGCGATGAACCGAGCGCGGTGAGCAGCGGACACGGGCAGAGCCGCACGGGCTGCGGGCACGGCCTGCCGGCTCGCTTCGGTAGCGCGTGGTTAACCCGAGTTAAAGGGCGGTAATAAATCCCGGTGCGCTTCTCCGCTCGCGGCCCCTCAGCCCGTGCGCGGGCCGCCGTGAAAGTTCTGCCCGAGCGGCGCTCGGAAAAGCGGCGGATCCCGAGGGCACCGGGAGCGGTGCGAGCGCTGCTGGTGAGGATGAACCTCGTGCGGTGTAAAGCCCGGTTTTTGGCTGCTCGTTCTTGTGGCGGCCCGGAAAGCTTTCCGTGCTTTAAGTACTGGTTGGGGACCAGAACCGCTGGGTGAATGGTGCGGGTTCGGAACCACCTGTTTGTGTGCAGCACGTCGCTCGGTAACTAACCAGCCTTATAGAGCAGGAGAGCGGTTTGAGTCATTGTTAGGATACTTCTCTCGATTTCTCCAGGATGTTCTGTAATCTTGAGAGGAAACATCAGTTCATGCGAGTAGCCTTGTTTCTGTCATAACCGCGTCCTTTGAGCCGTAAGCCCCGCAAGCTGAAATGCCAGCTTTTGTCACAGTGAGGTGTGAATTTCAAATCGGGAATCTGACTGCTCGCTTATTAACGTGCTAATAAAACAACGCCACTGAGGCAGATCTGGTGCCTTATCTCGACAGAGCAAGCCGCAATGTGTGCAGCTGACTGTATGTTCCAGCAAGCACGGCCTTCCCACTGATGCCTTTTCCCCATGAACCCCATAACGTCTGTGAGGATTTTGGGGGTTATCAATATGCTGGAAGACATGCCGTTTCTCTTCTGGTTTTTTAGATGCTTTCTACTTTCCTCTCTCTGTACACCATGGACAGGTGCGCTTTCTGATTTGATTTCTTGATTGCTACTTGCTCAGCATAGGTAATGGAGAAGAAAGATGTGCTTTATGGACACGTGTTGTGAACTGGTAGAAGCTGTAAAAAGTAAGAGGAGGGATTGCAAGATTGTTCACTGGAAAGCCTTCCTTCCTTACTCTCTTACGCTGTTAGAATGGGGCGGGTATACTTTCTTTTCCAAATTAAAGACTTAATTTTTAATGTAAAATTCTACCTTATAGAATAAATTATCAAAGAATAAGAAGCATGCTTTTCTCCTAAGCACTTTTCTCTCAGTCTCGAGAAATAAGGTAAATAACAAGTGCTTTTATTGCACTGTACTGTAGAAATCAAGCACTGTAGAAATCAAGCACTTTTTCATACTATGGTGAGTCCTAAAGAACTCTCAGTGTCTTAGTCTTTAACAAACCTTATTCTAAAAGCCTTTTTAAGGGCTTAGTCAACTCTGGTTGTCCTTTCCAGTTATTGTCTTACTCTGGAAATGTATGAGCATTTGCTGAAGCCACAGCAGGTCCTGCCCTGGAACTGAGGGCTGCCTGTGTGGAGCAGCACAGAGTGCTGCCAGACTTCGGAGTGGCTAAGTAGCTTAGTTGAAGTGGGAATTTCCAAGGTCAATAATCCGTTCATTAGTAGCTGCTGAACTTACCACACCTCTGTTTTAGTTGTACGCTGCAGCGTGTTGAAGGAATGAGTTGTAAATTATCGTGCTTAATTGGCTATTCTTTCTTGGCTAATTTTTCTACTAATTCCTGTGCCTTTTGGAATCAAAGAACAGAAAAGATCATGGGGCTGCCTGAAACAATGTATAACAATTGTGGTTTATTTGTATATAAGTCCTCTCCTGAAAGCAGAATATGCCCTTACGTTCCCTCTGTTCTGCAGGAATAGCCATACTGCTTTGAAGGAATAGCCTGCAAACCTGACTGTGCTAGGGAATTTATAACCAAACTATTTACACATTGAAAGCATCACCACTTCTGTGCAAGCCATTTCTTAAGATTAAAACTGGTCCTAGAGTAAGTCCCCTCAAGTCACAGAATCTGTCTCCTATAGCCAAGGGCTACAACATGAATTTCTAAGAACAATGGTTTGTAATTCCTTTAAAAGTGTGTAGCGATGTTGTTTGAGATATAGTCCTCTCCCCAGTGTAATTTCTCATCACTGTTGGTGGTTTGTAGGGGTGTGTCAGTGCTCCAGTTCCCGTGCATGCTCCCACTCAGTTTTTCCATTGTGGATTGTTCTAAAAGCATACTGTTTTACTGGGGATAAACTGAGACTAAAAGATGTGCTGTAAGAGCTTAGGAGATGCAATTTGATTGCTGTAGGCATTAAGCCTCAGTACCAAACCATAGTGTGTGTGAGTTAGATGCCTGTACAAAATGCATACAGTGTGAATGCTCTCTTAAGAGCCATTTCCTTTGCGAACAAAACTGCACTGTTCCATTTACTCCTAATTAGTTCAGCTAGGATCTGTGAAGTCAGATTGAAAACTCTTGGCTGGAGGACGTGCACTCCCTCCTTAATTCTGCCTGATAGAAGGGATTCCTGGTACTTCAGTGTGCTGGCTGCACTTGCCTCAGTACTGCCGTGTGGATCTGCAGAATGAAGGAGCCAGCTGGGAGGGGGTGTTGCTTCTGAGTATCTCTAAAGTGGTGCTACAGCCTGAGAGCCAATTAACACCTAGCCCGCCTTTCAGTTTAGTTTCATCTGGGAGAACTGAGGTTATGTGATCTAAGGCATTTGCGTAGCGCTAACCACAGCCCGGTAACTAAGAGCAGTCAGGAGTTTCTCCTCAAGGTACACTTGTGGTGAATTTCCAGCAGATGTACGGCTGCTCTGCTGTGTGCTTACCATCTAGCACCTGGTATGAAGGGTGAAGTGATCTTCGCTACAGCAGTCGTGTTATGCATGTGGATCTTGGTTAGTGGGAACACTTACAGGCTGTGTAGTGGTTGCATGAAACCATAACTCCCATGTCCTAAAGCAGCTTTGGGGAAGTCTTACCCTGGTGAAGACGTCTCCTGCTTTAATGGGTGCGTGTGTTTGGATAGTAATAAATGAAACCAGTGGGTAGGATGTGCTTTAGAAGGTGTTATTTCTGATGGCTGTAGAATTATTGTGAATTTATTTTATAGTACTTAGAGAAATACAGAGTAATTCCTTAATGTAACATTAGTGATACACTTGTTTAAGCTTTTCTGATAGCTGTCATTGGCCATTTGTGTATGTAATCTGTTGGTATACATTTTCCACCCTGAGCTCTTCTATTTTAAACTGCATTGTAGCCATTTTTGCAGTCACAGTTTGCATGCAGTGTCTCTGGTATAAATTCAGTGGGTTGTGTGTTCTAAGGATCCTTGGTTTGCTCTCCAGAATGTACAATACAGCGGTATTGTGAAAGGGATTTTTCTCCTCCTCCTCCTCCTTTCTCCTTCTCTTAAACTCCCATTTTTCAAAATTAATGCTGTGCAAAAATGGTACACTTCTTAAAAAAAAGCAAGCAAAAACCCTGAAGTTGTTGGAATTAGAATGCCATGCAACAAAGGGTTCAACCTGTTCTGGGTGTGCAAATGGCATTTGCATGTAGGCATCGGGCTGCCTGCCTCTTTTTTGGGTGGGGTTTTGAGTTGCAGAACTAAGTGGCAGTAAGTTCTGATTAGTACACAGCCACTTGTAATGAGATGTTGTTGTTAGACTGTGATTATTTAAAAAGGGAATTATTTCACAGTGCTCTAACAAATACGTGCTTGTTTTTTATTGTTGTATGCAGAAAAAAATGAGAAGCTTCTTCAGTGTAAGTGCTTCTAAGGATATATTGATTTTTGTTGTTGTTTTGTATTTTATTTTATTTTATTTTTTTTGGCTGAGAGGAGACAAACTGCATGGTAACTTGTGGAGTTCCGGTCTTTACAGCAGCTTGGTTGAAACATGGGTAGCTGAACTAGTAAGATCTGAACAGTACACCTCAACCCAGAGTGGACCTTGAGATGAACCTCACAACCACGTGTTATATAGCATCAGTATCTGATGGTTAGCAGAGTGAGTATGACTATTAGTGAAATATGTATCTTAATGAGGTTATTTTAGATCAAACATTACAAGAATGTTATTAACCTTTCCTTGTATAGAAGCACGGTGTCAAGGCCTAATACACAAACTTCCTTGGTTCTTCCTTGAGCCCTGGCCAGGCTTGAGGTGGAATCCAAAAAGGAGAATGAAACCAGACGTTTCCACCCTTGAAGATATGTGAACTTATTTATTCAGCAGTATAAAAGCTGGCCCTGCTTGCAGCGAAGTTGAAGCCCTCACCTGTGGATGGACACATTGCATAGGAGCTTCCCTGTGAGTGTGGATCTGAGTGGTGGTGCAGTAGCTGGGCAATTGGTGACACGTCTTTCTTAATCACTGCAGTTACTCTTGTATAGGAATAATTAGGTGCATTACTGTGTTGTTTTATTTTTGCTGTGTCATTTCACCTTGTTTTGTTTCATTCTTGCTGCGTTATGGTTCTATTGCTTAAAGTGTAAGTAAAGATAAACTCACTATTTTGACTCGGTGTCTGTGCTGACCCCGTCTGTGGACAGAGCAACAGTTGGAACTGTGTTACAAGCTTAAACTTACACAGACAGTGTGTCTGGTTTATACAAGTTAATGCAAGTAGGTGACTTTGCAAGCTTGTCTTCGGTTTTGAATATGAACTTTCATTCTTTCTAAATGCCAACATCGTGAATAATATGTTTTGCAGAACAAGCAAGTAATATCCTTATTGTACAGTTCTGGTAATCTAGTCACCTATCAGGAGCCTGTGTCAGCAGAATTACATTAATGTGAGGACATAATTTACTTAGGAGATTTTTTTCATTATTATTTTATTTTTTGCTGCCGTTTGTAGCAGAAAAGAGCATGGCTTAGTGTGAGGGCTTGAGATAAGCCTTCATTGTTGGCGAGATAAGAGCAGGAGCTTCTGAGCTGAATGCATTTCATCTAGAGATGCTGTGGGGTAATGAACATGTAACTTCAATGTCACTTTTACATTCACTCTTCACAGAAGCAGCTTGATTTTACTTAGGTGAAAATTGGGGAATGCAGCTTTTTAAAAAGATTTAGTTTGATACTTGTCCTCCTAGAAAAAGCAAGGCTGCCTTCTAGTTAAAAAAAAAAAAAAATCAAAACCAGAGGTACAACTTTGGCATGCATAATAAGGAGCTAATGGACAGTGTAACTTATCAATAATAAAAGCAGGTAATTATCTCCCTATCATGCATTTCACTGATTGCAGCTCCAACAGAAAAGTAAACTAGATGCTTTTCTTCTGTTGTAGCAATAAAAGCATTTGTTGATGAGCACTACTAAAATAGGTGTTCAGTTTCTGACTGTAAAAATGATCAAGAGCTTCCTAAGCCATGCCCTTTACAGTAGAGCTGTGAGCACACAGCCAGCACACGGCCTGCTATGCTGTTCTGAAGGCAACACTGGTAGAAAGTGATTTTATTAAGTATTGAAGGTTGCTGTGGTTCCAACAAGTGTTATTTTTCCAAGAGGCAATTTCAAAACCTTTTGAAAATTTGTGAAAAATGAGCTAATAGAAATGAAATGTTGCGGCGTTTCTGTGGAGCTGGGAACGTGGTGCTTTTGGAACGTGAGAGGTGAAGGAAGCAAAGGCTCAAGTCCCGTGGTTGTGTCAGTGTGAAGGGAGCTGAGTGTGTGCTGCACAGCCCCACTTGGAGCTGAGGCCAGGCCGCTGCCTTTGCACCTCCCGCGTCCTTGCAGTGAGGTTCTGTTTTAGCACTTCAGTTTTGATGTATGTGATCTCTGAGTCAAAAACAGATTTCAAGAAGTCCGAATGAAAGTATGGGATCCTAGGTGAAAAGTGTCAGATTCCTCCTGTACAGAAATGCTGGCAGCTGAGTACGCATTCTGTCTCTGGAAGGTTGTTGCGTCTCTTTTAAACAATAAGAATCAGGAAAAAATCAGCCTCTCTTAAGTCAAGTGGATGCCTTTCTGCTCTGCCTTTACAGTAACTTCCTGACAGAGCCATGTTAACTCAAGATGTGTCAGATTTGAATTTTTGGTTTTACAGTACTTTTTAATGGATAGACCTTCATGCAAAATACACTTTCATTACAGGTGGAGGGCAAAGAGAGGTGTCAAAAAAAGAGTGTTCATCAGAGTTTTAGCCACAAATATTTGGCTACATTTTAAAAACAGGGCAAGCAAGCCAGAAAGTACAACAAAAATGAAGCAAGTGTGTATAAAATAACAAGCTTGTATTCTTGAGTCCACATCAGGGCTGTGTCGGGGCACACAGGAATCTGTGTGATCTGCACCGTGCAGGTGTGACCCATCTGTGACATTGCCACCACAGCATGCTGTGTGCGTGGGGAGAGCGGCTGGGATGGCTGGTGCCTTCCTTTCCTTTGTAACACTGTGCAGAGCGGTTAAAACATCGGCGTCTTTTCTATGTTGCCTGTTTTGCATGAAGGTAGAAGTTACATCGGCAACAGTTGTCCTTTCAGAAGGACATTAGTGCTGTTGCTATGGGATATAGGAGCCAGATTTAATGTACAGGCCTGAGTCCTTCACATACCCAATCCCTTGTTGTTTGTTCTGCTGGAAAAAGAGTTGTTAGCCTTTTGAAGAGTTCCAGAAAAATGTATTGCTTGCCTTCTTATAATTTGTATAACAGAGCTTAATCTGGGGTGATAGAATTTAGGAAGTCATTTAAAAATTACTTCCTTTCCTCTCCTTAACATTTTTTCTCCTTCCTCATGAAGGATCCATCATCAGACAGGTTCCTGTGAAATACCATTGCTGTGGGAAATAACTAGCAACCATACTAAAGCATTAGCATCTATTTCTGAAGTTTGTGTTTATTCAGTAAATATGTTCTTAGTAGTATAAATAGTCAATGCAGTTTTCCCTTTCAGCTTTTAAAAAAACTCCCGCTGTGATTTGACAGAATAATTTCTGTTAGTACATAGCACGTATCCTGTGAATGGAAAGGAACCTTTACCAGAAAAGCAATAACGACAGTACAAACAGTAAAAGGTTGTACAGATGGTAAGTAAAACCAACATCAGAATGGCATTTTGAAGTCTCCCAGAGACCATGTGCTCATCTTCCTTAACCAGCGCTGTGCTTATCTTTCTTAGTCTAACTTATTGTGAAGGAAGTGTCTGACAGTGAAAATATCAATCCAACTATTAGGAAAAGAAGTTGCTGGTAACAACACCCATCAGTTCTTGATGACAGATGTCTAAAATGTTCAGTCATATCCTTTGTTGGTTTGCGAATCCAAAGCAATTGGAAGGAAAGTATGAGAGAGAAAAAACATTTTGCATTTCTGATGCTGAACCTTCCTCAGAAGCAGTACATTTTTGCTTGTGGAACCCTTATTCAGCAGTAGACACACTGCACATGTCCTTCCACTTGACAGTTCCCAATTGCGTGCTGACAGTTTAAAAGCTTCCCTTACAGTATGAATTATTTGGGGTTAATTTGACGTTTCTCCAGATCAGCTGTTTTGGTTCCAAAAATACAAAGGTAATTATCTTGCATTGTCTGGTTGATTAACTGATTGCGAAAATCGGGTAAGGTAAGAAGTAATGGGCAAAACAGGAGTCAGTCTGAGAGTGGCAGTTACTTTTCAATCTTCAGTGTTTCTGCAGGTGACAGTATTTTGTTGGGGAGTGGTGGTGTGTTTTTTTTGGGTTTTTTTTTTTTGTGCTTTGAATACTTCTTTCCCCATTCATAGCTGTTATGATATGTATATATATATAATGTAAGGGAAACAAGTTTAGGTCTGTGAAGTATGAGATTTTTCTCATCTAAATAAGGCTACGTGTGATTGAGTCTAGTGGCTCTGGAAAATAAGGATGACTTGGATTGTTACTTATTCATTTTGTTTGTTTATCATTAGGGATGCTTAGGAACTGTATGAGAGTCCATACACACTACATTTTTTGCACCTACCCTGCTGTAATCAAGGAAAATAATCTGATGCCCAATTGAATTCTGTATTAAATTCAATTAATGAATATTAATTCAATTAAGGATCAGATTCTGAAAAACGAGCCCGTTAAAGAAATTTGAACCAGAATTTTAAGTTATATTTCCCTAGTTCAGGGACATCTGGAAATACTTCTAGTATCTTCCTTCATTCAGTATGTTAATTACATGATGTCAAAGATATGCCTCCTTTGCCTTTAGTGTAAGAGCTTCATTTTAAGAATGTGGACTGAAGCAGTGTGAGGAGTGTGTATTTTGGATGAAGCTGAAGCTGTGATCCAAATCAGTTATTCTGATGGTAAGTTAATTCTTCAAGCAAGCAGATACCCGATGAAAGTGGTGAAAAATGCAAACAGCAATCTCACAAAGGCACTGCTTGCTGCAAAAGTGAGTCCTACTTGTTAAAAAGCAAATCTTCAATCACGCATCTTACTTCCTTTGAATTCTTTCAGAGCAAGCAGAGGGATTTTGTATGTTAGCCGGTGACTTTTTCCTTACAGGCAGTTGTACAGTAAGAAACAGAGCAGATGGAGGCGAAGTTCTGCTTAACATCGTACACCACAGAGAGTGCTAAAGGTGAACAGGATATAAAAATCTTATACTTAATGATGCTTTGTGAACTGTTCTGCTTTTTGGAAGCAGAAAATTCAGCTGTCATTGTAATTATATTTGTTAAATGTCCATAAGGAGCCTGCAGCTTAACAGTAATGCACAATGATTATATAACTCAGTAGATACTTGTGGAAATGAGAGGTTGGTATAAATACTTACAATGATGATGTCCCGGATAATATAAAAATAGGGGTTGGTCTGTTTGTTTTTGATTGAGGTCAGTCTGAAGAAGATAGAAAGTGAACCTCTAATTTCTCTAACAGATTTGGGGAAAAAGACTCTACTCTGTTGTATTTAAATTACAAAGTGTGGGCTGCAAAAGCAAAAAGTAAGCTTGTATATTAGAAAAGGTGGAGTCTCTAGCATGATGAAAGGTAACTCATGCAGCTGTTTTAGAAACTGAAATTATGGCTGCGTCAAGTTACTGGATTTCTCAGCAGCAGGCATCAACCTTTTCTTAAGTTCAGTACAAAGCAATCCAATATATTTGTAGTACAAAAATCAGTGTTGTTGCTGTCTGCTAAAGAAGACTGCTGTTACTTACCTGGGAGGAATGTTTGCTCCCCCAGCTGCCATTTGAAGTGCCTAAGGAGTGGGAAGATGAGGGTAAGCTAACAGTGTGTTCTCAGACGGGCTTCACACCTCCTCAGGCCCAAAAGTACTTTCTAAGAAATGTGCTATCTGTTCCTTCTGTGTTTCAACATCTGACAAGTGATGATCTGTTATTTTAGTAAGCTATAAATAGCCTGTACCATTGGCTAGCAAGGTTGTACAAATGTGCTGAGGGAAGTGTAATAATCGTAATGGCGATGAGTTCTTGACTGTCTTTGCCTCTGAGACCTGAAAACTTTTTGGTCTGACATGTCTGTGTCTTTTTTAAGATGTTAAAGAGACAGTGAAATCATTTCTTTCAGTGACCCAGAGATCAATTTTTGCTTTAGTGACCCAGCAAGGCTTTAGGGAAAGTATTAACAGATAATGCAAGGAATATTATGATTCAAAATCTAGGATTATAATAGTGGCATTAGTAGATGTATAGCTTTGCAGTTTATAATCCTTTGGAATTATGAATATGTAGAAGTAACCTTCTTAAACTTTAAAAATAGTTCCTGCACAGCCTTTTTTTGTGGTTGAAATTTCTAAAACACGATGTCAGAATTAAATAGAACTATGTAAGCTGACAGCTGATATTTTAAGAAAATAATGGAATGCTCATGGTATTTTTTTCAACAAATTTAGTTTTTCAGGAGAAAACAGTTTATTGGAAGGTGGAAAATCCTTATTCTTAGTTAGGTAAAAGCATTACATTTTTTTGGCAGCAACTTTCCTGCCTGTGAAGGTAGCAGCTCTCAGTTCCTGTGTTAAGAAGTGAGGAGCAATGCGCTGCTGCTGTTCTCAGGTTGCCTGTGATCCTAGCTCTTGGCCTATACATATGCCATTCAAAATCATCGTTCCCTTTGATTGGTTGACTTTTGATCTAGTCTGTTCCTCTGTCTCGAATTAGGATCAGGTATATTCTAACCTGTCTCTTTTATAATTTTGTGCAGTTGTTTCTCCATGCCTGTTCTGAAAACTATTATTTCTTATCCAGTTCTCAGCGATCACTTGAAAATGTTTAACTATTTCACAGCAACCTCTGATATATTTGAAGGCATCTACTGAGTGTCTTTTTCTATCAATAAATTAAACACCTGCAATCTCTTTGTCATTTTCTGTAGACCTCTGATCTTCTCCGTTGTTCTTTTTCATCATGTAGCTCCTTTACTGAAAATGTTGATCAAAGAAAAGTCTCTACAGAGTTTTACACAGTAATTCTTGACTACTTGATAGCAATCAGAGGTTAAATATTTTTCATGCATAGCTTTTCAGCCAGCTGTATATTTAACACACAACACCATAGCCAGCAGCAAAAAAAAAAAACAAACTTCACTGAAAACACTGAAGATGTGATTCATCTTAATAATGATTCTAGCCTAGTTATATGGTGAAGGCAAAAAAACATTATGACCATGATGTTTCTGCTGACAGTGGGCAAAGACAAGAAGGATTTGATTATTAGGATGTCAGAATTGTTTTCTACTAATAGAAGTGTCTCTTTTTTCATCAACAGAGATAAAAGGATGACTTTCAGGTGACACACTCTTCTAAGTTTAAGGACACAAAAAGTTCTACATAGAAAAGAATGAAAGCTAAAGAGCATGCACTATAGATGAGATGTTTGTGATTCCTAAGGTGTTTGGCACTCTTTTCTGAGTGTTAAACAGTTTCCTTTGTTAAGCAGTATAGTGGTGCTATGTGGGCTAGCTGGGTGACTCTATGAAAAGTGAATGCAGGCTTACATTTGGAAGCTACGAGTGTGATCAATGACCGCTGGTATAATATCATAGAAGCCGCCAGAAACTGAGAAGACAGTTTTTAACAGTGATTGCATATAAATAACATATACTGCACATAAATATACATTCTTTTCATAGGTTTTAATCTAATTGCCCAGAAAGTTCTTGATGATTTTTTCAGATTTTTTCAACTTGTCCATAGAATCTCCTTGTTCTTATTGAAGTACTTATCTGACAAAAGTCTAAATAATTCATCGAGGGTGGGGAAAAAATGGAGATAGGTAGCAGTGAATGTCAACATTATAATCACATTGCAGCAAAAGCAAACAAATGTAAATTAACAGAGCAAGTTTAAGTAACAACTCTAAAACAACAGTACGTTGTTTATTTTTCTCATTTCTATATTGTTTAATCTGGGCACAGGTTGTATTGCCCTTCATAGGCTCAGATGGTGAGATTTCAGTTTTACTGGTATAAAAATGCATTGTTAGTGCTTTTGTTTTTTTTTCTTTTTTCTGTTTTTTTCCTCCCTTTCTGTCTTCAGACCACCGGCCTGCATGAATCAACCTAGCAGTGTGTCTAACTGTCTGGGCAGCAGCAGTAGCTTAGCAACACCAGCTAGTGCTGATGCCAAAGAACACTATTGACTTTCATCATTTTTAAATGCCAACTGGCCCTTTAATAGTCTTTCTATTTTTAGAGTTTCATTGATAATCACATTTTAACTTCTAGACCTAGGTTTTGCCTTGATAAAGAAATTGGGAAGCCTAGAAGTCTTCAACTGTAGACACTGACAAAAGACATTGACAAAAGATTTAGGAAAGGGGTGTTGGTAACTACAAATCCCAAGCTGAATCCTGGTGGTATCTGGAAATGGAGAGTACAGTGAAACCTTCCTTGCTGCCTATTCATGTTAAGTGCATAAGCAAAACTGCCTACATGTACTAAAGAAGTGGTAAACTGCATTATCAGAGAACGATCAGGTGATGTTTTCTAAGTGTAATCTCTCATTAATAAATAGTAGTATCTGATAAATATGCAGACATTTTTGAAGAACATGATTTTGAAAGGAAATTAATATTACAAATATAAAACTAACATTCTATATAAGTAAAAGATCACTAATGTATTTTGGTATTTGGAAATGTAGACGCAGGAGGGACTGAACAGCTCATCCAGTCTGCCTGCTTTGAGATCCATCTGTAGCCACAGCGTTCCTTGTAAGTTTCACTTACATATTCCTAAATTTGTGTAATGAAGAAAACTTGGTGGATTGTTGGCCAAGTGTTGTGAGAGGTTACCTGTTTCTGTGCTAATATGAATTTCGTGTTATCTGTGTATGTCCTAGTAAATAACATATATCTTTGCTGCAAGTCAAGCTACTGATTTTTTTTTATTTTATTTTATTTTTACTCATCTTTGATGGACACAAAGCAGATCTTTTTTTTTCAGCACCCAAGAATAGTTCTGCTATCCTTTACCCTAGTCTAAACCAAGTCTGTCTAGCTTATAAATCATGTTTTCTCTAACTTACGCTAACTTTACATTTTCTAATTCTAACATTTTTTTCTACTTGCTGGGCATATTCAATAAAATGTGATGCCTAGGCTTGGCAGAGTGTTCTACTGAGCCTTTAAGAATGGTCAGAGGGCTATGGCATCTCTCCTGTGAGGAGAAGCTGAGGGAGTTGGGGCTGTTCAGCCTGGAGAAGAGGAAGATCTGGGCAGACCTTCTAGCAGCCTTTCAGTACTTTAAGGGTCTACAGGAGAGCTGGGGAATGTAATGATAAGATAAAGGGGCAGCGGCTTCAAACTTAGAATAAATGTAGATGAGATATACGGAAGAAACTGTTAATGATGGGGGTGGGTGAGACCTTTGTGCCTGCTGCCCAGGGGAGCCGTGGGTGCCTCAACCCTGGAGCTGTTCAAGGCCCTGTTGCTTGGGGCCCGGGCGCTCCGATATAGCAGGAGGTGTTCCTGCCTGCAGCAAAGGATTGAACGATGTGGTGTTTAAGGTCCCTTCCACCTTGGATCATTCTGTGATTCACCATTGCCTACAGCAGAAGAATATATTCCATTCTTTTCCTTTGTAAAACGTTCCTGCAATTTTTTTTCCAGATGCTGTCTGTTATTTTAATGTTCCTCTGTTACCTTTTTATTTATATTTTGATTACTGGTTGAATTAATCCTCAGTTACTCATTTACAATTTTCTTGTTATTTTGGCATTTATTCCTTCTTACATCCGGAAGGAAGGATTAATTTCTTACGTGTCTTATTTTTCCAACACCATTAGAACTTCCTTATTTGCAAGTATCTTTTAATTTCCCATGTTAAATAATTGTTTTAATTTTTCAAGTGTCTTAGCCTGTTCTCCCAGCGTATCTTCCAACTTTTGGCTATACCTGAATGGTGTTCTCAGCGTGCCTTCACATTAATGCATCAGTTCAGATGTGCACTTCTGAAATGAGCTATGCTGTTATTTCCACACTTTGCTGTGTTTCACCTTGCATAGCCTTCTGAACACGTGATCTGTGTTTCTTTTGGATAAAGCTAAATTGGAAAGCATGCACCAGCAACCTCTCTAGTTTTGTCAAGGTGTAAACCGATGTTTAATCCACGAGCTGGGGGTAGAGCTAGCTCTAACTGTAAAGCAAGCCAACAGAAGAAGAAACTATCAATACTCGCCTGAAATGTAAATAGTGTGGATGTCAGCTTCTCAGCAGCACTTGTTTGCTCTGGTCCTATTTGCCCATGCTACTTGTTAATGTAGACACTGTTCTTAAGAGTGCTGGGGTTTAGTAAGCTATACTGATTGATCTCATGTCATATTCTTTGGAGTGATATAAACCCCTAGCTGGTAGCTCGCTCTCTGGATGTTGTTTGTGCCACTTTGTGTTCTGTGGGCTCTGCTTAGTTGAACGACTCAAATTAATCTCAGTATTCTTTCTCTGTTCTGATTCACATTGCTATCCTAGTCTGATCCTACCAGTTTTGGAGAAAGCCAAAAAGATATCTTTATGGAGAACAAAAAAAAACACGCTAGAGAGCTTTTCATGAAAAGAACTTCCCTATTATCTAATAGGCTAGTATTTTCTCTTTGTTAGCTAGAGCAACCCTGGTGTGTCCTTTTGGAGTTTCAGCCTGTTTTGTATTGCTAGTTGAGTCCTCACGTGGTCCTGCCCTCACTGTCCTGTAGTAGTTCTGCTGTCCACGGTTCATTAGGGCTGCCCTCAATGGTCAGTGTAAATAAATGCTGTCATTGAAATGACTTCTCTTAAAAGTGTGTAATCTGCTACTGAAGAGTACTTGGATGTGTTTTCTGGTTCAACTTTTTCTTATTGATCCCCTGGGTAATTACTACACAAGTATTTGGAGAAAAGGACTCTTCTGTTTGTAAAATGCTTCTAAAATACCTTTATGAATTGGAAGCTGGCACTGTGCAACATAACTTGTGTTTAATTAAACAGCAAATTGAAGGATTGAATTTCAGGGAATGAATTACATGATTTCCTTTCAGTGTTGGATCTTACTTTCTTCATCTTGCTTTGCAAATACCACACTAGGTGTATATTACAACCAGAATAAAGGTTGGAAAAGAAAGTAGTTTTTCCTCTGAAAGGTGGAGATGGGTTTTTTTGCTTGAAAACTGACAAGCAGAAACAGTACACAGAAAAACAGAGGAGAGCAGCTGTGATAAGAGAGCATGAAGTTAAGTGAGGACAGATTTCTTGCACTCAGCCAGTAGCAGTTACTGTCTTTTGAATGTCCCTGTTGTTCTCCAGCAAGACATTTTAAAGCAATTAATGACTTTTTCTATGAGTTTATGATAAATGGGATAACAATAAATCTTGGTGCAGTGTGTGTCACCTACTGAAACACGTGGGCCTCATTTGATACCATGTGCCAGGAGAATAATTGTTTTGGCAGAAGATGACACTTCTTCAAATGCATCTCTGGTGCCTGTGCCCTGCTGAAACTGGTACAGCACCGTGTGAGTGGGCTTAGTGGGGAGTTTTTTTGGCAGATGGAATTGATTATTGTCGTGTTAATGAATGTAAATGCAACCTAGGGGTAACAGACCACAGAATGGAAGGCTTCTGTTCCTTCTGATCTGTGGAAAGCATCAGAGTTTTCTGTCCCAGATCTGCATCTTCTGGTATGCTAGCTCTCATGGAACTCCTCTTTCAGTGGAGTCTGCTGTCTTCAGTTGTCCACAGCCCTACTTAAACTTCTCTCTCAGCTGACTATTGAAAGTCTGACTATTGAAAGCCTTCCTTTGAGGCTGTCTCTTAGGGGAATGTCACTGGCCAGCTCTGCCCTCCCACCTGCCTTTTTCTCCTTATGCTGGAGAGTGAGGGTGTAGCTTGCTCCTCAGGTAAGAGCAAATCAAATTCTGTAGGCACAGCATTTAGCAAAAAGCGTGTCTCTTGGAACACTGCCAGGAAGTGCCACGCAGCTGGGAAGAGAAAGATTAGTGATTTTAGGAAAGTCGTAACTGCTGCGGCTACTGATTATTTTTTGACATTTGCTTTTTATATTTGAAATGAAATTGAGTTAAAACATTAAAATTCTGTCTAAAAAGCTATATGTTAATTGTTGTGAAAGTTACATGCTGGTACCTGTGATGAGAAGAGTGCTTTGGCACATGACTGTGAGTGAGTGGAAGGAGCTGTTCTCTTGCATTACTAATGTATTAGCAATGTATGAATCAGTGAATTATGAAGTTCTGTTTCTGAGTTGAGATTTTGTCCCTGGTTGTCAGTGTTTTGAAAGTTAAGTTAAAGATGGGGTAGATATGTTAATGTTCTTCAGGAGACTGCAGATAACATTCCTAGACTTTCTTGACAAACAGAAAACCTCGAACTGAAGCAAGCTATTGCTCCAAAGATTACAGATGCCATCTGCATTCCTGAAATCTTGGATACTAAACGCCAGCTTGTAATGGGCATTCAGCACTGAGGGGGCAGGACACAGACTGCTGTGTTACTGTTGTTGCTGGTTTCAGAGCTATTTGCAGAATTTCAGGAGAATGTTGGAAATCAGTATTCTTGGAATTTAATCTGTAATGGAGAGGATTCTCTTGATGTTACAAATACTACATTGCACGTTCCAATTAAAGGACAGAAGCTGTGTGTCATGCTTGAATTCTTTTTATTGGGAGAAGGTGCTGTTTGCAGATTGTGTTGGGTTTTACTTATCACAAATTACACTGGCTAAAACTTCAGGAGTGAAAGGCTCAGCTTAATAATTACACCTTTGATTTGTATGGAATTGCTGCTCAGAGGCAGAATCCTGTGGTTGGTAGCTATGCCTTGTGTAAGCAGACTCTGTCTGTTAATATAGTACATGCTTATGAAAAAATAAATCTCCGTAGACATGTGAGCTCCAATCTGCTTGCATTTTTCTTTTGACCTACTACATAATGTAGTTGCAAGTTAATGGTTTGGTTTCTAGAGTATTAAATAATCAGATATCAGTAGGGATACATGTTAAAATGAAATATGAACAACATTCAGTCTAGCTTCTGTGAAAGATTTTGAATAAAGTTGAGATATGTTTTAGAGCTTTTCTGACTTTGTCCTTCTTTCTGATTACTCAGTGAAAGCAGTGTGCACAAACTATTTTGGAAGGACATCCTGCTCTTTCTATCTTTTGCTGTTTCTGTTGTTGTGTAGCTCTGAACTCAGCAGTGTGTTTCTTGTCCTCCTGACTGTTTGAATTTCTTTCCAAGCTAACTACTTTCTTCAGAGTTGGCCTAATTGGGTTATCTTCATTCCAGTTTAGAAGTTTCCTGCATGTAGTTTGTCTTTTGTGGTAAGAATTAGTTTGTGCTTGTGTATTTATTGGTTCAAAATATTTCACTTGAGAATTAATCAATCAGTACTAAAGGCGAGATGATAGTTATTTTGGTGGCTGTATGGAACTGCTAAATCACGGCCTCAACCTGATTGATGGCCTGAGGCGAGCGCTGAGTCAGTCAGCCCTGGGAGCGCAGGTAGGGCAGTTCACCTGTGCTGCCGGAACGGTGGAGCCTGGCTGCACCTCTCCCAGACCCATTTAAGAGCTGACTGCCAGTAGGGAAGGATCTCTTCTGGAGTTCCCTCCTTTGGAGCTTTACAGCGAGCCCAGTACAATGGTAAGCACTCTATCTATTCTCTTTTTGGTATAATAACCTGCTTAGCTGAACTCTCCTGTTCATTTCATAATTATAACATCTGTATATTCATTGATTATACAGTGGTCTTGGTCTTTTTTTTGTTTATCTATTTATGTATTTATTTACAGTGGGTTATTTGGAACATTAGAGATATAGAAAATAGTCTTGTATTCTACCTTTGATTTCTGGCATATGTTCTTATGAACCTTTCAAAGAGGAGATGAGCTGGAATTGTTGTGAATTTTGCTGTGTAGCTAATATAATTAGTGACCCAGTGACATGCAGAATATGCAGCAGGCACCCTCGTTTGCGGCTTACAGTGCTTTAGTATAATTAAGGAAATATTTAAGTAGCTTTAGGAGTCTGCCCTTCTGAACTGACTGTATTATTAAAGTATCAAGAGTTGTTACTAGTGATAGTATTGCAACAAAGGTCAAGAGCAGCACGTGCTTCCAGATATTGACTTCTGGGTGCTGACTACTGGTACTTTACAATGTTCTTTGAAGATAGATATATGTAAAAACCATTGAAGTTTAATCTGTTCAGACTGTCTCTCAAGTTTAATGTTACATTCATCCAGAACAAAAACAATTAAGTATTAACAGAGATTGAAATAATGTATATATTAATATTTATTCTACAATTTAGCCATATCATAATATTTCCATATCAAATATGAATTCTCATAATAAAGCAAGTAAAGCAGAACAGATTAGTTTGGGAAAAAAAAACCTGATGTTTACCATACCACGACTTATTCAATCTCAATGTACATTGTGACCAGAGATCTCAACACGTTTTGTGTTTATTACCAAATTTCCTTGCCTAAAAGATTCTACAAGCTTTGTTTTCCTTGAGTAAAAACATAATGTAATGACAAAAGAATACATTCTTGTCTGGTGTTACTGTTCTTATCAAATCAACTCTTTCTTCAAAAATGACATGTTAGTATCTTCTTATATTGTAAACATATTTAAGATTTTGGGGGCTGTTCTTGAGGGTATCTATCAATCTGTGATCTGAATATTAATATCTGCATTTATGTTTCATAAAAATGCACTAGGTCAGTCTTCGGAATCTTGCTTAGCGTGTAACCCAAGCAGATTGTATCTGGGCGCTTTAAATACCTCTTAAAGGACTTAGCCTAGGATTTACAAATTCTTTCTGCCAGTGGGCTATTTTAAATTTAAATTAAACATCCTAAAAAATACCTGTTTTGTTCTCATCTTGTTTTATTACATGAGAGGATAGTGATGGAATTAATCTGGTGTTGCACTGATAATAAGAACTCAGTGGTGCTTCGTAATGTATTGGCTCTATATCTCAGAGGCAAAACTTTAAGGATGGCAACAAATATGTATATGATTCAGTGCCAAGAATTTGATATTGATTTCTGCTAGTTTATTATCACTGTGTTACGGTTATAGATTTGGCATAGTAATGCTCTCGAAGTATATGGGTAGACCTGTCTGTGTTTTTTAATTGTGAACTGTACTGTGCACAATCATTTGTGCTCTCACTTCTGCCTTTGGGTTTAAAATGGCTTGCTTAATGTTTGACAGATCTTTCAAAAAGCTGAACTGAAATTTCCTTGCAGGGTCTGTACGTATGGGGCTGGTTTGCTGCTTGCAGGGAGCCAGTGCTCTCACTTGTTGTCAGTAGGATTTGCAGTGTGCCCTCTGTCTCCTGCAGTGCTGTACTTGATCCAGAGATTTTGCTGAAAATCAGCATCCAAGTTAATTTCAATAAGCGAAGAAATTGCAAAAGAATAGCAAAACAAAATTTTATCAACTCTGCCTGTTTTCAGAAAGCACTTCTCTTTTGGTACATGAAGTTTTATCATCTCCTTAATTTCTTCTTTAGATACTAAACCCAATAGCTGTGTAACAGTACAGCAACATCAGTAGTTTTAAAGTGATGTAAAGGGAGAGCTGAGAAGTCTTCTCTGTGTATCATAATGAAGATAGTGATAAATTTCTTTTCCTTTTTCCCACTTCTTTCTTATCTTCAAAGCTGCTCAGATGCCCTGTTCTTAAATTGTCGATTTTAAAAGTGTAAAATATTTTCATAAAGCTTTCAGATGGAGGAAATTAGAATTTGTGCGACCTTCACACATGACACTAATGAAGTTCATAATCTGGATTTTAGCATTATTCAACATGTTACAGTCCTTCTGGATCACAGCCTATGTGTCAGTGTGAGTTGATATGTTTTTAAACTCGGTCACTGGCTGCTTGGACAAGGGAAGCCCTGACTGGGAGAATCTCAGTGCCCTGCGCTCAGCAGTCATAAAATGTCTTCTCTGACTTAGTTGTCTGAATTAGAGTAAAGATCACAGGCTGCAGCAAAGTACAACTCATGAGTTTTTATTTTAATTGGCTTTTCAAGTAGTCTTGTCAGTATAAATGTTCATCTGGGAATACTCCCACAGAGCTATTGTGTTGTGCTTTCACTTAATAAACTGATAATGAGATGCATGCAAGCTCAAAAGTTTACTGTCTAATTAATTTATATTTTTTAAGCACAAATTCTTTTGAATTGTTTGGCTCAGAATCATGGTACTGTAAAGCAGAAGTGAATCATGCATGTCAAATTGCAGCTCAGATTTACTCTGCTGTAAGTCAGAACCATGATTTGAACACCGTTTCCCTTAATAAATATGTTAAAGTTAGGAAGGTGTTGCTTTGTGTATTTAATGTGTGTGATTGAGACTTCTGATGTTTTCCAAACTTGAAGCCTAGGCAGCAGGTTCTGTAATAGGTTCTATGTCAGCAACCACATGGACTTCGCCAAGTTAAATGTGATTTGATACAAAAATGATTAGTTAAGCATTAACTGATTGGCTGAAAATAATGAACTAAACTTCTCTGAGAAAGTGGTGTAGGCAGATTTCTAAGTTGCTTAATGCTGAAAGCAGATAAGTCAGCTTTGCAGTATTTACACCAAATAAACTTAATGGAGCTGTTTCTGATAGATAAACTGAGAAAATTGACTGCATTGATTAAATGTTTGTGGTGATCATCTGAGAAGCTGCAGGATCACTAATACATTTTTAAGAAGAGAGGCATTGCAAAATGAAAGTTGTGTAAAATATTTTTAATTGCTATTTTGTCACCTGAACTGTTTGAATCTTAAAGCTGCTGTTACACAAGCAGACAAATGCACAGCAATCTTTATGACAGCATTCTAGCTTTAATGAGATAATTTTTTAAAGATATTCTGTTCTGTAAACTGTTCTGTTCTGAAAACTTCAGTTATTTTTATGTCATCAAATGTTTGTTTTTTCCTGTGTTTTTTTTTTTTTTTTTTTTTTTTTTTGTTTACCGAGTTGTGGGAGAATTTGATGCGTTTGCCGGCATTAATTTTATTAGTTGCAGCTTTGCTTTTCGTTTTAATGGTCTTTCAACATTTGATTGTTTAATGGCATTTCTTTTAAAGACTGCAATTCACTGAATATTGAGTCGTTCTTACTTAATTACAGAACTGTGTATTTAAGACAACTGTATGTGCCAGCCCTACTCTCTTTCGTGTCCCGTTTCCCCAGATCCCCTCTACTGTAAGAGGGGAAAAAGCCCAACACATCACTGTGATGTGTGCTTCTCGTCTTGATAATCTGCTTTGTGTTGCTATTGTTGCTGTTTTCTCTTAGGATAAACAATAATATTGCAAGACCAGTGGTCAGATTAAAGAGGTGGGAGACAAGGAAAGTTTTCGCTGCTTTTCCTTCAATCTTAATATGTTTGGGATGCAGGGAACCTACAAAATGAGCAAAAATATTCAGCAGTACTGTTTCTCATAAAGCTGTCTTGGAATTTGCAGAATTTTTTGAGATCTTACATTAAAACAAAAACTTATAATATAGTTTTGTTTCTTATGTGTTGTTCAGTTAACCTCAAACTTTTCAAAAAAGAAACTTCTAGAGTAGACGTGTGTAATTTAAAAAAAAAATCAGAAGAGTAAGAATGATTTACTGATGGAAAAATACATACTGATCTCCAGTGTTATGGAGTCATTAAGGTCAGAAAAGAGCGCTAAGATCATCTAATCCAACTGTCAGCCCATCCCCACCATGCCCAGTGACCATGTCCCTCACTGTCACATCTACGTGTTTCTTGAACTCCTCCAAGGACAGTGACTCCATCACTTCTCTGGGCCATGGTTTGTTAGACTGTATGCCACTGTGTGACATATAATTAATGATTTGTATAAAAAGAGAACAAACGGACTGAGTAATGCAGTGACATTAATCTTTTCAGCTCCAGTTTCATAAAGAATGTTGTCACCTTACTGTTGAGTTTCAGATAATTGATTTTAATGCTTATTAACTTGTTACACCATGGTGTGAACTGCATCTTGCGTGGACTGAGGTAGGGAAAGGTAACAGCACTGGATTACTGCTTTTTCCCAAATGCTAGTATATATGGCATCACTGAGGAGTGGTGAGCTGGCATGTGTTGATGAGGAAGGGAAACAATAGCTCGGTAGGGAGCTATTGTAACCCTGCTTGCAGGACTGACAGTCAGTAGGCATTCACACAATCTGTGACAAAAAAGAAGCTTCTGTCCCACTAAGCTATACAAGGTAAAGCAAAGCCCTGAAATGTGAACTCATTTGATTTGATAAGGGAGGACTGTGCCAAAGTTCAGAAAAAACGTTTAACAGAGATATTTCTTCCACTGCGTTGCTGAAATCCTTGGCTGAATTAGAGGTGCATCTGGGGTTAAAGCAGCTAATTTAAGTTGCGTTAAAGAAGTTGACAACCATGCACAGCTTAAGTAATTTGTATGAAGTGTTACTAAGCAAAATAATAGTTGTCCATATGTATAGGTAAGATGAAATAAAACGGTCAAATATGAATTCTGAGAAAGCATTTGAACATGAGTGAGGGGTCTTTTACCACCAAATTTTTGTGGTAATCTTTTCAAGAAGGATGTCAGGATACAGATCAGGAGCACTTCTAGATAACTACTGTTGAGATGAATATTAGTTTATAAAGTTGTCTATCCTGAAGTAGTTTAGAGGTAATGCAGTATAGCTTGTTCATGATGGCATAGTAAAAGCAGAATCTTTATGTGGTATTAGGTACTCAAAGCACTTCAGAAAGCATTACAATTTGTTAAATTTTGCAGCATTACATTACATTAAGGCAGCTCTTTGCTGAGTCGGTTGAGAGAGCCTGAAGCGTGGGAAGTTGAGATGACCTATGTTTGTGAGAAACATTCTTGCTTTTCAGAAAATGGAGAAGCCTACTATTTGAAAAAATAAAAATAAAAAACATCTCTTCAACTTTTTCCTTTGTATTTTCTCTCTTTGATGTTCTCTCATCTTTTCTTCGTGTCATTAGACCAGCCATTAGTTTAAGCGATGCCTGTAGTTGTTGTCTTGCTGGTCTTAACCGTATGTATGTAGAAAAGTTTATGGTATTATGGTATGTGATACTACAGAATCACAAGGTTGGAAACTACCTGCAAGATCATCTAGTCCAACGACCCTCCCATTCCTATTAGTACCACAAGCACTAAACCATTAGTTTACTAAACACTAAGCCACTAGTTTGGTCACTGCAAAATCACACCGAGTTTTCATGCTCTGTGTTGCTAAGGAGAATCTGTACTATCAGGGAACGCTTTTACAGAGAGTAGAAATTCTGAATAATATGGGATGAGGAGATAAAGATGAAAGTTCCTCTGTATGCTGAAATTCAAACGATGGAGAATATAAAGACTTTTTTTTTTTCCAACCTTGGGAAACAAAACTAGTGTCACTTGGAGAGCAGTTTAATATCTTACTGGAATTTATTGAGAGAATTTTAAAATAAAGATTCCCACCATTTTTTTTCATCCTGATCTACACACATAGTGACTGAATACTGCATATCAATATTGTCTTTTGTTCCCAACAGCACTATGATTCTTTAATTCTCAGTTTCCTGCTGCTTCTGTATAGAGTACTTCATGTACCAGAAACTGTGATTAATTGAGGATATCTGTGCCATCTTAGAGATCAAATTGAATTTCAGTTATAACTCCCTGCTTTTGTGTATCCCAGCTCTCTTATAACAATCTCTTTGATTCCAAATTCATTTTTGGCAAAAGTGTGTTTTGTTTGGTCTCTGAAATTCTCATCTTGTTATCTAGGCTCATCTCGCATCAAGTGACTGAGAAATACAGTGTTTGCTAGACTGGCTCAAAATAGTGAGGCTGTAAACCCATGCAGATACTATCCAACCCTGAATTGGCTTCTCAACGGCAGCTCAAGTAGCTGAAACCAGTGGAGTTTTGGGGGAATTGCCTGGAGCTTTTGAAGTGACTGCAGTTGAGGCATTTTAAGTTTCCTAATGGTTCACCAGCACTCTGTCAGGGTGCATCATCAAGACTGACGTATTCTTGGTGTAGTTGTTTGACACTCATGTTTAGTTATTTGTTCTTGTAAAGCCATTCACTTGATAATCAGCTCTGTCACGTATTCAGGCCACTTTAGCCCTTGTCAGCTCTGCAAAATGCATTTACCTAAAACTAAATACAGATGCAGATGCCCAGGTGTGCACCAACGTGCTGTTGTACTGAGACTCATATTTGAGTTGTCTTTAGTCTCGTTTTTATGCTCTTCTACAGTCAAGAGCTGGAGGAAGTTTTTTTTTTTAAATTGGTTTGCAGATTGTTTGACGTTGTTACTTTTCAGTCTGCATCGAGATGATTTCCCTGTGTACTTGTCAGTATGCTGCATAAATAAAGATAAGTTCAAAAGGAAAAATCTCTCAGGTAAATTATTGGACAGGTTACTGATTTTCTGTCCCCCAGCTGTTACCAGGTTCCTGTTTCAGATGGGATCTCTGCTCTTTATGCTGTAGTTTTGTTTTTTCTCAGAAAGGTAGTTGTATATAACTTGCCATGCACTGAGCAACAGGTTTTTGGTAAAGTGACAAACTTCATTTTACTGATGTACCTGACAGTAAAGTGTCCTCTATTCTCAGTGATTGTGTATGCTTTTCCTCTTTGTTGTCACATTAATGTGAACATTAAATTTCACTTTAAAATTCAACTCCAAACAACAAATGCAGTTGAAGAAATACCTAGGCCATATGTTTTGTAGGTCTGACATTCTTCTTAACCTACTTCCGAGCTCAGAATTTCCTCCCGCTTCTAAATTCTTCTGATTTTTAGATCTGACCATATATTTTTTTTTATTTTTTGATGTTGAAATATTTTCCCTGGAAGCATAAGTTGATTATTATTGTGGCTGACTTCTTTATAAAAAGAATATTGTTGTTGTGGATGAGTTCTCATGCTACCCTATGTAATGCTCTTGCAATCCCCAAAGAACAGTTCTGATGCATTCATTCTGATGGAAATACCAGGTTACTCTAATGTCAGTCAAACAAAGGATTGCTTTTTCCTTTACTAGAGTTTACATAAAATACATAAAAGCATTCTCTTTCTTAGTTCAATAGCTGGGATGTGGCGGGTTTTTCTTGCAAATGTTTCTAAGGATATCTCAAAAAGCTTTGATTTATAAGTGGTAATGTTACTTGATTGTACTGATGGCTTGCAGATTCATTTTATTTTCTTGCAAAATTAGATGGAAATCTTAGATGTCTTGGGGACTTTTGTAGTTGGATATTATAATTGAGGAGTTTGTAATTCAAATTAAATGCTATTGCTGTTACTGAAAATGAGAATGAAATATTACTGGGACTCACTGGGGAACTGGAACTCCTTGTGGTAATTTGTATGATTTGAGGGATTCTGGGGATCATTACTTCTAAATTCTTGAATTTTCTTTTTTTGTAATGTCTTCCCTTAATTCTTTAATAAATATTCCTTACGGAATGTAGAAAGAAGGTGCAAAAGAGAATTGTAATAGCATATTCTATAATGTTTTTGGAGTCTTTTCCTTTAGTTAGACAGTACACTTACAGCTGCATTTGTTATCCACAGATATTTGTATGTTCTGAACTTCTGTGCATTGGGACATATTCAGTTCTGACCTATTCTTCTATTCCTTTTGAAATGTGAATAATTTAAAGGAAATTATCAAAACTAAAGGAAATAATCCTTTAGTTTAATGAATCATTATTCCCTATCCCTTTGTGAGATAACATCTTGATAGTTATATTCACCTTGAAGACATCACCGTATTTTTCCTTTGATACTCTTGAAGGCATACTGACAGAACACGGAAGCCTCCCTTATTTGTATATTCATGTAGAACCAGCTTCACTTGGTTCTAGAGGGAAATATTTACACTTCTGTTTCTTAGCAGCGAAAAGGAGAAGAAAGTCAAGAAATAATTATGAAGGGAAGTTGGAAGGTAATCATTGTTCTGTACATCCTGTGCACTCTGGTTCTATTCCATCCTTGGTAGCAGTGCTGCAAGGTCTTTTCAAATTGAAAGCTGGACTGAAAGCGCGGAAATGTATTTCATTGCAGAAGCTGTCACAAGAGTGTATCAGCTGAGACAGGCTACGCTTTTTCTTGCATATTGTATTGAGAAAAGTTGAGATGAATTTCCCTAGAGAAAAACAAGAATTTTACTTCTGGCTAGATTTTAATTGCATGATGAAATTAAACAAACCAATATCCAAAGAGAATTGTTGTGCTTAGCCATTACCCGAGTAAATAACCTTCTTTTTGTAGTTGCAGGCTTAGAAGGACTTTCTTAAAATAGTACTATACTGTCACCATTACTGACAATATCAATAGTTGAGTATTCATAACAAGCTTACTTTGTTATGAAAAAAGTTATTAGGATTTGGAAAAATATTGATGTAGCAAATTTATAAATATTACAGAAACTATAGGAGATTGTAGAATGTATATTTAGAAATAGTATTGGCATTCATAATGTCTGCTGTTGGTTTTTATAAGCACAGTGATACGAAAAATGAAAATTTTCAACTGTTTTTCTGAGTTTGCCCATTGTATTTTGTAATGATACAACCTTGAAGTGAGTATTATTAAGCAAATCTTAAAACCTAGGATTGGTGGCTGTTTTTCTGTTCTTCTGCCATGTTTCATGGTTGTTAGGAGTGTTTGAGTTTTATAGTTGCTGTGTTCTTTAGTAGTTTTTAGTAAGGAGAGATTATGTGATTGGATGCTAAGTTATTTTGTTGCCTTCTTAAATATTGGGAAAGTTAGTGAAATCCATTCATTGCCTACTTGAATCAATTAGATTAAAAAAAAAGACCATTTAAGTGTAGACTTTAACATTCACAACTCTTACAGAAGCAGTCCCATGAGAGTAAAGCCTTTGGTGGACATTCAAGCTTAGTATTTATCTTCACTTCCTGATTTTGCCGGTAGCCGTAATGCCCAGCTTACTCTAACCTTCCCTTTAAGTAACAAAAAGCTGTGTAGTGGAATGCTGTTAAAAATACTTTGCATTCAAGTATTTCAGCAGCACTGGATTGCTACTGACCTCTTCAGTTTGTGTTGAGTTCTTTTATCCAGAATCCTTATGCTATTTTCATGCCGGCTTTTTAAAGCTGTTGTGCTACCACAACAAGTTAAAAACATTTGGGACGGTCAGGGAACTGAAAAATAAGTTTAATTTAGGTCATTTATGTAGGAAAGTTCAAAACTTTTCTAAGAAAAACATAGAGGCTAATCCCCCTGGAATTTAGGGAAGCATTTTTTTCTTTCTTCTTCACCAAGTTTCAGTCCCCGTGGGTAAGAAGCGGATGTGTCATAGAAAATTCCATGCAGCATGAAACTGATTCATATTTTGAGCATGTCTGCCGTGCGAGGCACATGTTCTCTGAAAAATGGTATGAAGAATTAGTAAATCATATTGCACCACAAATTTATGCATGAATTGTGAACATAGGTGGAATAGTGCAATTTGGGAATTTGGGTCTTAGGAGAGAGCTACAAGAAGATGTGGGCTTTTACACTTTCAACTTTCTATCCCGTCCTGTTTCTTTTAGCCTTAAAATTGCATGCATCTTCTACTTCTCATTTGCAAACACTATCTTCAACCTCCAGTCTTCATTTTCCCCTTAATTTGCATGAGATCCTTTTGACTTCTACTTCTGGGTCATTTGTTGACAAGTATTTTTTTACTTTTCATGCTCAGTTCATTCTGCTTCCATCACCTATGCCTTCTGCACCTCCCTTGTCTGTCTAGCTGTTTGCATTCGGACACTGTTTTGAACTGTCTAAGCCAAGCAGATAAAAGTTACTGGTTGCATAGACTTCATTTTCACTTCTGCTGTCTGTGTGTTTGACACAACTGCGTGGCTGCAGCTCATTAATTTCTAACTTATAGCCATGGCAGCTTTATGTGTACGTACTGCACATACACAGTATGTGTGAAGTTCTTATGTTTGTGTTGTGGGTGTCACAGATTGGCCAATATCAGATTATGCTGGAGCACGTGAGAGACTAAGAAAGTTTAATCTCTGGAATTCTAGTTTAGACTGCGTGTGTGTATTTTCAGATGCGTAAAGGCTCTTTTTGAGCTGGGATCTATTGGCTGCTGCATATACGAAACCTTACTGAAATGTAAGCAGTGGAAATTATAGGAAATTAATCATCTCATGTTCTCAGAATATTTGATAATGGAAGAGAAATAGCACAGACTATAAAATGTTGTAGTCACTATTAGTACAGCTTTAATACAGGGAGCCTGCTTTTCAGGGGGGTTGGATCTGCTAATTTTGTTTGTTTTCAGATTGCCACAGTTGTGCATTTCCTTTTGCCATGTTATGTTTTCTGTAATACAACGTGAGGTATAGTGTATTACAGATAACCCTGTAGAGAATCTTCTTCCTAGATAAGATATCATTATCTGATACACCTGCTGTCCAAATTCTCCTTGAACAACTACATGCAGGTTGTGTTCCTGAAAGTCAATAGCAAGAGCTTGGGAGAATATTTGTTGATAGTGCTGGAGTGCTAAAGCTGATTTTCTTCAAGTTAGCTGCAAGCTGGGAGTTTGAGGTCGACTCAGCATGTAAATTGCATGTAGCAGTTAGATAAGTGAGCTTCAGTGCGGCTCTTTGTCTTGAAAGGCCAATTCTATCTGTGTAATGCTTTTGATACCTGAAGACTTTGTCAGGATGACCATTGCTGTCATTGCTTTCCCATCAGCTTTCTCACTGTGTACAAAGAAATGCTGCTGAACAGAGCACATCTGAAGAGGTTCATCTCTCAGCATTCTGCAGCTTAAACATGAAGGTTTCTCTTCCGAGGTGGTAACTCTCTATACTTTTTTTTTTTCTCTAGTGAGAAGATACTTTTAGAAACAGATTTTACAAGCTAAGCTACCACCCCTTTTTATTATAAACTTGACCTTATTAAGAGGAAGCACATGTTTTGAGAAGACAGCTGATGCTTATCTTCTGGAATACTATCCTATTACATTTTTTGATTTGAGAGCTAATTTTCAAAAACATCTGATTCAGGAGCCTAAAAGTCTGAGTTACTTTTAAATTACAACTTAAAGGTGTCAGTGTCTTGTTAAAAATCCAGGCTTATGTCTATTGTTCCTGCCTTGCTTGATTTATTTTTTTTTTTGTACGCTGAATGTCAATGCATGTAAAATACAGTAGCGCTAGATTCCTTGCAAATAATTATTAGCCTTCCTTATATTCATTTTAGCCTGTTCTAATGAATAAAATGTTTAAGAACAACTGAAGTAGGGGCATACTTTCTTTTATGAAAGTCAGCATGTTACTCTTTTGAGTCTGTGGTCAGCCAAGCTGCAGTAACACAAGCATTGAGTGTGGGAATTGTACTGGGATGAAAAATCAGAAGTGAAATTATTGTGATTTCTCAGGAGATTTTTAAGAAGGTGTTTTAAAATATCTGTCACGGAGTTCTCAAGAGTGTTAAGCAAGTCACGTTATTAGAACAGGGAAGTGAAAAAAGGTAGATGAAGCCATCTTAATGTAACCTAAATCAATTCTGTTCCTCGTTGGTCTGAATCACTATGATGATGATACAGATGTTGCTTCATTAAGGCAGAAAAACCTTACAGGATGGGAAAGAGAATTCTTGAAGCTCTGTTGATTTCATTGTGATTATTGCATGTATGCACTAAGGTTTTTCTTTCACCAGAAGATTTTATTACCCTTCTAAATAGTCTACAGGTTGTAAATATGACAAGCGAGAATTTATTGGTGGTGTTTAAATACGCTGAATTGAAGTATGCTTTAAAGTACAGTGAGAATGTAACAGTGATCAGCCTAAAGCAGGTGTGTCCAACACTGGCACGAGGCAGTGCCATGTGCAGTACAGCCCACCAGCCACTCTCTGCCCCGTGCCATTATGGTGGCAGCTCTTCCCCACCACTGTGCAACGAGTATTGCATGGGCTGAAACCAGGACATGGGGAGGGCACTGTGCAGTGCTGACTCAAGTTATGGCAAAGAATTTTATGCTAATAACTTGATGAAATGCTTCAAGGTGAGCTTTTCACATTGAAAGGATCAGTATTTGCGTTCTTATGTGTTGTTAGATAGAATAACATTTGTGTCTGTATTTGCCCTTGGTGTGCTCTGTTGTATTCAGAATCGTAGAATCATTTGGGTTGGAACAGATCTCTAAGGTCCTTAAGTCCAACTGTTAACCTAGCACTGCCAGGTCTGCCACTGAATCATGTCCCCAAATGCTCCATCTGCATGTTTTTTAAAGTACCTCGAGGAAGCAGCAGCATGCACACGGCTGCAACAGCTCTGGTTTGGGTAAGAACGAGACTGGCCATGGAATAGTTGTAATTTTGAAATTATTTTTTCTTTTCTTTAAAAATAAGTGTAAGCCCTGCTTAGAAGCACTGCGGGGTCGGCCTCTTGCAGGACTGGGAAGCACCCTGGGCACTGCTGGCCCTTATCTTCTTGGGGTGTTAGGGACCCCTTAGAGGAGCAGTTCCCTCCCTAGCTGGGAGCAGAGTGCCTGTGGCTGCAACCCTGGGCACTGAAACCTGCTGCTGGGTCCTGTGCTGAGCTCTGTGCATTAGAACGTGGCATCCCTGTCCAGCCCCAGCTACAGAGGCAGCACAAGAAGAGGCTCTCTGATGGTCTGGCTTAACACCCATGGATCCTGTGGGTGGCAGAGAGCTGCTTCTGATGGAGGGAGGGCAGCACAGGGTCAAGGGTGCTGTGTTGTTCTCAGAACAGTGCGGTCCTCTCTTGTGGCAGGAGACCACCCAATCTAGCCCTTATTTCTGGCCCCACACCCCTCTGCTCCAGTGTCAGTGACAGAGGGAATGGAGCACGTGATGCAATGCCATTGGGGTAGCTGGAGGTGCCGTGGTGAAAGTTGGTGGATACTGGCAGTGCAGAAGGGAAGGTGACATGTTCTTTGTAAGGTTTGTCTCCCCACACATGATGATCTGGCGTGGCTTCAGAACTGGAGCTGTGCATGAAGAGCTTCTGTCTGTAATGATTCAGTGTGCCCAAGTGTTTTGGTATTGTTTATGATAAATCATAAATTGCTGTTCAAGTGAGTTGTGGTGCTGTGCATCAGAAATCAATGTGAATCTGTTGCAGAATAAAAAGAACTATGTTTCTAGGATTTTCCTTTTCCCCACTTCCCACTTACACACAGAAGGGCTGTGGGTTTTGATTTTGGGAGGTTATGCTTTATTCAGTGCTTGTGCTAGCAATGCCCAAATACTTCATTTAATTAAAATTACTGAAATACTGTATTGCATGCTGAAATCTGTTGCTGGCTGACATCTAAAAGTCGTATATTAGAATTGGACTTGGATTTGTTTGTGTTTTTTTGTTACTGCTACAGTTTTTTTTCATCCTTTCTTAATATTTGACTTAAGTTTTGGTGGCATGTCACATACCAGATTTCACCAGAAGACAATTAAACTTCTGCAAAGTAGTTCTGGGTTTTGAGTGGATTTTAAATGCATGTCAGCACGCTGCCAAAGTGCTTGATGCAAAAACAACTCTCAGCTAGATTTTTCCAATAATGTGCGTTCTCCTTAATGAGCTTGATGGCTTTCATCACAAAATGGAATGCCATAGCTCATTTTTCTTGTGGTGGCATTGTTGATCTTCAGGGGTGGTTTGACCGCACTGTTGGAACGGTACGCTGTTCTACTTCCAAGTTCTTTGTTCTTTCTTTCCAATTTGAAATAGATTTTCATAAAAGTCACAAGGGTTGTCACACAACAGACTTCTTATGCTTTGTATCTAGCATGCCTAAAATAATGTATTTCAAGTCTTAATTAATTAAAACTAAGAATAGAGTACCTGAGAGCATTAGCTCTAAATGCATTGTGTTGTTCTTCAGGCACTTTGACTTTGTACCAGCATTTGCAGTTTGCCACAGCCAGGCTGTATCAGAAGATGCAGCAGTAGGTCCTGCTGTGCTGGCCTCTGAGCAGGGAGCAGGCTGCATGGCGCCTTCTCCTGCAGCATTGCCATTCTGTGGCACACAGGGTGGAGAAGCCCAGGTGGAGAAAGTGCTTACTGAAGCTATTTGGGATAGGGTTAGATTTGGGAGCAGATGAGGAACATTCTTAGCGTAGATGTACTTGGTCAAACCTATGTCTTTTGTAAGGGTAAGGCTGAGTATCAGTGCTGGTGTGTTCCGTGTCAGGGAGGTAATGTGAAATTCGGTGTTGTAGTCTATGGACAAGAGATATACTAGATGGTTTTCCAATACTGTCAGTAAAATGTAAGCAGAAAACCAGAATGACTTGCACTGCCGTTGGGTTTTGCAGATTAGTTTAATTAAAAATAAATAATAAAAAAAAATCTTTGCTTTTAATGAAGCCATATTCTACATGATAGCTTTGCATTTTTACAGCATGATTTTTCATATTTGGTATGGATGATATTAGGTCACATGCTATTTTTAGCATGGAATTTTTCAAAATGACAAACTGATGTTTTTGTTCCTTGCAGTTTTAATTGGAAGTGCATTTGCTGTGCCTTCAGAAAAACGATTAAATAATAAGTAATGAAATAGTCCGTGGATACTTGCATGAAGTAAAACCCTGTGTCTAGAATTTATTTTGCTGTACTGCTTCATAAAAGATGAGGGCTTCAGGTGGCACAAAACCTTAAGCTGATCTTTTTATCATTTCTAAAATTAATTGCACTGTCTCTACTGCAAGCCTCTTCATTCTGCCAGAAGTCAGGTGTCGGTTGTGGCCTTTACCTGAGGATTACTGCTGCAGGTCTGCAACATGAATCTCCCAAACACCCTTGCATGCTATGTGTCCTGTACTCCAGAGAGGTCTTAATTACAGTTATAGGGAGGGATGAGCAGAAAAACCAAAAGCTTTAAAGATTGACCAGTCACAGAAAACTTTATCAAACATAAAGGTCTCATTTAAAGAGTAGCTAAATTTGACCCTTCTCATCTTTCTTGATTAGTACATTTGGAAGAAACAATCTAGTCATGGATACGGCTGTGCTTGAGAACACACCATGACTGTGAAATAGGAGTTTATTACTAACTCGTTTTTAAAGGTTACAGGTGATTATCATTGTTTATATACATCTGTACATATATTATAAATGTGTTGGTGTGTTTGAAATATGTAGCTCATTATGAGAGATGAATGCAGAGAATATTAATGGGATGCACTGAGAATATTGTGTTTCTGGTTTCTATCTGAATATTTCTATATGCACACGTACAGAGGAGGGAGGCATAAAAAGTAGAAAGGGAAAATGAAAAATATTTTCAGCGAGGCTGCTTTAAAAGGAAGATGAAATGAAACTGCAGGTTGGAGTTGGTGTATTTCAGGAGACGTTTCTGTAGAGTTGAAAAGGAATCTGCCAAATAGAGGAGGTGTAGGCAGCTTGCCGGTAGTTCTGAGGAAAAACTGAATTGGAAGGCTGAGGTTTTGATCTTCAACCAATTAATGGGAGGTGAGAGTAATTTTACTGCATTTCCTGAAACATCTCTATAAAGCAAGAGAGAAATAGCAATGCCTTTTGCATAAGCATTTTGCTGACCTGGGAGGGTGTGTTTGCAGTGGGCTCATGGAACACGTGGTTGAAATCTGCACCTCTAGATACTGAATTCCACTACCCTGTGAAGTTTGCTGTAGCTGTTGTAAAATGTATGAAGCTCAGTTTGAAGCAGAGCTGTCCGTGCACTTTTCTGTTTCACTCTGAAGCAGGGAAAGCGTCCAAGCATTTGTACAGACCAAACAAGCAGTGTAGCAGTTGATGTGAATGGGAAATGTCTCGGCAGTAAGGCCACTGGATAGAGAGGTGTAGGCTTTTAATTACTGTCTGTAAGTGGTAGTTGAAGCACATTAGGCAGCGTATGGAGGTGAGAGCTGAAATGCTGCTGGCTGGGAACTGTTAGTAAATATTCAGCATAAGGTTCTAACACCGTTGGTTTTACATACTCTATAGCTTTGAATTAATCCTTGAAAATATAGCTGTTCGCCTATGTAGTAGCCTGTATACAGAGGTTTGAAACACAAGGAGGTTGGTAGTACTCAAAAAAATAAAGATGTTTCGTAGCTTCTGGGAGAGTTTGTGAGTTTGTATGATTAGAATCAATTGCTGCATAACAAGATTTCTGTTACCCAGTCAGGGAGGAAGATTTAAATACTGCATAAACTTCATACTGGTGTCCTTGCTACCTGCCATTGAAAGTGTTTCATGCTTTGCTGTATTTTATGTAACAGCTTAACCTTGAGATGTGTGTTGAGTTTGATACTCAAAAAGACTTCTTATTGTTAATGTGTAGCTTAATTAAGTAGCAATTATAGTTGCTTTTTTCTAAAAACAGAAATTTTAAATTCGAGCAAGAGAAACGCTGGGATTCAGATATACTCACTCTGCTAATTAACACTAATAAGTTAACTTGATTAGATCTTCTAAAACAGTGAGATCCTTTGAGACCAATAACTGAAAAAATTTGCATGCGTAGTTGGATACAATGTAAAAGACATAAAATCTGTCTTTACAACCCTCAGTGTGTTTGGAAGGCATGAGTTAAACTGTGCTTATGTTAACTCATCCGTCCTTTCTCTCTCTCTTTATACATTTATGTAATTACTTTGGCACATGGTATGTTTTTGGAGGTGATGGCTACCAGCCTGCCGTGGTAATGGGTGCCTCCAAAGGGTGTTTTAAAACATGTGATGGATATGTACTGTATATAGTTTCCATTGAAAGTGTGACAAGAGTTGTAGGCAAGATACAGAGATGGTGTGCATTTAATACAACCATTTACTATTTTCACTGTCCCTTTCTATCTCTTGTCTGAATCTGTTCATCCTTAACATTCTTGTTGTTGTTACTACACCTGAAGGATGACCCTGTGGCTAATCAGTAATTATGCTCATTAGAGTCTAAGGCTTATTACTTTTTGGTTAGCCTTCCTCCGTGCACCCTTGTGGCAGCGTGATTAGAAATATATGTTCACATGATCCAGAGAACTGGAGGACTGGAGTTTTGTGTGTGCCAGAGATATGTAGAAGCAAGTTTGTCTGCATTTGGAAGCTCTTCTGAGTATGAGGCAAAGAAAATACTGTTATTCTTGATGTTTGGATTGCTTTACAATGCACCTCAGGTTTCATCCCTTGAGGAATTGTGTCAGTAATTGAAAGAGCCATCTTCTCATTTCACTTATCTAAAGCAATTTCAGTCTTCATTCATATAATTGTTGGCAGAGCCCAGCAGCAAAAATCTGATTAGTGTTTTCCTAATGCTACTGGAAAACAACATTTCTAGAATAATATTCTGTACTGAGTTGATGATACGAGTCAAGATTGGTGTGAAAACAGATTAGGAAACTGCCTGAAGAAATTTATCACAATATTTTCTTTGTCACAGCAGCATAATGGATGTCATAATTCTCTTTGTTAACTGAAACATAGAATGAGAACTCTGGAAGTGATGTCCTCATAGCTGGGTAAGATCTTAGAAATTGCCTTTGTAGTGGAAAAAGCATGGAATCTTTTGTTACTGGAGTAGTGCTCATGTTTTCAGGCCTTGAAGAAATTTTACTACAATGAAATTACAGGGAATGTAAAATCTACCTTTTTTTTTTTTTTTTTTCCTGGTTTTCAAAACGAAATTCAATACAAGTTTTGTGGTTTTTTTTGTTCGTTTGTTTGTTTTTTGTTTTGTTTTGTGGGTTTGTTTGTTTGTTTGTTTGTTTGTTGTTTTGTTTTGCTTGGAAGGGTTCTTATTCTCATAGCAGTCATCATTGTTATCTGTTGCTTGGACTGCACATTAAAGGTCAAGAAATTATTCAGATGAGAAAACATCGAGCAATACATACATATAAATTTACTATAATAGACAAACTGTTTATAATTTCACATTATTATTATTATTATTATTATTATTATTATTATTATTATTATTATTATTTTGTTCACTGCACTTTAATTAAGCTTTGGGTAGAACCTGCCTGCTTCAAAGAATCAGTAAGCCATCTGGAGTTAATATGAGCTATTGTAGAGATCTTGAATAGCGTGCATAGGCAGACAGTTATTCATTTTTTTCAAGTCCATTATTTTTAAAAGAATCAGTTATTTTATCTTTCATTTTGGAAATCATTGGGCACATGGGGACTGGTTCTGCAAAAGCAGCAGTGGTGGTGTGATTCAGTGGTACCACTGCTCTGTGATTCATTCATAAGTCATTCTAGAGGACAGAGATTGCTCAGGGTCTGTGGGGATTCTCATTTAAATTTTAAAGGATTGTCCAAAACTGCAAAAAAAGCTTCTTCTGTACTCTCTTGCATTATCTCAATGGATCTTATTTTGATTTCAAGCTTTTCAACTGTGAAATAGCAGGAATTGAAGTAGGTCTTCAGTCCTCTGTTCATTTTGGGTTTGACTATAGGTGTAATAAATTGGAAAGCATGAAGGACTGGTTGCAAACTGCTTTGTTTCCTTTCAGTTTAAATATTTTTATTCTGATAGCTGTCTACATTAAACTCCATAAATGTATTATGGGACACTTAAAATAATGCAACAGTGTGTTCAGTGAATATTTTAAAAAAAACAGATTAGAATTAAGATGTCTTGTGAGTCACTGATATATAATTTCTGTGCTTACCTAATCCCTGTCACGGTTTTCTAATACAGTTTGCATTTTGTAGTGAAGTTGAATGCAACAGATCTGAATTGCTTAGAAGAATAATAAATGCAGAGCATATAAACGTTATGTTCATAATTGGAAAATATACTTCCAAATAATATATCTGCCTGCTTCCAGGCCTTGGTTTTCTCTTTATTTAGAAGGGAAAAATATTTTTTGATAAATCCTTTTTTTATGTATTAGCTAGTGAGTGTACTGTAATTTTATAATCATTGTTTACTTCTGTAAATAAACTATAGATGTGAAACAAGCAGGTTTCTGATGGGTGTAAAGTATATTTCACAGGAAAAGAAAAATGAAACATTGAAGTCCACCCCGGAGCTTAAAATGAGATCAAAATTGCATGTTCTGAATGCATTCAGGTAGCTGTGTCAATATGTAGGTAATCTTACTGTCCTGTTCATGTGGGCCACCAAGGGATTTTCTCTGCTCCTGTTTCCATGGTAATTAGAATTAGATTAGTTTTAGGTTCACAGTGGGTAAATGAGATGAAGCTGTGGTGCAGTATTTGTTAGTGTGGAACACATTGAGTGTTTTTAGAAATTAGCTCAAAGCAATGCTGAAATTGTTGCTTTTTGCTTGCTATTGTTTTAGTTGTATTTATCATGCACTGTAAAGATCTTTTGCTTCTGAGCGGGCTGTCTGGTGGTATTTGTGTTCTTTGTTTTCATTGTACTATAGTCTTTAAAGGAGAGAGGTGCCTGGATTCTAGTGATAAAATGTGTGTTGGAGAGTTTGCATAAGTGCACAACTATCCGTATTGACTGCTTTACAGACCTTTAGCCTGTGACTGATTTATTATTATTTTTTTCTCAGCATTACGCACCTGTGGCAGTGTGGTGTGGTTTTTATCAGTATTTACCATTTATGATGACTTCTTTCAGAGGCCATTCCAAAATCATGTTGCTGTTCTGTATTTGTTCTGCAGTGTTTAGGCAAGTATATATATGCATACAGAAATATATAAAAGTGATTTTTTTCTTCTGTTACTTGTTAATGCATTTCCACCACCCTCATCCCAAGAACTTCTTTACCTTTGCTGCTTTCTAAGCAATTGAAGTTGAGAATAATATTTCTCATAGATGATATTAGGAGTAAGTACCTTCTCTTAGCTAAGTCCCATGCTGTTCCAGTTCTCCCTCCTATAACTTGTATTTCACTTACCATCATTTCACACGAATGCATTGCAGATGCTGCAGTGAGTGCTCCTGATGGTAATGTGTTGCTTCTGAAGCCTCTGAGAATGTGATCTTTGTGACTTTACCCCCGTAATACTTGGTAGTTGCATTTTGTGTAACAATAATCTGCCTATTTTTGGGGCCGTTAGGGATTTCACAAAACGCCATCCTCGAAGAGAGTCTAGCCATTGGTTTTAGCCCTTCTCTGGTACACCTAGGCCAAAATATAGTTGGGGATATCAGGACAACTTAATTGTTCAAGTAAAATCAAACTTCAGTTTTCCAGTAATGTTTGAGTTGGCAAAATTAAGCCACAGCAGTCTGTGCTCTTGTGGAGGAAAGAAGGTGGAAGGTGTCCGTGGTTTCAAACACTTGGAAACAGAAACAATTCCTGTAGTGCTTCGCAGACATAAAGCACTGGGCAATGCTGATACTGGGAAAGCTCATAGTGAGCTCCTTAGGGATTGTGAAATGGGCAGCTTACTCTTTGCCCTCTGCACTCAGCTGCCTGGTGCATTTCACTGGATTGTTACTGAATTCTCGTGGTGGGAATTCCATAACTTGTCCCTTCTGCAAAGATTGAATTGTGTCAATCATTAGAAAATTATTTTTAGCATCTAGCTTAAATTTTTTTTAGTACAAATGAAAATAATTCATTTCTTGTTCAATACTTAATATACCTGAAAAGTAATTGACTGTTCTCTTTTTAACTATTGTGTATGTTTTTGAAACTTATTATATCTTATTATATCTCATTCTTGTCACCTATGAAATCAACTTGCTTTAACACCTGGTACACTATTTTTTAAAAAGATGCATGCAAAATGGAAGGAGTTCCATTCCAAAATGTAAGGAATATCTGGAGAGTGACAACAAAATGACATTTTAAAGTACAGATCTTTATTTTGCTAAGACATCCATGTCAAAACTAAATTTTAGCCCTAAGACCTCTAATTTTCCAGAGAAAATAAATAGAAAATAGAAAAATTCTACTAAGTGTTAGAAGAATGTTAGGAGATAATGATACAGAAACTTACAAGTTAGAACGTTTGTTCTTAATGCTCCAGTTCCAGCACAGCACATTGAATACATTAATAATATGTTAATACACCCTTGGATTTGCTGTGGAATTTTGGTACTGATGTTTGATATCCTTAATGTCTTAGAAGAAAAAGAGAAAATGAAATCTGAGTTTCAGAAAGTGTTAAATCCCAAAACTGTGAAGAGAAGTGACTTATGGTTTCTTAACTGTATCTGAACTCATGTTATTAATTAAAGGTGACTGACAGCTGTGTACATTTTTCCTCATTTATAAAAGTATTTCCTTCTTTGACACTTCTTCCATTACTTTTCTGCTACCAGCTTGACAAATCTGCTGCTGTGAAATTTTAAAGTTAAGCCTCTCTTCAGGTGTGACAAGTAATATTTTTGCAACTTAATTTTTTAAACTAGATTGAGATGAAAATTGAAGACTTTTCTGGTAATTGTTCCTGTTTAATATTCTTCTAAATACCAGGTTCTTCACAGCAGCACATCAAGGGATAAGAGACAAATGGGCATCAGTTGAAACAAAAGAGTTTCAGACAGCAAATGGGGAGATAAAAATTCCCCCATATGGACAGTGGTGGGTCCTGGAGTAGACATTCATAGACATTCAGACAGTCTTTTGATCTGTATGTATTCACATACAGGTTCACCAAACATGCAGTTTTGAAAAGGTGTACATATACATCTGTAACATCTATCTGTGGTCATTGTTACATTTATTGGGAATCATAGATAATTAATTGAAATTTCTCTTATGTACTTCATTCAATCTTGTCAAAGGTTAAAATCATAGTTATAGAGTCATTTAGGTTGGAAAAGACCATTAAGATAATGAAGTCTCACCATTAGCCTAGCACTACTAAGTAACTAAACGATGTCCCTAAGTGCCACATCCACACATTTCTTAAATACCGCTGGGGAAGGGGTCTTCCTCACCTCCCCAGGCAGCCTGCTCCAATGCCTAACCAGCCTTTTCATGAAGAAGTTCTTTCCAATGTCCAATCTAAATCTGGCACAACATTTCATTGCCACCTGTCACCTGACAAAAGTGACTGACATCCTCACTGCCTCCTCCTTTCAGGTAGGTGTAGAAAGCAGTGAGGTCTGCCTTCAGCCTTTTCCAGACCAAACAACTCCGCTTCCCTCGGCTGTTCCTCTTATGTTTTATTTTCTAGCCCCATCCCCACCCTTGTTGCTGTTCTCTTAATGTGGTCCAGCAGCTCAGGATCTATCCTGTAGTGAGGGGCCCCAAACTAAACACAGTATCTGGGCTTCATTGTATTGTGTAAAATCACATTTATTTTTCACAGCACCTTTCTCAAAATAGTTTTCTGGTCTTTTATTTTGAAATATTGATTAAATCTATTCATAAATGTGTGGATATTTTTATTTTTTAAATATAATTAGGCTGCCCCCGATGTTTTCTTTATGTCCAGTGGAATGCTACAAAATTTTGGCGTATTATTTTTAAAATACTATTTCATGTTTGTAGGTAAAGCTGCTTTTTATGAGCACTTTGTACGTAGAAAACCACACCACGTTCTTTGCTGTTTCAATATTCTCCTCAGTTGTTATATACTGTCTGTCCCTTAATTAGTTCGTTTGAAACTCCATTAAGCCCTGCTTCTGCAGTTATGCCTTAATTTCCTTAGTTATGCTTTAATTTACTTTGATTGCTACCTTGTCTATTCTAAGTCACCTGGAAGCACTTATATTTTCTTATGGTATGAAGCTATCTATTATTCTGCAAAATAAAGTGAGTGCTGTAGTTTTATCAATTATACCAAACTTGTTAGACAAGTGTTTCCATTTTAATTTCAGTTGTTACTAGAGCTCATTTACGTGTTGGATTGGCTTCCCCTCCACCATATTTGCAATGCTTTTAGTAGCACAGTTACTCTCTCTAAATTAAATATTGTGATCTCTCTTTTTTCTGTCTCTCAAAAAATAGTTTATTTCAACATATTTGAATTGGTGTACATTTGAATTGACATGTTATATGCATATTGTCCTCTGCTTTGGAAGGAAATGCAGAAGCTGTTGTTTCTGCTTATTCAGGCAATTTAGGAGGTAGAGATGACCATAATTTCCATTATTTGCTATGTCTGGTGTCTTAGAAGAAGGCAAAGGAGAAGTTTCCTTCAATTTTTATGAACAACAGGAATGCTTATTTTACTAGTGACTGAATCCATTGTCTGCAGAATTTGTTCAGAGTTTACGAGCTGAGGAACTCTTAAAGTTGCAGAGCAGGAGCAGATGACTTGGCATATGCTGTATTATCCTCAACAAGAAACTAGAAATAAGGATAGGTAACTGGGCTTTGAGTTCTCTGTAGCTAATATGCTGTATGTTGGAAAGGCATTGCAAGATCTCAAGTTGTACTTAAAAAAAAAAAAGAGAGGATTTGTTTTACTAAACAAATTAGTGCTGAAACATCAGTAATTTTACTGTTCTGTAGATTAACCTTGATAGCGTTTCATGGTATTTATTGTGGTTTGAATTGAATTAATGCTTGTATAATTTTTTGTAGTCCAAAAAAGTTGTTTAAAAGGAGGATACCAGAAAAAGAATTATATACAAATAACCATGGTGGAGGTGAAGATTTGTAAAACCAGTAGTGTAAGGTGTATCATGAGACTGCATCATCTAATCTGTCCCATATTCAAAGTCAGACTCCTCTGAAAATGCTGGCAAACAAACTGTCAAGGATTTCTTTCTTTTTTTCTTTACTGCTGGTTTAAATCCATCTTTTGAAATCCCTATACTGGGATGTAATTTTACCCTCTGTGTTTGTCCTGCCTCTGTATGTGCATGTTAAAATAAATGCATTTTCTCTGTGCATGAGCACAACTTGCATTAGTGATGGTGGAGTCTTTATGTGCATGTTGAAAGGCATTGATACCTACTGGTAGGGTGTTTCTAATACTGCTGAAGTCAGGACTGAAGTATTCTGTTTATTTTTTGCTCTGTGAATCAACACCATTGTTATAGCTGTAGGAATTCTGCAAAAGCTGTCAAACATATGCTTTTGAACAAAATTTTAGCAGTTTCATTATATAATTATGGTGTGATTGGGCATTTTCACTAGCTCAGCAGATAGAAGTTAGGTCCAGGACATTAGATGTTATGTGCAGGCTCTGAAATCAAACCCATTATCAAAGTTTAATAGGCAATACCAATTTACAATTTAGGTTTTTCTGTTTGAGACAGAAAAAAACCTGCATGTTGTGCATACAATGTATTGATTTTTGAAAAACATGAGGAGACCTGTGGATTGATATGCTGAGCTGTATATGTTTAGGAAGCGCAGTTTAGACACTTGTGTAAAAGAACTCCCTCACCTTGTACTTGGGCTTCATGGCCCTTCATCTGGTGAAACCGAACGTGGGTTATGCATACTGTTTCCACTGGTGGAAGCCTTGGATACCATGAATGATGACTGTATGGTTTCTTAGATCTGTGGGTTGCTTACTATTCAAATAATTCATACTTCTGGATATAAAAGTTTTTGTTTACTTTACCCAAAATTGGCATTGCATTTGTAAGAAGTAAAAAGGAAAAACAAAAAGAAGTAAAAATGAAGAGAATACAAAATTTTCATGTTGTTACTTTTAAGTCTTAGTTGTGTACAAGACCAAGAAGAAATCATCTTTAGATTTCTGTTTTAAGAGTCACTTGATGCATTTTAATGAGTGTTGGTATGTAATGTTCCCAGCATGCTTTTTTCCTAATTAAGCAGTTGTGTATATGGCAGCTTAAAGATGCTTGCCGCTAGTGAAAACTACATTTCAAAGCAAAATAAAACTGATGGGTGACCACAGTGATAATGGGGACTGACAGGATTTGGAAAATCACCTTGCAGTATTGTTCATGTGAACTCTTGTAACGGCAATGCTAGTGACACAGGTACAGCACAGAGTTTTAGTGTCTACCATCAGTGCGTATTGAGAATGTACCAATTTACAGACTTGACCTTTTGCATGGTTAGTGGTAGCATAAGTGCCAGCAAGCTCTCTCTTTATAACAAAACCACATTTAACTCTTTCATCCTGCAGAGCATTGGTGATCAAAATCAGCTGTGGTTCAACTGAACAGAAGGGATTTGCTCCTTTACTGTTCTAGAGATGCACAGTGCCACAAGTGTTTTGAGGGGGAGAGATGTAACTTGCAGTAGAGAGGTTACATGGCAAATGGAAGAGATGATTTGCTAGCTGTAGGTAGTGTGTACTGAACCACTTTGACTCTTTAACACAACTTGGTGACTGAGAAGAACTGATTTATTGAGTATTTTACATATCAACACATACTTTTTTTTGGAAGGCAGTTTTTTATTTTTCTTAAAGGATTTTCTGTAATAACCTCATGGTTTCAGCTGTTCCATTTATTTAATTAAGAGCGTACGGCTGTTTAGCCTGAAGTAAAGCTAGATAACCCTGTCATTTTACCTTCTTGAGTGCAGCTTCACATTACGTGATTATCAGCCAGAGACAGTTGCCATACAGCAATCATAGGCAAATGCATCTGTGTGAGCAAATTAAATTAACTTCAGAAATGGAACTCTGCTTTTCTCTGCCTTGGTCAGCATGCAGAAATATGATGCATAACTATAATGCTGTAAGATATGCTGTAGAATACAAAATGTGTGTTTGTATGTGGAGACCATTTGCGTGGTCATTAGACATCCATATCCTGTTTTTGGCTCACTTTTTGCCATGCTTTCTTTTTCTTTTCACCGGTTCTGTTTGCACTTGGATTCAGAACTAACATTGTAGTCTTACTATGAAACCTTATCTGAGGTTTTTCCACAGCTGCTAAATATCAGAAGATGCATCTTCCAACATGTCTTCCTGAGTAATATTTTCAACTGCAGTAGCTGTGGATTTCATTAAGTTGTGTGTAATATGTTACAGTGTGAGTGCCCACAGACCAGACATAGCGAGAGCTTAAACTGGGCGCTGCACCACCCATCTTTTCTGTGCACCAACAGATCTTCCTTCTGTATTCACACCAAACATCAGCAGACACTCTTATTTCAAGCCTGGTTTATCAGCAAGATTGTACAGCATTGCTTCTAGATGATAAATATAGATGCTTTTTTAATTATTATGCCCTACTGTTAATATACATGAAGGATTGCTGGTAAAGCATGATACAGTGAGTATGGTGACTTTCTGACATTTGACTTTCAGCCAGCTTCAAATACCATGTAATGGGAAGGAGTATTTATTAGCTCCTGGTCTTTCACCCCTTTGAATATCAAAGGACTATAGAGAGCAGTAATGATACTATTGCTTTCTCTAAGTGTTTACAGAAAGATTTCATAATGATTGCATCAGCTTAGCTAAGTATAAGAGTTACTGTTAGACAGGGTAAATGATACTGCAGAACCATGAAATAAACATATTCCCTGGATTTTATTTTAATTAAATGTCCTAATGGAAAAAATTCCTGATGTTCTTTTCTTTTCCTCCACTCCGTTGTGTTTTACTCATTCTGTGTTTGCTGTAGCTGTGCTGAAATACTAACAGAGTTAATGATTGCCACATCTTGACTCCCCTTCTTGTGTGTTTCTCTGAGCTGATTTTTGTGGATGCTGAGAGATCACGTGAAAACTTACTCTAAACATTTTTCCTCTGTTATTGTTGATAACATCTGGGACTTGGGGAGAACTTGTTTGAAGACCTATTGTATTCTATCAGAACTAATTGGATTTGCGGTTGGATTGAAAAATAGATTAACAGTACTTCTGTTTAAGTCTTATGCAGAATAAAATGAAAACATTATCTTTTCAGCAGATTGTTTCCAACACTCTAGAAACATGTCATGACCGAAATTTACCTTAGCACGTACTAATATAATCACTTTTAACAATGCTGTTGTAAAACCCATGTCTTTGGTAACTCTGCTCTCTCTGTTGCAGGTGCTGCTGTCAGGATTGATTGGTGTTGTTTCATGGAAGAGGCCCCTTTCACTTGTGGTGAGTGATGGTGGGACTGCAGTCAGTTGTGTTATACAGACTTGTGTAAGCTGAGCAAAGGATTCTGCATAAGTAACTCCTAAAAGTTTTGTCTTTATATGCACCTGTGCCTATCAAGATTTGGTTTTGATATCTTGCTACTTTGAAATGTTACAAATGGGCTTTAAGTAAGGGCTTCAGTGGCCTACTGTGGACCTTGTGGCATCCCATTATACTTTTGGTTGATGATGAGTACCAGACTGGTAAACTGGATTGAATTCCTGTATAGTACTGCAGTCTGTGCATTTGCTAGTGTAATGTAACATTATGTATGCTTCCAAACTACTACAAATGAAGGAAAGAAGGTTTTAAAATAGTTTTGTTTTTGGAAATGTTTTCCCACTTATTAAATAATATTTACTAATTATGATCTTTATTCTGTAAAAAGAATGCATAGTTTCAATTATTCTTATGTACCACATTGAGTTTGGATGAAGATGCATCTAAAATGTATGGAATGATACTAATTTTGCAATATAATTTAGGAAATAATTGAGTAAGAACTCAGTATTGTTAGGTTTGAGAAATATTTGGTAGTCTTTCCTTATCTAAAGCAGGCAGCAATCTGAGCAAAGTAATTAATTGTTTCTATTTGTCAGTTAAATTTCTCTTCAAATACAGATTCCCTCTAAGTGGTATGTTCCTGAAGGGGATAGGAAGATTAATTTGGGAAAACTATTTTATTTGCTAAGAATGAATAAAACAAGGTGTTTGGCACATGTGATTTTAGAATGCAATGCAGTGGTAAAAATCCAGAGTGCGTCAGCGATAGCTGTACTGAATCACAGTACTGAATACTGTGGTATGTTGTGTTTTTCTTGTATACGTGTGTTACAGAAATTGGAACACTTGGAAGAAATAAAATATGGTAAAGTCTTGGTTAATTTTTGATGAGCAGTGTATGTTCTGATAAAAATTAACTAATATTGTTATTAGTAGACCTATAATTGATTGCCACTTGAAGTAATTCACATTTGTAAAGTTTTACAGTGAAATACCAATTAAAATGAGCTGAATAATTTGATGTTAAATGTTAACTCATAAGTTAATGAATTTAACTCATGAAGAGACATTTATTGTTTGATTTGCTGCTCATTCCTACTTTTAGAAATATATAAATATAAAATACTATTTCAACTGGAATTGTATTTTCTTATTGTATGTGTGCATAAGATTTGTCTGTAGATGACTCTTGATCCCAATACTAAGGGTTAATGCTTCTTAAAATGTATTTTAATGTCTTTTACCACATTAATTTTCCTGTGTTAACAGACTTTCTTCGCAAGTATCATGTTAACAGACATTTCTATATGTAAGCATTATTGTAGTAGGAATGCCATTGCATTACTCTGATAACCTGAGTGGTGGTTGTATGTGATTGAAGTCTTCATTTTAATGCTTTAACACATAATTCATGCAGAAATAAACTTAGAAGAACTTGCAGTATGCATTTATAAATTGAAAAACTCTCAGTATGATTGGAGTGTAATTTAGGATTGCAAAATAGATTTCCATTCCATGCCAAGAAAAATTACAGGACTTTCGTTTTTCACTTTTTGTATTTTCTGCTTTGCACACTGGTTCATTATTGCTTGCCTGCCTTTGACTATAGTGCGGTTTAAGACTGTATTTAGAAGAGAATAAGAGTCTTGCAATATTTCAGCAAATGTTTTTCAGTTCCTAGCTGTCACTTTCTCTCAGACAAGTATGGAGACTTACGGTTTTAACTTAATTCTAATAACCTGTTACCTATACATTATGCTGCTTTTCATTGTATCTTTCTAGATAAATATTTCTTGAAATGGATTGTTGCTGAACATAAACTTCATTCTTTTCTGTATTATTCTTCTTTTTCAAAATATATTTCTTGTGATAGCATGATTAGTGTTCCCATCAATCTACCTTAATATCTCAATATGTATATATATTTATGAAAAAGTGTTAATATTTCTGAATATAATAGTGCCATAATATCTAATTGGAAAAATCTTACAAAGATTGATGTAATAGACATTAAATTACTTGACTTATATTTTTCTTTTACTCATACTTAGTCTTGGAGAGACTCTGGTATTCATTATGTGTAAACAAATACAGGTATCTAGTACTGCTTCTATGCCACTGTTACAAGTGTCTCTTGTTTAGACAGTGTTAGAATTTGGCTTGATAATTTAAATAGAAGATCCATTGAGTCACAGACATTTTGATGAATATGCAGTTCTAAGGAAAGGTAGTGATCATGCTGGAGATGAGAGTGTGAAATCTTAAATGGCTGAAAGAAGTGAATTATTGCTTAGTAGATACACTGAAAACTGGACTATGGTTAGAATTAATAGATATTCATGAAGCATGCTTCCATTTTCAAAAGTGTATTAATGTATTTTAAAAAATAATAGTGAAATTAGAAGCACTTAGTCTGTAGTCATAGTGGTCTGCATGCGTCTTTACGTGGAACTTAACTCTGACTTGCCTAAGATGACATGGCAGAGAATTCTTTTTAACCAGTTGTCTGTATGGCAAGAAAAGGATATTCCAAATTGCTGGTTGTCCTTTGTCTGAAAGATAGTTTTCAGCTACATCATATATTCTGTGAGATTCATGTAGTTCACTTAGTAATGAAAATTAATTTATACTTCATATGCTGATGCTAACAGAGCTTCAATTAATGTATTAGGACAAAGCAATACTAGATTCAAATCTATGTTATTAAAACAGTGAGATGGTAGTGTTAATAAGGGCTCATGTGGTAAATATTGCCTTTGACAAAATGTGCATATGTAATGTAGCAGCGTATCACATGCCCTTCTGCATTTTTTCCCATAAGAATTTGTCACGGTATCCAGATCAGTGAGTTAACCTCTTTGACAAGCAATGTGCCTTAAAAATTGTTTAAGTTTTACCATAACCTATTAATATTGTTTTCTTTTGGTAGACTACTAGGATTTTGTCTGGGCCTACCGTTACTGTATAACAGTTGTTAATGCTGTGTTCTCAAATACAAAAGGTATTTTGTACAATACAGTGAGTGTCAATTACCATTAAAAGAGGAAAAAGTCATAACTAATAGGAAATAAACTGTTTCAGATAACAACGTTGAACTTGTGAGTCTGATTAGATTGAGTTACTTCAATTGTTACCCTTCTGTTAGAGGAGTACTTGACATAGATTCAGATTTTAAAAACTTTTTGGAGATTATTTTCTCTTGGAGCTTAATGGCTGCCAAGTGCTTGCGATTACGATAACAGGAGTCGCCTCTTGCTTTTAAAATAATTGAATTTCTTTGCACCAAATTTCTTAGCATTCAAATCTCTTAAAAGATTTGACCAAACAAAAATTCTTCAAATTTCTACCAATATTTTTAACTCTTCTGTTTCTCCATTGCTAGGTGCACACTTTGTATGTTGGCTCTGATAAGTGATGGTAGTGGTTTAGATTTTGTCCTCTGGTATAACATTTCCATTCCCGTACCAGATTCCAGTAGGCTGATGCATGAACAAAAGTTCGCCTGCGGAACAGTTGAAGAAACTGAACTGAAGTTAGTTTCTTATGCTGCAACTAAAGAAAGTGAAGGTGAATTAACTTGTTATTTTTTGAGTAGTTTTTCTCATCAGCTAGTATCATGTGTATGAAGAGAGGTATCAGGGAAATGTTTAGATTAGAATTTGGCGGAGTATAAACAATGAATGAAAGATTTTTGTGGTAAAAAAATGGCTAATTATAAAAAGGAAGGAATGTAAGTCCAGACTGGGGAGAATTCCTATTTATAAATTATAGCTGAATAAAAAAAATCTGCCATCTAGTGAAGTTATTGCTTCCAAAATTCATTTGGTATGCCAATCTGAATTACACTGCAACATTCTCTATATGCTGAGCTATATTTATATATCAGGACTCCAAGAGAAGTCATTCAGTTTTCTAGAGTTTCTCACCGATTCTTCTTTAATTGTTTAATTACTGATTATTTCCTTTAACATCACTAAAGAATTTTTTTAAAAATTAAATACTTCTCTTACAGGTCAAGTTTTCGCCACTACCTTCTGCTTCTCTTCTCATAGCATCTTATGTTGTTTCACTTGGAATTAATATTTTGAGATCTAGATTAATTACTACTGCTGTGATTTGCTTGTGAACATTCATATGTGTTGGCATTTTATTTTGTTTTTGTCATTTCAATGTTAAATTTCAAAGTTAGTTGTAGAGCTAGCTTTCAAGGCTTGTTTTAATATGGCTGAACATATATACGAATTGCTGGAGTAGTAAATCTTTCTCTGACCTGGTTGACTGTTGTATTTCAGTAAATTACCCATAAAAGCAGAAAAATGGATACTTCACTATTCAAAGTAATATGAAATAATAAAGACTGCTCTTTTGAGCATTGTTAGAATTTTAAAACACCCTAAGAAAGCTTTTCCTGAAGAGCAGACAAAGCCTACCGGGACTAATGCTTAACTCTTCTGGACAAGCACGTCTCTGTTACAGCAGAGACTTAAGCAGCAGCCCCTTCTGCCATGTCAGCAGTTAATGCTAGCACAATACCATGGCAGTAGGGAACTGTCACAGTTCCAGAGTCATTGCTGCTACTTAAGTGCAGGGTATGGTATGGGTGTTACATTTGCCTCTCTTCAGTCCATCAGTAATTCCCCTGTTCTCACACGTTTTCTAAATATATCTGCTAATGGTTCTTCCATCTCATTTGCTCTTTCTTTTAGAAATGTAGGCTGCAGCCCATCTGGTCCTGGACTTTTTGGCAGCTTTTGCACATTTCTAATTTCTTCAATTCTTTCTTGGCATGAGCCTTATTTCCTTCTCCTTGGGAAATTAATCTCTGCTTCTGACATCTGCCTCACTTCCTCTGTAAGCACCGGAGGAGCAAATTTATTTTATTTTTAGGGATATATCTCTGTTTTCATTTTTTAGGCCTTTGTGGTCTCCCTAATTGGTCACTTTTTGTTTATATACTAGAAATGTCACAATATTTACCTTTGCTTCTTAAATAACTTTCTCCTCAGGCTTGAGTAGTTTTTCCACACTATAGATATTTTAGTCCCTTTCCTGTTCTTAATTCTACCAAACATAGCTTCTTACCATGTGGTCATAAGGAGAGAAGGAATTAACTACTTCTAAATCCTTGGAGTCCATTATACCTTTATAGTTGTATCTTTTAGATGCAATTGTGATAAAATGCATTTCTGAAGATAAGCAGCGTTTGTTTAACCATAGACATTGGATGTAGGTATTGTCATGTTAGAAGGCTGAAATATGACGTGGTCATTTTACAAAATTACATGTTAATAAGTTTGTTTTCTGTCCAGAGAGAGTAAGCAATGACAATGGTACTTTCACAGTATGCCAGAGCCTTTTCTCCATGTATGCTTGTAGGCAGTGCAGCACAAATTGACTACTACCTTTGAGATGCTGCAGTAGTATATTATAATGAGGCTCATGGAAAAGCTAAGTCTCTAAGCTTCTGTAATTTATGGTTTGTGTATGACAGAGGGATGGATGTGAGCAGTACAGTCAGAAGATCTGGTGTAGTCCCTTAGAGCTTTTACTTGTGGTTTTACACATCTTTTTCTTTGCTGATTTACATAGCACTGTAGTACTAGAAGGCTGATTAAGGGGGAAAAAGCAGTAGTCTTTTGGTATATTTTGATCTCTTTTCAGCTGATCATCAGACTAAAATGTTCATTAATACTATTTTCATATTTATTCTTGTAGAACAATGTAATTAAAAAAAGAGCATGTTCACACTTTTTTTGCTTCCAGTTGAGGATGAAATACGAGAACAGATTAGCTTTAGGCTGACATTCATAATTCAATTTCAGCCCATTACAATACTTCAGTAGCTTTATTCTGTTTGAGGAGACCTGTAGTTTGCAGTAGAACAGCAATGTGACCACAACATATATGTGTTTTTGAGTGGATTTATAGTTATAGAGATAAATATATCATAAAGTTACTGTTTTTCTCCTTCCCTTCTTTCCTAAGCAGCACAATACAAAATCACTGCTTGTATTTGATTGGGAAACCAACAGATTGGCTCTGTGGCAAGAGATCTGCTTTTCTCTGGTACTTGTGCAGTTGGTATAGAAAACAGCAAGGACTTGCTGCTTACTTTCTGCTGAAATTCTCCTTGTGGATACAGTAATAAAGAAGAAATTGTATCATTTTTCTAACACTGAAGTGGCCAAAGGTTTAGAGATACAAAGCAGCAGGGAGCAGCCTAGATGTTGTCCTCCTTTTGTTGTTCTCACTGCCCTGATAAATTTCTACTTGCATGGAATGGAGGAGCAGAAACTTAGCCATGCTGGGTAGAGAAATGCACATAGGCCTTCTTCCCCAGCGGAGAAAGTAGAAGCATTGTGGTGTGTTAGCCTTTGCTGATACCACGTAACTTTTGTCAATGAGGGTAATTACACATGAATAAGTAATTGCTATTAATATTTTGGAAAAGACAGATGCAAAATATCTGTGTATTTGAACTTTGCAACCTGCTTCTCTCTAATTACGCTGCTGTCAGGAGGGGCTGCTTGCACAGCCTTTTGATGCCTGTCCTTGTCAGCAAGACAGTATGAGCTTTTATTTCCTCTGGGCATTCTGCTACAGATGTTATGGAAGGTTAATTTAGACAGTGCAACATTTTGTTGGGACTTCTGTTTGTTCTGAAGGTGAATTGTTGCAGCAGTGTGACAGTTGCAAAAGTAACATACTGTATATATGGAAGAACTCATTAATGCAGACCTGGAACCAGAAGTTCAATCTCATGTGAATTTACTGAAAAATTACTGCAATATAAATGCATTCTTTTTAATGTATTAATTCCAGATTAGTGATCTAGCTGGCTCTTTCATTTACGTACAGCATTTTGTTATAAACAAAACTAAATTTTCTAATTGAAGTGTGTTCTTCTATGGTCATGGAAAATGTTTGAGATTACCTATTTTATTAGGTTATTTAAAGAATGTAATTAATGCAGTTATTTTCTTTGTCAGATAATATATTGAAAATATATTGAAAAGAGATATGTCTGAAGTAGTTGCAAGTTTTATATCTGGCTGATATGGTCCTAATTCTATTAAAAATAATGTTGGAAGTTATTTTGATCATAGGGGATACATGTAGAGGCAAGCACACGTGAAACCTGCAACTTAACTCTGCAGCTCACTGAGCTGGGGAGAGAGGGGGACAAAAGGAGCAGGTTATTGTGAGGGTTTGAAACATGCCAAAAAAGTTTTCTAGATACTAAAATAAATTACTACAGATCTACATGCAGATGTTTGTCACACTGTGAATAATGGTAGGGAGATGATAGAATCAGCAGAGCAACTGTCGAAATTATCTGTTTGGACTAAGTTTTTCATTTTCCAATGAAAACATCAGCTTCAGAAATGTGTGAATGTTAAAATGAAAACAGCAAAAAATGAGTAGGTGCTGAATTATCTAGCTTTGTCAAATTTGTTTAATCACTTTAGGAGCTGAGAGCACTAGAACTTTATTACTAAATAAGGCCTACTGGTACAGTTTCTAAAAAATATTAAAATCAACTGTAAATCGTTACCTCTGTAATATAGCATCACAAAAATAACACATAGTGTTAACATGTAGAATGTTACAGTGCTAAACTCACTTATGTTGCAGTCCTTTAGCCTGATCATGTGTGGAAAAAATTTGTATTGCCATCAAAATATCTACCTATCTAAATTGCCTTTACTGATAGAGAATTTCTTTGGGATATTGAATGGTAGACTCTCATTATAAGATATCAGAGGAGATTAGTTTTGATACTATCAGGTATTTCCCTTTATCTGTCCCTGTGTATGCAGAGACAAGGTCAAGTTTTTGACTCTGGAGTTTGTCAGAAGCTTTAGAAACAGCTATTGGATCCTTCCTTTATTGTTATATATTATTAAAGAATGCCACAGGAGGAAACTGAACTACTTGTTCTGATTCTTAAGTACATTTTGTTTTTCATCTTGCAAATCCTGCTGGAACTACACAGTACCTTGTTCTATTCATGCACCATGCTCTTGGTGGCAGCTTTCTGATGATTAGTTTGAAAATGAGCTGTACTGACTCTTGGCCAAAGCCTCAGTAGTGGAAGCCATATCTTCTTAGAAATTAATGACAATAGCATTTGTTATAAACTCAAATAACATATTTTTTTATTAGTAGCATATATTAATTTTTTCACAGAAACAAAAAACAATGAAAATACTGTCCAGCAACAATTAATAAATTAGTTGAACTAAAAGTTTGTGCAGATGGAAACAAGTCAGTAGGGCCTTTATCAGGGTCAGGTAAAATTGTGCATTCCAAATTTTAATTTTGGAAGTCTTTACCTGAAGTATTTACTTTTGAAAATTTAAACAGTTGAGTGTAATTTAATAATTATAACAAGATTTCAGCTTTCTCTGAAGTCAGATAGCCTCATTAGACCTAGTCAAAAGGAATCGTATCTGTGGGCAATTTAATTCAATTTAGTACTGTTTGGAATGTAATGGTTATATATACTTCAGGATAAAACAACATAATTTGTGTTTCTTGAGTTAGAAGCATTAAATCTTTAACATGCTATGTTGCAGAGCAGAGAATATTCCTGCCTGTTTAATACAGATCATTACTAGAGACTGATAGAGAATATTGTTGTTAAGACCTTTATTTTAATTTGGGCAAAGGACATGGAATGCTCAGTTAAACAGATTTGAAATGCCAATGCTTTTTCATTATCAGTCACCTCTTGGCAAATGTTGAGAAATAATTTTGAAAACGATATATCAAATCATGAAATAAAAGAGTCTTTATTATGAAGGAAATAACAGGAAGTTAAATTTTCCTTCTTGTGCACTTGGAAACCATTAGACGACAGTGTTACTGTGATTACCTTTCCTGTGCAGTAAGTTTTATAATTGGGTTCACTTTAGAATGATCTGTGGGTTATATATTTAATTACATAAATTGTAATTAAATCAACCTTTAGCTTTTTCTTCTGATATTTTTGTGTTGTGCACTTCATAGCTGAATAAATAAGGTCAGAAGGGATCTGTAGGATCGTGTAATATGACTGAGCCCAAAGAGCCTCAACCGTGAGCACCAAAACTACTTCTGGAATCATGGCAAACAGACCAAAATAATTCAAAAAATGTAATTTTCTGTTGCCTTTGTGATGAACATTCCACCATGCTAATAGATACAATATTTCAATAACTCTAATAAATCTTAGAAAAAAACTAGGATCTGAACCTGCCTAGTTTTAGCTTCTCACTGTTATTACTTTATTAAGTTTCTTCATACTTGGCTCAATAGGCACTTTAGTTTGGCTCATGGTAGGATCTCATGTTGGTCACAGTTTCGACTCAGGTCTGTTTGGGCGTTCTTTTATTGTGAATTGGGTAGGAAAAAAAACCATATGCTTTAAAGCCAGATTTTTTTAGAATATGAATTTTGATAGTTACCTTTTTATAATGGAACTACATAAGACAGGGTAGAAATTATTGAAGGGTTTTAATCCGATTCTTCTTGGAATCCAGGTAGTTTTATGGTGAGTCCTTGCTAGTTTGCTTGCCTCAGTTATTTCCCAAGTGAAAGCACGTCACTCCATTTCCACTCTCGTGTCACTGGTGTGGTTCTGTCCACTCTGGCTACTGCTGCCTGCTCCCTGAGCTCTGCTCTGTGCTGAGAACCTCCTGCCCACATCTTCGGGTCTCAGGAATCCTCCCTGCCCTGAGCAAGCCTGGAGCTCCTCACTGAGAGGATGCTCATTGTGCCTCCCTTCAGGCTCCATGCAGGTAATGCACGTTGCACCATGCCAAACAAAAGAAACAGTGCCCATCACAGTCTTCAGTCTTTGGATTTTGTTTTTAAATAGAATTAGTTTATTAAGATAAAATAAATAATTGTAATATTAATAATAAAGTGAAACAACTACAACTTGATTTAATGGGAAGTGATTTGTATTCGTAGAATTACATGTTGATACATTTTTTTGTTTCTGCAAAGCTTACAGAGGGACCATTTGAAGAGAGTACAAATAAAGACTATTATCAGTTAATCAAGGTAACATAATAATGCATTATACTCATTATTAGGATTATGACTAAGGATTACAACTAAGGAAAAATAGTCTGAAATAAGGCGAGGTATGAATTTACAGTCAGGTAGAGTTTGTGAGTAGTTTTCCAAAACTACCAAGTTCAGTATTTGCCTTCCAGTAATACATAAAAAATGCTAGGGTTCTTAGAAAAGAAATACAGAACAAGTCATAATATCTTGTTATATGTGTCACAGTTTAAATCCACATATTGAATGCTGAGTGCAATTCCAATTACCTCATTGAAAAGCTAAGAGAAGGGTGATAGGAATGATGACTCTGTTTTAATTAAGACAGCTCCCATTTTACAGATGACATTGCAGGCCTTGAAAAGGTCATTAAGAAATAGTAGTTTGTAACTTTTCTTTGCACAAAAATGGCAAATTCTAGAAGAAACAAAGTGTTTCTTGAGACGTCACAGACTTCAATCGTGGAACCCATTGTAAGGAAGCTGATTTAACCATTTTCTTGTCTATATTTCACTAGTCAGTAAAGTCTTCAGAGATCTGTCCTGAATCAGAGTTGTATCATTGTTTATGAGGTTGTATCATGATTAAATAAGCTTAAAGCATGTAATACATTTCTTCAAATGTCATATATTCTTTTCCATCTCATCTAATGACAAATACTTATTAATCATTATACAAAATATAAGAAATGTAACATGCTACTTATATTTATAGTATCATTGAAGAAGAGTGCTCTGAGTGTTGAATGCTGTTCTGAAGCATAATGTAATGTTCAAAGTTTGTTTTCTTGCAGTGTGATTGACAGCCATTTTGATGCTGATTTAAGTTGTGTATTAGTGTCAAGTAATTGTTTGGGGAATTACAGCTGTCTTTCATATTAGTTTTTCCTAGTTTAATGTTCAGAGCAAAGCGAACAGAAAACATAAGGCAGAATGCTCTCAGTGATAAATGTAGTTTTAATGGCATGTGCGGGTTGTAAAATAATGTGTATGTAGCTACTTGCATTTTGAAATTAATGTACGTTCTTGGACTTGTCTATTAAGAAAGATGAGAGCATTGCAGACAACTCTACTGCTGTGTGGATGGGAAGTTCTCTACCCATTTTTTAGAATACTCAAGTGAATAAATATTCAAAATAACTATATACTTTTTAATCTGTTATCAAAAGTGGTTTCCTATTAGAAACATGAAAAAGGAATAGGAGGTATCGGAATAGAAAAAAATAAGTGCTAAGTATGCTCTATTTTTGAACATTTTCACTATAGTTGAGCTCTCTTAATCCTAATGGTTTTTGTTACTATTTATTTGGAAATTGAGATTTGTTTGCAATTTGTTTATTTTGAAGATAGGACTGGAAAATTAACATGACCCATTAGTGTTAGGGTTAAAATATATTTTTCTTTCAACATGGAAGGTATTACGGTCTTAATGCTTCATAAGCTGTCCCTTGAAAAGGCAGAGTGGGGAACTCACATTTTGCATTCTGTGCAAATGAGTGCACTGTGATATTTAATTAAGTGTACATGTTGGGTCTGCAATGTTTGAAACCCATTCTTGGTACACTGGGTATATTTTTATTTGAAGCTGTTTTAAGAAATGTATAATTTAATTAAAGCCAGTTATTGGAATTATTAAATGAGATAATTCCACGCCGAATTTTTAATTGCATTCTTGAGTTAATGCCTGTGTTACAGCCCCCCATGGTATTTTGCAAAATATTTTTCATCAGGTTGATAATGCAAAGATAATTAAGGCTTATCAGAGTACCTGTGTTAGTTAAATCTTATTTCTTCTGTTTGGGCTCATCCTATCTAGTAATTGTAGTCGTTTACCAATGAAGTATATGCCAAATGCATATATTTATTATAATTTAATGGATGTGTTCTCTAGAATCACATAGAAGTCTGGCAGATTGAGGGGAAGAAAAAAGAAACAAAATGCAAGGGAGCGAGGAAGAGCAGACTGACTTGACCCTTCATATCTAGGCTGTTAAAGATGACATCTTTGTGTGGACTTCAGTTTGTGAAGAGAGATATAGATTAGGGGGTTTGAAAAGAGAACTAAAATGTGTTATCTTCTCACTCAAGGAGTATATTATTTATTATGAATCTATGTTTTGCTGACAGAGGCAGCTTCTTAAATGGGTTTTAGTTTGATCAAATATTGGTTTTACTGTTGATGTGTTAGAACTCTGTCCTGTGTCTTTTCCTTTTAAAATGTTACAAAAGTCAATCAAACGTGTTCTGTGTGATGCTGTAAGATATTTCTCACATTTTTTAAATGAACTGAATACTCTGAACGCTCTATGCCACAGTGAAGCATAAACAGCATGTCACTGTGTTCACTATCTATTTTTTCACTTATTTGAAAGACAGAATGTTACGACAATTTTTTGGTAAATTGAGTTTAATTTATACATTGATTTGTTTTTAGTTAAATGTGGGCATCTTTGTTATCTTCATCTTATACTTAAGCAGTATGTTCATCGACAACCACTTGCTAAAAAAAAGCCTATATTTATGCAGATACACTGCATGATCCATTTTGGGTTCCTTCGTTAGTAACCTGATGTTCAAGAATGAATATTTAGAAATACCATGATCCTTCCAGAAATAAATGGATTATGAAGGAAAGCATAATGAATCTGGAAGAGTTATCTTACAAATTCTCTCTCCATTTTTCTGTATTTGCAAAGCTGCTGCATTAGCAATATAGAAGCAAATAGGACAAACATAAGCATTGCAATAGTAATTTCCTTATCAGTGAAGCCCAAATTAAATAGTAGCATGTTAGGAAAGCATGATTAGGTCTGTTTTGCGCCACTATAAATACTTCTTCCCAGTGTGGTTTCATCTGCAGACTTACTGAGGTACAGATGCACTTTTCAGCTGAACCATTTCATCACATTTGGCTTTATATATTGTGGCTGGAAAGGTAAAGAATGTAATGCTTAGCCTCACACCATGTCTTCTTCACTTACAAACCTGTTCAAGTCAGTCAGTATAAAGTTACAGGATATTCAACTTTTTATTACTTTGGAGATGGGTGAAATGTAAGAACTTCATCTGAAATCTACTGAGAGCAAAGGTGACTGATGGCTCCTCACCCCACCTCTCCCCCCTCCTTTCCAAACAAGTTTTGATGTCCACTGCATTTCTCTGAAGATATGAATTCTTAGGAACCTGTGTGTAGTTCATAAGAGGAATATAATGTGACCAGAAATGTGGAATTTCTTTTTCAGAACAGTTTGTAATACGAGGCTAGCATTTGAAATACTGGTAATGTAAAAAATAATAATATAAACAGGGAGTTTTCTCTGAAGATCCATAGAACTGTTCAAAGCAGTTTGCAGTAAAAGGGCTGGAAGAAGTTCCCTACATATTTGAATAAATAGGCTGAATTATTCAGAAAACAAAAAGAAAGAGCCTAGATATTAATGGAATATTTCTAGGAGATACAGCATAGCCGATATTTATCTCCAGAGAGCATTGAGTACGTGTTTTTGTTCTCTTCCTGCTTGTACCTTTCAATTTCCCTACACGTTGAATTCTCCACATACTGAAATTTGTCTGCTTATACTGGCCCAGCATTTTTTATGTTTACAGCTGTAAAATGATAGTTTAGCTGGTGTAATCAAGTAAATGACTGTTTTCACATATTTTGAAAAGAGGGTGAAGGAGTCATTAATACGGTGAGTAGCTGATATTGTGTTGTTTAAATTGTAGCTGTTTAAAAATCAAGTAAATTATTTATCAGAAATCTTATTCATTTTCCTTTTCTAACTTACACAAATTCATTATGCATGCTGTTCATCAATACTTTTCCTCTTTAAGATGCTTATGTCCTCATCAGAAAGGAGTCTGAATTGTTTAAAGACTGCTTTTGATTATAAAAATACTTCTTGTAAATGATGTTGATTAATAAAACCATAAATTTTCAGAATATTTTACCAATATGGAAGACAAATGGGGAATTTTGAAATGCCTGGACAAAAGTAAGTGATAGGCAAGTCTGGTTTCACTTTTGCTGTTTATTATGTGAGATTCAGTTTAAGATTGATGAATATTCTACGTTGTCCTTAAAAATGTATAAAGTCCGTTTAACATCCATCTAATTGCATGGTAGGAAGGAAGTTCTTGAACATCTACATGATTATTTTCTCCTGTTTGCCTCCTGCAGTGAATAATCAATAGTGTGCTTGTTTTTGTTTTTTGTTTTCCAGATAACCTTTTTCATGCTGCTCTCTGCAGTGTGTGTAATGCTGAATTTAGCTGGTTCCATTCTTTCTTGTCAGAATGCTCAGCTAGTAAAGTCCCTGGAAGGATGTCAGTTGGTGAGTAATGAAAAACAAACTTGTTCTAAAAAGGACAATATATATTATTTTCCATTTGTTTGCATTTTGTACACACGTTGCTTTAATTTTCAAACAGTACGTGTTCTGTAGAGCTGCTGTTAGCCTTTACTATGTGACAGGTCACACTGAGAAAAATTTGAGAATTTAAGAGCTAGCATAGTTGGAATATTCTCCCATCTTAAAAGACTTTCTTCTGTTGTAGGCAGAATAAGTGAAATACAGACCCCTTCAAACCAATGCAATGGTTGCCATTTAATGTTATAAGTATCACAGTTTCATCCAGTGTCTCCTTCTATAGCTAATATATTGCCTAGACATATTGATAGTGATGTTTTAGTATGTGTACATTTTTTTATCTACGTGAAGTAGTAACTTTATAATTTCCAAAGCAAATGTATGTTAAATAAAATACAGAATAATATTTAAAAGTTGCCATAATAACATGCTTTGAATTGTTAAAAGGTGCAATATACCTAAACACAGTGTTTTTATCTCATGAGAAAACACACATGGCCTGCCTGAAATCTCTAATTTAAAGTAAATATCAAAATAATGATCATTTTTCGTAAGAATTTGGAAGACAAATGACATTAGATTGTAAGAATGATGAATGAGCTAGAGAATGTTTGTGGACACACATCAGTGTTCTTTTTAATGTAATCTGACTGAAAACCAATCAAATTATCTAAATTACATGAGTATGCACAATATTGATTAAATATTAGGGTTATGCTTGTATTGGCCTTATCCTTTGGGCACACACCAAAATGTTGACTGGAATTATAAAGAGAAAAGTAATTTTCATCTCTGATGTTAGCAGGTGAATCTACAAGATGCTTCTTTATCTCTTCTATTCAGGCACTGTTTTCTTCTTCTGTTTTTTGCCCAGTAAATCCCTTCAAGCATCTATTTGAATGCGAGTATATAATAAAACAAAATTAAAATAAGAAAATCTCAACAAATATTTTTGAAATAGACCTGAAAAATGCAGAATGGGAGAACGTTTGGGTGTAATTTGCCATTGGGTGTAACTTCTTTAGTCAGCTTTTAAGCCTTTATTCTGTGTTCTTATCACCCATGTGTTGTTTTCAAAAAAGTGTGTCTGCAACTCCATAAATGAGCTACACTTTCTACAGTGTATGTGATTTCCAGCTCTGGTTAGGGTTCAGGCTTTACAAAACCAAATGGATGGAGCCAGGTGTCTGAGTGTGTGGAAAACCAGCAGCAACCCAGAGAGAGGCAGAGAGGATTTTCCCCATATATATATATATGTGTGTGTGTGTGTGTATTTATTTTATTTGGGGAACTTGATGGGAATTCTTGTTTCTCATTGCTATGGGAATTTGGAATTGTGCTGCAGAGCTAGAATGGTCAACTCATGGTACCTGGAGGTGTTACAGGATGCGTACCGCACTCTGGAATTGTGTTTTTTGAAACTAAGTAACATAGGTATCTTTTGTTGGGAGCTCTTTAAAGTGAGTCTTACTGTTTTCTTTTGACATCTCCGCTTTGATACTAAGGCTGGTTTTAATTACTTTTAGGGAGTGCATTTGTACTACAACTTCCCATGAGGACATAATGAAAGGGCTGTGTTTTTGCGTAGAAGAATAAGCAGCTTCTCAAAAGAACTGCATTTTAACCTGCAGAGTCAAACAATTTTGTTTATGGCAGTTCACTGTAAGGGGTATATTGAATTTGTTTCTGGACAGAATGTTTGATACATGGCATTGGTGGTCACATCTTACGTATGGGAATAGCAGCAAAGTCCTAAGGAAAAGAACATAAATGTTGGAAAGTAGATGGAATTACTTATGTTTTTCTTGCTCAGTGGACTGTTCTTTGATTTGTTGACCAAAAAAAAAGCTGTAGAATTTCTCTACTCTTTAATATATATGATTTCAGATTAGAAATGCTCTTAACTACTCAGTGTTTTTGACATTTAATGACTATAGTATTAACTAAAAAAATTGTGAGTGGATATTATAAATAATGTAATAATGTCTTAAGGGGTCCATCCAAACCTTTGTATGGAATCAGCTGCTATACTGCTGAATGTGCAAAAGTGATGACATATTCAGCCTTCTTTACTGCTTCCCTTTAAAAAAAGAGTTGGTTTGTCAATTCACAGACATATTTAAAGGAAAAAGTGTATAGTAGGGCAAACTGTTGAAAGCTCTTCAAAAATATGTGTTTGATATTGAAAAGGAATTTGGTTTCATTCTGATCTTAATGTTTTCTGAATATGCTATATATTCTAGAACATCCTTATGTTTTGCAAAAACTTTCATGTAAACAATTCCAACAATGTTTAAGATTTGAATTAAAGAGAGAGTTACAGAATCACAGATTTGCAGGAATTGGAAGGAGACCTCAAGAGATCTGGAAGTAGGAAGTTATGGAACATAATTCAGAATGTATCAAGAATCTTTCATAAATGTTGGATTATAACCAAGGAACTACTTCTGTTTTCAGCCTCTTCTTATGAGACACCAGTTCATTATGTGAGATAGAAGTAGACCTGGCATTGGTATTTTCTTTTTAGAAATATCAAGTGTCTCACCTTGAGTCAGTGACTATTTTTCCTTGAACAGTGTCACCATGGATCACAGGAATAATCATTCTAGTAGGTAGCTTTGTCTGAAGTTCAAAACTTCACACAAAGTTATAACTTTTGTGCAGCTGAAGAGTGTATTGATCTGCCTGGTGCTGATATAGCATGTGTGCTGTAGCATTCTGACTGCTGTCTTTGATGTAACTCTAAATTGAAAGTTCAGGTTTTAAATTTCCTCTGTGCATTTATCTATCTAACAGTTTACACCATTTCTAACATTCCTACAGGAGTTCAAGAGCAAGACCTCCCCAATGGCATTTCATGTTGTATTTTCTGTTGACTGGAGAAGATGAGGTTGTTTGATTATAAGCCATAGTTGGGTTTTACTTGGATCTTTTGCTTTTTAAATAGAGTATTAAAAGTTGACAAGTGTAAAATCTGAAAAAGACTCCAAAACTTTTAAAGCAGCTTCATGAACTGTATGCTAGTTAGAAATAAACAGCACAACTTCTTGAAGGTGTGCAAACTATGAAAGAGGGTATCATCAGTCTGTGCGAATTGGTATAGTGAAGTATTTCCAGTGCTGCCATGTAGCATGTGAGAAATGGCCTAATTCTAATGCTCAGATTAAAATAAATAAATAAATCTTTTTTAGCAATTACACAGACTAGAGAGCAATCTAGATTCTCAGGAATTGGAATCCACTGAGACAGATGTTATTCTTTGAGTACAACTTCAACACTGTGTATGGAAAGCATAAAAGTTATCTGCATCTCATCTGGAAAATTTTATAGATTTTTAATGGACTCTATTCTTTCAATTGCTGTTCTTGTTGCCAGCATGAAAACAGAGTACTAAATAAGATGACAGGAATGATTATATATATATATATATATACACACACACACGCATTATCTTAATCATTAATCATATGGTCTTAATCATTACATACTTAAATATACTAACAATTTTAATATTCTTCAAGGTCTTATACAGTAAGGAAAACTTCTGTTGAGGTGATTCTACACATATGGCTGTATGAGGTACTTCTGCAAGGAAGGCTTATATCGTTTCAATTTCTTTGTTCAGGAAATTGACAACGCTGTAGAAAGTCATTTGAGTTAAAAATAGTAAATGCACATTTTCATTAGGGATGCTGGATTAGTGTCTGGAAAATTTGAAATACATTTCCCTTGTAGAGGAATAAGTAACATGGTAGTTTAGATTTCTTAGCAGCCAACTATTTTGCTTCCATCTTTACTTAGAGGAATACAGCAGTGATTCAAGATGACTGAATAGTACCTTGAATCTATTATTCTTCGCATGGAGAGCTGTGTAAATTTCCTGTGGGTGTCATTCTTAGTACTGGTTATTGGACTATAGAAACCTGGGATCCGGCATCTTAAAACTTGTAGGTCAAGCAACTCCTGTGTGATATGAATTCTTTTTCTCAGTACGAACTATTCAGTCTTAACAATTCAGATGGAATTGTAACAAGTGACCTGGAGAGGTAGGAGGTATTTATCAGTCCTTTAAATAACCTGTAAAAATGGGAATGAGGAAATCATAGAAACATCAAATTGAGAAAATAAGTGCAATGGTAATTCATGGCAGCAGACTAGTTAAAAATCTTTCTGGAGTTAAATTTTGGCCTAAAATTTTTTTTGAAGGAGGAAGAAAGATGATGCAATCCTTTCTCCCTCTCAAATATGGAATCCAAAATCATTATAACAGTTTTCTTCATTGAGCAAGATTTATTTTATAATCACGCACAGGAATCTAATGAGAGTCTAATGCTTAATGAATATTTAATGTCTTCAAAACAAACCAAATTCAGGAAAACAGTGTACAAATATTTTCCGAAGTGAAAGTATGGAGTTATGTTAATTCTTATTTTCTCCACATTTTCTTAATGCTTTGTTCTCTCTTCTGAAGTATGTCTTAGTTTGTATTGTAATTGTTTTTGTACATATGTGTAAGTACACGTGACATTTGTGACCATGACTCTCTTCTTTTTTCTTAATCTTTCTCCATTGCATATGATTTCATGCATATTCATTTGAGCTGAACTGTGGTTTCATCTGCCTCTGCAAAGCAAACATTTTCAGCAGTCACTGTTCTTTAGTATTGTCTACTTCTTGTGTGTTTCACCTGTTTTTATAGCTTTTGTTAGCTAATGATTGACATTCTGCTGTAGGGGAATTATAAACAATGAAATAAAGGTTTACATTTTACGATTGGTTCATTGCTGTCACAATAAGTGTAAATAAAGTTGTTGGAAAGTGTTCTTCTATTTACTGGCATTTTCTCTTACTTTTTTTTTCCCTCCTCAGATTAAATTTGACAGTGATGGTGTCTGTGTTTGCTGTGAAATGCAGCATCAAACGTCAGGTTGCAGTAACCTTGGAGAAATGCTGAAACTGAACCCTCTGCAGGAATGTAATGTTGTGAGGTTGACCCTAAAGGTGCGTTATGAGAAGGGTTAGCAGTTAATTTCAATTTTAAGTAGTAAGTTTGTTGTAAGATAAAAGTGTGTGATGAAAGGAGAAGTAGCTGGTGGTATTATCAATGTTTGTATACTTACTCCTGAAAACAAGGAGAAAAAAAAAAAGAACAAAAAACCTTAATCCAGTGGAATTTAATACTTAATATTTTCTGTTTCACGTTTTGTGTTATACATTCAATATCTTTGATTTGCATATGTAACTGTTTTTGTAGATTTCACTAAACCAGAGGCCATGCTTGCTTATAGCTAATACTGGAAGAAACAAAGACAGACACTTTTCTGGTTGTTGCTCAAGCAAATTGGGATGGGAAGTACTGGTTGGTGTTGTTCAGTGATGTGATAGACTGCAAGGAAATACTAAGTATTAGTAAAATGTATTTCAAGTTATGTTACTTTGGCAGAGAATGGCAAGTGTTTTTGTGACTGTGTGCGCTTATAAACTACTGTCCAATGTTATTAGAAGCTTAAATCATACAGTGTTTTGTGTTGAAATGACCCAGGTAAAGAATGGAGAGCAAGTAATAGTAATATTGTATTCAATTTTATTCTGATGTAATTACATACATTCATTGTCACCAAAGTAGCAAGAAGTAGTTCTGTATTGTTTTGGAAAACAGTAATCTATGAAAGAACTGATCAAGAGAAAAGAACTCTAGCCTAAATTACAGATGTTGATTTATTTTAAGTTTAGTTTAATGATTGACATAATTAAGTCTGCATCTGTGGCTCTCAATTTCTAAGCATAAATTTTAATAAAGTTAGAATAGCATGGAATGAAGTAGTGTAACTCAATGTAATAAGAAGTTTAGGAATTAGGCTGTAGATTGAGGCCTGGAAACTCAAAATTAGGTTTATATTTGAAGAAGTATTTTAATGTTCAAAACAGGTGTAAGTCTTGCAAAAGGAACTGTAATAAGCAATTATTCTTCAGCTATGTTAAGAAAGATAGACAAGAAAAAGGACTACTAAGTGGTAAGGATTAGATAGAAATTAAAAATCTGCTTTGCACCAAGGCTAAAAAAATTGTACATCGTGTTTTAATGAGGATGATATGGGGAAAAAATGGGACCAAAAGCCTGTTGAGCAGCAGGAATCTTGTAAGTGACAAAGAAGCAAATACTTAACATTACATCTGACCAATAATGTTAACTGTGACTTGGAATGCTGAATTCAGGACTCTGTTCAGTGCAGTGGTACTTTCTCTTTAATATGAAGGAAATGCAGTCTTCAGTGTTTAGTAGATGGAAAAAACATGAATCTGTACAGAAAAATCTTAGTAGTTATCTTATAAAAATGGAGAGAATATATGATTACTGTTGTATGTATGTCTGTAAAGTAAACTGCAACAATAGAAAGAAAATAACTGAATCTTAGAGGACATTGTCAGCATATGAAGTGCATGTGACCTTCGTTTACTGGAAATCAGGAGAAAGTTTCTAACAAATACAGCAATAAGAACAGCTGCACAAAATGTAATTTCTTGTTTAAAAAAAAAAAAAAAAAAACACCGAGAAATTGGTGACATTTCTGTTTGCATCAGCAGAGGACTGAATTAAAATCAGGAGTTCCTGTGAGTATAAACTGCATGCAGTGTTAATTATCAGATTTTTTCAGTTAAGAGAGGATGATAATAATGTTTCTTAAATCTTTCATTTTTAATTCTGCATTTGTTTGCTTTGAGAGTTCTCTATTCCTGACAAATGTAAGGACTAGGAGCCTAGTGTCAGGCAACAAAAGGAAAAAAAACCGATTACAGCGTGTTCCTTAAACAGCTGACTGAGAAAAAGCTTACCTTTACTTTAATTTCAATTAACAAGTACGATGTGATTTTGGGAGAACACATTTTTTACTAGAAGATCGTTTCTGCTCATTGTTTAGGGCATCAGGGGAGAGAAAATGTAGAATATCGAAGTTAAGGTTATAGATCTTTGTGAATGATGTTACTCAAGTTCCACTCTCCGTTTCTTTATTCAGACTGGGGGGAAATCTCATCTTTCCACTGTGTAACCTGGGTTTTTTGATGGTGGTAACTACAGGTGCTCCAGTGTAAACAGAGCAATGGCACACGTATCAACTGTCTGATCTTGTTCCCAATGAGGCTTTCTTGACTGACTCTCTGTCATCTGATCTGTCTATGCAAGCTGAGTTTTGTTCATGTAAAAGCAGAAAAAATTGCAGGAGCTTCAATCTCCTGTAAACATACATGTGTGCAGACACATAAACGAGCACACGTGGACATAATTGTAAATCTGGTGTCATCTCTGGGTTACACTGCTGATTGTACCTCAGGCATAGTCCTGAATCTATTTCAGGATGAGATATGAATGAGATATGGTTGGTTGGTTGTTCTTTTTTTTTTCCTGTTTTTTTTCTTACATGTTTGCATGTAAGAGCATAATGTTATATGGCTTTGGTTTAGAATCTGTTTAGTGGGATTTTTAAATTACTTTAACAGCTTATGTGGTCCAGAATATTTGCAATGATGCATGCTAACTTATGAATATATAGAAATATTTGCTTCCTATTTTACTGAAGTGCATTTGTAGAGTGATTTTGTGACTATACAGGCGAAGTAAAGGCTATTTCCTTCTGTATTTTCAGCACAAATAATTGTTTCAGAGCTACTGAAATTAAAGTACAACATTAAATAATAGTGTTCTTCAGTTCTGGTTCCATTCAGTAGCATCCTTATTAGGGATTTCTGTAGCAGGTTTCTTACAATCTTCCATGCAGATCTTTCCTTTAGTGTCCTTTGGAGCAGAATTTATTTTGACTGTGTTTTCTGATGACCAAGTTTAACCATGTTTTTTGTTTTTTTGTCTTTTTTTTTTTCCATTTAGAACAACATGGTTTCACTTTCATAACAGGATGTCTCCTTAAATGTCTTTTAGTTAGGAGAGCAGGTTTATCTTCTTTGATGCTCCTCTCATTCCCTCTACAACCAAATACAAAGTAAAATTACTTTTCTAAAAGACTTTATAATATTTGAATTTGAATTTGGATGAAGCTCAGTGGGAAAAAAATAACTTTTAAGATAAGATTTTTAAATGCTGGAATTATTTGAAGAATTATTTAGAAAAATGAGTGAATACTATTAAGAACTTCTCTCATAACTGAGACACTGCTTTTTTTCAATGACTGAAATCCATTTATTGTGTGCTTGTCTAGTTAATTTATGGAACTTCAATACTTCGAGACTATCTTAATAATATATCACTACTACTACATTTAACATAGATACCTCAATTGATGAAGGATTTCAAGCATGCATCCAAGCAGTGATGATCTGTTAGAGTTTACTTTTATTAAGTAATTGCACTGTTTCTTCGAAAATATAGTAAATATTTTAGGCTTATGTAAAATAGTACATTAAATTGTACCTTTATACCATAATTCTATTTTATGAAGCCTGGGCCATTTCTCCACATGCAATTTGATGTGCATATGAAACTTTTCTGAATTGTCTTCCTAGTCTTAGAGCTGCTATTTTTCCTGGTCTTTTTCAGACATAACCAGTTAGAGCAACTGAAGTTATGATTTGATTTAAGGGGGATGTTTTCATCAAATTCACAACTAAGAGAGGCAGAGAGAGATTCGTTTAATGGGTGAAAAAGCTTTATTGCTCAGTATCTATTTTCAGGTTGACATTGTATTAAAAATGAAATACCAGAATTGAAGTCAATCAAGGAGAAAAAAAATAATCTTCACAGAAAGTGAAGCTGGCTTTAGGCCTTGATCAGAGTTAAAATCCATGAGTTCAGGGCTACTGGTTACAGAGTGTCCTTTTTACACATCAGCAAGCTTATTTTACTCCTTTTATTGGTTATTGACCAAACTCTCAAAAGTTCACAGAACTTAAGAGCCTCCAGAAATACCAACCTATTTCCTCAGGAAAACAATCTTTTCAACCAGCAAAATGAGAGTGTTTTGTCAAGTTCAATAGAAACGTGCTACTTCAATAGTGTTGTACAGGTTAGAACTCTTAGGAAGTACTGTCTTTGTGTTATGTAACTTATTTTTTGGTTATATGTGAATAAGTAACTCAGTTTACGAAAAATAAAACTATCTTAAATCTTGTAAATAAACATGGAGAGAGAAAATAGGAGACAAAAAGCCTTGATCTATATTTTGGTACCTTCTACCGCAAAATAGTTTTGAATGCATGATCTCAATTCTTTGTAAGCAGCGCAGGTTGATAACTTTCCATAATAGTTGAGAAAAAACAAGTACTTAGTAATAATAGTGCTTCATCTGTGTGATATGTTGGCATTTTTTAATGTTAAATTTCCTCGTTTGGTAACAATGCATGTCATTGAAAGTACAGTTCATCACTATGATAAGAAGAGGCTAGGGAGTGATTGAATATTTAGCAAAGACTATATTTGAGTTGTTGTGAAGCCATCCAGAGGTTCTTGTTTCGTGTTTTTTCATTTGCCTGGCTTCTATTCTGTATTCTGTGTGGGTATGTAAAGAATTACGGAGCCCCTTCAACAGTTTTCTTAGAAGGAGACAGATTAAGTAAGGTGATAAGTTGTTATTCTAAATAATTATTCTGAAGCATGTGATTTTATTGTGCTTACACTAAAGTCCTTTGGTGTGCTTGGCTTAACTTGACTTCATGGCAAGTTTTTATGAAACAATGGTTTGTGCTGGATAATTGGAATACCAAAGTTTCAAGGGAACATTCTCTTTTATTAACTGGCGTATAATGCATTTGTTGAATAAAGTGTATGTTGTTAAGGTGGAATGCTCCCATCCAAAAAGTTAACTCATTTTACTGCTTTTGAGTATTGAGTTTGTTCTTGCTGTTGTGTTTGGAGTCATATATGGTAGCAAAGTTGTTTGGGAATTTACCTTACTGACCAATTTGGTATTTGGGTTGCTGTCTGTCATGTGGTATTTCCCTTCCAGGCCTAAAATTACCTTGATGTTTTGCTCTAAATGTTGAATACATGTATTATTACATGTACTGCAGCCTGTTTGCAGCTGTGATTGATTAATATGTCTTTTGGAAGGCATCCAGTATTTAGTAGAGAGAAATTCAGCTATAGCTTTGCTTTCTAAGATGTGAAAATACTTCTCCATTGCAGCAAATTGGTAGCGTTCCAGTTTTACTTTGTATTAACTGTGATAGGATGAACAAATTAACATTTTAAAGGAGAAAATTTCAGAAAGGGGAATACACTTTCCATGAGTGTTCTTTGATGATAAAGGACTCCATTCCTCCACCTTTCCCATTATTAATGTGGAGTTCACTTAATTATTGCATTTTTTCATTTTGAATTCTGTCTTAAGCAAGAGATTTTCTTTGCTTCTGTCAGGTAATTGTGTGTGTTAACTTCTGTTCTAGATTGCTTTGTTAAATAATCATTTCTACAACTTAACTATCAAAGTTATAAAGCAGTCACCAATTTTTTCCCTGTTCCAGTTTAATGCTGTGATACCACACTATTGTCCAGCAGTAAGAAAACAAAGAGGATGAGTTGTCAAAGCAAATTGCTTTTTCAGTCTTTTTTACTGTCTATTCTTTCTCTTACGATATTCACACTAGAGTATATCATAAAATCATATTTTTGGACTACCATATATTCAAAAGTATTCTGACACAAAGTTCAGTTTTTAAAACATGCTCAGGTGTTGTAACGTAACTCCTTTTTAGAGGTGTTCCGTAGGCTTTACGCAGTCTCAGATTTAGGTGTTTTTCTATAGTCATTTACCTGAAAGACAGTGTACTTGGAATTGTAGGCTGTCTCTTCCTTAGACTGCAGTAAGAAGTAGATGACTTGTAGCCCCGCTGACTGTAACTTGTTTTTATTTCATATTTTTCTAGTTTAATCATTACCTACTGGTAATCTTCATATTGATAATATTTTGAGAGGCAATCACTTCTGCAAGTGTATCTTCCCTTGCCTTCAGTCACTCACTAATCATAAAAAATCCCTGCAGTTTAGTCTTCTCAGCAGTCACTTGTAAACTGGTGATGGAAAAGGGTATAAGGAAATGGGTGAACATATGGTAACAGTATCTCAAGGCTTAATGTGCCTTAATGTGGTTAAAGGGAAGGGGAAAAGGGTCAACAGCCTCTGAGGAATGGAAGTTTCTTAACTGTTTTTTGTGTGATCTGAGCTCACTGACATAAAGTGGTTAAGATCCCTCACATATTTGAGACTACAGCTGGGGGTATCGAGAGGCCTATGAAAGATGTAAGATATCTGATTCTGACTGGTGTGAATATCTCTCTTAAAAGCCCCCAAATACCTTTAAGTAGTCATGTAATACCTAACAAATAAATTACGGATGTGAGTCACTGATGATTCAATTTTTTGCTTAGAACTGAACAGCTTCAATGTGAAAATAGATTTTTCACATTCCCTTCCAGTAGAGAACGTGAGATAACTTAACTCACATGTTGCACTGAGGAAACAGAAAACTCTCCTTCTCTGCTGGTACTAAATGAAACACAGGCCTTGACACAAGATTCCAATGAATTATGTTTATTTTCAGTGTGAATACATGAAAAAATATGCTCTAAAAACAAAATTTGAGGTCAGGCCTTTTGCAGCCTTTTGGGAAAATATGATGGGTACCTGTTTTTGGATGTCTCACAGTTCATTAGCTTTTTTTTCAACAGATAGGATTGAATTTACTAGATATTATTATGTAGAACATAAAAGAAAATGTATTTTAAATTTGACTTCTGGTGTATTTCCTGTAAATTTAAGAGTTTCCAGAGGTTTATGAGATAGCAACATTGTTATTTTCATATTTTCTTGTGTGGAAATGTAGTAAGCAATGTAGTCTGTAAATCATACTTGCAAAAATCGAAGCTAAGGCAGCTTGCATTCGTCAGCTAAGGTCTAAAAGCAATTGCATTAAAGAAAAGTAAACATGTTTTGAATGTTGAAGAGAAAGTACAGCTTTGAAAAAAAGGAATCAGAGATCTTTTTACAGGGCCATGGTTAAGGATGCTAAAAGAATGGTGCTGCAAAATATTAAGCTGTCACTTTGCTGGAGAGCTCTACTTGTAGTGTGATTGGGTTCTATATAATAGACCTTTCAATTTGTATAGCCAGCAATGCCTGCTTGCGTACCTGAGAGCACCAGAAAAACTAACTTATGATTGATTCTGATGTGTGTAAACTTTCCCTATATCTAAGCTGCATAGAAACACATGAAGATTTTGTAGTTATGGCGTCAGTAAAATAATGCTGATAATGGTTAAATTTTGGAACAGAGTAAATCCTTTATTACAACCAGCTTGAAAAAATCAAATTTTCTACAAACCAACAATAGCACATTCCATAACACATTCCAGTCTAGCAAGTAGACATAAACCCAGGGAGGGAAGTATTTCAGCATAAGCAGTGCTAATGCATAAAAACAAGAGCAAGGATCTGAGGAATCTCTCTTCTGTTTCCATACAGCCTTCCCAAACATAAATAGTTCTGTGATATATTGCTACATAATAGATCTGACTGAGAGCTCCAACTCTGTTTCTTGCCAAAATTCTAAATGAAGTTAAATAAATGTGCAATGTCAAAATGGCATTTTTGGCTGAAATACTTCTATTGGCTCTATTAATAGACCTAACTGCTTTCAGAGTGGAGGAATAGTCAAGTTTATCTCTAGCTAAGGTTTGAAAGATTTGTTTCTTTTTGGGATGGAAGATGGAAGTAAAATGATGTATTTTACTATGGGGTTGTTAATTTACTTTTGATTCTAACCAGGTAGTCTTTACTTATTTTATAGAAGAAAGTGCTACAAAGAAAGAGAAGGCACGTGCAAATTTAGCTTTTAAAAAAGATAGTTGATAAATATTTAAGAACATCTACTAGATTAATCTTCAGTACCTTAGTAGGTGGTAAATAGGCTAGCTGAGTCTCTTTAAGTTATAATTCCTAAAGTGAATTTTACTTCAGATGATGTCCGGAGTTCTATCACTGGCATAATGAAATTCTGAAGATAAGCTATGTATAATTTGAATTGCACTAGTAAAGATAGAGCTGCAGTAGCATAGGAATAGTATTAAAACAGTAAAACTATCAGAAGCTTAGAAGACATTAGCTTGGTTTTTTTCCTTAAAACATATGGATGATAACATGAAAAAAAAAAAAAAAAAAAAAAAAAAAAAAAAAAATTGAGAATGCACAAATATCCTTTGCAGAACCACAGTGTGAGTAGAAAGTGTTTATTAAGAGGGAAGGAAAAAGCAATGAACAGGTACTTAGTTAATGGCGTGATTATTTTGGTAATTATTAAGGTGTTCCAAATACAGAACACTGCAGATTTTTTTGGAAATCGGTATTAAATTCAGCTTTTGAGATTTACTGGGGAGCTAGTTCAGAAAAACAGCTGGCCATGAAGAGCTCACAGTGCCATTCAACTCCTGTGGGTATTAATCTGAACTGATCCAGGTCTGCTTACAGGCATTTCTGACAGCTACATCTATTCTTAAAGGGAATTGTGTCTTTACTATGGAGCTAAGGCATGGCAAGGAAATCATATACATAAACTGCGACAGAATAATTTCATATGGTACATTATACCAGTCAGAGCATTAATTATTACATGAACATGCAGAAACATCAGATTATGTCTGTAGAAAGGAGCAAATATACTTAGAAAAATTCTGGATGATAATAAAATTGGTTTAACTGTTACAAAATTGAAAAGCAAAGAAACCTATTTCACACCATACTCACTCATGCATTGTATTCTCCCCTCAGTGTAGATGTTGCAGAAGTCAACTGTCACTATTAGTTACAGATAGATACAGATTTCCTACTCCTGTAACTGTCTGTGGGCAGGTGCAGTGGAGAATTAAGCTAGTCTCTGTTGTGGTTACTGACTTTTTAGAGACATTTCCTGAAGGAAATCTTAATTGTCATCATGTTACAACTTGGATCTGCATAAGCATCAACACTGTCTTTCTGGGTAGTATGTTTGGCCACAGAGAGTTATTGCTATTACTGTTGAACAAATGAGTGTCTTATGAATTACCTCATTATCTGCTCAACAGGGCATAGGAAGGAAATTTCCTGAAAAAGCAAACTGTCAAAACACTGAATAATGTTTTTTGGGGTTTGGATTGGGTTAGAGGGTGAAGTGAATATTGCTGGAGGGTTTTGGTTTGATTCCTGTTTGAATTAAAACAGACTTTAGAAATCTTTTAAAAATTAATTACCTCTCTTTAGATTTTGAGAATCTCTAGTGTTTGTCTTCTGTTACAGGAGCGGAGTAGCTGTAGATGTGAAATCATGCTATTTTGACGCTGGCCAATTTTTTATTTTCCACATAAACTTTTTCAGATTAGCTAGTTTAATATCTAATATTAGCATTTTGTATGTAATACTTGAAACAACAGAGGTGTGATGTGATATCTTGATTTAATAGCAATAATAACCAAATAGATGCAAAATGAAATATCAAAGTATTTGCTCTGTAAAGCTTTACTCCTGTGTTTTTCTGAAGTTACAGGCATTTATAATCAAGTTTATCTAGTGCCTTTCAATTTTAGCACAGTCTGTGTTTTTCTGTAATTAAGGAGTAATTGTACAGATTCGGTTTGTTTTCTGTGTTTCACTCCTTTTTATGTTCCTGAGGAACTTTACCACTGGATGTACATGGAAACTAACTATTGAGGAAACCTCTTTCACAAATCTTAGATAGATATAAGTAAGAGTGAGGTTTTCATTTGGCATTTCTCCAATTTAAATATGTATGTGTCTATATATATGTGGTTATTCTTCTTATCTAGTAGCAGGATGGCAGTTCTTCAGGAAAGGATCTGAGGATTATATGGATGAACCAATATACAATTGCAAAAATCCTCAGTCATCACTGCCCTGTTCAGAATTCTGCGTTTCAGGAGGAATGTGGGGCAGCTTGAAGGTGAACCAAATGAAAGTAGTCAGGGCCCAGAAAATCTCTGTGTAGGATTTCAAGGAAGGGATAATGTCAGAAAATAAAGGAATTAAAACACTAAGCGAGATGATGGAGCTTAACCATGTAATAGTCTGTTCTTAATAGCTGTGGAGGAAGAGAAATGATTGTAAACAATTGGATGGAAATATTCTGATGGGAAAGATGGTTAAACGTTGGAATAGTAGGATGAAGCTCTATGACCTTTAGGAACTGGTGACTGTCCTGAGGCACAGGAGTATGGTGAGGGTCTTAAGGATGCTTTGGATCCTAACTTACAACTTTGATGCAGAATGTATTACGTAGCATAAATGGTATTGTGTTACGCATTTGGGTTAGCTAAATCTGTTGGCTCTAAGTGACAGTATTTTACAAGTTAGATTCTGCAGTATGCATTTATGCAGAGTGTTTTTGCTCATATGTTACAATTTGATTGTTTTTCTCCTGAAATGGCTGTACTTTTACTGGCTATTCTGAATACTGACTGAGCTTGTAATTGTCACAGGTACAGCAGGTAGGCAGTTGCCGGAGAAGGATTTTAGTGGTTTTTGTAATGTTATCAGCATGATGAATCAGAGTTCCTTTTCTTTACCTGCAAGGAAAATAAACAAAAATACAGTAATTGAAAGAAATGGATGCTTATGTTTTTGTTTTAGCTTGTTTTTTATTTGTGTTGTTTTTATTTTGTTTTTAATTATACCTTCACCCTAAACGTATTTCAATTTTAATTAAAATATTCTTTTTATTCTACTTAGTAAATAGAAGTATTTGTTGTAGTTGAAAAGAGAGTTTTTAAAGAAACAGTGCACTTTTACAGTCAGTGCTTTTCTTCCATACTTTAAAATATACTTGTTTCTTTCTGATCTGTTTCAGATGCACAATATATCTAATACAGAATGAAATTCTCTGTTTCATGCTAATTTTCCCATTTAGTATTTTTACCAAATAACACTGATTGGTTGATTTCAAACACTGAAAGCAATGGCATTTCTTCATGTGTGGTTTTGTTTTTAACCAGAAAAGTGTTTGTTAGTATTTTACTAGTGATATCTGCAACTTGAAGTCTATGTGAAAGCGATAATTTATCCTTTGCTAGGAAACTGGAAAACTTCAAGTATTTCTGAGGAAATTTCTAATACTGAATGTATTTTGTTAAGTGGGGAAGAGAAGACTGTACAACCGTTTGTGTTGTAAAGGACCCACAACATCACTGGGTGCGACCATCACATAATGCTAGCAAGTCCTCCATTAAACTATGCCCCTAAAGGCGTTTGTTTCTGTGAGGGTTTCCTTTGCTGACTGATTTAAAGCAAGTATTACACGTTGAATGAAATCTACACAGCTAATTGAGACCATGTAAATTTGCTAACAAGTGACAGTGTTCATTATCAAATTACTAAAAATATTTCCTGTCTTTGTGTCCCTGAGATAAGAGATGATATTCTGATGCATGTCTTTTCACAGGACCTGTTGTTCAGTGTGTGCGCTCTCAATATCATCTCCACCATTGTCTGTGCTTTGGCAACAGCAATGTGTTGCATGCAGATGGTTTCTTCTGATCTTCTGCAAATGGTGAGTACGTTTCAGTGACAACACAATGTTGTCCAACATAATGTGTTTTCCTATTCTTTATATACTATTCCTTGCTTAGAACTTAGGCCTATTTGTGTCTTTGCATAGTGTTAGAATGTGTATACCTAGGTGTGTATTTTAACTGTGTATATCTATAAATACAGTGTATAGATGTATGCAATATGAATACCTGCTGCATTAGATGTGTATTATCTTATATATTACTGTATTATATATTATTATATATTCTATATTATCTTAGAGAGCTAAATTCAGGATTTTGCCATTGGGAGTAAATAATTTTGGTTACTGGGGTTAGTAACAACGTTTGGCTTATATATGCACATTACATTTTTGGTTGTTGTATGTTCATTGTATTCAGTTTTCACACTACCCAGAGCAATTACTTAGCTTTGAGATACTGTTTTTCAAGTATGGGAGCTATGTTGTGTGAGAACTATATATTCAAAAGTGGAACTTTTCTTGGCACTGTGCCAGTAAGTGTTTTCAGAAGGAAAACATGCTCAGCTCTGGAGTAGTGCTTGTGTTTAAAACAAAAGGGAAAATGATCATTAGTCTTCTGCACAGTCAGCTGCGTTGCAGGATGATGTCTTGTTTTGCTTGGAAAAAGAAGAACCCTCCTGTCCCATGTAAGTGCTCTTCTTCTCAAGGTTTCAATTTAATGTTGAAACGTAAACAGTACTAACTTTAAATTAGTGTTTGGCAGGCCACATAAACTATTTAACCCACCTCTACAACAACTAATCTATGAAATAATGCTGTGTTTAGTATGAGACAGCAGACATGCAAACTAATGCTAGTCATTTGTAAATCTTGTATTTTAGAAGTCTGTGTGGCAAAAATACTGTCCCAACAAGATACTTGTGAACAGTTTGTGAAGTAGTGAGAAGTTGTATAACCTGCCCCAACTGGTTAAATGCATAAATATATACAAATACATTCACTGCCTGGATTTCACTTGAGTTCTAAGTATGTGACTTAGAGATAAGGATGTCCTTTCTAGAGAAGTGTTCCAGTCACCAGATTACAGTGCATCCTCAGTCTGTGAGCTGTGGATTACTTCATGTGTTAGTGGGCATAAAAAAGGGCAGGCAAAATCTGATGTGACATGGAAGCATATTTTCATTTAGCACTCTGTATTCACAGTGTGTGTGCTTGCAGCGGCTTATAAATAGTGCTTATTTAATAGCTGTCTTCTGGATGTCAAACAGCATTGACAAAATTCATCATTTCAATTGATGACATACTGTATTTTAAGTCTGAAAGAACTTTCACCATTTGTAGGTATTCTTTCTTTTTGTGCACTCCCCACCCCGTCAGTGTGTTCGCTGCAGGCTGCCCTTGACTGAAGATCCTGATTGTAAAGTAACCTTTTTCACGTTGCACTGATCACAGGGAGACAACTGATCACCACAGCTGGGAAGTTCTATCTTTCTAGGGTGACAAGGTTAGCAGTGATCCAGAAGTGAAATCATTTGTATTGAGGAAACCTTAACCTGGACTTAATTGTGTGTTTTTTCATGGTATAAGAAGAAGGAAATTGTTGATGACAATGAATCAAGAACAATATTTAAAGTACATTTGACTTGCGTGCACAAAATGGAATAACCTTGATAAGAATATATTTGAAAACCTTAAAAGGACATTATTTTTCTCCACCACTTCTTTCTTCATTTCTGGCATAAAGGTTTCTCTTTACCACTAGGAAATGCTTCTGTTGTGTCACTTTCTTTTTACTTCTCATGTTTTGTGCCTCCAGCTTTCTTTCTACTTGTTCAGTTCTCTGTTCTGCCTCCCCTCGTCTACAGCTCTGTTGATGAGAATTGAATTTTCTTCCCTCTCTGCAGAAGAAGAAAGATACATATTTCTTTCAGCTGAACCCCAGTCTTTTGTTTATCCTTAAGATTTTCCCTTTCTTTTTTCAGGTTGCTGTGCCAGATTCCTACCAGGCCTAAGTGAGCATAACTTCCCTGCGGCTATGCTGACTTAGACCAGCTGAACCTGAAGAATATTCTTTCTTTCACTATTTTCAATCTGTTGTCCTTTTGATTCCCTTTTTCTACACTGCCCCAAACATCTGATTTACTACTTTTTCTTTCTTGTAAATCCTTTTATCAGCAGGGTTTTATCATGCTGAAAAGTTTAAGATCTCAGCACAAGGAGATAATATCCCATTTGGAATATGTTTCTGTTCTTTTACTCTATTCTTCCTGTATTCAAGAGCTACATAGGCTCTGCTGTAGGAAGAGAAGCAATAAAAGTGAAATTCTTGGTCAATAACACTTACATAGCCTGAAAAATCCTCAGACATCATTAGATTGTACAACCTTTAAACTTGCTGTCATCAGTTTTGTGGCTTGTGTACTGTTAGTATCCATCTCAGAAATTAACCAGTCAGAATGATGCATTTTTGCTGCTTACTCAGTCTTGAAATAATTTCTAGTTTTTCTCTGCTATCAAGCTATTCTGTGTGCATTGTGTATTTTATTGCCTAGCAACATTGGTCTTGTACATAATATACGTAGTTTCATGAATATCTGTGGTAAGGTTTCATGAGTATTTGCTTCCTTGTATAAACCTTGCACACAATGAGTGTTTGATTCACGCAAGCAAACTGACAGTATTTTATTGGGAATTGGTACCTCTGGATGTAGTGATCTTTTAGTAAAAAATGCTCCAAAAACTATAACACAAACTGTCCACTAATGCACACAGATGAAATCTTTCATTACATTTGAAGCTTTCTGTTTAAAAATAATGTCACTGAACAAATATTGGCTTTCAAGTATTAAGGAAAAAAATACAAGTTCTTGTGGTATCTAGGGAGATCCCTTCTTGGGCTGGGGTTTGAGATACACCAGTTTCTTTATCTTCACCCCTAGAGGCTGAACCCAGAGGTGTTAGGTAACATAGGGTTTAAGAAATGTGAGCAGAAATAATTGTTTCCAATTCCAGTCTTTAAAGAAACAACTTCATTTCTATTTTATTCCTGCACTTTTTAAACTAAATGATCTATCACACACATCCTTACTCTCTAACTACTTCGAAGATCAAGTTCAAGATGCAAGTGAAGTAACAAAAAAATAGAGAGAATAAATATAGGAAGTCAGGTGCCTTCGAAAAATGTTTAATTATTATATCCTGTGATACATTATATTCTGTAATAATGTTACTGATTTTGTGTAAGCTGTCAGTAGCACTCATCTTTTTCTTTGTATTTATTTCAGTAGGGACATAAAAGATACCTGGCATTTTTAGTCAATGCTCATCTAAATGTTATTAAACTCACTTTTTGTACTGATTTAATATATACAATAATCCATTAATTTGTGCCAGTCTTACTCTTCTGTTAGTGATAGCTTCCTGTACGGTAAGAAATGTGCTTCAGCATGCGGTTTTTCTCTAAAAGCTATCCTGAGGACCTAGTCCAAGAAGCAGATAAGAACAGGATTTGCAGTCATGTATGTGATTAGATGGCCTAAATAGCAGCTGAATCTTTGATGCAGTTATCTGGAGTCAGACAGCTAAATATATGCTTTTCTGCTTTTCTTTGTTTGCTTGTGAGTTTCTCCTCTATTCGTATTATATGTAAGTTTTGTAGCTGTGTCAGGATTTAAAAAAATTCTCTTTACTCTTGATTGGCGTGTGCTATTAATTGTCACCACAGTAAATGATGAAGCATTCTATCTGACAGTCCTGAAATCTGAACTATGGTGTTCCAACAGCTAGCATCCATTACACTGCTCAAATCACATCCTAGACGAGGCAAAGTGCTGTTAAAATGTGTGAGCTCATTTGGGGCATGGCATGTAGGAGTCCTGGCCAACGGAATGCCAGTGGACGAGTACCCGAAGTCCTGACATTGTTTGACTGTCAGAATTTCACCTGCTATGTGGAGACCTCAAGCGTGTCCCCACTACTTCCATTACTAACTATTACTAACTATTCTCTGAGAGAAACTGAGCAGACTAGGGAGCTTTCAGTGTAATTAAAAGACTTGAGAAGACATAATAGTTTTGTATATCAGAGATGTGATACCAGTATATTCATGACTCTTATTCAGGGATTGAATTTCTTCATTATCTTCTGATTCTGTTATTGTGTCTATCCATGTTAGTATGCTGTTGTGTACTAACAGGTGGTGTTGGAAGCTTGTCTACAGGCCTTTCATGTCATTATATCTTGGCAGGTGTTCTGTGCTCAGAACTGCCTGTCTCTTATCAGTTTATAATATATCAATTACAATCTTTTAAAAATAATTGAAATTGCATTACTAATACAGGAATGATAATACCAGTAAGAGGACATACAGTGCAGGCAGCTTTGGTGGGAGTCCTGTTTTTCAGGTCTGGTAATATGCTTTTTTCAATCACATCTCTCTTGGGAATATTGCAAACTATTTTTCTTGCATTAGATTTTAGTTTCCTCTAGCTCTTACTTTTGTATTCACAAAAGTAGAAATCTTGAGATTGTTGTCAGAAACCATGCTGAAATTTGCTATATGCCAGAAACCGAAATAAATCCTTACTACTCACCAATTGCCGATAACAAAAGGAAAAATAACTCTTTCTTTGAGCACCTGCTCCTGTTTGTTAATGTATTTCATAGCATTTGTTGGCAACAGTGCAATCTAACTCAATTTTCACAAGTATATGCAAGCTTCAAAAAGGGAGTGATGTAGGGTACAGCCATTGATTTGAACTGCTGAAATCTGAATTTTACCAGCAAGATCTTATCCTGAAGGAAAAAAAAAGAAAAAACTGAAAACAGGAAAGGTTAAAAAAACAAAATGTGTATTTTTTTTTCTTGTTGTTGTTATTTTGGTGTGGTGGTTTTTTGTTTTTGTTTTTTTTTGTTTGTTTGTTTGTTTTGTTTTAATACACGCTATTCGGTTTCTGCAATTTTTCAGGTGAATTATTTGGCACAAGACCAGGTGAACTGTTGTGGGGCTTGAGCTTCTGTTACGGGACATACAAAAAAATTCTGCTAGATTGTTCCCTATTTGAGTTGACTAATTCAGGAGCTATCCCAGCTCATTAAGCATACACAGCTTCTCAGTAGAAGCCTACTGATTGTACCGTGGGTACAAATGGCACTTGCTGTGTATTTTGCTAGTTTGGACAGTTTAAGACTTCACTCCTTTTCAGAGCTTCCTAGAATGATTCTCTCTGTTTATACACTCCTCCAGAAGATAAGTGTGAATCATATCAGATGATATCAGTGTTCTGAAATGTGAAGAAACATTCCTTAATAACCGAGCTGTCACTTCCAGGATATTTTATTTGTTGCTTGAAGGCAGTTTCAGTTTCCGTGTTGTCAGATGAATGGCACATGCAAAAATTTATAGTATTTTCTTCAGAGGGTAACTGCCTCAGCTAGACAAAGCAATGCACCAGAAGTTGTGCCCGTTGTGGTCAGATTAAAGCATGAAGAATACCTGCTCCCTTCTTCAGATATGTTTATGTTGTGGTTATCCTAGAAGTACTGGCACTGATACTACTCAGTGTGTTCTGATTTTATCACCATCACTGTTTTTAACTGCTCATTGTGCTATGTGATATGGAAAACAATCTGTTATTTTGTAAAGGAAATAAGGTAATGATGACACATGCAAACTGTAATATTTAATTACTGTTTTCATCAGCTTTAATGATAATGGAGTGTGTCATTACTGAAATTAATACAGAAAAATAATAAATCCTTTTTGTTCTCTTGAATGTAAATTATGCAGTACAGCCATGCTATCTGGGCTATCAAGTTCTGTGGTCTTCCTGGTCGGAGAAAAAGCTCCCACTAATATGGGAGGAAGACACTACTTAGCTTTTCTTAAAGAGATCTGTACGTCATGGTGTATTGCCTTATACATAGTGTATATATACAGTACATATGTGTATATAGTATGTGAAAGACAGTAAGGTAATGCAGCAACTCTGGATGATTAAAAAAATGTTTCGTAGAAGGACTTTTTAACAAAATTTTCAGATAGCTTCAGGAGATTAAGGATAAAAGCATTTAGACAATTGAAGCAATAAATATTCTGATGGAAGATGAGCTAGCAATAATGCTAATGTCAGATGTTTCTTTTATATCTCTTACATCTTTGTTTTATTCTCATTCTGTAGATCTGTGTAACACTACTTTTTTTTCTTTTTAAAATCATTTGTGTCAGTATGTACTAACAAAACACTGAGCTCTTACATTGCTGCCCAGACCTTTTCATTCTCTTTTCAAGGATCCTTAAAGCTTTTTCTCTTCTAAACAATAACTAATTAATAGGATTTGTTAAAATTTGCACTGTAACACCTTGCCATTTAAAACTTTCTTAGGCAACAGTAGGCAGTTGTTTCTATTCATGTCCTTAAGACTGTAAATCCATCTAGAGTATCGATTTAATTTGTTTCTGAAATAAAACAGTTGAGTTTTCTTGGCAGAGTTTTTGCATAGGATAGGATATGTGAATAATCTCAATGATTAATGTTTGTTCTCTGTACTTGTTTGTGGTAATCTTTTCCAGTTTAATGTGAGAGTTATAACAATGCCTGTCAGCTTTAATTTTCATTTAATTTTCATTGTTAGAGGAATATATTACTAACTTCTGCTCCGTGCTTCTATTTCTCAAATGTCTTATTCCTCCATTATTTTGTTTCAGTACTTATGCCTCCTCTAGTGATAACAGTTTTTTGCTTAGGAAAAAGTTGAAATGGAATCTAAACTATCAAATGTGCAAAGCAATCTGATGAAACTGCTTATTTTTAAGTAAGATTGGTAATCTGCTTATATTGCTGTTTTTAACTTGTTTAACAAGTGAATTTTTGGCAGGCCTAAAATTATATAGTAGCGTAGAAAATTCAGTGTATGAAGTGTATTCAAACCATATAGATTACACAGCTGCAGAGACAAGCTGTCTTGGTTTGCCCTGCAGAGGAACACAGCTCTTTATGTGAAGCTCAGTGCTTTCGATATGTGTTGCCTGAAAGAAACTGATCCATTTGAATTTTTTTAATTGTGCTTTTTCTTTGTGCATTGACAGCTGAAAGTGAGACAATCCCTGGCTGTTTTGCAATAGTTTCATTCTAAAGCATAAGAGAGACCATCTAGAATCCAGATTCATTGGTAGCTATCCTGTTCTTGTTGCTGTTTATGGTGCGCTTGTCATGCTGATTATTTGAAAGCGTGTGATGCTTTTGGCATATCTGATGTTGAGCTAACACACATTCTTTTCTAAGTGAGTTTTTTAAATAAGCTTTTCTTTACTTCTGTCACACAGGCCATTTTATCACTAAATGTTTACTCTGAACCCTCAATCATAGCTGCTAGCCAGAGTGATTCCTGAAAACGTGTATAGTGTGTGTGATAGCTTAGAACACCTATTAGGTGTGGTGACATACTTTGAATATAAATTACTGCCATTTCCTTTCACAACATCCTAAATAAAGTCTCTTTTAAATAAAAAAAGTGTGCCAGAGAAAAAAATAATAAAGTCCAAACATTTTTTTGTTTCTGTATTCCAAAACAATTATTCTCAGAATAATTCAAAATTGTTAAATTTACATTTTGCTAAATTATTTGTTAAATTTTGCTATTACTCTGAGGAATAGTTCCATTGTATTTGTTTTTTATTTTTTCAGTTAACATTTCTATCGTGTCATTCAGATAGGTCAAACAGCGTAGTTAACTATGAGGATGACATCTTGCTAGCATTGTTCAACCCATTCTTCTGATTTATAATGTTGAAATAATCATAATAATTTCAAAAATCTTTTGGGATATGCTTCAAATTAAGTGAGAATTGATCGTGATTAAATACTTAAACTAATGATATGAAAAGGAAGGCTTTATTCAGGTTTTGTGGGAATGACACATGCCTGGGAGCACTGATGAACAAGTGCTTATCCTTACAGATCTCAGAGGAACTTAGCATACTGTATCACAACAGGTAACTGTTCCTTCAGAGAATATTTACAGTCCTCTTTTGCTGTTTCATCAGTTCACTAATTGATACTTCTCCATCAGTGTTTACTTGAATATACTCAAAATATTAGAAACATAAATAACTAGCCACAATCTTTCTGATCATTTCAGAGGCTAGCTTTTGTGAGAATTTTGATTGAAGAGCTGGAAATTTGACTTGACAGTGAAAAAAAGAGTGCATTTTGTAGCCTTACTAATTACCTATGTAACGGTAAGAACTAGAAGGGATCCTGTTCTTTCCAAAAAATACTGCTGCCTTCACAAGGAAATGACAGCACCTATGCTTTGCTACAGGTTCTAATCTTGCTGGAAAGGTCATTGGCATTCAGTCCAGTGTCTCTGGCTGTGTGGAGTTCCTTCTATAGCACATGGACCTTTCAGCAAAACTGTGATTTCAGAAAACTTGAACCTGTTCTGTTCTACTGGAAATTATATCTTGTGTTTCTAATTTGCCTGTTGATAACAACTTGCCGCTGATGCTATCAGTAACTTTTGTTGGCTTCAGGTCCAAGCAATGTGTACAGAAATGCAGCATCGTAAGGCTTCCACATCTGTTTTAGTTTTCCCTCATAACTGCAAACCAAGTAACAAATGACACTGTCTCAATATGAAACAGCAATGAGAGAGACTATTCTGTAAAAGAAGAGTATGAATTGTAGATCTGTTCTCCATTGTCTGGTGGATTTCTGAAAGTTCTTAGCATCAACAGGTCCAGGTGGAGTATTTGGGATTTCCAGTGTTAAGGCACATCAATTTATGCCTAATGGATATGTTCTAAGTGGCTGTTGCTAGCTATGAAGTTATGTTAAGCTTTTTCAAGTGTTGACTACTTACTGTAGTTAGCACTGTTGCTGTTTACTGTTTGTTCTCATCTGCAACGATGTTGTGTCTGTTGCTTCTGCAGTTATCATTGGTTTAATCCCAAAAGCCTGGCTGGAAGTGTGCTGAATGGTTTAATAGTGTGAGCTATTGGTTTTGAAATTACACTGAATGCAGCTTGAAGTTGTGACTATGCAGGCTGTACCAATTTTTTTTTGCCACCAAACGTTTTGAGATTGATTATTTAGTAACTACTTTTTAATACAGAAAAAAGTGTATTTCCTTGCAAGCGTTTGTCAGTATTCCTCCACCTAGTGCAGCTCTGTCTGCTATCAGTGTTTTCTTACCATTCCTCTTCTAGCTGTCTCCCCTAGACACTTTGCTTTGTCTTTGAACTCCTGCTAGCCTTCAGTATTTGAGACTAACTCTTCAGGATTTTTAAAATATGTTTTACTGTAGGCAGAATAAATTTTTGCAGGCCAACAAAGAATAGGAGATACTGTAGCATAGAATAGCACATGATTAATTCTTGTTTAATACCTTTTCCACTGTTTTCGCAAGGAAGTCTGTTCTTTCTGATAATCCCTTGTATTTGCTGTTGTTTCATTTCCTGCCAGTCTCCCCCTTACAGCTTCTTTCAATTTAATTTCTATGCCTTCCAGCAGGATGATCTCATATAGGTAAACTGTCACTTACAAACTCCTCTCCAAATGTGTGCCTCTTTCATATCCACTTTGCCAGTCGTTTTCAGCACTGGTCAAACAGTTCATTGCTATGATTTGTATTTGCAGTAAAGCTTCTTGAAAGTGGTGCGAGAGATTCTGTTAAACTAAACAGCATCTAACAGTGAGGTCTTTTCCTTCTTGAATCACTGAAATCCCACAGAATGGATGCTGATACTTCACTCACTGTGAAAGTGCTCTGCATTAATTGCCTTATTCTGAGAAACATTAAATCTATTGCCTCTTATAGATACCTGAATTAAGTGAGCTTCAGGGAACTTGATAACTGAAGAGATGGAGCTACCGCTTTCCTAGTGGAAGCCAAACCTTTATTTTCCTGTCAGTGTATGTAAATGGCCTGTGGGAGACAGTAACAGTTATAAAAGAAAATTGCTTAGTGTCATGACTATAAAAGACTATCCAAATCATCAACTCCTGTAGGAAAATTACTATCATCCTGAATTTGTTGAGACCAAATAAGGTACAAAATGCAAGCCTAAATATATAGAGATGTCTTCATTGTGATAAATTTTTCTAAAATTTAGGTCATTAAGTAGTCTTTCTTTATTTTCTGGAAGAGACTTCTAAGGGTTTTTGTTTTGCTTTTTTTTTTTTTTTTTTTTTTTTGCTGGCAGTAGATCAGTATTTCATCTCTACCTTTTGTTTCCTTTCTTCCTATCAGATTCTTCAGTGTTATGTGTTTATGTGATAACAAACTGATGATCATATCACATAGGTTTGGTGTTCATCAGTTAATGGAATGTCAGATTTTGGGAAATAGATGTAGAAAGATCAGGTGAATTTAAACTGAATTACTATAAAATTTTTCTTTATTCTGTATGAGAAACCTGTAGAAGTGTCTGGTTATACTCAAAACAACAGTGTCACATCTCATGGGTTTAAAAGCATTAGACATGTTATAATAATGGAGGAGTGAATGAAGTAGATGTCTCTTATTGCTGTAACATTAGTAGAATACGATGTCTGAGTCGTTGGTTATTGGACATAATATAAAGTGTTCTGCAGAGGAAATTCTGAATTTACTAATTGTGAAAATGCCTCTAGAGATCCAATTACTAAGCAGCTACTAGTTCATTTTCCCATGCAATTGAAATAGGTCCTTTCCAGCTCTCTGTTTTGTTGCATTAAAAATACAACCTTTGAAGCAACATGCAGAGATTGTGTTTGGTGGAAGTAAGATGTAGCCCAGCCTTCTAAATACCAAAGACCAACATCACTTGTACAGTTATTCTTAAGCAAGAATAACTGACAATGAGAATTTTTCTGGAAAAGTTCAAAAAATATGAAACTGACATTAAAAATGAAATAAATTACTTTTTATGGGATCTCTGAAGCATTAGTATTGTCATTTTTACAAAAGTGCTTTTTCATTTATCTGAAAAATAGTAATGATGTAATGAGACAGCAGTTCACAAATTTCAATGTTAAAAGAGAAATGAGCCTCTAGCCTACTTTCTTGAAGATCAGGTTACCTACTGATACAAAATAGTGGCATGACAGCAAAAAGAGCATCTTGTCTGAAGAAGGAAGAAATCTATCATTTTTATTGTAATTTCCCCTTTCTCCATGGCAACCATATAAAGCCAGGCCAAGGCCTCTGGGTTCCATGTGGTCTGCAGAATGGTCTGTATTTGATCTTGAAGTAGTTTAAGACTTTGAGAGAGGGTTTTTTTAAACTTCCTACTGTCAGTCTCAGAAAGGTCTTGATGTCACTGCCATGGTAGAAGCTGATTCATTTCTTATCACGAACACTGACAGTACTTCACAGTGTTATCACTTCTCATTATTCATTATGTTGTCGTTCTTTTTCTAGTTTTGAGATGTTCAGGTAGAATAAATGTTTTGCTTATGTTCATACCAGTATTTTAAACCTTTATTTAGCATGTGTGCACTGTCTATATCACCAAACTATAAATGTTTATTAAGAATTTTTTATAAATATAATAAAGAACAGTTCTAACTGCTGCTTTTCTTTAGTGAAAAACAGACTGGCCATAGTCAAAATCAAATAAATATGTAGCCGTGAATTTCTAGTTTGTTTTATTTGAAGGTTTGTTTGGTATTGTCTTAAGCACAAGGCTTTTCAGATTAGAAGCAAAACTATGCAAATAGTTATTTTACTAGTTCTATTTATGTTGATTATTAAAATACAGCTGGCTGCGTAGTGTAACAATAAAATTGTACTACAAGATAGGATTGGTTCTTGAAATGTTATTTAAATTGAAATACCTGTGCTTTCCACCATAGGAATAATTGGCTTTGAGGTAGATATGTCTTTGTCTTTGGTATAACCTTGCTTTATATTATAGTAATTTGACTCTCAGTCCTTGCAGATCTTACATATACTTTTTTGCTTCCAGAAGTGTCTACCATTTCTGTATGGATATTCATGAAATAGGGTATTGGTTAGAATTGCTAAAATTGACCTTTCATTGCAATTCTTACTATTGGAAATGGCTTTATTTTCCTACCATCTGAAGGAACTTTACCTATTCATTTTCAGTTTCTGCCGCAGCGGCCACATTCTGCCAATGCAGACTGCATGACTCCACATGGGACAGTTCTGCATCAAACTTTGGATTTTGATGAGTTCATCCCACCAATACCACCTCCACCCTACTACCCACCCGAATATACCTGCACACCTGTGGTAGAGGCACAGAGGTGATTCTTCTTTCCTGTAGTTAGTTATTCCATAGTTCTTAGCTACAGACTATGAAACTGCTTAAAAAAATAAGAAGGAAAGTAATGCCTTTCACTTACATTAGCTGCTGCTTTTCCTGAGAGATTATGTACATATTTTGCAGACTTGTTAGAACACACGTGGAAATATTTTTGTTAAAGCACTGCTGTGATACGGAAGTGATTGAACTTAGCAAAGACAAGGATAACAATAAACAGTCAAGGATAACTTAAAGGAAAATGAGCTTATAGGTAATCCTTTTACAGTTAACATTGTACACTTGAGGTTGAATGTGAGATTTAATTTTCTTAGGAAATATTGCTCTGTATGTGCTTTATTGTGGAGTAATGAAAGGCATTAGTGACAGAAATGGACTAGGACAGATGGCTGGTATCCAAAATGAAACAGTTTTTAATGCTAGGAGGTGAATGAAGGTTTTGTTTTGGCTGTCTTATAAATTGCTTCAGTTGATTCTTTGTACTGTATTAGCTTTGAATTCAGAGAAAGGTCTACATCATTGTGGTACAGATATTAGTATGCCAAACAGATCTAATGTAATTTCCTAGTAGTTAAGTTTCCTTGTTTGTGTTTTTAAGCAGAAGTCTCCATTTGGAATTTCCTCATTCTCCATTCAGTGCTTTATATGAAGTCACCATTAACAGCCCAGGAATGCTGTATCCAACTGAGCTGCCACCTCCTTATGAGGCAGTGATTGGAGAAACACCTGCCAGTCAGGTAAGGCAAGCTGAAGGGAATTTACTACAGTCTCCAGATTTTCATGGTGTGAAATATTAGTGAAAATAATCTAAATACTCCTTAGAGTATAAAACAGCTTTATTGGAACTATGAGAAAAGATCTACTGTATTTCAGACAAATGCATTATATGTTTTGCCTTGTGTTTTGCTATACAGTGTCAGCTCTAATGAAACTAGAATCGTAGTATATTTAGATGCAAGCAAAGCTAATTGGAGCAAAATTTTCTTTCAAGTGACTTGTCATAATTGAATAGTCTAGAATGGCCTTCTACATAATTATATTTGTTTTTATAAACTCTAATTTACAGCAGAATTCACTAAAAACTCAAGGAATCAAACAATCTTGATGTTGCTTATTGGACATCAGTGGCGTTTCCCCTAAATATGTAATTGGAGAAGTTGCTAGTGATTTTTTCACACTGGGAAACCCACCACAACAAAAAGCACAAAAACAAACAACAGCAAAGAAAACCAACACAGTTACATGCAAAATATTAGTAGAACTATTCACAAAGTGTCTGAGGAATAAACAGTTTATTTGCACAGTCCCTGACCAGAGTACAATTTTAAAAGCTCTAGATACGCCTAATTTTGCTGCTGCTTTTACTGACAAAGCAGTTTCTGACAACTTCTCCATTTCTTTCGTTCTATCGTGCCCTTCACTGTCTGTTAAAATATACAAGCTTACATGAAATGAACCTATATAAGCTGCTTTCAAGATTTTTGCTGAACAGCAAAATTGGAGTTTCCAAGGCTAAAATGTGTTTTACCAGTATTCCATTGTTTTGACTTTGAGTAAGTCAGAGGAACCTGCAAGTCCTGGAGGAGCTGATGTTTTTTAGAAATTAATTTTAAAAATTTACAGAAATGGTAATGGATTACAGATGAATTGAGGGGAAGAGAAGAATCGTATATGTGAAAAGAAGTCATATGTGGTGCTCACTAAGGGTTAAAGAAGGGTCTGTACTTGAGCACGAAACTGCTTTGGGCAGTTTTGTAATTGAGATCCACTTTGCATGCGCTTCAACATCCAATAGCACAATAACATGAGCTAATGAACTAATTTGAAGTAGCAAAGTCATGCTCTTGCTATAGGAGAGCACTAGATTTGATGTGAAGGCGTATGAACTATTTTTTGGTGTCTGGGATCCATGTCAATACCTCACCTATTCATCTGAGGCTACCTGAGTTCCAGAAGTGTTTGTCACACAATGGTAAGGTCTGGTGATTTTAAATTTCTAAGTGGTGATAAATACACAGTAAGCGTACTCATGCCTGGTAGTGGCTTGTAGGAGCAAAATAAGAACAGGAACTGAGTATAAGAGTGAAATACATTGGCATTGCTAACTAAAGCCTGTGCCGCAACTTTGTATTTGTATGCTTTTCTTGATGGCATAAGTTCTGACATTTTTTGCAGACAGTGTCCCAATCAATCTGTAAATGAAGGAATAGAGCCAGAGTCTAAGACAGTTTAGGTCTTCAAGACGAATCAAATGTAGTCCTAAGTGCTTATGTGGTACAGATGTTCCCATCTAGTATACATCGAGCCACAGGACAAACTGAACTGAAATAACTAGATTTATAAATCCCTTAGGCAGACTTTGCAATGGTAATCATAGCAGAGCTTTAGCTACAGAAGTGCTTCTGGGAGCCATTATGCGACAATAATTATTAATCTCTTACTGGTCATCAAGCAATAGATTTTGTTTGTTTTTAGATGGATTGAACTCCCTAGAGTTTTATTAAATTCTATCAAATTAGATTCAGTACTCATGCATTTCATGCACAATAAATGTCAATGCTAATTTAACCAGTTGAATCTAAACAAAAATTGCTGTTGTCATCTGTACTGATTAGGAATTCTGGTTTTATGACCATGAAAAAAAAGCTTTCCAAACAATTTTCCATGGGAGGAATTGATGAGGCTGTAGTAAAGAACAGACAGATTAAGGTCCTGGATAAATTATACCAGTGACTATTTTGTAAGCTTTACTAGATTATAGGCTGTACAGATTTGTTTAGAGCATGTTTTTTCTCACTTTTTTTCTGTTGTTAACTTAGTGACAATTTGCCAACCATTATGTCTGAGGATGTGCAAGTTGATCTTTGTTACTCTATGCAGTGCAGGAAACTGTGTAAGCCCACCTGCCATCTGTATGCAACTGTGACCTAACTAAAATTAGCCACTGTTACCTCCTACAGTTAAAACCGTGATTCTCCTTTGCTCAAGCAAGAAGATTAATCAATTCAGAATACATATAAAGTGTAAATAGGAGTTATTTTAGATTTACTAGGTCAAAGCTACAGAGAGTTCTTATTCTCTGGTAGAGATATGCCAAAACCTCAACCTTGCACAACTGATTTTATAGGTTGAAGGTGCTAGACAATGTCACTGCATCTGCCATGTGACTAAGAGTGTAGAAGGTCAGTAAACATTTCAGCACAGCTACTCAGCAGGCATTAGCATAGACTCATAGAATGTCTTAGTTGGAGGGAGTCTTAAAAATCATCATCACTAAAGACAATCCCCTTCCTCTCCCTGCTATCACTTCTCTTTTGATGCAGCCCAGGATATCATTGGCCTTCTGGGCTATAGAAGCACACTGCTGGCTTGTGTTCAGCTTGTCATCAAGTCAGGACCCCCAAGTCCTTCTCTGCTGAACTGCTCTCAATGAATTCTTTTCCCAGCCTGTACTTGTACTTGAGATTGCCTCATCCCACACATGCAACCCGTCACACTTAGCTTTGTTAAAACTCATTAAATTCTTGTGTGCAATATTATTTGTTCAGTGATTAAGAATTTATGATGCAACCTAGCAAACAAAAATTATTTCATCAGAAATCTAGTTAGAGAAATTAAATATATTTATTTTCTGATCAAATTTTGTCCAGCACCAAAGAGCATTTCTTGCTTTAGACAAAACATTTCCCAAACTTAACATTCTTTTCACAAGCTTGCATTTTCTTCTGTAAAGTTGCTCTTGCATTTTGTGATCTCAAAATAAAACTACAATTTCCATTTTTTGACAGTAAACTTAGAGTCATAGAATCACAAGGTTGGAAATGACCTGTAAGATCATCCAATCCAACCGTCTTCTCATCACCACTGCTACCACAAACTAACCCGTGTCTCATAGCTCCTCATCCAGACGCCTCTCGAACGCTGCCAGGGACGGTAACTCCATCACCTCCCTGGGCAGCCATTCCAGTGCCTGACCATTCACTGAGAGAAAAAGTTCTTCCTTATGTCCAACCTAAACCTTATGTCCTTATTCTTCCTTATGTCCAATCTAAACCTCCTCTGGTACAACTTGTGGCCATTTCCTCAGATCCTGTTTGTTGCCTGGGAGAAAAGGCCAAACCCCTCCTCATCACAGCCTTCCTTCAGGAAGCTGTACAGTGCAATGAGGTCTCCTCTGAGCCTCCTCTTCTCCAGACTGAACGATCCCAGCTCCCTCAGCCGCTCCTCATAGACCTGTGCTCCAGACCCCTCACCAATTTTGTTGCCCTTCCCTGGACACGCTCCAAGGCATCTTTCTTGAAGTGAGGGGCCCAAAACTGAACACAATACTTGAGGTGCGGCCTCACCAGAACTGAGTAGAGGGGGGATAGAAATTATTGCAAATCTCCTTGTTGATAAAAGGCTGTTACTTCAGCACAAGCAGCAGAACGTTTCTAAAATGCCACTACAGTGAAAAAATAATAGACTCTGCGTACATGAAACTGTTGTGCTGGATTGAGGCAGTGGGGAGAACACTTCCGCTGTGAGTTCCCAGAATTGGTCTGCAACTTAAAATGACACCACAGATTTTTTTTTTTACCATGTAAAAATTTGCTTCCATGAAGAAATACAAAAAAATCTGCAAGCGTATTTTTAAAAACATGACTAATGTTGCCTGTTCTTTGTTTCCAAGTCCCCTGTCCATGTCGTGGTGAGGTAAAAAGTTTCTGATGCTTTCTAAAAAAATTATATTTGCAAACTCTTAGAAGCTGTTTTTAAAATTGTATTTGGAAAGTGTTTTTTTGACCACTTGATCATACTAAGGTGTGGATATATACATAACAAAGAGTGGGCACAGTAATTTAGGTGTGTATATGCATTGATCTACACTGATGTGCCTTGGAAGCTCTTTTCTTAATAGGTCCAGAGTGATAGTGTCACATTCAACCTTTTAGAAGGCTAGATACAAATTAAGCTCTTGACTAAAAGGTTTTCAAAGAAGCGATTGATGGTTATTTCTTAAGTCTGTAATCATCAGTAATGAGCTTTTACTAGTTAATTATGGCCTTACAGAAGTAGATTAGATTTCAGCTTTCTACTGAAGATGATTATCAATGTCTCAGTCACATTTTCTTTGTCTTTGGGTATTTTTCATATGTAGTTACGAGCTGTTTATTGGAACCTTTTTTTTTTTTCCTAATACCAATCATGATCACAAAGAACTGCTGAAAATCTAAAGAGGTTGGCAGCAAGGTTCTGTTAAAATCAGTAGAAAGAAAATTTTCTAAATTTTAGTTGTCTGTGGATCAAGTTTATGGATCAGCAGGGCCAGTTCTGGGTTTTCTTCTCATAACTCTCGTAAGTGAAGGGAAGTTACCCACTTCCCAGATCTGTTCTTTAGGAAAAAGATGACTCTAAAAGCAATCCCTGATAGGCTGGAGAGCAGCCTACCTTGCCAAATTTGGTTAAGTTTTGTTAGAGCGCTTAGAAATACGGTGGATGTTAACATCTTGTAAAGTCATTAGAGAAAAATAAATCTCCTATGCTTGTTTTTATCATTGATTGTTATTTGCCGTCCTGTTTTAGAGTGATACCATGTTGTGTGATGTGTGGGGAAAAAAAGCATAATATGGAAAAATGCACAGTATTCAGTTTGTTCCAAATAGCAGCATTAGTTCTTAGCAGTACAAACACTTGTTTGGTAATGTGGGCCTGCAACCGCAGCTGTATATGTATTCGAGATGAATTTAGCTGTAGACTCCAGAAAAGTGAAAAATTGCTTCATGTGTGTTCTTTTACACTGAGTTGGTTCCTGACACAAAGACATCGTAAAATATATCAATCTGAATAGCAACAGGTAGTTATTTCACGCTGCCAGATGTATCGTTCAGATTATTAGCACTGTACTTCATTTTGGTAAGCTGCAGATTGATGTGCTGTTTCATGAAACAACTTTCATTTAGGTCACTGGTACTGATCAGCAAGTATCTGAATCAAGCTTGGGTGAGAGGAATGCAACTCTGGGCTTCAGCACACAAGGTAATCATAGCATTATTGAAAGAGAGAGAGCGCTGAATTTCTGAGTGGACTTTTCCTTCTCTTCTGCCGTTCCCAGTGGAGAAAGAAGTATTTGCTTCCAGCTTATTCATGGAAGAACCTTTTCCTAGCCATAAACAGATACGGCTGGAAACACAGAGGAAATCAAAGAGGAGTCATTTTTAACAAAGTGTGCTTTACAGCTACCCTGGAAATGTACTCACTTTGATTAAAGCCTCTGAGGCAGATGCAACAACTGTCATTTCTTTTTGAAGAATCATGCATATAACCAGCAGTTTGCTTCTCATTGTCAGCAGCAAGGGCTGCCAGTCGGATTGTCCACATAGCTTCCTCCTGCATGGCTTCTAGAGGCCAGGACAAGAAACCTGCTGCCTGAAGAATAGGTGTGAATGACGTAGATGAGTAGCAGCACACAGCAGGTTTAAGAGTTTCTAAAAGAGGTCTCCTTAATGTGTTTGTTGATGTGGAGGGCATTTCAAACTCTCAGCTATATAGAATATGTTGAAAAAGAATAATGTCATTATGTTGAAAAAAATAAAAATAAAAAAATTAGGGGACCTATCACAAATATAAGTGATCCAATCAACTACTGTAGCTTGAGTAGTGCACATGACACATTTTTAATATAGCATTAAAATTATAATGTAGATGTCACGAATTTGGGAATAATGCAGAGCCAAATACTTATTTGGACAAGAGGACCTTTTCATCTGTAACATCTGTATGATGAAACTGGGGGGAGGATGACGTTTGAAGCCTTTATTTTTTTCTGACTCTCCTCTTTTGCAGTTTCTGTTGAGAGCACCTCATTGATAACCTCTGAAACTGCTGAAATCCCAGACCACAGCTGCTCCTCTGAAGATCTTTGTTCGCTGGAAGTTCAAGGATCTCTCCGTTCTTCAGATTTTTCTCTCTCCTGTACAAACTGCAAAGGGGCTGCAGGCCAGAGCTGCAACAGTCTGGACTGCAGCACGCGCTGTAGGTTCAATAGAACTCGCTCAGAAGGTTTTCCTGATGAGGATGTCAGTTTGCACAGCAGAATCTCTATGGACAAGTCTCAAGGACAGGAAAATGAAAACTCTGCCCACGGCAGATCCTCAGACTGTTCCTCAAAGAATTTCAACCCCTCAGAAAGAGAACTGCAGAGTACTGCTCAAGAAGGCAGTGTCTCGTCACATTTGAAACAAATGAAAATCTGCTGTGGGGTCTTTAGCCAGCCTTCTGTCCCTTCCCACACCGCTCCCTGTTTTGGGCCTGCAAATACTTCATCATATGCACGCAGTTCTGATAGTACTGTCCAGCAGCATCATGTTACAGAACACCGCATTTCAAATATTGTCCGATCAACCAGTGATCCTGTATCTTGTTCGTCTTATCTAGAAGGTACGTGTGGTACAGCGAGGCCATGGAGTGTGCAACAAGTGAGGGCTGTTGGATTTATGCAATTGGTGCTGCTGGAAGTTATTGGAAACAATTTCCTGTGTTGACTTACCTGTGGGGAATTTAACTCCATGCACAGCTTCTAGATTTGAAGTTTTGTAAGAACGGAAGTGGTAAAAAGTGACAGTGACGTTAATTTTGGATTTTCTGATTTGTGAAAAAAGGTCCTAGCCTTTATGCATTTGTCAGAAAGCCGTCTCCTGAGTAGATTCTTCCACCGCTCTGTTTCTGCTATACTGAGAAACTAAACCAAGTGGTTGAACAGTTGCTGTGGTCTATTTGGGAAATGATTAATTGAGCTGTCGTGCTCTTAATACAGCAGGCTGTGTTTCCTGAAGGTGACACTGACATGGATGGTTGCATTGCAGATGCAGTCACAATGTGACTGTATTGGACTGTATTGTGAAAGGTTTTAGAGTAGGAAAGGAGAAATGAGGCATACAGCAAGGTGATGAAAGAGAAGGAGAGCTTGTGACTGTTGAAAATAAGCATCTGTTAAGAATCTCCTTTTAGACAAGTAAGGGAGAAGAGAGGAATTATTAGCTGAACACTGTATCTTCATAAAAATCTGCTTGTTAATGGAAAATATGTGTTTGATTTAGTGGGGAGTGGTTTGATCAAACAATAACAGGAATGTGGAAGTGGCATTTGAGAAGTACGGGTTTTATGAAGGGATATAAGCTGTTTGGAGAGGTTAACATGGAGAAGTGATTTGAAAGCAAAGATGAAGGCTTTGTAAGCTGTTAGGCAGGTTGTGCTGATACAGAAGCATTCACTGGGTTTTCTAAGGCATCTAAGGGAAGAACTGACTACCTCAAAAAAAAACAAAGTACACAAAATGCTGATATAGCTAGTTTTACATAGAAGTGTTGATTCTGTTATGGTTTTTTTCTGCATCATTATTGTTTTCCTATGAATTTCACAGACCTCATACCTAGTTCAGTAATTGACTGAACTACCTTTAGAAATCTGGCCTCAGCATGCTGTCAAGGAAATGTAAATCTTTAATCTAGAAGTCTGTGCTTATTTTATGAAACTTAATCTGCTAGGATATATAGGTTCTATGAAGCTGTTGTGCAGACAGCAAGTAGGAATTTCAGAATCCTTTCTGCTGGGCCAAACGCAAGAAGAACAGCTCTTTCTCTTCTAGATTACACTCTGCAAGTTTTCCATATTGTGCTCCATATGCTCTTTGAGCAGTGTTTGACAGAGACATTAATGTAGGCAGCCATATCTATGTGCTCTAGCTGACTTCTGGGACACCTGCCATAACAGATGCTCTGCCTTTATTTTTACATGTCCTAAATACATCCATCATCTCTTCTGGAGGAGTGGCATTATTTAATTAACCCTTATGGGAATTACTTTGATTCCAAGTTCCTAGTCCAGTCTAGTCTAGTATGAGCTGAGAACAAGAGTTGAACATTACAGAGATTTAACTGGGTTTAGCAAAGATTTTAATAACAATGCAGAGATGATTCTAGAAATATTGATACGCATGTGGCAAAGGGGGATTATGGGAGTAACTTGCATGTCTGTGTTGGCCTAGTTGCTGCTCTGTGTGTGGAAGATGCCTTAAAATGAAATGTTTGAGAGGCATTTGAGTTTAGATTTGATTTGCATCTTTATTTCATTAATATTTTTGGCATAATAGGATTTGCCAAAATTTTTGTCTGAAACTGTTCACTACTTTGCTCACCTTCCTCACTTTACCTTTTGTTGTCCATCATTTGGAAATCACTCAGATTGGAAGAGGCACAATTTACCACATACCAGCTGCTTGTGGCAGCTTCCAGATTTTTCACAACTGACTGCTGCTCTATGGATTCTAATTCCAAAATTTTGAAATGCTTAGTAATACTTCTAATACTTCTGTGCTTGATTTTAAATACGTAGATACATATAATAAATGCTTATAATTCTGTGGGCCATACATTATGTAATATTGCAGTTTTGGCAAGATGAAGCCTGTGCAGCAGTGAATGTATGGCACCAGTAACACTGACAGACATGGAAGATTTGGAGCACACTTAAGGTGGCTTGCAGCCTTAGATGTGTGATGGTATGAGTCAGGAGAGGCTAAAAGAAAGCGTACACCTACTGTGCATGCTGAGTTGGTGCTCTGTTTCACAACCATCTGTATGACTCCAGTGCAGTGTGCAGTGGGAAGGAAAATGAAAGATGTAATAGTGTCTTAATTTCTCACCACTTCTCTGTGTTTGTAGCAGGTTTGCCTTTGTTGAATTGCTCTCTCTGCCAGAGAGGATTATGCCAGCTTTTCATGACAGGCTTTTCCAGAAGAAATGGAAGGAAACCTCTTCTATTATGCTAAGAAGTCTAAAATAGTTCTCAATTCTGAAAACAGATGTAAATAGGCGTAGCGTAAATGGGAGAGTTTACTTCATCTTGATTGTCACAAGCTTGAGATCGCAAAGACTGTGCTGATGTGTATTGTGATCCCGTGGTCACTGATCTGTGCTAGCATCAGAGAAACACTCTTATTAGAGGGCAACTATGTTTAGAGCTGTGTTCAGATGCTCTGTAACCATTTGTTATTAATTGGATCAGCAGTAACCATAGTGGTCAGCCTACCCATCAGTTTAATCCGTGGTGGATAGCATTTGTTGTTCTTCAGAGAATGAAAATATATTCATTTAAAAAAAAATCTGAACAAAAGACTATTTTTATAGGGAAAAAAAAAGGTTCATCTTTCCTGTTTCTCCATTATTTGTTTATTTTATTTTAAAGATAAACTATGTTCACCAAGAAAATACAGTGCAGTCTGAATTCTGCCCCTAGAAATCACTGAGCCTTCTGTAACTTGAGTACCTAGGCCTGAAATACGTTGGATGTGAGCTGCGTAAGAGAGAAAACCATCAAGCGTGGAACTGTATTTTTCTGTCTGTGTTTAATAACTGAAAGGACATTTCAGTACATAGTAGCTCCTCTTCATGAACGGACTTTTTGCAAGTAGTGTTTCATCTGAGTAGATTCATTCAGGAAAGGTAACGAGAAAAGATCCAAATGTATTTTTTCCTTGCTTTCAACAGATAACAGGGCTTGATTGTGCTCTTTTTGGCTCTTTGTTTAAAGGTGATCATTGTGCCTGGAGTCCTATATGTAGACAGCATCAAGATGCAGGATCTTCAGCCACATTAGAAACAGGTGAGATCAGTTTTCTAAAGCAGGTGGATTTCTTTTTAAAAAAGTAATTAGATAAGCTTGTGATCTAGACAATAAGATCAAGGAAATGTGAGGTAAAAGTCACTTTAATAACCGCTCAGTACATGCACAATGTACAGCTCCGATGGAATCGTATTTATACGCGTTCATAGAGCCCACCTACTGACAGAGTGCTGTTTTTGTGCTGAATGTAGTGATGGGGTTTGTCTCACAGCAGACTGTGAAAAGGGAAAATTGATTGTTCCCACACCCAAGCATGAGGTGTGCATGCAAAATTTTCTCATTCTGTTACAGAGTTGGTTGCAGTTTTTTGGAAGCAGACTTTGATCACAAATCACAAGTGCTGTGACTGAAGTCTCCATTTTCGTTTAGTGTTTTTGCTATCTCTATTTCTTGCTGATCTCTCATGTGCACTGTTCTTATTTGTGAGGTCTAACAAGAAGGGGAACTAGGTTCTTAAAGTCAGGCAAGCTAAAACACTGCAAATTACATGTATAACACTGCTCAGTTGGTGCTTCCCCTTACCATTAATCTCAACTGAAATCCATTAAAGTAGACGTAACAAAAATGTTGGAAATCTATGAAGTACTTTAATTATACCCTCACTCACCTAAATGCAGTCTTTCTTGCTCATGAGAGTAAATTGTAACCCAACTTCTGGTTAAAATTACCCATTTTTGGAGTGTTTTCTTGATTACGTGTTGTTATCTCCAGGAAAAAAAAAAAAGCACCAAAAAAACTAAGTAAAACCTTTTGTAGCAATTCTTGACTTGCTTTTTTTTCTTCTTCTTTAAAAAATCATCAAACTATTACTTTAAAGATATTCTTCCCCCCCTTTTTTAGTTCCTGTTTCTGGTTCTCATATGGCTGCCTCTGCTTGTCAGCATTCTTTGAGCAGTTTCCTACCAACTGGAAAACAGAGGGATGCAAGGAACATTGATCTACACTTAAAGCCAAAGGCTTTGCAAACAGTCTCAAAAGAACGACCACACTCTTTAGTGGACCTTAAGGCCTATAAAGATACAAAAATTTTAGTGGCAAAATTTTTGGAACATTCAAACTGTAATCTCCCTCCAGAAGTACGTCATGTAGTGAACAGTATACGATCAGTAATAAAATCTGATGAGAGACACATGGAAGAAGCCATCTTCAGTGCCAATATTATAGACCAGGTAGGCCACAAATGTTCTAAAGATTTGTTCGACTCTGATAGACACATACTATATGGAAATGTTTTTACACTTTTAAATATTTCAAAGAATTATTACAGAAGTTCTTTTATAATAACATGGCTTCAGTAAGAAATAACTAACGTTTATCAAGGGGTAATGTGTTACACGCTGAGGAAGTCATAAATGTATTGAAAATTCTTCATCCAGACCCAGTGCTGGTAATACCCTCGCCATCTCCAGGGCGATTTTACACATTGGTAATCATAACTTGCTATTGCCAAGGTCTTTTTACACCTGGGACATACTATTCCATGCATGCATTTGTGTTCATATATAGAGGTACGGATTCCGGAACTGACAACTGACTTGGGTCTGTTTTTTTCAGGCAGCTGTGTCTGTACAGCATAAGCTACTAGCTGAAAAGAAAGAGTGGATAAACAAGTAGAACCACAATCTATCGAAGCAGAACACTGCAGTTATCCTTAAACCTGGCTAGAAGAATGACAATGATCCTTGCTATTTATAAGAAAAATAATTGATAATTTTGTGCTTTTCCAAATGAAAGAATAGTACATCTTCTTACCACAAGATAGAGCAAAGCAGATGCAGGGCTTGGAAGGAATTATAAAACAAAGGAATTAGTAGAGGCAGCAACTTTTATAATCTAATACATGTTTAATAATAAGTCATTTTTGGGGAAGGAAGGTGATAAATCACCTCTTGATAGTACTGTTACCAGTGATAGAAATAGAAATGAAATTCCTTTTATTTGGCTAGGTTTGATAAGCAGACTGTTCCTGACACTGACTGACTGTGTTCAGGTTGACAGAAGACTTTCCACAGATGTGAATTGATGATTAAGGGTGGACACCTGGGTCTGCTGGTTTTACCTTCTGAGATACTTAATATGTGTGGCATTAGTTTGCTGATCCCTAAATGGGGTAAATTTGCTAAGTATTTAAACAGGATATAATAACATTTAAACTGCATGTGAAGTAGCTTGAAGTTTAGCAGGAAGCACGCACCATTTGCAGTCTTGCTGCAAGATTGCCTTTTGCTAACTATGAAGTAGAACAAAGATGGAGCATTGTATCATTTAACTCAAGTCAAATTAGTAGAAAAGCAGTACTACCATGACATACTTAGAGTGACAGTATGGAATCAACTTTTAACATTTTTATTCTTTACAATATTTGCAGACCATTAAATCCTCAGGGTTGGAAAGCTGAAAACAAAAACAATATATTTAAAAAAAAAAACACCATAATTTCTCACAAAACTGGAGAGTGTGAAGGAACACGAGTGTTTATGTAGCTCATAAAACTAGAAACTCATAGCACAGTTTTTACCCCGTGCACATCTCTTTGCTCCAAGGGGTCACATGTGTGGGGGTTTTTTCACAGTAAAGAAATCATTTCAGGAAAGGTATTTTTTCAGCCAGAAAACAGCATTCTTTAATAAAAGTCCAGGCCATCCCAGCAGTCTACGTAAGTGACAGGATTTTGGTGAAATGGCTGTATAATTCAGATTTGTGAAGCAGGCTGATCATTCTTTAACTCCAAAATGTTTATCAGGCTTGCAAGGTTTTAGTTCTTTCCCACCTTCACCAAAGCATCTCTTTCTCCTAAGACAAACAGATGAGTTTAATTTACTTCAGACTTGCATTTTTTTCTTATAAAGCAGAACTGTCTTCTTTTCCACCAGTTTCCTTTCCACTCCTATACAGAGCAACAAGTATTTGTTTGCTCCTTTGCTGATTTAATACTGTGGTACAGGTGCAACACCTGATACCTTTAAAGTCTGACTTTGCTTTCCAATAGCCAGCTATGACCAGGTGTAAAAACAGAGGTGGGATAGACTCTGGGTGGGTGCATAACACGCGTCTTCTTTGGTGGAGCTCCAGCACTCGGTGACTTATGTTATGTTCAGAGGCCAAACCTTTTAAATGGAAAAAAATGTTTACCCTGTTGTCTCCACTTTTTCCCTCTCCATTCCTGCCCTTTTGAACAGGTAATTACAAGTTCCCAGCTGGGTGTGAATACCTCTAGAAAGCGACTTCAGGAAGACCTTCATCTTCAGAGCTGTGGTGCTCTGAGCTCTCCAGCGGCCTTCTTACGCAGGTCCCGTATCACTCGCAGTTTAGAGCGGGACAGGCCTCGCAGTTTAATTGGAGTTTGCCAGGAGACCAGCCTTTGAAAATACTGACAGGTATGTGATTCCAGCAGAGAGAATTAAGGAAGAAACCAGGACTGGGAGAAATGCGAGTAGTGGATGGCTTAAAAAGGAAGAAGTGTCTTCCTTTGGAATTCTACTTTTTTTCCAACAGCAGGAAGAGAACACCTGTTTTTCTGAATGTAAATTTCAGCCCTGAATTTTGAAAAAAAAAATAACTGATTTATTAGTAAACTCATAACAAATGTTTTCCCGACCAGAAATGCATATAGTTCACTGTACTTATAGAAATGCTGCTGATGCTGTCTAGCATTTCTTCAAAACCACTGCAAAACCACCACAGACTGGCTGTACAACTTAGAAGTTGTATTTATTTAATGTACCTCAAGGTGTTTTAACTACTATCAGTGTTTTAATAAAAAGTATTTCTGGACTTTGCTTTTTCAACAACTGATTTGGATAGAACTGTGAAGATGATTGATATGCACAGAGTGCTGCTTCTAATTCATTTTTCCTGTGTCTTTCATGCCAGGCTAACTGATCTGCTGTATTATTCTTTCCCTCTTAACTTCTGCAATGTGTTGCCCCTTTAAATAATACAGAAGGCTGTGGTGTGGTTTATTTTTACTTTGTTCTCAATGGTCATGAGGTTGTTAGTGGAGTAGCACATGCTACTGAAAACTGACATTTTAGGTACTCTGTGAATTGTGGCCAACAGGTGCATTAGGGAAGAATGAAATTGCTGAAATTCTGCATTTCCTATAAGGTTTTCTAAGCTTGTAAACATCAGGTGATCAGAAACAAGATGAATTTTTATCTAGCAGAGCCATGAACAATTGCAAAAAGAATTGTTATACCAATTAGTAGTTTGAACATTCGTATTACTAAAACATTTCCTTGTGGCTCTGCTGCATTTTTATTAGAATTATCTTAGGGAAAAGAAAAAAAAGGTAAGTATTGTTGACGCTAATTTGATTACCAGCATAAACAGAGCTCTACCAGCTCTTCCGGTGCAAGATTAATCCTGGCTCTCTCAGAGGAAAATGGAAAGGCCTCAAACAACAAGATTCTCATAAAGAACCTACCACAAGTTTTGATGTTTCAGGGTTTTAATTTTTTTGCAGCAGTGCTTGTCAGTAGCATTACAGTTTCCGTTTGAGGTTTAGTCATATACTGCTTTCATTTGTGTCATTCTGAGCTGGGCTGACGTCCTTTGAAAAGGTCACAAAGGAATGTAGCTGAAGATGAATAGTTTAATTTTTATGGAATAATCCATTTGGAAGTATACCATGCTTCCATATTGATGTGAACTTACAGTGACATCCAGTGGCAACAAGGTATGCTATTGGAAAGCAGCAGCTCTAAAGATGATACATTAATTACTAATTAGAGAGACAAATTCTCTTCAAAAAACAATCTGTGACCTTTGCAACTGCACTTAGTTGAAGAATTAAATGGTAGTTGAATTCTTTACAATGTAAAGTTGTGGAACAAACAAAATAAGCGTGCTTTCTTTGTTTCTTCAGATTTATTAGTGATAATAGGTTAATTCTTTCCTAAGGTCAGTTGCATGCAAAACACTACTCCTTGAAGTACAGTCATCTAAAGACCTTTAGTTACTGCATGATAAGGCTTATTAAGTCACAGTGTATTTTCCTCAAGGTTTTGCCCCCTCTGCACCCTCAACCCCCTTCCCCTCCAAAAAAAAAAACCTAGACAAAAAGTTACACCAATTAACATTTATCGCATAAAGAATACAACTTTACTACTATTTTTTTTAAATCTACACACATTCCAGTACTGCTGATGGTGCTAGGTTATTTGTTGAAACAATTTACATTCAGAACACATTGCCCCCAGAAATAAGAATGCTTTATAAAAAAAACAACAGAAAACAGGTAAGCATGGCTTTCCCATTTTGAGCTCATATTAACAAAGAATATGCAAAAATTAAAAGAAAAAAACAGCCCAACACATACATTACACAAACTGTGCAATAAGTCATCCATGAAATCACTCAGTTAAATCATAAAAATCACAAGCATTAAAAATAAATATGTATCTAAATAAATATTTTGATTTTTATCTTGTGGCAATTATTCTTTATTTAGCATATGAAACACTTGTTACATGTTTATGTTCACACCTTGCCAAACAGGTTACACTTGTCATAACAATACCAAGTACTACAGTGGTTTTCTTTACATTAGAATCTAAAAGGTTTAACTGCACACATTCCTTTCCACTGAAATACCATCTATTCAGCACCAGTTTTAAGATTACACAATGCTCTTGGACCACTTTATGGACTGGGATTCTTTTTTATAGCTTCCTAGCCATAGTTTTCTCAATTGCTTATCTTTGCCATTTGTTGTAGTCTCAGTCATCAAGTTTTCACATTCATCGTGTTATCAAACAGGACAGACATACATACATCACTCCACATAAAGGTTACAAATAAATATGAGAAAAGAGTTTAGAAGATGTTGCAAAATACTTCAATGCTTTACAAAGATTTTGTGTCAGTGATTATTGTCCTTGACCATCCTTCTCATCACTTTTTGGCAAAGAAATAAAAAGGAGAGGAAAAACAGACACCTGTCTGTTCCTTGTTTCGGAGTCCTCATGGCAGCTTCAAAGCCTTTCATTTGTACAAAATACAAAATTCTCTTCAGCTATGAGGGCTTTGGTGGAATCGTTAATTCATTCGGCTTTGATGGAATCATTTAATCGTTCTCCTGCAAGAGTCGCATGCTAGATGTATAGGGGTGTTTCTTGCCCAGTTAGAAGCCTGAACATGGCAGCTGGCATCGTCTTCATATGAATCTGTTGGTTGATTTACACAAAAATTAACAGAATTGCTTTCTACTAGTTTTAAGTAATTCATAAGGCCCAGTTTGTCTCTCCCATTTGTTCCTACAGATGTGAATGTTACCAAAATTTCATCCGTTCTCTGGATGTGAGAAGCTGTTTTGCTGCATTTTATTTTTTCAGTGACAGCTGACAGGAAGTCCCCTCATATAGCTAAGAAGATGTTTAAATACTTTTTGTTGTTATACTCTACTCCAATTACAGACATTAAAGAAAAAAGGCAGCACAAACTTTTCTGAAAATTGAATCTGCTGCTCTAATGTTAACTGAACTTGCATTTTCTTCAACTTTGCTCCCAAATTTGAGGGTCATTTTATTTGTATTTTCTCCTGATCAATGAATGTTTGAACACAAAATTTGATCTTTATCACCTGATAATTAAATGCCAATCCAGAGATTCGGGAACCAGGTTCTTGCATAGCTAGCATATTTGTTTTTACAAAGAGAACTGTGGTAAGCATCAGAGGGTGTCAGGTAATCAGTTGTACAGAAACTTGCTAGCACCAGAAAGCAGCTATCAGACTATATGAGGCTAAGAACTGTGTGCTTTACTAACTGTTCGTTCTCTTGGTCTCTTCATGCTGAAAAAAGAAAAAAAAACTTTCATAATGCTCTCGTGTTTAAAGAGCTTTTGTGCAGCAGAGGTACCACAAAGACATGGAAGTTAGCTTGAAATCTACATGGCTTTGTTTCTGCCAACATGCATGGACCGCATGTACTCTGAATTCTCTTTCAAGCACCATTTTCCACAGGAAAAGATGTTACCTCTGATTTTTTTCAGAGGAGGTAGTGGAAGATCTGGCCAGGGTTGTGTATGATCCTATTCTAAATTGAGTAGATTTTGGTAAACCAGAGGATCTTGTTCATCCTTTGATGATTTCTCTAAAAGTACTGCAGAGAGATGTCTTATTCCCAAGGTAAGTTGGAAATGTTCCATCAGAGTGAATTAAAATACATATGAATTTTAATCTCAGCTCTTTGAACACTGATTTATTTTTACAGCAGGTGCGGTAGTCAGAAGTTAAGAGACATAGCTAACGTGCTTAATTGATTCCTTCCTTTAACAGACTGGTTTAATTCAAACAGCAGGCTGAGGTTCAGAATCATGCCACACACTCTTGAAGTGGGTGTAAAAACTGAACGTACATCTAAGTGTTCAAAGATGTTTTGTTAACTGCTATCAGTGCTCAACTCCAATCTAGTGAGTTGATGGTTTTAATGCTATGTTAAGACATTTTTCAACTGATTTTTTTGAAAGTTTTAAGTCTTTGGTAAAAATTGAAGATTATTTAGTTAATACTTTTCTTACCTCTCCCACTGAGTTAGACAGTGCTTGTACTATCTTCTCGTGAGCAGTTGCAACAACACTCTGTCCATTGATCTCAATAATACGATGACCCACTCTAACCCCTCCCCTCTCAGCTATTCCACCTCGCATCAAGCTGCAAATCTGCCAAGAAAAAGCAAAAGTTATTAAAGATTAGAAATGTCAAAATATAGCAGTTAATAGGATTTAGTACACCATACCGAGAGGCGACACCATAGGGACTTCAGAAGATACCAGCAGAAAGCAATGAGCAGTACTACAAGGTATCAGTGGTCTAACTTTTTTCAAAATTTATGGAAATTACCATTTTTACTTTCATTCTTCTGGTCTGGAATGTGTAAACATGTACAAGGATGCACCTAGCCGCAGGGCAGGAGCAGCAGAAGTGGAGTTATGGGGAAAAGAGAAGTTTTACGTTCTGTTGGGATAAGAAAGTGATTCTTTTGAAAACTATTTCTCACTGTACCACCTGGACTCTTTCTGAAATTACCACATTGTTCTTTCTGAACAATCAGATGTAAAAAAGAACTAGAATACAAATTGATTTACAACAGCAAACTTTTCATGTACATGGAAAAAACTGACATAAAGCTTAATCCACAATCCTTAATTCTGGGGAAACACTGATGTAGGCTGAATGAAAGGACGACGACGTGTAGCTGTTCTGTACTGAAAGGTGGAGCGGGGTCTTAAATGAGCACATTCTTATTACAGGCTGTTATCAGCAAACTAATTGAATAGTGAACGATGACAGCTTGTTTTCTGTACCTCTGCAGGCTGGAAAAGGGCACTGCCCTCCTGAGCCACCGCTTTTCTCCATGTTTTATAGTGCTGCTGAATAGAGAGAGTTTAGGACAAAGAAGGCAGATCAGGCCACTGTTTCAACTGGCGTTCACAGGTACCAATAAAGACATACGCACAGTTCTTTGTTTTTTTTTTTTTTTAATTTTATGCCTAATATTATAGGAAATAATTCTGTAAGAATTCTGTTTATTAGGCATAATCTTAACAGTCACTGATATTTGAATTGATTCTGAGGTAACAAAATGCTTTGTGTATAGGCAGAAGGAATACAGCTTAATGCAGCACGGTGATCTTCATTAAAAAACTGTCTTCTCTGCAATATCTGTGCTGTGATGGGGCTTTCCTGTCAGTCTAGACAGATGTGCATTGGATGGATATCCCTGCTAAATTGTTTCAGAAGACCTAAGCTGATGCAGCACATAAGGGAGGTGAAATTGAGCAGAACTCACCGTGCTGTGCTGTACCTATTGCTTACTGAGAAGAATCTGTTCTTGGAGGAAAAGAAATGAGTCCTACAGGAATAGCACCCAGTGATGGCTGCTTCTGCAGCTACTGTCAATGGTTATAATCATATGCCAAGAATTATTTGTTGAGATCTTATAGTTTGCTCTGGGCTAAATGCAAGTATGATAAGATGTGGCTTGTGTCTCAGCAAGTTTATAATTTAATTCAGAAACAAATATAGTATGTGGGAAGATGGACAAGCTAGCATAAAATGAGGGTAAAACACTGTGGTTGAACAGTATCTTTTCTGTTTGACTACTAGTTTTGCTCGAAGTCCTCTTTGCAAATATCAGTGCTCAGAGAAATGAAATCCTTACTCAAATTCAGGGTGTCTAATATGAGGAAGGAAAATATATAGATCTTCATTTATTATCAAACAAACAAATAAAACCCACCTTCTTTAACATTATGAAAAAGTTTATCCTACGGTGATACTTATCTTGCAGCAGCCACTTTATAATGAGTGGCTGAGCTTCGGCCACAGTGACTCTGAAATTGCTTCTGCTGGACTCTAATGATTAGAGGCACCATCAAGACCTTTCACAGAATGGGCATCTTGAATTTCAGTGCGTTGTTGTACAGGTTGCCTACCTTCTAATCGTAGCCCTAACAAGATAAGCTGCATTACACAGATCTTCACCTGACTCTTATACAAAGCTTCTCATTTAACTCACTGTTGAAATTTGTTCAGTGCTTTTGGGGATTGTATGAAGCCGTGTGACAGGACAAGAGCAGAATGTGCCAAAGGAAACCCTATACATACATTTTATCAAATAAAATAACACAGGCCATACAACCAACTGAAATAAAAGCTTTCAGAGCAAATGGAAATGTTGCATTTAACCCCACTGGCATAAAGGGAAAGATAATGGCTTGTGTATCTATATAGAGCATTTTTTTTCTTCTGGGACACTCAAAACGCTTTTAGTACGGGTGAATTTCTAACAGCCTCAGACATAGGAAGTGGTCTCTTATTCAAGAACATTGTCCCTCTCCAGGGAGAGGATTCAGCTTCCTTTTTGTAAGCATTAGATATTTTAATGAGGTAGAAAAAGGAACAGATGCAGATCTCAAGTGGCTCTGACTAACTTCACAGATCACACTGTGCTAGAGGCAGAGTGCAGATGTAAGGAAATGCACTGCACTTTCAGCACAGATTTATGTGGCTCCTGTATTTGTGAGTGACTGATGAAAACAGCTTGAGGCTTCAGTCTCCAGCCCACGTACGTGAGATGTATTTGGCTGGCAAGTTTAAGGTGAGCTGTACCTTAAGTAAATGAGATTCAGCCAGGACTGTTTACCTTGCCATCATAGTCGTGAAATATGGCAACTATTATTAAAAAAGGCATAACTGATCCGGATCTTGTAAGCAAGAGCCTGTGCTCTATTTACTCCGTAAACAGAGAGAAAAAAATAAAGTAAGCCATACTAGTTGAATCTACTCAGCTGTTACGTATTCTGTAGTGTCTTAGGCAAGTTGCAGTGAATCCCATGTGAAACTTCAATCCCATCAGTTTTTGCCCATTGTGTATCAAAATATTGACTGTAAGACAGTTCAAGACAAATTGTCTTCTCTGAGCAAATACCTAAATACAACCTATTAAACCAGGTTTCTCATCATCTCATACCTATAGTTCTCTATTTAAGCCCTGTATGTTTTTTTCCTTTAAAAGTTTACACAAGTATAAACAAAGGCAAGAAAGCAAGAACTATTTATCAGTTTGGTTAACTTTCACCTAGTCTTACTGTAGTTTTAGATAGAATTCTGCTGGATGAGGGATGGGTAGATACACTTCTCAGAGGAAGTGAATGAGCATCCCAGAGTTTGCTGAGAAGTGGTAGATTATTAGCAGTGTGGCTCTATCATAATGAAGGAAACAAGAAAATGATGTGGTGTGAAAAGTCGATTTGTGTTTGAATATGAATTTTACAAGAAATGTGGCATAATAATTTTCAAAAGATGGCTGATAGGTTGCTTTAATTCACCTTCCCATCACACAACATTTCTGCCACTTGTTTCATATCTATGCACGATATTTTGGTTTTTTTTCCTAATGTTTTAAAGTTCAAATTTCAGTTTTCTTTTATAAGTGTTCAATGAAGCTACTGCAGAAGCTTTCAAGAGCCATGCAGAATATCTGCAATATCTGCAATTACTAATGCAAGAACAATTCTGCAAATATAATACTAGATTTGTGCAGTTGTGCTGTTCACTAACTAAAACTTCCAAAAGCTAGTTTCTCTATTGCTCCCTGAGGCACCATGTTAGGATTTACATGAATTAGGCTATGCGGAAGACACAAACTAAAGCAGTCACCTGCAGCAATCCAGTCTCTGCATCTTCCTGATATCCTACAAAAACAAATCCCAGATCAAATACTACTTCTGTATGTTCAGGTTGTTTGTGGTCTATTCACAAAGACAATAGCTGTACATTCTGCATAGATGAGATAGGCAGCTTGAAAAGGAATTACCACAAAACTGCTATCAGAAGAGGAACAGAAGTAAGCACCAGATGCATGCATAATGAGGTAATTGCACAGCAGTAGGAGAGATTTAATTATACCTGATCTGGCAAGCTACTTGTTTTTTCACTGTGCTAATGCTAAGCCAAACAAAAGATCAGGATGTTGTTTCCCATCATGTTTATAACAATTGTTAACATTTAGAAGAATGTTTTTTAGAAGTTAAGTGTTAAACTACCAGGAAAATATACTTTGCAAAGTCATATTTTCAAATGTTAGTTGAAGTAAGGGAGATGTTTATCTGAGCAAGAAATTACAGCACCAGAATCCAGTCTACTTAGCAGCCTAACAAAGTTGCTATTTTATATATTTAATGTATTTATATTAAGCTCTTCTTTTTGTTCTTTGGCTTTTATATCCAAAAACAGACGCTTCATAAATTGAATGTATTTTACAAGCCTTTCTTTGCTTTCTATGAAGGGTTCCTGCTGAGTTTGGTAAACTTCCTGTTGGATGTCATCTGAATGTTACTAATGTAAAAACAATGATTTGTGACCATCCGTAGTGGTGAATACAACAAACATCCAGTAGATGGAGAGAACACACCATGAAAGGAAACAACCAATGTGTGCAGGAGTGAGGCTCCAAGTGTATAAGAGATGGTCAGATGGGACAGTTTGATTGTCTCTCGGACTGTTAGCACCCTGCAAGGACATATGTTTCCTTTACTCTGCCTTGGCCAGATTCTTTTCCTGCAGCCCTGACCCACCCCTGATAGTACTGTGACAGGCCTCCCAAAAGAGGTGATAGATGCACCGTAGTTCTGCTCATTGTTCCTTAAATGTATTTTCTCTTTTTATCATTGCACCATCTGTACATACTGGACTTCTCAAGGATGGCAATTAGGAAATAAATCTCTGCCTCACACAATATGCTGCTCTCAGCATCCTCTGTGGAATCTCGGAAAATCAGATCGCAACACTTGGGAAATGCTAATGCTGAGTGCACTGCCAGTATTGTCCAGACCCTCTAAACATACATGTATATAGGTGAAACAGGTTTAAAGGTGTGTAAAGGAGGACAGAAATACTACGATTGATTTTCCTGTATTTTCGTTTTTGTAGACTTCTGTCTACTCAAGTATCAGAGTATTAATCCCAAACGGGATACTTTAAACCCCTGCTTCTAAAGGACATCAGCCTGGGGGGAGGTATCACATTTCCAGCTGGATAAAGCCTTGTAGTAACGTTGTTCACACCAGCCTGCTGTGACCACACAGCAATATGTGATCTTAGGTAGGAACACGTAAAATTTCAGTATAATAATTTCTCAGCAATAGTTGGTATAGCTGAGAATCCACTAAGGAGCCACCTGCTTCCCAAAGCATAGTACATCTCAGAGACAGTATAAACAGGGACCTGCTACTCTTTTCAAGGGTGACAAACAAATCTGGCAAATTCAATCAATGAGTTCCACAGAACAGGGAACCACAGCCCACAGTCCCTTTTTAATGCACTTTTCTGTGTGGATAGCCTGATTTTATTTTATTTTTATAGACTGAAAGAAGAGGAAAAGGTGATGGTCCTGCATTGCAGGCGGTCCTTAATGCTGTATCAGCCCTCAAAAACAATGGGTGGCTACCTGAGCTAACAGTGCCCTGGAAGTTTGCTTTGTACCAGAAAATGGCTTGGGCAAGAAGAGCTATGAGAAAAGAACCCTGAGCTGCAGTGGGTGAGTGTTACTTGTCACACCTGTTCTCCTGTTTTACTGTGGTTGCAGGGAAACTTCTGCATGCAGAGAAGGGAAAGGGATACTTAGGCCACAACTCCTTTTTCTTTTTTCTTTTTTAAACTTGTAGTGAGTGAGGCTTAGCTTTAACCAGAGGCAGTCACAGTTATATTCCTGTGTCTGCTTTTCAAGATGCAGTCCACTACCGTATAATCCAAATAAGTTCTACACAGTAGAAGAAAAATTAAAGCCTTAGTGAGACTGTGCTGAAAGAAAAAAAAAAAAAGATCAGAGCTAAGATTAGGAAGTTAGAATTGCAAAAATCTGTTTCAGTATTACTGCTTTCCTTGCAACTCAGGCACACTAATGCCAGAATCGTGTATATATTAGCTGATCCAGATATTGCACCAAACAACCTGAACTATAGCAGCACTTCTTTTGGTGTTGTTTATTTCCCATATGTTATCAGAGTTAATTGTAAGGTTTTGATTAATTAATAAATCAGAGTATAAAACCTGAGGTCTTGGAATGTAGGTATATATCAATATGAGTTAACTGCAATTCATTACAAAAAAATACAAAATAGATTTAACAACTGTTTTGATTCTGCGTAGAATCTCCAAGTAGAGAAGCTGTGAAGGCAGTATTGACTATTTGACTGTTTGTGAAGGCAGTATTGACCTATTGACAAACATGGACATATCCAACCTCCAAAAACTAATTAACAAATCATTGAAGTTGATGATAATTTTCAGTGAATTTAATTTTCAGATAATTTTCAGCCCATAAATATGTATGCAATACACATCTAGCTTGAGATGAATACAACATGAAGGTCTACTGCAGCAGGCCCAGCAAGTGCCTGCAAACTTACACACTAACCAGGAAGAAGTTCTCCAAATCTATAGATTTTGAGATAGGGGCACGTGAAAGGAATTTTTCAATATTTCAGTGTATTTCTTCTTCAGAAAAACATAGCTGCTGAACACAGAAACTTACAATTCCATTCTGTACGCTGAAACCCAGCTGGTATTTCAAGTCTGGCCGTTTTATGAGTACAGTAGTGACGGGAGGGCAGCTGACAATGTTCAGTTTGACTTGTGTCTGATTCTTGAGACCCTGTAAAACATCCCAAAAGATATTTCTCAAAGAGATTTTAATTTGATCTTTCATTAAGTTTCCTAATTGCAAGACTGTAAAATGGTTGTTTTGGGAGACAACAGCTGGAGTTAACAGAAGTCTGTTGTTAACCTGGAGATACATGTCTCTATTTCATTAACAGTACTGTATTTCCTAAGCTGTTTGGCCCAGCAATGCCCATTAAAGCCTTAACTTTAATTACCATTAAATCTTTCAAGTCAAGAATTACTAAAACTGACTACTGCCTGCCCTTTACCAGTATCTGGCTAATTAATCTGCTGCTGATCTTAGTTATATTTGAACAGATATTAGATTTCATCTCAGTACTTAAAGGTAATGCATTCTGAGATTGCATTGTGTCTGAGGAATCTTCATACATTTACTTGGTCTGTCCTACAGTCTACCAGGTTCCCATTCAGCCTCCCATGAATTCATCTACATTGAGCTCAAGAGCAGCATTGTAGATTTTGATACTCAGATTTTAATTTGGAGTCTGTGGGGAAGCATGAAACTTAAAGATAATTATGCTGGACAGGATTTTCATACATGGCCTTGTTTGGTACAGTCCAATAACAGAGGTATAGCCAAATTTTCCAGCTCTAACTTTCAGTACATTATCACCCCTTAACTTCTGTTTCCAAGTCTACATTTTGTTAGTGACAGATTCCTTATTTCTCATAGTGATACATAAAATCACATCTGCTAAACATCTACAGGGTTGCTTGTCAGAGTATCGTATCTCTGCTAGTTCACAATCTACAGCTTATAGAGGCAAGTTTGGGGTACCTTTATGATCCCTTGGCATGTTGCAAGAGGTAGACCAACTAAACTGGTCCCATTAATAGACATAATCTGGTCGCCAATGCTTAGTTTTCCTGAACGGGCTGCAGGGCCTCCATTCATCATGTTTGCCAGGATAACAGTGGGTAGAATGGATCCCCATCCAGATTCCACAATCACTACTCCAAGAATTTCTCCTTTTTGTTTTTCTAGCTGGAGCTGCAATTAGAAAGAAAATTTAAAATTAAAAAAAAAAAAAAAAAAAAGAAGAAGAAGAAGAAAGGAAAAAAAACCCCTTTTTCCTTTGATTTGTCCAGATTTGGGCACTGGCATCTCAGTCGTTCCTGACTGACACCTAAAAATTACAAAAATAATCCCATTTTTTGCCACTGCATAGTAGCATGACTTCAAAAAGGCTGTTAGAACTGTATTTAGCATAGTTGTTTCTTTTCAGGGGCTTTTCAGGCAGCTTCCAGTTGCTTGTTCTGGGTGGTAAGGTATGTCCTTACTATAAACAAAAAACCTAACATTTCATGTTAACTACAGAAGATGGTGAAACTGAATACCAAATGCATGAGTGCCAATGTGCTTGGAATCTAGCAATCATGGGAGGCTGCAGTGTTTTGTGGCTAAGGCAGCGGCTGGAGCACAAGTCTGAGTTCAGCTCCACCTCTACCATCAGAGTGCAGGTCTGCTCTTGATCTCAGGATTTCACCCTCAAACCTGTCCTCATTTTCAGGCAAGGACCCACTGCTTATTATTACCATTAACACTACTGAATGCACTTGTGCCTAGCATGTTAGTCTCAGATTCCTGATGCGCTGATATTTAAATATGGTGATGTTAACAGTTCAGTAATCATAGCATCATAAAGAGGAATAAAAGTTGATAATATATTCTTTAACAAACTAATAGGAATTGATTTCTTCCAAATGAAAAACGTTGTATCTACAACCTGTACTATGCAAAGTTTACAACTCTTCTGCAGTCAGATCAGCTTTCTGAACTCAAAAGCAACAAGGGCAAGAGAATCTGTACTTCAAAGGAATCACAAAGGCCACTTGTTGAAGCCATCTGCCAAGGCTTTGAACCACTATGCCACTACTCTGTCACTGTTCAAACTTCAATAAGCCAGTTAGAAACAAAGGTGCTACAAAAAGTTATCTCTTTTAATCACTTTGAAATGTTATATACTTGCATTTTTATGTTTCAATTCTTAAATGATTACTTCTCCAACTGAATGTTCCCTTGTCTGCTACAGGAGACATACTTTGTCACGTTTATATGTAATACATGAGAACACTTTACTGATATCTAGTGAGTGTAGTCATGTTACATAGCACATCAAATCCTAACATCTCTTATCTGGAGGTACAGGTGGAAAATGCTCTCTTTCCAAGAACACACATATGAGACTCTATAATGCTAAGAAAAAAAATGATGAAAGCAGGAAAACTGTGACTGAAGGATTAGGAAATAGGAATTCAAATCAAAGTAAGTTGCTTTAGGACTCAGCATGGGAACTCTGCCTTTGGAACACAGACCAAGTCCCCATCACAATCCAGCAGTGTAAGGTAAGAGCAGAGTTTAGGTGCAATTACAGTTAACATGTTCTCGTTTGGAATGCTCAGTACTGCAATGACCTACATGAGAAATGTAAAGTGTGAAATATTTTGTTAATGTTAGGAGTTACAATTAAGTAATTCAGGGCTAATTAAAGGAAATTCTTGCCTTTTTATGCATTTTAAGTGTTAAACTCCATTTCTTGTCACAGTTTTGCTTGTGTTCTACTAGATGAGATACTAGCATGCCCAGTGTCACAGCATCCTGGACATGTGGTTCTTTTCTCTCTCAAGAAAGTAATATCTTAGAGTGGGCATGAAAATAGATTGCCATCTCTCTCTGTCAATACATTGGTAAAACATGAAAGCACTTTACATGGTGTACTGCACAGAGGTCATAATCAAATGGTGCAAGCACAGAGGTCATTTGTTCAGAGGTAGCAGTTTTGATCAGTGGAAGCAGAAAGAACCTGGACATTTTTTTTTTAATTTTGAAAGTGACTTTAGTAGCACAGTTCTGATGAAACCATGCATCTTGAGATGTTAAATCATCCTTAAAATGCCAAAGAAATTCCCAGGAGAACTACATTCATCTGAAAAAGACAGATCAGTCTGAAATGAAGATTCCAAAGCTAGTTTACCTCTTTGCAGTTTTCTGAATTGGAAAAGTGTATGAGATCATCGTTGTACATCTCCTGGGTATTGATGATGTCACTGTACTCTTTCTGACTGAGATCCTCAGGGTTAATTCCATTGGCTCTTAAAAACTCCTGGTAAGCTACGCTGAAAGCCTGACCAATAGACTGAGCTATCAGCTGTGCCTGTAATATAAAATAAAAAAAGAGCTGAGGGAAAGATCTGAAACAATAAGATACGAGACACTGGATTTAAGACAAAGTCAAACAATCCTGTGAAGTTGCTATGTTAGTATGTATATGAAATCACTTTAAGGTCAGTTGTATAGAAAAAGTGCCTTATATCCAAAATCAAATTGCAAACTCCAGTAAAAAAAAAAAAGCCTTGTACCAGTGAGGGACAGTTTTCAGAATAACACGGTCACAGGCTGTGCTTTTCACCACAGTGTATTTACAAGAGTGACGAGAGCTGTTGCTAAGCTTTCACATGACTTCATGGACGTGTACAAGCAGTGATTGTGGCTGTAGTGTCACCGATGCTTTTCCATCTTAGTTTTATACAACTGAAGACACTGCTTCAGTAAAAACGTGTGCTCTCCCATTACTGCTGTGACATCTCATGTTCCCAGCAAACCAGTAATAGCTCCGCTTGACCACTAGATATCTACAGTTACCACCTTTGCACTAATAGTGTGAGAGATGCTTTCAAGACCATAGCCAGAGCCATGAGTACAGCTTTCTCATGCTAACTACCCCAAACCCCCTGTATCTTTATTAACTTTTTTTAGCATTTATCTGGGTATGGATTTTACTATAGTATGTAATATAAGCTGACTTCCCATTAAAGTGGGCTGTATAGTGTGTACAGTTAATCAAACATTACAGTTACAGATATTTAGATGTGCCCGAATACGTATGCATTAGAAAGAAATTGACAGAAATTGATGATAATGATAGTGATTTCTTTGCATATTTACCTTACTGCACACAGATTAAGACACTAATGAACTGCAATAAAATTTACTTTCTGGTTCCACTAGGTGGCAATGAAACACAGGGAAAAAGGCAGAGATAAGTAAAAGGAACTTGGGTCTTTTTTTTTTCTTCCCCTCAGGCTTTCAGGGGAATGCCAAGTTGGGGTTTATGTATTTGTAATTTTCAGGAACTGTAATCTATCATTAGAGAATATGAGTAATGTTACTCCCAGTGATCTGAAGAATATAACTCCCTAAAGATACTCATAATGAAAACTATAAAACTCTTCTGGAAATGCAGCACAGCTGCTTAGACAGTAGGCCATACCAAGTACAGTATGATGCACAAGGTTTTCTGGACAACAACATAAGTCTAAGTCTTTTCTACCTATCAGAGAAACAGTGCTTTCTTCTTTGATGCTACATTACGTGGTGAAGTACACAAAAGCACCAATCCACATGACTGGAAAACAAGGGTATGTTTAGCCTGTAGCCAGTCACTTCCTATTCCTTCACATTTTAAAATATCTCAACTCTTGTAAGAATAATTCATCAATACCACGATGTTTGTAGTTGTGCAGAAGTCATCAAGAATGTTTCTGTCTCATTCCATCACTTGTTTATCACCAGTCCTTATCAACTTACTAACTCCAGTGTAATTGCTTTCTTTTCCTGCCCATTACTTTTTTCCTCACCTTCTCAAAACTAACATGCCTGGATGTTATATTCTTATTGCTAGCAGTAGACAGTAATTACATTTCAATTTCATCTGCATTTGCAAATTTTTATGAATGTTTTTGAAAGCCTTCAGTATTGTGCACAGCTTAGAGATAATGTAATTCAGTTCTTGAAAAGATGACTGCAGCAGAGCAGTTTCAGAGCTCAGATGTAGGTCTGAGAACAGTTTCAGTCTAGAGCTCCAACCTTTTGACAGCACCATTTCTCCTTCACAAGCTTAATTGCTTTAAAATAAAGAAAATGTTTGCTTAGCTCACAAACTGTGCAACCTGGTAATTATGACTGAAGGGATATATATATATTTAAATTCGTATAATAGAAATTATATTTAAAGCTGTTGCTATAAAATGGTGGTCAGAAATGTTTAGTTCTGCCTATAACTCATACCTGTATTTCAGCTTTTCCAATTAAAAACAGATAACAAATTTTCTCTCTTCTTTTTTACGGTTTGGTATTTTTTGCCATATGTATTGAAGTCCTCAGGTCTGCTGCTTTAGACATGAGTATCTTCTATTTAGCTACAAAACAATGCCTAGACAGATGATGGCAACAAAGCAAGGTTATCTACCTCTGCCATAAGAGATAAGGGCATAGCACACCATGAATTTTCACAGGGCTGAAACGGGTATGTACAGAATTCTTCTGCAACCACTAGTTCTGCAGTCCTATTTTGAGAATGGTTCCAAGTACATCCATCCAATTTTCAATTGCATCGGAAATACCGAAAGAACCTAAATTCTCAAGCAGTCACTCCATTTCTTTCTTAAAGTACTTCTTAGTATTTACGGCTGTCGTGGAATTGAATCTCAGAGTTTGACTGAAATTATCCTTTCTGTTGCACAGATGTTCTGAAGCAATAGTTGAAGTTCTTCCTACGTACTATAGCCTTTTGCTGAAGAACTACTGAACTCTTTTGGTTGTGAAGAAACATTTTTCCAAATAGAGAGAATGAGACTTTCTTAGCTCCACTGCATTTATTCAAAAGCTTCTATTTCTTTATCTTTGCTTGGGATGGGAAAAAAAAAGAGGACTGAAAAAATTAACTGAATGTGTCAAGTTGCATCTTTGAGAAGGAGTGCATGTACCAACCAGAGGTAAGTAAGCATCTTGTACCACAACTGCCAAATTGGTAGATGTTCTTGGCAACTTGGCTTCAGTCTGAAAGAACCAGAATGGTTCCATCCCATTGCCTCCCACTTGGAGTCTTGCATACCTGGCAATCTTCTGGACTAGGGAATCTAATCTAGGATTATCTATTTCATGTCTCATAAATTCATTTTAGCCATGGAAGGTCAGACAACTCAAGGTAACTAAGGCAGATGGAGAAGCATTGCCGAAAGAACAGAAATGATTCAATGATCATTTGATTTGACTGAGATAACTGGAGACAGAAAGCTTAAGAATATGGACTGTTTTTCCCCAGATCAGCTCTAGCTTCAGTCAGAAAAAAATTACTGACAACAAAAACTCATTCAAAAAATTACATGTAATTTCATTCTCCAAGTGATTCATTTTTTGAATAGAGTTTAATTCAGTTTACTTACATCCTCTGATTCGAAGACATGGCATATCATTTTATACTGCTTCTTTCCTTCCTGGGCACCAGGTGTTGTTTCAATACAGTCTTGAGAAGCTGATCTCGGCATGCGGCGTCGTGCCATTAAAACCACAATGTTACCAATGTCAGCAATGTAGGAGATTGTGCGCAGTGCATGATCCATCATTGTTTCCTGCATAACACAAAGAGAAACATTTTTCATACCTGCTGTTACTTTATAAATGCTGCATCTTCTCTCTTGGATGATCTGCTTGAAAATAACAAAAACTACAGCTCTGCTGGCAATACCAACGCAGTTCATGGGCATGAACTCTGAAGACATGTTCATGGTTCAAGACATCAGCTTTGGTGGAAGTGTTGCCTGTGCAGATGCAACATGGTAGAGCAGTAACAACGATCTATACTAATGTTTTCTAAACAATTTCATGCTGTCGGAAAATTACATTTCACTTTCATGTTTGTTCTGCTAAATGAAGCAGATGCATTTCACAGTGACAGAACAAGTTTCAGCAGTCATCTCAGTATGAGAAAATGTTAAATTTCCTGATTTTTTTTTTTTTGTATTTATGTTTTTCAGTAGCAATAATATGTAAAATATTATCTTTTAATTATGATTGATCTTGTTTATGTCCTACAAGAATACTAATGCATAAGATAATGTTTTCTTATATGCAGCAAAGGCATACTTTCCATCTTTATAAATACTGTTCATTGCTGGCAAAAGTGCATAGCTAATGGTGGTGGTTCTGTTGAAAAAGAGTGTTTTGTAGCTGAGAATTTGCTCTACCAAATAGTGTTGTTGTGCTCTTCGTATCTGTTGTAGTTTCCATAGAAATAAAGAGGAGGCATTACTTTTTAGAGTAAACTTTCTATTTATTACTCAAAGTGAAAACACATGGAATCATAATAGTGTGATTGGTCAAACCAGCTGAAGTTTTGACCTTCAGTGAACAACTAAAAACATGCACCAAATTTTACCTGAATCAGAATGCAGAAGTACTTATTAGTCAATTGTTTTATTTTGCTTTACTTTATGATCTCTATTAGTTATATGTCATATTGTTTTCTTGTTGTCCAACATATATTTGGTTCTTGGCTAAGACTGAGTTTGTCTCTACTGCTTTTGGCAGCTGCTTGAATATATATGTACAGATATTTCTAATTTGAAGAAACAGGACAAAAAAACCTATAGGTTCATTAGTTTTTTTGAGTGTTGTACTTTTGGCAGGTGGTTGTTGTTTGTGTGGTTTGTTGTTGTTGTATTGTTGTGGGGTTTTTTTAATTCCTCTGTTGTCCATTCTCATTGTATGAAGGCTGCTTTCCTGTTTTCAAGGAAGTTTTATTATTGTATTCAATGCATTTTATTTTATTGCTAGTGATTCTTAGTGTACATCTGGATATCCTACTGGGCAGCATGAGATCAGTTTTTACATAGTTCAGTCATATTAGATGACTGACGTACCCTCCTTGGTATGTCAGCAGTAGCAGTGTTTCTCTTGATATCTGATCTTCCTTAAAAAAGAACAAAACACCTTACTGAGATATGAGACAACACACAATTTTCATTGTTTTATGTAAGCATCAGCATCACTTATATAAATAGCTGGCTTCTACTTTACCGTTAGGAGAACAAATCTCTAAGGCCTAACAGAAGAAGAGTGTCAAGTTGACGAGTAATTAAGAATTTCAGAGTGATTTAACCTGACAGAGAAAAATGCTGATTGTTTCTTAGAGCCACCTGTCTTATTTAAGAGAATCATTGTCCATAAAATAATTTTAGTGGTTCTTCTCAGTCTTAAAAGAAAATGTTCTATGCTTATATCTACGCTATGAAAAGAGGTGATGGTCAAGAGATGGTTGGGGGTTCTTTCTAAGGTTTGCAGGGGCTCATTAGGATTTATAACACCACTCTCAGTATGGAAAAATGTTTTATAATGGACATCTCTCAGCAGGATGTTGGGAGCTCTGCAGAGGTAATTGCTGTTCAGCAGTCTGCAATGAGTATATGTAAGGGTGTAATCATACCTGCAATATTCACAAGAGTGAATGGACCTGGGAAAATGAAGGCATTTATCTCACCTGCCAAAAAAGCCTTTGTGTTTATCGTCACACAGAAGTTACTCAGAGGATTTTTTTTACTTTCCCCTTGTAGGAGTGAAAGCAGTAATTCCCCCATTCCATCCCATCTTTTGGTTAACTGATGCAATTATATTTTGGAATAAGGTAAATATTATATAATGACTGTAAGCGTGTATCAGTCTTCTTGCTTTCATTCCATATGCCATTCCAATCTATTTTCCATTACCTTTATCTCATTTTCACTTTTTTTTTTAACCTTTCCACAATCCCCCCATCTCTGTCCTGCCTATCCGCTTTATTTTTTCACTTATCCTTTGTCAATAGCACCATCCACTCAATTCTTCCTATCTTTTTATTTGTCCTTAAAAATTCTGTCTTTTTCAAGACTCCTTTCTGACTTCTGTCCACCTTTCCTTTACAAAGTATCTCCTTTCTTACCATGGAGCTCTCCTAGAATCGCTGTTGCTGTCCTTGAAACTCAGAAGGAAAGCCTAAGCATTATTCTTTGAAGTGCAGTAGTCCTGTGGCAGTGTGACTCAATCTGAGAAGCCAAACGATTTTATGTAACCAATCATCCAGCAGGGTCTCAGTACATACAGTTGTCACTTGCATATCTTTTTATCTGCTAGCTTTCCCAGTTGCTTCACTCCCAGCTTCTTTCCACTGGATAAGTAAGAAGAGGCAAAAGGCTGCTCTGATATTTCTGCTGTTTTTTGTGCATGTCCACAGCAGTCAGGAAAGAGCCGCTCTTGTGCAAAGCAGGTATGTGACCAAACCTAGGAATGCTTCTACCAAGTCTGCTAAGGAGGTGGTGGTCACCTTGGGCTGAATATTTTCAGTAACTAAACACCAGGGAACTAAAAAGTGGCACAGGGACCGTTTTAGTGCCATCAGAGCTGGTCTTATTTTGACAGAGCAATATAACCTTAATGGTGCTAGTCATCATATTCAGCCCTACTGCACATCATCATTTAACTGAGAACATTACGTTTTTAATTGGCTGCTACCTCATGTGAGCTATGCAGTGCTACAGGTGGATTAAAACATGGATGGCACGCTGCAGATATAGGATTTATGTAATTGATAAAGCCATGGAATAGCAGACTGCCTCTGCCAGCTGCCACACCAGCTGAAGTAGATCTATGATAATTACACTACTCAAGAAACTTTACGAGCTCTGAAAAAATATTACCAGGCCAAAGAAGCAAAGCATGCCAACAGCAGAATTTGAAAGTTCCTTACAGCATTCTGAAAGACTCACTGTACAAAAAGAAAAAAACACCAAGCATGTGTAGACAGTTTGTAACCCCACTATTGCTCTTTTTGATCATGTCATACTGAACATCATTCCTTGTGGTAAATAATATTTTAAATGCATTTCTAGTGTTATCTCAGATGAATCAGGAAAGTAAGATAATAGTTACTCTGACAAAATGTTTGTGGTGTGCTCAAAGGATTTATATATATATATATGTGTATTTTTTTTTAATTGCTGTTCAGGCTTTAAGTACTTCAAGAGTGAAGTGCTTAGATGGAAGGGATAGGGTGAATTACACTAAGACTAGCATTTGCTTAACAGAGACAAGTCCCTGCTTTACCCACTAACAAAAGGTAGCTGTTAATTTATCAATAATTGTGTTTAGCTGTCCTTACACTTACAATTAGTAGCACTTTATTTTGCACAAATGCAAAAAGTTGTCCAACTTTGATGATACGCTCTTGGATAATGCGCAAGTTCAAAAAAAGGCTGACATAACAAATAGTTGTATTGGTCATCATTATAGATGAAGTGCAGTACTGGGACTGATTATGGTTGGCAGACTGTAAATAGTTCTGCCAAGTTAGATACTTTGTTCTGTTCTGTATCTGGTGCCACTCTATGGCATGTTAAGGACATGCTTATGATAAAAGAAAACTGAGGAATTTACTGGAGATGTTATAATTACCCACACATTAACAGACGCTAACTCTATCTTAAATTTTAGGAAGAAGTAGGTGTCTGCCTTGCTAATAAAACAAATACAGTGATCAAAAACAACATAAAATCCTGCATGTAGAATTCTACATTTGTAGGCACTGTATTTAGTAAAGATCTTTTCCTCTTTAGCCATGGTATTTCTGAACTCTGATCTTATAAACCAAGCTAAAAGTTTAATAACCATTTTCTGTTTCCCTCTTCCAAGTTGTTCATGAAAATATGGAAAAGTATTACATCAAAACATGCTTCTGAGTCCCCTCTGCTCTTTATATTCCTGTCTACATGGCAACATATCAGTAATAAGTACACTGAAAAATGTTTGGCCTGCTTGTATCTCCTCTATCCAAATGATATAATCTAGAAAAAGTTACATGAGACAGCAATTAAAAGCCTTATTCAAGTTAGTAGGTGATGTTGGCTGCTTCTCTGCTGTGGACAAATATATTCCCTTGTCACAAAAGAAAATTACTGATTTGACATGATTTACTTCTGACAAACCTGTGCTGATGCTTGCTTTTCTCCAAATGGTTGGTTTATTTTGGCATCTGACAGTTAAACTTTTCTGTAATTCTTGGTGCTACTTTAAAAAAAAAAAAAGACTGAAACTATGTTCATGATTTCTGGAAAAATATAATTGAAACAATGTCATTAAATTGCTCCAATGATTTTCCCAAACATAACAAGATGAATTTTCCTGTGCCCCTCTAATTTCGATATATCTAACAAAACTAGATATTTTCTAGACGTTTCTTTATTGTAGCTGGAGGTCTTATCTATCGTTTTCAGCTGTTATTAGCTGCATACAGTGGAGACTTTTAATAAAAAACAGAGCAAAAACATTAGCAACATGTTCCTTCTCTGAGCCTCTTGTAAGAGTGAAAATTTGACTATATTTCTGTAAGCGTGGCTGTAGAGTAAGAGATGTTGTGAGATGATGATACTTAATACTGAAACATGCACTAAATATATGTTAATAGTGGTCAATTCCTTAAGAAAAGTATTCTCCCAAAGATTGCCTCTTTTTGAAGACGTATGTGATTCCTAGAAGATAAGGCTGATCATAGCTGCAGCCTTTGAATGTTGTTTTAATATGAGTAATTAATAATCAGTAATCTACCTCAGGCAAATAAGATGGTAGCATGGATGTGGTAGCATGGATGAAAAAGTTGTAGGTTGAATTTTTTTAATGGCAAGATATGAATGTCGTGGTCAAAGAAGTGAATGACTTTTTTGTTAGGTCCTAAGTGCAGGTAATGGAACTTTCGGAGACACAGGTGCACACATTCTGAATTAATCTCAAATCTTTTCCTAAATTGAATTATAGATCTCAATTTCAAACATTTTCTCACACATCAAAGAAGCAAAATCAGTCATTGGAAAGCGTGACAACAATTATATTTCTAAGATTCAACAGTGCTATTTCTCTCAACAGCATATTTATCCAAACTTATTAGTTTCCCATTAGTAATCGTAGGATTGCAGACTAACAAAAAATGGCTCTGAAGCAATCAATGTTATTCATGGAGATGATTAATCACAACTTACCTGTGTGTCTGCATTTAGAACTTTGATTCTCTGTGTGGAGATGAACAGGTCCACCTCAGTCAAGGCCTGGGAATCTCCTTCTGAGGTCTGCAAGACAGATGCTTTGTTACAGTAGGAATTTTAATTTCCTTTTTAGAATGACAAATTCACGGATCACTTCAAGCATAATGTGATGTGAGCCAATTGCTTTGTTACACCACTACAAAGACAGTTATTCAAAGGTGTTTCTACATACATGCAAAGGACACATTGACTGCATAGGAAGAGTGAAGCATACTCTTGTAGATAAGAGCGAATTTTCAGAGCCCCTGGGATTGACTGCTCAGGTACTATAATTCTCTATGAATAGCCAGAACAGGAGAATCAATGTGGCTGTTTCTTCCCCACTGTCTTATTGATGCACATCAGTTCTTGAGGCACTGGAATTGAGAAAGTGACTTCCATCAGCTGCTTAGCCCTTGCTGTCTTCAGTGAGCTCACACAGAAGTTCAAGATGATGCTCAATACTGTGGTTTGGATGGGTTTTAGATTGTTTCCCCTAGAAAACACAGAACTGAGAGCTCACCTAACATCTCTTACTGCACAGAGAGCCTTTAGGTAGGTGTACTGGAGACCTTAAATTCTAAGCACTGCTTTTAGGGAAATGATATAGCATACGAAAACAAGGTTACAGAGCAAGTGGGGCTGCAGAATAATGCCAGGTGTTTTTTGATTAAGTGTGAGGCCTGGCCTTGTGCCAGGGAGACAACAGAAGAGAAGGTGGCAAAGAAGCTTCTGCCTCTCATCACTGCATCATGCAGGAGCGTACCCAACACTCTGAGTCCCAGCAGGAACCTGTTTATTCCTCCAGGCTGTTTATCCACAGTGCACCCCTGCAATCAATATTTACCAGCGCCCACCTTAGCAGCCTCAGAATAAAAAGGCCACAGACCATATTACCTTTTGTTAAATGCAGGCATCAGTCTCCAGATTACAACTGTGTTTCTTTGATGACATGGTGCAAGGAAGAATGATGTATTTGCTATCCTTTTTTATAGCTAAAAAGGTTTAGCTATGCCTATAACGCATTCATATTAATTCAAATTAAATTAACTGCAGCAAAATACAAAGCAGCACAAATCCACTTTGGCAGAGATGACTTGTGGTGCTTTTTATCCATGATTGTTACGAGGAGATTAATTTCAGTGATATTTTTGTTAAATATAGTTACTTAACTAATGTATATTTTTGACTAGGTGAAATGTCTCTTGAATTGCTCCAGCTACTACTTGGTTAATGTACTTTGTTTTTTAAGTACTGACAATATTTTAGTAAATATATGTCAGTCATAGGCATAGAAAACAGACCTAATTGCTTTGGCTCGCAAAATACAAATCAGGATTACATTTTAAAAGTCTCCTGGAAAACACTGAGTGTATATCTGGACTAAACAAATCAGAAATATTAAACAGAAGAGCAGCATCAGACAGGCACTCTAGCAAGTGAACGATGAAGAAAATGAGTTAATTTTATTCCATCCAGCATTCTATTACTTAACAAAGAATAAATCAAAATGACAACTTTATGAGGACCCATAATGAAAGACACAATGCTCTGTGAGGAACAAATACAACAGAAATGGAAGTAAACATTAGAATTCAAGAAAAACAGTTTACACACCGCTTTTTTCTTGATTTTAGCCGCCTTTTGCATCCTCTGAAGAGTAGCATAAAAAAAGAATGCAGACAGATGTACACACAAAAAAAGAGAAAAGACAGCGTGTGAAATCAGGGAAACCTTTTGACTATGAATCCAGACTGCTGAAAATTAAAAATCTGGGGCCAGTGGGAGAAGGATGTGCGAGAGGGAAGGGACTGTCTATATCTTATGCTGTTCTGGAGCATAATTGGATTTAATGGCATTATGCATGTTGTTGATTGATTACCAAAAAAAAATACCAAAGAGTGTTGTCTGTTATCAGCTGCTCATAACATTTATCCTACTAAATATACAGCAGTCTAAACTGGTAGTACATGCACTATTTTAAATTCAAGTTTTTATATTAATATTATAGTAATATTAGTCATACGTCCAAAATGTAATTGTCATACAGAACGTAACTTAAGTTCCTTCAGAGGCTATCCAAAGTAGTCAATTATACCTGGCAGGTTGGGATTGTTACTTCACAAAAGGTTAAATAGAAATTAAAAGGTTTGAAAATTCAAAATAATTCAGTATATTAACAGTCATTTTCACAATCTGTAATAAAGGAATTAATGACACAGTGGGAAACAGTCAGAACACATCCATTGGTCACTGGAATATTTCCTTATTACAGTCTGCCGCTTGTCTTTAATATATAAATTCTTCATACAGCTTTCAAACGATTTTGAATAGACTGTGGAGTGATTTATGTTTTGCTCCTAGGAGAAGCTGTATGTTTCTTCATGACAAGCACTGGAAAATTATGGTGTGTATTCTTCTGGATCTGTACTCACCGAAATGCACTTCAGATTAGGTTTGAAGCTGCGGATCTCATCATGTTTAGAGATCAGCTGTCAGAGTACCAGAGAGTATTCTGCAAACCATAAAAATCCCCTACCTTAACACGGCTCACTGCCTCTTGAGCCTGCATCATCCTTATGTTTTTGGAAGGGTTGCGCTCAGAGAGCAGCTGTGTAGAGCCCAGGTAATTGGCTGCAAAGATGATTCCATCAATGAGGTCTTCAGGTTCGCAAGGTCCTGGAACTGACATGGCAAATTTACTGTTACTGTGTCTCAGAAGAGGATAGAGATGAGAAACTGAATTAAGGCTATTCATGTTTGGGAGAAAGATGTGCTCTGTTTCAGCATGAAACCTAACAGTAAGTAGGCATCTTGATGCCATATAGTAATATATAAGGCCTAAATTCAGGGACAGATAGAAAAATATAGGCATTAGTCTGGTACCAATTGTATAAAATGGAGAGCTGGAGAAACACGTCTCAGAACAAAGCAGAATGAAAGCCTCACAGTCTGAGCAATAGCACCTGCAAGGTCATACAGCATTTTCCCCTGAAAGCAGGAAAGTCACGTAAGGCAGTTATGGAAATGAAACACACGGAAAGATTAGGAAAAAATTCGTGTAAAACAGAGGGAAATAGTGGAACTTAGTATTCCTTGATTATTAAACCTCATTCAGCAAAATGCCTTTGCATATGCTTAATATTCATTATGGAGTGACTTGTGAATTATGAGTAAATCTTAGAACCTTACCCAAGTTGTTTCTTTCCAAAGATGAAGAAGAGGGGACAGGGACAAGAATAAAGGACAGCATTTACTTCTTACTGGGACTATGCTCATCACCCTCTTTATTTAGCTGTTAAACTTTACAACGAGCTTTATTAGAACAGCCATTCCAGACAGAATCTGAAATCCCTAGACTGCAAATATTTTCTGATGCCCAAGAGTTTTTTTAAAGAAATTTTCTTTCAGCTCTGTCAACTTGACAAGCAGATAATTTCCATTAAAAGTGTGAAAAACCTTAACAAAATCCTTCTGAATCTAATAATTTAAAACATCACATAAGCTTTTCGTTAAGATCAAGTCTTTCAATATCTCAAAAAATGATCCTTGTTCCTGCAGTGATAATTCCTTGAATTACATAATTAAAAAATATATATATGTAATTCCAACAAAACTCCATTTACTGTATCTCTGATCTTATTTGTTTACAACTGTGCACCATTAAATTTTTCAGCAGGGAAGTGATGCATTTTACATGATAGCTCTTATGATGATGTCATTCAGACATCCTCTCAGGCCTAAAACATAGTTTTGTAAATCTGTACCTCTTTCAGCAAGCAAAAAACATATCCATGCTGTATCACACTGATATCTTGCTTCACAGATAGCAAAGAGGAAAAAAAAAAGTTATTTTAATGCTGGTTAGCAAAATTTCATTAGATACCTGCATCAATACCATCATTCAAAATTAAAGTGGCTTTAATTTTGTTTACCTTCACTCTTTTCAGGCTAAGTAAATCAGGCTAAATTAAATCAGGGCTGTGTTAACTCTGAAATGCAGTTACCCACATAATGTTTAAATCAGTTTAACTAACCTCTGCTGGCAGTTAATTTAGATGCATGTTATTGAAATATTTTGTATGCATAAAGACAAATAAAACTGGAATGCTTGATACAAACTCTAATATAGATAGTACTGCATCAAGCAAGGACCAGAATTCTCTCTCCTAGCAGAATTTGTCAACAAAAATAAGAAACAAAGATAGTGGTTATTTAAAACATCTCGGTCCCTAAATTACTTCCTTCCCATCCCAAAAGTTCTGGCTGAATTTAGGAAAGCCTGTGTTCAGTTCTAATTGTTTTCAAGAATGTGAAGTTAGCTCTTTTTTTGTTAAATTTGTCCCTTTCAGATCTTTGAATATGACATTTTTGTCTTGATTTCCAAGTGACTGCTGGCTGTGTCAAAGGCCTTTCAAAGACAAATTTAGAGACCTGTTTGTATGCATATGCTATTGGCAGCTCAGTGCATGAAACAGTAACAACTCAGTGTAGCTTATGGGGTTGTGAAATTAATGAGCGTTACAAAGGAAAGAACAAATTCTTCTCATATTTTGGTAGTTTGATGGCAGCAATAGTATTTTTAAGAAGTTTGTCCAAAAAATTCTTGAAAATGCAAAAACCCTGGGGTTTTAAGCAGTTCTATTGTTCTAATTTTATTTATTTTGATTCTTCAAAAATTGTTCCTTTTGGTTAGATATAGTCTCATCATTTCCTCATAGAGCTCGCATTAGTGCTTTTTGCAGAATTCTTACAGTAGTAACAAGTTGTGCTGCATTAAGTATAAAATAACAGCTCGTACGGAATGCTTATCAACAGATAGTACAAAAAAAATCCACAACAAAACCCACCAAAATCACAAGCATGCGGGGCAGAAAACATTTCCACTGTACGCTTCCCATCGTGAGAGAAGTGGAAGGTAGTGTCAGAAAGGTTAAGACATCTGTTGGAAGGGCGTAAGGAATAGTATTGAAAATTGCCAGGGTCAAACTGGGTTACCTGAGTATTTTCTTTCCTTATCTGTGATGTTTAAAGAATATAAAAATGCAGACTTGGCTGAGATCCCAGCTCATCAGAGCACTTAAGCGTGCCCTTGGCTGTAAGTACGTGTAAGGCTTACTGATAAGGAAGGGAAGGAGAAAGACATTTGGATGTTGAAGACTGGAATTTTATGTTGGCTGTAGATATTTATAAAAGTTAGAGAACTTTTTCTGAAAAATTTAAATTTCTGTACCATATGAAGACAACAGAGATTACTTGATTTTCTGCTGAACTAGTAATACTAGAAAATAGTATATTGATTATTTCTAAACCAAAACAGGAGACTCTAAAAATGTTTAAATTAACTTATTAATTATTTTTAAGAAAAAATTCAATAATGCAACGTAACTGAATTTAATAAGGTCTTGAGATCATACGTTTTATATTTATCTAAAATAACGTGTTAATCCAAGATTCAGAGAGTATTAGGGATTGCACTCAAAGCACTGAAGCACCATCAGCTGCCTGCTGAGAACCATTGTGCTCCGTGAAGTCACTGAGACCTCAGGATGTGTGGCAGTGCAGCAGAAGGACTTCTGGTAAGGAACAAATGGCCACAGAGCATATGTCACCTTGCAGAATGTCTACCTACAAATTCCATCTTTTGGCTTATTTCGCTATTTCATCTTGGTTGAGACTCTGCAATGGAAATGAGACTTAAGGTGACAGGATAAATATAGGGTGGGAAAAAAGCAAAACTCCTGAACACTGCACAAATTACCTACAAGCACATATTGGTACAACTACCGAAATAACTACAATAGCAAAGACACATCTCCTATATTTTTTGCACCAGCTATCTAATTTGTTTTTATGTCTGTAATTCATAAGCAAAACTATAATGAACGTACAGAGATACAAATACAGCTATTGTAGCTGAGGAGTCATACTGTATGTTAAGTGCCTCGACAGCTGAATGATGACCAGAACATGGTTATAGTTCCATCAAGAACAAGGATGTTAGCTGGCAGATTCTTTTTCAGTGTGCAGAGGTGTCCCATGCTTTTTGAGACACAATATACAAATTAATTATGAGAACTGTGAATGGTTTTTGGGTTCAGAAAGCAGAGATTATCTATCACAGAATTGCAGGGGTTGGAAGAGACCTCTGGGGATCATCAAGTCCAAACCCACTGCTCACAAGCTCCTGGTGAGCTACGTTTATTTCTATTAGTGCTCTGTAATACCTGCAATAGGAAAAGCCCGATGGATGGCTTATGCCCTCACACTGTGCTACTTGAGAAAAAAAATCAGAGACAGCAGGAAGACTGAACTAAAAAAGACTCCTATGTTACTAAAAGAGTATACTGACCCCCTTCCAATGGAGAGCTGACCGGTTTAAAAAGAGAAAAATGTAACCTTTTTACCCCAGTAAAATAAAAGGCGTAGTTTTTTTCTGCCAGTGTTGTTAGGGATAATTTTTTTACTTTTCAAAGCTCCATTAGTGCTGCCCTGCCTTTATAATTGTCCACCATACACTCAGTAGATGCTTATTACAAAGGATCAGCTTGCTGTCTTGTCTCTCCTGCCTTTGGGAAATGCATTTAATTTACTTCTGTTTAGGGCCTGTTAGCCAGTATATGCCAAGCGTGGAGTGTAGTTTCTGTCAGATGTCAATTGTGTAAATGGGGCTGTCTCTGAACTTTCCATTTGCTCTAGCTCTTCAAAGAAATGATTAGAAGCTGCTAGTCAAGCTGACAGGATCAGGGAATAGGTGAAAAACACATTGAGCATTCTAATATTGTTCTAAGTCACAGTAACTTTTCCTTGAGTTGGGAATGGCATCAGAAATAAAGTTTTTATCCTTCATTCATGGTTCACATTGTAGGGAAATGCATGTCAGAGCAGAGGAGTCAAATCCTTTGCAACCTCCTACTGCCTTCACTTGCTTTATGATGTAGACACTTCCTCTGTAGAAAGAGCTGTGGGGCTGGGTATATTTTCCCCATAGAAAGCTCTTCAATTTCTCCTGCGCTGCTATTACTTATTTTCCATTTGGAGAAAAGTCAATTTATTAAAACAAGAAGGTGGACTAGGATTGTACTGAATATCATTATCACTCTTTGACTGACAGACAATTGAAGTAATACATGAAAACGTGGTTCTACCAAACCAAATCACCAAAGAGGTGATTATGGTTCTCCTTGTCTCCATTTTGTACTCCTAATTCTTTCTCAGATTGGGAAATCCTCTCCCATTTGTGCCTAAAACTGAGATTCCCAAAGTGCAATATAGGCGTCACGTCAAAATGACACAGGGGCTCTGAACAGTTCAGTTGCATGACTCCTTCCTCTGTGCGGAGCAATAAAGAACGGGCTGCTCTTCTACCTCCATCAATCTCCAACCTGCTAGGACCCGCTGTTTTCAGCCATTTTTTCTCCTTGCAGGTTTGTAGCTATCTCCATCCTCACATTTCTTACATTAGCTATCTCCATCCTTACATTTACTCTTGCCCATTGCTCCGTTTCTCCCTCTCATCGTCATTAGCTCTCATTGTCACAGGTATGTATAAGAATATACCTTATTCTTATACCTTATTTAATATTAAATTAAATATTAATTATTTCCATACATAGTGTATTCTGAACAGAAATAGGTTTTAGTTTATTCTTTGCACTTTGGAGCTGCTTCTCTTGGGTTTGACATTTTTTTTTAGAATTTTGATTTATAAAATATATTGGTTTTTTAATACTTTAACTATGGATGATGCAAAACTTACCATCAACAAAACTTGGAAATGAGGATACTTTCTTTGACTGTTGAAAAATAAAAATAATACATGGTATAAATGTAATGAAATAATTTTTACAAACTGAAGTGAATTCATATTACAAACAGCTGACTATTATTTAAAACAAACACACAAACAAACAATTTTCTCTGTATAACTTTTGCATAGCCATTATTTGCAACAGTGAAACACTTTGCATCATAGTAATTAACCCAGCCTGTTACATAGCTCTGTTTACCTGGAATCTTGAAGTATTTAAGCAGGTTCTATCACACAAAAAATAAGGGGGTGTGAGGAAAAAAATGAAGTCAGCTGCAAAATGAGCAATACCAACCACAGATTCCAATCCCAGTCCAGTAACTCATCCACCAGATCACACTACATAATATCCCAAATTTACAGTTCAGAACATTTAACAATATTTCACAAAACAAGAATCTTAGTCAGTGAATGAAAGGAACTGTCTCTGATTGCACTCTACCTAAGCCTACCACTACTGTCTGTACTCTAAATAAGCAGATCAAGTCCTGCCCTTTGCTTGGCTTATGTTGGCCTCCTCAGGCACTGCTGTTTCCAGGAAAGGGGCTGATTTCTCTGTTATGAGAAAAGGCTTCAGAAATCTGTCTCCTCAGTAAAGTAACAGGCTAAATACGTTGTATGTTTGTGAGAAAACTCACTGCTTCTTTTAAGTCTGAATTTTACTTGATTGTGTCTAGCCTCAAGCATAACCTCATTGTGCATTCCTAGATGCCTTGTGCGCTCCACTCTTGAGAGACAAGAGCAGCTCTGCCTATCACCGTGCCTTTTTCACAGCTGACTGAGCAGGGACATGTTCACCCCAGAGGCCACTAAAAAAACTGAATCATTTGAGCCCTCAGAACTGAATGAGGTGCTTCGTATTAGGGATTATTGAAAGAACTGTGAGAATTAAGCAGTCCTCTGGTTTCAAAGTCTGGCATTTTAGGGGAAAAGAAAACAAGGATAAGCCAATTTCCTTTTGATGTTGCTTTTACTCTTCAGTAATACAAAAAGAACTTCTGAAGTGTTCTCTCTCTTCTTTGTGTCATCAGAAAATTCTAGGCTTAAGTATATACTGTGGATGATTAAATAAAATGAATGTGGTAGCAAGTGATTCATGGATTTGGTTTAAAGATCCGAACACACAGTCACAGAATTTATTGTCAGTTCAGGAAAAGAAAGAGTTTATGTAATGTGTTTGTGAGAGGGAGAAAACTGACAGTTTGGTAACTGCTTTCCCTCGTGGAAGCTCAACCAGCAGGATGGCCTAAAGCACCTACCTCAGGTGTGTTATTATTGTCAACTGGGCCATTGAGGTCAGAACGCTGCTGCTTCCTTGGCTGTTCTATACCATTGCACACCTGTAAAAAAAGAGAAAGGACTTAAAATCCTTTTGTCTTCTGAAAAGCTTAAAAACAAAGGAGATTTCAAGTCAGTGCTGCAAGGATAGTCGGAAAATTTTCATCAGAAAACGTTATTTCATCTGAAAAGAATGTTTAAGTTTCAACCGAAAGTTGTATGGGGAAAGAATAAATTACATTCAGAAAATCTTAACAAAAATGCATAATGCTTTAAAATATGAAACAGTATGTAGCATTTTCTCTGTTATTTTGTGACAAGCAGTCATTTGTCATGAAGCTGTTCTGTGTAGTTATTTATATGCAATCAATATTCATTATTGATACTGAGGTATATGAGGATACTGTAGTTGAAATTTCCTATTTTAATTTAATATATATGAGATTAATATAAAAACATTGAGGTGTTTAATTATAATAAAAGATCAACTTAGATGTAAGTAAGGCATTTCAAATACCATTGAACAGCAGTCACACCACTGACTTAAATTAAGATGATGACTTTATTTCAATGCAGATGTTTCATGCAAAATGAAACAGATACCGAAATGTTGAAATAGTTCACAAACCAAAGTCAGAATTTTAAAATATGTTTATGCTCAGCACTGGACAAAATTGCAGCAGTCCTAATGGCACTTCTGATTGGAAAAGAAATATCCAGCACTGTCTCTAGGATTCTCCGTTCATGGGATATTCCTTGTGGTATCTCCCTCTTTTGGGGCCAAGCACATGTACAGAAAGCTGGCAGTGCAGCTTCAGGCTTCTGAATAAATGTAGAAGAGAAAATATAGGAACGTATTTGAGAAAAAAAATGAGTCGTTTAAACCAGGGAATGCTCCTTTTCCCTCTCAGGAGCAAAGTCCTCACAGGCAGAATTTCTCAAGGGTGACACGAGTCACAGAACAGCAGCACCTGGTACAGGGACTGCACGTCCCACGTCTGCCAAGAAAGAGAAGTTTTCCTGACACTGTTTCACTGTTAGAAATCTGGAAAGCCAACCTGATTTTTTATGGTTAATGACATCCCACTTCCTTTTTTCTCTGTTTCCCCATTATGTGTAAAAGAAGAGAGCCTAAATGCCACCGTCACTGTAAGGCTGGACAAATACAATTCTGTACCAACAGTTGTGCTAAACGCTGAGCCAGTATTATTTCAAAGCATCAGCATGAAAGTTACCTCTGAACAAAACTCCTTGTCTACTGACTTTCAAATGCATACGTAGCTGTAGATCAAAGAATGTCTCCATGTTTGTCTCTAGGCAAATTATTCCCTGTGAGTAATGTTTTGTCAGCTAAATAAAATGTGCGACTGAAGCAGCTGTATTAGTGCTGCTAGTTCCATAGCAGTAATGTTCAAGTAAGACAGCATACACAAGGAAAAAATTCACCAAAATACTAGGCACAGTTTTTGGGAAATAGAATACCTGAAACAGATTAATGCACAGAGCACCACGACACGGGGAAGCAGACCAGTGCCCTGCCTAGATGGCTGCAGTAGCTAAGAAGCTTACTATGTCCTTGTGTGCTTAGTAATGCTATTTTGTTTGAGACAAGACAAATCTAATCATACTGCAGGGTGAACAGATACAGAGCAGTGCAGTGATACACATTAACATGGGTAAACAAATACCCAAAGGGCTTTAATAATAATAGTATAATAATCATACATTATTCCCTAAAATAGTAGGATTAGACCAAATATGCTTCAAGCAAGAAACATGACATGGCCATAATGAAGATACATTGAACTGTAAAAAGAGTGACAGCAAATAAATTAAATCCAGTACAACAGAATTTTAATACTTGTAAATCGCTGCCAGTTCTGATTACCACACACTGGAATAAACTGAAAGTGCACCTCCATATCAAGAAAGAATTGGTTGGCTGCTTTATTAAGCATACACTGGATGCTCTAAAATACTACTGAAAAACGTCTGTCACAAATCCTAAATAGAGGTGGACTCAGCCCGTGGGATCACAGTTCCAATTATGCTCTTTGATAATGACTCCAAGGAAGGTTCCATGTAGCCTTACTGTAAAATATCACCAAATACATGGATGACATTTCATTCTTGAGTTATTTCCAAGCACATTTGAGCTAAACACTTGCAAGGTATTGTAAATGCTTTACACCTTGACTTATTAGATGCATACTTATTTAAACTATTCTGCTGTTATTCTTTCAAATCATTTGAGCAAGGGATCATTTTACATCCTGCAGTTCCCTGTCGTTTCATACCTATTCATGTGTACACAGTGAAAGAACACACTGTAAGGTAAACTTGAAGACATGCATTTTTTTGAGAGATCATTCACAAGGATAAGGAAGGAGTCCCTGTTTGGAATCTGTAGAAAAGGAGCTCAAGGAATTTGTTCTGCACAGAGTTGCTTTGCTCGTGTATGTTTACCTCCACTTTAAGAACAATACTGTACACTCTTCCTTAAGCAAAACCTGTTTCAAACAACTGTAAGGTATTGTTGTTGCCCTTTGGGTGTCACTAACAACCATCATGCAGACTGAACAGGAGATACCCAGCAACTATCAGAACATTAAAGGTGTGGTACCACTGACATTTATGTCTCTGAGAAAGCACCAAAGCAGTATCCAGCATTACATAGTAGAATATATGGCAGCTGGAAAAGTCATCTTGAGGCTGGGAGGAAAACCTGACTGCACTCAGCAACAGCACAGGTGGTGCAGAAACAAACCCACGGTTCCACCCACAGCTTGATTGCCAGCCTGGGGTCACCTGGGCTGCTCTCCCCAAGGCCATCAGACCCCCTTATAATCACCCTTCCCTGCCCTCTGTGGGTCCCACCTGCTGCTAAAGTTGGTAATGAGTGAATGCTGTTGGTGTTTAGTGTACTAATTGCTTATTCCACTGAAAGCTGTACTTCTTTTCAGTTAGAAGCTCATTTCAGCTATGTGGTTCTTGAGATTGTGCTCCTGAATGCTGTTGCGGTACGCAGCACTGAATGTGCACTCTTCTGCTGGAAACGAACAGGTTTGTCTCCTTTTATTTCTTTATTTGGAGTAATAATTTGAGAGAGGAATGAAAGATTAGCTTTTCTGTAGCTGATAATCCTCTTGGTAAAGAGTTGAAACGCACCTTTGTAGCTCAAAGGCAGGGTAAGGTTATATTATAGTGTTTTAAATGTCTGAATAATTAAGCTTATGGTATGCCTGCCAATCTCTTCACTAGCAATGCTGTTCAAATGCTGCATCAAGTAATGTGCTCAGAAACAGATCTACCTGCTTATATACACTGAAGCTAATTTGCATCTTGAGATGAAACGATTCCACGAATGAAACAATTACAATGTTGACTACATTGTAAAGTTGTCTGTTGCATGAGTGAACCAGCAGGTCTAGATGTTTTTGTCTAGATATGTTTTTTTAATCTCTAGAACAAAGGTGAAGCAAATGGGTACTGTTATGTCACTGAACTTCAGTTTCTAGTTTCTTGATCTCCAGTGGTGGTTTCTGAAGGTGATTTATCATACAGGATTTTCTCCTGGTATTTAAATGCTACTATGTCTCTAGAAAGTTATCAATGTGCAACTAAAGTATCAATTTGAATCAGGAGAGGTAACCTAGTAATAAGCCTGCCATAGTGACTATATGGGGACTGCTGAGTCATGGCCTGAGCCACTGATTGAGCACCTGGTCAGCCCTGGAAGCACAGGTGAAGGTAATGATGTGCTCCACCCCTTAGACCTCATTTAAGAGCTGACTGCTAGTGAGGAAGGATGTCTTGCTGGAGATCTCTCCTTTGGGGAGTCCTTCTGTGAGCCTAGATCTTCAGAGATGGGTGAGTGTTGTTCTTTTTGTAACATCTTCTCATTGCGCTGGTCCTGCTGCTGTTACAGTGCTATAATTCCTATTAAACTAAATTCACCATCAGATGGATGGGGCTGTTAGGTGCTGGGAAGGACTGCTGGTCTGCCAGAGGGGAGAAAGTTGCCACAGAAAGATCTGGATAGGCTGGATCAATGGGCCAAGGTAAAGCGTATGAGTTTCAGTAGGGTTAAGCTTTGAGTCCTTTATTTTGGTCACAACAACCCTATAGGCTTGGGGAGGAGTGGCTAGAAAGCTGTCTGATGGAAAGAGACCTTGGTGTACTGATGGACTGTTGGCTGAATATGAACCCAGCAGCATGCCCAGGCCAAGAAGGCCAATGGCATCCTGGCTTGTATCAGGGATGCTGTGGTGAGCAGGACTAGGGAAGTCACCCTGCCCCTGTACTCGGCACTGGTGAGGCCTCACCTCGAGTACTGTGTTCAGTTTTGGGCACCTCAGTGCACAGAGGACATTGAGGTGCTGGAGCAGGTCCAAAGAAGGGCAACAAGGCTTGTGAAAGACTTGGAGAATGTGTCCTATGAGGAGAGACTGAAGGAACTGGGGCTGTTTAGTCTGGGAAGAGGAGGCTGAGGGGAGACCTTATTGCTCTCTTCCAATATCTGAAAGGTGATTGCAGAGAGAGCAGGGTTGGTCTCTTCTCACTGGTGACAGGATGAGGGGAAATGGCTTCAAGTTTTGCCAGGGTAAGTTTAGATTGGATATCAGGAAAAGCTTCTTTACAAAAAGAGTTGTGAAGCACTGGAATAGGCTCCCCAGGGAGGTGGTTGAGTCACCGTCCCTGGATGTGTTTAAAAACCATTTGGATGTGGTGCTGTAAAGTGTGGTGTGTAAAGTAGAAAAGTGGAAAATTGAAGTTGAGTAAGCAGTAAGTTACAGCAAAAATATGATCTAAGTGTATCCTGGGTTTGCCAGGTTTCTCTCTGGCTTATCTTGTGCAGATATCCTTCTATGCTTTCCTGGAAATATTTAAAGAGAAAGGTTCATAACATGAATCTCTCACATCCACAAGTTTTCAAGGTTGAGTATATGTGTTTACAACTGGAGGCTGACCTGCACACAGAGTAGATACTGTGCACAGAGATGCTGTGTTTGTTTTGCAAATCTGTAGATTGATGGGTCTTTCCCAGATGATGGAGATTAGTTGCTAAAAGCAGACTTACCTACTGGAACCTTTAAAATAGTGGGTGTTGGTTTTTTGTTGTGATTTTTTTTTTTTTTTTTTTTTGCTTTACTGTTTAGTGCTTGATATGCAAGGCTATTAGCTCTTAACCTAGACAGTGACTTGGTACATTTCCTAAACGTATAAATAATTTCTCTTCTGTACATCAATTTCAGTTGCTGGAAACTAACCTAGCACTTTATATATGGTATAGTCAGCTGTGGGAGATGGGAGCAGAAACCTTTTTTTAAAAAAACAAAACAAAAAAACCCAAAAAAAACCAAAAAAACACTAAAGACAGTGCAGTACATGCATTTTGTGCATTTATGCATGTTTGTTTGCTTATTGATTTAAGAAAAAATACAAACACGTTCATGCAGTTTTTTGGTTTAAAATAAAAGCATCTAAGTTTACACTTAAAGAACTGTGGCGTTGATGTTCCATATGCAGTACGTGAACTTCCACCTCATTCCTTTTGCCACAGTATTTTGTACTGTGAGATACACTTATAAATTACTGACATTTGAGTAAGACCACAAATCCAAGGATCTTCTAGGCAAGAGGTCTAGCATGAAAATCTAACACCAGTGGCTTTGGATTTTTCTCTTTTTGCTCTAGATAAACTTGATTTATTGTAAATAATATAATTACTACCTTGCTTTCACAAATGAGAGACACTTTCCTCTATAAAGTTCAGTAAATGCCTCCAGCTCTTGCACATTTTATAGTGAGTTTTAGAAGAATGCCTCAGAAGAAAATCTTACGTGCTCCAAGTTCTGTGAGGTCTGATGCTGGTGCTAAAGGTGCACCCAAAGCTCAAACTAATGGCACTTAGTGAACTATTAAGTGCCAAACACATCTTGGCAGGAATGGTACCATAATGTCCTCCCATCTAGCCTGATTTCTAGAAAGAGCTGAGGATGGGCAACCTACAGTGAGTGAACAGAATACAGCAAGATAAGGCTTAGCCTATAAATTCAGATGATACTTGCCTAAGGTTATTTAACAGTCTTTTAAGTATTTCCTTTCTATCCCTGGAAACTTGGAAGGAGGCTAGGGGGAAGTCTGTCCACTCATGTCTTCGTTTGCCAGCCTTTGTGTGTCTGCACTTCACATCTTCAGGACTTAGGGGCTTATGTGCCCCTCTCCCCAGCGAAGACACAGCAGTTCTTCTCCATCTCCTTTACTGTGAATTAGGAGCATGTCTGCTCACCCTGCTGACTTATCTCTTCATACAGAGCTGAAATGGATGCTTATATCTACATGAGAAACTACTTTACTTTTTTCTTCTTATTTGAAGAGAGAGGTGAAATACTGTGCACTGCTTCATGCTCTATCTGTTAGACAATAGCATATGGGTTTCATGAAGAGTGATTGCTGAAATTCAAAGGCTGTATACCAGATAGTGCCTACCAATCCCAACAGCTCCTTCTATGTTATTAAAAAGATTAAGGCATTGGTCCAAGACTGACTGGAAATAATGTTTAAAACTCAAGCAGCTCAGTGATGCCTGGGTCCCTTTGATTATTTTCACTCCAGCAGCAGTTGCATCAATATTCCTGTGCTGCAGAGCCCTGGTTGTTAGAAGTCTGACAAGAATAGTAAAGGTACAGTGCAACTCAGCTCTGTAAAATAAACACTGAAAGGGTACAAAAAGATGTTGAAAGAAAAGCCTATTTTGAAGTCTGCTGGGGACTAGCAGTCATTCAGGATTAAAATTAAAAAAAAAAAAAAAAAAACAAAAAACACTTATTCAACCATACATAAGAATTCACTGCGTAACTTTCTTGTTCAAAAGCTCTTCTTATGAAGCAGCAGCTTACAAGCAGCAGCATTGAGCAGCAGCTACTGGTGTGCTGGATGAGCCAGCTCTTTCTGACACCCACTAGCCTAAAAAAATCTTGCAGTTCCTCGCCAATAACTAGTTGCTACTCAAAGCTAGCAAGTTCATCAATCCTTAATCGTGCAAGCTAGCACTTTAATGCTGGCAATAAGCTACTGAATATAGTAGGTTATGCGTTTCAGTTCTAATTATACTTTGAAAATAGAACACAGAATACCTAAAATTTGCTGTGGATACAGGAAATCTGTGAATACACCCCCGAAGGTTTTTTGTTCATTATAATAAAAGCTGACCTGTTTCATCTACTCGTACTTAGACATTTCATTTCTTTTTTTTTTTTTTTTTTTTTTTTAGAGGAATTGATGTATTTTGATGTCTTTTTTTTTTTATGGAATAGTCTAGGATAAATTACTTCATTAGACATGGGGCATTACAGTATTATGATTTCCTATAGCGATAGCTTCTGTGAAACTGAAGCAGGAAATTTATACCTCTGAAGCTTAAAGTGTTTTAATTAAAAGATAATATACAAAATAACCTAATTATCTTTCCTAGTCTGCCATCTAAATACTCTTTATTTTACTTCTTTCAAGCAGATCTGTTCGTTAAAGAAAATAATATTCGGCTGCATACAATTTCAGAATAATTAGATTTTGCTTGCACGTGGTGAGAGATGAACAGTCAAAGCTTCAAAGTATCTAACCTGAGAGGAGTCTTATGTCATTTTGAAATTCAAAAAAACATTGAAGAAAACCTCACAGCTCTGTTCCTCTGGAGCTGAAATTTGAGCTTTGTTCTCAGATTCTTTTTTGGGGACTTTCTTGTAATGCAGAAGACCATGCATCGTGTAAATCGGCATCAACATCATTGTGGTAAAACTGATGAATACCATTTTTTGTACGAGTGAAGTTTCTTGTCCAGATCAAGGTAGAACCAGGTAATACACAAACACAGCAATATGCAGACATTTCTTGCTGTTGGTTTTCACATATGCAGCATCTAGTGTTGGTTTGTGCTCTATTGAAAGCAAAGAAAATTAAAGCTAATTGGCTATGACGGTGGTGAAAGAGGAGACCTTGATGGAGGGGAAAACCCCTCAACTATTTCAGTGTTCACCTTCAGTTGTAAGGTTGTATTAACTGTGTCTCTATGGAGGGGAGGAAGGGGAAATTACAGAATTACAAAACTGTTTTGCCCCATGCATCTAGAATACCTTGTTTCGCTTAGTTCTCTGATTTGTGTAAGAACAACTTTCCTAGATGGACCTAATTGACTATATTAAGCACACTTTCCTAAGCATGCCATGTAGTTATGTAGTTTGAATGCAATATAGAGTAAAAGCAAAACTATTGCTCTCCAGTTCTGTTTGGAATAAGTAATAAGCATAACAACTGTGTTAATGCCTCTGACAATCTGGATAAAAAGAGAACCTCGTACCTGCTCTTGTGGCCACTTCTGCCTGTCTTCTGGAGTTCTTGATTTTGCTTTAAAACCTCTAGGCACATCTCCACCGTGCTTAGAAGCAGATGGGATATTCAGTGATTTTGGCCTCCCTTCGTGCCTGTTAGCACTGTGAACAGCTTCTCCCTTTGAACAAGTCTCTTTATAGTCATGTGCCATGCTTTCAGTCCCAGTGTGCTCTGGACTCATCTCTGTCGTACTGTTTATGCTGCTCATGCTCATACTCATTTTGATTTCTGCTACAATCTGGTCAATGTCCTCTTCCTGCTCTTCCAGCTCTGCATCCTCTTTTCTAGAATGATATGGCGATATTCCCTGTGAGTTTCCATTAGCCTCTGCTGGGTAATAGTCCGGGTAGCCACCTTCACTTTGACAATATTGTATATTCTCATCTTGGTCTTGAATCTCCAAAGATGATGCTTCATCCTCTAAAACCTGAATGCCGTTATCTTGACCTTCCTGCCACTCTTGCCTGTCTGTCACCTCATTTTCATCCTGGTGCTGAATTTTACCTTCAGACCACTCTTCTACAGCTTCCTGACATTCATCTGTTTCAACATGGTGTTCCTCATTGGCAGCATATTCTTCTCCATTGCAGTCCATTCCTTCCAGGTAACTGTCATCCTCTGGACAGTATCTAATGTAGTATGTGATCCCTTCCTCCTCTTCTGGCAAGCCTTCATCATAGTCCTCCTCCTCAGAGGTGTTATTCACATAGTCAGAGCTGGAGTCACCATCTCCGCTGTGATCGTTGCACTCATGTTCCAAGGGTGTAGGACTGCCTTGTCTGATGGCTGTTAGTTCTGCCTCCTTTGCTGGGTAATCTTCAATAGGAAGATCACTTTCCTCATTTTCAGGCTCCCTGTTGTGAGATGAAGTTGGGCAAGCTCTTGCTCTGTGATCCAGCATGCTGGCTGTAGTGCTCTGACGCTTCCTGTTTGCCATAGCCAACTCTTTATACGACAATCATTTCTATGCAATTACTGTAGGGAAGATGGAAAAATACATTCAGGAAAGGTCATCATCAGAGATCAGTGATGCTAATAAGAAACAGCAAGTGATGGATTAAAGTGGCAGAAAGGATGTGTTTATAAGCATTTAAACTAGATTCACAGGCACCTAAATTCTAAAATGCTTGTGCTGCAGAACTGTGATATTAAATGTAATGACTTGCATACTGGAAGGAACAGAAAGAGAAGGTTCTACACTTACACAAAGCATGTTCTAATGTAGCATCTTTTTTTGTGAATTTGATAGAAAATTCATCTGGAAGCTTTAAACTGTGTGTGGCTTTTTCTTGCCACTAAGAGGTCATGCTTTGATTGCAATACAGTAAGCTGTAGTTATTTTCAATTTTCAGCTTAAATATGACTTTAACATGTACTGGAAAAAATACGGTTAAGGTTTGACCCACTCTTATGAAAACTAAAGGAAAGGAATGTCTATCAATTTAGCTGTCACATAGGGCACTTAAGTATAATATATTGCTATTATGCTATTAAAAAATAAATGGCTCACTGGTTTATTAGCTCTTACTAGCTGGATGCCATTAAGCATCTCCTATTGTTAAATCAAATATTGGCTTTCAAACAATTTAACCTACATTCCAAGAAAAAAGACTTATTCACAATAAAACCTTATTACCTCTACCAGCTGAACAATTAGGAATGGGTAGGCACATGATACCAGCTTATTTAAAGCAAGATCAAGAGCTATGGAATAGGTATTTTTGAATGACAGTGCAAGAAGGCTGTAAGAGACCTCATTTGTCTTTACTGAAGGATAGCTATGGCCAGTCAAGAACAGTGTTACTCAGTATTTCTTATGGGAAGAACTGTTCTTACTTGCAGTAGCCTCAGTCTCTATTAGTCACTGGAAATATTCTCCATATTAAATAATACTTGGGGAGGACAACAGACCCTGCACAGATGTAGTTAGTGTCAACTGAAGATATAGAAGCAGAAAACTGCAACACCATCACAGAGAGAATCTGAAACTCTCTGCTTGCATGTTCCTGCAGAACACAGAGATGAGAATCCTTTCTGTACAATGTAATGGATTTTTTTTTTTGCCTACATCTAAAAATTTTCACTTGGCATTGGTCCTGGAATATACCAATCCTTAATTGGTATAATTTCAGTGATAACCCTATGCAAATTACAGCAGCAGGATGTTCATAAATGTTACTTACCTGCCCACTAAGATGTTGTACATCAATGCGCACCACAGGAAGCTGTTTACACGTGGAGCCCAAAGGCTAGACAGGGCATGGGGGCTTGGAAGGGAGTAGTGGCTGATAATGGCAGCTACAACAGCTGTGGGGAATGGCCAGGTTAGGGGCTCTGAGGACTGTAAGATGTTTGGCTGCTGGGCAGCACTAATAAACAGCAGCTGGAGCTCTCCTCCAGCAGTGGTGTATGAAAGTGCAACAGAGGAACTAGCAGAGAGAGTTTGATAGAAGAACTTCAAATAGTGGCATGCTGGGAAGACTTTAGGGCACTGATGATAAGAAATAGAGAAAGGAATTCCTTTGAAGCATCAAGAAGTGCAATAGTAGGAAGACATGGCAAAACTCATTTCCTATAACAATTTCCCATTAAATAAGAATTCTGTCAAAGAACATGACTGAAGACTGCTCTATGCAAGTATGGAAAAACTGAGGCACCTTCTCACAACAGGTTAAAAAAAAAAAAGTTTGATCTCTTTCAATAAGAGGCGAGGCTGACCTTAATGGAATTGAAACTCAGTTGGACTCAGGAGCAAGCCATGTGCAGCCGTTACACTTCTGGTTGCCCTCCTTTCCTTTGCCAACTTCATAGCCAGGCACTACATGACAAGAATCTAAATACTGATTACATGGAGGAAAATAAATAAAGCAGAATTTCTTTTTCTCAGCTTCTGAATTGCAGGCTGAATGTGTGCTGATTATACTATTTTCAACTACAGTAAATGTGGCTTCCACTACTGTACTGATGCATTTGAATTAGTAAATGCAGTTTTGAAACCCAAATGGATATGAAGATTGCTTTTTGAGAAAAGACTTGCTCTTACAGCTGAGGAGCTCCACGTGTTCAGTTCTGTCAGCAGGTCACTTGCTCTGCTTGGTGTAGCGCTCCTTCCTACTGTCTCAGTTTCCTCTTTAACAGAAGAGTTAACTTAAATCTCTGCGTCATTCAAAGTGGAGTTTTCAACTTCTGAAAAAACAAGTGTCTCTGAGAGCATAGATGTCAGTGCTGAGTTCTCCACTCTCCTCAGAATTCAGTCATTTTTACTTTGATTAGACAAATTTGTGTTGTATGGTACACCACTAAAGCTTCATTAGCGTTGTCAAGATCAGTGGTTAAGGACCTAGTCACACAGGGCTCTTTCCCTGCCTCAAAATATTGAGCAGAAAAGGGAATTAACCTCCAGAAAGCACGTGCTGCATTTCTAAATGTGAGCGGCTCCCCTACATACACTCCTGCAGCAGGGCTGCTGCTTATAACTGGACTGCATTCTAATCAAGGCTCAGTACTGACATTAGTATTCTCCTGGATTCCTTGCACCTAATCCCAGACAGCTGTAGAGAGGGGGTTATGAACTGCTAGCACTTGCACATCTTTTCACCTGTGTAGGAAGATACCTTCACTACTGCTCCTATGGAGACAGACCAATTAAATTCCCATTAGGAATGGGAAACAGTGCACAACTGTAAGCACAGCAATAAAGTAAAATACCCAATAGGACGCTCCTGGCTGTGTTTAAAGAGCTGCTTTACATGTGTAATGGATTCAGGAGTTGAACAGTGCCCTAAGAAGAACAAGCTGTCTGGAGTTTTTCTCTCAACAGTTTGGGGTTTGTTAGCCTCCTCCAGCTGTAAATGTGCTGTACCATTGTGTGCTTCTCTACAGCTACATGATCTTTCCAGCCTGGGTTTTACAACCCATAAGTGAATTCTGAGTTTTGCTGGCCTCACCGATACCCTTACTTCATGTCAGGCCTTCTTCCTGTGCTTGCTGTTTCTTGGGTTACTTTCTCCATCTATTTCTGTCTCCTTTCACTCACACTTCAAACGTGGGGCCTTCCTCTGCTTGTTGTTTTGTGGTGGTGGTGGTTTTTTTGTTTTTTTGCAAAATTCCCAGGCAAGTTATGGTTCCTTCAGGTAATTTAGTAACTCCTATTCTCTCCACATACCCACTGCAATCTAGGTTTTGAATTGTTTCTAAAAATACTAATTTATCTGCCTTTTACCATGGTTGCCTTCAGGTGCAAGAGGAACGTAAGCATTGCCATCACATTGTTACAACACATGGTCTGCTGGCATCTTTCTCTTCTGCTGAGCGGTGTTTTCAAAGCTCAGTAGACTTAAGCTATTCCAGATATTAGTCCTATGCAATAATAATTTAAAAATACTGCCAAGAAACTGACCCTTTCACATACATAACCACACATGTGATTTCACAGGTTCATAAGAGCTGTATTTAGCAAATTATTCAGTTCAGTTGTAATTTGGATGATAGAATTTTTCAACAAAACTGTACTAGAAAAGTTGTGATTCCAGGACTTTACACTAATATACTTTTTTTTAATAAGCAGATAAGTTAAAGCAGGAGAAAATCTAACTTTAATTTCTTCAAAACAATTTTAATATCAGACTAATAGTATTTCTCAGTTGGCTTTCATTACAGAACACTTAATAGAATCCCATCAGCTAAGTCAGCCAAGATGAATTGTGACTGATTCTAGACTGGGGAAATAGAATTTTTAATGAGCAGATAACAGAACATGAGCCTGCCATGACTTTGGATTCTGCAGTCGTTTGATTCCCCAAGGCCAAACTACATTAGCTACATGTTCCCTTTTCAGTAGATCTGATACTACAGACAGTGAGAAATCATGCAGAGCTGTATAACTGGAGTGCAGGCTGACCTGCTGACTCTTCTAAAAGCAGGTGCAAAGAGGATCCTTGTTTCCAAAGGAACACTGATTCACCTGTGTAATGCACAGGTGACTAAGACTGTAGGCACTGATTTCAGAGAGGGCACAATGTCTCCAATGAAAGAAATGTAGGGGGACATACAGCTGTGTATCTCTGATCTTCTTCCACGTACGCTCCTTGTCTAGTGTGTTTGGAAGCAATACGAATGTATCCTATAGTCAGAACTATCAAGGCAAAACTAAATTAGGGATCTCTTGTGCCATTCTTCATCATGAATGGCACCTCCATTTTATGAAAATTCACAAGTGTGAAAATTCTCTTACTGTCTCTGAGTAAGGCTGCTACAGCCTGACAGTAAGTATTAGTTGGGTCTGTTAAAAAATGTTTAGACTTTTCTCTAAAGCTTTTGAATAACAACAAGAAAAATATATACACAACTATATTGCAACCCATTATTTCCAGGTTGGAAAAGATCTGGGACAGAAGCTTCAATTACTTGTTAGGGTAAATAGAACTACTGTTTTTTATAATCAGGATCTAGATATGCATTTGAGGTAAATACACATAAATATCAAGTGTACACATGCCTTTTGCTTCATACATGCTCAGCAGGTCTAGCATATCCTAATGCCTGTTTTTATGGGATTTGATTCAGAGGTGCTGTTGTAACTGGGTACCTGTAATTCTAAGAGATGGCCAATGCCCCCTGCCTTCAAGGAAAGCTCTTGGAGGAACAAAGCCTGCCACCAAACACACCCAAGAAATCTGGACGTGTTGTAGTCCTCAGCTCCAGACCCAGTGACTTGAGGTTTCATTTGAAGTTGGGCTGTTACTTTTAAACTAATAAAATGGCTTCACTTGCGTATTTGAAAATATACCATAAAGGATGGTTTCAAGTAAGGAAGTGCCTGAGTGCACAAAATATGAATTTCTAGCAGTTTAGACCTGTTTGTGTTTGTTTGTTCTACTGTGAAAATTGAGACTGAAAATCAGACTTAGGTTTAGCATTGGTGGATAGAACTCCAATCACCCACATGAGCCTAAGCCAGCAGCTTAGGTTTGCGGCTTTGTCCACTGCACTTTGCCTCTTATGTTGTATGCTGGCCTGTCTAAGAAAGTTTTCTACATACTGTAATCTTAGAAGCACAAGTACTTAAGTAAGCCACAAGATGATGATTCTATGATTCCTTCATATTTCTGTTATGTTCCAACAGAATTTTCTTCCCAGCTCTCAAAAGGAACGGAAGAGCTAACCCGAGTCACACATCTTAAACACTTTTGCCATCTAAGATATTTCAGTTCTTACGTACTTGACCTCTTCTAGTTAGTGTGGCCCAAAATAAGTGGCACATACAAAATGCTGGTAGAATTAATGTCAATCTGCAATTAATGAACATTTATTAGGGAACTAGAGGAAAGGGTGGACAGCATCACTTTAAAACATCAAAACTGAAAAGAAAGAATTCTCCAGCCTTTAACAATTGATACATTTCCCCTTAAGCAGTATCTACTAAGACATAAAATTCAGGTATTGCTAGTAGCTATTCTTGCAGCTGGTTAGCTGGAGGCATGTAGCATTGGCCATTCAAAAATGAATTGTTAACCATGGTCCAAAAAATATAAAAAGACATGACATCACCATTCACCACGCTTGTGTGCTTAAGTCTGAAATAATAATAATAAAAAACTCAAAATGCAAAACATACTTTAAAGGGTTTACGAAATTCCAACGGTTTGCCAGGTGAAAATAGTCAATAACAGATACTGCTGAGTACTATTTGCAGTAGAAGGCAGAACAGGCTTTTAAGATCTGGAAATTCTATGGAATTCTCCCAGCAATGAAATCTCTAAAATCTTGCTGAAAGCCATTAGCACCCTCCCTATGCCATTAGCGTAAGAGGATTAGATTGCATTTTTCTCCTGTTAGCACAGTATTGTCTCTTTCAAACCCAGGAATACTTGAGCTGCTGGCAGATTTAATAAAAAAAAAACAACCAAAAAAAAAAAAAAAAAAAACCCACAAAAAAAACCAACCACAAAACAACTATTGAAATGATGCAAAAGTAGAATGTTGTATTAATTCTTTTCAAGATAAAATATCTTGTCTCTGTTAAGCAGACTCAGCAAATTGCAAGGTTAAATTATGAGACATTTTACAGAATACAGATTTAATAATAATAGTAAATCATGAAGATAATCAAGGGTTTTATTAACAGTGAATTATGTCATGGGATTTAACATTTGCAAGCAAGCTTTGGGAAAATATCTGCAGCCTGCAGCTGTGTTTCAGGCACACTGCTCCATAGCAGATCATCTCATTTAAAAAGCAAAATTAGAAAGATCTTCCCTCTGTCTAAGGCATGCCTTGTGTATCAGTAAATACTCTTCAGTTTGTAAAACTGGCTAGAAGATAAAAACCTGTCAGTCATTTTTTAGTAGATGCTCAAGATGGCTTGAAACCTTTACAACATCAGCTTTTCCATCAGTTGTCAGCAGGAAAATTGCATGCACCTTATGAAAGTAACAGCTTCCTTAAATATGGATTTTGAGTGTGAAACTATTTAGATACTCTGAATAATACTGTTATAGTCTAACAGGTTTGCACATAGTTACTGAAAGTGAAGTACCAACCATAGTGATGTGCTTTAAGCTATAATTGGGTACTAGCATTAAAGATGAGCAGTGACATGACATGCGTAACCTCATGCTAGATTCTATACGAGCACTTTCAAGAGGCCTAAGGAGCAGCACATAACACTGGACTTTGGTGTATCTGGAGGAACACCTGCATGCATTCTGTTGCCTATCCAAAAGTCTGTTTTGTCCCTTGCATAGCAGAGTACTTACACAGTCATTTAGATCTGATGACACAGAATGCACTGCAGAGATCTGCAAGTGGGATGAAAGGACTTTATCCAGAGAGCATAGTTAACTATCACTGAAAATATTTATTAAAATTCAAAAAATGCTGAACAAAAAATGTTGTCATTAGGAAGTACCGAAGTCACTGCACAAATTCACTTCATGTAGCAGGAGGTCAAATTGTTTGGGGAAAACTAGTAATTGAATACAAAATGTTTAACCTGGGGCACTTTTGAGTAAGGAAGTGCTCCCCAGAATTCTTTCATCTCTGAAGAGAGATGTAATGTGTTTACAGCTGAGCTGCTGAAAGCAAGCTTTCTGAAGTTCAAACATTTAATCTTTTCAAAGCTGGTAAGAATAGTAAGTTTTCTACAACGTACAAATGCCTTAGACTAAACACAGTATAGCATTTCAATTGCAGAGTACTGTGGAATTTGACTACCAAGCATTAAGGCACTACAAAATGTAATGTCAGCTCCAGCAGCCCATTATTATTGCTCAATAAAGTACAAGACAGATGAGATCTCTATACTGATTCAGGATTTCATGTATCCTTCATAAACAGTTTCTTCAGTGTGTCTTCTCTCCAGGAAGCACTTTACCAAGGAAAAATAGAATGCTTCTCAGGGAGAAGTCCTGCATCTGTAGCCACAGTTACAAGTAAAATGTACCTATAAACTATGATTGACTCAAGAACCTGAATAAATATTAAGCTTAATTCTTTATTTAAAAACAAGTGAAAGAAATGAACTTTTCAAGTATTTTATAGCCCTACTCTTTTGCTAGCTTACTGGTACCCAACTTTATGTCTGCATTACTCTCACCAGTGTGTGTCAGAGTACTTAGAGCACTACGAGCACTTAGAAACCTTTGAAGGTGGTTTCTGAGAAAAGTCAAGAACTGTATGGTCACTAATGGCAAGATAACAGCCATCTTACACCTAAATCACTTATCTTTATAGCAGAAGATTGGTGTCTAAAAAATATTTCTTTTATTTAGGCCTTGCACTAGATCTGTGTTCTGGATGTCAAGAGCCTTAAATTAGGATATTTTCATTCTATCAGTACATGATGTGAATCTAAGCCATCCCAGTGCAAATTCTTTCTCCTGTTCACGCTTTTTTCTCTCAATTTATGACTTTGAAAAGGGGAGCATTCATGTTTGTTCCCCACCATAAAGATAAAAATTAAATGTGAGACAGCTGTAGTTTCTATAGTTTCTTTTACTGGCGTATTTTGAAACTTCTTCCTTCCTTCATTCCATTCCCGTCTTTACCAAATCCACTGCTGAGACACACGAGTGGTTCCATCTGAAAAATACTGGAACTCTGGGGCTATTAATGCTGTACTGGATCTTTCTTGCTTAAGACTACTGGGCTGATAACCTGTGCTGGGGACCAGATGGTTTTAAATTTCACAGATTTTAGATTTCTGCACACTATTCTATCACACATCTCTCTTCTGTACTTTGGTATCTTATTCCTTGAGCTGTTGTCTGAAATGCTAGGTATGGTTTTGTTTCAAAATAACAGTTCCCCAAAATAAGGACCATCTTCTTGTTCTTCTCACAGAACTAAGCTGACAACATTTTAAACAGGCCTCAAGCCAATGATTTAGCATTTGGTAATGCAGAATTTCTGAAAGTTATTGGCTCAAAGTAAATTATAGTTGTTGAACATCTTGAATATCATGAGTCTGTGTACTTAATGCTGGGATCAAAGCCAATCATCTGTAGTGCATCTGTCAATGTAAAGAATGTTGCACCTATGGATAAAACTTGCTCCTAACTCGCTTAGAGAATGTTTACTACTTCATTTATCTTAGATGAGAAAGTAGCAAATGTGTTCAGGGTGTGCTGTTTGTTGATGAAAGGTGGGAATACCTGGAAGAAATGTTACGAGTTAGTTTCCGCAAAACAGCTGCATTTATTTTTCATCATGTTCAGATAGATTTCAGTTTAAAATATTAGATTTGTCTGCAGTTATTACAACTATGAGCTTTGAAGACTACTGTAGCAAAGAGTGATTAGCATATTTTTTTCTACAGTGCGTAGTTTCCTTGCAGCTCTGAATTTGATTTCATTGTTTCCAAAGCACGTGCAATTTCTTCTTGGCCTTTCATACGGTCACTGAGAAGAGAATACCAGTGGAAAAGAGGTGCTGTGGTTGAAAAGACAGACTTGGCAGAGGGAAGTAAGAATTGCCTATGTTAATTGAAGCTGACTTCAGTATCTTTAATTATCCACCTAGCTTCTTTTTAGTAATTTCCAGGTATTTTCCAAACATACCCAAATATCCTATTTTTTCTCTAGCTGCTGTCTCTGGTAATGTTGCTCAGAATGTCAGTGCTGCTCAGCCACAAGCGCTCACTGAGATGCTGCTGAAAAATCATGATAATTTCACCGGTTAAATGAAACACATGAAAGTACTCTCAGACCACGTACAGGCGAATGAAATTCACACATGCATCTAAAAAAGCCAAAACTAAAACAAGAAGAAATAAAAATGCAATCTGAAATATATATTCAGGATATTCACTTGAAATTCCAGTTTAATATCTTAGCCACAGAAGCAAATTTCCATGTACTCAGACTTCAGTGAGGATTGATAGCAATATCCATAAATAGATTCTATTTCTGTGACCCTCCTCACCCTCCCTGAAAGGACGGGTGAGATGCTGCCAATTTAATTTCCTTTCTCAATTTGAATTATCCAAGTCATATTTGCCCCATTTTAATAGTCATGGAGGCTGTGCATGTGTGTGCATATGATACAATAAGCTCAAGACACCCAGGGTAGCTTTTTAAGCGTAGCTCAAAAATAAGCATTCTGCTATGGCAGCTGACACCCACAGCACGAGGTGTGCTGCAAGCTCTGCTAAACCAATTCTGCACCTCCTTAGTTTGGTTATCTGTAATACAGAATCAGAAAATGGCAGAAAATAATGTGCATGAATACTGAACAGATTAGCTGACCACATATAGTGCCTTAATTTGTCCATTCTGTACCTGAATTCAAAGAACAATCCAGAATACTTCCAAGAATCAGATGTCATAAACAATCCATCTAAGAAGCTGATCATCCAACACAGTGCAAATAAGTAAGATCCATCATATTCCGGTGGAATTCCTACGTCCTTTCACCACTTTTATTCTGAATGAGAAAGTTGAATTTCTCATCTACCTTACAAAGCACAGTAAGAAACTACATTAAAATGCTCAATACCCCAAGTAAACAGGTTTTGTTAATAACAGTTCATTTAATCAAAACTTGAAGAGAGAGATTGGCCAAGAGAGCAAGTTAAACTTTATAAGTAGGCAGCAGCAGCTGGCTATCAAATTCCTTAACACATAAATATAATAATTCCAGTCACAAGTGGAAGGGAATTCGGAGTCTTCTCCCTGACTGTTGAGTGATGCAGAGCCTACAGGATTTGTGGCTTTGGCTTCTTGTAAGGGCTACAAGGATGGGATCACTTACTGCTGATTCGGATCCTAACTGATACAGCTGTTAGTCTCCAACTGATGATTAACACTATTATTAACTTTAAATAGTGTAAAACTAGATAATGAAGTAATCAGTGCTTTAAAAAATGTATGTCTAAGACATGAAAACATCAACTGATAGAGGGGACTTATGCTCTGCAAGGTATACACGTTTAAAAGGAATTCTGATTATTTTGCTCCCAGACTCGCCTTGAATGTTGATGAGCATTTTCAAAAGCATTTCCAGTATCGTCAAAGTGGGGGATAATGTACTGTGTCTGTCTCTATATTAACTTAGTTTTAGTATTTAGTTAGGATGTCATTAACAGTTTATTCTACTGATGCAAACATGCAACTAAAAATGCTTTTAATTTGAATGTCACCTACAAATCAAATACAAATAGAATTTTCCTTCAGTGTTAATTAAAAAATCTAAAAAAGCTTTTCTCTTATTTCCTTTAATTACTTCAAACATTTCCATACGAAAGACATTTTATTAGCCCTTTTTTTTTAAGCTCATGCAAAATAGCTGTAAAATAAATTTTTTACAAGCTTTGCTATTACTTATAGCTAGTAAGGATTTTAATTGAGTTTTATTGCTGAGCCAACACTAACAATTAGGACAGGAGGCACTTTACAAATTAATGTTTGGTTCTAATGTTCTTCCTGGCCATTTTTAACTGGCTTTACTTGTCATCCTTGGTCTTGCAGAGGCCAAAATTACTTCAGAGTATCCTCTCATTTTCCTTTCAAAAATTTGCATTATTTGTAAGGGCTGTTTGAAAATAACGTGCAAGAAGACAACTGGACAAGTATATTCCTATGGCAGGAGGCAGGAGAGAGAGGCCTTGCTTTCCCTTAGCTCGTGAGCTTGCAGCTATGAAGCCAGTTAATACCAACTACAGAGAAATGGATGCTGAAAATCAAGAACTCATTAGATGAGAATCTTTACACAAAAAGTTTAAAGCTGTTCCTTTTTTCCATTTATTGCAATCATCTGTAAATGTCATATGGTTCTACTGAGGAAATGTTCATTTGAGGAGAAATGATTTAAGTATTTACCTACTGCCGTGGTATAACTTTAAGAGTTTATACTCGCACATGGTGCTAAGCACACACTAAATGCCTTTCACTTCTTTCTTTCACATCAAGAGATATTTTTTTTTCATGCTGATACAGCAAAGCTGAGGACATGCTGCAGTAATCAACGCTGAAAACAGAAGCAAGGCTTAAAATGACTGCAGAGATGCCGTTAATAATGGGCTGTCTTGGACAGCCAAAAGAGCAGTAAAAATTTCCAGATTGCTTTCTGCTTGAAAATTTCAGCTGTTTCTTTAGGGGATATTTAAGAACATAGTATCATTGACTTCAGAGAATCCATATAAAAACACACAGCAAACTGCCACAACTACTTATTTCAGGATAACAAAAGCATAAACAAGCTTTCTCCTAAAAATATCCAGCTTATCTTTGCTAAGAATGTGTGTCAGACAATTTCAACATGAATTTAGACAGCAAACAAAAGCACACAAGGTAAATTAGGTCATGTTTGAACAACAGTCAATTTCATATTATCAGACTAACAAATTGAGCTGATAATGTAGCACACTGATGACAGTGTACTTAAATTAAAACAGTCACCAGAAAAAAGAGTCTGTACAGAAAAGAATATTGTGTAGCATCTTCAAGGGAATTAAGGAGAGAAAGACACTCCAAGTATTGTCCAATCTTAGAAGATGTTTTGCTTCATACTTGTACTGGAGTTGATTGTACTTAAACATGTACTTTCTCCAGATATAAAGTTTACATATTACAGGTTTCATCTGTGCAATTGTGTACTTGGCAGCATAAATACATAAGGTTTCTTATGTATTTTTCTAAAGTAAACACAAGACCTTTCATGCCTTGTTTCTCTCTTTATCCTTATTTCACCTCAAAAACTCAAGAACGTTTCCATGTGTAATTGCACAGTTTCTACACCTAAACCCAGACTGTGCATGAAACTTGATTTTTAAATCTTGCATTCCATTTTCTTGTCTATCAATCTTCTTTTACATGCATCCATTTTAAACAAGAAATTTAATTTTTACCTTACCACTCAAAGGAAAAACTATGGTAATTGTTCTTCCTGTGAAATGAAGATGATCAAAAACAGTGTAAGGCTATGAACTTTTTTTTTTAATCTAGGTACAGGTAGGATGGAAAACACGTTTTCAACGTAGTCACACCTATGCGTTTTCTCCAGCAATGAACAAGAACCTGCATGTTGTGCTTATAAAAATCTCCATCAGTGGAGACGACCCACTGTTTTGCAGCTGCCGTGATGGTGCTGCTGCTAGGAAAATGTTGCCCATTCAGTCCATCTTTCATCAGCTCAAACAGATGGAATTCAGAAGGTGCTAAATCCAGACCATACAGTGGGTGTGGCAGGACAGTACAGCTAAGATTGACAATGCGCTCCACAGTCTTCAGGCTGGCATGGAGCCTGGTGTTACTGCTGTGTCAGAAGAAAGAGATTGTCTTCATCTATGGCCTGACTCTGGAAGTTGGAGCTTTTAGCTTAGTTAGTTTTCACCATTGTTTCCAATGCATTAAAGCTGACATTCAGCTCTGTACAGTTTTCTGGTCATAATCCACTGATTCATGCAGATGAGCTGATTGTGATGCTCTTCATTTTGTAGTATGACAGCTGTGCATAGCTGTCCAGAACATAGTTTGTCTTTCACATTCCTGTCACCACTTCTGAAACGCACCACCTACTGCCTCACTGTGCTCACATCTGCTGTTTGGCTTCCAGAAACATTCAGTTAGTATCAATCTGTGCCAACAGATGCCATTTTTTTTGCAGAGAATTGCACCCCTTTGCTTCATTTGCACTTCCGTGTCAGATACTACTGTGTCAGACTGCCCCTCTGCTGCCATCCATCACATGGCAAAACAATGAAATGGAATATTGGTGGAAAGGTTCAACTTCTGCTGCCATGCCACCAACATCCAACTCTGATGTTGTGGGCCAATATAGGAAAACCAGAGGCTACTTCTGGAGGACCCCTCATATATGCATCCATGAAATTGAAAAATAAATGTTTTTTTGTTTTCACAAATGGGAAAATTTTCATTGTCAAAAGGTATATATTACAAGGTTTCAACTGTAGAACAGTCTAGGCTTCAGCTAAAAGAGTAAAACTACATTCAACAAGCTCAAAGACTAGCTTCCTACAATTAAAAAAAAGTGTAGAAAGCAGAAGTCAAGGATTAAAGTCCTGAACTTCAACCAGGTTATGATGTCATGCACATAGAACTACATTCTAGCCATTTTCAGAAATGCAAGAATTTAAAGTTTATTTTATATCAAAATGATTTTAAAGGAAATTTCTTGACATTTTCTGTCAAGCTGATATTTTCATAGGTGTTTGGTGCCTTTTATTTATACGTCTTTGTGAGTGTGAAATAATTTTTCCCCAGCTTAGAATGACAAATGATTTATGTTCACTTTCTATTTTATTCTGTGAATCCCCTATCTTGGCATCATTTTCCTCCTTGCATTTAAAAAAAAAAATCCTAGTAGGCTGCTGGCAACGCCTTTCATTTCTCCCGTCTCTTAGCAGCACATTACAATCTACATATTTTTATTAGTTTTTCATATAGACTTTATGCTGTTATAGAACATTGTTTTATAGCTGCTAGCACAGGGTCAGTCTCTAGCTGTTAGAATATAAAAAGTGCTTGTATCTGGTTGATTCATTACAGAGGAATAAGGCTGTTGAGAAGGGTGGTTCCTTCCATCCTTTTTGGGAACGTGAATGGTATTCAAGAAGAAAAGTTCAGATCCTTCTAAGATTTCATTGCAAGCCATGTAATAGCAATTATATTTTCCCTAGTTAATTTTCTTTTTCTCTGTGTTATATTACTAAGGATTTCTTGAGATTCTCAGGCCATCCTGAGGCTAGATCTACTTCTTTAATACAAGTGTTAACATGCTTCTTTTTCTTACAAGGATTCTTTCCCATCATACAGTTGCCATGACTAACGCTTTCAAGGTCAAGTGAATATCAGGAGCTAAGCTGTTAAAGCAAAACAAATGCTCTATCGAGACTAACTGGGAAGATTTATTTATCTGTTCTATTTTTCTTAAGTGCAGGACTGGCACAATCTGCAGCACTGAATGTCGCATCGCATGTAATACCGTACTGATTAGCATAGTGCTAACACTTCATCTTGTGTGCTGAACACACCTCCAGTCAGCCCAGCCCACCAGCAGAGATGTCTTGCATAGGGAGAACTGCTCAGGCTTTCCTCTTACATGATGAATCAATGAATCTATGGGATGAAATTCTAGGCTAGCATCAGTGGTTTTCTAAATCATTTGCTTCCCTCACATAATCATTAATAAGCCTTACTTGAAGGGGTTTTGTTGTTGTTTTCAGATGGTCTTTGACTTGATCATGTGAGCATTATAAATTACTCTATTTTTATTGTTGAATAGATGCTCCCCTTCACCTTCCCCAGTGGAGATAATCTGTCTACCTACTTCTGCCCTGAAGGGTGCAAGAAAGGTTGCATTATAACGCTGCTTAAAGCAGCTGTTGCAATAGTACTGTATATATGCCTCACTGGGTACATCAGAACAGACTTGTGGAATGAAATCCATGAAAGCAGAGAAAGAGGTCTGCATGAGAAGAAACAGCTTAAGGTCTAGAGATTAATCCATCACCAACTTGATTCCTCCACTGCAAGTTAGAGGCCCATATCTGGTCAGTTTCATTTAGCAAAGCATTTGAATATTTCACCCAAAATAATTTCAAAGTAATTTTTTACTTGTATTTATCTCTGCATTTCCTCAGAAGTAATACAAGTTTAAATAAGTACACAACACATTCACTACAGGATTAGGGAACAGAAGCGAAAATATCCAGTAGACACTTCTGTGCTCTAACAGAAAATATATTTTCTTTCAGAAGCTGTGAAATTACTCATAGATTTTGTTCACTCTGTGACCAAAACAAGTAATCAGTTCTTAAAATATTCCTTTTAAAACATTGAGCATCCCAGTAATTTTGCTCAGTTTTAATTCTGACAACCATGAAATATGAGAGAAACTTTTATAAGTACACATTTATGTTTGGGATTGATAAGGAATAAAAATAAGCCTCCCAGAGACTAAACAAAAGGTTTTCACTCTCCCACTTCTTTTTCTTTAAAAATACATCTTACATTAAATCCCCTCCCACTGAAACATTGTTTCTGAAAAATGCCTTCTACCAAGAAGTTCAATTTCAGATGCCAGCAGCTCGCTCTGAATTGCGTAGGCAGTATGAGAACACTGTAGAAGCGTTAGCGTAGAAGTAACATATAAGTGCATGAATAATATCTTCTTACTGATGTAACTGTGAAATATGTTCTTTTGGCATTTATAATTAGGGGTAGAACAGATGGTGAAAGCTTAATACACCCATTAAAATAAATTATGTTGCCAGTGTTTCTTTAGTCTGTAAAACTTTGATTGGGTTGGCTATTTCTGGTTGAATTTTTCTGTTCTCCTTGATGTAGATCCTGTGCATGTGCTGGAAGATATTTTGTACTGCAACTGCAGCAGAAAAAAAAGGAATGTGAAGGGTAGCAATGGGGAATTCTGTCCAAGACTAACGGCATTTTCAAAAGGGAGAAGTCTGATTTAATTGTCTCCTCACTCCCCAACAGTCTTTTTCTTCATAAAAGAAAGACTAGCTGTATTCCCTTTACTCCTTCACTTTTAGTTCTCAAAGCCTCAGAAACAATGCACGTTTCTTTGTTTCCTTCTTAAATGATCAGCAAAAACAAAGACCTGTTATATGTACTGCTGAATTGCATCTCTCAAGTACAGCATGTGCATTTCATAATTCACACGTGCGTTAATGTTCGAAGGAACAACTGTGGTTACTGTTGGCTGCAGCTTTCTGTCACAGAACAGAAGACAAGGCAGGCATCTTATTTTCACCATGCTCCCACAAGCACACACAGCTAGTGAGATGGCTCAGTAGCTGGGAGTACTCCATTGCCTCATGCTGAGCACTGAGGTTTAGAATTTGCCTTAGGATACATTCAAAGAAGTCTTGCTCTTCTGAAGGGAGGCATGGTATTACCTACATTTCTCTTCTAGATAACTACCAACAGACGATGTAACACTAATTTAGAGGAAACTTTACGGTTTGCTTTATGCAAAAATATAATTGCTGCAATTTGAGACTGAAGGGTAAAAACTGCAGTGGAGCCAAAGCAGAGATGATGAAATAGCATACAACTATTTGAGTGGTGTGCACCAATTGGAATGTAATTAAAGCTCTGCTTGTTTGGGGGATTTGTCTCGAAGTATTCCACCTCTATCATTACAGTTCTAGTGGAAAGATACTGACATCATAGGAAGATGTGCTTCTCTGATGAGCTTGTGAAAGACTGTTTACCAAGATAATGAGGATACATTCAAAGCTTTCTTGTGCCTAGGCCTTTGCCATTCTTCTCATCTCTGCAATGAGCTTTTCATATCAGTGACTATATTATGCTAGTAGCTGCAACTGCTTCCTATTATTGAGAAAGTAATAAATTCCTGCTTCCCGGTAACAGCAGGGACTTCAATTGTCCTCAGCTACCCAAAACAACTGCATTAAAACTCCTAATTCCAGATCATGAAAGAAAAACCTCTATAATCTAACAACTAACAGAAACTCCTGTTTTGCTATGCACTTTTCTTAAAACTTGTCTATTCTGTCTATTCTGTCTATTTTCTTCTTTTTTATTGGAGAAAACATTTAGTCTGACTTCAGTCAAATGCAAGTATTTGCAAGACATGAAACAGACATTTATTTATTTATTTATTTATTTAAAGTGCTGGAATACATATGTATCATTTAGAGTATTGTAGTATTTTATATTCTGAAACAAAATAATAATTTTAGAACATGAGGTTGCAATTGACTCAGTCTATATCCAGAGACAATTTATTCAGAGCACTTAGAGGATGTGCGTTGAATTATTCTGCAAATAAATCAGTAGAGACTGAAAACAGCTTTGAAAGCTGAGCCAGTTAGTGGTGTTGTTCAAGGCAACTGGCAAAGCAGCTCCAGTGCCAAACTCAGTGTTCCCAGAAGCCGTGGGATCCACAGACAGACAAGCAGCAGTGTCTCCTTTCTGCTGCACATGAACTGTATGGGGGAAGAAAATGTCACCAGAAGAAAGAGCTGTAGTCACTATGTTTGACTTATTTTTGATTTCCAGGAGAGAATTTTAAGAAATACAGGCAGTCAGATTAGGATAAAAATGTGAAAGACACAAAACTTCACCAGAGGGTCTTTATTAACAGTGTTCTTTGAGCTGACTCCAACCAAATCAAGTCATTGAAAAAAATCTGATTTTTTTTTTTTTTTTGGCTTGTTTTTGTGTGTTTTGGTTTGGTTTGGTTATTTTTGTTATGTGTAATATAGACAGGAAGCATGTCTGAGGTTTAGAGAAGATGCAGTATACTTCAAATACTTGAATGAAATCAGGTGTCAGCTGTCATTTGTGCCTCTGAAAACCGTCCTTCAGCCTTTGCCATCTGTACCCTTTCCCACTGCCTGGAGACCTGCTGCTACTCTTATCTCTTTCCATGCCTGTGCTGTGTCTGATAAAGGGTTCTGCTGTGTGAAATGCATATTAGTTCACTGCTTGGATTAATAGTAGCCATCAGTGGCAACTGCATTCTAAAATAATCTTTCCCAGGAGAGCTAACTAGAGAAAGTCCGTACACATCACATTAACAGCATACATTAAATATTATAATGCTTAAATATAGACCATGAATTCCTACATTAAATTATTACATATTCAAAAATGAAATGATATAGCCAGGTATGTATTCAAAGGGAGAAAAACAAACCCTTTTGAATAAAAAGAATGGGAAAAAAAAGCAAGTGTTACATTTCAACAGATACTGCAGCAATTGAAGTGTGGGAATTAGTAACTGAGATTGGAATAATGTCCTCAAAAGCAGCTGTTTCATTTCTAGGAGCTACAGTTTTTTTCTGTACTGTATTCTGTACCGTACAAGAGGATGCAGTGCTATCATAAGAGAATGAACTCTCAGGAAGTTTCCCTCATCTGGAAAAAAATAACTGGAGAAGCTGACATCTTTTAAAACACTTTTCAAATCTCATAATTAATTTAAAATTCTGTACAAATTCAGTTCTTCAGCAGGGGGACAACAGGTAAATATCATGACCTTTCCTAGGAGGTTCCAAATTCATATTTAACCTACTGCCAATTCTGGGAGACCCAGATAGGAAAATAAGAGCAAAGTACTGATAAGAGTTCAGGAAGAGGAGTTAAAACAATTTACTGAATAACAATTCTATCCTAGATGACTAAGAAAAGTTTTTCTCTATGCCAGACTTCCATTACATTCTTCAGCTGAAAATCTTTTTCTCTCCTCTGTCACCACCGCAACTGCTCCCCATCCTTCTTGTTCTGGGGGCCCTGCACCTGGACACAGGACTCCAGTTGCAGCTGCACAAGGGCAAAGCAGAGGTGGACAATCACCTCCCTTGCTCTACTGGCCACCTACCTTTAGATGTGGCCCAGGATACTGTTGGCCTTCCAGGCTGCAAACGCACACTGTTGGCTCATGGCCAGCTTTTTGTTCATCAGGACCCCCAAGTCCTTCTCTGCAGGTCTTCTCTCAGTGAGTTCTTCTCTCAATGAGTTCTTCTCTCAGTCTGCACATATATCTGAGATTGCCACACCCAAGCACAACACCTTGCACTTGTCCTTTTTGAACCTCACTCTGTTCACGTGGGCCCACTTTTCAAGCCTGTCCATGTCCCTCTGGATGGCATCCCTCCCTTCTATTGTGTCAGTTGCACCACTCAGCTTAGTGTCATCAGCCAGCTCAATCCCACTGTCTGTGTCATTGATAAAGATGTTGACGTGCACCATTTCCACAACAAACCCCTGAGGGACACCATTTGTGACCAGTCTCCATGTGACCAATCTCATTTTAAACTGAATGCAGTAAGAATTTCATAGTTACAGACCAAAGCATTCATGTTGCTTTTTTTTGTTGTTGTTTCAGGGTACATTATTACAGTATGCAGAATTTTTTGTCATTATTACAACATTTCATCACAAAGATGGAATTCACATCAGTTTGGCATCCCCAAGCAGCCACCACAGTTGGGATACTGTTGCTTTTCTTAACTAGCATATTTCATAAAGCATCAACTATTAAGCAGAATATCATTCTCTCTTCCATCTGTTAAGAAAAGACTATCTCTAACTACTTCCATTACATAGTAATTATGTTTTAGATTAAAGCAACCGGGACATGTATTTTAGGAGAGGTACTGCAGGCAGTGAATCAAGAGAATGCATTGAGGTATCTCTGTCTAAACAAGACTCAAATCCTTCAAAATCGTTATAGCTTTGCTAAGTATGGTTTTCCACATTTGTTAATTTCAATAAAAGTATGTAAATTTTAATAATAAATCTACTAAGGTGAATCTTCACTTATTTTACAAAAGAATCAATTTTTGAAGTGGGTACAAATCATAGATGAAAACTAAGCAGGTAATCTGAAGCAGGTTGAGTTTAAATAATAAATAATAAAATACACTACACTTTAATCTGCTAAGCTCACTTCAGAAAACATGACACTTTCTGAACTGCTTGCCTCTACAAATGCATGAAACAATGGCAACATCTGAAGGCTCATAAGAAAGCATCTAAACTGAAAATTCTTTTAGAGGACTTTCTGTTATGATTAGATAAGTGGCCAGGGATGTCCACAAGATGTGGCACTTTGATAAATGAGAGAAAAATGGAAAATGAGAAAGGGAGGAGAAACTGGTAAAGCAAATGGAAAATGAAAAAGGATCAAAGGATAATGACAGCTACTGATGAGAAAACCCACCCATGCAGCATCGACAAGAATGTCACCATTAAGGAACATGCTGTTGAAATAATGATAGGAGGCCTAGAAGATGAATTTTGCAGTGTGTCAGGTGATCTAAGACTATGCCAAAGTATTATTCTATTTTTGTCCTCAGGCTTACACTTGCAAAGCTCACAAATTCAACTCCCAGAGGAAAAATCACTGTAAATTGTCCAAAATTATCATTTATGTACTGTCATATCTTTAGAAAAATCTACCTGTGAGCTGTTCAGTGGGGTGAAGCTACGACCCACTGCATTTGTAAGACTAAAAATAAACATCATCAAATTGTTGACTAATCTCACTCTTAGATGGCAGTGCTGTGTCTGGGGCTTTGGGGCCCAAGCTGTTACAACTCTAGCTACAAACATATCCTGACTGTTCCAGTATACAGAACTGGTGCAGAAGATCTGCAGGCATAATTAAAGTGATAGGGAACTGTAAAACAAAAATGCCACCGAACAAGAATTACACTGATTCATAGAGACCAGCTAGAGTGCTCTGTGCCCTTACTCCTGAATCCCAGTAGGGCTCCAACAGCATCTGGATTTATGCTTTGTCATGAGACCATATCCACATTCATCTTGTGTATTCTATGCAAGATTTGTAGTGTCTGCCCAGATGCATACAACCACTAATTCTGTATGCTTATCAAATTCTTTACCTGCAAGATTTTAAAAGTTTTAGTGTTATGCTGAGGTTATTCTTCAACACTATTTTCTCATTCTTTGGTTGTGTTTTTCAGACCACAGCTGAAACTCATCCAAACAGCTGAGCACAAAATGTCCTCAAGAACAGGAATAATTAAAGTGCACAGTAACTTTCTTCAAATGTCTCCTTAGCTTTACAGGAACTTTAACATTCTAAGCAACTGAAAATCAGCAATATGTAATTTCAAGTGACAGTTATACAGGAAGTGCCCTCAAAGCAGTCTCCATAGCACTGTTTTTTCCACAAGCATAGGTTTGTTTTATGTTATGCTGGTAATATGTATTGAATCATGCCTGGAGTTCTTAGCCTAACATGATTCTCTACAGTATTATTTCACGGATGAAAGAAATCCATATTCACCTATTTGTGCAGAGGCCTGAAGTCCTCCCAGGTGTGTCTCAAAATGGTTATGACATCCCAAGGGATGGGTTTTGCTTTTGGATCACTAATTGAGTTGATGGATGTGAACACTCATGCTGCTAGATAGCAAGCTACTGGCTACACTTCTAAGGAGTGAATAAATTATCCTGAGCTTAGCAGAAATTTATGCTTACAGAATAAGGAAGGGTACCATCTGTTCAAGAAGAGATAATATAAATTTTTTTGGTGTTAAATTGTTCACTTCTGATACAGCTGTATCACTGGTGCATACCCCATATACTGAAATTATGTGGAAGCCAAAATCTACCTTTTCAGAGCAATGGCAGGAAATCACCTAGGACTGTATGCAAGGTGGATGTCACAATTTTGAAAACATAATGAATGCCTCTGGAGTAAATGTGAGGGAAAATCTGAATTCTTAATGGGGGGAAAAAAATGAGAAGGAAGAACTTTACTAACACCATTTATATGAGTTTGAAATAATTTCACATTACCTCAGCTATTCTTCAGAACAATTTTAAACTTGGACTAAGCAAGGAGTCTCACACCAGGAAACAGAGGCACTCTCTGTACTCAGTTCATTTCCATATTTCTAATAAAAGTCCTTACTAACTTCTGAGGACTGAAGTCCTCCTATGTCTCTCTAGAGATCAGACAGCCAGACCTCCAAAGTCATTCTAAGTAGGTTAAGGCAATGGACATGATGTGCATACAGAAGCTGAAAACACCCAACAGGATCCCAGCATTACAGTCTATATATTGAATCATTTTTATATCTTATCCATGATACTATCTAAAAAACTTAATTTGTGCATTCTTCTTGGGAAACTGTGATCACACCCTATACTCCATAAACATTTTCACTAATACTTAATGGAGATGATGCAAGCTAAGTTTTAATTACATTTTGTCCTACTGGATGAAGGAAATTATTAGTGTAATAAAAAATCAGAAAAATGAGCTGATAAATAGCATCTCATATTTATTTCTACTCTCCCATCTGAGAAGGATGAGAAATCTACACATTCCTCTTCCTTGTGTTGGCAGTTCACTGAGACAGAGAAAATAGATTCTATTATGTTTTACTATTCATATTACAGAGTATTTAGGCATAATAGCTAAGTGGATGGTCAAATACAGAATAGGAAGATTTTCCATGTCCTAAGTTCATTATTTAACTACAAAGTAAAAGCCAGCAGACTCCTACAAAAGTGAATGCAAGGACTAGGTCAGTCACAGTAAGCACTAGCACTTCTGTTGCTTTTTGCTTGTTTCTTTGTTTTGCAGGTGGGTTTAGTAAAATTTTCAAAATTAATTTGCAGGATGTAGATAAATCATTTCTGGTGTTTCATACCATTGTATCCTAGAAGCAAGGGATTAGGCACAAGATGTTTATTAAAAATCATAGAATCTTTTTTGTTGGAAGGGACCTTTAAAGGTCATCTAGTCCAACTCCCCTGCCATGGACAGGGATACCTCAGCTAGATCATGTTCCTTAGAGCCTGGTCCAGCCTGATCTTGAATACCTCCAAGAACTGGGCCTCTACTACCTCTCTGGGCAAGCTGTTCCAGTGCCTCACCACTCTTATTGCAAAAAACTTCTTCCATACGTCCAATCTAAATCTCCCCTCTTTTAGTTTAAAACTGTTACTCCTTGTCCTATCACAACAGACGCTGCTGAAGAGTCTGTCCCCTTCCATCTTATGGCTCCCCTTTAGGTACTGAAAGGCCACTGTCAGGTCACCTGGAGTCTTCTCTTCTCCAGGCACTCTCAGCCTGACCCTGCAGGGTAGGTTTTCCATCCCTTGGATCATTTTTGCGAGCGCACTCCAGCAGGTCCACATCTCTCTTGTACTAAGGACTCCCCATCTGGATGCAGTACTACAGGTGAGGTCTGACAGTGCATAGCACAGAGACAGGATCACTTCCCTCGCCCTGCTGGCCATGCTTCTTTTGATGCAGCTCAGGATACAGTTGGCTTTCTGGGCTGTAAGGGCACATTGCTGGCTTATGCCCAGCTTGCCATCCACCAGTACCCCCAGGCCCTTTCTGGCAGGGCTGCGCTCTGTCCTTACATCTCCCAGCTTGTACGGATAGCAGGGGTTGCCACGATCTAGGCAGGCACAAGACCTTGCACTTGGATTTATTGAATCTCTTGAGGTCCTGGGCTCACTGCTCGAACCTGTCCAGTTCTCACTGAATGGCATTAAAGGCCTTACTGAAGTCCAGATAGATGACATCAGTGTATCTTCTATCTTCCGTTGTCCACTCATGTGGTTATGCCATCATAAAAAGCAACAAAGTTGGTCAGGCAGGGCTTGCCCTTGGTAAAGCCATGCTGATTGTCCCATATCAGCTCCCTCAATTCCATGTGCCTTTGCATAGCTTCCTGGGAGAATCTCCTCCATGATCTTCCCTGGCACTGAGGTGAGGCTAATGGGTCAGTAGTTCCCTGGGGCATTCTTCCTACTCTTCTTAAAAATGGGTGCTATACTGCCTTTTTTCCAGTCACTGGGAAGTTCACCTGAATGCCATGACTTCAAATATCATCGAGTCTCATCAGTTGGCTGATGAACAGAAAATAAAAACTTTCGAAGTTTTCACTTGAATAGCCATTTTTAAAAATCATTATTATTATTGTAATGGCAATTGGAAGCAGTGCTGTCAAGATAAGAGGTGATGCAGTCACATCAGGGTGTGAGAAAATGATCTTTGCAGTGGTAGACTGATCATATATAAAAGAAATTGCTTTCACCAAGGTCAGAGGAAGCATCACAAAAATCAGATGACTTAATTAGAATATATAAAAGAAGCTGACTTACATGGACATGATACTGAAAGAATATGCTACATATAAGCACATAAATAGAGAGATGCTAATTGCTGGCTTGAATGATAGATAAAAAAGTATTGTCTGCGGGGGGAAACTGAATTTGTGTTTGATAATTACTGAGACTAAGGGGTGAAGGAAAAAAGACAGAACAATGAACAGGGCTGTACAGACCTCTACAGACAAAGGAGATTCCTTGGATGAATACCTTCAAAAAATATTTCAGGACACAGAAATGGATAGAATCATGACAGACTGGTAGGGGAGGGCACCATTTCAAGAAGGAAAACATGCTGGCAGTGGTGAAGACAGTTGAGAACAAAGCAGTCGTTCTGATCTTTGACTACCAGAATGAGAAATCTCAAAATAGAAAGCAACTCTACAGCAGTGTCATTGGAGGAATGCAATTTGGTCTAATAGCTTAAACATAAGAGAGGAATAGAAGTTTAGGGTGATATTTCTACATCCATTGATTTTTGTATACATCTTCCTCAATGTACTTGGCACCTACAATGTGTTGCTGCAAATACTGTGGCATCATCCTTTCTTCCATAAAATTTGTACTAGTATTTTTCCTATGCACAAAAGTATGGAAAAAATAACAGTCATTAAATGAACAGGCATGCAGTCATTTTAAGTTATTGAGATCTCAACACATTGCATTTCTCAGTGCAACATCCATTCTCAGACGAAAGAAGAGGACATTTGCCTGTTTTAGAGTTGGAGCAAAATGACCTATAAAGGTTTTTCACCCACTAGATTAATGACAACTGAACTTGTATGTTACTGTTTCAGTCAGTTCAAAATCTTAACAGTAAAGCTCTACATGATCTCCTGCATTTCTCTCTCAGTTAAATCAAGAGCCCATGCGTTCACTCCAATAGAGACATACTTCAGATATATTTTATATATTAGTGAATATCCTTATCACACTAACCAGAATATAATCATGAAACAAAAAATAAACTGATACAGCTTGGCAGATGAAATTAAGTATCTGCATTTGAAATATTACTCTCAATCTAAGTTTTTCATGCATACTCCCCTTAGTAAGCAGCTCACTATTTTATACTAAGAGTTGCATCTTAATTTGGATTTTTTTCTTTTTTCCTCTTTTTTAGGATTTAGACCAGACTCTTTAAGATTACTTCTATGAAAGAATACCTTAAGCAGCGCAGTTCAGGGGAACACAGACAATGTTTCTGCACAAGCTGGATAAGATTATGAAGAACGTTCAGCTAGAGTAAGTGATATCATTAGCATTCTAAATGTTTTGTGAATATTCTTGTCAGTAATCCCGGGTGCACTGTTAAATAACAACATTGTATAGGGCTACTTCAGTGTGAGCTAAATTCTCAGAATCCCAGTTTGTCAAGGGGCTTCTGTGCCTCCTGAGCTGCAGAGGTACTGAAGGTACAGAGGCTCACAGAGGTACAGGAACACACTTCCATGCTTTTAGAGCTACTGCTGTGCTTAGGTGAATAAGTGAAAGATTCCTTCCAGCACCAACTGAGGCAGAGTTATATAGTGAGGAGGAGGAATATAGTGGTTTGCTAAATCCATTTTAACATATAGGTGATGAAGACAACTGAGGATCTAGTTGTAGCCACCATATCAGCATTTGCAGATGTGTTTAAATTTATGTCTGAGGTGACTTGCCCCAAGAGTATGTGGCGAGATGGAAATACTTACCAAGGACAAGAAAACTTTTCCAACAGTTTTACAGCTCTTGAGTTGTCCAGCTCTGCAAGGGATTTGGTCTTAGGTCTTCTAAAGCAGCTGCTGCAGCAATGCAAGCATGAATTTTTAAACAAAAGAAACAATAAATTAGAACCTTGCAAAAATTTTAGAGGAATGAGTCTGCTTTAGACTCAAAATAATTTCTAGTGCTATTTCTAAAACAAAAATACCTTTGAAGTTAAAACTGTGTTTAAAAGGCATGCAGTCTCACATAGTGACTAAATGATCTCATTAAAAGTCCATGAAAGAAAGTTACAGCTCATATGGTGCATTTCCTAGATGCTGTGCCCAAGACAGTACTTCTTCGTACCAAAGTCATTTAAATACATCTCTGAGGTCAATCAGATTTAATTTTTTAATTGATCTTGCAGTAATAACTTGGTTCCATAGCATTCTAAACACATTCTCTCTGCTTATTGTGGTGTTTCTTTTACAATACATTTTATTGTATTTTACTTCAGATTATACAATCTGCCATTTATACTGCATTGCAAGTATATTACTACATAGTTTTATTATAATGTCCTTGCGATCTACAATTAGAGAGCAGTTAATTTTCTCAAGCCCTTTACACAGTAAGGCTTAGAAGTACGGCAAAACTTGGCTGCAGTAAGATTCAACCTTTGGGATCAGTGCCAAAAGGTGGCAGCAAGCTGATGTACCACTGCACCATACTGCAGCAATTTTCTACGTCTCACCACAGAACCAAGAATGCGTGCTGAATGAATAAGTAGCATTCCAACACCAGCATTTACAGAAATGCTGCCAGGCTTCCTAGCAAATATGATGTGATGAACAACCCCATGGATTTCAGTCAAATAAAACTCTAGCAATTATGTTTCTTAAAGGTCAAAGAGGGAATAACTTTATATTTTTGGAATGAGAAAGGTCTGCTGTCTTGGCAGAAAAGACCTGTTCACCCTCTTTTTAAGGCATGAAGAAAGGAATCACCAGAACAGAGGACCACTGGTACTACCATAGAGGACAAATAGAGGTTACTATGCCAAGGTGTTGCACAAAGACATAATTATCCAAGAATACAAAAAAAATTTTAAAAAAAATTAAGCCTAGTAAATAAATAGTAGAGAGTATGTGGGAATTTCTTGTCCAAAATATAATGTTTATTTGTAGTTTTCTACAGTAGTCCTGAGCAACCTAGAACTCATAGAATAAATATATATCTCAAGTAGAATATGAATAATAAATTCTGAGTCTATTATTATGTTTAATCTGGGGAATGGAGAGGGGTTCAGGAAGACATAAATTGTCCCTGAGTTACACATAAAAATAAAAGGCATTTTATTTCTGATCAGCTACTCCATCTGAGTGAAAGACAGATCAAGACAGAAATTTATACTTTTATTGTGCAGATTCACAGGAGTCCTGAGTGGATTCCTGGAACACTTTCAGGCCCTACCCGAACAAGCAAACATATCTGTTTGTTTCTATTTTAAGTCATCTTAAAATATTTAAACGTTTCCATGAGAATTTTGCCTGTCTAGGGGCAGTATGTGGACTTCTCACAAGAATTATCAAGAAAACGAAGTAAAACTTCTCCTGAAGGTATTATGTCTGATGCTGACATTGATTGTGTAAGGTGCTAACTACCTTAAGTGTCAAGGTATCTTCAGGGCAAGTACTTAATAATGCCTATGATAAAACAAACGTACTCCTTTTTATGCAGTAAACAGGCTCTGCTCTACTCGTATTTTTGGGAAAAAAAAAACCAACAAAATGTGATGTGAAGACAGCCTTTATCCCTCCATCAATTTACAGAATTCTAAAGGTTTCCACTTAATTCCAAAATAGATTATAAGTTACACATAAATTACTAGATGATCTTATTGGTCTTTCCAACCTTAAAGATCCTATGATGCTATGATTCTACTTTTTCTTACAACGCTCTGTTTGTTGGTACTGGCTGCAGCCTCCTTTAGTGATGCTTTATGAAAAAGTACATGCTAGTATATTACTTGTACATATAAAATAAATCCTATTTATTTTTCCTCTAAGTTTATGTAAAAATTTGACAGTGCCAACTTCTTAACTTTTATTTGACATTGTCAAATGAGATATGTTTTGTTTTAGCTTAAATTCATAAGATCCTTTGCTTGAAGAAAGATCTCACAATCTGTAATTATCATCTTACAACTCTGTTCAATTCCTGCATGAAAAGAGACAGACTTCATTCTATTATTTATGCTTGGGAGATGAACAGACATTTTCCTGCTTGTGCCAACAAGCGAACACCTACTTGTTTCCTTTGATTCTGAAAAAAGTGCTTGGAGAAACCCAGAATACCAGGCTGGCTTAATTTGTATGCTAAACTCAATATTTCATTTTAATACTCCACTCTGTGGTCCCAGGTGCTAACAGAACATCAACATTTTGGTTCTGCAAAATTAAGCTAGTCTTCTTATTTCTCCCCCAGAAAGAACAAAACATTTTTCAGATAATAGGAGAAAATGAGGATAATAGTTGTCCATTAGCCAATGTTTGTACAGTGCCATGAAGATGAAGAACTCCTAGCGTTTTCATCACCATATGTTTTCATCCGTTTCGTTAGCTGCAGCATGGAGAACAAAATCAATAGACTGTACAGTATCTAAGGGCTTCAGGCTTCAGCAAATAAAACATCAAGCTCTGAAAACGGAAGCAAGATCTCCTACAAGAAAAAGATGCAGATATATGACAATTCCTAGAAACAGTTTATCTTTATTTCACCACTGGCATATTTGTTCCTGGGTGATTGGGACTAATTTTTTCTCACTCATTAGTGAAATTACTGGATTTAATTTGAATTTACACTGAGTATATGGCTCACTCATTACATTCCCAATTGTAGTTTCTTTTTCAATTCATTGATTGTTATTAAGATATATTTCAGCAGGGACTCTCCTACAGAATATGTATTGCCAACAAAGGCACATGTATGAACAAAAGAAACAAAAATGAATTTACAGTATGCTGACATTGACTGCATCTATCAGGTGACATACTGGTAATGGTAACCAGCATTTTACCTATTGATAGGAAAAGCACTTTACAATTTGACTTACATCCACTCTCAGTATAAAAGCAGTGTAAATTTTAACAGTAAACAAACCCTGATCAATCTGTTAAGTTCTCTGATTACTATACTGCAGGGGAACACCTATGGTATAAACGTGCACTTCATCAAACTGCTGTCTTCTCAGTACACAAGTCATGCAGACAATGTCTGGAAACAAATATGTCCACCTTTTGTAATAACTGTTACATTCTCTTAACAAGGATGGCTCTTAAACATACCACAGCACAAGAACATTTAAGGAGCATGTATTTCGCTGTAATGTAGTCTCTCACTTGAACACGTCTAGTTTTATCATCACTAAACTTTAGCTGCAGATCAGCATAATTGGAGCTTGAATTGTATTTCAAATTCTTTAAGGATCACATGGAGCTGCCTGGAGACACTACAGTTTACAGTTTGCTTTACTGTCACTTTTCTAAATGCCATGGCATCCCTCTTTATGCTATCATGGACTTCCCTTCCCTGTAGGTCATGACAGCATTCTGGTACAAAGAACTATGTCTGTACCAAAGGCCTCACATTTCCTCTTTTTTAGGGCAGTTTGTACAATCTATCCCATTATCATCAGTTTTACAACAATGAAGTTTGCTGAGAAATGAACAGACAAAATTATATATAAAAGGATACTTAAAGTCAATACGTAATGGAACTTAAGTGAAAATTTAAAATAAATTAATTAGCGTGCTTATTACTTTCCAGAGATCAATTATTTCATAAATAGTGCTGGAGGCATGGATTTGAATTTTAAATGAAGTGAAAAGGACGGAGGTGAAATAGTACAGAAAGACTTTAGAAATAAACTAAGAAAAAACAGCTTCCTATATATCACTCAAGGGTTAGTAAATGCATGCTTGTATACATTATGTGAAAGGACAGATATTAAACTATAAAAACACAATTAGCTCTCTTCCATCGGTTCTAAGTAACTCTGAATACATCATCAGTTATTTTGTAGCATATTAGGATTATCATGAGATGTCTTTCTAAATCCACTTAAAAATGTTCCTGTTTGCCTCTAATCCAAATTACTGTAGTCACTGCAGATTTCATGCAGCTAGGCAAAGACAATTCTGCTTGATCAGTTCAACTTTAAACCATAGTGACACAAACGATCTATCCTTATTTTTATTTGCCTTCTCTGCTCCAACTGCAGCCCAAAACACCATTATTGTGTGAAGCAGCAGCCTGGGGAACAACCATTTCGTAGGTCTGCACAGAAGGACTGGAGCATCTTATTAAAAATAAATGTTATTGCTTCAGCAATGAAAAAGCCCAGCCCTGCAAATTCTTACCTACATGAATAGTGTCACCTTTACTATACTAGCAGTAAAACTGAAGGCTCTAGAATTGCTCAATGGATTTAGGATTAACTACCTATCTGTGGACTGAAGTCCCAAACCTAGCGTTTTCTAATCTTGAAAGATTATCTTTTCATCCAAAACCACAATTATGACAGCTATTTTGAAGAAATAAAACAGCTGCTGCTCCGCATATAAAATGCCTATATATCACTGGCTACAGACAATAAATGAAACACTGGAAAAATCCACTGCATTATACCCCAAACTGCTCCTGTTTATGCTCAGAGTGGCACTAAAATAAGTGTTGATGTTTTATCACTGCTGTGCAGGTCTACAAATCTGCATCAGACTTGATCATACTGCATGACAAATGAGAATGTGTTTCCAATTCTGGGCCAGCCTGATGTACCACAACTATACTATAGCAAAAAAAGCATATCTTGTTTGTTTAGGACAAGCCTGATCTAAGATTTTTACTGTACTTTTTCACCTTTCATTTAAGCTTACATGAATTTAAGATCTTTCCTCAAAATTATTTATTGGTGAAATCCTGACATGATGCAGAGGAGTTAGCTGAATAACCCTGTAAAGACACTTTTTACCATGACTGCTGCTGGCTTTTTTACATCTGCAGAGAGCACTAAGGTTTCAGTGGAGTTATGGAAACAGCCTTAGAGTAGCTGATTAGAGAGAATCAACATAGGAGACTATATATATTAAAAAAGCTAGTATGTTATGAGCAAGCAAAACAGATAGCTGTATATGTCTAAATGTATTTCAAACTAATCTACTAAGAAATGAATCTTTTTGTGGAATTAGAATAAAAGTATGACCAGCAAGAAAATTATAGGTCACACAAAAGCAGCGTAATAGCACCAATGTGTAAACCACATGAAAAAAGAAATATTCCAGAAGTAACAGCAGTGTGCACTGCAGGCATCTAACTCCCCTCTTACTATGAGATCAAAGTCTGTACTGAGGATATACACAATTAGCACTGTCTTCTAAAAAAAAATACAGCAAACAAAACAGTCAGAAGAGTGGGAAAAGAAGTATGGTAGCTCTTGTCCACTTTAAGAGATAAAGGACAACAAAAATGTTCCCATTCCAAAGCAACAGAATCTGTTTCTTTAGGATAGAGGTAAAACATGGGAGATTCTACAACCTTCCTCTTGCTCTCTGAAAGAATTAAAGGACTCTTTCCAATTGAAAGTAAAGGTATTTCCACAATAACAGTAACTGATGCTCTGCAATTATCTGGGCTGAATCCACTGATCAATTCAATACAGCTTAACTGGTGAACTAATGGCAAAAGAAAAGCCTGGTCTGCACAGCGCTTTGCACCTGAAATCAACTACAGTAGCACTGGATCCCTTCTCAGACTACATGCAGCAGGGCCAGGGTCCTTCCCACACATGCCTACTTCAAGAGGGCTTCAGTTTAGTACTCCTAAATCATTTGATATGCTCTTTATGTCACTATTCTTGATAGCACTTTTCCCACAGGTGGAAGAGTCCAAGAATAGTTTCAACTAAAGATGGTAGCAGTGAAACTGGATTACAGGACTGAGTCAAAAGCTGTCAGAGTTTTCTGCCATGATCTCTATCTATTAGATCTACAATGTCTGACAGATAGAGGTTTTTAGAACTAATTATTGGACCTGCTCCTGCCTCTTCCTGAAGCTAACAGCCAACCCCAATCAGTTATGTCCTTAATGTAACTGTATGTCTTTGCCACAGAGATAAATTAAGGACGACACATTTCATATCAGGCTATATCTGACCCTGTGACACTGAATTCATTAGGAAAAATGAACATCAGAATTCATTAGATAGCCTGAAAAGCCTAACATTTTTCTTTTAAAATTATTACGGTTTAAAAACAAAACCCAAACTCCCAAACAGTTTCACTGCAGAGCAGGCATGTGTGCACAGCCATAAATAACTGGAGCTATACCTGAGGCACAGATGTTTCAAACCCAGATGAAGAGGCTGGCCCAAGAGCACCTCTTTTCCATACATACACACAAGCAGATGAGATTTGTTTGTTCACTTTTTAGCTCTGTATATGTAAGAGGACATATTCTTGTGTTTCTCTGGATTTCATTTGATAACTGTGTATCAGATGATTATTGGAATTCACATACATGTCCTTGTGGTATTTTTCTGAAGGTTCTTCCTAGGTGACAAAACCTAATTATTCTTAAGGTCACTACTGGATGTAGTTTTTTAGAACAGTTAACAAGAGCAATCATGGTATTATTTCAGGTGTACCTACTGGTTGTAGTTATTTGGCTATTTCCTCACCTTTCTAATAAAGAAACAAAAATTTGTTTTGCTCTAAATCAGAGAAGGTTGGAAACAGCATAATAAGATGTGACAGGTTACAGCAAAAGTCAACTCTTAAGACTTCTTTTATTTCCCCATGCCAAACTTGAAGATATTGTGAATTCAAATCCTCTGTGCTAGTCATAAAATTTTAATTAGCTAAACTAAAATTACTGGTACTTTTTACCACTGATCTTATTTATTTCTTAAACTACTAGATTTAGCACCACCAGAACAAATTGCAGATTGCAAAAGGTCACCACCTGTATGTTAACACTTCCACTTCTGCCTACACGTGAGCATTCTGTGAAGCTTGATTATAATTAATCAGTAATCTAGTCTCTTATTTCTGACTGCCAAGTGATAAATTAACTATTAGCTACAATCACAGATGGAATATTAATTTCTACAGTGCCCTAGGGGTACTTCTGTATGTAGTACAAGATGCCTCATGAATGGATCTGATTCAAAGCTTTAGTAGAACTATGAAACAAAGCAGAGCAAATCTAGTCAGGATCAGCTGCAGCTATATTAAAACCAAAGTTACCCACATCAGCAATTTTAGTAAGCAGCTCTGAGATACATAAGAACTTAAATTTAGATATCACATGAAAAGATGAATTCCTCTTTCAAACAATCAAACTTAAGCACCTTTGTTTGCAAAGCATTAGTATTACCCAGAGGTTTGTGAAAGACAGTTTGACTTTCAAGGTTGAAATATGTTCTCTAAGGACATCACTGTATGTATGTTGTGCAATGGGGAAAGTTCTAGTACGGAAATAATTGGTTTTTCCCTAGTTGCTCTGCAGCACACACTGAAGCATCTCTCTACACTCAAGAGCAGCAGATGGATCCAGAGGTTCTGCCTCTGGTTTTGCCTGTTTTTCAGCTTCATATTTGCCACAGGCTTCATCTTGCAGCATCTCTCAGATTTCTAGTGCATGAAAATGACCTTTGCACAGGTGCAGAAATATATTCAGCTGTCCTCTTTCCCTATAGTCTTTTTCATGGTTTCTCTGCATTTTTCTAGCCTTTGAATGTTGTACAAAACAGAGAAAGTATTATTTTTTAATAGTGGAGGCAGGAAGTTCCATAAAATATTAACAATTCAGTGGCACTTGGAAGTAGCAAAATACACTTCAGATGTATTACGTTGCATCAGTTTTTCAAAGACTATAGAAAACTGAATACAGCAGGAGTTCCTAGTTAGACTATAAGAGAATGCAGCCTCTTTGTAAAGTGCTAGCCTGTATTTTGGTAGCTTAATGCAACCCAGCACAGAATTATCCAGTCAAGGCACCTGGTCATCTGACTACAAATTATTTGAGTCTTGAGTCTATCAGCAATCCAGAATGGCATTCACAGCACTAGAAATACAGCACAAGAAAATGCTTGAATAGGAAGAATAGGATGAAAATCTCTGAGAAAGAAACAGTCATTTCAAACTTGTAAAAGAATATTACTAATTATTATGAAGCTTTCCCTCCATAGAAATTTAAATTCCTTTTTCATTTTGCAATCAATCACTGCAGCATACATAACATAATTTCAAGCTTTAATTATAAAAGAATAGGCAATGTGCTTTGAAAACAGGGTAAAGATGTAGCCAATTTAGACATTTCAAGCAAGACTCATATTGTGAGTTCACCTTTGTTGTTGCATTTTAACATCTTAAGCATTCTGTATTATGGGAGGTTATCACTTATTGCACAGCAAGTCTAAGAGAGCTGCTGTTCTCTGTGGACCTAACTGTTCTGTCTCTGGCACAATCTGATATGAAATAGCAGAGCAGATGAGAAGCCTAGCAACAAATGGTGGCAGGGGAAAGCAACTACCAGCACTGACTGCCAGACCTACACAACTAAGGAATAATGTCCAGAAGGGAAACAACAGCATCACTTGACAGCTTATACCTAGATTACACACAGAAGTACTTCTATACCACAATGTATTGCATGGAGCTCCCCCTACAGAAATATGAATAGCTTTTTTGCACAAAGTGTAAAATCTCATTAGCTACTGCAACCCCATTTACAGTCATTTAGGTACCATGAGCTTTTGATGGAAAACCCCATCACATCTGTATTTACAACCTCTGCCAAAGCTCAGGGTCTTGTTAGGCTCACAGAGCACAAGTTTGATTTCTTTGTTACTAGCTGAAAGATTTTTGGAAAGATGAAGCATTGGCTGTGTGCTAGAGAGCTGCCTTCAGCTGATGTCCTTTAGGAAGGCTTATCCTGAATTTATCAGCAGAGGGCACAAGAAAGCAGCACTCTTCTGCAATCATGAAAAAACAAAGGGATAGCTCACTAGGTCTCTCCTCAACAAGCCACTGGGTTAGTGTTGTCTTAAAAAATAAAACAACACTGGACCAACTATATATCAAGCCTATATCATTTTGGTTGAGTAAACCCTAACAGTTCAACTGAGATATTACTCATGATACTACTAACTCCAGGATGCTTCAAATATTCAGATATTTGAAAACCTCAGTGCCTGAAGATGAGTATTCATAAATTTCAAATGAAAGAACTAGTTCCTAGTAGTATCAAGCAACATATTGGCAGATATTAAATCCTACTGCATAAATAATCTGATTAGAATCATAGAATCACCAAGGTTGGAAAAGACCTCCAAGATCAAACAGTCCAACCATCTACCTACCACCAATAATTCCTCTCTGAACTGTGTCCCTTGGTACAACATCTAAACTTTAAACCTGTACTTGTGAAACCTAACAGCATTTACTTTGAATTTTCAAAACTATGTGTCCCTTACGCTCTATGTAAAACAATTTAACTAAGCAAGAAAATGTTGAGAAGCAAGGTAGGCTAAATGCTCTTCACTGGTAGGTTGCTGGATGCAGAGGATCTTGGCAGAATTTATTTGATTTAGCTGTAAAGCAAAAAAGGCTGCTATAAAACAGCTTGCAATGCAAAGTTTAACATATTATGCTATGCAGTCTTTCCCAATTGTAGACCACTCCCTTCTGAGAGGAAAACAGGGCCTGATACACTGGACCCTACCTACAGGGAAGTGTGCAGCCTCCCTGAGGCCCAGGTTAGGGAGACATTGCTAGGAAGCTCCCTGGTCTGGTACTTCAACTTACCTGACAGTTGCTGGAGATACAATACAGCAGAGAAGAAGCAGTTTAGGAGGTTCCTGGAGTGTGTGGAAGATACCAGAGGAACCACCTTGCTGTTTACAAGCAGAGAAAGACTTGTGGGAGACATGGTGGTTGGAAGCTGCCTTGGGCATAGTGACCACAAAATGATAATTGTCTATTCTTAGTGAAGTCAGGAGAGAGATCAACAAAACTGCCACACTGGACTTGCAGAGGGCACGACTTAGAACTGTTTATGGCATTGGTGTGGAGAGTCCCTTGCAGAGTCAGTGCTTAAGGGCAAAGGGGTCCAGAAAGGCTGGACATTCCTCAAGAGGGAAATCTTAAAGGCACAATAACAGACTGTCGTGACAGTGTGCCATAAGATGAGCTGCTGGGAAAGAAGACCCATCTGGCTGAACAGGGAGCTTTTGCTGAGATTCTAGTAAAAAGAGTTTACCACCTTTGGAAGAAGGGATGGGCAACTTGGAATACAAGGATGTTGTTAAGATACACAGGCAGAGGGAAAATTAGAGAAGTAAAAGCCTAGCAAGAAGGAGGAAACAGCCCCTCACTACAAGAAAGACACTGTGGCCCTGGAGCATGCCCAGAGAAGGGCAATGAAGTTGGTGAAGGATCAGGAGCACAAGTCTTATGGTGAGCAGCTGAAGGAACTGCAATTGTATATTCTGGAGGAAGCTCAGGGGAGACCTTGTCACCCCCCACAACTCCTTGCAAGGAAGTTGTAGCAAGGTGGGAGTCACACTCTTCTCCCAGTGTGCTGTAGTTTCTTTGAACTCTGGTTCTCTGCAGCTTATATTTACATCCTGCAGATAGAGCTTTCAGTTTCCAGAAACACAGAAAGCACTTATACAAATCACAGAATGGCTTGGGTTGGAAGGGATCTCAAGGATCATCAAGTTCCAACCCCCCTGTTATAGGCAGGGTTGCCAACCACTTGATCAAGTACTAGATCAGATTGCACAGGGCCACAGCCTGTCCTTAAGCACCTCAAGGGATGAGGCATCCACAACCTCTCTGGGCAGCCTGTTCCAGCACCTCACCACTCTCTCAGTAAAAAACTTCCCCCAACATCTAATCTAAGTCTCCTCTCCCTTAATTTAAAACCACTGCCCCTTGTCCTACCACTATCTATCCTTGTAAAATGTTGATTTCCCTCATGTTTATAAGCTTCCTTTAAAGATTGGAAGGCTGCAGCGTGGTCTGCCCACAACCTTCTCTTTTCTAGGCTGAACAAGCTGACTTCCTTCAGCCTGTCTTCACAGGAGAGGTGGTCCAGCCCTCTAATCATCATGCTCTCCTCTGGAGATTCAAATTTGTTATGAGAGCAGTAAATGCCCTGTATATTTAAGGATTGGGACCTTATAACTCTAACAGAAGGAGGTAATTAGTAAGGTAAAAGGTTAGAGAAAGCTTATTTTCAATTCTACTGAAGTATCTATTTCAAAATGTTATTGTAGTATTGTGTTAGAAAAATTGGGCCCACCCAGACTAGATTTTTCTGAGATTCTGAAGTGCTTTTACAGTTGTATGACCAATGCAAAGAATGACATTTGAAAAAAGTCTTGCATCACCAAGTGGTGACTACTCTACTCAGATTTCTACCCATGAAATTGCAAAACCAGATAGGGATTTTATTGTTTTTGAGAACTGAGCCTGTTACTTGTTTTTCCTCACTCAATATTCTTATTGCCTGAACAGAAGATTTCAAAGCTTTGTTTCTTCTCTGATGCTACATAAAGAACAAAAAGCATTCATCACTCACTGAATAAGCACTTTGAAATTTTTGCTAACTTCCCAAACATGCCACTTCTCTCTGGGAAGCGATGGATTTGAGTGGAGTGGCAGATACAGCTGTTGAAGCATTATGGATTCTATTTATCTTCGGCTGGAAGACAGGGTCAGAGCCAAGTACCAATTTTAAGAAAGTCTTGAGCTCTGAGAAAGAAAACTTACCTGATGTCAAGTGCTCTGCAGATTGTAGTGATTACAATAAAAGACCACTCAGCTGTTTGGAAAATAATGAAATGCCTTCATGAGTGGTTCAAAATGAAGGGTACAAAAGAACTTAAAGGGTGAAGCAAAATACTGTGAACAGATTGTTCATCCTTTGGGATAGAAGAGAATGTTACCATTAAATGTAACACATGCAAGGTATAAAACAAAGTATGCAATTAGCCTGCCATTAAAAGATTCTTTCTTTAGACTGCCTACTCTGGCTTGAAAAAAGTTTTCAGTGAAGGTGGAGAGAATATTTCTCAAAAATCCACAGGCAAAATTCAAATTAAATCCTTGGCGGAACAGACTTTGTATACTTACAACGTAGGCATAAACACTGTTATTTCAAAGCAGCTACTTAAAGCCAGGAAGTCAGATGCCATTAGCTGCCTGGGTTCTGATGCACAAGTCTTCTTATCCCATCAGATTCTAACAGCTTGTAGAGCAGAAGGGAACCATGGGGATCTCATCTAGTTGGAGTTGTTGAATACTGGAAAACTAGGCTTGCTCAGAAAAAGCAGAATGACAAAATACTGGCTTACTCCTGATCTTGGATGGTTCTGGTAAGGAAAGGAAGGGGATGAATATTTATTAAAATCTCTGATTATCTTCAAAAGGGCATCCTGCTTTTATGTGCCTTCTGCAGCTATACAGTGGATTCCATATGATTCAAGGAAAAAGCACCAAGTCTGAGAGGTTAAACCCCATTAGATGAATAACTTCCGAGCACAGCTCCTCTGCAATCAACAGTCTGCTCAAAGGCTGAGGGAGCATTCATTTCCCTTTAGACCTCCATGAAGACAGTAAATGTTTATTTCATTTTTGCCAAGTCATTATAGGGAAAGCAACTTGAAACACTGGAGACTGTAGATCCTGCTCCCTATAGTGTGGTACAGCTGAAATACTGTTAAAGCAAACATAAATACAAACATTAGACAGAAATTGTAGATCAGATTGGCATATGTTTTTGGTATTCTATACTATGACTTTTATACCTCTTTAGAGCACATCTTGGACAGTTTTTGTATGCATGTCCTAATTTCTTCAGCAAAGTTCAGGAGACAGTACCTTGGTGGCTCTTCTTGTGCTTTGCTAGAGATGGGAGTGTTGAGAATTCTTGTTATCTGGTAAAATTCTAACTATCAGAGATTTTCAGCTTATTTTTGTGGCTAGGTTTGGTGTAGGTGGTTTGGTTTTTTTTCTTCTTTTTTTTTTTTTTCCTATATCTCAAACTTGAGTGAGTCTGTCTGTAACTGAAGATATAAAAGTTTGCACACCCGTGGACAGAGTTTCTGTATTAGTTATTGACAAACTAAGTAGGTATCAGTACAGTTCAGAACAAGAAGAAAACTGAAAATGCACTGTTAAGCAATTCCAAAAAGCATTAATGCACCTTCAGCCATTCTCCTTAGTAAACGTACTCTGTGGTTGAACAGCATGCAGTGTCAGAATTAACTAGGTCAGCAGTTGGTGTCAACACAAGATTTGTTGAAGGCTGCAACTTAACCTGAGTGCAGCATGCTAATTCAGTAATAGTATGTAAAAAATTATATGTAAGAGTTCTATAAGATAGAGGGCATTAATCCTGCAGTGCAAGGTTGCTGTAGTTGCTGTACTTCTGTATAAGGGAAGGTTATAGCTGGACACAAGTATGGAAAACAGCTGCGCACAGGAAGTGCTATGCTCCATAACTGCTCATTACCTTATTTGTTTCATGCTGGCTATCAAAGGATTAAGATGTATTTTGAGAAATATTAATGAAGCTTTAGAGATACATGTATAAGCTTATATGAGAACAAGATTTTCCCTATATTTTATTTCATTTGTGGCTAGATAATACCTTGCTTGAATGATCATTACATTTCCTAGGCTAGGCTCTTTGATAATACTTCCAGTAATCAATGTTTTTACTTTCAAAATGAATTGACAGATCACTACCTGAGACATCAAATCAGTACACTTTGGATCATAGCCTGTTTTATGTCTATCTTTGTATATGCCATTCAGTATTCTGCCTCTCTCATCACTAGACATGCAGTAAGAGCAGATATTAAGCAAAAGTCTAAATGGCAATATAAGTATTGCTAATACTTATTTTTCAGTGTTTTGATTATTTGGTCATAAATAGATTGAGTTTTTTTCAGCTGATGCCCTGGACAATATGTATGTAAGTTCTGGTACAGGCTTAGAACAAGTAATGTCTGCAGTTACTTTTATACATGGCACAAATTATGACATCTGGCAGAATATGATATTTAAAGAACACCTATATAATTGTTCTCATTGAGGCTAATTCCTTTAACAAATGGACAAATTCCTTTTTTTTTTTTTTTTTTTTTTTTTTTCCCTGTAATTTAATCAACTAGGCTTAATTTTTCTAAATTTAATCATTCCAATCTGAACCACTACACCGTGGCAGACTCATCCTCCTAACTAGAACGTCTGCTATTACAAAAACACATACAGCTACAGTCCTGCTAAGGTGGGACATCCTAGGGGACCAAATTACTTCAGAAAAGTTTGTAGATGTAGCAAAAAAATAAGTCTTGAGATGTTGCTGAGCTGCACCCAGCTCAAGCAAAGGTTGGCCTGCAGCCACCTGAACTTCAAAGACATGTCACTGTCCCTTCATAACCTGAGGTTGACTCCAACTGTAAAACAATAAGATAACCCTGTGCAGACCTTTTCTCCGCTCTCAGTGAATTTTGGAAGGTACTTTGTATCCTCTGAGAAAACCTATTTGGTACCATCATTTGTAGCCTATCATCGCATGGCTGTAATCGGTTTCTCTGCTATTTGACACCTCTTTTTCAGAGTCAAGCCCTCAATAGTCACATAGTATCTCTCCTGCATTTAATTCTACAACTTCATTTGCTACAGTAACAACAGGCAGCTGGGGCAAATAAACCCCCAAATTTGGTTTATTTTACAGCAGCTCCATTTAATTCAAGATGTTACTGCATTGGTTAGTATAGTTTCAGCTCTGCAGTAAACTTATGACCAGGTGAAAACACTTCAAACTTTACTGTTTAAAAACAGTTTGAGTTTTCCCTGTTCCTTGTCTTAATGACATGAGAGACTGTGGAGTTCAGCGTGCTTCCTGTGATAGGGAGATTGGCATGCGGCTCAGCAAGAGACATCACTGCTGGCCCCCCAGTGGATGGTGTGAAGAAGAAAGCAGAAGTAGGAAGGATTATTGCCGCACTAGCCTGAGGAGGTGACAGTCACAGTGCCAATGGACCAACACGTTACAAGCTGTGAACCAGTCAGCTAGGGTGACCCAAGCTAGAGTCACATGCTCATGTGATGTTGTAAGAGAGGCAATCTTAAATGCAATATGGACTTCATTCTGTCAAAAAACAAGATCCATTGTGCCAGGATATGGAAAGGTTGGGAAAGTTATGATCACCAGTGTAATCGTCTGATGTTCCCCAGCCTTGTGATGTTATTTATCAATACCACATTGATAAATAGGCTACTACATTACCTTAAGTACCAGATTAATTTAATTAGGATTATCATTACACAGATAAAAACATGAAACACTGTGGAGCAATTACTGACAAAACAGCTAGTTCAAAAACTAACTGGTATCATAAAGATAAACACTAACTCAAGTTTATACCACTGAAGTTTCTTAATATTAACCAGAACCTGTTTACTTCCACTACAACTGCTGTAGCATTGCCAATCACGAGGATTCCAAAATTATTTAAAGATGTCATACTGTCCTCAGATGTTTAAAGTACTTATTCACAGTTTTTTCCATTCTTACAGCCAGTGTGAATAGAAACCTGAAGCTAAGATTCTCACACACTAACAGCTGGAACATTAGCCAAACCATGAAATATAACAAGACTCCCAGTATTAAAAAGTGTTATCAAATCTCAGTTCAATGTTGACCGAAGAATAAGGCTAAGATTTTACTAAATTTTGATTTTAAAACTCCAGAATAAATACAGATACGTACACAGAAAAGAAAAATATTGTCACAGGGGGACAGCAGTGCTGCAACAACAACAACAACAACAAAATCAGTTTCCCTCCTTCCAGGCCTTAGGAAGCAAATCACAGATGACTATGGGTCTTTACCACATCAGAATGTAAAATGTCTTTGTACATTTGCTCATGAAGCAAAACATTCCTACACCAAAATGACAGCAAGATATTTGTATGACAGAAAGCTCATTGGTTAACAGTTTGTTCTTTTCATGAATGTTATTGTACAAAGCAGGAACAAGAGTGGGATAGCAACATGGATAAACCATTAAACATGTTCTGCAGACCTTGGTACTTCTGGCTCAGTCATCAAGCAGGGCAAATGATTTTAGCCAAGTCATTTCAGCTTCTCTTTGTCTGTAACACAGGACCATCAAATTTACTTTCTTTACCCTGACACTTTATGATAAGATGTTCAAAAGCTAAATTTCACCTATTACATGTTTGTTGAATACTAAAAGGGCCAAATATCAGCAGAAAGACATGCTCTGGAAATAATAAATTATCACTGCACAAAGGTGTAATAGAACTGCTAAAAACCCTAAGGTGTTCTCTTTCCAAATACTGAAAACAGCAAGTATCTCAACACACAATTTTGGTGTCACTTCAGGAAGAAGAGACAGAGCTTTCCACCCACCACTGAAAGCCCAAAGAAAAACCCTTTATTATAATGTTTTAAAAAGACTTAAAAATAGACTACTGCTTCTACACTGGTATTGCCATAGCAAGTCTTCCAACAAGAAAGCCTTCATAATATTGAAATAAATAATGCAATGCAATTCAGTATTTACTAGGAGTGCTCCTCTCGGTTGCTCACTTCATACCACTGATGCAGCACTAAGCATGACACTTCTAGTTACCAACAGAACTGTTTCTGCCTATCATCCACTATGCCACAGCTCTTATCTCCTGGGCCATAGTATGTCAAATACTTTTACATAATTAAAGCCACACTGATTGACTGGCTAATAATATCACAAGGATAAGCTGCTTTTTAAAGCTTCCATATCTTTAATCAAGAGTTATGTTCCAGTACCACAAGCTTGTGCATCTAAAGAATTGTGTGTATGTATGTAAAAAACATTCTTTTTTTGTCCACAGCTGAACAATGACAAGAAAATATCATTATCCTCTGATTTCCCTGTGTGATGATAAATCATGGACTCTACAAAGGATGGAAGAGGCACTTACTGAGGTAGGCAAAATGCACGTTTTCATTAAGTGTGGAAATTACAATTTATATTCCTCTCTTGACATAAACCTTCATTGCACAGACTCTTATCAGATTGTGTTGCTTCATCCATCTCTGGGATTTCTGATGTTGCGGTGGGCTTTATTTAGTGATTAAAAAACAAACCAAACAAAAAAACATCTGCAGAAGTCAGAAATGTATGATGAAATGAATGACAAGGTTTATGCCTTGTCAGGTTATTTATATTTTAATGTACTAATAGTTCATTCTCTTTAAATGTAAATCTGTTAAGGGTAAATTTAAATATGAAGGCAAGCAATTCTGGTAGCATGGCAACAACTTGCTATGCTGCTAAGTAAGAATTTGGATCCAAGGCAAGCCTTTGCTTCTTTCCCATCCTGGATCAGTTTATAACAGTGGAAATATTTGTGTTCTTTGTGAGACTGCACTTACAGTTACTCCTACATTGGAAACAATGAGCATTAGATAGTGGGATAGAACTTGCACCCTCATTCAAGACAGTCCAGCAATCATGGCACCTGGTAGCAAGTAGTATCAAATCTCTGAAAACCCTTCTGGCCCAGAAAATTGCAGTCAGGGTGGCCATCCTTAATAGAAAAGCTACAGATTAGAACAAAACATTAAAAAATGAAAAATAAAAAAAAATCCCTCATTCTCATGAGAGAGATTCAGTGTGTATTTGGTAGCTGTAAAGCAATCTTCCTTCTGAATGGGAAACAAGCAATTCCATTTCCAGGTATTCACTCTGATGTGTTGAAAGGGCACCCTTACTGGCTTTAAGAGTATGAGTTTTGATGCCTATTTCAAAATTTGACTAAAGCAAAAGGGTTCAATTTCCCTTGCATTGAAGTGTTATTTCTGTGGTAGCTAATACCAGTGATTCTAGAGAGTAATGGCAACAACTTGGTATCATTTTGCTCTTGTTGAAATCAAACAAACAAACAACAAAAACTATGCCATTCCAGAACAGAATCTTGTCTGTACAACTGTTCTTTTTAGTTGCTCCAGTCTCTTCAGTAACCATGCACTCAGTTAGGAATATATCACATTTTGCTGGGGCAGGAGAAGGCAAAATTAACTAGCACTTCTGAGACTCCTAAGACAGGCTAACCAGTGAAGTACAGCAGAGGATGCTAATTTTGAACAGCACAGTGGGAGACAAAAACTCCATGCAAAGACCCTTGTTTCTGTCTAATGCATGAAGGTAGCAAACACATGGGAGGGCTGTGGGAGAATCCTATTTTATTTTGTTTCCTTTCTCTCACATCAAGATTAGCTATTTCACAGAATCTGAACACTGAATACCAAATACAGCTACTCTTTCTGGGATTATCTTTTGCTTAAAAAGTGCTTTCCTTGTGGAACTTGAGCTTCTCCCCCTGTACTAGAACTTGTACAGTGGCGGGGGAAAAAGAGCTGTGTAGTGTAAAAATACTTGGCTAAATGGTTTGATGTACTTGAGAACAAAAAGGAAAAGAAAGGCATAGAGGCTGAATTTTTTATTGCTTGGTAGTTGGTTATTCTGGTTAAATGCATCTAACACACCAGTGACGTCTCTGGTTAATGTTTATAAATATCTAAAGGGATGTGGGAGGCAAATGGAGAGGCCAGGTTCTTCTCAGTGGTGCATAGCAATAGGACAAGGAGCAACAGCCCAAAACGTGAACGTAGGAAGTTCCTTACAAACATGTGGAAGAACTTCTGTACAGTAAGGCACAGCAGAGCACTGGAACAGGTTGCCCAGAGAAGTTGTGAAATCTCCTTCTCTAGAGATATTCAAGACCCATCTCAATGCCTACCTGTGTGACCTATTGTAGGGACTGCTTTTAGAGGGGGGTTGGACTTGATAACCTCTTGAGGTCCCTTCCAACCCCTGCAATTCTGTGATTCTGTGACTTCATAGTTTTGTATTTCCTTCCGTTTGAGCCAAGTATCACCTTGACTAGAAACACAGCTAATGTTAGCGAGACTCCATACCTCCAAATATTCTCTCTTTTGAAGCCTACACTTCAAAAATTCATCACTTCCTCCTCCTCAGAGAATTTTCACATACAGACTATCGCCACCAAAACACAGATGTTATCATGTTGTGCCTCCTCTCTTTTCCCCCCAGTGTTCCTCCTTTGTGATGTGCTAATAATATTTCTCTAATCAGTTTATAGCTCCTAAAGTAATTCAGCATTTAAAGATCTACAGGTGTCTCCTTTGCGTAGATGAGATTTTCCCAAGCTTTATTACCAAAACAACTCCAAAACTTCCTACCCTTTGCAAATGCTTCATGACAAGAAGAGTTGCTTCCATCTGACTTTTCATGTGCTTTATTTCTTCCTTGGTATGAAACGCTGTAATGCCTTCATCTTCTCTGTGATTAAGAATTATTGGCGGCCTTCTGCGCGGCAGGAAGCCTATGGTCTTCCTTCTATATAGATCCTTAGGGATCACATCTAGGTACAGTATGTTTGTGAAAAATTAAGGTAACATTGTCAATATCTGTTGCCACTTTGTTAGTTAATATAAACTAAAGTTTTATTAACTGTTAAAAGCCTCAGATATGAAAGGTCTCCACTTAGGCTCTTAACATTGTGAGATGTAAAGATGAAAGTGTATATGTAAGAACATAAATTCTCAATCTCTGCTTCTGAACCTTCTGTTCAATTTTTTACTGCAATTACAATCTCACTAAATCTTTAGAGAACCTTGCAGTGTCATGCTAAGATAAGCACTTGGCTGTCACTCCCAACAAATCCAAAGTAAAACAACATTAAAGCAGAGATGACTCTTTACAGTCACTGAGCAAGAGTGCCTTACAGTAGAAAAAGGAAACGAACCCCCAAATCCCCAAGTTATCTTGTTACTTGGTATTCTGGACTGCAGTGGTCATGCAGCTAGACCTGCAAATCTACCTCAACAGTGTCACCTCCCATGGGCTGTGTTACAAAACCAGTGTTGGATTGTAATCAGTGGGCTACACTTACGACCATGAGAAGAAACTTTCCTGCTATGATCACTAAATCTTAGCTGAATCTAACCATTGAAATTAGGTGAAAGAGTTCCACTAATTCTTCAACGATTAGATCTCACAAACTCTTAACACACGAAGATAGAAGAGTTACAGAAGAAAAACTTGCAAGGTCAGGTCTCTCAATTGTAGAAATGTTTTAAGAAAGAAAACCTAGCAGATTTCACTATTTGATACAACTTGCTTGGGGAGAGGAACTTCCACAAAGGTTGTAACTGACAGATGTGTTTGAGAGGGGAATCTTTCCAAAAATAAAAGGAAGTGCAGAACACTGGAAATAATCTTAGCTGTTCACAATGCTCCCAACATCAATTTACAAAATGAAGTTCAGAAATTACTTCCTTCAATTAACAGAATAGAAATATTCAACCCGTCTTTTAAGAAATAAAACAATAGCAAGTTATTCCTATGTGGATGAACCTTAATTACTAAAGCCTGTAATGAGAAGTACTGGTCCCTAAGGGAAGCTTCATCTTTAGTACTTCAAAACAGACAACTATCCCAAAATACTCCTTCCTGTAACCACCAGTGGGAATCCAGGTGGATATCAGCATTGCAGAATTACTGCTATTTGAAAATCCTTATTTAGACTACAAACCCCATACTGTTCATAACTGCCATACTTCTTCCATCCAAGCTTTTTTTTTTTTTTTTTTTTTTTTTTTAAATATAGATACACACACATTTTTGGTAAACTTTCTCTTCCTCTCTGTCTACCTCTATTTTAGAAGCAAATGATCCCTTCATGCATGAATATACTTATAGTTAAGTAGATGCATCTCCAGCATTACATTGCACAGCCTTATCATATGAAAATGATGAGACTTTTCTGTAGGTGGGGATGAGAAGATAGCTTCTAGTTCTCTCCCTTTTCCCTAGGTGGAAGTACCTATTAATCCTACAATTTTCTGTAGCAGCTCTGGTCTACTCTAATTCACTCCTCTAGAAGTGCAAGTCATCCATCTCTGCTGCAGTAGGTGAAGATAGTAAGTACTGCAACCAAAAAGGAAAGAAATGTAATGTACTCAAGTGACAGTACATTTACCTACAAGTATCAGAAATAACGTTCATTCTGTATTTGTTTTTGCCAGTGCTATAAGATCTTTCTTCTGGAATGGTACCATTAAGAGATGAGACTGAAGTTTTGACAAAATTTAAACTTGAAAGAAAGCCCTCCTTACAGATGCCATAATAAAGTTTATGTGTATGTTTAGCTTCTGCAGGCACAACAAACCCAAAGCATTGAATATTTCAGGAAATGCATGGTGCTTTCTGGTGCTGCTTTTCACACAGTTTTCAAAGGGAAATAGGTCATTCTCCCCAGTATTTTCAAGTATCCAAAGTACTTACAATGAACTTTTAGATCAGCAATTGCATATTTCTTGAAGTGTCTAAAACTTAGTGGATTCTGGCTCTACTTGCATGCCTTCCTCTTAACTTGTGAAATCCATACAACTGCACTGGTGCTTTATTTTCTCCAGCTATAAGAACTACTGTTAGTCTCTTGCACTAATGTTCCAAGGCTTTAACTGCCCGACAGCAGTGCCAAAAAAACCCCAACAACCCACTAACTTAGAGAGTGCATTCTTCCTTTTGTTTACACCAACATTAAAATATGAAGTTATCAAGTAATATCTCTTCTCCAGGAGGCTTGTAGTAATGCATTAATTTATCAACAAAGGTAATGATAGTTGGCCAGTTTATCATACTGATACTACATTCTGTTTTAGCCGAGATACATGGATAAGTCTTAGAAGGGAAGCACTAGTTCCTCCTAAAAAAGTTCTGTGTTGTGAAACATCTACTTGCTGTGTCAGTTAAGGATAGGCACAAACATACAACTGTTTGCAGGACTGTATGAAAATTCAGGTTGGAAAGAATGTTGGAGGTCTCTTGCTCAAGATTCTGTTCAAACCATGGTCTTCAGAAGAGCCAGATCTGGTTGCTCAGGGTATTATCCATTTTGGTCTTAAAAATCCCCAAGGATAAAGACCACACAACCTCTCTAGGCAACCTGCTCCCATGTATCACTGTCTTCGCAGCTGAAAAAATTCTCTTAGTATCTGCCTTGAACATCTCTTGTTCCAACACGTGCCTGTTGTCTCTCATTCTCTGCCACATACCACTGTGAGGAGGCTTGCTCTACTTTCTTGATGACATCCTTGTAAGTACTGGAAGGCTGCTCCCCAGTACTTCCTTTCATCCAGACTGAGCAACCCCACTCCCAAAGTCTCCTTTCATAGGGCCTGGCCTCCAGCCCCAATCGCTTGGGTGGCCTCTGCTTCACACGCTCCAGTTCATAAATATCTTCCCTGTACTAGGTGTGCCAAAAACCAGACACAATTTTACAGATACTGTATAATTAATGCAGAGCAGAAGGGAATAATTACTTCCCTTGGTCTATTGGCTGCATTCCACACAGATGAAGATGCTGCTGGCCATCTTTGCTGCTGAGGCACACATCTGGTTCATGTGCAGCTTGATGTCTACCATAACCCTAGATAGAGCCCTCTCAGCAGTGCTGCCCTCCATCCTCTATTGCTGCAATGGCTTACAGCATGGGCTATTTTATTCAAGCACGAATTAAATTGGAAATGGATATAAAAGGTCATTAATGTTAGGCTTCCCCAACTGAGGTTGGGTTCAAAGGCTTCAACCAGCATTTTGCTCTGGACAAGAAGATCTTTACTTTTCTCTGTGATCTAGTAACCAGAAACAGATCCCTTCTTGCTGGATTTTTTCCACCTTCAGCACAGGAACATAACATAGAAAAGGCTTAAGCAATGGTATTTTTGGAAATTAGCAAATATTATCGGAACAGCTGGAGAGATGGTACAATTACTCCTCTTGAAGTAGTTCCTCATGTTTACAGTGTTAATCAAATGTCACTTTTTAAGGACCTAGCTCTCGTAAAAATTTATCTCCAGTCTCCAGCCTGAGCTGGCGTCAACCAAGTCATTCCACAAAAGATTGCTCTTCAAGAGGCCCCCCTTAGAATCATAAGACTGACCAAAAAAGCTGAGCAACCATGACCTTTTCAGGAACACTTTTTCTTTATGATTAGAGGATCAGGGCGAAGTAATAATGCAGCTGATGATTAGGGGCAACACTGCATCTTTAAAAATAGCCCTAGCTATTTCCAAGTGCAGATAAGACCTAAACTATCACAGAATTCAGGCTCTGGAAGCCTGACAGTCAAGGTTTACAAGGACAACTCTGCAGCATAAAACCTTATAAGCCTATAGAGGAATAAGTACAGCGACTTCTCCTTCTGTGGTTTAGTACCCATAGCACAACATACAGAAATAAAAGGTCCATCCACCTTGACTGTCCCACATAGAGGAGAATCTGGACTGTACAGTGATCGATTTCCATCTTATGCTTTAAGAAAAGCTTCAGTCTTATGCTTTTCAACATACAGATAACCAGCACGTACTATGTTTTTACTTTTAAGTGCTGATAAACAATTACACAAAAATTCCTTTTAAGATTATCTTATGTAGAAATACTATTGCTTACACACAACCACATAAAACTGTGATAGCAGTTGCTTCTGTTTTTCATTTCTGCTGCTAAAATGAGGGAGCATTGGGCAATCGGCAAAATAGATGGAATACCTTCTCTGCAAACAGATTTCCCAGCCCCCCTCCAGGGAGATTATACAGTGGCCTTGACAAGGTAATACAACTGAAACATTTCCATTTCTTACGCGAATGAGCCACAGTCATTTATGACTTTTCTTAAACCTCAGTGTAATGCACATCATCTCTGAATTGCAACCAGATTTCCATCGCCTTTATTTACACTTCTTATACGCCTTCACCACCATGCAGCAGCCACCAGAACGACGCTGGGGATGCTAACTACAGAGCCCTGTAAGCGCAGGCTGCCGAGGCAAGGAGCCAGCCCTCCCCTCTGGAGATGCAGCCAAAAACGCAGCATTCCCCTGCTCTCCCCCATCCCCACCCCTTTTGTTACGGCAATACAAAAATTGTGTTCAAAAACTACTCCAAAAGGGGAAAGCAGATCAGGATGTAATAAATGCCTGGTGCTGTTTATCCCAAGAAAAATCGTGAGTTCCTCATGGAGTGGCTTCTTCCCCTCCAGATCTCATGACGAAGAAAGTGGGGGGGAAAAAAAAAAAAAAAAAAAAAAAAAAAAAAAAAAAAAAAAAAAAAGGAAAGCAAATGGCAATGTTTGATCCGTTTGTACACGGGAGGCACGAAATCAGAGACAAATACAAACTCCTAGCGGTGCTGCATTGCATGAGGGCTCCTCCTGCGTTTCGTCTGACTCTATTAAGGGACCCTCGAGCCTCCAGCCCTGCAACAAAACCCTGACATCGTGGGTGTACCGCGCCGCTTTGCACCCGGGCGTCCGCATCACCGGACGGAGCCGCTCCGGCGCGGCGGTGCTGAGGGGAGCCGGGCGGGCAGGGCACGCCGCTCGGGGCGGCCGTCCCGCGGGGAGCGGAGGGGCAGAGCGACCGCCGCGATGCATCGCTCCGGCGATCTCCGCCGGCTCCGGGCGGCTGAGGGGCGGCGGTGGCACCGCCTCGCGACCGCGGGAGGAGAGCGGCCCCGCGCAGCCCCGAGCCCCGCGCCGCCATGCCGCAGGGTCCCCCCCGGGCAGGGGGATGAGGCGGGGGCGGCCCCCGCTTCGGCTCTCGAGGTGCGGGCCGAGCTCGGCTCCCGCCCGGCGCCGCGGGCTCCCCGCTCCCCTGAGGAGCCGTAGGGATGCTGCCGCCCCACCCCCGGCGGAGCTCCGGCCCCGCCGTGTTGCCGACCGCAGCGTCTCCGACCGCCAGGCCCCCCGCCCTGCGGCCCCGCTCCTTACCCTGGCTGACAGCGGCGACGCCGGTCCCCACCCCGGGCCGCGTTGACCGACACGGGGGCAGCCGCAACCGCTCTTTTGTGTGCCTGCCTCGGCGCCACACACCGAGACGGCTGCTGGGCCCGGGAAGCTGCGTGCGAGAATACAGACGGCCGCCCGGGAACCTGCATGGCGCATAGCGCGACCGCCGCGGCGCCTCGGGGAGATGGGGAGGCCCCCGCCTCGCGCCCGCCTCGCTCGCGCATCGCGCCCGCCTCGCCTCAGCCCGTCCGCCTCGTCCCGCCGTGCGGCCGTCCTCGCGCCCCGAAGCGCAGGAGTCGCTCTCCGCTCAGAGGGTGCTGCTCCCGGCGAGGCTGTGAGGAGGTCGTGGAAGACCCCCTCGCGCTGCCCTGCGGGCGGCCAGCGGGCTGTGGCGCGCCCCTGAGCCTGACAGAATGGCACAGAAAGCAGGCGGTGCGGTGATGGGTGCTAACCGGTCGGGTACCGGGACGCTGAGCAGAGCTATCCGCTGGGGCTGCCTGCGGGAGCCCTCAGGCACCATTAGTGCTGGAGGCCTCCAGGCTGGCAACCGCACGCACCCAGTTTGCACACCCAAGAACCCAGCTCTGGTGTGGGCCATCGCATGTTATTTCGTCAGTCTTCCATCCCATTCTGCTGTGAAGTGCGCTGCTGAAAGCCATCCTGCTGTTAAAGGCGTTGGGTTGAGGTCATTTGTGAACTGTTACCTGAGGTGCAACAAAACCAAAAAAATAGAAGTCTGAACACTGCAGTGAGGGTTAGCACTTGGCCTCTAACATTCACATTCCACCCTGGGGGCAGACTTGGAGATTGAATCACAATATTTATCTTCTTGTGCTGATAATACATAAAACCTCCTATATAACAACTAAAAAAAAAGGAAGGGAGCATATAAATAGGAGGGGTTACGACTGTTTACAAGGGTGGATAGTGATAGGACAAGGGGAAATGGTTTTACACTGAGACGGGAGGTTTAGGTTAGATATAAGGAGGAAGTTTTTCACCCAGAGGGTGGTGAAGCACTGGAACAGGTTGCCCAAGGAGGCTGTGGATGCCCCATGCCTGCAGGCATTCAAGGCCAGGGTGGATGTGGCTCTGGGCAGCCTGGGCTGCTGGTTGGTGACCCTGCACACAGCAGGGGGTTGAAACTAGATGATCACTGTGGTGCTTTGCTGCGGTGCTTTGAAAAAGAAGAATCATCATTCTGTGATTCTATGATTCTCCAAGAATGGCATTTCTTATGGTGAGTGACAAACCCAGGTGGTTTCTCAGGCATTTTATCAGAAAGAATGAGATCTTCCCAGAGCAGCCAGGTGATGGTGGTTACTTGGTATACAAAGGAGAATATGTGAGATCAAGTGCTGCTAGGCCAATTATGACAGGACTTGCTCATTAGTATGCAGATTTCAGACTGGAAGCTATTGACTGTAAAAGGTAATCTTTGTAATGACAGCAAAAGTGAAAAGCCGCCTTAATGTAATTATATTGCATTCCGGTCAGCTCGGTTTCGATGTTCATTCTGCATCCCATCCAGCTTGGTACTCTTTGTTTGCCCTGGGGTAGCTGTACCAGTTGCTTAGCACCAACTCAAATTCCATCTACATGCAAAGGTCTTTCATGGAAACCCAGACAATGGATTTTTTTGTATGTTAGACATGATTTCTGTTAAGATTCACACAACAGCCATTTGCTATTAATCTGCTATTTTTTATCTTTTTATCTTTTTTTTTTTTTTTTTTTTTTTTTTTTTTTTTTTTTTTTTTTTCCCCCCTCTGGTACCTTTTCTCATCTGTTGATATCCTGTAGATATCTCTGATTTTATTTCTCCTTTGAAAATAATGAAACTCAGGTATTACATAAACAGTAATGCATATGTGTTTTACACAGAATTACAGGAAGTGATCCTTAGATGAGTAATGCAGACATCTGAAAGATCATGTTTTAATTAACACTATAAATTTTCAAAATTGTTAACTTAATGAATTAAGCTTTATATACATAATGAACTTTTCACTTTCCCCAACAATACATCCAGAGCAGTACTCCCAGTTGGATAGGGCAGCCAGGTGTTTTCTTCATGAAGCTGCTGCAGTTACAAGTATTGTGCAACAGCTGGTCCAAAAGTGAGTAAGATACATTTTTTTAATTCTTAAATTTAAGTTCCTAACAAACAATCTCCCTTCACCTCATTTTAGAGATAGTGACTGAGACAGATGGTTATTATAAATTTAATATACCAAAATGGAAGGCAAAAATAAAGTGCATAATGTCAGTCCAATAATATACTTCTTTGCTAACCTTCAATTTCTGAAAATAATCTTTTCCATACAAACCAGCCACTGATGCAGAAGTGAGATTTTCCTTCCCATTTAATGCACATTTTGTCTGGTCTCTTATGCCTTCAGAGTACTCACAGTTACTTGTTACTTTAGAACTTCTTGTTTCCTTTAAATCATGACTTAGACCTACCTTTATTACTGGGAGAAAATGCAACATAAAAGTGAGTAAAAAGGCTCATTAAACATTTTATGGAATATTTTAGTAGCTATGTACTACTTTCATGGTAACAAAGCATAACAGTTAAAGATCACTTTATATTATATCTAGAAATGTCACAAAGTGATTCAAAATATATCTACTTAAAATGTTTGGAAGAACTCTTCCTAACTTCAGAGTCTGTGCTTTTATATTTAGCAGTTAACAGTGCTCTTAAAAAACGTGAAAGACAGTGCAAATGAACATAAAGCACCAGAGATAGCATAATATTATAGATACTAAAGGACTGTACAATTTTAAGAGGCAAACATTCCTCCTCCACAATAAAATAAATTTACATTTCATAAAACATTCAAACTGCTTTGAAAATGTTTATCAAAGGTGACAGAATTTGTGTTTCCAAGAAGGTGAGATCTTCCATTTTAACATGTTGGCCAATTCCTTTGTAAGTTTGTAAGTTACAAGTAAGTCCTTTATAAGTTGTTAGTTTCCATTTCTACATTAATCTTACATGGTTCAACATTCTGTGATTTAAACTATCAGTTAACTTACTGTTTCTAGTTCAGCTCAGTAACAACATGAGAAGTGCTAAGAATTTGCTTCTGCTTCACAGTCTAATAATTTCACCAAAAAAGACAAATACAGTGATAAAACAAATGAGTATTTACTAAAACAATTAACTCTTTTACTCTTTTCTGTGGGTTCTTGAGTCCAACAAACCCAAGTCCACATCACTAGAGGAAGAATTTCTAATAAGGAGAGAATCAACTGAGCGCTTTCTGTTAGTATCTCAACTTCCCCACATTCCACTGTTTTCCAGTGAGACTTTCTTGATCACACCAATTTCCATTAATCTGCCAAAGCAACACTCCAAATCCAAGGACTGTCCTTAGCAATATGCAGCAATACTTTTGCATGTACATTAAGAAGGATATCCATTCAGGAACTGGTGAGCAGAAGTTTCTCTTGTCGTTCATTCAAAGCTTTCCAAATTGTCAGTCTCACAACTGTTTTAAATGCTGCAACTGCGTCTTCAAAACAGAAGTTATTCCCAAACTTATGATAACTGGGTGAAGATGGTAACAATGAACACAAATCCAAACTGATATACTACTTTTTTTTTTAATTCAAGTGGATTAATTGCAGAATAAACATGATAAAACAAGAGGTTTTTTTATCCTAGAATAAAATGAACTTATTTTAGAACAAGGTGGAGTATGTGCAGGGATGTAGGAAAATAAAAAATCAAGGTTGTGGTTCAGCTAAAAATATTTCTAAGGATTGGGAAAAATAATGAGAGAAACAGAAAGTATTCCATTTCTACAGACGATATCAAAACAAACTTAGAGAAGTATCAGGACAAACACTGCTTGCTTAACATGCACAAATAAACTGAAGTCTGGCCATGAATAAGTCAACAAACTGTGACCGCAGCTCTATGAGAAACTAAGTATACTGGCATGCTCTCTGATGTGAGGAGATTGTACATAACCAAGACTTATGTTTCTTATGCTTTCCAGTGATTCTGTAAGCACTTTTGCATTAGAAAACAGTATTTATAAAGCAAGTGGTTTCCCACTATTTGTACAGGTGTCTCAGAGATCTTCCTATGGATAAAATCTGAAAACAAATATTCACTACCTGACAAAAACAAAAATGCAAGATGCATCTTAAAGTCTGAAATATATCTCAGTCAGGTAATTTTTCAGACATTTTTCTTCCCGTTGCCTGCACATGCAGAATTCATAAACAACAACATTATGATTTATGCTTGTAATTTCCTCACTAGTAATTGTTACGCCAAGGAAAATGTATTTAATGATTTCAGATAGCCATACAATAACATATGGATTTATTTATTGCATGAACCAATCAATCAGTATGAAGCATAGACAGTGAATGGTGAAAACAAAGTACGATGTTCCTTTTCCCTTTATTTTTAGAGGGACTATCTAAGCTTTTACTGTTGTCACTGAGAATTGGGTCTCTGCTTTAAAATGTAGAACAAAATAATGTGGGATGACCTAGAAACTGTACAGTTTCTGTGGTTACAGAAGTAAAGCCACGCGGCAAAAACAGGAGGCAACAGAACAAAATTACTGTTATAAATGCAACTTGGCTTAGGTATACATCTTGAGAATCACAGTGAATTCAAGAAATGTCAACTGATTGTGAAAATCAAATGCGGAACAAAGAAATCTGCAGCACTATCTTACTGCTCAGAAGCTGTACTTAATCCACAGGAACGACAGCGAATTTGTAAAGATTGAATAGCACATCAGTATTCTCAGCACCAGCTCAGTAACTTCACAACTCATTTATTGTGTTATTTATGAATATTGTAGCTCAGGCTTGCTCAAGTTCCACAAGGACTCCATGGCAATCTTTAGGGTGAAGAAAAATCACAGGTTTACCATGTGCACCTATTTTTGGCTCTTCACTCAATATTCGAATCTTTTTTTTCTTCAGTTCTGCCATTGCTGCTTTTATGTCATCAACCTTATGAGAGAAAAATACGGTTTACAGAAATTCATCAGAAAACATCCCCAGACTATGACCTGTTCCTTTTTCTTTTTTTTAAGTCAAACTTAATTATAATAATAGCATTTACCATTAAATTTCAGAGGTTTCCTGCAGTAAAATGTAATTAACAAAAACCTGTCTAAACTATATAATGTGATCTTAAGTTTGATGTCATGACATCAAATTGTTTGAATGTTCCCAAATCTTAAAGGTATCCATCCTTCAAAATAATAAAATGAGCACTCAGTTTAGCCAAGATGACAATCAATAATCTATAATGACCTAGAATTAAAATAATTGCACTGTTTTTTTTCCCAGTTGAGGTGTCTGGACATAACTCCATGAATAAACATTCATAACACTATTGTATGAAAGATGCCGAGTCTTGACTCAGACTAACAGACATCTGTTAATTCCTACTCGTTTGCTGCAGTTTTGTTCATCAGAATTCAGAACTCCCTACAACTCCTCCTACACACAACTACCAGTCAGCTAGGGAAAAAAAAAAAAAAAGAAGTGACTCAAGTGTTATATAAAAAAAGACAGCAAAAGTGTCAGAAGTAGCAGATAGCCCCCTTCAGGTTGCTTCCCCAAGTAGAAAAGCTACTGCAGCTCCTGCAGAGATAGCCAGAAGAGGAACTGTGTCTGGGCTCAGCTGGAATCAATTTCTGTATCCCTAAGGAAGCAATGAGAGCAAACAGTGGAAAGCCTGTGGTTGCAATCACATTACGAGTTTCAGGACTGGATATCCTACCAAACATTCAGCATTCTTTTCATTGCAGTTACTAATTTCAATTGCAGATCATGGTGGAATTACTTAATTTCTTATAAAAATGCTTATTTTGTCCAAAGCAAATTCTCCACCAACACATTTATATAAAATTTTCCTTTGAATAAGGCGGAAGGAAAAAACGAAAAGCAATTTGATAAACTCATCAGACTTCCACCCTAGCACTGAAAGATATTTTTTTAAATTCAGCTTTTTGCAATAAGATTTTTCATGGAAAGTTATTTCTACAACATATTTTTAAATTTCAAAAGAACAACCAAGTGAAATTATTTTTTTTTTGTTTATCTGAAAATTATTTTTGCTTAAATTCAGAAGAGAATATGCCCTGAAATGCTGGGATTTTCATTCTGAAGGGAATAGGAAATTAGGGGAGGAGTGGTTAATTTCTTTTTGTCTATGGTGGTGACCAAATTTGTTTTCGGTTCCATTTAAAAATCAAGCCAACAACTGAACACCTTTTTCCATGCAAACTGATCTATAACCTTCCATTTGAATTTATATGGAGACCGTTAATATAGGAGACTTTGAACAATCATGATCTGATTTATTTATTTATTTATTTATTTATTTATTTATTTGCTTAGAGAATCTAGCAGTAAGTTCTAAGACTTCACTTTGGAGATTCTGGCTGTAGGTAGTAGTCCTTCATATGTTTCATCAAACTTATCTGTTCCATTATGACTCCTGGTTCTCCTGGCCTACTATATCCAGCTACATGTTTTCTTCTTTAATACAACACTTCTGCATTTTTCAATACAAGATAACTAGCGTGTCCCATTCTTCACAGTTTTCATAATTAACAGTATGTTTTCCCTTGACAACTGTCTTTGGTTTGTCTTCAACAAGAAAGATCCTATCTCTACAGAATGGAGAACTAGACAGAACAATTTCAGATGGTAATAACATTTCTTAAAACTTCTTCAGAAGGATTACATTTACTTGAAACTCTAGGGAGGTTTTTGCTGAAAAGTGCCTACATCTTCTTTCTCTGGTACCTATAACTTAGCACTGCTGGCCCTACAGAGGGCTTGAGCTTTTCTCTGGTCTTATTCCAAATCACTTCTTTCTTCTATAGTCCCCATTTCCTAGGTTCACCTTCATGTTTCTAAAACAGAATGGTCTTTACAGATGAAGTTGGAAAGCCATTTCACTCACATTGGGCATCCCTTTATTTATTTATAACTCTGAGCGAAATAATACAGTTTGCAAACAGTATTCAAATATGGAAAGCATTAAAAACAGGCAGCAATGTGGAATTTTGCATCCAATGTTTGCGCTAAAATATGAATATACTACATAAGTTGACTACTTATATAGTTGACTACCTTTATACTGCATTGCTTCCAAACAGGACAGAAGAAACTCTACAGACTTTGCTGATGTTTGGTCATAGTGACCAATGGTCTTTTTTGACTTCTTTATACAAGTATCAATGACATATCAAACAGCAAGAAACTACTGAAAATCTAAACTATGCTTCAGCTTAAATTTACAACTGCATCTTTTACCAGTGTATATCAGGAAGTTCCAATGTCAAGAAGTTACCACCTGTCAAGTACCCTTAACAAGCCATTAGGCTTGTCTACCTTCCACACTGGCTATAGATTAACAACACATAATATAATTTTTACAGCATACAGGAGGAAAACTTCATGACGTAATTTAAGGAATGGAACTCTGGTTTCCAAAACAGAAAAAAGCCATGTTTAAGACTTCCATCTCTACAGCAGGAATTTTCACAAATAAGACAGCCTTATATGTTTGTTCCTTACACATTTTAAGCCTACGGAAAAAACAAATTCAAACTTTATATTTCTATTTATATATTATTTTAAATACCTCAATGCAGATATGATGCATTCCTCCAGTCTTATTCTTTTGCAGAAAGCTTGCAATGGGACTTTTCTCTCCTAAAGGGTGTAGAAGTTCCAGCTTTGTATTTCCCAGCTCCACAAAAACAGTGTAGACACCATGTTCAGGAAGAGCAACAGTCTCGCTCACCCGTGCTCCTAGCACATCTTTGTACAAGGACTGAGCTTTCTCCAGATCAGGCACTGCAATTGCTACATGATTAAGTCGGCCCAATTTCCACAAACAGCTTGGAATGTTTTGAGAAACAGAATTTGATGATAATAAAGTTCGTACTGTTGGAACTGAAGTCTGCAGTCTGGTCAGAAGCCCTGAAAAAAAAGGGAATAGCATCAGTATGATGCTTCTGAGAAAGCAGAGGTATTGCTCTTTGACCTTTTAAGAGACCTGCATAACTCCTTGTTGTCAGCAAACTACTGTGGAATGTAGACTGTAGACAAAGACCAAGGAAAGGAAAGAATTATTCCGTAGAACTCTCAGCTCAAGGGAAATCCTTTTTTCAGAGACTAATTATTCAGAAGTGTTCTAAATGCTTATATATGCTTGTTAAAAGTAGGAATATGTGGCCAAATACAGCAGTCAGCTGTATAATGTACTTAAAAGTTGCTTCTGAATTTTTCAGAGCTTTTTATAAAACACAGAAAGAAATAAGGACATACCTACACATGTAGAAATTAAAGCAAGCAAACAAGAACAACAACAAAAACCTAGGACAGAACTGATACTGCAAGACCCAAAAGAAAGATAAAAGACTTGAGGTTTTATCTGTTAGAACTAACTCCAGCAAGGAAAGAAATGTCACGTTGTATTTGAGGCTTGAGGGATGCTACCATCTCCTCTCCTGTCTTTCATTTCCTATTTTCTCTTTCTCCAATCATTATTCTTTAACCACTCTTACTTTTCTCATGTGTCATACAGGTCTTTCACTTAGTTTCACTGGCACGTTTCAAGATGTTTACAAATAATTTCTCTTCTAAGTACAATGAATAATACCATGCCCTACTGAAAAGTAATGATTCAGAAGATTAAAACGATATTTGCTTTTTCAATGCAACTAGTGCCACTGGCTTCAGCATGACTTAAAAATACCATTTGTCTCATCGTAAATGAAAAGGTAATGAAAAACAAAACATACTGAATGACAGCATGACACAAAGGCCAGGGCTAACATCTAGATGTAGATAAAAGATGGAGAAACCGTAAAGGAACAAAGTACAATGAAAAACTGCTTAGATGTCTATAAAACTCTTCAGACTGCTCTGACAAGACAGTACTGAATGTTGTACTATGTCTTATTTCTGTTCTGATCAAATAGTTCAAAAGTTGGGTTTTTTTTAATCTGAAAAAAAATAAAAAGAATTAGAACAATTACAAATAAGTATCAGTCTGTTGAATTTGGAGAGATGGGAGGGAAACGTTACTCTTATTGGTTACATCTAGCACTGCAATTAGAATTAAATGAAAGGATATATTCAGAAAGGCAGCATTTGAATTTCATGCCAGTTTGCTTTAGGCCATGTCAGAGTTCCCAGTGCCTCAAGGCCAAGCTAGAGGCATCTCAGCATTTGTCTTTGATGCCTTCTTAGCTGCAAATTCACAGATGTGCCATTTTGCTAAGAGATCGTGCCAAGGATGCACTGAGATTCTGAATGCTTTCCAATACACTTAGGATAGACTGGCTTACATTTTTCAGGCTCTTTGTTCTCTGGAAAGGTACTGGTCCCTGTAAGGTACAGCAGGAGCTGTAATTAATCAGCTGGTTTCACAGTAGGAAACAGAAGTACCGTTTTGCTGGAAGACTACAGCTATCAATTCATTTTACTTCACAAACAAGAATGATGCAGTACTGAGACATATATGTGTGTGTGCACTTACGTATAAGCTTTAACAATATGCAAAATTTACATATTTTCAATACTTACTACCATAAAAGTAAGCATATTCAGAATATTTTGATAGTAAATTAGCATCCTACACTAAGTGCTTTCATAAGCTTGCTCAGCTCTCCAAGTAAGCACTCTGCTGTAATTCTTGCCAGCCTTTCACACAGTACATCCTGTCATCACTTTCATCTGAGCCAGAAGTTCTGGAAAATTCTTTTTTGCTTTTGTTACCTTTAGGTTACAATAGTGATACTATAGTAACTCAATATTTCAAAGTACTTTTCAGCTTTTTATTTACATATTTATTTACATATTAAAACAAAATCTACCAGCAACTTCTATGCAGAAGAAAATTTTTTGTTTCTCAAATATCTATGCAGAAAGTATTTTGCAGATACAGTTGTTATCTAAATGGAAATGTGTCTGGAGTGAACAAAGCAGTTGCCTGAGGAAGCAGTAGCATGCAATGCTCTATAACATACAAAACAAAACATGCACCTTCTAGCTGGTATAATCAGAGGAATGGATAATTAACTAGACTTGAGTTTAACCAGGTTACCAGAGTAAATAATGCATTTTAAAAAAAGTCAAATACTCTTTTCAATCTACCTAAGATTAACAGTTGTTTCCTGTCATCACTTTTTAAGATCTGATTCAATTTTTGGTGAAGCAAGAGAAATTTTCCCTTACAGAAAGTCAGTATTTTCCAAAAGAGAAAAAAGATGTGAAATTACTACTTGCTATGCTATTTCTGATGTTTTCTAAGCAATTTTCTTATTTAATTCCTGTTTCCAAGTACTAATATGCCACAATTGAGTGGAAATAATAATAACGTAGATTTTCAGGCAGTCATGACCAGTAGGAAAAGCTTCAATGTTTCTCAGTCATCTTGATATCTCCCATCTGTAATTCTTGCTGTACTTCACCCAGGGCATAAGATTAGCATAAGATTACATGGCTATTATGATTAAATTTGCATTTTTTGGCAAAAATTAGAGAGGTAGACTGTTACTTGGCTATTACTGAAGCAAGAGTAAAGGAAATAAAGAGTGTTATTTCTTTTGGTTTCTACTCAAGAAAACACTTGATTTTTGTAGTATTTTCTGGACTGATAATGGAGTGAAAAAGTTAACACTAATCCAAAGATTCTTGTGAAGTCAAAACATATACAAAATGTATATTATGCATCAACCCACTTCCTCCTCCTAAGAACTCTTTTTTTTTCAGTATGGACAGAGGACATTTTTAGAGTTGTGAAGACGTATGACTTTATCCTGACTCTAGTCATATGCATGTTTTAATTCCAAAAGGATCAGTATGAACTGGCTGAGAATAAACAAACAGCATTTGTATTTTTCTGGCATTATATAGATTAGTACCCATATAGTTACTAGTTACTTGAAATTCTACTCTTTATTCATCTTCATGGTTTTGGCCTCATTTTCATGCTAAGAAGTAGCACACCCAATAATCAAAGGATGACCCTGCAGTGAAAAAGAAAGCTTTCCAGCAACTTCAGAATGAAACTCCATCACTTTCATGTTTCAGTGAGTTATGCATAAATCACAAAGCTAGTCCTTTGTTCAGAGAGATGCGGTTACATTCTTCAAACAAAAAAGCATTCATCCAATAACTTAAGAGAATTACTCAAATAAATCTGAACTTCATCCAATGATAAAAAATAAGACTTTGTTCCTTTTGAAACCAATGGAGACTGCTACTGAAGTACCTATCCAATCATCTGTCCCTCTTTGACAAACTTGCATGTGCAGACCAAATTCACACGTGCAGTTTCTTCTCCTACTATGTATGTAATTTACCCTACTGTTCTTTTTAAATATGTAATTTTTCAGGCACTGATAACCCAAGCTGAATTTTTTAAGGCATCTTGTCCTTTAGGGAAGATTCAGCACACCCTGCCCTCCTATATGATTACTGTTTTTAGCTTTGGCATTACTGTGGAATGTATGTTACCATGTTCAGCTTCACTTGAAGAATATTTTTAATGTATCTATTTGGGTTTTATTTTTTTAATTGTTAAATATCTGAGTGCTGGTATTATGTGCATCAAGAATTTAAACGTGTGCAATTGTCCTGATAGAGGCATAAAATGGCATTCTGCAAATGCTGACTCATAGGCCTGTTGCCCCTGATGGCGGCCGTTTTTGTTGACTTACATGGTGAGGTAAATAAATACAAGCAAAATCCTACTCAGTGCAGCAGTGCTCTCTGTAGGAGTTGCAGAGCTGTGGGCCACACTGAGAAGATCCTTCTCACTGGGCACTGCTCTATGGCTCGGTTTGACATTGAGAAAAACTCCCAAGCGCAAAGACAGTGTTGTCACTATGCGGAGCTGGGCATAGCAGGGCTGTGTATACTGTGTATAAGCTCTCTGGAGCAAATGGAAAAAGGGCACAGTTTGTCCCTTTTAAATCCCAGGAGTTTCGAGGTGCTGTTCACATCTTGGAAGCTGCCAGCAAGGCCTGGACCATCCTTAGCACTGCTCTGTTTGTGCCAGAGGTACTTTTGGGATCAGAAGGGCTCCATAGTTCTGAAGGAGCACCAGACTGCACCAAGTCTTATTCACTTTTCCCCTGCAGTCAGTGGCAGTAAGGCAGTGCGGTGAGGATACAGTGAGGGCAATCTGCCATCGCTGTTAGGAGAGGGAACAGATCAAGTAATTATTATAGTGAATGGGAAATAATTTTGCATTTGATTTCTAAGTTCCATTTTAAAGGCAAGCTTCTCTTTGCTTCTCTACCCTGGTGCTCTAAGTAGGCGGTTTGCTGCGTAGGTTTATGCTGAGACAGGTAACGCCGTCCGTATCAGACCTTTTTAAAACCAATCCCGTAGGTCGCTCAGCAAGCAGCAGGCCCGCAAAGCTACCAAAAGAGGCCGCGGGCGGCTCTGCGCCCAGGGCAGGCAGAGGTGGCGGTACCCGCACAGCCCCGCTCCCGCTCCCAGCCCGGCTCCCGCCAAGCGCCCACGCCTGGCGCCGCTCCCGCTCTCAGCAGCCCCGCCGCGTTCGGCCCCCCGTTACCGGCCGCCGCGCGCCCCAGGGAGGCCGCCATGTCGCCGCCCCACCGCTCGCAGCCCGACCGGCCGCACGCAGGCGGGGCCGGGCCGCCCTCCGCCGTCACCGCCACCGCCCCCCGTCCGGTGGTGGTGCCGAGCGGAGCCCTCGGGCGCAGTGACGGCGCAGAGCTGCGCGCCCATTCGGGCGTCACGGTGCGCGCCCGGCACGGCGGCGTGGTGCCGCGGCCCCAGGGGCTGCGCGGGCGCCTTGCCTGGCGTTGTGGTGTGAACGAGCGGGCCGGATCGGTGCTTGAGGCACAAGGCTTTGCGAGCGGCTGTGACACATCCTAGGCACGTGAACTGTGCTGTACCCAGTGATAAATATCTCCGTAATTAACAGTGTATATCAGCATCGCCGCTCGGACACGGGGACTTCTGAGTGCTCAGTGCCAGCGGGAGGACGTGGGTTCGTGCGGGGCTCCCGCCGCCGAGCAGCCGGGGGCTGACCGCCTCCTGCCGCTGCGCCTGGAGAGGCCGCGAGGGCGGAACGTTGGTGTGCGGAACGGCGGTGCCGGCTGCTGGAGCCGCTCGGAGCTTTTGGCGAGTGCTCGGGGGCGGTGCCGGGCAGCTGCACGTGAGGGCGATGGCGGCCACGGCTGGGCTGGAGAGGTGCCTCCGCGTGGCGGGTGCTGCTGCGGCGCGGCCTGAACGCTTCCTCAGGTACCTCAGGCGCGGGGCTCGTTGCTCGCTGCTCGCTGCTGGGCTTCATGGCGGCCCGACGGGGTTTCTGGTGCCGCAGAGCCGCGTTCTGCCGGGCCCTGCTGGTGCGACGTCCCGGACCTTTCCTCAGCTGTCGGGATGTCCGTTTCTTCCTTCTGTGTTTCGGCGCTGGAGAAACTGGAATGGCTGCCCGAGGATGAATACTGAGGAATGAGACAGCAGAGAGATGGTTGTTGTTTTGAGTCTGGGGATCTTGGGTGTTTGGTGCTGTACTGCCTCGAAACTTGTGGGTTGCTTACATGTGGTCAGAATACAGTAAAGTGCGGGTGCGGAAGGGGGGAACGTGCAGTAAAGAGACTTAACTACAGCGTCTGTATTGCTGGGAATGCTCGATATGGTTAACTCAGAAGCCGTGGATGAATGAAAACGAGTGAGTTCTGCAAACTAGAAGTGTGTGGGGAGGAACAAAAAGACAACACCTGCTGTGCTTTTTAAGGTTCTTATTTTTTTTCTTACTCCCAGTGTGCAGGATGAGCTGGCTGCTGACTTCAGAACGTTAACAAAGACTCTTTATGATTTAAATAAAGCTCTTGGAAGCAGTGTAGTTCGTGGAAGTCCTCTCAAAGAGCTGGTGATAGAGAACTTTGATGAAGAACAGATCTGGCAACAACTAGAGCTCCAGAATAATGCGGTCCTTGATGTCTTCAAGAAATCTGTTGCACAGTGTACCAATGATAAAGACCTTTGCCTGATCTCTGACCAGGAAGATGACGGCTCTGATGCAGAAGCCAGCAGTGATAGTGAAGTGGAAGACATGCTAGAAGCAGAAACTGAACAGGAGAATGTCTATACAGAACATAAAACTGAAGTTAAAGAGAAGAAAAGTAAACCCAGAGAAAGCATAGTAGAGAAATACAGTGATGATGATTCTGATGTTGACTTTGATATTGAAGCACTAGAGCAAGAAACTAAAACAGCCAAGAAAACAGCAGTGAGAAAAACAGGAAGAACGTCTATAGTGGATGACAAATTCTTCAAGCTGGCTGAGATGGAAGCTTTTCTAGAACATGTGGAGAAGGAAAATGGGGAGAGGGAGGAGGAGGATGATGATGATATCGACTATTTTGAAGACATTATCTCAGATGATGAGGAAGAAGAGTTTGAAGAAACTAAAGTCAAAGTAAGAATATCAGTAACATAATTCTCTGAATTTTTTTTTTTTTTTGTAAATTAGGGTCTGGTATCTGGTAGGGTGACTAAATTGTTGAGCTCGAAGTCGAAATTGCCAAGTTAGATTTGATTAAATGACTAATGATTGTATCTGACGCTGTACTTTAATAATGTACTCGACTTCCATCTCTGTAACAAAATATGCTGATTTAGAAAAACGTACCATCTTCCTATTCCAGTTTCTCTTTAGACCTATCTTGTGTTTCTGCATGAAGTAAGGGCTAGGAAGTCTTGCGGTAAGAAATTTGTGACCTTGCCTAATTGCAGAATACCTGACCCAGCAAACAAGGAAGCATTGCTCATACTGACCTGTGGTGATAAGAGATCTCCACGGTGACTGGTGCAAAGCCAGAGCAAAGGGGGTTTGGCAACTTCTTTTTTCAGGGGCATGGCTTTGTAACTCATTTTGCTGAATTGCTGTGTGTTTGTTTTGAAAATAAGTCTTATTAGCATTACCCGAGATTATTGCTACAAAGAATGCCCAAGATATAAGGGAATAAATACCTGTGAATAATCAGCAATATCTATTTGTCTCTGACTTTTGTATATGTTGAAATAAGAAAGTCAGAATGTCTTGGCTATTTCTATAAGAGGTTATACTGAGATTCTCTAAGTTACTATGTCAGTAAGTTACAGGAGTAGTGCTGTTCTCCAGGTGTTGAAGGCTGTTAACAGGTTTTTCTATCTCATGTTTTTAGCCACTTAAAAGTTCTAGAGATCTAACATATAAAGACTTCTTTGATCCTGTTGATGACAATGATGACTTAGCTAATGATGCTGAAGACTATGAGAATGAAGAAGCCGATAGTGCTATTGAAAAGGAGAATGAAGAAAAAAGCATGTCTGAGTAAGTATATGCATTATTTGCAGTTAAAATGCTCTTGCAATTTTACACTAAATGTGCCACTCTGTTGAAGTAGAAAATGAAGTGTGAATTCTAGGTTCTCTTTATTCACCATTTGCCATTTTGTTTTCTGCTGTGTCATTTTGGATTGTATTATCATCTTAGAAAGTATTTTACTCCTCTCCTGAGTGTTTCTTGGTATTTATTTCACTAAATCAGATAAAAGCCATAACTTCAGCTATTGAAAGTTGGTTTTAATGTATGGAAGTTTCCCTAGTGTTTCTGCCTTCATTGAAAGTCTATTGTAGTTCTTAAGTGTGAGTTAGTCATGCTAGGTTAAACTGCCAGGTAGCGAATGAAATATCTTCATGTAAAAGTGGTGACTTTTAAACTTCTTCTACTTTAGCATGCATTGTATTTTGATTTTACAGGGCTGAGGATATTAATGAAGCAATCATGGAAAATATGAGAAAGAAAAAAGTTTCTTTTAGTTTGCCAGATGACAGTGAAACAGAAGATGTTACTGATGTGCAATTAGAGAGGGGTATTGATCTCAGTGAGGTTAAGTCATCTTTTGAGAAGAGACAGGAAAAGGTAATTATTTTATTTTTCTAATACTTTGAAACTGTGGCCATTGGTTTTTATTGATTGCTGAAGAAGTTAGAGAAACACGAAGAGGCCGCTTGCAACTTAAAGTGTTTTATGTAATCTGATGTACGTATAGAGTTATATGTTCTCACATTTGTATGTGAGTAGGTATTGAAAGTACCTGAAATGGTTATTTCTTTCTTTGAGTTTACTTGTGAACTGTTTTTAACTTCTTAGGAAATTTGTTTTCCAGATGAGTGAAAAAATAAAAAGTTTAGAAGAAGAGTTGTTGGAGGAGAAACCTTGGCAGCTTAAAGGGGAAGTGAGTGGACATAAGAGACCTGAAAATAGCCTTTTGGAGGAAACAGTACTCTTTGATCATGCAGTCCGAATGGGTGAGCAATGAAGGGTGGCTTTCTTGAAGGCATGTTGCCCTGTCACATTGGATTGTCTTCTCTCTAAGCATGCTGATAGCACCCTTGACTCAAGAGTAGGGTAACAAGAACAACGGTTAAACATTTCAGCACTTTTCTGAGGCTGTGCACTTTCATTCTGGAAAATACAGGATACAACAATTTTATTGGTTCAAGTTTAACTTGCTTGAATGTTCCTTAATATAGTGGCAGACTTAATTGCTTATGAGTCCCACATAATATGATTCTCCTTCCCATTCATATCTCTCTGCAGTAGAAGAGAACAGTGTTATTTACTTAGCTTCACCTATCAACAAAAATCTCACACTACTACGTTTTTATTGAGGACTTGCTTTCATTTTTTATTCCTCATAACAAAAAGTATGCCTTGCTGCAGAAACATCAGTGTTTTCTTTTTCTCAGCTCCTGTGATCACAGAAGAAACTACTTTTCAACTTGAAGATATCATCAAGCAGAGAATATTGGATGAGGTTAATATCTTGCTTGCTCTTCAATAAAAGTATATATTGGAAGGATATTTAAGTACTTAAGGAAATTACACACTTACTATTGATTATACTATTTTTTGCCCTGATCCACTGAAAATAAGCACGCAAACTTGAGCTATACATCTTCTATTACATTTACAAGTGAGAGCGTGAACTTCCAGAGGTTTTGGGGAGCCATGAACTTGTTAATATATCAGATAAGTTCATGTTCTAAATAAGCTGTTGCATGTATTGGTCTGTACTAGCATTTGATCATTAATTTATCACCTTCTCAGGCGTGGGATGATGTAGTTCCAAAAGAAAAACCAAAAGAGGATGCCTTTGAATACAAGAAACGTATTACTTTGGATCATGAAAAGAGTAAATTGAGTCTGGCTGAGATCTATGAGCAAGAATACTTGAAACTTCACCAGGTGACATAAACAATGCTTTTTCTGTTGGTTTGAAGTTTTCATATGTAAATGTGTGTATTTACTTGTATGCTGCTACCTGTCTTTGCCTTTGTGGAAATACCTCAGTATTTCTTAGTGTTCATAGGTGGAATAGCGGTGAATTGCATACTGTGTTATCAATCTTGCTAAAGTAAAATTGTTTTAGGAATGATGTTGCAATAACATTGCATTATTAATGCAGCAAAAAACAGAAGAAGAAGAAAATCCTGAGCACAAAGAAATTCAGGAGATGATGGATTCGCTGTTCCTAAAACTGGATGCGCTTTGTAATTTCCACTTCACACCCAAACCAGTATGTACTTCTGTTTCAAAATTACTCTTTTTCTTCCTTTTTATTCATTCCCAAACAGGAGATGTTCCATTTTCCAAGTATATTTTTAAGTGAACATAAAACTTGTTCTGTTTTCATGTTAGGTACATTAGATAATTGGTTGTAAACAAAACCAAAAACAAATACCTAGTATATCCAGTTACCTATAAACTCCTGTGAAATCGTGTGCTCAGTCTTGAATGTTTCCTTATTTTCTAGCCTGTGCCAGAAGTTAAAATAGTGTCAAACCTGCCGGCTATAAGCATGGAAGAAGTAGCACCTGTTGCTGTTAGCGATGCTGCTCTCTTAGCACCAGAGGAGATCAAGGTAATAAAAATCCTCACTTTTTTGTTTTCTTTGTTTGTTTTTAAATATATAGAAGTATAAAAGAAAAAAACAAACAAAAAAAAAAAACAGTTGTCACAACAATCAGAGAATTCTGCCTCTCAACCCAGGTATCCTAGGTTGTGATAGTATGGTTGGGTTTTGTTCTTTACCTGTGATGGTAATTATCTCAGTGTATAGCTGAGTGGAAGAGGCAGTTGAATGGCAATAGAATCTATCAGCTGTACAGATAGCAGCTTCTGACAGTTTTTAATCTGTCTTAATGTGGTATTGCCCTAAGCTAGTTAAACATCTGAAATAACCAAAATGCTAAGACGGACTTGAATACTCTGAGGTGAGCTTTCTTTTATGTGCTTATGGATACAGAGATCTCTTTCTCTTTAGGAAAAGAACAAAGCAGGTGATGTAAAAACAGATGCAGAAAAGACTCCCACGGACAAAAAACGAGAGCGGAGAAAGAAAAAGCTTCGTAAACGTATAAAGCTCAGGGAAAAGGAAAAACGGCAAAAACTTCTTGAAAAGATGAAACCAGAACAAAGCATGAAGCTCAGCAAAAAAGCTGCTGCAGCAAAATTGAAAAAGCTTACAAAAGAAGGCAAAGCGTCACTACTCAAGGTATGGTGCTCTCAAATATCCCTGCATCATTTCATTTTCACTAGTTGAGGACCTCTAAAATCTGCAGGATAATGTTTAGCATACTTACAGGGAGAAGTTTCTTTCCTGTTCTTCTTTGTGTAATTGCATCTACAGCCCCTTTGGATATCTTGGACCCAAATAGTGTGTGTGCTTGCCTGCCCAGAGCTTGTTACATAGTTTATGTTTGAGCAAATACGTCAGGTAAATATGACCTTCCAGAAGTCAGTAATTAGTTACAGATGATATGTGATTTCTTTTAAAGAACTGATGAATATGATGATGCTGTTTATATATTTCTGGGCTATAACGATTTGTCTGTTGACAGGATGAAGGAAAAGATAAGGCCGTGAAGTCGTCCCAAGCCTTCTTCTCCCAATTACAAGATCAAGTGAGAATGCAAATCAAAGATGCAAACAAATTGAAGAAGAAACAAAAAAAGCAGAAAGATGTCTCTGTCCATAAGCTTAAATTATAATTGACTTTTTTATATGTACTAGATCTGTATATATCAGTACATACAGAAACAGCGTTTGTATTTTAATGCTGAATTGGAATGGTTATTAGTCTTTGTACATCATTAAAATGTTCTGGGAAGGCCTAAACTGTGATAAAGACATGTTCCTCTATTTTTTTTTTTTCTTTTTTTCATTCCAGAACAAAAACTTGGTGACATTAGCCACATCCATAATTATGTTTGTGATGTGACTTACAGGTGCCAGCTGTAAGCTATTGCTTTTTTTTATACAGTGTTTTAATTTAGTAGAGATGTAACAGTGTTTATTATAGCTTAAATTTTCAACTTATAGTCTATGGATGCTCTGTAATTGAATCTCTGTTTTGAGCAACTTATGACCACTTCAGGATATAAAAGTTTCCTTGAAGAGTGACTGCCTCTACCCTTACCCACTCTTGTCAGTAATGAAAGGATTGCTTCCCTTCAAAACCAGATAGCAAACAAGTGGTTAGCTACTGAAGATATATAGTAACATAGCTCTTTTTAACACAGGTTATTTGCTGTATTCATCTTAACTCTGCCTCAGCTGTGCTGCTCCTGCACAGTCGCAGGTGGACTCCTCCAGGAGCAGACTACTCTCTGAGGAGGGAGGAATGTGAAGCAGGGAGGCCATAGCTGCTTTTAAGGCAGCACCCACAATTGTTCTTACGGCGTTTTGACCAAGGTAGAGCTATTTCGGCAGTGCTGGGAAGCGTAAGCCCCACGTGACTCGCTCAGAGCTCTCGCGGGCGTTGTTCAGCCGTAGCCCCGCCGGGATTTCCCGGCTGCGGGCCGTGCCTTTCGCGCTGCCGCTCCGCGCTCGGCTGCCCGTGCCTGCCGTCCGCTCTGCTCGGCGCTGCGCTGCACGACCTGCCGGCGGGCGGCTCCGGGCCTGGGCGCGGGCGGCCGTTGGGCCTCAGGTGGCGATGCGGAGCTTGAGCGCGGCGCCGGGGCTGTGGGCGGGCTCGGCGGGGCCGTGAGGGCGCCGGAGGAGTGCGGGGAGTGCTGCGGGCCGGATGGGTTGTGCAAAGGCAGTAGTCGCCAATGCCGCGGGAAGGTTCTGAAGTTCCATCATGTCCGAATCCAGGTCTTCAGGAAGGAGAAAAGCCCAGATCGCTTTGTCACCGAGTGCAAAGAAGACAAAGAAAGAAGCGGCGAGGAAAGCGAAAGATAAAGGAACGCCCTCTATACCTCCGCAGTCCTGCTCTATTATTTCGTTGTTCAACAACGCGCCTCCTGCTAAAGTTAGCTGTCCCGTGTGTGGGCAGCTGGTGCCGAGGTACGGGATAAACCAGCACATGGACCGGCTGTGTCGAAGCGGCTGTGCCGGGCTGGGTGCTGCTGCTGCGGGTGGTGATGGGGGTGCGGCGCTCGGCACCACACAGAGTCTGCCAGGCACACCTGTGAGCGGTAATTCCAGCCCGTATTGCTCGGAGCCCTCGCATCTGAGGACAAGTCCTTCCCAAAGCAGAGTGCTGAAAACAGAAGGCAGGGCAGTGCAGCACGTTAGTCCTTATTTTAGCAGTCGGGGTCCAGCCGGTGATGCTTACACTGAGCCCCTGGAGCAAACGGTTAAAGTCGTTTCTTTGGGAAGCTTGTCATCTAAACTGTCCAGAAGACGTCGCATCCAGAAGGGAAAACAGATCGTGTATAAGGAGATGGACTCCTCGCCTCCAGCTGCTCACAGCATGTGTGGCAGTGCTGCAGCACTGGATGGCAGTGCTGATGACATCTGTGCTGGGAGTAGTTCTCAGAAAGAAAACGAGCTTGTTCAGAGAGTGCACCAGGAGCAAAGTCCCTTGGAAGAGTTTGAATTTCAGACTGAAATAGACGAATATAATAAGGGAGATGTTACAGATGTTCAGGTATCGTTACCGGCTGATGGAGTGCTGTTTGGTGCAAGGAACCCCAGAGCGGGAAGTAGATCTAAAGGCGTGGTGCTCAGTCCCAGTAATTCTCAAACACCTCTGGCTGTTGGTACCTCAGCAGGGCTGGTCAGCAGTTCAGAGGTTGAGGCACAGCCTCGTGCTCAGCATGTTCCGTCTTCAGAGATGGAAGTGGACTGTGGTACGCAAAGCTGCTTTAATGACAGTGATGAACAGGTACTTCCTGTGGAAGTTCTTGAAGACTTTAATTATGAGTTTAATCATAACTTAGCAGAAACTGTGGAAAAGGAGGATTCTCAAAATTCCGTTGGTGATATTTTAAATAAAATAAATGAGATTAGCTCTCCTAGTCACCCATATTACCTCCGAAACTTTTTAATGGTGTTGCGAGCAGTGTTGGAGAATGAAGATGATCTGAGACTCTTTGATGAGCAAGATATGAACGTTATTACTCAATTCTGCCAATTATCAGGTATCTGTCTGTTTTTATATTATCACACTGTCTTTTGTAGAGAGAACTGTTTCATAGTTTTGAGTGAAGAGCACTGTGCCAACAGGCAATTCAGCCTGTTAAACTTAATGGAAGAAAGTCCTTTTTCTCAGGAGACACGTCCCTCCAGAAGCTTCCTGCAGGTAAACTTACCAAATGCTGCTTTAATGGACTGTAATAATAAACAGGGAAGAGATGGGTGAAGTAAGGAGAGAATTTAAAGCATGTATATATGATTGTGCATATTTCTGTAGCTTAACTTGCAAAATACCTTTTTTTAATAGAATCTTCAGTCAACTTACTTCAGCATTTAACTTCAATTCACAGGAATAGTTATCAGTTAGCACTGTGTTTTGCTTTTTTGGTTTCTTTTGTAGTGAAACACTGAAGTTTTTATGAATAATACACATGGAAATTCTGCAAAATGTGGTTACAAAGAGGTCTGTGCTATACACACAGACCTTGAAAAAAGTAGTTCTGAAATGGTGTGTTTCTGAGCTCTGGTTCTGCGCATTTCCAGGTGATTTTTATGCTTGGTTTGAATACATAGTTATTCCAGTTATTATTATGAATGCTAACTGCTAATTACCAGTCATTTTCTTGCAAGTCTCATGGTGCTTTTAACTCTCATTAGCCATAATATTTGAGATTTAAACCCACCATTTAAATGTTGCTTGAATCCTACACAGAAGGTTTTACTGTAAAAAAGGCGGAATTTAACCCGAGTTAAAACTATCCCTCCAAATTTACATGTATGCTTTTAATTTGTCATAAGTTGTAATTAAGAATGGATTTAGCAGTATTTCTGCTAACTCGGGGCATCAAAATAGAAATAAGTTTGCATTAACTAGAAGAATACTCACCTTAGAGTATTGCAGCCCTAGCTGTCCATGTTGCCGTCAGCTACTGTGGTAACACACAGATACCTGACAAAATATTTGTATGCTTATGCTCTTATGAGCTGTGTGCATCTGAGCTGAACGTGCAGAACTGCCAAAATGTTACGTGCGTATCTGCTGGTAGAAAATCAGTTGGAAAGCATTCTGCACTTAGCGATGTGTTGTGTTAGGTCAGCTTGGTTTAGCTAGTAGTCTGTGGAGTGTGTCACACTGAAGAAGACTAGTATTTCAAAACTGACACGCATCTTGCTCTTTTTCCTCTCTAGAGATTATATTTAGGTTAGATATCAGGAAAAACTTATTCACAGAAAGGGTTGGTGAGCATTGGAATAGGCTCCCCAAGGATGTCGAGTCACCATCCCTGGGTGTGTTCAAAAACTGTTTGGATGTGGTGCTCAGGGACATGACTTAGCAGAGGATTGTTAGAGCTGGAGTAGTATGGTTAGGTTGTGGTTGGACTCAATGATCTTTAAGGTCTTTTCCAAGCTGAGCAATTCTATCCTATTCCTTTTTTCCTGCACTAGCATACTGTCTTTAGACCAGCTGTTTCTCCGTGTTCTGTCTTACTGCAGATTGGAAGAAAACTATCTTAATTATTTAGAGCTCTGTGTTCTTCAATGTTTGTTTCTAGAAAGTCCTAACAACACTGTAGATTGACACCACAGGACGTTAGAAAAGAGAGTATCAAGGCCGTAACTTATGACTAACAACTATGTGAAATTTTTCCAAGCCCAGTGGGAGGCTTTCAACAAAGTTACTGCTAATGCCTTTTGTAGATGTGGAGAATAGCAGTGTGATGTTGGGTTAGTGCATATGATGTTACAAAGTTTTAGTACAGAGTGCTGGGTGACAAAAATGGAGACATGTTTGTTCATGCTTTTTAGGAAAAATAGAGCCCTGATGAGTAGTCTCAGTTCCTTTATTCAAAAAAAAAAAAGTAAACACATCTGTTTCTTTATGGAGCACTTAAGCTGTGGTCAGGCAGCCTGCAGAAAAGGTCTTCTGGTCTTACATTAAAGCAGCTGGAAGACCATATTAGTGTTATTTCATCTGCCCTAGTGGACAAGTCAGCTGAGTTAACTCCAACCATGTAAAGAGATGATTGTTAAGAAAGGGTGAAGAAACTTCAGGGGAGGAAGTAGACCTCTGCACTTAGGCATTTCTACAGTGATTGCTTCCTTACAATCAAATTATTTTAGATTGTATTGTAATAATGAAATGCAGTAACACTGAGCACTTAAAATGCTGACATAAATTGAGACTATCTTAAGAAAGATGAGGTGATAACATAGGACTTTATTTATCAGGAGTCAGGAAAGGCCACTCGGCAAGGGATGGTGAGCCAGCAGCACAAGAAATGTGGTTGGAAAGCATTAAGTCAATAGAGAATGAATTCTGGACAAGTGATGGAACACTTTTTACCTTCAAGAAACCTTGGACAGAATGAATAGTTCAGGTAGATGGGATGTTTGTTCCACATTCATAGTTTCTACCCAAGCAAGCGTTGCTTCTTGGTTATCATAACAAGAAAAAGTGCATACACTTTTTAAATTGTTATTTGTTATTCATTTTTATTTTGTATTTGTTATTCAAATCCTTTAGAAAGAAAACAGTCTTCACATGCCTTTCCTGAAAATTTCCCACAGGCTGATTTAGGTCAGATTCCATGGTGGAGAAAGGATGTCAGTGTGTTACTCAACTCTTTTCTTCCAGATTTGAAAAATGGGGAGATAACCTTACAGAGAAAATAACAAGCTGAGGTGTCTGAATGTAGTTATCTCAGTGAACTGAGCCTGGAAACATTCTATTAACAAAAAGGCTGAAGAAGTCTGCGTGAGGACAAGAGAACAGTTAAATAAGCATGTAAAAATCAATTCTTATTTCTTAAACGTATCTATGTCTGGTAGTGTTTCAGTGTCTGTTTTTATTAAGGATCAGTTTCAGTTCAGCAGCAGCAGACAGGAATAAGCAAATCGATGAGGGGTGACAAGTGAGGTAGGTATTTAAAAGGGTGCTGAAGGTAACAACAGTGCCTAGGCTTTTTTCTGCTAAGATGTTGTAAGTTTTTATTTGGTTGAATTTCAGCATAGTTAGTAAATTCAGAGTATTTTTTAAAGTTGCTTTAAATGAAATCTTCCCTGATAAAACATCAAAGAGTATTTTGGTGGTTGGTTTTGTGGGGTTTTTTTGTTGTTTTTTTTTACTCCTTCAGTTGATGTACTAGTAAAGCTTATGTACCTTTGGTAAAGATAAGAGTCTGAAGACAGATACACTGAGATGTATTGTGTGATTCTGAAATCACTCCACAACTTCTTTTGTTCCTCCACCATCAGATGGTTAGTCATTGAGTGAGTGTTAAAGAAAGCAAAAGATCTATTTAATATCACACAGCTTGAAAAATGGAATTGCCTTTTCCTAGAAAATAAACCATTCCTTAAAGCCTAAGCATTGCCAAAATACATTGTGGCAATGTTCATTACCTATCAAATACTTTGTGATAATTACTGTTATCTTACCAAGTTTGTCTTAAGGGTGCAGGCAGGTTTAAAATGTGTTTTAGAGGACATCTGCATCTAAGTTCTTTTTGTAGGTGAGGTATGCATAGCGTCAGGTTCTAGAATTTAATTTTCTTGTTTTGCTTCCTTGTTTCAACTACAATTTGCAGTTGGTGGGCAGAAGTTATATGTGAGACTTTTTCAACGTAAGCTGAACTGGTTAAAAGTGAACAAAATTGAGTATGAAGAGATAGCTAAGGATTTGTCACCAATAATTGAAGAACTGGTTGAAGCCAGATTTTTGCAAACAGGTATGGCCTGCATTGGTAAGTATTCAAAGTATTATAAGTAAAATATGGAGTTGTGGCACGTTAGCATTTAATGCTCTACGTGTTTGTCCTTCCCATGAGAATTAGAAGAGCACAATAACTAAAGGTTTTGGGTCCATGAGCCCCATGTTATATTGCATTAATAATGAAAACAGTGCATAGGAGATAATAGGGAGAGGTGAATAAATGTTAGTGTCACTGATGCACCTGTAGGCCTTACTTGCCCTCATCAGCCTCATCTTAGACCCTGAGCTGTGCATCATCTGCACGTTGGTCCAGGAGCTCCAGCTGGTATCTCTCAGTAGTGCCAGGAGCTGTCATACAGGCGTACCTGTCTTCATCTCTGTCATGGTTTGCTGGGTGGACCTCTAACCAGTGCTTCAGTTGTTTGTTTCCAGTCTCACCTACAGCCATTTACTGTGGATGGGACTCAGACTTAAACTGTAGGCTTGTTTCTAACCCAATGTCTGGCTCGTCTTTTAGATGAACCATCGTCAAGTCTTTCGTGGGGCTGCCAGTAGAGACTGTTACCAGGACTTTTGATCCTCCCATTCTCTCAATAATGGTGGGGCTGCACAGGGAGATGGTGAAGGCACTGCCCATGCTGTGATCACCCTTGATTCCTGGCTGACTGCTCCCTGTGGAGCAGCCCTGCTCATGCTTCTCCCTGGCAGTCCGTTTGTTTTTTGCACTGAGCAAACGGTTTCAATCATCAGGAAGACTGAGGCTCTTTCTGAACAGCAGATTTTGTGACCTAGCAAAATTTCCTTGTGTTTGCTTTGCTTTACCGAGGGATTTTTTCTGATTATTCCATTCCTTCATACTGGACCTTTGAAAATAATGAAGTTCAAGCTGGACTGGGTAGCATCAGTAATATATTTTTGAAGAATCTAAATCATTAAATTGGGTTATATCAATGTGCTATACTTTGAACTGTTGCTTGAGTGTGCATGTATAACACATAACAAACGTATGTGGATTGTTTTATTTCTAGAATCTGAGCTGGAAGACCTGTGTGAAGGTTTGGATTTGCTTTCTGCCCCTGAACTAAAATCTTTAGCAAAGATCTTTCACTTGCCAAATCCAAATGGTCAGAAACAACAACTTGTGGATGATTTCCTGAGGTTGGCAAAGCAACGTTCCATCTTTAGCAGGAATCAGGCTGGTATTGGGACTGTTATTTTAAAAAGGTACCTCTTAAGCTGTTTAAATCTGCAGTTAAGATTTGCAAGCAAATGCATGTTATCTTTTGAAGAACTAAATCAACATGCCTTTTGATGAGAGTTCAGTAAATTCAAATATAATAATAATTTAAAAAAGGCAGTGTTAAATATTGATTCACAGTTTACTGACTTATAATTTCTGGATCAAAAAGAAGGGGAAGAATCAGACCCCTTTTAAAACAGCGTCGTGCTTTTCTGCTCTGGGCACTATTATCCCTTTTTTTTTTTGTTTACTTAAACTATATGAAGGAAGGTTAAGAAAAAATGTGTTCAGGAAATGGAAAAGAACTTGGTAAACTCAGATTCTAAAAATGTCCCCTACCCTTCTCCAAGAAAAAAAGGCTGTTAGTTACTTGCTTAATTGTATCAGCTTTGGGAAGGTACTGCCTTCCTCTGTAGTCAACAGCTAAAATACTAGTTGCTCTCTAAGGTTAGAGGAAGTCTTGTATAAATCTGTGCTGCCCTGTGAACAGAAATCTTATCTTGTATGAAATGACTGTATGAAGATTCTAAACCACAGGATCTAAAATTGTGATCTTTAAATGCTGCCCTAACAGCTAACCACATCTTGATGCACGTTGGCAACACTTGGTGTAGCAACAGGAGTGGTTGCCCTCAAAGGGCAGTTAGTTCCAATTCTGTTCTTCCTGGGGTTTGGTCCTTGTGCTTTTTTTTTTTTTTTTTAGTTAAAGCATTTTCACTTTAGGTTGTGGATTCTGTGTTGTTTCTCAAGGGGCTTTTGGGGGGAAAAGTTGCAAGAGTGGTTATGCACGGAGCAGGCTTCCCAGGGCAGTGGTCACAGCCCTAAGCTCCTGGAGTTCCAGGAGTGTTTGGACACAGCTCTCAGGCATAGGGTTTGAATTTTGGCTGGTCCTGTGTGGAGCCAGGATTTGTTGGACTTGTGGGTCCCTTCTGGCTCAGGATATTCTTTGAAAGTAGAGGTTAAACATTAGATTGTGTGAGAATAAAACAATTCTCATAATGCATTTGAATATTCAAATATTTATTAGTGATGGGGGAAGATGATTTGTATAATCACTTCACTTGTTCTTCCAGGGCAAAGGATCTGGCTGGAAGATCAGTCAGAATATGTAAAGGCCCTCGAGCTCTCTTTTCTCGAATCCTGCTGCTATTTTCCCTGTCTGAATCAGTGGAGGATGAAGAAGCTGGCAGTGCTGGTCAAGGGCAGCTCTTCACAGTTCTGATGGTAAACATGGGACGTATGGTGTTCCCCAGTTATGCTGTGAATAGGAAAACACAAGTCTTCCAGGACAGAGAAGATCTTATCAGGTAGGGGGAGCTTTGGCAATTTGGAAGTCTGTTTTCTTCTACAGAAGCCTTACTACAGTATATGTAGGCAGATAAGATACTTTTGTAGAACTGCAGATGTGAATAAGTAGAATTGCACTTTTGCAGTGATCTAAGATGCTTTTCTGTGTCTATGTTAGACTTGTAATTCACAATAGCTTGTACACTGAACCAGAATAGAATATTAATTTGTTTAATGGTCATCTGCTGGTGAAAGTTGTGTCTGACATTGCTGTGGTGAATATTAGAAAAAATCCTGAACAAAACTAAAAATATGTTCCCCGGTTTTATAAATACTTCAAAATGTAACATCTGCATCTCTGCTGATTGTACAAGATTAAGAATAAAGTTGACTGCATGATTCAGAAGCTTTGGAGACTGGAAGGGAATTTTTAGAAAGTATTGTATGAAGGAACTGATCTATTTTATTTATAAATGCTTCTTGATTCTAAAGCAGTAATTATGTTTTTGTTCCCTTAGGTATGCAAATGCTGCTCACCTGTCAAACGATATAGCCACTGCAATGGTAAATGGGAACTGGGAAGAAGCTCATCACCTGTATGTGTGTGCAAAAGAAACCTGGAACAGTCTGAAAGATCACCCCTCTTTGAGGTAGTAAACTGGAAACTGCTGTTCATATGTGACTGTTAGGTGCATTGTCTTAATTTTTGTTTGAAGGGAGGCTGTTAAACTCATTCAAGCCTAATAAAATTAAGGAGCTTGAATGTTCTTGAAAGCTCTGAACTTCCTGCTGTTTGTTTAGCTTTAAAGTGCTATAAATGAAAAGGCTTTGTTTTTTTCCTGAAGCCTTGGGAATGAATCGGTAGCATGGATAAGGCACTCAGACATTTCTGTTCTACATGCCAGTGTGGGAGAACAAGAGCCTTATTTTTCCCTTGTCATAGTTTGGTTTTATGGCTTTTAGGCCAGTAACAATCAGCAGAGTTGAAAATTCACTGTGAACAAAAGAATGTTGCAAAGGTTATGGGAAAACATACTGGGTTATTCATCTGTCGAAACTTCCAAGCGTGTGTCATTCAGGAAACATAACTAAAGATCTGAGAACTGAAGTAATGTGGACTACTTTTGAGGTATCTTTCATTAGTTACTGTTTTAATTATTTTGATTTCTGGCTTAATGATGCACAGAAAGTTAAAGCGTTAAATTTGATGTATTCATTGTCAATGCAACTGATTTAAGCTGGTATTCATAGAGAGTGATGTGGAGGTCTGTTCTGTTTCACACTATGGCAGTGTGAAATTCTGTAAAGTATTCAAATAACTCAGTAATTTCTTGGAACATAGAGGTGCCTGCACAGAGGAAGTCCTTGTTACAGCCTTTCCCTTTTGTTCAGCTGAGTTTCTGAGGTGATCCTTCTGACTTTAGAGAACAAGATGGCAGTAAGGAAGCATGATGTAATAGCTTATTATTTTGGATCTCATGCAGAAGTTGTTAATTAATGATTCCTCTTCTCTGGGATCAAAAAATGTGACACAAATGCAGCTTACTGGCCCTACCTAGCTTACATTTGGGTTCTTGACTTTGTACCTGTGATACTCGGTTCATACATAAGACATTTCATGTTTTGAATGCTTTAGTTCTTATTTTCGTAAGAGTGTTTTAAGATGAATTAAAATTGGTCTCCTGAGCTCCTCTCACCTTTCAGCAATCACAGAGTTCTACCCGAGTATCTGCGACATTTCACAGTTGGCTGGAAATACACAAGGATACTTTCTCAAGGTGTTGAAATTTTGCAGAGACTTCACATGTATGAGGTAAAGTGGTGAAATGAACAGCAAAGCGTTTTGAATGTAGCATTATACATTGGTTTGTATTTCTGATGTGGATGGCAAGCGGTGATGTTTGCCATAGCTTCCTACACTTCTCTTAACGTTACTTTCAAGTATACGGTGTCTCTTTTTGCTGCTGTAGAAGCTATTAGAAGAAACCCAGATTTTAAAAATTGCTTTTATGTATGCTTATGCTTTAGAGATTTCCCATGTGCAGTGTGCTGTAGTGCTGTTTCTGAGACATTACTTCTTTATTTGAGGGCACATGTGTTTCACTAGTTTGGTTATTACCTTTAAAAATGAAAAATCTTGGGAGAGAAGTCTTTTGTGGAATCTCTGGCCTCTTCACCTGAGGTATCAAGTTCTCCAAAGGCCTCTGATTTATTTGATAGAGCAAAACAGATTACTCAAAAAAAGGCTTTGCCTATTTTACTTGGGTTGGCTAACTTACATGTTTGCATAGAAATAGAGTTCCTAAATTATACCCAGGCAACTGAATACTCGGGTGCAGAAGTAAAAATATTTTTTGAATTGTTCTAAGTTTTTATAGTACCCAATTAGAAAGAAAAATGATTATATAATGGAACTTCAGCTTGGTTTTCTAACTTTGCTAATGAACACCCGCTTCCGTTGCTGCAGGCAGCAGTGCAGGAGCTGCGGGCGCTTTTGGCTCAGGACGTGTATTGTACCGACAGCAGGGGGCGGTGGTGGGATCGCCTCGCTCTGAATTTACATCAGCACTTGAAAAACACCCCGCAGGTAACTTTCCAGCTGAGTGCTGTATGACTGCAAGCACTGCAGGTGCTGGGTGGAAACATTTAAAAACTATATTGTTTTGTGAAAGGCATAGCTGGGTGGGCTCTTCTGAAAATACAGATGTTAGAAATCCCAGTTTCTCCGTGTTTTCTGTTGCATTAGATTATGAAATTGTTATAAGGAAATACTGCCATAAGTTGTCTAGTTTCTGCATTGTCTCTTCTGCATCTTGTAACTTCACATCAGGCTTTTCCAAATTTCAAATTGGAAATTGTATAGAAGAAGAGTTAGTCTTGGCTCCTCATTTATACGTTAGGACAAAATGCCTTTCCCAAGTCACAGATGAGTAAATCAGAATCATAATGTGAGTACATTTTTAAAATTTCCAACTTAGTCCTGGATTATCTTCGGTGCAGTTGTGCATTTGTCTAAAATGTGTTCCATGTCTGCATTCTTGCACAGCTGATCTGGTCCTTCAGTTTCCATATTAAGTACTGTGAAGAAACTGGCTTAAAAGTGTTAAACTGATTTGCTCAAGTGTTAAGTTTTTTTTCTGGTCACTTACTTAGAATTTGAACTTACTCAGTCTTACATTGATAGGAGAATAATTCCTTCTCAGCACACCCAGAGTTTGAATATAGAGGCCTTCCGATGCAAAATAAGATGATAAAACTTTATTACAGACTTACGAAACCTGTCCCTATCTTACATGCTGGGTTTTCATATTTGTATTCTCCCTGAATCAGTTAGTCCTTCGGGCTTGGTAAGGACAGACAGATGTGTGTTAGTCTTTCTAAGTTAGTGCTTGTTATGTGGCTCTTTACCAGGCCGTTGACTGCATTAGGAATGGACTAGCTGACCCGTTTGTGCGGACGGGGCACCGTCTCGCTCTCTACCTGCGGGCTGTGCGCATCAGAGACTCACCAAGCTGCAGGCAGCTCAGATGCCTTTTTCATGATTTGCCAGGCATAACTGTGGAGGATGTGACACACGTGAGTAAAGATACCGGGTACTTCTGAAACACCCAACTCCATAAGCCTTTACTGTTCTGACAAGAAGTGATTTGGGAGGCTGTCAGCATGAGCTGTTCACCAGCGGCTTACTCATGCTCTAGGAAAGTGAATATAAATGTGTTTCTGAAAAAAAAAATGTACAAAATACTTTTGTACAAATCTTACAGATATAAACCCCAAGAATTTACCACTAACACCCTCAGAACTTCTCTCATGGAAGTCAGAGTCTGAGCAAGAAGTCTGGGTATTACTGCTTATGTGTTCAGGCATTCTGTATTTGAGAAAAAGTTATTGGATGTTGCTAGCATAAGGTTAATGGCACAAGAAAATGCAAGGGTTTATTTTTCACTAATATACACAATGCAGCTATGCTATATAATAGACTTTCATCCTATTGGAGCATTTCTTTTCTTTACTGTTGCAAAGAAATCAGGGCACTTCACACCCTGATCTGGAAGTCTGGGATGCTACACAGAATACACCCAGTGACTCAGGTGGAGACAGAGAGCTGCTCCTCCATCTGGACTGTCACAAGTCCATGGGACTGCACAGGCTTCATCCTAGCATGCTGAGGGAGCTGGCAGGGCCAATTACCGAGCTGCTCTTGGCCATCTACCAGCACTCCTGGTTAACTGGAGAGGTCCCAGAGGATTGGAGGCTTGCCAACATAACTTTCATCCACAAGAAGGGCCATAAGGAGGATCTGAGGAATTACAGGCCTGTCAGCCTGACCTCAGTACCAGGGAAAGTTATGGAGCAAATCATCTTGGGTGCCATCACATGACATGTGCATAGGTGATGTCCAGGGGATCAGGCCCAGCCAGCACAGGTTCATGAAAGGCAGGTTGTGCTTGACCAACCTCATCTCTTTCTATGACTGGGTGACTAAACTGGTAAACAAGGGAAAGGCTGTTGATGTAGTCTACCTGGACTCTTCAGCAAAGCCTTTGGCATTGTCTCTCACAGTATTCTCCTGGGGAAGCTGGCTGCCCGTGACCTGGATAAGTATACCCTTCTTTGGGTAAGGAGCTGGCTAGAGGGCCGTGCCCAGAGGGTAGTGGTCAGTGGAGTTAAGTCCAGCTGGCAACCTGTTACAAGTGGTGTCCCCCAGGGGTTGGTACTGGGACCCATCTTGTTTAATATCTATTGATTACCTAAATCAGGGGATTGAGTGCACCCTCAGTAAGTTTGCAGATGACACCAAGCTGGGAGGTAGTGTCGATCTGCCTGAGGGTAGGGAGGCTCTTCAAAGAGATTTAGATAAGCTGGATCACTAGGCTGAGGTGAATGGAATGAGGTTCAACAAGGCCAAGTGCTGAGTCCTGCTCTGTAGCCACAACAACCCCATGCAGCACTCTAGGCTTGGGGATGAGGGGCTGGATGACTGTGAAGAAGAAAGGAACCTGTGGGTGTTGGTTGATGCTCGGCTGAACATGAGCCACCAGTGTGCCCAGGTGGCCAAGAGGGCCAACAGCATCCTGGCCTGCATTAGAAATACTGTGGCCAGCAGGAGCAGGGAGGTGAGCATCCCCCTGTATTCAGCACTGGTGAGGCCGCACCTCAAGTACTGTGTTCAGTTTTGGGCCCCTCACTTCAAGAAAGAGGCCCTGGAGCGTGTCCAGAGAAGGGAAACAAAGTGGTGAGGGGTCTGGAGCACAGGTCTACGAGGAGCAGCTGAGGGAGCTGGGATTGTTCAGTCTGGAGAAGAGGAGGCTCAGGGGAGACCTCATGGTGTTCTGCAACTTCCTGAAGGGAGGTTGTGTTGAGGAGGGGTTTGGCCTCTTCTCCCAGGCAACAAACAGGATCAGAGGAAATGGTCACAAGTTGTACCAGAGGAGGTTTAGGATGGACGTGAGGAAAAGCTTTTTGTCTCAGAAAGTGGAATGGCTGCCCAGGGAGGTGGTGGAGTCGCTGTCCCTGGCAGCTTTCAAGAGGCGTCTGGATGTGGAGCTATGAGATATGGGTTGGTAATGGGAGGGCGGTTGGACTTAGATGATCTTGTAGGGCCTTTCCAACCTTGTGATTCTGTGATCTGTGTCCAGACAGTCAGAGCAGAGCACCTTTCTCCCTCAGCATACCTCCCTATAGCCCTGCTCATCTCAGGCCAGAATTTGTTGTTGTCCATATTCTTTCTTCCTGGTTTTGCAGATGGAAACAGCAACAGTTCAGCATTTTGGGAGAATTTCTTTTTTTTTTTTCTTAAAAATTTGCCAGTTTATAAAAGCTGATTTGCTTTGAATGGAATGGCTTTTGGGGAATAACCAGTTAAATATTTTATGTAGTTCCTTCCAAAAGCCAATCTAGTTCTGGTTTAAAAAAAAAAAAGAGAGAGAGAGAGAAAATTTGTGATGCTGGAAAGTAACGAATTGGTTTAATATTTTCAGGTTACAATCAAGGGAAAGATGTGTCCTCAAACAGGATTGGGAAAATCTGTGTTTCTAATGGAGGATATCAGTGATGAAGAAGAAGGAAGCAAAGACTGCAGTGTATCCACAGTCATGTGCTCAGTTGAGGAGCTTGCATTAACTCATTACAGACAGAATGGTTTTGATCAGGGTAACAGTAACTCTTTTTTACAGTAAGATAACTATGGGAGCAAAGAACCAATTTACTAAGCAATTTAGGTAATTAATTAGACATGTTTTTTGTCTGATTGTGTTCCTTCCTCAAAATGTTCTCTGTGTTTTCCTGCTGACCTTTCTGGTCTGTGAACTTCATATGAAATTGTTGTAGAAGTTAATAATGTTTCCATTTTTGTGATTGAAATACTTGTCTTTTTAAATTTTGCTCTTCAGGTATTCATGGAGAGGGTTCAACGTTTATTACACTGTATGGTATTCTAATGTGGGATATCATTTTCATGGATGGCATACCTGATGTCTTCAGAAATTCCTATCAGGTATTTTTGAAAGGCTGTGTTAGTTCCTTCAGCCATATTGTTGTAGGCTCTGTAGCAGTGTTAGCACTCTCATTCTGGACTGTATTCACATTTCATTCTGAGGGACTTTTCAGACAAGGCTTGGCAGTACTTGTTGTGTGCTGTTGTGTGGGGCTCGTTGCTGAAGGGCTTCTCAGTGGCAGAGTGCCATGTGAGCCTGCACTGACTGTCAGATGGGGTGGAATTCATTGGGTGACATGCAGCTGTCCTGTATCTGATCTCACTGGTTGAAGTGTTCTTTATAACCAGTGGTAGAACTTGTATTCCATTTTATAGTTCATGTTTGAAGACGACACGTTCCATTAAAAATACATTTTCAATATATTTTCTTCAATTACTTTTAAAGGAGAATGCATTTTCCTTTAACTTCAGGTTTCAGATTTGTGAGTGCCCACCTCCATCTGCCCTGCCCTGCCTTACCTATCATCTCCTTTCGTATCTAATTAGCGGGCACTGGAAATATCTCTTTGTAAGTGGGGGAGCTGGAGCTGAAGTGATGTGAAAATGTAGCAAACTGATGGTTTTTATTAGGCCAGTAGGATTAAACTCAAGCCTATGGCTGCGTGAGTCTCTCAAAGCGGAAACGCAACTTGTTTTTTGATTTGGGTTGACCTGTGTTCCTTAAAACGTCTTTTTCAAGTTGCTTTCTGTTTGTGTATGACCAAGTCTGTATGGGGTTAAGTACTGTTTGCGGGGTAAGCAGACCAAACTGATTGGTCTTTGGAAGGTTGAGGTGGGACATAAGGGAATTTGCAGGCTCACAGCAGCCTTGATCATGATTCCAAATCCCAACTGGGAGTTAGCTGAGCACAAGCTCTTTATTTTCTATGTATTAATGGGATTTCTGACTAGAGTTCAAAAAAAAACCAAACACCACCACAACAGCATGGGCTGAGATGGGGCCAGTGTTTGCTGCACTGTCATCAACTGTTTGTTGTAATATACAATTTTTTCCCTATTAAATTGAGGTGGATGCATGTGAATTACACTGTCTGTAAACGAAGTGGTAGTTCAGATGAAGAACAGTATGAAGTAGGGCATTGTCATTCTTGGAGTTGCTGCTTTGCCAGCAGATCCTCAGCACTGTGTTTACCTTCTCATGCAGATGTTCCCCCTGGATTTGTACACGGACTGCTTCTATGAGAACAGGAGGGATGCCATTGAGGCCAGGCTCCAGCAGCTTCAGGGAGCTTCTTTGGAGACTCTGGCAAACTTGATTGCTGACATCTGGACCACGCAGGAGGGAAAAGCAGCAGCACTGGTTAGCTGGGGACTTTTTAGTTCTCTCCAGCAGGTTCAGGTAAACAATTCTTGTCCAGGATGGGCGCTCTGTTTTATTAAGCTCCCACACAGCTTCAGAATGCTCAGAAAATTAGTAAGGTTGACCTGAGGCACTAAGAAAACAAATTCCTTCCTCTTTGATGGTGAGGGGGGAACTGAGTGCGGACTTCAGCACAGTTTTCACTAATGCTAAGAAGTGCTGTTACCCTTTACAGAAATGGTCACTTTTCCTACAACAATCATTAGGAACACAGAGGGAAAATGTCTGTATTTAATTGGCCATCAAATATTCTTGTGGGAATTGAGAAGTGGTTGTACAGTAAAGTGAAATGGTCAACTGTGTGACTTCTCTTACAGAGCCTTGTCTCTTGCCTCGGAGGAACGTTTCTGAGTGGTGTTTTTAGGCGACTTTCCAAAGATCTGCGCCACTGCAGAGGGGGGCTTCCTGATCTGGTGGTGTGGAGTACTCACAGTAATCACTTCAAGGTACACTGAGAGACAGATAGATGATGGCAGTGGTGCTCAGTAGATCCTACCTTTTAGATATAACAACTTCCACTTGTCAGTCTATATAAACTGTATTTTCCTGTTGTGGTGGAGCTAAACCTGCTGCTCCTCTAATAAGCAGCTGTATGGCAAATGGTCATTGATTGTTTACCTGATGTTTTATTACATCTTTTGGTGTTGCTTTAATGGATGTAATAAACACCAGCAGGAGATGGCTAGGTAGTGTTGCAGAATAGGTCCTTTAGGTGAAAATTACAGTAAAGCAACTGTTATTCAATTGGCCATACAGATTCTCACTGCTGTTCACAAGGGGTGTAAAAGTCACCACTCAAAAATACATAGGACAACTACAGAACTCTGTTACAAAACAGATGGAGTAAACAGTCATGGTTTGCATCTTGTGTTGTGGAGGAATAGTGCTGGAAGACTGTTGGGTGCCTTAGCTGGAGCATCTTGTTATGCCTTTAAAAAGCACAGCTGAATAACCTAATGAGTGAACCTAATGAGGTTCAACACGGCAAAGTGCAAGGTTTTGCATTTGGGCCGGAAGAACCCCAGGCACCTGTACAGGCTGGGAGGAGTGGGCCTTGAGAGCAGCTCGGCAGAGAAGGACCTGGGGGGTCCTGATGGACGAGAGACTGAACATGAGCCAGCAGTGCGCTCTGGCAGCTCGAAAGGCAAATGGGATCCTGGGCTCCATCAGGAGAGGGGTGGTCAGCAGGGACAGGGAGGTGATTGTCCCTCTCTACTCGGCTCTTGTGAGGCCCCATCTGGAGTACTGTGTCCAGGTGTGGAGCCCTCAGTACAAGAAAGACATAGAGATCTTGGAAAGGGTCCAGAGGAGGGCGACTAAGATGATCAGGGGGCTGGAGCACCTCCCCTATGAGGACAGGCTGAGGGAGTTGGGCTTGTTCAGCCTGGAGAAAAGAAGGCTGCGGGGTGACCTCATTGCAGCCTATCAATACCTGAAGGGAACCTACAGCCAGGAGGGGAGTAAACTCTTCAGAAGGGCTGACCAACAGCAGGACGAGGGGAAATGGATCCAAGTTGAAGGAGGGAAGATTTAGGTTGGATGTTAGGGGGAAGTTCTTCACAAGGAGAGCGGTTAGGCCCTGGAACGGGCTGCCCAGGGAGGTTGTGGATGCCCCGTCCTTGGACGTGATCAAGGCCAGGTTGGACGGGGTCCTGGGCAACCTGATCTGAATGTGTGTGTTTGGTGGCCCTGCTAGGCAGGGGGGTTGGAACTACATGATCCTTGAGGTCCCTTCCAACCCGGGTGATTCTGTGATTCTGTGAATAACAGAAGTTCTCTGAAGCAGCTGCTGTACTTTATGTTGCAGTCTGTTGAAGCTGGAACAGTGATACTGGCGATGAGTGGCAGTTAAGGTTGGTAAGGGACCAGTTTTTAATCACTTAGGACCAGTTCCTCTGACTGTAGTTGGGTGGATAATTACTATATTAAATTCCAGTCTCTTTTAGTCAAGCTTTTTTAGGGATATTAACCATTTAGCACCTACTGGTCTTCCATTGTGTTCAGTCTGTATTATTTTTGTTGCAAATAGCCATAAAGGAAAGAGCCTATGAAATGAACTGTTTTTCATTTCTTTCACACATACATACACACAACTCATCATCCCCATTTCTTTGTAGCTCGTAGAAGTGAAAGGCCCCAACGATCGCCTGTCCCACAAGCAGATGATCTGGCTGAGCGAGCTGAAGAAGCTGGGGGCTGCTGTAGAAGTCTGTCACGTACAAGCAGTTGGAGCTAAAAGTAAACGGCTCAGTTGACAGAAGGTGTCTTAACCACATGGGTAACTTGGTTGTTTCTAAGGATGTGGTGGGCCATACACTACCGTTACTGCTTCTTCTAAGTGTTTTCTTCTGAATTCTGGCTTCTTAGTGCACAAAACATTCTGAAGAATAGTCTGAGAAAACTGTCACTTGTGTTCAGTAGAATAAAGCATTTTCTTCTATACACATTTCATAACTGATTCTGTGAAGGGTAATTGAGGGCCTCTGTCCAGTCTGGACAAACAGCTGCAGGTGCTTTTTGTACCATTGAGAACATTCTCTATCATGAACAATGTGGGCAGCAAAGCCTGGTGATTCCCACATTGCGTTCATTACTTTCCCTTTAGCTCCTTTCCAGGACCAGCATGGTTTTATAACTGTCTCCACACTGTATCATCTATTTCAATTTTTCATTGTATTTTTCATGTAAAATACAGAGCCAGGCATTGGTCGCATTGCTTGAGGCATAAAACATGTTTATAATTGTTTCAGTTTGCTGCTGTATCTTACTGAGTGATAGGATCATTTGCTCAATAACTCCTGTCTGAAATAGCTGTGTTACCTACAAAAATGGGCCAGGATGGTTTGGGTAGTAGACAGGAGTTGAGAAGTGCCACCAGGCATTCTGCTTACCATGCAAACAGCAAATGCTTTAATAATAGAATATAGTGAGAAATTAAGATCAGCTGCACACCTTTTTTTTCCTCTTAATCAGTCATCTTTCTTCAGCACAGCATCCCTGCTTTTCTTGGAGAAAAAAAGCCAAGTAGCCCCCCCTGTTTTGTTGTTGGAGGAAGTGAAAGAAAAGCACCTGAAATTCACTCTGGAAAGGTATGAATTTTATTTAGTCTAATTTACTTCACATTCACAAGTCAGCATCAGGATGTTATAATCTTCCTGGCACTGCTACTTTACTCAGTAAATCATTATCAGGCACAAGGGTTTTAGTTTCAATTGAAATAGCAAACTCTACACCATCACAGCAACAGCATTAGAACCCTACTGCCTAGAGCCACTTGAGGTACAGATTTCTGTCTCTTCCACTGGAGGCTGCAAATGTTAGAAATTTTTGGTTTTAACGTTTCTTTCCATCTGAGTGTAAGCCAGAACCTTTGACCCACTTGCTACATCTTCAATCCGCGTGCAAGGCAGTTAATAGCGGAGTGGTATTGCCAGCATGTGCACACACACACACACAGGTGCAGGCCTGGGTTTACATGTAACACACTTTTCAATGAGTTTCTGGAATGAAAGGAATTTCTTTGATTTTTGGCAGTAAAAACGGGGAATAATGTTGTCCTACCACAGTGACCTCTACCTAGCAGTAATCAGTGACACCACAGGTACACTTAAATCTTACCAACCTGCAATTTGTGTTTCACCCCCTGCAAGGTTTACAGTGTAGTTACAAAAAATAATGATTATAACAGCTGGTACCAGCCAAAATAGTGCACTTTTCTTTTACAAGAAACAGACAAAAATAGGAGTTTCTCTGTAGCTTTTCTACTCTTGAAACAACCAAATGCCATCAACAGTTTTGTTTTAAAATGGTGAACAGAAATAGTAATTTGAGAACGTGTATACATATACACACACACACATTCATATACACACTTGTATGTTGATTTTGTACACAGAAGTTAAGTACTTGCACACCAAAACTGCTTCTGAAAGCTATTAGAAATGTTCAGAGCAGTCCCTGCTGATGTTAAGGCAACTGTGTAGAGTGGAGAAGATTCTGAAATTAGCTCTTAGTACCTGTGTTTCAAAAGCAAATTTAAAGAAAGGAAAAAAAAAAAAAAAAAAGCTGTAGAACTTACTCAAAGGGAAGAACCAACAGTCACAGGCACTCTCAGTCTGCAACCACAAGGCAGCAGACAGGCTCCTCTCCTCCCTCCGTCCTTTCCATGCAAGGTGGGGATGTCCCTGTGCTCGTCTCCTTCTCAGCCTCTGCCTGCCTAACTCTCCTGCTAACTGCTTATTAAACAAGTCTGTTATTTTTTAACATCCCCTCCCCTATTATATATGTATAGTTATATGTATATCTATATACATATACATACACATATAGACTACAAAGACCATCTGCAGCATCTGTACCCACCGCTGAACTGAAAGGTAAAAATTTCTTAAGTCTCATTACAGTCAACCTCAATGTTTAAACATAGCACCCATTTTTCCCCAACAGGCATGGGCCTAAATACTGTGTGTTGCATTCTACCAGCTCCCTGTTTGAGTAATTATTTTTTTTTAATACATTTTAGGTTCTTTTAAGCCAAATAAGTTACACCTTTAAGGACAAAAAAAAAAAAAAAGACACCATAGTTCTAATTGTAATTTAAGGAGAAAAAGAAAAAAGAGGAAAAACTGGTACCAAAATACCCCCACGCACATGGGTTGAGGTCTTTACATCAAGTATCAGGCCAGGGAAAACAGTAAGCTAGTTCAAAAAAACCATTACAAAAGCAAAATAAGAGTCACTTGAGTAATGAATCAGTTGGCTGACTGCTCCAGCAAGCTTGCAATTAAAAACAGCTTGTTTGGGGAACATATAACATGCTCAGACTGTCTTGCAGCATAATTAGGCAACTGAGGTGAATGCACATTTTTTCCCTCACAGGGAGCTGAGCAGAAGCAATCTGATATGATGTCATAAGCCCCCACCTGCCCCACACACAGGGTGGGGAGAAGTGCTGGTTAGTTAAAAAAGGAAGTTTATTTTTCCTTTTCCTCCCACACCTCAGCTCACCTTTAAAACGAGCCCACTCGTCCCTGGCAAACCACGCAGTGTGAGAACACAGTGTGCCACTGCTCCTCGCAGCTTTGCACTTCACGTCATTTGTAGCCTGGTGAAAATGGGGTCCTGTGTGCAGCAGGCTCAGCTAGCACTGTGCTGGCACCTGTAAGGCCACTCTGTTAAATAAATACTTGAGCCATCATAGACATCCAAAACCCTTGTTACTTTGATTTAGGCTGCAGAGAAGACCAGTTTGGTTTTACACAGAAATAACTCCAAATCTCCCTGCTCCCCTCCCTGTTTGTTTGTTTTTTTTTTTTAAACGCTCTACAGGCTGCATATGATCTAAAACTTTTTTTTTCCTACTAACTGGGAACAGCTTGATCAGCCTGGTCAGTAAGGCTCAGCATTGCTTTAATAGCTTTTGCATTTTACAGAGATCAGGTACTATAAGACTCACTGTTAAGAGAATGTATTCCACAGAAGTATTCTCTTGTCCTCCACCCATGCCTTCACTTCAGATAATGATGCACTGCACTGCCCTCCCACCCCCATCTCTTGTTTGTTTCATGCAGCATCCAGCAGAGAGTGACAAGGCAAAGGTTTAAGAGCTGTGCTTGTCCACTGCATTGTCCACGGGGGCTACCAGTAGGTAAAAAAGAAGGCACTGCTGATCACTCTTTGCCCAGCCCTGCTCAAGAGGAGCATCAGCACCCCTCACAGATGCGGCCTCTCACAGCCCAGCCTCTGTTCCAAAAAGTGTCAGGGCTGAAGTGTGCCGCAGCCTGGAACTGGGTGTGAGAGGGATCTGTGCATGATAGTGCTGAATATCAGAGGTGCTGAGAAAAGGAGAGGCTCTCATAAGACTTAAAAAAAAAATGAGCTTAACCTTTGGGAGGAACAACCTATTGTCTCCTGAGCTATAGCCTTCTCTTATTTCCACAAAAGGAAAGGGGAAGGCAGAGGAAGGAACCATAACTTACCTTAACAATCTGCTGTAAAAAAAAAAAAAAAGGGGGGGGGAGCAGGTAGCTGCATTAGAGTAAATGTTGCTACTTTTTCCTCCTGTTTAAAGGCACTTCTAAAGCTACTACATTATCTATGTACAGTAAATGGTTTAAGGTTAACAGTGCATTGTCCTGAAGTTGATTCCTATAGCCTAACGGCAAGCTCATGACAAAGAGCAAAAATCTGATTGCTAATGGATGCATTTTGGGGAGAAAGGAAAAGGAACACCTCCTCCATGGATGCACACTACATTAACACATATGAAAGGTGATCCAGTCACAGGACATCAGTATCTGTGTACACACGTTTTCTGCCTGGAAAGTAAATCTGAGGGAAGAGTTTGTGCTCAGAGTTCAGTCGTTACCGAGTGAACACAAGCTATCTGGGAAAACAGGTATTTCAAACAACCCTCATTAACAACCACACCAAACCAGCAGTTAGCATCGGCGTTCATTAGAAATGCTCCATCTCATATAAAGAGTCGAACCCCCCAAACACAGAAAGAAGTAGGGACCAGAAACCAGACAAGACATGGATGAGAACTACTGAGGACAAAATTGTGCGATTTGAAGCCTGACTCGCTTTGCTTTTAAATATTTGTGCAAAACTTACGTAATGTTTGTATATAAAAATTATTACAGCTTTCAAGGCTGCCTTTAGCAGTGTTAAATTAGAAAAGACAAAACAATATGCTATAGCCTCCCTGGATCTACAGGCCATCACATCATCTTAGTCTTCATTCGCAAGCGTCTCAGTGGATAGCCAGATTTTGGCACCACTCAAGAATTTGCTTAAAGGCGTTCCCAGAATGCTCCGTCTGCACAGGTTCCCTACAGGTGAAAATGGGAAAGAGGAGGAGAGAAAGTCTGGGGCCCCAGAGGTGTCGTTTAAGCCATTTGCTCGGAAGTACATCCTGCCTTGATCCAGGTCTGAGCAGTTACCTTGCAAAGGAGAGTTGCTTTTGCACTGTCGAAGGCTCCGGTTTAACATGTCTATTTCATCTGCCAGCAAAGAGACTTTATGGAAAGCAGCAATGAAGCCACCGTGATTAATCTGGGCCTCAGGAACCCAGCGGAAGTAACACAGTTTCCAGAGTTTTATTTGTGTTCCAGAGATATGGGGCAGAATTACGCCGTGCAAATCAACAGGCTTTGCAAACCAGTCTCTGAAGTACTGTTCCATACTGTTACTCTGACTCTCTGTTTGCTGTAAGAAGTCTGGTTTCAGTTTCAGTATCAGAGAGTTTCTTCTTGGAAGGAACTCCTGCTCACTGATGATGCCATTTTTCAATGCTGGGGGGACACCTCGCAGTGTCGAGCTGTAGTTTTTCTGCAGAGAATAAATACTGGTCATTTTCCAGCTTTACCCTCACTGCAACAGCAGATTTCCCTGAGCAATTGCAGGTATTAACCAGCTAAACGATGTGACCTTCAAACAGTTCTGCACTTAGGAGCCACTGCACGGCTCACAGACCAAATGGAGCCCCTTGAGGCCTTCAGAAAGAAATACTTAGGTTTTCTAGGCTTAGCAAAACAACAAGTGATTGTAATAATCAGCACTCACAAATGACAACTCTGGGGAAAAGAAAGTGTGTCGCTGCTTTTCCACAGGTGGAATAATGCAGCTGCTGGCAGTGAGCTGAGGTGCATCAGGGAACGTCCTGGAACACAGGCACAGTCCTTACTTGTATTGAAAGCCCTGTGTGTACCTTTTCTTTAGGCTGTGGAGGTAAGAGAAGCCTTGGCACTCCTAGTGCTAAGTGACAGCGTAAAACATCACGTAACTGTACGTTTCTGACTTACAGTTAAGCACAAACAGTCCATTCACAAAGAGAAGTCACCAAAGTTACCTTTGAGCGCTTGAAAGTTTTCACTGCTCCGTTCTGCACACATGGTGAGCTTTTCCCAATGTACAAAGGGTTGTGAAAGAGCAGGCGATCCCTGCTTGTAAACTGAAGAGACCAGTCCCAAACACAAGGAAATCTGAGGCCCTTCTCATCACCCAGCTGAATATTTTTGCTTATAGCAAATTCCTGCAAGAAGTAATATTTGGGCGTATTACAAATCAAACATCTTCCACAAATCTGAACCATAGTAGTGTGTAATAACCAGGTGAGGAGGCATAGCTGAGAGGTGGCTGCAGATCAAACCAGTGCAGCAAGACAGCCTGCTGCTGGAGCACTCAGCTGTGCCCTGCTTTTCATTTACGCAGCAGAGATGCAGGACTAATGCTTACTTAGCAAAAAGCACTCTTCAGTAGTATGAAATCGTTCACTATTAAAACAATTCATATTCTGAGAATACACAAATGGTTTTTCAACGTTCTACTTCTTTGTGAGGTTGTTCCCTACAGCTTTAATGGGAAGCTGCCTAACAAAACTCACTCGTGCTTAATTTTTATCAGCCATCAAATATCATCTACACAGAGTTCTCATAAAGTCTAGTTTTCAAAAATAAATTCAAGTGCTCAGTTTCCTAAATATCTTGAAATAAACATTCACTGTGCATTACTATTTTGCACTCACACATCCTTTTCCAACTTTTTCTATTGTTTAAACAATTATGTCAGTGGACTTCAAAGTTTGCCCGAAATGTGAAATTCTATAATTGCCTGTCATTCTGCAATTCCAGACATAAATACACGTTTCTTAGTGGAGCAGAAATAATCACGTACAATAGGAAAACTATGTAGAAAAGAAGAAATTCAATAGACTTTCTTCCAGAACACTCTTAGTGCCTTTGCAAAGCTCACCTGAAAGGACATTTGACCGTATTCACCCGGGGAGTATTTTGCACCAAACAAGAGTGTGACATTTTGGAAACATGAAGGAGCACCACTTGCTTTAGATGATGCAGCTGAAAAGGGGCTGGAACACTTAATACTCACAGTGCTTTCCTTTACTCGTTGATGAGGACAGTTGAAAAGGAAAGTGCCAAACAAGGAGATACGTGCACTGTCATACAGTATCGTCAAGTACATTTCAGAGAACTCAAAGGCTGCTGGGTACTGTTCTAGCAGCTGCCAAACACAGTCGAGAAACATCAAGAACAAAGGGGACTGGGAAGAGAAATGGAATTTAATTAGATCTCACATGGCAACTATTGATAAACAGCATTTCTCTACTCTGGATAGCAACTCATTTTCTCTGACGTAAGTTTCATGAAATTTCATAAAAAGCATGGATGATATTTTTACTTTCAGACTTTTTTTGTGAGTAAATGTTTAAGGCAGTACAGTTATCAGATACAAATAAAGTCACTGTTACCTCTTTTTCAGATCTCTTCAAGTGGTTACACCTATCTAAAAACTGATATCCTGCCATGACCCACTCCTTCTGTATCAAGCTTTGAAATCCAACAATTGTTCGAAAGTAGGGATCCAGCATGACTTGAACGAGAGAAGCAACAAGACAGCTCAGGTCCCGTCCCTCTTCCTCTGTGAATCACACAGAATGTATGAAATACACGAGGTGCACATTCACACACACACATACAAAGTAATATCACAAAGAGCATAAGGAGGCAACTGGGTTTAGTTCTGAATTTCTTTTAAATTTAACATATTTTATAATTATAAAAATATATATCTATACATTTATTTCGTGTTGTGGGTTTGTGCAGTTATTTCAGTTTCAAAAATAAGAGCTACCTTTTTTATTCTTAATTTGTTTTAACCAAGACTCATCCCATATTGATGGTTCCTGCCACATATGCAGCTAGCAATGCATTCATAAAGAACCAAAGCATCCCAGGGAAAGCCTGGTACTTACAAAACATACTGTGCAGGAGGGTAATCGTGTTGAGGGAAAGCTTTAACATGTATTCTACCCTGAAGCAGTTCTTACAAAGCTAATAAACCAATGTTGACAAGCATGATACACAAGCCGAACATGTCTTGTAAAAATGACAGAAATTACAATGTTTCTGATCTAGAAAGCAGAAAGTTTTTCAGAGAGTTTTCTTCTAGAACGTCTGTTTGCACTGACATTGGTTGCTCTTGTGTAACTGAAGTGCCACGAGCTGGTAAATGAGCCCTCTGAATTACAGTGGTATTGCTTACGCAAGGAATATTAGCCCAGCTTACACAGTACAAAAGTCCACCCTGCAGTTCTGATGCTACCGTATCGTTACCAGAGCAAAAACAAGAAGGCTCAAAGTGAAATTCCCCTTTGATTCTATGGACTACACTACAGTCCAGAAACATAATAAAATTACCTTCCATTCCAGGTCCTCAAATGCTTAAAATATTTAGAACTGATGTGTTTATCACTTATAAAGATTATAGTTTATTTTAAGAAATTGTGTTTGTGTACATTACACCATTAATGCTAAGAATTACAGGCATGGCTGTATTACCTTGTAGAACTACAGAAACGTGCTTACACTCCATCATGTATACGAGCTCAGCAGAGTGCTTAAGAAATGATCTAGACAGGGAAAGAAAGTGATATCGCTATTAATATTCTAGATTCACACTCTTAAAAATATTAGTCCTACCTATATTTCCTGATTTGTTAATTAAAATAGCAAATCCTTCAACCAATTCACTTCTTTCTTACACTGTGCAAGTCTTCTACATCTCAGGAGCCATTTTATTAATGATACAAACCTGATATACTCTAACCAGCGAGTATTTTCCAGTGAGGACAGCCACTTCTCTTCTGTTTCTTCAAAGGGCTCTGCAACAAGGAAAGCAGTAATGCTGCAGAACAACTATCTATTCTCTTATGTCTATTAGAATTGAAGTTCAAGGAAACGACCACCTCAGAAGGACAGCTCAGCTTACCGTTAACACACAGCTGTTTGAGTTTGATGTGCGCAGCCTGGATTTCCTGGATGTTGGGGAGACACTTGTCCAGATCAGATTTGTAGACGTCACTTCTCAGGGGATGGCTTCGAGTTATTGCATTACAAATCCTTAAGGAAGTAAAAATAAAAAATTTTATTTAATTACTGGAGAGACAGAGAGAGAGAGAAAGAGAGAGAGAGAAAGAGAGAGAGAGAAAGAGAGAGAGAGAAAACTTATGAAACATGCCAAACTGCAAAACAGCAAAAACATGTAAAACACATGCTTTGTTAAAAAAGAACGAACAAGTTCCAGTTTATCTTTAGGAGATGCTTTGCTCCTGCTACAAAGCTGCTGGCTCAAATATTTTCAATACCTGAGGCTACAAAGCAAAAATGGAAGGGTTGAACTTTAAAACACTTTGGGTAAGTGAAAATCTGAGGCAGAGTTGCAGGTTAAACAAGCAGCTCTACGCAATGTTTCATTTTCCGCCATTTTTAGTAAGACTTACCTGTGCCAAACAAACACAACATGCATCAAGCCAGGAAATCTGACAGGGTTTCAAAATGGAACTCAAAGCCCCAGCATAACACACGCAGTGCAACACCTGAAACAAGTGGCTGTGTGTATTGTGGCATTGCATCTAGAAAACAGTAAATGCTATAAAACAAATCACTTCCGCTGTGGTTCTCTGAAGCAGGTAAGAAATTCTACATAAACTTAAGTTTTACTGCAGTATCACCAATACTGATCCAATCCTTCTAACAGTGAATTGTATTGGCTGGAAGACTGGCAATTAAAAAATACACAGCCATTAAACTCAATAAATTATTCAGTTTTCCAGCTGAACCGGACCTTGAACAGAACACATGCCTGGACTATACTCAGAAGACCGTTTCTCAAAAGATTTTGCACTGTAACATTAAGAAAAAATATGCTCTGCACTACAGAACGCTGCTTTACATTACACACCGTTGCCACACACTTTATGCTGTATCTGGTTAAACAATTAGTTGATGTTATTCTTTACCTTTGATCAATTCTTCTTTGTTGCAGCACATCCTTGATGTTGGCCATTCTTACAAGGGCACTCCCGTTGGGATGATTCCAGGACCACAACTAATAGATGAAAAACACGAAACAACAACAAAGCATGTTTGTGTTATTCTGTGGATTTTTTTTCTTAATGCTCTCTAAGCTATGTTAACTGGCATACATATCTTCTATTTACTGTTGCATAAATAAAGAATGAAGACTTTACTTACTGGCATTCGTCTCCCAATAAAAGAGTGGGAGTAGAGCTTAAGGTCTTGATCTGCTAAGGAAGAAGGGACCACAAAATATTCTGGAAGGCTTGGGAAACAAACACAATACAAAAAGTTACTTTTCCCTCAGTATTTTATCAGCTTTTCTTTTGTTGCAGCGCTGTCTTATCAGCTCTGTTCAACTCTAAAGCGTCAGACGTTAATATCACAGGGCTAACTAGTTGTCATGTGCATCTCCTACATCTATGGCTCAGGTGCATTTGCTTACAAACATGCAGATTTCAGAGGCACAAGAGCATGAAAGAGATGCCAGATTCAGTACGTTCTGAAAATACAGCATTCCTACAAAGACAGCATCTGCAGGATCTTCCAGCTAAGGGCTCTCTGCAGGGAGCACACTGAAGAGTTAAATTAGAGTTGGGTGGGATTGAGACTTAGAGGAGAAAAGACAGCGTAATTGCCTCATTTGCTTCTATGCTTACTTGCATTATAAGAAAAACTTACCAAGTAGATATCATATAACCTTCATTGACTGAACAAACTCTCCACTCTGATGCACCCGTCCTTTTGATTTCTCTATCCCAATCAGAGTAAGTTTCAAACAAAGGTGTCTGCTGACCACTGGCACTGCTGATGCCACCACCACTGCCTCCACCGCCTCCTGGGTCAACTCCATTCACCTTCTTTGCTAGGAAAAGAAAATTCATCAATGCACATTTAAAAAAAAAACATTTATCTTCCTAATTACAAGACAAATACCAGTACCAGCTTTACCTATCTTTGCATGAACACAGATCTGTGGCTCAATGACGGCTAAGATGCAAATGCATTTTTTTCCTGTGATGTCAACAGAGAAGTGACATAAAGCTGGTGTGTTGTGCTGCTTGCTAGAAAGCAGAACATGCTAATGGTCAGGAGCAGAGCTTAAGTGACAAGATGTCTCTCTTCAACATGCCGAAGTCACAGATGTTTTAGAAGCATCTAACCTTTACACGCTACCCTTTAATTAACTGTCTTCTGTATGAAGTAAAATACTTGGTACACAATTTCAACAGTTTTTCCTTACAAGTTACCATCTGTATTAATAAAAAGAAAAAAAAAACAAGTGAAGGCTAGGCTAAAAACTGTTTGATAATGTTTTTTAATTTTTAAATATGTTACATATGTACATACACATACATATGTACACTTGACCCATCACTGTGTGGGTAGGGACCAAAATGATATGCCCTGCTACTATTACAGAAAATTCTCTTTGCTGGTCATTCTTTAGGTGCCAAGGATGCAGTCAGCTGTGTCAAAGGAGATCTGCACTCTGTTCCTCAGTACTTGGTAAAGTTATTAAACGAAGGTGAAAGAAGCTGAGACTTTTCCACCAGGAAAACTCCTTGTAAGCATCGTAAAGACGGAAGGAACGATGCAAACTCTGCCTAAGCGAAGCAGTCACTCTACTGTGATTTCAGTGACTGTATCTTCTACCTTCTGCTATCTATCAACTTGAGCACTCAGACTACTTTTTATAATTTCATTCTTTCAGAAGAAAACTACACAGAACTCAGGATGAAGGAGTTGTCCAAATGTAGTACGCAGAGGAACATTGTCATTACCAGGCGGTTCATGTTAGAATTTCACTGCTTAACAACGGTTAATTATCAAACATATTCTAGGATAAGACGACTTTCAGGTACACCAGGGCAACACAGGCTCTTTATGTTCCCCTAGCAGTGTAATGACAGCATTTCAAATCCCACTGTACCAGGATTGCTGAGAGCAGACAGTCACAGAACACAGCGCTGTAACGGTAGGAGCACAGCCACAGATCCATGCCGCAAACAAACCAGGGGACACTTTAACATGTGGAGATCTTTCAGTTAATAACAGTAACAATCACCGCCAAGTATTTCAAGCTTTTTCCTCCAGCAACTACAACCAGTTTCTGCCATTCTGATCTGCTGCTTCATAGGAATAACACATTTTACCCACCTCTTGTAATTGTTCCCCTATTTGTTTTTTCCCTATACTGCAAATCGAACTTTAAGAACAAAATTAAGGCAACTTTGTGGCAGATCACTATTTTGTTCATGCTCTGCTTTAACAGTTCATTGTCCCCTTTTCTGCAAAACGACTTCCTCCCTAGTACCTCATTACACAACCTTAACAACCACCCAAGAATCACCAGGTAAGAAAATATGTCATTATGCGTGCAATATAATCACATGCACATTCATTCTTGTGCATGCACACGGCGGTCATGTAGGCACCTGCATGGAAAATGTCCATTTTTGTACAAATTTGAATGTCTGAGCCTACGATTCCACAGCATTCAAATTTTGTGACAGGCAGATCAGCGGTTTCTAATCTCAGCTGCTGAGCAAATATTTCAGTACCACAGAACTACGCTGACGGTACCTCTGCTATTTGGAGGCTTGTAGTGCTAGAACTGATCGTTTTCAGCTGTGTATTGGCTGGGGAACACTAAGCAGTGACCGCACAGCATTACACTAGAAACCAAGTTCCAAAGGCATCTTTTTCAGGCTTACCTAACTGACAGGGTTCAGTTGGAGATTGGCCTTGAGCAGAGAGGGTGTGCTCCAACTCAGCAGGGGTGGTGGAGGTTTTGGGTGGGAAGAACTGCCTAGTAAGCCTCTAGGAAAGAAGGTATGGAGTCCCAAGCTGCACAAATCCTCCTGCAATACCACCAGAAGAGAAACTTATTCCCAAAAGAAGGGCAGCTGAATGAGCCTGCCTGATGGGAGATTAGCTAGGCACCTAGAGTACCAGTAAAGACCCATATGCTGATAGGAGGACCAAGGAGTGAATTGGAAATATGAGTATTCATGCTGACATTGGTAGCTTTGTTTCACACAAGAAATACATTTCTTTTGATTTTGGTACTTAAAATCAATCACTGCAACTGACTTGCATCTGAGGTTGGCTGCAGGACAGGCCACTTTAATTACCCCGAGGAAGCCTCAAATGCTTTTTGCTGTTGTTTCTGGATAGAAGCCTTGCTAAACTTACACATTGTAGAATAATGAAAATATTTTCATACATACCTGGGTTATGATATATTTCCCCAACATACTCGAATGCAAAGAGAAGCTGAAGATCCGTTGGCTGAGAATAATGAGCTATTGCAAGGCACACCTAGGATAGAAACAGTTATTAGTAATACTTATCTACATAGAATTTATTGCCCATGATTATGATAGCGTTAACTTTGCAGAGCAAAAGCTAAAACCAGGCCTCAGGCCTACTTCCATAACAAATTGAAGGGAAAACAAGAGGTTGCTTGAAGACTTCTAGGACCTATGCTAATTTCACACATTATTGTGTTTCAAAATTGTGAAAAGTACTGATGAATGTAAGTAAAAAGCAAATTATTTGGTAATAAAGAACAGCTTTTCTCCCTATGCCACTTGCAAATGAATAATTCACAGTGGGAGATGCCTTCTTGGTGTTTGTAGTTTACCAGTTGAATGAGAAGCCGAAGTTTCTCCACCAATCTCCAAACTCAGTAAAAACAGAATTTTCATGTTAGTCCTGTTTGTCAAGGGTGGGGGAACTGCAATTCTTCCCACTCCTCAGCTGTGAGAACTGAAGCAGGAGCCAACTGAAACATATCAACATGTCAGCCTCGCTAAATCTGGCCCAGCCCATATAACTTCAGACTCAGATGGCTCATTTTCATTCAAAAAGGAACCCGCCCAGCACTTCTAGCTGCCGGCAGGCTTCACAAGCTCCAACTCCATCTCTGACAATGTGATGCAGCAATCAGGTTTGACCAGGCTGAGTCACAGCCCTGCTCTGGGAAGAGAAATTCATCAGAGATTTCAAATAAGAGGTGCATCCTCAGAACTGCAGAGATCAACCTGAGCACGAGGAGACTTGTCTAAGCTTTCACGTTCTTCCTAACAGCTCAGGACCGGCATATAAGCAATTTGGTTTCTCTCCAAACATACGGTCCTTTTTAGTAGAACTCATCCTGTTTAAGATTAGATACTGGGTATCAAGCAGCCAAATTCTGCTATCTGTTGTTGCTTTACAGGTGATAAAATCACCATTAAATAAAAGGACTTGAAAAAAAGTAAATTGAACTCAGGAAGAAAAAAAAAACCTTTCAAGTACAGGTTTGTGCTGTTATTCTTTACATTTCAGGATTTGATTTCGAGCCTTTAGCTTTGCCTCCTTCCCTCAGGATTTGTTCATTCTCCTAGAACGTACCTGCCTCACCTCTAAAGATAAAGAGGTTATAAAATACAAACTCTACAAATCTCTATGTTCAGATACAGAAACTCAATATGCTCAAATTTTTACTTAGGACAAAGATGCCGTGCAGTCTAAGTTCATACTATCACCACCTAAAACCTCGTGTCTCCTTTTGCTTCCTTCCTTTCAACTCTGTGACTTTTATACTTGGCACCACGAGCACCATTTATTCGCTGCTAAGCCGTCATAGACATTAATTTTGAACAAGTTTCTGTGCTTCCAAGAAATTACATTCTGTTAGTGAATAAAAGTTGTCTTATTCTGAAGCATATAAAAGAAAAATATTTATTATACCAACTGAAGGAATACTACTATTGGCATCACTGTGCAATGGGAAAAGCATCCAGGCTCATTGGTGCAAAGTTCTGCATGGAGAAAGCTTCTGTACGTCTACTAGTTGGCATGCAACATGTAAGCAGCATTATGGAACCTTTGCTATGTTTTTGTATTGATGTTGGCTTTTGATGGGTACATTGCCTACAATTTATAAGGCCAGTAATGACTGCAGACTAACTACAGCTGAATTTTTTTCCCCCACAGATTCGCCAACAAAAAAACTCCTATCGAGCTTTACAACAACAGTTGTTTTGCCTTTTCTCCCCACCACTTTCAGTTTTACGACAGAGCTGCAGTACAAAACAGAGGACAGGACATTCCTGAGAAAGAACAGTGGAAGTGTTACAGGGAAATGGACTAGCACAGCCACTTATTAGCCAATTTCCAGGATTTGGTAAAGCCATTAATAACTATCAAGAAGTAATCCGAAGCCTTGCATGTTTTAATACACCTTGTAATTTAAAAAGCTGAAGAACTCTAATAAGGCAACAGCAATTCTGTAACATTGGCATTTTCTAACAGACTGCTTTTGCCCATCAGTAACAATGAAGCAAAATGGAAATCCGCATACATCTACATTCTGACTTCCATTGTTTTCATTAACTTTTCATTAGAGCAACTGCTGTTAGAGCCACTCACAATCTTCATTTACGGGCATGAAGGATGAAAGCCTTTTGCTACGCTGATCAGGTTTCAAAGGCTTGAAGATGAACTGAAAGGCATAAAAGGATTCCACTGTGCTGCCAAATAATACAACAGAAATACAGTAAAAACTATTTTTAAAGGCAGAATCTAAGAACTCTGTCTTTGCAAAAGAAAGCGTGTGTGGTGTGTTAAGTGGGCTCAGCTGAGGGGAGATGAGCACCGAGATCTGCTGCACAGCAAACATGAGGCCATAGCTGTGCTCTTGAGCCCAGCAGCTAAAAAACTTTCCTTTCCTTAGGTGTCCAGACAGTGCTTGCCCAGCTACGGCGTGAGTGAAACAGCCCACCTGTGCATTACAGCTGAGGTTCAAAACCCCATTTCTGTTGCTTTAAATAAATAAAATTACTCAGCTCTCACTTTACATCTTAGAAAAAAAATGAGTAATATACACTAAGCAACACTAAAGACATGCTCATTTTCTTTCCCTTCCTAAACTTGCATAGTAGTTTTATTGTCTGCAAGTTTCAAAGGACAAGCAAATTCCACAGATCTCAACAGATTATTACCATAAGCAGAAAGCTCTTAAATGGGAAGACAAACATGTTTTACAGGAAATGTTCTCATATCAAACTGAAAAATGTTTGGTACTTTTGCCAATTTAAAATTGTGTAAAGCTGAAGATATTTAGACTCAGTCGAACAAGAGAATAGGCTGCCTGCTGGAAAGTTCATTTATTAAGAACAGTAAACACAATGGGTTTAATTATTTCACTGCACAAAGGCCATTTCCCCATGTCAGCGCCCTCTGCACAACCCCTTGCTGCACAAAATAAGCGATGCTTGCAGGGCAAGGCTTTCTTTCCTTAACAGAAGTTTTACCAGTAAGAGGAGCTTCAAAGCATCATCAATGCTCTTTGGAAAAAAATTGTGAGCACTCGCACTGAAGATGCGTTCTGTTAGCACAGCGCTGCATTTCACCTCTTTCCTTACAACAGACCGACCAATGAACCCACTGAAAGCACATTATTTCTCCTTACTACAGCAGTTCCCATTCCCAATAGACATCTGTAATGGAAACTCAAGCAACCAGGACTAGATCAAATCCCACAGAAACACTTTCTGATCTTCCAGGCAGCAAGTCTTCTTGGAACAAGCAGCTTTCAGCTCAAAGACCCTTCAGCCCCAGCCGTCACGCATGTTCTCCTAGCTGCTAAATTACCCACTGCCTAACCCCTAACACTGCTTTCTTCCCCTTCTGTAGGAGTTCCAGTAGCAGCAATGCATTAATTTGGTTTGTATACAAGTACTCTACATAAGAGGAAATAGTAAAACAACTTCAGAAGCTGAAATAATACATATCAGAACCCTCATTTGCACAAACACGTTTGAAGTCTCAGCACAGGTTACCCAAGCCTTCAGACATTAAATATTGTCAAATACTAAAATGCACTGCTATGTTTAAACTAGCACTAGATGAACTTACTTTAGGGGAAGAAAAAAAAAAAAAAAAAGCTTTCTTCATCTCTCCAAAAACCATAAGAACATAAAAGTTTTCTCATGTATTCCCAGATTCAAGATATTACATTCTAGAATCAGTACAATTGGAAGATAATAGAGAAGTTTGGGGGGTGAAGGAGGAGGAAGACCTTAGGAAGGGTCAGGATGATTTGTTCAAAACTCTCATCAGTTCCACATTATTCCTTGCAATCATTGCATCAAAAAACGGCACCATTTCATCCCAAAAGTTATGACATGTATGAAGGACAGCTGCCACTGCATGGGAAACAAGACTTGGGACAGTTTGCATTCTGTTTTGATCAAGCTTGTGTTTCTGAAACTCATCTCTTACATGTTTTGAAAAGTTTCCTAAAGGAAAAGAGTTGAGGGAGCTCTAGAAGAGAAAGGGAGTCCAAAAATGGATACGTACTTAGGAAACAGGAGATTACAGGGTGTGTGCCACTCTGGTACATGGCCAAGACTCATTTGTGTGGTAAGGCAGCACACTTTCTATCACAAAACAGACGTAAAGCTTCAACTTCTCAAATATTTTTATATCTTAGTCTAGTGTCAGGTATTGCAGAGACTGGAAATCAGCAGGTCTTTCCAATTTGACCTGCTGTGATTTCTAACATAAAATTATTCCTTTTCCTTTAAAGAAGGTGAAATGCTGCTGCTTCCACATTGCCTAACTTCAGACTTCCCCAACTTGCTTCCCCATCCTCCGCTTCCTCCCACACCCAGCTGGCTTTCCTTCCTGTGGAGATCCTACAGTTATTTTAGAGACAAAATGGAAACCAACTGCTACATGGTGAGGAATGCAAGGTTCCACCCCTCAGTCATTTCTTAACTCCTATTTCCCAAATATCCATGGATAAAAATAAGAAAGGAAATATTTACCTGACTGGTTAACGCTGCGGCAGTATTCCATTAGCAGGAGTTGGCTGCAGCTAATGCTGGGCGTGTGTTTATTAAGGTACATCGAAGGAATGAGTTGTTATACTCCTCCATAATATCTGGCACCTTAATAAGTTAATTCATCTAAATCTGATGCGTTCTCCCACTTTATTTCTGCTTCAGTTTGAGAAAGAAGAACTTGGGAAGATCTCCCAGCACTACCCGCATACTTATTTACATATATTTATGCCATTAAATAGATTGTCCATATCTGCTCTGACTGCTTTCAAATTTGGATCATTTCTTCCCCCATTTACTACCCCAATCAGAATACTCTTTATTCCAGTAAGCAGCCTAATTAGCAGGGGTTATTCTCCCTTACGTCCTGTTCTGCAGAGCTAGCTACTTCCTTAGAAACAGATTACACTCTTTGTCAACACCGATTTATGTAACTGAATGCTGATGAGCATTTCCATTGCATTCCAGAAACTCTGCTTGAAGCAACTTAACCGTGACAGTTATGGCCGATTCTCCTTGCAACCATTCCACATGTTTAAAGTTCACCTTTGAAGTAATAATTACCAAGTGTTTTACTTTCAAGCTATTACTGTACCCAATTAAGTTGAATGCACAAATACTCCCACAGTTTGAAGTGTATACTGCAGTAAGGAGGGTTTCATTCTGAACTTGTTTCATTTGCACAACGATGCAGTCCTGTACTATTGGGATTTCACTTGGATAGAGAAGGAATTTCCCTGCCCTGATCCGGGTACCTGGCAGCATTTCTGCCAAGTCTGCCAGAGGAAGCTGTTTATGATTTATAAAGGCCTGGCATGCAGGTCTCCTGCTTTACAGAACAGAGATTGCAATACCAACTGTAACATCATCTTCTCTTCTGCTTATTTTAAAGCTATAAAATAGAAAAAGCTTTATAAAAAAACCAAAAACCTGCAAGTCATTAATACTTCTGACATGATTATAATTGAATTGTAGCCTCCACAACTGTGATTCTAACAGAAAAGCTGAGTTCTGCAGCTTCTTAATACCAGAAACCATAGGAAACATTCATATATCCCATATACAAAATTCTACATTCTTGGTTGGTTGTGGGGTTTTTTGTTTGCTTTTTTACACTCAGGATGTTTTCATATCTAGTTCCAAAATGAGCATGATCACATTTCTGAGAAAAAACAGTTGTGCCTAGCTCACAACTGACATTAGAGGGGAGAGCAGCTAATGGTCACCTAATGGTCACAGCCCTGTAGAGGAAGGGGTTCCAGAAGCCCATTTACAATCATTCCAGGTTTTGGTGCTCCTTACAAAATTTAGGCACATACCACTATTTCCATGCACACAGCTATCAAATTTCCATGCACAAATAGCAGGATGTAAACCTATATTAAGGGGTACTTCAGTCACACGGGGGGGTCTGACCACCTGTCCTGACTGTTTTCAATCTTTAGGACAGCTTTGGTAACGTGTGCTGCTCAAAAGGCAGGAACAGAAACCAGATAAAAATCTTTCAAGAACGTGGAGCTAGCATGCCATTTAAATGCCACAGAGAACAAAACAATTCCATCCCATATGCTACATAAGACCATTCTACTTGAGTTCACTGGAACATCTGAAGCAAAATCTTGATAGAGAAACCAGATCTAAGGACAACTTGCCTTCAGGCAATTATATTTGAATGTTAACAGAATAACATCGTTATGAAAATGCTAGATTATGTTAACAGAACTTTGCCTCCCTTCAAGTAAAAGTGTGCTCCTGTACTGCACCCAAACATGAAAGCTGCAGCCACCTTCTGCAGGAGTCACAGCTGTAAGTTACATCTGTACACATTTCCTTCCACTCCTCTTTGCAATCACGGCCTGATACTTGTAAATGGGAACTGCCATGTTTTTAGTCACCACCACTACTATTCTTATAAACAGATTCAGATCCTTCTGCATCTCCATTATCAGTAATCACACTGACCATGTAATTACAAACACATTAAAAAAATGTTTTTATAAAAAGGTTTTGCATTTTGCTCTTGCATAAGGAAATGCAGCACAAGAAGTGTTAATGAGATGCTGAGTTTGTGCTCTCTTTCCCCTCCTCCAGGCTAATTACTCCTCTTAACTGTGACAACCAATCAGAAAGAGTTGCTATAAAGACATTCCAGATAGACTGCTCCTGGGTGACTTCAGAGAAGCTGTAAAAGGGGAACTGACTGCTGAAAGACTGCCAGACATGAAAGGTTATGAATAGCAGACAGGCAGGAATGGAGAACACTAACGAGGAAGAACAGCATGGTTCATAACTAGGTTTCTGCTAATGGATCTCTAAAAGTAGAACATGGAGAAGTAATGTATTGGGCATCATTCTGTCGATAAATGCAAACAGACTTATGTCTGGGCAGATGGTACTGAGGATTTACAGGGTTAAGCTCAAACTTTATCCCACTGAGAAGGAGAACTCAACCTCTGAGCAAATTGGGTCATTCCTTACAAAAAGGCTGGTATGCCATGCCTGGCCACAAAGCAGTGCAACAGAGGTGAAAAGAGCTGTAACTGCAACAGCTACGCCAGCGTTCCACAGCAAGAAAGCTGGTGAGCCAGCATTACGTAGACTGCTCACCTCTGAGCAGGAGAGATTTATCTGAACCTTAACAGGTTAAACAATGTTGCAGGATGTTACCGAGACTTATGACAAGTGTTTAAATTGGGGAATACAATTTCCAGTAGTGTACAGAAAGATAATTCCACACCAGAAGGCATGCAGCTCTCAGCCAGGACAGCACTAACAAAGAACACACTTTTTCAAGAGCTCACAGAACTTGTTGTGTTAAACATGCAAGAATTACATATAACATAACATTCTATGTTAACTGTTGAGTCCTGGCCTGACTCACTGATTGAGCACCTGTGGAAAGAACCTGGGAGCACAGGTGAAGGCAATTCAGCTTTGTGACTGGAAGGGGGGGGCTGGCTGCACATCTCCTAGACCCCATTTAAGGGCTGACTGCCAGGAAGAAGAATCTCTGGTTGGAGATCCATCCCTCATGGAGTTTTCACTGTGAGTTGATACCTACAGACATGGGTGAGCACCTTTCTTTGTAACACCATTCCATCACACTTGTCCCTTTGTCACTACAGCTCCTGCATCACCATTTCACCACCATGATCTTCCTGACTGTTACAACAGTACACTCCACACACTGAAGTTTTTACTTTTGGAAAAACTAAGTATCAAACCCATACTGAAATGTAAATATCTGTTGCACAACTGCAACATGAAGGTTGTAAAATGTTCCTTCACCTGATGAATTTAAGAAGTACAATATCAGATAAGAAATGCAGATTTATCTTATATGAAAAGAAACAGCAGATATGTCACATTACATTTCTTATCTAATCATTTTTACACTAAATCCAGATACTTTCCTGCAATATATAATATTATAATTATAATATATAATTAGGCTAATTTTCAAATTCTCCCTCTGTGCACTTCTATTAAAACAAAACATTACATGTAACACGCATGTTAGTTCTATCTACACAGCAAGGCTTCATAAAATGACATATTACCTTTTTTGCACTTTCAGGACCTGCTTCATCAAAACGAAATCTGACAATTCGAAAATCTTTGCAATAAATGATTAATTCAGTTGGATTAAATTTAAGTTTCTGGTTGGGACCAAGGACTTTCTGCTTCCTCTTGGTATCATTCACTGTAAAGAAAAGACAAAGTTATTGCACTGTGTTTTTTTAAGCACACAAGAAAAGACTGGCTCAAACAGATACAATAGCACTGCTACCAGAACTGCATTTCAAATACTCAGTTTAGGTAAAGCTTGTATACATGCTCTTGTTGAGGAATGTTCTTTCAAATAAGTGGCTGAATTACTGTTTCCCACACACCCATATTATTTTTATGGATCAACAACTTCACAAACATGGAATTAACATGCAGTACTTCAAAGAGCAATTCTGGTTCCCTGGCAGTTGATCACATATTCTGCAAGGACCTTCTGATGTACACTAATTAGCAGAGATGCTTTTTCCCTCTCCTTCCATTTGGATGTATAAAAAGAAGTGTCTGAGTTAAGACATAGATTAACTGCTTATTTATGACATAAAACTAAGCTATGTAAGTACAGTAATTTGGCAGGCTGCGTAGGCATGCATAGACAGGTTGTCTCTTAGACTGTGCAACTCACCTTCAAATGGAGGAACTAAAGTTTTTTAAAACAATAATCACTAAAGCCAAAGGGATTTTATTAGTGTTAACTGGGAAAACAGCACACAGCTGCTGAATGATTCATTGCCACGGCTGGCTGTCACAGGTGTCTTCTGGATTAGGCTTCACTAATTCCAGGAAACAAAAAGCAGGATGGATCTATGCACCATGCTCTTTACTATCCTGAGAAAAGCATGAAGGTTTATGGCGACACAAGGAGCTTACAACTACTAATAATACTAAACAGTGTTATCAATAGCTTGCTCTCACTATAACTGCAGTTACTTAGAGCACATCAGGTGGACTAGCAGCTCTTTTCAAGAAAGTCTCTCGCATCTCTCATGCTCTGCTTCTTTTCAGCTACATCTTCCACTTCCCAACCCCTACGTGAAAATCTCAACCAGAAACTCAGAAGCCAAGGGATATAACTGAAAAGAAAACTCCTACCTGGCCACTGTACGTGTGTATATACACATACACATATTTAGATATAAGTCAATCAAACAATATACCCTCAGCTATTCAAGCAACCTCTTCTGCAACTTCAGTCAAAGCTCTCTCAATTCTTGTTAAGAAAAGCTTATGCTTTACTGAATTTAGGTAAACCTGCACAATAGAAGAACAAAGACTCATTCCTTTAAATGTGCAACAAGAAATACTATTATTCCCCTCTAAAGAACTTCAAATTTTCATGGAAAAGCCAAACAAAGGGGTACAAGATAATTTCTATCATTCTTGTAATGAAACTGCCAATGTTAGGCTATTTGAAAGTTTACCCTGGGGAAAGATGAAGAAAAGAGTAATCTACAACCTGCCAGACCTCAAGTTTCAAAATAAAATCTATCACTAGTCTCCATCTGGGAGCAAAACACGCCATAGAATTGAGGATATAATTACTAGATCATTCAAAGATACTGGCTCTTTCCCCCTATTTAGCAGAACATATTATGTGAGTGTCTGCAACAGATGCTAAACAATAAGGCTGCAGCACTACTGTAACATAAGCATCTCTCCATAGAACGCAGTCATTAACAGATGTTTTCAGTTTTGAAACTGCTGCCTATTGAAAAAGGGCAGTAAGTGTGGCCAGCCCAAGACCATACAGAAGGGCAGCAGCATCTCTTCATTCAAAAACAGCATTTCTTCACAATGTTCCTTCTCAGGCACAAATTCATCTTTTCTTTGCAATTAAAAACTCCTTCTAGAGTGGAAATGGATTACTGAATGACTTCAGGCAACAAAAGCTTATCTACAAGCAATTATTTAAACTGCATACAGTCAAAAACAAGTATTTAGCAGCCCTAGCTGTAACAGCAACACAACAATTCATTACTTGTGAAATTCTTCAGTTAAAAGATGGAAAATGTTCTTTTTAGCTTAGCCTATTGGATCCATGTGATCAAAAACTGCTTCTTCAAAATGAAGCATAGTTTTTTCTTCAGATTAAGATGACTACTGCCATTCGTAGATTTTGAGGACTGCTGGCTACTAACCTGGCTAAAAGTTAGACTGTATTTACACTGTAGAAATTCACATGCTCAAAAACAAAAAAAAACATTATCAAAATCTGTACTGCAGTAACAGGTGCGTAACATAGAACAAGTGCTGATCTGTTATTGTGCTAATGTTTAGTACCAATATTGGTGGGCCTTGAATTGGGTATTTAAGTGACAACGTTGTGCATAACCTAACCAGCAGTTAGCAGCTGTGAACTGACTAAGCACGATGACAGGCTTTAACTCTTTTAGACATACCTGTGACAATCTGCTCAATGCATGTCAGAGGAACATCATGTTCACCAAGAAGAAGATTTTTGTAATGGAATTTCTGAAACACATGAACTCATAGTCATCAATTGCAGCTCTGCAGTTCTCAACCAGATACACAACTTCAAAGAAACAACAGTAAAAAAAAATCAGGCACACCTAGACTTTCCTCACATGTACCACCCTTGGCTATTCACAAGCAACTGAAAATACTGAAACTAGCTTTCTTGTGTTGGGGAATGCATGCCAAACAGTTTGCAAGAGCCAGTGGAGTATGCAAAAAGCCTCATGATTTGTATTTTTAGCCTTAAAATTTGCTGGCAAAAATTCAGCGTAATCTGAAGCATAAAGTTCATACATATATATTTAAAAAAAATAAACAGCTACTGTAGTTGATTATTACTCTATCATAAGAAAGCAAAAAATATGAACTCAGCTTTCATGAGGACAAACACAAAGCTTTATTTTCCTATAACAAATAGAACTAGAAGAGTTTAAATATTAAGAATTCCTCCTCAATGCTAGTACAAATTCCTCAGTATAGACGATTCTGAGCGTTCTGAGTTCACCTTCCTTACAGTACACTGCATGTGGCCACTTACTCCTTTCACATAAAACAAAAGCAGTAAGAATCTCAGCCCTACCTGGTGAATAACCAGAGCAGAAAAATACAATTGAACAATAACAACCTTAAGTGCACTTACTTACCTCCAACATGCACATAAAACAGTGGCTATTAAATTGACACTTGCTTTTAGAGGAACAAGTAACATCATCTACTTTTGCTCCTTAGAACAAAGGCATAACCAGCCAAATGCCAATAAGATTTGCCAATTGCTTCATGACCAAAAACATATTTTTGTCATGCAGAAAATGTAAGTTTTTGAAGTAGCTTTTGTCAAACACAGGGCTCCTGAGAAAGTGCCTGTGTACTTTTGGAGCTTTATACCTGCACAGTTACTGCAGCATTCCTTTGAAAACTGCAAAAGGAATACGAGACAACTCCACTGAAAATAACACACAGCTCACAATTTGGATTTCTAAACACCACTGTATGCTGTGCTGTTCAAAGAAAACCCATTAAGATTTTGAATTTCACACTCCTGCTCTGACAAAGGCTTGGTTTCCTTCTTTTTGCTGTTGCCTCAGCTAAGATGAAAACTTATTTCACAGTTACTTTGTCCTCCTTTCACTAATCCCAATAAAAGATGAACACATTAAAGGTTTTGCTGATTGACACTTGTGGAAGAAAAGGAACATTCTCAGTTCTCCTCCTCAAGGAGGAACAAGTCTTTATATAATTCCTGCTTCACCTTTTATAAAACCACTTCTCCATGAAGCCTGAATAAACAGAATTAAATAGAGCAGGCTGTAATTCCACCCCAAACTTGCTCCGTTCTTATATTCTTGATTCAGGAATGGAATGGCAAAGCATTCAGAACAGGACAGTTTAACCACATTGTTCAGCTTGCTTTATGTCAGAAGGGATCATAACTATATCAGCTATGAGACAGGTTTTTTTCCCTAATAAAATCCATTTTATCTATCACATTTGTTGTCATGATGAAGTGACAGAAGTAGTAACAAACCTGTAGTGGCATTGGGTCATCCGTAATAAAGGAAATCTTGAAGTTAGTGCAAACCAGTTTGCCCCACAGGTCATACTGACTTGTATCTGTTGCGATGCATTTTCTCACAAAATTGACTTCATTTACCACAATTTCACCTAGAACAGAAAAAGGGGAGGGAAAAATGTAGCCTACGTAAATCTTGGTTCTAAGTTTGCAGTACCAAGAAACCTCCCTTTACTCCATTTCAAGACAGACACAGCTGCTGGGAAACCTCGAGTTCAATTAATGCCGTCCGTGGGAACGAAAGCATACGCATACAAAAAAACACAGTAAGAAACCTACCTTTCCAAACCAGGTAACACTACTTAGTAGTTAAAAGCAAAGAACAAGCCCTTGCTTCTGTTCAGAGACTAAAGCCTGCAATTCCCCATTATTAAAAAGTCACTGTTTAAAGGACGTTCTTCAAACAAAAGGCCCACATTCACATCATTCTGCTAGTATTCAATTTACAACCTGAAACTAGTTAGCTACAGTTAAGTATGACACTATTAAAAGCTTTGTAAATTCAGAAAATTATTCTACATGTAGCTTTGCATTTATAAACACACGTTCAGCTGCTTCCATAAAAGAAAAACAGGGAAACAAAACCAGTAAGCACTGTTCTTCATTTCAAAGTTTCTACTGTGACCATCTAACGAAGGAGACTAACCACCTCATTTTGCAAAACAGAAGATACAAGCATCAGTTAAAAAACCTTCAACTTACCCAGGACAACCTCTGAAACAAAGAAGTTTACAGGCAAACGTAAATGAGAATGACTTTTTTTACTGAAAAAAGTAACTTTCTGCACACAGTGCTACTTTTTAGTTCTACACCAGAGGTTTCTGAAAGCTAACTGGTAACTTCATTCTTCGGGAAGAAAACTTGCTCGTTTATTTCACTTCTATGTAGGGCTATCACTTCTGTCATCAACCACTTCCTTCTACTGCTGCCTACTCCAAGCAGTGTAGTAATGGAAACATGTTCAAGGAAAGGGTAATTTTACATTAGCTGTAGAGGTCATTTTTTGTTCGGTTATTTGTGTTAAACAAAGAGTAAGGACTAAAGATCACTGAAGACTAACTTGCTGGGCGTATCATATCTGGACCCAGTTATCTAAGGTGCCACCTCAGAACGTCCTGTGCTTTGCAAGGAAACAGTCAGTTCTTTGGACAGCTAAACTGATGGCAGTAAGCAGTCACCTGTGTGCCCCATGAATACAGATACAGCTCTGAGTAAGTGTGCCATCCCTCTTCTGATAGAGAAGGGGTTATGGCACCCGAGTAACCATAAATTCAAAGATCTCTCCTCAGCATTTCCAGCACTTAGGCACCTGACTTTGGAACCTCGGCACCCTTCTCCAGTCTTGAATTCCAGTCTCTGTGCGTGCTTCTCCTCCTAAGTCATTGTACAGTCCACAAATGAACAGTTGAAAAGAGTATTATAGTGAGAGGGCAAAGGAACAAACAGAGAAGGAATGCTCACCTGTATCCAAAGATTTACACTCATGATGAAAAGCTCCACAAAGAAAGGATCTCCAGAAAGAGATCCTTCCCCAGTGGCACTCAGCCCTTAAATGGAGTCCAGGAGTTCCACCCCTACCAGTAACACAGCTGAATTGCCCTCACCTGTGCTCCCAGGGCTGACCCAGTCCTTGCCTCAGGTGATCAATCACAAGTTCAGGCTGGGACTCAGCAGCTCCCATAGAGCCAATCAGCCACAGAGCTGTAACTCACTCTCTTGTCCACAATATGGTCAGGCATCAGGCTGAAGGTCACTGAGAGCAGCAGCAATGGAGAACCTCCTTTTTGTTCAGCTGTCACACACAAAAGTCTCTTGCACTGACTGTGGTCCGGAGCTGGCAGAATTACAATTAGTGTTCTGGAGGGCTGTCATGTCCTTCCAGTTAGAAGATGCAAGGGGACAAGTCTCACAGACATACAGTTATCATACTGGGACACAGTCCTCCTTATGACAGAAGCAGGAAGAGTTGGGAAGGTGCTCTAAGGACAGGCTGACATGCTGAACCTTCAAAATATATTCTCAAATGTGGTTCAATATGCCTCCAAAATTTCAGGAAAGAGTCCATAGCAATTGAAAACAATATGCACCTCTTAAAATGAGGTACATAAAAATGTAGCAGCCTATTTCTAAGCACGGAAATTAAAATATTACAATACTTCTAGCAGAGCCTGGCCTGAAGCCTCTTAACGTCCCGCATTTTTTCCTAACAAGCTACTTGCTTAAGTAACTGCAAAAGCACAAACTGTGTATTTAAGCAATTCCTTCTCACTATTGGTGTTAATCTTCAGCTACTCAGTGCTGAGTTCTCTGCCTGCCAGACTTCTTCCCTGCTCAGGTCAGTTCTTCCAAACCTAAATATTTACCCTTCTTTCCCCTCTCTCAAATACACTGGTATACCATTGCATTTCTAATTAAAAGATATGGAGAAAGAGGGAAAAAAAAAAAGGCAACACAAAAAGAGAATGTCCAAGATAGGTATTTTCCATGAAATATTTTCTCCTATCTGTTATCAAGTGGAACATTTTCTTACTAGCACTCGCTCTTGCTCAAAGCACAATTACCAATTACAATTTACAATTACCAGTTACAATTACTATTACCAAGCTATTTTAGTACTTCACGCCTTTGCAAATCTCTTCAATTTGGAACAACTACAGTTGCAAATATGCTCAAAACATCTTTTTCTTCAGCAAAGCTGGTCCCTCTCACTTCCTTCCTCTGTTCCTCATAGTTGCATAGCTACACTACAACATGGTCATATCAATCCTGTTTTAGTGCAGCTTTTTATTCTCATTTCTTCCAACACAAATACATTCTGGATTGTTTGGCCTCACTTGGATCTTCTGTTTTGCGCTCCAGTTTCTGTGCCTAGAGCAGAACTGTCTGTTTGGAACACAAGTGTTACAACTCACAGCGTACGCATACCGATTTCCACTGAGGGACTCAAACATAACTGCAATAAAGCAGGAGAAGGTTTGCCACACAAACACAGAATATATGCAGTTTTCAGAAGCCTCAGCAAGCCTGTTTAAATAGCAGGTTTGGAATTTTACGTGGACCCACCACTCATCCCTCCATTAGATGTCTGCAATGAGCAGAACAGGGTGCGAGCCTTCCAAACACAACACACCTTTAAGAAAGTTGCTAAACGTAAGTAGTAACGTGTTGGTCTGGCACAATGAAACCTTCTTGTGCTTGTAGTTCAGTAGGTGATTTTGGTATGCGTCAACAACAGAGCTATTCAGAGATATTACGCTGCACATTTTTACAATGTAGCTGTTGCTTTTTTCCAGTAAACAGTCACAAGCTGTTCCAGACACGGAACAGCAGTCAATGCTCCATGTGACTCCAGCAGTCAAAGAACGATCTCGGGAGACAAGAGCAGTTTGTTTAAACTCTGACAGGAAACCAGAAGGAAAATCACAGGCTGCCACCCTTAAGTATAAAGCCTAATAATGATAAATAAAAATATTTCTACTCTGAATGCATGAATCACAAAAATAACAAGAGAGACTGAAAGATTTATCCAGCAAACACCTTTCCTGGGAAATACAGCTTCAAAAACTGATCGACTTCAGAAAAATTCTGCTAAGCTTCCCAAAAGCACGCCCAATTTGACCTTTCCATATTTTACATGTGAATTCACGGCATACGTTGTACCTAATCAACCATGATGCACAACCCATTACAAACCAATGAAAACTCAGGAGCAAGCATGCAGGGAGGTAGGAGACAGCAGAGGCAAGACTGGCAGAGCTGAGATCAGCAGCACAACACAGCTGCAGGACAACAGCACCCTTTGCTCAACCACTCTGGGCCTAAGTTTGGTCCAGTATTCCTTGGTCAACAGCAATTACACCCAATTAAGGAAGCAGAAAAGCAGCCTGTGTAAAAGACAGAGCCTAAAAAGTTCACAACAGTAAAAGAGTTATTTCAAGCTGTCATTTACCCATTAAAGACAAGCATTAATTAAGTTCACTTGTATTTACAAAGATGCAAGTCTAAAACTGTTCCAAAATGATTGGCAAATAATTAACTTCAGTTTGAGCAGAAGTTTTCAAAAAGAAAAATGTCATTAATAAGCAACTGAAATCAGCAGCATTTTCCTCCGTTCAGCTGCCTTTTCTCCTGTAGTACACGGGATAAGTTTATTAGCATGCTCTCAGCATTCGGATGTCAATGCCCCTAATCCATCCCTACAAGGAACGGCCTGGTCAGTGTGCTCAACCCCTTACAAACTTAAGGAAAAGTATTTGCAAGCTCATCAAATAATCATTTTTCTAATTTTCACGAGCTCTTACGGTGAATTTAGGGATGAAGGTACAGCGAAGACAAAAAAGCTCCACAACAGATATCAACCACTTTTTTCCTCTCTACTGTTTTCCAGTATTTTCACAATTACTTATGTAATCTACATCACTTAAGTTTCTGTGCACCTGCAGAATGCAAAGTAAAAATAAAAGTACAGCTCAGTACTGCGACTACTGGGGAGGAGAACATAACCTCATTGTTGTCTATCTGCATTCATTTCAAACAGGAGGACCTCACTTTTCTGTCAAAAAAACCTTGCTCGCCACTCACGGGAGAGGAGTGTTTTAAATGCACAGCACCAAAAGAGCTTGCTTTGTCAACGTGATTTAGAAAAATTGTTATTAAAATATCATATATGAATACTATACAGTTTTTCTTGTGTGCTAACGAAAAGTAGAGCACAGCAAGCTTCTTTAAATTTCAGAAACAGCGAGGAAAAATGTGGCAAAAACAAAGATTGCTTGGTGAAAGACTTCAAAAAAGAACTATTCCATCCCTGGAGCTGTTCAGGAAATGTCTCAATGCAATACTGAGGGACACGGTTTAGTGGGGAAATGTTGCCGATAGGTGGATGGTTGGTCTGGATGGTCTTGGAGGTCTTCTCCAGCCTTGCTTCTCCAGCCTTCCTGATTCCATGATTTTATTCTTCCAAGGTTCACAACTGCAGGAGTAGAAAGGGCATCTGCATAATAGCAGCTGTGAGCCTTATCAATGAAACCGACCATAAGAGGGATCTGTGTGCACATCCCATTGGACAGGCAGTGCAGGACGTGGGAACATAAAGCAGCCGCTCAGCAGGAGTTCAAGTGACCAGAAGAGAATATCCATCCATTACTAGGAACGCTCCATTAGTGACCAGACCCAGAGCAAACTGCTGCAGCAGCTCAAAAATCCAATGACACTTACAGAATTGCTTTAATCCAGCATAAACCTGTAACACAGCTCACATTCACTCCCAGCTCAACCCTTGTGCTGGCACTGCCATTTGTGAGACTTGCTGACTGCAGAGAACTGATCCAGCTGAAAGTTCTAACTACGCATTTTTCTTCCTTTTTTTGTCAGTCCTGATTTCAACTGAAATAGCTCTGATCTGGTTTGTGCTACAGGAGCACTGAACAAGTGTCAGCATGAAGTTGTTAACAGGAACACACCTGTGACTGTGCAAATTAAATAATAAACTGCTCTTCTTGGCATCAGTATGGATTTTTAGGCTGAACTAAAACAATCCTACCAACAAAAAACATAAAAGGTTTAGCACTGACTTGGTCCCAGTTCCATAACACAGTAGGGAAGCTGGCGAAGAAGGAAAAGTGTTTTGTGTTTTGCTTATTTTTAGTCTGGCTACATAAACTACAGATCCCCAAACCCTGTCTTTGTTTACGCACACTGTAACCCATAACAATTTGAGATGATTGCAGTTCTCATCCTGTTACTTTATCACAGTGTCACCAACAGAAGAGGCTGTTCTGAACCTGTAAAATACTTATGGGACGAACATAAATTACTCAGGGTTGGCTTAAGAATAAGTAGGTCAATAGAGACACGTACACTTCTTGAGAATTAGTCTGCTGAAAACTTCTTTTACTGGAAATAAATACAACTCCAATAAGCAGCTGTTTGGTCAGCTGATAACCCGAAGCCTTCAGTTACATTTTATTCCCTTTCTGGCCTCTATGACATGTGGCACTAATGGACTTCTCTGTAGGATGTGCAAGGAGAAACATTAAAATATTCTATTTTAAAGCACATCTGGGCAGTTTCCTTACTGCACTACAGCTAAGCAAATATGAAATAATCTTTGTACATATTCCAAACACTTAAAACATATTACTAGTCAGAAACCTTAATAAATACATGCTATGTATTCACAACAAAGAAAGCAGAACAAACTGACTCCCTGCAGTACAATCCACTCATAAGGCTGTATTTGGAATTTAGATTCTACTTGCAGACTGCTTTGGTATGATGCCATGCCATAAGAAACAAAAAAAGCCTAAACAAAACCAAGACAGCAGTTAACTGAACCCAAAGCATGGGTTTACTGAATCCAGCAAACAAACATAAGAACTATAACTGCAGAGTGCATTTAAAATACACTTACTGTAAGTGATACCTCAATCGCTCTAAATATAAGTAAAATGCTTGGTTTGTTTTTAAACTTCTTGCATGTGAAAGAGAAGTTTTCTGAAAGCTGCTGGTTCTGTATTCAAGTCTAGTATTATTTAAATAATTTACTTTAATTAAAGACTCACATCAGGAAAAAGCCCCCAACTCTGCAATGTCTTCATCAGTTAAAAAACAAGTGCTGGAAATGGCCATCAACAGTGCTGGGGTTCATACAAGTTCAGTTGAGCTCTCAGCATCAATTGGCCTTCTCTGTTCACCACCCAGAAACAAATAGATGTAATATATCAAGCAATACGTGTCTGAACATCAACAATTTGTCCACGAACATAATGGGGAAAGGCACTGGCATAACAGCATTATGACTTGCACTCTATGGCTCAAACAATCCCAGTTTCCTCTCAGAGGTGTTAAAACAAAGAGATTACTTCTAGTACACAAATCTCTGGGGTACACACTAAGCTCAGTGAGTCGGACTCCATTTCTTGCCTCACTGTGACAGTGCTGGCAGCTGTATCACATCACAACACCATCACTGCTCTCAACTCGGGGATGCCACAAACCAAATGAAAATGCCAAGAAAGGCACAGCAGCTCAAAGCAGTCACGAAGGAATGAATGTACCTGGTGTACTACATGCCATGGTGAGTCACCAGAATGTATTTTCCCCCTCCTATCACAACATGTGTTGCAGTTGTTCTGGAATACGATTCAACATTTTAAGGATTTGCAAAGCAGAGAAAAAGTAGGAAAAAGAGCTGGGAGCTAAATCAAAGGAGAATCACACACTTCCAAAGGATTAAAGCTTTCCATGATAGTCTTAAAAGATCCCACAATTAAACCTCTGTAGTCAGCTGCTGATCAAAGGGCATACGGATACAGAACCAATAAAAAGGAAACCAAAACAAAAGAGAAGGTGAAGCCAATCAGACTGGTATTTACTACATTAAAAAAATGCATATACATTGGTGAAAATCTTGAACAAGCAATTACACCTCAGCCAGAACACAGCACAGGAAAACATTCAGAGGAAATCATGTGTGAGACAAGGAGGTGATCCAAGACATCTCGCATGGTTTCATCAAAGGCAAATCGTGCCTGACCAATCTAGTGGTCTTCTGTGATGGAGAGGTAGCACTGATGGACTAAGGAAGGGCAACTAATGTCACCTACCTGGACTTGTGCAAGGCCTGATTTGACCCTGCACCACATCCTTATCTCCAAATTGGAGTGATTAGGATTTGAAGGGTGGGCTGATGGACAAGGAGTTGGTTGGAAGGTCACAGCCAGAGGGCTGTGGTCAATGGATCCATGTCCAGGTGTCTTGAGACTGGTGCTCTTCAACACCTTTATCGATGACACGGACAGATCAAGCATACCCTCAGTGAGTTTGCTGATGATACCATCAAAGAAAAAGGAAAATCCTGCTAGGAGAATTAAATATGAAAACAGTCTCTGCAACACCTCACTTTGAGCTATGAAAACCATGCCATGCACTGAAGTAAATATATAAGGCAGAAGAAGCAGACTGACACTGACTTCTGCATCTGACCATGAAATATGGCACAAGAGACTGTGAGTAACTGTTCTGCCTTTAATTCAAAGCCAGTAATACCTTAATGTGAGCAGGTCTAATGATCAATATATGATACTCTAAGTCAGTTCATTTCTGTAATGTTACTGTATAAGCTTTTAAAAACAATGACGGCTATTTCCAGCTGGTGTGTAAAGCCTTACAGATAGCAAATATAACCTTAATGTATTAACAGATTTGCACACAGAGCACTACTTCAAAATAATTACTACAAGTGGGTATTAAGATTCAGGAGGGACAATCCTTTTCTCATTCTTAATCGGATGTTGCAGAAGCTAGGTGATCTCCTGCAGAGCAGCCTGGGAGGACCTTTATGCCTGATCACGCCCACAGCACAGGGATACTGGACTGGTCCTTCAGCCATCCATGTATTGCACTTCTCCGTACAGCTTTTCATTAAAATCACACAAATATACACTGCAATATATTCCAGCAAAGTTGCACAATTTTGTTCGAATGCTTTGGTTGATGTCCCAAAAATGCTAGACACTGATGTGGAAAATAGGCTACAGTTTATTACCAGAACAAAAACACACCCTCAAGCTTCAGCTCAGTATCAGTAACGATGGCTGTATCACACTCTGAACTCTCCCCAGAGCACTCAAGTAATTACTTACTACCTGGGCAAGTCACTTTTATGAGCTTGTAGCAGGCTACTTGCCACTCCTCTATTTTCCCTCTCGGATAGCTAAGAAACCAAGCCATGCAAACAAAGCAGAAAAATAAGTGGAACTGCTGCACAGGTCAACTCCTCAAGTAAATCAAGCAAAAGAGTTTTGATCAGAGAACAAGACTATTAGAATGGAATTATAGAAAGAAAAAAATACATTTCTTTAACTCCTAAAATGTTATAAAGTGTTTCGGAGTGAAGTCATACTGAATTCTATAAAATCCCTTGCTTTTTACCACAGCTGTATCAGTGTTGCCACTAACTACCAATGTTTTTACTTGTTTGAAAGAAAAAAAAAAAAGCCATGTTGCTTTTGTCAAAGCCACACCTTCCTCAGGGCAGGCCGCCCCACAAGAATATAGGCTTTTGTTCCAAAAGCTGAAGACATCTATCTATTGCTCTACCAACCCAAGGGAAAATTGAAAACGAGTTACACAGGTTCAAAGTTGATGCCAATATAAATTCCAACATTTATTTCTGTTATTGGTTTTCTTTTTTGAAATAAAAGCCTCTTCATTTTGTAACTTGACTCATCATATTTCCACGCCTGGAACTCCCTTTCCTAACCTCCACTGCATAAAAATATAAGTTAGAGAGTAGGCTATTTAATTAGCTATAGCCCTTCTTTTGAATTTTAGTAAATTACTATATCAAAATCATCATATTTTAGGAACCTGATATTCAATGCAGCTACATGCAGTTTTTGAGGATTGCTGAAGTGACTAATTAACAGCTTGTGCTGATATTTATTTTCAGAGCAACTCCTTAAAAAGCCAGCCAATTAAAGGAGCATAACCAACATTCAGCCGCTCAGGTTTGACTGTTTTTAACAGCAAAAGCAATTTCACTCAACTGTTAAAGACAGGATATTAGGAATCCCATACTCAAATTGTATTTGCAGGGGAGTACGAGTCAGCTTTAATGCAATTAAATGCACTGGAACTTGGCCAGAAACTTATGACAAATCCAAAAGCCAGTCTGCCCAACAGTACAATGCGTACTTGTTTATACACTTTTCTTCTGCACCATTTGACAACAAAAAAGTGCACTCAGGCTTCTGCTTAAATGAAACTCTTCCTGTTTAAAGTTAACTCATTTTAAATAAGTCACTTCTAAGCTTCACCACGCCCTTGTACAGACCAAAAGGTTTGGCCAGAACTGTGGCTGTATGGAGCCGTGAATTTTATTATGGAATAATTCAAAATAGCATCTCAGAATGATACAGAGACAGAAGTTTTAATTCCATGGTCTGAGTCCCACTCTTCCAATCGTCTGCTATACTAACAAAGGCAACTTACCACAAGTGTCCCAAAAGCAATCAAATGCTGATTTCACAGACAAGGGAAATGAGAAATGTTGCAAACGTGGGACAAACAAAAGCCAGCTGGGAAAAAACAAACCCCCTCAGCATCAGCTGAAGTGAACTTTAGAGTTTCACAAGGGAAGAATTGGCCACACAGCACAAAAGTTACTGCGAACGAGCTGTTTTCTATAGCTGCTCACACAAGCCCACGGCAAAGGCAAGAGGTGTTACATTTTGAGAACAGCAATTTCTTACTGCCTTGCATTTAGTGTGTAACATCTCAGAGAATAACATGCAGTCACTTCCTCGTGAGTCAAAGGCCTTGGATGAATAACAACTAAGCAGTAAGATGCCAAGTGTTAAGCAGAAGTTTAGCAAGCATAGAAACACAACTATGTCAAACACCGAGCAGTCTTAGCAACGTATCTTAGGGCACTTCTATTACTTTTCTTCATTAAAGAGTTTCAGTGAGCTGATATTTACTCTATCACCTGAATGTCTTCTACCAGGTTTAGGCCTCTTCAGGGGCCTCACCAGACCATACCACAAAGCAATTAGTACACTTCATTAACAACAGTTCAAAACAAAGCAGTAAGGGAAATAATTTTCAAGAGCAACTTTTTAATTCTATTGACCATCTTGAAAGTTACCACCTTTATCAGTTTAGACAACTTGATCGCAATAGGTTCCACATCATGTGTGTAAATTCACCTTTGGTAACATACTCTAAACACTAAGAAAAACCCTTTATGCAGTTCTGTTTTGAACTTAAACATTACACTAAGAAACAACAAGATTTTGAGTTGGCCAAGCGTACTGCTGTGATTAAAGTAATCATGAGAACAGGTGACTCTTCTTTTCCTATCTGAAAAAGGCTTCAGGAAATCCTCATCGATCAAACTGTCATTTACCAAACATTATTTCTCATTTAAAATGTGGAAGAGCAAACCCCTTAGATTTTTGCAACTATGAACAGTACTGAAACATTGCTTTTCTGATTCACATATTAATTCACCAGATCCAAAATCATGTAACAGTTGGATATTAAGAGTAAGTGAATAAAGATGGTATCAGAAGTCTTCTACAAGTCGATCACGCCTACTCAGAAGAAGTTCTAGACATACTTTCCTTTAAACAAAGGAAGACCACAGAACATGCTTTAGCAGTGCGTACTGCATGCCTTGAAAGTCTGACTACCTAAAAAATCCTGATTACTGGAAGATTCTTCTGGAAAGTCACAAAAGTAACAAAATTCACAACAGTTCCATATGTCATACTTGCAGTAAAACAAAGACATTACTCTACACCCCAGCAAAATTCCATAAGTGTTTGTTAAGCATGTCAGCTTTAGGTAAACAGGTTAGACAGCTCCCTGCAGACTACAGTGACAGCAGATTTCCCAATTGAGTTTTATTCCTTTGAGGTGCATGCTACAATTAAAATAAGGGAAAAAATTTACACACTACCAATTCTATTAAAAGAAACAGAAGTCATCAATATATCTCTATTGAGATATCTGTCAAATTCCTGGTTTATGCCTACCTGGCAAAAGTACTGGTTCCAGTTTTTTAATCCTGGGTTCTGAAGTTATATGGTCTTCAGTCTGGGGAAGGAAAAAAAAAGGGGGGGAGTTTAAAAAAAAAAAATAAATCACAATTTTGCAACAAGATACAAGCTTATTTGGGCAAAGGAGAAAGGCCTTCTTTGAACTCAGAGCTTATTTTTAAAAGAGAGTCTCTAATCATAGTAACAGCTTTCTGTAATGCTATCAACAGGCTGCAGACGTACAGCTCCATACTAAAAGGATGTTATAATACTTCAAGTGCTAACTTTTTACTAACCACGTAACTCAGGACACAGTAAGTCAGAAGATAATAAAAACCACAAAAGCTTGAGTCCTACAACGAGCTCCATACAGACACAGGCATTCAGATTCGCACAAAACTCTCTGCTGGCTTTTGATGTGAGTGACTTTCTTGGCCTAGGAAGAATTCCCTAAAACCAAGCCTAGAACATATCTACCTGCATTTTAGTTCCAAATTTTAACTATAAAAACCCTTGTGTAAGAAGATGGGAACCCTCAGCACAATAAGCTCAGTGCTCACTCACCTCTCCTATACTGAAAGTGGTACAGACACCTTCCAGGACCAACAGTCCCAGAACTACACAACCCCGGTGCTTCACTTTTACTAAGTTTCTCTGAAAAAGCAAAGCCAAATCCACCTGCCAATCGTGCTGCTACAGCCAGGCTGCCCAGCTCTCTGCAGATACATCTTTATCTCTATGGATAAAGAAATGACTGTCAATGCCATAGCACTCTCTCAGCTCACACAAGAAATCCCAGCAGTTTTACTGTGATTTTCTTCTTCGTGCCACCAGCCAAACGTTACAAGTGAAACAAACGATGGCCACAGTGAAAGGAACCGCTCTCACCGCGGGTGGGTTTCTGCAGGTGAGGCCGCTGCCGCCCAGCACAAAGGCACGCCGCTCAGCTCGGGAGCCAGCTGTCCCAGGAGCTGGAGCGCTGCTCCAAGCTGAGAGCCTCGCACGGGTGGGTTTAACGGACACGAAGCCGTGCTCGTGGCCAAACTGGACTCATCTCCACACACCGCCGTGAGCTTTTGTTCCTCCACGCACGGGGACCCCCGGGGCCAGCAGGTGCCGCTCCCCAAGGCCAGGCTCGGGGCGGGCAGCTCGGGGCAGCGCCTCAGGGCCGGGAGGGAGGCGGCCCGGGAGGGAGGGCAGCGCCGGCGGCGGCCCCGGGTAAGAGCAGGGCGGAACGCGGATGAGAAACTGTTACCTGAGGCAGCGGCAGAAGGTACGACTTGAAGGTGGGTTTGGGAGGCTTGAGAGAAAACATCGTGGCTACCGCCGGGAATCCCGGAGGGCTGGCGGGCGGGGAGGGGCCGGCGGGTAGGGCCGCGCCGTGCCGAGCCGAGGAGGCCCCGTCCCGCGGGGGCTGGGTGCCGACAGCCGCCGGCGGAGGCCCGGCGCCCCGCAGCCACCCGGGGCGGCGCGTTCCGTCACGCGGCGGCGGCCTCGGCGGGCGGCGGCGTAGGCGGCCCCCGCGTGCCCCCCTTCCCCAAGGGAGGAGTCAGCGGCCTGGGCGGGCCCGGCCTGGGGCTGCCCCCAGCCCTCATGGAGCCCCCCGCGGCTCCTCCGCCTCCCCGCGGCGCAACCTTCCCGAGCGGGGCGCGGCGGCTCCCTACGGCCGGCGGCGGGCGGGCGACGGCGGCTCCGGCGGGCGGCGAGCAGAGGCGAGCTGCGCCGGGGCGGCCATCTTGAGCAGAGGGGGCGGGGAGCGGCCTTCCTACGGCGGCGCGCAGGGGCCGGGCGGCCAAGGGCGGGAGGGGCCGCTACACCGCGACGGGGCGGCTGCCGGAGTGGGGCGGCGCGCAGTCGGAACCGATCGGAACCGAACGGAACCGAACGGAACCGAACGGAACCGATCGGAACCGAACGGAACCGATCGGAACCGAACGGAACCGATCGGAACCGAACGGAACCGTCGGTCTCGGCTCGCTGTCCGCTGAAAGGGCAGTCCCCATGGGCCCCGCTGGTGGGAGCTGACGGCGCTTCTTAGGAAGCTGCTTTTTGGATCGTCGTAGAATGGCTTAGTTTCGAAAGAGACCTTAATGGTCGTCGAGTTATAGGTTACAATAAAGTACGTCAACTCATTTTCTTTGTGGAATCGCAATCGTCACAAGATGATTGGCATCTTCTAAGCAGCAGAGCGTGCCAGCAGCTTTCATTTTGTGTTCTCAGGGGGCCGTGCGGCCCTTCACTCCTTAAACCATTCACATTCACGAGCGCCCTGCCTGCTCCCGGTGCGAGGATCGCTCCCTCGACCCGCCGTGCCCCTCAGCACCCTGCTGTCACCCTGCCATGGGGAGCTCCCACGTCCCGCCGGCACAGCCGGGAGCCTCGCATGTGTTGGCTGCATCACCAACTGGTGAAAAAATAAGAGGTAGATGAGGGTGCTCACCTGTGTGTGTGCACCAGCTCTTGTGACAGGTAAAGCAGCTGAAATAATTTCTGAATTGTTCCTCAGTGAGTAAATCAGGAATTTGGAAACAAATGGGTACTATGCTCTCTCACAGCTCTCGCGTTCTGTAACAGAAAGTTGTGCAAATTGCAGATGTCAGGGGCTGACTGCCATGGACTAGAGAAGGGCCGACGTTTGCATTCAAGGTGAGGGCCCCATACACTATAACACGACAGATAAGGGGCAGAAATAGCAGTGATATTGTTACCCACTTCCTGCAGTAGAATGCTGTTATTTCTGACCAGAAAGAAAGTAGCTGTTGGTTACAAAATCTTCCCCATTTCCTCCCTCACCCACCAGCGTGTGCTTCCAGATGAGTGAAGGGGAATTTGCTTGCAAAGCCTCCCATGGGCACAGCCTTGTCTCTGGGCAAGCACTGAGAGCCTGCATCTGTCCCTGCCTGTCATGAGAGGAAACAGACACAAAAGGCAAGGTTTGGAGGCACGATATTAAAATGTAGACGAAAACAGAGGATTTTGATGCTTGGAAGCTGTGAAACATCTCTGCATAAGGCCTGCAAAGGGAGGCTTTTATTGTAACCCAGGGTTGTCTCAGATAATTAGCTTTAAAATCTAACTCCAGCATGAATAAACTAGTGCTACCAAGTTCATCTTACTGCCACTTCCACACCAAGTATATCACCTTGTGGCTATGGAACGTTAAGCACATCTTGGTGCTGCCTTGGGTTGCTGCCACAGGCACCTTTTGCTCATCACATTAAACATGTGAACAGCTGGAGAGAGCAGGTGCACGTCTTCAACCACAGAATTCCCTTCAGTGAGGTGCACCTGCTGGTGCTGCCCTGCTGCCAGTGTGCTGGAATGAAGGAGCTCGGGATCTGTGGGCTGGCTATGAGCTAGGCATAGGTCATGGCAAGGCTCGTGGGATAGGGCCATGAGCAGGAGGCCAGGACTTGCCAAAATAATCATCAGTAGAGTGTGTGGGCACTGTAGCCTCACTTTATTGAAAATAGTGGGTGTTGGGTTTGTTTGTTTGTATGTTTTTGCTGTTTTTCTCTTAACAGCTCACATTTAAGACATCAGTAAAGGCCTGCTGCAGTATAATAGTAATTTAACATCACCACAACATAAAGACAGTAAAGAATTAGAAGACTCCAAGAGAACAGAAATATTTTTAGGCCCAAACTTACACACACAACACTCCGCATCTACCACAAGATCAAGGTCTTCCCTTGCTGCAGTTAACAGGAAACACATCATACAGTGTTATGTGTTCAGTGAACGAACAGACTTTAGGGCACCATCCAGATGCCCTGACTAAAATGCAAAGACCCACCAATGGGAAGAGGTTTGCTTGAACAGTGAGGAGGGGAATGAACCACAACACCTGCCTAGGCTGAGGAAGGAAATGTGTGCATACATTTAGAAGTGTGCAGCAGCTCAGGGCAGAACACCAGCAAAGACCTCCACAACCATATACTATGCTTGGACTTTCAGGCAGAGAAGATGAACACAAACATATCCAGGACTTTTTTAGAACAAGTGCAGCTCTTTGCCCAAGGGTCCCACCTGTACAAAATCAGCGGACAATTCCCTTCATTTACTTTTACATGTTAGGTTTATATTTTATGTTGAAGAATCATTCTCTAAGTGTCACTGTTTAATGTGTGTGGTATTGGGCTCTGCTCCTTTCCGTTTTAGATGCATTGTGCTACAGAATCTGCCAGAATCTACTATCAATAATGAGTGCCTGACAGTGCTGTGAGTGCAAGCCATAGCTCCCCTCCTGCTGGTGACTGATCCCCTTTCATAAGCTAAATCCCTTGGATGTTTGATAAGTGAGAGACCCTGCAGGGACTTGTCCTCATCTTTATTCTTGTAAGTTTTTTATTATTCAGAACACTGTTGAAAGAAAATTAAAATCAGGAAAAGGGTAGGAGAAAGCAAGGGGGAGAGGAGGGGAGAAACAGTCCAAATCAGCTGGGCTTAAAAATTACGTATAACAAATTTGCCAGTGTGATTAAACCTGTCAATTATTATTATCAAATTAGAATTACAAGATCGTCCCTGCATGCCTTAGATGCCTTTCTAAGAAGTGGCTGTAAAGGCAGTTTTACTTGAGGGAATGAGCATTTCAAAGAAGGACTGGACTGACATTCGAATGGCAGTGCTGTTCCGAAAACACATAAACTCAGTAAAGTTCTCTGTAAACATAAGATCACAAGATTTGTGAGGGTTATTGTTGGAACTGGTCACAAGTTGTCACTGGAAGAGTTTTATGCTAGTGGGAGCAGAACGCTGATTTTACAGAAGTGAGTATTTTGGAGGAGCAAGTTAATTCTGTCTCAACTTGTGGTAGAATACAAGCAGACAGAGCAGTTAGGAGGTAAGAGAGGCAGAGCCAAATACAGCAGACAGGCAAGGCAGGTAGGGCAGGGCACGTGAGGCAGGCAGGCAGGACAGACAGGGAAGTCCACTGAATCCCCTGACTACCACCTTTTGGCAATGCACTCGACTGTCTGCCCACCTCCAACCATTCTGTCTTGCCTCATTTGCTCAATGTTTTCAAACTGTTCTGAAAATAGTTTCTGAAAATAGTTTCATCTTATCAAAGCAGTCCTGAAAGAAAGGAGGGAAGCTATCTAGGGAACAAAGTCAGTGGATCTGAAAAGGATTCAACTGTTCATTTTTATTCCAACAGTTTTTTTTTAATGGCACTTTTGACACAGTGCAGTTATTTTCATTGCTAAAACATTAAGTTAACTCCCATATGCTAGATTGGCCAGGACCCTTACACTTTTCCACTGTCATGACCACCCCAGACCAGCTTGGCCAGCTTTCCTGGTGGTATCAGACCCCACATGCTGAGTGCCAGTTTTCTGAAGCCTCATATACAGTGCAAATTACTTGTAACAGTGAGATATCTAGGATATTTATCTGCTTACCTATGGCTGTGGTGTGTAACTTGCTGTATTAACTGCACATCAGTTTAGGTATCTTCTTGAAAATTCTGGTAAAACCTCACAAACCAGCTCTGTGGTTAGAGAAGTACTTTGGTTTATGCAATGCTGGAGGTCTAGGGTTAAATAAGAACAGACTTTCATAACGATCCTTTTTGATCTCAGCAGATTATGGAATGGCTTTCATTAGACATGTTCAAGAACAGGTTAGACCACCATCTGCCACTGATGCTATCATGGCAGTGCTGAACTCACTTCATTGTTGATGATCTGTCTCTTCCAGGCCTGTATTTCTGTGGTAACTTAAGGGTTTCATAGCATAATGAAGAATAGTTCAACTGTTGATTTGCACTCCAGGACACATGGATGCACATGTTGTGTGATTTCTGAGCTTAGCGATGTGGCCAGAGCTACAGCAAATATGTGGCAAGTCTGCAAAATCAGGGATTCACTGATGAAAGTTTGTTGTATATTCAATTGAAAACATTGCAGTTTATTACTTCACCTGGACATCTCCCTGCTTGTTCACTCAATAGTCTGCACATTCAGTGTGTCATAACTTGGAGTCAGAAATGTGGAACTTTGCTGGAGTCTTGTGAGGACAACAGCCTTACAGGTCCATATTAACTCCCGTGGAAAATAACCATTATGTCTTAATTTAAATTTCTTAAGTCTAAAAAATCTCTTTTCTGGGTGTCTTTGATGAAGATTCAACAGAAGAATTTGTTAAACGTTTTTACACAAAGCAGCAACCTTGATACTCTTGGCCAGGATATGCAAAATATATAAAAACTATGCAAAGGTTTTAGTTTCTTGAAGGAGGGAAAAAAGAAACACACAGGAGGAAAAAAAAGAAACACAAAAAAATCCCACTACTTTTAAAGGCATATCTGTAAAGTGGAGGTAGTATTCTCAAATGTGGGCGTTTAATGATGTTGAACTTTGCTGTATTGTATAAAGGTACTTTTCTTGTTAATCACTACATATGTATTACTTGCCTGGAGTTATTTGGAGCAATTAATTGGTACAACGTTCCACCTTGGCTTGCACTATTTAACATAGGTAATGTGGTAATGTGATAATGACTCTCAGATTAACAGTGTTTCTAAACTAGAGCCCAATTTTAATTCACAGTAATGTTTGAAGTCTATCAGTCTCATGAGGCAGTAACTTGCTAAGCACAGCAATCCAGTTAGTACAAAAAAAGAGAAATGCTGATGTCTAGAATCAGGGAGGATGAAGCGCTGCACTTTCGTAGAGGTTTTAGTGCTGTGGAGACAAAGGAGGAGCAGGAAGATGGGATGATGCAATTCCTTTAGCACCAAGCTCTTAACTGCTTTGGCTGAACAAATGCAAACACTAATTTATTTAAAGCCTGTTATGAAGACTTACCTTATGGAAAGATGCAGGACATCAGCCATAAAGTACCATTTTGCACTATCAAGTTTTGTTTCTGTGGATTAGGCTCGCAGTTGAAAGAAGTAAAAGACTGCAATTTAAGGGAATTATTCTAAAGTCTGCAGTTTGTCAGCATGGAATCCAAACTCCTGGTGCCTATTGGTTTTTGATTGCCCAACCTCTCTGGGTCTGACACTGGAAGAAATGAGCATTCAATAGCCCAGTCAAGCTGAGCCTTAGCTTTACATCTGTTTGCCCTTCTGCTTGATGCTGGATCTTATTATTAAGATCAACAAGTTGAAATATCAGCTCAGGTGACTGCTGCATGCAGTAAAGCGTTTATCAGCAGTGGCTGTAGGGAGAGGAGAGCACTTTCTGGTGTAAGGTAGCCTCACAGCCCAATTCATAGAGCACCGTCTGTCAGTGACAGGCCACAAGCATTATGCTGTCTTTGCAAGGCCTGAGTCTTGTCAGGATTGCTTTATCTGAACTTGTCTCAACCTGCCTGGAGCTGTGCCTTGGCTTGTTCATCTGTGAAAGCAATTTTTAGAATGAGTAGAAATTTCAGGCATAACATGGATTTACAGGCCAGTGAAGAGAACACTGTTCAGTCTGTTAGCAAATATAAAATGCTCCTACAAAAGCAAACGAAGACTGAGGGAAAAGACACCATCAACGTCACAGACACCCTAGTAAAGATGGGCTGTCAGAGTACTGACAGCTGGCAATATTTCCTTTCTACTCTCATTGCCAGAAACCCTTAGACCCTGAAGATCAGTGCAAATGCAAGGAAAACGTCTACGAAAAAGGGGCAGATAGTAGGAAGCATGTGTGTGTATAACTTTTACCTTACTGATACATTCTCTTCTCTCCTCTCATCTCTCCTCTCCTTTATTCTTGCTTCCTTTTCCCCCATAACAACTGGATCTAGACTAATAACAATTAATACATCAGACTGTTAAAATTCCCATTACACTAACAATAATTTCATGATTTTGCATATAAGGAATGCCTTCTTTTTGCTTATCACGTGTTTTGGAGTATAACATGAATCCAATTAGCAGTGTGCAGAAGTTATAAGCTGACAATGACGTTACCAGATAGAACCCCAGCAATGTGTCCAGGTACCTCTGCCATGACAAATGTTCAGCAGCAACTTTGTGAATTTACTGTCCAGAGCACCCATTACAGATCCTGTGGATCTTGCACATCTAATGAAACAGTTCTTTTGACATCCTCACTTTCTTGTTTTCAGACAAGGCCTCACAGATACTTTAAAAAAAAACATAGGAAAGACAAACATACATCTCACCAAGCCTAGAACATAGGAAAGGGTCCAAAGAAGCCATCTGGAGAGACCACGTTAGGGAGAATCCAACAGTTCTTTGAATTCATTACTAAATGATATGGCAAATTGACTCTTGGTTCTCTGGTATCTAAGTCCAGCATTTCAAATGGAAAGGGTGACTCTGCAGTAGGATAGGGCTTGCAAGGCCAAGTCAAAATATTCCCAGAGTGATGCAAAGCAAAATGAAATAATTAGAATCAGGTGGTATAGTTAAGAACCTGCCTACATTGCTATTAGTTAATGTGTTTGAAATATTTGCTTTAAGGGAAGAGGGATACGTCAGTACTGCAAGATACTGCACAGTGAATTCACTTAAATTACCTCAGTGACACAGACACAGAATGCACCCTCTTTAAGCTTGACCTGGTTCAGTTTAGGTTAATTACATAATAATCATTTAAAAATATATATATATATATAAGTGAAATTCACTATGACACCACTGTGGAGTCATCCTTAGTAGTGGGAGGGATCTGTCTTCTTAAAAGGCAGTGTTAAATGTGTCTCTTCAGAAATACAAATTCTGTGCTTGCAACCTTTCACAAAGTGTTCAAGAAAGGATGAAGGTGGGCAGGCAAAAGCGTTAACCATTATTCTATTTAGTGTGCTCCAAACCTAGCATCAGCCTTGTGTGCACATACAGAGCCATATTTAAATCTGTCTGACATAACTCTGCCAACATCAATGTAGTCACTTCACATTTATTGGCAAGGAGGTTACCATTACAGTTCATGCAGCGCACCAGCACAGGAAACATCTGAGCCTGTATAGAGAATGTGATGGAAAATTACTGGCACGTGGTAAAAAAGAAACTGAAAACATTATGCAGCCCATTTGCTGCATAAGAAGAAACAGTAAGTGAAGAGTTTTTATATCCTTCAGTGGTCAGTTTGGTGTATTGAATTAATTCCATATCTTTCTAAGATGACTTCTTTATAAATGTTTTGTACAGGAGAAGAAAATAAATATAACGGTAAAATGTTGTTTGAAAACTACATGCCACTTAGAAACTTTGTAATGCAAATGCTAAAAAATGTCTGGTCAAACAAAGCATGATTTAATGCAGATTTTATAAACACAATGTAACAAGAGGCATGCAACACACTATTGCGGTCCACAATGCACTCTGCTTGTTTAGCAAAGTGCTGAATGGCTGCATCCCTTTGTGTTTGTTGATGAATTAGTTCCTGGTGAGCATGCAGGCAAACAATAAAAAGGCATTGATAAATTGGAGGATATATTAACCATGCATACGAAATTGCTGTGTAGTTGCATAGAAAGGTAACACAAAAGTAAACATGGAAGTGAAACAATTTCAAATGTCATTCTGTTTATATAAAATGTCACATTCCCTAAACTTGAATAAAAAAAGAAGCCCTCATGAAAAACAAATGTCAACACTGTTCTGATAATAGTGAAACCAGTAAACATGCTCATAAGATCAAGCTGGCAAAGATGTATGTTAACCTTTCCGAAATGTCCAGGCGGTCACTGTGATCAAGCAGCATGGTAGCAATACTTCAAAAGTCGTTATGGATGGAGTATGAAAATATAATGCAAATAATAAAAATCTGATGCCATCAATGCAGTTTAAAGTCTTACATCAGTCTCTGTATTCCAGTGTGCTATAAGAAGCATTAATACTGAAATGAACATAATGAGGAGCTGATGGGGGGGAAAAAGAAATTCTGTCTTTTCAAAATAGTGTAGAAATGAGTGCTGTTACTGAGTTAAGTGTAAACTTTTGACCGGTATTCTGTGAACAAGTAACACAGTTTTAACTTATTTTCTTTCTTTTTTGCTAAATGGTATGCTTTCCCTGCAGAGAGAAGGGCTGGATATTTAGGAAAACAGAATTCCTAAAACATAACAAAGAATGAGGCAAATGAAAAATCACACTACTAGGAAGGAAATTACCCAAACCTAGCATACGGAATGCTGCTGCTGAGTCAAGCGTTCTGGCTAACTGTAACTAGAGATGTGCATTTCCAGTCTTGGTTGCTGAGTGATGGAAAATATTTGCTCTGTAGAGAGGGCTTTTCCATTTGAAATTTCTTTTTGAAACTGACTCAAGGAAATACATGGAATTCCTCTCCTCATCTATAGAATTTATTTTTTTGTTTAGATTGACTCATAGAAACTCTTGTTCCCTGTGCATTGTCATGATGAAATTGCAGAATTAAAGATCAGTTTGTCAAGTAGAATTACTTCAAATGCAGATTGGCTGTGTTCTGATCTCACCCAGTCAAAACACATTTCCTGTTTGTTTTTTTTCTTTTGCAGGCAAAACAGTTTCCTTCTCTACTTAGGATTCTGTTGTTACTGTTTATATAAAACATTAATGCAGACCTTGGATTGAAATTATTAAAATCAATCTACACTTTAAATACTGAAAATCTCTCTAAACATTTTGAAACAATGATCACTGTTTTTCAACAGTTTAAGGCTGCCAGAATGCTTTGGGGCAGAGACAGATATGATCCTGAAAGCAGATTATGTCAGCCAAGTTCAAGGACAGGTCAAGAATATGTGTATGCATAGCATTCCAGGTCAGGTTTTTCCAAACATAACTGTATTTTTCCACTCAGAAGTATTCTATTGGGTAGAAGCTGCTGCATTCTGCCTTTCTGAAAGTACTACCCAAGAAGCATGCATGAAACAAGAAGTGAAATAGGACTACATAGTTATTCCATGCATTCAACAATTTTGTTTTGATCTGAAAACATAGTGGCCACAAAGAAACCAGCTGTGTGAGGATAAAAACAATGGCTGGTTAAAAATTAGTGCAGTTTAAGTAGTCTTCTGATAGAGAAGAAAAAATATTTTCTAATTTATTAAATGATTGTATTGTCCTTTCAAGAGCTTTTATGAAGACTCTATCAGTAAATGAGTTTACAAGGGAAGTGGAAGTGGAACAAAGAAAGATCAATACTGTCAGCATCTGCAGAGCAGCCTGCTTTTATATCTGCCCCTGAGCGAGTATCTCCCTTTCACTTGACCTGGCAAGGATGTAGTTAAGAGCAGAACATGTACCTAATAAGTTTAAAATGAAGAAAAACAAATGTATGCAACATTATTCTGTATAAATTAGTTAAAAAATCCTTCTTTTTTTCAATTAGCCGCACTACTTTTTTGACGGTCAATAAAACAGGGGCCATAAGCCATTTCAACACTCAGTTTCTGTGGACGCATTTTCTTGCCTAGCTTTCTGCTCTTCTGTTGCACTGCCAAATGCTACTACTAAGTTAGTTACACTAGTGGCATGTCCTGGTCTGTTTAATTTGTCCTTTATAGACTTGGCTTTCCGAGAATGGCTGTGCAAACTCTTCGATCGTACTGATGGGAACCCAGAAGTCCTTTCTGGCTTTACTGATAACAAGTTCTCTGTCTGAGTTTTGACAGCAGCAGGCATAGAGGCGTAAGAGGCACTAATACCTGCTTCACCAACATCACTGTCATCATCTGTGTCCATTTGTAATTGTTTCTGTTCTGCTTGCCTCTCTGCTTCAGAGATAATACCTGGGTATTCCGGAGGACGTTCTTGAGAAAGTTGCTGCTGAACTTCATATTTCCACTCTGTAGCCCACTGCTCAATTGTTGAAGGGCACACCTGATCCATGATGGTACTATATTCTGTTGTCCAGTTGTTTACCCCTCCAACCAGCTTCCCACCCTGTGCAAATATAAAGCTCCTTGACTTCATCATAGTAGTTTGACAAGCACTGAATGTTTCAGGAGGAAAATAGCGCATTGCTTTAGATTTGTCCAAGGGATAAGAGATGGTTGCCTCTAACTTGGTACGTTCTACTTTCAGCTGAGTGTTCCGAAAATCTGATCTTGGTACCGATTGTCTGTTCATAACAACATCCATCTGGTTTAAACTTTGAGGAGCCATTTCATCCTTCTTGAAAATTCCTTGGTTTTCATCCCCTAAACCACCTGAGCCAGAATGGGGACTGGAAATATTCTGTGCAATATCTAATGCAGATCTACTGCAATCTGCTGGGGTCACTGCATTAGCATTAGAGGTATAATGGAGACTGGTATGGTGCTCTGGAACCAGCATCCTTGGGTCTGCTCCATCTTCTTTTGTACCAACAGAATGAGCTTTTTTACGTGATCCTATGGCTGGTGACATTGGAGCTGTGCTGTCATCATATGCTAACTCATCGCCACCAACATGATATCTGTACATGCTGTAGCCATCCGAGCTGTTGACACTGCTTTGCCTTAGGAGATACGCAGCATCACATTCAGATGAAGCCCGTGAACGTGTATACGTTAGCTCAGATTTGTCAACACCTGCCAGCTTCTCAAGAGCATTCACCATCCGACCAGATAGTTCTTCTAACTGAGAGAGTCGAAGGTCAACTGTTTGAAGAGAAGCTTTCATGAAATGTTCTCTTTCATTCACTTCTTCTAGCCTCATTGACATATTTTCAACTCTGTTGGATATAAAAGAGGAAGCATAAAACACACAATGGGGTGGTGCAGTAACCCATTATAGACACCAGCTACCAATTTCTTCTTATGGCAGAAATCTGTGCTATGTATAACTCATTACTTGTTCCTGTTTGTAGCACAGTGCTTGTGCATTTACTTTTTACCTGTGCTTTCCTCACACTATATTGGAGGGCTATTGGAGGGCACTTTGCCTTTATTTACATGCCAGGACAGTACAAGAGTTGCAGCCCTTTGTTAGAGCCTACTATTAAATTCCTCTCTGAGTGTGCCACCTGCTTCACATTCAGTTATCCTCTTTCACTGTGAAGCACCAGTTAATAATATGGAAAATACTTCTAAAGGCATGTTCACAGGATGACTTAAAATAGCATCAAGGCATGTTGTAAAGCAGGTTTTGTGGCTGTACAAAGAGAACACACGCTACTGTTTACAGAATTACTTTATGCCTTGAAATACCTTCCAATTACGGATCAGAGCAAAGGGGAGCAGAATTTATTTTCTTTTCCTTTATTTATTTTATCATTTAGTTCGTAATGGACTTGATGGTACTAGAAGAATGCATATAAAAGCCAGGCATTAGGATGTGACTTAGAGAACATACAGTACTAAATCAACTGTGGAAATTAAATTAACATTCTTTCTCTCTCGCACACAAAAGATGATGATGCATTTGGAGCAAGAAGCCATGAGAATTATGCAAATCTGGTTTGTGGCTACAAGATCATAGTGAATCAGTGAGGCTTACCAACCTTGCTTTATTCTCTCATACAATACCTAGGATTTTGACAAATTACCATAGATAGCGTAATAGAAATGAGTTGATGACACATAGCAGATTTCATTTACTTCTCTGTTCTCAAACTCCACATATAATATTGCAAGATGTTTACTGCTTCCCTTCAACAGAAAGATATTTATCTGCTTGGGAATTGAACGGCTTATGGAACAGCCTCATTAGAAATGTTAAAAGGAAGTGAGATACGTACATAGAGAGTGGTTCATAATTAAAGAAGAATACTGCAAGGAAGATTAAGGCAAAAATGTTTGAACTATCTACCATTTCCATTATAGGTATAGGAGAATTATGGGAGAATTATAAGGAGAATTATTCATCATTTCAAGGAGGTGATAAGAGACCTCATCTCCTGAGTTACCAGAATAGGCAGAGCCTTTGGGAACAGTTCTGCCAAATCATATGACACAAAAGTGCTGCTGCCATTGTAACTATTTGATTTCACATCAATATGCAAACATTACCCAGTCCTCAGAATAGGATTATCCCTCATTATTTGCACTTGACTATTCCCTGTCTTTTAGATGAGGAAGTCCATATAGAAAAGCTCAATGCCTTGTTCAGATCTTCTAAGAGACTATCTGGCAGAGGATCAAATTTGGCTGTTCTGAATGCTGGACTGTAGTCTGAATCATAGGTATCAGTGAAGAACTCCCAGTACTTTTGTTATTAAGCTCCACCATGTTTATTACAATTGAATGAGCTGCTGGAATCTGAACATGTACTGTTTTGCTCAAGCAGATAAGCAGCATAACTGTGATCTTAGCTGGGTGAGAGGGAAAAAATAACTCTGAACAAAAATGTTCTTACACCGAAGATACCCAAACCAGCAGCCTTAGTGGTATGCCATCAGGAGCAACAAAAAGCTTGATTTTGTGAGAGATGCATCTGCACTGACATTTACCTGGGATTATGATTCTGAAATAGTGGTGGTTTTCTTAAAGATCTGAAGCCATTTGCACTTTAGGTGAACTTTGCTTATAACGAGGTTCAAAAAAGCAATATATTGTTCCAGACACGGTCGGGCTTTTTGTTTGTTTGTTTGTTTTAAATAGGTACCTTTCAGAGGTAACTCTGATGCGTTCATCATTAGATGATTGCTGCTCATCCTCTTTTTCCTGAAAGTATTCTTCTACACACTGCTCTTCAAACTCGTACAGCTTTTTTAGCTCTTCATCATTTAGAAATAACTCTGTGAAACAGAAGAAAAAAATACTAATTTTCTTTTCCTGAAAATCTGTCAGTCAATTTAAATCCAATGTAATTGGCTATTTCAGACAGATGGATACTGCAGGTTCCACTCCTGCACTAACTGAATAGGTGATTTTGTAGATATGAAATGAGTACTTGGCCAAAATGGCTGTGGCTCTGAAAGCAGTGTGATGCATTGTGACTATAATCTTCTTCTATGACCATCCACTCTGCTATATTTTCTCACAGACCTTTGAACTGTTTAATAGTAGTGCTACATTTTGAACAAACTGAGCAGATTTTACTGGGTAAGGCAATCTTTGCCAGCTTGATTGTTCCTTAATTCAAATATTGCTCATAAAGCATGCCAGTTACAGGCAAAAGATAATCCGATGTAACAGTTTCCCAGACATTCTTTGGATAAGACATTCAAAAAGTTAAAATTGAGTTAAGAAAATCCAAGGGAAACATAAGCTCTTAGGAACATTTTATCCTTGTCTTGGATTAGTCTCTTTTTATTTGTAGGAACTGTTATATTTACATTTCTTTCCTCAGTTTTTTTCCCTTTTTTAAAACCAAAAGCATATTGTGCAAACATATAATTAATTACAAGGTGTATTTCCTGTGAAATGCAGAAATATAGGAGTCATTGTGAGCGTCTGATTATCTCAATGAGGTACATAATGAAAAAACAATAATTGCAGAGAATGTTAGCAGTAGAATGCTCACATCCTCACAGTTCTGTGAAATGACAGATAAGTCTGTAATATGGAGAAATGAAAGTGGTGCTACACAGATTGCTCACAATCACAAGGTTGAATGTAGAGATGACATTTGAAACTGTGGCCTCTTCTTTTCAGGTTCCTATTTGCCTCCTACGGTGTATGAACTTTACAAGCACTTGTTGAAAATGGATTAAGTGGCTGCCATGTCATTATTGAAAAGAAAGTGTTCATTAGCAGCACAGCATCACATATACCTAAGGAAGAGGTCAACAGCTGTTAACCTGATATAAAAATTGTCCCATGCTTCCTCTGCAAATACATCGGAGCATAAATGTGAAGGAAATTAATACTTGTCATTGGAATAGCTACTCCTTTCTGCTATCATGTGCAAAAAGCTCTATTCAGAGAAGATTCACTGCATACTCAGCCCCCTGTCACGCTCATCCTGGTCTCCTTCACGCTTCTTGCAGCGACAGCAGACTCGCTTGATGATTATGTAGAGGTGGCTGAAGATAATCATTGGTGGTGGGAGGACAGGTCTGTCATGGAATGTCATGATCAGCTGGTACCGCTGGAACTTCCAGACTTGGTTGGATATTGATTTTACTTCAAAGAAGGTATTGCTGAAAGAGGACAGGTGTAATTTCCATTAGGCCTCCAAGTTTACTTAACATTTAACAAGAACTACATTGAAAAAAGAAGAAAGTAAATAGCAAAATGATGCCACACAACTTGCTTGGTTCAACTCTTCGTCAAGGCAGCTGAACTTGCTGAAGATTAAGCTAAACTCATTATTTTACTACTCCTTTTGAAGGCAGCACAGCAGGTGCTCCGCATCCCTTATGCACCACCCAAAAGAGTCCTCTTCATTTTCTTCTACCATATAAAGCATTTTAGCTGTCAGTTAAGACAAACATGCACAATTTATAGTCAGATAACTAGTATTTTGGAGCTTGGTTATAAAGTACTTCTTCTATTAATATATACTCATATTTGATATCACAGAAAGTATTAAATCCATGAAAGATATTTTCCACTCTAAACCCAGAAGAGTCATATCTTTTTCTTTTAACATGTTAATCTGCTTGACCTATACAAAACACTTCTCAAGTTTTTAAACAAAATGCCCTAAATTTAAACTTTGTTCATTTAGACTTCTAATTTGAAAATATTGCATATTCTTTTAAAAGGAGTTGTTTGTGGGAGTTACAGTTTCATCATTTCTACATCAGAATGAGTTTTACTATAAAGACAACCTATTAGCAATTCAGTGAAGGAATAGAGAACTGCATCCAATCCAGAGACAACAATATTCAACGTTACAAAATGCAAACTAAGAAAATTTGGAAGTTCTGTCTTAGATAATGTTTTTCAAGCTATTTTAAAATATGCTAGGACAGTTCTCTTCTATGATGATTCTGACACTTCCTCTTCTTATCTTTTCTATTTCTTTTCTAACTTTCTGTGCTTTGGAATATTCACAAAACCAGACATGACACTTCTTCAAAAACGGAGAATTCTTGATTGCACAAAGCACTCCATTTCTTTTGGCTAAGAATATGAGATAACTTACACTGATAAATGACAATCTGACTTCATTATGTGTCTCCTGCACAGCAAGAATTCCCCAGCTCCAAGTCGCCCCGCTGCAACCGTGCTAGGATAGCAGGAGTTAACAGCATGACCTACTTCTCAAACTGCTGATTCCTTCCTCTCTTCAGCCAATAATAGTTACCATTGTAAGATGCTTCCCCTTCCCCCTAGCAATGTGACTGGCATTTGGGTACTTTAAAATTCATGACCTTTTAAGCTAAATACATCAAATGAAAGACAGGCTTTGTGAGCTGTAGCTTTCTGGGCACAAAATGAACTATTTTTGTGGTTGTGATGCCCATTACCTATGCCAGCAAGCCCTGCAACGCTGCATATTTATGGGAATCAAAATGGAATCACCTGCTTTTCTCAATAGGTGTTTTGGGAAAATTTTACTAGCAAAGAGATGTATTAATTGTTCCTATTTGTATTTTCCAGTACCTAGGTCATTATAGGAAATGCATGTGGCATAACTGTTGCATATAACTGTTGGCAGAAAGTACAAGCAGTAGCAATGCATTTAGGTTTACTCCAGAAAATTCTAAGCATGGATTTATGGAATGATGTTATGAATTTGCACAGTTGCACGTTGGTTGCACTGCCATAAATGCAGCCACAGATTTTGGTAAAATGTACCTATCTTTTCTCTTGGTTCCAGGTAATATACACTCCTTTCCTGGGAGATATAGGAACTCTGCAAGGCTTTCATTTCTTTTTCTCTAAATTAGAAGCAAAGTAAGAAGAAAACAAAGGAAAAGAAGCAGATGATGCATGGATGCAGCGGAAACATCTCTTATTTTTTATGTTCAGATTTTCATTCTGCAGATCTACGGTAGAATCATGTTTGCCTGTGGTTGCAAGAGTTCTATCACATATGTAGGTTTAGTGGATTCAGTTTCATCTTTACAAAACAATCTTGAAGCCTGTCAGTAACCATTAGACCCTAATTGTAAGTACTCATTCTCTCATACACATCACTGCAAATCTGTACCAAATTTTCTTCTGCTCTTTCAGAGTGTGTAGACCATTCCAAATATTTACTAGTCATGTTCATAGAGAAATTTTGAGTGTGAATGCAAGGCATTGCAAAATTAGTTGACGGACTCTCATCGAAACTTTATCTTGACAATAAGAAATTAGTGCATGATTTACATACTTGAAGACTGCAATCAGCAGGTTTACCAGCAGAATATTTGCTACCAAGAGGTAACAAGCCATAATAGCGGGAGTGAGCCAGGCCCCTGGTATGCACGGAGGGAGACGTTTACCATCCTCATCGTAAAGATTGTCTCCACAAGGAGCTGAAAAAAGAGAGGAAAGGTATTTACATTTCCTGACACTTGAGAACAGACTCACTTACTGATGACGCACATGTAAAGTCTACCAAACCAAATAAATTTTGTCAGTTTATTTCCACTGGAGAGTATGTATAATTTCTAGTCCAAATTCTGCTTCTAACAACACCATGCAAAAATTATTTCACATAATAATGAATGGTTACATGGCTTGAGATTTAGCGCACAATGTATCTTCCTCTTCAAATTGACAAGGCTTTTTTTTTTCCACAGTGACATTATAGGACAAGATCTTGATGTGCACATGTATAATTTCATACCAGCATTTTAAAAACATCTCCGACTAAACTTGCGTGCGTATCTTTTCAAATGCATAAATGGATTTATTTTGTGGTTCAAGATTGCTGAATGTGTATCAGGCCTTCATCAGAGCTCTGAGTGTTTAAGTAGGCCCTAACTACCCTAAACAGCTTCTCTGAGGTCTACACCTACACGCCCTACACATATCTGTCCTTGCCCAAGCTGCATCAGATGTGCAGGCATCAGATTTTTCTCATGGATGGACTTTGGACCTATACTTGTCTCCTGGATAAAACCTTTTGTTTCAACCCTGTCTTCTCTCACTGCAACCTGAACTCCCTACCGAGGCCCTGGATTATTACTTGCCTCATCTTGTTAGCAATTAGCAGCAGTCATCTCTGAGAGACCAGGTCGCCCTGGAGAGGGCATTGCTCACCCTGGGTCCCTGCTCTTTCTTACCTTAGGGCCAGCCCTGCTCCTGTTGCTTCCTGGCAGATCTAAGCTGCAAATCTGCCCTGAATACCGAGTACTGCTACACAGACAGAAATTGTTTATGATTAAAAAACCCTTTATTTTTTCACTTGAAAAAAGTCGTGAAGTTGTATGCAGTTATTAACTTGTTCTTGAGTAGAAAACCTCAGTTTCTCATCTTTTTATGCCCACTTTCTTTATTATTCACAATCATAATTTTATCTTAAGGAGAGTATAAAAGGGAAGTCAAATGAATCATAATATTACTCATGTGGACCAATGAAAGTAATACTAAAAAGCCACCAATACAATACCTGGATAACCGGAAGGAATTATTTATAACATGACAATCATGCATGATAATTTTTAAAAATGATTACCTTACTGGCAATCCACTAGAAACAAATCATAGCAATCACATAAGCTTGACTAAAACTTTTGATGTGCAACATATATTACGACAGTTTTCCCCTTCTTTTCAGATAAAACTATTTTGGTAGCAAAACAACTCACACATGAATATCAGATGAATCCTATAATTAAAATGTCTAGTGAAGATCTAGCATCTAGTGAAAAGATTAATGAACACATTCAGCTAAATGAGATAATCAGCTCCCCAAATAGACTTACGATTGATTTCCATGGCATAGACTGAATTGCAGCATTCCAATGGAAGAAATGAAAAAGGAAGCAAGGAGAGAAAGAAAACAATAGAATAATATAGGGGGGAAAAAAAAAAAAGAAAAAAAAAACAACAAAGAAGATGATTGAAAATATAGTTTTGCTGCCAAGAAAGTATAAAAAACTCAAATGTCAAAACAGTAGAGACATATATTTAGAAAGAATGTCTATGTTAAAACTACCTGTATATTGTAATTTCCTTTTCATTTTGTGTTCCCCAAATGTTACACATGGCAGCAAATTCATGACATTAAAATAAACCACAAAATGCTGATGGCAGATGATCATTTAAACACACAAAATATTTCAGGCAACCAAACAAAATTGATAGTCACCACAAACACAAAACAACTCAAAGTTACCACATGAAAACATTGTTTCAGCTATTAAGGAAACATTTCTCACTTTTATTATTGTTATTTGAAGGACCATCTTAGCTTTGAGTTCATTAGCTGTTTCTGTTGAATAGCTAAGTTTCCATTAATAGTCATGAAACTGATGTCATTACAGTACAATATCGCTAAAGCTCATTTAGATGGCAGTATGGATACTTGCTCCCCAGCCCCTAAATAGTGACTGTAAAAAGAATCACAGCATTCGAAGACTCCCAACTCAGAATATGTTGCTGTTGAATAACACTAACTTGTTGATCATGGACATCTTCTGAATGGAGTGAATCAGACTGAAGGCAGCATTAAGAAAAGCATTACCAGCAAGTGGAGGGAGGTAGTTAGTCCCCTCTATCTACCTTGGTGAAACCACATCCATACTAGCATATGGACATTACAAAGAATGTAGAGAATATCCTGTGTACACTGTTCAGAATATACGCAGCTCATTGAAACAGTGCTGGAATTGCAGCTTGTATTGTTTCAGATAAAGTGCAAAGTGCATTATGCACACTAAAGAAGGCCACCTGCATGTCTGAGTGTACAAATTTCAAACACTAACACAGAACTATCAGTAACATGACAGTGGCAATGTCCATCTCCTCAAAAACAGACCTTTTTTTTTCTTTTTAAACTGTGCAGCTTTTGTACATAAAATGCTATTTCCACAGCTGAAGCTGATCAAGCTGATTATTTATTTATTTATTTATTCTCTTCCACAGAGAAACATGATTGATTTGTGAAACTGAAACATTTCTGGAAAAATTGGTACATGTACCCATGCTAATACAATTGTGGACTCTCATTGCTTGTGCTACCAGCTGGAGATGAAAAACCATGTTACCTATTTATCATATCTGTTTTTGGCTCCTGTGCAAGGTATTCATTTTTTTCATTTTAGGTGGGAACAGTTTCTTAGTAAAATATTAGTTCAAGAGAAAGTTTAAGAATGATCTCTGCTTATTTCTGCAAGTAAACAGAACATTTAATACTGTTGCCCACCAGATAGGCAAATATTCCAGACTATATCACATTCAGTGTGAACTGAACTGGAATTTTTGGTTAGAGGCAGGACATGCATGTGGGAAATAAAAAATTCATTAGTCTCTGGAGTCTGTCACAAGAAAACCCTCAAATGGACAAATACACTCTAATTCCAAATTAAAAGCAAACATTAATTTGGGTCTGATCATCTGCCTCATAAACAGGAAACAGAATCTTACTATGAATTCTACTCTTACGGTCTATCTGGTCTGCGAACACCTCTCCATAGATCATCCAGTAGGGCATATAGAAGATGTTCCGAGCTAGTCTCCAAGAAGGCTCCTCATCTGGGTGCAGGATTGCTTGGCGTGCTACTCCAAAACTCATCAGAACCACAAGCATGATGACCACAAAGTAGAGCATGTCAATCATCTGCACAAAGAGACCATACAGATGTTCCTATCATCACCAGTTAGTACAGCGACATCAACGTATCTGTTTGCCAAAGTGCTGTAAAGTGAGCAAGAAAAGTATCACACATTTTCCTGGATAATTTTCCTGATGTTGATCTTCAAATTTAACTACTGCTCATGAGATAAAAATACGTAAGAAGGCAAAAAGAAGTCATTTAAAGAAATAAAGGTTCTGTATTTTTATAAAAGACTTAACAAGGTAAAAAAAATTTGTTATCCCTATTCTCTTTTCTATCAAGTGCACTTTGCTCTGCTTTCAGCACAGTTTTTCTGTGGTGATAAGGAGGTGGCAGTCTTTGCTGTATAATTTACTAACCATCTTTCCAATCATCATGACGTAAGGTCCCAGATATTTGTTCACACCGAAGATATCTAGTACTCTAATGTACCAGAAAATTATATCTACACAGTAAATTACTCTTCCATAACCCATGTAAGGCTGGTTCTGTAGGCGAAGAACTGCTCCTATCATAAATACTGAAATAGCCACCAGATCAGTAATATTCCAGTATTCCTGGAGCCAAACTTTCACTTTTTGACTCAGCTTTCCAGGCTCTGACATGAGAATCTGAAATAAAAATTAAGAAAGACATAATTAAGAAAAATGTGAAATAACATTTCTGAAGTCATAAAAAAAAAATAAAAAATCAATCAATCTTGTCACATTCTTCTCTGTCATTAGAGACCTCCCCTATTTGCAGCAAAATTTGCCTTATTCTGAAAAGAATCCTCCAGAGGGCTACAAAGACAACTAGAGGTGTGGAGGATCTCCCTTATGAGGAAAGGCTGAGATATCTGGAACTGTTTATGCCAGAGAAGAGAAGACAGAGAAGATCTTATTAACACTTAAATATCTAAAGGGCAGGAGACAAGTGCATTGGGCCAGACCATTTTCAGTGGTGCCCAGAAAGAGAAGGGGCAATGGGCACAAACTGGAACACAAGAAGTTCCATTTGAACATGAGAAAAAGTCGTCAATTTGGGGGTTACAGAGCACTGGAAAAAGCTGCCCAGAGAGGTGGTGAAGTCTCTGGAGATATTCAAAACTCACATGGACTATTTCCTGTGAAACCTACTGTAGGGATCCTGCTTTAGCAAGGGTGTTGGACTGGATAATTCTTTTCAAGGACTAAGAGATGTAAGTATGACTATACTTTACCTCTCTTACTTTCTCTAAAGCCAATGTCACAATGTAGGAGATGACAATCCATTCCTGGACAGATGGCCACCGTTCCATCCGCACCAGGATGATATAGTTAAATAGCATCAAGTAACCCAGGTATGATATCTATAAAAAAGAAATCCTTTTTAGACTTTTGTGGCATCCACATGAACGCATAGGCTATGCATGACAGTTTCAGGTGCTGAAGGCCTACTTGTGAAAGGAAAAAGTTTTTCTTCTCTGAAGAAAGCGTGCTTACTGCAGTGCTCTTGCTACTACAGCTGGCATGCAAACTGGTAGAGGCCATGGGCCTCCAGCAGCGTGGTATGATTCAGGCAGCTGCTTATTCGTTGAAATAAGCAGTACAATGCCAAAACATTCTAAATCAGGCCCCTTTTCCCTGGGGCATTTTTGATATACTACAATGTAATTTCTTTACTCCATGAAATCGTGTTTAATACTTTCATTTGAAATTCAGTAGGAATTTATATTTTGAATTATTATCACTGACTTCAGAAAAATAGATAATTATTCAGTGTGCTAAAACAAAAGAACCCGTACATAATACAATGACATACAAGATACCACAAGTGCTAACTTAGCATAAAATGAAAACAGTATCCTTCATGTAGGGCACACACAAAATTCAGCAGTAGCAAGAATATTTAGTTTTTATTAAAATGGAAATATTTCTTGATGTGCTAAAAAGAAAATGAGATGATTGTAGTTCAGATTGGCTTTAATTACTTAAACAGGAGAAAAGAATTCATTAAGCCTTAGGGACCTAAGGCTAAGTGCTTCCATCAAGATTGTATTTGACAGAGTGAATGGCAAGCACTGATACTGCAGCATTGTTTGTTGGGTTCTACAGTATATTTTAAAGCAGAACAGGATCCAAAGCCTTTAGAAAGCAAGAGGATCTAAACTAGCTTGGAGTGAGTGACTGAACCGTGCAGCCTCCTTTAAAGTGTGTTAGAGCTTTAGGAGCTGACAGCATAAGCTACAGTTATTTGTTCTATTTCACTCTATTTTTCTCTAAATAAAGAGAGTGCTTTACTCATCAGATTCCATGAAAATCACTGTTATTTATGTTTTATGTGGTTATTATTTCTACATCGCTATTAAAACTTTAACTTTCATAGGCGTGAGAAAAGTGATCACTATCAGTTTAATCACCAGACTTACTGTGTAGAACCAAAATTTGACAATAGGAGCATTATAGAATTCATAGATCTTTGTTCCAATTGGAAGGCTGTTTTGCTTTTTATTTGCATTCTCTTCATCCCCTTTCCGGGAACCTGTGTCCACGTTTGCATCCTAGAAGACCACAGTTGTCAGTTTACACCAATACACACATCAAACACAGTAGCTTTTCTCATTTATAATATCAACCACTAATTACCAAATGCTTCCTCTGAGCAACAGATCTCCTGTTGACTTTTTAAAAATACAAAAACTATGAACTATAGTAAATCTGCAAATATGCAGATAATTTGCACCCTGGGAATCCAACCTATATACTCTTTGCAGAACCAGTTGACATTTTATCCAAAATGACCCACAGCACAGAGAAACTTAGGAAACTTAGCATTCTTACAACCAGGAGTTACAACCTCCTGATAAACTCCAGTACTGACCACATTTTCCTCCTCCTTTTCTTTGCCTTCTTCATTTTCTCGTGATGTCTGGTAAGAATAATCATCATAACTGCGGAACTCTAGGAAAAGGATGGTTGGAGGGAAGAGAATCCCCATTATAACCTGTTCAATAAGAAAGAATTCAACTCAGACTGCAATATTTATTTAAAAACTAATAGATTTCACAAAAAGGCAAATCTGATAACCAATTTTTTCTTTTGCATAGCATTCAAGATACTCTCCTATCTCCAAACCTACAAAAATAACATAGGTAGTAGCAGTAGTTAAGAAGCATAATCAATAACCTGTCAATTGAAAGACTCCATTTTCATGAATCCACTGCACATAAGAAATTGTGCTCCAGAATTAGAGTTGACCAGAGAAATGAAACAGTAGCAGTTGACAAAACGTTTCATGTTTCTTACTGGACTTCACAGTTACTTTAGTCAACTGCTGTAATCATAATTTTTAAAGGTAAAAAAACTTGTGAAAGTATAAGGAGCTGTGCAGATAGCACCCAGAGAGTTCTACTTTATGAGAACAGAGATATAAAAACACAGGCATAATTACAGAAAAAGAGTTAAAGAACAGAGGAATGCAGGTAACAAAACTAGAACATCAGCAGATGATAGCACTGTCATGGTAGGTCTTTACCAGGATGACAGCAGCTACCTTATAGAACAAAGAAGAGTATATTCACATACAAAGTCTCACACATAACAAACACTGCTCTGCTTCCATAACAATGGCTCACTCATATTTGTATTTTGTGACAGACTTCTCATATTACTCTTTTCTAAATTTTTTCTGCAGATCCACTGATCAGGAAATACAAAAATCAGTACAAGGTGCAAAGTAATTGAATCACAGAAGAGAATAAAAATCACACGATTTCACACATCGTGATTTCACACATTTCATTCTTATCAAAACTGAATCTTAATTTTGGTCTTCTGGAGCAATATTAAGCAACACTCAGAAGAATCTGTCCAAGTACAGATTCTTTTCTCTCTAACCCCACTGTGCATATCCATAGAGACGATACTTTTGCTTCTACTAATTAATTTTTAATTAGTTTCATGTTTTTAATGAACAGATTTTATCATTCATTGAAAGCTACAACTTTGCTTTCAGATCCAATCATATTAAGCTTTTCATAGATCTTTTTCATAGGTCATTTTCCTTTGTCCTGGTATGTTGTTCCTTAGACTTCCTGAGCTTGGGAAAAAAAAAAAAAAAAAAAAAAAAAAAAAAAAAAAAGGAGATTCAAAACAGAAAAGATTCTTAAAGCACCTTTAATTAATAAGCCATTTTTTCTATGCATACACTATATATAATATAGCGTTAAGTGCAACAAAGTGTGTCTTTGAAAGTAAATGCAGAACAGAAATACCTTAAGGCCTGGGTTTTTTCGCATACGTAGTCGCCCCATCCACATATCTGTTAAGAGCATCTGGCTGCACGTGTGAGCAATGAAGTCCCTGTGTTTAGCTGCCACAGCCAGCTTCAGGCAGGTAGAATTACTCCAGTTTTTTAGTTCGTAGGTCAGTAGTTTCATGGCAATCTGCTCATCGTGTTTGTAGGACTGATCCAAGAGTTCAACAGCTAGCTGGCCAAAATCTCTGTAACATGCAAGATAAGTCGGTGAAGTTTGATTTGGAAATCTGTGTTTGCTTACAGTTGGGATTTTCATTCCGTTCATATGGGGTTATGTTTTTCTGTACACAAGGACAAGAGCAATAGAATCTCAGGCTTGATTTGGGATAGTTTACAAAAGTTCCAAACAAATTTGGAACTAGAGAGAATTAGCTTAGACCAAACAACATCTTAAGACCAGTTTACCTAGATCATCAGATGGCCCTTAATTCATATGAGCACACCCTCAAAATAACATCGTGAAGTAAAACTAGCTAGTTTTATAGAGAGAAAAGGTGAAGAAAGAATATGCACTGCCAGAAAAACACAACACAAATCTTCTTGCTAGCATTACCTTTAGACACTGAGCCAAAAGTTTGGTTTGTTTACTGTTGATAAACATGCTCCAGACTGCATTCTTTGAACCTGCAGTCTGGAAATTAACTGTAATCTACTAAAAATCAAGCTTCTCAGCAGGTCAGACCATTTCCTGTGTCAGGTAGACATGTACTCTGTACTCTGTACTCTGTAACTACTAACTTTGAGTTGTTGTCCAGATCCTGAGAGATGTCATCCACCAGTTCACTTTCAGAAGACTCATGCGCCATAGATTTGTACAGCTTACAAGCAACAAGTGCTTTGGCCATAGTTTCCTCCCCTCGTTGCCAAAGGAAGAGTGCCATCTTTTGCCTTTTCATCAGCACGGCCCATAACATCAGTTCATGAAATGGATACTGAAAGCGGCTCACTTCTGGGTCGTCCACATCAATATCAATCTCTTCCTCTTTTTTCTTCTTCTTCTTCTTTCCTTTCATAGGAGGCTCATCATCCTGGGAAGAAAACAAGAAAAATTCTTAATACCAATCTTTATCATCTGATTTGATGACACCATGGACTAAATGCATATCGAGAGGTTATGACATTAATAGTTGCGCCTTTTTTGTTGCTTGCTTTTATGCCAGTGGAAATAAAAATATGACAAACATGTGACCAAGCATACTTAACACAGGTTAATGTTTTATTCAGAGAACCATTTTTTACAGACTTAATTAGAAGTTACTTCTCCTAGATACGTACAGTAGAACTTTATTGTTCTGAAGCCTTCACTTCACACTGCATTGCAAGCGGATCTCTACTGCATGTGTAATTGCATCAGTGGAGTGATAAGGAATTAGTATTTAATGAATTCTTCTGCAGTGCAAATGGAGCTTTACCAAACCTGAATTCACTATAAAGGTTCTACTCTTAAGTTTTTATTTGATATATCTGTATCCATTCTTGAAGAATAGTTCTGCATATCTTACAGGTATCAAAGCAGTATTCAGACTGACACGCAGGTAGAGAGAGTGGTTAACATGCAAAGGGAAAAAGGCAGGCAGACAGCATTCTTAAGAACAACAAGATACTTAAGGGAGTGTTCACCTTTGAATAAGCAATCTCCTCTTATGTATGCTGTGCAAACAGAAGGTAAAGTATCCTGTTTCTTAAAGGGATAGAGAGGATGGGCCATTACTACAGGAACCAACATGGGAGTAACTGAAGGGAAGTACTGACAATGAAGCAGGATCCTGAAGGGAGAAAAACCATGATTGGGTAAGTAAGGGTTTAAATTATGTAGGAAGAACATTGCATTTATAGGTGTAGAGAGAGAGCTGATCACCATTGTAGGCCTTGATTCTGATCTCAGAAGAGGACTGCAATTAAATCCCATCCTACAGAACTAGATGATCTTAAAGATCCCTTCCAACCCAAACCATTCTTCAATTCTACAATTCTATGGATCAGTTTTTGTTCATATAAGTAATCTCAGCCTAATAGTCTCAGCACTGTTTTATTACAACGAACAAACTTAAACCCAAATTTAGGCTTCAGCCTTACTCCTCTGGTTTCCGAACAAAACTCTTCAGCTCAACATTTAAATAAGCGTTTCTCTTTCAGCATTTCTAAGAACTGCAAATGTTGACCTCTATTTCTTACAAAAAATTTAGGGGGTCCTAAACTGCATGCAAGTGAATAAAGTGAAGAAGAACAGAACATAAAATCTCAAATGAAGGGCCAAAAATGAGGTCCTCCCCACACTAGGAATATCAAGTCAAAAGGAAACCCTGGGTGGGAAGGACAAAGTACTAATGAGTCTAAACTTCCTGTTTTAAAGCTTTTAACTCTGGAACCAAAAAACAAAAAAATGGAGATGCATCAAATTACTGACCTCTTCAACAACAGAAAAATTGATTTTTCATTTCAACTTTTCTTCCTCTTGGAAGAAGGGAGTAAGCTACACCCACTATCAAATGGAGAGAGTGCTTCAATTTGTGCCATATACAGTATTGCCCACTGGAAGAAACAGGAAAAATCAAAATGTGCCTTTAGGGAAGCACTAAGTAGCCTACTTGTGATCAATACTAATCAAACAGGTCTGCACTACAGAGGTGCTGAGCTTTTGACTTTCATCTGTCAGACAATAGGAAGTTGATCACAGAGATTAAATACAGCTTGGACTTTGTAGAGAAGAAAGCTGCTTATCTGCTTGGGGAAATAGAGGCTTTTGTGTGCAGGTAGAGTACATGTTGAAGGTAACACAAGCAGTATGTACATATATTGAGTTCAAACGCTATGAAAGCATTAATATATGCTTTATGTGCTGTATACTTCATAGAGAAAAGTCCCTGGACTCTGTATGCAAGTACCCTCCCACTGTATATTAATACATTTTTCAGAAAAAATAGAAGCATCTGCCTCGGTGATGAGCTTTGAGGCATCATCTCAGAGTTGATCTTGATCAATTCAAAATTTCTGCAGGCACACAGGTAATTGAGGCAGGGTTTTGGTTCAGTTCCATCTCATATTTGCAAAGCACAGTGCCATCACTGCTAGCAAAGACCTTTTTTTAGTGGAAAAGAGCATTTAACATGCTACAACACAACACACAACTTTTTTTTTTTTTACTCCACTTAAATGTTGTCTCTATGATAAAACCTCATTTGTGTATTAATTATTACTTCGTGGTTAAAGGAGATTTGCCTACAGATAGTACTGCTGGGAAATACTCTTCCTTCAATTTCACCAATGTTCATGTTTGAATTGTTTAATCTACAGTACATTCCAGCAAATAACGTGTTATTATATAATAGTGCTGAAAACTGCCTACAGATTACTAAGCAAAGCTTTAAGCAGCTCTGAGGACCATACCAACAAAAAAAAGTCAGAAATACTTCATAGGCTGCTTGCAAAACAGCTCCTCTCTAGCTGCAATTTACTTTAAGCCACAGCAACACTGAAGAAGCTAAGAGCAAGAGCACAATTGTACCAAGAAACACACTGATAAAACCAGTATTTTACAATAAAACCAACTTACCTCCATCCCTAGTAGTTTAAGAGCTTTTGGCTAAATATTAAAATAGAAAAGAAAATTAGTTAGGAGGGAAAATTCAAAGACTAAAAAATGCAAAGGAAAAACACATTTTGATTAAACTTACTATTCTAAATAACTGTATCAATAATGGTACAATTAACTAATCTTCTCCTTAATTGTATTTGCTGGAAGACAATGGGTTAGAAATTTTTTTCCATCCTGCACTCAGTTGAAATCTTTTGATTAAGTTGGAAGAGTTAAATGAGAACAGAAGTCATTAAATTTTCACAAAAAGTAAAAAATAAAATAAAAATGATGCTTCTGAACAGGGTAAATGTACTCATGGGAAACATGAAAAAAAAAAAGAAAAATACAACACATCTTCAAATCTTTTCCATAAAAATATTTCCTCTGTTCTATAATGGAATCTCTGATTTACATTTTCCGTAAAAGGCTTAATTGTATGGTCAATTAGGTAGTACTATATATATACATATATATATATACACACATACAGTATTCTGACTACAGAATAGATTACTTTGGGGTTTGAGTAGCCTTCTGATCATTTCAAGCAGTTGCTTTTTGTAAGCAAGCTTCACTTGATCTCCAAAAACCCCCAATTCAAACAAAAAAAAAAATTAAGTAAGTTAATGAAGAGAATTATTCTAATTGCATAGAATAAAATGTTTAACAAGGGTCCATGCTTGGTATTCTCATAATTGGTCTATGACTCTGAAATGTTTACTGAGATTGCAGTGGTTTCTGTAGAATAAGGTTTATGTTCATAGCAGTTCCTTATAGGGACTTACTTAATTATTTGGAAAACAAACCTGATGCAACCAATAGAATTTACAGTTCAAGTTATAACATCAAGCTACAACTTAAAGAAGGAAGAAGTAAATACACAGGCAAGGCGGTTAGAAATAGTTGGGTAGTAAACTACTTAAATAGAAGGCAGTTCACCTCCAGATCAAAGTATTTACCATCTGCTGGCTGCTTCTATTAACTAAAGTGTTTTATGGGATCCTTACATAACTGTACTACTAGAAGTTCAACATCAGTCTTACAGCATTTCTTTAGCATTGGACATGTAGTATTTCACAATCATGAAGGAACAGAGCACTGGTTGTTTTTACCATCAGCATGATGGCCACATCCAGAATTAACTCATTCTTACCCTCTTTGGTCCAAATAAATTATTATAAAGAGTCCGAAAACTTTTTCTAGTATAGTTGCAGCGATAAGCTCCACCCATGAGATATTCAAGTACAAGACCAATATCTATTAGGCTGATATGATAATCTGGTGGAAGATTGCCCTACCAAGAGCAAGGAAACAAACAAAAGAACAAAATAAGAATTTAGAGCAAGAAAAAATAACATACATGAAATTTATATTGGTGCAGCAGTAATATTTATAGATACTTGTCTCAGTCTCTGATTATTTATACAAAATTAATGAGAACCAATTCAAATGATAGATGTTTGGGGAACAGATTGAATTTTTGGAAGTATTTATAATTGAGGACAATTTTTCATTTGTAATTTACTTGTACATTGTATCAGTATCAATACATGTCCCAGTTGTTTGCAAGAGCTAAGAGATTGGTGAAGTCAATCTTTATGTCACTCTTTATACTGACCATTATTAATCCAACATAAAAGTATGATTTGCTTAATTTCATAATGAAGATCAGACACACTCTACAATTTATAAAAATTTGCATTTTGCCACAATATTACCTACAGAGTTAAGAATACAATTCAGATAATGATTTAGATTTATACGTAGCCCAGAATTAAAGAGAAAAGCCTGTAACTTCCACAATCACGTATAAGAGCTAGATAGTTGCATTAACTCTTCTAGAAGCATAAGCTGAAAACTGCTTTGTTGTTTGATCTATATCCTACAACAGGAACTCATTCTACAACACCACTGAGCAGTAGCTACAATGAAAGAACCATATCCTAAGCAAACACATCACCTCCATGTTAACCCAACTGAATCCCCGAGACTGCCGCTGAATGAGTGAGCCATGAAAATGCAGTGAAGAGACAGACAGAAAGCAGAATGCAGAAAAGCATTAGTGACAATCAAAAAGACAAACACCAAATGAGGTAAGTTTAACTGTGTAGTGTGTCAATACGAATTATGCATCAACTCAGTACTGCATTGATTCCCACATTTAAATCTCCATGGATAAATGGGAGTTTCCTTTCAAAAAAAAAAAAAAAAAAAAGGAAGACTATTCCTTGCAGTTAAATTTTATGAAATAAAAGCTCCAAAACCTCAATGAGAGTAAATATATAATCCTGTCATAGATAATGAACTAATGAGCATGTAGTGGAAACAAACAACATATTTAGGTTTTGTAGCACTGAGACAAGACAGTTTTTCCCAAGTAAAAGTAGGATTGCTCGGGAGCAAACTAAAAAACATGCAATGCAACATACAAAAGGGAAGAAATTCTTTGCTGGGGAGTGCAGCTTCTACTAAACCTAGCAGGTCTTTCAGTTCTCCTTTGTAGTACTCAATTTGGAGTCTACTGTGAAGAAGAAATAATATCTAAATCTTAAATAATACAACACACTACTAGCAGCTTTTCAACTACAAAAATTAGACTGATATCATTATTTACCTCAAGTGAAAAGTCATTTGACTTTCCTGTTTTTAATAACTATCATCTAATTTCACTCATGCTGTGCTTGCTTTTATTGTTGACTCATATTATTAGTGCAATAATGCAAATGCAGCTTTTAAGCTTACCTTTTTCACATCTCTGACTAGCAAATGCAGTGTATTTGGAGGACCCAATCTCTGAAACAAAAATTATTTACTGTCCATTAGAACTTCAATAATTCATATTTTACACAAACAAAAATGACACTGCAAGAATTTAAGGCATCTACGTGCCATTACGTTCTACAGGGTTGAAAATAAGGAACTAGGCTACAGTGACATGCATAGTGTTAATCAAGAGTTGCATAGTCCTTTTCTTACAGCCCTTTATGTGGTAGTTCAGGAGCCTTGATTCAAGTCACAGCTGCTGCAAGCCTAGTCATCAGGAATGTGCATATGTAGGGAAACATCAGGACACTCGTATGATAGCAGTGGCTCCCTCTAATGCTATTCACCTTCTATTTACCTTTAAGGCTCAAAGCTTTTTAGAAACCAAATCATTTCAGAAGCATATATCAGAAGGAAGAGAAGAAAAAGGTCATTCCTATACAGTAGAAAAGATATCACAGGGCATTTTTTACTTCTACTCACTCACAGTATTATAAAGTTCTTCCAGTCGAGGAATAGTGAGGAAATGTTGCATGTTAACTCCATTCTCAATGAGTAGTTTAACAAAGTCCACTCGATCCAGAACCAGTGCATCCAGCATAGCCTGCTCCAGCGAATTCACCTGAAACACAGAACAGAGAACGTGAGATCACACAAGCACAGAAGATGTGTCTGACCAACAACTATTACTATTTTCATTACTTTAGAGATGCCCAGTTTCCAAATATGCTGATGATGACTAATCATTCATTAAGGATCACTTTCCCCTCTTTCACCAACTCACCTAATGGTTTTCAAAAATGTTGGTCACAAAGTCTAATGGATCATCTCTTAATATTGTCTAAAGGGTTAGAATGCAGTGATAAAGGTGGAAAGGCCTTGAGCAGCAGCCCTTTTGATGCATGATCCCGATTTCAGACAACAAAACACCAATCTACTGCAAATGGAAGGTGAAACACATAGACAAGGTGAAACTTAAGTTTTCTTCACTTGATAAATATTTTTATAGAGGGAGGACGAAGATGTTCACTAGCGTGCTTATTTTGTGCTGATAAACATAGGCAAAAAGAGGCAGCAGATAGGCACTGACTTGCACTGTTGTGGTACAGCTGCATGTAGTGCATGTAGGATGAGAAACATTCCTGGCTCAAAGACTGAACAGCAGCACTCCTGCAGAATTCTAATGTCAGTCCTCTGGAAACGTGCAAATGAGCATTCTGTAGAGTGAAAATGCAGGTTGCCCTCGCTCTTTGTTTTCAAGGATGGCTTAATCACTTTGGTTGAGTGATCTGAAAGCAGTTAACTCCTGCACAGAAAATGGATTTGTTGAATGGAATATAAAAGTGAGACTGGAAACTACTAAAACCCTACAAGGAATTAAAAGTGAGACTATCTAAAATCTCCTTTCATATGGATACAGGTATAGATATCTCTCCTATAGATGGTAGAATACCATTTGCACCATTTTGCAAGACACTTAAAAACTAGTACTGTCCAGATAATTCAGTCTCCCATACAGTTTCACAGAAGGGTAAAAGCCCACCTTTGCAAACTAATAGATAGGCATACAGAGAGAGGGGGAAAAAAAAAAGCAAACAAACTTTTCAACAGTTCATTACAAGTACATTCACCTCACCCAGTTCAAGAGTTCAAGCTTCCTTGGATCTGTTTCTTCTTCTGGCTCTTCTTTTACTTTTCCTCCTTTTTTCTTCCCCTTTCCTTTCGCTCTGGCTGCTTTAGTCTGAACTGCTGGAGATTTCTTTTCCTTCTCAGGGGCTGTGCCATCACTAGCTGTAAGGCTTCCTAAAGGCTTAATTTAATAATGCACAAGTATTAGAAATCTACTTAATTGTACTACCACTGTTTTATGAATACACTGCTATTGAACTTGTTTTTCAGTCACCACTTCACACATGCAATCTACTTAAAATTACCATTTCCTTAGGTATGTGAAACTTTTTGGTTTACTCATTTAAAAAAAACAAAAACAAAAACTCCAAGCTGTTATCTCTAATAGAATCAATAACACTGAAAGTCAAGTAGTGAAGTAGGCAGCCTGTGGTGGGATTCAACATAGAGGCTTTCTCTCCCAAAATTCAGTGCAAGAGGTCTGGGAAAAGACACTGCTTGATTATGTGACTCTTCAGCTTCTTTCCTCTCAGGAAAAGTTACAGCTGTCAAAAAAAACCCAAAAACAATAGCAACAAGCAGGACAAAGTGTTTAACAAGGATCTTGCATAATGCCAAATTGCATCTATACTGCAGAAGCAGAAAGAAGAAGAAAAGAGGGCTCCTGACTAGTTAATTTAGGCTCTGCAGACAATATTTGTGTTTATAGCTCTTCAGGCATATCTAGACTCTTCTGACTCCTTCCCCTTCTAAGCTATCTACCCAAAACAGGAAAGCACACGTGCAAGTATCTTGACATTACTTGTCTGTGCTATGGAGGCTTAAATTACACCAGCTAACACTTAGGTTATATAACCCCCATGTGCAGCGTACAACCATCTGTGCGCTGCCCAGAAAACTAGAGAACAAAGCCTGCTATATTTTTTGTTTGTTTTTAATGTTTAACAAGGCTTGTTTTCTCTTTTTTTTTCTCCACTTTAAAAAATCTTCTCTTTCTGGCCATCATGAAACATTTGTAAGCCTGGACAAAACTGCATCTGTCAATTCACAGAACATAAGGGCTGAATCCTCCTGACCAAAAAACATTCTTCATGGATTAGAAATTACAGTGTACCACAATTAGCTGACAGCAGATCCACAGATTGTTGCAGAGAATGATTATGAAATAGGAGAGACAATAGATGGATTCAGTTGCCAGGTGGTACATCTGAATTTAAGAGCAATGCTAGGGAGACTGGGACATTCATTTGAACAAAATCTTTTATACAAATAATATTTTATAATATTTAGGATCATGTAATTCTTTCCTTGTGAGCATTCCAATGACCTTTGAAAACATTACTATAAGTAAAGGAATAAAGCAATATCTGCAGCACCATTCATTAGAATTTTAATTACACAGGCTTCTAAATGAAATAAATCTTAGCATTACATAAAGCACATACGTGAATAGTGTTCATTTTATGGTGTAGTTTCAGGAAAGACGTCTAACTTTAAAAAAATAAGAATCCTTGGAGTCAACTTTATCTAGTTCAGGCTGATTTCTTCATAACACCATGGTAATTCAACACCAGATAGTTCGAACAGTAAAGCAAAAATCATCAATACAGAGAAATAGAAGTGGCTTAAATAGAGTATTTTAGTTATACTGATAAACAAAGGCACCACAGTGATTCACCATTGATTTGAAATAGTGTAGCACCACATTCTAAAATTTTGAGAAGGAAAATTTCACTGCAGAAACTAAAGCTTTACTAAAGAACTGTTTCTAAGTTCACTTAGCACAGCACTACCAGAGGAGTTTTCAGCAGCAGTTTCCTTTGGTTGTCTACATTTTTGCTCCATTAATCCAAACTGACATTTTCAAAGCTATAAAGGAAGCAAGATATGCAATTACTTCAAAGCATCTCCATGAAATTCAGCCTTGAACAGGTAGTTGGAGACTTCAGCAACTACTAGCATGTGTCAAAGAGATAAAAAGCAAAGTTGCTTTCCTTTTTTCAGAATTGAGTTTTTGCAAGTGGCAGCCTAAGTAAATTTCAAAACAAACAGGTCGTTCTTAATTAATGAAATGCCCTCCATCAGCTCATCATAAACAATAATTCAATAATATTCCTCCTGCCAACAAAATCCAGGGAGTTAATATTTGACAACTTATTTTCCATTTTTAGCAAATAACATGGTCTTACTGGCCAGTGGTGTCCAAAGACAAATATTTGGCTGCGTGCAATGTCTACACGGTTCCAGGCTAAAGCCAAGCTGAGCTGGTCTGGAGCAGATGCATTGGTACCTAAACAGAAACACATGCCAATATTTGGTATTTCGTGCATGATGAAACATCACAGAACAACCTTCTGCAATTCCCTTTCCCAAGAATTAAAAGCCAGCAAGCTCATTATCACAAGAATAATTCTACTACAAAGCAGTGCATGCACCAAACCAATTTCCAGCATCTTCCATTTGACCTCATAATCCTAATTTCAAAAGGATTAAGCAGACTGTCTCTCTATTTCCCTTAGAGCTCCCAGATTGACTTTATATTCTGTAGCTAAAGATAGACATAAAACTGTTCTAAAAGGCTCCTTCGCACAGCTCCCTTGGCTGATGCTGTAGATATGAGCACAATAATTCCTCTCTTAATCTCTTACTTAGCATTAGGGACTCCAGCGTTCTCATACTGAGCCTGCTATCAACTATAAATATTCAGACAGAAAACAGATGTTGTTCCAGCAAACATAACACTCTCCAAATAAACTGAGAACTGATCCTAAGTTTCGCCCTAAGGCTTAAAGAATACAATCTGAGCCCTGGAAAAAGCCAGTCTTCTAATCTTCCTACTACTTCTTCTATCTTTATTAATATGTGCAAAGACTGCGATAAAATGTGCTGAAATATCAGGATAGCTGTTGGCAGCATTTCCATTCCAGGCTCTCAGGTGAGGAAAGTGACACAAAAACTTCAGTCTAGATTTTACACTTTGAGCTGATCTGAGTTGCAATCAAGTATTTTCAAGTTAGTACTTTGAATAAAAGAAAATAAACCAAAAATTTAAATATTTAGAGTGAACTTCAGGCAGTGTGTAGACTTGACCTTTTAGGAATCACAGTATACATCCTTCCTTGCAAAACCCACCTTTGAGGAGAGCAGTTAGGATAGACATCTCAATGTCCTGTTGCCCTTCAGACCCCATACGGAACACAGTAATCTAAAAGACAGCATTAAACCAAAACACAGAATTGCCATAGATGAAAGATGGACACTAAATTACAGATAGGAAAAAAATAAAAATAAAGATAAAAATAAAAATAAAGATAAAAGTAAAAATAAAAATAAAAATAGAGCAGAATGGTAAAGGTTTATTTTCTAAGGCTTAAAATTTTTCAAAACGTCCAGTTCCACTATTTTTTTCTTTTTGAAATTACAATTTCACAAAAACTCTGATTTATACTTTTTCAGAAGACTTATCCTAACTAACCCCTACACAGTTAAATATGATAAACTTGCTGAAATTCTTCACCAAATCCCAGAATTTTCACGAACAGAGACAAAACTGTCATGGCAAACTGATAATTTTCTCATATTTTGCAGTAATAAGAGAAATGCCAACTTGGAAAAAGGAAACACTAACTATCTGAAATAACTACGATAGCTTTAATGCTATTGGCCATAGCACTCAAATATTTCAAAGTGATGTGGTTTGCCACATAATGACCAGCAAAACAGATACAATTAATTTAAAAATCAGATACTTCTAGTCATAGTTGCTTAACTGAGCCCATTCCAATTCTCTGCCTTTAAGAACTGCAATTCCTGCAAAGCTTAGCCATTAAAGGAGCTACATATTAAACAATGAATAATATTCAAAAGTGTATTCTATATTAATGATATTCTTTCTGAATAGAGATTAAAAAAAACAACAATCTTTCACTTTCCAAAAACATCTCTGCATAGTAGATGTCAGCATTAAGTAGTGGGAATGGCAATTTTTTCAACATTTTGAATAGATTTTACTTCTATACAAAGATAAATGTTTGCCACAAGACATGAAAGAATTAAAGGAAAAGTTGTATTACAGAACAAGAAAGCAGACAAAATTATAATCAAATGCAGTTTGTAAGCCTGCTTAGGTTGGGCAGTCAGCATTTGAATTTTGCTGTGATAGTCATTTTTAAATCTGAAGCAGTTTGGCTAAGGCAGCAGTCAGTTCTTTTTTCTCTATTAGTTCTTCTAGAGAGGCTGACTTATAATCAACTTATTGTAGTTACAACCAACTTGACTTCTGATGAAAGCAAAGTACAGAATTCATCTTGGCACTATAGGCACATAAAAGCATCCATAGTACACTGATATTACTGGAATCGTAGAATCATATAATGGTTTGGGTTGGAAGAGATCTTAGATGCTATCTTGTTCCAGCCCCACTGCTATGGGTAAGGACACCTCCCACTAGACCAAGCTGCTCACAGCCTTGTCCAGTCTGGCCTTCAGTGCTTCCATGGAGGGGGCATCCACAGCCTCTCTGGGCAACCTGTTCCAGTGTCTCACCACTCTCACAGTAAAGAATTTATTCCTAATATCTAGTCTAAATCTGCCCTCTTCCAGTTTAAAACCATTTCCTAAAAAGTCCCTCCCCAGCCTTCCTGTAGGCTCCTTTCAGGTACTGGAAAGCTGCTATAAGGTTCCCCAGGAGCTTTCTCTAGAAAAGACTTCATATAATAATAAGCTGAGTATGCTACTTTATGCAGAAGTAAAATACAAACAGATGGGTATCTATCTGACTGCAACACAGAGTTGCAATATTAGAAAATACAGAGTTTGTTGAATTTTGTTCCAAGTAGCATTGGCAGATGGATGAGTCCCTAGAGAATTTAGTTCTGACAAAAGTATTTAAATATATGCAGCAAAATTGAAATCTGGCCTTTATGACCTCAAGAACTAAGTAGTATCAGAATATGACTGAAATAAAAAAAACAGAGATAAAACTCAAAATAGTCCTTCTCTTCTTGCAGGAATCCCCCAGATTTAATGAACAATGGTGAGAAGAACATCGGAGAGAATATGGGAAAGAAGAAAACACAATTAGGAGAACAGACTGCTATTATATTGTACAGGACATGAAAAAGCAAGTATTCCTTGGCAGCTGAGATGAGCATTATGTAGAAAAGCTGGAAGCATGAGCCAATACCAAGCATAATCTCAGGAGAAGAGCAGCTTTTTGGAGAATGTGGAGAATATGAAGCTAAGAGAAACACTGCAAGGAACTTAGTGAGTGCCTCACACAGATGTCCATGCTCCAATCCTATCTCAGTTATCTTAGGACTCCTTCCTGAAAGGGGTCAGAAATGGCTTTATAGATAAATCCTCAGAATCACTGGGCATATTCTTTCATGCATTTTTTGACTCAGCCAAAATCTCCTAGCGACACTAATTAGTACAGGCTTCATGCATGAAAAGGTAGGCTCCTAATGGTAAGTCTACAGATAATACATTGGCATCATACCTTAAGAAGTGATTTGACTTACTGTTTGAAAATTTTCAAAACAATTTTAGTGTTCATATTTCCAAAGCAGAAGAAATAAAAGATAGCAAACATCATTAAGCTTCTTCACAACTTAAATGTTCTTTATATTTCAAAATACTTGCTTGTTGCCTTTTTATTTATATGGGAATTAAAGAGTGTTGAGCAATAGATCTGCACATCTCAGAGAATCAGATTACATCCAGAGGAGATGATTACATAGATTTCTGGAGGATGCGTACACTTTTCTTCGCCGGGGCACCAGGCATGATTCTAATCTGATAGAAGTTATTTCCTAAATTTCAATCACTTAATTGCTCAAGAAAAATGTAAAAATAATGCCTGGTTGGAACCTTCATCACTGTGGAGCTGCCCATATGAAATGAGGACCAGCATAAAGCCTGATGTACCAATTTTGGGAAGTTTATTTGTATTATGATGAGAATCATAGCGCGAAGTTTAGCACCAGCTGATGCCTTATGCAGTATCGTCATGTTAAGTAACAAGCTGTTGTGGTTTAACCCAGCAGGTGGCTGAGCACCACAAAGTCAATTACTCACTCCTCCCCCTTCCCAGTGAGACGTAGGAGAATATCAGGAAAAAAAAAGTAGAACATGTGGTTGAGATAAAACTATTTACTAAGATAGAGACAAGGAAAAGGATGATAGTTAGGACTATCCATAGACATATGAATGTACATAACAGGTAATGGACAAGCAATTGCTTACCACCCCCTGACCAATGTCCAGTTGGCCCCCCTGAGCAGCAGAAGAGAAAAAGATCAACTGCCACCCCCTTCAAAAATCCTGTATGACTCCAGATGGTATGGAATGTCCCTTTGGACAATTTAATTCAGCTGTTCTAATTCTGTTCCCTCCCAGCTCCTTGGGCCTTTGCTGAGAATGGCCTTGGCTCTGTACCACACTGCTTAGCAGCAACTATAAACATCAGTGTGTTATCAGTGTTGTTTTCCTCCTAGAACCAAACACATAGCATCATACCAGACACTCCAAAAAAACTATTCCATCCTAGCTGAAATTAAGATACAAGCAAATACTGCACAGAAAATACTGTTTTTTCTTCCCTCCATATATCTTTGGTTAATATAGCAGGATTTACAGTTTTTCACTGAACAATTAAACAATTACTTCTATCAAACAGAACTATACTCCCCAGCTGTAAGGAATACTGTTTACTGTTTATTTAAAATTCTAAGGAGGAAGTTACAGATCAGTTTATTGTGTGCTGTATTAAGCTTGGGAAGAAATTAGATAATGATTTGCCTCTAAGCTGACCAGAGGCAGAAAATGTGCACTCTGCAGAAGGACAATGCACTTAGTATTGAGGGAATATGAAACATAATTTTCCTAAGAAATTAAAAAACTTTCTTTTCTCAGCTTCAGGGTTAAAATGTTCTCTTTACCAATGCCTGTGTTACAGCCATCACTTCCCTAGTGATAGAATTAGGCAACCCAAAGAATCATGGTCTGAGGAGAAAGATGTGCTAATTCTCTTGCTTCTATCTATAGAAATATGCAACTTAAGCAAAAAAATATAAAAATGTCAGCTATATCTGTTCCAGTTGTAATTTGAAAACCATATAAAAATGTATTAAACTGTTTGTGTGCTATTAAAAAGCAGTTGCTTAAGACAAAAGAATGAAATGGAATTCTATCAAAACTCACAGAAAAGATCATATTTACAGAAATTCACCAGGACAATTAGTCAGAAGAAACCACTCAAAAACTGCACAGGTACAGTGAACACAATTTCAAGACTTCTTTCTCAACAGACATGAATGCTGAAGATTTTTTTTTCCTGAGCACACTTTTTCTGCAGCTGAGTTATGGTAGACAGGCATTAATCATATTGAGTGGTACAGTGCATAGAACAGGCCTGTTTTAAATCAGGATCATGCACAACTGGGATCATCAAGAACTCGGTGTCTTGTAGAAAAAGACTCTTTATCTTCTTACACAGGAGAAGAATCTGAAGCTGGTTTTAGAGGCTTTCCAGAAGACAAAATCTCTGTTTCTAGGAGCCTAGGTTTATGAATGCATCATTATGTATACTTACAGGTCTTAAGAAAGAAAAAAAAAAGTTGAACTGTAACCCTGGGCTTCAAAGTACTTGCAAAAGTCTGTTCATAGCAATTATCTTCATGAAATACTTTTAGGACACTTACAAGTTCCTTTTTTTTCATGCATTCCATCAGAATGATAAACAGCTGATGAGCTTGACTCCTGCTGTAATTGAAGGTTTTCTGGATAGTTACTAGAAGCTGGTCCCTGAGAGATTCACTTATTATCCTAAATGATAAAGGAGACACAAAACAAGACGTTGTTGGAATTAATATATATGTAAGGAAAGTCTGCTGCTTGAGAAACATAATTTTTCATGCACCAGAACAGTGATTTTATTTGAAAATAAATAAAGACACACAACATTTTCGCATTCAATATGGAAAGGTTGTGAAGTTTACAAAGTAATAACAGTAATCAGGAGATTTGTACCCAGACTGGCTCTTGTGCATCTCAGCCCTTCAATAAAGATTTAAAAACTGGCAAGGACTTTCAACTATTCTTTTGCCCTGGAAAGGAATCTCCATACTACAAGATGGCTCTTATTTTTTCTGTGAATGTGTATATATACTCTTGTTAAGTTCAGCCTTCAGAATTTCAGTAGTACAACTTACTGGATATGCATCTTTGCCTCTAAATGTTGCAAGGTTCTTTGCATGTAATCAAAAACCCTAAAATATTTCACACTACCAGTATGTCACCTTGGTTATCTTTTACCTCTTCAACAGAATTTAGTTGCTGGACCATATGAAACCTCAAAATACACACTGGAGAAACACAAAAACCAAAGATGACCTAAGAAAAAATGAGATTGAAAACACTTCAGCGAAGATCAGAAACGTCTGATCTCTCAAAGCAGTCTGAAACAGAGGCCATCCATTTTGGCTGTTTTCCTAATAAAATACATGTATTTTCAGGTAGCAGCAAACATTACCAGCAGACAATCAAATCAGTGAGACAGCTGAGCTTGCCAAGTGCAGTAAAATCCAAAGTTCATTGTGAGAAAATTATTCTTTGTAATCTGACAGCAGGGATGCCAGAAATTTCTCACTACAGACCTGTGTTACCAGGTGAACACATTTATCTCATCAGCATTATTGGAAAGGAAAACTGGACAGTGTAACATGCGCACTGGGGAAGAGAGTCATGCAGCAAGCAGATATCAAACAGATTGATCCTTATAAGCTCCTTCAGTTTCTGTGCGCTGATAAAGAGGGATGGATGAGAAAGAAAGAAAAGAAAGTTTGATCTAATCTAAGGAGGCTTGTTCAATGCAAAGAAAGATGTCACATCATAAATTCTATTGGTAGCATTAAAGCTGTAGTATATGTAAACCCAAAAATCCAGCATCAGAGCTGCTTTCCCACTTCAAGCACATAACATCTGCACTGTTTGAGAATAACAGTTATTTAATTCAATTTAAGCTCCAACTTCAGCCATGGAAACAAACTATTTCTTCAGTGAAAAGAGGGTGTGATGTAGCCTAATGAAAACCATACACATTTTTCCTGATTCTGTATTAACAATCGGTATGGAGAAGACGTTGTTTGATTGGGAGGAGCAGCATTTGAAATAGAAAATGCACTACTCTGCTTCCATTTGGAGTATCTATCAGGAGAGATCGTATACTCTGCAGAGAAGATGAGCTTTATTCTATATGTTTTGTACCTTTGAACAAATTGCACTCTCTACCAACAGAAACAGAAGACAACCAACTGTAAAAATCACAAATTCCACAAAAAAGGGTTCATTTGGGCAGTGAAGCAGAATGCTTCAGACAAATATTTGGCTCTGGTCATGGCAGCACTGCTCTGAAGAAATATCAAAGACACAAGAAAAAGCAAAAGAAGAAAGCCTGACATTTATTCAACCTGGCACTCTTGGAGCACAAATGTCATTCATAGAGCGCATTAGATGCAGGCAGTACATATTCTGCAAATACATGAACTATTAAAACTCAGCTCTGACCTGAGAAAAGGAGTAATTCTGGGAACCACTTGTTCCTTACTTCTAAAGCATCCAACTCAGCATCAAGTATCATGCAACAAACTTTGATGGATCTTATATGACAGTGTGCTGCACTGAGACCAAGCTTATGTTAATAGGCTGTCAAATACATTTGAAGCAGTAACAATTACTACTCATTAACACTAAGGAAAAGATCAAACAGGCAACAAAATCTGACAGCAGAATACCTCTGTTAGGAACATTTTGTATCTGAGCTTTTTTTCCAGGAAAATGAGGCGTAATCCCTCATCGTCTCCCCTGAGCAAGACACAGCTTTAGTGAAAGTCTCATAGTCTTACCCTCCTTCTTCTGAATACTTGTGTGCAAATGACAGAATATCAGATGCTCGTCCACTACCATCACAAATCACTACAGGGAGAGGAGGTTCTTCTCGTAGGCACTCCAAAACAATGGAGATAACATTGGGACCACCTTCCACAATAAGCCCAACTACAGGAACACCCTGTCCCAGCCCTGAAAAAAAAATAGAAGAGCAGAAACAGAAAAGAAGTGTAATTGAAACTGAGCTTAAGAGGTTGATATGTTATGAAGGGATGCGATTTTCTGTGTTACAGCATCACTTAAAACCAGAACAGTTAGGAAAAATTATGATTATTTCACAGCCAGTGTCAAGGAAGGTGTCTGTATACTGTTTCAAAGTCTCAGATAGAAAACAGCAAGTCTCTTTTCAGTTATGATGTGGTTTAATCCACAGTAGGAAGCTGTGCTCCACATATCTGTTGGCTTGCTTCTCTGCCACAGTGGGATGGGGAAAGAATTGGGGAAAAAAAAGAAAACTCGGGAAAAAAAAAAAGAAGAGAATACAAAAACTGATACACAACACAGTTGAATTGCTCACCACCAGACAAATGGTGAACTGTTCGTAATCTCTTGCAGTAGACACCATGCACAGACAAACCAGCTGAACACGATCCTACTATCACTTCATTATCTCCACTGTTACTTGAATGGCTCCCTGCTGCTGTGTCTTTTATGCTTTAACTGTTCCTTGGTTATCTACAGGAAGTCTTCAGTAAGGTGACATATGCCTATGCTTTCTCCTAAGATAGAAGTATGAATTTGGTGTCTTTATCATGAGACTGAGATGGCTGGCCGATGGAAGAGACGACAGCTGAGCATCCCTTTGCTGTCCCTGCCTCACTGTGATCTCCAGGCATAGGATGACAAAGGGAAGCCCACAGGTCACACAATCTCAGTAGTCTCAGTCACAACGGGGAAATGAAGGACAAAACATTACCTGAAGGCTGACCAATCCCCCCCACTATAAGCATTTGAATTCAATTCTTAATCTGTAAAATGACCAGCGTTCCATAAGTGAGATGCACTTTCTTTTGTACAGTTGACTTCATGTTTTCAGTCCTCTCTGAAGAATGGGAACAGCATGGATAGTAACAGCAAAAGCTTCCTGACATCCTCCTGTCAGCATACCCCAGCTCTGATAAGGAGCAGTCACAGAGCATTGGCTGGCCTCTGTGTCCATGAAATCCTCAGTGACTACCATTGAAATTTCCAGAAGAGGCGCTAGTGCTCGAGTGCTTGAAGTGATTAAAAACAAACAGAACAACTCTCTGTACCTTTTTACTAGTAAATGTACTGCAAAGCTTTACAGAATTCAAATATCCTATATGTATTCCCAACTTTGCCCCTCGTGTGAAAAATCTCTTACTTAAATCAGAACAAATATCCCCAGCCCAAAGTGGTATCAAAGGAAATAACACAAAACATCTTGCCTCTGGGCCCTGACTTCCTTATCTTCCAAGCCAGTGCTCTCTTTAATAATGTTACAACACTCCCAGCACTTCTGCAGAAGACAAAGATGTTAAAAGCATAGCCATGTTAGCTGTCTCAAATGTCTGTCTGGGGGCAACAGTGTGTGATAGTGTCTCCATGCTCAAAGGCAAGAAGCATAGTTTTGGTGAGTTAACTTTCTGCAGCTAACTGGAGGTTAAAAAGAGTGTGTAAAGACTTTCCAGAACACTTAGATATCTTTTGGCAGATCTCTACATGTATCTTTAGTCTTACCCAGCACTCTATTTCATTTTTCTGCTCTACTGTAAAGATAACTTAAACCCTATTGGAAACTTTTGTACAGTTCAATGCAATTAGTATCTTGAATGCTTTCTTTTTCTTATTTTTATAGGCCTACACAGTTTCTGAAGGCATTTCTCATAAATCAGAAAGGCAGCTGGTAGAACTGATGCCTATTTGCCTGCAACTTTTAATTCAAGCATGGAATCTAAGACTGATAAATTTCTCTTTATCATTTCTGATTTACTTTAACTTACTAGAAAGCCATCATTACTAGCATTTCTTATTTATTTCATCTCTAATTTTTTCAGTAAAAAATGTCATTTTAAATGCATTTTTCTTAAATAATGATGAAAGCAAATCTAGAAAATTGTTTTAGAGAGGACGTTAACTGACAAATTTTAAAACTACATGAAACTCAAAATATAATAACACCAATGTGAAAAGTAAAAATGCTGAGCTATGTCGGGAAGATCACATAATTTTAAAGGCAATATTTCAAATGAAACCAATCCATATAGAAGAAAAAAAAAAAAAACCTTTTGTAACAACACCTGGAATCAGAAGCCACAGAGATACAGAGGATTCCCATAAGTGGGATGTGCAGCAAATCATCTCATTCTGTGTGTTTACTGATGCTTAAGAATTCTTTCCAGAAATGCATAATATTTTATGTGTTCCTTTCTTTAAATTCTTACTGCTTTGAACCTTCATCTCACTATTATTTTTTAATCTTTTCATCCTCCTTTTATGTCATTTTCTTTCACTTTCCTGGCTTTTCTATGACGTTAGATATGGGCTCTTCCATCACTGTTCAGACAGCGTATGTCTAGCTTAGTCTCACAGTCCTGATCAAACTCCTGCTACGAAGAGTGGTAGAAACACTTAATTTCAATACCATGAAGTATTTCTAGCCTCTCTCCCTTCCCTTCCCTTCCCTTAATGTGCTATGTTTACAACTTGCCCCTCTGTACTTACGTGTATTAATTTTCTGGAGAGAAATGTGTTTTTCCAACTGACGTCGTAACTTCACTTCAGCTCCATATTTACCTAGAGTACCATTGTCTGCCAGAATGAAGTGGGTGTGGGAACTGTTGAGCACAGAAAGCTTGCTTAGAGGGTTTGACATTGTCTGGTAAACACGTGTTACCTGTCAAAAATCAGGTGCACGGAGATTAGAACTATGAAATAAACATGAAAATCCTCCAGTGTTCAACAAAAGCACACACCTTATGAGGAAACAAATCAACCAGATGTTTATAATTGAAAACATAGGAGAATTAGAAAAGAACTTGTCTTTATACTCAAAGCTCAAACTTTTCACAGCACTGTTTTCATTGGAGGATAACAGTCGTGTTTGTACATTCTTTTACATTTTCACCTATTCTCATTGATGTACAGCCCTTGATCACACCCTTTCTTACTCTCACTGCTTTAGGAATTACATTCCTGCCTGGAGTCAGCAGAAATTAATGTACCACTGCTGAGTACCTTTCTATAATAAACGCAAGTCTTGTACACGTAAAAGCACTTAAATGATTTATGGAGCACTCAGCATAGACATGGTGAAGGCAGAACCTAAAACAAACTTTTGCCAGAGAGAACTTTAACACTGAAAGTAATGTAAACCTCACTACCTCTGGGTATATTTGCTTAGTTGTATATAGAATATGGATAGAATACTGTCAAATATGTTTGAACAACAGCTTTTCTTTAAGGAGATTTCTAATTTCAGCAATGCTTTAGAAACTGTGAAAATTAATGCTCCAAATAGATGAGCTGCCTATTTCATTACTTTAATTACATGTTAATTCCTTAAAGACTTACATCTTTTCCTATCAGATCTTCCTTGTTTTCTACAATGCCCCATGGTGCAATTCCTATGGCACAGATTCGTCCTCTGGATTTTGAAGAATGGTCTTTCAAGGCATCTCCCACATGACGAATGACACCTATAGATAAATCTCACTGAATTAAATCTTGTCCCTCTTGAGAGAGATTACCAAACATTGAATTTTTCCTCTTCTCACTGAGATCCCTGTTTTTCTGGGCTGCATTCACTATGTAAACTGGTATCTATTTAAAATAGAGCATGCAATGCAGACAAACCCATGCTTGTATTTTGCAATTGCATGTAAACCTGAGTGGCTTGTTTTTTTCATATCCTTATTCTGAATTCACTCATGTCTTGGACAGACTTACCCAGTTACTTAATTACACAGCATTCTTTGAAGATCTATTGTATAATCAATATTAACACAAAATGAATTTTAAAAAATAACACCTGTGAAAACCCCAACAGTGAGAGGCTAATCAACCACTGAAAAAAATGTACCATATCTGGTGGTAGATTCCTTGCTACTAAAATCAAAGACAATAACCTTTTTCAGAGGAAACACTGTGTAATGCAAATCAACACTGACGCAGGAATATTTTACTGTCTGGGTTGGGTAGATTAATGAAAATCATTACAGTTCTATTTTTTTAGTCTAGTGGCTAATAATTCATTCATGAAGACTTAAATCTTACTCCTTTGGGAAAGAATAGTAACTGCAAATCAGTGAATTCTCAGGTAAACTAGAAGTGCTGGTAATTGTTTACCTGTACTAACACCTCCAGTGAAAATCCAGGCTCCGGTGGTCATGGCAGCCTTTATCAGACCTTTTCCAAATACTTGTTTCAGTTTCGGCTGCATTTCAAAGTTCTGGAGGCCTCCATGGACAGAGATTAAGAGTTTGGGCAATTCTAGTTGCCAGTCTTTCACCATGAGATGCAGCAGAGAATCTGGTTTGGTGTCATACGACACACGGATATACTGAAAAGATCAATGCAAGATATTATCTCTCTATTCTGTAAATTGTCCATTGACTAAGCACAGAATGATTGTATTAAACCCCCAATTTCTAAAGAAGAATTTTACAAATTTTAATCAATTTAAGGTTAATTTTATCTGCTCTTTAGTAGAAATAGGTTGAAATGCTTTGCTATTGGGAATTTACTGGCAACAGATGAATTTAAAAGAACCGCTTTCTTCTCCCTTCCTTCAAAACTGACTATGAGCAAGCTCTTATAACAAACCTACACTGTTGGAGGCTAGCTGTTCTAAATGACTGGAAGTTGCTTTTTTATCTTTCCTAAAATCTTGGTTTGACTGCTAGAGACCCAGTGATCATTATGAGAAATAAGAGGCCTATGGTCCGGTTATCCCATTCACTGTGGATATAAGTATTCGATATCTGAAAGAACAGTTTCTACTACTCACAGTTCAATTCTGCCTTTGTGATACCTTTTCAACTACTACTCTATGAAACAAAACCACGGAATAAACTAGTGCTTATTTCTGCTTTAAAAACAAACCAATCAGCGCTAACAAAAATCAAGCCCTCCTATATATTTTAGACAAGTTTTTGCAGTGAGTTGTTTCAACTGGCAGTCTTGGCAGAGAGATATGGAAGCAAATATAGAGAATAAATAATCCAGGTCTGAATCTGAGTGGCAAGACAGAAAGAGATTTTTTGTGGAAACTTGAATGCTGTTACTTCCACTGCTCAGAAAATTTAAAGGTCCATTTTCCAGCTCCAAGAAGCTTCCATCTTTCAGGAAAGCTAGACTCATTTCTATTTCTATTAGATGTTGAACCTTAAAAAAAATGCATATCCAGCCGGGGTTATTTGGCCCACAGTCTAACAAGCGTAGTACAGACAGAATCACCGGCACTACATGACTTCCCAGATGATATTTACTAACAGTAACTTTAGTGAAGCTGTTTCTTCAAGATATTTTAAGGTGCTTTCTAGGTAGTTATTATTTTTTTGTTCTCACTTCTCTCTTGCTTATTCTTTTTCATCATCCTCTCTACATCTTTCTTAGGAAGTGAATTCCTTTGGTTTCAACAAACTATGTATTGTGCAAGCTGAAATCTTGGCAAGTTTCTATTGATCTAGCATATGAAATGAGTGTCACAGAGTTGGCTATGGCCTTACCATGGCCTTATTTGAATGTCCTCCTCCCTGGAATTCAAGATTTCCATAGGCATCAGTTGGGTACGTTTGGGTGTGTTTGCTGATGGACCACTTCTCTGGCTGAGCTTCCACTTGCTTTGTTTCTTCTCCATTTTTATTAGCTGTTGTACTTGGAGGAGGTGGAATATGCTGGTTAATGAGCTGGCCACAGCAGCACCTAAAAGTTAAAATTTTAAGTAAAATTGAATACAGTATCTTCAGTATCATTTTGTGATTAAAAAAAAATCATATATGTGATATTCAGCTGACCATGCCTGGCTCTACATGGATCACAGAAACATCTCTAGGTCATATCTGCCACATTTACATACACACAAATGCCAGATTTACTAGCCTGCAAGTGTTTCCTTACAAGCAAGGACTATACATTTCACTTCACTTGTATAATAATCAGGATGGAATTTCTATGCTAAAAGACAGGAGAAGAGTGCAAAACAGGAGCAGTGACTGTTTCATGCTCAGAGGGGACAGTTAGCATGGAACAGTTACATTGTCCAAACATCTTGGACTGCAATTTAGATAGCTCACATAACAGCACTTATTGTTTGAACTAAGAAATCCATTCCTCCCTGCATAGTATTGTTATTGGTGATGCTGTCATCCAAACCTGTGAAGAACAGTATCATTTACATCACAACACACAATAGCACGTTCTTGCTTTCAAAATTCAGTATGACATTAAACTCTCATTTGCAATACTAAGAACTAACAGCTCACTGCCCCTCCTGCACAACTCTATAATCTCTGTATGCTACATCCCACAGCTCCATACAGACTAGGGTGAAATTATGCCTTGCACTTTTGTTGTCTATCAGTCTCACCTTAAGGGCAACAAGTAAACTTGGTCCCACTTTCACCTGTCTAAACACAAATATAGTCCAGTTTCATCGTTATTAACTTTTCAGTCAAAGGCAAAAATTTCAAATGTTACCTGCTAATGTCTTTGTTGTTGGCAATTACATAAATGCATTCTCTTTTTGAAAAGGTCTTCTCTATCCAAGCCTTCTGACCCTTAAAGAGAGAAAAAAATAAAAGGAAAAGTAATTAAACATTCCTGCGACAAATACAGTAACATTTCCATTCTATTTTTAAATACAAGCATTGAATTCAGTAAATCAGCTCTAAACACAACATACATCTACCCATGAAGCAAGTAGGTGATGTAAGTTTTCTATGACTTGGATAAAATTCAAACCTTGAACGTGTGTAAAAATCTCTAAACCCAAACATATTCACTTGATGGCACAAAGGTATCCAAAGCTCTTCCAAAAATGCAGTTGCTCCTTTCTAATTTAGTAATTAGTAAACGGACTGAAAGTAGTACAGAAATAATACAGCCAAGCTGTGACATAAAAAAAACTGACAGCATTTAACCCAAACAATAATTTAGTAATATTATTTGTACAAAGAAATTGCTTCCCAAAAACTTTCTCTAATTTGATTAATAGTCTCTTATTTTCCTCTTTAAAATAAAGTTCTAGTTATTCCTAAAGTCATTCCTAACTCAGCAATAGCATATGTCTGGGGAGTAAGAAAGTGAATGAACATTTGACAGAAAAAAACACAAACTCTGCAGCTACGGTGACAACTGTGACACAAAATGAGGAAAACAATCTTGAAGACAAAATAAAATTTCCATTTTTGGTGTGTTTGTAAATTAGATTAAATTAGACCAATCTCACAACCATTTAAAAAGCATAAAGTGTAGGCAGCCTAGAACAGAACCTGTGCAGTGAATCTGTGCAATGAGGCTAGAAAGCCTACAGCAGAACTGCAGTGCAGTTAGGTCTGGGAATGCTGAAGGCTGTGGGTTTAGAAATGGCTGCAGGCCAGTTTCCCATACTTTTGGGCTTGTCCATCCATCATCAGTAAGGCAAAGTACCATTATGACTGGCATACTAAACGAATTTCATAAAGAAAACTCAAAAGGAACTTTTAAACTAAAAAGGTTATTAAATTAAAAATGTTAAAGCACTCATAATTTTATGATGTGAATAGACTTGCCTTGCTGCTTCTGAGTTTGAATTAAGGAACTAGTATCAATGCATTTTTCAAGTAGTAAGCAAAAGCCACGTGTTTTAGTTTCCCCTACGGAAACGAAATTTTTGCAGAGACAAAACACTAAAAATTACGTGAACTTTCAGCGCTTCGTCATTAAAAAAATGGGACTTCCCTAGAAAAGTAGTAAAATCCTCACCTGATTTCCTGAATAAAGTGAATGGCAGATGTCTGTTAGAAGAAAGCTCTGACAGTCTGTCTGGTAATAGCTTAGAAAGCAGAGTAGCCCCCTAAGTGCTGCACAGCCTACAGCATGATGAATAAACGAATCCCAAACCACAAAGCCTCCAAACTCACTGCCCTTTTACCATTACATTCAGTGGTGTTGGTGTTACACGTGCTTTTGTGTACCATACTAACTTACAGAATGTTAAGGTTATAAAACAAGCTTAACAGGATCCTTATACAATTGGTCACATCCACTTTTTTTTTTAATTTGCCTTGTTAAATAAGAACCTGGTTTTTTTTGTCTGAATAAATTTTTGCATTGGTGTGCAAATCATTGATCAATTGACAGAAATGCCCAAATCAGTTTACAGGGTGGGTTGCATTCTCCACTACACAGCTGGCAACAGATGTTTCATGTTTAACTCTTCTGTAGAGAACACTGGAGAATCTAAGCTATGATATCACAACAACTTGGATTTTCACACCATGTCATTGATTATTGCTTTACCTCATAGCTTGCCAAAGAACAAATTTTTCTATTTCGTGTACTTCACATGAAAATAACTACTTAGCTGCTGAATTAAATCATAGATCTAATATTTGTGTTTGGACAGAAGCTTTTGCATCTTGGTATCTAAAATGAAAATATTGTATTTTCACACCTAAAAACCCCACTAGAGTTCAGTCACTATAGGAACTACAGTTGGACAACACATTATGCTCCACTGGTTTATTTTTTCAGTGCTAACGAGAGGAAGGCAAAAGCAGGCATTACAGATCACGAGAAATAAAAACTCAGCACATTCAGTCAGCCTTTGAAGTTTCACTGCTTTTGTCTGCTTAATCTGCTTAACCAAAGCTTGATTATAATCCAGTGCAAATACTTGAGCAGATATTCAGTGTCAGAAAACGGGTAATTTCCCCACTTGTTTGATACAGATTCTGTACATGCCTATGTCTGGATTGAAATGAGAAAAAATGCAAGGACGTACACTGTCCCTTATGAGTTTTTAAAAAATTAAGCACTTTTTAAAAGCCTTGGAATGGATAGGTTCTGAAAGAACTCTGGCTGATCAGCTACAGTTTTTAGACTAGTTTTTAGAAACAGGAGTGTTGGGTTGCAAGAGAAATAAATGCTACTAGCAAGACAGAGGCAACCAAAAACACTGCAGGTTTTCCACAGACCTCTGAGAAACAACTTAAAATAACAGCAAGACCCCAACTTGCTGATAGTAATCAAGTTCAATCCTATTTATTATTGCAAATTCCGGATGTACCTATCAGCACCTGATCTTGGAAAAATCACGCTTTAGATGCTCAATAACGTTTGTTCTCTTCTATGAAAACTGACTACAGGTCTCCTAAGTTATAATCAAAACCAAATCAAACCACTTCAAATTCTTGCTTGTCATGGATTTTTTTCGGTCCCAATAGCACTGAAAGAGGGCTTTCAGAGAAGACTGTTAGTTTGTACATAAGTTAACTATTGAGTTAACAAAACTAAGATTCAAAAGAATATCTCCTTTAGAGCATGAGCATTAATAAACACAAGAATTAGTTCTACAAAGATCAGTTGTTCCTGTAATATCATAAGTGAACTCCACTGTTTGCTGGTAGGTGAAAAAATGTTGAGGGGAAGGAGGGCAGAGATGAAGGTTACAGTGTCATTGAAGCACATTCAAAACCCAAACTCAACCAGACCTAAAAGCAGTGTGATCAGACCTCTCAACTGTAACGTTCTCCAAAAAATGATGCTCCATGCAATATGGACCTGCTTTTGCTGGACAGGCTGGCAAGCCTGGCAGGCTGGGCACGGGATGGGATGAAGCTTTGCCCCTGTTGTGCAGTCAGACAGCATTCATTGTAGGACATCTCTTTGGCACCTGAGGCCCTTCTGTAAGAGCAAATGCTCCCAGCTGCTGTGCTCCAGTGAAGCTCTGTCATGCTGGGCACAGCTGGGCAGCAGAGAAGCCAGCCCACAGACAGCAGCACCTGGTGCACAGAGCCATGGATAGATGCAATGAGGGAGGAGACAAGAGGCCAAAAAAGTGTTAGGCGAAAAACAGGCTAAAGTAAACACAGAATAATATAAAAATGGAGTTGGCTGGGCAGCAGTTTATTTTGATGAGAAAGAAAGAAATAACCAGAAGTGGAATGAAATTCAGACTGTGAACATGTGTGGTGTAAGCATAAGTCCATTTGTTGTGTGAACAAGTCTGCAGACTTCTATAAATACCATTCAGGTAATCAAATTCCACTGCTGTTATCTGAGGGGGAAATAAAACCCACAACAACTCTGCCCAATAATCAATTAGGAAAAAAGAAATCACTGTATCAGCAGAATCTCTATTGTCTGGAACTTCAAAATCAATACTAGAGGGATTTCTACTTTGAGCTGCTTTGAATGACAACTTCCCAGTTATACTGTCTAATAGCAGGTCCTTTTCAGGGGGTCATAAATGGGACATCTGGAAGCACCAGTGTACATGCTGTGTCACGGTACACAGCTTCTCAGCTTTAGAGCAGAGTCATGTCTGGCCAGCAGTTCTTGTGCTTTTTCTCATTTACAAGCATTGAAGCACCATTCCTAGATAAGTACTTCTCTAGTTTTGCTTTCTTCCAGAAATAAGCACCTTCATTTCTCTGCAGCTGAAGAACATGCAAGTGGCTATATGTGAGGTGCATTTCCAAACGACCTATCCTTTTACCTCAAATCCACTACAGATATCTGTGGATCCCTTCTACATATCCAGTTTGCACAGGTTTATGCTGAATTTGCAATAGACTCTGCTTTCCAAGACTGGTGGGGTTAGTTCCCTTTACTACTCCAATGCTCACTGGGATATTACTGAGAATGTGAAATATTAAATAATATTTGCAACAAGGAGGATCTCCTATGTTGTTTGTTAATGAGCATCAAAAAGGGAGTAAAGATAGTTATAAGATTCCTTCAAATGAAAGTCTTTTTCATCAAAACAATTCTTGTTCTCATCCCAAGGTAAGTTTCATATGATTCAAATTGACCCTGTGTTCTTCCAGCAAGGTAACCAGGGAACCATTTGGTCCGTGAACAAAGCAAACAACACAGGCAAGATAGCAGTGCCAGTTAGCAGTACTGTTATCACAGAAAAAACATGACATCTGAATTATCTCAAACTCAGCCAGAAATCACTCCTGCTGATGATGTGGAAGCCAATAAACAGTGTTCCATGCCTTCATTATGCTTTGTGTTCTGGACTGGCTGGTGAGGCAGGCAGCAAGCATCTGCCAAAACAATAGGAATCATTTCCTGTCCACTTGAATTAGTTTGTGGATACAGGATACAGAAAGGAAATAATAGGCTCTCCTTTCCCAAATTTACGCAATCCTACCACATCTTGTGGAGATTCTGCTTTCCCAGAAGCTATGGAAAAGTGAGCAATGACTGTAGCCTCAACACCACAGCAGAGCTGGCTTGCTCTGCCATGGTTGTGTACATCCAGCTCTGGCACAGTCTGTGAAGGCGCATTAGTAAAGTGTGCTGGCTGAGCTCGGATGCCCAACATAAAAGCACATAAAGCTGCTTGGGTACAGCTCAGCATCAATGTAAGGACACAGCTGGCATAGCAAAAACAAAGCAACTCAACAACCATTTGGAGAACAGAGCTGAAAAACCAGTCTATTCTAACCTGAAATAGAGAAATGCTATTATCGAAGAATATTTCTATGCTTCTGTATCCTCAAATTTCACTTTGTGAAACCAATCAATACTCATGAAATCATAAGCATAACAAAATACTTCTCTCATTACAATACTAAGCCAATGAATAGTTCTAACTAAAGCTGTCCATTTACTTAAGTCTCCAGTTTATTTGTGGCTTAGAAAACTGTGGCAATAGAAGTTAATTATACATGCCATCAAAGACTAACTTGCACTTTGTTATGCAGATGCAAAAACCATGGACTTGAACTCAAATTACAACTCAATCTGATAGCAATCTGGGCCATTTCTGTCCACATGATTAAGCATTGGAGCTTTTGAGCTATTTGAGCAAAAATTATTTAAAATGTTTTGTTAGGTTAAGAGGTTAAAAACGTAAGCACTCCCTTGTTGTAAGAGGTACAAGTTACAAATTCCGAGATAACTACCATAAAACTTCTGATAAGCCAGTTAATAGTGATGATTTGTCACGAGTGATACAATGATACAGCTTGAAACCTTATTATTTTTCTCTATGAAATACTGGTAATCATGAGTAGAAATACGCGTTTTGTGAAATACTGCATCTGTGACGAGTTTGTTCTTAAGTGCACAGTTCTAATTACTTTAAGTGCACAGCACACAAAACATGTACACATGGATAATTTATTATATTCACATTTTCAAGATATGGTAAAAGAAAGCCATTGTTTAAGGTTAACAGCTAAACACGTGAACAAAATACTTTAAAATTACTGTGAAGTAAAAATTCTGTAATAACAATATAATACAATATATACGTATCCCAGAAGTCCCTAAAATCTGGACATAATAAATATTTACTTATCTTTTTTACTTTTTGTGACTACACATGCTCTTCTCTCAAATATATATATATATAACGTAATAGATAATCAGTTCACCCTTTAGGAAATTATCATCATTTTGTAGTACATACAGTTTTCCTGAAAGCAAGATTCTTCAGGTAGAATTCTGTTAAACAGTTTGAGCTGTTGAAAAATTGCAACTTGCTGTGGGTAATTTTACACTCAGTAAAGCAATTACTTTCTGAGCGTCAGCTAATACGTAAGCTTTAGAAAATACGCCACAATGCAATCAGCCACATTCTGTACCCTGCTGCTTTCTGTCATTTTCAAAAAGGAATGTATTTCCAGGTCATTTAACTTTTGGGCTGCAGGATTTGTACAGAAATATTCTTTTTAATCTTTTAGAAATCACTATGGAAGAATTGGAATTCAAGAATTAAATTACTCCCTAGAGAGAATAACTAAATATGTTTAAAATACTCTTTGTATTAAATAGAACTAAGAGTTGCCAACATTCACTGGGAACCTTCTGAAAGTGTGAGTGCTCTAGGACAGAAAAAAATCACAAAGGGCAAAAGAGAAATGGGAGACTTCAAGTGAGTTTATAGTTGTCCATAGATAAGAACAGCTTTCAGAAAACTGGGTCTATTTTCTCTTCAGCCCTTATCCCCTGTACAAAACCCCTGAATCCATGAGTGGAAAAAAGTAGTAGATACCCTGCAACCTAAAACTACCTCCAGACATGTTTCACATAGTGTTTTTCTCTAAACAGAAAGGAGACCTGAACTGCCTTCAACAGAGCAGATTACAACCCAGAAAACAGCGCAGAAGATGCTCTGCCTTTAATGACATGAAGTATTGTTCAATGTTCAACTATTATGCATAACTTAGCAACGTATTTGACTTTAAATTGTTAGCTGCAATGTACCACTTGAATTAAATTGAAACTATTATAAAATTTCAGACTTGATTATGGATGTATTTATTACCTTCCATAAATATATCTTAGAATTTTGAAGTTCAGGTCTAAAATTTTCTAAAAAGACTCCTACATTTTAAATGTTTTGAGGGAGAAACTTGATAAACTTATATGCACCTACATGTCATTATGTCACAAACGTATTTTGAATGGTGTCAAGAAATACATAATGAGGCCAAAAAGTAGTTTCTTAGCATGGGTCATATTGGTATCAAATGCAGAGTGAAGTGTCCATGATATGCAGGGTTAAATTTGACTCTCTGCTCCTGAGGTAGGGAAAAAATACAGAGTCCACAGCACTTGAATGGAGAAGAAGATTTTTAAAGGCTGAATTAGGGGCATTATGGGACACTCACATGGGCAGGAGTTCTGTAGTTGCTTCTTGCCCCATAAGGGAATACAAGGATAGGTCCTCTTGAAATAACTGTTACCCTGAGATGTCTATCCACAAATCCCCAAGTGTGCTTCAGCCAAATGATTGGATTGCCGGAGGAGTGGATGGAGCACTATCCTACAGAATGATTTGAAGAGTTGGGGGTAACAAGTGTCAAAAGCTCCTTGGCTCCCCTTCAGATGAACAACTGGTATGTGAATACCCAGGGACAGCATGTAGGTTGAATTTTGGTGAGGGAGCACTCAGAGACTTTTGATCTTTGAGCCCAATATGCTTTAGAGCAAAACAGCACTGCTTCAAATGACAGCTGCATTGTTGATACAAATGTGATGGTGTTGCTGTTGTTACAGATCTTTCACAGGTAAAACCTCTTTACTGAGAACCCTTGCTGGTGTGAGAAAAAACACCACAAATAATGCCCTACTCTGTTCCAAAATTTCAATAATTCCTGACCTAACACTGGCCCATGATAAATCAAATTAAAAACAAATGCTCACAGAAAGAGGTTTGTTTATCAGAAGGCTTGTCACCAACAGTGAGTTTTACTGACAAATTTTGATATCTAAAGAACACTGAAAAAACGCTAAAGAACAAAACAAAGATTCAACCTTTAAAACAAATAAACAAGAAATCCACCTCTTTTTCTGCAGATTAGCATTCAAAGCAACAAAATATGTAACATTTCCACTCAATCTCACTTTCTCAGCATTTCTACTTATTATAGTCATACTTGAGTAATTTTCTACTTCTGAAATGCTTTGAAAAACCTAATTTTGAGCTTGAAAATTCATTTTGTCTTCTTGCAATTAGTGCTTTGAGTTCCATGCCTTTCAAGACAAAGAGTGAGAAATCTAGGAAGTAGTCTAGTCAAAGTACTACTATTTCAACTAAATTATTTTTCCCCAATCAAACGTAAGTTACCTAAACATTTCTTCAGCATAATTGCAAATTATGCATATTGATGCTAAAGAAGTTAGCAAAGCTGAAGATGATCAGGAATGAAACAAACAAAAAATATTTAAAATGTTGTCCTACCTGCTTGTCATTGGAAGTGTTTCAGAGTTTGGAAAGATTATTTATATCTAGAATAAATAAAATGCATTAACTCTGAGCTTCTGTCCCATTTATTGTTCAGAGTTCTCATTCATCTTACTGGTAGGACTTCCTGTCTCTCTGAAGTTCATGAGAATTCCCAAGAAGATGGGTTTCCACCACTTTAAGAAGAGAATCTCATATGATAAGCATGTGAGCCGCTTCTTTGTTCAAACCAATCCCATGACTCCCTTTGAAGGTAATCCTTTAGAAGTCTCATGACCCATCTCCCTGCCCAGAGGGTATTTTCATCTCATGGTGGAACAAGGCACAACAAATCTACTTTGATAGTGCCCAAATCTCCAATTTGTTAAACCTCCTTTCCTCTCTTCAAACAGTGGATATACTCACTGTAAAAACGCCAACACTGCAGAAAGGCTAGAGCAGGAACAGAAACTTTTAATTTGAAGTAACCCCTCCCTTCTGCTAAAATATCAATGTAATTTGCATAATTGAGACAATTGGACATAATAGTCCTTTCAGGGGTCCTCATTAGATGTACGGCTCTACATTCTTTGAAAAGAAGAAAAAAGGAGGTCATACAGCATTAATTATATCTAATCCTCTTTGGAACAATTTGAAGTTAGGCAAAACGCTGTACTAAAACAGCCAAAGCTGTAAATAAGCCATTCATTTTGTAACTTTACATATCACATGCATTTTCATACTCTGCTGCTTTTGCCGATTTAATGAATTCCTTCGCTATGAAGGGCTTCTGCACCTTTTCTGCACTCATACTTTAGAACTACCAATATAGCAAAGGACAATAATGAGTTACAGATAGTTACTAATTTTGATCAAAACTTCAAAAATCTACCTTGCTGTGCTGGGTGCCAACAATGAAACATTTAAGGATCACAGCTAGGAATTATATTATTTAGAGGTTAATGATAGTAAATAAATAAACAAATTTTAACTCCTTGCTTCTGCTGCAACATGCTTTCAATCAAGAAATCTGCTATACTGACCTTATTTCATTGTTCCTACTTCTGTTTGCCAACGCAAAAACCATATGTCCATTTGTGCTTAACAGAGAAATGTTTTAAAGGCATAATCTCAACTTCTGACTTGCCCTAAGCGCCAAAGCATGCAACTGAAATAGCTGTATTTTAGAACTAGACCTTGGTCTTCCTAAAGAGACAAAAGCTCCTTCAGGCTGCAGGAAGGAAGTGATAGGAGTATAAAAGAATTAGACAAACATATGGAAAACTACAGTGTAAAATGAATTTTGGATTTCATTTCTGTCTGAGGAAACACTTTAAGAAAGCAACAGGCACTAACAAGAGTATGAACTCAAAGAAAGCAAGCACAGAAGTCTGTGTGGGGTACAGCACTCTGTAAATATTGGAAGTACACAGTATTTCACTATTTAGAGAATTTTCTGCTTAAAGCCTTCATACCAAGTTCACTAAATATAACAGATGACTATCAGTGCTGTTCAGTAGACAACATAACAGGGCATATCACAACTGTACTCCACTGTTGCATGAGTTTCACAATCAACTTGTCAGTTCTGACCTCTGAAATCACATCAGGCTTAAGTTCCTGTTGTTCCAAAATCTGCCTGTAATCCTGTTCAGGCGATGGGGGAGGCTCACCACCTCACCACTCTCAAAATCTCAGCACTGAAATGGAGAGTATATGTTGAAGTCAACAGGCGTTTCTTTTTCCAGTGAAAATCACATTTCAGACTTAGCGACCATTATGGATGCCTCCTCTATCTGGAACACGTTGTCCTCTTTGAGACAGAAAAGGTTGATACACTGAGAGGCAGGAAGAATTATTACCAGAAACATCTAAGGCAGAAAATCTATTTAAAAATGTTAATTGAGCACTTGAATCACAACTGAAACTGGAAAATGGACTATGCAGTGTGGTTCGCCTTGGAAAGACTTTATGGAAGAATGTGAGCTGTATCTGTATGTAACTGCGTTTGGAAGACAAAACACAGTTTAACAATCAATACTGGAAATACCACACCTGTGTCGTTCATTTCTTAGCTCAAACTGAAATAACAAATATACACACAGAAAGAACAATATTTAAAAAGTTGAAGTGCAACTATCACTGAACCTTCCCTCAATGTAAATGGGATCGTTTTACAGTACTATAAACTGCTCTGGCACTTCAGCTTAAGTAACACGACTGACAACTTGACAAAAGAAAAAAAATGCAGCTTTTAAGCATGATCAAAGGTTACTGACATCAAAGATATCATTTACAGACAGTATTTTCCTCACAAACAAAAATTTTGTTTTGAGACACAGATTTTATATTGGATGTTTTTAACAAAGTTGAAGCTTGACAGGATGCCTACAGTCTAATGAAAATATTCTGAATACTATTTCAGATAACACAAGATGTGACTATATACATCCACACATAGCATAATAATAGCGCAACAACTGATTTGTTTCTGGTGTGTGTATGTGTGGGAAACAGTCACGTAGAAGCAAAGAAATGGAACTTAGATGAAGTGTGTATTAAATAAAGCACAATTGAGTTGGCTAAAAACCTCATAACACTTTTAGTGCAAAGAGTAAGCAGTCTCTTTGCTGCATTTGCCATCTGAAACGCCTATGATCAAATTCTCTATGACAAGAAGAAGAAACCACTGACTTTTAATTTCAAATATATAATTCTGTCAACTTCAGCTGAAGTGCTCATTCAGAGTTCAAAGGAATAATACATGAGTGAAAAAATGACGTTCTCAGAGAAAATGCCACTACACAAAAGACAGTTTTCATGGATGCCTGCACTCATACCATGGGAAGGCTCACAGCACTTGGAGTTTGTTTTGTGACATGGCTTGATATAAATGCACTGTGAAGGAAAGGGATAAAGATATGCATCTCTTTGCTGTCCTCACTGTGACTGTCTCGGAAAAAAGTTCCCTTGATTACCAGTAGCACTGGGTAACCACATGTTTGGATGGAGTAAGTAGGAATGATGAACAAATTGATTAATCTTCCAAAAGCAACACATTCTGTATTGTTACAACTGATGTAAGTCTAGATCTATCAGAGTAATCAGTTACACTTATGTGTGAATAATTGACAACTTAGTAAACGTAACAATGTACACTTAGGCTGGAAGACTTGATAGCTCACACACTTTATGTAACCAATAGCATTGCCATACATGAAGATAGATGAACTGTAGCACAAAGAATCCTCTCTGTTTTTTCATCGCTGTATTGGAACTTAACCAGTATTTCACAGAATGCGACATTACCAAAAGACTGAAACTTGTCATGAGTATTAATACAAACCTCACATACACAGATGTCAGAATAGATGAGAAATAGCATGACAGCAATCTGCCCAAGAGGAAACGTAAGCTTTGTCCATCAGGCTGGGATGGATAAAGATGAAAGGATAGACTGCTCATGACAAGCTTGTTCACATGAAAATGAAATAGGATTGTTTATTCATAACCTTCCTGATAGTACTGCTCTGTAGCAGTAAAATTCATCACCATTCATTGCTCCAACTGGTGACAAAATTAATCCTGCAAAGCAGTAGGCACATATGAAAAGACAAAATCAACTACATAATTGCAGATCTCTTCATTATTCAAAAATTTAATCATTTTTTAAAAGTGAATGACCCAAGAGATTCTGATTCAATAGATACCACCTGATGCCACTGCCAAATCTGTAACTGGACTGTAAGCGGACTGTTTGGAAAAGTCAAAGGCAAAAAAAATAGATGTGTACCTTGGTGTCTGGGGCTTAGATTGGTCCTGTGTGCAGGACTGAATTGTTAAACTACACTCAAAGTATCTCTAACTACACTCTCACTATACTTTCAGGGAGGCAATGGACAGTATTTGGTCAAAAGTTTTCAAGTGGAATCAATCGACAGTGTAATCCATGAAAAAAGGCTTATTCCAATAAAGATACTGGTTTTGAAATGCACTAAGTCCTATACAAAAAGGGTGTGGATATGAAAAGGAATTACCTGCTTAGTCTGAAATACAGGCTATCATCCCCAGCAAATTTGTTATGATCTTGAGTCAGACCTGACAAAACCACAAAGTGCAGAGGCAATAAAAAGCATTTCCCTTACTCTCTCTTTCATAGAAGTTCTCAATCTGCATTCCACTGAAAACACAGAGTTCCTTTAAAAAAAGAATATATTGCCTTTTACGCTGGGAATGAGTGCTTTTCTATGGACAGAATTGTAAAATAATTTTGACAGCTTTCTTCCTACTTTCAAATATTACCACTGCACTTTTTCTCCGGATGACACAGGTGTATAAATGACTAAAAAACATCCTTCTGTATTGCCCAGGTTCAACTCTGAACGCATCTGTAGCACCCCTCTAGCTTGTCAAGTACTCAGAATTGGAAAGAATATCTTTAAAGAAGAACAGAAGAAAACTGACACAGCTTATATTATCTGTTGATAATTCAACATCTGCTGCAGTCTGTGAGAAGCATGAGGGAAATGGGTTATTTTTGGCAGAAATTCACTGGTAAGTGTTGTTGTAATTCGGTAACCTGTTGTAAGCATGACTTACAGAAACACTTCTAAATTTTGCATTGCAACAGTGAATGCTACAGATGTTTCACAGTCCTCCCTCTCTCCTTTATTTTTGCATGTGTTTGAAGTTTTACACAGCAAAAATAGCATCAAATTTTACTTAAGTACAACTGACATTAAAGGCAAGCTGTAACAATGAGAAAAAAAGTGCTGATGACCCAGGGCAAGAGCAGACCATTACCAATTCCATGTCAGCCCTACCACCTCGTGCTGATCGCTTGAGCTCCTCTCCCACCTAGACTACTCACACCCAGCCTTTAACATGAAGGCATTTGCTTAACTCTTGATTCTGACTGCACAATTTACAGCGATAAATAGCCCCTCTGATGTCCTGGAAACCGTACTGTACACAGAAAGCTGTCCAAGTCAATGAGACTGAAATTCAGTATGCATACTTAGCACACAACTAGAGTTTTAAAATGCTGCAAAGTGTTCTCTACAATAAATAGGATGAATATTCTGTGTTCACCTGAAAAGTTTAAGGCACAGACATGGATTATCCAACTTTGTCTTACACAGTAAATCACTATTTACCTGCTCATTAAAAAATGTGTGAAGTCAGTCCTATTCCCAAGCCTGTTTGTAGGTGTTCTGAATTCATGTAATATTTGAATAGAAATCTATTGTTATAAATGGGGGCCCCTGCTGATCAGTCTAGGGATTGAGATAAATTAAAACCCCAGTAAGTTGCTGAAGCAGTATGAGGCACTGCAGCTTTCAGCTTTGTCAAACTTGTTATGTTCCTCTAACTAATTAAAACATAAATGCAAGCAAGCAGTAAATACACTTCAGAGAGATTCCGAAGTTAATAATTCTTCTAAGAATTACTAGAAAAGAAAAAATCTCATATCGTATTTACTTCTTTAGCTGCATAACAGCTAAAACACAATTTAGGAATTTTCTCCCCAGTATATTTTGTTTTGAATTTTTACGCAAATAAAGAACATACAGAAAGTACAGAACAGACACAGTAAAGAACACACTGCTAACAACAGCATGGTAGTGACTGAACAAAAGGAAATGTTTCTGACCAGGTGCTCCTTTTCACCATATGCCATGAGACACGTGTGAACAAATCATCCTAACTTGCACTAACATTTAGATAAAAGAAACACAGGGCTTACAATGCCATAATTTCACCTTGAAAAGTTGTAGAATTTGAAAACTCATCATGAAAATGTATACAAGGGATGTTCTATTTCTGTATTCAAGCTAATATTACAGAGCTCTTTCTGACAGAGGGAAACCCACATTTCAAAAACGGCAGCCCCCAACTTTCCTTTTGGAAAGAGTGCAATTTAATGCACTTGGTGATTCTGTCCAGTATCAAAAGGTAGCAAAGCACATCAAGATGGGGCCCTGGAAGCACAAAACACTTATGTCTACATAAGGATCAGTTAGAATGGAAATTCAAAACTTACTAATTAAGCAGCAGCATCTGAGAATAATTGCAAAGTTCTCCAAGTAGCACTGCCTTGGTCTGCAGAAAATCAGCTCGCAGGTTTTGCTGCAAATTATTTACAAATGAGGGAGCCCACGCAACTGAGATTTGTTGGAATGTATCTCTCATTTCACTAATACTGTTAGGATACAACTGAGGTTTATTTTTACATTTTGCATGATAACTGTGACATTGCAGCACCTGCTGATAGATTCATCTACTGTATAGGTGCCATACAATAGTTATTTTCTTGACAGGCATAAATCAAAATTTTAACTGGAATAACAAAAGAGTGATACAGAAACTGCCCTGCCTTACAGTCAAGGTATAGGCTTAGACCTGTAAAGCATCTCTTTCTCTAATGTCAGAGATGAGTTTTTGATAGCAGAAACAGTAGGTGCACTCTCCTGCTCCAGGCCTCTCAGCTCAATGACAAAAAATAGTGATTTTCAGATTTGTGACAACCTGTCACTGGCTGCTGCTTACCAGGCATATTTCTGAGTTTAGAAGAAATGGTGGCTAGCAAGTGTTCTTAAACAAAAGAAATTACACAGAGTATTTTAGCTTTCAGAAAAGATATTCATTATGATAAGGCACAAATTTATCAAAAGAAAAATTGCCATGAACTGGCACAGAGAGAAGAAGGGCACCATCTGTTTTCTCACACAGATGCCAGGAAAATTAATATCAAGCCATGAAGCTTAAATATTCTGCTGTAAAACTAAACCGATAAACATATTCTTAATAAAATAGAAGAAAAAACGTTTACACTCAGTGCTGTGTATTTGGATTCTGAGTGAGTTCCACTCAAACCGAAACAACTTTTATAAAGAGGAGGCTGTTATCCAACTCTAATTTTTTTAAGGATCATTTACTACCTTAAATTGATATTGAACAAATGAGTATTTTGCTATAAATCAGATCTACTCTCAATGGAAGATTTTTTCTGCATAGTTGAAATGTTTCTCTTTGTGAAAGAAAAAGAAAGTGATTTTAAAGAGCAGACTTTTCCCACTTATTGTCGTAGTGCTACTGACACATCTGTTACAGGACTGTGCTTTTACAACTTGTCTAGCATGTGAGGGAAGTTCGTTACTACAGCTTTAGAATACAGCAGAAGTTCTGAAATTTGAAATGAATTTAAAAGAAATAAACAGTGTTGCTAACAATAGCTCTGTAACATTCATTATATAGAAAGACTTAACCATATCTCTGTAGAGGTGTCCATGCTGACCCTTATAATCTCACCTGGAAATACTGTAAGGGCTCCAGAGCCCCTCCAAAAAGGTCTACTGCCTTACAGGACCCAGTGTGAGGATATGAACACTAAAAACATGGAAGCACAAAATACATGACCAAAACTATCAATCTCCACTTCCAATCATTCACTGGTATTGAAACTGAAAACTTGTTAAGATAAGGTGTTTTTTTTTCCAGTTTGTAAAGAGCAAAGCATAAAGAAGCACCTTATATATATATGAATTAAAGTACATGTACAATACATTATAAACAACTTTTAAAAACGTATGAAAACTTCTGGTCATATAGCTGTAACAATCAAATCTCTGCTGCTTTCATGTAGTAGACTGGAATCTGGGGCTTTATCTTCTTTCCAAGATCTATGCTGTAATAATCCTACTGGAATGTACGGCATGTATCAACCCTCATAGTCTGCCTTATAAGAGTGAATGCTCCTCATTTTTCACCAAAGCTATATCAGAACAAGTTACACTTATGAAATTGCAATGTTGTGGTTAATCAAGTTATTTGGAGCACATTTCTGTCACATAATTACCTTCTTTGGCTGGAAATCGTGGATATTCCTGCTAGATGGCTTTTTAAAATCTCTTTCCTTGAAAAGTAAAGAAGGAAAAACCCTAATGTTGATCTAATCTTTCTGGTTCCTGAGCCTGCATAGAACTCATCTCTTCACCAATAAGACATGGGTTATCTTTTACTGAAAGTTATGTATAAGTTCTATATTGAGTTCTGGCTAGACTTGACAAATACAGGTTGCCTTGAGTGAGCAAGAGAGGTTTCTTAGCTTGCAACTATGAGAAACAAAAAGGATGTGAAATGTACTTCTATACATCCCACTGCATTTCTCTCAACATCCTCTGAAGAGCCTGTAACTGCTTTCTAGCTTGCCTGGTATTAAGACTGGCTTGGGAGATGCAGGTTGGTGTCCCTTTTTATCTTGAATCTTCCACTAGCCCTAAACTATTCCATGCAGTTATATTGAAACTATGCCAAAAGTTGTGGGTTTTTTTTTTTGGTTTTTTTTTTTTTTTTATTATTAAAAAAAAAGCTTCTCAGGAGACATTAAAAAGAATCAGCGTAGGTAATTTATTGGATTTGACCACTGGACGTTCCCATGAAAGACTAAGTAAGATGATTTGCCTTTTAGTTCAAAAGCTCAAGCTAAGCTGGATGCACTCAGGACATATTCTCAGCACTGTCAACTGCTGAATGTGCAGTTCCACAAAGCTCTGACTACTACAGAATTACAGCTTGCTGCCATAAAGCATTAGCGTGAGATTACACTTTTTCCTCACATGGCTGTCAGTTGAGAAAGGCACAGGGGAAGGAAAACAGCATTATGAACAGCATTCTAAAACAAATATGACATAGAAAACAGATGTATGTTGTTTAAAACACTGACAGCAACCTTCATTTTATTTTAGAACAGTACTATTTCAGATCTATCAGTGAAAAAAACTTATGCACAACAGCATGGGTTTGTTTTGACAGGGAAAAAGAAAAATAAAACATTCAGAATTTTGCTGTATTGTTGTTGTTGTTTTTTTTAACTGTAAAATGACACATGCTTGATTTAATTACATGCTGTAGGTGTCCTCAAAAAGGAGCGGTGTATGAGAAATGTTTTTAAGTGCTGAAATGCAAGACTTTATAAAGCAGAAGTAGAACCCAAAGCCATAAGCAAAAGTTGTTGAAAGAGCATTGTAATTTAATATGCTATGCTACACAACTAAATTACAGATACTGGACATCTCCTTCACTTTATCAACATGGAACGTTGGGATTCGAAACTTCTCAGGATCTTTGCCTGTGAATGGCTTTAAACATCCAAGCCATGATGTGCTCCTCTGGCATTTTCCATTCTGCATGCGGTTTACTTTCAAAGACTGCCAGAGTTCCTAGATTGCATTGATGTAGTTGGCAAGAGGAGTACAAGTGAACTGTGGAGTGAAGAATCAGTTGAATATGAAACTACGTTTACTATCAAAGTGTACTCTTTCCTGATTTCTACAGGGAAATCTGACAGATCAAATTGACAGTATCAAAATGAGCAACATACTGTAATCAATTATCTGCCTATTGGTTTACATAGTAATTGCCCTTTAAGGAGTTACCAAGAAAACCTTCTAAGAAATCCACATTTTTGTGACAGTAAAAATACTTATAAACCAGTATGAAGTAAAATATACAATTAAGCACTGTTATTCTGAATTTCTTTTGGCAGTTGATATCAGTCTCCTTTCAGAAAAAAAAAAAAAAAAAAAAAAAAAGAAAAAAAAAGTTCTATTTTCTGATGAAGATAGATAATTTATAAACTGTAGTTTACAATATAGTATTGTCTTGTGAATTCGAAGACCGAAAAGCAAGAGAATCAAGTGTTAACTGCAAGGAAGGCCACTCTGCATGCTAAGCTGTGATATGGAACATTCAGACAGGAGAACTAAGCAGATGATAATCACACCACTTCGACAAATTTTCACATACCATTTCCAGGAGAGCTTACAACGCTTTCCAGTTGCTTGCCAGCCACTCATATTTGGGGCCTGTTATCACTGTAGGGCTCACAGTTGTCCAAGGGTTCAACATTTCTGCATGCATGCCTCCTCACGTTGCTCATCTCATTATATTTTAGCTCTTTTTTTTTTTTCCCAAAAAAACCTCAAAGAGTTTATTTTGAGAGTATTTTACATTCTTTTCTTTAGATGCCATTCCATTTACATTCAAAACATAAACTGAAAGAGTAGCCGAGTCCTGCAAGTCAAACTCCAACACCCCTGTCTGGAACTGTTTTTGAAAAATAATAATAAAGGAGATTTTTGGCTAAAGAATAAATTAAAATAGTCATCATGCTTCTCTATTAAAGGTGTTAATTATGTTGAATGTTTCTCAAGATACAAGGTAGCTGCCAGTCATTACCTAAACATACATTGAATCAGTTTGCATATAATCCAGAACAGCTCAAGACCTATTTGCAGCAGGGTTCGTCTTCCTTTTGTTGATCACAATCTCAAATACCTGCAGACAGAAAGATCAGCTCTCTGTCCCAGAGATGAGCTCTGAGGCTGCTACAGCAGACTGACTTAGTGGGATTCTCCCTGTGAGAATTGTTTTCCCTCAGGTTTCCTGAGCAGTAAGATGCAGCCTCAAAGACTGGTATCTAGCCTGACAATGAGTCTTCCTTTTACATTTGAAGTTGTGACATTAACAGATAAGAGAGAAAAATCAATCCAGATAAACAGAAAATTGATCCCTATCTGAGAAGATGTAGGATGTGCTTTTTGATAGAAGCTATGCGCAAGAATCTGAATAAAAATGCATCTGCTTCCAGTCCTGCAGAGCTTATCAAGCTCATGCTCACACCTTGCTTCTTAGTGAAAGAGATGAAGGATTCACATCTTCTAACAAAAACATGTTCTTTAAACAGGTTTCTCTAAAAGGATTTAAAAGCTTAGATGCAACTCACTTTGAAAATAGAATCATTAGAAGCACAATCTAGCTGTGTAGTCATATACCATACACTGTAACTGTAAGCCTTGTAACGATCTACGTTTCAAAAACACGCTACTGTGTGCCATCTTCTTGCAAAGATCATTAGCACTTTAGACAGATAGTCTAGGGAACTAGACTCCTTAAACATGGAAAAGCATTAACTTGGTAAATTAAGAACATTTGTTTAAATTCTCTTTTTGAACGAGAACAAATCTCCAGAAAAAAAAAAAGGGGGGGGGGGGGGGGGGGAGGGAAGAGCAAAGGGGAGGCAGAGGAGAAGAGAAAAAGAAGAAGGATTTATTCAGAGAAGGGCATTAAAAAAGAAAAAAAAAAGTGCCAAAACCACTTGGCAGGAGGAATATACCAGCTGCACCTCACTAATCTATGGCTGATCCTTAGAGAGAATCACAAATCCACTCAATCAGCAAGCTGAATGCCATTTTACTCACAAGAATTGAGAACAAAATGGAATCAAATAAATAGTCATAATGCCGGCTATTAAAAACTTTGCTTGTACCTGATAAAAACGAAGAGGTCTTAAGACATACCTCAGCTACAGAAAATGAAAGTAAAAACAGAGAAAGTAAATATAGGAATTTTTATAAAAATGCTTCATTATTACAGCCTTATTTCTCTACGACGTAGACACGCTATACTGGACTCAAGTATTGCACTTTGGAACTATTTCATGACAGCTAAGAGCTGAACATGTCACTAAGAAATATCCAGAGGTATTTACTTCCATTCATTGACAGAACAAAATAATCTGAACTGTCTGTGCTATGCCTGTACCTGCTGAGAGCTACAGCACAGCTCTGGAAAGCATGTGGGGAATTCTGCTGTGTGTTTTGGGGGATCCACACATTTACCACTTCCCTATAACTCCTACTCATCTTTGTCTGAATTATACTGTATTCTGAAAATCCTTGGATTTGGCATAGCTTTTGCTCAGTACAACTCTGGCAAACAAAATCCTAAGCAGTCTAAAGGCCAACCTCATCATTATTTGTTTTGCTACTGAGCTTTTATAATCAACTCTTCTCTAGTACTAATCAAAAGTAAATTTCCTACTATAAATGAGTATAGCAGTAAAGGAGAATCCAGAAATCATGAAATAGAACAATCTTCCTTTAGATCAGAGTTACGTTAGATACTAGATTTAATTCCTTTTCCTTATGGTTATGACTCTGACTGATACTGATACTGATATGAATGCTGGTCAGCACCAGAGAGGCAAAACAAAAGAGAAAAAAAAGCTTATAAAATTTTCACTTCTCAGGTTCTCATTCACAGGGATGAGAAATAATTCTGTGATGAATGCTTGATTAAAAATTAATTGTTGTGGCAATTTAAAGATAGAGCTTATTTAATAATTAATATATAGGATCTACACTGGACTGTTCACTGAAGATTTACTATGAGGTATACTCAGAAAAGTGTTCATGATCCTCATTGTCTAATTAAAGGGCAAGTTTTATGTTAATGGAGAAAAATATCTTCCTTATCATATTTGTCTTATGCAACAATTAAGCCTTATTTTGCCTCTGTCCTACAGAAAACGTGACTTTCAGGGTAAAACTTCATAGAGAGGCACATTCTATTTAACATAGCTCTATCTAGTGGTTGATTAATACAAGTGCATCTAATTAGAGAAAACCAAATCATGAGTTCGATGAATACCAACAAAACCTTAGGAAGGTGGCACTTGTATTCCAATCTAGACACCTTGTGTAAACCTGAAAATACGTCAGGACAGGTTGTACTGCTAGCCAAATGCTACCTTTACATACACAGTTGAGTGATTCCATGCAACGTTCTTCTTGCAATTAACTCTTTCTCTGAAGTGATTTGTAGGAACAAGGGCTCCCAATCCTTATTCGTGTAAGGTTCCTAAATACTGACATGAGAGCTAATATTGCTGGCATTGAGATTAGGCCATTCTGATTACCAAAGTTTCAGCTGTAAACTACGTATCAAAGGCATCCTCCCCGATCCATCCGTCACCAGCATCTCACAGGCTCTACAGAAGACCTCTTCAGGAGCTAGAGCCCAGATGGGCTGGGAAATTGCAACAACTGCTTTCATTCAAGTACCCCACTAGTGCCCTTCTGTGTTTCCATTAATAATGCTTTCCCAGAGGAAAAGGTTCTGTTACAGAAAACAGAGATAACATGACTCTCCGTCAGTGCTAGGAAAAATGGCTTCTGAACATTGCAACTGAAAGTAAAACTGACATTCAGCTGGTAACTTAGGAAAACACACCAACCTTCCACTTTTAAAGCCCCCTGTTTAAACCTAGGTCTGACAATTACCATGAGCAAACATCAAAACAAGTACAGAAGTATTCTCAATCTTGGATGGATATTAGTTTTGAGTAAAGAGAGCTTACTGAAACATAAAAAAAACTTATTAAAACTAATAAGCCCAAGCTGGCTTCTGTACTTGCAGCTACACTGTAGAACAACTGGTACAGGATGTTGAGATACTAAAAAGCAACAATGTAATTTCATCACATTACTTCTGGTCCAGACAATCGTTACTTTAAGACTTGCTGGCATGAGGAGCCAACTCTGTGTTGGAGAAAATGGCATCTTTCTCCTGTTCTTACATCGCTCCCTAGACAGCGCTGTCAATACGGTGGATAACAGCTCTCTGTCTGACCTAGTAGGGCTGCTCTTAGCCATCATGCCTTACCTCCGGATTTATTAGGGCATCTAATAGAAAAGGCTCATAAGCAGTATGCCTGATTCCTACCTGGATTTTTGATTGCCAGTTTTATGGAGATGAATTTGCTCATAATTGGAAAAGATTTGGGAGAATTGAACTTCAATAGAACCCAGGCCAATTACTAAGTGATAAAGATGTAACTTCAAAACAGCATGCACTCTTCCATGAGCACTGGCCCAGTTAATCATGCGCTGATTAATGTTTTCATAAAGCTTCGAAATTTACCTTTTGCTCACCAGTTCCATACACATCAAGTTTTTGTTTTTCTATAACATAATACTAAAATCTCTACCAAAATCATAGCAACAGATGTAGATATTTACTAGATAATGTGAACATCAAGGCAAAAAACTAAAGCATTAATCTTGACCTGTGAATTAATGTACAACACATTAATAAATGAATAAATGAATACAGGTAATGATTTACTGCTTACATATGTTATGAATAGTTTTGAGTACTTCGCATAAGAAACGAGAGGATGAGCCACTGAACAAATATTGTAATAAACATTTGTAATACATGACCTGTGAAAGAAAAATTGGCAAGGGGCAGAAATAAAAATCAGCCAGAAAACCTAGAAAAGTTAAAGAAAGAACATTTCACTTTTAAATTTCTGTTCTGTTAAAAGAAAGTTACAAATAATACATTTATTAGAGCTTAGTAACCACTGTTTGCTTTCTGCTGGTAGAGGCTTAAGCCATACAGCTATTAATCACATGAAAGCAGATATTAAGGAATATTAATCCATACCAGCTGTTACATCTTCTACTGTGCTATTATTAGATTAATCTTTATACAACAAGGCTGCCTTTTCATGTCATTTCCAAGAGGACATCATACAAGCTGATACTGTTTCACAACACATCTGCAGAAAGAAGGTAGAAGAAAGGAGGAGATGGTGAAATTACCTTCATTTTTATCCTTCAAATCTGATGCACTTACGTTAAGCAAAGATGCTCCCTATCACAGTAGTCAACTGATTAGTTAGTTTTTGTTGTGACTGTAAAAAACACTTTTCCAATTTGTAATTTACTTCAGAAGAAAAGGACATCCACTGATAATAAGTGCTCTCTCATGGAAAGTCCAAGGCCAAGTAATTTCCTTTCTCTTGCAGCAGGGAATGAACCAGCTAAAAACAGCTAACATGGTCTAGTTGACGGAGCACGTGAGGATTATTTAGGATTGTAACAGAATTTTAACAAAACACAATCAACACTGAACATAATATTTTCCAATGCAATATAACAACCCTGTTAGGTGAGCCAAGATTTTAGGGGAGGAATTGTTTGCACTGTTGGATACGTTTCACAGCCAAATGCTTCTGCAGATTCTATAGAAAGTCCCATTGAATCAAATGTCAGTGGAATGTTATTAAAATCACAGCAAGTGTTACTCTGCACAGAAATAGTTAGACTGCTGGCAGAAAAGGCCAGAACTATCCTTTGAAGAGTACAAAATCATCATTAAAAATAAGCTTCTAATCAGTTTCTTGAGTTTTGGAAGAGACTGTACTAGCTACCCTTGGGAAATCAGTTGACATTGTCACAAAAAACTTGACGTCCTCTATACCTGCAGTCTCCTCATATTGTTAAATGTGAAGTTCATTCAGCTTCCTCACTATTATATTACATCTGTACATCAGGGAACCTTTGTTTCTCACTCTCTTGGACTGCAGTTAAGTCTTAGAGAACATACATGTGCTAGTTTTATAGCACAACCTAAATGGTGAAGGAAGAATCTCATTAGTCTGGGGTTGCATGATTCACTGTTCTCCCACTCTTCCTTGCAATTTGCACATTGCCTCCTTTGCAGCCACTGCTTTTACTCTCTCCTGAAATTTGCAAGTTCTCAGTGGCTTTCTTTTCCTCATTCTGCCTATACCTCACCTGGGGAGCCTGATCTGCTCAGCTGCTCAGCTGCCTCCATGCTTCCCAAACCTGCCTGTATCTTTGACAGTATGGCACATACAATTTTCTTTCACAGACTCCGCTACTTGTTCTAACACTCTCCACCTTCATCTTTATTTGCTGATGAACATTAGTTTTCACTCCTTGTTACTTTTACTCCTCCCAAAGAAAAGTTTCCTTAAAATGTGATTATTTCACCTTTCTCTTCTTGTCACTTCCCAGCACAAGCCAGCTTTCTTATTTGACCCTGCTACTGACTATCTGCAGGATTCTTCCTATCTCTAAAACAGATGGGCTAACCTGACAGTGACACTTCCATGCTTCGTGTCAAGAATCTTCTTGTTAACAACTAGCAAAAGGAAAGAGAAGATAGAGGTATTCACAGCACAAAAAATTATCCACATATTAGGCAGTAAAACTGGGGCAAAAAACAAGCCTCTAAGCAGTTCATCTCATTGATAATTTTTAATTAAATGAAGAGGATGGGTTTCATCTTTTTATTTTGTTTCGTTTGGCCCACAACTAGATCATAGAATCACAAGGTTGGAAACGACCTATAAGATCATCCAGTCCAACCATCTCCTCATCTCCACTGCCACCACAAGCACTAAACCACATCACGCAGCACATCATCCAGACACCTCTTGAAGGCTGCCAGGGACGGCGACTCCCCACCTCCCTGGGCAATCATTCCAGCGCCTGACCACTTGCTGAGAGAAAAAGTTCTTCTTTATGTCTAATCTAAACCTCCTCTGATACAACTTGTGGCCATTTCTGTGTGTCCTGCTCATTGCCTGGGAGCCAAATCCCTCTTCACCACAACCTCCCTTCAGGAAGTTGTAAATCTTCAATTGTAAAGGATAAAGCATGAGAATAATCAGTTGTTTTTACTGCCAAGATGGTCAGACAGTTAGCTGGTTTCATAAAAGACTGCAACCTACGTAAAATCTTCCATTTGGCCTTTATACATCTCTGCTCCAAAGGTTGTTGCAGTGAATCCTCGAGTTATATACATTATGAATGTACTTAAGATTCTCATTTGTATTCTTCTCTATCTTGTATATGAGCAAATTATTTTGACTGGAAAGCCTCAGTTTATCTATTGGGTAATTAAAATCTATTTAAAATTTTGGACAGTATTTATTCAATTTTCTGGAAAGCTTGTAAAACATACGTAGTTACCAAAATACGCAAGTTAGGGATGTACTCAACGAAATACGCAAAGCGGAGGCTGTCAAGGTCACCAGGCGTAACCAGGCGCAATCTGTGTGGGCCCCTTGCGTGGTTAGCGAATACGTGAAAGGGGGGCTGTGACAGTCATCAGGCTCTGCGGGGGCTCCTTGACTCATGAGAAACCATGATGAGACATGGCAAGACAAGACATGCCACACGTCTATTGGGCACAGATAACCATAACATGGGTGATTGGTAGCACTGTGATATAAGGGACAACTATAAGAAGAGTGTGTTGCTTGCAATAAATGCCATTTGCTGCTCACCACATTGGTGTCATAAAAGCGTGTGATTTGGCCGGGGCCGTCTGAGCACTTTACAAAGAGACATTATTCAGGGGTTGCCAAAGTGAAGGCAAACAGGATTAAAATGTGCCCTTGCACCTTCTCACCTTGTGGAAGAATGTTCTTTTGCATGTTGTGTTCTAGGAAAAAAATGACACTCTCTTCTCCCTCTTCCATGCTGATGTTTGGAGATTTTGCTTTTCACTGTTTTTCTAGCTCATCTATTTTGACTTTCTCTTTTTATCCTGTTGGATGGCCATGGCTTAATTTAGCTTAAGTTTCCATTTTTCGAAATGAGAAAGAGTATCTTTATTGCAGGCACATATATCAAGCAAAAAAAATAAAAATAAAAAAATAATAATAATAATTAAAAAAAAAAATCGATGTTTAGCAACCCTGGAGTCTGCATGAGCAAACTACCACCACAGATACATGACCAGAAGAACCACTCACTAGCTCCCCAGAAAAAAAAGGCTACTTTTATCCAGCTCCAGCTTTTCCATTGTTGTATACCAAGGAAGCTGCAATAGAAACTGCAATCCACATGCAACTGAAAATATTTCTGCAAAGTGGACAAGAGACATAGGATAGAACAGGAAGCAGAGGGAAAGCGAGTTGCCCCATTTGACAGAGTTGAGTGGATGGCAAAGCTAGTAACAAAACTGAGTTTAAGCTGCTGATTCTGGTCTACAATCTGTCTCTTTTTCAATGCTCTCACTCATTGCTCCAATACTCCATTGTTTATGTTTTTCATCTGAGTATTAAGGATTGACTAAATTACAAGAATCTTCATCCCTTTTGGTACATGCTGCAAATGCAGAGACTGAAATTAAAAAAAAAGAACAACAACAACAAAAAACAACCAAAAACCAGAAAAGTCCTATTTGTGAAAACAATGATTGTTTAAACTAACCAGGAGAACAGAAATCACCATAACCTATGCCATTACAAGGTCAATTAACCTACAGTCACTGCATGATACACAAACTGATGCTGTTTTTCTGCAAAACCCTTTCTCTTTACCTACACTGTTTGTAGATAAAACCAAGGGTAATCACCTAGGGCAGGATATCACTTCACACTCTATCTCTCCTGCTACTTTAAATTCCCTCTCCATCTCAGAAGCATTCTTAAATAACTTCTGGCTACTCTTTACATTTTGAAGTCAGAAAGCTCTGCAGCACATGAGCGTTTGTTTCACTTTTTAATCGGGTAGACATGACAGTATTCTTCTATAAAACTACTTTCAAAACAAACAATAACTCTTGAGCTATTCTGCTCTGATTTTCTCTAGTCAGAACTAAAGCTTATTTGCAGGTTTTCAGTGACAGGGCTCAGGGGGAGATGCACTGGCAAAAGGTGAAGTGTGAACCAAGCTCTACAGCAGGGCTGGTGTTCTAATCAGAATTGGAGTACTTTCTGCTGGGAAGCTGTCAGCGAAGCACGCTTGTGTAGAAGTACATGAATCCTACAGTTGCCAGTGAGGCATATAAACAGCTAGTCAGAGTACCACAAATTGCTAAAAATCAGACATCACTGACAGGGAAATTCTGACATCCAGTACATGCCATGTGACTTCTGGGGGAGGATTCTGTTCTTTCCACTAGTTTCATCAATATCAATTATTCATGTTCAAAGTCCAGCATTAGGGAATATTTCAAACCAATCATTCCTTAAAATTGACTCTATTCATGCGCAGTATGAAAAAGGAAAAGCTCTCCAACTGTTCCCTTGTCAGCTTCATGGTTTTTTCCTAACACTTTGGAATCCTGGTACTAAATTCTTACTTTCACTGCCATGGCTACTAAAACAGTCCAGAAATGCTTCTTATTTGCCTTGCAATCACAGTCTGCCAACCTACATTGGCTCAGCAATTTTATTGTCTCTAAAAAACTCTCTCCTGGCCCTAGCCACTTGCAGCAGGCTAATAACATACTGTTCTTCAGAGATGCATTTCTGTATACATTATTCACATGCTGTTCAAATTTTAAAAGGGGGTGAGAAGTGTTAGATATGAAAATGATTGTCATGTTAAGTGCTAGATCCCAAACCTACCGTTACACTTGCAGTTCTTAATCTCACTGGACAGTCTGCATTTGCCAGAAATTCTGGGGTTTACATGGTAGTTAGCCAGGCATACCAGTGTAAAATGTCCAGCAAAATCTATGACATTCTTACTGCTGGAAGACAAACACAGTAGTTGTACATAGGCAGTGTTTTGGATAGAAGTACACAAAGTTTTAACACCTAATGCAGCGCAAGTGTTATCTCTGATTCCATGCTGACAGCCTGTCCTGAACAGCAAGCTTCCACGCCTTTGCAGTAACCTTTCCTTCATGCTACGGATCACATATTTCTTGCCGTATGCACACACCATCTGCTCCTGCAGATCGTCTGCAGTACATTGACTTGTGGAGAAGTTGCTTACTGCAGTATCACATGCCTAGCCACACTGCGACTCGTATCTGCAGAACACAGATTCAACTCCTTGTGAACAATTCCAGGCAACAAATAAGAGATTCCTAAAACCTGTACCTTAAAGTCTTGAGAAGGACAGCAGTTCCTAGCAGAACTGTATTTCAAACTGGATAAATCCTCCACAGTACTGATATTCTTCCTTTGTACTGTGTGTCACAGCAAAACAAAAGCTCTATAATTCCCTTGGCCAATTGTGTATCCTGGTTAGAGGGTTAAAGGATTTATTTCCAACTCCTGCTGAGATCAGCTGGCACTGATCTCACTTCTCTAACATCCTCTATTACAGCCTGTTTCTTGCAATGCACTCATCCAATTTGTTGTAGAACATTAAGACACCAAATCAACTCTAAACTGATCCATTGTTGATTCAGCAACATGGTTCAGTAAAAGAGCCAGGAGCTTCCTCCTTCTAAGACAATGCAAACTGCCTTCTCACCTCCATCAGTCATCCGACTCCCTAAACTGAAATAAAAACAACACAGCAATTATCTCCTGAGCCAATGAGACAGTGGCTAAAATGTGTGTGGAAGGAGAACTTCTTAGTCACAGCAGAAATTCTGGAGAAAAAAAGAGGTTTGAAATACTGTAAGGGAATGCTTGTGAAAATGATGCCACTGTTGTCATGTGATCTATATCATCATAACTGTAATATTAAGCAGTTGCATACAACAATTCCAAGTAAACCCATTAACTAAACTTTTATAAACAATCAGAAGGTATGCTAATTTGAAGGAAATCACAGTTACTTTATAAGGAGTTCAGGAACAGAATGTAAATTCATCCTATTGATCTTTTTTTTTCCAACTGGAAGTTAGATATTAACATAAGCAAGGAAACAAAGCATGGATGTAAGATTAACATGTGCAACTAATTTCAAGGGATTTATATTATCTACAAAACATATGACAGATTATTTGTCTTAGTCTGAAGGTCTAAGAACCCTCCCCCCTTTGTAGTTCACAAAAGCTTTTCTTGTAATTCACTGGGTAATACTGTCATACCTTTGAAATAGGAATAACAGCAATTATATTATTTTCTGAGCTGAGTTTTTAAACATACAAAACTAAATATATGAATATATAACGTTATTAGACACAGCATTTAAAATTGAAAAGAAATAAAATCCTACAATTGTGTTCAGACTTTTTTTTTCCTTGCACTGCAGTTGACAGCCGGGAAGAGGATAACCATGCGAGCAATAAAGCAACTAAAAATACATTAGTGTCTCTATAAAAGCTTATATCTGAGCATCTGGAAATCTTGTACTAAGTTGATCCTGAAACAGATAGTTGCAGAGAATTTACAAGCATACAAAAATTAAATGCAAACAGAAATAACAAGCAGAGCTGCTGCCATAAAACGTTTCTCTATTCAGAAGAACAGAAAATGAATCGTTGTAGGTACATATTGTCAACAGCTTTGATCACTGAGGTACAGAATAATGCCTTTAATGGCAGAGCAAGCAGCAACTGCGAAGCAGGCACTTCTGCAAAACTGCTCAATAATGCCATCTTCCTCTGGAGCACTGCCATCGAAATCAGGGGAACACGTGGGAAAGCTAAGCAGAGTAGAGATGGACATTTTAATTACTCTTGCTATTCAGCCCTATTGCAGTAAAAATGGCATCAAAATCATGCACCAGGGCCACACTGTTACACACTCATCAGGAAAACATCCACTCGTGTTAAAAGGGAAAAACAGGTGAAATTATCATTACAAATCTGAATGTTTAGCCACATTGTATAGATATAACTATTTCCTCTCTGAGTTTTCTCTGATGGATCAAAAAAGCACTAAATCCCTGTAAAACACACACATTCCAGACTAGTTTCATTCCTTGTTGTCAGCTATACCATTAGCAAAACTTCACATTTGCTGCAAAATGTTCTCCCTGAGCACAAAAAAACCCAAATTTCCATCTACAACATAGTTGTTCCCAGAGATGATGGCTTCCACTTGCATGTATGCTGGCAGTGCAAAATTAATCTCAGAGCCAACAGACATTACTTATCAGAAGAATCATTCCCAGCCCGTTATACAACAACAACAACAAAAATCCATTATCAACTATAAATAATGTTTTTTTGTTTTGTTTTGTTTTTTCTCACAGAAGTTGCATGTTTTCCTTCTGGAAATGAGCATGAAGGAAAACAGAATCACAGAATCTCAGAATGGTTTAGGTTGGAAGGGAGCTTTAAGATTATCTTGTTCCAACCTCTCTGCTGTAGGCAGGGACATCTAGCCCAGCTGCTCACAGCCCTATCCAGCCTGGCCTTGAATGCTTCCAGGGAGGGGGGCATCCACAACCCCTCTGGGCAACCTGTTCTGGTGTCTCACTACCCTCACAGTAAGGAATTTCTTCCTGATATCTTGTCTAAAGAAACAACAAAAGAATTAGAAAGACTGTAACAAGTAAGACATGAAGGGAATTTGCAGCTTTTGAAAAATGACTTTAATAACCCACACATATCTAGCCTCATTATGAAAAATAAAAACTGCACGGTGTTCCTTCTGTCCTTCCTTGTCTAGCCTTACCCATTGGAGTAAAGGGACAAGATTAAGCAACTTTCATGTTGGTTTCTCATTCTGACTTTATTCCATTCAGGAAACAATAGTCTATATTCTTGGCAGATAGGCTTGTGAACATGAAAAAAGATGACTGCACCTGGAGCACTATGCATGCATTATGGACTTTCTACTATATGACCTGTGACAATGAATAAAGAAAAGAACATTTTAAAAAAGAGATTCCAATCTTTCATTTTCTTTATAATTGTTGCTTTGTATTACTCAATAAAGTTAACAGCCTGAGAACTACTGTTAATGTCTGAAGTTGGCAAAGCAAGCAGTATACAGTTGTTCATGAGAACGGAAGTGTCTTGGAGGACAGCCTGTTTTTTCAGTCTTTACACAGCCACTAGATATCTGAAGAAGTAATGGTGCAAGTAATGCAACTCTTTAGCTAAGTATTAGCTGACACTGTAACCTCCACTGTGCTTTTAAGCTTATCAGCAGAGAAAAAAAAACAAACCCATTGGAAATGCTTAGAGCTTTTTCTGCATCTTTTAAGTGTGCTGGGGGCCTGGGAACAAGGAAACATAAGGATTCAACTGAAATACCAATTCTTTTTCTAGCACTCAGCATCTGTAATATGGCCTATATTATGGATGTTACATGCAAAAGGATGACAGTCTCTTCAGCAGACTGAAGAGATATGGTCCTAGTTATTTTATAAAGACCATTACAGTGATTTCATCCCTACTCATCACTTACTGATGGTCATGGGCATCACAAGATGAACAATCTCTGCTGAAAAAGTCTCCACAGACCAGACATAGCTATTTTTGCAGTAATAGAACGGCCAATGTTTCATATTGTATAGAAGAATTTGTTTTCAACATTTTTACAGATAATTAGTTGCTAGTGTCAGTAACATTCCTCCCAGGATGCTGCTAGACATTTCCTTCCCTCAATTTTACTCTTTCAAACTTACTTTCACCTTCCTAATTAGAATCTGTCACATTAACATCATGATGATCAGCAGAAATTAAAGGCAAGGGGTCTGGAGGGGTTAGAAGAGAAGATGAATCTATTTCTCATTATTTGAATGGAGTCAGTTTGAGAAAGGTCAGTTGAAATGCAATTTACATAATCCTGAGTTAAAGTTAAGTCTACATTTGTTCCAAATGAATCCATCAATCCATGGTCAAAAGATATATTCAAAATCCCTTCACAGCTAAAATTTGAGTGGTTCATTGGTTACCAAAAAGCCTCAATATTCTTTTACAACTAGTAAGCTTATGACAAGAACAGAGTGAAAGTACATATTATAAAGCATTCATCTGTCTTTTTCCTTCCTTGACTTTTTTTTTCATATACTGCAAAGCGCACGATCCAACCACAAACTGTTTTTGGTATAGTCTATCTGCTGCAGATGTTCAGTGAATCACATCAAAACCCTTTTATACACCCTATCAGATTTCTCACTGATTGCATCTAAACTTAGCGTAAGCAGCAAATACCAGAAATTAAAATACTTTTTTGCCTGGGAATAATTAGGCTGCTCCTATTTGGTGATATTTATCACAAAGATCCTTAATGCAGCGTGCACTTGTGAATGAACTCCCATAGTAAGGATAAGATCCATTGTCAGAACCAAAGCAATGAACACGACAAATACCTCTGGAACTTAAAAAACAGCACAGAAGGAAAGAAAATCATTCTCATTTAAAGTGACACCAGCTATTAAAAAAAAACAAAGGGAAAACAAACAGCGTGTCTCCAGCTGCTTCCCTCACCTTGTGCTATTTGGGTAATTGCAGGCTTACCTTTTGTGATCCAGATGTTGAGCCCTTAAATGAAGTGCGTTTGAAGGAGCTGCTCATCCTCCGTAAGGAACCTGTGAACTTTCCTCCTCTTCCCTTCATAGTCCCCTGGCCCTTACCCTCCATAAGGAATCTAGTACCCCACCACCAAAGAAAACTCTGATTTTAGTCATACAGTCTGAGCGGTCTTTTTCAAGACCAACAATCATTAAGTTACATCTTAAATAAAAAGAGTCGTGGATGCATAAAACAAATTCAAAGCCAAGAAATGAGACTCCTGTTCTGACATGCACCCTATCACAAATGTTACCAGCCACTAGACAAGTAGAAAAACAAGGCAATGTACCGCTGTTCCCCTCCCTCTTCTCTCTACCGTCTCTATAATCAGGCTTAATGCACGCAGCTTCTGCAAGCTATGGTTTTTAATGGACAGAGATTTAATAAATGGTGATTGAAGGTAAATCTACTTTAGAAGCAGCAGCCCAAAAGGTTTTTATTTGTGCAAAGTGCAGAGCAGTCAGATGGAAATTATTTTGGTATCAGTAGAAAGGCACATGAAAAGAGCAGATGGTCCTCAGCAGACTATAGGTTACAGGCTTTGTGCGATGCTAAAGGGTAACTGCTGACAGAGAGTGTGCCTACAGTAGATCTAAGGTTTTAAAAGAAAGCAACCCATAAGATCACAAGTTAGATTTTAGACAATTAGATCGTATGGATTGTGACAAACAAGGTGTGCTGTGTATTATATTTGTATTATATTTATGGATTTCTGTGAATAGCTCCATTCATATATTTAGTACTATTATGTCTAAATATGCAGAGCGAAAGCAAAAGGAGGCAGTTATTAAAGAATAAACAAGAAATGAGAATGAGGCAAGGTGCTTTAAAAGACCAGTGGAATTATTATCAACTAGTATTTATCTAATTGACTCCAAAAGGACTTGTTTTCTCAAAGTAAGGAATCTGTGAGAGAGTTTGCTTTAAAGAATATGGACAACAGCACAGAGAATCAAGAGGGACATTTCAGAAATATACGCATGGAATGCTTATCTGACTGGTTGTGTCTGTAAGGAAATATCAATAACACCAAGGAGATGCACAATCCTACTGTTCATTTACTTAGGGTTTTCAGCTTCAACCACTTTGTACCTCTGCAAAGACAGTGTGGGTGCCAGGCACACTGCTTCCACACTTAGTAGCAAAGCATTGCAATTACTTTCTAGTCTTCTACACTGTTATCATTGAGGAATTCCATTTACACCAGAACTTGATTTATCCAATCCTGCATTTTTCATCCACAAAAGTTTACTTTTGATTACTACATTCTGAATCATATTCTCAGATTGTGGTTAAATGTCACAGCAGTGAGTCCGATCAGCTGTAACAGGTTTCATGAGCTGACAATACATCCTCCTGATCTAGCATCTTATTTGCTAATAAAACTGAAAAGTATTCAGATAATAGCTATGCTTGAAGTCATATTAGGGAGAGCACTTTTGTTTTGTAATGTAGTTTAAACAAATCCACTATGAATGCTGTCAAGGAGTAAAAAAAAAAAATTCAAAACTCTTTTAGCTCTTGTGCAAAATTTTTTAAATTTTTTTAAATTTTTTAAATTTTTGGCACTAAACATGCCCAGCTGCAATGAATGAAGCTGAGGTGCATCCTTGTCCCTGTTTGTGATGTTACCTCGCAAACTGGCATCATATTCCAGCAGCACAATTTCCTGCACTGATACTGGACTGCATTACTCAGGAGATGACAGATGGCATTTTGCTAAAAGACAAAAATGAGCACATGCTGACTGAAGATTAAATGATTCTTACTTAGCAATTCTCATGCAGCAATCTGAATCTTGCTGCACGAGAATTCCATTTTCTCTAAGGTCCAGAACTTCAGCTGGCTTAAACACAAAGGTTGCCCAGCAAACACTGAACAGAGAAGAGAGATTTTGGGGCTTTTAAAAACTTTATTTTATTTAAGTAGAATTAGTCCTTAGACATTTTGCATAGAAATAGTAAAAATATCTGTCCTGAGATAGGCAACGTGTGTTATGCTCTAATGTACAAGAATGTGATCTCAGTGCTGTAGCATGAGGACTGTGCTCCTTTCTGTTTTTCTCACTTGGAAAAACAAAAGATGAAGCAGTTGGAGCAATTCATTTCAGTTCTGTAAGTGGGTATGCCAGCTTGACTGTAAAAAGCTTATCTTCAACTCCCATCTTCAGAGAGCTGCCAGCTCTCAAATAAACAATCCTGTTATAACCAGTAGCAGGTAGCTACCTACAGATGCCTAGAATGAAACAAAAGAAAACCAAAACTATTGGATAGGAAAAAGGAAGTTAAAGCTGATTTTTGTTACCAATTTCTTTCATTTCTCAGCTTCTCTTCGTTTCGTCTTTACTTTCACATGTTGCATTTTAAGAAAACTCTCAACACTGAAGTTAAAATCCACAGGGCCATTTTTGCCACAGGAAGACATCATGGGTGTCAAAATCGCTTTTAAGCCTTTTACTTAATCAGTTGGTGTTCTTCCATTTTCTCTCAGAATGTAGAAATTCAGAATATGATTCTCTTCTCCAGGATACAATGTAAAATGCGAATAACAAATTCATTCACATTTTTGTCTTGGATCTGCAATTCTAGGACTTTTTTTTCCAAAGCTCCCTGTGCACCTTTTTAATATATTTTAAGGATTATGCTGGATTTTCACAAGTCATCAGCAGCAGGAGACCTTCCAAGAGCCTGGTGAAAGCCCATCAACAGTCAATGAAACAGAAGCTGCTAAATACTAACCCCAGCTGAAAAATCAGGCAACTGAGTTTTGCTGGTGTTCTCGCACCCGCTGTGCTTATTTAACACTGTGGGGGTGGATCCCACTTTGCTAAAGGAATGGAAACATGCACCACGCTGGCATTTTCATCAGCTCTCGTGATTTAGAAGCACGTTTAATCGATTTTCCAAAACAGCCTGTAGTTTTAGGACTGGTCTCACGTTAGCAATCCCTCTAAACAAACACTGTTGCTGAAGGTTCCTGTTTCTCCTTGGAGTTTTCCACTTCATCAGTTGAGCTGATTTAACAGCTTGCGTGGTCTAAATCAGATCTGTATAATGATCTGGTTTAAATTAGCACTGGAGGAGGAAAGAGTGGTAATCTCTTGGAACAGGATGTGGCTGGCAATGGATGAGAATCTGGCACAGCAGAGAAGTGAAAGACCTTTACACTGGTTCTGTATCTAAACAACCTGTGACATGAAAGTGCACACCTGTCAGTCACCTTCAGTATACTGGAAAAAAAAACCATATCAATTGGCAAATAAATTATGAAAAACCCAAAACTATGAATACCCATAAAAGAGCAACTAAAGTGCAAAAATAATCTCACTGTTAGCAAGATACTTCAATTTCAAAGTCTGTGACCAAAGTATCTGGAGAAGCATCCCAACAAGCAAATCAATTTTCTACTTCATCAGGAGTTTTCCTGCAGGAGGACATGTATGCCAATGTAGTCTAAAATCACTGTGGTGCTGCAAACTACTCATTATTAAAGACATTCAAATCTTCAGAAACCCACCTGCTTTTCAGTTACTGGCAGGATGAACCTGCTACTCTCCCAGTCTGAAAATAAATGGAAACATCAAAACGACTGTCCAAGAATATTTAATCCTATGAATCCCATTTATATACTCCCTATGAGTAGGCTGGCTTCAGAGCCAGTTCATTATTTTACATATTTTTTACTTTCAAAAATCCAGCCTCTTCCAATTTTTTTTTTCTTTTCAGTTGCTCCTCATTATAGTATGCATAAAAAGCTGCAGGGAAACTTCTTACATTTTCTCTGCAGTAGAAGATGGAGGGTCCATTTGAAATGAGATGAAGCAGAAAGTGAAGAACATTCTATCATCAATTTAAAGGAAAGAAGCAAGAAACTCATCTGATCAATCCATTTGATTTCCAAATCAGACATTTTGCCACAGTAAATTAACTTTTGAAAAACGAACAAGAGAACAAACCTAGGTACTAGCACACCTTGTTCTGGAGCCTTGAGCACTTCAAACAGTGACAATCTTTTTAACGTTTGAAAGAACATCGTTATTTAGTTACACAAGCTTCTCAGTGGTCCAATAAACAGCATTATCCTACTTTTCTCATTTCCTCAGACTGTAACATTTTTTCAGCCTTCTCCATTCCCAACATCTACATATTGTGATTCACTGACTGGGAGTCACATAGATCAAAGAAGTAGTGCATTACTTTTATGTACTAAAACCAGAAAGCCATGAACTGCTAGGTCCCATTATTAGCCAAAAGAAGCAAAACGTCCCGCTGCAAAACCACAGTTCATTATGAATCTACTGTATTTAGAAAAAAAACACACTTCTCTGGATTTTTTTTTTTTAACTAAAATTTTTTGTTTACTAAAAATGAAATAATTAGGCCTTAATTTTTTCTTTTTTGTTCTTTTGAATGCTTATGCATTTGTGCTATAGCTACTTTTCTGTCTTATCTAATACATAAAGAACGAGGGAAGAAAGGGAAGGATACAGAGAAATAGAGAATCTATTAACTAAACACAGCACTGTCCAACAGAAATGCAGAACAGTCGGGGTAATGCTCCACAGCATGGTACAGTGACTTAATACCAAACTACAGAGAAAGATGTACATAGAAAGAGCTCCAGATGATGAGAGAGACACTAGGGGATGAAAAAAGACCCCACAACCTTGAATAATTGATTATTATCATACAGCTCTACTACTACAACTATTGCCATTCAGTTTCAAAATCTCTTTCTTTCTTTCTGGTCAGTTGATGACATTAGGTTCAGAATTATAAAACCCATTTTTTCACACTATAGGCAGGCCTATTATTTCTCATCTTAATGTTAACCTGAATAAGACTTAAATAAGGAGCAAGTTTACAGAGTTCAGGGATAGAGGGGAACTAGCAACCAAACCAGACAAACAAAAAATTCCAAAGTTATACAACCCTAAATGCAATAGACAAAATACAGAAATTCTGAATTTTCATGTTATGAAGATACTTAAGAAATTCATGAAATTATAGTGTTTTTCCTTGGAAGCATGATGGTTTGCTAGCCAAAGTGCACTTATTATTTGCAAAAAAAACAAAAAAAATACATAATTTTTTAACACAGAGCTTGGCATCTTTCTTAGCTCTGAGTAACTGCAACTGAAATAAGGTACACGTAGAAAGTTTTACATCAAGTTCTATAAAAATCCTATGTACCTTCCAGTGCAGAACAAAACTCACAGTGAGAACACCATGTCCTCAACTCCCTTCAAGAGTTCACACAGCCCAGTTTTATACTAATGTACCTGTTTTCTCTCATTTGTAGGTATCAGCCATTACAAATTTCAACCGCTCTTCTTTGGTTTCTATCCCTGAAATGAAGTATAGGCAGAACACTGTTCAGCAGTTACCTACCATCAGAATGAGTACACTGAAGGTTGCTGGGGACTGGTATCTGCTGGGTGAAGAAAAGTTGATGTCTTTTTCTGTAAACTACATATCTTCAAAACAATGCCGTTGTAACCTAGGCAAAAATATATACATATATATATTTGGACTTTAAATGTCACTTAATTAGACAACAAAATTCAGACAACTGACATGTAACATCTTATTTCTGTTTTCAAAAAGGTGGAAACCAGACAGTGGATTCCTTCCCTACTGCATCATGTTCAATTTCCAATCCAAATGACAGAGCTGGTGGCACACATATAATCACCTTGGGAGCGCTCTGAGGAATCACTTGTCACATCCTGGCAGTCTGTGACTGGTTAGGTCTTCCAGCTGGGGAAAGAAAAATGCATTTGTTGTCTTTTGTTTTTTTTAAAACACATGTGGCTACATAGATAATTAAAAAAAGATTTTTTATGCAAATTAGACTTTACAGCTGTGAAGAGACAACTGAGTGACACTAAAACAAAATAAGCAAAGCCCTACAGGAAAAGAAAATAAAGACAGCAGCAATCCAGTTTGAATGCTGAGTTCAGATGCCAGGTTACTAGAGATTAAATGTAAATGTTCTGCAGAGTTCACAAATTATTTTGTGGGCAGACGATGGGGAAAAGGAAATTTGAAATTTTTTTCCATGTTTATTTATTTCTTTGATATGTGTACGAAAAAGTACAAGTACCAGGAGAGGGAAAACAATCTCTGTCTACACACAGTGCTTGGTTCTACTGGCTTGTGCCCTAGGCACTGAACTAGTACCAAGCTTTCTACCAGTTGGCACAGTGAGTACTTTGCTACTAGCTGCTCTTCCAAATTTAAAATGCGACATCAAGTGTGCAGTTCAGATAAGAAAACAGTGCTAAATAATCCCTCACAGAAACACATCTGTGGCTTACAAGAATGCTGTCATTTTGTCCCTTTCCTCAAAACTTTTCTAAAGATATCAGAGCTGATATTTGGAGGCTTATTTAAACACAGTTACTGTTAAACATTTCCTTCTGGATAAAGTAACACCTTTTATCTAAAGCCTACTTTACTCATCAGTTCTCCAACCAGTGACATAGGTAAAGCATTTCCACATAGAAATGAGGAATGGAGACAGATCCTCATTAAAATCAATTGGTGTTAGTTACAGGGCAAATACTGGAAATTTAAGGTTTGGGATTTAATGCAAGTACTAATGGAACTAAACCCAGACACAGTTAGTTTCTTACAAACTTGAGAATACAGTAGAACTGGTTGAACTGACTGCCAAAAAGAAATGGGTTTATGATGCAATATGCAGATATAATCCTGTACAAAAAAAATTCATTTCCTATAAAAGTAGCATTTCTGGTGAAACTATTGGGGTTCAGTTTTGTGAGGAAAATAAGAATGTTTCCAAAAAAAGGTTTCAATAAATACAGAATTTCCCGGAGGAAAAAAAATAAAAATAAAGTTGTGATTAAGAATAATAATTCTGTACTAACTTGCAAAATCAGTGATTTAAAACTCATGTAGGTGAGCTATAAGTAAATAGTTCACAGACTCTCAGTCATTGCAGGAAGCAAAGCAGTTCACTATTTGTTTTGTATTCAAAGCCCATTTTAACATGCTACTAAACTGTTCATAACAGGAGCTGATGGAAAGAGATGAAAAATGTCACCATGTCTTGAACAGTAACCTGATGTGAATAATCACACAACAGGACTTACAATTGGAAATGACTGGAATGTTATAAGTAGGAGTAAAAAAAGCTCCTTCTCCTGCATGTATAATTTACCTCTGAATCTGATTAAGTCATGACTGTATCTGTCCAGTTCCTCTGAAACGAGCATGGGCAGTTTTTCTCCTACATATGAGACAAGGTTTAAGCATTCTATACATTATCATAGTCACTTAAATTCTGTAATAAGAATTGAATGATAGCCCTTTTATTGTAAAACAAACAGGAGCTAGATGGAAGCACCAGGAATCCATTGTGAGTGCAAGCTGTGATCCTATATCCAAGGCTCAAAAAGACTGATTTCAAAAGCAGAATTGTTGAACATTGGTGGTAGGCTTCCATTATGAAAGTTACATACTGTATAAACACAGGCAGCAGTCAGTTTCAGCATCGCAATCTTAAAACCAAACGGAGTTTTTACACAGATTTAAATGAGCATTGGATTTCATGACAGTAACCTTAAGATTTTTCTATTGCATTTTAGCTGAGCAAAAAATTGTCATCATGTAAGTATCCAGTATATCACTTTTTGCAATGCTATACTGGAGTTTCAAACAAAGCTAGTTAGATATACTCACAATGTTTCATTGTCCACCAGCAACCAAAATAAAGACTGACAGAATCTCTCTTACTCACTTAGTAACTGAGGACTTGAAAAGACAGCAAAGGAGAGAGATGGAAAAATCAAACCAGAGAAAAAAAATTAAACATAAGTAAGTTTTGAAGTTGTATCATCAGATATCAGTCCACAAAACTCCACTGATTTCAGGATTGAGTGAAAGAACCCATAAACCTGGAAACAAACGCTGACTTCTGCTCCCCATCTCAAGACAACACCTACAACAGGTAACAGAAGTCCACTCCTTACCCTGGGAAACAAGAGAGGACTAAGCAACAGGAGAGCTGGAAACCTGCTTACTTGCAACGTGCTAAACAGTGAAACAAGGCCATCTACTGTACTCCACCTGAAAGTTCCTGAAATTAAGGAAGAAACTATTGGATGGTAATTTAATTGCTCCCAATTCTGCGTTGGGAAAGTTTTGCCTTCCATTAGACGCTAGGCTATCAGTTCTCTTATGCATAGAATTATGTTTCATTGTGAAATGCCAAACAAATATTTAGACGTACCACATCCACTTGGTATATTCAATAATGAGTACTTTTTAACTCCACCTGGCTAACTTGCAACTTCTGTCTCACCAGAATCTTTTTTTTTTTTTTTTTCCTTTTTTTTTTTTTTGTTTTGTTTTCGCTTTTAAAGCATCATGAGCTCCATCTGGTGGATGTTCTGTAGAACACATTTTCTGGAATGTGAAGCACTGTGTTTTCTAATACTATTTTGTTTTTCCTCCTTCGGGAAATATAAGAATTAAAAAGTCTAACATTTAACATCGAATTAAATTAACCTTTTACATTATACTAGCTTGATAAAAAGGTTACAGATCTGCTGAAATGCCCATCTTTGTTTGAAAGACGAAGAAACAAACAAACCCAAACCCTATGCTTCTAAGGAAAGGAATTTAATTGCTTCATGACTTTTCCTAAATCATAATGTACTGGTATCACACACAATCATGTCGGCACTGACTGTGAAAACAGCTTTTCAAATGAGTAAATTAAATATATACATAACATAAATTTGATCTAAGTAATGTCAATTGTTATTAGAGAAGTTCTGGAGGGATAAGCAATTTTCCAAGAAGGAAATGCAGATCAGCCGCAAGTCAGAATTAAACATAAAACACAGTTGTAAATATCTGATTCTGCCCCTCTCGTCCTGGCCGTGATATCCTGTGGGGTCAACGTGCAAGTTTCTCCATTGGAATAAAGGAAGCAAACATTTAAATCTCTGTAAATACTCTTAACTCCCTGATAATTGTAAAATCACTTGGAGCTCTTGGACACATGGAAGTATGCTATTTGTGTGCAAAATACTTGCGCAAACAGTCCTTACATTTTCACAAGAGCATTCTCAACTGAATTGACAATTCCACGAGTTCTTCATAGTAACGAGTTTTAGAATGTTGACAAATTTGATATCAAGTGCTTTGCCAACATTTTTGAAGCTTACTAAAATAAAAAGATGGTGTTGGCTGGGAACATCATCTCCCCAACTGCTAATGGAGCGCTCACTTACGAGGGTCAGTAGTAGTTCAGAGTTCACATATCAGCAGGGTTAAGAACAAAGGAAGATGAATATAAATCCAATAGGATTGATCCCGCTCCTGCATTCTATCTCTAGAATTGAAAGGCCTGTTTACTGCTAAATTTACTTGTCTCAGATGATAGTTAGGTAACGCAGCTCTGTGATCTCTCACACATCAGTAAGTAATGAATCAGCATCTCCTAGATGGTCTCTCAACCAGAGCTTAGCACCTCCCGTTGGATTGCTGATCCTCATTTATTCTCATTGCTTAGCTCACTGAGGCCTGTGACAGTACACCAAGTTTTAGCTTTTCACTGGATGAATTCTGATCACAATTCTTTGCTCTGTGTTGACAGAAATTTGTTTGAAAAAGAAAAGTGCTTCAAAGTAGTGGAAAGTAATTGAATTAACGAAGATACTAAGAAACCAGTTAGTAGAAAAATCCATTACACTCATCTGTCTACTGAACACTAGATAATAAATGTGATTGTGCTGACAATCTCTACAGAAGAGCAGAACAAAACCCTTGATCTTTTGTCTTGATTTCCTGGGGACAGCTGAAGGCAGACAATATTATACATTCCCACAGGCACCTCACCCTCTTATCAGCTCATTAGAAAATTAGATTCCACTCACGCTCAAAGGTGAGAGGCGCCATTGATCACTGGAAACAAAAAGATTCTAATCAGCTATAGATCACTACCAGCAAGACCTAAACATAACAGCTACCAGCCTAGCATGCTGTCTTACACTAAGAACCAAATGGAAACTAGCTGCAGTAGACACACAACCCAGCCCTCCATCTAGCAGCCATTTTCCACCTTACCAAGTTCCTTCAGTTACATGTTACCTGTTTCCACTAGGAACACTTATCACAATAATGTGGCCAACTCATGTTACACAAATCTCTAGAAATCTGACAGATGATGGCGGAATTTCTTTGCTACTTCCTACATTTTAATGTTACATTGATAAAGGGATAACATAATGGGGAAGAGGTTTCTGTCTTTCTTTTTATATTACCCTTTAATTGCCCATCTCCTTACATTTTTGTGGTTGGGATTGTTTCTCCTTCTCCTGACTACAAAGTCTCAGAGGCACGGGTAAAGAAAAAAAAAAAAACAACTACAAACCACCCAGGTCAAATGAGCAAAACTAGACAATCAAACACTAGTAAAATCCCACCTGACCTTGCAGTAATAGGATCACATCAAGATTAGTCTGTGTCATAGATTAAGCCCTCAGATGTAAACTAATCTTTCTCCAGTCAGCTAGGACTGTATATTTACTCACTAACCTGGGAAAAACTCGCATGTGCAAAACTTGTATCTGTTGAACAGGCCATCCAGGTCATGGCTACATCAACAACTGGTGCATTTTCTGCTGCACACTGAATTGACCTGAAAGTGGCTTCATAAAGCAAGAGCTCTATAAGCAGGTTTCTAAACTACACTGCATACACTCATGGGAAAAATAAATAAATAAATAAACAAATATTTATTTATTTATTTATTACATTATATATATATTATACAATATATAATATAATAATATTATTATTGTATTTATATATATATACATATATATATATTGAATTTTATATATATTATTTTGTATATATATATATATATATATATATATATATATATATATAAAAGACAGCAGAACACTGTTACACTAAAGATTCTTACAGACTCTTTGAGTTCACCTTCTGTCTGAGCAAAGCAGTGCAGACAGCTTCCAGAAGAGAGAAATTCTGCATGTCAGCACAAAGATGCTTTGCTGGCGGTGGGACATCCTCCCTTTGGCTGGCAGAGAAATACTGTGGTCAGACTGCAAGCAACTGGAAGCTCTAAACTGGGGCAACTCTGAGAAGGAACAGCATACTCACTGTGCTTCCCTGCACATGAATACAGCAGCTGGTGACTCTGCTTAACTGCAAATGTAACTCGTTTATTGCTCTCCTCCTGGTAGTCTCTTTGCACTGCAGTCACCAGATCACCACACTACAAAATGGGCCCCTGCTCAGTATCATCAAACTACTTCTTTCCCAGTCAGTGGCTTCTGACCATCTGCATCTGGGGAATCAAGTACACCCGGGAACATTTTCTTCCCCATAAAAATGTCCTCTTTAGTGCATTCTTTCCTAGGAGTGTCTGCATGTCTCTGGGAGCTGCCCATTTCACCATCTCAGTTAAGTCACTATCTTCTCTCCTTCTTCTCTAATTAATTGAAATGTATTAATGTTTTAATCAAAACATCAGCATCTGACTGAAAAGTGGAAGAGGGAAATTTAAGACAGAAATATATGTATATTGATGTTTCCTCACATGCCTGCAGGTTGTTACTAACAAAAATGATCACAGCCCAGTCTCTCCAGATTATAAGTCTAACAGATACACCTGTGGAAACACACTAACCAAGGTGCTGAGTTGACAACAGTGATAACGTTTTACTGAAAACATACTGCAAGAGGCACCAAAAGGAGAACGTGCAAACCTCTGCAAAGGCACCACTGCAAAAGTGCCAGAAGAGGACCCTGCATGGGAAAGTAACTGATCCTCCCTGGGCCACCACACTTCTGCTTCCTCCTTAACTTAACAAGCTGATGTACTCAATTCTTAAAGAGCTCTTGATCAAGAAGAGATAAAGCATGAAAGTGAAAAAGAATACATTCAGTTCGTGCTTGCACACATTCAAACACACATCTAGTCAATAAATTCCTTCTTACTGATCTACTCAAAACACTTTTCATCACCTGAGAAATTTCATATGCAACAGGACAATAGAAGTGCACTGAAAAAAAGTCTTCAATATTCTACAATTTGACAGAATTTTCAGAGCAAATTTTAAGAAGTCCAATTCTAGTTTGAATTCTAGTTTCATCTAGAAGATGAAGAAAATACCAGAAGAAATTTTAGATCACCAAGATGTACTGTGTTCTGTGCTATGCAACAGAACACATTACTTCTTTCTTTTTCCCTTAGCAACTACTGGCAGCTGTCTTGGCCCAATCCTACAGAACTTACAAGTGTGGAATTCCCCAGGTCAGATTTACCAGAGCTCACAAACAAAAGCACTTCATGTTTTAGGACTTAGAGAAGAGTTCAGCATAGGCTGGCATTATGCCAGTCCTCTGCAGTAGGCTGAATTCCACCTTTAATGAAGTTGGCATGAACAAGGCTTTTCCAGAACCCAGAGGATTGGGCCCATTGTCAGATTACAAACCGTTGTTATAGTGATTCATTGCAGCTAATTCTCAGCATATGTGCATTTTAACAGGAGAATTAGAATTGACAAAAGGACAAAGTAATGCAGTTATGACATGGTTGTCAACTGTAACAACCACATTATGATTGATCCAGTCTAAGGATTCCATTTAGCTCTTTGATTGCGCTTAAATAGATCATCTCTTGTACTGTGTTTGATTAGTACCTTGTTCAACAGGGTCCACATCCAAGCCTTCTGGGATCATGCCAACAATTATTACAGTGGTGCTATCATAAAGTGAAATTGTGGTTTTGTTGTTATTGTTCTTTTTTTAAATGAAATTAACTTGCAAATTCAGTGGACATTACTATCTGACTTCCCACAAGATTTTGCTGAAAATATTGGTATTTAAAGGAAAAAAAACATATTTAAGGCAGTAATCATATTTCTGACTCCATAAACAAGAGTCAAGTTCCCCAATGAGACCCAGGAAACTCAACACCAAAGGCATACTTCATCAGGACACATCTAGTTAAAATTGCAAATGAAAAAAATCCCAAACTGAAACACACTGAAAAGGAAACATTACTCATCAGTATTTTTGCAGTTATAAATTGGCCTTAGATTGATGGAAGAGGTTTTCAACTGCCTGTGATGGAAGCCTGACAACCAGATTGAAGTGGGAACAAGACTGAAAGCAAGCACTCGTAGCTCTGAACATGTACACATGCAATTACTCCTGATGACTGCACTCCTGACCGACCCCATTTGCAGATACCTACCCCGAAGATGAGTGACTCTTTTGACCTTTGCTTAATCCTCATTGTACCCCAGCTGTCCATGCAGATGGGTTGTTGCTAGAACTATGTTTGCCCACATCTTACTTTCGAGCTTTTGATTTTCAAACGTGACTATCTGAGGAAAGAGTGAACGCACATAACAATATTCTTCAAATTGGTGCTATTATCAGAAAACTGTATATCAACTGAGAAATTAACAAGAGGCTACAAGTAGAAAGAAGATTTGAAGACTTCCCCTTCAGCTCACATGAAATTAATAGCTAGTGCTATAGAGAGAATGCCTGAGCTGTATTAGTTAGAACACATCAATTCCCAGCAAAAAGTCTTCACAGTTGAAGCAGATGCAACCACAATAGACTGAGGTTTTATTGCTGCCACTGATCTGTTCAATTTCTATGCATGCTGACAAGTATGAAGCTGGCAAGGCCATTCACTTCCTGACTGCTGGTCACTGAGTTATGCAAAGCTTCCAATTTCTCACACCTCAGGAGCACCAATGAGGTGCAGGCTCTTTCTCATCCTTGAGGCATTCAAAGCCTACTAGCAGCTAAGCCAGCTGCCAAGCTCCAGTTCAGCAGCAACATAACCAACACACGTTCAAGGGAATCTATTGTGTGGGTATCATTTGGCTTTCCGTTACATGCTCATTTTAGATTGTGACAATCTATTCCTTCAATCTGTTCAACTAAAACGACATTCAAGATATTTGTCCTGACATAAGTATGACTAACTTTCCTTTTTCTTTGTTTAGGACAGGAAGTCCCTTAGAATTTCTAGGGATGAGTTAGAAGGATCATTGCTAACATTTATTTATTTATTTATTAAGTGACCAGAATAGAGAAAGTTTGCATTTTTAAGAAAAGCTGTTTTGCAACTAATCATTTTAAGCAGCTGAGTGACATTTAAATCCCTGTTTACTGTGAGATACTGGAACAATAAAAGATTTTAGATGAAACTTCTAGAAGATAAAGAGTTTGAAATCTGGAGATTGGCAGTGATGTGATCTGTATCACCTTCAGCAATTTGCCCTGCTGAGACATTTCCAAGCACAAACTGACCCCCAAACCTCATAATGAACACACTGGAGAATTTCAGAGTTCTTCTCTGTTTCAAAATTATTTGACTACAGAATCTCAGTGTGGCTGATAAAGCGAGATGAACTGCAGGTGTTATGAAATGTATTCCTTTGGTTCAGGTCAATGAAGACTGAAGAGATCAACACAACAGCTCAATAGAGCAAACACCAGGTCGATGTAGTTAGTCCATTTCAAATCTTGTAGCATATAGCAAAACATATATCGAAAGATACATACACTGCTCCCTCAAGCATATTTTGGATACTAAAAATTCATCTTCATTATTCATTTTAAAACCCTGAAAAAGAGTACCTCTCTTCTTCTAATAAATTTTAAAAATACAGAGAATGCGTTTATTTAGTTAATGAATTCCAGGAAAGTAACATGTTACTGAATTAAAAGAATACCTCTAATTTAAACTGCTTAAGATGAATTCAAGTTCAAGTTTCTGAAGATATACTGAAGAGTGCTTAGCATTCTATCACTTAGATAAAAAAACAGGTAGTGCTCAGCTCACTTAAATGAAGAATGAGCGCATTTAGTATCCCACTTCACAAAAGACCTTTGAGTCAAGCAAACGGTTACTGAAACAACAGAGGAAGAGAGTATCACGATTCTTTTCTCAGTGGCATACAACCTGTTCATTTTACCTTACTGTTTTCCTTAAAATAGAAAAACGAGAAGCACCTACCTTGACAGACTTGGAGAAAGTGCCATTGCTTGTGCTGCTTGCTAGCGATGTCAAGATAACATTTAACTCAAAAGCAAAGTCTTCTCCATAGCTCTTAGAATGCAGAGTTCTTTTAGCCCTGTAAAGGATGTTCAAACGACTACTCAGGGTATTAGAAAAGGCTAATTCTTAATTCCTTCTGCTAAGCTTGCTTGCTGCTATGGACTACTACAGGCTTTATTCCTATTAGAGACTTACTGGTTGCCCAAGGTGACGGTGTTGTGTCACAGGTAAGTAAGAAAGCAATAAAGCAAAGGGTTTCTAAAACTCTAGCTTTGAGTAAAAAGATTAAATGATTGTGTTTGCAGACTTTTAAGCCTAAAATAATGCATAGCTGTGCTTTACTTTTCTAGCACTGGCTAACTCACAATAACATCTCACTCTCTTTGCATTCACAAATTTTTGCCACAGTTTGTCATTCATAGAATCAATGGCAATCTAAAAGATTAGAGAAGGCTGATACTAACCCTCATATAGTAGCAATTATAAAAAGGGAAGAAGGTCAAGCCATGTCAGAAAAAGGAACATGCTCATGCTCATTTTTAGATTTTGGGTGTAGGCCAGTAAGTCTTTTCTAATCACTTGACTTAGAACTTAAAACCAGGCTGATTACTAAACAATAGAACAAATACTAAGAGGGGTCAATGCCTGCAACTTCCACCTGCTTCAGGAACAAGAACAATGATATCTCTTGGAGACATTTTGGTTTGTCTTTCTTGCTAGTTGGAAAAGAAACAAATGTCTAGAAACATAACTGTAATCACAATCACAACTCTGGCTAAACAGCAAAAAATGTCATTATTTACCAAGGCATTTCCCGAAGCATATTTGAGCACAGACACGGAATTTAATGGTATTCTGCAACAAAGTCATTTGAATTTCTGCAAGGGTTCTGGGGTATTTTAAATATGTTTTGACAAATATTTAAAGAGAGCATTTTAGGTTTAGTTGTATGTTCACTAAGCTGAAATATGTTATTTAAACAAACTATGTTGAGACATTTGGTATCAGATAAGGTTGACTTACCTGGGCTCACCCAAGCTGCTCCTTCTCCTCTGGGGAGTTGCAGTTGTCTGTCTGCCTATTCTCCTTGGTTGTGCTTAGCATCTCACAAAATATAGTTTCTCATATGGTTGAACTGACAAGATGCTTTCTCAAAGTCACAAAACCACAGTGTGACAGTGTGACATGACTTCCCCAGGAATCTTGTTCTGGAGAGCAGGTATGTAGAAAGTTCTTCATTCCATGTCAAACTTCACTACAGCTCTGAACTCCCACAAAATAATTTCTTGAACTGATTGTTTACAGTGCTTCACATTTCTGCATCTAACAGCCTGTTTGGGGATCTTAATGCTGCCAGTTGGTCCAAGTCTTCACAGTTCTCTGGTTTCTTTCCCTCATCTCTCTGTAATAGACTGATAGGTTTCTAATTCCATTTTCTGGTATATGGTTCAGACAGACTGTTTTTTATACGTAATGAGATCTTAGTCCCTCTCTCGTGCTTTTGTAATATTTGATTACAAATGGAAATCATAATTAAAATATTCCAGCTAGCCATAATTGCATCATCGACTCAGGAAATAATTCTATTTAGGAAACGTTTCTCTTCAACTTCAGAAACCAGCTGTTACTACATCTTCCATAAAATTAAAAGAACGTGAGACATCCCTACAGTAAAACCTGTAATTTGCAATCAACTACCATCAGGTAGTCCACAGCATTAACTATTTACTCTTAGATGTTCTAACTACCAGATTGTGCAGCAATTCTATGCATTGAGGCGAATCTTCACATATTCCCCTGGTAGCTGTATTCCCTATGGTTTCATTAAAGAATATGCTCGCGTGACGGAGAATCTCGGAATCACAAAATTTTTTAGAACTTTCTTTCCAGTCATTCCAAGAATTTGTGCAACCATGGCAGAAGAGAGAGCAAGGAAAGCAAATATTTTCTCATCTTAGTCACTGTTTCCATGGCTTCTCAATTTGTTCTGTCCGGTTTTAGAACACTGAAACGCTCTCAGATATAGAGACAGCTGTGTCACAACAGCAGCAAAGGCCCTTTTCAGTGGGAAGTACCACCACTCCCATGAAACACACTTCTTGTTTCTTTTCCCCAAAATGATGTCCCACAATAACTTTGTTAAAAACATGAACTTTCTCAAATGTATCAAGCATCTGAGGCAGAAAAATCACATTCTTAACTGTAGGTATGTGACTACTTGAAGAAAGTAATCTGTGCAGGACACAGTACCCAATAAGAAGCTTCCTTGTAAATTTATTTTTACCTTTTCTGTGAAAAGGAGATGAATTTAGGGGACAGTGGAACTTTAGTAAGTGTAATAAGACAGTGGAAAGTCCTCAAAGTCCAGCAGGTGTGGCTCGGTCATCAGCCATTGAGTTGTTGGCTGGAATGCATGAATAACACATGTTCTAAAAGTCTGAAATTATCCTCCATGGTCTGCTACTTCAGAAGCAACCCTTTTGTTTCTGTATCTGGGAAAACATTTAGAGTTTCATGCATAATTCATTAACTGTGTATTAATCAGACTGAGATAAACTATTTCAAGGTCTCATTTCCTATACACCAGCACATGACAAAGTAAAAGCCAACATTATATGGATGTGTTCTCTTGTAAATTTGATTGGTTTGGGTTGTTCTCGGCATCCCAAAACAACTAGAAAAGCCGTAATGAATGCAACTCCAAATCATTATCTTCACACTTATGCATTCTGGGGACGGATGTTCCCATCTCTTTTCTCAAGGTTTCCATGACACGCATGGAGTGCTTCAGTTTCAGACGTGTTTGTTCCGTGTGAGTCCAGCCAAGCTTCACAGTATGGTTCACATCATCAGGGTCCAGCAGATGGAGCCAGCAAGACACTTGTTTGGCTTAGACGCAAGGGAAAGAGGCGTTAGGCGGAGTCATTAGACCTTATCACTATTTACTTACCAGTGCTAAGAAACTAGCTGATAATAGCTTATCTTGCACAAATCAAATATTCTACCACCACTTGCTTTCGCCAGAGCAAAATACAAAGTAGCTTCTTCTCCACTCTCCTTTCAAAATAAGCTTTCAAAATCAGAACACTTCTTGTCAGCACCCCGGAACAAGACTCAAAGAAGAAAAAAATATTATGGGAGAACTCTGGGGGATCCTTGCAGAATGTGACAAAGCTTCTACCGTTAGAATTTGCAGAGAATGTGCTGCTTCATCTCTATTTCCCTGGCTGTATCCTAGCTACATTAATCACTTACATAAGGATGCTGGTTAATAGTACAGTATGTTTCAAAGCAATGGTAGCATCACCTAAACTGGTCTTCCACAGAGCCTTTATTAAAGATCATACACTGGAGAAAAACAAACAAACAAACCAACAAACCTGCTGCAACACTGGCCTTTAAAGTGAATCTCTGCAAATGGGAGCTACGAGCCTTAAAAAAAAAAAAAAAAAAAAATTCCCCTTCCCTAACACAAGTAGAATTAAGGCTGTATGATAGGTTCAAACAGATAATGTGACCTAAAAAGATTAATTTCTATCTCCCCATGCAGGTCTGACTGTAGCTCTGTTCTTCACACAGTTGAGTCTTATTCCCCTCTTTGATCTATTAGGTCATGCACCTAGCCAGCAATGCCAAAGTGCAATTGTACTAACGACGGCTGGAGGGTGCAGAGCAAGGATACATGCTACACAGCCAACTGACCACATTATTTGACTCAGTAACTCTTTTTGATACATATGGACAAAGGCAGATGATAAATTTGTTTTTCTCAGAATCAGATAGTTAAAGGAATTCCTGGAGATTTTGTTTAGAATCACTTTAAAATGTAACGTTTTGGTAACCGTAATTTTAATATAAGTAGATTTTTATCAGCTGGTGGAAGAATCACTACACTAACTGAAACAAGAGCAATATAATTGTTATCAGTTGAAGCAGAGGTTTTGTAGATTCATCTATTTGAACTGTATGCTGTAAGGCAGTCACAATGTAAGAGGAACTGATGTAGCAAAATCTCGATTCTTACAAATGAGGAAAGCAGGTAAATATTTTTGAGAACAGGTCCCTTGTCCAACAAAATTACCCAAACAAGAATCATGGCTATCTTCACTATCCCTTTATGGGGCCTGAGGCAAAGAAAACTGCTGAAGCCAGAATAACAACATCATCAGTATCTCGTTAGAAAATTGGACTTAAAGGTGTAATAAGAGACTCATAGAAATATTAATATTATTACATTAGCTCCTGGAAAATACATAAGTAGATCTATAGCTACCATAAAAAGAAGTCTGCTTCACTGCTATTGTAAGTAGTACCCAAAACAAGCATTAAATAATACTGAAGTAGAGCAAAGCTAAGGAATTCAAGATTTTGGTTGAGGATTTGCTTTTAACTAGTTCTACTAAAAACATATATTCTAAAAAATTGTCTTCGTTGCTTGTTTCAGTTAGTGTTCACAGATGCAAGCAGTGTTCAGGCACTGCTCGGGATGCTGGATTAAAAGGCAAGTCAGATTAACTCAGGTTAAAGATCCCTAGGTCCTCAAACTTCTCCCAGAGCATCTACCAATTCCCAGTAAAGCATTTGGAATGTTCCTATCCCCTTCCTACACCTGCAACCTTGCCCTCCCGCCAGCTATTCTTTCTCCTTAACAGAAGGGAAAGCAGGTGCTTCACTGCATTTGAACACAGTTGGAGAAAGAAACAGGCAATTCCTAAGCCAAGAGCGTATCTATAAGAAAACCTTATGGCATAACCACTTATTTCTGAAACCCAGGCCTACCTTTTACTCAGCTAGCCCATGGACTGGCTGTACTGCTTTGTGCTTTTGTTCTTAAGCTTGTGTAGGGAAGAATTTTTAAGTCACTGCATTCCTCATGTGCAGGAACAGCTTGGCTCCTATCTGCTGTAAACAGACGGTGCTGCGGTCTGTGCTGGATCCGGGTGTTCCAAGCAGAAGGCTGTCAGAGCATGTAGAGTTCCTAACACCTCCACAGAGGCCCCTGTTAGAGCCCAGGCTGACAGATACACTGCAGAGAGCTATTATCTTTTCTAAGAAACATTAGAAATAAAATTTGTGGTGTCCTCCTGGAAAGGGTCTTCCCAAGGGACAGATTCCAAGTGCCTACCCTTTTATGTTGCCAACAGAGCACGGAGGGACCACACTTCAAACGAAAGTTCATCTCAGGCATTTTCAACTATATTTGTGTTTTTGCAGGCAATGTACTGAGGTGGGACTGAGATGTCTGCAAGAGGTTTGCTGGACCTGGGCAATGACTTTGTCCTTTTTGCAAAGCTTCAAGAGTTATTTGAACAGCAACAGGGTGGCTCCTTCTGCAGTGAGGTGATACAAGAAACATGGAAACACGGGAACATGGAAACACACTAAAGGCATTATTTGCTCCTCTTCCTCCCGAGAGGATCCCTCCCAATCACCCTGTATGCCATCACTGCAGGGCAGTTTTACCTTCTGTCCTGAGCACAGTTCAGCATTGCAAACAAGTCATATGGGACATACGTGGCAGTACTCATCTTCATTCCCTCTAGCATACTGTTTGTAACTGTGCTCAATATTAAGAGAATAAAGTAAAGAGGAAAAAATAGCTCCAACTCCTACACATTAATTAGTTTTCAGATTTCTACAGAGCATCTGTTCTGACATCTCCAGAGGGTTTTATCTATGCTAGGAACTAATTAAAGTTATGAGAAAAGATTCTTACCCATACCTTAGAACACTTACCAAAGATAAGGGGGCCTGAAAATCCTCTGAAGTCACACTGAGAGCAACATGCTGGCCATTTCCCAGGATCCCAGGGACAGTTCAGGTCTAAGAGGCGTGCCAGGAAGAGGACATGGGGCACAACACTGATGGCTTGTCATACACAAGATACTGTCTACATCCTTTAAATCTCCCCAGACTCAGAAGCTGTCTAGAATCAGAAAAGCAGAAAAAATAGGGAAATCATCATCCTCCCTGTTAGGCTGCATGTTTTGCTCTGCTTCTTACAGCTGTCACTGTATGACCAAACCTGATTTTCTAAAAAACACAACTATCAACTAAAAGGCAGACTGATTCTTATAACAGAGAGGAACAAAAAAAACCACTAGCAGTTGGATTCCCAAGCTGACATCTTTGCTCAATAGTGCTAAGCAGAAGCTATTGTAATAAAGAAATGCACAGTGATTATTACTGGAATTACTAATAATAGAGTCAGAAGGAAAAAAAAAGGCACCCTCATTGAAGTAGTTATTTTCTCTGCTTTATGATATTAGCTACAAAACCATCAGTTGGAGCTTAAATGGGACATTATCAGTGCTGGCAGACCCACAGGCAAAGGAAACAGACTTCTGCATCTCTTTCTATAGAGCTCATAACCCAGAAATGAACAGATGATCACACCATACTAGATCTGCTTCTCCTGATCTAACTCTGATGTCTCGGGTCCAAAAGCAATATTTCCTTAATTCAAATTCCTGAAACAGCAGCCTACTTTCCACACTTATATTCAGAACTAAAAATCTGGAATAAACACAAAAATATTGCACAGCAGGTGTACAGACCAAGATCTTTTTTCCTGCTAAGATAGGTGGGGCTTTGTGTTTTAATTGTGCCGTTAAGAAATTAACATGACTCATTGCCTCTCCTTTTTCCTGCCTTTCTAATGGCCTTGTACTGTACAAACAGGGGTGTGTTTGAAGGAGGGTGGGGGGAGGTAGTAGAAGGAAACTTAAAAAGGCACTGATGTACCTGGTAACGTTTCTGATCTTGATTTAGAGCAACAACACCAAGCATTTACATTGTTAACAACGGCAGTAAGAGAGAAAATCCATGACAGTAATGAACCCCAGGGAATCTAAACTATGAGCCGAACAAAAAGCACCCAAGCTAATCTTTTCTGATGTTGGCACTTCAGCAGTTACCTGATAGCCAAGGCAGAATAATAATAAGCCAAAATAATAATAAGCCAAAAGAAATCTCTTAGGAGAGGGAGGCGGGAAGGGAATGCAAGTTGTCTTTGTGGAATGTTATCAGATGAGAATTCAAATTCCAGTTTCTACTGAGGCTGCTTCTGGAATGCACAAAACACTGGGTGCATTCCCTTCATACACACATCCATTTTGTGCTTTATCTTTCCATGCAGTGCTGCTTAAAGGTTTATAGGCTTCTCGGCAACCTTGGTATATGGTCATTGTCCGAATTTGCACTGCTCAGCCTCAGATGAAATAGAAGCCATTTCACCCAGGAGCAAGAGAAATCTGAAGGTCCACACTGGAACTTCAAGGGGTGATCCTGAGGTTTAGTTCATATCCTGCCCACCAAAGGCTTCTCAAACACGCTAACAAAGAACGCTTAACAAAACTTTAGTGGTCAGCAGTGGGACAGCATGAGACCTGACAAAGCTCTCATTTCATTTTCAGGTTATAATTTGGCCTATGCTGTTAAAATCAACCGTTAATACTCATCACCTCTCTTATCACTGATGGCAGTTGTTATCCAGTGCACTTACCTGTCATAAACAGTAGAATACTTTTTGCAGGTTTTGAAGCAGAAGCGAGGGAAGAGGGCAGTTTTCTTCCCAAGGTAGTTCCTTAGAAAATGTAATCTGAACCCCACAGACAAGAAAGGCCTGTAGAGAGGACAAACACATCTCTTCAGCACAGGAGTGCTCCACAGTTCACATCAGATTTAGATAAACAAACTTCCAACAAACAAACAAGCTATGCACTCATTGTGGAAAATACAAAATACCACTGAGTGATAATTAGTCACAGAATCTCAGAATACCCCGAGTTGGAAGGGATCCACAAGGATCATTGAGTCCAATTCCCCTGAAGTCCTGGACATTTTACAGAGTAATCAAATGCAGTGTAAGCTTTAAGGACAACATTTTTAAGCTTCTTTCCATCAGTTCTATAGAATGGACTGAAGACTCAAATCAGATGCCAGTCACTGCCTCTTTACAGTTCATTCCCGCCAAAGACAACAGCAAACTTCCAAGACATGCATAAAAGGAGAATTGGAGCTGGATTTGTTGAAGAACTTTTTGAACAGATATTTTACAATGTAGACAATGCTTCAGAAAATGCCACTGCGTACCTAATTCTCATTTCCGCTGCTGAAGATGAGTGAGATTTACAATTCTGAAAACTTCACTAAACAGCATCTGAATTTCTAGGAGCTTAAACAACGCTGAAAATATCCATTCACATGGCATTCATCCTCTACAGGAGCAAGAGAACTTTAACAACTCCCTTGGGAGCTAAGGTATGTTAAGGTCTTTTGTTGTGAGCAGGGAATCTCACATTCACTTTCATCATTTATTTTTCTTAGAAGTGTCAACAAAACTGCTCATATTTTTCTTAAACAACCCTGTTATTTAAAAAGCTCCTTATTAAACCTCAAGCTATACAAGCTCATAGATGTGAAATCTTTTTTGTCACAGCCTGCAAGCCTGATTCTCCACTTTTGCATTACCTGATTACTCCTTCTTTTCCCACTGAAGACGGTACAAGTTTTTTCTGTTGCTTTGGATCAGATCTTTGCAAAAATACAAGACCTCAATTTAAGAAAAATGAATCTTGATCTACGTTAACAAAAATGAAAGAAGAATACAGACTACAATTGGATCTAAATAAAGAATAGAGATTTCACCAAGTATGAAAAAGGAGCTTTAGCAATACTCACATCTACATCTATTATCAGCATGTCTTACAGCTATATTGTTCAGTGCAGTGACGAATGTCAGGCACATCTGTTCATGATTTAAAACCAGTGTAATTGACAACATTCTATTACTCTGCTTCTCACTAATATTTAAATGCATGTAACCTCCACTTCCCTTAATTAAAGCAGCATAGAGAAAATTAACTCACAGATGAAATAGCACACTTCAAGTCAGGGTAAGATTACACGGTTGCAAAACCACTTGATCACAGATGTGACCCACTCCAATTACTGCCTCAGCTACACTAAAAACAAAAACCAACCCACAGTATGAGGCCAAGCTTTCCAAACTTATGCAATTAGTTTTATAAAAGAAAAAGATCATGAGAAAAAAAATGTACTATCTACTACGCAAAACCTATTTATCCTATGCAAACGATCGTCTACCCAGGCAAAACAGGTTAAATGCTAACAGGGAATTTTAATGTATTCCCTTCTGTGGTAATAGGCATGTTTGAAAAAGCAGTCTAACGCAGATATTTAACTACCTCCAGGCTGGGATTAAAAGTGAAAGGACACATGGCTCTCTTACTCTCATCAGTGAATTCTCAACCTCAATAGTTTTCTCTCAGCTATAAACTTCTCTCTTTTTTGTTGTTGTTGTTTGTTTGTTTTTAAACTCTTCATACCTATGAAGAAATTTTGAGGTTGCTAAAGCTTCTACATCATAAGCTTCAAATGTAATGTGAATGTAAATTGATAAGTAAATATTTGAAGTGAAAAACCCATGTAACATCTGATGAGGAAAAAGGATTTTTTTTTTGTATGCTCCCATCCAATCCAGTGAGGCCACTTGGTTGAATAAGGATCAGTATGACAGATAAGTCTGAGTGATGATTATCCTTTAGATTGTCTGCTATTTGGAGTGTGAAACTTGTCTAAGTGACATCTAGATGTTTTGATAGTATGGAAAGTCAAATGGTCCAAAAGCAAAATATACAAAGTGAATCCAAGAACAAAAGGTGAGAGCTTCCGCATTTGAAAGTGCAAAGCACCAAAAAAAATAGGCCTTTTCTGAAGGGTCACAATTTTTGTACTGTGTTTACACTGCTAGCACACTTTATTAAGTGCTTTGGTGTGATGGCAGGATAGGTACTTCTCATTCACATCCTGTTGCACAGCTAGATTGTATGTGAGTAACAATCCCAGAGAGTTACCCATACAAACAGGCCAGTCCTCACGCGAGGCTCTGACGCCGTAGAGTCAGCAGACAAACCTAAGAGACCAGAGTTCTGTCTGCCAGCCAAAATGTTGTGACTGTGCAGGAAGTATCCCAAACTTCCCTTGCAGTGTGGCTCCAAGAGACAGCTGTAATAAGTCCTAAAAAACAATGTGCTGTAAATAGTGAGCAAAAAGCAGGGGAAAGCAGAAGATGCGTCCTCTTCAGCAGCCTCTCATGGTATATGATATTTAGAGTGCCTAAGTAAAACATGCTGTTGAACTCAGAGGCAGAATGGGGGTATGTAAAGAGCTGATAGATCTAACAGTCATCCAGCACAGATATTTGCACTGTAACCTGAGGTTGACCTAAGCAGCTAAACTCTTTACATTCAGGACCATGATTTTGTATTTCAGTTTTGCAACAGACAGACAACAAACTTCAGACTATAACTGCCTATGCTTCAAGACGTCAGCAGAGAAATCCTCTCTGGCAGCCTCCTGAGATGATTAGTCTCAGTACAGCAACTGATGCCACACAGCAAATGAAGGTCTGTGGACACATGAACCTAGATTTTATTAGGTTCAGCTATGTTCAATTTGTTAACTATTCACAGAAAAGATGGCACTCCAGAACATGTATACTCAAGAAAGGCTATACTCAAGAAAGGTTTTCATGACTTCCTCACTGTTCATTTAAAGACATAAGACACTTAACCTTCTCACCAGTTTCAAACAACATTGATCTTTTCATTTGTCCTCAGAACAAATGTACTTTTGTGTGTGTGGCTTGAGAGACCTTTATTTATCAGAACAAATCCTGTCACAAGATACCGTTTGTCCATGATTATTTAATATGTTGTGGTAGAAGCCCATACTGTAATGCAATGGGTATTTACTAGAGGACACCTTTGAAAAATAACATAATGCCAGAGCCTCATGAGATTCATAAGGTATTTGCAGAGCAAATCACCCCTCCAAAGAGCAAAGGGCAAAAGCATTACTAATGTGCACTTGAGACTCCTGTTCTAAGGCTGTGGTTTAAAGTGCTGAGGGCGTTCCTGCACTTAAGAGATTACTTTTGCTCTCTTCACCTCAGATGCCCCCGAGGTAAACTCTCCCTGCCACTGGCCGATTTGTTATAAATTAAAGGAGCTGGGAGATGGTAGCAATGCATTTGTTCTGAAAAGCAAGAAAATCCGCTAATACCTGGTCAAGTTATAAATGGAATGTCTCAAGGACACTCCCAACTCCAACTCAGTGACTCACATTCATTTTCTGTAACACGGCTTTGTTGGCACAGGCTATAAAACAACAGGCCCTATTTTCAATGTACGTCATTCCCTGGGCTGTTGCTGATCAGAGATAGTAGCAGTGCTGGGAGCAGCTGGATGGCAAAGTGCGTGCAGCCATGCTGCAGGGTGCAGGAAGGGGGAAGCTGATGGACATGGCGGAAGCAATCTGCTGCTTTTTGGATGAAAACCGTAGGAGAGAAGCAAAATCAAATGCATCCAACATGGACACACATCCTACACACGGCAGCTGCAAGAATTGCTTAGGAGACAGGCAACGTGAAAGCCACTGGGGAGAGCGGTGGTGTTGCCACACTGTAACAGAACTTGAAACAAAGAAAGTCATTTTGTAACAACTAACGGGAGCATTTCTCATTGTACAGAAATAAAAGGCAAACAGATATTAATTCAAGTTCCAGGGAACAGGCGAAGGACTGAAATAGACACTCCAGGGCTTCTAAAGGAAGTCAAGAAAAGAGGAGTTGCACGTTCCCTTCCTCTGCAATGTCTTTCTCCAGCTAGGCTCACGCAAGAAACTCAAACAGACGGCTCCCATCCAGCACAGCCTCTCTTTTTCCCTTGATGCCAGGGACACGCAAGTGTGTCACGCTGTTACACGGTCCTTCCAGGGAGACAAAGGCTTTTCACTGCTTTCACAAAGTACGGTTTGTGCGCGGTAAACGATCCCCCTCAGTGGAAGGAAAGCGCTCCATTCCTTTCCCCTCAGCTCAGAGCGTGGGCAGGCCGCTGCCAGAACACACGTCGGCGTTCTCGCACGTCTCCCATTCAGCACTCAGAAGGGGGGACCGCCATCGCCGCGGGAGCAGGTGGCGGAGCGGTGCCAGGGCTCAGACGCACGCAGGCCCGCCCGGCCCTGCAACCCACGCGCGGCCACCGCCCGTCGCGAGGAGAGGGCGGGACTCGGCGCAGCGCCCGCCGCGGCCACGCGCGTCCCTGTGGGCGGGGGCCGCGGAGCCGCGCATCGCGTGTTAGGGGCGCCCCGCCCGCGGCCCGCTATAAATAGCGCGCTGGCGGCTGCGGGCCGGCCGCGCGGGGCACCCGAGGACAACGGCGGCGCCCGCTTAAAAGGGCAACGGCGCCGCCACGCTGGTGGGGCCCGCCGCCAGCTCCCGCGGGGAAGCGGTTCCGGCTCCCTCCACCAGGCTCAGCGCCTCCGAAGCGGGTAGTCGCGGGCTCGGCCGGGCCGCAGCGCGCCGCCGGCCTGAACCACGCGCGGCGGGGGCTGTGCGCAACCCTCCGAGAGCAGAGGCCAGGCTGCGGGCGCTCCGTCCGCGGGGGGAGCGTCTCTCGGACCCCCCAGTCCTGCATGCTCTGTCGTGTGCGTAGTCGGCCCCAGTCCCGCCCGGCAAAGCAGGACAGACTGGAAATGGAAATCAAGTGCACCCAAATTAGCGTTTCAAAGTCAGACGCTATTAGCGGCCAAAACATGAGAAGCAGTGAAACAATGCCCCGCCATCCCTACAGCTGAAAAAGTGGGATAGCAGGGCACAAGCAGACAGCCCAAGTAGGCGCTAGGAGGCATTTCCCATCTGTCCTCTTTCACGTTGCTGCTACCAGAAATGGGAAGGTAGCCGGAGACCAAGAAATGGAAGTTTCTCTGGTTGCCTTTTCTATACAAGTACTTCTGCCAGAACTCACGAGGAGCCACCCCTGACCACCACTGAGCATCCCGAGGGCATCAGCCCCAGAAATGGAATCAGCCAAAGAAATTTCCATTTGACGTTGTGTTAGTTTTGTCAGGAAGAATGTGGATGGGGTGAAGAGCTTGCCCTCTCACGTACCTTCACCGTAATTAAGAAGCAGCATTTTGATACGACCTGCTGATGGCTGCCCCTTCCCTGTGCTCTGGCCCAGCTATGTGGATGAGCCAAAACAAGAAAGTCCACTAGCTGGCGGGTTTTTTTTTGTTTTTTGTCTTTTTAAATTATTATCATTATTTACTTTTTGTTTTCTGTTTTTGTTATTGCTGTTTAAACTATAGGTAGAGTAAAATGCTTTGTTCTGACCAACTCCTCACTGGATATTGCCTCTCATAATACCTAGCGTTCTATCATCTTTTTCCACCATGTCCTTGGATGCTGCCTTCACTGTTTCAGGGGACTTTACACACTTAGCACAAACCCTCATTTTGATGGATCAAACCCTTATCTCAACATGAGCCAATACCCACCTCGGATTCATGCTTACAGAAGCAGGTATGATGCTTCCCTTCCCCCAGCCCTCGCAGAGCACTCGCCACAATACCCTGAGAGCAGACAACATAGTTGAGTAACCCTGTTTATCACATGATGGTTTTCTGACAAGTTTGGAACATTTAGTAAACCAGCACTGGAACCAATACCGTTGATCTCCCAGTTTTGTGTACCATGTGGCACATACACCTGAGCTGGAATGCTCTACATCCAGTTTTTGAATGAATGTGAACCTTCCTTTCTCAGGTATAGAGTGATACCCAGCGGGCCAGGACAGCAGAGACAGCAGTTGATCTGTACAAGCCTCTACAAAGAAGAGATTGAGTAGGGTCTGTTTGGAGCCACGCACACTTCGTTTGAAATTATCTGAACCCGTTGTTTCTCTTGTAATTATAAAAAGCTGCTTACTCTGGCCAACATTCTTTTTAAGAGGTCTTTGCCAAGTTATGAACAATGCCTCATCAAAACACAGGGTTGTGCAGAGCGTGTAAACATAAGCCATAAAGGTTAAGCTGGTATTCTTTCCAGCCTCAGACCACCCTTGTTTTCCTAGAGATGTTTCGAGAGGAACATCTAATTCAATTAATATGATTTTCTCATTTCTGAAATCACTTGTGTGCATACTTTTCAGATGCATCACCAAAGTTTAATTTCCAACATGCATGCTGAAAATAATGCACCGAAGTTCACAGTGTGAAGTTAGATGCAGATCAATTACGTATTCCTGGTGAACAAAGCAGTGAATAGGCCGACTACTGAGAGAGGAAGTCTAAAACAAGACAGAAAACAATACAAGCAACTTTGTTCAAGCAAGCTAAGAGAGAAACTAACCTCCCAACTCTGGGCTAACACGATATTTTTGCCTACTAAACTTACTCATGCACATATGAATGGAGAGTGCTAACAGAAAAGGAGAGAGAATCCTTAAAGAGGAACAAAAAAGAAAAGTTCAGCTCTGCATTCCAAAGTGGGGCTAGAGGAGAACTGCAGCAATAGGACTGCTGCACTACTTGTGCCTGAGGACACTACCCTGCATAGTTCGTTGTTGGCAAAACTTTCTGGGTTAATGTAAAGACAACAAATAGAATCCTAAGTCATTCAGCTTGGCTGTACTTACACCACTGTGCCAGAATGCTCCTGCTGGGAGACTAAGCTATACTCCATGTTGGAGCTGGAACATCTCATCCGCACGTCTTTGGTACAGTCCTAACCACACGAACACAAGATGGGATACATTTGGGACTGCTCTTCCCGTAGCTTTTGATGCAGCCCCAGAAAGCAGGCCACATACACTTGCAGCTCTCAGATCTCTCCTAGGAAGGATACTGCATGCAATAACACCTCTCTGCCTTACATCTTCTGGCCTAAAAATGCTCCCACATGGTCCGAAAGCAAAGTGCGCAGCGCTATGCTCAGAGGAAGCAGCACTGAAGGCTGAACAGCAGAAGGTCAGCTATCAAGGTAACCTTTTGGACCACTGCAATCATAGCTTACTATAACCACTGGAAGCTGTTAACTCAGTAGCACATCCACTGCTCAGACAGTACAGAGACAGATGATATCACATGCTTTTAGGTGGCCGTGAATCACCAGTTGCCACAACACTCTATTCAGCTTTTCTAATATCTGAATGTGTCACAAACTCTTTCAATTATAATGTCAGTTGAACCGCTGCAAGGCTGCGTACAAGGAAGCCAAGTCAATTTTTTTGCTGAATCCCAAGAAACAACTAGTTCCTCACATAGAGGTTTACATATCACTTTTACTTGTCCCACTCTCCTTTAGAAATAGGTGCTTGTGCCTGCATCATCACAGTCATCATTCTAGCCAAGCATCAGAAAGGCAGAGGTACCGCCTGCCTCTTTGGAAATGAGGAGGCCTCAGCTCTGGTCTGAGGTACTCTTGGAAGACAACACACACACAGTTTGTTTTGGTGCCAGATGATTCTGGCAAACCCATGTACTTTTGTAAACAACTGTTCCTCCTGGCAACAACGGCAGTTGGCCTACACAGAGCAAGGGTACACCTGAGCCCCTCCCACTCTCTGGGTAACAGCCTCAAACCTCTTCCTCCTTAACCTATACAGATGGGATTCTTGTTTAGATTGGTAAGGAAAGACTCCTTGAGTTGCCTCCAAGGGTATTCTATGGAAATTTTTATATGCAGATCATGAGAACCATGGAGCATGCATTTACTCACCTGATTATCTGTATAACCCTACAAATCACTTGATGCAGTGCCAAGTTATTCCAAGGAGCATCTACTAACTTACCATGACTTAACACTGAAAAGCGTCGAGTTTGAAAAGACAAAACATAGTTAACAAAAATGAGCAACCTTCTTTTTCATCTGACATCAGTGCAAAGGTTAAGACACAGGGGCGCTGTACAGCACTGAACCTTCCTCACTATGCTTCTGCAAGACAATAAGTTGGGGTAATTTTAGGATCTCCTATCACTTGTCCTCTATTTCCCTGAAACATCCAGGCAGAAAAACTTACCAACAAATGGCTGTGTGGCTGCCTGGCTGAACAGGTATTGGGCTAGGAACAGATCACTGTTCGCAACACAGCAAACCCCACATCATCAACAAGATTCATACCTGCATCCTAAACCCAATCTCAGACATAAGGAAGATGCCTCTGAAAACACCTGGAAGACATTCTTGCCATGAAGGCTAAATTCCAGCTCTCACAGATATGTCTTCAGGATTCTGCACAGCAGAGGTTAAGCCACTAGAGAGCTATCTAGTTGCTAAATTTAAAATAGAGTAGTTTTGTTTTACTTGCAGCTTTTTGATTCTAGAGGATTTATTCAGTACTTCTCTTTGTTTTACTGACTACCCTTTTTTGGGATTTGGGACAAAGCAAATCAAGGTGAAACAAAGGGTAACATGACTTCAAGCAGTTCAGTTCATAGGCACACTGGGGGAATCTGTAGCACAAGTCATACCTAAAGGGATCCAAGGCCTGAACGTTGTTTACTTTTGCACTACACAGACTGATACTACTGAGGAAAAGCTCTCAAGATTAACTCCCTTCAACAAGCCCAAACCAGTATGTGTGCTGTGAGAAAAACAGCTCAGAATTGCAGACAAACCCCGAGCCATGGGCATTGACTCAGGTTCTGTATTTCTCCTGGGCATTATACAGGTAGAGATTACAAGATTACAAAGACACGAGAGGATAGCCTTACTATTTCTCAATCAGTCCAGTGAGCTCCATACTTTGTGATATTACAGTTGCTGACAAACAAACAAACCCTAGATGGGATCCTAATTAGGGTTTTTACACATCCTGTGCTATGAAACCTTTGGAGGAACATGCACACTAAACCAAATTATTTTCTGTAATACACAACTTCTTTCCCACAAACTCCATGTCCCACAGGGGTTAAACTGTACAGCAACCAAGTTAAAATAGGCGCAGGAAGGAGCATGAGACTTAAAAATAGATGAGGAATCCAGGAGGCAAAGTCACAGGAAGAGGTCTCTAATACAGGCAGCAACAAGCTTGCAAAGGGCTTTTAGAAAAGCACATTAAATACTTCGCCTCATTTAAGAGGATGCAGTTTTTGCCAACACCTTTTTACTGAACCAGTACTTGTTGATCCAAAGACATCGAACTCTGCTTCCATCATCATGTGAATGAAAAGCCAGTGTTGTGGGAGATGGTGACAGTCACACACACTGCACTGTTGATGTGGAGTTTAGAGTGTGGTGGCTCCTGAAAGGCATAGACTGGCTTCAAGCCTTACACAATGAAGTCTGATACCTTCTAAATGAAAGCGTGAAGATACACCTTCATTCTGTGGGGACACAAGCACCTCCATCTCTACTCCCCATAATTATGTTAAGGGAAGGCAAAACTGGATGAGGCTGTTTCTAGGCTTAAAACTATTGAAGTTATTCACTGACATACCTAACGCAACACAGCAGCAGGCTATTTAAGGGCTAAGGTAGTATAATACATGCTTACACACAAAGAATATTGAGCCTAAATACACAGGGGAATTTTCATGAATTTTGCAGTGAAGTTTTGCAGGCTGTTTAACCTATAACACACAAGTGTCTGAATGTAAAAGAAATAACAGTAATCATTATATGTTGTAGTAGCAATTCCTCAAACACGTATTTGCGTGTTGACACTTCTGAAAGGAGGGCTGTTGAGCAGCTATGCTGGGAAATGAAACATTGCCTAAGCCTGAAGAGTAAACCACAAGAACAGAAAAACAAGTGTTTCTGCAGCTGGTTTCTTCCTCCCACAGCCCAAGTCTCTGATTACTGAAATAGAAAGATTAAAAGTCACCTGAGGATTCAGCTGGTATTCAAGTAACTTTCTTCAAGCTATACAGAGCTTGCAGCTCAAACATTTAGCAATGACTTTCATCCTGTTAGCTTCCACCCTTCCAAGAAGTTTGGCTAGCAGCAAGATAAAGTATGTTCTCTCTCAAAAACTCTAAGGTGCAAGGAGACAAGTTCGGTTCTTCAGGTTTAGCCATGAACTTGTCTAATGAGGACACTGGTGACAACATTAGCTTAACTTATCTCTCCAGAAAGGAGTAATATATTGGACATTTCAGGCAAGGAAGAAGAGAAGGAAACCTATTGAAAGAGATGGCATTCTTCCTTTTGCACAAGTTCCCATCAAGTAGTAGGACATACAGGTGGGAGAGGCTGAATTACTATGCTGCTGTTGCCTAGCCTCCTTCACCAACAAAGCCGTATCTGATCTTGTGGGCTGGTTTACTCCTTCAAAAAGCAGATCAGTGTAACTCATTCTCCACTGCAGTTTGCTAGCTCCACAGCAGCTACAGAGTTCCTTACACAGACTACATTTACAGTCACAAATTGATCACTGACCAAGTACACACTAATATTTATTCAGCTGGATCAGAAAGTTAGTCAAACCCAAAAAGTTTTCAAATGTGGGTATGATCTCACCACAGCCAAACAGAAATGATTGCTTATTCTAATATTTGGGTTGAGGAGCCTGGTAGACACAAGGGCCAAGCCAGAAATGGATGGCATCTGAAATTGATCCAGTAAACACTGGTGAAAATCATGGAATTTTGTTTTTTCCCCCCAGAGAAAACCACTAAAGGTTCTGCTAGCCACCATTCTAACCACTGGGATATTACATTGGAAGATATGCGGTGCTGGCTTGAGAGATGGGGGACAGAAATGACAGACTCCTCTCTCCTTGCCCTGATTTTTTTATTTTTTTTTTTCCTCCTTTCTCCAAATGTTGGGCTCTGTTTGGCTTTTCTTTTTCAGTCTGGTGAGCAATATCATAAGAATCACCTTCCTTGATAAGACAACAGATAGCTAAGAAGCATCATGAACCAACTAATTTTGCTATCCACAAATCATATATGAGAAAGTGTAGAAAGACTGGATTCATGGCAAATGTGTGACACTAGAACATTTTTGTTTGAAATTCCTGACTGGGAATAATGTAACAAAATTATCCCTGAGGAACTCACTTCCACTTGAATGTCATATAGGCTCTTTGGATGAAAGATTCCCCTTTCATCAAGACAGAAAATGAGATGGCATAGTTAAGATTCACCAGATCAAGTTTTTAACAATAAAAACTGTAGCAAAAACAAGCCATGGGCTGAGCAGCTCCTCTTTCATTTATAGCTCTACATTTCTTCTAGGGAGAAGAATCACCTTCCAAGCCTTACCCACAGTTTAAATCTCAACCATCTTCTGGCCAAGAAAAATAAAATCTATTAATATGCCCTCTCCTCCATAGGCTTTTACAATGATTGGATTCATTGAAATCACCATTGTAATACAGTGGCTAGAACAGAAGAACCAAGTTTCTATACTCTGAAATAAAGTCTGCGAAGTTTCCCTATGCTCCTCTACTTTTACAGAGCCTTATACAACAGCAGCAGCTCCAAGCTGACAATTTAGCCTTTAATAATAGTTAATGAATTTCCATTATGCAGCTCATACGTACACATAAGATGTAAGCAACATGAGTGTGACTGACCAGCACACTTCCAAAATTCAGCACACTGAAGAATTACCAGATGCTAATTCAGCAGCGAATATGATCCTACCTAATGTGACTGGCCCAAGGGAGAAAAAGAAATGTAAGAGAGAAAAACTGTGCTGTACTTTCAGATTTCGGCCAGGAGTAAAATTGAAGCAAATGGCAGGAATTGCATCCTTGCTATGAGGCATGAAGCCAGAGCTAAAAGAATTGCCTCTATTCAGTGTCTCAGCCTCAGAAAGAGGGAGTGGATAAACAATTAGACAATGGGCTTGGTGTACAATTTCACTGCACTGAGTCAGAAGCAGTGGGGATGTATAGACTTGTACTTTTGGAGAACCAGTGCTTGCATGAGGATGAGATTCAATACTATCACTTCTGATCCATGAGAGACAAAGAAACCTGGCAGAGATTGAAGAGCATTCCCTCCTCATGCTCTGGATACCACTTACTTCCAAAGCACTCAAACAGTCCAGAATGACTGCTATGGTTCTCCAATGCCGCCGTCACTCTAAACTGAATATTCTAGTAAATACTGGGAAAACACACTATAAAGCCCTTCGATATGTGCTGGAAGTATTTCCATACATTTAGGGCCATGGCAAATACAATCTTCAGCCAGGACTGACTGCAATCAGGGTTTGCTGGTTTATTCTCCTTACTTCTGTAGACACTGGCCCTCCTCCAGATACTGCTGGTGCTTTCCAGCAATACCCCTCGTGTGCCTCCAGCAGCTGTCCCGGGCCCCTGCAACAGCACACTGCCTTGGCTGTGAATGGGCTTGCCGCCCTGCCTGTTACAGCACTGCCAGCTGAGAACCGTTTTACAAAAATGCCATGATTTTGGCCAAAGTCTTTTGTTGCTCCTTGAACAAAACCTCAGCTCCAGGTCTCAAACCCTCAATAGCATGTGTTATAGAAGATAGCAGTCCTTCAATGCTGGGGCTTGCAACACTGTGGCTTACATTTTTATTCTCCAATTTCTAGCTGTGTCACAGTGCAAGTAATGGGAAAAGGCATGTACTGGTAGCACCCACTGCCTAATTAATGTCAGCATCTCTTGTAAGAACAATTTCTGGTTCAAATCTGTTTTTTACCAATGCACGACTGACAGTAATGGATAGATCTACCGCATGACAGAATGCACTTTTGAGTTACAAAGGTCAGCCCACTGCTTCTTCGCAAGCCTTAAAACTGGATATAAATATTTATGTATAATTGTACGCATTTACTTGAGATACTGAATCTTATTTGATTTGCTGCTGCTAATACTCTTTTTAAGCAGTGTTACACAAGAGGATTTCATACAAGATTTCACAGTTTTCTGAATTAGTTCGTGCTGAGATTGGAAGTAGAATATAGGAGAGAAGAATGCAAATACTTGACAAAATGAATTCAAGGTAGCAGAGTCAGGAGCAAGGCATCAGAGCATCCAATTCAATTACAAACTGGAAATCCAAGATCTAAAATCCATTTTCCTTATTTCACAACTTCATTAGAAATTTACTATTGGAGATACTTGCCACTTAATCCCACCTTCGTAAAGGAGGGAATGAAAAAGAAAGAGCAATATTTCATGGCAAAATTGAAAACTCAACTCAACCACTGATCTCCCAAATCCCCACCTTCCTCATAAAAACGCGTGACATTTCCTGCTCTTTATCTCTTGTCTTTTCCGCTATACCTACCCTCACTTCTTCATTTACCTTTCCTGCCGTATCTGGCCATTATCAGAGGCTCTTAAGGATTACTTATTTTTATTCACTTGTAAGAACAGAAAGAAAATACTCAGAGGTAATAGTTCTTTGTTTTACGGTTCCTCTGAAGTTTATGAATCCTAGAAAAAAAAGCTTTTCTTCCTTAAAGAAAACAGCTACCTGCAAGCATTCCTTGCTGAGTGACAGCCTAGGCATTTTCCATCAACGTGAGTAAAAATTGAGTTACTAGTATATAAAGAAGGGACAACAAAGGAATTCGAAGCACAATTCTGCCCTAAGATGACAGACTTCATTTTTCACTCTCTCTTACTCCTCACAAAAATAAAATAAAATAAAAAAAAAAAAAAAAAAAAAAAAAGAGTTTCACATATTCAGCTGCCAGGTCTAAGCAGAACAGTTCCTCAGCTTCCTTCAGGGTCCCAAAACTACCAGAAGAGCCATGTTTTTTAAGGCTGTAATACAGACTCACCCTTTCTATCATCTGGGGCTAAGAGTGTGGCAGAAGGAAAAAAAATTCAGAAAATCCTCAACCTCAGGTTGCTGGTTCACAGAAACATTGTAGAATCATTTTCTATCATTTTCATAGATACACAGATATGCAGAGTATTTGGGCAGAACAATGCCTTAGGAAGAAAAACAAAAGTGTTATGCTATGCTCCACTGTCCTGGTATTTCCAGCAATGCTGTACATTGGTTCAGTCACCAGAAGTTGCTCTAAAGGAGCAACTTCTTAACTTTGAGTTGTTAAGTTTATGTGTGGACTTAGAATCACCAATTGTGGCCAAATCCTTTTTCTCAAACACATAATGTGCAACAGAAGTACAACTCTTTATTAACCCTCATTAAAATTCGCCTAGAACAGGCAATTTTGCAAAATAACAACTTGAGGGTTGTATGACATGGCTTTAAACAGTCTAGTCAGCCTTCCAGATAAGCTGGCTCATTTCAACACCTCACTCCAAGGCTCTCTCTGTAAATGCTTACATTTATCTGAACAATGATCTCTTGAAGGAGCATTTCTCAACCCTAGGAAAAACATTCAAAAAGAGGTACAAGCTGAGGAGCTTAGTGGTCTGTCCTCTGCTTGCATCAGAAACAGTTATGTGCTTTACTCTGTGTTACCATCACTGTTAGGTGCTGGTTACGCTGTTAGGTAGCTGTTACGCATGATTGATTGCAAAGGAACACACAGGACACCACACCCCAAGGCTCTTCATTAATACACATCTACTGCAAGAGAAAGGGCTGAACAGGTTATCATTACTGAATTGTAATTTCTAGGAAATATCATCAGAAAACAACTCAAGACTACATGGTGATCCACATGATTTTGTAGAGAAACAGCAAGCATCTACCAGAGGATGGTAAGCTTTGCTCCTCACCACCGCTCAGTTCTTCGCTTATCTCAACACCATAGTGTTTGCTTCCTAAAATACTCAGGGGAGGTACCATGGCAACAAGAACTCATAACTTCCCCTTCTGTTGCCCTGAGAGATGATCATTTTTCTCTCTTTGAGAGCTACTAGATTAATTAAGTGAAGGGCAATGCCCAGGAGGTGGATGAAATAAAAGATATCAGCTTTTCTGAGCCCTTGCCAAACACATCAGTTCTCACTGGAAATAAGCAAAGCAAAGGTGTTCTTGGTCCTCACTTAACCAGAAGTCCAAAAAGGCTTTTACCCCTTCCTCTTCTTCCTCCACAGCCATCACAGTCACACTCAGCTGCTCATGAGACAGAGCTTTTCTATTGCCTTCTCTCCTGTTTCAACCTGTACCTTAGCACCTGCTGAACTGGAAAACCCCAGTGTCTCTTAATCATTTTAGCAGTGAGATCTGTAGCAGATCAGACTTTCCCACAGCCCCAGGGATTGCCAGCAGTGCACTACTTCCACTATCAGACATCCTATGCTTCCTGCTGGAAACAGCCCTTGCAGTACCTTTATTCAAGATAAGAGCCAAAACTTGTCCAAAAAAGCCCAGCACCTTTTCAAGTAGAGCAATAATGCAAAGTAATATATTGGTTAACTCTATTAGATAGAAATATATTAGCTAAATGTAGCTTAAAAAAAAAAAAAAGAGTAATTTCTTAAAAGAGACCACAGTACTATATAACAGCATAACTTGAAAGAGCTGAGAAAGACCTAAATGTAGTACAAATGTTAATTCATCATACGTTAACTCATCACTGTCGTGAAGACCTGCAAACACTTAATCATATACCATGGTGGAGAAAGAAGATATTCAGGAGTGTTAGATGCGTCCTTGGATACTACCGAAATGGTTTCTCAAAACCTTGATTCAAGAATAAGTAGTCTTACCATGTTAGTGGGTTATCTGTGGCTGTCCTATACAACAGATAGATGGAAAAGAATGTGAACACTCCATTGCGCTGTAAGTGTCCTTCTGTCCCTAGAGCCATGGATTTTACAATAACTTTCTGGAAATATGCATCTCTGTAAATACATATCATGCCTTAATTAAACAGAGTTAAGCAAAAAGGGCAGAGGCATACAGATAAAAGAGAATTGGAGAACGAAGGAAAAGTACATGGCAAGCTTACTCTAGGGTGGCAGGAAGTCAGAGCAGAGACACTCCTAACAGATTGCAACAGAAATGCAAAACTTGTAACAGAATGCAAAACTGCACACCTTCCCTATTCTCCATACCACACAAACCGTGTAGTGGAATTATTCCTTCAAGGTAAACTACAGCATTTGCTTAGGCTAAATTTACAAGTCCAGTTTTAACAGCCCTCCTTCTCCTGGCATCAAAGCACTTCTATTTACAACATGGAGCATGCCAGTCAACAGTGTTACATTTTATCACTCAAATGCTCTCTGAGAAATATTCCATAGGCTTTGCCTGTAATTGTGCCATTTATTTACTACATGTCTTGAAACACACACAAACAGTGCTGCTGGGCTTCCTTTTGCCTAGAGAAAAACCACAGCTGACCTGCCCTTTTACTAAAGGTCTGCTATTAGTTGCCTCAGCATCATCATGCTTGCTGCTTTCTGATCTGATGGGTTTCTCACCCGAGAAATCCCATAGCCCAAAGAAAACCTGTTATTTGATGACAAACTAGGGCATCAACCCTCTCTTTATGCAGTTGCTTAGAAATACAGAGGTACCATCTGCACTTTCCTGGTGCTGCGAGTTCCAACCAGACTGCGCATACATGAAAATCTTTTACCCAAACAATGACATTGTCACATTTCATATTTTTACCAAAACATTTCCATGCCTTAAGCACCATCACACTCCAAGCTGAACTGCCTTTATTATTTCGGAAAGGTATTGCAAGTTACAACTTTCAAAACACACACTATGAAAATAAAATCTGAGTTATTAAATGTGGGTTTCTAACTTATAAACAAGTGCTGTCATGACATTGTGCTAATTAATGCAAGAGGTAATTAAACTTGCATCCTATTTTGCCTGTACAAGATTGCTGTTGCAAGCATCAGCCTTCAGCAGTGTAACTGTAAAACTATGCAGTTATGGAAGAAGGATAGAAGCACAGCTTCAGTAACAGAATATGATTAAATTATAATGTTATTTCCTTTATTTTGTGGCACAATTCTTCACTACAGAATAACTACACAACCGTCAGAAAGGTGGCACCAGAAAAGAGGCTGTGTATGGTCTACTTAGTTCTCCAAAGAACATCCCACGCACTGAAGAGATTTATTATTATTTTCTTTTCCCTATATTTCTTGGAAAATGCATTACATCATTCATTCACTGTGCTTTGTTCAGCATTTGTGCTACACAAAATCATGAAGAACGGTTAAACAGCCAGCACTGCCCCGTGGCGTTTCGTTGTTAGCACAGCGGGACAAGCAATCCCTTGTTCTGGGCTGTTGCTGACCACAGCCATGGTTCAGATGAACCCTGATGTGCTCAGCTGGGCAGAACACTGGCAGCTGAGATGAACGCATGCAATTAGCTAGCACCTGCCTTGCAGGCCCATTCATGACAGTAAGCCATCCTCTGGTAAGCAAGGAGGCTAAAAACAGAATACCCTCATTGGAGATAACTCTATTAGACAAGCAACTGTTGTAGTGTCTGGACATTATTTAGTAAAGCACAATAAAATCCCTCAAATAAGTGCAAATTTTACTAAAGGAAAGAAAATCCATCTTTCCAAACAGATACAGAAAGAACTAACAACAGAGACACTTCGGAGTTCCACTGCAGGCATCTGGCAAGAGATTGCAAGAGTTTGCAGAAGAGCTACTTGCAGAATGCATGCAAAGGTAAGGTGATTGCTAATATACAGTTCAGCTTTCATCCCTTCTGGTTGGTCTCCATAAATGTTCTGCAAGTGCCCACGAATGTCAGTTGGTGTAATGTTTTCCCAGCATGGAAGAATTTAATTCCATACTCCTGTTTCATTCACACTCCCACATCAGATGCCATTTTGTCAGACCATCCCTCCGCTGCCACCTGTCGCACAGCAGACATAAAAGGAAACAGAATATTGGTGGGAAGGTTCAACCTCTACTGCCACACCAACATCTGCCCGTGGCATCATGGGCCAACAGAATAAAATAGGAGGCATTATTTTCAGAACAACACTCGTATATATACATTGCATGCTGAATGTCACTGAACTCATCTCCACACTGACCAAGGTTTTCCCGTTTTTTAAATACACGAACCACCAAAGGAAATCAAGCTTCTCAGACAGGCTATGAATATTCCCACCAGCAAATGTATTCCACCACTCACCTGCAGAGAACAGAAGCCAATCGCCTAGCTGATCTAGCCAGACCACATTTACCACCACATTTTAATTCTTGAGAACTGATGAATGCAAAAAAACAAACATGAGCTTCATTACTCAAGTAAATAAGAATTAAGAGTAAATCAACTAATACACTTAGAAAACTATGTGTTTATATTCTAAAAATACTCTAGTTAGTTCTATGTAAGCCCACATACGTTTGCTTTCCTTGAATACTTAAGTGAACATTGTTGATTCAGAGGAAGAATAAATGCTCAGAAGAGCTAACTTAAACAAACAAACAGGAACTCTAACATTTCCTCAAAGTAAACTCCAGATTACACAATTAACCTACAGCAACACAAGTTGTGCATTAGAACCCTATGTTGCTGGTGCATTCTGATGGCGGTTACACTCAGGAAATGGAAACTGTTGCATGAATTAAGAAACTAACCAATAAAACAAGCTGCAATTTGCACATGAAGAGGAACAGCCATGCAGTATTTATGCAAAACATAAATACTGTTCCGGTGCTCCGAAAGTGAATTGCTGTCCCACAGCTCATTGTAGCACTTACCCCTTCTTTAGAACAAGTTAAACTATTGTTAGGTTGAACAGAAAAACTTACAACCAGGAATTTACAAAATGAGCGTCTAGGGTAAGCAAAACCACATTAGTATCTAAACAAACAACCAGCTTTAAAAAACATCTGTCTGCCCCATTGCTCTAATAAATGAACAGCACTGACAGGATTGCAAAGGGGCATATTGGGAGATAAGGAAATTAGTGGGTCAGCTCCATTATGGCCAGATAGTACAGCTTATGCTCCTAGTGTCACAGGAAATGCACATCCCACTTCTTGAGCTTCCTTGAAGTATCTCTAGGTTCTGTACAACGCTTACTGAGATTCAACATTTCTGCATTTCACTACAAATGAGCTTCCTGGTATTTTGATTATTTATTTCCATGACTGCTCTTCTCTGCTTTAGAGATACAGTAGACATTCTGCATCAGGAACCAATTCAGAGAGGAGAGAATACTATCATTTTAAACAATGCTGTTGCCACCGAGCATCACAAAAGAACTGTCTAAAAGGTGTGTCTTGTGCTTGTTCCACTTAATGGTGTCAGCAAAACCCATCCCCTATACCTGAGCATTTCTGCAAATACATAAATACACAACAGTGTCTCAGTTCTCATCCTAGAGCATTGGGCTCATTCTCATTAACACCAGCTTCCTGCACAGATTTAGTTTGGGAGTAGATGAATCACTAAGGAGTAACTCATTCTGTCCCAGTCAGAATAATCCACACTGTAGACATCTGAAGGGCTGATATTCAGGCTTTAGGAAGCAGGCAGGCATAATGCTGTAATGCTATATAATGCTACATATAACATGATGGAAAGTACAGCAGTAATGACATCGTGACACAACCCTAGGCTGCAGCAAGTGAAAACAAGCCCAAATGCAGCATCCACAGACACAGGGGAAAAAAGGAACAAAAACTGCCTACCTTTAGAAGGCCTCAGGTAGGCAGGGATCTCCAGTGAGATACCCTCACCTCTACTGCCAACCTTTAACTGAGGTTGGGAAGGGGTGGATCCTGGCTCCACTCCTTCCAGTCACTCAGGTGCATTGAATTGCATGCACCTGAGCTCCCCTGAGTTGGTCCTGCCTTCCCACCAGGTGCTCAATCACTGGTGCAAGCTGTGACTTAGTATTTCAGCTACAGTAGGTATTAAAGTTATTGTGAAGATGTAGAGAAATTATAGTACTACCACAAAGGTAAGAGACGCCAGCACAATGGCTGAGGTGCTGGACACATACACCAGAGACAGGTCTGGTACTGGCAGTCTGGACTCAGAGCAAACATGGGCAATAAACAATAATAAAAGGAAAGAAAACCAGATCACAACTTCATAAATAGCTTCTGTTCAGAAGGAACTGTATGAATACTGCATTTAAGCTAGTACATGCATGAAAACATAGGTGAATGCATCCAATGAATCAGCTCAGAGTAATACATGGCAGCAAAGCAGCGCACATTCACAGATGGGAAAGAAAGGTTGGCTTAGCTTCTCAGGCCCTGTGAGCTTTTGTGAGCAGGATTATCTGCTGGATAAATCTCCTCTGCAGAACTGATACTAGTGCCAAAGGAAAAAAACAAAAAACAAACCTCAAGTCAGGCAAATCTCGCATTGTTGTCAAGAAATCCACATCAGAGCAGGAGTCAAGGAATGCCCTGGACTGGACCAGCCAAAATGGAGCACTAAGACAGCCCACAGAAGACAGAATCTGGAGAAGGGCTGTTGATTACCCCAGGTGGCAGCTATGCAACACACAGCTGCTCACTCACTTTCCCCTGGCAGGATGGGGGACAGAACTGGAAGGGCAGAGGTGAGAAACCTCATGGGTTAAGATCAGACAGTTCAACAAAAGGGAAAAATAAAACCAAAGAGAAATAAATAAAACAGTAAATAATGGCTTGCCAAAGAAAGTAGCCATTTTCACACACCTGCTCCACTGGGATGCACAGCTATCAGTATTTTCCCAACTCATTAGGCAACATGAAAGAATTTCTTTTGTTCCCTGCAGGAGCCCAATTTGGAAAAAAGGAAATAGACAACATGACCCCTCTACTCCTGAATTTATTTTGCAATCTAATGCAAACATACATACCAGGTGCCTGAGAGCTGTACCAAAGCTCAGATCATAATGATTCATAATGATTTTATGAAAATAAAACACTGATTTTTGAGCATTGTCCAGTTCAGTAGGTTGATCTGACATTAATCTGCTTCAAAACAGGGCGTTTTGCAATGATATTTCCACCTGCAATGAATTGCTAGCTTGCAAGCATAAACATGAATAAATGTTACACAACATTTGTTGAATAAACTACAAGATCAATTCACTCATCCAAGTGCTTCCTTGTGACATTTGCCAGAATTTTCTGTGGTTTTGAATGAAAAGATGCTTAGCAGAAGTGGCAACATGCAATATTCCAATGGGAATGATCATTCTCAGTGCATGACTATTAGCTTCATCACTTACTGCTTTTATTGGTGGCAAAATCTGAACCAAGTCTCAGACTCCTGCTGAGCAGTCTGAAAATCAAGTAATTCAAGATTTTATGTTTCACCTTTCCCTGTGCACTGAACCTTAGTAATAATATAATAATGTAATTCAATTTGATATTTGATTTGAAATAAGTTTTTGGGGCTTTTTTTTTTTAAACCTGATTCTTTACAGATATGTGCCAGAAGGGAACTGGATTTCATCATTTTCAATTCTATGAAGTTTTCATGGCACAAACGTTGTATTTCCCAATGTTCTTAAGTTTTTACACCAACAATTAGAAGGCCCTTTACTGGTACAGCTGCTGCGTTATTATGATTGGATTTCTCAGAAACACTGGCCACCATGTATTACTCATTCACTCCCATACAACTTTGCCCTCATTGAATTGCTCTCTGGTGATGCATGATAAAAAGCAGCTTTATGAAGGAAGGAGGATGAAAAAGGAATTCAGAAGCAAAACTAGGAATACTTACTTGTGGGTCACAAATTCAGGAGTTTGTACACAGCAGAAAGGCATGCTTGTACGTAGCAAAGAACCAAGGCACACTCACACAGGAACTGTGGAGTTCAGGTGCACTACAGAACAGGCCTGCTTGGAACATTCAGTAATTTATAGGACTCCCTGCTCAACACCACAAGCAACAGGACTGCTGTCTTAGAAAATACCTTTTTGCCTGCTCCATGGTTGCAAAAACAAAATAAAACAAAAGTAGCTGTGAAATAATCACACACAGGCCCAGGTATGATATTTCTTGGTAACAACTCTCAGAAATTGTGTGGAAAAAAGGGGCACAACAGCAGCAGATGTCATCTGTGACCTGTGCTGTATCTGATGCCTGACAGCTGAAGCAGAAACTGCATTTTATCATTCAGTTTGCTTGTCACAAAAAGTGCTTTATTTCTGGCCCAGGGCTTTCCACTGCAGTTACCAGAAGCCACAGAACCTCACAAGTATATAAGCCCTGTGTGAGTAAGAGGCACCTGGATTCCAGCAGTGATGCCAGCTTCCAGGTGAGAGAAATGAGCTATGAAGAGAAAAGCCAGAGGTGTCCATGTGCACCTCTTTATTGATCTATCTAAAAAAGTCACAGGCAAGGCCTGCTTTGTTCTACTGCCAGTCCTGTAAGGAGAATCAAAAAGGCTAACAAAGTGGGAAAAATGGTATTAAGCGTCTTACATTTCAAAACATATCTGTGGTATCTAAGAAATAACAACTGAGGAAGTTATTAAGGAAAAGAACTAATGTTGGATTCCAAACAAAAGCATTGGAATAAAATATTTTCCTGTACAAGCAGCAATGATTTCACTAGGTTCTCCCCCCAAGCCTTTCTCCTCTCAAGAGGAGAATATATACAAACAAATTAATTCAAAGCCCTCGAGCTCCTCCCCCACCCTACAGCCCCTCATCAGTCCAGACACTTAGAAATGTGCAGGCGTAATTTGCACGTATAGCAGCTGTGATGATTATGTGGACAGCCACACTAAGAGTTCTAAGGAATCCACTAAATGCATGCAGCATCACTGCTGAACATCTGTAACATCTAGATTATTATTTCACACCACAATACAGAAAAGGACAGCTGTGCTTCTCTTTGTTTCTCAGCTTTTATCACTTAGAAGATAGATAAACTTTATGTACTATTACTTCACTCAATCCAACGGGAGTCCAGTTAAGACCTCATTTCCCTACCTCTTGCATTGCTAGTGATAGACATACTGGGCACAAAGGTCTGCTACTGTAAATAAAAACAGACACTAAAAACACTATACTGAATTCTATAATCTATTTACTTCTACGTCATACTACTTTTCCCACTGTACACAAGGGAAAACAAATCGCTTTAGTAAAATACAGAAGTATTTTTTATGCCATCTTCCAAAAGAATCAAAATCCTTCTTAGGTGATTTTTTCTTCATAAGTTATTTTCCTAATTGTTAATTATCTGTGCCACACCAATAATGTCCTCAGCTACTTTGTGTGCCGTCACTAATTAAGGCTGTACCTGTCCAGTTTTGGAATGAAGGAAAACAGTATCAAGAAGTTTCTGTGCATCGACAGAAGCCATCAAATTACTCAGGAAGTCACACGGAACATTCTGGAAAAAGCAGCTTCAGGAAAATTTTCAACATGCATGGATTCGACTGAATTGAATTCGGGTACCACAAGAACAGAACACAGCTAGAGAAATCTGCTATTTTAATCTGTTCCTTTTTTTTTTTTTTTTTTTTTTCCTTCTCCTGTTTCTTCCAGGCTTGTGTTGTTTTGCTTTTTGCCAACAGGAAACTACTTATGCAGACAAAATAAAATGAAACTAGGTCTTTCCATCTCATCACTACTGTGCAGGAACTGAAATGGGAAAAGGGACTACATGACTTTTACTACTTTTCCCAGTCTCCTGAACAGCTTCCTGAGGCAATGTAAAGCAACAAACTCCCTGCAGTCTATGGGACTCCAGTGGTTTACACTTCTTGCGAGGGACTCAATAGATCCAAAGTATATGAAAGCAGATTTTTTTTTTTTTTGAGTAAACTCATGAAGGAAAAGTGCTGATCAGATATCTGCTGCTCTAATGTCAAATGCTTAGATGCTTTTCTGTTCTTGGGAATAGGAAATTTTTCTCAGAAAAAATTCGTCATCTTTCCCACTTGTTCCCACTTGTAACATTCCCACTTCAAATTGCCCACACACTAATTTTGCATACTTTCACTGCCACTTCCTTCATAAGCACGCAATGCTATAGCATCCTTGTAATAGGTCTTATACCATTATAGAAAATGTCTTGCCATAGCTAATTTTCTTTTCTTTTCAGCCATGCAAAATTAAGTATGAGCTGATTTAAAGCAGTTCTAGCATTTGTGTAGGTCCTTTCTTATATTCTGTTTACAGTTCTGTTAACAGAGTTCATAAAGCTAGTTTAAATTCACAAAGCATTTCAGAGCTTCTAATTCTTGTAATTTGACACAATAAGCTATTTGGGGAGTGGCAGAACAAGGCAGATTTGATATAAAATTATTTTGCTCCTATGCATTTGTAGCTAAACAAAGCTTTATTTATTAAGAAAACACCAAGTATAAAAAAAACAAAAAACAAAACAAAACAAAAAAACACAAAAATAACAACCAAACAAACCTGTTTTTTTTTTGTTGTTGTTTTGTTTTTTTGTTTTTGTCAAAGCCCAGGCTGAATTATTTCACTATGTGGAAAAGTAGTACCATAATAGAGGGAAAAATTCTCACATCAGTCTACAGGACAGCTGAAAGCACATCAAGGACCATCAAATAAAGAAAACTAAAGAGGAAGATAGAGTGTACTTTTGTTAAATTTCTCAAAATTCAGATCACTTGGTGAGAACAAGTCAGCAGCTGCAGGATATTCAGCAGAGCTGTATTTAGGATTCACTTCTCCACTTGCTCTAATAAATGCACACCACATAACAAAAATGGACATATGGCTGGGGAAATACATTATCATTATAAAAACTTTTTAAAAAAAGAGTTCATAAACAGGCGGAGTATACTGGCTGGTAACTTTAAGACCTTCTTGCACCACTGACCTAATGACTGAAACGTGTTACAAAAGGGACTCCTCACCACTGCCACTTGCACAGAGGCTGTTATTTCACACAGAAGCATCTAACATTTGTAATCCTGCCCTTAAAAACTGCAGGCGAGTTCACTGAGCAGCTGGAATTTTCACATCCATGTGACAAACACACCACACCCACCACGAGACAGCGACTTTCATATCAAGTGTTCAAGAAGGGCAATTTTTTCTCTTCTTGACAGCTATCCTCAAGTCAGAGCCACATTTTCATTCACAGCCCCACTTTAGCAAGGGAATAACACACACCCCCTGGTTACACACATCTTCCAAACATGACTAAGTTTCTTCTCGGATTAAAAAGCCTCTCTGTTGTGAGTAACCTTCACAACATTGCTCTTTTCCAAACGAGGGAAGGCACACCCAAAGAGTTCATCCAAAAAAAAAAAAAAAAAAAAAAAAAATAGAAAAGAAAAAAAAAAGGGCAACTTTTCACAAAAACAAACCTCCTGCTCCACCTGCCCTGAGCACGCAGCCAGCCTCGCAGCTCCACACACAGCAGCCACTCTGCCTCAACGTGCACAGCTACCAGAGAGCCCACTGCAGACTGCATTACGGCTAATAAGTTCGTAAGACAGCCATGGCTATGTAACAGGAGCAGCTATCAGGACAAGGTTTGAAGCTACAAACCTGCTAAAAGAAGAAAGGTAGGACTTCCTCAGCCAGCAGCTGCGTTCAGCCATTACTCCTCACCATCTGGCTGCTGCCAGAGGGTCATGCTGTCACACCACGCAGCACCTCTCTCTTCCGGCCACAGGCTCCTGGGACATGGTGAGCTGTGCTCCATCTGCTCGTGCAATGAACAGGAGCTGTAAGGAGCACAGGATATTGTCCCAGACAGCCCTCTGGGGCAAAGGAGGCTTCCAAACCAACATGGCGCTTCTCCATGTCTTCTCCACAGCAGAAAGTCGCACACAGCATGTAAGGCCTTTCCTGATTGGCCGCTGCCACCTCCTTCTGGAGCCCGCCAGAGCAGGGCAGCCAATCACACCTCCCGGCTCACCAGGGGGTCTCTCCTCCTGGCACCAAATGGCCACCAGCTGATGCTGCCACAATCTGGAGAGCTCCAGCTAGCATCTCTCCTGTGATGAGGGCTGGGCTACACTGCCCCTTCTTGACCATAGGAGGCTCTTGTGGCAGCTGCTGCTTCAAGGACAATGCAGCTGGGACAGGCTGTGGAGAGCACAAGAGGAGACAGCAGTGAGGAGGTGATAGGAGGGTCTGAGGGGCTGTATGGGACAGGGACATGGAGGTACTGGAGTGAAGCAGAAACACCCTGGCAAGCTGGGACAGAGATGATGGTGATGGCAACTGGGATGTCCAGGCCACCCTTTACCTGCCCATTTATTGGTAACATTCCTTGCGAAACAGGTAGGACCTGAACTCTATCCTTTCCTCACTGTTCTGACAATGACCCATGTTCTTCATGGCAGGAGAGCTGTGGGGTTTGTGCTGTGAATCTTCTGCTAATTCCAGAGAGCTGCCAGGCAGGTCTACTTCAGCAGCCCTCCTCCCTTGTGGAGGAATAGGAGCTCAAATTCAAAACTCTTCATTAATTGTTTTCTTTATTAAAATGTGTTTTTTTCTTTTCATAACTACTTTTTCCTTTAGGAATAAATAGTTCCAAAATCAACCTTTTTAGTCGGAAATGTGTAAACATTTCCTGTAGACAGATATGTTCAGCAGAACAAACGGTATGACATGCCTGCATCAGAATGATTTGGCTCAGTTCAGCACGAAACCACATCCTCCTGCACCAGCAGCGTGCCTTATTCCTCCCTGAGCTGCAGTGACTCAAGTCCTGCAGAGCACCACAGGATGCGCTATAAAGGGAGCAGACACTGAGGACAGTGGTAGACGTGGGTTACTCATTGAGCCTGACCTAGAGGGAAATGCTGCATGAGAACCTAAAGCACAGCTTCTATAAAGCACAGCTTCTTTAAAGCACAGCAGTAGCACATTCAATTGCTCCTGAATGAGGCATTTTCATGTGCATGAAACCAACTTTTTACTCAACACTAAAACTATGCGAGTTTTTGTAACAGATGTTCCCTTCCTCCCACACTCCCTCCAACTCCAAAACTTTCCATCCAGAAAGGCTTCCAAAGTAGCCCTCCTGATTTCTGACTGGCTCTGTCTCAGACAAAAGGTCCATCTATACTTCAGGCAAGAATTTCACAAGCATTAGTCTATAGAGAGCATGTTCCAACAAAAGATAAGTACAAACTGACAGCCCTCAGCTCTGAATTCAGATATAGTTTTTTAGTTAGTTACGCACACAGCCCATTTATTCATTCAAGCATTAATCTTTATAAACTGGCTGTGCCATCCTCTGTGAGGTGGGAATAATAATAATAATAATAATAAAGCAACTTTTAAATAATTGAGAGGCAGCATAGTGCTACAGCAAGGAGGGCTTTGACAGAAAGGATGGTGATTTGTACTGTGTATTCCGTGCAAGTCAGTTAAACCTGTCGCAACACATTACAGTCCCCGCTCGAACTCCATCTGCATGGCAGCAGCCCGAACGGTGCAACCTCCCTCCTTTTTTCTGGCACTTCCAACTTCACAACGGTGAAGCCCGGCGCACGTAAAATCGCCCCTTACAGCTCAAGCAGCGGCAGGGCGCACCCCGACCCGCCAACATCCGGCTCCCGAGGGCGGCTGCCTGCCGGGCGCTGCCCGCTCCTTCCCGCCCGCCGCCGGACGCCCCCGCGCAGCGCAGGGCGGAGGTTGCCGCACGCTCCCGCGGCGGGCCGTCGCTCGAGGCACGCGGCGCACCAGCAGCCAATCGGGCGCTTCCTTTCATCCGCGGGCGGCGGCCGCCCGGCCCTGCCCTGCCCGCGCGCCGCCGAGCGCTCGGCCCCGCGCGCCGCCAACCTGATCGGCGCAGGATGTGGCCTCGCGGTGACGTCAGGGCCAGATGTTTCCCCAGACCACGCCCCGCAGGGGTCCGGGCCACTCCGAGCAGCGATAACGGGGAGAGCTTATTCCGCTGTCACCGCGCCATGCAGGGGCTGGGGAAGCCGCGTCGTTATCGTGTGACGCGCTCGAAAACGCAGCATTAATTCACGCTCCAAGCAACAGGCTGCCGGTGCCGGGATCTATCTGCTCGTCTTTTCCTTCTTCCATTGGACTTCAGCGCTTTTTTGATCTAAGGACAAGCTGGGCGTGATCGTCACGAACGGGGTTGCGTTTTTGATGGCTGCTAGGTCAGGCTGGACTTCTCCACAGAGATCTTCAGAAATAAGGAAGGGTCTGCTTGCATAACCTTTTTTTTTTTAACAGAAGGAAAAGTGCCTTTTTCTCACCTCTTCTGTTTGGATTTCTTTTTGGACTTATGAAAAATGGCAACGGCAGCATACGTGGATCATTTTGCAGCAGAATGCCTTGTTTCTATGTCCAGTCGTGCTATTATCCATAGTCCCAAAGGGGAGACTGATCCCCAGCCTGATGTCACAATGTGTCCTTCGTCGAATGGAGAGGAGAAGTGGGAAGTCAGAGAGACTGGGAAGGACAATGGATCGTCGCTGATGGTGGTAGCCAGCATTTTAGCAGATCTGAACCAGCACGTCCCAAACTCACCCGCTCTCAAAAGGGAAAAAACAGAGACCTTTGATATCACAGAAAAAATACACATTTCTATCACTCCTAAGGAGTTTGGGGAAGAAAGTGTGTCTTCGGCTAGTAAGCGTGGAGGAGGAAAAGCAACCACACCTACTAGCCTGGCTGCAGTAACTGAGCCAAGCCCAAGACAAAAGAACAAACGCGGGAGAAGCTGGACTGACCCTGGATCACCCCAGAAAAAGCACAAATGCCACTATGTGGGGTGTGAAAAAGTTTATGGCAAATCTTCCCATCTTAAAGCTCATCTAAGGACCCACACAGGTTAGTTGCAATCCAGCCAGAGATTTATTTGTTACAGCTTGGTAATTAAAATGAATGTTGGAAAACAAACAAAAAAACTTGTATTTGGCCGCCATTAAGTTTTCACCTTTCAGAACTCACGCTAGGAAAAACTAACCAACCAAAAAAAAAAAAAAAAAGAAAAAAAAAATAAGTCCTCTGGGAATAAACCCTCCTTACTGGGCATTGGTTCAAAGCTATGTTGCCCTTTTTATTACCTAATATCACAGAGAACGGAGCGTTTGTCGTCTGTGTGGATCCTACCAAGCTGTAATTTTTAGTTGCTAGCTGCCTTCTTCGGTGCATCTTCTACTTCCCTTTCCAAAGCTTCTTACCCTCCCCCACCTACTTTTTCCTGCCTTGTGCTCCCATCGCTGCCTTTATACCTGTTTATTGCTTCCCATACAAGAATCAATACCCTTAATACTTTAAAATTAAATGTTCTAGAGGCATCCAAACGGCTGTGTTTGTTTCTTTCTTTAGCAGGCATTTTTGTGAAACTAGAGCAGGCAAGAAGGCAGTTGAAAGGCTAAACATGAGTCACAAGGAGATACTGAACATAAGTGCAGAGGGACATGGGCGGCCTCAAAAAAGCTTTTGAGGGCTGATTTCAGTAGCAACAACAACAACAAAACATTTGAACGCTAACGCTAACTTTTTCTGACCAGCGTTCACTTCTTGGTGAATTTGACCCCTTCTTTGTTGCTGTTGTATGAGTCACGCTCACACAAAAAGTTGAAGCCTTGCAAGCACCATGGAAGCTATTGAAACACTTAGGAATACTATCTTGAAAAGGGCCCCGTGATACGCCATACTTCACACCTCTGCCTAGTGGTGGGGAGCAGGATGGCCTGCTTCACATGGGGAGCACCAGAAACTGGGGAGATTAATCTCTGCTGGAGATCTGGGCAAAGCACTTATGGCAAGGCACCACACAGATGAAGGCAGGCTCGTGCAAGCTGTTCCACTGAGTTATTCAGACAAATTAGTTTACTAAAGTCTGTGATCAGTTTACTTCTGATGTTCAGAAAAAGATCAGAACCACACGATAGACACCTCCTGAACCATTAGAAATTAGAAGTGGCAGCCCCACCCACACAACCAGACCTCTACATGTATACCTAGCTTCTCCTGCTGCCTTCTTGGTATAAAACAAGAGCCACGCTAAACTGAGGATATGTTTTGCTCCGTGGGAGAGAATAAAGACCCATCAAGTGAGAGCATATGGACGGACAATTCCCTGTGCAGCACAGCCAAAGGAACAGCGTGTTCCTGGCACCCTGGGCAGCTTGCCCTGCTTTGCACTGTGCAACTGTTCTCTGCCTGTTTGGAGTTAGACAGAAAAGGTGTTTGCATGGAATCGTCTCCATTATTTTCAGTTCTTTTGCTCTCATTTCTGGCCTTTGCCATTGCCCTAGAAGTGAAGAATAAACTCAGCAACGTTACTGGGTTCTAAAACCAACTGGATACCTAGGGGAACTCCCCGATTAAAGAGGAGGGCTGGGCCATGCCCACCCTGCAGGGAGTGGAGCAGAGTAGGGGGAGCAGCGCTCTGGGCTGCCACTGAGCAGAGTCATTTGGGGACGCTGGCTTGCCTCCAGGTTCTCGCAGTTGTGTGGGTTGTTTTTTTTTTAACTCTTCATTTCCTGTATTATTTTTTTTTTTTCAGGTCTGTAGGGCTTAATTAGTCATTGCTGTAACTAATGGCACAGAGAGAGAAGGAGAACATGTGCAGGAGAGCTAGAGGAAAAGCAGGAAGAGGACTGGTTTTGCCCAGGGAGTGGCAGGACCCTCAGGAACTAGAGCTTCTTTGTGTTTTTTTTTTGTGTCTCCAGTGTCTGTGTGGGAAGCTTTAAACTAAGCTGCCAAGTCTTCTTCCTCACTGGCAACAGGTCTGTCCCTGTTTGGATTCAGTTTTAAAGGCTTTAACACCTCTTACTTGTCTTTAGTGTTTCCCAAGGTGTTTGTGCTGTTTTTATTTATTTTTCTTAAAGTAAGCTGTGACAGGCTTGGAAAAGCTAACAATATGCAGTGACTTACAGACTGGTTGAACTCCAAAACACATAATGGGGTTCTACTGGTTTAGAACATGGGCCTTGGGTCTCCTCTGCTTTTCAGCAACCAAAAAACTTACCTATCTAAACATGTACACATTGGTCTACCCATCTGTCACGTGCATAGGATAGTGGCTAGCCACACCACCAGACAGTGGATCAAGCACTCCAGTAGAATGTGAAATGTACTTTAAGCAGCTGCTCTAGTAACTCCCAAACCTGATTACTAAGCACCAACCAAAAGCTTCTGCTATGGAGTGAAAATTTTCACTCCATGTGCTGTATGACTAGACCAGCTGGTATTTAGGGGCAAATTGAAGTACTGCAGGCTAGAAGATACCAATGATAGTGCTGGAGGTATTTGTACAGTGTAGTTTATGAACAGCTTTAGAAACTTGCTTGCCTTTGTCAGCCACTGTGCTCACAAATTAAAGGCTTTGCTCTTCATGTCTGGAAGAAGGGCAAGCAATATCACTGATGTTACGGCGTGGCGTGGCAACACTTTCAAGTGTTATTCAGTTAAATCTAGTCCACATTCATACAAACTGAAAGCTGGCATTATTTTCGGGCTGTTTGGTGTTTCATATGAATTCTTTCAATTGTTCTAGCTCAATTTCAGTGCTCAAGTGGCCAAAGCAGACAGCAGTGTATAGGATGCTAATTAACCCATTTCTAACGGAAGAAAAGCTAGAACAACAAAGGAGGCAGCATCTTCCTTTTTTCCTTAGGTCATTGCTTGGACTAAAGTGTTTTAGAGTGAAGCTATATGTGCTAGAGTGATCCATAGTGTCTTGTATTTTGTATGCCAGCAAGTTAGGCTAGCTTAACCTTTGGAATGCTTCATCTTTATTAACAAAAACAACCTTGAACCAGGCAGATAACACTGGTCACCAAGATGTCTGCAATTCTCTCTGCCAGCCTGCAAACCCTTCCCCATCCCCCTAGGTTTCCTTTCATGTTTATATTTTCCACCCCACCCACTCACTGGATGTGCTGGAGTTTACCATGATCATCAGCCACAAAGCCCTTGAAGATTTAATGTTTACCAGAAGGTTATATTTAGTATCAGTGGGTAACGTCAAGTCCAGATTCTTTTCCACTGAGGTTCCCGTGGACCTCAGAAGCTGTGTTGTGCTCCACAGATGCAGCACTCTGTCTAAAGCTGTAGTGATCTCATTGATAAAAAATTCCACTGGCCTAGCAGTTTAAGAAATCCCCTTTACTCCTGAGAAGATTCCTCACCAGAAAGTACTTGTGGAAAATCAGGCAAAGCACTTACATTACAATGTTTTCCTCTTAAGCAAGTTTTCTGCGCTGGCTTACTAGGCAGGTTTGAAAATTCTCTGGAGTCACTGGTTACCAGTTAGCATCTCTGATGCTTCAGTGGGAAGAAAGAGTGCAAAGCCTGACAGCCATCTCAAGGTGGAACCTCATAGCACATGATCCACAACTCTTGTGTTTTAAGAAGTTATAGAGCGCATTGACTCACTGCATTATACAGCATACAAATATACAGAATCCCCAAAATTCTACATATTACAGCTCCCCCCAAATCACTGCGACCTCTAAAGCTTTTACCCATCCTCATTAGTACCTCATCATACATGCACAGAAAGCACAAAATACAGCATTGCTCAATTATTCCAGTGAAACTCCCTTCTGAACGTCCGAGTAATGCTCACTGAGCACTACGCCAGAATGTAGGAGGTGGTTTTCAATAACCAGAAGCGAATGTGTTTGCACTAATTAGTATGAGCTAAGGAGAAGTAGCCGCCAGTGTCAGTCTGAAGAGCTACTGTGATAAGTGTGTCTGGTGGGACAGCTCACTTAACAGTGGCTCCTCTGTCGTATTGTTAAACTGTCACAGCTTACTTCTCCATTGCTGCCTGGGCATGGAAAGAGACTACCTTATTTTAAGGCAACACTATTGGAATTTTTAGGTAACACTATTTTAAGGCAGTAACACAATTTCAAGGCAACACTAAGGAACCCATATGAAAAAAAAAACACCAATGTTTAACTTACCATTTCTTCTCAGTACCATTTCTTCTCAGTCATTTCCCTAAAAATTTTTCTAATGAATTCATAACTGAGACCTGTGAAGGTGGGAAAAGTCATAATATATTTGGTATTCGAAAGCAGTCTTCTGACATACAAATGAATTGGGCCACACTCTCACAAGGGTAATATGCCAGCAAACAATTAGGCTGGACAAAGTAGGGTGGTATCCAACCTGTGTTTAGGTTTGCAAAGGAGCCTTGATATAAAGTACAGATAGTGTTTTAAAAGGAAGGATGGTTTTCACTTTCAGTTCTAGTAAATCTGATTTGTTCTACATTAAATTAAAGCACAGCAGTTAGGCACAACTTCTTTAAAATGCATCTAAATCACCTAAAAAAAAGCATCACAAAAATGCTCGTGAAGAAACTGAGCAATAAGCATAAGGTTGAGCAAGTTCACACTCCAATAAAATAAGGTGTATCTTACATTTTAGCACCTCCCAATAACTGGAAACTTACGAGTTTATCTAGAAAAAAGTGGACTAATTCTGGTTCTGGCTTAAGTTCCCTTTTAGCTTCCTTTGTGCAAGCATGTAATGACTGCAAAAGGTGGTAAATGTGCATGAGCTAAAGGCAGGCAATGTTGATAAAGAAACAAATCCTTACAGAAGGCTGCAATCTGAGAAACTTGACACAATTCCTCCTGTTACCCAGCTAGTGCTGTGTACCACTAGTTCAGATCATCTTCTAAGCTAGCAGCTCTGGATGCCAGACTGAACATGAAGCTCCCTTCACTCTCAATGGGACACCAGCAGAAACTGGAAGTGATTTCCCACAAGCAGGAGTACAGTCTAAGCAAATTTAGATGCTGTTCCACAATCTCAGTTTTGGTGGCTCGGCCTCCAGTTTTTTTTACTTGTGTCGATGGTTAGCTGGCTGGCTTTACATGACTAACTCACTACCATTAGCATACATTCAGTTTATCAAATGGCTGCAGGGCACCTCTAAGCTTTTTCTGCCCCATAACACTCTTTCTTATACTGCCTTCCATTTCCTCTCCTTACCAAGCTTAGCAAAAACTTCTCTCAAATGTTATTCCTTGAAACCAGCTCAAACAATAGCCTCAAGACAGCTTCAGCTTTGAATGCAACAGTACACATCGCCCTGCAGCCTAAACCATAAGCATCCTCCCTTATCTTTGTTTAGTATGGTTGCCTGTTTGTGAACCTTACAGAAAATTGATGTTCTTAGCTGACTCTTAATAAACTTTTAATTTTCAAAACAGTACAAAACTGCAAAGCCTTGATTTATTTTTTTTTCTGAAAAGGCTCTGCAACTCTTGAGAAACATTCTTAATTCTTGTAAGAAAGTTTAATTGCACTAAAGAAGCGTAGTTGAAAACATGAAACAACTTCATCAATAGTCCTGCTGAAGTCCTTAGTCCAATGTGCAACTCCAAAAAAGATACGAGTTGAGCATGTTGATTCTAAGCCAGGATGCAAACAGTTTGTGTTTTTTGAAGGTAGAAAATAAGCAGTACATACGCTCTACATCTTTTAAACTTAAAATCTCTCAAAATAAGTACAGGACACAAAGTCCATAAAAGAGTAAGCGAATTTTAAGACTTACATTTTCAGAAGTAGCCAGACAGAAAAAAAGACAGAACTACTGCTGCTCCCTCCATTTATCTCACTAGTTCAGGATTGAGTAATAGGATTCAATCCACTCAGCTGCAAAAGAGTTTGGGTTTAATTGATTGTGTGGAGAATTCAGTTGGTGACAGCTGCATTTGCCACACACTTGAGTAGTATTAGCTACAAAAAAAAGCACTAAATCTTCTGACAGTTACACAGATTTTCTATGGAAGTCTTCTCCTTTCCTTGCACCCATTCCAGTCTTTACAAAGGTATTAATCATTCATCAGTTTCTGAATGGTTAATAACAGGATAGTCTGAAAGCTGTTATCTATGAGATATATATGTTTTGGGTCATTTAGAATAATAATAGGAGATGAATTTGTACTTGCCTGGTTATCACAATCCAGTGTACAATACAGTATGTACTTAGAAAAACCAAAAGCTATGTATGAGAGTATTTTGCAATGGGAGCAAACATACGATAAAGTTCATAGAACTAAAGAACACTGTGTCCCACCATTATCGTTCTACATCCACTGAACATCTACATCTTGTCAAGAATTTCTTCATCCAGTCCAAATGCTGAAGCTTGTTGCCACCATTTTTGAAATACTGTAGAGGACATGACAGAACATATGAAAAACACTTAATTCTGGCATATAGGATGTGTGATAAAAATAAACTGTTTAGGAAGACCGGAGTAATGATTAAGTCTGCTATTTAACAGCTGAAGTTGCTTGTCACCTTCAAAAAAATCTCTCTGAAATGATTGTAGAAGGCAGTGACCATTTTGCATTACTGAAGAGCAGAATAAAAAATTGAGCAAGTACTTCAGAAATTGGGACCATAAGAGAAGGTCTCTCTGCCTACCTTATTGGAGAAATAAAGCTGTTGATAACAACTGATAGAGGTTAGGTATTGGAGTAATGAGCCTTTAAAGCAAAATTGTTCATGTCATTGTCATAACTGAGATGGAGAGAGGATCGACCAAAGAAAAATCTCTTATTTCTCCCTCTTCATCACTATCTTTGAAAGCGGTGTAATCAGCATAGCTAAATATTTTCTCTCTGTAAACTTTTCCCCAACCTTTCTCTGTTTGCTTTTGCTGAGTGACGGGAAGAGGAAGATGACAATTTGTTTAAAAGACAAATGAGCACTGAGTCTGACGAGGGGATACATGGTCAGGTTATGTTGCATAGAAACACAGTCAGTAAACCAGAAAAGAAAATCTACAGAAAGAAAACCAAGCAATTTGTGACTTCCATAATTCTTTGCAAATTACATTTTGCTGAGACAAGTTCTGCTCTGGCAGCGAGTTGCCAATGCATGCATCCTGGGATCTTAAGTTAGGAGAGCAGAGGGTAATTAAGAGAAAAATCCCAAAGATCTAAGTCTTGCAGATAGTCCAGAATTGCACATGAGGAGTGTGCTTGTACTAGAAATTAATTATAGCCTTAGGGAAAAAATGTTCTGAAGTACCTGTGGATGATTTTTGTGCAGCAGCACGTGCAGTGCTTCTCTGCAGGACACTGGAAACTATTTGTATGTCATACAAGTTCTGTATAAACAAATCTTTCGTGAAACTGTAATTCATTAAGAACTAAACTCAGTCAGGTTCCAACTGAAAAGAAGGTGCCTTTAACCATTCAAAACACAAGTGTTGCATTGTATTATTGCCTGGTAGAACATGGTTATGGCACGTCCAAGAGCACAAACCTGGAACTTGTTTATGTTGGACATGTGGTTTCTAGTTCTGTTTTATAACTTAAGTATGTTCCAATTTTTTTCCCCCACCTACCAGACTTGGATCAGCTGTTCGGAAATCAGTGGTGACAGAGCCAAAAAATTTCTGCTCTTGCAGGACAGTCTTTTAATGCAGAATAGTCTTTGAAGCCTCCATTCTGCAGTATTTGCAGAGGTATCCTTTTGTTACCAAGTAGGTTTTTATTAGGTAGATCCACATGGGCAGTGAGCTCATTCTCATGCTGTGTATAGTTTAACAAAGCTATACAATGTAGGTTATTCAAGTTCAAGCACTGAAGCCAGACACACATATCCTGTATTTTTCACATCTTGCAGATTCAGCAGGTCGTACATGGCCTCCACTTAAAAGTTTTTCAAAGTTCAGAGTTCCATCTTTGTAACTACTGGTGGAAAAAGAGACCTCAGAAGCTTTTTTTGCAGCCCTAACAAAAAACATTTACTTACCAGGAACTTGGCACAAGTCAAATAGTACTGAAGTGCACATATCCTGAAACGACCTTTGGTGCAAGGGAAAGATTTTCTGTAATCAGTTACAGCATTTTTGGAGTGTTCTCAGGAATTACAGGCATAGTATTTCTGATGGACTGGCTGTTGGCACTGCAGTCAGTGGATCAATAAGCTATCTTACATTTATTGCACATTATGTGTTTTCCGGACTGGAACTCTATTCAGTTATAAGTTAAGTTTATGAAATATAGGAACCCAAAGAAATTTCATGGAAGAGTACTGTATTGCTGCTATGCATTTGGCAGCTTTTCATCAGCTTTGGTCCTGCAGCAAACAAAAGCAACTCAGCAAAATGTGAGCAGAATGAGCAGGCTGGGTATGTGGTCTTTACTATCACTGACAGTAGTTCTAAAACTGCTCAAGGACTGGAGCAGAAATGCTAAGCACTTGGTTCCAGAGGAAGACCAGCAGAGGTACAGCAGCTGAAAAAGTCATTGACTCTTCTTCAGCTACATGGCTGTATTTCCATTAGTGGGCCTTAGAGCAGAACCAGCTGAAAAGGGTTAGAGCATGGCAGCCTAGTCTGTCTTATTTCCTGCCACAATTGTCTGCAATGGTGAGCTGCTTGTTAACAACTCCAAGAAATATTTGTCTTGCAATTTGGGTTAAGTAAATGAAATTACATTGGTACAAATTTATATGCAAGACTCGGACTTTATAGATTCTTGCGAAACCTCATGGTGTCTATGGGGCTTTCCTAGATTCTTTGCTTCATAACTTAGAATTCCACTGTAACAAACATGAACAGAGATTCTACTAATCCCTGTTATGTATTATGGGGGGGCTAACAAATTTAAATTTGTGATTTCTTTTGATGCCAGCAGAACAGCAGAGTAGCATTAATATGTGATTACTTCAGCAGTTTTTGTTTGTTTTGGCGATTGATATATTTTGGAAAACCAATGTGAATTGTATGCAGCTTTTATGCACGCATGTGAAAATATTAACAGAGCACTGAAAGCCCCTCTAAGTCAATGGAAATTTCCATTTGGCATATGTATGTTCATACGAGCAGTGCCAATAGAATGTTGGCAAATACTAATCTTATTGTATAACAAACCCAGGGTGTATTTACAAAGTTGGTTTTTTGAAATTTTAAGAGCACAGCCAAAACAAAGCTGGATGTCTTGGATACCCTGGAGAATTAGTTATCTGCCACCACTCACAGATAGGTGTTTTTCTCCTTTATGCAGAGATGCACAGCATCCGCACCTTCCGTTTTCTCCTACTGCAATCATTCTTGGTAATAAATGAATTCTTCTCACTAACACGACATACAAAAGACTTGCAGAAGCAAGAATATGCTACTAGTGCTGTGCTACTAGTGGGAACACAGCTGCATATTATGGGAACGTAATGCTACTCAAGGTTCATTCCACAACTTTCTTAGCATCTCCTCTGCATATACATACATCAAATAAGATCAGTAATTACTTTTACATATTGAAGGAGACTTCCAACCATTTTCTACATTCTCCTTCCAGCTTCAGTCAATTTTCTTGTGTTGGCATCTCCTCTCAGTCTGTGGGACAATTTTATTAATGGCATCACCTCGTTGACCAAATCAGCCATGATTTAAGTGAGCATCTTTTTGAGTCTAACTTCTGAGGAACTGTTTTAATTAACAGATGACTTCAGAGAATAAGATGGTTGAGCATCCCATCAGTGTTGTCACTGCTGTGCTCAATGAAGTAAAGGTTGTAAAACAATTGGCACAAATACTTTTCTGTGAACTCTGTCCCAGACTTATAAAAATGGGAAACATACCAAAGAAATGTGTTTAGGAACATGACTGTCAGACACCTTATTAAGAACCTTATTAAGGTACTAATTATGGAGCCCTCCTTACATAATGCAGAGACAAAACTGGATTGAGAAACAGCTACTAACCTGTGCTTGCCAAAGCACAGGTGGTCAGCAGCAGCTTCTTCTAAGCAAAGTTTCAGGATGTCTCCAAAGGAGTGTTTTGTTTTGCTTTAAATGGAGTAAAGAACATTTTGTCATTTTGTTTCTTAAAGTAAGTTCAGTTTACGGAATTGACAGTTTCTGCTAAAGAGCTTGGACTGAGCAAACATGCTGTTTCTCTGCCAGTATAAGCTCTCACCTGACTCACAGTACAAGATCCAGAAGGCGAAGGGCTATTCATTTTTAGATTCCATTGCTAACATTGTATACAGGTGAAAGCCATGTAGAACTCACTGTTTTGTTTCTTTTTGTTTGTTTGTTTCTATTATTTTTTCCTGCATTTCTGTACATCAGTTTTTGAGCAGTGCTGCCTCTGCAGAAAACAGTATCACTGACCATATCAAGGCAGGATCAACTCTGTAACGATAAGCGATTGTAAACCTACATCCTTTTTCCATCCTTTAAAATGACATTATTTGATAGGTTGCTGTTAATTCCCTGAAGCTTTAGGGATCAATAAAATAAAATTAAAAAGTCACAGCTCTTTCACTGTGCTTGACAGGATAAAATAACATAGATTTGAGTACTCTCCATTTTCTCAGTCTAACATGGAACTTCGCAGTAGCATTCTTTCATCCTTCTTTCATCCTCATCTTGACTGGTGTCCTTACAGACTGTTTATGAGAAGATAATTCAATCTTTGTATGCTATAGAGCCCTTATTTTTGAATGTACAAAATCACTGAGCTTAAAAATTCTTTCCTCTCATTAAAAAGCTAGTAGGTAACAAAATCCTGGGTGAATCCAGGTTACACTGTGTATTTCTGTAGTAGATATAAATGTTGTAAGCTGAATACGGTCACTGCTGCATGTAGTAGATCCCGTAGGTCAATCAGGGAGGCAGACATTTGGTATAAGCTACATTTTTCTGTATGTTTTATGTATATATGTATTATATATACACACACATACACACAGACATCTGCTTTCATAGATGTTGAGTTGAATTTATCACAGAAAGATGAATATGTCACAACAACTGATGTAATACACTCAGATTTTCTTCTTTGCATGCTTTGGAAGAATTGAGCTATACTCTCATTTGCAAATGATAGCTTTGCAAGTTATCATTTAACTGTTTTCTCTGCTAAGTAGTTGTAGAGTTTTGTGGTATTCCCTTTCTGAAGAAACTAACATGAGTGCAGTTGTTGCCATTTCAAGTACAAACACAGTAAGAACAAGAATAATGCAGCACAACTGTTTCTCACTTTGAAATCAGACTTTTTTTTCTTAAGTATACAGTCCCTATATTTATACTATAAACTGTAAGTATATAGTTCCTAAGTCAAGCTTGTGCATGGCTCTTCTGACTATAAAACACAGATGCAGCTCCTTACTGCCATACAGAACTCTACTGACCCAGCAGTGGTCAGTAAATAATCAACTCTAATTCTTCCAGCTTCTGCATTACTTTCTGTGTGGACTCCTTGTGTCCAATTCCTTCTCCCAAATGGCAAGAGAACAAGCTTGAACTGCCTCGCCCAGAATGCTGACTTTATTCTCTTATAGCATTTACAGCCTTGAGTAGTAGAACAGAAGGGTTATAGTGAAAAGGTGATGTACAAATGTTCCTCTATAAGCATGCAGACAGCACTGTGTATTTAACTGTACAGTGCTGATGTTCTCTATTCCCTGCACCAAATAGTAAACATCCGTTTGTGACTACTGAAGTATCATCTTTCCAGAGCCCAACATTTTCTTACTTGCCTATTATTCACAAAGAGTAACATTCTTAAAAGTGAGTTGTAAAAAGTTTTCTTGTCAAAACAAAGTAGAAACAAGTATCAAAGAATTGACTGGAATTCATGATCAAAACACCGTGTGCTCCACATCCTTTGTAGGAATAACAGGCCGTCCCGCTTGGCACTGTCAAGCTGCAGCAGCAATAGTCAGAGCATCTCAGTTTCCCAAAGCTAACTCAGGGTACAGCATAGCTCATGAAATTGCAATTCTTGCTTTCTTTGATTTTATTTAGTCAGCCTGGTGTAACAGAATCTTCTGATGACTCGAGTTTATGAACCTTGCAACTCTGCACATGGCATTCCTGAATTTCAGCTCAAGGCTCCTCACAGCTGCCTGTGTTGTGCTGAGCAGGGGGTAAAAAATATGGACAGGGAGTCAAGGAGTCAAGTTCAAATCATTTTATAGTTCCCAGACTTAGAACTTAGATTGAACAAGAATCTAAAAGGAAATAAGAGCAGGTGGGGACTTCTGTGATCTTTTCCAAGTGAAAATGATGTCCCGTGCTTAGAGTTCTGGAGGCAGCCTACAGACTTGCGTGTCAGGGCTAGTCTGTTAGAATGTCAAGTAATGCCCTAAAATAAACTGCATTTTCTATTATGCTGTACAGAACTTTTCTATCTATCTAGAAAGCTTCTCCTGAAGATCCTTGGCAACAGAAAAATTTATTTTGCAGAGTATTTCATTAGCCCCTCTGCTTTAGGCAGGCAGTCTGTTGAACTAATCTCTTGTACACAGAATGAGAAGTACCATCTCAACAAGCCAGAAAGGTTCTTCTTCTGACCCAAATGAGCAAGGCTGTTAAAGAGCAGATCTGCTAGCTTCTTAAATGATAAAGTGTAGCAGAGCATGAGTAAATATGCCTGAGGCACTAATAATTTATATTTTAAGAAGTAATAGAGATCTTTTCACTACAATTTGTATGCCTATAGAGCAATTGCATCTCGACATGAATATGACCTTTAGCTCTCAAAACCTCCATTAAGTGCTTACTCTGGCAATAAAACAGTAAGTCAAATTCACATCCAAGTTGCTTTTTAACTGCTTTATAGAGCAAGCGGTGGCTGCTGGACATTGTATGTCCATAGTATCCTTCCTGCATACTAGCCACATTCTGCACTGAAACGTAAGTGGTTGCAAGGCTAGACTATTCTGTAAGGGGAAGCAATGAAAACATGAGCAAGGCATGCAAAGACAAACAGTTATATTAAATAAAGAAGCCATGTTTGTATATATACGTACAATTTTATGAATTCCAAAACAGTGATGATGTTCCTTTCAATACCACTTTGAAAAAAAGATAAATGAATCCAGATAGTTCCTGCATTTCCAAAGAAAAGAGAGAAGCTTTCAAAGTTATGTATTCCAAGACAGCCTGGACAAAGCCTTCTTTGAAATATGTCTGTGTTCTATGTAAAATCTTCACATTATGGCTACTAAATCCAAAGCCATACTCGGATAACAGGATGCTAACCTGTACTCCTCCACAACCACATACTCACTTCATTCATTGCCAGTGCTCACTGCCAGAAAGGCCATGGCCTCTCTCCTGTATCACAGTCCCACATATCAGACATAACTGGTCTGTGACCTTGCAAGCACATGTCCAGCAAAAAAATACCATAGAACATGGAGAAACTGCAGGTTCTGAGCTGTACCCAGGGGTATGCTGAAAGAAACAGTGCTCTTGCAGTGATGCTTATCTACTGTAGCCTCTCCTGTTGCATGGTGTGCTCCCACCATATGAACTGCTGAGGCCTGAAGTTTCACAGACTCTGAGTGAAATTGCTTTGCAGGTCTGTCTAAGGAGGAATCAATCCTAAGGGCGTCTGTCTGCAACATCTCATTAATAACCAATCATTCCTATTTTGTATAGAGCATGACCAAGGTGGAAACACATGCTTTTGGAGAAAGCTTGAGACACTGGATTGGACATTCTCTAATATTCAGAGAACTCAGTGTATATAGCTATGAATTAACTCCACTGCTAACAAAATAATTAAGATAGCCAAGAAATAACATGTAGAAAAGACTGAAAAGCAAGCTGAAACTAAAAAAAGAGCAAGTTATCCACTCCTTTCTAAGTATGGGGTGCTTAAAGGAGATTGTTAGATGAGGAGATGCAAAATAAACAGGAAAAGTACTGACAGCATAGGATATAAAAAATGAGACTTGCAAGGGTTGAATGTTGAACTACTTGTATTTTCTAAAAAGTTGACCTGCTGTAAAAGTGTGCACATCAGAATATGAGCACATCTGTCTTCACGGAATCTGGTTCTGTTATTAAGAAGTAAAACTGGAATCCAGGCTTAAATGAGAAGTATGGCTTTACAATCTGGGTAGAAACTCTTCTGAAGTGTATGCAACAGACTTATGCATACCCTGAATGGAAGCTGCTCATGTCAGGCATCAGACCTACTGTTTTATTACCAGCCCATAAAGTTACTTCTCAGAACTGCCTGTTTCATGAAGCTGGATGCTCTGTATGGTTACTGACTGATGCTGCTCATAAACTACTTCAGTACCACCTTGCATTCTGGTACAACGCATCCAGAGTCAAAAACAAAAGTAAAATTCCCACTCCTTTTCTTCTTATGGCAAACTTTCAGTATTAAACTGCTTCCCTCAGCTATAAAGCTACACTTATAAACTCTAGTATCACATTTCACATATGTTGTGTTCTGTGAGGCTGTTGATTAAACAATTTGAAAGTTCACAGAGATATTTCATAGTTATAGCAAAGGGCAACTTTCCTATTTTTTGTTTGCTTGACTTCTAACAAAATAAGATGTCATCTTGTCTCCAAATCCTGGGAGATGCTGTGTGCATAGTATGTCATAACTGAACCCTCAGCGTCTATTCATGCCAAAGTATATGGACTTCAGTTGGAGGCAGATCACTTTCAACATCTTTCAAAATTCAGATAAATAAAGCACAGGTCTAAGTTTAGATGAATAATCCTTTAGTCTGTTATTTTACATAGCGGGACAACCTTCAATTAATTCGATAAGCTTTGCTTTGACAAGCATTTCTCTGTTTTTACTAGAAAAGAATAATAAAAAAATCATTGATGTATCAACAGAGAAAAGACTGATTCATAGGGTCATGTGATTCTTTCTTTGCAGTTACTAAGGCAAGTGCTGGTAACAGTGCGGGGAGCCAAAGTTTCACAATTCCAGCAGGAATTCAGCTGTCCTTCACACCAGATACATACAATTCATCATTACCTGTTTGCATGCTCTACCACTTAAAACATTTGAATTAATACATGAAGGATCAGAAACATTACTGGGAACATTTTGATGAAGTCAACTTTCATCAAAAGCTCTGTTTGAACCACTACAGAGGCAGTTTTTGCATCCATTTTATAGACAATGGTGATGTGTGATGTTTCAGTTTGATTTCAAACATTCTTACAATACAAGCAACTCCAGGTTTGAGGCTTTATGTTTAGTCAAACTTTTAAGTTCTTATCTTCCAAAGTAATTCATTAGTGAGTTTCATTAGGAGACAGCATGGACTGGAAGGCGATGGGGAAATGTGTGAATACATAATCTCTTTTTCCACTGAAAGAGTGGGCTGGAGAAAGAGAGAGTGCCAAGGAGTTTAATGACATTACGAGCTCCCATGGAACAGTCAGATGTCTGATCTAGAGCTGTTTTGAGCTTGCAGAGTAGGCTGGGTAACAAGTGAGGAATTCTGAGGCAGCAAAGGACAGGTCCAGACAGCCGTTCATAATGGAAACCTCGTGTTTCTGTTGGTACCTTAACTACACATTCCCTGCAGACACATTTGGTTCAGTTATGTCAGCTGTGGGTAAGCTTTTTTTTTTTTTCCTTCCTGGAAGAGGGAGAATCAATGCTGTGGAGTTCTCCTTTTTGGCTCCAGTCACTGATGGCACAACATTTTCATTAACAGCCTTTGCTGTTGAAACAGAAGGTGAGCAGTGCAGCTGAAACCATCAGTTTGTAGCAATACAATGCAGCATGCTGACACAAAAGCAGCGTGGACTGTGAATGACTAAGATCTTTGCCCAGCAGATACATTCACCGATGTCCAAATTATTACTTTTCAGATTTTATCGGGATTCATTTGATAAAAACTGTGTTGAGTATTATATACACTTGAAGAGCCTTCCTTCAGTCCCTTGTCACTCTAAAAGGCTTGAACTGGCTCATCAACTGGCTGAAAAAGAGGAATAAAATCCCACATACCTTCACTGATGTTACTGCACACCGTAAGAGGCCAGACTTGTCTGACCTGTGCTGAAGGCGCAACATTTTACCTAAGGAATGAAGAGAGCCCCTTGCACAACAGGCTGTTGGATACAGGCAGGGACTCTAGGCTGAAATTCCTCTGCTGCGGTGAAGCAATAGGTCCGACTTGCTGATTAGTACTTACAGTTTTTCGTTTTGCAGTCCTAGGATTTTTTTGAATTATATTTACTGAAAAATATAATTGATCATTAGAAAAGGAAAAACACCACCACCTTTTAGTTTTGTCCGTAATACCCTAATATGTTTAAAGAGTCTACTTACAGCATTTCTTTCTCTTATTTTCTATTCACAATAGAGATTCTAATGATCAGTACTTATTCTTAAATTCATAGAACTGGACAGAACAACAGATCAGAAAAATCCATTAGTTAACGAGCTACTATACTAATCCCAGGTGAGCGTCACTTTGCAAAGAGTCTGATACTTCAGTGTGGTTTGGAAATGACACACCTTCCTCTCCCTAGTATGCATCACTTCATCCTTTCAACATAACACAATTTAATTATCTTGCAATTAAGTGCAAAGGCAATGGGTCAGCTATTCATCTCCATTCTTGGTACAAGGCACAGGAGAGAGAAATTAAAAGTGGAAGTCGCTGCTCTTTTAAGTCAGCAACATTTCAGCTGTTTTCCTGAGGTTTAGGATCTGATGCCTCAGAGATAAGAAGATCCCGTAAGAGTTTTAGGTTTACTGAAAGGAATTTACAGGCAGCAATTGCAGGGGCCTAACTGAAAGAAAAAATACAGCATTCAGGTTGCATTATTTTAAAATATAAGGTTGCTTTCTTTTCTGGCTGTTGGATTCCTATTCTTGTAAGAGGTAGCTGGTCTTGATCAGTCACAGTTGTACAGACTAAGAGGTATTGCAGTAAATTTGAAGTGCAGTGCTTTCAAGATGTACATGCTAATACATTGCAATCATATAGAAAGACCACAGCAAATATGACTGAAGAGAGTTTAGACAAATACTATGTATGTGGATTTTGACAAGACCATCAGGAGGATACAGGCTGTAAGGCAGTTGCCACCATCAAGTTGTGTATCATTTTTGCTGGTCATCAAAAGAAAGCCTTACGCTGAAGCACCATCATAATTCTGTGGGGGGAAAAACATACAGAGGCTTCTCTTTCCTACCTGCCATGGCTGATTACTGCATTAATACTCAACGTATTAATGACCAATGTACAAAAACAACTGGTCTAACTCCATCTGGATACAATCACTAACTCCCCCAGAAACTTCGCTAAGAACATCAGAAGGGAAGATATAAAAACATGACTTGTGATGTCCAGATTAGGGAGGCATCCTTCTTAAGTGTACAAATTAGAGCACTACACAGGATCAGGAAATGAAAGAAACTTCTTTATTCACTTACTTAGGCTGGAAGGAATTCCTTGCTTCCATCTCTCTAGGAAGAGTGAAGCCAAATGGCATTTTTGGCAGCTAAGCCATGTGTACTAAAAACATGATATGAATGGTTGAAGTGATCATGAGATCCTAGTTTAGACTTGTAGTATTTGCTCCAGGAATATTTTCAGTTAGACTGCTATGATTTATAATTCTTGTAAAGGTGGACAGGGCACTCTGCAACCACCTTGGCACATTTCACCTGCAAGCCCTTTCCTGTTGGCTCTTTCACTCTTTGCTGCTATCCCTTGCATTTCAACCATGCCACATTTCAGACGAGTGAGAAAAAAGATGGCTGGAATAGTGACATTTGTCTGACACTATCTTTTCCTGCCATCTATTTTTGTCTATTTTGCAACTGACTTTATTTAGAGCCTCAGACACAACGCAGCTGAGACTAGATAAAAGCAATACATAAATATCTTTTAAATGAGAGCATTCTGCACAGAATGTAGAATGTTTGTGCTCAGACAATGCAAATGAAGATGCGAATTACACAATCATTAATTTACTAGAGAGGCGAGAATATAACCTCATCATGTTGTGAAAGGAACGGCTTGGAGTTTTGGGCAAGCAAGACTGACACACAACAGTCTTGCTGTAAAACCTTGTCATGCAGAGTGCTGACGTGGATGTGCAGAATAGTTCGCGTAACTCATATTGTTTAAATAAGTAAATGATGTTGGCACACAGTCTTGCTGTTTGACAGCTGATTAGCATATCTGAAAGCATCACCTGTGCCTTACTGTTAACAACTGACTGTGGTTAAGGCTAGGGTAGGAAGTCTGCATTATTTACATTTCTCTAGCATTGTAGGCATTGTTACTGCAGTATCTGAATGTGTGTTCATTATTTGGATTTGAGTTGTTCTAATTAGTGTTGATTATAAAGGTAAATCACACGCTGTAATCTGTGTTCTCGGATGCGATAACACGAGAACTTCCAGAGCAAATAGTAGCACACATTAACTTACAATGTAAACCTTCTGCTTAGATATTCCCCTTTCAAGAAGTATATGTGTCTAAACATCAAAATGAAAATGTTAAGACACAGAAAATAAACCAAGGATTTAAAGAGAAATTATGGTGGCTCGTGCTGCTCTTGCCCAGTAGTAGTAGTTCCATATGGACTCAGAAAACACAAGAGCCAACAACCTATTCAATTTAATGAGTAGGTTTATTAATAGAGATGCCCACACATTCAAGTGGGTTTGCACTTATGTCTGGGTATGTCCCTGTTGGAAATCTGAACTTCAGTTCCTAAAATTCCATCACATCACAGATGTTGGAAATAGCAGAGACAAACCCAATTCTGTCAGCAGGTCATGCAACCTCACTTGTTGTTGCTCTGGGTCCTAAGGCTGGAGGGAGTGTTATGTTCCAGAGCTTAATAACATGTTGAAGTTTTTCTTTGATTTGGGCATTTGTAATGATCTCCTGCATTGGGATTCTGGTATCTAATGACAGTCAAACTCATTCTGTAACTTTTCATTAAGAACATTACTTGTATCTCCTCCTATTCACTGACTTAATGGAGCCTAACACTGCTGAATTTGCTGTCTCTGTCAGATTTGGTTATCAGAGATATTTTGTACGTCTGAACAGACACACAAAAACATGACTGCATCTGGTTTGTATCATTTTGAACTAAGTCTCCCCAGTATCACAAATTTTAAACTGCCTGGTTTCAGTTTATAGGAATATGGAAATTTTTGAGTTTGGATTTTTTTGGTCCCTTTTTCAATACTTCATAAAGAAATCACTGTTTGTCTAATATCAAAGCTGTTTCTTATTCTCTTTCTCAAACTCAGAAGGTTAAAGGCTTGTATTTTAGCTATCCAAAAATGCTTGTTTATAACAAGAGAATAACAGAAATGAAAATATTCGTAAATATATGTCAATGCTATTGAAGGATGACTTTCTTTTTTTAAATAACAGCCAGTCTCAAGAAACACAGACTGTTTGGCTGGTTTTTTTTTGTTTTTTTTTTTTTTTTTTTTTTTTTTTTTTCCTCAGGATAGCATTTCCTTTCTTGGAGGAAGAGTGCTTCAGTTGCACATCTATTGAACTGTCTGCTCTTCATCCTCCCCACCCAGCCTGCTGCTGGTCAGTGTTTCCAGATACATCTTAATTTTGAATATGAAAGCGTAGAAATTTAAGAATAGCACACGTGGCACATTCAGGCTTCTGACTGTTTTCATGACAACAAGCAGTTCTGCCTGGTGAAGCAGCAGAACAGAGTAAAGATCACACAGCAAATTGTTTCTGGCTGACCAACTGCGGTTATGCATTTGGAATCCTGAAGTCCCAGGAAACAAAGAATTTCTTTGTGACTTCACAGCCTTGGCATATGCTTGAGGATGAGAATGTAATGCATCCCAAGTCTCACAACCTGTTTTGGCATTTCAGTCATTTGTAGGTTATATTTTAAATGTGCTCAGACCTACAGTACTTACTATGACTTTTAGTTGTTGTTCAAATACTGGATGCAGAATCACTGAATCATTAATCATCACTGAATCTGAAAAATACCTCTAAATTCATCTAGTCCAACAGTCCACCTACCACCAATACTGCCTACTAAATGATGCCCCTGAGTACCACATCTAATTGTTTCTTGAACAACTCCAGGGATGGTGACTACACCAGTTCCTTGGTCAACCTGTTCAGAGCAAGACAAATATCACATAGATGAGCTGGCAAAACAGAAAGCAGATGACTCCCAGGACTATGTAGGAGTGTCATTTATACCAGAAGGGAGTCCTCAGAATTATACGTGGATCAGGGTAAAGTCAAGAATGCAGCAGAAGCATGGTAAAAATGGAGCCTGGTAGACCTCAGATCTTGTTCCACCATTCCTGTAGTTTCACCATCTTTCTCATAAACAGACAGAGATGTCTTGATATAAATAACAGTTGACAAATATAAAATAATAGAGGACTTTTATGTAACACCATAAGCAAAGTCTGGCCCCATATCCTTCTGAATCCTTTCCAGCAAAAGTGCAGGGAGGGGTATTTTTTAATGCTGCTTCCAAGCATGGGCAACTCAGTAGTTTCTTTTGGCAGTCTGCTCTGGCAGACAATATAGTCAGCATTAGTAGCTATGTCTGTGCCACTGAAATAATTTCAGAAGTTAGTGCACCTGCAGAAGTCAGTCTTACTCAGTGAGCACTATGGGTTTCTTAACACAGCTGTATGTATATTTTTTCCTTTGAACTGGATGGAGTTGAGGGAGAAACAAAAAATGTTTTTGCTCGTGTAATCTTCAGTTAAGATCAATTGATCTTAACTGTGCTTCTCAAATGTGATCACCTTTTGGAATTCTAACTCAAGCTATGTGTGATGATGTGCTGTGGCAGAGGACATATTAAGGTTACAGTTTACTGAAATTCAAAGCCACTTAAAATTGTTAAGAATTAAATACTCATCTTTAAAAGGCATCCCTTGCCAGCCTCTGAAGAGTAGAGGTCTGAATTTCTTTTTGCTCCCTTTATTTTCAAGCACAGCTGTTTGTCTTTTGGAGACTCCTTAACTTTTCCTGAGGCTCATACAGCATGATAATATTCTTCCTGCCAAGATATAGCATTACAACTCTCAATATACACACTGACATACTTGACATGTTAAAAGATATCTCAAATACAGCAGTAAACATTTCCACATTAATTTATAGGATCAAATTCTGCAGTCATTCTATTAAGGCAAAATTCTAAGTACAAGATGTCCATGGGTCAGTGCTTATGCAAGACATCTCTTCTCTTGGCTGGATGCTCCTTAATGAGATTATGCAATCAATTCATATAATCTCATTCTCTCCATTACTGCTAGTGAGAGGACATTTATATAACAATTTGCCTGCACAGAAAACCACATGCCTTTTGTTTGAGAGATGAGTCTGATGACAGACTGAGAATTTTCACCTGTAGTTTTGAAGCAGCAGCTAGGTCTTTGCCTTAATTAAGACAAGTTTGTTCCAGACAGCACTCTGTGTTTTAATGGACTAATGACTCTTATACCTACATAAGACATTCAGCATTACCTCAACAATACAATTTTTCTTTGAGGAGGCATTGCTAAACCTCAACAAAGCTGGGAAGCACTCTAGAAAACAGATCACCACTAGAATGGTGCGAACTGCCAGACAGTACAGAGAAGAGCAACCACCAAGAAGATGTGAACCAAATTTAGAGACGGCTGAGGGGAAAAATATTTCCTAGGAAGGAGGAGTAGAAAGAGTAGACAGCAATTGGAAGAAAGACACGCACCCTCATTTTTTTTTTGTCTGGCAGGCAAATAATCACCACAACCATCATTAATATCAAATCAGGCAGGTGAGTATGATCCTGAATGTTCCCAGACAAATGTGGGGAGTGTTTCTAGTGAAGAATGTGTGTTGTTCTCTTTTGCAATGAAAGCAAACACACAGAAGACTAACTTGGGCAACAGAAATGTCCAAAGACCACTGCCTTACAAAAAAAGAAAAAAGCCATATCTCAAAGATGAGAAACTTTGAACCTACAGGCTAGATCCACCTGTCAGACCGTGTCATTGCTCTTGTTGCCAAAGTTCTAAAGTCCTGCAAGTGCATCTGTTGCATGTCCAAAATACAGGGAGAAGACTGGTGAATTTGGTTGCACAACTGTTTTTACTGGCATGTCCGATCATAGGCAGGAGTGTATCCAACAGATGACTGGATACATGATAAACAGCCAAAATATTTGCCTCCCATGTATTTCACATGTCATTCCTTTCAGCAGAATGAGATGTGTTCTCAACAGCTTACAGGAGAAGGCTCATGAGGACACTGAATGAATTTGCATGTTTTTTTTAAGCAACTAAACTATATCCAGTAAACCAGCTGGTGGGGCACTAAGTTTTTAATCTTTAGTTCTGAAAGCAGTCCTGTTCAACTTAGCCGCCACCTTCTCTTTCTCAGGCTGCACAGCTACTACAAGTGTGCAGCTGCAGGCCTTTGAGACTGCCATGCATGAGCACACAGTCCTGGGAGAGATGTTTGCTATGTCTGGGTCACTGGTCCTAGGCTCAGCATCACAGATCACGGGTTTTAGGATAGCTACTGATAGCGTGCCACTACCCTCACAGTGGGACGTTTATGTAGTTGAAATGCCTCCCGCCTAAATAAGACCAAAGGCAGTGAACAAGAGAACACATTGCACCTTTCAGCAAATGCAGAAAACACAAGCATGACTGTGGAGAACAGGAGGTGAGAGCCTCACATTTGGAGCCTCAGAATTGCCATCCTGTACTCTTACTGCAATTGTTTCCATTTAGCTATAGAGGGAGACTTCATAACACTGTCTGAACTTTTACAGTGAGTTAAACAAACACAGGGACAGCTTGGAAGCAATTATTCAGTAGGAATACAGTTCCAGAAGTAAAATCCAACGAACTGCCAGAGATATGAAATGTGACATCAGGGAAGGGCTAGGATCCCTGAACATCCAGTTATTAAACAAGGTATCAGTAGTTTGATTTAAAAGACTTTGTAAAATGGAATACCACAGTGGTCTCCCACCATGGTTGAGAAAGCCACTGCCTCCATCCCCTTGCATAGTAGCATCTACCTCACCCTAGCCTTTTTAACTTTTGCATATGAAAAACAGGGATAACATTGCCACGCATCTCCTAATCACGCCACGTTTGCTTCTGCAGGTGAGCGGCCTTTTGAATGCAGCTGGCAGGAATGCAACAAGAAGTTTGCTCGCTCTGATGAACTGGCCCGCCATTACCGCACTCACACTGGAGAAAAGAAGTTCAGCTGCCCTCTCTGCGAGAAACGCTTCATGCGCAGCGACCATCTGACCAAACATGCCCGTCGCCATGCCAACTTCCACCCGAGCATGCTCAAGAGACGAAGTGGGAGTAATTCAAGAACAGGGTCTGTCAGTGACTACAGCCGCTCAGATGCCTCAAGTCCAACGATGAGCCCTGCCAGCTCCCCGTAGACCTACCTGCACTGGATGTCAGCACTTTGCCTCTAATACCTAACGCGGAGTTCTGTTTGTGTTGCACACATTTTAAAGATCCTATCGCTTTCCCTCCTCAATTTTTCCCTGACCCCTACTTTTTATATATATATATATATATAAAATCAGTAAATAGCTGCCTCCCACTGCAATTTTCAGTCACATTTTCTTCACCCAACCACACAGCGGCCATTCTAACCTCATGGACGTAATGATGGACTTACATGTTCCACTTAGTGACTCCTGCTGTCTCAATATTTCATACGTTTTACAACCACAAACAGATCCTCTTGATTATTCTTTATAAGAAAATGAGAAAATCTAAAAAAGAAAAAAAAAAAATTAATTCACCTCAGGTGTCAAAAGTAGTTTTGTAAGACCAGATTGCACAACATGAACATACATAACACTTACAAATCAACTGTGTTGGATGGTGTCCCCCTTCTCCTTTCTCAGGGATGGATATTTATGTTACACAATAACTACAATGAAGACACACCCTAACCGCAGCCTTATTCTGTAAATAGATTTGCACTCAGAAGCTTTTTGTTAGGTTCTTTCACACACTGGGGAAAAAAAAAACAGACAATACAAAAACCAAACCAGTACTGGAATGTAGTACCAGACTCTTCTATTGTTTGTATTCCTGGCTATACATCTGCACCGGGGAGCATCTAAACAGGATCTTCTTTCTTGAAACTGCCCTCTGCTTTTGACAGCAAGCTACCTTCTCGCGCCACGATGAAGAGGCTCCCAAACCAACTTCCTATTCCAAAAATCTCCATGAAATTGATAAACTACTAATTATTTTTGTTTTATGCCAGATAAAATTCTGAGCAAATAATTCTAAACAAGATGCCTTAAGTAAATAATGTAAATCATGAGGAAACGCGTTTACACTGGGTAACACTGTATTACAAAGTGACACAGAATCTCAGAGGCATTCTTTTTTCTCCAAGTTCTTAAGCTCTCCGCACTGTGGAGCAGCAGGGACCAGCAGAACACTCAAACCAAACCACACTGACTTGAATGATTTTCTTTATCCTTTTGTTTTTTTTTTTTTTAATTATTTGTTTTAACTGAACTACGGAAATAGAGTAACTGAACCAATGCCCATCACTGGTTTATCAAGGTACTTACCTTCTGTACAGTTGTATCTTAGTAAGACAAATTGCTTAAGACAGCCTCTGTTTCCTGTTGTATTGCAATCATGGTCACTGATAAAAGGAAGAGAAAATTGCAAGGTATTCTGACTACAAAAATAAAATACGCATTTCTAGGTGTTACAAAAAAAAGGCATTTTAGCCCTCCTTACAGTTTCTTAAAAACAGAAATATCAGCATAAAGATTCTGTTATTTCTGAAGAACTGCTTCGAAGATAAAGGGAATCTTAGCTGTTTTTCAATGATTTTGAAGTATTGGGCAAAATATAGAGCACGAGGAAGTAGACCTTCATCATGTTTTGCATGGTAAGAAGTACAGCAAAAAACCAGAGCACTGCAATGTCCCAGAGACATACGCTTTGTTTTGACTGGTTCTGATGGTGCATGCTATAAATCAGCCTTTTTGATCCTGGAATTTTGGGTGTTTTCTTGTTTTTACTGTAGATTATAAAATGCAGGTGAGTGTAGCACAATAAGGCAAAACTCTCTATGCCAAACATGCCATTTGATATCAAGTTAATGCTTACCCATTCCAAATGAGCTTGTATCTTACTTGCTAGCTTGCATTGATCCAATTCTGCAAGGTTTTTTTTGTACTGTATATTAACTGTGAGAGGCTAATATAGATTCCTAAGTAGTTTCATGGGTACTTCCATAATATATACGTTATTGCTAATACTATACTTGTATGCATAAATTTACAGGCAGTTCAAAGTGCAGATATTTCAGTATTTTCTCATGTTCATTTGCCTCAGATTTCACCTCCAGAAAATCATCATCTTCCCCTTCTGAATTGGAAGTCATGCTAGGCACAGTTCTACTACTGCATTTACAGACAATGAAGGAACAGGGTTCTTTTGTGAAACAAGCATTGCTGGATTTCTGGGATGAGCTGCCTAACCACTGTATAGTACAGGAAAGCCAGATTGTTTTACCTCGACAGATTTCTTTTTTTAGATCTCAGCTACTGAGATTAAAAAAGAGTGAAAACCTTATACTATTCAGGTAAGAGGAATTTACATTCCAATCATTTCTGTGACTGATAAAAGTGTTCTCGTGCTCTAGTCAGGAAAGGCGCAATTAAGATATCCAGCTAAAGGAATTTTACAGCTCAGCTGGGCCATGTGCTCATACTTGCAGTCATAAACACGTTTGTCACTATCGTTAGACCATAAGAGGGATATGGAGGGAAAAAATAACCTAAGTATCAGCAACAGTCATAGATTTTTTGCTCTAACTTCAGTTTGTTCTAAAATCCCCTTCTCCAACAAGAGCATCATTTAATCTTTAGCAGAGGACAAACCACTCCAGCCCTCTCACTACAGCGTAACGTTCACCATGAATCAGTAGATACACTGCAGATTTTTATAGCCTCGAGAAGGAATATTGCCACCATGTTATTGGTACAAGGATTACGGGAAATAGAAATTACGGGACAACCTATTCTGAGACAAAAACTAGTTAATCTTTAACTCAAATAGTAATCTAAAACATTTTATGTATTTTCCTTACAGAGATTGCTAACAGCAGTAACTCGAGGCTATGATGAAAGAAAAAAAAAGACTGGGACAAAGTTGAATTTCCAGTTGAGCCAGTTCATCTAATATGAAGGCTGTGAGACTGCATGTAGCCAAAATAGCCACACTTTCAGTAGATTCTCTGCAACTTGCCATTAAATTTATTATTATTATTATTTTTAAACATCTTAGCTGTAAACACCTCAGAGTCTGGTAGGCTGACAGCTGAATTGCCAAGTTTTAAAATCCTGGTTAGAGCTTCAGATCTCTCCATTAAACACGTAGTAAATGATAGTTCTAGGATACAAAAACGAATTCCAAACCACTGGTAGTTTTCAGTGCTGAATGTAGGAGAAAACGTCTCTTGATATTATCATACATGAAGTGAGAGTTTGGGGTTTTGCCAAGCAGAAAAACCAGCAAGCTCTTGTGACTCTGCACACAATTTTTTCTTCTCAGATTTGCAGATATAAGAAGTCTGAACAGTTTGCATTTTTAAATCTGGTCACTTGTTCAAACTAACCTCAGATTTTTACCTTTTTGTTGTTTCACCCAGCTGTGTGACCCAATCTGGTCTTCTCGCCTAGCAGCTGGTACTGCATGCTCAGGAAATAACTGCTCTGGGAAGGTGTGAATTTCGTCCTACTTCTCATTTCCCTGTGCAATCTGTTGAGGTGCATCCTCACAAACTATAAAGTCGCCTTAATTTTTTTTATTTTTTATTTTTTTTAATTTCAGAACCCAGGAACGGGTTTATTAATATTAAAAAGCCCCAAGAGTTGCTTTCCTTTTCTTCAGCCATGATTCTATCTTCCTTTCAGGATCTGAGCTGATCTGCTTTGCTATAAAAAAGAGTGCAAATTAAAATCACCACCCTACTACCATCATCCAATTGCAACTGAAGGCACTCACAGTCTCCCTCCCAAACTATCAGCTCAGGTCTTAGCATTGGGTCAAGATGTTAACTGTAGTACATGAAAACAGAAATGAAAGAAGTATTAATGTCCTCCAGATGTCTAAGCAATTTTTTTTGCTGATATAAGACTTGCCCTTAGAAACTCATTCCATTAACCCCATCCTACGCCCAGGATTTCTTTTTCATCCTCCTTCTTATAAAGCAGTCCTGGTAAACCACAGGCAGCTAGATTTTATTGTGAGAATTCTTTATATCTGCAAATTACTTATTCTTTGCTCTTGTAATACATGCATAGCATTTGCTTACATTACATAACTGCAGAAGTACATATTCATAACCAAACATTGGAAGCCTGTGTTTGGTAACACCTGATTCTCGTTCGTACCCAACCTTGAGTACTGCATTAATACTTGCAATAACTTTCAGTTCTGTGAGCATGTGTACACCCTTAAAACCTCATTACCTTCTACCCAGAAGTTCAGCGCTTTTCTTTTTTCATGCAGTCAGACAGGAAAAAGCTGTCTAAGAAGCTTACCTGTTTGAAGGTATTCACATTCAACCTGGTTTTCTTTCCCAAGAGTTTTAGGATTTGCACTGTGTGAAATGCATTCTTGTTTTGGGGAATACAATTTATAAAGAATAAGAAAAATGAATTCTGCATACTAAAGCTTGCTTTTCCATTGCCATTTGATTTACTTATTTCACCAGGTGATGCCTACAAACTGACTTTCAGGTGCTGTTTTACTCCCTCACACCATCTGTTCATGCATTGGGTGCTAACATATAGTCTGTGTCAGTGAACAGAATGATGAACATCTGTATTTTGAACATTCTGGAAGATAATTTTCTCTTTGCTATGAAAGTGGTGATGTGCTGGAGCAGGCTGCCCAGAGAGGCTGTGGATGCCCCTGGAGGTGTTTGGGGCTGGGTTCGATGGGGCCCTGGGCAGCCTGGTCAAGTATTCGATATGGAGTTTGGTGGCCCTGCATGCGGCAGAGGGGATGGAGCTTCATGATCCTTGAGGTCCCTTCCAACCCAAGCCGTTCTATGGTTCTGCAAAGCTCTAGCTTTAGGAAGTTGAGAATAGCCAAACTCTACTGGTTTAGCTCATAAACCAGAAGAGAGAATGCAAGAATCCACTGATATACGATTTTTTTTAATATTAATTTTTAAAGTGTATGCACACAGATGTCTATATGTCTATTGCACAGTATGTGTGTGTGTGCATACATAAATACATAGCAGTGTATATGCACTACACTAAGAATAATGAAGGGATGTCTACAGAGCAAAACTAGGTATCCATTTCATTCTAACTAGCGATGGGTCTGAACCAAAATCCTAGATCCAAACAACATTGCCTTTGGAAAGTTTGAATCTGGACTGGGTTGGCTTTTTTTGAGATTTGTGGTTTAGTTTCATCTCTGGTTACAGCTGTAGTTCCTTACGTGTACACGCATTGTGAGGGATGTGTGTGCATGTGCACATGTGCTTATCCACGTGTGCCTGCCTCTGTGGGTGACAATGTGCGTGCCAGTAAGTGTGCACATGTTTACATATGTACTTTCAGCTTTCGGGAACTGTAATGTTACTGGTGTCATCTTCACCTTCTCCTGGACAGTTCTGTCTACAGCACATGAATACTTCCATGGGTCACTTTCAACTCTATAAATCACTACATTGAAGTATTACAGTTGTACAGTTATATATTTCATCTATACTTGCTCTGCTGTAACTTTTTACGTATTTTGTACTTCATAGATTATATATTGTGATAATGTCTATACAGCAACAGTAAAAAAAGCAAAAAGGAAGAAAATTAACAACTGTAAAGCATCGTCTTAACATGTATGCATGGTTAGTGACGTTTACATTTTTCAAAATAAAATTTGTTATATGAAATGTTGGTTTTCTTATAATTTTGTTCTCTTTACCGGTTTAATACCCCAGCTAGGTACTACTCCTGCTGTTAGTTTGAGAATTGATGTGTTGTTCAATATCTGTTTAAATTTTAGCCAGTGCTACTGTTTAAAATGGGATTCTTTTAAAACCACTGAGAAAACAGTTATGTGATATTTGCTTTGCAATCTCTTTTGTTTTAACTGGTATTTTAGAGTTACATAGTGAAACTCCTTTCTCAAGACTGGTATTTACTGTGTTTTACTGTATAAGATAGTTACGGGATAAATGCACACCAACTGAAGAGTTAACCATCCTTTCTTTCAAAGCTCAGCTCTTTGCACATTGCCACAAGTGGCAATGTCCTATCAAAACACCACTAACCTAATCTCACCGTGCTCCAAGACGTTTTCTTTTCTCATTTCAAAGATGATGAAATCAAAGGGCAAGTGACTGATTTAATTCCTCAAATACATGAGGCTTTAGCAGGTACATGTCTTGTCCCCTTGGGAATTAACACCACACTCTCAGAAAAATTTTCTTCCCTACGGTGATTAACTCTCTGTACAATGCTATATCTGAACTAAAAAATAATTTGAAGGAGCAGACTCCTGTTGAAAGGTGAAGGCTAAAATATCCACACTAAGCTAGGAACAACTCTGGAAATTACTATAAAAATCAGTACATTTTCTTGAGAATGAGTGATTAAAATGGTTCAGAGCAAATAACCTAGAGGAGCATTATCTTTAATGAGAGGTTTCCCCATGTGTTTATTACCATGTTGAACTGTCAGTGCTATTCATCATCTCCGATTATGCATCAGTCAGCTTGTATATCTCTGTGTGCCTATAAGCAACTGCCACTGTATAATTTATCCAAAGAAAGGACCTAACTAAATCACATAAAGGCTTAAATATCTTAATGCAGTTTTATGCAGTATTTTTTATCTAAGAGTAACATACTCTTTGGGCATGCAGTGGACTGCTTTGATTCTATTAGTGAACCCTCACTGAAACAGATAACAAAATGTTTGTATCCAGCAGAAAAATGTGGGTATGTTTCATTCTTCTCTTCAAACATCAGCATGATGCAGTTTCTATCTGTTTATTCTGCATGTCTGTGTTATAATTGGGTAATTCCAGGTTGCCATCCTCAGGCAAAAGCCTTGGTAAAGCATCTAGTATCTAAGTGAGTTGAAGTTCCCTTGCATACCTTGCCTATCAGTCTGATGGCTGAACTTCTTCAGCTTCAGACCCACCTATTTCAATTTCTGTCCTTGAACAAGAAGGCTAGGCAGCTGCTTTGGAAGCTTAGTTGCTTTCTGCTAAATCATTCCTATGGGTGGAGAGTGACATGTTTGAACTTTCTGGAATGATGAAAAGAGAAACAAATTCTTCTGAAAGGATATGCCTTCTCAGCTTCAGTGTAGATTGCTGCCTCAGTATGTAATGTTATGTGCCTCCCCACCCAGACATTCACACTCTGCAACGTACATGTTAACACACTGTCATCCACAAAAGAAACTGCTCCTCTCGAGTCGCTAAATATATGGGTTTCTGTCTTGCCTGTGACTCAGCACTTGTCATCAGATGTTCACAGACTTGGCAGTAGTCCATCAGTTCAGAAGAAAAGAGATAACGCTGCTAGCATTAAGATGAGAATTTCGTGTTACATTTACCTGTGTCCTTTGGAGTGATTCACCTTATGGTTTGCAGCTCCAGCTATTCAAGGAGACACATCCATGACATGCCTTGACGGTTTTCTGCAAGAGACTAAAATGGCATAAATATAAATAACGCAGTCAACAGAAAGAGAAAAGACAGAAGACACGCTGGAATAAAAAAGAGGCAAGGAAAATGAGACAAGCTGATTGTTTCTAGCAGCTGACCAGAAAGGCTGGCACACCAGAATACATGTGTGGCTTCCTCAAGAATTCCAGAGCAACCAAGCTAGACAGCATCTCCAGTGGGCAGATCACTTCACCTCTTCTAAGAGCAGTGTAGGAGGGAGGTATGTCAAACAGTAGTTCAAGCACATATGTCAAGTTAGGTACAGTGCACTGCTGGCACAGCTAAGACTTTAAAGAGAGAAGAAGGGATTTTTTAGTAGTTTTTTTAACCCATACACCAAGCAAAGGAAGAGAGTCTCAATGCCCAGACATCTGAGCATGAATTAACAATGACTTCGGGAGTCAGATTTGTGCTGTGGGCAATTGAGAGAACAAGATTACACTGAACAAATTTGGAGAAAAAAAGAGGGTGGAAAAGAGAGTGGGGTTTTAGGCAAGAACAGACCCCAAAAGTCTAGGAACACTGCTAACAAAACCTCAACTTTATCACTTCTGTGGCCCTCTGCTGGGCTCCTTCTAGGAGATTTCTGTCTTTTGGGAACTAGAGAGCCCAGAACTGAACACAGTATTCTAAAAGTGGCCTAATCAGGGCAGAATAGAGGGGGAGGATCACCTCCCTTGACCTGCTGGCCACGCTCTTTTTAATGCACCCCAGAATCCCATTGGCCTTCTTGGTCACCAGGGCACACTGCTGGCTACAGCCAACCTGCTGTCGTTCACCAGAACACCCAGGTCCTTTTCCACAGAACTCCTCTTCAGCAGGTCATCCCCTAATCCAGATTGATGCACGCAGTTATCTTCAGGTGCAAGACTCTACACTTGGTTTTCTTAAACCTCATCTGGTTCCTCCCTGCCCAGCTCTCCAGCCTGTCCCAGGTCTTGTTGAATGGTAGCACAACCTTCTGGTGTGCCAGCCACTCCTCCCAGCTTAGTATCACCAGCAAACTTGCTGAGGGTGGACTCTATCCCTTCATCCAGGTTGTTGTTGAAGATGCTGAAGACAACTCAGCACTGACCCATTGGGAATATTGCTAGTTACAGTCCTCCAACCAGATCCTGCACCCCTGATGACATCTAGTTGAGCTCTGCCAGTCAGCCAGCTCTCAATCCACCTCACCATCTACTCATCTATCTGACACGCTCTAAGTTTTATAACAAGGATGTAGTGGGAAACAGTGTCAAATTACTCTCTGAAATCAAGATAGACAACATTCACTACTCTTCCCCCATCTCCCCAGCTATGATGACATCACAGACGGCTACCAGGTTAGTGAAGCATGATTTTGCCTTTGTGAATCCATGTTGACTCCTGATAACCTTCTTCTCTCCCAATTACTTGGAGAGGGCATCCAGAACAAAGTGTTCTGCCACCTTTCCAGGTGTGTAGTTTTCCAGATCCTTTTTGTTGTCCTTTTTGAAGACTGAAGTGATACTGGTTATCCTCCAGTCTTCTAATACCTCTCTCACTCACCAACACCTTTCAAAGATTAGATAGAGAGCGGTTCAGCAATGTGTGCAGCTCCCTCAGCACACATAGGTGCATCCTATCTGGGCCCATGGATTGCTGTATGTTGATTTTGGCTCTCTGACCAGATCCTCCTCCACCAACTGGAAGTCTTCCTCTCTCTCTTACTCTCTTACTTTCACGGTCTGGGGCTGAGGGCTGGTCTTAGCATTAAAGACTGAAGCAAAGAAGGCATTCACAATCTCTGTCTTCTCAGCATCTCCTGTTAGGGGGATCCAAGGCATCTACTCCACTTCGCAGGGGGCCCACATTTTCCCTAGTCTTCCTTTTACTGTTGGCATTCTTAAAAAAAAACAACAACAACAACAACAACAAAAAACTCTCATTACCCTTTACCTCCTTTGCAAGGTTTAATTCCAAGAGGGCCTTAGCCTTCCTCGTTGCATTCCTCTAATAACTGTAGCTCACCAAGAAAAAGCAGCTCTGTTGTGTAATTGCTGCCTCATCATAATTGCAAATCAAGGATCAACCTGCCCAACCTGACTGGCACCCGGAGGAGTTACATTTAATCTCCGGCTCCTGCTGGCAAGAACAAATGTTCAATAGGCCAAGAGAGGCTGGCAAAAGGGCAGGGCTGAAGGGCTCTTGATGGCAGGTCTCTGCCTAGCTGACACGTGTGCTCTGCGTCAGTGGAGAGCATGCCTGCTGGGGTGCACTGCAACAGGCCTGAGCCTGCTGGGCTGGTGCCTGCAGGGCGCTTTGCAGAGGGCTGCGCAGTGGGGCCCAGGCGTAGCCACATTTGCAGTGCATCCTGTACCTCAGCCCACGGTGCGTGCTACTGCTTCCCTCACAGGGGCCAAGTCCAGGCAATACTCTTTCTGCGTGGGTTGTTTATGCAAACAGAAGTGCTGTCTGTAGACCAGGAAATTCAAATCACCGTCCCCAAGTTTATACATCACACCTTTACCACCTTATCACCCACATCACAAATAACTTAGCAAGTCAGTAATAATGTGTATAGAAGTATTAACATCAAGAAGAACATCAAGAACATCTAGAAGGCTGCCTTCCACCAGGACTAAAGGCTGGGATCCTGCCATCATTACATGTGCTTTGGCAAGAAGCCCACATGAGTCAGTTGGAAGTGGAAATCGAAGTCGACCCCTGTCTTCCACATTCTTCAGACCACAGGAAGACCACTGAAGAGTTGTGCAGGTATCCTGAAGTGCTGCTATTAAAGTATTTGTCTCTTGGGACTCGACATCACCAACTTACACTGTGCACTGCAAATACGGAAGATTCACCTTCCCTGCCTAACATCTGCCTAACATGTCAAGATGTCCAACCTAATATTGCAGGTGACTTAGCTGTGCTGATATGACACTACTTAGACTGTAAAGTAGCCCTCACTCCTGAGGCAGAGCAGGGTGGACATGAGGACATGACTGAGAAAAAAAAGTCAGTTCGAGATCACAAGAGATGGTGCTCGGAGAGTTTCAGGTGTGTGACAGCATAGTAAGAGCAAAGACACGAAATAATACGGGAAAGAGAATCAGCAGCAATAAGTGGGAAAGGTGAAGTTCAGAGGATAAAGATCAGTGCATGGGGTAAGGCAATTTCTAGAGAGCAAAAGAAAGGGCTAAGGTACAAAATCCAAAAGGAGCTCTGGAAGAAGGAGTACAATGGCTCCTGTGATGGCATTTCCAACTGACTGAATGGTGAGATGTGCCAGTGCGTAATAAACAGGACCGTGCGTCCTTAAGAGACCAATGTTTGCATTTTCCCATGCTTTCCTATTGTGGAGATAACTTACTGAGTCATTTCTCTGATCCTGGAGACAAACGGAACAGACACAAAACATAACAAAACACAATAGCAACGGGAAGAGAGAAATTCCTCCCTCCCCCTTTTACCACACACGTGTTTTACGTAAGAACACTTAAAGCCTCCAATAGAAGAGAAACAAGGAACAGACTGACAGAGCTTTGCGGTGCACATTTTTTGAATCAAGGTCACCTTCTCCACCATTGCACGAACAGTTAAAACACGAATGCTGCAGTTCTCCAATCTGTTACTTTAAAATATTTTGTCCCGCTGCTTTGGTTAGAAGTCTTACCTTCCAGATTTTCCACAGACAGGGAATGGTAAGAGGAATTTGCTAGCTTTTTTAAACTTCAAAGCCCTTGACTTCAAAGACCCTGCAATTTTTCTCTCAAGCTTCGTGCCCCACCCTCTGGAAAAAAAAAAATGCCAGTTTGGGAGTCTCTCTAAATACCACATTTGGAAGCTTGCAGACCACAGCCTTGTTTTCATATCACACATCTAGAAGTCAGCGTGACAGCATCACAATCTCTGCAAAGGGGAACGATGAACTGGGCACCCCACTAGGCTGGTAGCCAGGCCAGCTACACCAAGACTTCCTATGCCAAGCTGCAGAATTCACTGCTGACCAAACCCAAGCAAAGGACAGTTTCTCTCTTTAACCTCTGTTACTGTGCCAAGAACTATCTCAAGTCCTTTGCATTAAAGACAGTAACGTTCCATGAAGTCACAACGTATTACAAAGGTTGGTTCCAAACGCAGCCTTTTTGTAAACTCTAGAAATAGCCAAAAAATTCCAAGCTTTCCAACGTAGCAGCCTCCATTCACCCTGCAGAGCACAGCAGGCTGGGAGGAGCAGGACAGTTTGTCACAAAGCAGCTCAGTGCTGGCACAGCCGGGCAGCAGGGCAGGCTGCAGGTTCTCAGTCGACCCATGTCTGCCTTCCTCCTGCGGAAGAGGAGCCCACGAGGCTGGGGCTCAAAGGCAGACACAGCACAGCCCAACTTCCACAACTTCCCACTGAGTGGCGGTTTCACCTTAACGTGCCCTCAACTGGATAACTTGAGTGAGAAAACAGAGGCGAACCCAGCAAACAGGAACTCTGCAGAGGGTGGGACAGTGCAAACAACAAGACCAGGTGAATAAATCAGGACTGGCTGTTGGCTTCCCTGCAAGGAACCTTCCATTAAGGCTCCGCTGTATATTTTTGGACTCCACCTCTCTATTTTTAGGAGGGATAATTAATGCAGAAGGAAATAAGGAAGGAAAAAAAAATAAAGCCTGGAGTCTGAAAATGGAAAAATTTGTATTCTCCACAAAATTGTCCACTATGATTAAGGAGGAGTAAAAAAAGGGTTCTATTTCATGAGTAAAAATACGCTACAAATCACTGTAAAAATTATATGTTACACAGTATTTGCTAGGAGAGGGGAAGTATTTCCAGAAGACAGCATTTCCCCACTTAACTGTTATTAAAGAGGAATGAATGCTCAGCTTTAAAACGCAGCTGCACTCTGGCTGTGTGTCAGGGCAGCTCTCAGCTGTGCTCAGGCTGTGGGTGCCTCTGTGCTCTGCGCTCTGGCTTTGGGAAGGGCTGGCTGACCTCTGACAACTGGCACGGGCTCTGTCCAGCTCCCTGCCTGCAGTCAGCAAGAGAAAAATCACAGGCAAGTTGCTGAACACTCTCACCACGTGCTGGAAAACCCCAGGAGCCACATGCAACACTCATCCCAGCGCAGTTGTGAAACAGAGAAATACAGCCTAACAGGGAAAAGCAGGTCCTTAAAATAATCTGCCTGAAGTACGAGGCTCTTAAAGCTAGAAAATGTTGTTGGTTGGTTGCTGGTTTTTTTTTTTTCCTTAATGAAAGAGAATATTCTCAGAGCAAACAAAACCAGAAGAGCTTTGCCCTGCTCTTCTGTTTGTGTCTGCATTCCCCACCTCACTCGGAACAGCACCTGTCTCCAAGCAGCCTCCCTGCTGCTGCTCAGCCTTGCACTGTGCCTTGCAGCCAGGAGCGCTCTCTCCACTCTCCTCCCTGGAGCAGCACCAGCTCATTGCCACCCAGCCACAGCCCACCTTCACTTTACATACCACTTTTTCTACTGCAAGGGTCACTTTGTCTTAGACTGAATCAAGCCTGTATATTCCTGGCACCACAGGGAAAACTGATGTGAAATGTTTAACAGCAGCAGAACATGTCAGGAAGCAGCATCCAAGTAATGTCTAAAACAGTACCTCCCTTTTAGGTGCCCCAGAAGTGTCTTTGCTTTGAAAAGCATCACACAAAAAATCATCTTTTTAACTAAGAACTGCTATTTCCTCAAAGAATGACTGAGGTATGGGAAAGGTTGTAGCTAGGAAAAAGCTCTGGGAAGTATTCAGTACTATTTCCTAATCATACCTTTCCTGCCTGACAAACACTTGCTGCTGTGCCTCTAATCAGAACTTCTTTCAAACACAGCGGTTGAGGATCTGTTTATTTCTTTGCTCAGGGAGATAAACATCAGCTTCAAAGAGTTAAAAAACAACTGGAAGAATGATGACATGCTGCAGGGTGTCTTTGCTAATGAATGGTGTTTCTAATTTTAAAAAGGTTGGTAGATGTGACACACTGTAAAGAGCATCTGAACTACCCCATGCTAGGCACATGTAAATACTGCAAAGCACTACACAGTAAAAGGGACGCTGAAGCATCTGTATTTTGTATGCGTCCAATTACTTTTGATAATAAAATGTCAGAGTAGTATTGTCTACAAATCCCAGAAGCCCAGATTCATGAGATATTTATGCTTGAGCTCCTGGCTTCTCTGATTATTTCCTCAAAATCGAGGTCATTCTAAGAATGACAGAAGCCAAAAGCAAAGCAGACTGGCTGTTGTACAGGTTTTATCAGTAATAAGATACACAGTCACCCCTAGCTCAAATCTAAGCCCAGTACACAACAAATACCTGAAGTCCATCACGCAGGTACAGCTTTTATTTGAATGCGGGACACGAGCTCAGGGAGTTCATGCAACTCTTGGGTGACAGCAGCAAACGAGGCACAGCCACTGACACCCATGGGCATCCCCCAGAGATGTGAACACAGAGCTCCGCCTAGAAAAATCTTTTTTTTTCCATGATAATTTCTGTAGTTAAAAATTTTCTTTGAAGAAGGAAAGCAATACTTCTTAAACAAAGCACCTATCAACACACAAAATCCTGTAGATGGAACATTTTTCTGTTTTTCTAGAATCCTGCAGAGAAGACATCACTGACAGATTGTGCAAGCAACTGATGCCCCATTAAACTCACAGCTCTTCTTCTGTTCACATAAATGATGTTAACTGGAGAGCATTACCTATAAGCACTGCAAAGAGAGATACCACAATTTTCCCATGATTATATCCCTATCATTTCTAACTCCAGTGTTTCACACTTACCTACAGTTCTAGAGCAGAGACACCAAAAGCATGTCTGATTCCTTGGGCAGGAAACTAAACTTGAGGTCTAACTGGACTCTTCTATATTGCATTTATCTGTATGCCAGAATGACTGTGCTGGTGAAACACACAACAGAAAGCGTATGTAATATGCTGCTGCAAAATCTACCTTCCTGAGCTGTCAGCAGTCAGTCTGGGGCAGGAGCCAGGGCAGCTCACACAACCAGGGACAAAGGAGATGACAGACTGAGCTGACAGCAGCACCTGCCTCAGGAGGAAAGAGGTTCAAGCAATGTAATTTTGAACAGCATAGACACAGACTTGTGGAAATAGAGAGAAGATGAGGATCATCTGTGAGGTCCAACAGAACGTTTCATGGGGCCAGGGTGGATGCTTGTTTTCTCTATAACTGTGCCAAAGAGCTTGCCTACTGCTCCTAGACACCCTGTGAGGGCAGGGCCTTAAGAAGGCAGTTCTTTCTGGTCTGTCTGCATATTCACAGACTTACTAATTGAAACATATTAGTCATTAGGGGCCTACACTAGGCAATGCCATTTGGACCACTTTCTTCCTACTTTGTTCAATTCAGTGATCAGGATTTTTATTACAATTGGCAGATGAAGTCTGATGTATGTGCCTTTGCTTTTCAGAAAACCTCAGACACCTCACGACTCACATGCTGTTGAACCTTGTGGAGGAGATACAGCCTTGGGGTCTTCTTGGCTTCCATTCCAATCACTCCTGCTGTTTTCAATCTTTTTATAAGTCTGAGCATTCTGAGGATGATTTCCTGTAGAATGAAGAAATTAAATTTGTTACTATTCTGCACGGTTCTATGATACATATATATTTTTTTCTTCATTTCTAGTAAAATCAAGTTAGCACTTACATTTCACATTGTAAAACTTTTCAGGCTAACTATTTACAGTCAGATAACCAATATATTACACACTATCTAACCACTCTGACTACAGAGTTGCTCTCTGTTGCCAGGGGAAAGTTCACCTGATCAGTAGTTTCTCCTGCAATTTATTGATCTCAGACATCCCAAGGTTTAGAAACCTGTCACAGATGAAGATTCAAAAAACCTCTGAATTTCAGACACATGTTCCAATTACACACGGGGTTTGACTGAGCCATCTGTATACAAATCAAATGAAAAATTGGCTTTTGAAAAATTGTTTTTAAAATATTATAAGCAAGCAGAAGGAAGCTAAGTGTTTGGATTTTGACTGGAGTGTTCATCAGAAAAGACATCCAATGCTAGATTCCTACAAGCAATGCCTTACATTGCTTTAATGTCCTTCCCCCAGGGATGTCTTGAAGTGTTTACGAGTGCAAACTCCAGTTTTTCAAAGAAGTCTGCCCTGGGTTTTCCTGCAGCACTGGTGGAACTCACACAGCCCTGGATGGATGCAGGAATCAGGTCATATTGCACAACTGCACAACTGTAGCCTCTAAATCAATTTTAAAAAAGGACAGATGAATTATTTTGTGTACTACTGCAATAAAGGTAACACAATCCCAGTATCGCTCAGCAAGGCAAGTTCAGTGTAACATTACAATATCCTTATACATAAGAACAATGTTCCTAGAAACCAGCATTTAAAGATGAGCGCACAAATAGCTCTACTAGATACTCAAAGATGTTATATTTCAAAGTATTTCCAGTTCGGATCACAACATATTTTGGTTAAGAGATTTATGAAGTGCTTTAGACATAGCACATGCAGAGTTAGATTTGAGTCACAACTCTGAGGGCTTAGGTTTTTATGTTTTATTTTTAAGCAAGCTCGGATGCTTACTTTCAGATTATGTTTGGACCAGCAGATAGAATCAAAAGTTCCTATCCCCTGCATCCTTCCTTCTCTGGCTATTATTTCATCTTCTCCCCCATCTGAAAGGTGTCTATTATAAGTGGCCTGAAGGAAGTTGTCCTCCACCTCTCCTTCTATCGCATCCTTTGTGGCAGTGCTGGTATTCACACAATCCTGCAATAAGCTGCTTCAAGAAGTCAAACTGACAGAAATCTATTCTGATTAAAAAAATATTGTTTTGGAGGCAATGCACTGTGCAACATACGGGAAGTTCTGCTCTACTGGAAAGGTCTCCCAGTTTGCAGTTCAAGTTGTACCCCGACTCTATCCTTGTGCCATCCCTAAGCCTTCTCCCCTTGTCTGGCAGCAGTGTTGCTCTGACTACCAGTCAGAAGATAAAGAGATGTAAAGTTATCCAGCTCCAGGGAACTTTCCTGTAAACATTTCTACTACTTGTTTCTGGTAAGAGCAGTAACCTTGAACAGCATTAGTTCACTCCTAAGTAATTTCCTCTATACTACTCAATGCAGTCCAGTCTCACCAGTCAAGACAACTCTTCTGCAAAAGTAGAATCTTCAATCTTCACCTTCTGTCTGTCTTCAGGTCCAGTATGTTTGTGCTAGGGATTAAGGAAATCCTAATGGTGGGTTAGCACACTGGCACCTGGAAACCAATGGAGACCTGCAGAACAGGTAGGTGTGTTCAGAGATTTGGAACTTTGCTTTGGAATCTACTTTATTACCTGTTTTATATCCAGTTCAAAGAGGTTATCAAACAGCAACTATTGAAGATAAAGATGTACTGGGAACATGAGCAAAATAATGAAATGGTTAATAAAGAACTTTAATCAAGAATGAAAGAATGATAAAAAGAAAAAAAAAAGTTATAAAACTTAAGCCCTCTCAGCTTTTTAGCATACCTGAAAAGATTATGAGATTAACTGATAAACCCTTTAACACCAACTCACAGTAGCCAGCCCCACACAACAAATAATTTTATCAATCACCAGAGAAAGACACTGTAATGAATTATTAATAATATTAGCAGAATACAGGATCCTAATACAGAGTAATCTAGGCTGCTTGGTAAACTGGGTACAAACTGTTTGATAGAATAAAGATTAAGACAGACCTTTAGAAAGACAAATTTCACCCCCTTACTTACCAGGTGGACAGCTCTTGCTCAGGAAACAGGAGAAAGACTCGATCAAAGGGCAGCTGAAGCAGAATTCCTTGCACATCTTAAGCCCAGAAAGACCGCAGACATTTTTGGGCAGAAACGCACAATATTTCAGTTAAGAAATTAACCGGTACTGAAACACACACTATGAATTATCTACATACACAAAGAACCAGAAACTAACTTGAAGCTGCAATGATGGACTGACCTGTTAATGCAGTCTGCAGCAGGGGCTGCCTGAATTAATTCTTGTTCATTTGGAGTGCACTTCAGAAAAAATCTTTCAGTGCAATTCAGGTATCTACAGATTGAGGGAGACGTTAAAAAGCAGGAGAGTCAAAGCAGAGGCACGAGGAAAGTTACAGAACTGGAAATACACTTATGCAACAACCTTGGAAAGCTCAGTCTGACATATCGAGGGCCCAGCACAGGGTACAAGCAATAGTGAGACCCAAAGGCAGATGTTTGCCATGCAAATTCATACACAGAAACAAGTTTTTATAGAAAAGGTTAATTAACCATTAAATAACATACTACATCTCCATATAATTTCTTCTGCACTTATCCAAACCAGCCAGCCAACCAACTCCAGCTCCAGAACAGCTGTTCTACCAAGGCCCCATCTGCCCTGATGACTCAGGTCATCTCCAGGCATTGACCCCCTGAGGACAGGCACAGCTCGCAGCCCAGCACAGTGCTGCAGCACTGCTCTCCTTGCAGGGGGAAACTTCGTATCTTTACAGCCATGGGACTGGGAGCATTAAAAAAAGCTGAGCAGACCTCACAGTGCCTGGTTTCTGGCTTTTGCCCATTATTTAGTTTACGTAAAATGAAACAGTGACGTTACAGAAAGAGAATGAAAGCTTCTGAGAAGCCAATTAAAACCCCACTGGTTTGCAGCATGTCCCCTGTGTGCTTCTCTTCCAGGTTTCAGTTTCCCCTACTTATACTAAGGAGGGTACACAAAAAGCAGTACCAAGAATTCAAGCAAACAGATACTTTAGAAATAAGTTAATTTTATTGAATAGGCATTATAGCTTCTCTCTGTTTCAAATAATGAGAAGTCAATTCACACAGATTACAGAGCTATCAGTTACTTGGAGTAATCTTTCATAAAAGAAAGAAATTAAATACAGTTCTGCTATAAAAAGTGCGACAGTTATAACTGGAAGTTTTTCAAAACATAAGCAAGTTTTACTACCTATTGCAAAAATTGGTTTAGTGCTTTAATACTTTACAAAGGAACAATCCAACTGCTAAAAACAGCTCTTACACATCATCTTTGTCAAATATGGATCAGATTAAAAATGACATTTAAATTGAATTAGAATGAAAACTGCAGGTAGAAAAGGTTCCCAAGAACTCACACTTTTCACAACAAAACATACTCATTATCCTTTAACATTACTGAATGCTCATTTCCTTTGAACAATGGATTGAAATATATGGCAGTCAGCTTAAAAATGACCAAAAGTTTTCATTGCAGGCAAAAGAGACTCCAACCAACCACACCTTGGAATTGTGACTAGGGAAGGCAATGGGAAAAGACAAATTCATTTCTTTCACACGTAATAAAAGTCTTGCATGAAAATGATCAAATACAGACAAACCTAAAGAGGAGCTTCAGCTTTAAATATGTTTCAGATACACCTTACTAAACTGTTTTTTGAAATCCTAAATCAATCTTTGCTAGCAGAATATAAGTATATAGAAGAAGTAGAAGAAATAGAAGAAACTGAAATGCAAGCTCTGAAAAACAAGGTTGGTTCCACTACACCAAGAACTTAAATTCTTAACCCCCCCAAAAAACAAAAATCAGCAAGGCTTGCTTTATTCCTTATTAACGTTTACTTAAGAGTTGGTGAGAGCCAACCACCCTTCTTTGAGACACACACTGAAGGTGCAAACACATTGCCTCAGTTTTAAAAAAGCTTGGTTTGCCAGGTTCTTAGAAAGAGTCACATTACCTGTCCTGTTTTATTCTTTATTCTATATAAATAGCTATGGTTATAATTGAAGAGAGACTCTCAATAAATGAGTAAATGAACTTCTATGGATGGAGTGTGACATCTGTGCTATTTCAAATCCTGTTTGCGAAACAAGCTACTCCGCATGCAAACTGCACAGAGAGGGAAGATGTAGCAGAGGCTTAAAATTGTATCCTACACAGATGAGAACAAAGAGCTTTCAGACTTGTCCAGGAAGCAGAACGTAAAAGGAAAATATTAGCAGTAGCAAAAAAAAATGTGTGAACAATTTGGGGAGCGCAAATTATACAATAATGAAGTTGTGATCAATTAGCTACTCATCCCTTTTGTGTATAATAACTTGGACTGTCCTACAAGATTTACCCTCATCTGAAAGGCATTAGGTTTTAACACAGAATTGTGTAACACAAAGCCTACTGAATATCAGAAATACAGATGAACTACACCAATGTTTTCAATATCTCATTCAACTTTTTCCACACAAACACATCAGTCACAAGAATCAATGAGGAGGAACAAAGCCTTCCAAGGAGAACACTGCCTCTCTGCCATGCAAAAGTTAACTTTGAGACATAACAAGAAGTTTGTAACAGTATCTTATTTCTTAAAACTGAATGCAAAATAAAGTCTAGACTGATTCCAATAGGAATGCAAGAGTTGCACAGTTTTGAAAAACTGTTTCATAGCTGAATCATGATAAGGCTGGCACATCATGAATGCAATACCGAGTTCCCAGAGTTAAGAGCAATGGGCTTGAAAAAGACACAAAGTAAATGCTCCTCCCCAGGAAAGAGCAGGGACCTAATCTAGCTCGTTTGGACAGAATTTCATACAAAACTGTCCAAGCTGACCTGGATTACTACGGTAGGAACTCCTCGCTGCTTAGGCCTGAGGGTCTGATTCCATTCATTATTTAACTTGGCCTTAAGCCCCGTTTCTTTTCCTTGGTTTACGTTGAATCAATTGAGATTGATATTATGTATGTGCAACACTCCTTGAGGCTCCAAGGGAAAGCATTCTGCGTACTGTACGTGCACACTACAAAGACCGTATTTACAGAACTTGGAACCTTGAACAACTAAATAATAAAATAATTGCCTGATATCTGCTAGTATTAAAACGGAAATGCACACAGTTTGCAAAGGGTAGAGACGAGAGCGCTTCTACCACGCCTACATGGCTGTACTTCAATTTACACCTGGTTGCAAGCCCGCTACAAAGAGACCAGGCACTCTCCTAGCCTGAGACACCACGGTTTGCTCTGACATCCCCTGCATATTTTAAACAAAAGCACGGGAAAGAGGCTTTGTGTCAGTTAAAACTGGAGGCAACAACAAGCCAGTGTTCCACGCCATCTGCACTGCAGGCACAGCTCAGCCACCAAGGGCCAGAAGGAACCGTGTTTGCTCCGGGTCAGCCATGCCTCTCAGGCTCCTGACACACCTCCAGGCTTCACTGGGCAAACGTGCTATGCCACAGGATCCCAACTTCATCACAGCAAAACAATTCCATGGGATTTACCTCAAAAGTAAAAAAGCCTTTCACCTCCTGGCTCCCTGAAAGCGCAGCCCCAGCCTTAAGGCCATTTTCATGTTCATGTTGCTTTTGCACATGAATAAAAGAAGTCCTTACCATACCAGTTTTCTTGCTTTTAATTTCCCACTTAAAAAAAAAAAAAAAAAAAAAAAAAAAAAAAAAAAAAAAAGGAATAAAGAGAAAGGAGAAAAGGAAAGTGAAATACACAGCACTCACAGAGGGCACCTTAGGCACTGTCTAGTTCTAACATTGGTTCATACTTCTGTAATCTCAGATGATGTGGACAATGCAGAATTTGCTTTCTGGCAAAGGGTAAACCTCTGCATCAAAGTAAACGGCTACAACATGCAGAGATAAATGGCAGAGCAACACTCCTTTGCTTTCCCAGGACACACAAAGATCTACACTTCCAGTCCTGAAAGGAAATGGTTCCTGACACAACTTAACCTTCCCTTCTGCAGTACTGTGGTGCTGACATTCACCTGTTTTTACCCTTGTCGCTTATGTTGAGTAAGGTCTTCTGACACGGTGACACTTACAAAGAACTGTAAGTTTTTCAAGCAAAACGTCTTTTGAAGTGACAGGTTGTTTGGGTGAATATGCAGACGCTTATGCAGAGTACAGCAAGTCAGAATGCTTTACAGCCATGGCTAAATGAGAAGTGGGGCAGAGGCTGCATCCAGCTAAGTGACTCCTGGTCCCCAGAGAGTCGTAATTTTAAGGCTGTTTGGAACCTGGTGGCTTTTACCCAAATCACGTGTTCCACAGTGCAAATGTGCATCAGCCATTTCAATTCTCCTGATACAGTACATGCATTTAGGTAATGGGAGATAAAACAGCAATCAGAACAGTGTATTTACTTGAGAGGAAAAAAATCAGAATGAGTACGCTATACAAGAACATCAGTGGAATACACCAGCCCTGTTTTGACTGCAGTAGGTTAATGTATAACAATATGGTCTTTTGGTACAAAGCAAGTCTCTCCATAGGCATGCAAGCACTCTGTGAATAAAAGCCCAATTATTTGTTCATACATGGAAAAACACTGAAGATAAAATGCAATTTCCACTGAGTAAAAATAAGCAGAAAAATAAGCAAAACCCTGAATGTGCGTTGGAGTATTGCTGCCCTGATTTTCTGGAGGCAGGAGCTTGTTCTCCCCCAGAAACTGATGCTCAGTCCATCTTAAAACCAGTCTGTTTATTAGGAGAAACCTGAATGCAGAATCATCACATTAGGCATCCAGATCCTACTTTTTTGGTTGGAGTACATAACTTAATAGGAGATTCACTTAAATTAAAAAAAAAAAAAAAAAAAAGCAAATAAAATCACAGAAGTTAGAATTCTAAAATCTTACTGACTCCCAATTTAAAATATGCCTCAGTTCGTAAAGTCCTTTTTTGGATGACTCACAGGTAATTTGGATGTACAGTACAAAAACCCATGAAGAAATGAAATCTGCACACCTTAATCTGCAGGGAGGCAACACATTTCAAATATATTCAGATACAATGCATCTGCCAATGACAAGATGACATTTCTATGATCTGTAGTGATTTTCTTCCCACAGATGCTAAATCACTGCACTGATTACTAAGTCTTGATTTTCATTTGCAAGGAACAGCAAATCCAAGACCCCATCTTTCTAAAAAGCAAAATTACCGTTCATCAGTGGATGCAGGGTATGTTCTCAACATCCCACGTCAATCAGTAGCAGTGCAGAAATGCTTCATTTGGTAAGAAAACTTTCCAGATGAATGTTTATTCATAAGCTGCTTATAAAAGTGGCTATTGGTAGAGACCAGAAGGAAGAATGGAAGGAGATAGGGAGGAACAGTGTTTTACCAAAAATATATAAAGAAAAATTTAAAGCTTTTCAATTAAGAAAAAAAACCTGTGTATTCAACTCTCATTAGACACAGATGTGCACAACAGACAGCAGTTAGAAACAACACACACATTTTTACAAAGCTTTCTTTTCGTGGTTAATTTCTACCAGCACTTTGGAAGGTAACCTACTAAAATGATGACCCTGTTCATAATAAAGGCGCAAAATATTGCTCTGTAGCATATTTTGAAAATAATATAAAAATAATTTCTATATTACAGTTTAAACTTGGCTTGTAAAATTCCAACATAACACAGCCTTAAGTCTACAAACAGAACATACTTACAAACACCGCGGTGGTTTTTTCCTCTCATTTATAACAATACAGTATTTTTAGTCACGTACGTAGGAAATTGATGTGCAAATTAAAAGAGGGATTAGTGCCTGATACCAAAATAGCTAAAGTTCTATGCTGTATACCTTTTGGTGATCCTCTCTGTAAGCTGTCGTACCTTAAAACAAATACGCTCCAAATACACTGACAGAGACAAAGTACACAAAGCTGAAAAGCCATCCACAATCAGCATGTTACTCCTCTGGACCTCTGTCTGAGATCACTGTGGTATCTGTCAACACACAGGTTCCTGACTGCAGAGCATTCCCAGTGTGAAGACCTTAGTTCTGTGTTAGCTCATGCTCTGCTCTGACATCCAGCTTGCAAGCATTTTAAGTGTCCGTGAAGCACCTGACTTAAGGCCCCCTCTGCTAATGGCATTCTGTCTGCACATTTCAGAGGACAGCACATTTAGCCCACAAAGACTTAAAGCATCCCTCTGCTCCTCAGGCACAATTCTCATCCATTCTCTCATTGGAAGAGCACCGATAAGCAGCCTGAGAACAAGCACTGGCTGAAGGGCTCTGGCCTCCATCCCAACAACATCTAGGCTAAGTTTTTTAACAGTTATGTTACGTTTCTGAAAATAAGCAGTCTCCTTTATGTCAGGAAGACTGTTCATATTGGTGAAGTTGAGCACCAGAGTAATTGTTTGCAGAATCAGGGAGTTGGAGGGCAGTATTTTGTCAGATCTGTGCTGTGCATTTTTTGATATCTACACATTCATCATCACAAGAGAAGTAGATTACCCTGAATATGCCTGTATGTATATTGCCTCGGCAGACTGCTTTGATCTGCAGTCAAACGGTGCACAAACCCATGTTAAGCATCTCTCCTCAATGCTTTCTCTATCCAGTGATACTGCTCATACCATGAGTTTTGTGATTTTAGAAAAGATGACCCTGAAGACTTCACTTGGCCTATTTAGATGCACTAAGAAATAAGCAACGCAATCTCCAAATACAGCGTTTTACTTTCACTGATGCTTCTCATGCTACCTTTGACTTAAGAAGAAGGAAGTAACTGCTAAAGGAATCTGGGTCACAATCACTGTTTCCACTGCAGTTATAAAGCATAATTAATTATATTAACAACAGGTTAATCAATCATTCAAAAATCACTAAAAAATTTAAAAGTTGCTTTTGGTAATCTGTGCCACCTTCTTCTGAATGAGCTGCTTGTTGGCCGCCTGTTACAACTGACACCCACATCTGAAAAGAATGCTCAAAGTCTAGCAATAGCTTATTAACTCCTTGTAGAGAATTTTAAGTGGAACTTCAATACAAAGCATGACTGAAACCCATTATGTATTACAGGCCTACAGTGTTATGAACAGACCTTCATATGTTTTAAAAATTTCAGCTTCCTCCAATCTAAGTATCTCCTGGTGATTCTGCTGCTGTTCTGGGAGGGTGTAATCAACCCAGGCTTTTAGTTTCTGGATAACAGTGATGATGTCCAATTGCCATAAAAGAGAAAAAAGGCACATACAATGGTAAATGTAAACGTGTATTGCAGCCACACGAGCTAACAGAAAAAATGAGCAGGGATCTCCAAAACCAAGTGATTTCTGTACAGCTTGGGCTCAGTGGTAACTTACAAGTTCCGACAGGGGGCCAGGTCAGGCAAAGACTGACACAATCACTATTAGATGAGTCCTTTATCTAAATACTGACCTTCTGTAAACTTCATGTTGTGAATAGCATATCTTAAAAACATATTCACAAACAATTCCACTGAAAAATGGAAAGCAGTAAATTCCCATGGCAATTCCTTGGTTTTAGACACGCACTGTCATTGCTCCCCTCGTTCAGAAGGAAATACCTGACTCAGATCCATACCAAAGTGCGTCCAAAGGTGCACTTTGCTGCTAATACAGTGCTTCTTAAGCACAACTTCGCACAAACATTCCCTAGAGCATCAAATGCAACCACTACTGTAATGCTCTAAGAATTCTTAAATATTTATAATATGAAGTATTACCCTGTCAGATTCATCCACCTCAACAGCAAATACAATATCATCCAATGTCTCATCTAACATATTCTGACCTAACTTAACTTGAAACCACAGATTTCTTTGGCAATGAGAACTTGCATGTCATCACAACATTTACCCCAAACAGGTCACTGCTTACCAGTGTTTTCTACCAGTCACACATTTTAGAACCTGCTTACCTTAAGGACAGAAGTCCCAATGAGTTTTAATTCCTCATTAGGCTTCCCAATACTTCCCTTTTATGAAAGGCTGCAAATTCAGTGACATCCAGTGTGTGCTCAGTATACTGCTCACATATATGAAGTACAAGTCTGGATTCATGGAACAGCAAACAAGGGATGGACCAGGGCTTTGAGGAGCAGCTGATGGCCTTACTCTGAAAGTGTTCTTTAAATCTCTTTAAATTAGGCAGTCAATTTTAAGTACGTGTTCAGTTTCATACATTTCTGAGGGATGTGAGCAAGTGTGTATGGGCTTTTCAGAAACATCAGCATAAGGCTGTGTTGTGTTTCATGGGCTCCTTCACACACGGCTTTGAGACTAGTTAGCGTTAACTGTGTACAAGCCAACCATGCCAGGAGTCAAAACGAGTACACTAGAAAAGCAGCAGAAACAATGATCCCTGCAGGCTGGAAAAATGCTATTCTGTAATGCACAAGGCAGGACTCGTGTCCTGCACCTTGAGATGGCAGAGAAGCATTTTTGAAGGCAATGCTATGCTGTACTTCCTTGTGGAAAATGAGCTTAAAAAAAACGTAGGGACACGGCTGATGAACCACTGCTCACAAGCACAACTACAGAGAAGATCCACTCTTGCTAGATTATGCCAACAGGTGGTGGGAATGGCATAAAAAATGCATATGCCATACTCAACAAAACATGCTAATTTCAAGCATCTACTTGAACAGCATTTCTGGTATTTGCGTTACAGAAATGCTTCTATGAACACAGCTTTATTTTCAAAGGTACTGCAAATATTTATGTAAGTATCTGGAAATCAGATTTGTGCACATCTGTGCTAGGAGAAGGCGTTTGTACCTGTAGGCATTTAATAGCCATCTTGAAACCTCCAGGTAGATGTATGGCTTGCTCAAGATGAAACAAAAACAGGGGTCAAATGTCTTCAAGAAATGCTCAGAAGTAATTATGTTTGCAGTAACTATCAGTCAACAACATTGGAAAAGGAATAAACAAATAACGATTACATTTATATAATGGCTAAGGCAATCTGGGGATGCAATACATTTGTTTTGACAAGCAGTTCATTCAGCTCCAGATTGATCCTACATTTCCTAGCTGGTCATCAAATTTTCCAAATCTAACAGAATTTTTAGATTTTGATTTTAAAATAGTTTTTTCCCCAAATTTAGCAGCAATGAAAATACTGAGATTCAGGTGCCCAAAATTATACTGAGTTTTATATGAATTTTCTTTGTCTTTTTTTTTTTTTTTTCCTTAGGAAGTGAAGTCTTGCAGGTCATGTTTTTATATAAAACGCGTTTACAAATTCAATACAGGTAAAAATGGCGCAAATCTACTTTATAATGGAGATGTACAAATAACTGCTGAGAACTTAAAATCAGGAAGAGCTACAGCCCTGGTGAATTCAGACCTTTCACCTCCAGTTTCCTAGAATATTCCGTCTCAAACTAAAGTGAGTATGAACATCAGTGCTAGTGCAGTATGCTGCCATCTTAAAAGTGTGCGTTATGCAAAAGTTGCTACCCTCCAGAAAGAAAGAAAAGCTATGAAAAACTTATTCTTGCTGAGGAAAAAAATACTCTCATGACAGCTATAGAATTTCAAATGTTTACAAGGCAGATACTACCCTACTACAACACCACATCTCCGGTATTATGACTTTCCCCTATCATACTACTACCTGAGTGATGTCAGTGTAAATTCAGGCACCATTAGTAAATTTTTGACCAAACATACACACAGCACTGACAAAGAAGTAAACAACCCTTCAGCTTACCCAGAGTATGTAAAAAAGACACTGACAAAATGGAAAATAATATATATTTTTTTATGATAAATTAATCCTATTATTTCCTCATTGCCCAGGAAAAGCGAAAAGCTAGACACTATTTACTCATCAATCCTTTATTCTTTTTTGAAGGATTCCTTTTACTGCAATTCAACACCGTTTACTCTGCAAGTAAGAAAATGGTAAAACTAAATATAGTCACGGAAGAATCCTCAATGCCTGTGTCCCTTACTTTCCCTCTCCCTGCGCTTCAGCTCTTCTTTGTAGCAGTACGAACAGTAATTGTCAGTCTCAGGACGACCATAAAAGGAACAGTTATCCTTCTTACAGCGGTTCTGCTGGATGGGATATATTGGGCAAACTGTGCTTCTGCCTTGATTTTTATCATTGTTCAACCAGGTCTGAGGAGCATCCTCATCAGCATATTCTAAGCAGTCTCTAATGTCGCCAGTATTAAATCCATTAGTGTATGTCTGAGACTTGTGTTCAGTAGGCATGGCATAGCTCAGTGATTCCACTGTGTTCACTGTGCGGATACCAGTTATCCGGGCCGGGCTGTAGCTCTGAGAAGACAGTGATCTGTTCTGCTGGGGATACGTGGCACAGGTTTTTAACGTGCCAACCACTGGCTTGTAAGTGTCATCTTGGAAGCTCGATGGCTTGGAGTTGACATCATGCAAATGGATGACACTCTGCCTTTGAACAGGTGGTGTATGGCTATAGTGGGCAGACACTGGAATGGGTCCACTTTTCTTAGCACCATTACTAGGTGAAGAAAATGACCCTGGAGTGGGACTAGTGCGATCTTTAAATTTTAAAACCAGTTGAGTCGTATGGCTTTGAGGCAAGACAGGTGATGCCCTATCCTGAGGAGATGTTTCTGACTTCTCTTTTGAATACGCTTCTGGCTCCAGCTTCCTACTAGATGACCCATTCAGCGCAGCCTTTTTCTCAGCATCCTTTCTTTTCTGTTCCTGCTCAGCATTGAAACGCTCCTGCGCGCTGGTTAGGTAATAACCAATCATCTCCTCATGGAACTGATGCCTGTGGCTGGTCAAAAGAAGGCCAGCAAAAATAAACTTGCGTTCACCCTGCATGGCCGCTCTCAAAATATTGAGGCTGAGTTTCACATCAGTGCTGTATTTCCATGGATCAGCCTGCTTGTCAGACAAGGATTTTGTGTTCATCTTTTCAATGGGTGAGTTGCTAGCTCTGTCAGTAGGAGATGGGGTGGTCTTTTCAGATGGAGAAGTGCTTGCAGACTGCCCAGACTCTTCTTTGCTTCCTTTTCGAGACTTAGACTTCTTCTCTTTGACTTTCTCCATGGTGTCACCGTTTTTTCCATTCCCTGAATTTGCCCTGCTCATTTTGCCATGCACCAGGCCTCCAAGACCGCCCATATTCTTTTTCAGCTTAATTCCTAGGGTTTTACTGAGGCTTCCTATTTTATTGGCAACTGAATCCGTCCTGTTTTTGTCTTTATCCTTCCTCTGTTTGTCCTTTTCTTTTTCTTTATTGTTTTTTCCATTACTGCCGTTGGAATTACTACAGATGGAATCTCGGTCCGAGTCCATTGAGTCAGCCAGAGATTGAACGTCCTCCCCAGCTGAAGCTGTAGGGGATTCTGGTTGAGCCAAAGGGGCCTGCTATGGAAAATTAATTATAATTAGATACAGAAAAAGCAGTTTCATACAGGGACTTGGTGCAAAAAAGTATTATCTAATAAAGACTTTCAAAGTGACTTTAGAAGTGTACTTTTTATACTGACATTTTATACTGGTTTCTTTCTTATTTGGCTGTGCTACCTATCCTGCTTGCTCCTGCAGTGGCTTTTGGCTCACTCCAAGCTCATCTGAAGAGTAGAGGTCAGTCATTCAGAAGTTCTGTGAAAATCATTGTCTGAATGATGGAGAGACTCAAGTTAGTGCTCTCATCAAGAAGTCTGCAGCTCAACCTCCCTGTTCACACTGACCAGCAGAGTGGCTGCAACCAGTCACTGAACTGGAAGCATCCACAGTACTTGCAGCCTCTCAGCAAGCAGACAGAAGATCAGAAGAGAACTGATACCACAGCAATGGAAAATTAGCAAGGTTCTGCTGAAAGCTGTGAGGGGTGTGCAGCATACAAATCTGTCTGTAGTAATATTTCAAAATTCCTGATGTTCATAAAACAACTTAGTTAATTTCTTCGTTGTTCAGGCCTCCGGTCCTTTTACATCAGTGCTACAATGCAACAGAGCTAAACATCTTGTCTGACATAGCAAATTTAATCACATAGACCAATAAGGTCTGCTCACTCTTACTGAAAATTCAATGCAGATAAAACTGATGCAAGACATCTGAGTTCCAAGTCATGTTTTAGGTAAGGTGATAAAGTATCTTCCTTGACAATGTGTAGTAAGAGGATCCTAGGACAATTTCAAATCTGTCTGCAGTCACTTAGTCCTGCAAAACTTAGTTTTGCATCCAGGCATCACAAAACACCAATCTGCTCAAGATAAATATGAGACACTTAACTAACCATAGTGATATAGAACCACTCTGGAGATGTATACACCTTCACTGAAGAAATGCACACTTGTTTCTTGTCCCTGAGTACTTAAATGTCCTCTTGTCTGGAATCCTGAAGCAGGGAGAGGTAACGCAGGTCTCATGTCGTTTCAGGCTCACAGCTTACAATTACAGGACAATTTTGCCTCTCCTTTTTCTGATGTGGTGGCCACTGCTTTAGGGTGAAACTATAGAAAAATGGATTTTTTTTCCTCTCCTGCAGCTTGTTAAACTCTTTTTCCTTTTGTGTAGTGTTTCTCCTTTCAAATACCATCTGTGCAGGCTGTCTAAATCACCACCATCTTCTCCTAGCAACCTTTTGCCTTTAGACTAACCCCTCAATCTATTCAATGTAATTTGCAGAGAAATTTGCAGCTGATGAGGTGCCAGCTGGGCATAGTTCTAAGATAGTTTTTTAAAAGAACCAGGCTCCAGTTCACTGCCAGTCTGTGGCCTTTTGTCAGCCAGTCTACACTGGAGGCTATCCAGGAGTCCAAATCTGTTCTTAAAAAGAGAAAGGGCTGGGGTCTAGTGACCTAACAGTGGTATTAGGAGAGCAAGCCAAGGTTCTGAGAAAAAAATAGTTAGAGAATGCCTGTTTTATTTTTCTGAACTGAAGGGGATACTGAAATAGATAAGAGAAAGATAAAGCTAGAAAATACACTTCAGAATGGAATGTAAGTTGCAAAAATACACAAGAAACTGTCTTAAAGACAGAACACTAGAAATCTACAAGCCTAGTGGCACTGACGGTGTGCCACAAGTGACTTGTCTCTGCTGCTAGGATACAGGTGGTTTCAGGCAGCTGGCCAGGACATGCAGCCTACCCTACGCAACACTTTATTGTGCCTCATATCACTTATTTGGTTTAGACTGAGGAGGAAGTTTACCTTACCCGTGTTTCAGATGGTATGCGAATCCACGTTACATTCATATAGCTGTGTAGAAGATTAAGCTTTGCCTCAAGAGACAGAATCAAACTAAGGATGAAAACAGAAAGGAACACACAGTCAAAAACACACTGAGAAAAGAAGTGTATATGGAGAGATAACACTGCCAGCACAACAGCAGCCTGATCTGTGACCATCAGCTGGAGACCCACCCACCCACCCACCTCCTCTCCCATGTAGCCAGAAAACAAGAACAAAGCTCCTTCTGGTAGCAGCTCTCTCAGTACTTAGATTAGGTATGGCTCAAGACATTTTACTGCTTCATACTAAAGCCACAGGAAGGTCTTACTTGGCCAGTTTGGTGTTGTCATTGTCATCTTTTCCCCATTCCCAGTCTTTCCCAGGATCGACCGCAAAGTGCAAAGGCAGTAGCTTATGTTCAGAGTCAGTCAGGGGGATCACCGCTAAAGTAGAGATAAAACAAGGATCGGGGTGGGAGCGTGGAACAGAGACAAAAGATTAAGCTGTGAGAAGCAGTTAAAAAACGCGGGTAAAGAAGAAGGCCAGAAGTTGGATATGCCACAGTACTGGCTCATCCCTATTTTGATGTTTGTGTGACAAGAGGAAGGGGAGAGTAACGCTCTGATTGCTACTGGCAATAGTCACCAAGAGGCATCACGGATAACAACACCATTTTGGATTGCACAGTAAGTACTTCCCAGAGACAGAACAACTGAAAGCAATAAGATTTTGAATTATTCCTCTGCATCTCATACAGATGTGCACGTTTGCTAAATATTTTCATTTTCAGGTTTGTCAGTGGAAAACAAAACCATGCTAAGAAATAAAAATATACTGATAATGGCGTTATGTGACAAAGCAAGCAGTTGGTACAGGTGTTCTGGACTCAAACTGTGAATTAGCATAATTGAGGAGCAAAGATCAACATATATATGAGCTAAGAGGTCAGTTTAAGACCTGCCTTGAGTGCAGGGGAAACAGCATTACTGCTGTAATAACCCAGCATCACTGTCAATCTGCTTTGGCTGTTCTGTTCTTGCCCCTCCCTGCCAGAGCTCTGCCTTCTGACATATCTTAATGACTCTGCTTTACATTCAGCATGCAGAGATCACACTTTGATTTCATGGAGTGTCTATCATCCATCACCACCAATAAACTAAGAGAAAAGCACTGTCAGCTTTAATTAAAACCAGCAATTTACTTCCATTTCATTAGAAAACAGTCAGAAAGCTGCTGAGGGATCAGGCAGGATCTTCAGCAATGCAGGTCACTGCTGTTTCTCTGACAGCCAGTCAAGGAATTAAGTTTTCTGTGCCACAGCCCTTAAGGACTATAGTTATACAGCTATTCCAGCAAAGTCAAGAAGCAAAGAATACAGAGAAATCATGCAGCAACATGGTGGTGAATTACTGCAAGTTTATGGCATTTATTGGTTATGTGTTGATTACTGCATTTCTTGCAGTTCAGAAAATATGCTATCAAACAAAGACAGAGCATCTTTGGCTAAGTGTTACTCTTAGCAGAATGCAGGAAATATAAACTGCATTTTTATTAACATTGTTAAGTTGGGATTAGATTCAGATAGCTTGACAACTGCTAAAAATATGCTTATTTTTCATCTTTATCTGAAGGTCTGGTAATGGTCAAAACTCCCGAATTTCGTGGAAATGTTGCCCCCTACTGCCTGTAGAAGGTAATTCCTGAAATATTTCCCCCTTTCTAACAGCAAATACAGTACAGAACAGCTAGAGACTGATCAGCTTCAGCTGCTGATTGCCTATACAATATCTCTATTATTACCTGGAGAAATACTCTTCAGGTTAGATTATAAATACTGTGCCTGGCTATAAGAGATGCTTCTTTTAAGAAGTCGGAGCTCAAAGGTCTCAGTCCTCTAACAGTTCACAATCTGGCCACATACAGCGGTGCCTTTGCCATCCTGTTCTGACCCTCACAATTGCCCTCTCCCTTCCACCATACCAAAGCTGCCAACACCTCTGTGTTGGCAAGATACAAGAGCATCCGTGTGCCCATCTATTTCCTGTCACAGCATCTGAAGAACAAGCACGATGCTGTTAGCTGCCAGCAGTCTCTAACAGCAACCAGTTTTGCAGCTGAATGCCAAAGCATTCCCTTCGCGCCAGATTGAATGCCAAGTGTTCTCTGCTGCTTCATAGAATTGAAGCTTGTGTATTCCAGACCCTGCAGTAAAACATGTAAAGCCAGATCATACAAAATAAATACTATTATTATATTATGGAGGCATGATCTACAGGAAGACAACTCTGCAATTTCTAATAGATATGTGTAGAACCTGGTAACTTAATGGTATGGAGAATGTAAGAATTAGCTCTGCAGGCTTCAATTTCTCACAGGGCATTTCACATCATTCATCAGTATAATGTTTAGAAAATGGCTCCAATGTGAAAAGCTTTTTCATAAGAGCTCTTCTACAGATTGAGTTGGAAGGCTGCTGCACTGTCCCGGTGTGTAATGCAAAGGCTGGAGCCATTGCCCAGCATCTCCTTGCAGATCCCTGGAATAGCTTTGTGCTACTGAAGGCTCAGCAAGTTGGCTGGATTCATTTTCTCATTGTATATCTGACTTACAGATCAACTTTTTTTTTTTCTTTTTTTTTTTTCTTTCCATTTTTATGTTATGATTCTGTTTCCACCAACATTAAGGCTGCCACGTGCAACATGCAGTGCTGCCCATATCATGCGATCTCACTTAAAAAAAACAAAAAAACAAAAAAACAACAAAAAACTCAGTTCCTTCCAAGAAGAACGACTCAATTGGATACCAGATTCTTTCATGAAAATGTTTATAATAAAATCTGTCCTTCAACAGTTTTTCCTTGTTTCAACATTGTGATGAACAGCTTTCTCTCTGTTGACAACTGCACAGCTGCAGCATGCTCACTGTCCCATAACCATGGGAAATACCAAAACACATCCAAAATCAGATGGAATGCATGCAGTGTTAGGGAACTGAATGTAAGATATTCAGTTGCCTCTAACCCACTCTCTGGGAAGAAGAACTAAAAGAAATTCATTCAGGAGATCTCAAAAACCACATGTTCCACATTTATGAGTACATATATTCATTAGGGATTTAAAACACCTCTGCAGTCACCAGCAAAAAAACGTGGAGGACTCACAGCTAATGTCAAGCTCCTCTTCACTGGATTCTTCTAAAGCCACATCACATCTTTAGCAAAAAACACTCTTCCCTTCTCCACCAAAGGAGCGAAGACAGACATGAGCTCATCTGAGCTCTGCTTGTCTTGATCTGCTTACTATTAGCTTTGAATTTCATGAAAGTGGAACTGGAAGCTTAAGTGGACAAGATTTATTCACAGCAGGCTGGAGTTAGAAGTTTGATTTGAGACTGGAAAGCCACACACATACCCCTCTTTCTGTGCTGGGTGTCAGCACAGCAATCTGTAGATGACAGCTGGATTAATTCATTTTATACCCATACTTACATAAACTTAAATGAGCTTTGTAGCTTAATGATTTTTTAAAATGTGGAGCTTTAGCAATAATGGTCATTTAAACCTATCATCAAAATATTCCATTTTTCATAAGAAATACTGGAAAAACAAAATGGCTTATAGAAGTGTACACCATCTTAAAGCAACAACAGTGCTCAAGTATCTTAGACTTTCTCTACATTAATTGTGCTCCAGCACTACGGAAGACACAGAAGTAAAGAGCACCACCCCTTTGTACAGACCGCCAAATGGTGACTCAGGTGACTATTTGCTCTCAGAAGAACGTGGTAGCAATGAAATCAGGAGCCTGCCTGCTTACAGTCTACCTACTTAGGAGTCTATGTTCCTTCAAACATGTATTTAAATCCATCTAGCTGGCTTCCAACCAGACGCAAGCTCTAGAACTACTGGCTTAGCATTTCACAACATACCAGTAGTGTAAACTGTTATAATACATATGGAGAATGTCCTAACATCAAAATCTCATGGCAATCTAAATGGCCAATTGTGTAAATATTAGGTCTGACAGCAACTAAATTACCATTTCACAAAATTTATAAATATTTTCTTTGACTTTGAATTTATTAGGCTTTTCCCATGATTTTATTAAAATGGCCTGTGTTAATGCTGCTGGGGGTTGTTTTTGCTTCTGTTTTAGGTTTAGGGGATGTTTTTCCTTTGTTTATTTTCGTTCTGTCAACTGTAAACTCTCAGTGCTAGGTACTGTTTTGTATGTGCATGAGATACTTGGGGAAGAATAGAAAGGGAAAAGAAATAACTGGGTGGACATGTCTCCCTTTAATCCAATACATATCCAGTGCAGCTTCCACACAGGCGATTATGCTAATTGTTGAGGTAGAGCTGACTACTGGAGTGTTCACCTTTGAGATTTAGCAAAAACTGAGTTGCTGATCTGTATAAAACCAATGCAGCAGGACTAAATTAGATACAAAAGAAATTTCAGAAAGGACAACTCCTAGCAAAGCAGCAAAGATGAGTGAACAGTCTTATCCGTAATACTTTGGAAGCATTTTGACTGAAGTCTAAATTTTTTAAAGTAAAGCTTTTACTAATTTGACAATTTTGCATGTATGATATATATATATTTTATATATCATATATTTTATATATATGTATATATAAAAGTGTTTGTGTACCTACATATGGCATATGAGTATATATTACCTGTGTGTACAGGTGTGCATCTTTGTCAGGAACAAGCCTCAGTGAAGGGCAAAGGGTGTGATTTAGTATGGCTACTTGATTTGAATAATTACCAGCAAAGGTAACTTTCAGTATGAAATCCCTAACTTGATCCGAAACTAATAATTAAAAAAAAAATAAAAATAATTAGATCACAAACACAATCCTTGAGAACATAAATACACAGTAATCAAAATAGCTGTTGTATGACCATAATGCTCTACAAACACTAGCAGAAATGCTTTTTTTCCTTCATTGGTTTTGTTGTTGCTTTTTTTTTTCTGCTCTTACATTAGTTCTTATTGACACCACCAAGCAGTGTTACTCATTGACCAAACTCTGGGACTAAGAAAGCAACTAATACAGCAAAAATTTTATTGTAGCCTTGTGGACCACAACACTAGCAATAATCCAGCTATGTAGGATATAGGTTCAGTGCGGACGGGGAAGAATCAAATATTAACATGCTCTAAATCCCTTAAGGTTTTCTGTTGACATTTCTATCACTTATTCTGCAAGTAGCTGCAGCTAAGTCAGACTTGCAGTATGAAGATATTAACTTCTATAGTTAGACACATATCCAGGTAACCAATGACAGGATGCAAGAGAATGACACAGAGCTGAGCAAGGGGAGGTTCAAGCTGGATATCTGGAACGGCTTCTTTACCATAAGGTGGTCAAACACTGGTCCAGGCTTACCAGAGAGGTGGTTGGTGCCCCATGTTTGTCAGCATTCAAGAGGCATTTGGGTAAGGCCCTCCACGATATGCTTTAGCTTTAGATTAGTCCTGAAAAGGTCAGGAAGTTAGGAGATCTCTGAAGATCCCTTCCAGGTGAACTATTCCACTATGTTCTGTGATACAGTGAGAGACGGATTCCCTACGAGATACTGACTTTCTACTAATGAGGGAGAGCACCCAGACTGTTCCAAACAGCAGTCTGGCTTATGAAAATTCTCAGCACATCAAGCCCAGTAGTAGCTAGTTAACTACCCTGGATTTGGGTGCTGGGAAGCAAGAGAAGGGTAGGATGACCAAGTGCTGTATTACTTCTCACAGATATCTATTAGGCAAAGAGGTCTTCAAGTTAAGGGCAGTTACAGCTACCTCCTGGGCTGCTTGCGCAGGAATTAATCCACTCCTGACATTCTTGTCAATTTTAATCCTGTATCCAAGAAGCTCAAACCTGACACACAAAAGTTTGTTCAGACTTTGTTGTCACTATTACAAAGTTAAACAGAAGATAAGGTATAAAGATAAAAACATTTTCACTAGATGTTTTAAAATGGAAAAACAAGTACATTTAGTGTACTAGAAGAGGCCTTTCATTACCTAATTCACACTTAGCTTTCTAAATGCTTTACAAACCCTAATTAACACAGTCCTTCAAGAACTTAGAAGCACAGCAGATAACTACAATTACAGCTATTTATATATGTAAAAAGACACAGTGATAAAGCAAAGATTAGAACTGAATAGTTCTTGGCTCACAGTTTTGATTCCACACTAAGGTCTAGACTGTAAAAAATAAAATTTAGTGGATATTGCTTCCTTTCTGATGGACACATATGCTTACAGGTCTATGAAAGTACTTAGTGCATTGTGTTCAAAATATATTCCTGAGTTTTGTGTTTATATATATTTTTGTGTTTATACATACCTTGCTCTCTCTGTTGATCTTTTTGTTCCATGGAAACAAGAGCAGAGAAATGTGCCTGATCATAGGCTAGAACCAGAGGTGAGCAGTGGCATCTGTTAGGTAGAACTTCAAGTGGCAAATAAATTCCTCCAAATGGTATAGGTGCAAATGCTGCAATGACAAAATAAGATTACTTTTTTTCTTTTAACTATGAAAAAAGACACTAATGTTGCTTTTACTGTACGTAACAGTTGTGCTACACTGTTTTCAGAACTCAAGAAGAAGAGCTCTGAAGGGGAGCAATCAATAGGGGAAACAGTCATAACAGCAGGTAAAATTTTGTTATAAAAGTATCAGGAAATACACCAAGGGCAATAATGAAAACACTCCACCTTTACATAACTTTCCTTAGCCTGTTTACTAGTAAAGATATAAAAGTATTTTAACAAAATCTTGATGACTGTTACATGTTTAACATATCCGTAAGGACAAAGCTCCATAAGGATTGCCTCTTTATTTTTATTAATAATTTTTATTTTTTTAATATTATTTATTAAATAATATTTTATTACATTGGCCCACAACGTCAGAGGTGCCTGTTGGTGGGATGGCAGCAGAAGGGCAATCCGACAAAATAGAATCTGATATGGAAGTGCAGATGAAGCAAAGGTTTAGAATTGAATTCCTCCATGTGGAAGAACTGCACCTACTGACAATTCATTGACACTTACTGAATGTTTCTGGAACCCAAACAGTGGATGTGAGCACAGTGAGACAGTGGGTGGTACATTTCAGCCACGATAACAGCAATGTGAAATATAACCATGTTCTGGAAGGCCATGCACAGGTGTCACACCATGAAATGAAGACCGCCTCAATCAGCTATCAATGCCAATCAGTGGGTTATGACCAGGGAACTGTGTATGGAGCTTAATATTGGCTTTAATATTTGGAAATGATGGTGGCAATTTTGGAATATCACAACACTTGTGTCAGGAGTGTCCCATAAATGCTCACTTGGGAACAGAATGAATACCACATGCAGGTTTGTCAGGGATTGTTAGATCAATATTAGGCTGGAAGTGACATTTTCCTCAATCTCATAATTACTGGTAGAGACATGGTGTCACCACCGAGCTGGAATCAAAACTTGCAAACCATGGAGTGCAGGCATAAGAATTTCTCACTGAAAAAAAGTTCAAAACACCCTTCATTGGGTAAAGTGATATGTACCCTCTTCTGGGGACAGGAAAGGGGTGATCCTTCTGCACTTCCAGAAACAAACAACCAACTCTGACTGCTACACTGCAACGGTGACTAAATGAAGGCTCTAACTTCCAGTCAGGCCAGAGATGATATGCTTTCTTTTGCAACACAACAACACCAGGCCTCATAGCAGTTTGAAGATTGTAGAGTACATCGTCAGTCTTGGCTGAACTGTCCTACTGCACCCATCATACAGTCTGGATTTGGCACCTTCTGACTTCCATCTGCTCAGGCCAATGAAAGATGGACTGCATGGGGAACATTTTACAAGGAACATCATGGCACCTGTGAATCAAGAGGTCTTCTCCACTAGTGCAGATTTTTATGAGTGCAGCATGCCAGCTCATGTCCATTGCTGGAGAAAATGCATAACTAATGGTAGCAACTATGTTGGAAAACAGAGTTTTGTAGCTGAGAATTTACTCAATCAAATAGTGTTATCATACTCTTTGTAGCTACTGCAGCTTCCATGAAAATAAATAGGAGGCATTCGTTTTGGAGTGACCGAGGTAAATAGGGGCATCAATTTCCATTGAAAAACTCTTACCTTCTCCACCAGAGTCTCGTAACATTGTGTCTGCTACTACAACAATAGGTCGTCTTAAAATGTGGGCCAAGACAAAAACGTGGAACTCTTCTAAGCTCTCATACACTGGATCTTCTGAATTATCAACCCTGGAAGACACAGCATTTAAACTTCAGAAAACCAACCCAGGGCAGCTATTTCCTCTTCCTTGTTACTCATACTCCTACTCTTCTGAAACACACATTCCAGTTACTGAAATAAACCAAGAGAAATTGGAAAGAAAAACATATTTTTGGGAATAAAGTAAGAGCTACAGAAAATGTTTTTACTTGCAGACACCACGCAGGCTTATTAGTCATCAAAATTCATTACTGAGATATTGTCTGGTAGCGTAGCTAGAACTGAAAAGGTAAATCTCAGGCAAACTGCTGGTGGACAACTGCTTCCAATCACAAAAACAGTCATTTCACATGACAACATGGGCAGAGAGATTCTGCAATGGAAAGCTGAAAGTTCTTCTAATTCCTCTAACCATAACACAGAAAGTTACCTTAGCAATATAAAAACAAAATCAGCCTGAGTAGGTGGAATTTAACTTGCAAAGTTGAGCAAAGCATTTTCCTCTGATCAGTACCGAAACATTCTTAAGATGGAAAAGAGTATCTGCTGAAATAACCGGAGATTCATTTTGCTATCGGTTTTCCCAGTGAGATAATTTTCACCTTCCTTTAGATTTCCAAAATCAGAATTCTAAGCATTTCATCTTGAATACATATAGATAATTGAAACAGATCAGCACATCTGGAGGTAAGATCATCCCTCCCACTTAAACATTTGCCTGAGGATGAGGTGAAAATTTTCATTTCTTTTTTAGAGAATACAGAAGGAATATAAATCAGTAGGTACTGGGGTGAGACATAGTGAACTAGTTTTATCAGGGGAGTTTCATGGTTCAGAAAACACATAGAAAAAAATCTATACAAGAATCCTACATGGTGGGGCAACTGAATGTGATAGCTGAACAATAAAACAGCACTACAGAGAAGTTGTTTTTTTTTTCCTGTAAGTTGGATCGATCCTGTTAAAAGGCCAACTACCATCTCCTTAATCTAGCTGGAGTAAGTAGAGTAGACAGGTCATATTTCATTTGCAGATTAAAATATATGGTTTATTCAGGAGCATTCCATGGGTCTAAATAGGATTAACACCCAATCAGCTTCACAGTGAGCAAGTACTTTAAAATGAGGACAAAAAAAAGCTGTTCTTGGAAGGAATTCTTAAAAACTGACATGAAATGTAACTGGAAGCCAATTAGGGCACTTGAAGAGTTTTCTGCCTTTGTTGGTTTTTTTTTTTCTCTTTTCAAATTTTTGATACCACTATGTTTATCAGACATCATGGGACAAAATCTATTAAACTCATCTTCTTTACTCATCAGAAGTATGGAAATGCCTTCCAACATCTATTTCTTCCAGATAAGGGTACTGACTGGTAACATTTTACAGTTTGACAATACAATGTTTTGCGTCCAAAATAGTCCCAAATTTTGAAGGTGGACAAAAAGAATAATTACCTTCTAAAAGAATTTGACAAATACAAGTACACACAGTATGGTGCAATTAAAAAAAAAGAAAAAGAGATTGAGCTATCTCAATCCTATCCATGATGCTTGAGGCAGTTTCTGCTCTAGTCATCATCTGATGTCTGAAAGGCACAAGCAATGAAAGAAAAGAAAGAGAATAACAGATTGTCTACTAGAAAAGATACCTGGATGTGAAAGGAATATCAGACAAGACTCACAGAATATACAGCAAGATTTGTCATATTTTCACTAGAAATTACAAAGCAAATCAGCACCTGTGAAATTCATCTACAGTCTAAACATCTATTCTCAACAGTATCACGAGTCAGAAATACAAATTCAACCACACGGTTGTATTTAAACCACCATGTATACAGAATCATAAAGGCTGGAAAGACCTCAATCATCAAGTCCAGCCATCAACCCATCACCACCACGCCCAAAAAACGTCCTTAAATGCCACGTCTACACAATGTGGCACTTGAGTCATGACTGCTCCCCCACTGGGATGGGATGCCCTTGGCCACCAAACCCAAACAAAAGAAAAAACAACCAAGTTGGAGAAACATCTACATCAACGAGGAGATAAACTTCATTACACACTGGACCTCAGCTAGCCAACTACAACAGTGTATTTGAGGAACATCATCCCTCAAATAAGACAAGTTACTAAACAGTGAAACACACTACATATCAAAAACAATCACTGTCTTCATACTGAACCTAACAGGAAGAATTCTATACCATCACCTATGCAGGGGAAAGAGATGAAGTCTTCTCTCACAAGGTTTCAATGCCTGCAATAAACTTGTTTCAGACCAAATTTACTCCAACAAATAGGGAAGCACAATCATGTAATACAATTTATCGACTAATGTCCTTAAATTCCTTAAGCTATTTGTTATCTTATTCATCTGAATAGTCTTATTTTCTCTATCTGTAAGAACTTCAAAAAGCCTTTTTCTTCCATATAGTGAATATGCAATTGCTAGGTTTGTTTTAAACATTTTTTTATGGAAAAGCTTACAAAACTTTTGACAGCAACAAGAGGGAAACAATGTAGAAGAGCATGTGCTAGTGATTGCTTGCTTGGAGTACATCACTGACTGGTAAATGCATTGGGATAATTCGCTCTCCCAAAAAGGTAACACAGATAAAAGCATTTTTTTCCAATATGTACCATTACGGTTTGGATCAGACCCAAAATACTGTATTAACCAAAGGGGATTAAAAATTATATCTCAAGTTCTGCTTTTTATTTCTTACTCTATAAAATCTCAAAACTTTTTTCTCAGGGACAAACAAGCTTGATAAAGCATTCATTAGTCGTAAGAAACATCAGCTAGTATAAAAGATGCACTATTTGCAATATTGAACCTTTTTCTATTTGCATCTTTTAAACTGCTCCATATACTGAAATATATGAAATAGTGAGAAAGGAACAGCACTCCTGTAACAGACAAACATATAAAACAATACTTGTTTTTAGGCATTACCTTTATTAAAAAAAGATCCAAACTAAATCCTCTGCAAGATGAGGGTCTTTGATGGATGCAGCAGTTTGGATATTTTCTTGCATTACTCTGAGTACCTAACCAAGTCTGAAAACCCAAATTACATATAGCTGAGAGATACTACCTATGGAACATTCTGGTGTTGCTGCAGTAAATAAAATTCTAATGACACATGGAAAAACTACAGAAACCTTTCTTCTCTTCTTACCCATTTAAAATCACCTGACTTTTTTAACAAGATGCCAACATCATATAAGACAGCGAGCCAGAAGCTGACATGCATGTCTAAAAATGAGTATCATCCACTTTCAAAGTAAGTATGTTTCAAAATACATTTTGCTTCACAGAAATGAAACAATTATAATAATCTATTTTTTAAAAAAAATATTTACAGAAGGATGTGCAAATCCATTTCAAAATCAGACTTTGCTTCACAGTTGATTTGAAATTGATTTGCTTGAAGGATTTTACAAGCTGAGAACAAAAAGGTAGGAGCAAGGTTTTTCAGTGTTCCCTTCATCTACTTCTCCAACATTCAAGCCTCAGAAAGAACATATTCTCAGAACAGAAATCTGTGAAAGTTTTGTGACAGTTGCTGGTCACCTTTACATGTACTTCAATCTCAGAAATTTATTAAAATTTGTAGGTGAATGAAGCAGCATAATTCCTAAGCTTGTCACTGAATTCTTTTGAAGCACATACAACTTCTGATGCTTTTGCTAATCCTGACACCAAAGGAGAACGCTTCATCTATAATTCAAAGACTAATCTGCAAGCTCTCTTAATATAGTACCTAAAGTAGAGAATGTAATAAACTCCATCTCAAAAACACTGTTTTGGATGTTCCTTTTTCTTTGCAGAGTCTCTGTTATTTTGAACACTGGATGCATTGCATGATTCTTTTAAAGGAAAAACGAACTGCTCCGTATTTATCCTTACTTCTTTCCAATTTGAAAAAGAAATGTGAACCATGGAAAAACAATTTAAATTTGTTCTCTATACAACAGTGTGTGGTATTGCCTTTTGAACTGTCTGGGAAATAAAGGTAAAGTCTGCCAAATGCAACATTTCATGACATCTCTGACTGGAATATAGTGAAACTATAAACTACATGAAGTTTGCAGAATTAAAGACAGAAGCTGGGAAAACTAGTGGTAAATGGCCAAGTTTAAGAGAAATGTGAATTGAACTGCATTAGAAGACTAAAGCATATAAACAGAAAAATATCTACAAACATGGAAAACAAACTGAGAAGTAAAATGAAAACCAATCAATTTAAAAAAAAATTAAAATAGATGAAACTGAAAACCATTATGGCTGATCATTTGATCATCATCTTCCTTCTGCATTAGATTTCCCTATTCCTGGTATCACAAATTTAAAAGGAAAATGCAATATAATTTCAAATACAGTTTGAATTGTACATACAGAATATATTGTATGTAAAAAATATTTTTTTGAACATTTTATTTCTTCATTATGTTTTATGCTTTGCCAACTTACTTTTCACATACAGTTTTCTTCAGGGGAGTCAGTAGCTAGAGGAAAAAACAAACTGAGTACACAAACCTAAATATTCTTCATTACAAAAACTAGACAGAAAAACCAAAGCTCTTGCATTAAGGCTGGCTGATAGTCTTATACTTTGGAACAAAGGCACTGCAAGATACGCATACTCTGCACTCACCCACCACCAGTGCCTCCATTTTTGCTGAAATGCGTGCGAGGCTCACTTGATGCCAGCTTAAGCAGTTCATTCCACTCCCGCTCCCATTCTTCTTCTGTATACACTAAACCTGACTATGGGAGAGAATGAAACACATTTAGTTATGCTGGTACAAAAATTTGAGCAGTGCTCTGTAGCAGTATATGCAATTAACTTTTGAGCTTCTTACATGATACATTAATAGTTCAACATTCTTATTCAGATGAAAAGAGTATTAATTTACTAGGAAGATCTAAGACACTAACTGTAAGAACTAACCGCGCATAGTTATGCCCACAAAGCTACGAATACATTTCATTCTGAGGTTCAAATTCTAAATACAAATCTCTCTCCCCAGTACAGAATGGAAAAAGAAGGAATCTGATAGCAAATGAAACTTTCACAAAGTTCAGAAGTGTTCTTTTTATGCTGACAAGGTTGCCTTTAGACCATACAGACCTCCTTATTCTGCTGGGTCTGTTGCCATCTCCACCTTCTTTTCAGTGCTTCCCTTTCAGCTCCACTTCTCATCATAGTGTAGAGTGCTTTCCGTAGAACAAGATCCCGGTCATGAAATCCCCACATTCCTAAAGTATCACAAGAAGGCACTCAATTGTAAAGAAACTACATTAAAACAGATATAACAAGTACTAATATAATTAATATTGTCCTATGAGCAAAAGCAACATAGCTTATACATTATTTAAGACTTTTCTTGGCAAGAAATCTACTCATTATTTCTAATGTTTCCTTCCAAAAGGGTCAATATACAGATAAAGCAGTGAACAATAAAAGAGAATTTTAACAAAGGTTAAACTTGGCCCAAAGAACAACAAGGATGTGAGCTGTTTCAGTATGTGCTTGCAGGTAACAAACCGTGCTGCAAGCAATGGAATATTCAGCACACAGGTTACTTCTAGTTACTAGTTCCAGCTGACAGCAGAGCTTGCAGGCACAAGAATACTAATGACAACTGCAGGCTCTTCTGTGCATCACAGATGATGATTCTGACGCCCACAGGCGTCCACTCTTACACAGCATGATGGCCAATTTCTTTTGGCTTCAACATCCAAACAAAAAGCATTCAAGATGATTGGAAGTCTAAAAATACAACCAGCCACAGGCTTGCAAGCTCCTTTTTAGACAGTTCACAGATCTTTGGAGAGTCAAGCAGTAACCATGACAAAAGAACAGAACACTCTTTGAGACACATGCTCACAGACATCCAAGTTTCAGTTATATTATCAGCTGCTGGCATTAAATATGTATATTTCAAATTTTGCAAGTCAAAATACTTCCAGCATTTTTTGTAAATAATATACAATTCCTCTAAGCAAAAAATAGAGTAGGCAAAGATAAAAAGGATCCTTGGAAAAACTAATATATATTTGTATCTTTTTACTATGATTTTCAAAAAGAACAGTCCCTTCAAAATGATTAAAAATACTAATGTTTTTCACAAAATTGCTTTTGGGAGGTCTGCTGGTACAAGATTTTAGCGATGGGAACAACAGAAGAACCTTCCTCATGATAGTTATGATACGGAGCAAACATCAAAGACTTTTGGATTCACAGGTTTCTATTTATTTGATATAATTTGAAAAAAAGCTTCACAGATCTTGTATTAATGATTAATTAACTGGAAACTACTTTTCATAGAATCATGGAATGCTTTGAATTGGAAGGGATCTTTAAAGGTCACCCAATCCAACTCCCCTGCAGTGAACAGTGTCATCTGCAGCTAGATCAAGTGCTCAGAGCCCCATGCAGCCTCACCCTGAATGTCACCAGGGACGAGGCATACCTCATCTCTCTGGGCAACCTGTGCCAGTATGTCATAACCCATACAGTGAAAAACTTCTTGCTCAGACTCGGTCTGAATCTTCTCTCTTTCAGTTTGAAACCATTTCTATTTGTCCTGTGACAACAGATACCACAAAAGAGTCTGTTTCCTCTCCTTCTCACAGCCCCCCTTCAGGCATTGAAATGCCATTCTCAGCTCTCCCCAAAGCTTTCCCTTCTCAAGGCTGAGTAGCCACAATTTGTCCAATTTTTAATTCACTCCAAAGTCTGTTTTCCATATAGTTGAAATCTTGAAGGAATGAGTAGAACTGTTTAACACAAGCCAGAGGACAACAAATGCAACTCCTTGCCCACAGTGAGGACAATCCCCCATATGTAAGGAAAACGCACACTGCTGTTTATGGAAAGGGTTTTTTGATATTGTTCCAATTATACTTGTGTTATCACCTCACAAAATTTACACCTTCATCCCTCAAGAATGCCTACAACAATCAATTCTCTAAGTGAAGTTTGAAGAATATTCTCCAGAACCAGACTTTTAATGGAATTCTTTGCATTCCATTTGTTTCTGAGCTTTCACTAGGCACAGAGCAAACTCGTAAATATTTCAGGCAGAAGACTCCATGCACACATTCTTCCTTACCTAAAGAGGCAGCATGCAGGAGGCAGTTTCCATCACCTGTTGTGGCCAAGGGAAGAAGACGTTTGCAGCTTGTACACACTGTGGACCACCAGTTCAAACGACCTGAAAAGAAAGCATCCATTAAAATGACATAATGGGTACTAAAGGAAGGTGAGTACTGTGTAGAGTCACACAGTGATGATATGTAATGTTGAAAGCTATTTGAAACCGTCAGATTTAAATTAGAAAAAGAACCAACAATGTTACAATGATACCTTAAAAGGCAGTTTGCTGACATGTGCTTAGTTTCCTTAAGGAAAGAAGGCTAAAAAGAGCCTTTCTTTCACTTCTCCAGTAGACTGTACTTCCAGAAAACTGCCCATCTACAAAACTACTCACATACACTGATGTTCTTGAAATGTAATACTGAGCTGTGCACGTAGAAATAACTGGAGAAGTAAAACTGACCAAGTAAATGTTTCTTTTTGGGCTGATGCACCAGCAATACTGAGGTTACCAACCAGAATGCAAATCCAAAGTCATAAACTGAGATGGCACAGAAGTGTACAACTACGTATAACTGGCTACAGATACCCAGCAGAGAGCTCCTGCTCAGTTTACCAGCTTATTTCATAATCAGAGATGTGTTTTTCCACAACATTACTGCATTCCATTTTAGTGTGAGAAAATACTTGCTGTTCATACTAGAACCGAATTACATAAACATGTATTCCAGAGAGGAAATGTATTCCAGAAAAGAGGAAATGAGTATCATTTTCTTGTAATTCTGATGGTTGTGACTCCAGCACCTGACATATACTTGGAAGTCTGTTAAAAAATCTTAGCTAGGAAAACGCTCCCATTGTCTCAAATGCATTTATTTACATTTCTTTTAAAATCAAAGCTTAATTTTTAACAGTCTGAAATCAAACGTTTTCATAACTTTAGGGATTTGTTTTCAGGAATGTGAAACACAGGCAAAATATGCAGCTGCATTATATGCTTCATAAAAATTAGTCTTCAGGTTCAGGTTTAGTTGTTACACTGAGTTATGTTTAAGGAAAGCAATAAAAAAACCCCACTGTGTTTAGAGCTGCTCTGCTGCCCACGTGATGTATTTGAGAGCCCATCAGCACAGCAGTTTGGGTGCTGCCAGTATCTCCCCTGCAGCCAAGCAGCTTCTCTGTCAGGCTACACCTTAACTGCACACAGCACAAGTATGGTAACAGAAATCAACCTGCTGCAGTAAAATGCTTAGAATTATGTAATTCCTTTCACTCAGATCTCATTTAAGATTATCACAACCTGAGCCATCCTCCCTTGCAGAACTACACTGATTGCTGCAAGAGCCCTCAGTCTGCACATACCCTGCACACTGACCTCATTCCAGGCAATAACGAGCAGCTGGGGTTACGAGATGCACAAAAGCCTCACATGCTTTTATGAGTATATAAATTGTACACATTGATGAACTCTAAATGTCTAGGAGAAATTCAGAAGGCAATCACACAAATAGTAACAGACACACTGCAGTAGCAGAGAGAGACCAAGGAATGCTGTCTTAATCTGGGTCTTCTGTTTATGATCTGACAGCATTTTTGAGTGAAACAGGAGTTTCTCTACAGGTGGGAAGCAACCTGAACATCCTTTCACATAAAGATATAATGGTAGCAAGTGCTTAAGTATGTAGAAACAGAATTTAAATCCTTTTAAAGACATCTATCTCATTTGGGGATGTCAAACAAAATGTGCTACAGGCTTTTTTTTTTTTTTTTTTTTTTTTATTTAGCATTTTTGCACCCCCAATCTATGGTGTTTTTGTTTTTGTTTTTTTAGCAGTAATCTGCTGTTCCTTCTCTTGCCTAATCAGCTTTTTTTTTTCCTCCTCCTATTGAAATTTATGCCCTTAAACCAGAACTCAAGTACACACATCTCTCCTCCCTTAACAGTATTTCAGCTACTGAAATGACAGTCTTCCTCTTTTTCTTGTTAAAATAAGATCACAGTCGTTTGCAGGGAATACATCTTATCCACCAATGTTTTGATGTCAGTGACCAAAGTGCAGTCAAACTGGGCCCTCTGTTGGTCAGAGACAATAAAACGTGTGATGCTAAGTGACACCTATTAATTCATGCTTCTCATTTCAGACAACACGTGTACAGTGGCAGGCAATACAGGGAAACTGAGCATTTGTGGTCAGACAACAGGTCACTTTATATGACAACACTTGACATGAAAACACAGGTGTGCTTTGTTTTTTGTTTTGAGTTTTTTTGTTTGTTTTTCAAATTAAGTATTTGCTGTTTGATCTGTTAAACTCATTTCAACTGAAGAATTCTTTCTCCAGAAAGTTTTAGGGTCATGACAGCCTCCTCTTCAGATACCAGGGGCTCCAGGCACAAAGAAACCGTCACAAAGCAAGTAGTAATGGGGGGACCAGCAGTCTTCACTAAGAGAAGTGCCAGGAACAAAACAGTTACTGGTTGTTTCCACTGCCGTAATATTTTATTAAAAAGCAAATTTGCTTTCCTAGTGTGAGTCAAGGTATTGCCCTGATTCAAGTAACATGAAGAAATGAATAAATGATTAATTCTAACTGCCAGAGAGGTCTGAGAGGAATACTCAGAAGCAGGAAATTCTAAGCAGGTTTCCATGGTATAATCCTGTAAGCATGTCTTTTTGCCACTTGCAATGATTTTGGACACACGTGAATGAGAGATAGGACTGCTGCTCTCTACCTCCTTACTCATCTTTTCTGCATTAAATGACTGAGCTGCTTACGAAGCAAATCCTGGACTGCATTTTAGAGTCTAAGGTTTTGAGGCAAACCACCACTGACTGCTGGCTCCAGACCAGCACCCTAACTCTAAGTTTTCTATCTCCTTTTGTTCTGTATTAGTAAAGCCTGTTCTTCCATTTCCTAGCATGCAAGCTACATCCACGCTGGTATCTCAGTCCTACCACACCCTTCCATATGAGATTTATTCTTTGGACCAATACATCTGTCCCTGTATCTTCCACTCCCTGAAGTACAACATGCACATCCACTCTCTGATCTGTGGTCTCTGCAAGTTTCACTCTTCCAGGCTTAGGCTTATTTAGACACACAACCTTTAAGTCAATATCTCAGTACACTGAGTCCATACAGATGGGTTCATTTCATGGTTCATTAATAAACTTTCTGTTTCATCAGGTAAAGATAGTAATTTCAAATATGTTTCTCCATATCTATCCAAATTAAAACTTTAACTTAAAATGTTAAACTACTAATAAATATGAATTAATATAAAAAATAACTTTTCGTGTTAGTAATGCACTATTACATTCACAATCTTCAGTTTCTTATTACAAAAACAATAATCAGTGTACAAGTTGCATATTTAAAAAATATTCTCAAGCTGCAACAGATCTTGAAGAGGTTTCCTTTGTTAGTTTGCAATTGTTAACTGCAATGACACTTCCTCACAAGCATTAAGAGCACCAACATGACTCCTCCATCAGTCTTCCATTCCTTCCTTCTGCATTATCTTTGAATAATTAAACAAATTTGACAATATATAAAGTTTTAAGAGAGGATGAGGGCATGCATCATTCTGCAAAGCACAGTATTTCCTCCGGCATTTTTTTTTTCCTGTGCAAGACACCCGAATTCCAAAAATGAAGCATCATTAAAAACAGCAAAATATCAGATAACCCAACCACTGCCATGTGAAGTCCATACCCACCTGCTTGCTCCAAAGCAACCATTGTTGCCTGCTCAATTAAGTCACGTTCAATGAAGCTTCTGAAATCTTCGCTGTACACACTAAGGTCTGGTAGCTGGAATGTGTAGATGGGCATCTCCAAAGGAAATTGTTCATTGCTGCATTCATTTGCTACATGTGATCGAGCAAGAGAGACTATGGCTGAGCTGGCATGAGAAATGCCTCTGGAAAGCCGCTTTTCTGTAGAGAAGCCAAAGAAATTATAGACTGTAAGAACACACTGAAAAGCATTCAACATCGACAGTCTGGTCAATGTCTTTTCACTTTAGAATGTATTCTACTTCTTTAATATTTTGGGGGGTTTATTTCTCCATACTCAATGATTGCTTAGTTCTCATTATAGATTCCCTATGGCAAATTATAGATGAACTGCACTCTCCTTCTTTCAAAACAGATTAATAGTAAAGAAATGGCATGAAAGAAAAGCGTTTTATTTTCAAGAAGTTCAAAAGTTATTCTTATGTTTCTAAAGATGCATTACAAGAAACAATTACTGGTGGACTTACAATGATCAATTATTGCTTTGAACTCTTAAATTAGGTTGACTTGTGAATCAAAAGATACAGTATTCTGCAATCACTCCATATCAAATGCCATACTGTTTAATTTCAGAGCAATCCACCTGGACACAATTTTATCATCACTGTGATGAAAGTCAGACAAACTCAGTTTTTAGGCACGAGCATTTTTTAAAATCCTGATCCAAGGATCAATCCACAGTTCAAAACAAGCAATGACAATAGCAAGTCTGGTATAGAAGTATGTATTGTTTTAACTAAAATGATAGATTTCACTTCTCTGTTGACAAATGCCATAAACAAAACAGCCAATAATGGACTGACAAAGCAAAATAAGCATTAGAATCTTAAGAACAGAAAAATTACTACCATGTCATTTTACTTTTCTGTACATGTCCTCAGTATCAGCAAACAGGTAAGAGAAAAATTAATCACTAATACCCTGCAAGTGTTAAAAACCATAAATCATTCAGTTCAAACTGATATATTTTTGAACTTAGAATACGGGAAAGTCACAAAAATTGAGAAAAACTGTGCGTACCAGGAGTTCAGTAATACCAAAAGGGTTAGATCTGTTGATGTTGATAAAATGTTACAGGTAACAATTTTAAAGGGAACTGAAATAGTTATATCTCTGAAAGCAACTTCATTTTTTAAACAAAGACCAATTGTAATATGCCTCTTGTTTTCGTCTGACATAACTGAAACTGCCTACATCAGTTCCAGAGCTTTAGTAAGCAATAGCTCTCTGATCGTGGTCAGGAAGGATTTCAGTTTCCCATGCAACATAACTTTTAGCCAGACTTATACCACAGAACCCACTGCAGAGACAAAACCATCAGACAGACATTTCAGTGTAAACTTGGTAGTATACTAATATGGATTTTTAAGTGAGTTGGATCCTAATAAGGATGAAAGCAGCAGTTCTACCAACTACAGTGTGCTACTCTTCCTCCCTTTATCTGTATTTCATGGTCTCAGGAGTCACAAGAAGCAATGCAGTTCCTTTTCTACTGGTGGAAGTTATCCATTTAAAATACAGCTTCACTGATACTTGTGAGCAATGATGATGTTTCCCGTCTGATAGAAGGGATGAGCTGGCAGGAAAAGGGAAGGCTTTCTATTCCAACTGCACAGAAAGCTCTGCTGAAATCACCACACTACTGCTGTTACTTTCCTACCTGAGAAGCTGTCAGAGCTGTAGATTAACCTTAGTGCTAACTACAGTTCCTTGATAATTAACATGAAAAAGAAATGCATTTCAACAATCCAAGCAAGAGAGTGAATACTTGAAACAGAATTGCATGCAAAAAAAGTAAATCCTAATGCTTGTGATGCTGTACTACAAATCTGCTGCCTGAGGTACATGACTCATTTTAGTTCTGAAGGTTTCAATTTCTATTTTGTGGGACTTGAGAAGGGATGTTCTTTCTTCAGGGGAGCCATAAGGGATCAAAAATTAAAAGCTGAAATTTATTCATAGATTTTATACATCCTAATCAAATACTACGAAAAAGAATGCAAAGGCAGAAATATGGATTATTTATTAAAAAACGGCTTTTTTGCGTCTCATGTAGTATAAAAGTACTACATGAAGCACTACATACAGTAGTGGTCTCTGACACCCTCTAATTCCCTTTTGTACCATAGGACTGCCTAGCAATAGTGTATTTCTGTACTTGAATTGCTCATTAAAAACAAACAAACAACTTGTAGAGCTGAAGCAAAGCCTGTGACAGCTGAAAAATGCAATGCATAGCATCTCTGCAAAGCCTGTCACAGTGACGTGGATTACAGGCTGGCTGCCAGTGATTTCAGCCTCTCTGCAGACACACAAAACTCACAAGCAGACCATCTAGAAAGCTGCTCCCCAGAAGCCCCAGAGAAGAGCTCTTACCTTGAGCGATGTCATCCTGCCGCTGCAGGCAGGGCCGCTCCGCCTTTGTCACCTGAGGAGGCTGCTCGGGCTCGGGCTGCTTGCAGTACTTGCCCTCGTTGAACACCTGCGGCAGGTTGGCGGTGTGCACCTGCCGGAGCTGCTCATAGTCACTTAAAGCTGCTGTCAAGTCCCAGTTTTTGCCTGCCAAACAAAAAAAAAAAAAAAAAAAAGACATCTGCTCAGGACAGTCTGAGAGCAGACTGGGGGCCTGGAAACCATCCCCTGTGCATTTAGAACAAACTTAAACAGAGAAATCATTCTCACTTAGAGCATCAGCTTTTGGAAAAAACATTTACAACTGCTCCTTCCTGAACAAAAATGCACAGTTGATAAACACCTTGAAAGTGCACAGCAAACAGACATGGATACAACTCTTTTCTCTCTTGCGTGTGTTCTTGGTTTGTTTTCTATTATTTGTATCTGTAGAACACACGGCCTTCTGCACCCATCCGCTGCTGCACACTTGCTTGAATTTATTGCAGTGTTTCAGCATTCCCCTTTTCAGGAGGTGAAATGTCCTCATGCTGCTCTCCAGTACACCAACCACAGTAAGACACACTGTCCCTCAGTTGGGTTCCATCACCTCACATTGTCCCTCTGTAGCCAACAGGAGAAGAGACCTCTCAGTGGAAGAGACCTCAACATGAGTAATCCTCGCTTGCTCAGAGTTGAGCACGCGCTTTGTCAGATCACATCTCACACTCCTTAACAACAAAACTCAGGCACACCTTAGGCAGCCCACACTGGCTGTACTGTTACTAGATTCTGTATTTTTCAGGCTGATAACACTCATAACACTTATGCAGCAAGACCTGAGCAACATGCTGTTTATTTAGGATTTAGTGGTTTTTTTAATGTCTCTGTTTTTGCTAAAACAGCATAGATTAGCAGCATTGCAACAGTTAACAAATTCATCTTCTTTCAATTGTTAACAATAGACATCATACAATTAGGGGACATTCATCATTAATCAGCAGGAATAGCAAGCATGCAATTACAAAGCCACACTCACAACCTTCACAAATCCACCTACTCCAATATGTTAAAAAGAACATTTAAAAGGTCACCAGCAATTCCTGATCTAGTGATAAACAGCATGCCAGAAAGGATGCAACCTTAGACAGAGAACTAAGAGAGCTCTAAGTAGTGAGGACCACAGCAAAGGTCAGTGTGCAACAATACACATATACAGTACTTCAGCAAAGGGTATTTTAAGAAGGACAGGAACTGCAGCTTGAAGTTGAACAGGACCAAAAACATGGAGGGAAAAAAAAATGATGCAGAAGGGGAAGAGAGAGGTTAGAGAGGACAACGATGCTGAACAGGAAACTAAGTTAAGAGGAAGAGAGGAGGTAATTATTCAAAATGACAAATACAATGGGAAAATAAGTATTTTGGCAAAATGACAGCATAACTAAAACGAACACATCTTTCAGAATTCTTAACTATTCTAATAGAAGGCAATATTTGCCCAGCTACTTTACTTTCAATGTCATTTTTTCATTCTTAATGAAAATAGCATGCAAATGCAATACCTTTCCAAAAACAAAGACTACTGAAGAAGCAGTGTAACAGTATCAATCTGAATGCTTTTGCCAGCATGTCTTACATATTTTACTATCACTGCATGTACATTTTACAAGTCACAGAAAACAAACCACAATCAAGTGTTGCTAAAGATAATGCAAAGCTTCTGCAGAACTAAACCTACATCAAAAATTCAAAAAACTGAAAAATAATTTTAATAATTAAAAAGCCAACCAAATAAACAAAGTCTCCCTGTCTGCAGGACAGAAGTCTTGCTGGCAAACAAATCCTATATTTTCACTCCTTCAAAAACTAGTGTAGAGTCACTGCCTTGTGACTCAAATATTCCATACTGCTGTATACAAAGGTGTTCTTAGAATAGCAGCTGTGCCACAAATACGAAGTAGCAGCTGTTAGGTGGAAGGAACATCATCTCCCCATTTAGCCTATTACACTGACCCTGCATTTTACACAAGACTGCACAGTGGCTTGGTAACAAAGAAGTTAAACAGCAACTGAGTTTTCAGCAAGAATGATGAGTTCAGGCAGCCCTTTCCCTGTGGGAATGAAATCTACCTGCAAGGACGTACAGCCGCAGAAATTTACGAAGCACCAGACACAAATCTGGTATTTGGCAGGATACATAACTTATTTCTAAAAACAAAGTCCAGGACTCTTACTCCATCTATGCTCTGTGCCATCTTTCAGCTTAGATTTTGAGCCGTTATGCACAGCAGAAAGTAAAACAGCTTTGATCTCTACACTACTGCCTTCTTTCCAAGAAGGCAGAAAAGAGTTCTTAGCTGAAAATGTTGGCTGCAAGGCTGAGAGGAAAAATGAGAAAGTCCTACCATCAGGTGCTCCTTATAAACAAAGACATAGCCCAAGATCAATCAATTTAAAGCTCTTATAGAATCATATCTGTTCCTGGAGTTACATCAGTATCCCATTTCACAAGAGAACGCAGTAAGGCCTGAAGCCTGTGAACCGACTGAGCTCCCTAAAACAGAGGAAACCCTTTAAAATTCATCTTTTTCCTATCAGCCTCAATTAGTTATGACCAGATTTGATGTTAATTTATGTGTTCCTGATGCATAAGGGAAGTGGAAAGCATTCACCTTTGGCACAATGGAAATTAAAAGCTGAATGTGGCTGGTGCATTTTGTGACAGACCGGACTCCTCCTGGAACACATGTAGGCCTCCGTGTTTTGTGTGATGCTGCTGGCTGACAGGCTTATAATAGCCAATAATTATATGAGATCATCATAATTATATAAGATCATCAATCTCATTTAGAGATTTAGGACCAGAAGTGAAGATTATTAACAAACAACACTGTTCAATCGTTCCAGCATCTTGATGAAAGCTACTCAGGAGCCCTTAGGTACGCGTTTCAGCTGAACCATTACAACCTCAACTCTTTAATGGAACATGTGTCTAGTTGTATGTGCTGGTGAAGTTACAAGAACTATTCTGAACTCAGCAAGTTCTGGCCTTTTATCCTCACTATTTCATAGAATTTTTTTCACAGGACTCTCTCCAAATGTTTAGAATTTGGACTGCAGGTACAATTCAGAATTATAAGCTATGTAAAAACAAATACGATGAGAAAAAGCTAAGGAACACCCCTTCCAACTGCAAAAACTCTTTTACCTCTTCAGTTACTTCTCTTTCACTGGATACCATCTCCTCTATTTATTAAAACTAAGAGATAAAAGATGACTAATACAGAAAGGCATCTGGAGAAATAGAAAACAGCCTCTGATTTTCCAGACAATTAACAGATTCTTAGTTCTTATCAACATAGAGTGACCAGTGAACAATTAACAGAACAGATTAATTTTAAAAAAAAAAAAACAACAACAACAACAAAAAAACCTTCCCTCAACCGGATAATCATTTAAGATAGAAAGTTTACCATTATCTTCTTTTCCACCTGAGGATGTCCATTCTGCTAATAGAACAACACACAAGTTGACTTTAAATGAAATCAACTCTTCCTATTTGGCACAATGCAGATTAACATGGATAATGACAGGCAAAGGAAAGGAATTCTAGATCAGCTTCATTCTTTCTGAAAAACTTGGGTGTAAAACCAGGCTAGTATTACACCACATGTTTTAAAATGAGTTTAATTTTTGTTCAAACAATAGCATAGCAAGGACACAATTTTTTCCCATTTCCTGCTTGATTGCAAAGTCACTCAAGATGAACAGACAGCTGGAAATGACAATTTTGATCTCTGTGGAATAAGACATTGATAGCTACTCGGTTTCTTCTTCCTTTGCCAAGTCTTCCACAAGAGAACTATAAAAGGAACTGCCTGAGGGAAAGAATAAGAAGCTATTTTGGGAGAGATGGTTTTGTACAATCATATGACAACATTGTAAATTTCCCCACCAATTATGTTGTGGTGGGTTTTTTTTGTTTTTTTTTGGTTTTTTTTTTTTTTGTTATTATTGTTTTTTCTTTTAATTCTGCTGTTCTCAGAAGAAAACATCTTTCTACTGCTTCTCTTAACCTCCATGGGTCAGTCTCTTAAACACACACATTCCATGACTCAGCCAATCTCCTGATTCTTATTAATGCTGAACTACACACACCTCAATTAAGTTCCACACAAAGCTGGAAATAGATATCAATTATTTCTATGTAATGGTTAAATATGACACAAACAAACAGTCAAGCAGAAAAAGCAAAGCAAAGATACTATTGTTTATGCAAATAAGGGCTGAACACAGTCATATAAACGAACAAAACCACTTACGTAAGTACATACAGGTTCTCACTTAAATATATATTATTGCTGCAGCTTAATTTCTTTCTTCTTTCCGTTATTATTACATACACTGAATTTCACAGATCTCCTTCACCTGATGTTGTATTGAAATGCCAGTACTATAGACATCTCATCCTGTCTAATCCCTTATCCTCCTTACTAATCACGTGATCACTGCCTGCATACCTCCTGCTGTCTGAAAACTAACCTGTTACCTGATCTCTTAGCAACCTCTATGCTTACCCATGCCTATATAGAAAGTCTGTGACTACAGAAGGACATCATGAGAGCTTTAGACCAGACAGCCATAACAATGCTTTAACTTACTCTTCTTTTCATAAAGGCAAGTGCGTGCTCCTGGTTAGCTATTAAAATCAATATTGAACACAATTATTCTCAAAACAAAGCTACTGCTACCGTTTAAATAGAATCAGTTTTACCGCTGTAAAAGTGTATGAAGAGCGTATTTTGAATGAGATTTAAAGCTCAGTATATATTTTCAGCAATTAAACACTAACCACTGAAACACACAATGGAGGAAAGGAAAGTCCGTACCAAAACCAGACACCTGAAATAGTGGTACTGACCTGTAGGAAGCAGCAACAGATCTTCCAAGTAAGGAAGACTGAGTAGAAACATGTAACTCACAGATGCCACAACATTACACATTAGGAGGATTCAACAGAATACAATGCTTTTCTGGTTTTCTAATTTTCAAAAATAAGGCTAATATAATGAAAATACAATTGGTTTTATGTTTCAATTTAATGAAGGAACTCTTTTATAGTAATATAGAACAAACTGTCCCTGTCTATTCCAAACTGGGTCAAATTTAAATAGTATTTGCTTGTCCTTCAGCCATCCAGTTTTGTTAATTAGTAATATCCTCATGAAAGACAGGATAGTAATACCAGCAAGCCTAAATTTAAAATTAGAAAAAATGTATTTTGGAAGAAGACACAATGGAAAAGAACTGGCAAAAGAAACGACAATACGGACTTGGTCCCCAAGATGCCTTGAGGGATTTGAATACTATTTTATGAAGTGATTTTAAACTTAAAAAAGATGTAAATGTTCACTCTGTGCTTTAGTGTACAGTCAGTCCAAAAGAAAGCCTCTGTCTCAAGGAATTTCGTGAAAGGCTGTTCGCATGACATTTACAGTACTGGAAAAGCTATTGCTTTCAGATAAGTTCACTGAATAAACTTTTGTGTGTTTGCATTCCGCATACACACGCGTGTTCGAGGTCTTCATAATCACACAAGAGCAAAGAACTCAGGTCTGTATGAGATATTTTTGATATGAAATGATCTGCTTCAAGCGCAACCGATTCCTAAACCATCACAATGTATAGCATCAGATCCAGTGTCCAGGTCTCCAGAGTCAAATGCTGCTCAGAAAGCCAAGCAACTGCCACAGCCATTCTACCTACTCTGTAATTTGCTGACAGATGTTGCGCTCACACTCTCCTCAACCTGTGGGTTTTTTTTGTTTGTTTGTTTGTTTTGTTTTTTTACTATCTGGTACAGACAGTAAATAGTTTCTGGTGTCCCTTACTTCCACAGGGACATATTCCTTGTTCTTTGCTCGCCTCCTAATTTGGAGGATTTATGATGTCTTGGAGATGCCATGATTCTGAAGACACCTATTTGACGTTCAGGCTCTCAGAAGTTAATTCTCATTGGATGTTTACTTCAAAGTCTCTGCAAGACCAGAGAAGGTGTAAAGTGCTGTCAACCAAGACGCCTCCCTGGAGGCTTGACCAACAAGAAGGAGCATTGAAAAGTCTTGTAGTCATGACTAAGCTAACAGAAATGTGCTTCCCATTTTAATAATTCACCCATAATAGCAACTATGAATTTTAGTACTGTAAGTAAAAAGCTGTTCTCTTAATTAAAAAGAATGATAAAAATAGCCTAAGTGGTCCACAGCAGCATTCAGGCAACAAATGCCAGAAGTGCTGAGGAAGAAAAAGCCCTTCAACAAAAAACATACAGAAAGGTACCAAGAGGAACAAAGCAATCAAAAACAAGCATGAATTGTACTATGCACTAAACACTGCCAGCAACTATTACGTTCAACAAGTACTGCAGTTCCTGATGGAATACAGGTTCTGATGTGGAGACAGATCACCTGCAGAATTCAGCCCAGAAATAGCTCACTCAGCTACTGTTCAGACATGATGGCACACAGTGAGCAGAAAAAAATATTGATACTGCTACAAAGAAGGGGAGAATTAAGGGAGGAATTAAGAAGTCTCCCACCAATCCTCATCTTAAAGACAAAACAGGATTAATCAAAACTCTGTGGGTCAATGACATAAAAATGTATGCTACCCAGGCACTGAAAACAGATATTTTCCCAGAGCCATGCTGGAAAATCATCTTATTTTTTCAATTCTAATATACAGCCAAATGAAAAACAAAAAATCAGTGAATTGCTCATGATACATGGCTCTATGACCTATCAGACTGTAATCTCAAGTTTTAAAAGCTTTCTTCAGAAGGAAAGCTGTGCTGCTTACAAATCTACCAATGTATGAGAATAAACTGTAATGGAACAAAGGATCTTTAAAACGTCCAAAAACTCAAGAAACCCTAAAAAGCAAGACAGATGACATATTATAGTGTACCTGCATGTGTTGTTAAGTGTTAAGCCTCTTCCGCCCCCACATCTTTCCTTGACTATTCTTTAAGTCTGTACATTTTTAAGTTCCCACAGCTTTACCACGTGAATACAAAACAGCAAGCAGCCCAGAACTGGCCGTTCAGACTAAGTAGAAATGAAACATTATTCATTGGAAAAATATCAACTAAGCAATTATTATTGCAATTTTAACCACCAATGAATAGCTGATTAGACAGCTGTGGGACTTTCACAAATGTATTTAAAAGACACTGTAGTAGCATGAAATTGATTTTAATTTCTTATGTAGAACTAAGAAAACCAAAGCCAATTTTTTACTTTTGATGCAGCTTTTAAAGTCTGCATTTACATCTATTTTCAGATGTGCATAGCAAAATTCTCAAAGAACTGAACAAATGCTTTTGAGTCTGTGAAATGTGAGCTCCTTATCAGTTAAACAACTACACAGAATATTAGAATTTGTTATCTTGAAATGTCAGCGCAAGCATGTATTGACCACAAGCTCCTTGTACTACACTAAAGCATAGCCAAAGATACAAGCAACAGTATAAATAATGTGACTGCCAAAAGGCAAACTTTGTTCTATATGTAACACTAGAAAGGTATATACTCACATAACCAAAGGAATTCTTTATACATTCTTTTGAATGATAGAGAAAATACAAAATCGAGGCTTCCAGCTCTGCATGTTTCACTTGCCAAAAACTTAACAGAAACTGATTATACTACTTTTTATTCCATGATACTAATAGCTGTCAAGAAGAGCCAAACATACACAAGCTAGAATCAATTCAGGATTTTTTATTTTTATGTTTAAAAAACAAACAAACTGAAGGAACTAGTCACGTCACCAGTAGTGGGTCCAATCCTGCCCAACTTCAGTGACCTGGATGAAGGGATAAAGTCCACCCTCAGCAAGTTTGCTGATGATACTAAGCTGGGAGGAGTGGCTGACACACCAGAAGGTTGTGCTACCATTCAACAAGACCTAGGACAGACTGGAGGGCTGGGCAGGGAGAAACCAGATGAGGTTTAAGAAAACCAAGTGTAGAGTCTTGCACTTGGGGGTGCATGTATCAGTACAGGTTAGGGAATGACCTGCTGAAGAGGAGTTCTGTGGAAAAGGACCTGGATGTTCTGGTGGATGATAACAGGTTGGCCATGAACCAGCAGTGTGCCCTGGTGACCAAGAAGGCCAATGGGATTCTGGGGTGCATTAAAAAGAGCGCGGTCAGCAGGTCAAGGGAGGTGATCCTCCCCTTCTACTCTGCCTGATGAGGCCATGTTTAGAATACTGAGTCCAGTTCTGGGCTCTCCAAAAAGACAGAAATCTCCTAGGAGGAGTCCAGCAGAGGGCCCTTTATCATCTCCCATATGAGGAAAAGCTGAGTAACCTGGGTCTGTTCAGCCAGAGGAAAAGAAGGCTGAGGGAGGGAGATCTGATTAATGTTTGTAAATATCTGAAGAGAGGTGGGAGGCAAACGGAAAGGCCAGGTTCTTCTCAGTGATGCACAGCATAGGACAAGAAGTAATGGCCTAAAGCTAGAATGTAGGAAGTTCCATACAAACATGCAGAAGAATCTTTACAGTGTGATGGAGCACTGAAATAGGTTGTCTAGAGAGGTTACAGAGCCTCCTTCTATGGAGATATGCAAGACTCATCTGAATGCCTACCTGTGCAACCTATTGTGGAGAACCTACTTTGGTAGGGAGGTTGGACTCAACCTACTGAAGACCCTTTCAACCCCTGCAATTTTGTGATTCTGTGTGGAACCACTGAATGCAGCACCTTTTTCATCTGTACCTTCATTCCAAATCAAGAATGGACACTTCCTGGAATTTGTGTCAGACACAGTAAGCAGCACGTTCTGGTCAGACAAGTAACTGTACTCTATACAAAGCTCAAAAGAAAAAAAACTTCAGGGATTTACTAATTGTCTACTAGACAGAGAGATGCAGGTGATTTTCACCAAAAGTCAAAGAAAGGAGATGCTTTCAAAATCAAAGATGTTCTTCCACTTTTAAGCTTCTAACTTAAGGCTACAATGAAATAACTAAAAAGACACAGCTATTTTTCTGATACAGTCTCTTAGATGTTTTAAACACAGCAGCCATTGGACTCCCATTCCATCAAGCTGGAATTAGGCATGTATATTGGACCCCAAAACATCTCTGGTTTGTCTACAGTACAACCATTTCAGGCTCAACTGCTTTGGCCAGTGACTCAAAACATTTAAAACTGCTTTCAGACAGCTAAAAATTACGAACCTAAGCTAAAGGCCTACGATCCTATTCCCTGGGGAATGACTGTCAGTAAGTTAAAACAAGCAATTTAACATACTAAGAACTTTTCAAGGTTTTTGCCAAAAACAACTACTTTGATGATGTCTATGGTCAACTTACTACAAGAGTTGGCTTACTAACCAAAATACTAAAAAATGCCTGTCAACAGAGGCTAGAGTTTCTTTCTATTACTGGTTCTTGCTTTAAGAAAGTGGCAGGCATTGGAAATAGTTGTGTCCTGAAAGCTTACCTTCTAGTAAGTCTCTGGCCAGACCTGGTTCTGCCCCTGTGGACCGAACAAAGTCTGACAGGACTGCATCCATATCAAGAGTCATGTGATCATTCAGAGATGCTGCCAGACATGAGGCAGCAGCAGGACTCGCCGATTGGCTAGAAGGCATCCATCTGCCAAGGAGAAAAAGAAACAAAGTTATGGAACATACTCCAAAATGATGGAAATGTTGTTTTTCCTCTCTTCATCAAACAGTGCTAATAGAAATGCTAGAACATACAAGTTATGATATTTAACAGCATTTATCATTCATCTCTGCCTTAGCCTAGAAGCTTTTGGTCACTCACGCTTTCTTCTTAGTTCTCTTTTTTTATTATTTTTTAACATTTCATATTTTTTATCAATTTTTCTTATCTGCAGCCTCTGAGTAATTCCACCACTTGAAGAATCAAACCAAATGCATGCACTTTTCATTCCAAACACAATGACCATATCATTGTCTGCAAGGATAGAAATTCTCATACACTGAAGTTTAGCAAATATTTAAATGTTTGACTAGCCTCCAGCTCTTTTGCTTTACTAATGCTAACACACGTAGGAGAGAGTTCAGTATTTGTTCTTTTATCTACTCTCTCTCTACCACTTGCGTAACTTATTGTTTCCCCATTACGCTGTCAGGCTTAGATGGACTTTACTAACTTCCTAGGTTTGTGACTAACACAGTGTTGATAACACATCTATGTTCTAGCCATTGCTAAGAAGTGCTTACACAGCATCAAGCTTATACACCATCTCTGTTTCCCACCTTGCCCATCCAGAGGCTGTGAAGGAACAGCAGTATGACAGTGACCCCAGCACACCAAAGGGACGTTCCACGCCATGTAAATATCATGCACACTAATAAAACTGGAAGAGAATCTTTCTAAAGTAGCTGTTGCTTGGAGACTGGTTAGGCATCAGTCTGCTTGTGGGAGGTGGTGAGTGATTGTCTTTGCGTCACTTGCTTTCCTCCCCACCTCCTCCATCCTTCATTTTAATTAAACTGCTGCTATCTTGATCCATGACTTTTTCCTCCTTTTGGCTCTTCCAGTTTTCTCCCATCTCTCTCTGTAGGGCTAGGGAGACAGTGACTGAGCAGCTGGTGGGTGCTTAGCTACTGGACAGGATTAGCAAACTCAGGGCTTGTTAAGGACAGCAAACAGCAACAGAGGAAAGCAACGTTGTTTTCTTTGCATGGGAGAATAATCGAGCAAAACTGGCCTAAAGTCTAATTTGGTATTTGACCCATGTATTGCTGCCATCTCCCAGTTCTCCAGAAATGATCTCATTAAGACAATAATTTTATCTTTCCCCTCCTACTCCTCCTCCTCTCCTTTCCCTCACTTTGTGAGGAAATGAAGAACGGCAACTCCCTCCTCTCTCTAGGATAGACGCCTCCTGCCTTGCTGAAACAGCCCTTCAGTGTCTCAGATATAGATGTGTAACCAGAACGCTCATATGATGCAGAAAGATTGCAGGTGCCATCCAGGTAGACGGAATTACCACCTGTCTTCTATGACACCGTGGTATGGAGGTCTAATTGGGAAAGACAAAGTCATTAGCAGCTCAGATCCACCCCTGTAGGCTAGACAGTCCACAAAAGGACTAGAAAAGGGCAAAAATCCACATATTCTGCATACAGCTTCTGTTCAGTATAAAGGCAAAGCATCCTCTGAAAGAAGACCTTGCAAACTACCAAGGCAAATGGACTAGAGTTAAAAATGGTATCCAGTATATGAGGCAATTAGCAGTGGTTGGAGGTGCTTTACAGCAACCTGGAGAGCAACCAGTCCTCCAAAAATTTACATGAAGTCCGGCATGTGCAGTCCGTGTCACCGAAGTTTGTATGGAACACACCAAGGCCATATATCAGCACCTCAGTGACAATGGACTGGACAGCCACTGAGGTACCAGCTGAGGACAAACTAGCCTGCTGGTCTCAGAATACGCAGCACATTTCTTTTTAAAAAGAAAAGCTTAAGTGGAAAGCACAGCATAAAAGTGCCCAGTATAAATTACATCACTGTCATACACCGAGACAGTCACAGATAACTGACATTCCAATTAATAAACCTCAGCCAGGTGACCTCCAGGCAAACAATTCAACAGAGCACAAAGCACACCGAACACAGCTCAGCTGAACACAGAGCATCCTTCCAGACTCCAGCATTTCTGTAGCTGACTTTCTGGTGGAAAAACCCTCTCCACAAAGCAAAAAACAAAAACAAAAACCAACACCTGCAACAAGGAAGCACCAAAAACTTGGACCGACTGAGGTTCAGCTGGCAGAGTTAGGAAAGGAAGGTCCTAGCTAAAGTTCACTTCTCTTCCTTTTTTCTTTTTCTGAATAAAGCAATTAGAGCACCGGTTAACGCAGCCAGGTACACGTAAGTCTTCATTCCTTTTAATAAGTAGTTATACCTCCTTTTAATAAGTAGTTATACCTAACTCCTGCCCTGACTCTCATCTCTTCAGGGCTTCCTAAAGCTGTCATCATGCAGTACCAGTTTAATCATTATCACAGACTTTTTTCTACTTCACAGCAGGATTTCTCATCCCAAGGCCAAGTGGCTCAGTTTTAGCAGCCTGCTGCCAGCTGTGAACACCAGCATGGCACTGAGGCAGCCCTGCACAGGGCCATGCCCAGCTGCCAGCAGCAGAACTCCAGAAATCCGAGGAGATGGTGCTGCAGACACAGCCTGTGGGGCTGGTTCCAGCCAGCTATGCCATGACAGTGCAGGACACGGTGCCTCTCTGCAAGCAGTCTTGCTTGATATTAATTTGGAATTTCGGCTTTGAAAGAGTGAGAAAACAAGCTGATATTACTGTGTTTTGTATCTACTTTTCTTTTTTTTCCTAGAGAAGTCAAACCCAGCCTTCAACATAATGTTTATAAAATAAGGAAAGAGAAATTTAAGCTGGCACCTTGAGAGTAGCTAGTAAAATAGCTGGCATCCAAAACAATTATGCTAAAGGTATTCCCCTGCTCATTGCAGGGGAGTTGGATTAGATGACCCATAAAGGTCCCTTCCAACTCGAATAATCCCACAATTCTACTATCTCCTTATTCTAGCCTGCCCACACTGTTGCAGAAACAGCACAAAGCAAATACAACTGGACCACATTTAACACACAACTTAAGCACAGGTGCGGATCTTACTCTCATTCTATTTGTCATTGGTCAACATCTACCTTTAAATATGAATTAGATCATTCCTGTTAACTCCTCACAGGCTCAGATGCAACTTTGCCAAGTGTAAGGATGAACACCGACATTCCCTACTGGGAACAGATGATATGGGCTGGCTCTTGCTTGTACCACAGCTACAGAGGAATCAAACTGAAGAATAATTAATTAATTAATAGAAGGAAGCAGCTGATTTCCCTGTTACCTAAAGGAACTAAGGTCCTTTCCAAAGGATCACCATGGGACAGGAAACATTTCTAATAGTTAGAAGAGGTGGGGTAAAAAAAAGGAAACCTGGAAATATTGAAATGGAAGTATTGAAACTTAAAAAGGAATGTTGCACTTTCTTTTTCTTTACTTTAAGAGTACTACCTTAGTCAATCATGGCCAAAGTCAACATGTAAGCTCTGTAGCAACTGAAGCCTTTTTCTCTGTTTAAATAAAAATGCAGGATGATAATGCTGCTATCGTTTGATACATTCTCACAGACAGATTCTCTCTATTAAACAGAACCTAACATCCATACAAAAAGACCATAAGAAACCAAATCCAAGAGATTTCTTCAGTGACTAGGAGCATGAGGCGAATCTTAACCGGCAGGAAGGAAATACATGGACCACAGTAGAAGAATTTGCTGCTGGTGAGTGATACAAAACATTAGAAAATTTCAGATTCTAATACTCAGTGACTCAGTAGTATTGAGTTTATCACTAGTTATTTCAAATGCACCAGCTGGGCAATCAAGTGCAGTCATTATGTCTGTGTGCTAGACCGCACATAAATTTTGAAAACTTAAGTGCCTATCAGTCTGAAGAAGTCAGTTCATGAATTGCCTCAGTATCAGCATTATTTCAGTATTTTACACTTTAGTATTGAAAGATATCCTTTTAGCATTTGAAGACAGGACTGATCTCTGCATTTATGACATCAGCAAACACCCCAGAATTCCCTTGTGATTACATGGCCATCGGAACCCACTCAGTAACCACATCAACAGAAGCACGTTATTTTTAATTCAGCAAAGGTTAAGTAATGAAGATCTTTTCTATAAACTAAGTTCTTTCTGGTTCACTGGCTACATGTAGAAAACTGGTTATCCCCACATACCGACAGCTGATGAAAACATTTAAAAACCAGAGATGGCACTTGCTGCTTTCCTGAGAAACAACAACATAAATTGAAATAGTATCCAGATTCTGTTATACAACAAATAGTAGTTTTACAGCTAAAATACAAGTGACTTATGCTGATTGCTAAGACAGCATTAAATCAGATCTCTCAAATCCACGACAGCATGAGGAATGCTCTAGTTGAATGCATCTTCTGTGCTTGTGCACTATGCTATACATGTCTCTAGGATCCAAGTCCTCTAGAAGCACTTAGAATACCTGCACAAAAGCATCTATGCTATTTAGATTTTCCTGGTATTCATCAGACCTGAATTTACAGAACAGCCTGAATTAGTGGTGTTTATTCAGACAGAACTGCCTGAAAAATGGAAGGGTTCATACAGCCACATGTTCGTGAACGTTAAAATTGAAAGACAACTAAGAACAAACCCATCACTGATTACTTGAAGTAACCACTGCTTCATCATTATGGACTACTTAAAGATGAAATCAGACATGCAGAGATGCACTGACTGGAGCTGGACTCCTGCTCAGTTCCCTAGAAAATTCCAAATTTTATCTGTGCTGTATTAAGCATATCCGAAGCTGTAAGAAACAACTAAAACCCTGCTATGCAAGCAACTGAGTAGTGGCCTGCTGCAGAAACTCTTTTCTCATACACTGGTCAAGCCTTACAAAGTCTCTGAAGTATTACGAACTTGAGGTGGTACTCCTAAGCCCATAAAAATTAACAGTTCTATTGAAAAAAGTCTCTAAAGACAAATTACTAGGTCTCTTACTACAGCAGTATCTTGTTGTTAGAACTATATAAACAATTTCACTTTTTTATTCCTTTCAGCAGACTATTTCTAGTCTTCTAGTTCTTCCAACCCCTACAATTCTGTGATTCTTTGATAAGTATCACAGATGGCAGGTGGTCTAGCTATCCCTTCAACTACCACTCAATGCGAATAAAAACCTGTACAGAGTCCAAACAATGCATGCTCTACACTCTGAAAACAAAGATCCTCCTTTAATCATTTCGAACTAGCCCAGATGGGGGCTTATTGTTTGTTTTTTTTTTCTTTCCTTTTTTTAACCTCAGAAAGAACTGTTCTCTTACCTCTCAGATTTAGAGAGGTATCAAGAAAAAAGGAATAACAAAGAAAACCCCCACAAAATAGCCTTTAGAAAATTACACTCTTTGCCAGAAAATTGCTATTAGCTGTAAAAACATATCCAGATGGACTTGGGAAAAGACTGCAAAGGAAGAAAAGAAAATAAATTGTAAAGGAAGAAGGCAGTCAGTAATTCACTACAAACAGGGGATCAGAACTTGGCTGGCTAACAGACTCACTGTTCTCACTAGAAGAATGCAAGCTCTCCTCACATTAAGATCACCATCACCTCCACTTCTGGTGCCTGCTTTAACATAACCTACCCTCATACGTATCACATGCACCCAAAGCATATCCAACACACTCTTCCATATTACACCCACTGAAAACAATGCCTCCTGTTCTATTATGTTGGTCCATGATGTCAGGGAGATGAATACTGCTGGTGTGGCAGCTACCAATACTCTGCTACATTCTGTTGCCATGGGGCAGGTGGCAGCAGAGGGCAGTCTGACAAAATGACATCTGACATGGAAGAGAAGATAAACCATAGGGGTGGAAATGAATTCCTGTTTAAAAAATGGCACCCACTGACATTCATTGATGCTCTCTGAATGTTTACGGAGCCCAACCAGTGGTTGCGAGCACACTGAGAAGGTGAGCAGTGCATTTCTGCAGTGCTGACAGCAGGTCACCTTTACTGGTGCAGATTTTCACAAGCGTGGCAGGAAGGCTTATGTCCACCACTGGCCGAAGTGCATAGCTAATGGTGATAACATAACTAATGGTGGTAATGCTGAAAAAATAGTGTAGCTGAGAGTTTTCTCACTCAAATAGTTATTGTGTTCTCTGTATCTACTGTAGTTTCTTTAAAAATAAATAGGAGGCATAACTTTCAGAGCAACCTATGTACTTTCAAACCTTTCAAACGTGTCACACACACAACATGCAAATAGCACATCGTACTGAATGTAGACAAAAACTATTTGACCCCCAAAGCACAAATGATACCTCTTGGTTCACTCACTCTGTACTCAACATTTCTTCCCTAAATAATTTCATATTCATTCAGCACAAATACAACAGGCGATGAAAGGGAATAATTGTTGCGCATTGTAAGAAGAAGCATTTTAAAAAGGTTTAAAGAAGAAATACTGGTTGAGTCTAAATGTTGAAATGGGTGAACAGCGAATTAACAATATCTGACCTGTTTTTCCCCTTTGGTACCTCTCTCTTAAAACAGCTGTTCTCAAATGTAAACAGCCTTCATCTGAATTTAACTTTTACTTTTTCAAAATCAAAGGGCTAAACAATATAAAAATACTTTTTTCCCCAAAACTGGTGGAAAGCAAGTACGTTGAAACAAACCCCAAGCCTAAGGCATCACACAATTTCCTGTCAAAACACAAGCAAGGAAGTGAAAGGAAACAGCTCTGAAATGGACAAACCTTTAGAAAGGCAAACAGCAACTAAACCTTCAAAGGAAAAAAAACAAGCATCTCCAACAACATGCCAACAAATCTCCAGTAGGCCAGGGGAAAGTCATTCACTGATAACATGAAGCCCATCGTGTCCTCTCTCACATGGCTAAACACCCATCAGCATTACTCACTCCTCTCAGCTGGTCTGGCTACACAGAAGGTGCAGACACGTTTGTTGCATGGTTGTTATGGCTATTTGTGCAGAGCTCCAGACTTAGAAAGTATTTTTTTCTGACATGACATATTTGAGGTAGATAGATACTTGACAGTAGAATGTAATAATTCTACTATCTTGACAACATCATTAAAATGAACCAATGCATCAAATAAATTAATTGTTATTAGTGAAACATCTAAATTCTTCGGATTGAGGTAGTGCAAGTTTTCATTCTTTTCTGCATGTAAAATGTATTTACTTACACTTTCAGAGACTTAAAGTTTTTGGCTTACTGAAAAAAAGTGGTTGTTACATTCCTAAAGTTGCTCCAGTTTTCATTAGGTCACATTCTGCCAGATATCCATATACCACATAAACTTATTAAGTAAAAACTGTAATTAATCCAGTCCATTAGAGATTTGTCTAGAAGCAGAATATCATCTTAAGACAGTTAACATAGGAACTCAGATCTTCAGACCGCCTGGAAGGAATAGCACATATACATAAGAATAGTTAACTGTCAAGAGTATTTGTCAGTCAGGTAAAAAGGGTTTAAATATTAAGATGCAGGACTGGTTTGAAAAATAAAAAACGCTCTGCCAAGAGCAACTGAAAGGAATGACACTGGATTTTTAACTTTTTTTTTTTTTAAACAGCAATTAAAACACCCTGTTTATGTAAGAAAAATACTGTAGTTTGCCTACAGGAACAACATCACTCCAAACATGAAACTTCACTCCACCCTTTATTTGGGCGAATTTCAATATCGTTTAATGCACCATGACCTTATTTCAATAAACTTTTTGTATGCAGCTTAACATTTATATCATACTTTGTTTCTGCATCCCCTGAATAGCCACGGATGTGAATTTCTGCATGCTCACCTGTGTACACACATGTATATATGCATATATACGCACTGTCATATATGTACATAAATGTATAGATGTACTCTTCAGCACAAATATAGTCAGGTCTGCATCCAAGATACAGTTTTTAAAAAAAAAATTCATACTAGCTGGATGAATTCATAACATCTTTACTATGATTATGGCAATAATTTATATAAAAATTAGTACATGACTACAGAGCTAAAATTGTAAACCACGTTGCCACAACGTGAAGCAAGCACAGCAACAGCAAATATGTCAAGGTGTTAACAGCCAACGTAACAGTAATGCTGCTCTCTGTATCTACAAACAGTACTCTTTAAAAGGAACTCAACAAGTCATATTTATTTTCCTGAACATACCTTGTTTCATTTCCTCTCAACTACATTGCTATTAATTTTTCGCAAGATATTAAGAATGAATATGTTCTACATGGCAAGGAATAACTACTAGAATGTTAGACTGAATTCTAAAAGAAATGTTGAAGAAACCAAGCACTGAAGAAAACCATAGAGCTTCCAAAGAGTTAGGGATACATTATATAACGATCAGATTTCAATATTTTACAGAACTGTAACAATATGGTGTAAACTGAAAATGTAGATTCAGTGACATTCATTTAAACCACATCTATACAAATCACTGTAGTTATGTTGGAAAAAAAAAAGAAAAAAAAAAAATCCACACCAAAAAATACTCACAGAACAACCACAGAACCATGTGTTTTACTTCAAGCACATACTGAAATCCTATCCCAAATCAGAGGTTATCTGTCTCTGCTGCTTTGGGCCACCTGCTACTGATTTGAATCACCTGCCTTCAAATTTCTGAAAGATTTTCCAAGTCCTAAGTGCCCTACCAAAGGTTGATGGAGTTGGGTGGGGGACAGGTGTGGTTGATCTTTATATACAGAGCAAACAAAAAGTTTGGTAAAGAAATTATATTCATTCTCCCATGGCCTCCACAGCTAGCATTCAGTCCAAATTTCAACCTGGAATCTACAGCTGGGGCCCAACTAACCTGCTCATTGCTACTCAGGCTGTAACCACAACTATTCCAAAACAGTGGTATTCCTTTTCTCGTAGAAGCAATACAGCTTGTGACAGGATCATTATTTTTTTTTCCTACAGCTCCCTACTAGTCAGCACTTTCTTTGGTCTCCTATTCAGGACATTGTTGTGAGTTAGCAGAAGCTATTAAGATATTCTCTTATTGAAGTGATCACATAATTTAAACTCTAAGCATCTCTAAAAATGTTATTTTTTTTGAGTTAGTCCCACGTTGGAGCGATTACTCCTTTGTAAGTTTCTTGTTTATTTAATCCAGAAAATTTAAATTTTGGCATTGTAAGATGTATATTTGTTTAAATAGAGTAAAAGGTAAATACCTCTGCATGAAAGCTCTTCAAAAATTCATAACACTTCCTTTAGTTATTTCTTTACTTGATATATTTGTATATTTACAATTAATTTTAATGCTTGCAGAAAGAACAACTTATTTTTCTTGGTCATTTGAATTTGAACAGGCAATCAATTTGATTATTATATTTAATAAATATTTGCTGTGATCTGGGATTTCAAAGAGATTTCTGTACATCAGTAAGAATCCAGCATTCAGACTGTTGCAAACCTTGTCTCATTTGCAGACAGAATTACCTAACCAATAGGCTCTGACAGTGATTACAATAGATCAATCACTATTATTTAGGGATGTTGGCTGCTCTCAAAGTAACGCCTTCTACTTACTTCCATAGAATCAACAATAGGTACAAAGAGCACAACAACACTATTTGATACAGAAAACTCTCAGCTACAAAATGCTATTTTTCAGCACAGTTACCACCATTAGTTATACACTATGCAACAAGAAAATAACTGATTGGAAAAGCTCAAATTCAGAGAAATTCCAAGGCAGAAGCTAGATGAAAGTAAAGTCTTTTACAATTCCATCCTAACTTACGACAGCTGTGCGAAACATACTGCAATTCTCAAAATTTAAAGGGCAAAATTGTCTGAAATGTTACCCAACAGCATCTGTACTTACGTGAAGGGAGGTGTACAGATCTGTAATTCTCATTTCTTAACTTTATTTATAATCATCCAGTAAGCGAAAGGAGAAAAATAAACATGAAGTTCAGACGAAAGCCAAAGGCATCATACAGTAATTACACTTGCTGCTCCAAATCCTGCATTATATTTGCTAGTCCTGCGTGGGCAACCCAGACAATACAGAGATATCAAAATGACAATACACACATCTATGAGCATGGTGCCCAAATCATCCATTCCTACCTATCATGCTTACGAAGTCTGTATTCAGGTACCTGAATCTCACTTGAAATGCCAAAGATCGTGAAAACCTGGGGAATTTTATTTTTTTAAATCTCACATATGCTTCACTTTATGTTCACCTAAATATGTCAAGACAGCTCAAGATTGTGAAAAAAGATAAACAACCAGACAGAAATTCTGTCAGCAGCCTCTTCCAGATCAGAAGACAGTTTTTCCCACACCAAGTGCCTCCAGCTAGAACGTCACAGTCTCAGCGCATATTGAAACACAGGCTTGCTCTGTTTAGTAACAAAAGCTCTCACGTTAAGCAATAAACAAAGCCATTTAGAAAGACATATTCCACAGCTGTCCTTCACTCAGGACCTCCCAGATCTCCCTGCAGCAATTTCAGTGTTTCTACACAACACGTGCCCTAAGCTTTCACCCAACCTCTCCAACAATGCCCAAACACGCAAGCTGCTGACACCACCTACCAGAAGCCTACTCCACTCCATCAGAAATTCACATTTGGCCCACTAGACATAAAGCAGCTCTTCCACACAACGCATAAAGCTGCTTACATGAAACACTGAGCCTCTCTGAACAGCACTCACAGCTCACTTTATAATCATACTTCTGACTAGATATTTATGTTTTTATACAATAGAATTTTCAAGGACAATTAAAAGAGAGCTTATCTTGTAAATATTTTTACTATCGATTTTATGTTCATCCCATTCAACTCAGCTCCTCCCCAGTAGCCAGAAGTAGAAAAAACAATACCTGTTTCACTGTATACATGCATTTGTATATTGAATACATATGCATGTGTGCATCCAAAAATTACTTATTACGTAGCACATTATTTGTATTATTATTTATGTATTCTTATCATTTGATATTTCCAGTCATACAAACACCTTCATTCAGATTAGCTGCATCTTACTGTGTTCTACTACCAGAATGGCAAATTACTGTATTAACAGGCAATGCATAATGACATTATAAGGTGACATATGGTCAAAACTAATATGAAATATGAATCACCCACTTCTTCAAAGTCTGATTAAAAAAATGCTTTAATATTGGATGGATGAGATCCTGATAACACCTGTAGTTACAATATCAAATTAAAAGGCATTAGCTGAAGTAGCCAAAATGACAATAGCTACCTTAACAGGAGGTAATGTGCACTACACTCATCACTGAAGTGGGATAATTATAAATTACTTACAAAATGTTCAACAAGCAGTATGACAAGACAACATTCAGTTACAGACCACCTTCTTTCTCAAGAATAAAAAAGAGTTACAGGAACAAAAGGTGAAGAAGAAAGACAAAGACTCCCATCAGACATTACTGATGAGGTTCTGTCTATACAGTAGAACTCTGGAAAATCAGCCCAAATTAATTTAACTAGATTTGTCCAAGTCTATTAAATTCCTTTGCAAACACTTTCATCTGGGAGTAAAAATGTGGTGTTAATTTGGCTCAGCTCATCTTGCCTTTGAAGTGAATTAAACTAAATCCACTGGAGGCCACTTTAATAATGAATGGAAGAGTGTACACAGAGACTAGGTGGGATCTAAGCCGTCCCCTTTAAATTTCTGCATTCAGTTGACTTCCATCAACTCTCCTTGGTATCTTGTACAGATGAGTCCTGGCCTGATACATTAGACCCAGAAGTGAAAAACAGAGAATGAGGGAAGACGTGCTGAAAAGTCATCAGTCAGCACAATAAGTCCCTGTGGGAACTATCAAAGAGAAAGGCTGTTCAACTTCAGAAATGTTATTTAAAACATTTATTACTTGCTTGTTTACTGGAATTCCTTGAAGCTAGAAGTATTGACAAAAGACTCTGCTAAATTACCTTTTGAGGAGACTTACTGAAAAACTAGAGACTAGAACCTTATATTGCAGGCTAAGATAGAAGAATGTAGGAAAGATTGAAAAGATGAGGCTGCGCTTAAAAGCTACAGCACACTCCTGCTGCAGAAACATCACAGAAAGCTAAAGACGCTCAATATCTTAAAATATCTGTATCCCCTTCAAATCTTCTGAAACAACTACAGTCACCGCAGCAAGGGCTCTCAGAGGTGCTTTCCTGGCGCTGCACAAGTACAGCAGCTGCCCTGTGCCAGATGAGAGCAGGGAGATAAATTCACTACTCAGGCAATGTTCCACCTCACTGTGCTGCAGGAACACTTTTACAACTGTCTTTTCATGGAGCTTGAGAAGGATTTCATAATACTACGGCACTATGCATGATCTCAGAGAGAAATGTGTCATAGATAAATGAGAAGTTCATGGAAAGAAGGGTCCACAACAGAAATGAGCCAAAAAGCGGGAGAGAAGAACTTTCCACATCCATCCCCATCAAGATTTTTCCAGCATATAGTAGTTTTATTGTTATGATGTCTTTGCATTCAGGCAGGACAACAGATAAGGGCCAGAACATAAGACAGTTACAGCATCTCCCTTATTTTATTCACACAAGTTCTCACAGCATGCTAGTTTTTGTCTGGCAGAAGGCAGCGGAAAGGTAATGTAGTGCCACTGTTAAAAATGGAATTTCCCTAAAACAAAGCTTCATTTTAAATCAAATTCAGGTATCAATTATTCTTTTATATGGGAGAATAATAAATACATAGGCAGTATACATAGGCAGTATCTTGTACTGTACTGAAAATACAATCTGAGACCTCTTATTAAATGCACAATTTCATTAAGAAACATGTCTCTTCCACTACAGTGTACCTCTACAAACCACAAGCAATTAGAATAAACTATATTTTCTTCTTATTTTGAATTTTTTCTTCATTTTTTCCCTTCCATTTACACATTGTTCATTATGCTTCTGCAAGAAAATATTGTTCTGAACATATTCCTCCAAATTTCAGCCTTCAGATAAAGAAGGTACCCTGGCAAAAGCTCTAACCTTACAGTTTCTTCTATCATCCATATATTAAATACTTCACAATTACTCTGCATGCATACAATTTACCTCAGTAAGTAGAAAAGTGTGATACAGAATAATTATTATTGGGTATACAATGTAGGGTTGGTTTGGTTTTTAACATAGAATTGCATTATAAGTTAACACTTAAGCCTACATGAAAAGCATGCAGCTCAAAACCTAGCACAATGAAAAGCAGAATAATCAGAGTTATTTAGTCTCCTGCTTCTACATTGGGAATACTATAACTGTCATAGCAACATGAGGCTACATCTTCATTTACAACACAGATGATTTTTTAGGTTGTGTTATTCATGCATCCAGTTTGCTAAGCACTGCAGTAAATATTTAATAGGAGTAGGGAGCGAGGAACAGAATACACAGGTATGATGCAATGGTACTCCACAATCAGGAAGCAGCTCAACCTCAAACTGCTTTACAATAAGTTATTTCCTCCAATACTCTCACTTAAGAGCAAACAGCTGCTGCTAAAAGCTAGACTGCCAAGATTAGTTCTCCTGTTAAGGCTGCTTGTTCTTGAGCCATAAATAGATACAAAGCAGTTTAAAGCTACCTTTAAGCAAGTTTTTCATTTCACTTACTGTGAACAGACTTTTCATAAGATTTCCTTGAGGCAAGTGTCTGATAGGCGTTATGCTGCTGGTTTTTGGTAAGGAAAATACTCCATTTTTGCCACAGTAAAAGGTATGAATAAGCAAAATTGTGTCCCCTGAGAAATCTGCAAAAAAAAAAAGAAAAAAAGACAAGATATTAATCATTGCTTTTATTCCACACTATTTGAATTACATCAATCACTGTCAAAAGACAGCTTTGCCTTTGACAGCAATAGCTTAATAGATGCACTACTACCAATGCAGATAATTGGTAAACGCAATAAATTGCATTAAAAAGATTACTTGAGCAGCTGCAGTATGAAATGTTTGTAAGCTTATATAGGGTACTTACTGATAAAACTATGCAACCATTCCTTATTTTCTCCTAGACGGACATCAGAAAAAGGTTCTGATGCTCAACTGTATGCTCGGTGCACAGGCAACACTAAGAGCTCAGTACAGTTTTTTAAAATGGAGTCTCATGCATTTTCAGACCTTGAGGTAAATAACTCAGCTGCTGCTTCCCAGTTGTCTGTTTTGAATTCTGCATCATTACTTATACGAAGGCAATGCATATAATGGTGATTTTTCTATGTTCCACATAAAAATACTGATTCCACTGAGTGGTTCATCCCCCAGCTTCAGTGACAGACAGTGGTATGAAAATTTCCCCTCTTGCAGCGTCTTAAAAAGAAAGGAAGAACGGAACTTCTGAGGTTGAGATCATGTATAAAAAAAGCAATCTTGGAAGTTCTCATATACACATAACAGAGAGCACATCAAGTTACTGCACTGGAGCCTCGCCAGGCACCCGTGAAATGTGATGGAATTCAGCTCAGCATATACAGCAGCTAGGTAAGCAGGAAGGAGCTCATACAGACATATTATGCAACCAAACTGAAAGGGCAAACTTCCCCAACCCCACAACTCCCATCATTGTTTCTCTGAGAGGAAGTTCTTTGGTTAATGCATTTATTTTAGTGAAGTTAATTAAGAAGAATACAAGGTCTAGTTCTATTTCCTATTAAAAAAATGATGCTCAAAATGTCATCTGCAACATTTTTCAGACCAACTAGAAATACAAAGGAGAAAATACAGAGATTTGAAACTTGGAAGCTTGAATGATTCATTTCACATCCTGAAGATGCATAATTTAATGTAGCAAATACTTTCCGTGTGTTTCACTTGAACTATATAAGTAATTGATGATCTTTGAAGAACCCATTAGTAAAACTGGAAAATCTTCATCAGATACACATGTAGAGATGGAAAGCACCTTTCCACCCATGTGAGTAGTACAGAACAGTATATCATAAGATGTATGTATTGAAGGACAAAGGTAAAACTGTGGCTTTGTCATGACTCATTTCTTTGCCAGGTAATAACACAAAACATGCAGTTCTTCTTAAAAATAAAGGCAAAAGAAGTACTGTACTATTGCAAGTCTGTGCTGTTTTCTTTGAATCTGTTTCTTCCTCGCCATAATTCATTTGCAAAGTTCTAGTGATAGTATAGGTATACTTTCACTTTATTTTCAGTCTAGACTTTCACTTCATTTCAAATCCAGTAACATGGTTAGAGAGCCTATTCTGAAGTTACCTAGTATCAAGAGTGGCTCTCCAACCTCTTAAAAAATACATAAAATACTCTAAAGCAGCAAAAAGTCCCTCTTTCATTTAATTAAATCAATTTCTTAGCATTAAGTTTTCTCTCCCTACAACTAAGATGCAACCACCTCTGAAGTCATAAAAGGTTTTAATTCTTTTACTATAATTCAGACAATCTTAGAAGTAATAATAATAAGCAGGACATTCAGGTTCAGTAAGGAATACTGGAAGCTGATGCATCAAGGAAAGTGTCACAAGGAAACATGCAGAGGAACTGGATGCAATAAAAAGAAAAAGCATCGGTAATTAACAGATACCCAAAATCTGATGGTAAAACAGTGCAGCCTGATTTTGAGTGCTGCTGAACATTTCTAACCAACTTCAATGGGATGAGTGGATATTCAGTGCCTCTGAGAAGTAGACTGCTAGTTCTAACAGCCACTGTCGTCACCATCCATCATTATGTGCTATGAAAAGCAGGACACAGTTGGAGTTAAGTAAGTGAAACAGGAAATTTAGAAAGCCAGAGAAAAATATGGAAGTTTCCATTAATTGCAAAGTAAGCCTGAAGGCATTGAGACAAAACCCTGTTCAGCACACTGAATATCAATTTCTACAGGCACCAGCTCAAGAAAATTATAACGGCGCCTGTTTCTTTACATGTATACCAAGCTCACATAGGTGAACAGTGCCTAGACTTCTATAGACTCTCCTGAAACAAACTGCTCATCACAGACCATAAGACAGTAAAGAGGAAGAGAAAATACAGAAGAATTTGAGTCTGCTCTGAGCTTTAGTCATCAAATCTGATGACAACAGAACTCTAAGGAATTATGACACATTTTGCATAGTTTACCGCAAGCTTTAGCACATAAACATCTTCCACCAGCTCAATTCACTGAAGAAGGAACTATTTACATCTACTTTTTAAAACTTATCTTAAACACAGATTTCAATAACAACTGTATTTTTGCCTTTTTTCCCCCAATAATAAACCTCAAAAAAAAAAATATTAAGTATTCACTTATCCAAAGTGATATTCCCTGTCTCACATTTATACATTGTTAAAGACATAAAGACATAAAGAAATTCTCCCAAGTATCAAGGCAGAAAATTCTTTTTCCTGCTTATTAGACAGAAAAGCAAGGAAGAAAGAAGGAATCTTCTGACTCTTGATTCAAAACAAAAAGACGCAAAGATGGAATGGAGATGATTTCAAAGATGATTTAAAACTATATTTGTGTATAGAAACAGCTGAGAAGGGGCCAGAAAAAGAGAAAATTATCTCATGAGAGCAACTGGTCCCACAGCAATCTATCAGTAGTGTTTGGCAAGACTATGGATCTCCCAGGAGAGAAAACAATTTTGCTGGAAACCTTACTCTACTGTCATCTTTAAAAATAGACAACTAATATTAAACTCCTCAAAATGGTGGTTAAATGGGTGACCGATCATAGCACGAGAAGTGGAGAAACAGAATAACTCATTCCACTACTCGGGTTTACAAAAACCTATTTGAAAACATGTTTTTACAGTTAGTGTCAACAAACTTTCCACTAAATTGGTCGGTCAGTTTTACCAGTGCACATGTGCACTATCTCCTCATCTAAGTCAGATTTTCTCTTATTTACAAACATTTTGGAAGAAACGAAAAAAACCCTCCTAATTTTCCACTGAACCACTGAATTAACTGGAAGTATTCACAACAGACAGAATGATCGAATTGCTTGAAGCTGCAGTCAACAGACACAGAAAAGCAAAGCATCTATTGGCCTTAAGACTTAAAAATAAGCTGAATTTTATCTCCTTGAAAATATATTTTTTTTCAACCACTAACATCAAAGGAAAAGTAGGGGTGTCACTAAAATGAGAACATTACTGTAATGAACTAGTCAAATGCTTAAACTTGGATCTGAACTGAGATCATGCCATGCACACCTTATCTGTGCTTGAAGTGCCAGAGATGTATGTGGTTATTTGCAACATAAACGCTACTCAAACTGCACAGCAGATAATATTTTCTGATACGCAACATCAATGTTAATGGCAATAATCTTTAAAGATCTTCAACTAAAAAAGAACTAAAAATAACACTTTCACAAATAGATTTCATGAAAAAGAGACTGAACTGCTACTTCTTCAGCAGCTTCAGACAACCCTGAATCTGATCTGCACTTTTTTTTTTTAAACAGCTTATGTGACCATAGAGTCTGCATATAGACAGACGTGTTTGATTAAATCAGACTGCCAGTCTCCTGGAGTTAAGCCATAGCCAAAAGGTGCAAAATTATGTAAACAACCACCAGCAGGGGACCTGAAAATCTGGCTCTGCATTTTCTCTATAGTTCAAGTGACAAAACTGAAAGCCCTGAGCAGGGTGCTCCCCAACAAAAAGGCATCCTGAGAATTTCTATTATACTTGCCACCACTACTGACAGATGATTAGGAAACTTCCACATAGCAATTTACCTTGTCAATGTCAGAGCCTGTTAGGATGTCACCCCAGCAGGTGTCACTACTGAAGGTTCACCATGGAAGTCTTTCTGAACTATCAGCCCTGTTCCAATCCAATCAAGACTTCAGAACATGATCATCTCATCATATTGTTCTCTCTCTTTTCCATGAAGGCATCCATCCACTAAATACTGAAGATGAAGACATGCAGATTTTCAAACCGAGTCTTCAGCAAAAGCCTCTTTTTCCACATGGAATTCAAAAGTTATGGACAAGAAATGGATGAAGTTTCTTACTCAAGAAATGTGGCTGAGGAAAGGACTTGAACTACAAGAATATATCACTTTGTCCTAGCATGGAAAAGAAGTACTGAAGTAACACAATGAAAGGATAGCTAACAGGTCAGTACGCTTTCATCTCACCTTGGCGAAACACTGAGGATGCAGAGGATGCACTGCTAATGGGGTAAGGAAGAGCAGAAAGGATCTGCAGCCACTTCTCTGTATTTCTAATAGGCTGAACAAAATATAGCAATGGTTTATTTTAAACTCTTCCTCACCATAAGTGAAGAAGCAAAGAAAAAATTCAGTTTTTAGTTTTTATGGCACTTTCGCTCTCACTTCTAGGCTCAGCATCTTTCTCCTGGTCATGACTAAGCTGACTACAATATCAAACAGCATAACATACATTATTTATTCTGAAAATGAACAGTGAGGAGAAACACCCCATTTCAAGCACCATTTGCATTTTGCTGCACTGTTTCTGTGACAAAATAACCTCCAGTATTCTTGCAAAAGAACACTAGCACCTAAAGAAAAAAATTTGTTTGTGAAAGCTGAAGTTCATTATACAAGCATATCAGAAGCTGCACCTACAGGCACAAATGTGATAAGCAGTAAGTAGCACACAGTCTTGTGACCTTCAAGGTTTACAAACAAGCTCTAATGTTTTTCAGAAACAGCAGCTAGTTCTTAACACTGCGGGTACCGACCTGTTCTGTTTTGTCTGGACCCATCTATCTGCTTGCAGCCAATAACATTCACACAGCAGCATGCTTTGAGGGACAATTAACATCTCTGAATTCACAGAATCAATAAATCAACTCAACATGGAGCAGACTTACCTGGAAAACTCCATCAGCTTTGCAGGAAATTATTCCATGTACAACAGAAAGAAGGAATCCTGCTTTGGTGGTGTTCTACCCCTATTTTTTATTTTTATTTTTTTAATTCTCTCCTTTATATGCTAAATTTCAGCAGCCACTAGCACACTGTAGAGGTAACCCAGAACCATGTATGCATTACTGTCCAGACAGCTACTTTCAAACAGTCTAAAAACCAGTAAGGTTCTCGTTTGTCTCCCTTATCCACTAGCATTAGATTTGTACGAATTCTGTATGACTTTCATTAACTTTCACAGTTCTATTTACCAAATTCTGTAATGGTTTCAGGGAAATAGGAAACAGTGACACACGGATGGTTGGGCGTAAGTCTCATCTGTCAGAAAAGCAGGTTGAAAATGCTTTCCTCCTTTTGTGACACTTGACATCACTTCAATGCTGCACGTCTATGAGCTTGCTAACATGACATTGCCTAATGTCTGATTTCAAAACTTCATTTCCAGCTAAGCAAAACCCTGATTTGTAGATCCCATGGACAGAGTTGAAAGTCTACCCCCCCTTTAATCAGTCTTTTTTTGTTACCAAGTGATGGAAAAACACAGCACTCAGATCCTCCAGTCTGTAGCCGCACAAGTCAATATGCAAATAGAGAAGTTCTCCCAAGACGAAAGTAGACAAGGTGCTCAAGTTGTTCTCTGGAGTTTCCATTAGCTATTTCGAGAGTCTAGGTTCTACAGAAGGATGGTTAAAAGTCCCATCGCACAAATACACTGTCCTACGTATTGTTTTAAATTGCAAACAATTTTATAACATGTTGGATGAATTCAAAGACATAACAGAAACTACAGCACAGTATTTAAACATCTGTACCAACAAGTACTAGATATACAAATTTTAGCACCCTTATAAAGCAGAACAAGGAGATCATCTGTTTCCTTGTTTTATTGTGCAGCTTTAAGTGTTTTATCACGTTTTGTCCTTTGAAGAAGCCATCTGTTACATTTATTTATCAAGATTACCAAGATTTATTTATCAAGATTAACTTCAATTATTAAAATCAGAGATTCTGTCTCACTAGTCCAAGAGCATGCCCTGGAAATGAACAGGTATGGGTCAATCTCAGTTTTCACCATAACACAGTTCACCAAACCCCAATGTAATCAATTAAAATAAAGCTGTTTTGCATATAGCTCTGCTTGGCTCCTGTTTTCAAATGAAATTCATCTGCATCAATACTGAAATGTTTTGCGCCTTGCTCTTATTTATTTCTTGTAAGACTTTCCTCTGCTTCATTTAGGGCATTCCCCTCTGCTTTTCTTTCCTACAGTATAAAAGACAATGTAACTGATAAAGTAACTGGACAGACACCTTTGTTATTTTTACCGCCTTCCTGCCTTCCTAGATGCTTCCTACCATTAGTAACTTCAGAGCATTCCTGTTTCATAGGAAGTGTGGTCGATAAGTCAGATGGCACTCAAGAGAAAACGAGTGTCCCTCAACGTTCTATGGTTCTACGGTAAAGCAGTTCTTAAAGCAGTTCTACATAACCAGGTCTGTAGCTTCACCTACTAAGAGATACAGAGTAATGACAACTGGCTTTCTCTTGGATCTCTCTCCTAAGTGACATTTTAATCATTACAAGAACCAGAACTGTATTTAATAAATTGCCTTGTTCTACCAGAGTATGAAGCAATTCTAGCAGATGCCTTAGGAATTAATGCAAAATTTGATTGAAATTATTTAATTGTGCCTCTGTTAACAACAATCACTGGAAAATTGTGCATTGTGATGTGCAAATGTTCTCCAGTGTCTTTTCAACCAAGATATTTCAATAAAACATCCTTTTAATCCTGGTTTGTTTAATAAAAGAAATAAGACACTTCTCGGTTTATTACACCACACCAGTGTGCAATTCCTTTTTATGAAACAGAAGCAGTAAATAACTTGAGAACAAAAATGGAACAATCATATCTCCCAGCCTCCAATGATACCATATATATGGAACTGAATTATATGCAGCACACATTTTACAAAGGATGTTGACCCAGTTCCAAGTTAGCAAAACATGACCATAAAAAAGAGGTCTGAAACTTAATTAGTGTGTTTGAGCCTTTTCAGTCTTGAAACCTACTACTTGCCATAAGTTCCTTCAGTCTAAGAGCACAGAGACCCTCCAGTCCACTGTAAAGAATTAACTGTTCCAAAAGGACATTTTTTTTTATTTTTGGTTTTTTAATCATACAGGCCTAATTTACACTGAAACTTACTTTTGTTACTCACAAGGATTTAACTCACTCTGAATGAAGCTTCCGAAGATTTCTAATGTCCACATGAAATGAATAGCATCAGCTTTTCCTGCTTGCAGGCTATGGAGGTAACTCAAGAAATATGAGAGGTGATGATTTACTAGGGAAATAAGTTACTCCCTACCTCCTCCATCCGTGTATCAACTGGTTCCTTCTAGTTATATAAATAGTACCAGCTTCTCCATCCATCCATTCTCAGCTCCTATATGCACCAATACAACTGAGAGATCAGGTAGAGATAATTTCTGTCTGATTTTACTGATTTCTTTTTCCTATGGAATAACACCTAAAAATATTCTACTGTACTTCTACTAACCAGTAGAAGTGTTTTGATTTCATATGGACTAAGTAAACAAGTCAAGCTTACACTAATAAAAGGTATATACCAGAAGTAAAGAGCAAGAACTGCTTGTTTTCAACATTTGGAAAAGCAAGGCTATGTGTTTGCACTCACTGACAATATATATCTCATACGACAACATTTATCATGTAAAAAAATAGCTTCCAAACACCACCAATCCAACCAGCAATTAAATATCAAAATAATAACACATAGCCTATAATTAAAACACACTTCTAAGAACATCAGGTAAAGAAAATTGAGTATCCTCACACAGTTCATAGTCTTTATTAACTATATCTTAATGAAGACTCCTATGATAAATTCAATACTGACATTCAAATAAACTACAACCAAATGGTACATAGTCATAAATTAGCCTAGAATTAATAGTAACTGCTAAATGATGAATTCAAGACTAAGCTGCCTGCAGTGACAGGTAACGTTTGGCTACCTGAGAAACTAAATAGCATTTCTCTGTAATATATCAAAATAATTCCCTAAACATTCTACCACAACATGAGGACCCAAGAGAACACTTACATAAAATGGAGTAACATTTGTCTATTCATTCTGAATACAAGCTACATAAACTGCATGAAAAACATAGAAATTAGATTTGTTTTCTGACAGCCACTTAATCATTACCAGAAAGTTCTGGGACATTCCTTAAGCCCAAAGGAATGCCATTTCCTTACAGCTTAAAGATGGTACTTTGTTACACCATCACCAGCCCCTCATGAGATGGCAGACAGCTGGGGTAGATGTGTAACACTAACTAAGAGTTATCAGAATTTTCTATTCTTTGCAGAGGCTGGGTACCGAAGTAGTCAGAAGAGACTGACTCATTTTACACAGGCACTGCTGGTCTCTGATCACTATCACGGGTAAAGTTTGGGAATCGGCTGGAGTCCCTGCCCTAAGTGATTAATTTTAAAAGATTAAAGAAGCCAATAAAGTGGCTTAACTTTGTTTGAGCAGAGCAACACAATCCATTCAGTGTTGGTGATCTGGTAAAGACAAAATTAGTCTGATACCTGTTGAGAAAGACTTGTGGATGGTGAATGCAATGGCCCAAAGCCACAAGAACTCTGGAGGTGGCAAAGGTTCCAGAGGGAAGATTCCAACACTTGGACACAGCTTTTCCCCCCTTGACTGAACTGGATACCTATGAAATTCTCAGCAAGAATCTGAAAAGGTTTTACTCACACAATTCTTAACCCTCAACAATTTTGAATAGAAAAAACTGAGCTCCCAGAGATGGGTGGAGTTCTGAAAGAAAAGTGTTTGTCAGTTGTTGAGAGAAATGCTGAGCTCAGCAACAGCTTAGGAATCTTTACACAGTTTGGCACATCAAGTCCCACTTCTGAAAGGGGAACACACTTGAAGGACTTGCATTCAAGAAGAGACATTTGATAGTCAGAGATGAAAAACAGGATCTGAACACCACTCGGACCTGAAAATATGAAAGATCTTTGAACTCTACATTTGCCTGACTTCATTCCACACACTCCAGTCCCTTTAGGCGTGTTTAATAAGAATTCCAATATACAAGGAAACAGTGGTCATCACTCTGTTTCTCGAGTGCATTAAAAGGTTATTACTCAAAACCGGAGTGCATAGGAAGCATGGTCTTCAGCATGGAACTGTTTCTCAGGTTTATATTTATCTTCCTATTCAATTCCCCAAAAATACTGAAAATAATTATGCCACGAGATAATATATTCATAGCTACAACCAGTAAGGAATGTACTCAATACTGTATACTGAGCTCAATTCAGAATTGTTACATGTAGAAATCCAGCTCTCTGCAGTGACTGTTCATTGACTGAGAAATGCTGCAGAAAAAAACAAGGCTGTATATGTAAACATACAAAAGAGAGCACAACACCAACACTAGAATGCACAACCTCTCTGTTCAGCTGTTATACCTCAGGACAGAAAGAAAAGCTGAATTGGTCAAGGATACTCAGAGCTTTCAACGTGCCTAATATGTTGAAGACAGTGTTCAGTGTCATGGTCTCCTCTACCACCAAAATAGAGTCTCCCAACTTTTTCCTTTTTTAATACGAATGTATGCATCACTTTTTGCAAAGTATCTGAGCAACTGTGTTTATTCCACTTCACATGAGTTACAGATTGACTTGCAAAGTGATAAAAAAATCCAAGTTTTCACAGCAATCTGTTCTACAATATAGAAGTATCTCTAGTAACACTACAGTTGTTTACTTAAATATTTTCCTTTCAGAAATAGTCTTAGAATAACTTTCATAATTAAAACATTATAGCCATTTAAAATAATAGAATTCATCGGTATCTGTATCCTTCATTCAAAAATATTTAACCAAATTAAAATGTTCCAGGAATTTGACTTACTGTAACTTTTCGAACCACTTGAATGGAGATTTTTTTCCTCCTTCGATGCTCATCTGTGTAGAGTACACATATCTCTTTACCAAGCTCATTAATGCTTTTTTTTTTTTAAAGTGCCTGTGCGGTGTGCAACTGCTATTATTTTAAAGGTGGAGCTGAGGAAGCCAAATTAGCTATAAAAAGTACCTACTGATTTTCAGTCCCTGTACAACTATCACAATTTTAGAGGGAATTTAGCACCTCAAAACTTAAAAATCATGTTAACCACATGCTCAATTTTCAGCATAATGTTAAAAAAAAAGACACTCTGGTGTGAAATCAAAAAATACATATCATAGTTTCACATTCTTTTCTATGTATCCATGGAAGAAAAGAACTATTTTTAACTCCATTTATTTATTTTGCTGATTTAGTTTATTGACTGTTGCCTCCAGTAATACTGTGGACCAAAAACGTCAAGGGAGGAAGAAGCAGTCGGAAAAAGCTTTTCAAGCCAGTACTGTTGCCAAGGAAATGTTATTTGTAACACACTTAGAAAGAAGTAGAAATATGTGCATGAAGTTTGGTTTAAACAACGTATTCAGTATTACTGAGGAATTCTGCAGCGGAAGTAAGGACAAAGTCCAACTCACCATTGTAGCTTCCACTTGCAAAACTATCCCTCCTCTCCTGCATGCCCTATCTCATTTTGGTGAAGCAAATGAGGCAGGCACCGATAATCCCTCTTTCCTCCTGGAGAAAGCAGAAAGAAGTCAGCAAGCAAATGGCAATTTACAGCTGCTGATAATCAGCGAAATAACATGTACTTAGCAAACATATGGTTCACTTCACTGTCCTCATCAAGGTTACTGCTATGGAGGTCTTCCATTATAGCCTCACAATGAATTGTACCCTTCTATCACTACAGAAGGAACTGCTAAAAAAATATAAAAGCAAAAAAGAGTGCCCCAAACAGAACTTCTGCAGTGACAGGTCAACTGCTGCAGCAGTTCAACGTTACAATAATACACATGGTTTTAGGAACTTACTTAGTATTCAAGCTTTACAAAGAACAGATAAAGATTAATTTTATGAATAACAATACATTGTCCAACGGCTCTGTGCTGCTACAAGCAATAGGCACACTGTTAGTTGTTAATAATTTTAGGTTTCTTTAGTTGGCTACACTTAAGTGGGTGAAGAACTGAATGGAAGGCAGAGCTCAGAGTCAAAATGAACAGAGCTCATTCCAGGTGGTTGCCAGTCATCAGTGGCATTCCTCAGGTCTCAGCAGCATGGTCAGTTTTGTCTCACATTTTTATCAATTATATTGATAAGGAGATCAAATGCACCCTCGGTTCTTACAGAGACAACATGAATTTAGGCAGGGCTCTCAATCTACTCGAAGTTAGGAAGCTTTGCAGTGTAACCTGGTCTGGCTAGTCAGATGAGCCAAGTCCAGTTCCATGACACTCAACCCCACACAGCCAGACAGGCTTGAGGAAGAGTGGATGGAAAGCCTACCAGCAGAAAACAACCTGTGCATGCTGGCTAACAGTTGCACATGAGCCAGCACTGAGCCGAGAAAGACCAACAGCATCCTGCTCTGCAACTCGAATAAGATGGTTAGTAGAACTAAGGAAGCAATTGTCCCCCTGCAATAGGCACTAGAGAGAAGACACCTCAACTACTATGCTCACTTTTGGACCCTTCAAACAAGAAAGACCCAGAGTTTCTGAAACTTGTTCAGTGAAAAGCAATAAAGCTGGTGAGGGGACTAGAAAACAAAACGTATGAGAAGCAGCCAAGGAAACTGAGGTTGTTTAGTCCGAAGAGGAGGAGGCTGAGGGGAAACCTCATCACACTCTATAATAACCTGAAAGGATGTTGCAGCAGGGGTGTCTGTCTCTCTTTTCTCAGATGACAAGCAACAGGGCTCTAGGAAACAAGTTTCAAGCTGCACTAGGGATGTTTTACATTGGACATTTACATCCCAGATGGTATGGGGGCCAAGCACTGGAAGAGGCTGTGCACAGACCTGGTAGAATCTCCACCCTAAGAAGCATTCAAGAGATGTGTAGATGTGGCACTAAGGGATGTAGCTTAGTGATGGGACTTGGTAGGTCAGGTTTATAGTTGGATTTTATTATCTTGAACCTAGGTGATTCTATGATTCTAATTACTGCAAATTAGAAAACAAGTGTAATTCTTGTTTTCTTTGCAAGGCCCTTATGTTCATCATTTCAAAACAACTAAATGACAAATGCTAATTTAAGGGGTGGGAGGGATGTTTACAGCTACTCAAAGAAAGTAGTCAGGCTTCTTTTCCTGTTTTTAGTATGCTTACCTATTTAGGAAGGCAGGTGGCAACTGTCCAGATGAATTTACTTCTGATTTTGAAGCTCTGGAGTATTATGTGCCTGTGAGAACAAAGAGAAAACACAGAGCATGTTTTACTGACTCCAAAAGTAACATTATAAAGAACTGTTTTGCATCCATTTATATTATCCCCACTACACATCCTGACCCTGGCATTACAATCTGCAGCATTATTTCAAAGAAAGAATTTTTCTAAGTTAATACTTCTAGTAACAGCACATAGGAAAAAGCTAGTCAAAGAATCATTGCCCATGAAAGTGCTTGTTCATTTCAAGTGCCATTAAAAAGTGCTGGTTACGCTGCAGTTCAAAAATAGCCAGAAAAAAACTCCCTCTAGATAGCAAAAACAGGAAGAAAAAAAAACTAACAAGGGATTGCGTGAAGAAAAAAACAAAAAAAAACCAAAAAAACAAAGCAACTCCCTTGATTCCTTTGCCTCCTGCTAAAAGTATCCCACCACACATCCACTAGATGGTAAGATGGGCTGGGAAAGGAAACATATTAGCCTGATGGTAACCCTATGGAATTCATGCATCAGGCAAGTAGACATAAAAACTTGTTCTTCAATACACAGGTCATAAAAAACCATAGTTGTCTCTGACCGTGAACTACAGATTTATAAAGTTGCAATTGCCATAAAAAGCAATAAATCTGACCTCAGTATTCAATTCTATATTCAGTTATTAAATGAGTACACACAAAATGATAACATAAGAAAATCAAATTACACTAGATTCAAACTGAAACAATCACAACAAAGTCTTTAAAAAAAGAACACCAGGCACTTCCACTAAGTTCTTAAAGGTAATTAATGATGCCCAAATTAAATCTGTCTTATTTATATCACAACCAAGAAATGAACATCTCTCCTTAATGATTCATTAAGTTTTCAGTGTAGCAATATCTTGACATTGTTATAGCCTAACAAGTACTGTATGTTTTCATACCAGATTACACTATCCCAATATCAGTAACATATATATGTGTGTGTGTGTGTATATACATATATATATCACTGTTAAAGCTCAGATTTTCAATATACTTCCATTTAAGTTCTCTGTTGCATGTATCACTTTAAGGCAGCAGTTTGCCTCTTTGTATAGAGCTCCAACTTAAGATCTGATAAATATCTCTATTATGTATATTGCTGCTTGCTTTGAGCACCTACAATGACAGCAGGAACAGTCAGAAGTCACAGAAAACTGCTTGACTGGTCAGAAGCTAGAGAAAACTGTTCACAATGGAAAATATATAATATAAAAATAATACAAGAGGATTAAAATTCTATGCCAACACCTACTTCTTTGTCATGCATTGCAGAGACTTCCAGGCCCATGCTAGAAAACTACAAATCTTAAACTCTCCAGTTTATCAACTATATACATTCAGATTTGAAAATAAAATAGCTAAAATCTGAACAGAATAAACAATGGATTTTATCCCTTATCTTCACATATCTGCTTTGTGGATAGGTAGAGAAACAAGAGGTGCACACAATCCAGAACAAAGAACATGTCTGTAGAGATGTTTTTCAAATCATTTATCTACTCTAGTGCATGAAACAAAGAGCATAGAGATCACACACACACAAAAATGAACTCACTTAAAAGGTCAGGAATGTCATTTCCTGATTATTATTTTTTTTAATGCTATCTTGATTTGAAATTCAACGTGTTTACAGACCAATTTCAAATTTACTGCAAATCACAAAAAGAAAGTGCAATTCTAAGCGCAATAACAAAGTCACAGCTTCTGTCAAGCTACAGGACAGGCCATAGCATTACTACTGCCTCAAGTGCCTGTATCGTAGTCCTTGTTAATTATTCATGTGCATGTCTGAGCAGTGGGATTGAAGGAAAAACTCACCTCGGAATAAATCTGAGACAGTTTAGCTTAGAGAAGATAAGGCTTTCTCTGAGCCCTCTTAACATCCATAAATACCTGAAGAAGGAGCTGAAAAGATTGAGTCAGGCTTTTTCAGTGGTGCCCAGTGCCAAGAGGCAAGGAGCACAAACTGAAACACAGGAAGTAATATCTTAACATCAGGAAATGCTGTTCTGACGATGGGTTACTGAGCACTGGCAGAGGTTGTCGAGAAGTTGCAGAGACTCAGCTTAGAAAGAAAGGAAGAAAAAAAAAGCAACATTCTCAACTTCTACCTGAAGTACGCAAGAAAATCTCCATAGTTTAGCATCCTGCATATGTTATTTGCATTTAACCAATGCAAGCTCACAGGAAAGTCACAGCAAGTACTGCTAGTCACTAACAAATGACTTAAATCTGACTAAGTGAAATGCATAGCAAAAACATAGGGGCTTCCTACCTACTTTTGTTTAACTTGATCCTACATTAACAATTTTGCAATCCAGCAGCTAGAGCCAACCGTAGTGACAGAAAGGGTACCTGCATCAGGGAGAGACTAGTGAAGGTTAGCATTCCTTTAAATGACACGATTACAGCTTTTAATTAAATACTACCACCTATGCAGATATTTGACGGCTTGTGAAAAAGCTGAAACGCAGCTGAAAGCAGAGAAGAAAAATCCTAGCAGAACTAGTTTGTACTGACTCAAGTATTACACTAAAATTCAGCAGCCTTAAAAGGCCAGGTGCCTCTTCCTTCTCTGCTGCTCCGCTTTGGGCTCCCTGGTGCCATTCTCTCCTTCCCACACACCATGATGCTTATCCAAGTTGCGTAAGGGCCACTGACTCACCAACAAAAAGCTCCCACTACGTTATTTTTTTGTACAGATGAACTTTGTGCTGGACTGAATCAACACACAGAAGTCTGCAAAAACACCACAGTCGGTACAAGATAGACAGCAGGATGCAAGTGGGGTGAAGAATGTACTTAAGTCGGCATCAGCATCCTTTGGGATTAGCTCACCTCTTTTGTAGATCCACAGCTTGAGTGTACTCAAATCCAGCTTTCTGCTGGTTGGCCCCATGCAATTGTGCTGAGTGCAGATCCCAGCCTGTCCCCACAAAGTGGGCATCCTGGTGGCCCCCAGAGAGCAGACAGCTATGTTCTGGTATGGTGACAGCTGTAAAACCACTCTTCATTTTTCACAGCACAGAAGTAAGCTTGACTGGGGCTTACATCCAAGGGTCTTATCCACATATTGTACACAGCTTTGTTTACATGCCTGCACTTTTCTTAGCACTCCCACAAATGCTGTGGAAATAGCACCAGTCCTACCTGTCCTTGAACAAAAGGGACAATTGATGTGAATTGGAACATCTCCTTTCCTCCACAGCCAAGGAACATTCCACCAAGAGTAGCAAAGAAAAGAATCATTTGCCTAGCTATACATCATTAAATTAATTGGACTCTTCTGTGTTCTCAGAACTGCTGCCAGCTACTCTCATCATCTCTCTGTGAAGAGGACTGAAAAACATATGATCACAGAACTTGTTTCTTCTCCCCAACATCCACACTTTGTTGTACATATACTTAAATAAGATAGATGAAAACTCTCAAATAAAAAGCTCTTTCTCTCCTTAGCCACTGAAAGACAAAATTCTTAAATTGGCTTTAAGGATTTTCTTGGAAGATCAAAATAGTATAGATCTGGATTGAACCCCAAAAGTATACCCTGACTACACAATTCACTGTATACTCTCACTAAAATACTTCTATGAAGTTCTATGAAGAAAATGTTTCTGGTTTTGTTTGGTTTAAACTCAAAGTTGTCCTACTGAGTTACTAGCTCAGTAGAAGCTTATTCTATGGCCTTACTTTCGTTATAGCAGTAAATATCAGAGAATAAAGATCATGCCATGTATCCACATATAAAAAACACTGAGATGTAATCCTAATTATATTCGTTTTTCTCTCTGTAAGTCATTTATAGGACTTCCAATTCACTTTTTGAAAAATGATTATTATTAGTCTACTATACTGAGAAAATTGAAACAAAAACTGTATTAAGCAATCAACTAAAGATTACTTGCGAAGTAAAATATGCATTTATAAGGGATATGAAGAGAATGAGCACGATTTGCCCCGGGTTACTTTTAAAATCAAATTCTTTGTCTACCAGGTCCAGAACTAAAAAAGAGTTTAAACCAGGACAAATCTACCAGCACGAGCAGGTTTACTGCCCTTGTGACACTGTTCACAAGGAGGCAAACAAGCACCCAGTCACTGGCATGACAATGTGCTACTGAGATCTTTTAGAACACACAGGAAGAAATCCCAGTGTCACTGAGTCACAGAAATTTTTCCATGGACTTCATCTATAGATATCCATTAAACATCACGATCTCTGTTAATAAGGAAACAAAAATCTCAGGAGATCAATTGTTACTTCTCGCCTTGAAATGATGGTAACAGTAACTGACTTTTACCTGTGGCTTTTAATTTTGTGGTAGCCTGAAAACATAGTTCATATCAGAATGTGTTTCAATTTAAAATATTTCTTCGCATACATGCACGCACGGGAGGCTACTTTTGTATATGTACTCATACAGTGCCCATGCGTATAGAGACAAATATCAACATACCAAGGAAAGCTTCCTTGCTAGACCTTGACTGATTGCCAAAGCACTACGTATTTTGATCAGTGTTCTTACTCATAACTCTTTTCTGCTGTACTCCATTGTGGGCATACCGAATGATATTTTTCATTAGTCTAAAACAGACACAGAATCACAGCATTGTAGGGCACCTCTGGAGACCATTCAGCTCAACTCTCCTGCTAAAGCAGGGGTCTCTACAGCAGGTTGCACAGCAAAGCATCCAGACAGCCCTCGTTCATTTCCTGATGGTAAAAGAGGAATAATTTTTAACGTGAACTGTGTTGAAGTAAATTTCTGTGAGAAAGCTACTATTAAGTTGCATACGTTTGCAAAAAGATCACAACAACAGCTGAACAAAGCTCTCCTGTGAACTTTCTCTGAAAGCCCTCAGCCAACTCATTTCCAAGCATACAGGCACTGTAATGGTGGACATTAGAAGATATGTTGCTAGAGAGCTGTGCAAACTTCAGCAAATAAACAGAGTGCATTTTTAATTACAAACTGAACTGCCTTTTTCTAAAGTAACTCAAAACACAAACAATTCAAATTACTCTTTTGCACTCTGCACCAAACACCCAGTTTGTTGACTTCACAGGAACACGTAGCTATCCTATTTTGAAGCTTCTTCAGACCATTTCAGCTGTACTGGGAGAGCTCCACCTTTATAAATAATAAAAGAGACTTCACTGTTAAAAGGCTCTTACTTGCTTAATTGCTTTACAATGCAGTGCATCTATAGATCCAGAAGCTGACGAACTCCAGAGCATCACTACGCCATATTGTCAAATACCTGCTCATGAGAGGACCCTTCTGGTTGCTGCCGGATGAGAAAATGCAGCACAAAGCTGAAGCACACTACAGGCATTGCTGCCTACAGACTCACAGCAGAAAATGCAGTCTCCTATTGATTTCAGTTTCACTTCACGAAACCTATTTTTGTTTAACTCCTGCTTCACCAAATAAAGCAGATTTCCAGTTGCCACTCTCCCAGTAATACAAGGTAAAAGATTCAGAGGTTTGAGAGAACTTCCTGGAAAAACTGGGAACCTGCTGTTGCTTCAGATTACTGCAGAAGTCTTGTTTCTCCTCAGTCAGCTTCTAAGGACTGAAACAGAAGAAAGGAGCCTCACCGAACTGGTATGGCTGAGCCAGGGCGACTCCAACCACCCGCAATCGGCACAGCTTCCTGGTTTGCCACCATCTGTGCTGCACACCCGCAGCTTCTCAAGGTGAGGGTGGGTGGGAAAGAGAATGGAGTACGTCAAAGGCACTGAGACGTGCAGCAAAGCAGACTTGTGCGTAAGTCTGCATCGCGAAATGCCAGCAGAGCAAATCTGACCTCTGTACAAGAGAAACAATTAAGGGAAAGGAGGAACTGGGGGAAACACTGCATGATTTACTGAGGTGAGGGGTGTAGAAGGGATTTTGAACCACAGACAGTAGGTATCATCATTCAACTCCATGTATGTGTGTTTGTGTGTATATATATATATATATAGTTCAGATGTTAATGTTAATTTTCAAGAAAAATAATTACTCAAAATCTGCTTGTTAGATGAAGATAAAAAAAGTCTTTCTTGTTCTTCAGAGATGCTCTAAGAGGAAAACATGATGATTATACGATGAGCTGTCGCTCAGCTACAGCCCACTCTGTTCTATTACTGCTCACTACAGCTGCTTTAACATTCAGTCAGCTCAGCTGCCTTTTATATTCATTACATGCAGAAATTCTCAAATGTCCCTTATCACACAAGGCAATCCCTGTCCTTACAGTCCAACCCAATTTGATCTCTTTTTGCTTTGGTGGCATTTAGGATTGATTTGTGAAACAGAGTAGGAACCCTGCTTCGATACCCTTTGAATTCCTACACCACATACATTTTTCTCTGCCCTTCCTTTTGGTCCCTAGAAAACTGAGGTTACATGGTGCAGTGCACTATTTGCATATCAAAAGCAACAGCACTTTATGCAAAAGTGAAATGCAACCAGTTTTCTGCTTTCAGGAAGAGCTTAAGACATGAAAAGCACTTCCTTCCTCTGAGTCTTTAACTCTAAATTCAGGTGTAGCATAGTCCATCACGAGCGGTTAACATAAACAGCTTATCATTAAAGAAGATCCTCCACTGCCACTGCTACCTGACAGATATTTGCAAAAAACAGAGATCGTTTTCCTTCCTGACAGAACAGTTAAAAACTTCATAGTCCTATATGAATTAACATAAATAAGAAAACAATTCAAATGCTCAGAAAATCATGAAGAAAGAACTCTAATTTATCTCAAGTGACCTACAACTTGTGTGAATGATGCCAATCCTTCCTACTGGGGTGCCTCAATGTCTATTTTTCAAGCTGGCCACCACGGCCTCTGATGTATCCCATTACGTTATTACAGTGAGCAAGATGACTCTGTTCTGATCTGTGACTGGTTTGTGGCATCTATGCCAACAACTTCCCCGTCTAGAAATGCACCCGGCCAGCCGAGACGGAGCAACGTGGTGGGGACGGCAGAACGGCAGACAAAGAACGCCTGCTGCTCAGCACAGCGCCTGGCTGCTACTGGTGCAGACAGTGGGTGGTGCTCGAGCTGCCTTCAGCCCTGCCAAATCCCTCCTCCGTTACTTCCCAACATTAGAAATGGTGAAGTATGCCCCAACTGCTGACCAACTCAGGCAACACCAGTTTCATAAAAAACGTAAGTTTCAGGTGGTTTAAAAGAAAAACAGCTAGCAGATGGCTCCTAAAAACATGCCACATTACAGCATATTGGATTGCATACTCATTAGAATTGTACTATCTAATCAAGTTAGTGTATCATTTTTGAGTCACCTAAAACCCTTCTTAAACCCTCAGAGATAATCTGAAATTTATCCCCATACATCTTCAGTTACAGTCAGATAATTTAGCTAAATTACAGTGGATCACAAGCAAGAGCCCAGATTTAAAATTAGCCAGTCTCAGCAAAATATCTTCCATTTTTCATCTTTCTTGCCTACTAAAAATCTAAAGCACACAGTGCAAAGGAATGCTCAATTCGCATCACCAAAGAAGTGTCTAAGAGCACACTGATACTGGCACATTAATCCTTTGTCATTTCAGAATCATTTCTATCGCATTCACAGGCATTTCTATACCAGTGCTCTGCCTCCCATGAAGCTAACAGTGATGCCACTACCATGCTTTTTCAAAGAAATGACAGAAGAGCACATCAATAAAAGATTGAGGTCTCACACGCAGGAATAATAATTGTCACCACAGCACGCAATCTTTAAAGGGTTCAACCCATCTGTGAGGCTACACTCCTCTACTGTATTTTAGTTGAGAAAACGGAGAAATAAAAATACTCTAATAAAGCATTAGGGAAACTTTGATGCTGAAGTCATACATCGTACGGTGAATAAATAGGTTTCTCCTTAATGATTGCCAAAGCAGACAGGGAATTTCTCACAAAAACTATAGTCATCTTTCTAGAAGGGCCTACTGCCTTCATTCCCGCAAGACTCCAAGTTCCTACACTCTAACATGCCAAACAAATAAGTAAATCAGGCATTAGAGTACCCAGATTCTCCATAATTAAGTCTGACTAGACTCGTTCTTTCAGAAACTAGAGTGAGAAAAGTACCCGCATTCATTAAGCAAGCCCTTCTCTCTGGCAGCAGTCACCAAACAGGAGTTACTCATAAAATTTCATCTATCGGTAAGAGGAAAAAATGCATACAGAAGATGCACAGCATCTGACACATGGCAAAGACCAATGCCACTTAAAGTAGCTTAGCCTAACTCTGACAGGCCCCAAGATTTGTAAAATTCAAACAAAACTGCCTGGATACATGAATTACAGGTGAACATTTTCACAGCTTCATTTCTCATGAAGCACAGAAAAGAAACTAAAATCCACATTTCAAACAGCACACACTGCCTCTTCAAAACAGATCACAAGTCAGCTGTCAAAACCGTCTTCTGTGTCTTGCTCCATCCTCAGTCCAGTCCTGCCTTTCCATCTGCCTGCCTGATGTATTCAGTGGTTGCTGTGGGAGCCGCTTCCTCTTGTCTGTCCTATTTAACTAGTGTAATTCAATGGAATAAAATCAACCATTTCTGCAATAGCAGGAAGGCACACAGCACACTCTGGAATACCAAATATATCAATTCAATTTATTCAGTGGATACGAATTTTACCCAGAATTCCCCCCTGTGACTGACTGACACTGAAACAGAACAAATAATTCAGTAATCACACCTGCACCCGGAACAGGCTGTCTTGTTCGGGACTGAGGTCATCCAGAGAGGGGTTTGCAGTGCAGCTGCTGTGCTTTACATAAACACAGAGCTTCCCTGGAATTGTGAATGCCTACTTCTTCCACTCCCACCTCCTTTTTAATATCACTTTCCTATATGCTTTGGTCAAATCAGTGTTTCTGTCCCCCACTGCCTTCCATCAGCAGCTGTTTTTTCCTAATTTGAGAATGAACTGCATTACAGAAGTGTTTTCTGCCATAAGCAAGAGAACCTTATGATTATTTCACTAGGACTTTGATGCAAGGTTCTCATGTGCTTTAACAGCATAGGAAATAAAAGTTTTAAAACTAACTCTATTTCTTCGAAGACCACTAAGGCAGAGTTTTAAAGGAGAAATAACCAACTCTGAGAGAGTGACACAGATTGTTTATGCTTACTCAGTTCCACTCCTTCAGTGGCAAAATCATCCAGTGTGCTCACATCTCTTTTGCCAGGCTCCTCCCCATGACTGACCCTCCTTCTCCTTCAGCCACTGCACTAAAACAAACTGCTTACAACAATGAAGAACAAAGTTATAGCCATTTCTCATGTGCTAGATGTGCATTTTCTTCACAACATCCCTCGTGCTTCACTTCTATTGCAAGTATTACTCAGCAGAGACCTTCTCAACGCTTGCCAAATCATATTCTAAATATTTCCCAAGCTAAACTGGTGAGGCATGAAATTCTGTTCCAACATACAGGATAACCAGCCTTATCTTGATGGATTATTTTTGTCAAATGGCAACTAAAACTTCTGCAACACAAATAAATGTTCAAAAGAACCCAAAATAACTTACATATTCATGTATCATTATCGTACATCATTACAGACTTAAGCTCTCATTTTATGAGCAGTTCTGTACAAGTGCACTTTTTAAATGCACGTTCCTGAAACAAAGGTAACCAGCAGCTGCTTCGGTATCAGCCAGCACAGGCTTCCCAGCTGAGCCAAACCTCTCACTTCTGCAAGCTGGGAATCCTGCTTCAACAGGCATTCTCTGTGAGACCCATTCAAATTCTCATATAACCCAACAGAATAAGCAGGAAGCTCAATAACAACAGAAATAAATAAGCACATTTTAACACACTAAAATAATGCAAGACTTCCATTCTTCTTTAACCAAGTTCCTCTGCATATGTAAAAGAGAACAAACACAAAGCCTTCAATTTCAACTATGCTCTTACAAGCAGCACCAAAAGATGGAAATGTTTCTCTGCCAGTCCAGCTGAACGTTACCTCATCAACCATTATTAAAAATACTCATTGAAATGAATGGCAAAATCACCACTGGCTTCAAAAACAAAGAACCCTCTCTGAAGAGAAAAAAAATATTGAAAGAAGATGGTTGGCTTGCAGTTTTCCTATGTGCATCACATCAGCTTTTGCATCAAAGTTGGTAGCGCAAATAGGAAAGCAAAGCCGACTATTTTATGAACTGATGTAATCGTGCTTAGCACTTCTGCCTGCTTGGCAGCGGAGGGCAATGACAGCACTTCACCTCAGATCACACGCTCGTGTTTTTTCCCCCTGCTCTTACATCCTGACACGTTAGGAATCAGTCTGCAGTCCAGTGGGACACAAAGCAACACTTGTCTCAAATCTCTCTTCCCCCACTCCCCTCCTCTCAACTGTTCCAGCTACTGCATGCAAAACCAAAACATAAGAAAGTGGAAAGGGAAGGGAAGGAGAAGTCTCAGGAATTGAAAAAAGCATGTCTAAACACTGAGGAGCGGGTCATCAATCCACTCACTGTTCAAAGAATAGATGAATTTTAGATGTACTGCAGCAGGTATTTATCTATACATAGAACTCATCTGGGAAAACTATTGCCCCCTATGCTTTACTGCTCCTCCAGCCCCACAGAGACACATACTGCAGTTAAATTATAGGCTTGGTAATCTTAGCTTTCTACTCTTCACTGGCCTACATATGTATTTTAACAGGCTTCTACAAAGCTGAGTTTCTTCACTCATCCGCAAATGGAGTATGCAGTGTTATCATATAGACATGAGCTTCAGTAGAAAATATTACAGAGTACATACATTTACACATGGAAAATAATGCAAATACTGTAAATACGGACTACATTTGTCAGTATATTACTGAAACCTGCCAACATACATAACTTATTTTCTAAGAAGTTTTACTAGGAGGTTTCTTGAATATGCCCTGCTGTATAGTGCATAAACATAACTGCGTATTGGTTGAATCAAAACTCATCACACCATTAAACCAGTTATACTATCAGCCAGTTTTCCCACATCCACTTCTTTTCCCCTCCCTCTTCTGTTCTGGAACTAATGGGATAAATTCATAAAGAGAACCTGTAAGTATGGTGGAATCTGCCATTTCTAGATTTTCTGTTGCCTTCTTCCCTAAATTAGATCTTTTGCAAGGTTTAAGACATTGTGGAGTACCTAATACACAACAAAAGCAACTTGACACAGCCTGAAGAAGATGAGATATCATGCTGGATACTTACCTTTTGTTATTCATCTCAAATATCTTCAGGCAGTTAGATGCATCTTTGTTAAATTGCAGACAGTAAGAAAAAGTTGAAACCGAACAGTTAAACTTGCCAGTTCTCCTTTCCATTAATAAGAAAGGGCACAAAACCACCCCTATACCTGCTAGCATTTTTGAGTAGCTTATAAAGTTACATGCAAATAAACAAGCATACATTTTACTAATTAGAAATCAAATACATATATAAATAGCAAAAACAAATGTGTTTTTATAGACAGAAAGAAAATATTACATATGTGTTAAAATGTACATATTGTTACATATGCATATCTATATAATCTAGATGTAACAGGTATCAATATTTAATCTAAATGCCAATTTATTTCCCATGTATTTATATAGATAATATAACTACACATAGATTTATCTATCAATAAAAGACTTTACATAACATTGCTAACATTACTGGGTTACTTTTTTTCCCACTTGGGATAAGCTGTCAATTCAAAATAAAGAACTTGATGCACATCAGTTATTAACCCTCGTATTAAGCATGCAGTTTAGAGCCCAAAGGACTTTTTCAGTATTCTTCTTACCAGCAGAGCTGAGAGACATCTGACAAAGTAGAAAAGTAGCATTTCATTTATGCTTGTTCCATTCAGCTCCAGCTGTTTGGTTTGTTTTAAAACCAAAAGAAAAAGGAAAAAGCTGCCAGCATTTTAGAGTAGAAAGTCAGAAACCTGTTTGTAACAAATGGGCCCTGTTTTATTAATTACCACTAAAAATTCAGATTAATTTATTTACGAAACAAAAAAAGGACAAATTCTCTTAAGTAGCAATTCTTATTATCTTTTTTTTTTTTTTTTTTTTTTTTTTCTTCCCCTCAGTACCACTGTTGCTGCAGAAACCAGTAAGAAATAATTTCTCTTAGGTCAGTCTGTATTATCTATCATGTTGCTTTCCCCTGAGATCATCAATTCTTCTATAATAGTAGGAAGAAATGTAATTACAACAGAAGGCATGAAGGCATGTATTTCTTTCTAGTTTTGTCATATGTATTAAGCAACATAAGATGAAATACAACTTAAAAAATATTTTAGCATAACATTATTTCATTTTATTTCCAAAGCCTTCTGGCACCAATGACTCTCATCCCTTTATTTAACGCGTAAGACCCCAAAATTATTAAGATACATGTCTGTTTGTAAGACAAAGAGACAAAGCAAGCTATGACAAGTGGAAATGACAAAAGACAAAAGGCTTTTTGGTTTGGGTTTTTAAACACAAAGTCACAACTTCTCCAACACTTAACATTGGTACAGACAAATCTGCCACTTGTCTCTCTGGCAACATGAAACAAGATAACACTCCACCAGGGATCCTGAACTTGAGCCCATACAGACTTGTTCCTTTTGCCAGCCACTCTCAAAACCCGTGTAATCACCAGCAGGTGAACCAGTTACACTCAGTAGCACTTTTTAAGCGCCTAAGACTGAACCACTGAAATCCTGCAAATAACACGCTGCAACCTGTCAAAATGCAGTCAGCCAGTGCACTGACAAACCAAGCAATGAGAACTGCTGCGGAGAGGCCACATTGCAAAACAACGAAAGAAATCTGAAGTGCTTGTGAAGGGCTCAAAATGAAACGTTTCTGTAAAAACACTGCATCATAGACTGGTTGAGCCTGAAGTCTCCTTTGGGCCCACCCAGCTCCTGCCCTGCTCAAGCAGGACACCCTGACAGCTTTGGAAGTTCTCCCACTTCACAACCTGTGCTCCATCACCCGCACAGTACAGAAGCTCTTGGCAACAGTCAGATGGAACCTCTGCTTTGTGCCCACTGCCTCCTGCAGCCATAAGTCAAACAGAAGCTGACAAGCTTCAAAGACAGAAGTGCCCCTCTGCAAGGAAACACTGGTCCAAGACTGGATGTGTGGATGGCCACCAGTGATCATTATGCTGCAGCTCTGTTACTGCCTTTCACATCCATGCAGCTGTCAGCTCACATCCTTAAGGTTTGCTTTCCTATTGGAACCGGCCCCAAGAAGATGACTGATATTCTCCACATGCTGCAGTGCAGTCCCATCCCCACCCTATATTTTTAGTTAGATTCTCTAGAAGCTACTGCAGAAGAAATTGAATATGGGAAGAAATGTGAGTCTTACATTGCCATTTAGGATCTTCCTAACAGAAAAGCAAACCCAGCATGTAGGGCAACAGGATACAAGGATCCCCATCTTATGCAAATGGATTTACCACCCATGTGCAAACTTCTGCTGTGGCACATACATGGTACATCTGATCTGAACACATGCTGTCAGAACATCTAGGATTTCTGTGCATCTGGAGGAACCGTGACTCCAACTGAATGTCCCATGGCCCGATTAGAGCTACTACGGGAATTCCCAGGCAGCCATCCAACGGCCTCACAAAGCATCCAGACAAGGTTTCTAAAGAGGGACAGGAGGGGAGAGGCAGGGAATCTACAGTCAGCCCCCAGACACATGAACCCATCACAGAGACTGATCAACGAAACGGGCAGAAAGCAAGGAAGCCCTTTTTAGGTAGAAGAGGCTCCTGCTTGCTTGTACGCAAGGAGAAGAAAACATTGTCTCTGTGCAGGAACTTCAAAACCTTTGGAGCATGTGTGACAAAAACTGATAAATTATAATGTTGCCTGTATCGGGCAATTTAAAATTGCAAAATTTAAAAGACTTCGTGTGTGCTTTATACCAATGAACAGAAAATTAAATTGCTTTTCCTGCATAGTTTTATTCGCAAAAATAAATGAAGTAAGGCACTCGGTATACACTTGATCCTTTGGAAATTCTCACATTTTTTTTCTATTGCTGAAGATACTAACCAATACTTTCCAAAATACTGAGCTCCTTGTTCAGATTATCTCAGGGCTTTTTTTCTCCCCCTTTTTACTTTAGATGTGACTTTGTGTGGCTAAGAAATGTTCTTATAAGTAAAGTAATCATATTTCATGTGGAATTTCTTGTACTGGTGAGTTTTAGGATTTTGTATACATGTGCATGATATAGGCTTTACAAATACCATTAATGGCATAGTGATAATGGTAACTGTAACTTTGTCACACCCCACACATCAGAAACAAAGTATACATCTGACTCCAGGACTCATTTACAGGTGGATGAAATACAACATACCACATCAGGTAAGCAGACACCAAACCATCAACTCCCACTGTTACAAGCCCAGGCAAAACAGTGATCCTATCTTATCAACAAGCACTGAAAAGTTTGGGAGAACTTTAAGTAAACCATGCTCAGTTCTGCTTGTGACTAGAAAGAATGCATACATAGTGATTTTTATTCCATTAGGAAGCTTCTCACTTGACTCAGTCATTGGAAGCACATCTTTAAGAACAGAAATAAAGCAGAAGAGTGGAGATGTGAATCAGCCACATGGCCACGCACTGTGGCACAGCAGACAGGCAGCTCCATGTTCCTATTGCTGCTGTCCTCACTGTGAGGATTATTGAGCACTCTTTCTTCAAAAATAAAAATATTTTTATGGGCTTTTAATTTCCACTACTGGAACAGATTCTTAAAGGCAGATCAACACAAACCATAAACAGGACGAAGTTGCCAAAAAAAAAAAAAAAATCGAAAAAAAAAAAAAATCAGAAAAATCTTTAGTGACTGTTCTCCTGATGTCACATAGCTGGAACTACTTATAACCATACACTTGTATGCAAATCAGAGCTCAGCCAGACATTTAAAGAACAGACTAACACGCTGCTAGCCAGGGGAATATGGCTAACAGGATTTCAGTATACTGAAACAGGATTTCAGTATACTGGAGTTTAAGAGTAGCTGGCTTTGAACTTTCGCTGCACAAAAGTAATAACACTTTTAGAAGACTGGAATACAAAGCATTTAATCATTTAAAAAGCAATTTTACCTTTCAGTAATTTATTTGGGATCAGAGAATGTACTATTCAAGATAAATTAAGTTAGTGTTCTGTAGAATACTAAAAAAAAAAAAAATTAAGTAGTTAGTCACATTCATCCTTACTATAGCCCTGCTGAGGTCACCCAGACTTCATTGCAGATACATACAGTTCAACAGGCTCAGCTGTTACTATTTATTTTAGAAATAAGCTAAATGTAAGCTTCAATCCTGACATTTTAAGTGAGCTCTTACAAGTTTCCACCAGAGCAAATAAGTGGGGTTTTTTTTTGTTGTTTTTGGGGTTGTTTTTGTTTTTTGTTGGTTGGTTTTTGTTTCTACAGTCTATCTACGCACATACAGCTTTATGTTAATTCAGCATCTGCTTGCTTTCCTAATATAAAGGTTATATGATTTCCAAATATGAAACAATAGAGAACTGTCTGGCATCTTATTGAATACATTTATTTGCTCCCACATTAATACACATAGCAAATACTTAATAAGATAGATATTCATACTCTGAAAAGGCCAGAACTCACTCCATTTGTCATCTTGTCCCCCACAGACTATTCCAAATGCACAGACAGTTGGAGCCAAGTGGAACAGCTTGCAGACTCAGAATCTACATGAGCAGTGCTCCTCCTGACCTTGCACAAACATACTGGACCCACCTGAGGGCTGTAAACACATCAGAAAAAAAAACACTGCATGGTTAAGATGAAGCTACTGCTACACAAATGTATACACAAGAAAATGCACATTACAGAAAAACAGGTAATGCTGAACAATTAAGTAAGGAATAGGCACACAAAAAAATTAGAACGGAACTTCCCCTCAAGCCTGCCTTTCCTTCTTCCTGGACTTTGCATACCACATGAAGACATCACAAAAGAGAATGGAGTTTCATCCAAAAGGATATTGAAATTCTTCAGTCAGAGCACACTAAGTTGAGCAGATGGGCTGTAAACACGTCAAATTTGATATGGAAGAGTCTTGCCAGAGTAGGGTTTTCAAAGACAATCTCAACCGAACCCTAAACTCTTTAAAACCAGATAATTTCATACATGCAAACAGAACACATCTCTACATTTTTAATGTTTATTTCTCAAATTCTCTTTCTAGATGTCTTAGAATCTTTAGATTACTTACATTCCCTATAAAACGTTTAGCTATTGCAACACATCTGAAGAGATAGTATAATCCAGGCAAGGGTCAAAAGATCAAGTGTGATGCAATGACATTAGCAGCATGTGAAGGTATTCTATGGATCAGAATAGCCATCATCTTCTGTATGCTGTTTCCTAGTGTACTGGAATTTTCCTCATTTACTGTATCTGTGCACTACGCCAGCAGACAGATGGTAGGTAGCAAGGTGCAAAACACGTAACGGCCACAGATCAGCTGCTTGATAGGGGACTTGTATATTTTTCCACTGTAATCAAATTTATGTCAAGATTTAGTAACAGCTACTCAAATTACCACAGAACCTCAAGTTCTGATGAAAAGCAAGTACAAGTACGCACATATAAGACTAATATGTATGCATGTATACACACACACACACTTTCCTTCTTCAGTCTTCTTCAATTACTGCCATAATTAGCAACCTTGCAAAAGGAAGGAGGAAACAAATCTGTGGTTGCATATTTATAACATACTAGGCAAAATTAAGGGAAAAAAAAGAGGGTAAAAAATAACCAGGGATGTGCAAAATAAAAGCCATTCATCCTAGTGGAGTCTTAGGGTGCTCGTAGGTTTCTACACAGATGGACAGTAACTTACAACCTATAACATGTACGAAGTCATACCGCAAAACTTTCTCCAACACTTTTTTGCCAGGTTCCCCTCCACTTCTTTCTCTGCATTCTTTCAACAATTGACTAGTTTGTTATTTTTTGGACATGCAAAAATGTAATTTTTCATTCTAATTAAAATCATTCAGAAAATTCCAGATTTTAAGAAAATTATTAATAGAAGATAACTTTAGAAAGATATGAAGGAAGAAAAATAAACAATGCATTTTTATAAAGCCAGAATTGTAACCAGTTAAATCAGTGCTAACCACTATACTACCACTATAAAAGTTATTATTTTTCCTCCTATTGATTTCAAGTAATATTTAGGTCATCCATAGAAATGGTTCAGAGGACAGCAGATGCACTGATAACCTAGCTCCTGCATAACACAAGCTAAAGAAGTTCACCTCTGCATTAAGCCCATGACTTTCAATTGAACTACATCATTTATTTCAGAAAGATAATCAGCACCGATGGAAAACCCATCAGATATCAGACAGTTTAGTGGACCTGTCACTGGAAATCCAGGGAAACAGTCTTCCAGTTTGCTTCTTCTAGCTCCAGCTTGCAAGTCATGGCCCTTACCATAAAGTCCTCTGCTGGACTTACAGCTCTGGAAATTAGAGATTGTAATTACATACCTTATCCTTCTTTTCCATAAAATAAACAGATTGCTTTGAGCTTTGGAAAGCTTGTCCTGTAAAAGCAGATTACAGAATCTTATTTCGCCTCTTATCTCACATTTATGCAGATCACTGCTTCTACAGCACTGAAACCCTGCTCTCAGAAATAAAAAAGATAAACTATTAAATTTTACAGAAATACTTTCATAGCCTGCTAGTCATACCTTGCTGCTGCAAGCAGCTAGGATTATGCATGGCATTACAAAACTTCTGGGCACTCAGAACAAGGAACCTGGTAGCCATGCCTGACAATTGTTGCCATTTCTTTTTCCTTCTGACGTATTCAATGGTAATTTTCACATTAGCAGCTGAAGACAAAGTGAAATGGAGCTACAAGTACATCTTGCCTGTTTTAACCTGGGGATTGTGAGGCATAGTAACAGGTTTTTACGTTATGACATTTTGTTCATCAGGAAGTAACTGATCCATTTGATGGGAAGTCACAGTGTCTTTTCCAATCATAGAAGAGGCAGATGGGCAAACATTTCAGCTACAAATACAGAACTATCCGAACTAAGTAATATTGTTCATCATACCTGCATGGCTTTTGGAGAGCCTGGAGCTTCTACAAAAACCTTCCAAGATGTGTGCACATTGCTAAGCCCAGTAGCACAGTACTACCTGCTGCCTACTGCACATAACTGGCTTCTATTCCAAAATGCCACTGAGTCAACAGCAAGACTATTATTTTTATAGCTGGTTAAGATACGTAATAAGAGCATTAAATAAATACAGTTATAGAAAGCATTCTTGGATCTAGTTACTGGTAAAGAACTAGGTTTTAATTAAATGGAAGAATACATAACAACAAGCCTATAATAACAGACTTTTAGTAGATGATGAAAGCTGCTAAACAAAACCAATGGAATCAAGTGCTAACTTGTGTTCAAAACAGGGAGAAAAAAGAGAGGGAAATAGTAACTCTGGGAAAGAGAATAAATGAGGTTCTGTAAGAGCACTCAGGTAGTGGATACTGAGAGGAAATGAAAACTCACTGGTTTTAAGGAGTTGCAAATGTGCGAAGTGCATGACATGATGCTGAGCTACAGCAGCTGTTTTCGCAAATGTCAGGCAAATATTTCACTAACTGGAAAAAAGCAAAATTATAATCTGTCATCAACACCACATATGTCATGAAAAAGTATCAAGTTGGATATAAAGCATAAATATTTCCCAGTGCATTCACAATTGCTGAAAAGTTTTAAAAGCCTTGCTTTGAACTTATTTAAAGAAACCAAAGAATAAATCTGGCAAATGCTAAGTACAAAATATCATATGCATCAATTAAGTCATCCAGAATTAGTTTTTCACTTCCTCCAGAGATCCTCTTAAAAAGAAAGTCTGGTATTTAAGAGCATATATAAAAGCATATCATATATAATCGGCATATAATGCACAAAAATGCAGACTGCTTTCAAGAAAAATGCACAGACAAATCAAAAGCTCATGCCAGTAGGACAATGAGTTTTCTGATTACGCCAAGCTTTTTTTTTGGCAGGTGCTCACTGAAAATATTACCAAAAGATAACGTACAACCTCACCTCCAAAAATGGATGATGACACCAGAAGAACTCTACATGGAGTAGGAACAGCCCAGCCTTTGCCAAGGGATGGCATTCATTTCAGGAGTAAACATTCTAAGTTAGTGCTCAACACACACCTCAGCATGATTCTGTATGGGAGTTGAAGCTATTCCGTGATATTTTTTTTACCAACATAAAATAACCTTAGCTCTTTAAGTTGGCTCTGCAAAACTGTAAGTTAATGAGTTAGTAATTTTTTTTTTCCCCATGGTAAACTCTTCATGAGTTTTTTCCATGCTCTCATTCACACAACAGCACACCATGAAGCCTTTCTGTAAATGGGGCTGAAGTTACTACTTCTACATGACTTAGTGAGGAGGTAAGCAGAACATAAAACAGTTCTTATATGCATTAATAAAAAATTACTTTCAGTAATAATGGAATCATTTACCCAGGAAACTCCAGTAGAACTACAGAAAAACTAATCAGCAAGTTCTGTTTGTTCTGCATCGATTTTAGCCATGCAGACATCAGTGTAGTCTCTTTATTTTTCAATCCTCAAAGAATTAACACCATATCATAATATGGAAGGCAGTAGTTTTTCAAAGAAAAGTAGACTGGTGTGGAAACATAAGATGAACTTTCATCATCCAGTGTGCTTGGAAACTCAGTAAGACTAGCTTTCATTCTGCTATTGCAGTAACAACAACAAAACTACATGAAAACACTTATCTTGATGTTTAGACTTCAGAACGGATTCTCTTAAGGTCCCAGAAAGACTCTTAATTAGAAAGGCATATGTAACACATAACCCGATACAAGGATTGCAGTCACTGAATCTTACAGCCCAGAAGGACTGATACGTTCCTTGATGCAGCATGCAGCTAAGAGTGAAATGGGTAACAGTACGGATTTCTGACCTTGAAGTCAAAATGACAGCAATCAAAGCCCATTCTGTTCTAGTCGTTGATGGAGCTCTGTTATAGCTGGCACGCATCCTCACATCCCACAGAATTAACCTAATATGCCCACTAATTTCTGCAGAGAAGATAGTCAATGATTCCCTCTCCTGGCTACTTCCACAAAGAATTTGAGAGCTCATTATAAGAGATGCTTCAACATCAGAGGCAAAAGTCTTTCTATGACTGCACTATTGCTGTAAACGTGAATCTGGTCATGAAATAAAGGCTTTGGCATCCAGAGGACGTAAGAAAGCACAGCTCTAAAAATTGCCTGGCTTTCAAACATCTGCAAATGACAAGTACACAAGAATTTCACTCACTGAAAAAGCTGGTGCTGTTTATACAGTTGATAGGGTGCCCCTATCACAGCCAAACTGACTACTCTATATACTACTGCAATATAGCCTGGAGAAAAGCCTGTGTTTTAAGATTCCAAATTAAGTTTAATGACCATTACACAAAGAAAGGGTTGTTAGAATTCTTTTCCTTTGAGTGAGAAATTGACCATATGCTAAGTACTCTACAAATATATCAATGATCACAAGGTAAAAAAATGGGGCCTTCACAGCTCTGGTAACACTTGAATAAATAATAAGGTCCCTAGTGAAGAATAAGCGTCCCTTACAGCAACAAGGCTGTGCAAATACATGTCTAGGGTGGTGGAGAGGGAATTAACAAGGAAACTTCCAGCTCTTCAGGCATCCAAACTGATCTGTTGTTCAAAACCTTGGAAATACAGGACTAGTCATTTCATCCTAAATGCAGGCCTTTTATAGACTCAGCTTCAGGAAGCAAACATATCAAAAGCTGTTTGACCTCAATGTTCCAGAAAACAACGCACCTTGCAACAGCCATGCTCTATGCCATGCTCAGAAGGCGTTATTCTTTCTCTGCTTTTTCACTTAGAATTACTCACTATCAAAATAGATGTTTCAAGCTTTAAGATCTAAGAAATACCTTCTAAAATTAACACTAACTAGAAAAACGAACAAAAAGTTGTTTCCTTGGTAAACGAGGAACATATTAAAGAATCACAGATTATCTGGCCAGTCAGAGGTGTAAAATACTACTGGAAGATAAGCCAGCATGCTAAGCTGTCAACAGTCCTAAAAGCCTCTTGGCCTTTGCTCAATCCATCAAATTGCAGAGAAGACTGAGATACAGAAAACAAGAAAGAGGGGAACAAAGTGTCAATTTACATGATATGTATATATTAATATTTTATATATATATATATATATATATATATGTACACACACACACATATATAAAATATTATTTCTACAAAACACCCCCATCCAGTCAGTTGAAAGAAAAATAAATAGAACAACTTTGAAATGCAGCTATTACTAAATCAAGAGAATAAAATAAATTAAGAGCTACAAATATTTTACTAGGCAGTAAGTTGCTGAATTCATTTCCCTGCTGAAGAATTGCATTTCTAACTTCCTGAAGTCCAATATTTTTGCTCTTGTATTAAGTTCATCTTCCACTGATTACAGCTGTAGCTCAGCTTTTGGACAGTGACAATAGCAGGTGCAGATCCAGCAGTGAAAAGCTGTGTTTTTTCAACATCTCCTAAGCAAAAGCAAACTTTATTATCAGACAGCAAGAATACTGTGGGAACAGAATCTCTCTCCCTTCTCTTTCTCTTCAGGAACAGCAATTTCTGGAGTACTGCATCAATAGTTATTTGCTTCAATATTTGGGGAAAAAAAAACAAACACAAGAAAACAACAAAACAACAGCTCAGCTCGTCAATCAAAAACGTCAGACACCCTCAGCAAAACCACCCCCAAGCACCAGGCAAAACACGTATATGTACCAAGAAAAAAAAATCTGCTAAAAAGACTGCTCATCGGTGATAGTAAATCCTTCATCATTATCGGATCTGTACAGGGTCTTTTTGTTTGACTACCCAGTTACACGCTGTTCAGACACAGCACAACCTCTACTGGACGTTCGGTCTCAAACTCCCAGTCTTAATGATTGCGTTACAGTATGGCTCTTGTCTAAGTAATAAAATTCATCGAAAGATGAACCTGAAAACATATCAAGCAAGAACTTATTTTTAAGACCCATGAGACTGAATACCATCTCATTTTCTATCATACATTCATACTTCCAGATTTGAAGTATCTATCTCTCATTATTACAAATATATTGTACCATTATTTTTGCATGGCATCCTTTCAGAAAGCTGCAATACCAAATATCCTAGTTGAGTTCAATTGCACTGCAGCTGTTGTAATTCAGAGATTTTTCCACTTAGACATCTCTTGAATTCAGCTCTCACTGTACCCTTTAAAAACCCTAGCCTGAACTATCAGATTTCATTCTCCATTACGTGGAGCCTCCTGTGTCAAAGTTATCTGTTTTTCCAGAAAGACAACTCAAACTCAGCAGCTCTTCTGAAAGTAAAAACAATCCAGCAATGCAAAATGTTAAACTGTCTCAGCATTTGAGATTCCTTTGGTTTATACAATCTGACCTGCTGAAAAAGAAAACACGAGGTTTGAGTAAGTTTTTCTTTAAATACAGCCACTCAAAATGGGAAATTAACATGAACTGTTCACAATCATCTTTCATTTATCCACTCTTAATCAACTATCTACATAATCTATTTATTCCATTATCCAAACCAGATACTCTCTCTGCTGTCTCACAGTTGCAGCCACTCACAGTACTTCCAATCAAACAAACGTGCATATTCCTTAAATAAGCAGTTAAATCCATGTAATTCAGCCTCCTTTGGGCTTTCTGAAGAAATAGAGAAGTGAAATATTTTTGCCAAACAAAAAGAAAATATATATCTGAACTATGGTAACCTAAAAATGGTGAGAGAACAAGTTAGAACTTTTAACAATGATACTGCTTCTCAGGCACTGGAAGAAATGAAAATTATACCAGTGATCAGGAAAAAAAAAAAAGCTTTTATCCTTCTTGACTTGCAAACTCATTTTTCACCGCTGTACTTCCCAAAGGATTTGAGAAATGTATGGCAATGGTGTTCATCAGAACATACTACAGCCCTGTAGTGATATTCTTACTTAAGCTTTCATTTTTCCAGTACAATACTGCTGTTTCATTTCAGGGGCCAAGAAAACGCTGATGACACACATGATATCGCATGCTCTCATTTCTCTATTTCATGCCTTAATCAGCATGCAGAGTTACATGGTCTTTCATGCATACAATAAAAAAAGACTGTACTAGTAACAAAAATTTCTGAGAGAACTGGGATTTCTGAGCTTTTTTTTGCAGCTTAAGGGAGGTGGAGGATGACAGATTTTGCTGACATTTACTCTTGGATAGCACTGAAGTATGAAACAGAAATGGTTGACAAAATGTACATTACTTTCTTCACAGTACTGGAGAATAACACCACCCTCTTCACAAATCAAACATAAAAATAAAAGAACGTTTCATGATAGCTGCTTTCAGCAAAGCTTATATAAATTGTTTCTAGTCATCACTGTCTGACCTTAATTTTACTGAGCTGCTGAGAATAAAGGATGGTGACTGAAGGAACACAACTACTTTTGCAGTCTATGAGGAACAAGATCATAGATTAGCATCCTAGTTGATGTGTATTCTGGAATTTCACTCTGGCTGTAGTATACCCCAACCCTGAAATCTGCTTCTAGAGAAAGACGTTTGTCTCTATTGTTGAAGACTGATGATTTCATCTCAAGCTGCACTCATCAGACGTTAATGCCTTGCAGCACTGGCTGCAATCACCATGCTGAACCGCAGTAACAGGTTGAAAATGCAACTGTGCTAAAATTCAGCATATCAAAGACATTTTTCTCTTCTAAAGCACACATATGTCTGTAAGTCTCCTTCCCCTGGATAGATGTAGTAACTTTTATTCAAAGATGTTTTCTTGGTCATGAAATTTAAGAGATTACTACGCACTGTACTTCTTTCTTTACAATCCAGGCAACAACGGGAACATAAATTAAACTCCAAACCAAAGTCAGTGACTAACTTTTCCTTGCGTAATGTCAGAATTTTGGAATATCAGCAATAACAGATGTAATATCATATTCCTAGCTTTCATCAACCACATTATTTTTGAAGAATCTTTACATCTTACCTCTCTCAGACACTGCTCAAGCTTCTGCCCCTAATTCCCTTTCGTAACATCCAGCTTGATACCTACCTAGAAAACTACAACACCTAAAGACATTCATGAGTTTAATTTTACAACTTAGTTGATTTGTGAATTTAATGGACTTTTATATAATATTCCCCCATACCAAGTTGCAGCACATTCGACAGTTTGCTTCTAATGCCAGGTTGTGGTCATCACACAATAAATCTGTTAGTCATGACAGTCACGTTAGTCATAAACAAGTTCCAATACTATTTGAATGACTCACTTTGACACACAAAGTATTGAAGATCTTCTGATCTGAAAGAATATTTAATTTGGGAGAATAACTTTTTCAAATTAAAATAACCAAAACAAATAACTTGCTTTAATTCCTCTCAACTAAAAGGAAGAATTCTATGGGACTGTCAATTATACCCAAAATGCCACAGAAATATTTTTCCATTCCCATTTTCCTACTTTAATAATGTATTAATACATTGTATGACTGAAAAAAAAAAAAAAAAATGGCACAGCTAAGCGAACAGATCCACAATTAATTTCATTTTCAGCCCCCAGTTGTAAATTTCTGATTTTTAGAGAGTTAACTCTCTAATGGCCATACCCAATTCAGGTTTTAATGTGAAACATAAGTACTTTCTGAAGCCAAAACGAGTGCAAAACAAATAAAGCACTTAGAGAAATCCTCAACACAGAGAAAAGTGCTATTGATTCCAAAGAGTGGTAAACTCACGGACAAGACAATAACGTAAGCAGGGACAGGGTGAAGCTCTTGGGTTCCAGTCCAAATCTTTCAAACCAATTGCTCTAATCAGGGTCCAAAGTCTAAATTTAGGTGTCTAAAATTAAAATGGCCTGACTGTCTAAGGGGTCAATCTCTTGTATCTTCCAGTTAATTTAAGACACAGTAGGGTTACTCAGTTTTAAGGAAAAAAACAAACAAAAAAGAAAAAGAAAAGAAAAAAAAACCAGATCACCAATAGTTCATATACAGAACTAGTTTCCTAACGGGCACATACAACCATTTTGTGGACGACATCAGTTTTTCCTAAAGGTGAAAATTATGCCACAGGGACAGAGGTCCTCTTGTTCACATTGCTCCCAATACCATAGAACTTTATTTTAAAAACAACCAGGCAAGCATCTGTTCCTTTCCAGTTTATGCAAGTTTGACAATTATTTCCTTTCCATTCCTTGGTAATTTTTCTGTCAAGGAAAGAATGAGGTAGAACCCAGAACATGAGTATTAATCCCCCCCAAATATTCAGTAAGCTACAGTTAAGAATGACTGAAGAACTGTCACAGCTGGAAAATGAAAAGACAGGTTCATAGGATGTGGATATTTACGAAATATCCAGATCCAAGTGGATGAAAACTATTCAACTGTAATGCACCACTCTTTTTTAATTTTATTTTTATTTTATTTTTTATTTTATTTTATTTATTTTATTTTTATTTTATATTATATTTTATTTTATATTTTTATATATTTTATTTTATATTTTATATTTTATTTTTATTTTTTATTTTTTATTTTTTTTATTTATTTTTTTTTATTTTTATCATCCTCTCTTCCTAGTCTTACGAGAAGTCTTTTATAGAACCACGAAATAGAAAGCTCTAATTCATCTTTCCCCAACAAAAAAGAAACAGCCTCAGACGGATTACAAAGACAATGTTCCTGGTTAGGTCAGAAGACTATTGGGGACTTCATTTCTATCCCATTTCTACTACACACGTAAGAACACAACTGACACACACTCTCCACTTGCTACAGAAGATGAGGAGCTATCACATTTCCTGGCTACAGTGCCTGACTAGCTCAAGCCAAGGATAGATGTGCTGCTAGCATTACATACTTGCACTTCAGCACCTGATGTATCAGCTAAGAAGGTGATTATTATAATCATTTTACAGATATCTTTATGAGGCAGGAAATGTTTTAATAATAGGAGATCTTAGATAAGCCAATAATCACACAGCAACTCTGCAGGAACCCCCAACTCCCAATCCCTGCTAGGTTTGCTACAGGAAAGATCACAGTTTTATATATGATGTTCTCTGTTTTGTAAAAATAAAGACTATTTGTGTCAGTTCAAATACTTTTCACAGCTGCAAGTTAGTTTGTTGGTTTTTTTCCATCCCAGGATCAAAATCCTCATTTTTTGTGACATACATTCTCTCATTTTACCTGTAGTAGTCTACACAAGCTACTACTACACAGTGTTCAGATTCCTCACGAGTGAACAACAAATCAGTAAAACACATTAGAATAGCTGTAACTTTCAATTCATTGCTGACTTGATTTACTCTCTAAGACCAGACAAGAATTCTAGGCAAACAGTCACTGGCACCAAAGAGCTGATAATGTCTTGGTATTCAGATGGTTCACCACAGCTGAGATAAATTATGTGCAATAGCTGCTAAAGCTGCATTTTGCTAACAGTAACAAAACTGTTCATTTAAAATACAGTTTGTCACTTGGTTGAGCAATATTCCACACTGAATACATCCCACATTAAAAAATGGCTTGAGATTTGGGAGAAACTAGAAAGTGATGACTGCACTCTAACAGCACAACACTGCAATGGTTCTACACACATGTGCAAACAAACCACAACAAAAACGAAACAACAATTATGTATCATTAGAACAAAGCCAAATTAAATCAATCAAAGGCTATGGTGAAGAGCATAAAGAAATGCCCTGCCCGAACCACCCTCTATAACCACCTTGTCTCCCAAACCCTCCCCACCAAGAAAGTCAGCTGGACCAGTGCACAGCCCCCACTACAAGCTACATCAGCAGCTGATCCCTGCCGCAGCTGGGGATGTGCAGCTGGAGGAGAAACCAAGGCCCCTGCGAGAACCACGTGCTGCCCCCCAGGGACAGTAAGCTATCCTGTTCTTTGCATACACAAACGCAGATAGGCATTTGTACATACAAATACATGTATGTATGTATGAATTAATTTTTCCCTATCTGAATGGCATATCAACCACTTAGTAGCCAACACCCTTCTCTGCCGCAACTAGAGAAAGCTTATTATCTTGACAAAGAGTTTAATCTGTACATAAAGAGTGATATTTTATTTCTCTAAGGGTTCCTATCCCCTTTTCTCTAGCTGATTGAATTAAAAATAACAAAATATTAGGACATTCCCTTTGGTTCCCACAGAAATAGAGCACGTTGCCTGAGAGGTACTGTTTGAATTTATTTTCAAACCACAGACTGGAGGTGGTTTTGATCAGCACTGTGCTAAGCACAAATTGTGTTACTACTGCTTTACTTTCAGTCAGCAGCACAGTTCTTGCAGTTAAAAAGTTCTCATGAAAGTCGGTTGTCAGAAGCAGTAAGGATGCTAATCCAACCAAAGCAGCAGCCATACTCCATATTGTTGTCTCCTGGGAACATTAGAGCCTGCTCCTCGCAAGGCCTATGGCATGAGAAAACACAACAATTTTTTTCATCTCTGAAGCTGTTCTTCATATTCCTAACTGTTTTCTACTCTGCATAGTCTGAACTGCAGAACTAAGAAAGCGCTGTGTTGTTTATGCAACTTAAGCTAACGAAGTCCATTAATACTTACTTCAAATATATAAGCATTTTAATCACAGAAAATACTCTTTGAATGATAACAGAGAGATACAAGAGGGATGCTTTTAGACCGTTAACCTCTAATTAGAGTAATGCTTTCTGTTTTCTGAAATCAATTACCTCCAGCCACAAGCTAGCAGCCAGCTGTTGACCCTTCCCCAGCATAGCAAAGATATGCCCGTACATTGAATTATGCAGGAAGCACCAAAGAAAAGGTCATCAATAAAAAGTTAGAAGAAATGTTAAAAATACATACACCAAAAAGCATAATAAAAAGACACTGTATTGATAGAATTAGTCCATCTTCCTTTTTTTTTTTTTTTTTTTTTTTTTTTTTTTTTGTTGTAAGTTTCACATGTGTATCTTCACACAAATAATCCTACAAAAGACTCCCCCGCTGAGTAAAGCACTGTACGGTTACCTGAAATGTGTTGGGTGAGGTATTGCAGCATGCAAAAGTTCTCACATTATATAAGACGCCAAAGAGTACAAACTCTGAAATTATCACAAGATGTCAGCTGACAGTCATGCACTGTCCCTGCTGTTTTGGTATCAACACATATTCACATTCTTTCCCTGTCAAGATATCTCATAAATTCAGTACCTTTAGGAAAGGATGTCTGGTACTAGAGATCAGAGTACAAGGTGAATGAAGTTTTCCCTAATGGCACCAAACACAGCTTTTAGCATAAGTACATTAGCTGTTGTAGACAAATGAATAGCTTAAATTGCAAATGCTAACAGGCAGCAGATAATTGGGCTTATGTTTGCATCTGTGGCTGAATGTCTGATATTGAACTTTTGAACTCTCATGTGAAAGCTCAGTGCTTGCTGCAATCAAGAGAGGCTGGCTGTAAATTTTGAAAACACCTGGAACAAACAGAATTAGCACCTCATGAATCCTCCAATAAACACAGAGACTGAACTTGCAATTAAAAGGCCAGTCGTGTACCATATTTCCAGACACTACCTAGATAAATGCATGAAAATATGGATTTGGGTACCAAAAAAAAATGCTTTCCAGCAAGCAGGCAAAAATAAAATATAAAAATAAATGGCCAAGATAGAATTAAGTGAAGAAGGGGCAGAGACTCTGGAACTAAGGCAAAAGCCTGAATATCAGAGGGGCACAGAGAGCCAGGAGAAGTCCAGAATCTCAGCCAGCAGTGTCCAAGACTTGTAACTACGAGAAGCTGCAAAGCACAAAGCAATGTGCTTTCCTACCCGGCCTTCCCAAACCTGCAGTGATGTCTCTGGTGAGATACAAAGCCAAGTCCTAGTGAACAGGATGCTGGCAACAAAGCAGCTAAGTGAGTATGCAAAATGAATCAACCACGGTAAATGCTTAAATCCTGTGGGTTTTTAAATGAACTCCAGTATGTAGCTCCATCAGAGGCTGATTTTTGATGTTTCATCTGTATCAGCTGTAATAATAGTTTCCTGTTCGTTCTCCTTTGCAGGCTTTAATCTACCTCCTGAAGACCACCAATTAACAATGGTTAAGCACACTTCATTCACCAATTATGACATAAAAACAGAAGGAAAAAAATAAATAAAACCCCCTAAATCAGGAAGTACTTATACAGTTAAAGTTACTTTAATAACTGCAAGCCTGAAATAACTGGATTTCAATCATGGAAACATTATCAGAAAACAGCAAACATTCTTCTGAAGAGAAGTACATATTGTACTGCTAGTTGCTACCTTGTGGAAAAATGCAGCTGAAGCTGAAAATAAAACACTACTCTAAAACTGAAGTTCATGATTAATAACAGAAAAGGTTCTGAATCCATGGAAGGGTATCAAAGAACATTATTCCACAATTTCCATTTCAAGTATCATGAAAAGAAGCAGACAGAAGTATAAAAGCTTGGGCAAAAAAGAGCATCTTAGTCTCTTGGGACTTCATTTCATGCTGTAATTGGTGAAAAGTCTCCCTTAAAAGGTTATAAATGCCATATTAATTTCATTAGGAAAGCCTCCCGTGGCATATTAATTTAGCTTCTGGCACTGTTATTGCATCTTTTCGGATACACAAAATCTTAGGAGGCAATTTCATTAACAGTAAAGATCTGAAAGAAGTAACTATTTTAAACAGATTGGTGATAATTCAGCTTGGAAACGTGCATGTTTATTAATATACTCACACTCTTCTGATTAACAACATACTGACACAGCAAGAGAGAGCAGGCTGTGCTACTGAAATTATGTTATCTTCAATGTCTTTGTCTTTGCAAAGATTGCACAAACAGCTCTCAGAAGATTAATGGCCTACTCCTTTATTTAAGGCAGATACTCATCCTTAGTGATCACGCGTAAATTCTGAAGCTAAGCATGAAATTTAACATCTAACTTATCTTATGATGCTACAAAAGACTACTTTTTGCCAAGCACTTGCTACACTCAATACTGTAGGTAATTCTAGACATATAAAATAGTCTAATTGCCAATCTGCACGACAGCACTATCTGCTTCCCAATCCTGACCTCAATTCTGTAACATGATTTATACATGCAAGCCTTTGAAGCTACCTACTTCATCAGTTACTAGAAGCCGATAGGACCTTTTTTGATATGATAAAATGTAGCTATATGTAAAACAAGTCCTAGAAAAATGAGCATGCTGACACTTATAAATCTCACATTATTATCAAGTTCAAAAATATAGCATGAATTCCATATGCATTACATCTCTGTAAGTTCTAAAACCTGCATAGGATTTCCTGCTAATTGAGTCATCCCAGGCACAGCTATCAGACAGTTTTCCTCGGACCATCCTTCAAACACGTGCCATTCATTCAACCCTGCTCAATCATGAGAGAAAGAAGACAGAAGAGCTGCTTTAAACCACAAAGGTACAAGCTGTGCAAACCAGAGCTGCCAATGTTAATACATTTATGATATCTAAGTCTACAAGCCAGGCCCGAGTATCTTTCTAAGAGGATGTTATTGTTCAAATAGACCTGTAGTTTTTTTCAAGCAGAAACTCCACCACCAAATTCTATAGCTATCCCAGGCACCTCTTCATCAAAACAGATTCCAATGCAGTTAATAACAGATACAAAGTCTGGTATCCATTGGTACATAAAACCAACATTTTAGAACAAAAAAAACCATTACATAAATGCACAGAGACACTTAGACACTTTAGGGACGTTCAGCCCTACCTCTGGGAACAGTCACATACATCTCATCATTCTTGGTACACTTTTCCATTCTTTGGGCGGTTTCATTTCCAATTTTTCTTGAGAGGTACTAAAAATAATGTTTAGATCCACAGCAGTAGGAATAAAGTGTAACTGGCTACCAATCAAATACACATCACAGAACAATTTTCAGGAAAATAAGTAATCGAAAATTAAATTCCTTTAGACAGAATGGAAACAAATTAACAGAACAAGATAAGCATTATTAAAATGAAATAATTTTAAAGCCATACCAGCGCAAATATGCAGAAAAGAAAGGCTTGGAACAGCACTGCACATGGGATTCAGTCAAATACGGATGAAAACATAGCATGAATACTACTTTCCTTTCAATAGATTATCTTCTGTAGAAAACAAAACGCAGGGATCCCACAGAATCACGTCTGACCAACCAGCCCTCAGACCAGGAACCTGGCCAGCTGACTGGTACTCATAAATTCTGATTATTCTTACTAAATTGTAATTATTATTGAATCACATACTGTTTATTTTAGATTATAAATTCAATTTGTTGCAACCACACTTCATTCTATTCCACTTTAAAAGAATGCCTGCTTTTTAGGCTACCATCTGAGCTGACATGAAATGCTGGTTTGCAACTTATGAACTGTCTCCAAAAACACTCTGCTTATTAACAGCAGTGTCTGCTCAAACACTCAATCAACAAACATTTTCTCACTTATGTAATTGCTACAGAAAAAAAAAAAGAAGGCATACAAGGAATGCCTCAGAGAATGCCTTCAGTTATCTGCCAGAGCTTACAAAGGACTAAAGATCTTGAAGTTCAGGTTTAAGTAGACATATGTCTAAGCACTTCTCATCACAAAGTACAGAAGTGCACAGAAAACTGACGAGGCCTTGTGGCTGATAACCAGATCCACTCTTCTGTGGGTTGTGTTTGATCCTTTTTCAAGTATTGAACTAATTTTTTTTATTGGGGGTTTCACAGCTTAGCTATTAGTGAAGTTACAACTTCGTGTGGTGGTTCGGTCATCAGGACAAGAGCTTAAAAACTACTTCATATGATCTAAAAGCCTAAATTCGATTCTAAGAGGTTACGTGATCCCTTACAGTACCATACTCACTTTTCAAGTGAGTCCAGGAGCTGTGGAAACTTTTAAATCATTTGCTCTGATTGAGCTACTGATATTTAAAAAAGAAAAAATAGCAACCATTCTAGTCCCCCTCTTCTTCCAAAAAACAAACCTAGAATCATGTCAAGAACTGCCACTGTGCAAAATCGCTGATCAAAGACACACCAAGCCACTGTGCCTCTGGAGCTGCAGCCTGCTTCCTGTTACATTTGATCACATTAACCAAATCCTGTGATACCTGCACAGGTAGGAGGACACTTTCATGAAGAACAGACTATTTCATTTGTGAACTACTATTAAAAAGAAATATGCTTATTCTTAACTGTAATGTTTCTTGTTAAACTGTGAAATCCTGCTACAAACTTCTGTAAATACAACAAATCCTCATCTTATTTAACATGCATTATATGCAGTGACCCAATTTAACAGTGCAGGGCTTGAAGAAAAGAAGAACTGTTAGGTCTACAAATATATAACATCACTTCATTCCAGCCAAACAAACAGTGGGAACATGCAGAAGCAACACAGAATGAGCGCTGCACCTTATTAGCAGCTCTCTGCACCCAGTTGTTTCATTAAACAGGTTACAAGCTCTTATGTTCTCTATGCTCAGGAATTTAAAAAATTAAAAAGAAAATAAAAACAGCACCTCTTTTGGCAAACTAACGTAGGATGAACAAATGGGATTTCAAATAGATTCCTAAAACTATGTTTTGAGAATGACCAGGGCTAGAAAAAAGTTATAGCAGTATTTTTTTTCCAATTACACAACAAGGTTCATATGATCAACTTATAGACCATCCCTATGTTAAAAAAAAAAAAAAGCAACTGTATGAGAATTTAAAAATTCAGTAGTTCTTTTGAATAATTATTTTTGCCATTTGCCCACGCCTATAAAACTGCAGCTACATTTTCAATAACATCTTTCTTTCTTATCAAAACCACGAGGAGCTCCTTATAACTTTATACATACATAGGCTTTCATACATGCAGGCTCTAAGACAATCTATTCATTCTTTAATTCCACCAAATACAATAAAATTTCATAGACACATCCAACGAAGATATTTTGGTTTGGGGATAAAACATCCCTGAGAAATCACTGATATACTGATACAGCATTGTTTCAAGCATTGCAAAGTAGATCTTTTATGCACACACATCAGTCATGACAAGTGTTTTTACAACATCCAGGACTTCACTGGAACCTTTCTGACAGCAAAAGATTTTGTTCTTCCAGATGTGAAAAGATTAACAGTAAGGAACTTAAACGCAGTCGTTGGCCAGCCACTATTCCTCCATTTCAACTTAGATGTGTTTTATGGCACAGCTATTCCTTCTGAGGTACCTTCTGCCAAAGGGACTCAGAGAACCCCACAACCCAAAGGTTAATTTCTGACATTATTACCCCACAAGAGGTTTGGGAGAAGCGGATAGTTTGCTTTTGTAGCTTGAAAGCTCCAGAACTCTTTTTCTCCTGTTCTCAGAGTGTGGTAGCATGACTCTCAAGGCCACCTATGCCTTGTAATTTAAGTAATTTAAGTTATAGTCAGAATCTTTTTCTCCTTCACTGCTAAGTAAACAAAACCTTCATGCTGTTCTGTATGCTCATATAACTTCTATAGGACAATTACTGGGGTAAAAACAGCCATGGGGTCACTTATAGCCACTGTGACACACTGCGCACAAAATAAAACTGCATACTCTTCAAACCTTTTCCTCACAGAATTATACCATCTTTCAGGGAGGAAAACCTTACAAAATCCAAGAAAGGATATTCTGTGTTTTTCTTCCACGTGTGGCTTTTGAGATCTTTCCTCTCATGAAAACACATCCTTCTATTTATAATGATTAGGAAAGTATTATATATTAATTGAGAGACACGTGGAACGAAAGCTAACACATGAAGAAACTATTTCTCCTGTTTTCAAGTAAAGTATATTTTTCAGAGACAAAACTGGAAGGAGGAAAATGATAATGGCTCCTTCTCAAATCTCATATCAACAGAAGTCAAGATACTATCGGCTACATACAGTCATCTTATCAACTACAGATATTTACATCTGGGATGTTCAAGCATGAATATTCATTCCCTGGTAGCACAAAGCCAGTGATTTATATTTCTATGTCAACTGAGGTCTACATTTCAGTACACAACAGTCTGTGCTCATAATAACTTATTTCAAGCACCTGACCTGCTCTGCTACTGAGGGAGAGCAGCCAAACTACTGATCTTCAGCTGGATGCACATTCCTCAGACTTTGCACTATGACTGTACCTTGCTTATCTGCTGAAATGAGCACATCATCTTTTTGCAGCCACCGGGCTTCCAGGCCTGTACATAAGCAATACATCATGGCAGCACGACACATGTGCCAGTAAATCACTGCCTTCAGAAAACACAAGGACAACTTGATTAAAAGATTCCTCAGTGTGTAGCAAGCAACAAACATTCTGTAGCATGTGCTTATGATCACAGACAATAGCAAGCTCAACCAGACTCAGATCCTATTGTTATCTCCTATCATAAGCCCTGAGCTGCGATTCCCAAACTACCAGCCTCTGTTTGACCCATCTTAATGTACCAATTACACATATTCTCCTTCTGAAGGGTAAAGAAACTGAGCTAAATACTTGGGGATAGATTCAGCAATAGAAAGAGGGTATCTTCTACTGCAGTCCAGTGAGAGACAATGTAATTGTGTTTCTTGTTTCAAACAACACAGCACTAGGCTTTATGGTGCTACTCTTTCTTATGCACATAGTTCATGTACACATGTCAGAAGAAATCCTGAACGAGGAATGAGAAAAATGCAAATCGTGTTGCCAAGGAAGTAATACAGACATCTAAATGTGGTTTCTACAAGAGAACTTCCCTTTTTGATGGGTGAGAAAGAAGTGTAACATTCACAGCATGTTTTTGGTTTTTTTCCCCACAGCCCTTAGCCTGTTCCTTCTTCTTGCAAGAAGCAGGCATCCTTTTACTAATCCTGATTAAATTCTGCTTTGGCCATTTACAGTCTGCCTATTAATCTTTGTATTTCCTGCCCAAAATCATTATTATATCCTTACTCTCAGTTTTGCATCTTAGAGATACAAGCATGATTATAGACACAGAAGAATAAGAGAATCAGTAAAGCATGTCTGGAGCCGTCCAGACGAAGAGTTATTTATATCGGTGCAAACAACTCTTCCTAGCTTATTTAAAACTCTGTCTCTAAATATTCATCAATGAAGAGAAAAAAGAAATTCTAGCAAAGCATAAACGCAAGAAATCTTCAAACATAAACAGATAGATATGCAAATTTTGTCTATCTGAGGTCCCAACATATTGCATTCATACAAAGAAGCCTGGAGGAACAAACTGTCTAAGAAAAACACAGCTTTTAAAGGACCTGTCATTTCAAGTGTTCCTTACTCACTAAAAGTCATCCACAAAAACAGTCTCAAAAGTTCCTTCTCCTTCATACGGGTCTTCCAACACAGAGGAGTCACTGCATAAAGCCAAATAGCAGAGCATCTAATTCCCCCCTACAAGGACATCATAGCAACACATAAGGGGATGTGAGAATAACTTGTGGGACCTCACATCTTTGAGGCACACTGTCACTCAGACGTAGAGCTTCCCCAAAGTGACCTGGCACTAGGCTGCCCTACCAAAAAGTTGAAGTTTTGCTTCAACTTTTACATTTATAGAAATTACATAAAGCATCTCAACCGTTACTTCTGTTTTAAATTCCAAATTTTCTTGTTAACTTTTTACCTTTGACCCTCAGCTGGTAAATGATCAGGCACTCCAGTATGTACGATTCATGAAAAGGTTATTCTTTCCCAACAGCAATTTTTTTGTTCGGTTGGTTTTGTGGTCTGGTTGGTGCTTTACTCACGGCAGTTGTTTGTTTTGTTGTTTGTTTGTCTGCTTTTGACAGCATAAACTTTTCAACCTGCATATACTTCATCAGCCTGAATTTCTTTCATGTTATCTTCTTGGCCTCCTCAGGAAGACACTGTACTCATTACTCATGTCTTCCCGTGTGTGCTGAATACCATCTACTTGCAACACTTTGGTCTGGATCCTGGTCTCAGGCACTTATCCTGAATAGAGCACACAAGCTGTCTAGGCACAGCATCTGACAGTCTGTGTTTCCTTCTACAGTTCACTGCTTACTACAGTCTGAACATCACTAATAAGCTCAAGTTTACCACCAACCAGTATCCAACCTCTAAACTGATCTCAGTGCTCAGTGAATATTCTTTAACACAGGACAAAAGCTCCTTAGCAGTATTTTAGAAACTCTTAAGACAATATAAGCATTTTCACAGAAACTTAACGAGTATATATCTAGAAGACATATTTAGCATCACTTCCTTCATGTCCTTGCTTAGCAATTTCCAATCACATATAAGCACCTGATACAGTTGCTCACCAGTAACAGAGAAAGGACTCATTCCAACCAGAAGACAGAACAACTCAAGTCACAGAATGCTTCTGGTACTTTGTCTTACTGCAATAGATCTCAGAAGAAAAAGAACAAGCTGATCAAGATATTGTCTGTTGAATGTTCTTACTTGGCATTCTTGTATTTAATACAAAGATGAAGATAAACATAAACAAGCATTATTTACTGGTAGCTGGATGAGGTTTCCGACCTACGTGTATGATTAAGATGAGGCTGACCATTCACTTCCAATTTTCTTAACGTGCACCAAAGCAACACATCTTACATTACTAGAAATTATCTCACTTGAACACTGAGATTTTAGACAGCATCATATTTTCTCAAGCAGCAACTCAAAATCAGTACCTACCTACAACATTCCCACCTCACCAAGAAATTCTAAAAGATATTTAACATTTTGTAGCCTTGGGCGTCTATGCATTAAGCTTAGTCAGGAAAAAACATTGTCAGAAAAAAAGTACTGGCCTTCCAGAGTAGCTTCCTATGACTGAAGTGAGATTCAGTTCACGATTTGCATGGTTCAAGGCAGGTGAGCTGCTTTACAATGCCAGGTTCCCCAATTCCACCTCTGTCATTATTATACCTTGAGGGCTACACAGATGCTGCCTAACGGACACAGTGGTAACCTTTCCTTGCTGAAAGAGCGTTTTTGAAGAAAACGATGCTTACTGCACTGCTTAGAAAGTAATTACAGTAGAAGAACAAAGTGACTTAACAACAAAAATCAATACTGCAAGAAAGGCTTCTACTCCAATGCCCTTGTTCTTGAGACTAGGAGTCCGTGGAATGACTGAATTGTCAGCCACTCGAGCATTCAGTACTTAGGACCAATACAACTGCAGCCTGGTCTGCTGTAAAATACAGAGAGAATGCATTCAATGATTTCTTAATCAAGAATATAACAGAATTTCATTCCTGCTAAGATGCTGAAAAATGCAGAAAACTTAAGACTTTTTTTTCATTCAGACTTCGAAACAGGCAATGATTATTTTACCAGTTTCTATGGTACTATCACCATGGCAGCTAGCCATTTTAATCAAAGGCATTAGAACATATTTCTGATAACATCAGAGCAACGCCTTCGAAATATATTACTTCTCCTGGCCATATGCAGCAGTATCAACTTTGCAAATTTCCGTATGACAGAGGTCACTAATGGCATCAGCAGTCATCAGAATTAGAAATGTGATATTCCGAGCATCTAATAATGAACAAATTCTCAGTGTTCCTTATTCCAACTCCAGAAACAATACTGGAAATATAATCATTGAAACAAAAGCTCTCTTACAGGTTGCTTGCTTTCTACATGGGTTTTACCTCTTCTCTGATTAACTAGTCTATATGTACCATTACTCAGTAGATTCCAAGAAAACATGCAAGTGAAAGAAAACTGCCATGGAATACTGAGTAACTGAAAACACTGACAGATAAAGATAGCTACTCTCACATTAAAAATAATAAAAAAAAAAAAGCTGTTCTCTGCACAGGTTGAATGGTATTGAAGCACTGCATGCAAGCCTGAAATTGGGGTAAGTGTGCTGACAGATGAAATTTTAAACGTACAACATGAAACGTGCTAATTTCACTAAATTTATCATGAATTCTTTGCAGATATGCTCATACTTGAGAAAAAAAAAAAAAAAAAAAAACATTAAAAAATACCCTCATCAACTGAGCTCTTGCATTTTTTTTGCCATAAATAATCTGTGCCACAATTCAACATTTTAAAGCAGCTTTTAGAACTACAGCACAATGTCAGTGGATATTGACTTTAGGAAGCCCCTTCAATCTGAAAAACAACAAGAATTCACATTCTTGTATGTAACCTGGAAAGCAATATATAAATAAGTGATGTATATATATGTAAGCTTGTTCAGAAAGCTTAGTGCATCTAAAAGGTCAGAGCCAAAGACATTACATTTAAAAACAAACTAGCTCTAATACCAAGAAATACTGCAGAAAGACGTAAACAGCAGATGTGAGTACAGTGAGATAGCTGGTGATGCATTTCAGCAGTGGCAACAGTGGGTCAACTCTGCTGGTGCAGATTACTGAGTGCAGCATGCAGGCTCTTGCTCATCACTGGCAAAAATGCATTGCTAATGGTGGTGACTGGGCTGAAAAACAGTACTTTGTTGCTGAGAATTTGCACTATCAGATAGTATTACTGCGCTCTTTGTATCTGCTGCAGTTTCCACATAAATAAACAGGAGGTATTGTTTTTGGAGCAACCTTCAGAAATAATAATAAATATTAAACAACAGTACAATTTAAGCTGTTGCTCTAAAATACAGATGGTCATGGGGGAGCAGGGGAAAAAAACAAGAACTCCTGTTCGAAGTTAAAAAGCCAAATGACCCATTCCTAACTCCATCAGAGCTACAAGACGTGCCCAGAGTTGGTATTTGGCATGTCAGATATTGATCTAGATGTATGGAACTTCATATATGGGGACCAAACATTTTGTCAGCCAGTGATAAAAAGCAAAATTGTCCTTTGTGAAACAAACAGCAACCAACTACTTCTCCTCCAAATTTCAAAGGAGATTACATTTTCAAACTATCTTAAATTAATATTCTTGTCTTGAGATTTCTGTTCTTTTTTTGTTTGTTTGTTTTCTGTGGTGGTTTTTTTTTTTCCAAATTAAAATGCATTTCAAAATGCTGAGGCTAAGATATTAAAAAATAATTTCTATAACTTTTAATTAAATCTAATAGTTACGTCCAACAAAGAATTATGTTGTTTATTTCAGAAACAAATCATGTTTTTTGAACAATTGAAAAGACTAAATTGACAGTTACTGAAATTGCACTATTTAGATATAAAACCAGGGTTTCTGGAATTTATAAGCTGAATTCAATATGCAACAGTCTGTACTTCAAGCTTAAATCTTTTCCAAGAGTCCATCCTAAGTACAGATAATGTCAGCAATATTCTGCAGGAAAACACCACAGCACAGCCCTTCAACAAGAAGTCACTGGTATAAACATATCCGAAAATAGATGGCGCTGACCCCAGGTAAAGGAAGAGCAAAAAGCTGAAGTAAACTGAGAAGGAGACTTGAAATTAATTGTAATTAGCTTTGTCTCTTCAAACTACTTAAGATTAATTCAAAATACTCGTCACAAGTACAGTTATGTTACAAGTCAGATTTCCCACATCTCCAGTCTCATTAGTTTCCAGTTTTATCAGATGCTTGGGTCAGCATCTGGGCAGCCAAAGGATGGTAAAAAGTTGTTTTGTTATAGATACATGCATATACTAATTAATCTGCCTTCATAATTAAAATTTGTTTACTCACAAGGAACTGCAAACAGTTCTACCATCTTACTCGGCTCGGCTTCCTCAGTCTGGCGTCACATACCACTCTAGCAAACCAATGGTGAAGAAATAGAGAACGATGCAACGCAACATCTATGCAACATTTATATTCCACCTGAACTAATGAAATTCTACCCATATATAAGGCTGTACTGCTGAATTCTCAGTTCATCAGTTCAAAACAACCACGTTTTTATTTTTCCTCTTTAGGAAAACACCAAGTAATTTGTTCAGGAGGTCCACACATCTTTTAGCTCTATGAATCCATGTTGGTAATGCACTGCATATTAACTATAAATGAACTACTAGACCAGAACACCTTCAAGAGAAAGTCTTTTCTACATCTTTCAGTCTTCAGTTTAACAGCCACACGATACATCTTACGGGCTTGCCATTTCTTTAACCAGAAGTTTGTTTAATTTTTGCCTAATATGAGTCCTAATGTGTTTCATTAAATGCAAGTCAAAAGGAGGTTCAGATTTCATGACTTTCAGGCAATACAGAATGCACTGAGCAGACAAAGACTACATCACACTGAGATCTGAAGTACAGACTGCCTGGTGACAAACATTCTGCAAGTTCTCTCAGTGCTTTCCCACTTCCAACCTCAACTTTCTCTCCAGCAACACGCTACTGTGCGGCCATATCTTGACAGAATGATTTTCCTCCTCCAAAGGCTACAGCAGTTGAGTGCGTCTTAAGGCAACAATGAGGTAAATAACAATACGTGACAACAAGACCAAAACCACATTTCTTAAACTCTTATGAGCCTATAATGTTTAACAGAATTTAAAATGTTGGCAAATACCATTTGTTTTCTCCAAACACAAAAACGGTACTAAAGAACTCACAAAAGAAATGATATGTAAATCACAAGGAGAACCACTGTGATTTAAACATAGCTTCACATTACAAATTCTACATCTAGTACTATGGCCAACAAGTTGCTTTTTTCCTAGCAAGTAACAAGAAAGGCAACAACTAGCACAACAGTTGTGCTGGTAAGATCTGAGTCAACGTTCATATATCTGCTCACACGTGGCCCTACAAAAATCCTGGTCTAAAGACCCATTCACAGAAAGTCTTCTCACTCCCTGGCCTTTTTGCTGAATCCACCAGCACGAATACATGTGACAGCTGCCAAGAACTGTTAGAGATGAAAAGGTGGAGGCTTACTAAACACCTTCCCACCTGCTCATCCTGCACACTTCAAGTCTACAACATTCAGCCATCATCATCCTTACACTGGCAAACCAAAACTGAAGCTCTCTAGATCTTATCTATAACGTTACGTTTTTTTGTTATGGATGTCACACTACAATTAATCAAACAAGCAATAGTTTTATATATATATATATATTTTCACACATACATATATATGAAACAATTAGTTTATTACACTTCATGCTTAATTAGCATCATGTTATTACTAGTTATTAATTACACACGCATTATGCTGCCCTAAAGATGACTGAGCTTCCCATAAACCACTTTGTGAACATTTCTATTCCGCATCGTATCATTAGAACCAAAGTGAAAAAGCACACAGTAGAAATACTCCACACCACAACTGATGCTAGCATCTTATCAAAAGCCTGCAATAAAAGTACTGCAGAGAAAGGTGGGCACATTCCAACTCAAGCAGGGAAACTCCAGCATGCCCTTGTAGAAGCATGTACACCTGGGCACAAACTGGCTTTCCTCCAGATAAGAAGGGAGACCATTTACACAATCCACATCAACAGCATAAAATGGAGACAGATTCAGCCTTCAGAGCTATCACACTCATTTTAATAACAGATTATAAGAAAACAACTCTTTTCCTACCAATAGCACTTTCCTTCCAGAAGCTCGAGATCTTTTCCTTTAAATCTGTGCCATAGCAACCTTCTCTGAAGTCAATGTCACCTACCTGTAAGGACTGAGTTAAAATGTGGGCCAAATTTAGCACATTAGTTTCCTTTGAGCTTAAAGCACTCCATTTCATCCTGTACACGATTTGAGTGGTAATATGTTGTCTCCAGCAACGTATTTTCAATCATTCCAGAGCAAAATACTTGGCCTGATCATCAGTTTCAAACATTTTTCTGAGATGAAGGTCAAATGGGAAGCATGAAAGGTTTCTTTCTGTTCACATATACATTTACATCCCTACACTAGAAATGGCAGCACTACTCAGGCCTGAGGAGTTTGTTAAAATACAACACTTACACTTGGTCAATTTTGAGGTGCATTTAACAGACAACAGGAAAGACCATTCCCTCTTGCAGTGTGGAGTGTGTATGCTCACACAGCCATGACTATCACAGTGTGTGTACAACAGGGACCAGGGATGGGAACTTACCGTGACAGAGCTACAGCAAAAGTGGTCAATGATGTATTTTTTTTTATTTTCAGCACAGGGTCATGAAGGGCTCCGCACCATTAGTGCAGACAGACAAGCAATGAGCCCCAGAAAGAGCTGAGAAGAGACATTTCCTACAACCTCCAGCATAAGCATAGAGGTAGCGAGCTTTTAAATTCAGATTATGTAAGGTCGCGTGCCTCACTGCATTATGTTTTATGTGCACATTACCTCTCCCTGCACAGAATCACACCCCGTAAACTCCAAACAATCGTTATCTGCACAGATTCCACAGCTCTTCCAGAGACAGAACAAACAGCACACACACATCCCACATCTACCTGGCTAAGGTCGGCTCCCCACACGTCCTGCCAGGGCTCGGCAAGCACGGGAGGGAGGAGGCACCGCCTGCCCACAGCGGCCTCTCGCCCCAGCAGGACCCGAGATGCGGGCTGCTTTCGGCAGAGCCGCGAACGCGGGAGCGAAGCCGGGCCGAGAGCCTGCAATGCAGAAGCCCTTCCCGGAGCTCATCAATGAGCCGGGGGAGACGGGGCGGGGGCAGAGCCGGCGGACCTGCCACATCCCCCGCCACGGCGACCCGCGGTCGGGCAGCTCCCGAACGCCGGCTCTGTCCTTTCCCGGCCAAGGCTTCGCCCTCCGGCCGCCCGCAGCTCCGCGCAGCGGGAACTTCTGCGGCAAGGGCGGCCGCCGGCAAGGGCACCGCTGCGGGCCGGGCCGGGCGCACCCGGGCCACCTGCCGCCTCACGACCCCGGCCCGCCGGGCGCAGCGGGGGAGGAGGGAGAAGCGGCTCTTACCTGCCGCCGCCGCTCCTCGCTACCCGCCCTCGCTACCCGAGCTCCATCTTCCTCTGGCGGGTGGGGGGGGAGCGCCCAGCCGCCTCCGCCGTCCCCCAGCTGCCGCTTTCCGTCACCGCGGTCCCCCCACCCGCCCCGCAGCCGGCCCCGCGTGCCGGAACGCCAAACCCACCTCCCGCCTCCGCCGCCTCCTTCCCATGAAGTCACTCACCGGCCGCAGGGGCCCTCCCTCCCCGCGGCTGCCCGCTGCGGCCCCGCGAGCCGCCCCGCCCCGCCCCGCGCCCGCCCCCGCCGCAGCGGCACCGGCCCGGCCGCGGCCCGCAGGCGTCGCGCTCGGCAGCGCCTCGGCCCCCGCCCGCCCCTCTCCTTGGCGGCGGCGGAGGAAGGACGGCGGCGGCAGGCCGGGGCCCCCCGAGCCAGCGGGGTGGGGCGAGCGGCGGCTGAGCCGGGAGACCGAGGGAGAAGAGGGAAAGAGCGAGGGGCCGCCTCCTGCCCGTCCGTACCCGGGCATCCTCGCACCTCGCCCTGCTCTCTGCAGATAGGCCCTGCTAGTGTAGCTGCTGCTTTTCACGTGCCCTTCATTGTGATACTTCGCATTATTATTTGCTCAAGGGATAGCAGTAGAGTTCACTTCAGCTCACAGCGACTTCTCAGGTACCCCGGTTTCAGATACTCTGTGTATACAGGTGTAGTCGTTCAGTTGAAACCTCCCTGCACCAAAGCAGTCTCTCTTCCACTTTTCCAGTTGAAAAGGTAGCAGTTAGGGACATGCCTCTGGACACAGCTGAGTGTTACCCTTTTCCACTCCCACTCACTTAGAAAACCAGAAGCCTGTAAGAACATGGACTTATGCAGAACATGTGGCAGAGAAGGGAAGATCATGGCTACAGGAGTCTGTCAAGAGAAATCTCCTCCTTTAGAAACAGAATTCTCGACTGAAATTGGCCTGCTACAGATGACAATCAGTTACAGATACAGCAGCACTAAATCTTCAAGTCACAAGAAAGAAATGAAATATACCGTAAAGCTTTTGCACCGATGCAGCACATCCAGGAAGTACAGTTGGTGATGCATCTGAGGACAGTTTTGTAGATACGGATTTTCAAATCATAAGCAAATGGCATTAGATGGTTAGGGAAGAAAACCAGGCCAGTTACTGGAATTACAGCTCTACTAGAATCTCAGTATCAGTTTGGAATATTGTTGAAATCCCACTTTATTCCCCATTGCAGCTGAGGAGGAAGACATAAATGAAGAAGTTGCCAGCTGTTCCTTAGCTAGTCCTTTGCTGCACATGCAGAGAGCTACAAGCTTTTGCATACAACCTATGACCAAAAAAAAACCCACAAAAGTTCTGTCCATTTGGTCTGCATTAAGTGAACTTATTCTTCTCCTTACAGGAGTTCTTTAAGTTCATTACTGAAGATTTTGTGCAGAGTTCCCTGCTATGATCTCAGGTTCCTTCCAAAAGCAAAACAGGCACAAGCAGAGCTGTTCTTGTTTTCTTCACCAATGCAAAGACCAGGATTATTTAAGTGCAGCAAGCAAAGATAAATTGTCATATATGTGAGTAACAAAACAAATCACACTTACAGAAAAAGATACTTCTGTCTTTTGCTCTTGATGTGACTGCGTATGGATTGTACTACTGATAATTCCTAGATAGTCATAGTTCTACAGAAGATCATATGTATTCAAATATCTGCTTTGGTAGAGCTTTGTCTTGAGAAAGAACTCTATTTGTGAATACTTGAAAATACTCTCAGGTAACTACTCCAGAGCTGTCTGGACTGAAGATATTTATTTTTGAAGTCAGAGAAGCTATACAGGTGCTGAAGTCCAAGTGTGGTTTGATCTGAAGGTTCTAAGCTGGCCAACTGGTAACACAGAGATGGAGATTCATTGAGATAACTGCTTGGGAAAAGTGGTCACTTCTCTCTCTCTCTTCCAGACAAAGCCAGTCATAACCATAGCAGAGGTCTGAAGGGCTTCGCTTGACCTCAGCAAACAAAATGGTGCCTAGAGACACTCAGGGAGCAGCCTTCCTATTGAGACAGTTTCCTTATTCTTCACCTTTTCTTACCACTAGCAAAATTTTCTCTTAGGACTCTATAATGGGAAGACATGTTTTGAGCAGTCAAATTCCCAGACAAATGCAGAAAGACTGGATCTCAGAGGTGCATTAACATACTTTGGGGAAATTATGTTCACACTCTGCAGAAATGGCAGTATCTCCACTAGCAGCAGCCTCAATGATTTAACAAACAAAATTCTTTAGTCCAAAGAGATACAATCAATAAGTACTGTGATCTATCTGAAAATCTCCCTCATCTTTGAGCTAGAAAGTAGGTGTGTAGCAGTTTATGAAGACCAGTAACTCATTCAGAGGTTTTAAATTTCCTTTTAGCGAAAGCAAGTGTGCAGACGACTGACACTTCCTGCAAAATTTACTGCATTATTTCTGTGACCACACATGGATGCAGGGTTGAATAAACAATAAATAAATGCACCTTCACGACTTCTGTTCTACACAGTTCATTGGTCCTGGCAGCTGAGTGGCTGTCAGCGTAACATGACTCTGGAAGCAGACAGCTTCCTGTCATGATGAAAGTGATCTCACTTCTCCCTGTCCATTCACATAAAGCACCACTACTGTGTTGTCTCTCATCACCTGTCTTGCATTGCTGTGGGTCAGTGGCAGAACTGATCACAAAATATGCAAATTTACTTTGAGCTCAAAAATGTCTTGGTACAATAAGACTCATTTCTTGACTACTACTAAACCCAGATACAGCCTCATGTGTTCTTGTCTTCCAAGGATGGAAGCGGGTATCCTCTTGTTTTTTTAGGTAGGTAAAACTAGAACATCTCTGCAAGAGATGGCCAAGAGTCCATCTCCCATGAAACAGAAATGCACACTGAAGGGAGTTTACAAACTTACCAATATTTAAAGAGAACAAAGAAACTTTTGCATTCCAACTGAGCAAAGTAACTTTTGCTCTTCAAACAAATTAGTAGCATTCCTAATATATTCTTTTTAAAAATTATCAAAAGAAAGCATGCTGAAATAGTAATTGAATAAGCATTCTACAGCATGCTTCAAAATCCAACACTTTAAGCTGTTATACACGGGGGAGTGTGAGGAGAAACATATATCATAAACTCAAATACAGATTTACAAAGTGTGTGCTGCTAAAACATATATATGGACATGGACACGAGGTCCACAAGACCTCACAAACAGCACTGAACTTTCCATACAATATACTAAAATCAGACACTTGGCTAAATAAAGACAGAGGTAAGAGCAAGAGCACTATGGCTGGGTTAGTTCAATCTTCTAAGCAGAAAACAAATTCTGTTTTCTACTTTCTATTTCAAAAATAAATACACGATCAAGTATAACTGCAAGCACCAAAAGAGATAAATAATAATTTCTCTTGATATTATCACTCTGTTATGGTAAGCTTATAGCAATAGTATACATGAGCCTGAGAGTCACAAACAAATGGTCTGAGGTGTATTTAAATCACCATTAAGAGTTTCACCGCAGCATACACAGACATACCTAAAATAGCCTTAACCTGGCTAACATAGGTAGTCATGCTGAATCAGCAATATCCATACAAAGTTACTTAGATGCTATGCTTCTGAGGACACGCAAAACTCAGAAAGTTTATTTTGCTAGTTTAGTTCTCTTACCTTGCTTTGTTCTCTACTTCAAGGCACAGTGGTTTCATCTTGGCTGCTTATCTTCAGGTCTCAAAATGCAGAAAGTTTAATACGGAAGCAGAGATGCTTGTTTCCCATTGTAAGAAAAGCTGAATGAGTCTCCAGGATGTTTTTTCTCAGCAGGGCTTCTTTATAGAGCAGCATTCTGCTTCTCACAGCACTGCAAAAGTAACAGCAACCATATGTATACAGATTGTATCCCATAGAGCCTTGTGTTTCCCATTCTGTAAATGCAGCAATAACACAGAGGTTAAATAATTTGAAGAGAGAGATTCATTACCAGCCTGTGGAAGCATAGAATTTAATTGCAGGCTTGCCTCTCATTCTTATGAAGTTTTCACACAAAAGCTTCAAAACATAAAAACTGAATGTACCCTTGTAAATACTACTAACTACTCCAAGTATTTCAGGCAGTTGAATTAAGGACAATGACTCAAATGCAGTATCATGACCTCTAAGATACTTTGCTGGTACTAACAGACTAAACGATCTCTGTCAAAGTTGGTGCAACCTGCCTGGAGTTTAAAAAATAAAAATTAAAAACAAACAAAAAAACCCTTTTGGAGAGTTTCCTATCAGCCACACAGGCCCTCTCAAGTCCTTCTTCTCTGCTACCATCTTTCAGATTCCTGCCCTCCTATGGCATATTTATGAAGAATAAGCAACACATATGGTAGCCATATACAATGTAGACTATTCAATTTTATAATCTTGAATTTCAGTTCTGCCATGACTTGCATGTGATGATCCTTGTGGGTCCCTTCCAACTGAGAAAAAATGCCTTTTGATTATTCCATTTGGACTAAATAATTTTACATCTATTATCTATACATCTATTATGGAAAAAGATTTCCTCAAAGGCCTAGGAAAATCTTTACTCTAGATGTAAGTGAAGGGCTACAATAAATAAGTCAAACCACACACAGAGGCCAGTCGAAAAGGCACAAAGGACAACTTGAGTTGTGAATACCTTGGGAGATTTAACGTGAACTACAAAGAGGATAAAATCACTTTTAAAAAAAAAAACAACAAAACTATTACTAAGTAATTGTAGTTAATAGCACTTAAAATTACAGTTCCTGTGAGTTGCTACTTCTTCTCCATCTCCTCTCCCTTGTATAGATCAAACAATCAGTATTTTCACTACTGAATTCCATGCTGAATTTCATGAAGCACATGCACTGCAGACCAGGTCAAGAACAGCAGGGCAGAGGGAAGGAAGTAGGAAGTCAGTCTTGTCACTTCCTTCTCATCTTTGACATTGGGACTCAGAAGAGATTATTGGTCTGGTAGCTAATTTGGTTTTAAAAATTGTTCTTATTATTTGATGTCATTGAAATGTGCAACATTTCTTGCCAGTCAGCTGGTTTTATTAATTGTTAACTCTGGAAATATCTTCTCAGCATGAACATATTTTTCTATTAAGTCACTTGGGAAGTTTATTTCTTCTGTCATTACATCAGATCATTATTTTACAGTTACAAACAGATTGCTATCAGCCTTCAGAGGCTTTAAAAATAATACAATATGGTTCCTAGCACTTCCAAGCAGACTGAGAAATGCCACCCACACAATTAGCAACACTTTTTTTTTTTTTAAACACAGCAAGCAAGATTCTTTCTCCAGATGTTACGGACTTAATTCTACAGTAAAGAACTGGCACAGATCAGATTCACTAATGCACTAAGCCATGAAACTTCTGCACTGAAACTTACAGAAAATCTGCAATGCTTTTACTGCTTACTGGAGAGAAATACGATCACTTCAAATATTTCTCAGGCTATCTGATACAGGGCACTTCGTTAGTATGTTTCTACAGCTGTACTTAACAACGTGCTCTTATTACTAACAAGAGTAGGCATTATAGAATATTGCAAAGCTATACCTCAATGAGTGAAGAGCCTAGACCTGTAACCATACAGTGTTGCTGAGACAGTTGCATATGCTCCATGGCTTTCCACTGCACTGTACTACAAAGAGAAGGAAGATATTCCACCTCTAACCAACTCTCATGGCACGCATGGGGAGGGTCTGGAAGTTGTTAGCATCAAAGGTGAAACCATCTTCTAGTTAAAAAAAGATTAATTGATTTGAACAGCTAAAGGATCAGCAGCATTATACCTGAGGGACACACTGAGCATTCCTGATTTATAAATAATAAGAATTCCTAGAAGGAAAGGTTATTTGCTTTTTTTTTTCCTGCCTAATAGTGGCCACACTCTTGGCTGACATTTGAACAGCTGTCAGATCACCTAAGTAAATGTATTAAAATTTAAAAACAAGCCAAGGTTAACTTTCCTAATACAATGGGTTCTCAATGAACAGAGCAGGGTCTTATGATGTAAAATTTGGAACTTATGCAAGAAAATAACTGCTTATGTGCAGTGAAAATGAGCACTCAGAACAGCTAATCCTGGATGTGAGCAATAATCTAGCAGTAAGAGTTACCTGTGAGCTTTCTTTAAGAGAGAATCACTCTTTTGCATTATCACCACTGCTGAAACATGGGGTTTGTTCATTTCCACAGTGAACCAACGTAAGTGAGAGAATACCTGCTTGCGTTCCTGGTTTCTGCTGAGCTGCAAGCTGCTAACACATATTTTTAGGCAAAGGCACAAAAGTACTGTTCCAAAAACCACAGAACTGATTACTGGACTTGTGACATTACGATTGTTTTGAAAAGAAACAAACTACTACTTTTAATAATTAAAAGCCCTTGCAAACTCATTACAATTAAAAATGAGCCATACATTCTGCTCAGCTTGCAGAAGCCTTGAGAAATCAAATAAAACATCAATGTCTGTCAAAGGTTGTAATGATGTCAAACATTTTACTACCGAAAATAAGTAAGTCTTCTTCTGTATTACTGTGTTCAGCTTGAGCATGCTTTCAAATAAAGACAGTCAGAACCAAAAAAATTCAGACACCTGTACAGGCATGGAAAGACTTCTAGATGAGAGACACTACATGACATGCCACTGGGGAGAAAGTAGTTGTGAGTTTCTGTTATCCTTGCAGTGCAAACTTGAAGGAAGATGCCATAAAAAATGAATGCCAATCATTAGAGTTATGATACTCCCCCTCTCTTTCAGTGCATTAACCGCCACTGGAACTGGAACTCAAATTCACAACACATCTGATACTAAGAGATTAAACAAAGTAGACAGACAGACAGCTCTGGAATTTTCCAAAATGCCTATGACATGATGCAAAATTCTCACCAAAACATACATAGAAAATTATTAAGAAATATTGTTTTAAACATTCACAAAAGGTAAACACCATGAACTGCTAAAGAAACAGTTATTCTTGCCAAGAAAATATCCTACTCCATCTGCCCTGCACATCAAAATAGTGTCTAATATAAGGTGCAGCATTCCCCATGATATAACTTTGAACACAGACTTAAGTCTTCAGTGGTAAGAACTTTTAAAGATCTCCATCGATCCCCAGTCAAAAGAGCTAGAAATTTTGATCAGTCTGATTGTATCTATTCAGACTCACATATTCAGTTCATGTAGTCAATCGCTGCAAATAGAACATGAACCTAAATAGCTTATTACTATCACCTTGATCTTTTGAATTTTTAATCAACTAAACGTAATTCTGTCAAAATTCCTACATCACTACTTGAACTGGCAACAAACCAGCTCCTGAACATGGTTGTAAGAGTAACTTCTTGGTCCAAAGACTGCTTCAGGCTTGAGACAGAAATTATACAATGGTCACACTGAATTAGCAGTTGTCATAGGGATGTTGGAGACCATTATTCCCTGTGTGCACATGCAATCCCTACTAGCATTAATGGGGTTACCAAACACATTGAGAGGAAAGCTGGCCCCATTATGTGAACACTGTTGAAAAGATTAACTGATTTTTCATGCTAGATGGATAGAATGGAAATTTTCAACACTGATTCATTGAAGAGTAGAGGAGCACATACTGCTATTAAATGAATTTGTGACACAGAAAGGGACTGAAAGCTTGCTTTTCAAAACATGGGGCTACAAAGACCAATCTCATACCCTAGGAATCCTTGCCTTCAGTATTTGGAAAAAACTACAGGTCTGCAAATGAGGATATATGGACCTGATCCAGGTTTCTGCCATGGATGTGAGCATGATTAACAATACAACTTAATCTCTCTAAGGAACATTTATACCATCTAATGTAGGAGCCACCTGCAACAGGTGACCAAATTGTAAATCTGCATTCCCCATACAGTCAGTAAAGCCTTTAGAAGACACACCAACCTAGCTTTACTACTCTCCACTGAATATTTAAGTAGCCCAGTCTGATGCTGGAGATGCTTAGAGATAAATGGTTGTTTCCACTAACAGTAAAGTATGCACTGTCTTTTCAAATCTACTGGTGGAAAAGACATTAAATATCAGATGAAACATACATACAAACAAGGAAACACTAGACTATTGCCCTTTTGAGTAAAGGTAAAACAGAGATATCAGGCCTACACAGGGCCACCCTTCATGGTGAATTAAATTGGAAATTATCTGCAGAGAATTCTCACCCCAAGTTTTTGTAGCGAAGAGTTAAAGCAAGCACAGAAGATAGGCAAGTCCGAATGCTGAAAAACAGACACATGTAATCTGCCTCCCTGGAACATCCAACAGATCTGTAAAGTCCATGGGGCACAGTGTGACCATTTAGAAGCGCTGTAGTCACCTGGCAGAAGTGGGCAGGGAAGAGCTCAAAAATGCAACACGTGTGATATGAACAGGTCAGCGGAGCAACGAGAAGACACTTCTCAAAGAACCTTCTAAGGGAAAACGGGGTAAGAACCTTCTTGGGGTTCAACCCCTACAATTCTGTGATTCTGAGATTCCAAGGAGTAGCTGAGGCACTCAGAGCTTGTCCTGCGCAGGTCTGAGACAACTCTTGTGACTGATTGTTTCTAACTTGCATGCCTTCAGCAGTGATGAAATACTGCAGTCCTGTCTCTTGTAAATAGTTGTGACTTTCGTAGCAACAATTATTAAAAAAGAGATAATAAATATACAAAAATATGTATCTGTACATACGTACATACACATATTTAATGTAATTTCCCCCATTCAGAACTTTGGCTCATCTTGTCACAAGAGGGAAAAAAACAATTCAAGATTTTGACTCTGAAAAAGAAATTCTATTCAAAAGAATGGGATAAGGAAAATACCTGAGTTTAAACATGCCATGTTTTTCAGGAGTTTGATATTTCCATGTTGCTTGCTGAAAGAAAATTGAAGCCAGTGGCACCAAGAGGAAAATTTTCCAAATCCACAGCAGGATAAAGAAGTTCTTTGTGTAGAACACTGAATAGAAATTCAGCTCCTCCTGCAACAACAGACTTGCTCTTCTTCCTGTCAGTTGCAGAAGAAATGATGGCAACTGAAGTGCAAAATTAAATGTACATAGAATTAGTTCAAGAACAGACAGTTCAGGGGCCAGCAACACTGCAAAGCATTATGCATTTCCAGAACAGTTTTTAAAGGTAGTAAACTTCTCCCCTTACGTCCCTCCAACTAAAATGCAATTAAAGGTAGCAACACAAAACCAAAAATCCAGTGGTAATCAGTCCCTAAGTCAGTCCTTACTTAGTCACTCTTTACTTACCTTCAACAGTTTGTCTCTTATGACATAATAATAATGGGATGAGGATAGTAAGGACCTAACCAAGCTGACAGCCATACTACAGTAATTAAAGGGCTAATCAATAAACTTGGCTATCTGCAAAAAAAAACTTGATTCCGAAGTACAAAGGTTGAGGCATTGAAAGAAAACTTAAACCTGGGCTTTGAAATTTAAGGATCTGCATGCAAATTATTCTGCATGTATGCAGATTTTACTATAAGCTTTCAGGTAAATGAGTGAATTATTAAAGGCTGCAAAATAACCATCCTGAAAACCCAGAAACATTCAACTCAGACTAGATACTGAGACTACATCATCTTATTTCTCTGTGTCACTGCCAGCTTGAGGAACCTCTGCAGACAATGGCAGAGACATAATCACATGACTATTAGCACCCTGATGGAAACCAGTGACTTACGTTTATCAAATCAGAATCTGGGATTTGTCAAAAAAAATAATAATCTGGGAACAAAAACAAAAACAAAAGCAGTAAAAACAGATCCTACTTTCAATATTAAACTTACCAGTGATGCACAAGAGACCAGGCATTATTTGACGATTCACCTGTGCTGGACCAACAGATTATGTACAGACATAATTCAAGTCAAATCCAGCAACTGGAGAAAGTTTGACTATTAAATCTTGTCATCAAATATGCAGCATAGATAGAAGGCTACATTTGGTCCAGTAGGTTAATTATGCATCCAGCAATTTGTGATCAAGAAATTATTAAAAGCAAGATTGTTCCCAGGAAAATAAATAAATAAATAAATCAATTGCTAAAGCAGTCACTACAAATCCCTGCTATTGTTCTTATTCAAGCATTACTGCTATCAAAGCTTACTGGCAGTGAGGCACTTCATTTTACATTTAGCTTTCTTTCTTCTTTCTTCTTGGATATGGTTAAACTGTGCATATGTAAATAGAAAATGCTTTCAAAATATGGGCACTGCATATACTGTTCATCTAACCTGCACTCCTGTGCCCCCTCCAGCTGCTTGCACCTTCAATTGATAGAAAGCTAGAGAAAGTGGGATTTTTTCCAGACCCTCTATCTTCATCTCTAAAGAGCTTGACAGAGAACAACAGATCAACTTAATTTACCTGAATTTGAAATCTCTGGTCTCCTGTTTCGCTTCTTTGCTTCCTTCTATCATCACGCAGACCAGAAACAGCCCTGAAATCCAAGAATTACCACTCAAAGGTCTGCCAAAGAACCTGGAGAAGTTTATTATCTCCCTGCTGCTCAGACAGCAGCAGACCTAACACATGGCAGAGCAAAGTGTGTTTTGGATGTTTTAGCTTGTCTTTTCATTCAGTTAGAGAATATTGTAAGACACACTGTTCCAATCCAAATTTATGCCCAATTCTCACCCACACACGCAACAAAAAATAAAAGTGATCACTGATACAGCTTATGGACAGACATTAAATTAAAAACAAAACAAAAAACAAACACAAAAAAAAAAAAAACACCAAAAAGGCCAATAAATAAATAAAAAATAAATAAGCAAGCAAATAAATAATAGACAAACCCACCCCAAATTCCTCACTAAGGGGCAGTGAACACACCAGTATTTAGCTCCCGACACTCCCTTGATTACATTTTCTCACTTCATCAAGCAATATCTTCCACTTGGATTCAGCACAGGGGTATTGAACTGAAGAGGAAAAGAGAGTTCAAGGACAGAAACAGCAAGCAGGAAGTGCCTTACAATAAAGGCAAGCTAGTTTTCAAAAAAAACAAAAACAAAACCAAAACACTGACATATCTCAAAACCCAAAAATAATAGGATGTCTTCAATGCCAATTTTTGTTGCAGGGTTTACTCAAGGCTGAAAAATGAACTACTCATCTCTCCACGTCTCTGCCTGAGTTCATAACAGGAGCAGTATGTGGGAAAATCCTTAGCTTTACTTTTCTTACCTTTCTCAGTTCTTAATCCTTTCTTCTCCACGAGGTAAAGGCTAGATGCTGACTCAAGGTGCCCCCAGAGGACACCTGAATTGAAGATTCCGCAGCATTGGATGCATCCTCTGTCAGATTTATTTCTCACACTGTCCTATACAGTAGAAAATTGTTGCTCGGTGATGCTGGATTTGGATGTTAAGTGTCCTCAAAATATATTTGGGCAGCACCCAACATTTCCTATTCTTCACATCAAATAATATAATCTTAAATCAAACAAGATTAAGCCATTAAGCCAACTTGCTCTGCCAACAGCTACGGTGCACACAGTCCCCAGCGCTCTGTTCTATGCAGTGTGATTGGACACATCACCTTCAGCCTACGCTGGAAGCAAGCCAGTTTTGTTTGCCCATTTCACTATTTTCTCCAATCCACAATGATATATGAAAATGAGGCTCATTTTTACCAGTTGCATTAGGGAGGTATTACGGTCAGCAAACATTAAACATTTCACATTACGAATGTATTGTTTTGGCTGGCCCTGATTTTTCATGCGCCAACACATCCCCTGCCACACAGCAGCCTGCTGGCTATCCTGCTAACTCAGCACAAAGCACACTGTAAAGCTCAGCTCTGCCACATGGACCAGCATTACTGCATGCTCTGTCTGAGGTGGTTGCAGTTCTGAGCACAGTACAGTCAGCAGGGCTATGGTTATGCATCACCGTATTGGGGTGTACTGTGCTGTACTGGGGTCAGACTTCACCTTCCAACACATCCAGATTTCTAGAGCGACTCTATGAAAAGTAACTTGCAGATGTTTAAAAGCTTCCATCCCAAACCCTGTAATTCTATTGCCTTACAGTTTCTCACAAGATACTTATCACTAAATCCCAAGGCACGGATGACACACAGCCACAGCACTGTGCGTTTATTCCAAACCTGTCACTGCCATGTACACAGACCTGGAGATGTAGGTTGCAGCTGTCTACTGGGACACCATTACTTTATGAGATCTTCATTCTGCTACAGTTACCACACAGAGCACTAGAAGGAAATTAACTTGCTGTGTAGTTTGCCTTTTCTGAACTTGGATTTTCTGGTTTTAGGATTGCAATCCTTACTCCTCCGAGAATTATTAGCACATTGTTCATAGCCTGGAAAGCATGAAACACCTGGCACAGGAGAAACAATCAAGCACACTGTACACAATATTCTAATACAACAGGTCAGAGGCAGCCTCTCACCTTGCTGCTACACAAAGGAAAATAAAGCAGTTGTAAACCCTACATCATAACGTATTTTTTGCATCAGTGGGAAGCCTGCAGGAAGATTGCTATCAGTCCACCAGGTGCAATCAATACTTGCCACTGTTCTTAGCATGAATTTGTTTTCTTTCTAACCAGCATCCTTTCTTTCCCTGCACAAATGTTTTGTTTCAGCAAAAACATTGCAAGCAAGAATTTAAGTCCGTCTTACAAGAAAAGGAAAAGTAAATTATAAATGATGCCATTGTCTAATTCTCACCAAAATCTGCAGAAAGCACTCCAGTGGCCAAAGGGACTGAGATACTGGACCTCCAGTAACAGGTTCTTTTCTCACTTTGCTCCAATGTCTTTTAAATGTCCTAGTATGTAAGAGCCATAACGCCTGTCTCTTTAACTAGTGCCCCCAGGGGAAAAGAGAAACCACCGCCATGGCTTTCTGGAGAAGGCATTTTCCTTGTTTTTCACACTGAGGACCTGAAGATTTGTACTTCCCTCACAACTCCCTCCATCGCCTCTCTCACACAACTAAGGCTACATGGGATAAGTGGGAGAAGCCCCCACCACTGGCAGAATTGGTGCTGTTGTGGTAGCTCGCATTCGAAACCTACACTTCCTTTAGAGCTGAAGAAAAGGAACACCAGGACAGAAACAACTCTCAGTAATAGCATTTCTATTCTAATACCAACGCAGTAGTAAAGTTTAAGAAGGATATAATTTCTTTCCTATCCCATCTTTCTCTAAATTGCCTGAAGCCTGTACACATGAAGAGGAATAGCCACATTCTCCATTTTGAGATGTACGTAAAACAGAATCAAAACTGATATTCAAATCTAAGACTTGAGTAGTAGACAGTGAGGTTTTTGAGTTTCCCACTCAGACAAAATGATTTTTCATTGCTGTGTTTAAATCTAGTTATTTCATGTTCAGATCTGCTCATTTTGCTATGTATTACAGGAGAAACTACATGGAACTTAATGTGGACAGAGAAAAGACATTTTTATGAACATCTGCATCTGCCTCTGATTTAAGACTGGATTGGGGTAGTAGAGCTGTAACATGAACTCAGTTCTCATTCATTCAAATAAATGTGAGAGGGGAAATCTGAGCATAAGATAAACCAGTGTTTTTCAAAAGCTGTTGCTGCAGGAACTTTGACATTTATGGGTATAGTATCCTTCCTGCTGTAAGTCCCTAACTCAATGCTCTATGTCACTTAGCCATCTCCAGTAACCAGGTCATCAGTGAACTGACATGAGAGCATTTATTCACAGGCACTTTGTTATGTTTTGCAAAAGATTAAGTACAATATGACTCTGACAGTGAAATTAATTCCAGCCCTATTTCTTACTATGTTGTAATGAAAACAACTTAAACGTGGAAAATGTCAGGTAACTGTCAGGCTCCATTTAACTACCACGTTTCACCTGTGAGGTGACATCATTTGGATAAGCAGATGGTGTTGCTACAGGGTTGCCATCATTAGTAGAAGCACACATTTGACTCTGAAAATGGAAGCTGTAAGATTAGATTTAATATTTAACTAGATTTAAAATTTAGCATTTCTGGAAGCAACACCATACTCAAGCTAAATCTTAGTTTGCTTCATTCCTCCATCAGTAACATAGTTTTGCTGTCAGAGTTGCCTAAATTCCTAAGTATTAAGCAAAAACTTAATCCTGCTACCCAATTCATAGTACTTTTTACAAATATTTGTACTCCTATTTCCTTTGCTCCCTCCCCTGAAATACCTGTGACAGTGAGTGTACAATTTGTGTTACTTCATCAATCACTTATGTAGCTCGAATCTTCTAAAATAAACTGTCATGCTGTTTCAGGAACAGGAATGTCACTAACCAGCTAAATTAAATTGTCAGTGTTATTGTAAAAGCCAGAATGGAGTAAACAAACAGTGTTTTGCAGCTGAGAATTTGTTCTCGCACTCACGGTATCTGTTGTAATCTGCTTATAAATAAATAGGAGGCATTACTTTCAGAGCAGCCTACACATACTAGACTGAAATAAATACGCATTCTTTTAACAAGAAATGTATACTTAAAGGAAGTATTTCCATCACAGAAGTCATCACACAAACCACTCTTCAAGAAGTTCTGATATACATAGAGAGAGGTATGCATATATATATTGCTATCATGACATGCCTGTTTTATTGTTTTTTTTAATCTGGAGCGCCAGTTGCCATGCATTACAACCACAAAAGTTTTTCTTTGTGGTTACTAAGCATCTCACACTTGGAGCAAATAAGAGCCACCGATTTGTTTCAATACTCAATGTCATCATCTTTGAGGCAGCCTCTCACCTTTTCAAAGGCATTTCCTCAAAACGTTACAACTGTTAGAATCACATATGCTGTTCGCTGGAAAAAGTGTCATAAAACATTCCAGTCTCAAATAAACAGCTCAGACCTTATGCAGCGAAGGTCTCTGTGTTCAATCAATGTTCAAATCAGCAAGTTGCCAGCTAAGTTTGTTTCCAAATCTTCTTTCACGTTCTGTGGAATTTTGAGAATCCCCATGCCTTCCCTCAGAGAGCCATTTCATTTGCCTTACACCTGGCAGTGATCATTTCAATAACACACGTAAAGTACACATAGCTGCAAGTATGTAGAACCTCCTTGCAACATACAAAGCCCAGCGTCTGGGCACGGAAGTTCTTACTACTACAGCAGAGACAAAGCAGCACAATTAGTCCCGATGATACAGCTGTGCCTAGCAAGCAGGTATCTTTCCAACTTGCTCCAGATTATTACTACTGACAGACTTGTAGCACTTTGTACTAAATAGTAGTAAATAGAGAGATAGATAAAGTGAGGAAACAGCTTCAGACTACTCACACAAAGTCATCCAGAAAAATTTAATAATCTTAATCTCATATTAGATCTGCAACAATAAAGTGTAAATAGCAAATAACATTACATTTCTAAACCACCTCACAGCATTCCTCCAGGAGATGGTTTGTGCATAGTTCATGTAATCATCAGCAATGAAAGAAGCAGCACCCTAAAGGAAGAAGCCTAACTGTAAAAGCCAAGTTAATGAATGCGTACACATTGAGATTCCTCCCCACTCCTCTCAGAGGCAACATTTCCTGCTCTTACAATTTTATCACGAGTCTCACTACTTCTAGTGCCTTCCTTAGAGCCCCTGCTGCTGGAATCATGCCTAAGAGTCCCTAGCGTTAATATTAAAGAAAAGATTTCCACCCCCTTGCATCCTAAGAAAAGCTTGAAAGTGTGAAACAAGCACACCTTACAGGCTGAATGCCTACAAAGAGCACAAGAAATTCAGGGTGGACTGTTTTTGTGTTTAGTTCAAAAATAAAAAAATGAAAATGAAAATGAAAATGAAATAAATGAAATGAAATGAAATAAAATAAAATAAAATAAAATAAAATAAAATAAAATAAAATAAAATAAAATAAAATAAAATAAAATAAAACCCGCTGATTCCTTGAGTGGCAGGAGCCAGACAGCACAGCTACTGCTCATAACTGCCTGTTCTCTGGCATCTTGCCTGAGCAGATGGAGGCACATCAGCAGTTTTACATGGAAAAAAATGCAATGTCACTTTCACCGCTCCATCGATGCAGTAACTATTCTTACATTTCAGAATGTAATTCCAGCTTCTCTTGAAAGTCATACTTGAAAGAGAATGCTTCACCTTTTGATCTATGAAGGAACATTATTTCATGGACAAACTATTTTTCAAGCACAATTTTTTTTTTTTCTAAAGCTAACTTCTCTACAACTAAAAGCACCCTGTTACAACTAAAAGCACCTGAGAATGTAATTATAATAATGAATAATTATAGATAGTGAAGTACATTACCTACAGGAGAGATGTACATGCACATTAAGAAGGAGCATAGCGCCAGACTTTCTTAGGGAAAGGTGATGGCTTTACATCCATATCCCTTGAAGCAGCTCTTCACTGTTAAATACGCATGCAGATGGAATTTGAAAGACAAAATTAAACAGATTTTCCGCGTCTGTACGGTTTATAGGTTTGGGCCGCTTCTTTAAACGCTACCACTAGATGGTGCCACAACTTCAGCAACCGCAAATCTGCAGCCGCTCCTGTGCGCTTCCCTCCCTGCCTGCAGGCACGGGCTCTCGGAGGCAACGCCAACCAAGGAAACAGTAATTCAGATTTGCCAAAAGCTAGCACTGTCAAAGCTTAACATTATAACAATCTCATCCAATTTTTTTGCATCTCTTTTAAAAAGAAGGGAACAGTATTTGCTCAACTGTGGGAAAATTGATCAGTAAATGAAATTGCTACTACTTGCTACGGCTGAGAGCTACAGGAGGAAGAAACTGACTGACTACTGCAGATGAGGGGGTCCAGAACGCTCTTCTTGGACCTCAGAAACTCAAATTCTGCTTCCTCTACTGTTAGACCAACTCAGCAATCCCAAAAGCAAGTCTCAACCCCACTGCACATCATTTCTCATCTGGAAGTAAAATGATGGAGCTGTTAGCACTTACAGCCGGATGAATGACGGAAAGACAAGGACATTTAAAAGCTATGTCATATTCCAGAACTGAAAAGTATTTTAGTATTTTGTGTATTGCTCTTATAGGCAACTACCAGCTTTGGCATTCACCTTCCCTTGGCCTACAGTATCATAAACAGATGCTTTCTGGTTAGTTTTAAGAAGAGCCATGATGTCATTCAAAAGTCTCTTACCTGATACTGCGGGAGATTAGACTCATGAGATGCTACTACTGTGCACCTGCCTCTTCTTTTAGGACCCTGTTAGGACCACCTCCTGATTTTGATGAAAGCCTGGTGGGTCAAACATATCACTGTTCTAGTTTTGGCTGGGATAATCTTCTTCACAGAGGCTGGTACGGTGCTTTATTTTGGATTTAGGAGGAAAATAATGTTGATAATGCACAGATTTTATTTGTGTGCATGTGCTGCTCAGAGCCAAGGACATTTCAGCTCTTTATACTGTCCTGCCAGCAAGAGCCTGGAGGAAAAAGAAGCTGCAGGAGTGCACAGCTAGGAGAGCTGACCCAAACTGGCCAAAGGAATATGCCATACCATATGGAAGTTGGCCAAGGGACTGCCTCTGCTTGAGGACTGGTTGAGTATTGCTTGGATGGTGGCAAGAAATTCAATTGTGCATCACTTGTTCTACATATTCTTTTTCTTTTCTTTTCTGTCCCTTCTTCTCCCTTTTCTTTACTACTAAACTGCCTTTATCTCAACCAGTAAGTCTTACTTTCTTTTTGCCCCAATTCCCTCCTCCACCCCACAGGGAGCAGGGAGTAAGCCAGGAGCTGTGTCCTACTTAGGCAGGTTTAAACCACAGCTGCTATTCTGCTGCTACAACATTTAGCCATCGGCTGGGCCCAGGCTGGTGGTCAAGTGTGGCTAGATATTTATTTTAGCAGTTTTGTTTAAATATTTATCAAGAGTTCCAGGAACAATTTCTTACAAATTAACTTTAAGTAAACTGATAACAAAACAAAGTATCTTCCTCATTTCTAAATGGACTGCTGAGGAAGTTCTGAGATTATTTTGTTCAAAACCAGCAGAGCTAGAAATCTGAAGTGTATCTTACTGCAAAACAATTTTGTTTCTTTTCCAGTGATCATCAGTAAACAGATCATAACCAAAGTTAATGAGTAATATGGATTTAAGCCTGTAAGAAGAAGGGAAGTGTTGGACAGGTAGCATTAGAAAGTCGTGTAGACAAGGCAAATTTTCTACCAGCTAGTAGACACCAAGTAGACTATTTAATTAATCATGTATGTGAGATAACACACAGAAAGCACACACCTTCATTTCACAAGGAAGAAACCTCCGCCCAGCCATAGCTACCCTCTGCACGGACATTAGAAAAAAGATTTAGAGTATCATGCAACTATGAAACAGACCAGGAACTGCTACAGAAACTGTGAGGTATCCCATACTGTACCTTCAAGTAGAAGGAAGAATTATAGGTTAGAAAACAAGTTGCAAAACAAAGGAGACCGTGCCTATTGTGTAGACCTAAGCCCTGAAAAACAAGGTAACTGAGAAGGCTCTTCCCATGCATCACACGAGAAATTCCTGCAGGAGATGATTTTAGCTAAGCTAAAACTCTTCTGGAAGCATCATCAAGGTGCTCAATGGGATGCAAGAGACTCAGACTTGTGACAGAAAAGACGGTGTATTTGATATACAGAGTACACTAAGCTGTCTTTTATGGCTCTAAACACATTTACTCTATTTGTAGAACTCTATTCCTGTATATATTACTCTGCCCCAAAGGAGTAGAAAGATCAACTTCACTGCACTATGAGTATGATCACAGGCAGCTCTCCTCTGAAGCTTGGCTGTTCCTTTCAAGGTGAGCTTCCAGCTGGAACGTTCTTAGCTAAAAGCACCCCATGGGCAGGACAACACTTGTGGCCATCCTGAGCAGCAGCCTGGATCCAGCCGTGACCCAATCCAATCTAACCTAGCAGAAGAGCTGTATCAGGAAGAATTCAACGATCTCCCACTAGGGGTCAATCTACAAGCTACTACATGCACCGAATCAAGAGGCATTCACAAACTGTGGCACTCGTGCTTCCGCCAGACCCGCTCACCCCTACAGTACACACAGGTCAACAGGAAACTTCATTTCTTACATGATACACTCCTGATATAGCTGCTTGCTGACAAGCACCTGTTACAAATGTAAACAAGGATAAGTAAAGGATAAGTAAGAAAGTAAACCCTAGATGAGCTTTCTATAGAGGCTTTTGCAACCAGGAAAACTGAAAAGAATGAAGAGAGGTGATAATAGATACCACAAGCGGTTCTGAGGAAGCCTGCGTATCTATCTGGTGTTCTGATTAAGTTCATAGGCCCCAGTCAGGGAAGATAAGACTGCACATTTTTCAGCACATTTCTTAACACTTATAAACTTGATCTCTCCAGGTGCCCAAAAATATTAAGAAGCCAAAATGTTGATCTAAATGAGAATCACCTCACTTCAAAAAAACCCTGCAAGACAAGGAAGATTGGTTTCTCAAAAGGAGTATAAAAATGAAGTATCAAAAAATAAGGAGTCACCGCTTTTGTCATAGCAAAGTCCGTCACCAAACATGAGAATTAACATCCTGGTCTTTTCTGAGGTTGAAATAGCTTGTTTTCTTTTTGCTTCCATTACCTCTTTGTTATTACGGAGTAAGAGTATTGGAAGAATACTGGAAAGTGTGTGCACATTGTACCCAAGTCGCACCTCTGGTTTTGAGAGAAAAGAAGCTTTATTTTCCTTCAAAAGCTAGCTTTCAAATTAGTATTCCATGAGATTTCTACAACTGAAGTTTGGCACGATCAAAACTTATGTCACTATTTTTATACTAACTGCTAGATCAAGAATTAACCCAGTTTGTCTGCACACTTATGTTTTATTGGTATTACTGGTTATTGTAAATGTTATTTAAATAGACTTCAGAGGAGGCAAGTGAAAAGTTTACCTCATCTGCCCTTCCCATCAACATTTGTTTATTTTAATAAAAAGATTTCTATCATCTAATAAAAACCACTACAAAATATTTAAAAATAAAGATGGAAAGAATTAAAGTGAAGTGTGATCTGAAGGATAGCATCATTTTAGTTATTCTAATAACCTGAAAAGACAGATTTTCTAAATAGGCATAGACATGGGCATGAATTGACAAGCTCATATGAAGAAAGCATTTCCAGATTATTCCTTTCTAAAGTTCATTTAAGTACTTATGTGGGAAAGCCAAGAAAAACAGTCCATCGTGCCCATTAAAAAAAAAAAAAAAAAAAGAGGCATAGCAGGTCTTCAACTTCTAGGTCACTGAAGTAATCTGTTACAGATCAGTGAATATTTAAAATATATACTTCACAGCTGCAGACTGACTTACTCATCAAACAGAAGTCTTGACTCATTTTCTGGTGCATCTGCTGTCATTAAGTTGTTTTCTGATTGTTTATGTAAGCAGTGGAAAAGACAAGTGAGTCTACCCACTTCCTTAACAAACAAAAAGGTGAATGGGCCTGCTTCATCCAGGTAAGTGCTATGCTAAAAGCCATGCTGTTCTTAAGGAAAAACGAAAAAGAAAAAAAATACAGAGTCTTTAAGTTATTACAGCATTTGCCAAGCAGGCATTTGCCCAAGAACATTGTATTCACATACTTAAAGAAAAAAGAATAAAAAACAAAACCACAAAACTTGTTCAGCAGTAATTTATGAGGTGACAAAAGGTGACAAGAACTAACATAGCCTACTCAGTCATTTCACAGAACGAATCAGAAATACACCCAGTTCTACCTGAACCCCATGTATACAGCCAACAGCACTTTTTAATTAAAAAAAAAAAGAGGTTAATTTGTAATTTGTTCAAAAATAGTGCTTCACAAAGCAAATGAATCAATCCAGAACCTGCAGCATTTCAGAAGAGCTTGGATGCAAAGTTCCTCGTCTCTAGCCAACAGTACTGCTCTCAGTGCTTATTTTAGTTAGGGATCTGGATCTTTATTTTTTCCCCTTGAAGAGAAGAACTTCCTTTTCATTTTGTTTTCAGTAGAAATAACTCCTAAGCTCAGAAATTACTTAACAGTAACAGCTAGCTGGAATCCTGTCTCTCAGCAAGACAGAGATTTGGACAGATGGGAGTGCATACATAGGGAAAGCAATAGCTAGATGCTGGAAAAAATGAAGGATGCACATTGAAAACAACACAAGATAACAGACAATACTTGGCTTCAATGTTACAGGCTGTGTTTAAGTTCAAATATTCATGAGAGACAGGATATATTTTGCTGATTATAGTTGAAAGTTCTGTCTCATAATACTTTTGTGCTCCTGCTATTCAACAGCATACTGGAAAACCTTTACAGGTTACACAGCAATGTGGAGTATAAACTGTTCAGACATACAGCTTTCTCACCATGATAGAGTGCAATATTATTGACTATTACATCTGACACTGCTCCGCAGAGGCCTATTCTCTTTATGTTAAGTATATTTATATGTACACAAGATAAATTATTTAATTGAAGTTCAGAATTAGCAACTGGCAGAATGTCTTAAACTCATTTATTTGAATCATCTACTGGAAACAATAGAAGAATTTCAGCTACAATTGAACTCTTCACCTGCAGCTGAAGAACAGAGCTTGTTAAGGGAAGGGAGCCAGTTCCCTCAGTTACAAATTACCTTCAATTTCATTAGAAGTACCAGTTGACAGTAGAAATGTATTAGCAGTAGATCCTGCAAAACATAGATCTATTAGCGGTAGATCCTTCAAAGGGGTCCTTGTGTAAGTTGCAGTATTTAGCCCGATTTGGTGTTGAGGGTTGTGGAGAAATTCACACACACTGCCAATTTTCTGGATCCTAATGATGAAAAGAAAACCAAGCAATGCTGCAATGACTCAAAGACACATACAAACTGTTTCCTAACAAGTACGACATACTTCAAGAATATCTTCTCAGGAGATCTGAAAACAATAAAACTTTTTTTTAAGTGGGAGGAGATTTGTACCCTTCCATCAGCTTTTCTTCTTGAACTAAGAAGCAGAACAAATACACTTTGCAGGTACTCTTTGTAGATCTATTTGTAACTTGGCACTCCACCTACAGGTCTTGCGACCACATCTGTCACTTTAAGACAGGAACAAACAGAAGACAGATCATGTACCAACAATCCCAAATTAATAGAAGAACAACTGGAGGCTAAGCACCTGGACAAGCAATTTACACTGTTCCCTGTATGAGGGAAGGAAGGAAGTAAAAACAGACTTTTGTTGTCATTTTTGAGAAGAAAATCTTGTATTTATTCTTACTAAGAAAGCTCTGTATATTTCTGACTCTACTGAGTATTTATTGTGGGTTTGGTGCCCTGTTTCAAAAAATATCCCATTTTCTAAATATCTCACTTTCATGCAAATCATTACATTTTTAATGGAGGCAACAGATAACCAACATGTCTCTTCCCTCCTAACTAATGCCAGTGCTTCTCTCTATGCAAGGTGTCACTGAATATTTTTTCTGCAATCTCCAATACACTTTTTCCAGACCACTGCTAGTCAAGAGACAGATCACTGTCCCATCTCCTGTGACAAAACACAGTGCTCTCAAATGTCATTAGCAGGTGGCAGATTTAACACCAAGTAAATACAACTTCCTACAACATGCTCAGCTGTGAAACTGCCATGTATTCAGAAAAGCGTTCAAAAAGCAATTCGTAAAATCCTTTCAAGAAAAGCCATTTTTTGAGATCATCACAGGAATACCACCACCTCCACCTCAGAAACTCCCTGAAGCAAAAACTAGGAGGGCACACCACCAGGGAATAACAATACATGCTTTATGCTACTTGGTGAAACACCTGTGAGTGTCACAGATGAGGGAACAAGCCAGCTGGACTTGTATCCTAACCACACCAACACGCCCTCACGGGAATTCTTTGTTCTTTATACAAGAAGCATTTGAAAGAATGATTTTAAACTAAAACCTTCACAAGGCAAAAAGTTTCCCAGCGCAAAAATCCTATCTTCAAGGGACATTTCTCTCAAAATTGCTAATACATGCCCGTGACATTCTTTCTCACTGTGGAAAACATTTGCTACTTATCTCCTGAAAAAGGGGCTTCATAGCTAAGAAAGCTTTATGGACCAGGAGAACTGTAGGAGGGGGATTGTCTGCACTGATCAATCAGTAGATGTTATTCTTGATTTGTGAATTCAGAAATGCTATATACTGACATGTAAGAAAATAATAATGCCTCACTGGGTCACATCAGTGGCCCTCTAAGACAGCATTCCAACTAGAGCAATATCAATAGGAGATGCTATTCTGGGACAGCACAGAAACCTAGTCACTTTCTGTGGTCCCTCACCCTCATAGAACCCAACATCCACAACTCTTAAAAAGTGTCAATACGGCAATCACATCTCGAGCATTTACAAGAGGAGAACGTGCAGCACTGTGATCTGTGACCACTCTGCCAATTTGAGGGGAGAACAAATTTAACAAAACATAATTCTTTAAATCTCTTTTTTGCTAAAATGCTGTCACTCAGGCACACAAAACCTTTCCCAACCCCCATGGTTTCACGGCACATTACTCGGACATTGACAAGCATATTCTTCAACATTACTCTTGGCCACTTCAAGTGCTTCAAAATAAAGGAAGAGAGTCCACACTGGCAGCAGTCTTGCTGATAAAAGTTGTGTCATTATTGTTACAGTTACAGACAACCATTTTCACTAAGCTCCAGGAAGAAAAAAATGAAATAAAGGGAAATCCGCACACATACATGGATCATAGTTCACATCCTCCTATGAAGGATAATTTATTCCTCTTCTTTGGTGAAGATAGTTTAGACTGTAAAGTGTTTTGTGTTGTTGGTGGGTTGTTTTTTGTTGGGGTTTTTTGTGTGTTTTTTTGCAGTCAATTCAAAAGAACACAACCAAACACCACACTCACTAATTAGCTTTCCTGTTATATTATAAACATTCACACTAAAATCTAGAAATATGCCTGTCAAGCATCAGCAGTAAAACCATAAGAGTATTGCTAGTCAACATGGTTTCAACTACAATAGAATGTATTAAAAGAAACTAAACAAATGTGAATTAAAAAAAAAAAAACAACCTACTAGCAACAAACTCCAATTCCTCTTTTCAGTAGCTTTTGCAATGGCTAACACTGTGCATGTGCAGCTGATGGGCAAGCTATCAAGATTTTACCAATTCTGTTCTGCATTGGCATGGAAAAGGGCATGAAGCCACGGCATCAGTCTGTATTTATCCATCAGTGCTAGGATCTCACCATTTTAAATGCTCACTAGTACACTTACACAACATACTGTTTCTGGATGTAAACTATTGTTTGCTAAAATATTCCCTTGCAAAAGGTGAGGTTCCCTCTGTTGTCCTTTTCGTAATGGTAACCATTAACAAAACAAAAATAAACAAAATAAAACAGTTCAAAACAGCTCTTTTCTGAAACAACTTGATGAATTTCATCTTAGTTGGGACTGAAGTATTAATCAGCTAGTCAACTTGGGAATCAATTTTTAACTTAAAACTCATTTCATACTATTTTTCTCACTTCTCAGCAAGTCATTTAGTAACTGGAAGGGCAAATATTCATCAAAACATCTATTTTCACTTCATAAAGACCTTTGCTCTATGATAGGATTGTCAGTTGCCAGCACACAATCCAGGATTAAAATGATTAGCTGTTATAAAATCACAGAATCACAGTTGGGAGGGACCTCAAGGATCATGAATCTCCAAGCCCCCTGCAACAGGCAGGGCCACCAACCTCCACATTTCATACCAGATCAGGCTGCCCAGACCAGCCTGTCCTCAACAGGGGAGCTGCTCCAGTCCCCTGATCATCTTCGTGGCTCTCCTCTGGACCCTCTCCAACAGCTCCCTCCCTGTCTTTCTTGTACTGGGGGCTCCAGACCTGGACGCCGTACTCCAGATGGGGCCTCACAAGAGCAGAGTAGAGGGGACAATCACCTCCCTGTCCCTGCTGGTCACCACTTTTCTGATGGAGTCCAGGATACCATTTGCCCTCCGAGCCACTGGCTTCCAGCACACTGCTGGCTCAGTTAAACTTTTCATCCATCAAGACCCCCAGGTCCTTCTCCACAGGGCTGCACTCAAGGACCGCTCCTTCCAGTCTACATGGATGCCTGGGATTCCTGGGATTTTGCCCAAGTGCAAAACCTTGCACTTTGCTGTGTTGAACCTCATCAGGTTCACCCAAGCCCACCTTTCCAGTCTCTTGAGGTCCCTCTGCATGGCATCCCTTCCTTCCACTGTGTCAACCGCACCACTCAGCTTGGTGTCGTCAGCAAACGTTCTGAGGGTGCACTCAATTCCACCATCGATGCCATTGATAACAGTGTTAAAGAGCACCAGTCCCAAGACAGACCTCGGGGGGATGCCGCTCGTTATTGGCCTCCACCTGGACATAGAGCCATTGATGACCACCATCTGTCTATGGCCTTTTAATCAATTTCTTATCCACTGAGTGATCCACCCATCAAATCCATGTTCCTCCAATTTGGAGATGAGGATGTGGTGGGGGACCATGTCAAAGCTGTGAGATGTGAGAAATACTGGAATCCTGGCTGCCAATGAAGACCAAGGCAAAGAACTCATTCAGTACCTAAACAGTTATTCACAATTGTTCAAAATAGATGAGTGAAATGACCTGGAAATACCATTCATTACTGGCATCATACAACATTAAAGCAATCTGAAAATGAGCAGAAATAGTTCATCACTGAAACCCTCTCTCATTCATGTATATGAACTACTTCAAAAAGTCAAGATACCATGCACTTTTTAATGTCATTAATGACTGAGGAAGCTATAACTGAGAGGATCGGGCATAAACAACTGAATTTATCCCTGTTTGAAGTAAAACACAAACCAACATCTCTGCTTCTCCTTTGCCCTTCGCCACCTCTCTTCACTTAAAAGGAATTCTTAGGTTCATGGACCTTAGTTCAGACAGTTGGTAGTGCTTTGTGTACTGATCTCTAGTGCCATCCTCGTTGAGAACAAAAGCAGCAAAAAAGAGCACACAGAATTTAAATCTGAAAACAATGCAAAGAAAGGGAACTGCTAGTGTCCTATCTTTTAAAGAATGAACTACTACTCTGCTACTCACATTTGCATTTACAGTTGTTTCCTATGGGCCTACAATTTGGTACTCCTACAGGACCAAAAATTCACATAAACCAAGTGCCAAAATCTCTCGCCACAAAGAAAGGCCTTTTCTTATAAGTAGAAAACAAACATAAGAAGAAAAAGAAATGAAAAAGAAAAAAAAAAGCTAACTTAATAAAAACACATATTTCCCTTGCTGATTTCCTTTGGGCGCTTGCTTATGTAGCATTTCATGAGTGTAAATGTAGGAAGTGCTCTACATCAATTCTACAGATATTTAAGGAAAATTTACCAAACTCACTGAGCCTGAAATACACAACCCAGCAATAGGACAAAATCCCTGCCAAAATATTCTGATCTAGCTGTGGAATATTCAAGAGCAAACAGACTCAATGTAGCTCTAAATATATTCAGATGCATTTCTGGGCAGCTACAGAGAAATAAACTGTCGCATTAACGAAAAGCTTTTTGACAATTTGTATATTAGCCTTCAGTCTGCACATAAATGTCATTATGTTTATGACCAAGAAGAAATAAACATAAAATTGAAAAATGAATGCTGTTTTATTACAGAATAGAATGCTCCGAAGTCCAAAGGACTTTGCAGACAGCTGCCAAGAAAACAAGGAACAAAGCTAACATGTTTCTATGACAATTTTTTTGTTCAAATACAAACTCTCTCAGTAAGTTTCATCTATTTCAGGAACTCCTTTATTAAGCAACATGCCCTTCAGAAGTGAGTTACTATGCTTTCTCCATTGTGATAAATGTATAAAATGAATTTTGGGTTCTTTGTTTCTTTATTCCTACAGCTCTGAATGCCTCTATCGTCTTTCTAAGAGAGTTTTGTTTGCTGTTTTGTTTATATGTCTTACTCTGTATGAAGCAATCCTTTTCTGGAAACAATGAGGCATGAGCTAATGTGTTTATTATCCCCAGTATCACTGTGTTTTCCTTGTGTTATATCCTTCACGAAAACTCAGGTTATTTTTTCCAGGCAGGATCAGTTTCCAGTTGGACACCACAGCCAGAAAGCTGTCGGTTTTCAGAAGCAGTTCCAAGGACTTATTTTTCAAACACCTTTACCAGCATCTTTCCACTATTTGAATGCCTCTACAGTGATCTGCATAAGGTGAGTAAATCCTTATCTCTGTAGTTTCTAGTGATTTTGCATTATATCTTATCAGAAGAGTTCATTTTTGTGTAAAACATCAGCCACTGAGAAACACTCTGCTGATAATGTGTTGGTTATGACTACCTGTTTAATCTTTCTTCAAAGCATACTCACTGTTACTCCATTTGGTCCAGCTATTTTGCCATCAATGAAAGTTGAAACTCTTCCATTTCAGTAATATTTCTACAGAGGTCCACAACCTGGTGCATTGATCCTGTAATTACAAGGGGATTAACATCAGTTACCAAACAGGAACTGCTAACTATGATACGATAAGCACTGCATTATGATTTTCATGTATGTGCTGCCTTTTCACGTTCTGATGCTTCCGTGTGCTGGCTGACTCAGAGGTAATGCACACACTCTTATGTCATTTGTCACAAACTGCAGGGAAGCAAAACTCTGAAGAATTTACACCTCTCGGTTTCCTCAAAGATTTACTTAACCTCTAATTAGACATAAAAGCAGCTAAAAAGATGCACGTGGGCCTGACAGAGTATGGGACTGAGACATGTAACTTCCAAAATGAAACAGCAAGAAAACCCAAACTAAGGTATGAAACAACAGGCTGGGAATTTCAAGAAGCAAAACCTGTGTAAGACCATCCAGAGCTCATCACAATGACGTTTACTCTGAGGTGTACATTTGTAAATATATTTACATAAGCTTTACTATAGTTACTTTCATAATAGAATATTTCCTTGTTCCCTTTTATCTCACTTGCAAAAGAATAAGATGTGTCAGAATCCACAAAAAAAGAACAGTAAATCTTTAATCTCTAAGGACAAACATTGTGAAGGTTGTCACAAAGTTCTCCAAAAGATTCAGCACTTCAAATCTTAAAACTATAATCCAAGTATGATTCTTTGATTTTATAGATAAAAATACTACAATAGCACAGTGAGTAAAAAGAGGAACTTGAGCAGTCAAGAAAACAGAAATCTAATTCCTTATCAACACAATTCAAAGGAGGAATTGATTAATAATAATATCAATTTCTAGCAGACACAAATAAGAAAATTCCCTTAGGCAACACACAAAGAAAGTGGAATGCAGCACTTCACAACACAATGATTTTAACACAAAGTGTGTACTTACCAGCAAATGATGCATAGAGTACATTTAGGAACAATTTTACTTAAGGAGTAGTCAGTGGGAGTATCACTAATTTTGCTTAACTTCCAGTTATTACTCAACCAAAGCCACTTCAGCATCAGAACCAGCCTTAAGAACTTTTAGGTGGGTCTGCAAAATCATCTTTCAGGCTTCGGGCAGGCAGGCAGGCATTTGTCAGGTGACTAATCCATACAACTTTGGGGAGAAACAGCAAGCCGATTCTCTGTATTTCTAGGGAACGTCATCTATTAATTGGGATGACCATCCATGTGTCTTTGACAAGTTGGCTATATCATAAATCATCTTGAGCTGTAAAATATACTGAGCGGACACCAGGACAACTAGAGCCATCGGCCTTCCTATGCAAACAGTGAGCTGAGCATGGGAGTAGGAATAGAGGAAGACAAGAGCAAGAAAAGTTATACACAACCTTTTCCTTACTTAAGTCATAACCTTATCACATATTTCTGTCCTCTCCCTAGCTCCCTCCCAGCAATTAGCAAAAGAGGATCCATGTACAAACAATGGTTAACCCACTGAGCTTACGTGGCAGTGTTTTGGAAGAGAGGTAAAGGGGGCCCATGTGATTACAGAGCAGTGGCTGCCCCAGGCCAGGCACAAAGGGCCAGTCACTGAAGCTGGTGGTGCCTCTGTATATATATAAGAAATATATATATAGATATATATAAGGAAAGGGGAAAAAGGGGAAAAAGATAAAAGAAACGGCTTAGAGAGCGAGAGAGCATGGGGGGCATGGGGGCATCCTGCAGACACCAAGGATAGTGAGGGAGGGCAGGAGCTGCCGCAGGCAGCAGAGCAAGTATTTCCCTTGCCAAGCAGATGGGTATGCCCTGAGTGAAGCCACAGCCCTTGCAGAGCTGCCACGTGGAGCAGGCTTAGTGGCAAAAAATCGCAGGCAGTGAAGGTCTCACTCTGGAGGCTTACCCTGAAGGACCGAAGGCTGTGCAGAAAAACCATGCTAGAGCAGTTCACCAAGGACTGCAGCCCATGGCAATGCTGTGGAAACCACCCAAACGCTACTCCATTCAGGCCAGAAGCGTGGCCCTGCAAAGAAAGGGCACTTTGGATGAAGGACCGCTCTACAGACAGCCTCTGTCCTTGCTTGACAAATTCAAGCAAAAAAACCAAACACTGGAAGAGACATAACCCCTGCTTCTTTGTCAAAAGGACAGAACATCTACAAACGATTACTTGACACTGCTTTTCACTGATATTTTACACACTCTCACCTTGTAAAGCGTGTTGCCTTCTGCTTATCCTATTTGTACCTCCTTCAGGTACTTCTATTTAACTCTTCGCTATCTAGCTGACACGCAAAAGCCCAAACAACTATCAGACACAAAGGGTAAAGGCAAGTCACAGTGCTGTGAACATCAAATTCCTGATACAAAAATGCAAAAAGCATATTACAACAACCGTAGACAAGTTATCTTAAGTTTTTGCAGATAATGACATTTCACAGCAAAACTGAATACAATGAAATCTACATTTTACGTTGCAATCTACTCTCCTACTTCTAGCTTACTGCTCTCTCTATCCAAATATTCATGTGGCTGTGGATTACCTTCTAGACACTGCCTGTACTGTAGGAGGTTCCTTATTACCTACTGTTCTATAGCATTCTTATATATATATCCTTATAATTAGGGCAGCTGCTCTGCATACACGTTTAAGCAGTCATTTTTGTGCCCAAAGGGAGACAGATGTTAAAAACTAAACAAAGCCAAACCTTTGTTTAATTTTCTTTTTGAGCGCCCAGTTTACAGTAAAGCATTCTGGAAATTTTATTTAGTTACAGATAAGAGCATAAATATTAGTAGTTTTTAACATTAACAGTTTTTAATCCTTATTTTAGGATGAAAACAAGTTCTTAAATCTTGGACTTTACCAACATTACATGTGTGGGCTACCATTTCTCCCAAGGAAAAAGAAAGATTTGCAGGAAGCATGACAGTAAATATGTTAATTTAATTTGCCTCCCACGTTCCTCTAAGAATTCTTCATCACGGTTATGCAACAGGAAGAAACCCGTACAGTGAGATAGCAGCACTGTTACGTATTGTATTACGCAAGTGCAATGTCACCTACTCATCTAAACTGTCACTGAGGAACTCGTTTTCATCAAGCTTTTTCAGATGTGCGTGCCTTGTCCATAATGCACAGTGCTCTTATCAGACAAGCCAGATACCAATCCTTACAGAAACTGCAAAGTTCTAAATCCTAACGATGGAAGCTGCAGCTCGTCTGCTTAGCAGAGAATAAAGCAAATGTTCCCCTGTGCTGATGACATGCATTGCTACTTGCTGTTCAGAGAACACAAAAGGAAATAACCACGAAAAACTGATGCTAAGCAACAAAGACGACATTCACGGAGAGCTGGTCAGCACATACAGAGTGATACACTGATAATCCACCCTGGAACTTGTTCAGGTTTGCAGTTAAGCGTGTGGCTCGTAATTCCCACACAATACAGTTCAAACACCCACCCTGAAATTAGGCAAGGAGGACATCCCTGAGTCTCTTGTAAAGACATAACTCCTTTGGGTCACTTCAGCCTGTTGTTCAAAAACAACAAAAAACCCTGGGGGAATCTATGTCCAAACAGCTATGTAGCACAGACAGCACCAGAGCCTCATATTCATCAGCCTGACATTAAATTCACAGAATGATGACAACTGAATTCAAAGTTTGTTCTTTACTTGGTACTGGACTTTCCTTATTAAAAAAAAAAAAATAAACCAAAAAAAACTATCTGATACAGATATAAGCAAATATAATTTGTCCAGAAACTACCTTCCACATGACTCCTATCATCTGTGTATATGGCAGCAATTTCAAGAAGTATGTTACTTTATAATGCATTACCTATGGGTCTGTTTATGCCGTTCCCATCATTGGCCAGCATACAGTGAAATAGCACCAACCTGCTGCCACTTCACAGTGGGTTGGGGTTATTTATTTACTAGTGTCTTATGCTTTTGGAGCTGCTCAGAGATCAAATACACTGCTAGCCTTAGGGTCACAGCTGAGTACACTGAAAACACATTTTTCAGGTCTCAGGTTAAACTTACCAATTATCAATGTCTAACTGTGTGATAGGACAGTTACAGTCTCTTCAAGTTCCTGAAAAACGCTTTTATGAAAAACATCACTGCATTTCTGAATCACAAGACCATAATTTTCAAAAAGTTATACCAAAACGCACGTTACTGGCATTAACTATGAAAACCCATTAAAAGCTCTCAAGTGGAGTCATCAGTTTTTCAGCATTTCCTGTCAGACTAAGAATTGGAAGATTTCATCCAGACACCACGCCACGAGAAGGTGTGACACATACAGATCAGCTAGAACCTTAAAGCAGAAAAAACTGTTTGCAGTGCTTTATAGTATCTACATTATCTACAACATGTATTCCTGGCCCACAAGATGTATCAAAGCTGAAGTTTGCATAATGAAATCAGAATACAGATTCAATATAAAGACATCACCTTAGATACACTAAGTTCACAACAATTACCTTTTCCCCATTGGAATGCACTTTGTCTAGGTATATGAACTCTCTGCAGCAAGCTGAAGATAACTTAAAAACTTGCCGAAGCACAGTGAACACTCACACGAACACTGAATCAGCAATCTCAGTATACAAATTCAGGATGTAATAGCTGCTGTTTTCAAAAACTCATGCAGAACAATTCCTGGTTCTCGGCTCTGGTGCACGTTCTGCGTGCTTGACGTATCTAGAGCTAGATAAATAGTGAGACACACCTTTCTTTGTATTTCAGAAAGCCAATGTCTCTCTCCTTCCAGTTATAAATGTCCAATTCTTACTACCTTCTCACTTTTTAAGGAAGCCTTACATAAGTGGTCCAATTCTTTTGCAGGTTTTTTTCTTTTTTTAACAGAAGTTTCGTTTTATTGGAACCAACACTTCTTCACAAACACGCTACCAAATTCCTTGCTTGGTTCAAACCACAAAGTGATTCAGTACAACTGCCAAGGCAGGTGCAAGTGAAGATGCACCAGTATTCTTTCACTCCTTTATTTAAGCAGACACTTTGTGGCTATTCATCTATAACCCACAGCCTCTGATTTCACCCTCTGCTCCTACTGTAAAAACAAAGACTACTTTGAGCAGCTACCAAACACCATCTGCAATGATTCCCCCTCAGTGGCCTCCCCCTGCTCTGCCACTGTAAGCCCCCACCTGGAGTGCTGTGTCCAGGCCTGGGGGCCCCCAGTATAGGAGAGATGTGGAACTGTTGGAGGAGGTCCAGAGGAGGGTCACAAAGATACTCAGAGGGCTGGAGCACCTCTCCTATGAAGAAAGGTTGAGGAAGTTGAGCTTGTTTAGCTTGCAGAATAAAGGGCTCTGGGGAGACCTCATCACAGTCTTCCAGTACATGAAGGGAGCTTCTAAGCATGAGGAGAACCAGTTTTTTGCATGTTCTGATATTGATGGGACAGGAGGGAAACAGCTAAACAGGTAAAGGTTTAGGTTAGATATTAGGAACTTTTTTTTTTACTCAGAGGGCAGCGAGGCCCTGACACCACTGCCCAGAGAAACTGTGGATGGCCCATTCCTGGCAGCATCCACAGCCAGATTAGATGGGATCCTGGACAGCCTGATGTGCAACCTGGGCAGCCGTAGTGGCAACCCTACCCACTGCAGGGGGGTGGGAACTGGATGGGCATTAAGGTCTCCTCCAACCCAAGACGTTCTATGATTCTATAACCCTTCACTAATGCCCCAAACGTTCCAGGCTAGCAAACACACTGCTGCAGGGCTTCCCTCCAGTAACACTGCTGCTGTCGCTCCCTGACACGATGCAAACACTGGGAAAGCAGCATATATCCCACAGTCATCTAGCAATACTTCTCTTTAAAAGCACAAGGTTGCATTCTAGAAGAATTCTGCTTGCTCCACAGACAGGTAAGCGGTAAGATCAAATATCTTCTTTCACACTGACATACAAGATATCCATGCACTAATAAAATGAAACAGTCACGCAGCAAGGAGAGAGGGAGGGGACTTCCTTTTATTCACCTGCGGTGACTGCCCCGCCGCTGTTCCACCCAGCAGGATCGCGGCACCGTCAGTCCATTCATTGCACGGCAACGACCGTTTCACCGCTCCCTCGAGGCGACGCGGGGCGCCCCGGGGCGAGGCAGCGGCGGGCCGGGCGGGCAGCGCTTCGCTCCCAGGCGCGGGCCGGGCATGCGGCTGTGCAACAAGAAGCTCCCGGCGGCGCGGCGGCGCTGCGCGGTGCTGCTCGGCTCCCTGCTGCTGGCCGCCGCCGTGGCGCTGCGCGGAATCGCCCTACCCTGCCGCGACGCCCAGCCGCGCTGCCGGGACCGCCTGTACGGGGCGCTGCGCCTGGAGCCCCGCTGGAAGCTCGACTGCGCGGGGGTGGTCCGCGGGGACGAGGAGGCGGTACGGGACGCCCTGGTGAGCAACCTGGAGGTGAGGAACAAAAGGCAACCCCTGAGCCCCGAGGAGTACCTGAACATGACGAAGGACTGCCGCAGCTTCAAGGAGGGCCGGCGCTACATCGAGTTCCCGCTGAGCGAGGAGGAAGCCGACTTCCCCATTGCCTACTCCATGGTCATCCACCACAAGATCGAGATGTTCGAGCGGCTCCTGCGCTCTCTCTACGCGCCGCAGAACGTCTACTGCGTCCACGTGGACGGCAAGGCTCCCGCCGCCTTCCAGCAGGCCGTGCGGGCCATCGCCGCCTGCTTCCCCAACGTCTTCGTGGCCAGCCGCCTGGAGAGCGTGGTGTACGCCTCCTGGTCCCGGCTGCAGGCCGACCTCAACTGCATGCAGGACCTGCTGCGGAGCCCCGTGCCCTGGCGCTACATCCTCACCACGTGCGGCACCGACTTCCCCATCAAGACCAACGCGGAGATTGTCCGCGCGCTGCGGGTGCTGCAGGGGCAGAACAGCATGGAGTCGGAGAAGCCGACGGCCTACAAGCGGGAGCGCTGGAAGTACCAGCACCTCGTGAAGACCTCCATCTCCCGCACGGCCACGGAGAAGTCGCCGTCGCCGCTGCCCTCGCCGATGTTCACGGGCAGCGCCTACATCGCGGCCACGCGGGCCTTCGTGCGGCACGTGCTGGAGGACCCCGCGGCGCGGCGCTTCCTCGATTGGGCCAAGGACACCTACAGCCCCGACGAGCACGTGTGGGCCACGCTGAACCGCGCGCCCGGCGTGCCCGGCGCCGTGCCGTACAGCGACAAGTTCCAGACGTCCGACATGAACGCGCTGCCCCGCCTGGTCAAGTGGCAGTACCTGGACGGCGACACGAGCCGCGGAGCGCCCTACCCGCCCTGCACCGGCCGCTTCCAGCGCAGCGTCTGCGTCTACGGGGCCGGGGACGTGGCCTGGATGCTGCGGCAGCGCCAACTCCTGGCCAACAAGTTCGACCCCGAAGTAGACGATGCGGCCATCCAGTGTCTCGAGAGCCACCTGCGCCGTAAGGCGCTCCTCGGCCGGGGGCTGTGAGCGGACCGCGGGCGGGGATCCTTCCGCGACCCCCGAGGCGAAGGGTCGGCGCGCTCCGAGCGCGGGAGCGGCGGTGCTGTGGGGCGGAGGGGCCGGGACTCCGCCCGCCGCTGCCGGCTCCACACAGAGGCGGCCCCGGAGTTCTCCGGCGGCCGTCGTAAGCGGACGAGCGCGCTGTTTTTGCACTCCGCGTGCCGTCTGCTCGCAGAAGTGACGCCGAAGGTTCGCTGTTAGGTCACGAGACGAGCTGAGGCGATGCAATTAATCGGACTGCCCGGCTGAACATCGGCTGCTGCACCTGTTTCGGTCGCTCGGGAGCCCTCTGACTGCTAGCCGTAGCAAAAGTGCCGCAAGAGCTCCTGGGTGCTCCGTGCCCTGTACTCACCTGAGGAAAGCTGGCTGTGCCCTCCAGCCCTTCTGCACCTGCAGCACAGGCACAGGACAGCTGTGTGGAGAGTAGTGCACAGGCCCACCTTGTCTGCCTCCTTCCTGCCTTTTTCCTCCACCCAGAGATTAGTTTTATGCAGTGCTCTCCACAGTGTAACTGCCACATCCAGGGGTGTGCTGGGCCTTAAGAAGAACAAAAACATCCAGTGCATTCTTTTTTTTACTTGAAGTTACTATGAGCTAGTTACTGAAGTTACTGTAAGTTGGTCAACTTTTGTATCTCACCACAGGCGCTTCACCCAGCTCTCCTTAAGGCCAGCTCCTTCCACACACCCAGCACATCCTCACAGAGAGGCCGAGAGTTTAATTCAGTTGCCTCTGTGCTGGTAGCATTTTTTCCTTAAGATTTTCTAATCAGTGAACACTTTCATCTTTATAAATTCAGCGTCTCGTGTGGGGAATGACCATCAGCCAAAGAACATCATCTAAATGTAGCGAGCTGCTGATTTCAGAAGCTCAATTATGACCAAAGCCGCGCAGTTCTTGGAAACACTGATTTAAGAAAGAAGTGATTAAATGACTGACTTAACAAGGTGTGCTGCTGTAATTTTGTTGGACATTTTAAAATGAAATGATAAATGCTGATTTTTGAAATGGCGCAGTGAAGCAGCAGTGATTGCTGTAGGCAAAAAAGGCAAGACAAGCTGTCAAATTAACAATGAATCCATCACTGGACATTTATTTATCATTCCCAACTTCCCCCCCCACCCCCCATCCTCCCCCTCTCCCCCAAAAGTGAGTAAAGCAGTAGGGTTGATGAGTCCATTGGGAAATGGTTTCCAAGTACTGTAAATAGAAATCTGCTCCTATGGAGAGTAAAGTTTCTGTTAGTAACATGTAAAACTTCAAATGGTTTCAGCAGCCAAATCTGCATTACATAACAAATATAGCCATGTGTAGTATGTTCACTTAGAACATCTGTGCTGAGCCGGAGCAAGAACTCACATTTCCCAGCATAGAAGACTGCATTCAAACTGTAGGTGCCTTCTCTGATTTTGCGTGTTGTAGCTCATTCATTCACTGCAGAGTAATAAACATTAACCCAAAGTGGTGAACTGCTGTCAGTGGTTCACTGGCAGAGCTGGGATAGATTCAAGTTTGGTTGATGTTTTTCCAGCCATGTGAAGAATTCTCTGAGCGCCTACAGAGAGTAAAGATGCTCTTGGGGCAGGGAGGAAACCTCAGCCTAAAACAGTGAAAGATTCCCAGAGGGACCTCTCTGTTGCTTAGTAAGTATCTCTAAAGTAAGATTTGTACTTACAGGTTGCTTACAGATTTATCACAGTAATTTCTGTCTCTGTCCTGTAGATACGTGCAACTTTTAAAGTTGTTTCCTCTCCCAGAAATACAAAGCATTGCTTATGCAGAATAAGTATCAGCAAAGGTTTTATCTGTGACTGACAGAGAGCCCCAAACAAACAAACAAGCAATCAAATGGAGACAGCGCAACAAGCACGTAGATCTGAAAACTATTAAAAAGCCACTTTGAATCAGTTTCACGTAAGTCTCGGCAGAGTCAAACTAACTTCTCTTTGAATATTGCATATTGCAATCTCTGCTCTTCCTGGTTAAAACATAGCATTTGTCCACACTGGAAAAAGCTTGCCTATTGAATAGGAATTGAATTTCCCCCTTCTTGGGGAACTAGGTTAACTACAAAAACACAAAGGTTTTTTTGCTGCAAACAAATGCCTGTTACATCACAAAAGCAGCATCTTATAGAGTGACAAATATGAAAATAATTACATCAAGACGTTTTTGAAGTATATTTATAGTCCTTAAATAGAGACCATCTGCCCAATTCACCAAGTGTTATTTTCAATCTGTCTACCTTGGACAGTTGGTTATTGATAAGTTCTAACTCTTAACTATTTTGGTTGAGAATCTTTGCTCCCAAATCTTTGTTGTAGGATTATGCCATTATATTTTGAGGCAGTTGATCATCTTTGGTGTGTTTTGGATACAGCCTTTTACACAGTACACCGTCAGTCAGACAGAAACAAGAGGGTGGAAACAAGGGTGGAAACAGTCAATGAGTAGTCAGACTGTCATTCTCTGTCACCTCATGGTTGTATGCACTCTTACAAAATGTTTACCTTTTCAACATGATTATGCTATTTTTACCACCACCAACAGCATTCGAAAATTTTACTCACAATTTATCTCTGATAATTTGGCTCGTAAAACAAAGGTATATCTTGTGCAAATTTATTTTAAACTCACCCTCTCAGTAGTAACCTAATTTATTCTGGGGGAACATGAGGCTACTCCCAAATTCAGAAAGTGAACTAAGATAAAAAGATTCTGGCACAGGAATATTCACAGCACTTCCTCTTCCACAGACATTAGAAATTTGACATTAGAAAGCAGTGATACAAATAAAAAAGTGAGGTATATTACTATGATCTGTAATGATAAGGAGACATAGAGAACATCACTGAATAACCACGTGTAACTTTGTGTTCCACACATCTCAAAGTGTCGCAGAAATAAGTTCAGTAGCATCTCAGAAAATTGATGACAGGGACACAAAGAAATGATGCAGTTGGGCAAGGTTAGCTGTAGAACTGAGGAGAACAAATTGCCAGCAAATTAGGACAAACCTCAGCCCAAAGTAGAATACAGAATCATCCCCCAAAACAGATTAAATACCCTATGAACTTCATCAATAAAATCCTGAACTAAGTTGGAAACAGTCACATCAGGAATTTTATTATTAGCTTGGTCCAGTGAGAGTATGAAAGGCTACTTGTGACCCCTCTGTCTACAGATCAGCTGCTAACTAACAATCTGATCATTAAACAAACCACCAGCTGCGTAAGGAGGAAGTGTGTTGCAAACAGCCACTCAAGGTATGCACAGGAGGAAGGAGAAACTACAATTCTGAAAATCTAACAACAGATTTAAAAAAAAACTCACCTGTCTTTAATCCAAATGTTTTTCACTTTTGCAAGAACAACACAGCGTGAGCTGAAACTATCATAACACATGCTGAAACACAGAGTCCATCAATGGCTTTTCTTCACTCTAGTCAAGAGCATCTATTTCCTTCTTGCTTTGCATTTATTCTGTGTTTTATAAGATCATCTCTGAGACGTCCTGTAATAAGGAAATGGGTCAATGGAAATAAATTTGGAGGAAAAATTTATAGGTAATAAATTTACAGGTAAATATTTACAGGTAAAAATTACAAACAAACTATGAAGAAGTACAACCTCCAGAAACAAAATACTGATAAAATACTTGCCACCATAAGCAGAATTGATTTGGTCATTGGTTATACCACCACAATCTGACTAACTTTTACAAAAAAATTTATCTTTGAGCAAAACTAATTTCCTAATTAAGTTTCTCCTCTTACGAGAGTGAAGCTTAAGGCTAGATCTCCCACTGCAGTTCCAGTTCCACTGGATACTCACTCAAATGCTCTTTCCTATGCTCCTCCTATTTATTATTTATTATTGAATTTTCTTCCCATGTCCACCCAGGAACTGTTAGAGCACTGAGAAGCAAAACCAAGCCACTAGTACGTTAACTGAAATACTACTTCCTATGTTGCTGAAGATGCAGCAAAGCAAACATCCAACATTGCCATTAAATCTTATCTACCTCATTGTACTGTGTTACAAGATGACCCTGACAGCTCCATACTTATTGTTCTTTTAATCTCTCTCTGATAACATTTGAAGCAGTACTCACAGCCCTGACTGAGCAAACAGCTTGCTTTAGCCAAGATCTACTTTTGTGCACTGGAGGAATTCACAAAAATCCTTTCCTCTCGTGGAATCCATGTTTTACACAGGCAGTCACCACAGCCATTTTTGTTCCGGGATTTAGTCATCCACTTTCATTTTTCCCCCAGATTCTTTTTATTTATTGCAAAGTTTCTTTCCAAATATAAACATTAATTGCAGCTCAAGGTCAAAATTATCTTTTGCTTTTTCTCCACTATGGACAGCTGGAAGGCACTCAGACTTTTCTGAAATAAATTGGAAAAAACAAGCCCCAACAAACCAGTGAACCAAGCCATTACAGCTGGAAAAACCAAACAGGTAGCAGCAAGCATGCTGATGCTCTAGTCAGTGACAGTTTTGCATTGGATATGAAAAAAAGTATCTTAGTACAACATGCAACACGCTTTTCATCTGTGTTGCTTTTTTTGGTACTTGGTTAACTTGGGCCAAACAAAAGGCTAATCAAGAACTTCAGTGGTATTTAAGCATTTGCACATTTTTCCACTATGGAAAGAATGGAGTGCTTTAAGTTTTGAGCATTTAAATTCATTTCAGAACGTCCATCTCCTTTTCAAATACTTCCTTACAAAGCAAGGCAACACGAATCAACAGATAATCAGAGCACATGGGGAGTATTACTGTTAGGCACCATCACCTTTCTCCAAAGGAACACACCCAGATCTCCACTACAACTCTTAACATTACTTTTTTTCCCTTTTTTTTGAACAAGTCATTAAAATTGTCTTGAATTTACGAACTGCCATTTCTGATCACACTCACATTGACTGGAATTTTACGAATTGCTGAGTAGCAGACATCTTCACCATTCAAATTATTTCTCCTTCATTTGAAATTTTTCTTTGCACATGTACACATGCAAGGAAGCAAATCAGTGCTTCTTAAGTTCTGTATTTTCTTTCAATTAACAAATAAAGTAATTCCAAGGATGCAAGTGCTAATGTAGCAATGTACAACTACTGAAAAACAAGAGAAGGCTGATGGAGGAGTATGAAGAAAACGCTAACAAATTCATTCCACACATAAACCTTACATCAGTGTAATGCTGCTGCCTTTTTTTTTTTTAATGGAAAAAGACTGTAGTGAATATGCTAATGCACATTACTTGGAACTGAAACCAGTATATACTTATTTACTTTAGAAAGGAATCCAAGGGTTACAAAAGAGCTGGAGATTGAGAAGCTTCGGTTCAGAGAGAAAAAGACTGCAGGGCTGGAGGTAGGAACAACTAACAGATTTCTTAGGGTTGAAATTCAGTTTGCCCCACAATTATCACAGAACATTTAAACATAGAAGATCGGGTAAGACAGAAAAAAGAGAAAACCACAGGAGGGTCACACATTGACATCCTTCAACATAATGACCTCAGTAGGCAATTACCATGCTGTTCAAATAAGAGCAATAGTCTTGTTTTTTGTTTGGTTTTTTTTTCAGAACAGTTTCTTATCAAACTGCAGTACACAGAAGACATTTTAACAGATACAGGACAAAAGAAAAATTGTAATCACAGTACCTGGAGATGTCTGTGAAGCAAGCCTGTGAAATCCCTTCATGCAAAGAAAAAAAATAAATCTTGTCTATGGAAGATATTCCAGGTTTGAAGGGGGAGCTGGATGGAAGGATTCTAATTTATCCTCAATAACTGAGGCTTTCAGTGCTCATCACTTCTCCCACTTCTAACTGAGAACATGAAATTTCTCGTTTTAAATACGTTCTAAATACCTATTCCAGGCCAAAGTCATGCACAAAGAGTGATTAGATAAACATAAAAATAAGCAGCACCAGTATTTTTTTAGAACACAGTGCAATCCTTAAGGTTCTCTTTCATGAGCTACGCAGTGATATTTTAATACTCAAGTCAATGTATTACTAGCACAGAGTACACAATGGATTTGGTATTTACAGATACCTACTATCTACCAAGTAACAAATACATCTATAGACACCTATTTTTGTCTATTTAATATGATAATAACATACAGCAACAAACAGAAAAGTATACTGATGAGCATGAGCTGCTAAGTTTTTGCTGATGTCTAGAAATGTTATTTTGAAAATAACTGGCCATTCCTTTGCCACCATACTCAGATTAGACTCTACAACTGAAAGCCCTTTGAATTTGCAATAGTACTATAAAAACAATTACAGAATACCACAAGAATGCATTAATGTATGTTTTTAAACAAAGCTTTCCAATGATCACTCATTCATTCACAAGTTTTTAAATAAAAGTTTATTAGAGAAGTTATTGTGAACAAAAAAGGCAACAGTATTGTTGTAACTTTTTAAAAAAGAAATAACATTGTGTTCTTCATGCCCCACATGGTGAACTGAAGAAATGCTACAGGTATTTCTTCCACTGTTTTCCTGTGATGCTTTCTTAGTACGGATTAACTCACATCTGCATCACAAGATGCAAGTAATGCAAGTACAAACACAGTCCCTTTCCATGCTTCTCTCCAGAAAGTGCTGCGCATTAACAGAAAATATTGCAGGCAAACCACAGTTCTTTTCATTCTGCAGCATTGGAACCAGTGTCTAGGAAAGAAAAAAGGCAATGTAATACACACTATCCCACAGACTTCAGTTAAAGAGAACAAATGCCATTCTTTAATACCTTCCTCAAACTCAAAAACATCCCCTCAAGCCTTTTAATATAGCACATGCTCTGTACCTACCCAAATCCCTTCACTGCTATAATGTGAGGCAAGGACTGCTTGTGTACTTTCACCTCATTTAATCATACCGAAAACAGCCACTGTAAAACTTCAAGGCTGTGCATATACATCATTTGCCAATATGGTACCAAAAATAGAAGAGGCTTTACTGTAACTCTGTGTCACGCACTTTACTGCAGTCAATCACAAGCATATCTTACTAAATCACATGATCTGCCAAAGAGAAAAGTTAGCACGTCCCACAGCAAAAGCTCCTATGGAATCTGTGCTACTGCAGTATATCTATCATGCATTTTTAAATCCCTGTGAGGATGAGCATGACCTTCATAAAATAACTGAGTGCAATACTCTGTTCTGAACTTTTGTCAGAAGTGCAATTTCTACTATTACCATTGTCATTGCTTTTTTGTTCTTAGCACTGTGGAAAAAATACTGGTCTTTGGATAAAGTAGAAAACACATCAATGTTTACTATGAGTTTTTTAAGCAAGTCTTTTTGTGGAAAAAGAGCTGAAATCTTAGTAACAACTTTAAATCACCCAGTTCTTTAAACCTTATCTGCATACATGTGAGTGAATATGTCCAATAAGCTGAAAGAAACAGTAGCTAACAGCAGAGGCTGAACAAACGACAAGTTCTGACAGCTATGTAGAACTACAAGTTGACATGACCCCTATAATCACGCCAGAATCCAAAAAGTCATGAAGAACTTGTTTTGTGGGCTAGCTTACACATAACTACAGCCTTTTCCATTCTCAGTTCTTCCTTTTAGCACCACCTCTAAGAATAAAACAACGGGCGCCTTTTCACACACCAGTGACATTCTGTCAATCAATGGGTGGAAAAGTTGTGAAGCAGCTTGCCACAGTAGTCGCTAAATGATTATTTTTTTTCAGCAAAGAACTTCAAGCAACACTGACAAAAGCAATCCAGTCACACGGCTGGGGATAAACTCCTATAAGCAGTTACATACAGGGGGCCCATTGAGCCAGACATTAGTTGCACCACGTGATCTGCCATGCCATCAAAAGCTTCCCATGTGCATGGGTCCCACACTATCATATCCAGCAACCAATTGCTCCAACAGTTTTCACTGCTTGCTCAGACTGATGCTTTGATGATGATTTGATTTCAATAAAATATGGTGCTGTTCTAGCAAACTGGTTAATACTGCAAAAATCACTATGCAGGAACTCAAACCAGATTAATTCTGACTTTGCACTTGCACAACAGGTGTCCACAATCTCTCACACGTTCCTATTTCAGTGCTTATGAGTTAGGGAAGCATCCAGCTGGCTTCTATTTAACAAATGATGAGAAGTGAAACAGAGTTCAGAGCCCTACTTTCACCTGAAAAATACAATCAGTATAGCTTTAATTAGAGGATCAATCAAAGCTTTCTACAAATGGTCTAGTGCCTGTGCTTATTTATATTCTATTTCATACTTACTTTTTCCATCACATGCTACAATTTTCACTTTGTCCACTTTCACAAGCTCAGTGACTTCCCTAAATTCAACATCATTCAGTACAAACGTCCATACGTTGTCACAGAACCTGTATGTATTCAGAGATCCCTTTGAAAAAAACAGAAGATATTTTCTATAGGTGGCATCCCCAAAATATCAGGAAATATGACATTTACTCTTTACAGAACTACGTACCTTCTAGAACAACAAATCAGCTTGCCATAAAACCAACTATGAACCTGAATGCATGCAAACACACAAGCAAGCAACTGGGGAAAACTGTTATTTAAATGCCCTCCAGTGGCTGAAGTTTTCAAGGCCTTTCCATGTATCTTTTCAATGCAAGGATGTTACACTCTATGCAAATGGAAGTTTCATAGATATGCTAAAAAGCTTTCTCACGTGCACTAACAAACTATGTAACTTATATTAGTACCAAAAAAGATTTCTTAAAACCCAAGGAATATGAGCAGTGATCACAGAATATATGAATTCTGCAATTGTTTATAAGAGAAAAAACTAATCAGTGTGACATAACAGGGCTTTCCTACACATGGTGCATTCCAAAGGTGCACACCTTTTGGCCTTTATCTTCTCACATTTTAAACTGATTCTTTTGGAACTTAAGCTCCACGTGAAATTTGTTTGTTTTGCATCTTCAGGACAGTTTGCTACACCACATATTAAAAAGAATTATGTGAGGGGAAAAAACACCAAAATAAAATAAAAAAAATCTAAAATCCTACAAGCATGCTTTATTTCTGCATTCTGCATAGACTGCAGAGAAATACTCAGGACAACTTTTCCCTCAATACTACAATCAAATTGACATTTAATAATTGGTTGGCTATCTGCCATTAACTAAAGAGGGTGGCTGTGAAAAAAACAAGTTTTTCTGTGAGACCTACAGCAAACAGAATATAAAAGTACACCTGCATGTCTCTAGTCTCTTTTCCTGTCAGAGCTGTGGCTGAAAAACTGGCTTTATCTCACTTCTGCAGAATACAATTCAGTGGAGCAAAATTCTCCCCATCTGCAGGACACTAACAACAGCAACACTACACATTTCAGCTTTTCCTTTTTCCTCTGCTCTCATCCCACCAAATTCTTGTTTCCAATTTCTGCATTCCTTCAAAAATTCCCCAACAGACCAGGGAGATAATAAGCTTCACAATTAAATACCGAACATACAAGTAGGCAGCCATTATTTCAGAATCATAAAGGACCTTTTGAAATCTCTGCTCACAGCACACTGTGTGACATTCTGCATCAACACTCAAACCACCATCGCTTACCAAGAACTGTGACAGGCAGTTATCTTACCCTGAAATTGACTCTGTTCCTGACTCGTTGTGCCAGTGCCGAATTTATAGCTTTATCAAACTGAAGTAGCACCTGAAGGGCCAGCTGAGGAGTGATTTGCTGTGACTGAAGAGGTGTAAAAACAAGTTTTGAGTTGCTTCCGCTTTCAGTCAAAAAAGAAGAAAAAGAAAACAGAACCGCACTAAAAACAAAGAATATCACAAGAAAGTTTATGGGAAGAGGTCTCTAAAAGAATAGCTTATAGAAGCATTACAGAAGTATCATCATAGAATGGTTTGGCTTGGAAGGGACCTTTGAGATCACCCAGTTCCACCCCCTTGCTATAGGCAGGGACATCTCCCTCTAGTCCAGGTTGCTCACAGCCCCATCCAGTTTGGCCTTCAGTGCTTCCAGGGAGAAAGCATCCACAACCTCACTGAGCAACCTGTTCCAGTGTCTCATCACCCTCACAGTGAAGAATTTATTCTTAATATCCAGTCTAAATCTACCCTCTTCCAGTTTAAAACCATTTCCCTTTGTCCTGTTACTACCTGCCCTTATAAAAAGTCCCTACCCAGCCTTTCTGTAGGCCCTCTTCTGGTACTGGAAGGCCACCAAAGTAAGGTCACCTTGGAGACTTCCCCAGGCTGAAGATTCCTAGCTCTCTCAACCTGTCTTCATAGGGGAGGTGCCCCAGCCTTCTGATCATCTTCGTGGCCCTCCTCTGGACCTGCTCCAACAGCTCCATATCCCCTTATTTACCTTTGTTTTCCCACCTTAAGCCCGGGAGAAGAAATAATGTGCTAAAAGATTTTTTGTGCTACACGAAGATTGCTGCTGGTTAGTTGGAAACCAGCAGAAGAGGAAACTGATTGCAGTGTTCCAGAATAGCCTGGCTATAGCTTTACTGGACCACACAACAGGGGAGAATGCCACATCAGAAAAGGCTTCCATCTACAACGTTCACCTAAAGGCTCCCACGTAACGCAAATCGCTTTTGATCTCAATAGGTAAACATTCTGAAAGCTGAGATGCTGCCCGCAGCATGGCTATATCCGGCTGTATCTGCACCGCCGCTCCCGGCAGCCGCCTCGAGCCCGGCGCTCGCACCTGGATGAGCTCGTCCAGACTCTCCTGCAGGCTGTTGCCCAGAGTGGTGTTCCGGTACAGCTGATAGGCCATGGTTCCTGCGGGGCGCTGGCCGCCTTACTGACCATCCACGGCTCGGGACGCCTGCTGTATCCTTGCTCTCATTAATAAACGAGGTAAAAAAAAACCTACAAAACACAACACGGCCTTTAGCTGCCCAGTACACGGCAGGAGCCGAGAGCCCGGGTGGCAGGGCGGAGCCGCACCGGCACGGCCCGAACGCGACACGCGGGGCCGGCCTCGTCCGCCTCCCGTTCGGCTGCCGGGCCGGCCGGCCTCCAGCCCCCGGCGCAGGGTGCCCACTGCGGAACGGGGCGCTGCGGCAGGACAGGGAGCCGCAGCCCCAGCCCCGACTCCGCGTCTCCCCGAGGCCGCCCGCCAGGCCCGGCCCCGGCTCACCACCGCCCGCCGCCACCGCCGGCGCCTCACCCGCTCCGAGCGGCCGGAAGAAGCACTGGCCGCGCTGACCGCCGACCCGGAAGCGGAAATGCGAGCGCTAGCTCCACCCCCAGGGCTGCGCCCCGCCGCGGCCTGAAAGCCACCGGAGGCCGGGCGTAGCGGTGGGGCTGTGAACGTCCTCAGCAAGGCGCTGCGTTTCACTGCGCCCGCAGCGCTTTCTGCACCCACGTCACATTTCATGCTTTCCAAGAGGGGGCAGGACAAGACTCCTGAAACTTAAGTCAGCATACAGTCCTAAGTAGGAAAAGAAAACATGCAGACCTCTTTCAAAAATATTTATTGCATTCAGCATTTACTTTTTCCTAATTAAAAGGTTCCGATAAGTGTGCACAGCTGGCACGGTCAGACACGTTCATCACATTACTCCATGACATCTTGGAAAGCAAACAGAAAAGAAGGAATACTAATACAAGAGGTAGGTGAAGAGCCTTGTATTCACACAGCTTTATACAAAAGGGACAAAGGAAAATACAATCGTGTCTGCAATGACTACTAAGAGTCAATTATTTAAGCTGGTTATAGAATGATTCATGGTTTGGCATGACTGCTACAGCTCCATTTACTTAAAAACTGCAAGTTTGCCACACTGTGCAGACCAATAATTGCGTTCATAGACAATTTTTAAGCCCGTTGAAAGGCTCTTTCCCTTTTTCTATACAGGCCTTGTTCAGATGCTGAGTAAGAAGCAACACAGAACTACAGAGCCACTGGGAAATCAAACACTTATCTTCTGTGAACAAATTTTAATGTGGAACTTCATGTCACAACTAATAGTCAGCCCTGAGTAAGCCAGAGGAAGGTCCATGGTAAGGTACAGATTTCCCTTTTTTTTTTTTTTTTTTTTAATTAATTGAAAAAGCCAGTTGTTCTTTAGATAATTTAAAAAAACAGAAAAAAAGATGTTTAAACAAATAATCTGGGCTATCTGAATCACAAAACAAAAGTGATCTGAAATAGTTTAGCAAAATTAAAGCTTTTTAATTCATCTCAGTCATGCTTGAATGGAATGATGAAAACACAAACAGAACTGTACTCTCTTTTACTTCACAACTGCCCTCATTCCTGTTAGCTGAATGTAGAGCACAAGAGGTGACAGGAGAAAGCGTAGTTCAACTTACAATTCTGATGTTAGGAAAGCTGCAAAATGTCTTTCCAAATTATTTAAATATTCTTTATATATCAAAGTGCTACTTTGACTAAAATCGGGTATCCTTGAAAAGTATCATTAAAGCACACCTAACAACCAGCATGAAAAAAATCCTCTTGAGAATGACCTGCATCCACAAGGACTGAATACATATTTTTCTCCAAAATCCTTCTAAGTCTTCTGTGGTTACCGAAAGCACACAAGCAATAATCCCTTCCCCCTCCTCCTCACACGAGGCTTTTAAGGGAGACTGGAATGACTTGAGAATTAACGTCACCTTCAGAGACAACAGCTTGGGTAAGAGATGCTCTTAAGCCATCTTTCTACATAATAAATACAATGTAAGTCTGCAAGATACACAAATAAAGTCTGACACTGAAATACACCTTTCTCCAAGAATCTTACTGCTCATTACAGATTTAGTTTAAAACCATCTGTTCATGATTTAGTTCAATTGTTTTTTTCCCCACAGTTATTAGACTTTCCAGTCTATGACACTGGTGAGGCTGTAACTAGGCACTAATGCCCTCTTCTCCTTTTGACACACTGTGAGGTCATTTCATAAGATCCCATTACCACCAACATTTCACCCAACTTTGAAGTCTGACACAAATTTCCTGTTGAAACATCCTAATTTGCCATTAGAGCATTAAAGTGTGTGAAGCAAGAAACTTGTCAAGACATGTTAACCCAGCTAAGACTAGTTGTATGCAATTGGGAATATAAATACTGTTTTCAATGCACAGTTCCTAACAGCAAGTAAATACTCTTCTTCACTTGTCCTCTGGAAAGGAAGAAGAAATATGCTAAGCTACATAAAGTTACAAAGAAGTTACATATTACTCTAACTAGTTCTAAGCTTTATGGAACTGAAAATTCTAAACTGAACTGAGAATGTGTATTTTAAAATTCCAAAACTTCAAAAGATTTCTGTATGATTCAGCACTAAATTTCTATGGATCCCTCACCGTTACTTTCCAGTAGAACACAGCTTTGCCACGCTACATAAAACTATCAAGAGTATTTATACAATCCAGAGTCTATCCACATCAGTTTTTAATGACACTTTCTCCAAAATACCTTTGTCACTTCTGAATGTTTCTCCCGTTGTAAAACTCGTTTTATACAACCTCACATCCACACATACAGAGATCACCATTTCAAACAACTCCATTTCAGTGTCACACAGCAATAACAAGGTATCCATTAGCACATATATATACACATACACACAAACTCATGAAACCTCCAAACTGAAGGTGAATTAGTGACTCCAACTTCTATCAGCAGAGCTCAAAACATATTCCAGCAACACAAATTCTACCTCTAGGAAGAAGTGCATAAGGTGAACCCCCTGTAATACTGTTACTTTTCACAAAGCAATTCAGAAAGAAATAACTTTAATAAAGTATGAAATTCTAACTCTAACGTTTTTAAATATTAAAATATATTAAATTATTCTATATATTTAAAAATATAAAGTTGACAAGTTAATTCGAGTTCAGGATAACTTTGGGACCTCTGCTTTTTGTAAACATCCCCCTCATCATTAAATGATGAGCTGGAAAAGGTCAGAGGAGAATCGTTCTTTAGTACACAAGATTCTCATGCTGTGTATATTTTCAGGACAGAACAACTGTTTTACAGTGTATTCATTCACAAAAACTAATACTAAAGAAAACAGACTTTTAGGAAAGTATTTCCAAAAGAAATAGTACTACTGCAACATGAAACTGCAGAACCACTCAGCCACCAGAAGAAAAAAGAAAACAACCAATGATCTTATCATTCGAGAATTCACCCTAAACAGAGGACTGTCTACTCTAAAGGATGCAATATACATAGGAGGGGAAGCACAGATACTCACAGAAGTTCAGTTGTTCCATTATAAACACGACTTTACTGAGAAGAATACTTCTTTGAACTAGGAAGAATTTGAAACAAGATGAGTGGATTGGAATGCTTAGCATCTACTCTAGGACTCATACAGAATCAGCAAAGACTGGGATGGTTTCCAGGTTTGTCTGTTCATATGTGTTGCATTGTGGAAGCATTAAACAAATTGTGAAAATGTCCACTTCACTAACTTTAATCCAGGTCAACATCAAGTTTAGAAGAGGAAAAAAGCCTTAAAATGAAACGTTCACATTTGTGTTCTGCTTTCAAAGCAGGATCCAAACATGATGTAATAGATTCAAGGCAATTTGAAATCAATATTACCTCCTGAAAGAGAACATTCTACATATTAATCTCTTTGAAACCACAATATAGAAGGTAGCATAAGTACCAAGACCTTGAGATGAAAGCCTCTGAATCACAGACAAACTCCCAGAGACGTGGGCAGTTCATCTTTATCTGACATGAGTATCTGTTCCCAGACCATTATGTGTATCATTAGAGATTCTACATGAAGTGGCCATTAATAAATGCTGACCATGGAACTAGCTAAACTGCCACTAATCCATGCCAGGTATTAATCTAGTTGAATGCATTTTTTTTTTTAAAGTTCAAGAGAAACATATAACACTAAATGAAATTGACATTTTAAAGACAAAAATCACAAGCATATAAAAATATCTGAAGATTGAGTATTTGCTAAAACATTTAATTGCTCAGCTCCTGAATGGATTCATTTGTGTGCATCTGTCCTTACAGGAAAACAGCAATGCTCAAGACACTTCACAAACTTTTACAGGCTATCAGTCAGTGCCTAACTGTTGCCCTGGAATCCAGGAACGCTTTTTACATAGGCAACTTTACTACCCTTATGGGATAAGGAGGAAACCTTTTATATTGTTGGGTTTTTTTTGGTGAAGTTAATACTACTATCAGGTGCCAAGCCAAGAGCTTTAGAAATGGATGCTGATTTACAAGGATGACACAGTAATAGTAAGAGTCCCCCAATCTCTGCACACAAGTGATATTATGGGTAAGATATTTATGCCACTCTCAAGCTCTACTGAAAAATAACCAGAATTACTGGTGATGACTGATATTTATCCACAAAAAAAAAGAAACAAAAACCAACACAACCCAGAACAAACTCATTTCATCCTTGTAGCTGAACTAGCCTTCGTTTACTGAAGCAGAATCTGAAATTTGCAGCTTAAATTTACACAGGTCTGATAATCAGTCGCTTACACAGTTTAGTTTCCACTGCAGCTTAGGCTTAAACCCTCTGGCCAACAGACAGGAATTCAGAGAACTCCAGATCTGTGTTCTGAGAAGTGGACTACAAGACAAAGCTCAAGCTCACTCTAGTGAGGTAAATGAGTACTGCTTGTATTAGGTGTGGACAGAAATAAGCATCTCCACGCATATAGTAGACTACGTTATGTGATTGTTAATTTTCAAACAAATTAAGGTTTCTCTGACAACCAAGAAATGCACTTGACCATTTAGAGCAAAAACAGATCACGCACTTTATACAATAACAAGTAGTTTATGGCCTCGCCTACCTGCAAATGAATTCCTTCAGCAGGTACACAATGTATTGCTCAAAGTCATAAAAATATATATTATCTTTCCTTTAGCATTTAGATATATAAATATTTTACTGAAGAACATGCATCATTTAGATAAACAATTGTAAGAACATCCTCTAAACAGGGGGTTCTTTGACATTTGGCCGTATAAAAGGATTACACAAAGGTAGCTACTCAAATCAAGACAAACCAATACAGCAGTGAAGAGTCCATTGTGTGCCAGTCTAAAGTTAAGCACCTCTTGCAACAAGTTATGTTATATATACACACAAGAATGCATCATAAATGAAGAAAATAGCATAAATCCATCCGTATATTCTTCAGTCTTGTTCTGTCTCTCAACTTACTGTTCACTTTTCTGCTCTTGTTTTCCATTCAGCTCTTGGTCAACTCTGCTTAGTAAAGAAAACAGTGATGTTAGAACTGTATTAAAATTTAGTTCACTTATATATTACGCAAAACTGTTAACAGAAAAAGGTGAAAGCTCTTGCATGGAACAAGGTTTAGCATGTAAATATTGAATAGTTAAGATTTTTATTAAATGCAGTTACAATGTTTAAAAGATGTTTAAAAAGTCTGTTTTCTTACTTCCCCCTCAAAATTGATTAAAATTGTTAAGAAGCCATTAAAGTAAGCATAGCATTTGAAAAGCACAAGTACATTTTGACTGCACAGCAAGAAAAAGGTTCTGTACTCTTACTAATAAATACAAGCAGGAACACAAGTTCTCAGTTAACAATACTATCAGGTGCTGCTACCTGATGAACTCATACACTGCAATATTAGCACAGAATTTTCTTCAATTTTAAGTAACTAAGCCAAGAAGGTAACAGCAAAAACTTAATTAACAAGAGTTTAGCGGCTCCTTAATTGCAGTACTTTCCATCAAATTATAAGAGTCCTTTCACTACCCAGGAAAAATTCATTTCTGAGGAGCTTCTGTATCTACCTTGGGCCACTGAACATGTTGCTTTGCAGAAAGCAGGGGATGGCTCACAGCGCTGCATGAAACATACTTCTCATCTTTAGATCAACTTCTCATCTTTAGATCTTTAGAATCAACTACACTCTTAGCTACATCTTCTGGAAAATAATGAAGATCACTCAACTTTAGAACCAATCATAGTCCCAAAGCAACAGGCTCAGGATAAGTTTGTCTTCTAACAGCTGAACTGACTAGCCTATCTGTTCAGTCTCTCCAATGATAGCCAGCCACTTTCTTCAAAGTGATTAAAACAATGACAACTCTTCCAGGTCATGGACCCATAAAAATAGGAGGCAGATGTTCTATTTTTTACAGTTTTATGAACTGCACCTAACACATATGGATTCAGTAAACCTGGAGCAGTGGAATTTAGAAACATTCCTAATTAAGGAACGGTTTACCTGCACAGCATGCTGCTGCAACTCATCCCTGTCCTCACTGCAGTAACTTAGGAAAGCATATTGTGACATGACTTGTAGAATTATAGGAAGCACAAGAAAATATGGTAAGCTAATGCAAGATGGCTACACACAGACCTATAGCTGTCAATATAAATCCACAGTATCACACTCTAGCTTCCAAAATAACATGTACATAGGCAAAGAATTCCTACTGCCATCCACAACACTCTTCATAAACAAACATCAACATGTCTCCTTTCCCATATTACAATGCCTACAGCTGCTTTCAACACAATATCTCACAACCACTTCATGCCTGTGATCTTTCCTGTCCACTTCAGTAGTAAGTTTTGAAATAAAACTTTTGTGAAAAGTATTGGTAGCACAAGTATCAACATTGACAGGGATGCTAAAGGTGGGCTTCTTAAGTTCAGCTTTCTTAGAAATTAAGGTTACAACACCACAGGATTCTCTTAATGGAGTAATTCATAGTGAAGTAGCTTCACGTGCAAGTTTTCAGAGAGAATTATTTTTTTAATTTTCATTTCACTGTTTCTTTGGTCATTATTCAAGTTAGACAATAAGCTTCCCTGAACAGTTACACACACGGAAGAGTAGGCAAATAAAGTGAAGTTAATAACAGGACACTCTAGTACATTTGTTAGTTATACAGTAAAAAGTAAAAGCAAAAAAAAAGTTATCACAGCTATTAGGATAGCTTGAATGATTAGCAAGAGATTGAAAGTTTGCAAAGTGAAAACCTAATGACTGTTACCAAGGAATATACATACTGCAAATACAAACAGCACTAAAAACATTAAATTGCATCTGTGCAAGTTAAAAAGGTAGTTAATATGAAACTAAATACATATTAGAACTTCCTCCACAGTTGTGCCTCTGCTGCGAACTACAGCTTAGCACCTAAAAACAGCTCTTTAGACATCACTTGTTAGAAACAGTGAAACAATTGAATCAGTTCATACAGAAGCATGCTTTTGCCTCTTGAAAATGTGGTTAAGAATCCACACACACCCCTTAAAACTCAGAATCACATTTAATAGTAGACACTATTTACAAATACGTGAGTTTTCAGATGTTACTTTCATGCATAAGAACTAGGTCACTAGTGCTTGTTTATATTTACAAATGCTTATTCCTTTACACAAGCCAATCATCTGGGAGTTAGTTGCAGTGCAAATAGTCTTATCTAGATGCAACCCTCATCAAAACATGAATATACCTTGTTTGTTTCTTTCTAAACTTTTCTTCTTCATACCTTGGTGGGGAAAAGTTTGATTTCAGTAAATATACAAAGGCCAAATTCAATAGAAGCTACAAACTGCTATTACTGTCAAAATAGTTTGTGGAAACATGCCAAGTTTTTAAATGAAAAAAGCAAAAAAAAAAAAAAAGTTTTGCATCTTCAAGATAATTAGTATTAAATTTTAACTACCAGAACAACTTCCTGTACAATATTTATCCATCGCTAAAGTTTTAAGTCTATACTCTTAATAGTTTAAAACCAGATATCGAACACATTAGTCTGATAATTAACTACTATAAAGGATGAGCTTGGCTGACCTCTGAAGACTGAAACAGGCTGCCCAGAAAAGCTGTGGATGTCCCATCCCTGGAGGCAAGGCTGGATGGGGCCCTGGGCAGCCTGATACAGTGGTGGCAACCAGCCCACAGCGGGGGTTGGAACTGGATGGGCTTTAATGTCCCTTCCAACCCAAGCAATTCTTTAGTACAGAAAGTAGCTTTATAAGACTTGGAATGACAGTCTGAATTTCCCTAATATATCCTTCAAAAAAATCCCAAGAGAAAATTCTCAGAGTAGCAGAAGGCTGCTCCAACTTTGTCACATCTTTCACCTTCAACAAAAAACTGCATTTGCTCTATGCTAAAAAAATAAAAAGAAATTCACAACTAACACCAGCTGAATGTTTACTGTGGTACCCAGCAGTCAGTTCATCCAACATGGATGTGATGCTCTGCCCAAAGTGATACTACACTATCTTCCTTTATAGAGTTTCCCATCAGCCATCACATCTGTGATCACCTATTGTGGTACATAATCCATGGACTCTGTATGTTATGCTTTCCAATTAATCTACTGACAGAATTATTTCCATCTAGCTTTTCAAGACAAAAGTTTATGATTTCGCTTTATTACTGCAGCCACCGATTCTGTTCAAGTGTCATTGTCACACCTGAGAGCAGAGTTGTGCTGACATTAAATAGATATTATATGGCAAAGATCTGAAAGGAAGAGCAGAAGGAAAAAAAGAAAGTCAAGGACATTGGGACATTGGTACTGCCTTCCCCTCTCTGCCGAAATAGTTTCAGAAGTACAATGGGTAGGGATTTAAGCACTTTTTATCTACAGCTTTCTTCAAATGAAATCCCTACCCAATTGATATTTCACTCCTTAATTTGTAGTGCAGTTTAGCATGAACAGTGAAAATACTATAAGTTCAATGTAAGTGCACAGCATTTCTTACTCAAGCCATTTAGCATACAATAAGTAGAACAACTGCAGCAAGGCTTAATCTACAGAAGACTAAACACATCACAAACAGCTAATTATGTGAGACACTACAGGAAAGTCCTGGTACATTAGCATTCCTTCTGTAGTATGGAATATTGAAACTGTGGTTCAGCAATTCCTCCTAGACATAGCAGTGTCATTAAATATCAAGTATTACATTCAAACCAACCACTGAATATATTGTACAGCACTTCCTAAACATGGTCAACCTAGAACACATTTGAACTATAAGACGTACTGTTTTATGCATTCTGGGATGCCAACGTATTCCATGGGGATGAGTTCAGCTAGTTCTGCCAGAGTAAAGACATACCTAATTTTCTGGCTGAATTTTGAGCTGTGGAAGAACAAATGCAGGGTACAGTTACAACTTAGAAAGTATTCATTAGATCAATATTTAAACAGTCAAACATTTAAACTTTCTAAAAGAATAATAGCATCCATATTATTACCTAATAAAAGGTTTTGTGATGGCCAGAAGCGTTCTGATGAACCAAGAAGGATGAACTATGATTAATGACTTCAGATTTTTCCTTAACCTGAAGGATGCAAACATTGAACATGATTATTAGAGCAAAAAGTAACATGACAAAAAGCTTCTTAAAATATATATACACACACACATTTTTGCAATTACAATTTTGTTATTTAGATCTAGCACTCTGATATCCCATTACTTGAAATTACCAACTGCCCTAAGAAAACACTAGAAAAATACCTAGTCAGAATTAAAAGGCTACCATCATTTTAACAACCAAAGTTACAGTATTTTTTTAACACATTTGCAATGAAATTGTCAAGGGACCCACCTTATTATATTAGCATATGAATGTTTAACAAAGTACTAAACTGTAGCAGTACCCACCATTCTAATGCTATGTTTTCACTTATAAAAACGAAATTAAAGAAAAAAAAACAAAAAAAAAAAAAACAAAAAAAAACCAAGCATATCCATACCATTATTCTACACCAACAAGATGTCAGAAGAGATTTTCAATACAACAAACAATATGCTTCACGATTACATCTTAATGATTAGCAGGCACCTCATTAAACAGCACTGAACACAAACACTGGGAGAAAACACTACAGAACTTCTTACCGTCTGTCAATTTGCTGGTAACACTTCCTAAGCCAGCCTATGCTTGGCATTTTTCTCCGTGTTGTTGCACCATTCAGGTACACTATCATATAATTCTCTGCTACTAGTAGCTCTAAAGTGCCAATTACATACCTGCAAACACAGGAAAGAAAATGCTCAAGTGAACATTTGTGGATATTGAAGTAGTTCCTAGTACTGCCCAAATATGCCCAAAAACGAAAAGCTGGTAACAGTGTTAAGCAACATCCAGTCACTTTTTTCCCCTGGAATTAGACACAGTTGCTGTATTGTTTTACCCTTCCCTCACCTAAAATTAGAAGCTTCACAAAAAAAAAGACATTATTAAGTTTTACAATATGAAGCCAAGGTAGTGTACAAAGGCAGGTGATGACTTACTTAAATAGATTGTCCATTAGGTATCTGTAGTTAGGCTGGCTGCTTTCAGGCATAAAACAAACAGCAAACACAACAATGGCATTTAACCCATCACCATAATAACCTACAAAGAAAAAGGCAGCAGTAGTGACTACAGTGATTAAATCTTGACAACTTTCACTCAAAGTCATGAATGTACAGCAAGTTTTTCCATTATTTCCCTTAAAGAGCTTTGCAAACACCAATGGTATATAAATGGACAATCACACACACACACTATACATCACCTATCACTAGACTGATCTTCTGGAACCACTTGTATGAAAGAGGTAAGAACATGTGTCAGTCTGTTTCCAAAAACATTTTGCTTATAATTATTAAATATATACATATTTTTTAAAGTTAATCTACTTTTAGGGAAATAATGGAAACAGATGCAATCAAAGGGCTGTACCTGTACTCCACATCTCAGTACATTTAATGTTTTTGATGGCCAACTTTTTTTCCTACCTGAACTTCATAGACTGTTAAGCTAGAGTCAGTAAATTGATTTTGGCCTGAGCAAACTAAAGCTATTTCTTTCAACACTCTTAAAACCAAAAAAAATTTAGATCATAACACTGAACTGTATAACTTCTAAGCACATTACGAATGGTCATGTTAGGAGCTGACCACAAATACGTTCTGCAATTTTAGATTAAAATGCAAGAAGTATCAAACTAAGCACATGCTTTACACTACAACAAAGCACAGCATCACTGAGTCTTTCCATTTTTGCTGTATCACTGCATCTCAGCTTCTAGTAGTAGTTTCAACAGATCCCCTCAGCGCGTCACTAATTCTTACCACCATGACTGATAACTTTTTTATACGGTTCGATTGCCTTCATGTCCACCCTATGGTCCTGTTCGCCAATCCTAAACATACGCCAGCGTCGACCATCCTCTTTCTCCTCTGCTGCTGTATATTCAGTAAGTGATCCTTTTCTAATTACATCAGTAGTTTTTGGCTTTGGAAGATCATCTGCCGAAGTTAAAACATGTTCAATATCCATTATGAATACTGCATACTGTGATGGCCAATTATAACACAGGTTAACCATTTTGCTATCCAATTTAAGTCAGTCAATACGTTTGGCTGAAGGATATCAGTTCCCTCAGTCAAGACAAAAGACCATCTCATCAACATCAAACTTTTATCAAACTACTGTTAGCTTTGTTTGCCATGAACTGCAGTTTTATATTTGAAAGCGCATGCAAGGTTCTGATTAGGTAAGAAGCCTACTAACAGGAAGCATTCAGTACACTGACCTGAATGGATGTCACCAAAATAGGCAAAGTGGTTAACTCTGTGATAATCATACAGGTTACTTGATCACAGATTTACATGGAAGCATAATTTAAAATATTAACACTATCTTGCAAGCAGACATGCAGGCATTCTATTAGAAATTAAATCTAATTTGTGTGTGCGCACAATCACTATACGAAATTTATGCTGACAGCAATCTGTCAAAAAAAAAATTTGCTCCAATTAAATAAATGATTCTTGACTTCGTTGCATAGACCTTACCCAAAGCGAGAAAAACCTACTGCAAGTTAGTTGTCTGTTCCCAAGACAAAGCTGTTAACTGAAACTATCCTTCCAGGAAAATGAAGGCAGCAGCATTAAAGGAAGAAAAGACAGAAACCCTTTTCAGCCACTTTTGAAAAACAAGGCACAAATATCTGGAACATTTCCTTAGCAGCACTGCAAAGCTAACCCCAAACACCAGCTCTTCGTCTCTAGAGTTCTCAAACAGACTCGTTTCTACAGGTAAGCCCAGAGCCTCTGTTACCAAATCTTGACCTGCAATGTCTTAGGTATTAAAAATCCTTGCTTTAAAGAACGTTTTCCGTCCATTTATAAGCTACCCTGGAATGAATAACAGATTTTTTTCATATGTAACAATGAAAAGAACTTCCTGTTTTCTCAGGATTTTTTTTTATTATTTGCAGCACAAAACAAGTAATAGTTAAGGTCACGTATCTATAATTTCAGATACATTTTTAAGTAGTATGTTTATAGAAGTTTAACTCCAACTGTTTGACCAAAGTAATAGTCCTTAGCTTACATTAAAAGGGCCCTAATCATAATTAAGCTGCAAGTTTGAAACTTGTGCTCTAACTCCTACACAGAACTTTGTTATTTCCAACAAAACTAGATTCAACAGATTTTGCCTGTAAAAATATTATTAACAATCTACTCATTTCGTAAGGATCATTTCTGTAGCACTTCTACCGTGGCTATAGGTAAGTTAACTTCAAACATATTTCAAGTTGACAGAAAATACAGGTTTTTCTACTATTTCCAGCCAATACAGAAAGTTTGCAAAGTCTGAAGATTTCTGACCTTTTCTCTGTTTCATTTCAGCAGTACATGACTCAGGTGTTACTCATTTTTTAAGAACATCATTTAGATCTCTTTAAATACAAAGGCTTACAATTCACGAAGTCCTGATACGCTAATGTGCAACCTGCTAATATTCACGTTGCTTACCTCTATACAGAATGGAATTATAACACATGTAAAGTGTGTGTTTGTACCAAGGATTTACATTCCCTTTACTTTATTGGAGTTAATAGCTATTATGTTTGTTTGTTATTAGTCAGTCAGCAAATGATTTGCGTTTTAAAAATTGTCTCTATCTAATGACTTGCATGAGAAAAGAAATTACGAGTCACAGTTCTTTCCCACCTGAAGAATAAGAAAACATCCTGTGGCAACATACAAGAGCTACAAAACACTTACCTTCCCATTCAAACTCATTGCTATTCTCTGAAGGAGTATCTAAGTCATCCAAATCAATGTCTCCGCTCTCATCCAAGTCAGACAAAACAGACTCCTCGCTGCGATCTAAATTTAAGCTAATATCTGGAGCTGTAAGTTTCTTCCTCACTTTGGTTCCATTAACTGCTGCATTTAAAAAAGCAAATTTGTTTTCAAAGCTCAAGTGAGGTTAGACGAGCACAGTAACAAGACAACGGCACTTCCCCAGAGTACACAGTAAGTTAACGCCCATCATTTAAACAATGCATCTCTACATCAGGAATTAAAATATACATGGTAAAAAGAACACAACTTGGGAGACTAAAGTTCAAGTCCTTAAAACGTTACATTTACCCAACTGCATATATACTAAGGTCAGAGGGAGATCACCTTACTATTAATAAAAGAAATATGTGAAGTGCCTCCTCCACTAGTATTGCAGACAGTGCAATGCATTTGTATTCCTTGTTTTTGTCAGGAATAAATAACATCACAGCTGTCTTTGAAAGAAGCAATATACAAGGCAAAAAAAAAACCAAACCAAACAAACAGACAAAGCTAAAAGACAACACTATGAGCAGATTAAGGAAAGTGTTAGGCAAATACACAACGTGCTCTTACACAAGGCAAACATTTGCATGATTTAGGCAGCAGCTGAAAGCAGCAAATAAAGATATTGATCCAGTACTGGAATTATCCAAGATAAAGCAGACAGACAAGATCCAAAACAGCTGCGTTTGTTTTTCTTATCTTTTGGACTGCCAAAAACCTTAAAAGGCCTAAAATACGGAGTTAGACTAAGGGAGGCCCGACCTGATGCAGAACAGAAATCAACGAACCAAGATTTTAAGATCAGTGATGAAATGAGTGTTATTTATGTTCATTATTACTCAGATCCCTCTGTTCACATATGAATATGTCATTTAGAATGCTGATCCCTCAAGCCTCATCAAAAACAAAAACAAAAAAAATGAATCAACACAAAACAGAGTTTTAGGACAGCCATTTATGCAGAAAACCATCAGCCCAACTACATTGAGATGTTCTTACCAGTTTCACCTTCTGTTCCTGCTGCAGCCAATATATCTGAGTCAACAGGATCATCCTCTGGTAGGGGCCTGACACACAAAATAGTCTTTAATAGTAGCTTCCACTAAAAACACACTGTGGGTTGTATTGATCCAAATGCACATGCTATCTAAATTCAAGCTGGCAGTAAACAACACAGCAGAAATTTCCTTAAAGCATTCCCATTATGAAATGCCAAAGTATTAGTTGCCACTGGTATCATCTTTAGGAAAACTTACTGTATTCTTGCTTGATAAAGTTTAATGTTAAATACATCACAGAAACAGTACTCTTTTTTTTTTTTTTTTTTTTTATAAAACAGAACATATATGAAGTCAACTTTTTTTTTTTTTTTAATTTCTTTGTAGGTCTGAGCATCACAGTACTCTTACATGCTAGCAGTTTTGCTCAGAAGCATTGCTTATTGCAGTACTCAGGCCCTCAGTCATTGGTGATTATAAGCAAACAGTCAGGAAAAGTTCATTTAACACTTAAAGAAAACAAAGCTGAACTTACACTTTCATACTGGTAACATCAGAAATTTCAGTATGGGCATTCTTATATTACTTACACACTAACATAAAGCCATCCCTTTCCAGACCACAAAGAAACAAGGCACAAAAGCCTCTCAAGATCACTATGTTAGTGGAAATCACTGCAAGACTGAGTATTAGTTTATCAGGAAAATAGGGACAGATTGTTTTGGATGTTATGTATTTGATTTTTATTTACAAAAAGTTTAAAACCTTGGAAAATCTTCATCTTGCCATTCTTCCTTAAACTCAACACCTTCCATTCTCCAGCCAACTTGAATTGTTAATAGTTACTCCTGATCAGCCAGAACCCCTTGTCTTCTGGACTGCAGCCTAAACAGCAGCTACAGGAACATAAAAAGATATAGTTCAATATTGCAACAATGCATCCTATCACTTACCACCAAGTTGAGACATTGTGTGGAAAAAACAGGGAACTGTTAACAGTTCATCCCCTCCCACCACAGCCCATCCTCACGCTTTTTTTTTTTTTTCCAAATGCAAAACTACTTGTAATAAGCTGCTTATAATAACAAAACTGTCATAATAATTTAGGTTGGAAGGGATCTCTTGAAATCATCTAATCCAACACTCTGCTCAAGCAGAATCAATCGTTAAGTTACAACAAAAGCTCAGAGTAACCTGATCTTTCATTTGGGATTACACCATTTCACTCCACACTGCATGAAAAAACAAAACCTGACAACTCTCTAAATTATATGAGATACCGAATAAAGGTGTACTCTGGGGAAAACAAGCAAACAAACCAGATGGTCAGGTCTAAAATACAACTCAGCTCTTAAACAAACAAAAAACACTTCAACAAAAAGAGCACTCACCCAGAGATGTGCAAGTCGAGCTGTGGTTTTTTCAGGCTCACCCATCACCAGCAACAGGGCATCCCCAACAACAGAACATAATAAACCATTCTGCTATGATACAAATCCAATCCAGTTGAAAATCTTGGCTGTGTTGGCTCTGAAGACTGACAGGAACAGGTAAACTTATCAGTGATAGGAAAAGCATGAAAACAGGAAATTGAATTGTATTTTTAAATGTAAAGAAGCAATTAAGGTAAAGCCCAGTAAATACAAAGTTGGAATACAATCACACTGCTAATCAAGCTAGAAAGACAGTTTATTCCTACATGGATAAAAAGAAACAAGTATGCTTACTATTCAGTAGAATCAACTACTATGGAAAAAGTCAATTTCTCTTCTCCTGATCTGATAATAACCACAGAGCGATTCTCAAAAGACCTGCAATGCTTAAGGCTATACTAAACAAGCTGCACAATATAAAAATTTAGAAGTATTTTGTTGTTAAAACTGTATTACCAGAAACAATTAAGCTTGAATTTGTCATTAGGGCTTTTTTTTTTACTGACTTTTCCTTCCTCCCACACCCAGGAAATAAATATAAAACTTCTAGAAGGTAACAACCTAACTCTCCTTAGCAGAAGCCTTTCCTTTTTCGAGTTGTTCAGCCCCTGCAGCTCAGTTGTAGGCAATACGTGCCCACACAGGCTTCAAGTCCCCAGCAAGAGTCCTCCCAGCGCTCCTCTTCCTATCTGTCCATTTTGACTAGTGTGCTGTCTGGAATGCTTTCTTGCTGCTTGAATCATACCACCTTCCTCACAAAAATACGTCCTCTCTCATTACGATGTCGACACCCTTGGTATGAAGTTCTTCCTGCATTCTAACCTGCTGAGTGTTTGCAATAATGAATTTAAAGAATTTGCTTGGGGATGAAGTTCTGTCCCCATCAGCAGGAACAATGAATTTGTACATAGCACTTGTCTTGAGACATTGAGATGAAGCACAAGAAGTGGCACAAGATATCCCACATGCTCAAATGAAGAGAACATGATGGTTACAGTCAGCATGGAATGAATTATCTGATACAAAGACACAGCTCCCTAAAAACAGAATAAACCTAAAAGAAAATCTCAACTGGTTATTCCATTCTTAAGGGCAGAAGAATGGAATAGAACATGGAACAGCATGAACAAAAGAAAAGACAGCAACCAACTCAGTCACTGCACGCGTGGCTGTAAGACACTGTGATCACACTGCTGTTCCCCTAAGACTTCAAAGCCGAGTTCTGCCCTAGCAGCTTTATCACCACTCATGACGAACGCTGAGGGCCAATTAACATCTGTTAATTTCAGATGTACCACGTTTCAGTGCAGAAACAATGCCTATCAGCATACAGGACAGGTGTGGGGTTTGGAAGTTATTTATGCTGTAACCAAGCTAAGATACTTTTAGAACACGCTTCCCACATCAACAGCTTCTCATAAAGGTAGATGTGAAAACCATCATCCATTAAATACTGCGCAGTATAACTGCAAACAATTTAAAAGGCAAGCTCCAAGTCCTACGTCAGAAAAGCACAAGTTCAGGCTACTTCACTTCCACATCCCACTCGAGATGTAGGTTAATGAGTTGCAGATGTTTTGACTTCAAGTTTCAGGAACGAAAGCACTGTCACTTGTCAATTAGAACAACGTAAGAAATCCAGAAGGAAAGAAATTCAGTTTCAGGAAAGTTGAAGAAGTGCAGACTTCCAGGATGGCTGATGACTGATTCTATATCGTCATACCAGTGCTTAGAAGGTAAGAACAAAGCTCTGTTCATACAAGCTAAAGCAGAGTTTAGGACTGTTTTCCTATGGCTGCTGTGGTAGTAGTGGCTTTTCTTTTTTACTGTCTTTCTAAATCACCTGTAAATGAAACATGTAAATTTTAAACTTGAAAGTATAACACTAATAATGCAAGTCTTCACTAGTCACGTAGGAGAGAAGCAATTAATTTCTGACTGCTGCTAGCACTCCTCACAGCCAACTCATAGTTTCTCAGAACAGCAGATTTGTTTGCTATTACTCTCCATGTAATGTACAGAAATGGAATTAGAAGACTGGAAAATATATCAGGTCAGAAACTTCAACACAGAGAACACCTGGCTGCAGGACTGCCATGTGATTCTGCTTTCTTCATGCAAACCCTGGACTTCAGTGACCAGCACTGCTGTTACACTGCTAAACAAGTCAGAGCACTACAAACAGGAAGAAGTACTGCAAGGCACCACATCACTGCAATCACTTCTCTGCTGCAGCTAATGAAAGGACCTGAGTGCAGACACACAGGTTAAACCCATGGAAATACTTAGCTGAGGTGCGTTACTGCTTGCACCAGAAGCCCAACATGGGTGTTCTCAACCCTTTCCTGGAAGGAGGGCTGGTTCTCAGCTCTCACCAACATGGCACTGGCTTGGTTTGGGTACATGTATGATGCAAGCATAGCATGGTTGAGAAGACCATTGAGCTGCTACTGTTTGATGTGGCTTACAGCTACACACATACTCTAAGATGTCCTGATATTTAAAGGAAAAAAGACAACAGAATGCCTAAAATTTACTTTTGAAGAAGGCCTGTTGCATTTTGAGAGGCTTTATTATTTTACTTTTTAAACATTTTCTTTCACCTTTGAATTCTCTGAAGAACACAAACAGAAGATAAGCATTTGTGTGGCCACATCTATACATCCAATACAAAGACCCATCATATTTGATCCCTGATGAGGATATGAGGATTACAGCATTTGAAGTAGAATGAATACAGAGTGTACTCTGCAAGACTCCTGGAATGAGGAGTTCACTGCTGAGCTCCACCTGACACACACAGGGCGCAGCACACCTGCTGCAGTCCCAGTGAGCCAAAAAAATGGTACGCTGCTGTTTTCCTACATTTCACCTTAGCAATTTCATGAGAAAGATCAAATGGAATTCCACATTCCAGGCATTAAAGAGATGCCTCCAAGAGCAGTTTTTAATTTCAAAGCACGCCAGAAGAATACATATATATAATTTTCCTGCACACAGATTCATACTGCAAAGCTCCCTGTAATTTCTAAGTATTTCCATAACCCCACTGGCTCTGAGAACGAAGCCACACGAACACTTGAAAACACATCCCAGATACAAGGACAGACATCTAAGTCGTGTCACTTGCATGTCAGCACAAGGAGGCAAGGCACAGCCCTCTGCTAATAGCAGTCTTCGCTGCCTTTCCTCAGCAAACGGACAGAAATCACTCGGCAAAGCAAGAGAGCTGCAGGTTCGCCGGGAGCACTCAGCGCGGTGTCGCACGCTGCTGAACTCGCCGGGACTCACAGCTCAGTGCCCATCTGTCAGACAGACGACAGCACTGGCACCCGACCGAAGAGCAAATGGAATTACTTGCTGAGAACCGACTTAACCAAACTCGCCAGCTACCACGCAGCTACACGTTACACGAACGGCAGACGGCTCAGAGGCCCAACTGCGACAGCTCTGCGCCGCTCACCGCTGCGGCTGTTCGGCAAAGCCCTACTGCTGCCCATCCCTCCCGCACCGCCGGGCACTGGAGGAGCAGCCCAGGCTCCGCAGCCACATGCAGCCACCCGGCCCGCGCCGCTCCGGCCGCCTCTCGCTACAGAAAACGCCGTCCGAACCCGCCACACACACCACACCACACCGCCCCGCCCCGCTCCCAGCGCCGCAGCTCGGGGAACCGCGCCCCGCGACGCAACGCTCCCGGCCAGGCCCCACCAGGCTGACCCCGCTGGCGGCTCAGCCACGGCTCCACGTCTCGAGATCCCGACTCGCTGCCGCCTCCCCAGAACCCCCTCGGCCGTACCTGGCGGGAGTCGGACGTGACGATCCGGGCCTGGCCGCGGCGGACGCGGCCCGAACCGCCGCTCTGCCTTGCGCGCCGCCCCGCGCGGCCCCGGAAGCGCGCACTCCGCAAGCCTCACGTGACCACCGCGCCGTGCAATGATTGGAGAGCTCACGCACACACGCCAAAGCACGGCCGCCCGCCGCCCTCTTATAGCTGGCGCACGCGCACTTGCTGCTCGCACGCGGACGGCCATTGAGGGCACGAGGCGCGCGGCTGGGCGGCGCCTGTGTGAGGGCTATGGTGGGGCGGAGGTGGTGAGCAGTCCTTGGGAAACCAGGTGGTACCGTGCACCCATAGCACCGGGGAGCTACGCAGAGCCTGAGCTCACCGTCCTTCGGCAGCAGTAATGACAGAGGTTATCGCGGGGAGGAGATGGGAGAGCAGTGCCCGAGGTGCAGAATGCTGCCTGAGAAGCTGCTCTGTGAGTCCCGCCCCGCTGGAACACGGTGGGTTGGGACGCAGCAGCAGGAAGGCAGCGTTTGCACACACAGACTTCATGAAGCTGAGGGGCAAGATTCATTTTTTTAATCGGGAGCTCATTTCTGCAACAGTACATCTGCTGGAACGTGAGCGTAGGTATTGCTGTGCGTGTGCCAACAAACTCAGCTGCACAGAACTGGCCCTATGCAGCAACATTGTTGCAGTCAGACTGTGACCAAACTGAATTCCTGCTTCTCGCAGCCAAAAGACAAAGATGCACCAGGGTACAGCAGGAACCTAGGATAACGAGACATGTGTGTGGAAGAAGGGTAGGAAGAATAAAAAAGCGATTTAATGGTGCGTGACGTGAATGGAGAAACCTACAGTGTAAGAATATAGTGCTAAAGAAGAATAGAGAGCAGAGACACTCACCCCCCCTCCAGCAAAGATGAAATCTAAGGAAATAAAGCAATTAAGGTAAATTTGTTAGAATATTTATAAGGAATTAGTATAATTCACAGCAAACAGCCTGAGGCCTGTAGGCATTATTGCAAAATAGGCTTATCAGGTAATATTTACAAGCACAAAGCAAGAGCGAGCTTAAATATAAGGAATTATGAAGCTACTGGCATGAGAAATACAATTAAACAGGAAGGGGAAACAGCAAAAGGAAAACGGTGTTTTGTTCTCCCAACTCTGTTGTCACCATTTAATTTTTTGCTTGTGGAGGTAACAGCCATGAAGGTGATAAAATAGCATTATTCTGTGCTTCAGGGTATTACATTTTCCTGGCTGCACACCAAATTTACCATTACTAGTGTACATATTTGGAGCAGCTCATGCCCATAGCATCCCGGTTTTTAATAGTGCAGATCTGATTACAGGAATTCTGTACACAGTTTTTAAGGTTCTTGAGCCTTCTCGGGTATTTAGGGCTGAGTGGATAGAGATCTCATTCTGCTGGTGAACAGCTGGAATTATTCCAGACGGAGCTGGGCTCAGCTGAGCTCTGAAAACTGAGGCTGTGTGACAACCTTCCTTATTCTTTATCGGACCTGTAATATGAAAAGGGCCACTATTACTTATTATGTCAAAAGGTTTAAAGTTAATGTTTTAACACGTTTCGTACAAAATACTGTTGAGCTTTTCTAAATGATAATTTGGTTGCTGATAAACTCAAAACTGCCTTCAAATTGCTCAAATTGCCATTTGCAGGGCACCACCCAGCCAGCAGAGCTGTGCAATTTCCCATTTCTTACACGGGGTGGCACAACACGGCTGGAAATCTTTCCGGTGCTCCTGGGTAACCTAGAAAACAAGCAAACAAGGGGTCAGAGAGAACTACACGCAGATGTTGAATAATTCTGTTTTTAAACATCAGACAGCTGCAAATATAAGCAGATTCTCACACAAAAGCTTTACCAAAGAGAGCAGGCTTCTAAGAATAATACTCTGTCATGTTAATTTTGTCCTCTGTGTGGGAAAAATCAACTGCTACACAACTTCAAGTCTGAAATAATTCACAGTTAACCTGTATATAGAAAATAATAATCTAAAACTACTAAACACAGAAACATTCACATTTTCATGGTCCTTTCATATTTTGCTTATTAGTAAAATGTCGTCTATTAATTCTAAAGTAAAAAAACCAAACCCTGTGTTACAAATGCCCTCTTTCAACTGATTCAGGCAACAGCTCAGGAATGTTGGAATTTAAAAATATTTGTTTGAAAGTCTGAGTTTGGATTTGGATGTAATTCCTCCCTGCCATTTTCCCTGTAAAGTGTAAAAACATTTTTTCTCCAACCTTTTCTTTTTCACTTTTGTCTTAGGCACCTGTGCTACACAATTACAAGAGCAACATATTATACAGTAATAATTCTCAGACATGTGGACAGGAACAAAGTAGTGTACAATATTCTGCTATTCCTGTGGTATTCCTGTAGGGTGCATCATCATTGTATTTATAAAGCTGTGTGTACAATTGCAGTCTGTTATCACGCTGACGTAGCTAGCTAGTTGTGGTAGTTCTATCCTCTCTGTATATCATGGGAAAAATACTGAGCAGAAAGTGATCCTGTCCTCATCATGGTCCTCCAATACTGCAATACAGTTTATCCCAAACCTCCTTCAGCTACTTCAGATAGAACCCACTGTGCTGTAGAGGACTCATTCTTCGTAATCAGAATTGCACTTCCCATGCCTGCTGTTTTGCCCTTTCTTATGTCTCAGCAAGTACCTTGTTGATTAGCAGCCAAGATAGAAACTGGATCTAGGTGAACATTTGGTGTTTGTAATTCAGCTAGGGAAGTACAACAGTATAAAGAATGTGCAACTTTCATAACAGCCAAGCCAAACCCCAGACCATTTTGAAGATATAAATATTATCTTTACTTAAATTGAATCTGTTCATCTCTGTGTGATTCAGGTTTTTTAACATATTATTCATATCAAAGAGCATCACAGTTTGTTGGACACAAACATTAATACCACAGTGGGAGCGGATAATGGTCATGTTGTTCACAGAAGTCACCGATATTCTTTGTTAGTATTTAAATAAGCTTTCTGTATCTGCAAATGGGCCATACCAGATACATTGCTATCCATACTGTATTTGCTAACTACTGTGTCCTCAGAGAATAGTAATTCTCAGTTGAAAATGGAAGGACTTATGAACTACAGGAATAATGTGGAAGAATAAAAGCAGTAAATCTCTTGCATCTGTCTTGATAAAAATACCATTAAACAGTTCTAGTGCACCCTATAGTGTGTATGTATGTACATATATATATATACGTCAATATATATTTCAGTATAAGTGGAGGAAAAAGTGTTAACTTACATTTTGCTATCTGGGCTGGAACATCTCCCTATCTTAGGGGAAAAAAAAAAGCACTACAAACAGGTACAGATAACTTCTGTTTGCTGAGTTTATTTTCTGCACGTGTATTTTTGGCCTGGTATACATTTTTATCTTATTGTGCCTTATAAAAATGTACTCTCTGCCATTTGCAGTACCAGTCTAATGTCTACCATCATAATGTGCTAATAACACATTTTCTGTCATATTGTTGTCAGAACCCAGTATCAAATGTGGATGAGCCACACTAGCAAAACATTTCTGTATAACCAGAAATGTGCAGCTTCCTTAATTTAAAACTGTTGAGTTTTTCCTTTGCTTTTCTGATGGTCAGGCTGTTATTCCTACTTGCATGCGGTGTGAATTCAGTGACATTCGGTTAAGATTGTTTTCAGTTTCTGAACGGAATTTGAGGTACCCCGTTACATGGACAGAAGATATCTTTGCTGGTTGAGCTTGAGGGGAAAGCTGGGTACAATTATATATTCTTTCAATTATTCATGACTTGGGTCTGAAGTGAATGTGTATACATTTTTCACTTATTCACTTTATAAAATTCAAAACTAAGCCCAGAAGCAGTTTTATTCTTGGCAGCATGACAAGTTTCCTTTCCTCAGCGAACCAGTCAAAGGAATTGTTCCTCAGAGAGTTTGTCATCCCTACATATCCCAGAGAGTCGAGAGGGTAGCTGGCATTCATTACACCCCCATCACACACAGGCTTGCGTGCTCTCTTTCCCTCTTCCCCCCACCTCCCTCTCTGACTTGTGACAACAAGCGCGTCTCGGAGGACTGGGTTTATATCCAGCATGTGGTTTCATTTGTGTATCTGATTTGCAGTTCATTAATCTAGAAAGCATTGCACAATTTTGATGAGGACAGTGTATCGGTGCATGGTCTGCTTATTCTGCTTTCTATCCCCATTGCAACACACAGCTTTAAGAGAGGGAATTGGCTCTGTTTTGGAGAACAACTAGAACAAGAACGGCTCAGGAGCCAAAACTGATGTAAACATACATTAGGAAATTGTTTTGATCTGGCCTATCAGGCTGCTGGCAATGCACCATGCTTTCTTGGGAGATATGCAAATCTGTGGGACACAACTTGACATGATTAAGGCAATGCATACAGAGGAGGTTATTGCCCTTCAGCAAAAGTATGATGTCAAGAAGCAATGATTCTTTATGTTCTTGGCAGTGCAAGTAGGATCATGAAATTAGGGTCCTCTTGCAGATTCATTATAATTTAGGTATGGTGGTTTTTAGTTTTTTTAGTTTTCAGTCTTGCTTTTTTACCTTTTTTTCTCTTAAGAATTTTTTTTCCAGCTTTTATGATTGTAGTACTATTAGCTGTTTGTCTTGCAGGGGCACCAAAGGACACCAGTTAATTTGTAGTCTTTAAGTCTGTATCTGGAGTTACTATGTTAGTGTGTTGAGTCTCAAGACAAAAAAAGAAAAAAGAAAAAAAAAAGCTAATTCTGCAGGAAAGCATCGACTTCTCCTATTTACTCACAGCACTGGAGTTCTTCACTTTGAAATTTAGTTGACAGAGATGGTGATACTCCTTGTTGACAGACATGCTCAAAAGTCATCCACATGTCTGAGTGGAGTCAGATTCATTTTGTTCCGGGGTTAATGAGGAATTACTGATCACTGCCTGGGAATTTGTGGGTAAGAACTGCTGAACTTAAGGTGAAAGACTCCATATCCTATTACTACTCCCCTGAGCCAGCCTAGCAAATAGCTAACTGTAATATCTTAATTAACCATGTGTTAGCATCGCCCTTATTCTCCCTTGCAAGCTGTACATATTGCTAATTGCATTAAGTTGGTACACACGAGCACAGACGTTAGTGCTACAGTGGGGCAGTTAGGAGTCAAGTTAGGAGTCTAACTAGCACCCTTTAATTTAATGCAAAATAAAAGGGAAAACAGCAGTGTCATCTGATGGAGAACAGAGCCCTTCTAATCTCTTGGACAAAACAGACATAACAGACGAAGGAAACCATTTTCTTTTTGCCTGTTGTGTGAAAAGACTAGCAGGAAGAGCACAGTGTGCGGCTCTGGAAGCTGTCATCTTTCATATGCCTACTGTGGACAACTACATAGAGACACATGTTCTGTGGCTTTGAGTGCTCGTGAGCCTTGCTGTGCTGGCTGCACGGTGAGAGGAAAGAGGCCGCATAGTTGGAGCGTGTTGCATTCTGGCTGCAGCTGGCATATGATTCATCAGGGACTTGTACCATCTGGTGCAGATAAGGGTCTATTCCGTTACAATGCCTTTACCAGAAACAGGGACCTGGAAGAATATCACAAAGCTATGATTAGTTTGCTGGTGCGAATTTCACACGCAGAAGCTGGCAAGACAAAATCACATGCTCCAGTCTGTCCAGCACACACCAAATTCACATGCACTTGGTTTTCTGCTGGTGGTATAGACTTGAAAAAATATCTTAGGTTAGGTTTTTTTGTGTGCTTTGTTGTTGTGCTGTTTTGTTTGCTTTCGTGTTGTTGTTAGTTGTTTCTTTAAGTTTAACAAAGTCTAGTCCCAAAGTCATTTTTAGAGCTAACGGGCTCCCAGTGTGTTTTTTTGCCCACTCATCATCATCAATAATTTCTCTGAAATTTACTTCATTGGTACCAGTCATGTTTTCTTTAAATTCCCTTTTGGTTCTCTGTTGCTTTCTGTATTAGACGCAATTTTTTAATATAATTCATGTCTAAGCTTTCTGTGTCAGCCCATGGCCCATTCTTTCTAAGCTTTTATTCAGTGAGAATACTTAAGATTTTATCCTGTCCATTAACTTTAATGTTCATATAGTTTTTGAAGATTATATCATTTTTGCAATTAGTGTCAAATTAATCTATAATGGAAGGTAGGTAATGGCAGAGATGGAGGACCTTAGATTTTGACAGATACCCTCACTGCATTTAATGCATTGTATATTATCTCCTCGAATGACCAAAACCTTCGCTTGCTGACACTCTCCTTCTCCTCCCTGAACTCAGGCTTCTGCTCATGTACAAATAATATACTTGATCATAGGAAAATCTTTGAGAAAAAAATCTGAGAGAAAGTGTGTTGTTAGCCCTGATCATATTATAAACCTTTATTGCCAATTTCAGGCCTTAGCTCTGGCAGGTTGCTGGTGGACTTCATTGGGTCGTAACACAGAAAGTCTACCACAGTTACATACATATATATGGTTTCAGAGAGATGAAAAAGAAGCCAAACTATTTGGTTAGCCAGTATGAATCAAGGAATAGTAATGTCAAACAGGCAGGCTAGTGGAAAGGAGGCTGAGAGGTGGGAAGAACAGTCATCAAAGGATCACTTCCAGATCAACAACAGCTGGGTTTAAGCATACCTCATTATCTGAGGACTTCATCATTTAGACTGATGAAACTAAAAAGAGGCAGACACAATGTGACTTATATTATACTCATTTGTGTGTTTGGCTATAAGCACATCTGTCTCCAAAATACTTCAGGGTACAAAATTCTGTGTAGACCTGCAGCTCTAAACTACTGACTTTTTTGGATGCTTAATCTTGTTTATTCTTGGCTTCAGTGGATCCTAAGACTTTTTTTTTTTACATGAGAATTTTTGGTATGTCTATATATATGTATGTATGTATGTATGTATGTATTCTTTTTTAAATAAGCATTAGCAGGGCTATAATCATTCATTTATTCTGGCATTTTGTGGCATCACTAACATTAAGTGATTGGTAATCCAAAGGTTCTTAGTGCACATGATCTGACCCTTCTGACTTCAGTGACAATTTTATTTAAGTATCAGTTCTAATGCTTTTTGCTGGGATGAAGATATTTTCTTTTTTCTTTTTAATTAATTAATTAATTAATCTATTTTTTGTATGAGTTTTCTTTGCGTGCTTTGCAAAGGTATCAAAATGATGAGAGAAAAATTCTCATGGGATGCTAATAGAGTTGGTGACAAAAAGCAAACAAATAAATAAATAGAAGCCCTGCACTCCTTCAAAAAGGATAAATAACAACTAAACACGGAAACTGTGAGAGTCTGAAATTAAACATAAAGATATACATAGGTAAAATGAAAGAATAGAAGGCATTACAGTGGGAGCAACGCAGACAAAGAGGATTTTTCCTTTCTGCACGTATAAAGGCACGTATTTGTGGTGCATCGTGGCTGTTGCTCTGCTCTCTGCTGAACTACCGTGCCTAGCTGCACTTCTTTTGGCGCAGCACGCCATGCTCTGGTGCAGGCTGCAGAACAGGCTGCCTGTTTGTTTTCTACTGCGATTTACAGCCTGTTTTACCAGCACAGTTTGAAAGCTGTGGCAATTTAAATTAAATGATTACATTATTAAGTTAATGAGTAAAAACTCCTTTTGTTGGCTCCAATATGGAAGCCCAAACAGAACAAATGGGCCTGAGGACCACTCCTGAATTGGAGACAATGAATCAATGCCTTCAGCTTGTTTTTAAAATGAAGATTGAAATACAGAAAATCTGCCCAAGTTCTAGTTTGCTCTTTGCATTACCTTGGCCAAGGAAAATCAGCATGGAATATGTGATTTCTTATTATCCCTATTCATTCAGTAAACTTGTAGCCTGTAACTTCTTTGTGTAAGGATGGTGTTAAGCTGCTGTTTAGTAGAGTGAGATCTAGGCTCCATCTGGAGCTGCTTAATGTTACTATAACTGAAATTAGCAATACCAAATGATTGATTCAGGGCTCGTGTAGCTGTAGGCCACATATGAACCTCACATAAGAGAAATGTTCTCAAGTCATTGAAACTTCCAAGAATTTGCTCTGTAACATTTTAAGCCTTAACGGTTTATTTAATGGTGAATGGAATGCATGAGCTCTTCAGTGATTAACCAGATCTTTGAGAACTCCCTCAACTACTACTCTCTTTTAATATGTATACCTAGATGCTTCCAGAAACTTAACTTTACATTTGTGGTTATCAGCCTTATTCTCTGTCATACTGTGGATCTCAAGTTCAATAGAATTAGAAATGTAAGGAAATGGAAATGCAGCTAAGTGGTCACATATGAAATTAAATCAATTCTATTTATTGGCTAGAACACTGGGAAATAGATCCGCCCTGAAAACAGAAAATTAAAGTCACTTGCATCACTGTTATTCACCTGAGGTAAGCGAAAACCAGCACAGCTTGGGCTGGAGTTGTCATTTGTGAGATGCACGCTCAGATAAAATACGAAGCGCACTTCAAGCATGGCAGTGTTGGGGCATGGTAGGCACCATGAGGAAATCAAAGGCAGCGTGATGTTTCTTCTGTGTCCCACAGTTGTTAAATAACACCCCACGCATACTACAGAATTGATTAAATGAGTCTTCTGCAATGAAACAATCTAACACACTGCCCTGAGTGTCCAGATTAACAAATCGTTCAACTAGCTATTACTAAAAATGACTCATCAAGATTAAAAAAGGATAATGTATTCAGAGCTGTTGTCAAGTCCCTATTTAATGCTACTTTTTGTATTTGCTGTGATAAGCATTAAAATTTGCACACTCCTTGATAAATCGTTGTTCAGCAATGCTTTGAGGGTCCAGTAAATGCTTTGAAATTGCCACGGTGTAATAAATGGTTATTTGATAATGAATGAAATTGTTTGAAAATACTGTTAAAATGTCGAGTTTTAACATACAGAACATTACTCAAAAAGAGTGCAAACATGGAAACCACAGTGACACTATAAATATACTGCAACAAATGCATTTATTTGTACAGGGCAAATAGTAGGTGCTGTATGCAAACCAGCATAAATTGATATATGAACTTAATTTCAGTCTGTAAAAGTAATTGCATTGGTTTAACTTATTTAACTCTCCTTACAATACTATTTATAGCAGAGCAAGAAAGTAAAGAAATAAATGATGATAAATAGATAAAATACATAGGAAATGGGAATTGTTTTCCTGTTTAATTATGCTGTCACATAAAATTATCACAGAAATGCACTATGCCGACAGGAAGAATACATTAAAACTCCATTATGCAGTGCTAGAGTTAGCTAGCTTTTATTGCTATTTATTCCATGAATAGCTTTTCATCTTTTCAACTAGCACGAGAAGTTAAACTGTGTAAAAAAATGTAGTGGTGCAAAAAGGACAGCTTGGCTGTGCCAGTTGACAGCCTGTAGCACAAATGCAGGAAGCAAGAGCATGATACCTTGCTTTTCAAGCACGAATCTGACTGCATAATAAAATCAGAAGGAAAAAAAAATAGCCACTCAGAATACATAATTTTCATTCCTATCTTTTCTTCTCAGACAACTCTAATTGGAGAAGATAACACTTAAATATTGTGGTGACGGGACGCTATTACAATTGCAGTAAGAGCAGAACCAACAAGCAAGCAAAACATAATAAGAGCATGTGGTTTTTTCCAAGCATGTGGTTTTTTCCAAGCTAGATTTTTTTGTTTGCTTCAATTGGAAGCTCATCTGATTACTCATTTTCATGATGAACAGCATTAATGCACACTGCATTTTTTATCCTCCCTTCTATGTCTTGAGCTGAATGCTGAACGACAACTTCATCTGAAGCAGAAAGGTGCAGTTATTTATCTGTAGGGGACTTGATTTATATCTATCTTTTTAAGACAGTTGAACCCTGTTTTTGCTAGAAAATGGGTATCTGTTCAGATCACAAGTAGACATTAAAATGCTAAAATCTGTGCTCATAATGTGGCTGCATTATTTTGGTTTCTCAGCTATATCACAGATCTTATATTTTTTAATTTGCAATTTCCAAAGCCGTGTAGCTAAGTAGGAGTTGGTGCTTTCATTAAGTTAAAAAACTTCAAATACTACTCTTGAGAGTTCCAATAACATCTGGAAAATACGATTCTTCAGAGACTCCTAAATTAGAGACATCTAGATTTCATTCATTTTTAAAATATTATTTTTAAGCATACTTTACAAATCTTTCTCATTGGATTGATGGGATTTGATCAATAAAGATAAGCAATAGTCTGAGTAGAAAGGAACAACTTGAATGCTAGCTACCTGCAAAGAGAATTCTATTGGCAAACTGAAATCCCAGAAGACAAGGCAAGCTTTCTATGTAAGATGAGTGGTTGTTAAAGACTTTCCTAGTCTTCGTCATACTCGTACAGAATAAATTAACAGACTCGCTCCATAACTTTATTCCTCCCATCTAAAATTATGCATATGCTATAAGAATGATTTTTTTAAGTTAGCTGTTGCTAGAAGAAGGACTGTGACTAAACTAAGCTATCATTAAACTTTGTTAGGGATCATTTATTTTACTCCAAAATTGCTTGTTATTTACAGTTCTTACTTTAAAAAATTGATTGTGGAATGCATTCAAGTTTCAGCATATATTCATATTTCAGCATTAATACTGTTAATGTGCTTTCTAATAGTGAAAGCAGAGGATATTTTGGCTTGCAAGAATTGATTTATAACCTCTATATTACATGAGCATTTCAAAAGGACAAAAATTGAAAGCATTATCTGAATGTCCACACAAATCGGAGACAAGCACCTTAGTTATTCGTTATTTGCTGATCTTAAGCCATACTACCTTAGGTGACACCTACGATCTTTTTAGGGAAATACTGACTTTAGAAGTCCTAAACTCAGATGTGCAATTAAAACTAAGCTCTAGTTTTACATATGTATTGTGTCTAAATAATAGTGAAAGTTAGTTCTCTTCTCCACTAGTCCTAGAAATCCATCTCAAAGTACCTGGAGAACTGGAGACAAAACACAGCAGACAGACCTCATTAAAGTTACTGGTAATCAGCTGCTACGATATATTGTTATTGAAGTTCAGACACTGTCATTATGAAGATAAGAAAACCTATGTAACATAGATATAGATACTCCTAGTGAGCATCTATTTTAATTCTCACACTTTATAAATTCTGTTATAATTTTTGCTTGGAGAGTTATCAGTGGCTTTAAACAAATCCCAAATGAAGCTTTAGAAGAATCAAATCTCATCTATTTTCAGCCAGAACAAAGAATGTGGAACTTGGTTCTGAGCTTTAAATTGGAAGTTCTCTTGGATATTTCCACTGTAAGCACTTTAGGCTATCGTAAAGGTAGTGACAAAAAAAAAAAAAGAAAGTGATTTTTTGTGATGACAGGATAATCACAAGCCAGAATTGAGAAGTGTGACTTCATCCTATCTGCTGGAGTCATTTAAGACCTTTGAAATTGTATTTTCCTATGAAAGAAGGAGGAAATCCAGAATCTTTGCATCAACGTTTTCAGACTTCAGACCAGCATACACCCTTCCATTACTTTTTGGAGTTAATTACTTTTCCAGCTAGTAATTAATAATTTTTTTTTTTCATTTTCTATAAAATTTAAATACGTATGTACAGAATCAAATATTCCTTAAAAGTAAGGATAGGCACCATGAGGGTTGGCTTGTTGTAGTGTCTTATTGGGGGCTGTGGGAGTGGGTTAAATGAGGACATTTTGAAGAACAAGCAGCTCTGTAACAAAAGAATTGTTATCTTCAGATAAGGAAGTGTCTAAAACTGAGAAACCTCAATGTTCCCAAAACAATCCCTCAGCACTGTCATTAAGGCAGACTATGAAATTCCTCTGCAATTCTTGAAACACGTACAAGGAGTTGGTCTCAGGTCTCCAGGATTGTCTCTTCTGGACTTCTGAGAGAAAGCAAAAACAACACACCCACACTGCTGCAGAGCCTGGACAGGACAGGCCACTTGTGCTGTGTCTGAGCATCGCCTCTGAAGTCAGGGGCTTCCCTCTGCCACAGGCTGGCAAGGCATACGATGCCTATAATAATAATTGTCCTCTGCCTTGTCAGCTGTGCATTGATTAAGATACAGATGAGACATATGCTAGTGAACTAAGCTGTGAAATGGGTTTTTGGGGAAGTTCAGCTTGCAAATAAGTTTACAAATGCCAGCTCAGATTTTCCTGTGAACTTCACTGGCCATAAATATGGATTATTCCTATAGGTCCTGTATATGGAGAATTCAATCTGCTGTAAAGTTTCAGCAGCAAAGTATAAACATAATTATTTCCCAGCCAGATAAGTGAGTCACTTTAGAGACATCCTGATCATATGACTTGTGAAAGAACAGAAAAAAAAGTAGTATTTCCATCCTTGTCTGCATTAAACTTTTACCATTATATAAATATGTACATAGACATCCATTTACACAAGATACACCTACAAAACCTTGCAAATTTTGACAGCAGCAAACAGATTCCTGAATGAAAGAATAATCCAGTTTTGTCACTAAAATCAAGTGTGAATTTACTGTTTCCTGCTATTTGTCAATACTCACTGTCTGAAAATATTAATTTATTAATTTGATCGAGCAGGTGAACTCAGTGCTTAGTAGGAACTAGCAACTGGAACTAGCAATTAGAGTATGTAAATCAACCAAGATGGAAGTATCTCAATTGCTCTTCTGCACAGAGGAATAATTCAATTTGTAGGAATGGATGTTTCCAGCCCGCCTGATTTGAGAAACTCACGTTTTCCACTGCTGAAAATCTCAATACCTACAATATTTGTTGTGAATTTTATTATTATTATTAATGCCGTTACAAACGCATCTAATAAAATGCTAACAAATCAGCCATTATTTAATTATGTTTGTCTGTACTGATGAAGCTGGGGTGGGAAGAGCCCGTGGTAAAAAATATTTCTTATCTGGCAAACAAAGATGAAATTTACAGCTTAATTATCCCTTGTAGTGCTGTAGACAGATTTTCCTGTTAATCACACTCAGGTCCAGAGTTGATTTATAAAAAAATAATAATAAAAAAAAATTGTGGATTATTATTTTTTTTTTAACTGAGGCTTAATATTATCTTGACTCCCAATTAAATCAACTTCCCCTCCAGTAGGGGAGCTACTAATGGGATTTAAATGTTTGTGAGGCTTCATTGGGAACTACACAGGGAGCTTTTCTGACAGTGATGAAACACCTTCTAGATGGCAAGACAAATACCTCAGAAAATAATGTTTCAGTTGCCTTCAGAAACTGTCTATGGAAAATAACAGAATAATTCATCTTAATTAATAAAAGAACCTCTGTGTTCCAGCAAGAAAGTGCAAGAAAAATGCAGATCAGTTCCAGAAACCTTTTTTCACAAGAGCATCCCACTAAACTCCAACAGATCAGCTACATGCACAGCAATGCCCATGTGATTAAACACTGCAGTTTATTTCTTGATGTGTTTGTCAATACTCTATGAGATCTTCTTAGCTTGAAAGGTTTAAATAGTGTTTTCACAGAGCCAGATGTGCCAATAGCCACAGGATCCCCTAATATAGGGGCACTAGACATCACAAGGAAAATCACATATTGCATTCTGAAATGCATTTTACCTGTGGTCCCTCATGTTGCAAAGATAGCCTAGGAAGTGCACACTGAGAATCACCAGTTATCAGCTGGCATTCTTCAACAGCAACTGAGCAAGGGGATTCGCTGCAGTCAACATTTGGTATATTTGATACATTCCACTCGTACAGCAGTGTGCCTCCTTTTAATGCCAGAGCTTACCATCTTCATGGGGTGTGCCTTCTGACCCCAGGACTGTCTTTGCTGTCTGAATTCTAGATAAGCATTAATTAATTTTTTTTCCCAGATTTTTTTTTCCTGCTATTTTCACATTTTTTTGCTGATACAGGAAAAAGTTACAAAAAGAGCAGGTTTTCAAGTGCCAATAAGAAAAATAAGAAATAGATGCTTTGACTTACAAGGGATGAAAATTTGTTCAGTGAAGATATGATATGAGTATAAAAAACCTAATCCAAAAAACCCACCCACAGATACTGCTAGGATCTCATTTTGCACAAACTTGAACCCGTGCTCTCAGATCATTTAGTTCTACTCAATTACTTGCCTTGCACTTTGTGAACACCGGTGTAGTTTTCCTACAGCCTATAGCAGCACAGAATAACCAATACTGGACAGTCACACCAATATAATTACTGAATTACTATGACTACTTTTTTTTCTGAAGCTGTAGTGCCTGGCACACATGAAGGTACAGCACTTTAAAAGATACTTATGAAGTCTTTAAATACTTGGAGTTTTGTTATGGGAATAAGCTGTATCAGACTTTAAAAAAAAAAAAAAATCATCAGATCCATAGACATTATGGGTTTTGCTTTTGTTTGGTTGGTTTTTGCTTTTTTTAAATTAACACTTTAAATTAATTCATTATAGAGTTGCAAAAGCTGGTTGGTTTTTTTTTGTTTGCTTGTTCTTTAAGCTAGAGAAATGGTCTAACTAAGGACTTTTTTTTTTTTTAAACACCATCATTTTAATTACATTTAATTTTAAATAGGTAAACTTTTTTTTTTTAGAATATGCGAAGTGAATTTTGACAGGATGATAACATACAGGTAATTATGAACAGGTAAAAAAAATAAAGATAAGGAAATACTGACATACAGCTTTTAAAAGAGCACAACATACACTAATGTGAAACAGAAGCAGTTTTATAGCTTTAAGAGCAATGTTAGGAGACAACCAAATTTCAGCAAGACAAAAAAAATCAAAATCATTACTGCTCATATGCTCCCTTCAAACTAAAGCCTTTCCATACAATGATCAAATGTTAAATAGGAGAGTAGTCAGAATTGGCAAGCTGTAGAATATATGTGCTTGAAAGAGAAAATACAGAGATGTACAACTTAATATATTATTTAAGCCTAACCAGGATGGAAAGAGAGGAAAATACCAGTAGACCCTGACAGATTTCAACAGTCGTTTAAAATGTTTCTTGTTCTCTGATGGAAGGAATTTAATATATTGCACGAGGAAAATACAAACCTTTAATAAGTTTATTTTAAAACCAAATCTTTGTTCCCCAAGTTGAGGAAGTGCACAGGCACAGCCGAGCTGATTTAAATCATAAGAATGATAATCAGGGTCACTCTTCTCAAAAGCCCTTAATCGAACACTAACAAGTCCATAGCTTGAAATACCTGGCTAAGCTATTTCCTGCCTATTCCTGAAACGTGCCTTACTATGTGCAAGTTCTCACCTGGTGATCGTATGGAAAATATCTGAATCATTTCATGTTGTTTGTAGTTCAAGTAGGCACAAATTTGCAGTTCTTGCTCAATTTTCACATATAAAAGAATCCAAGTAATGATGGGTTTCCTGGTAACAGGTGGAATTTTTTTTAGCCAATGACACTTGCATAAAAAAGCTTAGGAAACATCATTTATTACAATGTGAGGTCTTAGAAAATCTGTTTTCAAAGTGCCATATATGCCCAGAGCATCTTTGAATGGAAATCAGTCGGTGGAAAACAAAACTGAAGAATGTCTTGTAGTGACTATAACCAGCTAATACTACCTAACTTAAAAAAATAAGGTAAAATAAAATAACTTCTTTCACACTTATTAAAAATTCTCCTGGCAAGTGTAAAAGGTAAAGTCTGTTACATTTATGTCGATGATATGATCATTTTCTCTTAGGACCTGGAGCATATTTAGGAAATATTAGCAGTTATATATTACACGCTATAGAATATAGATTAAATAATCCAGAAACAGATTGATTGCAGCCAGATAAGTTGTCTTTGTTTGCACCTTACCCATGCCCTGGAATATGAAACAAATCCAGCCATCTTGATTTTACACATGGGCATCATCCACACAGAGTAGCTGTCTACCTTTCAAGAGCCTCTTAATGACGTTATTGGGGCAGGAACATCCGATGAGCATAGAAACACTTACAAAGAGCCCAGTTATCTGTGAATAAGACCTGCTGTTAAATACTTAGGAGTAGAAATACCAACAATCTAAAGACAAATTGGTCAGATTTGAGATAATTTTGTTTCAATACCCTGGCATCTATGAGAAAACGTTCGCTCCCCATAGTGATCTGATAACTACAGATTACAGTAACACCACATGGAAAATCCATTGCAAAAATTCTCAAGGAAGAAGTGATTGTGCATTTATAAACTACTATTTTATAAAATTATTGTAATCTCTGGTAAATCAAAAACCTCAGGTAAACAAAGGAATTGCCTTTAGTAGAAATAACAGCCTACAGATACAGAATTGTTTTTGAGCTTTGCCAACTATCCAGTGTTACCTTGACTTCTGTCCTACTGAAGTCAATATGCTCCAACAATTTGGTTTTTAACGGAAATTTAAAAGAACATCAAATATAAGCAATAAATCCATTAAGTGCTCTATCAGCAGCCACCTGATTGTCTCTGTTCTGACCCATAGGTCAGGACCGCTATCAAGCTTCTGTTTGGATCAGCATGCTCACCAGAATCCAAGCTGCTAAACAAGGTAAACGTTTGATGTTTTAGATCTGACAGTAGGGTGCTTTTTTTTTTTTCTTTTTTTTTTTTTTTTTTTTTTTTTTTTCTTTTTTTTTTTTTTTTTTTAGGGTTTAGGATAAAAGCATCCACATCAACGTCGAGGTTCATCAAGTCTTCTATGTATCATAGGTTTATCAGATGTTTGGAAATTCACAGAATCACAGTACCTTAGGGGTTGTCATTAAGTACTCCAACAGAGTGAGCCTGCTGTACCCCAGGATTGCATTCCCATAATAAATTTTGGGAAAAATACAAACAAACTACCTCAAGAAAAGCCTAAAACAAATATACAATGCCATAGTGGTGTTAGGAATGGTGACTGAATAACAGCAGCGTAGACCACTGGCTCTCCTGTCTCCCACCAGCACTCAAGTCAGATTCCAGATGTATTTCAAACATGTTATAGAAACAGCAACAAATCCAGCTCCAACTATCACAAGAAACAAATTGAAAGAACATTATCTTTACTGACAACTATCCCAATGGGAATCCCTTTGAGGAGAGGGCACACTAAAGTCTTCCCTGAGCTGAAAACCGTGGGGACCAAGGAACCAGTGACTCCTGGAAGCAATTAATAAACGCCCTCCATTTCCAGACCACAAATAAGTAACACAGATTTAGAATGAGGAAGCAGAAAGAAAATTGAGCAGTGCATGTAGGAGCTTCCAGATTTTGTCCTTACTGAGATGAAGTTAGGAATGAATGGATGATACATTGGTATAAGAGCCAGGAACTACAGTGCTCCTAGGGTAGCAGGAGTCAGACTAACTCAGATTATTTAGCCTGTTCAATTTGTGTGCTAATTCCAATTGGAAACTAATCTGTAAATAACATAAACATGAAAACTAAATATTACACACATACTTGAAACACATTCATACGAAATATTCCTTTAGGGAAGAAATATATCTTGTCATACTGTTCTGAATTAATTTTCTCCCTTCTCTCCCCTCACCCCAAAGGTCAGAACTTCCAAAGGAGAAAAAGTGCAAAGCTGTTAAGTGGTACTAATATGAAAGCTTTGGTCATCTCTCCTTTAGCAGTTACGAGAACAATGACACAGCATATATCAAAGCTTAATGTTCATTTTATAGATTTGTATCAAAAAAGAAATCAAATGAAAAAATGTGTATTTGGGTTATTATTGCTGTAACTGTTTATTAAAAATATTACATCTGAAGCACAATTAATAAAATGGGAAACTTATTTCTCAAAGATACAGGGAATGAAAAACCTTTTTTCATTTTTCAGTAGTTGAAACAAGAATGTTTCATGGGTCACTGGAAAACTATTTCTGCCTAAAATCTTGATACACTTCTTTAAAAATGGCACAGAAAGAATGAATGAAGTCTAGAATCTTTTGTAAATATTATTGTTTGTCATTTGAAACTGATTTTTAGGTGTGTAAGAAATGCTTCTTTTTATAATTGACCATATGCATTTTAAAACATTAGCTGGATAGCTCTGACTTTTAATTAATGGTTATTACCAAAAGAACGATAAAGTAGTAAGATGTAATTTAAGGAGCAGCAAATACACCAAATTCATAAGCAGCAAATGTTCATTGACACACGAATTGTTCAGTGTCTACTACTAAACCAGTTATAATTCCCTTAAAGTTTTTGGTTCACTATTTTTTCTCAGTGGAAATCAAGCGGACGTGGGTCTTTACGACGCACAGCAATAAACCTTATGCTGCATATTTTATAATGGAAGAATAGCATATTTTTATTTAATTTAAATTATGAGAAAATAGCGGACATTGGGGATTGGGCAGCAGCATTTATTTTAAGTGTAATGGCATGTTGCTTGCAGCAGTGCAGCTGATTTATCATGTAGCTAGATTTCTTAGTCCATTTAAGGCAGGCCAAAGCTATTAGAATAAAACACTTCTATTAGAATAAAACACTTCTATTTCAAGTTACATGACATAAAAGGAAAACAACAAAGAAAAAGCGAGGTTATTACTCTTCATGAAATCCTCTAGCCTGCTTTCATTTTACATAACCATTTTAGTGGAATTATAGCTATGCTTGAAGACACACTTAACCATGTACATATAAACTGATGCATCTTTCTATCAGGTCAGGACCACTATCAGTCACTGGAGAACTTCACAGTTAATGTCATCATCATTTCATCCTTTGCCAGCTGCAAAAAATTATTAAGATCTGGGGTATTTGCGGTAGGAAATATGGATAGGTTATTAGCAGAGTTGTTTGATGGCATTACAAGGAATCCTGCCTTGTGTTTAGAAGATAAATAATCTTAGAGATTTTTACTCATGCAAAATCTGAAGGTCCTAGTTAATGAAATATTAAGTCAAATTCCAATGTTCTCAGGGGAATTTTAGGCCAAATTCAAATAGACTCCACTGGAAATCCCCTCTGGGATTGTTCAGTCTGAATAAGGGGAGACTCAGGGCAGACCTTATTGCTCTGTACAACTGAAGGGAGATTGTACTGAGCTGGGGGTCGGCCTCTTCTCCCACGTAACTAGTGACAGGACTAGAGGAAATGGCCTCAAGTTGCATTAGGATACAATCAGGTTGGATGTCGGGAAAAAAATTCTCTGAAAGAGCAGTCAGGCACTGGAATGGGCTGCCAAGGGAGGTGATAGAGTCGCTGCCCCTGGTGGCGTTGAAGAAGTGTTGAGATGTTGTACTGAGGGATATGGTTTAGTGAGAAATATTCCTGATAGGTGGATGTTTGGACTGGATTATCTGAGAAGAATTTCCCAATGCTGGTGATGCTATGATTCTATGAAATGCTTGTAAAAGGGCACGATAAAACTCAGAGCACAACACCCCCTATGCCATCTGTACCACCTGCTTGGAGGCTTAGCAGGCAGATTTCAGGTGTTAGAATGCGAGAGACAGAACGCATGTGGAAGAGCAACGCTATAAAAGCTGAGAAGCTTGCCTCTTCTTTTGGAAGGTAACATTAGGCAAATTTTTCATCCCTTATTGTACTAAGTCCTCCAGTGAAATCAGCTGTACCACAGACTTCTCAAAGAAGTAATCCAGATTTTAAGTCAGAAAAACAAATTTTTGCTTATTTAATTAAACACTGTGACCAGTATATGTGTGCTTATAATCAGACAAGCAGAAGTATTACAAAGTCTTAATTTCAGCCTCATTTATAAACTGAATTCTCATCCATTCCATAAAATTAAGTCTCTCTTACGTATAAAAACGTTTCTGCCATGCTTTCAGTGGCTGTGAAGTCGGGCTTACCTGGATCTCTGGTAAGATTTTGGTTTCTCATAGTTGAAGGACTGTTCATCCAGGGCATTCATACAACTCCATGCAGCAGTGCTACCTGGGCAGCCAGGATGATGGAGACAGTTGTTCTCAGGGCCCGCTGCTCAGCCACCTGTAGCCCTTTGTCCATCAGGAACTTTGTCAGCTCTATAAGTAGTAAAATCAAGTATTAGGTGATGCCTGGCACTAGGCTCCACAAACATTGTGAGGATTTGTGTTATGGTAGATCAGTTTTCAGCAGCTGAAGTAATAGTCATGCTTGTTGAATAAGCAAAATAACCCTCCAGTTCAAGTTCAAGTAGGTCTACATAGGAGGCAATTTATTAAAATACAAACAAATGTTGCTCTTTGCTGCAGCTGCCATTTCTTTTCCTCAGAGCTGTACATTAATTCTTAGCTGAGCAGGCAGTTCCATCTTCCTTTCTCCTGATGCCTCTCCCTCCCTTACTGTATCAGCTCTGTGTTTTCTAGTACAGATATGGTCTATCAACTAGGCTTGCTTGTTTAAAGGCTAAACTTTATGCTTTCAGTGGAGTTCAACTGAGGATGGACTTTGTAATTATTTTTGTGCTACTGTTTATAGTTGATCAAGTAAGTACAGAAATGTGTTGTTATAATCATAATTTTTTTTTTTTCCAAATTAGTACATAGCCTGAGGACTTTGAGTGACATTACTGTGCTATAATAAGGACTACAAGAACTTTATTTGCACTGTTCTTCTTTTTTCTTTTAAGCTTAATGTTTGAAGTTGGTATACAATCAACTTCCTACAAATGATTTCTGCCTGCAGACCTGGACATTACCTGTTGTTTTTCCAGTCATGTTCTTTACCAAGTCAAATTCTCCATTAGACAACTAGGACACAAAATAAAACTTCAGAGTTAAGTCATTGGTCTGTATAAATCCTACTACATTCAACTGAAACAGTTTTGCTATTCTGGTCCAAGGAGGTCTGGATTAAAGTTTGCTATACCACATGACAGCTTGATGCTGTAGTATAAACCTACACTTAAAGACAAATTTTTGCTAACCAAAAAATGAACACTACTTTACACACTAAGCCTCAAAGCAAGTTTTGCTTATTAAGAAAATACTATTTATGACTTTACCAAATTCTAGTCTCATTGTACAGACTAAAGATGAAAAGGGCACGCAGTCACGTGCCTGTAGGTTGTATTTCTACATTTCCTCACTGTGCAGAATGGTAATAAGGAATACTAGTAAGAGCAGAGGCTGGAGTAATGGGACCTTCTAACAAACTAATGTAAATCTACAGTAATAGAAGGCATAATCCTGTACTTGCAAATAGACACAGATTCTTTAGCACTGATCTTAAGTGGAATGTCTAGAATGCTTGCATTGGTACGGTCTTGTCTCAATCCTTAACTCTTGAAAAAGAGTTCACACAATCACTCCACGTGAGAAGAAGCTAACATTTGTGTTTTCCAGCACTTGGACAAAAATGGAATTCTGAGGTCTCATTACCTTTGAATTTGACTCATAGATTCCTGTGAAGAGGACAAGTGAGCAGAATACAGTTCATCAGTGGTGTTATAAGCTGCAATTTTGAATTTTGAACTTGTCAGGGCCCTACGTTAAAAACTCAACGTAACTGGTTACTTCAAGCAGAGATAAATTTAGAATCAGGGCAGGGGAAAAAGATCATCTTAACTTAGATTAGCATAAAAGAGAAAAAATGCCCCATCACTGTTGATGGAATGCATATTCTATCAAAACTGCAGTCACATTCTGTTCTATTGAGATTAACTTTACCTGATGAATGTTGTGAAATTTATACCAGTGGCCTATGACCACCATATATCAGCATCCGACCCCTATCTATATAAAACAATAAGCATGAGCTTAAGGCTGTCTTAAAGGCTGTCTGAGAGATGTATATTTACTGACATATAACCTGACTAAAGCCAAACATCATTACCCCTGTGACTGATTGGAGGGCAGCCATAACTTAACAGTTTTATTTCCCTTCTACAGCTGAGCTCCTTGACCATGCTAGCTGAGCTGACACGGCATTTCAAGTCTTGTTACCAGCTCAATGGTTCTCCTATTAAAAAAAAAAAGCACGAGTGGAAGAGCTAAGAAAAGGCACCTCTTCATTTAGCCTCTCCATCTTGATCACTGCTGATGGGCTATCAATAATTTCAACTTGATTAGGCAGCTGGCTGAAGGTTAAATAAATTCCGCCTGGCTATTTGCATGATCGTACCTGGATTCAATAATTTTAATTGGAAGGAGATTTCTTTTTGGCTACTCCCTGGGAACAGAATTAAAGTTGATGGAGTAAAGCTTCACACTTCAAAAACTGTGAAAGGGAATTTAAAAGATACTAAAGTCCTCATCCTTCTGTTTAAAACCTAATGTATATACACATACATATAAGTATATATACATCCATACACCAATTTAGATGAGGAACAGAAGTCATCAGTTCTGCAGTCAAGAAAGATTTTACCCAATTGCTTTTAGCAGATCGTTTTAATCTAAGAAAAGCTCTCCCACTGATTCATGAACGCATCATGATTTTAAATGAAAATAAAATGGGCCATGCCCATTGACACCAAATTATTAACCTGATACAAAACTACCCGTGTCTCAACCACTGTGGATGCCTATCTGTTAATAATGCATTCCATGAACTCAGCATTCCTCAAACTTGTATCAGTTTTAAGTTGAACTATTTACTTACAGGGAATATTCCTGTTGTGTTTCTTTCTTTTTTCTGTACAAGAAACTCAATATGAATCACATACAAACGTTTTCACGTTTACCTGCATTAAGGCAGTTTTAGAACAAACACACTCTTGGCTACTCAAATTCAAGGAAAAAAAGCACTGAAACTACTCTTAATCAGAGTATATTTTGACCTAAATTGCAATTGCAAAAAAAAAAAAGAGGGAATCATGGTTACGTTTTGCAAGCTCATGCATAGCTGCTCTACTCCATTCAGTTTAAGTGCATAGTCTATTTCTACATGGTAGTTGATTTTTCATGATCAGATTCCTGCACTTTCAGTAGTTTGCTACTAAAAGGTAATGAGGTAAGTTAGAAAGTAGTAGTCAGATTCAGATCACAAATCTCGATTGCAACAGCACGCACGTGTATAGTTACCCCACTCAGCAAGTGCCTTGACAGGCTTCATTCACCTTGCTTGACATGCAGGATCCCTGGTACCTACAAATAAAACATCTGAGCTTTCAAAAAAACCTGAGAAATAGTACAAGCACAGCACACGTGTGTACAAGAAAGAGTGTGAAAAGATTTGGGAAAGTCCTTATGCATTTTCAGATACAACTGGAAAAAGCTCTGAGTAACCTGATCTGATCTCACAAATGAGCCTATTTTGATCAGGTGACAATGCTATGGAGGTCCAGAGGGTCATTCCAGCAGCAGCCTGGGCCATCCTACAGTCATATAACTCTCCATGATTTCTCAGACAAATCTTGTTAAATCTTGCATCGGTGAAGCTGATGACAGAACTTGGATCCTAAGGCAACAAATTCCAGGACTAGAATTTAGCCACCAGCAGGTTTCATTCCACTGAATGATAAATCAAGGTGGATTTCTAACATCTTTTTTTATCCAAAAAATCAAATATATTGAAAGAATTTGAAAGTCAGTTTCTTTTAAGAGAAGACCATTATATGAACAGCAGCAGATCTCCTGCAGAACGCCACATAAATATCACGTTATCAAACAAGAAATGTAAATTATCACACATACTCCATAATTGAAAAATGTATTATACATTAGTGAAGTCACCCATTTATCTAATCATAATCAGTTCCAATAAAATGTCATTTAGGAAAGTTGAGAGTCGTTCAGGCTGGATGGTTAAGAGGATATCAGTTATGTATGTACTGAAACAGTTTTGAAAGCTAGTTCTCATAAGCAGAAATGCAGTTATTGCATACCTTGTATGAAAGAAACTTACACTGATGCAGACTAAAAATGTGGCATTCAGAACTAGGAAAAGAAAAATGAAGCAAGTAAACCAGATAGCTATTTTAAACAATATTTTTAGGAAATTTTTACTTTAGATTTTACATTTGCAAGAAGTCATTAGATGAACAGCAGTGTTTAATGCTAACAAGAGATGGTTCAAAAATGGGGAAAAACGCCACGATAAATCATTTGAACATTCTGATGAAGTAGAACTTGAATCCAAACCTCTCGTGCTTGGTTTTGTAGATCTGAACTCTCAGAAGGAAAAACTGACAGACTATATGTACACAGGTCTCTTACATAAAGGAAGTAAAGCATAACCATTTTCTATCACTGCAACCCCTCTACTGTAGAATCTCTAAATAAAATTGCCTCCAAATACAAACTTCTAAGCATTTTTGATTGAGCTTGTTGATGTAAAAAGACATGAAACAGCCTAACTTTGCTAACTTTCCAAACAGCCCATCATTACACCTGAACTGCAGCAAGATTTGCTCTCCCGGTTTGAACAAAAACATCAGTGACTTAATCTGATGGTGAGCTGCAAGGATAGAATGTACATCAGGACTACAGCTAAAGAAGCGTTTCTTAGTGAATACTTAGTATGGTACCACTAACCTCATCTGAAATTAACATTAATTATTTTCTTTCCTGTTTATCCACTTATTGTGCACAGCTGCTTGCCTAATCACTCACACAAACTTATCCTAACCTATGGATTATTTATTACACACCCATCACTCTCCAGGCAGTGGTGATGTAAGCTATGTTCCCTCCTCCCCTCATGTTCCAAAATCCTAGCTTTTTATATGGCTACTCTGCATTCCATTGTGAATATTCACATACATAGATTATTTAAGATGAGGCACAACAAGGAAGAAAACACAAGCTTGATACACCCTCGTTACATTTTCGAGTAATTATTTGCTAAGCTCCAAATATAAACCTCCCTCAAATACTGCTTTTACCTCCGATTTTTCATATTGCGGCATATTTTTCTTCAAAAAATCCAATGGACTCTGGATTTATTGAAAAAGCCATGTAAAAAAACCCAAACATTTGGACTATTCTGTTCTTACAGGTGTAGCAAGCCCTGATTTGCTCTGCTTTGGTTGGCTACGTGCATAGCCATATATAATTCACTCAACTTCAATAACATGTTTGTAGACTAGGTCACTCAGAGACCTGAAATATTCAATTTGACAAAGGGTGTGAAAGACCTCACATCAACCTGTGAACAGTCCGAGAAGCATGAAAACAATATTTCATTCAAGAAAAATAATTTTACAGTAGAAGAATTTTCAATGAAGTTACATTAGAAGCTAAAATCTGCTCACTGTTCTCCTTCCCCAGTCCAATACCACCTACCTTAAAACAGCAGTGAAGAATTTTGAAAGACTGGACTTTTGCCAGCTTTGTAAATGAGTGGATGTGATTTAGTTCATATTTTCAGACCCCTTATTAAATACCTCCCAGTTCCATCTTGCCTAATATTTGATCCAGCAAGTTTAATGACCATTCCTTCATTAAACATTACAAGATTTTTAAGACCTTGGCAGTGCTGCATTTCATTCAATAACCTAGTGCTGCTACAAAGTCAACACCGAGTGCCAACTTAATCCCTCGTGTCCACTAATTACGTCCAGTGCTGTAGCTTCACGGGTGAGCTTGAATCACTGGGGAAGTGCAGGATTTCCAGGCCAATGGATTCAGCACTCCAGCTATATCTCATGCCTTGACACTAGATGTCAGCGAAGGGTAATTGTTATCTCAATTTAGAGGCCAGGCAGGTAACTACTAGCAACCTCTGTTAATGTTTTATAGCAAAGGTGAAGTATAGCTTAATACAAGCATCTGACATATATTACAATAAAAAAGAATATAGTTGTCTAGTGTTTTTAAAGTCAGCCGTAAAAGATGAATAATGACACAGTTTAAAGCTAAAAGACAGCTGCCAAGCTGAATGGCCATGATGGATGTCTAAACACCCAGTGTGGAGAAAACCTGTTCCCTAGAGACCACCATCCAAAAAATTAATTACTGCGATTCAGCATCTTTAAATGTGCCACTTAATATACTGCCACCATAATTAAATTTCCAGCCCTGTGACCTTGAGACCATTTCCTGAGATAATAAATGAGATCAAGGTTTAATCGATGCAGATGCAGTGGAAGCTGTCCGAAGAAGCACAAAACCATCACGATGTAGTCAAGGTCAGGAAAGAAAAACCAAGCAAAGCTGCGAATCAACACTAATTGCTTTCTTATGATAAAAGATGTTTATTTTAATTTGCTTTATTTGCAAACAATAGTTCCATCGTGGTACTCTGACAGCAGCTTTTTAAATTCTAGCCGCATGCGAAGTCAGCAGAGGGCATATTTTCTTCCTTGTAGATAGCACTTTTTGTGGCTAATGAAGCCATATTCAGTAACACAATGAGATCAGATAGCCAAGCTCATCATGCATCAAACAATATGAAAAGAAGAAAAAAAACTGACTGTTTCAGGCACATTCCTTCCCTTCTAATGCAAGAAACCAAAAGGTAGGAGAGATTTTAGTAGGGAGGTGGAGATGTGAAAGCTATTTCATGTCCTTTTGAAGTGTGAGTGGCACAAAGGATGTGGTCCGAGTTCTGCTGCTGAACTTCACCGACTACGAAATCAGACACTAAAGGTGAACAGAAAGCTACAAAGCAAATGAGTTCGTGGCTAAAGAAAGCAGAGCTTTTAGAAAGGCTGTATGCTGGCCAGAATTTCTCATGGCATCATTTAACCTCTTCCAAGATGGCTTCCGAAGTCCCAAAGTTCAACCTAAAATAACAAAAGGATGTCTATAGAAGTAACATCTTTGTTACGCTGCAGTGGTTACATAGTTAACTACAAGTCTGAGCATGAATTCTCCTTACAGTACAGCAGCCACTATTCAACTCAGTAAGGCTGGCAGTTCACTATCACAGTGTGCCAATTACATTTGTAAGCATTGTTTACATTTCAAAAATCTGGAAGAACAGCAAATAGCGCCCACCTACATTGCCCACCACTTCTCCAACACAATGCAGTAATCTCAGAGCAAGTTCGATGATATCACTGCTCCATTTAAACAGGAGATCCCTGAATAAAATTTAATTTGCATGTGCCTTTTTATTTTTTAGATAACTCCAGGCCAAATAAGTTGCATTTGTTTAATGCACAAGACTTCCTCTAATTCTATTATTTTTAGTAGTAGAATACAGAGAAGGAAGCAGGACTCATCAAGCCCAAACTGAATACTTGTGGACCAATGTACAGAAGTCTGGCACAAAGTACATGTTTGAAGGACTGTTTATGCAGTTCTACCCATCTCAAGGACAGACCACTTTTCCCTTCAAGTCCACTCATAGATACAACCTGTGCTTGAACATCTCAGTCTTCATTTGAAACAGAACTCATTTCTGCAGTGAAGCTCTTTCCATTGCGCAGTGCCACCATTCTGCATTTTCAATCAAATTAGTCCTCTGATCTGATAAAAGAACTTTAAGAGAGAAGCAATAAATTTCACTGTAAGATGCATCAGTGCTCACCTATATCACTGTGAATGATCCCAGTAACTCAGCTTTTCTGCTCATGCCAAAAAATGAGTCATTTTCCAGGTCACATCTGAAAAGTTCCGCACTGTCCAGTGACAGCTGCTACAACTAGTAAACATGGTCAACAATCAACCATGAAATAACAATGCTGGAAAACAAGTGAAATAAACCATGCTTATTATATAACAGCGCTAACTAATACAAGGAAAAAATATCTGATGATTTCAATGCCATGAATTTTCTTCAGTGTATGTCAAAATTCCATCACATCACAGAAATACACCACTGGTGGTCTTGCTTAGATTCAACAGTCAGAAAACAATGGAATCAATGTATTCAGCTATCTTGAGACAGGTGGTTCCCTGACAAATCATCTGTGTTTTATGTTTTAAACAGAAAAATACATAAAAACAGGTTCTCTTGTGGCTGCTGTAATTTTAAGTGAAATAAGCATTACTGCAATTCTCATGCACTTAAGGAGTTGAAGCAAAAGGCTCACTACAGCTGGGTCAAGTCTCTTTTATCATGTGCTGTTGAAAAAAATCAGAACTAGGTGATAGCAGGATGAACATGCTTTTAAAAAATAAGATTTTCCTACCTTTCTGAAATCAACCTTGTACAGAAGCAAACTACCTTTCATTTCAAGGCATATGACAAAATAACGCGTGGAATAAATTCATATTCTTGCACATAGAACCTCGGAGCTGTAAAAAGCATGGAAGTAATCTAAGAGAACAGAGGGATGAAACTGTGAAACAATATAGACAGTGCATCTTTAATAATACTATTTGGACATAATTTGCATAATTACCTGTTTTACAGTCTCTATCAATCCAGTCAACATAGGATTGACTTACGAAGCACTGTAAATTCCAAGGTTAAAACGCAACCGAGAGACGTCTGAAAATAACATCCCAAGCACATCAGTGGGGTTGGGGTTGTAGACCCAGATGGCAACCAAGACTGCAGAGATCTCAAAAATCACTCCTCAAAAGCAGGGCTAATGTAAAAAACAAACAACAAACAAACAAACACAGAACAGTCCATTAACTGCCAGAGACTTAAGACTGCAAGGTAGAAAAGAGCTCATAGGACATATTAAAAACTAACTAAAAATCCTCTCCTCTCCCCCAATCCCACCCCACTCCAGGAAAAAAAAAACCCAAACTAAAAAGGCACAAAAAACAGGTGCTGGACGCTGCAGTGATGTAACATTAACTTCACTGAATATTCCCAGAGATAACTGTGTGATCAGGACGTGTTTTCAGAACACATCACAGGACTGTGCCATACAGAGACTCAGCATTCACATTAATCCCATGCATGTGCATACACGTTTGTGAAACCTGAAGAGGAGACTTTGAGTATGATCCAGACAATTACTTGCTGGTCCAAAACTATCAGCTCTCCCTTGAGAACAGGAAAGTGTCAGTAAAACAGTCATCACGTCTTCAAAAGAATGCAACAAAATCACCTTGAGGACATAATTTTGAAGTTACAGTTCTGAAAGATAGTTAATAGTACCCTGGTGAAACAAACAAGCAAACAGCAACAAAAAGAAAGATACAGTCTCAAACAAACTCTTCCTGGGCATGGAGATAAACAGCAGATTGTTTGATTTAGGCTGAAACAACAACATGCTGAAAATTAAAAACAACATTTGTTGAAACTCGTAGTTGATCTGCCTTCAGACTGATGCAATTAAACTGGAATAAAAAAATTCTACTTAAAGCTTCCAAAAATCTACATGAACTTTTGACTATATTCTTCTCTCTGTAGGTTAGCTGGGAAATCCATTCTTCCCGAAGTGAAATGTTTCCCCCTTGTCATTCTGTACTTACCCATAGAACATTTAGGGAATGGAAGTAGAGGAAACTAATGTCCTCTCTTATCTGACAGGCTTGTGTTTGTAAACAATGCACTGTTCTAACGCCATTCTCAGTAAGCAGTCACTGCAAGCCAGATTAACTTGCATAACAACCCCCACAGAAAGCCACTACCAGCAGTTCTCAACTTTTCTTATTAAAAGACCCATTCAAATGCATCAAGACAACCTGGAGGCTACAGCTGATAAGAACAACGGGCAGTTTCAAAGTAGAACAGGCAACACTTCAATTACAAATTTTTACTTTACATTTTTTGCTTAATTTGGCCTCTTTGTGATAAACAAGATGTTTTACATGTGCCTAGTAGGAATAATTGATAGTTCATGATTCTATGTGTTATACTTGTTAAAATATTTGCATTTAAAAGCAAAGTTGGACTTCTAGCTCTAGGCGGTGTATATATTTTTCCTAAGGAGTCTCAACTAGAAGAAGCATTTTGAATTATAATTGTCTTCCAACTCTTAAATTAAGAGAGACAGAGCACTGTTAACCCTTCACTTAGATCACTTATTCATGTGAAAACAAATTGTGATTTAGAAAAGTTGGGTAACAGCCTGCTGTACTCACTTAACACCTCCTGTATATGCAATCAGTAAGATTAGACAGATGAGTAAAGATTACTTATGCCACCAAGGGTTGGAAGATCAGGCCGTAGGTAATTATGGTATTAGAACACAACATGCACTTTACGGGGAGATCAATTTTATAGTTAAAAGCTTTATAGCTTGAATCAGAAAAGCAAATTACTTGAAACTTTGCAGAAAATAGTAATAGATCATGGAAGAAGTCCTGTGCTCAGAACACTTGCAGAACTTCTCACACATGTATTTCTTACCTTAAAAAAAGATGGGATTATGGTACTTGATAACATACCCACTACAGTGATACACAGCTGTTTTGTTTTACAGTTGTAAGACTAACATTTGAAGGCTAAGACTTTCAGAAATGACTTGTTAGTGTTCCATTAGTGTCTCCCTTTTGTTCCATAGTGTCTCCCTTTTGCAATGTGCATGTTGAAACATCAGGAATACAGCTTTTCAAGAGGCTGAAGTGACAAATCTATTAGTTTTCCATCTTTCAGACTCTTCTAAACTACCTGAAGCTTAGTGCCACAAAACTAGAGTAAAATCATTAGTTGCTTATCAACATGCAGCTGATTTTTTTTTCATTTTAACACCTGATAGCAATGAATAAACACACAAAGTATCAGGGTAAACCCACAGCCTAACTCACACTCGATTAAAATCTGAGCATCATAATGGCTGTTCTCATGTTAGGTAAGGTTACAGCTTTTTGTAACAGCCTTCATTTGAAGCATGCACATGTGTACATAGGCATGAGACGACTCCTTCGTGCACAGCACAAGACTGTTGAGAAAGCCGTACATGACGTTCTGTGCCCAGTTCTGAGGCAGGCAGCTGCATTCCAATGCAGCAGCATTTGCTAAACCTTACAGCAATTTTCAGCAGCAGAACTCTCTCCCTCTTCCTTGCCACATTTGCATTTCTTGCAGCAGGTTTTGCACCAAATCCTACCTCTTTTTACCTCTCTTTATTATCGCCTCTTGCTACAGTAAGAAATAAGACAGGGGAAAAGCAGAAAAACTGGCTGGACTTCTTCCTTCTTCCCAAGGGAACCACTTCCTGGAGCAGAGGTAAGCAGTTGTCACATCTGTGACAGTTCTGGACTACTGGATGCCTCTGTTTGTGCTTCACTATCATCTGCATTATGAGTCTTTATGTCAATCTAGGCAGAGGCTACCAACAGCTTCAGTGTTACAAACTAGTACAACTAGAGTCTAGGTAGAAGTTGTGTTAATGCACTGATGCCATTCTATTCTGTCCTCTATTCTGCAAAGCAGTGAGATATGCCATATAATTACATGCTTTTCTATTCACCAGAAATTAGTGGTATTAAGCCTTTCACATGGCAAATGAAGCCTGTAGTATTAAAAATAACAGATTCTGTACAGTTAGTAAACATCAGCTAGAAAAAAAGTGAGAATGAAGTAATAGCTTGGCAGTTGCAAGGTGTCAGTTCTTGTGCAGCCACAGCAAGATATTATTTTGTAAGATTATTTTGAGGCATCCTGGGAAAAAAAAAACTGAATCTATGACATAGCTTGTAATATCATTATTTTGTCAAATAAAGACAGAAATGTATACATCAGGTACTACTTCCAACTGAGGGACTTAGAAGCAGCATCCCAATTTAAAAAAAAAAAAAAGGAAGCAGCTTTAATTAGCTTTAAAATACTTAACTGTCCTTGATAAATATGGGCACCGACACGTCTTGCTGGAATTACAGACTTTTTATTAATAAGTTCCTGCTCCACATACAACACTGAAGATGAGAGAACTAAGTACTTATAGTGAAACAGTAGGGAGGCTTATTAAATCAATACACATCTGTTAGATAATGGGCTCTAAGTCAAGAATGTTATTCCGAAAACCTCTCAGCAAATCTTTGCTTGTTTGGCAATGTTTTCCTTAAGCTATTACCTCTCTGAAGGATTCCCTCCAGAGCTGACCATCTATTTTGTACTTTTTAGTTCCAAACATCTCTGCCAAACAGAAAGGATTATCCCAAAATCTCAGATATATTCTTAAGTGTGTGCCAGCAAACGATAGCAAGATGATGTAAAGTTTAAATCTGTTAATCACGGTTAAGGCATTAGGAACACTAAGTGAGATAATAAGAAGCAATAACAGCCCAATAACAGTTGTGAAGTAGTACTAACAATTATAATGACATCTTGATATACCTGCAAAACTATACACATGTAAGCCTATAAATATATTTAATGCATTAAGTGCTTTTAAAACATATCTTACGGCACGTGTATATGAGCATTGGGACAGGTAGGTCGTTCTTGTTTGAGATGGTATGATCCCAAGACTCAGGCAGCAGACATGCTGTTATTCTGCATTCTACCTTTCCCACAAAAAGAGGTTTCTTATAAAGTCACTTCCCAGTCTGTGTCGACTGTTATTCTTTGCTGTAAACTGCGTGGGGTAGAAGTTACCCCTTGTAGTATCTGTGAAATATTCAGCAATTTCACCCACAACCTCTGGGCAGTGCTGCAATAAACACAAGTAATATTTACCCAGTTCAATCCATGTTATTTTACCTTTATCCCCTTAAAGTAAACACACAGCTTAATTCCTATCCAGTACGTCTTTGTGCACACAGAATATAACAGTAAAGAAACTTAAAAATGAACACATATTTCATTAGTGTAACTGCAGTGAGTAGGAGCCTGTGCAAATAAGGTAAAATGCTCTGCAAAAGTGGTATGGAGTGCAGAAAGATCAGCCTGTGCTTATGGCACTTCGCTCACCTGTATTAATTCCATGATAGGCATACACTCGGTTACTTCTGTAATATTTGAACTGAGAGTTTACACACACGTAAATATTTCTTCAACAACGGAAAACATAGAAGAGAAATATTCACATAATGCTATTGTCTATTGACTCACCATGCTAATTCCTGACACTGTGGTTTTAGAGGCAGCAATGAGCACGTGCAGAAAAATAAAAAGATGGATGATGTTTGCACACTAAACAGTGTGAATAACATGATATCAATATTAATCTATCCCTTACAAAATCTTAAGACCTTTCTATTTAATAAGATCCTGCACAACAATATAATCTGTACTTTTCCAAATTAGCCACAAACCATCTGGTCTCTCTCCAATTACTTGATTTTTTTTCTACATCTCTAAATGTTACTGACCTAAAAAGGATTTGATCAAAGGCTGCTGGAATCCTAACCCCTCCAGCAGCTATTAAATTGGTCCACTCTGTCCTGCGCTGACAAATCATTATACTCCAGAGTCTTACAATCCGTGATAGTATCTCAATTAGAGATAAAGACGAAGCAACAGTGTCCCAAATTCATCCATCCATCTAAAAATGACTTTATTCTCTAAAAATGTGGAAAATCTATGTGCAAGGGTTGCTCTGAAAGCAATGCCTCCTACTTTATTATGTTGGCCCACGATGTCAGAGGCAGATGTTGGTGGTATCGCAGTGCACGTTGAATCTTCCCACCTATATTCCATTCCATTTCGTTACCATGCAACAGATGGCAGCAGAGGGGCAGTTGGACAGAATGACGCCTGATGTGGAAGTACAGATCAAGCAAAAAACTGGAACTAAACTCCTCTGTGCAGAAAAAAATTGAGCCCACTGATAATCACCAAAGCTTGCTGAACATTCCTGGAGGCCGCACACTGGATGGCAGTGAGTGTAGCATTTCAGCAGTGGCAACAGTGCGCCACCTCTGCTGGCAGATATTTATGAGCACAGCATGCAGGCTTTTGTTCATTGCTAGTAAAAATGCATAGGTAAGGGTAGTGGCCATGTTGAAAGAGAGTAAATCCTCAGATACAAAACACTATCAAACAGCATTATTTTGCTTTTTGTACCTATTGCAGTTCCCATGGAAATAAATCAGAGACATTACTTTTGGAGCAACCCATACACAGTGATTTCTAGTTAATCATTGCTACGTTCAGTGGAAACAGTACACTGTTTCTGCAATAACTTTATCAAATGGTTCCACGTGAACAGTTTAAAGTTAGGCAGTGTCCAGCCTAAGCTAAAGTACAGTGAAAATAACACATTCTTCCTGTTTCCTTATGTTATCTTCCACTTTGCACAAAAACTGGATTTGTGCTTAACTTTTGAGTTTATATTTGTCTTGACAAGTCTACTCTTCAGTTAGTGAAATCTCACTAACTAAATAACAGACATGCTGAATTTTATTGATTTCTTCAGTTTTATGAACCAGTGACTCTAATATAGAGTCAACTGCAGCCTTTCCATCTTCAGTGCTAGCACTATTCACAGACATACCATAAGGACACAGAACTGATTCCCTTTGGCACCAAGATACAATATGCCATCACCTACAGCAGTTTAAGAGAAGGTTTCAGGTACACTTGGATGTTAAATGAAATTATTTCTCTTCTAAAAGACAAACTGCCTAAAGCTGAACAAGAATGACCCAAACAGTCGTAGCGATTCTCCTTTTGGTCTAACTTATAAATCCTAAATCTCAGTATGTCTAAAGAAGGCAGTGTTGTCAATAGAAGTCACACTGAAGGAAATTGTGGCTCAATCTGCAGGGTGTTAAATAAAGACATTCCAGCAGAAAGTCATCTGGCATCTGCTGGAAGAAACAAGACTGTTGGTTTTTTGGAATGTTAGAATTTATTGTTTAGGTAGCAGACATTCTGATTGTTTTCTCCATTTGGGATACTATGAGCCAACCAACAGAAAAATGTCTTGCATTGGCAGCTCTTCCACATTGCTTAGGCATTAACATCCCCCACTTCAGTGGTCTGAATTACTTTGTGATTTTAAACACAACGTGGCTCACCACTTGGATTCTGTATGCATCTAGATCCAACTTAGTTCCTCTGTTTTAGAGATCCAAAACTGCTCATTCTTCCATGGTGCTTTGAACCTGTTGAGATTTGTCATGTTGACATTATTTTAGTGAGTCATGAAATAATACTGGAAATGTCTTCAAGATTTTGTATCTTCCTGAGATCAATACTTGATCAAGTCTATAACTCACCTAGTTTTTCTCTTGCAGATACCTCTCTATAAAAGCATCTCTAATGCAAATTAGATTTGAAACAGACAGTGTACCATCTCATAGTGAGAATATACTAGGTATATTTCACCAGTATCTTCAATTTGGTAATCAGATTTTTGTTTCAACAAAGTCAGTGGATGTAACATTTACTAACTGACTAGCAGATGAAGTGCTAATCTAATTACTAACTAATCTGATCTCATTAGTTACTGACAAGCTGTTGATCTAGAAGGCTACTTAACTATAGTTTTAGTTATTTCCACGCTATTCCTTTTGAAATACTACAGGTGTTGATGGAATTTATTTTTTTTTAATCTTCAGATCAGATTCTACACATAGCATCAGAATGTAGCTAGTTGCCTAGATAAGCTATCCAGTGGGCCATTTTATGCATCTCAACCCATAATTACTTTTATCTACTATACATAATGGTATGTCACAGCTAAAAAGGAACCAATTTATCTCCCAGTTTTTGCAAGGAGGGAAAAGTTCTAGCTGCAACAAACTAGTACTCTGAGTTAGAGAAATATTACTTAATTGTTTTAAAGTAAAGCATAAACTATACACGTACAACAGTGCTGACAATTTAACCCGTTTTGTACAAAAGTATT